>NC_087441.1:7575453-17575453 GCF_036321535.1 Camelus dromedarius | reverse complement strand
GTTTTCCCTGGTCAGAATTAGTATTCTCCTGTGTTCATGAAATAGTATCATACTTTGGATATAGCAATACATTGCAGTCTGTCTGGTAGCACAATCATTTGTGCGTATTCATCCCTTCTCCATTGAACTGAAATGCTCTTTGACAGCAAAGGCTGTCTTTTGTTTTTACAGCTCCTCAGAGCAGCTGGCATGTATTTTATCCATTGTAGATATTTACCAATCATCTGAGGAACTGAATGTGATTATCTTTTGCAGTTTATAAAAGGATAATTTATTTCACTTTTACATGTTAACATAAAATCCATATGCAGACAAAATTTTCTGTATCTAATAACACAAGGCTTCTCATTTTATTTCTTACACTAAAAAGCATAGGTATCTGGTAGTAGCAGCAGCCAATCAGAATATTAAGGGCTTAAGCCATCAATAAAAATTTGTAAGAATTTCAGATTCATTTGTTGGGTACAATTGCCTGTGGAAGAAGAATCACACCTATTATAAAAAGAAAAACTTTTTCAAACTCTTGAACCCATTTACAAACCCCCTTTAGCCAATGGTTTATTTCTGAATGGTTTCAAATAGGTCTATACATATTTATAGGACATACTTCATATGCTCTAAAATGAAGACTACCACAAAATACATAATTTACTTTTTTCAGTTAAAAATATGCCATATAAGATTATGCCATGTAAGATTTTCAAAACTTTACAATTAATGTATAGTTATACATGCCTGGTTATTTCAGACTGTTACTATAGGTGTATAATCTAGTATTAATAACTAAATTTGAAGTTTTCTTTTGAAACCCTTTGAAGTTTTCCTTTGAAAAGTTCAAATTGTATTACTTTTAATAGGCAGAATAATGGAATTCTTATAAAACTCGAGATGTACATAAAAGCATTCCTTCCAATTCTGAAACCAGTGATTTTCCTTAAGTCTTTAACATGCATTTACTATTATTATTATGAAGCTTTGCAAAGAACGTACTGCAGAAATAACTCAATAAACAAACTTAGAAACTGATTTCCCAAATATTCCAGTATAAAAATGTTCTATAATTTGCACCTGAAGTAAGGCTCACCCACCATGAGCAGGACTTGGAGAATTTGAGCCGTTTTTCCAATAGCGTTTGTTGATGGGCTGCATCAAGCCATCCACACCTCTCCCTTGAGAACCAATGGCAGACAACTCTGAAACTGCAGTCCTGACCAAGGATGCAGCGTCTTGCCAAGAAATAGTAGTAAAGCTAACTGGTCTTTATGGGGAGCAGGCTCTTGAGATTATTTGCCAGACTGCAAAGGAGAGGTGGAATAAAGGCCAGCCAAGATTATCTGGCCATGACAAAATAAAAGCACAGGAATAATGCAAAAATTCCAATCAGCTCAGATCCCTTTAAATTCTGCCTACTGACTTCACAAACATTTCTTGAGTACTTACTATAAGCTAAGTACATTATTAAGTCAATAAAATAAAGAGGAAAATTATAGTACTGGGGTCATTTCAGATATGTATTATTTTGTCATAAGTAATTTTATGGAGGTTATTTAATTTTATTATGGTTTTATTAGCTGTTTTTCTGGTTGTTATGTATGGGAATTGGGGGAAAACCCACAACTCCTTAGTAATAGAAATTTTAAAGTTTATTTTAAAAATTACCTGGAATGACAAAATTGTATAACTTTTCCATCACTCTCTTCATGAGCTGATTGAACTTTTTCATTCTTGAATTTGCATCACTCAGAAAATCTAGTTTCGCTAGGCCACCTTCCAAAAGATAAATTCCAACCTACAAAGAATTGATCAACATAAAAATTGCTTTGATTGTACTACATCATTTTTATGAGGATATAAGGAAAACATTTTTTATCATCATCATTTTTAAATGTATTCACAGTATTTACCTCACAAACACTAAATATACATCTACCAAATTGTCCTCAGATATTTTTGCTTTCAATAAAAAATTCTTTCTATAAATGCAGTGCCTAATATATGTGAAGCACCACTGAAGTAGCTAGAAAAAAATATTTCCCTAACTGGAAACGAACCTGGGAGAATGTGATGAGAACACCAATTCTGCCTCCCAAATCAATGATTTCCCAACTGGATGATCATCAGAATTATCAGTGAAGTTGGTTACAAATGCAGATTCCCCCAGAAGATTCTGATGCACATGACAGGACTCTTAAGCGCAGTTAGTTTGGGAATCCCTATTACTAGATCAAACACTAAAATGTACAGGAAAACAGAACTTTATTAAGGTTATATAGCTTAATTCTGGTGAAACAGTGTAGTATGAACTTTTGCAGTCAAAATACTTGAATTTTAATACTGGCATTGATATTTTAAGAGCTAAATGAACAAACAAAATGATTGACTGATTTTGACCCAAATGTTCTCATTTGCAAAATGAAGATAAGCCTGTATGAGATAGCTTACTGAGTACAATTTTAAGACTTCCTAAAGATAGATAATCAATAAACACAGTTTTTTTTCATTTCTCTATATTATCCTGGCCCTGATTCCCTAATTACTGAGATTCTCATATTCTTTCCCTTAAGAACAAGAATCAACTAGTGTTATACAGGAATAAGTGGCAAAGATTCGTTTTCATTATTATTTGTATTCTGCCTTGTGTTTACCTAGAGATGGCATGCTATAGCAGCAATAAGTGTTTAAATATTCATAAAAATCGGGATCAGGAAAGACAAAATAGATCAGGACTTGGTGTGTGGAAGAAATGGATAGAACACAGGCATACGAGCCATGAATTTCTACATACTTGTTATCACCGAGCCACGATTTTTGGCACTCACAGTAAGCAAACAGAGGGGATGCTTGGTTGCACAGTTAGACTGTACAGGAAGGAATTAATTACAATCTAATGTTTCTAAATTTTTTCCTTTCTTTCTGTCAATGCTGAAATTATAAATAAGGCTATCATCATAATTGCTTTTTAATGTGAGAAATGTGTAACACACAGGTCTCAACTGAACAAAGTTGCATTTAACATTTTAGAATTTCTTTTCCAGTTTTAGCATGAAGGCCTATTAACCTGCTTCACAGTTTACCAAGTACATTTATTTGTTATTTTACCTGATTCTCAACACAATTGTATGAAGTAAAAAGAATGAGTATTATTTACATTTCAAACAGAAAGAAGCTGAAATTAAAGCATTTAAATGATTCACATAAAATTATTCAGCTAGCTAATAGCAGAGCCTGAAATGAATTACACATTTATTCATTCATTTACTGAAAATCTGTTTAGTACCTGGTACTTTACTGGGCTATAAAGATAAAAAATTTCATAGTCTAGTGGGGAGGAAAGATCTAAAATCTAAGTATACAAGTGACCAAGGCAAAAATAAGCATAAATGTCAGATATTATAGGGGAAGGGCATGTAACATCATCCATGGAGTTTAAGGGATGATCTCCCTAGATGAAGTAAACTCTTAATGACCAGGAGTTAGGACTGAAGGGGAAGGGAACAACCCAGGTGGAGGGAAGTGAGAGAGCAAAAGGAAAGATACAGAAAGACAGCAGGGTATCTGCAGGAAACAAATCAATGTGTAGTTTCTGAATATAAAAAACAGAAAGATAAAGGAAGAGGTGAGGCTGAAGGAGACAAAGGTCTATCAAAGGAGAGACTTCCATGCCATATTATAGTTAATTCTGTAGGAGGTAAAGAACAGAATTCCATTTGCATTCATATAATACCACCCCAGAGACAAAGGACATGACAGAGTTGAAATGGTAGGCAGGACTTAAAAAATTGCTACAGGAAGAGAAAGAGATAACAAGAACCAAAACAAGTCACTGAGAGTAGGGCTGGAATGGACAAATCAGGAAGATCTTGAAAAAGTACAGCCTGGAAATAATTAGCTATAATATATATTTTTTAATAGTTACTGAATGACCTAAATAAAGTATATGTTGACATTTAATAATCAGAAGCTTATTGCTGGCTTTTCAAGCCTTCCTTCTAAGTTAATTTCAAAATGGGCTGTCTAATGCCAGAAGAACCTTAAACACCACCACAGAAATTGAGTACCTTGACAATGTGATTTCCTTCGGGCTTTTGGTAAAGTTTTATTCTTTTCTTCTTCTGCAGCCACCCCAAATCTTCTAACATTTCACCACTAAAGGATGATTCCACTTGAGTACCCTTGTCACAAATGCGGATTGGCTCAGTGAGTCCTCTTTTTTGTTTCTCTGTATCTTCACTTTCTGAATGAATACACATCAGGAACTGATTGCTTGACTCTGAACTCATCAGTGTAAAACTCTTTTCAGAAAAATTTTCAATTAAACTCTGACCAGCAAGAAGTTGAAGAGTAAATTCTCCTAGAAACGCTTTCCAAGAATCATCAACGTGATAGGGAGAAATGACAATATTCAGCTTTATAGACAAAGGGGAAGAAATGCCATCAGTCTCTTGTTTATCAATTGATTTTGAGATGCTCACTGCCTCTGAACACCTCTTCTTATCTCTGTGAGCCTCTTCTTCCTTTATACCGTCATCTAGGATGATGCAATGAGCAGAGGAGGAGTCCAAACCTGGGCAGGGGTGCTCATCATCAGTCAAGGTGAGAGGTTCATTCCTTCTGTCCTCATGCATATTCCAGCAAAGCTGCTGTTGCTTTTCCTCGTCTATCTTCACTGGAGGAGCACGTTTCCGTCGGCTGCTCATTTTCAAGTTTTCTTGTTAATGTGAACTCTAGAAGACAAACACAACAGTAGGCATTCCAAGAGATGATTTTAGTATTAAAGTATTCTCAGATGAGAAGTTCAGCATATGGTAATAATCCTACGGATAACATAAAAGGTACAGAGAGATACATAAAGCAACATATAATTTTTTTTAATAAGTCAAATACAGCTATGGAACACATTGACTATAATCTCATGTATCATATAAATTCCAACGGTCTTCTTGGTCTTTTATAGATAAATTTAATATAGATAATTTGTTGTTTAAAATAAATTCTAAAAATATTCTTAATGAACAGTAAGACAGTAAGGTAAATCTCTCAAACAGCCTGGAAATGCTTATTTGAAAAGTTTCAGTAACATTTAAATTCATATCAAAAAAAACCCCACAAAAAAAAAAACATTTAAACTCACATCACCACTACATAATTTCAATTGCTTTATAATCCTAAAGGTTTAAGAACTTTACAAAACAATCAACACCATCACATCCTCAGGGAGATATATCGTTTTCATGAAATAGAAGCAGGAAGTCATAATACAAAAAAGATGGCTATTAAAAAAACTGATTAGCAATTTTAGAAAAGCAAACTGTATTACTGAGTATTTTTGACCTGTGGTTGGTTGAATCTGTGGTTGCAGAATCTGCAGCTGTGGAGGGCTGACTGTAGTTTTAAAAAATGAAGATAAAAAAATGACAAACAAAAGCCAAGAGAATTCACTTGTAGACCCACAGTACAAGAAATGTTAAAGTCCTCAAACAGAAGGAAAATAATATTAGATGGAAATTTGAAGCTACAGAAAGGAATAGAAAACATTATGAATGAAAAAAGTATGGTAATATAATAGACTTATTCTCATTTTTACATTTTTAAAAAAGATAACTGCTTTTTAAAAAATTTTCTTTTTATTCTGAAAATTGGCAAGTCTACATAAAAAGAGAGAAAAGAGCAGAGTAGTATAATCATAGAGATATACACACTGTGTACTGTGTTTGTGGGCTGGAAGACTCAAGATGCCAAAATGTCAATTCCTTGATATTGATCTACAGAGTCAAAGTAATCCCATTCAAAATCCCAACAGGCTGTTTTTGTAGAAACTGACAAGTTGATTCCCAAGATCTAGAAGAGTCAAAACAATTTTGAAAAAGAAGAATAAAGTTGGGAGAATTAACACTGACCCCAGGACTTAGATGAACAGTAATCAAAAACTGTGGCAATGATATACATAAAGACATATGGTCCAATGGAAGAAAATAAAGTGCCCTGTAATAGCCCCATATATGCACGGTTAACTGATTTTTGAAGGAATTCAAATGTAATCAATGAAGAAAGACTATCCTTTTAAAAAAAATAGATATCTATATGAAAAAAAAATGAACCTTAATTTTTACCTCCCATCACATATAAAAATTAACTCGATATGGATCATGAACTGAAATATAAAAGCTAAAACTATAAAAACTTCAGAAAGGAAAGAGGAGAAAATCTAAGTGACACTGGACTAGGCAAAAAAAAAAAATTTAAATAGGACACAAAAAACAGAGGCTATAAGAAAATGATAAATTAGGCTTTAGTGAAATTAAATACTTTGGCTCTTCAAAACATTGTTATGGAAATGAAAGGGGAAGCTGCAGATGGGAGACAATATTAGTAAAACAAATATCTGATCAAAGACTTCTATGTGGAATATATAAATAACTCTTGCAAACCAATGGTAAGACAATCTTATTAAAAAATGGACAAAAATTCTGAAGTCATTTCACCAAAGATGATCTGTAACTGGCAAACAAGCACACAAAAATATCTTCACCATCACGTCATTAACATACTGCAAATTCAATCCATAAATCACAATGAGAAACTATATATCCACTAGAATGGTGAAAATTTAAAAGACTGAGGATGCAGAACAACTGAATCTGAACTCTTAAACATTCCAACAGGAAATGTCTGTCAATTTCTTATAAAATTAAATATACACTTTCTGCACAGCCTAGTAATTCCACTCATAGGTATTTACCATAGGTATTTAAGATAAATTAAAAAAAAAAAACCAGAATGGTAAAAAAGACTTAAACTTGAATTTGTTAATAGTAGTTTTATTAATAGAAGCCTAAAACTGGAAACAACCCAAATGTCCATCACCTGATGAATGGATAAACAAATGGAACTCCATGACAAACTACTGATACACACAACAACATGGATGAATTTTTAACACATTATACTAAGTAAAGGAAGCCAGATGTGAAAGACTACATACTGCATGATTCCATTTGTGTGAAATTCTAGAAAAGGTAAAATTCTAGTGACAGAAAGCAGATTAGTGGTTACCAGGGGCCAGGAAGTGGTAAGAGGTAACTGACAGCAAAGAAGCAGGAAGGAAAGTTTTGGGGTGAAAGAAGTGTTCTACTGGTGATCATACAATTGTACATATTTGACAAAATCCATCAAACTGTATATGTAAAATTGTTGAATTTTATTATACAAAATTATACCTTAATAAAACTAATTTAAGAAGCAAAAACAAAAAGCTGATGCAGGAGGGATTTAAAAATTGCAAGAGAATATTATGAATAGCTTTATTCTAATAAACTTGAAAATCTAGATATAATATGTAATTTACTAACAAAATGTAGGTGAATAAAATTGGCCCAATAAATAGAAAATCTGAATAGAACAATAACCATAAAAGAAACTGAAGTAACATTACTTATCTACCTAAAATCTACCTCATTTCCTTGTTGACAGAACATTTCTTACTTAGGAACTTGGTGGACTTATTATTTAAAAGGAGAATGGTTTCCTCTGTAGCCCCAAGGGAGTTGTGCAGTACAGTAAGGTTGCCACAAGCTGCATGTGGCTATTTAAGTTAAAAAAAATTTTAAACTTAGCTCTTCATTCTCTCTAACTGTGACACTCAAGCACTCAAAAGCCATATATGAGTAGTGGCTACTGTACTGGACAGTATAAATATAGAACATGCTCATAATTCCAAAACGTCTATCAAACAGTGCTGGTTTAAGTCAATCATGAGAATTCCATTCCCTTAACCAGTTCTTGGTTTATGAATATCCAGGTGGTGGTCTATAATCAACCTCTGACTATAGTTAACTACTTTCCAAGCATCTTATCTCCTCTATTATTTTGGATAAGAGATCAGAATAATATAGGAAGTCCCTAATAACCTAAGTGTTTATCTCTGTCGAGCTCTTCTCCAAGCACAGCCTGGAATATTGGAATTGGGTCACTCTACTGAAATTAGGCTACACCAGTTTATCAGTTAGCTATTGCCATAAACATGCTGTATAATAAAGTACCAGAACTCAATGCCTTGAGATACAGGTTAGCTGAGGGTTGGCTGATCTAGGCTAGGTTTCTGGAGAAGCAGTTTGGTTCTGCTTAACGTGGTTCTCATCCTTCTCCTGGAACCAGCAAAATAACCCAGGAATGTTCACCAGTGACTGAGGTGGAAGAGTGTAAATCCAATCATATAACTACTTTTTGAAGTGTCTGGTCATAGGAAAACCACAAGGGTTCTGTGGGCCAAAGCAAGTCACATGGATGAACTCAAAGCCAAGAAATGGGTACATATACTACACTTCTTTAGGGGTGAAACTGCTCATGGCAAAGAGTGTGGATATGAGGTAGGGCATTGGGTCAGTTACACAATCTGTCACGCCAACCACAGTAATATTAATAAAATGGAAGTTATGGAATCATTAACTCTAAAAGCCCAAAAAGCGACTGACTATAGAGTCTCGCATGTGCAAAGCAATGTGGCTTACAGGAGAGAATGTGGGCTTTGAACTTCTAGATTCTAATTCTAGCTTTGGCATTTACTGTGTGGTGCCGGGCTAATTACCTAGCTTCTCTGTGTAAGTACAGGAGCACAGCAACAGAAATTTAGCATATATTCAGTAAGTGGTAGTTGCTATTATCATCACCCTGAGAACACTATGAATAATAACCAAACGTTAAAGTGGCAGGATGGGGGACTAGAGAGCAATGTGTTTCAAACTTGACTGTGCTTTAGAATCACCTGGCGGAACTTTTTAAAAATCATGATGCCCTGGTAGCTACCCCAGCCAATTAAACGATAATCTCTGGGGCAGGGCCCAGGCCACTACCTCTGTTATTTTTTAGGCTCCCTAGCTGATTTCAGTGTGTGGTCAAGTCTGAGAAACCTTGCGGATAGTCAGCTGCCTAATAAAATCCAGTTCTTTCCTTCCAAAGTATAGAATAGATGGGAAATGTCTCCTCAGCTGGTGCTGCATCTGTAATAGTCCCATAACCAGTTCTAGCCAATCAATTGTGAACAGAGGTTAATATATGCCCTTTCCCTTACAATTTGTAAAAGAGATATTATTGAACCAGAATATGTTCCTTCAATGCTTTATTTTCTCTGATAAGACTCATTCAATATCTTTTAAATTATATATACCACTACAATTTGCACATTCTTTCAGATGTTTGCTTCCAACTTGATTCTTCTAATATTATAGCCTCAAAGTATTTACCAGTTACGATAAGTTGAAGAAAAATAAATACCAGGATTTCTAGCAAGGCTCTCCTTTTGTCCAGTTCTCTACCGAGCAAACATTTACGATCTACCTCTCGCCCCACCTCAGTTACCCAGGCCCCATCATCCTGTTTCGGGTGACTCTTTGTCTAAGAGATCTCTATCTAGGGATAACTCTTGAACCAAAGAAGATATTAATTGATCAAAGCTACTTAAAACCATAATGTTAGCTGGCAGCTAATGAGTCAAGTATTGGTAAAATTCCATATATCTCTAATCATATTCCAATTCTAAATCCTTCTCCTTGTTTTCCTCATACCACATGAATCCCACCTATTATGGTCCAGCTTCTTTTTCCTCCCCCTTTAAATATCAGTGTTTAGGTATAACATGATTATATGCAGTTTTCTCTGTGGACCACACTTTTACTGTCCCACATTTAAATGTAAATAGCCTGTTGCCTGAAAAGCCCTTTCACATTTTTCTGCCTATCACTGTCCTAATCTTCCCTCAAAACCTTTTATGAACAGGTATGCTGAGTTAAAGGCCTCTCCTCCTTGATCCCAACTGATAAAATGTTCTGAACTGTTTAACTCTGAGCTACTTGAACATTGGGCAGGAACAGTATCTTATTCAGCATTGAAATCCTAAGGCCACGTCAGTGCCAGGATGTAAATGATACGCAAAATAACGTGAAACAAAGATCTCTAACTCCCTGAATATCCTTTCTCTTTTAAAGGACTGTACAGTACTTTGCTCAAATTTCCTTTTGGACAAGTCTCTCTTAACCACATTCTAAAAGACTATAGGCAGTGTAAAACAACTACTTAATATTTCTGGCCCTGAATGAGACTGAGAAAACTGACCGACCGGTATCTTTAACAGAAAACAGAGATAGACTGCTAGAAAAATAAATATAAAATGTTAAGTTACTATGACAGTACAACAAATTCACTAAAATTAGTTCAGATTTTTTTCCCCTCCAAATTATTATCTCTTCATTTAAAAGATACAGAAAAATCTTCAATTACAACAAATCCACGGAAGCCCTGGGTCTAGGCTATCCAGGGCAACAAGAAGTATACATTTGAGATATTGCTGTCCAAGGCAAGTCTTAAGCAAGTGAAGCCCAATAATTACTGATGACTGAAAAGTTCTGTGACCTAGCATTACCACAATCTTCTGCCAAAGTGGTAACTCCAGCAGGCTGAGAGTATTTTCACCTGTTGAACTTTAAAATATATGTTAGTTGCATATTCTTAGAAAACGCCTCTTAAGATTTTTCAGCAGCAGATTCTCTTTTCCCCAAATCTTTCTAGCCTGAACTCTGAGTAAAAAATTTGTTTTAGTAACACTGCAAGAACAGTTCTTTAGCATGGGCAAGAAGAGAATATATATAAATGGCATCTTCCGTACTATTTTATTCTCAACTGCCACCTTATTGGCTAAGTGGATCTTGTAAACTCTAGGAAGTGCCAGGTTATGCAATTATAGGAACTGCTGCTCACTACTAACCTGCTTCCAGTATGATTACTGATCATAAAGCAACTAGTCTTTTTGGTGCCAGTACAGATGTTATGGATCACTTCGATTCACGGGAGTTTCATCATTCCTGCTATTATACAACTGAATAATTTAAAATAGCTGTAACAACTTTAAAATTATTTTTTGTTCAGTTACAGCCTCAATTTTTTTAAAGTAGGAAAATATCAAACATCTAGGATTTCTACCTCATGGCCACTATCAAGTCATTTAGGAAAACGGCACAAGCTTAATGGTCATTATTTAATAATACTGTTTATCTGACAGCGACCGTGAATCATCAGAAAACATATCTTGGTTCAGAAAACTAGCAACTACCACCGAGCCAACATGCACAACGTGCAAGGGTGGTTTTGAAAGCGAAGGTAATAAGTCTGACTCCAAAGGTAACTGAGAACTTTCAGACTAACTTAGAAGCCTCGGTCTCCCCTTTCACTATATCACAACCCCACACACCAAAAAGCTAGGTAGCTGCCCAGTTTCAGCCTCGAGGGGTATATCGGCGGCGAATGGTGATACCCACTCGGTTTTCTGCCGAAAGACTCAAAAGCGGTTCGAGGAGTCAGAACAGGGCTGTCAGCACCGATCGCTCGACGCAGGCCGGGCGAACAAGCCACCGCGAGGCGGAGGAGCGCGACTACCGAGGTAGCCCCTCGGACTCGAAAAAAACACCGCAGGCCCGAGCCCCCCGCGAGAAGCACAGGCACCTTTTCCACGGCCCCACTTCGTCCCAGGGGAGCCGCGGCGGTCCAGAGGCCCGCAGGTCTGGGATGGGGAAGGGTCGAGGAAACTCGCGCTGCTGCTCCCTCTCAGCCCTGTAGTTTCCCGGGATCCAGAACAACCGAGCCCTCCCTCCCTGGGATCTCCGTCTCCGTCCAGAGACGTCTTCCGTCCCTGACCTCTGACCCCTGACCCTCCATCCCCCAAGCGCCTACCTAGACTCGTTCTCCAAACCCCTAGAGCCTCTTTGCACCAAGGCCCGGGGTCCTCTAATGTCCCCGCAGGTCCCGGGCACGCACTCGCCACCCACCGAACATCCGCCTGAGGTGGGCACGCGCGGTCTGTGCTGGTTTGTGCTGAGGTTCCCGGGGGCCCAGAAACCACAGCTCCGGGGTGCCGGGCGCGCGCTGGAACGTGGGGTCAAGGTGAACGCGCACGTCGGGGAGCCCGCCCCCTTTCTCCCGCAATGGCTTCAGGAGTAGCTTCTGCGCAAGTCCACAAGGTTAGAGACCGAGGATGGCTACAGTTGGAGTATCGCGAGAGCGCTACGTCAAGCCACTAGAGAACACGGGATTGGCTGGAACCTCTAAGGGGGAGGCGGGACTCTAAGCGGATTTAGAAGAGAGCGGGGTTTCTGGATTGAAGCGCGTGAGGGTCTCGGCTGAAGAGAATGAGCTTCGCTTGAAGCGAGTGATAGTTTTAAAATTTGTGGCTTTAGTTAAAAAGCCAGAAGAGAATTCTGCCAACATACCTTTTTAATTGCTTGCTGAAAGCAGCCTCTAATTAGTTACGGAAGAAGCTTGTCTCCCTCAAAAAAAGTTATTTTACAAGACTTGCCAGGGAACTGTGAGTGAATATTAAAAGATGAGGGGACAAGTACATGTATTTGTGCTGAAGCTGGCTTTCCAATATCCTAATTAATTTTTTTCCCCAATCTTCACTGAGTGGTAGCCTCTTTCTCTTGGAGGTAGGCTTACACCTAAATAACTGGAATACTGAGGCTTCAGGGACAAAAGCCTGAAAAATAGCCTCCGGAAAACATCCGGCACTCAGTGATTGAGTTCCTAGTAACAACTCAGCATTTTGCTGTGGAGGGGCGTCTTGGCCTGTGTGACCACAGAAGCACCAAAGTAAGTTCTTACCTAAGGGAACGTCCGTTGTTTGAGAGTCCAACGTGGTCCATATTCTTAGTACAGAACTTCGTGACATACCACTAAAGTAGCCTAAAAGAAGCTCTGTGCGTAATCTAAAACACCTGGAATTCAGTGGAAATCAGTTACCTTATCTAAGGCTTCATGAGGCAAGTTGGAAAAAGTAGTGCTAACGCTGGAGCAGTGGGCATGCAGACTTCCTCTCCATTGGCGAACCAGTCATTTTACTAAGTACAAGACGTAATGGAACCTGTCTTTTGGAAATGTTACTTGAAACTCCTTGTTTAAACGTAAATTGTGCTGTAAAACGTGATCTTTGATAGTTGTGTCATTTCTCACCGTTGGAGCAGAAAATTAAGCTTATAATTTGACTGACTCCAGCTGGTGCCAGGCAGAAATATTTTAAAATAAGCACATCATTATTTCATCTTTGTTCATTTTGATTAGTGTAATTAATCTCTATAGACATAATTATTATCTGTACAAAATATTAAACTACAGCTCCAGTTGTGTGTCTGGAGATGTAATTTCAACTACAGAGGTGGAATTCTATACAGTTATCATGTGCTTACAATTAAACAAGATTTTTTGCCTTGAATTGTCCAATGGTAAATTCAATCCTGTATTTGCAAAGTGCCCCATATAGTCTTTGAAAAGTTCTATGGAGTAATATTTTTCAGTATTAGAGTCACTAGAGCTAATTTCAGACAGTAAGTCTCATTTTTGCACCTTATCTTTCTGGAAGCTTCCAGTTGTGAACAGCTGTTCACCCCTGGCAACACTGTGCATCTACCCATTAGATGCCAGTGATCTAATACCATTCCACAAATGGGAATCAATTGATTAGACATAAACCAGTCAGGGAACCACTCAGTGTTAATAAAGTTCAACTGCTTGAAAGTATAAATGTGACCACAGTCAGACCACTTGCTTCCTTGTGTAGTCTCACTAGGCAGAAGCTGTAGACCCAGTTCCTTTTGCAGACAGTAGCTTTATTCTAGGCATACCCCAACTTAGATCATCTATTTTAGAAATGAATGTTATAAGTTGTTCTCAAGGAGAACTGGTTGAGAGGGAGTAAATGAGTAGATGCAAATTTAGCTCCCTTTTGGGGCAGAAACAGCAAACAAATAAATTATGAGTAGAACTTCATATTTTGCAAAGCCCTTTCATGTTCATTTCTCCACTTGATTCTTAGAGTGATAATGTGAGATGCTTAAATTTTTCATTTTATAGAAGAGGAATCTGAGACTCAGAGAAATTTGGTGATTTGCCACAGTTTACCTAAGAGAACAAGAGGATCTAGAACTCCTCTTGACTCCTCTGTCTAGGCTTTTGCCTCTTACTACTAAGCCATGTTGTCTATAAAATAAAAATAACATATTTTCAACAAACTTCCTAGGTTGGCCAGGGAAAAATGAAGGTGCTGGCAGGGGTGATCAGCTGTGCTGAAGTGAGTGTGTACTAGCTCAAACAAACAAGAAACAGCTTCAGAGGGACTGGGCATGCTTTGATGTAGCATGACCATCATATGGTGGTGGGGGCAGGAGGTGTGTGACTTGAACACAAATCTTCATTTTTACAACATCACAGTTTTTACTCAGGCTAGCCATGGATAGGCTTAACTGTTAACTTTCAGTTTAACTTTTCCTTGGTGATTTGCAGGTTGAATTTATTTCAAAGTCCAGAGCTTGTTCTGTCTCCCCTGCTGCCAGCTAATCTGCAAACTGAGAGAACTCTGCCTGCCATAATTTGTAAAGCAAAATTTGTAATCTGTACACAAAATGCTGCATCAGACATGAATTTATGACATAAGGAGAAGGGAATTCATCATTACTTTGTAAGTACTTGTTTTGGGTGTTAATAAAGCAATGCTTGTAAATTAGGTAAATGCAAGGAGAAAGTTGAAGCTGAGTCTGTTGAGTAAGGAAAGATGTAAGATTATATTCAGCATTTATCAATGAAGATAACATAATCTGTATCCTTGGTAACCTTCTCAGTCCCTCCTCACCTCCATTCCCAGTTGTTACTTTTTCTAGTGGTATATTTTTTTTTTCCAAGCAATTTTGTCAATGTGGCCTCTGAGCACTAAGGAATAAGAATATTGTAGATGAATCTCTTGATGCTTATGATTTAAGTAATATTTATTGTGCAATTTTGAGAAAAATACAAGTGAAATATTTTTTGAGTATTTCAAAGGTCACTATCATGTGTCATTTTAAAGTGAAAAATAGTGATGTAGCACTTTCAGAATGAATCTAAAATCTCAAGGAAGCTTAGTCATAGTAGTGTTAGCATGAAACGATGTTTGCCAGAGGATAAAAGAACCTTTTCAAAGCTTCAGTCCCCTAGAAGGACAACACTGTGCTCAGACTGTAGCATTGCTGTATTGTTTAGGTCAATTTTGGGGACAATGGCAAAACTAGATATGAGTTTCACTCCCTTTAAACCCTGTTAAATTCCTGAATTCTTCTTTGGCCCTTAAATAAACTTAAACATCTTAAGTACCACACAATAGTATATATAATGATCAGTTATGTCCATAACCCACACCCTGGACTATTAGCTTTGCAGAGTTAATCATTTTTTTTAATTGAAGTATCATCAATTATAATGTGTCAGTTTCTGGTGTACAGCACAATGTCCCAGTCATGCATATACATACATATATTTATTTTCATATTCTTTTTCATTAAAGGTTGTTGCAAGATATTGAACATAGTTCCCTGTGCTATACAGAAGAAACTTAAAAAAACTATATCTATATCTATATAGGTGCTAACATTTGTGCTTGAGAACTAATTTTTAAAAAATGAACCAAATCCATCCAACCATCCCAGATAACTCTAGTGAAACCAATTTGAAGACAGATACTTGGAATTTAATTGAGCAAACGATCTCCAGCTTATGAACTAATTGATTTCTGGATGGTTAAAAAGTGAGCTCATGTAAATCAAATCCTTATTTCCTATAGCCATAATGTTATAAACTGGGACACCAATCCTGGAAAACCATTTTGTACTTTAAAAATACCAATATTACCTTCACAAGAATTAACTTAAAATGGATCACAGATCTAAATGTAAAATGCAAAACTGTATAACACCTAGAAGGTAACATAGGAGAAAACCTAATGGCCTTGGGTATGATGATGATGTACTTTTAGATACTATTCCAAAGGCATGATCCATGAAAGAAATAATTGATAAGCTGGACTTCATTAAAATTAAAATAATCTTCTCTGCAAAAGACAGTATTAAGAGAATTAGAAGACAAGACACAGTCTGGGAGAAAATATTTGCAAAAGACACAGCTGAAAAAGACTACAATAATTAGTTAAAAGATACACAAGATAAAAATATGTACGGTGTGACATCAAAAACATAAAACCTGATGAGGGAGAGAGCAAAAATGTAGAGGTTTAGAATGTGATCTACTTTAAGTTCTTATCAACTTAACATAGACTGTTATAGATGTAAGTTGTTACATGTAAACCTCATGATAACCACAAAGCAAAAACCTATAGTAGATACATAAAAGATAAAGAGGAAAGAATCTAAACATACCACTAAAGAAAGTCATCAAATTACAAAGGAAGAGAGCAAGAAAAGAAGAAAGCAACAGAGGGGAACTACAAAACAGTCAGAAAACAATTCAGAAAGTGGCAATAAATAAATACCTATAAGTAATTAAATATAAATGGGCTACGTTCCTCAGTCAAAAGACATAGAGTGGCTTAATGGGTAAAAAACAAGACCCATCTGTTTGCTGCCTACTGGAGACTCACTTCAGATATAAGGAAACAGACTGAAAATGAAGGAATAGAAAACAGTATTCTATACAAGTGGAAACCAAAAGAAAGCTGGGGTACCTATATTTTTATTAGACAAAACAGACTTTAAACCAAGAGTATAAAAAAAGACAAGGGCACTACATAATAATAAAGGGATCGATCTAAAAGGGGATTTAACATTTGACAATATTTATGCACTCAACATAGGAACACCTGAATATATAAAGCATATATTAACAGATGTAAAGGGAGAAATAGATAGCAATGTAATAATAGTAGAAATTGACAGCAATACAATAATTTACATCAAAGGATAGGTCATCCGGTCAGAATATCATTAAAGAAATATCAGCCTTAAATGACACATTACTTCTGATGAACTTAACATATATACAGAGAACACTCCATTGAAAAGCAACAGAATACACATTGTTCTAAAATGCACATGAAACATTATCCATGACTATGTTAGGTCACAAAGCAAGTCTTAATAAATTTAAGAAGATTGAAATCAAATCAAGCATATTTTACCACCACAAAGGTATAAAACTAAAATCAATTACAAGAACAAAACTGGAAAATGTATGATTATGTGAAGGTTAAGCAACATGCTACTTAACAGCCACTGAGTCAATGAAGAAGAGAAAAGAGAAATAACAAAAAATACCTTGAGACAAATGAAAATGGAAATACAACATACTAATATTTATGGGGTGAAGCCAGAGAAGTTCTTAGAGGGAAGTTCATAGCAATACATACCTACATCAAAAAGAAAAATCTCAAATAAACAACCTAATAATAATATATAATAATACTATAAAATGTAAATATATAATTATATAATAATAATCTCAATAGATTCAGAAAAATCATTTAACAAAGTTCAACATCTATTAATGATGAAAGCTCTCAAGAAAATAGGTATAGAAGGAACTTACCACAAGACAACAAAGTCCACATATGAAAAGCCCACAGTTAACATCATATTCAATAAGGAAAAACTGAAAACTTTCCCTAGAAGTTTTGGTACAAGGCAATAATGCCCACTCTCACCACTTCTATTTAACATAGTACTAGAAGTCCTAACTAGAGAAATAGGAAAAGAGAAATAAAGGCATTCAGATTGGAAAGGAAGAAGTAAAATTCTATTTGCAGATGATATAATTACATATGTAGAAAGCTCTAAAAACTCAATCAACAAAATCAGTTAGAACTAATAAATGAATTCAGTAAAGTTGAAGGGTACAAAATCAACTTAGAAAAATCAATCATGTTTCTATACACAAACAACAAACTATTCAAAAAGGAAATTAAGGAAACAATTCCATTCACAAGGAAATTAAGGAAACAATTCCATTCACAATAGCAACATAATAATAAAATACTTAGGAATAAATTTAACAAAAGGCAAAATAATTATACACTGAAAATTATGAAAAATTGATGAAGGAAATTAAAAACGCTGATAAATGGAAAGACACCTTGTGTTCATGGATTGGAAGAATTCACATAGTTAAAATGTCCATACCACCAAAAACGTCTGTAGATTCAAAGCAACCTGTATCAAAATCCTAATGAAATTCTCTACAGAAATAGTAAAAACAATCCTAAAATTCCTGTGGAAACTAAAAAGACCCAGAATAGCCAAAAGAACCTTGAGAAGAAAAAACAAAGCTAGAGGCATCACAAGTCCTGATTTCAAACTATATTACAAAGCTCTATCAAAACAGAATGGTACTGACATAAAAAAAGACGTATAGTCCAGCGTTGTAGAATAGAGAGCCCAGAAATAAATCCACACATCTACAGTCAGCTGATCTTTGACAGGGGTGCTAATTACACGTAATGAAAAGGATAGTCTTTTCAATGAATGTTTTTGGGAAAACTAGTTATCCACATGGAGAAGAATGAAATTGGATTCTTCTCTCACACCATATATAAAAATCAACTCAAAACGGATTATAGGAGTAAACATAATACCTGAAACTTCAAAACTACTATATTAAAACATAGGGGGAAAAACTTCTTGACATTAGTCTGGGCAATGATTTTTTTGGATATGTCACCAAAAGCATAGGAACAAAAGCAAAAACAGACAATGAGATTTGTCTTTTTGGACGAGATTGCATCAAACTAAAGAGTTTCTGCACAGCAAAGGAACCAATCAATAGAGTGTAAAAGCAACCTACATAATGGGAAAAAGTCTGCAAACCTTATAACTGGTAGAGGGTTAATATCAACTTTAAAAGAGAAGAAAATCCTGCCATTTGCAACAACAGTTGAACCTGAAGGACATTGTACTAACTGAAATAAGTCAGACATGGAAAGACAAATTACTGCATGATCTAATTTATATATGGAATCTAAAACATTTGAACTCATAAAAGCAGAAAGTAGAAAGGTATTTGCCAGGGGCTGGAGGACGGGAGAAATGGGGGGATGTTGTTCAAAGGGTACACACATTCAGTTATGCAGGTGAATAAGTTCTGGAGAGTTAATGTACAGCATGTGACCATAGTTAGTAATATTGTGTTACATACCTCCAGTTTGCTAGGAGAGTTGATCGTAAGTGTTCTCACTACAAAAAATATAGTAACCATCTGAGGTGATGGATTTGTTAATTAACTTGATTGTAGTATTCATGTCACAATTTATGGGTACATTAAACCATCAAGTTGCATGCCTTAAATATATACAAGTTATATTTGTCATTACCTTAATGAAGTCGAAAAAAATAGTAATTGAGAAATTTCAATAATTTGAACTGCTTTTATCAAAAATGATTCACTTGTAATCATATAGGTATTATATATCTCATTGTATTTTGATCCTTTTAAAGGTAATTATCCATGTAGAAGAAGTTCTTAGTCAAACAATGTGACAATAGCTAAGATGCTTTACCTGCCTCAACTATTTTTAACAAATGTGGATTTTCTGTATTTTGTTTGACGAGGGGTGGGAGGAATTTTACCTGTTCTACCAGAAACCAGTGAAGGAATCCTGTTGCTTTAATGTTTTCTCCTGTGCAGAATATTTGTTCAGTTTTTTCCAGTTAAATGTGATGTGAACATCAGCCTGAAAAGCATAAATTTGTATCATTAAGGAGGGTAATAAATAATGGATATATTGGCAGAAATGAAATATTTAATCAAGCATTTAAAATAAATTCAAATCATCAGTGATTATTACCCTGATTACAAAAGCAGCATGTT
The DNA here is from genome assembly GCF_036321535.1 of Camelus dromedarius. Taxonomy (NCBI): domain Eukaryota; kingdom Metazoa; phylum Chordata; class Mammalia; order Artiodactyla; family Camelidae; genus Camelus; species Camelus dromedarius. Next base: position 17,555,794 of record NC_087441.1, on the reverse strand, counting down.
CTTATGTAAAATAGAATATTTATGAATGTGTGTTTTCAGTCATTTTGAATACAGATGGGTATTTGGAAAAGTCTTCATATTTATTGAAGTTCCTCTGCCCTAAGGAGCCAGTTTTAGATAATTTTTTCATCATCCTCATTTGTTTTATGATGCAAACTTAAAGGAGATGTAATGCAATATTTTTGTAGTGACTGCTGGCTATATAGTCATTACAAAATTCAAAATACTGAAATGAATGATGGAAAAATATGTTTGTAAATGTAAATAACCCTTGTTTTTAGATTTTATGTACCATACTGTTTATTTTCTAATTAGAGATAAATATAACTACATGGAATTCACAAAAAAATTTTTCAGTGCTCTTATGTCACATGGGTCTCTGGTATTTCAAAGTGGTTTTGTTTTTAAACTGGTATATTAAAATCATTTGTGGCAGGTATCAACTTAGACAGACTTCCTAACATAGTCTGAACTTCTCCTTATAATTTAACATCCTTCCATTTCTTGGAGAAATATGAGTGCCTTCCTATTGTAGGATCAAGTCTCATAGGAAAATGATCATCACCTGTATTTTGAAAGAAAAGGCTATGGCTTGGTAGAGACACTGCCTAAAAGTTATAGGAAGCTTTGCTAGTTTGAATGAGTTTTAAATAGTGCACAGAAGAGGTAAAAATATAGGCTAAATTCTGTACAGAGTTGACTTCTCTACTACCTTATTGCTATATGATGCAAAGGAAAATGTATGCAGTCCATGAGGCAGATGTACCCTAGGTAACCATAGTAGAAGCACTGGCTATATGAGAATAACTTAAAGGAAATAGAAACCAGCTCCCCACTCCTCCATATCTAAAATAACCCCACATAACTGCTTTGGTACTTGAAAGTATGTAAGTAGATATTTATTTCTTTGGATAAAGATATCACATATGCAGGATTTTTTTTACTTTACATTTGATAATTCTGTTCAGTAAATATTGTACATAATTATGTCAAACACTTTACAAATTGTGGGAATATAAAATTGAATGAGGTAGAGTCCTTGTCAGTTTTTCTCACTGTCTAGTAAAAGGCAGATGTGTTAAAAATAGTGTAGTGAACTTTTGTATGTGCTATGATAGAGTGCTGATTAATGTTAGGGCACAAATGAGCAAATGAAAAACTATTTATTGCGATGATTAGAAACTGCTGAGGATAATTGAGTGTTAGATAATTGAGTGTTGAAGGATTAATGGCTATGTTCCAGGTAGACAAGAACATAAGGTATCCTTAGTTAAAAGAGCCTCTTGAGTATGAAGTCCTGGAGAGGTGAAGCAGACTGGATTATCTGAAGAAACTGCAGACTGTTGGACTTAGGCACAATGAAGGGGGAACGTGAAGAAGCAGTGGGGGAAGAGCAAGAAGTGGAATAAAGTGGGGGAGTAGACGAGAGTTTGATTATGGGAACATTGCATACCTTGATAAGGCATTTGGAATTTAGCACATTATCTATGTGTGGGGGGGCATAGGATGAAATTAGTCAGGGAAATTATATGGCCAGATTTATGTCATAGATAAGTCTCAATACACTATGGGGGATGGAATGGATGGGAAGACTCTGGAGACAGAGAGACCATTAGAACATTGTTGCAGCTGGTGAGCTCAGATACGGCAAAGACTTGGACTATGGCTGTGTCAGGAGGAGGGGAGAGGAGGGCGCAGTCTGTGAGTCTGGCAGTGCCTTCTATAGAGCTAAGGAGGACAGCAGCAGGTGGAGTTTGGAGAAAAATGTGATTTCAGTTTGGGTCTTGCTAAATTTCAGATGCCTGTGGATAAGTATGCACAAAAAGGGCACTTGATTTAGACAAGTTGAATAGTTAAATGAATGACTGAATGAGAATGGGGCTAGAGAAAAAGTCTGACCTGGAGATGGAAGTGAGCATATAGGTGGTACATGAAGTCAGGGGAAAGGACAAACTCACTCAGAGACAGCCTGTAAAGCAGGAAGAGATGAAGACCAAGAATAGGCCGCTGGGGAGCACTACCACTTAAAGAGCATGGATAGGAGACAGAGCTGAAAAGGAGACTGCGACTACGTGGGCTGAGTGGTAAAATGGGACACCCAGAAAGCAAAAAGCCATACAAACCAAGTTACAAAGAGTTTTAATATCGGTGGGGAACAGTCAGCACTTAAATACTAGAGAGAAATCAAGTATGTATAAAACTAAAAAAATCCCATGGGTCTTTCAGGAGGTCATTAGTGACTTTTGCTTGAGGAGATGAAGTAGCGGTGAGGGAGCACTTGCTTGCAGTAGGATGAAGAGTGAATAAGAGGTGAAGAGAAGTGGTCATCCAGTATAGATTTTCTTTCTAAGAGATGGTTGTGAGTGGAGAGAGATGCAGGAGGAGGTGAAGAAGAATCTGGGGCCAATGGAGAAATTTTTATTTATTTATTTGTTATTTGTTTATTTTGCTTATTTTAAATGACTTTACTGAGGTGTAGTTGACATATAAACATTGTATGTGTTCAAGATGTACGCCTTATAATAATTCTTGGCCTTGTGTTTGATGTCCATTCCCCCTTTAGCACCACTGTCTTCCCAAATAGGTATCTATCCAATATAAGCACTGAACTAGGAACCAGGAGACCTTGATTTTAGACTCATCTTGCCCCAATGAGTTTTGGGATCCTAGACAAGTCAATTTCTGTGACTTCCAGGTTACTTGTTTTTAAGTTGTAACAGCTGAGAAGGCCCTTTCCAGCTCCATCCTTCTATATATCTTTGACCACTCTTGCATACAAACATGTAAACATAGACTTGTTAATTGATAACTTAAATCACATCTGTTTTTGGGGTCATTTGTGTTGTAATAGTATTTAAAATCTTCAAGAAAAGTTAAAACAATTTAGATTCCAGACATAAACCAAAGGTGGGGGATTTTGGATTTTTCCTGGTACTTGGAAATCATGCCACATAGACACCTTTTCCATGTATAGGATTCACCCTTACTGGTTATGTTGTTTAAGATGAGAAGCTAGCTAAGAAACAGTAGACAAAATTTGTTCAAGACTATCGTAATGAGGCAACTTTTAAATGCTACTGATAGTAACAGTTAGTGACAAAACTGTCCTTTCAAGAACTCCTTGTCAAGTCCAAACTCAGAGTCATCTATGATTCATTTTTTAAAAAAATTCCACCCCATATCCATTCCTTCAGGAAATTTTATTGACTCTACTCAGTAAGTCTGTCGACTCTGCCCAGAGGCCGGCTCCTTCTCGCTGTCTCTGTTGCCGCCAGCCTGGGCTAATCCAGCCGCCATCATCTTTTGTCTGTGTTATTGCACCGGCCTCCTAACTATTCTCAGTGCCCCCATACTTGCCTCCCTACAGAATATTCTTCTCAAAGTAGTCAGAGTAATCTTACTAAATACGGTAAGATCATATCACTTCTCTGCTCAAAACTGTTTAATGGCTCCCCATTTCATGCAGAATAAAAACCAAATTCCTTACAATAGCTGCAAGGTTCTGTATAGACTGATCCCCATTTGTTTTCTGACCTCATTCCCTACTGCTTTCTCCTCATTCACATTGTTTCAGCCAGAAAGATATCCTTTTGTGTCTTCAGTCACACCAAGAACCCTCAAACCTCAAGGCATTTGATGCTACTTCTGCTTGGAACATTCGTATATATCTTCAAGGCTCATTCCCTCACCTCCTTCAAATATTTGTTTAAATGTTCTCAATAGACCTTACTATCCCATTTAAAATTAAATCCTACTTTCTGGTCTCCAATTTACAAGTCTGTACCTTACTCTGCAGTTCTTATTTTTACCAGAGCACTTGTGACATGTAATTTACTTTGTTTATCATGTTTAATATTTATTTTATTTCTTCATGGTAGAAAGAAATCAGAGATTTTTGTGTGTGTGTGTGTGTAGTTCACTAATTGATTATAGTCACTTAGAAAAGTGCCTGGCATGTAATAGGCACTCAGTAAATACCTATTGTTTTTGATTTAACAATAACTCCAACAATGGCTGTGATGGTCTGAATGTCTATGTGCCCCTCTCAATTCATATGTTGAAACCTAACAGCCAAGGTGATGGTATTACGAGATGAGGCCTTTGGGATGGGATTGGGTCACAGGGGTACAGACCTCCTGAATGGAGTTACTGCCCTTATGAAAGAGGCTCCACTTAAGTCTCTCACTGCTCCTACTGTGTGAGGATGCAAAAATAAGTTTGTAACCTAGAAGAGGGCCCTCACCTGAATGTGCTGCCACCCTGATTTCAGACTTCCAGCCCCCAGAACTCTGAGAAATAAATTTCTGTTCTTTATAAAATACCCAGTCTCTAGTATTTCACTAAAGCAGCCCGAACAGGTTAAGACAATGGCGCTTATATTTATATAGCAGTTTAGAGTTTAAAAAATATATTTACTTTATTTTTAGGAGGCTGTAATACATATGGAAATGGCTCAGGAGCCCTCCCGATGAAATTATTGTCAGCTAGAGTAGTATGAGATTCGCCAGGGAAAGTAGAGTCTTAAAGGACAGGGAAAGAAGGTATATGCTTATGATAAGTAGTGACCGTGCAAAATCCATTACATTCAGGTGCTTCTGTAAGAGTGGCCAGTTGAGTTAATGATTTATGGGCTGGGGCTATGTAAAATAGAAAGAATTGTTCCAGAGATGAAGTAGAGAAGCCATTTAAAAATGAGCATTGCTTAAGTAGCAATTTCATCTGTATCTGTTTCTTTTCAAACATTTTAATCAGAGAATATTGTGTTTGTTTGGTTAAGACGCCAGTTAAGAAACAGAAAAGTCAGTTTACTTTTCAAGTTATGCCCAGATTTGTGTAGTTTATGTATTAAGAATACAACAGGGAAAATACCATGTAAGCAATGAGAACAGATATACTGAAAGACTAGGGCCCTTCTTTTGGAATGTGCACTATAAGTCTGTGATCCACAGCTCACTGACTCCTTAGTGGTAACAGAAGAAAATCCCAAACCAAGTTTGATTTTGAAATATTAGCAAATTTAGCCTGAGAATAGTAGCATCAGGAATATCTGTCTTACATAACTTGTGAGAAACAAAGCTGCTTGAACCTGCATAAACAAACATTTTATTTCTTCCTGAAAAATCAAATCTCCTACCAGAGAATAACCATTTACTTTTAGCTGTAGTAACTAGACTAGACTATGAAGCAACTAAAGGACCAGGATAGCTCCCTTGGGCAGAAAGAGAAGGAGTAAATTCTCTGTATTTGTACATTCTACCTATGGTTATCTATCACATTTAATCAGTTTAATAAAATTAAATAAACATGATTTTGTAACTGAAACGTGTTGTGAAAAGAAGATTAAATATAAAATAGTTAGATTTCAGGATATAAGAATATGCTACTCTGTCTCTAAATCTGGAATTAAAAGATGCGTAGTTTTCTAGAAAGATGTTAGTTAATATTTAGATAAATAGAATATGGGAAATAACATGAACATTACATTACAAAGGGAAAATATATCATTAATGTAATGAAATTACAACTCTATTGTTCTCTTCACATTTAATTTTTAGAAAGCTTTTTCTTGCAAAAATATGCATGATATAAAACTGTTCTTGTAAGCTATTTTAAAAGACTTTATTGAAATTACCTGTTCAGCAAATAATAGAAATTAAAGCCACGTAGCAATTTCTCCCAAGTTTAAGCATCTATATCTCTGCCAAGACAGATGTTCAAATTATGAGATTCTTTCAGTGTGATATGTTTCTTTAAGTCTGAAGGTTAGTCTGATTTTTCTATTTGTGACACTCCTTAGAACTTTATTTCATTTTTTATTCACTCTATAGCTCCAACTCTGGAACTAGATGCTCATTAATTTGATGTGAATTGTTCAGTTTTTTTTTTTAAGAAAAATTGTTCTTTATTCCTAATCCCTTGAAATCACAGCTATTGAAGATAATAAGACCAATGAGTAATTATTCCAGAAAGCAATATTTAGCCTCTCATACTGGTAGAGAGATTGTCATCAAGATAGAGTGTATTTGCATGTCCTAATATCTGGGAGGTTATCTGGAGGTAAACAGAACTTTTTAATGAAAAATGCATAGCCATTAATAATTTAGCTGTGCATTTTTAAAGCATTAATTTTATCAGGTAGGAAGGATTTTATATGTAATTAAAAGAATTCCTGATGGATTGCAGCTTAAATAATAAAGAAATCTGGAAGAAGGTGATTACAGATTGGATATAGCAGCTCACAGATAACATTTCACTTTGTTAGCATCTCTGTGCTTTCAGTGGCCTTCCAGTCATAGTCTCAAGTTGGCTGCAGTAGCTGCAGGCACCAAACCCACACGACCAGTATCCTTGGTAGAGGGGAAGGGACATAAAGATTTGTTCTTGCAAGGTCTGTATTTTTATATGGGAACAAAAAATTTCCCCAAAGCTTCCTAGCAGACTTTCTCTTATGTCTCATTGAGGACAATTTTTCTCACTTGGCCACCTCCAGCTCCAAGGAATATGGGGGAAATATCTAATGAAGAAAATGGGATTTCAGTGACTAGTTTTTATTAATTATGAGTAATTTTCTAGGGCTAGCAAAGACTTACCTTCTCTGAGATAAAGGAATCTTAGCCCTTTACCTGAATACACCTAAGATTCTGTTAGGGAAGACTTGACAAGATGCAGAATCAGATGTTTCATGCTGTTTTCAAAGCTGTCAATAAAAACAAAAAGTATTACACCTATTACAGTCTATACCTACCAGCATTTGGGGCTGACCATCATCCTTTAGGACTTGCTGAGATGTACCAATTCCAAGAAGAAGCCCTGATGCACCCACCTGTCCTGTCACTTGTAGGCATTAAAAAGGGAAGTCATTTTAAGTGGGATTTGGAAGAATGTAGTGTTTGTGAAGAAAGGCTGTTCCCTCCTCTCCCTCTCCTCAAGAAGATTGTGAGGACTGCAGGAAGGGAACTGACATTTAGTTTCCTCATATCCAGGCACACCTGCCTCTGAATTCCCAAATCATTTGGTTGTATAGACATAAGTGACCAAGTGAACTAATTAAAACTACTTGTCGCATTATCTACTTTTTCTCTGCTCTCTTAGCATAGATGCTTATCATGTAGCATGGTTCTGTTGACCCCTGTGCCTGAAGATTCTGAATAGTTATGTGAGGCATAGTTGTTAGACGTTAATAGTGATATATTTTGGTGCTAGTTGATATTTCAGCTGCAGACCCAATAATATCCAGATTATCTCTTCTCCCCTCTCCCCTTGGGTTTCTGTGCAAGCTACATATGTAAGGCATAATAGCAGAATAGTCATCCAAGAACCATATCATCAGTGATCATGCATGCTTCCAACAAGCCCGTGGTAAAGTAGAATTGAGAAATGCATTTTAGACTCATGTCCTAAGCAGTGACCCTATTTTATCTGGTCCGACTTCCCAACTGATTTAGGTATGCTCAATAATGGAGGAATCCGCACAGTGAAGAGGCCAAGAGAAATGAGAGATGTGGGAAAAGCAAATATCCCAGTCCCAAATCTCAACCTCTAGAGTGATAATTGTAGCTTGGGTTAGAATGAGGGTATAAGAAGGTCTTTGAATCAGATATGGAATTAAACATTTTAAATGAACAAGACTAAATCTAAAAAAACTGGATTCAGACTGTTCTTATAACTAAAATGGCTAACAAATTATAATATCTAGATATGATAGTGAGATAATAGTTCCTCAGGAGAAAAAGGAAGTACAATGGGAGAGAGTTGGTATAGGTTTTTGGAAAACAAAAGCAAAAACAACTATTTCATCTTTAAAATTCAGTGACCTCCCCAATAAACTAAGCTCATAGATATGTTCTTGTGTTTGTATGTCAAGTACATGGGTATGGTCATATCTGTGCTGTAATGTGTTTGTGTGTGTTTATATAAGCATAGAATTATGTGCAAATTAATTTATTATTAACTATGAGCTTAAAACAGAAAATAGAAAACTTTAACATAAGTTTAAGTTAATATAAAGGACAGCAAATATTTGAACCAAATGAAGGTCAATGTTAAAAGCCAGGAGTCAAGGAATATAACTGTGTGGAGAATTGGTACAGTTAATAGGATATCAGTTTTATACAAATACACTCTACTCATGGAGTGAGTATTATTCTTACAGAGCATATATTTTCCTTATTTACTTGCTATCAGTCAACCACAGATTTACTTCTTTTTTTTATTAGTGAAGTTTATTTATTTTTTAGTGGGAGGAGGTAATTAGGTTTATATAGTATTTATTTATTTATTTTTAGAGGGGGACTAGGGATTGAACCCAGGACCTCATGCATGCTAAGCACGCGCTCTACCACTTGAGCTGTACTCTCCCCTGCCAACCACAGATTTAACTTATGAGTTTTCTAGAAGCCCATGCAAAGCAGAAACATATTTTAATATGTGATTCAAGGCAAAATAATATAGAATAGAAGTTAAGTAGATGCTTAACAATATGGTCATCACTAACAGTAAGACCAGAAAGAAAAGTCACATGACTGTCTCAAAAGAGCTCTGTGAACTAAGACAACAATGTCCTCAATATCGGCCTTGCTGAAGAGTCAATGAAGAGTTTTCTATGGTTCTATAAAAAATGAAAATTTGGATGAAATAGAATAAAAATAATCATTTTGATTACAAAAAATAGGTGTATCACTTAAGACAAACAAGTAAATTGACATTTCCATTGCAGTTTCTTTTCTTGAAAGGGAATAATGTGTGCTGTTAGTATAATATTTAGTCTGATTTGGAAAGGACTGAAGCTCAACTGGCTTTTATTCAGAGTGAAATACTCACTTGTTTGTTATTTCTAGTCCTTTAAGCTCAACATAGAAATGAAAACACATTGACAGTCATTGATCACTGCAAGAAAGTTTGGTGTGTGTGTGTATGTGTGTGTGTGTGTGTTTTGACCTTTAATAAATATTTGTTGAGTGAATGAAAGGAAAGATGCGTATATTGCTTTTACTCATTCAATGGACTGACTCCTGAACTTTCTGGTATTATGCCTTATTACATCTGAGACAAAATTTAAGCACTTCCCATTAAAATAGAGACACTGAGCAATATTATTAGAATGCTTTATAACATGACTTATAAAATGACATGACTTTTAATAACTTGGATACAGGATGGATATTTGAGTGCACAGCAACTCTTTTATTTTTAAGCTTCAAAGTGAAATCAATAATTACAATAAAGACCTGACCCAAAATTAAGATCTGAAAATACTTAGTAACCAGTCATTAAGAACAACATATATCCAGAAGCTATTTTCTTTAGCAGGCTGTTTCTATGTTGAAATCTGTAATTGGCAAAAACAAAGTAGAACAAAATTACAGGCACAAGGGGAAATAGTAAGCTAACTGCACCTCCTTTATACCTTAGAGATTTTCACCCTCTTTTTGTTATATACCCTGGAGCAGGCTACCAGGACTAAGTAAAATTTCTGATTTGGAAATCCTAAAAAACAGGATAAACAGAAAAAACGGGTCTTATATATTTTTTACTTGTATCTTTTATCTTTTTACTAGTCATGTTCATTTTCTCCTTTAAAAGCAAGCTCAAAATTTACCTTCTTAATCAAATAGTCTCTGACTCTTTGACCATGATCCACTGCTGGATGTCATCTTATGGATTTAATCAAATAGTATTTGTCATTTGTGGTGATAAATAATCACATTCTTTGCCTACCTTTCTTGCATTTTAAAATTTGGAATCTTTACTTATTTTTGAATAGAAATCCCCAAAGTAATGAAAAGGAAATGTATCACTTAGGTGATTTGGATTTCTAGTATTATCAATCAATTAACACTAAAATGATTTAATTTTGCAAAGTATGGTCCTTAGGGTTGTTTAGAGCAGTGGATCCTGAGTTGGAGTACTGACAGCACCAGACGTTCCTTAGAGATCACTACATGGTCTACCAGAAAATGGAATATTTTTTAAAAAAAGTCTAATGGAAGTTTTGTTTATCTAAGGTAAGACCACTTAAGCTAAATAAACCATTAGATTTACTTGGTTTTGCCTAAATTATATGAATTCAACAGCATAATTTTGCATTGCTGTAAATGAAACATTTCAATTCTTTGCATCCATTTTGGGAGTATAGAAGGATTGGTTACCATTTGGTTAGACCCTCTTCAGGTCTTTGTTAAAGGCCGCATATACTCTACAGCTTAGACATTCCGTATATGATTGTTTATATTTAAAAAGATACTTCAACCGAATCATTGCTTTCTATAAAATGTAACCATAGGAATAACAACATAATTTTAAACTGTTTTCTCTAGTAGTAGTAGCAATCACATATTGAGTGTCTTCTTCATGAGAGGCAGTCTTAGGCACTGTTCATTCACATCTCATTAATCTTCAAAATGATTCCATGCTGTTATTATTTGTATATTAATATTAAAGAAGTGAAGGCTGAGAAAGATTAAGTAACTTTCTCAAGTTCACCTAGTTACCTAGTAAATAAGCAGGAAATCCAGGATCCAAAAACAGATCTGCCTAAATCCAGAATGCATAATCATTCATCTGTTCTACATTTCCTTTCCATGAAAAATGAATGGAGATACAAACAAACAAACAAAAAAGATTGAGAAGAAATATAACATGCAGGCAGTAGTGTAATCCCCTATTAGCTTTAAAGTCTATGCTTTTCTCATGGCTAGTTAATTAAATATTGCTTTTCTATCAAGGACCTTGATTTAAATTCTGTTTCTGTCCTCTATGCCTTTTAAAAACGTTTCTTTATCTCTTCCTTTTCCTGGATTTAGAGTTCTTTTGTTTATGAGAGATTATTTTAGCCTCATGCTTTTTTCTAATTAGTGATTAATTATGCCTAGGCCCTGTATATGACAGCCTGGGTCTCAGTGCTGTTTACAAATTGCTTTTGTTCTTTTCCAAGCAAAAACTGAAACAATACATTGGAAAAGTATATATTTGATATTCTTATTGAAATAAGCTTTTACCCCAGTAATTATATCCTCCAATAAGTTCATAGTTACTTATGGCAGTATCTGTTTACTACCAAAACTATGACAATGTTATCACATTAAGTTTGCTTCTTTTTCTCTTACTGAGTCAATATTTGTAAGACATGAGGCTCTATTTTAAAATGAAAGTTTTCAGCCCATTTCGAGTTCAACTGTTCTTAATATTTCACAATCTGCTTTCTTCTGCCTTATTTTAGATTGATACTAATTTTTTTTTTATGATTCCACTTTACTTTGGCATGTTAGTTACTCCACTCTTAAAAATTTGAAATGGTTGTTCTAAGATTTATAATCTGCATCTTTACCTTATCACAATCTACCTTCAAATAATATTGCAGCACTTCATGTACAATGTAAGAAACTTACAAGAACATGCAACAATATAGTAAGTCCAACGTCTGTGCTTCTCAGGGATAGTTTGGTTAATTCTTTCTGTGATTAAACCATACTTCATTTTTTGCATACTTTGATATTTTTGTTGCAAACCTCTGGAACTCAATATTCTTCCCTGCCTCAGGATTGGCATTTGTAATTTGCTGTGGATGTAGTTGTTTGTTTAATTACTTTTCTAAATTATTTTTGTAACTTCTGTACTCTGTTAGGGTGGTCTCTGAGATGTTCAGCTAGCATTCAGGTAATGTTTTGATAGAGTTTGCCTTTAATGTCAGAACCAAGAGAAAAGAAAAAGAAAAAGAAAGGAAAGAAAGCCTTCTGGTTTTCACAGATTTGCTCTGTCTTTGTTGGTGGCACTCCTTCCACTCAGCCAGGCTGTTTACAACTCTGCCTTAGCCTTCACTTCCTGCTTGTGCTAAGCATAGAGATCATTCAGAGGGGAAAGCATAGTCTTCTCAGATTTTTTTTCTAAGCCTGCATCCTGCCCTGATCATGCATGTGGCTTTGTATATGTTCCTGTTTAAATGGTGCTTTTCAATGCTCTAATTTTCCAAAGAACTCCCCCTGCTTTTCTTCCCAGGCAGTGGGTTATTTATTTGCCTTACAGTGTTTTCAAAGAATTCTTTCTGCATAGCAACTTTTCTACCTGAGAGAATTCTGAGTTAGGTGAAACAAAGGTGAGCACCTTGAATTATCCCTTCAGGGAGCCCTCAGAAAGGTCAAAATGGACAAACACAGTTCTTTGAGAACAAGATCTTCTCTGCTCTTTCACAAATCAGGAACCAGTGTCCCACAGTGGGAAAGTAAACTTCTATCTTCAGTATCATTCCAAGCTGGGGGGTGGGGTGGGGGCGGATGGGACAAGGGCAAGTGTAAGTACCATAAGACTTTCCTACCACTTAAAGTTTCCTTTTTTCTCTTGTTTCAGTATTCATTTGATTGCTATAAATCTTTGATTGTTCTTCAGACAAGATTGATTTTGACAGTTTTTACAATACTTTTTGGTGTTTCTGTGGAGGGATGATCACTTGGAGTTAAATATTCCACCATTTTTGCTGGCATCACGTCTACAAATGGTTTTATTATTTAAAATGTTTTTTAAAATCAAAAGAATACTATTTAATAGCTTGTGAAATTTATGTGAAATTAAATTTCAGTGTGCACAAATATTTATTAGAATACCTCCACACTCATTCATTTGCCTATTGTCAGTATCTCCTTTCACACTACAGTGGCACAGTTGAGTAGTTGTGGTAGAGATAACATATTATTCAGCCTGCAATATTTACAACCTGGTCCTTTACAGAAAAGCTAGTTTACTAACCTCTGTTTTAAAATCTCTCAGCTTCCATCCAGGCTTCTCTCTATCTCTTCCAGTCTCCAAATTGTTATTATAGAAATCTCATCCAAAATTGTTTTAATTTGTTTGAAATCTTCTAACTTTGGCTTATATGGTAATTCTCAATCAGACCTCATTTCCAACATTGCTTGGAGTCAGGTTGTTAATATTCTACATTTGGTTCTGTCACTTAAAACTCAGTCAGTTACCACTTTGGTCCTCAGCTTGCTCATCAGTGTAATATGAAAGTAGGACTAAAGCTTTTCCCCGCTCTCAAATTTTAAGGTGTATTGTTTCTTTTGGTGATTTCTTTCATGTCATTCTGTTTTTGTGATTAAATCTGGAGAATAATATCTTTTAGATTCTTAAAGAAAATTACTACACCATTAACACTGATGATGTTTAAAAGGACTTTAAAGATTTACATCCTTTCTTTTATTTCTGGATCAAAACTGGAAATAATCTTACAGGGATGTGTGAAAGAATTTCCATTGATACTTCCATGGTATGCACATTTTTAGCTTTAAGAGATGAATTTTTAATGTTTTAATAATGAATCTATCTTAGGAACTAAATTTTCTCCAGAAAATATTTTGTAATAGTAGTTACTGATCATTTAAGGTGTACATATTGACATTTTAAAAATAGATGAATATAAAATACATGAACTTTATTATAGAAAAGATGAACTCAACTCTAATATGCATAACCAACGTATTGTTTGTAGCCAGCTCTAAAATTAGTTTTCTTTTTGTATAATAGCTCAAACTGTACTTTTCCCCCACATTGTCTGTCTTCAGTATTTCTGTTGTGGTGAAATGCTAATATATCAGTCAACTAATGATATATCCACTGTGTATCCACATGTTAGGAAAGCCAAGTTTAAAGTCAACAAAACATGTTGTTTGCACATTATTTGCATCAATGGAGATGCACCTTTATATAGGCTCTTCTTCAAAGTGCTATTAAAACTTTGACTCATCAAATCACTTACAAGGTAATTATCCCCACAGAGAGATAAGAAATAGAATCGTCATTATAGTTACAGAGTCAAGGCTAAAAGTGAAGTCACTAGCTGAACTGGAGTCAGAAGTTGAGAACACAGCTTCACAGTGAAGCTGAGTATTGTTTTGAAGAAGAATTAGGGATCCCTATGAAAGCTCCTTAATTTGGGAAGCACTTAAAAGCACTTCATCTGCTTAAGCCAGAAGGAAACCTAGAAATCCCTTGTATTCCAGATTTAGATCTTTTCTCCTGTGTTCTCAAAGTTACCTCTTCCACTGTTTTTCAATATAGCACATTTTCACTGAGACTCTCTTACGTGCCTGGAAGTGTACCATAGGTTACAAGAATTTGACCTGATTCTTAAATTCAAGAATCATGTAGTCTTTCCTCTTGATCATGTAAGACATGTACAATAAAGATATTTCTTGGTGTAAATATAAGTGACAGTTCATAAGAGGTCAGAAAAGGCAGCAATTAATACAGATCAATGTTTTCTGAAGGCCTCCAAAAAGGAGACCAGAGCTGGGTCTTCTGGGATGGATGAGATTGGCATGGCAGGGAAAAGACAGACCTGAGATAAAGGGATAATAGTAAGAGTAACATTCATAAGGATAGTGGAGAGATGCATTGATGAGTGAATATTAACTGTGGGGTGTGAGTCAGGCTGGAGATAACTGCTTCCTAGAAATATGTTGTTGTGTCCTTTAAAGTCTCATGGAAGATTGAACTCTTTATAATTTAAAGAACCTTATGATTCTTTGAAGAAGATAATACCTTTATGAAATCCAGCTCCCAGATGTATAAAATGTTGGGAATAAATTGTTAGGACTAAATAAGATTCACAAGGGGGGCAGGTAGATAGCTCAAGTGGTAGAGTGCGTGCTTAGCATGCATGAGGTCCTGGGTTCAATCCCCAGTACCTCTTCTAAGAATAAATAAATAAGTAAATATAATTACCCCCCCACCCTAAATAAATAAATAAATAAATAAATAAATAAGATTTACAAGTGTGCTATATACATCACAGCTCTCCCTACACAGGTACTGAGATATCTCATATTGAATTGTGACTGGTAACTTCATTTTTGAAGTTACAATGTATTTCACTTCATTTAATCTCACTCTCCTATGGTGTTTAAATTATTTATTTACTTAATGGATTACCATATTTACCTATGTAACTATACTGACATCTATATTTTCTTATTTCTTTGTGGAAATATCAATTGATAGATTAATCTATTGATTAATTAATAAATCAATTTCCTGTACACTGACCTACCATAATCTTCAAAAGATAATTGAAGACATTCTTAATTGTTGCAGGACCTGGTTTGGGAATCAAGGCCTAGAAAATTTCTATATCCCCTTTAATGTCCTTGTTACATTTGCTTGCATTGTTCCCTGCTGGAAGAGAACAATTTTCATCTAAACTATGAATTGCTTCAGGAACATGAGAAGAGTTAATTTTATTCAGAGTAATTGTCAGGGAAGAATGTAGGGGTAACTATTATAGATTTCTTTAAGAAAATCAGTAGAGCCACTATGGAAAACAGTCTGGAAATTGCTCTAAGAATAAAACTAAAATCCAGTTATTTCACTTCTGGGTATTACGTGAAGAATACAAAAACAACACAAATTTGGAAAGAAATACGCACCCCAATGTTCATAGCATTATTTATAATAGCCAAGATACGGAAACCTAAGTGTCCATAGATGGGTGAATGGATAAAGAAGATGTAGATATACACACATGGAACACTATTCAGCCATAACAGAAAATGAATCTTGCCATTTGATACAACATGGGTGGTTCTTGGGAGTATTATGTTAAGTGAAATAAATCAGAATATGAAAGACAAGAACCATATGACTTCACTTATATGGTGACTCAAAAACAAACAAAAAAACCCAAACACAAAAAAATGAACAAACATAGTAAACCAAAAACAAACATAGACATAGAGAACAGGTTAGTAGTTACCAGAGGAGAAGGGGGTTGAGGGTAGGTGAAAAGGGTGAAGGGGGTCAAATGTATGTATGGTGATGGATGGTAACTAGGCTTTTGATGATGATCACTTTGTAATGAAAACAGATGTCAAACCATGATGTTGTACACCTGAAACATATTCTATACCAATTTTCCCTCAAAAAATGAAAGATCACTTTTGAATTTGACCTAATCCTAATCAATATTTAAAATGTGAATATTCTATGACATTTGAGGTCTGCTAGAGTTGAACTAGCAGAAGTAAAGTTTTGTCAGAGGGCATGAGCCTTGTTTCCTTATGTTAACTAATTCTTTCTAAAGATGAATTATGCTTGTTCGTTGTTCCAGTCACAGCTGTACGTACTGCATTTGACTGCCTCCATTTACCAGGAGAGAAAGGAAGTTGGGCTTTACCTTGTAGTCCTGGGGCCACAGAAAATACTGGCATTATTTAAAGGCATTAATTAATCTACAAGAGGCATAAACTGGGTCTGTCCAGGGCAAACCAGACATATGTTCACCTTCTGCCAAGAGTGCAAGCTTTCCAAATTCTTATCTTCTTACTGATGTGAATATGATTTACATTGGTCCAGACTTGACCCTGACCCTCCCAAACTTTTCTAATACACATTTTAGAACTCTGAATCTGTGATCAACAAGGTTCCTCCATCCTCAATTTCTTTTTAAAAATTTTTTTTGGGGGTAATTTGGATTATTGATTTATTTTTTTGATGGAAGTACTGGGGATTTAACCTGGGATCTTGTGCATGCTAAGCACATGCTCTACCACTGAGCTATACCCTCCCCACCCCAACCTCAATTTCTTGAAAATAGCATAAATATAGCAGATAAAAGCATGAATTAAGGAGCCAGAGAGCCTTGAGTTAAATACTAGCTATGACACTTATTAACTGTATGACCAGGGAAAATTATTTAATCTCTCTATGCCTCTGTGTCCTTATCTATAAAATGAGGACAATAATGATGATATTAGCTTCATAGGATTATTATGAATAGTAAATGGGTTAATACACATAAAATGCTTAGAATTTTTAGAATAGTGCCTGGCATTCTCTCACCCACTTGGCCAGATCTCAAGCCTGGTGAAACCAGTGCAACCACTTTCTGTATGTTTGCTTCCCATAGTTGGGCATTGTTGGTGAAAAATACTCAACCAGGCAGAGTGGTACTCAAATAATAGATAAATGGCCTATAAGCCTACTGCTAGTTAGTGCTTTTTTCATCCAGTAAAAAGCTGATCAGAAGCTTTGATGATCATTTGATACTCACCTGTGTATTGCAGGGTATGTTGACTTGTCTTCTTTCTTGTGGACCCTAAATATAGGGTTCTTTTGGATCTATCACTAAAGATTACCCAAAGAAGCATTTTCCAGTCTCCTGCACAGAAGGCATAAACCTGGACGCCAATTTTCAGAGTTGAGTAGGGGAAGAGAGCAGGGGAGTGATTCTCATCATTCATACCTCTATTCCTCTGCTCATCCTCTGCAAGGTGAGGAAGGAGGGGCAGTTACTTGGTTAGTGGAGAGAAAAAGGGAGTCTGAAGACTTATCTGCTTCTTAAACTTACAACCAGTTCTCTTATTTTTAGCCTCACCCTCATCTCTACTTTTAGAGGTAGATGGTGCCTCTAATTTTTGAATGTGGGTTTTGTGGTATAAGTGAAAATTACTTGTGGGTTTTCTCATTGCCAACCTAGAATTCAACTTGCTTGAATCTTCTCAATCAGTTGCCTTTCTTCTGTACACCTTTTTAGCTTACTTTTTTTTTCTGTAATTTTCTATTTTCATTGCCTTACAGATTTGTGACTTAAAATTTTCTTAATTGTCATTTTAATGAGATATACTGAGGGATCAAAAGTAATATGTTCAGTTTGCCTTTTTTTCTAAATAGCAGTTTTAACTAAATTTTTTTCTGTAACTGGTTAGTAGCTAGGAATGAAGTTAGTTTTGGTACATTAGTTTTATATCTAGCACTTGTGCAGAACTCTCTTATTAATCCTAAAATTAATCTGTAAATTCTCTTGGGATAGTCTATATCTAATTAACTCTTCAGACCACTTCAGTCTGTCTTCTGCTCCCAACACTTGACCAAAATTGTTCTTACTAGGGCCACCAATTTCCTCCATATTGCTAAATAGAGGGGACACTTTTGTGTCTAATCTTAATTTGTGTGCTTTAACAGTATTCCACTTAATTTATCCATTCCTCCTTCTTGAAGAACTCTTCTTTCTTAACTTCTTTAACATATTATCCTTTCATGTTTTCTTATACTTCCCTGGGTGCTCTTCCTCTGAGATGGGTTCTCTTCTTTCAGCCCACTTGGAGTTTCTTAGAACCTGTACTTGAGCTCTTTTATGCTACTATTGTTATCATCACTGTCACCACAAACAACTGTTATTGTCATTATTGCTACCACATAATTAACTTTTGCAACTTCTATAACCCTTTTTAAAATACCAGGTTTCTATGGCATAGAGCTTGAAAAATTGAGACTCTATAAGTTTCCTAAGTGTTCAAGCAATTGACAAATCTACAGGCATATCATTACTTGTAGGATAGGAAAAGTAAGGTTTAAGCAGGAAAATGATTAATTCCAACAAATACAGAAAACTTAAAAGAAATTCTTATATTTCAATCTTTAAGAACTTGGCAATAAGCTTCAAAGTTCCAATCTGGCCTGATAAATGGCCAAACTAGGCAATATGGTTTACTGGGCTCTAATACTGGAATCACTAGAACTGTTCCCAACTATATGCATTGTACAGCACAGGGTTATCAGGATTGTTAAGTATTTCTCTGGTGAACTGGATTGGCTGGTTTGGCCATGCAAAGGGTTTATATATTAGTTTAAATCCAATATATCTAAAAGGGTTAAAGAATCTTATTTAAGTATGGAAAATAGCTTTATTATTAAGCCTACAAAATAATTCTTTCCATTGTTGAAAATGTTGAACTTTAGTGAATTACTCATATTCAAATAATAGAACCTTTGAACCAGATGTTATCTTCCCTAGCTTCAAAGTGAATTTTTTTATAAACAGAGAATTTATCCTATTTGTCCTTATAATAATAATGATAATGATAGTAATAAATCTCTATTATTTACATTGAAAACAGTTAGTCAGTCCACTAAGCACTTTCATATAATTTTAAAAACAATTTCTACCAGTATAAGTATGATTATCCCATTTTCTTAAAGAGGAGACTGGAATTTAAAGATGTTACTTTCTTATGGTTCCACAATGAATAAGGTATGGATCTGGGATTCAAATATAAGTCTAATCTGACTGCAAATACTTTTAAGTTGTCAAATATGCTGCTTTTCTTCCTTTTACATACAGTAGAATATGAATATGAATATATATATATATATATGTTTATGTAATATATTTCCTCCAGGTAGTCTTCTTCTGTAGTTAAAGTTTATAGTAGGGAACCATTTGCTTGTTTTTTTTTTTCCTTCTGAATTTATATCTGTAATTTGACCTTAAATTTGAATTTAGAAAGGTTCTGCATTTCTTGGTAATCTTGTAGGTAAATGCAAATAATACTGGCACTTTTTTTTTTCTTAGAATGAAATTCTTCATCTTTGGGCATTTACAAAATTATAATTCTAAATCTCAAACAGTAATTATCATTTGTGTGCAGAATTCTGTGTGTGTGTGTGTGTGTGTGTGTGTGTGTGTGTGTGTGTGTGCAGTTATTCTTGTTATCCTATTGGCAGCTATTGGTAAATAAATGTAAAGTTATCCAGACATTTGAAAAAAGTTATACGACTCATTTTCTGTTTCCTCACTCACAGATTTTCTACAATCTGATGTAATTCTTTCTCATAAAACTGCTTTGGAAATATCACTACTGAGCTACTTTTTGGTAAATCCTAGGAACTATTTTTGGTCCTTTGCTTTTTCACCTCTCTCCTCAGTTCTTAGTGCTCTTGGCTACTCTCTTCTTCTTGAAGGACTCTTTCTCCCTGGTTCTTGGACCTTATGTTTCTTATTTTTTGTCTGTTTCTGCTATTTCTCCTTCATCACTTTTGTGGGCTCCAATTTCTCTACTTTTGCCATAACTGGTATTGTTTTCTTATTCTGGGTATTCTGTGGGTCATTCTATCAAATTATGTGATTTAATTTATGCCAGGTGTCTCCACAGATATTTCTTTTTACATATCTCGTTTTTACCCCTATACTTCTATATGTAACTGCTTATGGGGGCATTTCCCCTGGAATGTCCCAGACACTTTAATGAGTCTCAAATGAAACTCATCATCTGCCCCTACTCCACAGTCTTTCTTTGTCCTGCATTTTCTGTTTCAGTCAATGACACCATTATCTGCTAAACTGCACTGAAGTCTAAGGTGGGGATCCATTTTGACTTCTTTTTCTTGCTCAATCTTCGCAGCATCCTCTCCCCAGCTATTCCTCTAATTTTTGTCATTTTATCCATCACCACTGCCAGTCCCTTAGTTTGGTTCAGCATTCTCTCTCACTTTAATTACTTGCAATAATTTCTTTTTTAATTAAGTAATTTTATTGATAAAACTTTCATATAGTAAAATGTACAGATCTTAATTGCACAATTATCAGGATTTTGAGAAGTGTACATACTTGTGTAAGTAACATTTTCATCAAAATAAGGAACATTTCTATTACTTCAGAAAATTCCTTTTTGATCCTTTCTAATTAACCCCCTTCCCTCATCCAAAGGTAATTACTCTTTAGATTTCTATTTGTGTAGATAAGTGTGATTGTACTTGAACTTTGTATAAGTGGAATCAAACAGTATGTACACTGCCATTTTTTATTTAAAATAACGTTTTTGAGATTCATCCATGTTGCTGCATGTATATGAAATCTGTTTTTTTAAATTGTGGAGTAATGTTCTATTGTGAAGACATTACAATTTTAATTCATTCTCTTGTTGATAGGTATTTGAATTGTTTCCAGTTGTTGTCTACTACAGATAAAGCTGCTGTGAGCATTACTATAAAAGTCTTTTTGCAAACATATGGTTTTATTTCTTTGGGGTAAATTTCTACAAGTGAAATTACTTGATCATAGGACAGGTATATATTTAAACTTACAATAAGTTATCAAACATTTTCCCCAAATTTCTGGATCATGTAACACTTCCTTCAGCAGCTTATGACATTTCTGTTTGAGTCGTATCCTTATCATTGTTTGGTGCTTTCAGTCTTCATAATTTTTCTAATTTTTACCATTTCATGTATGTGAGGTGATATCTTAAGTTTTAATTCATGTATGTGAGGCGATATCTTAGGTTAAATTTTGTATTTCTCTGATAACTCATTAGTCATATTGAGCACCTTTTCATGTACCTATTGACCACTTGTATATTTTTTTGTGTGTGTGAAGTGGCATTCAAGCCTTTTGATTATTTAAAAAATTAGGTTATTAGTCATTTTATTATACATTTGTGGGAGTTCTGCAATATTCTAGCTATAAGCCCTTTGTCATATACATCTCTATTTACCTGCCACATATTTCTCAACTGTAACTTGCATTTTCGTTTTTCTTAGTGATATATTTCAGGAAGATCATTTTTTAAATTTTGATGAAGTCAAATTTATCAATTTTTAAATTTTAGGGTTAGTACATTTTGTGTCTTAAGGTCTCTTTCCATATCTCAAAGTTACAAAGATACTCTTTGTTTTCTCCCCTAAATCTTTATAGTCCAGCAGCTTTTAAACCATTCTCTTCGTTTCTCAGATTGTTCAGACCCATAATTTCTCTTCAGTTTAGTCAGAGTCACTTTTCCAAATATTAAATATAATGATGTTACTTATCCTTCACCCACCAATTTCAACTTCCTGAGTGTTATTTGATGCCGTTGGAGACAAACTCCTTAACATGGTTTATGAAGCCCATCATAGTGTCTTTCTTTTTGAAAAGACCTTCCTGCCTCTATCCCCACACTCTACTGTTCTCTGCATGAGTTTTGCCAAACCATTTATACTTCCCTCAAAGCACTTCACTCTCCTTTACTTCTGGACTATTGCAGTTTCTTTACCTGGACTGTCTCTTTGCCTACTCATTCCCCTCTTCACCTAGGTAACTCCTACTTGTCTCTCAGTCTTTGTTTCAGTGCCACTTTCCCTAGGCAGACTTTCCTGATCTTTGAACACTGGTGCCCCTCCCACATGGTCCCAGAGTGCATCCGAGTTCTGATATTATGGTGGTTTCCACACTATTCTCTGCTGGTTGTGTACCAGCTATGTTTCTCAATAAATTCCAAGTTCCTGGAAAGTCCAAGCTGCATCTTGTTTACTGTAGTGTCTGCAGTGCTCAACAGAATTCTTATCACATCATAGGAGTAACAGAATATCTTAGATGATGGATAGAGCAGGTAAAGATAGCAACTGTGACCCAGTAAACTTTGCGTCCTTGAATCCATCATCATTTATAGTAGATATTTGATAACTATTTGATTTGTTTTCCATCTTAGTGTTATATTTTAGTACATTAACATATATTCATTACAGAAATTTTAAGAATACAGAAAAATGAAATTATTCATTATGTTATTTTCTATAGCTAATAACTGTTAATACTTTGATGTAATTTCTTTCCAGTCTTCTTTAGTTGTATATGTATTTTGCATGCAATTTAAAAATAAAACTTAAATCAAATAGTGTATGCAGTTTTAGATTTTAATAACTATTTCTTAAATAACTGAAAAAATGCATACACAGATGTGATTGAAATAATGATGATTTAAAAAAAAAGACTCATATTTTTATTTCCAAGAGATCATTACTTCCTTTAGAAAGCCATTGAGTTTTCAGTTGCTCAGACATTTTTGAAGCCACTCATCAGAACTGCCTTTAGAGCCAAAGAGATATGATTTCTTCAGAATCAGACCTGATTTTTTAAATTCAAAATTTATCCATTTATTCAACAAATACTTAATGAGCTGTATTTTAGGTTCTAGAATTCAACTGTAAGCAAGACAGTTCTTTTCCTTCAAGGATCTTGATTACTTTTTATTACTTTAGAATTTTTATGATAATTGTCCATTTCCACAAAATTAAATCTTCATGCAAAGAATGATTATTTGCTATGATTAATGATTTTTAAAATAATACACTGCTATTTATTAAGAACTTTCATAACTATTCCAATGTATTTTTATTAACTGTATTATAGTTGGATTAAGTCACTATTTTGAAAGTGACCACAGCAACTGTGAATGAGATCAGATGAAATACAAATTTTAAAAAAATCAGTAATATTATTTCACAGCATTATCTCATGTAAAAGTGCCAAATAAGCACTTTTTCCATGACTTTCTTTGGAACTCGAAGCTTTCATGGATAAGTTGAATTTGACATACCTCTTGTAGAAGGGCAAATGCATATAAAATAAATGAAAGATGGATGGATATTGTTTGTGGCATAAGAGGAATGAACAGAGGCATGGGAAAATGCAAGGCTTATTTGGTTAGAAAAAGTGTGAGCAGAAGAATGGAAGGAATTTTATCAGTGGTTTTCCATTAAAGGTCAAATCAGAACTACCTAGGAAACTTAAAAAAATATATATCTTCATTTTTCTGATAGAAAAGCTAGAGTCAAGCTAGAGTCTCTTTCTCCTAGAGTCTCTTTCTCCTAGAACTTAGGGAAGGGAAGGGTTGGATATGAATAGTTACCATGTTTTGTTTCTCTGTCAATGGACTTTGGGTGCCAAGTTAAGAAATTTAGACATTATTCTGTTGGCAACTGGCATATATTTTAAGTTTTGAATCATGCAACTGGAAGGACAAGGGCTGTGTTTTAGGTAGGTCAAGATTTTGGTGGTCTGCTGGATGGAGAGCAACTGTGGTTTTTGTTTGTTTGTTTGTTTTGTTTTGTTACAGTGAGACAGGATTAAAATATATTGCTGTTAAAAGAGGAATAATAATTTAATTTGTTGT
Organism: Camelus dromedarius; assembly: GCF_036321535.1. Taxonomy (NCBI): domain Eukaryota; kingdom Metazoa; phylum Chordata; class Mammalia; order Artiodactyla; family Camelidae; genus Camelus; species Camelus dromedarius. The sequence goes on along the minus strand of NC_087441.1, from coordinate 17,532,098 downwards.
GTAAGTAAAACTGTAGTAAGATAAAGCCTTTTCTAATGAAGTTTTTTATTGGATCTGAAAATTTAGATACTGTTCTTGCTTAATTTTTAAAAGTTGACTGTGAGACTGTGCAAGTAGGTTACTGCCGTTATTAGAACTGTTATAAAAGATGGCTATTTTAAGCAAATAGAACAATCACCTGTAATGCTTATACCCTCAACAGATAAGAGGCCCAAAGGAAAGGAATTCAAATTTATTTATTTTTATTTCTTAGGCATTTTCTGATAAGAGAGCATCAGTTCAAAGCATAAAAAAAATTGAAGATAAGTGACACTTAGCTCACTCAGTTCATATGGTCAGCTTTTTATACACTTATGAGTTTGGAATAAAGGTAGTGTGATGAGATGATGCTCCTAATTTGTTCACTAAGCTCAGTCAAGGAACAGATTCTTGGTACCTCGATTTTTCCATCTATGTGATGGTTCTGAGAATCTTTTCAAATAGTTATTTTCAGATCATATAGCCACAGAATCAGACAACAGTTTCCATTTACATATTGTCTTCTTTTTAGCTTTATAAAATTTCTAAGTTTTATTTGATATTCGTTAACATATGCAGTACGGTAATGAAAATAGTTTCTTCACACTGGGAACAAACTGTAGTATTTCACATTTAATAAAGTTTGTAGTATAAGGATGTCTTAAAAGATTTAATACTAATTAGGCTGGTTACTTGCATTTGAGAAACAGTTGCAAAATAATTATTCTCCCAACATTATATGAAGAATAAATTAGAAACTTCAGTAAACTGCCTGGCTTTGATCTTCATTAAAATGAGATGATATTTTTAGTGTTCAGGGAGAATGTATCCCTTTGTTTATTCAACAAATATTTTATCACCTATCATGAACCAGACATTATTTTAGACACTGAAGATACAGGAGGAATAAACAAACAGTAATTGTGGCCCTATTGTGCTTCCAGAATAACTGTTTTGTGTTATTCTTCTCAATTGTATTTTAATACTTGAAAAATAAATGTTTGGACAGTTGTGGCAGAACGGCATGTGGCCAAATACACGTTTTCCAGTGCATCCACATTAGACCTCAGAGTCACTGATAAGTTCTAATTGCTTGTGGAAACTGAGGCTTTTGATTCCTACTCTGCATAAATGGTTATAGCTTAATTTACCAGGTCAGTGGAACAATTGAATATATGTAGTAAATTTGGCTTGTTTTAGTTATTTTAAAATATTTTGTTTACTTTTTATATAAAACATGTTTTATAAAAATGTTTTTAGTGTCTGAAAGGAAGAGGTTTTATTTTACAATTTGTATTGTTTTGGTTCAGAGACTGAAGTCCAATGAAGATATGGCAATTTCCCTCTTGATTTAAGCAATGGAGGTAGCCAAATTGGTTAACTAAACTAAAAATTCTCATTGGGGCTTGAATTATCTTGCTGAACCCATTAATTAAACTTAAGAATGTAAGAAATGTCATACTAGATTAAATCAGTTGTCCACAAAGCATGGTATTATATGGGAAAGTGTGATATTCCCTCCCACACAGCACAAATCTACCTCGAACATCCATCACATTCCCTTAGTAATACATCACATACCAATTATCTACAAATCAATTTTCTACAAAGACCTCCTTTGATCCCATTTCTATTTTCAGTCAGTAGTACCTCTTCAGTAATGAGTTTATTACCTCTTGTGTATACTTCAATTCCATATTCCAATAACTGTGTAAACTTCACTTTTCCAAATACCCAGTAGAGTACACTAAAATTTGGAGTATGTGCATGGCTTATCCCTTCCTTTCTTTCTTTGTCTTCCTTTAAGTATTATTCTTGCTCATCTCTTATCTTTATCATTTGAGGGGTATGAATTTTTAACTGATTTTATGTGTTGTATGTCTCATTCTGCAAATTGTATTTAATGGTTTATACATGCACTGAAATCTTTGCATATTCAATGTATCTATTAATAATCCAGGAAAATCATGTTTAGGGCTTTATCTTACTAGAATAGCATTATCTAATATGGAGCTTAAATGGCTAATAGAGACGAAGAGATACTGTGGGACACTGTGACCACCTGTGGCTTGTTCTTGGGTACAATCTTCCTAAGGGTACAATCAGAGGACCATTTTACCCTGTGTGAGAAGACAGAAGCTTACCTCCTATTTTCCTTGAGTAAACATATAGTTGCTTCCAGCACTGAGATCTTTTAGGCCTAAAGGTTATGTACCTGGTTCTGTGCATTATTTGTGAAAAAAGAAAAAAAGAATCCTATACTCTTTAGGTTGCCTAAGAAAAATTCAGAAAAATCTGACACTTGGGAAAAAGACCAGAACCAGAATGAAAAAGAGCTTCTGTTCTTGACTGGAGGCATCATTTTCTGTCCTAAGTTTCATGGAACATGCTAAAGAATATTTAATACTGCTTCATGTAATTTGTCCCTCCCAGCCTGACATGAGCAAAGTGATTATAAAGGGACCCACATAAGCTGATCTCTCTTCTCTGTACATGACACAAATAGAAAGCTTTGAACAAGAGTGGAAAGGCATACTGTCACTCGTCTTCTCCTCTGAAGAAGCTGGGACATTCTGCTCAGCCAACATGTTCCCAGAGGAACACGATTTAACTTCCACTTTTCACACAGTAAGAAGCAACACTGTAGACCTGTCGCGAGGGTGATGGCAGCCTCAGAGGAATTTGGATAAGTGTTTTTCACTCCAGTGTTTTCATGTGACCTGACTCTCATCCTCAATTTAGGTACATCTTGACCTGGAAAATGCAGCCAAGGTTTGCCTCTCTTCATTTGGCTTACCTTGATTCATGATGTGCATACCTTTCCTTCCCTTACTCTACCCCATACAGCCTCTTCCCCCTTTCCCTTACAATGTACCAATAAAGTCTCTCTAGATGTCTACACATACATTTACTCTATTTCCTTCAGTAGGGGTTTTACTTCCAGGGAGAGAAAATGTGTTTGGATCCCTGAGATGTGTACAAGGAATATCCACGTAAAGCAGCCTAAGAGGTTCCCCACTCCTTTTGCCAGATCTGACTGTCCATATACCTGGCAGCTTCTTTAAGAACCCTCTGATAGTAAAGGAATTGATATTCTTCACTTATCCTTAGCTTTTCTTCCCCTCCCCTCTCCATTAAACGACTGATTTTTTATACAGGAGATAATAGACAAGCCTTGGGTGACCTGTTTTATTATTTTTTTTCCTTCCCTCCTCCCTCCCTCTTTTTTTCCGTGCGGTAAAATAGTACTGAAGAAAGAGGGCACTAGTGTACAGCCCAGATTGCATCCTTGCACCGTCTGGATTAGAGCTGAGGCGTCTGCGAACCGAGCGTGGCCGCGGTCCTCTGGCCGGGGGACCATAGCGCTGTCTACCCGGACTCAGGTAAGCCTCAAGTCCAAATTCTCCAAGCAGACCCAGGTGAGCAGACATCTTTCGGCAATGAAACCCACCCACAGTAGCAGATTCAGTCCTGGTCTATGGGATTTTCCTCCTCGTCTCAGAGGCATCCTCGATTATTTATTTCTTTTAGTCCTGCATTCCCGGGAAGCGTAGGGACCCATGGATGCCTAGGTTGTCTTTCTTCTTTTGCTTGCCTTACCGCCTGTGTTCTTGCCCCCCAACCCGCCACCCGCGCCTGTTCCCTTAGCTCCTTTCTCGTCCAACTCTCACCTTGAAAAAGGGAGCCGGAGAGGGACGAGAGAGTGTGCCAACTTCAGCCCCGCAGGCGGCTGAGATTTGGCGCCTCTGCCCCCAAAGCGGTAGGGTTTGAATATATCTGCGGGACCACTGGCTGTAAGGCGAAGAGAATGAGGATATCGTGGTGTTGGGGAAGCGAGGAGGTGTGTGTGTGTGTGTGTGTGTGTGTGTGTGTGTGTGTGTGTGTGTGTGTGTGTGTGTGTGTGTGTGTGTTCGTGTGTGTGTGTGTGCATAAAGAACGCAGAGAGGCGGGTTGAAAGAGCGAAGTCTGGGGTTGGCGGGGGTGGGGTTGGGGTTTAAAGAACTGCAACTCGTTGGTCAAAGCATCAGCTCCCGGCATTGCCGGGGAATGTCTCGGCAGCAGACCATGCACTGTCCAGGGTTCTGAAGGCGGCAGGGCTGAGCTGCCGCCGCAAGAGCAACCCGGAAGCTCCCATCTGTTCCCTTTCTAGCAATTATGCAAAGCTCAAGGTTCTGATTTAGGCGAGTGCAGGGTCCCCTCCATTTCTTCCCTCCATCCTCGGTCGCGGGAAACAAGTTACCTTATCTGCACCCTTCCCCTTGAACGTCTACAGTAAGCTGACTTCTTGCGGGTGGGGGGATGTACCAAAATCCGACATGCGGAGTCTTTACCAGGCGTTGCCTTAGTAACTAATATGGATTTCCTTAAGCTGGCAAATTTATATTTACTACTTGGGTAGTATGTTAGGGTCTCTTCAACCCTCTCAGAGTTAAACTAGAAGGTGCATTCCTTATTCGAGTTTAGTTTGAAGTAGCGCTTCCACCTTCATAATGAAAGAGTTTTCAAATTTCTTCTGGGGGAAAAAAGTTGATTTTTTCAAATCCAGAAAGTTCTCTTAGGTCAAAAGACTTAATTCCCCCTCTTCTCTCTTCCCTTATCCCCCTCAAGTCCGTAAGGGTATTTGGGGACCTGGAAGAAACTTGAAACTGCAGGAGGGGGCGAGTCGGCGCGGCTCTGCGCCTCCCGGGACTGATGAGAGCACTGGGGGCAGAACGCACCACCTTCCTTCTTGGCCAGAATCCCGGAGCTGTCCCTCCAGCAGATATTATGCTGTCCTTCCAGCCCACGTAGTGAAATGGACTGGGCAAATACTAATCAACACTGGCCCCAGAGTTTTGACACAGGTCCTGTGATAATGGAGCTTTGATTTTCTTCCTCTTTTGTCCGCAGCGTCCAGCTCACCACAGCCATCACGACACCCATTGTACCCTTGGTCAGTTTACTTTGATGCAGCAGTGAAGAAGGGGGACTTGAATTCCCCTAGAGACGCCTCCAGGGCGTGGAGGTGGTCGTGGAGAACGAGGAGGAGGAGGAGGAAGAGAAGGAGGCTGGGGTGCAGGCGGCGAAGGAGTCGGACGAGCGGTATTGGCTAGCGGGACGGAGCAGGGAGAAGCAGGCATCAGGTCCACACGGTGAGCGCTCAGAGCCGGCTGGCTGGACCAGCGTGGGAACGCGGCTGGCCGGCTGTGGACCGCGTCCTCAGCACAATGGTCTGGCTCCTCTTGGTTTTCTTCCCAGCTATCTTTTTGGAGATGTCCCTTCTTCCCAGAGGCCCGAGCAGGAAAACGTTGCTGGCGGAAGCCTCGTCTCAGCGCTCGGTGGCCAGAATGGACGGAGATGTCATCATTGGGGCCCTCTTCTCAGTCCACCACCAGCCTCCGGCAGAGAAGGTGCCCGAGAGGAAGTGTGGGGAGATCAGGGAGCAGTATGGCATCCAGAGGGTGGAGGCCATGTTCCACACATTGGATAAGATCAATGCAGACCCAGTCCTCCTGCCCAACATCACCCTGGGCAGTGAGATCCGAGATTCCTGCTGGCACTCCTCGGTGGCTCTGGAGCAGAGCATTGAGTTCATCAGGGACTCTCTGATTTCCATTCGAGATGAGAAGGATGGGCTCAACCGGTGCTTGCCTGATGGCCAGACCCTCCCCACAGGCAGGACTAAGAAGCCCATTGCAGGCGTGATCGGTCCGGGCTCCAGCTCTGTAGCCATTCAAGTGCAGAACCTGCTCCAGCTGTTTGACATCCCCCAGATTGCATATTCTGCCACAAGCATCGACCTCAGTGACAAAACTTTGTACAAATACTTCCTAAGGGTTGTCCCTTCTGACACTTTGCAGGCAAGGGCGATGCTTGACATAGTCAAACGTTACAATTGGACCTATGTCTCTGCAGTCCACACTGAAGGTAGGCATTGCATTTGGGAAAGAAAAGTACCGAGAAAGCCATGGCATTGCATGATGTGTGTTTGGGATCATAGTGTTGTCCCTGTTTACTTCTAACACTGTGGGAATGGGCTTTACCCTTCTCAGCACACGCCCCTCATTCTCCTATAATTATAGCGTAGGAAAACTGTATCCCATGGTGTTTCCTGGGATAGTAGTAAGAACCAAAAAGATACCAAACTCCCATGAACGGTGCCCAATTGTAGTTTTTGGACTTACATATTTATTTGTCCTTATATTCTGAGTTTATGTTTATTTGCCGAAGGTTTTATACTACCCTTATGTGACTAGTCATTATTTTCCAAGCTTAGTAGACTAATCCAATATAAGTGATTAGAAAAAAAAAATCACTGTCCCCTAAATTGGACTTGAAAGCTTAATCAATCTTGTCTTGAACAGCTGAAGGTGCTTCTTTGTCATAGCGTGCCCCTTTTCACACATGCAAAGCTTACTTTTGAATGTTGAATTAATGCATTTGTCTCCCTCAGTATATCAGAAACTTAGATTTTAAATTTCAGGGTATCTTAGATACAAAGGAAAAGTAAATAATTGAAATAATTATTATTTTTCCTACTTCATATGTTAAAATTGCCATATTCCCTCACTCCCTACAAGAATTATCTTGTTTTATGAGCAATAGCACTGATGATCTCTTGGATTTGAATTTTGGTTTCTATTTTATTTTTCTAACACACAATGACTTTGCTCATTAGAATTTAAAGTTAGACCAATTATAAAAAACCAGTAGATATCAGGTTTAAAATGGCTTTTAAAAGTGAAATAGATTCTTCCTTAGGTTAAAAACTTTGATTTATACAGAATCTTACAGACATGAATTCTCAAATAATTTCTTATATAAAGATTTCCTTTACACTTCTCATCTTACCCTATACTGATTGTTGGATAAAATGGGACTTTTGAGTTATCTACTTTTAACTCCCTCATTGGGTTTGTAAAGAAACTGAGACCCAGGTTATAAATTAATGTCCAGGAAAATTTATGTGCATATACCAGCACATGGGTACTGCTACATTTGTATTTCTTAATATCAAATTATTAAAAAAAGTCACAGGTATGACTTCATGTTCTTTTAATAGTTACACACTATTCAGTTACTGGTGTGAAGTCTGATTATAGAAATTAAGAAACATTGTTACTGAACTGGTGATATGATTCTTATTAATGAAAACTGATGTTTTAACTTTAAGGGGACTAGAGTTTTTAGGACAAAAAAATGAAAGTTATGTAGGATTATACATTATAATTTCGGGGGAAAAAACCCTTCTTGTTGCAATATTGTGACTTCTAATAACTGACTCCTATTTCTGAATCTTGATTTTGCATAGTGAACTGCAAACGTCTTTTTCAACAAAATATCATATTACTTTTTTAAGACACAAATTTAAGTTCAGATGTTAACTCCTTACATTTTTATGTTTAATGTTAATTTCCTATATTTTGTTGTTTAATATAGTTTCCTCCAGTGCTTAGATGGAACATCTTGAAAGCACAGGTTAAAAATGTGTTAATTATCAGCATCAGAGAGAGCTTTCTAAAAAGGAATCGCAAAATCTATATTGAATGTGATTTATTTAATTTATTAATTCTCCCTCAAATGAGGTAGGTGACTGATTGTAAATATTAGAAGAGTAGATTCCTCCTACAAGAAGAAGTAATACTTCATCATTTTTACAAGGTACTTTTATTTTCCATATTTTATAATATCATTATATTTTGAGGGTGAAGAGGAGTGGAGAAAAGAACTCCCTCTCCCTTCAGTGTGTTTTCCAGTTGCATCATTTGGCTAAAAATAATTTCTAATAGTGGGTTGCTTTCTGACAACTAGAGTTGTGTTTTGGGAAAATTAATTGGACTTGTGTTTGCCAATTTTTTTAGGAAGGGTTGATATCAAAATTTTACCCTTGTGTTAGTTTGGATTACTTTGTTCCCTTTTTGCCTTCAGAGATAATGTATGGCAGAGATAATGTCTCCATATCATTACAGTAGTTGATTGCAGATTAGATTGTGTTCATAGAACAGCATCAGAGCTAACTCTGGTGTCTATTTTATTACCAAGAAATGATGCCATTCACCTTGCCATACATATATATATCTTATTTCTTCTCAAAGAGAATTTGTTTCCTCTCTTATTAGGTATAATATCTGTGGAAACTAAATCGCTTTTATTTTCTACTATCCACAAAGATATATTACAGAATCTTTTGTATAAGCTCCAACTGAAAATTCATTTTTCCTGAGGCTCTGCCCTCCTTCTTCTCAGGGACCCACAGTGTACTGGCCTGCAGGCACTTTCTTGCATCATTTAGTAATTTTCCTGCCTTCACACTGATGGGGTCACCTACTGGTGACAGTCCCCTGTCAAAAAGCAGCTACAACCACATATCAGTGTTGGCTCTGCCACCTGGGCACTATTCAGGAAGGAAACCAGTTTGTCTGGATATTAGCAATTTGGAGTTTAGAAATTCTGGGACCTCCAGTGACCTTCACCTCTCCTTTTCAGTTTAGCCATTCTCTAATTTATCATCACAATTTCTTTGATTAGAAGTTAGCCTAGTATAGTTAACATCAAAAGTACTAAGTGACTAGACTAGTGTACCTTCTTCCTATGGTTAATATTTATTGACTTTAAATCCATAGATGGAGCATGGAGATGGAGATGGAGATGGATGCTCCTATTCTTTTAAAAGTTTTATATGCCTTTATTATTTCATTTTATATTGAAGTTAAGCTTGGAGATGTTCTCTTCTTTTTATTTTTTTGTGGGGGGAGGTAATTAGGTTTTATTTATTTATTTATTTGTTTGTTTGTTTGTTTATTTGTTAATGGATGTACTGGGGATTGAACCCAGGACCTCATACATGCTAAGCATGCATTCTACCACTGAGCTATATCCTCCCCCCTTGTTTTCTGTTTTTGTTTTAACCACTAGGATTCAGTTGTTATTTTATATTCTTTTACACATTTTTTAGCCTTCTACCACATCATTTGTACCATACCTGTCCTCTTACCATGACAACTGTCAGTTTACCTAACATGAAAAGAGGATCAGTGCATATGAAGTTACCTGCAATAGGTTCTCCAGAAATTTTTCAGAGAGGAGTATTGAAATAGGATCTGTCAAAGGATGGGTACTGAAGCAATACAGCCTTGCCCACAAATAAAAAAATTGAGTGCATTTTGGAGCAAGCTGCTCACCTGGAATGTGTCTTTAAATATGCTAATCATAGAGTACAAAAATAGCCTACTTCTGTGAAGGATATCTCGGCCAAGGACATTGTATTCCATCCTTCTGATAAAATGCAGATTCCCCATCAAAAACCAAATTTATCATTTCAAAAAATTATAGAAACAATGCTTAAAAATAATTCTAGTTGATTAAGGTCAAAGCATTGGACAACTCCAATAAAGAATACTGTTTGAGCTTATAGCTTTAAAAAGTTACTTTTTGGATTGAATACATTTTCCATTGTTTTAAGACTTTCTTTCTTAGTATTTTGTCTTATAACATCAGATGAGTATTGCTGTGCTGAGGGGTTAGTAATGCTGCTATACCCTTTTGTTTACAGTTATGTTTTCATTTGTGGTGCAGGTTTTTTTTGACATTTGCTACATGTTATATGAATTTGGCCTTCTTTGGCTTCTTCTCAAAATCTGATCTTTTTATTTTTAGAAGCTTTGTTCTATTTGATATACAACAGTTAAAAAGTCTAATGGCATCAGAGGAAAATCCCACTAAATCATAAGAATGCTAGTTCATATTACTTTAGCTAATGCAATTACATGGAAGAATTTTATTTCTACTAAATATCATATTTCCTATTTATGCACCAGCATTTTCCTTATACCTTTCTTATCTTGATTCCAACCTATTTCACAGTAAGTTACCTTAATAAATGTCTATTTTATCACAAAATAAGGAATGAGAATGTCTTGAAAGGTTGTTTAGGCCAACCAATTAAAGATACTTAAAATACTGCTATTACATCTTTGACAGGAAGTGGTTCCCATGTGCCCTAAATTCCCTAACTATGCTTAGGATTTCTAATGATAGCGGGAAAATATAGAACTTAAATTCAAAGGCAGAGTTTTACCTAGTAGTCAGTTTTCTATATAATGACCTGACTTTCTGAAATTTCCATTGACTACTGGGAGTCATCCAAACAATTAAAATTTCTCTTCCATGTGATATTTGTTATCAATGTGATATCTCACCAGTTTTTTCATGTATTCTAATTTTAATTTCCTCGTTATCATAGATAACTCAAGTAGATCTTAGATAAGTTATTATCCAAAAGTCTTTCTAAAAATATGCACTGCTACTAGGTCACATCTCCTTCCTTCTAGAATTGAGCAGTTTTTAATGTTGTTATTATTATTATTCAAAGAGTAAGACTTTGTTTTATTGTTTCCTTTTAAATGTAAAACTATTAGCTTAAAAGTCTGCTCTATCAATAAGGTCTGGGATTTTGATTATTTAATTCATCTTAGCATCCCAGCTTTGCCCTCAAGAGTTAATTATGTATGTTAAAATTGAGTAAGAGAGGGTCAAGTGTAAATTTCCACAGCCCATGACCAGCAAACTACTACCCTGGTGGTCACTCAGCCTGTTAGGAATTACCTTGACAGTAAGTTTTTTCACTACATACTATTCCACTTTATAAAGAAATGAATAAATAGTTTAAAAGTCATTATAGCATGTACACAACTCTAATGAAAAATTTACTATACCAAAAACTGTATATAAGAAATTTGAAGACTTGGTGTCCGTTATGAAATTCTTTATGCTCTAAAAGGGATGACAGTTTGAAAACATGCAAAATAAGTAAAAATAAATTATGATAGTATAGACATTTAGAAACGAGTTTATACGTGTCTAGGGAACAGTGAAAGAAAATATTAGTGAAGGTAATTAGCTAGAAAAAAGCTGGAGAAAGGGAATTTTGATTAGCTTTTTTAATATGGTGTTTGTAAAAGGTAGAAGCAGTAGTAAGAACGTCCCCATTGTGGATAAAATAAGCTGATTTGCTTGGCTGGAGTGAAGAGTGTGGGCCAGGAACTAATAATAAAGATGGTAACTCAAATGTGGGTTTTTACATTCTGTGATTTCATGACTCTTTATCAATATGAAGGACAAGTAATTGAGAATTTTTTCTTGAAGTACAATTCTGGTTTACAATGTTGTGTTAATTTCTGGTGTACAGCATAGTGATTCAGTTATATATATATATGTATATATATATATACACATACATACACACACATATAGACATATATTCCTTTTATATTCTTTTTCTTTATAGGCTACTAAAAGATATTGACTATAGTTTCCTGTGCTATACAGTAGGAACTTGCTAATTATCTGTTTTATATATAGTAGTTAGAATCTGCTAATCCCAAACGCGCAATTTATCCCTTCACCTCCCCCCACCTCCCCCTGGTAATCATAGTTAATTTCCTATGTCTGTGGATCTGTTTCTGTTTTGTAAGTAAGTTTTTTTTGTGTCATTTTTTTAGATTTCACATATAAATGATATCCTATGATATATTTTTTTCTTTTTCTGGCTTAGTTCTCTTAGTATGACAGTCTCCAAGCCCATCCATGTTGCTGCAAATTGGATTATTTTATTCTTTTTATGGCTGAGTAGTATTTCATTGTGTGTGTGTGTATGTATGTATATATGTGTGTGTATGTGTGTGTGTGTGTGTGTATATCTCTTCTTTAGCCATTCATCTGTCGATGAGCATTTAATGTTTTGGCTATAGTAAATAGTGCTGCTATGAAAATTGGGGTGCCTGTATCTTTTTGAATTAGAGTTTCTTCTGGATATATGCTCAGGAGTGGGAATGCTGGATCCTATGGTAAGTCTTGTTTTAGTTTTTTAAGGAAACTCCATACTGTTTTCCATAATAGCTGCACTAAACTATATTCCCACCAATAGTGTAGGAGAGTTCCTTTTTGTCCACACCCTCTCTAGCATTTATCATTTGTGGACTTTTTAATGATGGCCATTCTGACTGGTGTGAGGTGATACCTCATTGTAGTTTTGATTTGCATTTTTCTGATAACTAGTGATATTGAGCATTTTTTTTCATGTGCCTATTGGCCATTTGTATGTCTTCATTGGAAAAATGTTTGTTTAGGTCTTCTTCTCATTTTTTGATTGGGTTTTTTTTTTGTTGTTATTGTTGTTATTTAGTTGTATGAGCTGCTTGTATATTCCGGAAATTAAACCTTTGTCAGTCATATTGTTTGCAAATATTTTCTCCCATTCTGTAGGGTTTTTTTTGTTTTGTTTATAGTTTCCTTTGCTGTGCAAAATCTTATAAGTTTAATTAGGTCCCATTTGTTTATTTTTGCTTTTATTTCTATTGCCTTGGTAGACTGCCCTAGGAGAACACTGCTAAGATTTATGTCAGAAAATGTTTTGCCTATGTTTTCTTCTAGGTTTGTAGTGTTTTGCCTTATGTTTAAGTCTTTAAGCCATTTTGAGTTTATTTTTGTGTATAGTGTGAGGAAGCGTTGTAACTTCATTGATTTACATGTGGCTGTGCAGCTTTCCCAACACCACTTGCTGAAGAAGCTGTCTTCTCCATTGTATGTTGTTGCCTCCTTTGTTGAAGATTAATTGACTGTAGTTGTGTGGGTTTATTTCTGGGCTCTCTGTTCTGTTCCAGTGATCCATATGCCTGTTTTTGTGCCAGTATCACATTGTTTTCATTACTGTAGCTCTGCAGGATTGTCGAAAGTCTGGGAGGGTTATGCCTCCAGCTTTGTCCTTTTTCTTCAGTGTTGCTTTGGCAATTCTGGGTCTTTCGTGATTCCATATAAGTTTTAGGATTATTTGTTCTAGTTCTGTGAAAAATGTCCTCAATAATTTGATGGGGATTCTATTAAATCTGTAGATTGCGTTGGGTAGTATGGACACTTAAACAATATTAATTCTTCCAATCCAAGAGCATGGGATATCTTTCCATTTCTTTAAATCATCTTTAATTTCCTTAATGAATGTTTTGTAGTTCTCTGCATATAGGTCTTTCATCTCCTTGTCCAGGTTCATCTATAATATTTTATTTTTTTGGATGTGATTTTAAAAGGGACTGTTTTTAAGTAATGGAGAATCTTGAAGCATAAGCTGAAGAGTTTTGGTTTCAAGAAAGAAATGTCAAAGCAAAGTTTGATGTGATGCAAAAATAATTTTTAAAAGAGTAGATTCTTACTGAAATGTGTAGGGAAGATTCACTGGATGGGTAGGGAGAAAATTAGTCATAAAAAGTTAGTTATTGTAGAATTCTAGGCTGTTAAAATAATGTAGACAAAAAGGAGTCAAAGCTACCTTTAGTTTTGCAATCCTGAAAGTTCAGGAAAATTTTGGTGTGATTAATGGGCCTGTAATAAGTAGATTTCAAAACTACAATACTTTAAGTTAAAAAACATGAACTTAGATTTAGTATGTTCAATTTGATGTGAACTTTGGCTAAGAGCACATTTATTACTAGCAAGAGTGGATGTGTAGACAAAAGAAAAGCCAGGGACAGTCATAAGTTACCCTATTTGCAATTTTAAAAAGTGTTCAGATCCAAGTAAACCTTGTTTATCCAGATCCTGATTCTCTAGTTCACTAACCTGGGTAATAAAGAGTGATTTCTTTAAACTCCAACCTTTTGCTTTTTAAGCATGTTACAAGGTGATCTTTGAAAACTATATTATGTAATTCCCTGACATCTTTTAAAGAGAGTGCTGAATTTAATATGAACTTTACTTAATATACAAACTAATCATCATGAATATCAACTATTATATGTACTGGAATACAACAGTAATCTTGAAGCCTGTAGAAAAATATAAAGTCAAAAATGGCCCCAGAATGCCATACTTTTGAGTTTCTGTCTTTGCTATTTTTTTCTATATTGACTAAACTTACTATACTATTTTCCAAGTTATTTAATCAGTATTTAGTTAACAGCTACTATGTACAAAAGATAAAGGTGAAGTACAAAGATACAAAAAAAGCTTGAATAGAAACAGAAAGCTTGAATTCTTGATTCTTCTGCCATACTATCAGTCACCCTGTGACTTCATTTGCTTTGAAACAAATTTTCTAAGTAACTTACTGCGTAGGGTAGATGGTGATGGAAACTTCTATTTTATGTTTCTATCATATGGCTTGGCAGTTACCAGTCCTCTTCAAGCACTAAAATTTTTCTTCTAGTGACCTATGGAGTTAATATGCAATGACTGTTTTATGGATTTTCAGTAACTTTCTGGATAGTGGCTGGAGCAGTGTCATTATAAAGAGATTTATCAGAAGCCATATTTTCATCATGCTCTGTAGTAAGACCACAGAGGTCTGGGAAACCATTGCTGAGGACAGAATAGTTTAGTAAGCACCTATAACCACTGAAAAAACAGATCATAGTGCATGCTGTTCTGATAGATTAGAAGCAGCATCTCAGTATGAGAAGATTATGAGTTGTCAGAGAAGCTGTAGTTGAAAACCAGAGTCAGGCTGAGACATAAAGTCTTGGCTAAATGACGTGGCTGTTTTCCCCATCAAAGAGCTATCATAGATTCTAAATTTATGTAAAAATATTTATGTAACTTATGTGTGCAATTTCTACTTATTTTTCATGCTTAATTGTCTTCTATAAATGTCTACAATATTTTAAATCTTAATGTACATGAAAATTTATAATTTTAATTTTCTTCAATCTCATGGGAAGTTTTGTTTTCTTAAACTCAAGGCATTATGGTACTAAATATAGCATTAATATTTTCATGGAGAGTATTGGCTCAAACAAAAACTTGGTGATCAGAAATTCTCATTTATCAATTTCGGAGTCATCTATTTTAGTCACTTCATGGCTAATAAATTGAAGATTCAAGGCACTTATCTAAATGATTCATATAAAAGCCTTAATTCGCAACTGAAGCACAAGATTTTGGGGAGCAGTTTTTTGCTTGCTAAGTAACTTATTTTTCTTTCTAATGAAGACATGACCATTTATTCATTGATGAACACAGGCATCTACTATGTGTCAGACATTGGTCTTGGTGCTAGGAACACATAAATTAAAAGAATAATAACTATTATTATATTTCATCATTGTCATTATAATTGTCCTCAAAGGTCTCTTCATGTTTTAAGAGGCATAGAAATATATAGGCAGCTAAAGGTTCATGGGTGACAGAGAGTACGTTTAATCACTTAAAAAACTAATGCACAAAAGGCTATGGGAAATAATATACATTCATCTTGGTTTTATTTATTAAATGGGAATGATAATCACTACCATATTATTTACATCATGGCAGTGTTTCAGAGAACAAAAGAACTAACTTTTTCCTGCTTTTATTCAACTGCCCCCAGTTAGTCCTTCTTAGCTCATGAAAGTTGAGCAAGTACATGAAATCAGTTAATCAGGTGAAGATTTTTGACCCTAAATCTTGGTAACAGAAGATAAATAAAAATGCAGCATGTACTATAGATTTCAGGAAACTTTCTTATGTTATAAATGAGAAAACAAAGGCCCAGGGAAATAAAATGACTTGCCTAAGACCATAACACTCAGTAGTAACAAAGCCAAGACTACTTCAACTTTGTGTTAAATACTTTCTTAAACCAAGTATTGTTTTTAAATGCATGAGCTGCCCTCATGCATTCCTCTCTCCTGTGAGTTTTATGTCAGCCAGCCCAGCTATGTTCTTACTAACTTTGCTGCAGTCATTTAGCAGCTTCTAGGAGTCTCTGCTGTCACTCATTCTCACTGCAGTGAGTCTATGTCAACTCTTGCCATGCTCTTGGGTGGTTCCAACATTCATAGGTCATTTATCTCAACTCTGCATCCTTCACTTTTACTTCAGCAACCCACCCACTCTGCCCACAGTCTAGCACCTCAAGCTCAGCAAGCACTCTTCTATCTCTGAACTCTCAAACACCAGAAAACCCCTGAACAATAGAAGCCTCTTCTCTTTAACGTCTCTTGCTTCCTACTCACTTCTTCTCCACATTGCCCTGGAAAGTCTGGTTCAAACAATTTTCTTATCTGATCTGATTTCTCCCTTGGATTTGAGCAACTCTACCTCTATATTTGTGCTTGTTGCCAACTCATAATAAAGCTCCTTTCTCAGAGAAAATGAACTTCCAGTTTAAAGTGTCTACTGCATATGAAACTAGCTGAGGAAATTATAAATGATCATTCCCCTTTTCATTCAGAAAAGGGGACATTTTCTGCCCTTCAGTTCAGAAAAATAAAGACTAGGAAGGAAGACCCCTTTTTTTTTTAATGAAAGAAGGAAGCATTCCCTCCCTATGAGGACTGTGGTCAAGAGTGGGAGATCACATTTGCTCAGACAGCTCTGTGGTACCATCTCTATAACAAGTAACCAGGGATGATGTATAGTGAATAAGGATGAGAAAATTTAAAAAAGGATGGCTTGGTTTGGATTCCAGGGGTCAGGGATAGGATTGACCCAAAGGTTTCATGATCAGCTATGCTTAGAGAGCCATCAGGATAAAATGTTAAGAAACAGTCCCTTAAGTTTATTGTGCATATGAAGTGAGACAGTGCTGTGTATAGAGCTCAATAAATATCAGATCTCATTATTGTTATCAGGCCATTTTAACCTTAAATCAGAAGTTTTCTTTAGTCTAGGCGAGCCTACATGAAATCAGTACAGGACTGTTCTGGGGTGAGGGTGTGCAAATAAAGAGAGAAGAGGTATATCTTGCTGATTTGCTAACCTTGAACAGCACATTTGGCTTCTCATTCTCTTCCTTGCATCCACAGCATGTGGTCCTAAGTGCAAGCCCTTTGGTTGTATAGCTTATTCTGCAATTATTGCTGGATACACTGAGACAGTTCCCTCTTCTCTGTGGTACTCTAACCTTTTTTATAATTTGTATATATCAGATCTCTATCTTAATAAATAAATGTTTAGTGAGCACCTTCTCTGGGCCAGGCCCTCTGCGATAGTTATTGAGGACCAGAGATAGTTAAACAATAGATAACCCTTCAATCAAGAACTTCCCCATAGAATGATTACCGTTCAGTTTGATAAGTACAACCATAGGAGTAGGTTTGAGTTAGGTAACAGAGAGAAGTGTGACTAGCCTTCTCTGGGCCAGAAAAGGAAGTGATGAAAACCTCATAGAAGCCTCCGAAAGGAGATGACTTTTGAAGTTTACTACATTAGAGGAATAAGAGAAGGACACAGAGAAGTGAGTGTGAGTAAAAATATTGATGTAGATAACAATTCAGGAATATATGTTCAGGGAAAAGAGTGGGGAAGGTTCAAACAGAAAATGGACGAAAGGGCTAGGTCATGAAGGGACAGACTTACTTGTCAAGTCAAGGAATTCAGATTCTATTTTGCAAGTGTGGTAAGCCAGTGAAAGACTTTAAACAGGGAGGAAACATGATCAGATTTATATATTGGAAAGGACACCCTGAAAACCTTGGAAAGGACATATTAGGAAAAGGAGTCAGATTAGAAGTTAAGACACAAGTTGGCCATTGATAGTTGGTGGAGTGGTGGAGAAAACTCAATTTATTTAATCAGTTTATTCAAGAGATGATGAGAGCTTTATAAAAGGATGTGTCAAAGGGAATGGAAAGGAGAGAATGGATTTGATAGCCATTTAGTAGAGAGATTAGGATTGAGGATCCTAATTATGAGGATCCAAGAGAATGTCTAGAATGACTCCCAGCTTTCCATTTTATATAACTATCTGGGAATAAAAGAGGAAGCACAGACTGGGAAAACATGAGTTTTAGACTGGTTGAGTATGAGGTACCTACAGGACAATAAAGTTGAGAGATACCATAGGCCAACGGTCTGAAAAGAGGTTGATCTGAGATTTGTCAGCAAATAGCTGTGGTTTATACCACAGGAGTAGATGAGATTGCCAAAGGAGAGGATATAGAGTGAAAGAGGAGAGTTAAGGGCACAACCTTGAAGAAGGTGAAATGAGGAAGAGGATCCGGAAAAGGGATGGAGAAGGAATAATTAGAAAGCTAGGAGGAGAAAGAGGAAGAACCAGGAAAGGACCAGACATCACAGAAGCCAAGGGAGGAGGAAGTTTCAAGAAGAGAACCATGGCAAATATCACAGAGTTTCAGGGAAGGGAGGGTTACGGAAATGGTGCTCCGTACTAGTCTCCACTTCCTCTGAGGTTTTGCCCTTAAAGAATCTCTTAAACTCTGAACCTATCAGAAGGGCAGAGGCCAAGACGAAGTGGAGGCTTCAGGTATACAACATTGTTCCCAGAGACTGAGAAGGGAGAGTGAGAGATATGATGGTACCTAGACAGAAATGTGCTTCCAAGTGAAAACATTCTCTAGGATGAGAAAGACTTAAGCTATTTTAAAGGATGACAGTAAAGAGTGGTAATAAAGGAAAATCTGAAGATAAATGATGAAGCAAAGTTGCTGAGAAGGCAAGAAGAAATCATGGCTGGGCCACACATGAATGGGAGAAGGCTTTCCTCTGGGTGGTGATGCTATTATGTTTGGGGAACAAGAGAAAAAGGAGGTTTGAAAATAACATTTGGTAGCCTTTGTTTTCTCAATTATTTAACGAGATGGGTGGAAAGGGAAAGGGAGTAGGTCAAGTATAAATAGAGCCAATTTTCAGAGGACTTGAATAATATTGGAAGCCATATATTTCTAGGAGCATCAGTTCATACTGTTTTGATATTCTCTCCAGTAGTGTACAGCCCGCAGATACAAGGGAGGAGTCTCAGCCTTCATAGCAATTCATTAACTTGGCCACCTGCTGGCCTGATGTCCAAAACTCCGCAATATTTCTCTGGCTAATTGCATAGGATATCAGGTGCTCAGCTGAGATCATAGCCTAGAATTATCCTTTATCCAGCTCTTGTCACAAGACCAGATGAGGGAATTGTTATTTAAGAATATCGTCTAAGAGATCACTATCAACCAATTTGCATACATTAGGCTTCCAGAATACTACATACCGGACTCTATTTACTCTTCCTGAAAAATTTCTTTTTTTAAATTTAAACTTTTTAAATTGAAGTATAATTAATTTATAATGTATTATTTTCTGGTACAGCATACTATGTACAGCATAGTGATTCAGTTGTACATATATACATATATTCCTTTTCATATTCTTTTTCATTATAGGCTATTACAAGGTATTGAAAATAGTTCCCTGTGCTATAGAGTAGGACCTTGCTGATTATCTATTTTACATGTAGTGGTTAGTATGTGCCAATCCCAAACTCCCAATTTATCCCTCCCTACCTTCTTTCCCCTCTGGCAACCATAAGTTTGTTTTCTATGTCTGCAAGTCTGTTTCTGTTTAGTACATAAGTTCATGTCATTTTTTTTTTTTTAGATTCCACATATAAATAATGTCATGTGGTATTTTTCTTTCTTTTTCTGGCTTACTTCACTTAGTATGACAATCTCCAGGCCCATCTGTGTTGCTGCAAATAGCATTATTTTATTATTTTTATGGCTGAGTAGTATTCCATTGTGTATATACTCCACATCTCCTTTATCCAATCATCTGTTGATGGACATTTAGGTTGCTTCCATGTCTTGGCTATAGTAAATAGTGCTGCTATAAAGATTGGGGTACATGTTATCTTTTCAAATTAGAATTTCCTCTGAACATCTGCCAAGGAGTGGGATTGCTGGATCCTATGGGAAGTCTATTTTTAGATTTTAGGGAAACTCCATACTGTTTTCCATAATTGCTGCACCAGAATACATTCCCACCAACAGTATAGGAGGGTTCCGTTTTCTCCACACCCTCTCGAGCATTTATTATTTGTGGACTTTTAAGTGACCATTTTGACCAATGCAAGGTGATACCTCATTGTAGTTTTGATTTGCATTTCTCTGATAATTAGCAATATTGAACATTTTTTCATATGCCTATTAACCATTTATATGCCTTCATTTTAATACTCTTAATTTATTAAAAATAAGAACAATAATTGGAAATGTAAATAATGTTTTATAATTTTCACAGTTTTTTGATGAAGACATTTCTTATTATGTTGTTCAATGTCCCTTGTGTAAGGTCCAGTGTTAACAATTCTTTTTAGATTTTAGTATGATGAAATCATTTATCTCTCTTGAAGAACTGACATGCTTCATCTTTCTTTTTTTTAAGTGTCTTTCTTTTTTAAAAATTTTTTAATTGAAGTACAGTCAATCTTTTTTAATAGACATTTTTTTTTTAACTTTGGGCAGGAGGTAATTAGGTTTACTTATTTATTTATTTAGAGGAAGTACTGGGGATTGAACCCAGGCCCTCATGCATGCTAATCATGTGCTTTACCATTTGAGCTATTCCCTACCCCCCTTGACATGCTTCATCTTAAATGATAATGAGAGTATTGTGCTTTCCCTTTTTCTCTTTGTGTACTAGGAAGCTCAAACCTAAATTTGCTCCTCAAGCACAGAAAATGTTTAGTTTACACGTGTGGATATTAGCATCTTCTACCTTACTTCAGCAGCATTATTTTATACTTTTTATAATTGCAAAATGTCTCAACTCCACTTTAAGAGGAGTGAGTATATTAATACATACACTTTTCAATGAAAGTGACTCAAATGTAGATAGAGATCCTTATTGAAATTTCTGTACATTATGAAGCAGACAGTAATAGAGGCTGAGAGATTTTCTTAACTGCAGAAGGTTGTTATACTCATAGTTGAATATACTAAAGATGGAAGAAAATTTTTCTGTATGTTTAGTGTGACAGAAGAATCTTCAAGCAATGATCGTATACCAGAGGAGAATCATGCTCTTTCAGATTAGTGAAAAAGGCGTTCCTCTGGCTCACAGATGCTCTGACCATTGCTGTCTTTTCCTTTTTTCAGTGTGTTCTGGGGTTTGCTTTGTGGCTGTGCCGTGCCCGGTTTTGGTAGGGTTGTTATGTGTGGGTGAACCATTCTCTCACTTTTTCAAGATCAATGGTGAGCTGGGCTGCTGTGCCTCTGTGAATTTACAAAAGCCTCTTTTTCTGATCTCCCCTCTTCTTAGTCTTAGGAAAAGATACATCTGTTTGTAAAGTGACTATTCAGTGACGAATGGATAGGTAGCTTGCTTTTTACCCACTTCCTAAGTTTTCCTGGTGTTCTCATCCTGTGCCTTCCGGACCATAATTGCTTGGGAAACTAAGCTTGATGTAGAATGAGACACCAAAAAGACATCCTATGTCTCTTAGTCCTGTTAGTAAAGTTGGTTGTTTAATCACAATGTGCAGGGAGGCCCTATGCATTAATATATGTGAAGGATGAATTACCCTTTGTTTTTTGCTAGATATGCTAGGTTTGACACTGTGAAAAGGCAAACTTCATTTTTTTCTACATACCAAAGGAAAGCTTAGTATTAGATCCTTGATCTGTCATTTTAAAAGTAAAATTTTACTTGAAAAGAACTTCTTAAAAATAAAAAAAATTGAGTGAGTGATTAATTTTTGAAGTACTTATATTCTCCTTTTCAATAGATTATTTTTAGGCTCTCCTAGATTTGGAGGAATGCACAAGAATGGAGCTTCTCAAACGTTAGTATGCATACAGATCACCTGGGAACTAGATAAATTGAAGAGTCTGATTCAGTAGACCTGGGATGGACCTGGAGTCTGCATTTCTATTAGGCTCTCAGGTGATATTGATACTGCTGGTCCGTGTACCATAATTTGGGTAAATCCTTTGGAAGCCCCTTCTGATAATGTACATCTTATCATAGTGCACTGTGATGGTTTATGAGTTATTTTCTTCAGAGTCATTTATACATGTCTCAAGGCAATACTCTATACTCCTGAAATAGGCAAACAATGACATTTAAAATGTGCATACTTAGAAAGTTATACTACAGATATTTATCTCTTCATTTCTTACATTTGTTGATCTTTAAAAAATATGCATTAACTTAGCCTGAATAATTCCTGAATGTAGCCTTGTAGTTAACCACATTTCTCATTACATGTTTGCCTTCTACTAGAATACTCTGCCCCAATAGAATATATCCCCTGATGGAAAGTAAATTTTTGGAGTATGGGATCTTTGTTTTATTTTGTTCACTGATGTATCTCCATCGATTAGACCAGTGCCTTGCACATAGCAGACACTCAATAAATATTATTTTAATTGAACTAAGTGGGGAGGGCATTTGTTTCAGTCTCTTTCTGCCTCCGTTAGGAGTTGGATGATTTAAGAGCTTGCGAGGCTTCACATCAATTCTTGTTGCCAGCCCTATCAGTGTAAGTGAAACAAGATAGTAGACTAATTATTCAATTTCCAAGGACCAAAAACCTTGAAAGTGTTTTGTTGTTACTAAATTCTTCATAAATAATTTTTCTTTTTATTTGCTTCTTTCTTTTAATAGTGGAATAAAGCAAAGAAAGTATCCAATTAATTGCATGTTTCTTGGGTAGACTCTTCTTAATATTCCTGTTCACCTTTCACCTTTCTAATTATTGAGGAAAAATCACTGCATTTACTATCAGCTAAAACTCTCAAGTTGTTATATTTTTTCTCATTTTCTTCCTTTTTATGAACATTGCTGTGCAGCACCAATATTACCCTTAGCACCCACATGCAGTAGGAAGTGCATTGAGTAGGAGGACCAGAAGGGCCCGGGTTTGGTCTCACATCCTCCGTCAGCTACCCATGTGACTCTGGACAAGTCAATAAACCACTTTAAATCTGCATTCTTATCTGTAAAGGATCAGGCATGCCTTTCTTCCAGGCCTCCTATGAGGACTATAGGAACTGATATGGAAGTGCTTTTGAAACTGTAAAGTTTCAATAACTGTAGTTAGTTGCACTGTATTATCCCATAGCTTATATCATTATTTTCTCACTTTAGTTATTAATAACTGCCTCCTGGCCTCGGCTTTTCCCAGAAAGTTACAAACAGTCACTTCTATTTAATATTTATTTGGAATGATAGATTTTGTGTGGAAGGAAACATTTATCTAAGTCCCTGATTTGAAAAGAAAGTTAGGTGACTTACCTGAGGTTGCATACAGAGAAAAGACTTTCATTGTAGCCCAGCTTTTGCTCTCTGTAACTCCTGAAGCAGCTCCAGATTATTTACTTTCATATGCTCCGCCTATTCTCTGATATTTTTCCATCCTTAATCTTTCTCTGTTGCTTTGAGGGCAAACATCAGCTTTATATCAGTGGATTAACCAGTTAATTCATTTATTCAGCAAATATAGATCCTACTAATCATCCAGCATCAGGTATCAAAAATGAATCCGGTTGCAGATGTTAATCAATTTTTTTTTAACATAGGCAAATATCCATAGGAAATTATCAGCTATTATATTTACAGTAATAAAAGATATATATATATACATTTATATTATTATACAGTAAAATAATATTGTCTTGTTTCCAGACTTTATATATATCCTGTAGTTCCTGTCGCTGCCTGAAGGAGAGGTAGAGAAACAATTATTGCCACATCAGTGTGACATGGATGAGAAGAGGATGAGGAGAGGGTGTGGAGTTGTAGAAGATCTGATTTGAAAAGAAGACCCAGATGTCAGACTGCTGAGAATGTCAGAGTTTGAATTTGTCTTCCATCTGCTAATTTAGTCGAAATAGAGTAGACACTGTCTTGCAAATTTCTACCAAAGACTGATGAATCGGGACTTTTTTTGTTAACTTTTCCTGCCCACTCATTTTTCTGATCATTTCCCCCTCCTTGTAGCATTTGTGCTAGAAAGTGACACTTTTGCAGGGAAGCTACCTTCTTTGTTTGTCTGGAAAAATGTCGTTAATCTTACAGTCCATTTACATTTTCATACCAATATAAATATTTGACTGTAAGAAGAATGCATTGCAATGGTTTGCAGCTAGAGTTGGAGCCTCTGTGGACATGTGGCCCGCCTCCCTGTGAAGCAAAAGGCATATTACAAGCTGGTTTCTCAGCTGTGAAATGCCACTACTTAGGTCACATGCCTCAGTTAAAAAACTGCCAGGAGCAACGCCTTCTTCTTGGCAGAGAGGCGTGCCACCTGTCACCCAAAGCTGCCGTCCCCTCTGGCATCAAGCATGGGTAACTTTGATTCACTTCTGCATATAGGAAGGTTGTGTTCTCTGCCTTTTGCAGCATACTTCTCTATAGTATTTATCTAAGGTAGAATTCATTCTGGTACTCACTAAACTGGGGATTATTGCCCATCCATCTAGGGGCCAAATCTTAATCAAGAAGAATAGTTATAACCTTGGGTATAACATTTGATTAAAAATGTAAATTGTCTTACATGTGAAAGATGGCAGGCATATTTCCTCTCGACACCTAGCCTTGAAGCCACCCTTGGTGACATGACAAGTTGCACCTTATGTCACTCCTTAATAGCATGCAAGGATTCCTGGAAATCAGCCTTAGAGAACACACATTCTGGACCCACGAGAGACCACCCACATAGACTCTTAAGACATACAAAATAAGAAACATATTTCGTATCTTTACAAGCAGGTAAAACACTCCTTACAGCATGTACTTTATTTTAGATTCCTTCCATAGCTTTGTAAGATCTAACAGGGTGTCAAGTACCAAGTAAGTGCTTGAGTAATACATGTTGAATGAGTAACCAAATGGTGGTTCTGTTAAAGGTAATGTAATTGACATTTGGACTGGCCATGGTATTGGAATCATTTGGCTTCCTAGTTCTTTAAGAAGCATATACTATAAAACCAATAATACCCAACTTTTGTGAAGCAATACAGGTTCCTTCTGCCATAATGATGTCAACTTGACACAAGTGTCAAACTTGAGGGTTTTACAATGTGTTTTCTCTTGCATTTTTGAGTGGTTCAAGAAAAAAACTATACTAAAATGCATATCTTCCAAAATTTTTTCAAATATAATTCCTATTTTTGGCATTTCTTCTCTTTTTCTCGGTTGAATCGTTTCTCCCCCACAAAATTCTTCAATCTTCATGCCCAGTACCTCAAAATGTAGACCCTAATGGAAGAGAAGGTCTTTGCAGAGATAATCAAGTTAAAATGAGATCATTAGGGTGGGCCCTAATCCAATATGATAGATGTCCATATAAAAAGGGGAATTTTGGGTATAGAGACATAGAAACAGGGAAAATACTATGTTAAGATGAAGGCAGAGAAAGGATGATGCATCCAAGTCAAGAAACGTCAAAGATTGACAGCTAGGAAAGAGGCATGCAACAGACTCCACCTCATGGCCCTCAGAAGGTATCAACTCTGTTGACATCTTAAGATTGGACTTCTAGACACCAGAACTGGTAGATAATAAATTTCTGTTATTTAAGCCACTTAGTTCATACTTTGTTACAGCAACCCTAAGAAACTAATCCAGTCTCCTCAGGTTATCATAAGCCTGGTCTGGGTTTAGGTACCTCCTGCATGTGCTGAGAAAAATTGGTCTTTATGGTACAACTGATGCTTATCTGGTTTATAAACTATTGGTTGCTTAACCTTTAACCTTCTCCACCATCTGACCCACTGCCTTCTACTCATGAATAGTAATATAACTTTGATGTCTATTATTACTGAAAAATAATAACAATGCCAGTACCATTGATTGAGCATTTGTTGTGTGCATAGCACTGTGCTGTGTGTTTTATGTATATTACTTTATTCAGTCCTCCCAATAATCCTATGTGTAAGGTACTGTTATTATTCTGGAAAGATTAAAAATGCTTTTCTGAGTCACACAGGCAAAAAATGGCAGACACAGGGTCAGAATGAGTCAGTCTCATTCCAAAGCTTGTGTCTGATCACTATATAATCTGTATAATAAGGTGCTACGGTACTTAACAGGCTTATGACTTTTGGGCTAGATATTGTCAGCATTTGAATACCCATTTAAGTGAGTAAGGAAAATGTAAATAACTAGGGCCTAGACTGTATTAGTGTGAGTCACATGATAAAAAAAATCAGGCCCTTGAGTCATATTGTATTCAATATACCTGTCCTAGTCAACCAGGAGGACCGCATAGGACCCACTACCACATTATCGGAGCATGACAAGGGCTACGTGTTGATTTGTTTTAAAGCATACCTGATACTTCTTAGGAAATCTTCAAATTTGTAACTCTTGGAAATGATAATTAAAAGGCATATCTTGTTTTTTTGTCTGTGTGTGTCCAGAAAAATTCTGCAATTAAAAAAAAAAAAGAAACAAACACACTTATATTTCTAAAAACAAGGGGTATTTTTAGTGGGCAAAGGGGAAGAAAGTTTTTACCTTCTCTGGAAATTTCTAGGGCTTTAGTCCTGGGGAGTTTACTACATTTTAAAATTTTACAACACTAAATTGACTCATTCTCAAAAGCAGAATGTACACACTGCCAATTGATTTTCCAGTGGCGTGTTACTTCATGTGGAATCCATCCTCTCTTGTTTGGTCCCTAGTGTGATTATGGGAATGTGTTTGTGAGATTCTTGGATTGTTGTAGGAGGAATTCAGGTGTTAGGTGAGTTGGAATGAGCCCAACAACCTGAGTAGCTAGGATTCTATGAGTAGGGGTTCATAGAATCTATCACTTTGTAATAGAGCAATGTGATCATCCCTTCCTGGAGAAGGGTACCAATGACTTTGGCTTACCGATGAAGCCCTTTAAATCAGCCCTTAAAATTTTGGATCCTCTGTTTGTAGTTGGTATTCAAACAGATGTATAATATGAAGTGTGGGAGATTCCTGGTTAAGAGGGAGGCTTCTGGAGTTAGACTTGGTTTGTTATCCCATATCTGTCATTTTTAAGCTTTATGACTTTAGGCAAGTAACTTAACCTCTCTAAATCTCATTCCTCCAACCTGTAAATTGGAGATTATAGTTGTATTTACTTTTCATGGGATTAAACAAGATAATGACTGGTACACAATAAGAATTCAATAAAATAATATATGTACATACACACAGGCTAATAAGGTGATGGTGTGATATGGTGCATTCTACTTTGGTAATCTATTGGGAATGACCTTTCATCCCTTTGTAAATATGTTACCTTTCAGAGGTAGCATAGAATTTATTGGTAGAGGGGAAAAAAGAGGCGCCATGTAATTCCCGTCCCATAACTACTTTTTATCTGGAGAATTTTTGAGTGTTTAATAAGCTTCTGGTAAAAGATAGTACCTTTGGAAATTATAGCACTTAAATCTCTTTTCATTATCTTAGGGTTATCAGATAAGCATTTAGAGTGGGCATGACAGGGTAGCCAAGAGGGGAGAGCCAATCCTGCACAGGCCAGTTGGAGGACATCAGAGGTTATTTCTGTTTAAAATTTTTGTTTAGTTTAGCTATGAGCACGTGTATAACATGTATTTCCTGAAAGTCCCTGATGATCATCTTTAATCAGCATCATTATCATTTCCTAAGCACCCTTATGTAATGTTGGTTTATAGAAAGTAGTGGCTTCTGTTCCCTACAAGGCTGAAATCTGAAATGGATGACACTAGGAAGGAAGTGGTGGGGTTCAATTCATGTTAATAAGATCACAAGCCTGAAAGCAGATACTTGTAGTCCTGGTTGTAACTTTCTTGAGGGTGGGATCCATTTTATTGTTTTTGTGATTCTTATGGCATCTATTACAACTCCTTTCCTACAGGTTGCAAATGTTAGTTGAAATAAATTGATCTTTGTTAAAGCAGGACTTGTTTCTCAGAGTTACGAAGCTGTGAGGAAGAGATATTCTTTGTCTCAGGGAAGAGATTAGTGATTTGAGAGTGTTTTCTGTACCCAAATGTTCCTAAATGTTTTTTGACTTTATTACATCCCCCCTCCTTACTATTTTCTGGGCATAATCTCAGCCCCTCTTCTGTTTGTATCTTAAATCTTCACTTTTTTTGCTTAGGGCTCTGGTTCTCACTTCTAGCTGTACATTAGAGATGTCTGACTTCACTGACAGAGGTTCTGATAGAGCCTGGAAAGCAAGTAAATGTGTGCACACACACACATGTGCAAGGCCTTCCACGGGATGAAGGGCCTGGAGGTGAAAAGCAAAGGAGGCAGAGAGTGGGTCTGGCACTGTGAATGTAAAGGGTGAACCTGCAGTGATATCATATAATATCGCCTGTTCCATTCTTCCTCACACCCTAGCCATAGGCCTCCTTGCCATCTTTGAACACATAAAAAAGGGTGCCCCCTCCTGGAGGCCTTGGTGTTAGCTGTTTCCTCTGGCTGGAATCCACATTGGATCTTTTAGTGACTGACTGCTTCTTTCCACTAAGACTTTACTTGGTTCAAATGTTATTTCCACAAGAAGGTCCTCTCTATCCAACATATCACTCTTCTCCTCTCACTTTCTATCCTATTGATTTGTTTTATTTATTGATGCCATTTATGACTATTGGAAATTATCTCATTAATGCAATTGTTTACAATTTTACTGTTAGTCTCACCTACTAACAGGACACTGTTGTATTTCAGTATTACTAGAGCATAGAACAGTGCCTGGCACACAAAAATCTTGTTGTATACATATATTCATATATATATATCTAATTAATAACTAATGCATGAATCTATTGAATATATATTAAAATTCATTAAATACATAAATTTAATGAATAATCCAAAGAGTTTGTTTGCAACAGGATTGACACATACATGTATAGACACTGCTAACTGACTATAGTATCTTTTCTCCTGGATTCAGTATCATAGTTCTCTCAACACAGTTCTCAATCATCCAGTTAGCTTCAAATAAAAATCTTTTTTATATCCCAAGTTTAAAAAGTACTTTTTGTACACAGCTTTTTTAGTTGAGGAAATTGAGACTCAACTAGTAAGCAGTGTCTCCTTGCCCATTCAATCTTTCATTCATTCAGAAAAAATATTTGTTGAGAATTTAGAATATAAGAAGCAAGATTCAGGTTTTTCCCAAAATGTGTCCAGTGCTTGGATCTTGTGCTATGCTTGGTTATAATATGTTTTTCAACATATATTTGCTGAATTTAATTCAATAGGGGCCTTAAAAAGGTACACAATTACTTTCTATAAGGCTCCATAAGACAAATGCAAGTGGAATGATTACAGTGTAGATTATAGGGTAGAATTAGAGAAGGGATTTCAGACCGTCCATTCTAATGGCTTAATTTTACAGATGAGGAAGTTGAAACCCAGAGAGGACAATAGCTTGTTTTCTATGATTGCCCATAGGATGAGTAAAGGACTGACAGACTGAGCATTGCTCGAGGTCAGGTGATTACTTTGTGGCGCAGCGGGTATCAGAGCTCTGCTCTCAGTCCAGGGCTCTTTCATCCCTACAAGCTGATCCCCAAACGTGTGTACTTAGAAACATCTGGGGCTCAAAACATGATGATGTCCTGGGGCTTGAATTTTTACCATCCCTCCCCTTCAGGTAATTCTGTTGTACAGCCAGATTTGGGGGAACCACTGTATACGCCATATTATTAATACATGAATTTGCCTCACCTATTCCTGCAGAGATGAAGAGGTTACACACAATGTATGGAAAGTACTGTTTATAGGACTTATAAACACACAGTATCATCAGTTTTTGAGTTAAATCTCAGTAAAGATTTGCTTTTGACATTTAATTAAATTTGACCGTTATTGAGTGTGAGGGATATAAAAATGAGTAAAACATACTTCTTAATATAGAGTCTTTAATTACCGCTTAAATGGAGGGGAATAAGTCAAAGTGCCT
The DNA here is from genome assembly GCF_036321535.1 of Camelus dromedarius. Taxonomy (NCBI): domain Eukaryota; kingdom Metazoa; phylum Chordata; class Mammalia; order Artiodactyla; family Camelidae; genus Camelus; species Camelus dromedarius. Next base: position 17,502,463 of record NC_087441.1, on the reverse strand, counting down.
GGTATTCTCTTGAATTTTAGATAATCATGATTTCGTTTGGCTTCTGACAACATAGCTTGTGCCTTCTAAGGTGCACAGGGATGCTTAATTTGTGCTGATTTACTGTTAGATGAAAGTTTCAGCTTCTTACTGAAACTATTGTGGAATTATCCACCACATTATAAGTACTCAAAAATACTCTTTTATTACTTACATTCTGTGGATGATTGGGGAGGAAATAAAAAGGAAGCACCATATTTTTGTCCCTCTCATATTTTCAGATTGAACTGTAATATAATAGATATAATTATATAATTGATACAACAATTATATAACAGAAGTCATTTTTCTATGACAGTAAAACCTTCATGGCACACATTGCTTTTCCTAACCAGTTTTCACCTTCTATGCCTTGTATTTTTTCCTAAGGTATCTGTCAACTGTAAAATATCCTATGCATAAGCATTTCCCTACTTGATCTCCACAGAATGTTGGGCCTGACGTGTTTCATTTCAGGAGACATAGAAATTCATTTCCCATATTTATGGAAAAGAAAACAAAAAAGAAAGACTTTGGAAACAGTCATTAGACTCAAAGAGGCATTGGGAAATTCAGTGTACACTGGGGTGCAACGTACGTTTTTGTATTTGTTTTTTAATGGTCTACCAGAAATGTTCCATAGCAAGAGCAGGACAAAGACAACTACCAGAACAGTGGGTGTATTTTTCCTCTAGAGGCTTATTGGGACTATGTGGTTGTAGGAGAGGGATGTCTGGGTCACAATTAGCGTCACCAACAGTCCTCTCCCTTATCTTCTGTGGTGGGGAATTGTGGGTCGGTGTGGAAGACAAGTGACAGGCAGGAGTGGCTGTGGTGGGTGGGTGAATGGGGAGAGCTGGATGCTGGCTAAGTGCCCAAGTGGAGAGATAGGAATGTGGAGGAGCAGACTTGCTTTGGGTCTGGGCTAAGCTTCCAATACAGGTAAGACCCTGCCTGTCTTGTTTATGCTATTTTTTGGGAGACCAGTACAGTGCCTGGCACACATCAGCCATTTTTAAAAAACATGTTAAATGAGTGTTTATATAAATAACTGTTTGCACAATTATGCCAACTATTTTGAAGAAGTTGAAATTTAGTAAATAGGATTAGTAATGTTTAGATGAGTTTCTTGGTTCTAGCATATCTTGCTCATAACTGGCACATAAGAAAGTTTGTGTCCAGCCTCTAGAACTGATATTGAGATAAGCATTATAGATTTTAATACTTTAAATACATTAGAAAGGACTGAGAACACTGAAGTTTTTTAATTTTTAGGAACTCATACTTCTGTTTTCACATTTTTGACTTAAATGTTTTTCCCTGAGAAAGAGGACTCACTCCATTCAAAATTGAAGTTACTCCAAAATTATGATTCTCAGTTCCTAACGTATTACCTTGCTTATTCCTCCTTTTGTAAATACCAACTTTTGGACTGAAACCCTAAGTACAAATCTAATAAGACTATGATGCAGTCGTGTGTGTCTGTGAATTTAAGGGAACAGAATTTGAGATGTGCTTATTTTTTGAGAGCATGTAGACAGCATGTAGAGCAATAAATTATTTCTCTCAGCAGCAGTAAATGTGGATAATCTTTGGTTTTGCGTTTATAAATGAAATGAAATAAAAATGACTGCCAACAAAAATGGGAACATCACTGTAATGAAATAACTTGGAAAAATGGAAACAGAATTGCCAGTACTAAAAGAAATGCCTGTTTCCTCTGTTTAGTGAATTTTATGATTTTTATTTATACACATAAGGCATTAATAAAAAGGCAAAACAATTGAATTTAATCAATCACTAAATTATTTTGAAGGGAAGCAGTTAGAGACTAATCAGTGAGAAAAACCTTCTAGCTGATTCATTAGTTATTAACATATTTACTGTTTATATGAATTCAGTCCTACTCAAACCATACAAAAAATGCTTCCAAATAATATACTCTTGTAATTTGTCCATTTTCTCCTCAAACTTGCTTTTGTGTGTGTAATCACTGTCAGATTAGAAATCCTATATCTTGTCTCTGTGAACAATGGAAAAGCTGATATATTTTGAATGTTGTATCTTTCCATAAAATTAATTAATTTTTAATTTGTTTTTTTTTTTTTTTAAAAAACCATCTGCATGGCACCAGGGACCAAAACCCCTAATGTCTACAGAGGACAGGTGGGTGAGGATAAAATGGGGAGGCTGACCATGTGGGACCTGAGGGAGCAGGAGAACAGGTGCCATATCATCTCCAGCAACTGTAGCTGTGGGAGAATCTGGGCTGGCTGGTGCCAGATCTCTTCTATCAAGGAAAGCTAGAAATTGGAATTTCGATGTGAAATGTCTCTATCTTTAAATTTCAGCAACTAATTAATTTTTAAAACATCATGTAGACCAAGCAAAGCCTAAGTGTGCCCTGGCTGTCAGTTTGTGACCACTGCTTTAGTTGAGCAGGTGTAGTCAGAACAGTACCACCCTTAGGGCTGGATACTTTGGGTTCTAACTAAGCAAGAACTAAATGTGGGACGTTGGGCAAGTCTCTCTCATTTTTAAAATTATGGATTTGGGCCAAATGATATATAATTTAGTGTCTTTTCAAGTTTCACAGCATCTATGATTGTATAAGGAGCAATTAACTGATCTTCTCATTCATTACCATTCTTATTTTCACTGTGACTTATGTGATTTCCCCAAATATTTGAAATCTGCCTACTATTGGCCTCTCTGAGAGCTGTTTATGAACATTTGTTGAAACTGACCAGAGAAAATACTGTCAACTTGTCTCTGAGTCGAAGCACATTGTTAGCAGAGTTGCAGAACTTGGCTATCTCCTGCTGTAGTAAACATATTAATAAGCTCTCACCAGAAGAGCTGTGAACAGATGCAGTTCTTGAAAACACAGTGTCCTTGTCACATTTACTCGTCTGTCTCTCCTCATGAGGCAAGACTTGCTTGCACTATCCTAGCAAATGCTCTCCTTTTTTGTCATAACCAGACCATAGTTCAGGAATTCACTAGAAACATCATTGTAACCAGTATCTTTAATACACAGATCCAAGCCCTAGGGGCAGACACACAATAACATAAAATGACAAGTTCCTCCCCCTCTTTTTCATTCTGTCACATAGTTTCTTTTATTTTATCACATAATTCCTTGGAGCCAGAAATAAGAATAGTACATTGCCTTTGTAGCCACTTTTCAATGTGACACTTCAGGTGCTTCAAATATAATAAATGTATCCATATAACATATCTTATGTGGTAAATTGGGAACCATCCTCAGTGTAGCGGAACAACTTAGGCATTACACTTAAGCACCTCTTTCTTCGCTGATAACTAGCTGGGTGACCTTGAAAATTGCATACCTTTCTGAATTTTCATTTTTTTCATCTATAAAAATGCTTCTTAAAAAAATTCCCATCTCATAGAGTTGTGGAGATCACAAGAAAGCAATTAGATGTGAAAGTGCTTTGCAAAACACAAAGCGCTGTATGTCAGCGAGATAACATGCTAATCAATCACTTACCTCATTCCAACATGAGGAATGGAAGTACAAATTGAATAAACCAGCTTGTTGGATATTGTATGCTGCAGCTGTAATTCTTTGGGATTTGGAATTGGCCAAATTCTCTTCTCTCATTCCTTCTTCCTGCCATTTAATACTATCTCTTATATCTTAACTGTTTAATTCATTTGTCACTGGATATATGGAATCAAACTTGGAATCTCAGAGAAAAAAGATCTTGTTCCTTGAATGACCTTAAAAATATTTCATTGGATTTATTCTTTAAAAAGAGTTGTGTCTAATCTCCATTTTTTTTCCTTCTCTGGACTTCCAGTTTTTCTACATTAGTGTTAGAATTGAGGACCTTGGGGGATTGTAATGTCATATACACAATTATTTAGAGAAAACATTATTATCTTCTTTTCACTTAATCTTACTTAATAAACAGTTTTCTAAGTTTCTATCTAGTATTGATATCTGTGATTTAAAACAGTGGCATGATATTTGAGAACTGGACGTACTAAAATTCCCTTCATTTTAAGTATTCAGGATATTTCTGGTCAGTTTTTTTGTTTGTTTGTTTTTCCTCAGATATATTCAGTAGTATGCTGCTCTCCAGAACATTTCTCTAAAAGCCCTGATTTGCAGCACTTACAGTTTTCAAGGTGTAAATTCTCCCACTATATTTGATGCCAAGCTAATGATTTTATGTCATTGAATTTGGAGCTGGGTAGAGAGATGCCTGATTACATCTTATGAGACAGTAACCAGCCCATAACTACATAGTATTATGATAAACATATTAGTAAATGTGGAAAAGAAAAAGCTCTAAGTAGTTTTTTTATTACTGACATTATTATTGATAAACTATACTTAATGTCTACATAGTATTTTATGCAGTGGATACTAAATATATTCACTATGTGTATATCAGCATAACAATTCCATATTTTTCATAAAAAGAATAAAATAAGTAGATCATTAGATTCAAGATTAATTTTATTTGATTTTTCTTCAGTTACAAAAATTATTTATACTCACCAGTCTCAGTCTTTTTCTAACATCATTATATCTTTAAAATGTTTCAAATCTTACTTCAGTCATGTTCATTCATCCATTTCCTCATAATGTAGTTTTTACTTCATCTCACAGTGTATATCACTGAGAGGTTTTTTTGGTAGAAAAGGTATTTTGGTATCATAGTTTCTGAGCTGTCACATGACAGAGAGTCCCCCACACCTCTGGATGTTGCTTCATTGTCCTCTGGTAGCCACTGCTACAGGAGAAAAGTTTATGGAAAGCCCAATTTGATTTCTTTTGAAGGTGAGTTTATTTATTCATTTTTTTCAGCTCGGATGCTTGTAGCATTTCTGACGTATGAAACAATAAAACTTACCAGCATGTACCTAGATTGTCAAAGGCCCCGCTGCCCACGTTTTGTGCATAACCTTGTAAATCCTCTCGGTTTCCAGGTCTCCTACTAGTTCTGGTTGTTGCTCTTCTGTTTGTTGTTATTTCTGCTGCCCCATTGTCTTCTTCGTGGCAGGGATTGCTGTTCTCTGTCTTGTTGTGCATGTCTCTTTTAACTTTTGCCTTTTATTTTTCATCATTTTTAGTTTATTTTCGCTCTACACTTAGGTTTGTTAACTGTATCATCAATCTAGTTTTCCACCGTGCCTATTTTGTTTTTGTTTTTCCTCCAATGTGATTTTTTTGGGTCTATCACTCTATATTTTATTTGGCTATAATCTGTTCTTATCCTTTTCTCTTACCTCAGTCAATTCTTGTTTAATAGGAATGATACCCTTTTAAAACCCTCATTTTTAAACAACAAGTAGATATTTTCTAAAACCGCCTTACATTTCCTCAGAAAGCTATTTTTAAGGCTCCCTACTCCCTGCCATGCCTTTAAAGTATTGTTCTTTTTCTTCCTGCACTACAAATTTTCTTTCATGGACGCATGCTGACTATGTTTCCTGTTGCCCATCTTTGAGTGAGGCTAAGTCTGACCAGGTCTGATAGGTCAAGGCAACCAACAGGCAGGACTTCCCTTAGAGCTCAGTGTCTCCTCCTCTGCCAGCAACCTCCGTGTGCAGACCTGAGACAGGAGGGCAGGCTGATTTCAGAGCACCGGGCACTCCTCTAGCACAAAGTGTCACCAGAGCAGGTGTTCGACAAGTGCTAGGTTCTCCTAGCTGTGCAAGGACTGGTCAGACTTCAAGTTGAGGGGGAAATTCTATTTGTCTTTTTTCTTTTTTAATTGAAGTATAATCATTTACAATGTGTCCATTTTTGGTGTACAGTATAATGTTGAGGGGAAAATTCTTTAAAACGAGCTTGGATTGCTACTTAATACTGTTTCCTAATTGAGTCTTATCAATTTGAGAGTTTGTAGAAATGTATTTTTTTGTGAGTTTTTGTTTTTGTTTTCTTTAGTTTGTAGAAATGTTGACTGGATTCTAGAAGGTCATTTTCTTTGTATTAACTAGTTTCTAAACTTGTAAGAACATTTTTTCTTTTCAATTTGGACATTTTCTTGGCCATTTTAATAGGGATCAGGAAGGAAGCTTACTGTTAGTTTTATTTTCTGATCTATATAAACTCTATACTCAGTTTCTCCTTAGAAAAAAGTCACCGAGCTTTGTTTGTTTTGTTTTCTACTTCATATTTTACTTATACAGTTCCACATACACAGCAAAGCAGGATGATTGTTCAGAGCTATGTTTTAGACTTTTATGTTAGCTCAGCAGCCACTTCCAGGCTACATGATACATCATACCATTCATCAACATTATGGATCCTTAGGTACTTATGTTGCACACTGAGGTCAAGGACAATCATACATACTCCACTGGAATCACTGCAAATCCTGTATTAATAGGACAGGAATTAATGATATTTAAATGCATTGCATACTCAAGTACAGTCAACCAATTATCTATGCCAATTAAGAGGTGCAGTGTCACAGAAATATAAAGCAATCCAGAAATCATTTATGCATTATTTTCAATTCATATGCATTACAACTTTTCCCTGTTTCATATTTGCATAATTACAATTTCACCTAAACTTATATGCAAATTAGCCTGGGATCTCTGAGAACATACCAAGTGCCTAGATTAGCATGCTGGTTCACAACCAAAAGGAAAAAAAAAAACAAAAAACAACCCAGGATACAAAATTCAAAGTGGATAATTCTCAAAATGGGTAATCTGCAAATAGTTCAGAACTGGCAAGTCCTCTCCAGGAATCTGTAAGAGTTCCTGGAATGATGCACGTGTGTGCATTTGCATGTGTGTATGTTTTTCTGTATTGAAGGTGTACTTAATATTAGACATAATTGTATTAGTTTTAATTGTGCTATGTATTTTTCCATAGCATCAAAATGAACAAGACTTGTTACATGGTTTTCATCTAAATTCATTAGGTCTATTTTTGTAGATTACTTTAATCTAATTTAAAACTCTTTGATTCATAAATATATTAAATAATATGATATTTAACACTATACTCTGCAATTCTGTACTGATGTTCTATCCATGCTTTCTGTATTTTCAGAAAATATTCGAACATATGACAACATTTGAGTTATTTTTTACTAAAATGTGATGCTTTTCCTGATTCTTAGTGTATATCTGTCCAACTCCCTTGATCCACTAATGTTAAATTCCTCACAAAAACAAAAAAAGCAGGAGTCAAATTTGTCCTCTTTAAATTTTTCTTTTTAATTATGAATATTCATGATATTTACAGATTTTTTTCTTGGCATTAATCTTATACTTAAGCCATCATTATCTAAGTGCTAGATGGCAATTAGCACACTGTTTTACCTTATTAAAAACAGTTGCCAAAGTTACTAGATAGTTTTTAAGATCTGAAATTTTTGTGATTAATACTTTAAAATTTTAATTTTGAAACTGTTTTAATATAAAAATATATACTAAATTGCCCTTTCAGCTTGTATCATCTAGGAAAAGCAACTTTCAGTTCTGAACTCTTCCTTGATCTCCAAATGGCTATTTTAAATGCTTTAATTGGAATCCTATAAAAATATGTTCAAAATTTTCTTTATTATCAGATCCTTTATTAATTTTTAGAGTTAATTTTGGAGGAAAATGTAGTGATTCTGTGCTGGCATGGGCTTAGTCTGTGCGTGAACCACATTCAGATCTACTTGCACTCAGTGTCCCAAAGCCGAGTGACCGGGCAGCCCTGCACAATGGTATACAGCACAGTTTCTGAAGTCAGGCTGCCTTTGGTCCAAATCCTGACTCTGCCCCTTATTGAACAAGTTCTTTAACCTCTCTGTGCTTCCATTTCCTTGTCTCTAAAGTGGAGATAATAATCATCTTACCTTTCAGGATAATTAACTGACAGACAGTTCAATGAGATAGTGCCTGCCACACAGTGCCTCATTGTAGAATTTGTTCCCATTGTTTTTATCCATTCAATAAAAGCGAGATACCCTACGTAAATTACATTTTTAAAAAAAGGGCGTTTATTGACTCATGATGCTGGGCTATGAGCAAGAGGAGAGGCAGAGTCCACCACCCCTGATCAACATGAAATGAGATTTCCAAAATGAAGAAGGGAGTAGTCCAGGGAGGAGAAGGCAGAAGAAATGCTAGGCAATTCAAAGCAACAGGTGTCCAGTCCATATGTGGAGATGTTATAGGAATCATAAAGGAAAAACAGCAAGACTAGTCCTCCTTATTATCAGAAATAATATTTTATGAAAAAGGGATTCGTCTTGTTCCATATGGTTTTAGAGGTCAAGAATAGTACATACGGGGAGGAATTTCAGGACATCAGATTCCTCTAATTTAAGGGGAAAAAAACCAAACTAGTATTCTGAATGGCTGTGAGACACCTGTTGCTGGTAAAGACTTTTAAACAGAGATCTAAAATCATTTTCTAAAGAAAAGATTATACCTAATAATATACAGGGATGGAGAGGTAACAGTAGATAAATATGTCTAAATTCTATGACTCCTACAAATGTGGGACATTTAGGGAACAATCTCAGGTCTTTGAGTCATTGCTCTGTTAACATGTATGATACTTAGTCTTCTAAATTTCTAATGAAAATGTTGACGTTTTTATTCAACATTTGATTTCTTTGAGCTATAGTTTAGAAGTAATTTCGCTTTTGTCTTTCATATTTCATTACATACAGTCTAATCCTTGCTAATCCATGCTTACTAGAGACTGGGAGAGTCCAGAAACATAACTGACTCTCAAAGCCTATTTTGCCTAATAATGGCAACAGGACTAGTGAACTTGTGAATTTCTGGCATGATACTCCTGACTCTGGCATTAATAAATTTCACTGAGAGAATAATTTATTAATTGATTTCATGTTAATGAACTAGTTACATTTGCCCATCAACAATGACTCTTCATAAATGAATTCCTTTTTTTTCTTTTTTTAGAATTTGTTTTTTTTTTTTAATTGAGGTATAGTCAGTGTACAATGTTGTGTCAATTTCTGGTGTATAACACAGTGCTTCAGTCATACATGAATATATATCATGAATATATATTCATTTTCATATTCTTTTTCACTGTAAGCTACTACAGATACTGAATATATTTCCCTGTGCTATACAGTCTAAACTTGTTTATCTATTTTATGTATACCAGTCAGTATCTGCAAATCTCAAACTTCCAGTTTATCCCTTCCCACCCCCCTGGCAACCACAAGTCTGTATTCTATGTCTGTGAGTCTGTTTCTGTTTTATATATAAGTTCATTTGTCTTTTTTTTTAGATTCCACATATTAGTGATATCATGATATTTTTCTTACTTCACTTAGAATGATATTCTCCAGGGCCATCCATGTTGCTGCAAATGACATTATTTTATCATTTTTTATGGCCGAGTAATATTCCCTTGTATAAATAAACCACAACTTCTTTATTGACAACTGTCGGTGGACATTTAGGTTGTTCCCATGTCTTGGCTACTGTAAATAGTGCTGCTATGAACACTGGGGTGCAGGTGTCTTTTTGAATTAAGGTTTCCTCTGAATATATGCCCAGGAGTGGGATTACTGGGTCATATGGTAACTCTATTGTTAGTCTTTTGAGGAATCTCCATACTGATTTCCACAATGGCTTCACCAAACTGCCTTCCCACCAACAGAATAGGAGGGTTCCCTTTTCTCCACACCCTCTCCAGCATTTATCATTTGTGGACTTTTGAATGATGGTCATTTTGACTGATGTGAGGTGATACCTCACTGTAGCTTTATTTTGCATTTCTCTGATAATTAGTGATATTGAGCATCTTTCATTTCATGTGCCTATTGGTTATTCATATGTCTTTATTGGAGAATTGCTTGTTAGTTCTTCTGCCCATTTTTGGGTTATTTGTTTTTTTCTTATTAAGTCATATGAGCTGTTTCTATATTCTGGAAATCAAGCCCTTGTCAGACTCATCTTTTGCAAATATTTTCTCCCATTCCATAGGTTGTCATTTTGTCTTGCTTATTGTTTCCTTTGCTATGCAAAAGCTTGTAAGTTTAATTAGGTCCCATTTGTTTGTTTTTGCTTTTATTTCTATTGCTTGGGTAGGCTGCTCTAGGAGAACATTGCTGAGATAAATGAATTCTTTATAAAGACTTGTCTATTTATTGCTCAAATATTTATTCAATATGATATATGCATTAAATATTCTGCAGAAGAATTTTAGACCTATTTCATTTTAGACCTATTTCAGCCACTATTATTGTAAAGATATTATAGACATATATTTTGTTTATCTTTGTGGTTCTTTGACTATAATTTAGAATCAATTATCAAACATATGTGTGTCCTTTTGGAATGTTTAAAATTTATTTGAATGGGACAGAACAAATTAATAGAATCATTATTATGATTATCCAAGTAAGAAAGAGCTTTTTTAAAGAAACATTTTATTTTTTAACATTTTTTATTGAGTTACAGTCATTTTACAATGTATCAAATTCCAGTGTAGAGCACAATTTTTCAGTTATACATCAATAAGTAATCACACATGATCCTCAGTCAAGTTATTTGAAATCATCTTAAACTATTTAAATGGTTTCAAAATAGGTTATAATTAACCTACCTACCACAAGTTCTTTTTATAAAAGCAAAAGCATAGGGTAAGGACTAGGTTTAGATTTTCCTCATATAAAAAGAAAGCCCTGTTAAATTCTTTAAAAACAAACAGGAGGAAAACAACAACAACAAGATTCCAAAGATGAAGGACTTGGAAAGAAAATCCCACAAATGACTCGGCAAATAATTCTTAAAGGGCTACTAAAACAGTCAGTTCCCCAAATCTTACGGTTCATATTATGACATGATAAAATGACAATGAAGCAATGTTTTAAATTCTAATAATAGGAAAAATGATTTTTTGTCTTACTCTCACTGATTTGGTTTTGCTCAGTTCTAATCATGTTCTAGGGTTTGAAGGGGGAGAAGTAATAAAGCTCTTTGTGTTCCAAAAGGTGACTTATAGCTTCTCTACAAAACAACTCTTAGTTATTGGCAATAATTGGTAAGATTCACAGAAACTCAGGGAATTTAAGTACCTTTGACTCTCCAAATAACTCTGTTCAGATTTTGTGATGTGATAAATGATATCAATGCATTCAGTTTTTCTGTTTTTTTCCTCCTCCTCCTGAGGTTAGAATTAAAATCTGTTTGCAAGATAGGGAGAGAAGACCCAGGAATGTGACAAGTTGTGATGAATGTCTATTTGGAATTAAAATTCAGGTCACAGCTAATCTGAAAAATGGGTAATCAGATAATTGCAAATTATCTGTCTTGAAAAACATAATTGCTGTGAACCCATGGTATAGCCTACCCAACTGAAAGTATATCAAAAAAGGAAACTCTATATCATGCATCAGAAAATATTGTGATGTAGTAAAGGAAAATAATTAGCTTGAATAACTTGAGATTCTAATTCTACTTTGCGATTATATTTACTTACCTGAACAAAATATGATTTTTACCCAATAACACCTTCTTATTAAAAAAAACATTACTTATTTAACCCAACAATCCTTGAACATCAATTGATAATTACCTGTTATTTTAAAAAGTATTTTAAAAATCAAGGCTATGCTTTCTTTTAAAATTTTAGTATGAAATTTTTGTTACAAGTGTGCTGTGTGGAATTTCTGTGCTTCTTGACCTCTGTGTTTCTTAGAAGGCTTCTAAGTTCCTAACAGTTTTTGAACTATTGAACTTATGGTCATTTGATATCAGTTTTTGAACTATTGAACTTATGGTCATTTGATATCAGTGGGATCCCAAACATCAAAGTCACATGTGGCATTTTGAAATACAGAAATTATTAGACTCCTTTGTAGACCTACTAAAAGCAGAATATCCAGAAGTAGAGTCCCAAATTATATTGCTTTTTAAACTTTCCTAGTAAATATTACCTTATTCTTGGGGACCCTTGATCTTATATATAACTCTTAGGACACTTATATCTTAATTCAGTGGTTCTTATTTGGCCATTTAATTAAATCTCTTTTACCAGGTTTTAAGCTTCTGAACAATAATGCTCACATTACATTACATTAATGCTGAGGTTTTAAAAAAGTCTTCTAAAATAACTTGCACATGTTAAACATTAAAAATATTTTTGTCACTGACTGATTCTAGGTTGTGTTTTGAGTTAGGAATATGAGAGTGTTTTTTAAAAAGAAATGCAGATAATATTCTAATATATTAAAATATATCCTATTCCATTTATAATTGTTAACATAAATTATGCAGATTCCCTGGGGGCCAGTTTTCAGTCTCATCTACTGGGCTTCCTTATAATCAGTGTCCAGTTTATAGAATAATTTTAATAAAGCCCATGAGTTAAGTTTATTTCTACCCTTAACTGTGTTTAAATAGTAACTGTGATTCAAGTTGAACTTTAAATGTGGATGTAATATTTTCATATGATGAAAGATTTTTAATGTTGTCTTATGAAAGTTGTGGAAACTCCTGGGAAGTCAATGAAGCAATCTACGTTGAGGTTTAATATGCTTTTTTTGTACCCACCATCACCATCACCACCATTTCTTCCCCTACCACTGTTGTTTACTATATCCTGAATTCTATGCAAGCTGTTTTAAATATATTAGCTAATTTGCTCTTTATAACAACTCTACTAGGGTGAATGAAACTGAGGATTAGAGGGTTTAATCGGCTTGCCCAAGGTCGTACAGCTATAAAGTAGGGGAGCTGGAATTTGAACCATCATATCCAAAGCTCTTCTGTATCTACTGTATTCTTCTGCCATGATAAGCACCCCCAAACCTAGTAAAAGTGTTTATTTGCTATGTTCCAGTTTCTGTGTTTGACCTTGGGAAGACCAAGGTAAATAAGACCTGATCTCTACCCTTGGGGAGCTGGTGATCTCAGAGAAGGCCCTCAAAACACTTCTCTATCTTGCCTCCAGTGCTCTTAAAGTTATTTTTTTTCCTCTAATGAGTTTATTCCTTAATTGTCACCTGGACCAATTTTTAAGGCCAGTTAAAAATATCCTAGAAAGCTCTCACAAAGCTTAAAGCATAAAGAATGTAAGTAAGAGAATATATTAGGAAGAGAATGGGCACATTTTGAGCACTGAATACATGTGATTTCATTTAAAACTTAGAGCAATCTTGTGGTGTGTATTTTATATAAGATTTATTAAGGGAAAAAAATAAGGCTCATAGAGGTTAAGAGATATGGTGAAGGTCACTAACTTGTAAGCAGAAGTGCCAAGATTTTAATCTTGTCTGGCATCCAAAGCATTTTTGCATTTCCTTTGGAATCATGTCCTCTCCATCTCCCATGTGGTTTTAGGTGCCTGATTTCTAATCTGGCAACCATGAAAAAGGGAGAGTTCCCTGGGGAAAATGAGATTTAAAGTGCAGGTTAAAGTTTTGCTGTTGTACTCGGTAAATTGGTAGAATCTATGTTAAAATACTTTTAAGATGTAAAAGTAACAGGTAGCAAAAGCAGACTTAAGTAAACTTTGTTCTGACATCCTCCAGTGAAAAATGCTGCTAAACCTATTCGTCAATGCTAGGCAGCAGAATCCTGCCCTTATTAGTCATTCGTGAATCCACTTGGTTCAAATGCCTCTCTAAATGTTTATCAGGATTTATTAGCCTGAGACCTTGTAACATAAATATTAGTTGAAAATGGCTGAACTTACAACATGTAATGAAAACTATAAAGACTTAACCAAAGTGTAATCATATGCAGCAATTATAAGTACTATAAGGCAAAGTTTGATATAAACATCTAATTCTCATTCACTAAGGAACTATTGAAAATTTAGCCTTATGGGGCTGGAGGAATCACTTGCTTTTGGTGTATCTGGATTTCTTTTCCAAATTTGCAGTCATTCTTTTTGTTCATGCTGTTCTTGCTGGTCTGCTTCTTTACATCAAGGTTATTATTACATTGACAGGAAATTCTTGGGCTCTGTCCATGTGATTATTATTCAAAGGTCACTTTAAGTACAGAGTCTTTCTAGATTGTTTTTTAAGGGGGTTATTTCTAATATAGTTCTGGTAGATAAATTCCATCTTAGTTATTCTCTTCACTATAACGCTTTAGCGGTGCCCTGGACTGTTATCCACTGTCCCATGTTCTTCTCTGTGGCAGAAGGAAGGAATTTTACTCTGTTTACTTTCTGGCAGAAGAAATTCCAAATAGAAATCGAAGCTAGAAATGGACTTCATGTTATGCAGAACTATGGATGTCACGTGACTTCATACTTAATATTGTTACATACTTTCCTTCTCTTAGGCAATTCTGGAGTTTTCCCTTTAATCACATTTTTTTTCCTAAAATCATGTGGGTTTAAAAAGCAAGACTTTTTGGAAAAGGTAGCATGGTTTCTATAAGACGAATGGACCATTATTAAGATCTGTTTTTTTCAGTCCTCTTATGTTGGGTCCCTAGGAAGCAGACTCCGTGATGAAGATTAGCCTGCAGAAAGTTTATTAGAAAAGCTTCTGAGATCCACATCTCTGAGGGAAAGTGAAGAAAGGAAACAGGATTGGGTAGAGGGACACGATGTAGCCACATCAAAGCCTCAGCCAACCAGACAGGGAGCTCTGCAGGGGGGATATTGTACCCCTCAATGGTGTATTCAGTTAGGGTGAGGGACTGGCTTTCATACCTCTGCATTGTCATTGGTTGCAGGCTGCCCTTGAAATCGACTTTGGGTAAGGGAAGTCTTTCAGTGGAGGCAATTCTAGAAAAAGGTTGACAGCTGAGAGCTGTCTCAGTAGCAGAGGAATAAATCTGTCATTGCTAAAGACAGGATCTTGGCAGCACAATGCAACATCCATAACACTAGTATCTAATGAAGAGGAAATGATGACATACATTAAACCAATCTTTCTCAGTCTTTTCAAAATCATTCCACCTTTTGCTCAACATAGAATGTGACTGATATGTCTGAGGGAAGGGTGGTATGGCTCTTGGTTGACCATCTGCACACTTTGCATACTCCCACTGAACAAGAGTATATCCTGAGCCCTGCCATTCATTAGAAGGTATGTCTTTTCTTTTGCTTTCCTCCTCTCCTAACTTCTCTTCCCAGCCTCCCCTATGCAGGAGTCTGAACTGTAACATGTTCTGCAAAATATCAGGATAAAATTTAATAGCAATATCGTGGTATCTTTTCCTCCTTTTGTGCATTACTCTATAATATCCTGCACAGTGCCAGGACCATACCAAATGCTCACAAAACATCAGGTGGTCAATGTGAAAAGGAAGAACCAATGGATAGTATTTGTTTTTACTTTCAAAAATTTTAAGCAATGGTCTAAATCAAGAGCAAAGTAAATGAATAAACAGAACCTAAATTGGATTTTTTTTTGATCCTGAAAAAAACTGAATTGGCACTAATTCTGTGGTCAGATGACATATGTAGCTATCAGATACATTTCATACAAGAATCCATGTTGAAATATGGGGTTACTAATTTGTACCAGATAGAAGAAGGAAAAATTGTGGGTGAAAGAAAATTCATTCTAAAGCAAAAGACAATGAATGTTAAGGGATCAAAGGAGGAACTGATGATAAAAGAAGAAACTCGTTATAAATTTCTGAACACACGATATATTTGCCAGTGAGCATTCATTAAGTTTTTATGACATGCTGGATCATATGCTAGGAGCCTGGGAAACAAAGATGAATAAGGAATGATACTTATTGTCAAGCAAATTACAGTCTGATGGTGATAGAAGCTGAGCACAAGGGTCTCAGTGGTCACCTGAATATGTAGGTCCAAAAGCTTGCTCTCTCCTCTAACTCTCCCACCTACTCTGTCCCTCTTTGAGGTTAATGTCATAGGTTAGTTAAATATTTATAGAGTAAATGCAATTATATTGTTAATAATTATATTTACATATCTCAGGTGTGCTTATTAAGACTGGGGATATTTGTTATTACTGTAATTGGAGGGACTGGAGATACATTGATGGATCGATAAGGGAGATTAACTGATTACATGCCAAACTCTGTCGACCTTGGTGGTTAGAAGGGGGTATCTGGCACTGATGCTTAAGGAGTCAAAATATTTTCAGTGTGAATTAGAACATTATAGAGGTTTGGAAGAGAACATTTTAAAGTATTCTTTCTTATGAAGGAGTGGCTTGCACTCAAGTACGATGTGGTGTAGTAAAATGTGGAACTGGGATAAGGGTCAAAAGGCTCCACAGCTTATTAGCTACATGAACGCATAAGTTGTTAAATTTTACTTTTCATTTGTATTTGGAGCTAACACTTGGCCTACTTATATAACAGGATCAAAGGACACAGTCAATATAAATACACTTTGAAAACTATAAAGCATGACAAGAATGTAATAAATTATTATAAAAGTATAGGCTATCAACTATCAAATGTGAGCTGAAAAGGAAATCTAGGAGTCATTGTAAGTTGTTGCCTACAAAACTGGAGATGATAGGGAAAAAAGCAACTGAAGAGCCTTACGAGTATTATCAGCAATAATTTTAAGTGGCCACAAGAATATTAAGCATCATCCAGAAAGGCACTAGGAAAATCCTACAGCTGAGCAAAACCTTGTTTACATGCACCTGAAAAGATAAAATTCTAGTATTGAATTTTGAGAAAAAAATGAATATGTGGATTACAAAAGTAATCAGCTGTGAAGACAATCAAGTGTAGACAGAGGCGTCCATATACAGAGTAAGTAGAAATACTTATAGTATTTAGTCTTGAGAAGTTAATGGTTAATGTAATCTATGAATTAAAATCTGTAAAAATCACCAAGATTAAGGGTTGTATGGGTGATTCACCATCACAGGGAACTAGATTTTGGGAGCAGCTATCTCTTGAAGTTTGAAAGAGGTGCTGAGATAAAAAGATGAAAATTCTACTTTACCCAGAAAGTCATTATCTTGAAAGGGCGTATATACTGCAGATGGGTGGGGGGAGAGGTGTCTAAGCCAGATCATCTCATATGTTACCTTCCATAGAGTGGGATTCGAGTGGGAGTGGCAAGATTTTGTGCAAACTTTATCTTCGAAAGGTGGGACTTTTTTCTGTGGCCTTTCTAGTCACCTGTTTTACCCTAAGGGGAGTTTAAGAAGTGAGTAATGGGGCCCCCAATGTGTGGCTACTATGCTTACTTACCTCTCAGCCATCAGGCACCTGCCATGCCTGAGAACCTGCAGGGTTATTGGGATTCCCTTGAATTCAGGACCACTAGTCTGTGCCTGGATTAAACTCACTCAGAGACCTGGATGTCTTAAGTGAATGAATCAGTCAATCGTGGGACATTTTGTGACCATTTCTTCTGTGCCCATGACTATGCTCACCTTTGGCTGGAGTATGGTTAGTCATTTCCTGGCAGGTTTCCTCAATGGTAAATTGTTTGTTTTTAGATGTTGAGTTCAAAGTAATATTGCCCAATAAGTCTTATTCTTAAATCACTTTGGCTCCCTTTGCTTTTGGCTATAATTACTTGGGCTACTCTCTTTTATAAGTAACAACAATGTTTTATTGAATAATTCAGAGTAATAAATCTAACAAATATTCCATAGAAAATGCCTATTTACTTTCACATAACAGTTTAATGACATTAAACCTTGGTTCTGTGACAAGTAGAGAGGTCCAAAGTACCTGCCCAAATTAAATTATACATAATCAAGGGCTGTGGCAGCTTATTGAAAAAAGTTATGTGCCAGTAAGAGCGATTTAATTTATGGAAACTATAATTTGCTTTTCTTTTTATGTCTACTCTACATAATTTTTCCTTTTATAATTTAAATAAGGATCTATTTTTTCCAGAGTTCATATACTATGCAACTGTGTGATCATATTTCTGAAAACTGGATTTCATATATCTCAAGGCCTTGATTGGTTCCTGCTAGTGTTGTGTATGGAAGAAGCATTAGATGTTAATCCTTTGTGAATAACAAGGAGATATTTGATACACTCCAGAGAAAATAATATATTGTTGCCTAGATTAACAAAGCAATCCTATAGCACATTTCACTGTGAGAAAGCCTATTGTCAGACTCTAAAAAAAGGAGGCACAACTATTTCTCCTCATTTAATAATATTCACTGCCTGCCAGGCATTGTGCTAGGTTCTGGGGATACACCAGGGAATAAAATTCTCCGTCTTCAGAGAGCGGATCTCCTATTGGGAAAAGAAAATAGAAATGATAAATGATTAAATTATATAAAATATTCAAAGCTAAATGCTTTGAAACTACAGGGCAGGGTAAGGGTGATGTGGAGAACAAGAATGGGCTACATCTTAAATAAAATAGTCAAGATGGGCTGCATTTAGAAGGTAGCATCTGCATAAAGAACTGAAGAAGAGTGTGTTCACTTCCTATGGCTGCTGTAACAAAATTCCACACAGCTAGTGGCTTAAAACCACACAAATTTATTTTCTTACAGTTACAAAGGCTAAAAGTTCCAAATCTCTGCATTGGTAGGGCTATGCTCCCTCTGAACCTGCAGGTTAAGAACACCAGTCATGTTGGATGATATCCCATTTTAATGATTGTATTTTAACTTGATTATGTCTGCAAAGACTTTATTTCCAAAAAAGATCGCATTCAGAGACACCAGCGCTTAGGGCTTCAACATGTCTTGCTGAAGGACACAATTTAATTCATAACAATGAGGTAATCAGCCATGCAGTTATTTGTGTTTTGAGTTTAGGGTCCAGTACCAAGGCCCTGAGGAGGGAACAGGACTGGTGTGTTTGAAAAGCATGAAGGATGCCATTCTTCCTGGTGCAGTGTGAGTGAGGGAAAGAGCAGAAGGGAGTGAGGTCAGAGAAGAACCAGGGGACAGCCCATGTGAGGCTTTGTGAGCCCTCAGAGGGCATTGGCTTTTTAACGCAGAAGAAATTGAGAACTTTCAGGATCTGATTTTCATCTTAGAGAGTTCACTCTGGCAGCTACATGGAAAACAAATTATGGAGGCAAAGGGGGATGCTGGGAATCTGATTAGAAGCCTATTGCAATATTCCAAATGAAACAGGATGCTGACTTGGATCAGGGTGGTAGCAGTGGATGTGGCAAAATGTTGCTGGATTCTGGGTATATTTGAAAGGTGTAGCCCAAGGATTTCCTGATAGTTTGGATGTGGGTATGAGAAAGAAGACTCAGGGATGACTCCCAAGTATTTGGGCATGAGTAATTGGAAGAATGAAGTTTGGAGGCATGATTAGAAGCTCAGTTCAGGCCATATAATCCCTTTTCAACACTGGAGTGGAGATGTTGGATAGTTGCGTATAAAAGTTTGGAGAGCTCATGGGAGAGACCAACAGAAGTGATGCTTCTTGCCAGATGGTATCTGTGTAAATTAGGAAGAGGTACCTCTTCTGGACCAGCAAAGCTCTGGACCAAGCATTTTAGCCCTGACCTTGTCCTCTGCCTGGGAGATTCATGTAGCACTAATGATGTACACAGTGCTGTGAGAATGGTGTCCACCAGGCTGTTTCTTCCTTCCCGTCTCCATAGGAGAGCCAGATTCTGACTTTTCATTCCTCTTAGACGGAATGATCTTGGAAAAGGTGTGGGGAAAGTAGAGGTGTAAAGAGAGGGGAAGGAAGAGACTGATACTAAGATTTTCTTTCTTAGTGCAGGGGTCTGTTCTTCATTGGCCTTGCCTGGTGGTGAGAGGTTCCTGGCGGGAAGTCAGGAACCTCCTCATGGTTCAGGGGCTAGTCCAAACATGCACATTTTTGTTTCTTTGTATCTGCCGATGACACACACAGTTCCATATACTCTCACTTTTAAATTTATGAACGAGAGATACTTACTGGTTATTTATGAACTGTTAAGATTACTAAGTTTCGATGATAAAACAAAGTGCATTTCAAGGCTTATTGAGAACTGTGACTCAGTATTCTGTTGAGAAGTGTGGTAGCTGCTCAACACTTGGCATGCTTGCAAAGCCTTTTCTGTGCAAGTCCTCACACGACTTGTTAGACTTACTGCAAATTTCAGAAAGGAACCTTTGTTCTGAGTGTATTATCAGTCTTGTCCTGTGTTGGTCATGCTTGTTTATTGCTGTTCTTTTGGCATTGTGATTAAAAATGACCCTTAATTTACCTTTCTCATTTTAAATTAAATTTACTATGGGTTTTGTGATTGAAGCCACAGTATGGAGTGAGTGATACATATTTAAAACATACAGACTTACACAGACACCTCTCATCTGTGTGGCCCACTGTTGTCTATTAAAAAGTAACCTAATAAACTCCTTTCTGTTCCCATTAAACACACACACACACACACACACAAACCATACATACCACCATTGCTAAGGCAGTGCAGAGAGGTACACATGATACATCTATTCCTCCCATATTTTATTTGGATGGTGGCCCTTCATGGGAGTACAGGAGATGGAGGAAGGCAGTAGGGTATTTTACTTCAACCCGAGTCAGCCAGTTGCTGCTCTGCTCCAGAGGCTAATCTGATCCCCCCCACCTTCCTGCTCCCCTTTTTCATCTCCTCAATACTGAATTGGACCTAAGGAGACAGAAAATTTTCCACAACACAAGGGCAACTTTAAAAAGCAGAGTGGTGCTGTAGAACAGGCATTGCATTGCGCCTCAGAGATATCAGTAGATAACTATTGAATTTCAGAAGGAGTAAAAATAATAGCCAATTATCCTCTGCTTACCACAATTAGAAAATAAACTTCATATCTAAATAATGAAGGGGCAAAAATCTTACTTCACTTAAGTTTTTACCAGGAAATTCAGAACTCCCCTCACTTTAAAAAATTATTCCTAAATTAACTGTATCATTTTTTTTTATGTCCACAAGGATGTACTGAATGCCTTCCTGTATGAGGTGCTGGTCTGAGCACAGAGCTACTTCTTCACTTCATTTTGGCAGAAGGACTTGGACTAAGAGGTCAAAGCAAGGCAGAGTGACTCAGTGTCTGCTGCGCTGCTCAGAGGAACCAGAGGGGCAGGTGATGAAGCACAGGGACAGATACTTGGCTGAGGGGTGGGGGGGAGAAAGTGCAGACAGCCCGACAGAGGTGTTCCATATTAAAATGAGACACTGAGTTTTGCTTTAATTCCTTTGATAAAGCAGGTGCTAGTTTAGTCGACACATTCAGCAAAGTGTAAGCAAATGAACATTATTAGGGAAAAGATTTCCCCCTTTTTTGGTTCTGCTTTGTTTGTTATGAGAGGAATAGGCACTGTCAGCAAAAATTTTACACAGGCTGGAAATGTTTCCTAGTGTTTACTGTAACATCACATCTAAAGCATCTTCATTATTATTCAGTTTGAGATCTGCTAGTGTGCCCGAAGATGAAAGACAGGATTTTTGTTGCTAAATTCTTTTCCTGTGCTGTGTCTGAACTGGCTTCTTTATGTGTTGTTTCTGATGGCGGTCTGAAAGACCTCCAGATGAATAACTCACTTGAGATAGCAGCTGTGGAAATACACTGTTTAAAAAAGTTAAAGATACTGGCTGTTCAGCACAAGTGC
Source organism: Camelus dromedarius (assembly GCF_036321535.1). Lineage (NCBI taxonomy): Eukaryota > Metazoa > Chordata > Mammalia > Artiodactyla > Camelidae > Camelus > Camelus dromedarius. The sequence continues at coordinate 17,480,962 of NC_087441.1, read as the reverse complement.
TCACTGAGACTGGCATTTGGATACGTGCTGGTTCAGCCAGTGTCTGCTGGGAGTCACTGATAGTCCTGAAGTGCTGGGACAGAGACAGCAAAGAAAATGAAGGGGATGATGCATTTATCACCATTCCACTGGCAGGAACTGTGGGTGTAGAGGTAAAGAAAGATTTATGTTAACACTGCATTTAATACACATGGCTAAAGCATGTGACAAAATTATCTTATTATTTTTTATAGGATATTTTACCATATTTAAAACTATTTCAGCAAAAACTTAGAAAATTAATGTGATTGGAGCACTTTAATAATCCCAATCTCATATTTTGTGTCATAGAGCCCTTCTTATGGTTCTAAGAGCATGGTATCATAACTATTATCACAGATGTTGCATAGAAACACTTGTGGCAAAGCTCATGTGCTGGAAATCAAGATGATAACATGCAGTTTCTGAGGCAGTTTTTAGTTTAAACGCAACATCCCATCCAATATCTTGGATATGACATTTGTGCAACTTTAAGGTGATGGGTGGGATAGGAAGGCCTTCTGTGAATAAAATGGGAGAGACAAAGGGGGAGAAAGGAAAAAAAAAAGGCAAAATCCTCTGAAGAATATCCTCAGAAGTATCTTCTTTATTGGAGGAGGTTGTTGGATAACATTTTTTCCTATTTATTTGTTTGTAAATTGTTGAAATTTTATAAGAAACACCCCCATTATTAAAACCTATTATCTTGTTCCAATAGGTCAAAAATTAATACTTTTTTTAAACTATATGAGAGAAAACTAAGGCAGAGGTAGGGAGTCTGTTCAGGCTCATGTCCCCTTGCCCTTCTGTATGGTACCTGGAAATGCAGAGCAAAGACTCTTGAGTGCAAAAGGCATTGAACCTGTCTTTTCTTTTAAAGCAATCAATAAGAGCCAGGTCTTCTCAGTTGTGAGGATATATAACATTCATAGCTCATGGATCATCAAAAATGAAAACCAGACCGATGTCGCCTTTTCAAAGCCAAGAGCTGTAGAGGAGCTCTCAGTTGGAATTTTTATTTCATGTGCCTGTTGGTGCACATCCATCAGATCCCTTTAAAGCTACAGATAGGCTAAGAGGTGCCTAAAGGTGGTGAAACAGAAACCTGGATTCTACTTTGTACTTTGTTCTTGTTCTCTTCAGTGAAAATGAGGCTTGAGAGATTTTCACAATTCTTTTTCAGAGGTTTGCCACAGTGACAGTACATAATTGTAAAGTGAGCATGGCAGTGGCTGGCTGTCGCCAATAAAGTAGGTAAATGTGTGATTTTGGTGGCTCGGAAGAATCAACTGTATCTTCAAGAAACTGTTTGCAGAGACAGAGTTATAGCTTGCACCAGGGAGGGTGATTTTACTTTGTTACTATGTTCAAGAAGCTGATGTTGAGGTCAATGTAGCAATAAATTTCCTATTTTACACATTTTGCTAATGTAAAAATTTTATGTACACTAGCATGTGGGTGGTGTGATAATGCTTTGAAGTATTAACCAGTTGATTTCTGCTCTTTTCCTATTCCGCGTATACAAGCTTCTGGCTTCACTGCTTCAAGGAAGGGAAAATACAAAACATGAGAGCAAAGATATCAAATCTTACTTTTTGTGTTTCCAAAGCCTAGGTCCTGTGGGGGACACAGAATATAAAATTACACATGATGCAGGAGAGCCAGTTCTTCGTTCCTGAAACTAGAAAAGGGCCCTTATGTTATAAGAGAAGGGAGAAAGATAAACAAAAGAGTTAGATGTTGAGGGTTCCTGAGAAACGGCCTCTACCCTACCATACTCCTCTGGGCTGACCTTGCATCCCTCAGATAGTTTCGGAGGATCTGAGAGCAGAGAGGGTCTAGGTCTTGGTGGGGTTTGAGAGAAGGGGTAGGGCAAAGAAGGGAGGAAGAAGGGGGAAATGCAGGCAGCAAGGCTGTCTTTTTTGTGTTCCCAGCTGTGGCTTGGAAGCAGGAGGGTAGAAATGGCGGTGCGGTGTCCATACATGCAAGGCTAAGAAAGCTTCATCATCATCTGTGCCCCAGTGAGGGGAGGAGCACGCTGCGGTCTGCCTGCTCATAGGTAGCATGGGACCACCTTACACGTTCCCACCGAATTTCCCGCAGTCCTCAATGGAGTGGGAGCAGCTAAACGTTTTCCAAGTGCCTGAGAGAGCAGCACCTGAGCATCCTTGCTCTTGGTAGTAGTGAAGGGTGATGCAGTAGCCTCCCATGAGAATAGATGACCCAGGGCCAGGCAGAGCAGAGTCCATCTTGGCAAAGCATCCTTTAAAATGCATTGAGTTACTGGAGTACTTGGAGTTAAAGAGCCATTGTGACTGCAACTTGCTCACAAGTGATTAGGGGCAGGAACTGGAAAATGATAAAGCAATTGTGATGAAATATTCACATTTGGGAAATCTGGGGAGGTCTGCAGAAATTCTCCATGTATTCCGTAAGTCTGAAATTATTTCAAAATGAAAAGTTAAAAAACTAGGAGAGAGAGAGAACAGAACCAAGAAATAAAAATTCAAGCTTGCAGAGAGGTCTGAGTTGTGTTAAAGATTTGCAGTATAACCTTTATTCAAAAATAGTAGCCTGGAAGCACTGAATTAGTAATAACTGGGAGCCTACCCCTTTACATCTGAGAAGAAGAAAGGAGGAACCGACTTATAGACACTTTGAGGACACACAGGAGCAATAGCTGAGGAGTGTTAATTTCTTTTAAATTGAAGTTAATATAAAGTGAACTGAATGTGACCTGAGGCAGCTCACAGCTTACAGAAAGATAAAGTTCAGAAAACTTGAACTTTTGGTGAGTTAGTTGAGTGTCAAATGTCTGATTTTGCCTGGAAGCACTTATTTAAAATTAAATTAATGTCATTATTTATTCCTGAATTCACTGATGAAATGAATACGGTTTTGCATAATCTTAAGCACTGTGTGCTAGGTGTTGTGGGGCTATAATGAACATGGCTGATAGCTATGAAGATGAGACGCTTTCAAGGTGATCGTGAGTCTTTAGGAGTGACAGACGCATATACATATATGTATGTATATAAATAACCATGAAATGATAGGATTTAAAAATTACTATACAAAGTATGTAAGTAAAATGCTAAGGCAGCAAAATAAAAAACTACTTATTTTTGGAGAGCAAGGAAAGATTTTGTGGAAGAGGTGGCATTTCAGATGGATTTTGAAAAGGATCCATAGGTTTTTAGAGGTTAGAGGTGGGAAGTTTAGGGTGGCCCTTATGAAAAGATGAATATGAGATAAAATATAGACACAGGTAAGGGTTCTGAGTACTGGGTGGATGGGTGGTCTACACACTGCTGCTTTGGGAACCAGGTAGGTGGATTAGGTAGGTCAATAGGCAGAGTGGAACATATTCCAGAGGTCCTTGATTCCTTAAAGGAACTCAGTGGTTTCATTTTTTGAACATTTAATTTCTTTTTCTATCTAGAAGTTGTTTTGATATCTGTTTTGAAGTGGGATCCATTGTGATACTGTATCTCTGCCGTACCATCCCTCCATACCTGGTCTATTGTCCTAAACACCACTTATTAAATAATTATCTTTGTCTCTTTCCTTTCTCTACCCCCTTACACATCCAATAAATCACTGAGTTCTATCAAATCTACTTCTAAGTAGTCCTCAAATATTTCCATTTTCTCCATCCTCCTTGTCAACACTTTAAGCTACAATCATCTGTTACCTGAATTACATGAACAATTTCTGCAACAGCCTTCAAGCTAGTCATGACATCCACCTCTTCCCTCTCTGATCCACTTTAAAAAGGAAAATCTGATCAAGTCATTTGTCTGCTTAAAATTCTTCAGTAGCTTCCCACTGCCCTTATATAAAGTTCAAAATTTCTAATATATAACACAGAGTCTTGCATAATCTGGCTCCTACCTACTTCTGCAGATTCATTTCTTACCACATTCTCGTTATTCTCTGTGTTCCAGCCACAGGGAACTTCTTTCTGTTCATCATGCCCTTCTTTATGACAGGATGACTCTTCATCTGCTGCCTCAGATCTCAGCTTGTAAGCTACTTTCTCATGGTATCCTCCCTGGAGTCCTGAATATAAGTTGACTCTTTAAAATACTCCCCTAGTGCCCTACACAACTCCCTTACCATGTGTGTAATTACATATCTTACAGGACCATCTTCCCCACTAGCCTATAAACTCAGTGAGGCAGGACCCTGCTTGTTTTCTTTTTCCAGCACCCGGCATGGATCCTAGTACATAGAGATGATACAGGTGTATTTACTGACTGATCAAATTCATCTCTTCCCCTATTGATTTGTGATGTATTCTTTGTCATATATTAACATCTTTATTTTAAGGTCTGTTTCTGGGCCATTTATTCCATTCCAGTGATCTTGATCTCCCCTGCCTCCCCAACTATCTATCTATCTATCTATCTATCTATCTATCTATCTATCTATCTATCTATCTATCTATCTATCTATCATTCATCTGTTTTTACTGACATCACTAACCTTTATTTTAGTTGCTGCAACTTTTAAGTATGTTTGGATGTCACCTTAAAAAATGAAAGTTTATTGAACCTATTCCGTCCTGTTTATTTATTTTTCTAGGTTAGCCTAGAAACCCTTAGAATTTTGACTAGGATTTTATAAAACTATTTTGGAAAGAACCGACACATTTACAATAGTGTCAACATTTTGCAAGACTCTTCCCATACAGAAGCATGTTAAGCTTCACCATTTAGCCATGTCTTTCTTCAAGTCTCTAAGGAATGTTTGCAATTTTTTATAACAAAATCTGGAAGAAAATACAAATATGTGTTTATTTAATATCTGGACAAAAATTATTTCCTAAACATTAAAGCAATAGAAGCGCTAACAATGGAAAAGGCTGGTTGATAATAAGTGTATAACAATGAAAACAACAGTGTTTGCTTAAACACATTATAAATAAAATTAAAAGACAAATGAGAAACTGGGAGAATAACTGCAATACAGATGCCAAATGGCTTCTATCCTTATCAAATAAGAAATGCTACAAATTGATAAGAAAAACAGTAGTTTTTTAAAATAAAATTAGATAAAGAACTTGAGTGATTTTCAGAAAAGGAATTAAAAATGTCATAGACTATTCTTTTAAAGTAATTCTATTTCTGACATCACTGTTTGCCTCAGGCTGTTTTTAGATCACAAGGCTCTTCGGTTGAATGATACCTACCAGATATTTAAAGTGACTAGATTCTTTGTTAAATATAGGTTATAAGCTTTAAAATTTTATTTAAGTATCTTCTCAGTGCTTTTCTATTTAGATATGTAGGGGTAAAATAGATGAAAGAAATTTTCTATACTTCATAAAGAGAGGACAAAGAACTTGGTACGTGGTTGTAGACCTGTATAAACCAGTGTTCTTTTCATTGTATGTTAATTTCAATACCCTAAGTGTTTATTGGCATTTCCTTTTATTGCCATTAACCCAAGTATTATGTTTCTAGTTGCTTTGAGGAACAAGGACCTGAGTTTTCTTGAATAATTTCTCCTATTATATACTTTTAAAACTGAGAATGTAGCTGCTGAAATTTCATCATGAAATTGGTGAGTTTATTTAGCAAAAATTGACAAAGTTATTACTTTGTACTGGCACAGCCTACATTCTGGGGATACAAAGATAGAAGACTGTTCCAGCTATCAAGTGAGCACTGGAGTATGTGATTGCTTTGTTACAATAAGTGATATATTTTAGATTTGAAAGAAGCACAATACCCGTTTTCTCTTTCTTGTTCAGGAATGAGTGATCATGGAGGAATCAGAGAGATAGTAATCAAAGTATCACTTTTCTTTCTGTTAAGTCTGAGTTAGAGTATTTGGCTTGACCTGTGGTGATAATGAGTTACACAAATTCTGATCTGCTATGCCTTCCCTCAGTGCCCCACTGAATTGAATCCATCCATCTAACACTGCAGCTTTCCCCCTGAAGGACAAAACCTGTCCCAATTAGCTTATAGCACAGTGGCAGAAAAGCGTGTCCCGAGGCCAGACTATTCTGTAAGACAAAGAAGCTGAGCTGCATATGCTCAGTCTTCCCAAAACCACTAATCAGGTAAACCAGGGCCTGAGGCTTGGAGGGAGATCTGAGAGAGGGGCCAGATACTATTTTCACCCAAGGAGTAGAGTTTTCTCTCCTGCATAAAAGTGTAAAAAGTAGGAGATAAACACTACCTCTAAGTCTCCCCTAGCTTTTTGTTTTCGCAACCCACTGAATTTAATACCTAAGCCTGTGGTCATGCGGGGTGTGACCGTCCCCTTCAGGGGGAGGAGATCATACACTTATCCTGCTCTTACCTTCAGAAACTCTTACCCCCAGCACCACCCTTGTTCTTAGTCTGTCTTCCTGAGACCGCTGGTGGGCAGTGCAGATATGCAGTGGTCAGAACCGCACATCAGTTGAATCCGTTCTAAGACCTCGTTGTTATTAGGACTAGCAGGCATCCCCTAGTCTAATCCCCAACCCAAATTATGCCAGCCTGTGATAGACATAACTCCCTGGAAGTTATTCAGGGAGAACAAATGGCAACAAAAGGGTACTCTGGTAATACTACAATGGCAATGTAAAAGTGTCCCCAGTTGTGGATTTTCCCCCTTCATAAAATTCCCACGTCAAAATCACCTTATTTTGTCTGAAACTTTAAGGTCCACAAATTTTAAGCCACAATTTAAAAGAATGAATTTTCAAAAATTATGTCCCCCATTTTCTGTTTATGTTCAGTCTCAGTTAGGGACATCTACTCCACAGTCTGGATAGAATTGGATTCCTTACATTGGCTGTTGCTGTCTAGTATTGGAATTATAAACATCTTTCAATCTTAATCCTCCCCTGTGCCTCAACTTTTAAATCTTTTTATTTGACATAATTTTAGATTATCGTATCATTATATAGAGAAGTACTATGTATCCTTTGCCTAGTCCCCAGTGATAACATCTTACATGACAATAGTACCATAACTAAGTAAAGAAACTGACGTTGGTACAATCCATAGATGTTGTTCAGACTTCACCAGTTTTACATGCACTTTGTGTGTGTGTGTATAGTTCTGTGAAATTTGGTCACACGTGTGGATTTGTGTAACAGCACCGCCATCAACATATAGGACTGTTCATTATCATGAAGATCCCTCGCGCTACCCTTTTATAGCTACACCCATGCTCTTCACCTTCATCATCGCTGATCCCTGGTCCACTAGTCTATTGTACCTCTCTGTGATTTTGTCATTTTAAGGATGTTGTATCAGTGGAATCATACAGCATATGACCTTTTGATATTGGAGTTTTTTACCCATCGTAGTGCTCTTGAGATTCATTCAAGTTGTTGTTTGTATCAAGAGTTTATTCCTTTTTATGGTTGAGTGGTGGTCCATGGCCTAGATGTATACTTTGTTTAACTATTCCCCATTGAAGGACATTTGAGTTGTTTTCAGTTTTTGGATATTACAAATAAAGGTGTTGTGAACATTTGTGTGTATGGTTTTGTATGGACAAACTTTTAATTTTTCTAGGATAAATACTCAGAAGTGGTTTGTTGTTGGGTCATATGTTAAGTATATGTTTAGATATTTTAAAAACCTGCCAAACCATTTTCTAAAGTGGCTGTACCATTTTATATTCCTACCAGAAATGTGTGATTGATGCATTTTCTCTACATCTTCACCAGCATTTGCTATTGTCATTATTTTTTAATTTTAGCTTTTCTGATAGATATGTAGTAATAACTCATGGAGTTTTGATTTTTGTTTCCCTAAAGGCTAGTTTGAATACCTTTTCATATGCTTATTTTGCATGAGTATGTCCTCTTCAGTATAATGTCTCTTCATGTTTTTTGTCCATTTTCAAATTGGATTTTTTTTTACTGTTGAGTTTTGAGAGTTTTGAGTCCTTTGTCAGATATATTGTCATATGCCTCATTTAAAAAGTTTAATAAATAAACACTTGACATTATAAGACCAGGCCCATGGAGATGAAATTTAAAAACAAAAGCAAAAATTTGAGTTACTAGAACTGTAATCCCAAGCAAAATAATGTTTCTAGAACACATTGTTTAGTCTAATGCAGATTCCTATTATTGTGGCCAAAGACCATAACAGGAATTCCTTGATGTTTGGGAAAAGAAGGTAGGCAGAGGCAATCTTATTTTAAGTCTTGCCAGGATGTCAGTGTATGCCAGTGGTCTGGATACCATGATATATGAATTTAAACTTAACTGGGGGAAATCATCCACCAAAATGTTAGTTTGGCAACATGCATGTCCCATAAATGGGGAGAAAAATCCAGTTATAGGTGAGCAAGTCCGTTTTTGCAGTGGCTGCCACCTGCGTCTCTGGTTCTGGAAGAGACCTGTGAAGCAGGCCTTCCTAGGAGAAATTTCGCCTGTCCACATCCGTTTCTCCCTTAGCTGACACTTTAAGAAAAGTTGCTGTTATTTCTTCTAAAGCTGAACCATTAAGAGTCCATGGAGGTAGGGATTTTTTTTTTATAAATTCAAGGTCATATTATTTGCTGCATTTGCTTTTTCTCATTCAACAATACCTTTGGAAATCCTGTTAAATCAAGTGATATAAATTTATTCTTTACAGTGACTACGTAATATTCAATGGTGTAAACACACGACAGTTTAACTAACCTTCCCCAATCGGTGCAGTTTAACTTCTACGGAGGCACAGACACTAAGGTAGCCACCTGTGATGGCCATTCTTGGTGTTCATACCTTTGTGTAATCCTCTTCCTTTGAAAGTGTGGAGGACCTGTGACTTGCATCTAACAGCGGAACACAGCAAAGGGGATGGGTATCACTCCAGTGATTGTTACATTATGTAAGACTGTCTCACTAGCAGATTCCCTCTACAGACTCTCTTTGCTTGCTTGATGAAGTAAATGGCCATGAAGAACTGCAGGCCTCCTACAGGTGACCGGGTGACCTTTGAGACATGAGGGCAGTATCTAGCCAAGAACCAGCAAGGAGCCAGAGACCTCAGCCCTACAGTCACAAGGAAATGAATTCTGCCAACAAACTGAATGAGACTGAAAATGAATTCTCTAGTCAAACCACCATTCTACATCCAGAATGCAGCCTGGATAACACCTCGATTGGAACTTCATAAAAATCCTTAACAGAGAATCCAGTTAAGCTGTGCCTTAGTTTTGACTCACAGAAACTGTAAGATCATAAAAGTGTGTTGTTTTAACTCATTTCATTTGTGCTAGTTTGTTACCCAGCAATAGAAAACTAACACAGCTTTTTCCCCAGACTATTTATTTATGCCACTGAACATAATTCTCAATAAATATTTTTGTTTCTATATTTTTATATATTGATGCCTTTATTTTATAGAATAGATTTTTTTCAGAAATGTGATTACTGTTTATATTATTTTTAATTTAAAAAGGTAATGCCAGATTGTGTTCTAAAGGTCTAACAATTCATACTTTACCAGCAATGTGTGAGTAAACCTTTTCCTTTAACCTTACTAGTAATAGGTTTATAATTCTTTCCCATTGAATAGGTATAAAGAGATATTTCATTGTTCCTTGAATTCACACTTCATTGCCTATCAGTAAGTTTGAGCATATCTTCATGTTTCTTCATTATGAGGGTTAGTTCTTCTGTGTGTTTCTCTTTTATATTCTTTGCCAATTTTCTCCTTGTGTGTGTTTTCTTTTTGGTCTCCTTTTTATTTTGTAATAGGTCATTTTGTACTATGGATGTTAACCTTTATCCTTGTATGTTGCAGAATTTTTTTTTTTTACTTTGCTTATTAGGGAATTTTCGTGATAAAAATTAATTTTTTGCTAAAACAGATTTTGTATCTTAATAACTGCTGAGTTTCCAATTTTATCTAAGGAGGTCTTCTGTCCCCACTTCCCCCAACCCATGGCTCAAAGATATTTATGCTTTTAGGCTTTTATTCATCTAGAATTTCTTTTTGTACTTGGAGTAATTAAGGTTGAGATTGATTTTCTTCAAGGGGTGTAGCCAGTTGTACTAGCAAAATATGAATTGCCAAATTAACTCAAGAAAAGTTAGAAAACTTGAATAATCTAGTTATCACAAAAGATTTAAAAAACTTAAAAATATACTTTCAAAAAGCCCCAGTGGATTTATGCCTGCACTGTAACTAGTCTGTAAATAACAGATCACTCCACTTTGATTTAAACCTTTGTTAGTCAAAACGTGGTTTTGGGACCAGTAGCATCAGTATCACCTGGTTTATTACTAATTAATGCAAAGTCTCAGCTACCACCCTGACCTAAAGAATCAGAACCTGTATTTTAACCAGATCCCAGATTATACCTGTATACATTAGTGTTTGAGAAGCACTGATTTAAACCATTGCAGGTGGCAGAAGATTTGGAAAGCTCCCTGTAAATTTTCAGTTGTTACTGTAGAGTTCCATGCAGTGTTCACTTACATGGTTTTAATTGCTCCCGCATTCTTGGTATGGCTCCTTTCATCCTCCACACTTTAACTATTTTTGTTTATTATTATTTTCCATTAATTATGCTTATAATAGATTTATCTATTTTGCTGGTCTTTTAAAAAGAATCATCTTTTTGATTCTGCTACTGTGTTCTCTCATTAATTTCAAATTTTAGCTTAACTAATTCTTCTAGTTCCTTTTGGTTTAATTTGTTGTCTAATTTCTAAATAAATATTAAGCTGTTTTCGTTCTTTCTTCTTTTTTTTTTTTTTTTTTGCACAATGAGGCGTATAATTTTATGCTTTCCTTTGAGTATAACTTTTGCTCTGCTCTTAAGGTTTTGGCCAAAGTTTCCTTTTTCATTTCCCATTGCTTTTCTCTTTTATCTAAGTAATATCTAGAAATATGATTTTTAACTTCTAAGTAAATGAAATATTTTTATGTAAATTGCTTATTTTATGATTAGATTAAGTCCTCTTTAAAATAGCTTAAGATTTTATTTGTGTGCTAGTTATATATTTGAATTTTATAAATGTTGCATGGACATACAAAAATTATATATTCTCTATTTCTATTGAATTGATGGCTATTCAATTCCTCTGTGCCTTTACTTTTAAATTTTATTTTTGTCTCAAATCTGTGCAGAAAGAAGTCCTGATTTAGTGCTCTGGTTATAGATATAGAAAGAGATTAAAGGTTCCTCATTACTACTCTTTTTCATCTTCTGTCTTGAGATCTCTGTTTTGTTTGTTATTTGTTTAAAAATAATTTTTTTTTCTGATAGTTCATTTGTTGGTTAAGTCTCTGAATTGTTTCATATTCATAAAACATTTTCTAGATGTGAATGTCTTCTTTCCTTTACTGTTTCTCTATTTTCAGGCCCAGACATTTTTGTTTATAACATATTGTGCCTTTGCCCCTTTGCTTGAATTTCTGTTTAGAAGATCAGAATGTGTTCTCCCTTCAGAACCGTGTCTGAATGCGTCATTGTCCTGCCTGCCTTCCCTTTACTATGGTGCATCTTCCCTGGTTGCTGTCAGTTCTCCACATTCCATACCTTTCTTAGGCATGTACCTTCAGGGCATAAATGACAACTGCATTTCTATTAGAATAGTTGTGTTTCCTTAAGCCTCATCTATCTAATTCCCTGTAATCATTTGAGATTGTTCAGATCTTTGAGAGTGATTCCCCTCTTGGTTTTACTGTGGACTCTCTACAGGCAACTTTAAGAGTGTACTTCTTAGTAATTTCCTGGGTCATATCTCCTTCTGGGGAAGCCTTCCAAATTGCTCTCTGAGATATTTCTTCTCTTGCTATACTAGATTTCATTGGGCTTTTATGCTGTCTGATATAGTAAATGCTAAAATACCTATTTCTCTTCAAGTACCCTCTTTATGAGCTGTTAGACCCAGGTTCGTTTTTTGAATTTGCCATCTTTCTAGCCTGGCCTTCAAGGTCTCATTTGTTTTCCTTTGGTAACTATCTAGCTTGTATTCTAAGATCTCAACATTCCATTTAAGGAAAACTCTTCCTCCAGCTTATTCAGCATCGTATTTGCTCACCGTCTCATTGCTTCTGTTCTGACGCTAAGGCTGAAGTACAATAAACCAATGCAGCCTCTCCTCGGCTTCCTCAGTAAACGAGTCTTAACAATGATATGTTCCGAGCCCAGGCATTTTAAATTGCCTCTTTGTCTCTGAGTTTGCTATTATTTCATTTGTGGGGTTTTTTTTTTTTCTTCATGCATTAAACACCGGCTCCTTTTTAGTTTTTGTTAATAGCATCCCTTCTGTGTGTGATGCCATAGTGAATCTCTGAAATGCAAAGCCGGTGTCCTGGTTATTTCAATAACAAGTTATAGCCTCTTTGAAACCATTGATTTGGAGGATGACTCTTAAAAGCTTGTGAAAAGGCTACGTGGGCCCAATAGGTTATTTTCTCCATAGTTTTCTTTTTAACTTTGTATTTCAAAACATAGAGAAATGCAATCTAGGGCCGCATATTTAGTGATATTTACCTATACCTGATTTGAAACCTACTTTAGAAGAACTCTCTGGCCTAGGAGTAACTTAGCTGGTTCTGTACTTCAGAGACCCAGCCTAATAAGTACAATAAAAGAAATTAAATTTGATCTGACTCCAAATGCCTAAAGAGCCTATGTACTAAAGCTCTGCTTACATTAAGGTTAGTCTTTACTGGAACAAAAGAGATGCTTACCTGTAATGTAATCTCTGTCCCACTGGCCTGCGTTAAGCCATAGCTGTGCTATGTAAGTCAGGTTAAGTTTAGGCACAAAGAACTACACAGATCACAATTATGAAGCCCCACATTCCCTTAACAATTAAAATCCTGCCACATAGTGACAATAAAAGCCACAGTAAACTACCGAGGTAAAAACCCATGTGGCTTAGGACTCCTAAGGCATCAAAGGTTTCAAATTTTGTCTGTCTTTCTATGCACTGCCCTCATTCTGGCCCAGGGTTTATTGCTCTGTATTTCCAGTGAGTTAGGGCTAGAAAAAGCTAATTAATAACAGTCCTCTTCACCTCCTGAATATGAAAAAAAAAAAAACCTAAAAAGTACATTCAGGAATTCAAAAAGATGATGGGAAAAATATCTGCTTTTATGTTGATAATGAATAAGAGAATGCTTGATCTATAGCCACACTCTGTCCTCTCTCATGTGCTCCCGCAACCTGTGAATTGAACTTATAACTTCAGGCCTTGTGAAAGCAGAACCTTCCTGGTAAAGTTACTAGGGTGGATGAGAGGAAAAATGTGTGTCCTGAAGACTTCACATTCTAAAGCAGGGAAAGGAGCTGAATTATTTGCCTCAGTTCCTTCTTCCCATTGTCAAGATCAGAGATGTCTTTCCTCTTGTTGTTGAATCCAAACTCATTCTGCTCCCCGCATGACAGGCCGGTAAATTGGGAGACAAAGTGTCGGGGCAAGGAATAGCGACTTTATTCAGAAAGCCGGCAGACCAAGAGGATGGCAGACTAATGTCCTGGAGAACCATCCTGTTCCAGTCAGAATACAAGCTCTTTTTATACAAAAAAAATAATGGAAGGGGTGTGGTTGATTGTTGTAATCTTCTTGCTGCAGGCATTCTTTGTTCTTGCAGCCATCTCCATGGGCCAGGTCATGGTGTCCCTGTAAACCTCCAACAAAACAAAGGATATTCTCTACTACAATTCCCCACTGTCAATGTCCATTCCACAATCTTGTGGGAAAAGGGGTGATGACCACTCTGGCTACTTCCTGCTGAAAAGGGGCAATGAGGGGGTGATTATGGAATGGAATTGATCAACCTTGGTCAGGGAACATTCCTGGGAGTTTTAGTCAGTTGTATAATCTCTCTCTCTTTCTTTTTTTCCCGACTGTACCATAATTACTCTAGATTCTTGTGCTATTTAGTTCATCAGAAGACTTAGAATGCTGTCATGATGCTTCCAGGCGACCAGTTCTATAGAGGCTAACGGTTGTCACTGTTTCCATCTCTTTATCTTATAAGCACCCAAGGTGTGGTCTTCTTGGTAATTCAGGCTATTTTGTAAGGTTAAAGTCCTGTGACCTTCTCCCTGGAGATCGACTCAGCGACCAAGCGTGATTATAGCTTTTGATTATTGGAATAAAGTAGAAACAGTAAGATCAATAGCTTTAGTTTTAACAATGGGCCTGGAACTGTGAGTAGCAACCAGTCAGGCAGGTCAGTTGACCATTTTAAGGGCAAGCATAAGAATAAGCAATCCGTTAGGCTAAGTGTAGCCATTTTATTAATCCTCCTTCAAAATCCCCATTGCCAGTTTCTCTCATTCCATTTCTATGGAAATAGGGAGATGGGCGTCGAGTTCCTGCTAAAGGGGGTGTTGTTTGGGGCCCTTGAAATGGAATGAGTGAACCTGATCTTGCCATGTGGCTGGGGGTTCAGAAAGAGCCTTAGCTGCTTGTTTCCTGCACATTACACAATGGAAAACAGTCTAAATATTAGATATATACCAACTCCTGTTAACAGAAGTGATAACAGAAACTGTAGAATTCCCATAGGGGTGGATTTGAGACCTTGGGGTATCCATGAAAAGAGATGAGAAAACCAGGAGTTAACTTGGGTTATAACTTTCCATACATATGCATCTGAATCCCCTACATTTTATATTTGTTGTTTTATGTCCTCCAGGGCAGTTGTGATGTTCCTGGATTTATCTGGTATGAAAGTACAACAGGCAGTATGAATGCAGAAACTCAATAACTACAAGAGAAGAACTTAAACCTATAAGGTTGTAGCTACAAGTTGCCAGCAGACACTGCTTTGAGACTGGCTGGTGGCATTCTAATTTTGACACAACACAGAAAACTCAAGTACTCAGCAATACAGAAACTTGTCTGAAATCACATCTACATCGGTTACCTAATTTTATCTAGGATGTCTGAACTACAGTTATTCCATTTTGATTTTCAAAAGCATTTTTTTCTCCTTAATGGCCAAAGCAGATGTTACCATTAATGATTTTAGTGCTTTTCTAGATATGAGGAGATGCAAGAATTTGGGCTCATACAATCTTTTCCTGAAAATATCTAGCTGTCTGAAGGCCTGTTCAGACAGTTTTCCCAGAGCACAGAGCACCTCGTTCCTAATCTCCACCCTGAACACCATTCAGGGTTTGTTGGAGGTCAGCGGCAGCAGCAGCTCATGATTTAATCCAAGCAGTGGTAGATGGCAAGTGCCAACATGATTCAACCCTTGTAGAGGCAGATGGCAAGTGCCTTCATGATCATAAATTTGACCATGGTTTGGCACGGCCATTTCATCCCACGGTGCTGGTGCTAGGAATGCATATTCCTAGGTCAGGTGAGGATTTAATTGACAAGCCACTCAATGTGCTATTATGGGACTAGACCTTATTTTTTTTTAAACATTTTTTATTGATTTATAATCATTTTACAATGTTGTGTCAAATTCCAGTGTTCAGCACAATTTTTCAGTCATACATCGACATATACACACTCATTGTCACATTTTTTTCTCTGTTAGTTACCATAACATTTTGTGTAAATTTCCCTGTGCTATACAGTATAATCTTGTTTATCTATTCTACAATTTTGAAATCCCAGTCTATCCCTTCCCACCCTCTGCCCCCCTGGCAGCCACAAGTCTGTATTCTCTGTCTATGAGTCTATTTCTGTCCTGTATTTATGCTTTGTTTTTGTTTGTTTGTTTGTTTGTTTGTTTTTTAGATTCCACATATGAGCGATCTCATATGGTATTTTTCTTTCTCTTTCTGGCTTACTTTGCTTAGAATGACATTCTCCAGGAGCATCCATGTTGCTGCAAATGGCGTTATGTTGTCGGTTTTTATGGCTGAGTAGTATTCCATTGTATAAATATACCACATCTTCTTTATCCTGTCACCTGTTGATGGACATTTAGGCTGTTTCCATGTTTTGGCTATTGTAAATAGTGCTGCTATGAACATTGGGGTGCAGGTGTCATCCTGAAGTAGGGTTCCTTCTGGATACAAGCCCAGGAGTGGGATTCCTGGGTTGTACGGTAAGTCTATTCCTAGTCTTTTGAGGAATCTCCACACTGTTTTTCATAGGGGCGGCACCAAACTGCATTCCCACCAGCAGTGTAGGAGGGTTCCCCTTTCTCCACAGCCTCTCCAGCATTTGTCATTGTGGATTTTTGAATGATGGCCATTCTGACTGGTGTGAGGTGATACCTCATTGTAGTTTTGATTTGCATTTCTCTGATAATTAGTGATATTGAGCATTTTTTCATGTGCCTTTTGATCATTTGTATGGACTAGACCTTATTAATGGTAGCAAAAATGTCTCTGGACCACCTGTCTTACTAGCCTTTTATGATTCAGGAAAATATTCCCTCTTGTTGGTTCTTCCCATATGTAGAGTCACACTATTACAATCATTGGTCTCATACAGAAGTATATATCTGGTCTACTCTTTCAAGTTGCCTAGTCATTATTTTATCAGAGGCTCAGTCACATATTTGTTAATGCAAGAAACAACAATTTTGTAAAACAGGCAAAATACAAATAATATAGTTAGTAGTATTAGTAAGGTCATAAGTTAGAATTTAAGCCAAGAACTTTCATTAGGTGCAGCTCAGTGTATCCCCAGGTCTTCTGACTTAGTCTGTTTTGTACCAATCCTTATCCTTAAGGAAAACATTATACAGGCATTGTTCATAAGCAAAGATATGAGACAAAACCAAAAATTATAATCATATTTATCAGTGTACTCAGTCCCATGTAACTAATCCTTTTTGTTAACAGGTTTATGAAATCAGAGTTTCCATCAGAATTTTAAAATTTCTTACCCAGTTTAGTTCAGTGCTATAGTTTGAAATTTATTAGGAACCAGTAAATCTCCTTGAAGAGAAAGCATTTTGCAAAAGCATCAAAATAAAACAATAATTGCCTATAAATGGCAAAAGACTTAAAAGCATGGTTAAGCACCTCGTTACACTGTAATCGATAAAGAGACCTGGTCACAATAACCAGAATTATGACTGGTAACATTTCAGACATATCAGATTTTTAGTGATTTCATATAATTTCTAGAATATCTATATTAATAATATTTTTTCATACAATATAACCTAGGAAGATTTATTATTCATTTGACAATACTTCCCATGTTATTTAACATACCAAATGAAACTTACTAGTTTAAAACCTCTCTTTGGGATGTTTCAGGGGCCCTCTGAAGCATCCCACATTTAGCTGGAGGTTAAAAGAATTCTGATTAAAATTTGATATTTGGGAAGCTTGTTAAAAAGTTTCAAAACACTTGGTCAGATAAAAGTATAGGTTACTGTGAAACAGTACTTACTCATTAACAATAAAAATATTTCAAGGGTAAATACAGAACTGATTACTTATGGGGTAAAAGAAACTTTACAATCTGTTACTAAAAGCAGATTAGCATTTTAAGATAACTTTGTTCTCTCAACAGAGAGAAAGAGAACCAAATCTAGTCATCTTGTACCAGCTTACTTTTAAGATTTATTTAATCAACTAAATTTATTTTAAACTTAGCCAATCCAGACCACGTACAAAATTCTTCTCTCAGAATTTCTCTTTCGCAAACCTACAATCTTCTCTATCTATATTATTTTGTCCCTTATTTTCTTTTCCATTCAGGAGCAACCAGCTTTAGGAAAAAGTCACTCTTTTTTCATTAACAAAATATAATTCCATTTCTTATACCTTCTTTCACTGAAAACATTCGTCTTATTTTCCTAGCACACTGAGATATTTCCTTTAGTAGTAGAGACTATTTCAGGGCGGCACCAAACATTTATTAATATTTATTTCTAAATATCTTTAGTTTCTCTGTAAGAGAAAGTCAATATTCAGCAAATAATGTTTCAATATCTTATTTTATCTGAAAATGACCCAGATATTTAATAAATTTCCATCATTTAACTTAACTTAGCACAACTCTAAAATTTTAAGTTACCAAATATCTGGGGATATCATTTGAGTAGACATTTTTGAAATAATCATTCCTAGAGAGTTTACCCAAAAGCTCTTTCTCACTTGCATTTAAGTTACTTACAAGAATATTATACTAAGTTGTTTTTCTTGCTGACAAATTTGTAACAGATATGACAAGGTCTTGTTGGACTTCTATTAAACCTAAGTACAACAGAAGTTTTATGCTTAACATTAATGAATCTTGAGACATGTCTATATTAATTAAGCCAATACGCTTAAGCTAGCTTTAATTACCCAGTATCGATTCAGTACTGGATTTTTTTTTTAGATCACATGAAACTGATTTTCATTCTGGCCAGTTTCTTTTGTATTTCTGAGTATTTATATAAGCATTTAATTTTCTTTAAG
This sequence comes from Camelus dromedarius, assembly GCF_036321535.1. Taxonomy (NCBI): domain Eukaryota; kingdom Metazoa; phylum Chordata; class Mammalia; order Artiodactyla; family Camelidae; genus Camelus; species Camelus dromedarius. The sequence goes on along the minus strand of NC_087441.1, from coordinate 17,462,635 downwards.
CCAATTAAATAGAACTCTTTTACAGATTAATTTTGGCAATGCCACATATCTACAACACACGTATGGGTATGTACAAACATACAAACACAGAGACCTCATAGTTCCCATTTTAAACTCTTAGCTGTGAATCAGATACAACAATGGAAGACTCATCAGTTACAAGAGGTTGGATTCAAATTGGGTTTTTGGCAGATAGACCAAATCAAAGTTGCCTGACTAGATAGCTAAACATAACTTCTATGGAAGACATTCAAGATTTCTATTTGTTTCCAAATTACTCCCTTTTTCAAAATCTGCATTCCAGCAGCAGTTGAGGCATTGGTAACTGGACAGAAATTAGAAGTTACAGAGCCCACTAGTTGAGACCCTGCTGTCAGTTGTACCTAAGGCTCTTGAGTGGCAGTTGTTATAGGGGTCTTTAAAATGGCTAAGAGCCCTGGACCCTGGCAGCCATTACCTTCCTCATTATGGGATTTCATAAAGGCTTATATATATATAGTATTTCTTCCTATTTACCTTTTCTCTGGCAAAACAGTTCTAGCTGGAGAATGGCTTAGTAATTTCCAGGCTGGTGTTCCCCAGAGCCTAAAGTGTACACTGCTCAAGCAGTATTACAGTAAAATACCATCCTTTTCTCAGTCACAGGCTCACAGCTATATTTTCCCCATTTATTTAAGATACACCCCAAAGGGCTTTCCTTAGGGACAGATGGAGTACTTCCCATATCTATAAGTTTAAGAACAATAAGACACAAAAGGTGCAAACAAACCCCGAGACCAAAAACACAAAGTATGACATGACTAAACACAACACTGAAGCCATCTTTCCCTTAGGCGTGGGTTCATAGCTGTATGCAATCAGACAACTTATTCAAAACTGCCTCAAAGAACCTTCTTTAGGGATAGTTGAAGCGTTCCCTATTTTTTTTCTTTTTTAAGACAGGAATGCAAGATAAGCAAAACACAAACGATGCACACAAATGCTAGCATCCAAAGAAAAAAATGAACTGGTTTGCAAATCGGGTAAAAGTCCAACAACTATTTCACCAACAGGGTACCCCACCTAAAACAAATTGGCTTATTCCAGAGAAAAAGCCCTAATGGAGAGGAATAAATTTCTTGGCTGTACACACCAGAGCGACTTGCCCTACTACATGGAGCCCGTTGGTCCCCAAATGTCGATTCCTTGCTCCAACTAACAAGCGCTGGGGCAGCTGGTGACGCTTCAGGGAATTTTGAGGGGAAGATCCTCAGGACAAGTGGTCCTGACAGCTGGAAGGGCCTCACCTGAAAATTCCCCAAATGGGGTCGGCTGGCCACGAGCAGCAAGGCTCCAGGCTGGCTTTGCCAAAATTTTTGCTGAGTCCAAACTCGTTCTGCTCCCCGCATGACAGGCCAATAAATCAGGAGATGAGGTATTGGGGCAAGGAAGAGCGACTTTATTTGGAAAGCCAGCAGACAGAGAGTTTGACAGACTGATGTCTTGGAGAACCATCCTGCTCTAGCCAGAATACAGGCTCCTTTTACACAAAAAAATAAGGGAGGGGGTGTGGTTGATTGTTGTAATCTTCTTGCTGCAGGCATTCTTTGTTCTTGCAGCCATCCCCATGGGCCAGGTCATGGTGTCCCTGTAAACCTCCAACAAAACAAGGGTTATTCTCTACTATACTCCCTTGTGAAAGTGTAGGTGGGGAAGCAGAGGGTGCCTTTCTGAGAAGTAGAGCTCTCTCTCCACTGTGGAAATGGAGTCAGGGGTGGGTAAGTGCCCTGCCTAACTTTATGATAAGGTACATACAAAAGGCTCTTCATAGCTGATGAAATGCTTAGCTCTGTTTAGGATTTGGATTGAGAAACAAGAGTGTGACGTGAAACCTGAGCTTTAACAGATGAGCAGAAATGCGCTAGATTTTTGATGGCTGGAAAGGCATTTTAGAGAGAGGAACAGAATAAATAAGGAGAGCCATAAAATTAAAGGATGTGTTCAGGGAGCAGTGAGGGGTCCTATGTGGCTAGAACACGGGGAAAGTGGCTAGAGATGAGGGCAGACAGTCCTGCTGAGACCAGGTTTTGGAGTATACTTCATTTCACACTAAAATCTCTGGAGGTTATTGTATAGTTACTCATTTAAGGCTTTAAGTAGAAAAATGATTTTGATTTTTACATTGAAGGAAAATTCCATCAAATAGATATCTATACAAGTGGTAAAAGGATAGCTTTGAAATGTAGATACAGAGTTCAGCAGATAAACAGGGTGTAGCTAAGAATTGTGAACACATCTATGCCTGCTATTTTAGTAGAACTAAGAAACACTCAGATAAGTTTAAAGAGGTAAAAATGCTTTAATTAGTATTCTGTGTGATTGGAGGAACTCTGTAAACTCAGAGAAAGGAAAGGTAATGAGATTCAAACATGGTGGGATTTTTGAATTGTTGAGATTCCATGCTGCCATCCTCAATATGCCCCATATCTAATCAGCCACCAAAGCTATGAATTTTCCTTTGAAGTAATTTCACAGCCCATGATTCACTTTTCTATCCTCCAACCATCTCCATTTTTCCCTGGCCCACATTACCTCATGCCTTGGTGATTTTGGCCTGCAGTAATCATTTGACAATCTTAATGTCTTCATCGAGTTTTGGTCCTGTATTACCTTTCAAGATTAAACTTATGGTGTGGTTTCTTCTCCTTTGCATGGATCTGGTTGAGAGTTTATACATAAAGAGCCGTATAGACATGAAGTCCGATGTACATATGGATGAAGGACATAGACAGGCCTTTTGATTCTGTCACAGATTTAACTTATTCATCTTGCCATGGGTGAATGCAGTGACACACATCTGAAGGGTCTTACTGCCTGGAAACTGTAAGTCCAATGCCTAATGCATCTGAAGAAACAAAACCAAGAGGAAAAACAAAGGAAGAGAATAGACTTTCCTTTTAACTCTTGAGCCGAAGTGACTCCGATTGGCAGCATAGTCAATGAAAGTTAGACTCTTACCAACATCATCAAATTGATATATTTTTCTCTTTCCAAGGGGAGGAACAAATTAGAGTAGAGTCTAAAACATTTCTAGTAATACTATCCTTTACTTTCTCAGAGTTTGCAATAAAATTTTTCTTAACTTTTAGTTGGGGAATGGATGTAGAGGTAAGCAGGAGTAGAATCTTATACTAAATTATTCATCTTATGTATTATTTTCTAACCTTTTAGGGTATGTGCTTTTTATTTCTAGCTTGGTGCTCTCTGAGACCAGAGCCCAGGTATATTGCTTTAGTTCCTTCTAACATCAGTGAATATTTTGAACATATATTTAGATTTAGTTAGAAACATGCAAAAGGGGTGTCATATGGGAAAGTCTCACTGCTACAAGATCTAGGTAAGATTGGCTTGAGCTCAGTAATTCCATACCTTTGCAAGGTTTCCGTCAGTTTCCAGGGCTTTATGTTTTCATGGTCTTGTCTGATTGCTCATCTCCTGCTCCCATATGTGCTGTCTTAGCTGTGCATGCAGTTAATTCAGAGGGGACCCTAAGAATATTTGTTGTTTTACACATGCTCAAAGCATTTGTGACTAGGTTTGACTGGTGAACTGACAGTCACGGAGAGAGGTCTCTTGATCAAAACTCTGTCAAAAACATACATCCACATGATGCATTCCTGTTCTCTAAAATCTTTTGCAGTTACCCTTCAGAGGTTTCCTGTCTCAGTCCCACACCCAGGCATTATGTTTTATATCCTTCTCTCAGCCACTCTTTTTTCCTTTTTTTGTTTCCCATGTCCTCCTTCCCATATTTCCCTAGAAATTCTAAATAATTCAAACTTTATTTTGCTAAAAATACAGCTTTCTCTTGCTCTTCTTCCCAAACACACATAACCAAACCCATTGAAGTGCTTGGTAAAGGACTGCCAGGCATCTATGATCCATTAAGTCTATGATTCATTTTGAGTTAATTTTTTGTTTATGTTATAAGGTACACAAATGGTATTTTAAATTTCATTTTTCAATTGTTCAGTATTAGTATATAGTTATAGAATATATATTTACATGTAGATAATATGCTCAAGGGAACAGGCCCACCCTCCTTAGGAGAGACTTATAGTATCAATAGCACATTTTTTTGTTGTTGTTAGACTTAGGATAATACCCTTTCATTTCTTTTTTTCCCTCTCTCTCTCTTTTTTTTAAATAGAGGTACTGGGGATTGAACCCAGGACTTCAAGCATGCTAAGCACACACTCTACCACTGATCTATACCCTCCCCCTCATATACATTCATATCTATGTTAATTTTTCCTACTTTAATGATAAAGAAATACATATTAAAGCTGTATTAAGAAATCTCAGTGTTCATGTCCTATTAGGCCTCCTAAAATATAGAATAAAAATGAGTCTGAAAGTAAGTAAAATTTTACAGAATTTTATTTAAGGGCACAAAATTTAATATGTTAATTGTGCTTATAAAAACCAAACCAAACCCCCCCAAACTTTTCCAGTATTGATGGTCTCATGCCTTTTTTGGATACAGATACATCTTGAATACATAAAGATAAAACCAGAGATAAAGAAGTCTTTAACAGAAAAGTCAACTGTAAACCTTATTGTTAGGATTAAACACAATGAATTCCAGGTCTCTACAAACAGGAGAAAGTGAGAGGAATACCCAAACTATACAGGCAGTTTGAGTGCTGGTAATAGTAAATCTAAGGTGACTGTCTCTTTTCCTGATCTGAGGATACTACTCCTTCCAGTTAACTAGTGGCCAGCAGTCCTGGTCAGGGGCATACTTTATTCTGGTAGTTACTACATTCAAATAAACCTGAGGCCTTACAATTCTTTTTTTAAACTTGTATCATTGGCATTACTATTCTGTAGGTTCCTGGAATCAAGAACAATATTACCTTATCTTCATGTGACAGTCACAGGACATATTACTATATTTTCTTTACTATATTAATCATTTCATAAGTTTGGTAACACCAAGAGGTCTGCATTTCAAACAAGTTATATAATCATTTCATTGTTAACGGAATGATGTCAAATATTGAAAATACTTATTCTAAATTGCATGTACGCAAGGATAGCAAAGACTTGGACACTCATTTTAAACTATAATTGCACTAGAATAGGATAACAATCTCATTGAGATATGTCATTGGGGATCTACTATAGGCTCATGACTGAATTCTCAAATCTCAGAAGATGCTCTAAGAATCACGTATTAGTTTAAAAAGGGGGCTCAGGGCGGTGGTTACGTAAAAATAAAAAGGATGGCATCTCGTATGCAGCATTAGCTGCAGTTCCTCTAATGAGCAGAAGGTAAAGTTTTCTTGCTAATCAAAATTAAATTAAAAGCTACTACAGTGTAAATATACCACAACTTCTTCATCTAGTCATCTGTTGATGGACATTTAGATTTCTTCCATGTCTTGGCTATTGTAAATAGAGCTGCTATGAACATTGAGGTGCATGTATCTTTTTGAATTAGAGTTCCCTCTGGATATATGCCCAGGAGTAGGATTGCTGGATCATATGGTAAGTCTGTTTTTAGTTTTTCGAGGAATCTCCATACTGTTTTCCACAATGGCTACACCAAACTACATTCCCATGAACAGTGTAGGAGGGTTCCCTTTTCTCCACAGCCTCTCCAGCATTTGTCATTTGTGGACTTTTGAATGATGGCCATTCTGACTGGTGTGAGGTGATACCTCATTGTAGTTTTGATTTGCATTTCTCTGATAATTAGCGGTATTGAGTATTTTTTCATGACAGATGACTGAATAAAGAAATTGTGATACGTTTACACAATGGAATACTACTCAGTGATAAAAAATAATAAAACAATGCCATTTGCGGCAACATGGAGGGAACTGGAGATCATCATTTTGAGTGAAGTAAGCCAGAAAGAGAAAGAAAAATACCACGTGATATCACTTATATGTGGAATCTAAGAAAAAAAAAGAAAGAAAGAAAAAAGAGGACACTAATAAACTCATCTACAAAATAGAAACAGACTTGCAGACATGATAAACAATCCTATGTTTACCAGAGAATAGGGGGTGGGAATGAATAAATCTGGGAGTTTGAGGTTTGCTAATGTTAACCACTATATATAAAAATAGATTAACCCCCCCAAATTTCTTCTATATAGCAGAGAGAACTATATTCAATATCTTGTAATAACCTTTAATGAAAAAGAATATGAAAATGAATATATGTATATATATATGTATGACTGGAACATTATGCTGTTCACCATAAATTGACACGTTGTAACTGACTATACTTAAAACAAAACAAAACAAAACAAAAACACCTTGGTCCTGTCATCAAAATTTCATGTGATGCCTTTGGTTTGCTAGTGTCACCCAAAGATAATCATAATGTGATTTTGATTCCACATTCAGTGTGAACCCCTGTTCTGGTCTGACGTCTCCTGATAGCAGGGTGTACCCCATTGGCCCTTCCTTGATTAGCCCGATGGGTCAAGGAGGTAGCACTTTAAGGTAGAGGAACGAACATATCTGTGCTCATTGTCATATCATTCTCAGCTATTTATTAAGCACATGAAGTCTCAGGAATGGAAGGTCTTAGAAGGCATTTATTTTCACTCTGTATTCCCTGCCTTTATTCAGGTCTCTGCTCCACCTTCATCTCTTCCATGAACTCTTCATTAGTGTTCCATCTTTGCTCTGCAAACTTGGAAGTAATCTCTCCCCACCTCTGATCTTTGTTGGTTTTTGTGTTTTTTCTATGTGCTTCCCTGGTAGCTATCACATTCTTATCTTATTCTTCAGTAGCACAGTGTATACTCTGAATCTTGTTTGCATGCCTTATAGGACTTGCACAATGCATGGTCCAGGATAGGGCTCGATAAATGCGTTGACTGAATAATGAGATGCATTCTGCTGTGGGATCCATGAGAGCTAAGAACACTGGATTCTGACATTGCAGCTTATGGTGATATTTTATATTCTGTTTGGAGATCTTGGAACTTGATTTACAAGCTCCTCAACATCCTTACCAAGTGAGCTTCCATTCTCTCCCTGAACAGCTCCCATGATGGTAAACTCACCTCTTTTCAAGGCAGTACATTCCATTTCAGACAGCTCCAAGTGTGACTCTCTTCCCTTCTCTCCTGAGAGTATTCTGACCCCAAGACTTCGATTCATTATCAGCCCAGCTGAAGTTACTCTAACTTAACTGAGCTAAAAACATTCTCTTGTTTTAATCAGTCTAAACAACTGTCCACATTCTACCTGACTATGTTGGAATTTTCTGCAGCTATTTCCTTTTAAATTGCTGTTTCTTTCATAGATTAGAGGACTGGAAGAGATCTGGAGAGTAGCTAGTTCACCTTACTTAATTTTCAGAGGATCAAATTGAACCTCAAGAGAGGAAGGGACTTGCTGAAGGTCACCCAGCTTCAGCGGCCTTAGCTGCAGTCATCAGCCGCACAGGGAGTGGGGGTGCGTTTGCAGAGGCTGGCCTGCTTTAAGGAGCCAGTAGCTATTTATTCCCACATATTTCACATAGGCAATAATACCATATGCCTCAACAGAAGCTTTTCACTTTAGAAATACAATATTAATGGCATGAACTTAATTACAAACATAAAAAACCGCCTCCTTCCTCTCAACCCCTCACTTGTTCACTTGCTGGCATATCACCCATGACCAGGCAGACAACTGTTTGTCTTCTGTCAACTGATTGAGGAGTGATGTTGGGTGGGTGTTAGTTCTTATGAAGAAGAGGAAGTCAGAAATTCACCATAGGAACGTGCTACAGTAATAAATTTGATGATATAATTTTTAGCTATGAGACAGTTTTGAGTCTCAGAAAGGGATAATTTTTTATAATGTTAAGTTGCATTTTAATGTTATCCATTGAAGTGCATTTGAGTTCAGCACAGGAAACAGATGATATTTGGTCTGAAAACACTGTGAACTTACTTTTTTTCACAGATTGTTGCTTACTTTTTAAAAATTTCATGTTCTACTATGCCAGGGAATGACAGCTAGATTAGATTATGTAACCGATAATAGTAAATTGGGGAAATAAATAATTAGAGTGGAATGGTGGTTCTGTTCATGGGCAGCATACTCAAAAAAGTTCATACTGCACATGTTTTAACTTTGTTCTGAAACTAAAATATGGACAATCTAATAAATTTTAGGGGGACTTCTGCCTAATGGGAGGGGTTTCCAAAGTGAATTCTGATTTTACTCTTTTCCTCATCTCTCTGACATGCTGCTTGAGAAAAACTATATCTGTGTATAATGTTTTATTTTAAATTCATGTTCTGACTAAATTATTTGATTTTTTTATAATTTCAAAATTTTCAGTAGAAAATACTTTTAACCCTGTAGGACAGGTATTTGCTAGTACAGGGTAAGAAATACCTCAAGTAACAAGTAAGTGTGGGTGAGGACAATTGGTTAAATGGAATTTTTGTCAGGATTTATAATTCTGGAATGCATTTGCCAAGCTGTGTGGTGGGCCACATTCTCCTCTCTTCTGTTAGAGTCATTTTAACCCAGTTGCTCTAAAACCTATAGCCACTTCTATATACTCAAAGGTGGGTTCCCCGTTGCCTATCCAGTGTGTTCTTCCTCTACATCCTGCTACAAAGTGAATGTTCCACCTGTTTCAATCTCCTTTACAATCTTTGAGCATATCTAGGACTTTGCTTCTGCAATTTCCTCATTCTGGAGTGCCTGAAGAACTTGTTCAAATCATGCGCTGGTAAGGGCCTAATATGGATCATCTGTCAGCCTCCTTCAAATGACAATCTGTCCTGATTTACTCAGTCTGAGTGAAATATTCCTATAGCATGTTACTTAACCTCCAGTAAGCATTTATATCAACTTCATTTTATGATTAGTTTGTTTCCTATTGATTTAATGAACTTTGCGACTTCCTTATTGGCCATGCGTTATTTACCCCTTTAGCTCCTCTTCCTCCCATACTTGATACAATGCCTTTCACAGTGCAACACAAGCTCACTTGTGGAAGTGATACTACTTAAAAGAATAAAATTTTTCTTCTAAGTCTTACAATCAGTAATTCTTGGATGAATCACAGTGGTTAACTCAGTTGATTTGAGTACCATCCTACCAGCTCAATCTTTAAAATTGGATATTAAAGAACAGAGGAAGAAAATGAAATATGATTTGATGATTATATCTAAGATATGATTATTTTAAAAATATCAATATGTTAAACTTTAGAATATATGGATTAAACCACTTGTTTCAATAGGATAACATATGCCCAAATGACTTGGTTAGTTGCATATCTATTTGAAAAGGAAATTAATATTATTGCTCTCCTGTAAGGAAATCTACACAAAAGGGCTAGGATTACTGGTAATCACAAATTGTCCTAAACAGCTGAAATATACCTTCAAGTAATTTCTGAATTGAAAGAAAAAGATCCAGCTTTTAACAACATTTTTCTTTTTTCATGCTAGCTCCTGTGTACAAATACTTTAATATTACAATTATTATACTTGAACATGCATTTCATCTTATATGTATAGCTAAGCATGTTATATGGGTTATGTTTAATTCTCACAATAAGTTACTAAGTAAATGTTGTATTTTCCCACTATTGTCTAAAGTTAATCTCACCACCTATATTTTTTCCCCAACACTTTTCATTAAGAAATATAACTTGCACACAGAAAAGTATATAACACACATATGGACAGTGTGATAAATAACTATAAAGCAAATACCTGTGTAAACATTACCCAGATCAAGAAACAGAACATTTTATGTAGAAGATTCAGAATAGCTACTGAAGGCAGAGGGTGAGGAAACTATCCAGGCAAACTCATGCCAGTTGAAAGCTCATTCATTTCCTCTTGTGTTTATACTATCCTGACTTTTATAGTAATAGTCTTTGTTTGTCTTTATGATTTTACCAATTATGTATGTATCCCTAAATAAAAAGGTTAGTTTTTTTTTAAACTTTTGAACTATGAATAAGTAGAATAATATTATATGGATTCTTCTGTGACTTGTTTCTGCTTAATTTTGTGTTGGTAACTTTCATTCATGTTGTTACATGTGACTTTAGTTTGTCAATTCATTCTCAATATTTCATAGTGCCCATTAAATGAATACATCACAGTTCATTTATCCTTTCTACTGAAAACCACAGTTTGGCATATTTCCAGTTTGGGGCTATGAACATTTTCTCTTGGTGCACACGTTTCTTTAAGGTATGTACCTACCCATGGTATTGCTTAGTCAAAGGGTACATGTGCTTCCACTATGCTAGGCAATGTTGCATTGTTTCCAAAGGGAGTGTGTGCATTTATGTTCCCACCAGCAGTGGGATGCTCCAAATCCTGGCCAACACTTGGTGTTAGGCTTTACATTTTCCAATCTTGGGGATGTTTAGTGTTAATTCATTGCTTTAATTTCTACCTACTCTAATTGTCAGTGAGGTTTAGTACCCATTTTTTTTTTAGAAAATAAATTTATTTATGATTTGAATTTTCACATCTATGAAACTTCTTGTCAAGTTCTTTGCCTATTTTTTTTAAATAGGATTTCTTGTGTTTCTTTTTCTCCCCCATTTATTTGTGTTTCTCATTGAGTTGACTGTGTATTGAGATCTAGTATGACCAGTTTGCAAATGTCATCTTCTGCTCTGTGGTTCATTTCTTTACCTTTTTCATGGAGTCTTATAATAAACAGAAGTTTTTAATTTTAATGTAGTCAAAATTATCTATCTTTCTTTTATAATAACTTTTCTGTCTTATTAAAGGCCTCTACCCCTAGATTATGAAGATATCCACCTATATTCTCTTATAAAAGTTTAAAAATTTTGCCTTTTCCACTTAGATTTTTAATCCACCTGCAAGTGATTGGTATATATGGATACTCATTATTGTAGTTCCATTGGTTGAAAAGCCTGTCCTTTCTCCATTGCTTTGGAGTGTTCCTTGTAATAAATCAGGTGTTCGTGTGTGGAGTTGTTTCGAGACTTCAATTACATTCCATTGGTATAAGTATCTACCTTTGCAATAAAAATTCACCATCTTGATTACTATAGCTTTATATAAGTGTTGGTATCTGGGCAAGCTCTTTTTATCTTATTTTTCTTTTTCAATTGTGTCTTGGCTATTCTTAGCTTTTTTAAGGCACATGTAAATTTGCTTGTTAAATATCCCCCTCACACACTGAAATAACTTGATGATATGGAATTCATTGAATCTATAAATTAATTTCAGGAGAGCCATTTATACTAGTGAGTTTTCCAATCTGTGAATTTGGTATATATTCTGGTACTTTTAAAAAGTGTTAATGTACATGCCCAGATAAATTTAATTTTTTTCTTCCCCTCAAGATTTATTGATATATGATTGATAAAAATTGTGTATATTTAGGATACACAATGTAATTTTTAAAGGTGTACAAAGTGGTGATTTAATACACATATACATTATGAAATGAAATTATTTCAGTCTTTGAGGTTTTTTAAAATATAATTCAATAGCTCTCTACATCTTTTGTTAGTCTTTTTCTGAGGTGCTTGATGTTTTTCATACTGTTTGCTCTTGATCTACTCCATCTGAATCTTCCAAGACCTTGCTCGTTATTTCTTCTCTCTAACTAATATTCTCACTATTTCTTCCTCCACTGAGCCAGGCCCTTTATTATATGAACATACTCTCTACACATTAAAAAAGTACTCTAGAAGCTCCCTGTCTGCACTCCTCTCTCTTTCCTTTTATGGCTAACAATTTGGACTTATAGTCTACTTGTGTCTCTTCTTTCTTCCTAGTCAGACAGTCACTTCACAATCTGCTGTGATCTGACTCACTGCCACCACCACATTGCATCTGCTCTCTCCAAGGATCTCCTGAAGGTTAAAGATGGGGGCAATTTTTCTCAAAGACTTTCTGTTGATATTTTTTTTGGATTATAGAACATTATTGATAATGATAAAACTGTTAGTAATAGCCATAATAATTATAAAACAGTAATAATATTGTCAGTGATAAAACTTATCATTGAGTGAGTTTGTGTGGCAGCACTCTAGGTCCATTATTTTTGCAAAGCAGACATTATTATCACAGATGAGATGGCACATTCCATTGTTCAAGGGCACAGTGAGTAAGTTCTACAGGGAAGTCGGCCTAACGCGATAGTCTAAACTCTGTCCAGTCCTTATCTCTCCCTTAAATTTGGGGCTCTTTCTCTCCTCTGGTTCTCCTTTTGCCCACCCAGCCTCCTTTTCTTAGTATTTTTCTCATGTTTCTCTTCCACTGCCCATATACTCAGTTGGCTCCTCCCCAGGGTTTTGACATGGTCCTCTTCTCACTCTTCCCATCCCTCCTTGTATGATTTCATCTCTTCCCAAAGCATTAGCTGTCATTAACCACACTATTGTCTTTATATCTAGGCCCTAGCATGGTACCTTTCTCATAGCTAACTGAATGATAAATGAATGAATAAGTGAATGAGTCTATAAACTTGTCTGCCAAATTCATATTCCAAGCTCAGCCCTGAGCAGACTGACAGATCTAAAACTATCTTGTATTTTTTGCTGGATGGTGTCCAGGTATTTGAGCTCAATATTTACAAAACTGAGCTCATAATCTTTCCTTCCCCAACCTGCTGCTCCTCTTATATATCTTCCCTGGTTAAAAGCACCACTCTTCGTCTATTTGCTCATTCATGAAACCTGGCAGTCACAGAACTGTTTTTCCTCATGCCAGCCCTGGAACTCAGGAATCAAAATCTACCAATGCAGATTTCTTGCATTCTAGTCTTTAGCACCCCATCTCTTGCTGCTGTCCCTTTTGGAGCACCTATATGCTTCATTTGTTGGTTATTTGATAGACTGTTCTAGAAGGAATAGAATAGCTGCATATTTTACCCTTTCTGGGATATATAGAGTTACTATTTCCATTTAAAGAAAACAAATATGTCTAGTTTGACAGCTTATATTTTGAGATTGCCCAAGAGTCATATAAGTATCTACTCCTTGCTTTTTTTCTTTTCTTGCACTTTTAAGTATATAAAATAATGGAAGAAAGAAACTTGGGAAGAAACTGAAATATTCAGCTGGAAGTTGTATATTCAGATGCTTTGGCACTTAGTTAAGACTTTTCAAAATTTTCATTTCCAATGATCACAGAAATATGGCTGAGAATACTAAACTGTGCACTTCATTAAAGTTAACTGGTGAACAACAAAATATCTAGTTTTCTGTCATTTAAGTCTCCCCAAATGGAGTCACATTAAATTCTCACTGCAAGGGAGTCTGTGTACAGTTTCTGGGATGTCCTTTTGGAAGGGCTCTCTGGGGCAACTGTCCATTGGGAATGCTGAGAAGGCAAGAGAAATCAAAATAAAGATTGTAAAGTTGGAACAGAAACTTTTACAACAAACTTAGTAAAATTGGCAATTACCATTTTTTCTTAATGATATATAGGTACAGCTAGAGCCACTGGAAATCCTACCTAACGGACATTATATATAACTCAGGAGGCTGATTCATAAAGTTCTTTTTAACAGAATTTTATAATATGAAGGACACTGCAGAGCTAAAACTAGCTGGCATCTATTTGAGCTGCCAGAGCCCACCAGGGACTGGCCAGTCAAAGAGGTCACGCCCTGTTCTGATGTAGATGAGGGAACACAGAGGCCCAGCTCTCTAACCCCACCTTGGGACGTTCCAGCCTCAGAATTCTCTGTAGTGTCAGTTAAGGCTTCCATTGCAACAGCATCACAGCTTGACATCCTCCTCTGCTCAGTCTTGCTTCTTTTTCTTTCTCTTCATTTCCTTCCACAGGTGTTGATCCCAAGAGTTTTCTGTAACAAATCTCCTGCATGTTAATCTTCGTCTCAGAGTCTGCTTCTGAGGAAACCCAACCTGCAACACGCCCCCCACATAAAAGTTTGATGCGTCTTTGGCAGACAAGCACAGTGCGAATGTGAATGCTGTAAGCCTTTCCTAGCATAGGAAATTCAGAAGGGTTACCAAGTAAACAGATTCCTTCATTCTGGCAACATTTATACATCAAGCACTCTCAGGGATTCAGAGATGAATAAGACATGACTCCTTGTCCTCTGGTGAGGGAGATAGACACACAAATGTTCACAATACAACATAATAAGTGTTATAGCAGGGGACTACTCTGTGTGCTCATGGAACACAGATGAAGGAGCAATGAGAGCTGCTAGAGTGTTTCTGAAGATTTCACAGGAGGAAATGTTTGATCTGGAAATTAAAGGAAAAAGAAGGGGAAAGAGAATTCCAGGCCGGAAGAGTTGCTTATAAAAAGGCACAAAGGCAAGAAGGGAATGGCGTGTTTAGAGGTAGCTTTTTTTGGCAGTTGTGAAAAATGTCTAGAGGGAAGGGAGAGGCTAGGCTGGGATGAGGGCAAAGGAAGGCAGGAAGTCATGAAAAATCCCAGAAAAGTAGTTGGGGTCCAGAGCTAAGAAAGGAGTGGTTGCCTAGTGATAATGTGTGCAAAGAGCAGTTAAAGAAAGATGCCTAAAGAAGACCAATATTTCATATGAGAAGCACTGAAGAAGAGCAGTTAGTGAAAAATGCTGAAGAACCATCAAAGTGATAGAGGGGAACTTTGGAGAGTGTTGCTGTAAAAGGCAGGAGAGAAGAGAATTTCAAGGAGGTGATGGTCAACACTGTTACATGTTCTGGAGGTGTTTGCTGGGATAGGGACTTCAAAATAAGCCATCGAGCCCACAGTGGAATGGGCACACAAATGGTGGTGTATTCATAAATGGAATTCATGCAAGAAAAAACAATAAATCTTGCAAACTCAATGTTGGTCAGATAAACTATGAAGGCAGTTTTAACTAAACCCATAGTGCTTAGGAATACTTGCTTAGGTGGTAAGAATGTAAAAAAAGCTAGAAGAATAAATACGTCAAATTAGGATAATGGTTACTTGGAAGAAAAGGGATAAGGACTTGGAGCAGGCATAAGGGCAAGCTGCTGGGATCTCTTTCTTGATCTGAGTGATATTTCTATGGGTATGTCTCATGGGAGAAATTTTTTGGCCACACATTTATATTTTGTGAGCTTCTCTGTGATGTAGTTTAAATTTTACACTAGGTAGGGTTAAGAAATAAACAACTGGAATGATTAATTTCAGTGTCATGTTGGCTTTGGTGAGTAGTTTCAGGAGAGTGGTGGGTGGTGAAAATCTGACTGTACTGGGTTGAGGAACTAAAAGAACAAAGTCCAGAAATGAAGATTATCCCTTTCATATATTGCTCATGAATAGAAAGAGATAATCTACCATTTTGCAGTAAGTAACCTTTAAAAATTAGTAATACTCCTAAGCTAAATGCCCATAGCTAAAGTGTATAACACATAAAAGTAGACAGAAGTAAGTTATAAATAACTGAACAAAACATTGTAATCACTAGTTAAAACTCATGGTGACAAGCAAATAACCTTAATTTTTTTCAAACCAGGTTTTTGAAAGCCTTGCTTATAACTGTTATTTAATGTGAATCTAGTGAATGATTCTTAGAAATTTGGGGTTATAAAAGGGACTGCTTGAGAAAAAGATGAATAAACTAAAACAACAAGCAACTCACAAACATATGTCATTAATAATTTGCCTTTAAGGGACTGGAATCTTTGGTATACTAGCACTTTTAAGTCTTGGCATAGTATTTGTATTATGTAGTATTTTTGATACAACAAATTACAACTTATTTGGCTTCATGAAAACCAGAATTTTGAAATTTGCACTAATGTGACTCTCTTAAGAATTAAGAAGTGTTAAGAATAAGGGAGGATTTGGAAGATAACTCAATCAATTTGCTTATTTGACAGATTGGAACTCTAAAGCTTTGGAGACCGAATGTCAGCACCTGGGTCACAGAGTGATTGGAAAGCTTAGCTAAAGCCCAGGTCTCGTGCCTCTTAGTCCAGTGATAATTTCCCTGTAACACCCTTGAGCAATACTTCATAGATCAAACTTTCGTGCAACAAAAGATTCCCAACAGTCTCAAGGGTTTTGTTACAATGGGATTTGGTCTGCACCAATAACAGAATGTTCTGTATTTGGAAGTTGTTTTCCTTCAAGTCATAGCTTTAAAACATTTAATATATGGTTAAGTGCGATTCGTGTTTGGTCTTGGGGTGGTATCATTTATTTAGGGAGAACTCATCTTCTTTGTAGAAGAATGGAAATGTGGAAAATGACTTTAATGGAAATTCACTGTAAATGCAACTCCTAAAGCAAACCTAGATTCCGAGGCAGAGGTCAGCATAATCTTGTCAGCTTCCGTTACAATATGAGCACAGTTATGTTGCCTTATTACAGAATCTGGGATATCTTTGTGGATGACCAGTGCCTCTGTCCTCATGGTACAGGGAGAAAGAAACCCCTGGTTGATTAAGCAATAAGTCTCGGGCTATATTCTCATACAAACCCTGACCTTAAGGGAGCTTATTCTTAGTTTGCCCTTCTTTTTATATGAAAATTACTCCTTGAAGAGTAGTGTCCTTTGTGACACATCATATGAAGCAGGGGAATTTTTCTGACTTAATTCTCATTAGGATTTGCATTTTTTTATTTTTTCACATTGATTTGTCATAAGGGCTATGTCTCCCAAACTGAGGGGAGCTTTGTATCCAGACAGACTGTATATCTTTATAGTCATTGACCTTCTGAGTAACTGTTAATAAAATCTTCTAGCTTATGACCTCAACAAGCCACTTCCATCATCTGTAACTTTCAGCTCACTTAAATCCAGACAACCTGTGGGTTGAGATTACTCTTTATGTATAGAACTGATTCCTCTGCTAGACTGTAAATCCCTCAAAGGCAGATTAAGAGGCTGGGTAATTTTTGTGCATACGAATGCACTAGAATGGTGATATGTGCAGAGTAAGTTCTCAATAGTTATTAGTTAAACAAAGATAAATGCTTTCTAGCCTTATTGCTTTATTGATTCAGTGCTTCCAAGGGTACCTAACTTGCTTTTTAACCTCTAGGCAGCATTCGACAACATGACTCTAAATACTTTCTCCTCTCCTGGCCTCAGCATCCCTCTAATGTGCCTTTACTCCAGTAAGCTGAGTTTGCAAGGTTTTCCCTGACAGCATTCCTGCGATGTACTGTCCTTGTCACTAGGAGGATGACTTTCTTTGACTCCTTTTATTCTCCTTCTTCTAGGATAAAAAACATTTAGCATGGTTTTGAAATTATTTATATACATTTATTTTAAATAGTATTACTCTCCTGTATGAGGCAAAGTACAGAAATATAATAAAGGAGCAATATGTAAAATAAATGGAAACATCCAGACAAAATGTAGTAATATGTTAGCTTAAACACTTAGTTGGCTATTGTCAGTTTCTACATAGGTTTTCTCTGGCTTCAATATTCATTTATTTACCTACAATGATTCTGGGTACTGAAAAAGAGCCCCAGAGCTTGGCTAGGCTGAGACTTCTTACAGGCTTCCTGCAGTCAATTGGAGCCTTGCCTCCTACTGGGCCTGAGGTCACTGTTCTTACTGGAGCCTTCACCCTTCAAGTCTGAAATGGAATTGAGATTGTCCCAGAAATTCTGAGCACTCCTGGGGACACACTAAGTCCCTTTCAGTGGCTGTTGAATTTGCTTAACCTCTCAATTACATTTATCTTCCAAAACAGTAGATATTTGTACATTTGACAGATAAGTTTTGGGAAAATGGATACTTAAAATATATCCATGGAATCCAGGAGCCACATTTCCTATCCCTCTTACATGAGAACCTAATTTCCAAATTAGGACTTGGTTATCTGGGTGACTATTTGCTCATATGTGGGGATGCCTTTTCTCCTAAGTCTCTCTCCTTGATTTTCTAATTACTGGATAATAATCGTAAAAGTTTCTTATTTATGAAATTGCTCACTTGTATTCATTGACATTAGTTAGGTTTCCTGCTATTTAATTTGTTTTCTTTTGTAATCAGAGAGCTGAACATTTTGCAAATACTTTCAAATATGTGTTTATACAATATATATTTATATGCTATATATTATAATTATATTATGTATTATATTACATTATATTATATAGTAGTAATATATTATTCATATATATTTCCATTAATCACATTAACACTGTGAAATATGTAGAAAAAATTTTACAAATGTAGAAATTAAAAATCAAAGTTATATGATTGCTAAGCCACCTAGTTGATAAAAGGCAATGTTCAAACTGAAATGTAGGTGGCAATAATTCAAAACTCAGTGTACTCCTATCATCTTCTACCAGAATGTTCTCCCTACCACCCCAGAAATGGCATGTGCATCCCTTCTGTCTTTTCTCACCAAGTTTTGTCTCTCTGCCAGTCCTGAGATGATCCGTTTTCCAGGGCTCAGTTCAAGTCTACCTCTCTCCTGGAACTTGTCTCTGGCAAGCCAGTCTGGAGTTACTTTTCTATAAATATTTGTTATTTATGTCATCTGTTTTGTATTTACTCATAAGCTCTTTGTGTCATTATTTGATGATAAATTAGATATTTAGAGGTAAGGAAAAAGACATGGGCTTTGAAGTCACCTGGACTTGGGTTCATGTCTTCATGCTACTCACCAGCTTTATGAACTTAAGTTCCTGTTAATTCATATGTAAAATGAGGATTTATTAATTCACTTAAAATACCTGCTGAATGCCTACTACATTTTAGGTGTGCATAGTGATGAACAAAATACAACAAAGAGTGTGAGGGAGATAAACAAATAAATGATCAAAAGAATATAAGCAAGTGTTAAATGATTTTAAAAATAAAACCAAATGATGAAGTAGTGACTGTGGGAAGGGTCCACATTAGATACAGTGGTCAGGAAGGTCACTCTAAGGAAGCTGATACTTGATATGTAGAATGAATCACATAGAATCAGCCTTGCAGAGACCTGATGAGGAGCTCTCCAGGCAGGAAGATTTGGAAATGCAAAGCCCTTATGGTTTGAGAGAGCTTGTCAGAGGAGCAGAAGAAAGGCCAGGATGGCCAGGGCGTAATGGGAAGGACTGTGATCATACTGTAAGGGTAAGGTTGCAGAGGAGAAGAGGGATCAAATCATGTGGGATCTTTAGTGGTCACGAGGAGTTTGGGTTTTATTCTAATTGCTATAGGAAGTCAATGAAGAGGACAAGAAAGCCCCCATACAGTTGGGGGTGCTGAATGGGTTGACACAGAAAAGCAGTTAGCACAATACCTGATAGTTAAATGTCCAACACATTTTATTTCTTTATTACATATATAAAGACATGTGACACAGAAAACCTGATGAGATTTTGTTAGATACGAGCATCAGCCTAGTGTGCCACTAGGCAATTGCCTTCCCTGTAGAGATTTGCACTGTTCTAAGTAGTTCAGCCAAGCTGCCTGATTCTGCCTGTGTGACATCACCTCATACACACCAGGTTACCAATAAGTTCTGTAATAGCAGCTTGCGTGTAGTGGAGTATGCAAGTATGCATAATTCTCACCTCAGTCTATATTTAATTGCCATTCTGGAAAAACATTGACTTCTATATGATTATCCAAAAAAAAAAAAAAAAAAAAAAGAGAGAGAGAGAGAACAACACAAATATAAGAGTTTGAAGATTCCATTTAGCATTTTGGAAAGGTAACGTCTTCAGAAAAGTTTTTATTTGCCACGCCATCTGCTTTTCAGATAAGCAGAACTAGTGAGTTCCTTACTGAGATACATAGTGTTTCTTAGACCTTGAAAGTTTCTTTCTTTCTGTTAATGCCAAAGTGTATGAATTTTTCTTTGCTTCAGAGCATATATTCTTTTTCTTTCTGACAGAATAGAGATCAAGATAGAAATCCCTCTAGCTGGGCTTCCCTGGTAAAGGTTTCTTCTGAAGGGCAGCTTCCCAAGAGCCATTTGTCACTGTTTCTATGCATAACAAGTGGGAAGATTCTTACATTTTTCCTTTGTATGTTCACATTCAGATCACTCACTTGGGGACATGCACTGGTTTTTAAATTGTCTGCTGTTTGGAATTAGAGATGCCTCGGGTTTTTATGCAACTCCAAAACTGAGCCAATTTAGCTCCCCCCTGAATTGGTGGCCCTTTTTGTTGTTTCTCCTCATTTTCTTCATAGAAAGTCACCTTCAGATAATTAATAGGTGCATTGGCTTTAACGTCAGCATACATTTAAAAAACATTTGTTTGATTTTTAGCTATTTATGTAGCTGTAGAAATAATCAATATAGAGAATAAAACTTTAATAAGTTAAAGGCAAACCGTTATTTGATGAAATTCTCTTTTCATCTCCGTAAGTCTTCAACCTCCGTATTTCTTTTTGACAAAAACATCAAATAAAATCCACTAGCAAAATAGAAGGAAAACCATGAGATCAAAAGTACCTTTATTCCTTTGATTTATCCAGTCTTTAGTTGTTTTAAATGGGATTTAACTTTTGTTTCCCAACCCAAATTGAAACTTCTGGAGGGCACAGCTCATGCCATGTGGTCCTGTCTCTTCCACAGTGCCAAAATCTCTTTAGATACTCAACACACATATAGTAAATTATATAGAATATTTTGAGCCAGTAGACTTGTAATTTAATGACTTCCTCCAGCAACTTAAAACTTTATGATATCCCTCTTGTGATAGTAATTAAGGTATATGTAAATTCTGAGTTCTTGAACTTGACGCAGTGCAAGAAGAGAAGGAGTACTGACAGGGCCTTATCTTATGCTAACTACACTGCTGCATTTGTGTTGTTAATTCAGCCCTCCAAACACTAATATATATATATATATATATGTATATATATATACATATATATATATATTCTTTTTTTTTTAAATGAAAGGCTTCAAAAGAAAGAATTCAAATGAGGATAGCTTAATTTCTTTCTCTCTCTTCAGTCTCCAAAGTGCAGAACAGCATTTTTTGAAGCTTTTAACTGAAGGTCAAGGGTGAGATGGTAATGTTGTTTTGATGTCTAGGACATTGACAGTTTTTCTCTCCAAGTTTTTTTTGCAACATAGCTTATGAGTAACAGTGAAATAAATGATACTTTTCATAGTGAGTTCTCATGAAAATAAAAATATATGCTTCATTTCTCTCAGGTATATTGTGAAAGATCTGACAGCAAACCATTACTCTGTAGCCATTTCTTATGGGAAAGAGTGGGTCCAGGGCAGGTGTCCCGAGTCATTATCAGTCCTAAATCCTCTCTTTGGACTGGGAAACGCCCTGTATTGGACATGGTTTCTTGCCATAAGTCTCAAAAATTAAACTATATACTCCTCCCAAATCTTAGCTACCCTTAGTAAATTTTTGGATCCATGTATTAAACTCCTCTTAGACAATAACTGCATCTCTTGACAACATGTTGGAACCGAAAGAAGAGACGTAGAGGATGTGTATTTAACACTGAACTGTGTACTCTACTGCTTAATTTTACTACTTTAAGAATTTGGAAAGGAAGATCTCGTTTACTAAAAGCAGCTATGTTGTTAGGAACATTGTTTTAAGATTTCAGTAAAATAATTATTTTTGAGAGCCTATTAAATTGGAAAAGTTACTTTAAATACTGAATACTGAGAGCTGCAAAGAGTTTGAATCTAGTATTCTTGTACTTTTGTAGTGGATTGCTCTTCTACCATAAACTGAAAAGCAACCTGACATATGCATTGAAAATAAAAATATTTATAATCTTTTCTGAGGAATTACATTTTCTATGGAAATAATTGGAAACATGGAGAAATTATATGCATGGGCAAACTCATTGAAGTGTTATACATAATTACAAAAGCAAAAGAACACCCCACACCTCAAAATAAAGCAACAAGAGCTGTGGAATGCTTATGTAAATTAGGATACCTCCATTCAATGGAACATTATATGGCCTTCAAAATCATGGTTAAATGGCAACAAAAACATGATGAAAGTGTTTATTATGCAATAGTAAGTGAAAGTAGGCTGCTTCCTAAACTATTCTAGTATTACTGGTTAGAAAGAATGTATTAAAATTACAATGCTAGTTACGTTTGAGTGCTAAGATTATTTGCTTATTCATCCAACAAATAGACTATGTAAATCACATATATTCTTTTGTAATCCTTGAAATAATGCATTGCTATCCCCACTTAAAATACTTGGAAAACACATTAAAAATAAGATGCTTTAGACCAGAATCTTAGTGTTTAAGTTTGTTGTTTAGTCATCATTCCAATACTTTGGGTATTGAAGATATGCTAGGGTCTTTATTTTTCCTTAAAAATCTATCAGTTTTATCAGTTGTGTGATTAAGGACTAAAGCAGTCCAGGAAATCCACACTTCAGATGCTATTATAATTCTAGTAAACCCTGATTGAGACAATGCTACTTGAGAGAAAACTAAGCAACTTCCTTCAATCCTATAGATTTTTAAAGTGCTACCTAGATGACTGTAGCCACATTACTTAACTCTCCTGTGGTTCATTTTCTCATCTTATGAGACTGACACTCTGCCTACTGTTCTATGGATGCAGGTTATTTTCTCATCTTAAAATAGTGATAGTAATCATCCAGTTGTTTTGAGGATTAAATGCTTATGTGTATGTGTGTGTGGAGAGAGACAGTGTGTGTGTGTGTATGTGTGTAGGGGAGGGTTGTGTTCATCATATTTAGAGCAGTGCTGGGCACATAGTAAGTTCTCAATATGTAGCAACCAGTACTGCATAATTTTAGATTTGCTCCTTCAATTGCAGATTAGAGGTTTTTCGTAATATTTCTTAATTAGTTATTAGAAAAGCTATTGATTCTAGTTGGATGATCTTCTATGTGGTTACCATTATGTGCTTTTGTTTTAGTTCTAACTAGTTTTCTAGTTTACTTCTGGTATTAACTAGCAGACAAATACAGTCTATAAAATAACTTTTGTGTCTTTCCAACTAATATTTAATGATTTATCTCTTTTCTTGTCTTTTGCATTGGCTATAAACAGTGCTACATACTTACGCTGTGCATGTAAGTGTATATGTAATTTCATTTCTATAAAGAAACAAAGGTTATCTTTGTTTTGTTTAAAATCTTTCCAGTGTTCACCTCTTAATATTTTTAAATTTGTATTTGATAGATACCTTTTATCAACTTAAAAGAAACTTTACCTATCTTTAACTCAATTTAATTTTTTAAACTCAAGAATAAGTCTTGAATTTTGTCAGATACTTTTTCTTCATGTCAGGATGAGTATGTAATTAAACAGTTGACACATTGACTCATTAAATACAATTAAAATTTTTGAATGATTCTTTTACTTCTAGAATCAACCCGGCTTGGTAATTGAATAATATAGTCTTTTAATATTCTTCTATATTTTGTTCAATCATATATTGTATTTAGAGATTTTCCTCTCTTTTTCATAAGAGAAAAGCATTTATAGTTATTATGTGTGTGTATGCACATGTGTGACTTTTTTTTTTTCAGTTTTGTGATCAGTTTTAAATGCTTTTCTGGAATCAAACAAAAAGTTTACTAACTTTCATTTCTTACTATTGTTTAAAGTTTGTAGGTTTGATAAAATTTACCTGGAAAGTCATCTCAGCTTAGTATATTTTGGGGGGAGATGAATTTTTAATTTTCAAAGAATTTCCTTCTGTGGTTATCTATTAAAAAAATTTCAACTCTTGGAAGGAAGGTATAGCTTAGTGGTAGAGTGTGTGCTTAGTATACACAAGGTCCTGGGTTCATCCCCAGTACCCCCACTAAAATAAATAAATAAATAAACCTAATTATCCTCCAACAAAATAATACTAATAATAATTTAAAAAATGCAAGCCATTTAAAAAAAAAGAAAGAAAAAACATTAAAAAAATTTCAAATATTGTTAGGTCAATGTGGAAATTTATATAATTTTCTGTTTCATATAGATTTTAAGGTTTTAGCATAAGATTGTATCTCATTAAAAAAAAAAATCTGTGTATCTATCACCAAATCGCTCACTGCCCCACCCCCCAACTTCGATTCCCAGTGTGGTTAACTTGTGCTTTCATTTTCTTTCTTTGCTTTTTTCCTTGAGCAAATCTGGAAGAGATTGGTCCATTTTGTCTATCTTTTAAAAAACATCTATTGTTGGTTTTATTTTTGTTGTGTTTTTTTTCAGTATGTTTTTTAGTTTATTAATTTCTGTTCTTTTGTCCTTTTTCAATTTTCTTTGGTCTCATTTTGCTTTTTTTTCTAGATTTTTAAGGTGGATACTTAACTATTAATATTTTGATGACATTCTGTTTGGATCAAAAATTGTGTTTATTATATATTTTGTATTCATACAATTTGTTTGCTGTAAATCTACTTTGCTATTAATATATTGCTGTTACTCCTTTTAAAATTATTGTTGTTGGTATTTGCCTAGTGAATACATATAGCTCTTGTTCATTTCTTACCTTTCTGACATTTTATTTATTTATTTATTTATTTTTATAACTTGAATATAGTTGGATGTTTGTTGGTCCAATCTGAAAGCTTCTGTTTTAGTAACATCTAATTTACATATTTTTATTGAGATTACCTTACATTATAGTCTTTCTACCATTTCATTTTATGATTTTTTATTATTTCCTACTTTATTTTATTTTTTAATGTTTTTGGTCAGATTGATTAGGTTGCATTTATTCTCTAGTCCAAAACTGTTTTGATATTCTTCTATTTCAGTTCTACTAATGAATATACTTATATAGACATATTTATCTTATGTTTTCCTGTCATTTTCAAAACAGTATCTATAACTTCCAAACCAATCAAAAAATGGGCAGAAGACCTAAATAGATATTTCTCCAGAGAAGACATACAGATGAACTACAGGCACATGAAGAGATGCTAAGCATTGCTAATTATTAGAGAAATGCACATCAAAACTGCAATGAAGCATCATACTATATTAAAATGAGTTACTTATCAATAATGACTTATGCAGCTTTTTATACATTTTACTCAGTTCTTTATACACCACTGTTACTTACATTCTATAGCTTCTTTTTTCTTGAATTCATTTTAAATTTTGCTGTAATGCAGCCTAAATTATTTTCTAGAAAAAGTGCATAGGTAATGAATTTTATGTCTTTATATATCTCGACGTCTTTACTTTTTTACTTGAGTTATTATCTACATCAAAAGATTTTTTCCACCAACAACTTGTAGATTTTGTTCTTCCCTCATTCACACTCCTATTTTGTAGATAACATAATAATTCTGATGGCTGTCTGATTTCAGTTCTTTTGCAAATATTTTTCCTTTTTTGGTAACATAAGTTTTCCTCCTTATTTTGGAGTTTACATATTTTATTAGATAGTATCTAGGTTATATTCTACAACTTACTCCATCTCTACCACAACATTTCTGTAAAAAAATTCATCAAGTTCTTGCTCTCTGAAGATGTTAATACCTTGTCAGCTCAAGTAACTTTTCTTCTATTATTTTCTACTTCTTACTTTTCTCTTGTTAGGTAGAGGTTAAGTCTTCTGCATTTGTTCTCTGCCTCAGCTTTTCTCTTATAATTCTCATCTCTTTGTCCTGTTGTATTGAACCCTGGAAGATTTCTTGGCACAATCTTTTGTTTCACTATTTCAGCTTTAAGCCTATATCATTCTGATATTTTTCTTTGAATTTTGTATTTAAATATCTTAGTTTCTAATTTAAAAAATCACTTTATTGAGGTATGATTGATATACAAGAAGCTATGCATATTTAATGTATACAACTTGATGAGTTTGGACTTAAGTATACACATGAGATACCATCAGTATAATCAATGCCGTAAACATATCCAATTGCTTCTCTCTTTTCAAATTGAAGTTGGGTCAATTTCTGGTGTACCGCATAATAGTTTAGTCGTACATCTGCATACGTATATTCATTTTCATATTCTTTTTCATTATAGGTTACTGCAAGGTATTGAATACAGTTCCCTGTGCTGTACAGTAAAAACTTTTTTTTATCTATTTAATATGTAGTAGTTAGTATCTGCAAATCTTGAACTCCCAGTTTATCCTTTCCCACCCCTTTCCTCCCTGGTAACCATAAGTTTGTTTTCTACGTCTGTGAGTCTGTTTCTGTTTTGTAAAGCATTTGCCCATTGCTTCTTTTTTGTAGTAGACTTATTTTTTTGTGTGTAACATCTTTTCAGATCTCTAAGAATTCTAATTATATGTATTTAAAAGCTATCTGCTCTTTTTTTTGTCCTCAAATTGATATTTTATTAAAGTTATCTAAATTGTTGAATGGGGATTTTTTTTATTGAGTTATAGGCAGTTTAGAATGTTGTGTCAATTTCCAGAGTAGAGCACAATTTTTCAGTTTTACATGAACATACATATATTCATTGTCGCATCCTTTTTCACTGTGAGCTACCACAAGATCTTATATATATTTCCCTGTGCTATACAGTATAATCTTGTTTATCTATTCTACATATGCCTGTCAGTATCTACAAATTTCGGACTCCCAGGCTGTGCCTTCCCACCGGCCTCTCCCCTGGCAACCACAAGTTTGTATTCTATGTCTATGAGTCTGTTTCTGTTTTGTATTTATGTTCATTTTTATCTACTCTTTCTTATATGGGCTTTGTTTCCTCAGGTATTCATTCCTTGGTTGGTTCTAACACCTGTTTTGACACAGTTGGCTTTTTAGAGTTACTTGTACTTATAATTGAGGCCTGAGGTTGCTAAGTCATGAGAGCTAGAGATGGTTCCCCCTGCAAAAGTGAATATAATAATTCCCTTGGTGAGTGAATTTAGATTCTATTTATTGAGGAGTTTTGTGTAGAGAGAGGGTGCACGATTGTGACCAGGAAGGTATTTTTGCTGTATTACCCTGAGAGTTTGCTTAATACATCTATGAAGTGAACCAGAAGTTACCGGGAGCACCACTGCGGTACTCTCCTTTTGCTCCAAAACTTCTGTGTTTCTTATGGAAGATCCTTTATTTTATCTGCAGGGCATTTCTTGAGGCTTTAATGTGAGTGTCAAGATAGAATCAGCAGTTCCACGTTCCATTCCACTGCCGCTCCCAATCCCACTGCCGACTGTACTTCCAGTCCCCGCTGCCTTTGGTCTTGATGGGCTTGATTTCTGAGAAGAACACGCTTCTTTAGTGCTGTTCTCTTGTGCATTTCAGTGCTACAGTTTCAGCACTATTAGATTTTACTATCAATCTGATCCCATCTGCTGGTATTTTCTAGAAATTCCCCACTATTCTGGTCAGCACCTTTCCCAGGTTTCTAGTGCTACCATGGATTCGTTCTTATTTTAAAATTTCTTCTGTTATTTGAATGGCATCATGGGAAGTAAGAAAGATTAGTACATATGCTCAGGTATCCATCATAAAGCAGAAAAGCCCAGTTTTTAGTATTAGCAGAAAAAGAATTTCTTCCTTCTGAGGAATCAGCATAGTTCATTTCATGGAACTCATAACTCTTCTTTCAGTTTAAGCTTTGTTTCAGAAATATTAAGTGCCAGGTACTTTTACCACATGATTTGAACACATTTCTCTATATCTTTATATAAATTCAAGGTTATTTTCCTATTTTACAGATTAAAAAACAAAAGCCCGAGGAATTTGAACTAGTAAGTGATTTTAACCAATGTGTTGCTTTCAACATGATGCTTTCCAAAGCCATATATTTTTTTAAAGGACAAAATGATTTAAATACAGAACACTGGAGACTTCATAACATAACTTACGTTTTATGATTTTGTAATTTGATTCAAGACTACTGATATACACAGTATTTTCCTCACTGTAGACTTCAAAGAAGACATTAAATGTTTGCATTGATTTTGGAAGAGATGGTCTCTAAATTGACTAAATATTTAATTCCTCCAGACATATTCTATTGACAATTCCCCTTATCCCTTTGGAGACAGTGATCACTATAATACAGTAGTAACTGAGTATATATTTATCAACATTTATGTCTATAACATATGTTGGCAACAATTATTTCCATGATCTAAGTATCAGCTATAATTACTTCTGTGGCATAAGAATTGGCCATACTGTAGTAAATATTTCTTTAAAAAATCAGCAATGCTTACATGATAATATTCATGCATAGGGCTGAAACTGAGAGCATTTTGGCCCTCATAATTTTAAATAGCTGTTTATCGTTTAAACAACTCACCTGTGGTCATTTATAATTTAGAGAAGCTAGTCTGATGAATTCCTTCAGTTTGCATTGGTTAGTGGCCACAGAGCTCCAGGGAGAGAAAAATTGCTTAGGTTTCTTGAAATAACGAAATTGTAAAAATTCCAGTTCATCCTTTAAACAAAAATGGAAAACTACCTGTTAGCGATCTGAGTAAACTTATTTTAATTATCTAATGCTAATGACATCATTTAACCAACAAAAGAATTCTTTAAAATTTTTTAACATTGGTATAATTGGTGGTCATGCAAAAGAGTTTGAATGTTAAAAATGATAAAGACTATTTCTTCTTTAACTTACCTTTGGTCATTGGCACTTGCCAACTCATGGAGTCTGGAATTAGATAAAAAAATTTTTTTACCATTTCCATCCCTGAAACAGTTAACTTCACTTTATTTTTAATTGATATTATTTCAATTGTGGCAATTAAATATGCACAGACAGTATTGTCTGTACAGTAGTTCAGTTATTATATGTGAATATATTTTCTCTGCTTTCTGGACATTTTAGGCCATTTGCAAAGCCTTTGTTGTGGTGTAGCTGATACTTAAGATTATAGGGATAATTTCCCCCTCTTCCCTTCCTTCCTTCCCTTCTTCCTTCCTACCTCCCATCCTCCCATCCTCCCATCCTCTTCCTCTCCTCTCCTTTCATTATTTGTTTTTCTTTCTAGCTGTCATTACCTTATTCTTAGACTGAAGGTGTAATTTTTAAATTGAGAGTTTAGGTCAATATTCTAAGTATATTGGAGGCTAAGGTAATGATTTTGTCTTTTATCACCTTTAATAGCTTCTTTAAGTAAATAGGCTCCTTGTTTCCCCTCTTTTCTCCATTCTGAGTTGCTATTTGTGTGAGTGTTTATCATACTTGTGTATGTTCCCAGTTTTTTCCAGTTCACTTACTCAGACTCCTAATTAGTGTTGAAATGCTCTTTCATTTTATCTTCAAGGATTCTTAAAGGAAGCAGCCTATTCTGAAAATGTTTAAAACTAATGAAAGTCAAAACATTAAGTGAAAGTGAATTTGTGATTTAATCCAACTGATGAGACTGTCTTAGCTTCTTAAAGTTCAGATTGTTTTAAAATCACTTTTGTTTTTAATCTGCTTTTTCAAAAATTCTGAAGTGATATAGTCCTACCCATTTCTACTTATAGCCAGAAATGAGAGAAAATAATGTTCAGTTTTAAACTGTTGCTACTTCATATTTTTGTGTAGACCCTTAGGGAGGATCCTTATAGCAGAAGGACCAAAAGTTGACCCAAATTGTGGAACAAAATTAATTAATCTTAGTGAAGCCTGAACTAAATACAAATAAGATTTTATTTGAACTACCACTTGCCAAAAAAAAATTCTTGACAATGAATATTTATCATTCACTTTTGATATAAACATAGCCCACATTTACTATAAAACATTTCTAAAATAAAGGAAAATATAAAGGAAAGAAAAATCAACCACAATCTTACCACAAAGAGATATTTTCTGTTAACTTTTTGATAAATTGCTTTCCTATATCTTTTTGGCATATGTTTGTACACAAGTATACACATATTTTAAAACATACTGTGTATATAGTTTAATCTTTAAAAATGATCAACTTTATCAGTTTAAATGGGAGGAAAGCTCATTTTTTAAAATGGCTGAAGCGAGGCATCAAAATATTCTCTGAACTAAACAGTGATCTCATTTAAAACTGATTACAGAAGAATTTTCAAATTCTTGAGTGTTCTAAATGTGTCATTAGTTGTATCATACCACTTGAATTTGTAATTATTGAGGGGGAGGGAAAAGATTCCCCTGTATGTTTGGTTATTGAAACCCTAAGTTTTATACTTAATTTGAGAAGCTCCAATAAACTTTTTTACTATTGAAGAAAATTCTAAACTCACTATGAATGGGCTGTTTTAAACATGCTGTTTCCAAACTGTTTTAAGATTTTAAGTTAATGCAAAACCACTCCTACAGAAATAGAAGTTAATAGCTGTGGTGTGCATTCCTGTTTTGACGAAGTCACTCTCAAGGGTAGGGGAAGATTCAAGGTTGTTGAAAATATATTGTACTTAGCAAATTTAATAAAAGAATATGTCCATAAGTACTTTGTTACAGGCCCTCTCCAAGTCTTGGGAGGAGCCTATGTAAGTGAGCAGCCCTGAAGCTTAAAGCTTCATTAGTTTCATAAGAAGATTTCCTTAGCTCAGAAGTTAATGATAGTTTTCATTTGAGAAGTATAGTTACATCACAACATTATGTTACTAAATGTGGATCTGTAATTACCTAATTTCATGGAAAGAAATGGTGGGGAGAGTGAGGGGACATATTAAAGGTTCTGTAGGCCAAGACTGACAGAGAGGCTCTTACATACCTGAAAGTTCAGGTGATGCTATGGCCATAACACCCTGAGCACGCCCAATCTCGTCTAAAACTTCAGGTGATGGCCCAGTGAGTAGGTATTATTGCTGCATGAATAGTCCAGGTTCAGAAGTCAGGAAAGGCAGTCTAAGCTGGTGGTCAAATGAGACGAAGTTCAGAAGCAGAAACAGAAATTCCTGACTTGGGAGCCAGGAAAGTAACGGGAAAGGCAGACCCAGGTGGATGTAGATACTGTTGCCCATGGATGGTGTTTACTTCTGAGATGTGGTGGTTGGGAGGCCATCTGGGGTCAAGTGATCAGAAACGGTTTGACATCAGTCTACAATGTGACCATGATCCAGGCATATTCTCAAGACGTTCTTGTTTAAGACAGCTTTCCAAATTTGAAATTGTGTAGGAGAATGTGATTTGGAATCAGAAAATCTGCCTCTGAGTTCACTTGCTACCTCTTAATGTCTATATAACATTGGGGAAAATTCAGCTTCCCAAAATTTAGTGGCTTAAATAACAAAATTACTTTTTTTTTTTCATGAATCTGCAGTTGGGTGGGGCTCAGTGGGGAGAGCGTGTCTCTGCTCTACTTGGCATCAGCTGGAGTGACTCCAAGGCTGTGGGCTCGGATGATCTGTAAGCTCACTCACTCACCTGTCTGTTGGTTGATGCTGTCTGTGTGCTGGAACCTCTGGCTGTGGCTGGAATACCTACACATGTCCTCTCCACATGGCGGCTTGGCTTCCTTGTGGTGTGGTAGCTGGTTTCTGAGGGCAAGTATCCCTGATGGCTGGGCAAAGCTGTATCACTTATGCGACTTAGCTTCAGAAGTCATTCAGGGTGACTTCAAGGGCAAGAAACACAGACTCCTTTTCTCAGTGGAGAAATGATGGTGTCACATTATAAGAAGAACACGTGGATGGGATATGTTAGTGTTACCATTTCTGGAAAATGCAATCTGCCACAAGGATAATAACAGCACATTTATTGAATACTAAATAAGCATCAGGTGCTAAGTGACTGACATATATATTACCTCACTTAATTTCTCACCATAACACTCTTAGGTAGGTACTGTTACTGTTTCTATTTTACAGATGAGGAAAACGAGGCACAGTTGAGTCTTCGATCACCAAGAATTCAGATGATGAGGGGTGGAGTCAAGGTTTGAACCCAGGTCTTTAGAGCCATACATACCAGTCTCTAATAGCATTAGTCTCTAAGAGCAGAATCGTTTTGGGGATTAAACAAGATCATGTCCGTGATAGAGCTTTGTGAATTATGAACTTGCTATGCAAAGTTAGGTCTTTTGAGGAAAACTTAGGGAAAAATTTCAGAAATATTAATATTTCAGATTCAGTATAGTGAATGTGTGCCTAGGAAGGCTGCAAAATTAGTTTAACAAAAATACTACTAATGGTGTTATTTGGTGTTTCCAAAAGGTAAAGCCTTTGAGAGTCTTCTTGTCCTTTTATCCTCTCTGATTATTCCGTTTTCTCATGCCAGCACCTTTGGCCATGTCCTGTATTACCATTATGGAATCAGAGAATGTGAATGCTGTGAGAAGTCTTACATATTATACGGTCCAACTTCCTAATATATCATAGAGCCTTTAGTTGTGGCCTTTAGAAATGTAATGCTCTTCCTTTGAGAATAAATACTGATGAAGAGTATTTTTCCCCTTACATTCTCAAAAAATGTAACATTTTTAGTAGTTCATACAAGCGTAAAGAATGACAGACTTGGGGTGAAAGACTTTTTATTTTACTTCAGAGATTAAATATTTGGGTATTTATTAGAGTATTTTGCCTTCTATTAATATTTAACAAAATGGCAATATGTGTAGTACAGAAAGGAAAACAGAAAATAATATTCCCCATGTTCCTAGAGCCTGCGTTGTATAAGGAACAGCCTCTAGACATAGTGACTGGTTTCAAATTAGCAGAGATCTAAGTTATTGGAGGTGTTAAATATCCAGGATATATGCCTTTCTTCTAAGTGTAGTTGTTTCATTAAACAAGACAAATAATGCCCGTGTGTGTGTGAGTATGTTTGTGGCAGGAAATCAATTTCAATTATCCTATGAAACACCACTCAGCGTCTGTCCTACATGAAGCCTACTGAGAGTAGTTTGTGGGCAGGACAAAGCCAGAATCCCCCTTGGAGGCGTTTCTGTAGTTCACTGAGCACGGAGTAACTTGGGAAGGTGGCAAGGATTTATGTATGGTCTCTGGTTCACCTTGAGATGAATCTCAAACTCAATCCTTCGTTAAGCTAGGTCACTCCATCCTGTTTGAGACAGGAGGTCATGTTTTAATGACAGTTTCATGTTGTTGCAGGTCTCAAACTCTAGCCCAGGGCTGCCCTGTCTGGCCAGTATTAGGATCTCTGTATCCCAGCGTCTTCTCCTGCAACAGAAAGAACCCAGCTTGATTTCTGTGTGGGCGGGACTTTGCAACTTCCCAGGGAATTTGGGTTATCAGCTCAAATCATGCTTTGTCCAGAGCCTAGATTCCTAAGGCTAGAGTCAGAGATGTTGAAAGCTGTTTTCCTATCAACAACAACAACAACAACAACAACAACAACAACAACAACAACAAACAAAAAATCACTCAGAGCACAGGCATTCGTTTCGGAAGTTAGACATTTCTATGGGTCAGACTAAAAGATTTCAGATGTATTGAGTTTAGCAAGGTAGTTTTCGGAGGAGAAATGTGAGTTGTCAGTACTCAACCCTGATGTTGCCTCAGTATATAATTAAGATGATTAGTGTAATTAGAAGTCATGGAGAACTTTACCACAGTATTGTTTCAGATTTCACAGTTACGCCTCAAGATTTTGAGAACAGGTTAAAAAATGTTTAATTTTATTCTCACTGTTGTTTCCTGAGGCTCTAGGGTTTAGTTTTCTTCCCATCCCCCCTTTCTTCTTTCCTTCTTTCCTTCCTTCCTTCCTTAAGAAAAAAGCAGATAGCTTCATAAGGCATTGTATCAGTCAATGCACTTAGGAGTTATAATATTTATGCATTAAGTGTAAATAAATGATAAAAGTAAATAATAAAATTTCCTAAGATTAACAGGTGGAGGATGTCAGACAGTCAAGAGAAAGTAAATTTTGATCAGTTGAGAATTAGTTAATTATTTAATTAGAACTAGTTTGGTTTTATGTTTTTTAAGTTATAATATTATTCTTCAAAGCTTCATGGTAGGAAGACCCTAAAACTATGCTAAGATTTAAAGAAAACTTTGTGATGAGTTATTTCTTCCATCAGTGAACTCACCTTCTGCTATGTTTTATTAATAATAAAGTTATTTGGTGTTTTTCAAAAGATAAAACTCCAGAGAATCTTAGTTTCTGTATTAAATCATCATTAGTTTTAACAAGAAAGCCCTAAGAAAGGAGGCAACTAATTTCTGAGACTTTCAATACTAGGAAGCAAGAGGTTTTAGCTGAGCTCAGGCTGCAGTGTTGTGCAGAGTGATGCATTTGTTGGACTGATTCTCGCTGAAGTTCTTTCTAATTACAAGTAGGGAATAAATGCATGTGCAGCAATTCACGTACCATCGTAGAGCTTCATCTTTCTTTGTTAAGTAATTCTTCTTATGGTGGAATAAGCACTCTTACCATGATTGATGACCTTAGACGAAAGTTCTTTCCACTTTTCTAGCCAACCTAATGACAGTACATTGGAAGATCCTAGTAAGCTCTGTTTCTGCCAAGACTGTTCTTTCTCTCTGGAAGAAAGTTAGGGCCGTAATAATTCTACCTGGACTTTACATATGTTTCCAGAGTTGGAAAAATTAAAACACTACCTACTCCTCTAAGTGCTTGTTTAATCAGTTAAGATTTGAGAACTGTCACAGAATGTTGTAATATTAAAAGAGATTTAAAGACTGATTTTCTCCCACTATAGTTCTCTTTTTTTGTGCATATAACCATCAATAATAACCTAGAGTTCTATTTTATATGGCAATGTGGTAGAAGGGATGATGTCCCCAAAGTTGGGAGCCCTGAGTTTTGATAGATTAGTGCCACTAACTTCCTTAGTGACCTTGGGTAATTTTCTTAACTTTTTTGGACCTCACTTGTAAAATGAGGGTCATAGACTATATAGCATCTAATGTTCCCCAAGTTTTAATATATTATATATATATATATATATATATATATATATCACATTAGATATAGTTAAATGTTTTATATAATATGTAATGTTATGTATAGTATATACTATTATATAAATATATAATATTTATGTATTTAATTATTTCATTAAATATGTAATTTTTAAGTGAACTGCAGAAAGTGCACACTGTCACTTAAAGTGCATGGGCTGTAAAAGGGCAGTGATACATGCTTCCCGAATTCCTCTAGGACTTTAAATCCAATATAATCACATTCTAGTGGGACAAAGAGTTTATCAAGGAGACTAATTATGTATTTTCTGCTTGAATTGGTCAACAATTACTCATCCAACAAGAGTTATTGGATTGAAACAGTGCCCAGACACTGTGCTGGACGAAGGTGGTACAGACACAGCCCTTACTTTTACCAGGTGCATGCATTAATGGAGTATACAGGAATTAAGTAAATAATCACACTAACATGATTACACATTTATCCATATCTCACCAAAAGAGCTGTAAAGGGAATAAACAGGCTTTATTGTTATTGTGATGGTGGAGCCAAGGTGGAGCCACTTTATATAGATTGGTTTGGGAAGACCTCTATGAATAAGAGACAGAGCTGAGAGGCTGAAACCTGAATGATGAATAGAAGTAAGTCTGGCAAAGGCAGAGGGAAGCAAATGAGATTTTGCTCTCAGCAAGGAAGGAGCTTTCCACACTTGAAAATGAGAAGGAGTCCAATGTGGCTGCAAAAGTGAACTGGCAAAGTGGCAAGAAGTGAGGTTGGCATGGCAGGGAGATCGGGGTCATATGAAACCTTTCAGGCCATGAAAAACTTTTGGATTATATCCTAAGTGTTGGAGGAGAACCACTAAAGATATCTGAGCTAATAAATAAACTGATCCAATTATATTTAAGATAACCACGATTTCCAAGTTGAGAGTGAATTGAAGAGAAATGAGTGGGCATGGGGAGATCACAAAATGAGAAGAAAGAGAGTGAAGACTTGGATTAAAATAATGGTAATGGATAAATTCAACATACATTAACTGATAGATTATGAGTAAGCAAGAGTAAGGAAATAAAATGATTTAATTTTATTGGACATATGGAATATATCTAAATTAACTTTCGCTGCAGACAGCTTTTTTATGTATCATACACACAGATGTATATGCATGTGTGTGTCTGTGTATGTACATGTGTGTATTTGGAATTGTCATAAATTTTATTATTTTCTTCTTCTTACTTTTTTTTTTTAACTTTAAAGACATTTATTTACTCCTATATTAGAATGGGTCCAGAAAACAGACATATGGGTAAGATATTGTTTTAATACCCTTAGTTTCTGGTTCTTTAGATACTCTCTCATCTGGCCTGCACTTCAGCACTGTAATCATTCCTTTGCATGTCCATCTCTTCCAGAAGCCTAACTTTATCTAGTACATGGATTCTCTCTATTCATTTGCCCCTAAGGGTCTTGCTTTGCCTGGCACACACATGTGTTCTGGAAGATACTGAACAACAAAATGATCATCATGTTCATTCATAGGATGTAATATTTGTTCTTCTGTGTCCCCTAATGATGGTGAGAAAACTGGAGGCTACAGAGCTGCTTATTTGAGTTCCTACGTTTCTGCTCTCATTTCTCGGTAATGAGTCAGAGATATTGGAGGGTGGTGATTTGGCAGCCATAGAGCTTGCAAAGTGTCATTGGAAGAGCTAAGTCAACAGTACCTGTGTGGTTCATCAAGTTGAAGCTCTTGGAATTGGAAGAAAGCTCAGAGGAACTCTAATCTTACAGAGGAGTCTCTCTGTACTGTAATGTCATAGCTGAAGGTCGTCTAAAATGCTTGATTCCAAATATTGGGCTTCTCAGAAATAATGTCTCCTTTCTTAGTTATAACTGGTGAAAGTAAATGATGATGTAATACCAAAGTGGGAAACTAGACTACAATGCATTCTCATTAATTTAAACTACTAATTAAACTGTATATTCTATTAAACATAGGGATAAGGAAATAGATACCATATACAGAAGAAGGAAAATTACAGTGGATGATTTCCACTCAGGTTCTTCATGAACTTATTCTTTATATTTTATTTATATACATTTTAACCCAAATACTGTCATTAAATATTTCCATCTTCCATGCTCAGCCAGTTCCTTCTCTCTGTAGTCCTCTTATAAAAATATACTGTGGAGATTTTAAATAATAGACATAAGGAACTATTCACCATCAGAGCATATTTATAAATGATCCAAGGATAACTTTGGGAAAGTGCCCAGGACCTAGTGTGTTGTGAAACTGACACACTCTGCCTTCTGTGCACTGCTCTGCTTTACAGCCTCTTGTATCCATGGCATCATGATCCCTTCTGTGCCCACTGCTTTCAGGAAGATCTGCCAAACTAAATCAGATTAGGATGTTGGGGCTTTAATGAGTTACCTCTCCTAGGAGCATTTTTCTTTTTAGGAGAAGGAGAAAAGTCATGTCTTGCTAATGGTAGAACTTCAGGTATCAGTGAAGGAGACATCTTGAACTACAGAGGACCAAGCCTCTGCTGGCGCTTTTAACAGCAGTGTGTGTAAGCCTTCTTCCAAACACCCTGGCCTGAAGGGCAGATAAAATACCCAGTGACATTTACTTGGTTGTGTTCTTAGTTGGCTCTTCAGTGACTCTGCCTTGTTATCACACATAGACACAGCCTGTCACCCTTCCTTGCAGTCTCCCTGACCCGGCTGATTCATCCCTAAAGGCTCAGACTCACACATCTGGTCCCTCTGCATGTCAACTAGGACCACAGGCTCTGGACTCTGATTGCTGGGCCTGACTTCCCTTTCTCTCCCATTTACTGTGTGTGGGAACAGAAGTAACCTTTCCAAGTCTCAGTTTTATCATGTGAGAAATGCCATGTTGTGGGTTTCTGAGGACAAAAGAAGACAATGGATGTAAATGGCTTCATCTAGTACCTAGAATACAGAGGAGCTCAAGAAATATTAGCTAAACAAATAATAACAAACTCTCATATGTGAATATTTATACATATTAAATCATCTAATTCTTATAACAACTCTAAGAAGTGGTTTCTATTATTATTTCCATTGTACAGATGAACAAAAGCACAGAAAGGTTAACTGACTTACCAAAAGTCCCATAGCTAATAAGTGAAGGAGTCAGAATTTGAGCCCATGGCTTTCCAGAGTACCTGCTTTTTACCATTCTGCAGTGCTACGTCTCCTATAAACAAGTGATATCACCTAAGAGCATTGGCAAAGTCATCAGAAAACTCTTCTGTATAACCCCAATCCAGGTGAAACGCAGGTCAAACGAAAGCTCTGTAATGCAAAGTGATGTGGAATGAATGAGTCATTCCCACCATAATGCAGAAAACCGGGGTAGCCTTACAGCCTCATAATAAGAGACCTAAGATATTATCCAGTGCAACTGTTTCACTTTATAGATAAGGAAACTGGATCCCAGGCAGTCCAGGTACTTGCACATGGTGATAGTTAGACCGACGCAGAACCAAGTCCCCATTAGGTTTCATAGGCTCAAATCCAAGGGCACTTTTATTCACTACATTTTCTGTATGAGACTCTCATGTCCTCTGAATTAAAGACAATTTTTCTTTCATAGGCTAATTTCCTTTGACCCAAGGTAAAAATCTATTTTGACTTGTTTCAATGGAAATTTTTAGTGATGATGTAAGATACAAAAAGTGGGGTTAAATAGGAGGAGACCAAGAGCTCAGTAATGGGGTTGGGTTAATTCCACTGAGCAAAAGGTGGCTAAAAGTAGCTGTTTGGCGGGGTTAGGGAACAGCTGGCTCCTGCTGAATGTCAGTCCAAAGATGCTGGACAGTATGTCTCTCTATTACTTCGGGTTCACCGAATGAGCTTGTTCTGTAAGCTGCCTTGTTTTCTAATACGATGGCTGTTTCTGCAGGGCAGTGTCTTGCTCCCTGCTTTTCAGTGACTGCATACCTAAAAGTGAGTATTGGCAAAAATAAACCTGCAGGCAAGATACATTTTAAATGGTTACACAACAAATGCTTTCTCCTCCCCTACAGTAATGTACTTGTAAAAGAGTCAGATTGGGGAAGGAAAAAGCTGTTGAAGAAAACTTTGCTAAGTGGATGCTTACTCTGAGCGCTGAGAATATGAAATATGTTTTGCCACGAAGCTCTGGATTATGAAAGAGTGCTGATTCATATTGTTCTGGAATCACCAAATGCTCGAGCTGTAAGGAGCCTTAAAGGCCTCCTAGTGTGAACTCCATGTTTTGAACAGGAGCAAAAGGAGACAATGATAAATAGCTCAAGGTCACAGCTAGTTTGAGAGTCAAGATTTTTGTCCTGGAATTTTTATAGTGAAATGTCATTTACAGGGTCAAGAAGGTGTTCATCTGCAAATAACAGGAACCCATCCTAATGGTGGCCTTGCAGATTGGGATTCACCTGTGTCATGCAAGAAGACATCCAGGGGCAGCCAGCGTAATGTAATGATGCTGCCAGGTGTCTATTAAGCTTTCTGCTCCTCCCGCCTTTGTGTGAAGGCTTCATTCTCATATTTTCCCCCTCCCTGTGACAAATACTGCTGCATCTCCAGGCCCAGGTCCATGTACTTATGTAAAGAAAGAAGGGACAGAAGGCCTAAGAAGATGCCTGACATTGGACCTTTTCAAAATTTTCCCAGAAGCCTCACCTGGCAACTTCTGTTCAACTCTCATTGTCTGGAAGTGGGTCACTTCTGCATCTCTAGCTGCAGGGGAATCTGGGAAGGCAGGTACTTTTGGTTATGCACAGTCACCCCAAACAAAATAGGGGATTTTTTAGTTAAGGAAGGATGGGGGAATGGATAATGCATAGAAAACTACTTGAGTATGAAACATAAAGGATGCTGAAAGTAAGTCATTAAGGGCATAGTCTTCAGGGTCAGACATATCTGGGTTCAAATTCTGGCTGTGACAATTTTGGTGCAAGTTACTTTACCTTCTCAGGCCTCAGTTTTCTTTACAAATGGAGAAAATTACGGTGAAATGAGGCAACAAGTTTGTAGTGAAGTTAACAAAGATAATTGTGGCATGATAAGATCTCCAGATATTTTCACATTTTATCATTGTTTTAGGATCTGGTAACATTCGTGTTGCTTACCCTCCCTGGACCAAGTTATACTTTAATTTCTTTTACCTTCAAAGAGACAGAATATTCAGGACACCAAGATACAGAAGCTGGTTAAACAGGTTTTATTCACCTTTATTCCCTATGACAAATAATGCCCAAATGATAACTTGGACATCATTTACACTGCTTCTGACACTTTGCTCAAAGGAGGGAGACTTCAATGGGCCACCCATCCTGGCCTCAACCTGAAGAGCTTCCTTATTGTGGAGAAGAGATGCCCAGGCCTGCAGCCCAGACCTCATAGGAATTCACAGCCAACAGAGAGGGAGTGTTCGGAGCCTTTTATATATTTTCCTAGGGCAGAAACTCAGTAGATGATGAAATTTACATCTCCCAGACTAAATCTCACTGAGTTTTAAAGAAAAAAAAAAAAGGAGACTGACTGCTTCTTTAATAAATTAGAGGAACTCATATTTCCACATTTCAAACAGGAAATGTGTGTGTTTTACACCTTCTCTCTCAATCCAGGTAGTTAGATATCACAGGAAGTGGCACAGGGCTTTGGTCAACTTTATTTAAGAACAGTGATGATAACATTAGTATTTCTTAGTTCCTTTAGAAAGAAAAAAAATCATTACATTGTTTCTATGAGAGGTTAATTTCCCTTCTGGAAATATTTCCTGAATACCCTATAATAGTTATGCTTGGCATGATATTCAGGTGAAAACTGTACACTATATCCTTTTATTTCAAACATTTTTATTAATAAAATAATACATGAGTGTTGTAGATAAATGAGAAAACAAAAAGATAAAAACATGGTCATGTATAATTCTACCATCTAAAAACACTTAATATTTTCTTGCATATTCTTCAAACTTTCTATATATTTACACATATATATTAAAATTGGCTTTATGTTTTGCATACTATTTTTTAACTTTTTGTACTTAACAATGTGACATTCCTTTTACATTGAACACACAACTTTACATCATCCTAGAAAATGGTTGCATAAGTATTCTTTATATAAATGCATAATAATTGTTTAACTACCTCCTATTGTAAAAAATTTCTTTTGTTATTGTTTGTTTTGTTTTGCTTTTTGCTTCTGTTATATTTTCCAGTCATGTGTTGTGATGGAGCACATAACTGTATTTGGACCTTGGTGGGCAATGAATTATTTTCTGAAAACTAAATTTCTGAGATAAATGATATGAATGTAATTTAAAGCATTACTACTACAAATTTTCCACCAAACAGATGAGGATGGTTTGTACTACCATTAGAAGTATATAAGAGTGCTTATTTCCATGAACTCTTGCCAACACCAGGTATTATCATTAAAAAGTATACTATAGTGTGTGTATGTTTGTGTTGGGGGTACTTTTTCTGAACTTGTAACTAGATAGAATTTTCCCAGCTGTGATTGTATATTCAGTATCACATAGACAGGGATAGTGAATAAGTGTGAAGGGCTGCTTCTGTGAACCTGTTTCCTCCATGTGAAAACTGAAATGGAAAAATGCTGCTTTTCTGCAAGAATGATGATGTCCCTTTGTATTTCTAATACCAGTTAAATTTTGCTTTCTCTGAACTTCTTTCTCCATATTGTAAAGAAGTTGAGTTGAAGAAACAGCAAACTGGGTTATTACATAAAACTCTAAAATAGATACAATGTCTGATACTTAAAGAAGATCAGTGACAGAGACTCAATATAGACAAATACAGCTTTTGAATGCATCATGTAAACACCAAGAGTCCAAAACAAAAAGGGAAAGGAATTGCTTTGTGCAAGCATGGCAGAAAAAGTAATCTAGGGGCAACTTGGGAACAAGGTGACCATGAGTGAAGAATGAAGCATTTCAGTTATAGAAACAGTCTCAAGCTTGCGTTTTATAAACAGGAACACAGAAATAAAGGAATCTAAAGCTCCTGAGTCAATGATAAAGCCTTATGTCCAGTTTTAGATTCCACAACTTTAGAGAAACATGGAGAGTAAAAGTAGGCACCATTCCTTGAGTTTCTTTCTGTATTCCAGCAACATTGCATTCATTAACAAATATAATGTAATAATTACAAGTCTTTGAGATGCATATTATGACCCCCATTTTACATAAGAGGAAACCTAAGCTTAAAGAAAATACTTTAAGGCTGCCTATCCCCTCATCTAGGGTCCAGGATTGAAACCAGGTTGGTCTGCCTCCAAGGCTCATCCTCTTATTCACTTAGCTATAAGGCATGCTTGAAAACATGATGCGGCAAAAGGGCAAAGATTAATCAATCCTATTGCTTAGAGATGACAGCAAATTTCTATTGAATCTCCTTCTTCCACCTGGATACTGTAACTATACCTACCAAACTGAGGTAATTAGAGGCAGGGTTGGAAAATTGCTGATAAAAAGAATTTTGTTTTCTCTGACTGCATTCTGTGAGACAGTTCCTTCATTGACCTTGCATATAAATTCCCTTATGTGCCCTAAGGCAGGTGATGACTCACTCACCTCTGACTGACCAGACCTATAAAGCTGACTGCAGGTGTGAAGATGAAAGCAGGGGAACCATATTTTTCTACACGTTAAATGGGAGAACCAAACAAATTAAAAAGTTGCCAGGAAAGGTTAAAATATTAGGAATTTTTTTCCCTAGGAGAAGAAAAAGCTGAATTGTGGCTTTCAGAAAGACTTAAAAAACAAAAAGGAAATAAAGAATTCAAACCAGCTGATATCTGTCTCCACTGAGAATGAAGAGGAAATGAATTTAGATTTTGTTGTATAAGATTTAAGTCAGAAAGAACTTTCTGATAGTAATGGTTGTTGAATATTGCAATAGGTTTACAGAAGGTGCTGTGAAATCAATTTCCTTCATCATAATTCTTTTAAAACTGGGGTATTATCTTATTTGTCCAAAGTGTCCAAAGAGGCAGAATAGTCCATTTTCAGAACCTCGGATAGGGACTAGCCCATGACCAAAGGGACATCATTACCAAGGGAGCCTAAGACTACTACAGAATACAGAAGAAGGAATGTAAACATAAAATAAGGCAGCGATTAAGGGATTAAGCATAAAACAAGAGAATCTTTCAAAGTGATAGCATTCCTTTTTCAAGGAAACTGAAGAAATATTTACGTATTTTCCCTGTATCAGTGTTTCCCATCATATCACTGATGTGTGTCTATGTGGGGATGAGGCACTGAATGCTGCTGTTTTGACCAAGGTAATTTATAAAGATGTAATAACAGAATTTGAACTTCATTCAGTTTAATGGCTGAAATGTTATTTTAGCCACCAAATGGAGTTCAGTTTGTTTCTTAAATTCTGCAATATTTTAAGAGTAGAAGAAAAACAATCAATATAAGAACTAGTGTTCAGTGCCTACTTTTCACCATGACAGTTCATACAGGTGATTATGAAATCCAAGACAGTTTTATTTCATAGCTTGTTTGCTCAGTGAATCTTACATACCAAAGCACTACAAAATCAGTCTTTTACCAATGAATGCCTGTTAATCTGGTCTGATAATAATTATATCTAACCTCTTCAAAAAATTATGTGTAGCTTAGAAAATTCCAAGTTTTAGCCTTCTTTTCTCTTGAGATAGTTCTATTTTCAGTGCCTTTCTAAACTTTGCCCTTCTATAGACAATAATGTCCATTTCTATTATGTTTAAATACTTTTATTATTCAAACTATAGGGATTTCTACATAAGTCCCATATTCTCTCTCATTAATCTCATATACATTCTGTTTAAAAGCATGTTTTATAGAATATCTTGATTTATCTCTGTAAATCTTTTCATCATATAATTTAGAAATTGAGATTTTTCAACATGTTTCAATTTTATATTTTATAGGTTTTGTCAGATGTCACTCTTCCCTCTCTCACTCTCTAGGTTTTAGGCAACATCATAACAGTGATAAAGTCTGTAATAAAATCTGCTATGACACAGCAGCATATAGCACATTTCCATGTTGCAATCTTGTAGTTGTATGCCAGATGCTTCACTAGAGATCTGCTATATAGAGTGTCATTCTATAAACCATGAACCTTCTGCTCCAATAGAACTTCTGTACTTATCGCCTCTAAAAATACCTTTTGTGGATTCTCATTCACTTCCATTCACCCTGAAAGCCAATCCATTGCTTACATTATTGAAGAACTCAGTTTCATTCCTACTTTTCCCAAAAGGTATTCTCTGATCATCTCTGATCTCTCATTCTGAAATTTAGTATTGTGGTATTTTTTCATCTCCCGCATAGCATATACAGCTTGGTATTGTTGCTGTATTTTGTGTGCTTGTGTCATGCCTTCATAGCTGTATTATAAGTCCATATAGGAGGCAGTATAAAATAGTGGTTATGAGCAAGAACTTCTGAGTCAGATGTTAAATCCTACACTCATCACTGTTTGTTCTTGGGCAAGTTACATAATCTCTTAAAGCTTCCATGTCCTAATCTGAACTATAACTTCTATATGGAGTTGTTGTGATGAATAAGTGAAATGCTTAGGTATTTAGCACATTGCCAGACATAAAGTAAGTATTCATCAAATTGAAGGCAAAGCCAATGCCCAATAATTCAAGGCAACTCTTGAAAGTGCAGAACCTAAGGATTTTTTCCAAGTTGAGATCTCAATAAACAATTTGATAATTGAATGAAAATATGGTGCTCCCTACCAGAACTGAGTAATAACAATTATATAGTTCTTCTAAGAGCTTTATAATAAGTCAGCTATTTATC
Organism: Camelus dromedarius; assembly: GCF_036321535.1. Taxonomy (NCBI): domain Eukaryota; kingdom Metazoa; phylum Chordata; class Mammalia; order Artiodactyla; family Camelidae; genus Camelus; species Camelus dromedarius. Next base: position 17,418,136 of record NC_087441.1, on the reverse strand, counting down.
CATCCACAACTCCTTCTAGGGCTGCACAGAGAAGTATCTAAATAAGTTCTTCACTACTAGGAAAGTCAAGATGAAGCCTGGGTAGTCAGATGGAAAGGGAAGAAGAGGCAGAGCATGGGTTCTGTGCTGAGTGTTTTATTTTCAGTCTGACATTATTTACTCATGACCTCATAGACAGGCAAAGGGTACATGTCCCCTAGTTTTCTTTCCATCTATGGAAAATCTGTTTGTATAAGATCCAGAATAAGAGCACTTTATTTTTTCCCAAACTTTTGAGGTATAATGACAAAAAATAGTATATGTTTAAAGTGTACAATATGGTAATTTGATATACATATACACTGTGAAATGATTACCACAGTCCAGTTAATTCACACATCCATTACCTCATGTAGTTATCTCTTTTGTTATTGTTTTTCTAAGGACATTTAAGATCTACTGTCTTAGCAAATTTCAAGTATACAATATATATTATTAGCTATAGGCTGTTATTTGTAATATATATCATCAACTGTCTAGTCACTGTGCTGTACATTCGATCCCCAGAACTTAACCATCTTATAACTGAAACTTTGCAGTCTTTGACTGACATCTTTCCAGTTTATCCATTCCACAACTTCTGGTAACTACTGTTCAACTCTCTGGATCTATGAGCTTGACTTTTTCAGATTTCACATATAAGAGAGATCACATAGTATTTGTCTTTCTATGTCTGGCTTATTTCACTCAGCATAATGTCTTCCGGGTTCATCCATGTTATTGCAAATGGTGTCATTACCTTCATTTTTATACAAATATTCCATTTTTATGGCTAACATTTCATTGATAATATTTCACTCAATTATATGTAATATAACATTTATTATATTTGCTTTCTCCATTCACCCATCAATAGACATTTAGATTACTTCTGTATCTTGGCTATTGTGAATAAGGCTGCAATAAACATGGTAGTGCAGATATTTCTTTGAGATACTGATTTCATTTCCTTTGGATACACACCTAGTAGTGGGATTACTGGATCATATAATTGTTCTTTTTTTAGATTTTTGAAGAACTTCATATTGTTTTCTATAATGGCTATACCAATTTACATTCCCACCAACAGTGTACAAGGGTTCCTTTTTCTCCATAGTCTTGTCAACAAGAGGCACTTTCTTTAGGCAGCTCTTCCTGATTCTTAACCCAAGGCATCTTTATTAGATATTTACATTCAACTTTGTCGTGTCATTAGTTCGGTTGCTACTAAATGAAAATTACATGATTTTAAACTTCTTGGAGGTGATTTTCTTCCTCTTTTGTATCTAGTACTATCATCAATATGAGTACAAATAAGATAATATTTATGAACACAATGTTTAAAGTACAAAGATTTATAAGAGTGCACGTTATTTTTCTTGTTCTTATATTAGAGCTTCTCTTATAGAAATGTACATGCTAGTTTGGAATCTCTTAGACTTCATAAGAGAAATGAGCAATTTAAGCATGGTTCAACACTTGATACTCAAATCTCAATCAATTTGTAAAGAATTGCTATCCAAATAAGAAATATGAATAAAGAAATTGAAATAAGTATTTCATAGAACTAATTGACCCTTGACCCATGCTGACATCTTTTTTTTTTTTTTGGTTATGAAAACATACACATTTAATTCCTTCTTGCTATTAAGAGAAACAAGCAGTAACTTAGGAGTCAAGTAGACTGTTCCAGTTCTAACATAAATAAACTTCCTGCCTATTGGTGAGCTTTACATCTCTATGGCTCAGTGCTCTTGTCTGTAACCTGAAGGGTTTGAACAGAGTATGTCTAAGGCACTTAATAAATTTAAAACACAGGATTTTCTTATTCAAATGCATGGAACATTCTTGCTTATTTATTATGCACGTATTTTGGTTAAAAAAGTAAAATCATTTTTGTGATTGTAGTCCAAAGGTGGGCACCTTAGCTGTAGAGTTGCTTCCCTTGTAACACCAGCTTCTGATGCATTTTCAGTGCCTTTTGCTGAAAGAGTTGGCTGGTGATGTCTAGGTACCTTGTAACTTCCTGAACCTGCATTTATTGTGAGTAAGCGGCATCTGACTTCCTTCCTCGTGCCCTCTTCTGCAGACAGATGAGGCATTCATTTGCCAGCTGCAGTTTCCCCCTTATAATCAGTCAATGCCTCTTGTCTGAGCTGTGATGTCCATGGAGCCGAGGATTTTGCCACGTGTTAAATCTTCCATTTGGTCTTCACTGGCCTGCATTAGGCCACTGAAGGTGGTTAAATGAAGAGGAAAATACATTAATTTGGTAATTTAATCTTATGAAACAGGAAACAAAAATTTTTCTGTTCAAAAATACAAAAAAATATTATTAGGTTTCATTACAGTATCTATGAAACTTTAATAGATGTTGAGATTTAAGTCCTAAGTTGTTTTTGGATATCATTGTTTTAAAATAATTTTTACATAACTATTGCTGTATTTATATGATATTTATCTTGAAAAATTTTGAAAGCTACTGCCAAATTGTCCACCAAAATTTGAACTACTTTCGCCAACAGTGAATATATTGGTGCCTTGCCAACACTGAATATTATTAATCTTTGAAATTCTGGCAATCTGATAGGTAAAAAAATAGCATTTTGATAAATGACACTCTCTTCATATTTAATGAGATTAGTGATTTTTAAAACATGCTTATTACCCACTTTTACTTACTTTGTTTCAATTGCTTGTTTATAACTTTTTGCCATTTTCTATTGGGCTGTTGTAACAAATGTACTTTTACCATGCATTTAATGTCTAGAACTACTCTAAATACTAAGACTGTATCATTGAACAAGTCACAAAAGGGTGTACTTATATTTCTAGGAGGAAAATAAAAAATAAATAAGAAAAAAATTCAGGTAAATTTACTAAGGTAAAATCAAGGGACATGCTCAGTATTTACTGGGAGGTGACTTTAAGATAACTGATCACAAATGGCTTTTCAGAGGATGTATTTGTGTTGAGACATGATTGACAATAAACATCCGTACAAGTACCTCTTTTTAGGTGATAGAAACAGCTAACATAGAGGCATGAGTGAGTTTAGGGTATACTAGGAAGAGAAAAAGACCACAGAACTGGCTCAGCCCATGTACAGCCTGATAATCCAGAGTAAGGAGATTTGGCATCATTCCAAATATATTGGGAAATGATTGGAGCTTTCTGCAGGGGAGTGATATAATCTGATTTATACCTTAACAGATCTGTTTTCTAAGTGTGGAATGAATCATTGAGGACAAGATTGAAAGCAAGAAGACCAATCAAGAGACTAGGATAGTTGGCTAGGCAAGAACTGATAAGTTACTTAGGGTAGAGGATGCTGTCAGTGGCCTGCCCAGGTTGCCTCTACCTGTCTGGTGCACCGATCTCCCAGCTACTGGAGAGTAGGCTTCTACAAATCCCAGCTGTCTCCTTCCTGGGAGGCTATACCTCCCTTCCCCTCTCATGGACCTTATACAGTAATGGATGGACAAAGGGGTCTGCTTGCTTAAAGAGGAGGTTAAATGTGTAGTACAATTTGTCCCTTTCCTTGTGAAATCAGATGAAGCTAACTTTTAGCTGAGATGACATTCCTACTTAGTATTCCCCTCTTGTTCTTCCCTGAATCTCTCTCTCCTCTTCTCAAAAATTACTTGAACAAGAAACTTCATCTCAATTCTGTTTTTAGGGAACCTAACCTAAGACACTTGGTTTAGGGTGTCATAGGTTGAAATGAAAGAGAGAGACTGAATTAGGAATGTTTTAGAGATAAAGTCTGCAAGAATGTATCAGAAATATGAGAGAAAGACAGCAATTAAAACAGCTCCTAAATTTTGTTATTGAACAGCTTGATGGATAATGGCACTATTTACTAATAGGAGATGTCTGAGAGGAGCAGTTTTGCAAGTTGGAGAAAGAAAAATTATTTTTCAGATATGTTAAGGTTGAAATGTCTATACATGGATATGTCAGGTAGGCAATTGAATACACTAATCTTTTGCTCCAAAGGACAGTCCAGTCTGAAGATTTATATTTGGGATTCAACTATTGTATTCAAATGGTGTTTGAAGGGATTTGACTCAATGAGGGTACTTAGAGTGAGTGTACAGGTGAAGAAGAGAAAGTTTCCCAGGACTGAGTCCTGGCATGATGATATTTAGAAGTTGAGCAGAAAAGAGAAATCTAGGAAATACACTGAGGAGTGGTCAACGAATGAAGAGGGAACCGTGAGGGGGTTGTGTCACAGAAACTGAGAGGATACAGTATTTCAAGGAGGTTGTGGCCAACTGTTGAATGCAGCTGAGTGGTTGATGAAGACGAAGACAGAGAACAGATTATGGGATATAGCAACAGAGAACCTATTGATGACCTTGACAAGAAAAGAGTTTAACAAGAAGAAGGTACTGAGGTGATGGGAGTGAATGGTAATGGGGAGAATGGGATCTGATGAAGCAAACACAGTGAGCCAGAAAACTATCATTGCTGTGAACAGGAATAGTGAATGAGGTAGTAACTCAAGTAGGACAAAGAATCCAAGTTTTTTTTTTTTTTTGATTGACACTATTAGAAGGGATAAATTGATTTTACAGAAGAGAGGGAACAATTGCAGAAGGAAGTCCTAGAATAGACAAAAAGTGATTGGAATTAGTGTTCGTGAGCAGGAGTTGGCTTTATCCTGAAGCAGAAACACTTCAAATTTGCAATAGGAGGGATGCCAGAGAATGAGTGCCAATAAAGAACATTTCATAGATGTTGTGGTATGTGGCTGAATTAGTTCTTGTCTGATTGTTTTTGTGTTTTTACTGAAAAGTGAAATGAAGATCTCAGCTGAGATGGGGGTCAGAGGAGGGATCAGTAATTTAAAGACTTGCGGATAGAAGAATAAAGATGAAATAATCATGTTAGGGACTAGGAATGTTTATTTATGGGAAGATGTAGTATAATTTCCTTGCACTATTGAGTACCCCTTTTGGTATGTATGCTTATGAACTTTAATTAAAACCAGTCATCAAGGTTGTGAGTTTTACACCAGCCATGTTCAGGTGCTCAGGTGTAGACATGGACTGGGTGAATAGTTCGGTTTAACTAGCATTAGGGTTTTTTCAGAAAAACACAAGGGAGTTAAAGAATTTGCAAGAGAGTAATTATGAGAATAGACTATGTGATCTAAGCTGGGCTAAGAAGCAAACCAGAGGGAGGATGGAAAAAAAGGGAGGTGAACAATTTGAGATTTTTATGAGGTTGAAGAAATGGTGGAGTAGTGGTAGTGAAATATATAAGCTTGAAAGGTAAGAGGACATAGAGACTGGGATGTTTTATATCCACATTTAGAGTTATTAGAAACATTTGTGATAGTGAGGTAAAAAGTGTGAACATGAAAGTAGGTGGATTCCAGGAAGTATAATTGGATGGAGGAGGCTGAGAAACTGAGAATATGATATTGGATCATCTACATTGGTATCAAAATCCCCAAGTTGGGGAGGGGAGTAGAGGTGTAGAGGACACTAAGGGGGGTCATCAGTGAAATACAAAGATGGGGGGTTGACATAATGTGGTATTTCTTTTATTTCATTGATTTCTATGAGTTCTTAGCTTTTTAAACTATATTTTATTATGAGAATAATATTAAGATAAAAATCAAAACATAAGACCAAACCTCTCATAATCCCATCACTTCATTAGAGGGTGGTGGGTTTTGACTAAGCCCTGTAACTGTTTTTTGTCTGCTTATTTTGGCCTAGCCAGGTGTTCTATTTGCTTTGCTTACTTACTCTTTGTGAAAATATTGTAGGACTTGCTATCACCATGACTATCTGCCTGGCAGCCAGCAGAGGCAAGCCCTCAAATGAACAAGTCTCATCATGTTGGTTGACCTCCTACCCCAATGTGCTGATCTCTCCCACATTGCTAAAATCTGGGACAACTATTAATCATGGTTGTAAAATAGGGCAGCTGTCCTTCATTTCTCAAAACCTGTTTCACCGTGGACATCCCAGTTATATAGTTTCCCTTTATTTTCTTAGAGCTGATAATTTGATTACATTTGATTATTCTCTTTAATCCATCCAGATCTTCCTTCAGTCCTAGTTATATTCACAAATTATTTGGCAGATCTGTCTTCTCCATTCTCTGTGACTAATGAGCCCTTATTCTAGCTTGTAAGTGCTGCTGCTGCCAGGTTGGGTTGAACATCTGCTGATTGTTTCTGGACAGGGAATTACGGGGAGAGCGGAATGGATGCTTTCAAAGAGCTGGCTGCCCAGGAAGGCCTCTGCATCGCTCATTCAGACAAAATCTACAGCAATGCAGGGGAGAAGAGCTTTGACCGACTCCTGCGCAAGCTCAGAGAGCGGCTTCCCAAGGCCAGAGTGGTGGTCTGCTTTTGTGAAGGCATGACTGTCCGAGGCCTCCTGAGCGCCATGCGGCGCCTTGGCGTCGTAGGCGAGTTTTCACTCGTTGGAAGGTAAGTCTTAATCTCTTTGTCTCTCTCCCTCTCTTTCACACACACATCACGCGCGCGCCCACACACACACACACACACACTTTGGCCCACATACACTTGCTCTCACAAAACTGGTCTTCTTGACTCCAAAGCGGGTGAGAGATGCTCTGGGCTGAATGTTGGTTCTGTCTCTCATTGAGAGTGGGGCTATTGCCATGTTGATGACCGACAAGAGCAGAGCAGTCAATGACAAGATGATGAGACTCTTTCAGAAAAAGGTGCCGAGTTGTTGCTAGAATATGTCATCCTGGTGAATTATTCTTTTCATTTGCTTCTCCTCTCCCACCCCTCCTCCTCCCCAAGCCATGCAAATGCTTATTTCTTCATGTTCCTAAACGTAGATTTCTCAGTGGGCTTAGTTAAAGGATGGAGGGTAGCAGTGAAGGTGGAAATATATATTAAGATTTGAAATTTAAAGGGCTAGCTGAATGCAAGTGAGGACATGTGGCTGAAATCTGGTACTTGATAATATAATCTCTTACACCATGGGATGGCTGATAGTGATGCTTTCAACATGTGATTTCTGGAATTGCAGATGGTGGGTTCCAAAATCTGTGTTCTTTCTAGATAATAGGTACTTGTGTGGGAATAGAATTTAGTATCATATTTTTCATAAGGGTTTTTTTTGACATAAGAGGTATCTTCTTTAATTTGCCATCTTCTAAAGCTGCATAAAGGAACCAATAAATTTTTCCAAGAAACCTACTGAGTTCACTTAAATGAAAGCTTTCGTTGATCTCTGACTCTATTACTCTCATCCTTCAGATCTCTTTTTCTCCTCCATCTTCTCTACTAGCTAGAGCACAGTCCTTTCTCAGCTGCTAACGTACCTCAACCACCAACACTTTTCTCTAGGAAACCGGGTAGTAGTGGTATGGACATCCCCCCTGGACCTTTCCCTTCTGTCCTTGCACTTGTGGTAATGACTGCAATGGTGAGAAGACTAATGTCACCATCGTCTGGAACTAGAGGCACAAGGCACTTCAAAGACTTTTGAGTAAAAGATAGAATAGGAATACAACTAAATGAATAAAGAAACAAAGAAATAATCTCTAGGCGAGAGGACGTATGAAGTCAAGTTAGGGTATACTTCAAAATTAAGACAACTATTGGATTTGTGTAGTATTGGCACACTGCCACAGTGTCTTTTTGGTTTCTTCAACGTGATGCAGTTGTATGAAGCCATTTGAGAAACGACATTTAAAGAAGGAGTAGTTAAAGATGGTATGCTGTTTCCTTTATGAGTAGAAAAGAATATAAGTAGCATTGTTGAAGTGTTACATGGAATAAATTTCTTAATATATGCACCAGGACAGATGGCATATAGATATTCAATCTTTTAACTGATTTTATAAAATGACTCTTTTATGAAGGATGCTTTTTTTTTTAATTCTCCTGTTTACCATTTTCAAAAGAAAAATAGTCTGTTTTGAAGGATTCATTCCGTTTAATACCCCTAAAGAGAGGCTAGCTACCTGGATTCTGGCAATCTTGAACAGATATAGCAAATATGTGAGCTTTGGGGTATACAGATTGCCTAATTATGAAATATATTTATACAAAATGCTGCAGTGAGTAACTGGAGTGTGAAAAACTCATTCTATTATCATTATTTAAAAGCTTCACAAGAATGGTGGTGTAAACTTACCTCTCTGGCTCTTGCTTACCTGCTAATAACACAACTGGGTCTGTCCAAGAACTTCTGAGAGTTTCACATGTGCTTGCTTGTCAAGGGCTCGGCCACATGTGATATCTACTTCTTTTACTCCTCTCTTTCTCTGCCTCACCTCTTCCGGGTTCTACTGACATGTCCTAGGGAACTATTATCACAGTGAACACCTCTGCTTCTGAGGACACTGCTCCCTATACTAATGGTCACTGCCAATAAAGCATGGAGCCCTGGAGATGTCAAAGCTATGCCACACTCAGTGCTTCTCTGTCTTCCTGGGCTGTATTCCATGAAGGTCTATCAAAGTGGTTTTTTGCTTTTACTCTCCTATCTCAGAGGATTTGAGGGAAAACAGCACTTTTTTCATTCTTTTTTCAAAGCTCTCTCCCTTTTCTGGGAGAGATATGAGTCCAGGGGGAGCTGAGCTGACGATAAAGACAAGTAGTAACACTATGTCATACCTAGAATCAGCCTTTCCTTCAGACGCTTGATTCTCCCACTTTCTGTGGGGTGAATTCTATCCCAAATGTTCCCCTGTGCCTCATGCCAATGGATATTTGGTGAGCTTGGGTCCCTAATTTCAGCAGACATGTCCAGAAGGGTTCTAGTTTAACTTCAAGTTAAACCTTTGTGATGCTGTCAAACATATCTCCTTCCTATTTAAAGGGAGTTTCATTTACCAAAAGATAAATTCCTCTAGGGTTAGGAGCCATTCTTTAGTTTCTTTCACAGTACACAGTAAGATTCTGCATGCTGTGTGATTCACAGAGGGGGAATTGCATAGATGGTGATGGACCTCTATTCATAGAGGTGAAGATAAGTAAATCATGGTGTAGATTGCAGCAAGAGACATGTAGTTCAGAAAAAAATGAAAACTTCCTGAATGGAGATTTGTACTCCCTTGCCTCCCTCAACTCTTTTCTCTTATGCTTCATATCCAACAGAGAATGAAATGTTGTTGGTGCTACCACCAAAACATACCCAAATTTTGACAATTTAATACCATTCTTGCTGATACCATCCTGGTCCAAGCCACCATCATCTCTCACCTGGGTTATTGAAATAATCTCCTAATTGACCCTTTTTCCTCCCCACCATCTATTCTTAAGGCAAAGGAATCTTTTAAAAATTTAACTCAGGTAATGTCATTTTTTTACCCTACATACTCGATACCGTAAAATGGCTTTCCATTTGTCTCATAACAAAGTCCTTACAATGGCCTTCAAAGTCCCACATTCTGTCATTAGGACTGAGTTCCTTATAATGGAATAATAAACTATAGTGACAGAAATAGAAAATTCTCAGAGATATTAAACACATTCTATATTTAATTAATGTATGGCAATGGAAAAACCAAACAAAACAAGACATGAGCTCAGAGTTCCAGCTCTGCCATGGTCGTGTGATCATGTGATCTTATTAAGACTCGTTTTGTCTCTGAGTCTATTTTTTTCCTGTAAAAATTAATGAACTGGCTCCAGATCATCTTCAAATATTTCCAGTCCTAGAATTTATAATATATTAAGGCCATATGACTAATCTATGATTAAAAGAAATGTACCTATAGATTTATTTGTTTCTAAAATTATTCATGAATTTGGATTAATCAATTTATGTTTCTCACCAGCCACCTTTTTAAAACCAGGAGAATACATTAAATAGAAGTGCTCAGAATTAGTGTCTTAATCTGTGGTCATGGAATGTAGCCAGCAGATCCACACGAAAATCAAACCTTTTGACTTTGGACAAATTAGAATAGTATTCTCACCAAGTTAAGTTAACGAACCGCACTCAAGTTAGTTATCATGCAAAATAACCATTTTATTTTCTTGGCTTTATGGAACTCCCTCTTTTGAGATGCTCCTCAGACTTGTGCTCACCGTTATCTATAATTATGTTTTAATTATGATGGTGATGACAGTGATATTGTTGATGATGATGATAATACTTGTTTAGTACTTACTGTATGCCAGGCACTGTTCTAAGCACTTTGTATATATAAATTCATTTAATTGTCATAACAATATAAGATAGATACTAATATTTCCATTTCAATGTATAGAAATGTAAAGAATGTGTCAAAAAGTGTTGCAGTGCCAGAGCTGGGATTTGAACTGAGGCAAAGTGACTTCAGAACTCATGCTCTTAATCACTAAGTTATACTGTGTGTTAAGGCATGAATGTTTTGTTTAAGAGATACTAGCTTTACCCTTAGTTTTCTTTTAGTTTGCTCTGTCTTCTAGAGATTTATTTCATTGTTTAGATCCACTTTATTTGGGACAATCAACTGAAGTATCTCTATGAGAAAATTATTTTTTTTTTGGCGAAGGGTGGAAGTAATTAGGTTTATTTATTTACTTAGTGCAGGCACTGGGATTGAACCCAGAACTTCATGCATGCTAAGCACGCACTTTACAGCTGAGCTACACCCTCCCATCCGCTCCGTGAGAAAATTATTTTGCATTTCTAATTATTCTCTATTTCTTTCAGTCCTTTTTCGCTTTCTTTTACTATTAAATGTTTTATATGATATTTCAATAAAGGGGCCATTCTTTTCAAGCTCCTTATTTTTTAATCTTAACATGAGACTCTGCAATATCATTCTCATGTGCATACCAGTCTGTATCTATGGAACTACACTTATAGAGAAGCTGATTTGAAATAAGTGTGTGATATTTGTTGGAAATCCTAAGTTATAATTATTAAAATTCTAATAATTAACCGATGGATTTGTTCTAATTCCTATATTGTTCTTTTATTTGAAGAAAGTGAAAGTAAGCATGGTTTATGTATATAAACACCTTATAATAGCTACCATTTACTGAGGGTTTGATATGTACTAGGCTAATAATATATATCTCCAGTGTTAACAATAATCCTGAAATGGTGATTTGGAAGGTAGAGAAGTTAAACAATTTCCCCAAATTCCTAAATCAGTAAGTGGTGAAGATGAGATTCAAACTTACTACTATACTACAACATCACATAGATATGTAAATATCACAATTGTGACCTCCTCAGTGATAGGAACTAGGAACTTTTATTTTCTTATCATGCCAAGCAGTGTTTTGATGTGTTGGTTATGTAATAGCTATGTCAGGAAGCTCGGAGTGTCATAAAGAGAGCAGGTAGCTTCATTATGTGGCCCTGATTTCCCTTTCATGTTCCAGGATCAGTGAGTTTTACCTAGTGTGGTGAGTAGATGTTCTTCAATCAACCTCTATTTCTAGAATTCGTCTGTAAAATTGGAACTCATACTTGCTTACCTCTCAGAATGTTGTATTTGTCTAATCACAAAATGCTTACTTGTCTGTTAAACCAAAGCTGAGTGTTGGTAGCAGGTTCTCTGTGGGGACCTCTTTCCCTAAAGACACTCTTTTCTGACGGTAGGTGAGAGCTTTCTGGCTTTCATTCTATGCCTGGTATTGGCATTGTCCTGGCCTTCAGCCTGGCTTCCTGATCTTGGGAAGTTCTTATGGTAAGTTTACATTCTACCTTTCTAGAGTCTCTGATTAGATATTCTTAGGTGTACCATGTTTAATTATGTATTTCCTAGCCCCTTTTATTGGATTAATTTCTAATTAATTTCTACCCTGTAAAAAATGAACATCCAATAAAGATGATTAGGTCAATAACCTTCCATTTTGCCCCCTCTCCCTACTATATTCTGGTCAATCAGTTTGTAAGTGTATGGTCCTTGCATTTCAAATGCCTGTCCCTTTCTTACTGGTGTGTGATGTTTTACCTGTCACCTCTCCCAATTCTGGAACTTCTCACTCACTAGACCCACTTGGCATTATCTGTCACTGCAGAGAAACTCCCCTTCCCCATCTAAAACTGATCCATGAAAATACTAAGCTGAAAGCACAACAGACAGCATTGGGCACATATTTGAAAAAAAAAAATATTGAAATGGAATAATTTCTTTATCTGGAAAGTCTAGAGTTTCATTTTCAAACAAAGGAAATACTTGGTTTTTACAATGTAATTTTTAAAATATTTTTCTTCCAGAACCTAAACACATGTTTGGAAAGGTTACTTTTATACCCTTGAAACATAAGATAATATACCATGGTGTTACATTTCACACCCACGCTTTTAATGAAAAATGAGTCATTTTAGATCCCATCTTTCCATTATGGAAAAAAATGGAGAAACTATCTAAGGTTTGCAGACTTCAGGCAGAACTGCAAAGGTTATGTGTTTTAAGTAAATGTGGACTTTTAGTGAAGTATGACCTCCCCCACAATGGATTATAATCAGGAGGCTGCTAAGACCAATGAGCATTTTCTGACATGAAATGGTCACGACTTATAGATTCATAACTTGGCCTTCTTTAGCTTCCCAAGGGTGGAAAGTGATTACTAACCTGCTGACAGGCTGTCCCTTCCTTAAAACATTCCTGCTCCAGAGGCAGATTAATGAGAGCTTTGCAGAAGATAACACTGTTAGAAAAAGACCATGAGAAATGTGTGCTAGGGAAAGAGAAGTGATTTAGTTTAGAGCACTCTGGAGAATGGACATTATTTGTAGGATATTGACAGTTATTTTGAGCATAGAACTCAGCCACAGAAATGCCCAGGATTTCCACAAAATTGGGGGAACGATTTGCATTAAAGTTAGTAATGATTAACTCTTCTTTTATACCAACACCTATTTCTACGTTTCAGACAATGGACATCTGAAAACTGAAAGACTATTATCAGAGTCTCTACTTGCCTTTAGGGTATTAGAAAGGATTTAGGGTTTCTTCTGTATCTATAAGGCACTGGCTTAATTTGAATGAATGAAAAAGGCAGTCATTAGGATTTAGCCCGGTTTGTGTTTGAGGCTGATGGAAGATAACAGGGAATTTATCTTAATACATTTTTTTGGTTCCTATGACAGTCTATTTTCAACCTGGCTGCACATCAGACTCAGCAGGGGCACCTAAAAATGCAGATTCCTGGATTTCACCCCAGGCCATCAATAGAATTTCTTGGCAAGAGACTTTGGATCTTTTTCTTTTTTAAATAGGACCAAAGATGAATTAAGTTTCAGAACCAACACTCTGCAATGTCTACATCAGTGTTTTGCACTCAGGTGATGAATGAATTACTTACAGGATATCTTTGACAGGGAAAACAAAGTGAAAATTTTAGCTCCACTGCCTGTCAATCCACCATTTTAGCTCCACTTTTGGGGGATTGTTTTTTGCTTTATTATATCTTGAAATTTATTTGCCTTTAAGATTTTCTTTTAAAAATAAAGATATATCTGAAAGTAATAAATCATAGTAGTAGTAGTATTAGTAGTGGTAATAAACACTATTTGCAGCTCTGCTTGTTTGCTTATTTCCTGTGTTTCTGTCTCCTCCTGATGCCCAAACTGGCCTATTGACCTGGCCCCTAAAAATTTAGCCCTGGCTCAGTTTTCAGACTAATTAAGATGCAAAGTGGGATGTGCATAAACATGTAGCAGATTTAGTGTCAGCCATCTCCGAGTCCGGGCTTTCCCAGGGCGGACCAATGAACTACTATTGCTGAGGACAATTGACCTTTGAACAACACAGGTTAGAACTGCACATGGCCACTTTTACGTGGATATTTTTCACTAGTAAATATTACAAGTACTACAATGGTCAGTGGTCACTAGTAAATATTACAAATACTACATGGTCGAATCCACAGATATGGAGGAACTGTGAATACGGAGTATTCACTATAAGTTATATATGGATTAACCTCTACATTGTTCAAGGGTCAACTGTAGTATTCCGTGGCATGGATATGCTTCAATATGCATATCCTTTCTCCTGCTGATGAACATTTGTATTTTTTCCAGTTTTGACTATGATGAATAATACAGCTCTGAACATTAATGTATAAGTGTTTGTTTGGACACATATATTTCATTCTCTTTAGGAAATATTATAGAGTGAGATTATGGGTCACATGGTAAGTGTATATTTAACTTTATAAGTTACTTTATAAAAAACTGCAGGACTACTTTCCAAAGTGGCTGTAAAATTTTGCAGTTCCAACAGCAGTTTATGAGAGTTCTAATTCCTCCACATCTTCACCAGAATAGTATTACCTGTCTTTTTAGCTTTAGCTGTTCTAGTGGGTATGTAATGGCATATTGTTTTTGGTTTTAATTTGCATTTCCTAATGACTAATAATGTGTAATATCTTATGTACTTATTTGCCATTTTAATATCTTTTTTGGTGAAATCTCTTTTACAGTCTATGTCCCTTTTATCAAGTTGTTTGCCTTATTATGAAGTTATAAAAATTCTCTAAAATTTCTGGAACCAAGTCATTTATAATATATATGTATAGCATATATTATCTCAGTATATGTCTGAAAATTTAATTTTGTTAATTGTATCTTTGAAAAACAGAACATTTTTTGAACTTATCTACAGAACGCTGAGCTATTACTCACCCCTCTATAATTACTGTTTGTGATCTTTGTCATTCCTGTGTAGGTCCATATTTTCTCTGGATTTTTTGTTCTTCTGTTTGAAGAATTTCCTCTAACATTACTTGAGTGACTGGTCTGCTGAGATAAATTCTCTCCACTATTTTTTTGCCTGGAAATGTTTTTATTTTGCTTTAATTAAATTTTTTCTCTGGTATAGAAATATAGGTTGATAGTTGTTTTTATGTGAAATGCTTTAGAGGTATTACTCAAATATATTTTGACTTACATAGCTTCTGATGAGAAATCTGCTATAATTCTTATTTTTGTTCCTTGAATGTGTATTTTTTTCCATTATTGTTTTAAGCATGTCTTTTTATCACTAGTTTTCAGCAGTTTGATTATGATAAGTCTTTATGTGTTTTTTCTCTTTATGTGTCTTTGACTTGGGGTTCATTAACTTCTTAAATATGTGAGTTTTTAAAATCAAATTTGGAAAATGATTGGCTATTATTTCCTCAAATATTATTTCTATCCTGGCCATTCTTTTCTTTTTATCTTGTACTCCAATTTTATGTATATTTGACTGCTTAATATTTTTGCACAGGGAATTTATATGTTTAGTCTGGGCTTTTTAAAGTCTTTTCTCTCCTCTTTTTGTTATTTTATGGTTTCTATTGCTATGAATTTGAGCACACTGATTTTTTTTTATAGTATGTAATCTGTTCTTAATACTATCATGTGCATTTTTTATTTCAGATATTGTGTCTTTCATCTTTAGAAGTCATATTTGGGTCTTTTAGTTACCTTTTATTTCTCTTCTTAACACAATCATGTTTTTCTCTACGTTCTGGAATACCTAGAACATATTTGCAACAGGTGTTTTAATATCCTTGCCTGTCTTGTCAGAGCAGCTTTTATACTAAGGTCTAATGGGGTATGTGCTATTCTCAGTATTGTGTACTTCCATGATTTGTTTGGTCTCTGGATTTTAGCGAGTCTTTCTCCAGCCTCTGGTAGTTTCTTCTCACACATGTGCACATCAGAACTTAGCCAAAGACTTGAAGGGATCCATCCACGTATCTCTGTTTCAGTGTACATCTCTCCTTTCTACACCCTGTTCCAGTAATTCTATGTTTTTGCCTTCTTGAACTCTGATCCCCATGTTTTTGTTTTCTGTTCAGTTTCATCCTCCCTTCTCTGCAACCTAGAAAACTACCATAAGGCAGTAACATGGTAAATTAGGCTTATCACATTAATGTATTGATTTTAATTCTCTAAGTTATCATAGTCTTATACTGATGTTTACACAATGTCTCCTAACGGTTAATTTATTTTGTTTGATGTTCTAATTGTTGAAGGCAGGAGGGAACCATTTTACATTTCTTCTAGCAACATATGAGTTTTCCAATTTTTCCACATTCTTATGGTGTGAGTTAGGGGTCTAACTTCCTTCTTTTGCATGTAGAAATCCAGTTGTCCCAGCATTATTTGTTGAAAGGACTATTCTTTTCACATGGAATTGTTCAGACACTTCTGTGAGATATTAACTAAATATAAAGTTTTAGTTTTGGACTCTCAGTTTTATTTCATTGATCTAAACGTCTAGCCTTGTGCCAGTACCACCCTGTTCTAATTGCTGTGGCTTTTTAGTAAGTTTTGAAATTGGAAATTTGGAGTCGTCCAAATATTCCATAATTATTTTGGTTATTTTAGATCCCTTGTATTTCCATATGAATTTTAAGATCAACCTGTAAACTTCTTTTTGAAAAAGGGCAGTTGGTATTTTGATAGGTATTGAATTGAATCTTCAGATCAGTTTGGGGCGGTATTGTCATTTTAACAATATGAAATCTTTCAATCCGTAAACGTGGAATGCCCATCCATTTAAATCTTTCTAAATTTCTTTCAATGGTGTTTTCAGTGTACACATATTGCAGTTATTTTGTTAAATTTGTTCTTAATTATTTTATTCTTTTTATGATATTATAAATGAAATTGTTTTAATTTATTTTTGATTGTCATTGTAGTGTATAGAAATATAAATGATTTTTGTATATTGATTTTGATCCTGCAAACTTGGTGAACTCATTTATTAGTTCTTATAGCTATTAGTGGATTCCTCAAAGATTTTCTATATACAAGGCCATGCGGTCAATAAATAATTTTACTCCCTCATTTCAGATTTGGTTGTCTTTATTTTATTTTATTGTCAAATTTCTCTGGCTAGAACATCCATTACAATATTGAATAGAAACACTGAGAATGGTCATTCTTGTCTTGTTACTTATCTTTGGGAGAAAGGACTCAGTCTTTGCCAGTAAGTATTGTGTCAGCTTTGTTTTTTGTAAATGCCCTTTATCAAATTGCAGAATTTTCCTTCTACTACTAGTTTGTTACATATCATGTTGGATTTCATTAATGGTTATTCTGTCTATTGATTTGATCATGTGATTTTTGTCTCTGTTTTGATATGTATACAAAGTTATTTGATTTTTGAGTGTTTAACTCTTCATTTCTGGAATAAATCCCACACAGTCATACTTTATATTTATTTTTATATTTTCTTAGACATAATTTGCTAGTTTTTTTTTTTAAATCTTTTTTTGTGCTTATATTTAAGAGAAGTATTGGCATGTAGTTTTCTTTCTTTCTGATGGCTTTGCCTGATTTTAGTATCTGGGTAATATTAGCTTCATAGAATGAGTTGGGAAGTATTCCTTCTCTTGCAGTTTTTGGAAGAGTTAGTGAAGAATTGGTATTAATCCTTCTTTAAATCTTTGCTAGAATTTGCCAGAAAAGTTATGTGTGCCTGGGCTTTTCTTGTGGGTAATTTTTAAATTACCAATTCAATTCCTTTACTCATTATAGGTTTATTTAGATTGTCTATTTCTTCTAGAGTCAGTTTTGATAGTTTGTGTTTTTCTAGAAATTTGTCCTTTTTATCTAAGTTATCTAATTTGTTGGCATGTAGTTGTTCAGAATATTCCTTATAATCCTTTTTATTTCTGTAAGGTTGGTAGTAATGGAACCTCTTTCATTGCTGATTTTAGTACTTAGAGTCTTCTCTATTTTTTTCTTGGTCAGTTTAGCTGAAGAATTGCCAACCTTGTTGCTCTCTTGAAAGACTATTCTCTTTTGTTTTTCTGTTCTCTGTTTCATTAAATTTAATTACAATTCTTATTATTTCTTTCCTTTGCTTGCATTAGTTTCCATTTGATCTTTTTTTCTAGGGTCTTAAGGTGGAAGGTTAGGCCCTTGATCTGAGTTCTTTCCTTTTAAATGTAGGCGTTCATAGCTATGCATTTTCCTTCAAGCACTGCTTTAGCTACATCCCATAGGTTTTAGTATGTTCTATCTTTTTATTCATCTCAAATTACTTTGTTTTCTCTTTTGATTTTTTCTTTGACCCCCTTGTTTTTTTAATATTGTGGTTTTTAATTTCCATATATTATTAATTTCCCAAATTTATTTCTACTGTTAATTTTCAATTTCATTTCATTATAACTGAGAACACTTTTTGTATGCTTTCATTTCTTTTAAATTTATAGAGGCTTGCTTTATTGCCTAGTAGATGGTTTATCCTGAAAAATATTCCAAGTGCACATGAGAAGAATATATATTCTGCTGCTGTTGGGTTGAGTGTTCTATAGGTGTCTGTTAAGTCTAGCTGTTTTTAATGTTATTAATTTTTTTTTTTGATTCCTGCTGATATTCTGTCTAGTTGATTTATGCATTATGGAAAATGGGAGTATGTTATCTTCTATTTCTACTATTATTGTTATATTGTCTTCTATTTCTCCCTTTAACTCAGTTTTTGCTTCATCTATTTTCAGTGTTTGTTAATTATACAATTGATGAATTGACCTTTTTATCATTAGAAAAAGTCCCTCTTTATATCTATTGTTTCTTTTTATTTTAAAGTTTACTTTTTTCCTGGCACACGTAAATTTTCTGGTAAATTCCAGCAAAGATTTAAAGAAAGATTAATACCAATTCTTCACAAACTCTTCCAAAAACTGCAAGAGAAGGGAATACTTCCCAACTCATTCTATGAAGCTAATATTACCCAGATACTAAAATCAGGCAAAGCTATCAGAAAGAAAGAAAACTATATGCCAGTATTTTTATGGATAGCAAAATAATTAAGAATTACTGCTTTAACTATTTCAGAGAGTAAAAATAAATAACCTCTTCTCATTGGTGGATTATTCCAGGATTTTGGCTATAAAAGGTTGACAATTGCACAAAAGAAATGTACTTTTTTTTTTCCTGAGGTACTCACCCAGAGTCCTAATTCTAATTATAGTCAATGTCAGAGGTGTTAACATATTTGGGAGAACTTGGATTCTTGCTTTTTATCTGAAATCACTTAGAGATGAGAACGATTTCTACATATTTTTAAGATAGCATTGAAAGTTAAAAGAAAGCCTGCTCTGAACATTTCTTTTAGTAATTTTTACACTTTTTCCATTGTAAAAATTTTCCTCCTGCACAGATATATTCCTTGGAAATTACCATGGGCGATTTTTCAAAATGTAGCTGCAGCTGTAATTTGCGGCAATATCATACAATAACTGGGGAGTTTGACCTAAAGAGCTTTTGGGTTTGGTATTCCTCTCTAATGAGGAGACAAGCAGGTTTAGTTTTCCTTCCTTGCTCACCAAAGGTAGCACATTGCATAGTTATTAAAATTTACTCTAGTCAATGCCTATGGGGACTGCAAACTTAGCTAAAAACTTAAGGAAGCTAGAATTGCAAAAATTATTTTAGTAACAAAGTACAGAGGAGTAAGCCTGCTTGCATGTTTTACCAAAATAGAAGTAGAATATTGAGAACTATTAAACTGATTCATTGATTCAGTCATACTATTGGAAAATATTAGAAAATCTTACATAGATTGATATGAAATCACTTAATGAAGCTTGAAATTTCAAAAGGACACTCTGAGTTCTATTAACTGCGTTTCAAGTTATTAAATTAGAGACGTTTATACCTGTATCTCCAAGGCTTTGTGTCTTGAGTTTTCTGTGGAGAGGAAAAGATGTTTGCGGAGCCTGACTTTCTGTAGAGTTGTAAAATGCAAATAGTTTTCATCTATCAAAGATCTTGTTATCCTGAGGCTCAACTTGGGGAGAATCTGCTTCCAAACTCACTCACTTTCCTGTTGCCAGATTTCAGATTCTTGCTGGCTGTTTGCTGGAGATATTTTCTTACCACATGGGCCTCTCTGTGGGGCAGCTTACGTGACATCTGGCTTCTCTAGAGCAAGCCAGCAAGGGGGAAAGGGAAAGAGAAAGAAAGAGTGAGAATGAGAGAGAGAGAGAGAGAAAAAAAAAAAAAAAAAAAGAGAGGCAGAGAGAAAGAGATATGGAAGTAGTTATGGTCTATTTGTAACCTAATCATGGAACTGCATCCCATTACCTTGCCAAATTGTATTTATTAGAAGTATATCACTAGGTCCAGTGATTCAAGGGCGGGCGGACTGCATAAAAGAATGAATACCAGAATGTGGGTCTCTCTTAGAAACTACTGTAGTAGTAGTAGCATGAACAGAACTACAGTAATTGCATTTGTAATTCATTCTTTTCAATAAAAATTTTGCTTTTAGTCATGTTGTGATCTTGTTTATAAGCTATTATGCTAATAAGGTTTAAAGTAGGAATCACAGTGAAATCTTTGCAGTGGCAACATTAAAGGACACAAGTACCCTCTGCTAGCATTATCCTTCGTGTTTTCTGAGGTTTTTAACGTACACTTATTACAACTTCTATTTCTCTCTAAGTGTCATCCCTTTAAAAGCTTTAGGAAAGCCTGTCACCATTTGTCTGGATATACCTGTGTAGATGATGTTTCTTGTCTGGATTTATTATATTATCCACAGGACCTTGAGAAGCAGTGTATTAATAACAGGAACATCTAACTTCATAGAAGTTGGTTTGACTTTGTAGGTTTTTGTTTTCAAGATGGTAAATAGTAAAAACAAATAGAACAATGCAATACACATAAAAACAAATGCAGAATCTATCTCATAAATCCAAAATATCCTCCTTTGGTTCATTAGAAAAATATGGTTTTAATCACAAACTGGAGTTTTCAAGTCTTCACGCACAATTCCTGTGATAAGGAAAATAACATCTCAATGGTGTATCTTCTGAGAGGGGTAAGAAAGACCTGCTATCTTTTCTAAAGATGATATGAGCTACATTAGAATTTGAAAATACACTATTTTATTTCAAAGGACATACTGTAACATTTGGTTTATGTACATCTATATGTTATAATAGCATTGTGGCTATACGAAAAACTCTAATCCTCTTTCTTCACTTGTGAAGGGAGACAAATAATGCTCCTATATATAGTGCCTATCTCATAAGTTATTCTGTTGATTAAATGATAAAATATAAACATAATAAGGCTAGGGTCTTTTTTAAGCTCATTTCTGAATCCCTAATACCCCTGTAACAATGCCTGGAACTCAGGAGGTATTTGTTACATACTTGGTATTAAACAAATATGTCCAGTTTAGTACCTGTCACACAGTAAATACTCAATAAACGTTGGCCATTGTGATTATCTATTCACAATAAAATAGATTTTTCTAATGTTTCAAGTGAGAATAGCCAAGCAGAAGTTGTAGAACCACCAATCAGGAACTGGAAAAGATGACTATATTAGAAAGATTTATTGGTCTGCATGATTTTAAGTCATGATATATTGTAATTGCTCTTTTAGCATTGATGGGTTGATATTTTGCTTCCCCTTTGAATAATTTAAAACATAGTTATACTTTTAATTCTTCCCCATGGGCTTCTCTGGTCAAATCAGTACTAAAGACTCAGAGATCCTCACTTACAAAATTTATATATATATAAATAATATATAATATAATGTAATATTTATATATATTATATATATATATATACTGAAGTATAGTTAGTTTATAGTGTGTCAATTTCTGGTGCACAGCATAATGCTTCAGTCATACATGAACATATATATATTCATTTTCATATTCTTTTTCACCTTAAGTTACTACAAGATATTGGATATAGTTCCCTGTGCTATACAGTATGAACTTGTTGTTTATCTATTTTATATATATTAGTTAGTGTCTGTAAATCTCGAACTCCCAATTTATCCCTTCTCATCCCTTTCCCCCTGGTAACCATAAGTTTGTTTTCTATGTCTGTGAGTCTGTTTCTGTTTTGTAAATAAGTTCATTTGTGTATATATATATTTAGATTCCACATATAAGCAATATCATATAGTATTTTTCTTTCTCTTTCTGGCTTCCTTCACTTAAAATGACGATCTCCAGGTCCATCCATGTTGCTGCAAATGGCATTATTTTATTATTTTTTTTATGGCTGATTAGTATTCCATTGTATAAATATACCACAGCTTCTTTATCCAGTCATCTGTTGATAACCATTTAGGTTGTTTCCATGTCTCGGCTGTTGTAAATAGTGCTGCTATGAACATTGGGGTGCATGTATATTTTGAATTAAGGTTCCCTCTGGATATATGCCAAGGAGTAGGACTGCTGGATCATATGGTAAGTCTATTTTTCTGACTTACTAAAATTTTGGTTTAGATCACTTTGATCTATCTCCTCCAGAATCAACAGCTCAAAAATATTTGACAGGAAGAAATACGTATTTCCTTTCAAGATAAATTAAATATTATAGTTCTTTCATGTTTCCTAAGCAACAAGGAAATTACATCTACTGTATACCAAAATAATTAGTTGGTTCAGTAAATTCTTAGAAAAGATAGTTAAATCTTTGAACTTATTTCTCTAAATTGACCAGCAAATTGCATCAAATAATTACTGTAGAAGAATAGTTTTTTACTAGCAGTCATAAGAGTCAGAAATACTTGAATTCTAACCCCAGCTTCCCCATTTATTGCAAAGAGACTTTGAATAACATCAGAAATTGACACAACATTGTAAAACTGACTATAATGTTAAAAAAAAAAAAAGACCTTGAATAAGTTTCATAACCTTTCTTCAGAATAGCACCAATACTAGAAGCCACTACATGGAGCTATCGCAACCTTGAATGGAGATAATGGAATTTAAATGCTTAACAGAATTCCCCTGCATTGCCGTTAAACCAATACATGTTACCTGTAGAGGACTCTGAGCTTTCCTCCTGAAGCGTTAAGTATTTGGCCTTAAGTCTGTTATTTTCCGAACGCAGCACAAAGAAGGGAAGTTACAAAGTGAGCCCTCTATGTCTGACCTTTAGACCATTGTTCCAACATATGATTTCCTAATCCCAACCGAGTGGAGTAACAAGAACTGACATGTATTCCCATTGTGACTTTCTCTGACAACTCACAGCAGGCTAGACTAGAATAGGATGAAATAGGCTGAGTCACTTTTTAATCTTAAAAATTTTAGATTCTCTTCATTCTCTTTCTGCTTGATATATTCTGAAAATAGTTTGCTCAAGGTAAATTTTATTTTTTTCTTTTAGGATACTATTAAATGTGTATTTTAAAAATCTGGTTCTTTTTATCTTCTATAAAGCTATAAAACGTATATATATTTACACATTTAATGTTCATAAATCTGTTTCAAAATTTCTATGTCACATTAAATCTACTATTGACATATTTGCAACTATTCTAAGATAGATAACTTATGAGTGATATTTTGATATCATTAATTTCATTACTTTCTCAGTTATTATTTACATGGCATCCTTGCCTTCATTGGATTTTTTCAGTGATGTGCTTATTAAATATATTTTTGTAATTTCAACTTGGTCATTTCTAGTCCTTGCCTCTAAAAATACATTATTATATTATAAAGCAGAATTATAGCAAAGAAAAATGACTATGATAGACCACTTTCTCATATTCATATAAGTATTATTCCTTATAAGTATACAGATAATAATTTATTTTTACAATAAACTAACAGAACTCTTCCTTTTTGTATATATTTTCATAACTTTTTTTAGAATAGTTTTACTGTTTTTAGAACAGATTTACAGAAAAATTGCTGAGATAGTACAGTTAGCTCCCATATACCCAGCATTTAATTTCTTTTATTAACATCTTATGTTAGTTTGATATATTTGATGCAATTAATGAATCAATATTGATACACTCATACTAACTAAAGTGCGTATATTATTCACATTTTCTTAGTGTTTACCTAGTGTCCATTTTCTGTTCTAGGATTCTACATTACATTTAGCTGTCACGTCTCCTTAGGCTCCTTTGGCTGTTACGGTTTCTCAGACTCTCCTAATATATGATGACCTTGACAGTTTTGAGCAGTACTTTGTATTGGTAGAATGTTTTTTAACTAGGACTTGTCTGGATTTTTTTTTTTTTTCTTTTTCTTCTCGTAATTTGACTGGAGTTACAGGTTTTTGGGAGTAGACCACAGAGGTAAAGTACCATTCTCATCATATTATATCAAGGGTAAATTCTATCAATATGACATTACTGGATTGATATATTAAATTTTATCATCTACTTTTTATGCATTAAAGAAAGAATTTGCTGATTTAAAGGCCATTCTCACTTGGATACCAAATGTCATGGAGGCATAGCATTTATGTATTTGTGTTTGGAATATCTGTTCTAGACCATCTTTCTCACTGTTTTATTATGTGCATCATCCACTGGCACAGATTAAGGGCAACTGAGTAATGGACAGCCCTCTGATTTTAATTCAAAGTCATTAGTTCACCCAAGAAAGGATTCTAATCTGGGCTGGAGACATAGGAATGAAAGTGGGGGTTGAATATAATGACTTGGTAGAGGGTCTTATAAGAAAGACAATTGTCAGAACCCGGACACATACTCTTAGTAATATATTTCCAAATAGGAAATGGAGTACCAGATTGAAAACCACTGGAAAATCCCAATCATATAAATTCGGAGATTTATACTAAAGAAAATAAAATCAGCACTCTTGTGTGCACATGCTTTCTCAGGATTAACGCTGGTACTGCAATCTGGACATAAAGCAGCAAGACTGATTTCTGATCCCAATGCCAAAATGGCACTCGTTGCCCTAGCAGGATAAGACTTGGTTAGGTCTGCCGAAAGATGACCTCAGGGAACCCCAGCTAAGCATTTGGAGAAGGAATGGTCTGGTTTTAATACAGTGTCAATAGATGGAACACTCTGCTCATTCATTTACATAAAATAATGTTGAAGGGCAAAAGTGCCCATTGTTCAAATTGCACAGAGTTGGTAGCATGCCCAGAATTAGAACTTAGAACCCTCAATTTTCCTGTTCTTTATTCCTTTACATTTTAAGAGTTTTCATAAACCTTTACAAAATGGTTATTTACATTTTTGTGTTATTTCTTTGTCATATTTATTTTATCTAAATATTTTATTTTGACTTTTTTTCACATTGCAGGACCAGATCATATAAGGGCTTTACTAGATTTTGTTACTTCCATTAGGTATTGCATTTTCTAATTACATATTACTTTATTTTCATTGATGATGAAAGGGAAAAGCTAAGCTTCAGTTTGTTTCTATTGGAGATCGTAGAGAATTACCTCTTTTAAAAAAGAGAATTGTCTCTTTTAAAAATTATCTATTTTAAAAACTCCTCTACACACAAAGCAAATTAGATCTTAGAGGCCTTGTGTGAAGTGATATCAATTGATGGAATTCCTTTCTACTACTTCTATTTTAAGAAAAAATTAACATTTTTTTCTTTTGTTTTTGTCCTATAGGTTTTACAACTGTGATAACTTTTATTTTTTAAATTAACATAGACTATAGTATCCAAATGTCATGAATTTAAACTTTATTAAATTTAGTTTTCTTTGTAGGACCTTTACTAGTTTTTTTATGGTGAACTCTTTCCAGTTCATAGTCTGTTTTTTAAAAATACACAGAATTTTAGCTATAAAATGATCTCAGAAAATAGAACCGCCTTAATATGTGACCTGAAACAAAACTGACTCGAGTGAGAAGTCAACAAATATTTTAAAAAGTAGATCTTTCTAATTAGCTCTCTTCAAAATGGCTGAAGATATATAATCCTGGTTTAATTAGAAATAATCTCAATATGATAACACATAAAATCCATAGGGTTATGAAACATAAAATTATAATAAAACATCTGCTAAGGAGCATTTAAGCCAAGAAAAGGAAGACACTATCTTCACTGCCCATCAACCAAGGATAATTTGCAATAACACACCTCAGGTACACAAATAGATGTGTAGTGCACATGGATAACAAATGCATTTCAGCAAGAGATTTCAGTGAATACAAAATTAGCTTAGAAAGAGGCTAGAAAACTTGAAACGTTCACACATAACTTGTCACCTCTTAAAGCAACACAACACAACAAAACCCCACAAATTCTTTAAAGAGTGATGGCGAGAAATGAAGTGTTTGAAGCACTGAATAATGAAGTCTTCATGACAGCTTCAATTCACTAGAGTATGTCTTAGATCATCACCCTAAGTTATGAACATGTTCAAGATCAAGGAGAAAACCCCGAAATAACTGCAAGTTTTCAGGTGAGAAAAGAAAAGGAAAAGAGGGGTTGTATATCCCTAACTCATCACTGCATTGAATACAGGTTTACTCTGCGATGATTGCTTTTATGTTCCCAGTGTATCTACAGCACTTAGTATATGATAGCCACTTAACACAGTAGAATTTCTAAATGACAGGTGGATGAAACTTTTCTTCTTTTGAATTTGGCTTGATTGCAAGAAATTAGCTAATTTCATCCCCCAGCTCCCCCCTTCCCCAAGTCAGTTACAACTGTACATGCACCATTATCTGAATTGGAAATATCCTTCAAAAAATCATTCATTTGCATGTCCTACTAGAAGAACAGGCAATATTTACTTGCCCTTTCTTTTTGCTCTTTATAGAAAATGCCTGACAAAACTCTACATTAATGTGCTTTAAACTTTTGGGTATCAGCTCATCCATGTAGGATCCATTCTTAGAAAAAAATTTTTTTCTTAGCTTTGCCAAATGGCTAAATGAAGGACCCATTTCTAGCATTGCAGATTTGCATATCAAATGTTTTTTTTCCCCCCTGGACTAGAATGAGATATGGTAGTTTGCAATGTAGAACAAGTCATACACACAGGGGTTAAATCAGTAAAACATTACACTCCACATTCTTTGAGAGAGGCACTAATCAGTGATCATGTGTCCTAAGCAAACTGGGTATCAATATTTCCTCAAAATTGGTGATAAAAATACTTATTTTGCCTTTTAATTAGAGTATGAGTTTGGTTACTATAATAAAAATAAAGCTAAAACAACAATCTGGAGGTAGGCACTTCAAGGCTCAAAGGGCTGCTCTACTCCACGAAGTCTTCTAGAGGTTCAGCTTCCTTCCGATTTGTTGTCAGAGCTTCCCTTCTGATGTTGTTCTCATCTGCAGGGTTTAAGAGGGCTATCTATGCTATCCATGTTCCAGTTTGGGAAAGAGAAAAGGAGAAAGTGGAGACCTGCTTCCTTTAAGAACAGGGCATGGAAATGTCAAGTGAAATAAATGCGCAGCCTAAAAGTTGAGAGTTATGCTTTATTTGGCAGAGGGCTCGAGCCGGGATGACAGCCTCTCACATCGCTCTGGGGGACTGCTCCGAAGAGGTAGAGGAGGAGCTAGGATACATAGGAGCTTTACAACAAAGACCAGGTAGTTGGATCAATAAAAGATTACTTGTTATCTAAAGAAAACCAGGCATCTCAAGTTAAAGAATTTAGTGCTTTTCTGTGTATGGGAGGAAGCAAACATTTGGGCTCATTGAATTCACTTCTTTGACAAGCATCTCACTATCTAGGGCCAATATCTTGTCTTTTATTATTCTGAGTGCCCTCAGAGGGCACCATTGTGAGTGGCTGCAGAGGCTGGGCTGCAGGCTTGTCTTCACTGGGGGGGGTGGTGGCAGCGGCTGATGACTCGATGGCTTCAGCATTCTTTTACTGATATGGTTTGCAGTATTTTTCGTTCACAGAAGTTCTACACATCCATCACTCTCCTTATATTCCACTGTAACTTTGTTACAATGCCACAGTTAGCTCCGTGAGAGATTGAATTTGTTCTTTCTTTTGGTTGGCCATGTGTCCCACTAGGAACTCTTATTATGTAAAAAGGGAGGATGAATTTTTGTTGGCACTATTGTTTTCTGTTCCACTTCCCAGCTCTTAAGTTTGCATTGAGGGTCAAGTAAAGTGATGGATGGAGAGGAGATCTGAATGTTAGCTGATAAAAAGTGGTAGTTTCTGGTCTTATAGTCAGCTACTAGGACCTGAATGGGAAAACAGCTGAATGACTTTAAATAAATCCCTGAATTTTAGTTTCTATCTATAAAAAAAATTTAGATGATACTTATGTTCCTTTTCTGTGCCTTGTATGATAATCTTAAAATTGTTTCTGTACCTTTTAAAAGTAATTCTCTGGTCCTTATTCAGAGTCTTTGTACCTGTGGTGATTGCTTGGCATTATTCTGTCTAATTTTGATCCTTTCCTCTCCCTACTCAGTTTTCCCTCCTTAGTCTGACTCCTGATGTTGGCAGTTTCAGTTACTGCCATCCCATCTGTCTCTTGCTTTCAGCATAAATATTTACATTCTGATAAGTACTTTGTGTGGTTTTTGTAAAACTAGGAACGAAGTTGAAAACAAAAATATATACCTCAAGAAGTATGGCAATAATCAGGCCATTCAGTCTGTGAATCACAGTTGGAATGGTCAATTAAATAGGTCTCCTCCCTACTGAGAACCCTGAAGCATTGTAAAATGTAGGACCTGGAACACTGGCTGGATTTAGCCAAGAATTCAATATTAAAATGGGTCACCTCAGACATATAATAATGCTTGTCAGATGATAAAGTTTAATAGCATTATCTTACATCTTGGGTTTAGCCTAGGCACTTAAGTTTCTACCTGTCTTGTTTTAAATCAGTTTGGAAGAGACAGAGTGGGAGACAATTACAATTACAAAATCTTTGAATCAGAATAAAATGTAAAGGTCATTTCAGTCAACTTCCCTTCCAGGAAGAACTTTCTTTTCAACTTCTCAAACATGTTCATTCTATTTTTGTTTGATTGGAAGCTCACTGGTTTCTAAGACTGCCTATTGTTCTATTGTTTACAATATTGAGAAATCCTCTAATCTTGTGCTGATATCTCTTTTCTGTTTTCCAATTACCTATGTGTGGATTATCTGAATTGAACCTCATTGAATGCTGTGAGAATCCACAAAATTGCATTCCCTTTGACTTGGATTTTTGTTACTAAACACTAAAACTCCTGCATGATTTTCAGTTCCATTATCAAATCTTTTTAAGTGCCTGTGGTAATCTTAGCACTGATTTTCTATAGGTACATATCTTGTGTTAGTCAAGTGGACTATGTTATGCTGCGGCAGCAAGCAAACAGCTCTGTTATCTTAGTGGCTTAAAACAAAAAAGCTTCACTTATTGCTCACATTACCTGTCATCTCAGGCTTATGGGGCTCTGCTTCATGTTGTTTTCTTTTAGGGATGTATATCCTGATGAAGCTTTTGTGATCTTTCATGATCTTTAGTACTGGTAGTTAACATGGAAACAGTAAAGGAATAAATTAGAATAGTTCCTTTAAACACTCTAACCCCGAAGGGACCACATAACTTCCACTCACATTTCACTGAATAAACTTTGTCTTATGGAGGAGAGGTGAAATCCTACCATGTGTCTGAAAGAAGGCAAGCCAGAAATATTCATTATCCAATAAAATATTAATGACAGCCATGTAATATTTAGAAAATGGTCGATTTATTTTTATTACTATGTGAAAATTGCACTACTCTTCCCAAAAGAGGGAACCCAAAAGTCCCATCCAGTGATAGCGTAAATCTCATAGACCAGGATGTCTACATAATAAACAGGCTATGCATCAGGTCTGAATATCACTCCTTTTGATCTGGAGACATATGAGTTAAAAATATGAGTTAACTTCCTCTCACAGTCCAAAATGCATTGGTTATAGTAGATTATATAACTTCAATAAACATCCCCTTTTGGAAAGAAAATAATGAAAGACGTGCAGCAGATGCTAGTCTGATCCAGAACAATTCTACTGTCTCATAGAGCCAAAATTATAAAAGTTGCCTACCTTGGAAATAGAAATGTTCTTTGCATAGGCTCTGGTTCCACCAGCTGGAAGTAATCCCCCTTGCCCAGTGTTCTCTGTGGTCCTCTGTGAGAGTCTTTCTTCTCTGTGATTCTTTGTAGGCACATCTGGAAAACTGATGTAGGAGTATATGTCATCTTTCAGACTCAAGCAGCTCAAGTCCACTTTCTGCCTGTAGATGACTGAAAATTCAAGAGTTGATTTAAGCCTAGATCAGTGGCAGTCTTTTTCAGTCCAGACTGGTAATTCTTAATGACAATAAAATTCTCTGAAAATGTTGTGGGTGTCTTACCTGTTTGATTCCAGTCAGTACAATGTGCCAGCAATCCCACCCACAGTTCTTTGTAATACAAGGTTCTTAGGACAGCTATATTCTTTAACTTTCTCATCAAGTATCCTATCTCTAAATCTTGACTTCCGGCAGAAACAGCAGTTAGACTTGGAGGAGAGTAACTCCATTCAGTTCACTTTCCGAGAGGTCCACCTTTAGTTCAGTCTCACACTGAAACACCTTTATCCATTCAGAAATTTATGCAATGTGTGCTATAACCATGTACTTAGCATGATCCTTGCCTATGTGGCTGAGTTTTACTTGGCCTTTGTTTCTCAAAGGTTGTGAATTTTATCTCAGGCTGGGAAGCAGTTGCCTCTTCTCTATGTTTCTGGATTCAGAGACAGTGTGGATTCCTTTCTTATTCTTATTTCCAAACCGGGTAACATCTTCCCGACCAAATCTCTCTTATAATACTTGCCAAGTGCAGCCAATAGCTACCTATATATGCCAAAATTATTTCTCCAACCTCTTTTCCAAGAGTTTGAAGTTCATTGGGTACATGATTTGCAAATTTTACCAGATGTTGCTCAACCGCTTAACTGATAACAGTTTCTGATAATGGTTTCTTCTCTCTAACTGCTTAATTGCTAAACTAGTGCCACATTTTGTAGTTTTTCTTGTTAACAGCTGTCTTCTCTTTTTGTTCAAATGTCTGTATCAATCAAGATGTGCTAGATTATGCTCTAGTAAAGAACATCCACAAAATTTTAGTGGTCTATCACTCACACTACATGTACATTGTGTTACTGGGATTATCACCTACCTGGTCCTCACCTGAGCATGTAAGTGAGGGAACCTCCTTGATATTTGGAGTATCACTGGGTATCATGGCAGACAAATGGAACTTTAAAGGCTTCTACCCAGAAAAGCAGATGTCAGTTCTATTCATATTTTATTGGTCAAAACAAGTCAGATGACCACATCTAACTTAAAGTAGGGGAAGAAATGCAAATTAGTACTAATGACTACCCTGCTCCTTTTAATTTCTATAAAAGATTATTTGATTATGTTTAAAGTCTAGAAGGTCTGAAACTCTAACTGTGCTAGTTTTTGCATATGTGACATCCGGACATGATTTCATTATTGAGACATTTGTAGAGCTAGAATATATTAACAACTAACCATAATAAAATACCAGCTACATTCCATAATAAAGGAAAAATAAAGCCATAGTAAAATAAATCAAGATTCTCCATCAAGAATATTTATTTACTAATAGAGGTCTAGAAGGTATGGTATTTTCCAAATGAAGACATTCATAATTCATGCAGCTCCATGAAGTCTCTGATCAAGTAGAATTCATTCCTAATTCTTTTACTCCCTTTACTCATATGTGAGGTGCATTAGGACATATTTGTGACAATGCCATTTAAGGGCTTTAAGATTTTATTAATTTGTTCAGGGCAAAAGTCCATCTTCTTTTAAAAAAATCCATGGTATCCATTAATTCACTAAGTACATGGGAGGCAGAGACATATTTCATGAACAACAAAGAAATGATGTTCTTTTAATACTGGGGTTAATTTCATTGAAATGTGATTTATATTCACTAAGAAACAGAAGAAAAATATCTGTAACAAAACGAGGCACAAAAGGTATATAGAATGAGCTATTTGCTTTAAAAAACAACAGAATAGAATAAAACAAAAGCCAAACATAAAAGGTTTTAACAATTATTTTCTATAATTAGTAAGACAATCAGGCAAATCATCATCTGGAGTTTAGTAGGATAGCTGCTTTCTTATTGTTATTTATATTCTTACTTTACTGTTAAAAAAAAACCCTCAAAACTGAATGTTTGGTTAATTAAGAAACAAGCCTTCTGTCTTATGCAGGATGTCCTCTTTGTAAAACTAAAGTCCATTGTGTTTGTCTCTGCACATAATTATCACAGTCATTTGACATGTTTCAAAAGGGATTAGTGTTTCTCTTAGAGCCACCACAGGTCATAGAATTAGCAGGAATCTCAAAAACCCCTGTGGTCACTATACCACTGAGATCACTGCAATATTTCTCTCATTTCCTTTCTTCCAGACATCTTCTCTTTCAAATCCATCCTGCACCCCACGGTTGAATTGATTTTTTAAAAAAACCTTTCTTTGTCCATATCAGTTCAAGACACAAACAGCTTTGATTCCCTGTTATTTATAGGACTAAGTCTAGATTTCTTGTGCTAGCATTCAAGATCCTTTACAGTCTTTACAACAATTTCTTTTCTCTTCCAAGAGAATAGAAATTCTCTTTATCATTTCTCCAATGTGCCACAGACATCTCCATTTCTGGACCTGAAATGTTCTCCCTGCTGTGACAATTTGTACATAGACTCAAAATCCAGGTGATTTTCTCCATGACGACTCCCTCATGTTCTCCTATTCTTAATTAAAATTTATGTTAGAACTTTTTATTCTCTCCCCTCTCCCAATAACTTACAATTTGTAAAAAGAGGTGTAGTTATCAAGTAATAAGATGATTTCATGAGCCAAAGACTATATTTTTTAAATTCCTCACAAGACCAAGCTTATACATATGCTGAATTAATGCTTGTTTATTGACCTGGAGACATTGGATTAGTTTCCATCTCCTGGCAAATCCATAAATTAGCAAAAAATTAGACTAGTTCATTTTCTCATTCTCTAAAACCAGAAATTCTTTTTAATGAGAAATTGTTTTTTACTCACTCTCTGTCTCACTTTTAAATTAAAAAAAAAAAACAAACTTACTTTAAAAATTCTCCAGAAATTGTTTCTTAACTAGGTAACACCGTGCTTGTCATTCATGAATATGAATTATAATCACTCTTGATGTTTTAAAAAACTGGACTTGACTTCCAATACTCTAATTTAACAGGTATGAGTGAAGACAAACATCTGTACTTAAACTCCACAGGTAATTCCAATGGGAACTTATCTGTTGAGAACCACTGCTCTAATAACTTGGAACTCTTGACTATTTCTATATTTTTTAATGTGAAGAGACAAGCCTAGTCTTGATTATCTTAAAATGCTTATTATAACCTTCATCCCCCTCCTTTTCACTTTATATTTCATACAGTGGTTCATAATACACTAGTTTTAGCTACAAAGTATTGGTATCTCTAGGACAGACTCCCATCAGACACAATTCAGTCTTATCAGCGTTGTTCCACAATTCTTCAAAGTGTCTCTTCTAGACCACCGAAAATGGAATTATCCAAGTGGCTTTGTAAATACACAAGCTATTGGGCTTCCCCACAGACCTTCTTATTATCATGTATACTAAAGTTTGAAAACCACTCTAAACCGTTATTCACCATTCTGTTATGTAATGGAGCATGTCAGTGATAGCAAACCTGAAATCGTAGACTGGTCTGAAGCTTCATAGGAGAACCTTGAAAGAATTAGTTGTAGCACATTAATTTGATAATTTAATTATTTAAGGTGCAGGCTAGGCTGATATGTAAGTAGATGATCAAAATATTCTTTGGCTTAAAATAAAAGCTAGATTCCTACTTAACAGTCCAGATGTGAGTGGTCCAAAGCTGGCAGGGTGAATGTGACCCATAAGGTCATCCAGAGACTCAGGCTGAAGAGAGTTTGTAGTCCTGAACATGCAGTTTCCTTCTCTCAGTCCAAGGCAACTGCCCTAGATGTTGCCAATAACAAGTGATTGTCAAACACCAGCTTGCTGTCCTATCTTTCAACTCAATTCTGACATATCTACATGGAGATAGTGTCAGATTCCATAGGCTAAGGGCTTAGTCCTACAGGGCTGCTCCCTGCTTCCACTTCAGACTCCAATCTCAAGTCTAGGTTATCACCTGGGCTTCTTTCTGAGCAGCTGGCTATAGATGGAAGTTTCCAATGACTCCCTCCTTGGGTTTGTTTAATTTGTTAGAGCAGCCGACAGAACTCTGAGAAAATTTTACATAATCGATCACCAGTTTATTACAGAAAGATATAACTCAGGAACAGCCAAATGGAGGAGATGCACAGGGTTTAGAGCTTCCATGCCTTCTTTGAGCTACTCTTCCCAGACCTCCACTTATCCACTAAACCAGAAGCTCTCAGAAACCTGTCCTTTTGGGTTTTAAAGAGGCTTTCTTATATAAGCAGGAATGTTTAAATCATTGGCCATTGGAGAGTGACTCAACCTCCAGCCCCTTTCCTCTCCCTGGAGGTGGGGAGTGGTGAAACTAAAAGTTCCAAGCCTCTAATCACAAGGTTGGTTTCCCTGGGAACAGGCTCTATCCTTTGGTGGTGGAGGAGTTTTCCAAAAGTCACCTCATTAAAATAACAAAAAGCAACTTTATGGCTCTTATCACAGAAAATTGCAAGAATTTTAGGAGCTGTGAGCCTGGACCCAGTGGACAAAGACCAAACATAAATAAGAAATATATTTTGTTGTTGAATGACCAAATATATATTGCTTATAAATCACAATATCACAATTTTAATATTTATTTACATTAATTACTTTATATTAATAAATCTAAGTATATACATTTCCTCCTTGTAGTTTGGGACATCATTAAGCAAATTATCCAACTGGCAGATAACTATAACATTGAATCAAAAGCCTCACTAATGTTCAATTAAATTACACTAGTTATTTCTTTTATCTACACAACCTGCCATTCCACTGCAAAAATAATTTGATTTGTTATGATTTACTCTTCCCAAAGCTAATCTAGTTGTTCTATGAACCTTCAAGGTCTCATTTAAAATACTTTTGCTTTACTGTCCTCAGTGACCTGGCAGACTAGTGTGAGTTGCTGAGTTTGCCCTCTTCCACTCCCTTTGATGAAGAGCCCTCATTTGTCCGCTTTCCTCCACTTTCCAGAGGCCTCCTCTGTTCTCTCTGTGCACTCAGAGGTGGAGCTTGTGGCTGTGTAATATCACCTGCCGATTTCAAGTTACTCAGAGATTTTAATAAAGATGCTCTGGTGGTTTGTGTGAATCCTGATTCTGTCTGACATCGCACATGCCTCTTTTCCCTGGCTTTTTGTGTTCCTATCATGTCAGCTTTCTTATTTGTCCTTTCTGCATTCAGTTGTTGAAAATGTATTCTGTACTAGGCCACTGTGCCTAGGGCTGGAATTGGAGAAATTTCTCCTGCCCTTAAAAAGTACATAGTGTAGTAGTAGAGACAGAAGCTAAGCCAACATGTACAATAATGTTATAAATGTTGAGATTAAAACATAAACAGGGTTAATGGGAAACATTTGAAGTTCAGTAGAATGACAGTTCCAAAGCCCCGGTGTCTCAATTTTTGGTATAGTTTCCTAAGTACTATTATTTTCTCATTGTTTTTTCTGTTTTACTTAATTGAAAAAAGTTTTCTAGCAATTTTCTTATGTCTCTTAAACCTTAAGATCCCTGATCTGATTTCTGTGCAAGTGGACTATTTTTCTGTTTTCCTCAGTGACCTGGCCTGTTTTCTACTTCTCGTAGGATTCCCACCAGCCCTTTGAGCCTCTCACAGCTCTGGACTGAGCCACTATGACATCCTGCTGCTTTTCCCATCTGCCCCATATTCCTGTAGAAATTCCTATTCCCGTCAAAGTAGGAGTTTAATGTATGAGCTGACCTGTTAGAGTCTCCTGCCTCTGAACTGTTCTTCCATCTGCATGCTTTCTCTAAGCATCTTGGCTTGCTGTTTTGAAATATTAGCACTTTCTCTTCCTGATCTCAGGTTCACAAGTAAAATAAACAATGCTTTCATACCATTATCATTATACTTTATATGTTAGAGGCTTTTATATATGTCAAAATCATTTCTGCTTTCCACATTTTATTAATAAAAACAAAAGTGCAGTGAGGGTATGTGATTTGATTGCAGTGTTTTTTTAGTAGGAGAATAGGATTTAAACTCTAGTGTTCTGATTTTAAATTCCATGAGTCTGTGACATTCTGTAATAGCAACATTTTGGCCCTTTCCACTAAGATTATATCTGCTATGAAAAACTTCTCTCAATCTTTACCGCTTGAAATAGCATAAATCTTTTACCTTCTATTAAAAAATAGAAATTCTGGATATGTTTCAATTTGTAAAAATTATGAGTGTTAAAGAAAGGAAGGGAATTGCTAGGTTCCAGAATCAAAGGGAAACTTAAAAGCCAAAATGTTAAGTTAGAATGTTTTGCTTTGGCAGCTCTAAGATTGGAGGGCAGAGATGTCAGATTATGTCTCGATATAGGACCTTGGTAAGTAAAGTTGAGTGATCATTGTTGGAATAAGATGTGTAATCTTAAAGTTGAGTAAAGGAATGAGAACTAACAGCCATGCTAAAGCTGGACCTCTACAAAGAATGGAGTTAAAGAGGAAATAGGAAAAGTATACTCATCTGCACAAAGATATAACAAAGAACTTGACTCTACCATAGCCCTGAGTGGGAAAAATATATTCTAGTAAGAAACCTAAGTCCTAGGACAGAACCAAAAAACAGTCATGAAGTCTGAAGTTATTTTGCAAATATTTTGCTGGGCTGCTCAAAACAGAAAATTAATTTTAAAACTAAACTATTGAACACCTTGTGGGTTTGAAGAAGCAAAGACAAAACAATTACATAACAACCAATCCAGAGAACATGGGATTTGTACAGGAAAAAAAAATTCCTACTAAAAATGAGCTCATGAGAAAAAATAGAACACACACAAGGAAATATTACACCTTGAGGGAGTTAGCCAACACATATTTAAGGACTAGCTCTCTTGGAACTTGAGATAATAAAGCAGTTGCAAAGAGGTCATGTAATAATCACGATGCTACTAAAATGATTTAAGAAACAAAAAGAGGATTAGAGTCATAGAAAAATAAGAGAAGACAATGACAAAGTAGCTTGCAGATTTGACAAAGAACAAATAAAGCATCTACCAATAAAGAAAGTGATCACTGAAACTAAAATTCATGACATGGTTAGATTGAACATTATACAGCTAAAGATATTTTCAGTGAGATAAATCTGAGATTACCTATAATGAAGCACATAGGATAAAGAGTTGGCAAATAGTAAATAGAGGGTAAGAGATAGAATGGAATGAGAATACGATTATCAACATGAATCACCTTCCAAGAGTGAGAGTGTGTAGAAGTTATTATTTGCTCTGAATGTTAAATGTATAGAATAACCCTTCTGTCTCAGATTCCAAGATCATGATGAAGCCTTCATCTGATGCAGTATTGTGGACATAGTTGGAAATTTGGAATGAGAGTTTAAGAGAACCCAACTTTCTGGGAATGGGAAGGGGGAGGTGTGTGTTTAAGAGGTCCCAGAATTCATTTATTTTATTTTCTTGCTGCAGACTTTAATAGCTCTAATGTTGTTTTTATCTTTTGTATCTATGTATGTCTGTGTCTTTCTGTGTCTATCTATCTAACTCAAGGCTGGCTAGCCATTACATTTGGGATTTGATGATTGAAAACTAATGTTTAATGTACCTAGAAATTAAAACTTTTTCTGCCAGTTAGATTTGCCTGACTGGCACAGTAGAACAAAAAGGTCATCTCCCTCCGTTTTCACTTTTATTGATTTTTTTTTTATGGTGGTCTCTGATCAGTGATCTTTGATGTTACTACTGTGACTCACTGAAGGCTCAGATGATGCTTGGCATTTTTTAGTAATGAAGAATTTTTAATTAAGGTATTTACATTGTTTCTTTAGACATAATGCTTTTGCACACTTGATAGACAACAGTTTCGTGTACACCTACGAAATAAGAGAATATATTTGCAAATCACATATTTGATAAGGGGTTAATGTTCAAAATATACAAGACACTCACCCAACTCAATATCAAAACCCCCAAATATCCCATTTAAAAAGTGGGCAAAGTACCTAAGTAGACATTTTTCCAAAGGAGACATACAAATGCCCAACAGGAACATGAAAAAGTTTTCAGTATCAGTAATTATCTGGGAAATGGAAATCAAAACCACAATGAAATATCACCACACAACTGTTAAGATGGCTATTAAAAAAAAAGGACAAAAGATGCCAAATGCTGGTGAGGATGTAGAGAAAAAGGAGCCCTTGAACACAGCTTGTGGGAATATAAAGCCACTATGGAAAACAGTTTGGATGTTTCTCAAGAAATAAAAAACGGGAGTATCATATGACCTAGCAATCCCACTTTGGGATCCAAAGGAAATGAAATCATTATCTCAATGATAGCTGTACTCCCATGTTCACAGCAGCACTATTCATGATAACCAAGGTATGGAAACAACCTAAATGTCTATCAATAAATGAATGGATAAAGAAAATATATATATAATATTATGCAAAGAAGGAAACCCTGTCATTTGCAATAACATGGATGAATCTGGAGGACATTATTCTAAGTAAAAATAGCCACACTAGGAAAGTCAAATACTATTTTTTAATTACTTATAAGTAGAAACCAGATAAATAAATAAATATAAAAACTTCAACCTTACAGAAAGAGAAAGTAGTGAAGTTGCTGCCAGGGGCTTGGGGTGAAGGAAATAGAGAGAGGCTGATAAAGGGTGCACACTGTCAGTTATAAGATGAATAAGTTCTTAGGATCTAATGTACAGCATGGTGACTCTAGCTGATAGCACTGTATTGGGTAATTGAAATTTGCTAAGATAGTAGAACTTCAGTGTTCTCGTAAGAAACCAACTAAAAATAGTTCTTTATATGTGGAAAAGTACTCACACCTCCAGCAAAGGCTTCTTTTCAGATGGCAGTAGTCAGAGGCAAGTCAGTGATGCTATAATAGGTCAAATCTTTCAGATAGAAGGATGGTAGCATAAAGCAAAGAAAAAGGGACAGCTTGGGTAGAGCTGGTCTCAGTTGCCACTGCCAAGCATTGATTCATTCATTCAACAAATGCTCTTTGAGCACAAAGTCTGAAACCTAGATACTTTTAGAGATACAGCTAGGAACTAGATGAAGTCCTCGGGGTGGAAGAAAGGACCTCCTCCTGCAGGTTTGGAAAGGCATTCCATTTGCATATGCTATCCACCCTTGATAGGCAAATCAAGACTACACACTTGTCTCAATATTAGACATTTGGAGCGGTAAGTAGCTTTGTGTTAATTAGGCGTATATCATCAGATACTCTGCAGCAAAGTCTAAGGATGGATTTTTTCCTACTTTCTTCCCTCACCATTGCCAATAAATGACGCATACTTACCCCTTCTGCCATTCTGTAGAACACTGCCCACCTGTGTTCTAGATTCCATGTCCTTTGGTCTCCTCGGAACTTTATCTCTCTTCTGGTTGTTTCCTACTGGCTGTTCTCTACTGATTGGTTACTCTTAGTATATAAATACGCTTAGGTATAAACCTTAAAAATAAAACAAAAATGAAACAGCAATAACAAAAGAAACAATCCTTTTCATTTCTTCAAACCCACAGATTTTTGTTTGTTTGTTTGTTTTTCGTGGGTTTTTTTTTTTTTTTTTGCCGGAGGCAGTGCATTTTACTGTTTCTATATTGTTATCCCCAATTCACTCTTTGATCCACTGCAGTCAGTCTTTTGCCCTTTCATGCCTGAACCTGTGTGATTATGCCTCCTAGTTGCTGTATCCTGTGGACATATTTCCGTCCTTATTAATGTGCTCCTCTGCTAAATGTGTTGCTGTTAAACATCTCTTTCTCCTGATTTTCTCAGATTCTGTTCTCTCCTCTTACTATTCCCTCTATTATATTCCTTCTTGCTTTGGAAAATCTCTTGCAGTCTCCTTTGTCCCTCCCTTTGCTTCTGCTAGGTCCTTAAATGCTGCTGTTTGACATGGTTCCCTCCTCACGGAGCATTGCTTCTTCCTTTTCCACTCTCTCTGGGGGATTTCGCTCACTCTTAAGGTTTCACCTTCCATCCATAATCTGTCCTGAATTCTGCATCCACACATTTATGTACTGACTGAGCATCTTCATTTGGACGTCTGCTGGCCACACAAGCTGCTTATATGTGAGGCTGAACTCATCATCTTCTTCCTATGCCTCCCTGTATGTTCTACCTCTTAATGCACTATCTTAAGGAACAGTACCCCATACTGCTGCCTTGTCAGCCAACTCACACACCTGAAGTTTTACACACACACACACACACACACACACACACTCATCTATATCTGAATTTGGTCACCATGTTTTGCTATTTTCTCTCTTCAATGCTTTTTGGCTCTGTCCCCTCATCTCTATCTCCATAGCTCTAATCTTAATTCAAGCCTTCATCATTTCTCATTTGGATTACTACCATAACTCCTAACTGAATTTCTTGAGCTCATCCTTGCAATTGTACCTCCCTCCACTTTGACTCTATTTCCACTTCTTCACATTGCTGTAGCAAAACATGCCATTTCCCTGATTTAAGAATTTGAAATGGCTTGTAGTCTTTGGGATGGCATCTGAACTCCTTGGCATCCTATCAATGCCTCCTTTTGATATGACCCCAGATTACAGCTCTAAATATCATCGTATAACTGCTTTATCCTCTGAGCCCCTGTCATTCTCCCTCTGTCACCTCCGTGCCTTTGCATACTCTATCCCTGATATTTCGAAGGACTTCCAAGTCCCCTTTGGAGTAACTAGTCCTTTTAGGAAGCTTCCCTGACTCATTATCTCTCAAGCCTCTCCCCACATCTGGGTTAGCATGCCCACCCTCATGCCTTCATCCCCTTAGTGTCTTTTTTTATAGCACCTTGTACTTTCTGCTGTTCTGGAATTTACTTCAGTGTGTTGTGATGGTCTGTATACTGGTATGATTCTCCCAATAGAATTGCAAGTTTTTTTGAGGGCAAGGACCCGGTCTTGTATTTGTTTGCCAAGCATTCAGTAGAGTGTCTGGCACAGACAGTGAAGGCTGTGCCATAAATGAATGAAGTGGTTACAGAATTATTTTCTTTGGAAGGATTCCTCCCTCTCTCATCAGTCCTTTTATTGCTTTTATTTCCAACTTAAGCCAGAGTCTTTCTCTCTGACTCCTTAAAATAGTCAAAGTGGATTTGATTTGCTTCTAATAGCTCTTCAGCTTCACTGTCTATTTAGGCTCCTCAACATGAGGCCAGAGTCAATGATTTTACCTAAGTTGGAGGGAGAAGGCACTGAATTCTCTCTTTTTATTTTCTTTTAAATTTATTGTTTCTTTAATTAATCTTTTGGTTTAGCATTTCCTCTCCTACTTTCCCCCATTTCTCTCCTTTTTCAGATACTTTATTCATTCCTTGATGCCTCTTTGGTTTGCTCATTTTCTTTTTCCTTTTTCTTATGCTGAAGCTAAAAGCAGTCTGTCACCTTTTGTTCTCTCCTGTCAGTCAATCTCTGGTCCATGACAAATTAATGCAAGCTTTTGTATTGAGTATATAATAGTTTCTCTCTGTGCTTAAGAAGGAACACACAGCACACAAACAAAGCTGGGGAAGGACTATTTACCACAAGAGAACTTGGAAAATTGGAATAAACATATTGATCTACCACAATCTTTTGATTGTGCTAAAATGAGACCAAGTAACTAAACATTCAGAATACTTACTAGCCTCTTCACACATAAAATTGATTAACTCCAGCATAAACAAGATTTATTGCCCTCTGAGTCAATATCCAAATACTAGCATTTGCCTTATGAAAAGGGAAAATCTATAGGATAATATGCCTTTAATGCAAATATTTACAGTAACAATTTGAAACAATTATCATTCACACCAATTACGTGACAGCAAACTGAAATAGAAAAAATGAGACTATTATCTGAGGTTTTAAATTAATGCTAACTACTTATAGAATAATAGTGGAACACACATGGAGGAAATATGTTATCCTAGTTACAGAGATGGGGCAGTGAGCTCATACAGAGCTGGGTTAGAATCCCAGCTCTGCAACTTACTTACCATTTGACCTTGGGCAAAACCTCTGTTTTTCATATGTCAGCTTGTCCAGGATTAAACATTTAGTATATTGCCTCACATATAGGAAATATCCGAAATAGGTAAGTAAATCATAAATCTAAAGAGTATCATTAATTGCTTTTTTATTCTCCTGTTCTCTTCATTCTTATCATTCGACTTACCTACCTGGTCTTAAAACTCTCACGATTCTTACCTCTTCCTAAATCAGTACTTTTCAAATTGTGTGCTGTGACCCATTAGCAGATCATGAAATCAGTTTAATGGATTGTGATCTGCATTAAAAAATGTTATTGGAAAAAAATGAGTGAATTGCATGTACTACATGTCACTGTATCTGGCTTAAGTGTCCTGCTAAATTGTAAGCTGTTTGAGGGCAAGCATGTTATCATAAGCCAATACAGCGTGGGAGTTTACAACGTGGGCCTGCTCTGCTGGTCTTGGTTCCAGTCCTGGCTCTGCCATCTAACAGCTGCATAGCTCTGGGGCAGCGTTACCTAACCACTTCGTGCCTCAGCTGTTGCCCCACTGTTGTGAGAATTAAATGAGTTACTACATGCAAAGCTCTTAGAAGAATGTCTAAAGGTTATACTGTTCAATAAATGTTAACCGTTACTATAGACATTGCTCTTCCCTCTACTTCCATCCCAGTAACATGCTGTATATGTTAACAATGCACATTTTAAAAAAATGACTTGAATATAAATGCAATATAGTATAAGTAGTAGGTGAAATGAGAGCTAGGAGTAAAAATGGGACGAGGCAACTACTTTTTAGCACTCTTTCTCTGTACTTGGCCCACAAAATGGTAACTTCACAGATATTGGGAGGAAATTTCACCTCTCTCTCCACCTCCTCAGGCCTACCTTCTAGGAGAAAGGCTCTTTTGATTGGTGAGAGGAAGAGGATCTCCAGACATGCCTTCTTGAGCCCTGTTTTTTTGCTCTTTCTTTTTACCTAGACTTCCTGTAGACCAAGATCTTCCTTATTCTCTCCTTATAGTAAGCATACTGGGGCAGGCCTTGCCCCTGTATAGGGAGACACTCCTTCCAGAGGAAGTGGGAAAGCCTGTGTTTGTCTTGTATAGAAACCAAATTCTCTAATCCAAATTTAAAAGCAATAAAGTTATTTTGATTCTTATCTAATATCTTCCTTTATCACTGTGCTTTTCCTCTGAAAAATTCTAATAAAAGGGGAGATAAATACTAAGATCAAGAAGAGAGAGAAAATAAATAGGAAGAAACAGAAAGGAAACTGGCCAGCTGTGAATGATATGATGGAGATTTGTTTTATAGGACAGGAAAGTCCATGAGATTGCAGTGCTGGTGACTGATGAAGAAAAGAATAGATCCAAGGAGGTGTTGTGGGGGGTATAGATAGTTACAAATAGGGACCATGTGGCCTGCTGTTTCTGCGACAGTCCAGGCTTGTGCTTGCAGTCCTAGCATTTTGCCAGTTTAGCATTCCGTGACAAAGGTATCCCTGGTTAGATTATTAGTTTTGTAATTACCATGCATATTACAGAAAGGACTCTTCTTCGTCCACAATAATGGGTAAAATAGGTGAACAGTTTCATGAGAAATGTGATTTTTAAGTGATTAGCTATATGTTTCTAGTTTTAAATTAAAATTGTGTATCATGAGTCTTCTTTGGGGAAACATGGTCATTAATACAAGGATGGCCAAAAAGACTCTATTTTAGTGTTTCTCAAAGTGTAGTCCCTGAAACAGCAGCATCATTGTTAGAAATGAAAATTCTCAAGAGTCACTCTGAATTACTGAATCAGAAACTCTGAGAGTAGGGCCAGCAATCTATGGTTTAATAAGCCCTCCAGGTGATTTTGATACACACTAACATTTGAGAATCACTGGCCTCTTCTATATGTAAAAACTTCTATAGTGAAAGGAGGAATATTATTGTACTATGAGCTGTCAATCATTCAATCAGGTATTTTTTAAAGAATTTATGAAAACTGTGTTGGGTACTTTATCCTATGAAGGGCATAACAGCACAAATATAGTAAAAAAGAAAAGCAGTCTCTACTCTTTAGAAGGTTACAATCTAGTTTGGGAAGATTGCACCTATGCCCATAAGAAGTTGTCTAGTAATAGAAAATGGTAAATAACTAAGCAGGCTGAAATTTCCATTGGAATTCAGAAGAGAATTCCTAACATGAAAGCATAGTCAGGAAATATTTTGTGGAGATCTTAGAACTGAAAGAAAACATAATATATGGCAGGAACTGGGAGATTAACTGGGGAAGTACGGTTGATTCATATAAAACAGTGTTCACATCAATAGGGCATTAGGTCATTTCACTGACAGTATTGAAAAAAGATTCAGAGGTAAAATGTGTTTTGGAAATTTGGGATTAAGCAAAGTTAAACAAGTGGTTTTTTTTTTTTAACTGTATATACTTCTCAAAGTATTTAAAATTCTAAAGCACAATGTGGTGCTCCAAAA
Organism: Camelus dromedarius; assembly: GCF_036321535.1. Lineage (NCBI taxonomy): Eukaryota > Metazoa > Chordata > Mammalia > Artiodactyla > Camelidae > Camelus > Camelus dromedarius. The sequence goes on along the minus strand of NC_087441.1, from coordinate 17,373,773 downwards.
GGGATTATGGTACTAGTTTAGCTGTATTCCTCAGCAAAGCAGGTGCCAAAATGGGATTAGATCCCTGAAAACTTTCTGAAATGGAAAGTCTTTGAATCATCGTAGTGCATGTGGCTTACTAAGGCATCTGACATGCCAGCCACCTCTTGCTTATCCTGTTGCATTAGAATTATGTCGTTGATGTAACAGATCAAAGTAATGTTCTGTAGGATGTCCAGACAACCCGGATCTCTTTGGACTTTATTATAATAAAAGGTGGGAGAAATAACAGCCCTGAGACAAACTATAAATGAATATTGCTCATTCCATGCAAATGGGAACTGTTTGAGATCATCTTTTCTATTTGTAATAAAAAAGATTACATTTGCCAAAACATGGCAACTTACTACTTTTAAAGCTTTCCCGATCTGCCTAGCGATGCCACGCCCTGCACAGCAGTGGAGATGAGGGATACTATGTGACTGAACCTGAGATAGTCTAAAGTTACTCTTAAGGATCCATCCGGTTTCTGTAAGTGCCAGTCCAGGGCATTAAACAGAAATGATAACAGCACCACTCCTGAATCTTAGAAACTTTAATAGTGGAAATAACCTCAAACTATCTACCACTCCCAGGATAAAATATGTATTTTCTTTACTATTTTGGCTGGAATTGGGGGGGGGGGTGGTTAGTTTCAGAGTTTCTACTTATTCTTTCCTGAGACCAATAAACCGATGTGGTGGTAACTCTAACTCCACCCAAATATATCTATTCCAATTATATACTTGGACTGGAGAAATTACTATTGCCCAGGTCCATGGACCTAGTAGATCCACTGTAAACTGGACTTTAGCTGGGACTTCATTCATTATCTGGCTATCATAAGCCCCCATTCCAACAGAGAAGCCACAATGATGATTGGCATTTCCAGGTATCGAGGCCAATTCAGACTCTATGTCCAAATAGTTCTAAAAACGTATCAGTATTCCCTTTCCTTATGTACAGTTACATGAATATATGACTAAAGATCCCCTTGAGGAAGAATTAGGGAAATGTGGGCTCCTTCCTTCTAAAGCACCAGCCAATTCTTCAAAGGTTTCCAGATCTGAATATTGGCCCAGGCCTGTGAACTGAACAAGGGATTGTGGCTTTGTATTGAGATTGTTCCCTTCAGCCTTCTGCTCTTCCATTCTTGCTTTTTTTTTTGTTTGTTTGTTTTTTTTTTTGGTCTGGTTGTAGATATTAAGATGCATCCTTGTTAGCTTCCAGTCTGTTTTATCTAGAAATGCTATACTCTGAAACCATCTCCACAGCTGCCTCTGATTTAAGCCCCTTGGCTAGTCCTCCAGCCATTTTGATTGTTAGGCTGATTTCAGTCTCCTGGCTTCTGTTTGTCCTGACCCATGGTGCAGATGGTGCTTCTGTAAGCACCATCCCATGGCCTCTAATATTCAGAGCCCCATCATCCTTACTGATAGTAACAACCCTTCTCTGACTGTCTCTCCTATACTCAGACTTAGTCAGCAAAGGAGATATACCGCTGAATAATTATGTGATGCTGGTGTCCCTCTTACTAGTGTATTCCTAGTAATGGTTGGTATGTCCACTGGGCTTCCTGTGGAACAAAATTCTTTGGAGGATTGTCTGAATGCATGTAATATACCCATGACAGAAAGCTCACTTTCCTCAGCCTCTTTATTCCTTCCTCTACCGTCTGCCAGGACGCCTCAGCCATACCCATTTCACTCATCACTGACTATTGCTTTCTCCAGGCTTCTAAGAACCACTGTAAAGCAAAGCACATTTTCCCCTGTCCCCTGGCATCCTTGCCAGCATGTTAAATCCCATGTCCTAAGCCAGTGAATTCTTGATTATCCATTCTTGTACCATGACCTCTCTATTAAGCCCTCTTAAAATTCAACCCCACAGGTAATTCCCTGGCTCCTTGCAGTACCTGCTAGCTAAGTATCACAGCTCCTTCAGAATATAATTTCTTTTCTCCCTTATCAGATTCAACACTGTCCCCAGCAGAGTTATGCTGGAATTTCTGCAGCATTTTTAAGCATAAAAGAAGTGCTAGCACTTTCTATGGAAGAGTGGGCTACCTCAGAAAGCTTTGAGGGTTCAGGGCATATGCAGAGCCAACCCCCTCAGAGGCATCCATCCAGATGTCTTCATCCATGTTTCAGGGTCCCAGATTTTCCCATCTAGGACTTTAACCTCAATATATCAGACCTGCCTTGGCTGAACACTGAAACACTTCTGGAGCTCTGTGAGGCTAACAGGTCTGCAGCCTGCTGCTCATCTGTATGTGCCTTACACTGCAGGAGGTAAGGGCCTCTTGGCAAGCTACCAACAAGGCTCTCTTGCTCTCATACTTTAGTCTTAAACTGCTTGTTATGACCTTCAGGTTCTCCTTGTCCTTCTGCATGGCATCAATCCAACTTAGCAGTACCCAGACAAATCCCTGTCCTAGACATTGTTCCCATCATCTCTTTCAAATGCCTGAATGCCTATCCTGGGAGCATTCCTCCGTGTCACCACTAATGAATTCTTTAGTCATTGGACCATCACCCCTGGTAGGAACTCTCCATGGCCCTCACAACAAGGTGCATGAGTGAGTGGGTGTCCAAACTCTTTCTTTCCATCTGTCTTCTCATTTCACTCCTGTTCCCAGTTGTGATGGTTCATATCCTCTAAGAAGTAAATGCCACAATGAGAATAGATGTGCAGGAGATTATTTTGGGGTGGGTAGGGGGAATGAAAGCCTATAAGAGACAAAGGGGCAGGAGGACAGAATGTAGAAAGAACTTTTAGACCACAAGGCAGTCTGAATCTATAAAACAGAGGGACCAGGGAGAAGTGAGTAGAAAGAGTCTCAGATTACAATGAAGTTCTGAGAACGTTTTGGTCAGGTTTGTGGGGAATTTCAGGTCAAAATTGTCAATCAGAAGTGTCCTGTGTCTTTCATTATTACTTTTGCTGTGCTCATTTACTGGCCATGAGTGGCCTGTGGGGAGCATCACCTCAGTATAAACATGGTGGTGGATTTTTGCCTCCACAACAAGAGACATGTGGTGCATTTCATGGCTGCCAAGGATCCTGTGTTTCCAGACTTATTTGATCATGGGCTTTCCTTCTAAAAAAACCTTCAGGAGATTTTTTGTGGAATATATTTCAGAAAACTCTGGGTTTTATATTTGTGTAAAGATTTGAATTACTGGTATAAATCACTTTAGGAATGCACAAGACACTTCTTTAATGTCTCTGATTTTCATTGCCTTTTTTATTTTGATCAACAGAATGCTCTGCATTTTTATTATATTTTTCTACAAACATCTATATAGCAGATTGCCAAGTGCCAGACACTGTTCAAGGCTTGTATAAGTATTAACTTTTAATGGCACATTTAAGATGGACACTATTATTATCCTCATTTTACAAATGAGTCTCAGAGACGTTACATGATTTGCCTAAGATCATATAACTAGTAAGTGACTGTGTCCGAAATTGAACCCACAGAGTCTGATTCCGTAGTGTGAGCTTTTAACCACTGGGCAATGCTGACATGTAGGTAGGTATTCCTGTGTGTCTGAAGCCCTACAAAAGAGCCTTTGGAAGCTAATGCTAAACTGCACCTAGCAGGCCATTGTTGATGACCCATTGTTTGGGTCATCCAGGCATCTCAGTGCCTGGATGACCCAAATAAGCAGGATTCTAATAGCCAGAGGGAGCATTCTCCAGTGAACATGCACACAAATACACACACTCTGAGTACATATTATTTGTACCATGGATCAATACATATAACAAACCCGTACATACATGCCACATACACACCAACTATTATGTATCAATGCCATGCCTTGTAATATATGTTCATTATAAGTATACACAGAAATTTTCCAGTATCCTCATGAATGTAGTAGTAGCTGGTGAGTGTGGAACCCTTGGGGCTTGAAGCCATACAGAATTTCACTCTTTTTAGCAATGGGATCTTGAGCAAGTTCCCTTCCTTCTTTGAACTTCAGTTGTCTCATCAGCATAAATAGCTATCATAAGGCCTATCTCAGGATTTCTCTGAAGATCAGGAGACGGGAAACCACTTAGCACAGTCCCTGCATTCAGGAGTGCAGTGAAAGTTTAGTTAAATTGAATTAAATATTATCTATAATTTTTAATACAGATAAATTTCTAGTGATTATTAATGAAATGAACATGGATCATATTAACCTCAGCTGGTTTCAAAGTATACATCTTACTGGTTCTACTTTGATGTCTAGTCTTCTTGTTTTTCTTTAGGCTTTAGGCTTCAGGGGGCTGCAATTATCTTCCTCACTCTCTCACTGTTTAGCTGTGCAATTCCAGACAAGTGACTTCCCTCTGTGGACACCAATGTCCTCTGTTGTTTCTGGGATGAGATTTAAACATTCAGGACCATGGACAGGTGCTGGGTTGGCAGCATGAGAAGCAAGAGAGAACTTAAGAAAATGCAGTCATAGGCTTTCCCTTAGGGATTCTTTTGTGTAGCATTTTGTTCATTAGGGTAACAGTAGCTACTATAAAAAATAAATTCCTGAATTTTAGTGGTTTAACACAGATAAGTTTATTTCCTGGTCATCTAAGTGTTCAATGTAAGTGTTTCTGTAATTGTATTTATTCTCCATAGGAGTTTTACCTTTCGTCTTCTTGCTCTGTCATCTTCCAGGACATTGGAATCCTCTAGTCCCAAACAGAGAAAATGCATGTAGGAGTGTGTGCAGAATGGCACTCATCTCTTTCTCTTAGATCTCATTGACTAGAACTCAGTCAAATGGCACACCTAGATTCAAAGGGCTGTAAGAAATGTAGCCCCTGACTACAAGGCCACATCTCTTATGCTGGGATGAAGAGAGCTCATTTCTCCTAGGGACAGCCAGCTCTTTCTACTATAGTCAAGTTTGTGAAAGAGTAGACTCAATAGCACCCAAAACCCCTTCTGATACAATCAGTTGAGCACATGTCTGAAGCACAGTGTGTACAGAAGAGTCTTAGTTAACTTAGTTAACTTCTTAAGACTTTTTGAAACTCTGAAACTTAGAGTATATATTCTAAATGTTATTCTACAGGAAAGGAAAAATCAGAAAAGATCATGCAAAACTTTATCTCTCACCTAAATTTCTCAAAATGTAGATGCTGGAGCATTAATTACTGTCACTCTTTGTTAATTCCCTTATCTTTTGAGTGTGTGGATGGCAAAAATCTTTCAAATCAAAAGGAAGCATATTATTTTAATCACTATTTATAACAAACTTCTCATCAGAATGAACTCTCCTGTTCTTCAACACATGTAGACTATGTGTTATTTTTGAATATAGTGTTCTTATTGAGTGTTAATTGCATGCACCTACAGCTTTCAAAGAAGTGATAACTAGATACTGTCAAATTGATAACAGCCAGTCCTCTCTCTACCATTGTGCATGTGCTAATTTATAAGGTGCATTAGCAGGAACTTCACAAAACTTTTATTTTTGGGCTACATGGTGATGTGGGTGAAGAAAGAAAAATGCAGATATACCGCTTCCACTTAAAATGTTATAATAAGGCAATGAGCAGGAGCTCTGTAGCAGTGACATTTTTATTGTTAAAAGCTTTTACCAATTTACCCTAATTTCTCAAGATTTCAGAGTTAGCACAAGAAGGACTTGTAAACCCAGAAAAATCTCTATCTGAATATGTTTTCCTTTAATTTTCTTAACACACGCATTCTCCTTTGGAAAGATTCTACGTAACTATAGTTAAAATCATTTGCAAAGCACTCAGTCTACCATTTACATCTGTGTAACTTCCTAGGGCCCCATGAGATGGGTGTGGTCGGTGTAGCCTAGGGCATCATATTTACAGGCAGGTCTAATATTGGAGTATGTAGTGTTCCTGTTGAGAACATCATCTTTATAATAAATTTCATTAATTTTGTGGTAATTCAGAAACAATTAATTGTTTTAATTGTCTTAATTTTTTAATTGTCATGAAAGAAGAGTTTACTACATAAATTAATAACATAAAAGTTATAAAAGAAACCCTCGGTTATGAATAATTTAAAAAATCAGACTTTAAAGCAATTTAGAAACCCTAGTCACAGGTGCTTTGGAAATGCTCACCGTTATAAAACATTCAGCAGGGGGACTTTTTGTGTTCAGAGTTCTGGAATAAGTATAGGGAACAGAGCCGAGGTCTAAGGCAACAGCCTTGTTTTAGCCAATCGACAGCCTGCCTTGAAGTTTCTGTAACATCTTAAGACATATCCTTGTATCCTCTGAGGACAGAGGCTCTGTACAGGATTCTTGCATCCCAGCTCTTAACATAGAGGTTAAGGGTGGCCCTTTACACAGTGTTGTGTAGTATTTCACTAATGAATGAATAAACACACGAAAAAGGCATACATTTAAAAATATCTAGTGATTCCATAATTTTCAACACTTAAACCATTTCTGATTAGTGAAGTTTTAAGTAATGTGAAAAAGTGGCTCTGGGATGCTATGGGATTCAATTTAAGATGCATTTGAAAGTACTAAATATTTGTAATATACGAATGCTTTGTTAAAAAATGACAAGGAAGTCATTGAGCTATGGTTCCTTTTCCTAAACTGATTCTTTTTTTTTCTTTTAAGCTACTGTTTTAAATTCTTTCATGTCATAGAACATTTATTTTAAAAGTAAGGTTCATTTTATGGGAAACCTTACAGTGTTCTAACTTTTTATTTTCTCCTTTTTGACGATTTATTTAACCCAGCATGTATATTTCAGCTGAGTGAAAATCTAAGAAGCAAATTCTTAACGGCTAGCTGATCTGACAGCTGATTCAAAAGATTAAAGCAACAGAAATAGCATGATGATAGTTGTAGAGTTGATGAATTCTTATGTAGAAATTTTTTAAAACTTTATTTTCTAGTTAAATAAGTTGGAACCTGTATTGTTATCATCATAATGCAATACACCCTTCTCCCTAAGGAGTTAAATGTAGAAAGACGAAATAACTATACTTAGAAATGGCATATTGAAATTAAATTTCTTTATTTTTCCCCTTTATAAGTTAGACCTGGCCCTTTATCTACTTTGAATCCTTTTCTGGGACACATAGGTTTTCTAATGGGAAGCTGAGGGCGCTATACAATCTTTGAATTGTAACCAAACTGAGTCAGCCTTTTCCCAATCAACATCTGTCCACTTATGTGGTTCTCCTCCCTCACACTCCGCACAAAACGAGTGGGCATGTGCAAAGCCATGGCATGCTTTCCCAAGGCAGTGGGAGCAGAGGTCCCTTTGTGGGCCGCATAATCACGTCAGCCTAATCACTGTAGGATGTGGGACCTTTTCAGTCCAAGTGGAAGGATTTCAAGGGAAGAAGCAGGCTTGTGTGCCACAGCAGAGGAATAGGAGGGTGGGCATCTATAAGGCGTGGTCAGCATGGTTGTTTCTACTCTCAGAAACAAAATTAGGGCTATCGCTCTAGAACTCTTATACTGGGGGCCGTTTTTGCTGGTGCATGTAAGGCAGGACGATGGGGTCAGGAGAAGCAGACAGAGAAGCAGGAGGTAACATCACTGCTGTGTGGGAGAAGATAGGGCCAACCTTGTGCACCAACAAGGAAGGACAGATTTATTCCTTTCTTCCCAACCCAGTCCCACTTCTAGCCCTGGACTTCTTCACGGACACTCCCACTGAAGGGGGAAGGAGTTGCTATTCCAGGCCTGAATCTTCACACTATCAGTGGGCAGGGTTATTATTCCTTAAAATGTACAAAGCTATGCTTATTTATTATTCTCTTTCTGGTTTCTTGAGCTGAATGGGTAAGTGATCTTAAGGCCTTTTGGAGCTTGCTTAATACACACACTCGTATCTCCCCTACCCCTTCTCTTTCTCTTTCTTTGCGTATCTGCCTGTGTTTCTCTCTCCCTCTGCCTAAAATATACTTCATCCCACTGATTCTAAGATACAGACTTGGAATTTGTTAGGTCCTTCAAACAATCTTTTTCCAGAGCTCCGTTTTAAGTACTTTCACAGTTATTAGTTAAGTAGCACTTCACTTCTTATCTCCCTGCAGAGAGAAAGAATAATAGGCAGTCCAAGATACAGACATTTCTAGTCATCTGGCCATAAAACCGCCAACCACCACCAAACCCCCACCTATTCAAAATAGAAAGGCAACTCAAAAGATAGAAAGGCAACTTGTTTTGGTGAGAAAGGAAAAAAAGGCATTTGTGGTCAAACAGACCTCAGTTTAAATCCTAGCCAACACAGTGTCTGTGGGACCAAGGGAAACTATTCATTTAAAATTATATAGATTAATTAATTTAATATATTAAGTTATTTGTCTGAGCCTGTTTTCTTATATATGAATAGGAGCTTATAATGTTTGCCTTGAAAAATTCTAGCAAAAATCAGAGATAATATACAGTGTTTGAGATATAGTAGATACTGAATATGTAGGAAATTTTATTCTAATCAGCTTCTGATGGTTTTCCTCCTTTCCTCTGTCCCAAGTGACCTCTTTCTCTCTTTCATACACAGCCTTCAGACTCCCTGCCAACTTTCTGTTATTTCACTTTTTTTCCTTAAAGGTTAACCTGATTTACTGTCATCAGATATCACCTGTGCAGACCCGTAGCTTGTTGAAGTTTGAATAAAGAAGGACACAAGTCCTGTGGGGTTGTGGTGACTTAAACCTACAGGCATGTTATATAGGTAATCTCCCCATCAAGCACCTTGATGCTTTCAATTGATAACCCAAGACAGCTAACAACGTGACACTTCTACAGTGATGTTTCTTTTTAAAGTGCTTTTTCAATTTTTACTTAGAGTGAGTAGATATAAAGAGTTTCTATAAAAATTGTACATATTTTTTCTGTTGAAAATAAAAGATTTGTTATATACACTGAAAATAGCATAAGTTGTTAACCTAGTGAAATAATCTTTATTTTTCACAATTTTAAGTCACACATAAAAGAAACATTAGTAATTCACATAAAGAAACAGTGTTAATAAGGCTAACGCCCTTTAAATTTTCCCTTTCTTTTTTGTCTGCTGGGTTAATAAAGATAGCATCTAAATAAAAATTTTCCTTATACCTGTTCCCTGCCAATTTTTCTTCACTTTACTTATGTTGGGCTAATAATTGACCGGTTTTATTTTTATTGTCTCTGTAATTGTTGTTATGCATTTTGAAGTTAAGATAGGACTTTTACCTTTTTATTATATACTATATATATATATATCACATATACACATATATGATATTGAATTGCATATATATCTCCCCCTAGAAGAAAGATAAATTACTGCTAGTATTTTGTCATAGTTATTAATTTTGTGTTGCAATTTTGAATAGTCTCCAACTCTCAGTTTAAATCATTTTCCCTCTTAACATTTTTATTACTGCCAATAATTATGAGCAGTATAGTTTATTTTTTTAAAAAAGACAATGACTAAAACAACAAATTTTTGAAAGATTGTGCAGTGATATAATAGTGTCATCTATGGGTAAAAATCTTAATGTAACCTTTACATATTACATTATAATTTTCTTACAGTTTACTAAAAATATCTATTAATTAACCCTGACAGAAACCCTATAAAGGTAGGTATTATTAATATTCTAGTCAACATTATTAATATCTTATTCAATAACTTCATTTACCTAAGAGTGTGAAGCTAGAAGCTGGTGTATTAACCAGAGCTCAAATACAATTCCTTTAGATACAAATCCTATGCTCTTTCAAGTGACCATCTTGCAGCTAACAGATACTTTATTTTTAGAATATTGAGCAAATGTTCCAAATCTTAGGTTAAGAGTCAGACAGGCAAGAATAGAACACCATCCACCTGGGATGATTTGTCCTAGAGAGTGCAATTAACCTGGTCCCCAAGTGCTTTAAAGATCTGGGACATTTTTGACTAAGTAGGTGAAGGTTGGTAAAATTTGCTAGTTTTTTCTGTTCTGACTTCATTCACTTCTTTGTACTCTAAATGTGGTTTCATAGAACAAAGAAGAAATGGAGCATCACATTAAAGGTTGACAGTTCATGGATGCCTCCAGGCATTTGAAAAATCTTTTATTCTACTACATAGGGTTTCAGAGAAAACATACAGATTTAAAAGGCTCATGGAAAATGGTTTGGAGGCAAGGTACACAAAGCAGAATGATGGTTTGGGCTGCAAGAGTGTATTTCATTCATTGAAGGGAGATGTTATGAATGTCTGAGGCATTTTTGTTGACATGTGAGTATCAACTCATTAGGATTTTGCTCATTTACATTATAAATACAATTGGTATTTTAATTTGGCTTCTGTAATTTTTTGGGGGGGGATTCATGTTTCACAACTTTAATAGAATATTCTAACTATTCTGTACAAAATGAAAACACTGTATTCAGTTACAAATGTGTAATAAGTAAAGCTGAGCACTTTACAGTCCTGGCCACAGTGTGGACATGAGGCCCTCAGCTTCCCAAGGATGTGGTCACATTCTCAGCTTGGTGTTGCTGGTGGGTAGTAGATACTTCACTCTGAAAACATTTTTCAGAATGTCAGGAGTTGAGGGGCAGGAGTGCAGGGAGGGTAAATGTTGAAAAAGACTTTCAACTTTATGGTTCTTGTTGTGCATAAGAAGTATAATGATATTACAATAATGTTTTAAATAGAAAGGAATCTTGAAGAGTGGAACATTACCATTTTGCACAATGTGATTACATGCAAAGAACAACTATGCTGTATTTTCTGAAGGTACTGTTATTTTGAGATGAAAGATTAGGGTAGAATTATAAACTATTACATTTTTAGCTGCAGTATCACAAGGGTTCTCTTGGCTTTTGTATGTTCAGAATTTTTCAGTGACTCAGAGCATATTGAGTTGGGATGTTTGGAGAAGTGGGAAGAAATCAAAAAGAAGGAGCTTAGAATTAGAAGCAAGACCTTAAGAAGCAAAAGGGAGAAAAATCAAGTCACAAAAGCTTTATAATTTGCCCCAAATTTGACAACTTCTATATCTGTGTTCTTGAAATTTATATCCTCATAGTTCTATGAAATCTGTGAAATAAGGAGGATAGTAACCCTAGTCTGTAATATTAATATAGTATTAAACTACAGAATAAATCTTAAGTGCTTAACATAGTATGAAGCAGACACTACAAGATACTATAAGATTATAATGATGATGATGTTATGATGATAATTCTACATCCTCTGCTTTTTCTTTTTACTGTCCCATACCTTTATAACACAAGATGATTCAGTGGTAAGACCAGGCTGACAGAAAAGCTGCTGCTTCTTTATTCTTATAATGCTAGGAAGTGGCTGAATTATGGATAGGCTAGCAGGAATAGGGAGGGGTGATTCCAGGCTGGTGGAAGAGGGAGGGGGGCATAAACAGAACAAGACTTTTGAGCCTGTCCGTGGCAACTTGATGGAAGTTAATATCTTTTCAGCAGACATCCTGAGTTCACCTCCTACGTCATCACTGGGAAAAGTATTTGAAAAAGAGCTTATTCACTTACCAATTCTTTATTATGAATAGATCTACGAATAGGTCTATGAATAGGTCAAATAAATGAGACCCATTTCAGGGAAATCCAACAGTCCTCCAAATGCAGGGGTTGTTTGCATGGCATTGAGAGCTATGCTTCTGGCTCCTGCTGTGTACTTGCTGGCATGTGTGTGCTGAAGAATGAGGACTCATAGCAGGAGTGGGAAAGAACCTTTTTAACCTCACAAGTTAAGTGTATGGGGTAAAGTAGAGTGCCTGTTCTACACACCACCCTTCTGATGTGACTCTTTCAGAGAAAAAACTTCTCAATATAAAGTAATTATAGCCTATTCAAATCAATCTTTCCCACCTTTCAGCTCCATTGATTCACTCAACTTCTACCAGTGTTATTTTCTATTTGAGTTATACAGAGGAAAATAACATTTGGTTTAACTTGCTACAGCACTTTTCAAAATCCAGGCATCACTAGATGGAAAGTTCTTGGGAAGTAATTACAACTGAATTTGTCTTTGGTCCAGAGAGTTTTTATCCCTGTTCCTGGCAGAAATTATGGTTCTCACATTTGGCCATTAGTATTTGATGACCTTTGTATCCCCAATATAACATGAAGAGACAAACCCAATCTTTGATGATAGAAGGAAAGCAAAGTAAAGCAAGGTAAAAAGTTTTACCAATTGCTATAGCAGATAGACAATTTTTACTTTAAAAGAGAAATATTTTTAGTAAATGAAACTTTTCTTAGGTCTCTTAGATGGGAGCAGTCTGATAATCACTTAATCAAATCAAATCAATTTAATTGTCAGGAGATATTTTTATTGTGAGATCTATTGCTGAGGAGTGTGTCAAGTGGGTAGAACAGAATCCATTAAGACCTAGTATAAAAATATCCACAAACTTTCATCAAACATCTCAAATTATATCTTTCAAAAATCCATGATGATACTTAACTTTCTATGAGCTAGTAGCCCAGATATAAACAATAGTTAGCTATGAACAACAGTGTTTGTCTTTAAACTTTTCCTAAATTTAATTATAATAATTAATTATAATTAATTATACAGTTCTTTTTTTCCAGTTTCATTTTTACGTTCCACTGACTAGCCTGGCTCCTAGAAAGTCCCCCAATAATACAGAGGACAACATGTGTATTAGGGCTCAACTAGGGAAACAGAACCATTAGGACATATACATATTAAGAGATTCATTGCAAGGAATTGGCTTATGTGATTGTGCAGACTGGCTAATCAAGTCCAGAATCCACAGGGCAGGCCATCAGGAAAGACAGGCTGGTGCTCTTGGGTGTGTTCAGTTTATAGGCAGAATTTCTTCCTCATTATGGAAGCCTCAGCTCTGCTTTAAGACTTTTTAACTGATGGAATCAGGATAACCTAATTATCTAAGGTAATCCCCTTACTTGAAGTCAACTGGACTTTAATCACTTCAACAAAATAACTTCATAGCAATGCCTAGATTGGGGTTTAATTGAATAACTGAGGACTGTAGCCTAGCCTAGTTAATACATCAGAAGACAATTTCAATGTGTCAACATGCAACAGATCCATTTAGATAACAAAGAATTAGTATTCACCAACTGCTTGAATCAAAAAGATCTTATCTATGCATTTCTAAAAATAGCTTTGAAGATGCTCCATCACTGCCTTTTAGTTTACAGTGCAGTTATAAATAAATAAATTTGCCCATGACCTGGGTGGGTTTTTCACTTGAATGTAATTCTTGAATAACCTAAAAACTGTTTATTAATGCCTCAGGCCTATAAATATCAGTGCATAGCTCTGATTTGGAGAAGGGCTGGGAACATGAGCTTATTTTCTTCTTTTCCTTCCCCATCTTTTTTTTCAGTTCTAATGGAGACTGTTCTTTCACTGAATTATTTGTTGCTACAGTAAAGGATTTTTCTCCCACAAAATCATGTTGAATACATGGTGGTTAAGTTCCCAGGCCAGCCCCTCAAAGTCCAGTTCAAAGATCAAATCCTGTTCTCATTAGGTATACATATCCTAATTAGAGATTTATTCCTTATGCAACTAACTTGAATTTACAGCTGCCTTATGGGGTATATATACTGCCGTCTGTTCCTTCAGGTACTCATTCATTAACTTATCCCATTCCTAATTGGAGAATTATTTCTAATTGTATCTCATAAGAAAACATTTACTGAGTTTCTCTCATGTCCTAGATTTGATACTAGATGTTGTGGTATAAGGAGGAAACAGCCTCACAGAGATTAAGAATATATTCAATTCAGGGTCACTGGTACTGTGATAAAGGGAAAGATTCTAAGGGTGAATATAGCAGGGAGACCAGGGGGTTGTTTCTGAAACTCTTCCTGGAGGAATAAACACCTAAACTGATATTGGCCTGGTTTAGGGCATGTGAGAGTGGTGATGAGCAAGAAGAGAGGAAACACATGCACAAAGGCCAAGAACTGGCAGAGAACATGGGGGCTATGAATGCTAAGAGTCGTTTTATCAGTTTGAAGAACAGAATTCAAATAAGGGTTTTCAAATGTCCAGATATCAGACTAGGGAGGTAAGTAAATGCTAGATATTCAAAGTCCTCATTAGCTATGTTAATAGATTTCAAAATTCATCTATGGGGAATCAAAAGCCATCAAAGAGTTAGAAATAATAGAGCAAGAAGCATTTTAGAAAGATCTCTCTTGATATAATATGAACAATAGTTTGGACAAGAGAACTCTGTAAATTCAGCAAGAATAGAGATGTTTCTATTTTGGGCATGGTTGTATGTATTCCAACCGACTAGCTCATTGCTTAGAATACAGTAGGCATTAATTAATTCATTAAATATTTATTGATGAACTATGTACAACATCCTTGCTATTTGCAAAAGAGACAGTGTTGAATAAGACTGGTGTGATCTAAGCCATCATGTGTCTGGTAGGGAAGGGAGAGAGATAACATCAATACTTTATAAGTAAAATAATTATATACTGTTCCAAGTGCCATAGAAGAAACCAAAGCATTGCGTTAGTAGAGAATGATGGGAAATCTCTACTTAGGTAAGTTTATCAGGGAAGACCTGCTTAAAGAGGTGGCAGCTTGGAGATATAAATCATAAAATATGTATTTTAAAATAACTATAAAAAGTAAGATCAAATGGAAACTATTTGCAATGATCCAGGGAGAATATTATGAGTGTCTATTACCAGGGTAGTGGAAATGATTGTGGAGAGAAGTGCTGGATTCAAGGATATTAATGATCCTATAGGACCAGGTCATTAACTGAACATGGAGACTGAAGAAGTGGGAGGAGTTAAGGATATCAACAAGTGGATGGTGGCACTATTTCCTGAGGAAGAGATTCCAGGAATAGAAGTAGGAGGACCTTCTGTGTTGGAGTGATGATAGATTCTGTTTCAGCCACTTGGGTTTGAAGTGATTGTAAGATATCCTTGTGGAAATGGCCACATGGAAGTGGGATATATAGATTTGGAACACAGGAAAGAGGTCTGACGTGGGTGGAAATAGGAAGGAGGCCAAGAGAGTAATGTCACAACAGCCATCAGGAAATGGCATTTCAAAGAGTAAGTGGTAAAATGTCAATTGGTGACTCAATCAAGTAAGATAAGGATTGGACTATTGCAAATTGATAGATACAGATTTTTGTTGTTGTTGTTGTTGAGTTGTCTGTGCTGTTTGCATATTCTGGAAACTAAGTCCTTGTCCATTGCATTGTTTGCAAATATTTTTTTTCCCATCCATATGTTGTCTTTTTGTTTTGTCTGTGGTTTCCTTTGCTGTGCAAAAGCTTGTAAGTTTGATTAGGTCCTACTTTTGTTTTTATTTCTATTGCTTTGGGAGACCTAGGAAAACATTTCTATGACTATGTTCTCTTCTAGGAGATTTATGATGTCCTGTAGAGGTAGCAGGATACAAGATTAACATACAGAAATCTGTTGCATTTCTTTACACTAACAATGAAGTATCAGAAAAAGAAAGTGAAAAAAAAAACACTCCCTTTTAAAATCACAACCAAAAATACTTAAGTATAAACCTGACCAAGGAGGTGAAAGACTTATGTGCTGAGATCTATAAAATGTTGATAAAGGAAATTAGATGATTTAAAGAAATGGAAAGCTAGCCTATGCTCTTGAATTGGAGGAATTAACATTGTTAAAATGTTTATAATACCTAAAGCAATCTATAGATTTAATGCGATCCCTGTCAAATTACCCAGGACATTTTTCACAGAACGAGAATCAATAATCCTAAAATGTAAATGAGGTCATAAAAGACCCAGAATTAGCAAAGCAATAGTGAGGAAAAAGAACAACATAACCCTCCCAGACTTCAGACAACACTACAAAGCGACAGTAATCAAAACAGCATAGTAGTGGCTCAAAAACAAACATATGGATCAATGGAAAAGAATAGAAAGCCCAGAAATAAACCCACACACCTACTGTCAATTGATCTTCAACAAAGGAGACAAGAATATGCAATAGAGAAAAGACAGTTTCTTCAGCAGGTGGTGCTGGGAATGCTGGACAACCACATGTAAATCAATGAAGTTAGAACTCTCCCTCACACCATACACAAAAATAAACTTAAAATGGCTTAAAAACTTAAGTTTACTTTTAAATAAACTTATATACAGTTGTTTATGAAACTGGAGTGGATGATTTAGTTGAAGAAAAACATAGTAGGCTGCTACTTTGAGAACAGTATTTATTACTGTCTCAAAAATGCCATTTAAAATCATCCTGTCAACTACTGTCATTTTCCTTTGAATGGTGAAATTTTTTGTTACCATGTCAACTGCTTGATGTAAAGTTCAATCTTCCTTGGTCTCTAGTGAAAATATATTCTTCAGCTGACTAGCTCTCTCAAAGAAATTTATTAAAGCTAGCCAGACATTTTAACAGTATAACAATATATTGGGAATGAGGGATAATGGAAACTATGGCTTGAAGATGCAGCACTTAACATGGAAGAAACATGTTTCTCTAAAACTGTAAAACATTCACAGCAGAGTAATCATACTCTCATGAGCTGCCTCACATACCTTAGTCAAGTTATCACTCGATAAATTGTTGCAAACATTCCACTGACAGCGAAATCTTTTAAGAAACTTTCCCCAACTAAGCACCACCTGCTGGAGGCCACATGTTTTCCGAACAGTATGGTACCCAGACAAGTAGCCCACTTAGTTTTAGTTTGTAAGGTGTCTTTCCATAGCCTATAGCACTGTAAAGCTAGAGAATATTGGTGCTAGAAACATCTAAATATTCTGATGAAAAATCATTTATTAAGGAGCCAATATTATAAGCCAAGTACTGTGCTAGGTACTGATTTTATATATATAAAAATAAAATATATATATATATTTTAATGAAAGTATAGTCAGTTACAATGTGTCACTTTCTAGCATACAGCATAATGTTTCAGGCACATGTATACATATATTTGTTTTCATATTCTTTTTCATTATAGGTTACTACAAGATATTGAATATAGTTCCCTGTGCTTTACAAAAGAAATTTTTAAAATTTATTTTATATATAGTAGTTAATATTTACAAATCTCAAACTCCCAGTTTATCCCTTCCCACCTCCAACTATGTCTGTGAGTCTGTTTCTGTTTTATAGAAGAGTTTATTAGTGTCTTTTTTCTTTTTTTAGATTTAACATATGAGTGGTATCATATGGTATTTTTCTATCTGTTTCTGGCTTACTTCACTTAGAATGACAATGACAATCTCCAGGTCCATCCATGTTGCTGCAAATGACATTATTTTATCATTTTTTTAATCACTGAGTAGTATTCCATTGTATAAATATACCACATCTTCTTTATCCAGTCATCTGTCGATGGACATTTAAGTTGCTTCCATGTCGGGTATTGTAAGTAGTGCTGCTGTGAACGTTGAGGGGCATGTATCTTTTCGAATTAGAGTTCCCTCTAGATATATGCCCAGGAGTGGGATTGCCCGATCATATTGTAAGTCTATTTTTAGTTTTTTGAGGACTCTCCATACTGTTTTCCATAATGGCTGAATCAATTTACATTCCCACTAACAGTGTAGGGGGGTTCCCTTTTCTCTACACCCTCTTCAGCGTTTATTGTTTGTGGACTTTTGAGTGATGGCCATTTTGACTGGTGTGTGTAATACTTTATTGTAGTTTTGATTTGCATTTCTCTAATAGCGATGTTGAGCATTTGTATATTCTTTAGGCACTGATTATTAAAAGACTGGGGAATCTGGTGGGAGCCCATAATTTAGTTGAGAAGACAAATACATGTAATTACTTAGTGATATGGGTTCTTATATTTAAAGAGTGCAGATGAACCACGGGCCAGAGGAGTAAAGGGAGGAGAAAGCAAAGTAATGAAAATCTCTCATTCACTGAAACACACAGAATACCTACTAGAGTAAAGTACTTTGTGTACTTTCTTGTTGAAAACTTTGCAGTGTGGCTACTAAATGGTAGCTTGTTCATTGCCAAATTTTTCACCCAGGGAGCCATAATTTCAGTTGGTACATTCACTTCATTAGTCAAGATTTCTCTGGAGCTGTCTTTTCAAAATCCTTATCTGAAAGACTTTGATGAATTGGGGTGATTCTTCTTTGACAATTATTTGAATTCAAAATGAGTTAGCTCTCTCATGATTAAAGAGCTAATATTATACGATGGCTTTTTTATAGTGTTGTAATTAACTCAATAATGCTTCCAAATAGAAGTGAAAAGTCACAAAAGTTATTTGATGTTATCCACCTGCTGATTAGTTAACGTCTGTATTTCCTTTGTGTCATGATATCAGTAAGACTCAGGCAATCCAATTTTCAGACTTCAGAAACATGTTGGGATTTTGACATAGTGTTTCATAAACACAACTTAGTGCATCCTTCTTAACTGCTCACATTGTTCTTCTTACAGATAAAATCATGATACATAAACATTAGCGCAGGTGCAATAGAGCTCCCAATTACTAATATTTTAAGATATTATTTTAGCAATTAGATGATGACATGACCTGTCATGAAAAGTAATTAATATTTATTGTACTTTCCTAACATTTAGAGTAAGACATGATTCCAACAATGGAGTCATTCGTTTATCCAATAGGCAAAGACTATAAGTACCTACTGTGCACTAAGCATTGTAGTAGAGCATAGACATGTAACATTAACTAAAATATAGCTTCTCCCTTCATATAGCCTGTAGTCTATATGAAGAGACAGATACATTCCCAATAATAACAATATAATATGAAAATACTAATAGACGCAAGTAAAACATATTTTTGGAGCATCAAGAATAGAGGAATATCTGCAAGATGAAGGCTTCACAGAGAAGGCAATTTTAGAGCTGCATCTTGAATGAAGAATAGATTTTGTAAGGCAGATAAGCTGTAATAGTAGCAGAATTCTTTTATAATATATATTTTGTCAAGTATTTTGCTATACGTATCTTATTTTTTATAATACACATGTTATGTATCATCATAATAAAACTGTGAGTTGGCACCATTACCATCTCCATCTTAGAGACAGAAGAATTACCAGGCTTAGAGAGTTTAATAATTTGTCAAAGTCCTCATCCAGGGTGTGGAAGGGGATGGTTGCTTAATAACTTGATCTCTTACCTACTAAAACTAAACCATTTCTCAATATGGTGGTGAAATACTGAATAGATACAATGGTTATGGGAAACTTAGCATCATCTTCTGGCCCAGGTGATTTGCTTTTACTTCACAATTTTCTAGTTTTAGTGATATTGTAAGATCTTGAGAATAAGGTCCAGATCATATATTTCTTTCCTACTCCTTGCAGTGCCCTGGATGGACTTCCTAGATAATTATAGACACAAACTTCTTTGTGTGTGTGAAAATATTTTTGAAGCAGAAAATCATTGGCAAGTACAAAATTATACTCTAAAATACTTGGAATAAAGATGTTCTCTGAAGCAAATGCCCTGCCATTGATTCATGAGTATAGTCTTAATTTTACTAAGGAAACTTTAAGAAATCATAAATGATGTATAAGTCAGTGATGTGCTTGCAAGATTCTGACAAAGTCAGTTAGTATCAGAAGAACAGACATAAATAAATTAGTTCCTTGCTAAATAAAACATATAAATAAATCAGAAGAATGAACCTGAAAGGATCCAGATCCTGATTTAATTAAACAGGTGGTAGAATATACCTGCCATAAAACATTGGCATCTCTGAATACATCTATAATTCCAGATGTAATGTCCTGTCTTTTGCTAGGACATTGTGCATCAATTTCTGGAGACTCACTAGGTAAATTTAATATTTAATCACAAGTGAAACTGAGAAAAGGAGACATGCTTCATATCACAAGTATAGTTTGTTTTTAACATACCTTTCTAGAAATAATACTGTAAGGAAAACGTCATGGCTGCAATCACAGTTAAACCTGTTTTCTTGTGTCTTTAGTGGAATGATTTGGAGCCCACCTACCCATAGTTTGCCTGATTTCTCCATCTTCGAAGAGCCAAATTACATTATGTTTTAGAAATGATTTTGTGACTTCTCTTTTTCATTCTAATTCCCTTGATTGCTCAAGCCTTGGTTATTTTTAAAAGATTCAGATTTTCTTTGCACTTATCTCTCATTTAGAGTCTGAAATGATGCGATCAAATACATCTGCTATAAGAAATAGCATTCAAATCACAATCTGAGTAGATGGGTTTGAAGTTTTTCATTTTTTGTTTTTTTAAAGTAGAAGGCATGTTATTAATTATAGTTTCTGTCCATGGTAATATTTTAAATGTGTGAGGCCAAAGAGAATACGTTATCTTCATAGCAGCTTGTGAGAAAGTCTTTGTAGAAAGAGGCTAGCCTTGTTGAGAAGAGGCTTTGATAATGACTCTGGGGGTAGGAATAAGACTTTGGAGTCTCAGGTAAAACTTTCACCCAGGTTTCATGCAAAGAAGAGAGCAACTTGAAAAATGAAGAATGAATGAAACTGGAGGTAGAATAGTCAGTCTGTGGGGCAGCCTGGAGTGGTGGTTTTCAAGCTATCATAGGCTCAATAGATGGGTGACTAGCCATAAAAATTTTTGAAAATAATAGAATAGAAAATATCAGTGCCCAACATGTAATAAATATGAAGTATTGCTTTCAGGAAATATTAGCATGTCATATATTGTAAAGATTAAGTATTGTTTTATAAAATGTTTGTTCAATTTTATGTGGGTCCATAGTGGATAAGTTATATTTCTTATAAAATTTTGGTAAAAAATAAGTTATGAATAATGATCTAAAAAGAAAAGGAATTCATATTAATAGCAAGTGAGGGGTTTTCTTTGGGGAAGAATAAAACTGAAAGTTTGCAAATTCTCTCTATCTCCTTTGCTAAAACTTGAGTAAATTCTACTTTGTTTACAAATACTTTCATGAAAATGAAATTTGTCATTGTTGCTGTTGTGTGTATGTGTGTACACAGGCACCTGCACACACACGCAAGAGTATGTAGGTGAAGTATTATAAACAGGGAGGGTTTCAAGAAAGTAGGAAAAAATCACTTATGATACATATAGGAAATATATATTCATTTTTAAGTGTTTTTCATATATCCATATATAATAGATACTGCATTTAAATTTTTGGATACATATATTATCTTGAGGTCAGAAACTAATAAAATTCAAATAGTTATATGAGGAAGGGAAAGGAACATAGATACAGATAGTTACTTCATTAAATTTTCAATTTGATACTCAATTCCCTCAACTGAAATGAAATGTATAATTAATTGAATGTGTAATATCAGGTCCAATGTTAAAAGACATTTTATTTTTAATAAAATTTTCAACATTTACTTAATTTTAATGCCCTATCAGAAAGATTTTTTCAGAGTATATTATTTTTTATAATTAACAATACTGTATTGTATATTGAAAGTTGCTAAGAGGATAGAGTTTTTATCATCTATTGAAAAGTTGAAGTATAATTGACTTATAGTATTATATTGGTTCAATGTGTACAACATAGTGATTTGATATTTTCCTACACTACAAATTGGTGACCACAATAAATCTAGTTACCATATGTCATATACAAAACTATTACTGTATTGTGAACCACACTCCCAGTGCTGCACATCGCATCCTCATAACTTGCCTGTTTCATAGCTGCTTAAGTTTATACCTGTTAATCTCCCTTTCATATTTCACTCATTTCCCCACCTCCTTTCCTGGAAACTACCAGTTTGTTGTCTGTTTCTATTTTGTAATGTTTGTTTTGTTTTTCTAGATTCCACGTAAAAATGAAATCACACAGTATTTGTATTTCTCTGTCTGACTTATTTCGCTTAGCATAATAATCTCTAAATCCATCCATGTTGTTGAAGATGGCAAAATTTCATTATGTTTAAGGATGAATGATATTCCATTATATATATATATATATTCTTTATGCATTAGTCTATTGATGGATACTTAGTTTGCTTCCATGTACTGACTATTGTAAATAATGCTGCAATGAACGTAAGAGTGTACGTATCTTTTGGAATTAGTATTTTTGTTTTCTTTGGAAAAAATACCCAGTGAAATTGCTGAATCATATGGTAGTTTTATTTTTAATTTTTTGAGTAAACTTCATACTGTTTTCTGTAGTGGCTCTACCAATTTACATCCCAATAACAGTTCACAAGGGCTCCTTTTCTCCACACCATCGCCAACACTTGCTATTTGTTGCCTTCTGATAATAACCATCTGACAGGTTTTAGGTGATATCTCATTGGTAGTTTTAATTTGCATTTCCTTGATGATTAGTAATGCTAAGAATCTTTTCATGTATCTGGCGGCCATCTGTACGTCTTTTTTGGGAAAATGTCTATTCAGGTTCTCTGCTCATTTCTTGAGTTGTTAGTGTTTTGATGTTGAATTATATGAGTGTTTGGTACATTTTGGATATTAATCCCTTATCATATATGTAGTTTGCAAATATCTTCTATTCAGTAGGCTGCTTTTTTTTGTTTTGTTGATAGTTTCCTATGTTGTGCTAAAGCTTTTGATCTGCTTATTTTTGCTTTTGTTTCTCTTGTCTGAGAATATGTATCTAGAAAGATATTGCTAAGACTGATGTCAAAGAGCATACTGCCTATGTTTTCTTTCTGGGGTATTATGGCTTAAGGTCTTAAATTCAAATCCTTAATCCATTTTGAGTTTATTTTTGTATATCGTGTGAGAAAGTAGTCCAGTTTGGTTATTTTGCGTGTATGTAGCTGCCCAGTTTTCCCAGCACCATTTGTTGAATAGGTTGTCTTTTCTGCATTGTCTAGTCTTGCCTCCTTTGTCATAGAGTAATTGACCATATAAATGTGGGTTTATTTCTGGCCTCTCTTTTCTGGTCCATTGATCTATGCGTCTATTTTGTGCCAGTTTCATAGTGTTGCAATTACTTTGGTTTTGTAGTATAATTTGAAATTAGGGAGCTGGATACCTCCAGCTTTGTTCTTCTTTCTCAAGGTTATTTTGGCTACTTGGAGTCTTTTGTATTCCATACAAACTTTAGGATTATTTGTTCTGGTTCTGAGAAAAATGCCATTTGTATTTTGATACGGATTGCCCCAAATCTGTAGATCGCCTTGGGTAATATGATCATTTTAATAATATTAATTCTTCCAGTCCTTGAGTATGTTATATCTCTCCATTTGTTTGTATCACCTTCAATTTCTTTCATCATTGTCTTACATTTTTCTGTGTACAGGTCTTTTATCTCCTTGCTTATATTTATTCCTAGATATTTTGTTCTCTTTTATGCAGTTGTAAATGTGATTGTTTTCTTAATTTCTATTTCTGAGAGTTTGTTTTTAGTGTATAAAAACACAACAACTTTCTGTATATTAATTTTGCATCCTGTAACTTTGCTGAATTCATTTATTAGTTCTAATAGCTTTTTGGTGGTAGCTTTAGGATTATCTATATATGATATCATGTCATCTGTAAACAGGGACAGTTTTACTTCTTCTTTTCCAATTTGGATTTCTTTCTTTTTTTTTTTTTTTTCTTGTCTATTTGCTGTGGCTAGGACTTTCAATATTATGTTGAATAAAAGTGGTGAGAGTGGGCTTCCTTGTCTTGTTCCTCGTCTTAGAGGAATACTTTTAGCTTTTCAATTTGAGATTGGTGATGTACCTTTGTCATATATGGCCTTTATTACATTGAGGTATGTTCTCTCTGTACCCACTTTATTGAGAGTTTTTATTATGAATGGATGTTGAATTTTGTTAAAAGTTTTTCTGGTCTATTGAGATCATCATATGATTTTTGTTCTTCAATTTGTTAATGTGGTATTTCACCTGGATTGATTTGCTTCTGGATATTGAACTATCCTTGCATCCCCGGGATAAATATCACTTTTTTGTTGAAGATTTTTGTGTCTATATTCATCAGTGTATTGGCCTATATTTTTTTTCTGTGGTATCTTTGTCTGGTTTTGGTATCAATGTGGTGCTGGCCTCTTAGAATCAGTTTGGAATTACTTCCTCTGCAATTTTCTTTTTTTGAAATAGTTTGCGAATGATACAAGTTAACTCTTTCTTAAATGTTTGGTATAATTCACTTGTAAAGCCATCTCATCCTGGACTTTTGTTTGTTTAAAAAAACTCACAACAAACAAAAGTATTTTCTTAAAACTATTGAAACTTGAACAAAGAATTTCATTCCTTCCAATTGCAAGAAACCTTTAATTGAAGGAAACCTTAAAAAATCATCTACACAGCAACCTTGGAAAATTTCATTTTTATCATTAATATCACTAAAATATACTTACACAAAAATAATTTTATAGCAGAAAGACAAAGCAATCCCACTTTCTTGGAACCACCCTTTATCACAAGTGGATCACCTCTTTCTGTCATATGTTTTATACACTACATTAAAATAAATCACACTGCAATGCACTGTGATTCTAGGCTTACATTTATAATCTCTGTATAGAACATGCACATTCTGATATACTTTTATATATATTATATCCATTATAACCCATGTTCAACCACAGAAAAGTGAGTCCTTTTCATTTTAAATGTCATGAAGATCATAGTTAACTGTTTTGGTGCATTTTAGCTGTATCCTTAGGGTCCAGGCATATAGTGTAGGTTCCTAACATTATGGAAGATCCATTTTAAGGGTGATAAATAACCCTAATATCTTCATTACATATGAATAGTTTAGGCCTACCAGAAATCCAGCTGTGATGCCACAGAATCTTCATTGGCCTAGATGTGATGTCATCACCCAACAAAGCTAAAATTAAATCATTTTATTATAAATTGTTAATACAAATAAATTCGAGTCATCTAATTATTGGTTACAGATAACACTTCCCCAGTGCTTTACTCTAAGGTGTTAAAAAAAAAAAAACATTAAATATGATTGGTCAGTAATGAAATACCACAGTTCTGGGGGGGCACTTGCTAGAATGATGAAATTTATTATATTTTTAAAAACAATGAAGCAAATGAC
This sequence comes from Camelus dromedarius, assembly GCF_036321535.1. Classification (NCBI taxonomy): domain Eukaryota; kingdom Metazoa; phylum Chordata; class Mammalia; order Artiodactyla; family Camelidae; genus Camelus; species Camelus dromedarius. Next base: position 17,348,790 of record NC_087441.1, on the reverse strand, counting down.
TTCTGAAAATATATTCTTGAGACAAAATTATCTTAATGATGTTTAAAAGTGCTAAGTACAACTTTCTAAATAGGTCCTATGCTTCTCATTTTCATGACAGAAGGGGCTTGTAGCCATTATGTTCAAAGAGCAAAACTCAGAGGGTGCCATCATAAAGTGACTTTATTTTTCTATACAACACTCCCTTTAATGTTGCAATAAAGGATGATAATTTGCCTTCTTCCTTTAAGTGATATGCAGGGTAGGTTTCATAGCTTAGATAATAGAAAGTCCCACATTCACTTCTCATCACAAGAGTCTCTGTTCAATAACTAATATGTCTAATCCAGTGTAATAATAAACAACTTTGAATTTTGACTATACTTAAAACTTTTGCTTTACCTTAAAGAGAATCTTGTGAAGTTAGGTGTCTAAAATCTGACTGAGGAAGGGTTTAGACAGCTTTTTCCTCTGCCAGCAGTATCTCCTCAACCAATAACTACTGCTTGGGATGGGAGGAAGAGAGGGAGGGAAAACAGAACAGAATGAAAACAACTCTTATTTGATTGATACTGTTGAGTTAGTGTCAATCCTCTGGAGGGCTACCAGGGGTAAAAGGTGACATTCACTCTTGGGGCACTTTCATGGGTTCTATGGAGACCTTCACCCTGCTCCTCCTTCCCCCAGTCACAGAGATGCATCTTCTCCAACTGGTTGCTTGTTTCCTCCATCATCCCTGGGCATCTAGAAATTTCCAATTTCTCTCTGCTAAGATATCCTTAGCCCTCAAAGTAGTGCTTCTGGGAAGGCCCAAGAAAAATACAGCCTTGTTTTCTCTTTTATATAACCAACATCTGGTCCACAGAAATCATGGTGCCTTTGACTCATTATGAGTGGGAGTGCAACTTTCTTGTTTCAGCTCCTTTACAGGAAGCTCCAGCCTTTTACCTGTTAGATGTCTCAGATGGGCTGTCTAACGTGATCCAGGGACATATGTTGAACTCTCCTGTAGTTTCCTTCAAGTCATATCACTAGTTTAGGAGAAAGAGCAGGAAGGTGCTGGAAGTACTCACAGTATAATAGTCTCCAGAAAACTCCTCCTTCTGATGTTCATTTTTTTTCCAGGCAATTCAACTTCAACCATATCAGACTCATAATGTAAGAGAAAGGTAAGGGTAACAGAGTTGGTTTTATTTTTCCCTTGTCAAGAACATTGAGGTAGCCACCAGTTATAGCTAGGCATATTATTTATTTTACCTCCATATCTAATAACAATAACAATATTGTCTATCATTTATTGAACAATTGCAAAGTGCCAAGCAGTATGCTAAGTGCCTTAATATGTTACTTAATTCTTCCAGTAATCCTCTGAGCAGTTTTCATTAGCTTCATTTTATAGATGAGAAAATGAAGACCTAGTGAGGTTGATTAATTTGTCTGAGGTCACAAAATTAGTAAGTAAAGTAACTTAGATATGATACCAAGTCTTTCTGAATCCAAAGCCCTAGGATCATTACATTATTATCCTCAAGTCACAAATTGATTACCTTATTAGGAACTTAGTTAAATCCTTTTGCTATACTTCTCCTAAAAAATAGCAGGAGTGGGATTTAGCAAAATTATATCTTCTATGAAGACAAAGCAGTGTTCTGATGTAATTGTCTGTACTGATTACCATTATACTTTGTTTCACATGGAACAATATTTTTCCCTTTTTAATTAGACTATTATTTAGAGTAGTGTTAGTTTCACAGGAAAATTAAGTTATATCTCTTCTGTCCTCCCACCCTCAAGCACAGCCTCTCTCACTGACAACCTATACTAGAGTGGAATATTTGTTGGGACTGATGAGCCTACATTTACACATCATTATTACCAAATTTTACACTAGTTTGCATTGCATGACATTACATCAGTTTATATTCCATAGTTTACATTAGTGCTGTTCATTCTATAGATTGTACATTGGTTTTGTATATTCTATGAGTTTTGACAAATGTATAATGACATTTATCCACCATTATGATATCATACAGAGTAGTTTCACAAGAATATTTGTAATGGACATATCTTCAATTTTTGATTCAATAAATAAGCACTAATGAAACTTAGAATTCTGAAGCCTTAGAGATCACATCAACTGAATATGAAAGCTTAATATTCTACCAACTTACCAGCATTTCTTTGGGGCCAGTCTCAACAATAAAATGTATCAAATGACCAGATATGACAATTGAGTGAACTGCAACCATGGCTTCATATGAAAGGAAACAGAAACATGGGCAGCCTCCTTTAAAAGATGAAGAATTCTTTTATTCTAACGGGAGGTCATCTTATGCAGTAGAAAGCACCACACACTCATTGCATCCAAACTGAAATCACTGTGCAAGGAGCTATGCATTGTCATCTATTTTGAAGGTACCAGACATTTTCTTTGGCAAAACAATTCATTCAGTTTTAAAGAACGTTCTTATGTGCCCATCAGATTTCAGAGGGCTGCGCTTAGAGATTTTTTCTCTTACTGTTGTCAAGTGAGAACAAGAATAGAAAAACTTAGCCTACGAGTTTTTTTCTGACATTATCTCTTGCATAGTAAATAGTACAAAATTTTAGGGCCTAATATACATCTGCAAAGCATTTATCAACTGTTGACTAAAATGCAAAACTGTGTTTGGTCTCTTTTGCATTACTTTTTTAGCCCACGTTTTTTGCTGAAGTGGTCTGATACTTGATTGGGAATCTGATTCTTAATAGTGGAATGAGAGTTTTAACTCTGAAGAATACAGTTCTCCTTCAACTGACAACATAAATAAATTTCATTACAGGTGCACATAAGAGAACTCAATCATGAGTTTACTGCAGTCTACACCTTGTCAAAGGCTCTCTTGAGATAGATGTCTGATGTTTAACAGTCTACCAAGCATATGAATTATTGATTCCTGTGACTTCTCCAATTTATCTTTTTATTCAATTACATCACCTATAAATGCATCTCTAAACTTTATTATCTTGGTGGCAATCCCATATTCCTATCCTTGCTCTATTATGATTTCTTACCTTCCTCTTCAGCTTTAGTAAATGTATTTGTTTATAATTTCTATCTGCCAGTCTAGAAAACTTATTCATTATTTAAAAGTTGGGAAAAGAAATTTTAGTATAGGGGTGAGCCTGCAGAAAGCACAATAAACATCTTGTCATTGTAAGCTTGTCTCTGTTAGCCCTTGAAAGGGGAGATGCACTTTAATAGCAGATGAAGGTCAATTCTAAAATTTCATTTATTTTTCGTTTTTGGGAAATTGGGTTCCTGTTACACTAATGAAAAATGATGGAGTTATAGTTTCAAGGATATGGGCATTATTTCAGATTCATAAAATTTATCCTTATGTTAATTCACATACTTTAGTTTTTGATACACAGTCTTATAGCTTACCTGAAAGAGTTTTTAAAATTATAATTGAACCCAGTGTAGCTCTTTTTATAGGAGGTATTTATAATAGACATTTTGCTTTCGTGTGAGTCCTGAAAATAAGATGAGCTCCACCTTCTGTTACAGGAATCTCAGGGGCCCAGACACTCCTGTTCTCTGCCCCCAACAGAAGGGGGTCAGATAGGGATAGCTGAGGATGATGGAAGAGAATCTGAAATGGCCTGTTCTGGTGAATGATTATTTGCTGTCTGGCCTCTCTTGACTCCAGCCCATTTCTGAGCCTGTTTTTCAAGTCTTTTGTTAACATGTGAGCTACCAAATAAATGAAATAAAATACTTTCCTGCTTAATTAGCAGGTCAGATTCAGTTGTTTGCCACCAAAAATCTCTAACTGATTTAGCATTTAATAATTCTTTGTGAACTTTGACATATTAAAGCTGCATATTGAGGAAATCTAGGTACCAGATCACCTAAAATGTTCTTGGGAAGGAATTCTAGTCTTAAATGAACTTCTAATGATCTGAATAGTACGGCACAGGTCAACATCTCTGGGCACCAGTGGCCTTGTCTATAAAATTAAAAGTGTGACTAGATTAGTGACTTTTTTGCCTCTAGGCGCCCTAGGGGTTTATAAGAACTTTCTTTTGGCTACTGAAAGAGAGCAGAGTAAAAGGGGTCATGATCAGGAAGTGCTGTGAAACTAAATTTCCTCCCTACATTTTACAAAAATTACCCAAAGTCATGTTCAGTTTTACTCATTACGTTTTTGGCAAGATTGATTTTTAATAAAGGATCCTTCAATAATTTTAAAAAAATGTAATGAAAGATGTCTAAAATGTCTTCTAGCTTCTTTATTCTTTGAATCGGTGTTTTGTCCTGGAAATCTCTTCTGCATAGTGTTATCCAAAAATAATGAGAGGAAAGAAAGTGTTAAAAGAATAAAAGCTCATGCTTTTAATAAAACAACTATTATTTATAGAGTGCTTATAGTGTACAAAGACCAGTGTTACAAATGCTTTAAATAAATAAATTAATTTAAAACCCTCAACAACCCTATAAGTTTAGTACTATACCTAAGACCATATAAGTATAGGAGGTAGAATTTGAACCCAGGCAGACTTACTCCAGAGCCCAAACTCTTAACTACAAGTCTATATCCTTTCTGCTTGCTGATAAGACATTTGAAGCTCAAGGCAACATATCAGTGGCTTCCATAAATAAATAAATGAATAGGAATCTTGGGAAAGTGTAACAGTTCTTATAGTGAAGCTCTATGGGATGCATTTGTCAGATCCAACATGAATGGGATCACCAGACAAAAAAGTGGTTGAGACTTTGTTTTCAGCAGTTTGCATAAATTGTTTCCTGCTAAACTGCTGATATGTAAAAAGGAAAAATAAAGTTGATTTAAGGGCATCACTTTAACTCTATCTCCAATAGCAATGCCAGGTCAATTCTTCTGGCCACGACCTCCAATACTATCTTCAATAAGAGTGGTGTGAGTGGACAACCTTATCTTGTTCCTAGTCTTAGGAGAACAGATAGATGATTTCAACTAAGAGTTAAAAACTCATATCTAACATTTCAAATAGAAATGCTATACATAAAAAACAGGATGACAAGTATTCAGTATCATTATTAAATATAATAGTAGTTATGGTGGTGACATATACCTTTATGAGGTTGAGGAAGTTATATTTCATTCCTAAGTTTCTTGAGTGTTCTTTCCATATATGAATGTTGAATTTTGTCAAAGCTTTTTTCTGCATCTAGGGAAGTGATCATATATTTGTCTTTTATTCTCTTTTGTTTGTTGATATGGTGAATTACATTGATCATCATTTGATGACTGAATCAGCCTTACATGTCCATATTATACCCCACTTTGGCCATAAAATATCTTTTAGATATATTCCTGGTTCGTATTTGCTGATGTTTTATTGAGGTTTCTGCATCTATATCCATTAAAGAAATAGACCTATAATTTTATATTCTTGTAAAGCTTTTGTCTGTTTTTGCTGTCAGAATACTCCTAGCATCATAAAGTAAATTAGAAAGTATTCTCTCCTCTTCAATATTCTGGGAGAGTTTTGTAGAATTGGTATTATTTATTACTTAAATGTTTGGTAAAATTCACTGGTAAAGCCATCTGGTCCTAGAGTTTTTTTTTTTTTTTTTTTTTGAAGCTTATTAACTACAAATCATTACTGCAATAGAGATTAGACAATTTAGGCTATCTATTGAACGAGTTTAGGCAGTTTGTATCTGTATTAGTCTGCTAGGGCTGCCATAGCAATGTATCACACAATGAGTGGTCTAAACAACTGAAATTTATTTTTTTCAGCATTCTGGAGACTAGAAATCTGAGGACAAGGTTTTTGCAGAGTTATTTCTTCTAAAGTTTCTCTCGTTGGCTTGTAGTGGCTGTCTTCTCCCTCTGTCCTCACTTGGTCATCCCTTGGTCTGTTGTGTTCTGATCTCCTCTTCTTATAAGAACATCACTTATATTTGATTAGGTCCAACTGTATGACATCATTTTACCTTAGTTACCTCTTTAAAGGCCTTATCTCTAAATACAGTCACATACTAGGTACTTGGGATTAGGACTTCAATATATGACTCTTGGATGGACACATTTCAGTCCATAATAGTGTCATTCAGGGAGTTTGTTCAAGGCAGTTGTTCAATTTGTGACTATAGAGTTATTCATAGCATCCCATTATTAGTCTTTTAATACTGTAGATGCTGTACTTATGTCTCACCTTTTGTTCTTGATGGTGGCACTTTGTGTCTTTTCTCAATTTGGCCACATGTTTATCAATTACATTATCAAAGAAACAGCTGATTGTTTAATTTATTTTCTTTATTGCTTTTCTGTCCTCAATTTCATTGATTTCTGATTTTAGCTAAATTATTTTGTTCGTACTTATTGTCCTAGGTTCAGTTGGCTTTTGTTATATTTTCCTAAGCTGCAATATTAGATCATTGATTTGAAGTCTTCTTCTCTAATGTAAATGTTTTAATACTATAAATATTCCTCTAAGCAGTGCTTTAACTGCATAGTGGTATGCTGGACTTTAACTGTATAGTGGTTTATACTGGCTTACAAGAACTGATTGTAGACATCTCTCTTTAACTCCATCTTCTGTGATGTTGACCGTGATGGAAATAGTCACATCATGGAAATTGAAAAATACTATAAGACTTTTTTTCCAGAGAGCTGGTTGTTGAACATTTACTGCTACACTGTTGAGTGTGTCCTGTGAATTTTGGTATGTCATGTTTTGTTTTCACTCAATCCAAAGTATACTCCTATTTTTCTGATTTCCTCTTTGATTCATGAGTTACTTTAAAGGATGTTGTTTAACATAGGAGTATTTGAGGAATTTTCCAGATATCCTTCTATTGTTGATTTCTAGTTTATTTTATTTATAATCCAAAAACATCCTTTGTATAATTTCAGTTCTTTTAAATTTGTTAGGATTTGCTTAAGGCCTAGAATATAATTTATTTATGGTCCAGAATGTTCTATGTGTACTTGAAGTAATAGTGTATCCAGTTATAGTTGGGTGGAATAAAAAGGTCAACTAGATTAAGTTGGTTTGTAGTGTAGTTCTGGCCTCCTATATCCTTCTCAGTTTTCTTTTTACCTGTTCTGTCATTTTTAAGGAAGTAAGTGTTAAAGTTTCCACCTATGATGGTGAATTTTCTATTCTCCTTTCAATTTTAAGTTTTTGGCTTCATGAATTTTGAGACGTGAAGGTGCATACACATATAGGATTGTTATGTTTTCTTTTTCATCATTATGTAATATTGTTCTTTATCTGATGTGTGTGGTAATTTATATAGCTAAATAAACATTCCTTTTTTAATATTTTCGTATTTTTTGTTTTACTTTTTTAAAGTGTACAATTCATTAAGTTTTTGGATATTTGCAGAGTTGTGTAGCTATCACCACTTTCTTAATTTCAGAATATTTTCCATTAACTCAGAAAGAAGCCACTCAAAGCATTATGCTAAGTGATATAAGCCAGAAACCACTCACCCATTAAGTCACTCCCCATTATGACTAGTTTCTTTCACTTAGCATAATGTTTTCAAGCTTCATCCATGTTGTAGCTTAGTACATCATTCTTTTTTTATAAATGAATACTATTTCATGCATGAGTATACCGCATTTTGTTCATCCATTGATAGATACTTTGGTTGATTCCGTTTTTTATTCTTTTACTTTAAACCCATCTATGTTTTAGCATATAACTGGGTCTTGCTTTTATATCCATTCTAGCATTTCTTTTCTTTTAATTAGTTTGTAATGATTGATATAATCATATTAACATTTATCATCTTCTTCAATGGTTTCTGTTTCACTGTTCTTTTTTTCTTATTTCTCCTTTTTCTTTTGAGTTTTTTAATGATACATTTATATCCACTATTGTCTTACTTTTTATATCTATTTGGAAGATATTTTTGTGTTTGTTGCTCTTAGGTTTGCAATATTCATCTTATTCAATGAGACTATACCTTCAAATAACTTTATGTCACTTAATATTTAGTGTAAGACATAATAACAGTATGCTCCTAATTTCCTCCTCTCATACTTGAATCATTTTTGTCATAAATTTATTTTTATGTATTTTATGAATTCATTGCAATTTTTTTTTGCTTTAGACAATTAGTTATCTTTTAAGTAAATTAAAATGGTAAAATAATCTTTTTTTATTGAAGTATAGTTGATTTACAATGTTGTGCTAATTTCTGGTGTACAACATAATGATTCAGTTGTGTATATATATTCCTTTTCATGTTCCTTTTCATTATAGGCTATTACAAGGTATTGAATTTGCCTGTGCTATACAGTAGGACCTTGTTGTTCATCTATTTTATATATAGTGGTTAGTATCTACAAATCCCGAACTCACTATTTATTTCTCCCCTCCTTCCCCCTTGATAACCATAAGTTTGTTTTCTACGTCTGTGAGTCTGTTTCTGTTTTGTAAGTTCATTTGTGTCATTAAAAAATCTTGAGTTCATCTTTATAACTAGTTCTCTTCATTTTTTTTATATAACCAAATTTTTCTCTGTCATCATATTCTTCTGCCTAAAGAACTTCCTTTTATGTCATAGTGCAGGTCTGCTGGCAATGGATTTTCTCACTTTATTTTTCCAGAGAAATGTCTTCATTTCTCTTTTATTTTTTAAATATATTTTCACTTGATATAATGCTATGGGATGATAGATACTTTTTGTCTTTCAGCACTTTAAACTACATGTTCTGGCTTGCATAATTTATAATGAGAAATATTCTGTAATTCTTATCTTTATTCCTTTTCATGTAATGTGTCTCTATCTGTGAGTGGTTTTCAGAAGTTTAAATATGAGATATCTAGGGATTTGTGTGTTTGTTTTTGTTTATTACAGTTGCTGTTTCTGAGTTTCTTGGATTTGTGGTTTGGTGTTTATCATTAATTTTGAAAAGTTCTCTGCCATAATGACTTCAAATTAATTTTGGTTCTTTCTGTTTATCTCCTCCTTCTGGAATTCCAATTACCCACATGTTAGGTCACTTGATATTTTTGCACAGAAATATTCTTTTTTCTATTTGTGTTTCAATTTGGTTAATATTTCTCCTTTAGCTTCAACTTCCTGATTTCACTTTAATTTCCAGTCTACTGATGAGCCCATCAGAAACATTTTTTACTTCTGTCACCTTTTTTTTATTTGTAACATTTTCATTTGATTGTTCTCCTATAGTTTCACCCTTTTGTTGAAATGATCTATCAGATCACATACGTTATCCTCCTTTTCCACTAGAGCCCTTTACATGTTAATTATAGTTATATTAACTCTCCTGTTTTAATATTTTGTTTAGGGAACATAAACTGAGGTAAATAGTATTTTTCCCTGGAAGTGGGCATGTTTTTTCTTATTCTAGACCTTTATTATGATGAATAGAGTCAATCTTGTTAGGACTTTAACTGGGTTCAGGCTTCAAATTCTTCTAATGCAGCACTCTAATAGAAACACAATACAAAACCTATATGTAATTTAAAAATCTTCAGCAGCCTTATTTTAAAAAGTAAAAATAAAAATGAATTAAATTAATAATATATTTAATTTAACCCAACACATCCAAAATAATATCATTTCAATAAGTAGCTCTAGCTACATTTCCAGTGCTCAATAGCCACATGTGGTTTGTGATGATAATATTGGACAACAAAATTTGAGTATTTTCTGTGTTTAGGGTAGAAGTGGTTTCACCAGAGAGTTCTTCTCAGCATCTCTTTCACCTTCACCATTAAAGTTTCCCTTGATGCCTGTGCCTTAGAGAAGTTCTTTTTCCATAGTCTTGTCCTTTCCCTAGTAGTACACTGCCATTACTAATTAACCCAGTGCTTGGTGGTAGGCACTGAGGGGACATTCTGTGTTGTTCTGGTGCAGCCTTATTCTTAGGCAGCACTTTGTCCCTGCATCTCAAGGGTGGGGCCATCTCAGTGATTCTTCTGCTCTCTCTAATGGTTCCCTTTTCCCAACTTCATTGGGTTGTTCCCTGTGCCTTAACCATGATGGTACTTTCCCATTTCCCCAGAGACTTGAGGTTTTTATTCTATAGGAAAGATAAGGGAGAAGGATCCACAGGTAGGACACTGGCTTCCCTTCAGGGGTGCTTTTCTACTACCTCAGGCCCTGTACCACAGTGATCACTTGCTCAGCACTCTTTTCCTGCCCCCGATTAATTAGGTAGCATCTAGAGAGGTTTGTGGAGAAGAGTCTGACAGTGGATACAGTTCTCTGATGTTTTGGTTCCCAAGAGCCATATGCTGTCACACTAGTTCACATTCTACCTTCAGTATGCTGGTAAATTTTAGTAGAATATTCTCACCATCTTGTTTGGCTTTGGGTATCCAGCATCGACGTCAGGTTATTGAGGGCCAGTGTACTGTTTCTCCTTGGAAATGTTTGTTTTTCTTTAGATTTAAGGTTACTTGCTTGTTCTGTGACTCTGCTATCTGATAGAGTCAAGAATCATTGTGATTTTGCAGATTTTTCTGTGCTTTTATTTATTTACTTTTTGATGTAGGGGAGAAAATGACACTATTTTCAGCTTTCTACATTCCAAGCAGAAGCTGAAATTCCTGATGCTTACTCTTCATAAATATAACTCTAATTTTATTGGAATCTCTAATACACCTTGCTTAAAGTCACTGCTATGCATAAAGTCTTTTACAGAGCTCTTCAAGTCATATTTTATTATGCTTCAGTTGGTATTGAGAAACTGTATATCTTAGTTTGTTTTCCAAATATAAATTATAGTATCTTGTTAAATATCCTTTTTCATATCATATTGCTCCCTCCAGAATGGATAAATACCATTGTTTTACAAGGTAATGAACTCAGACCGTATACTGAAAATGTATGCAGCCAACTATGCTGGGCACTAAACATATATTTTCTAAAAGCATTTGGAATAAATTGTTTCTAACCTTACACTATTACATCCAGGTATGAATTGCTGCAGTGCTCTCAGGTTACTAATCACGGCTGCTAACTAATGGATGCTATAAGACCGTGGCTTCATTGACGCCCATCATTGTGTGTGTGTTTCATGTTGTTTTTCTGCTGGAGCTTGCCGTGACAAGTTAGATCCCATCTGTCTGCTCAGTAACAAGCAAAATGACAAACATAACACAAAAAACATTGTTCGGATATTCAAGATTGTTTTCTACCATTTGGTTTTACTAATATGCTAACATTTAGAGCTGATAAATAAATGGAAGATGGATAGGGCCTTGAAATTGGGATGATCTTGATGAGAACTGCTAGATGGCAGCAATATATTTAAATGAACATTTGTTCACATTCACATTTGTTAGACATTTTATACTTAATCCATTTACTCCTCTCCAAAAGATTCCAGTGCTGTGGAATAAATTAGCTGTCATATTTTATACCAGTAGGGAGTAAAAGAGCTTCTTTCTTCTTTGGAGCTGCGTTTTTACAGGAAGATGTCGACATGTGGTATGATCGGTATTTTGTTTCCTGATCTAAAATAAAAAATTTTTTTTTAATGAAGGAAAAAATTCACCCTTTAATGGATTTTTTTTCTATTATAGTTACTGAGATACTGTGGTAAGAATATTTCTCTATAGTTAGAGGTGGGTTTGTGTATTTTATATCCTTAATTATCCCTATCAGGAGGTGGAATATTTTTTTCCCTGTAACTTTCCATTGCTTTTTCTGTAGTGATACAGCTGTCCTTGGGAGATGCGCTGTATTTTTTCTTTAAGGTGAAATCAATTGAAAAGATTTAGGAGTTTAATTAAATATCTTAATCACAGGGGATATATATTTGACCCATTTTGTGCTTCTTTCCTAACATATATCCTTGTTTCTCCCTACTTTTTTTTCATAAAATACCTTGTATATAGTGGGTTAAAGATAAAAAATGTGCTCAATAAATGCACATTGGATTCACAAAATCAGGTCAGCTGACTGTTGTATATTTTCCTAATGAAGGTATTTGACTATAAGAGTCTGCCTCAACCTTCTCACCTTTCCAAAAACTGCCTAACTTTGACTCCAAAGCATGCACGAATTAAAATATTATGCAGTTCTTACACAAAAGACTTATAAACACCCACTATTATTGCTGTTATTAATATTCTTTTGTTTTAAAGATAAAAGTACCAGCTCCTCTCATTTCATAGCAAATAACACAACTGTAAGAGCTGTTGCCAAGCAACCTGCATTCACAGCTCAGATGGGCTGGATTGTTTATATTCATATGTGGTTAAAATTGACCCATTCCTTCTCTGAAAAAAAATATGAAATCTTTGAGATAGTTCTACTAAGATTTTAGGGGGTGGGTCATGGCATTATTATTCTTAGAAGGTTCTGATACTGACATATCCAATGTACATATCTCTCTCACTGCTTTTGCCATGTTACAGTGTAAGTGTCTGTTTTGGGATCTGCTTCCCCATTAGACTGTGAGTTCCTTGAGGGCAAGGATTGCATTCTACTCATCACACAGGAAAGGATTCTATATATAGCTAATATTCCATAAGTGTGTGATAAATCCTCAAAAAAGTTTTTATACAATTTTTTGTGCTATATGCTTTCTACAAAAATATTTTTTACAAGAACATAGGAGCAAGAAAAAAGAAACTGTTAGATCGAAAAATACAGCAGTATTAAATTATGATAAGCCAAAACTAAAGCAATATGTTAAAAAATACTAGAATACCAACTTTTTAGAATTAGGAGAAATTTTACAGGACATTTATTCCAATGGTCTCAACCTTAGTTCTCATTTGAATCATAAAAGAAGCTTATAAATTTAACTGCTGAAGTTTTGAATTGGGGTATATTTAAAGTTCTCCAGCTGTAGAACCCAGGACTGAGAACTACTGACATAGTCCAACAATCTGATTTGATGGTGGAGCAAATAGCCTCAGAGGAGCTAGAATTGTGAGGGTGGGGAAAGAACACAAGCTTTGGAGTCACTGCCAATGTCTAATTTTAGCTATCAGTTACTCACTATAAAATGGAGATAATAATATCTACTGTAGGACTGCTGAGAAGGTTGAATGGGATGACACATGTAATGCACCCAGAATCATGCTTGGTGTCAAGGATTAACCCTTCCCTCAGCAAGTTTATCTGAGTTGCAAACATGATGTGAACAGATCCTGGATCCACTGACTTCCAGACTTTTTGTGTTACCGAATCCAAACTCATTTTGCTTGCTGCACAGCAGGCCAATAAATCAGAAGACAAGATGCTGGGGCAAGGAATTTATTCAGAAAGCTGGCAGACTGAGAAGATGGCAGACTAACGTCCTGGAGAACCATCTTCCCCAAGTCAGAATTCAGGCTCCTTTTATACTAAAAAGGGGAGAGGATGTTGGTTGGTTTTTGCAAACTTCTCGTGTCAGAATCCTTTGTTCTTACAGCTGTCTGTGTAGGTCAGGTCATGGTATCCCTGCAAACCTCCAATAAGACAAATGTTATTTTCTATTCTACAACTTTTTATCTTTATATGAATGGGGAAGTGTTATACCCTTAAAGGTCAGAGCCTTGAGAATAGGCTATCCTGTATATTTCTGGCTACAAGAAACATTCTTTTACAAAAGGTGCAGAACCAGCATGACTAAGCACCAGAAACAGAGCTTAGAGTTAGAGCTAAACGAACAGATCTAATATGTAGTCAGGTTTGTTGTTCCCAATTACATTCAGTACCGTGCAAAGCAGCACAGGATCTCTCTAGTTTTGATGTTTATACCAGGAGGGAGCAAGCATTAAATATATCTGTTAGGATTACTTCAGGAAACACATGAAGCACCAAAAAGGGTAAATGAAGAGAATTCAACGAAGGGACTTTTTTTCAAAGGTGTGGCAAGGTTAAGGGAATCACCAAGGAACCATGACGTGCAGAAGGGCTTGCCGGAGGAAGGGGTCAGAGGGGTTACCGGATCCTGGCACTACTTGTGGCTGCAAGAAATAGGCTACCTGGTAGAAGCTGCATCCCAATTAGAGGAAGAGAGCTAGTGGCTCAACTGCAGCCTGGCCTGAAGGGAGCTGGGGCTGAAACTCTTCTCCTTCCGCTGTCTAATTTTCTGCTGGTGCTCACAGTGGTTAGGCCAGGGGCAAGGAAGGCCAGTGGATGTAATTCATAAAGGTCAGTCTCCTGAGGCTGAGAGCAGAGTGAAGAAGGATGAAGATGGCTCTGAAAACGCAATCAGAAGTTATCCAGGCATTACTGGGCTTCTAACCCAGGCTGGGTACTTTATAAGCATCATGTCTTTAAAGGTTGTGTTGTTTTGAGCCTAATCCAATTGAAAATAAACTGCCCCAAATTAATGACACTCCCTGTGGCACAGCCTTGGTTGCCAGAAATTCACATACATACCTGCTAACTTTGCCCTGAAATAAACTTTCTCTTGGCAATGAGACCTGAACTTGACTAAACTGATAAGCTCCTTTTATGATTCAAATGAGAACTACGGTTGAGTGGAATGTGGGTCCACCACAGAAGAGGTACCGCTTCTGCACCGGCAAATGGCTGCTTTGTTGGAGTAGATTGACCTGGGAAATCAGCATGCAAGGCCTGCTAGCCAGGGACACAATAGCCAAAATCCACTCCTGCTTCAGCAGCTGCCTGCTTTTCCTGAGCCGTCTGTTCACCTCTTTGTTTTGTAATTTATCCATCTAAGAAATGAGAAGAACACCTGCTTCTCATTATGCGATTGAGATATTTTGAGGGAAATGAGGATCATTCTTATAGAAGAAAGATGCTATCTACTTAAATGCAAAGCTGAAGCAGGAGACATTCTACTGGCACATATTTTCATCAATAAATGCGACACACTGAAGATACCTCATTTTATTTCTTTTAATAAACTTACTTGAAAATCACCTGGAGAATCAGAGGAAAATAAGGCAGCCTCTGCCTCTGAGGAATTCACGGTCTTGTGGGAAGAATCAGAAATGAAACATTTCTTAAAAGGGAATAATATTAGGTTTTAGTATCCTTTTAAAATATGCCCTTGTATATATCAGTCTAGGAATAGATATCTGTTTGTCTGTCTGTCTATCTATCTAATTTTGTTTATAAGGTCTGATCTGCAGACACTCTTTCCGCATTTCAAATGTATCACAATCCTGACCAGGAGTCCCTCTTGGCCCCTCTCCTACCTCACATGCTTTCTCTTAGATTCCCAGGGTTTTCCAACCATTTACATTTGGTTCTTTCTTCAACCCCAACTGATTCCCCATTGACTTGCACTCTTATTTTGAATAATTTTTCCTAACCCAGTTTTTCATTCTTTTATGTTAAAATTCTCTATACTAGCCCTCATTCAGCATCCTTATCCCCATCTGCACCTGCCTGGAGAGAGACTTACCAGTAATTTTATAAAATATCTTTTGAGGACTTGCAGACAGTAAATGTTCTGTTGCTCTTTTCTCTTTGTCGAATGCTGAAGAGTCTGGCTTATTCAGTAACTGGGATGTTGGGACTAACAACCAGGGAAACCCTAGACTTACAAAAAATTCTCAGTCAGGTTTTAAACAGTTTAGCTAAGACATATCTCCTAACAACATTAAGAGGGAATAAGGCCTTGTAGTTGACTTGAATATGAGCTGGAGGTAAAGAGGAATAGTATTTCTAGGACAGCTTGAGCAAATACTCAGGGTTAGGCATTGGCCCAATGTGCTCAAGGACAGAGTGACAACACCATCCTGTCTGGGGTGAAGAATTCCTGGTAAAATGTGATTCTGTAACCCACCATTTGTTGTGTGCCTACTGTGTGTCTGGAACTCTGCCAGATTGCTTACATATATGACCTCTGTTATGGACTGAATGTGCCTCCGACTCCAAACTTGTTAAAACCCTACCTTCCCCACCCGCTAATATAATGGTATTGAGAGGACCTTTGGGAGGTAATTAGGTCAGGAGAGTGGAGCCTTCATGAATGAGATTAGTGACCTTATAAAATAGACTCCAGAGAGCTTCCTCATTTTCTTTCCACTGTGTGAGGATACAATGAGAAAATGACGTCTGAAACTTGGAAGAAGGCACTCACCAGAATTCAACCATACTGACACACTCATCTCAGACTTCCAGCCCCCAGAACTGGGAGAAATAAAATTCTGTTGTTTACAAGCCTCCCAGTCTATATCATCCTTAACTGATTAAGACAAGCTCAAATCCTCACAGCACAGAAAATTTTGTCACACAGCTAGCAAGCAGTAAAGCCCTGTAAGGTACCCAACTCTGTCTGTTGTCAAATTCTATGACCCCTTCATGGCAGTATGCTGCCTTTTTTAATAAGTAAAATAGAATTGGTGAAGGAGGACCAAATATCAGAAATCCTTGGAAAGCAAAATGAAGAGTGTGGGAAAGATCTGGTAGCTATTGGATATCAATTTTCATGTGCATCATTTATGGAAGAACATTTTCTGAGATGATCACAGCCCCTTTCCCCCAAAGATTCTCAAGTGAGTAAGCATATTGCAATATTTTTTGACTCTGAAAATGTGTTTTTTTTAATCAGGCACTATAAAGTCAATTGCATGAAATTCCTGTGCTCTGTCCAATCCCTTCTGAATCTGGTGATTATTTTCCTCTCTTCGCTGTCACAAACATATAGGAGTGTATTCATTTTCCCAGAATGCCTACATTTTATACTCTCAAGATTAACATTCATACGACAATTAGTCATTACAGTTAAAAGTAAAATATAATTGAGAAACCTCTAAGGAACAAAATGCTTTTCCAATAGCTACAAGCCAAATGTGTAAATCTTACAAGAAAGAGCTTTTATCTTCAACTGCCTAATGTTTATGACCTTAATGCCTTCAAAGGATGTGACCTGTGAATGTTTATCTCAGTGATATAATAAGATAGAGTGGCCAGCTCATCGAATTTTGTTCTGCAGGCCCTGTTTCAGTAGCTCAACTTTTTCCAATCTTTTACGGCTGAAAACATTTAGCTTTTGATGTTAGTTTTTGATTTTAAACAAGGGTAAATTAAATTATGCTTACAATTTTAAAATGCTACACACGTTAGAGTCAACAACAGTAATAGATGAACAGGACAGAATCTTTGTACTTGGAGTCTTATTCGATAACATTCCAGGAGAAAATTCTCAAGTCATTAGGAAGCATTCTCTAGAGAGCAGATATATGTACTAATTTGCCTTCAACAAGTTAGAAATATGTGGGTTTGGACCTGCTGCCTGGGTGACTCTACCAGGGTTGGAAGTTTGCTCTAGCTGAAAGCAATAGCTTTGGTGAGATTCTCTGGTTTGGGAAGTCAGTAAGATTCCTGGGTCAAGCTTCTACAGTAAGCAGGGCTCAATGGAGCGCTCACCATGCAGGTGCAAATGATGACTGCAGTAACTATGGAAGGTGGAGCTGACAATGTGATAGTATGTGGATGAATACCCGCAGCAAAGAGGAGATCAAAGGAGGAATTATGCTAAGGGACCAAGGGTTAAGTATTGCTTATTAACAGAAATACCTAGAATACATTCCATGGAAGTGTCAGTTTACCATGTTCTTTCAGTCTGTGTATTTATTATCTGTTATTTCTTGATCAATGCTACATCTCAAATACCAGAATCGTATGTTTTTCATTTTGTATATCCAATACATAAAACATAATAAGCACTTGATACATGTTGCACTTTGATTAAACTGGACGTATTAATTAAAGACTGTCTTGGTTGCAAGTTACAGAAACTTATTAGAGCTAACATAGGGGGAAGAGATGAGTTTATAATAGGGGGAAGATCACATTCAGGCATCAAAAAAAACTGGTACCAGTCCAATAAATGTTAGTAGCATGTTCTCTCTTGTCTGTCCCTCTGCCAAATACTTTTCTCTTCCTGTACAAACCAGCTTCCTCTTCTCCTTCAACTCACTTGGTGGAACACATGGCTGTCAATAAACATTCACATTTGCATGATATGAGATCAATCTTCTGGTGAGAAGAGATATCTCCTTCTCATCCCCAACTCTAAATTCTCCAGAAATGAAGCTGTTTATTACAGCTTAGGATCAAGTGCCCACTCATATCTGGCAAGGATCTTAGGGTTACCTGGCTGCCTGTATCCCAATGACATAGCTGCATGAATGAAGAAGGCAGGTTTTAGAAAATAGCAAATGAAACAATTCTAAAAGTAGGTGGCCCACTACTTTAGAGGAATCAGTGTTAAAACAGCTTAAGAAATACACGTATATATTATACATGTATATCTAAATATGTATCATATATGATGTATTATACATAAATATATACTATATATAATATATGATATATACTATATAATTGGTTATAATATAATGTTATATATTATGTAACTATATAAAGTATATCATAATACATAATAAATATTGTATATGTATAATAACATCAATCTACTTTTTAGAGCCTTTCCCTGGTCTTAGTAAAGCTGTACAAAGAGAGAAAGAACCTATATCAGATGTCTCCTTGAGAATAGTTTGTTGGATGCTGGGTCTTAAGAATTGGAAAGGAACTAGATCATCTGTTCTGGTGAAGCTTTAGGTGTTCAGACAAGAGCTTGTTGCTTAATAAAGGCTTCCTTCTTTGCTCCCTCTCTTCCTACCTCCCTCTCTCCTTTCCTTTTTCCTTGCCCTTCCTATAGGGTAACTCACAGCAGTGTGGCTGCTTCCATTCTAAAAAGCTCTGTTGGTGATAAGAACTTAGGTCTCATGAATGAAAAGAGTTGCAAAGGTATGAGAAAAGCTGTATAAATTACTGCCAAGACAGGTGAATTGGATTGGTGATAAATATAATAGAGGCAGGCAGATGTACAAAGGATTCAATGTATTTATTTAAATTGTTTTTAGATATTGGAGATTTTATAAGCATATTTACTGTATTGTACTGGTTTTTTGGTATCATCCAGAGTTTACTATGTATTTTCTACATATTTAACATTATGATTGAGCTCTTATATTGTACTAGGCACAGTTCCAAGCATTTTATTTATCATCCCATTTAATTGACATAATAATTTATAGGGTAGGTTGTTAGCCTCTTTTTACAGAGGAGGAAACTGAGTCACAGAGAGGTTAAAAACTTAACACCATATGACGTGACCCACCTGGTTCCAGACCTCACCTTGGTGTGTGCTCTATATAAACCTCACCTACCTTTTCTGTGCATGTACAGTGATGTAATAAGTTATGCAGCTGATAAAATTAAGGAATATATTACTGGAAATATTTTAATGAATGAGAACTATGAAATTAGACAAACGTGAGGAAAACATACCATAATTTCCTATGCTTCTCTAGGCTCTAAGGTGACAGATGGGACTATTTTAGCAAGACGAGTGCCTTAAAGGGTTTCTAACATTTCACTTTTCAGTCCATATGCAATCATTTGATTAATGAAGTACTGGTTTGAGTTTCCCTGATTTTTAGGCTTAAAAACAAGATCCTTGGAAGAATATGTAATAAGTCTAAGTGGAAATTTTAGCATCCATGTATCTCTTTCTAAATAGGACCGTTTAAATGGTCACAAACAGGTGTCTACCTTAAAACTATAAAAATATGTTGTAGAATGTCTTTCTTAACTCTCTCACAAACAGGCATCTTAAATATCAACACCATAGCATTATCCCTTCTTTCTCCCACTCTAATTTTAATTGACTTAAATCCCTAAAGCTCCATCAGTGAAATAACTTCCAAATTAGTTTCCCAATCCTCTTTGCATAGTGCTTTTCTAGCCCCAAGATCCTTTTATGTTTGTCCTTGCATTAACTTTATTTTCAGGTATGAGTGTCACATTTACAAACGGGCAGCCCTAGAGAAAGTAGATCATACATTATTCTCCTTTGAATTATTTGTGACCTAAAATTCAAATGTTAGAAGTGAGGGACAGACTTGCTGTATTTATCTGGCAGTTCTTAGTTGGAAACTACCTTAGGCCAAAAGCACCAGATGATCTGTTTTTGCAGTTGTTCTTAAGCATCACAAAAAGTAAAGACACCTTGTCTGTCTAATCTGGTCTTAGCATTTGATTTGGGCATATGGTTGAGGGAGAATTTGTGCAGAGTGATCTTTATAAATCTACTCAGATCATATCTCTTATCCACTTCGATCTCTCCAGTGGCTTCCCATTTCATTCTAAGTTCATGCCAAATCCTCCATGATCTATTCCTCTCTGACCACATCTTTTAACCCTGATTCCAGCTCTTTCTTGATTTTTTCCAGTGCATTTCTACTTGAGCATCTTTGCATTTATAGTTCCCTCTGCCTGAAATGCACATCCTCAGACATTCTCAAGGCACATGCCTGAATCTCTTACGTCCTTTCTCAAATGCATCTCAGTGAAGCTCTCCCTGACCACCCTCATAAAGTTGTCGCCCTCTCCACTGATATTTCCAAGAAGTTATATCTATCTTACATTTGATATATTTTACTTACTTTTTCTTATTGATTTTCTTGCCTTGTGAAGGTAGATAGCTTTGTGTGTATTTTTTACTAGTATATCTCCTAAGTCTAGAACAGTGCTTCAGCAAAATACTTGTTGCATAAATGAATGGGCAACAAACTATATGTGCAAGAAATAGAGATAATAAAGAAGAGTGTGATTAATTTTTTAATGGTGCTAGAAAATATTTGGGAAGACTTCCTGGAGGAGGTAACCTCAAAACTGGGTTTTGAAGGATCAATAGGATTTTTCCAGGAGAGCATATTGAGAAAGCATTTCACACAGTGGAATAACATGCACAAATGCATGGATAGAAAACCATATAATATGTTTGGGAAACTCTGAGCTTTAAAGTATTGATGAATTTTACTATATACTAAAATAAGAATATTAGAATGTATTCTTTAAATAATATAAAGCCTATAAGAAGTCTTAAACATGGATAATAGAGAACCATGCTCTGCTCCATCAGCAATGGAAAACATGGATTCAAGGAAATTGAGGCTTAACTCAGGGGTACAAGTTAAAAGCCTTAGCAATAGATTATCAGAGAAATGCAAATCAAAACTACAGTGAGAATGGCCATCATTCAAAAGTCCACAACGATAACTGCTGGAGAGGGTGTGGAGAAAAGGGAACCCTCCTACACTGTTGGTGGGAATGCAGTTTGGTACAGCCATTATGAAAAACAGTATGGAGATTCCTCAAAAAATTAAAAATAGGCTTACCATATGATCTAGCAATCTCACTCCTGGGCATATATCTGGAAGGAACTCAAATTTGAAAAGTTACATGCACCCCAATGTTCACAGCAGCACTATTTGTAATAGCCAAGACATGGAAACAACTTAAGTGTCCATCGACAGATGACTGGATAAAGAAGTTGCCACACACACACACACACACACACACACACACACACACACAATGGAATACTACTCAGCCATACAAAAGAATAAAATAATGCCATTTGCAGCAATATGGATGGACCTGGAGATTGTTATTCTAAGCGAAGTAAGCCAGAAAGAGAAGAAAAATACCATAAGATATCACTCATAAGTGGATTCTAAAAAGAAAAAGAACTAATGAACTTATCTACAAAGCAGGAACAAACTAACAGAGATAGTAATCTTATGGTTACTGGGGGAAAAGGGGGTGGGAAGGGATAAATTGGGAGTTCAATATGTGCTATTATATATAAAGTAGATAATAAACAAATTTCTTCTGTAGAACACAGGGAACTATATTCTATATCTTATAATAACTTATAATGAAAATAATATGAAAACAATTATATTATTATATGTATGCATATCTATGACTGAAACATCATGCTGTACACCAGAACTTGATGCATTGTAACTGACTATACATTTTTTAAAAAGCCTTAGAAATAGTGCAAGCTGAAGGAAACAACGGACTGTACTAAGGGGTGTGTATGAAGGGGTAGTAACAAAAAGAATTAACATGAATGAATGATTGATTGAGTGTCTTTGTGTGTGTGTGTGTGTGTGTGAAGAGGAGGCTTAGAGGGATGAAGGAGCTGAACTTAAAATGTTGATGAAGAATAGGGCTGTTCAGCTGAATTATCCAATCTCTCTTTTGTTTGTTGACTCTGGTGCTTGGATAATTCTTGAGCTGTCCACCTTCATTTGATAGATCTTGAGAGTTCCAGAACTCCGGTTTATTGCTAGGAGAATGCAGTTAATAGGATGATAAAATTCTTTTTCTTAAAGTCAATGAAAATATCAGAAAAATAATCTAAGCTATATTTTCTCTCAATATGTATAACCTTAAGGCCTTCTGTTAAATCTCAAGAGTGTTGAACTTTATCTTGAAGTTAATAGAAAACTATTGATTTTGATTCACTCAAATAAAATAAGAACTATTCCCTGACAAATCCTCTGCATGAAATTATTCTACGTATGAAATATATCACTGTCTGCTACTGCCAGCTCAATGTGCATTATTTAATAGAAAACAAATAAACTTTAAAAGTGATAGTGATGTAGTCTGAATTCCATACCTGCAAGGATGACCTTTGGCAAGATTACCAGATCATTATGTATCTCACTTTTCCCACTAGTCAAATAAAAATACCTACATCACGAAATAGTTTTGAGGTTTGAAAAAGGATGACACATATATGTATAAGTCTAGAGTTCTTTCATTAGAATAACAAAAAGTAACTCTGGTTAATGAGCAAAAAAGGATTTATCAGAAGGAAGTCAGGACTTAACATATTGACATGAAGCTAGACAATGGGCGGCAACGGGCAGAAACTAAGGCAGCAGGAAACACAGAAATGGCTTCACTGCCTAAACAGAGTGATCTGGATGTCACCACTAGAATGGGTGTGTGCCAGCTATTTATGTTTTTCATTCTTGTGTCACCTGCTCAAGACTCTAAGTCCCAGGAGACAGGATTCAGTTGGCTGATTTGGCTCCTTCCAGCTTCAATACCAGGAGGCTGATCTGGGAATTTCTATCTCAACCAGACCTCAGCAGAAAATTGGGATGCTGGGGAAAGTGGAATGGATTCTTGCTAGCCAAAAACATTAAAGTGATAACTTGAAGGAGGCCCATAAACTTGATGACTTTGGAACTGTTTTAACCATAATACACAGCAAGAAGTATATTTTACATCATGGCCTAGGGTTCACAGATATATCTGTATATGTGTGTTTATATGTAACCAAGACAAAATTTTCTCTAAACTGAACTTATTCTTAGTATATGTGTTATACTATGTTCTGTATTAGTTTATTCTATTTCACTTTTTACAAGCTCTGTCATGGACCACTAAGTTGATTTTACGACTTATGAATGGGTTGCAATGCATAGGCTAAAAACATTTTATTACAGTGTATATAATATTAGCAAGTCATAGATACTCTATAAATGTCAAGTTTTCACACCACCTCTCTCCCTTTATTCTGCTTCCTCCTCTCTCATCAAATAAAATTGCAGACAGTAACTGAATGACCAAGATATCTGAAGCCTCTTTCATTTTATTGACCTAATGACATAATATTAATCGTATTTCCCAAAAGAATGGAGTTGTACCAAAAAATCAGGATTTTTAAGAGAAGTGGAGTATAAAGAAAACCAGTATTGAAGAAGAAATAGTATAATTAAGAGAATAAGATATGACTTTAAGCCTCAGCAAAACTAAGAGTCCCTTCTTGAAATAGCATGGAATAATTTTCTGTTCCACACACAACATCTGCTGCTGCTCTCTGGAATAAGACTTAGAAGATTAAGCACACCTTTTCTTAATTTTCCCTGTATTGAAAGAGCTATTTGGCTTTCTTTCAGAACAAAAATATATTTTGATCTAAAATATTGAGTCAGTTAGTTTGGGGGTTTAGGAGCTTGAATTAGTAAAATAATTGGCTCAGTTCTTTATTTCATTTGTGTGTGTGTGTGTGTGTGTGTGTGTGTGTGTGTGTGTGTGTGTGTGTGTGTGTGTGTGTGTGTGTGTGTGGTGGGGCTGGGGTGAGATAGTTACAAAGCATTAGGCTCATAATAGTTTCCACCAAAAGGCCTTGAATCTGTTTATATGCTTCAAACACGAGACAATTAGAGAATTTATCAGTTTAAAATGTTATTTTTTTAAAGCCATTTCAGAAGAGCCTCCTTTCCCCAACTGACAGGATCCACTATACATGCATGTTAGCTTACCTCCCCTGGTCCTTACTGCTCAGCAATCTTGTATTTACTTTTTATTGATTCCCTATCCCATTTCCAAGGGGGAACTGTGACAGTCCCCCTGTATTCAAGCCTTTGGTGCTTAATCTGTCCTTGTCAAACCCTGGAGTGATTTCTCTCATTTGTATCTGAGGCCTGTCTAGTTGAGACTCCTTATTTCTCTCCCTTCAAATAACCCTCTGTCTCTCCATCTAGTAGAAGCCTCTGATTTCAAGGCATATTGTTTTTCGTGTCTCTCAGACTCATTCCCTCTTGCCTTTTCTGGAACCCAAGTCCTCTAATTTAGTACCCTCTCATTTAAATCTTCAAATCATCTTTCTCCCCTGGAAGATTCTTCTCTTTTTATAAGTGTTCTCTGATGCTGTAACAAACTACCCCGACACATCCTGGCTTACGTTTTCTAGTCCCACAAGCGATCATACTGTCACTCCCCTTTCCTTCATTTGCTACACTTCTTGAAAATGCACACTTGTTGCTTAGTACTCATTCTTTCCTGTGTCTCTATTCAAGCTTTCATCTCCCTGAGTCTACTGAAACGCTTTTCTGTGTCTTCATGACAAGAAGATCCAAACAGCTGTTTTTGTTCTACTCGGGGTCCCTGGTAGTGCGCTATTCCAGTTACTTGACTCCTTCCTGGAATCCTTGTTCTCAAGCTGTACCCTGAAGAGCAGGCATTTCCCAAAGCCCTCTCCTAACGTCTCCTGGCATAGACGTTAGGAACCACAAGGCCTTAGGTTCTATTCAGGATCTGACACCGTGCGCTGTGTCGTCTTACCCGATTTACTTATCCTTTCAACTCCGCCAGATGAAAATAGTAACACTGCCTGTATCCTAGAGCTTTTTAAATACTAGATGAGACAATGTCGGTAAACCACTTAGCAAGTCCTTTTGCTGGTAGTAAATGTCAGCTATCATTTTTACCTCCTAAGAAAATACAAGCCCTTCTGTTGGGGATGAAGGAACAATTTTTGCCAACTTCTTGTACAGAGAGCTCCTCCACTATACTTCTCTAGTCCTCTATCTGGCCCTAACTCTGTCGTTTCCTCGTATGTTTGGGGAAGGTCCTCAGCAGTTAGTTTAACCCCTCCAGTTTTTTGCCTTTCTGATTTTGTAAAGCATTCTCCGTATAGAAAAGTCTATCTAATGGTAGGAGTCTATATTAGGAAGTTCATTGTTGCCGCACCCCTAAACCATGACCTTCAGCACTTTTTGTATTCATCTGCCACCTCCATGATCAATTTCAGTTGGTCCGGAACTTGATCAGAGAAAAGAGGGCGGTAACTCTTTGGCCCCCTCAAATCTCAACACTTACTGTTTTATTTTTGTTTATTACATTTGATTCTGTGCTCAAGCCTTTCCCTGCTGTAATCCATCCTACACATTGCTGCCTATAATCTTCCTAATGACAAGCTCTTATGATATCATTTCTTTTATAAAAAATACAATTGCTCTTTTTTATTTTGAGAATTGTGTGTGGATTTCACTGACATATTCATGGTCTGACCCTCCCACTTCGGCTTTTGTGTTACCTAGGGCTCCAGATGAGCTAGATTTTTTTTTTCTTTCCTGAAGAGCAAGTCAGATTTCTGCCTCTGTCCTTTGGTTTATACTGTTTCTCCCACCTAGAGTAGTCTCTTATCCATCTTTAGTTTTTTAAATTCTAGTAATATTCTGAGACGGTCTCCATTGTCATCTTTTCAGTAAAGACGCTTGATTCCACAACCTGATATAACGTATTCCTTCTTTTGCATGTATTTTTCACTTCTCTTATGGCATAAGAATCTTCTTATTTAAAAATTTATAATGGGACTATTTTATTTTCTGTTATACAAGAAAATCACAACCTGTTTACAGGGCAGGAGCTACAGCCACCTCGTCTTTTTAAACTCTGTAATGTCTATTGAGCATTGAGCTTGAGACCCTGTATTTAACAAGTGCTGCATAAATATTTTGTGATTTAAATTTAAATTACTAAATAATACAAGGTACCTATGTAACACTTTCTACCCATTTGCTCTTTTGTTAGAATAGTTTTTCTCCCAAGAAGACAACTGTGGTTTTAATTGCAGTATTAAGCCATTTATTTCATAACTAAACAGCACAGTGTTTATAGTAGAATGAGTACTTTTCTTGAGATTTTCAGGTTGGATAAGTTGATTTAGGGTCTTAATACTTACAATGGAATTAAAGGCAAAAGGGAATATTGGAATGCTAGTTTGAAGACAGGTGGTTTTCATGGCAATAGTGAGATTCATACAAAATTTTTGTTGAAAATGAGCTCCTAAGCACTTAAAAATACCCTGTATTGCTTATTTTCTTTAACTCATCACATAAAAAAATTTTTTTTCATGCACCTATGTGCACAAGGCACTGAGCTGGGCATACTAGATGTTCAAACCCTTAATTAGAAAGATCATAGTGTCAAAGGTAGACAGCCTATTATGCCTGAGAAAGCTTTTCATGGCACTTTGTCTTTTTCCATCATAAATATATTATTTCTGTTCTCTTTCTCCCTTTTTTCCCTTATCTCAGTTCCCTTCTTCCTTTTTGTTTCTGTCTTTTAAAAAATATCCTGCCCTCTTTTCTTTCTATATATTTTATTCTCAGCTTACCTACTTGTGGGTTTGTTCCATCAAAATGCTGCACCAAACTGACTTCACAGAGGTCACTGGAACCAAATAGCCTAGAAGATCTCACTACATGCAAGGCAGCAGTAAAATCTGTCGGAGCAGGAAGTATATCTCCCATACTTGGTATTATCACCCAGCATTTTGTTCTGCATTGAAATTATGTATAGTTGCTGAATGAAAAAATTAACAACAATGCTAATAATACATGAAGAAGTCCTCTCTGTCACATTCAGGACAATGAAGGCTTCTTGCCCTGAGAGCTAATGAAGACATTTCTGCCCAAGCTCCCAGAAGCCGTCTGCTCAGAAGAGTTGTGCTGATCTCATTACCTGGGCATGGTCATGGTTAAAAGTTAATGCTTCTAGAAAACCCTTTCCTTCTCATCAGTTGTCTTTGCTCACTCCTACTCAATTCATCCATCAGGGCCTAGGTTAGATAATTGCTTTTCATACAGCTCAAATCTCAGATGGGTGCCTGATTTCAGTTAACACTTCATTTTTCCACCCCATGCTTATCACACTGTTTTAAAATTGCTAGTTGCCTTGTCTATTTCGCCTTTGACTATTACTTCCATTTGAACAGGGACCTTTTTTGCCTTGCTCATTGCTATGTTTTCAAATATCTAAACACTCTACTTGGCAACAGCCAGGATAGAGACACTGAGTGAAAGCCATTTAATTGAACTATTTAATGGGACCTCTGGTTTAACCTAGCTAGTCATCTGAACTCCTCTGAAAAACTAGTGGAATCTCAGGGTGCCTGACCAAGCCAGCTGCGATGGAAGTTTGATTTGAGTAAGGGAGTCAGAAAGGATTGATTGGCAGGTGATATACTGTGCAATCATAGATGAAATGAAGGACAATATTGAGTGGTGGAGCTGGAATAAAGTGCCAAGGAGATAACTGGACTAAAACATCCACCTAGGATGGGGAAGAGATGGGCAGAAATGTGGACTATGCAATGGGGGCTAAAACTAGAGATACCGTGACATTAGAAAGAAATAGGAAAGGAGGGTAGGCTGAAGAGCCTGAATGTCTTGGAACATAGGCAAAAGGTTGCTTTGTGGAGCTTCTGACCTTAGCACAGAAAGAGAGAACTGTTTAATCACACTGGTCTAGTTTGGACACATGTTGCTATTCTCAATTTCTCACAAAATGCCCTTTAACGTGGAGAAAAAGAGAACATAATAATTCCCGCAACTAAATTTTACTGTAAAACTTTTGTCAGTCTTGAATACATTTTCATTAATTCAACGTTTTGGACAGAATTGAGAAGTAGCTGGCAACTGATACTTTCTTACTTGGAAAAGATAAGCCCCAGTGGTCCAAAGGAAAGTAGAGAGACATTTCATTATTACTCTCTGCTTTCTGGCAAAGAGGTCTGGGCTCTGGACCAACCAGAAAACTGGGTAAGTATCCTTCTGCAAATGCCTCCTGAGGCAGCCAGAGAACTTCTCTGTATCCATTTGACAGCTTATCTTGTCCTGTGAAATGGCAGGACACAAGTCTTGGTAAGGGCACATTGCATACTTACAAGTGTATTTCCAGCAAGTGAATGTTGCTCCCCTCCAAACCCTTTTTTATACTACCCTGTTTTGTTTTCCTAATATGACATAGCACTATTTGAAAGGACCCTATTCTTGTGTGTAATTATTTATTATCCACTCCAGCATTAACATGTAAGCTCCATGAGAGCAGGGGCATAGTCTAGCTTGCTCACCCCTGTATTAATACCCCAGCACCTAGGACATTGCCCATGTGGCATGGCACTCTATAAATAGTTGCTGAATGATAAATCAAGGAAAATTGATAAAGTTGGAATATTTCTGATTTTAGTCCATGTTGTGGAGTGAACCAGAGAGAGGTTCTCTAACAGCTCCTCCTAACTCATCAGAGCCATGCTGAGGACCTGTGCATGTTGGCCTATCCTCCAGCTGGAGGTTCTGATGAAACATTATGAGCAATCCATGGGGCCAACCCACACGTCTTGTCCATTAGCAAAACTGAGCCTGGATAGAGCCCTTATGTTTAAAATGCACATAAATTAGAAAATAAGTTTAGAAAATTTCTTGACATCCTTAAAAGGATAAAAATGATATGGTCTTCATGAAACAGGTATAGACAGCCAAAAGGCAGACATTCAGAAGGATGAGTAAGGAAGGAATAAAAAAATAGAACAGCAAAAATAGATTAAAATCTGTGCTAAAAATTAAATTGACACTGTGGATAATCAGTTGATGATGGTGATGCCAGTGCTGAAACTGAGGATGTCTTACATGCACTGAGCACCGGTATGTTTCAGAACACACGCTAAGCCCTGTGCACATGCCATTGGCTTCCCGCCTTCCTAATCATGGTTGCACCCTGGGATCACTGGAGAAAAAATTTGAAATATCAGTGCTTTACTGCACACCCTGATTTAATTGACATAGAGTGGGACCCAGGCAGTTCCACATCATTGCACAGCTCCAGCAGTTACTGCCAATAGGGAATAGAATGGCTCATGAATTGTGCAGTGTGGATAGCCCTAGGCCTAGCCATATTATTATTATTATTATTATTATTATTATTATTATTATTATTATTATTATTATTATTATTATTATTATAGTTTCACAAGTGATTTGAACAAAAAGCCAGTGTTGAGAACCACTGACATATATGATTCCACTTAATCTCATTTTTAGAGGTAGGTTTGAGATGGTCTTGCAAAATGCAGAGGGAAAAGCAAATACAAGTAAGGAGAAAGAAGACTATAGATATGGGAAAAACTGAAAAAATGCCAACTATGAATGATAGGCATTCTCATGAGAGAGACCAAGACCATTAGAAGTTTAATTTAAATAATTTAATTTAAATTTAATTTTAAAAGGGCTTCAGTTACAAAGAAAAGACCCTTTGAAAGGGCATGCCATGCTGCAGATAAAATTAGTGAAAAGGAGGCATCTAGACACATCCTTGCAATATCTATGAATTTTAAGAGTGTAAAATATTCTAATGAATCAACATACAACAGTCAGAAAACAAAACAAAAACAAAAAGAGAACACTGGCCACAAAGGTATAAACTTTGGCTAGCTTTGGATTTTTATGATAAAAAAAAAAAGGTACACAGAATTTTGTGGAAGACAGTTTGTTATCTTTGACAAGCCAAGATATTGTCCTCATGTGAAGGCAAGAGAAAAACAATTTTATTTAAGAACTTATCCTAACAACCTGCTGAAAAATTATACAAATATATTCTCCATCTGACTAGATGCAATAATCATTAGATTTTTATCTTGCAACATAAACCAAATACATCTTAGATAGATGAAACCATATGTGTGTGTCAGTATCTAGCAAACTAGTGATGTGTATTAAGAACTTTTAAAAAGTTCGTTTTTTTGACTCAGTTCTTCCCCTTCATGAATCTATTCCTAGAAAAATTTCAAGGATATTGGTAAAATGTAAGCAAAAGGATATTTACTTCAGTGTTATTTGCAATAGAAAAAAATGTTAGAAACAGCTAAAATGTCTAGCTATCGGGCAGTAGAAAATATTCCTTTATAGTTTATAAAAATATTTTTAAATAAATTTTCATGATGTGGGGAACATTTTATTATATAATTGTAAGTAAAACACTGAACATGAAATTATTAGTAAGATTTGAGCTTTTTAAAGAAATAGATATGTAAAATAAGATTGGAAAGAATTATCCAAATATAATACAATTATTCTCTAGATGGTGGGATTATAGGTGATTTATATAATCTTCTTTACAACTTTGTATATAAAATTTTGATTATGTGATAAAATTATAGACCAGTGAGGAAGGATTTTTAGTAAATAGTATGCTGATAAATAGTAATTTAAAAACAATCTAAATTAGATCTTTATCTTACCTTGCACACATCATAAATTTATTTATTGCTTCAACACAATATTTTTATTTTATCTGTGTTACAGCACTATAACCTTTTGTATTTTATCTGTGTGCCAGCACTATAATCTTTTGCATCTCGATTTTTATTTGCATCTCAATGACTAACATCTCTACAATTTTTAGGGACAAAATAACAGAGTTGTCAGTGTAATCTATTATACAAAAACTAAGTACACAGTTATAGAAAGATCAAGTTTGTCATTTATACTTGAATCTTTAATTTTCTCATGGAAGAAAAATAAGTAAGCTAGTGCGTAAGTCTTAGCCTTTTGGTATAATGACATTACAAATCAATTTGAAAGAATATGTCCAATTCTTACACTGTTGGGAATATTCAGCAATTGCATTACTTCAGAATGCTATTCTTTGTAGAATGTGTACTCACTGGAGAGTTAAGTAATGTTAAATAAATTAGCATCTTAATGAAAGTTGTATATTAATACTGTTCCTGTTCCTAAGTAGTAATTTAATTCCAGTAAATCAAGGAATTCAATTTTAGCTAAATAAATATTGCTGTCTTGGAAAGTACTATGCTGCAACTGAGCATTTGCTGTTCTCTCTGATAGAGAGAGCTGTTATTAAAGAGAAGATGTATTCATTCTGAGGACTATATGGTTTGGAAATTTTGCTTACTGTGCTATAGAGCAAATTATATGGGCATATACAGTATTCTCAAATGAGTCATTAGTTAATCCAGTTTAGTTATAGAATATGATAGTTATATACTATATTGCTTAGGTAATAAAACTTTAATAAGAGTTCTATTATAAATTTAATTTCTTTAAAAGATTCAGCCCAACTACAAAGAATGACAGTAAGATTCTTACCACATAGTATAACAGCTAGAGGGTAATTTTCTAGTAAATATTTTAATCCACATGACTAACTTTTCAATGAAATTAAGACTTTGGTATGAGTTTTTTAAAAAATAATACATATTGAAGAGTTTATAAATACATATGTTAATAAACATGAAAATCCAACATGAAACGAGCAAAGAATCTTTAAAATGAAATTTTAAAGATTGTATGTAATGTTTCATCTTGAATTATAATTTATATTAGGTGTTTGTTTCAGTTAATAATGTCTACACAAATCATTTTGTGTCATGTGTTTTTTTTTTTTTCATGCTCAGCTTTACCAAGTTATTCATACAGATTTATTTTCTGAAGGCTCTCAAAACTTATTCTCCTGTTCGTTTTTCCCTTTTCTTGAATGCCCAGGAACTCCACTGGTTTTGATTAGTGGCTTGAAATTTTGACTTCTGCCCTTGTTCTGCCTTCTTAACTCAGAATGTAGAATTTATAATACTCAGGAATACATGCAAAATCATGTATAAATGGTATTTGCTAAATGCTTATTATATACCAAGTTCTGTGCTGGTCATTCTGTATGTGTTGTTGAATACTCATAACAAATTATTTCACAGATGAGCACATTAAAACTCAAAGAAGTCAAGTCACTTTCCCAAGGTGACATAACTGTAGATAATTAGTGATGGATTTGGGGTTTGTTCTTAGGTGCATCTGACTCAGAAGTTTATAACATGAAGAGACTATAAGAAGTTGAAAATACATACTAGTGTTTTCAACTTATAAACTACTCCATGTCTTTTAAAAGGCCTTATACCGCATTCTCAAAAATGTGCTTGCTGGTCTTCCTCTAGTAGTTATCTTTATCTTATGGCTTGGGATCTCTAAGCTGAGGTTCACTGGAATCTATGTCATCAAGATTCATTGGTCTTCCATTTCTGTCAGTCAACAGCAGCATCTTAGAGATGAACTTGAAGAATCTGAACTAGGAACCTGTTGGTTGCCAGGCGATTTGTTCATCCAGGCTGCCCCATATTTCTTCAGACTCTATCAGAGACTTTTTCAAGTAAAAGTACTTTGAATCCAGGTGTGTCAGGAGGTCCTTGAGACCAGCCCCAGGTTTAATGATTTGCTTGGCATCCTCACAGGACCCAGTATCTAGGAACTCTCATAGGTATGATTTTTTACAATGAAAGAAAACAAAGCAAAATCAGCAAAGAGACAAAAAACACATTAAGGCAAACTTGGAGGAAACCAGGCAAGTATTACTAACACCCTTTTTAAAAATAATTTAAATGTTTCAAAAATATAGATAGAATAAGGAATAATACAACAAATACCCGTGCAACCACTAGTCATATTTAACAAATGTTAACATATTGTCATTTTTTGTTCTTAAAGCTGCAGATATATTCGAGGGCTACTTCGTTCTCCCTACTAATTGTTGGTTCAGTTCCTATTTCCCCAGAATGGGATCATCACGTAGCTCACCTCTATAGGCACTATTCATAGAAAACAGTCAAATAGGTTCATGGAGATGTATAGTCCTGCAGTTCTGCTCTTGAATTAGCTGCTATCTGAGAGTGGGTACGAATTTTCCCTGACAATACTTTAATACTTTTACTACATATGTATGGACCCATAACTAATTTACAGTATTATATTTTGGAATTTTCAAAGATATACATACATGCTAGTGGCCTCTTTGTAGCTAAATCTAAGGAAACATTTTTCTGCTTACCTTACTTGACCTCTCCACAGCATTTGACTCAATGGATCATTTTCTTCTTAAAACTCTCTCCTTCCTGAGCACTTTTGGCACCAATCTCTCCTCGGTCTCCTCTTCCCTGTATTACCAATCGAGGCTCCTTCCTTGGCTCTTGCCAAATCTTTTGTGTCCTTTCCCACTAAACCCACAGTCATGAGGATTTTATTCACACCCATATATTCTAGTACTAGCTCTATACTGATGACTGCCTCATTGGGATCTTCATTCTAGACTTACATCTTCATTAATAGTCTCATTAAATTGATGACTGACTATATGAACTGTAATCAGGTTGATGTAGGACCTGTTTTCCACATTTTACTTTTAGCCATAGATTAATTGACCATTTGAATAATAGATCAACCTATAAATCCAAACTTTTATTTTAGTGCTATGCTTTTATTTTTCATGTCATTTTTCAGAATTTCTCATGTTCTCTCTTAGCTCATGAGTTTTTTGCTTGGTGAGGTATAACTTATAAACAATTAATGATTGAACATATAAAATGTTAAACCCATGACCACCTCCCAGACCTACATTTGACTGAGTCCTATAATGTCCACTCGCCTTAAAGAAGTTGATTCATTCATCACTTCTTCCCCAAAGGCTTTCTTTAATCCCCACTTCCTGCTTGCCCCAGGTAAAGAGAATACTTCTCCATCTCCATTGACTACATTGTATTATCGTCTGTTCACCTGTTTCTCTCTCTTGCTTTCCTTGATAACAAGTACTTAGTCATATTTGTATCTTTAATGACAACTACATACTTGATAATAGTGAGCACCCAGTAAATATTTGTTGATTAATGGAATAAATGCAATTCTGTTGTAAATATTTGTATTTTAAAAGTGTATTAAAATCATCCCTTATCATCAAGGTTCATTCAGCTCATAAACTACCTCCTACATTAAGCTTTTGGGATTGCTGCCCCTTTGTCAGTTGGTTATGACTTTTCCTTCCTTTGAGTTATTCCTTTCTTATAACTCATGATACTCTGTTTTCTATAATTTATGTGCATGTGTGTCTTATATCTTTGTCTTACATTTCCCACTCCAACCTCTAGCTCCTGGGGGTGCTAATCCTAAATTCTCATCTTATTTATGTCCCTAGCACCGAGCTATGTCCTCTATGACAGGGAATCAATATACACTCTTTGGATTTGGAATTTATTTGATGGCCACATCCTGGTTAGACTGCAGTGAGATAGTCAAGACCACATGCCAGTCATGCTTTAGATCTACCAGAAGTTAAAAAAAATCCATTGCTTAAACTATTTTATTAAAAGAAATTCCCAGTATAAGGCAGTGGGCCATGTTTTCCATGAAACAGAAGTGTATTATCATCTCTTTACTCGTTTGTCTCTTTTGCTTTCCTTGATAACAAGTACTTATTCAGAATGATGTAATGAAGTGATCTGTCTATCTATGGCTCCTTGAACAATGTCAGAAATAGAATGCTCAATACTGGATAATTATTACTTTATGACATTTAAGTAATCACTATAAACTTTCTGGAATGCTTTTAAATATTGTATAGAATTTTCTGATGGCTATACTAATGATATGGGTGGGCATCAGATGTTCCTCATTAAGACATTGTTCTAAATTTTGAATTTCCGCAGAAACTTCTATCAAGATTCTATTGTATGCCATCAAGAAGTGATTTGAGTCATAGCTATCAGAGACAGTCTGAATAGCAAGAGTTTTGTCAGATGTTCATTCCATTTCCTAAGAAAGAAAATAATCTATGAATAAATTTTTAAACATTTTTACTTGAAAGAACAGACAATACCCATTAGGCATAATCAAAAATTGTCACAGTGTAACACTTAATGTATGTTCTTTGTAGTACCATAACCATGACTATTACTAGATTCAGCAAATATACCTACCATGGGTGAAGCACTATGCTGAGTATTTGAAAGCACAGTCTATGAAAATGCTACTTTATAGTTCAATATTTATAAAATATTATACTAGAAGAATTTAACCTTTACTCTTCTCTGTTTGAAAGGTGGTTGCCAAGGGCCAGGGAGAGGGGAAAATTGAGAGATGTTGGTCAAGGGGTACAAATCCCAGGTATGTGAAATGAATAAGCTCTGGAGATCTAATGTATAGCAGTGTGGCTGTAGCTAACAATCCAGTATTATATACTTGAAACTTATTAAGAGGGTAGATCTTAAAACACTTTTACCACAAAAGAAAAGAATAGTTTAATTATGGTGATTATTTCATAATGTATACATATATCAAAATATCAAATGGTATACTTTAAATAGATACAATTTTAATTTTTCACTTCTACTTTAATAAAGCTGGAAAAATAAATAATAATAATAAATTTACAAATAACACCAGAATTACTCTGGTACATAATGCAAATTCATTTTCACTCAAGAATCATTACAAAAAAATGTGCTATGTACTTTCTAAATGAACAGTACACAGGTATCTTTCCTGCACTGTCTTTCTAAATGAGCAACATGGAGATAATGATATAATAATTGGTTCTTTTGTTGAGTGCATGTTCTTTGGTGAGTGCTTAAGTATATCATCTTGCCTCATTACCTATGAGACACAGAGAAGTGAAGCTGAGAAGTAACAGTAGAAATCTCAACCTAAGCAGAATACTTTAAGAGTTTTAGCCACTGTGCAATATTGATATAATGATTTATTTCAAAAAACCAAGTGTAAAATGCTTATTTTTAAAAAATGCATCAATCTTCGATACCTGATATTTTATAATTTTCTAAAGAAAAGTTTCTTATTATTTATTTGAAAAATTTTAAATACAATTAATATGCAGCCTGACTATGACTTATTTTATGGCATATAGTTCCAAGTGAATATTTCTGAGTTATTTCACAAAATAGTTGATCTATTCTATTATACATCATTTCACAATATCATAGTGAATTCATAATAATAGTGTATTTGTAACCTCACAAATTGCATTAAATCTTCACCTAGAGTGAGGCTATAGTACTGAAATAAGTGTAACGTACATCTCACTGTGAGGTAGCCACTTGACATATAGCTGAAATTAAAATCTGAAAATTAGGTCAGTTTTAGACTGCCACAGCCAATGCAGTCTGCAGCCATTTTCAAGCGGATAATAATAAAAATACTCTGATATGTCTGAGGGGTAAGAAATAATAGATAAGAAACATCATGCCATCATTTTCCCAAAAGATTCATTGAAGTTTTAATTCTTTTTTTTTTCTACCTTAGACTTACGCAAGATATTCGAGATCAATTAGCACAGGGAAAAAACAAACCAATGTATATTCCTTAAAGAAAGAATCTTTTCTTCTACCACCCACATTCCTTCTGATGTAGGCTAGGTGAAATAAATTAACTTGAAATGCTAAGTAAATGATAATATTTTGATACTATCAGTTGACTCAAGATAAATGCTGCTCCCCATTCTGACAGGAGCATGAAACCAGATTTCATGTTACCATTGTATAAAAATACAATCATCAATGCATAATTTTGCATGTCTCTAACTCATATTTGCGTGTCCTTCTATAGTTTCAAAATGAGTTCATGCCTCATATTTATTTAATCCTCATAACCTTAAGAGTTAGCAAATAACTTAAAAACTGAAAGAGACAATGGAGGTCATGTAATACACACTAACTTCACAGATAAGAAAATCTGAATTCAAGCGCACATTTCAGAGGACAAAAACCAGAATGGTGAAGGAACTCAAACCAATGAGATCTGATGGAACCTTGTGCCCAAGAAATATTTGCTCAACTGGATTAAACGGAATAATGTAATGTAGGAAACTAATCTGTTTAAATATGAACAAAGAAATGGTGAGAAAGCAATTTGCATAGAATTGAGACACAAAATAATATTAAGGAAGTGTAAATGTACATATTCTTTGCATATAGAAAAATTAAGTTTTATGTTTTAATCCATCACAAGAATTTGCTAGCTGGAAAAGCTACATTTAGGTGGATAAACTCTTTCCTGAATAGTACGTGATTTCAAGAACTCAAAAAAAAAAAAAAAAAAAAAAGAAGGTAAAAATAGAGAGAGAAAGAACTTACTAAAATTGTTTTCCTAATAAAAGATTCAGGATGCAACAATTTTTCTTTTCTTTCCTTTATTCTTTTCTTTCCTTTTCATTTTCAAAAAGTCATGCTTGGTGTACAAAATATTTTGAACATAAAATGAAGCAGTGCAGAACTCAGTATGTTTTTAGCTGTTTCAGTGCCTTTAAATCCTTCATTAAAACTTTGCCTGTTTATCTCAGGCAGAAGAACCTTCTACATTATGTCAATATTTTAAGAACAACATTGGAAAAAAATTTTGTTTAACAATGATTTTTCTTCCTAATTAAGGTCTGTGGGAAAGAATCCCAAAACAAAAGCAGAAAAAACTCCTATCTCTGAAGGACATGCTGTCCTGTGGACATAGAGCAGGAGTTACTGATGATCCTCAGAAAGTTTGTACTCCTCCATCTCCTCCTCTACTTCCTTCTTTGTGACACCTGAGGCTGTTGGTCACAGTTTTGGTCCAGGAGAAACTGACTGGCCTAAACCATGTGGAAATTAAACCTACAAACTCATCTTTATGAACACCATTTTGGGGACGACTACACTTACGGATTCCTTGAATTGCCGAAGTTTTAATATTATACCCAACAAAGAATATTTTTTAAAAGAGTAAAGCTCTAGTAATATCCAGTTGAGAAGTTGCCAGGGCCCCCTGGCCAAGAGCCTAGAACCAGACTGTGAGTAATGAGGTGGGAGGGATGTATGGCTTTCTAGAGAACCTTGTTGGGAAGTTGGTGGAGGAGGATGGAGGAGGAGACTAGTGGGAAAGGAAATAAAGGGTCCATTTAGGAAGTCCTGGAGAGAAGGAGGAGAAAGAAGTAAGAGTTCAGAAATGCTTCTGACAGGCAGGTGGTCCTTTGAACGTTTATCTCATTCAAACCAAATAGCTAAGTCTTTAGAAGCTTGCCTGTCATTAAGTTTTGTAAGCATAGTATTACATTTTCCTAAATGTAGGCTGTTTGTCACCTTAAAAATTGCTAGCTTTGTTTGTGGGAAAGAATGAAGAGCGGCTGCTCATGTGAGAGACTAAATTTCCTCAGCATGACTATATCCACTAAACGGCCATTTTCAAATGAATTTCATAACTCAAAGTATTGTTGCTTTATGATTTATAAGCTTTATCATCCATTATAAGGGTCTATAATGGATAAGTAAGACATAATTTCTGACTTCTAAAATGAGATAATGCTTTATTAACTGAATAATTCGCAGCTTTTGTCAGGGTGTGCATTCCTGCCTGTGGCCATGGTGCTGAAGAAAATGGCAGTCCCTTTTCAGTTTTGCCAAGTGACCATCCACTTTATATTCTGCCAGTGATTGCTGAATTCCAAGTCTATGTCCAGATATACAGTAAAATTAGTTCTGCCTTCTCTTAAGGATATATGTGAATAGTGGATGCATGATGTAGGCATCTGACTATTTTCTGCAATCTGACAAGCTCTGCAAAGGCCCATATTCCTAAAACATCATTGAAGTGCCCTTGGGGATCACTTTTGAGCTTAGTATTTTCTAAAATACCAACTCTCCTTAGTAAATTAATATGATAATCTCCTAATACTGTAGCTAGGATTGATTTTATCATATGGGTTTCAAGTCAGCAAACATTTATCAACCACATTTTATGATCGAAATACAAAGTTATTTACTTTATGGGACACAAACAGTTATCCTTGCGCCTAGATAGCTCAGAGACCATCAAACTGTAAGTTGCTTAAAGATGGAGTGTCTTTTCTAGTGCCTAGAATGGTAGAAAAATGAGTAGTATTTATTCAATAAATACATTATTGAGTGCTTCCAGTAGATTGCTCATGCACAGAAATATCTATGGTCCGTAGAGTACATCATGAACAGCATAAGAACATTAAAAATGTTTTGGCAAAGAGAAGATTAATAGAGCCTTCATAGAGGATGTTTCATATGCCATGATTGATGGGCAGGATTTAGAATGCTTGTGGGAAAGGTTATGGAAATTCTATTAGCATAAACAGTAAAGACTGAGACCCAGAGATTAAAAATTAAAATATAGATTCTATTTGGGGAATTGACTAGTGCCTCTAGTGTAGAGTGGGGTGGGAAGTGGAAAGGAAACAAAGAAACAAATCTTGTGATCATGAATGGCATCCTATGAAAGCCTTGCAAAGGAGCATGGACGTTACCTAAAACAAGCAAATAGGGAGCTACTTGAACGTAGTAACAAAATCAGATCATGGAGTACCTGAGATGCAAAGAAAACATGAAATGATCTGGGGACAAAAGGCAGGTCTTGCCTACAGCACAAGTTGATAAGGCTGGTCTACAGCTCAATGAATTCAAGAGGAATGTTGCAGGAATTATTTATTCCAAGAATATTACATAAATTATTGACTGTCTACATAAGAATTTAAATCTGTGACAAATTTACTTTTTTACCAAAATCTAGTGTCTTCTTTTTCTTGGTCCTCTGGCACTTTTGTTAGATAACACATTTGGTAACTATATTCAGATGCTCCTGTAAATAGTGTGGGACTTCCTTGGTGTAAGACTCATATGATGAAGACCCTTAAGCTGATGGACTGATGTGGAAAACTTTCTGTGTGCCCTGGGAGAAGAATGTAGCCCCAGTGGAGAAGGAGAAAAATTCCACAGTTTACTTATGTGAGAAAATAAGTGATTTGAAGGAGGTGTTCTTCAAACATAAAGAAAAACACTGCAAAAGAATCTGAGATTATGCCTTAAATAAATTTATTGTTAATTTTGTCCCCTGTGTCTTCTAAAATCTCAGCAAAATGTTTTGAAATCTGGCCACATTTTCAAAAAGCAGGAACACCCACTCATTTGATTCTTGCCCTTACAAACTTTAATTGGTGCCCAGGGCTTATGATGCACCATTTTCATAGATTTTTAATGGTAGTCACATGATCTCTCTTCTGGTTTCCCCAGATCAAGACTTAGAAAGGGGTCCTTTTATATATCAGAGGGTAAATGCAAAATGCCCCCTTCAAAGGAGACTGCTCAGCAGTACAAAGGATTGGATTTAATGTTTGGAACTTGCCTGTTTTTTTTCCAAATGGATAATTGTTAGAGGGTTATTAGAAGTAGTTAAATGAAAAGGCAATTATGAGGAGACTATGGACAAATCTGCCTTCATTTTTATTTGAATGTTGAAGCATTCACAGTATTTGTTGTGTGCTCGTGGTAATGGAATTCAACCCTTTATCTTTTGTTAAAATGTGCTTCAATAATATATGATTATGCAGATTTATAGAAAAGCCTATATTACAGAGTCAGTCTCTCTGCAATTGTTCTCCTGTTATAACAAATGTAAGGTCTCTTTCTTTATGTAACTGCAATAAGGATGTGGCCTTTGAATTGCTCAAGGTACCCATATGTATGCATTTTATTTCAGCCACTGAAGTAAAGAGGAACCAAACACAGGAATATTACCAACATATCTTCTGAATAAGTAAAACCTTATGGAAAAAAAATGACAAATAACCTATGTCACTATATGTTTAACATTCTATCTAAATGTTTTTAATTCAATTAACATAAAAATATTTTTTAAATTGCATACCTACATTACATATTATCCAGATATGTGAGCTATTTTCAATAAAAATCAACCTATATAGGCTATTTTTTTAAATACTGCAAAGACTATATCCTACATAACTCTTAAGAAATAGAGTAATTTATGAAAGTGATGTTTAACTTAATTTTATGCACAAGATACCTAGTTTGGCTACAAAATCTTCTCTGACTAGAACAAGTTCTTGTCAACTATTGCTAATCATTTTCATTCTTACAGTATTTTAAAAATGTTTTTGCAAAAGAGGAAAATGCTTTTAATTGTTTTAAAAGTAAATATAAAAAAGAGAGTCAGTGCTGTTAGGAAGCTTATTTGCATGCCTCAGATTGTTGAATATGCAGTAGACATTAGTGTTTATCTCACTTCTATGATATAGGCTTAAAATAGGAAAAAGATGTCTGTTTTATGAATGAAGAAACAGAGGGCAATTTGGCTTAGCTCCTGAGAAGACCCTTTGCTTTAATAGTTACAAGATACTGAAATGCATTAGGACCAGGATCCTGGTGTCTAATTATTCTAAGAAATTGGCATCTAGTCA
The DNA here is from genome assembly GCF_036321535.1 of Camelus dromedarius. Lineage (NCBI taxonomy): Eukaryota > Metazoa > Chordata > Mammalia > Artiodactyla > Camelidae > Camelus > Camelus dromedarius. The sequence goes on along the minus strand of NC_087441.1, from coordinate 17,307,395 downwards.
CACAATACTTCATTGAAACATTTATGTTGAAGAACTGCTGTAAGCATTGTGGAAACTGTAAAGGACCAAATGAAGTGGATATTTATTTCAAAAAGCTGAACTGGAGGAGAAAAAGACTGTAAGGAGTATAGAGATTCAGAAGTGGGAGTTACAATGGGCAGTATAGGCTTAAGTTAGAACTTTTAAAGTAGTTAAAATTTGGACTGGAGGAGGAAAGAAGTAAGAACATTCAAGTGAGTAAGTGACAGGTCATTTACTGGTGGGTCAACTTTATCCTATTAAGGCTTGCTTTTAGGCTTTAGTAGCATGGAGGTAGACCAGGAATTCCTGACTGCACTGCTGACATTTTGGACTGGGAAATTGTTTGTTTTGTGCAGTATAGCATCCCTGTGCATTGTAACACCTCTGTTCTCTACCCAGTAGACACCAGTCACACTCCCCCACCAAACATAATAAATCGTCTCTAAACATTGCCAAAGTTCTCCTGGGAAGGGGTCAAAAATCACCCTAGTTGAGAACCGCTGATCTAGAGCAGTCATTTCTCTGGGACCAGAATAGCTCTTCTCCTTATATGTGGCCTCAGCAGAATGCTCAGGATATTTAGTAAGGTGTCTCTACTCTGGCTGGTCAGAACGCCAAGGCTTTGTAGCACTTTGTGGTCTCAGTTCAGCTCATATCCCCTCAATAGTCATATTCTGTCAGGTCTCATGGAATCTTGCCTTGTGCATTTCATTTTAGTACCCAGGCAAAGACTTAAGCAGATTGCTTTGCAGATTTGTGGAGCTCCTTCTCAGTGCAGCTCCCTCATCTGTGTTACTCTGTCTTGCGAATTCCACCAGCACCTGCTACCCTGAACTCTGAATTTAATTTCTCTCACCCTCCAAGACTTCAGCTCTCTCTTTGGACTCTGCTGCCCAGTGCAGTGATATGCATAATGCTCCTTGGCAGAAGGATGATGTTAATGTGGAAACTGTCTTGTGTGGTTCCCCATCTCAATGATCATAGCCCTGAGCTATTTTTTCTCCTATGCTTGAAAACAGTTGCTATGTTTATTTGTCCAGTTTTATTATTATTTACAGTGAGAACTTAACACAGGATGACCACTAGTCTTTCGTAACTTATTCTCATAACTGACACTCTCTTTGGAACCTGAATGTTTCTAGTTTGCTATCATGGTCTCGAAAACTTTTCCATTTGTTTGCTTGCTGTCAGGTTGAAGAAGCATCACACATCCTTTGATACATGCAGGTTATCAGGGACCTGGATTATATGATTTTTCTTTCTTAAAGACATGAGCATTTTATGTAATGGATTATATCTCTTTTCTCTTAATTTTACCCATTGCTTCTTTACATTTTTATGTATCAATTTATTTTTAATACCAACCTCACTCACCTCTTCTTGCCTTTAGGAAATAACTTTATACTAAAAAAGCTACTTTCTTTGCAGTTATTTTATTACCTAGGGAGGAATTAACTAACATTTCTAAATAGTGCTCAATTTTGTTTCAAATGCAACAACAACAACAACTTTGGAATAATTAATTTCTGATGAGTACTGCTTTCCCACATTCTTTTTGCTTATAGTTTCTTCTGAGGCAACCTTTTATGATTGCTAATTTCATCAAAAACCAAATTCTCAGCCTTTTTTTATGACTAGTGTAATAGTGAGAGAAGTAATAAGGAACTTAGGGACCAGAATTCCAGCCACAGCTCTGCTTCTGACTAGTTATATTACATTTAGCAAATTTCTTAACATGTTTGGGTTCAGCCTCCAAATTCTTAATGGGCTAGATGCTCTCAAATGTCCCTTCCAGCTCGAAATCCTATTTTGGATCTTAAAGTCACCTGAAATGTGTCTCTTTTCCAAAGCTAGCTAACTCAGGCTCTGAAGGACATTACAGTTATTAAAAATGACCTATTAGAGTTATTAAAAATGGTAAAACATAGTCAACAAAGGACAAAATGTGAAAATAATTATGAAAGCAATTAGAAAATGTTTTAAGTGCTTCAGCAATATAATTTCTATTATAAATATTATGATTTCAGGGGACAGAATATGGTCTTATTCCTTTTTTATGTATCTGTGTATCTTATGTAAGGTAGATCTTGAATTCTTTCACATTGTTACGTTTCTGGAAAGGGAAAATGAAGGCTTAAGTCACTTCATGTGACAAAAGGAATATGGTTCTCTTCTTGTCAAAGTGTGGCCTTTTCTGTGACTCTCACTTCCCCTTCACCCATTTCATCTGGACTGTAAATGAGTTGATCCCATCTTGGGCATACACTTAAACTGTAAAAAGCTGGCATTTGTTCACGTGTGCATTTGCCAACCTTGGGTTTAGTGGAGCTCTGTACTGGATGCTTTGAATAAGAAACTGCCAAGATACAGATATCTGCATGAAAGGAACTCGATTTCCAGTGGAGAAGACTGACAGGGCAGCCAACAATTATAAATCTAGGTGATCAGTGCACACGATACTAGGGAATCAAAGACAGGAAATCAAATTTAAGACATTTGAAAGGGTTTTTCATTTCGAGATTGGGGTTGAGAATACTTTCAGCTCTGGCTTCTTTCTGGACCTCAAGTAGGCCAAGCTCTTTTTGTCTCAGTCTTTGCTCCTGCTGCATCTTGTTACTTTCTCTATATCTTCACTTGGCTGGATTCTTCCATCATCCCAGTTTCAGTTCAAATATCACCTTCTTTAATGCCTTCCCTGTTTATCTTATCCAAAATAGTCTCACATCCATAATGTAATTCCCTAATACTTTACTTTTGTAGCTATTCACCATGATCCACAATGAACTTATTGTGTCATTGTTTATTGTTTGTCTCCCCAAAGTGGTAGGAATTGTTTTGATTACTTTTAGATCCCTATTACCTAGAACATGCCTGGCTCATAATAGCCACTCAAAAATATTTGTTGAATGAATAAAAGGCTGAATAAATAAAGCGATTAGAAGATAAAAAGGCTGTTCTTCTATCTACACCTCTCCAGGAAAAGCTGGACCCACTAGTGCAGGAAAATTACCCTCAATATCCCATGCTATTGATTCAAAAATACTTACTGAGTCAGGTACTGTTCTAGACACGTGTTCATGATATATATATCATGTATCATAAAGAAGATTCTCCCTTGTTAAGAAAAAGATTGTTTATTGTTTATTTCTATGGATGGTTAATAATCTTGAACTATACAAAGACAGGTCTCAAAATGAATTATTTAAATAGAAGCAAAAACAATACTTACAAGAATTATTATAGCATTACCAGTAGCATAAGCTAATGTGATAGATTAGGTAGCTGAGAGACATATTCACTCACCTCCCTTCTTGCTCCAGAAAAGGGTATGTATTTCTCTGTCTCTTGACAGGGATCAGCCACATTACTTGCTTAAGCCATTGAAGAATTAGCAAACTTAACACAAGAAGGGATTTGAAATGACTTGCACAGTTGGGCTTGTCCTCTTACGCTTCTGCCATCCCCACAAGCAGAGCTTTGGCACATAACACCTACTCCCTTACCCTCAGACCATGTCCAAGATGAATACATACGGAGCAGACTTGAGCAGCAAGGCCAGCTTGAAGCAGAACATCCCAATAGGGTCCAGCCTAAATCATCTGAACCCGTTCCACCTGTAGATATGTGAATGAGTATAAATGTTTGCAGTTTTAAGCACTGATTTTTAACAGGGGTTACTATAATACATGAATAACCTATATACCTATTAGAATGTAAAAATCAGCCAGATACAAGTTTCAAAGTGCTCTTGAACTCCTGAGTTAAGGAATTTAAATGTACACGTGACCCTTGGTTTTGTACTGTTGGTTATATGGAAGTTATTTAGGAAAACATCGAACAGGCCCGTGAGCTACAAAGGCACAAGAAGAGAGTTTATGGCATACTTATGCAAGAAAAAGAGCAAGTTCTGTCGTCAGTAGTCATATTTGCCTTCTCATGTAAAGTTAGTTTAGCATGTTCTAGATGAGCTCTGGGTGGCCTGTGGTTTGCATCTCCTGTGTTAAGTCATGCATTCTTAGATTTTTCTAAGGCAGGGATAAAATTATAATAATACACAAATATTGAACACTTGCTATGACAGGCACAGTTCCAAAATCTCATCATTCATGTAGGACTCTGCAGAAATATGAGATAGAGATATTAATCCCATTTAATAGTTAAGAAAATTAAAGTACCCATCCCTTAAATAATTTGTCCAAGGTCATAAAGTTTGACAGTGGCATAGATGAAACTTCACTCAAGCAACATGGTTCCAGGATCTACACGCTTAACCACACTGCAGTGTTGGAGTATTTCTGGCCTATGATTCATAGATTACTCACATCATATATTACTCACATATGATACAGAAACATCTGGCTTCTCAGTACTGTTTCCTTCAAAAATTCCAAATAGCTCAAAATTGATCTTTAAATACTGCAGTTTTGGCCGTTTAAGGTTTGCTAAGTGCAGGTGTTCTGAGTGTGTCCGCTCACGTTGAGTCCCTGTGGACTGCTTGCTTGAGCTTTTGTCCATCGGAATAGGGAAGGCAGCAGAAAATCAAAAATGAGCACACAGGAGATGGGAATTTGAGGGGCCCAGGGCTTCAAACTGAGGTAGGAATATGTGAGAAAGCTGAGAGTCACATATCTAACCTTCCCTTTATAGTTAATCAGGAAATGTTGGTTTAAAGATAATAAAATTAATATGGTAATAATGTGAATACTCCAGTTTACTAATAAAGAAGGGCAATGGCATATTTAAAGTTATTTTTAAAAAGAAAGAAAGAAAAATGTTCTCCAAAGCTATTATTTTCTGTAGTGGGCAGGTACCGATCTTTTTATCTATAAACACATATATTAAAGAGGGCACCTGCACATGTGTTCTTTGTCCTGGATGCTAAAGTAATAATGCATGCTTTGTTACAACAATAATGAAAAAAAGAGGCTTTGAAAATTAACTGGTATGAATTTCAGGTTATGTAGATATTGGAAATTTTAGCTCCAGCCAATCTGCTTTTTTCTCAGTGATGGATAACTTCATGAGAGCAAATAAGATATAAAATGAGCAAGTCCTGGTCCCAGGGACCTCACCTAATGAGAACAAATTTAATAATTCACAATGTTCCCTTCAGATCATTCTCTTTCTGCCTTCCACACAGTCACAGAATTTTAAAGATGGAGGAGACTTTCATATCATCTAGAAGAATATTTATTCAGTCCTTGAATTTCATCTGATGGAGAAATGTTGCATTTCCGGGGAGCATCTGATGCATATTCTTTACTATTTCAAACTTAACATGTCCCACACCCAACTCTTGACTTCTCCTATCTTTACTTTCCCCATCCCTGTTAATATAACTGCCATCCACCTGTTGCCCAAGTCAGAAATAGAGTTATTCTTGTCTCACCCCTTCATCCCTCACATCTAGTTCACCACCAAGTATTTCTGAGTCTAATTCCAAGCATCTTGTGGCTGTCTTTCTTCAGTTCCCGCTGCGTCTACCTCCCTATGTGTCACAAACTCAGTCCCAGGCACAATAATCTGTCATTCATACTGATTAAATAGGCTCTGACTAATTTCTCTAGTTCCATCCCTATGCCTCTTTAATCTGTATCCCTAGTAAGCCAGAGTGTTCTTTTTTTTCCTTCAATGTAAATCAGATCATTTACTCTCTTCTGTAAAACTCTTCACCCTTCAATAGACTCATATTGCACTTAAAAATAACTATAAACTTTGGCCCTGCATCCTCTGCTTTCCTCATCTCTTTGCACAGTGCTTATCTCGGTGACCTTCTTTGATTGCATTATATATTATTCCCATTACTACTTTAGATTGTTTAAGAATTAAATAACAATACATGTAAAGCTGTTAGAATTGTGCCTTATAGATAGCACTTAATTAATAGGTACATGGTTAGCTATTTTTTAAAATGTATACAATTTTTATTTGTCAATTACACCTCAATAAAGCTGGAAAAAATGATCACAAAAGTTTAATTGCAAAGTCTTGACTAAAATAATTTTTATGCTAAAGATATGTCCAACAAAGATTATTAAGTGTTATCACTGAGAGTATTATTTCTTTTTAAATCATTTTTTAAATTAAAGTATAGTTAATTTACAATGTGTCAGTTTCAGGTGTACAGCAAAGTGATTCAGTTATACATATATATATATGTTCTTTTTCAGATTCTTTTTTATTGTAGGTAATAACAAGATATTGAATATTATTCCTTGTGGTATACAGCAGGTCCTTGTTGTTTATCTATTACATATTTAGTAGTGTGTAACTGTTAATCCCAAACTTCTAATTTATCCTCCCCCATTCTTTTCCCTTTGGTAACCATGTTTGTTCTCTATGTCTCTACTTCTATTTCTGTTTTGTAAGTAAGTTCATCTCTTAGTTTTTAGATTCCACATATAAGTGATATCATATGATATTTGTCTGTCTCTGTCTTCTTACTTACTGGGTTAAAGACCTACATATAAGACCAGATACTATAAAACTCCTAAAGGAAAACATAGTTAGCTATTTTTATTGTGTTACTGTTGTTTTTGTATTCCATGCTTGCTCCTCTGTTAGAATTTGAGAGCAAACATATCTATTTTGTTCAGTGGGCTCATAGCACAATAACATCATACCTGGAAAATATGACATGTGTATTTAATATTTTTTATAAATGTATATTGATTTAAATATGTATTTAGAGAATTCAAACTTACATAAAGTTATTGAGTTGAAATTTATCTCTCTTCCAAACATTGGACCTATTACAACTCTAGGACATTCAAACTAAGTTATATTCCTTTATATAGTTACACAGTTATAGATTGTTAAATCTATCTTTATCTATGTTTGCTATCACAACCAAATCAACATTGAATTCATCAGTAAGTCAGTTGTAAAAATGTTGAATTTAAATTGCTTTAGATGCTAAAATTTCTATATATTCTAATCATTTAAAAAAGTCATTATCTTCTAAATACATGATAATTAAGCTTTTAAATTTCTTCCAAATTTCCAAAAGTTGTTTAGTCTAAGAAAACTCAGTATACAAAAAGGTACAAAGTGGAAACGAACTAAATGAAGATGCACTTCTAAAAATTTACCAAATAATACTTTGCTTTAAAAGGGCTTTAGATTTAAATAGAGTGTTACCTCAACATAGCATCTGTACTTCTTATTTTTTAGAAACTTAACTCTTTGATAAAATTTTAGTTTTATCTATAAGCTAAATCAAAGTACTCCTGTTTTATTAATACAGTATGTTCAAGTTTTTAAGTGAATCACCAGAATATTTGTAAGAAGGAATTCTTAGATTTTGCCAATGTGTCAGCTCTCAGTTAAGTTTTCAATATGATGACTGAAAAGACTTCATGTTTAGATATAAGGAAGGACCAAAAAGATTGGAAAGCTCATTTGCTAACAAGGTTTTGCTGGAAGGGATTTGCAAATCGGTTTTAAGAACCGAACTCAGCTGACATTGATGGCCTCTGCTGGTTTCAGAAAAACGATAATGAGAAAATGTCCTGGCAGAATGTACTGCTCCTGAAAAAAAGTCTAAAAACTGACAGCTTCTTGTATAGATTTTTGAGAAATAGTAAAGAACCTCAAATGAAAATGATGTTAAATGGCAGGCATATTATTCCTCTAGGGGAAAGTGTAATGAAAATCAAATGTTTTAGTGCTGTATTACCATTAAATGAGATGGTGAGGTGAACAGTTATTCTTTATATTTGATTAATGTGGACAGACAATCCAATAATTTGACCCAGAAGCAAAAGAATACAGCATCAGACATTTTGAGGGAAATTTTTGCTCATATAATCTAGAGTGTTGCTTCAGTTTTGGTATGAAGCCACTGGCTGTTGGCCAAGAAAGAGTTTCTTTTTAATAAAAAGAGGTGATTTCTATAATAATGAAGGTTTAAAGACTCTTCCCAGAATTCTGGGGGTTGTAAGAAACAAGTCCAGGGCAACCCCTAGCATATTCTACTTTTTATTACTAAATAAAGTAAAAACTAAAACTAAAAACATTTTGGCATAAAATTAGTTTACCACATTTAAGAGAGTCTTAAAGTACAATGTAAAATCATATTGCTTTAAACTAGATCAACTCATAAATCAAGCTATTTATGGCTGTTTGTGTGGGCAAAAGAGGATTCTTGTTTCATAGTGGCAGGGAACTTAGCTGAATTGTTTCTTGCAGACATATGGAAAGCAAAACTTGTAAATTATGAAAACAGAGGATTATTCCCAGGCTTTTAACCCTATGTTGTTTACCCAGCTAGATTCTGAATCTTTTTTTTCTTCCATTTTCTCTTTTTTGAATGAGAATACTTATGGCTGGTATACCATGACTGTCCCAGTATTGTATTTTGGGAGCAAATAACTTGTTTTCTGATTTCACAGGCTCATAGATGCAGAGGAATTTTGCCCCAGGATGGATCAGGTCTTATTCATACCTCAGTAAGATGATTTAAATAATGAGACTTGGGAATTTTGAGCCGATGAGATTTAGATGAGATTTAGGACTTTGATGCTGTAATGAATTGAGACTTTTCGAGCTGTTGGAATGAAGTGAATACATTTTACATGAGGGATTGATGTGACTGTGTACCAGAGGGCAGACTGTGATACACAGGATAATGGCCCCCTAAAGATGTCCACATCTAAACCTCCTGAACCTGTGAATATATTGGTATATGACAAAGGGTAATTAAGGTTTCAGATGGAATTAAATTTGCTAATCAGCTGAATTTGAGATAGGATTTTTGCCTTAAATCTCTCCTCTAATATTAAAATTATTTTATATAATTTCTTTGTTTATATTTATCTGGTTGCTCTCACACATCTTTTTATTTTCAACTTTTTGAAAAATTTGATGTTAGGTATGTCTGTTTGATCTAGCATACTTTTGATTTTTTCTTTGGACTCCAATTTAATATATTAATTTTATTATAATCAGTGAGTTAAGCCAATATTCTTTTAATTGAAATGGCAGGTATATTTAGTCCAATTTCTGCCATATAATTCTTTTGTCAATTTTATACTTTTTAAAGCCTCTCACTGGGTGTTTGCTTTGCTTTGATTTTTTTGGACGTGTGCATGTGGGTGTGCCTGTGAAGTTCTTCTGATATTTAGGAAAATTTTCATTATTATTCTAGAAGTTGATTTTATGTTTTACTTGAAAATATAATTATTTTCAAGTGTGACATATATACAGAAGGACAAATAAAATGTGCGCAGGTCAATGCATTTTTACAAAGTGAAAGTACCCATTTAATTATTGCCAAGGTAAAGAAATTGAATATCCCCAGCACCTATGAAGTGCCCCCACATCTTCTGTCAGTTGCTATCACACTTCTTAAACATAACTATCATTCTGACTTTTAAAACTGTAGATTAGTTTTGATTGTCTAGAACTGTATACAATTGGAATCATAGAATTTATTCTTTTGTGTTCTTTTGATCAACATGTCTATGAGATTCATCTATAGCTTGCTTACTTCTGTTGCTCTGTAGTATTCATTTGTACAACTATAAACACCATTTATCTCTTTCACATTTGATGAACATGTAGGTTGAACATTTAAAACTTAGTTCTTGGCTCTTAGAAACAATGATGTTGTGAACATTCTTGTTCATTTCTGATGATGCACACATGCACACATTTCAGTTAAACGTATAACTAAAAGTAAATTTCTTTGCATAGTTTACACATATATTCAGGCATGGGGTTTTATGAATATTTTCCTGATAGCTTTTATCAATTAAAGTAATTTTTTCTCTATATCATTTTCTGTTTATGTGTCTGTGTGTTTTAAAATGAACAGATACTAAGCTTTATGCAATGACTTTTTTCCTACATCAATTTCAATAATCATATGAATTTTCTCCATATATATATATATTATTATGGTGCATCATACTAATTAATTTTCAAAAACTAAGCCACCTCCAACAAATTAGATAACCTCGATGAAATGGAAACAATTCTTAGAAACACATAAACCAGCAAAATTGACTCAAAACGGAATGTAAGATCTGAACAGACCTGTAGTAGGTAAAGAGATTAAGTCAGTAATCCAAGCTTCCCAAAAAGGTAAGTCCAGAACTGCATGTCTTGATTTGTTAATTCTACCATTTCTGTTTTTGAAATTTCAAATAGCATAGAGCTAGATTTTTAAATGTAGTTTTAGAATAATTGCCTTTTAAAAGGAAAGTTTAATGTGTTTGTGGATTTAATATTAGTTCAGTATCCTTGGCGTGCACGTATGTGTGTGTATTTATTATAAGCTGATCTCAGATTTATTTTTTGATGAGCATTCAGAGTTCCCTAGATTTTGAAAGAATCTTTAAATATTGATTTCAGATGGCATTCGTTTGGTTTCTAGTAGTTTTAAGTAAACTTAGGCCAGTTTTTATGATAATTTCTGTGCTTATGGCTCTTGTACCATATAGGCTATGTAAATTCAGACATTACACATGTGCATTGTGATTTTTCCCTGTGTGTTTTCAATCCTAGTTCCTGGACTGACTTGAAACATACTCAGTCTGGTGGACAAAACTTTCAGTCCCTCTATGGGATTTTGCAGCCCAAACAAGCTCAGCTCCTGGCTTTGTGCTAAGGTGTCAGTTTCAACCTCCTGATTTCCATAGTTCACTAAAGAGTCTTTCACATGACCAAAGGATGTTAGAAACCATTTTCAGTTTCCTAGGGCTTCATTTACAGAGGCCAAATCCTTGTGGGCTACTCATTACCTCATGCTTATTGTTCAGCTTTGATTCCTCTCAACATTTCCAGCACCCGGGAATTACTTTTTATTTCTTGGTTTTATTTTATTCTGTATTTTTTATAATTTCAGATAATTGCAGTAAGAGGAATATCTGTATAACTTAGTTGACCACATTGTGAGAAGTTTTAGCAATTAAACACAAATCTATTTTTAATGATTAAAAAATTCGGAGTAGTTAAGAAAATTAGGGTGTATTAACAAGTCATATAGCTATTGATACAAAGTTGGTGAGAACATTTTTTCCTTCAAATGGTAAGATCTAGAAATTGGAGACTAGGATGATTTGCATTGGATATGTTAAAAGAATTTGTTAATGAAGTTTCTAAACCATTGGATTTACTTTTGAAAAGCCTCAAATTGGTGTGCTTTGACCTTTTGTTCATGTAAGGAAAATACATCAGTTTAAAAAAAAGAATTGCAAGAGATCCTGACAGCATGGTTGCCAGCCCAGAATACAAGCCAGCAGCACTGGAAAATTAGCCCTCTGTATGGTACTGCTAACTTTCCCACCACTGTGGACTTCATATGCTCATTTCTTAGTCCTTCTTTCTCCCTCCATCCCACTATTTTCTCCCTTCCTTTCTTCCACAAATACTTACAGAGGACACAAAGTTATATTATCTATAGCATTGAAGAATTATTCTTGTTGCCTGGAGCCTTTCATCAGGGAGTTCTATACTGTTGTCCAATGACCCCGCAACTCAAGACACTGTCCACCCACAAACGATTGCTGAGAATAACTCAAGATCTTTATAACTCATTCATTCTCCATTTTCACTTTAGAAACCTCTCACTCATTATTATTCATGACCTACTTCTCTGCTTCCATGTAAACTTATGTGCCCTTTTCCCATGTGATGTTAAATCAAAAGCAGTGAGAATCACTGTCTTCCATCAAGGAACACTTCCTTTTCTCTCTCTTCCACAGAAATATGCATAGCTCTTGCTTTAATCCACAGTCTTAAAGCGGATTCCCTACCCTCAACCCCAGGACTGCTTTAGAAACAGAGGCCACTAAAAAATAAATGGTAATGAAAATTTTAGCGATCAGTTGGAATCTATTGGATAAGCTCACTTTTGACTCTAGTAAAAAACTAAAGCTTCAAATTCCATTCAAACCTTGCAGAATTTAAGCTCCAAATGGGTCCGTTCTGACCTAGTCCTCTGAAATCCTATAGCCAATAGTTTGCTATAACACAAGATGATTTTGGAGTCATTTCAAAAATGGGACCACCTTCATATCAGCTTATTTCCTAACAAAGACTTTTAAAAATTGAAAACACTAAGATTTTAAGAGATCTTAGAGATTAGCAAATATACAGTGGGCAGCTGAAAAACAGAAAAGCATCTATTCATATGTCTTCTGTTCTGATAAATGGGAAGATTTTGAGCCTACATTTCTGTTGCAGGTGGGTAATGTTCAGCCACAGCTGCTTGCTCCTACCTCAGGGCCTTTGTGCTAGCTGCCTGAAGCCCCCCTCTCTCGGATCTTCATGCAGCACAGCTCTCAGTGGAAGTGTTGTCCCTTCAGAGATACTTCCCTGGCCAACCAATGTAAACCGTGCTCCTCTTCATTCATGTCATGTGACTCTTCAAAACCCTCTACCTAAACTGCATCACCGCATGATAACTTTTTGTTATTACTTACCACTTTAATATCTCTTTTCTCCCTCACTCTACCTATGAATTTATACGCCTAGTAATATTTATTGAACCCCAGACATTGTCAACTGTACCTTGTGGATTATCAGATATTTGTATTTCTAAGAATATTCTTGAGCTTGTTATTGGAGGAAGTGAAGTTATTTAGAAATAATTTGGGATTTATTTATTTTTAGCATCTTGATTTTAAGCTTTGTTAGACAAGTCCAAAATAGCACTTAGTCTAGGGTCTAATTTCCTCCAACTACTAAGGCAAGACCTTTCTTAGTACTTTAGCCAACTTTCAATGAAACATATTTTCCATGCCAGCTGTTGAGAATAGTTGCTATTCCCAACTCTGTGTAACCTCTAGGCACGCTTCCTTCAAATTCCTTTTGGTTGTTTGTTTTCTCAACCTTAGGTAATTTCATCACATTCTAATATTTAACTGAATACTTTTGGGAGAAGCACTGAAAACTGTTCTCTCTTGGCAGCTCTCCCCTTTGCAGTGCTTTGTGCTGGGAACTCTGGTCACCTCGGTCTCCCCCAACTCTGAGCCCTGTCCACTAAACTCAGTGAATCCACTAGACTCTGCCTAAGTTCATTCCTTCCCAATGCTCTTCTTACTCCTTTTGCTGTGACTTGGAAGTCTCCACACAGAACCCACAAGCAACTATAAGGCTCATCTCATGTGTTGCTCAGCTTTCAGAGATTGCTGTCTTTCATTGTCCAATGTAAAACGTCTTGCGGGCCATTGTTTTATGTATTTTGTCCAGTGTTTTAGTTTTTTCAGTCAGAAGTGTAAATTTGGTACTTGTTACTCCATTAACTTTAAGTTTAATTTAAAAAGTAAGGACATTTCTGGTCTCACTCAATGAATTCTCAGGATCTGATAGTCATTGGCATTAAGTTGGGTATCAGCAAACGTTTATTAAGTGAAAAAAAATGCAAAAGATTTGAATCAGCTAAGAGACCTGAATTGAATCAGTCAAAGGATCTAGATTTATTTTTCAATGAATAAAAATTACACTCTAAGTGAATTACATGAAATGTAAAATCAAAATTACCATATAAATATATGCTATCTTTTATTCATTTTCTTGTATTATCATAATGATTTACTAAGTTCCAGATACAACTCAACTGATCACTTTTTATCATTAAGAACTCTTTATCATTAAGAATGTGCACATGTCTGATTCTGGTGCAAAACATGCAAATATTGTTCCCAAATGCTAATAGCTACAGGCATTAGCTATAAACCTTTTTTAAAAATTAATAATATTTGTTATGTTAAAAGTATTTTGGTCAGTTTTTGGGGGTGTTTTATATTTTTTAATGCTCCTTAGCATGTAGTTATCTGTCCTTGAGAAAGAAAAGGTGAAGTGATCCAAATGTATAAACCATGGAACAATAGCTTTCAGAAAGAATAACTATTTCAAAGAATAGTAGCTTTTAATTTCTATTATGTATACTTTAGAACTAAAAATAATCATTTAAATCACCTTTAACTCATCTAACAGATCAGAAGTTCACAACTAATCCTGAATTTCAGAGAAAATATCACAGCATGTTATAGTGAGTGGTATGCTGGTAAATGTTTAACGACTGCCTCTCTTAAAAATTAAGCAAAGCAGAATAATGAAGCCCTGATTTGTAATGTTGGCTTATTGTTATGAGCTAAATTGTGTCTTCTAGATAGATATGTTGACTATATTGAATACAAATCCCCAGTACCTCAGAATGTGGCCTCATTTGGCAGTAGAATTGTTGCAAGTGTAATTAGTCAGGATGAAGTTATACTGGAGTAGGGTAGGCCTTTAATCCAACATGACTGATGTCCTTAGAAGTAGAGAAGACATATGGATGCATAGACACACACAGGGGACATGGTGTGACAATAGAGGCAGGGACTGGAGTCATGATGCAGCTGCAAGCTAAGGAATGCCAGGGACTGATGGCCACCACCAGCCTCTCAGAAGAAGCAACCTCAGAGTCTCTCGAGACTCAGAGGAAGCATGCTGCAGGGCACCATGGTTTCAGATTTCTAGCCTCCAGAATGTTGAGAGAATACATTTCTGCTGTTTTAAGCCACCTAGCTTGTGGTACTTTGTTATGGAATCTGATATACATATGAAGTAAGTACTCTCAGCATGGCCAGTTTCAACCAACTTACGTGAAGTCACTTACTAGAGCCAGGAAAAAGATGCTAACAATGGGTTCTTGCTAGCTGGTATGAGCCACCTCCAGCATACTACTGATCATAGTGTTTTCTATGAATTCTTGAATACAAACTAGTTCATAGAGTCTTTTATCCATTAATTCATGTAACAAATATATAATGAGCACCTACTATGAGCCAAGAACTAGTATAAATTCTGGGGTCATATATGGGAACAAAAAAGATAAAAATCTCTCCATGTGGGACTCCCATTTTACTGGAAGGATGTAGAAATTTATTTATATGGTATGTCAGATAGTGATATTTTTTAGGAGAAAATGGGAGTAGAAAAGAGGAATAGAGAAAAGGGATACAGCTTTAAATAGGGAAAGACCCCAAGAAAACGTGATATTTGACACTGAAGGAAGACATGAAGGAATGAAAAGAGTAAGCTCTGCAAATATCCAAGTGAAGAGAATTCCAGAATTCCAGGCAGAAAATATAGCCAGTGCGAAGATCCTAAGGCCAGGGTGTCCCTGGTTTATTGAGGAACAGCAAGGTGGCCAATGTGGCTGATGCAGAGCAAAACGTAGAAGAACAGTAGAGATGAGAGAGGTAAAGTGGATCAGAGAGAGCAGGGCTTTTTAAGGTACTCATTGAAAGTCTTTGGATGAGATGAAAATGCACTGATCAAAAAGATACATTCACCCCAATATTCATGACAGTACTATTTACAATAGCCAAGAGATGGATACAACCTAAATGACCATTGACAGATGACTGGAGAAAGAAGTTGTGGTATATTTATACAATGAAATACTACTCAGCCATAAAAAATAATAAAATAATGCAATTTGCAGCAATATGGATGGACCTGGAGATTGTCATTCTAAGTGAAATAAGCCAGAAAGAGAAAGAGAAAAAAAATACCATATGATATTACTTATATCTGAAATCTTTAAAAGAAAGACAAACAAACTTATTTACAAAACAGAAAGACTCACAGGCATAGAAAACAAACTTATGGTTTCTAGAAGGGAAGCGGGTAGGAAGGGATAAATTGGGAGTTCAAGATTTGCAGATACTAATATATATATAATAGATAAATAACAAGTTTATACTGTATAGCACAGGGAACTATATTCAATATCTTGTAGTAACTTATGGTGAAAAAGAATATGAAAACGAATATATGTATGTTCAGGTATGACTGAAGCTTTATGCTGTACACTAGAAATTGACACAACATTGTAAACTGACTATAGACACACACACACACACACACACACACCCACACCCAAAAAAAGAGAAAAAAAAAAAAAGCAATGTCACTGGTGGGTTTTAAGCAGAGGAGTGCCAGCATCTAATTTATGCTCTAAGTAGAATCACTCTGCCTTCTTATTGCATTCTTTTTCTAAGAAGTCTCTTGCCTCACTTCAGTTGGTTCTTAACATTTATCTGGGAAACTGCAGCCTTTCACACATTGCACAGGGACATGAAAAATAAAGGTTCAGCAGCAATAAAACTGCCAGGGATTTAAAACAGAGCAAAGAATGGTGGTTTAGATCTATAAAATTTTGCAGTAAAGAATGAAGCCACCACAGCCTTCACAACAAAATGAAAAGTCTACTGGTAGTCATGGATTCATTTATCATGAGCATCAAGGTGGAGTTTCTGAAATGTCCTTTTTTTGAACTGTTGTAATAGCAATGTCTTTATCTTAACAATTTCTAGAGTATAAAGGACAGACAGCTCTTCTAGAACAGTGCCTCTTGAACTCTCTTCTTTTTATTATTTTTTCTTAATTTCCCAGCTAGTGCAGAGTTGTACTTTGATAAAATACAATAAAGATAAATTACTAAGAAATTAAATACAGCATAAAGACATGCAGAATACAAGCCCAAAGTTGTATTATTAGATTTAATCAGCATAAAATCTCATCTCAGTAAATATAATAAAAATAAACAAAACAAAGGAGAAAAGGGAATTACAAAAATTGTATCCATTATTCATTGAAAGTGTGTGCCTAGTTGATAGCAGAGAAAATTTACTATTATAACTTTTAGATGTTTTATTATTATAAATAAACAAAAAGTTGTAAGTGAAGTAGGGGTTCCTCATGGTAAATGCCTACATACACACTTTGAAAAAACACCATGCCTATCAATATTTTAAAATTTTAATATGATAAGTGAGTTTATTAAATTATCTAATCTTGGTTGGAATAACAATGGTATTTGCATAGGATTATGCATGTTCTTTATTTTGTTTTCTTAACATTCCTAGTAGAATAACCAGCCTCACAGAGGTCTACTGATGGAAATGGAAGAACAGATTTTACAACACTTTCAGCGAGTTTGGGAGATATATTTTAAATTTTTGAAACAAGTAAAGCAAGTGAAGCTGTATTTTCAAAAGTCATTTTCAATTCTTTATCAGTAACCGGCTCCAATAATTTATTCCATGACATTTTGGTTCAGTTTATCTTTTGATAAAATAAGTGAATTCTGGATTCATTAATTTCTTATATGAGGATTTTTAAATGAATGATCAGTATTCTTCCATCTGCTATGGACTGAATTAAGTGCCCCCAAATTCATCTGTTGAAGGACTAACCTCTGATGTGGCTGTATTTGGAGATGGGGCCTTTAGGGAATTAATTAAGGTTAAATAAGGTTATAAGGGTGAGGCCCTACTCTAATAGGACTAGTGTTGTAAGAAAAAACACCAGAGAACTTGTTCTCTCTCACAGTGTTTCTGTGTACCAAGGAAAGGCCATATGAGGATGTAGCTGGCAAGCCAGGAAGAGAGCCCTCAGCAAAACTGAATCAGTTGGAGCCTTGATCTTGGACTTCTGTTCTCCATAACTAAGAGAAAATGAACTTCTGATGTTTGGTTACCAGTCTATAGAATTGTTAGGCAGCCCAAGGATACTAAAGCAATCAAATTCATCATGTTTGCTGTCAACACTTTGCAGATGATAATTTCCTACTGATTGATAATTATTTTAAAATTAAACCTGTGATACAGCAATATATAACAAAAACTTCATCTTCCAAGTTTCTAATTTTAAATTTTGCTCTTTGATCTTAGCTCCCATTTGGTAAAATAATAGAATTATTTCTTTTCATAGAAATATAGAGATTATTAACTATATCTATTAGCCAGTAGAACAAGGCAGCCTTTACTATTGATATGTTTAAATATTGGGATCAGCCTTATTTCTTGTCCTGAAGAAACACTAAGAATTTATTTAGTAGTACAGACACTCTTGATACAACTTCTTTCCTCAATACCAAAAATAGCTGTTTATAGACAGGTTCCATATTATCATAACTGGCTGTGTGGGAAAAAATTTTAAAAGAATCCCTGATTTATAGTATTTACTAGTTTCCTTGAAGTATATATCCCTTCATGTATAATTTAAACCTACGAACATAAAGTTACCGAACACAGCATTCCGGAGAAAAAGCTAATAATCAGTTCTGATGAGCCAGTGAAAGCCACCTCCAGTACATTGGGTCTTACGTAACTCAGACTTTGTGCTGTGTCACTAAGCGTTGTTTACGTCAGCTGACTTTTTTAAAAATCAAGACTTTCTCAGTGAGGAAAGCACTGCATTGATTTACATTCTCTCCCAAGCTGCTTAAGTAACTACTTCAGCATGTTTTCCTGATGTTGGCAGTTGCAGCATCAGAACATACCTTTATATAAAACAAAAACCGTCAACCACATTTGTTGACAAAATAATTCCTCATAATTTCCTAAAATTTAAAGCTAGTTGCATTTCTCAGCCATAAAACTAAAAGAATTTAAATCAGAGCAGAGATTCCTTTCTTCAAATCTTTATCCTTTTCAAATTGCACGTATACTAAAAGAACTGCCACAAAAAGCAGTATCTGCACATTCATCAAGTTACAATGAAAGAATGCTTTAACAGCTTTGTTTATTCAGTAAGTTGGTTTTCCATATCATTAGGCAGTTTTGGAAATCATCGAGCTATGATGGCATCAGAAAGCTGTACCTGAGCTACTTCTTTATCAGAGTCTCTGAACATTTCTCAGCAAATATCGCTAATGCTCACTCACTAATGTCTTGTCAACTGTATACGTATTTTAGTCTTAGCAATCTGAAATGCCACTTCATATAAAACTAATGTTTATTGGTAGAATTTCGAACATAGGTTTATCAGCTTTTTAATTCAGTGCTTTTTCTTTCAATTATTTTGGTTTAAAATTTTAATCCTTTATGTTTTATATATATAGTGGTCCCCCCTTACCCTTGGGTGATTCATTCTAAGATCCCCAGTGGATGCCTGAAACTGTAGATAGTACTGAATACTATATACACTATGTCTTTTTCCTCCTATATATGCATACCTATGATAAAGTTTAAGTTATAAATTAGGCTCAGTAAGAGATTAACAAGAACTAATAATCAAATAAAACAATTAAAGTAATATACTGTAATATATTGAACGTGGTCTTTCAAAATATCCTATTGTACAAATTTACTGCCTTTTTCATCTTAACTAAGCACTAATCATGCACTATAGTTGTAATTTTGCAGTTTGAGGTGCAACAGCAAAACTAGCACATATTTCTTTTTCCTTCTTCACAATTTCATGGATAGATTTTTTCTTACTGTGGTTGCTAAGGCAACTTCAACAATTTTTTTTCTTCCTTATTTAAGTCGAGAAAGTTCACTTTTTCACTTAAATGAAGCACTTTATGGCTTTTCTTTGGCATATCTAAATTGTCAGCATCAACACTCTTGCACTTTGAGGCCATTATTAAATAGAATAAGTGTTACTTGAACACAATTAATACCTCGACAGTCAATCTGGTAACTGAGATGAGATGGCTGCTAAGTGACTAAGAGGTGGAATATCCTGGAAAAAAGGTGATTCACGTCTTGGGCTGGGTGGAGCATGGCTCTGACATTTCATCATGCTACTCAGAACAGCACATAATTTAAAATGTATAAACTGTTTATTTCTGGAATTTTTGTTTAGTATTTTCAGACCATGGTTGACTATGGATAATTGAAACAGAGGAAAGCAAAACCATAGAAAAGGGTGGGGGCTACTTCAAGTAATAAATTTTGATGATTTCACAAATTCATTAGCTAAAACAGCCCCACAAATAATACACTCTGGTTTCAGCACTTCACCATCCATTGGGGGTTAAAAATCGAATTCAATATATAAACCAATACATGTTCAGATAAATTTCATTAGAGCACTTTTTGCCCTCATTTCTATAGAATCGTTTCCATTGTCCATATTCAAATACTCTTGCCACATTCAGCATATTGTCTTTTCTTGTAATAAAAAAAAAGTCTGGTGAAGCTTGTGTGGCTACATATAATTGGAGTTAAAGTAAATAATGAAAATTTTATTTCTCTGAAATAGAAAGTAATCTCATATGATATATCATAAAACAAGTTTGGTTAATTAAAATTTAATGTGATAAAAGCAAATTGATAAAAATAACTATTTATGTATCCTCAGATATTTATATAATTTGGGGTTATATTTGGCAAAGTAACCTCAAAAGGTCACACAATGTAACTTGGTTCTACTGCATATGACATGCATATGGCTTGAGTCAAAGGCAGTTCACCGTATGAATTGGAAAACAACGTGTTTAAACCTTATTCAATGACGTGAGTCCACTGATCATGTTCTTAGATCTTTCGATAAGGTCTCACTGCTGTAGATTTTTCTGAATGCTTACTCTCAGTCTCTGTACTGATCTCATCGATTAGTAACAGACAGTTCATGAACTGGCACCAATCTTTAGACCACATTGTGAGCAATACTTTTGTAGAGAAGTCTTTCCCTGATGTCAATACAGCTCAGTACATTTGTTGAATTATAAGAAGACTCATAATAAATTTCTGTTAAGATCTAGTAAAACTTAATTTGTTCTACATATTGTGATAAGTGTTTTACATGGATTATCTAGTTTAATTCTCACACAGTGCTTAATAGGTTAATGTCATTTCCAACCCCATTTTATAGGCAGAGAAACAGAGCTTAGGAAGTTTAACTAACTGATTCCTATTTCATATTGTTTCTTTGGATTATTTGAATGAAAGACAAAATGGAGTGCTTACCTTGGTAGTAAAATTTGAAGGAAGAAAAAAGACCAGCTTGTCCACAAGTAATTGCCTATTGGCCCACCCTTCTTTTATACTGGTTTGAAACTGTCATTGCTAATTATAAACGGTCCATATAAGGTTTAGGAAATGGCCTCCACATTTGCAAGGCTGTGTGCAATGCTTGTCAATAGACACCTTTCATCTACACTTCTGCTAGGAGAGGAGGATAGTCATAAGTCTCCACGTGGCAGATGATTCCAGGCTCAGGATGTCAGAGGTGGGTTGGGGAACAGGAGTGAGGAGCAGATGGGAAAATAGGATATCTGATCTGACCTTGACCTGCTTTACATGGAACTTCAGCTCCTTGAGAATTAATTCCCTTCATTCTTTCGCTTTTGCCTTTTGATGCCTTCCCTTTCCCTCCTCCACCTCCATCAATTTTCTACTGAAACATCACAGATTTAGCAGTAAGGCTTGTCTGAATGCTAATTCTGGCAGTGCAGTACAATAAAGGTGAAGCTATCCCCTCATCTTCTCTTCTGCTTTTCGGTAGGCTGAGTGATCGCTAAGTGCTTGTCCTAGATAATTAAATAAAGAGACCTACATCTTGTGTCAGTTCTATATTCATGGCAGATTAGCAGTCACTAATATTATATTTAAATATAAACTAATTGTGACCACCACCCCAATTCCTGGTTCAACACTGCCACTGTGCCTTCATAATACAGTGTAATTAGCCTGTGTGTGTGCATATGTATATGCACGTGTGTGTATATGTGTGTGTGTGTGCACACATCTATGTGTTTGTTTCTGTAGTTTTTGCCTGAGAATTCTAGAACCAAAGACTCTTCACAAGTACCTACAGTCTAGGTACTTTTCAGAACTACCTTTCTAAAACAGACTGCCTTAAAAAAGAAATTCAGAACCCTTAACCAGGATGTTAAAGTTCTTCTAGATCTCACCCCTGCTTATTCTATCTTTCTTTATGTTGCATACTGTAAGTAAACTGAATGCTTTGGTGTTGTTTGAAAGCTTTGCCGCCTCTTTAGCTGGTCCCTAGCTGGTCCCTCTCCCATCTCCCTCTTCACTCGTGGCAACTTCAGCTCATCCTTTAAGTCTCATCCTAGATGTTAGCTCCTCTCAGGCAAAAATCTTCCTTGGCATGGCCCCCTTCCCCTTCTTTGTGCTTCTGTGGCCTGTCTTCCTTTCCCTTCACTGATTGCAGCTCTGTGGCTATTCAGTGGTGTATTCAGTGGCCAGACTACCCCGCCCTGTAATTGCCTTGGCAGCAGGGGCCTTGCCTCTACTTTTTAGCATTGAATCCACAGCAGTAAGCAAAATGCCTAACTCATACAAGATTCTTAGTGAATAAATATTGAACGAATAAAGCCAGTCTCAGTTACTATTGAAAAAGCTGCCATTTACTCTATAAAAATTCCAATAGTTGACACCACTTGGCTTAAATTACATTACCTTACATTTCTTCAACCTTTGTAAATACAGTTAACGTTGTACTTTATAGAATGTTATGCTTGTTTAGATGTGTTTTTGAAAATATTGTTTTTATTATGCTTTTCTTCTTTCCCTGGTTTGTGGTAATCTTTGGATTATTTGTGAAGAATTACAGTTTTATTATTGGGCAGACACAATCACTTGAATTCATTACACAAATAAAATTGCTTTACTCTCTAGACTGTAATTATTTTAATTGAATGAAAATAGGATTTTTCTAAAATGTACAATTTTTAAATGAATATTATTGCTTGTATGTTGTTTTTTTTTTTTACTATCAGTTGGCTTATTAAATTATTTTAATTGCTATAATGCAAAAGAAACACTCCTGCGGCTCCTGTTAAGTTATAACTGGTAGAATTAGAGACAGTATTCTCCTGCTGCTAATATCAGAATTTATTGAGTAGAAGAAATCTTATTATTTAAGTTGGATTGTGAAATTTCACAGGACTAGAACAATGCTTTTATGGGAAGAGAACAACCTTGTGAAAAAAACTGCTGTATAAAAATGTTGAGGGGAGATAGGAAATAAGAAGTCTTGTATATTTGTGAGGAATACTTAAGACATGTAGCTCCCTGTTAGATGTTCGTCCTGTTCATCCACATTGTGCAGTTTCATTTCCGGACCCCAGATAGAAAATGAACTCAAAATTGAGAAACAGATGGAGCAGCAGAAGCTGCTAGAGGCTGTGAATATGCCTCATAAGAGTTCATCACTGCCTGAGGCTGGTCAGCGCCCAGCACAGCAGGATTCACTCCAGACACTGGGGTGAGCAGACCTCTGCAGGGTCATCTCTGGTCAAGCACAATCTACACCACCACCACTACCACAACCACCACCACCACCACCATCGACAGCAAAAGAGAAAACCTATACCACTATCAGAAGAGCTGCTGGCTTTGTTTTTAAGTGTGCTCCAGAAGAAATTCACCAAAAACAATATTCCAGTAAAAACCCCCAATACCATAACAGCGAAAATATTTTTAAAATTTCTGTAACTACATTTGACAAGAGGTACGTAGATGAAATGATTAAAATCTATACAAACCATGAGTTGCTTTATGGGTATTTTTCCATGCCTTTTTATTGTTAGCATTCTCTTACGCCTCACCTGTGATAGATTTAAAATGTCATACCAAACTTCAGCAATTAAAACTTCAAAAGATAGTCACCAAGTAATCCTAGTTGAATATTTTCTCTATCACATCTTGGTTCTCCTTGGATATTTATGACCTCTTGGGTTTAACACCAACTCTAATTTATAGAAGGGAGTTGTCTAGACAGAGCAGGGAAGGGCCTTGACCAATGACAAAGGGGATTTAGGGCTCCACCCCACTTAACCAAAGACTTCAAATTGTCTATATTCACGAACAAAACTTTACTCCTATGATGTGCTCCTCGGTGTTGGTGTGCAAAAGAGCAGGCGGTCACACTTTCGCTGCTTCTAGCACTGACGTATGATCCTTGCTTTTATAAATTCAGAATGATTTTTTTAAATGAATGCAAATAAACATTATAAAAGTTTCATTTCATACACTTTTAAAAATTGTAGTTTTCTTGTTCAGACTGTATGCACACACTGAAGTCTCACATAATATTAAACCTTGGGGAGAAACACACTTCAAGCCTCAACTTTATGTCAGAAAGTAGTTATTTCCTTCACGTTATAGGTCATTTTGATTTTAAATATATACTCATAGGCAGAATATCTTGAAAGCTTAACTGGCTTTATTCTTACCTTCTTTTTCAGCATTACATGGACTGTAGCTCACATCTTCAAACTGCATGTAGATGTAGTTATGACATTAAGGTGAATATATCTAAATAAACTAGCTCAAAATTTTCTAAGTAGATTGAGGATATATGAAGATAAATGAGTGGACTCTTTTTCTTTTAATCAATTTGATTGGCCAGCATATTTGGTGATGGTGAGTAGAGAAGGACTTCCCCTGCAAAATACTCAGGCCATTTGTCACCAGGGGCCAGATCTGAATGACTTCATTAAGTAATAGCCTTACAACACTTGAGGACTTCCTGCAGTCCTTAGGCTAACAGTTCCTAGGGTGAGATATATGCCCTCACTCCATCTTCTGCTACACTTCTCTCTATACTCCAGCAAACTGACTCTCTGAATTCCTTGAAAGAGGCTTGGTCTTGTCTGTATGTTAGATAATCTATCAGGAACTTTCTTCACCAATCCCTACTCATCCTTTGGGTCTCAGTTCAGACATCACTTTCTCGGGAAAGCCATCCCTAATCATGTCTCTCTTCACCCACAACACATGCTTGCATAAACACCAGACTAATTTAGACCCCCAAGCCCCTCCTTTGTCGCTTCTCCTTCTTTACCTCAATAGTGTTTGTAATTCTTGCTTAACGTCCCACAAGTCTGTAACACTAGGGGGAGGAGAATAACATGTCTCATTCTCACTTGGGTCCTGAGCATAGCACTGCACCTGGCACATAGGGGGTGCTAGGTAAATGCTGAAGGAAAGACGGAAGGAAGGAAGGGAAGAAACAGAGAAAAGAAAGATCCATGCAAAATATTAAAATCTATCTTCTAGTGGATTTGGAAGAAGTATATAGACATTCCCTTGTCTGGCTGGTTAGATGGTACTGTACTGTACCTCCAAATTCCATTAGTTCTGAATCATGTCAACTATAGGTTCTGCAATCCTTGATCTGGTGAAAATGCAGCTCCGGTGTGGTTCACTGGGAAGATTCTTGAATGAAATTATAGCAATTAGCTTATCTAAGTGGAGGACACATTTATCTCAGTTGCTATCAGGTGACAAAGAGAGGAGTGAGCTATTGTCAGTCATATGGATCTGGCCCAGCTCCCTGCTCTGTGAGCAGCAAGCGGTGAAACACTTTCTCTGGCAGAAACTGAAGGGTTGTGCTCCAGAAACTGCAGGACACTACTCTGTGGGTAGAGGAAGAAATCCACCACTTGACGAAGACAGTTTAATGTTCTCCTAAGCTTGACTAAACTTTAGACAAATTTCTTCCTGACCTTATGTCCCTTGAATTCCCTTAGAGCACTTACTTTCAAAAGCATTCTAATAGTTCTTTCTCTGACCCTTTGTAATGTAAATTTTCTCTCAGCCTCTCACTAGTTTTACAACAGAGAAAACTCCTTGTCCAGGGACCTGGGTGCCATCCCTTGAAATGTAATCATTAAGAATGATAGCAGACCCCTATCTCCCAGTTTTTATGGGACATGGGAGCCTAATTTAGATAAGTGACAATTATCAAACACAGATGGATTAGTCACATTGCCAAGATCCCCTCAGTGTCCTCCAGGACATTCTCACTGGCTCATCCTCGCATTTAAAACTCTCCCACCCTTTGCTTCAGCAGAACTGAGGTCAGTATCTCTGCCCTGTTGGAAAAGTCTTGTATAAAGTCTTCTTTGCCTGTTTAACTCTGGTGCAGTTTTTCTTTGACACCCTCTTGGGAAGGGATCACAGCCAATTACATGAGATCTGACCTGGCTCATGTGTACCATTGAATTAAACTGGAGACACATCACTCATGGTAGATGTGAATGTTCTAGAAGGTGAACTTTAAAAATTTGAACCTATGAATGAAATGTCAGTGAACTTCCATTTAGTGAGCAGGAGGATTATTTTTATTTTTATTTTTGTGAGTGAGACTTTTTTTAAATGCTGTTATTTTAAAATAGCACTTTTTTTTTTTTTTTTTGAGAGCATCTGGTCACTTCTAAGAGTTGCAGATTTGAACAATGTCCAGGAGCAAAAATCTGTGGTTGTCTTATTTCTGAGCTAAATCAATTTTCTACACCATAGAATGCAGCTTGTGTAATGGTTTTGATTGCCACCTTGAAAACTTGCCTAGCTCTTACTGAGAAGCCCTGAGTGCCTGGGTTTTATTTTCTTCCAATTTGGAGAGCAGCTGATGGGCTCTGTGGTCTCATAAAGAGCACTGGGCTTAGGAGCCAGACTGCTTGGATCCATATCTGGGATCCACCAGAACTTCAACTAGTTGCTGAACATCTGACTCAGTAAAAATGAGTAGTGTGGAATCTGATGACTAGTAAATGCTCAATAAATGTTGGTTCTTGTAATTGTTACTATTCATCATATTCATCATTACTTTCACTACTGCGAAAAACAAACTCACCACAAAAATTAAAAAAATCATTTACGGATAGCAGTGCTGGCTTGAAATAGACTTTCAGTCTTGCTGAATTGCTTCATTTATGCATAACTCAGAGTCCTATTTGTGAGACTTTTGTCTTTCTCTCTCCCCATCCCTATCCCTGCATTTTTTTTTTTAGTGATGGCTGGGCAGACAGAGATGAAGTCATTGAAGGTTATGAGGTGGAAGCCAACGGGGGAATCACGATAAAGCTACAGTCTCCAGAGGTCAGGTCATTTGATGATTATTTCCTGAAACTGAGGCTGGACACTAACACAAGGAATCCTTGGTTCCCTGAGTTCTGGCAACATCGGTTCCAGTGCCGCCTACCAGGACACATTCAGGAAAATCCCAACTTTAAAAGAATCTGCACAGGTAACTCGTATTCACAAAGTCACAACTCAGGTTTTGGTCACCTCTTCCAGCTTGTTGAGTGAGCATAGAAGATGCCAAGGCTGGAGATATCAAAACTAAATTGCCAGCTTAACTTATAAAATAGCTAGAATGAGGAGGGAGTGTGCATTGCCTCATGTTTCTAGATTCTGGAATGATGCTTTGGTCTCTGGTGGAACAAGCTAGAAGAACCAATAATATAGGCAAAGGAAAGGCAAACTGAGAATTCAGGTATCTAGTATTCAGGCTAGAGGGAAGAGATTTTATTGCAGGTATGCTTAGCAGACGTTAGCCACAGATATAAGTATGCAGCACTGGTTTGATCCCGTTTTCTTTATGACTTGCTTTGATATGAAAGTCAGCAGAAGATGAGATAATGTCACCTGGGGACACACTGCCAACATGGGTGTATGTGGGCACAGATGACAAGAAACTCTATACTTTCATCTGTAAACAGGAATGCACAGGGTTTGATGAACTCCACAGGATGCCCCCCCCACCCCCTGCCACCAGGAACTATCAGTTAAGACTTCTTAATGCGGTAACTTTATGAGTGTTGTCATTCCTGCATAGACACTGCTGTCCCCTGTTGGGTTTGTTTTTTTTTTTTTTTCCCCTAGTATTGTCTATTGTGACAAAGATAGATTCCCTTTGGTCTGTCTTAGTGCCATTCAAAGTACATGCTGGGTTAATAACATAGCATGGTGGGTAGGCATTAAAGTCTCTATCCATGACCAAATTTGTATTGTAGCACAGTGATATGACACATATTTCCTACAGGCTGGGAAGATTTTATTGAGAAATGTCTAGAACCCATTCATTCATACAACGCATATATAAAACACTATATACAAACCCCCAAAACGGACAGAAAGGTGTATAATCCATGACTGTCAAACTAGAGAAATGTGTGGTCTCTTTGGCAGATCAAAACAGATAATACACATGATATAGATAAATAACAACCAAAGACAATGAGTTTTTATAAGACAGCGTAAGAATATGGCTAATTATAAAAATCATTTCTAGTTTTAATAACATTCACATTTTGGTGTTAGAAAATTATTTTAAATACCAGTATATTTAACAGCAGTGACGTATGTCTGGCTCATTAAGGTTCAGCAGAGTTCACTGAGAGTTTGCTTGGTGTGAATCTGTTTTCAATCAATCAAGGTTTTTAAGATGTCCTTGGTACAGCTTCTTGGGAGGCTGAGAGCTAGGAAAAGGGGAGAGAGATGCTGAATAGTTAGCCAGTTCTGTCACATACGTATCTCTACTGACTTCTCTCAAATAATAGACTAAAAGAAGTTAAGAATTCTAGAGGACCAATAAATTACCTAGTGCATTATTCTTATTTGAAAAGTAACGATATTGAGGATGAAGGGGCTTCATATAGTTAATGGAATTAGAACATACATGCCTTACCTCACAATACTTGACTACTTTAGGACTTAGACTTTCGTAATAGATTGTCTTTTATTGTTCTCTGTTTTCTGATGCATGTTGTTTCTTAAACTGTAAGATCTTTGAAGATAGAGAGCTCTTGCAACCGTCACAGAACCCTGTACAACGTTGATCTCTGGAATCTCAGTCATTTTTTTAGCAATGGATTGATCGGTTAATTTATATTCTTTTAGTGTATGTAGTCAATGAGTTTTCCTTTACTTGAAAGTAAAGGACTATTATTTTTAAAATGAAATATATTTAATTTATTCAACATTCTACAAAACTTATTGAGCACCTACTATATGCAAGGCTTTAATCTAGGAGATGGAAATACAGCAGAAAACTAAAAAGAAAAGAACTGTTATCAATAGCCTTACATTTCAGTGCAGGGAAATAATAAACAAATATAAATTAAGCAAAATATATTCTCACTTAACTAATCATAAGAGCACTGAAGAAGGTAAAGTAAAGAATAGGGGTAGGGTAGGGAATGATGGAATGGAGGCACTGCAGTTTTAAGGAGAAGGGCCAGAGAAAGCTTCACTGAGAAGGTGACATTTGATTAAAGATGTGAGAGTGAGCCATGCAAACACTGGGGAAGGGCATTCCAAGTAGAAGGAATAGCAAATATAAAGAGGCACTCTCATGCCTGACTCAAGAGGAGAACAGTAAGGAGCTCAGGCTGGATGGAGCCAGTGAGTAAACAGAATAGTAAGAGATAAGTCAGAGAGGCACACAGAGGAAAAGGTCATGCAGGACTTGACTGTCCTTTGTAAGAACTTTGGTTTTGTTCTGAGTGAGACGGGAAGCCATGGGGAAGTTTGAGCACAGCAGAGACAGAATCAACCTTACCTTTTCTGAATAGAATTACTTTTGCTGCAGTTTTAAAGTTTTGACAGAAAGGAGAAAGGCAGAAGGAAGCAGAGGAATGAGGAGATCCTTGTAATAATGCAGGTGAGAGTGTGGTGGATTGGGCCATGGTTGTGGCAAGCAAGATGGAGAGAAGTGATTGACTTCTGAGTATATTTTGAAGAAAAGCTGACAGGATTGTGAAGAATGACTCTGGTCTGAGCAACTGAAAAGATGGTGTCACCGCTGATTGAGATGGAGAAGATTCCAGGAAAAGCAGGTTGGGGAAGAATCAGGAGCTGGATTTCAGATGAGTTAAGTTTGAGATACCTATTAGTGATACAACTATATATGTCATTTTGTCATTGTGTTTCATTAGGAAAATTCAGAATACTACTTATTAAAAATGCTTAGATGTCTTTATACAAGAATTTCCAGGAAAACATCTGGAGACCTGAGGTTTTGGAATAAAAGCTAGACCTCTGCAGCCATGTACAATAACACTTTGAATTTTCATTTGTACATGCAAATATCAAGGTTAAAGTCTGAACTTGGTGAGCATTCATAGCAAGAAATAAAAATTGGCCCTTTCAGTAATTATTCTTATATTATGCTTGACTCTCAAAGCTACTTTTAAGAGCTTCTTATGTGATTACAAAATTTAATAAACATGTTTTTATTTGCATTTTATTCTGGAGTCAAGTTCAGCAAATATTTCCCTTTGTTCTTAGTTCTAAGGAAGGCAGAAGACTTATTTAACTTTTCTACTTGGAACTAATTCATAAAGGTTATTAATCTTTTCTGCTGCAAAAATCCTAGAATCATATCTTTAGCAGTGTTTATTTATGTTACCTTCGTGTGTATGCATTCATGTACACTTACTCTTCTGTTTTAATCTCTGTATGAAATTGACTTCAGTGTTATTGCAGAACAACATAAACTTTCACTCCATGTATCATTCTTCTCTACTTGATATTCTTGAACATCAAATGAATTCCATAGTCTTCTAATGAATATGCAGACACACTTATGAAAATTAATGTGAAGAAGTCGAAGTAACCTTTCCATACTATTGATAGCTGCTCTTCCTGTCATTTATTTTTACCTCTTCTAATTGGGTCATTTTGGTGTTTTGGAAAATTTTGATAATTGCAGTTAGTCTCCATAGAAACCTTTATTGAGCTTAATTTCAGATGTCACTATTTAAATAAAGAGTTTACACGCACTAGATCATCAGTCTGAATATTAAGGGTCCTGATCCCAGGATGAATAATCTGGGAATCACTGTGGCTAATTAAAAAGTACTTCATGCAAAATCTACATCACTGCTTAATTAGTTGAGTATATCAAGGGATTGGAGATATGTTGGAAAAGCACGAACTGAAACATCCAAGTCTAACTTCTAAAAAATTAATCATTGTGAGGACAGTGGAAAAGTAGGAATAAAGCAAATCAACATCACTCTCCTTCGATAAATGTCTTAGTTGCTTGTAGCCTTTGTGTCATGTTGGCAGTGGTATAGTGCTTTATCACTCCTGATGAGAACTGCTAAAATGATTCCATAGAAGCTGAGAGAGCATTTGGAAGCTCAGCCATTGGGTCCAGCACTGGTTCAGTGAGGCATCTGCCGCATGACTTGGAAGACTTCACTTAACCCATGAGTCTCAATTTCTACAACTGTAACATGGGAACAATTTCTGCTTTACACAGGTGTGAGAATTGAATGAAATAATGCAAGTGAAATGCTTTGCAACCTGTAAATCCTTTTACAAATATAAAGTGTTATTATTAATGTCATGTCTTACCATAAAACAAATGATGTATGACAGGGGTCATTTCATTAAAAATTATAGTTTTTGAAATTATAAATTTAATATAACTACATTCCAAATATGGAAACTGGAAAAAAATAAACACACAACCCTTAATCAATCATCCTTACACAGTGCCAATATAGGTATTTTCTTTTATTTATTACTTATTTTTTCTATGTAAGATTTTATACTTTTTTCTGTTGGCCAAAGCAGTACATACTACTATGCTTATCATATGCAAATTGAAAAAAATAGAAAAGCATAAGAAAGATGAAGAGGATTAAGAATTTGCTTTTATATAATTACTGTTAATTATTGTTAAATTTTTAATTTATTTCTACTAAAAACTCTCATTAAATTTTTAGTATATTTTTATCTTTTTATAGTTTTAAATTATGAAGTTAATATAATTCTATATATTGCTTATTAAAATGAATACAGCCTTTTCTTTTAAATTTATGAAATTCTCTGTCATTAAATTATTTCATTCCTAATGACTATATAATGTTCTGCAAACAAGCTATAATTTATTTAACCATTTCATTTTCAATTCTTCATAAATTGAAAAAAAAAGCTTCAGTGTTGCAATACAAATTCCTCTTCCTAATTTTTTTTTGCACTCAGATAGTTTTCTTAAGATACATTTCCAGGAGTTGAATTACTCAATCAAAAGATATGAATATTTCTAAGGCTTTTGAAAATAAGGAGTTCCAAAAGACAACTCCCACCATCACTGCATGAAATTCTATGTACTTTTTCATGTTGTTTTGCATAATTATAATCATAGTGTACATATAATTCTGTATCTTAATTTCACTTAGGATTATACTTTACTTTTTTAATGTTGCTGCATGGCCTTTGTAACTACCATTTTAATAGTTCCATAATATTCTATTCAATGAATATACTATAATTATTTAGCCATTCTTATACTATTGAATATTTAGTTGCTTCTAATTTTCCTTCTTATTAAAAAAAAACCCACTGAATATGGTACAGAGTTTTCATGGTTGTTATTGTTACTATTTTTGGATTGTTCCCTCACTGTAGATTACTAAATATGTAATTATTGGTCTAAGAACATAGCAGTTTTGGGGTCCCTTGAAAACAAATATTACCATCCTCCCTCATCTGAAAGATGGCAGTTTTAAGATTTGCTGTGGCTCTCAGTGTATTAACTGTATGGGTTTACTGGGTTCACTATGTCCCCACCAACCTTTTTCATAATCTAGTGTATTTATAGCCATAGTTTTACTTTTTCCCCTTATTCTTTGTACCAATTGGGAACAGATGGTCACAATGCTTTTTAAAGTTAGTATATCCTTGTACTTGGTTATTACCCAAGACATAATGAAAGAATTTTGATGGCATTTGTAATGCTTACCAACAGCTGAGGACCAGTAAGATAAGGACAGCAGGTCTGATGGGATGAGATTTCAAGACTTCCAATCATATGGATACTCGTCCCAGTAGTGTGGAGACTACCAATCACAATTTTTAGATTGGTACTAATTTTTATAATATATTTGCCTCATCAGGTCATCAGGTTATAAACTTTATGGAATTTCTGTTTTGAATTAAGTTATTATGGAAGGCTGTATACAATTGGCCCATTGCAGTTTGATCTAGATTAAGATGATCTGTAGACTGAAATGGGTTCCAATGTACTTCAGCCCATTAGGTCTCAGGGCAATAACTTCTCTTTGCCTTTGTAAGTTTGGCCTAAACACCAATATTCATTCCTGAAGAATATCATTGTCCTTTAAACAAGAAGTCAGTAGTCTTAAGTGGAGTTTGTGGAAGACTTTACAATTCTTCACACTTTTCTGTATCCATGCTCTTTAAAAATCTGACTTTGTAGCTCCTTCGATTAAGAGATAGAGTTTTGTTCCTGACCTCATGAATCTGGATTGCCCTTATAGCTTATTAATTCCAAGTCTAGGTCTCAAGCGGCTTGACCTGCTCCCACTCTCTTTCTTCGAGTCCTCCCTCAGCCGTGTGTAAAAGCCTGAGTTAGCCTTCTAGAAGATGAGAGATGACATGGAGCCGAAATAGGATAACCTCTCTGTTGAGGTCATCCTGAATAAGCCAGTTCCCAGCCAGTCCACTAGCTTACTGTTAATACATGAACAAACCCAGCTGAGATGAGTCGTGGTCCAGCCCAGAGCAGCAGAATGCCCCAGTTGACCCCCAGATTTACGAACTAAATAAATACTGTTGTTTTAAGCCCCTGAGCCTCAGGATAGTTTGTTATGCAGCATTATTGTGCCAATAGATAACAGATAAAAGGTCTCCATAGCCTGATATTCCGTGATCCTCTCATAGAGCAATAGTTGGTTTAATTAAACAGAGAAACATAATTCCTTAACCCAATGCTAGAATTCTCAGTCTTTCCCTGCTGTAAGAAGAATGGTACAGTATTGCATCCTGCATTTCATGGAACAAAGCCAAACATTTTTATAGATCCTGTAATGAAGATTTCAAAGTCCCCTGATCCAGGGCAGTAAAACTCTTCCACTTAGTAATTCTGATATGCATACAGAAAATGCTGATGAATGGAGCGCAGTTACAGCTGAGTCAAACAAACACCCTTAAAACAGGAGTCATAGGTTCTCAGACAATGCTGGTAAAAGTTGCCTTATGGAGCTACGTTTCAAAGGCCTTAGATATTTTTAGTCTGTTTGAGCTGCTTTAGAAAATTACCATAGACTGTGAGTGGCTTAAACAACAGAAATTATTTTTCATATTTCTGGAAGCTAGAAATTCTGAGATCAGGATGCCAAGGCAATTAGATCTTGGTGAGGGCTCTTTTCTTGGTTTCCTCACAGGGTAGAGAGAGGAAACAAGCTCTTTTCTTACAGGGGCACTAATCACATCATGAGGACTCCACACTCAAGAATTCAAGACCCAATTACCTCCACAAAGCCCTATCTCCAAATACCATCACATTGGAGATTAGGGTTTAAACATAAGAATTTTGAGAAACATTCAATTAGTAGCAGGTGTGTTTAAATCTTTTGGTTGGAAGAATAATAATGAACTGAACTTGTGTCCCATCTGGACATTATAATTTCTCAGACAAATCTCATTATCACTCATAGATGAAGTTCTGAAAATAATATTGTACTATATAACCATAGTTTTGGTCTGACTATTTCTTTTCTTTTTATATTGAAGTATAGTTGATGAGTCTGCCTTTTTATATTTTTTATTTAATTTTTAAAAATTTTATACAGTTTTTAAAGGTTATTTTCCATTTACAGTTATCACAAAATATTGGCTATATTCCAGGTGTTTTACAATACATCCTTGAGCCTGTCTTACACCCAATAGTTTGTAGCTCCCACTCCTCAACCCTTATATTGTCCCTCCCTCTTGGTAACCACTAGTTTTTCTCTATATCTGAATATGCTTTTTTTTTTTTTTGGTTATATTCACTAGTCTGTCATTTTTAGATTCCACATATAATATCCTACAGATACCAAACAGTATTTGTCTTTGTCTTATTTCTCTTAGCATGATGCCCTCCAAGTCCATCCATGTTGCTGCAAATGCAAAATTCTGTCCTTTTTGTGACTGAATAGTATTCCCTTGTGCGTGTGTGTGTGTGTGTGTGTGTGTGTACGCATATATATCACATATTCTTTATCCATTTATCTGTTGATGGACACTTAGATTATTTCTGTATTTTGGCAATTGTAAATAATACTGCTATGATTATTTGGGTGCATGTGTTATCTTTTCAAATTAGTATCTTCACTTTTCTTGGATATATACCCAAGAGTAGAATTACTGGGTCATATGGTAATTCAATTTAGTTTTTTGAGAAACTTCCATACTGTCTTGGACAGTGGCTGCACCAATTTGCATTCCCACCAACAGTGTATGAAGTTTCCCTTTTCTCCACATCCTCGCCAACATTTGTTATTTGTGTTCTTTTAGATGATAGTCATCCTGACAATATGAGATGAGATCTCATTGTGATTTTGATTTATATTTCCCTGGTGATTAGTGATGCTGACCATCTTTTCATGTGTGTGTTGGCTGTCTACACTTCCTCTTTGGAAAAATATCTATTCAGTTCTTCTGCCCATTTTTTTAATTGGGTTGTTTGTTTTTTGGGTGTTGAGTTGTATGAACTGTTCATATGTGTTGGATATTAGTCCCTTATCAGCCATATAATTTGCAAATATTTTCTCCCATTCAGTAGGTTGTCTTTTCATTTTGTCAGTGGTTTCCTTTGCTGTGAAAAACTTTTAAGTTTAATTAGGTCCCATTTGTTTATTTTTGCTTTTATTTTATCTGTTTTAGGAGGCAGATCCAAAACATTGTTGTGATTTATGTCAAAGATATGTCCTGCCTATGTTTTCCTCTAAGGGTCTGGTCTTACATTTAGGTCTTTAATTCATTTTGAGTTTATTTTTGTGTATGGTGTTAGAGTATGTTCTAATTTCATGCTTTTATGTGCAGCTGTCCAGTTTTCCCAGCACCACTTATCGAAGAGACTATCTTTTCTCCTTTGTATATTCTTACTTCCTTTGTCATAAATTAATTGGCCATATGTGCATAGGTTTATTTCTAGGTTTCTATCCTGTTCCATTGATCTATGTGTCTGTTGCTATGCCAGTACCATACTGTTTTGATTACCGTAGTTTTGTAGTACAGTCTGAAGTCTGGGAGCATGATTCCTCCAATTCTGTTCTTTTTTCTCAAAGTTGTTTTGACTATTTGGGATACTTTGTGTTTTCATAAAAATTTTTAAAATTATTTGTTCTATTTCTGTGAAAAATTCCATTGGCATTTTGATAGGGATTGCACTGAATCTGTATATTGCCTGGGGTAGTATGGCCATTTTAACAATATTGATTCTTTCAATACAAGAACACAGTGTATCTTTCTATCTGTTCATGTCATCTTCAATTTATTTCATCAGTGCCATATAGTTTTTGAAGTATAGTCTTTTGCTTCCTTAGGTAGGTTTATTACTAGGTATTTTATTATTTTTGATGTGATGGTAATTGGGATTGTTTCTTTAATTTCTCTTTCTGATACTTTGTTGTTAGTACATAGAAAGGCAACATATATATATATATATATATATTAACTTTGTTTCCTGCCTTTTTCTTATTAATACTTTCGACCTGCATTGTCAAATGTGGTAGCCACATGTTTCTGTTCATATTAACTAATTAACTAATTAATTTACTTTTTTATAATTCACAGAACATTATGTTAGTTTCAGGTATACACCATAACGGTTTGATATTTGTATATACTGCACCACTACCCACCCCAGCCACTTATTGGTTTTCTGTCACTATAGTTAATTTGTAATTTTTACACTTTAATATGAATGAAATTATACATTGTGACCTATTTTCTGTCTGCCTTCTTTCACTCAGTACAATTATTTTGAGATTCATCTTTGTATTGCAGGTATCAACAGTTCATTCCTTTTAATTGCTGAGTAGTGTTCCATTATATGGATATATCACAGTTTGTTTATCCATTCACCTGGCAGTGGGCAATTGAGTTGTTTATGGTTTTTGATATTACAAATCAAGCTGCTATTAAGATCCATGTTCAAGTCATTATTTGAACATATGCTCTCATTTCTTTTGGATCAAGTCCTGAGAGTAGAAAGTCTGGATACTGTGGTAGATGTATGTTTAACTTTTTACTTCCTCCTTGGTCCTATTCATTATGGAGATACATATATGATTGGGAAAAACAGAATCATAAAGATATCAAACACTGAGGAGATAAACACTGAAAATTTTCCATCATTCTCTCACTTCTGCTATTTGGAGGTGATGGTTAAGATGAAGGGAATATCTTATATCCATACTGTGAACCTAGTGTTGGAAATATCCTTTTTGTTACTATGGAAACAGGGTCACCATGTATCTCTGAACAACTTCCTGAATATGTTCCCTAGTTGTAAACTCCCTAGTGTCTGCTCATGCCACAAGTTATAATTTACATTTGTGCTCTGAGGAGTGGGCATGCCCTGATACTATACCTTATGTAATCAGCCCACCAGTTACACTTTAGCACCTGTGTCTCTAGGACACACTAGTATCCTTGGAGCATTTACACTTTATATGTGGGAGAGGCTTGCCAAATCTCACACCAAAGAGCTATATGAAGGAGTGTCAAACCCAAGTCCATAATCACTTGGACCTATGTCAATGGCATGTCATAATTCTATGTGGCCGTTATATTTATTTACTAATTGACCTTTCTCTTGAGTGTTACTGGCTGGTAAACAACATAGTTATGACACAAATCATTATAGAAGTTTGTTGGGAATCCACTGGTACTACATGGGGACAAGTATTTAGAATTTATTAGAAGTGTCAGTGAATTGAATCTGTGGGGACTTGCCTCATGTGGATCTGGATGTAATACTCTAATACATTTGGATAAATTAATAACCAAACCCTAGTATGGTATGAGTAAGAATCTTGTCCTTTAGAGCAGTAGTCCTTTTTTGTTGTTGTTGAGTTATAGTTGATGTACAACATTATATTAGTTTCAGGTGTACAGACAGTGATTCACAATTTTTAAGGTTATATTCTATTTATAGTTAATATAAAATATTGGCTATATTCTCTCTGGTGTACAATATATCCTGGTAGCTTATTTATTTTATACATTATATTTATGTATTTATTTTATACACAGTTGATCCCTCTTAATCCCCCATCCTTATCTTGCTCCTCCTTCCTTCCCTCTCCCCATTGTAAGCACTAATTTGCTCTTTACATCTGTGGTTGTTTCTTTTTGGTTATGCTCACTAGTTTATTTTATATTTTATATTCCACATATAAGTGACATCATACAATATTTATCTTTGATTTTTTTCACTAAGCATAATACCCTCCAAGTCCATCCATGTTGCAGGTGGCAAAATCTAATTCTTCTTTATGTCTGAGTAGTATTCTATTGTAAATATATACCATTTTTTTTATTTGTTCATCTGTTGATGAACACTTACATTGTTTCCATATGTTGGCTATTGTAAATAAAGCTGCTATAAACATTGGGGTGCATGTATCTTTTCAAATTAGTGTTTGCATTTTCTTTGGATATGTACCCAAAAGTAGAATTCCTGGATCATATGGTAGTTTTATTTTTAGTTTTTTGAGGAACCTCCATGTTGTTTTCCACAGTGGCTACACCAATTTACACTTCCACTAGCAGTGTACAAGGATTACCTTTTCTCCACACCCTTGCCAACATTTGTTATTTATGGTCATTTTGGTTTATTAGAATCTCCAGGAAAGCTTTTTAAAAAGTACACTGCTGTACAAATCTGGATCCCATGCTATTCCAGTTAAATCAGAATCTCTGGGGTGAGGCCAAATATTTATATTAAGGACAGGAAGAAACTCATATTTAAAATTTATGAGCCCTTTAGTTCTCTCTCTCATTCTATTTTTCTTTAACTTTCAAAATTTGGTACCATATATCACTGTCCAAGCTGAGAGCTTGCCAAGATTTTGGCCCTGGCTGTGGCAGCTGTGGTAGCTAATGAGAATTTACTAATTTATAATGCTGAATCAATCTCTGTTTGTTATATTTATTTACTAGTATGCTTGTTTGAAACATTGGCATTTCAAAACCAATAAGTCATGACTAAACACTATATTTCTCTATGTCTAGACTGGGCAATTGGTAAATGTATTAATTTTCTATTACTGCCATAACAAATTACCATAAACTCACTGACTTAAAACAACATAAATTTATTATTATACAGTTTTGTAGGCTAGAACACTGACAGGGGTCTCATTGGACTAAATCAAAGTGTCAACAGAGCTGCATTCCTTTATGAAGACTTTAGGCAAGAATCTGTTTCCTTGCTTTTTCTAACCTCTAGATGTCATCCACATTTCTGGTTGTGGTTTCTTCCTTCCTATACTAAACGAGCAATGTTGCCTCTCTCTGGCTCTTTTTCCATAGTCACATCTCTTTCTAGCCAGAGAAGTTTCTCCACTTTTAAGGACTTGTAGTTAAATTAGCCTCACCAGATATTCAAGGATAAATCTTCCCATTTCAAGGGAAGATCAGTCATCTCTGCAAAGTCCTTTTTTGTCATGTAACCTGACTTATCCATAGGTTCCAGACTTTAGGATGTGTCTTTGAGCGCCCATTATTCTGCCGACATCAGCAGATGCCTAGACAGAGCAAGGGATTAACCTCTCTAAGTCTTTACTACTAGCTACCTCCTTAGCTCTTTCCTTTACAACAGCCCTATTAACAGCTGCCAAAAAAGCAGGTTATAACTCTTTAGGAGCAGATTTTAAAAACAAATTTCACTATGGTAAAGCATCCAGGCAGTTGAGGACATGTGCCTCTGGCTGACCAGAATAGTATATGAATGCATGGGGACCTTCCGTTTACACTTTTTGAATCCCTGTTTCTTGGTTTTCCATTGGTAGGGTTGTTCTTTTATAAATTGAGAACATCATAATCATTATGCTCTTACCACAGAGAAACAAAGAACTAATTTCTTGGATAATTCAACTTCCTGTAAAGCTGCAACTAGAGAAATGTCCTTACAAATACTCTTTGTTCCTCATCCGTCAATTCACTCTATATAAATAGTTTTCCATCTTTCTCCCACAGACATACACTAAGATGTCAGATATTCTCCATGAGCCTGGCTGTCTATAAGAG
Source organism: Camelus dromedarius (assembly GCF_036321535.1). NCBI lineage: Eukaryota > Metazoa > Chordata > Mammalia > Artiodactyla > Camelidae > Camelus > Camelus dromedarius. The sequence continues at coordinate 17,267,826 of NC_087441.1, read as the reverse complement.
CTAGAGCCTTGGCCCCTTGGGGAATCATAGTTTGTTTCTCAATTATCTGTGTATTAATTACTGAGTGAATCTGAGTTGGTTTAAAGAAAATGTACAGATTATTTCATTCTGCAAAGTCCTAGAGAGGCATAAACACTGAGATCTTGAGCTTAACAGGTGCTGACCATGCTCACCCCTATACACCCCAGTATCTTGCCCTTGTACCCAGATGACAGCACTGTCTCAAACTTCAAGTCCTAGGTTTCAAATTCTAAACTCTCTCAGGGCTTGCTTGATAATGTAAAGTTATATTTGTTTCTTCATGGTCATCTTCCAAAACTACAGGCAATAACAACACAAATCCTGCCAAAGACTGTCAATTTAATCAAGCTGATTTGGGTTTAGTGCCCTTGTTTCTGTCTATTGCGTTTTTCTGCATTCCATACTAAATTTGGATTTCCAATTTATATAATCATTAGTTCAAAGATCTGACCATAAGAATCCTAATAAATTTGGCTCTTAGTAAGTGTGAGAAGATCCATAATTTCTTAGTTAAGCAAAGTAAACTTCCCTTCAAGATTTTTTGGAGTGCCCCTTTTTAGCAGTCCACATTTTTCCATGAGGATAAATTAGAAATAAATAAATACAAAGTGGAAACAGAAATTTGAATTAGGACTGACTAGGTTATGCTGCAATAACTAATGACCCCCAAATTCCAATACCTTCAAAGTACAGACCTGAATCTCTCCCATGTCCCATTTCCACTGCAGATTTTCTGTGCCTTTTCTCCAGGTCATCTTTACTCCACAACCAAGCCGACAGTGAAGATTGTCCGGAACACTGTCCATTATTCCAGAGGAAAAAAAGGGTGTGGCAAATCATTTGTTGGCTCACAGAGTTGCTACTCAGCAGTGACATTCACTAATTTTAGTAATAGTTTATTGCCCAAAGAGAGTCACATAGGCCTGACCTGATGTCAGTGAGTGGAGAAGTATCATACTCTCCCAGGAAAAAGCAGCAAATATTTTGTGAACAACAGCAAATATTTTGTGAACCACAGATCTGTTGTTCTGGCTGAAATAATTTAAATAAATCTAATCTGTCCTTCTGGTTGAAATCATTTAGATAAATCTAATTTCTTCATGCAGAATATATTCATGTACTCTCCCAACAGAGATCACACAGCGGGTCACCCAATGATCAGGCTCAAAATTTAGGATCAGGCAGAACATGGCTCCTCTTCTTTCTGGTCCCAAGTGTGAAAGAGACAAGTTAGACATCCCTCTGCACCCAAAGCATAATGAGGGGGGCAGTGAAATAATTACAAAAGTAATCCTTTTGGAAAGGGCAAAGTCCTAGTGATTGGTCCATAGAAATTCTAAAAATCCCCATTAGGAAGATATCTCAAATGCCCTTTACTGGTATTGGGAAGTGTTCTCTGAGTGGGCTCTGATGTGCTCCCTGGGAGAAGCTCCTCATGTGGTGTTCTCCATGGCCTTTGCATCCAGTCTCAGTGAGGTCCTTCCTTTTCCATCATCCTTTCTGGCCTCTTCTGATGAAGCATTCGGCACTGTCTTCTTTGGGGGCCAAGCAACTTTTTCAATCTGCCTCCTGGTCCTAAAATATTGGGGCACAAGGACCACTTTAAATCTTCAGTGGTCTTTTAATTTATCCTGATAGATTTAGTTTTTTATTAGTAAAACTCTTTCAAAAAGTGTAGGTTTAAAAAAAAAAAAACTAGATTATCACATCACAATGTGTGCCAATAGCCGTGCCTACAATTCTTTTTTAGAGAGGCCTCACCTTCTAGACTTAATTTTAGAAACCTTAAGTCTAACCGACTTCTAATGAAAACCCAGTCTTTATCTCTCCTCTCTTAGCAATTTTGTTCATCTGAAAAATTTATGGGTGCAAAATTAATTCCTTCAGAGGCTTTATTAAAATAAAAATGAGTTTTGATTTGCTCTTTATCATGAAGCTGAATTTTCATTTGTCCTTTGTAGCATAGAGACCTCAGTTTTAACTTTTAAGAATTGGAAATGGGAATCCGTTCTATTTTCATCTCTGTACATTTAATTTTCCTATCTTTTTACCTAAATATGCAAGCTCATTTGATAAAATATTTACCTTAGACAATGTTATATTCCTCAAATTTTCTAAGATTTCTTCCTTACTGGCTTAACATGCCAGTGTCAAATGGGCTTTTTATTAGCTTCAGGGGGAAAAAAGACAGTGCAAAACTATGTAAACTATGAACACAATTTACCAAACTGCATAGCAGGAAGTTTCTTGAATGGCAGAAGGGATGACTGTGTGGTCATGACCAGGTAACCTGATGAACACTGTGTCTCCCTCCAAAACTGCTGGTTGAGAGGAAAAATATTGAAGATTGATGTTACATTGGTCTTCATTTTTTCTGTGAAAATGATTTTTGTCAGTTGTTTTAGACACAATCATTTTTTAAGCTTGGAAAATAACTCAAGAAAGAGAAACTTTCAGAGAGAATAGATGTACTTTTTAGTTTTAATTTTAATTTTATCTATTTTATGTACTTTTTTGTTTTATTTTTATGATCTTTTTTTGAAAAAAAATGGACTTTTTTTACAAGCAGTTTTAGGTTCACAGCAAAATTGAGAGAAAAGCACAGAGATTTCCCATATACTCTTTGCCCCCACACATGCATGGCCTCCTGTACCATCAGCACCCCTCATCAGAGTGGTACATATGTTACAACTGACGAACTTACATCGACCCATCATTACCACCCAGAGCCCATAGTTTACATTAGGGCTCAGTTCTGGTGTTGTTCATTATACGGGTTTGGACAGATGTATAATGACATGTGTCCACCATGATAGTGTCACTCAGAGTATTTTCATTACCCTCAAAGTCCTCTGTGCTCCTCCTTCACCCCTCTTCCTCACCCCCTAGGCCCTGGCAACTACTGATATTTTTACTGCCTCCATCAGAATTCATGTACTTTTAAAGTTTTTACTGAGAAAGCAATGTTAAAATAACAACAGAAATCTATGGGAAATTTTCGCATATTCCCATGACCTTTTCAAATTTGTTTTTCTCTGGTCCTTTCGTTTTTACATTATAAACTTTTGTCTTACACATAACCGTAATTCCTAAATGTTGTAGTGATATTGTTGATCCAATATTGTAATTTAAGTTTTCAATTTTATCTTAGATTAAAAAAAATCTTTTTTCTTCTTCTTTTCTCTGTTTCCTTTCTCTTCCCCACATCTAAACCCTGCATTGTCAGCCTGATGCTATCCCCACTCTACCAGTTACATGTATTTTACAGTGATGCTTTATTTAAAGTTCCTTGATGTTTATATAGGAATAAAAAGGGCATAATACATATATTCTGTAACAAGGACAGGAAAAATCAACTACTTTAGGTAAAATAAAATGAACCTACGAGCTGTTTACTCTATACTGTTATGTCCCAAATGCTGTGTCAGTGTGTAATGATATGCTGTGGAGTGCACAAGATTAATAGCATGATGTCTGTGCTCACAGAAATTTGTAGTCTTATGAGGTGATGGGACATATTCACATGATACAATTAACTAAGATGATGTAGCATCTATAACAGCAAGATAGGCTGAAATAATGCAGTGCTTAATTATGAGATGCAGAAACTGACAGGATAGGAAAGCCCAGGCTATCAAAAATGTGCTGATTGTGAGGTTTAGATTCAGGCAGGAAGACACAGTTCAGGGGGCCCTGCAGCCATGCATCTCAAGGGGGAATCCCAGAAGAAGAAGTGATGGGGGCCAACACTGTGGCAGAATTTAGGTACCAGCAGGAAAGGGTTTCAAGGAACTGTCGGGAGTGTTCCATCAGCTGCCCTGGAATTTTGGTGGAATGTATTCATCTTAACTTGGAACCCACTTAGAACCATGTCCCACCCTAGCCAGGGCTATAAGGGTTTGCCCCCGCTTGAAGAGAAAGGCACTAGGAGAGGAAGAATCAATCTCTGTAGAATAAGATACTATTGTGTTTTTATGCTTGTTTTTTTTTTTTTTTTTTTCTAGCTAGGGTAAAATAGTGAAGAGGAAACAATTGGAAAAGGTATTGTACAAACCAAAGAACAGAGACTATTTCACTATTGTGTATGTATATCTATATAGTTGCAAATCTGAATTCAAATTCAGAAGCCTTTCATAAGCAAGGGATATAATTAATTATTATCTGGATAAGTCCTTTTAAGACCCCTGTGCTTAGGAGGCAGACAAAATGAATCTCGATCTCTTAACACGTTGCTTGTTAGTTATGGGGCTGGGAGCAACTTTAATTTCTTTTACTCCAGAATGAGAGTCTCAATATCCTCTTCATAAGGCTTGGAGGAAGATAAGCAGTGTACAAATAGATGTCAGTTTTGTTCTGTTTTCTTTCAGAAGAAAGCTTTCTAACCTCAAACATGTTTATTTTTGAAGATGACTTTGATCTTGTGTAAGTGACAGTAAAAAAATACAGTCTGGGCCAACAATTGCCATTGACGGATGGCCTTCAAGTCAGCTGGTTGATAGAAAAATGGGCTTTCAGAGTGTTCAACAGCTTGGAAGTCAGAAAAAAAAATCATAGAACTAGAATGGCAATAGCACACTGTCCAGTTATCATTTCAGGGAAATGAGCATTTCTTTATTTCTTAGATATTCTGAGGGAAGTACCCTTAGACCACTACCCTAGACCAGTACTTATTGTGGTGGTAGATTTCATGAAATATAAAAGCTAGTTGTGCTCTCCTAGGGGTCCCTCATTATCTACTTTCTGTAGTTGGCTGGAGGCTAATGCACCATGTGTCTCAGCCAGTGAGAGCTGTATTCATTTTCTCCTGCTGCCCTAATAAATGATCACAAAGTTAGCAGCTTAAAAGAACACCCAGTTATTATCTCACAGTTGTGGAGGTCACAAGTCTCAGTATTACTGGTCCAGTTGAGTCGTGTAGTGCCTCATAAGACTCTGGGGATGAATCCTTCCTAAGCTCATTTAAGTTGTTGGCTGAATTCTGTTCTTTGCAGCTTGTCCTTGTTTCACTGCTGCCTGTCAGACAGCAGGTATTCCTGCAGGTCTCCCATATACTTTTTCGTGCTTTCCATATGACTGCTCCAGCAAGGATGGGTCAGATCCCTCTCGTGCTTCAAATCGCTCCTATTTGTCTTGTCCCCACGTTCCTGACCCCAGCCAGCCAATGTTCTCTGTTTTTAAGGCTCTTGTATTTTAGAATGGAGCTGCCTGGTTAATCCAGAATAATCCCCCTAATTTTAAGGTGCTCAACCTTAACGACAAAATACCTTTGCCATGTAATATAACATTCATAGCTTCTAAAGATTTGGACATCTGTAAGGGTGCTTCTGCCTACCACAACAAGTTAAAAGCTATTACTCCTTACCCACTTTCAAAGCATATTGTCTTCATAAAAGATACTTTTACAATTTCAGTTACATTATCTTGGAGGCCATTAATATCTATTATGCCTACAATATAACTTCTCTGAGGAGTAGCTGCTGGAATTTGAACAACATCGATGTATCTCAAATATGTGTTTACTAGTTGGTTTTTTTTTTTTTTTTGGATTCTCTCCTAATCTAAGTAACAAGTCTTTTCCCTCATCTCTGTTTTGATTCTTTAGGACAATGGTGAGGAAAGAAATTAAACATAAATTTTATTAAATACCCTGGTAGTAATGTGGGCAGGCATAGATGATGAATCATCTGTCATCTTTTGGTGGGATTCAGCTAGTGGGAGAGACTGGTTGCCTGATAAGGGATCATTCCTGTCATTCAGAATGTGCTGCTCCCAGGAAAGAGTTAAACTCCTCCTCAGATGCCTGCAAACAGTGGTTGATTTGGCTACAACTGCTTAAAGAACCTAGAGACAAAACCCTCAATCCTGCGGTGCTGATTCCTACATCCATGTTTTATTACTCATCATATTTTTGCCCAGCTCAAGCAAGAAAAATCTCCCATATTCTTCTCTTTCTGTTTTTCTCTCTTGCCCCCCCCCCCGTGTTTATTTCCTTCAAGTCTAGAAAGATACAATGGGAAAACCTCAAGTCACACATTATTATTATAAAATCCTTGCTTTCAGGCTGATTTTCCTTCTTCCTCCCTTCTTCATCCTCCCTTTGGCTTGCTCAGTCTTCAGCCATTCCACTGCTAATTAGAATTCCTATCAGGAAGTAAGCATTGGCCGAGAGTGAAATATAGGCACATCTGATCCTAATTATTAGCCTTGATGGAAGGTTTACAAAATGAGAAAATGAAAAACAGTGACCAGCAAGAACTGGGCTCTTTAGTCTTTCTTGCTAGTCCCCAGGATGTCGGTGACAATCACAGGTAGCTGGGTGGCCTCGTCCTCAGCCAAGGGATTAACTTTAGTATAGCATTCTGCACATACTTACAATCCAAACTGGAAATGTTGGTGTTTACCTAGATTATTCCTTCTTATTGTACAAGATGAAGAACCTTGACCCAGAAAGGTTTACTGTCTGGTGCATAGCCACACAACACAAATACTATGTAAAATTTTTCATATAATGTCTAGAAATTTGACCCTATTATCCTTCTGAATACATTAGGAGAAGCCATGGCCAAAATTTGTTAATAACTTACAGTTGCATTGGTCAACATGGAAAAGCTAAGACCAGAATGCAAATCTGCTGTTCTCTCTCCATATACACTTCCCACCATCCTATGTCTGGCCAAGTGTGGAAGAGTCCCAGGGAGATTACAGCAGATGGGCTGTAATGAGAGGGGCTATAGGGGGTGGAAATCACCTAATGTGTCATTATCTGCATCTTCATATGCTATTAGTATGCCATGATGCTTTTTTCCCCACTAATAAATCACCATAAGCTTTAGGACTTTGTCTTGACAATTTTATTTTCTCTCAGCCCAAGACCATTCCATGGTTCTGGTGATATCTGACTAGACCTCCTCCTTGCATAAGTTCCTATGTAAAGAATTTCTCTTCATTTGAAAATCTTTTTCCCTTTGGAATTCAACCAAACTTTAATGAGAAAAATTATCCATTAAGCAGTCTCACTCTTAGAGCAAATGTAAGTCTCCAGTTGCAGAAGTCTTGTTGCAGATACTATCTGCCTTCAGTTAAGAATAATTTAGAAGTTGAATAAGAAATACTTTTCATTGACTGACATCTTGAAGATTAAATCTGAAGCCTCTTGAAGTTCATTATAGCTTCATGAATATTGTAAGGCTTTAAAACTTGGCTGTGCTTTTGAAACTCAGCCAGGAAGGTATTGATGGTTGTTAGAATTTGTATTTATGTAATGCCCTTTCTTCCAACTGATTTAAAACACCTAGCTTATTGTTTCAGTCTATCGCCATTATATGCATATGAGTTGTTAAGTGGAGGCCTCATTCTATTTATAAGTAGGAGCCCTAAGGGTCAATAAAGTGACACCAGCTAACAAAGGATACGTAATTCTCTATTAGGCATCTCCAGCTCTGAATCCCTGTTTGGGAATAGATGCCTCTTATTTGCATCACACTGCTTTAGCTATGCAGTAAGTCTCCACTTCTGCTTCAGCCTCATTCCTCTCCTCTTCATTTGTCCACCCACTTGATTTCCATCAATAGCTTCTTCCTACTTTAAGTTCTAGGACACCATTCTTAATCTTTAAAGTGCATGAGACTCTCCCAGGATGCTCTGGCCTCAGTATTGGTGGGGTTTTTTTGTTTGTTTGTTTGTTTGTTTTTTAATAGAACTATGATGGAGCCCAGGAATCTTCATTTTAGCAAATACATTAAAAGAGTCCAGTGCTAATAATAACTGAGAAAAGTGCCTCACTATCAATCATGCTATGGAGTGGAAAAGCTGGGAAGAGTTTTACCATCTTGAGTTTAGTGGCAATGGTCTAGATTACAGGCCATTTGTCCTAGTTAGGTTGAGTTTCTGAGAAGCAGGGCTAGAGGCAGAGATTCTTTGGCTAACAATTTATTGAGGTGTGTTCTCAAAAGAAGTAGGAGGGAATCAGGATAGGGCAGGAGAATAAGCTAGCAATGTCTCAGCTGGAGTCTGATCCAGTCTGATCCAGTCTGATCCCATGAGGATGCTCTGGAATACAGATTAAGCACAGAGTTAGTAAGGAGGCCGGCCAATTTTTTGAATTTCAGAGTAAGTCATTCATTGGCCGAGTTCTTTTATGGGGCACAGAGGGCGCGGGTAGGTGTAGTCTTCCTGATGAGGCATCTCTAGTTTGTTTGAGAGCAAATCTTTTTAGAAGAAGGCAGCTCTGGGTTGTTATCAGTCACACGGCAGCAACTGTGGTATGTGTATTCTGGCTGTAAAGGTGATCTGGGCAGGGCACCAACTGTATCTGCTACATCTCTCAGCTCAGCAAGAATCAAGAATCACCCCAACTTCTCCTAGTCTTGGGCTCCTGGGTTTATCATTTCCCCACTTTGAATCACCCAGTCTGATACCTAACTCTGTATATTTCTGTGTCTGAGTCCCCTCCCTGGTAGCTTCTATATTATCACAGTTCCTTAAATACTTGTTCTTAACAATCCCTTTTCTAGAGAAATCCTGCCTTACAACTTGGCCATTGAAAGAGTCTGCATGGCTCTTCCATTACTTCTCATTTCCAAGGTCCCAACATGAGTTCTCCCTTTCCTGCTGAAGTATTTGCCTGACTCTGTCCCTAGTTTTAGGAGGGGGTTCTGCATTGCACAGCCCCAGGGTACAATTATTACTGTGTTCTCTGAGAATGATGCCTTCCAGAGACTTGTAACATGGTAGCCCAGGCAGTACTCCTTGGGTGCAGGGTTCTGCCTCCAAATTAGTCTTCTGCAGTGGGATCAGGCTGCCCACTTCCCAGTTTCAGCTTCTCCCAGCCTCTCATTTCCCAGGTTCTGCCTGGTGAAATCCATATGATATTAGGAATGCTAGGGATGTTTTTATTTCTACTAAGTTTCCTCTTAGGTTGTAAAATCGTGAGTGGCCATCAAATGTTATTACACACTCCAGTGTATGGCAAACTGATAATGAAATTGTGTGCTTCAGCAAAATTACTTTGCTTGGTAGAGATATTGCTAAAATGTTCACAGCACAGAGTGAACAAAGTCGCTGAACTAAACGTAGAAAGTAGGGGACAGAGATATTAAGCCGGCTCCCTGGATCCTGGGATTGCTGACTGCACATGACCTGGCCTCATAGGACCATGTGATCTGAGGGGTTGTGTTCAATGGCAGAAATTCAGAAACACTGCTTCTAGCAGCTTTCCTGCCAGGAAATTCTTGTTCCACAGAGTGGTGTACTTGGTTAATCAGACTTACATTTTGTATTTACTTACAACAAAATTCACAAAAGTGAAAAAATTATAACTACTTGAAAATATTACAATAAATATCATTATTTAAATTTAAAACAATGAAGAAATAGACAGGAATACACAATTCAAAATAATGAAAGAGATTTACTCTCCCTTAGTAACCAAAGAAAACAAAAGGAATTATTTTGTACCTCTCAAATTGTCAAATATTTTACAAAATGATAGCATGTAGTATTGTTCAGGATGTGGTAAAATGGACACTCAAGTGGAGCTGAAGATAGAATAAATGGTACAATTTTTTTGGAGGACAGTTTTTTAATATGCATCAAGAGTCAAAATAAACATCTCGATTGAAAAGTTTTACAGCAAAGGATTTATATCAAAAAATGATCAGATACGGAATGATACAAACATTTGTGTACAAACAGGAAAAGTAATAAACTTCTCTTATTTCTAACCCTCAACAGATCAAATAGTATTTAAATTCTAGTAAACATATTTTTAAACACTTAATTTTTTTGGAGTAGATTTAGGTTCACAGCAAAATTGAGAAGAAGGTACAGAAGTCTCCCATATACTCCCTGCCCCCAGACATGTGTAGCCTACCCTACTATCAACAACTCCCCCTAGAATAGTACATTTTTTATAATTTATGAGCCTAAATTGACACATTATAATCACCTAAAGTCCATAGTTTACATTAGGACTCACTCTTGGTGGTATACATTCTGCGGGTTTAGACAAATATATAATGACTTCTATCCACCATTACAGTATATCATACAGAGTATTCTCACTGCCGTCAAAATCTGTTCTTTGTCTAGTCACCTCTCCCTACCCCTAGGTTCTGGAAACCTCTGATATTTTTACTGTCTCCTAGTTTTGCCTTTTCTAGAATGTCACATGTTGGAATCATATAGTATGTAGTCTTTTCAGACTGGCTTCCTTCACTTAGTAATATGCATTTAAGTTTTCTTCAAGTCTTTTGATGCCTTGCTAGTTACTTCTTTTTAGCATGGAATAATATTCCATTGTCTAGATGTACCACAGTTTGTTTAACCGTTTGCTGCTATATTCTTACTGTGGGAGGTAACGGCTCCATTTTACCGAGTTCTGTTGTGTGTGACATCAGTGGACTTCTTCATTGATGATATCACTCAAACTCAAAGTTTGGAGATTTGGAGAGCAGAGAAATTTGGGGTCGAGTGGGCATGGAAAAGATGGAACAGGGTTGAAATTACTTGGGTCTGACAAGCTGAGATATAACAAGGCTTCTCTGAGGCCTGTTTCAATTCTGAATTTCCTTTGTGACCCAAACCCCAACTAATAGTAAAACATTAACTTTGCTTTTTTTTGTGTACTTAGTTTACCTACCTTCCTCAGAACTTCGTGGGTGTCTATGGCTTAGAGTAAGACTCATGAATTTGTGTGTATTAAAAATAGACACTTAGGACTGGACAACCGTCTAGGAGATAAGACCTGGATAGGAATGATGGTTCCAGGAAGAAGCCTGAGCCTTCTATCCTGAAAGACTACAGGAATGTCCTTTGGCTCATTGTTTCAAGTCTAAAACTCTCTGACTGGCTATTTAAAGTTCAGTGAATAATAGCTATTATTATTGTTGTCTTCGTAAACCAAGTTAATAAGGCGTGGATACTTACTGGCTCCTCCACACTTGATATCTGCACCTCTGTCAGCATTTCCGCTACATCAGAAGCCCCTTCTTCTTCCATCTCCTTCTTCACTCTGTGTCTTACCTTTGATTAACAGCAGTCTTATGCCCACCATCCTGCATAAAGCTTCCCTGTAATTCCACAGTAATTGATTTCTCTCCTCAATCCCTGTCCTTGGAGTTGGACTCACACAATTTGACTCTTTAAAATATACACACAGAGGTTGACATATGGAACCATGCAGGGCTGAGGGAGTGATTTTCAGAATGAGAATGCATTCACTGGAGTATTTAATTCTTATTCTGTTAGATAACCTAAATGAATAAGCTGGCATTCTCATTTTAATTGTATTCTAAAAACTATTAAACATTTCTATTATTCCAGGTGCTGACATCTTCCTTCCCCTTCATCCCATCAGAGAACCAAATGGACATGAGCCTTGAACACCTCTCTTCCAACAGCACCAGTTCACAAGTTTAATGTGAACATAATTTTGGTTCTTTGAAGAGTTGAAGAACTTTCTTCCTTACTGCTTCTGACTAAAATAATTGCCTGAACTCCCTCCTTTCATTTTTTTACCCATTTATACACAGTTTCTTATTTTATTTCTACAGATGTTAAGAGCTACTAATTTGACTAATGTGTTAAATAGACACTTCATTTATATACATTTGTATTCAATAATCTCAAGTAGTAGCTTATAGTCATCATATAGGTTTCCATTTGAATGTCCCTAAATGTGTTCTAACAACCGTCAGTAATAATTAAGCCTCTGTTAGATCAGGATCCTGTTCCTGAGCTGTCAGTCATTCACTGTGAGAATAATTTAGATCGTGTGTAGGAAATTGTCTAAATAACTCTTATTACTGCACGAAAATGAGTGAGGCATGTTTTCATTGCAGATGGAGTCTATTCTGACAAGATGATGGTGGTTTTGCAATTTTCAAGACGAACAGGGGTTGTGTTGTGGTGGATTTCTGGCAGCAAAACAGCCCTCGGCCATCCTTGCTCTTTGCACCACAAAGTTGACTTGGGCTTGTATCTCCATCACATTCTGGAAGCCAGGTGAAATACAGACCAGCAATAAACCACAATATCCCTTGATACACAAAATCTGCTTTTCCCCCAGACCAATGTTACATGAAGAATTCCACAAATAAATTTTTATGCGGCTCCAGTCTGTGTGAGCAGTTGTAGGCATACCTGGTGATTCTGATTCAGCAGTTACTGAGGCAAAGAGAAATCACTGCTGCCTTCACTTTATAGTTCTGTGAGCTTTCAGGGGGCACAGCTGAAAAATCAATGCCAAGTGTTCTTAGAGAAGATATTTTTAATGATTTTCCTTTTGATCTCATCACTAAAAGAAGCTGTCATATTTGATCAATGTGGCAGGGTCATCCTGATCAATCCCTTCCCTGGTTTTCTCTTCCCAAATATTTCTGAGCACCTACTGGGTAAATATACATGTCCTGGTTCTAGTGCTCATTTCCCAGCAAGCTAATCTCTGTGTTGGCCTTCTTATCTCTAGTTAAGGGTAGAATTCACCTCTGCTGCTGCCTTTCAGTGGAGGGGTACCAGTGCTGTATCTCTAACCTTACTCAGAGTGTTGTGACAACTCAGCATGCCCTGTGTTAATGAGGAGGCTTCCTCCTTCTCTGTTGAGTTCATTTGAAGAACAACACAGAGTATCAGGCTTCAAAATTGTACAGTGCTTTGAATGCACATGCACAGCTGTTTAACCCAAAGCATGTGCAAGCACACACGCACACACACACTCACACACTCATACATGGGTAAGAAAGAGTTCTGCTCATCACTGAATTTCACATCCAGAACCAGAATTGCCCTCAAATAACATAGGCTTTGGTATAAATCTAGTACTTCAGCTTAGATTGCTTCTACCTTCATGATGATTTACAGGTATCCATTGTCCCTTCTTTCAGTCTTGACTTGGTCGTGATAAACCCTGTCCATCATTTCTGCTCTCTCAGTCTTGAACCTTAGTGGTGAGCCGGTGCCGAGATCTCTGTAACTTCACCTTCTCTCTAGAGTTGGCTACTCGTTTATGTGCTTTTGAGAATCAGATAGGTACACTGAAATATGGGGAGGCACACCGATTTTATCTAAATTCCAAGTCCTAACTGAAGGTAATTTTCTTTGTTACACTAGAAAAAGTTCAATCTGAGTACAAAAATGAACAGGGAATAAGTGTAGACAAAGAATCATCTTGACCACATTTGTGTTTGTCTCAGATCCTCATCTAAGAATAACTAGAAACCATCAGGGAAAAATCTTGATACATTGCTCAGTTATTTCAGTCCGAGTGAATCCCATGATTGAGGCATCATCCAAAAAGCGTGTAACACCTGGCATCCTAGGAAGCACTAAAAAGTCCCACAGTCCACAGAAATGCAGCCTCAGAGATGCTAAATTCCATATGTTCCACAAGTGCATTTTTGATGAGTGTGTTTGATAAGCTTGAGCAAGGTCAGTTTGCAATGACTTAACCCCAGAAGTCTAAGTTAGCAATCTAGGTTATCGACAGGCGCCGAGCATGGGTGCTGCTCGGGAGAGTTCCTTGTGATACTTTGGAGCCTCCTCAAAGTTTGTTCTTCTTTTGTGCCTTCCAAAGTGATATTACCAATAAAGACTGTGTGCCTTCCTCAAAGGCCACTTGTTTAGTTGGATTCTTAAGTTACCTTTCTGTAGGTATTTCCCCCTAGAAGCAGGTGTACTTTCAACTTTTTAAATGCTTGGACAACAATTGTGTCCAGAAGAGTTGACCTGCAGCAGTCTGGAAGTGCAGACAATACCTTGGGGAATCAGTTAATAGTTTCTTGTGGTTTTTGTCAGTCTGATGGTCATACAATCTAGAATACTGATTCTTAGTGATGGGTTTCCTTCTGAACAATTTTTGTCAGTTGGATTTGGCCTTCTCTATGTAGTAATGAGCAGAGCATCTATAAGGCAAAATCCTGCCTCTGTATCGACATCATCCACATGAAATAAATCAGGACAACCTCACAGTGTGACAAATGTGTGGGCGTTCTCTTCATACGTTACATATAATCTACAATCAAAGTCAAATCTCATTCCGCACACACAAACATTTATTAATACAGCATCAAATACCACTTCTGTCTATGAGCCTCCTGAATGTAGTGTCACTCGGGTTACAGCAAAGCAAGAGAGAGAGCAACGTAGTACCTAAGAGTAAGAGCTCTAGAGGCAGCTAGGTGTCAGGCAGTGTGACCTTGGACAAGTCCTTGGATTTCCCACTAGTAAGCTGCAAATAGTAATATCACTTATTTTATAATTCACTGTGAGGTGACGAGATAACATATGTAAAGCACCTGATTACATTCCTGTCACATGGCAAGCATTCAATCATGTTTCCTCTTATTAACTGACACTAGTCCAGGTTGGATGCTAATGCTTGTATATATTTTTTAAATAAAATTTGTATTTTAGAATAGCTTTAAATAAAAGTTGCAAAGATATATCAGGGAGTCCTCATATACCCTGCACTCACTTTCCCATCTCATAGCACTCTGCTATGTTTGCCACAATGAGCCAACATTTATACATTAACTAAACTGTATTTTTTCATATTTCATCAGTTTTCCTTTTTCTGTTCCAGGATCCCATCCAGAATATCACATCATATTTATTTTTCTTGTCTCTTTGGCTCTTCTCAGCTGTGGCACTTCTCAAACTTCCCTTGTTTTTGATGACCTTGACAGTTTTTAGGAGTAATGGTCAGGTACTTTTGTCAAATGCTTCTAAGTTTGAGCTTGTATTTCTCATGGTCAGACTGAGATTATGGGCTTTGGGAGGAAGACCACAGGGGTGAAGTGTCTTCCTCAACACAAGAGTACATCCTATCAATTTATCACTCATGATGTTAACATTGATTACCTGGCTAATGCAGCATTTACTGGGTTTCTGTTTCTATATCCTTTTTTTGGTACTCTACTCTTTGAAAGCAATTCACTAAATGTATCCCACACTTAAGGGGTGGGAAATTGTGCTCTACCTTCTTGAGGGCATAGTATCTATATAAATTGTTTGGATTTCTTCTGTGCAGTAGATTTGTCTCTCCCCCATTTATTTTTTATTTATATCAGTTTGGACTTGATACTATTTATATTTTATACTTTGGTTTATAATGCAATGCTATATTATTTATTTTCTTGCTCAAATTGTCTCAATTTGGCTATTGGGGGATCTTTCAGTGACTCTTGTGTTCTTTTGACATATCTCTATTTCATTTTTTAGGCACCTCCTTATTTTCTGGTACTACAAGATTTTTCCAGCGTATCTTTTATACATCCTGCCCCAGCCCTACAATTAGTTATTTCTCCAAAAGCATCCTAATCTCTTTTATTAGGAATGCTGTTAGAATCCAAGATCTGGGCACTGGGTATGCTTGTTACTGTCGGAGTGTTGTTGCTTCAGTGGACAAAATATATACCAGTCCACATATAAACATACATGTGTGGTTATTTCTCTATTAATTCAGCAGTACATGTATTAAGCTAAATTTAAATTTATATTGATGTCTTTACCTCAATTCCAGTACCTGGTTTCTTTGAGCTTTTTCCCTTTGCTTATCAGTAACCTTCCCCACTCCAACTGTGATAACCTCAGCTTCCGTCATTTGTCATCCACTTAGTCACTTGTTTTTTCAACTTTGATATATATGTGTACAGCTATTTTAGAATTTTTAATCCATACCCCATAATAAATAACGGCCAACTGGAATATAGTGCTTCTATTCCACTCCTGAATATAATGCTAAGAGTTGTATCAGCCCTGTGACCTCTCAAGACAGCCCTTCTTATGGAATCTATATTTGGCCTTCTTGTTTCTGTAAATTTGCCCTTCACAACCTGAGCAGAGTGGTAGACATATTTACATAAAGTCTGAGTTTACATAAAGTCTGAACCCTGTGTTTGTTTCAGCGCAGACCTTGCTAAGAGTCTGTATGTACTTGACAACGTTAATCTTAGGAGCTAATCTTTTAATTTCTGTGACAGTTATTGACTAAAGTCTCACAAGCTCTTATTCTTATTAGGCCTTTAGGAATTCCAATTTGATTCTTTCAGAAGATGCTGTTGAGAGACACCACATAAAAGGCAATGTGTCATTCAAGAAATCCCAACAATTGCAACGCTGGGACAAATAGTGTTTTAGTCCACATGGGCTGTTAAGTCTACATAAAATATCAATGTAAAATGTCAACTAACAGTGCCCCAGGGAAATGAACCATACATGAAAATCCACAGTATATCTCATTCTTAGGTGATGCTGGCAGGGTAATAAACCTTGTGGCCTATATTTAACCCCCAGAATCTGTGCAGAACATGGACGCTTCAGTTCCAAGCTCCTGCTTTACCACTTGGCATATGAATTCCAGGAAAAAGGCTGAAGAATATGCTATCCTTTAAAATGTTCCAAAGTACTTTTTATATACAGCATTTTGCCAAGTTATAAATACTGTATTGTATTAACCAGAAAGTCAATCAAAAAAGGGGATTTACAATGCTAACTCCATACATCATTTAAGGTTTGATTTTGTAATCAACGAGACCCTATATTGATTACCAGGAGATGTTATGTTAGATTCTAATAGGTCAGAGATAAGTAGAGTTTTCACAAATAGTTCCTTTATTTCTGGAAAATCCACTCTGACCCACCAGCTCAAGGTAAAGACTACAATGTGAAGCTAGAGATACCAAAAAAGGACAAACCATTGACAAGAACTCAAAATTGGACCATAATAGCATTAAACCATGGAACTCCCTTTATGTGTAAAAGGAAGCATGTTTTCTGTCACCCACAATAAGTAGAAATGGTGCTATGAGCATGGGTGTGACTCCTTAGAGTTTGGAAGAAGCCAAGATGAATAAGCTTGGCAAGGATTCTAACCCAGCAGGTCGCTGAAAAAGAAGTTGGTTCCTGATGAATTTTAACGGCACCCTAACTTCCCACACTGGCTGAAGCAGCCAGCTCTCTGTAACATACGCCATCTCTATGATTACCTGCCAAATGCTCACTGCAGACCTGCAAAGATTAGTTGCTCCAGAGGGAGTGGTTTATAACTCCATGACACTGTTTTGTGCCAGATCAATAAAGACAAAGGCACATGACAAGCTGCCCTTATTTTCTGTCCGTACAGACACAAAGGACCCCGCAGTTCCACCGAATGCTGCTGACTGGTCCTCAGCATCACTTAGACACCCCAGGGATTGTCCTCATTTGTTTTTCACATAACACTATAATTTTCTGAAATATGAATTAGCTGCAATGCAATTGTATTTTCAGGGAATTGAAGGTTTCCCATACATTATCGTCAATTTGCAGGGAGCTTGCTGTTCCTGTGTCATACAATGGGGGATTTCTCTATTAACAATAGATTATAATGACGTAGTTAGAAAAATGTCTGTATTGTTCACATATGTTAAAACCAGGTGGTTTTAAGCAATAGAAATTCAGCTAATAATAACAGTGATGATAAAACAGGCTCAAGTAGATGATCCTTCCTTTCTTCTTTTCCATCCTACATAGAAGTTAATTTACATTTTAATAAACTGAATAGAAAATAATGGAAGGGTCATGTTTTTCTGTGATGTGAGCAGAGAGTACTTTTTAGGGAAAGAGGAAAATACGGAGTCAGAGGACACAAAAAATTCAAAGATTCTAGTCTAGAGCATGAACAAGGCTAGACTGTTGTGAATCTTATCACAAATTCTCCCTGGGAAAAGATAAAGAAAATTTAACAGTCCAGGACTTCAAGAAAAATTGAGGGCACTTTAGTCCTATGAGGTCATTATTTTAAAAATGACCTGATTAATCTTCCCTCAATTAATCTAATACTCGGGTCATTTAAAGGAACATGAGTTTCATTTTCTTTGCTTGATATGTTAACAATATAAAATAATTACAATTCTTTCTATTTCACTCTGAATTAGATTGTATCAAATTATGTATTGAGTATAAAATGCTGTCAGATAAAAAAGGCAGTGGAGAGCTAAAGCTAAGAAATCAGAAGAATGTTTTCTCCAGGGACAGTTATGTTTTCTGATGTTTCCCAAAACATTTCCTTGTTTTATGATGAGATAGAAGAATACTTGTTTTGTTTCTTGTTATTTTGAATTTAATACTGAGGGTGTAGACTTGAAAAGACAGCATCACTAGACCCACATGTATAGTGGTAGGTTAGCACTAATGAAATAGAACAGGCATCAACAAAAGTACTCTCCTGGGGTTCAACATTCTTTCAGCTTATTTTCTATATTTTTCCACTTTGGACTTTCAAACTGAGGTGATATTACTAAAAACTCAGAAAAATAAACATCAGACTGATTGTTTTTGCTAGCCAGTGTCTCACCGTCTGTTATAGGACTGTTCCAGCAGGTGGGCAGGGCTGCTGTTGCATGCATAGGCCACTTGGCAGGGACCAGGTCCAGCCCTGGAGGCCACTGCCTCTGTCCTTGGTAGCTGTGTGACTTTGAATTCAGAATCTCTGGGACGTCAGTGGGACAGCCAATGTACTTCTTTCCCAAGTTTGAATCCAGCTAAGGAGTAGACTCAGAAGTGAAACAGATGGAGATAAAATATGTTTTATTAATAATATGATTGCATATGTAGAACATTCAAAAGAATTTATAAAAAATTAGAATCAATAAGTAAATTTAGCAAGCTTGCAGGATACAGGGCCAAAATAAAAATATCAATAGTATTTCTCTGTACTGGAAATGAATATTTTAAAAATATTTTCAAGGACATCAATTGTAGTAGTAGCATAAAAATCAAACACCTACAATCTGCACACTAAAAAATTACAGAACATTGCTGGGGTAAATTAAGGAAGCTCTAAATAAAGGGAAGCCTCTGGAAATGCTCCATATCGTGATCTGGAGAGCAGTTACATGGGTATGTACATATGTAAACATTTATTGAACTGTAAAGATTTCTGCATCATATGTGAGTTAAAACAGTAAAAAAAAAACTTTTAAAAGTTAACAACAACAAAAAACTGGATTAAGGACGTGGATCAAATGTGTGGCCACAATAGACTTTTACATACTAGACACACAATACTTGCCCAAAAGCACAGCTAGACAGCTACAGCCCACATTTACCAAAAGCTGCAGAACCAACCAGAACTCTGAGAACTGACAAGTGCAAGACTCCAGATGAGAGGGAAAGAGGCTGAGCCGAACAATCCAGGTTTCTTTTTCTCAATCCCCCCAGTAAAATGCATTACTCTTCTCTTTCCATTAGGTAAGACAAGAGGCCTGGGGTGTTATTTAATAGGAGTCTCTTCACAAAGAAGCAACTGAAAGGAAAGGAGGGCATGTCTCCCCAGTCGTGACTTCACTTCTCTGTGCTTTAATCTTCGTGCTTGTAAAGTGGTAATAATAGAACTGATCTCACACAGTTTTGCAAGGATTGGGGAGAAAAAAACAATACATGTGAATGACTTTGCTAAGTACCAATAAATGTGGAATTGGAGAAGCAAAGCATGGACACTTTAGAGAGGGAAGAGATCTTCAGAAGGACAATCTGATCCACTTCTGGTATTTTTTAGATTAGGAAACGGAGGCTCAGGGAGGTCTAGACCTGGTCCAAGCTCCACAGCTCCCTGGAAATGCGCTGTTGATTGTTATAGCGGAACTGCCTCCAGGTCCCAGGAGTTCAGGTGCCTAGTCCCGAGGTCTTTCTGCTAGACCATTCTGCCGAGTAGCCGTTCTAAGTGGCGGCAGGTAGACTTGCCAACCCTTCTCCCAACAACCATGGAGTTCCTGTTTTCAGTAGGTACATGCTATGTTTCTACCCCGTGGAGCCTCTGTGGGCTGCTGCACTCAGGCAGCAATTTATAGCCCTTGTTGTGCTTTTGCAGTAAGAACAAGATTACTATTTAGAATCAAGGTAGCTATTTTCACAATCCACTGCGAAGCAGTTAGGCAGGTATTCTTTTGAAGGTAAATAAACACAGTCAGCGCAATTATTTGATTCCATTTAGTATATTAGAAAAGGTAATGGGTTAATGATACCCTAATGGCCCATAACAGTTAATGCACCACAAAAAGAATGAATCATAAATCCCCTTCTCACTAATAACTCCGTGACTAGTGTTATAAAAAGGCACTAAGCCCTAGGGAATCAGTGTTTTCACCTGCCTACCAAGTGACAATATCATTAGTTTGGATTCTGTATTCACTGGTCACGAAAATATAGGATCTTTGGGGAACAGGAAAACCTGTAATGTATTCTGTTTGTTTGATGTTAGATCTTTGCAACCTCACCTGGGGGAGTTGTTATGGCAAAGAAGATGGTCCTGTAAAATCCGGGTGACTTTCTAACCGTGTGCTAGTTCATCCTGAGCTGGGGTAGTAGCTGAAGAGAGAGTTCTTACTGATGGCAGGTAGCACCCGCTTCCGGTGCAGACCCAGCGGAATGACAGGGTAGGGAAGGACATGTACCAGTTCAGATTGACACAAACACAGAAGCTGTTTGTGTTTCTTTTGGAAAGGGATTTGACTTATACGTATGCCCTGAAAACACGTGCCTTGCCTCCTGGTTCTTTCCCTCTATGGTAAATACTGACAGGACGGGCTTCTTTGTCATAATTTTGGGTTAATAGATTGGGAGCCAGTAATTCTAGTCAGAGAAAGAGCTGTGCACACATGGAATAATTCCAGGAGGATGCCCAAAAAAGCCTGACAATGATACTGGTGCACAGCAGGGCGCCTTGTCCTCAGTCACCTGGCTCCTCTGTAGATTTCTGTATCTGCACCCACATTTCCCCTGAATTACCGAAAGAACAACTTATCTAGGGACCATTTTGATACCATTGCTGTTTCCTTACTTATAAATGGTGAGATCAATATCTATTCGGCAGGATTTTCATGAGCTCATTATTTGAGTTTTGAATGTAATAAACACAAAAGTTCATAGCCATTATTATTATTATTATTAACGTGTGTATTTCCCATTAAAATTAGATAAATGTAAAATTAGTTTAAAATAAGAATAGTCCACTAGTTATTTATTATATATGTATACATAAATGTATATATATTTACATGTGTTGTTTTATATGTATATATCCCATAATAACTACAGTAAATAGATACAGTTAGAGATCAGCATGGCTCAAGAAATGTGTCACTGTTTGACCAATTTTCTTTGTTTACACTTGTGTTTATGGAATAATTATTACTCACTTTACTCACAGAAGTAACCTAATTTGGACAGTAAGTTATGTAACAGCCCTAACTAAGGATTAAATGGAAATCTTTGATCTCAGAAAAATCTAAGACCAGTTATAGTCCCAATGCCAATGAGTAAGGCATCCACTAGACAACCTGGCTTAAGAAATTTGTATTGGAGACACTAACATTTTTTTTAAAATATATAATACATCTTCAATAGCAGTTACCAAAACAAAGACAAAAACAACAAACTCAGCAGTCATGAGATTTGTCCCTAAAAGGGAACTTTGCACTTGGTAAGGAACATTATGTGTTTATTCTCATGTTTTCTTACAGTTTGCTCCTGGGGTTGACATTAATAGCTGCAAGTTCACGTGGATGGCTTTCGTATTGACTAGAACCCTTTAAGTAGCTGCTGCATTAAAGGTTATTCTGCTATTCAGTTTTTGTCTATTTTTTTTCCTTTTCTTTAACTCCTGGTAATTTCTCTAGTTCTCACAGCTTTTACATTTAACTCCAGCACTTGGAGATTTCAGGCAGTTTTTAAAGGCTCATTTAAAACTTATCAGACAGATGGCATAAATTTATCTATTTTATATCCTAATGTGAAAAAGAGGGAAAGCAAACTAACATTAAGACCTAGGGGTTCCACATGACAAACATAAATTACCTTATTTTGATGACTTCTGAATTTTTGCAAGGAGGATATTTGCTTTCTGCTTTATATAACTTTTCTGTACTTTGTGCAGTTTGATTTTAAAATGTCTTTTCTGCCTCTCTTACTTCTATTTCCTCTCAGAAAGTGTTCTTTCAGTTAGGAAAATATTACTTTAGCAAAACACCCTTTTAACAGTCTCCTTTTAAGCAGCACTGGAAGATGAGTTTTTCCTCCCTTCAATCTGGCCTGGGCATTTTGTATTCACTCTTAGGGTAGATGTACATGTATCTTTTTTTTTTTTTTTTTAACATTTTCAACTGTACCTAAATAGATTAACCTTAAATAGAACTCTTTAGAACTGTCTTATTTCATCTCAAGCTCAACATCAAAGTCAAAACTCTTTACCATTTCTTCTAAACACTTCAAGCTCTCTAACTTCCTAAAATACTCTCTGCTATTCTCCAGACCAGGAGCCTTGGGGTCCAGTGACCCATTTAGGCTGTCACCTGTGGCATAGGTAGAAATGATGGCAGAGTTTTTGAAGTTCACAGGTAAAAGCTATAGGTTAAAATTAAATGTGCAGTATGACTCTTACATTAAGAAACATTTTATTTGAATTTCTAATAGTAAATCTGATTCAGATATTTCTGTACTGCCAACCATATGTAAGGAGAAATTTCATACTACCTAGTTCGTCTTCTTACTCTAGGTTTTTGTGGCCCTAGAGATGATAAAATTAGTGGAGTCATCAAAAGAAAATATTGAGGTTTAGATAATGCACAAACTGATTTACTATGGATTGTGGATTGTTACAGAGGATATAAAAAATGGTTTTTTTTTTCAGTACTGTGACATAGGGAGACTTTTTTAATATAAGTCTCTGGGAACCTAGAGGGAATAAGAGTTATTTTCATTGCTCCTTAAGGATTTCATTGCAATATGTGAAAGTTCTTTATTTGCACCTCTATGGCATTTGCTTTGCATGTTATAAAGCCGTTATTGAATTCAGAAAATAAAATGGAATAAACTATTTGCAGTAGAATACACTAGAGCTAGTCACAAATACAAAGCTTGAACAGGTAGGTTTGGCTTCCCCTTCCTCTGAGAGCCCTGAAAATCATTTGAGAGTTAAACATGCAGGTAAAGACTTCATTACTGCAACCTCATCATGATCTGCTTTTATGTTACAGGCAATGAAAGCTTAGAAGAAAACTATGTCCAGGACAGTAAGATGGGGTTTGTCATCAACGCCATCTACGCCATGGCGCACGGGCTGCAGAACATGCACCACGCCCTCTGCCCCGGCCACGTGGGCCTCTGCGATGCCATGAAGCCCATCGATGGCAGCAAACTCCTGGACTTCCTTATCAAGTCCACGTTCGTCGGCGTGTCTGGAGAGGAGGTGTGGTTTGATGAGAAAGGGGATGCTCCTGGAAGGTAAAGCAGTCTTTTCCGTAATGGATCCAAATAACCTTGTTATCTTCCCTGAGCCAGACAGGTGGATGCTCTGGCTCCCTTTGGTTCCATGGTTTCTAGGCACCACAAGGATAGATACAACTGGACAGCTGAAAGGACAGGGCTAATGTCAGATGGAAATTACATTATAAAGCATTGAAAAACTTACTGGTGAATACGCTGTCTCCTGCATCCTGCCAGTGCCACCACCCGCTACCCAGCAATCCTCCCTGCTCTCCCCTCAGCATGCCTGTGACCCCCCTGCAAGGCCAAGAAACTTAAGAGATTATGTCAGATCAGCAGAGCCCCCCCGGCACTGCTGACACCAGGCCAGCATCTTCCTGATGGATTGGTCTCAATGCCATACTGGTCGTGGAATATTTTAATAACACACCTGCTTACAGAGCTTAATACGTGAAGAAGCCAAGTCCCACTAGGCACCCCCTTCCTCAGGCTAACTCATGTTCCTGCTAACACGTCTCGTGGAACAAGAAAGGAAAGAATTTTCCATCTGGCATCGCTTTCGAGTCTCTATGGCTTCCAAAGAATTAATCAAGAAGCAAAGAAGAATTAAATCTAACTAACTGTATGCATTTTCCCCAAGTTACTTTATATACAGTGTTTTCTGCAGCACTTGTTTTCGTAACTCCAGTCAGAGCTTGTGTACTTGGTACATGGAGAATGGGATCAATGTGAAGAGTAGTTGTGTTCACTCATGGGGATTTTCCAAGGCAAGGGATAATCAGAATAGTGGGGTAACAATTCAGACCTGCAACAGGAAAGAAAAAAAGGCACTCAGTTTGGCTGCTGCAGTTTGCCCACAGTCTTGGTTGTTTTTTTTTTTTTTTTTTTTCATAGGCCCTGTTATCTTTCAGTACATGATTTTGCAGAATGAGAGTTTAGAAAAGCATATGTTGTGATCAAATGGAACATCCAATCATTTAATCCTCATTTCTATAGGCATATTATTTTCCTCTTTTAAAGATGATAAAACTGAATGTCAGAGAAACTAAGAAACTCATCTAAAGTCACCCAGAGAGTAGCTGGTAGAGGCAGTATGGTCTCAATCGGAGGCTTGTAATCTTTTTGCCACAACACGCTGCCTTTTAGCTAATCCTAAAATTAGGCAAAGTTGCTGGCAACCTTCTTAATGGCATTTCAAAAGTACTGTAATAGACTATTTGACTCTAAAAACTTACCCACATATCTCTTTCATATAAACTTAAAGTTCTATGTTTAGAGAGTGCCTTGTGGGGCCCGAGTGGCTTCTCCCTGTTAAAATCCAGCAGCTCAAGGAAGGATAAATGATAAAAGTGATTGTCAGAAGTTAAAGCGACGATTTTATCAGATTCCTTCCAAACTACCAGTTAGGTAGGAGCAGATTTAGATGAAAATGAGAGAGGGAAGGAGGGAATGATGCCAGATCTGGGCATGTGGGAAGCTCCAGGTGCTAAGCACCTTAGGAAATGGTACCAGAAGGAAGAAGTAGGCCTAAGAGTCAGAACACTGACCACCCCCTACAACCCACTTTTAAACTCATGGTTGTTATCCTGGGTTCTGCTGGAAACCAGGCTGTGTAAAGGATTAGATTTGGAATGGAACCTTCCTTCCTTCATGATTCTGTGCAATAACACACACAATGTGCCCAGGACAGGGCCAGATGCATTTCCCACACTCTGTAGGTGTGAGTGTCCTCCCCTTCTCTCTATTTGTAAATTATCCAAAATACAGGCACACAAGTTTAGCTGGTTTCTCCTCCATCTTTTATTGCATGTTTAAATAATGAGCTTTCCCTTGGGTCCCTCTTCAAGGATCATTTCCTCATGCTTGAAGTTGGTCAGCTTAATCTGTGTTCAGTTTCTATTCCAACCACTTTCTACTGTTTGTATGTCCTGTCATACCACCATTCATGCTTTTGGTCCCTCTTGTAATTATTTTAGTTAATAATCATGCTACATAAACTTAATGCATTGAGAGGATGCTGTAAAGTTGCAATTTACACATAAGGATACTCCAAATAACTGCCAACATGTCAGGAAGAGACTCTGGGTTCAAGAGAAAAGAGCAGTGATCACTAAAACACACAGCGCAGGAGAAGACCTCTTTTTAGCAAGTCAGTGTTTTTCCCTTGTTACCTTCAAGCATTTTTTCCTCCAGCTCTTGGAGCTTTTTAGAAGTGTGTTTTTATACCAAAATATTGTGAATTTTTCAGTTTCTAAATGTTAATGAAGTGTGAACTGATTTCTCTTATTGAAATGAGGAAGTTGAAATAAAAGTCTTAGGAAACCGATTTATAGGAAAAAGATATCCTAAAGCTAGCGTTACACTTAAGACTTTGTTGAAAGTATATAAAGAGACTTAACCATGTAATATGGAGTAAAACAGAAAGATTAGAGGAAATGAAAAAGGAAACTACTCACTCACAGCAGGCTGTATAACCATAATGAGTTTAAAGTGGAAAAATATTGAAGGTGTAGATTAGTATCGTTGATCAGTGGGATGAGTGTGAGCTGTCAGCCCGCAGTGAATACCCATGTGGTTATCACTCAGAGAGCTACTCCAAGAGCAACCTGATGTGTCTCAGCAACAGGAGGAATAAGAACCCTCTATTAACCAAAAATCAGAAAGCAGAGAGGTGAATAATGTGCTGCAAGTGTGCCATTCTCTCTTCTCACTCCAGGTAAGTTTTGATCATCCGGAAAAGTAGGAGAAAGACTCCCTTTACTCTTGTAGAGTCCTCTTTCCCTTGAGGGGGCTACTATTTATAGAAATGGCCAGAATCTGGATGTGGAGAAGCCACTAACAACCCTGTGGGTGACAGAATGCACTTGCACATTAAGAACAAGCAGAAAAGCCAATAAAAGATGTTAGTTGTCCAGACAAAGAACTAGGCCAGATATAGCCAATAGATTTCAGATGCCATCTAAGGTTGGTTGGTAATTTCTTCCTGGAGTGCTGGGCTGAGGACAATTCTGAGTCTGAATCAGGTTTAGAGGGATGAAATCCCAGGATGGATTGGGTAGAAGCATTGTAGGGAGAGGGAAGAGAGCTGTGTTAGTTAATTGCCATCTGTTTCTTTGGGTCAAGCGCAAAGAGCGAGAACTTGCCTCCTATATTCTAGGGCAGAAGGGTGAGAACCCTGCCCATGTTCTGCAGGAAAGAATCCCACTTTGCAGAGCCAGGAAAGGAGAATCGGGCGTACATTTTGGGCCAATTGCCATGTGAGTTATAGTTTACTTGGAGTAAAGAGCAACATGGAAAGAAGACTGAAGAATACCTGAGAATTTTCAATGACTGAGAGAGAAATGGCTATGACAACACAAAGATGTTCTCGTATACTTATAGCATAGAAATAAGGAGAGTATTTTAGCACAACAATAGTGCTACACATATGAATGATGCAGTGATATTGCCTTACATGTGCATTTGTCCCGACTGTGAAACAGTTTTTTACATGCCTTATGTTCGTAAATCCCTGCAAGAACCCCGTGAGCCTTAAAGAGTTTAGCAACATTCCAAAGTAGTATAATCTGCTGTTAAAATGTTAGCAAGGCGATTCCAGCTTACACATTCTAACGTCAAATCCTGTGTTTTTTTCCATTGAGTTGGAAAATGCTCTCCACTGCCAGCACAGAGAAATGATGAATCTGGCCCCCCAAACACACTCTGGCTAGAGTAAATATTTCTAAATGTCGATTTTACCGCCATGTAGCCCCACAGCATTTGAAACCACTGAAATAACTGACGCGGATGATTTGGATTCAGAAATGTTTCTCCTAATCAAGGGAGAGACCAGTTTAAATGTCAATGCTCAGGATGTTCAATTCCCAACATCCTTGCTAATTAAAGATGCATTTATCAGATTCCTTGCTCTATTAGCACCTAAAATAGGTACCAGACTTGGTAAAACTCACCTCTTTTAATCCAATGGGATGAAAATAGCAATTGAATGTGAAAAAGAAATTTGGAATAAAAGCAATCAAATTAAAAATTAATGTTAGTAAGAACTGTTACTTGATCAAAAAATAACTATATTCAATATCTTATGGTAACCTAGAATGAAAAAGAATATGAAAAAGTATATATGTATGTGTATGTATGACTGAAATATTATTTGCTGTACACCAGAAACTGACATGACATTGTCAACTGCTAGACTTCAATTAAAAAAAGGTTGAAACAAAAGGATAACTTAGTGAATAATAATTTGAAGGAGATAATGGTCAACTCAGCACATATGGGATTACTTCTTTTGGAGAACAAGCAGAGAGAAAAGTACAAGAATAATATATTCTTTAATATGGATGATATGCAAACAGAGACTGAAGAATGGAAAACATATTTTGGAAAATCAGAGGATACATAACTAAACTAATTAAAATAAACTAACACATTGACAGTAGCTGGTGTTAGGACATGGGGTGATTCTAATTTTTACCTCTCTTCTGTCTATTATTGTCTATTTACCAGATTCCTTTGGTTTCTACGTCATGTCCATGTCATTCTCCAAGACACACATGTCATTTTCTTTGCAGGTATGATATCATGAACCTGCAGTACACTGACGCTAATCGCTATGACTATGTTCACGTTGGAACCTGGCATGAAGGGGTGCTGAACATTGATGATTACAAAATCCAGATGAACAAGAGTGGAGTGGTACGGTCTGTGTGCAGTGAGCCTTGCTTAAAGGGTCAGATTAAGGTAAGCCAGCCACAAATGGATTCTTGGATGATGTCCATAGGAGACCTCCTGCCTGGGCAGAAGTAGAGAAAAACACATTTTTCTTTGAAAATACTGTCCAGGAAAGGGTGTGCCAGGGTTACTGTTCCTGTTCTTGTGTCTAGCAAAAATTGAAACGACAAAGATCGGGAGATGAATAGGCATAGAATAGTCTTTATTCAAATCGCAATGATGAGCTGCAATCTTAAACACAGTGTAGAAAGCAAGAGGATGAGTAATCAAATTAAAAACTGAAACAAAAGTAATGGAAACCAAAACCAGTGATACTGCTTAGTCATAGTTCTAGCTATTGTTAAAGAAAGCAGAAGCTGAACAATGCCAAGTAAGTGTAAAACTAAAATAAAAGAAGTTGAAATGAGGTAACACAGAAGTGCTGCTTGCCTCTTCTCTTTTCTCCACCAAGTTCTTTGATTTTTCCTGAAACTACTGTTTTCCACCCAAGAAAGAGTCCTCACTTTCTAATTATTCTCAGAAGTTTTTTTTTTTTTTTTCCGGTTTGAGGCAAGTGAGTGACCATGATATCACTGTATACTTAAAACTAGAGTAAATAAACATCAAATACTGGGCATTTGACTCAACCTAGTAGAGAGAATTCTTGCAGAAGAAGGCATAGAAACAGCACTCTCTGTTTCCCGTGCTATTTAAAACCAAACTGCCTGATGCACCGGGAATGGAGCATAGGGGAGTGATTGTGAACTGGTAGGGGTGTGCATTAAATGACCTGATAGGTCTCTCCCATCTCTAATTTTCTGTGATTCATCTCTGGGAACAGACTAGCTGTCACGTAAATGTCACAAAGCACAGCTGGAGGTGCAATGGGTACTGTGTGAGGCTCCTGCTCTCTTGCTATGGAGCTGCACTGCTGCGCCGTTCGCAGGAGCTGCAGAAGCGCCCTCCACCCTCAGAAGATGCCCTGAGACGTCTACTGAAGGGTCCTTAGGGCAAGAGGCTGGTAGTGTTGGTGCAGCAGCTGGAAAAGCTTTCTCTCTACTGATCAAAGAAGGTAGAGGATCTGGAACCTCCAACATGTTTTAGCAACTGAGAAGAGCTTTCTGGGTGGACTCAGACTCTCAGTGGATTCAGTCACTTTGAGTTAGAAAAAAATTTCTAAGGCAACTCACCTGAGGTTTTAATGTTAGTGCTTTCTTTGCATATGTGATATTAAAATATTTAATAATTGTCTTGACAACTAACCAATCAAAATGAACTCCATTTTAGTGCTATAATGGGATGTTGGAGGCCTCCTACCATGCCCATGGTTAATCCTTGAGTTGTCGGATCACAGGAAGATTTAGGTGAGGAATCCTGCACAGATAGGGTAGTGTGGGGCAGTCAGGATGCTTGACGACACCATTAGTTTCTACCCAATGTAGAAGTATTTCAGAAATGTGAGAACGTCTCCGGCCAAATCAGTGTGTATGGGGTGGGTATCAGTGCTGCTTCTCCCCGTAAATCCAGTTCTGATTCTTGTCCAGATGGAAGTTTTCCCATGAGGCTGTCTAGTGGTATGTAGGAATCTATCCTCTGAAATCAGGGGCCTACAACTTCTCTTTGACTATTGCCACAAGATGCCAGACCACTAAACCCTGTGCCGGTCAGCTTCTCTAGGTGGTAGGGAAAACCAGACATCTGAGACCGACGTCATATGACTGGGACAGGCCGGAAGCCCCGGGCTCTATGCACTTCTGTGACCCAAAGGGCACGTCACATGTTCGACTCAGGTCTCCTTTCACTGAGTGTTTAGTGCAGAGAACTGCTGTGAAAAAGTTGATAGAATGAGAAAGTTTGGTTTTTCAGAGTATAAGAAAAGCAAACAAGCAAAGCAAGCCCTGGCAAGAGAATGCAAACCATTCCAAAGACGCTCCACACTCTCGCTCGCTTTCACAGTCCCCTCCTGTTACTCTGACTGCTGCCAGGCCGGGAACAGGGCTCACACACCACGTGCAGTCCCATTTGAACATTCCAGAGGAGAGGCCTTCCTCCCGCCCCCAAGTTCGGAGGAAAAGCTGTCTGCATAGATACTAGAGTATTTCTGGCACCACATGTGCGTTACACCTGTGCAGTGTTATCAAAGGAGATCCCAGAAATCGTTCCTGAGCCATTACAGAGTTCTCGCTATAAATGCAGGTCCCTTGGGGTCCAATTTTTGTAATACTGGTACCCTGCAGGATGGAAAGTGTGCCTGTTCTCAAAGCACCTGGAGTCAAGGTGAGGGGGATATTTGTTTCCCATAAGCACCATGGGAGGTATGGAAACAAATGAAATCTGAATCCCATTTACCAAATAATAGCATTTATATTCTTATACCATCTATTTGCCACCTACCAGGCCCAGGATGCAGAGCCAGATCTCTAAGTAGCCACGACAGAGACTGAAGAGAAGCAACTTAAAAGGCGACCTTAGGACTTGCACTTGTATTAACTGAGAACCATAACCTTTAGGAGAGGATTATTCATTTAAAATATCAAATGCCACTTAAAATGATGGAATAATCATTTGACTTCTTTTGTGGTAAACTTTGGAACTTTCTTCTGGTCATTTCCTTTGAAGTAGTTAAAAGTCCAGATTTCTTATGTTATTGATTTTTAGAAATATAACTATAATATCTTACAGATATAATATTTTATGGAGGCAGAAACTGATTTCAATCATACCACAGACACAGGTAAATAAAATCAGACTTTCATTGTTGTTCCTTATATTAGTCAGGGTTCAGTCAGGAAAAAAAAGAACCTATGCTCGGTAGGTTCAAGTTTTATATTTTTAATATAAAATACTGGTTATGAAAGTAAAAGGGGGAACTGGGGCAACTCAGAAATGAGCAACAGCAGGAATCATTTCCACCCTGGGGCTAGATGGACATGGGGAATGTCACAGCTACTACCTGAGATGCCCCCCAAGGTGGGAAGAGGAAGATACCTGGATATTGTGGCTTCTCCTCTCTCTGTCTGTTCAGTCTCCCATTAGATAATTCCATTTTCCCAACACTATCCAGAAAGACAGCCTGGAGAATGCAGTTCATCGGTACTTAGCTCAGATTCCCCTGAACCCCTGATGCTAAGCAAGTCTTAAGTGCTAATGCATTATTGGGAGGTGCAACCCCAGGGAAGCAAGAGTGCGGGGAAAAGTGAAGGGAGACATGGAAGCACGGAAAAACACCACCACCAGGAAGGTGATGCGTCGTTGAGCAGGACGCTGCCTCACTGAGCACAGTTAGTCACTCAGCCTCCTAGAGATCTCTGGACGGGCTGCTCGGACTCTCCGCTGCAGGAAGGGGAGAAGGATGTATGTACTCATGCCATTCTGTTTTCTGTTTCCTGTGGTCAACGTTTGCTCACAGGAAGTAGCATCACCTGACCCCTTTAGACAGCTGCTGAGGAAGCCAGGGTCCACATCCTGTTATATGGCCCTTCTTCGGATTTGGAAGCAGTTGGGGGAGTGGAAGCCTCTGTGGGTCTGTTCTGGGCTCCTGCTGTGGTGGGTGCAGTGGAGGTGGCTGTGGAACCCAGTGCCTCCTTCACGGAAGAGAGCCAGCTGGAGATGCCAGAAGATGACACAACAGTGGTGGAAGCTGAGGTAGGGGCTGAAGAAGTGTCCAGAACCCCCAAGAACTAATGGCCAAGGGCCTAAGAGACAGGCCAGGCAAAAAGAATCAGAGGCAGCACATTAAATGCAGACAACAGAACTGCACGCTAACAGCAAGGGCCTGGCACGTGTACTGGCCTCCCGTACCAAGCCTGCTGCTGTTTTCCTTGGTGTGGGGGAGGGCAGGAAAGATGTAGGAAGGAACGAAAAGGCAGAGGAGGGGAAAGTGAAGGAAAGGAGAAGGAGGCAGTAGAGATCAGAGATTAAGTTTTATCAAATTTATTCTTGTGCAAGTATAAAAAGGGATGCCTTATGGACATCATTTCAATTACTCCTTTAAACAACTGTTTAAAAGGGGAATAATCACCCTCATTTTATAGATGAGGAATCTGAGGCCCAGAGGGTTTGCAGACTTTCTCAGCTAGCAAATAAATGCTGGAGCTGGGCTTGGAACCAACCCAAAGCTCTTTATCAACCCACAGCCACATGTTGTTCAACCATCTTTCATTGTATGAACTGGCATACCTCCTACAAATGCAAATTTCAATTGCTAAGCCTTATTTTCTCAACAGTTCATAGGAAAATTATAGAGATCCACTTTAAAAATACTGAGGGAACAAAATCTGGAATTAAGGAGGCAATCAATATTTGTGAGAGCTGACAGGAGAGTTTAGCAGAGACAAGGAAATGGGCAGAAAAGTTGAGGGAAAGGATCATGGAGGTTGCTTTCACTGCTCTCCTATTCTTTCCCCGCCCACCCTTTTTTTTTTTTCCCTCCCCTTAAGTTTGTTTTCAGATTCTTTACTCCAAGATGATGGTTTGAGTCTGGGAGGCTGGACATGGAGTGTGAAGATGATCATCATTTCCCCTATTCCCACATGGACAATAAGACAGAATTATGGAGACATTAGGTGAACAAGGACTATATCATAAGTGGTCCTTCATTACACATGCCATATCGTCATATAGTAAAATATACCTTCTATATGTGGGGAATAGCCCAGATACACGTATTTTTTTTACAAACTGTAGACTTCAGAATTCGGTTAACCATTTTTTCCCATTTGAAAGTGAGGAGCAAATGTCATGAAACTTCATATCTTCATACCTCAGCTTTTGTTTTCTAAGAATAAGGGCAATTCTCACATGGCCGTAAGACCACCTAAGAAAATTAGCAATAACATCATCATTTATAACTCTCCTGCCCACCTCAGCTTTCTCTTTTTGTGAGTCAAAATGAACCACCCATTTAAATTGTTCATAGTTAATGTCACCATTTTTGCAACCAATGAAACAATAATATGGTTCCTTCATTAAGCAATATTTTCTAAATTCTACTGTAGGATGGCAAATTCTCAATATAAATTGTCCACAAGAAAATAAAAAGTTCTTTATCTGAGAAGCTTATGATTATATACTGATGAGGTGATCTGCCCTGGCTACTAAAAACATATTGGCTAAAATTCTGAAAAAAGTTGAAAAAATATTTTTGTGTGTTTTATTATGCATATGAAAACATAAAATTATTATAGTCTCTCTGGATGAGGAGGAATCTTTGGAAGAACTGGTCATAATGAGAAACTCTACAGAATCATCATTCATTTATCCACAGCCACTCTGAGTAGTACCTACACCTTCACCTCTCATGCTTTGACTGGGGTTTACACTGGTCTCCTGGTTACTGAATCTTTTGGTGATCACCTTATCCTCAGACCTAGCTTGTCTGCCACGTCTGGAGACAGGTGCCCACCGGAGCTGCTGCTGAGTCACGTGACACTGGGCAGAGCAGGAACGCAGCAGAACTGCTGTGCCTGGGAGGTGGCAGTGGCTGAAGCGGGGCCCATTTTCCCTTTTCAGCAGACATTTACTGAAGTGTAACACACGTACGGAAAAGTAGAGGAGGAAGGCAATAGTATGGACACCCGGGGCACTCTTACTGCCGGTCTTCGCTCTAGCTGCTCCCGCTGCGCGGGACCCACTTCACCAGGTATACCAGAAAGCTTACTCCCTGCCCTCTCTCAAGTCTTTACTTGACTAGCATGTTTCTTAGTGAGGCCTTACCTGACCGCCACATGCAAAACTGCAATCCCCACTTCCAGGTGCCTCCCTATCAGGCCTGGGGCTAAGGTGAGGCACCTAAGGTACAGACATTAAAGAGACCCCATTCTCAGAGACCTGCAAGTGCAGGGGGCAGGGTACGTGCACAGCCCTGAGGGTGAGTGCCCCTTTAAATCTGATCCCTAGGCACTAGGCTTGTGCCTTACTTTGGTCCCTGCCCTGAACCCTATTCCTCCTTTATGTGGTAGTTTTTTCAAGCCCTTCTCTAGAATGACAGTTCCCCAAGAATGGGGCTATTGTCTGTTTTATTGTATTTCTAGATTTTTTATAGTGCCTGGCACTGTAAATGCATAATGTGAATAAATGAATGGATGAATGATTGAACATATATGCTCTGCATAGGCATTTCATTCCTCCTGCCAGCAGTACACTGAGTACATCATGTGAGATTCTGAGCTTCTTACCTCAGTGATCATCAGTTCTTTTCATTTATTTGTCCCCATGCAGAGCACCATGTCTGGCATGCTGAGCCACTAAATAAAGATTGGCTAAGTGAATATATAGCTACCAACCTCAGAGATACAATTTTGGTTCCCAGCGTAACATGCTATCATTGTGACAGCCATTATTACACTAGGAAGAGCCTGATTCTTGAGAATAACTGGAGATAATGTGACTGAGGTTTGCACAAAGTACTATCCCCTTGGCAGCTGTTTCCTCATCTGCAAAATGAGCATAATTAACTTAGTCCATGGAATGGTTGTGAGGGTTAGTGTAGTTCTGTACAGGGTGCCTAGCACATAGTCTGGTTCCATACGTGTCTGTTGTTGTGATCGTTTTATATTCCTATATGATTTTTGTTACATTTTCCTCTAATAAATTACAAAATAGACATTTTCCCAAATGGATATTTTTCTTTAGTTCTTGCAAAATTCTCTACACTTTCCTCTTATTTTTTTATTCTCTTTGAACTCTTCATTTTTATTTCCTCTGTTTATGTTGTATTCCATATTATTTCCCTCTTCTTTTTCATATACATTACTGAGTAATTAATATGTGCCAAGAACTATGCTAGCGCTGTGAATGCAAAGGAAACTTAAACATGACCCCTTCCTCTGAGGAACTCGTAATGCAGCTGGAAAAACATATATCAGCAGTTAGGGTCCATTGTTGCCCAAGCTCTCATACTGGGCACGGGGGGGACACAGGAGGGTAGGACTAGCCCTTCTCTCTTCCAGCTGATTCTCCTACAGTCCTAATTGGGTAGCCCAGTGTCTTTATTCTGTTTAGTCTTCTAGGCATTTCCCTTCTGAAGAAAAATTTCTCTGTTCCCTTTGATTTATCATTACTTTTCCTTCATTATATCCTCCTGATGCTGTTTATTTTCTTTTGCCCTTTTTCTAAATAAAGCCTAAATTTTGAAAAAATTAGGTTATTTCAGAAATGTGGTCATAAGGTGAATATTTGATTTCCTATGGCATAAATTCTTTGACTCCTATAGAGTATATGGAATTAAATCATATCCGTGTGCAAAGCAGCAGGTCATCTAGCCTCACTAACAATAAACAGAGCATCATGTACACAGGGCATAAAAGGAATCAAAACAGTCCCAGTGTCTTGGAAAGTCTTAATCCTTCAAGGGCAGTTTCAGTGAAATATCAAATCCCTTACCATGACTCAGAGCTGTCATAAAAGTGCTTTACTATAACAAAAATGAAACAATAACTTTATTCAGCTTTTGAGCATATACAACAGGCAAAAGAAATATCAGTTAGTACAAAAAATATAAAAATAAAATTTTAAATTTTGGCGATATTGGGGAGAGTAAAACATAAATTAGAGACAGTAATCTAAGAATGAAAAAAACAATATCTGAATGAAACATACCTACTGTATATATCTGAAACAATTAGAGGACAAAAGCTAACTTGTGGTGATAAAATACCAAATATATTTTAATTATAGAGAATTCCAAATAAAGTAATGTTTCAAAGGGCTCGCTGCTCCAGAAATACTTCCCAGAGCTTGTGATGTTGTGTCAGAACTCAGAAGTAGTGCCATAGATGGACTGATGGAGGAAAGATGATATTCTAAATGGAAAGGAATATTCTTTCTTTTATTAAAATATATATGTTTCTTTACTATATTGTTTCATGTTAAAACCATGGATTAAACAACTCACGCACTCTCTCTCTTCTGCCCTCCTTAAAATCTGTTCTCCAAATAGCAGCCATAATGATCCTTGCAAAAAGCAAGCCAGATGAAAAACAAATTAGGCTATGTAACTACCCTACTTCAAACCTCTCTCAAAAACAAAGTTCTGTGGACATTAATGAGGACATAAGCAGGGGGTGGCATAGAGGCAGCTCTTCCTTGTTTGGCAAACTTACGTAACAGACTATTAACAGTCAAAGTTATGTGCAGAAACGAGGTCCAGGGACTAAGTGAATGCCTGACCATAGAGCTTGTGTTTCAAAAGTGTAGGAAAAGTGAGGCACTAAGGTTCCTTGAGTGGCCCAATTCTATTTTTAAGAACTACTGCACTCAACACTCATTCATTGGCCTCCTACTGTGTGTTCCTGATACATTTCTTGATAACTATGATCTGATAACAATGAAAGTATGGCGTGATTCCCTTCTCTTGAGGAGCCCACAGGCCATTCAAACAATTTTGGCAGCTGTGTGCATGTTACTCTGGAGTGAGAAGAAATTAGAGGCATGTTGTATGACTGGAAGATAGGGACCAGAATTCAGGTTTCTGAGTCTAGAGGGGTGACTCTGAGATAGAAAAGACAAATCCCATATTTTAGGCATTGTATGGCGAAAATACACATATTTGGTGGTTGAATAAAGAAGTAATAAAAAATAACTCCATTTGAGCAGTTCCATTTTCATTACTTATTAGAAGTATAAGCTAATCATTTATTTAATCATTTAGTCATTGACAGCCTAATTTTAAACATTTCCCATGTGCCAGTTACTCATATGATCTACCTTCACCAGTCATCCTGTACAAATACATTTTCTTAGCATTATTATCTTATGAATTTGTCTAGTTTGTAGTATTCATTTTACAGTGAGAGAAAAAGATAAAGTTGATTGAAGAGATATACAGTGTTGTGTGACAGCTCTTATTGTGCTTCTTATAATAATTAAAATTAGAAAACAGTATTCATTACTAATTCAATTTTTCTCTTATCACTTAGAAAAATTTATAATTTGGAATGTAAATTTCTCCTGATTATTCTGAGGATAAGTGTGAATTTTTTCAAAGACTTAATTTAATTCTACTTTCTAAAGTTATTTGAAAGTTACAGGAGAAATAGAAAAACCTTTACGTTTTCTGAAAATATACTGTCACTGGATATTTTTCATGTAATTCTAAAACAGTGGTATAAATTTTGACCTGATTTGCAAGAAGATAATTTTATTTTCACAAAGAAACTATAATGTTTGTATAATAATATTTAGTTTAATTTCTGACTTTACATATGAGAAATATTTGATAATGTTTAATAGTTAGGGAGGGACTTCAGTTTCTACCCATGAGGGAGTAAGAGTATAGATTTTGCCTTCTGCTGTAAACAACCAGAAAACTTGACACAATGCATGAAATAACTGGGATCAGACTTTGGAAAACAGTGCATGACCTTGATTCCAAGAAAGTGAAACAAACAAGGTGAACCCTGAAATGACTCAGGCTTTCTGCCTGGAGGCAATTTCCTTGTTGCTGTTTAGTGAGAAAGAAACAGAGCTTGGCTGTCTTGATAATTTAGGAAGACAGAAATCAGAGTTTAGAAAGGCCAAGGCAGCTAGAATTTGTAGTACAGAGGAAGGAAGAGGTTGGATCTATGCAGGAAGAGTCCCAGAATTTGGCATTCGAGCTCCCCTGAGTATTTGACCGAATCTGTATGAATAGAGTAGAATTCAGAAAGTCCAGATAAAGAACAACTGCTGATGAGTTGGATTCCCAGAGGTAACACAAGGCCAAGAGTTGTCCTAGTTTCTACAGGCCAGAGTGGAGGTACCTTGTTGAATACACAAAGAATTAAGTAGAGACCCCAGTAGATCCATAACTTAATAATGAGGCTAAACTATTCCTAGAGTAGAGACTATTTAGGCTTGCCAGGAAAGATTAAAAACAAGGCTCAAAGTGATCTACAAGTAACTTAGATGACTTCCAGAACAAAGGGCAGTACTTCTTAAGAAAAAAAAAATCCAGCACTCTACAACTTATGTACACAACATCCAGCATCTGATCAATTTTTTAGACATATGATAAAGTGAGAAAATGTGACAGAATACCAGAAGGAAAATCAAGCAATAGGAGCAGTACCAGATATCATATTGATGATGGAATTAGTAGTCAAGAATATTAAAATATCAGGTATCACCTCACACGAGTCAGAATGGCCATCATTCAAAAGTCCACAAATGATGAATACTGGAGAGGCTATGAAGAAAAGGGAACCTTCCTACACTGCTGGTGGGAATGTAGTTTGGTGCAGCCACTGTGGAAAACAGTATGGAGATTCCTCAAAAGGTTAGGAATAGACTTCATATGACCCAGGAATCCCACTCCTGGGCATATATCCAGAAGGAACCCTACTTCAAAAAGACACCTGCACCCCAATGTTCATAGCAGCACTATTTACAATAGCCAAGACATGGAAACAGCCTAAACGTCCATCTCCAGATGACTGGATAAAGAAGATGTGATATATTTATACAATGGAATACTATTCAGCCACGAAAACAACATAATGCCATTTGCAGCAACATGGATGTCCCTGGAGAACGTCATTCTAAGTGAAATAAGCCAGAAAGAGAAAGAAAAATACCATATGAAATCACTCATGATTTCTGTGGAATCCAAAAAAAGAACATAAATACAAAACAGACTCATAGACATAGAATACAAACTTGTGTTTCCAAGGGGCCAGGGGGTGGGAAGGGACAGACTGGGATTTCAAAATCTGTAGATACTGATAGGCATATGCAGAATAGATAAGCAAGATTATACTGTATAGCACAGGGAAATATATACAAGATCTTGTGGTAGCTCACAGCAAAAAAAAAATGTGACAATGAATGTATGTACGTTCATGTATAACTGAAAAATTGTGCTCTACACTGGAATTTGACGCAACATTGTAAAATGACTATAATTCAATTAAAAATGTTAAAAAAGGAATATTAAAATATCTACTATAAATACATACTAAAGGATTTTAAAGAAAACATACATATCATAAGAAAACAAGTAGAAATGTAAGAATATAACAAAATGGAATTTATACCATGAAAAATAAAATACATTAGAGATAATACTTTAATGGATGGGATTAACAGCATGTTAGACATTATGGAAGTAAAGATCAGGAACTTAAAACATAACAATAGAGAATGGCCGAATGAGGCAGAGAGAGCGAAAAACAAACTTAAAGAAATGAACAGGCTCTCAGGAACTTGTGGAGTACCATGAAGAGGCATACCATAAGTGCAGTTGGAAACCCAAAAGGACAGGGGATAGAGACAAGCCAGAAAAAAAATTAAGAAATGATGACTGAAAAAATTTCAAAAATAATGAAAATGTAAACACAAATCCATGGAGCTCAACAAATCTTGAGGAAGATAAACATGAAGAAGACATAATTAAATTGCTAAAAACCAGGGATAAAAAGGAAACTCTTTATATCAGCCATGATTAAAAAATAAAGGTCTGTGACACAGAGAGACTTATCAGAAACCATATGCAAGACAAGAAACAAATGATATCTTCAAAATGTTGGGGGAAAAAAAAAACTTTCAAACTAGATGTCTATTCCCTACAATAATGGAAGGGCATAAACTGCTGAAAGAAAGAAAAAGCTGTCAACTTAAATTTCTATACCAAGTGAAAATATTTTCTCAAAAATTAAGTCAAAATAAAGACTTTTCAAAAAAAAGCTGAAAGAAGTCAATTTTCAGATCAGCACTATAGTAAATATTAAAGAAAGTTCTTCATTCAGAAGAAAATTATACCAGATAGATATGAGTCAATACAAAGGAATTAAAAGCACCAGAAATCACGAATGCATGGGTAAATATAAAATATAATAATATTTTTCTTATTGCAAAAATTTATCTCAAAGATGATTGCTTAAAGCAAGAATGGCAACTTATTATGTGAGGGAGTTATAAAATCTGTGTAGGTAAAATATTTTATAACTGTAACCCTAAGAATGGGAGGGAGAAAAAAAAGGATTTTGCTGTAAGGGACTTACATTATCCATGAAATTGTATAACATTATTTGAATATAGACTGTGATAAGTTAAAAGTGCATATTGCCAACTCTTCAACAACTACTGAAACAAAACAAAGAAGTTTAGCCGGTATGTCACTATAAATAAATCCTTGGATGAAAGGCAGACATCATCAGATGAGAGGTGCAAGCAATATTGAATTAATGTTTACAAGAAACTCACTTTTAATTCAATTTTTTTAATGCAATGTTTTTTGATGTTTATTTTTGTATTGTGTAAGTGAAAAAGTACTTACCAAACAAATTGAAAATGGGAGAAAGTTTAAACTGGTCACATAAAAAGCAATTCTTCAGCAATTTTGAACTAGTAATTTTTCTTCCAACGATCCATGTGATCTTTTGAATTCACTAGAGCTAGTTACAAGATCAGTAATAAGGTTACACTTTCTTAGCCATTAATCTGTTTTTATTTATACAAAGCTGCTTAGTCTTTGATAATTACAACAAAAATTCCATAATTTCTCAGTTTTTATGAATTTATAAGGTTTTATTACATAGGAACTTACGTGGTTAAACATTACTTGCTTTTACAGAGAAGAAAAATGTATTTTTACTTTTCTGAGAATTATTAATACATATTAACATAAATATTGATAAAACTCAACTTTTTCACTCCCTTTATAAAATAAATTAGCCTTGAAAAGTCTCCAAATCCAGGATGGAATGAACTGAAATTCCTATTTGAACTCTAATGTAATAAGGTATTCCGAATCCATGTATTTAAGATTCCTCAATATGTAGGACTTTTTGAAAAATTACTTAAAAAAAATCATAGTGTGAAAGCAAGTCCTCATCTAAAATAAAAGAGTTTTGGGAGAAACTGTCTCTGAGGCATGTGAAATATCCTTATGTTACAGGTTATACGGAAAGGAGAAGTCAGCTGTTGCTGGATTTGTACTGCCTGCAAAGAGAATGAATTTGTGCAAGATGAATTCACCTGCAAAGCTTGTGACTTGGGATGGTGGCCCAGTGGAGATCTAACAGGTAGGAGTCACCTCACTTGTAATTGTTGTCCTTGATCTTTGGCCTTTCCAACATGCCCATTGTTCAAAATGTGAGTGATTAGCTCATGTCTTTTTCAATGTTTATTTTCATTGTTATTGCTCGTATCAAAACATACATATAAACCTCTTGGAAGTTTTCCATAATCTATATTGAAAATTCATTTAAATATAAATAAAAGTGTATTCAAAGGGTATTCTAGTATACCAGTTGTTCCTGTTTTTCTTTTTAAATTTTTTCTTTGAAGATATTTTTAGTCACCTGAATTTATTATTTGCAAACACTTCTTGAATATCTGTATGTAAGGCACTATTGCAGGTCCTACCTGTACAAAGGTAACTAAATCACAGCCCCAGCTTTACTTTGCTTAAAATATATTAGAGAAGAAACTTGTAAAAATATAAAATAAAAGTTATTAATATAATAGAGACATTTATAAACTACTGTAAATTTTAGTTAGGCAGACAAAGAGAAGAAAGAGATTCCAGATAGAAAGTGGAACATGGGAAACATGAAAGTAGGTTAATGCATCTGAGGAGAACCATGAGGTTGCTTGTAGAGATGTGGTCAGAAATGAGATTGTATGAGTACCCTGGGAGCAAATGGTAAAGAGCTTCTGTAGGAGCTTTTCCTAAATGTTTGGGTTTTGGCTTTAAGCACAGGAGAACCACCCAAGAATTTAAAGTGGTGAATAACATCATGACATCTGTCTCTCAGAAAGATGACCCTGGTGACGTGTGGAGGAGAGTAATGAGGCTAGACTGAAAACAGAGAGACGTTAGGAAGCTGTTGTGTTGGTCCAAGTGAGTAATTTCAAAGGGTGTGGACTAAGGCAGTTGTAGCAGAATTGGAGAGGAATAAATGAATACCATGGTTGGTTTACTAGTAAAGTCAACGGGGCTCCTATGGATGGGTTATTTGAGTTTATAAGCTTCCCAAGAGCCAATGTTCAGATATGTGAGTTTTGGTCTGAGCTTATAGACGAGAGATGTTTCGCAGAAACTGTTCACAAATTTAAAGAGTGATAGGGCCATAGAAACTTTGTCTTTCAGTGTGTGGAGACTTTATCATCTGAGTAATATAATCCCTCAATTTAGAACAAGAAAGCTGAGCCCTACAGAGGTGCACTTGTGTGCCCAAGGTTATGCAACTAGTTAGAAGCAGAACCTAGTTCACTGACTCCTGATCCTCTACCTCCCGGGGTGTTGCTGAGAATCATGAGAGGGTAACATTCATGAGTGTGATTTACTTTTTTAACTTGTTCCCAAATAAGAATATGAAAGTAAGAAATTGTGTGGCTTATTCAAAGGACATCGAAAATGTCTGACCGAGTAGAACCAGTCACATAATTAAAATTATACTTCATAAGTGAGACACCTTGTAAAATGTTAAATCTGTTAGAAAAAAATTGAACAAAAATGATTATCAGAAAGCTTTTAGAAATCACCTAGTACAAAGGCCATTTTTAAATGAAAAGAAATTAGATATGAATATTTTTGAAGGTACAAACTGTATCTCACTAGTTTTTTTTTTTAATTTTCTAGCTGAAAATGTGCCTAAAAATTACCCAGGAGAGACCCATCTGCAGAGATTTCCATTTGCTAGTTCCGAGATGAGAACTAGAAGCTTCTGGGTCACGTAGTCCCTGTCCTATACCTAGGGAAACATTACTCTCTGGCTCATAGCCTGGTGCCTGGAACATAATTGCTGCCTGATAAATATTTGTTCTATTGAGAGAATTAGAAAAGAGAAGGGACTCTCCCAAGTTCATGGAGGTCAATACAGTTGGTTAATAGAGAAGCCACCATGAGAATCCAGGGTTTTGTGTTTAGGTCTAATGCTGTTTCACTCTGCCATTTATCTCATGATCGCATGCAGCAGACTGACCGGAAAAACCTCTTTTGGGATACAGGCCTCCTCTTCCACTCACACTATGTCTCTCTTCACATCTTTTCCCTCTTTATAGTGTGTGCTTCCAGCTGGGCCTTTTTATCTCAAGTAAGCAATTCCTTTAGGTCACCATTGTGCTTGAGAACTGAGCTTGACTTCAGAGTCAGTCCTCTCTGCAGTTTGACTGGGACCACAGCTGACCAGGAAGAGAGTCAATTCGAAGACAAAACTAGCCTCCTTCTCAGGGTAATCTGAGAGGTCAGAGTCCTGGCTTTGAGGTAGAAGAGTCTGACTCTTGTCTACATTTTTTGAACTTCCCCTAACTTTTCCTACTGCTTCATTTTCACTTTAATTGGGATTTACCTGGTACATGAAAAAGAATTCTATCCTATTTTAAAACATTAAAGTACAAAAAACTTTTTAAAAAGATCAATATGTTATAACAATGGAACTCAAAGCCATGTATTTTATTCCCTAGAGATCTTCCATTGTGGATATATTGTTTGTCCACTGCCAAATGATCACCATCATTGACTGAGGCTCTTTGACTTAACAAAGTATTGAAAATATCCTCCTTGATTATAAATAGATGAATATTATTGCAATTATCTTTCTAAAGAATTTAATCTTCTATCATTCATCATACGTGTACAAGTCACTTTAACATTCAAATGAGTTGAGCCAAGCAACACCTGCAACTGCCTTTATCTAATAACAGGAAAGTGACTACTTTGGGATCATATATCCAGATTATGTTTCCATTCTGAAGTTTAGGGTCTTTCAGAATATGAATCCCTCATGCTCATTTATACTTAGCTTTAATGACACCTATTGTTTCTGCACCCCTTTCAGTCTTACACATGAATGGAAAAATGACACCCAATTCACCACTTGCTTGGTGCCATCGTCAGGCTCAGAGCGAGGGCTCAGTACATGGCAATGGGGTTCTGGTTGTTGCCATGGCAGCAGTAGTTATGAAAAGCGAAAACGCGCAAGCAGGGACTACCAAAAATCAGTGAAAATACTCGGAGGAATATGTACATTGCCTTTAGGTAGGTGTTTTGTTTTCATGGGTGGATTTTTGCTTTTTTTCTTTTTAAACGAATTTTAGTTAAAATGGGAAGTCAGTCTTTTTGGGAAACTTTTTACAAGAGGTAGAGTTTGTTAAAAATATGCTTAAAATCATTTTATGAGATAACCACTTTCTGTATATGCTCCAAAGACTCTAGTACTAATGAATAAAAACATGTTATTAAGTGAGTTTTCATTTTCATTAGGATATTTTGTTTTTTGGCTATGAAGGAAAATTTGTGTATTTCTTAGAAAATGTGCCTTCTGAAGCTGTTAATAAGTTTCTCATATTTTCTTCTTGCACATTTTAATTCAACATTTAAAT
Organism: Camelus dromedarius; assembly: GCF_036321535.1. Lineage (NCBI taxonomy): Eukaryota > Metazoa > Chordata > Mammalia > Artiodactyla > Camelidae > Camelus > Camelus dromedarius. The sequence goes on along the minus strand of NC_087441.1, from coordinate 17,223,552 downwards.
TTCACACTTTATTTCTTATGGTGCATAAACAGGAATCTCTTCTGCCATGATATACAACTTAACAGTAGTTTAGCAATTCATAGGCCAATTATATGTAACTCAATGCTACTTATCCCTTTAAAAAGTCAAATACTATAAAATGATTTCTCAGAAAGCCAGACTACACTAAATTTTATCATTAAAAATAGAAAACACTAAGATATAGAAACTAACTAATTTTAACTATTTTTTTCCCATCCAGCAGTTGCTGCCATCTCTCATATTATCTGCTCATTTATTTATTTCTATATTATACACTGCCACCTGCTTTGGGCCAGGCATTCTTTTGAGAAACTGGGAACATATGGGTGAATGAAACAAAGTTTATACCCTGGAAGAGTAGCTTCATATGAAACTAGAAATGTAAACAGGCAATTATAGTATAAATCCTACAACAGGAGCATGTGCAAAATGTCACATAGATACAGAGAAAAAAAGAATCATTTTTCCCTGGGAAGAGAAAAACCTTCACAGAGGAAGGGACATTTAAATTGAAAATTGAATAATAAATAGAATTTCATCTTGTAGGTAATTTATATTAATGTAATAAAATTAAAGAAAGCATTTTGATGAAGCCTTATACAATCATGAAGTATTATGAATGTTACTAAATGCCCCAAGACATTTCCGGTAGAATGATAGTAGCCTATCTTTGTTTTCTGATTCATATTAAGTTTGTCTTTGCCTAATTGGAAAGAAGTTATATATTAAATTTTAGCATGCGCCAATGCATTTGGCTCTTACAGCTGAGCCAATTTGATTCAGTTTGGTTCAAAATTAGTAGTAACTCTTTGTCCTTAGATCAGAGGTACTACCACTGCACCTTGGATTTTGCTCAGTAATTCATGGTCTGCTTGAAGGAAATTAAGTTGTCTGAAGGTTCTGGGTTGTCTGGGATAACTCTAACCATGGACAGTGCCAGGTCCTTAAGTTCTCAGAGCTTTAGATATAGTATGCACAACTCCCATTAAAGTCTTCTCCTTTCGGGTGCTGAGGGTCAGGTAGGCTCAGGACACTCTTCTCTACTGGTTGGACATAACCCCCACCCCTTCTAGTCTTGGAACACCCAAACACACCTGGGGGTTGGGCAACTCTTCTCTTTAAACTTCAAAACAAGACAAAAAAGTATGTTACATCACATATATGGACGACATGAATATTTTGTCTAATTCCCTCAAGATATCAAAACTAGCACTTCTCAAATTTTGGAAGTCTGAAAAAGAAGAAGAAGAAGAAGAAAACAACTTTTAAGAAGATTATTCAAATTTAAATGACCAGTCTCAATTCCCAGGTGATTCAGTTTTGGGTGGTCCTGGATTGGCATTGAAAAGCCTGGTTTCTACATAGGGAAAAGAATCTAGGACCTTCATAAGAGATAAAGCAATCATAGTAGTGTTGTAGGTATATTGTTTTGGGGTATTGTTATGACAAACTGCTACTGTTATAACACAAGAATACTTATATTCCCTTCTACCATAAGGATATTTTTCTTCATTTGTGTATAGTACATGGCATAGGATAGGCTTAATTTACAGCTAGACTCGGAAAACTCTATGATTATTTGTGGAGATGGCTGAGTGTCAGTCTTTGGTTTCTGTCCACATTAAGGGGACTGGAATTTATGATATGCGATTTAGAGTTTGAAACTCCACTGTGACAACCAAAACCAGTTCATTTACTGAATGAATTTCACCTGGCGTATTTTATTAGACAGGCTAATTGGCTACATGACCTGATGGTCATAAAAGACTTCCCTGAGAACTTCTATCTTCAGCTTGTCTGAAAGCCAATGCTCACTGGGAAGATTTTGGTAGTTCATTCCATAGATGCCCTTGTGGGAATAAAGGTCCTAGCAAGCTTGTACTTGGATAGCTCTTGGTCCCTGGGTGCTGACCTGCACTGTCTTTCTCTTATTGTACTTTACCTTTTGCCGTTAAATGAAAACATTATATGAGTATGTTCTGTGAGGCTTCTGAATCCCTTCAAATATTTGAACTTGTGAAATATTTGCATGTACAAAGAGTATCATTACTGAAAAAGTTAGTGTGACATACCTAATAATAGCTTGGTATAATTGAATTATTGAGTTAGAGTTAACGATTGTCTCTAGTAAAACCTAGGTATAGGCAAGTACTTATTACTAGTAAGGAGAACATCAAAAACAAACTCAGGTTTGCATAGCTTTTAATCAGTAAGAAGAAAAGTATAAATAAGCAAGAACATACAAGGAGAGTATGACATATATAAGAATCTTCTTAAGATGATCTCGCACAGAAGAATATTGTGCAGTCACCTCGTTTCAAGGTTCTTGGGTTAACAGTCAACTTCATGGGCCTTCAGCTTCTGGAGGCTCTCTGCAAAACCTCAGTTTAAAATCACTAAAGGTTGTAACCTTCAGCAATATTAAGGGTCCTTTTTATTTGTCCAGAGGTTTGGGAATGAAGACAGCCTTTTATAATTTACATTCATAAATAAATGCTCCAATGAAATGGTCCCATATCAGTAGATTGGTAAATTGGAACATGCTAGCTAAGATCACAACATCTAATTATATTTTAGCCATTATAAGTATTGATTTTCAACAAGGGGATGTTTCAACCCATCCAGAAAACACACACACTACTTAAACTAGTACATATTTGTAAACCATAGATGGAGAAAGTGCACACAGTGCATTTGGAGTTATTCAAAGGATTCTTTTGTGATTGTATCAGTCAATTTCCCCACCTTTACAATTTTTCCAGATTAATTTAATTACAAGTGAAGCATGAACTGGCCATGTCTGCTATCCTCGAAATGTTTTCCCATTAGTGTTTAATTTTGTGGCCAATTTGTTTCTATTGGAATGAGTTCTTTCATTTTTTTCCATCAAGATTTTATCCAGTGTCTGTTAGATATTTTATCTGGTGCCACCACACAGCCATTCTGGTTTTGCCAGATATCCTCATGAATCTTACAACACAATCATTCTGGCATTTCTTTTAAGGATTTCTTTTCTGGTCAGATTTTATGTACCTGTAATGGAATTCTTGAACTTCTCCATGGATTTGTTATTATTAAGAAACTATTTATATTTGTTTTATATGAGACCTTTGTTTAAGGACTTTTAGTCAGAGTAGTCTGTTTAGTATGATCATCTCTAAAATATTTTCATTATATTTTATGGTACTAGCACAGCATTAGCTTTCATAATAAATACCCTTTTTTAAACTGCAAGTCTCAACGTTTATGACAGCAATTATTTTATATAACATCAGTATATCAATAAATTATTATTACTTTTAAAAAGTAACTGAAGGCTTATCTTTAAAAAAGTATCTAAATCATGTTAAATAAGTGAAAAAAGTATCTAAATCATGTTAAATAAGTGAAAGCATACCAGCTATTAGTTTATTTATCTGCCTCTTTTCTTTCAACAATTTGATATGCTACAGAGAAAGCCATAATTCAGTTATTAAAATATTCAGATTATGATACAGTGTTACATTTTGTAATACTGGCTGGACTTCTTATTGTATATTAAACCCAGTAGTTTGTTTTGTTTTTGTTTTTTTAGTGTAAGACTCATAGTGAAACAATATTAAGTCAAGATTTAGCATGGGGGTGTTCAAAATTCTGTTCTAGGTAGGTAGCAGTTGACAAGTTTAACATACAGAAATCTGTTGCATTTCTTTACACTAGCAATGAAATATCAGAAAAGGAAAGTAAAAAAAAAAAATCCCTTTTAAAATTGCATCAAAAAAATAAAATACTTAGTAATAAACCTGACCAAGGCGGTGAAAGACTTATCTGCTGAGAACTATAGAACATTGATAAAGGAAATTAAAGATTATTTAAAGAAATAGGTAGGTATACTTCTTGAATGACATAAACACAATCCCGAGATTCTCCTCCATTGATTATAGAGCTGCTGAATCATGAGTATTACGCCAGTGGATAGTGATATGGAAAGGAGAATTAGCAACACTTCGTAATTAGCCAATTAACAGAAAATGTTGGATGGTTTCTGTTAATTATAGGGATCTATTACATATGGTAACATTTAACTTTAGACCTTGTACAAAACCTAAGGATATTTTGACTAATTTAGTTTATGCCTGCAATTATCCTTAGTCAAGGAGACTGAGCAGTGGCTATGGAATTAAGAGGTTGGCTTTAATGAGTAAATTAGTTATTTATTTCTGTATAACAAATTACCCCCAAATTTAGTAGCTTAAGATGACACATATTTAGTATCTCACAGTTTCTGTGGGTCAGAAACATGGGCATAGTTTAGCTGGGTCCTCTGCTTCATGATCTTTCACAAAGTTAAAATTAATGTGTCAGCTAGGGATGGGATCTAATTGAAGACTTGATTGTGGAAGGGTGCACTTTCAAACTCACTTTGGTAGTTATTAGCATGGTATAATCCTCAAAAAATGTTGAACTGAGGGCTTCAGCTTTTTTTCTTTTTTTCTGGTTGTTTGGTGAAGACTACTCTCAGTTCTTTGCTGTGTAGACATTACCAGCATGGCAGGTTGCTTCATCAGAGCCAGTAAGAGCGTCTGCTAGCAAGATGAAAGTTATTATCTTATGTAACCTAATCATGGGAGAGACAGCCCATCAACTTTGCTATATTCTATAGAAAAGAAGCAAGTCATAGGCCTTTTAATACTCAAGGAAGGGGGATTCCACAAGGACATGAGTCCCAGGAGGCGAGGATCTTTGAGGACCATCTTAGAAGTTGCCTACCATGATGAACAATGGTTTTCCATGTGCGCCATGCTGTTAATACATCCAGATCATGGTACAGCATTTTCTTATTTACACAAAAAAAAAGACCTAGGTACCTGTGATACTCTGCGTGTATATGTGCCCTGTTTCAACCCATCTTGCTATTTTTGTGAAGTCTTTTAGCCATAGGAATTCTGGGACAAAAGCTATTACTTGGGTAATGCCTTAAATTATGCATAGTGTAGGTATTTTCATGAAAAAAAAAAAAACCAGCTATAATTTGACCATATGTAAGAACTGTAACACATCTTGTCTGGTAGTACATCCTGCATATTAAATTTGCAGGTTTTATGTCACTGAGAATAACATATCTTTCTAATAATAATCTCAAAGTACCAGTTGTATGTTGGGGCATAGGACTGTTAAAGGTTTTCACTATTTGAATGGCTTTATCAAACCAAGGTATCTGATGTTCTATTAATAGTGAGATTATTGGTGGATAGAAAGGCATCTATATCAATAAGAAAGAGGCAATGCTTCCCTTGGGAGTTCAGAGGGTAGACAGGGAGTTCTTGGGAGCCAGTGTCTCCCATGGAGTTGTCATTACACAGATTTCAGGCAGTTGTCTTTAGTTTTAGCTAATCTAGGACAATGGTTGTTTATTTTTGTTTTTTAGGACAATGGTTCTTTAAATGACACTTTTATTTGCAGTAGTAGATTTTCTTATATGTAGACTCCCAAATCATGGGGAATAGAGGCCCTTTTAGATATTTTACCTAAAGATCCATAATTACATTGATTCCTAGTTTATTTACTTTTTGAGTCTATCTGGAAATGTCTAGTCATATATTGGATATTTTCTATGTTGGTAATTTTTCATTTTAACATTTAACATTTTAACAATTTGATTGCCCTAATTCAGGTGTGAGCCCATTTACAGAGAAGATAAAGTCCTTCCTATGTCAGCTTTTGAGTCTACCCCAGAATTACATGAAAGTTTCCTAAAATCTATCTTTCATCTTTATCTTGAACTTTATTGAAAGAAAAACTTCTGAAATTGCCTTATGTAATGCATTTTCTATTTTTATTTTTAAAATTTTACACCACTGAGTTATTTAAATCTTCTCTTTTATAACCTACTGCTTTTCAAAAATTTTCCTCCATGAGGCTAACAATTGATTGAATTAATTGGTACATATCTGTAGTGCAGGACAATACATATCTAATAAAAAATCCTGAATTGTGCAGAAAATATTTTGCCTATATCCCTGAAGTTTAGGAAAATCATTAATTATAGCTCTTAATTTGGCTCTAGAACAGGGTTTTAATTCAACTTCAATAGATCTGACTTGTGTTCTAGCAATTTAAAATGCAGTATTCTTTTCTAATGAGCACTCCAAAGACAAAATAGCTCATTTGCAAAACCGGGTTGTATAGAAAAAGAGAAATGCAAAAAGGATAGCTTTCAGAAGGTTACAGAGGCCTTGACAATGACTACATTGGAATTTGGGTTTTATCTAGCAATCTCACTGTGCCAATTAGAGGAGCTGAGAATTGACTACTCAGTCTTGTATCTCCTAATTTGTCTATAGCTACTCTTCAGTATTATACTTTGTTGATTGTGTTACATCAGAAGTCCCTTATAATGGTCATTGTTGTTCTAAATAGCTAGCTAGCTATCTAGTCATCTTTCTAAACTGTATTAAGGACATGAGAAGATTTAGCATTGAAATGTGACTTTATTGGAAGCAGAAGTTCTTCCAGGAAGAGGTTGAGACTTTGACATAGACAAACCCCCTGACCCAGGAGAGAGAGGCCACCATGGTCATTAGGAGCATGTGTTGGTGAATGGTTGGCACTCAGGTATTAAATGTGAGCCTGTTCCTGACTGGGTGATTATCAGAAGCTGACTGGTTAACATGCGGAAGCTGTGTTCGCTGAGGGGAGCTCTTGTTGCATGACTGAACAGGTTTAAAACAGGTTCTGGTGGTTCCTTGCTCTCATGGCTACAGAACAAGGAGTCTTTTCCTAAATGTATGGAAATACATATTTTTATTCTCACAATTTGGGCAATACTGGCCCAGACCAAACACAAAATCCTGAGAAGGGGTTGTAGCCAGAACTTGACAAATGTTTTTCTCTCTGTGAAACACAAAACAGACTTTATTCTGGAAGGAAAAGATAAGCCAGGCATTTAGGAACACAGCGCTGTTCCTCCTTTCAAGGGGTAAGTGAGGGGAGATTTCATTCTTCCTCGGTATATCTGTTAGAGGCTGGCAACTCAAAGGCCCTCAGACAGATCATATACAGCTAAAGGGGTGAGACTTAGAGTGAGCAATATAATATGTGGTAAATAGGAGAACTAAATTCTTCTAAAAAATTCAAATGAAATGTATGTTTAAAATACTTTGCTGGCCAAGAAAAAAAATATGTGTCTATGAGCTGGACTTGCCTCTGGACAATAGCCACATAATAATTAAAATTTTGTTAGTTTATTTCTTACTAACTTATTCTATTACATTCTGACCATTTAACCTTCTATGGAAACACAGTTTAGTTCCCTTCTTTTTCTTCCTTTTTTCTGAAAGTAGAGAGCTGAGTTCCATCCATGGAGCGGCATCCATCTGTGATGCTGGTGTTAGAAGAAAAGATTATTTTCATAAGCCTAAGTATGTCACGTTAGGCTTACGATAAGATTAGGTTTGGGAACTTAGTTATCCAGAGAAGACAATGGTGTATCTTTATTTGTGTAATAGACAGGCGTTTTTTAAAAAATGAATTAAAATAGCATAAACCAAGGAAGATGCAAATATATCTATGCTTCTGGTGATGAGTAAGCACTGTTATTATTGATCAGCAAAAATCTTCATTTTAAAATTATTTTTCTCCTCACAGGCTGTGAACCCATTCCTGTCCGCTACCTGGAGTGGAGCAGCATAGAATCCATCATAGCCATTGTCTTTTCCTGCCTGGGCATCCTCGTTACTTTGTTCGTCACGCTCGTCTTTGTGCTGTACCGGGACACGCCAGTGGTCAAGTCCTCCAGTCGGGAGCTCTGCTACATTATCCTGGCCGGCATCTTCCTCGGTTACGTGTGCCCTTTCACTCTCATTGCCAAACCGACCACCACATCCTGCTACCTCCAGCGCCTCCTGGTTGGCCTCTCCTCTGCCATGTGCTACTCTGCTTTAGTGACCAAAACCAATCGCATTGCACGCATCCTGGCGGGCAGCAAGAAGAAGATCTGCACCCGGAAGCCCAGGTTTATGAGCGCCTGGGCCCAGGTGATCATCGCCTCAATTCTGATTAGTGTGCAGCTAACCTTGGTGGTAACCCTGATCATCATGGAGCCCCCGATGCCCATCCTGTCTTACCCAAGTATCAAAGAGGTCTACCTTATCTGCAATACCAGCAACCTGGGTGTGGTGGCCCCTCTGGGCTACAATGGACTCCTCATCATGAGCTGTACCTACTATGCCTTCAAGACCCGCAACGTGCCCGCCAACTTCAATGAGGCCAAATACATCGCCTTCACCATGTACACCACCTGCATCATCTGGCTGGCTTTCGTGCCCATTTACTTTGGGAGCAACTACAAGATCATAACTACCTGCTTTGCAGTGAGCCTCAGTGTGACGGTGGCCCTGGGGTGCATGTTCACTCCTAAGATGTACATCATTATTGCCAAGCCCGAGAGGAATGTCCGCAGTGCCTTCACCACCTCGGACGTGGTCCGCATGCATGTTGGCGATGGCAAGCTGCCCTGCCGCTCCAACACTTTCCTCAACATTTTCCGAAGAAAGAAACCAGGGGCAGGGAATGCCAAGTGAGTTATCCGACCTGGGTTTGCCTCCTCTCTCTTTGTCTCTCTCTCTGTTTTCTTCTACTTGACTAAGTCATGTTCTTCCATTTCCCCAATGTTTCTCATTTCCTTTCGTAATCTTTTCTTTTTTTCAAATCTCACATTCGGTTGCAGTAGGCATGTAGTACCAAAGGTTTTCTTTGTTTCCATTTCTTTGAAAGAGCAAGAAGCATGAAGCCGCAACCAGCTGGGTATATGTTTATTCTTACCTAGAATTGGCAGCTTCCTTTCGGCCTCCAGCATTTTCCTTCCACACGGGGCCCCTCCTGTGAAGCATGAGCACATCTCTGGGGTCTGGTCAGAGATACAATCTCTAGTTCTAATTCCTAGTTTCAATTATGGTTGGAGATAGTTTCTGATTTATCTTTCTCACTCTGGAGTCACACCGTTACTCATCTGGGTCAGAAAGGAAGGAAATTAAGCACCTGGGGAAATTTGACTCTCAAAATTTGACTGCAGCTACACACCAAGTATGTCCCGAAGTAAGTTCCCTTAAGCAACTGTCTGACCATGCCCCTCTTATTTCTTGAACTTTCACGTGTATTATAAACTTCCATAATGCTCCTCATGAATTGACCTGTCTCTACTACAAGGTCATGATTAGAACGGCTTCTTAACCATAAAGCACCTAATGAAATAAGGAACCAGATAAAGGTAAAGAGCCCCAAACTTGAGAAGCAGCATGAGCATCAAAGTCCAGATTATTTCTACTTTGGTAATTCTTCTGAGCAGTTTATGTAATACACACATTCCTGTCTTCTTCCTGGTCTGTTTTGCAAAGAAGCATATGCTAAAATTTGCATGCATCATGTATCTCTGAGACCCATGAAAACAGCTTTCATGTCACATTTACATCTTCTAAAATAACATGAATGCTTGACGTTCTAACAGTAATTGCATTATCCAAAAATTAAACAGTTTTCCCCAGTAGTAGGATTAATTTTACTTTTTGAAACAGTCCTTTTAAAGTGAAGAATTTTAATAGTAATAATTGTGACATATACATTGTTGTATAACTAGTCTGTTCACCTGCACGAGTCAGCAAGGTTTATGAGCTTGAGGGGGATGGATATTATTTTCCCTGCTTTTGTAGGTGAGGACACAAAGTCACTGTGGATTCGTGTGATTCTTAAGTAAATTCCACTTTGTTAGCCATTCTTTACCTAAGTGTTAACTGACATGAAATTGTTCATCTTAACACATGTCAAAAAATCTGCATGCCTTAAACGTCTGGGTTTTGTTATCTTTACTGGTCAAGCAGAACCATGGGCGTCTTTTACAGAAATCGTAGAATTGGTTTGAAGATCAGATGAGGGAGTCTATGGGAAAATATATTTTTGAAGTCCACCAAGTTTTATCATTATTTCAAAGACATCCCTAAATTTTTCAGCAAAGATGAAGCCAATCATTTACACCTACTTCTTGCTTTATCAATTTCCAGTTCCTTATGAGATGCTAACCATAAAAGTTGCTTAGTCATTTTTTAATTCCCTTTCCCTGATTTTTCATGCTAGCCAACATCCCCTCAGTTCCAGCCTCCTGGCAGGGAGTTATCAGCAAGCACGAAAGCAAAACAACAGTGCCATGAAATGAGAGAGAAAATAGACCATAGCCACAGAGTCCAGATGAACAATGGCGTCATGACAATTATCATTGAAAGGGGAGGACTGAGAGGAAACAAAATGAAAAGAAGGGAGAAAAACGTTCTTAAAACTAGAATGTTTTTATAGACTAAGAGATTTCCTTTATCCCATCCCATATAGCTTTGTGAAGTTTCCATTCCATCATCCACCATGACGGAGCTCCATGTTTTCTGACTTTATTATGGGCCTTCAGAAGCTTTCATATGATTTTTTGGTCATGAGTCATTTCTGAAAGCTGTTTTTCTAACCATTAATGGGAAGAGAAAGCCTATATGATCAAGTTTCTTGTGCTGATCCTCAGGAATATGCATATTGGCAGCTCTCTCAATGATTCTGTGTACAGACCGATATGGGCACTTGTCCATGAGAACAGTGACTAATCATTAGTGCACACGGCTTGGCTGCTGGGATAGAATGAAGTTGGCTTATAATTTCCACAGTAGCCAGGTATTATGTATATGCTGATTATCATCTCACACTTGGGACTGCTTTCCTTAGAAGTTGAGAATATTGTCTTTATTATTTAATGAATTTAGAAGTCAATTTCGTTTGGAATTATGCTTTTGAGAGAAAAATCAGCATGGTCTGAATTAGACTGGTTATCTAGGAAGCACTGTTTTACCAGTTAATGCATTGCTCAGCTGTTAGCTGTGATTTATCAAGTACTGTCCGATTATTACTTTAATTCTAATTAGTAATTCTAACATGACACTTTCTTAGTACAATTGGTACCTTAGTACAATTGGTAGCTGTGTGGTGCACCTTGGACTTTACCACACAGCTGAGCTGACCCACAGAAGGTATTTGAGGCTAAACTTCTGTGGAGAAAAACCATTTATTTACTCATTTTTCTCACTTACTTTGCTGTTGCTTCTCTTGTAACTCTATGAGACTGTAATTTTTAAGTATAACAATAATCTCAGTGCCTATATTTTTACCTTTTTATTGCTATTTTATGATTTCCTGGTTTGTCTCCAAAGTTCCAAAAACCACAAACAATCTAATATTTTCTACAGCAACAAAAATCTAGAAGAGTTTTGCCAACTGAAGCAAGGGGCTGAAAACTCTGGAGAACACATCACCCAATGAGTTTATTACCATTCTGGATGTGTAATCCCTGCGTTTATGGTGCACTGTGGGTGTTCGGCAGTCTGCATATGTAGCTATAAACACAGAACAGATGCTGTAATGAAGAGCTTCCAACTGATCTATCTGTTTGAATATTATTCTGAGAAGTTGCAAGTCCAACTGCATTCTCATAACAGCCTGCTTCTGAGTACATGAGAGGGTTGATGTTGTGTGTCTGTTTTTGCAAAGTTGACTTCCAATTGTCCACAGCCAGATTCCAATTATTCACAGCCAGATATCTGACACAACCAAAGGTTTGAGCACTTGCATTTACATTTTCTGAAATGTAGTTTAGGAGGAATTTAATCAATAAATTGGATATTTGAATCACTTGAGTTGCTTATAGTTAGAAGTCCCATTAGGCATAATCCTACCATGGAAGATCGACTGAATAACACAATTATCTTCGATGTCTCTATTACCGTTAGCTGTTAATTTAACGTATTTAATGGGAAAATAGGCCTAACTTAACATAAAGATATTGGTTAAATTCTCTTTCTTGGCAATAGGAGAAACATAGAAATCCACAGACATTTATAATTAAACAAATAATTTAGATACACGTTACTTATCACTTCCTTTTAAAGCAAAATGAGTTAATGTTATGCAATTGAAAAATTAAAACATTATGTAAATGATGTGCCTTCCTTGAGAAATATTTATATCAATGGCTAAATGTCAAAATAACATTTCTACTTATTTTTTGGATAAATAACCTCAATGAGTGCCAAACAGTTTGAGGGCACACGGAGCTGAAACGTGACAAGCACTTCTATGACTTTTTGCATGCATAACTTCATGCAAAACTAAAAACAACTACAATCACAAAAAAAGTAATCAGATTGATGCAAGGAAGTAATTTTAAAACACAAGTTTCTAAGTAAATAGAATATTTGTATGTTTCTGTGATTGTTTCTTAAGCATTTGAGTACATGGTTTTAGTGAGTGCAAAAGCTAAGTGAAATACTAAATGGAATGATACTCTGAGGGAATTTTCTTCTTGGTCTGCTAGAAAAAAAAATTTTTTTTTTTGTCCACAAGAAGAGGTAAGTAGGCCGGCAGTATTAGTGATTATGCCCTGGGTAAGCATCGTAATTAGTCTTTCGTCCTTTGATTATGCAAGGAAATATGACAGTGTGCCAACAGACATAATAATCAAACAGAGATAACATGTTCTCCTTCACAGAAAGAACTCATTCATTATTCTAGCTGGTAAAGGAGAAAAGCTGTCATTTTAAAATAATTTTTCCCTTAATCATACAATCAATGGCTTTAAAGTTATTGTAATTTTCCACTTGATTTTATAGTAAATATCAGAATTTTATTGAGTAACTGTCATAGAGTTTCACTACTTGAGAGTAACATTTGTGGTGCATCTATGGTTTATTCTTTCACTTATTCAATCAATTATTGTTTCAACAGTAACATATGCTTCGTAAGAGCACTTAGGTACTTGATATGGTGCTGGATAATATTTTGGATAAAAAAAGATGTAAGAGGCAGGCATGGACTGCATCAATCTTGCAATATAGTAAGGGAGACACTCACAAGTATAACTAAATATACTGGGTTAGATGCCATAATAGAGAACCAATATGACATTTTGAGTGTCCGGGGAAGAAAGAGATCAAGTCCAACTAAATGCAGTAGTATCTGTGGAAGGCTGGGGAAAGACTGCTTAATAAAAGCAGCATTTGAACTTAACCTTAAAGGATGTTTTTCAACAAAAGTAACTGTGCTATGAAGAGACCATTTCACATGTAGAAAAGAGTATAAGTGAAGATTTAGAAATGTGAATGAACTTTTTGGGCCACAACATGGAATCTGTTATGAAAAGTACATGGAGAAGTATAGTGCTGGGTAAATTTATAAATGCAGGAAGAGGACAGATTATAGATAATGATCAATTTTCTAAGAAGTAATTGGATACTTTTTAGATAAACTACAAGATGCATTAACAATTTTTGTGAAGTTTTATGTTCATGTGTAAGCTTTATGGGAAGAGATTGACTGTAGAAAGACTAGTTAACAGTGTTACAATAATCAAAATGACAGTTTAAAAATAAAAGGCTTAAACTAGAGCAGTGAAATAAAAGTCAAATCCCAAGTATGCTTATGAAAACGTTTTCTGAACTTGAGTCATCAGAACTGGATTATTGATTTTGAGAGAGGAAGAAACGAATGAACAAAAGAGTGCAGCTCTCATGATTTGAGTTTGGGTAACTGGAAGAAAAACAGCAACTACCAGAATGTCTGACAGGGAATACAGGACTAGGACTGGGGAAGTGTTGATAAGGTGGGGTTCAGACCTATCAACTGAAAATTCTGTAAAGGCATTCAAATAGAGGTATGCATAAGGTATTTTAAAATTTAAGTCAGGAGCTCAAGAGAAAGATCTGAGCCAGAACTCTAGATTTGAGGCTTAATTGTCAGAATATTTAAAGTGGCCCAAAGAGTGATTATGACATAAGAAAAGAAAGTGGGAGGAAGAGCGTTAGGGAACACTTAGATTTAAGAGATATGATAAATAAGGAAAATCTGAAGGCAATAAACAAAAGGAAATTTAAAAAATAGGGGAAACAGGGGGATCGCAGCGTCAAGGAAACCGAGGTGGAGACTGCATTTTAATCTGCCACACTCTGTTGCCATAGTAAAATCCCACAGGCTGGGTGACTTAAATGATGGCATTTATCTCCTCACAGTTCTGGAGGCTGGAAGTCCAAGATCAGGGTGCCAGCATGGTTGAGTTCTGGTAAGACCTCTCCCCTTGTGTTGCAGACAGCTGCCTTCTAGCTGAGTGCTCACATGACCAATTTTCTGTGCAAGTGTGGAGCATAAAGAGGCAGAGAAGGGGAAAGGAGGGAGAGGGAGCTGTCTGGTGTCTCTTCTTATAAGAGCACTAATGGGGACCCCACTCTCATGACTTCATCTGACTCTAATTACCTCCCAAAGGCTCCAACTCCTAATGCCGTCACAGTGAGGGGTTAAGATGTCGGCACAGGGATTGGAGGGGGACACAACCGTTCAGCCCATAACAGACGGTTTCAAGAAGAAAGAACCTGGGATCCTTGGGATCCCCAAGGGTGGAGACTCTCTGGTTACCCTGGAGTGATTTCAGTGGTGTGATATGGGTAGAATTGTTATTGCAGTAAGTTGAGGAGTTTGTCATTAAAGGAATTAAGAAGTTTAGACAGTACTTAAGGAGGCCAGGTAAAAGGGAAGAGCTGTATTAGAGGAGAAATTTAAGCTCACTTGTAATATCTGAGAAAGGAGTTGACAGAGAAAGAAAAATTGAAAATGTAAGCTAGAGATCATATGGTTCATGCTGGGCAGCCTGACCCAGAACCGTGCCGTTTGCAGCAGAGCCATTCGACATCAGTTGACAACTCTCATAATGAAGCGCCAGCTCTGAAGGCTGTGCTGGCTGAGGTCGATGCTGGTCCTCCCTTTGCTGCATACGTGCTGCTTGAGGTTAAAATAAAAAGATGGAAAATCAAGCTGGGAACTTGGAGGAATTTTAATTAAAGTCCAAAACCACAACCCTTACTACTGATTTTATCAGATCTCTGGGCTTACAAACATTGATTGTCAGATTTGAGATGAGACCCATAAGGGAAAAGCTGGGAAAGTAAGGTGTGCTTTCCTGGAATTATGGGTGGAGCTGGAGGATTTGCAGTTCATAAATACAGATTTCTAGCAGAAGAGAGAAGGGTGTTGTGTATTCAGAGCCAGACTCAGTTGAGAATAAAACGAGTACCATTATTCAACTGTGATTGGAAGAGGTTAGAAATCCAAATCCTTGGCTCTCCTCCTGACAGCCAGTTGTAAGGCCTGAGCCTGCAGCACGAGGGTGTTTTGTTTGGGTGAGAGCCTTATGCCTCCTGAAAAAACAAGCTGAAATGCCTTCACTCCCTGAAAGGTGTAACACTTTATGACCTAAAAGCACATTAGCCACAATTTAGAGTGGAAGTAGGTAAGTAAGGAAGTTGTGTCTTGAGGAGTTGTGGCCGTGAGTAGCCACCTTCAGAGGCCATGGGCTTAAGTGCTGGGAAAGGAAAAACATGACATCAGGACAAGGGGGGATGGACACAACTTGTCCCCCAGCAGGCACAGCAGATTTGCCGTCACCATTATTTCCTTGGTTTTTCCCTGTTGTCAATAACATACTCATTCTGCAAACAACAGAAAAAGCTACTTTTAACACTCATATTTTATGTTTTCAAGTTCTATACTGAGACTGTGTGGCACAGATTATGTTATAGCTTCAAAAAGAACATAATTCATTTTGAATATAGGTCACCTTTTATATTTCTTTCAAATTCAAACAAACTCGCATGACTGATACATATTCAAGTTCTCAAACTTAATATTTTATTCTCCTGTGTTTATAATATGTAGTTTCTAAACTGAATTCAGAAATATTCCATATGAGTCTCCGTAATGGTCCATAGAACACCATCAAGCAAATAAAGAAACTGAAGCTTGGAAAGCTCAAAGCCATTTTTACAAGAGGAAGAAATGAGACTAAAATCATTGTTTTCTGGGTAAAATCATTTATTTTCTATCACTTTAAAATATAGTTTTAAGCACTTTTATGTCTGTTACCTCAATAATGCATTCATTCATTCATGCATTCATGCAATAGAATGAATAAGACATAGAGGCTGCCCTCAAGAAGTTCATAGTTTATTGATATAACACACCATGACAATAAAATCTGGCGAGTGAAATGGTAGGCAATGGTACAATGTAGTGATTCAAGTGGGCAGGTAAACTCAGAGTCAGAAGGGTATCGAGGCTGGGTTTGTTATTTTTGCAAGATCCTGCTCTATGTGACAGATGCTGTTCTTCCTGGTTCCCCTCTATGTAACAGTCACCAGTTAAATGAAAGAAACCATCAGAGGACACACTGGAGGCCTGCAGGCTAGAGCTGACCATGGATGTTCTTAGATCAGAAGAACAAAGCCTTTAGGCGCATTAATTAAAACTCGTTGGCCTCAAGTTACAGAAGACAATCTGAGCTAGCCTAAGCAAATTTATTTTACTTTTGTATAAAGCGATGGGAAAATTTATGCAAAGTGTAGCACAGTGCCTAGCATATAGTAAAATCTCAATAACTGTTAGCTAGTGACATTAAGGTTATGGAAGAAAATAGGGGAGGAGGTATGGAAGCTCATATACTAACATAAAACTCGACATACCTCTTCATGTAAAGAGAGTTCTATGCATCATTACTATCAGCTCATAATACCCACACTAACTAGAAGGGAGGAGCTGTGTGTCTGCTGAAAGTCAAGGCGTGTGTTTGCTACTCAGTGTGAGACGTGTGAGGAAGGACACCCTGTTTGACACGACTTGGCAACCTGTCCATGCTTGGCCACACCTAAGGAAAGATGAGATCATTTGCATTCCATCTGTTAGCTGCAGTGGCCAGTGTAAAGTGTTATCTACTCAGAAAGGAAGCGGGCCACGTGAGCGACATGTTTGTAAAGCTAGTTTAAGCACAAAAATACTAACAGCCTGCACAGCGAAGAAATTGTGAAGAAAGTGCCAGTGAATTTGTGAATTTGTGAATTTGGAAGCTTTCGATCATGAGAACAGTGCTTATAGGTTCATTAATTAGAACTCTTCGGCTGCAAGTTATAGAAGCCAATTTAAGCTAACTTAAGCAAGAAGGGGTGAAATATTTAATAGCAAAAAACATAAGGAATGAGTTCAGATATCTGTGGTAACAAGGTTTGGAATGCTTCTGGGCCACCTCGGGCTCCTAAGGAAAAAGGTTCCAGGCCTCTGCGACATCTCCTGGCTCCCTGCAAGCCTCCTCATCTTCTTCCCGTGCGTCCACTTTCTCCGTTTCTTGGGCCTCATGCTCGTCCAAAGACAACCATCCCAGGTCTCCTGAATTTACATGTTGTTATAGGTTCATTACCAAAGAAACTGCTTCACAGACCTGCAGACATAGTAAACAATCTTATGGTTACCAGGGAAAGGCCGTGGGAAGGGATGAATTTGGGAGTTGAGATTTGCAAATGTTAACCACTATATATAAAAATAGAAAAAAAATAAATTTCTTCTGTATAGCACAGGGAACCATATTCAATATCTTGTAATAACCTCTAATGAAAAAGAATGTGAAAACGAATATATGTATATGTATGCATGACAAAGATATTATTCTGTGCACCAGAAATTGACACATTATAACTGATTGTATTTTAATTTAAAAAAAAGAATGCATTTAAAGCAATCAACCCCCCTTCCAAAAAAGACTGCTTCAATTCCCTTGACCCATGTGGTTCTACAGAACACAAACAGAAACTGACTAGCTCAGCCTGACTTGGGTGTCTATCCAAAGTCAAGGAGATGGTAGATAAATGGTGGAGTCACAGAGTATAAAACTGTCTTCCAGGGGCCCAAAGCTCCCGTCCTATGTGAGTAAATTCAGGGAGGCAGTTCGCAGAGAAGGGGGTGTGATTGTGACATGTGCAGAAGCCCTGCAGGTATCTACCCCATAGTAATTCCTTCTCCCTCCCACCCCCCATCCTTGTTCTTGGCATCTGAGTAAGTCACTTCTAAGCACCAGCGTTTTATATTTAGAATGATTGACAAAAAGAAACTTCAAAATCTCCAGGTGGCTAACCAGTCAGCCAAATAATCACGTCTATGCAAAATATGAGTGACTATTACAAACTCCAGTAGATACGCTGATGGAGGGGAGAGAAAACGCGATTGCTCTGGCGTTCACTACGAAGGGGTGAGATGTAGAATCAAACAAGTTTAACAGCTAGTCCTCGTCCTGGCCACTTTTTTAGAGAATCCTGGCTATGAAATACTTCTCAGTTGCCTCAAGATGAACAGAGAGGAGGGAAAAGAAGTTTTGTTTTTAAAGAAACATGGATCTTGAAGACGTTGTTTTCTGAATGAATTAAAATATATCATAAGTTATAAGCCAACAATCGAATATTACTTATGGTTAACACTGGTTAATAGAATAGGAAAAAAGTCAGCAAATATTTAAGCAAGTTAACCCCAAAATAGGTCTGTAAATTTGATTTTATTTCAGAGGGATAAGGGAGATCTCGTATAACTGAAGGCAACTTAACAATACCCTTTATGCAGATTATCTTCAAGATAAGCGAGGCGTCTGCTGCTAACAAAATTAGGCCAAGTCCTTAGTGACGCTGCTAAACTATTAGAAACAACTGCTTAAAAGAAATCAATAAAGACAGAAACTACCTTCCTTCCCCTGATTTTCCAGTTATAAAAATGTACACTGTTATCTCGTTCCTAGTAAATGCTCTCAAACACCGTGGGAAGTATTATGTAGGCTCGGCTGAGACCAGACCGTGGGAATTAATATAATTTTCCACTTGATTAAACTTTGTACTGCTTTTGTTATTTGGCTTAGATGGGTAAGGGATGGGGAATAGGAAAAGTGTTAACAAAGGGGAAAAATACCCAAAGACCTACACAATTAAAGTAGAATAAGAGAAGTCATGATAATGGGGCCACAAGGGTAGGAATGAGGAGGCAGGAAGGATGGCTGTAGATCTGTCACTGGGCAGCTTTGTGACGTTAGCCACTGATTCTGTCAGTGTCTCACTGTAAGCCATAGAATTGCAAGTAATTTTAGTAAGGTTTTGTTTAGCTCCAAATGTTTAAAGTCAAAAGTTGTTCCAGGGCTGATCCTAGTACAAAATCACTTTTTCTCTGATGGTTAGAATGGTCTCAAGGCCTGACATACCCCTTTTAAGGTTGGGAAGGGAAACACTGGTGACTCATTCACTCAAGCACCTAATATGTGCTGGCCATTGGGAGAAGGGCAGGGAACACAGTGGTGAACAAAACAGACCCAGGCCCTGCCTCTGTGGGAAACTGGAAACTAGCCAGGGGACCAGACATTGAACATGTAATTACAGCTGTGGTGAGTGCTTGTGAGGATAAATACAAGGTGTTACAGGAGCATTATTCAGATGATCTAACTGGTCCCAGGGTGCAGAGGCTGGAAACGTTCCCAGAGAAGTATCATGTAGGCTCCGCTGAGACCAGATCATGCAGCACCTCCGCACAGAACTCGAGAGCTTGGATCTCATCCTCCGAACAGTGCAAGGTCACCACAATCACAGAGCAGGCGGGGTGCACTGTGATTGGTGAGAAGAGTGCTTTGGAACGAGCAGTTTGCCCTCAGTGTGGAGAACTCACAGGAAAGCAAGATGGGGCGTGGTGGGGGGTGCTCTGGGAGGAGGTTGCTGCAGGGTCCAGGTGGGGGATTATAGTGGCCTGACCTGGGGCTTTGACAGTTTAGAGTGAACACAGGGAAATGCCTAAGAGGTAAAAATAAAAGTGAAAGTAAGGTTGTATACAGAATGCAGAGTAAGTAGGGATATTCAGTCACTGCAGGGTAGTTTGGCTCCAAAGTCTACAGAATTTGAACGGTTACCAGAGTAAATGTGTTCTCACATCTAAAATGCGATTGATCTACAAGAGAGCGAGACTGATCAGACACAAAAGCAGAAAAAAAGTAGTTACTGAAACAAACGTTGGCAGTGGCTGTAGACCTTCCTGATGGGTTTAGGGGATGGCGACCTACAGGCTCTTTGAAAATTTAAGTCTAAATGACAAGGTGATCCCTAGACCGAAAAGGATGAATTAAACTATATTAACTTAATGTCATCAAATGTTTAAGTACTGAACCTTAAAACCCTCCAACCCTTCTTCTGATTCCCTGTGAGCAAGTAACTATCAATTATCGTCTTCCCTATCTTCCCTATTTGTAGGTCTATTTATGTATGTTTGGGTATTCTAAATCCTGTACATTATTTCCCACTGCAAATGAAACTGGAATCTGGTATATAGCAATCTTATTACATGAACTTGTTTAATATAAGTCTTACCCTGGATGATATATCATCCTTATTGGGCAGACAAAGTAAGTTCTGCTGTTGTATTTACCTGGGTGGTGAGTGATGGGAAGAAGGACTGGAAGGCTGAGAACCAGATCCTGGTTGGTCCCTGGGAAGACACTTCTGTAGGAATGTGCACTCTCTGTGGTCCATAGGCTCCCACCGTGTTTCTCACATTTGCCTTTCTACAGACTTCAGTTGCTATCTCTTTAACAGTGGAGATGAAAATACTCACTTTCTACTTACCAGACTCTACTTGTGAACCCGCCATATTCATATGATGTAATATTGTTCTAAGACAGTGAATTATGTGTCTGGTAGATTTTAAGAAGTAACTTAAAATGACTGTTCCATGGACAACGTATTATATCTGGTCTCTGCTTTTCTGGTCCAGAAATCTATAAACAACTCATGTATTATCATATACTACACATACATTTCCTTTATCCCACAATAAGAATCCTAGTTCCCAAGGAAACAGACGATAGAATCAGAATATCTCGTAAGTATATATTTATGTTATTCCACAATAGCCATGGAAATGTCTAAGTGTAACAGCTCGTACTACCACTGTCAGTTAACTACTGGGAAGAGTTAAAACAAATTGTTTGCATACGATCTCTCCACCTCCCCATTTTAAAATAGTTTTACTGTATATCCATTTTCCGAGTATTATCTCTAATATGTGGTTACAAATCTTTTTAAATTGTAGGAAAATTTTTTTGAACTATAGTCTTCAGTATTTGTTTCCCTGCTTTGGTTTTTTTTTTTTCTTTGAGGATACCTAACACCTATATGTTGAATCTTCTTTGGCTGGCTTCAATATTTACACTTTTTTCTTTAATCATTTTTATTCTTTCACTTCATATCCTTTTTATTTACTCATAATTACATAATTACAGAAATATGAATAGATGTTAATGGCAGTCTGATACAGTTTATACAATTGTGTAGTGCACAACATAATCAACAAAGTATTGTCAACGCATTGCCATCACCCTAGAAAACTTGCTCATATCCCTTTCTAATATGTCTGACCATTTAGAAGCAACCACTATTCTGATTTTCTGTCCCATATATTAGTCTTGCCTGTGCCTAATTCATAAAAGTGAAATTGTACAGGAGATTTTTTTTATGAATCATCCCTTCACATAGCATGAGACTTACAAGTATCAATAGTTTATTCTCTTTCATTGCTGAGTAGTGTCACATCGTATGACTCTATATTAAAATTTATTTAATCTATTCTGTTAATGGACATTTGGGTTATTTCCAACTCTCACTGTAACAAATAAAGCTACAGACAACACACATGAACATTTTTGTGCACACAAATTTTCATTTCTTGTGAGCATATGCCTAGTAGTGGAGTTACTGTATGTTAAGGCGGGTGTATGTTTAATTTATAAGAAATTGCCAAAGAGATTTCCACAATGATTTTGCCACTTTACACTCCTATCAAGAACGTATGAGTTTTGTACTGATAGTATTTTGCACGTTAGCTATTCTAATGTGTGTGTAGTAGTATTTAATTATAGTTTTAATGTGCATTTTCCTGATGATAATGACCTTAAGTCTTTTCATGTACTTAACAGACATTATATACCCTATTTTTTTGAAATGTCTATCCAAATTCTTGCCTATTGGAGGAAGGTCATTTATATTTTATTATTGATTTATAGGACTTTTTATAATCAAGATGTGAGTTCTTTGTCATATGTATGTATGTATTGTAAATATTTTTTCTCAGTCTGTGACTTGATTTTTAATTTTCTTAATGGTATCTTTTGATGAGCGGATGTTATTAATTTTGATGAAGTCCAATTTATCGTTTTTCTCTTTTATGGTTTGTGCTTTTTGTGTTCTGGTCTAGAAAATCTTTTCTTACCTCCAGTTTGCAAAGATATTCACCTATGTTTTCTTCTATGAATTTAATAGTTTTGAATTTTACACTTAGTACTGTGATATATCTTTTATGTATGATATAAGGAATGAATGAGGGTTAATTTTTTTCTAAATAGAAATCCAGTTTGCTCAGGTAATTTTTTAAAAGATGTCCCTTGCCTCATTGAATGACACTGGTGCTTCTTTCAAAATTCAACTGACCACACATGTGTAGATCTAACTATGGACAGTCTATTCTGTTCTATTGATATATAGACCTATCTTTATGCAAATGCCATACTGGCTTGATTACTAAATCTTTGTATAAAACCTTAAAATCACATAGTGTAAGCCAAGACATGGAAACAACCAAAGTGCCCATCAACAGGCAAATGGCTTAAAATGTGAGATATGTATGTATGTGTGTGTGTATATATATATATATATATATATATATATATAATGGAATATTACTTAGCCATAAAAAAGAATGAACTATTGCCATTTGCAGCAACTGGATGGACTTAGGGAATAGTATACCTAGCGAAGTAAGTCAGACAAAGACAAATACTATATGATATCACTTATATGTAGAATCTGAAAAACAATACCAATGAGTCTATATATAAAACAGAAACAGACTCACAGATATAGAAATCAAACTGAAAGGAAAAGGGAGAGGCAGAGGGACAAATTAGGAGCATGGGATTAACAGATACAACCTACTATATATAAAATAGGTAAGCAGCACAGATTTACTGTATAGCATAAAGAATTATATTCAATATCTTGTAATAACATATAATGGAATATAATCAGAAAAAAAAAACTGTCACTGTGCTGTACACCTGAAACAAACACAATATTGTAACTAACTATACTTAAATTTTAAAAAATCATGTAGTGTAGGTCTTTCAACTGTGTTCCTGTTTTCATTATTGTTTTGGCTATTCAAAGTCTAGGACATCATTGCCATTATTCAAAATTTCATCATTATGTATATTACCTCTAGGGTTTTCATAGATGCCCTTATAGTTTCTTATACTCCCAGTTTGCTGAGGAGTTTATCATGAATAGGTGTCAAATTTTGTCAAATTCTTTTTCTACATCAGCTGAAATATCTTTTTTTTTCTATTTTATCTGGTTAACATGGGGGAATATGTTGAATTATCAAATCCTAATCCAGGCTTGACTTTCTGATATAAATTATCTTTTGTCTTCCTCTATATAGTCAACATGAAATAGTCAATTTTGCCTGACATTTGTGTAGCTAACAGTTTTTATTTTGAGTTAATGTTTGCACATTATACGTTTTCCTATCCTTTGATTTTTCAGCTATTTTGTGTCCTTATGTTTGAGTGTCTCTCATAAGATGCACATAGATTTAGATTTTGTTTTTTAGTAAGTCTGATACGGTGCCTTTTAATTACAACATTTAGATCATTTATATTTGATATACTTGTTGACATAATCATATTTATATCTACCATTTAACTATTTTCTACTTATCTCACTGGAATTATTACTTCCCTATATATCCCATTTTCTCTCCTTTCTTGCCTTCTTTGGATTAATCTAGTATTTTAATATGCAATTTTCCCATTCATTCATTTGGTGGCTTTACATCTTTTGTTATTTTTTATGGTTACCCTAGAGATTGCAGTTAGAATTCCCTGACCTTTTACAATCTCAAATAAATTAGTATAGCAGTTTTGTCACTTTTGAAATAAGACAAGGATCTTAAAATACTTTAATTGCATTTATTTTGTGTCAATTTTTGTGCTTTCTTTGTTGTGCATTTTAATTCTGCACATTTTACATACTATTTTACATTACTATTATTGTTTTGCACAATCAATACTTACTTATATATTACCATATGCTTTCCATTATATATTATATTCCAGTTATGGACTGAGCTGATCTAAGTATATATTATAGTTTCATAAAGTTTGTTCTGCTTCACCTGATGCATCCTGTTCCAAGGGTACAGCTCTCTAGGGGTTTTAAGAACCTCAGTCTTTTCTGTGTACTTCGGTTTCTCATTCTTTAAATGTCTTTAACTACTATTTGGATTTCTTATTGCTACGAGACTTTCTAAAACTTCACTGATTTTCAGTAGCTTTCTGCTTAGCTTTGTATCCTGTGCTTTGTGCAACCTAAAATTTGCAAAATTTTCTGAAGGCAACCCACCAAGTGTTGGTCTCAATTTTCTTGACCTTTTTCTCTTCAAGGTCTTGACTCTTCAAGTCCTGGCTGCGTTGGAAGGTTTGAACTCAAATTTGTATGTCTATAGCCCTGTTAGGGGGAAGGGTATAGCTCAGTGGTAGAGTACATACTTAGCATGCACAAGGTCCTGGGTTCAATCCCTAGTACCGCCATTAAAAAAGTAAATAAATAAACCTAATAACCTCCCATCCACCCCCCCCAAAAATCAGGAGTATAACCCTGTGAATTTTTACATTTTTCTTACTTCTTTACTTCTTAGTTAAAACCCTCTGCTTGGACTCTGAATCAGTTCTTCTGTACCAAAAATCATCAAATGTCCCAACAGGAAAAATAGTTTGAAGATTATCTGCTTACCTCTCTGAAGTTCTGTTTTTTCTGACTTATTAGTCCCTTGGATTCTGGTTGCTGTAACAGCTTTCTAGTGTCTTTAAATGGTTTTTAAAAACATTTTATCGGGTTTTTTTTTCTAGTTGTTCTCAGTGGGAGAGCTGGTTTACCCCAAGGAATTACATTTTAGCTGGAAACAGAAGTCCTCTTATACTATTTTAATACCCTTCCCTTCTTCTTTCTCAATAGGCTATGATATGACAAAGATTTCTTTAGGGCTATGGTGACTATATTTCTAATGCTATGAAAAAAATTCTATGATACTTGCCTATTTAGTTTCTTTTCAGGTTTGTTGAGTAGTGACATGAGGATATTAATGCTTCTGCTTAAACAGAAATGATAGCATAAAATAAACTTTAGTAGAAGCATATATCTAATATTACTGTTAGTGCTTTAGCCGAGAATATTAGAAGCCTCACAAAGTTCTTCATTTAAGTGATTGAAGTCCTTTTTATTATCATTATAACCTCAATTTTAAGCTTCTTACAAAAGTAATAGTTTCTTTTTTCAAAACATCTGAGGTGAAGATTTTAGCTTTTGACAAGTTGTTTTTATCATCTTTTTCTCTCCTCCTCTGTGATAAATCAAAGCAAAATAATAAAAAAAGATTCATTTTGGCACTTTGGTACCTAAAGTCTATCTGGAAACATAGCAGGATTTTTTTTTCCTTTTATGTAACTTAAGTTGTCTTTTCACCCCCCCTAATTTTGAGCTTTTGCTTTCTAATTAATAAAGATGCATATACAGGAGAATGAACATTTAAAATATACTTACAATAAAATAATTTATTTACAGTATAAAGGCTAAATTAACTCTACTACAGAATTCTGAATTAAGAAAGACTTTGGGACATACAAAATATTAGTATGAATTTCCAACTTCTGTAATTTATATTTGATATTTCTCCTTATTAGCTCTTCATATATTTTAATATATATTTTTAGAATTTTTACTTTAACTTTTTTTCGGCAAAAGAAAATAATTCATGACTTCCATATAAAACTTTAGTTTTTGGGGGGAAAGCTAAAAGAAGAGGGAATTTTACTTCTGAATTATATGTTATAAATTTCATTTTGGAATAACAGTTAACTGCTTATTTTTCATAATTAAAGAAGTGATAAGTATTAATTGTGGGGAATTTGGAAAATATAGGAAAACACAAAACAGCTAATAAAAATTACCTATAATTTTTTCAATACACAGAGAAAAACCACCATTAACATTTTTATATATATTTTAGTTTTTGTTCACACAAATACATACATACACTATATTTACTACTTTATTTCTTTTAATTTAAATTTTGCTGGAGTTTTTATGACATTCAATATTGAGTATGAGAATTAATTTAGGAATTAGTAACAAAAAGAATAAATGTGTTTGCTATTTCTGCAATTATCACAGTGATGAAGAAGCTGAGGACTGTTTCTACATTACTTTCATATTAGGAGTATTTCTTCATTCTGTTTTGTTTATTCAATCATTTATTCAACATTTATTGTAAATAGATGGCCATACATCTCTTTGTATACCTGGGAAAGTCTGAATTTATCTCTTTTATCATGACATAATTTTTAAGAGCACTTCCTTCATTCTTAAAAGTAATCAGTTCGCATGAGGAATTATATCATTTCCTTTTATTTCTAAAAATTGGGCAGGTAAAAGGGGAATAAGATAGCGCATGATGGTAAATCTGCCATGGATCCTGCCCTTCAGAAACTATGATCTGCCTACTGTAGGAGGTAAGAATTACCATCAATAACTTACATAGTAAGAACTAAAAAGATCACAGGAGAGAAGCAAAGATATAGTACACACCACAATGTGATCAAGAACTGGATAAACATTTTAGAATTCTGAATGAAATACGTGAAAAATTTTGTGAAGAGTAAGAATACTGTAGGTTTAGGGAACAGGTATGAAAGACAAAAACTATCTTTTTACAGTAGCAGGGAGCTGCTGAAGTGATAGGGATTAGTGAGACTAAAATAGCAGAGAAAGAAGAACTGAGAAGTGAGCAGATGATCTGTAGAGGCTTCTCCCTGGGGGCATCTGCCAATTCCAGGCACTGGCAAGAGGATGGGTATCCTGACTTGGTCCAAGAAAAGAGTCAATGGAGGGAGGAGAGAATGCAGAAGACACATTGTAGTCTCTTGTGGCTGAAGTGATAAAGTGAAAGGCATGAAAGGCATGAAAGGCTTCAACACCCGTTCAGCTTCTCACCCAAAACATGTGCTGATGTCTGCAACTGGGTGGATAAGAAAATTAAAAGATACGCCAAATGCCTCTGACACGGAGAGTCTATTTTCATAGTCTTTCAATGCTGAGGAGACAGACCCACCTGTGGACAGAACTAGAAATTACTCTTAGCAATCACCTGAGGTTGGACTGACAACGTTGGAGACTCAAAGATACGCCAACTTGTAGTACAGGTTCCCTGTCAAGGTGTGTGCCTAATTCTGAAGTTGTGTATGGCAGGAGGCCAAAAATCTAAGCTAAAAGTCTTTGAAGAGCTGGTTGGAATTTCGCACAGTCTCTCAACGCTGAGGAGATAAAGGCCCACCAGGTGAGCTGCACCGGTGCACAGCCAGATGCTCCGTTAGGAGTCTTGAAGGGATCTGGCCTATGGTAGGCTTCCGTAATAATCCTGTCCCAGCTGCAGAATAACTCTACTCCATTCCTGACTGGATTAAGTTCATCTTTCCCTCTCTACTTAGCAGAAAAAGTGGTGAAGCAACTCCGGTAGAGATCAGACCATCTACAGCCTCTACAGAATCTAATTTTATACATTTATAATGTCTTACCTGATATAAAATATGTTTAGGCAAGGAAGACTTAGAACCATATAACAAAAAAACCAAGGGACACAGACAATAGAAACAGACCTGCAGGTGATACACTGATCACTGTCTGAGGATGTTAGAAAACCAAATTATTATTCTGAGCATTGGTAAAGAAAGGAATTGACCATTTGGCTTGTGTTTCCTGTTTGAACTCTACCTTGGAGGAATTAAATACCTGAAAGGGATCAGTTCTCCTTTAAAAACAAAATCTAGTTGACAAATACAGAAGGGATGATAGAATTATAGTATCATTTTGTAGTTTTGTCATAAAATGATTGATCTACATTATGTCATCCATGCTTGCTAAAACCATTAAATGGAAGACTGATGGGGAATTTTATAATGTATGCCTCAGGCTGCCACATCTGAACACACCGATGCATCTTAATGTGATTAATAGAAAACCCAATTTATGTGCTCCCCGGTGTGGTATAACAGGAAGTAAACACCACCTTCAACAAACTATTCTCCCTATGCAATTAATCATGGAGCTGAGCAGGACTTCAGATCTAACTGCCAATTCATTAGGAAATACAGGTAACAGAGAAACATGTTAAATGACACTGCAGGGACTCAATTAGTAAAATCCATAATCTGGATGTTTGTTCAACAAATAGATAGCAAGTAGAAAGGAAGAGGGAATGTCATTAGATTAAAAAAGACTTAAAAGACTCATCAACAAAATGCAATGTGCAGATCTTCTTTGGATGATGATTTGAAAATCAAAAGAAAATAAAAATATATGAGATAACCAAGGAAATTCAGATATTGACTATTTAATATCAAAAATTTTACATCAAATATTGAAGAATCACTATTAAGTGTGATAATCTTTTTCCTTTTTATTATAAAAATGTGTACCTATATTGTAGGTATATATACTAAATTCTTTATGGATGGAATGACAAAGTTTTAGATTTGCTTTAAAATAAATAAATGCAGGTACAAATGAAACAAGATTCATATATATTGATTACTGTTCAAGCTGGATAATAAAGATATGAGGGTGCATTTTAGCGTTTTATCCATGTTTATACATTTGAAATTTTTTTCATAATAGTCAATAATAAAGATGTCTGAAAAACAAACAGAATTGGGAAGAATAATAGGAATTTTCACATGTCTATGTAAATTGTGCAAGCATTTTGCAGAGCAATTTGGCAATACACGAGACAGATGAATGCGGATTTACAACAATCCATCAGTTCTACTTCTAGGTTCAAACCATAGAAGAGGCCTCTCATACATGTGCAAAGACACAACCAAGAGTGTGTGCTGCAATATTGCTTAAAATAGCAAGATGAGGGAAGCAACCTAAATGGCCATCAGCAGGAGAACTGATTATGTTCTTGATAGTGTGGTATTTATTCAGTTTAGTTTAAGTGCATAAACCAGAGCTATATCTAATAACATAATACTGTACAAAAAGGGCAAATTGCTAAATGGAAATTTACTGTGATGCTATGGATATGAAATCTAATACCATGCTAAATACTACCACATAAGATTTATTAATACCTATGACTCCACATGTTGTAAAAGTATTAGAATATGCCAAGTGATGACACACACCAAATTTTCTTTTGAAAAGGAGAGGATTAGTGTTAAGAATGATATATAGAGGGTTTAAATATTTCCTTAATATTTTCAAAAGAAAGGAAAACTTAACAAGGCAAAATGTTAATATTTGACAAATCTATGATGGTAATTGAACTGAATCTTATTACATTGTTCTCTATAATCTCCTATTAACTTAGATATCTTTACAATTAAGGATTTTAGACCAGAGCAATATTTTACACTGCATTGTGTGTTTATGGAAAGAGCCTGGAAGTACTGTGTTAGATGTGCAGACACTGAAAGGAAGAGGGGAACGATTACCATTGGCAGAGGGTCTATATATACACTCAGAGCTCCATTTTTCACTCTGATGAGTGAATGCTGAGAAATAAATATTTAAATTCAGATAATAGAAAAAATGCACTTGATTTTGAAAGCAATCAGAAGCACAAATTATCCTATTTATTCATAACAAAAAAAAAGATAGATACCCTTTGCTAAAATGGTCTTGAGTGGTTGCTGTCAATCTTTATGATTACTTTGGACAGCTGCCACATTATTTCCATGGTGACCATCTGGAATTGTATAGACCATTTTATCTCTGCTAAAAGACTCATCTCCAATCCTGTCATAGACATGCAACTTCAGACATAGACAGCTAACCTGAGTCTTTACATAGATTTTACCTGCTCCTGACACATCCACTCAATGTCCCTAAAGTTGTTGGCCAAAAAAAAAAAAGAAAAAGAAAAAGAAAAAAAATCTGCAGAGAAAACAATTTTCTACTAGAAGTTATTGAAATTCTTGAATAAGGAAAATGGCTAAAAATCCATGAGTTAAATCATTTGAGATATTATGAATTAGTGTCACCTAAACTACACACTGAGATTTTAAATATCTGGGTCTTTTGTCTGGCCTTTTTTCTTCCAATACTGATGTCTTAAGTTGGGATAGCTTTTTGCTATCTGGAAGCATTTTCACATGTACTATTTCAACAATCCTTTTTTATAGATGAGTAACTGAGTTTGAAAGAGGCAAATACACAGTTGGAGAGTGCCTGGTCTCCTGAATCCTTGTCCAACGATCTTATTGCTACACTATAATGAGTAAAACTTGTCTGAAACAACCTCCCAAGTTCATGTAAAGAATAATTCCTAGCATAGAAACTGATGTATGGCTGATCTGCTGTAAAGAAAATAACATGCTGAAACAAAATCATACGGGACTAAGTACACTTAGAGAGACAGAGTCTCTTATTCAAAAGAAGGTTATTTGGGCAATGGGAATAAATGAGAGAAGCTGTGCACATAGCAAGCAGTGACTTGAAAGAAAGGAAGGAAGGAAGAAAAAAGAAAGAGAAAGAGAGGAAGAAAAGAAATGAAAAGAAAAGAAAAAATGTTTTGCACTTTTAGAAGAAATGGAAAAGGAATCTTTCTAATTAAATTTCTGGGGTTCCTTTAAATCCACAGTTTCTGCCAAAAGATTCAGCACAGATTTGGGACTTATATTTGACAAGCCCCCATATGCTGCATTTTCCCTCCAAGCTTTTACTCTGGCTTGTGGACTCTGTAGTTGGTTGAATATGTGGTTCTACAGTTGCTAAAAATATCCTGAAGTCCAGCTCCTCCTCTGTGATTTTGCTCAGTTGATAAAATGGCCACTCTGAGATAGATTTTTTTTTTTAAGTCTTGGCCTGTAACCTTTAATAAATTTCTTCTTCTTTCATAAAAGTTAGATGTATGCAAAGGTCATTTATACTTCACTTCAACACAAAGTCAGAAACTAAAGAAATGGCACCGTGTAGGAGATGCTATAATTTTTTTCAGCTGTTTCAATCGATAGTTAATTAAGGTGGCTTTGGAATTGCTTGGCGTTACAGTGTGACGTTTGGTTGTCAATATGGCTGAAACCCCCGAAGGAACCACAGAACTGTCCACTAGCTGGGAGTATAGCTCCAAGTCAGCTACAGAGGCCACAGAGCTTCCTGCCCCAGTCCCCAGAGACACAGAAGCGCTGATCTGTCCAGGAGTGCCACTGTGTGCATCTATGCTAATGTCAGCATGTCAAGTCTCCAAGCTCTCAAGATGTTTCCCCATTTTTTTTTTTTAATCATCATCCATACATCCCAGGAGACAGGGTCGCTATATCATTTTCACAGCCCAGCGCAAAAGGAAAACCTGGAGCCCCTGGTTGAAAACACAGAGGGAAAAATGTTGAAGTTACCAAAATATAAATCCTTTTCCTTTCTTCTACGGTTTCTCTCTAGACCTGTCATGATGTTTGGTGTTTTTTTTTGTTTTGTTTTCTTTTTGTTTTTGTTTTTGTTTTTGCCATTTAATGCTGTACTCCCTTGCGGGGGATGTTTACATGGCTAGTGCAAACCCTGTGAGGTGCAGCAGTCCCCACTCGGTGACTCCACATGGGTGTGGCTCCCAGGCTGCCAGGTTCCCCTCCAGCCAGTGGGCAGGGGAACAAGAAGCTGTAAACCTTCCCAGGGAAGTCAGGGAGGCAGGACCATGCATGAGCTGAGGCTCTATCACCCCGTGAGTGCTCCGTTTCTGCATGGAACATCACTTACACAACACAGATTAAGCGACAACGTGATTATGAATTTCAGAAGGATGACCATGGAGCACTAAACCCTGAGTGCAAGGCCCTTCTGCTGAGGGACCCACCGCGTGTCTGTATTGGTCTCAGGCCGTGAAGCCAGCCCTTCCCAGGTCCTGGCCTCCCAGCACCACTGGACCAGGCCACATGCAGCTATTATCTGACAGAGAACAGAATTCTAGGATATGCAGGCAGTTTAGCATGGCAAAGTCACATGCTTTGAGTGTATTTTCTGCCTCCTTTCATGAGAAATGAAGTTGTTTTAATATTATTTTACAGGAGAAATGGCCTTTTCTACCCATAACTTCATTTATATGTTCAAACATCATATTTTTTATTCCTGGGCATCTACTACCAATGGTTTCATTGTTTTCATGATCTTTGTGATTTCAGGTGGGCATATTGAATGTCAAGGGCATACTACTTTGGCAAGTTCAACAGCAAACATTCTCTCTTTGTCTAATTTTCGTAAATAAATGGATTATTGCAATAGTAATGAAATTATAGCAAGGTGTTTCAAGTTCTCGTCTCTGAATGAGGATTTCAAATTGTTCTAGGTAGATCATGTACTTTCAAATGGTTTATTGAATGGCCCAAAGTTGATGAAAATATATGTATTGATCAATTTTATTTTTTCTCTCTTAGCTTCAGCTGTACTATGAAAAATCTTTTTTCCCACCATCTACATTTAGATTAGATTCCTTGCTTTCAGATGTTGAAAAGATACTCCACTGTATTCTTGTTTCAAACCTCAAACTCGGATCTCTCCTTCCCAGCACAATTTCAGGCCTCAGCCTGAAAGACTTCAGTTGGGAAGGGTCGTGGTCTGCTCTTGAAATCTCTCTGCCTTTTCCCTCTTCTGAATTGCCCCTCCTCTGCCTGCTTTGATGGGAAAAGAGATGGGAGAGTTGGCCAAGGTCTTTGACTTGCCTGGAGCTGTTGTGGTCCTCTTCTGATTAACAATGGATAATTGTCACCAGGATCTTGGAGTAAGTGGCCCACTGATGACTCATAGAGAATATTTGTGAGTTTTTGGAAAGCCCTATAGGGGACTTCATCACTGCAGAGTTCCCAAAGATGGGAAATTCCCCCAGTTCAGCCTCATCCATACCACTCATAGTCACCTGCTGATGGTTCACATTTAGCATCTCATTCCCCAAGTTCCTCTCTGTGATTGGCAGCCTCCTTATGTGGAGTGATGCTAAGATGGCTTTATCCTACCACTTTCTAAAGTGCTGCTTAACTCATGGGACACCTGCGTACCCTCACTCCAACACATGCTAGAAAGGCCAGCTGCACACAGCTGCCCCATCAGCCTTGTCATGTCCAGGCAGTGCCCTTCTCCCCTTCCAGACCACACTATGTGCTATACAAGGAGACAGCCAACCGGGGAAGGAGAAGGTGCTCTTCCCTTGAGGCAGATTACTCCAACCTCTTACCATTTCCCTCTCTCCACCTCTAATTATATTCTGCCTTGTGAAGACCAAGAGATACATGTGACTTTATATGAAGTGACAGCAATACTTTTATGATAACATAATGTGGAGGAAAGTTAGCAGTACGCTTAAAAGTCACAGTATAAGACATAAATCCAGGAGCATCCTTTAAGAGGTGGTGGGTGAGAAGGCTCAGGTGGAGTCCACAGCCACCAAGAATAACGGGGGTGTCAAGAGTGGAGGGAGAAGAGCCCATATGGGACAGACATACACAGAGCAGAAGAAGCATCTGCCAGTTGGAAAAAGATGGTCCCACAAGGTACTCCACTGACAATGACTTTCAGAAACGAGCCTAGCAGTAAGAAATAGTTGGGCAGCTCGGGAAGATCTAGGACGTGGAGGTGGAGATGACGTGGAAAAAGACTCCAGAGCCAGGCACGCTCTGCCCCAGCCCAGGCACCGCCTGAGTGGTGTGATCGCCATCTCTGTATCCATGTATAACCACTCACTCACTGGGTATCTTTTTCTTTTCAATCCTCAGGAAGAGGCAGCCAGAATTCTCGCCCACCAGCCAATGTCCGTCGGCACATGTGCAGCTTTGAAAACCCCCACACTGCAGTGAATGTGTAAGAGAAGCTGCATGGAAAATATAGTGGTTTGCCCCTTGCTTTCTCTCTCCTGGGTTTTTCTACTTTCTAACATGGAAACAGATGTGGTGCATGCCATCAAGAATGAGGAACCATTTACGTGCCATGGTTTGCACGACTGCCTTAATTTGATTGTCCATCGTTCTTAAAAGGACACTGTCAAGCTGTTAGTCCTTTTGCTTTTCTTATGTTTTGATGCAAAGATGCACACTTTTCCCTGTTCTAGAGATTCACTTTTGTCTGTGACTCCCACTCACAGGCTTGAAAGTGAATTTTCCCCCCTTCGCAAATTTGTCAGCTTCCCCTTGGCAAACAGAGCTCTTTCTTTATTTTATTTTTCTTTTCTTTTGCCTTTTGTTTGCTGCTGCACAAATGTTTGACATGATCCTGTCTGCATTCGAGTAAAAGCCATGACTTGAACTCATGGAAGAGTTCCATGATGTCAGTTTGAGGGGGTGGGCACCAGCATGAGCCTCTCTCTGCTGGGAGCCTCCCATGCCCTGGGGAGCGCAAAACCAAAGAAACAAAAGTTTTGTGAGTCCTACAAAAAATGAGTTTTGCAAAAAAAAAAAAAAGTTTTCCCAGAATTCTGAGTGCTTTTATCAGATTTTCCCCGTCTGATAAAAACATTGCATGTTTGGTCCAATTTTTGACCTTTAGTTCTTGACAGTGTCTCTTTAAGTCAACAAAAGAACATAGACCATGTTCAATTCATTGTGCACGGAGTCTGTGGTCATTTTCAGCTGTTCCTTTACAGCCCTTCAAACTCCTGGGAGAGTCAAAGGTACACATTCCTGCAGCAGGAGGGAGCCCACTGATGGGGTGTCTGTGGCTTGAGTAGCTCTTCAGATGCTACCAAACCTGGCCATGGAGCCCAGTGAATGGGGCCCTAAGTCTCTTCTCTTCACTCAGTGGAGTGCATTGGGAAGTCATGTTCTGACATTCCCTGGAAAAGCCCAAATAGAAAGAAAGAGTGTGGGGCAGTCAAATCATACCGAATCTTAGAGGTTGGGAGGACTCTGTGCTTCTAGATCAGAGCAACTCTAGTCTGCTTGGATTCATTCTCTGTAACTTTCCCAAGTCAAAAAGCATTGAGTGTTTCTTGTGCCAAAGGTTGAGTCTGGCCAAGGACACAGTAAGGACATCCCGATTATGACAGCTGCTGGCTGCCTGTCAGAAAGGATTGATGGGACTAGCAGATGTGCATGTCTTGTCATGACAGCAGGGCCAGAGAGAAAGGGAAGTCCCCTAACATTTCATGACTTAAAAGTGAGTGCCTGAAAGCAAAAACAAAGACCAAAGGTGGGCGCATCCTTGGTAGGTGACAAAAAAATAATGCGTCAGCAAGGCTAACAGGTAGTTGTAAAGAACTTTTGAAATAAGATCTATTCAAGCTGTCTTTCTGGAGACAGTAAAGGATCAGGAAGAGATTGGTAGCTTTCAAGCTGTGTGCCATAGACTAAGACTGGCTATTCTTATTCATGGTTTTTCCCACAAAAATTAAAAAAAAAAAAAGATATGTTCTTTTTGTGACCTTCAGCTCCCATAGCTCTTGTGAACAAGCCAGGCAAAGAGACTAGTGATAGAAATAAAGCTGCCTACTGGACCATTATGGTCTGCCTAGATCTCTCCTGCCTCTGAGGAATAGTCTCTGCGGAGCATGCAACTGCCCTGTATTTCCAGGGCAAACTGTGAGGACTCCAGGTACTGCTGAAGAGCATCAAAAGCCTTGCTATTAAAACTACAGGTCTGGAAGCATGGAGCACAGAAAAACATGGTAATGCTTGACCTGAACTTTCTTCAAAAGGAACATAATTTGGGCTCATCTATTCTTCCTGGAAGAATGGAGTTACACCTTGTATGCTGCTCTGAAACAATGCTCCTGTACCAACACAATGTCTTAAATCAACTTTGGCACCAGAATTCCTTCCTTCAGCCAGTAATCATGATTAGGTTGGACCAAAGGCCATTTAATGTGTACTTAGAACAGGTTTAATAATCATCAGAATTCTACTCTTTAGTTCGAAATAGATTTGTCAATTTTCTCTAGACAGTGGACCCCGTGCCCAGACAAAGTTGATGGGGTCTTCCATACTTTATCAACCTTGATGAGGTAATTTCACTTGTGGATGCCTTTTTCTTTATTAATTCATTAGAGGAAGCACAAGTCTTAATGAAGGCAAACTGATTTTCTTTATGCTGTCTTTTACCCTGAATCGTATAAATTTAGGTTATTCAACGTGATTGATCTAAAGACTTTAAAAGGAGAACTGTAATATTTAGACTTAGTAATATTGTCAATTTCAGCAAGCCATGTGGTTTTCTGATCAGCTTACAATGAGGTAAGAATCAAAGAGGAAAGAGAGAAAATTCACAATGCTATTTAAGATTTAGTATCAGCAGAAACGACTACATTCTCATGTAATCAGAAAGCATTTGTCTTCAACAACACATTCAAATCTTCTCTACCTTACAAGTAGTGGTGAGTGAAAAAGGTGAGAAATTTTAAATATGTTCAGATAAGCTTCCAGAGAACATATACTGAATATGCAGAATTTTTCTGGAAAGCTTTCAAGAAGTGAAATTGGAGTCAGTGGAAGTCCTTTGTATTGAGGATTAGCTTGGGGTTGCCTGGAAAACAGGGGTCTGATTCAAAATGGCTTCAAATAGTACCTGTGCCTGAAATGCTGCAAGAATCACTATTCAGACTGCATTCTGGTGCCAGCTTGCTGAAGCAGGTGGAGGTGAGATACCTGGACAGTGCGGCTCTGGCATTCCATCTGGAGTGTCTCGGCTGGGGTGGCACTATCCCTTCCCTGAAAGGCCGTGTGTCTCAGCCGTAGCCGCAGGGCCACGGCAGAACTGTCCGCAAGCCTGTGGCTGTGATTTGCTTTCTTTACTTGGTGAGCCATTCTCCCCATGCTGTGACTCAATGGCATTTCCTGTTTCCATTTTTCATTTTCAAAGAAAACAAATGCTACCCTCCTCCTGTGCCAAGGAGTGAGTCTTCCCTCCTTGTGGGGAGGTCTTGCCTTGTCTGTGGGCTCTCTGGATGCCATCCTCGTGTCTGTGGTGCAGCTATTAAGCCTAGTGGCAAAGACTTGAGTTGGACATAAGGGAGACAGGTGTTGTGCTAGCTTCCCCCTCAGGCAGCTTGTGCAGGATGCTTCCCTCCTGATCTCAAACACCCACCCACTGGTGTTCCCATTTTAGACCTCTCTGGAGCGGAGAGCGGTGTACTCTGCAGATGTAACTAGTACTTACTGAAACAAATAAAACAGACAGGATTGCTCCGAACGCAAAAGATACACTAATCTGTTTACACCACCCACTTCTAAGTATTCTCTCCAGTGCTGTAAATACTGGGTTTTCTGTTTGGGGGGATTGTGATACTTACCAAATGAAAGGAAAACCAAAGCAAGATCCCAAGCCTGTTGTGGCTGGAGCTGCAGCCCTCAGCCCACTATCAGCGTGCAGTATCCTCTCCATCTCTAGTTCCTCCCAGGCCTCGCTGCGGTTTCCCCCAGTTACTTCAATGTCAGTAAATATCCTTAGCCACAGGTATTTACTGCCTTGGAGCTTCAAAAAGAGATTAAATCTTTAATTGTCTTTTGAAGTGAGAGCAAGAAGGATGGGGTGCTTTGTGACAATTCTGTGATGTTTCTAAGCCCGGTTGCTTTTCCTAAGATTAGGAAACCAAGTAAAATTAAATAATAGAAGGAAGTGGCTGGTGACTGGAACACAAGGTATTAAAGTTACCTGGGAGTAAGGAAGAGTCTTGTTTCATAGTAATATTGCATCTCTATAAAGCATTTATTCCTTTTTGCTGCCCCATATTTTATACATTTTTCTCTTCTTAATATCACAGCAATGGGCTTCCAACCTTTTCAAATTGGATAGTCGCTTTTTACACCTAAACAGTTATTAAACCTTCACCTGAATCTGTGATAGTAATTGTACACTTATTAGTGGCCACTTGAACACAAAGCACAAAAAAAGGCTTCTCAGAATTTAGTTACACTTTTACCTAAAAGCACTTTGCATTTAAAAATAGCAGAGCATATTCTACAAAGACATAATATTGATTTAGCCTAAAAATAATACTCGATGCATGTGTGGATTCATGGACCATTCAAGCTGGCTAAAGCATAGGTTAAAGTAACTAATCCAGAAGGACCAAAGTTTATACCCTGCTGCTATGAGACGATGAGTTTCTATGAGATGATGCATTTCCTCTGCTATCTCTGGTTTTGTCCTTGGGGGAAAAAAAAGGTTAATCTAATTTTCTTAATCTGACAAATTCCCTGGGGCATTGGAACTGTTTTCTAATTAAACAGTACTTTCCAGAAAATCTGGAGCAAGACTCTGAGGGGAAAGAAAGCTGCTAATTTAGACAGCCAGGGTGAAGATCTCCCATCACAGGCATAAAAGTGGTATTGGATTAAAACAGAACTAAATTGTAATCATATCTGTCTGAAAGATGATTAATAGTGCCTTTTACATATGGAAGTACATGATGGAAAAAGAGGCTCATTTGGAACCCCTGGACAAGGAGGAAAACAACCTGTGTGAGGGAGTGAGTGGGTGAAGTCAGTCCCAGGAATACAAGGCGGCCTTTTTGGCTGGTATATATGGAGACTGGAGCAATGTTGTACTTGCATATTTAAGCGTACTGATTGAATTGGGTCAGACTAGCTCTCAAGGGAATTGATTTTTTAAACACCCACACATGCAGACACACAGATACACACCCCTTAATGAAGACACAAGGCAGCCTTTGACTTTAGCGATTTTCTTAGTGAACATGGAGAGGCAGACGTTTGGAGAAGGAAAAAGTGTTTCCATTGCAGCTGAAAGGGCTGCAAAGCGTTGAGGCTGGAAAGTACACTACAGCAAGGCAAGAGGCAACTAGGTAGCTTTGTACTTTCTACAAGAGGCATATTAAATCTATAAAGAGAGAAGAAGTGTGAGTAGAGTGGGAGATGGAGGAAACTGAGAAAGATCAAAGTGGGAGGCAAGCTTACCCAGAGTTTCAAAGGCAGGAGAGGAACTGTGGATTCTGGTCTTGCCTTTGGCTGGCTGGTTGACTGCTGTTCTCGCCAGGAACACACAGGCTCATTCTTTAGTTTGCTCAACTCAAAAGTGTCAGCTATTCTGACAAGACAGTGCAGAAGCCGACAAGTCAGTAATTTCACATTTACCTGCACTTATACATTCTCAGGGAGTATATTTGCATACATTTGAGTGAAACATTAATTTTGATACAGTATTTTGGAGATGAGACTTTTCTTGGACAATTAAAAATGCAGCATAGATTATCAGATATATCTATGAACTACCTTCCTCCCAAATAATGAGATAATTTTAGCTGTTAACATCTATTTTAGAACCTTTATAGCCAAAATTTTCTATAATTGATAACAGATTTTCTACACAAATTTGTACTTATTTGACTCACTTCACTTTTCAGGATTATAAATGTGGCCCTCACATATAATTTTTGAAGTATTCATTCTTGTATTTTCAAAGTTATTAAATAAACTGTTATGTTAACTCTTGATCATTTCCTACAGTTTTCCAAACAAAAGACTGTGATAGGAAATAGTCTATTTCACATATCCACCTAAGAAAAATACCCATTTTCCCTCTTCCTTTTAATGTCAAAAATGTGTCAGTATTGTTCTACGTTCTCTGTTGTTTTCATGGGTACAAAGAAAAAGCAAACTCCTGAAAAACAAGAAGAAAAAAAATGATTTCCTGATTTAAGTATTAACGCTCTTGTTATTATAGCTTGCTATGGTAAGGTACCACCATCTGCTAAAAATTATACAGAAAATAAGCTGAGTCCAAAAGTGAGACCAGTTATTAGAACACAGAGAATAGAATTTGTAGTATATGCACACAGTACATCTCACTTTTTTCTTCTTCAGTGATACATTCTCTCTGGTTGGTTTTATGAGCATCCCATGAAGATGAAAGTTGGTAAGGGTGGAGGACGGCTGGTAACCTAAGATTATTTTCTTCACTGATGCTCAGTGAGGAAAAGGCTGGGCAGAGGTCTTTGTCTCAGTAACTTCTGCTCTGTCTGAATCTTAATTTTGTCTCATTTGCACCAAACTATGTGAGAGGACTAATGCAGGCCATGGGCATTTGAATTTTTCTGGGCCTTTCAGTTCTCTTTTAAACACACCTGGTTAAATGTTCCCAGTGTGAAAATCCTAAACTAGCTGCTACGAGTGAATCACTGTGATCCACTATATGTGTCTGGAATAACACTTTGCAATTAAAAAACAAAAAAGAAAGTTATAAAGCTCTTAAATGGAACATGGGTCTGGGTTTTTCTGTCATCTCCTTTTTTTTCTCTTCTGTACAGGTGCCATGGGCATGACCATCCTGCCCCTGTTACCACAGGAAATACCTGCGTATCAGAATGGGCAACAGAGAGGATGTATTTTATAACCCTGCAGGATGATGAAAGTAGCTTTATACGTGGGCTTTAATTTGTTCCACGGACTAAGAAGAAAGGGGGCAATAGCTATGGTCATAATGGTCTGTTGTCCATGTGTAACTGAGATTTTATTTTTAATTTATTTCCTCCATCGATTTTGGAATCTTGCAAAGGTTTCATTGAGCAGCGGTTTTACCATCGCCTTAGAATGTGTGTGTGTGTGTGTGTGTGTGTCTAACAACTGTGAAATCTTAGACCTAAATGAAAGTAGCAGCTTCTACAACAAGCTGACTTTTCTCCCCTACAACTTTTTCAGGGTCAAAAATGCCCTGCCTGGTTGTGGAGTTGACGGAATCACTGGCTGCAGCTTCAGAGGCAACTTTTGGCGTTTGATCTGCAGCAAGGAGAGGCTGGGGGTGTGGAGGACAGGCATATGGTGGAGGGGGGAGTCAAACTGCTTTCAGCTGGGCTTGCAAATGTTTTATATGTATGTTTTCTGTGTGCATGACATATCTGCAAATAAACCCATCTCTATTTTATTCATAGTTCTAATGGCAAGTCTGTGTCATGGTCTGAACCAGGTGGAAGACAGGTGCCCAAAGGACAGCACATGTGGCACCGCCTCTCTGTGCACGTGAAGACCAGTGAGACGGCCTGCAACCAGACAGCCGTCATCAAACCCCTCACTAAAAGTTACCAAGGCTCCGGAAAGAGCCTGACCTTTTCAGATACCAGCACCAAGACCCTTTACAACGTGGAGGAGGAAGACGCCCAGCCGGTTGGCTTCAGCCCTCCCAGCAGTCCTTCGATGGTGGTGCACCGACGCGTGCCAACCGCGGTGAGCACCCCGCCTCTGCCGCCCCACCTGACTGCAGAGGAGACCCCCCTCTTCCTGGCCGACCCGGCCGTCCCCAAGGGCTTGCCCCCTCCCCTCCAGCAGCCGCCGCCGCCCCCGCCACAGCCACCGCAGAAATCTCTCCTGGACCAGCTGCAGGGGGTGGTCACCAATTTCAGCACCGGGATCCCGGATTTCAACGCGGTGCTCGCAGTCCCTGGGGGTCCGGGAAACGGGGTGCGGTCCTTGTTCCCGCCCACGGCGGTCCCTCAGCACCTGCAGATGCTGCCGCTGCAGCTGAGCACCTTCGGGGAGGAGCCCGCCTCCTCGCCAGCGGAGGACGACGACGACGATGACAGCGAGAGGTTCAAGCTCCTGCAGGAGTACCTGTATGAGCGGGAGGGGAACACGGAGGAAGACGAGCTGGAAGAGGAGGAGGAGGACCTGCAGGCGGCCAGCAAACCGACCCTAGAGGATTCGCCTGCCCTGACGCCTCCGTCCCCCTTCCGCGACTCGGTGGCCTCGGGTAGCTCGGTGCCCAGCTCCCCCGTGTCCGAGTCGGTGCTGTGCACGCCTCCCAACGTGACCTACGCCTCTGTCATTCTGAGGGACTATAAGCAAAGCTCTTCCACCCTGTAGGGAGGAGGTGTCCACAGGGAAACGCAGAGGTGTCAAGGAGAAGCAGCACCTCCGGAGACAGAAAGCTGGAGAAGCGGAGGCTGGAGGGTGAAGTCAGGAGCAAGGAGGAGACCGCTGCGGCTGCCTTAGTAAGGTGGGCGTGCGAGATGCTGGACTCCGCAAGCAAAAAGTGATCCGGGAGAGGATTCCAATTCTTGAATTATTCAAAAGCCTTCTCTGGGAAGAAAGGGAGTTCTGACAAAGCACAATCCCATATAGTACTTAACTTTTATTGCAAAAAACAAACAAAATCAACCAACATAATCTTTTCGGACAATTGCGCATAGATACACATGCCCACACACTCTTGGCCACCTTGAAACAGGACTGCGCATGGGAACCACCCAGCTGAATCATTAACTCACCATCATGGTATTCCTAGCGAGGATGGTGGAGCCAGACAGAGCAGATGGGTGACGGAGGGGCAGACACAGAACCACCCAGAGAACAGTGATGAACAGCAGCTCATTGCTCTCAAGCCCTTCTCCCTGCTTGTCCCACAGTGTCTCCAGGACACTCGGAACCCGCCCCAAAAGGGGCCTCTCTTCACCCCCTGCACCACATCCAGGGCCAGCCTCGCGATCACCCTTGGAGAAAGGTGCATGTGTGGGCACCCTGCTGCTCTGTGAATTCCCTCTATTTAGGAAAACAGGAATAAGGGCAAAATCATCACCAAAAAGCACTCCATCAGGAGTGCTTCTGGAGGATGGGATGAGAAGCAGGATACTACATGAGCTTGGGGCTTTGAACAAGTCAGTCAACAAAATCGGCTTCCCACATCTGATACTTGTTTAGTGGTGATTTGGGGAAAAGGCCGGACGAGATTGTTTTGAGAGTGGCAGAAGACTT
The DNA here is from genome assembly GCF_036321535.1 of Camelus dromedarius. Lineage (NCBI taxonomy): Eukaryota > Metazoa > Chordata > Mammalia > Artiodactyla > Camelidae > Camelus > Camelus dromedarius. Next base: position 17,180,861 of record NC_087441.1, on the reverse strand, counting down.
TTTGTGGATTTGCTTGTGTGCCAAGGGGGCTCTCCTTGCCTTTTCGTTAAAGAGAACAAACCATGTGGCAGAATTGTTACCTTCCATTTACTGTAGCAAATAATACTTACCAGTTGAACTTCTAAGATGCGGTATGTGTACTTGGTGCCATTGTTTCTCCTATGTACTACAGAAACAAATCCATCTTTGAACTTAACGGTGTACTCATAGCAACTATTAGTGGTTTCAGTGACAAGATTCAATTGTCACTGAAGTCCCCGTAACTAGCAAGTGAATGTGTTCTTGTGTCCTTGTATATCTGTGATAATAAAATTTGTGCAATGTAATGTCAAACTAACTGCAACTAGAAGATTGTCTTTCTGATATAGTATTAATATTTTTATGTTCCAATGACATTTTATATACCATTGCCATCAATATCTACAGGAGCTCTTTGAAGGTCTGAGTGCTCTGGTCCAATGTTTTTCATATGCTGCTCAGATGGTCCTTCTTCTAAGAGGGAACTTATTTTTCAGATATTTTATGATGTGGAAATATGTTATTAATGAAGTGGTTAATATTGTATTGTATTAAAAGTTCACAAAAACTGTGGGGAACAATAAAAAGGTACATTTTATAAATTTGCAGACATCATGATTAAAACGTAAGATTGAAATGACAGTATTTATGTTATTTCAAGTTACTTTAGATTTTTTTTTTTTTTTGAATTTTCCACAGCTACTTAAGCTTGTGCTTAACACATATACTAACCTCTGAGTCTGGTCATGATTTCTCAAATTATTTTTCGTTACTTTTTCATTTTTTTAAATTTTTATTTCCATGTTCTTTAAATTCCTATCTATGCTGTCTTAACTCATCTTTTTATTTTTGTTATTTGCAGTGTGTAATATCCACGTGCGTGTAATTTGGTTGTTTCACTTCTGATCTCACTTTTTACCCCAAATAAGAGAGATTTTTCTTGCTGTTTTGATTTCTTGTATTATTTGGGGATGAATCAGATCCCCTTAGATATCTTTGTTTATGCCTTATGTTCAGTCATGTTTAATATGCTTCCTTCCTGTTGAAGCTGCTGATTTCTAGCCAAAAATCATCTCAGAACCTTTAAATACACATGGTATCATTTATTCAGTTTAACATCCACTCCAATGTTTGAGACTCACATTCTTATGTCTTCCCATATTCTACTGCCAAGTTTAGAAAGTTTTATATCAAGAATAGACTGCATTTCCTTTAAAAAAAATTATTTTATTACACCTTTGGGAGAAAGACCTCACAACTGAGGTGGATTTCAGCTCCATATTTTCATTGTCATGAAGCAGAATGAGGAAAATGGATGGTTCCAATGCTTAATAGACAGTCTACTAATTGGCCAACTAGCAAGGGAAAGCATACTGTCTATTATTAGTGAAACATGTATTTTATTTTAACACCAGTGGCGCATGTCCTTGAATCAGGACTTAGGCATTCAGATATTTTTAAAGTAAGAATGGATCAGGAGAAGTGCTTCTGCTATTCAAGCAATCTGTCAGTGTGCTCTGAGGTTTCAGTCTGAGGTGTTACACATTCAACACCAGTCACATTATTTGAATGCCTACTATTATTATGACTAAAGTTTTCCTGAATACAATAGAGTATTAGCTCTTCTATCATAATTGCTCAAAACTGGAAGTGTACACATATATACCTTATATCAAAAGGGCAGAAACTCTTCACCTTAATGTACGTGCTTATACAAGTTGTTTAGCTTCTTGTAAAAGTGTTTTCCTTTGGCTCGTTACTGCCTTTTGTCAAATAATCTTGACAGTGCTGTATAATAAATATTTTCTATTTATTAAATGTCTATGTCCGTTTTCTGTACTTCGTACGAGTTGCAACAGAAATTGACTGGTATCAAAAGTAATTTCAATGGTTTGGTTTTGCTCAGAACATGTCTTCTAGGTGAAAGCTGGATGGAGATCACCACGCAAAACGTATAGACCAGGTAGGTGACAAAGTAGAGTATAATTTGATTATGAGGAAGGTGGTATCTGTGAGTTTAAAATTGAAATCCAAAAAAACTTCCAGTGTTGTGGCAGACCTTGTCATTTGTCTTTTGGAAGAATTATGTGAGCCTTGGCGAACTCCAGCATCCCTGGCAGAGCTTTAGAGACAGAGGCATCTGAAAGCCCCGTCTGTTTCATTTGTGCCCTGCACAGCTTTTCTCCCCTTGGCTCTACACTCTAAGGGGACCTGTTTCCTCCCTTGTGGATATCCTCCTGCTCATCCCAAGTTCTATTTCTCTCTATTTCAATGGAGACTTCACCGGTCCTCAAAACAAGGGCGCCTCTTTCATTCACATCTCTGGATAAGATTCCGGCAAAGTAAGGCATCTACCAGTTGTCATTCAAAGAGAAAACTTGGTGGCACCCAGGTCACATCCATGAGATTGTGGTGTGGTTAGATGGAAAACGCAGACTCCATCCAAGAAAGGTGATGTTGAAGAAATTACCAGAATCAACAGGGGGTTCTTCATTGTGCTAAGAAAACAGAATAAGAAATGAAATGAGAGCTTGGTATCTCAGGAGGAAAACCCACAGGGGAGAAAGTGAGAAACAAAGAATGGTCCGATTCTTTCAGGTGTGTAGTCCAAAGATATGCCCCTATATGGTGGTGGGTCGCATGGGCCTCCACTTGGAGAGCCCAGAAGCTTCCCCACAATGGAGACATTGGAGGGGTTGGGATTGGGATCCAGATACCACGAACTGTCCCAACAATTTCTACCCTGAGAAGGAATCAAAGAGAAGGCAGGCAACATTTTTCTTAACCTGCTCTGTGCCAGAAGTTTTGCAGGTCCTTTGCATTCATTCTCATTTAATTTTCCCAGTACTGCTGCCACAAGGAATATTTGTCCAAAGTCTCTCAGCTAGTAAGTGGCTCAGTGGGGACTTGACCCTCATCCTAAGCCTATGAATCCATGTTCTTCTCCAGAACCCAGGACAGTGTGCAGGAGCTGGTATCTGCTGTGACTGCTCCCTCCTTGTATTCCCACAGCATTGTATTCACATCGCAGATTACACTGTAACTTCTATGTTTCTTTCCCTCAGTAGGCCGTTAGTTCCTTCTTGCTTTCTAATATCTGATTTCTGAATCTTCAAGGCAAAGCAGAAGCTCAGTAAATGTTTGTTGAGAAAGTAAATGAGTGTTGTAACACCACATAGTTTTCCCAGCCCAGTTCTCTGAAGGTTTGTTCCCAGATCCTTATGGGTCCTGAGCTCTGTATTTCTACCCATTGGTCTTAAATCTGCCAGCTGGAACAACACATGTTTTCTTCATGAACAACAGGCATCAGAGACAGTTTGTCCCACTGGGAAGAGGTCTGTCTCACCTGCAGAAGACGGTGGCAATACTCAGTGCCCAACGAGCCCAGCCAGAGGTCCAGCCAGGCAGTGCAAGTTGCAGGAAACAGCGTCCTCTGCAGGATACCTGCAGGTAAGACACAGACTGCTGAAGAAGGCACCTGTTAAAGTGAGGGCAAAGTCATCCGTGGGGAAAGTATGGGATGGGGGCTCCTTCCTTACAGAAGTACATATCTTCAGATGAAGTGAAAGGCTAAACTGGTCACCAAGGCTTGGAAAACATGAGAGAAAGGAAGAGCCTAGTTAGGGAGTTGAAGTAATGATGCTATTAAACTAAAACTGGCTTGATTTTCTTAGGGTAGCTGGAGAGAAAAAGCTTATAGATTAATAAACAAGAGAAACAACACTTAAAAATGGGGATACCAAAAACTGCAAAGCAAAAATATGATAGAATTATAAAGCTGGACGTAGATTTAGAAGTCACTTAAAATAAGTTCTCACCCCATTGAGGATGAGGTCCTGTGTCCTGTTCCTCTCCCCATGTCAGGCAGGGGTCAGATGAGAGGCCACTGCTGACTGGGGTGAGACAAGGGGAGAGACTGGGGGAACAAGGCCTACTGCCAGCAGTTGTGCAAAGAGAGAGAGAAGACGGCCCTGGATACTGGGAGTGCAAGTCCAAAACTACATTAATACTCAAAGCTGGCTGGAGAACAGAATTGCATCACAAATTCAGAACGAAGGTCTCTGAGGAACCAGGAAAACTAAAACAGGATCAACAAAGCATGCAACAGGAGGGGAGGCTGATGCAGTTGCAGAGACAAGATGCTGGTGACCGAAATGAGCTTCTGATGAGAATCGCAGAGGCTTACACGTGTGATCTGGCTTATTTTAAGAGATGAGATGGACCTAGGTGATTTTTGCCCTTTGCTTAAGTATCTCCAGGGACTAGGATCTTGCATTTGATAATGGAACGCTCCAATTGTTAGAAAATCGTTCATGTTCCAAAGTCAAAATTTTGCTTTTCTCTAACTTCTGTCTCATCAGCATTCTGCCTTCAGGAAAAAGACAAACACATTTAGTCCACTGTGCACATGACTTCCCTTCAGCCACCTGAATACAGTGAGTATGCCATTAGTTAGTGGTTTAGTCTCTAAGTCCAATAGCTTTGCTTTCTTTAACTGTTATCTTTGTTATTAGGTTCCTAAACTACCAATCAAGCTATGGTCATATTCCAGTTTTGGAATATCCTTTTTAAAATGTTGCATCCATAACTAGATATAATACTGCAAGGATATGTTCACCCTTTTTAACCATTATTCTAGTATTGCTGCCTGGTGTTGTGTTAATTTTGTTAGCAGTCTTGCCACATTTTGAGCTCACATGTAGCTGTGAGCCAGCTATAACCCTTAAGCCATTTTCATGTGAAGTGCAGGAGATACATGTGAATGAGAATATATTATCAGGGTGGATTTCTCTGGGACAGACCCTGAGAGGAGGATCTGAATGCAAGCTGTGTATCGGGGAAGTGATCAGGAAACTAGGAGAGTGGAGAAATGGGGCAGCCAACATACACGCAGCCAATACGGCCCTGTACCATGCACGTTCCCTCGGTGGGGCTCGGTCCTGCTGGAGACTCTGGAGGACAGCGGGGAACGTGACTCATGATCGTCCCCACTTCCCAAAGGGCAAGGGAGTCTGGAGCACTGAATCAGCAATGCCTGTCATGGGTGAGGGCTGCTGGGGTGGGAAGTGCATGTTGATTCCAGTTACTTCTAGTGTGTCTCACAAGCAGGCTCCTACCTCCAGAGAAAGCCTGCAGGCAAAGAACTGCAGATGCTGGCAACTGCAGATGCTAAGAGTTGGCCTGTGTGGGGAAGGTGAGTGTCAAGACTGGGCAGGGCACCAACAATATCTGCTATAGATATGATATGGAGATAGATAGATAGACGGATAAACAGATGGGCACATAGAGGATAACATACATGCACACAGATGCAGACACTGCTACAGATTAGGATACGAAACAAGAGCCGTAGAAGGCAAGGCAAAGGTGTACTGAAGGGCTTGAAGTGAGAACAAATGCCTCCAGAATCAATCAAAGAGACCACTGCTTCTTTACAGCGAAGGAAAAATACACACAAAAAAGTTTAAGAGCAACTTTCCTTTAAATAAATTTGTTGTTAGCCTCTGGATATTTCTTTGCAATGATGTCTTAAACTCTGCCATTTTTCTATTAAAAAATAAGTTGCATGGTAGAAACTTACAGAATCAAAGAAAGATAAAATCTACAATCACATCATCAAATATTAATATTACAGATATTTTGATTTTCTAATGATTTTCATGCAGGTAAGTTTGGTTTTAACAGAGTTAGGATCATCTTTCATTTATATTTTTTCTCTGCTTGTTTTCATTTAACAATATGACATAAGCAAGGATTTCCACTTGATCAGAGCTAAGGAGTCACTTGCCCATGGAGTTAGGCCAAGTTCCCAATCACCATGCACCTGAATCCAGGAACCCTTTGGGGGAATAATTCATACCGGGTTCCCAACTGAGATTCAAATATACAGCAGCATAGCCATTAGATAGGGCAGGTTATGGGGACTGGGAATAGATAACCTGAAAGAGAAAGCAAATAAGTCATGAGAAAGAAGAATGGAATCTGGGCAAGAATCAGCAACAGGGCTGGAGTAGACAGGGGCAGTGATTAAGCCCATCAGAACCTAGTGTATTGGCAATGAAGGGACCCAGAATGGACCTCTAGGGGTTAACAAGTCTTCCAGCCCCCTCCTTCACCCACACATATAAAATTTAGAAAATACCACAAGAAGGGGGAGGGAGCTCCTTGAAGGCCAATGGTTAAGATAAGTGATGTGGATCCTGAGGGTCAGAGCCCCTGTTTGGGACAGCTGAGCAGGGGGGCTGGCTGGCCTCCAGCAGCTTCGTGAAATGGTACAGGGGACATCAGAAACAGATCCAAGCAGGCGGTGCTGAGCTCTTAGCAACAGCAAGGGAGAGAGCCTCAAAGGATGTTAGCGGTCAAGCGTGGGGCTGGACCACTCTGAGGGCAGCCCAAGCCAGGAAAAGATGTGGGTAAATGGCTGCAGAGAGACATAGGGAAGAGCAACAGGGACAAGTGAGATCGCAAAGCTGGTGAGATACAGACAGGGAGGGCAGTACACCCCCCAGGTTCCAAAGCCCACACTCCAGACCACTATCCTGTGCTGAAAATTACGCCGAATACCACGTGGAAAATACTACGCTGAAAACCGTTTTGCAGACAACAGCCAAAACGGATCACAAAGCAGCAGCTGAAATAGAGGAAAGCAGAAATGCAGGCAGTGTGCAAATTCTATCAAAGGCAATGCTCTCCCTTCAACTTAACAGAATTTGGAAATACCATGGTATTTGCCATGTAGCAGGTAGGGAGTTAGGGTAAATCATTAGAGGTATCTACTTACTGCTCATGCACGAACTCATTAAAAGCACTTCTTACTGACATTAACAAAAATACTCCATAAATCTCATTATATGCATACCTTGTAACTTACTTAACCATTCCCCTGTGGTTGGATATTTAGATTGCTTATAATTTTTAAACCCTACAATTAATATGAAGAATTATTTTATACCAAAGCCTTTTTCATATGTAATATTTCTTTTGGCTGCACTTTAATAAATAATATGCCATTCTAAAATAACATGTGTACTGAGAATTTTTAAAAGGTGACTCTGTTTTTTAAATAAGTAATTATTATTTCCAGAATGTTTACCAAAAGAATGTAAAGAAAAAGAGAGAGAGAGGAAATGATCTCCTCCTCAAAAATGTGAACAATTTCATGAACAGATATAAAGATAGTAAGCTAAATTTCTAGTAAGTGCCACTCAACAATTACAAAGATTGATATGAACATTGTTCAGATATCACTAAAGCTTCAATTATATTAGATACCGTCTTTAAATAAATTTAGCTCAATAAATGTAATGTGTCTAAATGTTTCTGAAATGGTACATCTGGTTTAGGGGATGACTGTAGTATCTTTGAAAAGAACCTCAGGTTGAAAATCTCTGGCTATACCTCAAATTAGCTGTTTCGTTGTGGGTAAATCACTTAACTCCTTTAAACTTCAGCATTTTAAATCCCTAAAATGATGAGTCTGAATTATAAAAATAATGAAAGTATTAAAACTTTTTGTGTGTCCCTATGTTCCCAGCATTATACCCTTGCTATAGCCATACACCTGTGTGCTGTAGGTGTGAAGTCCGCATTAATCAGGATATGCTACGCTGTGCTGCAGGATCAGGAAAGAAGGAAGCTGGGAGGAGAGAGGAAGGGAGGGGAGGAAGGAGAAAGGAAAGGAGAAGGGGAGGACTGGAGGAAGAGCTGAAATCCCAGGGCTTTAATAAGGTAACATTTATTTCGTGCTCGCGTAAAATCGCATGCAGGTCAGGCCACCCTCCTCCACCCTGGGTGCAACCCTACCTGGAAAGTGGTCTCTAAGTTTGTGCAGCCCGTGCAAAAGAGCCAGGCCAGAGTGGATGGCTTCACCTCCACCCACGCTCTTTGGGTCTAGAGCTGATCATTTGTCCTCTAAAATCAAACTGCAAGACAGGCTGGAAACTATAGTCATCCTGATGCCTAAGGTGGTAAATGGTGAGCAGGTCTCATTGTTTCTGCCACGGTCATTGTCCTCAATCTACAGGTAAGAAAATTAGGGCTGAGATCTACTAAGTAGCTTGCCTAGTCCCAAGGCTAGTAAGTGATGATGATGAAATTCACAGGATTGCCAGAATCCAGGGCTTCCCTTACTGATCAGTCTCTCTGCCTTTCCAACACTTTCACTGCCTTGACCCACAGTGCTTGCTTGTGCAGATTCTTTTGATTTGTTACCCTTTCTCGGGTTTTCACTGCAATGCATGATCTGCTTTCCTGTAGTCGCACACACGAGCATGTGGTGGAAAATTTTAGCACAGATTTCTGTGACCAGTCCCTTCTGTTTATCAAAACCCAGTCTGACGGTGAAGAGTGCCGCCACCAGGCCTTCAGGGAAGGTTCTGCAGCTCAAAGTAACTAGATGTGACTTCAAATAACCTTAATCCTTCTGTAACGGGATACAACTTACCATAAGTAGTGGTGACGTGGGGGTAGAATTTTTAAATGACTGAAAACATCATTAAACTTCCTAACATTCTTATAATTTTAACTAAATGAAAATTAACTTTTCTTCTTACTAACTTGTTAAATAACTAGTTAAAACATTATGGGATGGGAGGGTGTGCAATTCACACAGTTACAAAATCACTGTAGAACCCTAGTGAAAGAATGAAATCCTTTCCCAGGAGAGAGGATTTATAATTAAGGAGCAGTTTCTGCTCACTCAGGCTGGTAGTATCTGGCCTGACACAATACAATCTATCTGTATAGGAGAAATGGGTATCACTTATTCCTTGATTAGATATGTTTATTTCTCCTTTAATGGAGAGGGTGGTAGCAGCCTCCTCAGAAAAGAGAGCCTCAGGGGTGCAGTGCCTGAGACCCAGAGAAATGGAAGTTATAAAGGGGTGCTGATCATTGACCCACATTTGCAAGGCCTAGTGACCCCTGTGGATTGACATGACTGTTCCTAAGATACAAAGAAGATGTAATTTTTGGCATTATTTATGTTCACTTTTTTTTAGATGAGCCTTTTTTTCCTTTGGTTTTTTTGGGGGGCAGAGAGTAATTTTATTTATTTATTTATTTTTAAATGGAGGTACTGGAGATTGAACCCAGGACCTCGTGCACGCTAAGCACACACTCTACCACTGAGTTGTACCTCCTCACTACATCCACTTTTTTGATCAGGGTCTCTGCTACACAGATTTTCAGAGAACCCGTTCTTATTCTAACAGGCAGTAAAATGCTGGACAAATGTGGTACTGCTCCACCTACAGAAAGACTGTAGATCCTCACTGCTTCTTTCCTGTCCCCTCGGGTTTGAATCTCCAGCTCTGAGGTCTGAAACCCCAGAGACTGTAAATGTTGCCCATCTTCCCTTTCTTATTCCACCATTCTAAATCTGCCTAGATATAAAGCCTAAGCAGGAAAGATTTCGTTTTCCCTGATTATCATCTCTCCTGTTTACCATGTCTGTTGGCATCAACAGGCAAAATTGAATGACAATTTCATTTTTCTCTGGTGCCTGTGTATGTTAAAATAATGATACTGCAGATCATTATGTATAATGTGTAAAGCAGTTTCACTTCGAAACCAAAGTGTCTATTTTCCTCTTCCTTACAGCCAACATAAACAGGTTGTCATTTTATGTCTAAAAATGTTTATCAAAAGCTTAAGAAACACCATCTCTGTATACTTAAAAATTTTTTCAAAGATTATTTTCAAGTTGATTCTGTTCAAGCTTCTGTCTAGAAAGTGTCCTAAACGACTGCTTAAATTTTTTAAAAAGCTTCACCTCCACGGCCAAAGTTAGAGGAAAGAGAGGAAAATCTTTTTCACATTTTGGGAATCATAGGATCACTCAAGACATTGGAAGTTTAGCCTAAAATATATGTGAATTTAATCCCTTAGCAAATACCATTATTCTTTATATTAAAAAACAAAGTTAGAAAAGTTATTTATGCGTATACCACTGCCAAACTTGACCATATGTTGCAGTTTCTTTTAGAGACTTTAAATAAAATGTTAATAGCTACTCTGTCACATCACCTGGTCAAAGGTGGACTGAGGGTCTTTTCTTACTTGAGTCCTTTATGGTATAAATGAGTATCAGTATTTTACATGTTTAGTAGCTTTTTGCTGAGAATCTGGGGTCAGGATGGGACCCTCACAAGCTAATGGTTTTCAACTGTGCTTCTTCCAGCGGAAGTAAACATTCATTGTTGGAAACAGACAGACAATCAGTATGGTAGGGATGTGTCAAGCCCCCAGGTTTTAAATAAGTCAGTTAACAGTACCCAATGTGAAAAATATAGTGGAGTCCCTCTAAAGCAGTCACTCTGAAGGTAGGCTGCACTTTAGAGGCACCCCCCTAGGGAGTTTAAAAATAAATGAAACACCTGGGCCTAATTTCCCAGTGTTTCTGCTGTGCAGCCAGATTGGGGAATCATTGCCTTAAGTGTACAGGTATAGACAGGGGATTAAAAAAGAAGAAAAAAAGAAGCAATCCTGAAGAGTCGTAGAAAAGTCTGTTTACAAAAATCATGCTCCTACTTACAACCCTGGCTCACATGTTGTACATCACATGAGCTCATGCTTCATGGCCCAGGAGGCCCCTGTCGAGCCCTCCGCACACACGGAGGAAGAAAAGCTACGTTGAACGTTAAACAATTCTCACGGAGTTGTCTTCTCTCTTCCCTCCTTTTGATCTTCCAACTGGAACCAGCATCCGCAATAGGAAAGAGGGACATTTAGACTGAGTATCAAGAGACGAGGGAGGGAGGGAATGTGAGAGGCAGTGTCGGAAGAACGCGATGTGCCCTCAACAACAAAATCACCGGCTTTATTCTTTGTGCTTCCCCGTTCCCTATAGACATGGATACGCTTTTCTCTCAATCTGTGTTGCATCAGACTCCCTACAGTTCTTCTATCGTCTATGAAGAATCTCAGATGTGATTCATTTAGGAACTGGTGAAAAAGAACCGAAAGCCAGGCATTGTGCTCTGTGCTAAGAGTTTGGAGGCAATTCAGAACCACGTGAATGGAGTGCCCAGGAGCGCGGAAGAGGGCGTGGCGGGTCTTGGCGCGGTTCTGAGCCTTTCCCCTGCTCAGCAGATGTGACCGCACTGGCACCCACCGGGCTGTCTGGACGGGAGGGAGCTGTGTGTGCAGCCAGAGTCCACAATTAGACCGTGTTAACTGCCCAGGAAATGCCCAATCAGTAAACAGCAAATGCCGGATTTCAAAGGGAGATTGCCATCCAGAGTTCCTTCTTCTTCTATAACCATTAGTAACAGAAAAAAATGCAGAGGAGATCAACTTAGGTGACATTTAACGCTTCTGACACCCACCTATGAACTGTGAAATTTTCTCACTATTCTAAAAGAAGAAATATAGCTAGGATCATGACTTGTAGCTGCTGTGTGTGTGTGTGTGTGTGTGTGTGTGTGTGTGTGTGTGTGTGTGTGTAAAAGATAAGCCCTGTCCTGGATATTCCTAAGACTACAGAGACGCAAAAGAAAGAAGTCCACAGCATCAGAAACTATAATAGACACGTGTCATAAATGATGTCATTTAATTTATTATTATTTATGATCTCATTTGATTTAACCCTTCACAACAACCTCATGATTTTGGTATTACTTTTTTTTAAATGTGTAGCCAGATCTTACCCCATATACTCATTCTCTTTTCTATACTAGGATGACCTCACCCCCAGATTTGTGTATAAAAACAGGATATCAGGAGTACTTTACATCAAATAGTTTTGAAAATCCCTGGTTAGATAAAGATGCTTCCTTATTTCAGAAAATCTTAGAGCTTTTAACTGCAATATTCATTGGGACTCTCTAAGAATACACAGTGTTACCTCAGCTGGTTTGACCACAGAAACCCTTATTAAGATGACTTCTCTTGGGGACGCTGGCTAGGGAGAAAACGCGGGTGCAGTGCTGCTTTATACCATACCGCCCCCAGAAGCCACGGGCTCCAAAGAGAGTCAAATGATGGCACAAATACCCCTCGTGAAGGCAGAATGTGGTCAGTGCACTCAGAGAGGTGTAGACACCAGGGTCATTTAGAATAAAAAGGAAATATCTCCAGCTGCCAGAATAGACTGCCCAGGAAATGTGACATTTGGGCTTTATCAACAGTGGCATCAGTTTCCTCACAGGATCCCACTCTCCAAACCCAGTGATTAACAACGTTAGCTGCAATTTAGAAAACCTGGAAGGCTTTAACAAATGCTAATATCTGGGTCCTGCTCCCAGAGAGTCTGATTTATCTGGTCTGGGGTGTGACCTAGACCTCGAGGTTTTTTTAATTTGCCCAAGTGATAGCAGGAGCAGTCAAGGTCAAGATCTTGGCAAATTCTTTGATTTGCCTTATCCAGAAAAGAAATCTGATGTTTTCTCTGCAAAAATTCTCATGCCACGCCTCTCAGCTGTCCCCACAGCCAAAAGCTGTAAGCCAGGTGTAGGTTTTAACGTTATTTAGTTCTGTGCCAGCATCACAAATGCTTCCAGATTTGCTTCCTTCTTTCAGATTTTCTCTCCTGAGGTAGGCATATCATTTAGAGTGAAGGCTACAGAATCATTCCAGAATCAGGGTATAGAGTCGTTAAGAGCACAGTGTCAGACTGCCAGAATTCAAATGTATTGAGTAGGTTTCTAAACTTAGGTAAGATACCTAAGGCTTTGTAAGCCTCAGTTTCCTCATTTGTAAAACAAGGTTAATAATAATAATAATACCAACCCTTATAGTGTTGTTCTAGGGGTTTTTAACACGTTAACCATGGGAACACCCAATGCAATGCCTGGCGCATATTTGATACTCATTCACTGTTCGCTGTCAGCATCATCATCATCATAACTGTCACCATCACCACCATCATCATCCACTTTCTGATTAACACACACAACTGTCCAGAAGTTAGAGAAAGCTAGTCAGGACCCTGTTAGGAGCTGGAAGCTTCTTAGGGATGCAGAATCTCAGGTTCCACCCAAGACCTGCATTTTTCCTGGTGAACTGTAGGCACCTTTAAGTTAGAAAGGCACTGCTTTTGTTCAGTGGTTCTCAGCTTTACTCAGATTAGAATCACCTGAAAAGAGCTTTTCAAAAATTGACCTCAGACCAATTAAATCCGAGTGCTGGGGGTGGGACACAGGCATCAGTATTTTTAGAAAGTCATGGGTGATTCCACAGTGCAGCTAAAGCAGAGAAACAGATCTAGGTCTAGCAACGACCAATAACCTCCAAACATCGCATTCTACACCAGGCTTGCTCTCTCTTTCTCTTTCTCTCTCTCCCTCTCCCTTTCTTTCTTTCTCTCTCTCTCTCTTCTTTCTGCAACAGATTCCATTTCCCTTTCCCAGTTTATAGGCTTATTCTTCCCTCAAATGTCCTTATGTTTAGAGTCTGAACTCTAACTTGAGAGCTGATAACCCCCTCATTTGAAAGAGGATGTAATCCAAATTATTGGATTGCCAGATTACTGGATGTAAACTGGTAGCCCAAACTCATTAACCCTTTGCCACTTCCTAGATAAATCCGCACATCTGTGATTACCTTAACTCCGCACACAGCCGCATCAACACCACCTGCATTTTATGTCCTTTACACTCAAATCTGTGAAAGGGAAGGGTCTATACCTACTTTAACTCCTAGTGGGTGAAACTTTCTAGACATAAAAACAAACAATAAAAACTTATTTGAAAAAAAAAGTTTACCTAAAACATATTACCAAGAAGATGGATTGTGATACCTAATTTTTATAGCTTTCAGAGTTCTTTTACTTTCATGATCACATGTGACTCTCACAACAGCCCTGTAAAGTATTCTAAACCCCATTTCACACTCACATATAGCAAGACTCAGAGGAGTTAAAGGCTATGCCCCTGTCTGCCGAGCTAGTAAGTGGCTACACCGGTGGTAAATACTTACCTTCTGGGATATTTAAGGCTGTTTCTGTCACACCACGCTTCAAGTCAGAAGGTCCAGAATGTGATTGCTCAAACCCAGCGTCAGGTAGTGCCAACTAATGAGAAGAAAGTAGGAGCCTGTGATCTGTGTCTGTCCCTGACTTTGCCTAATTATGTCAGGATGCCTAGCAAGACCTGCTTCTGTGGCTTAGAAGTTCTACATTAGACAAAAAATAGAGTTCTGAAATCTCAAATCTATTTTTCTTCAGTATCCTTTGCTTTCTTCATTAAAAAATTTGCTAGTCCCTGGTCAGGATTCTGTACAAAACTGCTGCAATATTTGCCTGGATAATGCGTTTCCAGCGTGTGTTTGACCTGAAATTTATCTGTTTGCCACAGGCCCATCAGTCTGCCACCTCTCACTGAATATGGCTCAGGAATAAAAGGGAAGGAGGAGGGAAAGAAACCTGTATACAGAGAAAAACAAAACAAGCAAAAAATAAATAGGGAACTGCATCACTTACCTCTTAAGAGCATTGAATTAAATGATAAAGCACCACTGAAAAAGCAATCAGCCATTTCCACTCAAACAACCATGTTCATTGCATTTTTCATTTCATTCATTATATTCTTTCTTCAGCTCCAGAATTTCTGCATACTTGAAATTTGCTAAGAGGGTAGATCTTAATGTTCTCACCACGCAAAACAAAAACAAAAACAAAAAAAGGTAATTATGTGAAATGGTAGATATGTTAATTACCTTAGATATGTTGTGGTGATCATTCATTTCCAATGTATAGGTATATCAAAACATGAAGCTGTATGTCTTAAATATATACAATTTTTATTTGTCAGGAAAACGAAATGTGTAACAGTATGTCTATAATTCATTTTCAGTAAAACTAAACGTTTCTGATCATATACTCATCTACATATATGTACATGCTATTTGCATAGAATAGCAGTTGCCCTGGAGGATAGACTTGAAGTTATTTATTTTTACCTTTCTTCTTTAAATCAAAATTGAATATCAAAAATGAAGGGATAGACTAGAGATTTCTCATCAGTCTGTCATGCTTTAAATAAAAACTATTCTTAATACTTAAAAAATGCTCTTAACTTTGTGATGAATGCCATTTTGAACACAACCCAAATCCAACTTTTTAAGACATATGCACAAAACACATAGCAGTTAACTGCTAGCATTTTATTGCAGCCAAATGAGAGTTTTAATGAAAGGAAAGGCCCAGAGCCTTTAGTTAGAAATTATCTCAGCCACCCTTTATATCAATAGTATCTCATCTGTTTCCCTCTTCCAGCACAGCTTGTTCTAGAACAACATGAGTATGTTTGTCCCAACCACTAGACTAAGATCCCAGGAGGGCAGGTGATATGTCTCACACTTCTTTATATCATAACAAAGCCTCGTTCAGTGTTTTGTACATTATATACACACATACTAAATGCTGAATACTTTTAACTGACTTGAAATAAACAAAAACAATTTAAATGATTGTAGAGATTTGTTGTCTTTATCCCACTGCCTAGAACAGTGCTTGGCAGCAAGTAGGCATTCAGTCATCATTAATGAATGAATAAACATTTGACTAAGTGAATAAATGACTTAAAAAAAAGTGAATATGCCTACCAAAGAACCTAATTTATTTGGCAGGTTCTAGGGAATTGAAGGAATTAAGGTTTGCAAGGTGGAAGAGCAGCCATGAATAAGTGAATAAGTTTTAGCCTTATTATTTTGGATATTTTCTGGGAGTTTACTGTTGTATCTCAACCACCAGAGTTTGATATCTCTTGGACAAGAGACTTTCAGAACTTCAAATCCCCCTATGACAATGGTTAAGAATGAATGCTTTTTGACTAGTAGTACCCCAAATCTCCAAATCCTTATGTTTATTCATGAGCAACTTCCTGCAAAATGAAGTATTATGAAGCATTTTGCAAAGGCATTTGAGTTTGCATCCAGTAGAGGCAGGATTGGAGCTGGGCTTTTAATAAATCCATAAAGTATTTTTGCTGAAATAATATTCTTAAAATACTTTATAGTTTTTGCATAAGCAACTAACATACTTGAATCTGATTGAAACTTAGCCAGTTTTCAAGAATTATGGGGGAATAGAGGAACAAATTAGATGACACTATGAAGAAGCAAACAGATAAATCCAGATTGTGAAACTTATACAGGAAATTGACTTTGTTACTTTAAGAAATTAAGGTTATGAAAAACAAAAAGGTAGAGGATACTGATCTAGGTTAAGAGGTCTTAATGATAATAGTGATTTCATGTTACTTAAGTCATTAAATTGAAAGAAATATGTAAATTTTTAAAAAGATATGAAAGATATTTGAAAATGGCCTGGCTAGTGCATATCAAAAGTTATTATTGACTTCTGATATCCAACTCTTCATACAAGGAACTTGGAAGTCTCTGCTCCACCCTGACAACAAATAAAACAAAAAGTTGAACAGACTGAAATATTAACGAATCTTCTGAGATCCATAAGAGAGGCTGGACAGGCAAAGACAGAATAACAGTTTGCCACAGCAGAGACTCATGCATGAAAACTACTCTGGGAACCAGTGCTGGGGTAGGCAGAATTGAACTGTAATTGATCAATTTCTGGAAACTCAGTGTGGACAAGTCTGATAGTTAAAAGCTCCAAGGAGACCCAGTCATGGAGGAGTCTGTCCCCAGCTCCCTCCCAATTTTATAAGATTTACTTCCAGAAGCTCAGGCTTCCATCACAGGGAGGAGAAAAGCAGTCATTTTGAAGTATGCCAAAGCATTCTGTTCTTCTTAAGAAGACTTGCCCTCAGGAGAAATGAGTTAACCTGAGCCTAACCTGCTATGGTATTTCCAGAACTTAACCAGCCTAAAGGGGAGTGAAATATCTAAACATCCCAACCTAACTATCCTCTCCTAGCTAAGATGGGCCGGCGGGGGTGGTGGCGGTGATAAATATTAAAAACACATGTGAAGGTCACAGTCCAGAAGCATAGGTAGCCTCACTAAAAGACTGAGCCCTAGTCACCTAATCACAGGACTATATGCTTCCCCTCCCCCAATACCTCACCACCGTATTACTAAGGTCCTATTTACAGCAGTATTTTTACCCAGTATATGATGTCCAGCTATCAACAAAAATTTACAAGGCATATCAAAAGGCAAAAGAACATAATTTGAAGAGATAACACAAGCATCAGAACCAGATATGGCAAGGATATTGGAATTATCAGAGTGGGAGTTTAAGATAACTATGATTAACAGGCTAAGTGCTCTAACGGACAAAATAGACTGCATGTAAGAACAATTGGGCAATGTAAGCAGAGAGATGGAAATCCTAAGAACCAAAGGGAAATGCTAAAGATCCAACATACTGTAATAGAAATGAAGCATGCTTGTGATGGGCCTAACAGCAGACTGGACACAGCTGAAGAAAGAGTCACTGAGCTTGAGGGTATCTCCATGAAAACCTCCATAACTGAAAAGCACAGAGAACAAAGCAGAACAGAATATCCAAGGACTGTGAGACAGCTACGAAAGATGGGTGCTGCTTAGTAAGAACACCAGAAGGAGAAGAAAGAAGACGAAGGAACAGAAGAAATATTCGACACAATAATGAATGACAATTTCCCCAAGTTAATGTCAGACACAAAACCACAGATCTGGGATCCAGGAAGCTCACAGAATCTGGGATTCAGGAAGCTCACAGCTCTAGGGCAACTACTAAAAACAGTTTTTAAAAAAGAAGTGTAAATGATATGCTAAGAAAGGAGATAAAATGGAATCATATAAAATACTCAATTAAAAGAGAAAAGGCAGAAAGGAGTAACGGACAAAAATAGAAGTCAACAAGGGCAACAAATAGAAAACAGTAACAAATATGGTAGCTATTAATCCAGCTACATCAATAACCACTTTAAATGTCAGTTGTCTAAATGTACTAATTAAAAGACAGATTGTCAGAGTGGATGAAGAAACACAACCACTTTAAATATAAAGAAATATATAGATTAAAAGTAGAGGGATAGAGAAACCTACTTTAAATATAAAGACATATATAGATTAAAAGTAGAGGGATAGAGAAACCTACTTTAAATATAAAGACATATATAGATTAAAAGTAGAGGGATAGAGAAAAAATATACCATGCTAACAGTAACCAAAGTAATTGAGGAATAGCTATATTAATTTCAGACTAAGCACACTTCAAGGCCAGGAGTGTTATCAGCTATAAAATAGGGCATTATATAATTGTAAACAAGGTCAATTCTGCAAGAAGACGCAATTGTTAATGTGGATGCACCTAACTACAGATCATTTTACTACTTGAAGAAAAATCTTTCTTCCTAAGCATAGTCTTTTCAACAAATGGTGCAATGTTCATATGAAAAATAAATAAATCTAGACAGAGACATTATACCCTTCAAGAAAAATTAACTCAAAATGGCTCATAGACCTAAATGCAAAATGCTAAACTATAGAACTCCTACAGGAGAAAATCTAATTGATGTCGGGTATGGTGATGACTTTTTTAGATACAACACCAAAGTCGTGATCCATGAAAGAAATAATTAATAAGCTAGACTTTATTAAAATTAAAACTTCTGCTCTGCATAAGACAATGTCAAGAGAATTAGAAGACAAGCCACCGACTGGGAGAAAGTATTTGCAAAAGCACATTTGAAAAAGAATTGGTATCCAAAATATACAAAGAACTCTTAAAACTCAACAATAAAAAAAAAATAGCACAGTTAAAAAATGGGCCAAAGACCTTAACAGACACCTCACCAAAGAAGATATAGCAATGGCAAATAAGCATGTGAAAAGATGTTCCGCATCATATGTCATCAGGGAAAGGCAAAGTGAAACAAAAATGAGCTATCACTACACGACTATTAGAATGGCCAAAATCTGGAACACTGACACCACCAGATGGTGGTGAGGATGTGGAGCAGCAGGAACTATCATTCATGGCTAGTGGGAATGAAAAATGGTACAACCACCTTGGGAGACAGTTTGGTGGTTTCTTGCAAAACAAAACAAACTTACCATAAAATCCAGGAGTCATACTCCTTGGTATTTACCCAAAGGAGTTGAAAACTTATGTCCACACAAAAACCTGCACTTGGGTGTTTTATAGCAGTTTTATCCATAATTGCCAAAACACGGAAGTTACTAAAATGTCTTCAGTAGGTAAATGGATAAATAAACTATAGCACATGCAGACAGTGTAATATTATTCAGTGCTAAAAAGAAATGAACTACTGAGTCATGAAAAGACATGGAGGAATCTTAAATGCATACTATAAGTAAAAGAAGTCAATTTGAAAAGGCTACAAACCATATGATTTCAACTACATGACATTCTAAAAAAGGCAAAACTGTGGAGCCAGTAAAAGGAGGGATGAATAGGTGGAGCATAGAGGATTTTTAGGGCAGTGAAAATGCTCTGTATGATATTATAATGATGGATACACGTCATTATATATTTGTCCAAACTCATAAAATCTATAACATCAAGAGTGAACACAAAGGTAAACTATGAGCTTTAGGTCATTAACATGTGTTATTGTAAGTTTTAACATTTGTAAAACATCAATGATAACATAAGTCCCAGTCTGGTGGGGATACTGATAATTGAGGGAGCTATGCATGTATAAGGGGCAGGGCTATATGGGAATAGGGGTAAATCTCTGTACCTTTGTCTCAGTTTTGCTGTGAATCTAAAACTGCTCTTAAAAAAACAAAGTCTTAAGAAGACGTTATTGTTAATTGTGTAAGGAGATAGAATGATACTGTAAATATGAAAGTAAAAAAGTCTATATTTTTAGCAATATACATAGAAATACTGATGAAATGACATAATATTTAGAATATACATTTAAAATAATTCAAAAATAAAATAGAAAAAAGAAACAAAATAAGAAGCAAGTATAGAAATTTCTGGTAACTATCGAGTGAATGATGAATAATAGGTGATTATTATACCATTGTCTATACGTTCATATTACATTTTATCTAATGCTACATTTCCAACAACAAGGTAATGGTACACAGTAAGCACTGAGCACAGAGTTGCAGTTCTTCCTGAAAGTGATCAATTTCATCCAGATCTTGTTATTTTTAAGAATTGTTCTATGTATCAATAATCATATTGCTGTGTATTCTGTGTATGAGACCATGCCATCTACCCTGCTTTGTATTCTGCTTTTTTCGCCTACCTTGGAAATTTGCTTAACATTACATATAGAGCTACATTGTGCTTCTTAATGTCTGCATGTGATTCCATCTCTCAATTTTAAGGAATGCTGTTTTATCCATTCATATCCCTGATAGAGAAAATGACTTCGGGGTTAAAAAACAATCAATAAAAAACAGTTTTTTCCACTCTCTCATGATGCAAGTTTGATCACGGCAGCAAGAAAGAGGGCTTTTAGCTGGGAGCCCATCATTAATGGGAAAGCTGACACATTTTCATCCTCTCCTGATCTTTCCTGACCCATACAGAACACTGAATGCCACAAGCACATGGGTAAGCCTAGGTATCTGATAAAACACGTCTTTACTTCTCAAAAGGAATGAAATAACATTACCCAGTGAGAAGATGGGAAAAGTATTCTTGGAGAAAAACGTGAAGAAGTTCGATTCAAGAAGACTTGATTTAATGCCCTCTTCTATCAAAAATACTGTCATCGTTCAATAAATGTTTAAGTAGTACACCTCATAATTCATGAACAGTAATTAAATACAAAAAGCCAAAAGCAGGAATAGAATCAGGTTTCCTAGACATTGATTACTCTATACAACATTTCAAGGTAAAGAGCTGGAGCCAGCACTTCGTAGCCACAAGGGGTTTAGTTTTGTCGCCTCTCAGAAGACAGACAAAGACAAATTCTCCCAGCATGTCCTCTCCCTTTGCCATTTGTTCAAACAG
Organism: Camelus dromedarius; assembly: GCF_036321535.1. Taxonomy (NCBI): domain Eukaryota; kingdom Metazoa; phylum Chordata; class Mammalia; order Artiodactyla; family Camelidae; genus Camelus; species Camelus dromedarius. Next base: position 17,159,995 of record NC_087441.1, on the reverse strand, counting down.
AAAATCCAGCTGTCTACATACAGGTGAGGGTACATATGAGTTAGTCTGGTGAGGGGACAGAAACCACACCAACTGTGAGGTCTTCTGTTATGTCAGCTTGGCTGGGCTACTGCCACCAGTTATTCAATCAAACACTGACCTAGGTGTTGCAGTGAAGGTACTTTGGAGGTGTGACTGAGGTCCATAATCAGTCGACTTTGAGGAACAAAGACTAAATCTGGGTAGACCTGACTCAATCTGTAGAAAGGCTTTAAGAACAGAGCTGAGGTTTCCCTGGTAAGGGAGGAGTCCTGCCTGTGGATAGCAATTTCAGCCCATGCGCAAGGGTTCCCGCCTGCCACTCCTGACAACATGCCCCACGGATTTCAGGCTTGGCCAGTCAGCACCCATTCGTGTAAGACAATTCCTTGTTTCATATATATGTATGAAAATATCTTCTACTGTTTCTTCTTTGGCTGAACTTTGATTCATATACCAGTTATGTGAACAGTGAGAATTTAATACAAATAATTAATTAGGTTAAAAGTACTAGCTACGTAACTGAAAGGGTAAAATGGTAACTTTGAAATATGAACTTGCAAGTGAAGGAAGCAGTTACCACCTCCAGTGCTCAGAGCACAAAGGACAGAGAGAGGTCGGAATTGTTACACTTTAGTAACTTTGAGGAGAGAGCCTGTGGCCCTGGACAGCCGTCTGTGCGGGCAGTGCTAGCTGACATGCTTATGTCACTGAATGGGCATGGTAAGGCTGGTTTGCAGAACGAAGGAAAACTACAGATTGGCTACAGCCGCTGCTTTAGAACAGCACTGCTGGTGCCAGAATGAAGAACCAAGGAGAGGGTGTTGCAGAGGGGAACCACCGGCAGACAGGTAGGAAGTGAGTAGGGCATGTCTGTTCTTTCTCCTGGGGCTTTCCAGGCTCATTCCAGCGCTCTCTGTTGTTGGAAAGGAACAAGGATTGAGTTGGCAATGCAAAAATGTGGTTTGCATCTAATGCAAACATTCAGAAAGATAAAGATGAATTTGATTCAGGACTGATTACTGTCCTATCAATCAAGAAGACTTGAATTAAGACACTCCTCTGCCCCAGAGGGAGGTTTGGCACTGAGAGAAAATGGCTTAATAACTAGAACAGAGTTTTCAGGTTGCTCAGAATACATACGTATGTGAAAAAGCTGTATTCTCTCAAAGAAGAACCAAAAAAGCATATGACTGTGCACACCTGTAGCTTACATACCATTTCCTAAATCTTCTATTAAATGCAGCTAAATCAGAATTATCTTGCTGGGGAGGGGAAAACGTCCCCCCTGCCCTTTTTGAGTTCTTGTGATTTGACTAACGATAAACTTGACACAAGACAGATTAATAGGAGAAAAAGAAACAAATTTTAATCCATGCACACAGAGGTCTCATAGCAATGGGACATAAGAAACAGCCAAAACAGGCAGCCTTTAACTCAGGCTTTGAGTGCGTAACTAGTGAAGAATCTAAACACATTTGGGCTTGCGGTAGTAAATTAAAGGAAAAACAAGTTCTATTTATAAAGCTTCTTGAACCAAAATTCCCTCTTTCTGGCACTAAGGGTGTCTCTCTATCTCTAGATGTATGTATGGAGTGTACCTTTCACATGTGAGATCTATTTACTGCTTTCAGAGGGACAGAGAGGAGGGTCAAAGTGTCCCTCTTGCATTAGCCACTTCTTAAGTAACTTGAATTCAAAATAATTAGTATGCTATTGAGGCATATTTTAGGGTGACCTGCCCTGGGCCCCAACAATCTACTGCCATATTTCCTTCTTTTAAAAAACAGCCATTTACATCATCTTCTGCTTAAAGCTTCACTTTGTATTCAAGACACGGTAAATTGATTTTCATCTCTATCAGACCACTTAAAATTCATCAATAATCACACTGGTTGCCAAAACACTTTTTAAAATATTCCACCAAACTAATTATATTCTTTGAAGTAGGTCAGAAGTGGGGACAGAGTAGGAGTAAAAACTATCTACTTAGGAGTTATGCAATATTCCAACTGTAAGTAAAAGGTGCGGGTAGGAATAGGAAGTACCATGATAAACAGGTTTATCAGAAAGTAAGAAACGATGACTTAGAGACCAGCTTGGCATAGAGAATGAGAAAAAGAGGAAAATCTGGATCACCCTGATAATGTTTTGTTTTGTTTTTTTTAAAACAAAACTAGGCAAAAGCAATAACAAAAACAGCAGCAGGTCACCCAGTCTGGTTCACAGACGCTGACTGCACAAAGGCTCCCACATGCCTTCTGCTCTCACCTTAGAAAACAACTTGGCTTCTTGAAAATGCCATCAGTTTCACGTATCTGTAACTTTTCACAAGTTCTGCCTGGAATGCCTTGCCTTCCTTATCTTTCTGTGAACAACTTATTTGAATCTCCAGTCTTAATTCAAACGTCTCCTTCTCAGTAGCACCTCCTCTGTTCCCAGGCTGCGGCATTGCACAGCTGCAGGGAGATCGTTCACATCTGCTTCACATAAATGACGTCCCCTTGGAGTTGTGCAACTTGACAGCCTTCCTCTGACCTCCCCAAGCAAAGTCTGGGTAGGCCATGCTGTCTGTCTGTCTGTCTGTCTATCTACTTTATTAGTCTCCTAAGGCTGCTGTAACAATACCACAGGCTGGATGGCTTAAACTGCAGAAATTTAATGTCTCCAAGTCCTGGAGGCTGGAAGACAAGGTCCTGTCGGGTTGGTTTCTGGTGTGACCTCTCTTCTGGGCTTGTAGATGGTGCCTTTGTGCTCTGGCCTCCCGTGGCCTCTTCTCTGTGCACTCAAGCGGGAGAGAGAGCTCTCTGGTGTCCCCGCCTATTCTTACCAGGACCCAAGTCCTATTGCATTAGGTCCCTACTTTTGTGATCTCGTTTAACCTAAATTACCTCCCTAAAGGCCTATGTTCAAATGCAATCACATCAGAAGTTAGGGCTTCAATATAGGAACTTCAAAGCTACACCATTCATCTCATAACACTATCCAGCTGCACGGGAGCCCCTACTCCCTCATAGTCATATTCTCATGTCTGCAAACCCATGACGCCTGACTTCCTTCAAGTAAAAGACTGTATCCTGTATACCCTTGTTGTACATTAAAAATGGGCACAAAAACCCCTCACTCCCTCGCCTTCAGAGATGGCCCTCACTGTCTATGGGGTGTGTATCTACTTTTTCTTTAAATTGAATACCAATCCTGTACCTCATGGCTTTTTTTTTTTTTTTCCTTCTGAGACAGCCTGCACTCTGTCTGTGGAGTGTACCTCTTTCTAAATAAATCTACTTTGATTAAAAAAAAATGGCCACAAATACTTCAACATTTCTACTGGTAGGTGGGATTTACTTTCCCTCCTTTTGAATTTTGACAGGAGCTGTCACTATTTTGTTCAGTAGATTAGAGTAAAAGCAACTTGTTTCAGGTTCCAGATCTAGGCCTTAAGAAGCTAGCAGCTTTCACTTCCTGTCTTTGAAAAATAATTGCTTTTGGATCCAAGCCCCCATAATATGAGGAAGCCCAAATAGCTCCATGAAGGAACCTACCGGGGGAGAAATCAAGGCTGACTGTGCTCTTAGCTGACAACCGGAACCAACTTGTTCACCATATAAGTGTATCATCTTGGAAGTGATTCCTTCAGCACAGTTGATGCAGAGGAGAGACATACTGCCCCAGAAAAATCCTGGTCAAATTACACATTTGTTAGCAAAATATAGAATCGCTGTTTTAAGCCACTAAGTTTTGGGGTGGCTTGCTACCAATAAATAGATAACCTCTGCCCTTTGTGCTCCTGTTCTCTGGCTTAGCACAGTGTCTAAAGCATTTTGACATTAACATTTAATAAAGAGATAATGTATATGCAAGATCCCAGGCAAGATAAAATGGGTGTAAAAGACAGGCTTGATGTTGAGTTTTGTAAGCCTGAACTTCCAGCCAGATGGGAAATGAGACACATACACCATGACAACATAGATGAGAACAAGTGACACAAAAATTCAACCAACAAAATGTCATGGTGTACTAAAAAGGAAGAACAAGACTGTGTGAGAAGTGTAGGCTTGGGACTCTTTAGTTTGCAAGCAATAGAAAACTTAATTCAAACTCAAATGATTTGGAAAATGTATCAAATAATATAGCTGTAAACTCCTAGGCTTCTACTTCAGTCAGTCATGGTCTAGTGGCTCAACAATGTCCCTCAAGACCTAGTTTCTTCATATTTCTCTTGAATTCTGCTGGTGTGTCTGCTTAAGCCTAAATCTGCATTCCTTGTAGTTACAAGATGGCAGCAGCAGCTGTGGAGAAATTATATGCTCCATTTCTAATTTGTAAGAGAAAAAGAGGAGCTCCACCAAAGAGTAATGAAACTACTTTCCCAGAAGCCCCCATCAAACATCTGCTAGCATCTCAGACATATGCCAATTCATCAACCAATGTCCATGGCCAAAGGAATTGAATATGCTTATTGGTTTAAGTCAGTCAGAAACTTCTCCTGGAGAAGAGCGATGGACTACAGGAGGGAGAGGTGAGTGTTTCAGCCAAAATAAGACTACTATTTCCAGCATAAGGGAGAATGGATGTTGGATAGTCAAAATCCCAAACAAATACATATTTATGGATGTGAGATTTGAGACAGACTTTGAAGAATAGTTGTGTATAAGGGATGGGGGTTGCTGGGGACGGGACAATGTAACCAGATCTCAGTGTCAGGAAAATACAATGGATGTGAAGGAAACGTCAAATGGCCTAGCTTTACAGGAAGAACAAAGGAATATTTAACCTGATAAATATGACTCATAGGAGGTTTATTTGTGGCTTTTTAGATATCCTTGAGCCCCTTAAAAATGATATAAAGAATGTTGGGTGTATAGATACACGGGTATCATCCTGGGGGGAAAAGTCCACAGAGAGTCAAAGGCGTGGATAACAAAGAACAGAACAAAACAAAACAAAAAAGCCACAGTGAATGAAACAGAGTAACGTGGTAGAAAATTCCATACAAAAAAATAAGGTTGCATTAGGTGCTAAGTTCTTAAATGCCAGAGTGCAACTTTTGTACTTAATTGAAAGGACCTAGCACAGGTCCTTTAGAAAGCAGATTGGAGAATTCGCTGATTTTCATGCAAGATAATAAATTCAATGTTGAGTGTATTGATTTTAAGACGATGGTAAGGCAGTGTCTAAACAGGAAACTGGAATTCGGAACTGAAGCCCAGGGTAACCATTGAGGTTGATGGTACACTTGTGGCACTTAAAAACAGAAGCCAACATAATTAATGGCATGTGGCTCCCACCAAAACAACAGATTCCACTGCATTCTTTTATCGTAGCTCATGTTACTTGTTCCAGTGTCCAATTCTTGAGCTCTCAGCTAAATTGAAGTTCTTTCATCTAATGAGGGCAGTGTGCAGGGAGATGAAATTGGCTTAGGGGAATTCATTCCGCACTGGCAATGTTTCCTTCATAAACATTCAAGTTTTATTCCATCTTGCTTTAACCAAAGATAAAGTGGCAGCAAGTCAACGTGCTTTTCCCATGAGCATTTGGGGAGTCTTAGCTCCCCAAATGTGGCATACTGTCTTCTGATAATGCCTGTTAATTTTATGAGAGGTATGGTTTATTAAATGCCTTTTTAAACCTATGAGGGGAAAGAGATTTTATTTTGAGAAAAGAACTCCAGCCTTGACACTTTATGTTTTCTTTCCAAATAGTGGTTAATTAAGATTTAAATTCTATTCAGTCATTCCTAAGTAGTTTTGTACAATAATAAATCCTTCAACCAAGTAGGCTATAATGCAGATAAACCACTGGCATGGGTTAGAATTGGAAGAAAACAGAATGGTATCATATACTGTTTGGTGACATTTCATTTCAATCATTAAGGTGAAACTGGGTATAATTGGTAGGTAATAAGCAGACTTGTTCTACCTTAGGCACTTAGAATTTGTCTTGCAACAGTAATTAGCATAAGTAAGTAATTTCTGAGTATTTCCTAATGAATAATTATGTATTAGTAAGTATTTGTAGAATGACATATGACTTGGAAGGAAAAAGGAGAGTAGGAATGTACTGAATAAATAAGAAACACTAAATAAAACAAATAAAGAACAGAATTTTTAAAGTTATTTTTATTAAGCACTATTTGAGTATTACCCCAGTGCCCAAATTTCATTAGCCCCTTCCTTCACTTTCATATATCCCTATAATCTTTTATCTTATCCTTACAATAGAAAAGAGATTTACAAAGCTGTGGTGCATATAAGATACTGTAATCCTGATACACATTGTCTTCCAGGGATGTCTGTGACTCCCCGTTTTACTTTTTGCAGAGTCCAGATTAGCTCCCATGCTATTGATATTCTAAATTATAGTATTTAAGATTCATCTTTCTCTTGACTAGTATCTATCTTCTGATGAAAATCTTTTTATGGAAAGTTTCTTTAGTGGTTTTATAAAGCCATGATCTCTCAATTCTTTCTCTCTCATTTTGCTTTTCCTTTAGACAGTCATAGAACGGTAGTAATGCTTTGAACCATGGCTTGCAATATGTATCATTTGTATAGGAATCTTCTAACAAGAAGACTACAGCAAGAAGAATGGCATCAAGAACATTAATCAAACTGTGATATTATTCACTTGGGCCGAGTGAGCCAGCTGCCGCAACAGGTACAGGAGGGGATTTCGGACATTATTAGAGGCTGTGGTTAGCCTTGTAAGAACTGAGTGCATCCTACCCAACAGATTCTCTAAGAAAGTTACATTATTTTAGAACTCATTTGCTTTCAGTCAATATTTTTTTTTTTGCATTTCTAGACACAGCCACAAATGTGGAAGCTAGCTTAAGCTGTATTTCTAGTGTTTTAAAAGACAAATCTACCACTATTGGCCACAAATGGTACCAAGATCAGATAATAACAAACAAAAGAGGTTTTATACAAGATACATAAAAAGACTTTTAAAATTCATTTATAACTAAGCTTAAAAGCCACTGATGAGAATTTCCCCTAGGAAACCAGCTTTTGTTTTGTAAGGCATAGGTTCCTTAAAACCATGATTGCTGCATGTCTACCCACAGACCTCTCCTCCCACCCCAACAGGGTTTCGATTAGTCTGTAGTGAAATAAACCAAATAGAGGCAGTGAAATATAGTTATCATGTAATTAAATTTATTTCATTCAAAGGAAACTTTTTCTGCTTGAAAGGTGTATCTTCCAAAAGGTTTTGGTATTAAAATGGTTTTGTATTATGAAATGCCAATAAAGATAAAAGGTTTTTTGTGTTTTTGATTGTATTTTTTAATGACAAAAACTGGCAACAAGACATTTATCCTCTTAAATTTTATTGGCAATTTCAGTCTCATCTACAGACTCTTAGTGCTAGGGAGCGGTTCAGTGTAGAGACCCTTACACAAGCCTTATGGGTGCAGCCGGTCTCTGCTCTGCACTGTAGGGCAGCCCCCTCCAGCGTGTGTTCTCACACGCACAAACACCACGTGACCTTACAGAATCTTGCAAACAATGAGAAGAGTCCTTGCACTGAATGACAAGTTGCCTCTCTCTGGGCATTACAATGTTAGTAGGAGCCATCAGAAGGGTGGCTTGTCATCGAGGGTAGCAGACCAACGTGGGAGTTGACCTTGGCTGGAGAGGGGCGAGAGAAGGAATCCACCTCTGTCCTTATGTAAGGACAAATTTATCTGAACCCTTATTACTTAATCCTTACATCCCATTTAAAAGAAAACATAATAATAAGACTCATAAAGCTAGTATGGTTTGTTTGTGGTCTCACAGCTACTGGCAGATCCAGAATTCACAAATCAAAAATCTGACTTGTCTGAGTTCCAAGTGACTTCAGCTTTTACAAAAAGGATCTGTTTGGGGAAGATTTGGGGATTATCTGCCGAGGCATAAAGATTGCAAACAATTCAAGTAAATTTTATGGGGATCATAAGAACAAAGTAGCTGACAAAATACATATGCCTGTGAAATACAATCCTCATATATTTTTTCATGAAATGATCCTCAGTTTACCTATGCCCTGAAATGTTTTGCATTTATTTGCAACTTGTTATTCTGCTAGAGATAAACACATTCCAGTCTTTCCACTTAGTTCCACATGGGTAAATGACTCCTTCAGTTCACAGCTATTTTTTAATTAAAGGAAATGCATGTTCCCCTTTGGCTGTGTTTCGCAACACTGAGGAAACTCATCTAACTGAATCAACGCAAGATTACACCCACAACCAAGAGCTTTGTGATAACACATTTTTTTCCTGAGGGGATTGCATCTGGCAGTTTTGTGGCTAACAGACCTGTGCTGACTTTTCCAAGAGAGAGGATACAGGCAAATTGTAGGTTTTCCTGAACAAGAAAACAGATGGGAACATAGGGAATTATATGGAATATCTTAAAGCCATCCCCTCACCCTGCCTAATAATAACAGTGCCGTTCAGCAGGGTATTGTGTGAGCCATATGTCAAGGGGCTTAAACCTGAATGCTGATTTAGCATAAGATTTTGATCAATTCATTTTATTTCCCATTGCTTTCTTCAATGCCTTTCATCTGCTTTCTCTTGCAAAACACTCCAGATATCATTAATTCACGTTTTTAAGGTCTCTAGCTTGTTATTACAATTGGGCCATTGCACCTCAAAACCCAAAAGGCCTTTCTACACATCATTGCTATTCTGAACAAAACTTGTCTGTCTAGATTTTATATTGGTTGCAGATCTCTGTAAGGAACAGCCTTAAGAATAAACCCTTTTATTCCGATTTATAGCTTTACCTTGTGCACTTCTTTTATTTCACCTTTCCTAGGGGCATTTTAGTGAGGAAGGAGCATAATAAATATGTTACTGAGCCCCAGTGAGTTCACCCTTCCAGAGATTGTGAGTTTAATGTTTTGTTTTTGAATCTGAAAGTCAGAAAGAGGACAGTCATGTGGCTGGTGTGGACATCAGTGTAGGGGACGTGGCTGTTACAGAGGCCAGTGTGGCTTCAGTTAGGATTAGACAAACCTATAAACAAGATGAATGCATTTGAATATTTGGAGAAATAAGAACCTTGAATACAGAGCTCTTAATACTGCCTGTCTGTGCAAATTATTCTTTCTGGGGATAAGAAATAAACGAGCCATTTAAAAGAGAGTTGATGACTGTGATGCAAAACCCTAAATAACCAAAATGCACTACAGTTTCATTGCTATGTCCCTAGAAGTTCCCAAGAGCAGGAGGGCTTCAGAAGGACCAAGAGGAAAAAGTGCGGTATATCTGAGGAAAACTGGGGATCTCAGCTGCCCTCACTTGGGAAAAGCAAATATGGTAAGAAATTATTATAAGCTATTTTTTAAAACTTTCTTTAAATTCAAAAAAATTGGGGGGAGGGGGTGTAATTAGATTTACATATTTATTTAATTTTTCTTTTCTTAATGGAGGGATTAGGGATTGAACTCAGGACTTTGTGCATGGTAAGCATGCACTCTACCACTAAGCTATCCCCTCCCTGACTTTAAGCTAGTTTGTGTTTCAGGCTCAGCTACCCCAGGCCCTGCCTTCCACAGATCCTTGCATCTAGACCCAGACTCAGGCCTCCTGATCCTGGGACCAGTCATAGAAGAGGAAAGGCATGAGGAGGAATCCCCAAGGTCCTTGTTTACTGGGATGAGAAATTGAATCAGTCTGCAATGTTGAGTTCTGTAGGTCCCAACACAATTATTGAACTCCCACATCTTCCTGAGTTTCCACAGCTGCCTCTCAATCAAAACAAAGATCGGGGTTCTTGGGAAGGATGCAGTGTTCCTTTCCTCCCATTTGGTCCAGGGTCTGGGACTAAGCTATTGCCTTGTGGTCCACTCTGACCCTGCCCAGGGGTTCTGCCTAATGATCTAGCATCTTTGGTATTAAAAAAAAAATTTTTTTTTGAGTAAAGGCATATTTAGAGATACATCAAAAAGCAAGAGAAAGGCCACGAGGTGTGGTGGTTGGGTGCTCAGATTAGAGTAAAATTAGGTACACACTCTGTAGACAGAATGTGGGCTGTCTCCAAAGAGGAGGGAGAGAGAAAGTGGCAGCACCAGGTACCATTTTGCCAGTTTTTATGGGCTGGGTGGCTTCATATGCTAATAAGTGGAAGGACCAGTCTAAGTAGCCTGGGGAAGGGGCTGGGATTCCCAGGAAGCTGGCCATTTCCCACTCTTTGACCTTTTGTGGCTAGCCTGGGGACTGTTATGGTGCCTGTGGGCGTGTTATTCACCTTGCTAATATACTACAATAGGCATATAATGAAGCTCAAGATCTGCTAGAAGTCAAATCTTTTACCATCTTGAGCCTCAAGGCTTACTGGGGGTTGAATCTTCCACCATGTTTATGTTAATTGCTGCATCCTTCCTTGAATGGCTGTGCCCTGCCCCCTTCCTATCTCATCCCCCCTCAGAAATTTTACTCCCATAATTTTATAGGGTTGCAGAGGGGCGATGGTCCTTCTTCTGAAACTACTCCCAGGCTAAGTAGGGGCATAGACCCTGCCTATCAGGGAGTAAAAATCTCTGAATGCCTAATCTAGGGGTCCCAGGGGCAGGACAGCCTTTTGTTTTTGCATCCGAGGGCTGAGGGTGTGGGCTGGAATCCTCAGAGTCATCATCTTATGTGGGGCTGCTGTAAACCACTGTTTTCACTGACTTTTGACAAATCTTTTTAAAGATGAAGCACCTTTGTAACAGCAGCTTAACAGTCTATAACGACAAAAAGACTGCAAAGTCCTGGTTAAATATCTGCAATCGATAAAGAGACTTGTTCGCAAATTAAAATTATGACTGATTATATTTAACTTAATATATTAAATAATCCTACTTAACTTAATATCTAAGATGCCTCTGGTATTCTTTAAAGCATCTCAAAGTTAACTGGAGCTCCATAAACTTTTAGAATTTGTTAAATAGTTAAAATCCTGATTATGCATGAAACTTCTTGTTTTAGTATTTTTTTCACGAAACTCTTACTGAAAACATACATCTTTCTTTCCCACTGTATACTGAAATATTTCTTATTTTAGGAGCTTTAATTACATATATTATAATTTTAACCCTTAAAAACCTTAAATCTCTGGCAAAAACCAAGAAGCAAGCAACTGTGCATTGGTTGTTACATCACCGTTTCCTGACTGGAAACTTATGTTTTAGTTTTTTCTCCTAAGGCAAAGGTAGATAAACTTAGACCTGGCCAGCAATTAATGTTTAAATATTTTATAAATGACAGATAGGCAGTGAACTTTTTAACTTAGTTTCAAGCTTTAAGTACCAAAATTTGGAGAGATAGTTTTAGATTGATATTTTTAAAATAAAACTCCTATAGAGTTTACCCAAAATCTCTTATTTTATTTACTTTTTAAAAAATATTTTGTATGGAAATACTTCGGGCCACGCAAATATCTCATTCCTTAGCCTACTTTATCTACTAGTTTTATCACTTATTGAATTAATTATTTCTATCATGGGTCTAAGGGATGGATTTTCAATTGCATACTTTATTCTGTATTTATTATTTGGTATTTATTTGTAAAGAATAGTTTCTCTTATCCCTATTTATTTATGTATTTATTTACATTCATTCAACAGTTTATAACCCATCAATATGATTATTCTGATGCTCAGATTTTCCCGAATTTGGACAGTGGGGAGCCCCTTCAGGAATAGATGAGACCCACCTAAGGAAGCCAGTGTTAGATACTGTCATCTCTTCCTTTACAAGTTAGTTTCTGCAGCTGATGATTTGGGGGCAAAGTTCAGGAGTCTGCACTTTTGACAAAAGCCCTGAGTGATTCTATTCAGATCACACTAAGAAAAACTGAAATATGCTTCTATGTCCTTGATTTCAAGTCTAAAGAGAGTTTTATTCTCCAATGTCACTATTAGAGTACTTTTTCTGAGCACTGCAGACACTAAACGCATTACGTGTTTTAAAAGGAGCTGAGATGCAATCTTGATCACATATTGACCTTCTGGGATGCAAATTAACAGAGTGTTTTTTTCTCTCTCTAATGTATGCCACTTAGATACTTTTTTACATTCTTCCAGAGAACTCTTCATTATCTATGCACTTTGTAGCTGAATCTAAAAAGAAGCTTCCTGTCTCTAAGAAATTTGGACTTGACTTGGAAGAAGTAATAGGCAACCTTCTAGGATCACACGATTATTAAAGCATGACAGCAAATCCAATGGGCTCTGTAAGTATTGATACCTAGAGAACAATTATAAATACCCTACTGTCTTATGCTATGTACAGGACTAGAAAAATGCAGATTTATTTGGCACAATTTTCTTTTCCAAGTATTCTGGGTCATATTAACAGATTATATCCCTTTCTGCAACTGGATTGCTTTCTATGCTTTGTAACTGGGTAACCACATGAGGAAAAGAAAAAATTCTTTCCACTAATCAGACCATTTGTTGAATTAAAAACTGAGAGAGTTGTGAAAGTTACATATAAATTGCATACTCTTTTTGGCCAAGAAGAGGTACAGTGGTTGTGTTTGAAGAAAAATAAGAAGAGAAAGCTGGCCTGTTCATGTCCATGATGTCTGCAGGCCTGAACCCATCAGTTGGTGAGGCGAGATGCTGCATACCTTCCCACAGGAGCATTCGCCCTGGATGGAGGGTGGGAGGGGAGGGTCTTCAGCCACAGGGACTCATCGCATCTGATTTTTACATCTGATACCAGCGCTTGTCTGCTCCACTTCACTTACTGGCCTTTACATTTTGCCACTATATTTTATATCCTCTTGTCTTTTCTCAAGCCTCTTGTTTTCCTCTTTTCCAATCCTGGCATTTGCACGTTGAGGTTTATAACAGAGCCCCAGGGCCCGGAATCCGTGGGCTGTACTTTTGAAGGAGGATGTCCATTTGGTAGGAGGAGTTTGAAGCCCACTCCCCTACACTGAGTTACAGAAACGAAAGAAAGGACATGTCAGATAAAATCTCTCCCTCCTACTCTGAAAGCAAAAATGGGGGAAAAAGTTAGACCCATGTGGTGAAAGGAAGAATTTCTCTTAAGTCTATCACAATAGAAAAGGGGGAAATGAACCATTTATTCACCAGTGACAGCCGCTCCAAAACTGATTCATATGGTCTATGTCTATCACTTCCCCCCAAATACTGACTACCTGCACAGTATTGATAGGATGCAGGATTTTTAATGTCAAACAGTACCAATGCAGAGTGGAGCTGAGAGATGAGAAGCTTTTAATCAACAAAGCTTACTCCTCTGGATGGTCTGTTCTCCTGTAGGCTTCTCTGCATTAGTATCTATTGTTTCAGAGTCCAATTGTTCCTGAAATTCTCTGCCTATGTAAATACATGTTTATCTTCAGTCATCAATTTATTCAGTAGAGTGTTGTATACACATGATTACCAAGTGAGTGTTTTTAATCAATGCTCACAAAAGTAGCAGAATTTGGCTCCAAGTAGCGGCAATGTTCTCAAAAGGGGAATGTGCTATTAAGACAGTTCATTAAGAACAATGTGGGCCAAGCACTCTTTCAAACTTGAGTTTACCTATTCAGCCCCGACAGCCAGCCAAGCTGGTAGTCAGTGATGAAGAGAGAAAGAACCTAGGTTACACTAGTCTTAACTCTGCCAACTTGTTTTTCATAAACCAGCTATGCCACTGGCATTCCTCAGAGGAATTAGCAACGTAATTGCCATTTAATTATAGTGATCTCTTAGATCAATTTTTACTTCAGGAATTATGCTGGGAAATGTGCCTTCAGAGTCTTATTTCTCTCTACATATCTAGAAAGTTTCTCTGTGCTATCGTAAAATGAATATTTCATAGGGAAGATCGACTCAGGCTGTTTAACAATATCAGAGAAGTCAGAGCTGTCTAGATGCCTTTAAACTGATGTTTCTAGAAATAGAAACATTCACAAAACAAGGTGGCTGGGAGAAATTTACAGGAAGCTGCTCACCATGAAAGAGAGGAAGAGGAAATACTTAATGCTCATATTCAGTGAACAAGGAAAGACAGGCATGTGTCTTGGGGGAAGAGAGGGGTCAGTTTCTTATCTCGCCCACCCCTGATCTCAGATCATATTGCACAGACCATATCTGAATCAATTCAAAGACAGTTTCTCATCGTGGATTTGGACAGGATTTCCATAATGAAAGGAAGTGTCGTTAAAGTCAGCCTCGCCACATACTTGCTCTGTAACCTCGGGCAAACTTTGTAATATCCTCGTATGTCAGGTTCGTCGTCTGTAAAATGGGAATAATCCTAGGACTCACAGCAAAAAAGCTTGTTGTGAGAATTAAAGGGAAGAATGTGCATAAGGCTCAGACTCTCACTCAGGCTTTTACTTTTTTGGTTGATTGTTTTTTAGTAGAAATAAATATAAATTAACTTGTTTTTAACAACCTGCTTTAATGTTTAGGCTTAGTCTTATAACTGTCAGGTATATCACGGAGTCAGTTACTCTTTTGCTCCTGATGGAAAGTAATTTCTGCTAGCAGTTTGACTTTTTCTATCAGTTCTTTTTCTACTGATTTGTTTAGGAAATCAGAATTGATATATTTGATTTTAACTTGACAATTTATTTTACAGAGCAACACTATGTTTTTGGTACCTGTGTGAGAAGACAGGTAGGGAAGTTAACTTTTATTGAATATTCTTAACACCTACTGCATGTCTACAGGGTAGATGGCCAAATCTCCGCTTACAGAGAGAAAAGCCTAGGTTCAGGGAGGTAAAAATAACATTTTTAACATATGGATGATTTTCTAAACCCTTCAATTATAAGAACCTTTTCAAAGGTATAAAAATATCACAGATCACCTCATAATAACAGTCAAGAGTACTGTATTTACTGACTGAGGAAATAATAATTGAGCATAAATGTGTAGTATATAAATCACAATTGGCCCAAAATAAAAATGAAAGAAGTGGGTTGATTATTTTTATTCAGCCTGTAAATGGTGGTGCGTAGATTCATCTGTATCTGGATTCTTGCAGTAACTCCATGGACTTCTAGGGTTTCTTAATCGACAGTCGGAGCAATCACACAGCGTATAATCCTTTTTTCACTGATTATGTAACATGTTCCATGGCAGTGTTAAGCATTTTTTAGGTATTTGATATTTTTCTCACTGTTTCACTTAGATTAGTTTACTAAAAATATGATACTTATAGAAATTAGGTTTAATAAATATAAACTTTGATGGGCATTTTTACTGTTATTAAAAATAAGGACTTGTTATTAAAAATAAGGACTTGCTTACTCATCTAGAATATGTGTGTTTTAGGGAAAAATTTTTGTGGAGTCCCACATTAATAGCTTACCTTTGTAAGCAATGAGGAACAATTTTAGAACCAACAATAGTCAGAAAGTTGTTTTGTTTTGTTTTGTTTTAAAGAAAACTCCTTTATATTCTAGCCATGGAAATATTAGGGACTAAGTAGTTATCACCAACACCAACTGAGAAATCAGCAGCCCTCTGCTAATGAGTTCCTTTTGAAGAACTGGAAATCTCATCCTCTCTGACTCTATCTTAGAAACCCTCTCTTAATACCACTCTTGAGGGGGACAGCCTCTGTCTTTATTACCTAAAGTGACTGATAGTGAAGCCTTTCAGACACCACTTTCTCTTTTTTGTTGTTTGCTGGCTTGGAGCAAGTAGGCAAAAGCATACTTATGGTAAAAGAAATAGAGGCTGTTAAACTTCTTTTACTTTTGTTCTTTCCATTTTTGTAATTTATGCAAATAGAATATAAGAAACAGAATATAATAAGACTTACTGTATCATGTTTTCTGAAAAGCAGTTTACAAAATCCATATGTTCAGAGAACAAGGCAGTATTGTCTCATGGAAAATGGCCATGTACCTATCTTGACATATATAAAGTAGAGTAGGCTTCCAAAATATTGTATAATTTACCCAACTGAAAAATGAACTGTTTCTCTTTTTGTGAAGAGTTTGCCACCAGAACACAAGTGTCATAAAAAAAAATTACTAAATATGAGCCAAAATGGGATAAGACTCCTATTGTTATCATTGGCTACTGATCACTGGCCATTTGATCTACAAATGTTGTGAAATCAATAAAATAACCATCAAAAAATTAGAATGCAGCTGCTGAGATGAGAAAAGTCTCCTTCAAGTATGCCTGGGTCTTGGAAAAACTTAAAGCTGAGTGGGAATATGATATCAACACTGATATTTCCTTGTGGAAATTTGAGATCAGCAAGTATTATGTGACCATCATTGATGGATTAGTTACACAGAGATTTTATCAAAAACATGATCACAGGCACATCTCAGGCTGGCACTGTTGCCACTGATGTTTCTGAATTTGAAGCTGGTATCTCCAAGAATGTGTAGACCCATCAGCATGCCCTACTGGCTTACATGCTAAGTTTGAACCAACTAATTGTTGATGTTAAGACAATAGATTCTACCCAGCCACCCTATAGCTAGAAGAGATATGAGGAAGTCAGCATCCACGTTAAGAAAAGTGGTTATACCCTCCTACCCTGTTGAGGGGGTGTAATTTGGTGCAGCCATTATGGAAAACAGTATGGAGTTCCTTTAGAAACTAAAAACAGTTACCATATGATCCAGCAATCCCACTCCTGGGCATATATCTGGAGAACACTGTAATTTGAAAAGATGCATGCACCCCTGGTAATTCACCATAAGGATGGTAATTATCAGTGGAACTACATTGCTCAAAGCTCTGTATTGCATCCTGCCAAAAACTCATCCAACTGACAAGACCTTTTGTCTGTCCTTCCAGGTTGTCTACAAAACTGGTGGAATGAGCACAACTGCTATGAGCTGAGTTGAGACTAGACTGGGCATGGTGACCACCTTTGCCCAAGTCATCACTACTAAGTAAAGTTTGTTGAAATGCATTTTGAAGCTTTGAATGAAGCTCTACCTGGGGACAATATGGGCTTCAATGTCAAAAATATGTCTATCAAAGACATTTATTGTGACAACGTGGCTGCTGACAGTGAAAATGATTTACTAATGGAAGCAGCTGACTTCACTGCTCAGGTGATTATCCTGAACCATCCAGGCCAAGTCAGTGCTGGCCATGCACCTGAGCTGCTTTCATTACTTGTAAGTCTGCCAGGCAGAAGAAGATTGATTGCTTTTCTGGTTAAGAAGCTGGGAGATGGCCCACATTTTTGAAATCCAGTGATGCTGCCATCATTAAGATGGTTCATGACACAATTATGCGTGTTGAGAGTCTCTCTGATTCCCCTCCTCTGGGTCGTTTTGCTGTTCATGATGTGAAGCAAACAGTTGCTCTGAACATCATCATGACAGTGGGCAAGAAGGCCGCTGGAGCTGGCAAGGTCACCAAATCTGTTCAGAAAAATCAGACGGCTAACTGGATATTATCTAGGACTCTGCACTGTCTTAATTGGTTGTGGAAGAATAGCTCAGAACTGTTTGTCTCATTTGTCCATTTACATTAAATAGTAAAAGACTGGTGAATGATATAAATGCACTGTAAAGCCTTCAGAAGAAAATGAATGTTTTGTGAACCATTTTTTGGTGCGGTAGTTTTAAGTTGTTAGATTTTAAGATCAGTGCATCTAATGGAAGTCTCTTGACCAAAATCTGTCATAGAATTTTGACACCCATTAAAACAAAGTTTAATCATAAGCCTGTATCTTCTTTTGGTTAACACAAAAACTTCCCATAAAATTGCTTAGGAAAAAGACTTAAGGGAAAAAGTTGCCAGTGATCTATATTTGGTGTTCCATTTGCTAAAACTTGATTAAGTTATTTCAGAATTAACTGATCACTTTCAGGGCATGGGTTGAAGTGGCTTTTTATAACTTTCACCTATATCCAATAGAAAAGATTATCTCTTTTGTTGATTTCAGTACACAGTGAAATGTCATAGATGTGATCTACCATTTGTAATATTTCATATTGCTTAGGATAGAAAAGCAAAGAGTAACTTGTAATGTTATGTAGGTTACCTTATACAAGAGCCCAAATTCTGCAATATTAAAACTCATGTGTTACATGGAGTATTTAACTTCATGCCATTCTGTTAATATTGAGAAAACTTGTTGATGCAACCTCTTAAACTTAGTTTCCCTGTTCTTGAACGCATTCTCACATTTGCAAATAACACAGTGAAGTTTGTTAAAACCAAAGACTCTGAATTACTGGGAAACTGGAATGCTGTGCAAAGACTGTAGATGTCATTCCTTGTAGAGAAGACATTGGTGTCTGGCGTAACCAGAACAGAGAGAACATGGAGCATACTATGGAGTTTCAAATGAGACTCTAAAAACTGTATATATA
Organism: Camelus dromedarius; assembly: GCF_036321535.1. Lineage (NCBI taxonomy): Eukaryota > Metazoa > Chordata > Mammalia > Artiodactyla > Camelidae > Camelus > Camelus dromedarius. Next base: position 17,141,669 of record NC_087441.1, on the reverse strand, counting down.
CAGGGGGAGGGTATAGCTCTGTGGCAGAGCGCATGCTTAGCATGCACAAGGTCCTGAGTTCAATCCCCAGTACCTTCATTTAAATAAATAAATAAACCTAATTACCGCCCCCCCAAATAGTATAGTTGGACAAAAAGTATGTATATAGAGTAAAATTCAGATCCTAGAAGCAGAGGCATAAGTAAAATAGACATGCCCCCCAAAAGCCTAAAATCAGGCATCCAGAGTGGCAAACAAAGTAATATACTAGTAGTTAAACGGTCAAAGGAATAAAATTTAACACTCTTTGGAATAACTTAATCTATAAACTTTAAACTTTAGTTCATATGCAATTTCCAGCATACAATAATTGTTAGTTACTAAAGTTGCAGGAAGGATAACTGATAGTAAAGAAATACACATTAGCAGAAGCAGACCCAGAGACCATCACAGTATTGGAATTAACTGACAAGGACGTCAAAATAACCATGATTAGTATGTTAAGAAAACAGAGAAAAAGATTAAGAATTTCAACACTAAATCAATGGGTACACTAGAAGTGGAAATACGTATCTGCAATTCAGAGCCAAGTGGATAGTTTTAAACTTAACAAAAGACACAGCAGGAAACAGGATTAGTAAACTCCAAACAAATTAATAAAAAACATAAAAACTTACTCACAACAGAGAACAACAGAAAAGAACATAAAAATTGTGTGTAACTGAAGTCACACAAGGAGAGGAGAGAGAGAACAAAACAGAATCAGTATTTGAGAAAGTAAAGGCAAAACATTTTCCAAGTCTGGTGAATGACATGATCCCATTAATCCAAGAAAATCAGTGTTCACCAAGTAGGGTAAAAACAAAGAGAAATTCAGCTGGGTATATCATAGTGGAAATGTTAAAGAAACAACAAGGAGGGAGAGTGAGAGAAATGGAACACATGGCAAACAAATAATAGGACAGTAGACTTAATCCCAACCATATCAGTATTTAAATTACAATTGTCTAAATGTTACAATTAAAAGACAAAGATTTTCAGGCTGTACAAAATATGCAATATAGATATAAGGACATATAAAACTTAAAAACGTGAAAAAAAAAAGTAAAACATAGGGCATGCAAACACTGATCATATTACAGTTGGTTAATATTATCACACAAAGTACTTTTCAGGTCATACGTATGGCTAAGGAAGGACCTGTGTGCATCATGTATAAATAATCGCATAAAGCAGGTAATTCAGTAGAAAAAAATGGCAAAAGGCTTTTAACAGGCATTGTAATTTTGTTGCCCACTTGGCCACTAAATACAAGAAAAAGTATTCAACTTTACTAGTCATCATGGAAGTGTGAATTAAAACCACAAAGCACTATCACTGCATATCTACCAGAACGCCTAAGATGAAAATGTCTGATGAAACCAATTAGGGCAAAGATATTGAGAAACTGGAACTCTCTTAAACATGTAAGATGATGAAAGAAGGAAAATGGAAAAAGAGCTGGAAGGCGTATTTACTTGAGCCACACCTGGCTAAGCCTCTCAGTGGTTCTGAATTAAAACTAGCATTATACTGGAGGGTTTCTTTTTTTTAAGAACCTGAATTCTTTTTAAGAAAAAAAAAATACACACATATTTGAATATATTCAAATATATTTAGATATATATTTAAATATATATGTATTTGTGAGCGTATGTATAGATATGTATTTGAGATAAATGTTTAGTAACTTTATTTTGTTCTTGTCATATAGTGAGTATGTTTGTTCTCAAATCACGATTCCCTGTCATCATAAATCCTACGGTAAGTAATTCCCTCAATATTGCTAAATAAACTTGTTAGATTTGGGTGCCCCAAATATGTGGGCCAAAATGCCTCACACCGTACACCGTGTGCTTGAGTTAGCCCTGCTCCTCTCTAGAAGTGTGGATGCTTTAGAGATGTCAACCTCAAAAACATGGAAACAGGGTCATACCTCTTAAGTGAAGAGAGAAACTGTAGTTGGGAATGCATGATATTTTGGCATCACAAAAAATAGAGTTTAGTACACTATTTTCTCATTTCAATGCTAAACTCATTTAAATTTCGAATGAGTAGAATCTTCTCAAATCCTCTAAGATTCTGGGGACATCTTTTCCCCTAATAGCCAATAAAATTATTTGATACTTCCTCTCAACTTTTGTGAAAACTCTAACATGCTTTGTAAAATTTCCAGACCTTCAGAAAGTCTTTACATTCTTCCAGACACTTGAAACTTTTATACTTGTCCTGGCTGAGTCTTTGGTGAGCCCCTTCCCACTTCACTCTCCTGCTGTCCTCTATTTGCGTGGCTTTGTTCCAGACCATTCATTCAGCCTCTGCCCCTTTTCCCAAGGCACTGCCAACTTCAGTTCTACTGGAGGTTTGGTAGTAGCATGGCATAGAAAGTTATTTAAAAAGAAGTATTAGACATCAGTGTTCAGAAAGAGTAGCTTGGTGTCTCTAGTCATTGTCCTTAAGCCTGATTTTCTGCTGTACTTTTGGTGATCTTCTTTCTCCCAAGACCGCTCTACAATCTTTCAAAGCTTTTCTAACAGACAAAATTCAACCCCCAAATACTTGTTATTCTGTCATACAGAGCAATGAATAGCATTTGTCTTCTTATTCCTATTCATCTCGACCAGTCCTGACCAACAGGTGCCTCCAAACACGTCAGCCTCTGCAGGACACACACACTTGCGCTTGCCAATCTAGCACCACAGTTTATTCACAGGCAAGTAAATCAGGACTTCTGCTTTCCCGGATCTCACACACCTTGGGAGAAATATATAAAAAAGCAATTCCACTTCTTTGGAAGAGGAGAGAATAGGGAGATAAAGAAAGGTTCCCAGAGCTGAGTCTTAAAAGAACTGCTAAAGGTCATCAATAGGTAAGTGGGATTCTAGCAAGGGAATTCAGAGAGAGACAATGATGTAAAAAAGTCCCCTTGTTGTCAAAGACCATGACATGTGCTGAACATAAATAGTTATCTGCGGTTGCTGGGAAACAGAAAGTGTGTGTGTGTGTGTGCGTGTGTGTGATTTATGAGACAGCTGAGTAAAGATATCCAAGCAGGCATCCTGAAATAAGGGCTGGAGCTCAGAAGAAAGATGCAGACTGAAGGTTATCTTCTGAAAAACAGAGCTTTCTAAGGACAAAATCAATCATCTCAGAAGAACTCTGGCAGTGCACCACTTAAATGCCTAATCTTTACAATTTCTTAAGTGATGAGACGACAAATAGACTGATCTTAAAAGTAAAATTTTGCCAGGAGTAGAGTTCATCTTCTTAGGTCAGTTCTGCAAACAAGTGAAAATCATTTCTGTCATTGTCAATGTGAAGGCAATGAGCCTTGCAAGTATAAAATTAAAGTATTTGAGGAGCACCTAGAGGACTACGTGGTCCACTTCTGTTTAAATAAGAGCTTGAATACTGTCATACGTATGGCTTTATCTAAATAAATCATCAACTGATTCATTATAACATAAATATATATAATAAACCTGCAAGCATTTATAAAACTTTCCAATAGCATGTGCATTATTTAATCCTCCAAAGTACTGGAATTTTAAGTTTCAGCTATAATTTTTAATAATACAATAGAACTTCCTTTTATCAGTGTGACACAGAAAACACTTCAGAATTTCTTCCCAATTCATTTTTCCTTTTAGTAATGGATCAATTCCCCCCACCCCTTTCCTGTAGTGCCTTAAACATTAAGGCTAAACTGTGCAATTTCAAATCTGGGGGAAAGAATAGTGAAGGTACATTCTAAAGTCAGGTGGTTGTTGTTCAGGCTACTTTATTTGAGCCCTTCTTATGACAGTAGTCTTTAAAACCAGAGTTTGCCAAAAGAGAAAAGGATTTTGCAAATTTTAATAGTTTCCCTTACATAATAGGAGAAAGTAGTCTCATTCTCAACATGGAGCTTTACCATAATTTATAGGTAGAAAAAAACAAAAAATAAAGTGTATGGGAATTCGTACTGATCTAGGAAGAGTGCAGAGTTGGGAATTTGCATAGGGGAAGAGGGGGATTTGGAAGGGGTGAGGCCAGGATTTGGAAACTCATGGATTCGGTTTCTCCCTAACCACCTCATACATCTTCTCAGCAGGGCTGATGTTAGAGCAAATGGATTCAGTGTAAATTAAAAAAAAAAAAAAAAAAAAAAAAGCACCATAGACTTAAGAAAAAGCCAAAACAGAGGGAAAGCCCTGATGTCTTATTCATAGTTAGCTGTTCTGGGAGCACCAACTGGCTCCCTGGGATGGCCATGGCCAAGTAGAACTGATGGTATGATGTGGTTAGGAGCTCCTTTAAAAACAAGCCATACAGTCTTCACTCAGAGACCTTCAGCTATAGGTGGATTATGGAAAGAGAGCAGGGTAGAAGACTGAGCTACTCTAGCTTTACAGGAGGGTCCAGAGACAGCAGCATAGAGATCAGCGCTTCCTATATTACTGTGAGGAAATAGAACTTGTTTTTTCCTGGCCCCTTGGGGCAATTTTGAAGGAGGAAAAGGGGAAGGCAAGGGTAGAAAATTTTAATTTTGATTGATTTATTTTTTGTTAAATAATCTCATTTTAAAATAAACTATAGTTTTAGATTTGCCAAAAAGTTGGGAAGATAGTACATAATGTTCTCATGTACCTCACACATAGTTTTCCCTATTATTAACATCCTATGTGAGTATGGTACATTTGTTACAATTAATGAACCAATATTGACACATAATTATTAGCTAAATAAAGTTAATACTTTATTCAGATTTCCTTAGTTCTTACTTAAAGTCCTTTTTCTGTTCCAGGACACTATGTTACCTTTAGTCATCATGTCTCTACTTAAATTTTTTAAGTACATAGAATTTATTCATAGTAATTTATTTTAATGTCTGTGTCTGCTAATTCTATCATACGTTTCAGCTCTTGGTAGATTTTTATTAATTTATTAAATCTTTACAATAACTCTATGAAAAAAATTACTATTATTATTAGCCCCATTTCACGGATAAAGAAACAAGGGCATAGAGAGATCAAGTAACTTGCCCGAAGGCATACAATGGAGTCAGGACATGAACCCAGGAAGTCTGGCTCCATAGAGGTGAATGCAGACCAAAAAATCTGTTAGTTCAAATTATCTTAAATTTCTGAACAAATCTCCAAAATTTCATTCTCATCCTTCAGAGTGTCAGAATTCCTGGGCCCCTATAAAGAAATGGAGAAAACTGAGCTTCTTTGGCCATGGTATCTGGTACATAAAGCAGTCTGGGCTCTAGTTTGAGCCTGACATTCTGCTCTGTGATTTCTGCCTGTGGCCTTACGCATCAGATGAGAGGACTGGACCAGTGTGTGGAAAAAGGCACATCCAGCTCTATCCCTTAATCGTCAATGGTAAGATGAAACATAATTCTCTTGTGTGGGGCACTTTCAGGCAAGCCCAGTGCAGGCTATGGCAACTCAAAGACTTGCGTTGGTTTTTGTCCCTAAGGTGTTTTGAACAGGTTGTTTAATTTATCTTAGCTCGATTTGTTTGTCTATAAAATGAGGTGGCCACAGAACCTAACTTATGTGGTTATTGTAAAAATTAAAGGAAATACCTATAAAGTATCTTACGTGTTATTTCCCTTTTGTCCGTCATCATTACACATGCAATAGTCAGGAGACGGAAAGACTGTTTTTAATCCTCCTCTAATCTTCTGACTTCATCAAAAACAAGATCCAAAATGGTAGAAATTTCTCTAAAAATTGTGTAATAATAAAACCATAGCAAGTTAAATTTTCCGATATTTACCGTTTGAAATAAAACTATTGCTTTTGTTAGAATATCTGATGAATGAGGTGGGGTTTTCTTCAAAGGCTTGTAACAAAACAATAGATCTTTCTCACCATGCTCTGATGCTGAGGTGGCAGTCCTAACCCAACATCTTTGGATACCAGTTTGAATGCATACAAACGAGTTGGCTGAGCACTACAGAAAGTTAGGTCATACCTGATACATTTCTTTCCCTCTGGGATGTCAGAAGAAAGGAATTTCAAATGGTGACAATTACAAACAGAACTACTCCCAAGAATTTGAGAGAAGAAAAATTTTGCTTTTTATTGTTAAAGAATATTGATGCCATGTTAAGAACAAATGTGATGTTACTATGCAGAGGTTAATGATTATAATTTTCCAGTAGAGATTGTTTAATCCTGGTCAATAAAACAGGTTTAGGAGAGGAGAGAAAGAGGAATGTGGGAGGCAGGGGGAAGTCCTGAAGCTAGGTGTTCACTTTCATTCAGAATTAAAGTTGTTAAACTCACTTAGCTATTTCTTCACCCCAAGCAAAGCAGCAATAGAGTAGCCCGTATTTTTAAAATAATCATGCTCTGCATGTATTAATACATATAGATGTCAAATAACAATCAGATTTATTAAAGTTATACTTATGCCCCAGAAGAGCTTGTAAAACATTTGAAGAAGAGCTGCTAGTTAAAATGACAGGTGAAATGTGGAAGGGAAAGAATCTAACACTGGAATTTTGTACCTAGTTCATCAGAAGTAATCTTTTCATGAGACAAGATAATGAAAATTGTAGCAGAGGAAATGGGTAGCAAAAAGCATTTTCATTTTAAAGCCTTTTCACAGTTGTGCATAGAAAAAGAAAAAATTTAAAAAATTGGGGGCAGAGCAGATGGCTTGGTGCACATTACCAGTGATTTGTGTACACACAATTTAAAATGACAGTCTTTATTGTTCCCTGAACATGACTTCTGATGACAGAAGCAACGTCTTAACAGGCTTCAAAATATGCAGAAGTGTTAATATAATTTTATAAATGGAGATTGCACTTTATCTATTAGAAAAACTCAAGGTCATTCCTTACCATATGTCATAAAGATCCTGGCTTTACTGATAGATGAAAAATACAATCTGGAAAGAGCTATGAGACATCAGCCACCGACTTCTAAAATAGACACTTAAAGAAGGAAATGCTGAGGGACATTTATCCTTAAAGAAATAGTCTGTTACCAGTAGAACAAATCAGCCCCAGCAACTCTTTTCAATTTGGAGTGAAAAAACCAAAAATATAAAATAAATTACAATTTTAAAAATTGGAAAACAGAAACAAAATAAGCATACAGCACAAGACAGTTTGCAGACTAAGTACCCAATTTTTTAAAGAAATAATTTAATAGAAGATTTTTAGAGTATTTACAGGGAATGGCAGGTATAAAACTGAAGTAAGAAATTAATTTCAATTAATTTTTAAATTAATAAGACAAACTATTGGGGGAAAAAGTAAACCCAAGTCTGCCTATAAATTGGAAGCACTCTTTTTGGGGGGAACGGAGGCATCAAAATGAAGGGTGTAAAAGTGTGACTGTGTGAAATTCCAAGTAGGGAACATAGCATTCAGTAAAGATATCAGAGAACCCAAATTACATTTTTCTTCCATATTGTGTTCAGTTAAAGAAAATAACTAGAAAATTCTAGAATAAAAGGGAGAAAGATAAAAGGAAGCTGGGGAGAGAAAGAAAAAACAAGGACAAGAAAAGCCAATAGATTGTCATTCATGGATGAATACTGGACAGCTACCAGCCACCAACGAAACTGAAGACACATCACAGATGATGCTGGAAGATCAAAACACAGTAAGATTTTTGCCTGGTTATCAAGTGGGGAAGTTGGAAAATAAATGGAAAAACATTTTCACACCTTGCCTATTTTCATCCAATATATACCCACAGAGAACAAGAGCACCTACATCGGTTTTAAATAAAAGAACCCCTGGGGCAGTGCCACAGCCTGTAAAGCTGGAATGGATTCAGGCTTGGGGCTCCAGAACCCAAGCAATAATAACGCGTGTTCAATCTGGATGCCTCCCTCCTTTAGATAATGCTGCAGAGATGGAGTTGTGGATGGGCTTTGGGAATCTACGAGCCCCTTGAAATTGCACACAGATTTTTGTTTTGTATTCTGCATATGCATTTTTCTAGAAAGAGAGCATATTTGCATCAGGTTTTCACAAGGGCTCAATCAAAACAAAAATCTGATGTAAAACAAACTGAACTTCGTACACAGAGCAGGTGAGAAGGTAAGACAACAGCTACACACAGACTATAATGCTATATTTAGTGACTACCTGCCTATGTGAGGCACTGTTACAGTCCTATATTGTATTCCCAAATTTATAAATGATAGAAGTGAGGCCTGAGATAGATAAAAAGAAAGAAAAAAAAAACACATTAAATGTCACACAACTGATTAACTCTCCAGATTCTCAATTTAGTCTCTATTGTAATTGTCAATATTCCACAGGGCTTTTCCCTAAAGCCTGTCTCATTTTCCCAGCTTCTTTGGGAATTCTCGTCCTCTGACTTCCATTGCTATGGGCATATTGAGACTTACCAAATCTGTATCTTAAGGATACAGCTTCCTCCTAAGCTCCAGGCCAGTAAATACGATTGCACACAAGACATCTTCTCTTGTCAGAGAACCTCCAAGTCTATCTGCTTTTCATCCATAATGAGATCATTTTCCTCTTATCTTCCCTTTCAAAGCATCTGGAATCATCATTATCAACTATCTGACAGCACAGATAGAAAAATTAAAAATAGAACTAAAAAACAGAACCATTAAAATTAGAACTACCTTTGATTCCTTATTGGGTCTTAGCACACACATCCAGACACTTTCCCTGTTCATTCGGCTTCCTAAATGTTTTTTCTAGTTCTGTGAAAAATGCCATTGGAATCTTGATAGGGATTACATTGAATCTGCAGATGGCTTGGGTAATATGGACATTTTAACAATATTAATTCTTCCATTCCTGGAATATGGAATTTCTTTTCATTCATTTGTGTCTTCTTTAATTTCTTTCATAGTTTTCAGCATACAGGTCTTCCACCTCCTTAGTTCAATTTATTATTAAGTATTTTATTGTTTTTAATGCTATTGTAAGTGGGATTTTCTTTATTTCATTTCCAGATAATTCCTTGCTGGTGTCTAGAAACACTACTAATTTTGTGTATTGATTTTGTATTCTGCAACTTTACTGAGCCAGCTGATTAGATCTAACAGTGCTTTGGTGGAGTCTCCTGGAGTCTCTATATATTAAAGATCATGTCATCTGCAAATAGAGACAGGCTGTCTTTTAATTTTTTTTTTTTTTGCCCAACTGCTCTGACTAAGACTTCCAGTATTATGTTGAATAGGACCCTTGTCTTGTTTCTGATCTGAAAGGAAAATCTTTCAGCTTTTCACCACTGAGTATGGTGTTAGCTGTGAGTTGTCATATATGGCCTTTATTATGTTGATGTACATTCCTTCCATATACAATTTGTTGAGAGTATTTATCATGAAAGTTTGTTGAATTTTGTTGAATGCTCTTTCTGCATCTATTGACGTAATAAGATGTTTATCTCTTATTCTATTAATGTGATGTATTACACTTACTGATTTGCATATATTGAACCATCATTGCAACCCAGGAATAAATCCCACTTTATCATGATGTATGATCCTTTTAATGTGCTGTTTAATTTGGCTTACTAGTATTTTGTTGAGAATTTTTACATTTATATTCATCATGGATATTGGCCTGTAGTCTTCTTTTTGTGTAGTGCCCTCTTCTGGCTTCAGTATCAGGATAATGTTGGTCTGGTATAATGTCTTTGGGAGTATTTCTTCCTCTTCACTTTTTTGGAAGAATCTGAGAAAGAGTGACTTTAATTCATTTTTAAATGTTTGGTAAAATTCACCAGTGGAACCATCTGGTCCTGGGCTTTCCTTTGTTGGGAATTTTTGACCACTAATTCAATCTCCTTATTCATTACTTATCTGTTCAGAGTTTTTTATTTTTTCATGATTCCATCTTGGTAGGTTGTATATTTCTAGTAATTTGTTCATTTTTTTCTAAGTTGTCTGATTTGTTGGTATTTAATTCTTCATAATAGTCTCTTATGATCCTTCCTATTTCTATGGTATCAGTGATAATGTCTCCTCTTTCATTTATAATTTTATTTATTTTGATTCTTTCTCTCTCTTTTTTTTTTTTTTTTTTTTTCCTGGTGAGTCTAGCTAAAGTTTTATCAACTTTGCATTTGGGCTCTGCAGCTTCCTGGGTGCTCTGGTTAGGCTGGGTGACCAGTACTTTAATTTGCTAAATATGGCCACACTGCTAACTCTTGCCTTTGGTCCTTTGTTAGGGACTTTGAAGGTCTTTTTATTTCATACTAAAAAGACATCTCCCACAGGCTTCAAAGTTCCCCCTGTTAGCGAATAATGTTCATCCTGCACTTCCTGAACTGCTGAGGCTCTTCCTCTGACTCACCTCTACTTTTTACTATTATTTTTATTTTTGGTAGGGGGAGGAAATTAAGTTATTTATTTGTTTGTTTGTTTGTTTGTTTATTTACTTTATCTATCTATCGATTTTTAACTTATTTATTACTAGCAGTACTAGGGATTAAACCCAGGACCTTGTGAATGCTAAGCATGAACTCTACCACTGAGCTACATCCTCCCCCAACTCACCTCTACTTTTACTGCTGACTCAGCTTCTGGGTTTCTTATTACCTAGCCCCCATGGCTTGCTTGCTTTCCCGCTACTGACCCCAGCCTGATGTCTGCACCCTCATGAAGTATTTTCAGTCCCTCATGTCTAGTATTCAACTGTTACTACATCCATTGCCCTGGACTCTGCTTCTACGTACCCTATCCTGGAGCATTACAGCTAAACTTAGATATGAGAGCTCACAGGACTCCTTGTTACCTTTGTTTGTGGCTAGCCCTGATAGTTAGGGAATCAGCCTTTGTGTTGAACTAAAATTGTCTTCCTTGACATTTACACCTATTTGAGTTTCAATAGAAGGTTGCTTCTTGAGAGTGGGAGAGCTGGATTCACTTTGGTATCTCCTGCATCTGTGGCAGTGACTGGCACACGGAAGCTCCTCATAAATGTCTGCTGAATACAAATGGATGTCATTGCTTCTGGAGCCACATTGTGTAAAGTGAATCTCTTATCTACAGTCAGTTTTTCAAATATGTGAACAATGTTAGGGGTCTGCATCAATCTTATCTGTTACAGGCTAGGCATTCCCGGTTACTCAAATCATTTTTCATTTGAGAAACAGTGTACTGGCACAGAAGAATCACATGGTAAATGTTTGTCTATTAAGAATTTACCCATGTTTAATTTAAAATAGCAAATACTGACATGAAAATTTAATGTTAGATATAGCTTTCATGACATAACATTATTTGTGGGTTTACATTTTAAAAAATAATGGTCAGAGTGATCCTTGTAGCCCCTAAAAATGTGTATTATGCTAACTTTTCAGTGAAAAGGAGACTCAGCAGAATAAATATTAGATCTTTTGAAAATGTGTGTGTGTGTACCCACACCCATGTATACCCACAATTTGAGAGATGTTAATTTTGAAATACATTACTCTAATTTTTGTACTATGTTCTGTGAAAACCCTCAACAATTCTCCAACCTTATGACCTTTTGAGTCTTATGCTTACATAAATTGTCTAGATATTTAATATGTTGCAAGAGAATAATTCAGTATTTTTAATGAAACATGATTTTCCATTTTTGTTGAACTAATTAACAGAAGGAATGATTGTCCCATCCACTGCAAAGAGATCTATAGAAAAAATAAATAAAGGAGGAGGGAAAACCAATGATTCAATCTAAATAACTAGAAGAAAAATCATGCTAGGAAGTAGAAGGGGGCATATGTAGGTGATGGATATACCTTAATTAGGTTATTAAAAACAGGGGTAATTGTCAACATATCTTCAAGATTGCTTACTTTCCTTCAGCTCCCCTACTAACCTGAACAGCTATATTTGATCATTTATAGCAAATAAAAACTAATATATTTATTATTATTAAACTATATTTTTAATCAGAAATATTTGAAGTGGAATGAGCAACCAACCTGCTTTTTACTTCGACCCCATGCTAGTTCGTAAGATGGCTTACTGACCTTACATTCTCTATTAACATCTGACTTGGGTTGTTTAATAAGCTGTCACTTCTATGGTCTAAGCGCTATGAGTGGGGTGGGAGGAGGAAAAATCTTAATCTACATTAGAATTTGCATGTGGCCACATTGCCAAACTGTGGCTGGATTAGTTGCTGCAGAAAGTTGCACGTAATTAAATGGATGGGAAATGAAGGAGATTCCTCTCAGCCAGATTCCCTAAAGGAAGTGGGTCTTAAACACTGAAACGGGGGAAAGAGCTAAAGAAAGTTAGTTGCATCTTGTCCTTAAGCACGAGATTGGTCATTAAAGGTAAGAGTTTCTGAATAGAAAGTCCTGTTGTAGAAAATATGTGTCTGTGTGTGTGTGTTTATTTATACAGAAAGAGGGAGGGAGGAGGGAGAGAGACTCTATACACCACCATGCTGGTTTCAAACCGCATGATAGCTCTGAGACAAATACCGAGATTCTGCAGCACGTGAAATTATTTTGTTCAGTATGTTCGGGCTGTTCTAACAAAGTGGCACAGGGTAAAGTGGCTTGTAAACAACAGGAATCTGTTTCTCATAGTTCCGGAGTCTGGGAAGTCCAAGACCAGGGGGTTGGCACATTCAGTATCTGGTGAGAGCCTTCTTTCTGGTTCTTAGGTGTCTGTCTTTGTGATGTGTTCTCACATGATAGAGATGGGTGACCGAGCTCTCTGGGGTCTCTTTTTTATAAGGGCACTAATCCCATCCATAAAGGTTCTGCTCTCATGACCTAATCACCTCCCAAAGGCTCACCTTCTAATACATCACATTAAGAGCTAGGATTTCAACATACAAATTGTGGTGGGGGGCACAAATATTCAGTTTACAGCAATTTTTCCCAACAAACGCCACAACAGCCACTGTGTGTCAGAACATTGGGATCCCTATGTTCTAGCTACAGATCATGTGTTTACCTTCTCTGAAGAAGTAAACAGTCGTCTTCTCTCTCAATCACCCTCACAGCACCTCTGCTCCACTTGCTACCCATTTTCCTAAATAGAAGGTCTGAAGGGAATCCCTGCAGGAGGTTACAAGGTTGCCAGAGGAAATGCTTCTCTTTTAAAAGACAAAGAATATTCCGCTGGCTCTGAGATACGCCTTCTGACAAGCTGCTGTTAAAAGGCACATCTGTTGCCACCTCCAAGCGTATCTGGGAGACAGTTGTGGACGAAAACCCTCTGTAATGAAGCTTGCTCTCTTGTGGAGATTCATCATGCGAAGAGTGGTCAATCTCTCATAAGAAAAAGGAGCTGAGGGCCTGTGCCAGAACATTCACAAAGAGAGACACTTGGTTTTTCAGGAAGATAGAAGATGTGGAAGCCCCCGAGCCATATGTCCCAAATGATGATGGGATTTGAATTGCCTTCCTTCTCACCTGCCTCTTGGCTGCAGTGTCAGATCAGGGAACCTGAAATACTTGGGGTTTTCTTTACCTGAATGGTAGCATTTGTTCAAATTCTATCCCTAAACCCCTGACTGAGCTACTAAAAATAATATGACCCCTAAGACAAATAATGAGCAATACTCTGAACGGAGCTCCAGGAGAGGGAGGAGAATGTTAGCAGCTGAGACTTGAAAGGGAAGAATCAGTGAGAGAGAGAGAGCAAACACGACACAAGGGCTGATGTGGGAGACACTCTCCCCTCCAGGCGTCTCCCATTTTCTCTATCCCCACAGGTAAAATGAACACATTTCAGAAACATTCAAAGATATTGAGGAGATTCTCTGAGAACTGCCCTTGGAGAGCTTAAGGAACGATTCTTAAACTAGCAAAATAATATCCAGGGGAACCGTACAAGACCGTGTTGATTAAACCACAATTTATTCTTGTAAATAGGAAAAACATTAATTGCAAAAGATTTATTTCCCATTTGAACAGTTTGATAATATTAGTGCCATAACAAACAAAGAAAAAGTTTGCTCTGGGACTGAGTTTCACATCTTCTGAGAAGTGGGAACAGTCTAAATATACCCAAGCTGAGATTCTTCTGAGCACAAAGCCATGAGACAAAGCTTTTCATCATATTGGGACAGTAAGAAAAAAATGTCACATCTCTTTTATGTTCCTTGTGGGTAAATCTAAATTAAGCTCTAAATAAAGAACACTAACCATCACTAATCAGGCATAACCCAAATCAATTAAAATGATAGGGTTATTTTGGCAATTGGCACGATTTCTTGAGCCTCAAGCTGGAAGTGCTTTAATGTCAATTCCTAAAATCTTCGGGGGAAACTAATTCGGATAATACTGTATCAGATGGTTTTGAGAGTTAATGTAATTCAGATGATTTTGCAAGTTAAACTAATTCTCATAAAGTTAATTTAATTTTAATAGCTCAGAAAAGTACAGGAAAGAGCAGCTTTTTTCATCAAAGTGAATAACATTGATTTTGAGGGCAGTTGTCTTTGAATTTTAAAACAGTAAAAGAAGTGCATCCTGCCCCCACCCCATGAATCAAGATCTATGCCTTAACACATTCCAGCAAAAAATCTACTATGATTATTGCTGCAGCTCTCCCAGAACATGCTGCAAGCATTTATTATTTATTTTTACATTGTATGAAAATTTAAATTTGATCAAATTGTAGGAACTTTTCTCTGTCTACCACTTCAAATAATATTACATGAAAAACCTGTCCAACACTGTTGTTATTACTATTCAGAGAGAGAGAGATAGAGAGACACCCATATTTCCCCAAATGCTAAAGACTGATTTTTAAATCAATGACTACTGGTAAGGTATGGATGGGATGCTTTTTTCTCAGAGCATCAAGTGAGGGTTTCAAAGATCATCACAGAACAATAAATCAGTAACAGAATTTGATAGCCTCATCCAAATCTATTCAACTCTACACCCTCATTTCAACAGTAGAATTAGGGTTACAAATTGGTCCAGGAAGCATATGGATAAAGTTAAGATGGAGGAAATGACTGTTTTCTACACAGCCCAAAGTGACCTTCTTGCGAATTCTGGTAAATAGAATTCTGGTCAGAGGGGCTAACTCTGACCCAATATAGAAAGTGTATGCAAAAGAATGATATTAAAATCTGTTTAATGGAGAATCCAGTGAGAATTTTTTTCCCATTTAAAAATAACCTAGCTCTCCCTAGACTTATAGCCCATGAGATGAGTTTTCTTGTTTCACCTAATCTCCAGACCACATTAAGTTTTGGGTGTTTGGGTTTAACAGATACACTTTCCTATACATAAAATAGATAAGCACTAAGGACCTGCTGGATAGCACAGGGATCTGTACTCAATTTCCTGCAGTGAGCTATAATGGAAAAGAAACTTGTAAAATGTATGTGTATACCTGAATCACTTTGCTGTATACCTGAAACTAACACTGTAAATTGACTACACTCCAATAAAAAATAAGAATTAAAAAAAATTTTTTTTTTGGAGTCTAGCCCCAAACACAGCTGTATCTGCTATGGGAGACAAGGACAAAATTAAAAGGTCAAAAGTTTATCAAAATGTATCCTTCTCAAAGGAACACAGGCAGTTAACACGAACTGTACACGTGAACTTCAGGAGCTGGGCTGCCTGTCTGCTGTGAGGGAAGGAAAAGGAATGTCTGCAAAGCTGTGTGAAGATTTTTTGTTGAAAAATCATGCTTCCTGGTGTTTTATACTTCTATAAATATTAGGGAAAAGCTTGTCCCTTTGTAGCTCAAATAAGGCAATCACAAATTATAATTGAATGCTAGCATGGGCGCCCAGATTCTGTTCCGGGGACTGTAAATAGAAGTGATGAGAACACTCTCTCCCTGCTGGAACTACCAGGTGGGCTTCCCTGTGGGGCTTGGCTGCAGGCTGAGAACAGAACAACGGCTTCATCCAAGGCAGCTCCGCCCACCCTGAGGTGCTGAAAAACACAGGAGCTTTGAGGAGTCTCACCCGCTGCAGGAGGCTGACAACTGTGCAAGGGCTGGCTGTGGTGTATTTAGCATCATGGCTAATAGGGAATACTGGGAGAGGATAAGCCTTTGGTTTCCCCTGTAGTCCTGCAATTCCTGCCTCCCCGAGATCCAGAAGAATCCAGGAGTGTCTCACACACAGGTAGCACTCCCAAAGGTGAAGCACCTTCTAGCATTAGGGGTTACAAAAATGAATGAGCGCCTTGTCCTTCAAGTGCTCTTTTTCAGGGACAGAGTCACAAACATCTAATAATAAGGCCAGGTGAACATGTAAGAGTTGAAAATCTAGTAATAATAATAATAATACAAAGCAGAATCTGGTCATTATTAAAAAAGGGGAAAAAATAAACACATTGCAGAAAAAGAGAAGGGAGAGATAACTTCTGACATCTGAGGAACAATTAACGATCACTGAGTTTTGAAATTAAGACTTTTTTTCAATATCTAGGTATTACCAAGAGAGGTACAAAAACTAGGAATGAAGTTCTAAAAGGGACATTAAAGTGAATAAAATAGGTAATTATACCATACTAAATAACTGAGTAAGCCATTCTAACAGTCGATGCTTTAGGTCTATCATCTATAAACCCAACATAAGATGAAAATCAATCTGGAAATTACCATTTCCCTCCTATTTAATGGAGACTCTAATTCAGATGACTGAATGGATCCCAATATGGTGTTTTGGACTCTTCCACAGAAAAAGCACTAAAAAGGCATTATATTATTGTAAACAGGTGCTTAGCAACATAAAAAATTATGGTATGCTAAAGTAGTCTGTGTTTCTGAGATAGGAAAAGAGATTTCTTTGATGTATCCTGTTTCATATGAACAAGTTTGCATTATGTGAGATTCTACGATCTTTGGAAATTTAAAATACACTTCATAGAAGGCATGATACTTAAGGCTATTTTCTTAATTTCAACAAAGTTATGAGAAGATATTTCACGATAAGAAGGCATTAGGTTAGGTTCTTGGGTCAGAGTTGCCCAGTGGACTAATTATGGGAAGATCCTCACAACAGAGAATGAGAGACACACTAATGGAAGGACTAAGGATAGATAGCTTTTGTCATTCTTTTCTCTATAAATGAGGTGGGGTGGGTAGCAAGAAAGAAGGTGGTAACTGGAGGAGAGTGTGGGGTCAAAGGAATGGTCCAGCAGTGAGGAAAAACCTGATGCTCTAAGGATGAGCTAGATAAAATTCAAGGTCAGCTGACAGAATAATATTTCATGAGTAATCCAAAGTAAACATTGAAATAATGATCCTTTGAATCACATAATCCTTTTTGACTTACTTATGTTCCTACTCAAAGAAAATTGACTTCAAATACATTTAAGGATTGGTTTCCTCCAGGAATACTCCTCATTCTCCAGTGTCCTTGCCTGTGCAAACCTAAAACAGACAGCAGCAGCATTTCCATCTCTTTCTTTCTCTCCTTCCTCCCTCTCTCTCTTCATTCATATGTCGGGTAGGTCAGACGTGAATAATCCAGCTGAGTTCATTTGAGGAGGACTCTGCTCGCCAGTCTTTTCCTCATTCCCGTGTGAACACTTGGGCATCTCTGGGTAAGCCGCCTCCTTTTCTGGGGAGATTACCTCTTCTCTCCACCTCCATCTCCATGTGCTTCAGCTCAAAGAGGCAGAGGAGGCTTTCCTTTGTTGCTACTCCTTGGCAGAAAGAAACCTCATAATTATCAACTGGAATCAAAAGCCTGGGTGGTGTCTAAATGGTTGCATAGTTTTACAAGAGCTAGTATGAAGGGTGAATAATTTAAAGCCAAGTAAATTGCTATGAAAATTAAAAAATTCATGCCATTATTATTTCTGAAACACTGTCAGTAGAGCTACCTAAGCATATTAATTAGGACAGCTCTATAAAACAAACATCATGCAAAAAAAGGCAATAAATCTTAGGATATTTGGGAAGTTAAAATCTAATGAGAAAGCATCTTTAATTTAATTCATTTCACTGAAGCTTACTTTGTGTAAGACACCATGAGGGGTTGTGTGAAATACATAATTGAATAAGAAATAGTTTCCACCATTAGAAAAAAACATACAAACAAGAAAAACCAAGATTCAGGTATAAGAAAAAGAAAAAAAAATCCAGTATATAATTATTTAAGCAACCCGCAACACACACACACACACATCAAATTAGTTAACTCTCCAAACACATCGAGCATTTTCATATCAAATATTTCAGCACAGCCATTATGACTCCCTAAGTCACATTTTCTCCAACTCTCTGCCTTTGAGATGCTATTCATGCTTCCAGATTCAGCTTCCAGGAGGCTTGTGTATCTCTACATTTAAGACTTAACCTTTCTTCCCCCATTTTGCAACTAGATCTTCTTCCTGCTAGTAAGCACAGGTCACCCCCTTAGACTGTGAATACTTTAAGGACAAGCATTATGTTTTATTCTTCTGTAACTCCCCTAGTGCCTAGCCCAGTGTCTTGCCCATAATAAGAACGTAATATATTTTTGTGGAGCTAAATTGTTTCATTGATCATCAGCCTGAGAAAGCTTAAGTAAGGACAAGAAGCCTAAATAATTGCTGGGGTCCTGATAACATTGCCTCGAACTTAGTCTATGCCAGCAACTCTGCTAAGAGCTCTGTATACAGTATGCCTAATCCTTCCTTTAATCTGTACAAGTCCTCTTGGAGGTACATTTTATTAAGCCTCTTTTAAAGATGAGAAAACTGAGGGTCATAAAGGTTACCTAACATGATCAAGATCCCACATTTGCAAGGGGCAAGTCTGAATATAACATACATCTAAATTAAACTGGATATGAATCTAGTTTATCTGACTCAAAATCTGTGTTTTATCCACTATTCAAGTTGCCCTGCCACTGTGAGAGATGGGAGGACCTTGTCATGCGTTGAGCACCTACCCTGTGTAAGGCATTGTGCAATTTACTCAATCTCTTTTATTTCATTAGATGCTCACAAAACTTCAATAGGATAAACTTAAAGAGGCTTAAAGAGTGCGAGTAAATTGTTCAAGATTGCATAGCAAAAAGTGGCAGAGCTGAGATTTCTACCGTAGGCTAACTAGGCTGACTAGGACAATTTAATAACCATTTAAACACAAAGGCCAGGTTGAGGCCGTTCTCAACTCCCTTCCCACAATAGCTCAAGGCTTCCCTTCTCTGGATGCAGGGAAGAAAGGATTTTGATCAATTACAATGTGTTTTGGGGAAGTTCCCTCTCATGACCAAGCAATTTTCTGACACCAGCAGCGTGTCCTACAATTTAACTCTATCCTAACACTGTCTACCAGGCGATGGCATCAGATCCCACAGGTTAAGGACCTCAGTCCCACAAGACTAACTCTAACCCAGCTTCAGATGCCAATCACAAGCCCAAGTTGTTACCTGGGCTTCTGACTGATTGGCTACTTTCCAACCCTCCTGGGTTCAATACTTTGCTAGAGTAACTCACAGAACCCAGAGAAACATTTTACCTACTAGATTACTGGCTTATTATTAAAAGATATAACTCAGGAACAGCCAGATGGAAGAGATGCATAGGGCAAGGCATAGGGAAAGGACAGAGCTTCCATGCTGAGTCAGGGCTCAACACTCTCCCTGAATGTCCACGTGTTCACCAACCCTGAAGTTCTCCCAGCCCTGCCATGCTTTGGGGTGTTTATGGAGGCTTCTTACATAGACAAGTAAGTCATTGCCCATTTGTGACTGAACTCAATCACCAGCCTCTCTCCCTCTCAAGAGGTCACGGCTGGAAGGGAAATTTCCAACTCTCTAATCACCTGGTTATCTCCCCTGGCAAACAGCCCTCAACCTTACATGTTTTCCAAAAGCCACCTCATTAATATAACAAAAGACACTTTTACTACTCTTATCAATTAAGAAATTCCAAAGGTTTTAGGATCTCTGTGCCAGAAACTGGGGAGAAGGCTAAATACATATTTCTTATTATAAATCTCAGTATCACAGGAAGCCTGTCTCCTGGAGACCTGCAGGCACTCAGTAGGGAAACCTCTGGGGGACTCAACCCAGAGGATGCTGTCCTTCTCGAGGTACTCACCTCTACGTCCTCCCTACCCCACATCACAAAGAAACGGAAACGCCCTCCTCTCTGTTCTTTCCCCAAATTTCCCACCTCTTTTTAAACAACTCCTATATGTTTTTCTCTGTGGGGGCAAGTGGAGAAATTGGGGGTGAGGGTGAGTCAGAGTGAGGAATGATTGCCCTCAACCAACACAAGGAGTGCTGTCACTTCCAATCGTGACCCGTATATAAAATGCAGAAAACAGGGACTACTTTGGACCTCAGATCAGGAAAAGTTGGGTAGAGGAGGAAGACTGTGATCAGGACAACACAAAAGGTGTACGATCTCAAGCGAGGCGACAGGAAGAAGACGCCCAGAGGGTGGAGTGACACTGGCGTGGTGAGACAATACAGGAACAGGAAAAGCTGTGAGTCACTGTTTGCTAGTTGTGAAGGCTGGCGATGGAAGGAACAGCATGATATCAATAAAGGCTAAGAGAGAAGTGAACCGTCTGATATCGAAGAGCAAAGAGCACTGAGGGCCTAGATGCTCCTGTTTGAGAAAAGAGCCTTCACATACTCTCTGTTTCCCTGTGTGATACGGAAAAGCATTTCGCTTTTTCAACTTGTTTCTTCATATTCTCCTGTAGTTATTTTATTAATTGAGATGAAGCCATGTATTGTGCTTTATATATTGTAAAGTATACATGCATGCATGTTACTGTGTTAACTCTAGGTTTGGTGTTGAAAAAAATACCGGGAATAGTTCAAACCAGTGCTTCTCAACCCAGGGCGATTTTGCCTTCACAGGGACACTTGGCAATGTCTGGAGGGATATTTGGTTCTCATATCTGGATGAGGGAGGCGTATCGGCTATTGGCAACTAATGAGGAGGGCCCAGGGATGCAGCTAGACATCATACAATGCACTGAAAAGCCTCCACAACAAAGAATTATCAGGCACAAATTGTCAATAGGGTGAAGATTGAGATGCTCTGGTTCAAACTCGAAAACATATGAGAGGTAAAACACTTCTTAATATGTTTGTCACTAGACAATCGTCTGAGTTTTAGCTTTTTTATACATAATTAGGGCTCATCATATTAATGTGTTTGTAACTATTGGACTAATTCCTCATCTTTCATAATATAAATGTGTTTGCTTACTCTTTGGAAACCCCTAGGTAAATCAGTCATGAGTGCCAGGACGTTTTCCATTACTGTGCAGCAGGAGTGAATTTGCAAAGCTTTGTCTAGTCTTCTAGAAACAGGAATCTATGTATGGGAGAAACTTCTGATTTTCTCTTTTTAGGTACATGATGGGCTTATACTTTGCTAACCCCCTTATATGTAGACAGGTCTTCATGACTAGTTTTAATCAATGCCTTGTGAATAGAAGTTACATGTGTCACTTCAAGGCCAAAGCATTTAATAGCTGGTGCAAGACTGTCCCATCCTCTTTTGCTCTGGTTTGCTGATTACAGAAGTAGCACTTGAGATGTTGACACCACAAGATGGAAACAGCGTGGATATCAGAGCCTCACATGGTAAACAGCTGCCTAGAAACTCACCCAGATCCACATCAGATTTTCCATGAGTAAAAACAAACCTTTTCTAGGTTGAGCCACTGCAATTTGAGGATTGTTTGTTAAAGAAATTGAACTTAAAGTTATCTGACCACTATACCAATGAAAGTAAGAACAATGTTGGTTGCATTGAGCACTTCATATTCAACTTGAACAAATCCTGAAATAGAATTTGCCTTCAATAGATATTTTAGTGTATAATTTGTTGAAAGAAAGGAAAAGAAAATCATTGACCAAGTGTTTTGCTTTTCAAAGTACCTCTGTTCAGTTGTGACAAATATGCTGATCCTAGACTGATGGCTTTGTTTTCAAAGGTCAGAGTCTAGAAATTGTGGCTAAGGTATTTTGTGATATGTAATCCTTTAACCACTAACTCATATTTAAATAACGTGTAGCAAATCTTGACACGTCCTTGATATTCTCCCTGACCCAGAATGCCATAACCACACACATTGGACAACCCACTGCTGAGACTTCATGGTCTTTGGCTACAAGGAAACTCCTAGGTAATTTAATCATGAGTGTCAGGACATTTTCAGTTACTGTGCAGCAGGAGTGAATTTGCAAAGCTTGCCCTCTTGCAGCCAGTTTTAATCCTCAATTTACGGATGATAAAGAGAATCGTCTACTTGCCCCCTTTAAGCTACTATCTGATGAAGTACTGCAGAGTGAAGAGTGGGGACTCTGGAATCAGATGTCTGGGACCTACCACCTCTTACCTGTGTCATTTAGGGCCCATTCCCTCATCTGTAAAATGTGGATAATGAAATTACCTATATTAGAGAGCCGTCCAGCTAAGTATGTGTTATAGGGTTTAAAATGCAGAACAACACAGAGCAAATGTTCAAATAAGGTAAACTCACATTATCTACAGTGACTCTGAACTGGTACCCGCACACAATGTTCTCCAAATTCCACATACTTTAACTCAATAAGCAATTGCTATTCTTAAACGGCTGCATGCTTTACCAATGGAACGTTTCAAAATCTATTTGAAAAAAATAGATAAAATTAAGAGCTTAGAAACATGATGAAATTATCTGTGTTGAAAAGTGTTTCCAAGCCATATCTCTGTTATAAAAATCTCTATCAAGCCACGAAGATATTCTCATGAAGACATGATGATGCAAGATTTGCATATTCACATCTTCTCAAATGACGTTCTTGAATGGTTCAGAGAAAAGAGATTTGTTAAATATTTTCTCCTGTCTTTTCCATTTCCTTTTAAAATTTCCAGGCACCTGAACAGACATTGCAATGACTAGTTTAGACATGAAAAACATATTGCAGATAAAGAAGCAGATAAATTGATTCAAAAATGGTCTTTAGTGGATTCAAAGTGGGTGTTCAATTCAATGTAAAAATGAGTCATAAAGTTGATTACTGTGCATTATCTAGAAGATCACGTCAACTAACTCTGTGAAGACATAGTTAAAAGTGCATCCTGCTCCCACACAACCGTAGGGCCTCCACAAGAGTCTGCAATATAAAATACAATCTCCTACAAATTGAGAAGAGATTATAATTGCATTTGGCTCTATGATCTCATGAATATTAGATTACTCTGCACAATGTAGAAACAGAAGGCAATAAAGAGAATTGTCCAAACTGGCTAGAATTTCATTTATATTTTGCCAAGCTGTTCTATATTAGCCATTGAAAATTATATGAAATAAACATGGAATTAAAATTATAATGGTTAAATAGGGATACATAACCTATGGAAAAATATTGCAAAATTTCATTGTCTGATTCATCTAAAATATTTAATACATTTATAATTACTTAAAGTTACGTTAATAATAGGGGCATCTTGTGCTTTTGTTCTTAATCTATTATATTACTATAGACATTTAAGAAAAATGAAAGGCTGGTAATTTAAATAGAAGTGCACACAGGAAACACACTTACACATGCACAGTAAAGAACTTGGCAAGCAGGGAACACAGTAGGTATTTAATAGCTTCTTAAAGTAAGATTTATTTTTAGCATATTTTATACATTTATAAAATGTACTGCATATTTATGAATATTATATATATATTACTTTGTGCAGAAAGCAGGACTTCTATTTTAACTCTATTTAAAGCTGAGAAAATAGAGGTTGAGAGGTTGTGCTCTTCTGAGATCACATAAGAATTGGCAGAACCTGCAATTCCTCTAAATCCTGTGCTCTTTATTTATTAAAAGATCACAAAGTTGCTCAGTGGATAAAGCTGGGATGTGAACTCAGGTCTTGGAATAGAGTCTAGTGGCCATTCAATATTTACTCATCAAAATTTTAATGAGTGCCTGCTACATAGATACTGAGTGTTGATGTTCTTAAAGTCAAGAAGACCAACTTCCTGCTTATCCTTCATAATGCAGAGAGGGGCATAGAGGGCCTTATGTACACATGATGCAGACTAGCACTGTACAGCATACTGTAGCAGAAGGAAAAAAGGGGGAAAATGGATATCCATCCTAAGCTCGGGGGAAGTGGAAAGAGCAGATGATGTTTGAGCTGAGAACCAAACACATTTAGGTGCTAGACACAGGAAGAGAGAGGAAAGGGGAAATTCAGAGCAAACATCCCAAAATAAAAAGAGAATAGCATCTTAAGAAACAGGCTGAGTTTCAGTAATGAGTGGTAGGGATAGTATGAATGGCAGTGGGGTTACTGGTAAGGAAGAAGGGTCAGTTTACAAAGTTTAGACTTCAAATCAAGTTTTGTGTGGAGCCACTGATGGCATTTAAGCAGCGCTAAGATATGATTTGATTTGAATTTTAGAAATATCATTCTGAATTCTGATTAAATATGGCAAATTAAACACGTATTCATCTCTATTTTCTCCTAAAATTCCAGTACCATGAAAAAAGTTTAAAAACCCAAAAGATCAAGTTGATGGAGAAAGAGGACAACAGGAAATGAGAAATGACTACAGATATTTTGGAGATGGAGCATATACAAGGAGTGGTAACTGACGTAACGACAGAGGAGAATGCAGAAATCTAGGCACCTGCAAGGAAAGAGCCTACAAGAATCAGCATAATTCATAGGGCAAACCTGGAAAACTCAGAAACTGGAGATAAATATTCCCTTGAGGGCCATGGTTAAATGCAATAACTAGAAGAGATGCTCTCCGCAACCCTGTACAACAGGTTATTACCCATCCACACGCCTATAGAATACATAAGGTTTATTATCAGGAGAAATTATGCTGGAGAGGATACCAAGCATGATGTAATAAAGGGGGGAGTGTTTTCCTGAAAAGAGGGAGAGTAGGTGGACATCTCTGTGTTAAACATGGAGAACTCTAAGCTCTCTAACTAGCAACCAGGCTTGTATCTCCCAGAAGAGAGACTGGAAAATTATTCTCTGGACACCCTGAGCAGGCAGAGAGAAAAACTCTACAGATACTGCTAAGGGAAGAGGCAATAAACTAGCTGGGCATCCCATCCAATGATCTGACAGTGAACCCCACAAGCCAATAATCCCTATCCATGGCCACAGAATTTGACTTAATATAGTGTCTCATTCTTAAATCGATTAGACATTTAAATAATGCCTCCAATATGTAAGATAGAGATAATATAGAGGAAAAAAAAAAAAACTCCAAAAGAAATTTAGAAAGCAGAACAAAAACTTTTAAAAGAGAAAGAAAAAAAAAGCCAATCAATTGTTCAGATAGTCATGAGAAGAGCATTTTTTTGTTGTTATTTTAAAAGAAAATGGTGCTGTTATTAAAAGGAACAAAAAACAAAGAAGAGTTCTTGGAAATAAAAAATATGATGGGAAAAAAAAATCAACAGAAAATGATACAGAAAATGATTCAGCAAGGAGAACTCTCCCCAAAAAATGAAATGTAGCATAAATGTGATAAATTAGATTAATTTTTCAGAAGGTATTTCTTCCTTTTCCCCCACAGAGTAGAGGCTATTTCCCCACTCCACTGATGCTGGGCTAGGACCACAAGGCCAACAGAATGTACGTGGAAGTGACAGTGTGATGCTTCCTAACCAAAGTCTTAAGAGGCATGAGTTTCTATTTGCTTTTTTGAATGTCTGCCATTTGAGAGGCCACTGGTCCAAGGAAGATGAGAAGATACACTTGATCTGCCAAGTCCAACTGACTCCAGCCGAACCCCATGGAGCCCCAGCCAACCACAGACCAGTGAGCAAGAAGATAAATGCACTGAGCTCTAGAAAAGTTTGTTATGTGGCATTATTGTAGTAATAACTGACTAATGTAAGATAAAAATATAAAAATCAAAAGAAACTAAAAGGACTCAAACTAAGACTTTAAATAACCAGATAAGAGAAGTTTCACAAAGAGAGAACAAAGAAAATTAAGGGGAAGAATTTAGAAAAGAAATAATATGAGAAAAATTCCCAGAACTGAGTGACATAAATTTCCATATTTAAAGAGCCCAATGAATACGAAAGGATACACACCAAGGCAGATCTTATGAAATTCCAGAACATCAAGAATTAAGAGAAGGATTAAAAGCTTCCAGACAAAATAAACAGGTTATACACGAACAAGTGTTGATCAGAATGCCATTTGGACTTAACAGAAAATGCTGAAAGCAAGAATTCAATAAACAAATGCCTTTGAAATTAAAATTTTAGAGGGTAAAAATTCTAATCTGGAATCATATAACTATTCAAACATTAAATCAAATATTAAGGTGGAGTAATAGCATTTTCAGGCAGGTAAGGACTTAAATATTTACTTTCAAAGCACCTTTTCTTACAAAATTATTAAAGAATACATTTCAGTCCAAATTAAAGAAAGGCTCCAGATGAAAATCCTCATGGAAAATCATGAAACTAATAATTTACCTGATATACTATTTTATGAGAGATTTTACAGATCTTTTCCAGAGTTTCAGGAAGATGTCAGAACAAGGACATAGTATATAAAGAAGAAAAAATAAAATGAGACATTATTATTTACAGGGAAAAAAAAAAAAACAAGATCCTTTTGGAAGGACTGAGGTTTCTATTGAGTATATTTGCCCATGTATAATATTTTTCACTTCATATTTGAATTACACATAACACATGCCTGAGTTTGAATTTCCTAAGAAGCTAGCTCAAAGATAATGTTTCAAGGGTAAGTAGTTTATTTAGAAAGTAAAGGAGACTCTGGCAGAGGAAAGGGGAGGTGGAAGGAAAGAAAAGAAGCTCACAGAACAAGGGAAACCAAAAAGTAACTGCAAACTGTCTTCTCTACCTCATTAGGCTCACACCATAAAAATAACTTCAAAACCAACTTTTTTCATTCAACATTATATTTTTAAGATTGCTCCATGTATTCATGTAGTATTTCATGTATTTTATCTCCTATGAATTATAGAAATATGAATTATAGCTTATTTTTTCCATTCCTCTCATCGTTTTCACCTTTTCCCTATTATAGTCAGTGATGCATTGTACATGACTTCTTGTGAACATTGGAAAAGGCTGATTTCTGTTTTTTGTTTTTGTTTTTAGCATAGATATTAGATTATTAAGTGTGATGGTGAATTTTACGAGTCAACTTGCCTGGGCTCCAGTGCCCAGATATTGATCAAGCATGTATGCATGCTGCTTTGAAGATATTTTTTAGATGAGATTAACATTTAATCAGTAGGCTTTGAGTAAAGCAGATTACCATCCATAATGTAGTTGGGCCCCATTTAAGCCATTAAAAGCCTTAAGGAAAAGACTAATCTTCCCTGAGGAGGAGTGAATTCCATCAGCAGGCTGCCTTCAGACTGAAGCTGCAGCATCAACTCTTTCCCAGGTCTCTGTCCTGCCAGCCTTCCCTGCATATTTTGAACTTGCCAGACTCTGTAATCATGAACCAAGATGCCTTAAAATTAAGGAATCTCTCTCTCTCTTTATGTCTATAGTGTGTGTGAGCTCTAATTGCTTCACATCTTTGACAACAATTGGTATTGTCAGCACTTTTAAATTTTAGCCAATCTAGAAGGTGTGAAAAGATATTCTTTTATGGTTTAAATTAGCATTTCCCTGCTGACTAATGAGGCTGGTCATATTTGCTTATGTTTGTCGGCTATTTGAATTTTCTTTTGTGAAGTATCTCTTCAAGTCTTTTTCTCTGATTCTTCTATTTTGTCTTATTATTTTCTTAATAAGTTTTATAAATTATGTATTTCAAAATTGAGTTTTATTATTGTGTCACACATATATTTCCCGACTCTGTTAAATTACCTTTTACTCTCCTACTGGCTTTTATAAGGGGAATTTTTTAAGTTTTATGTAGTCCAACTTAGCATATTTTCCTTCATAATTAGCAGTTTTTGTGACTTTAAAAAATCCTAACCTATCCTAAAATCATAAAGATATCTTCCTATGTCATGTTCTATAACAGTGTTGTCTGAAATAGAACTACCATATGATCTAGCCATCACACTTCTGGGTACATTTCCAAAAGAAATGAAAACAGGATATCACAGAGATATCTGCATTCCCATATTTATTGCAGTATTATTCACAATAGCCAAGATGTGAAAACAACCTAAGTGTCCATCAGTGGATGAATGGATAAAGAAGATGTGGTATGGATATACAATAGAGTATTATTCAGCCATGAGAAAGAAGGAAATCCTGTCATTTGTGATGGAATGGCTGGACCTTGAGGGCACTATGCTAAGTGAAATAAGTCAGATAGAGAAAGACAAATACTGTATGATATTACTTGTATGTGGAATCTAAAAAGGCCAAACTCATAAAGACAGAATGTAATGGTGGTTGGATGAATAAGTTCTAGGAATCTCATGCACAACGTGGTGACTATAATTAACAATATGTATTATATATTTGAAAGTTGCTAAGAGAGTCAACTAACTGTTCTCACCACAAAAAAGAGATGGTAATTATGGGATGTGATGGAGGTGCTAGTTAGTGCAATGGTGACAATCATTATGCAATATACATAAGTATATCAAATCAGCACATTGTACATCTTAAACTTACACAATGCTACATGCCAATTTTATCTGAATAAAATTGGGGGGAAAAAACAATAATTTCAGCCCTGATAGAGATGTTCTCTATCTATGCTAAACATACAGTAGTCACATGTGGCTATTCAGCACTTAAAATATAGCTGGTGTCACTGAGGAAATACTGTCAAACTTTTATTTAATTTTATTTAATTTAAATTGCTATATGTGGCCAGTGGCTGCCATATTGGATAGAAATCATTCAGTCATGTTCTCAGACTATAACAGGATTAAACTAGAAATCAGTAACAGAAAAATAATTGAGAAATCCCCAAATATGTGGAAATTAACATACTTCTAAATAATCCATGGGTTGAAGAAGTATCAAGATAAATAAGAAACATTTGGAACTAAATTAAAAAAAAAACACTATTTAATCAAATTGTGGGCTGCAGTGAAAGGAGTGCTTCAAGGTAAATGTACAGCATTAAATTCATGTTTGAGTAGCAGATCTAAAATCTAATTTTCTACCTTAGCAAACTAGATACAGTAAATTAAGCCTAAAGCACGAGAAGAAAAAGAATCATAAAAATCAGAGAAGAAATCATTGAAATTAAAAATGGAAATCAATAGGGAAAAAAAATCAGTAAAACCAAAAGCTAGTTCCTTGGGGGTAATTATTAACAGTATTTACTATTGAGAAAAACCCGTGTATAAGTAAACCCCTGTTGTTCAAAGGTCGACTGTACCTAGCCAGTGCTTCTCAAAATTAAGGCCATCAGAAACACGGAAGGTCTGAGAAACTGTCACAGCCAAAAGGAGCCTAAGGAGGCATGTTAATTATATGTAATGTGGTATCTTGAATGAGATCCTGGAACAGTAAAAGAGCATTAAGTCAAAATGAAGAATATCTGAATAAAGTATAGGCTTTCATTAATTATATCAATAATGGTTCATTACTTGTGACAAATGTACCTCACTAATGTAAGATATTAGTAACAGGGGAAAGGAGGTATGAGGTACACAGGAAATCTCTGTACTATCTTTGAACTTTTCTGTAAATCTAAAACTATTCTAAAATGAAAGGCTTATTAAAATAAATTAATGGGGATATGTTGAAAACTTTATCTCAAAAACTAGGTTGCCTACTCTCTCCATTTTAATTCAAAATTTTATTTGCAGTGCTAGCCAGTAGAATAAAGTACGAAATAAGATGTATAGGGATTGAAAGGTAAGAAAAAAACAGTATGTTTCTATACATAGAAAATGCAATTCTATAAAAGTATCAGGGTCACTGAATCTAAATTCATTCTAAACAAATCAATTTTATTTTTATTTTTATATACCAACTACACACAATCCAAGACCTCCTCATATGACTGAAAGACATTAACACCTACATAAATGATGGATATACCATGTCAATATTTTTGAAGACCCAATGTTTTCAGTTCTCTTCAAGTTGACATATGGACTCAGTGCAATTCCAACAGAAGTCCCAGCGGGCGTGTTTGTGAACACTGAGATGCTGATGCTAAGATTTATATGGAAATGCAAAGGAATAGGAATGGCTATCACAAACTTGAAAAAGAATTGCAGAATGAGAGGTTTTGATTTGCCAGAAAAGAAGGCTTATAATAAAGCTACAGAAATTAAATCAGGTAAGAATTGGTGCAAGCACAGATACACAGACTAACGGAAGAGAAGAGAGAAGAAACAAACCCAATCTCTTATGAGCACTAGAATTAAGACTAAGGTGGCCCTGCAGAAGAATAAGAAAAGGATGGTCTTTTCAATAGACAGTCCTGGGGCAATCAGTTACCCACGTGGTAAACAAATGAAACCTGGCACCTCCTTTCAATATCTCCTTTAGAGTAGGCCTGCTGATTGGTGTAGCTTTTATTCTTCACTCAATGATTACTCACTAAATGGCATTTCCTATTTTATTCATACAATTTATAACTATCTGAAATTATTTCACTTCTTTAATTGCTCTTTAATTATCTGTCATATTCCCGGTAGAGTAGAAAGTCCTTGAGAACAAGAATCTTCTCTCTTCAGCTCATATCATTGTACTTGGAATATCGAGAGCATTTCCTGGCACAAATGGAAGCTTATTAACAAATTAATGACTGTAAATCTGCCAGGGAAGTTCACGGTGAAAAGAGCAGGAAATCCCTTGAGGTAGCACTTGAATGATGAGGAGGAGTTTACTTGGGAGAGGCTGGGGTAGGGTAAAGGTTTGGAATATATTCCAGATGGGGAGCGTAGCAAGTGCAGAGGTAGAATAAATGAGTGACGTGAATCCAGGGTCTCTCTAAACAGGCCATTTCCTGTATGCAGTAAATGGAAACATTTGTTTAAAACAGAGTCTTGTTTATTCAGTCACAAGTCTCAGGTTACTTCCTTTTTTTTTTTTTCATTTTATAAATGAAAAAAACCTTATTTCCTCACTAAAATAGCTCAGGATTCTGACTTGTTCATTCTCCCCACCAAATTCTCAGCCTTTTCCAATTTAAGTCTACACAAGCAGACATTACTTGGTATTATTTTAATCCGTAGTTCTATAGGTCAAGTGTGTGCGTCCTGCTCACTTAATGTTTTTTGTTGCTTGTTTGTTGTTTTTTTTTTAAATACACCTTCCTGGGCTCTTCTAAAAGATTAAAAGAGAAGGTCTGGGTAAGTTAGACAGCTTGCTCCCTAGGTGTCTTAGCTCTGGCTGATATTACAAATTACCGTCAACTGAGTGGCTTGAACTATAATTTATTTCTCACGGTTCTGGAATTGGAGAAGTCCAGGGTCAAGGCGCTGGCAGATTCAGTGTCTGGTGAGACCCAGTTTCTGGTTCATAGGCCACTGTCTTCTCATTGTGTCCTCACGTGGTAGAAGAAGCCAGGGAGCTTTCTGAAGCCTCTTTTCTAAGGGCGCTAATCTCATTCATGAGAGTTCTACCTTCCTGACCTCTGGAAGGCCCACTTCTAAATACCATCATATGAGGGGTTAGGATTTCAACATGCAAATTTGGGGGGACACAAACATTCAGTGCATCACTTGAATTGAGTCAAATACAAAGAAAGGTGGGAACTAATCTAAACCCTTACTAATAAAAGTGTGATCCACTAACAGCACTCACATCACCTGGGAATTTATTTGAAATTCTAAATCTCAGGCCCCACCCCACATATTCTTAATCAGAATCTGTACTTTTATAAGATCCTGGATGATTGATACGAACTGATCCAATCCACAGTGCTCCTAACCTCCAGCATGGGCATCACCCAGGAACTTTAAAATGCAAATTATCTGACTCCACCACAATCTACTGAATGAGAACCACTCTGGGGGTGGGCCTAGTGTGTAATCTGTTTTAACAAACCCTTAACTCTTAAGTGGAGCCTATCTATTATCCTGCCTTTAGCTGGGACCAATTCTAATTTTAAATCATTTACCACATGTGATTTTTAGCACCACAATTCTATTTCTAATGCCAGTGGAACTAGAAGGATTGAAGGAAAAAAAAAAAAAAAAGAAAACTCATAAAGATCTATGGTAATATACATGTATGGAACAACATGCTGCACTCATGGCAGCAATTGGGAGATTTCCTCTTTCCCCAGCCTGGAGACATACTGGAAGGGCTCTCTGGTTTAATGAACGTAAAAGCCATAAACTGGTGGGCCATTAAACTTCTTTAGAGCATATCCATGGTTTTTCAATAGCTGTTCTACTAAAGGTTTTACTCCCACCTTGACTTGCTAAATTTTAAGACGCCTCCACCTCTGAATAGCATTTTCTAACGATTGTCAGCGTGAGGGTAGGGGCAGCAGCGGCTTTAGTTTATTCAAGGAAGCTTACAGAGGATATCAGCTCCAGGTGTGCCTAAATATTATGGAAGGAGGGCATCCCTCGATTTTATTAACAGGCTAGGCAAGGCTTCCTTTCTTCTTTAAAATAAAAGCTCTCAATACTACCTACTACATTTCAATCAGTTCTTAGGATCTATCTCAGAGCCTCCACCACCTGAAGATTTAAAAAGGCTTTTGTGGTTCACTGAAGTAAAATAAGATCGTTTTAGAGTTCCTGTGTTGTCCTCTTCCTCCAACTCACCCCTTCATTTGAATGCAAAAGTATTATCAGTCCTTTGTCAAGTTCAGAGTCATTCATCCATTCTTTTTCACTTCTTCCAAACTGGGCCAGAGATCAACCAAAGACAACGATCTCCAGGTGTTAAACTCCCTCTGGGCAGAGCCTGGGAAGGAGGTTTACTCCCAGGCCAGCGCCTCCCAGGCTGGGGTCCGCGCCCTGAATGACCACCTCCTGTCCCTCCGCGCTCTGCCGGGGGGGAGGGGGGCTTCCACCACCTGGCTCGGTGGCCTGGACACTTTTGCAGGCCGACCTTGAACCTCCTGGGCTCCCGGCGGCCCCGGGCCCGCAGGCCGTCGGCTCGGGTCCTCGGCTCCCCGGGGCCACCAGGGGGCGGCCGAGCTCAGCGCCGCCCCGAGGAGGGGAGCCCGCGGAGAGGAAGTGCCCCGCGTTCTGGCCCGGCGCGCCCGGAGCGCAGCCTCCTCGCCGGGGCCTCCCCCGCCAGGCCAGCCCCCGGCCCTTTCCCCGCCCCGCGCGGGCTGCGGGCGGCGGCGGGTTCCGGGTCCTGTGACCGGTCAGGCGGTGCGGCGAGCGCGGCGGGGAGGGCGGCTGGCCTCGGGGAAGTTCCGACGGCCGCGGGGGCTCCGCGGGCGCCGCGGGGAGGGCGCGGCCGGGCGGGGGCCCCGGCGCGGAGCCCGAGCTCGCCGAGAGCGGCCGTCCAGCTGAGCGGGGCCGGGGGCGCTCATGGCGGGCGGGGGAGCCGGGGACCCGGACCGGGGGGCGGCCGCGGCCGCGGTGCCCGAGACCCGGGAGCACCTCTTCAAAGTGCTGGTCATCGGCGAACTCGGCGTGGGCAAGACCAGCATTATCAAGCGCTACGTCCACCAGCTCTTCTCCCAGCACTACCGAGCCACCATCGGGGTGGATTTCGCCCTCAAGGTCCTCAACTGGGACAGCAGGACGCTGGTGCGCCTGCAGCTGTGGGACATCGCGGGTAAGCGGGTGCCCAGAGCCGCCGACACGCGGGGACACCGGAGCCGGCGGGCGGGCGGCGGCCTCCGGGAAGGGGGCGCCCGCCAGGTTTTCCAGCCGTCGAGAGCCAGGGGCACTCAGGTCCACGCGGTCCCCATTCTCCTCTCTGTCCTCGGCCTGAACTCAGCAGCCTGTGTATGTTTAGAAGAAAGGGACTAAATCACTTAGAAGGACGGAAAGGGATGTGGTTGAGTGGACTCCAGTGGGGTCAGGACAATGGAACGAGCAGTAGTAGAATTTTAAAGCAGGGTAAGATATATAAGTGCATAAATAAATAAGCCTGGTTAGATGCCTCAGCTAAGTCTGTATTTAAGAGATGGAAAGGGGGCCCTGTACTGCGGGGCTCTCACCTGACCAGAGTGGGGAAAGCCATGAGGGCTTATCCTGAAGTTTTCACTCTGAATCTTGCCAAGGAAGAGTTAGGGGAAGACTCCTGGCTCCTCTCATTCCCGTTAACGTTTCACAGATAAGAGCTGGGGTTCAAAGTGGCTGAATGACTTACCCAAAGTTAGGCACCTAGTTAGTGGCACAACCAAGACCAGAAACCAGGTTCCTTTTCAGATTTTCCATCACCACCTTGAGTCTGAGACGCTTCGTTGTGAGTGAAACCCCACTCACCATATACCATGTTCTCATTCCTTTGCCACCCAGGAGAGAATTTGGGAAAGGTGACATTCCTCCCTCCCTAAACCAACACCTAGCCCCACTTCTGTCCCCCAACTCCTGCCCCATATATTGTTGCCCTGGCATTTGCTTTCAGTTACCATTTTGGAGCATAAAACCCCTATGTGAGGGGGTACATATTCTCCTTGCTCTGATTTATGAAAACGAACTCTGGCTGGTGTGGCGGGTAGGATGTGCACATTTAAAAAGTTGTTAGCTTTTGGAAAGTTTCAATATGGAAGTGGTACCAAGAGTTGCTTTCCTCAATCACTGTTAAGAAGCTCAGTTTATCTTAGAGCATTTTGATGGGAGCATGTTCAGGGATGGAGAGACCATCCTTTGTCCTCCAGATGCATAACTGAAACGGGTAGAAGATATGGTCACCCAGCTGGTAGCAGAGTCGAGGGCCACAGGTCTGTTTGCCCGGTAGTGTTTTTTACATATGAGAAGATACTGAAGAATTACAACTTACATGTGCATTTATTTAAGAACAGGCTTCTCTATGTCTGATACAGGAATAAATTTGTTTGTCAGTCCCTCTGAGAAAGAGGGATAATCAGCCGTGGGCTCAGCTTTTTTTTTTTTTCCTCTTTGGGTTTCAGAAAACCAAAAGTCCGTTTGAAAAGTCATCTTTTGAAGCCAGAGGCTTCTTTCGAAACACTTCCTGCTTTTTTACAAAGCACTTACGAGCAGTGATACTGCTTCTTGACAAAGTCATGGATTGTAAAGGCTGCTTTACCAAGTGAGAGTCATTCTCCAGGAATTTTCAGTGGAGCCTTGGGTTTCCATGAAGATGATTTTAAAATCCTGGCCTAGGAGGATTGTTGACTTTACCTCATTCTTCATGTGAAATAATGTGACAGTTAGCAATTAAATTGTGATTGGGTCCTATTGCAGGTCAATAAAAGACTTTTGTGGCACAGTTGTGTTTTTAAACCTCAAGGAAAAATGCTTATATTTGGAGACTTGGGAAAACAGAAGCATGAGTAAGCGTTTTCTTCTGGATGTCACCTATTTTTTCATCCTGCTTGAACAGACCTATTTTGCCAGGAAGGGGATATAGTCACTCTTTACCAGACTCTGGTACATGTCGGTCTAGCTGGAATATCCTTGCACATTTGCCTAAATCCAAAACTTGAGCTTGTCCAGGAAGAAGGCAGACCTTTCAGATCTCCAAAAGGGATTCCTGGATATTAGATAACCATTCAGCAGGTACACACCAGCAATGAACAAGACTGGAGGTAAACTTATGAGCTAATTGGAAATTATTAAGCTCATCTTATAAATCAAGTTTTCAGAGGTGGAGCTTTAATATATAAGGAAACTAAGAGCAAAAATAACTTGGCTTTAATGTAACGTTCAGGAAGCTCCATCATTAACTACATTTGGTTTGAATGTCTGAGCCACTGGTGACTCCTAGCTCATACCATTTGAATGAAGTAGGAATGATGTAATGAAGGCAAACTGAAGGCCACTCCAAAAAGTTTCCCCCATGGCTAAACATATTTGCCTTATGTAGTAACAAAGTTGAATCATATTTAATTCTCAGAAGAGATAAACAGTCCTTGATTGCAAAATAATAGGTGGCACTGGCCACTTGATATGATTAACTTAAGGTGTGGTGTTGTCACTAGTAAGTTTTTTTTGTTGTTTAAAGATGGGAAAGGTGGTAAAGAAATTATGTCAAATCTCTATACTTGGAAGCTTTGGTGGCTGTGACGGGCAGGAGTTGTCCAAAGGTTTTCTATAAATGTGATCAAGGAGTTTAAGCTAAGCTTTTTAAATTAAGAACCATGGTGACTCTTGGGTGCATGCCTTACAAATCCTTTCTTGTTATGTTAAATGAACGTAGCTTTAAATACAGATGCAATTTAATACAATTTTTGTTTTCGGCAGTCGCTCTCTTTTACTGTGTACCTGCTCTAAGGCTGCTGCTCAACACATCACTGAAATATACTAGAATATTGAAGTCTCTGATAAGATTTTAAAGGGAGTTTAGTAAATGCATACTAAATTAAGATGCATACTGATCTTCCTTTTAACACTTATTATAAATGAAGTAGTATTTGGCTCATTACTTATTATAATCTTATTAGCAACTTTAGACATTTCCAGGTAGGTTGAATGGCTGGTCTGGCCAAATCTTTTTTTTTTTTTTTCTTTTTTTAAGTTTGTCCATTTAGATAGAATAATTTAGGCTTCATATATTCATTGAAGTGATTTGCTTTTGGCCGGGAGGCGAAAGTTTATTTCTAGCTTCTTAGAGCTTTCATCTGGGCCTGAGAATTAATGTGAAATGGGTTAATAGCAGAAATTTATTTAATCTAAGAATTCTGTGACACAGGAGCCCTCATAAGGAAATGAAGATCCAACAAAAGTAGCAACATCGAAATGCTTTTATGCTAGGTTGAATAGAGAGAGGCAATTGTAGAAAAAAAAATCAACCTCTGTGGGAAGGTTAAAGGAAGATAAAGGGTTATTTTAACAAGATCTGTTTATACAGAATTCTCTCAGCTTGACTCCCCATCTCTGGTGATGAGAATGTTCCTTCCTCCTGGTCTAGGGAGGACATCTTTCACAAGGGAGTTCTCTCTTGATTTAAGGAAGGAAAGGGGGAGATTAGAGCAACCTTCATGCATTTACTGTTTTTCAAGTGCCTTTAGTTAAAATAATTCTTATGCCAAAGTGTCATTTTTGGGGGTGGCCTATTCTGCCACCCTTCACTTTTTAGGATCTAAATTTCTTTGTAAAAATCAGAGTAATAATCCTTTGGGCCAAAGAGCAAATCAGGAACAATGTAGTCTGAAATTCATGTAAATATTATTTACCAAAGCTTAAAGTGCATGCTTGGAAGACATCATAAATTATCTAAATCATACTTAGATTCACTTTTTATTTTTTTGATTCCCATCTGGAAATAGAATACTGATCCTGACTTTGTTGTTCTGTCTTGTGTGTTGCTAATTATTACACCCAGTGAGGTCTCTTGTCTTCTTTTGCTAACCTTCCAACTCTTCAGGAGCAAGAATCTGGGATATTATTTCTTATGCTTTCTTGACCTTCAGAGTATCTATCTAAATATGAAGCGGTGCTTTGAAGAATTAGTCTGTTATCCAGAGTCTCTGTCTTAAACACTGAGTACTACAGTAACTTTCTTAGGGCTTATTGGTGGCCAATTACTTAATAACTCATTTAAAGAGATTTTTAAAAAATCTTTATTACATCTGATTCTTGTAGATTCTTGTACAATCTTGCTGTCTTCAGCCTCATTCTGGTTCAATTTCTGTGCTGAATTACAAGCAATGCCTGCTGTTCCACTTGACAACTTTAAGTCTTCCTCGACATGTGAGTTTTGACATACCTTTGGGTGCCACAGTCTAGACGCTGCTTTCACAATTGCCCAGGCAGGAATTTCAGCATAACAACATATTTGTGTTATCGCACACAAAATTTCCCCTGATAATGATATGCCTGTTGCTTTTCCTTTTTTTAAATGTTACCATTCTTAGTTGCCTAAGTTAGCCCGCATAAGCTAACAGGTCCTCAGGTTAGAGGTAGAGACAGCCAAGTGCGGACAAGAAATACTAAACCTTGACTGGGTTCCCAACCATTTGCCTAATTATTCTACTGTCTGAACTGGGCTGTCAACATTGCAAGACACCATAGTCTAAATATTGGGAGGTGTGGTAAGTTGACCAAGAAAACACAGGTAATCTGTGGCACTGCACAGAGACAGGTCTCATGAC
The DNA here is from genome assembly GCF_036321535.1 of Camelus dromedarius. Classification (NCBI taxonomy): domain Eukaryota; kingdom Metazoa; phylum Chordata; class Mammalia; order Artiodactyla; family Camelidae; genus Camelus; species Camelus dromedarius. The sequence continues at coordinate 17,103,681 of NC_087441.1, read as the reverse complement.
TCTGAGATAATGACAACGAAGGTTTCTAATTAGAGTGGATTTTTGGTTCACTGGTTTCAAAACAGTAGCATAAACTCTTGTTTAAATTTGCAGACATTCTGGTCACCCCTATTTTGGAGAGACTCACATTTGATACCCATCATAATGCATACCCCCTCTTTATGTTATCAATCCAGAATTTCCAGTACTTATACTTAGTTATGAAGCATAATACTTACAAGGTAGACACTTTTTGATTGGCTTAATCATTTTTTGGTACATTTTGAAAGACTGTTTCTAAACTGTGGACTTTTCTGAAGTATCAAAGCTGTTTTTTTCCTGGTATCTGGTTGCAGAGCACAGCCTGGAAAAGCCAGGTAATAATTACCGCAGTCTGCCTGGTCTACTCCGTGAGCTCACTGATTAAGCCTGTATGCCATGCATTGTGCCAGGGGTGCAGTGTTATTTTCAAATACATTTAAGGAGCAATTTTAATCCATTATGTATATGTTATCCTGACCTTCCAATTTTCTTAAGCTTTTGATATGTAAATTTTAATGATTCTTACTCTCTTCTAAAATGTACTCAAGATTTTGTTTTTATTGAAGTGTGATGAGGTCAACACATCAGGAGACTATTGCCACTGGAAGAAATAGTTTCTTACGCATAGTCCCCAAGAGGAGGGACCATCCCACAGCATGCAGGACCATGTCGGGAAGCAGCAGGCTCGGTCAGGAGGCAGAAGGAGCAAGGAGAAAGCCAAGCAGGGGCGAGATCCATTGTTGTCATTGTGGTTTTTGCAGGAAGGAGTGGGCGAGACACTGTAGGATTAGAGAGTTTGAAAGATGTCATTGGGCTCTGGGCTACAGGGATGGTCCCTAGTTGTCTAGTACCTGGCCATGAGGTGATTAGAACAGGAGGATAGTGGTCCTGGACTGCAGGAGCCTGGAAGAAGAAAGCAGAGGGAGGGTAAGGACTCAGGACTGGTTGATTTGCAAATCAGAGATGTGCTCTCAGCAAATTGTTTGTTCCCTCTAAGTAGCAGCTAACCCTGGCCAGGTGGGCAGTCCCTCCCCTGGTCCACAAGGCCCCAAGATTTCAAAGCATCATAAAATATAGAAAACAAAAAATACGATTAATACATGTTTCTAGCCACTTATTAAAAGAGATTGAGAGATGAGAGAAAGTACTCTTCCAAAGAAGAAAACTTTGAAGGCCTTAAATTTGGAGCCCAAGAATAGCATATTCTCAAAATAGTGAGGATTTCACACTTAATCAACACTTAACTAATAGAGAGTGGACTCAGCCGACAAGTCTTAAGCTGTACTATGGTTTGTGGGGATCGTCTCTTATATGGTGAAAAAGTGCTGACATATGGGGGAGATTTCTGGAGGGTGAGAGAAAAGATCAAGAAGGTGCTTTAGAATTCTATTCAATTATATTTTCAAAAGAGCTTTTTACACTTTTTGCAGTCGAGGAGGTTAGAAACATGTGATTCCTTCACTTTTTTTGAGAGAGACAAACCACAAAAATAAATGTAGAGCAGTGGTTTAGTTTAAGGCTGCCAGTTGGTCTAACTGACAGGTGAGCCTACATTTTCTTCTTTCCCATTCTCTTCACTCCTGTCCACTTCTATACTTTCCTTAAGCATCTTCTGATTTTTTATTGCTTCTTGAAATTAAGCTCTGTATATTGGTTTTTTTAGTGCGATTGTATGGAACCCCGTCCATCTGACTTGCCTGAGGTGCTGAAAATGCGGATTCTTCAGCATTAACTAAGCAGATTTGGCTTCATCTGCCAAACATCCCCAAACATCATGGTTTCCACAAGAGAGACGTTAAGTCTGTCACCTAGTAAGTCTGCGGTTGGACGGTCAGTCCAAGGCTAGTGAGCAGAACCATTCATCCTTCGTGGACTGAAGCTCCATTTCACCCCTCTGCTGATCACTAGCCGAATCTTTTATCTTTGTGGTCCAGTCAAACACACATGCCTTGCTGCAAGGGCAGCTAGGAAATCTAGGGCTTGTTTGTTGGTTTGTTTGTTTTTAAATTGGATGCATTGCTTCCCCAAATCAAATTCTGTGAAAGGATATTGGGGAGGCCACTAGCAGTCTCCCCTACTCACCAAGTCAGAATTCCTAGAGGTAGGGCCTGGAAATTCGGGATTCACCAAGCACCATGGGTGACCTGATTTAAACTCAAGTTGAGAACAGTTGTTCTGTCTTGGCTCTGTTGTGCGCTGTCAGCAGAGCCACCCTCTCCCCGTGCTCCAGAACTTCTCCACCTGCCCGGGCGAGCCTGCTGCTCCCGGGGCTCCCTCATGCTCACCGTCCGTGACCCTTACTTCCTGTATGGTCCACATCACCTGCTCCTTATCGCTGGCTGTCTCAAGAGGTGGTGTGAGGGGACGAGATAAATTACAGGACAGATATGGTACTTGTCTTGCTCTCTTTGAACGCTTTACTTAAGAAAGGGAAAAGCCAGTATCTTAAACCTTCAAAACTGTTACGGCTTTGGACACAAACCAAAAAGATATTTTGATTTAATTCCTTATTTTAGATTGATTAAAGTCAGCTGTTCTTTTTGCAGTCACCACAGAAGATGTAAATAGTTGAAAATAACAGACCTTACACTGTGGCCTAAAAACCACAAAAACCTGGTTGTCTCAAATTAAGAGAAAGAAAAAATCCAGAGCCTGAACTGGCATGTGTCTAGGAGTAGGTCATTTTGAAGACTGCTCAGTGACCATCTCAAAAGCAGTTTGTTCTCCTAATTTAGTTTAGGTATTTTAAATTTTTTTCTGTGTTCAATTTTGTTCCTCTTTTGCTTGACAGACAGGTTTAATCTCAATCTCAGAAGGTGGTGGTATGAGTGAAAAATTTGTACCTGACTTAAATAGCAACTTGGCCTCTTTCTCCATAATGCTTATTTTTCCAAGTGGAAATAGATTTCCAAATGTAAGCATAGAATCCCAGACTTGGGAACTTTTGGTCATTGACCCTCTCATGTAACAACAGTTACCGCCGATTAGAAGTCGTTTTCTGGACGCTGTCATTTGATTTACTTTTATTTTCATGTATACTTGATGATAATCTGGAGAAATGAGAATGATTCTCAGTTCACAGTTGAGTAAACTGAGACTCAGGAAGGTTAAAGGATTTTCCCAAGTTCTGTATGCCTAGAATTTGCAGAGTTAGGGCACGAATTCAGATACTTCTGACTCCAGTTTCTGACTCCAAAGGTTACAGCCACTTGTTTTGTGGGAAATTATGCAAGCCAGTTGGAGGAAAATGGGCAACTAGCAGTACGGTCTGTTTTTAGTTACATGGTTTTATTGCTTAGTATTGTGGTGAATCTTTAGTAATAACCTATTTTTTTTCTTCTAACAACTCCTATAATTTTAGCATGTTAAATATTTAAGTGTAGTGCTGGAGCATGCTTATAATGGCTTTAAAAACTAGTAGTAGGCCGAGTCATTAACCACTAAAAATAACAAAACCTATGTGGCTACCAATTGTAGCCTCTTACATATAAAACCCAAGACCCATTATCAAGCTATATAAAATTTTAGTGGCTAGATAATTATCCTTCTAGAACCAGTGACTGGACTTAAATTAAATTTTGAGTGGGTCTTGATCTATTATCCACCAACCACACAAGCTTATTAGAAATGCTTCATCTCTGAAATGCAGACCGAAACTTAAGGATTTGTTTTGAAAGGACTTTAATATGCACTAGTTTTTCACCCAATCACCTTGAACAAGAGTATGTAGCTCAGTGCTTCTTAAGTGGGCGGGAAAGTGTAAGTGTTTATACTTGGAAAACTAGCATCAATTGTCCTCTTGTTCTGATTTGTTCTTCATTGTGTAATTTTTTTTTAACATTTTTTATTGATTTATAATCATTTTACAATGTTGTGTTTCATTGTGTAATTTATATTTTGAGTTTCAAATAACATTAAGTGACATTTGGATTATCTATCAAACGGGGGCATGAACATAAAATACTGAGACAAACATTAAAAAACAAAACCAGTAATTAAAATCATAAGAGAAAGCATCTCTGGCCTATGTTTCTGGTAACAGTTCAGAAGCCTTTGTTTCTGGTAACAGTTCAGAAGGCAGTGCCTTCCTTGTTAAATTAGAGAGAAAATACTCTCCTTTTGAAAATTCACATGAGATGTAAAGAGATATGGCAAACTGTTTTTGTGGTTTTCTTTTCCTTAATTGAAGTGTGTATTCTTGGAAATGTATTATGTTGTCTCAGCTCCTTTTCAAAGTCATTAGTGTTTGATATGCCAAATATTAGAGAAGCATTTTAATCCTTTTGCCAACATATATACCTTAAGTTTCATCCATTTGGGTATGTACAAAGCTGTGCATCTTTAAATATCTTTGAGCCTAGATGACTAAGCACTGTGCTCTTTTTTTTCCTTTCTCCTTGCCAAGATGTCGAGTTATAATCAAGGTTCTTTCTTCTAGAGAAGGAAGTAAAACATCTTTTTAAAGGATAACACATTTCATAGTCATATGGAATATACGGGCAGTGTGCCCCAGCAATATGGATGAAAAAGGCTGTCCCTAGGTTCAGGTAGCGAATGCACTTGGCAGTGGAGCACTTCCCTTAGCACTAGGGGACATAGAGCAAGGCTCTCACTTTTGTAGCGGGGCTGTGCTATCCTTAAGGAAAGTCACTCCTAGGCTGATCCTACCTTGGATCTATTTGGAAATATAGGGACATGTAGAGCAGTGTACACTCCAGAAAATACTTGGGTAACAGATCGAACAGCCCATTAAATAACAAATCAACCTAAGACGTTTGAGTAATTACATCTCCCTAGGATTTTGTTTTCTTATCTATAAAATAGGAGAGGTTGGACTAGATAATCTGGAGTGTCATCTTCTGTTATCATATTGTCTGTTAAAGTGTTTTGTCAGACAGGCATAAAGTGGTCCCTCCCCTTCCTGTAGGAAATGATTACAGCTCTGGTCTAAGAAGATGGTGTTGCTCAGATTTCTCCCCTCCCTTCTACAGACCCGGGAAGAGGAAGATCTCCCAGGTTCTGCTGAGTTTCCATATTTCTGTACACTTTAACTCCACACACGCACACATATACACACACCATGCAACAAAATGTATGCAGCTGTCTTTATATTTAATAACTGCAGACTTTCTCCTCTACCTAGTCCTCTCCCATCACGGGACACAATCCAGTAGCATTCGGTATGGTAGGAATTTCCTGCTTTTATTTTTGTATTTGTGGAATGTAGAATCCTGGAATAATGATTGGACTAAACTTAAAATGGTTGATTGGCTATCTCTCAGAGTATTTTTTTTATATTCTTTTCTAAAATTAAAAAACAATCTAAGATTCTGTGAAATTCTAATGCAAGTCTAGTTTGGATGTGAAAGTCTTTTGCATTAGTTTAATCCTTTGCCCCTTTTCAAACCTAGGAAGGGCTGACTCCTGATGTGCTGTGAAAGGGTAAGTGGGAGAATGCGCATTTCTCCTGGGGGTGACTCAGCGCTACTGGGAAACTGCATCCAGCGGTTAAACATGTCATTTTTTTCCATCGATGGTGAGTGTGGCTCTGACTAGACTGACTGCCCCCGTGGGCATGCAAAATGAAAGTAACAGAACAAAAATAAAGAAATAAAGAAAATCTGTTAAGATACTATATCTTCATGACAAGTAAGCATTTCAATAGCATTTCTTGATAATGTATCCTTCAAAAAGACTAATAAAGATTAGCTTACACACCTCAATGAACAACATCCCCTTGTTTGATACCATAATATGATCTTTTACACCTCACACATCAGGTATCACTTTGTCTATTTCCTCAACTAGACTGTGAGATCCTTAGGGTCATATTCATTGTTTCATTATTTTCACCAATGTCTAGCACAGTGTCACCACACAAGATGGAGAGGGTGATTTTTTTTGCTGGAGCCACTTGGAGAACCAAGCTGACAGAGGCCCTACCATCCAATACTATCACCTCAAAATTAGGATTCAAGCCTTGCCCTGCAGGACAAGAACACTGGCAGCTGAGTGATTCTGCATGGAAAGGACACTTCTGTTCATATTTCATTGGCCAGGATAAGTCCATGGACACTACTATTTAATGGAGGCAGAACAGTGTGCTCCTCCATGTATGTAGAAGGAAGTGGAGGAGAATGGAATATTCCTGAATATTAGTTTTTTTTTTCTCCCCCACAGGAATCCTTTATTTTAGACAGTAATTAGGGAATATCTAAAACTACCCAAGGAGAAGTCATAGCAAAGATATAGGAAGCAATTCTTAGTCTAAGAGCAAAGTTCACTTTACTTTCCAGTTTAACGACCCAAAGAGCTTAGCAAATCTATGCACTTAAACCTTTAAAACAACATAGTTAAGTCTAGGTTTCACTTTGTTAAGTTTTTAGAGAACAACTTTTAATTTTATATTAAGATGATTATTGTAAATGAATTCGTCTTATCTTTCCCCACTCCCTAATTAAAACTCCTGTGTTGTAGAAACTTTTGTTTCTCACTTGTTTTTATCAGTTCAGGAATATCTCTGAAGCATAAATGGATTACTTCCGAATTTTCAAAAAAGAAGTTATGAACTCAGTAAAAGAGGAAGTGTATCTTACTATTCTTTTGGAAAATAAGCTGTTTCCCTAAATGTGTGGACTTGGCTTTTTGCTGTTGGGTCATCGATGTTTAATCCCCATTGCTTTCTGGATTTGGTATTGCAGAAAATCATTTGTAACTGTTCCTAACCCCCTAGAACAGAGGTCATTACATTTTTTTCTGTAAAATTCCTGATATCAAGTATTTTAGTTTTTGTGAGCCACTTACTCTTAGTTGCAACTCTGCCATTCTAGAATGAAACAGGCATATAGTACATGAACATATGAGAGTGACTGTATGCTAGTAAAACTTTATCTAGCTGGATTTGGCCATGAGCTATATAGTTTGCTAAACTCAGTCCTAAAAACCTCCAGGCAGTCATTTTACATTTTTACTTTCCCAGTGACTGTATGAGGTAGGTACTGTTTTTTATGGCTTTACTGTGGTATAGTTGACATATAATAAACTGTACAATTTTACAAGTTTTGACATATGTATACACTTGTGAAACACCACTATAATCAAGATTGCAAACATTTTTATCACCCCAAAACTACTTCCTTCAGCTCTTTTGTAATCCATCCCCCTGCCTTGCCCAAGGCCATCATTGATCTGGTTTCTCTTACTGTAGCACTATAGCTTCCAATTTTTTAGAATTTGATATCAGTGGACTCATGGTATTACCTATTCCTTTCTTGGTCTGGCTTCTCTGACTCAGCATAATTCTTTTGAGATTCATCCATGCTGTTATTTGTATCCATAGTTTGTTCCTTTCCTTTCTGTTGTGGAGTTGCATTCCATTGTATGGACACACCATAGTTTATTCATTACTACGTGACTATGGGTTGCTTCCATTTGGGGGCTATTAAAAATAAAGCTGCTATGAGCACTGATAAACATGCTTTTATATAGATGTGTTTTCATTTTGTTTGCAAATACCTAGGAGTGGAATGCATTGGTTGTATGGTAGGTATATGTTTACATTTTTAAGTAACGAACTATAGAAATGATCCCTGAAAGTATAGTCTTACATTTTTAAGTAACTCTCCAATTGTTTCTTAAAGTGGTTGTACTATTTTAAATCGTTATTCTCACCTGCAGTGTGTTAGAGCTCCAGTCGCTCTACCTCTTTACCAGCACTTGGTATAGTCAGACTTTTAAATTACAGCCATTCTTGTGGGTGTAAAGGATCAGCTCATTGTGGTTTAAATTTGCATTTCCCCAATAATTAATAATTTTGAGCATCATTTCTGACACTTATTTGTCATCATATAAATTTTTTAGTGGAGTGTTCCAATTTTCTGCTCACTTTATAAAATTTTTTTATCTTTGGAGTTTTGAGAGTTCTTTATATTCTGAGTACAAGTTTTTTTTAATCAGATATAGGACCTGTATTTTTTTTCCTCCCAGTTTGTGCTTTTATTTTTCATTTGCTTACCTGTGTAATTGACACGATTTTGATTTGTCGTATGTGGTGGTGATTAGAAAGCATACACTCTGATGTTGAGACTGTCAGGGAGTTTTGAATCCTAGCCTTGGAACCTAAGGAAACTGATATTCTAAGCCACAAGATGCTCCTTAAAAATTTCTTGTCATATACATTTCTGGTTTTCTTATTCCTTAACCATAAAGTTTACATGAATACAGATTTGAATATAATTTGGTATGATTTGGTAAAAAAAGAAATAGCTGGGGTAATTATATGAACAAAACAAAAACAAATTCAATAGAGCTTAATACCGCTTTATGACTTCTGGATTTCTATACTTTTACTAGTTTGACACCTTACCCTCTTAAGGGATAGTCCAAAGGAATACTTTCTTATAATTATGTAATTTTCTTATAATCTGGACTATCTTAGACTAATTTCTCTTATTGCTGTAGTCATTTCATGTATATAATTAAAAATTGGAAAAAAAGGATATTATTGCTGGTGTGCGCTCTCTGGTTAAAATTAAGTCAGAACCATTTTAATGTATCTATAAATTAGTGATACCGACTTTGAACAGTTGGTCTATCCTCGGTGAGCATGCCTTGTGTGACAATTAGATGTGTGTTTATGGAAAATGGTACAACGCTAACTTTTTATAAACGTCAGCATTGTGATCAAATAAACTAAATAGATGACTGGTAAGATTTACATTACCAATAAAATATGAACATGATAGTGAGGTTTCTCATGTGACCATTTGTTATAAATAAAATTCAGAACTCTGAGCTATTATAATATAGCTTCAGATAAACCCCTATGAGAAATTGTCACAAACCAGATGAACTTTCTTGATCCATTTAAGCTTGACTGCTATATTCTTCTTCCATTATTCCACTCAGCAATATCTAAAATTGTATGATGGCATAGAATTTGGAGGGGAAAATATTAATTTCAGGGGGTAGCTTTGCATATGTTACTACCAATTAAATGTAGATTAAGCTTGTTTTTCATCGTATGTTTCAATAGGAAGGTGTTTTATCATAGAGCATGTTTTTATCACTGGACAAAGAGTTATAAATCTCCGATTTGTAGTGATTGTCAGTCATTTTTCCTTAGCATGGTAATCAGTAATTTGACAGCCTGAAGGTACAAGCTTAAGTCAGGGCAACTGCAAGACAGTCGAGAATGGCTGGCGGATTTCCACACACATGTGGGAGTCAGAGACCTGGCTCTAGCCCTGTCTTCTTAGTCAGTGCCACCCTGATCCTGGCCTGGCAACCTTTGCATGTTTTTTCATCTGTCAGATATGAGATAAGGCTTCTTCCTGTGCCAAAGAACAGTACAATGTCAGATAGTAAGAGAATGCTTTGCAAAGTCCTATGATATATTTAAGTCGACTTTTTAGCCAAAGTATGTAACATGTTAAATTATTTTAAATTACATTGATATTTGAACAACTCTGCAGCTGATCCTTCCTTTAACAATTCAACCAATTAATTGTACCACTTGTTCTAAAACAGTAGGTTTGCAGATCTGCCTTCTTAGAGGAGAGCAGTCTTGCATTTTGAGTTAAAAGCTGGTTTGGCTGAGATGTGAAGAATGAGGAGTGAAGAACATAGCTCCTTTATCTCGTCTCCTGTCCTGATCTTTTTGACTAGCATTCTACCCACCACACTTATCTTCTTCCTGCAAGCCTCATTTTCTCTTATTCTTGTCTCTTCCTTCTGCTCCCAACTTCCCTTTCTCCTTTAGTACCTCTCTTCTCTTAGACCAAGGGGAGTGGAGGGGGGGAAATGATGGCCTCTGCAGCTTTACAAACTGTTATCTTGATGTTTATGGAGAATGTGGTGTAGATGCCCAGAACATGAAACCAGGTGACTGTGTACTCAGTCTACGTGATCAGCCACTTCTGCTTTGTGGGTCTTGGTTCTGTGTCTGTGTCCTCAATCCCACCAGTGTATGTTGCTGTGGGATGGCAGGTATTGTTTGTAGCATTATTCTTAGGGTCAGAAGGGTTATATGTAAATATAGACCCTGTCCGAATTACAAATTTTGAATCTCTTATTATATGTATTTCTAGGACAGGAACGGTTTGGCAACATGACCCGAGTGTATTATAAAGAAGCTGTCGGTGCTTTCGTCGTGTTTGATGTATCGAGAGGTTCCACATTTGAAGCCGTTTTAAAATGGAAAAGTGATCTGGATAGTAAAGTCCATCTTCCAAATGGCAGCCCCATTCCTGCTGTCCTCTTAGCTAACAAATGTGACCAGAAAAAGGACGGTGGCCAGAATCCTCCCCAGATGGACCAGTTCTGCAAAGAACATGGCTTCAGTGGATGGTTTGAAACCTCCGCAAAGGTGAGGTCTGCTCGCGTTTGTATCTGCTCTGCTGTTAACTTGTAAATCTGAACTGTAGCCATGAAGTATTTAGCTGGGTTTGCCTGAGCAGTTTGGGGAAGCCTAGAAGAAAGTGAAGCATAGCATGGATATGTTACAGCTCCTTTCAGTCAGCAGCAGGCATGCTTTCAGGACTGGCTAGTGGGGAGGTGAAGAGAAGGGCAGGTTTTACGTTAAAAATAAAATTGAGTATTATTAGAGCAAAGAACAAATTACACTTTCTGCGAGTTTGAGTCCTTAAATGAAGTACTCTTCATGCAACTGGAGTCTATGGGGGATGAGATGTACTGTCCAGCACAAGTATTTTTTATTTTTATAGAAGGCTTAACAAAACATAGGGACATAGATGTTCCTAGTGAAGATGAAAGTCACGTGCAGGACTAACAAAGACACTGAAAAGGTAAGAGAGGAGGTGTTATTCAGATGATGTTTGAAGAGTTTTAGATGAAGCGTGTGGGAAAGAAATTGAACAAGAGTAAAGTATCAACATTTGTGACATACCTCTCCATGAATAGTAGAGTGAGAGAATTTTTTCTTTTGTCCATTATGAGAAGCTGGATAAAATGTTTTTTGAAGAAAAACAAACACGGTTAAGTTGGCTGTTGAAAATCTTAATAGTCTAGATACACAGGAAAGCAAGAGTGAAAACCCCAAGCCCAAAATATTGTGCAGGAAGGCGATTAGCTATGTCCATTGGAAATCTCACTTTAGAGGTCAAATAACCATCAAGACTTCTGTAAGAGTGATGAAATGTTGCCCCATTTCTGTTATGACAAACTTGACACCATTTGGTATAATCTTAACACAGTTCCAGCTTTTAGTAAGCCTTCTGTGAATTTCTTGTGTGATATATATATATATGTATAAAAACTCACATGGTCCTCCAAATCACCTACATACTTAATACCAAGTTAATTTTAGCTTTACCAGAATCCCTAAAAGTGGAAAATGATTTGCTGCCACTGGTGATCAGAATAATGAAAGCAGAGCTATGAGAGATTACACAAAAAGTACCCTGAAAATGTGATGATGGGGTCATTGAAAAAAAAAAAAAAAAGTCTATTGGAGGCAGAAGTTAAAGGCTAAGCTAAAGGCTATTTGTTTAAACAAATATTTTCTAGTATCTTAAAATTTAGTTTCATAAATAAAAAGTAGTGGCGGAAGAGAGACAAAGCCCAGAGATGCTGCAGGAGCACTGAGCCAAACAGGGAGGGAGGGACTGCAGGGGGGAGGCTTTGTAGAGAGGCACTTGCTCTGTGCTCTCTGCATCCATCAGGGGATTTGCTTTATTTCCAACTTTGTTAGTGGTGTGTGTAAATGTTTATTAGAGCATGAGATTTGGTGGAGAAGATGAATGCATTACAGATAAATTTTCCTCTTTAGGTTTTATTTGAATTAATCATTCAGGTAATAAATCCAGATTTCTCCCCAAAATCTAGACAGAAGATTCATAAACAGTAGCGTCATGTGGCCTGTAGCCCAAGACTGTATAAGCCATTGGCTTCATTATATTTATAGACAGTGTTACATCTAGAGGTGAGAAAGGAAATATTCATGTTTTGTGCTTTCCTACAAATTTATTAGAAACCATCTGCAGAATTTCCTTAGTGGAAAACCAGGAGAGTTTCAAGAGAATAACAGTAATATAAAATTTAGGTTAAAAATTTTAGTCCGTGCTTAAAATGCTATCCAAGTGTCACTGACACCTATGCTTCTGAGCCGGCCAGCAGTTAACTTCAAATCTGGCTTCTGCTAGAATTTCAGTGATCTGAATTCTAATAGGAACATAGCCACAAGGCAAGTTTGAATTCATGAACTTCATCTTTCATCTTTATGGCAAATAATGGATTCCCAACATGAAAATGTGTGACTGATTACAGCACAACACGGGAATTTCTGTTCCTAATCAATTACAACTAAGAGCGGTAGAGAATGTTACAGTTGCTTGGTATAATGGGGTTGGTGGGGACCGAGTGACATTGGGCAGTCAAAGATCAATAATTTAATTAAAGTTAATACTTGTCTTGGGAGTGGAGGTTAAAAAGCTTGTGTTGGTGTTAGAAAGGATACCCTGAATAAATAGCACAGGTCTTGCAAGGTTTCTCACTGTCTGAGAAAGGTGTAACAATTAAGGGAGAAGGCTGGGATGAAGCTCGTGGATTGGAGTGGAATTGGAGAGGTCACATGAACTTAATACCAAGTAAGCATACATGTATACACATATATATATATATAAATTCTCTGTTTTTGTGTGTGAATATACACACCCATGCACATACATGCACACATACACACGTATATATATTAACAGATAAACACAAGTAGATACCCATGTGTGTATGGATACTTACAGATATTTACTAGGTCTGTCTGCTGAAAAGGTTTAGAAGCAATGACACCACAGAGCCAGTGAGCTTACCATGACCTCAGAATTTGGCTTTTCAAAACTGTTATCCAATGAAAAGAACCAGGGTTCCCTGGAGAAGTGACTGATTCCAGGACTAGTGAGACAAAGAAAGTAAAGACACGCCTGAGATATTTTGTGGTGCCAGAAACTAAGAAAACACAAAATGATGGAGACATGCCAGAAAGACACAGGAGCCTACTTATAGGAGCTCCACAATCCAAGACAATTTGAGGACCAAAGTAAATAATTATTGTAATGGATTTAATCCATAAAATAAAACAGTAATCCATGATATGAATAAACATGTGAATAATGAGTGAGAAGAGAAAGCTCTTCTTAACTGTAGCATTCCAACTAATAAATGGAGAAGGAATGATGGAAATAGAAAGTCACCACTAAACACAACAGTAATAATTGTTTTAGGGAAGAAGTAATTGATGCTTAAGTACAAAGTGAAAAATAGTAACTTTTCAGTGGAGAAGCCTGGCAGACACGACTTCAAGCAAGTGTGCACCCTCATAAACTGAAAAGGGCACATCACTTACATCTGATTCCTGCCAACAGTGTGTGACTTGAATTTAATGATACGGACCCATCAGACAAACCCAGACTAAGGGATGTTCTCTGGCCAGTGCTCTCCAAGGTTGTCAGGGTCATGAAAGGCGAGGCGACTGAGGACCTGTTCCAGATTCATGGAGACCAAGGAGACAGGACACAGAATACAGCTGCTCGTTGGATCAGAAACAGGATGTTGAGATAGGTGGTGAAATTCAAACCAGGCTGATAGAGCAATGCCAGCACAACACCATCATCTAATTCCCTGATTTCGGTAGTTACGCTCTCATTATCTAAGATGTTAACATTTGAGAAATACGGGTGAAGAGTCTGTAGGAATTTTTACTATTTTTACAGTGTCTTTGTAAATCTGAAAATATTTTAAATTGAAAAGTTGAATACTTAAAAAAATGAACCCAGTTTTTGCTATGTGTTACTTATTATATATTTAGTGACAGCTTGTAAATCAGTCACACAAATGGCCGTGACAGCTGGTGACTCCTCAGGGCATCCTTAATGGACATCACACCTCCAAAGTTGTTTCAGCTCAGTTTATACATGTCAACTAAAAGTCATAATTTGTACTCAGAGACGGGGAGGCCACATGTTGCATTTATCATATTTTACTGTGGATTGAGCCCTTCAACATTTTTTCCATAGTTGTCCCGAGTACTTGAAGTAGACGTTCAAGGGCAGGACTTTCTTAACCTCTGTGCTTTCACTTATGTGGCCGGCAATCTAGAGCAGGGCGAAGACTCATCTTCAACCGTGGAGGTAGTTCATTGAACCCCAGTGGCAAAAGTTTAAAACACTAAAACAGGAACATCAGAAAGAGTGATCCTTTGTAAAAAGACCAGGGTTCCACAGTCACTGTAGTACTGGAGCAGAAGACGGAGCTTGCGTGCTTAGAACGCGCCCCTCTGACAAACCTTCCCAGTTCCCGTTAATACTCTTAATGCTTTCTTCTAAGAATTAATCCTGAGAACTGATCCTCGTCCTCGTTTCTGCACTACAGGATAACATAAACATAGATGAAGCAGCCCGCTTCCTAGTGGAGAACATTCTCGCGAACCACCAGAGCTTCCCCAGTGAAGAAATCGAAGGCAGTATTAAACTGGATCCGGAGACCCTGAAAAAGGAAAACAAACCCCAGTGTTGCTGACTTGGCGTCTGCTTCTCTCGTGCGGATGCAGCCTGACTTGCTTGGAACGAAGTAATGCCCGAGAAAGGATCGTGGGTGGCCGCTGGCTGCTCTGTGAGTCTTCCCCGGGCTGCCCGTTAACAGGAGGATAGCCTGCGATGAAGGGGCCCGCTGGTGAAGGAGTCCGGCCGGCGAATCTGCACCTTCGCACGTGAACACCTGGGCCCCTGTGGTTGTTGCCATCACATTCAGGATTATGTTTATGTCCTCTTTAACGTCTTTTAAAATGACACTTCCTCAAGATTTGTTAAGGCTTACAAGGTGCGGCTTTCAGTGTGAGCACTGGGGTGGTAATAAAACTTCCCCTGCAGCCTTAGGGTGATCCCGTGAGTCTGTATTTTTGTCTCTGTGTTCCATGCTCACATTCGAGGGAGGCTTTTGGACTTTTAGCCACAGAAGCTGGAAGTTCCTGTTTAGCCATCTTTTATTTTTCTAGTCAAAACTTGGGTACTCATGTAAAATTGTTATCCTTGCATATTGTAATTTAACCAGTCCTAGCTAGTGTGACATGTGGTTATTCCTCTTAAACAATTAAAATGCCCTTCTTGATGACTCAGAAGCACTCGCACCACACTGGTACCCTGATCTAGCTGCTACCAGTTGCAAACATCATAAATGCACATTTCTTCTTCTCTCTCCCCAGTCTGTCCTCTCCTCTCTTCTTCCTGTGTGTTTGTGTTTAGAACTGAGGGCCTGACTCATAACTGCTGTCACAGTTCTAACTGGAGCTAGGTTTTCAAGGCTATAATAATAATGGTTAAGGAGAGAATTTATTTCAAAACATCCAATTAAATTGAGATTCTGTATGTGCATTGTGGAAGAAGCTAAGTCATGTGTGGTTTTATACAAAGTTTTGAACATTTAAAGTATAATACATGAGAAACTTAAAGCAGGCTCACAATATATGTTTTGTCATTTAGCCCAATTAAGGAAAAGAATAAATATTTTGACTGAAACCTTTGTTTTGAATTCATGTAGTTCTAGAAAGGTAACATGGGGTATATACGTTTCTGCCTTAGAAAAGTTTGTGTCTGTTCACTTCTGCCTTTTATTTTTAAGAGACTTTATATCATGTGAAAGGTCCAGTTTATCTCTTTCAAAGGAATTTCAGAGATGTTTGCGACAGACCAAAGCCAATGCAAAATGAGGTCTTGTACATTAAGTATGAACTTGGACAGGAGAGATCTATACATTTATTGAGCAGGGAAAAAAACAGCAAATTTCACTTGCACTGACAGATGTGTTCTGAGAATAAGTATTAATTATCATGGACTATAAAATGTAGCTTGCTCTTCTCATTAAACCTAAGCTTTGGTAGGAATCGCAAGTGTGTTTATATGTTATATATTTAAGTAAATAAACTCCTTAACCTCTTTGGACATGTATCCCCTATAGAATCAGAGTCTCTGAGGCCACGGAATACAGAGCAGACCCTGATTTAAGTAATACTCATTTAATTAATATAACCCTTTTAAGTTTCAGAAAAAAATGCATCAAATCTTGTTTTCTAGGAAACATATGTGTCATATTTTAAAATTTTTCTAGACTGGGTACAAAGTTCAACTTTTTAACCTTTTTTAAACTCCAGAATCCAATATTATAAGTATTTTGAAATATTCATACCAAAACCAAAATGTTAGAAATATAAAGTTTATTCTAGGTAGTCACTGAAAGACTGAATTCCACTGCTTGGAATGTTCTTTTTTCGTATATTGTTTTTTATTTTTTACAGGAAATTATCATGTTTAAAGTGATTTAGCAGTGGATTCAAAGTGGAGAGTTTTGCATTTTGTTTGCCACACTTGGTATCTTCTCTTAGAATAATTTTGAGGATTGACAATACTTAAATAATTCTTTTTCTGGGGAGAGTGATAGCTTAGTGATAAGAGTGTGTGCTTAGCATGCATGAGGTCCTGGGTTCAATCCCCAGGAAAATAAATAAAATAAATACATTTTAAAAAATTGTTTTCTGTAAACACTCAGGGTCCTGTATGTCAGTGAGGGGTATTTTACTCTATTTATCATTTCCTACACTTTAGAAGTGAAACTGAGTGAATATTTTGCTTTACTTTAAATTCTCACTACAATCTGTTTCTACAAGTTGAACATGAAACATGGATTTAGGGTGTTGGAGAAGTAAAAAATTTCCTCTACCCTTTCTAGGTTCTTCTGGCTGATCTGAGAATTAAATTGACATGAGACAGATTAAAAGAAGAAGAATTTAATTATGTACACTTGGGGCCCCATAAGAAAAATGAGATCCAAGGACAATTTAGGCAATTGAGGCTTGTCTGCCATCTAAGAGGAGGAGAAGGGGATAGGGGCATGGGGCTTCAAGAGGGAGGAAAGCAATTCACATGGAGACTGAAAGGAAACAAATGTTTACTCTGCCGCTGTGCAGAGACAGTGGGACACAGAGAGGACTCTGGTCTCCAGGCCCTGCCAGTTCCCCTCACCATGCCTAGCCCAGGCCATATTCTTTGTCAGTGTCTCAGGAGATGGTGTTCTTCCTGGACCAGGTCCTTTATTTAAATTCTCTTAGGCAGCAGTTAAAGGAGAAGGAAGGAAAAAAAAAAAAAGACTTCCTGAGTCTTGGGTTTCTTAAAAATAATCAGCCTAAAATAATCCTCATGCTAAAGAGATATTCTGGGTTGGCAAATTTCGTTCCTCTACAAGGGTAAGCTACATACATGGTCAAAGGAAAGAAGTGAATACTATGAAATTTCTTACTTAATTGCTGAATGAAAAATGAGCCTCACTTAAGATAGTTTTATACAGTTGAAATAGTTTTCTGGGGATGGAGCTCAGAAATCCGCTTTAAAAAATTTTTTTTGTTCATGTTCATTTTGAAAACCTCTTATGGGTAGCAATAAAGTGTTATTTAGTTTGAATTCTATGATTTTACATAAAGCAGGAACATTCCTAAAATATAGCACTTTAATTTCCACTTATAAATCAATGTTATTAAAAAATCTGTACCCCTTAAACAGCAGACCAGCGGAGTCAATTTATTTTCATTCACTGAAGAAAATGAAGCCTAAAGGTTCTAACAGGCTGGATTAATCTCTGAATAGTGCTGCTACAGTGGCTAGGCATTTGGAAAACGGAAGTCATATCTCTGTCATATCTCTATGGCTTAGTTACCCAAAGTGATACAATCTGTAAATTAATAACTTAAATGTAAAAACAAGGAATAAAACTACAAAACCTTTAGCATGTATGGAACAAAAAAATTTTTGACTTTGGGCTAAGAAAAATCCTTAAATCTCCAAATGCTTAAAGCCAAAGAGGGAAAAAATAGATACATTTGATTACATCAATATGTCTTGTATAGCAAGATGATATATGTAAAATTATAACAACATCAAAGAAAATATTTGCAATTCATTTAGATGGATGAGGATTACTAAGCAGGATAATAAAAAATAATTTGAAGGCAATGAGTAAAAATGAGCAAATAATGTAAAACCAGCATTTACAGAAGAGGCAATTCATGTGTCAAATCTTAGTATCCAAGAAACATAAAAGATAAAGCAAGATTCACAAGAAATGTATGAGTTTGATTATATCTCTGATTTTGAAGAACATGTAGGAAAAATAGATACTCATAATCTGCTGTTAACTCGATTTGTCTTGATAGATTCCTCCAGGTTTTCCCTCTGGGGTTGCTGTTCACTTTATATTCCTGGCCCATGTCTTGCCTAGAAGTGAAACTACTGTTGTTGGGAAAATAGAATTAAGAACAAAATTTCCTCCCAACCCAGACAACCTCTCCACAAAGGTAGAACAGAAAGAAAGTAGTTATTACTGAGTAAGCATGAAACCAGAACATGCTCATCACAGACAATATGCTAAGAGATTGTAGAGGCAGGAAGAAATTTCACCCTTTTACATAGCCCGGCAGATACGACCCATTCCATGCACATGTTCAGGGTGCACAATAACTAGTCCTCAGACAAGAGGACTTAATCGGCACCATCTGTCACAGGCAACCCTAAGTCCACTTGACAATTGGGCTGACCATTGCAATAGCTAACGGCTTATCCAAAGGAAACAGGTATTTCTGTCTTTATGGTGGGAGGTAGTCTTGCACATTGGCGTGAGGCTCCTATCAAAATTAGGCTTCTCCCCTCCCATGGAAACTAGGAGAGAGGGACCCTAACTTCCTTGATGGTTATATTTCAAAGAGATGGCTCCCAGGTCCCTGAACAAGCTGGTAAGAGTCTTTTAGCTTTAAAAATGACTTACATGCACTTCACAGAGGCAGAGAAAGAATTTACAAGTTTTCGAATGTAAATACTCTCAAAGGGAGGCGGTAAGGGCAGGGAGAACCTCTTTCCTTATTTTCCACAAGGAAAATTAAACCTCTTGCTTTTAATTCATATTTGCCATTACTATCAACCCTAGGTAAACATTTGCTTCTGTGTACAAGGGAGAATACGGAGGAGCCTGTCCACTGCCACACTGAGTGGTGCGTTTTACATTGGTCAGTATGTTCCCTACACTATCACTGAAATGAAAAGGAATATTTCCATTTAAAACATAATACTTAAGAACATAAAAACCACTTTGAATTATCTTGACTTTTTACTACAGTTAATAACATCACTTATGATTTTACACTCCTTGGATTTTACATATATTAGTTACTTTCTAAGTCAGTTAACTTTCCTATGACTAATAGCTGGAATTATTCAGCTCAGACTTTAAAATGTACATCTGTATTTGCATGGGGTGAATTTTTTTGTTTTTCACTCTAGCCAGTGTTCAAGAACAGTTTAAAGAACCCGTTTTATTTGCATGTGAAATCATATGAAGTACCTATTTCTTTTACAAAACAGGATTTTGTTTTGAAATATAAATATATAAAACCACCATTCTTTTACTTCTGATTCTCCAAGTTGTGTGTGTATGTGTATGGTGAGATGAGGAGATAGGAATGTAGGTAATATAGGTTAGAGTTACATACAAAATACTGCTAGAACTATGTACATAGTAGTAAATCAATCTATTGCCTCCAAAAGTCACCTGGATACAATCTGGTGTCGTCCTACTAGTCCATTAGTATTTCCCAAATCAAACCAATTATCTCTCAGTCTTCTTCCCACTGCAGACCTGCTCTGAAGGTTTAAGTGTTTATATATTATAAAGTTTATGTTCAGTCTAACATGTAATGCTATCTTCTAATACTATGATTATTTTGCTGATGTTTTTGAAACACCCTAAATTTATACCTGCCTTATCCCTCCCTTTAAGAAAACTGCTTTTGTGTCCCTATTATATAGCTCTAGTCATGCCGTTAAATTGTGATTTGAGAGCCTACTGAACTTTAAAGAAATACAGTAATTGCTTTAAGTGAAGTCGACATTGGTTGAATCTGGCTTCACTTTCAGCTCAACATACTGCTTCCCTGTCTGTCTGTGGTTTAAAGATGAAATTCTATGGGTTTCTTTTCCTTTATTGATTACAAACTGAGATGTTCTCCAGATTTTTTTCCCGTATGGAAATTTAGCTCTGTGAAGTACCGTAGTACCTCCATGCGGGTTTGATTCAGAATGATTATAACAGCTGGGAGTAGAGTCTAATTTTCATGGCATAACACCTTTAAAATTGAATATATACTCTAGAGTGTTTTTCATGGTACTGCTTGAGCATATTTCTATTCAATCCTATTTAAAAAGATGATTAATGGTAAATACAATGCATGTTGCAAATAACGTGTGATAGTTGGCTCTACACAGGAAGGGACTATGGTTAAAATCGGAACTGATGACAGGACAGATATATAAGCCATTCCTCAAGTACATACACTGCTAAGCATATTATGTTCTAAAATAATGGTCACTGTTAACTGAAAATCAACTTATGTTCAAACATTTAAAGACCCATCTCAGTGTAAGATGAAGACTGATTGGGAAATCAGTGCTAAGTTTAAAATATTATGTTCTTCTGTTTTTAATTTATATATTATAATGTTTCAACATTTTCTCACCATACATTTTTACTTAACTATAAAGGGAATATGAAATGAATACGTCACTCTGTAGCAGACTTTTTGGACATTTCACAATTCAGTGAAGGACCCCAAAGAAGAACTTACTTGATGTAAATTTTAAGATAGCTCTAGGAGGAACCAAGCTAAGCTGAATCAAGAGTATATGAAATTGGGGGAAGGGTATAGCTCAATGGTAGAGCTATACAGGGTTCAGTCCCCAGTGCCTCCAATCAATCAATCAATCAATCACAAACTAATTCCTTCCAATTAAAAAAATTTTTTTAAATCATAGACCTGAAAAAAAAAAGAGTATATGAAATCCACTGCTGTACCCAGCCCTTTCACTCATTGTTATTTAAGACTGACTGTCCTGAATTATGGGTGCCAGACAGAATCTGCTGTGGTAACTCAGACTTTACTCAAGTCAGTGGTCATGCACCGGCATGAACTACCATCGCAATGTCAGCACCAGAATCCTGTACTTATAGTTCAAGGGAGACAACTAAAGGTTTTCTACGCTCCTTTAATTCCCCATGTACTATATTAAATCAACAGGTAAAGAAGGGAAACCTACATTTATTTTCTTCTTAATGAATTGGACAAGCTTCCAAACGGCTAATTCTAGTAGTGATATTTTTGGAACTGCATATTATGAAACAGTTAGTCTGTCTTTTAACCTTTACTAAATGACATATTTGTAAGTACATTTTTGAAGCCCTCTTGTTCTTTTCAAACCAAGTTTAATGGTGAACTTGAAAGAGAAAATGAAACAGGTCTGTCAAATGGAATTACCTGTGAGCTTCTCCACCCACTCAGTCTATTCATATTAGAGAAGAAATTTAGCCAAGTCCTGCTAGGTCCTTAAATGTAATTTTTCATTCTGTTCCCAGGCCCCATGTTTTAATGAAATATCCAATATGTCATGGCTGGTTAACATGTTCTAACATTTGTTTTAGAAGTCACTTTAAAATATTGGAGTTCATTATTTCTAACGTAGCATTAGTATGTACCCTAAGTATTGGGAAATTAGTAACACTTTAAAAAATAAGTTTGAAGTAAAGATGAGGTATTATACGCTGAATTCAAAATCATTGTCCTATTTAATAACCATGATCACTTCTTAAGAAGCATTCTGATGTATAATAATATAACTTGGCATTTTTAATGAAAATCACATTATTAACTATGTCACAACTTTGTAACCAGATCAGAATTTATACAAAGTTATCAGGAAAAAAATAGGAACAGGAACTAAGAGTGATAAACATTTAACTAGAAAAATTTTACCAAGGAGCCCCTATATAACCAATCATATTTCCAAGATTTTTTTTTTTAAAACAAGAGATGAGTCAGAATCAGGAACTTAAGGCAGATGCACCCTGTTATGTATTGAATTATGTCCCCCACAAAAAACATGTTGAAGTCCTAACCCCCAGCAGCTCAGAATGTGACCTTATTTGGAAATAGGGTGGTTACGGACATAACTAGTCCAGATGAGGTGCTACAGTAGGGTGGGCTCCCAATACAGTGTGACCAGTGTCCTCATAAGAAGATGGCCATATGAGGACATAGACAAGGAGAACGCCATGTGAAGACAGAGGATTGGAGTTCCTTGACATCTACAAGTCAAGGAACACCAAAGATTGCCAGCAAACCACCAGAAACCAGAAAGAATCAGGGAAAGATTCTTCTATAGGTTTTGGAGGAGCATGCCACTGCTGAAACTCTGATTTCTGACTTACAGCCTCCAGAACTATAAGCAATAAGTTTCTGTTGTTTTAAGCCACCCAACTTGAGGTACTTTGTTACTGTAGTCCTAGGAAATGGATACACACCCTGACACCAATTCCTATTTTATTGAACAGAGAAAGAAGTGGAAGTGGAGGAAAAAATTTAAAAAAAAATGAAGGTCAAATTGAAAGCAGTACAAAGAACAAACTGCTGAAAATACAGTAAGGGATATAGAATTCAAGATGGCAAAAAGAAATGGAACTAAAGTTGTTTTAAAAGTCAGAGGAAATGAAAGAGGGAATGGACAGTGAAGCTCTAACAACTGCTGTGCTCAGAATATGCTAAAATAAAGTGATTCATAGTTTGAAAATAATAAGGTGCTAAGGACATACTATGGCAATGCAAACAAACCAAAAAAAGGGTACAAATATCAAGCAAGGTGAGGGCAGGGCAAAAAGCACCAAATGAGACACAAGAGAACATTTTATTACAAAAAGAGGAACCTATAATGGGAATCTAAGTGATAAAGGTGTCGTTTATCATCAACATTCATAAAAAAATTCTAGGAAGTACTAGAGAAGAAAATTGTAGTACAACACTTCGGTTGAACTTTCCTCAATCAATTGTGGAATAATATTAGATTCCAGCAAACACATATACTCCCCACCCCCACAAAAGGCTATGTCTTATTTTCCAATAATCATGGAAAAATCAATCACAAAAGTCACCATGGACTAGCCATGAAGAAACCTCAAATTCCTAAAGAAATAGAGTTGACAACACTCATCACAACTTATCATAGCAATAAGATCAGAAAATAGCAGAAGGCCCATAACCAAACCAGCTAAACAAAAACTAACCTGAATATGCCTCAGCCCAAAGAGGAAAGGAAACCTAATGTTACAGAATATCTGGAAAATAAATATGACGAAGACAGCACACATGGAGACCACCTGGCTGCAAGTAACAATACCAAAATCAAAATGCTTACTTCAAAATGATTAAGAATAAAACTGAATGGAATGAACTTTTGAACAGGAGTTTTAGAAGACCAGTGAAGGAATAAATTAATGCTAACAGCAGAAGTTTGTTTATTAGAAACAGAATAATTTTTGTAAAAGTTTTTTGGAGAGAGAGGATAAAATAGATAAACCTGAAAATTGTGGTATTGAAAAATAAGTGATATTTATATGAGAAAGTAAAAAAACCCCAATTGAAAATCTTGCTTAATATGATACAAATGAATTCAAAGGAAAATGTGAATTTCTCAAACTTCCCCAGGGAGAAAAATAATCCAATTTTTATATTTGAGAAATAAGTGATCAAAAATTTAATTTTTACTTGGCCCAGCCCTCTTTGTAACAAGCATTACCAAAAAATGCACCAAGTCTAGAATATATCACAGGGAACTCAATGAGACATTTAAGGAATTTATTTTCCCAATGCCATTTAAAACGTTCCAATGCATAGAGCAAAGAAAGCTCTCCATTTTAAAGGAAGTTGGCTTTGAAGTGACCAAAGTTGAGCAGCCAGTTTGCGGTTGGTCTCTGTCAGACTGTAACCAGAGGAAGACAGTTACTAGTGATTAAAGGATCTGGGAAATGCTGCAAGGTGAGTAATTTTGGCAGTGCAAAGAAAGTGAGTCCCAAGGGCCCTAAGGAACATACATTACTAAGTTGGAATCAGAGGAAGGGATTGGGCTTTTTGTAAATGGAGGGGGTAAGACAGAGAAGCAAACTATGAATACCATGACATCAGTCTTGCTGATGTTTTATTATAATTCCAGGCTTACTATCAAGAATGAAACAACACACTCAACAACATAATTGATTACGTAAATATTGAAACTCTCAACCATCAAAGAAATGTTATTTGTTAGAAAGAGAGCCCTTTATAATAAAAATGACCAAAACATGAATTTTTCCAAGGATTAAATAGCATATATATAAATGAAGTTAGCATGATATTTATACTGAAATCTGACAGAGGTGCACAAAAATAGAAAATTAGTTACCAATGTGAAACTCATGCAAAAACTCTAACAAATAATTAATAAATGAAACCAACAGCACAATAAAGATCAGCATAAGATGTCCAGGGTGGGTTTATACAGTTGTTTACTATTAGATTGTTAGGAAAGCTATTAATGAAATTTACCATGAAAGCAAATCAAAGCAGGATGTTATTTTTCCATAAATGCTCAAAAAGAATTTATAAAAATTAAGTGCAATTAATCTTTCATTCAATAAAAACTAAATTGCAACTTAAAATAGTAATAAGTAGATATTTCCTGAATATGATTTTTTTAAATATTGTGCCTAAAAGTTACTGGCCAGAAGCAGAAAAATCGTGAACCATTTTAATCATTTCTTTTTAGTCAAAGACAAAGCGTATTACAAACAAGATATTGGAACTGTCTGTTCTGATCTTATGTAAGGTGTTTAAAAAGACAGAATGCACATTAACATAGGTTAAAAGGGACTTTAAATAAAACTACAAAAATTATTAATTATTAAGTGGCATAAGTTCTGTTAATAATCAAGGGTTGCTTGCTGAGAATGTAATTAGTGTGCCAGGACCCACTGAGAAAGCAACTGAGCTAATATGCCTGGGAATGCAGATATTTCTAATATCATGTTTGCTAAACATCATTTTATCATTCGGCTCTAGGAAAATACTGACATTGCTGAGAAATCAATATACAGGAGATGCAAATGAAAATTAAGAGACAATTTTGTTATCCTAAAAAATACTGTTCATTGTTCCATTTCAAGGTCCATAGTTTAAGAACAAAATGTCCTCCAGTAATAATGTGAAATGGGAAGGCAAGAAAATATTTTTTTAGGAATAAGCATTAAAATTAAGGGTAACAATCTACATCTACTTCTAAAAATATTGTGAACATTTGATGCATGATATAGTGTCAGTGAAATAGCATCACCACCACAAGCCAAGTCTTCAAGTCCAGAAATTGTAGGGGATATAAATGCATATTTTAGTTATTATTTGAAAGGAAAAAGAGAAACATCACCATCATGGGTAACCTATAATGGAAGAGCTGGCCAAAAAACATGTTTAGTTTGTTCAGGTGAAGTGAACATCAATTTATTATAGATTCTATATAATAGAGTAGACAGGAACACTCTAGCTGCTGGTGGTACTGATCATATAGTATTTTTCTCTTTCTGGCTTTCTTCACTTAGTATGACAATCTCCAGGTCCATCCCTATAAGTGATAACATATAATATTTGTCTTCATCTGTCTGAATTACTTCACTTAGTAGGATATTCTTTAGGTCCATCCATGTTGTTGCAAATGGCATTATTTCATTCTTTTTTATGGCTGAGTAGTATTCCATTGCATAAATATACCACAACTTCTTTATCCAGTCATCTGTTGATTGGCATTTAGGTTGCTTCCATGTCTTGACTATTGTAAATAGTGCTGCTATGAACATTGGGATGCATGTGTCTTTTCAAATTAGAGTTTTCTCCAGATATATGCCCAGGAATGGGATTTCTGGATCATACGGCAACTCAGTTTTAATTTTTTTAAGTCACTATGGGGAGCAGTATAGAAGTTGCTTAAAAAATTAACATTGAGTTGCCATATGATCCTGCAACCCCACTCCTGGGCATATGATATCACTTACATGTGGAATTAAAATATGACATAAATGAACATATTTATGAAACAGAAACAGAGTCACAGGCATAGAAAATAAATTTATAATTACCAAAGAGGAAAGGAGATGGGGAAGGGACAAATTAGGAATTTGGGATTAGCAGATACATACTACTATATACAAAATACTTAAACAACAAGGTCCTACTGTATAGCACAGGGAACTATATTCAGTATCTTGTAATAAACCATAATGGAAAAGAATATGAAAAAGAATATATATATATATATATGTACATATACACACACACACATATATATGTATAATTGAATCACTTTACTGTACGCCAGAAACTAACAATGTTGTAAATCAACTACTTTTCAACTTAAAAATCAAGGATAATAGCAATTTAACTATAACATAAAATACTTTTCCAGAATCATCTTTTGAGTTTATTTACAGCTAGTTTTGGCAATATATTTATTTATTTTTGTGTGGTTGAATGTATTAGATTTTATTGTCTTTGTGTCATGCTTAGACTTTCCCAATTTCAAGATGTTTTAAGAAAATATTTGCAAATGATGTGACCAACAAGGGCTTAATTTCCAAAATATAGAAACAGCTCATACAACTCAGTAACAAATAAACAAACAAACAAACAAAAAACAATGCAACAACCCAATCAAAAAATGGGTAGAATACCTACATAGACGTTTCTCCAAAGAAGACATACAGGTGGCCAATAGGCACATAAAAGATGCTCAACATCACTAATTATTAGAGGAATGCAAATCAGAACTACAATGAGGTATCAACTCACATTGGTCAAAATGGCCATCATTAAAAAGTCTACAAATAATAAATGCTAGAGAGGATGTGGAGAAAAGGGAACCCTCCTACACTGTTGGTGGGAATGTAAATTGGTGTAGTCACTATTTTCATCAATAGATGAATAGATAAAGAAGATGTGGTGTGTATATATATATATATACACACACACACACACACACACACAATGGAATGCTACTCAGCCATTAAAAAGAATGAAATAATGCCATTTGTAGCAACATGGATGGACCTAGGTATTATAGGGTAATAAGTATATAGATATTATACTCAGTGAAGTAAGTCAGACAGAGATACCATTTTTTTAAAGGAACTTCCATACTGCTCTCCATAGACTGCACCATCATTTGTAAATATTTTCTCCCAGTCCCTAGATTGTCTTTTCATTTTGTTTATGGTTTCCTTTGCTGTGCAAAGGCTTTTAAGTTTGATTAGGCCCCATTTGTTTATTTTTGCTTTTATTTCTATTGCCTTGGGAGATTGACATAAGAAAACATTGCTACCATTTATGTCAGAGAATGTTTTGCCTATGTTCTGTTCTAGCAGATTTATGGTGTCCTGTCTTACGTTTAGGTTTTTAAGCCATTTTGAGTTTATTTTTGTGGATGATGTGAGGGAATGTTCTAATTTCATTGATTTACTTGTGGCTGTCCAGTTTTCCCAACACCACTTGCTGAAGAGACTGTCTTTTCTCTATTGTATATTCTTACTTTGTTTGTGGAAGATTAACTGACCATAGGTGTGTGGGTTTATTTCTGGGCTCTTTATTCTGTTCCATTGATCATATATCTGTTTTTGTGCCAATACCATGCTCTTTTGATCACTGTAGCTTTCCAGTATTGTCTGAAGTCTGGGAAGGTTATGCCTCCAGCGTTCTTTGTCCTCAGGATTGCTTTGGCAATTCTGGGTCTTTATGGTTCCATATCAATTTTAGGATTATTTATTCTTGTTCTGTGAAAAATGTCATGGGTAATTTGATAGGGATTACATTAAATCTTTAGATTGCTTTGGGTAGTATGGCCATTTTAACAATATTAATTTTTCCAATTGAAGAGCATGAGGCACCTTTCCATTTCTTTGAAACATCTTCAGTATTCTTTATCAGTGTTTTATAGTTCTTAGCATATGTCTTTCACCTCCTTAGTCATGTTTATTCCTAAGTATTGTATTTTTGATGCAATTTTTAAAGGTTTTTTCTTTTTAATTTCTCTTTCTGATATTTCATTGTTAGTGTAAAGAAATGCAAGATTTCTGTAAGTTAATCTTGTATCCTGCTACCTTGCTGAATTTGTGTATCAGTTCTAGTAGTTTTTGTGTGGAGTCTTTAGGGTTTTCTATGTATAGTATCATGTCATCTGCATATAATGACAATTTTACTTCTTCTCTTCCAATTTGGATAGTTTTTCTTTCTTTTTCTTGTCTGATTGCTGTGGCTAGGACTGCCAATATTCTGTTGAATAGAAATGGTGAGAGTGGGCATGCTTGTCTTGTTCCAGATTTTAGAGGGAAGACTTTCAGCTTTTCACTGTTGAGTATTATATTAGCTGTGTGTTTGTCATAAATAGCTTTTATTATGTTGAGATATCCTCCCTCTATACCCACTTTGGTAAGAGTTTTTATCATAAATCAATGTTGGATTTTATTAAATGTTTTTCTTCATCTATTGAGATGATTATATGGTTTTTGTCCTTTCTTTTGTTGATTTTTACATCTATATTCATCAAAGATATTGGACTGTAATTTTCTTTTTTGGTAGTGTCTTTGTCTGGCTTTGGCATCAGGGTGATGGTGGCTTCATAGAATGACTTTGGGAGTGTTCTCTTCTCTTTAATCTTTTGGAAGAGTTTGAGAAGGATTAGTATAAATTTTTCTTTATATGTTTGGTAGAATTTCCCAGTGAAGCCATCTGGTCCTGGACTTTTGTTTGCAGGGAGGTTTTTTTATTACTGATTCTCTTTCACTTCTAATGATTGGTCTGTTTGGATTATCTATTTCTTCTTGATTCAGTTTTGGTGTGCTCTGTGTTTCTAGAAACTTGTCCATTTATTCTAGGTTGTTCAATTTGTTGCCATACATTTATTTATAATATTCTCTTATGGTTTTTGTATTTCTATGGTTTTGGTCGTAATTTCTTCATTTTTTTCATTTCTTATTTTGTTTATTTAGTTCCTCTCTCTTTTCTTCCTGGTGAGCCTGGCCAGAGATTTGTTGATTTTGTTTGCCCTTTCAAAGAACCAACTCTAGGTTTTACTGACTTTTTCTATTTTTTAATCTCTATTTTATTTATTTCCTCCCTGATCTTTATTATTTCTTTCCTTCTGCTGACTTTAGGTTTTGTTTGTTCTTCTTTTTCTAATTCTTTTAGGAGGTAGGTTAGTTTGTTTACTTGAGATTTTTCCTGTTTTTTTTTGAGGAAGTCTTGTGTCTTTACAAATTTCCCTCTAAGAACTGCTTTTGCTGCATTTCATAGATTTTGTATCATCGTGTTTTCATTGTCCTTTGTCTCAAAGTATTTTTTAATTTCCTCTTTGAGTTCATCCATTGTTTTTTTTTAGTAGAATGTTGTTTAGTCTCCATGTCATCATTTTTTTCTCATTTCTCTTCCTGTGGTTGATTTCTGGTTTTATACCATTGTGGTCAGAGAAGATGCTTGAAATTATTTCTATCCTCTTAAATTTGTTGAGGCATGTTTTGTGTCCTAGTATGTGGCCAATCCTAAAGAATATTGCATGTATTATCCTTGATTTTCAAAGAACTCCTACATATCAAAAAGACCAGAAAAATGAGCAACAAATAAGTAGAACCCGTTAACCAATGAGGAAACATAAATTACTATTAAACAGATGAAAAGATGCTCAAAGACACTTAAAAATGCAAATTCAAAACTACTCTAAGATATCATTTTTCATCTATTAGGTTGGTCAAAAACGTATTTACTGTCACTATTAGTATGTGGCAAAACAGAGTCTCACATTGCTGAGGAGAGAGAAAATTGACAAAATTTATTAAAAGAACAAATGTATAATACCTATCAAAATTACAAATGCCATTTTACATTGAATTTCCTGTAGATATTTTTCCCACAGCTATGCTTGGACATTTAAAAATTTAATTCATGTTGCAAAGATAGTCACTGCAGCCATGTTTATAAAAGCAAAAAAACTGGAAATCATGGATTAGAAGCAGAATGCTGCCGTGGTATTACTTTCACAATCAGATAAAAACATTGATATACAAAAGGTACAAATCCTTTATATGGGAACATAACAATTTCATAAGTTATTCAAAAGTACTTTGAAAATTAAGTGCCAAAGCAATACCCTATTTTGAATGGTAGAAATAAAACCTTTCTTAGGCAATGCATTTCCTTGATTTAGCAGTGAGGGATCCGTTTTTGTTGTGGTTGTTGTCACGTGCCAAAAACTGTGCTGGGCACTTTGAAAGATTATTTAAATTGCTTTTAATAATATATGCCCCTAACACAACCTTTCTAATGCCAATGACTCTATATGTCTTTTTCAGAAATCCTTTAAGACACACAGATACTCTAAAAACTGCTTTCTAAATTACGATCCTTACTGTTACTGAAATCCTAACTTACCTTCTGCTCTGTAATTTAAAAAAATGTTTCTTCTGCTCTGGAAAGAATGGTTAGCCTTTCTCTGTCAGTCCTCATACAGGTGGGACAGACAGCTTCAAGCCCAGTTCTAACTTTGGGAAAGCAGGAAATATGCAAACATAGTCCAGTCATGACTCTAATCAAATCAAACCAGAAAGATGAAAAACTAAATTCCTGCTTCTGAAGAACCTGTAAGACTGGCAATTTCAGGTGACTAAAACAGAATTAAGCATCCTCTCTTTTCATATATATTATTGCCATCATTAATTTGGAAATCCTCTCTGATGTCAGCTAAGTTGGAGTTCATTTTGAAACTGAATCAATAATTCACCACTGGTGAATAAACTGGGGAATACCACTCAGGCATGATTTCACTGCAAAGGCTTAGTGCCTGCTTAGAGGGAAGGAAGTAAACCCATTCAGCACTTTCTATCTGGAAGGCACTATTTTTATTGTGTGTATGTGTGTGTGTTTAATTCTTACTAGTAATTAAGGAACATGACATCAACATCCTTACAGGTGAAAAGGCAGAGGCACAAATAGATTAAGACATTTGTCAAGGATAAGTCAATGTGTGGCAGAGCTGGTTTTGATGAACACATTTATGAATCCAATAAACGATTACAGCGATTGTCATTGTTGTCAGTTATAGCTATTATAGTATTTCATCAAATCTGGGATGTTGTAAAACACATCACTATTTGATGTTTCTAACCAAAAAATACAACTTTGCAAATTACACTGTAGCATACACACTTTATCATAGTATTGTCTATCAGATCACAGGTAAATAAAAAGTTTAGGATAGCAGAATGTTTCTGACAACTTGATGTTTGATGTGTTAATGGTAATCCTTCAAAAACTGATCATACGATCTTCTCATTGTCTTGGAATTTCTTTTTTCTATTCTGAAAGCTTCAGTTATATAAGCAGTCCCTTTTTATGTATTTTAGTAACAAGATATAACACCGTTTCAATTAGTTATGAGTGTCTTTCTTTCCTAGGTACAATAAAGCATTTGCTGGTTGATTATTTATAAATGAATGAATGAATGAATGAATAAATAAATAAATTGTGATTATTCCTCAAATGACAAATATCTGCTTCATTAATTTTGATCTTACACCTAGTCGCTATTACAGTTCATTTTTTTCACACACAGTAACTTTTCATTTCAAGGAAAATCATGCCAAAATCTTTCTGAAGGCAGATTTAATAGCAATTAAATTCAGTATACTTAGCAACAATCCATAAAACTCAGATATGAAAAAATCATGGATGGTTATGACCAGGTTCTCTTATATTTAGATAATGGCAATCACATTTTGTCTCTTATCTGGCTGACAGTAATTTTAAGACCTCATCATTTGTAAGGATTTCAAGGATTTACAATGTGAAAATAAATGTCTTAAAATATATGAAAATATATGTGTCAAACACTGTGCCAGGAACCGAGAATATCATGAAGTAACACAGCCTCGTGCTGTTCGTTGTCTAGGGTGGGCAGACAGATATGCCAACAATTTGTATTTCATGTGATGATAAAAATAGCAATAAACATTAATATAGTTTTTATACACACACTTTATATGCTAACGTATTCAATCCTTATAATAATCCTATGAGGCAGGTACATAATAGAAGTATGAGTCTATCTGGATACCCAGGAAGGGTATCTAACTATGCTGTGTGTGTGGAAAGCTTTTTGGAGAAGGTACTAATATGTATGAGTAGTAGAGAAGGGAAGAAATAAAATTCGAGGCAGTAGCACTTCATAAGCATAATCAGAGAGGCAAAGAGAGTGGGACACCCAGGGCAGAGAAGTAAAGGTGCTGTGGTTCATGAGGCATGGCGGAGGACGTGTCAGGAGCATGGCTTTGTGTCGTAATAAGGAGTTTAGATTTTATCCTACAGATTGAGGAATGCCATTGTTGATTAGAGGGAAATGTGATTGGGACCAGAGAGGCCAGAAAAGAAAACTCTTTCAAAACATCCAACTAAAATATAACAAAGACTTAGATTAGATCAGGGACAGTTTGTGAAATATTAACTACTAATATTAAAGGGGTGAGGTTAGGGAAAATACAGAGTAAGAAATTCCAAAGTTACGCTTCTCCATAAAAGGAACAAAAAAATCTGCTAAAACTGAGAATTTACCTTTTGGGAACTCTAGAAATTACCCAAAGGCTTACAGCAACCCACGGAGTGCTTATGCAAGAACAAGGGCTGCATCTCAGTTTGAACAGCGAACTTTGTGTCATTGGAACTTATCCTAGCTTCACACCCCTATGCCTACTTCAGAGGTGGCATTGAAAATAATAGCCCGTTACACCCTGTAAAGGGTATACAGGGGATACCTGTATAATGGTTCCCTGGAAGACCAACTCAAAAGGCTAGTCATTATTTCACCTGACTCCAAACTAGCTTAGTGCTAATGCTCCTTACTTGGGGGCTTTTGTCTAAAACATTAGCAAGCAAACATTTAAGACCCTGTTCCCTGAGGCTGTTGATAACAGTGAGTCAAATGATGGTCAATTCAAAAAGCTTGGGAGGGAAGCCTGAGAAATGAAGTGTCCATTAAAAATTCTGCAAAGCTCTGAACAATTCCTAGGAATCTGCAAGGCCACACGTATTCCCAGGATTGTGTTCAGAGAGACCTGTAAAGGCCCTAAGCCCTCAACGCTGGCTTTTAAGGCCCTGGGGAAGCAGAAGATAAAGGCTAATGTAGATTGTAAACTTCTATGGTTTCACATTGAAGACATGCCTCTTGGCAAAGACTGGGTGATTTTGTGGCTCCAGGAATTTAAGGAAATCTCTGTTCAGCCATTAGCTGACCTCTAACCTAACAGAATAGATTTTTCAGTGGCCACACATGACTAAGGATACATACTGCCCAAAATTAGTTCAAAAAACTCATTAATTAAACAACAGCTACAATAATCAGTAACATCAGCAAACCTAAGTGGGGAACTGGGAGGGAGAGAAGTTGCTTTCTGGAATTTCTCCATTGTGATATTCAAAGTGTCCAGTTTTCAACAACAAAAAAAATTACAGTGCATGCAAAAAAAAAAGTGCCTCTGAGAAAACTTAGATGTCAGACTGTCTAGACAAAGATTCTAAATTAGTTATTTTACACATGTTCAGGGAGCTAAAACAAATCTTAAACCAGTAAATAAATAAATAAAAGAAAGGATGAGATTAATGGCACATGAAATATAGAATATAAATAAAGAGTAGAAGTTATAAAAAGGAACCAAAGAGACATTCTGGAGTTGAAAAGTACAATAATTGTTATGAAAAATTCATTAGGAGGACTCAATAGCAGATTGAAAAAGCAGAAGAAAGAATCAGTGAATTTGACAATTAAAATTTCTAAGTCCAAGGTAAAGAAAGAAAAAAAGAATGGAGAAAAATGAACAGGATATCAGAGACCTTGGAACACCAGAAAATGTACTGGCATAGTCATAAGGGGAGTCCCAGGAGATGAGAGGAAAAGGCAGAAAGAATATTAGAAGAAATAATGGTCCAAACTCCCCAAATTGGATGACAAACATTAATCTACACAGCTCAATGAATTCTAAGTAGAATAAACTCAAAGAGATCCATACCTAGACATATTATAATCAAACTATCCAAAGCCAAAAACAAAGAGAGAATTTTGAAAGCAGCAAAAAAGAGGTTATAACATCAAATGCAAGGGATGCTCAAATAAGATAAACAGTGGTTTCTTATTAGAAACTATAGAGACCAGAAGACAGTGTGATGACATACTGAAAATACTGAAATAAAAAAAAAAAAAACCTTCTTTCAAGTAAGAATTCTATCTCTGACAAAATTATTCTTCAAAAATGAAGGTGAAATTAACACATTCTCAGATAAACAAAAACTATGAGAGTTTGTCACTAGCAGACCTATCCTACAACACATGCTAAAGTCATTTGTTTGCTGGAGTCATTCAGGCCGAAATAAAAAGAGATTATGTAGTAATTCAAACCCACATGAAGAAATAAAGAACACTGATAAAGATAATTAACTACCAAGGTAAATATGAAAGACAGTATAAATGTATTATTTGTAATTCATTTTTTTTCTATCTGACTTAAAAAACAACTGCATAAATCAAAATTATAAATGTGATAAAGGGCACACAATGTATAAAGATGTGGTTTCTACAACAGCATGAATGTGGGGAACAGAGACATATAGGAGCAATGTTTTTATATATTATTGAAATTAAGTTGGCAATGTTCTAAATCTAAGGAGAAATACAATATCTGAGTAGACTTATAACAAGTAAAGAGATTGAGTTAGTAATTAAATACATTCCAAAAAAGAGAAGTGTGGGACCGGGGGGCTTTATTGATAAATTCTACCAAATATTTAAAGAAGAATTAATGTCAATCTTTCACTAACTCTTTCAAAAAAAAAAAACAGAGGAAGAAGGAGCACTTCTTAATACATTCTATGGGGCTAGCATTACCCCAATGCCAAAGGCAGAAAAAAGCAACACAAGAAATGAAGACTACAGACCAATATCCCTTGTGAGTATAAATGCAAAAATCCTCAGAAAGAAAATTCCCCAAATCCCAAAAAACTAGCAAACTAATCCAGCAGCATTAAAAAAAAAAAATACATACCATAACAAGTGAGATTTTTTTCAGGAATGCAGGATTGGCCCAACCTACAAAAGTAATCAATGTAACATCGTATTAATAGAATAAAGGAAAAAACACAAGATCATTTCAATATATGCAGAAAAGCACATGACAGAACCCAATACTATTTCTTGATAAAAACACACAACAGACTAGGAATAGAAGGGAATTTTCTCAACCTAATAAAGGCCAACTATTGAAAACCCACAACCAACATTAGGATTAATGATGAAAAACTAAATGCTTTCAAAAACAAGACAAGTATGTCTGCTTTTGCCACTTCATTCACCTTTGTTCTGGAGGTTCTAGCCAGGGAAGTTCGTCCAGAAAAAGAATTAAAAGTCATTTGGATTGGAAAGGAAAAAGTAAAATTATCTGTTTGTAGAAAACATGATATTACATATAGAAAACCCTTAAGAATTCATTTAAATAACTAGTAGGTTTTAGTTTTTAATAAACTTGCTCAGCAAAGTGGCAGTATACAAGATCAATGTACAATTTACAAACATTAGTGATACATTGGTATGCAGTGGCAATGAGCAATCCGAAAATGAAATTAACAAATCCATTCCATTCACAATACCATCAAAAAGAATAAAATACTTAGGGATAAATTTAACCAAGGAAGTATAAGATTTGTACACTAAAACCCACAAAACATTATTTTAAAAAGTGAAAGAAGATCTAAATAAATAGAAAGACATCCTGTGATCATGGATTGAAAGACTTAATATTACTAAAATGACAGTAGCCCCCACAAATGATCTACAGATTAAATGCAATCCCTGTGAAATGCCCAATTGCTTTTTTTTTTTCCTGAAAAGGATAAACTAATCCTAAAATTCATATGGAAATGCAAAAGGCACCAAATAGCCAAAACAACTTTGAAGAAGAAAAAGTGGGAATTCTTACACCTTTTGATTTCAAAACTTGTTTTGTAACTACAGCAATCAAGACAGTCATAGAGTCAGTACAGAGTCATAGAGTCGGTGCTGGGTCATATAATAAGTTCTTCTACACTTAAACACAATGAACAGCTTGATGGACATTTTAAAATTGAATTTCTGAATAAGAGGTAAGTCTTTAATTAGATTTGTAATTTATAATTTTGTAAGTTGAGTTTGCTTATGTGAGAACATACCTGCTCTGACACTTAAACTGCTCATCTTTATAAAAAAAAGAAAAGGAAATTATATTAGTGCAATTTGCAGAGCTCAGTATGAAGCTACATCGTAGCTTCTTTCTGTTGCTATGGGCAAGTTACTTGAATGACTTCAACAGATTCTTGAACTGAACAGAAATTGCTTCCCACTCAGTTATAATTTTACCATGCAGAAGCTAGAAATCGGGAATAAATAATGAAGGAGGTCATCCAGGTTCGCA
The DNA here is from genome assembly GCF_036321535.1 of Camelus dromedarius. Classification (NCBI taxonomy): domain Eukaryota; kingdom Metazoa; phylum Chordata; class Mammalia; order Artiodactyla; family Camelidae; genus Camelus; species Camelus dromedarius. Next base: position 17,067,237 of record NC_087441.1, on the reverse strand, counting down.
TTTAATGCTCTGTGTGGGATGTAGCTGATGGTTGGAGAAGGGAAACGTGACCTAGTGATGGAGAGATCTTGCTTTATGATCTGAAAGAAATTCTGGCAGTTCTGACGTTACTGTCACATAAGTAAATGGGGGGGAAGGCTGTGTAAAGGAACAAATATGGTTGCTAAAGTTGTGACTTTAAAGTTGTACCCTACAGAAAGAACAATCCCGAATTAAAAAAAAAAACAGAATGTGGACTGTAGGTTGATTATAATTGTGACATTATTTGTCATATAACTGTCATATTATTGAGATAAAGATTGAAGAAATGGAAGACATAAGAAATGTTTTTCCTCAAAACACCTTTTATGTAATCCATAGCTTTATTTATTGACAAGAGGTTTGGTGGATTAAAGATGGCTACGGTTTCTTCATTGTTAACTCGTCCTGAATCTATTCCAGCCCTGTGATGGCTTAAGCAATAGATTATGGTGGAAGTGACACTGGACCAGTTCTAGGCTTAGCCTTTTAGAGGACTAACGGGAAGCTTTTGCTTCTGTCCTCTGGGAACACTCACACCTAAAACTCTGCCTTCCAGAACCCAGCTGCCATCCTGTGAAAAACGCAAGCCACATGAGAGCACATGTGAGATGCTGTGGCCAGCATGCCCAGCGGGGTTCCCAGCCTTCAGCCAGCATCAACTGACAGCCATGTGGGTGAGTCATCTTTAGATGTTCAAGCCCAAAGCCTAATAGAATCACCCAGTAACTGTGGCCCCACAGTGACACTGCTGGACTAGAACTACCCCGGGGATCCCAGTTAACACTCAGAACTGTAAGGAGTAAAAAAATGGTTGTGTTAAGCTATTGAGTTTTGGCTGGTTTGTTATGTAGCAACAGGTAGTCAAAACAATTATCTTGCATAATGATGTGTATTAAGTTGTGTTAAAATTTAGGTGTTACAGATAGCAGAGGGAACAGAAAATTAGCTCTAGACAAAAAGTATGTGAAAAATCTATAAGTACTTCAATTTAACACGTTGAAGGTGCTATCTCTTCTTTAAACTTCAAACATGGAGACAAGGCTTTTACTTAGAACTTTACCTCAGCAAAATTGTTCATTTGTTTGTTTTGAGTAAGATGAAAAACAGAAGACTGTTAAGTTCATAATTTTCACATAGCCTGTTATGTTGTCATTGATATGTTTTAAAAATAGATTAAAACAAAACAAAAGAAAATCACTCCAAAAGACAATAAACCCAGTTGCCCTAAAAGAAAAATTTAGATTCAGTAAGCTACGAAAAGAAATTCCTATATGTTATATTAACTTTGTTTAGGGGGAGAGAGTTAATTTGGTTTATTTATTATTATTATTTTTAATGGAGGTTCTGGGGATTAAACCCAGGACCTCGTGAATGGTAAGCATTGCACTCTACCACTGAGCTATGCCCTCCTGCTTGTTAAGTTAATTTTTGAATTTGGTTTCTGAGTCTTTTGTCAATAATTGGTAAGAAATAATTAGCGGAATAAAAATGCACTGGATGGGGAAAGGGCTTACCTCTAGTGGTAGAATACATGCCTAAAATGCAGGAGGTTCCTGGGTTCAATCCCCAGCACCTCCATCAAAAAATAAATAAATAAATAAACCTAATCTTCCACCCCCACAAAAAAAGCTACTTTATAAAAAAGTGCACTGGTGAGTCCCTTTTATCTTATTCAATTTTACTTCAGATGCCAGAGTTAAGTTAAATGTGAACATGTGTTTTTGTGGATTGACAACACACATTTTTCAAAACATATAGTCTACTGAGAAACACAGTGCTCTTAGAGTTCAACCTGTCTTCTGGGAATGTTTTGAGGAAACACCTAATTTTGAACAAGTTACCAACACTCTCCCCTCAATATCTGAGTCAGTAGGAAAAATTAAAAGAATGCTAACTATCTTGCCCAGTTTAGTTGAAAGGACTGATCTTTAAAATCAAGTGATCCTATATGATGAGCATATTTAAAGAATAGAAGGCTTTTTTTAAGCTAAAATCATTTTATAATTGTTCTTGAAATTTTGCTTCCAGTAATTGTGTATTTTTTTCTTTCAATTCTGCAAACTATTTTAATACATTTTTCTGAGATCCAAAACTGTTCATTTTTTAGATTGTGCTGTCTCTGAATGCTTTATTTATAAAGGTCTCTGAAGTTAACTGATATTTAACTGGAACATAAACCACGGCAGAAATATTGGAGAGAGAAGAGAAAAAATAATCATATACAGAGAAAATAAAAACTAAGATGATAAATCCAAGCATTCAGACTTCTAACATAACCTCCTTTCTTTCTATCTCATTTCAACCCATCCAGGATCTATACTTTGTAGATCCAAGTAACTGTTCATCAGCTCCTCATGTCCTCAGTTTCTCTCCACGGCCAGATTAGATTCCATGGTTTGTCATTCTAATCAGACCTTGCATACAGCATTACTCCCTCACCTCTCTTTCCTTGTATGTTTTTCCGGGAACTTCATATATAGGAAATTACATTGTAAATACTCTTGTAGCATGCTTCATTGCCTAACCTAATGTTTTTAATGATTTATCCATGTATGTTTCTGTCATTCATTCCTTTTTGTGCCGGAATGGGATTACTGAATATATCACATTTCGTTTATTGTCTTGTTGATGAAAATCTAGGTTATTTGTAAGTTTTGTTATCATGAATAAAGCTGATGTAAACTTTCTTGTACAAATCTTCATGTGACCATGTGTTTTCATTTCTCTTAGGTAGACATCTAAGACTAGAATTTCTGAATATTAAGGTAAGTGTATGTGTTTAACTTCATAAGACACTGCCAGTTTCCTAAAGTAATTTTCCATCATCAGTGACAAAGAGTTGGAGTTGCTTGGCATCCTCTCAGCAACTAATATTTGTATTGGTTAGTTTTTGCTTCATTCAGATCTCTACATAACTTAGTGCCATAAAACGGCACCAATGTGAGCCAGCTCACTGGAACACAATGGCCTAGGGTAACCTCACTTGTATATTTGATGATTATTCCATCGTCACCTGGGATGACAGTCATGACTTGGCCTTGTGTGTGACAGAGATTGGTCAAGACTCATCCACATGGCAGCTGGTTATAAAATCAGCAAGAGAAGGCAAGCTCCATTCCACTTCCACTTTCCAAATCTCTGCTTGGTTCATGTTTGTTAATGTCCTAGTAGCCAAAGAAACTCATGTGGCCAAGAACATATTTAAAGAATGAGGAAACAGATGCCACATTTAACAGGACAAACTGAAAAATCACATTGCAAAGGGGTATCACTGCAGGGATAGGAAATATTTCAGCAATCTACCGTAGTCTTCTCTTTGATCAAAAACCATTTACAGCCTCTTCACTGTCATCCTAGAACTCCCCAGAGTTTCATGTCAATGATGGCGTCAGTCTCAGAGTTGAGGATCTAGTTATCTAAATCAGATCCACATGCTGCTGAGGTGCCAAGAACTATAGTCATCAAGGGGTCGTCAGGGAAGCAGAGCTAGCATAAGCGTTAGTGGAATAAGGGATTCACTACAGGAATTAGACCTTCCATGAAACTGAAAGTAGATGGGGGTAAATGGAAGGGTTGCTGGAGGATCAGAAAAAGGATCATTAGTGAGTCTACCTAAAATGCTGGTGCAGGTTGGAGCTTGCAGTGGAAATCTGAGAAACCAAATACATCCAGCCATTGCAGGAGCACCAAGAAGAGGAAGTTCATTGTGAGTCATAGGAGAATTCGTTGCCTTTGTGTAGCAACCATTTTTGTGGGTCCAGAGCCGAGCATCTGATGACAGAACTGGGGCTGCTGTTGATCACCCTGAAAGATGAGTTGAACAGTCTTGTAAAACGAGATCAGGCCGTGACTCAGTGAATATATCTGCACCTGTCTGGCACTAAATCTGACACTGACAAACTTTTTAGAACAATGGATATTGCTTTAATTATATGCTTTAAATTGTGTAGAAGTTTCTCTTTTGGACAAATCTAAAACACACAAAGAAATCCTGGGGAATATAGTTCTCAGTTTAAGCAGGTTGACATAGAAAAATCCAGAGCACAGTTATTAGTTTTAGTTTTTCATTTCAGCATGGTACTAGATCTGTAAATACTCATTTATCTCATTGGGTTCCAGTTTACACTACCCTACTGACTGTGCTTATTGGCCATTAGCATTCCTTATTTTGTGATTGTCCAAGTTTTGTACTGATTTTTATTGGTTTGTTGTCTGTTTATTGTTGAACTTTAGAAAATCTCCATATATTCTAAATACAAATCCTTTGTTATATAAATATATTGCAATGCTTTTATCCCATCAAGGCTTGCCTTTTTAATTTTCTTAGCAATGACTATTTTGAAAAGAACTTTTTAATTTTAATGAAGTTCACTTTGTTAAACTTTTTATTATGGACAGTGATTTCTGTGTTCGAAGAAATCATCGAACACTCCAAGGTTGCAAAGATGTACTTCAATATTTTCTTTAAGGAGTCTTTTAGGTTGAATTTTTATGTTTAGATCTACATCCAATCTTGAGTTAATTTTTGTATCTGGAGTGAAGTATTGGTCAAGTTTTTCTTTTTTCTTTTCTTTTCTTTTTTTTTTTTACGTAGACAGTCCATTAGTACCATATGAAAACCACATACCTCTGTTTCATTGGTGTCTTTATTAAAGATAAATTTACTACTTTTCATTGTGTAGGTATCTACTTCTGGACTTCCTATTTTGATTCATCTATTGTCTTCCATATCAATAATTATTATAGCTTTATAGCAATTCTTAATGCAAATCTTGCAAATTTGTTCTATTTAAATATTTAAAAAAATTATTCTAGGTCATTTGCATGTCATTATAAATAGTATCAGACCATCAACTTATACAAAAAATAGCCTACTTGAATGTTGGTTGGAAATATGTTGAATCTATAGAATTTGGAAGAAACTGATATTTTACAAATCTTCTAATCTATGAATATGATGTGTATCTCCACTTATGTAGGTCTTCCTTAATTTTAGCAATAAGATTTTCAGGTAGAAACCTTGTACAGTTTTGTTAAATTTATTATGAAGAATTTTTCTTGCTGGCACTGTAAATGGCATTGTTTTTATTCTCCCACCCTCACCCCAATCTATCATCAATAGGGCAGCTAAATTATTATTATTAAAAATAAAATCAGATGTCATTCCTCATTTCATAACCAATAAAGTGCCTCTTCTATAAGCATAATAAATACCAATGTCATTTTAATAACTTAGAAATTCCTACCTCATCTCCTTCCATTATTCCGCTTATTCCTACTCTCTTCCAACCACAGAGGTCCTTGCTGTTTCTCCAAATGCCTCCCTCCTCAGGGGCTTCATTGTCATTTCCTTGGCCTGCCACATCCTACCCCCAATATGTGCATGGCTTCCTCCTTCACTGTCTTCAGGTCTCTCCTCAGATGGCACCACATCACCTTACTCCTGACCACCTTATATGAAATAAAGCTGACTCACCCCCTCAGCACCACCCCATCCAAAATATCTGGGTGACCTTACATTTTCATTTGTTCAAGCAGGATGCTCCAGCTCAATGCCTGCTGACCTGGCTCCCCATCTAGTTTTCAACTCCTTTCATTCTAAAAAGTTTCCCAATTTGAACAATAAATTACTTATCACCCTATCCTTACCCTGATTCACTTTTCTTCCTAGCCTTTATCAACTCCATGTCATATAGTACTTGTGCACATTTGTTTGTTTTCCAGCTTCCCCAAAGGGACTGTAAATTCCATGTGACAGAGTATTTTTTATTGTTGGCTGCTTTTATCTCCATCACGTAGACTATAACCTGACTTAATTTATCATGCTAAGTAAATAATTAATAAACATACTGGCTGAATGAGTTCAGGAATTCACTTCACCATTTGAACTTCTGTTTTTTTTTTTTTTTCTCCTCTCTCTGTCAAAGGAATTCCTAGATTAAATGAGGTCATTAAGGGCATTCCAGTTCTCAAATACAATAGTTGCTTGTGAAATCCCACTTCTTTCTGATACAAGTTACACTTAAGTCAACAGTTGCTCTGTGAGGAGGGGGAACATTAGAGCAACTTTTTTTGTAAGCCAGAGTAATCATCTAGAGCAATAAAAGACGTTGTTCTAAAGTAGAATTTCACTTAAGAAGCATAGATTGATTTAAAAATAATTTCTGAGATGATGACTTGCCGGAAGACTCAAGCATAATCCTTGTTAATCGTTTTCTGACCTGAGTTTTTTTCCATACATTCTTGTAATATTAAAATATATATTTATGGAATGGGCAAAGTTATTTATGGAATTCATCTTGTGATGAGCCCTAGATTTCTATATCTAGCCCAGACTTGTCCCCTGCACTCCAGACTCATATATCCAAATGCCTGTGAACTCTCTGCTTGCATTTCTAATAGGCACCTCAAACGGAACATGTTCAAACCTGAGCTCCTAATTTTCTCCCTGAACTTTCTGCTCTCAAAGTCTCTCACTTCAGTGGATGGTGGCAGTTCCATTCTTCCAGTTGCTCAGGCCAAAATTCTTGCTGTCATCCTTGATTCTTCTTATATCTTATACCCCATATCCAATCTATCAGCATGTCCTTTTGGTTATCCCTTCAGATGCACCAACTATCAGACCAGTTCTCACCCTCCTGCACTTTTGCCCTAGGGAAGTTAATACTGCGTTTCTCTGAATTACTGCAGTAGCATTTTAACTATTTTCCCCTGGCTTCTGCCCTACTCATCCCTCAATACCCACCCATGTGTATTTTCAATAAAGCACTCCAGAAGATCATTCTAAGGCCTAAATCAGATCGTGTCACTTCTCTGTTCCAAGTCCTCTAATACTATGCTGAATAAAAGTGGTGAGAGTGGGCATCCTTGTCTTGTTCCAGATTTTAGTGGGCAGGCTTTCAGTTTTTCACCATTGAGTATTATGTTGGCTGTGAGTTTGTCATCAATAGCTTTTATTATGTTGAGATATGTTCACTCTGTACTCACTTTGGTAAGAGTTTTTATCATAAATGGCTGTTGAATTTTACCAAATGCTTTTACTGCGTCTATTGAGATGATAATGTGATTTCTTCCTTTCTTTTGTTGATGTAGTGTGTCACATTGATTTAGTTGAGTATGTTGAACCATCCCTGTGTCCCTGGGATAAATCCAACTTGATCGTAGTGTATAATCTTTTTTATGTGCTGTTGGATTTGATTTGCTAAATTTTTGTTGAGAATTTTTGCATCTATGTTCACTGAAGGTATTGGCCTGGAATTTTCTGTTTTGGTAGTGTCTTTGGTTTTGGTATCAGGGTGATGGTGGCTTCACAGAATAAGTTTGGGAGTGTTCCTCTTCTTCAGTCTTTTGAAAGAGTTTGAGAAGGATTGGTATAAGTTCTTCTTTGTATGTTTGGTAGAATTCCCCAGTGAAGTCATCCAGCCCTGGACTTTTGCCTGCAGGGAGATTTTTTACATTACTGATTCTATTTCACTTCTAGTGAAATGATCTTGATTGAGTTTTGGTAGCTTGTATGTTTCTAGAAACTTGTCCATTTCTTCTAGGTTGTCCAATTTGTTGCCCTATAATTTTTCATAGTATTCTCTTACGTGTTTTTGTATTTCTGTGTTGTTGGTCATAATTTCTCCATTTTCATTTCCTATTTTGTTTATTTGTGTCCCCTCTCATTTCTTCTCGGTGAGTATGGCCAAAGGTTTGTCGATTTCATTTACTCTTTCAAAAAACCAGCTCTTGGTTTGATTGATTTCCTAAGTCCTCTAATTGCTTCCATCTAACTCTAAATGCTATGTTCCTGAGAGGGACCTATAATATCTGTCACCCTGCTGCCTCTCTGACTTCATCTTTTACTACTTTCTTCTTGTTCTTTTTGTTCTAGTCAATGTGGCAGGGAACACATTACATACCCTCTCGCCTCAAAAAATCACTTGCTATTGACCTTGCCTAGAATACTCTTTCCCGCAGAGGTCTGTATGTCTTGATGTTTTACATGCTTCAGGTCTCTCCTCAAATGTCACATTATCAGAGTGGCCATTCCTGTGCCCTCGATATAAAATAGCAACTTCCTCCCTTGTTCCCACATTCCTTATTTCCTTTACCCTCTTCATTTTTGTCTGCTTAGTAGTTAGCTCCATCTGATATACTGGAACAACACAGTATATTTTGTGTATGCTTTTTGTCTGTCCCCCTTTCCTAGAATATAAATTCATGAGGTCCAGGGTTTTATCTGTTTTGTGACCTCCGTATATCTCTCCATCCCCTGGAACTGGGACTGGAACATAGATGTTCAATAAATACTTGTTAAATGAAAGAAGCAGTAAATCTATTTATTAAACAAACCTGTTATCCAGTGTTCTACTTCCCCTTCCAGTCTTAACTCCATTAAAAAAAAATGACTCCTTGATAAGGTAAACTTATTTTAAATGAGTTATCTTTAAATTAATGTGCATTTAAAACTGTTTTTTTAAAAACTTGTCTTTGAAGCTTAGAATATGCACAAATGCAAGCAATGTAAAATGCCCAATCAGACTTGTAAGAATCATCCTCTGACTGACCAGTAATTGCTCCGAGTCTAGAGGGATGGCAAGGTTGGATGTCAGTCCTTCTTAGCTCTCAGAGGAGAGGAGAGGGCTGGTGGAATCAGAGGTGTCTTGACGCTTTCCCACTTTTTCCAGTGCACCACACACTTCTTGCTGTTTTAGTTCTTCAAACAACGCACAGAACGTAGACCTTACACTACCTTCTAGTTCTCCAGTACAGCACTCTACACAAGAACTCAAGACCTTCCCCACCAAAGTGTTTTTTAATCCTGGAAGTGCTGTTACTTGTGTTAACACCAAAGAGGATCTGGAACTTCATCTAGTTCAACCTGACAATTTTCTAAGTGAGGAAACTGGAACTCAGGGAGATGAAGTGACTTATCCAAAAACCACTCAGAGCTGGCCTCAGAATCCAAGTCTCCAGTTTCTCATTCCTCTTAATCTATACTCTACTGTATTCATCAGCCTGTGAGTCACATGAATTAAATATAGGAAATAACCTAGAAGTTAACAGTAGGACAATGGTTACCTGTATTCTTATGATAGCTTACTACACAGCTATTAAAAATCATCACATAGAAATCATTAAATGACATGGGAAGTATTTGTAGCATAGCTAAGTGAAAAAAGTCAATCACATAACCTCAATTTTATAAAATTGTTGTGTAAATGATGAGAAGGCTTTATACATCAGTAATTATCAGTGGGCTGACTATACATCAATAAAATAATTATCAGTGGTTACTTCTGGAAGATAGGATTAGAGACTTTTTTAAACTTGTTTTTACACTTTCATAATTCCAAAATCAATACATTTAAATAAAAGATCATTTGAACATTCCTCCTGTATCACACTTCTCATAAACTTTAAGGTCTGCATTTTAAACATGGGAATATATTTATTTGTGCTAACTTTTCTTATATAAAGAGCATGTGTAAGATATATATGAGGTATAAATGTATGGAAAATTCAACAAGCTTCACAGATGTATAGAATTCCTAACAATTAAGTCCAAAGACGGAGTGGCTTCTAACTATCTTAACCAGGTATATAAATGAAGAATTTGGGGGGAGAATAATATAGCTTATTAGAATCACAAAGCCTTACTATTTTTTTTAATTCTCGTGTCTAAATATTATACTTAATTATTGCACAAAATTATATTCTTACCCTGCAAAAAGGTTTTTAAATTATTTGAAGCCCTGTAGATCATCATAACACAAAATTCTGTTAGTCTCTTCTTTGCAACTGCAGTTTTGCCGAGTCATTTCAGAACTTTCATATAAACAAATAATGCTCCAGAAGAAAATGACTATGCATGGTTTTGTTTCGCTTTGTTTTTGCTTAACATTTGCATCTCAGCTGACATTCATAATAATCAGTTTATAACTAATGTTTAGATGAGTAAAATGACTTCAGAGAGTCTAAAAAGCTTGCCAAACATCATCCCTCTAGTAAGTGAGGGAGCTAGGTTGAAGCCTAAGTCTCCCTGTGCATAAACTTATGTTATGCTGTCTATACAGAATATTTTATTTTTATTTTTTATTAAAGTATGGTTAATTTATCGTATTACCTTAGTTTTAGGTGTACAGCATAGTGATTCAGGATTTTTGCAGGTTATACTCTATTATACATTATTACAAGATAATGGCTATAATTCTCTGTGCTATACAGTATATCCTTGTCACTTATCTATTTCATACCTGGTAGTGTGTATCTGTTAATACCATACCCCTAATTTGTCTCCCGCCCCGCCCCTTTGGTAATCACAAGTTTGTTTTCTATATCTGTGAGTCTGGTTTTTTTTCAAGTACATTCATTCATATTATTTTTTAGATTCCACATGTAAGTGATATCATACAGTTTTTGTCTTTCTCTAACTTATCTCACTAAACATAATATTCTCTAGGTCCAACCTCACTGCAAATGGCAGAATTTCATTCTTTTTCATGGCTGAGTAATATTCCTCTGTGTGTGTGTGTGTGTGTGTGTGTGTGTGTGTGTGTGTTTGTAAAATGTAACGTCTTCTTAATCCAGTTGTCTGTACAAAATATTTTACATTTTACACTAATTTGGTGGTATTTCTTTATACAAGTGAGAAAATGGGGATATTCATCCTAATCTTTCACTCTTCTTAGTCCTCTCAATGTGCCATCTCTCACTAGCCAGAACTTCTTGCTTTAGCCAGGGCTCTTCCATGATGCAGATATGAATTGTCATTCTACCCCCATCACCATGTATCTGTCCTGTACCAGAGCCCACATGTCTTAGGCCTCGGCTAGATACTTGTTTCCAATCAAGCATGCTGAGGACATCCCTTGGATATCCCTATTTGGGCTTCACATATTTTCTATAGAATTCATTGCATTGTCTTGTAAGTATAGGTTCTAGTTTTTGTTTGCTTCACAAGATTATGAGTTCTTCACAGGCAGGAACCAAATCTTATTCATCTATTTGGAAATACCCAACACATAAAATGAAATCTTCAGGTAAGCTAAACCTCCAGACAAACACAACTAAGTTAAAGTTACCAAAGAAAGAAATCATTATTATTCATAGGATCTGATGCCAGCACCCAATAAAGTAAAATTCACAATGTCTTGTCCTAATAAAAAATATAGCAAATAAAAGGAAACAATACATCCCATTAGGAGAAAAAACAAAATTACATCAACTGAAATTGCCTAGATATGACATCCATAGATGATACATTTAATAAAGTCATTAAATCAGTTGTTATAACTATATTTGATATTTTTAAGATGGCAATAGTCACCCAGGTTCTTAGTCTTTATAATTATGGTTTCCCTGAACCTCCTGTAGGCCCAATACACCTGCCAATGGATTCTCCTCGTCTAGCACCCTGCCTAGTTTACTGCAGTTTGGTGCTGAACAGCTGCACTGAAATCCTGTGTCAGGACTGTCAGTGCTCCAGCTCTCACCAGTGATGGACTCCTCATTACCTGTTGGTCAGTCCTGAAGTCTCATTTTAAGATCTTCTTTTTAACTGTGATTTTAATCAATTTGATTTTGATGTCCCCGGGTGTAGATGTTTTCATGTTTCTTGTGCTTAGTTAGGGTTCATTGAGATTCTGGGATTTATAGCTTTACAAAATTTGGAAAAATTTCAATAATTATTTTCCCATCTAATTTTTTTCTGGATCCTCTTCTCCCAACCTCCACCCCTGCCCTCCTTGCCCATTTATTCAGGGACTCCAGCTGCACATGTATTGGTCCCTGTAAACTTCCACAGCTCCCTGATGTTCTGTTCACCACCCCCCACCCCCGCACTGTGTTTCACTTTGGATTGTTTCTGTTCCTATGTCTTCAAATTAATGAATCTGTTCTTCTGCAATGCATGCAGCCCACCCAGTGTATTTTTTTCAACATAGGCATATTTGCATTTTTAGGTGTTCTTAAGATGAATTTAACATATTTAATCTTTCTTCTAGCTTCTTGAACATATGGCGTAAAGTGATAACGGCTCTTTTAACGTCCTGCCTGCTAATTCTATCATCCATGTTTTTTTCCTGAGTCATTTTCAATTGGTTGATTTTTCTCTCCTTTTAATGGGACATTTTTTCCTGTTTCTTTTTATGCTTGGTAATTTTTATTGGATACCAGTCTTTTTGAATTTTACCTGTTGGATACTAGTTATTTTTGAACTCCCACAAATATTCTTAAGATTTGTTTGAGGAAACTGTTAACCTGCTTGGAAAACAGTTTGATCATTTCAGGTCCTGCTTTTAAGTTTTGTTAGATGGGAGCAGTGAAGAATTTAGTTTATGCTGTGCAAAAGCTTTTAAGTTTAATTAGGTCCCATTCATTTATTTTTGCTTTTACTTGCTTTGCTGCAGGATGTAGATCCAAATAAAATACTGCTATGATTTATGTCAAAGAGTGTTCTACCTATGTTTTCCTCTAAGAATTTCATGGTTTCCAGCTTTAAATTTAGGTGTTTAATCCATTTTGAGTTTATTTTTGTACATGATGTTAAAGAATGTTCTAATTTCATTCTTTTACATGTAGCTGTCCAGTTTTTCCAGCAAGACTTATTGAAGAGACTGTCTTTTCTCCATTGTATGATCTTTCTTCCTTTGTCCATGAGTGTGTGGGTTTATTTCTGAAAAGCCCACATGTTTTATTTTTCGTCTGTGGGATTACTGATTTTCACTGCCTGAAGGCCAATGTCTTTATATATTTTATTCAGTGTGTTAACTATTGCATGCGAGAAGGTAAATTCACTCTGTTACTTCTTCTCATTTAGAAGCAGAAGACTTCCCAAATCTCATTTTAGAGTCTGCTTCCAAGAGTCATACCTGCTATCAACTGTTCTAGGATAGTTCCCAGGAAACTCTCACACTCTGAGATTTACATACACGTGTTTATTAGTGAATGTTCTCAGTAGCATCTCTTAGAGTGTAAAGGAAGCAGGATTGGGCAGCAGGAGAAACTGCAAGGCTGCTGTAACAGAGGTCTCCGCCAATGTTGAGGGAGCTCGAAAAAGAGAACGACCTTTCAGAGTTGTCCCAATTATATCCCTTCCCTTGCACACAGTACTGAGAGGCAGGAAGACCTCAGGGAGAAGGCATAACCTTGGGCTGAGTGAGGGAGCTTTCTCTGGCAGGGGAGGGAGTGCCTCTGTCCAGCATCAGTACCACCACATCCAGCACAAGGTGATTGCAGCATTATACGAATACCGGTCATTTTGCATCCTGATGAAGTGTTTTATTACAGTCAGGAAAACTATTGCTTCTTATTTAAACAGCTTATCAAAATGGAAATTATTTTTCAGCTAGTATCATGAAAATATCATTTCCTTATTCTCTCACTTTTTAAGAATCTCTACTCGGAACTTCCTTTCAAAGACAATTAAAACTGTAAGTTAAAGTTTGCTCAGTAGGATGAGGCTTTCCTGGCAGGGTCAGCTGCTTTCACACCTGCAGATCCAAATCTTCCATAACTAGTGGGCTCTGGAGGGACTGAACAGTAGGGGATGAAACTGAATCTGAGGTTGCAATTTATAATCATGTTTTCAAGGGCATATAGTGAACATTTTCTGGTATTCCTTTTGTTTGAAGGAGGCAATGTCACGCAGAACTTAAGAGTGTACACAGGTAGAATGTTCCAGTTAGCAAGGTGAAGAAGCTCTGGGGATTTGCTGTACCACACTGTGCCTACTGTTAGCAATACTATATTGTGCACTTAAAATTTATTTGGAGGATAGATCTTGTATTAAGTGTTCTTACCACAATAAATAAAATAAAATAAAATAAAATGCAGTGCACTCTGAAGCCAGACAGTTCCCATTTACATCCGGGCTCTACTCCCTCTGTGCTTTGGACTTTGGGCAAGGTGATATGATTTCTAAAGCTCACATTCCTTCTCTATAAAGTGGGCTGAGTGTAGCACCTTCTAGGGTTGTGATCACTGAGGGAGGCAGAAGCAGAATAATGTGGTTACAAAGAACATGGTTCTGGCACCAGATTGCATGGGCCTCCGTCCTGCCTGATACTTACTGATTTAGTTTAATCTCTGCTTGTTTTCTTATTTACAAAAGAGAGATTGTAATAATAGCATGTCCCTAGGGTGTTTATGGGAGTTAAGTGAATTAATACAGAAAAAAAGTTTAGTAGAGTGCCAAGCATACAGTAGGGGCTCAGTAAATGTGAGTTCTGATTATTAGCCATTGAAAGGGTTTGCAAAGTTTGACCTGAATTTGGTGAAGAAACATAGAGCAGGCCCTGCTGTGAGTGCCCTTCCAGGCTAGTGAATGAGAAGGGCCAGGGCAGAAGTAATGATCAAAATAAGGCTGAATACTACAAGAAGTTTTTTAAATGAACAAATAAAGCTCTGTGGAAAATAAAGGAGAAGGATATTAATTTTGAAGGAAAAGTGACAATTAAGGACAGAACTTGAAAGGGCAGTTAACCAGAACCGTAAGCAGAACAGGTAGAATTTACACTTCCTCTTCGATTAGTTAAATGTAGGCAGCTTTCTAAGTGACCTAATTGCAAGGAGGTGGCCAGCAGCACTGTCTGTATAATTTCCTGTGGCTGTGGCCCCAAGCTTCTGCAGCTGCCCAGAGCTACGGTTTTAAGAAACAGAGATGCTGCCCCTCTCCTTGGCCCTCTCCCTGCCCCACCTCTGGCTCAGTTCCAGGGATCTGGGACTCCCAATGGCAAGTGGAGAAGTGGTTACCAAAGCTGACTTCCCCCTTTCAGCAGATCTCCAGGCAGTAGGAAGAGAGAGCCCCCGCCCGTTCTGTTTCTGCTGGCTTGAGGAAGTAAGTACAGCTAACCACTTCCCTGTGGAGCAGGGGTTACTGTTATCTGAAGTCAAATAACTCTTCCTCAAAATGTTAAGTACAGGCTTAAGAAAGGCTCCACTCTGGGTAGCTCTAATAAAATACAAGCCCTGTTTCTCAGCCTTTGAGACTTGTCAGACAGCAAGAGAACTTGGAATTCCCGGAAGTGAGTCGCAGGGCAATGATCTGGACTTGCTGTGCTCGGGAGTGACTCTGAAAGTTTACAGCCTGGGTGGTTAGTCTGGAGAAGTGCAGACAGCAAAGCTGTGGAGGCAGGCTGGTCTTGCTCTGCCACCTGCCCTGGATCAGACAAGTCCCTTTACCTCTCTGCCCTTTAGCTTCTTTACCTGTGAGAAAACAAACGTGTTAAGTGTCATTATCTGGGTGCTGATAATGTTCCAAGCACAATATTTGAGGGAAGTATTATTCTTTTCTTTTCACAAATGAAGAAAGTGGAATTCAGAGAGTTTAAATAACTTACCCAGGGTAACTCAACTAATAAGAATGAGTATTTTAATTCAGGTCTGTCTCTCAAGCCTGTGCTCTAAGGAGCTGTCACCCCTCTCTAAGCCAGGCATGTCACAGGAGCTCAATAAATCACAGCTACTATTAACATTTCAAAATGACATTGACTGGGATTACCATCTGCACATAAGAATATAGGTTTCAAAAAAGCATAGATGTAGGGCCAATTGTCCTTTTGCACTGGCATGTACAAATACCATCTTGCAGTTTATAGAGGAACATTTGCCTCTTAGAATTGTGATCTGACCAGAGTTTGGCATCAGAAAAAAGAGAGATTCCACGTCTGCACGCTGCAAACATAATGTAATAAAGGAGACAGAACACTGGACTAGGAATTAATAAGCCCTTTATACTTTAAAAACAAATTTTTATTATCTCATTCCATCCTGGTATAAACTCCCTTGTTTTTATCCTTGTTTAATAAAGAAAACAGTCTCTGAGTGGAGTAGTGGAAGGTTTGGCGTAAACCGGTGCTCCTCCTTTTAATGCTTCTTGTCCAAACTCTATCATTAAGTAGCAACTTTTGGCAAGGCATTTCTCTTCTCTTGGTCTGGGGTTCTTCATCTATAAAATATGCATGGGCTGTAGATCATCTGATTTCCAAGACTTTTCTTCTCTAATGGCCTTGGCATCTTGCAACCATCAACTGTGACTTCAGGGATGGCCCTTGCTCAAGAGAAAACTCAACCATCCATGGGTTGGTTGCTTAAAATTGTGCTATTTCTAACCAGTATTCTTTGCAGATGCTTATGGCTATGCTTGATGACTCTGATAAGATTTAGTGTTAAGTAATTTTTTTTTAAAGTTGATCCTTTACTTTATCTCAATTCTGGGGTGAATGAGGCAGGGCCCTTAAGATGTCTTCATTGTCTTCACATACACAGCTGTTTGTAGGGCATTTCTTCAATCATAACATTAACGTATAGAACTACAAAGACCTCGCTGTCTGATTATCATCTATGTAACCCGCAATAGTAAGATTGGGACAGTCTGACAAAGCAAAGGCTATGCTGAGTGGAGAAGGCTGAGCACTCATTTGTTAGAGCAGTTGAAAGATTTGCTTTGCAGGAAGCTGCTTCTTCCCTGTAGAGTTGGGCTCCCAAGCAGTGTGCAGTTCCAAGAGCAGAAGGAATGTCTTTGTTAAAGACGCTTAATTATTTCTAGGCTCATGGAAGAGGCCAACTAGTGATAGAGATTCTCAACCTCAGGCCTGTACATAGTTAAATCTCTCTGAAATGAGGTTGTGTTGGGCCAGAGCAATATTTAGTTTTATTTTAATGAACTTTTAGCTTCATTCACTCATGTTATCCGTCTACTCCTTGAAGGCATCTGAGCTGTCATCTCTGAAATTAGGGGCCCCTATTTGTTGTGCTTTTGGTGTGTGCCAAACATTTCACATATATCTTATTCATCCTCAAAATAGAATTGTCTTACCTATTAGCATCTCCCTGTTTTACAAGTAAGTAAACTGAGGCTCAAAAGGAAGAACTTGCCCAAGGCAAGGTACCCTATAAATACCACCAGGATTGGCTGACCCATTAAGCCTCCAGCTTAATGGGTCTTGGCTCGCTTGGATTCCTGTCATCTGGCTCCAGTGCCTTCCCAAGTGAGTGTTTTAAGGGCCACTCCATTCCACGACATGGATTTATCCTTTCATGTCAACAACCCAGAGGGCCGACTTATTTAATCACAGACATCATCATTACCAAACCTCAAACGACTAAGGGTGTCACGATCCTGCCTTCCCTGCAGGGATTCCTCCTGCACCCAGTGGATTCATTACTGAACCCACGATTTTCAAGCCATTGGTAAATTCAGTGTGTCCATAATGTCTCCTTAATTGTTACTGAAGGAACTTGTTCACCGGAGAGCAGACCTGGGGAAAACGGACTCGCATAGTATTCGTCTTCAAAGAGTTGAAAATCCAAGAGAGAGTCGATATATGTCTACGGTTCCAAAGGGCAACACCTGGCAGTGTCAACCCGATAGGAAAACAATTTATCAGATCTTCCCATCAATCCTACCGTCAAATCCATGCCCGCGGCGCCTTCCTCCCCAGACACTCAACCCCTAGGTTTCCACCGGCATGTGGCGACCTGAGCTTTCGGGCTCTCGCACCCCCACTCTCGGCGGTGGAGCCGCTCTCGCTAGAGGCGCGCTGGCACCTGCACCGCGCGGCTGCGGGACGCGCGTCGGCGTCTCCTGGCAACGGCGGACGCCGAGCCAGGGTCGCAGAGCCTACTCCGAGCTCCGAGCTCAGCCCCTGCCATGACCTCCAAACAAACCAGAAAGAAAGAGGTGCATCGTATCAACTCGGCGCACGGATCGGATAAATCTAAAGAGTAAGGGAACTCTGTCTGCCATCCCACCCCTGGTTTAACCCCTTGGCCTTTCCGCTCCTCCCTGTGCTGCTTCCCTGCAGCGAACTCTGCCATGGCAGGAGTTTAGCTGGTCTCCTCGCAGCGTCTGTACCTTCTGTGGGAACCCAGACCCGGGAGATTCTTGTCCCTATTTCTCCTCCATGCACACCTCGATCCAGAACCGTTTATGTCCAGCAGTGACCAAATTCATAAGTAAATATGACTTTGAATCACCAAGAATAATCATGCCAGGTAACTGAGCTATCAGCTTTTACATTAGATTAAATTATTTCTGTTTTATGTATTCGCTATTTCTCTGTATCAGCAAAAATGAAATCACTATTCTAGGGTTCACCCTCGCACCATTTTTTGAGACATTGATCATGTCATTTTTTATTTGGACATTCAATGTTTTCTTCTTTAAATGAAGGGCCATTTACTTAAAATTGTTCCCACTCCAACATTCCCTGTCCTGCCTTCTCTACTTTATTTTTCCCTCCAGCTCCAAACTTCCATGATTCTTTCAGATTTTTTTAACTCTACTAGTTCCATAATAAGTGAGGGAATTTTATATATAAAATTTATACTATATATAAAAATATAGTAAAATGTTTAAAACTTAAATTTATTTTTCTAGTTGGAAGTGTCATCTTTTTAAAATTTCATCTTTGAGAACAGTATTTTTTATGGTCCTAACAACTGTCACAAATTATACCTTTCATTATCGGTACCTAATGATAATTAGAAATGATAAACCATTTTAATCAACTTGAAAACTAGTATGCACTGCAAAAATGCTTTCATTACTTAGATGCCACTAGAAGGATTTGAGGATTTGTAGTGATACCAGAACAAATATGTGACCTTCTTGAAAATATTAAGTATAATGTTTTTGTATTTTAATAATGCAAAAAAGGGAAAAGGAAGCATGCAATTTAAGTATTAAGAGTTATTAGAAATGTTAATGGTTACACTTGAAGTGCTAAAATATTTGGAACTTTAACGGAAAGTTTGAGATAGAGACACAATTTGGTGTTTGTAGTCCCCAAATTTTGTTCCACTTCCAATAGCACATTAAAACTAAGACCAAACAAACATATATTGAACATTTATTTGTTGAACTAATAAGAATTATACAACTTTCAAGATTCTTTATGGTGATAAAATATTATTAGACCTCTTTCTAAAACAGAACAAAATATATTTCTTAAAGCTCAAGTTAGTCTATCTTTACTTACTGAAATGCCATGCAAATGTCATAGAATTCTCAAAAAAATCAACATATTTGCCTATACAAAAATTTGAAAACATCTATTCCCAAGTCAAATTGTGATTAATACCATGAAAGCAACATAAAATAGAAAAATAAATATCTTACTGAGAATTAAATTGAGTTCTTGGTTATCCCAGCTTCAGAGAGAGCTGCTCCAGTGAAACCATGCAATAAATGGTTGATAAATAATAGATGATATATTCCTCTACCACCAGAGATCTGAAAGAAAAAAAAAAAGCACAGGCACACACTATGGGGGAGAGGAGAGGCAGTAGGGAGGTTTTTTTTTATATTTCCAGGTCTAGTCCTTATAGCTCCACAGAAAAAAGGCAGAGAGGTAAGAGGAGGAGCAGGGCAGGTAGTAATCCAGGATTCACAGTGAGTTTTGTGATTTCCCCAGGTAACCTCTTTGGACCGCAACAACTAAGGTCATAAGTACTCACAATTTAAAAGGTGACCCCTTGGGACAGAAACTTCCCTAGAGAAAGGCCTACTTATGTTCCTTTCCCAACTATTTAATGAGCACTTCTCATGCGCAAGTCACTGGCTGGCTGGGAGAATAAGAATTGCAAAACAGGGTACCTGTCCTTGGATTTATGATCTAGCAGAGGAAAAACTAAGATTCAAATAGATATAACTAAGAAATATACAGTAATGCCAAGTTTGTCAGGGAGAACTTGTTGCAAATAATGGAAGGAACCACATACTGGTGTAGGGTTAGATTCGAGAAATCCTGACATTTCCAAAATGATGCATCAGAGAGGAGGAAGATCACTTCGGACTGGAGCTGACCTTTCATCACCTCCCTCTAACAGCCATTCTCCAATTTTGAAAGGCACAGGCGAGTGGGATGACTAGTGCAAGCAATGGAGATGTTTGAGGCACAGAAAGACATCCAGGTTGGCTGGAGCAGAGGGGCTTCATATGAATGTACTGGCACATCAAGGATCCAAGCTGAGTATGCCGCAGAATGAGAGGGACAGATTAAGGAATTAGAACTATATGTGATGGGGAAACATAGATTATTTTCAATATCAACATGATGATTTACTAGGTATAATTTGACAATTGTCTGCATGGAATTCATGCTGAATTAAGAATCAGGCTAGCAAGAAATGGGTGATGATAATGGGAGGTAATGCAGGAATGCATGCTTCTGGGAACTCTCCAGGATAGAGAGGAACCTTTTTTTAAAGGAGAGAGGAGGAGATCAGTGGGGACAGAGCAGACCTGTAAGATGTTTGTGGTCAAAGATTACAAAAGCCAAGTTACTGATTTTCCGTTGCAGTGGTGATGTTGTCCAGGTGATGATACTACCATGTCTGAAAAGAGAAGGGAAAAAAAAGTATAAACGAAATTCAATGACAAGTGTCTGAAGGCCTTGCCTTGTTTATTTTTGCAGTCTCTTCAGGGCCTGGTACAATGTGTCTTCAATAAATGAGCGTACTTTAAGTGAGATAAAATGGGAATCGTGTGTGGCAGCTTGGCCATTAAACCCTGTGACTCAGAACCAGAGACAGACTGTGAGAGCCCAGAAGGAAGAGACCCGTTAATCATCCCAGGACAAGGGATAACACTTGGCGCAGATTAGGGCAATATAAATGTCTGTTGCATATTTTTTAAATATAAAAATCTCAGCAAAAGCTCGGCTTAATGAGGATAGGACTACTGCCATGTTAGTCTTAGTGGGTGGTCTGCCACCAGTCCTCCTTTTGAAAAAATCTTAATCTGAGCATTTGTTTAATAATTTGTTAAGATTTGACATGGGTTATAAATCATTCCAGACAATGAAATCTTTTGATTTAATCAACCAATTTCTATTTTGTTTAGTTTGGAGGAGAAATCATACTTCATTGTTACCTAAAAAATTCAGAGTTATACTTTGAAACTCATAGCACTGTTGTTAATGCTTCTAGATGAGCGCACTAATATTGCTTCAAATAAAAGTGGTTATTTAAAAATATATTAGTTGACTTTAATAGTACTTTTACATTTCCAGGTCACAGACTATTGAAATTAAGGCACTGAATAATCTATAAACTGATTAGGATACTTAATGTGAGATAAAATGACTAAAACCTGCATCCAAGACGGATTAAAAATATACCTTTGATATGATTTGTATAATTTGATATAATTTGTATAATCTGAAAGATTGGATAGAAATATTACTAATCTTTCTCACTTTTACCCTCAACAAGGAAGACATGCATATGTTGTCAGAAGTATTCAACTAGGCGCTTTGAAATTTTATTACATTTTTTCCCAGGGTAGGTCCAGGGTAGTTAATTCCAGGGTCTAAGTCTATAGCCATGCTAATTTGTATGGCCGAATTAACATATGGTACATTTTTAAAGTAAGCAAATACTTTTTTTTTTTTTTTGGCTGGTGCCAAAAAAAAAAAAATACCATACTCCAAATATTTTGTGATTATTTTTATTCCATCCTTCTGATCTGATGAGTTTCAGAATTACATGTATTACTTCAGTTAAATTTCTCAAAAGGTCAGTGTGCCCTTTTTGTCCCCACTTCCTCACTTCTCAATCTTTGATTCAGGGAGGAAATGTGTCTAGTTTAGTTATAAATTAAAGAGAAAGGCTACTCCAGGTCATCAAAACTTGTGCATACACAAGACAAGAGGAGAGGAAGCAGGAAGAACTGAGGTCTGTTTTGCCTGCTTTTGCCTCAGGTGTGAGCAGAAACACACTGAAAGTTTAACCAAGTGAGGTCAAGGTCAAAGGTGAAGGCTGAACTGTGCAAACTGCTAACAGGTCTTTTCCTCATACTATTGTAATGCATTAATTAGAAATTAGGGACAAAACCACATGTTCACTCCACCTTAGGTCAAAGTCTAGTGGGGATTTGGGATTGGTTTGCACCATAGACAAATAACTAGGTTAGGAAAAAAGAGTTGGTTTAAAAGAAAAAAAAAAAGTTAACTAAAGTTCATGCATGTATTAGCCCACAGGTACTATGGGCCCGTTTTTTCTCTCGTGGATCTTGGTTAAAGTCATTATGGACACTATCACATGTATTCGCATATCACATTTGTCCTTGCTCTTTATAAGCAGCAGCTTTGCTGCTGGACCGTGTCGGATTCTGGGAGATGGCAGAAGCTAAAGGTTCTAGCGGCCGGTGTACATTGGGATCAGAGCAGCAGAAGCAGCCCTGTCCTGTTCTGCTCTCTCCCTTTGGTTCATTCCTCCCTGTCTCTCAAGAGGGTTCAGCTGCCTACAGGGGACCGTGTGTCACTCCAGCTAAATCTACCCTCTTTTGTCCTTTCTTGGAGTACTTCTTTCCCTCTGACCTGCTCCTGCTTTGTTTTCTTTCTTCTACACTCACAGTTAAGTCATTCTTCATTACATTACATAAGTCTCCTCTTCCTTAGCCCTCTTGATGATCTGAAACAATCATCCCTGACCAAGGACGACTAAATTAGCATCTGTGGTCCTGTGAAGGAAAAGCCCAGCTGGGCTAATGAGCTAAGTCACAAATCTAAGTGTGATAAGTGTCGGTTTACTGATCTAAGTTCTGCTGGGCTAACTCATAAATCTGAAGTTTAGGGTCAGTTTACTGGGCTAACAAGCTAACTTGTAAATCCAAGCTCAACAAGTGTCAGTAACGTGATCTGTTCCAAATTGATAGGCTCCAGTGTACTGATTCCTTGCTTTTTGTTGTTTGAACCTTATTGGCTAATAGCCCCATACTTGTAATTAACCCTATAAAACCTCATGCGCACGTCTTGGAGGTGCTCAGAGCTTCAGAGCAGAAGCCCCTCTGAGCCCGCCGGCGTAATAAATCTGAGTACTCCAACCCTCCAAGTGGTGCTTGTTTCTTGGCTGGCCTGTCATTTCCGTAACATTTCTTCCCATGTAACTGAGCTCGAGTTCAAGTGGCCAGATCCCTTGGATGTGCTCTTTTACTCCCAGAAAAATATGTCCAAAATGGAGGTCTTCATTTCCTCTCCCAAAAGCGTAGATTTCCCACGTTCCTTTTAGAGCATCTTACTACCATTCTCCCTGACACTTTGAGTCTAGAGAGCAGTCATTTTTTACCTTCACCCTCCTTTGCCCATATCTAGCTGGTTTCCATGTTCTTTTGATCTTCCCTTCAAATTGCTTCTCTACCTTGACTCAGCATTTGTTGTCTTCCCTGACATCCTCTAGTTAGAGCCTTTATTAACTCCTATAGAACCACTGAGAAAACATTCCAATTCCTCTGTAATACTATTAGTAGTCTTACCACACCATTCCACTGAGTAGGATGTTTTTCAAAAAAAAAAAACAAAAACAGAAAGATAGAGGGAGATTGAAAGAGAGAGTGAGTCAGCTACAGTATTTACATTCTTCCACTTTTCTGCCTTTGTGCCTCTGCCCATCCTCTTTTCTCTGTTTATAATTGCTTTTGCCCAAGCCCCAATTCCATCTATATCTTAAGATCTGCTTTTTCCATATAGCCATTATTTGCTTTTTCTAAGTTGGGAGCAATTTTTCCCCCTCTTCTGTGCTGATGAAGGACTGTTTTTAACTATTTCACTTTTGCCTTTGCATCTTTGTTATTGTGTGTATTTATTCTCATTAATTTTGTTATT
The DNA here is from genome assembly GCF_036321535.1 of Camelus dromedarius. Lineage (NCBI taxonomy): Eukaryota > Metazoa > Chordata > Mammalia > Artiodactyla > Camelidae > Camelus > Camelus dromedarius. The sequence goes on along the minus strand of NC_087441.1, from coordinate 17,043,622 downwards.
TGAGAATATAAACTAAGTCATTGATTTTTTTCAGAAAATGCTATTTTATTTTATTTACTTTTTTCCTCCCAGTTTTGGTGAGATATAATTGACAGACAGCACTATATAAGGGGAAGGTGTACAGCATCATGATTTGACTTATGTATTTCATGAAATGATGACCACAGTAAGCTTAGTGAATATCCATCATCTCGTGTAGATACATCACTAAAGCATTAGGAAAAAATTTGTTTTCCTTGTGATGAGAACTTTTAGGATTTACTCTTAAAAACTTTCATACATAACTTACAGCAGTGTTAATCATATTTGTCATGCTGTACCTTACATCCTAGTACTTACTTACCTTATAACGGGAAGTTTGTACCTTATGACCACCTTCATCTAACTCCACCTTTTCCACACCTATCTATGGTAACAACAAATCTGATCTCTTTTTCTATGAGTTTTGTTTGTTTATTTGTTTTTTAAGTATAATTGACCAACAACACTATGTTAGTTCCTGGTACCCAAAATAGTGATTCAATATTTCTATACATTTCAAAATGATCACCATGTAACTCTAGTTACTGTCACCATACAAAGATATTATATAATAATTGACTGTATTTCCCACACTGTACATTTCATACCTGTGACTCATTTATTTTGTAATTGAAAGTTTGTACCTCTTAATCTCCCTCACCTATTTATCTTCATATTCACACAAACACTGTGTATAAAAAGATAAATTTTGAACTTTTCAAGTTAAATACCCAATTAAATATTTTTAATCAAGCCAAGAGAATAAACATTGACATCAAAACCTAGCTTTAACTATTTTTAATTTTTTAGAGGTTGCCATTTATTTTCTGACATATTTAATATTTCTGAAGAAGAGGGCTCAGAATGCCCATAACCCAAATTAAGACAGTTGTGTATTCTATTCATATTCTAATTCCTTCAGGATATTAGCTGACACTATTTAATAAGGCATGCTGTTGCACATTGCATAAATAAACTGCCTCCACTATGAATAAAATCATGTCTTTACCCTGAACAGCATGCTTGAAGAAAACAATGGCACAATTCCAGACCCTCATTTTATTAAAGTTTTAACATCTTTACAGTGAAAGTAATCTAATTAAAGCATATATAGCAGCATATGTGTGTGTGTGTATGTGTGTGTGTGTAAATAAGATTCTGCTGCTTTTTAAATTTTTTTTCTTTTAGACGTCTCTAATGATTTTGTGCCAGCTAAAGTTTTCTTTGGTTTTTAACTCTTATATTTATTTCTCATTTTATTATATAATCTTGTTAATTGACCTAAGAATTTTTTTAGATCATTTTGTCATCTTTGCTAGGTATGTGATTAATGAGTGATTTTAAGTTGCAAAAAGTTATTTTATTAGTGTTTTATTAATAACCAGATTATAAAACATACTAATGCAAATATAAACTACTCTCAATATATGTAAAGACAACTTTGACTATTTTTCAAGTCCAAATTATGCAGAGTTTAATTTACCAGGGATAGGTATACATGAAAGGGAGAATATGTAGAAAAAATACATTTTGTTGGATATGATTTTGTAATCAAATATATCATACACTCTAGATCTAATTCAAATATGTATTTTGACTCTAGGAACAGATAGTATTGCTATCACAAAGTGATGTTTGGATTTCCCTAAATTTGCCTTTTAAAATTCCCAGGCTTTTCTTATTCTTTCTTTAAAAAAAAACAAAACAGGTTTATTGATATAAATTTGACGTACGGTAAATAGCACATATTTAAAAGATGCATTTTGATAAGTTTTGATGTACATGTACACACATGAAAGCATCGACACAAACAAGATAATGAGCAGATCTACCATTCAGAACAGTTTCCTTGATCCCTTGGTGGTCCCTTCCTTCTGCCCTGCCCTGATTGCAGTCCCCAGGCAATCACTGGTCTGTCTTCTGTCCCTATAGATTAGTTTGTGTTTTCTAGAGTGTTTTATAAATGGAATCATAAACTTCCATCTGTATGGCTTTTGTATGGCTTCTTTCGCTCATCATAGTTGTTTTGATATTTGGCCATGATATTGCCAACAATTAGTATAGAATTAGTATAACTTCTTCCCTAAATGTTCAAGTAGATTTTACCAGTGAAGCCATTTGGGCCTGGAGTTTTCTTTGTAGGAAGGTTTTTTAATGTTAAATTCACTTTACTAATAGATACATACAGGGATATTCAGTATCTCCAATCCAGTCTATCTTTTCTTTAATGAGTATTTTTAGTTTTCAAGGAACTGATCCGTTTCATCTAAGTTATCAAATACATGACATAGCTGTTTGTAATATTTCCTTATTATCTTTCAAATGTCTGTGGGATCAGCTGTGATGTCCCCTCTTTCATTTCTATTGGTAGTTTGTATCTATCTTCTCCCTTATATTTTTGATCAATCTGACTAGAGTTTCATTGATGAAAGTATTGGCTTTTTGATTTATTGATTTTTCTCTTTCATTTGTATGTTTTCAATTTCCATTAATCGGTCCTAATTTTTTATTAATTTACTTTAGATTTAACTTGTTCTCTTTTCTTAAGGTAGAAACTAAGTACATTGCTCTGAGACTTGACTCTTCCAATATTTTGCGTGATAAATTTTCTGTGTATTGCTTTAGTGGCATCCTGTACATTTTAATGAGCTGTATTTTCATTTTTATTTAGTTCAAATACTTTTATAATTTCTTTTTTGATTTCTTCGTTAATACATCAGTTCATCATACATATTTTATTTAGATTCCAAATATCTTGGAATTTTCCAGGATTTTTTTGTTGTTGTTAATAATTTTTATTAATGATTTTTTTTTTTTTGGTTAATGGTTCCATTGGTCAGAGATAATACTTTGTGTGACTTGAGTTCTTTTAAATTTATTGAGACTTATTTGATGTCTTAGATTACGGTCTATCTTCAGAAATGAAGTATGTGTTCTTAAAAAGAATGTGATTCTGTATGCTAAAGTGTTCTGTAAATTAATCAATTAAGCTGATTTTGATGGATAGTGTTCTATAGTCCATATCTTCTCAGCCTTACTGATTTTTCATCAGCTTTTTCTATCAGATATTATGAGTGATATTCCTATCTTCCACTATGCTTATGAAATACAATTGACTCTTATAGGTCTATCTGTTTTCACCTCATGTATTAACAAAATTTAGGATTATTACATTATCTCAATGAGTTTTCATTTTTATCATTTTGAAATTACATTTTTAATCCCTGATAATATTCTTTGTTCTGGAATCTACTTTTTAAAATATTTATCTTTATTAATGTTAACCTGATATACGTTTTCAATTCTTTTATTATTTGTATCTTTATATATACATAAAGGATTTCTTATAGATAGCATTTAGTTGAATCTTGCTTTTTATCTAATCTTACAGTCTATCTCTTAATTTGGGTGTTTGGACTCTTTATATTTAATGTGATTACTAATATTGCCAAGTTTAAATCTATTATCTTGCTATTTGTTTTCTCTGCTCTATCCTTTGTGTCTCTTTTTCTCTTCTGCAATATATTGGATAATTTTTTATTTCTATTTATCCCTTTTATTGACTTTTTGTGTTCTTTTGCTGATTACTGTAAACTCTTTGCAGTTTATAGTACACATCTTTAATTTATCATCCTTTCTTTTGATGATATGCCAGGCACATTTAATATAAAAACATCATAATAGTATATGTATTCACCTCCCAACTTTATGCTATTGTTTTCATACATTTGACTTTTATATATGTTATAAACCCTATACTACATTATGTTTGTGTAAGTAGTTAATTGCATTACAAAGATATTTAAATAGTAGAATAACTTGTATATTTAGCCATGTAGTCAATGCTTCTGATGTTCTTTTTTTCTTTGTATATAGATTCATATTTCCGTCTGATATAATGTTTTCTTCTGCCTGAAGGCCTTCTTTTATTTTTTACTGTGGAGAACTTCTACTGATGACTGCTTTTAGTTTTTGTTTTTTTAATGTCAGAGAAAAGTGTTTGTATCACTTTTATTTAAAAGAATATTTTCACTAGGTGTATAGTTCTAGCTTGACAGATTGTTTTCTTTTAGTGCTTTGAAAATGTTGCCCATTTGCTTGCATTGCTTTTAATGAGAAATTTGCTGGATTCCTTTTGTTTCTTTCCCTGCATGTAACGTCTTTTTTATCTAGCTCTAAAGATTTTTTTATCACCATTACTTTTGAGTCATTTGCTTATATTGTACCTTGGCATAATACTCTTCATGTTTCTTGAGTTTGGAGGTAATTGAAGTTCTTGAATTTGTGAGTTTATCATTTGCATCAAAATTTTAAAAATTTTGACCATAACTTTTTCAAATTTTTTTCCTATCTCCTATCCTTCCTTTGATGGCACCAATAACACTTAGATTATTTGAAGTTTTTCTAGAGTTCACTGATGCCCTATTTATTGTCATTGTGTGTGTGTGTGTGTGTGTGTTCCATTTGGATCATTTCTATTGCTATTTATTCAAATTCATCAGTCTTCTTCAATATCTAATCTACCATTAAAATCCTTCTTATGTATTTTTTCTCAGGCATTTTAGTTTGAGTTTTCCTTTCAGGTATTTCAGCTTTTTTTTTTTAAATCACAAATGCATGAGAAATTACCCAAGGCCTTAAAAAGAGTACCCCAAGGAATTGGAAGACTCACATACGGCCAAGACTAGACCTGTTTTTATCAGCTGCAAAACCCAAAGCTAGCAGAAATAAAAGGTATAATAAAATTACAACCAAGATAAGCAAAATAAAGACTAGAAAAGCAATAGATAAAATTAAAAACACAAAAATTGGTTCTTTGAAAAGGTCAACAAAATTGATAAAACTTTAGCTAGATGGACTAAGAAAAAAGGAGATAAAACTTAAATCACTAAAATTAGAAATGAAAATGGTACATTATTACCAATTCTGCACAAATAAAAATAAGTATAAGAATTCTATGAACAATTATATACCAACAAATTAGTTAACTTAGATGAAATGGATAAATTTCTAGAAACACAAAACCTACCAGACTAAATCACAAAGAAATAAAAAATCTGAATAGACCTATAACTAGAAAAGAAATTGAATCAGTAGTCAAATGTCTCTCAACAACAACAACAAAATCTCTGGAGCTGATGGCTGCACTGGTGGCTTCTACCAAGCATTTAAAGAAGAACTAATACCAGTACTTCTCAAACTTCTGCAAAACACTGAAGTGGAGGGAATGCTTTCCAACTCACTCTATGAGGCCAGCATTAGGCTAATACCAAAGCCAGATAAAGATAGTACAGGAAAAGAAAACTGCAGATCAATAGCTCCTAAAAACATTGATGAAAAATTACCAACAAAATGATATCAAACTGAATTCAGTGGCATAGTAAAAGTATTCTACCCCATGGCCAAGTGGGATTTATTCTTGGAATACAAAGATGGCTCAATGTGTAAGAATGAATAAATGTAATACACCATATAAACAGAATGAGGGGAAAAAAACACATATGATCATCTCAATTGATGCAGAAAAAGCCATTGACAAAATTTAACATTCTTTAATGATTCAAAAAACACACAACAGACTAAGAATAGAAGGCAACTACCTCAACATAATAAAGCCATATATGAAAAACCTACAGAGGATATCATACTCAATGATGAAAGACTGAAAGCATTTCCTCTAAGATTAGGAACAAGGCAAGGATGCTCACTTTTATCATTGCTATTCCACATAGAACTGGAAGTTCTAGTCAGAGCAGTTAGGTAAGAAAAAGAAATTAAAGACATCCAAATTTTAAAGGAAGAATGAAAAATATCTGCAGATAATATGATCTTATAGGTACAAAACCCTAAAGATTCTATAAAAAAACTGTTATAACTAATAAATGAATTCATCACAGTATCAGGATACTAAGTCAACACACACAAAAATCAGTTGCATTTCTATAATGAACAAAGAACAATCTGAAAAGTAAATTACAAAATAATTCCATTTATAATAGCATCAAAAAAGAGTAAAATACTTATGAACTAACTTAACCAAGGATGTGAAAGACTTGTAAAGTGAAAACTACAAACTATTGCTGAAAGAAATTAAAGACATAAATAAATGTAAACATATCCCATGTTCATGAATTGGAAGACTTAATTACATTTTAATGTCATTACCACCCAAAACAATCTACAGATTCAATGCAATCTGTATTAAAATCTCAATGATTTCTTCGCAGAAATAGAAAAATCCATCCTAACATTTTTATGGAATGGGTGAGCCCCTGAAGATCTCAGGAGTTCTCTCTCCATGAAGCTCTCTCTTCTAGTCCTCTGTACTGTAAACTCTAGGCTGCTTTGGTCTCCCCCAAACTCTCATCTCCAGCTCCTCTTCTTAAGGAATCTGTTGAGATATCCTGGGTTAAATATCCCTGCACTGCACATAGAAAACTCTCTCAGGGCCATAAGATGAGGCAATTATAGAGCTCATGTTATTTGTCTCTCACCTTTTGGTAATCACTGTCCTTTATCACTTTATGACTGTGTCTTGAAAACCAGTTTTCTGTGTTTTACCCAGGGTTTTGGTTGTCTTAGTGGAAGGGTAAATCCAGTCCCTGTTACTTCAGCTGAAATGGACATGGTGTGTCTCAGGTTAATTACTAAAATTTTATATTTTATTTCTAACTATTAAGATGACAGCTTTTAAAAACAATATTTACAGATATGTATCCACAGATAATATATTGCAAGTGTGGATAGAATTCTTTTCTTAAAAATAAAACTCCAAATTGGATATAATTTCCAGTATATATATTATATTTTTTAAAATTGGTTTTTGATGTGGTAGAGACATCATGATACAAAAGGTTCAATTAAAAGAATGCAACTTCCAGACCTTATGAAGATTACTTTAAATCAAATTTTCATAACTATTATATTGTTCTCACTTTTGAGTCATATTGCAAGTTCAGTGTTCCTCAAGCTTCCTATTTTAAACCAGTGGTCCATTATGGGTAAATGTTAAATAATACGTATATCCAAGAATAAAATGTTTGTCTTGGCAAAGTCAACAATAATACACAATAAGGTTCCAGCTCCTCAACAAGACTCTCAGTGGGGAGCTGCCTGCCAACTTTGTGTTTCTCTCCAGCTTGATTTCCCCTCACCTTATACTACATGCTTACCCAGTACTGAAAGGCTCATAGTTCTCTGCACTCACTCTGTTGTTTCTTGGCTCTGTACTGTCTTGTGTGTTGTTCTCCTTTCTTAGTGGTGTCCTTTCTCCTTTTTCAGTCTAAAAAAAAAATTGTGTTTATCCCTCAAGACAGCTCAGATACTATTTACTGCAGGAAGTTTCTCCTAATTGCTTCATATTGGGCACAGAGCCGCCTCTTTACCACCTGTGAATACTTCCATCACTGCACGTACCATATGATATTGAAATTTCCTGTTTACCTGTTTGCATTCCAAAATAAACTCAAGAGCAAGAGCAAGGAGATATATTTACATGTCTGTAACCCCATCATCTAGCTCTTTGCTTGTCACAGAGCAGGTGTTCAATAAATGTGAGTTAAAAATAAGTGAACTGCTGTTTGAGTGAAATTCCTTTCTCATTCTGAAACAGTATTTTTCTAAAGTGTTTTAGTCTCCAGACCTATTGGTTGATTTGATCCTAATTTTAAAAATTCTGCATTCCCAATTTCCCTTCTACCCAAGGCATAGTTTAGTTGTTTCCTAATGTCAGAGCCACTCTTTCTCTTCTTTCTCAGTTTGGAAGTTTTATATTTTATTCCTTGCACTGGACTGAACATCAGTGTACCCCAAAATTCATATTTTGAAGCCCTAATCCCAATGTGACAGTCTTTGGGAAGGGGCTTTGGGAAGAAATGAAGTCACGAGTATGAAGCACTCATGAATGGGATTAGTGCCCTTATAAGAAGAGAGAGCTCCTTAGCTTTCTTTCTGCCATATGAGGACCCAGTGAGAAGCTGGCCATCTGTAACATAGAAGGAGGCTCTCGTCAGAACCTGACCATGTTGGTACCCTGATACCAGACTTTTAGCCTCCAGAACTGTGAAAAATAAACTTTTGTTCTTTATAAACCACCCATTCTATGATATTATGTTATAGCAGCCCAAACTGACTAAGACAATCCTTAATTTTTTAAAAATACACTCATCTTTAAAGATTTTCCTACAAAGTCTACAGATAGTATTATTCCAAAAGGAAAACCAAGCACACTAGTGTCTATGAGAATTCCTTCCCTTTCCCACTGCTTTTATTTTGGATAGCTTTTAAAAGCACAAAGTTACCCTTATCATTATTTATTTATAGGAAATATTTTTTAGAATTTTACCAAAACGTTATATTAACTCATTTGTTTACCATTGCAACTTGCACTCTACATTTTCACTCTGGGTTCATTTCTATTTTCCTGAGATAAATCCTTGAGTAATTTTTTTGAGGAGGAGCAAGAGTCTGTTATGGTAAACCCACATTTTCAAAGTGTTCTTGTTTAATTTAAAAAAAAATTTCTACTTCATTTTTTGAAGAAGAGTTTAATTGAGTCTTAATTCCAAGATGGACTGTTATTTTACTTCAGCTTTGAAGACATCATTTCACTGCTTTATCATCTCTACTGTTGCTGTCCATTTGATTATGTTTTATTTTTAGATCATTTTTCAATTCTTTATGTACATAGATTTTCATCTTCAATGTTGGTCTGTAATTTCAGTTGATACTTCTAGATGCAGATTTCCATCCCCTGACGTCCTGTTTATGCTTTATTATTACTTGATGTGCTTTTTCCAATCTGAAGACGTCTCTCATCAATTCTGAACATTTTTCAGCAGTCATATCATCAAGTATTTGTCCAAACTCCTCCTCGCCCCATGTTAACCATTTTATCCTTCTGGGACTTCTATTACTCACACATTAGAGTTTTTCAATCTCTATGCTTGTCTATGTCACATTTTCTATCTCCTTTTCTATCTATGCAAACACTTGATTTTTAAAATTCTTCCTTCTGTATCAGTCCTCTTCAGCTTCATTTAGTCTACTCTTTCAACTGAAATTTTCATTACTAAAATTTCCAATGTCTTTTTTTTTTATATTGGTCTTATTTTTTGTTTGTTTGTTTAAGATCTTCCTGTTCTTACTGTAAAGCAGAAAGTTTTCTCCTTTATCTTTTTGGTAATTCTAAGTATACTCCTTTTAAATACATTTTAGATTTGCTACATTATTGCTCTTTCCTTGGGTGGTTTTTTTCTTTTGATATATTTACTGAGTGTTCTTTTATTTTTAAGTTTCTTTTTTTGCTTTGTAATGTTAGTTCTTTAGTTCATATTTTGTAGATGTTTTAAACTTATGCATGCTGTTTTCTGCAATGAGGTTTGGATGGCTTTTAGGCTGATCTACTCCCTACCCATTCTGACATCCAGTAGGGATGCCCTAGTGAAAAGGACAAGATAGTTATTACATTATTGGAATACTTCCTTATCAGTTGGCAAATAGCTGCTTTTCTGAACTCCCTGAAGAATGTCTCTCTCCCCTTGAACTCTGACAACTCTCTGAGAACCCCAGGACCTATCCATAATTCAGTTACTAAATGGTTAAGGACCAGCTAGGTTCTCTCACACTCTGTTCCACACAAGAGCAGAGTCCTTTCTGATTGGTGGGTGTATTTTTATATCACCCCTGCTTCCACTCAAGTCTTAACATGGGGAGGCTGGCGGCTTTTCTCCCACGTGGGAAGTGCTATCCCTGGGTCCACACCCCTGGTGGTAGAGGGCCACCCTCATCCCCATTCTTCCCTTTTGGTCAGCCTGTTTCCTTATGGAATCACAGGAAAGTGACATGCCGCCTGTTTCACCACTAATGATGGAGTTATTCCAGCCTTAGTTCAGAACTAGGAGTTCATGAGTACTCCAGCTACTTGCTCATTCACGAAGACTGCTTCTGGTCTCCTGACATTTACAAGGTAAATTCAGCATTTTTCCCCCCAAAAATAGACTTATAGGCTTTTAAGCTTGCTTAATTCCAATTCCCAGAACCTACTTGTGGATTACACCATTCCAGTCCCCAATGCACCATACAGGTTCTTTCTGTAATTAGTCCATTGACTTTTTTTCCATTGAGATGTAATTGACATATAACTTTATATTAGTTTCAAGGGTACAGAATACTGATTTGATATTTGTATATATTGCAAAGGATCAACACAGTAAGGCTGTTTAACATCCATCACCATACAAAGTTGCACATTTTTTTGTGATAAGAATTTTTAAGATCTACTCTCTTAGCAACTTTTTTAGTGTATTATTAACTGTAGTCACTATGCTGTACATTACATCCTCATGACTTATTTACTTTATAACTGGAAGCTTGTACCTTTTGATCATTTACACCCATTTTGCCCACCCCTTATTATTACCCCCTGCCGCTGGCAACCACCCACTCACATCTTTCAATCATGATCAATTCATATATATAAAATCATCTTAACGTCTCTGTATCTGTTGCTTACTTGATATATCTGACTTGACCTTCTGTTATAAATTTGCTTCTTTTATGTTTCCTCTCTTTTCACCACGAGCACCTTTATATTTGATATTTCTACCCTAGAAATCAGCCTCTTGCCTGGCTTTCTGGAATTTTTTCTCCTGTTAAACACTGGTTTTCTTTGGGGTATCATTTAGCATTTAGAATATTCAAGTTTTATATTATAAACATTCCCCATTGACTTCTATCAAGTTTTAAAAAAATAATAAATTTCCATAAATATGTTTTGTTTACAGATTGCTAGCCTCTCCTAAAAAGATCAATGACACTTCACTTATCTCAATAGCATATTTAGACTCACCACGTGGAAGGGAACATTTAGCCATATACTTAGAGAGTGTGTTTATCTTTGAAATCGTTTACACAACTTGTAATTGTAATGAATTGAATCATTTACCAGTGTTTGGGTATATATATTGCTACATGAATAGAATAACTCTGTGTGTACCACTGATGTTTTCAGGGGCAGGTTTGATTTCTTTGCATGTTTGAATTTTCCTAAAATTTATCAACATTTACTTCTCAGCATTACCAGTTCCTAAATCTTCAAAAGTCCTGGGTTACTTTTGTGTTTCAAGATTATCTTGTTCCCAGAATTGATGAAACCCGGAATAATGTGCTTTGAATATTTAAAGGATCCCAATTATGCTAGAACAGCAGATACATTCTGGCAATGAAATTCAAAGGCATACTGTGCTGAGAGTTGAAAGGCAACAATTGTGCACGATCGTTTGAAGTCTGCAGTATATCTCACATTGGGCTGTGTTTGACCACTGCTTGTGTTGTGTGTGTAGTACAGTAGGTGAGCTACTGGACAGGACAAGATACCTCTAATGAGATTCTTTTGAAGTGATCTTCAGTATAGATGGAAACAAATTTGACATGTTACAAGGAAAGTAGGCCAATTAGTGATAAAGCTTAACAGCTTAAGGGAGAGAGCCAGAATATATTTACTTACACTTGACAGAATGAGAAGGAAAGCAAAACATAATATCAGCAGAGATCTCATTTTTTCAAGAAGTTAAATCTCCCTTTTACAAAGCAAGCTTTTAAGATTTTGAGCTTCCTGAATGCAGTGATTTTATTATTATTTTATTATGGTTTTGACAGATACAAAATCACCAATTCCTTATTATTTGTAAGGCTGCTAATAAAACAGAGGTACTGTAATATACTATTTCATGCCATGATTTTTTAAATAATATTGTGAAAAACTTCCCTTTTCCCCTGAAAACTATTCTAGTCATCCTCATATTTTCTTAATGCTACTTAGGAACACTCCTTTGCAATGTATATATTTTCAGACGTTCTTTTCCAGCAAGAAGGTAGATTATGATTTTTTTAAAATAATAATAATACCTAGAAATGCCTACATAAAGAAATAAAAATCTTCAGGATCCAGAAACAAGGAGGGGACTGGAGGCTAGAATGGCATGGTTCTGAGCTGAAGCTGCTACTTTGCTAAGGAAGGCTTATCAGTTTGTGAAAGTGCAATCTTTTGTTTTAACACAAATAAGGCCAGGTCTTGAGCCCAAATGAGGAAAAGGAGCGCTCCCACATTAGACATAGGCATGACTTTTCACAAGTTTAATTCTCTGTAATCAGGTGAATGAGAAAATCCATCCAAGTACAGAGGGGATAATTAGAAAGCTAGCATTTCTCTACCTGTTATTTTTTTTTCCTTGAGAAGTGGAAACTCCTGTACTAAAGATTACATTGATTTGAGATTTGATTTTAAAGTACGGATAAGTTTCTGGATGGCTTATTCATTTTGGTTCTCTGAAAGAAGGAAACTCAATGTTGCATTCAAAGAAGATTCTTTCAACACAAGATTGCCTCGGGGGAAGGATGAGCTCATATTAAGCATGCCCTAAAACACAAGAATATAGAAAAGATAGGCAGAAGTCACAACAAACAAAAGAACCAAGTGTCACAAATGTAAGATAATAGAAAACTAATCTAGAAGTAATTTACCATATATTTGTTTATAATGGTTAAAGATATGAAAGAGTAAACCCCAGTCCTAAGACTTACAGTCCTTATGTTAGTCAATGTTAGTAATCAATGCTAGCTCCAATAACAAATTAGCAAATAGAAAGTACGAGATGCTCACTTCAATACTGAACAACCCCCAAATCTCAGGGACCTCACACAACAAAGGATATTTCTCATTCACACTAGAGTGTGATCTGGAGTTTAAAGGTGACTTTACATGTGCTGTATAAGGATTTTGGGCTCCTTCCATCTTGTGGTATTACCATTTTCTAAAGTCTTCTCAAGGATTGAGCTATGTATCAAGCAGGAAGAGAATAAAAAGTATCTTACAGAATGCTTTCTGAGCATAAAGGTGGGACACAACACATGTCCCCACATGTTGTTTTGTAAAACACCATCACAAAGTACCAGCCAACCTGCCATGGAGTGTGGGAAATGTAGGAAATGGAAGACAGGATTGGTGAGCATCTGGTCAATCTCTACTTACATATAAAAATTTGAAACAATTCTAATTAGAAAGTATAGACATATAAAGACCTTCATTCTTCTATTTCAGGTAAGTAGGTAGATGGCAGAGAAATGGATAGATTGTCTGTGTAGTCCAGGCACTGTTCCAGTTGCCGGAGGGAGACGGAGTGAACAAAAACCCAATGTTCCCGCCGCTGTGGAACTTACAAACCCTACATATGGAAACATACAAATAGCACATAAATAAAGGATCAGTGAGAGAATTGTCAAGTGCTGTTAAAGATGAAAAGATGCAGAGAGGTGAGGGTTGCTATGCTAGGTAGGGTGCTCAGGAAAGTCCCTCCCAACCCTGACCTTAAAAGGTGAAATTTGGAGAGACCTTAACCTTCTTATTGCTGAGTTCAACATTTATTTGTTTATACTTCATCTTGTTCGGTTCCTAGAATGAAGTGACTATGCCTTTCTTATTTAGCTGATTTATGTTTTTTAATTTTCTTTTAAAATGATGATCATATAGCACTTTTATATTAGGAAAAATCAATTTATATTTGTATTGATATTCAAAAAGCTATTACTGTTACACATGTAAAGGTGTATTGTATATAAATACATAAAATACATATATAAAGGTGTATTAAGTGTGTATTGTATATAAATATTCCCCTTTATGGCATCTTATGTGTTTATGATAATTATCCTACATTAGTACGTAGGGACTGAAGCTCGAAATTTGCTTATGGAATAATCTCTTTTGGGTATTTCAGTCTTTAGAACCTTAACATGTGGAAGCTGTCTATCCACAGATATGACTGTATTAAATGTATTTAACACAGGTGCTAACAAGATAACTAAATTAATATCATGAAATTAATTCAATATTATAGCTCAGAGATTTGAATTAAAAGCACCTCCCTCGCTCTGTCTTCAGTCAGTATGTTTTTGGCAGTAATGTACAGCCCAGCGAACAGAAGAAGGGGAGGTTTCCAATCTGGCCGGAATGGAGTGAAGCCGACATAAATGCTGAAAAGTGGGATGCAGGCAAAGGTGGAAAGGAGAAGGACAAAACGGGGAAAAGCCCTGTACTTGTAAGTAGACTCGAATGTGACTAGATTGCATTTTGGTTTTTCATTTTATAACGAGTGGAGTAAGACCTGTTAATATGTGGATGTGCTCATTCCTCTCCCCAGCCTCCATTCAAAAGAGAAATGTCTTTGTCCACCTTGCCTCCTCCCACCCCACCTTGTCTTTGCAAGCTCAGTCCTGAGCTTTGGTGAATCACATTTGAGTAAATAGGAGGAGAGAAACACCCAAAGGGTTGTAAGGATATAAAAAGAAATTTGACAGGCCAGGTTTGCAGGTAGGTTTTGAACAGAATTGGGAACCAGGCATTTAGAGATGGTGGTTTAGAAAATGAGAAGCCTCAGCGAAACTGTGAGCTGTTATTTGGAGATTATAGAAAAGAAAATTTTTAAGAGATGTTGCTATAAGATAAGAGTTGAATCCCTCTTAATATCTGCTCCCCCACAAGACACTTGGGTAAAAATCTCGGTTACTCTTCATTTACCTGTAGCTTTTAAACATGATGTGTCCCTGAGATTGGAGCTGAGAATGGGGTTCCAACATTTTTCCAGTTATATTATTTTAGGTTCTGTTGCCTATTTAAAATGTAGATGAGCTAGGTCTAGGTTGCATTTTAAATACGACTTACTTATCTGGTGCAGTAATTCAATTAACAAAAATACTTTTAGAACACAATACAATTTTCAAAATACAGACAACATTGCCAGAATGGCTGCGTTGAACTCTTGTGTCTATTTACATAGAGCACTCTGAAATGCTACCTGTTAGCATTGACATTTGGTTCACAAAATGCAGAATCACAAACTGCGTGATTCATATCGGTAATTTGTTTACAAAAGATGCTCAATAAATATAACTAATTGCTGGCTCTTTTAGTACTTGAACAATATTAAATTAGTGCTGTGGGAGGGAAGGCATTCTTTGTACCACACCTAAGGTGATTCTGGAACTTTTAGATGCAATGGACTTTTGAACTCTCTGGGTTCAATATTAAAATTTCATATTCTGCATATTTTAATAGAAGTTCAAATCTTATAGGGCTCATGTGTGAATATTCATCAGCAAGATGGATTGTGCAAATCCTGAGTTGAACAGCTGAGCTCTGGGAAAGATCCACAGATGAGTCATTCCAAATTGTGAAGGAGCAACCAGGGAGGAGGAGAGCAGAAGTGCCTGAAAGCTTGGAAATAGGAAATAAAGTATAATATTTTAAGGACCTTAGAGTGCAGGCATGCCTTTATCAGATGACTATGAAAAACTCTTGCAGATGTCTGGAAGGTCAGGTGTCAAATTCTGGAACTTATCAGTGTTATCAAAGCAAGGGCAAGTTGGTTAGAAGAAACATTTACTGGAGGAAAACCACTGAGACTGAAGCAGTAATAAATCTGCTGGTCACATGATGTCCATTTCATTTGGGGGTGACATGTTAGGAGTATTGTTGGCTGCTGTATAAAATCGCATGATTTGGGAAGCACCAGCCCTACTCCTGTTCTGATGAGGGCTATGCCAATGGAGAGTGACACATCAGAACCTTAGCTGACAGCCCATTCAGCCCATATCTTTCACAAGATAAGAGAGCACAGCTCAAATCCTGGCGATTACGACAGGGCAAAGAGGCACCGTCTGAAATTTAACCCTGCTTCCCACCCCCAGTTCTGTCCCACAGCCTCAGCATTCATGGCTCAAGAAGCAGCAGTCCCTCACTGGAATGGGTGGTAGACAAGCATCGTGGTCACATTTCTACGAGAATGGTGGTGCATTAGCTCTTAGCCGTGATTTGCACCATCCATATTTTACTGGGATGAATTGCCTTAAGCATCTAACTGTAGCAGTTATCCTTGGAATTTTACAGAAGGCCACTTCTTTAGATGGGAGGCTAGTGATCAGGAAATCAGCCTCAGGTGAGCTGACCCTTATCTGCAAGTCCAGGGTCAGGTCTCACTTCCTCAGCTAAGTGATGACAATGAAAGGACATGATGGGTGAACCAAATTGAGAAGTATCCGATAAGTACTGCAAGGTGGAGATGAGAAGTGTGCCTAAAGCAAAATGCCATGGGAAGATCATCATTTACAATGTGAGGAGCTCGAGTCCTGGAAAAAAGGGAATCACACCAGGATGAGCCCCTCATTCACCAGTTTTTCCCTCAGGGACATCCATTAATTCAAAGCATGGGACTAGAGACCAAGCAGAAAGTAGTGGCCTGGAGCTTGTGTCAGTTTTTCTGGGCTGATGGGGAAGAGGATACTGTCTGGGGCTGCCAAAGCAGCCAGAACTTGAACCCAAATCCTGGAGGTAACTAAGAAAAATGATCTGAAAATTTTGCATACAATTTTATTTTGAGACATTTGCCTGCCTCCTAAACATTGTGTGTAAAGCTTTTGCTGCTGAGTAAATGAGTAAAAAGCAGCAGCTTGGAAGCTAAATCAATGAGAAAAGATTTCATGATGCTATGGCAAGAAACCGGAATTCAGCATACACAGGGTAAAGGAACACTGATTAGCACCCCAGCCTTTCAGTTAGTACCCTAATATGGCTAGAGTATTCTGTATGAAGGACAAACCAACATTACACCAGCGCTGCCAAATCCTAGGACCCAGTGTTGACTAGGTCGAATTCATCTTGCACTCTGCCTGCGAGAAAGGAATGAAGACATTATTCAGAGCCTGTATAAATTTTTATATCCAGCATGTACCACACAATCACGATTGACGAGACATGAAGAGAAACAGAACCAAGTTACTGAACAGCAAGAGGAAAAACCAGGTAATAGAAACAAATCCACAGGGTGCTCTTTTGGAATTGCCAGCTAGGGGACTTTAAAATAACTATATTAATACTTGCAGGGAGAAAACAATGTGAGGGAACCCCAGAAGTCTATTAAAGCTCCTGGAAACCTCAGTTTATTTTTTAAGGATTCACTCTTTAATCATTTTGACTAGGTGTTGGGGTTGCCTTTGTCTTCATTTAAATTATTCTAGTATCTTAAAAGTGACAATAAACCACATGCTCCAGATATACATAGACACATTATGTTTAAAGCTCAGGCAATGCCCTCAAATACAACATATTTCTCAAGCCACACTAGCACTAGGATAAACATGTAATTACAATGAAAATCACAAAATGGTATTTATTTGCCCCTTTCCCCGTGAAGGTGAAATTTACTTGTTTTTTCCCATATAGATAGTTTATGTTCTTCTAGCATTTTGTTTGTACTCCTAGAAATGTTCGTGTTATTTGTTGTAAAGCTCCCATTCCCCTACCATCTTATGAGCTATGAGAACTTTAACATAGCAGCACCCTGAAGTCTTTCTAACTTACTAGATTTCTTGCTTTTGGATGTCATTCTTTCTCTAGAACTCACTGACCCATAGTTGGGGCTCAGAAATTAATAAATGGCATTCTTGAGCATTCATCCCAGAGAAATGGAAAGTTATTTTCACACAAAAACCCGCTACCTGTACACAAATGTTCATAGCAACTTTATTAGTAGGGGAGCCAAAATGGAAACAGCCCATATGTCCCTCAATGGGCAGATGGTAAACAAGCAAATATCCGTATCATGAAATATTACTCAGCAATAAACAGCAAACTATTGATACATGCAACAGCTTGAATGGATTGAATCTCCAGGGAATTAGGCAGAGAGAAATAAACAGAATCCAGAGGGTTACAGACTATATGATTCCGTTCATATAGCATTACTGAAATGACAAAATTATAGCAATTGAGTCTAGATTAACAATTGCCAAGTGGTAGGAATTAAGCACAGAGTGAGGAGGCGGAGGGTGGGTGTGGCTATAAAAGAGTATAAGAAGGCTCCTTGTGCTGATGGAACTGTTTGGTATCTTGACTGTGTCATTGTCACTATCCAAGTGGCATTCTATAGTTTTGCAAGATGTTACCTCTAGAGAAATGGGGTAGAGAACACAGAAACTCCCTGTATTATTTCATACAAGGCCTTCTGAATCATTACGTCAAAATAACAAATGTAATTAAAACAATTAATAGATGAATGTCAGATCAAAGGTAAAGATTTCATTTACATATAATCCTCTTTATGATTCTAACAGTTGAAAAGTAAGTAAATACTTTTCAATCTTCTCTACTCAGGTTAAAAAACAAAACAAAACAATATTTTCAGTGGAGAATGTGGCCATATTTGGCCATCCAGACTTGCTCCCCAGCACACCTAATTCACATTCCAAAGCAGCTCATGCCTGTTTGGACTGCTTCCTCTGCTATCAAAATGCTACTCAGCAATCGAGGTTTTGTTAATTAAATATAGTAGTTTTAATTTCAGTATTCAAGTGTTCTATGAACTAGCTCTGAGAACAAATACACAAATTGCTCTATAAATGCTTATTTATTGATCAAATCAATGCACTTATTCATTTTTATTAGAATAGAATTGGTTTTATTTTTAATAAAACTTACGGAGAAAAGGCCTAATACATTTTTTATATAGCATTTTTTTGAAGACCCTGAAGGAAAGATTGAATTGCCGCCATCATTGAAAATTTATTCCTGGAAACGTCCACAGGATTTTTTAATTAATCAGGTAAGAAATATTTTTACTCTTAAACAAAACATGTGTTAACTTTGAGAGGCGGTATCCTAGTTATGAAAATTTGCATTTTAAAGACAATTTAGGGTAATTTTTTCCTGTGCTATTTAGTAAGAAAAAGTAATTACTTTTTGGCATTTAAATTGTAAATAAATGTTTATCAATATAGTTTGTACTGGTTTCCAAGAGGATATTGATATTTTCTTGTGCTGGTTTCTTACACTGGTTTTCAAGCAACTATAGAAATTTTGTTTAGAGCCTCAAGTTTTCTTCTTCCCTTCATGATGTCGAATTATAACCTAAAATGCTGCAAACAGTTATTCCATAATTTCTGACAGACTTTCTCCTGTTTCTTACCAGGAACTCACATGGTGTTAAGGTCTGTTGACTCTGGTGTTTATTAGCATTAATTTTCCAGCCCAAGAGGTTTGCACTTGGGTCTCTCTATTCTAGGAATTTCTGAAGCATTTCCCAAGGGCCACTTTCATTTCTGAACCCCATTTGAATCATATTCACATGGACATCACCCTGAGAAAGCTTCATTTTAAATAGCACTTATGCACATTAAAACTTCAGACCCACTGGTCTATCTTTCTAATTAATAGCCTTGTTACTTTGAATATATTTAGTATTTCCAAGGGGTTAACCATCACTAATGCCTTTTTTCCCTTCTTGAGTCTCTTATTTTCGTTTGCATGGAAAAACCAACAGATTAAATTCGTTATTTAGTGCAAGTCAAAAAGTTGCAATGGAGCTGATTCTTGTGTACATTATGTAATCCACTGCATCTGTCTCGATGCAAAGTGATTTTATTCCTAAGAGTTTCAGCTTTTATAAGAACTACTGCTAATGCAGAAAATACAATTTATCCATCATTTTCCAATTACTGTTATTAGTTGAGAAAGTCAGAAATTCTAAATCTCAAATATTTATTAAAATAAGAAAATAAGTAGGTACATCTTTGTCCATCAGAATATTTATTCAATGCCTACTTGTAAGACGTTTTAAATAATAGAAATTACATATGCATGAAGCATGCCTTTAAATTAATTACTTATGTTAGGTAATACTGAAATGAAGAATGTAAATTCTGTAGTGTTAATATAAAGCACTTAATATTTTTGTATTATTAGTACTCAGGCTCAACTCAATATAGGTGCAGAGTTTACATTCCATGCAAATGAAGGATATGAATTCCACGAAGTGAAAGTGTTGTAAATTTGAATAAGTAGAAAAGTTTTATAACTTTTCCTCTTTTTAGCATACCTTAGTTCTGAGAGAGACATTTGTACTGAAAATAAACTGACTCATTGATGCTGATGACCCTTCCACCTGTATTTATGGAAATGCATCTGTCTCCGTACCTCTACTCTCCCTCTGCACTCACTCCTTCTCCTGATCCATCACACGGCAGTATGGACCAGAACAGCTGGAACTGAAAGTCTAGCGAATCAAGAAAGTTTTAAAGTAGCGCTTGTCAAGTTTTAATGTCTAAGTCCACAGTGGTAAATGCATTTTACATTGAGACTCATTAAATATGTGAAGTCCAGACAAAATATTGCAAAATGATAATGACATTTCCATAGGAAATTTACTCAGTTCTATTATATTCCATATATATGTACTGCTGACACATTTTACAGATGTATATACATGTGTATATAGTCCTGACCCATTAAATGGTTTCATGAATCACTAAATAATTGCAACCCACAATTTAAAAAACACTAGAAACATACTCCAGAACACTAAGTAAAGTATGAAATCCAAGGACATGATTTAAGTCAGAGAGATGCTAAGTAATTAAAAAACTTAAAAGACTGAATTTAAGATAGAGTCAACAGGGATCATTCCAACCAAGGAGATTAACAAGCCCTGATCTTATAGTGAGTAATCGGATCTGTTCATTTCTGAGAACCAGATATGGGTGGCCCAGGTCCCTGAATGTTGACTATATTAAACAGATGTAAGATGTCTAACAATTTACCTTCCCTGAGGTACAGGTGTAGGGGACAGAGATGCTAAAATACCATTGTAGAGACCTCTGTCTTAATATTTGTTGTCTTTTACGAACTGTCATTGTCTCCTTTTCATTTGTCAGTGGGTGACTATTAAGTCTAACCCTTCAAACCTTAGATATCTAATCCTTACTTAATCTGTGATTAATCAATTTTAATGCATTTGGTACTTGCTGAAAGGGATAAGCACTTTAGAAGTGTTACCGTACAGTCAGACAAGCCAGAATACTACATACATGTGTACATATATATTTATAAACATTAAGTTATATATATGTAACTTTTATAAGTTATATAAATTATGTTGATGAATTATGAAAATGAGTCAGTTCAGGCTTCCAAGGTAGTTTTAGGTAAGTTTTTCTCAGACATACAAAAATGTTTTACTGAGCTTTCAAGATGCTAATTATACAAGTGATTGAGAGTAACTGATGGCATCAGTTTCTATAAAAATCTATTTCACTAATCAAAACCATTTTCATGTTAATTTGACATGTTAAGTAAATAAGATTGATATTAATTGTAACAAATTTTTAGAACTGTTACAAGTCATGTTTTTCCCTATTATGTTTATTCCTTACTAAATACATAAAAGCAACTTTTAAATACATGCCAATTGAATAATGGCCACCAAATTAACTTTAAAATGCATAACAAGATTTAAAGTTGAGCAAGATTTTAGAAAGCTGTCACAGCTAATAGTTTTCATCCAAGATGAAGATATTTTTCTAGCTACCAGATGTTAACAAAGCTTCAGGTTTAACGTGAGTGGTTAATTTAAATTTCAAATCAAGTTTTAAACATAATTTGTGCATGCTTGCTAAGTTTAGCTGCATATGTTATACTTAAAACATTTTATTTGTATGTTAAAACACTATATTTTTTAGGCATTACATTATTAAATTAATGTAACCCACCCATATCTCTAACAGGGTTATCTTATGGAATAAAATGCTTAGCTTTTATTTCTTCTAATTCCTCTGGTTGCAGGAAATCAAATCAAGCTCGGCCTGCTTACAGCACATAAACTATTTTATTAAGCTACATTTCATTTATTTTTCCTAAGAAGTAATATCTCTTTATATATATATATATATATATATATATATATATTTTAAAATTTCAGGCTCCAGTGGTTGTGAAAAATGAAATCCTGTTTGACTTGTTTTCAGCAAACGAGCACTTGATCTGCAGTGAGGTAAGTAGGAGCGTATGAACCGAAGAAAAGCCTCATTGCAGAGTGCCTTCCGGACCTGCTCAAACCACTGTCAGTCCTCAGTTTCAGTTCTCCCTTGCTCACCTTCCAGTTTTGGTATAACTGAGTATTTCATATTCCAGACATTCAAAGAGGAAGAAGCCTCTTTAATTGAGCCTAGCGAGAGAATGGATGGGGGAAGGTTAATATCAGCACTGTGTGTGTCCCTATTCTCCTGCCCAGGGACCCAGGGGAGCTGGGTTCTCACCATCTGAGCATTTCTCCTCTGGATCCCTGTGCCTAGCAATTGGCATGAAGTTGTTTCGAGTCTTGCCCCGCATCATGTCCAAGAGCAGTGTGTTCGGTGTTGTTTGTCTTGCTGACGTCGGGAAATCATGGGGTGAGGTTCAACTGCAACACCTCACCTAAACAAGCCAGATTTTCAGCACAACAGTCTTATTGCCTGTGGGAACGCTCCACCCCATGTCTCCACCCTGGGTTTCATCTGTCAGAGGTAGACCTGTTCCACTCCCTCAAGGTAGTTACATCAGAAACAGGCTTTT
Organism: Camelus dromedarius; assembly: GCF_036321535.1. Lineage (NCBI taxonomy): Eukaryota > Metazoa > Chordata > Mammalia > Artiodactyla > Camelidae > Camelus > Camelus dromedarius. Next base: position 17,021,166 of record NC_087441.1, on the reverse strand, counting down.
TGATGATTTTCTCTTAAGACCCAGCCAGAAGAGTGAGGCATAGTCATTATTGATTCAAATATTTTGTCTTTCTTATTTTTAAAATCTTGACTAATATTAACATAAAAATATTTCTTCAAGTTGTACTGATTAGTATAAAATTATCTCTGAATTGTGTTTTTTTTTATTGAAGTATAAATGATTTACAATGTTGTGTTAGTTTCAGGTGTACAGCAAGGTGATTCAATTATACATATACATACACATATATATATATATACACACTCTTTTTCAGATTCTTTTTCCATTATAAGTTATTATAAGATATTGAATATAGTTCCCTATGCTCTACAGTAGGCCCTTGAATTGTTTTATATTTTATAATTTAGTCTAAAATGTGCTTATTTTATGAATTCTAAACATACATAGGCTTCAGTGTATGGTTTTTCAAGGGAGGTATAAAATATTCTATAGTAAAATTTCCAGGTGTACAATAGGACATATGTCCTATTAACCAAACTTTAAGAAATTTCCTAGACAATGCAAATAAAGGAAAGTATAAATCTTACAATGATAGTTTCACGTATTTAATCTCCTTACAAACCACACAGCAACACAAACTCCAAAATTCACCTCTGCACTGTGTCTTGCTGCCTGTTAAAAACCCTGCAAGTGGGAGTTTTACTTGGAGCACTTCTGCATCTGCAGACCAACACAGAAATAAGAACCTTAGAGTGTACGTAAGTGTTTGTGTGTAATTTCAATTCTTTCTCGTGTCTCATTTATTGTCTGAAAGATCTTGTTGACACAAAGGATCACTTCCTTCTCAAAACTTCTCAGCGTTTACAGAAGAGTAGCTCGGTCTTTTATAAAAAGTTAATTGCAAAATAAAATCACCATTGCTCTCAGAAGCTTTCAGTCTCCCTCTCTCCCCTCTCCTCTCTCTTTTTGTGACACACACACATACACACACACACACACCCCTAAAAGGGAGGTCAGTGTCAAATTACTGACAGCTCCGGAAGACAGCTCTTAGCTAAGAATTTACAGCTTGTTTGGTGGCTGTATTTCCTGAAAACAAAAGGAAGCTCTATGACTTTATTCTGTGGGTCAAAAAATCAAAATGCGGAATACACTCCATATCAAATGTAGTATTACTACTGGAAGTAGATTTTCAGCTGTCCACCCCCTCCAAATTACAGTGCCAATAACTGAAAAATAATCAACACTACTGGTTTTTATCTTTAGCTGATGAGATGGATTATCAGTGAGATCTATGCCGTGTGGAAGATCTTCAACAGGGGTGCTTTGAACAGTTATTTCAAAAGGACGTCAGGGGAGCCTCCTCTTCTGACCTGGAAGCCCTGGGAACACATTTACTCCCTGTGCAAGGCTGTGAAAGGTCACATGCCCTTGTTCAACAGCTATGGAAAGTATGTTGTGAAACTTTACTGGATGGTAAGTTTGTGTTCACATGCATTAAATTTTGTGTGTCTTTCATACTGAAATATCTTTGTCTTACTGGCTGTTAAGGAGACTAATAGAAGATGAGGCAGTTTAGGAAGGATACCAACTGTGTGCCTACTGGGAGGGGGCAATGTCCTGTATTTGTAATTTGAGTTTAAAAAGAACACAGTGACACCAGTCCCATGTGCTTTTTAAACTGGTGCTGTCGGGACCACGGAGAGGTGACTCTCTGCTGCCTTTGCCCTCCCAGGGGTGCAGTCTGGGCAGGCAGGTGGGTGCACAGGGCTCTCCCCTCTCTGATGTGGTATCAGGGTCGTGGGCCGGAGAGAGTGCCCGTGCCTGAGACTTGTCCGGTCCTCTCTTGGTATTTGCTGCTCCCAGTGGCCCTGATCCATCCATGTTTTTCTCTCCTCAACTTGAGGTTTATTTTCATATCACCAGTTCTCACTCTGACACAGAAAGTTTTTACCTCTGCCTGAAAGGAAGCAATTGGTATAGTAGGAAGCACAAATAGAGAATTACAAACCCCTTAATTAATATGGCAAAGTCGACTCACGCCACATTTAGCAATGCTAGATTATATTAAGCACCTTTGGGTTTTTAATGGTGAAATGAACACCCAGCTACACGATTTGCAGAGCCTCCTGTTCAAAAATTGTTAAGAATTTCAAGACAGTGATATCAACACTTTAAACAAAGAACGGGGTCCTTCTGAGCATGGGGTTCCATGTGACAGTGCAGGTCACCATGTACCCATGAGGCTGGTCCTGGTCACTGAGAGAGAATGTTCTTGAACATGTTAAGGAGTGGGGAAGGTTAATCAAAGTGCTTTATATGTCTAAGAACATGACTTTTTCCTTAATGAGCTGGAGCCATCTCTCTTTCTGGGATGGGGAATGTTCTAAGGTCAATACTTAGGAATTAATAGAATCGTGGTGAGGTGGTACGGAAGGTCATCTTAGTCGCTGATATCCGAACTAGGAATTTGGAGGGGGTTTTTTTTGATATTCACAGCAAGACCTTGAAAGTCAAAATGCTGTTAGAGAAAATAACTTCCTAAATTCCTTCTTTGTTTACCAATCGGGAGGCAGGTTTGGCAGAGTAGACTTGACAGTATGAAATGTGTGCAGAGAAAGGAGAGAGAGGATAAGGTATTAAGAAAGTGGATACACAGAGGATAATGTAGGATTACAGGAAGAGAGCAAACACGGGAAGGGTGAGGGGGCCAGATGCCCGGGTATTGGGCCCCACTTCTGCACATTTGCCAGAACTTGAGGTGGGACGGAATTCAAAATTACTAAGAATTTCAAAACAGCATCAGTGGAACATTAAACCAACCTTGTTAATTTCTCTCTGTGTTTCCTGACATCCTTCCTTCTTTTCTAATTTCCTCCTTGTTAGGGGTCAATGTTTATTAACACTATATTCCATTTTGCAAAGAAAATGTGATTTATATCTCTTTAACTATACTGATTCCTCAGCAGCTTAAACCAAATTGAATTCACAAAAAATTTTTTAAATGTATTAGTCCAAATGATCCAGTCTTTTTTAACCTGTCTCTTTAGACAGTGTAGACCTTGAGTGAAGAGGTCTAGGAGTCAGGAAGACTGAACCTCATGTCCCGTGGCTTCTTCTGCTTCCTCATTAGTCTCACCTGAGGAATGGTGTGTGGGGGATGCTGACAGACTGCTGAGCACTGAGATACAGCTGGTTCCATACGAAATATTTTGCAAGCAACTTACTGGCACTCATCGCTGAAGTTCATGGTCAAATTCATGCTCACTGAGATGTGACAGATAGCTCTGCTGGCCCCCAGCATTACTAGATCCGCTTGGAGGGTTGCATGGGCCCTTCAGGGTCCCTTCCATGCAAACGCAAGAAGACCACATCCCTCAAGATGATAGGCATGTAATATGTCATGGAACAAATACAGGGGATGATAAAATGCAATAATTATGTAAAAGAGCCTAGCAAAGGTCCTGACAAATAGTAGATTCTCAGCACCATCAGCTTCCTTCCCTCTTTTCGTGTATTCTTTCCTTCCTTCTCTCTTTCCCTGCTGCTGCCTCCTATTATGGAAGCCAAAGGGATGGATAGTTCCTCCTCCTGGCCCTTTGGTAGAGTCAGGGAGAAAAGTACCTGATCAGTTTACTAGATGCTGTCTTGCCCAACAAATGGTTCTTGAGCAAAGATGCGTAAATGGAGGGGACACAGGGGACACACAGTTATCATAGGCAACACTCAGCCTGATTCTCCCACAGTCCGATCCGCTATGGTGATTCCTTTGCCCAGACTTGCTGAGTTCCTCTGGCATCCCTTCAAATCTGTACATCCCTTATATGTCTTTAATTGCCTATATCTTGCCTACTTACAAAACAGTTTACTCAGAGTTCTGTTATGGAATTGTAAGTATTCTTTTATCTGTTGTAGGTAGTAATATATGTGAATAGAAAGGAAGCACTTTTTAAATTGGTTTTTAGCTTTCTGTCTTCCACCCAACTGGAACTTGTAATGTTATGTAGTCAGTGTGTCGTTGTTTTTCTTTACAGAGATCTAGGACTTTTTGTCGTTTAAAGTAAGCTATCACTATCAAGAATTTAAAAGACATTTCCCCTTAATTTTATTTTAATGTTTGGACCTTTAATTTGTTTTATCTACTGTGAGAAATGAAGAACTGGTTTATTTTTTATTCCAAAGGCTTAGCTAGTTGCCCCACTATTATATATTGAATGTTCTACTTTTACCCATTGATTTTAAAAACCACATTTATCTTACACTCATTTCCAGTTTGAACTTGTGTTTGGTTTTGGACTGTATTTTCTTCCACTGTTTTTCTTGTCCTATTCAGATACCACTCAGCTTTAATTATTATGAATTTATAGTTTGTTTTGATTTATTTAAGAATAAAATCCACCTGATATTCTTGTTTCCATATTTTCTTGACATATGTTTTTTGAGTAAATATTTTTATTAGTATTTTCTTTGAACTCATATTTGTAATTATTTATCCTTTATTACATATATAAAAAGGTTTAGTCCATATCATTGTGGTTTTTGTTCAATTTAACACAGCTTCCCCTCTCTTGAGTATTTTATTTTGATTCATCTTTCATTCAGATGGAGTATGCATTCCAAAATTTTATTCACTTAGAATATATATGTGGTATATTTGGGTTAACTTGGTTTATTGAGGTCTGTTTTTCTTTATATACGATTGTTATATGAATAATAATTTGGCTACATATGGAATAAATGGATAATACACTTTTTGTTTAGACGCAATAAGCAATGCTTGATTATCTCCTGGTTTTAGTGTTTCAGACACTCATTCTGAAGCCTTTACTCTCCTCCCTGTCTGAAACCCTGACTCTCTCTCCTCCCTCTGCTTCATTTTTCTCCATACACTGAGTATGAAGCAGCCAGCATCCCATCCACTTAGTGTATTTATTAGTAGATGGAAAAATATTACCTCCTAGCTGTTTTCTTTTTCCAGGGCTTTTGTTCAAATATATATTTCTTGTGTTCCTATGTTGTTCCAATCTACAGTTATTTTCATTAAGTTAATACACAATGCAAATTACAATACTCTCCTGCTAGTCCTCCTCTACTTCACTTTATTCTTTAAAATTGGAACTGTAGTCCTCCAAAGGCTATAGAAAAATGCTGATAGCAATGCTAATAAATAGATAAATAGATGTGATTTTTAAAGGGAAGCAAACAAGAACTTTGCTGTTTCAAAAACTGTGTTCATGTGATAGATGACTGCCTGGTTTTCTAGCTGGTAGAAATCTTTTCTCTCTGGGCTGGGGGCAGACATCTATTCTTCGATCTCCCTAATTCCCAGGCGGAAGGGCTGAGTCAACACCTGCTTGCATATTAGGCATTAGAGTAAGTTATTTCTGACAAGATAAAGTATATTGCTATTTTTTTCTTTTCTTGGCGCTTTCCAAGAATACATAATTTAATTTTTAATTTTTTTCCTCTTCCAATTCCAGTTCAGTATTTACATATTAATCCTTTGCTTTTCACTATAAATATTTAAGAAATATGTCCATAAAACAATCTTTGTTCCCTTCTATTGCTTGATTCAGGGTAATGTACTGGAAACACATCTGCATTTATTTTCCTTCCCCTGCTCCATCTTCTGCACCTTAAGTCTCCTCCTCACTGTTTTTCCTTCCATTTTTTTTTTTGATGCTTTTTTATTTGTTTCTTATTGAACATTGACTTTCCTTCTCTGCCTTATTACATGTATTCTTCTCCCCCTTTCCTGTTGTCTCTGGAGGCAATTACGTTAGTCATTTCTTCAAAGTAAATCAGTCAATCAGAGCCTCTCGGCATGATGTTTAAAGTTCAGATTTTTACATAAGCACATCATTTTCCCCATAAAGTATTCCCATTTTTTTTTCCAGTTTGGATTCTAAGTAAATAGCACCAAGGTTCTTTGTCATCAGCCAGTTAAAAATGTATTGGGTAGCATGAAGAGCAGCGTTATAAAACAAAGATTTTTTCTCTCTTCGTTCCCTTGGCAGCGATAACACTGCTACTGGGCCACGTGTAGCCCCATCGGGTACTTTTGGCTCCTTGAAAGAAGCAAGTATATTACTGCTCTCCTCTTGAAATATGTACTGCTCTTGGCAGCCTTTCTCTATGTGTCCCAGTGCTTTCATTTGTCTCTGAATAGACAGGGAAAACCCACACATTGGGATCAATAGTTTTCTCTAGTTGCCATCTATCCGTCCAAATAAAAAACGTATTAGCTTTTATTCCTGATTTACTTTTGAAACACAATATTATTGTCGAATCCAGAGTTTCTTAAACTGTGGGGTACAGGCACACCAGCATCAACACCACCTAACCTGTTTCCCAGACCCCAGCCCAGCTGCCTTGAGTCTCTGTGCAGAGCCTGCAGTCAGCTCTCTTGAAACAAGCTGTCTCCCACCCAGTGATGTCTTTTTCTCTTTAAACAGTGTTTTCAAGGTATATGCCATGACAAATTATTTTTCCAACATTCCATTACGTTTTTTCCAAAATGGAAATATTTTTATTCTCAGTTCTTTATTAACATTATATATACTTTCAGTAAATTATGTATGCTTTTAGTAAATCAAACCCAAACACTGTTAAAATATTTAAATTAGTAAGTAAAATTTCCCTATGATGCTACTACCCAGACAATCATAGTAAATGATGTCTCTAATCCTAAACATTTTTCTTATAAACATATGTAAACCTATTATACGTAATCTATACCAACAGTAAGATCATACAATACTCATCATTCTGTGTTTTTTCCCTAACCATGGATATTTCTTACGCTAATATTTACTGATCTACTTTGTACTCCACAGTTGACCCTTGAATGACAGGCTTGAACTGTCCAGGTCCACTTATAAGTACTTTTTTTTTTTTAAATAAATACAGAACTATGTTTGTGATCTGCCCTCGGTTGAATCCTCATATAAGGAGGGCCAACTATGGGACTTGAGTCTCCCCAGATTTTGGTATAAGTGGCCAGTTCTGGGACCAATCCCCCACCTGAGGAGGGGCAGTGTGCTTCACTGTTGCACGGTTAGTGTGGAAATGAGAGTCCTTCCAATAGGTTCTCCAGGCCAGGGGGCCTCTTGTTCACTCAGGAGGAGGACGGAAGTCAGTTCTTCCTGTGGCTCCACTGGGGAGGGAAACTGCCTCGTTTACTTCAGAGCAGGTGTAGCAGTCAGAGTTCTACCCGCAGGTGGGACTAGGTGGGAAGGGCACCCCACCTGTTACTGCAGTGGCAGTAGAAGTGAAGTCCGGATTCCAGCTCATCTATGTAACTCTGACCATTCAGGTTTTTGCTGAAATCTCTGTCCACTGGTTACTCTTTTCCTGATCTTTTATAATTGTGACTTAAGCTATTAATTATAAAACAATTTTTTATTTTCCTTGCAGCATAGTCATAGGAAGAAGAGGGTATAAATATATGTAGCCATTTAGTTATTATAACCTAGAATTCAAATATTAAAAATATTAAAATTTGAACATGACTATATTCTAAAATATCTTACTAATTTATGTTTATATTAGCAAAAAAATCTTTCTTCATAAGCATGCTGTAATTAAACATTTTGATGATCTTTTAGAATTATGTGGAACACAGTAAAGTCCATAAAAATGTCAAATATACATCATTTACATGCAGTCACAAGAAAATACCAAATGCAAAAATAATTCAATGTTCTATGATGAGGTATCAAAAATAGTTATATTTATATATATATATATAATATTTCATTCATTCATAAACTTTAAGGGAGAAACCAACCAATGTATTAAATCAAAAAATTCTAAGAAAATTGTCATAACTTTAGTCGTTATGTTTTAGATATATAATACCAAACGTTTATCCCTGTGTATTTTTTGTAACAGCTTTATTGAAATACATGTCACATACCACACAGTTCACCCATTTAAAGTGTACAGTTCAATGGTGTTTAACAATCAAAGCATTCTTAATTGAAGTGTGTTCCCACTGATCAGCTGGAAACAGATGATATTTGTTGAATTGGTCTAACGAGTTCTTATGGCTACGTAAGACTTTTCCTTCTTAGGAATCTAGTAGCCTCTTCAAAAACTTTTTTTGAAATCTAAGTATAAGAAGGGAGCTCCTATTACTGTTTTTTTTTTATTGTAGTAAAACATATATTTTTAACATAACATTTACCGTTTTAACCATTATAAATGTACAATTCAGAGATTCATAGTTTTACAAGGCTGTGCAATCATCGCCACTATTTATCTCCACAACTTTTTTATCATTCCCGACGGAAATTCTGCATCCATTAAACAATATCTTCTCATTCCTCTCTCTTCCAGACCCTGGTAATCTCTGTTATACTTTATATCTCTGTAAATCAGATTTTTCCAGGTATATTGTGTGAGTGGAATTATACAATATTTGTCTTTTGTATCTGGTTTATTTCACTATGCTTTCTTTTAGATCATTTCACTTAAAACTAGAAGGAAGAGCTAAATACTTGTGCTTTTTAACCCTGTCTTGCCCTACATCATCTATTAGGAAAGAAAAAAAAGTCATGTAACCACTAAATAAGGTAGTATGAGTTCAGTTACAAGTGTTAAAAAAGAAAACATTTTTTACTCTGTTGTTCTCATCTACCTGGGAAAAGTATCCTGCCCCTCAAATCTTGAGTTTAGATGTCACCTTCTTGTGAAGACATCCCCCAAGCAAAATTAGTCACACTTTCCTTTTGGTCCTAGAGCATTTTAAACATTACATTTTATGTTGTTTGCTTATATACCTTCCCTCACTAGACTATAAGCAACTCAATAGTATCAGTATAGGCCATGTGTTATGTGGGTTCACAACGCTTACATCACTGCTGAAACTATTTCTTGGGCAAAAGAATGAACTCATAATAAAATTTCACATCTAAAACCAAAGTTTAAAAAAATGTGAGTTAATAATCAGTAATTTTATCATTTGTCTCAAGCTTTTAATTATGAAGTAATACATATACAGGTAAATGTATAATGAGTTTATTAAATAAATTATTAACTTTATGTTAAAAATAGATCTTTAATTAGGAGTAGGAGTAATATGGTCATTGGAAGTATAAGATCACTGAGCCTATGAGGATAAATTATGATTACTAAAGTTATATTTGTAGAATTTGCATTATGATTGTATTAAGTTCTTTAATTATGCCCAAACTTATCCATACTTGTATGATGTTTTGGTTTTGTTATTTGAAACACTTTAATTTACTGCAATATGTAGGATGGGGTACTCAAGAATATGCTAAAGAACCTCATAAATAATGACACTATTGATACAAAGTTCTGTAATTACATTAAATAAAATAATAAGCTAAAATTCTCAGCCAGAGCAGTGTTGAATACCAGTATGTCAGTCATTGGATGTAAGAAGCTAATAAAATTATAAAGCAATAAATAATAATGTCAACAGTGTACAGTAATGTATATGAAAAAATAATATAAATCATTGATGATATGTTCCTTTCTTCTCATTTTTAGGGTTGCTGGAGGAAGATAACTATTGATGACTTTCTGCCTTTTGATGAAGAAAACAATCTCCTGCTTCCTGCGACAACCTATGAATTTGAACTTTGGCCAATGCTTTTATCTAAAGCTATCATTAAGCTGGCAAATGTTGAGTAGGTAGAATGAAGAATTATCACTTACTTTTATAAAAACAAAACAAACAAAAAAAACCCAACAGCAACAATAACTATACATCTATATTGCACACCCTTAATTTTTTAAAAAATCAGGTTTATAAAGCCTTCTTTCCAAACAGTGTAAACTTCCTAATATAAAAATAAACATGCCAAAGCCACTGATTTGAAGTATTGCATTAGCCAGTGATAATAAAAGTTCCCTCAAGAATACTCAAAATTTATTCTCTATCCAGTGTTTCCTTATGATAATTTAAAAGTCAATCATGGAAAATAGTTTAATGGGAGAAAGAAGTTGTTTTGTACGGGGAAATGGTTCATCTAAACACAGAATAATGTATACTGGAATCCAGTGAACATTTCAGGCTCTGTACATGCAGCAATTACCTACTCGTGTTGAAAACCTGAACTCTTCTCAAGGCTGTCAACATACTCCTCACACTTTTGGTAACATTAGTCCTTTTTAATATATTCATGTTGAAAACTACTCATGTTTCCTTCAATATTCCTATGAAATCTGTTCATGTCTTGTATTCCCGCACTGACTTGTGCAGGAGACATATATGAGACACATCTACTAGGTTTATTCTCTCAGCTGCCACTTGCAGGGACCTGTGGTCACCCCATCCCAGCCTTAGCCTTGCAAAAAAAGCTTTGATGCCTGAGTTGCAAGTAAGTGCAAGGCAACTTTGTGTCGGTGCTCAGTGGGAGAGCTCTCCCACACAATGCACCAGCTTGAATTTGATACCCTTCTCCCTCCTGCAGTGTATCACAGCCTCTCCTTTTCAATAAAACACACCCACTGGCTTTAACAGGTCACCCCAGACATTTGCTCAAAGCTCAGCCCCTCCCCTTCTGTTGTTACACACAGCAATGTCAGTCAGAAGCCTGGTCTGCTTCTCTGTGGATTTTCTTTTGGCTCAGCTTCCTCTTTCTCTCCCAAAGCTACACAACAGAAACAGCCACTCCTACTGCCATCCTCTTCATCTTTCTTTTCTCTTATTAACCCTGAATTTTCTATTGAGAATTTGTTTTACCCAGCTTGCAACCCTTAATTTCAATCATTTTTTAAAAACTCAGCCCATGTCATTTTAGGTAGCTGAATACTACTAAGTATTTAAAACGGTGTTGACTACGTTTGTTTATTTTGAAAGAAAATAATGTTCCTAATTCTCAGACCTAACTCGAAGTTCAGCAAATTAGAGCTGCAAGGCCAGTGAAGCAGTAAATGTGTGACCTGGATAATTGGGGTGGCGTTTTATCTTTCTTAAAGCCATAGTTCAGTAGAATTTTATAACAACTTGAGTCATAGAATTACTGCTATTTTTGAAAAGTAAACAAATTCAACTTGGAAATAAAGGACCAGAATTAATGTGAGACATTTCTTAGGCTTTCCAGTGGAAATCCGCACAACGTGGTCCAATTTATATTTGTCCAAACATTTTTTTCTCAGATTTTATAGTATATAAAATCTATTTTCATGTGAGTTTTTGCTTCTTACCTTAAAAATTAATATTGAGTGGTTATTTAAATATCACTGTGAGATATGCAAAGGAAAAGGTATTATTTTTTTAGGTTTGTACAGTCACTTCCTAAAAATGATTATTCAAAGAGTTTAGACTGTGAATATCCTACAGAATATTTATCTTTGAGATATGTAGACACATCAAAGTTTATAATCTGTAAACAACAAACCAATGTAAATTTCTAAATGATGGAGCATGTGACTAAGATGGTAAAATTTCTTTCTGAAGAAAAAGACATGTATGTTAGTCAATACCATCAATCACCACCCTTGGCATAAGGTGAAGCTCTGATTCCTGAGCAGAAAACAATTTTAATGTATGTGTGTTGATATAAATAGGCTAATCACTTCAGAAAAAAACTTAAAAAATGAAAGGGTTAAAATTAGAAGAGTGATACTTGGTCAACCACAACCTCATTTGATTTTACGTGAGGGTGGCAGGTTCACTCTTTTGTACAGGATAGAAGGGATGATTCTGGTTTCTCTGAAATTATCTAAGGATCTAATTAAAGATATCTGATGCCCATCTAGTCCTGCCACGTGTGAGACTGACATAATACGCAGCCTTACGGACGTCTTAGAATAATTCCTGAAATCAGAAAGATGAAAGACACTGTCCTATTTTTAAAAGAACATGATTACTATATTGAAAATATAAAATAGATTATATATCATCTCTCTATATTTCATAATATATAATATGTATAGATATGTTTTAAGTATGTGACAGTGTTTTACATATATGACATTTTAAAGTGAAGCTTATAAGCATGTTTTTTAACAGATATGAAATTTTATCATGGGATCTATTTAAGTGCCTTAGCAAAACAAGTCATCTGGCTGGTGGAAAAGTATTTTCTTGTCCTCTAATATAACCAGTAGGACCCCTACATTTATTATTGTATCATTGCGTATTAGACATTCCTATTTCTTATGTATCTCTCTGTGTCTTCAAGTGTTATTAACTGTACAATTGCACATTTTTTTTTTAGCATCCACGTAGCAGAGAGGCGAGAACTGGGAGAGTTCATGGTGATTCATGCACTCACAGGATGGTTACCGGAAGTCATTTCTCTCCAGTACGTTTCACCCTTTAAGTTACTCATATATTTTTTTCTTCTTTCTTCCCCGGTAAGGTTTCTTTAACTAAAATATTCTTAATCTTTAAGAAAATTTCAAAAATTGTCACATTTTATAAAATGTTCGGAGAATAACATTTTATAGTATTATATAAAATTCTTTAAGAAGTCCAGGATAAAATTTTTTTCCTTATATACACTATGAATTTAATCCTTAAGCATCTGAATTACAAATATTAAAACAATGTTATTTATTATGGTAATGTATTTACAGCTGTCCCTTTATACTTGTTCACCTACTCAATACAGAAACATGAAAGCTAACTAACCACTTGTACTAGGGAATAAATAATAATAAAATGTCTATTAGGCATTAGGTATTTTAATATATTACTTCTAATTAAAGCCCACAGTCCTGAAAAGATTATCTTATTTAATCATCCATATGACCCTATCAGCTAGGTATATGTTATTAGAAATGAGGAAATGGAAGCTCAGAGTAGTTGAATTCCCTAAAGCTGTGTACATTGTACCAGGAGGAGATAAAAATGGAATCTAAGTCTTGCGGGGTCCAAAGCCCACAGTCTTTCTCTCATATGATTCTAGATATACAGATATTGCTTATCTATGTCCAAAAAAGAGAGAACATTTAAAGTAATGCTTACTTAAATTTCACAAATACTTTTGTTTTATACATAAAGGTTATAGACATAATTTGATCATGTTACCACAGACACTGGAAATTAATCAGGTTAAGGTGCATAGAAAACAATTATATCAATAGATCTGAGCATACCGTCAATCCAGATGCTGATTTTTACCAGATCAAATCCACAGTAATCAATTTGGATCAACTCTGATCTTTGATATTAGAAAGCTACCATTCCCAGGGTCCAAGTTAAAGGAGCTTGAAGACAGGTCCTCGTAACTTGGATTCTAAACATCTAAATCATCTTTTCAGAAGAATAAGCTAGCCATTGCTTGGTTCAAATAAAAATATTTACAAGGAAAAAATGGGAAGGTAGACAACTACCTGGAAGGACCACTTTCTCAAAAGAGGGCTGATCTTGCTCTTTACCTGTGGGGAAGGGTCCAGATGGCACCCTTTAGAGGTCTCGTGGAAAATTCTTTTCTGATATCTAAGAAAAGAGAAAATTCCTTGACATAATATGGACAATGTTAGTGGAGAGAAGCTGAGAGAGAATGGGATTTCTAAGTACAGACTTTTCTAAATTTTTATCTTCAGTGTTGATGGAACGCTTACAGCTTTGCCTTAATTCTTTCTGCAGTGAAGATACCAGAAACTTGAAAATATCAGAGGTCTGTCAAAGGGTGGTAAAGAAACAGGGGAGCAAAGTAATTCATGACTAGAAAATCAGTAAATTAAAAATTGTGGATTGTCTCTTGCTAGAATCATACAGTGAAATCATACATGAAAATTGGAAACAATGTTCATACACTTTCAGAATCAGAAGACCAGTTTAATCATTAAATTGAATTAACATTTTGAAGAATTGTAGATGGTCAACTTGCATGAATTTGTGGTTGCTTATGAAATGTCTATGAAAATGATATAAGGGGGAAAAGCTTGAGCTTTAGAATCAGATCCATATAGCTGGACTTACATTCTTATACTCCAATTTGAAGCTATGTGAATTTTGCTAGTAATATAACTTCTTTGGGCCCTAGTTTTTTCATATTTAAAATGGGGTAAAATGACTTATCATATATGATTTTTCTGAGATTAAGTGAGTAGATGAGCATTTCAGAAAAAGTAGCTAGTATATGGTAGAGACATAACTGGTGGAAGTTTCTTTCCCTCTAATGAGTATCACTAGATTATCTAATATTATTTAGAAATACATATAGAAGTTAACAGTCAACCTTCAGAAACAGGGAAAAGTCTGAAAAATAAGTGAGACTGACTCAGCTGTTCAAATTGATCATTTTTCTTCTAAATAGAACCAAACATAAAAGATATACACTATCTTTGATCTATGTCATGATTTGTAGGATTTTTTGTTATAAACATTCTGCCACATTATTCATATAATTTAAAATTACAATTGTACTACAAAATTACAAAGTTAATTCATGTGTACATATATATGTATAATTTTAAATGAAAATAATACCATGAAACAGTATATAAGTGATTGTCAAGAAATGTTTCATTTGAACTCACCATCTGCCAGGGATGCAGGCAGAAGTCAGGTGCGGCTTCGTGGAGAAAGTTTCCACTTGGTCTGGGCCTTTATTGTTGCCTGGGTTTGATTTGAAGGGAAGGAAGGAAAGGGACATGGAAGTCAGGAGACCAGTATGATCAAAGCCACGGTATGTTCACGAGTGGGATGCTTCTATTACTAAGAAGAATTAGAGTGCGCAGAACAGCCCCTGGGGGGCTTAGCCAGGCATGGCCGTGGTTTCACAGAGGTCGAGGAGAATTAGAGTATTCAAGTTTCAAACTTATGTACACTGCTGAACTTTTCCATATGAAAATCAATTAAGGTGAAGTGTTTTGTGGCATTTCCAACAGACAGCCCTTTCCCTCCCACTCTCCCACAGGAGAACAAAAGGGAGACGTTGCTCTATTCACAGTTATTGACTTTGCCTCTTACATTTCCCTACAGTTAGCACTGTTTCATCATTAGGAAAAAAAAAAAACCTTCTAACTCCATGTAATAATAGAAACACAGAGTGGATATTAGAAGTCTCACAATTTCAAATCAAGAGATGACTCTTTAAACCACAAATTCTCTGATCTTGGTGTAGTTCATTTGTAAATAGAGCACTTCGCCCCCTATATCTAAGCCTAACTGTCCAATAAGTTATATAGCTTCATCCTATGGTGTTTGAATATTTCTTTTTTGTAGCATAATACTTTTTATACGGTAGATGAAGGAAAAAAACAAACAAACAAAAAAAATGGGTTTTGGATTCAGAAAGATCTGTTTTAACCCTGATTCTATCATTTGCTAGTTGTGTGACTGCATAACATCTTAACGTCTTAAATGTCAATCAGGATTGTAAATACCTATGTTGCAGAGCTGTTGTGGGAGTAACTGCAAAAATAAAAACTCTGTCTTGGCAACCACTAGCTGGCCACCCACATTTTCATTCTGTTCCTCAAATGCACCAAACTCATCGTCCCTTAGGGTCTTCACATGAGCTGTTCTTTCCTTATTCCTGGAATGATCTTGCACCAGATATTTACTGCATATGTCATGACATTTAGATCTCACCAAGCTTAAATATCAACTTTTGGTGTAGAGTCTAAAAAATTATCACCAAGACTGATTTCAAGTAGCTTAATACCTATTGCTTTCTTCTAGGAGTTTTATGGTTTCAAGGGTCACTTTTTAATACATTTTGAGTTAGTGTTTATGTATGGTGTAACATATTGGTTAAGTTTTAATCTTTTGCATGTGGCTGTCCAGTTTTCTCAGCACCATTTATTAAAGCAACTGTATTTTTCCTCATTATGTTCTTGGCTCCTTTGTCATAAATTAATTTACCATATATGCATGAGTTCATTTCTGGGCTCTCTATTCTGTTCCATTGATCTATGTATCTGTTTTTATGCCAATATTATGCTATTTTGATTACTGTGGCTTTGTGTTGTAGTTTGAAATCAGGAAATGTGATGCCTCCAGATGTGTCGTTCTTTCTCAAGATTGCTTTGGCTATTCAGGATCTTTTGTGGTTCTATTCAAATTTTAGGATTGTTTGTTCTATTTCTGTGAAAAATATCATTAGAATTTTGATAGAGACTGCATTGAATCTTTAGATTGCTTTGGGTAATATGGACATTTTAATGATATTAATTCTTCCAATCCATGAGCAAGGAATATCTTTCCTTTAATTGTGTCTTCTTCAATATCTCTCATAAATGTCTTACAGTTTTCAGTGTAAGTTTTTCACCACTGAAAAGTTTGGTGAAGTTATGGTTAAGTTTATTCCTAGGTATTTTAGGGTTGTTTATTTTTCCTGCAATTGTATATGAGATTGTTTTCTTAATTTCTCTTTAGGATAGTTCATTATTAGTGCATAGAATGCAAATGATTTCTGTATATTGATTTTGTATTCTGCAACTGTACTGAATTTGTTTATCCTAACAGTTTGCAGGTGAAGTTTTTGGGTTTTTCAAAATATAATATCATGCCATCTGCAAATAGTGATCATTTTACATCTTCTTTTCTGATTTGGTTTCCTTTTCTTGCCTAATTGCTCTGGCTAGACCTCAAATATTATGTTGAATAAAAGTGGCTATAGTAAGCATTCTTGTCCTGTTCCTGACCTTAGAAAAAAGCTTTCAGCTTTTCACTATTGACTATGATATTAGCTGTGGACTTGTCATATACATCCTTTACTGTATTGAGGCACATTCACTCTAAACCCATTTTGTTGGGCATTTTTAACATTAATGCATGTTGAATTTGTCAAACGTTTTTTTGCATCTATTGAGATGACCGTATGATTTTATCTTTCATTCTTTTACTGTGATGTAGCAACATTGATTGATTTCTGTGCATTGAATCATTCTTAAACCCCTGGAATAAATCCCACTTGATCATAGTGTATGATACTTTTAATATATTAAAATATGTATATATTAATATATTTAGTATACGTTAAATTTTGTTTGCTAATATTTTGTCGTGAATTTTTTGCATCTGTGTTCATTAGGAATTTTGGTCTGTAGTTTTCTTTTGTTGTGGTGTCCTTGTCTGGTTTCAGTATCAGGGTAATACTGGCCTTGTAAAATGAGTTTAAAAGTGTTCCCCTCTCCTAATTTTTGGATGATTTTGAGAAGTATTGGTATTAATTCTTTTTTAAACATTGGTAGAATTCACCAGTGAAGCTATCTGGCTCTGGACTTTTCATTGTTGGGGGGTTTTTGATTCCTGATTTGGTCCTTACTAGTAATCAGTCTGCTCAGATTTTCTCTTTCTTTGTCTTGGTAAGTTGTCTGTTTCTAGAAATTGATCCATTTCTTCTAGGTTATACAATTTGTTGTTGTACACTTGTTTACAGTAATCTCTCATGATCCTTTGCATTTCTGTGGTATTAATTGCAATGTGTCTGTTTCATTTCTGATTTTATTCACTGGAATCTTCTCCCTTTTTTCTTTGTTAGTGACTCTAGTTAAGGCTTGTCAGTTTCATTTCTTTTCCCAAAAAATCAGCTCTTAGTTTCTTTGATCTTTTCTATTGTCTTTGTAGTCTCTCATTTATTTCCACTGTGATCATCATTTCTTTCCTTCTACTAACTTTAGGCTTCCCTTGTTCTTCTTTTTCTAGTTCCTTAAGGTGTAAAGTTAGGTAGTTTATTTGAAATCTTCCTTATTTCTTGATGTAGGTACTTATTGCTATGTACTTCTCTCTCAGGACTATTTCTCACTTAGAACTGCTTTTGTTTTGGTGTATTTGTTTTGTTGTATTTATTGTATATTTGTTATGTTGTACTTCCATTTTTATTTGTTTCAAGGTATTGGTTGATCAGTAACATGTTGTTTAATATCCACATAGCTGTGAATTTCCCAGTTTTCCTTTTGTATTTAATTTCTAGTTACATACAATTGTGGTTAGAAAAGATGCTTGATAAAATTTCATTCTTGAATTCATTAAGACTTGTTTTGTAACTTGATATATGTTTATCCTGGAGGATGTTCCACCTGCATTTGAGAAAAAATGTGTATTCTGTTGCTTTTGGATGGAATGTTCTGTTTGTGTCCAAGTCAATCCTGTTTAATATGCCATTCAAGGCCAATGTTTCCTTATTGATTTTCTGTCTGGATGATCTATTCATTGAGGAAAGTGGGATATTAAAGTCTCCTACTGCTATTGTATTGCTTTCTATTTCTCCAGGTGTGTCTGTTAATATTTGCTTTATATACTTAGGTGCTCACGTGTTGGGTGCATTAATACTTACAGATGTTATATGCTCTTGTTGGATTGATTCCTTTATCATTTTATAATTGCCTTCTTTGTCTCTTAGTAGAGACTTCTTAAAGACTTTTTTGTCTGATGTAAGTATAGCTACCCCATATTTGTTGGTTTTCATTTGCATGAAGTATCTTTTTCCATCCCTTTATTTTTAGTCTGTTTGAATTACATCTGACATGAGTCTCTTGTAGGCAGCATGTAGGTGGATTTTTTTTTTAATCCATTTATCCCACTATGTCTCTTGATTGGAGAACTTAATCCATTTACATTTAAGATAATTATTCATTGGACTGACTTATTGCCACTGTTAGTTTTCTGGTTTTTCTTTATTTTGTTTGATCCTGTTTTCTTTTGTTGTCTTCCTTTGTAATTTCATGATGCTCTGTAGTGAGATGTTTAGATTCCTTTCTTTTTATCTTTTGTGTATCTACTATCAGTTTCTGCTTTGTGGTTACCATGAGTCTTATATTAAACAACTTTTATTTATTAGTCTATTTTAAGTTGATAACAAATTAAGTTTGAACACATTCTAAAGCTCTGCATTGTTACTCCCTTCATTCACATTGGATGCTTTTGTTATCACAATTTACAACTTTTTATCTTGCATATCCCTTAACAAATTACTGTAATTATAGTTATTTTTACTTTGTCCTTCATCCTTCATACTAGCTTTATAAGTGATTAACTCACCATCTTTACATTATATTTTTCTGAATTTTACTATATATTAATCTTTATCAGTGAGATTCATATTTACTTATGTTTTCTATTACTAATTAGTGCTCTTTGGTTTCAATTTGAAGAAATCCCTTCAACATTTCTCATAAAGCTGATCTAGTGGTGATAAACTCCTTTAGCTTTTGCTTGTCTGGAAAACTCTCTATTTCTCTTTCAGTTCTGAATGACAAATTTGGAGTAGAATATTCTTGGTTGGCAGTTTTTTCTTTCAGCCCGTTTAGTATATTATGCTACTCCCCTCTAGTCTGCAAACTTTCTGCTGAATAATCTCATAGTTTTATGGAGGTTCCCTTGTCCATGACAATTTTTTTTTTCACTTACTGCTTTGAAGATTCCCTCCTTAACTTTTGACACTCTAATTATAATGTGACTTGGTGTGCGTCTATCTGAGTTTATCTAAATCAGAATTCTCTGGGCATCCTGAATATCTGTTTCCTTTCCCAGGTTAAGGAATTTTTCAGGCATTATTTCTTCAGATAAGATTTCTGTCCCTTTCTCGCTCTTCTTCTTCCAGGACCCCTACAATCAATGTTTGTTTGTTGTTCCATAAGTTGCTTAAGCTATCTTCACCTTTTAAAATTATTTTTAAAATTTTTACTGCTCTGATTGGGTGAGTTCCATGACCTTGTCTTCAAGTTCATTGATCCTGTCTTCCAGTTTATCTAGTCTGATGTTAAAACCCTCTAATGTATTTTTCAGTTCAGTTATTGTGTTCTTCAGCTCTTTGACTTCTATTTGGTACTTTCTTATACTTCCTATCTATTGAAATACTAGTTTTGTTTATCCATTTTTTTCCTGAGCTCAGTGAGCCGCTTTATAACCATTGTTTTGAACTCTTTATCAGATAAATCACTTATCTCTATTTCATTAAGATCTTTTTCTGAGGTTTTATCTTGTTCTTTTGTTTGGAACATATCCCTCTGGTTTTTTCATTTTCCTTAACTATCTTTTTATGCTTTAGATAAAATATCTATCTCTTGTAGTCTTCAGGGAGTGTCCTCATGTAGAAGTTAAAACCTATTCAATCTGCCCTATCTCTTAGTCTCTCAAACCTATGTGATTGTACATAAACTGCCTACTTTACTTCAGTGGCTCACAGTACTTAAGGATGTGCCAAGACCCGTCAGTCTGTCAAAGGGAAGGTTTTCAGTCAGCATCTAGATTCAGTCTGATTAGAACCAAGATTATCAGGCAGTAACTTTTAAAGTACACACATATGCCTTTTTCATTGGAAGACTGTGAGATGGGAGTGTCTGTCTGCTCCTTCTGTGCTGAGTCCTGGGGTGATAGCCAGTTAAAAACTGCATCTTTCTTTGCTACTGTTCCTTTCAGTCTGTGAACTCAAGCCTAGCTGCTCACCAGACTCATGCTATCAAGGGATATGTCCTCTCAGTGGCAGACACAAAAGCCAGGGCTTCAGACCGTACATAAGCTCCTCTCTCTGAGACACCAATGGAGGAGCATGAATATGGCACCTACCAACCTCCCCAGACTCTGGAGAAGATTGTAGTTGACATCTAGATGTGGGTTTAATTAGAAGTCTACCCCTCAGGCCACAGCTATGGAGATAAGCTAATCTGCCTTTCCTATAGAACGGCTGGGGTTACATTTCAGTCTGCTGTCTCTGTCCTGTGCCCTGCTAGGGAAGGGTGTAACTGGTTAACAACTATTTCTCCATTTGTAATAGTCTCACATGACCCTTGAAGGCAAGCCCCACTGACCACCAATGCCAAGTATTTAAGAGATGTCCTCTGGCAGCAGCCACAAGAATCAGGGCACAAGATGAAAAAACTGGGGCACCTGATGTGTGTACAAGCTCCTCTCTGAGAGATGCCAGTGCTCCAGGGCACAGTAGCAGGAGAGAGCCAAGATAGCACCCCTGTCCTGAGATCTCTGGGTAGGGTTACAGTCAGCCCTTATAAATGTTTAATTAGCAACCTGCTCCTCAGGCTGACACTTTGATAAGCAAATTAGCCTCTTGCACAGAAGGTCTGGGTGCTTTTCAGTCGGATGCCTCTGTGCTGGGTGAATCCATAAGAGTCCTTTAAGAATTGTTTCTGAGCTCACTGCAGCCTTGTGGGTCCCATAGATGCAAGTCCTGCTGGCTTTCAAAACTAGCTATTTTGGGATTCTGTCTCTGAGCTTCAGGTCTTAAAAGTTGGGTGCCAGATGTGGGGTTCAAATGCTTCACTCCTCAGGGAAAAGCTCACAGTTATGAGGTCCCCCCAAATTGTGGGTTCCCACACTGAAGGGGATTGATAGCAAAACTGTGTCTCAGCCTCTTCTACCCATTTAAATATGGGTTTTTTTTTTCTTGTTTGCCAAATATGTAAGAATTTCTCAGCTAGGTTTTTTTTATTATTATTATCTTCAGAGGAAATTGTTCTGTATTTAGCTGTAGATTTGGTGTGTCCATAGGAAGAGGTGAGTTCAGAATCCTCTTACATAGTCACCTTCAACTGGAACTCTGTGTTTGATGTCTTTGCATCAGCAAAGCCCAGTGCAGAGTAGGCACTCAAACAAAGCTTGTTGAATTCATGAGTACGTATGGTGTTTTTAACCAAAATATGAAATAACTATTGAAATTTGTCTTGTGAAATAGACAGTTGATTTTTTTCTGTTAGTAATTTCTTGATGTGGAGTAAAAAACTTAATTTGGAAATTAATGTTGTTTTTTAACCTAAGCCCAGGATATATGGACAAAGTTTGGGAGCTCTTGAAAGAAATATTGCCTGAGTTTAAGCTGTCAGATGAGTCCAGCTCTGAAAACAAAATAACAGAGATCGATGCCAAATTAAAAGAACAAGGGAAAGATGTGAAGGATGGGAAAGAAGTGAAAGATGGCAAAGATGGCAAGGAATTCAAACCTGAAGGTTCAACAACAACACTAAAATTATCTGAGAAAAGTGACAGAGTTTTAAAGGGTAAGACATTCTATATCACAGTGTTATTCAACATAGGTATTGTTTATAAATGCTTTACAGTCATTGCTGAATTTAATGATTCTTTATTATCATTTATTAAGTTTTGTGCAAACAGTCATGTAATTAAGGTCCTTTCTTTTCAGGATATTTCAGTGGTGTTTACTAATTACTGTTCTATATGTTGCTTTCTTTAAAAATCAAAGGCAATTATATATTTTGATGATACTAAATTAATGTAGTATTAATATAGAAACAGACATTACGTTTGCAATTTCCTTTAAACGCATTTTTCTTATATGTTATAAGTATAGTGGAATGAACCAAAATAGCAAAGGAGAAAAGTTGTCCTGTTTTTCTTTTCAGAAATTGTGAAATGGACATAGATTAGATTATGATTTGCAGATGGTTTATTGTAAGGTGGAAGTTAAAATCTGGAAAAAACTTTTACGTTATTTTACAAAGTGTAGGAGCATTTCTCTTCTTAAAGTGAGAAATATATTGAATAATTATGTATTTATGGTTTCCAAAATATCTCATGTATCTGTGCATATGAACAATAATGCCTATATGCTAGAGTTAAATATACTAGAAAGTACTCCACTTTTTGTACACCTTGATAGCGTCTATAATGATCTTTGAAATATTTATGTTTTATAAGATATTCATCTTTTGTCCTTATCAAGATCTTACTTACCAGCTTTTCCAACTATATACTGCCCTGAAGTAATTACTGTAAATGTTCTTCAAAGATACATCAAAACATCAAGTGTGTGGTGATATCTGCCTATCATACGCCCCTCTTAAAATGACCTGACATGTGTTAGTTTATAAAAGAAAGCAAAAAAAAAAAAAAAATCCAGATTAAATTTCTTTTACCCAGTGTATTCTAAATTAATTTGAACCTAGAAGCCCTTTCTCATGTATCACAAATTAACTTCTTTATCTGTCCATCCATCCATTTGTCCATCCATTCATCCATCCATTCAAATACACTACTTGCTGAGCAGAACCCCAGTAAGTGTTCCAGGAATTAGTGATAGCTCGATGAACAAAATCAGGTGTGGAACTCACTTCCTAGAGCTATGGTCTAGTGAGAGAGACTAACATTAACTCTAAAAATCATAAATACGTAGTAACACAGGAGTCTTGAAAGGAATACAGAAAACTGTAGTTCATAAGCGGGGCTGAGTCTGGGGCATCAGAAAAGAATTCTCTAAGGAATTTTGAGCTGTATTTGCAAAAATGAGAGCGAAATCTAGAGGAAGATGAGGGACTGTAGAGGGAAGAGCATTCTAGGCAGAGGAGAGAGCAGATATAATTGTTATGAGGCAGTAGGAGGAATGTCAGGGATTTGGAAGACCTGGTAGAAGATGCATTTAGCTGGAAGAAAGGATGTGAGGAATAAAGTGCTTAAGAAGAGCCTGGAGAAGTAGGTAGGGGAGTGATCGTACAAATCTTCTGTGTCATGTTAAGATTATCGATCTTTAACAAAGAGCAATTGACAGTTAATGGAGAGTTTACAATTGAGTCATGCTCTATTTCACATTTTCGAAAGGATATTCTGATTCTCTGAGAAAAAGATAATGTGGGGTGCCAGTTGGGGTGGAAGGCCATTGACATGAGTAGATACAGAAAAAACAATTTGGAGACTATTGCATCAGCTCATTTTAGAAACAATAATAGCTTGGAACGGGGTGGAGCAACAGACAAAGTAAATGAGAGATATTTAAAAAGTTTAAAAATGACAGGATGTGGCAAAGATAACTTGTAGAATTCTGACTTGCAAGACTGGATAGATGGCAGTACCTTTGACTGGGATGGGTAACGCTAAAAGAAGAATGGCTTTATGAGGAGAGATTACAAAATGATTTAGAACATATTGAACTTGAGGTGCCTTCAAGGAACGAAGTGTACTTTTCAAGTCAAGATTTCCAGGCTGGTGCTATGCACTTGGGAATCACTGACAAGTGCATGCTAAATTAAACCATGAATGACATTCCCAAGGAGATGACATAGAGTGAGCAGATTAGGAAGCTTGAGACTGAGCTTTAAATAAGCTAAACATCTGAGAACTAGGTACAAAATAATGAGCTGGAAAAAAAGTTTAAGGGCTGACCAGAGAAACTGGAAGAAGACTAGCAGGGCGCGTTGCTATTGAATTCAAAGGAAAAGAGTGTTTCAAGAATCAGAGAGATTGTCTGTGTCAAATAGAATTCAAATTTCTCTGTTGCATTTTGTGACATGGAGATCATTGGGCACTGATACATAACGGGAGTGGAAGACACAGTGGAGAGGTTAAGAAATAAGTGGGAAGCGAAATAATGTGTAAACAACCCTGTTAGAATTGTGTCTGTGAAGAACAGGAGGACTTCAGCGTGGAAGCTGACAGGGAATATGTGGGACCCCTGAAGGATATATAAATTTTAATCTAATGAAGAAGAATCAAGTATTTCAAAGTGGTGATTGGGAAAATGCAGCTGAAGTGACAGCCGTGGTATAGGTTTCCAGAGAGCCCAGGTGAAGGGGATTGGACCAATTCAGGAGAGCAATGTCTCCTTCATTCTAACAGGTACACACGGGGCATGGGAGAGAATAGATGCAGATGTCAGTGGGTAGATTGGTTTGCTAGGGAGAAGCTGAGGGTTTCTGACAAAAGGCTTCTATTCTTTCTATTTATAGGCAGCCCATCTATGAGCTAAGAGTGAGGTGGAGGTAGAGTTGAAGGTTCTGGCGGTTATTTAAAATAGATGTGACAGAAGTTTGGAGAAAAGGGGAAGATTAGAGCCAGTAGTGCTCAGCTGCTAATTCTGTTCAGAGGGGTTGGCCAGATGGCTGAAATGAAATGATGGAGGAGCAAAAAATTTATTCAGGGTATTGGTGAAAACATATTTTGGTTAACATTTTTGCATACTATCCAAATTTCTACGTGAAATAGTGTTTTTTCTATTTACAATTTTCATTATATTATTTTAAGTTATGAGTTCTAAACAGTCATTTGAAGGCTTTAAAAATCCTATTTTAAAATCATACATGAAGTCATATATTATTACCTATGATTAATTTTAAGTCAAATATTTATAGAGAAAACACAGAATTCTGATGATCTATTTTTTATACTCAAGCTTCCCAGTGAAATGTGTAATCCTACACTTAACAGTTATCATTGCTTTTGTATCTAACACCAATGTAAAATCTACTATAAAAGCTAAGATATGAGACAAATTTACTTTAGAGGCTAAGGAACAATATAAGTTGTTAACGTTATAGTTTCGGTTTGTGCAAATTTTTTACAAACAAGCAACCTGATCAATGGTGATTACAAATTTAGCAAATAATGAAAAGATGAATGGCAGAAATTTGAAATTTCTGTTTTAGAATTGGAAGGTATTTATTAGAAAATTTAAAAATTAGGGGGTATTTTTTAAAGTTGAAAGAGAACATGCTTTATAGAAATGCACATATGAATGGAAATTCAAATGGTGGATGATTCTGGGTACCGAGTTTTACTACACACATCACGTTGGCAATAAGATGTTGATTTGTGGATATTGGTTGCTGACCAGACTCCACCAGAAAATATTCTGGGGCAGAAAGGTGTATTTCTTGAGATGGAGGCCCCAAATAAAGGATATCTGAGAGGCTCCACATTTAGGACTAAACTTTAAGCACATTCTTCACTGTTCTTTGTTTTTCGTTTTTAAAATGAGAAAATTAGCCTGACACCATAATTTTATGTAAATAAATTATATTTAACTGATTATCTACATTTAAGATAAAATTATTATAGTCAATAAAAAATAATGCTACAGCATTATTTACTGTGCTTCGTCTTTCACAATGCATCTCAATTTTCAAAATTTTCGCTTTATTTTGAATTAGAAGTGAGTAGTGTTTGGGGAAATTTGTGGCTATTTTATACTTAAATAACTTAAATAAAACTATTGTTTTGGTTTTCTTTTCAACGCAATGACTAAATAAGCAACATAGATTGAGGTTTTATAGTTAAAAGATTTATTATATTTTTAATGTGTTAGAGAAAGCCGATGCAAGAGACCCTGGGAAGAAGAGGAGTAGAGATGGAGAGAAGGAAAGAGAAAAGGAAAAATTCAAATGGTCACTTCATGGTTCGAGACCTTCATCAGATGTACAGTACTCTCTACAGTCTCTGTTAGATTGTAAGCTCTCCGTCTCCTAGAATAACTCTTTTACCTGTTTCCTAAACTGTTGGAAAACGCTGGAGCATAGAGATGTCTTTTCCTGTTTAGATGTATCTAAACAAGCTTGTTCAGTAATTTTTAGGCCCTCAGATGATTAGGAACAATAGAGCAAGATCCAACATATGAGACAGAAGCCAACGTTATCCAAATTCTAATGGTACAGTGGTCACAGGAGGAGTGTTTACATCAAGGAGGATATATACTAATAAAAAGCATACTATATATTAGAATAGTATATATAACATTTTATATATCATAAAATATATAAATGTAAAATTACGTATTACTATATGTTAGTATATGTCCTCCTGGAATAAATACTTTATATTTATAAAGGTGTGTGTGTGTGTATATATATATATATACAAATTTATATATATATATATATAAAATCTTCTTTTAAAACTTTATAGTCCTAACATTGGGTCATCTATCTTGATTGATTAATTAATTAATTCTCAGCTCATTCTCCTTTGCGTGAGAACATGTCCATTTACCTCCAGAACTATGCTTTATCTAGTTTCTTTTTTTTCCATTTGTCTTTGTTCTTAATGCCTTGCTATTTTTTTTTGTAAGAACATTTTAATAATTATGGCTCTGTATTCTTAGAGAAATATATCTGGTAGTTGGGAAGAGAAAATACAAATACTAGTCGCTCTAATTTTTATTTTATTTTTTAAAAAATTTTATTGGAGTGTAGTAGGTTAACAATGCTAGTTTCAGGTATACCGCAAAGCGCTTTTGTTATACACGTGTATACATATATATTTTTTCTTTTCAGATTCTTTTTTCATTATTTGTTATAACAAGAAATGAATATAGTTCTCTGTGCTATATAGTAGGTCCTTGTTTATCTATTTTATATATAGTAATGTGTGTCTGTTAATCCCCAACCCCTAATTTATCTCTCCCTGCCCTTTCCCCTTTGGTAACCATAATTTGTTTTCTATGTCCATGAGTCTGTTTGTGGTTTGTAAATAGAATTTGTGGGGTTTTTTTAGATTCCACAAATAAGCAATATCATATGATATTTGTCTTTCTCTGTCTCACTTAACTTCACTCAATATGATAATCTCTAGGTCCATCTATGTTGCTGCAAATGGCATTCTTTCATTCTTTTTGTAGCTGAGTAATATTCCCTTGTATGTATGTACAGGTCCCCCTACCACACCAACCCATATTCTATACAGGGATCTCTGGTGATGGTGCTCTTCCTGGACCAGGTCTTTTATCTAAATTGTTTTAGGCAGTTAAAGGGGAGGTAAAAAGAAGTCCTGAGTCTTCTGTTTCTTAAGAATAATCCATCTAATAATCTTCATGCAGAAGAGACACATTTTAGGGTGACAAAGTTTTGCTCCCCTACATATTCAAAGTTTACTTTTTAAATGTAAAGAGATGTTTTTATAAGTTTGGCGTATTTTATGCCTTAGTGACCCAGGGCTCATATCTAATTCATATTTTGTGGCTCTAAATGTATTACTCTTCAATAAACATATTATCTAATGCAGTTAAATGCAAATGCTTGAATTTACTAAAAGAATAAAACAAAATGTTTTAATTAAAAACAAAAACAGTAGAGGTAAATACATTCTCTTATTTTGTCCAAAATCCTTAAAGAACAAAAGTATCATGAATCAAATGTAGTAGTTTCAGGGATGTTAAGGAACACATGAATAAAGGAGTGATGTTCAGAGGCAAATTCTACAAGCATTAAACATTCCAAACCAAGTTACCTTCTTAGGCTTCCTTCTTCATGGAAGGATTAATTTATTTATGTTTTCTTTCTATTTGAAATGTCATAGAAACTCCTGGACTTCTTTAAATTCAGAATAAAGATTCTATCTATAAAAAATAAGAAGTGACTCAATTTTAAAGTTGTTCTTTTTTAAACATAATTGTTTGTGGACCGTGCTAAGTTACACTGACTGATAGCTAGAGTAATTTTCTGTAATAACTTTTTTACAGAGAAGTAAAATAATTTTTTAAGGAATTATGTAGTACTGTTATAAAGGTGAAACTAATGAGATATTCTGTAAAATAGAAGCACATTTGAGATTTAACTTTTATTAAGTGCATGTAGAGTTATCTACCTATTTTTCACTGGCAAAGATAAGTTCATTAAGGAATTTGAACAGTCTACCATGACCTACTGACAGATCCATTTTGGCTAGAATTTCCACGACACAATGTATGCTTGGTTTTACAGGTTCTTCAGCAATGCCGTCCCCTCAGATGGTTGTATATGCTACCTTTACACCTCTTTATTTGTTTGAAAGGAAGATTTTTTTATTAAAGAAGATGGTAAGCACTCAAGGCCAGGGAACGCAGTATAATATGTGTGTGTGTGTGTGTGTGTGTGTGTGTGTGTGATTACTTGCTGTAGTATAAAGTCCACAAGAATTTAATTAAACTTCCATTCCTGAATTTCAATCTTGTTATCTTTATTATTAAGCACTTGAGCCAAAGGACCTGGAGCATCCAAAGTTTTCTTAGGTGATTGCAACAGTATTATCTAAAAGAAAAAAGGATATAATCTTATATGTTTTTATCAGTTCCTTCCATTATAAACAGAAGAAAAGGCATCAAATCATATATTGAGAATTGTGTAAATTATTCCTAAATAATCTCCTTTCTATAGTTAAGTCATACATATTTTCTTAAACTAAGATTGTTCAAATTAATTCACATCCAAGGCTGGTAAACCACTGCTATGAGTTCCTTGCATTTCAAAATGATACATACAAGAATGTTAATGGCTTTTTTTCTTATAAATCTAACAACTTATAGAAAATTTAGCAAATATGGACAAAGGGAATGAAATTAAAATATTCATAGTATAAATACCTAGACATAGGCACTATTAACATCTTGGCATGTATAATTTGCTTTTTTTTTTTACTTCTCTGCATATTTTCTATGTGTATAAATTTTCACACGGGGGAATTCTATTTTACTTTCTATTTGGAAATCATCTTTTTCACTTGACACTGTATCATTAACATTTTTCCGTGATATTAAATATTTGACAACATAATATTTAATAGTTGCATGGGTTTGCCATAATTTTTTAAGTTATTTTGGTTCTAGGACATTAAAATCATTTTTCTCCTCCCTTTTTAAAAGGTGAAAAACCCATCAGGTTGCTCTTCAATCTACTTAGACAAATACCCTGTTATATTTGTATGATTTCTGACCCTTTAGGGGACTTTCAGACATCCAGCACTTTATTGTTAGAATTCCATGTATTCTGAAACCCTTATATTAAAGCATAAGAAGACAGTGATATAATTGTACACACACACACACACACACACATTATATATATTAATGTTCACTTAGTTAGTTTGAAACAACTGAATATTAAAATTCAATAGAAATTAGGTTGAAAGGTAAATACACCAGTTGCATGATTATTGCACTTTACTATGGGCATTAGATTTCTCTTCTGGATGATTTGCCCCAGGGACGTAATGTTATCATTACTTCTTCCTTTCCTTCCTTCCTCTTCCTTTTCCTTCTCCTCCTCCTCCTTCTTCCTTTTTATATAGAAACCATTCCTTCCTGCAAAAGTCTGCAATATAACAAGGGTAATATTGTCAAGACAATAGGACATAATGTGCCAGAATGAATGCAGGCAATGTGGCAATTTCTGTTTTTAATTCGAAGTTATTTAACTTCAGCCATGGTTTAACCCAAGTGTGCTTCCCAGGCCTCCCAAAAACTTGAGTCCTTTGTTAAGACTTGAGCTGGCTATGTTAGCCCTGAATTTTTCTTTTCTTCTTCTTTTTTTTTTAAATCTCCTTATATGGCATTGACCTAGGTGCTGTCTTAGATATTTCAGAGAGATTAAACATCTAACACCGTAGATTACAAAAGAATATGAGCCATGCTTTGTGGAGTGTCATAGACCCATGTACCAGAAATACTTAAATACTTCTTAAGACTGTAAAATAGAAAGATGGGATTTACATCTCCATTATACAGAGAAGGCAGCACAAAATAATCCTTTTTTCTAAAATTTGACAGGGTTAAAGTTGTACAAAAAGGTTTAGCTTTTACAACAGCTATGAAAAAAATTTAAGCCACAGCAAGGCATAATTCCAGATGTTTCTGATTTTTTTTTCAGTGAATTGCTAATATTCACAAAAGAGAAAAAGAGGATGTGACAATTTCCTCTACTTTTGAATTAGGCCTTAAAAAAAAAAAAAACTTAAAGCACTTTCTCTTTATTTCGTATATTTATAATGCTTTTAATGGCTTTTTTTGGACTTAAAAATTCACTAACTCTTTCTTATAATTATCAGTTATTACACTCATTAATTAATCTCTGAATTCAGAAAGAATTGTCCTAGCTCACGGACACCCCCACCTGTTTTGTGCCTCCCAGACTGAGCTATCGTTCGGACTATAACAAAGTATTCCCTAGAGCAAGGCATGTTCTAGCTGAGGCAGTAATTTGGAACAAGCTAACTGGTGGGCTTCTGATCCCAATTTAAATGACTGCTTTATAAATCTGCATTTTCAAACATTTCTATTTGCACAGAAATCAATGATGCAAAATCATTAGGAAGAAAAGTAGTTATGGGCCAAACTGACTTTAATGTAGTTCATGTTTTACTGTACTTTCAATGTTTCAACATTTATACTGAACATCCAAATGTGACTAAGGTATATATGACTTTAACTTTCACATACACTTTGATTAGTTATGGTGTATTTCATGGCCATCAATCAGTAACTGTTTGTCTCCTTAAATATTATTCTGAATTGTTCCAAAGCCGACTGGCATCAGGAGATCTGAACAGTCGAACATGGGAAACGTCTGCCTGGGAAATTACTTGACTTGGCAGGACACAGGGCAGCCTCTGTTCTCAGTTCTTTGATGAACGCCTCCATTGTCAGGAGTGCTCATGAGGGTTTCCTGCAGGGGAGCTGCTGTTTAGGCTTGAGGACACAAACAGTTGACAAGGCAACCGCTTATCCTCACGGACCCGATATGGACCTGACACACCATGTGCAGTGGGATTTTTCAAACACTATGTAGCAATTGCTGATACCAAAAACAAACAAACAGATAAAAACTTGACATGTTAAGAACTTGCATCAAAGCTTTAACCTATAAAAATAACAGTTGATTCGTTCTGGACGGAAACGGATATACTAAGACTTCTGCAGTCTCATAGAATCTTAAACTTTTAAAACTGAAAAGTGGCTTCTGGTTCTGGTCTCTCATTTTGTAAGTAAAGAAATGAGGCCCCAGATAAATTAAAAGGTGGAAAGAAATACCAAGAGTCTTAGTGCCTATGTTAAGGGAGGTAGAAATATGGGTGGTTGTTTTTTTCCCAATTACTACTGTATCTCTCCAGTGGTGATAGTATTTTCATAAGGGCAAAAAGTGTTATCTTAACTGCATGAAGTACATGCAAGAATCCTTTTAAATCTGCCTTCCACCTTTCAGGCTGATTCTGCTGAGAAACTTAGAGAGTACGGGCTTTCCCACATCTGTAGCCATCCTCTGCTGGTGACAAGAACTAGGTCTTGTCCCCTGATAGCACCGCCGAAACCACCTCCTGTACCTTCCTGGAAACTCCTTCGTCAAAAAAAAGAAACTGTCATAACAGATGAAGCTCAAGGTATGGTTCGTGCTGTCTGAAAGTCTTCCTTGTTAACACTTCTCTCTATGAAGTTCTAATAGTTTCCTTTGTAATGAGAGAGAGATATCAAGGCAAACCACCCAGAATTGCACCTAACGCTGTCATTTAATTTTATATCCAAATTTGGTATCTTTAAATGATTAACTCTGCATATCTCAGAAGCCAAGCAGTTTGGCTTTCACATCTAAACTGGCATTTATGAAGGCCATTTTGGGGGTGATGGCATGGTGATCATAATTGTGATAGAAACATGGTTTGTAGTAAATAACAGAGAAACTTAAATAGCGTACATGTTAAGCCACTGGTGTGAATTTCTAACCTGGAAATCATTCTAGAGGACTCTGTAGGACGAGTCTTTGAATTAACCGATTGCTGTCTGAAAGTCCTCTAGGACCAGAACTTCCACCCTGGGTGGGTTCCTGCATTAGTACCATCATACAGCCAGTGAACGGCACCTGTGCTCAGAATTAAACGATTCACACAGGCTGAGGATGGGGCAGGGGGACAGTTCCCATCTTGTTCTTCTTCTCACCTTTCATTTCTAAATTCCTCACAATCCATGTCTAATTCTTCACTCCTTCAACCTTTTTCTCTACAAGTCTTCATTTTCACTCCTTTTTCCATCAGCGCCATGTCTGAGTGAAACAGAGACCAAGATGGCGAGAGGATGGTGCGAGACCATAAATGAAACATCAGTGTGAAAGCAGAAGCACGGACATGAGGAGAGGAGATTAAAAAAAAGAAAAACTAATAATTAAAAACTGATCCCTAGCAGAATAACTCAATTTATTTTTGTTGATTCACATACATAGCCTTTCCGTAGCTAATTTACACTTCCAGTTTAATGAAGGATGATAAAGAGTTGGGCGCTGTAGATTATAGATGTGCATGTGTGTCTGTGTGTATATATATTTCCCATTCTGAAAAGCTTAAATTATTTTTGTTCAAAACCAGCTTTTTTGTTGTTGTTGTTACCTCTTTGGGGTTCATTTCTTTGCTTTTGCATTTTCTTCTGTTGCCTTTTCCGGTACGTCATTATCTTCTCATGGTATCTCCATCCAGTAACATGTCATCACATTCTAGACATTATTGCATTAGAGTTCACAGACCTGTCACCTGAATGAACAATGAAGTCGAGGCCACAATGAACACAGCTAATGCCAGTTTACTGAAGGCATCGCTGCGAAGCTTATAAATAAATGTGCTTTGAGTGGTTGGTCCCTTGAACCATGGCTTGTACCCTTCTTGGCAATGCTTGCTGTGGCTCCTGCTACCAATTCAAGTGTTGTTGACCCTTCTTTGTAGGGAACAAGAGACCCATATCTGAGTCACAGTGTAATATGTGGGTCTCAGTGGTACTCAGGATCCTACCACTACAAAAGCCACAGAGACTGGAATATTTACCTGTTCCTTGCCTCCTACTTCCAATCATAATTTACATGTTTTTAAGATAAAAATAACTGTTAACCGTGTAATTTTCCTCACATTCGCTTTCTGCCTACATTGATACAACCAGTACAGCTGGTAGCAAAGATATTCTAGCACAACATGTTTTATCCTTGCCAGAAAAGAACAAAGATTAAAGAAATATCTGGTTTAGATGGAAAGGAGAAATGGTCAGTTCATTTTTTTTTTTTTTAGATTATTATTAGATGTGTCTGCCTCTCTGCCTCCTACTTGATTATTTCAGTTATTTCTTTACCTTCCTTGAGTTTCTGCAATAGGCTGTTGGTGCCAACAGAACACCAGCTGCTGCTTTCAGTTACAGGAACTTTCCAGTTTCCCTCTCTCCCTCCTCCCCTTCCCTCCTTCCTTCCTGGCCTCTTTTGTCTTTCCAGCCAAAGATCAGCTTTTCACATGATGCTTGAAAGAAAACCTTTTACTTTTAAATGCTATATTTCAGTTAAATGCAAAGAGCCACACTTAAAACAGGTCTTTGTTCAGAGCATCAGAAATAGCTAAATGAAAGGAAAAATACTGAACATACAGTTTTTCTTTATTTTACTGCTGACCGTTATGCAATTCTATGTAAGTGACAGCTCTGTTGCCAGCTGGGGAAGAAAATCTAGGATTGGTGGGATTCCACAACTGCAATGTCCCACTCGAGGCTCACCATGTAGTTGTCTTTCTTCTCTCCATTGGGTTTAATATTTAAAGGGGAATTCACAGGAGATGGAGAAAGATCAATTTGGAGATTATCTCAAAACAAGCACAAGAAAGTCATGTGTCATAGTCACTGTGTCAGAGTCTCACATTTTTTTTTTTCATCCAGTGGGCATCCTTTCCACTGTTGCAGGAGCTTTTGTTAAAATAATCATGCCTAATGTTTAATTTAATGGAGTGTATGCCTTATCCGTTGAGAATTTACTTCTATATCAGCTTCAGACTCCTTTAAGAATATACACAACTCTTTTCTCGACCTACTGCTTTCTTTTCTACTTACGACCTTTACTTTGTTACATTTTCTGTTTTTCCAATTCTATCACCATACATTAGTCCACATTTTTTTTTCATGTCCTGAGCAATTGTGTTGTAGACGTTAACTAAAATAACACATTTTTTAGTAAAAGACTTTTATAGAAAGTCATTTGTGTACTCAAAATAGCAGCATGTGCCAAGTAATAACTCTAGAAAACATTGCTAACTTCCTCCTTTGAGACTTACTGCTTTACGTTGTAAATCTGGAAAGCAACTGAGAAGTAGACTAAAGAAATCTTACTATTGGCAGGATCTATAAAGCCCTTTCAATAAAAAGAAAAAACTTCATGTATCCTAGTGCATTTCTATCTAACTGTATTGAAATTTGCTGGGTAAATAGTTCATCTAATCAGTACTGCATTAAATGTTAAAATCTACATATAATCTAGGAAGAGTAAAAAAAAAAATGCATTCATCATACTACTTTTTTCTTTTTAGAAACAGTAATAAAGAAGCCTGAACAGTTTCTTGAGATTTCAAGTCCGTTTTTGAATTATAGAATGACTCCGTTTACAATTCCAACAGAGACGTAAGTATATAGCATTCTTTCCCACAAATACATCTTGTTAACAGATGAAGTACTTTATGACTTGTGCAGTTAAAAACATATGCTTTGGCAACAAATGTACTAAATGATTATAGGAAGACAAAATTTTCAAGCTCTATTTCATAGTAATAGTTAAGATAAATTTTGAATTGATCAAAATAGGCCTAAATATGTCTGGCTTTACAGTGTTGGCTTCTGTCTTAGAACAACAAAGTATTCTGTTTTTCTTTAAATTTTAGGACTGGTGAATGTTTTTTGGTTATTACCTGATAATTAAATCACAATATCAGATGATTGTCATAGAAAACTAGGAGATGAAATTTGTCACTGATGGAGGGAAAAAAAAGTGCTAATTAAATACAACAACAAAGACAATGAAGGAAAAAAAAAGGAAGAATCCATATGTACTAACATTTCAATAGGACGATAGGGATGGAAAGAAAGACTATGTTCCTGGATCTGAAGTTTTTAATGCGTTCATAGAGGTGAAAAGGACGTCCACAAGCGGCATTAATGTGAAGAGGGTATGATTATTAACACTGAAAGTGTGGTGATGTTACATAGCAAGTGGTAACCAATACATGGGTACATACATGTATCAAGGATTATCAAATTTATTTGAATTTGTGCAGTTAATTGTACTTCAATTATTCCTCAATAAAGTTGTAAAATATAAAAATTAAAAAATAGTATATAAAATGGTTTTAAAAAATCAAATAGGGACTCTAGAACCAAGGAATGCAATAACTGAAATTAAAAATTCAATAGATGTGTTTAATTACTGATTAGATACAGCAAAAAAAGACAATTAGCAAAATGGAAAATAGGTCAGAAGATAAAATCCAGACTGATGTATGGAGACCAAAAAAAAAAAAAAAAAATGAGAAGTACAGTAAGAGGCTTATAAGACAAGTTGAAAAAGACCAACGTACTTTCAAGTGGGTCTCAGCGGTAGCGGATAGAGAGTTTGCGGAATAATTGTGAAATAAAAGTATAATGGCCAATATTATCCCAAAAGCTGAAAAAAAATCAAGTGAAGGTTCATAAAGTTCTGAAAAATGTCAAGGGATGTAAATATGATGAAAACAGCAGCTAGACAGATACATCATAGTAAAACCAAAGACAAACAT
Organism: Camelus dromedarius; assembly: GCF_036321535.1. Taxonomy (NCBI): domain Eukaryota; kingdom Metazoa; phylum Chordata; class Mammalia; order Artiodactyla; family Camelidae; genus Camelus; species Camelus dromedarius. The sequence goes on along the minus strand of NC_087441.1, from coordinate 16,985,288 downwards.
GATACAATAATACAGAGATGTAAAGTTAAAGAAATACAGCTACACAAGTCCACATGGGTAAGTGTCACACACAAAAATATTAGACCAAAGAAATCTGGTATAAATAGTATGCAGTTTATTTTCAATTATTTTATTCATATACATTAAAAAAAGAAAAGCAATATATGGTGTTGGAGGCCTTATGTTTTGGGGGTTTCTCTGGGGGGATTAGATTCATTTATGTATTTCTTTATTTACCAGAGGTTCTGGGGATCGAACCCAGGACCTCATGCATGCTAGGCGTGCACTCTACCAGTGAGCTGTACCCTCCCCCTGGAAGTCTTATGATGTTTACCTGTGGTTACCTGTGGTGAGGAGTGCTGGCCTGGCCGTGATTAGGAAGCACATCTGGCAGGGCTTGTGGGGCTCCGGTAACATTAATACCTCTCGATCTGAATAATGGTGATCTGGCCACGTTTACTAGGTGATTTTTCAGCAAGTTTTACACTTACTATCTGTGTACTTTTTTGAATGTTTTTTAAACTTCGTTAAAATTTTTGAGTGGCTTGTACTGTAGGTCACAGATGCAGTGACCATCAGATAGGGTTTATCCTTCCCTAGGATATATTAAAATCCATGATAAGAATATAAGGTGATGAAGACAAGCAGTCAAAATTTAGAAGTCTTTTCATTGTACTGTCCTACTTTGAGAACCTCTACATCCTACACAGTTAATTTACATTTTGTGGGCTCTAGTTAAGTTGAAAATATTAGAAGTATTATTCAAATCTTTTTATCTTTAAGGCACTTGTTAGTCCTATGCATCAATAATTGAACACTGAAAAGTAGATGAGGAGGGACCCGCAGGCAGCACGAGGGGACAAACACAGCAGTTAGCCCTGTCAGTCCGTGAGGGACAGCGTTATAAGCAGAAAAGGCAATTTGCTGCTATGTTGGTTTTAAAAATGTGTTCTGTTACGTTATTTTCCTTAAACTTCCGTTTTAACTTATAAAAAAATCTAATTTCATACACAAATTATTAATTTCTATAAAAGTTTTAAGTAAATTTAGTTAGCTGAATTTAAACATTTTAAATTGCATTTACAACACTACTATTTTATTTTTACCTTAAGCACTTTAAAAGCCAAAAATCATAACAAATGAAATCTTGCCAAATATGTAAATCATCATGAAAAGTTGAAATAATCAAAATGATGTATTTTGAGAACCTTGATCTTTCCTATGCATACTATTAGTTTTAAATTTTTTCTTATCCCTATAACTTAATCATAAAACTAAAATTAAATATAAGGCTTTATATATTTTATATCTTAATTTGTTGAATTATGTAATATGCTGCACTTTTTCAGGTGTTACAAATACAAAATACCACATGTGGACAAAATTTTCATAAACTCAGCATAAACATACTAATGGTTTATAGTTTTTCTAGTTAGTTATGTACTTAGTGTTACTCATTAAGATGATTTTACCATTCCAAATAATTTTTGATTATCTCTCAGCTGATTGAGATCACATCCTACTCATGAATTTTGTGGATTGTAAAAAGCAGAGCTGCAGACCCCCAGGACAAATTTTCTCACACTTCAATATGTCACACCCAGACTTCTAGGACCTCTGTGCCAACAGGGACCACAAGTGGGTTGGTGTCATAACTTGAACTTCCCTTGTTACTCCCTTACTTGATTTTCTTATGCCCTCTTTCAGTTTTTTTACCCAATTGAGGTGGATGAAATGCTATAACCCAAGTCCAAGTGGTGACACTTGATTGGATTCAACTAATCTATTCACTGACTGAACCTGTTGTGAATTCCCTGGCATATCCATTCTATGGCAGAGCCAAAAGCCAAAATCTGTGAATGGCATTTCATCCCCCCTAACTGCTGTAGAGTCAGGAGTCTCAGGTCAACATAAGAGCAAGCCCGTTCTTTGTCGAGCCCTGGAGAGTGACTGCTATCACAGCTGCCTTTCCTAGGGACACTGTCACTGTAGCAACAACGTGCCAGTTTTGCCCATTCCTGTCTCCCAGCCTTGTTTGAGAGAATCAGCCTCACAAATATGTGTGTGCTGCCCTCTAGTGGCAGTTCCAGGTAAACCAGCGCCATTTAGCCTGAGGTGAACTAAGTTTTACGGAACACTAGCAAGAGAAAATTCGAAAGTTTAGGAAGTTCTGTCTACATGAAATTCAATTTTATCTTTGAAACACACTTACCTAAAATATATGTACTATAACAAATGTCTTTTTATTTATCCATAAACTTCTAGCTGTGGCAATGTTGATTTGGGGTCATATTGGCAATAACTTGAAAGAAAATACTGTGCTCTTGGGGTAACTAGTATAAATTTCACAGTTGTAAACTCAAGTGCTCAACACTCGCAATTAAATTTCTGACTCTGAGCCCCATTTCGCTGATACATTACTCTGATACTTAATTAAATCAATTCTGAACATCAGATTCCTTTGTGTTCTGATCATCAGCATTCAAAGATGACTACCATAGCTTTAAAATAAATGGTGTTCCGGAAAAATTTTAGCCAGTGCATTGACTGATGGAGAATATTTCTTCAGTAGTATATAAAACAATTAAATGTTTTTTAACACGAGACAAAAAAAAAAAGTACTGGTTGTAAAAGAATGAGGATGATAAAATGAACAAAATCAGAACTCTCTGTTGTTGACAAAACGTTAATATACAATGGACTACTATTCGGCCATTAAAAAAAGAAGGAAATCTTGCCATTTGTGACATTATAGATGGATCTTGAGGACATTATGCCAAGTGAAATAAGTCAGACAGCGAAAGACAAATACCATATGATCTCACTTATACGTGGACTCCAAACAAACAAACTCATCGATACAGAGAACAGGAGAACATATTGGTGGTTCCTGGAGGCAGGGGTGGGAGTGGCTGAAAAGGGTGAAGGAAGTCAAAAGATACAAACTTCCAGTTATAAAATAAGTAAGTCCTGGGGATGTTATGTACAGCATGGTAACTCTAATTAATACTACTGTATTGTATATTAAAAGTTCTCATCGCAAGGAAAACCAGATGTGACGACCTGTGGTGATGCGTATTAACCAGACTTGCTTTACCATTTTGCTCTGTATACAAATATTGAACAGTCATGCCGTGTAGCTGAAACTAATATAATGTCATGTCAATGATATCCCAATAAAAAACTGTAGTTATTTATTAGTAGTTTAAAACAAAAATTAAGATAACAGAAGTTTTTTTCTTCCTCCATTAGTCATTTTGTGCGATCCTTTATTAAGAAAGGGGTGCTTCCAGGATCTGGTTTATCTCCCCTTACTGAAAATGATGAATCTTCAGTCTATAACCAGGTAGACTTAAATCAATCGACGGGAACTGCATCTCAGGTAACTGTGTTACTCTTATTATTAGCCCAATTTTTAATTAGGAAATTTTTTTTTTCTATTTTGAAATATACATAAATGCATTTGAGCAGAATAAAGAATACTCCGAGAATAAGCTTCTTTTGTACCCATCTTCTAGATTAGAAAATGGGATATTCATCTTTTGCAGGAGTCTCTCGTCTGTCTCTTCAGAGTTGTGTCTCCCATCTGCCATTCGGAGTTGGGTGTTAGTCAACTCCACGGTCTTCTCATTTTGCCAATTATGGATATGTTTATGAACAATACACAGCTTAGCTTAATTGTTACGTCATTTTATTTAAGTGGACTCATATTAATTCTGGGACTTTTTAACATTGTTTGTGATATTTGTCTCTTTTGCTGCGTGTCACAGTTCATTCATTTCACTGGCCAAAGGTATTTAATGCCTAACTAGTCTGCCATTTGAAAACAATCTTTCACAGTGTTAATGGCTACCTTGATTGCTTTTTGTTTCTTACTGTTGTGAGCAGAGATACCATGATTGCTCTTTTTTTTTAAAACATTTTTTAATTGAGTTATAGTCATTTTACAATGTTGTGTCAAATTCCAGTGTAGAGCACAATTTTTCAGTCATACATGAACATACATATGTTCATTGTCATGCTCTTTTTCGCTGTGAGCTACCACAAGATCTTGTATATATTTCCTTGTGCTATACCGTATAATCTTGTTGATCATATTCTATATATGCCTGTCAGTATCTACAAATTTTGAAATCCCATTCTGTCCCTTCCCATCCCCCGCCCCCTTGGCAACCACAAGTTTGTATTCTATGTCTATAAGTCTGTTTCTGTTTTGTATTTATTTTGTATCTTTTTTATTTTAGATTCCACATATGAGCAATCTCATATGGTATCTTTCTTTCTCCTTCTGGCTTACTTCACTTAGAAAGACATTCTCCAGGAACATCCATGTTGCTGGAAATGGCATTATGTTGTCGGTTTTTATGGCTGAGTAGTATTCCATTGTATAAATATACCACCTCTTCTTTATCCAGTCATCTGGTGATGGACATTTAGGCTATTTCCATGTCTTGGCTATTGTAAATAGTGCTGCTATGAACATTGGGATGCAGGTGTCTTTTTGAAGTAGGATTCCTTCTGGATATATGCCCAGGAGTGGGATTCCTGGGTTATATGGTAAGTCTATTCCTAGTCTTTTGAGGAATCTCCATACTGTTTTCCACAGTGGCTGCACCAAACTGCATTCCCACCAGCAGTGTAGGAGAGTTCCCTTTTCTCCACAGCCTCTCCAGCATTTGTCATTTGTGGATTTTTGAATGATGGCCATTCTGACTGGTGTGAGGTGATACCTCATTGTAGTTTTGATTTGCATTTCTCTGATAATTAGTGATATTGAGCATTTTTTCATGTGCCTATTGATCATTTGTATTTCTTCCTTGCAGAATTGCTTGTTTAGATCTTCTGCCCATTTTTGGATTGGGTTCTTTGTTTCTTTCTTATTAAGTCATATGAGCTGCTTATATATTCTGGAGATCAAGCCTTTGTTGGTTTCATTTGCAAAAATTTTCTCCCATTCCGTAGGTTGTCGTTTTGTTTTACTTATGGTTTTCTTTGCTGTGCAGAAGCTTGTAAGTTTAACTAGGTCCCATTTGTTTATTCTTGCTTTTATTTCTATTGCTTTTGTAGACTGCCCTAGGAGAACATTTTTGAGATGTATGTCAGATAATGTTTTCCCTATATTTTCTTCTAGGAGGTTTATTGTATCTTGTCTTATGTTTAAGTCTTTGATCCATTTTGAGTTGATTTTTGTGTATGGTGTAAGGAAGTGTTCTAACTTCACTGATTTACATGCTGCTGTCCAGTTTTCCCAACACCATTTGTTGAAGAGACTGTCTTTATTCCATTGTATAGTCTTGCCTCCTTTGTTGAAGATTAGTTGACCAAAAGTTTGTGGGTTCATTTCTGGGCTCTCTATTCTGTTCCATTGGTCCATATGTCTGTTTTTGTACCAATACCATGCTGTTTTGATTACTGTGTTTTGGGGGGAGGTAACTAGATTTCTTTATGGATTTTTAAATTAATTTTTTATTTTATTTTATTTTTTAGTGGAGGTACTGGTGATTGAACCCAGGACCTTGTGCATGCTAAGCATGCACTCTACCGCTGAGCTATACCCTCCCCCATGATTGCTCTTGAATGTGCCTGTTTACACGTGCAAGAGTTTCCGTAGTTCTGCGGTTTGTAAACTTTTACGTGTTATGTCTCCCTTTGTCAATTTCCTGAATCACATAGAGCATTTCTTTCTGTGTATTAGTTGAGTATTGGTGATAGAGATCAGTGGAAAACAGAACAGCTGTCTGGATTAGCACTGTGTGAATTTGGTGGTCGAAGGACTGCCAAGTATAGTTGGCAGGTAGTTGGCCAGCTCAGATCACAGGACTATCTGTAGACAGGAAGACATGCCCACATGGAATCTGACAATGGGCCTGATAACTGCTGTAATTTCAAAGTAATGATCAGCATACATGACATTCTCAGAGTTTGCAACAACTCTAATATAACGTAAAATATTTTGATTTCTTTTGTGGATACAGTCGTAGTTATTAGCAATAACATTGTGGCCACTCACTTACATTGATACATTGATAATCGAAGAAAACTGCATGCTGAACTTCAGCTAAATGTGAAAAAAATCTTTAACCCATCCAGGTTCATGGATTCCTGAAATTTAACCATGGGCCTCAGTGGACACTAGACTAGGAAATTCGCTCTAGGATACGAATCTGGGAGTATCATTGATGGGGCACAGGGCATTCCACCTGTTTACCTTACTGTAAAATGTACTGGATGAGAAGTTTCTCTGCACCACATTTTGGCCAACACATACATTGTCTGACATTTTAACTTCTGCCATTGTGGTGGGTGTAAAAGGGGATTTAATAGATAATATAGTCACACGTTCAAAAATAAAATTATGAGGCATACATTAAAATGTCTTCTTTCCATGTAAGTACCTGTCCCACTTCCACTGCTCTGCCCTCTGTAGGACACTTTTGTGGTGTCTTTATATAAATGAAGAAAAACGCTATATTCCATCATTTACTCTCCTTCTATTCAAAACCTAACTTTTAAAAAAATTTTTCCTTAATGCATACTGGAGCTAACTTCACTATGCCTAAAGCTTGTCGTTATTCTTAAAGTCACATAATATTTCACTATGTGAATGAACCATAGTTTATTTCTACCAGCCTCCATAGATGGTATAAGATAGCCAAAGGCACAGCATCACATAGAGGTAAACAACTTTTTTTAGTATTAGTTGAAAATTGAAGACTAACAAATGAGAAATCCTGCAAGGAGAATGAATAGACTTTAACATTTTTAAAGCTTTTTTTTTTTTAATTTCAGACTATTGTATGCCATAATTTTAAAGAGTCAAATTACCAAAAAGATCATCATAAAAATAGCCAGCCTGCCTTACCCCTCATCCCTGAGCCTCCCTCCCCAGAGTCAATCACTTTTTTTTATTCACATGTTTCTTCTGCTATGTGTCTCCATATTTCTAAGCTGTAGGCTTTATGAAGGCAGAGATATTGATTGTAACATATACCGTGTCTCCCTCAGCACCTGCAAAGATGCCTGGCATCTGGCAGACACTGTTACATCCTAGCTGAATGACTAAATTCTGTTCTTTCTTGAGCTATCAATTTAGACATCATCTCCCTGACTTCCTTACTCTTCTTGACTAAGACAAGGATTTAGTGCTCCCGAAATCCTGTATTCACTCACCATCCCATACCTCCACTTTCCTCTGTCTTCCAGATTTTTTCATTTCACCAGTTTTTGTCAAATCAGTATTTTAGCTGTGTAAGGATTATTACTGCTAAGGCAAACTTCTTTTTGATATATGAATTTTTGTACAAGCTAATTACTGCTTTTTTTGTTGTTGTTTACTTTTCTATGACACTTTAAGAGGCCTTCCCAAACATTGAAAAAGAAATAGAAAAAAAAGGAAAAAGAAAATCTCTCTAGACACCAATTACCACACAAACATGTCAGATAATTCTATCAATGCCAACTGTTTTCCTGGAGACATCACTCCCAGAAATCTTTTGCTCTGTTGCTCTTGTTCAAACTGATGGAAACTTGTACCTGGCGTTATGGGACTTCCTTTTATCTCTCTCCTCTGATGATTTCCTAATTTTTGGAAACTAAGTTCTCCTCCTCCTTTATCCTCTAATTTGGGTGGTACACATCTCCAGTATTTCCTGAGAAAAGATGAATGAGAAGTGAACATTATGAGGCTTTGTATGCCTGCAGAGGTCTGTATTCCAACCTCTCACCTGATTGATTCTTTGGTGGATTACGGAATTCCAGTTTGGATGTTGTTTCTTTCAGAATTTTGAAGCTCTTCCTTAATCCTTTGTCTCTTACCTTCAAGCATTGCTCTTAAGAACACAGATGATATTCTGATTCTTGGTATGTGTGTGGCTCTTTTTTCCCTCCAGGAAAGTTTTAAGACCCTCTTTTCATTCTTGGCATCATGAAAATTTACAGTGACTGGCCATGTAAGTGGGTATATTTACATTAACTGTGCTAAGTACTCCATAAGCCCATTCAACCTGGAAACTCATGTTTTTCAGTCTGGAGAATCTTCTTATACTGTTTCCTCAAGCAATTCCTCTTCTTAGAACAATGATACTGAATACATTCACATTGTTGTGCATGTATTCATTCATTCCAGAACTAACTTCATTTTACAAAACTAAAACTTTATACCCATTAAACCATTCTCCATCCTCCCTCCCCTCAGCCCCTTAAAACTACCCTTCTATATCTTATCTCTAGGATTCTGATTACTCTAGGTACTCATATAAGTGGAATCATACAGTGTTGTATTTTTGTGGCTGGCTTATTTCACTTAGTATCATATCCTCACAGTTCAGCCATGTTGTATCATGTATCAGAATTTCTTTCCTTTAAGGCTGAGTAATATTCCATTGTGCATGTATTTTGTTTATCCATACATTCATCAATGGACTTTTGGTGAATGAGGCTGCTGTGAACATGGGTGTATAAATGTTTCAGATGCTGCCTTCAAATTTGAGGGTATATACATAAATGTGGAATTGTTGGACCATATGTTAATTTTACTTTTAGTTTCTTCCAGAACCATCATACTGTTTTTCATAGCAATTTCAACATTATATATTCCCAGATAGCACAAAAGTTCCAATTTCTCTACATCCTCACTGACACTTGTCATTTCCTGTTTTTTTTAAAAGCAGCTATCCCAGTGGGTATGAGGGTAGCACCCCATTTGTTCTGCATTTCCCTGTGTGATGCTGAGGATATTTCCATGTGCTTTTTGTTCATTTGTATATTTTCTTTGGATAAATATCTGTTCAGATCCTTTGCCCATTTTTTAATTGGGTTGTTTGTTTTTGTTGTTCTTTGTAGAAGATCTTTATATATTCTTGATGTTAACCCTTTATCAGATATGATTTGCAAATAATTTCTCCCTTTCTGTAGGTTGCATTTTCACACTATTGATTGAATGACAGAAGATTTTTTTCTATGTAGCCCAATTTATTTATTTTTGCTTTGGCTGTCTGTGTTTTTGTTGTCATATCTAAGAAATCAATGTCAAATCCAGTGTTACGAATCTTTTCACCTATGCTTTCTTCTAAAAATTGTCAGTCTCTTAGCCTTTTGTATCAGTTTTACTGCCCAAACTTTCTATTGAATTTATTTCACTTTCCTATTTTTAGTTTCTAAGAGCTCTCTCTGATTCTTGACTGTATTTTTGCAGAAGTTTATTATTTGATAAATGAATATCCTCTTATCTTTCAGATATTACTAACAAAAATTTTCTTCCTATATTATTGTTTATTTCCTATGAATCTTCCCACCCATACCCATTAGTTTCTTTTATGTGAGATGCTTTCCTCAATTATCTGGCAATGCATTATTGTGCATAAGTCTTTAAGGAATTTATGACATTAAAGAACTGCTGATCAGAAGACGCTTTATGGAATGATAGAGTCTGTCAACTAGTGGCTTTAATTTGAGGTAATTGGGGATAAATGAGCTTCATTTGGGGGTGGGACTAGCTCCAAATATCAGATTTCCTGAGGATTTTCCCCCTGCTCCGTTCAGTTTCTCAAGTTAAGGGTCCTCTAATCTCCCTACTGGAGTGGAATGTGGTCATAAGGATTGTTATAGCCTTATCCACCAGTTATTAAAGCCAAGCAGCACAGAGTTCCTAAGTCACAAAGTTCAGTATTTTGATGGTCATTTAATTCCTCTCCTCTCTTGCTTCCCACAGTATCTGTGAACCCAGATCTGGAGATTTCTCATTTAATTTCTCCACTTGAAACAACTCCCAGTGTCCTGTTTAGGCAGAAGAAGGATAGATGCTAAACCAGAAAGGATTCAGGAGAAGAATCGACATTCAACCCACTCGTGTATTTTCAGCCTGTGTCTCATTCTCTCTTTCTGCAGTGCCTGCTAATTGTTTCTGGGGTCCTAAGGCATGGATGGGCTCGCTTCTCACTAGCACTTAGTATTCAGTTACTCTACTCTGTTATCTCCTTCACCAGCTTTACACCATCCAAAATATTGTTGACATCCCCCATCATCAGTCTGTACACATTTATACCATTTTATCTCTTATACTTATTTTAATTGTTCCAGAGATAAAAGAGTTGTACATGTGAATTTAACTTATTTTCCCTGTTAAAAATTTGAGACACCATCTTTATAATTTGAAATAATCCTTTCTAGTTTCTTTATACTAATTGCCAATTCTAATCTCATTTTACTCAATCTGCATTCTGGACAGATGCCTCATACCAAGTAATATACCTAGTTGGGGATACTATTGTTTTATTTTACTTTTATTATAAGATTCAAACATTTAATAAGCTTACATGTTCTGTATTTTAATGTTAACGAACTTAAACTCTCAGCCAATTGTTTAAGTAAATTCACATCCTTTGAATTTCAAGGTTAAAAACAAATTCTGTTTTGCTGTTATGTTTTAGTAAGTATTTGAAGAAATCTATTTCTTCAATATTTAAAAGATAGTATTAACTCTTTTAAAAACTGTGGTGCTTTAGAGAGCTATGATGTCTCGTTGAATTTATAAATGGTTTCTTAATGTGGTCCTTTCAATTCACAGGGTCATGTTGCTTCACAAGCTGTACTTGGAAAAGGTAAATTAATAACCTTCTCATGACTTTTTTTTTTAGCAGACATCAAAGCACAAAGGGGTCTCTTGCTCCTTGACAGCTTTTAGCTCTCCCTTCTTTTGGCTCTCAGCAGACTCCCTCCAGTGCCTCCTCTGATGTGCTGAGTCTAATCTTCTCTGCGCTAGAAAAATCAGATAATCTCACTTGTTAAATTCAAGCTTAAAATCAAAATAGAAAACAATCTGATTAAAGTCCCATGAGTAACATTCATGTGTTTTTAATGCATGCATGTTATGATCAAAGCACTAAAACCATTTCGAATTCCTCAGTTCCTAAATGAAACTTGACCAAGGCTCAAATCCAAAAAAGTGTTATGTGGCATATGAATAAATGACATTTTGGTTCAAGAAAAGTGTATGAGAACTTTATGGCATTACTTGATAAACATAAAGCAAGATTACAGAATCACTGACTGTGGGGAGCTATGAAGTGGCTTACACAAATATGTCAATCCAATAGGTCTTTCAAGTTTTTGTTTCTCCTTCTGTTGCCTGGGTCACCCCCTCTTATATGAATATGTCTGTTTACAGCAGATATGAAGTACATAAACTAGCTAATTTCTGTTATATCATTATAATCGCTAAAGAATGTGTGCATAAATTTATGAGAGTGATTTCAAAATTTCTGAATGCTCTACATAAGTTATGATTAAATTTTCCTGAGTATATCAACACGGGTCTCCGTACGAACCTCCACAGATTTGAAGCCTGCATGTAAGTGATTCTGTCAGTAAATATTTCCTCAAAACAGACTTCACTATGTGAGTCTACAATCCTCCATGTCTTAATAACTTACTATGTAACAGTAAAGGTGTGCTTGACGTGGCTGCCTTCTGCCACACACAGATGAACCGTCAGACTGTGGACTGAATGACACAGCCCATCCAGCTGAGGGAATCAGTTTGGAAAGAGATTTGTTCAGCCAGATAACAGCAACACAAGACAAATCGCAGGAGGAGCTTACAACAGTAAATAACAGCGTTTGTAAAGAAATATGGTTAGATTTTGAAGACTTCTATATAGGCTTTCAGTAAGTAAAAATTTGTTGTTGTTATTTCATATAGTGGATACAGAAGTGAATTTTTAACTTCTGTGTAAGAGTTAAGCCAGTGTTAGTCTGGTGTCTATGGAACACCAAACAAAAGTATCAGAGGGAAATAACGGGTGAATTGGTTTGGCCACATGAAACAGGAATAGCCAGAATGGTCTCAGGCCAGTTTCAGGTCAGTTTTCCTCAAAGACTTGTTTGTTGAATAAGATGAAGACAGTTTATTCACTGAGGAAGATCATTTTTGTCCCTTTCAGAAAACTGATTCAATACAGTTATTTTTTTTTCCCAGCTTTACTGAAGTACAGTTGACAAATACAGTTGTAAGTATTTAAAGTGTGCATGGTGATGAATTGATACATAGGTACTTTGTGATGAATTGGTACACATTTACATTGTGATGAATTGATACACATGCATACATATATATATATATATATATATATATATATATATATACACATACACACACACATTGTAAAAGACCGCCCCATTGATGGGTATGTTAATTGGATATATATTTATCTTCTTACTGTGTGTGAGAATATTTAAATTCTAGTCTCAGTGAGTTTTAATTCTACAATATAGTGAAATCAACTATGGTTGTCATGTTGTACATTAGAACTTCAAACTTATTCATCTTATTACTGAAAATTTGTACCCATTTACCAACCTCTCCCTATTTCCCCCACCCCCACCCCTGGAAACCCTTTTTCTCCTCTCTGAGTTGTTATTATTTTTGTAACTTTCATCTGTCTTTATCTGTTCTGCCTGTAATTATTTGCTTCTAAGAAACCTAACATGTAGTACTAGTTTGCTGCATATGACAATCATCTGTTATAAATAATGTTTTTCAGGAATATATGTATTTTCCACAAGCCAAGTTCGTACTGTTTTAACTTTCAAAAAACAGAATTCAAGGTAAATATACTCTGGTCTCTTTCCCTTCTTAAATTTTTGATAGAATCATGCTAATGAAAAACACCTTCAAATGTATCGAGCATTTCTAAACTTGTAACATAATTATATTCAAAAATTTAATTCTTACCGTCTTCTGCTAATCTCTTATCCAGACAATAAGCCAAATTCCACTACTTCCTACCCCCAAGTGTGATGTACCTGATTATGTTACCATGGTTCATTAGTATATCAGTTCATGTTAGGGAATTTTTGACTTACGAATAAATGAAGGAAAAGCCCAAATAAATTTACTATATGTGATTTCAATTGGTGTTTACTGACTTGCACACAATTCCTAAAACGTAAGCACATTTTCACTATCATTTCTGTTATTTTTGCGCACGTTCTTCCCTCTGCCTGGCATTCATTCACCATCCTTATCACCTCCACCTGGTCAATGCCTCGAAGTCCTTCAGAACAACATGGGTGTCCTTGACCCCGTGAGACCTCTGTCCCTGGCCATAGAGTCTGGGTCAGGTACCCTGGCTCCACGCACTCTGTGTGACTTGTCCTCACCCGGACACTTTCCTCCCTCCATCCTCTGCCTGATCACTTCTCTGTGCCCCTCCTCCTCTCCGTCCACTCGATGTCAGCATCGTAAGGAGGACTCTGTCCTTTTCCTTACTGTTGCAGTACAGGTCCTGGCCTGAGGTCAAACCTTGGTAAAAAATAAAACTGTTGAATGAAGGAATGAATGAATGAATAATTATTTAAAAATCTCACATTGAGTGGAATTTGGGGGGAAACTACGAAACATATTCTGGGAAACTCAGTTGTACTAAAACTTGCATGTTGTTTGGATGGGGCCGTACAAGCCCTCAGTGTTAATCCCACATCTTCATGAGCTGGACGCAGAGTTCGGAGAAGTAAGGAGTCTTGGGGATGACCTTTCCCTTTGCTCTTGTACTAGATGAAAACGCAGGCAGAGAAAACCTTATGAGCATTCCTCAGGAGGTGCTCTGAGGCTGGTTTCCTGCTCTGAAAGTAAGACCCAGGTGTGTGGTAGTGACTTGGGGCTGGGGAGGGCAGGGGTTGGAACTGTCAACCTGGTTCTGAAGTCTATGCATGAAAGCACCCAGAGGAATGGTTTGACTTTATGAATATAGGAAAACAATAACAACACAACAAAAACTGTTAATAGGGAATGACGGAACCCAGAGTACGGTATGAGAACAATGTACAGTTTCCAGTTAACTTAGGAGTGTTGTCATATTCAAACTATCGGCAATAATTGAACAATAGTCACTTATAGGTACTTTCTCTGTTCCTAGCCCTGACCTAGGCTCCTTATTGCATTAACTCCTCATAGCAAGCCCAATGAAAGGACTATTGTTATTGTCAATTTTCAGGTAAGGAAACTGAGGCAGACCAAGTTTGGGTAAAAAGCCCAAGATGACCAAATTAGTAAGTGGCACAAGCATCGCGAGAGCTGGGTTTGTCCGACGTGAAGCTGGTGCCTCTGTCACAGGCTCACCTTCGGGGGAAGCAGATTAGTGGCTCTGGAGACAGACCGCCTAGTTGTGAATCCAGGTCTCACTGGGGGTGGGATCTGAACAAGTTATTTAAGTTCTCTTTGCCCCCGTTCTCTTATTTATGCAAATGGCAGTAATGAGAGACTTTACATCATAGAGTCAGGGGATAAATGAGAAAATATATATGAATTGCTTAGAAGAATGCCTAATACTTAGTAAGTGAAAATAAATGTTGGCTGTCATGATTATTACTAAGAGCAATTACATATGTTTTTGTTATACATCATCACCCTGATATATATGTGTATGTGTGATGGGAAAACGGCCAGCTGTTCTTTGTTCTGATCCTATTTTAATGCAGTGATGGGAAGTATAGAATTTTTTCTTTTCTTTTAAAGTCCCAGCTTGGCAAAATAAAACAGCAGCATCCATTATGAGTCCCTTCATTCCCCTGAATTTTGTTTTTTTAATTTCAGTGGTCTGAGAAAATGATACCTTTTTGTTAGAGGATGTTATTGGAACCCAAACTTAACAGCCTTTAGTACGGCCTGACAGGAAGGATTGTCTGGGGTCTGAGGCCAGGCAGTCCTGATTTTAGTGGCCACAGGCACTGCCACCTGAGCCGGGGACACAGAGCCTGAGGCCCCTCCTCTGCCCGCCCCTTAGATGTGCCATGGGTGATGTCATGGGGGTTGGAGGGGCTCTCAAAGGTTCCTTGTGCTGGCACCAGGGCGGAAGCCCTGTGTGTGGCCTCCAGGGCCACCTCACCCTCAAATCCTCAGACTCCTTAAAATGACAGCAATGAGCTCTGAGCAGAAACTTCCTCAGTCACACACGCTGGGCTGGCAAATCCAGGGCCCTTCATGGTTTTAGACGGTGAATGTTTGAAACAACTGTTCCTATCAGCAACATGTTGCAGCTAAAAAAAAAAAAATGAAATGAAGTGTCAAATGCTAACCATTGGAAAACACTGGAGGAAGCAATCATGTAAGACAGTTACACCGTATCAAGCAATTTTAGCAATCTCATCATATGTGATTAATAAGAATTCCTTTTTCACAGTGTTACTAGAGATTTTTCTTCATCTTTCAACTTATTTAAATATCGTTGTAAAATAATACGAAGAGCTTTTAAAATATGATGATGAATTAATTTAACACATTTACCATATAACATCAGTCAAAAGTTTTTTGAAGCACTGGGAAATTGAAATACAGTAATAGCATAATTATTGAGAAGACCATCATTGGAGCCAGGTAGATAGATAGACCCACTTTTGCATCTCAGCTTTGCTACTTGCAAGCTCTGTGACCTTTAGCAAGTTGCTTACCCTCTCTGTGTTCTAGCTTCTTCACACACAATTATGGATATTAGTAGTACCCACAGAGGATGAATCAAAATCATGTTCATGTGATCCTTATATGGCTCTCCTCTAAGGGATGTTCCTGTTGTACTCAGGAATTTCTTGTTTGCCCAAGACAAAAATCCAGTTTGGTTCATTAGTGTGCAATAGGTATGTTTCTGAAGATCTTGTAGAAAGAAAGAGTAAAGGGTTTCTATGACAAACCACCAAGTAAAATGCTTTGATACATTCCCATTCTCTGCCAGAGTTTCTCCATGGCCTGGATACTTATCAGGGACCCATTCTCTAAGCACTACTTAGTTCTGGGCTCAATGTCTTCCTCTAGTTGTCATTTTTGGAACAAGTGTGTCCCTCTTCTTTGCTCATGGAGAAGAGCTTTGGCTGCCTGATACGGTGGCCCATCTCACACAGGCCCTGCACACCCAGCTTCCACGGACCGTTGCCAATGTTCACAATTTTCCTCCCATCGTTAAACCTGCAAAGTACTTATTGTGGTGTCTAGACCACAGTAAACTCTCTATAAATGTTAGATCTTGTAATTTTAGTAGAAGTGGAAAAGAGCATGAGTAGACTAATATGAAATACAATGAGTGGTCTGATTTCTTGCAGTTCTCGGATGAACGCATGTCCTACTATCTGTTTGTGGACAGTCTAAAACCTATTGAACTGCTGGTTTGCTTTTCTGCATTGGTACGCTGGGGAGAATCCGGAGGTAAGAGGACTCTGAGAAAATTATAGTCTGAAAGCCCAGCTCACTGCTTGTCCAGGGAAATGTATGGTACAATGTTTAGACTCTGAGTGAAGGAACGTATTCCCTTTCCAGACGCTAAGAAAGTTGCACACCACCTGATGAGATCTTCTTAACTCCTCTGACATCAAGGATGATGCTTGTTCTTGCCTCCTGCGCCTCTCCTTGTCCTGGTCATATGGTCCCTTCTTTGGCACGCCTCATCCCTCTCTTTTTCTTTCCACCTGTACATGTCATCATTCTTGATTCTTTCAAAATCTATTGGAAAACATGAACTCTTTCTTCTTTGATTTGGCAATTTCAAAGACCTTTTCCTGCATCCCACCTGGTTCCCTACTTTCATGGTCATATTTTAGACCCTGTTGTACCAGTAACTGCATCATCTCAGTCAGTTTGCAGTTCTCTGACCACCACCCTTGGATCTCCAGTTCACATTCTCTCCAGAACTCCCACCCCTAAAGTTCTTTGACTGAACTGGGACCACAGTCCATCAACGCTACCTCTTTTTCTGCTGCTCTCCTCACATCATTATTTCTCTTATTCCCAATGTAGTTTCCATGGTCCATCGTTGTGTTTATACCCTTGCAGATGCCCTCAGCACAGCACTCTCCTCACGCTCTCATCTTACATTCCTGGCAAAGTCCTAATACTGGTTGAACGTCTCTCTGGGCCTAACCTGTGGTTGCATCAGAGCAGCTGAATGTAACTGAGAAAAGAAAAATCCTACTAGCTAGCCCCACATTAAACTGAGGACCACAGATCTCAAAAATCCCCTAAGCACTGCCGTCATTTCATTGTCCCGCTCATTCTCATAGGTGATTATTTCAAACTTTTAGCTCTCTCTCTGCCTTCGATCTCCAACACCCACTCTTATCCTTCCTCGTTTTCAGCTGATGACCTTGCTGCTGTTTTCACTGAAAATGACCCACTTCCTCTCCTCCTAATGAACTCTCCCAAGCTCTAGCCACCCTTCCCTCCTGTTCTAACGCGTGGACTATCCCTATTTCTCTCAAAGGGCAGCCTCTTGTGAACACATGCACGAAACATCATTCTTTGCTTGTTTGGCTTGTTTTATTAAAACATTTTTATCTAACTCAGCAATACCTGACACTGTACAGAATCAGTAAATATATGCTGAATGCTTAATGTCGAATTTCTTGCCCACTTTGAGGACAGAGACTACGATTTTCCACCAGGATATACCCAGTGTTTTGAATGGTGTCAGATGTGTGCCAGGTGGGCAATGAGTACTTTGAATAAAACTTTCCGAACTTCAGTGGCGTGAGCTTGGTGTGTCTACCTCACCATAGCTCCTAAGCCACACCACGCCCTAGAACGCTGAAGTTCTGTGTGCGTGGACGGCTTTCAGGCCATGTGGTGGCCTCAGAGCCTCAGACTGATGTTACCTGGAAACAGGGAAGAAGTGTTTTGCTCTCAGCTACTGATGAAGAACAGTCAATATTTTCTGTCGATTTTAAGAGAAAAACTTGACATTAAAATTTTGTTAATTATTTGCTATTTTTCCACACAGTCAAAGCTAAGAATCAAAGGTTAAAACTTTAAGTAAATGGTGGGATATTCTGACTTTGCTTAGCCACTATCTTAGGAAAATCTCTCATTTCCTCCTTTCACGTTGCATCGAGAGGTATCATAATTACTGCTGTACATAAGAAAAGCGGTGGTATGCACCACTGAAATATCCCTGTCTGTCCTCTTTTTGCTGACTTTTCCATTCCTGGTTTCTTCAGCTGAGGGGATGACTGTGTGGAGAAAAATAAGGTAAGGGGGAAGATCTTGATTCCTCTTGAGTATTATTTCCAGATTATTTACCCAGGGTAGTTTCTAATGTTTTATGAACGTTTTCAGACCATCTCTAATTCTTGCTGGTGATGGTTATTATTATTGTTATTAACAATATTATGATTATTAATGTCATTATTGATAAAAAGCAATACCAGTGAAGGCCAACTATATGCTCACAATCAAATATATATATATATATATTTTTTTTCTTTTCTTTTCTTTTTCACTTCTCCTAAAGCTTTAACAAAAGACAGCCCCCCCATAGAGCCTGGACTACTTACAGCTGAAACAGTTTCTTGGAAATCTCTGAGGCCACGCGATCTTGTTGTGAAGATTCACACATATGCAACCAAGGCCGCAGTGGTTCGCCTGCCAGTTGGGTATGGGCTGACTTTGTTTTTCCCATACTAAGAATTTTTTGAAGACTTGTAAACTTTTGACTACTAAGCAGTGAAACAATGTGGAATCTAATATGTTTCTCCCTGAAGTGATTTTTTTAAGGCATTGGTTTATCATCTTGAGATTCTTGAGAAAATAATTCTTGTGAACAAATAAACTGAAGAAATTCTGTACCTTCTGGAAGGTTCATAATCGTCAAAGAATCTGGTTATGGCTTCAGTAAAGATAACCGTTCAAAGTCGTTTAACCCAGCATTTCTTAAAATTAATGAAAAAGATCTTTTTTGCTGTTTTATTGTAAAACATATCCCTTAGCAAGAGCCATGATTTTATCTAAATGCAGATTGAGGAAAATAACATTTTCACCTGCAAAGCTATAGTTTTATCTGTAGTTTGCTTTTAATTTTACCAGTTGTTTTATTTTGATTTCAGATAAAGTTGGTTAAACACATCACATTTTCCATTTTAAAGAAACTGTGTATAATTGAAAAGTTTTCATGATTTTGATAAATGAAATTCAAAATATTACCTCATATTTTGGATGAAATAAACAATTTTGCTGGATTTCCTAAGATCAATCATGATAATTTTTTGTGATAGATGAAAAGCTATGGCTCTTGTATAAAAAGCAAAGCCCAGGCCAAAAAAAAAAAAATGCTAAATAATCTATGGCAAGCATCCAATATTCCTAAAGAAATAATAAATTTTAAAGCTTCTATCTTTTCACATCTTCCCTAAAAACTGTGGTATGAAGAGATTCTCCGAGAAATCAAGATGATCAAGGGCAGGGAATTGATAGAGAACCTACTTTCATCTACATTTCCTCCCACAGGACCTAAGGTCCCCACAGGTCCCCGTACATAGGTTTTGAATATGCTCTGAGTGCTCACTGAAGAAAGGGGAGTGTCCGTGCTCTCAGTGATGCCTCAACCTGGTGGGAGAAACACAGATAACAAGCACGAAATTATGCATTTGTGAGAAAATGACTATGGAATCCACAAAGCACTACACTGACATGAATTATTACTATTGTTAAGGGAAAATCGAGATGAGCCTTTTGTCAGTGTGTCTGCCGTGTGTGGGAGATGTCTCCAACACGTGCACGTCTATCATTCAGTGTAACCGTTTTTGTCCGACATAATTAGTGACATATAGATTCCATGATCTCTAAGGGCTCTTTCAGAGGGAACATTCATCGTCTACGCCTCATCTGTATCACAAAATTCAACTCTCACTGACGTTTGACTTTGAGCACAAACTGTCATCAAGACGCTAACGGGGTGGAGGGGAGCCTACAACAAAGGAAACCCTTGGTTCTCATCTATCACCCACTGCCTTTAGGAGACACATGCTGCTCTTCACTGCGTCCTCCCCAGTGGGGCACTCCATACACATCTGCAGCATGGGGACCTTTGTCGTCGGGGACGAGGATGTTGTGCTGCCCAGCTTTGAGCCGGTAAGTATTTTAGCAGCTGTGATGTGTGTGTGTGTGTGTGTGTGTGTGCACGCGCCTTATTTTCAAAGATTTTGAACTATTCATACTGTGGAGAAAATACCCCTGGTCCCCAATGTGAGGTCAGTGTTCTTTCTACATGTCCCTAATACTGCAGGAATGTGTTCCTTGTTTTATATCTCTCGGACCATAGCACCTAACAAAATGCTTTGATCAAGTAAGTCCTCCATGAGTAACTATTAAATCAACTGTAGAGCAGATATTAAATATATTAACAGAAATTAGATCTTTATAAACTGAATTACACTTAAAGAAACAGAAGTGAGGCTGACTGCTCTGCTTTGTCTCCACAGGAGAGCTATCGATTTACAGAGCAGTCTTTAACAATTTTGAAAGCTGTTGGACACGTGATTGCTAATTTCAAGGATAAGGGTAGACTCTCTGCAGCCCTGAAAGATCTGCAAACAGCTCACTACCCTATCCCCCTGCAGGACAAAGAACTAACTGCGCAGCACTTCAGGGTAAGCGTGTTCAGGTTATAATGTTCCTAGAAGAATGTTCTTTTTGAAATAATACATCTCATAGTAGGTGACCTCCAGAATCAGAGCTGAGAAAATGCTTCAGTTGGAGACAGTTCATTTGGGAAGAGACGTCAGCAAGCAGAAATGAGTGAGTAGGAAGAATGAGATGAGAAAGAGACGAATGTTCATTAAAGGGTGTGATAATTATTGCTGTGGGCTACTGGGGCTGTATCCTCCAGGAGATCCTGATAAACGATGTAGGACATCCCTCAGGAGGGTCCCGCTAATGGATAAGGCAATTGTGACATTTACCCAGCAACCCCTTCCCGGCTCTCAGGTGCATTTACTTCCTCACACTTACAACTTGTGCCTCTGCTGGGGCTGAGCAGCCTTCTGGCTTCACAGGAAGCCTTGAGGGATTGAAGCAAAGAGACTTCGTGGTACCCCCTACACACTGTTGACATTTTGCACTAGATGATTTCTGTTGTGATCCTGACCCACCAATAGCAATATGGCTTCCCTACACCCTCTAAACACCCATAGCATCCTGTTGTGACAACTAAAAATGATATTGGACATTGTCAAGTGTCCCCTGGGGAGTAGTGTTACTAGAGTTAGCAAATAAAAATACAAGACACCCAGTTAAATTTGTTTCACTAAAGATTTAATTTTTAGAGTAGTTACAGGTTCATCACAAAATTGGGCAGATGGGGGTTTCCCAATATTTCTCCTGCCCCTACACATGCCTTCCCCATTATCAACATCCTCTACAAGTGGTCCATTTGTTACAGCTGGTGAAGCTACATTGACACATCAATCGCTCAAAGTCCGTAGTTTACGCTGGGGTTCACTCTTGGTGTTGTACGTTCTGTGGGTTAGGACAGATGCATAGTGACATGTATCTATCGTTGTAGTGTCATAGATAATAGTTTCAGTGCCCTAAAAATCCTATGTGTTCTGCCTGTTCATCCCTCCCCTACCCCAAGCCCTGGCAATCATTGATCTTTTTAGTCTCTCCATAGTTTTGTCTTTTCTAGAATGTCATAAAGTATGTAGTCTT
The DNA here is from genome assembly GCF_036321535.1 of Camelus dromedarius. Lineage (NCBI taxonomy): Eukaryota > Metazoa > Chordata > Mammalia > Artiodactyla > Camelidae > Camelus > Camelus dromedarius. The sequence continues at coordinate 16,963,829 of NC_087441.1, read as the reverse complement.
TCTAAATTGGCATCTTTCACTTAGAAATATGCATTTACCTTCCTTCTGTATCTTTTCATGACTTTGTAGGTCATTTCTTTTTAGCGTTGAATAATACACCATTGTTTGGATGTACCATGGTTTATTTAGTTATTCACTTACTGAGGGACATCTTGATTGCTTCCAAGTTTTGACAATTATAAGTGAAGTGGCTATAAACATCTGTGTGCAAGTTTTTGTGTGGATGTAAGTTTTTAATTCATTTGGGTAAATACAAAGGAGTGTAATTGCTGGATCATATAGTAAAAGTATGTTTAGTTCTGCAGAATCATCAAACTGTCTTCAAAACTGGCTGTACCATTTTTCATTCTCACCAAAATGAATGAGAGTTTCCATCGCTCCATATTGCAGTCAGCATTTGATGTTGTCAGTATTCCAGGTTTTGGCCTTTCTAATAGATGACAGTGGTGTCTTGTTTTAATTTGCATTTCCTTGATGACATATTGATGTAGAACCCCTTTTGATGTGCTCATTTTCCATCTGCATATCTTCTTTGGTGAGGAATCTGTTAAAGCCTTTGGCCCATTTTTAATCAGGTTGTTTGTTTTCTTATCGTTGAGTTTTAAGTATTCTTTCGCAAATATTTCCTCCCGGTCTATGGCTTGTCTTCTCATTTTCTTGACACTTACTTTACAGAGCAGAAGTTTTTAATTTTAGCGAAATCCTTATCAATTCTTTCTTGCATGTGTCATGGCTTTAATGGTGTATCTGTAAAGCCATTGCCATACCCAAGGTCATCTAGATTTTTCTCCTTTTATCTTCTAGGAATTTTATACTTTTGCATTTTACATTTCTGTCTACTGTTCATTTTGAATTAATTTTTGTGACAGGGTGCAAGGTCTCTGTCTAGATTCATTTCACCCAGTTAAATTTTAATTTTGTAAAAAACAGTGTGTATAATATATACTACATACTTACATTAAAAATTATTCTAAAAATTTAGTTTCTCTGTTATTCCACCTTAACTGGGTAGAAGGTGTTGTTGGGGAAATATCATTAGAAACAAAATCTCCTTCAAACCAAGAAAACCTCCACCAAGGTAAAAGAAAAAGTATATTTTTTAATAAGCATTAAACCAGAACGTGACGTACATCAAGGGTAATCCGCTAAAGCAAATCTCCCCTTTTTGCATAGCTCGGCAGATACAGCCCATTACATACATGTTCTCAAGATAAATGATCATCAGTCCTTAAGTAAAAGAATTTGATAGTGCCATTTGTTACACATAGTCAATCCTAAATTTACCTGATACAAATTCAGGGTGACCATTTGTGTTAGCTAATTGACTTTATCCAAAAGAAAGAGAAAAATCATGTCTTTATAGCAAGAAGTAGTTTTGCAAGGTGGCATGAGGCTCCCAGGGAAGTTAGGCTCCCCCCCTTCCACAGACACTGGGCGACTGGGGCTCTGTCTTCCTTGATGATCACATTTCAGAGAGATGGCTCCCAGGTCCTTGAGAAAGATATTCCTGGATCTTAAAAACTGGCAAGAGAACTATTTAGCCTTTAAAAATATTTCCATATATTTCAAAGAAAGAGAGAAAGAACTTAAAATTACAAGTTTTCTGAAGTGAATGCTCTAAGAAAAGGGAGGGGAAGAGTTTCTTCCCTTATTTTCCATAGGGAGAATTAAGTCTTCTTTTGTTTTATTTAACTTGGCATTTGCCCTTACAATTTCTTCTATTTTATCTGGTGACCCTGCCTGGGACACGAATTACTCCCAGTTGAAAACCACTCACCTAGGGCATGAGTAATTTACAAAAAATATCTGCCATGATTTATCTTTTTAAGCAATCCGATTGTTCCTGAGTTAATTCTGTCCACCCAGTCTTCAAGGTGGTGGCTCTAGGTGGCTCTTGCTGGTGGTCACAAGCTCTAGAAATAAATGATTAAATCATCACCTAACAAGAAAGCCACAGTATGCCCTGCTACAGCTGGCCCTGAGGCTGTAATTGGTATTCAACTTCTCTGCTCTCCCACCCAGTCTAGATTCCCCTTCCTTCCAGCTGGTCTAGCTGCCTGCCTGGCAGGTGACCTAGGCCTCCAATTTTGATGGGTATAGACCTTGATTGCCTTACTCTTAACTGGCTGAGATGGTTATAATTAATCATTCACTGTAGAAGCACCAAGAAGTGTCCCAGCAAATCCAGATGTAATTCTTTTTGTCTCCATTCTGTAGCAGAAACCTGAGCTCCTCGCAACAATCAGCACGAATTCTACCCCCACCCACACCATTCCATTACCAGGCACATATCATAGTTTAGACTTATTGCAAATCATACTGTGTTCCCTGGTGAAAAATATTTCCTGCCATCCACCTACAGGAATTAGGTCCTCCAATCCAGAAGTCCTCTGTTATGGGGACAGAGAACACTAATTACTGAAAATAGGCCACTGGAAATGAGTGAGGCCAATCCTACTTCCAGTTTTTTAATCCCAAGCCAGTATGTGATAGCCATTGCATAGTACTGCATAATGCTTTTTTGTTTTATATATATATACTGTATCCCGGAGGATACTGCCTCAGTTTTGCAGGATGTCATCCCCAGGCAGGTTTCTTAGCTGAGCCTTTAATATGCCATTCCAATGTGCCAGGAATTTTTATCAATTCTTTCTATGGTACATATTAGGACCATTGCATCTCAGGTATTCCCCAGTGGTTAAATGGTAACCATATAGTGTGACTCTTGGTCCAAAGGGACTGTTAGCCTGGATCCCATGTCTTTAAATCGGCTGTTCTGTAACCCCTTGCATAACAATGCTGGCAGAGGCACCAAAGGCAGGGAGAGTAAACTCATATCTGAGGTAGGTCTCAATTCTAGCAAGGATGAATTGCTGCCGCCCCTCCTTGATAGAACTCCACTGAAATCAACTTGCCATGAAGTGTCTGACTGGACTCCCCAGGGGATGATACCACATTAAATAATCAGAGTCAGTTTTTGCTACTGACAGGTTAGACAGCTAAGCCTGGGCAAGAGAGAGCCCATACTGCTGGGCGCATTCGCAGTCACCATCCCTGCTACGGAGATCGCTTGTACATGGGCCTTCTGATGCCAGCACAGACCTGACGCATATAGGGCCCTTGTGAATGTGTCACTTACACAGAAGGAAGCTATTCTGGTAATTAAACACCTCCATTTTATACTTTTTTATTACACAATTATGTGCCTTTTTTTTTTTTTTCAGAGAGACATGCCCCCTAAATCAATAGATTCCAAATTTGTCTTTCACAAACAATTGTAGACAGATCAGGTGAGTCACGCTACAAGGATCTCATCGATAAGGACTCTCTCAATAGTAAATAACAGCAGTGTGTTTGCTGGGAGGTCTTTCATTAACATGTCTGCAGCAAAACTGGACCAGGTGACCTTTCTTTCTTTCCTGGGGTACCCAAATCTCCTCCTCTCGCTTTGGATCCCACTCAAAGCTAACAGCCTTCAGAGTCACTCAATAAATGCATTGAAATAACATTCCCCAAAGCAGAATGTTCTACTACCCAAATCCCCAGAGAGGACCAGCAAGTACTGGCCTCTTTCTTAGTTATAATATCTTATCCTTTACCTTAGAGGGGATGTCCCAGCATGCCTAGCCCTCTGGACCCCTAAAATCTCCACTGATGTGGTAAGTCCATGCATCTCTGTAAGATTTATTCCCCACTCTCTATTATGCACGTGTCTTCTTGAGGAATTCAGAGTACTGGCCACTTACTGCCATGGTCTGGGTTCATTGTTGTCAGCAACATGCATATGTAGACCGGACTCACGTACCATAGAATATCAATATGGCCAAGGACTCAGGGCACTCACTTGTAACAGAGAGTGGGAGGATTAACATAATCATGTGTTTTTAAAAAAAATTTTATCTTAGATGTTGAAATATTTAGGGCATTTTATTAGCATGTCACAGAAGACACATCTAATTCATTAAGCCACAACAAGGAGCTGGGTGTGTTGATTTATTATAAGGTACAGAGACATCTTCTTAGCACCTAAGGACAGGAATGACTCAGTGAGGAACTTCAAAGAGGGAATAGAAAGCTCTTAGAACTTACCTTCTCTATTTTTTTTTTCTCTTTATAGACATGTTTTCTCTCCTAAGTTCACATCGTGGAAAATATGGCCCCTGAATTTTCTATTGCTTTCTCATATGAGACCAGTTTAGAATGTTTTGATCCTGATTTGAAATTATTGGCCAAAGTGACAGTGATTTGCTCAGCTTGGGTTAGGTGCTTGCTCGCAGACTTGTTCACTATTGTTGGCTGATGGGGCAGGTACAAACGTAGATTGTGGGATTAAGTCCCTGTTCCTATACATATGGGGAGAGGTGAGGAGTTGTCAGAAAATGCGGACTAAGCAGGAAATGCAAAAGTCACATGCCTGTGAAGGGCACTGTATTTCACCAATTCTGAGATCAGAATGAAATCAGAGTGTGTTTTATAATTGGTGATTCCTTATCATCCTTGCTAGCCAGGTGGCCTTCAGCATTCTCTGCACACAACGTGGACTTGTTCACAGTAATTGACACTGTCTCTGCCTCAAAGGAAATATGTGTATTGTTTGACAAAAGCCTGATCCTTAGGGGAAGAAAATGAAATGGCATTTTAGAGTCCCTCAAAGAAACATGAAGGGAAAGGGGTTTTCCTCATATCGGAATAACTCCCCCAGGGCTCAGGAAAAGAGAAGAGAAGGTATGACTGGCTAAAAGTCACCAGAAATAGTGCCCCAGGACCCCTACCTAATACACCAAGCACATTACTCCCTGTGAACATGTACACAGCTACAAGCAAGCAGAAATGTGCAGTGGCTTGGTTGTTATTCTCAGCAGCATGACTGGATAAATGGAATCCCGCAGCATTTCAGGATAAAAACCATGAAAAAGAACTTTGAGGAAGGAATATATGCTCTGAAAACCTACCGTCTGTCCTCTTTGATGAGATCAAGAGTGAGCCAGCATCAGCACTTACTGAATGTGGGTCAATGGCTTGAGAAAAACCTCAGGGACAAAAGGAGAACTGTCTATGGGCAATGGTGCATCTTCAAAGCTTTGGACAACATGAAGGACAAAATCATATAGAAAAATAAAGATACTAAGAGTTTTCAAAAAGCGATTTGCAAGAGTAGGAGTTTAAGTTTGAGTAAGTTTACAGAATACTTAACCAATCTGTGTAGTTTATTTTATTTTTTCATGTATGTTTTAAATGTGATACATAATGAAAAGGCTATACCTAAGTAAATTTAAAAGAGCTTTCTCAATAGGAAGTAAACACTCATAAGTGATAAGAAAGTGATTAAAAACTTTGAGTGGTGTATTTTCTTTTGTGTAGTACGTGAAATAATAGCGTGTCTTGCAATGGATGTCTTACAATTCTTAGAATGAAAGAAATCTGGTATTTAATTTGCTTAGTCAAAAGAAAGTATTTTTGTCTCATACTATAGCTTCTCAATCAGTTTAATGTTATATTTTGATTGAAAATATATTACAAACATTGTTGTAGTGACTAAATCTTATCAAGTTAAAATTAGTCAAATGATAAATTGCTTTGGCCCCTTACTGGGTGAGGGAGACTTCAAAGGGTCTTCTGTCAGATGGTGTGTTCATCTGAGAAATATGTACTTTTTATTTGTAGTGTATCTGGAGTTTTCTAGAGCCTCTCTGGCCAGAGAATAGTGTTACCTTGGTTTTAAAAAATGTACTAATGCATTTTATCTTTTTTCAGGTTTTTCATGTCTCTTTATGGCGTTTAATGAAAAAAGCCCAAATAGCAAAACTTCCTCCCAACCTCAAATTTGCCTTCCGTGCTATGGTTTTGGACTTGGACTTGATCGATTCTTCTCTGGAAGAGGCTTCTTTAGGTACTGATTAATTTGAGATATTTATGTGGCAAAGGAATTCCTAGCCTTAGAGAGGCTAAATAATTGGAGGAAAGATCACTGACAATTTTGGGGGAGTAGGTGGAATAAGTATGAACAGTTGTTGAGGTCCAGCTATGCTTGAGAAGCCTAAATGTTCCCAAAGGTCTGATGTGTGTCCCCTCTTCTGCACACTTCCAGGGAAGCCTAGAATTTCCTAGTTTTACTTTTTCCTGACCTGGAAAAGTATGACAGTCACTAATCTATACAGTACCGCCTGAGGAATTCTGGGAAGATTCTCTGATCTAAGTAACCCTCATTTCTTCATCTTCCAATGCTCCATTCCCACCATTTTAAGAGAACCTGCTTGCTGTCACAGAGAAATCAGTAACAGTTCACTCTCAGTGTCCATACTGTGTCAATATTTAGTGTTTCCCTTCTCCAGAATGTTTATAGTCTAAAAAATGACCACCTGCAGAAGAACACAGTTAAATGTAAGAACCCATCTGTCACTGTGGTGCTGTGTATATTGGAGGGCTTTAATAGTTAACGGCATTGAGAACTGAGGTGGAGATGACATGTAAATTTCAGTCCAAAGTTTGTTTTTCTCTTTCCAGAGGAATGGGTAGATATTAAATATAACGTGCCAACAAGTGATAAAGACTATTTTTCTGAGGAAATAGCAGCGGCAATTAAAATCCAAGCCATGTGGAGAGGGACATATGTCAGATTGCTTATGAAAGCCAGGACACCAGGTATAATCTTTCAATCATTTATAAAATGAAATTGCATCTGTAGAGGTGAGTATTTGTTTACGTGTTAACAGAAAGATTTTTAGAGTCATTCTACTTTATGGCTCAGCTAATCTTTATTTTACATTCTATAAACACTGAAATCCCTTGAGTTCAGGATGCATGTCAGTACACTCATGCTCTTGTTCCTGGAATTTAGTGCAGTGCCTGCCACCAAAGAAGGACACAACAAATACTTGTTGAAAAAAATGAATGAATGAGTGAACAGCTCTATTTTACCAATCTATTTTATGTTCTTTAAAAACAGGAAAGAGTCCTTTTTCTCCATACCTCCCCAGTGCCTAGCAGAATGCTGCTGCAGTCAGTTTTAGTGAAGTCATAGATAGTTTAAGATTTCTAGACCATTTTTCAAAGGATTGAATGATAGAATAAGTGAATGAATAAGTTAATTAATTGAAGAAGCTTCCATATATGTCCACGATGACATATGCCTTCTAAATGTATTATTATATTTATTAAATCAAATATATTTGTGTATATGAAATAAACTATTTTGTGAGCAGGTCTATCTTATCAGCTCAAAAATAAAACACTGCAGAGGCAAAAGTTGCATTCAATTGTTTTCATTCTGCTATTGTTGTTATTTTTATAGAAAAAGCCTTGCCTCCAATGGATTTCTCTGAGTATACTGAAACATTTTGCTGTAAAAACGTCTCTGAAACATTTAATGAGAAACACTGAAATGTTAATCTAAGCAGTAAAAACTAGATACAGAAATGTAAAACAAACTATGTTGCATATTTTCGTGATAGAAAAAGATTACTGTTGCTTGATTTTTATATTTTTTTCTATCAGAAAAAATAATCATAAATCCATCAAATTAAATATGTGGTAAAATACACTTCTTGTTGTCTCTATATGCTATAAAAATCGTATTCATACAATAATTTTTTCTCTTTATAAAGGCAAAAATGAGCAGCTTAATAATGTTTTAAGAGCATTTGCATTCTCTCACTCAACACTTTTACTGAATAACTCTTGCATGCACAGCACTGTTCTAGATTCTGCCTTTACAGAAATTAAGAAAATTGACAAGGTTTCTGCTCGGAGGAATCTTGTGTTCTACTGATGACAGGCATACAATAGAAAGTAAATGTATTAAGGTACTAATGTCAGATACCGGTAAGTACTATGAAGACATTAAGATAGGATAATCAGGAAAAAAAAAAAAAAAGCCAGTTTCTGACATGTTAAATTTGAGACACTATGGATTTGCTTTTTTTTTTTTTTTTTGCTAGATCATCGACTCTTAAGCCATTTGTGGATTATGCTTTAGATTAAGCTTCAGTGAGATCCTATTAGCCACTGCTTTGTACAAAAAAAATTGGAAGGATTTTTTTTTTTGGATATAAGAGGTTTCATAAGGATTTCTACTGTGAAAAGTGACCTCCTGATGTAAACTCTTTGATAAGTATCTTCAGTTAGATCAAAGAGAGTGTTCTGATTTTTAAGCCAAAGATGAAAGGAAACAGCATAAAATGGGAAGCAGAGCTCTCGACTATAGGTTCATAGCTTTATATTTGAAATACAGTTTTGTTGCCAGTCAATCTATGACTTTGGATATCATCTTACTTGAGACTTTCAACTCCTTCAACTGTAAAAGGAGGGCTTAGAACAAGATGGTTTTTCAGGCACCTTCCAGCTTTTATATTGCTACTTTTTATTGTTATTTTTTAGACACAAAGGAAAATATCAGTGTTGCAGATACTCTTCAGAAAGTCTGGGCTGTACTGGAACAGAATATAGAACATTATGCAATTTCTCTCCTAAGGTAAAGCCGTGTAATGCTATTTCTATTGCATTATTTTGGTATCCTTCAAGTTCTAGTTCAAATGCTACCGTATTCATTGAGTTTTCCCTAATCCCTATAGCTAGAAACACACCATTGCTTCTGAACTTTTACTCATTTCACACTCATTACTTTTTGTTTGTCTTCATTGCACTTATCTAAAATTCTAAACAGAAAACCTCTGAGAAGCAAAACCGTTTTTTGAAATCTTTTGGTTCTAAGGAGACCAGAGTTAGAGTTTAGGACCTGCTAAGGAAGGGGACTCCAGTAAACAATTAAAGTTGTCAGTTGAAATCCCTGGAGGGCAACATTCTAGAAACTGAGACAAGTGTGAAGTAGACTGAGCTTTAGGAAAACTGCATTCTAACCAGAAACCAAGTTCAGGGCAGGATACTCTGAAGAAACTAAGAGAAAATTATATACATATGAAAGAAGCAGACCATCTGGTGATGTAAGAGTTAGCAGATCAAATCTCTAAAGGTAACTATTATGGAAATGCCCAAGAAAACAAAGAATAAAGAAAGAGAAAATAGATTAAAAGGTTAGATGAATAAAGCACAGTCAAGTGGAAATTACATAAATGAGATTTTTAACAACTGAAATTTTAAACTTCTTAATGGGTTTAACAGCAGCAGATCAGGCAAAATAGAGAAAGAGATTAGTGAACTGGGAGATAGGGCAATAGAAAAGTTTCCAACTGAAGCATAGGAGAAAATAAATAGAAGACAAGGGAAGAGCTAAGGGACATGTGGAACACACTTAGAAAGTCTAGTATTTGTATAATTATAGTCCCAGAATGTAAAAGGATAATAGCTGATAAATTTCTGAAACTGATCAAATACATCAACCTGTATTTTCAAAAGATTCTTCATGCAGACTCCACGTAGGAAGGACACAAAGACTCATCATAGTTAAAATGCTTAAATTCAAAGGCCAAAAGATAAACCTTCGAAGTAACCAGAGCAATAAGACATACTATTTTCAAAGGACAATCGGACTAATAGCTATGGGTGGTAATAAATCCACACCCTTAGCAATGCAAAATGCAGGAGTTGGATAAAGGGTTTTAAAGGGTTCTTGGGTTCTGGCATTACTACAGAAATGGTAAAAGTAATCATCTAGGTAAAACTCTGGTAGGGCTAGGATGCATAATATACTCTCTAGCAATATGCTAATAGATCAACTAGTGAATCTAAGAAATCAGATTATCTTACACATCTTCCAGAGAAAAGGAAAAAAGAGGAAACATTTACCACATTGGAATCTAAAAAAGAAAAAAAAAAGGATGCTATGAACTCATCTACAAAACAGAAACAGACTCACAGACATAGTAAACAATCTTATGGTTACCGGGGAAAGGGGATGGGAAGAGATAAATTTGGGAGTTTGAGATTTACAAATGTTGGCCACTATATATAAAAATAGATTTTAAAAATTTCTTCTGTATAGCACAGGGAACTATGTTTAATATCTTATAATAACCTTTAATGAAAAAAGTATGAAAATGAATATATGTATGTGTATGCATGACTGGAACATTGGGCTATACACTAGAAATTGACACAATGTAACTGACGGTACTTAAATTAAAAAAAATATATATATATATGTATATATATATATGTGTGTGTGTATATATATATATATATCACATTCAATGAGACCAAAAGAAAAAAACAAGACCTAATGCTAACCCCAGTTCTACTAATTATCAGATGTGTGACCTGGGGTAAGTTTCTTATCCTCTCTGAAGTTAATTTTTTTTTCATCTGTGATATAAGGATAATAATACTTACCTCAAAGTACTGTTCCTTTATAAATATTGCTACTATTGTTACTACTGCATGGGTAATTTTGAGGTCCTGAGAGCCTAGCCTTGCATTCTCAGATCTTACGGGGCACCACTTCTCCAAGCTGACTTTGGGCAAGGCTCAGTTTACCAATATAACTTTCTCTCTGTCCTAGGATGCAAAGTTAAAACTAAATCTTTCTGTCAGGGATACATCCCTCTCTAGGTCATTCAGGACATTCCACATGGTACATCAGGTTTGTGATGGTCCTATACTCATTAGAATTTCCTAAAGTGTATGAAAAATAGTAGAATGTATGATGAGAATGGAAACAGTCTGGAAAGCCTTTAAATTCTATCTTATCTTAGAATGGTGGCAGGTCCCATCATTCCCAGTTCCCTATGTGACCTGCTTAGTTCCTGAGTTGGCTCAGCCAACACCCACATTTAGACTCGGCCAGTCCCTGTGTGATTGACAGTGGTGCTCTGTACTGACAGATCATCACGTTGTAGTTCCTAGTGAGGATGATCAGGTTATTTATCATCCAAACTGGGACACTCCGACAGGGGAAGAGGGAGCACTATTAATAATTACGCCAGGGCTCTGAGCATAAACCAGGACTGCCCCAGGCGAACCAGAATATATAATTACTCTGGTCTTTGTTTTTGTCATTATTTTCAAAAGCTTTTAAAAATCCCTTCAGATATAAACCTATCATTTTCCTTCCACCATCAAAGACCAGTGAGCAAATGGAGCAGCTGAACCCTATTCTCTCACCGTGAGGAGCTCTATGGCTTTGCTTCCCACTGACAGTACAATTAAACCAGCCACCTTCTGGAAGCCAAGAACACCTCTAGCTCTGTCTGGACCTCTAATAGAGAACCATTGTCTATGGCCATTTATAGCTTCCATCCCAGCTAATACCCAAGACGTTATACAAGAGACCTTAGATTCCTGATGCTAGTAAGGCTGGTTCTGGTTCCCGGCAGAGTGGGAGGTACAAGACCCAGATGATCTCTCTCATCACTTCCATCATGTTCTGGAATATGCCACAGCCTTCCAGGGGGCAAACATGGAGAAACCTCAGTTGCACACACCCCTCCCTCAGGCACCAGAAATAAAGTAGCAGGAAAACTCTGGCGCTCTCCCCTTCGTCATAACCTGTGTTTTAGGGCTTTATTTCAGTCGTCTTTTCTAAATTCATTCCTCACTTTAAATTCCATTCTAGTATTGATTTTCTGCATCAACCCCAGACCTTCAGCAGCTCCCACCCAGTTTTGTTGCTAGTTTGCCTGCTTCTAGTTTTCTCATCTTATAGCTTGAATTTTGGTTCTAATTTCCCACCTATAAACTTCAGTTACTCCCTAGATCAGGAGTTAGGTTCTCTGTCAACTAAGAACTTCAGATAATTTGGGGCACCTTTGAGAGACGTCTTTCATGGTTGACCTGGAATGGGCTCCTCTGCCTGGGTGCCACATACCATGAGCCTTCCTTTTAAAGAAGGACTCAATCCAGCCAACAATGAACTGCAATATTTTATGCTATTTTTTTTGCCTATTTCTTTTTTTTAATGGAATTTATTTTAAAAGTTGCTTTTGCTATTGGTACTTACATTATTTTTGCATTTATAGATTAATGTTTAAAAGCAAGTGCAGGTCTATGGAATCTTACCCATGCTATCAAGATGAAGACACTAAGATTGCTTTTACTGACTATATAGTGACTTATGCAGACCAACCACCAAATACTTGGTTTATAGTATTCAGGTGAGGCTATCATATGTTAGCAAGTGATTTCACCCTTAACTGGCATGAAATAGTTATATACATAGAGCTTTGTTTGTGATAGTAGTAAAAATATGAACATTTAAGTTGCTTTCAGAGCTTAAAATTTCTTCCATATCTGCTATGCATAAATGAGATTATAGAAAATTTTATTCATATTTCTTTAAACAATATATGAGGAATGTGAACTTAATTATTAGGTCTTTTTATGAGTATGGTAAACATAATATAATAAATTTATATACTTTCAGTATATAAATAAATCATTTAAATTCTGAGCAATAGCATATTAGGTAAAAGTCACAAATTACTTATAAAATGGGTTTCTTAAAGGGTATGCATTTACATGACCAAACAGTATATTAGTAATAATTTTAAAGGAAAACAATGTGTGTACATTTAAATTATTTGCAACTTTAAACTTTTTTATTTCTTAGCATCAAACCTGATTTTGAACTTTCTTTGTGACTTGTGTCAAGGGAAAGTTCACGCTTTTGTCATTACAGAGAAACATTTTTAGTTCCTCAAGATATGATTTTGGTTCCCAAAGTATATACTACACTTCCAGTCTGTATGCTCCACGTTGTTAACAATGACACAATGGAACAAGTGCCAAAGGTGTTCCAAAAAGTGGTGCCTTATCTTTATACTAAGAACAAGGTAGGTGTAAAATTTATTCTCCCCATGTAATAGAATGACAGTGAGAAGCCAGCACCCTGAGAGGTTCCAGGAGAAGTTAGAACAGATGTGTTTTCAACCTGCGTAATAAAGGAATAGGGTCCTGGTCTTCTCTGCAGTAGTTTCACGTGTTTGACAGCAAGAGGTACTTAACGTGAGTGCTAGAACGTTCACCTTTTTACCCACTTCTTATCTTTATTCCAAAGAAAATATGACAAAAGGAAAACATTAGAAATCCCCATAATTAAAATCATAAAATCATACAAACTCCTAAAATGAAAATGGAGGTAGAGAGCACATGTAGTCCTGTTCCCTAAACCAGATCAGCAGGCTGTGTCAGTTTCTCACTGGCTTCTTTATTCCATTCCTAAATATGTCAGAACATTGTGATTACACAGCCACTCTCCCCACCCCCAGCCTTTCCTAGGGCTACCCAGATTCCTTCAAGCATAGACACTCCTGGAACATTTCTCCTGCTGAATGACAGACCCTGATCTTTGATATTCACTCGAATCATGTTGTCTCTATTTTAATCTCATTTTTGAGTTTCTAGTCATTTCTTCTAAGAGAAAAAGCATGTTTTTCACTTTAAATTCCACTTGTTCATTGTTGATCTACTTTAGAGATTTTAGAGTTTTAGGAAACTTTTAAAAAACCAGGGCAATTTATATCTATATATAGAAATATGTGGGTATATATAAGTATTTTTAAAACTTTCTATTTTACTAGTGAGTTTTTTCACTATTTCATTATAATTAGGAAATTCTCATATATTTTATTAAAAATTTGTAACTTTTTCCATTATTTTTCATGAGGTACAAACTTTCTCAATATTCCACTGATTTTACTAAATTTGAAGATATTATCAAATTATAAATTAGACTTACGTTAGTTTTAGTTATCTTAATTTTACACATTTAATTCACATTTACTTTTTATTAGAAAATCTGACAGTATTTTTGTGTTCAGTTGTATATATTTAGAATTATATACTTAAATGTAATTTTTAAAAACTTAAAATCAGTGCACCAATTTATCATTTTTCTAATTGCTTTTGAAAAAGTATTTATATTATACTTGAAAATGGAATAATATGCTAGTAAAAGTTAATTTCTATACATCAAACATATACTTACAAACTGAATTTATTTGACTCTAATACAATTTGACCCTCCATACAACTTCTTTTTGCAGTATATTTATTCTCCTCTGTGTCCTAGTAAATAGCAATTTATTAAAAATTACACTGTGGGAAACATATTGATAAACTTTGCCTCTCTCCAGCAGAATATCTTGGGTTAAACCAAACACTACAGGAGGCAACTGGTTTTTTTGTTAACAAACTCATCTTCACACTAGTAATAATTGATGGGTTTTTTAAAATGTTTGTCAAGTCTGACCTAGCTTTCCTTTTGAATACAAAAATTTTAGGTCAACTTTTTCCAGTGTATGTCCACTGAGCATACAGTATCTAAGGTTAAAATAGAAATAAAACATAAGGTTACACAGTTAATTCTTCGGACTTGCTTGATGTATTTTTTTCATAATTTTTCGAAGACCATAACCTGTGATTTGTAATACTTACCTACAAGGTTTCTCAGTATTCGGTACTTTATAATATTACTCTTTTATTCCAGAGTCTTGAAGTCATTTACAATAACCAGGTCCTCTCTTAAAATCCTACCACTGAGTTAGCTTTAGACTTTCACTTACCAATATCTATCTTACCATTTTATCAATCTTTTATTCTCTCTCAGAATTGTTTTCTGAATCTAAAGAAGCACAAAATCAGAGTTGTGTAGTTTTGTTTTGCTTCTTTAATACATTAATACCACAAGCTCAAATAATAACAAAAATAGCAATAAATCTGCACTTTGCAGGTAAAAGTACTTTAGCATACATGATTTGTCTTCCTTCTGTCCTTGCCCCAAACATAACGTCAGAAGTCCTTACGGATGTTGAAATTCTGATCTCATTATGAGTATTGGAATTTTGATTAATATTCCTGGATTTTTATTGCAATGTCATGAATTCATTCTGTCTTGTATATTTTGAATTTTTGTTTCTGGAATTCTAAACACATCGGAGGGCTTCCTCTGCATCAGAGAGCAACTGGAGTACAAATCTATATTTTTCTGCCTTGTTAGAAGTGTCTGGAATGATAAACTCAGAATTACTTTGAATTTTTGTATGTTATCACTTTCCCAGGTCCCTTAAATGCTTCTTTTCTCCTATGTAAAGAGCTCATCTCCAGACTCATACCTGGGCTCCATGGAACCAGATCTGCTGCTGATTTCATAGCCTTACCTGCCAAGTGTCATCCCAAGGGAACTGCATTTCCATCACCTCTTCTTCCTTTTTTCATCTCATATTTAGAAAGATGATTCTAAGACAAGGAAATCAAGTAGGAAGCTATTGGGCTAATCCAGGGTGATACAATGATAAAAGATCTCCCTTGGGAAGCATTAGAAGGAATCATAGTAATCCTCTACACAGTTAAGCACCATTTTATAGCTAGGGAACCATTCAAACAAAAGTGTTAGTTTTCCATTTTCTCCCAAAACATGTAAGGTGACACTTTTTAAAAGGGATTTTAAAACATAATGCTAGTGATTTGTCAATTATTGAGAAATTTTGGGGTCTTTAAGTATATGAAGATAATAAAGTATTTTAATACTGTGAAACCATGTATTGTACCTTTGAGAGACTAACAACAATATAACTTCCATGTAATTCTTCTTTCCTATAGAAAGGATATACATTCGTGGCTGAAGCTTATACTGGTGACATGTATATGCCGTCATCACGATGGAAACTGCGCCTAATTGGTTCTTATCATCCACTCCCATTCTTGTGTCGAGACCCTCCTTGTAACACCTTTGCCATAAAGGAAATCAGAGATTACTACATACCCAATGATAAGAAAATCGTATTCAGGTATGTGACAGAAAGGAAATCCATTCCTTTTAAAATGTTAATGTTCTTGCTATATTAAATATTTCACCTTAAATGTAAATATTTTATTTTAAATATTAATATTATTTAAAATAATAAATTCTGTACTAAAATTCTGAGTGAATTTTGAGCTTCAATTTTATACTCTTTTCGAGAGTAGTGTGATTGTATAAATGTTTATTTAAGATCAAGCCTATGTTGCATGTAAGGATAATATTTTCTTAGTCCTCTTCTTATTTGATTTTCACTAAATATTCTTCATAACACTCCTTCCTCTGAATACTCTTTCTTTTTTCTGCTCCATCTCTGACTGTTCTCTTGTAATTCTCTTGTGTGGGTTTCTCCTCTGCCAACTCATCCTTCTCTCCATGTTTATCTGTATATTCTCCATGAATAGCCGCATCATGGACCCCACTCTCTTTCATTAATCAGCACTTTTGATTCTAATTCCCACGTATTTCTCATCTCTATGCACTCCCCTTTATTATCAATGTCGTTCACCACTTCAGGGCCTTATTATATTTTGTTTATAGAAATGCTGTTTCTGGAATCCATGTCTCCCTTATATCCACTTTTCCTCTTACTCTCTCTTTCTCTCTCTCTCCTTATTCATTTACACATCCACGTTTACTACCAGAGTAGTTACCTTTCTAACACAGACATTTAAATATGTGATTTCTCTTCCTTAAAATTTTTGACAACTTGCCATTGGCTGTAGGATAAGATCCAAACCACAAACTCTCATGCCCAGCCAACCCAACAACATGGCACACTGTCTCGGTGGAGCTAAGGACCAACTCCTGACATATATGTGATATGATTTTATCTTGCTCGTGCCTTTCTTCTGTCTTATTATATCCTGTCTCTATTTCTCCACCTAGCAAAATTTAATACTCTTAATGATAATTTTCAACAGTCAAATCTTTTGCACTTAAACCTCCAAATATAATTAGTTGATCCTGGTCATGTTTCTATATATAGTCTTTTGTTCTTTCTGAGAATATGACCTATCAGGTTTTATCTGGTTAATTTCACATCAGCCTCCATGCAAATTAACATCTATTGGAGGTAGGAACCATGTCTTATAAAAGACATATTGATAAATGCCTGATACATAATTGGCCTTCATTAAATAATGTTAAATGTTCGTTAAATGTTATTAAATGAGTTGCTAGAACACTTGTCTTCTCTTTTTCATATATATTGTTTTACACGGAAAATTTGGAAAATATTTAAATATATTATTAAGGAAATAAAGATCACCCATAATCAAACAACCTAGAAACAATCATTGTTAGTATTCTGTACTATTTCTTAGATACAGTTTAACATTATTAAAATAATAACATAATTAAAGTTTTATAATCTGACCTTTTTACTTAACATTATGGTATTAACATTTCCAATGCCATTAAGACATTTTGTGAATTGTTTTTCATGATTATCTAATAATCACTTATATGAATATGTAAGACATTTGGTTATTGGTTTCTCCTATTGTTACAAATTTCCTTTTCTACTTTTTCTATAGTATTAATAGAGATGTGATAGGTATATTTTGTTGTAAATATTAAATAAATTTTCTGATTATTGTCTAAGGATTTATTATTTTAAAGAGATTATATGTTTTAAAGACACCATACATGTTGGTAAGTTGGCTTTCAAAGGGGAAACCTAAGTCTTTTTGACAATATGTACATAAATAACAATTCATTGTAATCTGGCTGATTTGTCCCTATTATTCTTATTTATTTGTTCTTTAAAACATTTTTCCTTTTAACAAACATGCACACATTTTTGTAATGAAAAATAACAACAAAATTAAATTACCGAACAATATATACTGTATATCTCAAATATATTTCTTATGTTTATATTTGTTTTAGGTAAAAGTTTAGAGAAAATACTAAATGTAAACCCATAAACTGAGGGCAGTAGAAAGGTTGAAGAAATCTCTTTCTAATCTGTCTGTTTCTTGTAATATATTTGCTTACTGCCTATTAGAAAGAAAGCAAAAAAAAAAATGGAGAGAAGGAAGGAAATGTGGCAGTAACTAAAAATAACAACTGTGATGAAGTGTTTTAACTACTGTGATAGGAAACCACTGTGTCACATAGCAGGACCACTAATAGACTCAGATGTGATATTGAACCAAATGTCTAAATTTGTCCCAGTAGCTGGTCCCAAAGCTGTCAAGCTGCGTAGGGGAAGGTGAGGAGAGAACAGCATGACCAGCCCATGTGAAAGCTCAGAAATTAAAGAGTATCTGACCTTTTCAGGGGCCTAAAGGCATTTGTTCTGTTTGCAGAGTGGGGTTCTAGGGTGCTATAGCAGGCAGTAAGACACAGAGGTTGGCAGGGCCCTTTCCTGAAGGACCTCATAAGGCAAGAGATTTAGATTTTGCCATAGAGACAATGAGATGCTACTGAGGGTTTTAAGAAAAGTAGCATTCATAGACTTGTGTTAAAACATTATGTCTGCAAAGTATGACTTGAAAAAGCATTCTAAATATAATTTCTAAGAACAGAAAAAAATGTTAGAACTGTATTATTGTGAAGTTATATGTAATCGTAAAAGGTACAGACTATGAAATAAAAGCTCACTCAGAAGACTGCAGTGTGTTGAATGGACAAAGGGGAACAACTGGGATCAGGGAAGGAAACCAGACAGACAGACGCTTCAGAATACTCCAGGTGTGTGATCCTGGCAACCTGAAATAAGTCAGTGTGTTAGTCCATGAGGGCTGCCGTGACAAAGGCCACAAGCTGGCAAAGTAGACGTCTTAACAGAAACTTACTGTCTCACAGTCCTGGATGCTAGAAGCCTGAAATCAAAGTGTCAGCTAGATTGGTTCCTCCTGAGGGCTGTGAGGGAGAAAATACTCCAGGCTTTCTGCCAGCTTCTAGGGGGTTCTGCCGACTGGCATTCTTTGACTTGCAGATTTGTCATGGTGGTCTTCGAGCTCATCTTCACACAGCATTCTCCTTATGTCTCTATTTCCAAATTTCCCCTTTTTATAACGACCTCATTTTAACTTGATTATCTCTGGGATAATCGGGTTGGAGACATAGATTTGGAAATCATTATTTTGTTTCTGCTCATGGAAGCACCCAGGAAAGTTTGTACAAAGAGGATCGGATCCAGGACAGTATCTCAAGGAATGATGACATTGTGTGGTGCTCGGGGTTAGGACGCCAACATAAGTTTAATAGGGGGACACAGTTTAACCCATATCAGGCAGTGACAGTGAGCCCAGAGAGAAGAGAAAGATTTTAAGATATCAAGGAAGTAAAACTGACAGCCTTGGTTGGTTGGGACCCTTGGGATTTGACTTGGAGGACTGTTGGGCAGTGTCATTTACCTAGATAGGTTACAGGAAGAGGACCCCATTTGCCAGTTGAGCAACAGAAAGACCATTAATTCACTTCTAGGTGTTCAGTATGGTAAACCAGTGAAGTGTCCCTGTGACACTGCATGGGGAGTCGGGTTGGAGACATAGATTTGGAAATCATTATTTTGTTTCTGCTCATGGAAGCACCCAGGAAAGTTTGTACAAAGAGGATCGGATCCAGGACAGAATATTAAGATTCTCTGACATTTATGGGAATGTCAAAGTGAAAGAAGTCTAAAATAAATCACCCCTAAAATAGGAGGTACAAAAGTTGTTATGCTCATAGGGGAAAAAGTTTTTGAAAAAGAGAAAATGAGGGTTGATTCAACCTTGTCAAATTCTCCTGAGAGGTCAGGGAGGATGAGAACTGAGGTTTCTGTAGGGTGGTGACGAGCTTCCAGAAACTGGCAAGAGCAAGTTGAGCACCTTGGCTGGGGGCAAAATGAACTGTCGTGAGGAGTGGGAGGGGAGGAGCCGAGGACAGTGCAAGTGGACAACTCTCCTTAGATTGTGAGCTGGGGAGTGAAATAGAGCTGAGGCTGGATGGCAGGATTGACTGAAGATTTTTTTCTTTTTTTTTTTGGTTTGTATTTTGTTTTGATTTGATCTGTTTTTAAATGGGTGAGACCTGCGCAGGCACAAAAGCCAATGACCAGGAGGAATACAGTGGGGAAATTTAAGATACAGAAGAGAGAAGATAGTCAGAAAAGCAAATTTCTAGAAAAGCTGAAAGTTTATAGGGTCTTGAGCATTTGCAAGGATTCACCAAAAATAGGAGAAAGCCCCCTAAACAGGAAACCTCTTCAACTACATTAAGGAAGGAGATGGGAAGGAATTAGATTTCACATTTCCAGTCTTTCTGCAAGACGTTCCCAACTGCCGTGGTTAAAAGGTGAGAGTGCAGGTGACAGGTACTACTTTTGATTTCTCTGTATTTTTGTGAATCAAAGAGAACGTTGTTACCAGCGAAATTTTGAAAACTACTGCTAGGTGTGCTCTTTGTCTGACTGGAGAGGAGGGTGTCATGGTTCGATGTGGCAGTAGTTTGCAATCTATAAAGTTTTATAAGTGAATGCTTATCATATCTAAACAAAAAGTTACATTTCCTGTTTGGCCTGTGATGATAATAAACTTCCTATACTTACTTCATTTTACCATAGCGTATTGGGATCTTTCGCCAAAGTCTTTATTTCCAGGATTTTAGCTGACTTTACAAAGTGGTTTTATTTGTAGATTATCATATCAGCAAATGATACAGTTTCCTTTATTGATTTGAGGGAAAGAACAACATCCTGGCTTCTAAAGGTGAATGTTTTTCTTTATAGGTATTCACTTAAGGTTGCATTACCACATCCTGTTACCATACAGGTGCGCATGTCCAAACCAGATGCGTTCATCAAGCTACAGATCCTAGAAAATGAAGAAGTTATCGTGAGCGCAACTGGGAAGGGCCAAGCTATAATTCCAGCAATTAACTGCTTGGGGGTTGAGAAAGCCTTGAGCTCCCAGTGTAAGTGTGACTTTTAAAATTGGTTATTTAGTTTCATAAACAGATATTGATGTTTATGTAACTGATTTTAAAAATGTTTTCAGATAAAATAGCAGGTAAAGATTTAAATCATTAAAATTTGATACCCTAGTGAAATATTTTTTAACAACTATTGCATTTGTGTGCCAAATTAGTCTCAAAGATCAATAGAATTGTTATAACTATTCTTTAAAGATTTTCTTATTACATGAGCCTTCTTAGATTTCTGAATAAAAAATAGATTTTTACTATTTTGAAAGAGTTTTTCTCTTCTTTTATTCCCAATTCATTATTTTTAGAAGATATTCTACTTATTAAAATTAAAGGAAACTTTAAAATTACTAAAGTTACTACTTGCAATGTAATAGTTACAAGAGCTTTTAATTAATAAAATAAAATTAGTTCTGAAATAATGGACAACAGTGATACTGCGAGACATATTCAGTTATTTTAATAACTTGATTCTGACTATAAAAATAACATATGCGCAATGTAGAAAATTTGAAAAATAGAAAATTATAGACAAGGCAACAGGAAAGCCCTTGTATAAGCATGCTATCCAGAAAAAAATACTATTAGTGTTTTAGCTTTTTATGCCTCCACTGTCCTTTTACGCATTCTCATGTCAAACAAAACTAGGATTTTACCAGTTTTGATCATTGGCATTTCTTCTTAAAATTCTAACTTTTTCTTATTTGTAGCATTGGTTGGAATCCCCAAACCTATGCTAAATAAATATACTTCCTTTTCTTAAATAGGAAGGCTTATAGCATTTACCATTAAGTATTATGTTTGTTGTTGACTTCTAATAATTGCCCTGTGTAACATTTAAGAAATTTTTCTCTATTGATAGATAAGAATCTTAATATGGAATGAATTTGGAACTTTACTAATTACTTTTTTTGTTGTTTATAGAAATCATCAAATTTTACCCCTTTGAATTTCATAATTTTTAATTAGAATAATTCTTGAAATAAAAACTATTCGTCTTTGATGTTTTAATACAATCCTATGTGTAGAATACACTATTTTATTTAGTTTGTTAAATTATATTACTAACTGTATATCTTTTTGGGTGTTTTCCTCTCTGTGTGTGCACTACTTTTTTCAGGTTCTCAAGTTAGAATTATTACAAATTTTTGAAATTAATTTGGAAAATTTCTTATTTTGGAAGCCATTTAAACACTACAGAAATCATTTTTTTTTAAGTTTTAAAGTTTAGTTTTAATTATCTTTTTAACAATTTCAATGGTTATTTTTCAGACTTTCTTTCATTTTTGCAATATATATTTTTATTTAAAAGTGACAGTTTCATCTAGGATTTCAAAAGTAACTGCTCGTATTTATATACAAGATTCTTTAAAAATTTGTGAAGTTCTTCATAATTATTTCTAAATATTATTTTTATTTGTGTTTTTTAAAATATATTCTTTATCAGCCTTTTCAGATGTTTCCCTGTTTTTTCCTTAGAATGAACTCTTGGATTCATTAATCAAGCCTAATAGCTTTTTCACATTTGTAATCTATCGATCAATATTTATATTATCTTTAAAATTTTTCCTCTACTTTAAAAATTTAGTCTAATGTTCTTTATTCTAGCTTCACCAGTTGAAAGTTTAGTGTATGTCTTAAGTCTTGTTTTTAAATAAACATATTGATATACAATTTTCTAAGTATAGCTGTATATTACATTTAATAGCAAGCTACAATGCCCATTTTCTGTGTAATATTGTTATAGTGGGCCATAGTCAATGATTTAATTTGGTTTTCTCTTTAACTTTGTAACATTTTAGTATTTTTATAATTTTGAAATAATTGTTTTGGCTAGTCTTTTGTTGTTAATACATAATTAAATTTTAAGGAGTTAGTATGGCTTATGTATCTTCTATTTTGAGGATTGGATAGATGTTCTTCCTGTGGCCTGATTCAAATTAGTTTTGGTTGGGGTTACAATGAGGTTTATAAAAAACACTTATGCTTTATTTTGGAGGTAAATAACTTGATGTCAGAATACATACACACACATATACATACTCTCTAATAAAAATAAAATGCTAACTGTGATGCTTAAAAATTTCAATTTTCATTTTATCTTATTGGTATGTAAGTTTCTGTGAAAAATACATTAAGATCTCCTACTTTCTTTGTAAAATGTGTAGAACTTTATCTCTAATATTTTTCACTTCACATATTTCTATATTATGTTGCTAGTTGCATGAAGTTCTACATTTACTTTATATATATTTATCTGTTACATTTTTTAAATGAATATAAAGCAACCTTTTTTCACCTTTATAGGTGGTCTGATATTAACACTGATTCTTTCATTTGTTGTCATTTGCTTGTTCATTTGGGTTCATGCATCTAGTTTTTCAACTTGTCTCTTATAAATTGGTATTTTTTCCTATTCAGTTCAAGATTCTAGTCTCTGAAATGAGATAATGCAATCCATTTACATTTATTTTGATAATATACTTTTTCTGAATCTTGCCATCATGTTTTATTTTAAAATTGATTATATTTTCTAGCTGACTTTTGCATAACTATGTGATGGCCAGGACTCCTCCTGAACTCTCATTAATCCCGATAGTGTTTAGCTGATTATCTCAAGCGGACAAGCAAGCTACTAAATAGAACTGTATCTTTACCTATTTTCTGTCTAATATTTATACATTTCTTTCTTTCTTTTTTTTTCCCTTTATAAAATAGATGCACCCAAGTCAGGGATCTCTTTCTCCTCTCTTATTGATCCTGGAAACAGTGTGTGAGTTGTCATTGCACCCGGAAACATTCCTTTTCAATATGAATAAGAATTTGGAGGAGCAGAGAATTGAGAAGAAACCATGTTGTGTTGACACAATTAGGGCACAGGCATCATGCTTTAGATACAGGGAAGTGGGAAATATCCTATGTTATATTAGGAAGACTGAGCTTGGGTAAAGCTGAAAATTAAGCAGTTCTTTTGATCATGTCTCCTTTTCTCCCATCACTTTCCTTTCATCCATGAGTTTCCTTGGGTCGTTTTCAGAACTCAGTTCACATTACTGCTTTGTGGGTTTTCATTCCAATCTGCCTGCACCTTTTATATATTTTTACTCAAATAAGTTCATGTAATAAAATACCATATTTTTATATATTTTCCAGGTATGTTAAGACCATTAGGGTACTGTCAAGTTTTCCTAGCCCAAATGCCCTCTTACTCTTTAAGATGACTTAAAAGTTTTCTTTTTTCTAATCCATTCTGTACAGGTTTCTTTTTACTTTACTTCACGCAGAGATACCTTAAACTTCAGCAGGCACTAATGTGCAACTCTCCTATACTGTTTATAACCTCATGTTTTTTCTTTAAGTAACTATTTACCCCCAACATTACTCTCCAAATCTTTTGATTTATATTCATTGAGGCAAACACTGTTTATAGTTTATCATATAGCTTATCATTATTTCACTTCAAAAATTACCATTAAAAAGAGAATTATGCACAAACATTTAAAGCACTGTTATGAGTTTACTTCTGGCAAAGAAAACGACAGCCAGATGGAGTAGAAAGTTGATTGAAACATAATTCAGAAATTGACCCCAAATTAGAACCATTAGCCAAGATTGTTCTTCTTTTACAAGACATTTCTATTTTAATATTTGTATTTATAGATGAACTCTAATACAGTTTTTTAATTCCTCTCAAACCATGCCAAAAAATCATTTTCTTTCTGATTATCTTGAATATATTGATTAATTAATTTACGGGAAACTAAAACATTTATAATACTGAACTTGTATGCAAGTAAAGGCTATTTCTTTCCATTTATTCATGACCTCTTCTATGTTTCACAGAAAAGATTGAAACTTTTCTCCATAGAAATTGATAGTTATTGTGAGTTAGATATTTTCTTTATTTAGATTTCAGACAGGATATTATTTTTAAAAGGATGCTATTAATTTTTGTTTGTGAATTATATAAGCAGGCATTGAAATTCTTTTTTCTTTCTAAATACTTTTCAGATGCTTCTCTTGAAAACATATCCATTTATGAATTTTTTACTATGTATATTTCTGGAGTACCCTCACCAAAAGTACATACAGAAAAAGTGTGTGTGTGTGTGTATTTGTGCTGTATTTGTAGTGGAACGGACTATGACAGACTACAGTATGTAAACATTATATGGTACTAAAGAAGAAATAAATTCCCTTGCAAAGGTATTGAAGGCTTTGAAGTGAATCAGTAACAGAAATCTTAAATATGGGCCTCTTTCAGTTTTATAGTATCTTCTGGGAATTTTAAAGGTGTCTTTATAGTTTACATAATTTTCAGGAATAACATCTTACGATATCTTAGTGACCAGTATTCATGCTGTAGGGGTAATATCAAATTTGTAATTTTCCACAAAATCTGTAATCTAAGCAATTGAGTGTTTGAGGAAGTACTATGAATAAGGAATAGTAAAATATTTTATTTCATATGGTTGTTTAAGGCTCAATTTTGCTGATGATGTATCATAATTAATGTAACCAATCTCCTACTGATAATGATTTGTGGTCATTCAAATCATTAGTTTATATAAACAGTGTTGAATTTTTTAAAAAAAAATCTGTGTAATTTTCTGAACATATGTATACATATATTAGATAAATTCTTGGAAGTAGAACTATTGGGTCTGTGGGCACATGCAGTTTTAATTTTGGCATATATTGTCAAATTGCCCTCCACTGAGTTTGTGTAAATTTATCTTCTTTTGTCCATACTCCCTTAAATGACAGTGAGTTATCGTATTTCTTGGTTTTTCATATTTCTTGATTTCAATCTGAATGCTACAAGGATTTATTTATATTTAACTTATCATTAGTGAGATTTAAACATGTTTTTATATATTTTATATATTCTCCTTTTATATTTCCTTCTTTGAAAAAAATTTTGAGTGCTTTTCTCATTTTTCTGTTGGAATTAGTTGGTATTTTTTTTCAAATTGATGTGTAGATTATCATATATTAAAGAAAAGTTTTTCTCTTTTCATTTTTTTTCCCAAGTATCTTTGATAATGAGTGGGTTATGAATGAATGACTAAATGTCTGAAGGAAGTAATGAAGGCATGTACTAGGACAGGGACTTTGTGTCATTCATTTTTTTTATTGAAGAATAATTTACATATAGCGAAAAGCACAGGTATAAGCTGATGAGTCTTGATAAGTGCATGTACCAGTGTGACCACACCCTTTACAAGATAGAGAACGTTTCTATTACCCAGAAAATATCCCTCAGGCCATTTCCATTCAATTCCCCATCCCATAACCGTTGTTCTCATTTCCATCACAATTAACTAGTTTTGTCTGTTCTAGAACTTCATGAAATTGGAAAACTGTAAATAGTCTTTTGGCACCAGTATTTTTAGCTCAACGTAATGTTTTATAAGATACATCTATGTTATTGCTATTCCTTTTTTACATGCTGAGTATTATTCCATGGTATAAAACCTTGGTGTATGGCTTTAGACTTTAATTGGCATCGTGTTAAACTTGGGGTGTATTGGCATCTTACCAAAACAGTTTTCTGGTCCATGAATGCAGTATATTTTTAATTTCTCTTAACAATGTTTTATGCCTTCAATGTACAGATTTTACAAATAGTTTATTAAATTTATACGTAAGTATTTTATTTTATTTTTATAGGAGCTCCTTTTAGGACTAAGAATACACATGAATTATATTATTTGTTATCTGTATGCATTTCCTAGGGCTGCTGTTAGCAAATTACCACAAACTGGGGGGCTTGAAACAACAAAAATGTATTGTCTCACAGTTCTGGAGGACAGAAGTCCAAAATCAAGGTTTGATCAGGGCCACATCTCCTTTGAAGCCCCTGCAACAGAATCTTTCCTTGTCTCTGCTAGCTATTGGCGGCTCCTAGCGTTTCTTGCCTTGTGGGAGCATAACTCTGCCGATGTCTGCCCGTGTCTTCACATGGCTTTCTTTCTGTGTATCTGTGTCTTCTCCTTTTCTCTTTTAAGGATGCTTACCACTGGATTGAAGGCCCGCTCTAATCCAGGTTGATCTCATCTTGGGATCCTTACTGATTTTAGCTGCAAACATCCTTGTGTCAAATAAGGTTATATTCTGAAATTTTGAGTGGATATATTTCTTTTTTTAGGGGGGGTTCACTCTTCCACCCGCTACAATATCATACCATGGGTCAGTTAGCCTCTGTTCAATTTTTTCTGTATTCTTTGCTTCCATTTAGATTATTTTCACGTTTACTAATCTTTTCTTCTAAATCTGACAATGTTTAAGTCCATACAGGAATGTCTCATTTCAGTTATAGTCAGATCTAGAATTTCATTTTATATAGTTCAGTTTCCTGTTAATATTCATCATTTGTCCTTTCATTATGTCAACCTTTTCCCTCAGATCTTTAACACTTTTTTTAATAGCTATTTTAAAGTCCTTTTGCTAAGCTCAGTATCTATGTCAGCTATTGGGTTATTTATATTGACTTTTTTCTCAAGTGTTGTTTGTATAGTACGACGCCCACTAAATCTGCTACATTACAAAGACTCTAGATTACGCTGTCTTCATCAAAAGAATGTGGAATTTTGTTCTGGCAGACAATTTATTTACAGTTTAGCTTAATCCTATCAAGACTTGGTTCTAAGCTTTCTTCAGTCAGGTCTAGAGTTTCTATTACTCTAGGGTTAGGGTAGTTCTACTCTTAAAGAATAGCCTTGTTTGAATTTCAACTGAATGCCCTGTGTTTTCATTAAATTTTGTTCATTTCACCAATGTCTCTCAGCACTGTGCAACCTTCAGAATCTCCATTAAACTCACAATCTTCCAGTAATTGTTTACCAGGCATTGTTAAGTATTTGTACAAACGAAATTTAGCATTCGGCTACATACTCAAGTGGATCCCTATGCATGTTTCTGAGTTCCTTTGCTCCTCAGGTGCCTCCTCTGTGGTACCCTGCCTCCCAATTTTAATTATCTCAGGAGCCTCAAATTCTAGTCTTTGCTTCCTGAACCTGACAGAACAGCTGTTCACTGTTCAGACTCTATTTCCCTGTGCCACAGGTGAGAAGGTGCTCACAGGCAGAAATCTGGGGAAGTGGAGAAATCATCTTGATTGTTGCCCTTCTCTCAAGGGTCACAGTCCTGGGCTGGCTGTTGGCCAATGGCTGGAAACAGTTGCTTCATGTGTTTTGCCCAATTTTGTCATTTTTTTATGGTGTGAAAATGAATCGTGGTCATTATTCTGTCGTGGCTGGAACTGGGATTTCCCTGTGTCATTCTCTTATGTTCCCTTAATACATGTTTGATGAGTTCATTAACATCCAGCACATATCTATTTGTATCCCTTCCAATGGTACCTATATTACCTGTTAATTACAAAATAATGAATGTAGAAATTAAGCATTAAAAATTATACTCACATATAATATTAAACAGAGAAGAAGTCAAAGTTTGTGGTGTTAGTTGTGTCATTCAAGTGTCACAGAGTGAAGGAGAAATTATCCAATTGTTGTATATTCTTTTAGCAATCATTGGTTGCTCAGAATATGCATTACTCTATGCAAGTCATATACTATTATAGTTTTTTTAGGACCAGAACATTTCCCAGAAGCCAGTGATGTTGGTTTTCAGCTCATTCAAAAAACACAAATTGACCTGTTCCTTCGAGTATTTTATAGAGGGTTATAACCAAACAACACAGTCGGTAATAACTATGCATTCCATATATTTCAACTTAAACGTAATATTTTTCATATTCAGCTAGCAAGCAAATTCTTTTAAGTCATGCTGCACCTAAGAAGGAGCCAGAATTTTACATTAAGAAGAAATCTGCCCAGGGAAGTCAGAAATACTATAAAAGACTTGGAAGTGCAATTGACACTGGTCAGCCTATTGTGGATGAGGAAACGACCTGTGTACCCACCACAGAAGAAAACATGAGCACATCACAGCAGGTATTTCACGTTTAAAAGAATTGTTCAATAATACTGCTCCTAAAAATGTAACATACGTTGCAACAATTACTTCCCTAAAAATTGTCAATGTATATAATACTTTCTATACCTAATGCCGCTAGTATATAACCAGAATTGAAGAATTAAACATTACTGAAAATTCTCTCTGTGCCAAGATTTTAAAATACGTGGCAGATTTGCACTAACCGTATAATGTAGATGTGATCATCTTACGTTATATGTGAGTTAAGACGTTATGAAACTTTGAAAAAGGTCACATATTAATAAAAACTGAGTTGTAAGTGCCTTAAATTGAAGAAATATAGGACAATGCATATAATTTAAAGCAGCAAAAGAAAACATGATCTATTCATTGGAAACCAAGAAAATTAATTAATTAATTAATTAATTAGTTAAAAGAAATAAAAGTGGAATGCTAGAAATATCCTAATGACAGTAATTTGAATAAACACAAATGGATTATTAATCAATTAAAAGGGTAATATTTTAAAGTTAAGTTTAAAGAATAAGATCCAACTCTAAATAGTCTAAAAGTGACATTTTTAAAGAAAATGGCACAGAAAGTTTAAACTCCAACCAGGAGAGAGCTGTGATGATATTTTAATATCTCAGTAATAGAATTCATGGGGGATATTATATAAAGATAAAAGGAAGTAAGTAAATATGACCATGACTAACATATCACACCTCACTGCCCAGACTCAGTACATAAAAAGCAAAAACTATTAGAACTACAGAGAAAATTAATTAGTTAACAAGTAATAGCTGGCTATTAATAAGAATATGAACACCCACCTTTCAGAAACTAGTAGATCAAGTTGAAAAAAAAAATACATTTGATCATTAGGATTTGAAATATTAAGCATAACCTTAATCCTTCAGATACCCATATAGAACACTTCCCCTAATAAAAAAATATACTTTTTCATAGAACACATAGGAAGCCTCAATAAAAACCAAACTATATTGTATAAAGTTTATCTTAACATAATACAATAATATAAATATTAATGATTAACAGCCTACAATCCCATAAATGTGGAAACAAAGTAAAATGAACTAAATAATACTTTAGTTTAAAAAATCATTCAAAAAGTAATTATGAACTACAAAGGATTCAATAAAAATAAAAAAAACTACAAATCAAAATTTGTTAGCCATCTAAAGTAGTGTTCAATAGAATGTTTACTTTTAAATTAATTCATCAGAAAGTATAAATGATTAAAACAAATGAACTAAGCTATTGAAACAAAGAGATAGGAAAAAGAGTAAAAGCGTAACTCAAAATAAGAAGAAAAGGTTTTAATACAAATGAGGGTAGAAATCAGTAAAATGGAGAACAAAATTTAGGAAGATTAATAAACCTTAAACGTTTTTTAAGATTAATACAGTTGACATGCTTCTTGTATGACCTATCAAGTAAGAAACAGAAAGAAAATATAAATGAATCAAATACAGAACAAAACAGTAGAGTGGAGGTATAAATGCAAACACCAGGTTTTAAGAAAAATTTTACTTATGATATACAACTCTATGCTAGCCAATTTAAAACTTAGAAAAATTGTTTTAAATGTAAAGTTCCTGGAGTAGGAGGAGGAATGGCATAGCTGTTCCACCAGAAAATAGAAAATAGGAAATAATAAGAATAATAAGAATAAGTCAGAGTAATAAAACTGAAATGATAAAGTCTTACCTTTCCAAAAAGCCATAGGCCTAAATGGCTTTATAGGCTGTCCTGTGAAAGTCTAACAGACTTTTGAGGAGTAGATTGTTCCAAAAAACAGAAAAACAATACAAACCTTCCAGTTCTTTTTAAGAGATTAATGTAACTCTGATTCTAAAACTTGATAAGTAACAAAAGTAAAATAAACAAATTTCATTTACAAACATGAATGCAAAAAACTGTAAATACTAGAATATTTGACTGTAGATATTGGTGGGGATGTGAGGATAAACTTGTGTAGACTGTGGTATTACAGAATTTTGGAGACTGTCTGACAGCATTTCATTAAATTACTATTGTCTGATCCAGAAAATATGCATTTATTATGTGCCTAAAATAATAAATTGTTAGGCACATACTGTGTTTATTTGTGCTGTTTGTGTTTAAACGCTGCACTTCATTTCACAGGTATACAAGTATGTCATACAGTGTTCGGTGTTATATAACAGTTGGCCTCTCACTGAAAGTCAGTTGATGTTTGTTCAAGCACTAAAAGACTTAGAGAAAAATGATAGCAAAGGTATGTCACCCTAAATGTTTTTCATGCATTTTGTATCTTACACAAATATTTAACAGTAAATTTGTAATGTAATTATTAAAACATTGTTGCTTGCAGCTTGTACTTTAATGTACTGGCAGTTCCTGTTCTGCTCATTGATTACATGCCTCAAAATCTTTAGTGTTTTGTTTCTAAAAGGGAAAAATACCTGATTGTTTAGGCCTAGTTTAAACAAATTGTTGTCCAGTTGGGTAAAATTACTTGATGACTCTCTAAGAAATGTACAGGAAACTCTTCTAGTTATAAAATTATATGTGTCCAAGTTGTTGAGAAAATGGAACCCTAAAGGTAAGTTTTTAAAATATTTAAAGGATAGAGAATATCCTACTGAAAGAGGATTCAGGTTTACGTTTACAAAATATTAACTACTCTCAATATTCCTGAGCAGAAAATGATAGTTTGATGATTTAGATTAAAAAAAAATTCAAATAGCCTCTACTCCTAAGCTTTATATCACTTTACTCAATAAAATAATTAAATCTAAAGGATTGGGTATTTTTGATGTATATTCTTTTCAAATTTTAAGCAAGATTGCCTAATCATAAAAGTGAACGTAAATGCATCATTTTCAAAATAAAACTATACAGTACGAAAGAGCATAATACTACACCAAAAGCTGGGGAGGATGCAGAATAACAGGAATTCTCATACACTGGTGGTGGGAATACAAAATGGTACAGCCAATTTGGAATACAGTTTTATGGTTTCTTATGAAACTAAAAATACGCTTACTATTGTGAAATAAAATTCACATTTTATGGCAAGACCAGACAAACTTAAACATAAAATCTTTTCTCTGCCTTTTGGCCTCCTCTCTCCCCTCTCCTGTGCATTGCGTTGTGTATCTATCTGCCTTATGTGCCTACCAGACGTCCCCCATCAGCAGAAATACGTCCTCAACTGTAAAAAGCAACATTCTCTTAGCATCAGCAAGACAAACCCTTAAAAGATAGCATTCCTTTTTGATTTGTAAGGGGCCACTATGACACTTAGATCTGGACTGTGTATGCTGTCAATAATATGTCATTTAGTGCACAGCCCTCTGTCTTAAAAACTGTATGTAACTGTCCCCTGACTTCTCATGGATGGAAGAGCTCTTGGAGCTTTCTGAGATGCTGTTCCTGGGTTATAATCCTTAATTTGGCTAGAATAAAATTTTCCATTTCTTTCTTAGATCGACTGATTAATTTTTTGGTCGACACTATAAAATCCAGTAATTGTGCTCTTTAATATTTACTCAGAAAAGTTGAAAGCTGAGAGTTCTGGTTTAAGATGATGATACAGGATGCTCCTGAACTTAACCTCCTCCCCCACAGACACAGATACAGAAGGAGCAATTGCTTCTTAAAGAAACCCAGAACCTAGCTGATTAACTCCTACACATCAGGCAAATGAGAAAAAACTCATACCAAGACGTGTCTGAAAGATTGAGATACACGCTCGCCATAAACCCCACACCCAGAACGGCAAAATACAATTGGAAAGGAAATCTCAACTCCCAAAGCAAAGGATTTGGACCAAACATCTAGTGCCCCCCCCCTTAAAACTTCCACCTGAGTGAGTGGTACCCAAAACACCTAGCTTTAAAAGACAATAGGGCTTGTGTCCACAAGACCCACAGGACTATTAGCAAACAAAGAGACAGCTCTTAATAGGCTTACAAGGATGTTGTGGCCTCCAGGGCTCAGTGCAGAGAGAGCAGGCAGAAACGCCCATGGCCTTTTTCTTCCCTGAAAGAGGTTTTCTGCATACTTTAAAAGCTGCTGCCTGAAGGTCTGGCTTCCAATCCAGTATTTTTAAAATTTGATACTACCCACAGCCATCTCTAGGTTCATTGCAGTCCCTATCAAAATTTCAGTGGCATTTCTCACAGAAAAAATAAAATCCTAAAATTCAGATAGAACTACAAAATATTCTGAATAGCCAAAGCAATCTTAAGAAAAACAAAAGTCTGAAGACATTGCAAATCCTAATTTCAAACATATGGTAAACAAAATAATATGGTTTGGCATAAAAACAGACACATAGACCAATGGACAGAATCAAGAAACTGGAGATAAACACTTTCCTATATGGACAGTTAATTTACAACAGTGGAACCAAGAATATACAACAGAGTTAGGATAGTCTCTTCAATAAATGGCGCTGGGAAAACTGGACAGCCACATGCAAAGGAATGAAACCTGACCCCCATCTTATGCTATACACAAAAATCTATTCAAAATGGATTAAAGACTTGAAATCATAAAACCTTTAGAAGAAAACATAGGGGATAAAACCCTTGACATTAGTCTTGGCAATGATTTTCTTTGGATTTGATACCAAAAGCATAAGCAACAAAAGCAAAAATAAACAGGTAAGATTGCGTCAAACTAAAAAGCTTCTGCACAGCAAAGGAATCGTCAATAAAACAAAAAACAACTTATGGAATGGGAGAACGTATTTGCAAACCATTTATCTGATAAAAAGTTAATATCCAAAATATATAAAGAATTCACACAACTCAATATCAAAAAAACAATCAATCCATTTAAAAAAATACCTGAATAGACATTTTTCCAAGAAAGACATACAGATGACAAACAGACACACAAAAAATGCTCAACGTGACTAATAATTAAGGAAATGAAATTCAAAACCACAATGAGATATCACCTCACATTTCTTAGAATGGTTGTTACCAAAAAGATAGGAGATACCAGGTATTGGTGAGAATATGGAGAAATACTGTTAATGGAAATGTGGCTACACTATGGAAAACAGTATGAAGATTTCTCAAAAAATTAAAACTAGAACTACCAAATGATCTAAGAATTTCACTTCTGAATGTGTATCCCAAGGAAATGAAACCAATGTCAAGAGACATCTGCACCTTCATGTTCACTGCAGCATTATTTACAATGGCCAAGCCATGGAAACAACCTAAGCACCTATTGGTGGATGCATGGATAAAGAAATTGTGGTATGTATACACAATGGAATATTATTCAGCCATAAAAAGAAGGAAAATCTGCCTTTTGCAGCAACATGAATGCTTGATAAATGAAAATAAGTCAGACAGAGAAAAACAAATGCTGCATGATCTCATTTGTATGTGGAATCTGAAATAATAGAACTCACAGAAACATAGAACATATTGGTGGTCACCAGAGAGGTGGCCGGGAATATAGAAAATGGGCAAATGTCCTCAACAGGTACAAAATTCCACTTATAAGATAAATAGGTCCTGAGGATGTAATATACAGCTTGTTTGTTTCTCAAGTTCAAATTGTCTAACACAGGTGGAATTTCAATACCTGAACACAGTAGCGTAATTTAAAATGTAGATCTGGAATAATATAAAATGTAGATCCTGGTTTGGGTACAAAATTAATAATATGAATTAAGTTTTTAACAGGAAGTTAACATTAAATGGAGAAATACAGCCTAGTGACTAAACTACTGTATATTCAACTACCTGAAACTGGGTTATTACCTGCAAAATTAGAATAACTCCTGTATTATATAACAATGCCTCTCTTTCAAAGTTGTTGTAAAGTTTCAAAATAATATATATATAAAGTTCCTAGAACCTATTAACACTTGAAAAAATGGTTTTATCATTATTGTGTATTTCAAATAGAAAATTAAGTCTTTAGGAATAATTATATGTCTTCTTTTTTGACATTACATTTGACAATTTTATGTGTGAATGAGCAGCTGCTAAAAAATAAATGATACCTTGCATCACTTAATATAATTTTTTGCTTAAAGTAGCAAAGAAATTCAGGATTGAATTGTATTTTAAGTGCACTAGGAAAATTTTCCATTTGAAAGAATATGTTGGCCAATCTTTTTGAAAGTTAAGTGGCTTTTGAATTCAGAATAATCATTCTCTAATTTCATGTTTATAAATGTGTTTTTTTAGGTAGCCAATTTGTTTAAATTAAAACATATCAATATGACCACTTTTGTCAATTATATTTACGACTTACAAACTTTAACCTTAGGAGTGTGATATATTTTAGAAAAATTAAGTTATAAATGTCCTCAAATTATCACCTTAGCTTACTTTTCAATTATAAATACTTTACATCAAAAAAAAATCATGTGTTTTTTATGAATACACCAGACTAATTTAAAATTTTATGTAAGTTAAATAGAAATGTTGCCCTATTTTTTGATTTAAACTCAACATTTAATTTTTATGAGAAATAAAATATATAATTTAATTTTTCTCCAAAAAATTATATCTTTATAACATATGACAAAATGTAAGGCTTGAAACATGGCCATGTACAACCTAGGATATTTCTATTATAAAATTTTAGAAAGTTTGGCATCTGGTTAACATGAGGCAACAGTGCCACCCTTAGTATATTTCAATACCTAAGTTTTAGTTAAAAATTGCTTACTTTCACTTAAGGAAATAGAAATTGGAGAATCTTGAGCAGGTAGTACTTGCTCAAGATTCCATTTGCCTTCATATATAGTTTGCAGCGTTGTTATTTTGAAGTTCTTTTTTTTTAACATTTTTTATTGATTTATAATCATTTTGCAATGTTGTGTCAAATTCGTGTTCAGCACAATTTTTCAGTCATTCATGGACATATACACACTCATTGTCACATTTTTTTCTC
Organism: Camelus dromedarius; assembly: GCF_036321535.1. Lineage (NCBI taxonomy): Eukaryota > Metazoa > Chordata > Mammalia > Artiodactyla > Camelidae > Camelus > Camelus dromedarius. The sequence goes on along the minus strand of NC_087441.1, from coordinate 16,928,341 downwards.
TGTGAGTTATCATAACATTTTGTGTATATTTCCCTGTGCTATACAGTATAATCTTGTTTATCTATTCTACAATTTTGAAATCCCAGCCTGTCCCTTTCCACCCTCCGCCCCCCTGGCAACCACAGGTCTGTATTCTCTGTCTATGAGTCTATTTCTGTCCTGTATTTACACTTTGTTTTTGTTTGTTTGTTTATTTGTTTTTGTTTTTGTTTTTTAGATTCCACAAATGAGCGATCTCATACGGTATTTTTTTTTTCTCTTTCTGCCTTACTTCACTTAGAATGACATTCTCCAAGTCCATCCATGTTGCTGCAAATGGCATTATGTTGTCGGTTTTTATGGCTGAGTAGTATTCCATTGTATAAATATACCACTTCTTCTTTATCCAGTCACCTGTTGATGGACATTTAGGCTGTTTCCATGTTTTGGCTATTGTAAATGGTGCTGCTATGAACATTGGTGTGCAGGTGTCATCCTGAAGTAGGGTTCCTTCTGGATACAAGCCCAGGAGTGGGATTCCTGGGTTGTACGGTAAGTCTATTCCTAGTCTTTTGAGGAATCTCCACACTGTTTTTCATAGTGGCTGCACCAAACTGCATTCCCACCAGCAGTGTAGGAGGGTTCCCCTTTCTCCACAGCCTCTCTAGCATTTGTCATTTGTGGATTTTTGAATGACGGCCATTTTGACTGGTGTGAGGTGATACCTCATTGTAGTTTTGATTTGCATTTCTCTGATAATTAGTGATATTGAACATTTTTTCATGTGCCTTTTGATCATTTGTATGTCTTTCTTGGAGAATTGCTTGTTTAGGTCCTCTGCCCATTTTTGGATTGGGTTGTTTATTTTTTTATTGAGTCGTATGAGCTGCTTATATATTCTGGAGATCAAGCCTTTGTCGGTTTCATTTGCAAAAATTTTCTCCCATTCCATAGGTTGTCTTCTTGTTTTACTTCTGGTTTCCTTTGCTGTGCAGAAGCTTGTGAGTTTCATTAGGTCCCATTTGTTTATTCTTGCTTTTATTTCTTCTAGGAGAAAATTTTTGAAATGTATGTCACATAATGTTTTGCCTATGTTTTCCTCTAGGAGGTTTATTGTATCTTGTCTTATGTTTAAGTTTTTGATCCATTTTGAATTGATTTTTGTATATGGTGTAAGGGAGTGTTCTAGCTTCACTGATTTACATGCTGCTGTCCAGTTTTCCCAACACCATTTGCTGAAGAGAAAGTAAAGAAACAATCCCCTTTAAAATAGCACCCAAAGTAATAAAATATCTGGGAATAAATCTAACCATGGAGGTGAAAGAATTATACACAGAAAACTATAAACCATTAATGAAGGAAATTAAAGAAGACTTTAAAAAATGGAAAGATATTACAGCTCTTGGATTGGAAGAATCAATATTGTTAAAATGGTCACACTGCCCAGGGCAATCTACAGATTTAATGCAATCCCTATCAAATTACCCAGGACATATTTCACAGAACTAGAACAAATCATAATAAAATTTATATGGAACCATCAAAGACCTAGAATTGCCAAAGCATTACTGAAGAGAAAGAAAGAGGCTGGAGGAATAACTCTCCCAGACTTCAGACAATACTATAGAGCTACAGTCATCAAGGCAGCATGGTATTGGTACAAAAACAGACATATAGACCAATGGAACAGAACAGAGAGCCCAGAAATGAACCCACAAACTTTTGGTCAACTAATCTTTGACAAAGGAGGCAAGAATATACAATGGAATGAAGTTCATTTTGTTTATGTTACTGGCCTGCACATTTGAAGTTCTAATCTATTTGCAAAAAAATAAATAAATAAATAAACTTTATCATTCTCAAAAGTATTTGATTTCAAGTCCCATTGCTAATTTTATTAGCAGGATTATAACATTATTTCCTTAACTAATAAATATTATATTGCTGCTGCTTCTTAGGTACAGTACATTCATTCATGATTTATCCTTTCAGAGTCTTTGAAGAAACCACACGTTGTAGATACTATTTATATTTACTATATATACTTATATATTCATATGTATATATGTGTATATATATATGTATATGTATGCTTTTCCTGTTTATATTCATCAAGTGTGATTGTACTTGGTAAATGTCTACTTTGTTCTAAACAAGTTTTCTAGTTTAGAAATTATGTTATAAACCTAAGCACTGAATTTTAATCGTAAAATAAAAATTACATTTCTGTAGTTTTTGTAAGTTTTATTATCCACTGAAGATTTCTGTCTGCTGTATTCTGGATACATGTAAGATAATGTCAGAGGAAACCTAAAGGCATTATGCTAAAGGTCTTTCCAGCAAATGCTCCCTGAGCACTTCCTCTCTGAAAGGGGTATATTACTTTATTCCAAAGGTCATTTTCTCTAGAGTTCTTCTAAATACATGAATATGCAATGAGGGGGTCACATTTTTCACAATTTTTGAGCTAGTAGGATATTTATTCTTGCATCTTACTGATGCATACGCTCCCAACACATACAGATAAAGCTTTACATATTAAAGTTAGACAATCTGATAATGAATACATACTATGAGTTCCTCTACTCTGAGTTTTTATGAGGTTCTATTATATAGCACTGGCCACAAATAGAGCTCTAAATTCTAGCTAACTCCTGACTTTGCTGGCATTGCGATCTCTGGGACGCGGATTTTACTGGGGCAAGAAGCTGAGGTGGTAGCTGTGGCCACTGAGACTGTTTACGCCCAGTTAACTCATACTGGGCTTAAGACAGAGAGCTGTACTGCACCACCTGTATGGAGCAGAGGCAGTGTTAGGAGGCTCTGGAGGAAGGCAGCATTGAAATACATGGGCTCTCATTTCTGTGCAACTAGTGTTTCCTCAACCTCAAAATTTTTGGTTACAAAGGATATCAAAGAACCAAAGAGAAACATGTCTTTTGTAGCCTCCTTACATTCTATCCTGGGTTTCTGATAAAAGGTGATTTTACTGTGTGGCTTCCTATAAACATCTTTGTCTTCCTTTCTTCTTCCTTCTTCTCTTGATTCAATTTCTGTGGCTTATCATTTCCACCCTTATGCCTCATTCTTCTCTCATTTAAGTAACCTTATTTTGTTTTCTGTGGTCTCATTATTTTCATTTTTCTGCTCACAAGTTAAATCACTTTTTACTTTGCCAGCTCCTCACACTCAGGAGCTGAGCAGCTTAGAATGGAATCTCACCTTCCTCCACAGAGCTTTTTGATATTTCATACTCTTATGACAATGTCTCTAGGCAACTGTGAGAGACCTGGCCTATGTGAATTCTCCATTCTCTCAGAACTCTGCCCCAGACAAACTGCATGCACAGATAACTCAGGAGTTTCAAATAAGAAAAGAAATCCAGGAGGACATCAATGGAAATAGCAGAAAAAAGATTCAAAAAATTAACTCCTCTGTAAAAACAATGAAAAAACTGACGAGATGACCAGAATCAACTTTTCAGAACTCCGGAAATTAACAAAGGCTTTATTCAATAAAACAGCCATCTCTCTTTAAGAACAGTGAGTTTCATGGCATTTTTATTTGCCCCAGTCTCATCCCCTGGTCTTCAGCTCAGTAGGAGCCTTGAAAACTAACAGCCTATATTCCTGGTATAGGAAAATGGAACTGAATCTCTTCCAAAGCCTCATTCCCAGAGAAAAAAAAAAAAAAAGCTGAAAAAGTTTGTCACCAACAAACCTGCCCTATGAGAGATACTGAAGGAAGTCACTCATGCTGAAATAAAATGACACTAGGCAGTAATTTATATCCACCTGAAGAAATAAAGTGCACCATGAAAGAAATTAAGAAATACATGGAGATGAATGGAAAACAATTAACAACATACCAAGACTTACGAGATGCAATGAAAGCAGTGCTAAGAGGGAAATTTATAGCTATAAATGCTTACATTTAAAATGAACAAAGATCTCAAATCAATAACTTAACCTTCCACCTTAAAAATCTAGAAAACTAGAAAAGAAAAAACAAACTAAGCCTAAAGTAGGCAGAAAGAAGAGAGTAACAAATGTAAAGCAGAGATGAATCAATTCAATATCATACTGGAGGTAACAGCCAAGGTAATTAGGCAAGAAAATGAACTGAATGCATCCAGACCGGAAACAAATTAAATAGTAGTGATCATTACATAACTTCACGAATATACCAAAACCCACTGACTTATACTTATGGTATGTGAATTATTTCTCAATTGTATAAAAGAGAGTCACACAGATCTTTATTAAAGGTCTGTTTGTTTGCTTGTTTAAAAAAAGAAAATCAAATGCATTAGACTAACATTTTTCTTTCACTTTCTTCTCTTTTTCTTATATGACGTGATTTTAATGTTGTATCATGACTCACTGGTTTCCTTTTTTTATGTTTTTCTAGCTCATGGAGAGAAACATGAGGAATTAATTACCTTGGGAAGCCCAGATTCCCACACTATTAGTGAGGGACAGAAATCTTCAGGAACTTCCAGAATAACAAGGAAAGGCAAAGAAAAGTCTTCGGAGAAAGAAAAGACAGCCAAAGAAAAACAAGCACCTCGATTTGAGCCTCAGGTGGGTACGGTGCTTTTTCTTATTGGAGTCACTTAAATTTAGGTTCATTGGGTCCCTTTTTGGCCATCTCGTTTCAGGAAAAAGTGAAAAATTCCATCTCCCTGTTTCCAGCAATTATCTGGATACCTTAAGAACACTCCTTGGACAACTTCTGTAAGGAGTCTTCCTTAGTTTAGTATCAAAAAGCATTAATTGAGCTTTTAATACTTAAGACAATGTTCTGGGGACTTGGGGTTCCAATATTAATATTATGCAGTCCCTACCTTCAAAGAATTCTTAGTAATGGAGGAGACTGAAGATAAACAGAGAGTTGTAATGTTAGATATATTAGAAAGTACCACTTTTAGCCTCTGCCTAGAGGAGTCTTGTACTAAGTCAATGAATAAAGAAATGCTGAGGCAAAATCCAACACAATCTGGTTCTTTGAATCACTAAAGTATGAGATATGAGTCAGGAAAGGTAAATAAGGGTCAAATAGAGGGGAGCCTTTAAGCCTGTTTAGAAGGCTGGGGGGAAAAAAAAGGCAGCTGGGACTCTATCTTCAAGGCAAAGGTCCTGATTCCAGATTTTTTTCAGGTCCAGTTAGGTAATCTCAATGATTAGGGGTAAGAGTTATTTTTAATGGAGGTACTGAGGATTGAACCCAGGACCTCGTGCATGCTAAGCACACACTCTGCCACTGAACCATACCCTTCCCCACCATCATTTGTTTTCACAACTTAGGCTATACAGGGCTGAGAGGTGAGAGGTGGGGGCTTTAAAAAGTGTATAGATATGATCAGATTTATATTTCAGATAACCTGATAACTTATAAGGGTATGGAATTAAAGGGGAAATGACTAGAGATGGAAAAACCGTTCAAGAAAGCACTGTCATAATCCAGGCAAAAGAATACAAGCTGTATCAGATACAAATCAAAGAAGGGAAGAAGAGGACAAATAAAGAACTATCTAGGAAACAAATGTGGTATGTAGTTATTGATCTAAAATGCATGATAAGGAGCAAGAAGGAATTCAAAGGCTAGCTCCCAACTTGATTAACTAAGCAAGATGCTGGTAGCACTAGCAAAATAGATACTAAAGAAAAATTAACATATTAGGAGATGATGTCTCGGTTTCGCCTTACTACAGTATGGAAAAACCTGTCCTCTAGCATTTCCAAGATTTAATTTCCTGTTGTTGGAGTATACCCTTGGAAACATTGAGAAGTAAATAAGCTTAATTCAACTTCCACTGGTGGCAGAAGAGAACTAAGGGTGTGGTGCCCAGACTGCTGCTCTTCTGTTTGTGTTGAAAACTCAGCTGATGCAGGCCAGTTCCAGTCCAAAGTCAATGCCAGGGAGAGGCAAGTTGCCACTGCTACAGAAGCAGTTTCAGTCTGCATCCTGTAATGCAAAGGGTCTTTGGGGAAAGTGGAGAAGCAAGCAGTTGCATTTCCAGTGCTCACCCAAACGTTATTGGAGGATAAGCCACATCCATCTACAGAGAGGGTTTCCTATAAGCAAAGTAAAATGTAAACAGACCAAAAGTGAAGTGCATACTTGAAGCAGCACTGTTGCTTTCCAAGTAATCATGGTTTACGTATAGGAATTTCAAACTTCTGCTCTTAAGGGACTTAGAAAAGTAGACATTCATATGTCATCCTTGAACTTTGTTTCAAAGACTATTTTTGCCAATTAGAATGAAATGATTTCATGTTTAGCTCCATTTAAGCCAACTCCTCAAATATTAAGAAAAGTATCAGATAGTGGCTGGTTAAACCAGAAAAACATTAAACGAACCATCAAATCTCTGAAAAAATATAGTGTTACATCAGCAGAGAAGAGAAGTCATGGTAAAGATCAAGACAAAATGAAGAAATAGTAAACAAGACCTTTTCATAACACAAATGGTTTAACCACAAAATTTGGAGAGTCATTCTACTTTTTATCAAATTATATTCATTCATACTTCAAATGTGAGGGGAAAAAAACTGTCTCAGAAGAGGGAAAATAAACATTTCCAGGATAAATCAGAAATTGAAAATAGAAATATTGAAGAAGGGAAAATGCAGTTCTCCAGATACTGGTGTCCTGACCAAGAAGCGAGTCTCGGAATCTTCTTTTTATTCTGTGGACAAGCCTGCAAGTCCCCAGTGGGTCACCTAAGGTCCTTCTAGTTTCTTTTAAACATCGTACTGCTAACTTTCTTTCTCATCCCACTGAAGGTGTACGAGCTTTAGTAGGCAATTCTGTTGGTGGACTTGTTCCCAAAGTAAAATATGATTCAGTCAAAAAGAACAGGAAGAGGCAGTTAAAGCTGAGCAGGTTATTAGCAAAGACAAAAATGAAAGGAAGGAAGAAAACATTTATCTCTTCAACAAGGAAGGATTGCCAAGGTGAGTATTGATGACAGAACCCGGGCATTAGTTCAAGCATTAAGAATAACTGACCCAAAGCTCTGCATTAATAGGATTGAAGAAATGACTTTTCATCTCCAGAAATTTCCTGAGGGAAAAGGAGTGGCTGCCAAGAAAAGACATTGCATATTTTTATGACTGAGACAAATTAAGGCTGGCATTCTTCAGGCTACAGCAAGAGAAATGTTGGCCTTAATTAGGCTGCATGAATCCAGCAAAAGGAAGAGGAATCCTATTCGCACAATTGATGATGGAAGAACAAGGACAATGGTTGCTCTTCAGATGTGGTGGAAATTAGTTGAACTCGCTCAGAAGCCAGTTCCTCAGCTCTTTGACTGTATTTGCAGTGTAACCCCAGGTGCCATATTAGCTTTCACGTTGGGATTTTTTTCCTGCGCCCTTGGATTAATGTGAGGAATTTTATTAAAAATTAGGATGATATCTGTTTTCACAAAATGTCATTGTTGGAACTCATCAAAATGAGTTGGAGCCATGCATTTTAGGATGGTCAGACTTGGGGAAATATTCTTAGGGATAGAATGAGCTGCACACTAATTATAGAAACAGCAAGAAATCCCACAAGTCTTAAGGTAGCTGCAGTAAGTACCATGGTAGATAGAGGGATGATGCCAACAGATTTGTGTTCAGAAATTATGGTCAATTTCCTGGAATTAACTATTACTGGTTGAATAGAAACTGGGTCAGGCCATTAGAGCCACATCTGCTTCTCCAGGCTACTGTGCAAAGTATACAAAGTAGCCTGGAGTAACATATGGGAAATGATATTCATTAAGACTGAGGTTTGCTTCTGAATAACCCCTCAGCACTAGCAATGCATGAGTGTAAATGTCTTTGACCAGACATCCCATTAGATTGCCTAGTATCCTTGGGCGTTAGACATTATGAGAGTGATGTGAGAAACACCATGATAAACATGAACTTGAGAACCAAACTGTCTAATGTTACCAACAGTGCTACAGATACAGAAGAACCCAGGTGATAATTGATGATTGGTTACTTCCTGACACCTATTTTAGATTCAATCCTGTAATGTGTGAAAACATACCTCTAGATGAAAGTTGAAATGAGAAGCTGGATAAGCCGCAGTTAAAAGGGTTGAAGTACAAAGAAAGAAATGAAGAAAAAAACGAAAAAAACTTGCAAAACTATTGTCAACAACAACAAAAAATTCTGCAAAAAACTAATGATTGGATAAAACTAAAAACTGACATGAATGAAGGCCTTCTGTTCTTTTTAAAATTGAGAAGAAAGCCTGTTCAGAAGATATGCAGAATTTAATAAGGAATTGTGGGATTCAGTATGAGATAACTTTGAAATACTCATGAATTCTAGGGAATCCTGAAACAGACAATGTTTGGACCATCTTGTGAAACGCAAAGGGTATGTTTGGTTACAGAATTCATATGGGAATTGGGTTTTATGACATTAATAGTGAACTAAGCTTTAGGAGTCTTATTGTGCTAGTTGGCTTTTAGTAGCAATCAGTATTACATTACTTCATGTTTGAAAATTTATTAACATATATGCCAAACAGAAACCTGAAAACTATCATATTGTACTTTGTATTTTTGCTTTAGTCACCATAATCATGTTGAATTTATTTGATCATTGATTTTATTTCATATAGAAAAGCTAATTTCTTTTTAAATTTACATATGTTCTCACTGGCTACATTCTACAATCCAAATACTGCCTTTTAGTGTAATACCTTCTAAACAAATACAGAAAAATGGAATGATCTTTATCAGATTACAATTACATTTGGAATATGAAAGAACCAGATACAGTTTTCTATTCACAGTATGTTTATTTCAGCATTGTTTGGTTCAAAAACATAGATGAAGTTCCAATCAACCACTTTTTTTCCCTTGAAACATCAAGATAATGCTGTGTGGTAACTTTTCCAGATGTATCTCCAGTTTACCATTTATTTTGTAAAATCTACTATTTGAATTTGTGGACGGAATAGTCCTATCATTAACAACAAAAACTACTCAAATTTAAAACCAATAAGTTTAATTCAATCCATAATTTCTTGTAAGACATGTGGCCCTCCCTGAGTCCTTCATCGTGTTCCCTTCCCTAATCAAAACTTGATTCCAAATTTATCCTTTGAGATTTGCAAATGCTAGCTAGACTATATATAAAAATATATTTAAAAAACCATCTCTTCTGTATAGCACAGGGAACTGTATTCTATATCTTATAATAACCTTTAATGAAAAAGAGTATGAAAATGAATATATGTATGTATATGCATGACTGGGACATTGTGCTGTACACCAGAAACTGACACATTGTAACTGACTATCTTCAATTAAAAAAAAACCTTGATCCCAGAGAATTTTCTGATAAACTCATTTATCAGGCAATATAAAAGAAGACAAAAGCTTATGTACTATATTTTAAAAGAAAGAAATAAAAGAATTTCCAATTGTGAGATTTAAGATTTCATCAGAATAATAAGAGAATATTATAGAAAGCTAGGAAATTCTTTTGGTAACATTAAAACCAAACTGCATGTGAAAATTTTATTCAATGTCCCCCATCTCTGCTTTCCCATCTGTACTATGTAACATGGATAATTGACATTGTCTCAATCTTACGTAAAGAGCTAGTAACCACATCAGACTCAAGCTCTCTACCCTAGCAGTTTGCTACCAAAGAGCCTCACTTAGCTAGACATTTTCAAGTCCTATGTGGATCTGCTCCCAGTCCAAAGTCCGTGAAAGTGATTCTAGAAGACATCAAAATATGAACTCTCATAATGAGTATATATCAAATATATCCAAACTTGGTAATGATCAACTATATTCCTGCCCTCATTTATGTGAAGAGATGGTATGAGTGAGCCTAAGTGTAATTCAGAATTATTTTTATTTATAGTTTTGAGGTGAAATTTGCATAGAGTGAAATGCAACCATCTTAAATGTACAATTCAGTAAGTTTTGACAAGTGCATTCACCCTGTAACCCACATCTCTGTCAAGGTATAGATTACAGACCATTTCCATAAGTTTAGAAATTCCCTTAAACCTCTTTGTAGTGGATTCTGTCATCCTCACATCTCACCCTCGAGCAAGTGTTGCCTGTTCTGGAATGTCATACAAGTGAATCATACATGAAGGAGTCTTTTGTGCTCAACTTCTTTATTTCAATTTAACGTCTGTCTCTGAAATTCAACCACACTGTGGTGTGCATTAGTAATTATTTTTAATGTCAAGTAGTATTCGATGTGTGGACATGTTACAATTTGTTTATCCATTCATCAGTTTATAGATACTTATATTTTCTCCCCTTTCTGGCTATTATCAATGGGGCTATAATAAATGTTCTTTTCCAAGTATTTTTGTGAATATATGTTCTCATTTCTCTTGAGTAAAATACTTACTAGTGAAATTATGGCTCCTAGGGTCAAATCTAGACCCTTTTGAAAGGAGGAGAACATGGGACCCAAAGATTTTTACTTTATTTTGTCAGATGTCCACTGCTCACCCACAACCAGAAGACCCAAATAAACCCTACTGGATTTTGAGGTTGGTCACTGAACACAACGAAGCAGACTTTTTTGAAGTGAAAAAAGACACAGAACGAGCAGACGAAATCCGAGCCATGAAGCAAGCCTGGGAAATGACTGAGCCTGGAAGGTCAATCAAGGTCATCTGAGTTTGGAAAATTGTCCTTTTTTCATTTCTGGGGATAGTCTGAAGGAAGAGTCATGTTGGTAAAAATTACATAGTCTTTCCCTTAGGAAATATCTGGAATGTTGTCAGACACCAACTAACCAAATATTAAGACCACATTCAGACACATTGTGAAATATTATTCTCTGGAAACCCAGATGATTGGCAAAAGCAAAGCACACAACAGTGCCACTTACCGGTCCAAACTGTAGGTCACCTTGGTCTCGCACATCACCTGGGACTAACGCTGTCCATCCTTAACACTCCCAACCAAGAAAGCATAAAAATGTTTGATGTGTGCTTTCATGTACTTTGAACAGCCTTAGATAGAGAAAAAGCATGTGCTGCCCTGTGGAATACACAGACCTCATGGTTCCTCCTCTCTCTATTTTATATCAGAATCATTGCCACAGTGAAACATTATCATTTATATGGGTTTCATGCCCCCAGCTGAGGGTTACTGATGCAGATGACAAAGGTTCAGGAGCAGCCAGATGGAAAGTAGCATGTTCAGAGTATTAGTTTTAGGACTACTTCTTCATTAGTTCTCAAAACTAACTGGCAAAGTCATGGGTGGTTCAGAATTTGAGTTTCTTTGATAGTTAATAAGAGTTGGCCTGGTTCATTCACATTTTCCTGTGCCTTTTGAGTGCCACCAAGCCAGTGTTCCCTGTGCTGTGTGTTGATAACTTCTGTCTCTCAGGCTGCCCAGGCTCGTCTCCACTATCTCAGCCGGTTCATTAAGAAAATGCCTGATGCTGAGAGTGTGCCCATGTCTGAGAGCCAAACCAAAGCCAGAGAAGGTCAGTGGACCCTGCCCCAGATGCCCCAAGCACGGAACTGTTACTTGCACTTCTCAAAAGCAAGTCAGCAAGTCAAGCTCAGTAAAAAGAAAACTTTCAGAATCTATTTTCTTATAGGATTGTAAAAAGTCACAGATAATCCTGTAAGAGAATGTATTCTGGAGTGTTTTCTTTTTACCAAGCAGGGGTTCACTTTTTTCCCAAGTAGATATGACTTTCCCCATTTAAGAAAAGATGAAACCAGAAATAAGGATGCAGCCTAGTTAGAAGGCAGGAGTACATGAACTTGAAGGCAGGTTTATAGCTATAAATCTGGCACCTTTCTAATCACAATAGCCATCAGTAGTAACACTAAGTGTCACAATGACAAAGCTAACTACTGTCATTGAGCGATTTGCCTTTGGGCCTGGAACTGTGAAATACTAATTATTTAACCTGATATGCACACCAATCCACTGATATATATTATTTCCAACTGAACGATAAAGACACAGGCCCAGAATAACTTGCTAAATTCACAAACTACCCAGAGACAGAGCCAAGGTGCAGACAGAGCCCCCCATCACCCCAGTGTCTTCTCACAAACACTTGGCTGCTCCATCTATCACCACATTGAGCTGCCCAGGGAGGCTGAAGGCATTCACATCCCAAATCATGCTTTTCCACTTTGACATCTTCAAGAGTGTAACTCAATAAATGTTATAAAAGTAATGTCCCTTAACTTTTCATATTAAGTGTATAAACCACAAATATCACCCTCATCCTGTTATTCTGGGATGGGCATTGCTCAGTCCTTTATATTTATTGTCTCACTTTAACCTACAGCAGCTATGAAGTAAACATTACTATTCCCATTTTACAGACTCAGAGACCAAAGCTCAGAGAGTCACCTTACTCTTTTGAAATCACACATCTAAAAAGTGACAAAGTTGGGATTTGAAATCTTTTTAACTCCTAAAGTACTCCTCTAATTGGAAGAGTCTAATGTAATCTTAGGAATACAAAGGTGAAAGAATGCAGCTCTTGTTCTTTGGGATCTAGATTTTATTATTAATTTTTTAAATGTTGTATTAAGTTATATGTAAAAGAAAATGTATTGCCCTGAACACTTGTTAGAAATGGAAAGGAAGATTTTATTCAAGACTATTGCAGTAGGAGAGAGATTGAACTCAACTCTGAAAACAACAGACAAGTAGGGATTTATAGCCGATAGACAAGGACTGGATAGAAAATTACTTACAGGAATTTGGTTAGGTATCAAGGGTCAGGCAAAAGAAATTTGATTAAATATCAGGGTTGGGGAAGAGGAGCTTAACTGAATATCAAAGATGGAACAATTCTCAGTAAATTAGTTTAGCAGGATTCTTTGCTAAAACTGGGATTCATTACAAGCCAAGGACAAAGCCTGGTGGAGGACAGAGCTCAGAGAAGGCTGACCTTATCATACAAAATGTAGTAAAGGCACAAATGTTAATTGTATAGCTTGATGTATTTTCGCATATGTGTATACTCAGTAGCCACCATTCAGATCAAGATATATGCTTAATACATCCCAGTAGTCTTCCTCATTCCTCTTCCCAGCCATTTCCTTCTTCAAAGTAACCATTAGTCTGATCTCTATCATCATGAATTAATTTTTCCTGTTCTTGAACTTTACATATTTGGACTCATTCAGTATGTACTCCATATGTCTTGCTATTTTTGCACGTGATTTCATAGAACACAAGTTCTTTTCAGTAATGCCTGTGTCATGTTGTAGTAGAAACATCTTCAAGTGTCATAAGAGAGTCAGACACAAAGAGTCCCATGAGTTTAGACAGCAAAGAGACCATACCCTCAGGGAGCACGCTGTGGAAGAAGTGGCAGCTGAGCAAGAGCTTGAAGGATCTGGCAAAACCTACCAGCAGCGATAGTGGAGGATCATCCCCATCCTCCTTCCCTAAGGAGGAGCGTGAGCAGGGCATGCGGAAGGAAAATATCAGTAAGTATTGCTCTTATTGATAAGATGAATGCATATTTTGAAATGAAAATTCTGGAACAGATATGAAATTAAACATATGTGATGGCCAGGATTAAACGTAGAAAAATATGTATATAATAGGATTCATAGGTCTTCATTTTGATTATCAGAGTTGGAATCTGCTCAAGGACCTGATTACTAAATACCTAACCTAAAGATAAAAGTGGGCAAATGTTTTCTTGTTTAATTTTAAGGAGCAGTTATATATTCATATAGTTTTCTTTGTCTACAAATACTAAAAATAAAATTGCAGTGATCACATACACAATTGTCACTAAACACAGATCCTTTTTGTTTTATCTATAGTATGCTACATCTTTGACAACAAATTTCAAATATTTGGTTTCTAAAATGTTGGAAAACAGCGATTTTCAGTGGTGCCCAAGCCACACTGATTGGTTCATTTCTGTATACTATGGGATTTGTATTTATTTACTAAAATGAACCTAACTCCTATATGGTAAATAGTATAGAGAAATGTCTTTTGACATTCCTGGCTTCCATGAGGGACAGTTTTCCCTAAGCAACTCCTGGACTGTCTGTCACTGGTGGGCTATGTGAGTCATCTGATTGATACATTAGGAAAGAATAAACTGGGCTGCCCACAAGGAGCCTGCATCCACTGCTCATCCCTGAGTTGGACAAGTATAACTGTGACTGAGGGATGCTGAAGGGTTCGGCCGAAGGTTCCATGATCATGGCCCATTTGCCTCTCACACCAAGCTACATCCCAACGATATGTCTTTCAATGGAAAATTCTTACTTTTTCTTTCTCTGCTTATTCAGAATTCAGGAAAGAAAGATATTTTGGAAGAAAGCACCCTTAGAAATGCCAACTGTGGTTCTCAAAGTTGCTAAACCAGTCTGAGAATTTTAAAATTAAAACTTGTTTATGGCTAAAACATGCTCTTGAGTGATTTTCACAGTGAAGAGGAAAATTCCAAAATTCAAAGGGCTCTTTTACCATACTAACCAAAGATTCTGATATCTTTGAACCAGCATTTTGAAAGTCAACGTTCATTTGATAGATAATCACATATAACAACAGCACTAAAACTTACTAGAATAATACCTAACATTTAAGATTAATATTGAATTTGTAAAGTGTTTTGGCATAATCATCTCATTTGAGCCTCTGTAAACTGGAAAAAGCATATACTGTTACCTCTGCCTTGTTACCAAACCAACTTGGGTCGGCTCGCCCATTGCACAGCAAAGCCAATCTATTGATACTGGATTGTGGTGAAGAAAAGTACAGTGTTTATTGCAAGCTGCCCAACATGGGGCTAAGCAAGGAAAATAGGCAGCTTATGCTCAAAGATGCAAACTCCCCAGTGGCTTTCAGGGAAGGGTTTCTCAAGGCAGCATTAGAGGTGAGAGTTGTGGGCTGCCTGACCAGATCATGGACATTCTTCTGATTGGTTGGTGGTGAGGTAACAGGGTGGTATTTCAGGAGTTAATATCATCAACTTTCTGGTTCCAGTCCGTCTGGGGTCTCTGTGCTTGTGATTATCATGCAGTTAACTCTTCCACCTGGCGGGGGTTTTAGTATCTGCAAAATAACTTAAGGACATGGCTCCGGGTATTATCTATAGCCCTTGAGGAGGAACTAAAGGTTCTTTGTGTGTGTGTGTGTGTGTGTTTAACTGAAATATAGTCAATTTAGGCTGTGCTATTATTATTTTGTCTTACTTGGCTGTTTTCTTTTTTTTTTTTTTTTTTTTTTTGCATTTTCTCACTTCTCTGATTAAATTTGTCCTTTGGAACTCAGGGAAGGCCTCAGAAGCAAAGCTTTTCTACAAACAAGAGGTGGGGGACATGTGTAGGGCGTCTGTCCCAAGGAAGGCCCCTCAAGGGTCCTGCTTGTTTTCAGCCTCAAAACAAAGGAATTCATAAATAACTCACCCAAGAGCAGAAAGCTTAAATAGTTTGCATAGAATCAGGACTTAAACCCTAGTATTTTTTTATTCCACGTACTGTGACCTCTATTTTAACACAAACTTCTCCCCACATTTAGTTAAAGATCTGTAAAATAAAAATAAAATTAAATTCTGGTTATTTATTTACTAACAAAGTAATCTTTGAGTTGAGAAAATTATGTGTAATCATGATTCTTCACACCTGCCTTGGATAGTGTCCCTGCAATCATAATATAGATTACATTTTTTTCCCAGAGTCCCAGACTGGTGTTACAAGGGACCGAAGCTTGTGATTCAGTTTCAACCCTCCTGATCCTCATTTCTTAACTCATTTGGCCATTAGAGTCTTGAGACATTTTCATTAAATTTCACATAATTCTGAAAGAGTGTACCTTTTCCTATCAGATTTACTTTATTTTTATTGTGGTATATTGTTGATTTATAATAGTAGTTTCAGATGTACAAAACAGGGATTCAAAAATTTTATAGATTATACTCCATTTAAAGTTATTATGAAATATTGGCTATATTCTCTATGCAGTGCAGTATATCCTTGTAGCTTTGCATGAACTATCCAGGAAAGGCAAATCAACAGCCTGGGGCTTGTGGTGGGTATGCAGAGGGCACAAGAGTATGCATTTGGATAATGGGAAGGTTTTGGGAAAGGATTTAGTTGTCAGTTGCACAACTGTAAATTTACTAAAACGTACTGAGTTATACTTTCAAAACTAATAAATTGTATGGTATGTAAATGACACTTCAATATTTTTTTAAAAAGAGAGATTAAATGGTCTGGAAAGGCTGAATGGTTAACATCTTAGTCTCTAAAATTTCTTTCTTAGATCTGTTCTTGTGGGTTCAGATGAGTCTGTGGGGTAAAAAGCTCCTGTTACTTTGATTTTCAGTGTTTACTTGTCGTAATATTGCCTACTTTACTGGACTAAAAGTTTTTTGGAGGTAGGATACTGTGTATCAAAACATTTTTATATCCCACCCCCACAGTGCTTAGTACAGCTTTCACAGATAGACCAAACTTTAAATATTTGATTATTTAACTTGTTTAGAATAAAATTTTATAACAAAGTATGATCTTTTTTGGTCTCTGCTTTCACTTAAGTAAATTAGAGTCATTTTATTACTCTCTTTTATAGACCATATTCATTTTTTCTATACCCATTGTCATCTCCTTCATTTAACTGGTAGTATAGTAATACCAACGAGAGGATAAATCTGAAATATAGTCATGTTTCAACATAGTCATTAAATAACATGAAAATCATATTAAATAAGGGAAGTGCAAAATATTTTCAATATAAATGAAATATACAATCATTTAGTTAGTTATTGTTGATTTTTTTGAAAGCCTGGCACTTTTTGTTTTGAAACAGGGCCTCAATCACGATCCCCAACAATTTTGGAAATGTCTCCACAACTTATTCGAAAAAAACTACAATGTGTAGACTTAAGTCAATATGTACGGTAAGTTTTAATAAACATGATTAACATTTGTGTTCATAGAATTTTGGATAGATTGTCAATAAGCAGTTGCTAAACAACTGAAAGTTTGAAATTAAATGCTTAATATATTTTCAGTGTATTTAGGTTTTTAGAAGTATATGAGTTACATCTCAAATTTAGCAAATGTTTTATTAAGTCAATTATAAAAGCATTTAAATGTTTTTGGTAAAGATTTAATTTGTAGCCTGGTTAAGATGAGTTTAGCTGCAGAAAATTCCCAACATACCAGCTGCCATGGTTTGATTAGATTGAATTTTCTTAAGAACTAAACAATAAAATTAATTGAGAGTTATTCAAGCATACATTTTTAAACCTATTTAGCTTCATATATTAAAAAGGAAAAAACTGCAAAATATTCTCATAGTTTCGAATACCAATACACCTCTTCAAATAGCACATCTAATTTTGCTGGTATTTTCCTAAAATAATTTCCAAAAATATTAGTGGCTTAATAAATGGAGTATAGCCCATGTAAAAATAATGGTTTATTCCTTCTGTTCCTAATATTTGATTCGATCCAGATCAGCACCCTGCTGATACTTTTTTTTGTTTTTTTTTTCCTTTTTTTATAGAGTTATAGACATTTTACAATGTTGTGTCAAATTCCAGTGCAGAGCACAATTTTTCAGTTATACATGAACATATAATATATTTATTGTTACATTTTTTCTCTGTGAGTTACCACAAGATCTTGTATATATTTCCCTGTGCTATACAGTATAATCTTGTTTATCTATTCTACATTTTGAAATCCCAATCTGTCCCTTTCCACACCCCACCCTCTTGGTAACCACATGTTTGTATTCTATGTCTATGAGTCTGTTTCTGCTTTGTATTTATGTTCTTTTTTTTTTTTAATTCCACATATGAGTGATCTCATATGGTATTTTTCTTTCTCTTTCTGGATTACTTCACTTAGAATGACATTCTCCAGGAACATCCATGTTGCTTCAAATGGCGTTATGTTGTCAGTTTTTATGGCTGAATAATATTCCATTGTATAAATATACCACCTCTTCTTTATCCAGTCATCTGGTGATGAACATTTAGGCTGTTTCCAAGTCTTGGCTATTGTAAATAGTGCTGCTATGAACATTGGGGTGCAGGTGTCGTTTTGAAGTAGGGTTCCTTCTGAATATATGCCCAGGAGTGGGATTCCTGGGTCATATGGTAAGTCTATTCCTAGTCTTTTGAGGAATCTCCATACTGTTTTCCACAGTAGCTGCACCAAACTGCATTCCTACCAGCAGTGTAGGAAGGTTCCCTTTTCTCCACAGCTTCTCCAGTATTTGTCATTTGTGGACTTTTGAATGATGGCTATTCTGACTGATGTGAGGTGATAACCTCATTGTAGTTTTGATTTGTATTTCTCTGATACTTAGTGATATTGAGCATTTTTTCATGTGCCTTTTGATCATTTGTATGTCTTTCTTGGAGAATTGCTTGCTTAGGTCCTCTGCCCATTTTTGGATTGGGTTCTTTGTTTCTTTCTTGTTAAGTCATATGAGCTGCTTATATATTCTGGAGATCAAGCCTTTGTCAGATTTATTATTTGCAAAAATTTTCTCCCATTCTGCAGGTTGTCGTTTTGTTTTACTTATGGTTTCCTTTGCTGTGCAGAAGCTTGTAAGTTTAACTAGGTCCCATTTGTTTATTCTTGCTTTTATTTCTATTGCTTGAGTAGACTATTCTAGGAGAACATTTTTGAGATGTATGTCAGATAATATTTTGCCTATATTTTCTTCTAGGAGGTTTATTGTATCTTGTCTTATGTTTAAGTCTTTGATCCATTTTGAGTTTATTTTTGTGTATGGTGTAAGGGAGTGTTCTAGCTTCACTGATTTACATGCTGCTGTCCAGTTTTCCCAACACCATTTGCTGAAGAGACTGTCTTTATTCCATTGTATTTTCTTGCCTCCTTTGTCGAAGATTAGTTGACCAAAAGTTTGTGGGTTCATTTCTGGGCTCTCTATTCTGTTCCATTGGTCTATATGTCTGTTTTTGTACCAATACCATGCTGCCTTGATGACTGTAGCTCTATAGTATTGTCTGAAGTCTGGGAGAGTTATTCCTCTAGCCTCTTTCTTTTTCTTCTGTAATGCTTTGGCAATTCTAGGTCTTTTGTGGTTCCATATAAATTTTATTATGATTTGTTCTAGTTCTATGAAATATGTCCTGGGTAATTTGATAGGGATTGCATTAAATCTGTAGATTGCCTTGGGCAGTGTGACCATTATAACAATATTGATTCTTCCAATCCAGGAGCATGGGATATCTTTCCATTTTTTTAAAGTCTTCTTTAATTTCCTTTATCAATGGTTTATAGTTTTCTGTGTATAAGTCTTTCACCTCCTTGGTTAGATTTATTCTTAGGTATGTTGATATGTTTTTAAATTATTTGAATGCTAAAGTTCATTCCAGAGTTTCCCAAATGATTTATGTATCTCTTTTGATGTTTCTATATCAAGTAAAACAGAAACCAAGCCTCTGTTGCGAACGGAAGAACTGAGTCAGCTGCAAGCAATGCAGAAAGCAGAGGAGGTCCATCAGTTCCGACAGTATAGGACCAGAATCCTCAGCATTCGAGATATTGACCAAGAAGAAAGGATTAAATTAAGGGATAGAGTTCTGGAGATGTACAAGGAAATGCGGGTGAGTCTCAAAGTACATAGACATGGATCACAGCTGACAAATTATTTTGTAATATTAAAAAGATATCACAGAATTATATCATAACTGGGTAGAAAGAAGTCTTGAAAACATTAGTTCCCAACTTCTCAGAAAACTGGCAAAATTGTTTATACACATCTAATTTACTCGCTTCCTAAAACCTCTTTTGCATACAGTATTGGAAATCTATCCACAGAATGGAGAGAACAGGAGAGAAGACCACAGCAAAGTATTTGTGAAGCTGAAGTCAGAGGTAGATCACATTGACAGACTTGTGGTAGCTAAATCCTAGCTGGCAGTAGAAAAACTCCTAACCTAATTTGCTCCACAGAATCTCCCACAGGTTCAGAAATTGATGACACCAGCCACATTAAGAAATGAAGGTGAAGTGGGAGGAAGAAAAAATTAATCACTGAGTTTCGCTGGTATAAAGCTATTTTGGAAGCAGTTAGAAATCGCAGGTTACACCTCAACTTTTTGTAGCCAGATGACTGTCATTCCTCCATCCCAGCAGAGGGTTAGAGGTGCTTTATTTAGACATGGTCCAAAAACAAAAAAATAGAGATTTCTGTACTGTGAAAGATCAAGCTAAATTAAAAATAGAAGTATCATCGTACTAGAAATGGGGAATTTAATAAATGTACACAGATGACTTCCACTATGGAGGATGAAGATTTATTTTTTCCTCCTTCTTCCCTACAACACACAAACACACATACACACTCCCAAAGACACTGAGGGCTACAGGACTTTCTAAACATTTTAGCTACAGGGATATTGGGTTCTCCGTGTCATTCCTAGTTTTGGCCAATCTGAGGAACATGTCTATGTGTCATCTCTTCCTGTTTGTCCAGTAGGTACCTCTAATCAAACCTCTCCAAATCCAAATACTATCATTCTTGCCCTCTTTCTTCTTTCAGCTCAAACACATCCCTCCACCAATGTTCTCCAGCCTGGTAAACAGTGATGGCACCCTCTCAGTTGCTCAGAGCAGAAACCTTGAAAACATCCTTAACTTATCATTCTTTACGTCTAATCCATCACCAAAACTTGTCATCATCACCTTGAAAACATATCCAAATTTCAGCCACCTTCCATTCTCTCTGTCCCAGCCACCCTAGTCCAGACCGTCCTGGTCTTCCATTCAGAGTCCTGCAGCAGCCCCCTGGCTGAGCTCACTGCTTTCACCTCGTCCTCTACAAAGTCTCTGCTCAGGAGCCACAATGATTGTTATCAGTCAGGACAAACTAGTCTATCCTGTGCTTACAAAAAAAACCCATTGTCTCAGTGGCTTAAGACAGGGGTTGACAAACTTGTTTCTTGTAAAGGACCAAATAATAAACATTTTTGCCTTTGCAGGCAGTAAGTTAAATCTACTCAACTCTGCGGCTGTTAACACAAAATTAGTGATGATACCTAAATGTGTTCCAATAAAACTTTATTTAGAACATCTGGAGGCAATGAGCCAGCTTTGTTTCAGAGTCCTTAGTTTACCAATCCCTGGATTATAACAATGAAAGAGTGTTTCTCACTCCAGCTACATGTTCACTCGTTCACATGTTCAGTGAGTCCAGGCGAGGGTCCTTCTCATCATGTTTATATTTTATATTCACATTTCATTGGTCAAATCGACTTTCATGGACACATACAATTTCTGTGAAGGAATAAACCCTGCTGACACCTTGATTTAAAACATCTAGTATCAATAACAATAAAGTTATACTGTTTAAGCCATCCAGTTTGTGGCACATTATTACGGCGGCCCTAGCTGACTAATAAGGAGTGCCACGCCAGCACGTACCTGGAGGGGGACTGGAAATGTTTCGTGAATTGCAGTAGTGGTTATCATAGTACAGCTTTAAAATGGAGGGTGGGCTCATTTCACTCCTCTAATGGCTTCACATTTCGCTATGAAAAAAGCCGAGATCTTTATTAAATGTCTAGAGCACTGCAAAGTCTAGTGCCCACTTTCCTCTCTCATCCTTTCCTCTGCCATTCCACCTGCTTTGAGCCTTTTGGTTTTTCCAAACTGATTTCACCTTCCTTCTAACAGTCAAGTGTGTACCCACTTCTGGGCCTTTGATCTTGCTTCTGCTCCTTCCTGGAACATCCTTCCCCGAGAGAGCCAAATGGTGTACAGCTTTACTTTATGAGGTCTCTTATCTATTGTCACTTCATGAGAGAGGTCTTCTCCACCTACCCTTCCAAGATTAACACCATTGAAAATGTGTACACCCATTCCTGGCCTTTTTATTTTCCTTAAAACACTTATCCTATATATATATATATATATTCATGTACTGGTTTAACATGGAAATGTATGTATATTATAGATATATATTAAATATGCATACATTTTAAAATCTACCTCCACTAGAATAGAGACCTTACATAAACAGACTTTGTTTTGATTCACTCTTGTGTCCTTGGAGCCTGGAAAGGATGTTTATTTCAAAGAAATTTGCTTCATCAAGGAATCAGTGAATCAATAAATGAATATTAAAATTATATAGATTCAATTTATCAGGTAGAAAATAGTTTAACTGAAAATATTGTAAGACAAAAGGGAATTTCAGGATTGCCCATCATGTGTTTTGTGTTTAATACACAAGTAAATGCAGTAGATGGAGAGGAAGCAGGGAATAAATATTAACTGGGACAGTTTTGAATTTAGACCCCATTCTTTAAGTGTGAGGTACAGATAAACACCCTAGTTTTTATTGAAGCTACCTTAAGAGAAGCACGATCAGTAACATACTTACTGTCAGGTGAGAAAACACTAATCTTCAAAAGATCACTGACATACATTAAACTTACTTTACACTAAACCCTTAAGATGGTGCGATCTCTCTCTTTCTCTGTTTTTAAAATATGTCACTGCTATCATCTTGTACTTGTGCAACTGGTTTAGTAAAACCAGTTTTATTGTGGTAGATACAGTACTTTTCTTTCATCAAAAACTTTGGGGAGTCTGATGCTGACATCCAGCTGTTCCACCATCTCAACCAAAGCCATGCAAGTTGCAAAACCATGACAAAATTTCTAAAGACATCAGTGATGAAAACAGAACAGCCATTTCTAGAAGCTTCTCTTCCAGCTAGCATCAGTTCATTAATCCTTTCTATTCCATTATATTATTTCTGAGTAATAGTAGTAAATCAACAACAATCAAGAAGTTGAACCATAATTTTGCCCTTACTATCAGAAATGCAAATGAAATTAGGAAGCCATGGCCTCCTAGTAAACTTACATTAGCACTTAATAATCACTGCCTTACTTGCAGACATGTTTTTAGAGAAGCCATTTCATAACCCATTTCTAGAATGGTGCCTGAAACTGACAGTAAGTATTCTCGTCTACAGTTTGAAAAATTATTCTTCTTTTCAAAAATATAAACATTATTTACCTGTTTATAATTTTCTGACACTTCCCATCTCTACAGTTTATTTACCCAGCAAATATTTCTGTGCATGTTTGTATCAGGGACTGTCCTAGGCACGAACAAAAGAGATAAACCCCTACCCTTGTGGAGCTTGGATTCTGGTGAGCAAATAGATGGTCAAATACAAACATAATCCATAAATATTGTATAAGGTGATAGAAAGGGACCAGAATCAAGAAAAACAGAGTAGAGCAGAATCACAATACAATGATTCAGAAGAGCTGGCTAGTGCAGAGGCCCTAGGGAAAGAGCATACTCATTGCGTCAGAAGGACAGCAAGGAGGCCGGTGCCACTGGAGCAGAGTGAGCAAGGAGTAGACGAGTGTAAGAAGAGATCAGAGAGGAAGTGGGGAGAGGCTGACGGAGAAGGTAACCATGTAGGACTGTGAAGGCCACTGTCAAGACTTCAGCTTTTATTCTGAGAAAAATGTGGAACTATGCATGGATTCTAAAGAGCAGAGGAGTAATGATTTGACTTATGTGTGAGAAGGTCCCCTCTGGATATCATGTGGAGAACAGGTAAGCACACAAGGAGACACATAGAAGAAAAGAGTTCTGTGAGAAGACCACTGCAGTGAGCACGGGAGGGGGGTTCACTCCAAGATGGTGGGGTGGAGGTGTTGAGAAATTATTGCATCCTAGATGTATTTTGAAAGTAGAGTTACGAGGATTTCCTGATGGATTGTTGGTGTATTTATTACAAGAGAGGAGTCAAGAAATACTCTTAAGTTTTGGCTTAAAACAGTTGAAAGGACTGAGTGCCATCAAATCTGATGGTTTAGGAGGAAAGATAAGATTTCAATTGGGACATTTTTTAATATATCTATTGTATTTAAACAGACATTACTATATATCTATTAGTCATGTGGAAACAGTGAATGAAAGTTAGACATATGCTTATGGAATTTGGGAGCGAGATCTGGGCTGGGGACCCATCAGTGTATAAATGGAAAGTAAAACCATAGATCGTATCTACCTCAAGGGAAGAGGCCTGAGATCTGAGATGTGGCCACTTCCTCATTAAGAGATGAAGCAGAAAAGAAGAAATCAGCAAAGGCAACTGACAAGGAGCAGATAATGAAGTAGAAGAAAAATGAAGAGGGTGTGATGTCCAGGAAACCAACTGAAGTCAGGAAGGAGAAGGTGGTTAAGTAAGAACAGATCTAAGAAATGAGCTTGGATTTAGATGCGTGTAGATCATCAGTGTCCTTGAGGAAAACAGTTTTTTCTGAAGTGAAAATGAAAAGCAAATTGACAATAACAAAGATAACCAATCGATTTAGGTGACATTATTCAGAAAGTCTTCAAGTACAGCTCAGACGTATTTTGTCAGGGCTGGAATTTGTGTAAGGAACTAATAATTTACTGAGCAGTTACAGTGAGAGACACTGTGTTTTATATAGATTATATCTGAACTTGTTTAAAGCAGATAGTTGCTCTGCCAAAAATCTCTGCTTATTTCTTGCTTCATCTTGCTCTTTCTTATCTCATGTGCCCTTAGCGGGCATCTCACGTTTTACGCATTCAGACTTTAACCTGATTTTCATCTTTCTTCGTTAATTTCTCAAATGAATCTATTGGCGTGAGCAAAGGATAAAAGGATTGCAGCTTTTTCTGGAGCCATAATAAGGCCTTACCAGTGGAGCTTATTCTCCTGGGCTTTCTTTTGGACTAGGACTCCGTAGACGAAGCCCGGCAGAAGATCCTCAGCGTCCGGGAGGAGTACCGGAACAAGCGGCTGGACGCTGAGCGCCTCCGCTTGGAGGCTCTGGCCGCCGAGGAAGCCGTCAGCCGCGTGGAGCCCGAAAAGAAGGTCCCGGCCCCGGACACACAGAAAAAAAAGAAAGGAATGAAAAAATAACCAGGGGATACCCCCAATAGAAGAGGATCTATTTCTAATCACCTGTAACTTTGAGAAAAATAAGGTTTTAGGCCAATTGAAAAATAGACGTTTTTCTACCTTAGAAATAGTTTCTGTGCTTTAATGTTCATGTACTAGTTTTTCCCTGAAAGCTATCATTTGAGTATAGAATTTTCTAATTTCAATAAAAATAGCCTCCACATATTTAGAATGTAATAAACTTTACGTGTCTCCATCTGAATGGCTTCATTTTCAGTTAGTAATGAAAATAGGATCGCGAGTGAACCAACAGATTGTCTTTGAAAAATTCAACGAGAAAAAGAGCTATTGTTCTTCAAAGAAATTTTGTCTCTAACTTTAAAGGCTTTAAAATATTTTTAAAAGTATGCTTTAGACCTGTGCTTTAAAAAAAAAAAAAATAGGAACCATCGAGACACCCAGCTCAACAGTCAAGAACTACCATGAGTTAAGCACACACTCAAATTGCTGGAAGCCTGAATCCTGACCTGAGTCAGGACAACCCAGGCAGACAAGCTGATCACGTACATCCTTCGCTATATGTATCAGCAGTATTTTTTGTGACATAGAACATGTTCTTTCATGCTAGTTAAAAAGAAAAAAATACCGCGAGTGGATTAACTGAGATATGCAGTAGGAAATTGACTTTATCAAAAGCACATTTCCAATTCATAACTTTCTCAGATAAAAACACCCATAGACTTTTTGAACCAGTCAAAGCTGTTTCACTTTGACAGATGATTTTACTTTTTTCATTTATTTCAATGCAATTTTTTCTCTATTACTCTTTGCCTGCATGTTCCTTCACAACTCTGTGACCTACCCCACCTCAAATAATTCATAGTAACAACCTAGTATGGATATTTTTCACTCATCTCATATAATTATACATCAGGATTTTATATCATGGCTTATTTTACATATTGACATTTTGTTATACATACTTCACTGTATCTTAATTTTTCTCACCAAACAATACAAAGTCTCTTCTAGTCAAAAGTAATTTATTTTTAATTGCTGTGCAATATTCCATGGCACCAATATTCCATAATCTATCCAACTAATTCTCTATTGATGAATACTTACTTTTGTTTTTAGATTTTTTTTACCATACAAGCTATCTACTTGAAAATGTGTGTGTGTGTGTGTTTGTATCAGGATATTAAGTGTAGTCGACCCTCAAAAAACACAGATTTGAACTGTACAGGTCCACTTATACACACATATTTTTCAATAAATACATTGGAAAAATTTTTGCAGATTTGCAGCAATTTGAAAAACTCACAGATGAACCATGTAACCTGGAAATTAAAAAAAAGGAAAAGTTAGATATGTCATGAATGCATAAAATACATGCCAATGCTAATCTATTTTATCCTTTACTACCATGAAATGTTACAAATCAAAGTTAAAATTTACCAAAATAAACACTTGCAGGTTATGCATGATGCCATTCGCAGTCAAGAGAAATGTAAACAAACATAAAAATGTAGTATTAAATCATAATGGCATAAAATTATCTATAGTATATAATAATTTTGCAGCCCCTCCTGTTGCTTGTACAGTGAGTGCAAGTGTTATAAGAGTCTGTATAAAATGCCATGTGATGCTAATCATCTCCACCCGAGCAGTAGTCACTCCAGTAAACTTCATATTGCAGTAAAAAATGATCTCGTGGTTCTTGAGTATTTTTCACTGTGTTCAGTGCAATACTGTAAACTTTGAATGACACCATAGGACCATATGAAATGTCACTAGTGATGCTGGAAGTGCTCCCAAGAAACAGAGAAAAGTCATGACATTACAAGAAAAAGTTGAATTGCTTGATATGTACTGTATTGGGGTCTGCAGCTGTGGTTGCTCACAATTTCAAGGTAAATGAATCCAGCATAAGGACCATTGTAAGAAAGAAAGAAAGAAAGAAAGAAAGAAAGAAAGAAAGAAAGAAAGAAAGAAAGAAAGAAAGAAAGAAAGGAAAGAAAGGAAAGAAAGAAAGAAAGAAAGAAAGAAAGAAAGAAAGAAAGAAAGAAAGAAAGAAAGAAAGAAAGAAAGAAAGAAAGAAAGGAAGAAAGGAAGAAAGAAAGAAAGAAAGAAAGAAAGAAAGAGTGGGGGGAGGGAGGAAGGGAGGGAGGGAGGAAGAAAAGGAGAAAAGAAAATCCATGAAGCCATCACTGCTGCTATGCCAGCAAGCATGGAAACTTTGCACTTTTTGAGAAACACCTTTTTATCTTGTATTAAAAATGCAGCTTTCATATGGGTGCAGGATTGCTATAAGAAAGGCATACCTGTACACTCTAATAGGATTCGAGAAAAAGCAGAATCATTATATGACAACTTAAAGCAAAAAGAAGGTGAAGGATCTAAAGCTGGAGAATTTAATGCCAGCAAGGAATGGTTTGATAATTTTAGAAAGAGGTTTGGCTCATCAAATGTCAAGATAACAGGAGAAGCAGTTTCTGCCAACTAAGAGGCAGCAGACGAGTTCCAGAAGCCATTAAGAAAATGAAGAGAAAGGATATCTGCCTGAACAGATTTTGAATGCAGACAAAAGTGCCCTATTCTGGGGGAAAAAAATGCCATAAAGGACATTTATTAGCAAGGAAGAGAAGCGAGCACTGGGATTTAAAGCAGGAAGGGATAGGCTGACTACTGTTTTTTGCAAATGCAGTGGAGTTTATGATCAGGACTGTCCTTATCCATAAAGCTGCTGACCTTCAAGCCTGAAGGGAAAGGATAAACACCAGCTGCCAGTCTTCAGGTTGTACAACAAGAAAGTCTGGACAATGAGACCCCTTTATCTGGGTTGGTTCCATCAATGCCTTGTCCCTAAAGTCAGGAAGTACCTTGGAAGTAAGTGATTGCCTTTTAATATTCTTTTGGTATTGGACAATGCCCCTTGGCTACCCAGAACCCCATGGGTTCAATTTTGAAGGTGTCCAAGTGGTCTACTTGCCCCCAAATACAGCAACTCTAATTCATTCTCTAGATCAGGGGGTCATAAGAACCTTTAAGGCTTATTACACATAGGACTCTATGGAAAGGACTGTCAGTGCTATGGAAGAGAACCCCAATAGAGAGAACTTCATGAGAGCCTAGAATATTGAAGAAGCCATCATTGTTACAGAAAAAATCTGTGAAAGCCATCAAGCCTGAAACAGTGTACTACTGGAGAAACTGCATCCAGATGTCATGCATGACTTCATAGGATTTATGACAGAGTCAGTTAAGGACATCATGAACGAGACTGTTGATATGGCAAAAAGGTAGTGGGTAAGGTATTTCAAGATAAGAATCTTGGACAAATTCTGAAACTAATAGACACCACCAGAGGAATTAGCAGAAGATGATTTGATGGAGGTGAGTGCTTCCAAACCAGTGCCAGACGATGAGGATGAAGACATAGAAGAAGCAGTGCCAGTAAACAAACTGACCTTGGACAATCTGGCCAAAGGGTTCCAGTTATTCAAGACTGCTTTTGACTTCTTTTACAACACGGACCCTTCTATGATATGGGCACTGAAACTCAAGCAAACAGTGGAAGAAGGATTGGAATTATTGGAAAGATAGAAACATTTTTAGAGAAGTGGAAAAAGCAAAAAATCAGACACAAATTATGACATATCTCCATAAAGTTACATCTAGGTTGCTTGTCTCTCCTGCCTCCCCTCCACTTCCTCCACCTCCTCCACCTTTGCCTCCCCTGAGATGGCAAGTCCAGCCCCTCCTCTTCCTCCTTCTCCTCAGCCTACTCAACGTGAGGATGGCGAGGATGAGGACCTTTATGATGATCCACCTCCACTTAATAAATAGTAAATAATCATCATGCCTTCCAGTTGATAAACTTATCTGTTGTGTATGTGTGTAAAAGTCTAACTAGTGTACGGCAAGAACAGTATGAGACATTTTCGTGTCATCATCATCATCATCATCACCTAAATATTCATCCTGCAGAACACCCCATGGAAGACTTGTATCAAAGTGAATAGCCTATCCTCACATAGACATAAGGTGAGTGATATTTAATATAAAATTAATATGCGTTAGTTTTATTACTGTTTTGTAACTGTGCTTTCAAAGAATTATATTACCATACAGTATGCCTCTCTCTCTCTTTCTCTCTGGCAATTAAAGAAACTACATATCAGCCTATCATCACAGGTAAATGTCTTTTTAAAAAATGTAACAGTATTTCCAATACTGTATTATAAATATAACTATAATACTATATGGCATAAAAGTTTTATGAGAATTCATTCATTAGTGTATGGGCTATCATAAAGTGACCGTCTTGCTGCTGCTTCATTATCGATGCATGAAACTGTTATACTTGTAAGTAACTGTGAATTTCTTTTTCACATTGTCTTTTCATTTTTTATGTCTAGTGTTAGTAATTAGTATAACATCTACAGTCTTTTGTATCATATGAGACAATATTGATGTAGATACTGACAGACGATTCATCTTATAAACTGACATAAACTTACAGTATCAAAAAATACATTGCAGTACTGTAAATGTATTTTCTCTTCCTTACAATTTTCTTATTTTTTAATTTTTTTAGGGGGAGGTAATTACATTTATTTATTTAATTTTTTTAATGGCGGTACTGGGGATTGAACCCAAGACATTACGCATCATGCTAGGCACACACTCTGCCACTGAGCTATACCCTTCCCCTTGAGTTTAACATTTTCTTTTCTCTAGTTTACTTTATTGTAAGAATACAATTTATAACTCATGTAACATACAAAATAGGTGTTAATCAACTGTTTATGTTATTGATAATGCTTCTGGACAACAATAAGCTATAAGCAGTTAAGTTTGTGGGGAGTCAAAAGTTATAGTCAATTTTCAGCTGCACAGGGATTGGCGCCCCTAACCCCTAGGTTGTTCAAGGGACAATGTAGTAACATTGGTATTTTAAACTCTCTTCAAGTTAGATGAAATTCAGCTGCAAACATATCTTGCCCTTATAATTAAATTCCATATCTTTAAACATCAATGGCTTCTGTGAAATTTTTTCTATTGCTGTCATTATTTCTGTTTGTTTTTTTTTAACTTTTTTTTCTGTTCTCTTTCTTTCTTGCTATACTTTTTAACTGATTATTTACTGAGCTTTTCTATCTCTGATTTTTCCAAATCTCTGGTTATTTTTTTTTAAATTTTTGGTAGCTTACTTTGAATTTTCATACAACATTTTTCTTCTGCTTAATGCACACATCTCTGGCATGTTCTCATTTTCCATCTGAATGCTATTTGCTTCATTTTCATCTCATTACCTTTAATAATTTATATGGAGTTTTACCCAACATTTTTAAAAAGGTTTGTTTTTAGAACTATTAGGAGGCGTTTCCTATGTTTGACAGACAGCATAGAATGTTTTCCCAGCTCTGTGAGTGCAGGACTTTCTCTCTTGATATAATCATCAAATGTGGCCACAGCTCTGTCTCTCACTGATGAGTCTGGCTTATGAAAGTTTATTGTTTGGGTTGGGTTTCATTCTTGCCACTACACCTCTATTGCCTAATTTTCTGTAAACCTTGGTTTTCAAGATAGAACTCCCATCTTTCGATATTTTATTTTGTTGCCACAGTACTCTGGATCCTCCACCACTATGCACTGTGTGTTGATGGGGATGTCAGTTGGTACAGTCACTACGGAAAACGTTATGGAGTTTCCTCAAAAAATGAAAAATTGAACTACTGTATGATCCACTAATTCTACTTCTAGGTATATAGCCAAAGAAAATGAAATCACTGTCTCAAAGTGGTATCTGCACCCCGAAGTTCATGCAGCATTATTCACAATAGCCAAGATATGGAAACAACCTAAGTGTTCATTGACAGATGGACAGATAAATAGATACAGAATAAATAAATAGTTAAAAGTATATATAGATAAAGAAAATAAGATATATATATATTACATATATATATGTATATATATATATATATAAACTCATTATAAAAAGGAAATCCTGCCATTTGTAAAAACATGAACCCAGAGGACATTATGCTAATTGAAATAAATCAGACATAGAAAGACAAATATTGCACGATCTTACTCATTTGTGGAATCTAAAACAGTCAAACTGGTAGAAGCAGAGAGTAAAACTGTGGTTACTAGGGGCTGGGAGGTAGAGGACATGGAGAGAAGTTGGCCAAAAGGACACAAAATTTTAGTTATAAGATGAATATGTTTGGAGTAATACAATGTATAGCATGATGACTATAATTAATGATATGTGTTGTATACTTGAAATTTGCTACAAGATCTTAAGTGTTTTCACTATCCCCCCCCGCCAAAAAAGATAACTATTTGAGGTGATGGATATATTAATTAACTTGATCATGGTTCTCATTTCACTATGTGTATATATATATATACACATATATGTATAATAGCACATTGTACACGTTAAATACATACAATTTTTATTTGTCTAATATACCTCAATAAATCTGGTAAAAAATACAGTTATAATGACAGTTCAAAAAATTAAATAAATAATTGCTGTGTATTGTCCATTTTAGAACCTGCATAGAAGTAAAATGGCTGACAACAGCCACCCAGAGGACAGGAGGGCGGATGAAAGCACACTGTTGTAATGTTCTTAAATAAGACATCAGTTCTAGAATATTATTTGAGTGAAAGCTCCACAAGTTCACAAAGTATATTGTTAACTGTAAACCTTTAACCAAAAGATAAAACCAAGTTAATAAATCATTAATGAATTGAAAATAAAAAATTAGTTAATAAACCCAAAAGTAAGTTAGAAAAGAGAACGAAAATAACAAAGAAAAACTGGTAAGAACAGAAAATAGCAAGCTAATAGATTTAACAAAGTATCTCTAATAAATAAAAAATAATTATAGTGCCCAATCTTTAACATAAAGGAACAACAAAACCAAAATATTTTGTAACAAGATACTATGAATACTGATGTATAAATGCTTGGAGTGACTACACTAGAAATACATGCTACATTAAATGCTAGCTACAATGTTCATACCAATATTTGAAGTCGCTGAAAACAAAGCAGGTACAAATGCAGACTGATTTATAGGTGGTTTATAATTGTGACTCAGATATTTTGAATGAGGTTGCTGTTGGTGATACCTTTTCCAAAACAATGAACAACCCTTCTCAAAGATAACAATGTTTAGTCTGCCCTTATTGTACACAATGTTTCCATTCCTGAAATATTCAGTGAACTTTAGAACTGTGCAAAAAATACTTTGGTTTTATATATCTTACAAAGGTAGGTTTTTGGGTCACTAGCTTGGTTTTAGACTGCATGAATGATGGGCCATTCAAATCATATTTAGGAGGTAAGAATTCTTTAATGCATGTAACACTTTCAAAAACTGAGGGTTGTCTAACATTCTTGGTTTTCACCCACTAAATAGCAATAGTTCTCTCCTATTATTGGGACAATCCAAAATGCCGTCCATATTTCCTAAATGTTCTCTAAAGGGGGCGTTTTCCTCACTGAGATGATCCTC
Organism: Camelus dromedarius; assembly: GCF_036321535.1. Classification (NCBI taxonomy): domain Eukaryota; kingdom Metazoa; phylum Chordata; class Mammalia; order Artiodactyla; family Camelidae; genus Camelus; species Camelus dromedarius. The sequence continues at coordinate 16,895,923 of NC_087441.1, read as the reverse complement.
ATGTAAAAAAATAGTACAGATTGCTGAGAAGCTGAAGATAATAATGTGTATGGATCACAGTTAATAAATAACTCTTGTAGAACACATAGCCATATAAATATTCTCCATTGTGTTGACTGAGTTGACCAGGGTACACCTATAAAGCATATCATAGTTCCTACCACCTCTAGACTGTTTTCTCTGACGAAGTATATGCCTACCATTCAGTTTCCTTCTCCTTGATTTCCTCCCAAGTACTTCAAGGTCAACCCCTCCTTTCTCGGGGCCTCTTCTAAGAGCAGAGAAAACAGTTTTCCTTTTCTGCAGTCACAGGCCTGCCTCTGAGTCAACAGTAATAATCCCCAGGGCGCAACTCTGGTGATACTGAAACATCGTCATAAAAGCAATTTAACTCCTCAGTGCCTCCAACACCTCCACTGAAGAACGGGACGCTGGCTTTTCCATTTGCAAAATCAAAGTGTCCACTAAAATGTTTTTTGAAATATTATCAAAGGACGGTCATCATTTAAATGGATCAGAAAATTGCTGGCAACTTCAATAAACTCTTAACTGGCTTCTAGAAATTAAGTTTCCAAAAAAGTCACACATTAACTTCCGGTCTCAAGCCCCCTAGTAATATAGACTATTTGCACACATTCCATATATTCTGCATGTGAAATCTTGCATGTATTCTGATATGTTAACTGATATTTACCTTGTGTCTCTGTCTCACTCAAAAGCAACCCTTGCATTCACTGACTCTTAGAAAATAGGAAAATGGAGAAGTGGCAAGAAGAGCCAGGCAGTAATGGACTCTGCCTCCGAAAAGAAACCGGGCACCACCACACTTACCCCCTGGTTTGGACCATGTCTCGGGTGGAATTATTTATACCAGATTAATTAAAGTTTTCAGTGACCTTCATGGAACAATCCTGAAACTGATATTATGAAAGAACTTTATTTCAAGTTGTTGTTATAACATTTTTTGTCTAATCAATTATAAAACAGATTTTATTCATCTTAATTTAGATAAAATAATTTCCAACCACAGGTGTGTTTTCATGTAGTATTCATTACATATTGAAGGCTTTGTAAGTGCTTAGAACTTTAAGCTAAACATCCTTGTTTTCGGCATGAGCACAGATGGCAGCATCACCACACAGTATGATCTGCATTTGAAGTGAACCTGTATGATAAATCACTCTACTCTAATAAATCTATACCTTTAAACAATTCTAACTTTGTTCAAATAAGCCAAACTCCTCTAACACGTTTTGTTAATTATAAAAATTCACTAATCTGTAAATCCCTTTCCCATCTGGTGTTTAATATAATAACACTCTTTATTTTCAATGTTTATCAAAATGTTGATTTCAGAATCACCAATTCAGATACCATATGGATGTCGCTTTCATTCCACTGTAGGTGGTTGATATATTTAGACAGATACAAAGAAAACTAATAAAAATGATTTTTGTCTTCGTGGAAAAGATTCCAAATTAATATGTTACATTGTAAAAACTTAGTTAATATTTAAATGGTTAAATAATATAAATCATGATTATAGCTCATGGGTGAAAATGGGCTAAGTTGGTTAACATCTTTATAACATTTTATGAGTTTGAAAAGAAAATTTATATGCTGTTTTCACCAGGCAAGTTTGGTTTAAACTTGTGAAAATGGCCAAAATTATATTAGATACAATATCACCAGTGCCATTCCATTGACTAATAACATAATATGAAATTGTTGTTATGTATTTTTTTTCTCAAGGAACTTTGAAGTTTTCATGTATTTCTCCACGAACTCAATCAAATTTTAACTTAGTTGCTTCTGAAGTAGCATGTGCCCAAAGTCTGCATATCTTCCAATAGGATTGTGGAAACAACCTTTGGCCAATAATGTTAAAGCTTGTGTAAGGACCTTCATTCCCACAACAAATCATCCGAAGTAATTCAACTTTTAAAGTCACAGTCTATGAAAATAGTTTTTAGAACAGTCAACTTGAATTTGAGATGCTTTCCAATTTATTATTCATACAGGCATTATATTTACTCTTCCTTTTCCATGTAACATTTAAGTCATCTTTGGTTCCATAAAGACAAGAAGAAAGCAGGAGAAAATCCAAAGAATTTCATTTGGTGTTTGCAGATATGATTAAAACATTTCCTGAAGGGAAGTAGAAACTCCTTAGGAGAAGCTCCTGTAACATATGCACATTTCAGTAACTCTTGGCCTTCAGTACCCCGGATTCTTCAAATTTGGCTGAAAGGCTTCATTTCTTTAGTTGTGTCATTACTCTTGAACTAGTTTGTTATGTTAGGACGTTTATAATGCTTTACGTAAAGACTTCATTTCTCTGTTATCTAATGGCTTTGAGTGCCAGGACTACCTCATAACTGGCATATGTTATGCATCTTAATTACCCACAGATCACGGCAGAAAACTACACAGAGTAGGCTCTCCATAGGTTGTAGGTGAATAAACTACACTATTTGCATTATTTGAGTTAAAATGTGCCTGTATCAATGCTTATTATCATTTTCAAAAATGTATCAGATTGGCCTTCAAGTGAAAATATTGAAAAATAGAGTTTATAGAGCTTAAAAAGGATTTACACCATTGAGAGACTGTGATAACACCAGATGGCAGGTTGTCAACAATGGTATTTTGCAACGTTCACAGAAGATAGCTTCATTTTCCAAACAGGGTCTTAATTTACACACCACTCAAGCAACCAGGGAGTTTATATTCATACAACTAGTGTGTACATGTTCCAAAATTATTACACTATATATCTTTTACTAATGTCTTTGGCCAGAAGGACATCCTTTTAGTTGATTTTTGCCTCTTTTCCTCCACACAATTCCAATATACCATTGTGGATCAGAGAATAAACAATAAACATTAATTCAGAAGGGGGAAGAACAGGAGACAAATCCATCACTGCTTCATAGCAATTCTGAAATCCCTCAGGGCAAACATCGTGAAGGCCCCCACCACGACCTGGGGAAGGTCCTTGATCAGGTTTGATTCTGCACTCTAGAAAGACCTTTCTGCTCAGTTGAGCTCCATGGCCCCTGCTTCCATGAAACTTCTTCTTGTCTGTTATACTCTTTGGCCACATCTGAAGTGGCTTGAAGTATGTCCTTCTCGGAAGTTGATCAGTGTTTGGTTCCTCAAAATTCACATAGATATGTTGTATGTAGATATAGATTAATAATAATAAAAATAATAATAGAATAATTGTGGCCATAATAATAATAGCAGAGATACTTAAAATAAGGAATCGCAATAGTTTACATACTTCTCTTCCCAGAAGTCTGTAGATACTATAATGTACATTTCACTGCTTGTTTCTGCCTGCCCTGAATCCCTGACACCTGTGTGTTTTTTGTTTGCTTGTTTGTTTGTTTAGCAGCAACAAAGAGCCAAATCTGAGTCATTATGAGCATCTCCAAATGACCGTCCATTACACTAGCATCTGCCAGCTCACTTACTGTCCTTTCTGGTCTGGGTTTTTCTTCACATCTATGAGCTCAAATATCTCTCCAATGACTCTTTTTTTTTTTCTTAAATTAGCCAGAGTTTGTTTTTGTTATATACAACCAAAGAATCATAGCTTATACACTCAAAGCTCATTTTGGGTTCTCCTCTATGAATCAGTTGGATTCTGAAATTTTGAAGAGACACATTAGAAGTTCTCAACAACAACAAAAAAACTGACCCACATACCAGAGCAAGAGTTCTTACCTTGGGGGCTTTGGGTGACCCCTGAGCCTCCTGCAATTGTATATATTTTCTTTTGATGAAATCTATAGCCTCCATCAGATTATTAAAGAAGTCTGTAACCCGTAAAATTCTAACTACTGCTCTGGGAATTTATTTTCAGTTTTCAATTAGCATAAGGGATAGTAAAATATTTAAATATTTTCTTATACTGCAAATTATGTTTTCTTTTTCATTGAAGAATGGCTTAATAGCTAGTCAACTTAGAGACATTTACTTGGAAATAAAGCTATTCCATATGAGAATGTATCTGCAAAAGTTATTATGAAATTGACTTCCCTGGAGGTTCTTAAATATAGTATGAATTGTTTAATTTAAATTTGTCTTCCTTAAAAAGGTTGAGTTGGACACCCTGTGAATTTTTCACCCTTTTGAAACCCCTGTGTTTTTAATATTTGGCTTTTGGAGAGAAAAAAAGAATGGCATCTAAATACAAAATACTGTATGGTGTCAGAGCTCTTGGCCAACAGTTATTAAGAAGATAAGAGCAAAGAGATTTAACGGAAAGGTGTTCAACCGAGAAGCAGACGCAGAGACTCTGCAGTAGAACTGTCATGTGGGAGGATCAAGAACTGGGTTGTGTACAGACTCGTTGGCAGGAGTTAATGCACTCATCCAAATGTTGCACTTGAAAATGTCAACATGATTTTTTTTTCCAGCAAACAGATCTCTTTATTTTCATAAAAGTATTAAACAGATTCAAAAACAATGACACGAAAAATAAGAAGGTTTCAATTAAAGAGAAAAACAGAGTGCTGATTCAAGTATGCAGCTTTGTGGGCTTTGGTGTTAGTGCAGATCTGGTGGGATAATTAATTGAAAGGTGTCTCATCTCCAGGCAGCTCTCAGTAGAACTCAGCATCTATCTCAGGGTGCACAGCTGTCCTGTTCCATTCGTTAAAGACAGAGCACCAAGAAAGCTGCATGTAATTTCCACTGCCAAGGGAATTTGGAAGATCAGTATACTTATTCAAATTGGAATTTAGCCCAGACTCTATTTCTGTCAAAGGAAAAAAAGTTTAAGCATTTTAACAAAGCACAAGAACATTGGATAGTTGGAGAAATGGCACTCATTTTCCAAGTTCTGAAATTTCTGTTCAATTCTGCATAAACGTGCAAGAGCTGCTCTTGATATGTCGTATTTTTTATTTAAATAAGCAGTTGCTTATCTATTTGTGTTTTTTCCTTTAAATACCTATGTGATAGACCTGGTCCTTCTGGTCTTGTCCTTACTCTTCCCGACTAAGCAGACCCATAAAATCTGGAGAGGATGCCGGGGACAACCAAAGGAGATCTCTGGAGAGTCGTAAGAGGGTGAGCTGGTTGGGGACCCCAGGACGGAAGGCGCAGCACAGCACTGTCTTTCTTCCCCACACACAAAAAGGAAGACTACTCAAACCCAGTTTTCTCATCACCAAACTAGCAAAAGAAGACAATCAATGTATTTTTCTCTGGTTAGAATGGGAATTCTTCTGACAGCATCACATAAGCTGACACCACAGGCAAGGAGGTTCAAATGGGCTCCTCATTACAAATAAGCAGCTAGAGGCAGCATTACACTTCTTTGCCAGGCTGGCGACTCGCCTTTTTCACTGAGATACTGAGGCAGGTTAGGGGATATGACAGCTGGTACCTGGTCAAGGAAGCATCTTTGTCCCCAGGGGCCCAAGATTCTTTAGGGCATAAGCCCTAGAGTAACCAAAACAATATTGACAAAGGAGGAACTACCCTACCCAATATTAAGACTAACTATCTAGCTATTATTATCAAAACAAAGTGATATTGGCAGCATGATAGATAATAGATCAATGGAACAGAGTAGAAAACCCAGAAATAGATCCACACAAATATGCCTAATTTTTGACCAAGATGAAAAACTCCTTCAATGGAAGAAAGAAAGACAACCTTACAACAAATAGTACCAGGGCAACTGCACATCATTTTCACAAAAAATAATAGATAAATAAAAAGAAAGAAAGGAAAGAAAGAAAAAAAAAAAAAGAAAAGAACCTCAACCTAAATCTATCACCTCAAACAAACTTTAATTCAAAATGGATCATAGATTTAAATTGGATATATAAAACTATAAAACTTTTAGAAGAAATATAAAATAAAATCTCTGAGGTCTTCGGCAAAGAGTTCTTAGATCTGACATCAAAATCAAAATCCATAAAAGGAAAACGCTGATACATTGGGCCTCATCAAAATTAAATACTTGCTCTGAAAAGCATCATATGAAGAGAATAAAGAGCAGACCATGCACTGGGATTAGACATCTACATACCACATATCTGACAAAGAACTAGTATTTGAAATATTTTAATTATTCTCAAAACTCAACAGCAAACAATTAGAAAATGGGCAAATGACATGAAGACAGATGATCAAAGAGGACAGAGAGAGAGCAAATAAACACAACAAAAGTTGTTCAGCATCATTAACAACCAGGGAAACGTGAATTAAAACCAAAATACAATATCACCACATAGTTTATAAGAATGGTCAAAATAAAAAATATTGACAGCACAAATGCCAGTGAGAGTAAGAAGAAACTAGATCACTCATATACTGCTGGCAGTAATATAAAATGGTACAGCCACTCTGGCAAACAGTTTGCCAGTTCCTCAAAATAAATAAACATGCAGCTACCATATGACGCAGCAATTGAATTCTTGGGCATTTATCCCAGGAAATGGAAACTTACATTCACCCAGAAACTTGTGCTTGAATATTCATAGCAGCTTTACTCACAGTAGCCAAAAATTGCAGTCAGTCCAAATGTACTTCTACAGGTGAATGATCAAACAAGTGCTGGTAGACACATACCATGGAATGTACTGCTCAGTGACAGAAAGGAACGAGCAACACACCATGACTTGGATAAACTTCCAGGGAATTATATTGAGTGAAATATGCCAACCCCATACGTACTGTATGGTTCCATTTATATAACATTGTAGAAATGGCAATATTTTAGAAATGGAGGACAAATTCATGGTTGCTAGCTTTTGGAAAGGGGAGCCTGGTTTCATTTTTAAAGGACAACATCAGGTCTCCCCATGCTGTTGAAAGTACCCAGCATCTTGACTGTTATAGCGTGTGCACAAAACTACACGGGTGATAAAATTGTATACAACCAAATATACACACACAGAAATGAGTACAATTAAAACTAGAGAAATCTAAGTAAGATTGGTGAATTGTATCAAGGTCAATACCCTAAATGGGACATTACATTAAAGCAGAAGACTAACTATGTCCCTGAGGGGGTTGGTGTTGGGGGACTGTTTAGAGCTGTCCTAACTAGCTATGTTTTTCCTGCTTGATTCCTGTGTATGGACAGGGTTGACGAGCACCAGGTTGATGCCAGCAGTGTGGGCTGCTCTCACCAGCAGCGAGCAGTGCCAAGAAAGGGCTAAGTACCCAGGGTGGTGATGACGATATAAGATGACTATGATCAAGAAACTGCTGAGACGTGGAGATGTTCTCACCGGCTCAAAAGAAGCACTAATTGAATTGCTGCTTGGGTTTTCCATCCACATGCCTATGCTCCAGACCCTCAAGAGTTTGAAATGAATTCTCAGTTATTTGAAATCAGTTTATTAATCTTAGTTTTCAAAGAGGAAGTAAAAAGACTTCCCTAGTGTTCCTTTCCAAGTGACTTTTCCCATCTGCTGTACTTTAATTTGGCTGGAATTTTGGGCATTAGAACACAGAGTGGAGACAAGTCAATTATGAGATAACTTGATGCCACATTTAAAGATCTGTTGAAGTGTGAAATGATTTCCAAGCCTCAGATACAAGGCTGAATAACAGAGCACCCAGAAAAACTGCTACCCTGCAAGGACCTAAAACTCAGGAAGGCCAAGGGGAGGAAAGTTTGATGTTGCAAATTGATTTATTTCAATTCCCAGCAAAATTAAAGTTTATTATGTAAATCTCATGAACAAAGCAGGGAAAAAAGCTACATCTTTATAAATCTGCAGTGATTCAATGTCCTACTCTCAATTCTCTCATAGTCTTCCCCTTTTAATTTTCACCTTCCATCCACCCATCTCCTCCCGCTAGGAGATAAGCATTTGCTTACATTTCAAGGGAGAGAGGGCCTGTTCACCCTTCGAGTACTTCATACATAGATCCCACTCTACCGAAGGATGTTGTCACTGGGTAGATAATCGAAGTCTAGTATTATTTTGCTTTCTATAACCCTCACTAATTCACCTATAAGGCCCCCCATCTCTGGTGTGGCAGTGGACAGAGGCTTGCTATCACGTTTCCAGGAGCTCCCCAGCTTCTGCCAGCCCCACTTTTCAGTGTTCCCAGAAGACGAGTAAGTGAAAATCATGAACTCAGGATTTCCACATTAAAGTGCTCTCATTACCAAGTCTCTTCTGCCGTCAAAAAATGAAAACAAAAGAGCAACCTGAGACAGAAGTGAGAATTAATAACAGATGGGTATTTGGACCTTACCTAAAAAAAAATTATATATATATTCCATTTATCATTTAAAATTACAGTACTCAAAATGACATGGAAGGAATGGGTAAAGATGATCAAAAATTTTTTTTGAATTATGGCACTCGAAGTGAAAAAACCTGCTTTACCTAGGAGTGCAAAACCGTAGAACCATTTCTGAGAAGCAGCCACAGGAGTGTGGAAATAGATCCCGTACCAGACTCAGAAATCAACAGGCAGTTTGTATAAACATTCAAATTTATCCAAATTTATACATTTATTCAAATTATTCAGGAAAGAGCAGTCATATGTGGTATAGGAAAATCTGTTCCAAAAGTTCAGCACACTTTATAGATTTATTTTAATTTTTTTACAAAATTAATACATGTTCCTTTTTAAATAAACTTGAGTGATACAGAAATATCCATATCTCTGTCTATTGTGTGTATACATATATATATATATGTATAAAATAGCTCCAATGTGTAGTTTATTTACGTCTGACTAATAAACTTAAATAAACTTAAATAAAGTTAAGTACTTTATTTAATCATCATACCCTCTTTGTAAAGTAGAAAAATTATCATCGTGGATATTCAGGTTTTAAAAAAGAAAAAAAAATTAGGCTAAGGAGGATATTATGTTACTCAAGTATCACAGTAAGTTATGGAGCTGGGATGCGATCTTTTTTGGGAGTTTTGTTTGCTTGTTTGGGTTTTTTTGGGGGGGCGGGGGAGATGAGATGCTTTACATTGTGTCTGCCGATATTAAAACTAATCACTAGCATGCTACCTAAGCCCAGACATAGTCACTAATCATAGTGTCATTCCAGATCATTTCTGCAAAAAGAAGGTCACAACTTACAACGTTTACAGCAACTAACTTTTTTTCACTCACCAATCACAGAAAACCTTGCACATTATTATGTATGACTGTAATACATTCATGCCTTGTTTAATAACTTTTATTCATAACTGAAACCATACCACTAACTGTAAAGATGTTAAGTTGAAAAAAAATATGCATATCAATTTTAATGGGAAAAATTAGGATTGCTTTCAACCCAAACTAAGATACCAAAACCATTTTTACAGAAAAAAAACAGATTGACAATAAAAATCAAGTTATATACACAATAAAAAACAATTTGAGAGGAAACAAATGAGTTTTCCATAAATGAAGTAAACATAATAATGTCGTGAAGTTGTAGTGCACTCACTGAGAAGGAAGAGATATTGAATGGTGAGGCAGAGAAGAGGTACAGGGGAGGCGTTGTAAAGAAGATTGAGGAAGGTTAGGTAATTGACTTTCAGCCAGGTATTCAATATCATCTATTAAGTAAGTAAACTACCCCAAAAGACTGCAGAATCTTTATTTCTGTCTCCCTCTTCAATCCTCTTTTATCACCTATCCTTTGCTCCATGATTAAAATATTCCCACTTTTCTTCCTGCAGTATTTATTTTGTCAATTTTTCTGAGCCACCTGAGGGCTCGTGGTTAACTTTAATTCAAAGTATACTTGAAAATAAAGGCTAAACACAAGAAACATTTGGTAACAGGAGCGCATGGGCATAAAAGACCAAAGAGTCACAGAACACACACAGCTCGACTTTTCCTCACGTACTTGAACAGTTTTTCTATAGTTGCTGCCTTGTCTGGAATTCTGCTTACTCCCTCTGGGCTGACATTTTCCTTGCAGTAATAAATATCCTTCAATAATTATCTCAGCAAGAGACCACAATGGCAACTTCCTTGGTCCATTCATCACCCCTGGAAGACAGTCTGACCACAAAGGAAACTCCAGGCAGACAGTGAAATCCCAGCATTTTGAAGGGATTACTTCATTGACTCTTGGCGTTCATTTTTGCTGATCAGAAGTCTGACGTCAGTCTTACTGTGACTCTTTTTTGTATGCAATGCAATTTTTTTCCTCTCTCAGATTGCTTTTAAAGCGTTTTTATTCTTTTTTTATTGAGGTATAGTTGATTTATAATGTTGTGTCAGTTTCAAGGAGACATTTTTACTTTTCTGCAATTTCACTCCAGTGCGTACAGGTGTAAGTTTATGTCTTCATTCAGTATGTGCTTTAAATCTAAGAAATTATATATTTTCTTGGTTCCAGAAAACTCAGCTGTTATCTCTGCAGATAGGGTGTTTACAGTGTTCAGAATAGCGTTTTTCAGGGATTCACTCAAGTCTTTACTTTGGGGATTCCTATAAGATACATGTTGGAATTCCTCTATTTACCATGACTCTTAACATTTATTTCATATATTTGATTTTTTTGTATCTTGTCATGCCAAGTTGAGGCAGATTACTCAGTCCTACTTCTCTAAGTCTTCTTTGAACTATATATAGTTGAAATTTATCATCTAAAGAGGATATTTCCTTGGCTATCTTTTTTTTTTAATTTCCAAGATATATAATTGAGTCTTTCTTGTATCTACTTATTATTATTTATGTCTTTCTCTCAACTTCATGATTTCCTATTCTCTTTCCTTTTAACTTCATAGTTTATTGTTCTTTTTTATAATTTCTTATTCTTGTTGAATCTGTAATTCTGTACTCTCCATGAAAAGATGTGTGACCTAGAGTTAGTTCCTAAACTTCTCTGTGCTTTGGTTCCCTCATTTGTAAAAAGAAGATAATAGAACCTATTTCATAGAGCTATTGTCTTGCTCTAATGATATAATGCATGTAAGATTCTTAGTAAAGTGTCTGGATACTAAACATAATTATGTTTTAATCCTACTCAGAGTGTTCTATTATATGTGTATTATTGAAAATAAATTGTTGAGCTCTGGTGTTTGTTTTGTTGGATGTCTTTCTTAGCAATAGTTTTCCTTGCATGTATTCTAATTTTAGTTTACCGGCATAAATTGAATGAAACTCTTTGCTTTCACCATTCCCTGTCTGGCAGTTTTACAGCTGCCTTCCAACTGGACCCAAGTCTTATAGTGTTCTTTAGTGCACTATCGAGCAATTACATCAGAGACGTAAAAGATCCGTGCGTGGAGCTAGTAGGTGGCTTGGCCAGGTACTGGGTGTGTTACCGTATTCTTCTTCCCATTGTGCAGCTCAGACAAGTCACAGCCCTTGACAGTGGGCAGGCTCCCAATTTTATAACATGACTCTGGCTCTGGTCCTCTCCCATCTGTGCATTGTGTCTGGTCTCCATCACCCTACAGAAGTCAAATGCTTGTTTCTCTTCCCAGAAGTCGATATATCCACACATTCAGCCTAGTTTCTACTGTGTGTTTCTGTTCTGTTTTTTCCCTAACTGATTCCTTAGAATTATGAAGCAGGCCATTCTGAAGGTACTCATAAAACACATTGCTTTGCCCCAACCATTAAGAGAAACTCCTTGTTATTAATTCTATTTTGAATATGGAGCATCTGCAAATGATAAAGGAAACAGTCTTGGTTGTTTAGGAAGACTAGACAGCTGCAAGCCTGGAGATAGATGTTCTGAGGGCCAACCTCATCCTACCTGAGACTGATTTTCCTTATTAACTATTTGGCTCTTTCTCCAGCTTTGTGCCTGCCCCAGAAGGTCTCCAGCTGGTACCACCCATTACTGCTGGAATTTTTACCATTTACAATTCCACTGAATGTTAATTCTGTCCTTAATGTTGCTGTCAGTTCCCCTATTGCTTGCACTCACTTGAGAAGCCAGTCTACTTTCATAAATGTGGAAAACAAACAAAACCAAACAAACAAACAAAAAATGAATGCCCTGGCTCCACTCCCCAGAGATTCTGAGTTAGTTATTCCGAGGCCTGAGCATCCATGATTTTGAAAAGCTCCCTGGGTGATTCTCAAGGGCAGCCAGGATTGAGAACCATGAGAAGACAAGAGCATAAATAACTTGGACTAAAATGAAATGGCAAGAATTCTCTAAAAGATTCAGATAGTACAGTGGGAGCCCGCATCCTCCACTGGGACAGCACTGCGGGTCTCATGGTCTCTGTGCAGCCCAGGCACACATCAGCCAGAGCTCAGGGGAGAGACATGTCATATCTATCACAAGCTGAGCAAAGAGAACGTGATAGTATCATTAACGTTTTCTCAGCTGAGCAATAATGGTACTTCTTTCCCTAGTGAAAATGCACAGTAGTATGGGGAATTTTGTACTGCAAGAGCCCACCCAAGTCCAGGAGTCATAAACCTTTAAAGGATTTAGAAACAAGACTGAATACCTCTGATATTCTTATGGCTAGATGGGGGCAACGGCTTATGCTTCAAGCGACATCACTGCAACTGACAGAAGTGACAGGCAGTTTGTCGAGATTGGAGGAAGGGGAAGGAAGAAATAAGCTTAGGACAGCCTTGTCGTCCGAGGGTCTTTCTGCTCTGATGCCGTTTGGAGTTAAAGGCAACAGAAGGCTGTAAGCCCAGACCCTTCGCGCGCCCCTAAGCACTAAAAAGTCCTGTCTGGCCCTTTCCCTGCTCTGTCAGGGGGAGGCCTGTCTTCTCCACCCTTCAGAGTACAAGTTTAAGGCGAGAACTGAAGCCACGTGGGGAAACTGCTGAGAGTGACCCCTTCCTCCCACAGAAACTGTTTACTGACTAATGCTCCAGGGGGGCGCTTTTTGCTGCAGGGTTAAGTTTCATCGCTTCTCTTTTTCTGCGGAAAATTCCCTTCTGGTGCACAGTGAGAAAATACTTAAGATGGAGAAAGCCTGATGCTGTACAGCACAGGAAAATATACACAAGATCTTGTGGTAGCTCACAGCGAAAAAAAATGTGACAATGAATATATATAGGTTCATGTATAACTGAAAAATTGTGCTCTAACTGGAATTTGACACAACATTGTAAACTGACTATAACTCAATTAAAAAAAAGTTAAAAAAAAAATAAATAGATGGAGAAAGCCTGGGGCAAGGGGCAGATGTCAACGAGAGCGCCATTTTCCTGTTTGTCCAGCAGGGGGAGCCTCTGACAAGCGTGTGGGCCTGAGGCAGCCCCGGGATGATTACGCAACGCCGAGAGCGCATGCTCTGGCGGGGTGACCGCCCCGCCTGGTGATGCTGACGCAGGCCTGAGTCCGGGAAGAGGCACATCTGGGGCCCAAGCGGTCCTTTTCACTAAAAGGGGGACGGGGACTCGGGACTCTTCATCATTCCCATGAAACCCTGGAAACGGCTCAGTAGTTCTTCTGGTTGACCTGCTGCTGCATATAGCTGTCAGCTGCCTGTGGACCGGGAGACACTAGCTCAGCGCTCCTGTTTTCCAGAGGATTGTCCTGATTTCTTTCTCTCTTTCTTTCTCTCTCTTTCTTTCTCTCTCTTTCTTTCTTTCTTTCTCTCTTTCTTTCTCTCTTTCTTTCTCTTTCTTTCTTTCTTTCTTTCTTTCTTTCTTTCTTTCTTTCTTTCTTTCTTTCTTTCTTTCTTTCTTTCTTTCTTTCTTTTCTTTCTTTCTTTTCTTTCTTTCTTCTTTTTAGACTAAATGATAATAGTTATTAGAGACACCCTTTCCTGAGCAGCTCCTATATACGTTCACCTAGCAGATGCTTGACGTGCACTGTGTAGCAATTCCCTGCTCCGCGTTTTCTACCCCCTCACCCTGCAGCAAGGGGTCCTACCAGTGCCTTACTTCAGACCTGCTGCTGCATTAATGAGCTTGTTCTTAAAAGGGAGAGAGGGAGAGAGGGAGGGAAGGAATCAATCACTTCCCAAATTTACTGGACTATCAGAGAACTTGAGTTTAGAGAAGAAATAGGAAACTGAATACTATTTGATTTTCTTCTTTTGAAATTAATTGCATCTTCCTGCTTTTTTTTTTTTTTAAAAAAAACCTTTTAAGGTGTGTGTGTGTTGTTTTTAATTTCCCTCAATTGCGTCCTTGATCTTTTTTGATAGCATATTCTAAAGAAAGACACTGGTCAAAAGGGAGAGAAAAGATATTACTTCTAAGTTCTTTCTGGTCGGGAGTTAGGGCTGCTTTTTTTTTTTAAATCTCTTTCTTAATTATGTCATAAAGGAAAGTCACAGAATTATTTTTAAAAGAAAAATAAGAAAGAGGTCAAGACCAAGTTTACATCATTGAAAACATGTTAATTATAGAAAATTTGGAAAATATAGATCTGAAAATAAAGAAGATAAAATTCACCCATATTCCCTTAACCTAGTGATAAATATCATTTAATTTACTGTATGAATTAATAGCCTGTTTTTTCGTAATGTTATATACGCTATTCTACAAAGCATTATAATATTGTTCATGCTGGCTAAAAATCTATTGTATTCCTCAATATAGTGTGATCATTTTTAATACTTACAAGTACTCTTTATCATATATCATATAAACGCAGTGTAATATATTCAGTTAACTTATAAGGATGGACATGAAAACTATTTCCATTTTTTTTATAATGGTACTTATCACTGGGATAATCATCTTTATGCACATCAGTATGTCCTTAGGGAAAATCCTAGAAGAGAAATTGAAGGTCAGTGGATACTTAGTTTGTGTGTTTGAAAATGCCCTTCCAGAATCATGGCACCAATTTGCCTTGTCACCAACAATTATGAGCCAACACGGGTATTGTGCTGTGCTTTTGTGTGCTTTGCCAGTTTTATAGGTTACAAATACATTTCATTTTTTGTCTAATTTGTATTCGTCTGCCACTTTCTTTTGAATTTCTCAGATTTCCTTTAACGACCTTTCCAGCAGACTTAGATTCTGATGTAAGCAACAAAAGGTAAGTGTGTACAGCAGCTGAAGAAACAAAAAACATGCAGTGGGAGACACTGGCATTTAAGACACTTGAGACTTGATGAAACAATGACCTTGCACAGGCTGATGCTTATAGAGAGACTCAGGATCCGCAGTGGGGAAGATTCACAGCCACGAAAATTAAAGAGGAACTATGCTTGGAGATCCAGGTTGGAATAATTTTTAAATTTGAATACTCAACTTTAATAACTAAAAAACCCACCATGGTCAGAAAGACTAAACGCAAGGATTCTGGTGATTTTTGCTTCCAAGGTAGCTTCACAATAAGGCAAGATTGAAGCAGGCAGAGGAGGGGAAGGTGACCTCTGTGGAGACTTTCTTCACCTTGCAAGTCAGATTTTGTAACTGGTTTGTACATCCAGGTGTGCGCATGTCATCTTGTGGTGTGTATGTGTGCATAGCCGGGTGTGCCTGTCTGCAAAGTTGTCAGCCCTCCTTATTTTAACTGAGTGTGAAAAAGACAGGAGCCTGTGCTAGGAAAGAGAGACACCATTAGGAAATAGCTCTGCTTTGGGGAAGAAGCTAATTTACTGAACCACTGATTTACTGAAAAACAATTTGCCAAATGTCCAGTTTGCAAAATTGGGGGGAAAATGTTTACAAAGTTTTAGTTTCATCACACCCTGTGCTTTCCCTTTGCCCTGTCTCAGAGGTTTGCCCAGTCTGCTTCGTTAGAGAGGCAGGGTCAAGTTCAGAGGCAGGGACAAGGAGAGGCAGAGGTAGCAGCAGGAATTGTATTAAAACTGATCAACAAAAGCCTCGTGACTCAGGAAATCGGTCATTCATGAAGTTAATGGTAGTAAACTGGCTTTCAACAAACTGGCCCAGAGTCCTGTTTTCACACCTTCTTCTACAAGTAACTCTTCCTTTTCCAGTCCTTCCTTGCCCCAAGTTGTACTTCACTTAGACCTTGATACAGTGTCATCCCTAAGTATAACCCCAACGCTCAACACTTTCTACAGGACTTTAAGATTTAATTGCTAGCTGGCTAAATTTTTACATGAGATCTTTAATTATATTTAATAATATATTCAAGGACCACAAGATGGTGTTGATTTGGAAATAACTTCTCTTACCTACTCCAACCTGCCTTCTAGGTCTTTCTACGGTCATAAGGCCTTAGGGAGCCCCATTTTGAACAGAGTACACCCCCAATTCTTGCCTGCACACCCTTTCCTTCAGTCTTTATATAGCCCTTCAAAGATAAGTAACGATCACACTGCCTCCACTCGCCTCTGCCCCTGGGGCAACTTACTGGGTGTCTGGTTACCGCAGGGCAGAGGCCTTCGGAAGCTCTGAGACTGGCAAGGAGGGTGAGTCCCTCGAAGTTATCTGGCCTGTGGAGCAGAGACAAGGGGATCAGCAGACATTTTGCACCAAGATGAGCTTCCTGCCCGTTTTCTTACAAATTTTCCTAAAATAAATGTGCATCTCCTTCTCAACCTGTTTACATTTTCAAAGCCCTCTTCTGCTATAGTAGCCTTGAAAAATGCTTGACTCTAGGGAAGATTACAGGTGACAGGGGTGGTGAGAAGGGTGCAGCCTAGAGAAGCGTTGTCCCCACCACACCCTGGGTCACAGTGAATGCTGGTTACACTCACGTTACTTGCAGTGCACCACCGTGGTCTCTGTATGGGAAGAGTAAAGTTTGTTACAGTTACAATGTACAGGGGGCTTAAAATGTATCTGTTAAAAACCTCAGTACAAAGTGTTGTGTGCTAAAGGGTGAGGTGCCAGAATGGTCATAAACTTGACCGGGACACCAAGGATGTTGGCAGAGTAAGAAGCAAAATTGTGAGCTAGGTGCCAAAGTGACTAAAGAAGATGGAAGAGTGAACTGAAAGTCAGCGTCAAGGGCACATTAATGTACGGCCTGAAGCGTAAAAGCGGAGCTATAATTGAGTGATGGATACAGAACACGTTCATCTATCATGCTGGAAGAATAGCAGGTGTCTATTCAACCCTATAGAATTCTAGAGCTGGGGACAATTTATCTGCAGGTTCAAACTGGATTTGCTCTGGACCAAGCATGAAAACATAGTAAATATGTAGCCTTTTAAAGAATCTTATCCCTGTATTTATAGACATAGGGTACATATTTGTGAATTGAGGCAGAGCATAACATAATAAATAATGAACTGTTTGTGTTCTTTTTTCTTTTTTTTTTTAATCCTCATTCTACCCAACATAAAGAATGATATTACACTTTAGAAAAGGCAGTGACACCTCTGATCTATGACCATTTTATTTCAAAAACAACTTAATATTACAATTCTGTCTACTGCTTGGTTGGGAAAAGGCCTTTCCATACCTCATTCGCTGTGGAATACTCCAGTTTTCTTGTAATATCCATCTGGTGTTTATATCTATCTCTTGAAATGTAGGGGCTGTTAGAATTAGATCAGAAATAATCCATGTAGAATGGAGCTGAGAGTCATGTCACTGACAACTAGAGACAGAGAGAGAGAGAGAAAGCTAACAGCATGACAGGGACACAGTGGGCTCCCTTACAGGTCTTTGGAAGACTAGCACCTTATTTTTCCTGAACCATTCACTGCAAGGCTAACTTTGAGGTCCTGGATGGTGGTCACCTTCAGTCTGAGCGGCAGGTCCCCTGGCCCCCTCTGATATGACCATGTAATTAGTTTCTTTCTGGAGTCACCAGAATAGCTGGATTGGTTATACTGTGTCATTTCAGAACACTCACCCCAACCCTCATCCTGTTTATTTGTTGGCACTAGGAATTCTTTTTTTTTATTATTTAAAATTTTATTCAATTTGTTTAAACTATAAAAAAAAATGCACCCATTTATCTCACCTCCCACCCTCACTTCTGGCAAAAGCACCCATCTATCCTCTGTATCTATGATCTTCAATGTCTTTGCTTTGGTTTTTTTTTGTTTGTTTATTGTTTTAGGTTCTGCACATAAGAGAGATCGTACAGTATTTAGCTTTGTCTGACTTTTTCTCACTTAGCATAACATAATACCCTCTAGATTCATCCATGTTGTCTCAAAGGGCAAGATTTCTTTTTCTAGTGGCTGATTAATATCATGTTGTATGTATAGACTGTATCTTCTTCATTCATCCATTGATGAACACTCAGGTAGATTGCGCATCTTGGTTATTGTAAATAATGCTGCAATGAACATGGGGGTACATGTATCTTTCTGAGTTAGTGCTTTCATTTTCTTCAGATAAATATCCCAAAGAGGAATTCCTGGGTCATTTTGTAGTTCTATTTTTAATTTTTTGAGGAACCACCATGTTATTTTCCACAGTGGCTGCACCAATTTGCATTCCCATCAACCGTGAACCAGGGTTCCCTTCCCTCCACGGAGACAAGTTCCTGTATCAGCTGCGTTCAGTGAACTTGAAGCTCCCCACTCAGTGCTTCCACAGATTTTGTACTCCTGATGGAGTCTTAAGGATTTTCTATACGTAATATTGTGCCATCTGTTCTGATGACAGTCTTACTTCTTCCTTTCCAATTTAGAGGCCTTTTACTTCTTTTTGCCTGATTGCTGTGGCTAGGACTTCCAGTACTATGTTGAATAAAAGCGGTGGGAGTGGACTTTCTTACCATGTTCCTGATCTTAGAGAAAGAGCTTTCAGCTTTTCACCATTTAGTATGATGTTAGCTATAGGCTTGTCATATGTGGCCTTTATTACGGTAAGGTGTGTTCTCTCTGTACCCACTTCGCTGAGAGTTTTTATCATAGATACCGAATTTTGTCGGACACTTTTTCTGCATCTTTTGAGATGGTCGTGCAATTTTTATCCTTCATTTTGTTGGTGTGGCATATCACATTGACTGATTTGTGGATATTGCCTCATCCTTGCACCCCCAGAATAAATCCCACTTGGTCATGAAGTGTAATCCTTTTACTGTATCATTGAATTCCATTTGCTAACATTTTGTTGAGGATTTTCACATCTGTGTGTATCCGGAATATTGGCCTGTAATTTTCTTTTTTCGTGGTATCTTTGTCTGGTTGGTACCAGGGTAATGCTGGCCTCATAAAATGAGTTTGAAAGTACTCTTTCTTTTTCTGTTTTTTGGAAGAGTTTGAGAAGAATTGGTATTAGTTCTTCTTTGACTATTTGGTAGAACTCACCAGTGAAGCCATTTTGTCCTGGACTTTTGTTTGTTGGGAGGTTTTTAACTATTGATTCAATCACCTTATCAGACAGCATTCTGTTCAGATTTTCGATTCCATCAGGAGTCAGTCTTGGTAGGTTGTAGGTTTCCAGGAAATTATCCATTTCTTCCAGGTTGTCCAGTTTGTTGCAGTATAATTGTTCATAGCAGTCTCTTATGATTCTTTGTATTTCTGTGGTGTCAGTTGTAACATCTCCTCTTTCATTTCTGATTTTATTTGTGTATTGAGGAATTCTTTTTTTAAAATAAATCTGTTTAATCTGATTAGAAATAAAGTTTAAAAAAGTGTTTGGGAATAGTGACATGTTGCTTTAAGCGCACACGTAGCTCTCAAGGCGAGTAACAGGACTTTGTCTAGAAGCAGGTTTCCATGCAGGAAAAAGCTTGTGGGAGTGGGGAGGGGCTGGAGGTCTCCACCCCTGGCCTCCTTTATAGTCTATGGCCAAGCACATACACTTCCCAGGAATTCAATATATGTATTAAACCCCAAACTACTAAAATTGTAATTATTTCACATTAATAATTTGAGTCTTTAAGTTCTTGGTTTGTGAAGGACGGCATCAGCCTGCCTTTGAAAGTCAAGTATTTTTCTTTCAAGTCAGGTACCAGTGCTTCCCACGGCATGTGCCAGCCCTCCGGCAAGAGTTAGAAGTTATGTGTCGAAACAAGCAGGACCATCTCACTATAGATTTGTGGAATCATTGAGTGGGAAGGGAGTTCAAGTTCACGGAGTGCAGCTGATACAGGAACCAAGCTGATAAAAGAATTCTCTTTACAACATCCCTGTCAGGTGGACATCAAGTCTCTACCTGCGTATTCACCCAGCCCTGGGCTGCCCAAAGCCTAGAGAGAAGTATATTGTGCTCTCAATAGCCTCAATTGAAGGAAAAGATTTTTTTCTTATTTTCAGTCAAAATATACCTTTGTATAACTTTGATTGATTGCCTCCCCTCCGACAACCCAGAAAACAGTGTGCTCTCTTTGACATCATTACCCATTGACTGAAAAAGTCACCCATAAAATACAAAGAGCCAGAGTAAGTTTCAAGAGTCCCAGATTTGCTCCTTAGCTCTGCTATAAATCAAATATGTGACCTGTGTTTAAATTCAATCACCCTTTTCCTATAGATTTCTTTTTTCCTTCTTGGTTTTTTTTTTTTTTTTTTTTTTTTTTTTTTTTTTTTAATATCCGCACCTCTACATTTAAAGTGGAAACTTTTTTTTTTTTTAGCAAATTAAAGTATTTCATTTAAAATTGAGAGAGATGGTTTACCTTTTAATTTTTTATTATGAAAAATTTCAAACATGGACAAGGGTTGATGTAATAGAATAGTGAATGCCCTTGTAATCAACACCCTCTAAATATACCAACTTGTGATCAATCTTATTTCATCTTTATCCTCACCCAGTTCCCCTCCTCCCTGGATTTGTTTTGAAGCAAATCCCAGATACTGTATCAAATTATCTATGATTCACAGTTTCTCTAAAATTTAAAGACTGTGACTTTGTAACAATCTTAATACCATTGTTTTTCTCTCCCAAATTAAAAATAATTCCTAAATATCTTAAAACTATACAGGCAGTGCTCACATTCGTCCAACATGTGCTCGCTCTCTCTTTCTCTCTCACTCTCTCTCTTCCTGCTTGTTTGAGTCAGGATGCAAATAAGAGCCTTACCATTAGAACTGGTTAAGTCTCTTTCAATCTAAAGGTGCCCCTGTCCATCTAATTTTTGGTTTTTTTCTTTATTATTTATTTGTTAAATAAACTAGGTTACATGGAATTAGTGTATACTGGATAGCTTTGTCCTTTTGTGCATACATATATATTTTTTTTTTCACCAATGTATATTTGCAGAAATGTTGTAGAGTGGAATTTCTGGGTTGTAGCAACTTAAATGTCCATTGACAGATGACTGGATAGAGAAGTTGTGGTATAGATACTCAGCCATAAAAAGAATAAAACAATGCCATTTGAAGCAACGTGAATGGACCTGAAGATTCTCATACTAAGTGAAGTAAGCCAGAAAGAAAAATACTGTATGATATCACTCATATGTGGAATCTAAAAAAATAAAAAAGACAAATGAACTTATTTATAAAACAGAGATAGACTCACAGACAGATTTATGGTTACTGAGAGGAAAGAGGGTGGGGAGGGATAAATTGGGAGCTCAGGAATTGTAGATACTAAGTACTATATATAAATCAGATAAACAAGAAGGTCTTACTGTATAACACACAGAACAATAATCAATACTCTAATGGCCTATAATGAAAATGAATATAAAAAGGAACATATATATATATATACACACATATATATATAAATGACTCATTATGCTGTATACCAGAAATTAACACAACATTGTAAATCAACTAGACTCAATAAAAAATAAAAATAGAAACAAATATTTATATTAAAAAAAAAGAATCCAGGGTTTCAATCTTTATCCTTTACTAGTCTCAGCATATAACTTCCCTCCTTTAGAGTATGGCATGGTCTAAAATGGTTTCATTACAGGTTGACAGTAGTCAGAACAGCAAAGAGACCAAAGGGCCATTCTTCCCAGCTAAGTGATCTCAGTCAACCCAGAAGTCACATTCATACTGGCTCTTATATTTCACACTAACACGTTAACACTGGCTGTTACATTTCATTGGCCAGAATGTAGTCACATGGCCATAGCACGCAGTAAGACAGGCTGAGAGGCGTTTGCTTCCAAGGGATGGATTGCCCCCAGTGAAATCAGAACTCCATTACTAAAGAAGGAAAGGAGATGGGACGTTGGACTGGTCAACTAGGTGTCTCTGCTGCCTTATTTTCACATCTTTTGACACCTCTCTTATTCTCCATGTTTAATTATGATTATTCACAGTGATGCTGGGATCACATGAGCATCTTATAAGAACCTGGAATAAAATTTCTCCAAACCATAGAATACATGAAAGAAATGTGGTGCCCCTAGAATTACAGTAGGTGCTGAAGTTACAAAGATGAATAAAGTAGCAGCACACTTCAGTCTTTTTGGAAAACTCTGCTCTTTATGGGTCTGTAAAACTCAGTCTTCTTTACGCCCTGGTTCTTCCTTTTTCTAGTCAAAATCCTTCTAAAAGTAAACAGTGAGAATTCTGTTGCACTAGTTTCTTACTGCTCTACTATCAAGGTCTTCTAAGATTGTATCATTAGAATGTTTTAAGAATCTCATTTCTCTTAAGCTGTCTTTACTTTTTAAGACCTCCTGTCGTGGAGTGGTAGTTTTTTTTTTTTTTTTCTCTGATAATTAAAAAACTGTGTACTGTATTCTTCTCTGTATTTCCCTCCTACTTTATTTTGAACACTAAGATGATGGGGTTACTTTTCCCCAACATCTTAACCATGTCACTTTACTTTGTGTTTCTTCCCCATTGCTCGGACTTAAGCCCACAATGGTAATTTTCTCTTTCCTTTGTCTACCTTCTGAAAGGTGAACCTAGGGACAAACCAAGTTAGGAATTCCTCAGAAGACCTGCATTCATCAGAAAGAATCTTTCTTCCAATATTAAGATGATCAAAATTTAAAATTCAGCATTGAACACAGTTCAGTTACACTGTCTGCACACACACACAACAGGGCAGAAACCACTATCATGTGCATGGGGTAAAGAAATCAGACCAAGTGATCATTATGTGATAATGTATTAATAATAGATGGTCTAATGAACCAAAAATGAGCTTGGCAAATCTCCCAGGTATCTTTCATGAAATAATTTCTACGATCAGCTTTGGCTGTGAAGAGTAGAATACATTATCCCACATTTCCTTGTGGGTGGAGAGGCTGGCACAGATCCAAGGACTGGGGCAGTGACTCTGTGCTTGGCTCCACACTTCCCCAAAGTCCATGGCCTCTCCTCCATTACAGTGCATGCATCTGTGGGAAGGAGCCTAAGAGCCCAATTATGCTCCACAGACTGAACTCCCATGTCCCTGAGCTTCCCAGCAAACACGCCTGGCAGTCCCTTGACGGCTGCAGAAGTTCCGCTCATGGCTAGAGCAGCTGAGATCCTGCTGTCTGTTTCACTGGTGTGGTGTGAGTACACAGACAAACTGTATGAGAACTGGTGATGTATTTCCTGCCACATTATCCTGTACAGTCCTCAAGCTGACCAGGGGAAGAGGCTGACCTTCAGAAGGTCCAAGCTTGGCATGAAGCACAGTCAATACATGGGTGAGAAATCACGGTTACAAAAGGGAAACCCAGGGCTTGCCTCTCACTCCAGATCCTGCAGTCTACCACAGAGCAGGACTTGGCACCTGCATAGGGTATACCAGTCATCAGCCCTCTAAAGAGCTATAGCACATGCCCCTCAATCTTCTGGAAACGGATTTATGTGTTAAACGAAATGACATAGGACGGATCACGGAGAGGACAGAAGAACCATGGCTGATGCTTCATGCGTATTCTGGTCTGGACATCAGAGACATGAAATGGCCTGCAACAGCCCCGGAAGTAAGGATCACTGGGGAATCTGTGTTCAGAGGCACTGCTGACACGTGCCAGAAATGCCACTAGTAGTCCCGGACATGAGACAGGTAGTGGAACCAAAGTGGGTCGATTCAATGAGAAGCTCAAAACCTTAGTTGGTTTTGCAGAGCGTTTTTTTCTTTGGCCACATGCATTACACATTCCACACTTTAGGTCTGTTTCAATGAACGGGATTTCATTCACCTCCACACGCTTATTTAACCCATTAAGTGGTTCTAAGTTATGGGCAAATATAGTCACAAAAAAAGTAATCATATAAGGAAGATCAGGGCAAAGCTATCAGGAACTTTTCAATTATCTGACTTAGGCAGCGCCTCTAAGAAGTGTTGAGCAGAGGCTTGTTATGGGAGTGGAGAAAAGCAACTTGTCATCTATCTCAAAGTCACAACGGCTATGGTGTGCATAGCTATGAACTTCTGGATTAGAAAAGCCATATAGCAAGTTAGTAGGTAAGATCAGAGTGGATGTACATTCTCTGGACCCCTAAATTAGCCAAGAAATAGACCAGTGACACCCTAATTCATCTTCCTGGGGCCTAAACCATACAGTCTAAAAGCAAAGGCATGCTTAGATATATTTGCCAAAATATTTGATCTTTTATTACATTTCCTCTGTGACTTTATCTTGGATGCAATGTTTCAGAGGGGAGGCAAGACATTTTATAATTTCACATTTGTACCCCAGCTCTGGCAAATGTTCTAGAATTTGTTCATAGAGCCAACTTCCCCTCTGGACACAAAAGGCCAAATTTAGCTCACCCTTTTTTGTTCCTTTTTTCATCTCATCTGTTGCCACTTTTAATGCTTTTTCTAAAAGACTGACCACCCAGATCTTCAGTCCCCATCGGAAGTGGTGTGATGGTTAATCTTACGTCCATTTGACTGGCGGTGCTCGGATTAGACATTAGTTCTGAGTTGTCTGTAAGACTGTTTTTGGATGAGACAGGCATTTGAATCAGGAGATTGCCTTCCCCAATATAAGTAAACATGATCCAACCTGATGCAGGCCTGAGTAGAATAAAAGGCAGAAAAAGGAAGAATTTGCCCTTTTTTCCCTGCCTCATTCTTGAGCTGGGACATCTCAATTCAGCTTCTCCAGCCCTTGGACTGGGATTTGTACCACAGCCGTTCTCAGACCTACAGACGCAGCCCTAAATACAGCACTGGCTTTCCTAGGTATTCGGCTTACAAATGGCAGATCGTGGAGCTTCTTATTCATGTGAGCCAATTCTTCATAAGAAATAAATAAATCGATATATAATAGAGAGGCCTACCTCCCCGACTCACTGTCCGTAAGACTTCTGCAGTTCTGACTTCTCTGAGCCTCACTGTTTCCTCACTGATAAAATACAGAAGTTAAATGATCTCCAAGCTTTCCCCACTTTTCAAAGCTATGAATTCTGAATACTCAGGTTCTTGGACTCTGGCAGGTTCTTTAGAGCCACCCTTATAAGTGCTTGCAGATAAATATTAGCACAGTTATAGCCATTAGCATTTCTACATGTACATGCAGTTCAGGTAACCCAAGCGTGCCAGGCTTGCTGCCACCGAAGCAACCCATTACAGTCACCTCTGTACAGACAGGCTCTGCCTTTCTTGCTAAAATCAACATGAGGTATTTCAGAGCCACAGGTAACAACCTGGATTTGATAAAGGACGCACACTGGAAGTCAGCCAAGCAAGATTTGGATACTAGTTCCGGCTCTGAGATTGATTATCTAAGTGCCCTTGGTTTAGTCACTTACATCTTGTGAGCCTCGTTCTTACCATTTTAAAGTGGACCTAACAACACCTTCACTACCTCCCTCACAGGGCTGCCGCGAGGTGCTGAATCCCACAGGCTGACCCGGCAGACCAGACCTACGTCACTTAACCACCCGCCACCAGGCACCACGGCCGCAAGGTCACCCCAGGCCAGGAAGCCCCTCCATTCCTGGGAGGGAGGCCTGACAGCACTGAAGAGTTAGAAATCCTCTTGTTACCCCTACTTGCCTTTGCAGCTTGGTCTCCTGCCTGCCTTAAGACACACGCTGCAGCACATAGTGGAAAAAGTGAGTTGGTTGTTTTTTATTACTACAGTGATCATGTTTAGCATTTTCACACCTTTGTTTATATCATTTTCTCCTTCCTGAGCACCTTTTTCTTCCAAGCATAATTACACAGCAAAATCCAAACATTTGTAGAAAAGAAAGTGGATGTTCTGAGCGCCCATGTTTGCATAACTCTGAAAGTAGCTTCCACACCTACTTTTATTGTGATGATTTTTGCATGTGGTAATTTTCTTACTGTACATATGCTCCCGAAAGTCACCAGACTGTCAGATACATCTTTATATAGTCCCAAAGCGAGCTAGCCTACAACAATTCACATATAGAACTCAATAAATACTCAATACATAATTAATAAAGAATTTATGAAAACAGACCCATGAGCCCAGGAATCATGGCTGTGTAGCTTGCTTGCTCTGAGCTTGCCTTTTGGTTTAGGAAGGACAGAGAGGGTATTTTCAGGCTTGCCTAAAAAGAGAGCTGTCATGTACCTGACGTCATTAAACCCGCAGCCCTGTCTGCCCCCGAATCCATTCCATTTCTGAGCATATCTGTTGGGTTGAAAGCAAAAGTCTTTATAATAGGACTAGACATTTTAATAGCCCCTGGGGAAATAAAAGCACTTCTTGAAGGTTATTTTTTTTTTCTGAATAGAAGTAGTCTATGCATGGAACAGCTAGAAAATGTCATAATGAGAAAAAAATATATTATTCTGTTCCCTGAAATCATAATACTGCTAAGTGATATTTATTGAATTTTTAATATGTTGCATCATCAGACGCATTGTCTCATTTAAGCTTCACAATGACTATACTGTAGAAATCATTATTATCTCCATTTTACAGATAAGGAACTGGCGACAGAGAGATGGCTGGTTAGTTGCTCAAGGTTACACAACTAGCAAGTGATGAAATAGATAACTTGGTCATGACTAGAGCTCTCTACCTGGACATGAACATTTGAGGAATTTCAGAACAGGACAGTTTCCCTATTCTGAGGCTGTTAACCTTAGGTCTCCAAGGTACTGGAACATGAAAATGGATAGGGGTTTTCATGGTCATTGTGTAACCTCTGTTCAGTTAGCTTTGAACTTAGATATCTTCTCTCTCTCTCTCTCTCCTTGGAAGAATGAAAATAAACTTGATTTCTGGCAGTTTTCATCAGTAGTCACCGGAAGGGCTTTCCCAATGCTCAGGAAAATACGGTTCCCATGACCTTTTGCCCGGGATTCTCTGTGCACGACTCAGGCACCAGAGCAATCAAAGCCCAAGCAGCAAGAATACCTGTCGTCAGGCTGCACTGCCCCAGGGTGGAGCAGGGGCTCCTGGCTCGCCTGTAGTGCTCTGCCAAATGCTCAAGGCACAGGGTCCTTCATACCACTCTCCCCCACCAGGATAGGCACCCAATATTCCATTGGTAAAGCCTCCCATCCAACAAGGGAAGCTGAGAGGCAGCTACTAGTCAACCCAGGTGCTGGTGCGCAGAGAGGGCGAGAAGACTGAAGTGGGAGGGGCACGTGGATTTCAATACTACAGAAAGCAAGCCCCTTCCTCCCGACCGTGGTGCACTTTTTTATGAAAAGGACACACAGCTGGGAATTCCTACCGACGAAAAGGCCACACACGTGGCACAGAAAACATAAGTAGAGCTTGAATCATCCACAAAATGACCTCAAAAGGTGATCGAGTGACCTTTAAACCATCGCACCAAGAAAAACTGCTCCCATCTTGTTCCATCACCTAACTCAGCCCTAACGAGCAGGAATTTGAAGGCACTGTGTCTAATCTCCAAACAGCTCTGTAGGATCATTTATATTACAATTGATTTTTTTTCAATTTTTTCTGACAGCTCCATCTGTTACTTGGTCATGAGATGTAGATTTTTGTGCACTTCATGCATTTTATAGATATTGGCATCACTGGGCATTTGTTTGTTTGTTTGTTTGCTTGCTTGCTTCTGCCTCCGTCCAGCATTTCTTTTTTCTCACTCCAGTTCCTAGGCAGATATAGCTTTCTTCTAATAACACAGGCAAGGCACACACTATTGATCTGATTGCAGCATAGAACCCTCCTGAAATACTGCGAGCCGGTGACCTCATACTGCACCGCTCAGCACAAGTTAGGACAGCCTTCACAGAAGGAATCAGTCAAGTGTTTTACAGGAGAGGAAACTATAAAAAGAGAGTTCTTCAGACTCTTCTCTTGCTGTAATCCAGTCAGGTCATATTTTATTGGGGCTCATTGCCAAGTTAGAGAGTGATAAGTGTGGGAACCATGGAAACGGATTATGGCCAAATTGCTGTTGCTTCGAAACCCTAGTGACTCATGCTGCAGAACTCTACACATTATCCATTAGGGTACCTCTCGGGCTTTTGTCGGGAGGGCCTTTTACAGGCTCATTCTAGGTTCAGGCTCAGCCACAAGCTTGCTGGGAGAGTGAGTATGCCATCTGATATAAAAGCTACTGCAAGTCACAAGGGTTTTTTCATAAATAAGGAAAACATATCACAAACTGCACATTATCCTTGATCGATTTTATTTAACTGAATACCTTGAGTTATAAAAAGTATTTAAATATTCCTAAATGTTTAAGACATTTACAGTACTCTCTCCCTTTCTCTCTCTTTTAAAGTGAATTATTTGCCTCCACTTTTTAAAACTTCAAAGAAGAATGTGTCTTGCCAATGTCATTATACCTATGAAACTGTTAGGTTTCAATATTCTACATCTGAAAAAAAAATCCTAGTGGATCATTAGATTTTGTAAAGTCCCCAAAGCTATGAACACATAACATCACACCCCACTTCAAACAGAACAAGTTGGAACAAGGATTCCCCTTTTATATACAGTCCTGAAAGTTAAATCTATTTCTTAATTAATTTATGAAATCAAAATAAAGCATTAAATAAACACAAACTTTCAGGTAGTTGACATATAAATGACATATAAATTCTGATTACTGTTTTTGTCAGAATCAATGATGCAAGGTTTCTGCAATGTAAGTGAACAAGAGTAGGAATTTTCAAAATAAGTCATGAAATTTTAACTGGCTGTGTACTTCCTGCCATCTCAGTGGGATGTACAGAAAGGCTAGAATTGAAGAGTCCTGACTAGTGCACACGTTTCACTGAATATTCCCATCCTATCTCAACATCTCATCTTGTAAAATGTGCCAGTCTTCTAGGATTACAGCAAATCAATAATTAGAAGACTGATTCTTCTCAGGATGATAGCACCCTTGATTTGGGGCTGAAGTCTGAAACACTCATTTAAATCATTCTTGTATAAACATAGTTGAAATGAAATTAACATTTCTTTTTGTATCTTAGTAACATCTTTTTAAAAATAGTTCCAAAATAAATACATGTTCACTGCAAATAAATGAAGAAATAGAAAAATCACAGGAAAGAAGCATTAGTTTTCTATAATCCAGCACTGATACACAGTTGACATTTGAATAACAACAACACAGGATTTAAGCTGTGCAGGTCCACTTACAAGACTTTTTTTTTTCCCAATAAATACATGCAGTACTATACGATCTGTGCTTGCCTGAATCAACGACGCAGAGCCGTGGATACAGAGATTGACTATGGGACCTGAGCATCCTCAGATTTTGGTATCTTCCTGGATCCTGGAACGTCTGGATACCAAGGGACGACTGTTCAATCATTTACATTTTACTGCTTACTACTTTTCTCATTTGTTTATGCATAATTTTACAAAAATAATGGCAGACCCTTACCTCCCATATGTAATTACTTTGCTCTCCATTGTGAATATTTTCTCTTATAACTACATATTTTCTGTACCACTTTCAATGACTACATGGATCTCTACAGTAAATATATAACGGAACCTACGTTACCCCCTCCTAAAAGAACTTTTAGATTTCTTTAAATTGTCCCTTTCGTACATTATGCTAATTGGATGTATTTAACTGTGACTTCATCTTAATTATTTATTCAGGGTAGATTCCCTAAAACTACCAGGTGAACTTGTAGGGACATTTTTAAAGATCTAAGAGATCTATTTTCAAATGTTCTTTAAAAGTTTATTCCAATTCACTTACTCCTCAGCAATGTCAATGCCTGATACCTTAATTAACCCTAGGAATTACAAATTTTTTATCTTTACTCAAATGATACATGAAAAGAGAATCTTACTGTTGTTTCAGTTTGCATATCTTTATTATTAAAGATATTTAACATTTTTTCATAAGATTTTTAAGAATCATCTGTGTGAATTGCCCGCCCATGCCTTTTACTTTTTAAAATATGTAGATATCAAACTTTTCTTTATAGATTTTTAGGTGCTTTTCATTCATTCACCACTGCTGGACATGGTTCCCACTTAGTCATTAAACTCTGTTAATCTTCTACTGTTGAGGTACAGAAATCTTCATTTTAGTTCATCAAATCTCATTTGTTTTCCTTGGTAATTTCTAGCATCTGTTTTTGTCTTCCAAAAGTCTTCTTGAATGCAAGATATATGTTCATATTTTCCAATACTTTTTTACAGTTTTATTTGCATTTAGTTTTTAAATCTATTTAAAATGGATTTTAGCATGTATAAAAGGACGGTGCTCTCTACCATATTTTGCATCAGAATGCATATAGAAAATGATCATTTTCATGGCACTCTGTGATAAACAGGTGAGGTTGCTCAAGGCCAGAATATATCAGCCACTGTAGTCACTAAAGGGACCATGTCCCGTCTTATCTGCAACCCACTCCCAGCATACCATTGGCATTTCTGCTGTAAGGCAAGTTAAGACATGAAATTTTAATAAAATAGCTTACCAATCATTCAAGTTACTGAATAATGCATTTTTCTCCCACTCATTTGAAATATCATTTTAATTATATACTAAAATCTTATATAAATGGGTCTTTTTCTGGTGTTTCTGCTCTGTTTCATTGATCTGAGTGCCTATCCCCACATTTATACCACACTGTTTCACATTTTGCAGCTTTGTAATAAGTTCAAGTCTTTGGTAATGTAAATTTCATCTTACAATTTTCTTTCAAAAACGGCAGTTCTCAACTACTTATGTTTCCAGATAAACTTCAGAAAATTTCTCAAAAATTTAGATGTTTGAAGGGGATTGTATTACATGTAAACATCACTTGGAAAGTATTGACATGGCACAGTATTTTGTTTTCCATTTGGTAGACGTTTATTCAAATCATCTGTGTGACTTTCAATAAAGGTTAGTAGTTTTCTCCATTTAGGCAGACACTTCTGCTAAGGTCACTCTTATGGAGCGTCTGTTTTTGTTGCTATTTTCCATGGTATTGTGTCCTCATTATATTTTCTAGATGGCTATTATTGGCATAAAGGAAAACTATAAACAGTTAATTTGTTTACAACCACCAGACCATTAAATTTGGCCCATCTGTTTCGCCATATCCCATCTGTGAAGACTTTAATATGGAGGAAAATACTGTCCTCTGATAACACTCTTGGGAACATACAGCATAAACTCAGAGTATGATTCTACATTATTTGAGTAGCTCCTTATTTTTAAAAAGTATATTTGTGTAAAGTGCATTCTGTTGAAAGAATCACAGAATATTCTCTGCATTCTCGCAATTTGATTTTAGCCTTTGGATTTAAAAATGTTACTAAGATACATTATTTAAAGACCAAAGATATGAAGGCTGAAATACTCAGCATAGTTACTTTAGAATTTAGAGGTATTTAGATTTTTTTTTTTATAAAACTCTATGTTTGATAAGTGTTCCCCAGTTATTTGCACACTCAAGCAATTTCACCAATGGTGTTTATGATGGCAATAGAGAGATATAATTAGATGCAAATGGGTACGTTTTGTAAGCAAATCTCCATTTCCTACAGTGGTATCCAAAGTTAAAAAATCAAAGATTTTAATGAAACATATCAAAGGACAAAATAAAATCCTTAAATTAGGAAACAAATGGCTCTAAATTATTTCTTCTTCCAAAATTGTGCCTAAAAAAAGTGGTTCATAAGGTTGACAAATGCTATCCCCATCTTGCAGAGGAATGGATATCTTCCAGGTTTTCAGGTAATGTTTTAGAGAAGGGAAAAGAAATCAGCAGATCTCTGGCTTTTCTTGGGACTAGACTCAACAGATTTTAAAATCAGGTACACTCAGCTCCTTAGGTACAGGGAAACTGCTCTCAAGCTTTATTGAGTTGCTGGTTAATACACAGGAACTAAATTAGGTCTATGATTTCAGGTGCCCTTTTTTAATGACTCATTTTTCTGTCAATGAAATTGACAACAGAGACCAGCTCAGTTCCTTTGCCCACCTCTGATCCACCTGGTTGAGTCACATAACATAGTCAAGTGTTGCCAGATACAGGCTGTTGCTCTCTATTGGTGTTTTCATAGAAATAAGATTAGAGAGATGGAGCCTGCACAAACCCAGGGAGGTTTTCAGCAGACATGAGGGATGGCATCAGTCATTCACCAGAAGGTCTCACATAGGAGATTTTCACTGATAGTGCAGACTTCATGTATCTAAAGATGAAGTACATTCCTTTTCTGGTATAAGTCATCTCCTTTGGCACAGGGCTTCTTCACTGAACCCAGAGCCCTCCTAAAAGATTCAGATAGTGTATCTCCCTTCCATTCCTGAGACTAAAGAGGAATTTCTAAGATGAAAAAGGGAAGCCAGGTTTAACCATGAGTTGAAGTCACATAAAGAATTTGCAAAATGTGCTTATCACCAGGGAAAACCTCTAGTGATCCTTTTATAATCTTTTTCAAAGGGAAAAAGAAAAATTGAGAGCCCTCCGTTTTATTCTGAGGTTTTCCCTTATTGATGCCAATCAAGTCATTTATTAGTTAATGTAACCAGACAGACTGTACTCATGAATATTTTGACTTTTAAATATGGATAACAAAGGAACAGATATATAAGCTTGCCGAAGGATACAGTGATATGCTAAATAAAAGTCACCTTGGTGATAATACACTCCTCCACTTTAGGAAGAAAAGAACGAAGAGGCTCAGAGAAAACTTTGAAAGGTAAAGTGCAAATGTGACAATTTATATCACCGAGATGTAAATTATGAATATATTTTAAGTGTTGTTAAATTTTTTAAAATTTTAATTAGTCTAATTAACAATTAACTTAAAATACAGAGGTTAAGAATACTTTTTAAAATGACACTGGCTGTTCAAGAAGAGAAATAAAATAAGAAAAATGAAAAATAAAATACTGAAATAACATTTTGCCTGGGCTAAGGGGGCAATGATTTTTTTTTTAAGTTAAATAACATACTCACTGACCAGAGTGTGGGAAAATGGCATTCTCATTCTTTGTTGTTATGAATACAAGTTGGTAAAAATTCTGTAGAGAATAATGTAGTTGAATCCATCAAACTTACAGAGGCACCGACTGCTTTACCCAGAAAGTTCCAATTTTAGGAATTGATTCTATTGATATACCCCTACCTCATGCAAAATATCTTTGAACAAAGGTAGTAATTGAAGCTCTGCTAGAAATAAGAACAACAAAAATTAGAAACAACTTAAATGGGCATCAGGAGAGGGTAATTAAATATCTATCTTTAACTCATGTACAATGAAATATTATATGGCATCTAATACAGTAAAGAAATGACTGTAAAAGCTCATATGGTACAAACATAATTGCAAACCAAAATGCAGAATAATGTGAAATATATAATTTTATTTGTGCATATATGCTCATCAGTGCGTCAATTAACTCTAGAGGTGTACATAAGAAACTAACAAAGGTGGCTACGCATGATGATAAAAATGGTGGAAACTTTCGTTTATATCATGCACAGATGTTACCCAGAGGAAAAAAACGAGGAGAAAAGATAATGAAATAATTCGAGAGAAATAAATAAAACAAAAATAATTTTCTGTGTACAATCAACTTAACATGAGTAATAAGTGTTTACTATGTGAAAAGCAATAGGTTTTTATCGGTAATTATTCTCTCCATTTTTATAGGATTTTAGACTTTGAAAGCATTTTCCCAGAGTTGGTGCCAAAAGTTCTATATTCCAAAACTTGGACCCATGCTGACTCATTGCCTAACTGTAAGGAAGTCGTTTGATATTTTTATACTTTTACATCTAACTCTTTGAACAATGATTATAAGATTTCTATCTTCCTTTCAAATCAAATACAATGTCAAAAAATAAACCACAGAATTGATTTTTTTAACAAACATGCACCATAGTTCTAAAAATTGTTTCCTTAAGGTCCTTGGAAAAAGAGTAGAATATTTTAATGTTAATCCTTTTAATTCAAAGAGTTATTTTCCTAGACCATTTCTTTCTCTTGTGTTTTCTCTGATTTGCATTCATATATTTTAGCTACTTCTGTTCTCATTTGAGTTCTTGTTGACAGGCTTCAAAAATAGCATTTATTTAGCTCCTTTTGCCAATGCAGTGAGTTATTTAACTTTTTAACCACTGCCAGTGTAATCCATGTAACTACAGTGTGCCTGCCCAGCCACTCCTGGGGTTACCTTGAACACTGTCTTCTTATAATCCCACCCTGTTTTCCTTTCAGATTCCCACCAAGCCAGGTTCTCACTCAGACTGTTAGCTCTGCTAAGACTTGGAGCTGCTGTCAGCTCTGATTAGATTCTATTCCTCACTACAAGCCTATTATGGAATGTGCTTCCATAATAAAATTTAGTCTGAAATAGACTGTGTGCTAAAGGTCAAACTAAGATAGCCTTTGGCTTCCCCCTAGATTCTAAATTGACTTTCTAGTTCATGAATCTCCTCTTTTATATTTGTTTGCAGGATGGCCTAACCTTAGTGGAATAGAGATCTGATAACCCACCTATCTAGCTCCATTGTTTCTGGTGGCTTTACTCGGAATGGGTTGGATTCTGGGAGTCTAAAATCATTGCTGCCCTAAAATTAGGTAGTCAAGGTCATTGTATCTCCTTGCCAGAGCCTCCTCTGATACCTCTTCTCTTAATCATATATGCTGATGCCCTTCCCTTTGGTTAACGTACAGAGTTCTGTTCTTGGGTTGGTCCCTGATATACTTCTGTAACACTAGTACCATAAAGGGATGGGGTGTCTCTTCAGGATATTGATTTACAAGAGAAAACTAAGACCCCAGTGAGTCCCCAGAGATTACAGTAGAAGTGAGTCTCAATTAACAGGCTTTTATTAAGTACCTATTATGTAGACTCAAATAGCATATAATGCAGTTGGGGAGATGAGTCATGGACTCACGAATAGGATATGGAAAGCAGTACATGATGTGTGCCAAATAAATGATACATATTTTCAAATATCATAGGAGCGTGTAATCAGATAGCAATCACCTCCAGCTGGGATAAGCTTGGAAGGCTTCTTGGACAATTTCAATTGAGTTTTTAAACATAGGAAGGATTCAGGCCATTGAAGTGATGAGATACTACCAACGAAGGAAAAGGCATAAACCAAAAACAAAGTATAAAATAGGTTTTGGGGACAGTGAGCACACACATCGGCTGGAATGGAGGTGTTTTGGGTATGCAGGTCATAAGCCTTGTCATACTCAGAGACCTCTCCTTTAGGAAGCTGCCCAGCCCATACGTAGCCTTCTGCTCGGGGAAGAAGCCCCAGCACCACCACCCCTTCATTAATTGCACAGACGGATAATCAGTGGTTAAGCTGGATTTGGGCAAGTGACTCAAAAGCAATCAAATCAATTACCACAATGGTGTCCTGGCATGTCAGCCTTTGTCCAGAAGAGATGACGGTGCTTAGCTCAGCTATTCATACCAACTGCCTTGGAATTTGAAGACTGGTCACATACATGATAGCAAAGGGAAACAAAGACAACGTGACAGGGAGATGACCCCTCATCCACTCTCCTTGTACCTTTTTTTTTAAAACATGTTTTTTATTGAGATATAGTCCATGTACACTCTTCTTATATCTTGAGTCTCTTTGCATCCACAAGAAGCTACAGACCCCAGGGTATCCATATATGAGATGGGGAGATGAAGGGTTATGGGGCAGGGCCCTGGAGATAGGCTCCTACCCATGGCCTTGGAATTTGCAGAAAGATCTACAATGCCTCAGTTTCCCTCCCTCCATGGCTAGAGAAAATGTGAAAGTGGGCTAACGTGAAGGGAAGATGGAGGTAGGACAGGAGACTTGCTATCTTTCAACATACGAAGCTCCTTTCCAAGTTTACAAATTGCAGGATTTAACTTGTTCATGAATAGCGTTACCTGGAGGTACACATATCTCCATCTTCACTTAGACAGTATAGAATAGGGGTCAGAGCCCCCAAATCTGGCGCCTGAGCATTTGGAATTGAATCCCACCTTCCCTGCTATTAGCTACATAACCAAGGGCAAGTTATTTTGTTTCTCTGTACCTCAGTTTCTACATTGAAAAACAATAAGGAGGATGATAGTAATTATATCTGCCTTATCGGGTTTTTTGTTATAAGAATTAAATAAAGTGCATGGTGTATAGTAAGAACTATAAAAACACTGTAAAATAAACTTAGCATATTTTTATTTTCAAAGATTCTATGTAAGTACAGTGGGTACTGGATGTCCCCTCAGCCTCGGCTCCTAAGGACTTAGGTAAAATACTTGGAGTCGTTTTCATGGTGAATATAGTATATGATGGCACCAGGAGTCCTTTTGGGATACTGTCCCAGCCGAATATATAAAAAGATCAATTAAAAAACGGCATCCTAGAATTTCGTTCTTCCCACAACCCTGGGCAGCAGGGAGAGAAAACTATGGGAACTTGAGTCAAGAGCGGGAGCCCCATAGAGGGACAGCAGCTCCAGGGAGTCACAGCAGCCTCTACGCCTTCACTGTGCACCTATACGCATGGCTGTGCCACGTGGCATGTTTGAGTTAAGGGAGAACATTGCAGGGGATTCAATTCCTTCTTCAAAAGGAGAGTGCAAGGGCCAGCCATACAGAGAAGACATTGACGAGGCATTTTTAAAATCACTTGTAATTTGAAATTCTCTAAAAAAAAATATACTAAGAAGAAAAAAAGCAATACCTAAAACGCCTGCCTCAGCAAGCTGACAATCACTGCCTTGGCACTGACTCTGTCCCGGTACCCGGAGCCTGCAGCAGGACGCTTGGAGCCCTGCAGCTCTGAGATGGAGAGAAGGTTCTTTCACAGCAGCTCTGGGGAGGAAGAGGCCTAGGGAGCAGAAGTCAGTGATCGGCAGTCTTCTGGTAGTGGCAGGGAGCAACAAGACAAAGGTCGTATATGCACCGGTTTTTAATACTAATCTGGTTTCCGGTCTCATCTAACACACTTGCGTCTCACGTAGGTCTGTCTTTCTTTTCAGGCTCCCGGGGTAATCTTCTGACTTTAGATCCATTTTATCCTTCCTTTGTTCCCACACACCTAAGGCCTGGTGAAGCCTTACTTCTTGAACGTATGCCTAGCTGCACTCTCAACACATCCAGCGTCTCATTTTAACACAGCTGATCAAAGCAAGATCTTTATTTCCTTGAATCTGCTCTATCTTAAAAACCTCCTTCCTCTTCTGGTTTCAATTGTCTGCAGTCTATTCAAAATACTTGAAAAGACTTCATCTTCCCAAGCATCACTTTATCACAGTATTTTCTTTCTTAGAATCCTAGAGTTGTTCTTTATTGCTTCCTGAATCCTATTAAAATCTAAGACTGTGGGCTTTATTGCCTTCCAACGACTGGATCTCCCATTTTTCCACATTTCATTCCAACCTGACTGCCTTATTTCCTGTTACTTTACCACTCTGCTGCCAGCAGAGGGCCTCTCACACCCAGTCACACATGTGACATCTTCCATTTGAATACCATTGCACCACTCCTTACACAGCCATATCTTTAAAAATCTTCAGTCTGATGGCTTTCACTCAAAACTTGCTTATAGTTGGTTTTTCCCAAATAGCACATAATTTTTCTTCTTTCTTCCCCAATCCCTGAGAATTCCACCATTATAAACACGGGATGATGAAGAAGACGATGATGATGATAACTTTCATGAACAAAATAATACTAACAGCCATGGATAGAGTTCTGTAGTTGCCATAGCAATTCACAGAATCTTACTTTGTTGTTGTTACTGTCATTATTACTATATTTAGTTAGCAGAAATTTTTTTCCAACTCTTTTCTTCCGCACATCATTCATTCTATATTTCACATAGTGCTTCATATACGTGGGGTAAAAGAAAGCTGAAAGGATAGACTGAGTTCTCATTGCGTGGTTTTAGAAAATAATTTCCCCACGAGGCCTCCTGTTTTCTCACATTACAAGTTGGGATAATAAATGATTTGCCACTCCCTTCCCTCTATCAGCAGAGCTTTGAGGATTAATGGTAGAATTATGAAAAGGACTCATTTCACAAAGTCACCAAGAAGTGGAATTCAAGAGAATCGTGGCCCAAAGGGGCACACAGACCAGCATATTCCCCCATCTCTGTCCCATGTCCATTCCAGCTTTAAGGGTATGATGTAGGCACAGTGAAAGAAAAGCTATCCCAGAACCCTTGAGTTTTCATCCTAAAAATCAAGACACATACTGGTCACTAGTTAAATTGACCAGAAAGTTTGGCAGAAATATCCTTCAATGGCATATATAACTGCACATAATTCAGGGCCCTGAGGCAAATTCCAAATAAAG
This sequence comes from Camelus dromedarius, assembly GCF_036321535.1. Classification (NCBI taxonomy): domain Eukaryota; kingdom Metazoa; phylum Chordata; class Mammalia; order Artiodactyla; family Camelidae; genus Camelus; species Camelus dromedarius. The sequence goes on along the minus strand of NC_087441.1, from coordinate 16,857,596 downwards.
CTTCATCATTTCCACAGGCATTAACACTTATTGCCTCGGGGAGAAAAACTCTAAGAAAAGATCATCTTGGTTTTGCATTACTAAATCAGCACTCTGAAATAAAACATTTGCTCTGTTTCAGTATTTACTGAGAAATGTTTATATTCTGGGTATTTTTTTTTCTAAACTACTGATTTCTGCCCCTTAATTCTGCAAAATATTTAACATGCAACACCACAGGCTGCCCCTTTTGGAGAACAGAACAACCCCGCAGAGCAGCCAGTTACCGCCACTCAGGGCACTTTTACAGCACTCTGCCTTTGTGCTTCAGGCTTTTTCAGAAACAACTTTTTATTTTAGGGCAATGAAACAAGAACCAAGGTATGTTTAAATAACCATAGTGAGGGCTTATCATGATTAGGGGAAAGTGAACAAATCTAAGAGGAAAAAGGAAGAAAAAGGAAAAGGTAATCAACACAAAATGAGCACAGACACGGTGCCTGACGTGATGATAAGTATTTTCCTTTAAGTTATTCACACAGTTAACATTTTATTTTGAAAAATGTAAAAGAATAGTACAATAAACACATATACTCTTCACTTTGTTAACATTTTGCCACATTTTCACACTATATCTACATAAGAAATATAATAGATTTATATATAGAGAAAGATATATGTGTATATATACAGATGTGTTTATACATATATATATAGAGATTCATATATTCACAAGAGACACACACATATTACCTCTGTGCATATTTATGTATATATATGGTATATGTGTGCATATATGTGGTACCTTTTAAAGTAAGTTGCAGACATCATGACACTTCACCTCTAAATACTTCAGCATGCATCTCTCAAAACCAAGGATGCTCTCCTGCAAAATCTCTGTACCATTACCCATATTAAGTTTGATCTCTGGCATATGTCTCAACTACAAGATTATTTGTAATTTCTCAACCTTAAAGACATATTTTTCCTTACAATTCAAATGCAATATGGGGGGAAGGGATACTTCCTTTGAGAATATCCCTTTCTTCAACAATGTTTTATCTAGCTATTTTAAGTATCAACTGGTGATCCCGAATTATAAAGATACTACTCCAATTTTACCAAAGAAGACACCAAGTTTTGCAGTCTAGAATAACTAGCTGGCATGTAGATGAGCCAGGCTTCAAACCTCATCAGGGCCATAGACTCATAACCAACTGCCACTGGGGTCATGCTGCCATCAAGATCTTGATAAAATCGGCCCTAATTCCTATACCACCACCCAGAGGAAATCTATTGCTTTTTTTTAAGATTCCTGTAACTTCTTCTGGGATTTATAGTCTCAGGGATACTCCTGGGTCCAGCTTCCTGGCCCTGATGAATCAGTGTCTCCTGTTCCACATAAACCCAAATGCTGGGCCTACTTTCAGCTTCTTTCTTGATTTCTCTATGTAAAAGTCTGAGTGGGTAGCAGACTTTACGGTAGGATTGAAGAGATGTTAAAGGTAAGGAAAAGATTTTCTTTGTCTCTTCACCAAAAACCTAGAATTGAAGATTAGACATTTCTATCCTACACATCATTGTCTCGCCTCCAGGTCCGCAGCGTCATCCACCCCAGCTTCTGTCTTCTTCCTGTTGTGAACACAGAGATTAACTTCCTCTCATATTTCTATGGAAAATAATCCAGCACTTCCCTTACAGTAAACTCTGCTATTCCTGCTCCCCACCCCACCCCACCCCCGTCTTCTGGTGTGTATCCAGACTCAGCCAAAGCTTTAAATTACACCTGATCAAAATGTGATTAAGCTTTCAGCTTCCAACTCCCCCTAAGTCATTCTAAGGAGGCCTGGAGGAGGCAGAAAGAGTAAAATTCTTGTTACACAATCTCTTAGGAAAATCAACCAATTGACCTAAGACCTTAAAATAAAGCCTAGCTTATGTGTCTCTGAGTTTTCATGGGGGTAAAACACGAACTGGAATGGGCCACCAGTCGATTCAACTACCCATTTCTCCTCCCCTCCCGCTTCTCGTATCTCTATTTTTCCCAACCATCATCTGCTTCCTAGCATTGAAAGAGTTTTCTGCTCTGTGGTCAGGCCTGTGCCAGAGTTAATAAAAGTTTTGTCACTGCTGTGCTTCTCTGATGGCACCATCTCAAGAGAAATAACTCAGACAAGAACTGTTCCAAAAAGGAAAAAGGAGAAAAGCCAAGGAGAATTCAGCTAAATGTAAGGCACTCATCTTTTGAAGATCTTCTCTCCTCTGCCAGGATCAAGATGAACTATTTCTGCCCCCTCAGTAACCCTCCTCTTCCAGTCATTGTTACGATTTCTTGTGGACAGACCTGCTTCGTTTTTATGTATGTCTAACTTCCAGAAAGTATGTGGACTGGAAATAAACGGCAGAAAAAGCGTGGTGACAACGTCCAAGATCATCCAGAGGGATGACTTTGAAAGACTGAGAAGATATAAGAAAGTGTCAGTAGCTTTTTTTGAAGGAGAACTTCAGAAAAGGAAGTCAGAATAGGCAGAGATAGCGCAGAGCTGGGGAGATGCTAGTTTGCTGCTGTTCACAAAATTGAAATGGATCTAGGGAACCATATGTAAGCCCTTTTTTTTCCTTAAGGAAGGTCTTATTTTCCTTCTAGGAGTAGAAAATAAAACAAATTATGAACATTTTTCAAAAAGCTTCAAGAGAATCCATTAGCCTGATAAAAAGATCCAATTTCTTTTATACATTTAATTATCAAATTATAATTGCCCTGAAATAATAAATAGTAGTTCACTATTTTTAATTTTTATTTACATATCTTTTTATTGAATATAGTCAGTTTTCAATGTACTGTCGATTTCTGGTGTACAGCATAATGCTTTGGTCATACATGAACATACATATATTCATTTTCATATTCTTTTTCATCATAAGTTACACAAAATATTCAAGTTATTGAATATAGCTCCCTGTGTGTGTACAGTATGAACTTGTTGTTTATCTTTTATATATATATATAAAACTAACTAAGATATATATATATATCTTGGTTAGTACCTGCAAATCTCGAGCTCCTAATTTGTCCTTTCCCACCCTCATACTCCGCTGGCAACTGTAAGTTTGTTTTCTATGTCTGTGAGTCTGTTTCTTTTTTGTAAATAAGTCACTGTCTTTTTTTTTTTAAGATTCCGCATATAGGTATTTGTAAATAAGTTCATTTGTAATTTTTTTTTTTTTTAGATTCTACATATGGTATTCTTTTCTCTCACCATTTTTTAATGCTTAGGTATGAGCTAAGCATGATTTAAGTGCCTCATTTGGAATGCTCCTATTTTATAGATGAGAAACTAAAACTTAAACAAAACAATTGGCTCAAGTTTCCAAACTTACACAATTAGTAAATGGTGAAACCATGAAAACTACCACAACCTACTTGAGACCCTATATTTTGAAGCTGGATTAGCCAATACAGGAAGACGCCAAAAGACTGATTTGAGTCCATAGAGGATCAAGAGTTACACAATCTTAATATCTTACCTATGGCTCTCGCAGAGCCTCCAAAATCAACCACTTCTGGTTAATTCCACTTTTAGGCACACCAAATAAAAATGTCCAAAAAAGATCATCAAGAAAGGTGGAATTTTAGATAAGAAGAGAGAATTCTAAGGACAGCAAAGTGCAGCTGCCTCTGTCTCCCTAGAGGGAAGGACGTGGGGAACTCCTTGGTGCTGTCCACAGGTAGCAGAGTCTACATTATAACTGGAGCGTTAAAGCTGAAATGCATATGGGGCTCTTAGGTATTTCCAGATCCCTGCTTCATTTAAGCCTTCTAGGGTAAGTAAACACCAGTAACACTTTCCAATCAAACGGGCAAACATTTTACCTTTCTGTTTGCTCACAGTCAACAGTTTGTCTTGCTATTTCTGCTGGATCAGCGTTGAGAAATGGGACCCTGGAGAATCAAGGCCTTTCACCTTGCATTAATTCCTCTGCCTGCCCAGTAACAGAAATAACACTGCACTGCTCAGAACCCTGCTGCAGATAAATTAGCCAATGTCAACAGAGGATAACGAAGATTAAAATGGTGCAGGTCCTGTTGTCGTGAATAATGAACACATTAGCTATACATCGTTATCCCAAACATGCGTATTAAAGCTGATCGGCTACAAATCCCGTGACATTTTACTAGATGACGGTTCAATTTAAAAGGAGGCCCTTTGGAAAAATATCTCCTAGATTTATATAAGATTTTAAAATAATTTTCATATTTCAAACCATTAACTGTTTATTTAGGATCCCATTTTACATGGTCACTCATTATCTACCAGGTCATTCTGAACTTTCCACAAAAGGATTTCAAATAGCACCAATTTTTTTTTTCAACCTAGCCAGTAATGAGCCTTTCTTCTTGAAAATTTTTATAGAAAGTTGGGAAGCATATTGAGAAAAAAATAAATAGACCTGATTTATGGAGATCCACCCACTCTTCAGACCTCCTGAATGTTCCCGCCACTGCCATCACCCCGGCCACTGGCGGGACCCACCTGATGTGCTTCTCCCTCCCAGCCAAGCCCCACCGTCTGCTTTCCTGTCCAGGTAACTGCCTAAGCCACCCCATCTTAAATGCCTGGATTCACAATGAATCTTTTAAATTTTGCTTTGTGGTTTAATGTGATCAGTCAGTCGATCTACGCTTGTGAATTCTAGACTAACTACACCTGAGTAACATTGTCTCCTTTTTACCTGGGACCTCCTTATCGCATGATGTTTGTTCTCGAATATCTGTGTACATATCAGATGGTTGGCGCTGTGACTGTCTTAGTATTTACTGACTCTGTGGACCCCTCAATCCTCACCACTCCGGGGCATCCTCTGTGCTCACCTCAAACCCTCCCCTTCGGGCTTCTCTGCCCCTTTATTTATTGTGCAAACTGTAAATCTATTGTGGCATGTCCCTTGGCGCTTTCACTGGATGAGCTGTTTTGCTAGAACAGTTTTTAAACGAATCTGCTCTCTGTGGCTGCTAGTTGGGAATTTTATCATTCTGAGAGACAGAGCCACAAAGGAGAGAGAGAGAGAGCATGAGAAACAGAAGCTCCAGTGACTCATTTCAGAACAGAATCCTAAAATAAGCTAGCTTTCCAAATGTGCATAAAATTTTGACTGCATCTGTATGTCCAGCACGCAGCAGTGAGTTGCACGTTCTGCTTATCTCTGGTACAATGAGGCATATTAAAACTGCCTTCCAGAGCTTGCTCCTACCCTGCAATAATATTGACAGTGCTAGTGTGGTGTGGCCGGCAGGTCCTTATGGAGATGGAGAGAGAATGTCTATGGAAGACAAACATTGGGGGAATCTGCCCCTGAGGCCCTGTTGCTGCCATTTGTTAAATACAGGGCTGAGTTTGAGGCATCAGAGATGAAGATGAGGGAAAATGGGTGGCAATTATTCATATGGAATTCATGGAGGAACAAAAAAATATCCTAAAGAAAGTCTTTAGTTTAAAAGGATAATTTGGAAAGGATGTTTCTTCATCCCCAGTGTTAAATGAGCTTCTCAAAATACTTAACTTGGACTCCACGGACACCCTAAGGGTTCCTGGGAGTATTCTGCAATTAGATGCCGAATGACGTGGTGTGTGTATTAGGGGCAGAGAATATTTCAAGAATAGAACTCAGAGTAGTTCATGACCTCAAAACATTTATAAACTTGAATTAAAAATTGCAAATCTTTAAGTTAAATTAAAATATCATGCAATAAAATCTGCAGAAATACTGGCTAAAGAGGCAAAAAAAAAAAATTTGTAAACTTAAAAAGACCGAAAAAGAGACACTCCAAATGACTATTTGGAAATAATGCACCCAGGCACTGATTTATAGAGGTATGGTATATGATGACCACAGCAAAAGAACGATACTATTTCCTTATTGTTGTTATTATTATTATACTCTTTATCTCACATTTTCTTATGCACAAACCCAGTGAAAGTGAAGTGCCTCATGGAAGACAGAAGTTAAGTAATAGGATTAACAGAGCTCTGAGATTCCAGGGAGTCATGTAAACCATCCAAGCCTCTTCTTTCAACTCCAAAATAAGAATCAGATCTGATGATACTTCAAGGGAACCTTCAACTCTAAACTTCTATAACAAAGCCTTTTTTCGTACTATAATTTAAATATTTGTTCTCAAATGTACAGTCAATACAAAACAAAATTTTAAAATAACAACAAATACACAAGGAAGAATACCCAAGCTTTTGCATTCTCCTAAAATCTCTCCTAAAATGAAGACACTCTGCCGTCAAAAACCACTCTGGAATATCTACAGAATTTGGCCCAAAGCACAGTTTGCTTATGATTTGGTGATAGTCATTGACAAAAAAATTGTAGTTTGGATGATTGCCCAGTTTATTGATAACTAACACTAGCCATTATTCTTAAAATTCAGCTTGCATCAGAATCACTTGAAGGCCTTGTTGGAATACAGATTTTTGGGCACCACTCCCAGAGTTTCTGGCTCGGTGTGTTGGTGTGAAGCCTGCGAAATGGCACGTCTAACACGTTCCCAGGTGATGCTGAAGCTCTCGTTCCAGGGACAAGGCTACCCTGTGCTGCCTCCACCCTACCCTTTCCCTACAACAGAAAGTTGTCTGGGCCCAGGAATAACTCATTTGATTGTCATAAAGGAAACTGAGATCTGTCTTATTTTTTTCTGTCTCTGAGAGGAGATAAACGATGTTTAGAAATTCATAATTCTCTCATCCACCTATAGACTCATTTTCTGGTAACTCATCAGTTTCATTGACTTCTTCTGACCTCTGGGTGGCAGCAGCTTTAATATCTCAGATTCCCCCAAAGAGAGAAAAAGAACCATGTGTATCAGCCACGTGTATGATGAAAGGAAAGAAAGAGAGAAAGAGAGAAAGAGAGAAAGAGAGAAAGAAAGGAAGGAAGGAAGGAAGGAAGGAAGGAAGGAAGGAAGGAAGGAAGGAAGGAAGGAAGAAAGAAAGAAAGAAAGAAAGAAAGAAAGAAAGAAAGAAAGAGAGAAAGAAAGAAAAAAAGAGAGGAAGGAAGGAAGGAAGGAAGGAAGGAAGGAAGGAAGGAAGGAAGAGACAGAGAGAAGGAAGGAAAAAAGAAAGGAAGAAAGAAAGAAAAAGAAAAGAAAGAAAGAAAGAAAGAAAGAAAGAAAGAAAGAAAGAAAGAAGGAAGGAAGGAAAAAAGAGAGAAAGGAAGTGAGGGAGGAAGGGAGGAAGGAGGGAGGGAAAAGGTTAGTATCACCGAGCTTTGGATCTTGACCAGACAATTCGATGTCCTGGCATAGGAGGTATTAAATGAGTAGCGTCCAGTGAATACTGAGGGGTAGACACCTACTCATTACAACTCATTAAAAAAAAACTGGAATTTTTTGGTTGTTGTCCTGGGTGTGAACTTGATATTTTCTCAGTACCTCTTACTTAGTTCCACAGATGATGCTATTGCTTCTGAGAAGGAACTGTACGCACAGCAGCTGAGTGCAAGAGAATAAACACCGGATGGAGCTCCAGTCCTGCTACGTCCTTGCTACGTGACCTTTCTCATTTCCTGTTTGCTGTGGGTAAAGTGGAAACTCCTTAGATTGCCATGAGTCTTTGAGGGAAATTTGCAGTTTCCTCTCCTTTCGGTTCCCTGCAGAAAGATCTTCATTCTCCATGTGCTTTATCAGCTACTTTCAAAGTCCCTAACATACCTGAGAACTATTTGAATGACACTTACACATTAAATTTGTCCACTTTTAGAGATCATATAATCTCTACTCTCCTATATATTCTTAAGTAAAAACCATGATCATTTATATTCTTATACACAATGCTAAAAGTCTTAATAAAACACCTTCTAAATTTTCAGTCAAAAATATGGCTATATCACCTACTCAGTGATCCGGTAAGTACCTGTTGAGCATACTATGTGTAAGGTATGATGCAGGGGTCCCCTGGCCAAGAGCATCAGTGTCACCTGGGAACGTATTAAAAATGTGGATTCTTGGGCCCCACTTAGAACTACTGAATCAAAAATTCTGGAGTGGGGGCCTAGCGATCTGTGTTTTAACAAGCCCTCCAGGTAATTCCGATGCTTGCTAAAGTTTGAGAATCACTGGCATAAGGGATTCAAGAAAGTTGATTGTAATGCAGGGGAGATTAGACAAGAGTTCAAATAACCACAGCGAGCAGTATGTAGTAGCTGTGTGCTTGTAACAGAGCTTGGAGTTCCACGGAGGAACAGGGCACTTCAGGTTGGAGCACTGAGGATTCACAGAGAGGGTGTAGGAGAACGTGGACTAAAGGATCTTAAAATGCAGGGCAATGAGGAAGGCAAAACAAGCTACAGGAACAGCCTGAGCAAAGCTTTGGAGGAAGTTCATGATTAATTCAGAGATGCTCTGGGTGATGCACCAGGTGAGGCAAAAAGGTGGTATATGATGGAGAATTTGGGGCACTCTGTGAGAAACTGACTCCCTAGGCAGTGGGAAGCCGTTGCAGGTTTTTGAGGAGGAAAGTTCTTCAAGCTGACCTGTATTTCAGAAAAATAGCTCTGGGAGCAAGGTGGGGAATTGGCATACAAGAGTTTAGAGTCAAATAATGATGTATTTTAGCCCTTCTGGGGTGATTCTGAATTCTAATTTAAAATCCACAATGTTGTTTAAAAACCACTGCAGCAAAATGAAATTGTTTTATTTAAATGAGAAATGGTGCCATCTGATTGCCTTCTGATGCATACCATGTATTGATTCATAGCTCTAAATCATTGATTAAATTATTAAATGCTTCTGTGAATGCTTTTTCTGTACTACAATACAAATAAAATTAAACAGTGTGGTGTTTCTTTTCTCAAACTTTCTTGTCAAGCAAAAATATGCTTTCGAATCAGTGACCTTGTCCTTGTGAATCATCCTGACTTCCTCCTTTCTGCTAAGATGATGCAGCCTTTCGTGTTTATCAGTCCATCCATCCGGCACGTTTGTCAGTTCCTTCCACATTTCACGAGATGGGTCCCGTTCAGAACCTCCCTACTGTGTACAGCATGCATGCTTCCCAGGCAGTTCATCCCACACACCACTGGCAAATCAACCACAACCCCACCTCTTCTTTGCTAAAACTGACCCAACCCAACTCCCAAAACTCATCATTCTTCAGCTGGGAAATATCTACATGACCCAGTAGAAACAGTCAACTCAGTGGAACTTGATGGACCAGTGAGACATGGGAGGCATAGGGGACGTAGCATGGGTGCTTGAAACAGGCTGGAAACTGCGTTGCATTTTTTTTTAACCTGACTTCTTGTAAGTGGTAATGTTTAGTGTTTAGGTACTGATGACCCTGTTTTAAAATCTCAGCCAAACAACTTATTGTATGATCTTTTTGGTTTCTCGTTTTCTCTCAATTCATAATTAAAATGGAGATAATCCTTGGAGTGGAGATGAGATTGATGGTTAGCACAGGAACTATTATTATCATTTGTGAATTGTTGCAAGCAAATTGAAGTTGGAGAAGAAATATCCCTCTTGATCATTAAACTAGTTAATAAGGGAGAAGATATACATTAGCTGTTATAACTCAGTGATGTGTATTTTATTCTAGATATTTAAAAGCAGACTAGAGTGCATTTTGTTCAGGTAATTCAGAGGAAAAAGACTTTAAGTCTCTAGTCAAAAAAAATTGAAGCACAGAATTCTTCTTAAACAGCAAAACACACTAACTTTAGTTTTTACGCTTACGTTTCAAATATAAGGAATATAATACATCAAAGAATGCAGAAAGCAGATTTATTCCTGTAAAATGAATGAGAGGCATAATTTGGTTCTAAAAGTAAAATTTAAAAATTGCTTGCAAATTAAATTTTACCCTAGAATCAGAGCACTTTAACCAACACTTTGGGCTGCAGCGACAACTATTCTATTTCACACTGGCAGAGCATAGAGGGTTTTTAGGGCAATGAAAACACTCTATATGGTATTTTAATGATGTGTACATGTCATTATACATTTGTCCAAACCCATAGAATATACAACACCAAGAGTGAACCTAAGGTAAACTATGGACATTAGGTAATTATGATGTGTCAACCAAGTATCATACTTGTTTAAAAAACTGCACTAAAGGACAGGGAACTATATTCAATATCTTGTAATAACCTATAATGGAAAAGAATCTGAAAAAGACCATACATATGAATCACTATACTGTACACCTGAAACTAACACAACATTGTAAATCAACAGTACTTCAATTTTTAAAAAAAATGTACTATTCTGGTGAATGCTTTGATAACTGAAGATGCTACGCATATGTGGGGGCAGGGGGTAAGTAGAAAATCTCTGTACTTCTCAATTTTATTACAAACCTAAAACTTTTCAAATTTGAAAAGAAAAAGAAACTGACTTTCTCTTTCCTTAGGATGGAGATGGGGCTAACTGGGCCATGGAGATCCATGATGACAGAGCAGAGACTTCAAGGAAATTCAAATCACAGAAGGGAAAGGAGCATAGAACTATGCAGGAAGTCAAAGTAACCAAATGGGATTTTAGAGTTATTCACTGATACGTAAGAATACGAATGTTAACAGTAATTAGTAAGTTCTGCCCCACTGTACTCCTGGCTCACGGCAGAATAGGGAGTAGATGAGAACCACAGGGAAGTCCTCATTGTGAACTTGAAAATGAGAAATATATTATCACCCTCTATTGTATAAAACCCCCCTCTACTGTACAAAACATAATGGCTCATAGCAGACTATCAAAGTCATGCAGATGATCTAGCATGAGTCCAGGCCCTTGAGACTAGACAGCAACTTGATGGGAACTCATATTAGACCTGAAAACTGTCTCATTAGAAGCAGGGGTGACCTATCATGGAATCAGAGAAAAGGGAGCCAATATTTAAAGCAAATACTGAAAAAAAAAAAAAGACGAGTATTAGGTTGGAGACCCTAATATTTGAGCAGCACCAGTGCATTTGGCTGTGTAATATTCACCAGAATCGCCAGTCCTGCGAGGCAGGAACTGAGAAGACCTACAGCTAGATTGATCGAAGGCTGGGACTCAGCTGGGCGGGTGAAAAGGGAGGACAGGCAGGCAAGAACATTAAAAGAAAGTGACTGAAGTGATTTACAGTGGAGTCTAAGTTGGATGAGAAAGCAGTAAAGTTAAGAGGAGCTGATAGACAGAAAGCCGGGAGAATAGTGGGAGGACTCAGGGGTGTTACAGCTGAAAAACCGAAGGCTGAAAGCATAGGATGCTGCCATCAGAAAAGGGTCTGGGTGAGTGCGGGATCATGAGCGTGAGGAGCTGGCGTGGGGGAAGTTGAAGGTTATTCGACCTGAGAAGATCAAACATTCAAGAGGCCAGGGTGCTGCATGAGAGATCGGGGTGAATGGGAAAGTACCGCATGATGGAGAATAAGGCTGCGAGCCAGGTGCTTCCAAAGAACAAGGGGGAGACAGGAGTTTGGGAAAGGAATGAGATGAGGAGAGACATTTAGTTGGATGTCCCAAGTCCCCAAAGAGCAAGGATTTTTACATGAGAGAGAAGAACTTACGGCCTGAAAGTAGCCTTGAGGGTAGGAGTGTGTTACCCAAGTTACTGGATTTGGGGAGTTGGCGGATTCTACTTGGGAGGAAGAATGTCATTAGGGGAGTCAAGCACCAGCTGCGGCAAGGATGTGGAGGGCATGTTCAGTGATGGAGCTGAGGGCAAGGGGAGCTGTGGATGTAGGACAAGAGAGAACACAGAAGAAAAGTAGGGGAGGGAGTGGGGAAGTTGAGTAAGAGGACGGAGCACAGAAGTGTCTGGGAATGGAAAGATGGGAGAGGACAGAGGAAGCGGAGCTTACATTTTGGACGGTCATTGAAATAGCCGGGGCAAGAGGCACTTTTTACATCCAATCCCCAGTTGAGGGGCGGGGATATTGTCAGGAAGGGATGGGGAAAGATTCCATGGAAGGAGTAAATTATGACCTGTGTTGATGGGACTTTTAGGGAGTTAGAGAGGTTGAGCTAGGTTTGTCCCAAGAGAAAGACATAACAGGTCGGGGGAGGGAGTTAAAGTGGGGCAAGGTACTTTTGAATAACCCTGAGCATGTTAGCTGAATGCCTCTCCATTTCCTCCTAGGTTTCAGCTCAGAACATTTCCTTATATGAGTACCATGAGCCACTTGGCTATAAAACAGTATAAATCACAGAGCAGTGTAAGCGGCAAAGGAAGGTAGGAATCTTACCATATGTCCACAATGCTGTACATATTTTAAAGTTTAAATACCAGAGGATCAGTGTATTGAATCCAGAGGGGAAAATACAATATGTTGTTGCAGCATGCCATAAAACTGCCAGGCAGCACCTCTTCATGTATTCTGCATCCATTTGAAAAGATAGTGGCTCTCCCTTTGTATGCGTCTGCGCCTGTCTTCCCTCTGCTTAAAACAATATCTTGCAAACAGCAGCCTTTCTGAGAAGAGATAAGAGGATTTGGAATTGTCCAAACGCAGCCTGTGCAGACTCGGCTCTTATCTGTTGAGATTCCCTTGCCTTCATTAACTATTAAATGCTAAACTTTCCTGTTTAATAAGAGAAGACTAATTTTCCATGGCCTGATGAGAGAGATGTGGCCACGTCTTTCACATTTCTGCCTTCTGGAAGATACCAAAACAAAAAACAAAACAAACAAACAAACAAAAAAACCCTCATTAAATGTTTCTAACCATTCTCATGACTATATTCGCCCTTCTCTTAACCTGGAGCTAGTTAGTGGAATTTGATGTTCTCTGTGTCTGCAGCAACTGCGTTTACAACTCTCGTGGAAAATAGTGGAGACGGTCCTTGTAGATACTTTGGCCGCACGGGGTTGGTTTGCTTTGCCCTGGGCGTGTCCGGGGGTGTCCCAGAGCTGGGGCTCCGTCCATTTTCTTTGGCATTTCACTTCTTTTCAGTGGTGTACTTCCCTAAGTCTCTGGACATTGAGTGGTTAAGATGATCTGAGTCTGATCATGTATTGTTTATAATTTCTGAAGCAAAATTAAGTGAAATCGTTCTGAGAATTAGATCTTAAAAGTGTGAGTAAAGTGTTCCTTTACTTTCTAATAATCTGGTTATAATTTTAATTTCTGCAGATTAAATCCTGAGACCCAGGGCTGACAATAATTTGTTGCCCCTTCAAACTGATGGTTTAAAAATATTTGTGCAACACATATTGAGGAGAGAGGTGATATGTTCTGTGGGGTGGGGCCGAGAAGGAGGGGTGCTCCCAGCTGTTCTGAGTAATTTAGTTCTTACCCCAGATGAGACTAACACTCTGCAGGTATGCACCATGCCCTTCCTGACCCACTAGCCTCCGAAGCAGGTTAGAGATTTTTTTTTTATTGTAACCTGAGCATGAGTCTCGAAGTCCTTATTCTCACCCCTGAGCCTTATCAAAGTGACTCTTGCAACTCCCACTCCCTGGAGGAATTCTGGTAAATATAGCTCCTTATTATATTCCCACTGTTGTCTCTGCACTCAGTGACCTTCAGCAGTCTTCACAGATGGACGAGCTGGCTCATCCTTTGACTCAGCTTAGCTAACAACTAAGGTCCCCAAATATACATGAATTGTACAGTGTTGACACTATGGCAGTAATAAAATTACAAAGGGCTACTATTATATGTGACAAAGTTATGGCCAAGATTGGAAACCAAACGAACAGAGATTTTGATAATTTTTTAAAGTTTTTTTTTCTCTTAATTTTTTTAACGCTTAATTCCAATTTTGGAGGAATTCTGAAAATTTGCCAGACAATTAACTAAGAGGAATGTTTCTGACAATATGCATCTTGATTTCAGCAAAACACTGGGCAAATTTTTTGCTATATTATTAGATGAGATGACTAAGGCTAGGTATAAACAAAAAGATAATATGTGGGCAAAATTTTTTAATTTTTATTTTGGAAAATTTCATGCATATGCAAAAAATACAGGATGGTAGAATAAGCCCCTGTGCACCTATCACTTAACTTCAGCCATTTTCACTGCATGACTAATTATGTTTCATCAGGACCAGAACATTCCTCCCCACCACCAAGATTTTAAAAATCTCAAACAGCTGAGAAATTATTAAGTGAAGTAAGTCAGACAGAGAATGACAAATATCATATGATATCACTTATTTGTGGACTCTAAAAAGTAATACAAATGAACTTATTTACAAAACAGAAACAGATTCACAGACAGAAAGCAACGTTATGGTTACCAAAGGGGAAGATGGGGAGGGGTAACTTAGGAGTTTGGGATTAACAGATACACGTTACTAGATATAAAATAAACAAGGACCTACTGTATAGCACAGGGAACCATATTCAATAGCTTGTAATAACCTATAATGGAAAAGAATCTGGAAAAGAATATCTGTGTATCTATATATAACTGAATCACGTTGCTGTACACCTAAAACTAACACGATATTGTAAATCCATTATACTCCGATTTAAAACAAAGCTGAGAAATATATTTATGAAATACCATCAGCATAAATAGAAAACTCCCCCTTTGAGGATTTTTAAATGTAGGTCTTTTAAATTTAACTTAATTGATTTTAATTTCAAGGATAAAGGACTAATTTTAAAGGAATTTGGGAGAAAAAGATCTGCGTATGAACCAGTTGCATGAGATAACTGCTGAACAAGTGGACACATCCTAACCAACACAAAAAGTGGTTTTCAGATCAGCTAGATGCTCACGAACTCCTGCCCTGTGGGCCCCGCTGAGATACCATCTTTAACTCCGAACACATTTTAAGAAGGATAATGTACAAGTAAACTACATCCTTGGAGAGCTACAGAAAAGGTAAAGATTCTACAAATCATAGGGGAGGAGCTAAAGAAATTGGGCATGTCTCATTTGAATTAAATATAATTAAGAAGTTAAGAGACAAGAAAACTACTTTCGGTAATTGACCAGGTTCCATGGAAAAGAGACTAGTTTTGCCAAATTAAAGATATGGTGAGTGTTTTGTGATACTTCGCAGGCTCCCATTGGTTTAATTTGGTGACAAATATCAGACTCTTTCATGTCCTTTATTTCAGTAGAAGCTTAATGCCAGGCAGACTAAATACTGTCTTTCAAGGTGCTTACTGTTTTCTAAATGATGAACAGATCGAATCTAGATCTGAAAAATGCATTCAATACTGGGCATGGAAATGAAAATTTTAAATATCCCCAGTAACAGATACCATAGGATTTTGCTAAGGTGGGATAAGAGTTATTTTTAAGAAGAAGAAGAAAAAAAAAAAAAAAAACAACTGGAGACATTGCTCCACAACTGGAACCTCCCAGAAAAGAGGGAAAGGTTATTAAGAGAGAGAGAGGGGAAGCGTGGTTCTTACCAGTGAGGTTTTCACTTCCAGAGCCTGGCACAGAGCCTGGCAGATGCGCTCGGCAAATGCTGGCTGAAGTGACGTGGACAGAGCAGAACGCTGCGTCAGGGACAGACGCTGAGGGCCCCCCTGAATCCACTGCTCTTCTACTCCCACCCTCTCCAGTGTCCAGAAGTGTCTGGAAGTTCAGCTTTGGAACTCATTCCTTCACCTTTTGAATGCGATCACAATCAAAATGCACATGGTTCTGGAACACATCACCACCCAGGCACAAAGTGGTCACAAAGTACGAAAGGAAGCTGGGCTCCGAGTCTGCCCAGTTTGGGCGTAGTTTCCAGCTCAGCCATTTAGTAGCTGTGTAACAGTGGACAAACCTCTTAATCTCTCTGCACGTCTTTTTTTATACGCTAAAAGCAGGATTTTTAAAACGATTAACAATAGGAAATGTTTAACTGTCACACATGCTCAAGTAATGGTACCTGTTGCTTGTACTATTTCTTATCTGAACGTTTTGAGAGAGAAGGAAAAGAAAGACCCTGAGGAAAGCAGGACCCAGCGGGGGCAGGAGGTGGGGGGAGCGGTGGCAAGAAGGCACACCATCCAGAAGGGGAGGGAAAAGAAGCCACTTCAGTTTGGGGCTGGGACTAAAGATAGCCTTTGTGGGGGTCCCACCCCCTAGGCGGCTCACTCCCCTCCCCTTCCTTGTCACCCACTTTCCTCTATGGCCCTGACGCCCCCATATGTCACAACTGCTTCCCTTCTTCATACAAACATTTGGTTATAACTGCTTATGGCAGAATCTGGCATGCTAAAATTATGGATAGGCCTTTAAATGAGTACTGATTCTTTAAACAATGAAGGATTCTTCTATAAGAGAGATAAAAGGGAGTCGATGAGAGAACAAGAAAAAAAAAGCCAAGATAAAATTCAAAACAGAGTATAAAATGTGACTTCTAGATCTTACTGTGAGGTGAAGCCAGATTCTTTAAGATAATTTATAATGGCTTTCAAGCAGTCAGTGAATTAAGTTCAGAAATTGTAACTACTCTTTTGAAGGTAGGAGGCAAAAGAAAAAAATAAAAAATAAAAGGACAGTGAGCAGGGAATAAAAATTTCCAAAAACTTTCCTATTATTGTTGTTAAATATAGAAATGAGGAATCAAAAAAGTTATCACATCTTCCCAGAAAGACTTCAGACTGGAACTGATTCTCTCTTATGATTTGGTTGTAACTTTGTCAGCAGGTGCGTTCGTTCCCAGATCCCCCTGATGACCAGCCCGGTGACATCCTCAGGGATGAGAACATTATTCTATGCTAGTAAAACCAGATTTTAAAGCTTTCTAAAGAGTAATGGGAATCATAATGTGAAAACAAAATGACCTCATCTGTGTAAAAGCAGCTCCTCCCACTCACTGTGGTCAAGCTGATCTGGGGTCCACCTTGGACAGGAAAACACGAGGGGTGTAACGGGCGGTCCTTAGGAAGTAGCGCCAACACCAGGTGAACAGTCTACTTCAGCCACTACCCTGCTCGGATTGTTCCCAGGTCAGGGTAAAAGAAACTCCTCCTGGGAGCCTGTGCTACCTGTCCCAACGCCAAATGACCGGTAGTGTGAGCTGTGTGCAGGGCTGTCTCCTGCCTTGCCGTGAATGGAGAGTGGAGGACCATGTGCTACTCTGCGGTATCTCTGCTCTGAGCATGCGCTGACGGGCTGGTGTCTGCTGCTTCTACACGCTGAACATAAATCCAATACCCAGCCCATCTGATGTGGTGGGACGAGGGTCAGTTCCTGTGGTGTGATAGGCACACAGTTACTGTATTTTCCTCATCTTCCCCTTCAGGAACTCTGCGTGACCTCAGGTGCGGCATCACAGGGTTGGAAATTGAAGTTACAGGTCCACAGCTGGTATGATATTCAATTTTATTTATAAGGTCCAATTTAAATATGAAAATGTGGAATATGAGGTCACACATTAATATTCTATTCCTTGGTCTTATAACAAGAACATGGTCTGTAGGAAAAGCATCGTTTCCCCCGCCCCCCCCCCCCCAAAAAAAGATCCTTAGGTATTTCTAGGCTCTGCCCCTAACAACATCCTTTCTATAACTCCTCCTCCCTCACCTCCAACAGAGACCCATTGGATCAGCTACTGGGCTTAATAGGTTAAAAGCATCTAGCCCAGGGCTAGGCTGGGTACTGATCTAAATCCACCAATTGCCAGCTTGGAACTCTGGGTAATCTCCTGGCGTGCTGGATTGTAAGACGGAGTTTGTAGCAGTGAGGTGGAGAGGGTATAGGGTGAACAAGAACCTAACCCAGCACCTGGTGCTTGGAAATATATCTCTTGGTATGTGAGACATGCCTCAGGCTCTTTGCTTTTTGCCCCACATATTTGCAAACCTTGCACCCTTCTCCAAGTCTCATCACAAATGTTATTTTCTCACGAGTCTTTCCCTGGCCGCCTTATGTAAAATTACAAAACTTCCCCCTCAGGGTTCCCTCTCCCCTTCTCTGCTTTTTCCTCTTGAGTTCTTATCATCCTCTAACAAACAGACTGTTTCACTTATTTATTGTCTGTAATCCCACAAGAATCCCCTTGAAGGTAGGGAGCTTTGTTGATTCTTGCCTGGTTTGAGCTCTTGCATTATTGGTAGTGCAGACAATACATGCAACACTTTATATTTGCTGAATGAGTGAATGAAATGATACATATAATCTATTTTTACTCTTAGTTTTTTCACTTATTGCCAAAAACTCTGATGCGGCTACCCTTCTGTATTCCTTATTTGTGTGAAAGCTACAAAAATACTTCCTTCTCCTGTGCTGAATGACTAGATCCTGTTGGTTATACCCGTATTCATGTAGTTTTTAGTAGAAACCCTGCTTCATCATGGGCTCTCACCCGCCCTGAGATGAGAACCTGTATCCCTGGTCATGTGTGCACCGGGAAGAAGTTCACTCTTGCCTATCTGGATGCAGCGAGTGTGAAAGGCACTTCATGTATGTGTGTATCTCAGGCAGCTGATTCAATAGTGCGTTACTACTGCCCCTACTAGATTGCGATGCCAGTTTATTGAGAGAAAGTAAAATGCTATTTTAGGATCACCTGAGCTTTGCAAGTGGGCAGTGTGAACAATGTGTTGGGATTACATTGTGGGAAATGGTGGCTGCAGCAACATGGACAGGTCACAAGACGGTGTGATGAATAAAACACTGTGAGTCCTGAAGTCCATGATCATTTCACCACCGATGTCATAACCTGTGAGACTTTACCTGAGCGGGGGTCAGTAATGAATGCATTTTCTACTGACTCAACACCACACCCATTTCCATGAACACAGTTCATTCCTTAAGGTGTATCCTGGCACACTGGACCATGACATAGTGTATGTAGTGGGCACATTATAATTTGGACAAATAACTTGGAAAGGTAGGCAGAAAGTTTTTACTTCAAGGAATATTGGTTTGGCGTTTAAAAAATGTTTGTTGTAAAGACAATTTGAAAAATGTAGTGGTAGGTCTCTCCACGAGATGGCACTCATTGTCTTCCTTACTTTTTAAAGTTTTTAACATATTCATAGTTAAAGAATATGTATGTATATATATGCAAATACATGTATACATGTATACATGCATATATATGTATGTTACATATATATATACAGATGCATATTCATGTACACATATATACGGTGTGTTTATCCAAGGTTTATAATTTACCTAGATCATTCATGTTCCTGACAAACGTGTCATTATTTTGGCCCCTTGGGGCCACTGGGACAGGTAGCATATAGAGGGCTTGTTGGCGGCTGTAGCAAGGGAATCACTGCCTTCGGCCTCTTCATTTCCACTCTATGCTCTGCTTATGCCAAAGGATGAAAATACAGAGCTGGCTTTGAGTCTCAGAATCTATGCACAGCAGGCAAGGATGAAGCACAAAACCATTTAGACAGAGAATAAACAGGAATGTAATGAGATAAGCTATTTATAGAAAGACTACTATCTGGGATGTTGAGGACTGAACAGGCTAGTAATTGGAAAAGCTGGTAACATTTTAGAAAAAAAAATTGAGATTTCTTCCTCTTGGAAGAATCTTGCTCCTGTTAGCATCTGAGGCCCAAGAGTAACTCTCTTTTCCTTTGTTGACAAGTTCTAATATGAATTAAAATAAGACCTTTTTTCCTGGAAGTTCTTCCTCTCCACTGCAGTCCTAGGATCTAGTTAGAATGCTCCACCAGTGACAGACTTCAGTGTGGATTTTGAGGTTAGAGACCCACAATTATGGCTGGAGAGTTAACTAGGGCTTTGGATCATTACAAAATAATCCTGTTTTCATTACATTATCATGAAGAAGGGGAAAAGATTAGGAACTCAGACTCTGCAGAAAAGCATGTCAAATCATCTCTGGGGGCAAAACAAGATTCTCAGCAACAGTGACATCAACACACGTCAGCGGGCTGGAAATTCAACTCACATTGACCTTGTAGGCTCTCAAACCAAGTGGCCACTTGGGAGATGGAGATGGAAAAGGCACTTGTAGTGCCATCTCATGCCGCGTGCCTTCAGCAGAGGCAGCCAGTCCCTTCTGCCTTTGCAGGAGCCTCTTCCTCACTAGGAGAAAGTTCTGCCCTTTCTATTCACATGCATTAGTTTTCTTCCGCCCAACATCAGGGATTATATTTGTAAAGCACTTTGTGAATTCCAAAATACGTTCACATCTAAGAATCTTCTTTATTCCTTTCCACAACAATGGTATGGAGGTCAATAAGTTCATACTAATTTTACAGATAAGAATCCTGAATAGGGGAGGTGACTTGTCTGAGGTCACAAACTAGATAGAATTAGGCCTAAAATGAAAAGCTCCCCAGGTCTGTAGCCCGCTCTGCCTTTTGCCTGATTGTGTAAAAAGCCCAATATTGATACATCATAGGAAATAAAGGCTCCATTTTCTTCCCTAGCATGTGCAGGAGTAGTGGACACGAAAGCTCTCTTCCCAGTGCATGTCTTACATGTGATGATGATTTCCTCCCTTAAATATTATTTGCTATAACCTTCTTGAGGATAGACCTCAAGAGAAAAGACACAGTTTATTAAGTTTCCCCTAGTTCTAAAACTCTATTTTCATTAAGGCCACTGCCTGATTCTTTTTTAGTACTGCCCCAGGGATACCGGAGAGAACTTATTTTCATGGTTAGCAAGGGCATCATTCAAAAAACAATCTGAATGTGGTCATTTATGATTTTTTTTCCAAGGCTACTGTTTGGATGACCTGCAGGGAAATCTTTAAAATACCCTGAAAATAAATGCCATTTCTAATCTGGTAGACACACATATATAGAACAGCAGATAATTCTGCGTGCATGTGTGTGTGTGTGTATTTGTATGTGTTTGTGTGTGGGGTGTGTGTGTGTGTGTTTGGAGGAAGAGAAGAAAGCTTCTTTGGGACATAGCTAGTCTAGAAGCTCTTATTAATTCAAAGGCCAATAAGTCAATCATCTATTTTCTAGTCCTTTCTGACTAGATTTAAGGAGTCTGAGGATATAGAGACAAAGAAAAAAATCTAGAAATCTGAGGTATAAATACTATTTAGAGAAACATTTGAATTTGCTGTCTTCTAAGATTTGGCTCTGAGCCACCCAGAACTGCCTGAGACATATCAGAGCCTCAAGACACGGCTAACTTGACTCAACCAAGTTGCTTTCCACTTGCTGTGCAGGCAACCAAATGTCATTGTGCACACGTACGTGTGTGTGTGTTTGTGTGTGTGTGTGTGTAGAAATACACAAGCATCTCCCACATCCCCATTCATTGCATGCTTTTTCTGTGTGTCAGTTTGTGTCACATGCATGTTTAAGGTTATTCTTCTGTTTGAGTTTTTGCTGCTGCTGCTGCTTTGGAAATGCCAATGGAAAAGGGTTTAAAGATAGCACATTGCATAAAAAATTAATTTCACCAAATTGGCTTCAGTTCCTGTGTACTTGTACTTACGTGCATGCATGCACACACAAACGTACACACACCAACCTCTTCCATCCCCCCTGCAGTAATCTGAATAATTAATAGCTGCTTTCTCTTAGGTCCTTTGGAAGAAGCATCTTTAGGTATTAGACTCTCCATCATTCTTCTGCCAAAATGCAACGAATTCCTCTTCGAAGCTGTGACCCTGTTGCTTTTGCTCACTGCCAAATTTCACATCACGAAGAAAAATAGCTTGATATTAGAGTGATTAAATTTCAGGGAGAGCTGACAGAATGGAGTTCTTCAAAATCTAAGCTCTGCCAATTTTGATGTCTCTAATTTATTCCAACAACTGTTTAAGTCTAAATGCCTCCATTTTAATCACATTAACAGTCTATTACAAAGAGAATGAACACCCAAAGAACTCCAGTTACAAAATGAATTTGGCTCTCCCCACCTTTATGTTTGTGATGATCAAATAGCTGCTAGCAGAAACCGTTGGTAATTTCCTTCTGACTCCCTCTGTTTCCCGAGCCAGAGGCCTGGACCTGGGCACTTGCCCAGATATCACAGGGGAAATAAACACACCTACCACCCAAGCAACAGCAGAGCTACTCAGCTCCTAGTGTGGGCATCTAGCTCACCTGGAGAGTTCACGTTTTTCTTGCATTTGACTGGTGCTGCAGAGAAGTAGCTGTATGAACCTAATCAACATCAATGCACAGCAATCCAGAGCCCAGGTCTGATTGGCATCAAGTTCTAAACAGGGAGGCAACAGCAAGGGCTCCCAAAAAGCTGTGTGCTCCTGGCCCCCCTTCTGGATCCGACCAGTTGGCAATCTACTAGGCTCTCAACAGGGTCCATGTAGAGATTTGCTCATATGGAGCCTGAGCAATTGCCAGCTCGCCCATTCCTCTGGTAATGTGCTCGCATAAAGCCGCAGGAAAGCTGAATATTTAATGCAGATATTTTATTTGCAACCAAGTGCTTCTGTTCTCCAGGGTCTACTTTCTGTCACCAGCCTACATCCTAGGAAATAGAATAAACATTTTTCTGCCCTGCACAAGCCAAGCTATTTTCATATTTCGTTTCCCAGCAGCCATCAAACTGCATGCGTGCACAGACTCTAAAAATGCAAATATCTGTTTACCTTTTTGGCAATATTGCCTGATGGGTACAAGCTGGGGCTTTCCCGTCGGCCAGTCTGTGCTAACCCCTCAGGTCTGCTCCTCACTATGTAAACGTTCAGTAAGTTATTTATGCCCTCGGAGATTCATTTTTCTCAGCTATTAAGACGGGAAAAAATAATTGATCCTACTTCACACAGTGCTGCTGTGAGAAGTAAAATAATGCACAAAAAGTCCTTAACAGAGTCTAGCCTATGGTAAGTACTTGATAACGCACTTGATATCATAAGGGCATAAATAAGCGCTTCACCTACGTTATCGCTAATGTGATTATTATTAACATCATCTACTGGCAAATTGCATGAATTCATGATTTATCATGACTTGATAACAGCATAGAGAAAGAGATGAGGAAGCTACAAATTAGAATAATTTCTACCCAGGATGGACTTGAAATATGCTTGGAAGAGGAGCTCGGGGGATTGTCTTGAAGTGGCCTTTGCATACTAAGCCACTCATTTTCCTTGGAGTGTGTGATTATTTAAGGTGACTTGGTGAATGCAGACACTGATGGAGACACAAGGATGCCAATTTTAGTATCTTTACATTAGGCCCCTTCCATTCTCCTCTGGGTATTCCATGTCGTATTTTCCCTGCAATTTTATCTCTCCATGGCAAAGAGCAGAGGTTTTTTTAAAAATTATTTTACAAAGTCCTTTATTTCCACTTGAAAAATCTTTGAAAGAAATACACCATAAAAATAGAATTAAATACCTAAGCACAGACTGTTTTCCTCCTTGTTGTTAAGCCAAGGAAGCACCTTGTAAAGCTGGACTCTGTTGATAACCTTGGGAGATTTCACAGCATCCGTTATGGGTGGAACCCCATATTGAAAGATTAACTGAGTCAAATATGAGTTGACTGGCCTCAATCAGGCAATAGAGGTGATGGAAAAACAAGATTTTTGTTAAGTTTACCTTTCGTTCAACCAACAAATGCTTTACAGAATAAACAGGAGGGCTTCGGGACTGTGAAAGATGAAATAGAGCCTTTTTGGTACCCATGATAGAGTATTCAAATTTCTGTTCAAGCAGCAGACCTGTAGAAATCAGCAATACATCCTCGTACACTGGTATGATTAAGGACTGACGATTTGGTTCAATAAATAGAGTTGGAACAGGTTTTTTCTTTTTTTCCCCTAAACAGTTGACTATTCGCAAAGAGAGTCAGACTTAAAAGGAATGGACAAAACACAAGTACTAATGCCACGTCTGAGCCGCCCAAAAGAGAAGATCCCCTAGCCAAAGCGAAGAGCACAGTGTTCAAGTTTCTCATCACTCCCATGTTTCATTTGAGAAGGGAGAGTGGAATTTTTTGGACACTCGTGGGTCCTCTAGCGAGCAGAATCCACTCTTACCTGGAGAATGGACACTCGGTGAAACTCGGTGGTGCTAACTGCGGGAAGGCACTGAGTGTGTGCCTTTAGGCTGCCCCGGAATTAGGACACAATGTTCCCTTTCTTTTGGGACCAGTGAGGTCTTTCTAGACTGTACTGGATGTAACCAGTCAGAAAATCACATGGAGGGTTACATCAAGAGTAGTAGGGTGTTCAGCTACCGAGGTTCCCTAAGGGAGAACATTACTCAATGGTCATCTTTAAAATAAAGCTAAAAGCCATTCACACTTATATTACAAACAGAGCAATGACTATACATTCTAATAAAGTTACTTGAGCCAGCTATTTGTCTAAGGTCTATAGGTAATAGTCTCTCAACATGTAATCTTGTCTTGGAAAGTCCTAGGTCCCTAGGTTCCTTTAGGGGACTGGAAACCTTTCCAACACACAAGGGGAAAGAAAATTTTTTCAACGAATGGGATAAAACTGCAAGCATCTTTATCAAATGTGGGATTCTGTACACTAAATTCATTATTTTTAGAACAATTTCTTTTAGGAAGCTGAGGATACTTGGAAGATAGTTTGATTAAACTCAAGTAATTTCAGTCTGTGCACGAGAGGACATTTGTATTATTAACTGGTTACCATTTGATGTTAAGATGCATGGTTAAGCTCCTTCAGAATAATTTGCAATAAAAATGTAGTAACACCAATAATAAATGTAGAGAAATGACTTTCTCATTTACCCCTTATGACACCATTTCTGCCAAGATGGCTCCCCTTTGGACATGTACACTCTGAATTTTCAGTGTTTATTTCCTTACTAATGTGCTTCTAAATCCAGTCCTGGCTATAGATTGCCCCTCTCAATTTTTACTTCCATCCTCTTGGCACCAACTGTCTGAGATATTGACTGATCTCTCTCTGTTCTGCCATCCTCTTTGACTTACAGAGCCTGAGTCCCTTCTGTGCATTTAAAGCTATCTTTGGAGGCAGACCTGCTAGAGCACAAGGCCGCCTGTCGATGAAGCACCTCTCCCATCTACACTTGTACAGAAGAATGCCATCCACTTATCAGCGGTGTGCTTCTCAAGTCCAGCAAGTTGGACACTCGTCCCTGTGTCAGCCTTTGTGTGCAATGCCTCTTTTAACTCGATCATTCCGGCAGCAAGTGCATTTGACATTAAGTGCACCATACTCTGTCTATGCACATGCTGTCTCCAAGTATTTGGAAAAATCTCAAAGTCAATGTGAGAAAAATAAATGTTTTAACTAAGGTTGGAGAAACCAAAGTCAGTTACATATAGGAAAGTATGCCCAGTTATAATCTTCACAGTATGTACCATAAGTATTTTAGAAATAAGGCAATGTTTATCTATAGGGGAGGCTGAATGCTGAAACTAAATACAGTGGTCCGAGGAGCAAACGTAAATAAATGTACAAACTCTTAAGACCTTGGCACAGAGAGTGCAATAATGACGTTGTTTTGACAAGTTCAAAAAATGTTTCTGTCTCTCCTCTTTCCTATGATTTGGCACCTCCTTCACCTCATATTGATCTGTTCTCATTTCCCTTGCAACAAAATTTACCTTCTTGTAAACATATCATACGATATTCTTTCCACAGACTATTTCTAGCGCCTCAGCCTTCTTCCTAAATGATTTACAACTTTCTTTCCTACCCTTTATTATCCCTTCCTCCACTGAGAAACCAAAAATAAAAACAAAAATTTAACCAGCATGGAATAAAATATGGTGTTTTCCCAATTATCCAAGGAATGAAGACAAAGATGGGCATGGAGTTCTGTGAGGACAGCCTCCTTGGTGGTACAAGATGAACACTTCCAGAGCTCCTTTCAACTTTAAGTCTTCATCTCCAAGTCTGACTTATAACTAGATTGTTGATAACTGCTCTTCCCACATCTCCATGTCCCTGTGGGTTGCCAGGCTCCTTCCTACCACTTCTGCTCTCCGACTCTCCCCATATGCTCAGCCACAGCTCAGAGACAGGAGACAAGGTGCACTTCTAAAGGAAAGATGCTGAACTGGGAAGAATAAGGCCCATATCATTTTTGACACTTAAATCACACTTTGTTTTTTAACATTTAAATCCTATCCAATGTTTCCTGACTGGGCATTCGATTCCATTCCAAGCACTAAGCTCTTTCTCAAAGATCACCTTGTCCTCATTGCCTTCACAAGGGTCAGTGTTCTTGGTGTAAAAGATGCCAACAAAGCATGTGTCTCCTTAAGTAAAATGCGTGTCCTCCCCATGGACTGCGTAGCAGGATGCCATGTACCTCTCCTGCTTTTTTCTCTCCTCTGGAAGAATTATATTCCTTATTTGGAAACCAGGATTTTTTGAGAAATTGAAGCTGATTGAACTCTTTTCTCTTGATTATGATCAGGCCCTAAACTGTATCAAATGAGCTCTCTTTTGAGTTTTAGGTCAACTCATCACATTTCATTTAGGTTCATGGTTTTAAAAATCCTAATGTACTGCAATCCAAATCTTACACTTTATAAATAAGAAAGACAAGACCCAGAAAGGTTAAGTGACTTACATAAGACTCTACAGCTAATTTGTGGAAGAAAGTGAACAGTATCCCAGATTTTCTGATTTTTTTCATTCGCCTCGACTATACATGATATAATTTTTCTATATTTCCAGAGATAGGTATGCTCAGATCATGCATACCCATTAGGCATGTTTAAATCAATCTTCATGTTGAGGATTCTCTCATGTTTGGGCCACTCTGGTACTTCCAACAGAGCAGAACAGACCATCAATGCCATGATGAATGCTTTATCCTCTAGTTAGGAAAAATAGCTGGCGTTTGCAGAGCAGTGCACATTACTAAGGGCTTTCACACCTCTGCTTGCTTTCTAGCCTCACTCCAGCCCTAAGAGGGTGATATTATTAACACTTCTACTGTAGAGATGAGGACATCAAATATTCCCAGGGAGAATCATTCCTGTTGCTCAAGTCACATGACCTCACATTCCACTAGAACATGTTCGAGCTTGGGATCCATTTAGCCCCCATTCT
The DNA here is from genome assembly GCF_036321535.1 of Camelus dromedarius. NCBI lineage: Eukaryota > Metazoa > Chordata > Mammalia > Artiodactyla > Camelidae > Camelus > Camelus dromedarius. The sequence goes on along the minus strand of NC_087441.1, from coordinate 16,830,723 downwards.
AAACCAGGAGATAATGTCTATATTTTCTTAGCTGAGGTACCCTGAGAGAGGAGAGTTCTAGGGGATGTGAAGCAGCAAGAGCAAAATCTGACTTCCCATTATTGCCCCATCCAGCACAACTGGCCAAGCATACATGTGTGCTTAGCAGTAAGTTTTGGTTAAATGATGCTACCATGACTGGTCCCCAAGTCTCTAACATTTATGATGACAATCCTACATTGTGGTGCACCAGTCTTTACATTTTAAGCTGTATTCAAGTAAAAGCAGTTACCATTCCTATTTAATTATTTTTGACAAAAACATTTTATAAACAAACAAGCAGCTAAGTAAGTGTTTGTTTTAACTTCTAACTTATGAGTCACTTAAGAAATGCACACAGCTCATGGCAAGTTTTCTCCCTCTGGATGACTTTTATTTATCATTTCATATCTTTAAGAAACTTTTCAGTAATTTATAACCACATTTTATAAAGTTGCTTTGCTGCTAGAGCCAATGTAAAGGTACTTGTGATTTCTCTTCACAATATTTTATTTATGTCTCTACCCATAAGAGGCCTGGTTTCCCAAGAGGGCTGTTCTATCATGAGGGGATGGCCTGATAATTCTATTGACATATACAAGAAATCTTAATATTTTTTTCTAAAGTGAAAAATAAATGCAGTGAAGGCAGTTTTCAACATACAGACTGATAGTGGTAACACTTTAGTGGCTTATGCTCATCCTGAGAAGAAGCCCAAAATATGGTCACCTGACTTGAAAATAAAAGCAGTTTTTACTCCCACTGCTCTAAGGAGCGCCAACGCAGAAAGGAGGCTATATTCAATGCATTCAGATAATCAACAGTATATCATGAATAGAAACGTTCTGACTTTGTATAGAGCCGACAGCCCACACAGACCGAGGAGAGAAGGATGCCTTAGGCAGAACCGCAGAGAAAGTCGGGTCTGGCCTAAGCCTTGCTTACCTTGCTTCCCCAACGCCCCTCTTGTGAACACTCAGGGGTTCTCCAACCATGTGCTGCCCATGCCCACCACCTAAACCTCATCCCATTTCTGCTCTAGTCTTCTGCTCTCTTTTAGATGCTATTCCTGGAGGCAACTGCTCTCAACTTTCTGACTCCTTAGAAGACAGCCTGCTTTATGAAGTTCTCTGAGGGGTTCATGACTGGTCATGGGGCCAACTGATCATTTGTCCCTGATCACAGACTCTCCATCTTTCCAATGCTTTCATCCAAAGCCCTAGCCCAAAGTGCTGACAGAGGTAGAGGGGGGTTTTGACTGATATTCTTGTTACTTGTGGTGCAGCAAGAAAGCTCTGAAAAATCTGGAGATCTGGGTTGAACACCTGGCTTGCCATCAGGCCACTTTTCTCACTTTAGATCTAAAAGTCCTGCCTGTGCCTTTGTTTCTCCATCTAAGATACGGAGATTCAAAGGTTGTTTGTGTGAGGAAAAACAAAAACAAAAACAAAAACATACCATCCATTTATCCCTATTACTGCCAGCATTACAGGAGTTTTAAATCATTTAATCATTTTTGTATCTTCTGTACATTTATTGTGCACAGCCCAAAATCATATATTTGCTTTCACATCAAAATGTCCAAAGCAAATCAGGATACATTAATTTTCACTTTTTTTCTGTTTCTTTCAAAAACACAGATTCTTACATAACTACAGCTATCAAATGGATTTCTTGCCCTCACAGTTGGTCAATACTCATTAAAGGAGGAGGAAAATGCAGATGTGGGGAATGAGCAGTTTCTACATCCTGTCTCCGGGCCCCCTTGGGCAGCCGGGGGCTGATGAGGAGCACACAGCAGTGGCGGACGTGGCGATGCTCACCAGGCAGTGCGAGCTCTCCTGCTGGCTCCGCTGGCTGCCAGGCCTGTTTCTTCCCCAGCTGTGCAGTTCAGAACTGCTGACTCATGCTCATGCTCCAAGCCTAATGACCATGAACACGCTCTGATTTTTTTCTTCAGGCACATTTTCCTGGTAACTGGGCGGATGATGTGCTAATGCAAATTGGCAGACTCAAACTGAAACTACAAAAATTGGATCTGCCACGTGGAAGGACAAAGGACAAAAGAGACCTCAAGGCTGCCCTTTCGCTTTGGGTTTCCATTTCTGCGGCAGTGGCGCCCAGGAAGTGCTCAGCAAAGAGGTGGTATTCAGGGGAGATCCGTGGTGACCATTAGAATTTTAAAACACTATGAGCAGTAATTCTCTTCATTTAAAATAAATGTCCTTTAAGCCCTTTTAGTAACCTTGCTTGAAGAGATTCTCTGCTAATTTCTCTCTTTGTGTAGGCTAGTTCTGGGTCAGCAGTCTATACTGAATTCAGTGAGGCAGAAACCTCAAAGTTTGCGTATTCTCAGACTCCATCTTGGCCATAACCTGGCTGCGTCTTGCTTCTGAGTCATGTAGCCAAGGTTCATTGGAGGTCACTCTCGTTTCGTGGACTAATTTGGACCTTTAATGTATGGCTATTGAAATAATGTTTAATCTCTTCTTGTCAGCTGGCTGGATGGTACAATAATATTGCTCTGTGTTGCTGCACAAGTGATTAAAGTACACGAGCACAGCAAGTCCTGCTTTTCTACTGCCGTCTCACAGGAAAGCACAGAAGATTCTGCAGAAAGAACGAGCCTTCTGCAACATACAGATATTCCCAGAAAGACAATTCCGAATCCAGTTTATTAGTGCCTGATTTTCATTGCCCTGCTGAGTGGAATGCATGCCAGGGCTGTCGGCTCCTGCTTTATGAAGGTTCTCTTCTCTCTTACTGAGACTCACCTATTTCCTGACCATGGACTTGAAATTTACTGTAAAGTAAGTGAACTGATATGAACCAATCGAAATTCTCCAAACACATTCAGTTCAGATTTGAACTTACTTCTATTCCGAAATGAGCTTTTTCTTTATTACCCAGGAACTTGTCAGTTGGGTGGGTCAGGTGAGTCTATTTTAAGATGTTAAAATTACTAAATAAATCACCCTAGGTAATTTCATGCCAGAAGCTACAGCCTCCCATTGATGAAAAGGAAGATGTTTGGTTTCAATTGGAAACGTCATGGTCAGTTGCTCTGCTAAGCTGATTTTAAGTGATATACTGATAAACATAGAAAAGGGTAGAGAAACTCCTTACTAAACAGAATGAAGATAGGGACTTTTTTTTTCCCCCATCACAAAGAGGGTAAGATTCAAATCAAAGTCCTAAGAAAGAAGTCATTTTGAGATACAGAGAATTAAAGGTTGGCTATGATGGTTTTAAGTTTTCTATATTGCTTGTAACTAGTTATTTTCTTAATCAGCTCAGCACCTAGAACGACCTTGAGATGGTTACTACACTCTATAATAAAAATACTAGAAATGAGAATTTTATTTTGTCTTCTGTACTGTAGAATGCCAAATCTTAATATCATCCAAACAGCTAAATTCCTACTTTATCTTTTGAAGTGACCCAAAGCTGACAGTCTAGCCATAAACCTGTACTATTTATAACCATGGTCGTCAGATTAGCCCTGGAGCTCTCATTGGATAAAGAGCCACGGGAAGCACGGGAAGCAGCTGCCACAGTCCCCTCAGGTCCTGACGGCTGTCATTAAGTGGCACTGAGGGCACTATCTGAAGCCAATCTCCATGAACCTGGAGTGCCCCAAACACCATCCACAATGAGTATCCAGAGTGAAAATGCCCAGGCTGGATGTTTAAAGCAGGAAATTTTTAAAAAATTACTCTCTCCATTATACAGATGAAAAAAAAAAATGAGGCAGAGAGCAAGTCAGTAACTTCTCCACATCCCAACGACCAAATGAACTAGAATCAATGTTTTCTGCCCTTGTGCCTTACGTTGGACATATATCAGACCATGTCACTTCTTTGGGGGAAGGGAAAAGAAGAAATAGAACATTGGATAAACAAGCACAAAGCTAAATTCTGAGGTTAAAGAGAAATCCAAGTTGACACAATAGGAGCAATTTTCCAATGATCTGTTGTTTGAAGATTGAGGAGTAGACATGCATTGAGATCTTGTTTGTTTTCAGACAGAATATGTGAGAAGGGAAGGAATACTAAAGGCAAAGATTAGGAAAATATGGGAAAGAGGGCAACAAGAGAGGACAGGGTAGAGGCCTTGGCCTGGGAGCATTGACCTCTGTGATCTTGCCCTTGACAATGGCCACCTTGTGACCCTCTGTCAGGTCCAGTGAATATTGTTCCCTGGAAGGCTCTTGTTCCCATTAGAGTATGGGAGCTGTGGCCCAGCTCTGTTCAGGAACCCCTCCCCCAACCCCCACCCCCACGCAGGTTTGAAAAACAAAACAAAACTGCGGAATGTAACAACTGAAACTGCTCACTAAGCAAAGGTTATCAAAATTAACTCTGGGCAACTGACCAAGAGGAGGGAAAGAGCAAATACTTTTAGAGCATTTTATTGAGCAAGTACTACATATGTCAGTTATTATATCAGAAACTCTACCTGTTTTCTCACTGAATGTTCTTAAGAAGCATATAAGACATGGAACTATCCCCATTTTACTAGAAACTGAGAATCAGGGAGGTTACTGAGAATCAGTTGCTCCCTCAAGACCATACAGTTGTACGTGAAATGACTGGGATTCATTTCTAGGTGGGTTTTAACTTCCCACTAGTAAAGATACAAGTGGAATTTCTGCACATATACTAAATGTATGCAAATAATTCAAAATGCATGATGACTAACTAACATCTTTGTTACAAAAATTGTAATGGATTATCACCGGTCAGAACTTAACAAGGCAAAATTTTCCATGAGTACATGTATAATTTTGAGAACACTGAAATATTGACAAGTAATTCTCAGTGAGAGAAGTCAGGGAAAAGGGACACATCAGAATCACCTGCCCAGCCTGTTCAAGCACATCTCCCATGCCTATGCCCACCCCAGCCCTCTCCACTTCGGTCGATGTTATTGGTAGAATGCATTCTTATTTCTTGGAAATGCTGAGTCAGGAAAAAAATATTGTGACATCACTTTTTAAATGTTCACACAAATGAATGTTTCGATAGGTCTTCATTATCCTGTATACTTCAAGTAAAGGAATTTCTAGACGAATAGGTTCTCAAGTTTTTTTAGGTTGTTATATATTTCAGTACTTCATTTATATCACACACAAGTATACATGTAACCAGTATTCTCACCAGAATGTGACTTACATCTCCCATTTGCTTCACTGACATATTCTGCACATACACACATCTTTAATGTTCTAACTTCCAATTAGATCAAAAATAGAGAAAATTGGTCCATTAGAAAATATCACAACTCCTAAAGATGGTATTGAGGTGATTTCAACGGACCTGGCTACTATCATCATCTATTCATTAATTTACTCAACATCTATTTACTACCGAGTACCTACAATATGCCAAGTGGTTGGTTTTTATCAACCAAACTAGAATTCACCCCCCTGTTGAGACAGTCATTTGCTTATGTTGAGGAAACCTCTTCAGACTAAGGATGCACTAAACAACACTGAAGCTGTTCACAAATTTTAGAGTAACCGTTGGTTCACTCTTGAGTGACTGTGTTTACCAGAGATAAAGTATACTTGCTTTTTGGGTGGCACTTTCCAGATGTCAGCAATTAGAAATAACTATTAGTAATTATTTAAGTCACTATCATTTATCTTGCTACATAGGCTTAAACCTGAATAATATTGGGTTGGTTAAACCCTAGTGAAAGCATGATATGGGCCCCTTAGACTCCAAATACCTTAACGGTGCTATTTTGGGGAATTCATAGTAAAACTCATCTCTAGGTGAATCTGTACTGGTAGCCTGCACTCTGCTCCCCAGGACACCAGAAGAATGGGAAGGCACCTGGGAATGGAAATCTTAACTGCATCCAAATCTGTTTGTGAGTTTGGGAACCACAGATAAATCACTCATCTACCTGAGTCAAAGCTACTTCATCTGTGGAGTACAGAAAATAATGGCTTTGCATATATCACTGGGATATTATAAAGATCAAATAATCTAAGGTTTGTGAAAAAGTTGCAGGAACTGTAAAATGATATATTGATATAAAGTATTAGTTTTGCGAAAAATGCTTCAGAAACAGTAAAATGAAATACTAATATAAAGTATTAGTTTTGCTATTAGACCTTAAAATGTTATCTTGGATTTCATAATCATATTTAGGTTTATTCAATGTAATCTACTTGTTCATTGTAAACAATCTACCAGATTCAGAGAGGAAGTAATGCAGGAGATAGGCAAGAACTCAAGGCTGGAGTTGGCTGAATGTGAATCCCAGTTCCAGATTTATCAGCCAAGATCCTTAGGCCATGTTTGCTTCTCTGAACATGTCACTTCATCCATAAAGTGTACTTAACAATACCTATAAAGTATACTTGACAAAACCTACCTGTATTAAAAGACATAATGTGTGCAAAGCACGTGGTTCAGTTGTTTGCAACATAGATGCAATTACTGAGAATTACTTTTATTACGACGAAGTTATAATAGGCTTCATTCTCCTCACTAACCATAGTTACTCATGTCCCTCTGGCTCGATGAAAGATTGCATCATTTTCTGTTAGTTTTGTGGTCTTTTTTACTTTTCTCATCCCCTTCCAAAAGCAAAGGATTTGCAACCACCATGACTGCTATGAAATTTTACTGGAAGTGTGATTAAGAAGTTAGCGTTACAGTTTTTTTTTGTGCTAGAGGTTCTGTCCCACTGAGACACCTGGACTGTGAGTGTGGTTTGCAAGGTAAAGCAAGGAGAGGGTCACGCACGGTTGGAGACATGCTCTTCTCAAGGTGACTCTTATCAAAGTTACAGCCTCACTTTTGCATTTTGGTATTTTATATTTTCTTTTTCTTGAAATGAGAGTTTTGAAAATATTATCCCACCTGGAGGAATCTGGTAATTGGTAAAATGAAGGCTTGTCTGAGAAACAAAACACTGCTGCAAAGAATCTGATTTAGTATCATGACTTTTATTCATTTTTAATATAGAATTTCATGGCTCATCTAGAGGTAAGCCAGTCTATCATAAGAAATTGTCTTTTTGTTCATTTTAGAAATGTCCCTGCTGTTACTGTGTATGTGCTTTTGAAAAATCAACAGTTTAGACAGAAAGGGGGCTGGTGCTCTGTTATCTCTCCCCTCCTCCTGTCCAAGTTCATTGTCTTTGTCTTAAAAGTCCCTCTCAGTTTTAACAAATCCTTTCTGCAGTCCATATTAATGAGTGTCATAGCTTAGCAACAATCATCATTTCATATTAAATTTATAGTTTGGCTAATGTGATGGAATGATCTACATGCCAGAATCTCTTAATTTCTTTTCCTTTCCTTTCCTTTCCACAACTGCAGACTGGAACCAAATGCTCAGTCAAATATCTTTCTTATGTAACTAATGGGAGGTGAGTGTTTTCCTGTTTCTCTTTTCTCTCTCACCCTTCTTCTCTGTCTCCCCCTGTATTTATAGAACCAGCTTTAATTATAATTTACCAGTGTGCCGAGGGCACATCAGTGATTCTCCAGATGGCTCAAACCGACCGGTGAAAGTACATTTCTTTTCACATTTGATCTTAGAATAGCCAGTACATTCCTAGCAAGCACTGACTAAGCAGTCGACCTGACTATTTGCAGCTAGTTTCTATTCACCTGCTTTCTGATAATGAACACTAATATTCCTTGATATTGTGAATCCCCTATGCATCTCTCTATTTTCCCCTTTTAGATCTTCCTTTATGCTTAATCTGTGGATCAGTAGGAAAGAAGCTTTTAATTTAAAAAAATATATATTTCATTATTTAAACATGCTTTTCCTTCCAGCATATGTTACAGCTTCTGAAATGAAGGTCTCAAACTTAATGTCGAAGAGTGCCGGATATTTATTCTAAAAGCATTCTGAGAAAGTGAAAAGTGTATCTATAAATAAATGAAGAGAAAAGAAAGATGGGTAAGAGAAAGGTATTATGTTTTATGTGTTCTTCCCTTTCCTCTGAACAAATTTGCTGCCAAAGTATTTAAAATAGTTACATAATACCAATTTGGTTACTGTAGCCAAGTACTCATACCATCAGTGCAGATTCTGCATTTCTTTAATTCCAAAATAATGGAAAGCAAGTGCTTCAGAATGATCCTAAGAACTGTAAATAAACCAGTGACAGCAAAGTGTTAATTAGAAATGGTAATGGGATATAAACATAATATATATACATATGTACATTGTAGGGAGAAATATATGATAAAGGATTTTTCATCCGCTGCATTTTCTGGTCTAAAACCAACTAAATATAACAGAATAATACATTTATTATAGGTGAAAATATTCTTTCAAAGTTTATTTGAGTTGCCATATGTTTCTATTGAGCCCAACTGGAATCATGGAAATGGAAATACTATTAAAATTCAAACAGAATTTTAGAATGTTAGGATGTTTATGTTTATATGTAAGTAAACATACAAGTTTTAGTTTACAGTGCTATTCTGAACATTCATGGTAATTGTACTCTACCATTTTCTATTCTATTCAATGTTACTCTACTTACTTTTTCACCTGACATACCTACTGTGTCCAGTACTATGAACATGTACTAGAGGTGGGAGTAGGTAAGAAGAAAAAAATTAAAGGAACATTGAGAAAATTTTAGACAGAGAGTAGCAAATGAATGGGGAGATGAAGCAGCTTGCCACTTACGGTGATTATCTCGGTTTCTTTGCAGCATAGGAAAAGGCCACAATTGGTAAAAATGGGAAACAGAATGTAGATGGCTTTCTGTGCCATATACTGGAACATGGATTTTGTCCCTTCTCTATACCTAAATTTGGATACATTTTGAGCAGATGGGCATTACATATTACTGAACTTCCTGAGATATTCACAATAGCAGCAGTGCAAAGGGTGTCATGAAAGGGTGTGGAACTGCAGACAATCACGTATTAGGTCATTGCTACAGTCGACGTGAGAGATGAGAAGACCCAAATCAAGATGAGAAAAGATGTAATTTACAAGACTTAGAAATGATTAGATACCAGAATTGAAAGAAAGATACAAGTCTAGGGTGACTCTTGGCTTTTTGACTTGAAAAGCTTGGTGAATTTCTAAAATGAGGAATACAGAAGGAAACGTGGGTTTGTGGAAGATGGTGAGGTCAGTTTGGACATGTTGTGAAGTACATGAGGCACATCTAAGTGGTAGAGAGCTGAGACACATAAGTTTTAAATTCAGGAGGGAGAGGCCTGAGATGGATAAAAAGATTTATTTGTCAGATTTGAGAGTCATCAGCATAGGTGACTGTTGAAATCCAAAGAGTAATGATCTTGCCCAGAGAGGCTCACTGGAGGAAAAAGTCTCAATAACAGAGCCTTGGGGAACACAAACACTTAAGCTGCCATTGGAAGAAGACAAATTAGAATAGGAGAATTTTTAAATAGGAAAGAGGACTACAAGAAGAGAGTCATGATTCAGAGAAGCAGGGGAAAAAACAATTTCAAAATTAAATAAGATGAGGACTGAATGATAACATTGTCTTTGCTCATAATTATGTCATTGGTAAACTTTGCCAGAGCTAATTAGTATGGTAGATTGCAGAGGCTATGACCAGTAAAATTTAATATACACCAATTTTATCAATGGATCAAGTCATCATTTCTAAAAATTACACAGAAATAACTTATTCAAAAGAATAGTTCATTTAAAAATGAAACAGTATTTGCATTTGCAACATTAAAATTGATTTATAAATTTCATTTTCTAGAAGAAAATTCCTTCAAATTAAAAAAAAATTCTGATTGAAATCATTGATCATTGATTGGTCATCATGGATTGGTCATCCATTGGTCATCTTGGATCAACTGATCCTGGACTAGCTTTCCTGCTGCACACACGAGAAGGCTAAACAAAATATATTAAATAATGTTTTCAGACATTAGACAACAAGCAGCATGAGGCAGTATCTCTAAGGGAAGGAAAACAAGAAAAAGGTGAGCCGTGTGATGACCCAGGTCTTCTGACAGTGGCAGAGGCAGAAGGAGGAATCCTGATCAGAGATCTCACTAATAAGAGTTTGGAGAGGTTGAGAGTTTGGAGAGGTTGGCAGGACAGAATAATGGAGAGAAGGGAGTACACATAGCAAGGGCTCTAGAAAACTGCACGGGGCTATCCTTGAGACTTCGGTGTAATGCAAAGTTGTCCATGCCTCGGGACACTTTATGAGGTTGAGATCACTACCAGGAAACTATAAATTCAACAACTATTGGACCTTGCACAAAACTGGGCTACATTCAAGTTCCAACCAATCAGAGTGAAGAGACTTCAGTGCATACTCTGAATATTCAGTAGAGATTACAGAAAGGTTATGACTTAGAATAAGGCCTAACCTAGCTAGGCAGTAAAATTTGCTCTAGACCAGTGCTAACAAAGCCTAAAAACAAGCATTGAAAAGATCAAGCTGATTCTCAAGTAAGTAGATTTTTGACCCAAACAAACTCAGTACTCTTTGAAGGAAGACAATAAAAGCCAGAATGTCAATAATTAAACATTTAAAATGTCTAGCATTTGATTAAAAAATTACTAGATGTGCAAAGAAACAGGGAAATATGACCCATAACTATAAAAAAATTAATCAATAGAAACAGGCCTCAAAATTACTGAAGTGATGGAATCAATAGGCAATTTTAATGGCTTTAAAAAATACATTCAAGGATTTAAAGGCAATCATGAACAAGATGAGAAGAGAAATTGAAACTATAAAAAGTGAAATTTCTATCATTGAAAAATGCTGTAACTGAAATTAAAAAGTCACTGGATGAGGTTAAAAGCAGATTAGGTGCTACAGAAGAAAAGATCACTGAACTTAAAAGCAGAACAATAGATAGACTCCAAATAGAAACACACTGTGAAAAGAGATTTATACCAATAACTTGGGTGCTTTAGATGAAATGGATGAATTCCTTGAAAAACATAAATTGCCAAAGCTGACAAAATAGAAAATCTGAATCACTCTGTATCTATCTAAAAAATTGAATTGTCAATTTATGATCTTCTCACAAAAACAAAAGCAAGAAATCTAGGTATGGATGGCTTCACAAAATCTTGTCAAATGTTTAAAGAAAAATAATCCCAATCGTACATACATTCCTTAAGCAAACAGAAGAATAGGGAACACTTCTCAACAATTGCATTACAAGATAGTGAGGATCATTTCAATAGAGAGTTATACAAGTCCCTGTGAAAAAGAGATCTTTTCTGGATATTATGACCAAGAGTGGAGCTACAGAGTGAGAGTTAAACTTATATTTAAAGAATTTCAATAGGAGGGGAAAGGGTCATTCTAATTTGGAGGAAGGACGTAAAATGATATGAAGCCAGAAAACTTATGAGCGTGGAACAGTTAGTATGCTTGGATGGCAACACTGGGTTCGTTTCAGAGACTTTCAGGGCTGGGCTTAAAACACAGATCTTGTCATAACCATGGTGCACCTTCAGTTCAAGTGGAAGAGTCTGAATTTTATTCCATAAGCAGTTGTTAAGTCATGAAAGTTTCCGAGCATGGCAGTGGCACAGTCAAACAGAGACTTTGCAATCTTGATCTCATAAAAGCTATCTGGACCGGAGGGAAGAAACTTTAGTGACATAGAAAATAGGAAAGCCTCAGCGCCAGCAGTAGCCTGGTATGGTTCTTTGGGAATGGAAAGAAAGACACAGTGCCCAGAGGAAGCCTCAGGGTAGATTCAAAGGACAGCAGTCAAAAACCTAACCACATTTTCTAAATACTAAGATTAAAATTATCTAAGCGAGAGCAGACCATAATTTCTAAGCTTAGGAATAACCTCATATAGGGTAGAATTTTACTAGTAAAACCTTACCTATATGAGAAGATAAATATCTCTATTTATGCCATGTTCTTGGTCTTCAAGGATCCAAATGTAGTCCCAAATATGTGTGCATAAAAATTATTTTTAGGTAAGAGACATGCAGCTCTCTCCCACAATTTTTAAACATGAAGCTAGGTTCAAGTACATTTATTATGGGAAGCAACTGACTTACGTAGACTTAAGTACATTCACTAGATTTTCTTTTTTATTTGTTTGTGTGTGTGTGTGTGTGTGTGTGTGTGTGTGTGTGATTCACTAGATTTTAATTGATTCTAGGAAGATAGCTTTATCTTCTAAATTTGAAAATGATCAATGCTGACTAAGTCAGATATATTTGATATCATCTATAGTTTTATTCATTTGCTCTCAAAATGAAATTTGACTAATGCATTCTTCTCTCCTCAATTAACCAAGGTTCATGTACACATATCTCTAAGGTAGCATCTAATCCCCTGTGCTTCTCTAGTGAATGTTGTCAAGGGACTGAAGCAGACAAGAATTTGATATGTAGTAATTTTGCAACAGTAAACAAACCACAGTAGAGAAAGCAGCAATTAATATTGTGAATTTGTTAACACCACAATAGATATAAAAGAATTTTCATGACAACCAGCCTAAGGAAAGACTTGCTGGTTCCATGCTAGTCTTCTTTATACAAAAATTAAAACAAACAAAAATTCCTTAATAAATTAATAGTTTAAGACATGCAGGATTATTTTGAACACTGTAAGAGTCTGTTCATTTGGCTGAATACAGAAAATATTCACTCACACATTCGTCCATTTACTCAGCATGTGCTAAGCATTGTTCTCTCTTGAACATGGCAGTAATTTTAAGTGACTGAGACCCAGAGTCCGTCACAAACAGAAGAGCGTGTACTCATATGACTCCAGAAAAACGACTATAGGCAATACTGTGCGCAAAAGCTTCCCTTGAAACATTTCCCCACGCTTGAAAACAATTATTTTCCAACATCGTGGAAACGAAAGAATGTTTAAAATCCTAAAGTTTCCGTTTCACTATTCACATCAAGTCTTTTAAGTTTTAAATATTTTCCTAGCCTGGTACAAACACCCTCTCCTGAAGAATTAACATTGCGCAAAGCTAGTGAGCATTTACTGTCCGACAGTAAGATTGTGGAAGAGCTGCCCCTTCCCTGGAAAAACTCACAGTCTAATGGCTGGAGACCTCCTATGTGCAACGCACTTTAAAATTTACCAAGAGATTTTTTTTTAAAACCAATTTGGTTTCCACAACATATTATAAGTTCAGCAGGCAGGCCTTTCTATCTCTCTAGAGATAAACTGAAGCTCTAAGACTTTGTATTTCTACGGGTGGTAGGTGGTGGGTTCAAGATGTGCACATGAATCATCTAACTTCACATACACACATCACATGCACATATTAATGGCTTTATGGTTATACAGAGCCTATTACATGCCAGGTACATTTCTCACCACCTTGTGTGCATTAAATCAGTTAAACGTCAGGAAAACCCTAGGAAGTAACTTCTATTATCCCTATTTTACACATGATAAAAGTTTATACATGAAGCACAGAGAAGTGAAATAACTTGCCCAAGATGATACAACTAAAAAGTGATAGAGATTTAAACTGATGCAATCTGACTCCAGAGCTAGTGGTCCTATAATATATGAAGATATTTACAGGGGAAAGAGTCTAGCCAGGTACGATGTCTGATATAGATTCCAGTAGTTACATTTTAAGGTAAATATTCACATTTATCATACATTATATATACAGAACATTTCAAATCATTGCCTGGTAACACTTCAGCGTGAATTGTTTAATTGGCTTAGCTGGTTGCTAGTTACATACCTTGGCTATTAGAACTGGGTCCCAGGACAGAAACATTTTAAGGGGGATGAAAGTAGAATGATCAAAGCATGGAGAGCCTTCTAGAAGGTATGGCTGTATGGGGGCTTTTGCAGAGGAGCCTTTGGAAGCCAAGGAGGTGCTATAAAGGCACTGAATGCTTAGTCTGAGGCAGGAGAGGGAAAGGTCAATGGACATCTGACATGGAGTTCTCAGTACAGAACGGAGGAGGACATGTCACTCAGGAATCTACTATCCTGAAGCCCATGTTCTAATAGAGGTGTGTGCATAATTCAAAGCAGGGTCAGAGGAAGGCTGATTGGCTTTACCAGGGTAGGGAGTGAGGTCAGAGAAAAGACATGTCTGAGGAGATGGCTCCTGAAGATTGGGTACACCACCAGGCAGCAAAGGGGTTATAGTAAGTGGCTACTGCAATGTTTTGATTTCCAAAGCATTTAGAAGTAGTTCAAGAGAGTAAAATGCTTGAAGCATTTTAAATAAGGACTAAAACATTTTACTATTAAAGATAAAATATTTTAAGAATTATCAAAATAACTGATGAGACTCTTTTCTGCCACAAGTTTGAACTGATAACAAACCAACCACAAAGCATCAAGTGTCATGAGAAACAGGCGGAGAGGGCCTCGCTGCAGGAAGTGGTGGGGAGAGTAGTGGTGGGGAGAGTAGCATTTAATGAGCTCCTATTAGACGGTAGGTTTTGTTTTGTTTTGTTTTGTTTGCTTACATCCTTTCACTGAGTTTTCAAAACAATCCAGTCAGGTGCCATAGCCAGTAACAGATGAGAAAACAGAGATCTAGAGAAGTATTTGTCACCAGTAAGTGGTAAATCAAAAATCTGAGTCCAGACAAGTGTGTCTGATTCCAAAGTTCATGCTCTTTAGTACAGGGTATTGTTTGCTTCATTCACCCTGACCTTTTCCCTCTAACTGCTTCAGGAAATACAGATATGACAGTTCCATTAAGGACCTAAAAGAGTTTCCTGCAGCAACGCCCACAGACCTTTGCTGAGGGTTGGCCAGTGGAACATTTGGGAGAAAAGAGTCAGGGGATTGCCAACTGTCTCTTCCTCCTCCTGTGTTCTCTTAGTCCTGGTAAGCTCTGGTAAGATTTGGAGCAACGTGTTCATTTTCTTGCTGTATGTCTTCAGCTTTGGGTATCTGATAAGGGGAGGAGGACCAGGGACGACAAAGAAAAAGGGGCTACCCAGGACTTGGCTATGCATAAGGCTTTCAGGGAAAGGGGGAAAGATCTTGGGATTTCTACTTTGCCCAACTGAGTTCTCCAGGGCATAAAGTAAAGGTTTCAAAGCAAAAGCCCCAGGTAGGAAAAAGTCTGAATTCACTTGTATGAGCACCTAAGCACAATTGCAGGTGGCTGGATAATGCACAAGTCTTGTAGAGCCAAGAGTTCCATAACGTACCTCATCAGAGGGAGGAAGGTTTGTGGCAGCAGAGATGCCTGCAGCAAGTCTTCCCAATTCTTCCTAGCCTCAAAAAGAGAATTAGAGTAGCAGAAAGTTCAGGTCTTTGGAAAGGAGTCCTACCCAGCTGGACCAACAGAGGGGAAGAAGGAAAAGTGTGCAGAGGACCCAGTGTTGAGTAGAGATCCAAGGAAGTGTAAATGTCAAAGAAATTCACAAGAAGGATGCCAATCCCTAGGTCAAGGGTAGATTGCTTTTATTACCTCTTACCTAGGCTCTTACTCTCCTTTCTTCAGCATTCTCCTCTCTCCTCTTAACCAGGACTGTGATTCTGTTCTGAAATCTTCAACACCTTTTATTGCTTATAGAATGAGCCCTGCTTCTTAGGCAGGGATTCTGTACGCTCTACAATGTGGCACAACTTCTTTTTCCAACATCATTAAATTGGTAGATGCCCCATTCCCTGAACATTTTCTGTTTTTCCCACCTGCATGTTTCTTCTCTCCATATGACCTCTATCCAAATGCTCCTCTTTTTTATTTCTTACTCTCCTACTCTCTCTAAACCTTATGCACAGTGTGGAGCACACAAACCTTGCCCCCTGGAATCTGCATTAGGGTTATACGTTTATATCTTATCTCCTTCATATTTTGTAAATTCTTGGAGGCCAATAAAATGTTCATATAACTCATTATTCCTTGTACATAATAGGCAGTCAATATATAACAGATAAATGAAGATATTAGAAAGAAATAATGACTATATGTATCTAAGATATTGGAAAGAAATAATGACTATATTATCTAAGGTGATATGAAAGAATTATTTGCCAGCATCTAGTCCAATGCCTTCATGTTAGAGATGAGGAAACTAAATCCCAAGGAAGTTAATTATCTTGATCTGCATAATGACTAGCTGAGTCAGAGCCAGGACTGAGTCATAGCTAACCTCATTTGATTACCTACCACGCATCAGGCACAGCTATAAGACTTTACTTATTTCAACTTTTTTGACCTTTTAACAATACTATGAAGTACTTAGTAACTCATTTGACAGATAGAGCCACACAGAAAGACTGAGTAACACATACCAAGTCAAAGAGCTTTGTAAAAAGCAGAATCAAGATTTAACCACACTCAGACTGATTCCAGAGTACTCATGCTTAACCAGGACTCCACTCAGTTGAACCTCCTGTTAATCTAGTCCTTGTTCTACTCTGCCATTCTATCTCCATTTGTTAGCTCAATGGGGCATAAAAATATTGGCTGACCCAGGTTCTTGCTATAAAATGAAAGGCTTAGAAAGGTCACGCACAGGTAGGCGATCACTGGTATCACTAATCGAGTTACTATAAAAAATGAGGTTAGTTCAAGCTAACAAGGGATTCTATTTGAGAAATAAAGTGATTCTAGTTGAGAAGTGTAGATCCTACTTAACAAATTCAGTCTTTTAGTCTCTGCTATGTAGTCTTCCCCATAGTACGTAATACACAGACTCACCTTTTGCCAAGACATGACCTTGACTATTTTATTGTTATCTAATTATAAGGGAAAAAATATACTATATTGGTAGTGCTTGTGGAGGGGTTTATGTTTTTGTTGTTGAGGATGATGGTGATAATTCCAAATGTTTTCTGTGTATGAATAAGCTTATTTTCTAGAGCTTCAGAAGTGAATGCCTGTCTCAAGCAAGCCTATTTTGAATTGTTTTATGCTTAGTTTTCCCTGCTAGTTCGATTCCAGTTTATAATTTATTACAGTGTTCCTTTTTCCCATTCACTGTATTTCTGTGTGAGCTATTTCCAGTTTAGAATTTTGAAGTTTTCTCAAGGAAATATAAACGTTGCCTTTCTGTTAATTACAAGAGCAACTGTGCCACAAGATAATTCTGGAAAAGCAATTAAACAGTGTTTCAATTTTCTCCAAAGTTGTACATTCATAGTTAAAATTCACAAGTCTTGGAGGTTACCCTATCCAGACTGAAACTCACTGGGAGCACCCACTTTACGGCATCTTCTTTGGATGGCAGCCTCTGCTATCCCAGTGTAGTGCAAGAGATTTTCCAAAAATACAAACTTGCTCCTGTTTCTCCACTGACAGCCCTTCTGTGATCACTCATCATCCACCATCCTTAACATGACTTACCTCTTCACGCTTGGACCCTTTCTACCCTCTAGCCTCATCTCTTACCACCTCCGGTCTTAGCAATCAACTCACCACCATGTTGTAATTTTTGCAACTGGCAATCTAGAGAAAAAAATCTAATACTTCTTCCTCATGACCATCTCTCAAATACTTAAGTGCAGCTATGATGTATTACCAAAGTTTTCTATTTTCTAGGTTAATTTATCTAATTCTGGCTGTTCTTCAATAATTATACCCTAATGTGTCCATGTCTTGCTAAAATCTGGAAAAAAACTGAATTCGGTATTTTGATATGGTTTATTCTGTTCAGAGAACAGTGAGCTTTTACTTTCCTTGTTCTGGATGCTAAACTTTAATTTATGCAAAACAAAATTTCATCAGTCACATTCACTCAATTTGCCTTGGTCAACTAAAACCTTACATCCATTTTCATTAGATTAACATTCCCAAACCTGTATTTGCATTTATTGTTTTAAACACAAATATAGTAATTTATATGCATTCCTGTTGCATTGCATCTCATTAATTTTAACTCACTATTTTACCTTATTGAGATGTTCATCTTTCAGAATCCTATGTTTATATCATTCAAAAATTGAATAAACTGGCTGTCTTTGTTGTCATTCAAATTATGGATAAAAAAGTCAAAAAGCACATACTCAGTTTGAGGGCAGTCAATATATTACTATGATTAAAGTCATATTTCATCATCTCATTCGTGAAGAAATTTAGGGACTATAGCATACATACTTAAGAGTATCGAATCACATTACATATTCTTGGTGAATCCATGTTAGCTCTTTGTGATCCAAAAATATCTTCATAATCCTTTTTGAAAGTGTATTAAGCATTGAAATCACATATATGACCCCAGAATATACTTTTTCCTCTTAGAAAACTTAAAGATGAAAAAGAAAGAAAAAGTCTGAGAAACCTCCTCTGCTTTCCATAAGGTTTTGAATATAATTCATAATGTTTCCACAATCGTATCAGCAACTTCCTCATTATGAGAGAAATATGCTGTAATCATCTCCTCACCTAAGTTGTTATGTGATATTTTTCTTAACCACAGTGACTCTGCTCTTCCTAATGTGAAAATTATTCCTCTTAATAGAGAAGATAGAAGTAAAACAGGAATTAGATTTCTAAAGTCTGAATTGGTTCTAATGTAATTTTACCCATATTTTCCCAAATCACACTAAATGAGAGCTAAAGAATGCTTAAAATTATTGTTTAAAAAAACATTATCTTTGTAACTTAGTCCCCTCCAGCAGAATTTCAGAAAGCCATAGCTTGTCTTCCATCGGCTCAGCTCCAAATTCCCCCAGACTCATTAAAGAGGTCCTTATGAGTTTGCATGTGTGCTTCTGAATGTGTGATGGACCAATTCTTTGACTTTGAGTGGGCAGTGGTGATCCTTTGTCAAGGCCATTCCTGCTTTCATGTCCTTCATTCTCCTCTGCTGCCCCTGTCCATGATGTCACAGGACATGCCACCCCAAAGCCTTGAGCTACCCTGCCATGGGCTGTGGGTCCACTGCCCAGGTCACCATGCTTTCTCCTGCTTACACTGATGTCACTTGTTGCTTCCTTGCTTTGTCTCCTTCGCACAGACAAGTCAATTTACTGAAGTGGAGGAATGTCTTTCATCTACAACAAGCTGTGTGTCAGTGTGCTGTGACTTCCTCCTTTTTCTGAAGTTCTAAGACAAATCCCAGTAGATGAGGGTGATGACAATCTGAGTGGTACATACCCAGGTGCACACCAAACTCTCCCTCCCTTTTGATAGAAACTCATTATTTTTCAGCACACTCCTTGGGCCCAGATAATCCAAGATAATCTCCCCACCTCAAGGTCAGCTGGTTACCCAAGTTAATTCTGTCTGCAGCTTGAATTCCCTTGCCATGCAACTCACAAGGCCACTCCACCTGCTCTCCAGCAGACCACGTGCGTCCAAAGGAAATGCCCAGGCCTTGCTTGCTCTGACAAACAAGAGTGCTGGCTTACACAAGTGCAGCTCCATTAGTGTACTACCACAGGCCACCTGAGCTTTCTTGGGCATGACCAAACACTAAGCTCTGTGCAACATTCAACTTCAAGGAACATAGTTCTGAGTGGTCCTCTTCACAGCACCCACCTTGGAGTGCTTCTTATCTCTCCTCCTCCCTCTTAGAAACAATGACCTTACAGGTCCTCTCTCCAATCTCTGACCTTTCCTTATAATGCCTGCCCTGATGAGCCCAATAGTCACAAAGCCCTTTCCATAACATTTTCTTTGTTTAATCCTGCAGAAGGAACTCTTTTTAAAGACTGTCTTAGTATTTAAAACTTACTTTGTTGGCACGTTGGTAGAAATTTTATTTTTAATATCCTGTTATACGTAGTATCGTCAATTGTTTGGTATTATAAATGATTCTGCAGGGATTGTTCTTGTATTTACATAATTTCATAAATGTTCAAGATGTTAGATAAGTTCAAGAAGTGGAATTGGTGGCTAAAGGGTCCTCATTCTGACTTTTGATGGCCATTGCTAAACTGATATTTATATAGCTTTATTCCTACATGCAGATGTATACTAATTTACACTCCCAGAAGCAAACAGTTGAGGGACACTGTTTCCCCACACTGCCACCACCAAGACATGACATCTACCTTTTGAGCTGTGCCTATCGCATTGATGATAAAATATTTTTATTGCATTTCTCTTACACTGACTAGAAATGGGGACATGTTAAGATGGTGAGCTATTTGCAATCATAAGTGTTTCCTATGTGTTTTATGTTTTAGAATCTAGAGTACTTTGGTCATTTTTAACTGACTTGTAAGAATTCAAGTGGCCAACATGTGACTGCAACTAATTTTGAGACTCTTCCCAAGGCAAAGAACCAGGAAAAGACAATGTGAGGCAACAGTGGTCAGCAATCAGAGCCGTGAAGCCCAGACTCTTACTGACATTTTCTGACTCTTAGAGATTTTACTTTGACCATTTACAGCTTGCAGAGTGATAATCATGAAGATCTTCTTAGGACTCTAGTGTTGTCTCTTTCTCCCTCAGGGGAGGATACAGAAGCAGAGGCTCCATTCAAGAAATGTAGAAGTATCTCTTTGATTGGGGCTCAGTTTGAGAAAGGAAGAGTTAATATTATACCATCTTGAATTACGAAGGAATACTCTTAAGAATGCTGACATATAAGCAATCTGTAAGATGTGAGTAAATTCCTAACTCCAAGTTTGTTATACTTAAATGTATATTTATTATGATAATATAAAATATATTTAATATATAACATAAAATATAATTAAATGCATATTTATTATAATATAAATATATATTTAAATTTATGGGAAACAATTAACCAAATTATTTAGGCCCATTTTCAATCAAAAACATTAAAGAATCTATAAATATCAAAATAATATGGATGCCTACTTAAAAACTCTAAATTTTGTGTCCTTTTTCAAATTGGATAGAGTGATTATAATGCTCTCTGTTATTTCAGATGAACATGACATTCAGTGCCCTTTAGTGTGGGATCTTACACAATTCAGATTCTATATTGAGCATATAATTTATGTCCATTGATACGCTCTCTTGAACTGCTGAAGGAAAAAGAAAAGACGTCTTCAGTTCCCTCTCTGTGAAAAATATAGGGCCAGGAAATGAGAATGCAGACCTCAGGTAGTTTGATCTATTTAGAGAATCCTTAGTTCTGAATAATACACATAAATAGTTTTGTGACAGACAATATTTAATGGTGATTAAATGTTGGATCAAGAGACATCCCAAGGATAGAATAATTTACCATGTTTGAATAAAATTTTTATTGTTTTCAAGGCTCTTGCCCAACCAGCATAATCATTATGCTCAGATGATCTTTCCTACCCTCTAACTGGATTAGCAATGCCTCCAAAATAGTACAGATAGTCCTCACTTTGTCCGGTAGTGCAGGGCCATAGGAATGACCATGCAAGCTGAGACCACACAAAGTGATCTTAATCATCAGTGGGAAAAGTTACGGTTGTTCCATGACTTTCAAAAATGTTTGTTAAAATTTAAAAGCTCTTTTACCATAGTTCATAAATACATAAAGAAATGTAAAACAGAGAAAAATAGTATTTATTTAGTATACTGTAATTTAAAATATTAGAACCATTGAGAATTAAAATTATTTCATTGTACTTTTATCAAGAGTAGTTTGAATACTGTTTGCTTCTTCTTGTCATGGTTTAACTTAAGATACAAAAAGAGCATCTTTCCTGCTTTGGGGAATTGTCATAGCGCTAGGTTTTGATCGACTTCAAACATTTTAGCCTTTGTGCTTTCAACATTGTGAAGTATCTCTGAGAGTTCTTTTTATGTGAAGAGGTCACTTTCTCTAGGGCAGCTTTATCCTTTTTGCTCAACCACCTTCCTCGTTTATGCTGATAAGTTCACCTTCACTAAGTTTTCACTAAGTTCCTCTGGTTGCACATCTACAGTCTCTCAAATAGGCCATTGTCGACCTTCCCCACACCCATCTATTTCTTCTGTAGTCCCATTTTATGTTCATTCAATATGCTATCATTTGTCTCTTTGTTGCGTTTTCATCTTTCTTGGCTACTTTGCTCTGCTGATTATTCATTTGTATAAAATGTCATGTGGGCCTGTCCCTGGAAGATGAGGAAGCAGCGCAACTACATGCTTTGCTGTCTGCACGTGAACTGAAAAACAGAAGTGCAATGATCAATTACTGACAAATTTTGGAGGAAGTGACATCATTGGTCACTGATTATGATGGGCATCTGTTCTGGACATAGTGATTGTGGACTGAAGAGCTAGCAGGAAGTCTGGTCTAGATGTACTTGGCTCACTTAATATGCCATGGGGACTGAAATTTGAATCGTGTTGTTGGACGACTGGTGTTAACTAAGCCGCAGTGACCGACCTTCATGCATAAGGGAACTGTGCAAAGCAAGGACTGACTTGTTATAAATAGAAATGCATTTATTTCTTTATTCATAAGTCCTGCCTTTTGGTAGCAGTTTAAAATCTTCTTTTTTTTAGGAGCAGTTTAAGCAAATGAGAGGGAAAAAGCAGACAAAAGGTTAGGATCTGCTGAGAGATCATTCGTATGCACTTCTCTGCATTTCACTTTATTTATCAGATGACCTACATAATATTTACTATGATGGGCATGTTCTAAAAGCTTTACAAACATCATCCCATCCCTTTTAACCATCTTAACAATAGTGAGGCAGTTACCATTATTTTCCCCCTCTTAAAAATGAGAAAAGAGGAAAAGAGAAGACAAGTGACTTGCCTAAGGTTACACAGTTTTTGGATGGCAGAGCAAGATTCAAACCTTGGCAGTCTGGCTTTGAAGGCTGTGTTTCCAACCACTGCACAATGCTGCCTTGTGTCATTGGCCTGAGTTGCTAATTCTGCAAAGTATCACATTATCAGGTCATTGCTCTTCCAGGTATAGTTAGGTCTATCTCATTTATTGTTGTAGTTTATGATTATAGATAGAAGTTCAGTACATAAAGCTGACATTATTTATGACAGAGATTACTAAGGCTCCACAGAGCTTAAGGGAGACATTGTGCCTTTTTTCAGAGGAGCTTGAATGCAAAGGGAATGATTTGGAGAAAAGAGGATGAAGCTGGTGACATTTCAGGGTCAGAGTCAACTAGTTCAGAGGGTCAGAAGGTTGAACTTCTGATCATGAAGCTCTACATGATGGTAGAAAAAAAACACCAGGGATTATGGAATGAATAATTTATTTACTCCATTTCTACCCAGATTATAAGAGTCTCCTTAGGGAAATATTCAAGCCAACTCTACTGAAATTTAAATGGCATAAATTTTATTTTGCTTTGCAAACAGTTGTCCATCTCTCCAACCACTAAACCTGAAAATTATAAAAGTGAATTTTAATCAACCTGGCAAACATTGAGAAGAAAAATAACTCTATTAAGTAAGCATAATCGATAGACACCGAAAATTCAAAAATATCCTACTTCTCTTGTTAAATGTCTGTTTGGAGAATCCTAGTAATCAGATAACTTAATCTGCTTCATTGGAATTGTGGTTAAAAATTAAAATGGTTGTTTATTTTTAAATCATCTTGTGTTTCATTGCCAGTTCCTGAATGTTTGCCTGGTGCCTAGCAACTGCCAACCATCCAATTTTCAGCGCTATCCTTTTCTTTCTTTGGCAAATAAAAATTTTTTAAAAAAGGTTATGCAGATTGTCACTAGAGATAACTTATTTCATAAAACAATATGAATGACCCAGAATAAGCC
The DNA here is from genome assembly GCF_036321535.1 of Camelus dromedarius. Taxonomy (NCBI): domain Eukaryota; kingdom Metazoa; phylum Chordata; class Mammalia; order Artiodactyla; family Camelidae; genus Camelus; species Camelus dromedarius. Next base: position 16,807,149 of record NC_087441.1, on the reverse strand, counting down.
ATTCATGCATAAAAGGTCACGGTGAAGACCACAAGTAGAGGGTCTATTCCTCATGGAGTTCTTCTGTCCAATTTCCAAGTCCAGTTCCACTAGTGGTGAGAATATTTTTATTATCTCTACAATAGATCTTGGCTCCAGAGTGATTTCACTTAAAAGGAGGAAGAAAGGAGAGGATCAATACTGAAGAAAAGTTAGTAAACTTGGGTGCAAGTGTGGGTTAGCACAGTAAAAAAAAATGAAAAAGCATATGAATTAGAGATAAGAGACAGGTTTGTGTCCCAGACAAGCGAACTAACCCATGCAGACAGCAGTTTCCATTAAGAAGAGAGAATCGAGCTATATGATCTCTAAATTCACTTTGGGCTCGAAATTTGAATAATACTACAAAGGCACTTAAATTACTTCAACGTCATCCAATACACTGTAATGCTCATTAGCTCATGCCACTCAATGCTGAAACGCTTCCACTGGCTTCCCATTTCTCTTAGAATAAAACCCCAAATCGTTATCATGGTCTGAAGCCCTGAGAGGTCTGTCTCACCCCAGCCACCTCTTCATTCACACCTCTACCTGTTCACATGCCTGCTTCCGTTACTCACACTTGCTAAGCTCGTGTCTGTCACCAGACTTTTGCCCTTCCTTTCCTTTAAACATTCTATGTTCCACATCCCTGCTTATCAAAGTTGTCATCTTCTTGTCCTTCAGATCTAAACAAATGTCACCTCCTCCTTTTCATAGAGGTTTTCCTTGTCCAGCTGACCTAAGGGATATTTTCCCCAGGTAATCTCTATCACCCACCTTGTTTTACTTTTCTCTATAGCATTTAAACAACCTGCAATGATCTTATTCATTCACTTGCTCTTTATCTGCTTTCTTCTATACAAGAGCATAGACTATGGAAAGGCAAGGACCTTACCCATCTTATTCCCCCATGTATCCTCTGGAGCAATGCCTGGCAAAGAGTAGGCACTAAATAAATATTTTGGAAATAAATTAATGATCATATATCATTTACTGATGCAACACCAATGCCAAAAGCTTGGTGTGTAGTAGTCCTTCAATAAATATGTTAATTTCTTTAATTCTTATTTTTTATTGACATGTAGTCAATTTACAAAGTTAATTTCAGGTGTACAGCAAAGCAATTCATATATATATATTCTTTTCCATTACAGCTCATTACAAGAAATTGAATATAGTTCCCTGTGCTATACAGTAGGTTCTCGTTGTTTGTCTATTTTATACATAGGAATGTGTATCTGTTAATTCCAAACTCCTAATCTGTCCCTCCCTCCACCTCACCACTGGTAACAAAAGTTTGTTTTCTATGTCCATGAGTCTATTTCTGGTCTGTAAATAAAATTTTTACCTTTTTTTTTAAGAGTCCATATACAAGCGACATCATATGATATTTGTCTTTCTCTGTCTGACTTACTTCACTTAATATGATAATCTCTAGGTCCATCCATGTTGCTGCAAATGGCATTGTTTCATTCTTTTTTACAGCTGCGTAGTATTCCATTGTATAAATATACCACATCTTCTTTATCCATTCATATGTCAATGGATATTTAGGTTGTTTCCATGTCTTGGCTATTGTAAATAGTGCTGCTTTGAACACTGGGGTGCATGTGTCTTTTCGAATTATAATTTTCTCTGGATATATGCCCAGGAGTAGGATTGCTGGATCATATGCTAAGTCTATTTTTAGTTTTTTAAGGAACTTCCATACTGTACTCCATAGTGGCTGCACCAATTTTCAGGAAATATGTTCTTAATGTAACTGAGTGAGTGAACTTGATCATTTTCTTAAAAAGATGTCAGTATGAATTATTTATTATGCATTCTGTATTAGTTTCCTATCACTGCTGTAACAAATTCCCATAAATGTGGTGGGTTAAAATACCACAGTTATTATTTTATGGTTCTGGAGGTCAGAAGTCTAACACAAGTCTCATGGGGCCAAAATCAAGGTGTTGGCAGGGCTATATTTATTCTGGAGATTCTAGGGGATAATCTATTACCTTGTCCTTTCCAGCTTGTAGAGGTTGCCTGCATTCCTTGGCTCATGGCTCCTTCCAGCTTCACCACCAGCAATGGCCAGTTGAGTCTGTATCATGCTAGTTCACTCTGATGCTGATTCTCCCGCCTCCTTCTTTCACTTACATGGACCTCTGGGATTCTATTGGGCCTACGTGGTTAATTCCAGAATAGTCTCCTCATCTAAAAGTCCTCAACTTAATCACATCTGCAAAGTCTCTTCTGCCATATACCATAATACATTCCAGGTTCCAGAGATTGGGACATGGACACCTTTGGGGTGGTGGGGGCATTATTCTTCCTGCCACATTGTCATCTGGTATAATTCCAGAAACAAATCACCCTTGTCGTGGGTAATCCTACAGAAACCTCTTATCTTTCAAACATGTGCGACATTGTCACATTCTGAAGAGGAATTCCCCATGAATAATCTGTCTCATTTTCCCATCTCAGGGCTGTAGCCTGAGGGTGTGAGTAATGCCACTCTGCATAAATTGAGCAAAGGGTTTAGACAGCTACTTCCTAAGCATATAAACAGCCTAAAAATTAGCAGACGTTGACATCTCTGGGTAGGCAAAAAAAAAAAAAAAAAAATCCATTTCTGTGGCTGGTAGAGATAATTACAAAGAGAGAGAACACATTCCATTGCCATCACCAAAATAAGAAGGACAACACCACTGTATATGGGAAGAAGATAAAATTCAGTGAGTCAAGCAAATTGCATCATTATAAGAAGGATCTATCTTAAGCCTGAGAGATGGGGGGAGAGGAGCAGGCGGATGGACTCCAGAACCAGCACCGAGCTGAGGCCATTCTCTTTCCTTGCCAAGGCTAAGTCAGCCCAGACAATTAAGCAAACCCAGGGGCCTAACACATTAACTTGCCGTCGATATATTCTATCTGCCTTGGCATAGCCAGTGTTTCCGGCATTATTTATGAAGGCCGTCTTGCTATATTTGCACAGCATGCAGCATTGTTCATAGCAGGCTACCGATTATTGTCAATGAATAATGCCCCACAAGCTCCTAGCCCTTTGTGCTTATGCCTAATAACTAAATCAGCATAGCTGCTTCTCTGTGTTCTGCTTAAGACTATAACACAGCCATAAATAAACTACCCGTGGCAGGATCCATTTGGCGTCAGTGACTACCACTGCAAAGTTACAAGTTCGTTATTTTTCCCCGCTGTACTATAAACAATGTTCATTGCTAAGATTTTTTTTTTAAGGTGACGAACCCTAAACACAGATAGCAGAATTCCTGAAATCTCATATTGCTTGAATTGTTAACCAAGCCAAAATATCCATCAGGCCTCATTTGGGAATTTACCAGTGAAGGATGGGAAGAATAACCGCAGAGAAGTGGGAATTCTTACACTGTCATTCTTCTCTCTCAATTATTAAAAATCGTGTGGAAATTTATCTTCTAATGCTCAGAGGAGGCTGGATTTTTTCTCCTGCTAACCGGCGTGCCTTGTGAGAGAGCTTCCACAGAGCCTAGCGGACCTCAAAATTTGCAGTTCACAGCCCAGTTTGATAAAGATAAAAATTATTCCAAGATTTCCCCTTTACATCTTCCCAAAGGCAATGTAGAAACACTTTACCAAATTAACAGGAAAACGGGTGCTCCTTTTGCTAAAATACCACAAGGGCAATCTTTGTGCCTGATGCCTCATTTAAATGTCTCTAATGAGTATTTTTCAAATTCATGCAAGAAGCAAGCATTTAGAAAGATGTATTAACCTCTTTGATGGAATCACTAAAGACACTGCTTGATTTATGACTCATGACTTATGAAGATGCAAACAAAGTGCCACAAACACTAGAGAGGGAGGCAGAGCAAGAGTCCTGGACAGAGTGGTCTTGTTTGTCAACTGTGGTGATGAGGGACATCACCCCTAAAGGGTCCAGGGGTGCTGCTACTCTCCTGGACTTCCCCTGGCCCGGCCATCTCACCAGGGCATGTTAGTTTCCAAACCAAAACAAGTTACCACAACCTGGGTGACATTAAACACCAGAAATTTATTCTCTCACCACTCTAGAGGATGGAAGTCCAAAATAAAGGTGTCGCAAGGCCACGCTCCCTTGGAAAACTCTGGAGGAGAGTCCTTCCTTCTTTCTTTCAGTGTCTTGTGGCTCCAGGTGTTCCCTGGCTCATGGCTGGGTAACTCCAGTCTCTGTCTCCATCTTCCCTGTGTGTCTCTGTATCCAAATCTCCCTCTGCTTCCAGTTATAAAGACACCCGTCTGATGATTATATCCTCAAGATCCTTAACTAATTACATCTGCAAAATCCCAATTTCTAAATAAGGCTGCATTCTGAGATTCCAGGCAGACATGATTTTTTTTTGTAGGTTGGACGCTATTCAATCTACTCCACAGAGTCTGGGTCCTCTGCCGGGTTAGGCTATTCAGAGAAGAATTTGCATTCCCATGGCTCCCAAATCTCCCTTCTGCACCTGCCCTGTTCCCCTGATCCTCACAGGACGTGGAAGGAGGCTGGAGCCTGGACAGATGCAGAACAAAGCACACCTACCCTGCTGGCCGTCGCTCCTGCCCCGCGGCCCTGCTCCACATCCCAGGCTTTGTCCCCTGGGAATCACCCAGCCGAGCTGCCTCCATTCCATCCCCCACCTTCTCTGGGGAGATGGGCCTCTGTCTCCAAGGTTCTCTTCTTCCCACTGGAAGATTTTACAACCCGCCACTCCAGGGCTCAGGCAACCTGCAGGGACTCGACTTTTTATTTAAAATACCCTTTTTTTCTCTATAAAGATGACACAGCCTAGTTCCAAGATGATTTTTTAGGAAATAATGAGAATATGAAAAGGATGAAAATTGTCATCAATCCCACCCCATAGAGGCCACCACTTCACTGTTCCCCAACAGTCTTTCTCCATGAAACATATTCCTTATTTAAAAGAGTTAGGATGAGCATACGCATATTGCTGCCCAGTCCCTTGGATCTCAGATGCACAACATTGAATGAATTGATACATTTAATTTTATGATATAATAAACACCCATGAAAACAACACTCAAGAATTAGAATTTCTTTGTAGCTTTGCTCTTTTCATATGCTCTGTCCTAATCATTTCCTCCTGTCACTAATAATGTCTCAAACATGATTTTAATAGCTGTTTGTTATTTTGTGTTACACATGCATTGCAATTAATTTAAACCATCCTACGTTATGGACACTTAGATCAAGTCCAATTTTAATAAAAATAATAATAAGGCAATGTATAACTTTGTTCACAAATCTTGAATATCTCTGATATTATAACAAAATATAATTCTTAATCAAAAGATAAAGATGTTTTAACATTTTTGATACATAAGACTAAACCTCTAGCTTATAACAATTTATAATTTCACCATCTGGTTCATTATTCTCTTCAAACACTATTAACTGTGTCAACTTTGACTAATTTAAAAGACAATGTGATAGCATTCTAATTTGTATGTCTTTGATTACTAGTGAATTTAGAGATTCTCTTCTTGTATTTATGAAACATTATATTTCTTGTGTGATGGCCTCTTTGAATTCTTTACCTATTTTTTTCTACTGGGATATTTATCTCTGTGACAATTCATTTGTTCATTCAACAGATTTTTATTTAGTGTCTGCAATGTGCCAGACAGTAGGCTGGATTGAGGGAAAAGAATGCTGTGGGGTAGGGGGAAAATGGTGTGTTGATTTCTGCCTTCGTGGAAAATTATGTTCATTTTTTCATAAATTTATAGAATCTCTTTATGTATTAAGACTATTAACTCTTTGTCATGTGTCACTTGCATTTTTACTAATTTGTCATTTCTTAATTTTTGTGTATGGTAAGTATTGTTTTACAGAAGTTTATGGGGAGATATTTTGAGGGGAGTGGGAACAAAGGGAAAGAGTTTATTCTTTGAGAGAAATTTCTCATCAAAAATGTCCATTTTCAAGAACATGGATGGACCTAGAGATTATCATACTAAGTGAAGTATATCAGAAAGAGAAAGACAATTACCACATGATATCATTTATATGTGGAATCTAAAATATGATACAAATGAACTTATTTACAAAACAGAAACAGATTCATATACATAGAAAACTTAAGGTTACCAAAGGGGAAAGGGAAGGGGAAGGATAAATTAGGAGTTTGAGATTAGCAGACACAAACTGCTATATACAAAATAGATAAACAACAAGGTCCTACTTTATAGCACAGGGGACTGTATTCAGTAGCTTGCAATAACCTATAATGGAAAAGAATCTGAAAAAGAATTTGTATATATACATGTATATGTACTACTGAATCACTTTGCTGTACACCTGAAACTAACATAGCACTGTAAATCAACTATACTTCATTTTTTTTAAAAAGTCCAGCTATTATTCTTATTCGCTTGTGTTTTCATTCTATTCATATAATTTTTCCATTTGGACCTTATTTTGATATATGAAATGAGGTTTTAGAACCTTATTATTTTCCAAATGGTAATCAATTATGCCCCTGCCATGTATTAATGATCTGCCATTTTCTCATTGTTTAGAAACTCATGTTTATCATACTTGTTTTATAAACATCCAGGTCTGTTTCTAAGCTTTCTGCCCATTCCATTGTTCAGTCTATTCTTAGGCCAGTGTTACAGTATGCATTATTCAAGCTTTATAACATGTCTACTATCTGACAGTGCAAATTCTAGCATTAAAAAAAAATTCTTGTCTATTTTCACTCTCTTCTTTTCCCTCATCTGAGATAACTTTATTATAAACACCAAACATATGAACAAAAACTTCCCATGGAGACCTTGGAATTGTCATAATATCCCCCTAGACTGTAAACTATATAAAGTTTGATTCACCGTTATTCTCAGTTGTTAAGCAATTCTTCTTAACTATCTTTTTCTCCACAGTCCCTTAATATACCTGACCCTAATGCCCCACCTTTCAGGACCACAGTAAACAGACCTGTCAATTCAGGTCATCTGTTTCCAACTCAGCCTCATACACCAGGAGAGTCCAAGACAAGAGGAAGGTTGCTTGGGAGTTAAAAGAGGGAGGGAAAAAAAGCAGTTTCCAATTCAAATTTTATTAGCAATGTAAGTTTATAAATCAAGAAAAATAAAAATTCACTTAACCTTTCCTTTGTATTGATCAAAAAAGTACAAGCATTTTGATATATTTTACTACAATCCACAGAGTATTTTAGATATTTTATGATTATTAGAGGATTTGTTGGCTAGCCTGGTCCAAAACAACATTGTTCTAGAGAACAGAACAAAAGAGAAATTCCCTAACTTCTCATTTATAATAAACTATAAGAGACACACGAGGTTCAGATGGCGTCTCCTGGAATTTTCACCAAGAACACGGTACAGGCTTTAGTTCCTTCTGAACCTTCTATGTGTCGCACATTGTTCTTGTCCCTGACTGTTCGACCTGTAACATTTGCCTCTTGCTTCAGTCATCTTCCCTGTATGCATGCTTACAAACGTACATGTTCTAGTACAGCCTCACAAGCAAACGTATGTATGGTTTCCAGGAGCCTTAGAAAAAGAAATTAAACAATGAACTCATCTAAGTTTTCCAGCATATCAGCAGATACCAAACTACCTTTATTTTCTATGAAACTTAATAAAACTGAATAATTAGGGTGCTACATTTATTCAGCTATCAGTAATAACAGCTTGCTTAAAACTTTTTCAGTCTACTCCAAATAACACAACTCACAACAACATACAGAATTCATTCAGTATTCATCCTTTTCTCTCTTGGCACCTAAAAATAGGTCAAATTTCTTACTCAAAGTCCAAAGTCACTTTACCTATACACGTCGTGTTCTTTTTAAGAAGTGGATTGGAGTAAATCAGATACCTCTTGGATAAAGCATTCGAACTAATTCCAATGGAAAATACAGGGCTGCATAAGTCTGCTGTGAGGCACAGGATGAAGGACCAGCCATGAAAACAGGCAGATACTCACTGAGCCCTTCTGTGTGATGTGTATGTTTTCAAATGTATTGATCTCAACCTTAGCCCCTTTTAAATGGTTAGTTTCTCAATCCCACACCTCCGCCTCTCTGGACTCAGACTCCCACTTGGACCCTGGACTTGAGACTTAGACTTTGAAGGGTGCACTGCAAGTGCTGAAGGACCACCCCAGTTTCTCTGTACATTCCCCTGGCAGCTCTTACAGTAGCATCAAGAAACCTAGTCCCATCTCAGAGAAGTCATCACTAGGGATTCCACCAGGGGTCTCAGGACTTAAACACGCCCCTCGTGTTGCTGAGGGGTCTTTGCAAACACTGTTGCTGAAAATATCCGTATAAGAACTGAAGTTCTTACTCACCCACAGAATCACAGGGTCCAAGACCAAAAAAGCTGCCTCCACCACGTAGGCATCAGACTGAGGCTGTAAATGCCCAATGGTCACTAGACCCTTAATTTCAACTTGGTCCTCTTCAAAATTCTCCTTTCCAAAGCCTTTGAAATGTCTTATTTTTCTTAATTTCAAGTGGCAATCATTCTATAACTGGCCATAATTTAATTTATATGTAAATGAAATTATATTTTCATTTTCATTTATGTTTCAATTGAAGCTAGAAAAAGTCACTATTTCTGGCTTATTAAAAACTAAAAGATTGAGTCTTCTTAAGTAGACCAAAGATGGGATTCTAAATTATATTTATACTTTTCAATTTAGTAACCTAATTATATTAAATTAGACTTGGGACATTTTCTAAAATGTCTAGAGTTTTCTGACTCAGCAGATTTTTAGTTCACTTTCTTATTAAGAGCTTATGAATGTGTGGTCTCACATTTTCTTTTTTCTGATCCTACATTGAAATCATAGTCATCACACATTTTCTTGGCAATTTCAGGAGACACCTGCTCCTTTTAAGACAGTCTTCTTTTTACCTGGACTTCATGGAGTCACTTACCCCTTATGATTGCTTTATTGATATTTAAAATAATTTTAAAAGTTCTTATTTTCCCTGGATCTTTGTCACAGAACATTCTCATTCCTCTGGCGTGGTATTACAGTAAAAGTTGACAAAACTTGGAATGACATAGACACTTCAACATACAGGGTCATGCAATTAAAATAATGTATAATATTGATTAATTAAACAAATAAACACTCAGGAACATATAATTAAGTATCCTTTTTATGCACTGAATCCATTCAAAATAGATGAGTTTAATGCTACTTATAACAAGTCTAAGGTTTTAGAACTTTTAAAATAAGTAAAAAAATATATGCAGAAATTTAGGTGGGTCTTATAAATAATAAAAACTAAGATTTATACAGTTTTTTTTTGATGTGCAGAACACTTTATGTATAGGGGTCCGTTTAATCTTTACAACAACTTGCAGTTAGATGCAGGCAGCCATATTCACAGAACCAGTGGAGTGAGTTGTAGGCCAATTATTCTACTCCATTTTGTATAAGGGATTTGAGTATTCCCTGATTTGGGTGTCTGCGAAGAATCCCAGAACTAATCCCCCTCAGATACCAAGGGGTGCCTGTACTATTGTCATCGTTTCACAGGTGAAGAAGCTAAGACACGGGAAGGTTAAGTGACTTACCCAAAGTCACACAACTCCAGTGACAGAGTCTTGATCCAAACTCATGCCACCTGACTCCAAACTCATGTTTTTAACCAACTACGCAATATTATCCCTCAAGTCTTATTCGCAGGCAGTTTCCATTCCAGTATTAGCCAAGAGCCCAACCTTGCTAAACTCTATTGTCAGATGAGTCATGACTTATTCATATAGCTATGCAGGATGGAATGCACAGTCTTGCAATGATATTCAGAGCTCCTTCTTGGCCCAAAGTAACTGCCATGCAGAAGGTCCTGATTTACAAATGCAGGATTTAGCATATAAAAATATAAAAGGCTCAATTACATTTGAATTTTAAGTAAACACAATTTTTTTAATATAAATATGTTCAGGCCTCTGATATGGTTATATTTCTATAGCCCCCTTTCCCCCCAGCAAACCAGCTCCCCTGAGATAGCAACTCCCAGTGCCTAAGCCATGTGACTTAATTGACTGAATTACAGGGCAGCTCCCTGTCCAAAAAGATTTTGTCCATCTCTTAATATTTCAGTTGAAGCCTGAGTCACAGAAGATAAGGTCTTTGGATTCCAAAGCATCAGCAAAAATTATCACAAACTCCTAAGCATCATTCTTACTCCCACCATACTCCTGGTCTCCAATTCTTGGTGCAGTGAAACATTCAAAACATCATATATCGAAAAGAATGTCTTTCTCATTCTGTTGCTCTCTGTATAGTTTCAGTCATAAGATATAAAGAGCAGATGGACATGGTCTTTTAACATCTGAGGACAGAATTCAGTCCTGGATGCTGTGTATCTGATAGCCTTAAACTCTACACTGGGGATCAGGCCAAAATGCACAGTTTCATGTAAAATTAATTACTGGGTGAGCTTCCCATTACTGAGTTCACAGTGGTCTTGAAAAATATTGTCCTTCCAGGTATGCCAAGTCAAAATCATGCAAAGTGCTATTTAATTGATGCATTGAGCTTACCAGCAGCCAACTCCATTATATTAGCCCTGTGTTGATCACATCAGCAACTGGTCAGTAAATAACTTGTTGACTGATTGACTGAAGGGATATTGGAAAGGTACCAGGTGATTCTCTTTGCTATATGACAAGATGTCCTTTGCAAGGGTAAACTCAGCAGGGTAACAGACAGCAATTGGGGGAGCTGCTGAAAATTATTCATGAGAGCAAAAAAAGAAGAGAAACACGGTATCTGCATTCTCTGCTGGTTGTATAAGCATTGGAAATGGAGTCATCACGGCATTAAGAACAGAGAAAACAGCACAGGATTGAGAGGAGGCTTGGATTTTGGTAATCTGCCAATAACCCTGTGAGAGGCCATGGAAAAGTTCATTTACGTTCTTTCTGGAAGTTTGGTTAAATGTTTTCTAAGGTCATGCCTATTTTTTAATTTTATTATTTTTCTTCTGATTCAGGTTTATATTCATTTAAGCATCAAGAAATCTTAGCTTTCTGCCTCTTCTCACATATTGATTTGCTGCTTTTATTCCTCAACTTTCTAAGCAGATTCCACACTTGGAAACTGTAATGTCAATTTCTTATGAATATTCCTACTTCTAAGGGAGTTCAGCTAGCTAGATTAATCAGGACAGATCAATCAATCCTTATAGCCATTCATTCTTTTAATTCAATGAATGCTGAAATTTAGTCAGTAAATATTTAGTATTTATTAAGAACTGCCTACATATTATGCACTAAACCAGGTGCTGGTGAGTAGGTGCCTACTCTCAAAGAGCTCATAGTCTAGGTAGAGAAACAGAAATGTAAACGAAATTTCAACAAATCATGGTACAAGCTGTAATAAGTGTTTACAAAGAGCCGTGGTAGGCTGGAGGGAGGGGAACATCTTGCATATGAGTCAATCAGAGAAGTCATGCACAGAGCAAGGACTGCTTGAGCTTTGAAAGATGAGGTTGTCAGACAGAAAAGCGAAAAGAGGCATTCTGGGCAGAAAACACAAGGTTATTCTTCAATAATACGCACAGCTGATAAAGGCTTGAGAGGAAAGGGAGTTGGGGAGGCCAAAGAGGCCATGTTTGATAGCTAAAAAGTCAGACTGAAGAGAGAAATGAAGAATCAAAGTTGAAGAAAATTTTTAATGTATTAAAGTATGTATGTTTGTGGGGAGAGCAAGAACATGAACCTCTGCCCTATAGAGAAATCTCAGTAAACAGCACAGAGAACACCACGATCTTCTATAAACCAGTCTTTGGAGCAAGACATTTAGTTGTAGCATCAAACAATGATTCGGTACTGAGTTTCGATTTTCCTTAACACTACGTCTTCACAAGGCTTACTTCTCCTTGACCCTCAAGCTAAAGTTACCCTTCCTTCCCAGCAAGTCCTCTCACCATATGACCCCATCAATTACAACTTGTAAGAGCACTGTCTATTCATCTATTTATTTGCTTTGGACGTGAAAAAAAAATATGGTTCCTTCCACAGATGCTATTATTTGAGATGGTGTTTCTATTCTTGAGTCAAGAATTAATTTCCTGTGCGCTCCCAACCTGACAGTGCCTAGCACTGTGTCTGGCATATCAAAGCCAAAAAATCCAATTTCGACATCTTGGAGCAGAAACTCTATTTTCCCCTTCTATTGCACTAACCTTCACAACATCTCATATTCCCAGGGGCCTTGTGACCCTTCAATAAATAGTGGTGAAATTGGTTATTTCATATTTGTATTACATTTTGTATTTTAAAAATCTCTGAGGTTAGCTCCTAAGTCCTAATGAAACCTGTTTCTCTCTCTCCTAGAATAAGTTAAGGTGCTCAAATAGAAACAGATTAGGGGTGGGGGAGATATAATTAGAAATCAGCAGAAATGGTAGCTTTCCTATTTGTATTGCATGGTTCCTTTCATTGAGCATAATGCATGAGCTTCAGAATAATATGTAACATGGTCATCAATTTTAATTTTGCCAGCCTTTCATTTGACTATTGCTGCCATTCCCATCCAAATCATCAAAGAGTGCTGCCAGGATGATTATCACAGCCACCAGATCTCTCCCCTGTAATAGCACTGAATCTGATCAACCTATTTTCTTTGCAATGTGGGATCACACATAGAGAGCTATTGCACTCACTCTGAAAATCATCCTTTTCCAAAAGCACAGATTTCAGAAGTAGTAATTACAAATTACATATTCTGCATATAACACATTAATATAATAATTAGTAATATTAATATAACTCATTTCAGATAAATATTAGGTTCTATTCCACATTTAAATGGTTATAGCACGCTGGATTGAATACTCCTGCCTCTACTCAGTTAAAGAAGAGTTTACATCTCAATTGAGGACATAAGAAAAGAAAGCATTCTCAGACTTGGCCATTTCACCAAAAGATTTCTCTCTGATCTTTAAATATTTCACCTTAAAAATAACTGACCCAAGTACATATAAAAGCTAGGAGTCCCCTTCTGTCCTCTAATGTTGTATTTTGCACATTTTTACTACATACAAGCCAAGTTTATGCAGGAATCAGTAGTCAGTGCTAGAATTCATGAATAAATGTTATTCCAGTTGGTATTTTAGTTCAAAGGAGATGCTTTTAACACAAATTTATATGGGCAGATTTGCCAAATTATCAGCTTCAGTGGATGTTGATAGTCTAAAAGATCACCTGAGATGCCCCAAGAAATAAAAAGGCACAGCATTTTTAAAATTAGGCTGGTAGTTATTTCCATCTCTTTAAAATCTGAAAAAAAATCACTTAGTGTCTGATTGCAACTTTATCATCTGATAAATGTCTTCCCCTGGGATAATAAAACATGTAAGTGACTTCCCGGTGTTACCCATGAAGTTATGGATGAAAACTGTGCAAACTGTGAGTTCTTGGTTTCCCACAATAAATTCAGAGCTAAATAGACAAAATTTCTATTTCAGCATCCTTGGAGGCTTAAATCCACTTCACTCATTATTTCTAGGTTATGTTCTTTTCACCTAACTCTACCACTCATATAATTTGTAAAGGCCTCTTAAAATAAACATACATATTGCATCATCTATGCCTCTGAAATGAATTTATTGCTGGGATTTACTGTATTTAATGACAGAATAAAATCCTCATCTAAATTCATAGTTCACGAATATAATTGACAATATATGCTATACAGTTCAAATCTTTTTAAACACTCTCAGACACACACACACACATACACTATGAGATTATAAATCATGGCATTCTCCATGGTAGGTAATTACTTTCTAAATAATCAGTGTCCAGTAATATTCTCATAAGTTATGGTGTTTACAACTAAATGAAGATTAGTGTAATTGCAATACTCACAACAACAAGTTAACAATGGCATGAGTCCCCAACTGACATGGAAGGCCAATAAGCAAGGAATGCTTATTCTGGCCTAGAACAGTGCCTGAATTAAATATATATATTTAAAACAAATATATATATATATATTTGTTTTAAAAAATGAATAAATAAACTCTCTGTAAATATTAAGTGGGAAGTAACTTCTTTCTTTTTAAATTCTTTTGTAGTAAAGCAATGTAGAGGAGGATATATTTTGGTTCAAGAGAAAACATACATTTGACTTACATACATTTGATACAGAAACAGCATCCAGATGGGCAGGATTTTAAAGTGAATATTTCCCCCCTATAGGAGACTCTATAATTACCTAAATGCTGAAAAATCATAGTGACTTACAGTTTCTGGAAAGTCTTACATGCAGCAAGGTGTGGTAACCAAGGATATCAGCGTGTAGGGACTGACCCAAAGGGCAGAAGTGAATTCAGGTGAGCACATTGAACACAAACTATCTTTGGAACGTGTGTCTAAGGGTGATGTGTTTACCTGCTCAGATCTAATGACCACAGTCATTTTTCTGGTTGAAGATATACAGCCTAATGTACCAGCTTGTGGAGAACAGCATGCCATGTGTGTGGTTCATGGAAAAATACATTCTTCCACAAAGTGTTAACACTTGGCCAGCTATCCACAAGATCCAGTGTTATGGTAACATCACCATTTTCTCTCTTATGCTGAAAACGTCTGAGCTCTACAGCTTTTACTTTTGTGCGTGATCAATATGAAAACAGGATGATGGAAACATGTGACACATTCTAACAAAACAACTTCTTAGCTAAGTAATGCATGACACACTACAAGGAACTTGATTTTCCTGTTTATCCTGCTCACCCTTAGCCTGGCTTAACTCCAAAAGTCTAAGTGACGTTGACTCCTCATTTGGTCCAGGCCAACTCTACAATCCCACAGCCCCTAACCTTTTATCAGATCTGCTCCCAGGGTCTTGCTGGGGGTTTTACTGTGCTAATAAGAAATTCTGGATGGATAGGATCCAGCTTTCAGATTTTTTAATTAAATCAGAAGATGTCTGCTTGTGGACTCAAAATTTACATTTTATAACTGCTTAAGCATCCCACAACATCTTGGAACATGAAGATAGATGTACAGGGAAAAAAGAAAGATAATAATAAAAAGAAAAACTAAATTAGAAAAAAAAATCCAGAGACTTCACACTATGGGTTTTTTTCCATCTTCCAGGCTATTTTTACTTGCTAACTCTGCCATTTATCCATGGGTGTCGTGTGGCTCTCTGCCGGGTGAGTTACACAGTGCGAGTCCCACTGTCAGCTCCAGCTTCACCTTTCCCCCTCAACTACAGCCAGAAAGGTGTCACTGGGAAAAGCGGAAATACTGCATGTGAAGGTCAAAAATGAAAGTACTAACTGGAACATGTAGCCTAGGGGAGGGAAGGCTAAAGAGAAGGCATGTAACGGTGTTCAGACCAGTACAAGGTGTTGCCAGGTCTGCTGATCTGTTTTCAGTTAAGACTGAACTAAACAGAAACCTAAAGATGTCACTGACTGAAGGGACTTTAGAGTTTATCTGGCCCAACATCCTCACTTTAAAGCTAAGACATTTATGGTTGCAAAATAACCCTTTGAGGCTAAAAAACTGAACTTGACCATCCACATCTATCTTGCAAAGGAGATTGATGCACTGAGGACATGGTCAAACTAACACTTTATAAATCTGTTTTCCATTATGCAAGATGATTTCAGGTGGGACAAAGGCAGAAGTATATTTTCATAATTATATATTTCCTTCTTCTATATATATATTTAAAAATAGAATCAGCACAGCAATTTCATAGTATATAATTTCCTGTAGGTGAAAATAAACAAATCCCATGATGTGCCAAAGAGAAATTGCTCTTTTGGAAACATGGCCCAGTATTTGTCCTTGATCTTCACTGCACCATCTCAGCCACTTCCTTAGAAGTGGAAGGGGGCCAAGGTGGAGGCAATTGGAGCTTCTTTGAGATGCCAACCATGAGGAAGGTTTTTCTAATGTCAGAGATCTTTCTTTTTAAGGGAAATTAGGTTACTCATTGAGGTTATGAGAATTCCTCTGGATGTATCCCTGGCAATGATTAAATCCAACCTTCCTTGACATTATGAGACATTTGATGGATTCTTCACATTGTTTCTATCCATCATTGTCTGTTATTATTGAGAAAATGTGAAAAATTATCATGCTGTCAAAACAATAACAATATATTTAATGCCCAGCATGCCTCATGCAGCAGACAAATCAGTGTAAGCTGAAACCTCACATGAGATAATCCTTACTTCTTATCACAAGTTTGGGGATAAGTAGCAGTGAAACAAGAAAGGATAAACACACCTGAGAAAAATCTAGGTTGGGGTCAGGGATTTTTATCATTATTATTTCTATAAACCATGTGGACTGACACTCCCCCTAAATCAATACGAGTGTTAAAGGACAGTATTCCAACATTGACTCCAGCCTCTCTGTAGTTAAAATGGATGAAGAATGGGTACACCTATTCTTTTGTTTCTTTTACCAAAAGCTAAGCTTGATCTAGATACAGATTGTTGGGACATGTTTGTAGACGTGGTTCTCTAAGAAAGTCAGGTGGACTGACTGTTTCCTACCACTGAGCTTAGAAAGAAACTGGGTAGTAGCTTTGTACTGCTCCACTTTAGGAGAGGTGAACGTCTGGACCACAGTCTCAAACTGATCTTCTTCCAATGAAGAGATGTGATGGTGACATCATACCAAAGATTCCTGCCCATGAATTCTTTCCTCAACCAAGCTAAATGAATCAATATTGAAAGAACAATCGCATTTGGTTATTGATTTTCATAAATGGCTACAGGACTTTGAGTTTTGCAAGCCTGAGAGATTCGTGACAGGACTCAGGAGATCTCCAGCTACCCTCAGAAGATGACCAGAATCCAAAAGTTCCTGCTTAGTCACTTCTCAAGAACAGCAGTTGCCTTCTAAGATTTATTCCAAGTCTCCTGGCAGACGATATACAGTCGTGATTTTTTTTTTAATTAGTTTTAGGCCACTAAATATAATTTACACCAAAGTTCTCAGGCCAATTACTCCTGGAAAGTTTCCTGTTACTAAGACAATGTGTCAAATGCCTTGTGGAATAATTACACAATTGACCTGTCAAAATACACCTTTTATAAGCAGAAGATGTAAGTTATTAATGATTTAGATTTAACTGACTTTCTTATTACTAGCTCCTCCCCTCTTTATTAATATGAGACACAGGACAACTTAGGATCCTATGAAGTCAATAAAGGGCTTTGCATCTTTTGAAGAAGTAGGTCACGTCAAAACTTTCAGTAGAGTTAGCATAACCGATTCTTGGATATGAAGCAACAAAATTATAAGTGAAACAAAAAGATTCCAGAATTAACCTAGTGCCACAAATATATATATATTTATACACAAATATATATATATGTGTATATATATATATATATATATATATATATACACACACATACACACATATATATATGTTTATTATTAGGCAAAATTTATCAATAAAATTTTGTGATCATGCAAATTATAAAGGCAAAACCAGAGACATTATTAAGTACATACTTTTCTCATTTTTCTTTGTACAATAATCTCTAAATTGCAACATTAGTAGTAAATCAGGCTAACCAGCATCCTCACCAAAATAATAAGCATCGGTTGAACTGAAGAATTTTCTGTTTATGACTCACTGTGCCTGTTTTTAAGCATTTGGAAACACAAAATGTTGTTTGCAATGTCATCATCTGATCCAGATATTATATGGATCTTCTAAGTTAGATTATCCAGCCATGTAATCGAAATTTGTTTTACTTTACGTTTTAGCTCATCTTTTTTTTTTCTACTCTCTTTGGTTTCTTTGATTTGATGCCATTTGACATAATTGTGAACGTTGTCTTCAACTGTGTATATGAATTTTGTCTACTGGGATCTCACCTCCGAACTTTTAATTACCAGAATATCCCACTATTTAATTCTCTCATCCTGTAGCTTTAAACACCTACCCTATGCTGCTGACTGGGAGATTTATACGTCCAGCCCAGCCCTCCTTGACACAGACCTGTGTGCAATTGTCCACTTCACATCTCCACCTTGACATATATTAGACATTACAAACTTACTATGACTAAAACAAATGGCTGAATTTCACCATCCTGCTCTGCCCCATGTCTTCTCCATCTCCATCCTTCCAGAGTCTTTGCCCCAAATCAACGGTTTCATCTTTGAATCCTCTCTTTCCTTCACATCCCACATTCAAACTAGAAGCAAATTCTATTCGTTCTACCTTCAAAATAGCTCCAGAGTCTGGGAACTTGTCACCACATATACTGTTGCCAAGCTAATGCAAGCTTCCATTATCTCTGCCTGGATTATTGGGATAGCCTCCCGGATGGGACTTTTCTTTAATCCTTATGTTTCATAATTTATTCTCAGCATACAATAGCCAGACTGATCCTTTTAAAAGTCAAGTCATACCATGCTCTTCTTCGCCTCAAATGTTCTAATTATTTTCCATGTCATTCAAAGTAATGGCCAAAATCCCAACGTGACTTACAAGGTTCTACATGACCTATCCCCAGCCCCTGCCCCCAATAGTTCTGACCTACGTCCTACTACTCTCACCCTTGCTGGAATCCAGATATTTGGGCTATAAAAAGGAGAGAAGAGAGGAATGGATCAGAATCACAGATAAAGTATTTAGATTCTATGGAGTTTTTTTCCCCCCAAAAGGTTTTTGCATGGCTCACTTATGATGACAGGGAGAAGCTTGGTTATAGAGAAGCAGCACAGCTCCTGGCCATAGCCACTGTGCACCCCCCTCCCAAGGCAAAGGCCGTGTCTCTTTCATCTTTTGCATTGATGAATGCTAATGCAGTACCTAACATATAATAAGAAAACTAAAAATGTTCGATATATGCCAAATTGCTGGAGTTGCATACAGTTCTTTCAATAATTTTGGCAAGTAGTCTTTTGAAAAATATCATGAAATGCATCTTTATCAATTAATGGTGTCCTATACTCAATATCCATCACTTCAACATTGCAACAGCCCTAACACTGTTAGCCTAGCAGTTCTTGGTAATGACCAGAACATCTAATGCCATGTGATGTGAGTAGTTGAGTGATCCCTTTTCTAGGCTTCATTTCAAGGGTTTCTGAATGAGGAACTTTCTCAATATGGTCCTTCTTTGTGCAGAACCTACTCTCTGTGTCTTTGAATGTACAAGTAGTTTCTCAGTAAGACTTTCAAAGCCTAAATATCTAAATCTGACCAGAGGAATTTCCTAGAATTTGTTTTCTGTAAGCTACTGACCTGAAAGAGAACTTTTTTCCCCACATATTAAAAACATAATTTGTGTGAATAGCTACTCCTTTAATTTCTGTAACATGAAATTATGCAGACTTACTGACTAGAAACTTCTCCTGACGCATTTCAAATGTCAAACTGAGAAGCATATTAGGGAGTTTCAGCACGAAATCTCATATCCAGTATGACCTAGCATCAAGTCATCTAAGAAATAATAGTAACGGAATAGTATTTGGAAATGTGGCACAGTTGTTGAAAAGCATAATCATCTACTCTGTTATGAGAACGTAAAAATCTCTATAAATTTTAGCCTTCAACCATGAATGAATGGTAATGGTTAATGGGATATCTTCAATGTTTCAGCAGTTCCAGAAAATGTCTTGGTCATAGTTCTTGTGTGGTCTGGATGTAGGTCCTAAAGACTGAAAGAACATATGTTTTGTTTAGTTTCTTGTTATTTTTCACATGCTACTAATTTATTTTCCTCCAGGTAAAGTAAATGAACACCAGAAATCAAAATGACTAATCTTAAACTTTTCAAAAAGCCCTCAGAGTAGCCAGCTTTATCACAACGTTCATCCACATCACCCCTCTGTTTCTAATACTTTTCCACCTTGTTCAGAGAATTCTTACATATTTCTCAAACATTATTTCAAGTGTCAATTACTGTCCTACCTCCTCTGAGGAAGCCCACCCCTTCCCCACTCACCCCTGCTGTCTTCACTAGGGAATCATTTTCTCTTTCTCCTCTGAACTTATAGCATCTCTCATTGTATTCTGTCTATATCCTTCCTACAAGACTGTGACCATCTGGATGCCAGAACCATTTTTTAACCTTGCAAAGGATCATAAAGTGCAAAGCAAATAACGTGTTAAACAATGTTTGGGAATTTAAAGAGAAAGAGCAACCAGCATTGTAATGTCTTTAGATCAGTTACTCACACAAAGATTCTCTTTTATAGAATCTGTGCTCTGCAATCCTGAATCTCAAGCAAAATATCACTATGGTCTGAGCAACAGTCAGAACATCTCTGCCGGTGAGCACATCATATTCAGTGTACATTTTCCAGAATCTGGGCCAATGTCCTTGGGCCAGAATTTGCTTCATGTGGATTGACGGCAGAATTTATAGGAGAAGCTGCCTTAACAACGTCAATAACAAAGAACATTGATCTTTCCTAAAAGAGGAATCACACTCCCTATTCTCATGCAGGTTTCCTCTGGCAGAATCCCATCCTCTCTGAGACATGTTGGATAGTATAGAACAGAGTCATCAGTAGCCCTTTCTCACCCACTTTTTTTGCAACAAAATTACCTTAAACCAACTGTACTCAAATCGCTGCTGTCCTCAAACAAAAGCAACTCTGAAGGGGACGGAAGTCTTGACCCACAACCCTGTTCTCAGTACACAGAAATGGTAGACTGTTTCCTTACATTGACCACAAAGGGACAAATCAGTAAAAGCACGGCGCTGACTTGAAAAGGAGAGAAAATGAGTTTAATGGGCACAGATACTAATTTCCCTACTCTCAAGGGTATTACTTCACTTCAACAAATAAGCATATGCAGCGAGACGATTCCTGTTCCAGCTGAAGCACACTGCAAAAGCAGGCAAGTATTTTGGCCCTGGAAGGAAGCAGTAGCAGTGGCTTTAAAACCCCTAGAGAAGTAGGTGAGAAGGAGGCAAAGAGGGTACCTCTGGGTCAGGCTTCAAAATACAGATTCATTTTGTCAATTTGGCTGTTGTTTTATGTTGTGATTCTATTAGAAATGCTGGGTAGGGGATTACTGGATTTTTCTGGGGTCCTCACATGCTCATAATCATTCACCACTGACACTTGAACAATTTAACATGTTGGAAAATAAGTCCGTGTTTCCAATCCTCTACACTGTGGAACTAAGTGTTCCCAGCTTGTTCTATTTTTGCCATTGGACCATTTCATTTTGAAGACACACTTGGGGAAGATGACAGCATTAATTTAGCCAACAATATTTATTCTGTTTTCATTAGTTGTTTTTGTAGTTTCATATTTTGATGTTTGATCTGATAAATGTATGATACCCAGAGGATGACTCTGTTTGTACTAATAACAGCATCTCGTCCACACTTCAACAATGATAGAATAGTTCGGCTTCACTGTCAAAAGAGCATGAATCAGAAAGGCTCATGAGAAGAGGGGTATTTATAATGCAGATGGAAGCTACAGGGAGGGTGTGGTGAGGCGGGAAGGGTGAGGTGAGGTGGGTAGGGAAGAAAGGAAAGGCAAGGCACTGGGTAGAGGTGGTGGGTACGAGTTCTCTAAGCTGCTGAGTAACTTGAGCAAGTTACTTAAACCACTTAAATCTCAGTATTTTCATCTTCAAAATGGGTATGGGCCAGTTACAGTATAAAAAAAATTCGTGATTCTATAACTGTATACTTGCATACATTGAGTTTATAGTTGTATCAACACTATTTAATTGAGCAACGATGATCCTTGTGATCCCCTAACAGAAAACTTTAGAAAGAAGAAATGTATGGTACAAATAATTTGGGGGAATCAATAAGTAATAACAACCATTTATTGGGTGATTTTGTGACGGGCATTATGCTCTTTTGTGCATGTTATCTTATTGAATCACCACCATCACATTGCTATATGGGTATTTCATCCTTATTCTAAAAATTAAAAAATCTAGCCTCAAGGGTTTATGTAACCTGCCCAGTCACTTACCTACAACCAAAATTCAAATCCAAGAGTCTCAGACTTCCAAGCCTGAGCATTTAACTACATCACCTCTGAGTTAAATTCCAAAGAGGCCATATTTATAAAATTTAATCTTTCAAGTGTACATTGCAATCACGGGTGCCACAGAAAGGACATACCATTTTGTTGTCAGTATGAATGGCCATAATAGAGACATTCATTCTATTGTACCACACTGCACAATTGGTAGAGCAGGGGGAAAAGGTAGCCTTAGAAATGAAGGCTACTAAATACAGAATAGACAAACAACAAGGTCCTACCATATGGCACAGGGAATTTATATTCAATAACCACAATAAAACAGAATATGAAAAACAATATATATGTATGACTGATACGCTATGCTGTATACCAGAAAAACTAACACATTATAAATCAATTATACTTCAACCAAAAAAAGAATAAGAGACCAAGAACAAAAGAAATAAAGGCTTTGGGAAACATTCTAATAAAGAAATAATAAGTTTTTAAATTTATTTTATCATTTGTTTATGAATGTTGGCTCAGAATGCCTACATCCAGGAAAATGGGTTTATGCTTCCGTTACTATCCTAAACATACTAGATAAGAATCACCTTTATATGTCTGTTTCCCTCACTAGCCTTAGTATTTCTGAAAATGAGAACCCAAGCCTTATTTATCTTCAAATTTCCAGCATGCAATCCAATGCTAAATACAGAATAAACAGTAAACATTAGCTATACACAATTTAATGAATAAGCATTTCCCCAAAACCAATTTATCCTGAAAATATACCTTGGTATCTCTTCCTTTGTGAGTCTCTGAAAGAACAAAAAAGGACAAAAGCAAATGTTTAATTCTACTAAAGTGGAAAAGGGAAAGCAGCTGAGGCAGAAAAAGAAACTCAACATTTTAAATATCGTTAAGCATCCATGTAAAGGAGGAAATCGTGCTGCCAGTACAACACTAAACCTTACCAAAAAGTAGGTAGCCTGAAAACTATTTTTTAAATGTGTATGTTCCTTATCTGATATAATTTATAGGAAAAATGTTAATAGCATTTTCTACGAGATGACTTATAATGACTTCAAGTACTTTATTCAACCCTGCCAAGGAGAGTGTGAAAAGTGGCCTATTGTTAAGATCTAGAAGACGGATGGGGAACCGAGCCCATTAGCAGCTGAGGGAGCATGGTGTTAGGAGACATCAAGGAAGCAATCTGGTCTTAAATTATGTTGTGAAAACTTAAAGATGTGAAGAGACCAGAAGTAAAGGTTCTGCTGTCATAGTAGAATCTTTGTCCTTGGTCATCTTCAAGGGTATGTGGACTATCTTGCTCTCATTCCCCCGTCCTCCTTACTCATCAGTATCCTAGAGTAAATAATACCCAGTGTAGTTATGTATATGGAAAATGAATCTATAGTTACCCCAGATTAGATTTCTCATATATTTAGAGGATGTGTCCACATCAGTGGCCATGAGTCATATCAAATAAATGACCACCGCTCCTTAACCACACTCTTAAAATTATGTACAAAAATAGCTACTTTACTTAAATCCCTGCTGAGTCCTTTTGTTGTCTTTGCATGCTGATTCAGAAGGACTATTTGATGTTTAAAATCTTCAATGCTTTCTTTTCTAGTCTTTTTCTTACTGTTTTGCATGAGAGAATACAGAAATCTAAGTCATACTGCCACAGACTCACATTAGCATAAATATCTCTCTTTTCTATGCAATTTAAAGGTTCATCTTATGATGAAAAAAATGAAATCAGTCTTCTTTTGCACAATGGGAATGATAAAGTGTAATCAATAACAATTTTTCATAAAAGGACTTAATTTTAAGTGATAGTGATAACATTAAGTGGTACTATCTTTGTATTTCTCCTGCTTTCATTAAATTGCTCCTTTAGCTGTGTCACTAAACAGACAGCAGTACATTGATAGGTATCTGAGCTTGTAAAAATCAATGAACAGAACTCATTGTGGTTTTTTTCCAGTTTCTCCCTGGCCTAGATCCTCCATCTCTTTACTGCCTTTCTCTGTGTCCAAGGAGACTGGTCCCTGCCCATTGCATCAGCCAGCCTCCCTGCCAGCTTCCTCTACAGTGGCAGCCAGTGGGAGGCACTCCTCACAAGAGACTGGAGTAGGTGTGGGGAATAAGAAGTTTGGGGGAATGCTCCCCAATCCCTCTCTGCTCTGAGTGGTGCCCCTCCACAACTACAGCTCTTGCATGGCAGTCCCTCCTCATTTCTCAAGCTCTCTCTGATTCCAGAAACACCATTTTCCTCTGTTTCCTCTGTTTCCTTTAGACCAGGGGTGAATTCTGTTTCCTTCTGGATCTTGACTGGTAAAACTTGAAAGCAGATCAACTTAAACTTTTTCTATTCCAATCACTTAACTCTGTTGAAAATAACGTCCCTTTTCTTTGTGTCATTGAGACTGGGATCAAACAGTTCAATAACAATATAGCCAGAAGTCATCTTTAATTCTGGTAATCAGGGCACAAAATGATGTTCATGAACTTTGTACACTGGAGAACTGCTTCTCCTTGGCCCCACTCTGGAGTCGCCCTTCTTGCCAACAGGAATGGAACATCATACTCCCTCTTACTACAGTGAGAACAGAGGACACAGCAGTACTCAGTGGTTAGAGAGCAATATCGGAGGAACCATCTTGGGGTCTGAGACAAAAACGAAAAATCAATAACACCGATCATGTCTTGATTTAAGTTTTTTATATTTTATTCATCAAGGATTTCTTGCATTAATTTAAACTGTTAGTATAGTGCATTTTTAAATTATTTATCTTGGTCACTGAGTTTTTGGCACTCCCTTTACATTTTATACCCAAGGTGAGTGTCTCGCTCCCCTCTCCCTAGTCCAAGCCCCGTTAGAAATAGTCAGAAAATGGAGAGTTCCCACAAACTGACAGACAGTCAGGGCTAGGTTATGACATCGTCATTAAAGATACAAACTTGGAATTCAGTTTGAATTTTTCCCCTACCACTTACTGGTTGTGACCTTGGGCAAGTTTCTTAAATCCTCTTAGCCTCAATTTCCTCATTGCAAGATGAACATAATAATATAGGTCAACAAATGCTAATCTGCACTGCAACTTCCAACATGTTCTTGGAACCAAATGATTGTTCACACATTTAGCACAAGCTAATTTGCAGCAAACTCTGACTGAACTGAGGTAAGGCAATTCATAATCTTTATTTTATCCCACATATGAGGCAGTTACTTACAGGGTGCTGCCTCAGATCCCACTGGGGGTGGCACCAATTAAATATATGTTGTATGCGTCATTTAGCTGGTCTGAAATTTGAAAGTTCTGAATTCAAAAACTTAGGTTAGCCTAAGTGTTTTGGATAATGACTGTGAACCTGTATCAGCTCTTTGTGCGGAGTCAATGAGATGCTGCATGAGATCACATCATAGAGTGGGGGTACCTGGTGAATACTCACTGGAAAATGGGCTTTCCTAGAACCCTGGAAATTGAGAACAGAGATTCAGTTCCAGACCCTGATATTGCTTGCTCCCTGGTGGAAAGATGACACCTCACAGACACTGAGTTGAGTTCAAAAGGCTATACTAGTTCTTTCAAAAAATGATGTAAACCCTGAATATTAAAGGTGAGTGGCAAGGTGAGAATGAACATTTGTCCTCTTTGTGTGGACAGTGCCACAGGCAGATATGGGTTCCTGTTGGATTTTGGGGGAAGCCAGGGAAGCTCTATGCTGAGATATGCTGTGTACACTCCTATGCTGTGTGGCCGCCTCCCTTCTGATTAGGTTTGCATCCTTGGCTAATTACATTTGGAGTTTAATCTAACCTTGCAGTATGTGTGTTGGGAGTGGGTCTCTTCCTATCAATCTGTAACCTGGCTGAAGCACTGCAGTTCTCAGGAAACACTGATTATTAATGTCATCTCCATCATCATCGTTGCCTAACGGCAACAGACGTTTTTCAAAATTGAAGCTTTCCTAGAAGTCAATTGATTTACAGTATAATCTTTGAGCAATTGCAAACGAAGACTAACATTTCACTGTAATTATGACTAAAAGCTTGATGGAAGAAAGTGGAAACGTCATCCCAGCCTGGGGTGGGATGTGAACTATATTAGCAGAACACGAATGATGAAGACACATCTAGACTGGACCACAACAGAGACAATTCCTTTAATGGTAAATGACTAAGGATTTTTACCAATTTCCAATAAGAATCGGAAGTTAATTTTAAAGCCTGCTTTATACTCTTCAGAGTTCCCTGTTTTTAATTTAATTTTTAATTTAATGCTTAAATTAACTTGCAAGAACAGTATAGAGTTGTTATTCCTCAGGATGGGTTTAGTCATGCTCTCTTCTCTCTCTTTTTTTTTTTTTTTTTGGCTACACATTGTCTTCATAGTATTAGATGACTAATTTGATTGGGGGCCCCATTTGTTAACTTCAGTCAGATTCCAGTGCTCAGAATGGGCAAAACAGATCAGAGCCACCCTCAACAGTAAACTTGTATCGGGGGAATTACCTGTCAAAATGGCCCGATGACCTGATATAAACACCCCTCAGACTTGCTGATATTAATAATGAGTTTGTGTACCTACCAGAATCATCTAACAAAATGGACAATGGAGCAGATCACTGGACTTACTGTGCTTCAGTTTCATTTATAAAATTAGGAAATTACACTAGAATATTTTTTTCAGTTTTTTTCTTTTTGCAGAACTCTTTCCTTAAAGTATTATTTTTTTAATAGGACACCCAAAATATGACATAAAAATAGAGACATTCTGTTTGAAGTAGGAGTTGAACCGCCAAGTCCCCCTTTACCTCTAGGTTGCCTGCCCCTTTCCAATGTCTTTACAAAGCACTTAAAGCTCCAAGGGATCTTATGAGACTCAGTGGGGCAATAGCTCCTAAGAAAGAATCCTTTCCACTCTAGCACTCCCTAGATCCACAAATCCATGAGATTCTAATAGTTACTATTTACTACGTGTCTAATGTACAAGGCCTGTAGTAGCATTTATTCACGGTATCTTACATAAGCTTTAGAAAGACCTTACAAGGTAAGGATTATTTATCCCCTTATACAGATTAAGGAACTGAGGCTGTAGAGTTTAAATAACTTTCTTGAAGTCACACAGCCAGTAAGTGAGACTCTAGAATTCAAGCTCAGTTCAACTGACCCCAAAGCCCATATGCTAACCAGCACGTCTATCAGGGAATCCGAAAGAGAAGAAAACAGCTTGGTGAATAAACTGCTGGAAAGAGTCTGCCTGAAACTCATCTTAAAAGGACCTGCGCTTCACAGTGGTTTCCTTTCCACTTTATACAACTGTTTTTTTGTTTTGTTCTATTTTGTTTTGTTTCTTTTCCTCTCCTCTCCTCTCTCCAAACCACCTGTCTAGGTCTCTAGAAATTTATGACAAAAAACATGATGACAGACAGCTGCCCAGTTTCACCACTTACACCCTAGGAATCCAGACAGCAAGTGCCCAGGGCACTTCTCAGGGGCAGTTGCCCATCTCAGGACCATTCCACCATGGACCCATTTAAGGGGGCAGGATAAGGGCATAAAACGGCTGTTCCTGCTGCAACTGGACAGCAGTCCTCAGAGAAGAGAGGTGGGAACAAAATGTTAGAAGGTGGGTCTGTTTCACAGAAACATGGTCCTGACTGGATTTGAAAAAGATGGCCCTTATTTCTGTTTTCTCATTAAAATACCTAACTATTGACTACCTGCTTTGTTCATACTTTGTGAATATGCAAAAATCTAGAAGACCAAGATTGTGGTTTTATCTAGGGTTTTCCATTCACTACTTGTACAGATTACTACATGGACAAATGACTTCTGTCCTAGTTCAGTTTATTGTTTGTTTGATTGTTTTTGTTTTTGTTTCTGTTTTGTTGTTGTTGTTGTCATTGTTGTTATATTAAATAAAAGGATTATCTCTAAAGAGTTCTTGATTACTCACATTTTCTGGGTTAGCAGAGCTGTCCAGAAAATATTTGTAATGTCAAATATAAATCCAAGAATCTGGGAGATCTAAGCATAAGTACTAATAATTTTCATATGTAGTTGCTTGGGATTTTACATTTGGTCCTCTCTCTAGTTCTTCAGGATGGTGGTCTAGATGTCATTATGTCATTCCTCTTCTGTGCAAAGAGGAAACATATCAAGAGGTTGAAGAACTTGTTCATAATCACACAAGTGACATCATGACTTGAACTCAGGTCTCCTGATTTAGAGTCAACATGCTGTAGTCATTTGGAATAATTTTCAAATTAGCCATCAAAAAGTCATAATTTTAGCCATTGCCATTTCTCTGTTATTAGCTCCTAGTTCTAAGTAGATAAATACATAATGAATGCTCTAGAGCTTTGAGTGCCACCTTTCCTAAAGCAGTTGACCTGGCATTTCCGAGTGGTGAGATCAGTGTTGTCACCTGTAGAATTGCAGCCTACCTTATTCTGGAAAATCAGTGTACAGCTGGAGAACTTCTAGGTCTGATATGTTTGACAGTCCCTAATGGGAATCCGTGAACACCTTATCAAGGTGGTTGTGCTTTATAAACCTGGGGTGAAAAGAAATACAAAAAATCCTCACAAATTAGGTAATGCATCTTGTTTGTAATTTGCTGTTTTCTTACTCCCAGTTCATCCCTTGTGTCTGAACCAACAATCTATCTCCTTCTAAACAAGGCTATTTAGTCAGCATACCCTGTGAGATTGTGCCTTGTATAACAAATCCTTTGCTCAAAATGGTTCTAATACTGCAATATTTTCAGCTTTGAGGGAGAGAATTAGCCATAGTTAGAAAAGGCATTTCGATAATTCATTTTCAATCATTTTCATGTCAGTAACCACATGTGTACCTAAATCAGTTTTGGATCAGACCTTAAGTAGGATCATCAGGAAAGAATATCTAGACAATGAAATAATGGAATAAATATAACCATAGCCCTTTTACTTCTTCCTTCTTAATTCTGAATGCTGCTTTTGTCCTTATCAATGCATACTAAAATAGCATTATTAAAAGAGATTACTGACCTCCTAACCATCCAAACCAATGGCCCCTTTATCTTTGAATTCTACATAGCATCTGACTCTAGTAATCATCCTCTCCTTAAAATATCCTCCTTCTTTGAGTTT
The DNA here is from genome assembly GCF_036321535.1 of Camelus dromedarius. Taxonomy (NCBI): domain Eukaryota; kingdom Metazoa; phylum Chordata; class Mammalia; order Artiodactyla; family Camelidae; genus Camelus; species Camelus dromedarius. The sequence goes on along the minus strand of NC_087441.1, from coordinate 16,778,004 downwards.
GGAGATATGAAGCTATTGCATTATTTTCACCTCTCTGAAAGTCCTGAGAGTTTTATTCTCTTGCTCCCAATGTTCATTATTTTCTTCCTTTTCTCTCTATTTACCTCTTACCTCAGATGTCACATCTAGTTTCAAATATCATTATAGGGAAGACCTCCAACTACGAGTAACTGTAAATTTCTTAGCAGAAAGAAGTGGAACAAGGGGAAGAAGAGACATGGGCACTGCTAGTCATTCGCCGGGAAGAGAATCATGTGTTTCCAGTCTAGATTTACAATTATGAACTGTTCAAATTTTCATCCTTGTTTGTAAAGCTAACAGTGATCCTCTTTTGCTTTTGGAGTTTGGGCAAGTTTCTTGAATCCTCTTTATATAAACTTTGCCTCTTTATTTCTCTTTTTTTAAAACATAGTGGCCTGTATTATCTGGATTTGATGTCTACATTTATTAATATGAGAGTTATTGGATTTTTAATATTAACTCATTTATTCTATGTCATGCTACATAGAAATAGGTCATGCACAAACAAAATTTAAGCAAGAAGAGCTTACAAAAACTAAATGTTACCCTATGTGAAAAATGTTAAAGTGAAATTGTTTATGGCAGTTTTATGGGTATCCTCCCCAAATCTTCATTTGCCTAAAGATTCTTCTTTTTATATAAATTGAAACTTCCATGCTAATTTTGAGGGAGAGAGTACGGAAAGGAACATGGGTCCCTGAGTCAAGTTCACAGGTTCATATGGACGTCCCACAACCTCCTAGTTCAATGTCAATTTCTGTAGTTCTGAAACAGAATTATTATAAATGCCTGTTAGAATTCTTGGAAGGATTAGAAGTGATGAAGTAAAATGCATAGAATACAGTAATATCATATTTATAAGTCTAATAGTCACTCTTAATATAGTATAGTATAGCACAATGTCTTCATAGTGGAGGAGGTCGACCAGGAGGCTTAAAGAAATCTAAATGAAATGAAGGAAATCAGACTGTGATTCAACCAAAATAGGGAGCCAAGTTCCAAACAGATCAAGATATCCTGCACTATCTTCTATTCAGTAAACAAATTACAACTATTACTTGTTTTCTTATTTGTGTAATAAAAGAAAGAGCTAAACAATATGGCAAAATCCAAGTCAGTTTAAAAACTTCAGTATGTGTGACAAGAAAAGTCAAGAATTTAAGGGCTGCCTGGATAGTTTATTGCTCTACACAAGGATGTCAAATAGGCTTTTGTATACTTGCTTACTTGCATTATTGGATTATTTGATCTTAGCCTAATGGAGTATGCCATTAGCCTATGAAATATTGAAAAGAATTTAAAGGCTGGATATGAGCACAGGGTGGTCAAGAGAATCTGACCAATGAGCCTTATCAGGTTTAGCTGCAGGAAGGGAGAGGTCAGGTGCTCTGTATCTGCAATCCCCAGTAGTCTGTGGGTATTGGACTGCATTTCATAGCTATATGGGTAGGGGATTTTTTTCCAAGTCTCTCTGAAACAAACTTTGATATAAATGCTTTTTGCCCTCACAAGCCTTAGCAGACTCAAATCTTCATGCTGTGAAAGAATGTTTCCCCTGCTTCAGAAATCAGTGACTGCAAACAGCAGAGGGAACTTGAACTGCTCCATACTGGAGTCAAGCTTAAGGAAAAGAGAAAAGAAAATACTTTGTTCCATGAGGATGAACAAGAAAATCCTACCAATGATCTTCGACTAAGTAGTTTTAGGAAAATGCTCTATTTGCTTCCCTGAGCCAATTGAATCATGATGCTCCTTGTACCCTGGGAACATATCAACTTCAATTAGGAAAAAAAAAAAAAGGAATAACTGAGCAGAACGTTTGATCAATTAACGCTTTATGTTAACCATATCTGTAGAAGGATAGGCCTGAAAAAGTAAGCCTATAACAAAAGCTACAAAACAACAAACGTACTTTAGATTATTCCTAGAAAGTCTTGGGTACATCTCCTGGAAAATGATCAAAGAAATAACGACTCTATTTATCAGCTTTCAATTATCCAGAAGTTGTTTATCGCATTTGTGGATGGTTCACATCTCTGTTCTACTTCTGCTCTCTCTGGCTGAATGCCTTTTGGCTATTATAGTGTCCATGTGCACTTTCATGAGAGATGGGCAGGGAGAGACGTTAGCAAGCGTACAAATTAAAAGACCCATAAAAGTGAGAGAATAGCAAGCCCTTTGGCTAAATGAGGCTTATGTATTACCTGTAGATCTACAACTTCCATGCTTTTCCTGAAATCATACTATGATATCCTGCCAGATCAGGGCTTTGTATTATCAGCATTCAATAAATATTAGTAGAAAGAACGTATAGCATAGTGATAAAGAGCCCAGGGGAGAGAGCTGGGTTACCTGTGTTTACATTCTATCTCTAAACTTAAGTTGAACGACTATTTACTTGACCTCTCTGTGCCTTAGTTTCCTTATCTGAAAGTAGCGTTGTGATAGATTGTATTGCTATCCAAATATGTGTCAAAGGGGCAAAATCTGGAGATGAGAATAGACCAAGGGAGAGAGACTAATTAAATTTCTGCCATTTTCACAGCTCCCTACCAACAGCAACAAGGGCAGCTACCCGTGGTGCAGAAAACATATACATCTTCCCAAACCACAAGTCCGTAGACCACGTGACATTCCTCCCACGCACTTCTCATTAATGTGATTAGTTCAACATGAAAAAGGTGAATCCATAATTGATGCACATGCTTCCTGGCAGGAAAGGATAATCTCTACCTTATTATTCATTGAGAAAAGCTTCACAGAATTGTATCAAATTGCCCAGCTGTGACAACAAGAGACTCAACTTTCTACCATCCTCAGGCTACTGAATCCCTAAAGTTTGGAATATCTGATGTATGATAAGGCTAAATTTGTCCAACTTATGTTTTATAAGAAGGAATTGAATAATCCTCTGGGAAGTAAACAGTCAACCCCAAAATGAAACAACACTGTTCGGGGGCATGGAGGTTCAAACTTACAATAAACCTGTGTTACTCAAATAAAATAGGGAGAGTGGCAAAACTATGCATAAAAGGTATTTAAAAATGAGAAAATAAATATTGCATGCCAAAGCTAGACTTAAAAGATTCATTCCAAATTTTTTAGGGTGAAAATGGTTTACACTCTCAGGAAAATTCAAGAAAACACAGACTTGTAAAACAATAAATAACAGATAAGAAAAGATCACTGTCTAAATAGGATAAATAGCATAATTAAAGAACTTTTAAAGAAGAATTTCAAGAAAAAGATGAGCAAATGATCTCTCTTTAAAACCATCAAAACAGCAAAATGTGTAAATACAGAAAAGTTCATGCCCAATGAAACTAGGAAATAGCTACAATGAAAATTTTAACAAAACTGGGAAAGAGCACAAAATCCAGTGCATCATACTTCTAACTCTTAGAAAAACAGCAGAATGGAGGAGAAAAGGAACTACATTGTCATTTGTGTTGCTACTCAACAAAGTTAACTGAGCTGAGTAAGTCAACACCAAATGCCAATGAGGGGATCTGAATGTACAACGGCTTCCCTCTAGGACACTCCAGTCTCCTTCTCAGCAGAGGACATGCTCACTGCAGTAGGGGCTCTGGGTTTTAGACTGACCCAACCAGAATCTTCAGGAATGGGGTCTAGGAATCTGCTTTAACAGCAATAAAGGAGCTTCAGAGCAGAGGAATCCAAAGATTGTGCTAAATAACATTATAATTCTGATATTTATATATGTATATAATTATATATAAAATGCTAAAATATGTTTATATCTGTTTTATGACAAAATACTATAGATAGATCTAAATACAAGCAAGTGTGTATATGTGTGTGTATACATATATATATGTGTAAATATTAGTAAATACTAAAAGGTACACATAATTCAGATCAGTTTTCTTGGCCTAAGTTCAATAGCCTAGCAAATAATAACATAAGTAAAATTGAAATATAAAGGAAAAAAACCCAACCTTTTGAAAATGTAAAAACTCCCTCTCAGAAAATTTATAATTGAAATAATAAATCAGTTCATATTATGGAATAATTATACAATAATAATAATGAAAAAATTTCAAAACTAAGACCTATAGTCAAAGTTGTACATAAAGGAAAATTATAGTCAAAACTATACATAGAGAAAAATTTATAGCCTTAAACACATCACTAAACACATCACATTAAATTAAACAAAGAATTTGGTTCAAATTAGTACACATACAGTAAAAGAAAACCCTCAAGGAAATTAAAATGAAGGAATGAATAAAGGTGAAACAAGAAATTAATTTACAGGAGGGGAAAAGTTATTTTAAAAAACATACTGTTAGCTAATCATCAGGAAAAAAAAAACACAATATACATTAAGATATTAAAAAGAATATAATAAAATATACAGAGAAAAAAATAAAAGTGAATAGTGATTTTTATCCAGCTCTGAAAATAAAATAGTAACCATGAAAGAAACTGACAGTTTACTAGAAAAATATATATTATCAAAAGAAATCCCCAAAATATAGAAAATCTTTACAGACTAAAGACAATAAATGAAATAAAATTAGTCCCCCAAATGACACTATTCATAGGAAATCTTTGCAAACCTTTTTAAATAATTTTTATGTTATTTAAATGTTTTCAGATCACGGAGAGAAAGATAAAATCTTCCTATTATTTTTTTCAAAGTCAGAACAAGACATATAACCTGACAAAGATAACATACTCATATACACAAAACAAAAAATGGCTTACTAATAAATAATAGTTGCTTATTTGAAAGAAAATTAAGTTGTATTTCTATCCACATTATAAACACATAAAAATTCCAAATGGATTAAAAATTTAGATGTACTTGAAAACCACAAAACTAGTGGTAGTAATTATAAAAAATATTTTATAGTGTTAAGAAAAGGATTTATAAGTATGCACAAAACCTAGGGACCATATTGAAAGATAAAAGATTTTTTAAAAAACAAAAATGGAGTTTCTATGGCAAAGATACATTAATAAAGAAAAAGGCAAATAAACTGGAGAACATACACACATTGTACAAAAAGCAAAAAGATCAGTACCCTAGAGGTCAGATCCAGCTTGCCCTATGTGTTTGTAAAAAAGAGTTTAGTGGAACACAGTTATGTCCATTTGTTTATATATTGTCTATAGGTGCTTTTGAGCTACTTCTGTGGGGTGTAATTTGCAGATCTCTGCTCTAATGCTAAGACCAGGGGTGATTCTCACTTTCTTGTCCATATCTTTGTTTTGAATAAATTTTATAATTTAAAAAAATTATAAAAAGTTATAGTTAATTATTTTTAAAAAATCTAATTAGACATATTGTCTATACTCATACAAATTCAAAACCTTGTTTGATTTCAATTTAAAAAAATAAAATAAATGAACATTCAACTCAAGTAGTTAGAAAAAGAATAATTAAAACACATATGCTAACACCATGCACTAAAAAACCAATGAATGAACAGAGGAATCAAAAAAGAAATTTAAAAAATACCTTGAGATAAATGAAAATGAAAATAAAACTTTCCATAACCCATAAGATGTAACAAAAGCAGTTCTAAGAGCGAAGTTCATAGCAATACAAGCCTACCTCAGGAAAAAAGAAAAATCTTAGATAAACAGTCTAATTTTCAACCTAAAGGAAGTAGAAAAGAAGAATAAGCAAAGCCCAAAGTTAGTAGAAGGAAGAAAATAATAAAGATCAGAGATGAAATAGAGACTAAAAGAATAAATAAATAATGATCAATGAAACTAAAAACTGGTTCTTTGACCAGATAAAGAAAAATGGTAAACCTTTAGAAAGACTTATGAAGAAGAAAAAAAAGAGTTGTGGCCCAAATAAATGAACAATGAAAAGGAGAATTATTACCAATATCACAGAAATACAAAAAATCATGAGACTACTAAGAACAATTTCCCACCAATAAATTGGACTACCTAGAAGAAATAAATAATTCTTAGAAACATATAAACTTTCAAGACTGAATCACAAAGAAATAGAAAATCTGAACAGACCAATTACTAATAAGGAGATTGAATCAGCAATCAAAAACTCCCAACAAATAAAAGTCCAGGACCAAATGGCTTCACTGGTGAATTTTCCCAAACGTTCAAAGAAGAATTAATAACAATCCTTCTCAAACTTTTCCAAAAAATAAAAGAGGAAGGAGCACTTTCAAACTCATTTTACGAGTCCAGCATTTCCCTGATATCAACCAAATATATTACAAAAAAAGAAAATTCATAAATAAAAGTCCTGATGAACATAGATGCAAGAAACCTCAACAAAATGTTGACAAACACAATTCAGCAACACAATAAAAGGATCATAAACCATGACCAAGTGGGATTTATTCCAGGGATACAAGGATGGTTCAACATCCACAAATCAGTCAATGTGATATACCACATCAACAAAGTGAAAGATAAAAATTACATGATCATCTCAAAAAATGCATAAAAAGCATTTGACAAAATTCAGTATCTACTTATGATTAAAATAAAAAAACTTAACAGAACATGCCTCCACATATTAAAGGCCATAGCTAATACTATACTCGACAGTGAAAAGCTGAAGGTTTTTTCTCTAAGATGAGGAACAAGACAAGGATGCCCACTCCTGCCACACAGTATTGGGAGTGTTAGACACAACAATCTTAAATGGGAAAAAAAAAAGTAATCCAAATTGGAAAAGAAGAAGTAAAATTGTCATTATTTGCAGGTTACACAATACTATACAAAGAAAACTCTAAAGATGTCACCAAAATACTGTTAGAATTAATCAATGAATTCAGTAAATTTCCAGGACACAAATTAATACACAGAAATCTATAACATTTCTATACATTAAAAATGAACTATCAAAAGGAGGCATTAAGAAAACAATCTAATTTATAATTGCTTCAAAAAGCATAAAATACCTAGGAATTAACCGAGGTGAAAGGGCGATACTCTGAAAACTCTAAGATATTGATGAAAGGAACTGAAGACAATTCAAACAGATGAAATTATACACCGTGCTAACGGAATGGAAGAATAAATATTGTTAAAATACCCATATTACTCAAAGCAATCTATAGATTCAATGCAGTCCCTATAAAAAATACCCATGGCATTTTTCACAGAACTAGAACAAAAAATCCTAAAATTTACATGGAACCACAAAAGATCACAAGTAGCCAAAGAAACATTGAGGAACAACAACAAAGCTGGAGGTTTCATGCTCCCTGATTTCAAACTTTACTACAGAACTATTGTAATCAAACTGTATGGTACTGGTACAAAAACAGACACACAGATCAATGGAACAGAATAGAGATCCAGAAGTAAACTGAAGCATATATGGTCAATTAATCTACAGCAAAGGAGGCAAGAATATACAATAGGGAAAAGACAGTCTCTTCAATTAATGGTCTTAGGAAAACTGGACAGCTACAATCAAAGGAATGAAACTAGACAATTTTTTACACCATATGCAAGAAATGAATTCAAAATGGATTAAAGACTTAAATGTAAGACCTGAAACCGTGAAACTCCTAGAAGAAAATCTGGGTTATTCACTCTCTGATGTCAGACTTAGCAATATATATATATATATTTGGATCTGTCCCCTCAGGCAAGGAAAAAAAAAAGATAAATAAAAAGGACTAAATGAAAATAAAAAAGGTTTTCACACGGAAGAAAACCATCAGCAAAATAAAAAGACAGCCTACTGAATGGGCTGAATGAATGTACAAATGATGTTTGATAAGGGAGTAATAGCCAAAATATACCAAAAAAAAAATTCATACAACCCAATGTAAAAAAAAAATTGAGTTTTAAAATGGGCAGAGGACCTGAATAGACATTTTTCCAAAGAAGGCATACAGCTGGCCAAGAAGCATGTGAAAAAAATGCTCAACATCACTAATCATCAAGGAAATGTAAATCAATACCACAAAGCGATATCATCTCACCACCTATTAGGATTGCTACTGTCAAGAAGACAAGAAATAACAAGTGTTGGCAAGTATGTAGAGAAAAATGAAACTTAGTGCACTGTTGGTGGGAATGTAAATTGATACAGCCACTATAGAACCAGTATGGAGTTTCCTCAAAGAAGGAAAAATAAAGCTACTATATGATACAGCAAGTCCACTTTTGGGTATTTATCCAAAGAAATGGAAACACTAATTCAAAAATATATATGCTCTCCAAGGCTCATAGCAGCATTATCTAAAATTTAGCCAAGATATGGAAACAACTAAGTGTCTATTGATAGACAAATGGATAAAGAAGATGTGGTATATTTATATAAGGAATATTAAACAAGAATGAAATCTTGCTATTTGCAACAACAAGGGTGGACCTAGAGAGTATTCAGCCAAGTGAAATAAGTCAGACAGAAAGATAAATATTCTGTTATCACCTATATGTAGAATCTAAAAAAATTACACACACAAAAAAAACAAAAACAAAAACATAACAAACAAACAGAACAGAACAGAAACAGACTCACAGATCCAGGGAACAAGCTGATGGTTGCCAGAGGGAAAACAATGAGGAATATGGGAGAAACAGGTAAAGGGGATTAAGGGGTACAAACCTGCAGTTATAAAATAAATGAGTCATGGGCATGTAATGTACAGCATAGGAAATATAGTCAACAATATTGTAATAACTTTGTATGGCAACAGATGGTAACTAGACTTATTGTGGTGATCATATTGTAATGTACAAAATTACTGAATCAATATGCCATACACTTGAAACTAATATAATATTGTGAGTCAATTATACTTTGATCAAAAAAACACACACACACACAAAGAAGTCAGCAGGAAGAAACTAATAAAAATAAAGAACAAAATGGAGAATTAAACATAGAAAAACCATAGGTTTAACTAGTATACATAAGTATTAAAATATGAGGATGATGACATGACTCACCATATCCTGAGGTTCTTCTGAAAAAGCTCTAAAGTATTCTTACTCCTCAAATCTCCAAGATTTTTCTTTCTTCCATTTTTACAAAACATCAAATTTTGCTTAGAAATAATACAACACGCTCCTAAAATGTATTCTTATTTCAAAATGGATAAAGTGCTATCCCTTAGGGCTCTCCTGTAGCTCAGTCTAGTGGGGAAGGCAGACCTGTACAGAGAAATGCAGCTTTACGGTAGTCGGCATACGGTAATGGAGTTAAGGAAACAATAATAATAATTTATTGCTTTTTTTTCCCCAATTGCAGAAAGACAATTTACTCTGCTCAAGACAATTTATTGTACAACAAGCTTTAGCAGAGAAAAACAAAAACTGAGACGATATGATTTGAGTCACAGTTGTGTATTAATATTGTAAACCTTAAACAAATTGCTTAATCTCTTGTGCCTCTGCTACCTCATCTCAGAAACCAGGGGAATGACTATACTCACAGTACTGAGCTCACAGGTCGTGAGGTTCAAATGAGATAACGTTCCTGAAAACCCTTTTAAATGTGCTATGTGCAAAAGTTATTTTCATGAACACAATTAGCATCGAAGTGTAAACGATGGTGAATTTCACCAGTATATTTAAATTTCACACTTCTTCCACTGCTCTTGAAAATACTTTCGTATGTGAATAGTGCACAAAGGATTTTGATTCACAAATTTAATGGCTACACTCTATCTTAAAGCCATAGTTATGCCCCCAAATTAGTTAAGATCAGAATGTAGTCCAGAGTGTCAGGTTCTCCGTAGTCTAAATATTGAGGCTCTTTAGAATACATTGTGCTTACTCTTTCAGACTCTACTCATTATTTAGACATTCTTGTTAATCATGTAATTACAGTGTAATTACAATTACAAAACAATAGGTCTCCAAAGTGACCTCAGGTAAACAGATTCTGCTTACCCACAGTTCTCTGTTACAGGATGCATGCTCACACTCACACACCTTTTGAATGTTGACACTGTCCCTAAGCTTTGAGTGATATGCTTACTAAGAGTGGATGTCTATTCCCAAACTCTTTATGTTGGTTATACTGCTAATTATAAGTATGTAATTTAATTTATTATTGAATAAACTAAAAACGTAAGTGGGAAAAATAAAATTGTTTCCATCAATGTGAGGTTGAGTGGTTTGGAAAGATTTGAAAATAGGTAACTCATTTAAAAATTCACTATCAGATGAGTTGTGGACAAGACAATTGTACAAGCTTGAGGGGAAAGAAGATAAAAAATTCAAAAAGATTCTGAACTGGAATTGTGTCAGAAGTGTCTACCTTCTTATTCTACTTTCAAGAATACAGAAGTATAGAATCGTGCATTATACTTGTGGTTAATATAATAAAATAACTCAGAAGTTTATCAATGGACACAAAGAATAATAGGCCAAAGGACAGGCCTATCTCAGAAGATTGTTGAGTGAATGTACACTTCATGTTTTAAAAGTTAACATATTTAAGGTATATACATAATCATTTTTGATTCTCTCCTTTGACTTTTAAAAATTAATTATGCATATTAAAATATTAGTTTGAAACTGGAGTTATTTCAAAACGAGAACATATATTATAAGAACACTCATGATTATTTTTAAATTCCATTAAATAAATAAATATGAATTAATCCCCAACTCAGTCTTAGATAAAATAATAGACACTGCAGGGAACAGAAAGATGAGTAAAGCTAAGTATTTGCTTTCAAGGCCTTGGAAAATCACAGACTCCTTACATATGAGAAAGTTCTCAGACCCCTATGCGCCCCCTGTAGAACTGTAAACAAAGATGAAGAGAGAGCATTTTGGTTTACCACTCACTGCTGTAAGGATTGAAGTCACAGCCTGCTGCAGTCGCTGAGCAGCAGTTCACTCTGAGAGGAAAATAAGACAGTAACAAGATGAGGCCCTCTCTGCTTTGGACAAGCATCCCCTTTAGACAGTTAGATGTATGTCTCAGGAAGGATTTGAATGAACCCAGACTCTTACATCTTCCCATACACAGAAAAGCACTAAGATCATTAACTTGAGATACCTCTTCTTTGTGACCAGCAATACTCTTACCAAGATTACCAAGATTACTTGACAGCATGTGTTCCCTAGCCAAGAACATCACATATAAACTGGCTTCTCCTTCTGTCTCTTCAGAACAGCTTCCTCAGAGCTACTAAGTGGCTGTCTCCTGGGCTTTAGTCCTCAGTAAGGCCCTGAATAAAACTTAATTCACAACTCTTACATTGTCCTTTTTTCTTTCAGTTGACATCCCTGAAGCTGTGCAGATCATGATTCACATAACCATTTAGAGTGGCCTGACGGTTATAATGTGGTCAAAACTAAATGCATCCTTGATTTGGTGAACCAATCAGACACAGGAACTAAAAATACCTGATGTTTTAGGGTCCATTTTGTATGTCAGCCACATTAACCATTTTTATTGATAGAAATTGTTACTACATTCCTACCACTGTCTAGGTAGGGACAGGCAGAAAATACAGTGATTAACAAGATCTCCAAATTATTTTCAAAGTGCAATGGAAGGTCCTTGAAGGATTTTAAGGTTAATGACATAATCCAATTAATATTTTAAGATTATAAGAAGAAGAAAGGGTTAGAATGGGGAGAAAAAAGACAATCAGAAATGATGTAGATATGTTCTGTTATCTCCAGGTTTTTGAAATTGTTTTATCATATTTAAGATGTGGTGAGCAAGTCTCAACTTCCTTATCCTAGATTCTAAGCTCCTTGTTATCAGGAATTACAAATCTCACTGCTTGATAATATATGTCCAGAAATTTCTAGAATTATCTTCATTTAAAAATTTGTCCCAAAATTCCTACATACGTAAGGAACATGCCAGGAATTTGAATAAATTGGCCACCAAATGGCATCTCACCACCTCTTGCTCCCAGAAGCAACAAAACCCTTCCTCATTTTGGCTCAGAATATACGACCTCTGCACTCAGGAAACCTAACACACAGTAAGTTTAACTCATCACATATTCTTAAAACTACTTTCAGGTAACTTTTAAAAATGTGAGAAGACTGAAAAAAAAAAAAAAGATATCAATTCCTTTGTCATTTTCAGCTACTTCCTAAAACTAGATACACTTGCTATTTATCTTTTTTTTTTCTTTTATTTTGGACTCACCAGCCAATTTCCAAGGCAATTTGAATTCACTTTTTGTGAAAGAGTCTTCAGGAAAATATTCTGTCAAGGGCTTTGGGACAATCAAGATAAATGACACTCCTACATTTCTCTCATGCTAATCACTCCTTTATGAATCTGCGGAAAAGAATGCATCCCTCTGTGCTGGGCTCCCTTTATATGATCCTAGTGCTGCTGCCTTCAAGTGCTCTCTGTCCTGTGCATTATCGCTTCATTCTCTATTGAGCTGCCTCTCCACGTGAGTCTATTCTCAGAGCAGTTCTGCTTGGGATTTTGGATATCAGAGATTAAAATTTTGTAAGAATGAAATAATCCATCTTTTATGGAATACCCCTCACTGTCATCACCCAAATTTTGATATTTTTCTATTTCTCCACTAGAAATTTATATCTGTAAAAAAAATACATATAATGGACTTTGGGAAATTTGAAGTTACCCATTGGAATACCTTCTCTTTGTTGTCAATATTTTCCAAAACTCACACAAATAATGTGAAAGAAAAGAAATATTAGACTGCAATCATTGCATGGTAAAACTATCAAAGAATAGGTTTTTAAACTTTCTCTAAAGTAGGAAGGAATCATAAATGAGATAAAAAATGTGATTGATAACTCAATGTGAGAGATGTGGTAGGAAAAATGCCAGACTGGGAGCTGAACTTTGGTTTTTCCACTTTTTTGTATCTGCTAGAACTTCAGATAATCAGGATTTGTTGTAAAAATATATATGGAAAAGAGGACTAAGGGAATCTTTGCTAATCCAGTAACATACATTCTGGATCTCAAAGGAGAGGAATAGAGTTTGAGAATTAGAAGTTGATTTAGGGTCCAAAGTTGTTTTACTACCAAATTAACTTGTCATTCTTTAGTTAGACAATCTCTTCCCAATACTGTGACTCAGCTCCTCTCTTTAGCTCTACTGATGGATTTCTTTTATTTTCTGCTTAGTCATGACATCTGTGCTTTGAACTTGAATGTACTCACAACCTCTGTGTACTTCCAGTCTCTCGCAACCACTGCCACATTATCATCTCTGACTTCTGTATCTTTTCCAGCATCAGCCTTCATTACCAACTGGAACACCCTTTTTGTATTTTCCATTCAAATCCTCCAAGGAGGAGAATCTGATGAGTGTTATTTAGTTACAGTCATTTTGTCTGGGTAACGTTCATGCCAGATTTCTCATGGACTGCTCCTAGCCAATAGGTGGATCCAAACTACAGGAGTCAATTTCTTGGCCCGAACTTAAACAACTGCTGCTGGTGGGACACAATCACATGGTAATTATCTGTGGCATGTTATCCTTGGAGCCATCTATCAGTACCTTTTTTTTTTTTTTTTGATTACTACTGTGGTGTTAGGTGTTATTCTAGTTGTTGAGGAAACAGTAGTGACTGAGACCGACCAAGAATATAACAAGATTCTGGCAGGAATAAAAATTTACCCCAGGTGGTACAAATTAAATGGTTTTAATGCAAAAGCTGCTTAGATATGTGAGGAAATATTTAGGGAATAGACAGGAAAGTTGAGGCATCCCAAGACCAGCAACAGTGAGAAGCCACTACCACATCTAATGTTGAATGGGCAAAGGGGACATAGTGTTAAACCAAGGAGACTTTAAGACGTGGAGGAAAAGCTGCCTGGAAGAAGCTACAGTCACAAGGGATACAGACACACCCAAAGACAAGGAAATTATAGGAAGAAGTTCCTTAATCTCTCTCTCTTCTCACACTCTAGTTTACCAGGACTTCCCATTGGCCAAATCTAACTGGAAATATGAGAGCAAACAAGTCAAGGTGATACAGTCTTCAGCACAGTGCAGAGCCAAGAGTTATAGAAAATGGATAGGAGGGAATCAAATGGAAATTAACTGGTTCATGGACCTTACCATCAAGTGGAGTAAACAGATTAAAAAATTAAACTAAAATAATTAAAATATGAAACAGTAAAATTTGATTAAAAAATAAGTGCAAAGGGGGTAAAGAAGATAGAAAGTGACTTTCAAGGAGAAAGGGATCATTTAGAATAATAGAAGATATAGCACATGCTGACAGGTTTTTTTTTTTTGTCACTTTAATAAACAGGTAAAGTGTACTTGCCTTGGACTTTTTTATTTTGGAATATTTGATATGTGAAAGGAATGTATGTGACATATACAAGTTATGAACATAAAAAATTAAGCAAACACTCATGAACCACCACTAATTAAAAAAGAAAGTCTTATCCACACCATTGACATTTCTTTGTCCTCCATCATCTTTTCTCCTTTCTCACTCTACATCGTTAGAACTCACTAGCCTGAGTTTTAGTTTTTCATCACACACTTTTCTTTTAATACATGTTAGTTTTGCTTATGTTTTTAAATTTATGAAACTGAAAGCTTATTTTCATTCTTTTGAGTCTTGCTTTTTTCACTCAGTAATGTTTTTTAATATTCATTCATTGTGCTCCATATTGTAGTTCAACTTTGTTGTTGAATAGATGTCTCATTATACAAATATTGTTTCATTTGTTCAACCATTTCCCTAAGACATGGTGTCATCGCCATTTTGTTGCTGATACTGGTGCAAATATTCTTGTATCTCTCTTTTGGATGTATAAGCAGGTACTTCTTTATGATACGATACAGGCAGGGATAGAACTGGTGTATTATGGAGACTGTGCATGTTAAAACTTTACAAAATGGTACCAACTTGTTTTCCCTACTCGTTGTATCTGTGTATACTCCCACCAGCAACATTTAAGAGTTACTCTTGATTCATGTACTCTCTGTCATGAGGTGCTATGGGTTAAATGTTTGTGTCCTCCCAAAACCCATGTGTTGAAATCTTAGTCCCCAAGATGATGCTTACAAGCAACCCTGAATTATGATTGTAGACAACATTGCTATGATAAGCTATTGAGATGGACACTAGGCCTAACAGCTACTAAGACTTACTAGAAAGTCATTATATTAAAAGCAGTATAATATGAATACAAAAATAGGCAAATTGACCTATAGGCCAGGATAGCTGTGAGATAGACTCATATTTGAGATTTATTACACAATAAAGATGGCACAAGTCAGACTGTTTAGTAAGAGATGATTGGAAAACTGCTCGTTATGGAGAAAAATCCCTATCTATCATCACCTACAAGAATGGAATCCAGATATATTAAAGAAATAAACCAAAGTGAATCATAAAGGCAGGAGATAATGTACCCTAGGGTTAGGAAGAACTTCTTAAACAAAATTCTGAAAGCATCATTGATGGTTTTAATCACATCAAATTATGAATTCCTGTGAATCAAGTTAACATAAAGATGTTGCAGAGATATGACATCTGCCATGTCTAAAACCACAAGGAAATTATTATCTATAAAAGAAAGAAACTCATATATTTGAAAAAAGCACAGGAATCCCAAATTTTAAAAATGAGTAAAGGATGTTTGAGTCAATTCAGAGCCAAAGGAACCCAAATCACTAGTGACTGGTGCCCAAAATCACTAGTAATCAGAGGAACGCAATTTAAGTATTGAGTGAAAAAAATAGAAACCCTACATCATCTATTTAAATTAAAACGCCATGAAATAATTCATGGCTTACACTAATACTTTAGAAAAAAAGAATATAAATCAAATATACATTGGAGAATTGTGAGTGAGGAGTGGACCAGAGGACTTGCGAAGAGCAGTGATCACCAGATGACCAGAACTGCAGAGGATTACTAAGGAACTCTTTGCTCATTAAAAAAAAAAAACAAAAAAAAAACTATAGCACAGGGAACTATATTCAATATCTTCTAGTACCTTTTGGTGAAAAAGAATATGAAAATGAATATATGTATGTTCCAATATCACTGAAGTATTGTGCTGTACACCAGAAATTGACACATTGTAAACTGACTATATTTCGATAAAAAATTTAAATTTAAATTTTAAAAAACCAAAGCAAAACAGTAGTGCACAGATGAAATCATACTGTGTCATCTTAAATTCCCAGTTCCATCTTGGGAGTCCTGTCCACAGGACACCACCGTCTAAGCTCTTTGCTTCCCTGTGGATGTCTTGCTTCCCCAGAGCCCTGATCAACCTTCTGTAGGCTCAGGATCAAATGGCTCTTTATCTAGTTTTCCAACCATTTATATTCTTATAGTATACAGCAGGGAAATAAACAAGTGATTTTTTTTCTAATAATTGAAGTTTTAACCCAAAATTTTCCCTTTATTTTCTTGTATCCTTGTCTCCACTCATTCCCGCAGCAGAATTCATTGCCTCAGGGAAGGGATAATACAGCAGAGAAGCAGAGAAAATCTTTCTGGTGTTAAAAGCGAAACTATGAAGGATGTAACTTCTAGGCCATAAAACATTATCTTTGGAAAAGCAGATAAAGAGCAGGCCGGCTTGTCCTCAGACTACATAAAAGTGGTCAGGACTGCGGGGAGTGAGAAGAGTCAGTCACAGCAGAAGCGGAGTCTAGGTGATGGGGGGGTTCCTGAGCTCTGTGTCCTGGGGAACGGTCACCCAGAGGGAACTGGGAATCAAAATCACGCAGAACTGGGCCCTACCCCCAGGGGAGAGCTTGGAGCCAGCAAGATCCCTGTCCATCCTGTCTGTCCTGTCCGTCCTGTCCGTCTGCCTGGCTCCCCAGCGTGGTACCAGCACAGGCCTGAGGTCACCTCCCGGAGCATCTTGGAATGATGCAGGAATAGCTTTGTGCCACAGAGCAGAGACAGCTGTTCTGAGAACCCTTTGTAAGAATGTGGTAGACACAGCAGGGGCCCAGGGTCAGACAGGAATAGGGACCCCTCCATTTGAGTCTATGTGGATGAAGAGTGATTTCAAGGAAAGGCCTTCTCCATCCCTCCTTAATTCTCTGCCCTAGAATGTAGACATCAGCCCACAGAAAGGGAGGGGCACTCCACTAAGCCCATGGGTCCTCAATGTGGGGCTCTCTTGCCCCCCAGCAGGTATTCAGCAATGTCTAGAGACAAGTTTTGTCATCACAAGTGGGAAGTGCTACTGGTGCCTGATGGGCAGAGGTCAGAGATGCTGCTGAACCTTCTACAGGGTACAGAACAGGCCCTCGAAACAAAGAATTATGCAGCCCCAAATGCCAGCAGCGTCAAGGTTGAGAAACACTTCCCCAAAACTGAGATTAGGTTTTGACCACATGGCACAATAAAAGATTTATAATTTATAATGTAATTGTTCATTTAAATAAAGAAAATTACTCCTAGTTCATGGATTACAACGTGCAACCACTTGTTTATACAAGAAAATATATTCTTCCTCTAACATAAAATAATCAACAATGATCGGTTCTGCACTTAATGAAACGGTTTCGAAGGGGGGAAGAAAAACTTAAGTAGCTCTTAAGGGCCCCCCACACAAGAAGGAAAGTGAATCAGAGGCATGAAGACAGATGCTGGAAACTTAACAATATCGGAAGCAAACGAGAGGAGGAAAGTTGGGGGAGGAAAAGTACATGCAGGTAAGTCATCCATGGAGCAAAAACCAGAGAACAATTGCTCCTAACCAAGGACAAGGAGGATCATGAGAGTTTTTAAAAGAGATGAGATGGGTTTTCTTCCAGACACGACACTAAAAATTTACTAAGAAGGTGGCATGAGAACCCCAGGCCACCAACACGCCAGGAAGAATATCAGCAAAGGGAAAAATTGGAAGGGCTTTCAAACATAGCAGGGATGAAGGCAAAAGCCAGAAACAATGAAGGGAGAAAAAGAAGGGGAAAGGAGAAGGGAGGGAAGGAGGGAGAGAAGAGAGGAGCAGGGGAGGGAGGGAGAGAAATCTGGAAACAATGGCACTGGGTAATAAGTAAACCAGTCTTATGTTGATGACATGCCAAAGCGTTTCATTTTTATGCAAAAGCAAATAACTGTGAAGTATCCCCAACATAAACACTGATTAAAAGAGATTAAATGTCTTGGGATGAAATGTCATAATATTACACAGTGTCAGTTTGTGGTGTTCTCAAAATGTTAATGACCTCCAGCTTCAGCTGCTTCCATTACCAGCAATCTCAAGGGAGAGCAGCCTCAGCTGCGGGGCTCCCAGGAGGCGCCCAGAACCTCGTCCCATCTCCTCGCCGTTAATAGATAAAATTTCACTGAAAATGACTCGGTGACACTTGGCCATAATTCAGAAGGGACCACATTTTTTAAAAAGACTTTTTCTTTTATCAGAAAGTACTTGGGTTTATCTTACCATTTCAATAATGTTCCAGACCCGATTCAGTCAGTCTTCAATACTCTTTGGAATAATAGTTTTCTATTCTCTAACAGTGACATTTCCCCAGCAACGGTAGCATCTGCAGAAAATTTGGGAAGTGAGAGTTCATCATTTTACAAACTAATTCTGGGAAAAAGCGTGGGTCAAGATGTATGTATAACTATTTCACCAGGACTGATCCCAGGATTCTTCATGAAGTGTTCCAGTGTATTCTGAGTGGCCATGCCCCCTCATTTCCTCTAATAAAAATCATTAGTACTTCCGATCTCCACAATTATTTTTGCCTCCAAGTCAAATAAAATAGGCTAACACCTGTGGTCACTTTATAGATTAGTCATTCTCTCCTTCCTATATTACTGACCCAGTTTCTCTCACACAGCCGGGACACGTGCCTTCCCATCTAACTGGTGACATTTTTGAACACATGGACCTCAATGGGTATATATTTGTTGCCTGGTAATACGTATGCCTTCCACAGAACATAAGTGCATCCAGACATTTATGGTTGGTGCAATTTTGTCTGCATTTATTCAACAAATGTTCATTGAGTTTTTATTAAGCATAAGCTCTCTAATCAGTCCCTTCTGTCAATGAATTTCTAACATCTCAGGTGAGGGCAGAAGTGACAGAAAGCATAATAGGAGACAGGATAGAGAAGGGACACTTCTAGGGTCCAATGACAGCGCTTAGTAATTAACACAATGAAGAGAAGTCTTTCAGCTGGAGATTTCTGGGAAAACCACAAGGCAAGAGGGTTACACAAAACGGCCCTTGTAAATTCTGATAGAATGTTGGCTGAGATACATTGAACAAAACATTCTATCTGCCCTGTCTGAGTAAAGTAGCCACTAGCCACATGTGGCTATTTAAATCAAAGTTACGTAAACTGAAATGATATTTAAAATTCAATCACAGTAGCCTTACTTCAAGTGCTCAATAGCCACATGTCACTAGTGGCTACCATATTGGAAAGTGGAGAAGAACATGTCCATCACTTCAAAAACTCCTTTGGACAGCTCTATTTTAAGTTGGAGAAATGGGATAATCATGAGAAACTACAGGTGTTTTACAGGTGTTTGGAAACCAGCAAACATCCCACATCTGCTGGCCCATAGTGTGAGACTAAAACAGTAGCAGAAGATAAGACTGGAAAGGGAAGCTGAAGTAAAATTTTAGTGAGTCTTGACTCATGTTGAATCAGGGATTTGTTTGGTGCAGAGAACTGAGACTTAGAATAATTAATTTTTGGTAATGTGTAAAATGATGACCTGGAAAAGCAAATGGTCAAGGAGGTCCTCAACCCTGGCTGCACATTGGAATCACCTGGGGAGATTTTTAAAACCCCAATTCCCAGACCATACCCCTGAAGAAATGAATCAGAATCACTGGGTGTGAGACTCAGACATCAGTAGCTTTTAAATCTTCCCAGGGGACTCCGGTGTGCAAAGGGATGTAGGGACAGCCGCTATTCTTATATGCACAGCATCACCTCTCACGTCTGTCAGCAATAACCTCTGTTCTTTTATGAACTTCCCTTTATCATTTCTATCCAATCTTGGTGGAGTTGTGATTCATAACAAGCTGATACCCTGGTCACTAGAGGTGGCCTTGGAACCAAATCTGGGCAAATCACAATACCCTAGTAATGCTGGCTGTGGTGATTAGCCCAGATTTAGACTACAGTCCAAGTCAGGCAAGTAAGAACCTGTTCTGGGGTTTTACATACATACTTCTGGCCAGAAAGGCCCTCTCTTCCATCCAGGAGGTCACTACCCTGGGATGATGTTGTCCTGAAAATCTCTGTGAATGTGTTCCCTCCTATGCTCCATTACTCCACTGCAAGGTGGGGAGCCACCCACACAAGAAAACTGCAAAATTCACAGATCCAAATATAACTACAAGCTCCCTTCTGAATCTGTTTAAAGGGTTGGTCGGGATTGGGGATTGTGGCCAGTTCTTGATCTCTTTCCTCCTTGAAAGCACAACCAACGACCTACCCAGCTATGTTGCCCAGCCATTCCCAGGTATGAACTAGGAGGGGCTTTCGATGTTGTGTGTTGATCATGTACCGCTGAAGGCCAGTGAAGCAGGAAAGTATCAAAAGCAGTGAACGTAACTGGTTAGAAGAGCAGGGTGGATGGCGATTAGATCTACTCACTGGAAGGGAAAATAAGGCTTTTGATGAAAACAGACAATACCTGGTTGTGCAGGCATTCTTTCCACCCCTGCAATCCTTCCTCTGCTGAACTGCAATGTTTCCTGTCATTTTTACATGAGGACCTGACCTTTACCTCACACCACCTCAGGCATTTTATGTAACTTAACTCAGGCAATTTTCAGATGCCAGTCTCTATAGGATGTGCTCTGTATTTTAAAGAAATTTTACAATATATTTCCATCTATAGCATTTTAAAATGTAGGCTTCTATGACATATGATGAAGGGAAATCTCTTCCCTGGCGGGAGGTTGTTCAAGATGCCCTTTATAAGTCCTTTCCCAGTTCTAATAGTGAATTTAATACATTATAGTGAATATTCAAAAGGTGTGCATGATGTGTGAATGTAAAAAAAAAAAGAAAAAAAAGACTGAAAGGCTAAAATGTGAGAGTCTAAAGATCAAAAGTAGAGAATGGAGAGAATGTGGGAATTTTGTTTTACTGTTTCCATGATTAAAAAAAATAAATTATTTTTAACTTTTACGTAAGTCCTTTGGGATTTCAACAACAATATTTATGGAAAGAAAATTCAAGAGACCTTCGGCATTTGAGGAATTCAGCTGTCTCAGTATTCACTGTGTCAATCACACAATGATGCTTGGTTTTTACCAAGCCTTGTGGGGTCCAAATCAGCCGGCAGAGGTGAAGGGAAGATGCACATTGTGGACAGTAACAGGCTGCTGGATCATGAAGCTCTCATGCATTCTCCCAGAGCAGGCTAGTTTTGACAAAGCCACAGGGATTTAGATACTCTCCTGGTGAGAATATATTTCCATTCTATAAATTCCTTCATAAAAAAAAGAAGAATCCTACCGCTAAACCTGTGCACTACAAACCTTCTTTTTAAAATAGACAGATGTCCAATATAAAATCAGATAAAAGATCCTACAAGTGGGAGGGGAAAGTGGGGTCCTTTGAGTTCTTTCTACTCCCTCCATAACCCCAGAGATCCCAGTGAGCAAGTTTTGAAAACTACTATACCAAATTCTTCCCTTCACTGGTTGCCAAGTAGGGCACCCCCTGGAGTTGTGCAACATAGCAGACCTGCCTGAAAAGCCTGAAAGAACAATTAATTTATTAGAACTAGGGAGTTTTTGTATCTTCCAGAGTTTCCTAAAAAAATGCAAATGTTCCTGGGAAGAAACACCTCAAGTAATCACAGGGGATTATTTTATCAATTCAATTTGCAGCTTGGAATCTTGGCTGACAGCAAAGCCCTGTAGGATTGGGCACAGATAAAGAACTGAAACAATGTAACCAAGGAAAAATGTCTTTACTTCCTGAGGTTATACAGGAACCACCTAACAGGCTATTAATAGTTTTTAAATAAAGATAATTATAAAATGGCTAACATTGGAATGTATCCTGAATGCCAGATACTCTTCCAAGTCTCTATTTATGTTGTAGCTCATTTTATATATTCCATTATCCCTTTATGTATTAACTCACATTTGTATTCCTTACAACAACTACATAATGACAGTACAATCTTTATACCCATATTATGGATGAGGAAACTGAGGCACAGAGAAGTTAAGATCGCACAGCTAACGAGAGGCAGAGCCAAGACTCAAATCTGCACAATCTGACTCTATGGCCTGTGGTAACCTCACACAATGGTTCACCTTCCAGAAGTGGATGATTATTTCAGCTCACTCCAGCACTTTCAAAGGGTGGCCTCTTCTGAATTTTAACTCTCTAATCTCTGTGATTGTCTTGAGTTTGACGGATTACCCAAGAGGAAACAAGAAGGATGAATTTCCAGTAAGCTACATGCTTATTGAGATGGGAAGTGTCTTCTAGTTTTGTGCTAAATTTCCAACTAACTGAAAAGGGATTTCACTTAACTGAGGCCCGGTGTTCTCAGGTCTGCCATGCACTCCAGCAAGGACTGTGCTGCACAACTCAGGAAAATGATGCACATAGAGTTTGACTGAACATCATCTTCTAGAGCTGAACTGTGAAAATTGGTGACCCTAGGAGTTTGGCCTTTGCCCCTATAATTTAAGCACTCCTATTTTCTTTTAGGAGTTTTATGGCTTCAAGTCGTATGTTCAAGTATTTAATCCATGTTGAGTTGATTTTTGTGAGTCATATAAGATAAAGGCTCAATGACATTCTTTTGCACATGGCTATCCAGTTTTCCTAGCACCGTTTATTAAAGAAAATATCCTTTCCCCATTGTATATTCTTAGCTCCTTTGTTGAAAAGTGACTATATAAGTATCAGTTTATTTCTGGGCTCTTTATTCTGTCCCATTGATCTAAGTATATGTTTTTATGCCAATACCATACTATTTTGATTACCATATCTTGGTAACAGAGTTTGGAATCAAGACTTATGATACCTCCAGCTTTGTTCTTCTTTCTCAAGTTTGCATTGGACATTTGGGATCTCTTGTGGTTCTATACGCATTTTAGGATTTTTTTCTAATTCTGTAATAAATGCCATTGGAATTTTGATAGGGATATCATTGAATCTGTAGATCACTTTGGGTGGTATGGCCATTTTAACAATATTAATTCTTCCAGTCCATGAACACAGAATATCTTTCCATTTATTTGTGTCCTCTTCAGTTTCTTTCATCAATACCTTATTGTTTTCAGTGTATAGACCTTTTACCTCCTTGGTTAAAGTTATTACTAAGTATTTTATTCTTTTTGATGTTGTTTTAAATGAGATTGTTTTTTAAAGATAATTTCTCCCAACTAATACAGATCAAAGAAATCCAATCAAATGGTCATGAGGCTTTTTTTTTTTTTGACAATCACTATAAAATTTATGTAGACTAGACAAAACAATTTGGGAAAAGAACAAAGTTAAAGGACATACTCCATTGATTTCAAGATTTACTTTATTACCTTAGCAGCCAAATCAGCATGATATGGTGTGAAAATAGATATGCAGGTCAATGGAACTAAATAGAGAATTTAGATATAAACTCACACTTATATGATCACTGACTTCAACAATAGCAACAAAGTAATTCAGTTGGGAAACAATACCCTTTTCAATAAATGGTACTTGAACAATTGAGCATTCAAGGTCAAAACAAAACAAATGTACTTTACCCTTACCATATATAAAATAAAACTAAAAATACACTATAGACCTATGAACTTGGAGCTGCAAAACTTCTAGGAAGAAACATAGAAGAAAATCTTTGTGATCTTGAATAAGGACAAATTTCTTAAATAGGACACAAAAAGCACACAAAAATTGATTAATTAAGCTTTGTAAAAATAAAAACATTTGCTCTCCGGTATTTTTAATAAAATGAGAAGGTAATCCACAGACTAGAAGAAAATGTTTGCATTTAGATTATCTATTAAGACTTGTGTCCAAAATATATAAAGAACTCTTACAACTTAATGCAAGAAAACAAATAACTCATTTTTAAAATGAGTAAGAGACTTGAATAGAGAGCTCAATGGAGAAGACATATAGTTGGTAAATAAGCATAAGAAAAGATGTTCAACACGATTAGCCATTAGCAAATGCAAGTTAAAACCACAGGAAGATACTACACACCCGCTACAATGGCTACAATTATCATGTGTCTGAAAGAATACGAGGCAACTTGAACACTCATATGTTATGTATGGAAACACACTTTAGAAAATGGTTTGGTGACCTCTTATATTCTTAAAGATAAATATACACTACTCTATGACCCAGCAATTTCCTTTTTATATATATAGCCATAGAAGAAAGCTTATGTTTACACAAAGATGTGTATGTAAATGTTTACAGCAACTTCCTTTAGCTCAAAATGGAAATAATCTAAATATCCATCAACTGATGCATGGATAAACAAAATATGATTATTCTATAGTAGAATACTACCCAGCAATAAACAAGGAATAAGGTACAGATGCATGCAATAATATGGATGACTCTCAAAGTATCACACTAAGCAGTACAAAAACTGTACACTCTATGAATTCATTTTTTATTAAATTCTAGAAAAAGCAAAATTGTAATGATACTAAGAAAATCAGTGGTTGCCTGGGGCCAGAAAGTTAGGGAAGGAAACTGACTACAAAAGGACAGCTGGAAATGTTGGTGTGACAGAAATGTTTTGTATAGTGATGTTGGTGGGTTGAGCTACTGTATAAAAATGTCAAAGTTCATCAAATTGGACAGAAAATTGGTGAACTTTATTTTATGCAAATCAATAAAGTAGACCAAAAATTAAAAGGAAGATCTCTTTATCAAGGAGTTATATTCTTTCCAGAGATAGCAAATAAGAAATGGAGAAAAATTAAATGTCTTTAATGAAAAAAAGAAGATGTTATGAAAGATATTTTGTTTTGTATAATGGTGTGTGTATTAGTTAGGGTTCTAGAGAAACAGAACAAATAGGAAGTATAAATAAAGAGAGAAAGAAATAGATTTTAAGGAATTGGTTCATGGGATAGTGGAAGCTGGCACAACCAAACCTGTAGAGTAGGTCAGCAGGCTAAAGCCCAGGGAAGAGTTGCAGTTCAAATTTGAAGGTGGTCTGCTGGCAGAATTCCCTCTTCTTCCAGTAAAGTTAGTCTTTTTCCATTAAGGCCTTCAACTGATTGGATGAGGCCCACCCTCAGCATGAAGGGTAATATATTTTACTCAATGTCTACTGATTTAAATGTTAATCTCATCTTAAAAAAAAAAAAAAAAACCTACACAGAAACATCTAGAGTAATGTTTGACCAAACATCTGAGTACAGTGGCCTAGCTAATTTGACACATAAAATTAACTGTCACAGTATGCAATTTACAAAGTTCTACTATACATGTTACCTCATTTGTTCCTCATAATAAACCAATTAGATTGTAGCTACAACCTACCACATAATGGGCAAGAAACTGAAATTTCAAAAAATTAAATGCCTCCCCATTTCCATAGCCAGCAAAGGGTGGCTCTGGAATTCAGGGCAATTATCCTGTCTCCAAACTGCACGCTCTTTTGACCGCACTGCACTGGAGAAAGACAGTAAGAGTAAGGGATTAAATACATCCTTTGTTCCTTATGAATTTTTCCCTGGCATTTATCCAAGTCCAAGACACTTAAGGGTTATGTAATTTTTCATGTTCATTTTTAGAGTTTGGCAAAATCGATAATATATTTTATAAAGGCTTACTTCACTTTTATCCTATGACAAGATGAAGTTAACAAAGCAGCAAACCACTGATTAAATAGAGGCAGATAGAAAATAACATCTGACAGTGAAATTCTTCCTTGCCTTCTCTTGCTATTTACTTCAAAACAGTATTATTAAAGGGGTGGGAGAAAGTCATGGGCTCTACAAAAACCTGCTAACAGATGTAGAAATGGGAAATGAAGAAAAGGAAAAAAATTTACAAGATGATAAACTATGGGTCATCCCAACTAATTTATTTAATTAGCATTTTTCCTCACCAACTAACAAATAACATGTAAAACTTACTCTACAACTCTTTATCATGTTCAAAATTTTCAATTGAAAGGGACAGAAATCTCTCCCACTTTGGTGTAAATGAAAACTGTACTCCTTTCTATGTAATTTTAAATTCATTTCGGAGCTACATAGAAAGAGTCACTTATTAAGGCACCATTAGCATTTGCCATTATGAAGAAAGATGGAAGAAACTCCTTAGGTGTTACTTTTTCCTTCCCACTAGCTGGCTGGCTGACCGACCTTGGAGAAAGTAAGCTCAGCACCTTGGGTCTCTGTCTGTAAAATCAGTATATGTCTACTTCACAGAAGTGTTAGGGGAAAGATGCATGAATAGGCATCTAAGCAACTGGAGCTCTACATCAGAGCATCGTTACCCACGCCCTTGCGCGGTGCCCTCTCCAGGCCCCTCAGCAAGGCCTTCTCATGGTATAGCCTCACTGCCCTTCATCCCGCCAGCTCCTGCCTGATGCCTTTCTTGCCTGCCAGGGAGGTCTTTGCATCACTTCAACAAGGGCTTCCAGACAAAAGGAACCAGGTGCCTTCCACTCCGTCACCACCACCTCTTAGAGGTGAACGGTACCTAAGAAATCTCAGAAAGCATTAGCACAGTGGTTCTTCTGTAGACAAAGATTTCTCTTTCCTGATGGATTTACACGAGAATCTGTTCCAAAATAGAATACTGACAGCCAACTGGGAGAGAGCATGGAGCCAAATGTTATCAGCAATATCAATGACAATAAACATTATCTGTTTTAGTGAGTGCTTGTTCAAGGCCATGAACATTGCCATTTAATCCTTACACCAACTCTGCAAGGTAGGTATTATTACTCCTACTTTATAGATAAGAAATTGATTAGAGCTTGAAGTGAAATAATTTGATTACGGCTAAAAGAGTCAGGATTTGAACCCATGTGAAGGAAGAGGATCCAATAAATGTATTCCTCATTTAGCACCTTACACATAGACTAAAAGGGCTAATGCAAACTTCTCTCGGAAAGGATAATGGGAACAAATTGGATGAGGAGAAGATGTGAGAAGCTGTAACTTCTTCACCCTGAGGCTGTGAGCCCATGTCAGGGCACTAAGTGGAGAGGACTGAAGTGAAGGCAGAGAGGGTGTAGGCACTGAGATATGGAGGTACACTTACTCTTCCCTTCTGGCCCCCCCAACTCCCAAAAGACTCATGTTTGACAAACAGCTTTCATTTCCTGCCAAGCCTTTCCATCTTAACACCATTATTAATAGGCACATCCTTTATGCAGAGCTTCTTTTTGGAAACTGATGGGAAGTAGGTAGGTGGGTGAGGCAGCAAGGAGAAAACACTCAGAAGAGGTAGGAAGTGGGTGGATGAAGGTCACTGGAGAAAAAGAGAAACCAGAATTCTTCTTGGAAAAGAATGACTCAGTAAAATAAGTGTGATCATTTGAGGCAGTCAGTCAACCTGACCTTTATAAAAAGAGCAAGGTGATTCTACTTTTCTGCCACTCCAAGACATTTTAAAGCAATCCATAAAGGTTCACTTCTATCAGAGGGTAGGGAGATGCTGTTGTAAAGCTCTTACCGACGAAAGGTGTTTCAGAGGGGTCAGCTCACACTTTCCCACTTTCCTTAGAGTCTAGGGGTGGTGGACTCCGCAGCACTCGCAGGTGGTTATTCTTGTTTGACTCTTTTTGGAAACATCACAGACAGGCCTAGGGGGCAACATCTTAAGGCAAAACTTGAGAGAATAACCTGCTGCACCTTTTTGGACCATCTCAGCATTCTCTTCCCAGATGAACACCAGGGCTAGAGATAGAGAGATGCCACAGTGGAGTAGATGGGGCATGAACCCCAAGTAACTCCTCAGAAGTGACCCGGGCTGAGTGAAAAAAGGGTGGGCCATCCCATTTCTTCATGGAATGAGAAGATTCTCTTATGCAGCATAAGAAAAGATGACCAGTTACAAGGATGAAAAAGGACAAAAATGGAAGCGATACTTACTCATCTTAAAAGGTTTCCAAGTTTGATGACAGGGTTTTGTGATCTTCGCCAGCTGCGAAGGTTTAAGAGATTCCAGTGCCCATTAATGCAGAACATTAAGGCTCTCCCTAAAGGAACCTGTATTAGTTTCCTAAGGCTGCTGTAACGAAGTAACACAAACTGAGTGGCTTAAAACAGTCAGGGGCCAGAAGTCTGCGTCAAGTTGTCAGCAGGGCCACGCTCCCAGTGAAGCCGGTAGGGGAGAATCTTTCCTTGCTTTTTCCCAGGTTCTGGAAGAAGCCATCAGTCCTCACCACCCCTCACCTGTAGCTGCCTCATTCCACTCTGCTTCTGTCATCACATGGTGTTCTCCCTATGTGTTTCTGAAATCATGTGGTGTTTTCCTCATCTTATAAGGACAACAGTCACGTTGGACTCACCCTAATGACCTCATCTTAACTTGATTACATCGACAAAGAACTTATTTCCAAATCAAGTCACAGTCACACATACTAGGGGCTAAGACGTCAGCATAACTTTTTGGGGAACTCCAGCAGCTCACGTCCCCATCTTCCACTCATTCATTGACTGTCCAAGGATACAACACCTGTGCTGTGCTTGCTGAGTCCTAGAGGAGCAGCTCAAGGTTGCAGGGTGGGTGTGGGATGGGAGGTAGGTAGATGGGTTCAGGACAGAAAGGCTGGACAAAATTCCAACAAGGGACAGCAAGAGTCAGGTATGTGAGAAACAGCAGAATGAGACCAAGAAATATTATCAATTTCGTGTAACACTTCACTAGAGTACAAAAAAGAAAAGGGAGAAGGTAGCAGTGTCACGTTCCCAGTTGGGGCCAGTGAGATAAGGTCTGAAACACACGGCAGAATGATTAGTTTTTCTCACATTCACTGCCAAAGTATAGGGTTTTAAGGTAAGTTTTACAACATATTCTATCAAGATTAAAATTTTTCTATTAAAGTTAAGCTGTCTATATACTCATGAAACTTATTCCAAAAATTTTAAACATTATATTTCAGAATAATTGAACCAGGAAAAATAAGTTACTTAAATAAAGGCACTAAACAAAAATATTTGAAAATAGATTTTTTTCCCCGAAGTTATGTATTAATTAAAATTAGCCTAATACATATCGTCTCTTAGGGATATGACTGGCTCCACTGATGCAGACTCAACTTCCACTTCAAATATATATAGAAATGCTTGGTAAATATAACCTTTTTAAAATACAAAACTAATCTTAAAGGAAATAATAAGTTCATAAATGAAAGAGTAAAGATAAGAGTTGATACTTTTCCTACTGGGAGGGAAAGAATCCATGAGATTCCAATATAGATCTTGACAGCAAAAGGTTAGGTTTTTAATACCTAGTTTTATCCAGGGATATGAGACATGGAAATAAAGTACTTAAATAAAGCCAGGACTCTTAATATAGCCATGTTTTCCACACAAAGAGGTCTAGAAGCAGCAAGGAAGCCTATGGTCTGTTCAAAATACTGAATAGGGAAAAGTTAAATTTCCCAAGAGAAACTGAAATTGTATAGCTAACTAGGTGTGAGATCTAAATGTGCACCACCCAAGTGGCACAGGGCACTCAAGGTGGAAAATGAATTCTGAAAAGAAAAGCACACAGAAACTAGTGTTTCTCACAGAAGTAAGCAGACAAACAACAAAAAGACACAAACACTTTATACAGAATCCACATCACATATGACTTCCATGGATAAATAAGTGTGACTATGAGCTAACCCTAAGAAATTTTAAACCATGCAAGGAAATAGATCTCTATGAGAAAGTCAGCAAATAAATATAAGAGGGTAATTAGCATGCTAAATAAGACCTTAATAGAGTTTGGGAAGACTCTAAAATAAGTGTAAGTGGTTTAAAAAATAAGAATATGAAATAAAGCCCTATGAAAATTATTGACACTATTTTAAAAGGCAGATTAGAAAAAGAAACATATCTAGGAATTTAAAAGAGAGATTATCACTAAAATCTAAAATTCAATGAATGAGTAAAACAGTACATAAGCATAGTAAAAGGGAATACAAGTAAACTGGAAAATAGTTTGGAAAAACTTACCCAGAGCTGGAAAAAAGTAGAAAATACAAGGCTAAAACACAAAGAGATAAATTGAGAAAGTCCAGCATATTCTCAATGAGAGTTTCAGAAAAAATAATAGGGAAGATAGTGGTAACACAGAAATTTAAACATAATAGTGGAGAATCTTCCAGAACAGAAAATCAGTCCACAATTTAAGCAAATAAAATTAATTCTGAATAAAAATAAATGTGCACCAAGTCACATCAGAATGAAACTTTAGAATACAAAGTCAAAGAGAAAAATCTTAAAAGCAATTTGGAGAAACAGAGATTACCTATAAAAGAATAACAATTAAAAGGATCGCAGATTTCATATCAGCAAAAATACAGACCAGAAGACAATGAAAAAATGTCAGTCTGTAATTTTATACAAGCTAAGTAATTACTCAAAAATAAGTTTTCAAACAAAAACAGAGAAGCAAAACAAACTCCATGATAAATAGAAGAGATAAACTATGATAGTCAAAATGAATCCAAATCAGTAATTACAAGAAATATAAAAAAATTAATCTCAAACAAAAGAAAACAGAGATTCTAAGATACGATTTTAAAAATAAAGGTTATTTGCTGTTTACACAGAACATACTTATACTCAAATATACAGAGTTATTACATTTTTTAAATAGGAAAGGATAAACCAAGACAATACCAAAGGAACAAAACCTACTGTGGCAATATTAATATCAGGCAATAGAAATTTTAGGCAAAACTCACTTTGTAGTGAAAAAGAACACATTACTTTTAATAACATAGGGACAGTTCCCCAGGAAGATGATCCTAAATGTATCTCATAATATTGCCTTAAAATTTAGGACAAAAATGGACAGAAATTCAAAAAGAAATAGCCCTGATAATGCTGAATAAAATATTGTCTCAAACACAATTTATATATGAATAAAACTTTCATAAATATAAGACCTAGTTAAGATTTTAAGATAGAAATTATCTCCATTGTCATCTTGGTTACACCACACATTTACCTATAAAACCATAGTTTAAAATTTGTCCTCCATCACAAATTATCAATTTTTAAATAATGAAGTTTAACTATAAATAGTTAAGCTTCTTATGTTAAACAATGTTTAAAAAGGCAATAATCCTTTTTGATATAGTGCCTTTCTGTGTATAAAAAAACTTTTCACAAACATTGATGCTTAGAGAAAGTAGGTCACAAAGTCACACAGAATATTAATAACCAAGAGTAAGCCTAGGGCTCCTAACTGTAAAAATCAGTGTTCTTTACATGTCACCAAACTGCCTCTCAAGCTTCTTAAAGAATTTGTTAGAAAATGTAAGTATTGATTCATTTATTTCATCCAGTATCTATTGCTAAAAAGTACATATGATGATGAATTAGACATACACAGACCATTCACACTATCTTAAACATTGATTTTCTAGTCTTTCCATAGTGAGTTTCCTCCATCTTTCTCACTGCTCCATCTTAGTCTCCACTGTGGGTTACTCTTTTCCCTGCCCAACCCCTACTGCATCTCCAGGATTCCACTCTGTCCTGTTGCCTTCTTGGTCTTCTACACATTCTGACTAGGCCATCTCATCATCACATTTCCTTCAGGTATCAAGCACTCATTAAGCTGATGACTCTCAAACACATAACTCCAGTCTAGAGCTCTGTTTTGAACCCCAAGACAGATATCCATTGCGTAGTGGATCTCCAGGGACACAAACTCACCAGTTACTCTCGCAACCTCCTCAGCAGCTGAGGATTACCAAAGTAGATTTTGTGGCTCTCCTGCTTGGATCTGTACAAATTTATTCTCATTACCTATTTCTTCCCCACTCTTGCTTTGTCTAAATTTCATCAACACCCTCAAAGGCACTGACCTTAAAAATGGACTTCTTACTGTCAGAGCAAAATGATGACCTTAGCTACTAGTTCACTGAGAACACACAAGTTACTACATATAAACGTCCTTGTTTTACCTCCTGTCCTCTCCCAATTTCTCACTATTACACCAATTGATTTTTGTTCCCTCCTCACTCTTGTTGCAGAAGAGCCTCTTTTGCTTACAGAGGTATTCTAGTAAGGCAGATGGGGGTGTCAGCAAGATACTCTTCATAACTTCAAGTTTGCATGCTGAGAATGAAATTGGGAGAAGTGTAATTAATGAGATTAGCCATCTGTACAAGAAATGTCCCTCAGTAATGAGTGGCTAAAGTGTTTCAGGAACATCCAGGCTCAATGCCCTCAGCGTCCTCTCAGAAAATCATTAGCTTATCTAGGCTTGCAGTTAATCAACTGGATCATAAAGACATGAGATTTGGAGACAGACAGATCATTCCAATTCAAGCTAAACTACTTTTGCAGTAATTTTGTTCAACTTATCTAACTTTTCTATGCCTCAGTTTTCTCAAATATCAAATAAGGGTAGTGGTACATACTTCACATAATTATGAAATTAGATGAGTGAATTTATAGATAGCCTGGCCACAGTATGTATCAACAAGGAGTTATGGAGACTGAAATCATAGCTGTAGAAATAGTATTAACTGTGATAATAATCCTTTGTTATTGTTTGTTGCTATGTGTAAATAAGAACAATTAGCATGAAGCATAGAAAAGTGATGTCAAAGGGCAGTTATGACCTGTACTATAAAGTTGTCCCCTGACCAATAGGTCTAAATGAGCCAGTTCTCTCTCTTTTCTTTTCTTTTCTTTTTAATTGCATATCCATGACTTACTTATTTCATAATCGGATGTTTGTACCTTTGGCCTTCTTAACTCATTTTGCCCACCCCCTACCCCCAACACCCCCACCTCTGGCAGCCACCTGTTTGTTCTCTGTGTCTATGAGTTTGTTTTTGTTTGTTTTGTTTGTCTTTTAAAAAGATTCCATATATAAGTCAGATCACGTGGCATTTATTTTTCTCTGTCTGACTTACTTTACTTAGCATAATGTCCTTAAGTTCCATCCATGTCATTGCAAATGGCAAGAGTCCATTATTTTTTATGGCTGAATACTATTCCACTGTATAGATATACCACAACTTCTTTATCCAATCATCCATCAATGAACACTTAAGTTGTTTCCATGAGCCTATTCTCTTGATACGTAGATTCCTACATTGCTCTTTGGGCTACCATAGCTCAATGGCCATTAAAATCATGCAGTTAACTCTTGTTATTCTGATTCTGTGCTCAGCAACCAGCCTGTTGTTTGTAATTTGATTTCACGGGTAACTTTTTAATACAGAGAGAATATACTGAACAGCCCACAGAAACATTCCAATCCTCATGGCATGTATACCTTCCACTATAAAGCACTGGCATTCTGGTTTAGACACCAATTTCTTATGAGTTGATTTTGTAGAGTTAATCCCTGAGAGACTGATTATCTGTGTGCATACTGACATTGTGATATAAGAAATACATACAGGTGTCTCTTGGAGGTACTGCAGCTTGGTTCCAGACCACCACAATAATTAAAGTAACATAACAAAGCAAGTCACATGAATTTTTGGGTTTCCCAATGAATAGAAAAGTTATCTTTACACTATACTGTAGGCTATTAAGTGTGCAATAGCATTATGCCTAAAAAACAAAAACCACATCCCTTAATTTAAAAATACTTTATTGCTAAAAAATTTAACCATCATCTGAAAGCATATAGTAATAATGAAAAAATTTAAAATATTGCAAGAATTACCAAAATGTGACACAGAGACATGAAGTGAGCAAATGCTGTTGGAAAAGTGATGCTGATATACATGCTTGATGAAGGGTTGCCACAAACTCAGTTTTTAAAAAACACAGTATCTGTGAAGTGCAACAGAGCAAAGTCAATAAAATGAGGTGTGCCTGTATTGGTCTTTGTCCACCCCTTTCTGTTTCCTGGCATACAGCTCCTAAAACCCTAGCAATCTCTGAAGCAAAGTGTCTTTTTGTGAGAAGACAAGTGGCTGGGGATTCCTGGTAGCCCCTAAGGATGGAGAGATGGTTGCCAGGGGAATCAAGCAAGTGATTACAAGGTTGAAACTTTCAATTCCACCCCCTGATCTCCTGGGAGAGAGTCTGGAATCATCAATGGCCAGTGATTTAATCAAACACACCTATGTAATAAAACTTCTATAAAAACCCTAACCTAGTGGGTTTGGAGAACTTCCCTGTTGGTGAACACATGGAGATGCTGAGAGGACAGTGCTCTCAGAAAGGGCACAGAAGCTCTGTACACCATGCATCCTTGCCCCATGCATCTTTTCTATATAGTTGTTCCTAAATTGTATCCTTTTATAATAAACTGGTAATCTGGTAAATAAACTGTTTTATTGAGTTCTGTGACTCATTCTAGCAAATTATCAAACCCAGGAAGGGTTGTGGGAGCCTCCAATTTATAGCTAATCAGGTAAGAGTACAGGTGACAGCTTGGACTTGTGATTGGCATCTGAAGTGCTGTGAGGGGCAGAGGCAGTCTTGTGGGACTTGAGCCTTTAACTTGTGGGACCTGACACTAACTCCAGGTATACAGTCTCAGAACTGTATTGAATTTTAGGTCACCCCGCTGGTGTCAGAAGAATGGTCAGTGTGGAAGGAAAACAAAAACAAAAACAAAAAAAAACAAGCAATCCTATACAGACATAATCAAAGTTCTTCCTCTAAATAGTTGATGATCTGACCATGGCTTAACATGACTTTACTGAAGTGAAGCTGTCTGACCAGCGTCTTTCATGCCAAACCCATGTCCTCATCTTTCACATTCAACAAAATTCTCTCTTAGTCTTGTATACCATCCCCTCTTCAATCTTTTCCATGATTCTCCCTCTTCCTTTTCTTTGTGGTTCCTCTATTTTTCCACAAACACACCTAAATTTCCTCTATCCTAAATACTCTTTCATTTACTAGTTTCTCAAACTTCTATTTTTTATTTTACATTTTTATTGCAAATCTTCTTTAAAGAGTTACATAAGATAAACATGGCTGATAAACACACATTGACACAACATCCTCTCTACTCAAAACCTATAAAATTACAGGAATAATTTTCTTACATGAAAGTATCTACTTGAGCTCCAAAGCCAAAAAGAAAACTTCAGATGCTATAAACAAAGGAATATTCCACAGAAGTAAGCAAAAGTTAAAACAAAAAAACTCGTGAAAGCTGGGACCACACATGGGCTGTGGGGTTTGCAGCACTGACCAAAACAGAAGGGTGGGAACTAAGTCTTGCACCCCACAAATGGTAGAAGGCTGAAACCTACATGAACATCAAGCCCCAGGGAGCAAATATGGGCAATAATTAGAAAATTAAAAAGGCACTCCATTGCTTTAATTAATGATTGATAGATATGTAAGTAAGAAAGTCTGCATCTAAGAAAATAGATATAAAAAGAAATACGTTTAAAATTTTCAAAGAGAGATTATCACTTGTGAAGTAAAATCAGGCAATAAAATTATTTCTATACCAATAACCAAATAAATAAATTGAAGCAGTAACCAAAAATTTCTCTTTCTCCCAGCACCCCATAGTCTACAAACCCCCAACAAGGACTCTGGTTCAGGAACACTTAATGGACAAGCCTTCAAGAGACAGAGAATCCCAATCTTACACTAGCTGTCCCAGAGAAATAAAAAAATAATAAAAGTCACTTACCTTGTTTTATTAGGCCAATAAATCCTGATACTGAAACTTTCAGAGTATAAGGAAATAAACACATTGGCCAATTTTACTTATGAAATATACATAAATAGCTGAATAAAACATTCGCAAATAAAACATTTGCAGATCAAATCCAATAGGTTATATTAAGAATATGCTCACAAACATGTACTTTTTAATCTTTTCTTGGAAAACAAGAATGACTAAGCAATAAGAAAAATCGATCAATAAAATTTACCATCTCAACGAATGAAGGGAGAGATGACTTCTCTAAATATATTTTTAGAGCCCAAAAGCTTGGGGTAAAATTCGGTATTTATTCTTGGTTTTTAAAAAGCTGTTAAATTAGAATTAGAAGAAAACTGTCTTAACCTGAGAAAATGTATTTACAAATATCTTTAGAGTGAGTATTAGGCTTAAAGATGGACCTTTGAAAAATCCCCTTTAAAGTCAACTATAATTTTAAAAAACTGTTATTACTTCTGCTGTACAGTATTGTATCAGATGTTCAAGTCAATATAATAATACAGTTAAAAAGAAAAGAAAAGAAAAGAAAAGGAAACAAAAGAAAAGAAAAGAAAAGAAAAGAAAAGAAAAGAAAAGAAAAGAAAAGAAAAGAAAAGAAAAGAAAAGAAATAGGAAGACTGAAGAGGAAAATCCAAATCCTCTCCCCACTTTTTTTTCCAGGTTTCACGACCACCTACATAGAAAACCTGAGCAAATTAGATAATTAGACTTAACAAAATTTATAAGCACATTCAACAAGGTTACTGAATATATAAAACATAAATAATAGGACTCTGCTTGGGTCATGATCACAAATGGATGAAGTCACTGTGAGGGAAAAGAGCATCACCAATGTACACCCACTTGTCTGCTGCCTATTTCCTCCATATGCCGAGGGTGACCTTCTAGCCTGTCTCTCTTCCTCACCTGTGTGTCTAAGGAAGCTGGCAGCACTTTAGCTCACTTTACCAAAAAAGCTGGCCTGAGTATGGAAATGTCCCCAATTTGGGATTTATGCAGAGAAAACGGGAGAGATTATAACACTGATGTAAACTGCATATTCCAAATAAGCCTCATCAGAAGCCCACACAAGAGGCACTGGCAGTAACCCAACTAATAAATGACATCTTACTTCCCGTTTACTCCTTTGAGAATGCCCAAACCAAAATTCCTGCGTTTTTTTTTTTTTTTTTTTCCTGGCAGGGGAATATTGCTTTTTGTTTGAGGGTTTTTTTGCGTTTGTTTGTTTCGCTTAATACAGTTCTAGAGCATCAGAGATTCACCTTGAATGCCTAGGCACACTAGCTTCCTCCTGTGCACTCTCACATTCCGACAATTTCGTTCACGCTGTTTCCTCAATTACGAATGATTCCTCCCTTCCCCGATCAAAAGTTTATTCTTCATAAAAATTCTGCCCAAGTGCATTCTCTATGAAGCATCCAGATAATTTCCAGTTAGTGGCAGCCCAGTGTTTATACATGCCTGTGTTTATGTCTATGTCTACTTGTGCATTATGGTGGGGCATCAAGCATTGTATATGCAAGTATCCTAACTATATCTGTGGAGTATTTTAAAGTTCACCCTAGTGCTGTCCAACAGCATTTTCTTCAATAAATGGAAATGTTATATGTCAGCATTCTCCAAAACTGTAGCCACTATCCATTTACGGCAGATAAGCACTTGGAATGTGGCTGTAGGACTGAAGAAATGAATTTTTTATTTTATTTTATTGTCATAAATTTAAATGTAAATAGTGGAGTTTGAAAGCTTTCTTGTGACAAAAAAATTACACAAACTAACATGACAGTCTGACAAATAACTGAAATCAAATTAATTTCCAACTTTAGTTACCATCTTAGGTGTTTGATAGCGTCTACTTACTGCTCTTTCTAGATGGTCCCTGTGGTTGGAGGGACTTCATTAAGAACAGAAAACTTAGTACTTGTTTTAAAGGAAGTTATAACCCTTCAACAATGAGTATTAGAAATATTCCAGGCATGAGAAACGGCAACCACAGAAGTATGGAGGTGAAAAAGCACTTTATTTTTAAAAATTAATTTACTTGAGGACCATGGAAGATATAGGCAGAGACTTGCACTTTCTCTTAA
The DNA here is from genome assembly GCF_036321535.1 of Camelus dromedarius. Lineage (NCBI taxonomy): Eukaryota > Metazoa > Chordata > Mammalia > Artiodactyla > Camelidae > Camelus > Camelus dromedarius. The sequence goes on along the minus strand of NC_087441.1, from coordinate 16,740,192 downwards.
ATATTATATCCCTCCTACCTACCTCTAATATCCTATTCTAGGGTATTGTTCTGGAATTGTGTCTGTTTCTCTCCAGTATCATCAACTATTTCCTCTCTATTGATTGATTCCCAGTACAGCATAATAAAGCTGTTATTTCTCCCATTACAAAGGGGGTGAGGGGAAGCACTTTGGGGGGCTCCTTTTCCCCAGCAGCACCCAACTCATTTCATCTCATTTCTCTCTTTTGTTTCTCGGTGATCAAGCATTTGATTAATGTTTCATCAACCAATTGGCAGCATTTGACACAATTTGTTTAGAGCAGACGTTAGTACCTCTAGGAAAGTCAGGATTCAGGATTCAACAACTCTCCAAGAGGCAGTCTACAGGGCTTCTAGGACAGCATCTTATCTTGCTTTTCCTCCTGCCCACCTGGCAGCTTCTTCCCAGTCTCCATTTACATACATCAGTCACCCAGAGAGCCTGATAACTTATCAAAAGACCACAATTAATAACTGGCAGACCTGGAAACCAAACTCCATCATCTCCGACTTCAAGTCAGTGCCAATTACAGTCATGTTAAATACTTTTATAGGATATTGGATAGAGGTCTCAGAAAGAGCCATTTCCTACTTGACTATGCCCCAGGGAAAGGAAAAAAACAGAGACTAGAGAAAGATGGCTGCTTAGACACAGATGCCTCATCTAAAATCTCTCATTTGATGTACACATTGAGTGAGATTTCCTTGGTCACCAAATTAATAATAGTATGTGGTCCCCATCCTGGGACACAAAAACTTTGCAATTACAGTCACTAGCAACTCATGTAGTCCACAGCTTCAGACAGAAAAATCCAGGGAGGGGGTAGATTAATTTAATTCATAAAATAAATTTAATTAAATAAATGCATACTTGTACTGTGGGATCATTATGTTCTCACGATTGTCTCTTCCTGGACATAAACAGACTCACAATTACCATATAAATTACCTGCACAAGGATACAATCGTAATAACTTGTATTTGTTCACTATTATTTGCTTTGCAAAATCCTCATATCTGTTATCTCACTTAATATAAGTGGCAATGGACTAAACTGATAAAAGGTACAATATTTGCAGCTTGCTTGGAAATCACTTAGAAAATTTTTACTTAGTGCAGAGTATTGGCTTCACACCTGTGCCCTTCAATCTGCCAAATGGTATCCCTCCAGGTGCACTTGAGGATGCTGATCATTAATCTGCATAGTCTAAGAATCCTGAAATCTGATGGCCTCATAGATGCTTTTCTTCCTATACACTGAGAAAATTTTTAGAATTGCATATAGCAGATTATAAAATAATGTTTCTTCTGTAAAGCTAGTATAACTCTGAAATCTTTCTCTTCTGGTCCAAAGCACACAAATAAGCTGGCAGTCTAGGGCATTAGGCAAAGTCCATCTGTTTGGTCAGGCATCTGTCCAAAAGAAGACAAAGATTTTCTTTTCTCCCGCATGGATTTTTTTTTTTTTTAATTTAAGTTCCCCTAGTAAAGGAAACTGAAACTGAGCCATGATAGCTATACTTGGATGTGCTGAAGAATAATGCCTTCTCTCAATATTTTATTCCTAAATCTTCCCATACACCACCCAACCACTATCACGTAACCAAATATTGATATTTGCCACTAGACATTGAAATTAATATGTTCACATTGCTTCTCTCTTGTTCAGTGAAGGGACAAGTTTTCTGTTAGATCCTCCAGCTCTGTGCTCACAAGACATACTGTGCTCTTAGTTACATGTTCAATGAATACCCTTTCCCATGGCACCATAAGCTCCAAGAGTGCCAGGGCTGGTCTCCCCACTGTACCCCGGCATCCAGAATAGTACCTGACACAGAACAGTTTTCTTCTCACACAAGAAGTTTGCTCATTACTCAATATTGAATGTATGGTTAAGTCAGTCCTTCTGTCAAAAACACTCTAGATGTGTAGATAAATATTCACGAAATGCCACGACTTAAGACTCTTCAGACTTCCGATACTGATTTTCTGACTGATATGAAGATTAGGTGCAACACAGTGTATCACAATACCAAACATCATAACTTGAGAAAAGTTTGAATGCATAATGTATCGTGTGATCTGACTATGATGGAAAATGAGGATGGATTCCCCTTAACTGGAAAGCAGTGTCTACCTACAATAACTAGCAGGGCATGGAAAGTAGAGTTGTTGTAAATTTGAAACAATAACAATGTAAGTCATCACTAGCTGTCAACCAAAAGTCACAGGGCAGAGAAGCTCTAATACAGCAGCACTGTGTATGCAACTGAGGCACAAAAACTCTATTTGGACTGAAAGCTCACCCCTACCCCTGCACAGGGGAACTGTTAATACAGGAAGGAAAGGAGGAAAAGAGAAAAGAAGGGAGAAGGGAAGAAAGGGAGGGAGGAAAGCAAACAAGGAGATAGGGAGGGAGGGAGGGAGGAGAAAACTATTGCCAGGGCCACCTAAAACAAATTTATCTTAGATTCTTCTTGCATTAACTAAAACATAACGACTCATGCATTTCAGAAAAGAATGCACTTCTTGCTAACACAAACGCTTAGCTCACAATAACATGTAGAATTAGCTCAGACCAATCTCATAAATGCGTTAAGACTCAGCTATGTCCAAAGGGCAAATCTGAAAGATTCTGGAACTGCGGTCCAGCAGTTAATTAGCATGACAGAGCTAAATGCCTCTTGGGAAGGAACCCACCCTCAGGCTGAAAAAGAGCAGCAATTTCAAACACAGCATCTAACTGACATTCAGATGTGTCCTTAGCCCCAGAGCCCGTGAACTTGGCCCAAGTCTACTGTAAATGACTGTGACTACACTAAAGTGCTACAAGCCGTCAGGAACACAAACGGCTCGACCTGAGAATGGGGACTAAGTATTCCAGAGGAATACTGAGAGAAGAAGGCTCTCCATCTAGCAGGACACGTGGCACAATGTAAGGCCATCCGATGCTCAGCTTCGAAGGATTGGAACGGCTTCTGACATCCTTACAACTGCAGCTTTGGTATCCACAGAGAATGGAAGCTGCAGTTTTGGCAAAAGTAAGAGGCATATTTGCAGAAGTTTTCCAGAACCATATTCACCATCATGGTACCAATACTAAAGCAAGAGACTGGTCTCGGGTATCTGAGACACCGCCTAGAGGGGAATTGAAGGTTCCGCAATAGTACGGAGAGATGAAATCAGAGAAACACTAATTCTATAACTGCACACCTCTCAACTCTTAACCAACGTGATCTGGTGAAAAACAAAATGCATATGATCTTGAAACAACTAAACAATCTTAAAGCTTCCAAAAGGCCAGTGCAAAAATACTCCTATTTATATGTTAAATGTTTCTGGTTTTCCTCTTCTGAGTGAGCGCCAAGAGCAGATCATGCACACATCACATAGGACTATAAGACGAACCACAAATAACTTAAGATTTGTCAGACAGCGACTAGTTCAACCACGGACCAGCTTCACACGTTACATCGCCAACACACACAGCAGCTGCCCTGCGAAGAGCACGTTCTGACTGAAATCTGAAATAAGTGAAAAATGCCAAAATTACTACTAAGATTAACTCAATAAAATAACTTAGGTTCCACAGTGTCAGTCTTCAATATACTCAAAAAACACTTGCAAGTTCTTTATATCATGAATGCTGAGGACTTTTATATCATTTTTAAATAGATTTATCATTCCAGATTGGAAAAGTCAGATTAAGATGAGCTCTGGAATACTACACATTTGGTTGACATGAATATAAATATCTCAAAAACCCAAGCCTAAGTGCCCGATAAGTGGATAATGAGTCGAAGAGCTGAGTTTCCTATGCTGGAGCTCTGAATTGTTCAAATTTGTTCTCCAAGTTTGGATAGGCTATACATTAGTATGGTTATTTACTTCAGAAAACTCAGGATTCAACTAATCTCATGCAGACACAGCATAAAAGAAGACCCCAAAGAATGTTTATAAAAATCTATTTTTTAAAAAAAAAAAAAGCCTTTTTCCATTGATTTCAGTGAGTTAAATAATATTAGAGGAATCTGGATTTGAAATTAGACGGGTTTGAGCTTGGTATCCATATCTACCAATTACTAACTGTAGTCCTTTGGGAAGTTATCAGCCTCTTCGAACAAGTTGACTGATCTTGTAATGATGAGTATTAATATTCCATAGAATTTTATAAAGATAAAAGAAATAATGTGTGTACAATGCCTAGCTCAGCACCTGATACACAACACACACATAAATGGTAGACATTACTGTTACTTCGACTGGTGCTGTTACGTCCACTACTTTTACTGTCAATGTTACTTAATACTACTACTGCTACTAAGAGACCAAGGATGAGCATGGAAAATGCTGGAGATGAGAATAATAAGTAGAGTTCACTTGTTTTCGAATATGAAAAAACAAGAATAAAAATAATGACTATAACATTTCTGGATATCAAATTAGCCCTAATAAATTTTTCTCTATAGAGAGGATTATGGAATTAACATTATCTTGGCATGCTTGCAGAATAGCTCATTAAAACACAGAGGGACTCTCCTCTCTTTAGCCATTTTATCCTTTGGAATGCCCACCCGAAATATGCTAGACTACAAGAACTACAAAACAGCTTCAAATAACAGTGGATATCTTTTTAGGGTTTAAAATATCTAGTGACTGGCAATTAGAAATGACAAAATAAAATAAATGTACCAATGATATTTTTAAAGCAGAGGGCATATTTATGAAGCCCAAAGAATGCTGCAGATACTTAGGTCTGAACCAAGGAGATGGGCAAGATAAGATCTCTAACGTCAAGAAATTTGCAGCATATTATTACAGGTAAAACAAGAGTAAAGCCAAAGCAGCACAACTTGTAAAGGCTGCAGATTAGCTAAGGATGTGAGCAGTGAAGAGTAAAACAGTCACATCAAATTTCATGAAAGTGCTAAGAGATGCTTGAACTGAGTCCTAACAGGTGGCAGAGAGCAAAGGTAAGAGCTTCCAAGCAAGCACTTTATCATAAAACAAATCATGGGGAAAAGACAGAGCTTTATATGTTTGCAAGAACACGGGATCACTGGGTTTGCAAAGCATTTTGCCAAATAGTGGGACCTAAAATTGTATATAAATCAGCAAGCTGGTAACTTGAGAAAATCTGTTTAGGAAAAAAATGTCTATATCAAAATGCCATATGATTTGTGGATGGTGAAGATTACAGGCAGGAAAACTTGTAAGAGGTTGTAATAATCCATAAAGAATATAATCATGAGGACAGAGGGTTTGGGCAGGGTGATTATAAGAGAAATAAAAAGGAAGAAGCAGAAATGAGAAAGGGTCTAAGGGAAGATAAGTAAGACATATTAACTGACTGGATATGGGGATATGTGTCTAAAGAGTTTTAAAAAAAAAAAGAGTCCAAAGTTAAGTCTGGATGCTTGAAAAGAACCATGAGATCCATGGTTGGAGTCCAGGAGTATAGAGAATAGGCCAAGTAAAGGGGAGCCAGATAAAAATTACCCCAGACGGGTGACAGTAAGAGTATGCCTGTTGGGAACATGTAGGGACAGAGCTGTATATCTGGGTACCACTCGTCTTGAGGTTGCTAGGACTCATCAGAGCAGAAAGTGTCTAGAGAGTTGGAGGACAAGACTTGATCTTGGAGATGCTCATAATCAGAAGACAATAGTCATGGGAGCCAACAGTGAGAGGGCTTTAAAAGGAGGGGAAGTGTCTTTAAAATTAAGAATTTCTCAGAAACCATCTCTATGAATGCTCTACCTGTCTTCTGAACTACATCTATAACGGAAAGGGTAAGTTATGATTTATGCGATAAATTTTTATGAAGTGTCCCTTTGTGTCAGACACAGCCTAGGCAGTAGGGAGAGAGAATAAGCCAATGAATTGGAAATGAGGACCTCAGTCTCTGCCTCCTACCCATTCAGAGTCACTGATGCTTGACAATGACAGCCCAGGCTCACCCAGTGCCAGAAAGAATCCAGACCAATGCAATTAGGATCAGGAAGGCAAGACCCATACTTTATTTTGCTATGGGTAAGCTGATACCTGATGTTTTGAAGTTTATACCTAGATATACCCATGGTCAGAACTCCCCCCACCATCTCCCATGTTTATCCCCTTTCTATACTTTGACTGTAACCAAAACTGTTCCCCTCCGAGGACAGTGTAATTTGAAATATTTCTGAACTTCTCTGAACTCAGCCTCCCTAGAGGGGAGTTACTACCACTAAATTAGGTCCATCCTTTCCTAGATTCCTTATCTTTCCTACATATACCACCCAGGAGTTTTTAATGGATACTATTTTAAGAGGGATCTGAGAGTAGTAAAATTATGCTAAAATGTCTCCAATTTCACATATATCTCAAGATACATACTCACTAACAATCTCAAAATAATCTTCACTCTTTCAATGAAAATGTAGCCAAAGCTTTAACTTTCTAATTGAAAACTGAGCAAGGCAGAAGGACTTTCCACCTTTAGAGAGGTCCCCAGACATTGGAGTCAGTGAACTCCCAACCAGATAGCCCTAATAGAATTACATCTGTCTTCCAGCAGTGGTTTGTTTCTGTTTATCAGGGCTTACAATCTTCTGCCCCTTAGTAGCAATTGCTCTTTTTTGGTTTCATGTATTGTTTTTCCAAACTGAAAATGGGACAGAAATGTATAAGAAGAGATCCCAAAAGGCAAAAGAAAAAAAAGTCCCAGAACATCAAAAACCAAATTAGAAAAATTCTTTGCCTAGATGTAGTCAGAATTTAGCCTTGCATTAAGAGCTAAGATATTCCCTCAAGCTGCAAATCAGATTGCAAAATTCAAATTCCATTTACTTAATCAGTAGCTTATAATATTACAATAGCAATGAACCTAGTTTCTGAAGACTAAGGAAGTAAAATATGAGGGCAATGATTTAGTTACAGATTTGTCCTCAAAACATTGACTTATTCACTAAGTGAGTTTGTTTCTTCTGATTTTTAAGACTTACTCTGGACTCAAAAGAGATTCGGTTCAATAAATATTTGTGCATTACCAGATATGTAAAGATACATAAGGCTCCATACCTCTAACTTCTAGGAGTTCTAATTATAAGATCAGTTCAAAATCTTAGCACATCAGGGGCCAAGGCTGTCAGGAATCAAGACTGAAGAAGCAGAGAGGAATGTCAGGGTCAAGGAAGTAAACTTCACTCTGTGTGGTTGGAAGAAGGAGTAGACACTAAACTATTTTAAGCTGGCGCATGATGCGATTCAATTTGCATTTTAGACAGATCACTATGGTGACGATGGGTTGGAGGCAGGCCATTTGGGAGCAGGGAGAATGAGAGGGGCCAGAACTGCAGCGGCAGCAGTGGCAAAACGAAAATGTGGCTGCTCGGACAGACATATGATGAGTAGAATCTGACTAGATCTGGGTTGAACGGAGACAGAGGAATCTTTCTCCTCTGAGAGTTCTTCCAGGGCGCTCACCACATTCCTAACACTGAGGGTCCCACACAAGGGAGGCAAGTATCTCTCTGCCCAAGGCACTGCCCCTTTGCTGCTTCCTTATCAGGCTAGCTATATATTCTAAGTCCTAAAGGCAGCCAGTGTTCTTTACAGTGAGCTGGGATGATCCAACCTGATCTTCACATTTGTTCCTGTTGAATTTATTCTCACTTTTTCTTCACTAAGCCTGATACAATGGAAATGACACAAAACTAAGGAAGTCTGGTGGTCTTGGGGTTTTAATAGTGGCTTTTTTGATAATGAGAGATGTGGCCCTGGGCGAATCACTTACCTTCTCTGAATCTCATTTTGTCTGTAAATTGGGGATTACCCCAGTTATAAATAAAATCCCTTCTAGACACATCTGTTATTTACTCCAAGTAATTCTGTTCTAGTCTACCAACCAGGGATTAGTATGCATAGAAAATACCGATTAACCCCCAAAGAAGTTCAGATAGGTTATATACTAAATGACTTCTTGAAAAAGAAAGTCCCTGAAGCACGATAGACAAAGAATAAAACATAGACTTCTCCAAATTAAAACAAAGACATCAAGAAAGCAAAATAATTCAATGGGATTTGATTATTGGAAAAGTGCTGATCATGAATTAGAAATCTAAGTTTGTTAAGAAAATCACCCAATGAGATTAACTGTCTGGGACTGAAAACTAAGGAGAGGTTTCAGAGGTGGGCACCACTCTTAAACCAGTAAATATTTCCTAGCTGCCAAGTTAATTTCTAATTCCCACTGGCCATCTTGCAAATGGACTTTTTTTAGTGAAGACTTGTTGTTTGTTTGGTTTTTTTAATTTGTTTTGTTTTGTTTAGTAGCTGTCTCTTCCTCTGAGAACAGCATCCCCACATTCTTTTGGGGACCTGCCTCTTTACCCACTCCAGATTCATGGTCTGGGGGCTGCTAGCTTACTCTGTAACCTTTATTCCCTTGTCACAGTAATTTGACCATCTTTGGGTTTCTGATCTGACCTGACCACTATTTTTTAAGATTTTTTCCTGTGGAACTGCGAGGTAGAATCCTTTCCTTCCTGATACTAGAACTAGAAAGATACAGCCTTAAATCTGTCAGTGAAAGAAGATGCTCTGCTGAGAGAAAAGAAAAAAGGATGGTAGATGGAAAGAAAGAGTTCAGATGTCAGGCCCTAAGACCCCTGGCACTGCTCCTTGCCTTGTAAAAATTTCCTTAACTCTTCTTTTGATTCTTAAACCTAGATTTCCTGCCAAAACTAGCTCAAGTTGGATTTCCATATTTTGCAACCGAAAAGGTCCTGACTGATGTAGCAATTTTCACCATAAGGAAGAAAAGTAGAAAGAAGTGGTTTAACTCATGTCATCATTATGACTGGAAAAATAATTTAAGTGCCCAAATACTAGTAGCATGTCAGTGATACCATCTTTAGGTATGTCGAACAACTATATCTATATCTATATCTATATCTATATCTATATCTATATCTATATCTGTATCTATATCTATCTATCTATCTATCTATCTATCTATCTATCTATCTATCTATCTATCTATCTATCTATCATCTATCCATCTACCCTCTGAAATACAGTACTTGCTGAGCCAAACAAACACAAGAGTGGTCCTTGCCAACAATTAAAATTTATACGGTTTGGGTTCTGTTGTTACTGTTGTCATCAAAATGCAATAAAGTCTGAATCATTTGCAAAAACTTTATGAATTTCCTTTTTAGATGCTGTGGATCTTCAGTAAAACATGTAGGAAAGGAAAATCCAAGTGATGTGCAAAGATGGATGCCCACATAGACTGTATCCTCAATCCTCAGAGACACTGTTAGGGACAATGTGTGAGGGAACAGGTACCTACCCATCACTGAAGGCCATCTGGACCATGTCAAAGAAATGCAGTAGGATTCAACTGAAATGGCTGGTCTGTCTACCGTTCAAGTTGATTCTGGGAACAAGAGAAATGAAAATTATTTTCCAGCTATAGGAAAAAAAATAGGCTCAAACAGCTGGCAAAAAAGATAGGGGAAATAAAAATGAAAATAACTACAAATCACTTTTCATGAGAGTCACTTGCTAAACTTGAACAGCTGGGCCTTGAAAGGCTTGGGACAAATTCAACAAAGGAGTGTTAAATTCATTATGTTCTCACTTCTGCTCTGTGGTAAACCAGTTTGACAAAGATCATCGTCACAAATTGTTTTATTATCAGATCAAGTATGTGAATTGCGGGAAAGTCTCTTTCCCATCCTCTTGGGAAAGATAAAAGAAAAACTGTCTTAAGAAATGTGGAAAAATCTTTAAAAATGGCACAAATGAACTTATTTACAAAACAGAGACAGACTTGCAGACATAGAAAACAAACTTATGGTTACCAGGCAAGGAGAGATGAGGGGAGGGATAAGTTGGGAGTTTGGGATTTGCAGATACTAACTACTATACATAAAATAGATAAACAACAAGGTCTTACTGTTTGGCACAGGGAACTATATATTCAATACCTTGTAATAGCCTATAATGAAAAAGAATATGAAAAGGATTATATATATATATATATAAAACAATCACTATGCTATACACCAGAAATTAACACAACACTGTAAATCAACTATATTTCAGAAAAAAAAAAAAGATGGAAAAACAGATTCAGGGACAAAGAATTAAAAATTTAAAGCAAGAGTCTTAATCTTTTTGTTCCATAGATCCCTTTGTCAATTTTGTGAATCTTATGGGCCCTTTTTTATCTTAATAAAGAACATAATCATTTCCCCAGTTTCCTAGGTCAAATATTCAGAATCCTTTATTTCCTTTAACCACAAACTCAAAAATAAGCTGTCAACAAATTGTTAGTTCTACCTCCTTTGCCCATGCGTTCACCCTAGTCAAACCTACTGATGTGAGTCCCACTTACACACTAACACACTGCATCTACTCACCTCCTGCCTCATACTCCAATCTAAATATGGTAGGAAAAAACTGTTCTCTAAAAATTCTAATCATGTTAGTTCACTCCCTGCATAAAACACTCCAATGACTGCACAATTTAATTTGAATAAAAGCAAAACATCTTTGAGACCCTACATAATCTGAACTCTGAACCAGTGACTTAATAATGATAGCTAACATCTATTGAGCACCTATACACCCCAAGCCCTGGTGTAAATTGTTTTTTATGTCTTGTTTTACATTTTTCAATAATTCCATGAGTTGTGTATTGTTATTTACACCTACTTTAAAGACGCAGAACTCAAGACACAGATAGGTTAGGTAATTTGTGCAAAGCCAAATAAATAATAAATGGCGGGTCTGTTATTTAAACCTAGGCTCTAGAGGGTAGGTTCAAAAAAAAAAAAATCCTGAGTGTAGATTCTTAAACACAACACCATTTCACATCTCACCTCCTCCCATTCCCCTGCCTCTAGTAACACTGTGCTCCAACCCCACGTCTTTCTGTTTTTTGAATACACTGAGCTAGTTTGACACTCAAGGATTTGCATGTGCTGCTCTCTTCTCTGGAATATTCTTCCCTCAGATCTTCATATGGTTGACTCTGTCTTATTACTCAGAACTCAGCTTATAACAGGCACTGACAGTTGCCTATCCAAATCTCAAATGTGATGTAATCACCCTCCAAATTAGAACATGATAGTAGGAGGACTTGTCTTACTCAAAAGAAACAGATTTTTAAGAGAAGTGGAGTAGTCCTAAAGGTCAAGAGGGTTAATGTCTGCATATAAATCTTCATTTCCCAAAGAGAGAAGCACATTGGAGAACACTGAGTAAATGATAACAATAATGGTGGCCATTCTGGATCATCCATCGTGGCGCAGGAACTAGATGTGAACAAGACAGGTGAGGTTCCTGTCCTCAACAGCAGTGAAAGAAGACTTCAGTGATCCATGAATAGGGCCACGCATCTTATTTGGCTAAAAGCCAACCATATAACACATGCTTGAATATCATTAATGAAATTTAATCTCTAAAACAGCAAGGGAACAACTGGAGGAAATGACCATTTGGACCTAGTTCTGACAACAAGAATTGATTGGTTAAGTCAAAGTAGTATGAACTTTGAAAGAAAGTGACCATATTATCTTGAATTTTATTTTTTCCAAGGACAGCATGAATTGTACATTTTATGTGAATGTCTTCTAAATTTTAGAGAAAAGATATGCATTATTCATGGCATGAGACTCCTAAAGAGATTATGACTCAAAAGTATTATGATGTTCTCAAAAATGCAATTTTGAGTGCAATTGCAAATGATAAAATAAGGAGAAAAGCAGAGAGAAAACTAAAAAAAAAAAAATGTAGCTACAGATATTTTTAAAAGAAAAAACTACAATTGAAAAGTTATCCATATCGATCTTATTCATCATCTTGGTAAATGCAGTGCCAAGAACATAACAATTAGTCAAAAAGTATTGCCAAATGAATAAATGAATGAAAAAATGAACACTGAATATGAGAATGGTAGGGCCAGACAGACTCATATCAGAGGGATTAAGGTCACAAATCAGCTGAGATTTAAGAAAAAAATTAAAATACCAAAGTAACTTATAGTTTTATTTAGAGTAAGAGAAGGCCATAAGTTTGAGCTAATGATATAATAATGACACAATGTTTTTCAACCTCCAACACTCAGACGAAACACTATTAGGAAGAAACTGAAGCCCAATAAGACTTTCTTGGTCAGCAACTAAATGAATGCATATCTGCTGATAATGATGAATTTCAAACCACATTATGAACATAATTTGCAGTTAAGATCTCTGGGTACATAGAGCAGTATTAGAAGATTAGGAATAGATGAAGGAGCCAAAACAGTGAATTTCAAAATCTGCAGAGAGGTTGATTCTTTGTGGTTGATTCCTGGTGCATTCTGAATGACATCAAAACAGCAAATACTACCACATTTCCTCCTCTGACACCACTATTAATCTGATAGACCATTATTAATCTGCTAGATCATCCAGGTTTACACGAGAGGGTTCACATTCTTCATGATTTGATCAAAATGTCTTTGAGACAATCAGGTATAATAAGACTTGGATACTAGTTTAATTTGGTGATTACCCATTGGCTACATTGAGATACACTTATATCCCATTGGTGAGGTGACTCCCTTGGTCACCTTAGCCAATGACTATAACACCATTCCCCCCACCTACATTTTATATCTCTGTCCTGGTTTATTTTTCTTTCCCAAACACTTATCACTCTCTAAGCTACTTTATTTATCTCATATATTTTCTGTCTTCCTCACTTAAATGTAAGTTCCACGAGAGCAAGTATTTTAATTTATTGTGTTCACTGTTTTATCCTCAGTATCAAGGACAGTGCCCAGTGCTTAGTAAGTACTCAGTGAATATTTTCTTGACTGATGAATGAATAAATGAATGACCCTTGAAAAATTATGTCTTAAGTGTGACCATGAAGAAGAATACAGGCACACTGAGTTTTGGGTGGATCAATGACAGAACTTCAAATCATGTCCCACAAAGAATGAAAGAATAAAGTATTTTTAGTCTAGGGAAGAGGAGACATGTGGGAGTGGGAAGAGGAGGATGGAATTTGGTTTCACATGGTAGAAAGCTTCAAATAATTCAGGGCTCTATTATGAAAAGTAATTATCCTATTCCGTTTCTATTTCTAAATGATCAACTGGTGTAAATAAATGGAAGTTACAGGCAGATTTCAACTCTCCTATATATATTCCAGGCTTTCAACTCTGTTATACATAGTCCTAACTGCCACTGAAGGAGCATGTTTCTCCTAAGTCTTGAAGGTTTAAAATGAATGAAAAATTAATAGGGGCGATGATCAGACTAGATAATTTTAATATTATGCCAGACTATGATATTTTTATTCTGTGAATGAAATCATACAGCTTTCCTGTACTTAATGTACCATTTGGGCAAATGGAAACAGAATTTATTTACAAATGAAGGATAGGAATTAAACTCAATAGTTGCAAATACAAATCTGACTTGGTAATTTTTCCAGCTTTCTAAATCAGTTGCAAAAGTTTTAAGACCTGTAAGTGCTCCATTATATGAAAAATACTTCCCAATTTCTCTCTCAGTTTTTGATACTAATTTTCTGTGCCCCTCCTTCCTCTTCTTTTTTCTCAACACACACACACACTCTCTCTCTCTCTCTCTCTCTCTCTCTCTCAAGTTCTAATCATTATAAAGACCACTGACTCATATTTCTAAAACTCCCTCAATCTTTTCCCAGATTTAAGTTAAAAACAGAAGCTAAAGGGTGCTGCTGGAACATCTCCTCTTGATATACAAAAAAAAAAAAAATAGTCTTGAAAAAGTAATAAGTATTCTAACTTCCTTTCAACAGCTGAGATTCCATGCTACCACCCTTTCTGTCAATGGAATAGGATCCACCTGTGTCCTGAAGTAAATTCTGTGTCTCAAGGGCAGAGACCATGAGAATCCTTTACATCTTCCCACAGGATCAAGTATAATGCATCAGTTAAGGTAACTTGTACTCAATAAATGTTGAGTGTCAAATACATAGTTTCCTGAAAACCTGGCAGAAAGTACTTTTGAAGAATCCTAGCTATCCTAGCTTCCTTATTTTTGAAGGTTCCAAAGGACTTTTATAAAGGGACAGAAAAGATAATTTAAATAAACCAAAATGTTAATAAACGTGCTACGAATGGATCTCATAGGATTAGAACTGTCCTACTCATTTAGATTGCTTTTAATAGATGTGACTTTTCTAATTTTCTTGATTACAGTTCCATATGTAACACATTCATCAGCTTCGGTCATCTTTTTCCCTTCCAGTCTAGATAAAATGGGACTAATTCCCATTCCACATCCTATTGAAAGTTTAATGCAAGCCTTAAGAAGAAGGTAAGGCGGAGATGTGTGTTTGGGATGAGAGGGGTAGGTTCTTACGTTACCTCCAAACTCATCTACCTCCAAACTCTTACTTCTGCTAGATTAGCTCAGCTTGTGGTTCACCACACAGTCTCCACCAACTGCCAGGTTCTACCTGATACTGTCCCATGAGTAATTCAGCCCCTTTCCTTTATTTCCACCAAAGAAGAAGAAGGAGGAGGAGGAGGAGGAGGAGAAGAAAGAAACAAAAAGAAGCATTTGAATATCCTTTTATGTAAAGCAGACTTCCAGAATTTTTTGAAATAACAGGGGGAGTTTTTACCAGATAAACACATACACGTATACCTCAAAACTGAATATTAGACATCTCTCTTCTCCAAATGCCCCTTTCTACTAAGTGTGTCCCATTTTTTTAAAAAAAATTCTATATGTTTCCCCTCTTTTTCTTTCACCCACAAATTCTTTCTTATTTCTTAAAAAGAGCAGTATGGCAATGTTAACATTTATTAGAAATCCAGAAAAAAATATCTTAGCGTCATCTTTAATATTTCCTTTTCTTCCACCCCCCACAATTATTGTCCCCAGATCTATTTTTGTTCTTCAGACATCATTCAGAGTGAACTTTTCTTTCCTGCTACCTGTTCTCTAGTCCAAATCCACAAATATGCCATAGCTCCTCTCTGTCCCCCTGCAATGTACTACCCGACCAAATGCATGAAAATATATCTGTTCAGAGTCCATTCTTAAAACTTTGTTGGCAATTCCTAACTTCCCACTTAGAGATTTAAAAGGCCTCTCATACCTAGATCGACTCTATTTTCCTAGGTTAATTTCCTAATACAACCCTCACAATTCACAGAAAGTATCACCACTGCCTATGCTATCTTGCCTTTGTTCTTGATATATTCACATTCTATGGCAGTTCCCTGTATCTCCTTTGTTTATTTAAATGCTACATATGTTTGAAGGTCCCCCTCCTAATCCTACCCTCATTTTGTAGATTTCAAGCCTAAACTTCTCTCTCTTTTTATCAAATAACTGTTTGGACAATAACACACAGTTAAGAACCCAATTGCTTCAATTATTTTTATTTATTTGCTGCTATATTTGTTTCTAAAATTTGACTTGAACTCACAGGAATAGGAGGGGCTCTAATTTATGTGTATTGTGTCCTACCCCACAGCCAAGGCCAAGTCTGGACTTACAGAAGCTATTTTGGTTTATTGAACAGGATGACAGCTAGGAACGTAGGCTGTGGATAGCCACCACTTACTCGCTGGGAGATATCAAGGCAAATTTTTAAATTTCTCTAGGCTTTTGTTTGTAAATGTGAATGACAGATGCCACTATGAAGATTAAGTGATATAAAGTATATAAAGCACTGAGCATAATGTCTTTGGCATCTTAGCCTGGCCATTTTTAAAGATCAATCAGAAAGAGAATTTCAGGTCATCTACTCCAACACCTCCATTTCACAAATAAGAAAATTGAGTTCCCAGAGATTAATTAAACTGAAAGACTAGATCCTTCTCTTAGGAGAAGCAGCTGGTAGCTTTCCCAAGGTACTTATTAGCTTGGGGCTGACCAAGGACCCAAATTCCTGACTCTCGGCCCATTGCTCTCTCTGCAACATTCTGATGCCACCAGAATTAATTTGGAAGTTGAGAAACCTTCAAGTGATTGACAAAATTCTAAATCAGTGGTTGCACTTTGGGTATTATGAAAGATTCTAGAGGATGGCTTTTAAGATGTCTTTAGATCATTCTGATAACAAATTCATTTAGAAACCAATAAAGAATTAAAAGATGTTATCTGTGATTCTAAACAATAAAGGACATAACTGAATCATTTTTCTCCTTTAGAATAAAACAAAATGGATTTTAATATTTACCCTCTCAATGCTCTTATCCCTCCAAAATCCCATCATAAGTTTTTAAAAGTATGTGTGTGTGTGTTTTAATAAACCACACAAGTGTGTGCACATGAGTATATGCATTTGCTTGCTGAGTGGGGAAGAGAAATCTACATCACCTACTGGACTGGTTACTACATTGACATCCTGACTCTTGATAACCACAGAACAGAAGAGGCTCCACAAAGAAGACTGGGGGAATCCAGACAATGTCGATTAGAGGAGCCCCAGTAGCTCTCCTCTTTTCTAGAAAAATTTCAGAGACAGTGGGTGACTTCAAGAGACCACCAAGTTGCCATTTCTCCTATGACACATCTGTAACGGTTAAGCCTTACCAGTCAGTGCTGTCTATATCCAGCTACATCACCCATGTCATCTTGGACCAGTCATCTTTCTCCCCACCTACACACATGCCCCCCACCACTACACACACACATGCACATACTTAGAAACCTTAGGGATAACCACTCTGCCTGTAGAAACTACAAGAATGGTTGTTAGAGCAGAGTCTCACTGGGAGACTGACTCACTTTGGGGGAATTCCAAAGGAGCAGAAACAAAACCTGCATCTTCTGTGCTCAGACCTACAAGGAAATTTTAGAAACTAACTAGCATTTGCCAAATACTTTCCATGTTCCGTCTACTCTTCTAGGGAATCTAACATGGACAATACTCTTTTTCTGTCATATTGACAACTCTATGACTAACTCCTACCATAGGACCTGGTAGATACTCAAAAAATATTTAGCAAATGATTTCCAAATGAACTTGCCCAAGTCCCACAGTAAGTGGCAAAACCAGAAATCAAACTAAGATATGACTAACTGCAAAGAATATACTCTTTAGCCAGTAAACTATACCATTTTCAATCCTACACATACATCCCCTAAGAATCTGTAACCTTCTTGTTATGAACTGAATGCCTGTGCCCCCTCCTGCAAAGTCATATATTGAAGCCCTAATCTCCCAGGTGGCTGGATTTGGAGATGGGGCCTCCAAGCAATTAATTAAAGTTAAATGAACTCAGAAGGATGGGGCTTTGAAGCAATTGGATTAGTGTCCTTAAAGAAAAGAGCCCAGAGAGTTCTCTCTCTTCCTGCACGCGTGCACTGAGGAAAGGCCGCATGAGAACAGAACGTGAAAGCAGCAACCTAAAAGTCAGAAAGAGAATCTTCACCAGAAACCAAATCAGCTGGAACCTTGATCTTGGTCTTCTAGCCTCTAGAAGTGTGAGAAATAAATTCGTTGTTTAAGCCACTCAATCTTTGGCATTTTCTTTTAGCAGTCTGAGTGGACTAACACACATCTGATACCTAAAATTCTCCAGCTCTGAGCCTTATATGACTCTTATGCCTTGAGTTATTCTTGGGCACAACAGGATATATGCCACAAGGAAAGCCAATGTGTGTCATATGAAAAGTATAGAAAACAAAAGACCATCACTAATTTTAATATATAATTGTATGCAGAACCCCAGCATACTCAAAGAAGAGAAAGCTATGTTTTTTCTATCAAGTTCTGCTCATACCACCTCCCACCCCACCCCTACAAGATGAAATTTTAAATGTGAAGGAAAGGCAGGTAGATTATGACAAAATTTTCAGTGTTATTATACATTTAAAGCAGTTATTAAAAACATATTGATGGAGGAATGATTCATAATTTGGATAAGTGTAAGCGAAGTATCAAATTAGCAGTATTATTTTTACCCCAAGCCTTCTTCTTGATTTATTTTTTGCATAGTAGATAACAGAATCTACAATGAAATATTTATAGCCTCATAGCAGAGTGTGGAATTGATCTAAAGCCCAAAGCTCTGTTACAATCCTGCAGTCTCCCACTCTGGAACTTAGGAACCTTGGACAGCTCTAGAATCCATCCAGGGCTACTGAACAGTACACTCATGGCTGCTCTAACGTTCAGAGTAGGAAAACAGGATGGGGTCAGATTCCTCTGAGAGCCTTTCAGAACAGCCTCCACTTCAGTAAAATTATTTGAAGGGCATATATAATAATTTGGCACTATTGTGGAAAAATTGTTTGTGGTCTGCTGGTGTGAGCCATTGCACAGCCAGTTCCATGGATACTGAGCTCAAAATTATTTACCACAATGTCCCCAAGGCCTTACTTACAGTAGAAACTTAGTAAATCATACTTCCCTGCATCAATAATACAATAACAATTAGACAAATGCAGACAAGAAATCTGTACTCGCCTAGAAAACTCTTCTAAATATTGAAGAACATGACAGTCTGAAATTAGGATCTCACCGAACTGTTTCATCAGGCAGACCTAGTTTTGTTATTTAAAAAGCTACCTCCCACATGTATCTGAAACTTATTTATTCCTCCCCCAAATTGTTGGCTGGCCATAATATAGTCATCACTGTAATGCAGAATGGATCTCGCTCATAGGCACCCTCCTGAAGCATATTCACTAAATGGTCACAAGGAATGTTAGAGATGAGGAGTGACAGATAATCATTCGGTTCAACTCTGTCATTTCAGAGATGAGAAAACTGAAGTCCAGAGAGTTCAAATAATTTACCAAAAGTCACACGGGTAAGTGCGTTCTGTTTCTCCAAAAATTTCCTATTTTCATACAAGCCCCATCTCCGTTGTCTGCCTCCTTTCTCTTCTCTGGCCTTAGCCCTTACTTCACTGTAGCCCCAGGTGTAGACTACAAAGGAGGTGACATGTCCAGACAGCTATCTTCCTGCAAGCAGATTCTCACCGGAAAACTGGCTTTTGGTACCTTGGCAGAGAACTGCTAAAGCAGGAGCAGAGAAGTGGCCACCATCTGGACATCGTGATGCTTGGTGCCAAATGGGACCCAGCCATGGGGAAGGAGAAAGGAAGGGTGTCACCCGATTGCACACATTTATTTTCACTTTGAGGGGATTTGTTAGTAACCATGCTATCTGAGTGGAAGCTGTTGTAGGTGGTTCTGATGGCTGACAAATGTGTAGGCAAGGATGAAACAAGGTGAGTGGTAGCCAGGCAATTTGCAAATGATTTGTGGGCCAGAAATTGTCGGTGGTACTGATTACTCTGTACAAATGAAAGAATACACTTTTGAAGGATAAAATGATGTGTACACTTTCCCCCTACTTTCCTCTCCCTTTTTTAGAAGAATAGTAAGCATAAGAATTTTCCTGACAGTACCTAGGGGAAAAAAATGTAACACTACCCACTGACATTTCTCTCTTCCTCCTGAATTTTAATTATATTAACATTTTCCTATGCTACAGCTCTGTGTAACACCTGTGAAAACAACCCCAAAGTACATAGTGATATTTAGTGGTCAATTAGCAGCATCAAATTTGCTACAGAGATTTTCCTCCTAGTGACCTTGGTTTCCTATGTATATACTGCTTTTGGCAATAGTTTCCAAGTAATGTGTATCTTAATTATTATTGTCTGTATTTATTATGAAGATAGCTTGGGTGAACTACAGCACGTTGGGGGCATAGGTGTTTTAAAGTGTCTTCCCCACTTTAAGAATCATCTTGAATTTGCAATCATATATCCACAGTACATTGTATCCATCATTTGACAGTTTGGAGTTTGCAAAGCACATTCACATACACGGTGTCATTCTAATTTTGATGGTAATAATCTGACACTGGCAGTAATTCCTACTTTATGGAAATACTAAATGGCTTATCAAACAGAACTTAGCCCCTGAGAGGCATTGTGGCTTGTGGAGCCAGCACTCACACTGAAATCACATGGACCTGGATTTGGACCTTAAAATCTCCTGTAGCCCAAATTAGCAAACCTCTCTGAGTTTCAAGGGTACCAATTCCTGCCTCTAAGACTCATGTACATTCAAATAAGGTAATAACAGGAAGATCCTTGGGGTGGAGGCCCTGTCCATGTCTTTTTCCTTCTCAACTAAGTCCAGGTCTCTTGCTTCTTCTATTTACAAGGATGCCTTCCCTTGCCTCTTTTTCTATCCTCTCTGTGACCAGTGAGACACTTTTTGAGATAACTGTATGCAATTAGGAGAATAAAACCTTTGGCCATGGAACACAGCCATGAGGAATAACAGAGATAAGAGAAAAAATACATGCTCCAAAAATGAGCTAACTACCCCAATCTACACTATTATTAATGGAATACAATTGGGATTATACATTGATTCTTAATATATTAAAGCTTCTATTCCCAAACTTAATATGTCACTTTCCTTTTAGGTTTTTTAAAAAGGATTTTTAGTCTATCACCATAAATAACTAGAAGTTAATATTTCTTTTTCCTGTTTCACAATGATTTAAATTCGTATTTAGTAAAATGTAGGCCACTCATAACCAAAATGCTGGTCTAATAATAAACTTCTTCTGTAATGATTTTTATTTTATTTGTCACTACAGTAAAATAAAATCTAATGACCAAGCTCCCTCCCCCCCTCCGCCAAAATGCATCTGGCGCAGCTGATCCATTCAAATTCTGTTCAAGCTGGAATGATGGCCTTAAGGCAGAATCCTCAGTACTTGGATGCTTTGGTTCATCAGGATTCAACCTCTGTGAAATAAAATCTGATGTCTTTAATCGTTAATTCTTCAGTCAAGGAGAAAGCACTGCATCCTTGCTAATAGGAATCCATTTGTTGTATTGTGGCTCTTTTTGAATACAACCAAGGCTGGATGACCACATAACTCCATTACTTCTCAGCAGAGCGTAAGTACGACTCACAAACTGTAGGCGGGAAGATTTCCTTCTCATTAGAAAAGGAACGCTTCTGCCCACTCTTCATGCTTCTTTCCATATGGAGGGTGCTACACGATTGCAACTCTCCTAGGCTCTCTTCCCTCCTTCACTCCTTCCTTTCAAGGCGGTAAGAATAATTCCATCCTATTAGTCTTAAAGGGAAAATTTGGAAAGCATAGTCCAGGCCTAGCCCTCCCATTTTTTCTTCAAGAAATGACTGTCTCCAGTAAGCCTGTAATCTGGCAACCCAAGACACCAGGGACTTAGGAAACTTTCATGACTCAAAAATGCATGTGATCCATCTAGATAGAGCAAATGTTAGCCACCATATATAAAAATAGATTATAAAAAACAAGTTTCTTCTGTATAGCACAGGGATCTGTATTTAATATCTTGTAATAACCTTTAATGAAAAAGAATATGAAAATGAATATATGTATGTATATGCATGACTGGGACATTGTGCTGTACACCAGAAACTGACACACTGTAACTGACTATACTTCAATAAAAAAAAAGAACACAGAAATTTATGTTATTAAAAAAAGAATTACCCAAAGTTGGCATTTAACCATGTGATTATAACTTTTTAACCAAAGTTTACAATAATCTTAGAGCTATAACACACACAGAGGTAATATCTAACTTCGGAAGGGGTAAAAATACCCAATATTTCATATATGTCTTCTTCTATATTTATTTCATTGAATAGCTTACTACTCCAACTCCAAAATATAAAATCCTGACAGGAAAGAAACCACTAATTAAACAATATTTAGAGGGGTTCAGCTTAGTGATAGTGCGCATGCTTAGCATACACAGGGTCCTGAGTTCAATCCCCAGCACCTCCATTAAAATAAATAAATAAACCTAATTATCTTCCCCCCAAAAATAAAAATAAACCATATTTAATTTTTAAAGCATATTCACAACCTAATCTAGCTATCCCTATCAAATTTAATTATATATTATAATTCATATAATTTATATTTTACATCAACATGTACATTTATATAATTTATATTGCATACCTATATTTCATATGATATTATGATATATATATAAGTATTTACATATGCAAATGTAGATGAAAATTTGTCTACTGTATTTGAAATTTCCATAAATAGAAGTAGGCTTTTTTTTCCTATTCTAATTGCCCAGGTGATGTTTAGTCCAGGATGACAGAATTTAAAAATCAACTAAAAGAAATACGGTTCATCAGTCACCATTTAGAAATGTTTGAATATACATATATGTGTGTGTGTGTGTGTGTGTGTGTGTGTGTGTGTGTGTGTGTGTGTGTATGGATAAACTTCCAAACAAATATTTATAAATCAAAGAGATTGAGCCTCTTGAGAAGCCATTTCACCCTCCTTATACTTAATAATGCCCCAAATATCCCAGGCACATGAGTAGTAGGAAGTACACCACTTTAAGCCCAGCAAACTAGGCTAAGAAAGAATCAGCCAGAAATGTTCCCTTGTGTTCAGGCACTCGCTATTTTCATGGGTGGCGGGTGGATATTTCCATCCCCAGCCCTGGAATGTCATTCTAAATCTGGGTCGTCTGGGAAGCCCCTGCCAAACTGCCTCGGCCCCAGAGGCTTCTGGGCTGTGTGCAGCCTGCTCTTCTCCAGATCAAGGAAGCTCCCCATTCGTCTAACTTTTCCTCACAGCCTCACTTCTCCTAACCTTTCGGGATCTTTCAGGCCATTGACCATATGTCATTTTCCTTTCCCCAGTGTCCCTTCAGAATTCCAAGTCCAAGCTCCACTGACTGAAGTTGACAGTCTTTTCCTCCATTTATGTCAAATATATGCAGCTTCACGCTAGCCTAAAAGAAGGAAAAGCAGTGTCTCTCCCATACTGTGGGGATATGTACAGTTAAGAGGACTGTCACGCAAAGAAAGAGCACAATGAAGTGCTGACTAGCATGTATCTGAACACACCGCAAAGAAATTGGTTGAGGAAAATGCTGTTAATTCAGACCTTACTTTGTCAGAAATTTTGACGGATTTATATCCTAACATAAATTTGCCTTTGTACTATCTACTTACAGTAAAGTATATTGAGAGTTTCAATAGGAATGTTTACATCAGCAGAATTGAGGAAAACAGGTGCTTTAGGTTTCATTAAGAGATTATAAAGTTTTATCTACTTTTATTTGGTACATGTTTTAAGTTACTGTAGCCCATAATACATAATACCTGCTATATGGTCTTCCTAAATATATTTGCATAGTTAGGTTATATTTTCTATAAATGACTTCAGAATAAAAAGTAGTCATTGTGAAATATTTTCTATAAAATGAGGCATAAGAACTGGTCAAGTTGAGGGTCATTGCTCTACAAGGCTAGACCCCAGGACCTCTCAGCCCTCACTTCCCACCAGCCTTCTGCAGGCTTAGCCCAGACCTTCTGCTTTCCTTGCTGCCTCTCAGACACATTTCTGCCTCAGGACATTGGCACTGATTATTTCAATGCCTGAAACATTTTTCCCAAGTTATCCACCTGGTTCACCCCCTTCATTTGGGTCTCTGCTCAAAGGTTACCTTATTGGAAAGGTTATAGGTGACCATTCTTATAACACAGTTCTCTCTATTGACTCACACACATTGACCATCCTCACACCATATCCCCTTATGCTACCTGTTATAAACTAAATGTTTGAATCCCCTCAAATTCACATGTGGAAGCACTAACCACTGCACTGCCCCCGCCCAGTGTGACTGCATTTAGAGATGGAGCTTCTAAGGAAGTAAGTATTGTAAAATGAGGTCATAACGGTAGGACTTGCTCTGACAGGAATAGTGTCCTTATAAGAAGAGACACCAGAGAGCCCCCTTCTCTGTGCACACACAGAAGGCAGGCCATGGAAACACACAGTGATGTGGTGGCCACCTACAAGCCAAAGAGGAGAGCTCAGAATAAAGTCTACCTTGCCAGCACTTTGATCTCAGACTTCTCTGCCTTCAGAACTGTGAGAAATAAATTCCTGCTGTTTAAGCCCCCCCAGGCTGTGGCATTTTGTTGTGGCAGCCTGAACAGACAGATATGTTACCCTACCATCATAATTCCAGTGAAGAAAAATGTGTTTTAAAATGTAATTTCTTAACAATTATCATGACCTCTCACTGCATTTCTGCCTGCGGTGCGTCTCCCATCTAGAAAGGAAGGACTATGAGAACAAGGTCTTTGTCTTGTTCATCACTGACTCCACAGCACTGTAGGTATCTATTGGACGAGTGAATGTTAAGAAAATGAACGTTGATGTAATACTTCAAAAGTATTCAAGAGCAATTTGACAATCCCTTCCTCTATTTTGTCTGAAATGGCAAGATCTTTCCAAAACAAAAATCAGAAAAAAAAAAAAGCATCTTATGTGTTTTCCGGTTTATAGTCATAAGACACAGCAAGAATCTGAAACCTACTTCCCCAATGTCCAAAATAGAGCATGCCGTCACCACCTGATATCGACGTGAGGGAGAAACAAGGAAAAAAGAGCAAAAGGAAAGCATGAACATTTCATCAGCAAACAGGGGAGCCATTCCAATCTAAAATTATTTTGATAACGTATAATATGCTAGATAGCATGGGGAATAAGACAAAAATACACCATCGCTTGCTATTTTGGAGGGACAAGCAGTTACACTTGCTCTAACAGTTGTCAAGTGTGTTCCCGTACTCTGTGGGTCTATAATGGCCAGCTAGAAACTGTGGGCTGACAGTTCTATTGATAGACTTGAGCAACACACTGCAGTCTGTCATGTTTCACATTTACATCTTAGACTCTGATCTGTTTTTCTTTTCCTCATGAAATCAATTCTGTAGCAATTAAATCACCAGCCTACCAGGCATTTTAATATCCCAAGCCTGTATCTATATATAGCCCAGAAAGGAGAAGGTAATTAGAAGTGACCTACTATCTCTGGTGAAGGGAGACATGTTAGACAAATCAGAACTTCATCATTACTCTAAGGAGGTATTGCTAAATCTGCTTCATGCTTGATTCAGTCCTTCTTGGTGACATGCTGTTGAGCCCTTTTATTTGATCCCTAGAGGACACAGGCTCTAAAATGGGTGTCATTATCCAGGATTTTGTTTCACTTTCTGTGAATTTAAGGCATCGCTGAAATAGACTCTGTTTTTAGCTGTGGGATGATATCGTCACATGCACACGGCATTGGATGAAGTAGGCTTTGAAAGATACGAAAAGGCTCAAGGAAAATGACTTTCCAGATTCTCATCCATTTGAGTGTTTTGAGATGAGCCTTGCAGGTTGAGAATTTCTTGTCTAAGTGATTTAAGAAAAAATAAGAAGAAATTGCCACAAGATCCAGGCAAATTTTATTGGTCTTTATCTTTGAAAATTTTGTTTACTACTTCAGATGTATAGCATGCATAGATAAGGCAGTTAAGGCATGGTCTAAAAAGCAAAGAATTTAACTTATGAAGCTATTGGAATTGGACTTGGGTCTGGGTCTTTTGAAGACCCAAGTCCAATCCCTGCTTTGTCTCTTACTAGCTACAACTAGTCATTAAAATCTCTGAGCCTAGATTACTTGGTTTATTGAATGGTAATAAAAAGACCATTCTTCAAATATAAGATACACATTTTTTCCATTTTATATTTTATTATATATGTATTTCCAGTTCATTTAGTAACTGAAATTGAGATGCATCTTACAATGTTTGGTTGCTTTCAACAATCCACCTGTGTATTTTGGACCAAGCTATTGCTTTGGGCCATCCTGTATTTCAGAAATAATAGATCTGAGCCACTACTAAGCTAAAAACATGGCCGTGACTCTGTCACCACCTCCTCAGCCCATCTCCCTGGCTGTATCCACACAGCTCCTTAGTTCCAATGCCTCTCTTTGCTGAACCCAAGTTTGGAAACCTCTAGACTGAAAGCTCAGGGGTTTAATATGGGGCAAGCATGGCACAGAGCAAGGTAGATTTCCTTGATCTGCTCCCTAGTTTTATTCCCCATTATGATAACACACCTATTATAAACACTTCAAGTCATTAAGTCAGAGAGAATACTTAGTGAACTCATCTGGGGCTAAAGGAAAAACTCAAAGTACATTTATGATAAGCATAAAACAAAATTTCTAGGTGATTAAAAAACATTTTGTCATGGTTAAGTAAAATAATTGTTTTGCTTTCAAAGTGGTATATAGTAAAAAGGACTTTTGTAATCTATGGTATGTAACCTACAGCTGGGTTAGATGAGATAATTTAGGTAAAAGTGCTTCGTAAATGACAAGTCAATAGAAATGAAAAATATGACAAGAGTCAGTCAGGAATCTTTTGAAGATAAGGAAAACCACTGTAGGTATTAAGCAAAAAAGAATTTGTCAAGGTTCCTAAAAAAGCACGGAGAGGACAGAAGAAGAGGTTCTAGACAATGCCTTTTAGACGGACTCTCAGAACACCACTGTAACACAGGGCTATCGAGATGTTTGCTGCCTCTACAACAGTCAGAAAGCTGGGAAATCATGAAGTCATCTCTGGACCTGTTAACTCCAAAAATATTTTGTCTTAAGTACAATCCAGAGATAAGGAGACTACCCTGGAACTGTTCACCCAGAGCCAGCCACCTACCGGATAAAGAGATGCTTCACATCCCATGACCTGCTTCTCCACAAACACACAACTAATGACAGGTAACAGGGACCCGTGCTAACACAGTCACAGAAACACCCACTGCTTCTGTGACCATGCCTGACAGCAAGAAGTAGGAGAAGCAACAGAAAGACAACCTCAGATTCACTTTTTCCCCTGTATTTCGTGGGTGTACATCTAACTAGCCAAACTTAAATCACACCTAGATCCTTGGCTGCAAAGAATTTTAAATGTAGTTTTTAGTTTTTTAGTTTTCCAGCATCCGAATATAAGGAGGCATACAAGGATGGGGAAGGAATAAATGTAAAAGGACAATTCAGAGATTTAGGGAGTATCAGGAGACCATACTCCCACCCTTAAGATGAGAAAAGCTACCAAGAATAGTCTTCTTTAAAATCCATCCCAGAGCTGAGATGCAAAGAATCAAAATGACTTAAATTCCAACAAGTGACAAGCCCTTCTCAGGAGAAGAGACCATTGGTTGTCCTAATTCTGCCCAAACAGTGAGAGGAGGAACCAATAATCGGTGGGGTAAGGAGAAACCTGCCAAATTTTAACAAACTATTAACGAACTACTAACAGCCACCTGTGAGCTAGCATGATGGATTAGAATCTTGGGGAACTCCGGCCACAAAGCAATTCTGCATCAACTTTCCAACATGTTCTCAGGAGCTACACTGATGCATAGAGTGGTGTATCAAAGCCTGGGGATGGGAAAAGAGGTTTGGAGGAAGTCCCTCTGAGGCACTCCAGGACTGCTTGTCCCTGGTTCAGCCAGAAGCCCACTGAAGGCTGAAGGAGTCAGGAGCGCTAAGAGTAATCAATCTCTCAAGGAACTCCAGACCTTTACCGAGTATGTTCCAGAGACCCTTCAGAGTCTGGGGGCAGAGTATCAGGGTGGAATCTTTCCTGAAGGAACATGAAGCCAGGGGTGTAACTACAGTGCAAAGAGGATTCCCCAGTGATTTATAAGTCCTAAGAGAATACAAGGAAAATTTAGAGAAGTGTTCAGTCTAGAGTTTAAAGTTCATCTGTCTGCAATAGGATATCAATGAGAGTGACAGGGTATGTTTCAAACCTTTCATATACAAAAAAAAAAAGTATATTAGAAAAAATCATCATGGTAACCATCAACTAGTAGAGGTCTACATTGGATGTGAATTTGGAGGTGGGAATTTGGCACAGAGGCTTTACAAGATTAAACTCACTTTAGAATCAATGTAGAGAAAAACAAGACTCATACAGCCCAGCAACAATCTGCCAAGGCACTCTGAACACCAAGCTCCACCAGCATCCAGTCCAGTATCTGAACTTGCTGTTTATTCAACAGTCATCTATTGAGACCCTACTAGGCACAAAGCAGAGTGTGAGACACTTCAGGGACATCATTCAAAGAAGAAAAGGGTATTTGTTGTTCCAGCTCAAGGAGATTACTGTGCCTCTTAATATAGTACAATTGAGAGTTCCACACTCTAGGAAAAAGCAATGAAGTGAATAACACTGTGTTCACCCAACACTGTCTAGAAAAGATTCCTCAACATCCTTCCTCTCAGAGCCGAGAGGACAATATTTCAACATGGTGCATTCTACTGGATGTCTCGTTGGGGGTTTCAAGTGGGTAAACATAAGTCAGCCAAAAGTAATATGTCATGATCATTAGCACCTCTGTACCTGTTCAAGTATCATTTCTACTACCTTTTATGTAACTTCTTAACTCTTGTTCTCTCAAGTTTCTGCTAAAAGATTCATTTCCACTGGGAAGCAATCCCGGAACTTCCTAGAGTTAATGGCTTCTTTCTCTGTGTTAATATAGTTTCCAATTCCCTTCCCTGTGGAAAGGCCAGAAGGTTAGGCCTGGCTGGTGGAAGTGCTGGGAGCTGAAGATGTCAGGGTGGCCACCATCATGTGGCCTGGACTGCCACCTATTTGAGGGAGGAAATAAAGTGTTCATAACAGAGGCCTCATGTCATCCTTTCTCACCTGACAGTTCTCTTCTGATTATTGCACTTCCCTGCAGAAGTGCCCACTTACCACTTACTGACAATATCCAGACTCTAGAGCAGAGGTTGGGAAACCAAGTCCTGCTGGCCAAATCCAGCCCATGCTGGATTTGTATGACCCACAAGCTAAGAATGTTTCTCACATTTTAATGGGTAGGGGAAAAGAAAAGAAGAAGAAGAAAATGCAACAGACTTATGCAGCCCCCTACACTTAACAGGAAAAGTTTATGGACCCCTGACGTAGAGAAGGGCATCTGAGCTGGTCTTGTCTGCGCCCCAGTGCCTTTCTGGCCTCATCTATAGAATCCAACATCCAGCCACGAAAACGACTTGAACTTTCCCCAAAACATGTCTTGCTTTTACTACGCCCACAGCTTTCAACATGCTATTTCTTCTGCCTCCCATGACATGATCAGATGCTTATTTTAGAAAATTAACTCTGGTGACTGTTTCAAAGATGGGCTTTTGATAGGTTGTGGGAATGATGTTGGGACCAGGACAGGATTTGAAAAGGTCAGTCGTTTAAGAGAGTGGGTTTAAGAAAATGATATTGAAAGTCTGGGAAAAGTACAGAGGAGGATGCAGTTGGAAAAAAAATAGGAAGGATATTGTCTGAGTTCAGGCTGCTACAACAGAATGCTTTTGACTGGGTGGCTTAAGCAACAAATGTCTATTTCTCACAGTTCTGGAGGCTGGAATCTGAGATTGGGAAGCCAGCATGGTTGAGTTCTGGGTGAGGGGCCTCCTCTTGGGTCACAGACATCTGCCTTCTCACTGATACTTTATCTGGTGAAAAGAGAAAGCTCTGGTCCCTTCACTGCCCTATAAGGGCACTAATTCCATCCTGGGAGCACCATGCTCATTATCTTATCTAAACCTAATTACCTCCCAAAGGCCCCACCTCCAAATACCATCACACTGGGGTTTAGGGCTTCTACATATTAATTTGATGGGACACGAATATTCAGTCCAGAGCAGATATGAAACATATTTATTAGCTGTAGGGGTCAAGGAGTCTGTGAAGCCAAAAAAGCCTGGAAATGTAGTAAGATCATGCATGATGCTGTCCACACTCACAGAAAAGTGGTTCTGGGAAGAAGATGGCAGGTTCAAGCTTCTAGCTGTTGCATTTTTCATTTCTGTGTGAAACATCCATGTTAATATCTTGCAAGTAGTTAGAAATAGTATTCTAAAATTCAGGTGACAGGACTACTTTGGAGCTAGAGTTTTGAATGAATTGGCACTGTGAGTGTAGGTGAGATCCTGCGGTCAAGGCTGGAACCAGAGGAACGTTCACGGGGCAAAAGAAGTCAGGTCAGCAATGAAGGAGACTGAGGAGTGATCGGATTAAGAAATAACCAGAACAAAATGGAGTCATAGAAACCACGAGGAAAAGGTGCCAAGTGCTGCAGAATAATCAAAACCAGTAAAGACTGAAAAGTGTTTATTTCATTGGCTACAAGATGGCATCACCCTCCTCTCAGGGTCTGGAGAGTAGAGAAGTACAGAGAGAAAGAAGAGGCTTGTCAGAGAATTATATGATAATCATAAAAAGGCTGTAGCTTCAGATGGTTCTGGCTTTAAATCCTGGCTCAGTCCTTTATTTGCTGTGTGACCTAATTAACTTTTCTAGATGGCAGTTTCCCATCTGCAAAATGGAAATAACACTAATTACATGACTATTATGAGGCATTCATAAAATGATAGATATTAAAGTGCTTAATACATAGCAAATGTCTAATAATCAATATAAATGATTAGTAATAGTACTATTATATTTGCAGCTTGTAAGAAGACAGGATTATAGCTACAGGTGGGCACAAGATCAAGAGAAAAACACTGTTTTTAATTTTGAAAATTGAGCATGTTTATAGACTATAGACTTGATGGCTGTAGAAATAGAGCTTGTAATTGATCAAGTACAGTCCTGGAGGATATAAAAGAATGAAATCAAAAATAGAGATGACAGGGGGTGAGGATATAGCTCAGTGGTAGAGTGTACGCCTAGCATGCCTGAGGTACTGTGTTCAATCCCTAGTACCTCCACTAAAAAAAAAAAAAAAAAGAATAACCTAATTACCTACCCTCCAAAAAAGATGAAAAATAAATAATTTTAAAATATGTGTATATATGACAAATTAGAATCTGTTTTTAAAGAATTAAGTTTATAACTGTGCACATATGAGAGATACATGAGGTGGGAGTAGAATCAAAAAGAGGGAAGAGATAATGGAAGCTGAGGGAGTTCCCATCTAGTTAGTAAAGTTATGGAGAAAGCCTTAAAACTTCCCAAGGGACCAAGCTCCATGAAGCATTAAAATGTCACTGGAGAAAATGATTTTACCTGAACTTCTCTCAGAGACAGCACTACTAGATACGACGAGGGCAAATTCAATTGCTCCTTGAGGTAGGGGAAAGGGAGACAGCCTTCCCTCAGTCAGCAAGGCTCGTGCACAAGTGATCACAACAGAAGGTGGCAAAACTGCTTTCTGAGAAGGGAGGCTCTGACACGGCTCTGCCCAGGGGGCTGCGCGAGTCTGAGGCCGCAGGGGACAGCGTGGAACAACAGGGAAGCTGGACTTGGCACCAGCCCCTCCCTCCTCGTTAACCACTGTCTAAATAACACTGGTTTAAAGCCGCCAAGTCATCAGCCTGCGTGGGTGCTTAAACCTTGGCCTCTGTCAAGAATGGAAATTACCTGGTGAGGATCCAGGGAAGAGGTTAGGGTATCTGAAGAGTGGTGGAAGTGATGATAGATTCTGTGGGAAATGTGAAACCGACAGGTAGGGAAAACATGCCAGGGGCAGACAGACTGGGAGAAAGGGGGAAATCAAGGGGCTAGAATTCTCTACAAGGCCATCTATACTTCCCTACCTTTCCTTTGATGTCTTCCGTTCTGCCAGTTCTTTCTGCTGACTTTCTTTGAATCTCTGCCTTTCTTCCTTCCCTCTTCCCCCTCTTCCCCACTCCGCCTCACCTTTGGCCTCTATCTTCGCTCAGTATTCCCCTGGTAGCACGACTTTGCTGAGTTCTGCAGGTGAACGCTGGCTTGTTTGATCTTATTGGCAGGATGTGCAGCTTCCCATTATGGTGGGGGAAGGGGGATGGTATATAAATCCCAATTTCTATGACCAAAAAATGGAGTCTACAATATTTAGATATGCTTCCCTTTCCACAAATACACACAGTTTCTCTTCCATTTTGCTCTAGAGAGCTTTAGTCAGTTCCTCTCATAAACTTTTCTTTCTCATAGCCCCTTCAGCCCACCCAGTACGAGAGGAATCAAGCAGTTTTCTTTAAAGAGGCATATTCAAGCCAGAGTATTAACTCCAAAATAAGACATTTCCCAGGAGTAATGACTGTTGTAGCTAATAACCTGTAGCACGGTTTGGCCCATCAACAACTCCCAGCTGGTTAATGCTCCCTTAGGGACTGCCTGGTGTCTCAATCATTATTGACTAATTAGTCCAGCTTTCCTGAATGCTTCTGTGTTTTTGTGACATCACATCTCTAACAGCTGTGTTTGGTTATCCACTAACCAAACGCCGTTGTCTGATTTCAGATTCTTCTGGACCAGTATTGAATGATGCACTAGTTCACTTCCACATAATTACAGGAGAAAAATGGAATGAGACTACATCTTAAAGGGCAGCTTCCCACACAGTGCAGGCTTTCTAAGATAACCATCGACGAGCTCTGGGATACTAAATAAGTTAATTAATCTCTTTTGAGTTTCATCTCCTCGTCTCTAAAATGAGGATAATAATAGCAGCTGCTATCATAGGAAATCTCCTAAGGATTAAAAGACAAAGCAGAGAAAGAATATAGGACAGTGTATGTTAGATAGTAAGTATTCAGGAAGTGGTAACTATTTTCTTTGCTACAAAAGTGGAGGGCACATAGTGTGAATATAGAAAAATTTGTACTATTCACATGTTCACCTCAATCCCAATATTTGGGACTCTTTTAAAATAAAAACAAATCTGAAAGAGATTGTTGCAGCTATCATGGCTTCTTAGTTCTGAGTAGGAATACGGAAAGGAAGGGAGGAGCCGGGGAGGGCGATAACTCAGTGGTAGACCACATGCTTAGCATGCATGAGGTCCTGGGTTCAATCTCCAGTACCATCACTAAAAAAAAAAAAAGGGGAGGGGGGAGAATCAGGATAGAGTTCTTTGCTCACACAATAATTTATTGAATGTAAAAGTGCCTAGCCAGCTGTGAGTTTTATGGCCTCTATTACAATAATGGTACTAAAAAAAAAGGATGGCCATTCCATTTGATTATGACCTTTAAAAGCTTGCCTTTATGTATTATCCCATGTTGTTATCCAAACCACATCGGGACATGTCATCTCCCTTTGCCTCCCTGAAATCAAGTAGAAGAAATAACAGGCTAGAAACTGAAAAGGAAGCTCAAACATGCCTCATCTAATGTGATCTGTTATGGGAACCATTATAAGCCAGTGGCCTGAGCTTTTTTTTTTTTTAAATTTTGAAGATATTATACCCTTTAATAAGGTTCTTTGTGGATAAAAATGACTCAGTGCTTTGGATAAGTGGGTTAGATATCATTGCCCCCATTTAATGGAAAAAGGAAGGAGAAACTGAGACTTGACTTAACCTAAGCTCAGACCGCACTGATCAAGCCCGTTCAGTGCTGCCGTGTGACCTTGTGCCCACTGCAACTCCACAGTGGTCCACAAGCCGCACAGAGCTTCCCAAACAAGCATGCCAGTGGGACCTCTCTGAACCCCCAGCCCCATTTGCTTCCTAAGATGCACTGAAAGTCAAAGAGAAAAGAAAACAGTGTGAGGATGTACAACTTCACACCTCCACCAAACCTGCTCTTTTCCTCTTTATCAAAAGCCATCAGATGTGGCCACTGAAAGTGGTGAGTGACCCACAAGAGAAATCATGAAGGGAGGTCAGGGTTCTGATGTTCTTTCAGGCACCAAGGTGGACACTCAGACTGAAGAATTAAAACGATCCAGGGATGAGTTTGAGGCTGCAAGCCCAGGGGGAGGGTGGAAGCATGGAAGCCGTGCCTCTGCCAGCTCAAGACAGAGCCGCCACTGCATGGGTCCCACTGAGGCAGCCAAGGCCCCGTGGGGAATGCAGCCTTGGAAATGACAGTGCCCTCTGCAGTTGGCGAGCTGTCATCTCTGCAGACACTCCCCATGTCCCTCTCCTGTCTCTCATGCCATGTCACTTTGCCTCCGTGAAATCAGGTAGAAGAAAGAATAGCCTAGAACCTGAAAACTAAGTTCAACGTGCTTCATCTAATGTGATTTGTTACGGGAACCATTCTAAGTCAATGGCCTGAGCATTATTTTTTTAATTTCAAAATCTTTTTTTTTTTTACCCTTTATTAAGGTTCTTTTGTGGGTAAAAATGATTGAGTGCTTTTAAGTACAAGATCCTTCCCGCTTATAAATGCTGGCTAGAATCACACAGGGTAGGAAATTATGAATATCAAAATGTGAAAGTAATAGAATTCTGATGAAACCATGGAGCTGTATTTTTTTTAAGTCATAGGAACAAAAATGTACAGCTCCCTGTTATAAATAAAATCACAATAATCCTCCCTCAGGTTATCGCTTCAACATTTTTAAGCCAATGTGTTGAAGGAAAACATGTAAAAATTTTATGTGTTAATAATTTAAAACAGTGGCATTATTAGTTTCACTGAAATGGTTCAATATAGCCTTTCACTTAGAATTTACTTCAAATCTAAATATCAGGTAGGGTTACAAAAGAATTATTTAATAGCAACAGCTATAATTCCCATTTCAATTTCTATATGCAACTCCTGACAACTTGAAAGTATAATTGAAATGGGAAAATGAGGTTTGGTCCCAATAATGGCAGGAGAATTGTGCAGCATGAAATTTCAAGAAGTGAAAAACATATAATTTACTACCGTAAATATTTGGAAAATCAGAATCTAAGTAACCTTCTTAGGAAGAAAGGAAAGCTTGGGAAAATGTGCTATCGTGAGGGTTTCTGTACTGCTTATCAATATGATTTCATAGTTAGCCTTGCCATGCTGAACATGCCCTTCACTGAGAAACACCAGCCCAGGAACAAGCTCATTTCCGATAAAGCTGATGCAGCTGTTTGAGGTACAGAGGCGCTCATAAGGCTTCCAGAAGGAACCTTTCATTTAGATGCACAGATCACATAATGAGATTTACCAAAAAGCAACGGTGGCCCCAGAAACTGTTAAGATAAAAACAAAAAGATGCAGAGCTCATTTTACATCAAGGCAAGCCATCGCTGCACTGCAAGAGACCCATAAAAGCAGACCAGTTATACAAAGGAACATACGAATTTGCATGATGGGTCAGTCTTATGGCCCATCAAACTCAGCCTCTTCCATCTAATAATATGTCAGTGGATAATCTATGTGAGAAAACAGTTTGCTTCTCTGTGATTAAGAGGAAAAGATTTTGTATTCACTATTCCAACAGTAGCTTTATTCAACTGGCACAGGCCTTTAAAAAAAAATCACAGCATTGCCAGAGGAATGATATTAGAGGAATATGTGGTCTGGTCCACACAACACAGTCATGAAAATAAACCACAACTCTTCCAGATTTGGGCCCTGTCCAACTGAACTGACCATCCTCCTTGGAGGACCACACGAACTATCCTTCCAGGGCATGAAATTTAGTACTCTTCACCTGCTTTTTCCAAAAAAAAAAAAAAAATTGGGTTCCAAGTTCCCTACATAATGCTGTGCCTTGTACAGAATTTATATTCAAAACTTAGATGAAGAAACAGGCATTTCTTGCTGCTGAAGCTGAAAGCAGTGCATCTTTTCTCTCTGTGGCAATATGGCACAATCTGAAAAGAGGTCACAAGCATTGTTTATCCTGGCCCATATGCAGAACTGTAAGGAGGAGATGCCTACTTGTGGGTTGACCTTTGTGGACCTAGCTCTGCTTATTCCTAATCCATGCCAGGAGGTCCCTGAAACAAAGAGACGGAAGCTTTGTAAATTGGAGACTGTGTTCTGACCAGCAGAAAGCATGCTGGCAGAGTCAGAAGGCAGACGCTGCATCTTATCTGCTCACAAAAGGAGGGACTTATCATTTAGGCGAGACGCAGATTAAATCCCTGCCCAGCAATGCAGGTGAACTGGAACTTCAGAAATGTCTAAAGAGACACAGAGCACATTGTTTGGAGGACATCTGGAGACATTAACCTTTACAGAAAGGAAAAACAAAAAAAGAAGAAGAAGAAGAAAGGAAGAAAGGGAAGAAAAGCTTTCTGTACTGTTAAAGGCCTGGTAGATGGTTATAGAAATTTACTCTTGGAAAATCAGTCACTTTGAAAGGGAAGTCCTTTCTCAAATTAGCCTAAATACCACCTCTCTGGGGACAATTTATACTTCATTTTTCTCATGACTAAGACCATGACTTTGATTCTGGCTGTGAACATTTTACTTAAAATCTAACAGAGGATGTGAATGACCAAAA
This sequence comes from Camelus dromedarius, assembly GCF_036321535.1. Taxonomy (NCBI): domain Eukaryota; kingdom Metazoa; phylum Chordata; class Mammalia; order Artiodactyla; family Camelidae; genus Camelus; species Camelus dromedarius. The sequence goes on along the minus strand of NC_087441.1, from coordinate 16,704,104 downwards.
CAGTGCAGAATTTATACTGAAGTTTAAAGCCTTGAACAAAAACTCTGGGCCCACGCAGGAGGAGAAAGTCCTAATTGGCCAATTATTTGAGGACCCACTCAAAGTAATAAAAAGGAAGGCTGGAAGGATGGGCAGAAAGGGAGATAGCAAACAGAAAGAGTAATGTCCCCAAATCTAGAAGAAACACGAGAAGAAATAAGAACAAAATCAAAAGTAAATGTAATTTTAATTCAAATACTTTATCCAAAGAGTCAAATTCAACAGTTGCCTTTATTCATCTTAGTCATCCCCAGGCCTTTCTCCCGGGAGCCCCTGGGAGCTTTAAGCCCTAATTCCTTAGGTCATCCTAGGATATGTAATGAGAGGATTCACTTTTCTCCTCCGCCTCTGGAATGTTAGTTACATGCCAGCTTTGGGAGAACCAAAACAGTGATTCAAGTAATTTTCTGTTTCTGTGGTTCAAAGAGCTCAATCTAAATAATCTTCTAGACTAGTCCTCCCAAACCATACAATCTCTCTCTCTCTCTCTCTTTTTTTTTTTTTAACTTTCAGGGAATTTTTTTTTTTTTTTTTGGTGGGGGGGTTATTTACTCATTTTATTTATTTATTTTTAGAGGAGGTACCAGGAATTGAACCCAGGACCTTGTGCATGCTAAGTATGTGCTCTACGTCTTGAGCCATACCCTCCCCTCAGCCTCTCTCTTTCTCTACCCCACAGCTCCTTTTATTACAATCAGACTAAACCTGAATAAGGCATACTTCCTCTCAACCTGATGACCTGGAATCCTCTCCAGCCCTATCTCTCTTCCCCGTTAAGGTTTCATCTTCTGGAAACATTCCTGACCCCATCCAGGCTGTTTTAGGTGCCCCCACATCCCATAGTACCCTCTCCTTACTTGTATTTTTAGCACTCGTCATTACATTGTAACTAACTGTGGACTGTCCCTTTCTCCCCTCCCTTCAGTTCTACAAAAGCAGCTTAGTTTTTAAATTCCCAGTGACAGATTTAGTTTCTCAAATAAGAGGTGCTCTATAAGTGTCTACTGTTTGATTAAGAACAATTTTATCTGTAATACCAATCTAAAAATATGTTAATGGAAGTGAAAGCCATAATCTTGTTTGATATTCCAAATATTTCATTATCTTTATTATCTGTCAAAATAGCTGTCAAATTCTATTTCACAGAATCCTGGGAGTCCTTCGAAGAATTTGTGATCATCTTCTACACATATTTGCTCAGTAAATATTGAATAAATTAATGACAGAACAAATGAATGAATGAATGAAATATATAGAAGGAGATGTAAAAAATAGAATATTGAACGCTAGGTACTTTGAATCTTTTTTAGAAAAAAATTGGAAGTATAAACAAATAAAACATCTTTGCTTCACATTTTTGTAGCTTAATTGCTTAGTAATTTTTAATTACAAATCTGTAATTTATAATTTTTTAACTATAAGCATTTTTATCTAATAAGACTTTAAGGTCCATTATATCTTGGACCACATCATAGGATATTTAATACCCCCAGAATTCTAAGCACAATGATCGTCAAAGAACAAGTGCTTGATAAATTCATTGATAGCATCATTAAACTGAAATGAATATAAATTCTTTTTTAGAAATGATATATTGAATAGCTTGACATATAAAGAGTGTTTTACACCAAATATATCCTCAAATAATACTTGCTATTTTGATCATCACAACTCACACCACATCTAGAATATACATAAGTTAATTATTCTTCCAAAGCATCATACTTTTTAAAATTCTTTAGTTACTTTTCTTAAATAAAGGAGATTAAATGGCAGAAAAAGTAATGAAAAATAATAAGGAAGGCAAAATTGCTTTTAGTGGGCAACACTTCAAATGTCAAGTTAAGGAATTCGGTCTTAATTTAACAGGAAATGAGGGAGCTTTATAAAAAAGGCTTTTAATCATACTTTTGCACAAGATATGTGCTTATATTCAAAAGAACCAGAAAAGTTCATATGACAACATTTCACCTACAATCCATAAAAATATCAATTCTGGCTCTACAGAAATCATAGCACAGCTTAGTAACTGGGAACACAGATCTGGAACCAGGCCACCTGAGTTCCAGTCCCAGCAAACCCACTTACTAGCTCAACAACCTTGGGAAGTCACTTAAACTTTCAATGCCTCTGTAGTTTCCCTATCTTTAAGATGGAGATAGAAATAAAACCTGCCTCACAGGATTATTGTGAAAATTAACTAAGATAATACATATAAAATACTTATCAGTGACTAGCACATAATAAATGCATGTACATGTTGGTAATTAATATAGTTGTAGGGACATGGTATCTGAAAACTACATTTAAATCAAATAGAGGATTCAATTCAGAGGAAATGAAGATTTTCTCGTAGGAGGTTCACTGTTACTTTTCCCCAAATGTTCGTTTCTCACTTCCTGTCCCCTGAAAGGCTGTCTCTTCTATGAGCCAGGAAGACTTGAGAGAAGAAAAATTGGAATGGAAGGTTTTATTTAATGAAATTCCAACCAAAAAATTATTTACAAGCATTCAGAAAGAGAAAAATGATGGGAAATCAAAAGCAAAACAAAAAATCGAAACAGAAGAACTGCCCAGGGGACAGGAAGGTTCTGCATAAAAAGAGAAATCCATCAAAGTCCACCTCCCTTCCCTTGACCCCTCCCTGTGTGTGCTCTCAGGCCAGCATCCATGTATAGAGCATCCATCTGGAAGTGTGCACTTCACAACCCAGCTCCGAGACCAGATGGCACAGCATGGAGACTTCACTTCCGAGTGCAAATGATTTTGTAAATCAGAAGACGAAACCGTCCGAGTAAGCACAGTTTCCTAACAGGATTAGGCAAACCCAAGTCTCTGACCCACAGGTTAAAAAAGGTCTCCAAAAAGCTACTGCCTCTGTGCACCCACGGCATGTATGATCTCATTCGCAGAACATACCAGAGAAGCATTAACGATGATAGTTTCAGATGAAGAAAGAGAATGTAGCCAGGAAATGGAGTACATACAGAGAAACAGTGATGGCACAGTATCTGACCCACGCTGCAAAGCCCCGGATGAAGGAATTCTCCCATTAAGAAAATTGGGGTGAGGGTGTAGTTCAGTGGTAGAGTGCATGCTGAGTATGCGTGAGGTCCTGGGTTCAATCCCCAGTACCCCCATTAAAAGATAAAAAAAAATACGAACTTAATTACCTTCCCCCTAAAAATTTTTTTAAAAAAATATTCACTGAGAGTTTACCATATGGCACAGCAGTTATCTAGGTAGCATGCAGGGGTAAACAGACAACCTCTGCCTTCATGGTACCTACATTCTAGATAAGGGAAGAAACAATCCCAAGGCAAATAAGTAAATGATCATATCATATATAATATCACACCATATCATACCACGTGAGGAGATGTCTGAAGATTAAGGGGAAATGAAAAATACTGCAGTCACTTTGGAGGACAATCCAGTGGTTTCTGACAAGACTAAACACACCCCTATGACATGGTTCAGCAGTCATGCTCCTTGGTATTTACCCAAAGGAGTTGAAAACTTACATCCACACAAAAACCTGCACAGGGATATTTATAGCAGCTTTATTCATAACTGAAAAAATTTGTAAGTAACCAAGATGTCACTTAGAGGGTAGATGGATACATAAACTGTAGTACATACAGATAATGGAATATTATCCAGCACTAAAAAGAAATAAGCTCTCAAGCCATGAAAAGACAGGAAGAAAACTTAAATGCTTATTACTACGTGAAAGATGACAATTTGAAAAAGTTACATACTGTATGATTCCAACTACATGACATTCTAGAAAAGGCAAAACTATGGAGACAGTAAAAAAAAAAAAAAATCAGTGGTTGCCAAGCATCGGAGGGGGAAAAGAAATGAATACATAGAGCACAGAGTATTTTTCAGGGCAGTGAAAATACTCTGTATGCTACTATAATGATGGAGACATTATACATTTGTCCAAACCGATAGAATGTACACCAGGAGTGACTCATAATGTGAACCACGATGTGCCAATGTAGGTTCATCAAGTGTAACAAATGTACCACTCTGATGGGAGATGTTAACAATGGGGTAATGGGAGAGATGAGACATGAGTGAGGGTAAGGGGAAATCTCTGCAGCTTCCTCTTGACTTTGCTGTAAGCATAAAACTGCTCTAAAAAAATTGTCCTTAAAAAAAAAAGACTAAGGGGAGATGTAAATGTAGGAATCATCAATGCATCCTCAACAGTCAGCGTTTAGAGCTGAGACCACCTGGTGAGTCCATAAAGATATAGCAAAGAAAGTGTTCCAGTAAGGAAGACAGGAAATCCAGAAAGTGTGCATCTCAAAGATGAACAAGAAATCTTTTAAGGAGGGATTGTGTATTATTCATGTCTGAGTCAAAGTGGCTGGTCAGCACACAGCAGCCTTCAATCCATGTTTATTGAATGAATTGATTTATTAATTTCATAAACTCAATCCACAACATAAGCTTCTTCAAAATCTCCTTGCCCACCAAACACTAAAAAGCTTAGAATACAGCTTTAATTAATGGTAGCTGGAACACCTTCCGGGTATCCCAAATCTATAAACCAAAAAAGGACAAAAGTTTAGACTTCTAGAAATTTAGGTGTCCAAATCAGGACACTTGCTGTCTACCTTAGTGATCTGTTTGCTGTATTCAGTGTGTTGAGTTTTCTTGAATAGTTACAATAATCAAGCTCATTGATTATTACTACATACCATGCACTCTGACAGACATTTCATATGAACTTCTTCATTTAAACTCTTTCTCCAAAACACGAGTTTGATATTACTCATCCACATTTTACAGATAACATTGAAAGAGAGAGAGAGGAGGTAGTTTAGACAAGATCAAAAGCTAGTAACAAATGGACTGCAATTCCAACCCACGGAGTCAGGTTGCAGGAATACTACTAACAGCACTACTTGAAAACAACCTTAGTCAAGGGGGCATAGCAAAGGCAGCATCTGAGGGAACCTAGTGTATAAAATAAATAAATAAATAAAAGTATAATGCCAGTCGATCCATCAACCTCTCCAAAAGCTTTGCCTCTGAACATAATAGATATTCATCAGAATGTAGAATACAGGTGAGTATATTTAATAATTAGCTATAAATCCTTTCTACATCTTAGACTAAATGATACTGTGTAGACACTAGAAATTTGTTTAGCTAAAAAGGCAAATGTCTTAATTTAGAAAACTGTTAAGAAATACTGAAGTCAAAAGAGAATCTCCTTACTGGTTTTCATAGTGGCTGAATCAATTTACATTCCCATCAGCAATATATGAGGGTTCCCTTTTCTCTATGCCTTCTCCAACACTTGTTATTTCTTGCTTTTTTGACAGTAGCTATTTCCATGAGCATGAGGTGCCAAGTCCTTATGCTCTTGCTTTTACATTTCCTTAATAATTAGTAATGTTGAACATCTCTTCACATGCCTGTTGGCCACCTGTACATCTTCTTTGGAAGAATGTCTATTCGGATCCTCTGCTTATTTTTCAACAAGCTGTTTGTTTTTTGTTGTTGAATTGTATGAGTTCTTTAAAGGGGACAACAGCAGGTTCAAAGACAACGTTGTTACTTGAGATGCTGCTGGCAGACAGGTAAACACCCGTACGGAAGCCAAGTCAAGCAGGTCAGGTGTTCATAAGGGCTGGCCTGGTGCCTCCATTTTTGGAGCCATCAGTATGCCCAACACACACTTGGTCATGGAACACTGTGCCACTGAACAGGTGAGGAAAATCCAAGACGAAAGAAATAGGGCATACACGCTGGGTGAACTCTAGCTGCCCAAAACTTTTCAAGAGAACGCTTGTAAACAGGAGCTAAACAAGTGTATTCAGGAAGCCAGATCAATGAGAGATAAATGACTGTAAAGCCTTTCTGTATCTTGACCGGCTGTAACAGGAGAAACCCGTATAGACAATGTTTTCTTAACAAGAGAACCAGCCTGCCCCTGGGAGACATTGCAGAGAAATGTTCCATTTAAACTAGTATGTTCTGTCCCATTTGAAAGATGTGAACACACTACTATATATAAAACAGATAAACAACAAGGACCTACTGTGTAGCACAGGGAACTATATTCAATACCCTGTAATAACATATAATGGGAAAGAATCTGAAAAGGAAATACACATATATATGTATATGTATAACTGAATCACTTTGCTGAACACCTAAAACTAACATTGTAAATCAACTACACTTCAATAAAAAAAAAAAATTAAAAATAAATAAATAAAAAAATAAGAGATGTGTCCAGCAAATCACTTTACTTCTCATGTAAACAATAAAACCCAGGAAAACCACCTGGTTTCTTTCTCTTTTCAAGCAGACTATTTGTAATTGCTAAGCCAGCCTCCTTTTAACTGTTAAATAAAATAAGTCTTGTTTAGCACTTTATATTATATAAACCACTTTCATAAACATTAAGATGTTTAATTCTCCCAGTAATGCCAGGAGTTATTTCTGGTTCCACTTTATAGATTGAAAAACTGAGGTCTTAGTTCATGTGTCTTGGACCAGAACTCAGACCAAAGCTTCATCTTGTCAAAGAGAACACTCTACTCCTTGGATAACTCTGGTCACGTCAAGCAAAAATTATTATAATTTAAAACTTTGAGCCACTTTTTGGTCAATATAGGAAAGTCAGCTGATTAAACAGTTCTCTCCACAGGTTAAACAAGGCGGTTCAGGAGACTCCGAGAAGCTAACCATGAAGGAGAGAAAAGATTAGAGATAAAACCTGACAAACCTACAAAGAATCAGGGCAGAAAAAGAGACAAATTGGGATCTAAGAAAAACGGGAACAAGCTTTCTCCACATGAATTTGATTTGGCATAAGGCCTCTGACCCTTTCACATTCAATCTCTTAAGCTTCTCTTTGTACTTTTCCATTTTACTGCCTGCTCTCTACTCGTCCATCTGCGTGAGTCCCCGGTGCTTCATTTTTGTGATTTACCTGAAACTGGCAATAAAAGGTGTTTACGTGCCATGTTGTTTAGAATGTCGGAAACAGTCGATTATTAGAATTACTAGAGAAGAGAGTCCTGATTGCTGAAGCAATAAGGCGAGGCGTCCCTGTGGAGAGCTGCCATTTGCAACCACCCAGGCCAGTGGGGCACGATTTGAGGAGGGAAGAGGGGGTTTGCCATGAACCTCTTGAGAAAAATAGCACTTGCTTTGTGTTGTCAGTGAAAAATCAGCAGTGATTTTCGTTGCAATAAAACAGCTCAAAATTGGAAGAAACTTGCACAAATTCAAAGTTACATCCATGAAATGGAATCAGACCATAGTGCACTAACCTTCCCAGAGAGAGCTAATGAATACACAACTGGACTTCCATGGCTTAAAATTCCAACAGTACTGTGAAAATGTAGCAGAACCTACTGAGTCTCAGAGGGACATCTGGAGTGGGGCAGGTTGAGGGGTCTGCCATGATTAATTCTTTAGTAAGTGTAGAATTCTACTTGAGGCCATGCTGAGTGTTAATGAATTCATGTTCACAGAAAAATGTGGCAAAAGTTAGCAATGGGCAGAAGAATTAGGGACTTTAACGTTGGATATATATGTCTCAATATAATCATCAATTAGAGGGTACATGCTAATAAGATTTTAAAATCACAATGCAATACTTAAGTCAAGAGCTGACAAGTCTTTCAACTGTTCAAAAATAACAGTTTTTGAACTGTTTCTGAACAGTTTTGAACAGTGCAATACTTAAGTCAAGAGCTGACAAGTCTTTCAACTGTTCAAAAATAACAGTTTTTGAACTGTTTCTGAACAGTTTTTGAACAGTTTCTAATTTGAAAATGAGCTATGGCAACAAAATTAACAAATACTAATAGGAACATCCAAATTTTTTTCTTAAGAAGTAAGATCCCTACTAATTTTGAAAGTTTTTTCATCAGAAAATAATTACTACAGTAATGAAGTAGTCAGAACTCCGTTTAACCACCTCTAGGCCCAGCTCCTTTGTACTTGGCTGGAATCCCACCTATGTGGTTGTTGCCTTCTCTCCATGACCTCCTGTAACGCTCATCTTGGCACCTATCTAGCTGTTTGAATTAATCCTTTTTTAATGATGTCTATGCCCTGCCTTACTTCGGACACTCAGTATCTAAAGGCAGGAGTGATTATTTTCCAAAGGATCCAGCAAAATAATCTGTATGCAGCTTGGTGTTTGGAAAATGGGTTGACTAGGAGATCTAATTGCCTTTTTGCTCTTTTTTAACCGCAAGAAAATGAAATTAAGATTATAGAGGAAGCAGAGGCTTTTGGATTTAGGTTAGAACATTCCTAAATCAAGATGATGTTTTTATCCCAAATGTGAATGTCAGAATGACATTCCAATCTATGACCTATAATTAGAGATGTCTGGAGAAACCAAACTATGTTATGACAGATTTTGCCATTCTTGTTCATGTTCCCTAAAACACGTTAGTTATCTAATCACAATGATTATCGAGATCAATGTGATTTTTAATAGTTTCAAAGCTTCGAGTGTGTTAGGGTCACAGTTCATTTATTTTTCAAGCATTTATTGAGCCCCTGTTCCGCGTGTAGAAGCTCGAGAGAACCACTACTGTTTGCACGGCACTTTAAGCATTTCCCCACACATTTTCCCTTTTGGCCCTCAGGGCAACCCTGAAAGGTAGGTAGATCAGGTATCATCAGTGACCTACTAAAGGGTAGGGAAATAAAAAAAGATCCAATCCAACGTCACAGAGCTAATAAACAATAGAATGAGAATCCAAATCTAAGTCGTTGAAAATGTTTCTGACTTTGGAAGTTTCATTTTTAAATAAATCCTTAGGATTCCAAGTGACTGAGTTCTCAGAATTTTAGGAATTCAAGATTTTTGTGTTTTCACATCAAAAATGTTTTGATTTGATATTCTACAGCGACGTTATCACTTATTGACGGCTCATTTAGTCTTTCCTGGGCCTTTTGTGCAGCTGTTTGACAACACTGCTTCATCACTTTCCCTGAGCTGTCAAACATCCTGCAAACCTGTCTCTTGCATGTACATGCATGAATGGTTGAATAGTCTGTGTACCAAAGCAGCTAAATAATGAAAAGCAACATAAACAGAAGGTCAAAGATAACCAAACCAAATGAGACTGCATTGTTTGCAGACCAGTGGCTGTTAATTTTCGTGGTTTTCCAACATAAATGAACAACATAAAGGTCATTATGAGCAGGAATCACCCTCGGCAATCTCAGCTCACTCTACAAACTGGTTTGTTTGCATTCCTCAAAGATGATAGCTATATGAACATTGTGAGTCTGGGGAGGAGTCGGCCTCTGAGAGAAGGACAAGGAGAAGAACGACATGATGGGTGAAGTGGATATTAACTCCTCAGGCTCTGGTTTTCTTTTAGTGTCCTCAAAGTAAAAGATGATGGTTGTTGGTTCACTCGTAGGTACACCATATGTAATGTTTTCCTTGCATGATCCTCTCAAAGGCTCAAGAAATGCAGGATTCCTTCAGTGGGCTTTGGATTTCCATTTTCTGAGTCCAGCAATGAATTGTGATAGGCTTAAGTATTTTAAAATATTTTTGAATCCTATTAAAAATGATAATCATCCCATTTTCGTTTCTAGGGATTACTTTTCAATGTTAACAATTTCTATAATACATTTTGGTTTTAAGGTATCTACCAAGTATTTCCTGATTTTCCCTTGCCATCCTCCAAATAGTAGAGTTTGACTATATCAGATACACTATATTTTCAAAAGCATCAAATATGTCTTACTTGCTGGAGCTGACCGCGATACCACAATATTTTTCTCTGTGTTTTTTATCACTTGACTTATGCTTAGGATTGGCTAATTTATTGCTGAAGCAGTAAGTCAACTCCCGGCTCCACTGAAAATAGAATGAACACGGAACTTTGCTAAGACAATGAATCATTAAAATGTTCTGTCATGAAGACAAACTTGTTCAGGTGCTTACTTTAAATAAACAGCCAAATTGTATAGAATACCTAGAATTCCTTCAGACATGGTGGGCTCAGTTTTCTCCACCAAGGCCCGGAAGGTGAGGGCTGATGTACTCTGGCTACTCAGGCAGCTGAACAGAGAGCACTTTCGCAGATCACTAACCAGAAGAGTCACCGATAACCACACAAGCACAGGCCTGATGGAGTGAAGCCAGGGAGCAAACTGGGAGGACTGGCTGGCACCCAAGTGTACTTGAGGTCATCCTCCCTCTCAACCCTCGTAATAATTCACCTGGACTCTCTTGTGGCACATTGGCTTTCCACCTCCTATTGGAGTGATTGGTAAACACATTTCGGTCTCTTATTAGATTGTAAGAACCTTCAAAGTAGGACCCGTGACTGATTGATATCTGCGTCCCCACCACCAAGCCCAATGTCTTGCCCCCAGTTTGTGATCAGTAAATATTTGTTAGCGGACTGAAGCCTCACATAAAGGCCTTGGATCTCCTCTTTCAGGGCCTTTCCTGGGTACTCACTTTGTCGGTGGGAAGTGGGAAAAATGGAGTGTCCCTGGAGTACTACACCACTTGCAAGAACCCTTATTAATGGAAGATGCAATACCATTAGATAAAGGTAACTTGTGTCTACATTTGCCCACGCTCGACTTCCTCTTTCTCATATGAGGAGAGGTGGGGATGAGAAGTTCTCTTCTCTTCGAGATCTGGGTTACTCTCTGACATCAAGAAAGCCAGGAACACTGAGTGAACAAAGGAGGCTGCTTATACGTTTCCCAGAAGACCTAAATGATTAGCAGACAGTGACTTAGGCAATAGTAAGTGTAGAGCTCATTTCATTTGTATTATGAATCTACTGGAAATAGAATTTCATATTTTATCCATGTTGTATCCTCATAACCAAAGACACAGAGGGCCAAATGCTGGGCTTTAGTGCACACTCACAGTTGCTATTAAATTAACCAGGAGCTGTGTTCATGCATTTAACAACTGCATTTGCTACCACGGAATATTCCTTGACCTGATGCTACATTCCTACATGTTTTAAATCTTACTCAAGGATTACAAATGGTTCCAATATAAAAAAATATGAAGACAGAGAAACTAAAAACCTAAAGCCATGGTCAAGTATTTAAAAACAAATTTACAACTCAATCACAGACTAAGCTGAAGATCGCTTATGTTTTGTATCCCCTTTAGATCCTAGGTAGTGTTCCTTAAATAATCCTGTTACGAACACAGGACTTGCTGAGTCTTTTAGAAAAACTCACTTTAAGATGGGGACAGCAAGCATTTCTTCCACCAGACACACACTTGACAGACACTGTTTACCAGTCTTCTCTGCTGAAGAGTTCACTTAGAGTCCTTCTCATCACATTACTCCCAGAAACCACTATTTAAAGTTTATCTTGGTGTTAAGATGAAACCTATTTGCCACATTTGCTCTAGATCAATTCTCAGCCTTTCTTGAATCAGAAACACTTGTGAAAATTCAAGAAAACTATGAACACTCTACCCAGAAAAATTTACAGATGCAAAAAACTATTTTCATACTATTTCAGGTTGTCTTTGGCACTCCCAAAGTTTGTCTATTAATCTTCTTGAGATCCAGTGACTCATGGAAATAACTTCTATGCTAGATCAGTATTTTTTTCTAAGAAAATTCAGAAAATAATGGAAAGTCTGCATCACAACAATAAGTACTTGAATTCTCACTTTTGTCCTCAAATTCCTCTTCCCTTTCTCTCATCCTCCTCCCCCCCCAAATAAATATATTTGCCTAAACATCTGAGATTACCACAGTTTCCTTCTCTCTAAGTGGTGACTAGCCAAAGAATGAGTCAAATTCTCCAAAAGTAGGTAGGCATGTCTTAGCCTCAATATTCTCTGAGGCATCTACCACAGAGTCTCCTCAGGGGTGGAGAAAACAATGTGGGTGGACAACACAGCATGTTTGTGAAATTAGGATGACAATTGTAAATGACCAGGTAAATACCTCTCATGGATATCAAAGATCTTATTTTTCACTGCTGCTGTTTAAAAGGCTATTTAACTTTGCTTCTTCAAAAATGCAAAGCAAGTGTTACCCTAGATTCAGATTTATTATTTAAAAGTATCACAAGTGCCCTAAGAAAATTCAACTGTTTCCAGCTTGAGACTTTCATAAGACCTCAGACCTTGTCCTTGATACAGAGGTGCTAATTAATACATTGGTAATTAATAGGCTAACCAGGAAGCTGAGAATCTATAGACAAGCAGTTGTATTAGTGTATACTATTAGCATGTAAACTTTGCCCAAGTTGTTCAGTCAAATATGAGTGCTCATTACCAGTTTCTTGACCACAGTGCTTTACTAAATTTCCTCTCTGTTAAATGTCACACGGCATGCAATACTAAGTTTTCAGGTTCATATTAAAAATCTCGACACTGTTGCTCATGAGGTGTCCTAGAAAATACTGAGCTATCAGTCGTATATTCTATTTTCCTTTTTTGTTGTTGCTGTTTTTCTTTCTCCCTCCTCATTCCCATTCTTTTTAAAATAACTCTCTGTTCTAAGAAGATTATCTTTTTTCATATCGCCTTTCACCAAAGCAATACAAGTGATACTTGACAGGACAAAATTCACTATAATTACTGAGATTTACCCCCAACCCCCAGTAAGTTTCTTGTGGCCTCTTCTATCCCTTGAAGAGTCCCTTCTACTCCAGTCTCTCATGGGGCACCCCTTTGCCACAAAGAAGGAAGGACATAAGAGAATCCAGGGATTCCAAAATCCAAAGATGTTTTTAAACAAATTATGTTCTAGATAAGTTTTGAAACAATCCCATTTGAGAGCATAATCTTGAAAGCCAAGGTGCATGTGATTTGAAAGAATCAGATTTTCTTTCTTTTTCTCTTTCTTTTAATCTTTCTTTCTTTCTTTCTTTCTTTCCTTCATTCTTTCGTTCTTTTTGACAGTGGGAGAGGAAGATTTATTGAATTATAAATATTTGGCTTTGAAAATCCAGGAACAAAACTCTAAGCTACCAGGTAAAACGCTATACCATAGAGCTGAAAACAAAGCAAAAATATTACAGCTATCCAGAATGAGATGAAATTGGGAGGACACAGCATAAGGATAGACAGATAGAGAATGGAGGGTCCAGAAATAGACCCATATTGAAGTTTGACAAGGGTGCCAGTTCCATTGAAAAAAAACAGTCTCTTCCATATGGGGACAACTAAATTTTCACTTGCAAAAGAACAAAGCTGGACCTCTATTTCACACCATATGCAAAAATTAACTTGAATTGGATCAATGATCAAATATAAAAACTAAAATAATAAAACTTTTAAAAGAAAACATAGGTGTAAATCTTACAACCTTGGATTTGGTAAAATATTCTTAGATATGACACCAAAAGTACAAGCAACAACAACAACAACAACAACAAAAAGATAAATTAAACTTCATCAAAATTAAAAAAGCATTTATTCATCAAAGGACATTATCAGGAAAGTGAAAAAAATGACAGAATGGGAGAATATATTTTAAATCATATATCTGATAAGCGTTTGATATCCAGAATATATTTTTTAAACTACTTAAACTCAATCTCTCCAAAAATATAAACAACCCAATTAAAAAATGGGCAAAGGACTAAAGTCAACATTTCTCCAAAAAAGATAAACAAATGGTCAATAAGCACATAAAAAGATGTTCAAGATCTTTAGCCATTAAGTAAATTAAACCAAATCTCAAAGAGATACCACTTTATATTACTAGGATGCCTATAGTAAAAAAATAAAACATAAAACAACTGTCAGTGAGAATGTGGAGACATTGAAACTCTCATATACTGCTGGTGGAAATGTAAAATGGTGAAGCTCCTGTGAAAAACAGTTTGGCAGTTCCTCAAAAAACTAAAGAGTTACAGTTACCATAAAACCCAGCAGTTCCACTCCTAGGTACATACTCCAAGAATTGAAAACAGGGACTTGAACAGATACTTGCATGCTGGTGTTCATTGCAGCATTATTCACAATAGCCAAAACGAATACTCATCAATAGATCAATGGATAAGCAAAATGTAGTTTATACAGACAGTGGAATATTATTCAGCTATAAAAAGGAACAAGGTTCTGTTATATGCTACAATATGGATGAGTTTTGAAAATATCAAACTTAGTGATTTAAGCCAGACACAAAAAGACAAACACTGTTTGATTCTACTCACATGAAATATCAAGAATAGGTAAATCACAGGGACAGAAAGTAGACTAGAGGTTGTCGGGAACTGGGAGAAGGGAGCCAAGACTCAACTGGAACTCATTTCGAACCTGGCCCCTGACAACTGGGGCTCAAAGCAGGGGCCGTGACTCTGCAGAGAGGAAGGCACTGGGTGAGAGGACCAGGAGAAGCACGTGCTACCTTTCCTCCCTTCTTTCCTCCATTCAGAGAAGCTTTTCCTACCTTCATGCCTGAGCCACCTAGGAAAAATATCACATCCCAGGAAACCCTCCAGGAAAACAGTGCTCCTAGCTGAGGGAGGTAAGAACTTCACCCAATAACCAGGTTTCTCACAGGACACTAAAGCCAGGGGCAGAAGATGATTCCACAACCACGCACTGTCTCATGTGTAAGAGTACACACCTAGAGAAACAGAATCTGGACAGGTACCCCATGCCACTTTCTTGAGAAATAATGACTAGAATGGGGTCAGAGGGAAGGGCTCTTTGTAGGGAGAAAAACTATCAGCATGCAGTTCAATGTGAAGAAATAAAATCCTGTGAAAATCAAACACTTTCTTTGCCGCATTTTGCTGATTGCGCTACATTTTACCCATTGAATCACTTGGCCCTTGTTCCTCAGTGGACAGATAGAGTTGAGAACATAACAGTCAACTGAGTTTATAAATAGATTTTGGAACTCAGCAAAAACAACAGCTTTGAAAGCTAAGGTGTTCTCGATTTGCAAGAAACAAAATTTTTTTTTTAAGAATAAGGCTTTTTAAGTACCAAAATCTTGGCTTTAAACATAAAAAGCCCAAATCCTGAAGGGCTCATAAACAGAAAAGATTTCTGGCCTCGTGTAGAAGAATATTCAGAAATGTAAAAGAAAAAAGTTAAGTTAGCTATCTCTTACATGGGTCTCTTGAGAAAGAGGGCCACGATCCACCAGTCCCCATAAAAGAACTGAGCCTAGGATGTGGAAACAACAGAAAAGCCAGTTAAATTTACTGGCATCCCGGAAGAGAGAAGATACCCGCCTTTCTTCTCAGAGGTAGCCTAGAGAGGCTTCAGACTTCATGAAGGAGAGTGGCAGCAGAGCACTCAAATGGCGTCTGCTGACTAAGCCATTCGCTAATGAGCTTACTCGCAGTATGAGAGTGTTCTCAGGAAAACAGCTCCCAGGGCCCTCAAAGAGAAAGTAGGTAAGGCTGAGAGTAGGTCTTGCAGTTTGAGAGGAGAAACATCAGAGCCCTGGAATGTGGAATTCAGGAACTGTGAATATCAGGAGCAGGTGCCAAAAACCAACCAGGAGGACCGTGTGATATGGACCAATGCAGACAGAGAACACTCAGTGAGCAGACCCTCCCCTCTTCTCTGAGGCTGTGGTCCTATTATAAACCTCCTGGAACTCAAACACAATCCAATAACAGGAAGCAAGAAAATCCCTGACTTGACTGAGTAAATGATCAGAATCATCATTACTCTGACCAGGTTTGCCCAATGTGAACAAGTTTAGTTTTCTGCTATGTAATGGAAGTGGC
This sequence comes from Camelus dromedarius, assembly GCF_036321535.1. NCBI lineage: Eukaryota > Metazoa > Chordata > Mammalia > Artiodactyla > Camelidae > Camelus > Camelus dromedarius. The sequence continues at coordinate 16,688,351 of NC_087441.1, read as the reverse complement.
ACTTCATGAAAAAAACTCAGACTTTATAGAAAAAAATAAGTAACACATTTGAACTTGAATTTTACAAATTCAAGTTTTTCCCCTGTGAAATTTCTACCAGTTCCATGTGATTTCTAATCCCAGTTATATTTCAGTCCTGGGCTTACTCTCAGATTATTTTGTTCAGCATTTTGTCTATTCCCACACTGGTAATGATATTTGCAACCTCTTGGTTTACATTCCCAAATATTCTCCAAAATATAACCATCGTGTGGTGATTTCACTCATTAAATTTTATATTGCTCCCAACTAAAAGAGTTATCCAATGCTTTGCAATTTGGGGTTGGAATTTTTTGAGTAAAGATGCTACAAGATATCTGAACAAATATGCCTTGTGGATAAGCAAAAAAAAAAAAAAAAAAAAAAAAGTAGGGCAGGAACAGCTGGACTACTCCTCCCCAGGCAATCTTAAGGAGAGATGTAACCATGTTTCTCTTTTTAGTTGTTTTTTTAAACCTTGCTGTAGTGCTTAGCACAATTAAATTGCACATTATAGATGCTCAACTAATAGCTATGGGTGGAACTGGCTTGAAACAGAATTTAAATAAATTGCAGAAATATGGCTTGTTTTCACTGTTTTCTGTACTTTGCCATACAGACGTACTTGCAGATAATTTAACGTCCCCAACCTCAAATGAGTAAATGGCTAAGTCCAGAAATGTGGGGAGATAAGATTGAATAAATATATTGCTCATAACCGCAGTCTTGCGGAGGGCCGGGGGGCTTTGCTGACTCATAACAGTCTGTAAGTGGCTTCTATAGTCTAACTGTAGGATTTGTTCCTTGGATTTATTTAAGTCCTTGATCCCTCAATTCTTGCTGAGTCTCCTGAGATGCTGCTAACCCTCAGACATGACTGTTGTAGTAGGCAAAATGAACACATCCTTTGGAGCCCCTGTGTTCAAGGCCTGCTTCGCTAATGGTATGACCTCCAGAAAGTTACTCAGTCTCTTCGGGCTTTGGGTTCATTATTTATAGAACAGAAATAATATTACCATTTCATTAGGTTGCTGTAGATATCAAACTAGATTACAAATTGTAAATGCTTAGTGCTCCCATCTGTAAAGTGCCTGGCAGGGAAGACGTTCAATAGCTGGTAGCTCTGGATGACATCATCACATAAGAACACCATGATCAGTGCTATCTTTGAACGTCTCAGGGATGAGAGTTTTACTGGTCTACCCTTGAATATTTGGTGTGAAACAAAGGTCATTTTTTTCCTCTGTTATATATTGTATTACATGTGTCTGCACATACAACATACTATAGCTAAAAGTGATGGGTTCATAGTCCAAATAATTATCTAAGTACCTTCAAAGGTATTCAGAAATCATTATTCATCATATCATCATCAGGTAAAGTCATTCACCCAGCACACCTCAGCCTGTCTGTGTCTGCCATGCACACTGATGCATCTGTGTCATCCATGGCTTCAAATGAAAACTGCCCAACACCGTGCTATGGCACACAGAAACAGCTGAACAAACACTGAACGAAGCAACAAATTCAAAAACTAAGTAAGTAGAGAGCATGTTAAACACGTGTAAGCACAGGGTTCAGCAAAGGGAGATAATCTTCTAAATAGGTCACCTTGTAGGAAACAAAACATCTTAACGTTCCCTTAGCTGATTAAGAAAATATACAAGGAACAAATTCTGTGTGGTTTGATTCAACTGAACTCCCTTTTAATCCTTATATTTCAGTTCCAAATACATTGTGGGCATTCAAGAAACACGTAAAGAAATATTGAAGCATTGGACATACTGCTATGCCACTAATCATTTGGGAATGCAAATTGGGTTTTGTATTTTTTTTTTCTGGGAAAGTGTGGAAAACTATGTAAAGCGTGATACCAATATGAAGCATTATTATTTTTATTATTTCATGAAATTCAGCAATCTATATGCACATGCCAGGGGCAAAGAACGTTTCTACCATCCAGAAACATCCACAGATCCTATTACTGCCTGCTTCTTTGCATACATAGCTCTGAGGTTGGCCCCATTTCTTAAATGTAACAGCCACATAATGGCAAAGAATCTATATACAAAGTAAAACTCATTCAGTCTTCCAGATGCTCTTGTTACATGACACCAAACAATGGAGTGATTGATTGATTAGCTGAACTCCCCCTTGGTATTTGAATTTTTGGCATTGTGTATCCCACATTTAAATTTGACCTGACAGTTAGAACATCAGCATTTCCATGAATTTGAGCTTGTCCATACATACTGAAATAGTAGTACGTGTCAAAGTCACCGTTTGGTTAAGTCATAATCTACTGAAAAGCTGCATTTTTCTTCTTTTCTGAATAAATTGGTATGTTTTTTTTGGTTCATATCTTTTGCCATTTATCAGGCAACCCAAATAAGAAACTGATTCATCTCTGTCACCTCTTTCTCCCACATTTCCTGTGGTGGTTCTGGGTTCCATTTTAACCGTCTTGTATACATTGTTCTACTGTAAGATCTCATGGTCTCTACCTTAGACTTTGCTTTGGTTTTGTACCATTTAAAAGTATGGACTCTGCAGTCAGGTGAATGGGTTCAAACCTGAATCTGCCACCTATTTTCTATGGGACCTGTACAACTCTCTCATCTATAAAATGGGGTTAATAATAGGACCTACCTCCAAGCCCTGTCTTAAGTAGTTAATATGTGTCAAACCTTTAGAATGTACCTAGCACAAAGTAAATTCCACACAAGTGTCAGCCATCAAATTCTCCTCTTGTGTTGTCATCCTCCTCCCAAATTCAAGTACCCTTCCAAAATAAATCTGATCCTGCTTCCCAGCCTAGAAACTTGTGACGTCTCCTTTTGTCTATAACGCCATTCAAGCCTTTCAACCTCTTTGCCCAAAGGTAGCATTCTGGCCTTCTCCAAACACACACCCTGAACTTCAGCCACATCAGGCTTCACCATATTTACATACCCATATATTTCTGGTCTCCTAGCTTTGCTCACATTACTTTCTCTAATTAAAATATCCTTTCTTATTCTGTACTTAGTCGTGGTCTATGCTTCCCTCAAGACTCAGATCAAATGGAAGTTCTTAGTGAAATCTTCCCTGAAATAACCTGAACAGAAAGAATCATTCCCACGTGAGTTCTTCCACTGGATTTTCTTCAAACACCAATGCAGGACTCAACACATTGTAAGATATTATCAATACTTGCTTATGAAACTGTTTTCACCCTTAGATTTGTGTTCCGTGAAGATAAGGATCATTCTTACATAGTGCCTGACAAATTCTAGGAGCGGAATAAGTGAGTGGGCATTTGTTCAGTGAATAATCTCATATCAGAAATTTCACTTCTCTCTTTCACAGGATTCAAGTTGAATTCTAATTCTATTTTTAAAAAAAAATCTTTCTATCTGCCTCAGCTCCAATAACTTCCCCCACTTTGAACTTCTCTACTATTTATTCTGTCACTCATCTGACATTTATAATATATTGCATTGTGATTTTGATTTCTTTTATTCATGTATCTGTAACTCAGATGTCAGCTAGAGCCTCTCTACCCATTAAGATCTATCTTAATGGGTTTCAAATCCCACCCCCGCCAGTCTTTAACACAGCACAAAATTCCAGTGAATTCCTGGGGGGCTGGATGCTCATCATGAGCTCTGGCTCTGAACCCTTTCCTGTGTACATTTAGTTTGGTCTGTGGGCCATCTTCCTCTCCTGTTTTTGCTTTTCCTCTCTGCCCTTCATCAATCCAAAAGCAGAAGTCAGACCCTTTCCCTCTTGTCTGTAAAACAAAACCAACCAATGAAAAGCAAATAAATCTCATTGTATAAGATTTTGTGCAAATGACAGGCTTCACCAAAAGTTTGAAATCTATATCACAGTCAGAGAAATATCTAGTTAACCACTGTTTGGCACCATACTCATTCAGAAATGTGTATGTGTATGAGGGTAGAGGTAAAGCTCAGTGGCAGAGCACATGCTTAGTATGCATAAGGTGCTGGGTTCAATCCCCAGTACCTCCATTAAAAAAAAAAAAAGTGTGTGTGTACCTATATATGTATAGATGTGTGTGTGTACATATATATGTATATATAAGATGTGTGTGTGTACATATATATGTATATATAAGATGTGTGTGTGTGCATATATGTGTATATATATTCAACAGTCATTACTGAATCACTGGAGAGACAGAGCAGGGGTCTACATCACAACAATCCAAAAAAGGAAACACAACTAATATTATGATCTGGGGATTCATGCTGGGGGTTTCACTGGCCATTCCATGGAGCACCCCAGCTTCACTTCACTTCTTTGGTTTCTCTCTTTCATCTTTCACCTACCCTCTTCTGTCATCCTCAATTCCTCTCCCATCCCTTCTGGAACACTTTCTAGAATTTTCTCTAATTTTTTTTCATTCTGTTTGGTAGAACAATTCAAGTCCCTTTAGTCTTTTACTCTGAAAATCAGCATCAGGCTTACATTTGCATATGCTAATCCATCAAGATGCTCCTCCAAATAAAATGGCCTCTTGTAGTAATGGAATGTATCTCCTAGAAAACTGTTGTGTTTTAACCCAAGATTTCTTTTTCCTCCTTACATATTTATTCTGCTAATTAGATTTTAAGTCCCTTAAGGACAGAGATAACCTATACCACACTTTGATCCCTCAAAATACAATACTTTTAAAATCATTCATTCATCCATTCAATAAATATTTATTGAGCAGTTGCTATATACAAGCTATTATAAAACAAGCAATCACCACTCTTACCCTCAAGATGCTTCTGGGAGGAGTGTGTACACACATGAGCAAAGAATAACAATGCACGGTGGAAAGTAGCGAGAACCTGAAGTGCAGAGCTGATTCTGCAGGACCCCAGAAAGGGAGATCTCCCCACAGTTCTCAACCTTGTCTCCACCCCAACATTTCTGAAGCCTCATAGTCTCCAAAGATGATCAGTAAATCTCTACAGCAGAGATTCTTACCCTCCATGGAAGCGAGTCTTGGAGAACTCTCGTTCCCCCTCCAAGTATAGAGCAGAACAGAAGTGGGGTGGAACGTGGGGATTTTCAAAAAGACCTGTAAACATCAGTGATTCTTATAAGCATGCTCAGGGGTGTGCCCTTGGAGAATCACTAGTGTAAAACTTTGAAGATACAATTAAATTGGAATGCAGTTTTTCAAAAACGCATTAATTCCATAATATGAGGTACACTGGGCATATTTGTCTAAGTGCCAGCAACTAGTAGATGTATCTGCATAACAATCCCTGTGCCATTTGCTTAACTCACTAGCAGAAAGGCATAAACAACTTGCTGCAGGTCTGTTTGTCATGGCAGTATAATGAGGTCTCTGGGGCCTTGAGCTGAAAATGACTTGAGATTTCTCTTAGAGAATATCCTTTAGTGCCTGTGAATTGGTTTTGCTTTATGCAATGCTCAGAATGAGAAGGGAAAAAATCATTTTACAGCGATTTTTTTTCCAAATGGGAGTACAGTCTCTCAGCTATTTTTAGATCATTGTTCTAAACCCCAAATACTGTTTTACTTTTTTTTTTTTTTCAAATAGAACAAGGCATATGTTGAAAGCTATTTGTTAAATCCTTGCTCAAAAAAACACCAGTAATAAGCATATATTCTCTGGAGAACAACTTGCTTTCAGATTGAAATCACCTGATAAACCATCCAGCTCAGTGAAGCAGAGGTGTGTTTCCTTTTAGATCATGGAGATCAATGCAGAGACTAGAGAAGAAATCACAATTCAAGCCCAGACCACCTTTGGACCATTAAAAGAGGGAAGAAGACACAAACAGAAAAGAGGAAGAAATTTTCCTTTGAAAACGTCTGGCAGATCTTCTGTAACTCATGGATGCTTATCTGATGACCACATAGGCCCCCTGCTTGGGTTTCTAACCAGTTACCTAAATGTGCTAAAGAAGAACAAAGTTAAATTTATTAGAACATATATTTATTGACAATCACTAATTTATGCATTCTCATTATCATATAGCCCAAAGGAATACTTAAATTTTGTTACAAATATTGATAATGGCTTTAAAGTATGCAGCCACTTGGGGCTATATTATAAAGTGAAGAGTTGAAACAATTTTCTGAGCAGCCCAGATCATTAACGGCCTTTTATCTGCTACATCCAGCAGAGAGGAGAAAGAAAAAAAAATGGGGGGAAATGTTATCTTGCTGCTCCCTCTGCCTGGAAGTTCTTCTCCCAGAAATATGCAGGACTCGCTTCCTCAAATCTTTTCTCAAATGTCACCTTCTCAGCGAGGCCTTCCCCAACAGGGAAGATTGTAACCCTCCCCTTGCCTCCAGCTCCATGAGCCTTCCTTGACTTTTTTTTCTCCATAGCTCTTACATTTTCTAATAAGCTGAATAATGTACTTATTTATTTTGTGGGTTGTCTGTTTCTGTCCAATAGAATGCAAGTGCCAGAAAGACAGGAATTTCAGTTTCCTTCATTTTTTTGCTCTATCTGCAGGTCCCCAGCTCATTGTAGGTGCTCAAAAAAAAGGTGTAGAATAAATAAGTGAATGCTAGGTGCAACTTAATTGACAGAGGTCTGTCACTGTGACACTTGGTAGGGGCTCAATTCTATGAACCTTTTTTGACTCCCTTCTGCACACAACATTTAACAACCCTATGTGTAGCTACTCTTATCCATTGGTTCCTATGAACTGCCCTATAGAATAGCATACCTTTATATTATGAATGATAATGTAGAAGATGAGGTCTCCAGAGAGTTGGCAGAGAAAAATTATCAGATTCTCTCCCACCACAACTAAAGAAATTTATAAATTCTATGCAAAACAAGATGTAAAGAAATAAACTAGTAGCATTCAAACATAAGAAGGAACACAGATTTACAATTATTTTATGAAAAGGATAAGCTGAAAAGAAAAGGAAAGAGAGAGAAAGAGATTATTCCAGAAACCAGTATGGCTACTAATAGTGAATGAAAACGAGAGAGAAAGAGAGAAAGAAGGCAAAATCATATATAGAGAGAGAATACTTCCAAAGTGGGAAGAAGACCAAAGGTATAGAAAGTCCGAAGGAAAGAAACATAAACATCCACCGTTGCCGCCTCGGAATCAGGAAAAAAAAATCTCCTAGGCTCGCTGTCTATTTTGTGTCTTGTTTTTTCCAGCTGAGAACAAAGCTGCAGAGAGAAGGCAGGCTTTTCACAGTGACCTAGGACTAATTATAGCCAACAAAATGTATGTATCTAGCAAAACAGAAGACCGAAAGCAAAGAAAATATGAACAGAGAGACATAAAGCAAGCTCCTCTGAAGGTGCAAAAGGCCCAGGGCGAGGACGCCACAAAGAACCCCAGGCTCTGTGATGCTCCTTCCCCGCAGACCTTGAGGCTGGAGGTCCAGCCCACAGGGTTCACTGGAGTTCTTGATAGGACGAACAGTCGGGAAGAAGGAGGTGAAGAAGAAGGAGATGCAGCTTTTCTCTATGCAAAGATCAGTGTCCAGGATCCACCCTAAGTTGGGCGTCCCCTGGCCTTAGACAGGACATCACACCAAGTTGTAGTAAACTCTGCTCACGGTGTCGAATCAAACTGGAGTCATGAGAGCAGAGACCGAGTTCACAAAACATAGCTTCCCACAATCCAAAGGAGCTGTCCTCCTCTCCCCTGTCCCTCCCACAACAGAAAACAGGCACAAAACACATTACCCAGGCCTCACAATACACTCTAAAACATACAAACTGGTCTCAGATATGATGGGAAATCAATTAAAGAGAGCCCCCTCCCACAATATCAGAGAAAGCAAAAGTCCCTATAATACTAATGACAGCTAACATTTACTGTTTACTGTGAGGCAGGCACTAGGTGCTTTACAAATATCAATTCATTGAATCTAACAACAAACCTATAAGATAGTACACAGTTCATATTCGAAACACTGGAGCCAAATGGGTCTGAAATTCGTTTTTTTGTTGTTGTTGTTGTTATTTTTAGATTTCAGAAAGGGAATAAGGTTGTATGTGCACTATAAGACATAAAATTCACGGGTCTTGGAGAAGCATTTTGTATTCAAAAGTGAATATTTTGCAGTGAAATCTATGAATATTCACACTAAGTTGGAAAAACAAATTGTGTAAATAGCTCATATCAATTCAAATCAGGCCAAGTTTTGCCACCCACATGAGCTTGTGCCAAACTTACAAAAATGTAGGGTTTGGGGAGCATTTTGGATTTTAAATTTGTGGGTAAGAGACTTGGACCTGTGTAGTAGCCCCTGCACAAGTGAGGAAGCTAAAGCAGAGAAAGGTTCAGGTTACGAGTTCTCGTAGGTCAAACAGGTAGAAAGTAATGGAATCTAGATGTGAATGCGGACTCCAGAGTTCAGCTCCCAGCTGACAGAGTTACCAGTTTGCTTCCATTCACTCAGCAAGTATTTATTAAGGAACTACAGCTAAATTACTGGAACGAGAGATAGGGCAATGAAGAGACAGACACAGTCCCACCTCCATGGAGCTTACAGCTTAGTGAGGACAAGGAACAAACACACAGTGTGCCAGGTAGTGGTAAATGCCAGAGGTACCCCAGGGACTGCATCGCAGACCCAATCCTTCTCTTCCCCCTTTCATAACAGGAACCCCATTTCTCCTCGGTAATAGGGATCAGGCGTCATGGCCTGTCACTTCAATGCCTTGGAGAATCTAAAATGGCCAGAGGGCATTCTGTCTAATTTAGTGCAACAAAACTGTATAACCTAATGGAAGCCCCCCTCCCTTAGGTAACAGGACTTCCAATTTACCAAGATCAAAGCTGCAGAAACAAGAAGCAGAAATTCCAGATTATTAGGTGTGATAAAGACAAGGGTTCCTCACTGCTCTGCTTCTTGTCTCTCAGATTGTATACTCTGGCTGTAGGGGAACGGTACAGACATTACTGACGTGAAGTATATACTACGCGCTGTAGGACAGCACCGAAACATCAGAGTGATGACCCCATAGCTCCGCATTTAGTAGGCCTATTTACTGTTCAGTCCAGTTGTTTTTAAATCATGAGGAAGTGGCAAGACCAGTGAATCCCATGGAGCTCATTGCCATACTTCTTTCACTACGAAATGAGTTTCCTGGTTGAAAGTGATGCTGTAAGGAACACTACGGCATTTTGTGAATGCCACAAAGGCAGATGGTAGTGCTGACAGAAGAAATGTGGAAAGGGAAGGCAAACCTGTAACCAGAATACGAATCCTGTAAGGATAGCTTCCCCTATCATAATGGTAGGAAATCAATATATTCAACTTCCCACCGAATGGCTGGCTGGTTCCCTCTGAAAAGGGAGCCATAGTGGGGACAAAGCATTGGTCTGTGCTGTAGACAGGATGGACACTCGGCAATAGCAGTGGTCAGACTGCCTTGGTAAGGGAAGGTCTGTGCTTTTAGGCCTATGCATAACTTCCATCCCTGATGCCATGCCCACTTTGTCAAGGAGTCTTTTGAGCAAGCATCATGACGGCTGATATAAAAGGCTGATATCTACAATACAGGTCATCTTGCCATCTTGTTACTAAGTGCCTGTATTGAATGGGCATTCATCTTCCCTGAATCTTCTTGTTACCACCCTTCCGATCCTTTCTTTCTAAGACCTAGATCAATTATCTACCCTATTAGCAAGCCCATGACCCAGTGCAGATCCATACTTCAGGCTACCTTTTTCCCTAAGGAGAGTAGATCACCAGATGTACTGCTAAAAATTCTGTCCCTTAGGAAGCTCCTCTTCACCTCTGACTGTAGACACTTTTAAGTAGGTTTATAGAAACATTTTATTCCTCCTCTATACCAGCCTATGTATTACACACACACAATACTCAAGTTGACTTTCAATTTTTTCTCTTCTGTTAATTGGTCATGGGCAACTCCCCATGAGTTGAAGGAAAGGTGGTGAGAGAAAATGATACCATGTGAGTCTGAGCCACTTTTTTACATGATTTACTTGTGCCCTCTGGAACTGGTCAAACCCAGATCCACTTTTAAGTAATGATGGATTGCTGCCATGCAATTTATGCTATGGTAGGTCAGAAAAGACCCAGACCATGATGAGTTTCTCAGATATTACAGTCACTTGGTATCTCATGGTCAGCTATTCCATCTGTTTGAGGATCCTCAAAACAGAAACTCCTTCTCACAGAGAGAATTTCAACAGCATAAAATGTCAGAACTTCATTCTAAAATCCTATGGTGTGAGAGCCAATCCACAGTGATCCCCTTACTGAAGGCCATATGCATATCAAGAATCATTAGGTCCAAGTGGTAAGGCAGCTTTCACCACAGCTTGAACTTTCTGCAGAGCTCTCATTAGGTCTCCACTCAAAAATAGCAGTCTTATGAGCAAGCCAGCAAATAAACCAGAGTAACATACAGAAAGGTAGTACACAGCGCCTAACAGCTTGTCTTTCACTTTAGAAAGAGTATCCAGGTAGTCTTCAGACCACCAGAATTCTAGCAGCTCACCAACATGGTAGATTCTTGAGTTTTCCTGGGGTTTATTTCCACTCATAGACACGCAAAGTCTTACTAAGGTGTGTATGTCATTTGCTATTTTTTGCTCACCAGATCTCATCATCAAAATGCCATCAGTATTACTGGTCAGTGTAATGTTCTATGGGACATCAAGATGATCAAGGTGTCTCTAATACGTTACAACAGAGAGAAAGAGTTGGCACAGTCCATCAAGAGTATACTCTAGGTCCTATCATAAAAATGAAAATTGCTTCTGATTTTACTATTGGATATAGGATTTTTTTTTTTTTATCTGTAACTGCAAACCAGGGGCAGGAACTGTGCTGATTTGCTCCAGGAAAGATACCAGATCTGAATAGCAGCTACAAATGGCATCACTATTCAAGTTTATGAAAGCCGTTATCATTCTTTAAGATCAATTTAGCTTTTGGACCAATTACACAAGTAAGTGGAAATGTGGTCCTAATCTCCACAATTACTCCCAGGGAGAGTGCACTGCTCTTGGCACACTATTTTAGCCTGGCAAAGGTAGTTGGAATAGGGAGGAAAACTAAGTTAAAAAATATGATGAAAATGCAATCACCTAAATTTAAAATAAGAACAATTCTACAAGACTAATGACACAGTTTCTTCACCAAATGTCATGAAAAAACAGGGAGAAGAAACTGTTATTGATAAAAAAGACTTGAGATATATCAACTAAGTACAAATATGGAGTTTATTTAGGTACTGATTCAGCCAAATCACAAAAAAAAGCCAGTTTTTTCATATAATTGGGGAAATTCAAACGTGTATGGTAGATGATTTTAAAGAATTATTATTAATTGTTTAGATGTGATAAAGATATGATGGCTTCATTAAAAAGTAAAAGTCCTTATCTACTGGAGGTACATAGTCAAGATGACGTGATGCCTTGGACCTTTTAGAAATCTCCAAGGGGTGGGGGAAAGTGTTAATGTGGTTAGACAAAGCAATATAAGCAAAATATTGATATTTGTTGAATCTGAAGGATGAGTACATGGGGTTATTATCACTGTTCTATTTCTGTATGTTTGATTTTTTTTTTTTCAAAATTGTAACTTGTTAAAAAATGGCTCCATCTATCTATCCTCCATAGCCCCTTTTTACTGGTAGGTCACAATGGCATACTGGGTACTTAGTGATCAGCCTCAACCCAGGGTCAGTATTTTATAATATATGGAAGTTTTGGAAAATTCCCTTTTCCCAAAGTACAGTCACCCTATAAATGGCCGGTGGAAAATGCTTAGAGAAAGATATTACAGTATACATTTGTGACTGTGCTACTTCGCATAAGATACTTCTTATAGGAACCCAACTGCCCTTTAGTCATCCCTCCAGTTCTGAACTGGCTTAAGTCTAGTGTGGCTGGCAGCCTGTGAATTCCCACTATGGAGAGTCTATAACCATGTTTCTGCCTAAAAGATTAAATAGTTCAATCAGTATCTTAGTAGACTATACATCTATTTCATTCCTATAGATCCGTGATCAATTGACCACCACCAGAGATTTCAGTGCACCAAGATCGTTGGCCTCTTTGATCCTGCCTGTTCTAGAAATTGTGTCTCTCTAATATCAAGCACCACTACCTGGCTTCTGCCTAACCAGGACATAATTTTTCCCATTAAAATTGGGATCCCAATTCAATATTAAGCACCACTACCTGGCCTCTGCTTAACCAAGATCTAATTTTCCCCATTAAAATTGGGATCCCAATTCAATGGTGGCACTTCCAAACATCATTTCCAGGTTATGGAGCAGAGATCAGCGAACTTTTTCTGTAAAGGGACAGACAGCAAATATTTTAGCTGTGAGAGCAAGTCTGTCATGACAAAAGCACCCATGAACAAATGGGCAGTGTCCGTGTTCCAATAAAGCTTTATTTATGGACATAGAAATCTGGATTCCATATAATTTTTAAGTGGCATAAAATACTCTTTTTTCAGCCATTTAGAAATGTAAAAATCTTAGTTTGCATGCTATACAAAACAGGTGGTAGACCACTGGCCTTCAAACCAAAAGTTGCCAATCCCTGGTCTAAACCCTTAGAATTCATTCTCTTAATGAGAATGAGTACTCCCTAGGTTTCAGCACATCTAAAAGAAGTAGAAAGCACTTGCAGTTCCTTTGGTCTATTTACTATCTCCCTCTGGAAGTAAATGCACTCTTCTCCCCTGCACAATGCTGTTATTTAACTCTACTTAGGAGCCTAGAGGCCTTTTGGGTGGGTCTAGGAGAACAGGCATTCCCCAGCAAGGCAACTGCCTCAGGGAACATCATTGAACCGTCTCTGGGAAAGAAAAGGGTGATTTCTTGAGACAGGGGAGGAGGGACTATTTGCAGCAGCAAAGGAGGCTCAGGGTGATTTGGAGATTCAAACTGTGTCTGCATAAATGTCCTTTTCTGAAGTCTCAGAAGATCCTTCCTTCTCAATCAATGTTCTAACCTTAGCACAAGTGACTTTCAAAGGTTGCATACTTAACTAGAGTTGTAATTCTGCAGCTGAGCAATTTGATTTTAGATCTGATCTTCATTCCTGTCTGCTCTGTAGCTATAGGCAATAAGAGATTATCCTAAGGCCTCCAGAGATGGCAGATACCAGGAGAAAAGAGCCATGGAATACCATTATGCCCTCAGGACTGGGAAGGGGAGGAGGAAGCAGTGTTATCGGAGTCTAGTGAGAGCTGGAGCTGGGGAGGAGTGGCCACTTTCAGGAACTGACCTGGGGGGGGGGGGGAGGTGCAGCAAGAGAAAGCAAGAAAAAAATACCCACTCCTCCCACCCACCCCCCATCATCATTTGACTTCCTGTAAGCCCTTCCCATTGGTCTAATCCAGCTGGAAGCCAGCCAGCCAGGGAGCCCAGATGATGCCAAGAGCCATGGTCAGCCTCCTGGGGTACAGAAGGAGGCACGGCAGGACCCAGAGTCGAATTGGGGCAGGTGTGCAGTGGGGCCAACAACTGGAATAAACAGCACATACAGGTGTCCCTCTTTTAAGGATAAGGAAACATGAGCACAGTTACTTGCTCAAGGTCACATAGTGAGTGGCAAAGCTAGAATTCAAACCTAGGAAGACATTCAGAGAGATCTTCATACAGAGCTTAAACTCTCAGCAACTCAGACAGACACCACCGACCACTAGAGAATTTAGGAAAGAGAGAACTCACCAGAGTCTCTTGAAAAAAAGGGAAATGCTTGATAGCAAAATAAGGGATGACTAGAGAATCCATGACAAAGGGATCAGTGATGAGCAGTAAATAAATATATGAGAATGTTATGGAGGAAAATGCTACGACTATTATCAATTTAACAATTGTAAAACAAATGAAATATGGAGTTAGTGGCAGAAGGTAGTTTAAGGACACTAATACCTTTATCTCTTCTTTTGTGGGCAATCAACAGTGACAAAGTTGATGAGTAGGAAATAAAATTGTATTCTTATATATTCTGTTTTTTGAGTATAAATATAATCATATTTTTCAAATGCTATACATCTTTTTAATTTTTGTCTCCTTAATTTGTCATGGGTCAAAAAAGGTGAGTTAATATAACCAGCAGTGTGTTTCTGTCCATTTCTGAACACATTTGTCCATTTCTGTCCAAATGTATTTGTTACATTTCCTGCTTTTTATGCTTGATATACCTTGATGTTAGAGTAAAGGAAAATGCGAGCATTAAGAAAAGCATTTTTATCTGCAATGTTGCTAGGGAAGTTTAGCCTTCAGGAGAACTGAGTTTCTTAAATAAAGGATGTAGCCAATATTTAAAGGATTAAACATAAAGTTATAGTTTCTCTGTTCATTATTCCATTGGTAGTAAAAGGCCATTTTCCCTCACATGGTTTTCCTATCTGCAAGAACTGCTGCATATCTTCAGATGTCAGAGAATATTACTCTCTCCTGGAGTCAGCAACTTTTACAGGAAAGGGCCTTGAGGCTTTATTTCTGGAGGGGACTCAAGAATTCTTATTTTGTTTTGTTTTGTTTTTTTTGTGGTTTATCTCAGATGGAAGGTTTTTTCCTCGGATGGCGGTGTAGTACGTACATCTCATGGTAGTGGCCTGGCCAATCACCGATTTTGGTTTCTCATTTTGGTATTTATTGCATAAAATTTTAAATAGCCACATCCATTTGTGGATTTTTAATCTTAATACTATTCTTAAAGTACACTTCCTTGCTCACTAAACACTTTTGTCTTCATGGACTAATGTTAATGTCATAACTCTATCTTTTTTTGCTTAGCATTTACCTCCGATTTCCTTGTCTGCTTTTATAACCTTTCTGAATTGCTTTCTTTAGAATGTGTCCTTTGTATAGAGAGCACTTAGTTTGATTTTTCATCCAACCTGAAAACCAATTTATAACCAGTGAGTTTATATAATTTACATGAATTGATATAACAGATAAATTTGGTCTTAATTTTTTCATCGTATTTTCTTTTTTCTAATTATCATGCTTCTTTTGCTTTCTTTGGTTATTATCTATAGTAGATGCTTACTGGTGAAAATACAGGAGCATTCCCACTAAAATCTGGAGAAAAGGACCCCAACACCACCACTAGTATTTAATTTTACGTAACATTATTTTCTGGAGATAACTAGTCAACACAGTGAGGGAAGAGCAAGAAGAGCTTAATATATAAGGCAGAAGGAGGAAATTTTTTCAGTATTTTCAGATAGCATTATAATAATCATGGAATATCTAAGAGAACCAACTGAAAAAGGTTAGAAACAATTAGAGAATTTGATAATGTGCCTAGTTACAAAATCAATATACAATGGATCCATTGTTTTTCTAAATGCAAGGGAAAAAGGAGAATATAGAATAAGAGAAAGAATGTTATTAACAACAGCAACCAAGAAGAAAAAATATCTAGAAATCAATTAACAAGAACTTCAGAAGACCTATATAAGAAAAAAACAAAATGCTACTGAGGAACATAAAAAAGACTTAAATTAATCAAAATATAGCTCTTATTTTTAGACGGAAGGTGCATTATTGTAAAAATATCAAATACCTAAATTGGTCTAAAAATTTATGCAAATTTAAATTCAATTAAAATTTTTTGAAACTTTATAAAACTGAAGTTAATTAGAAAAAAAAACTTCCAGAAAATTCTTACAAAGAATAGTAAAGTAAAACAATCCCATTAAGACATATTTCAGAGCTTTAAAGCTAAATTAATTTGGTACCGTTTTACCAATAGAGCATAACACAGAGTTCAGTTAAAGACCCAAGTACACATGGGAGAGTACATACAAAAAAGTTACACATTTGTAATAAAGAGTGTTGGTATAGTCTGCAAGATCATCATTTGGAAAATAATTAAAAGCTGGGCCTCATCTTTAATGCTTTATTACTTCTAAGTATTCAAAACTTTTGAAAGTTTAAAAGCAAAAAAATAAGAGTATAAAGTACAGCTACATTTTTGCTACATATAGGAAATACATAGGAAATGCTGCAGTTCATTTCTAAATATTTTATAATTTGTATTGTAATCCCCTTTCTAATCTTTGGGTAAATTAAAAGTGATTTTTTTAAGTTTCCAAATAAATTGTTAAAGTTATCTTCTCTTATTTCTAATCTAATTGCAATAAATTTAGAGATTATATATTTTTAAACTTTGTGGAGATTCCTTTACACTGTGTCTTGATTCAAGGTCAGTTTTTGTAAACGTTCAATGTACATTCAATAAAAGGACTGTATATTCTTTAATATTGGGTGCAAGATTTTATGTACATTTTATGTACATGTGCCTATACACATCTATGTGAATCAACTTTGTCAGTTGCGTTGTTCAGATGTTTTAATCTTCATCCATTTTTGGCATACTTTGTTTCTAACTGAGGTATATATAAGTAATTCAGTATAATTGTAGAGCAAAAAAAAATCCATAAACAAAAAGATAAATACTGCCTAATTCCATTTATATCAATTTCAAGACTAGGAAAAACTAACTGATGGTGACAGAAATCAAAACAGTAGCTGCCTACAGGGTGGGGAGAGTAGGAATTGGTTAGAAGGGAGCACATGGGATTGGGATGTTGATTAGATGAGTCTCTCTATTGGTCCAAACTCAATATCTCCTTTTAAACCTATTTGTTCTCTCTGTTGCCCAAGGCTATATTGTTATACGTATACAGGTTCATAATTCTACCTTTTGGTGGAATGTTGATTTTTCTTTTTAGTCATTTTGAGTCATTCTATTTAAACTATTAATTGATTTGCCTTAAATGCTGTTTTTGTCTGATATTATTGCTATACCAGTTTTCTTTAGGTTGGCATTTTCATGATATATCACTTTTTGTATAATTTTGTTTTAGGTATACTGCATAAATAACATACAGCTGAACTTTAAAAAATTCACTCTAGTAAACTCTGTATTTTAAAAGGAGATTTTGGTCTATTTGCATGCATTATAAATACTAATGTATTTAAATTTATATGCATCATTTTATTTTGTTTAATATTTATCATTATTTTTCCTTGGTTTTTAATCTTCTTTCCTACCTTGCATTGCATATGTAATATTTTATTTTCCTCATTTTTCTTCTATTAGTATACACACCATGAACCATCTCTATCTCAATTGCTAACCATTCAATTTTATCATGCAAACATATCTTTTAAACAAAATCAACAATTATTTAGGGTTTCCATTCTCTTCTTGACTATTCCTAGCCACCTAAAGAGAACCGAAGCAGTCACCACCATCCTATTGTTAAGCATTGTAGTTTTTTTTTTGTATTAAATAGTTAAGTAAACAAACATAATTTCATCGGTTTGCATGCCCATTGTCTTCTATTGACCATGCATAACTTCTGGGTTCACTTTTCTTTATTTTTTTTAACATTTTTTATTGATTTATAATCATTTTACAATGTTGTGTCAAATTCCAGTGTTCAGCACAATTTTTCAGTCATTCATGGACATATACACACTCATTGTCACATTTTTTTCTCTGTGAGTTATCATAACATTTTGTGTATATTTCCCTGTGCTATACAGTATAATCTTGTTTATTCTACAATTTTGAAATCCCAGTCTATCCCTTCCCACCCTCCACCCCACTGGCAACCACAAGTCTGTATTCTCTGTCTATGAGTCTATTTCTGTCCTGTATTTATGCTTTGTTTTTGTTTGTTTGTTTGTTTGTTTGTTTTTGTTTTTGTTTTTTAGATTCCACATATGAGCGATCTCATATGGTATTTTTCTTTCTCTTTCTGGCTTACTTCACTTAGAACGACATTCTCCAAGTCCATCCATGTTGCTGCAAATGGCATTATTTGATACTTTTTTATGGCTGGGTAGTATCCCATTGTATAAATATACCACTTCTTCTTTATCCAGTCACCTGTTGATGGACATTTAGGCTGTTTCCATATCTTGGCTATTGTAAATAGTGCTGCTATGAACATTGGGGTGCAGGTGTCATCTTGAAGTAGGGTTCCTTCTGGATACAAGCCCGGGAGTGGGGTTCCTGGGTCATACGGTAAGTCTATTCCTAGTTTTTTGAGGAATATCCACACTGTTTTCCATAGTGGCTGCACCAAACTGCATTCCCACCAGCAGTGTAGGAGGGTTCCCCTTTCTCCACAGCCTCTCCAGCATTTGTCATTTGTGGATTTTTGAATGATGGCCATTCTGACTGGTTGTAGTTTTGATTTGCATTTCTCTGATAGTTAGTGATATTGAGCATTTCTTCATGTGCCTTTTGATCATTTGTATGTCTTCCTTGGAGAATTGCTTGTTTAGGTCTTCTGCCCATTTTTGGATTGGGTTGTTTATTTTTTTCTTATTGAGTCGTATGAGCTGCTTATATATTCTGGAGATCAAGCCTTTGTCGGTTTCATTTGCAAAAATTTTCTCCCATTCCGTAGGTTGTCTTTCTGTTTTACTTCTGGTTTCCTTTGCTGAAGAAGCTTGTAAGTTTCATTAGGTCCCATTTGTTTATTCTTGCTTTTATTTCTTCTAGGAGAAAATTTTTGAAATGTATGTCAGATAATGTTTTGCCTATGTTTTCCTCTAGGAGGTTTATTGTATCTTGTCTTATGTTTAAGTCTTTGATCCATTTTGAGTTGATTTTTGTATATGGTGTAAGGGAGTGTTCTAGCTTCATTGTTTTACATGCTGCTGTCCAGTTTTCCCAACACCATTTGCTGAAGAGACTGTCTATTCCATTGTATATTCTTGCCTCCTTTGTCGAAGATTAGTTGACCAAAAGTTTGTGGGTTCATTTCTGGGCTCTCTATTCTGTTCCATTGGTCTATATGTCTGTTTTTGTACCAAAACCATGCTGTCTCGATGACTGTAGCTCTATAGTATTGTCTGAAGTCTGGGAGAGTTATTCCTCCAGCCTCTTTCTTTCTCTTCAGTAATGCTTTGGCAATTCTAGGTCTTTGATGGTTCCATATGAATTTTATTATGATTTGTTCTAGTTCTGTGAAATATGTCCTGGGTAATTTGATAGGGATTGCATTAAATCTGTAGATTGCCTTGGGCAGTGTGACCATTTTAACAATATTGATTCTTCCAATCCAAGAGCATGGAATATCTTTCCATTTTTTAAAGTCTTCTTTAATTTCCTTCATCAATGGTTTATAGTTTTCTGTGTATAATTCTTTCACCTCCTTGGTTAGATTTATTCTCAGATATTTTATTACTTTGGGTGCTATTTTAAAGGGGATTGTTTCTTTACTTTCTTTTTTTGTTGATTCATCGTTAGTGTAAAGAAATGCAACTGATTTTTGAACGTTAATTTTGTAACGTGCTACCTTGCTGAATTCTTCAATCAGCTCTAGTAGCTTTTGTGTGGACCTTTTACGGTTTTCTATATATAGTAACATGTCATCAGCATATAGTGACACTTTTACCTCCTCTTTTCCAATTTGGATCCCTTTTATTTCTCTCTCTTGCCTGATTGCTGTGGCTAGGACTTTCAGGACTATGTTGAATAGGAGTGGTGATAGTGGACATCCTTGTCTTGTCCCAGATTTTAGTGGGAAGCTTTTGAGTTTTTCACCATTGAGTACTATGTTGGCTGTAGGTTTGTTATATATAGCTTTTATTATGTTGAGATATGTTCCCTCTATACCCACTTTGGCGAGAGTTTTTATCATAAATGGGTGTTGAATTTTATCAAATGCTTTTTCTGCATCGATTGAGATGATCATGTGGTTTTTGTCCTTTCTCTTGTTGATGTGATGTATTACATTGATTGATTTGCGTATGTTGAACCACCCTTGTGTCCCTGGGATGAATCCCACTTGGTCATGATGTATAATCTTTTTTATGTGTTGTTGGATTCTATTTGCTAAAATTTTGGTGAGGATTTTGGCGTCTATGTTCATCAGTGATATTGGCCTATAATTCTCTTTTTTTGTATTGTCTTTGCCTGGTTTTGGTATCAGGGTGATGGTGGCTTCATAGAATGAGTTTGGGAGTATTCCCTCCTTTTCAATCGTCTGGAAGAGTTTGAGAAGGACTGGTATGAGTTCTTTGTATGTTTGGTAGAATTCCCTGGTGAAGCCGTCCGGTCCTGGACTTTTATTTGTAGGGAGGTTTTTAATTGCTATTTCTATTTCCTTTCTAGTGATCGGATTGTTCAAGTGTTGAGATTCTTCTTGATTCAGTCTCGGTGGACAGTATGTTTCCAGAAACTTGTCCATCTCCTCTAGGTTATCCAGTTTGGTTCCATATAGTTTTTCATAATATTCTCATATGATATTCTGTATTTCTATTTTATTTGTTGTAATTTCTCCATTTTCCTTTCTTATTTTGCTAATTTGTGCTCTCTCTTTTTTCTTCTTTGTGAGTTTGGCCAGAGGTTTGTCGATTTTATTTACTTTTTCAAAAAACCAGCTTTTGGTTTGGTTGATTTTTTCCATGGTCTTGTTAATCTCTATTGTATTTATTTCCTCTCTGATCTTTATTATTTCCTTCCTTCTGCTACTTTTTGGGGCTTTTTGTTCTTCTTTTTCTAATTCATTCAGGTGGTGGGTTAAATTGTTTATTTGAGATTGTTTTTCTTTTTTGAGGAAGGCCTGTATCGCTATAAACTTCCCTCTTAGCACTGCCTTTGCTGTGTCCCATAGGTTTTGAGTGGTTGTGCTTTCATTGTCATTTGTCTCAAGGTATTTTTTAATTTCAGCTTTGATTTCCTCATTGACCCATTGTTTTTTCAATAACATATTGTTTAATCACCATGCTTTCCTTTTTTTCTCCTTTGTTTCTCTGTTGTTGATTTCCAGTTTCATGGCATTGTGGTCAGTAAAGATGCTTGAGATAATCTTCTTAAAATTGTTGAGGTTTCTTTTGTGCCCAAGTACATGATCAATCCTGGAAAATGTTCCATGTGCACTTGAAAAGAATGTATATCCTATTTTTGGGGGGTGTAATGCTCTGAAAATATCCACCAAATCTAGTTTTTCTATTGTAGTATTTAATTTCTCTGTTGCCTTGTTTATTTTCTGTCTGGAAGATCTGTCTAGTGATGTTAATGCAGTGTTAAAATCTCCAACTATGATTGCATTCCCATCAATATCCCCCTTTATCTCTGTTAGTAATTCTTCTATGTACTTAGGTGCTCCTATATTGGGTGCTTATATGGAGTGCAATATCCTCATCTTGTATCACTCCTTTAATCATTATAAAATGTCCTTCTTTATCTTTCTTTATGGGCTTTGTTTTAAAGTCTATTTTGTCTGAAATCAGTACTGCAACACCACTTTTCTTTAACATACGAACTTTTGCTAATCTTTTGTTGAGTCATTGGCAGAATAAACCCTTTTAGTCTTTGTATGTCTCAAATATTTGTATTTGCTCCTCCCTTACCCACCAGAGGAGTGAGCCTGGTTGTGTTTCCCCATAGTCAACTGAGTATACGTGGCCACCTATACTCCCCAGAAGCATTAATCCTCACTGGGAACCAGTCTGCCTGTGACTTCCACCCTGCCCCGACTTTACATTTGTTCCAGTTCTCCGGATGGCAATACTCATCTTGTATTGAAGTCCAACTACCTGTCCTTGCTTCCTCCTCTTATGCACTATTTTTCACTACAGTGCATTTGGTGAAGAGGGAGATGTTTGAAATGGATTCACTCTTTCCTTCATTGCAAGCTCTTGCTTTTCAAAACAAGTTATTTATTCTGAAGTTTTCATTTGTTTGTTAGATTATAAATTCTGAATAGGATGAGAAAATCAAAAGTTTCTCTTCTGCCAGTGACTCAGATTTGTTTACTCAGTAAACTCTCATTATGTTCATTAAATAATCTATTGTGTAAATCAACCTTTTTTTATTCGTAAACAAGTTCAGTCAAGGTTTTTGGAAGTTTAGACAGTGAGCTATTAATTCTAACTGAGATTAGGGAAGGAGTCACGGATTAAGGGATATTTGATCTGTGTCAAATATCTGTGTCAAGTAGATGAATAGGTGTTTGTCAGACTGTCAAATGATGTGAGGCTCAAGGCAAAAAAAGGGGTCACAGACTGGCCCACGGATACAATTTGTCTTGCAAAGTGGTTTCAAAACATGAGCCAATATTTTAAGAACAAGGAACTTCAATAAAAATTAGGATTTCTAGCTCTGATAGGAAAAAAGAAAAAACAAATAGTTTTGGCAAAACAGGCCCAGCCCTCCAGCCCTCACATGGGGCTGGAGCTGAGTAGTTCTGCCCTTTGTGAGAAGGGTCTTTAGTTTTCCACCTGCTGCTCTTCCTTGTATCACCTGCTTGTGTGTATGGCCCCTGCGGACTGTCTGGGAGACTTCAGAGGTGCACAATACATTTAGAAAAAATTTGAAAACTGGAGAGTGATATGATCTTTGTTTTCATGAAGCATCTATGGTGGTGAAGGGGTCTGAGTGGGCAGGGAGCACAGGGGACAATTTAAAAGCAGAGAAATCAGTTAGGAGCTATTGTAATTGTCCAGGAGAAAGATGACACAGTGCAAACCTAATCAGTTAACAGCAGGGCTGCAGGGGAGGGTACAGAATCAGAGAATTTTTAGAAGCAGAATCAAAAAGACTTGAAAATGAATTAATGACAGTTGAGAGGGAAAATGTGTCAAAGCTGATTCAAATGTTTCTAGCTTTGGGGACTGTTTGTTGCCATCAGTTAAGACCTAGAACTATGAAGAAAGTAAAAATGTTGGTGGAAAAAAAAAATTGTGTGTGTGTGTGTGTGTGTGTGTGTGTGTGACCTCTTTGGATCAGAGGCTGGATCTTACTTATCTTTGTGTCCCCAGCTTTGAACACATCTCCTGAAAGGGGTTTAATAAATAAATGTTGAATTGAACTCAATTAAGCTTATTGATTTTAACTTGTTTGTGGGAAGGTCATCCAGGTGGAAACGTCCAGAAGTCAATTTGTCATTTTAGAGCTCAAGAGAAAGGTTAAAGCTGGAAATAAATTTCAGTGTTGTCAGCATATTTACTTTCTTGACTGACTTCCATGGGTTGTATTTTACTAAGGCATACTTACTGATAGTGTATCTTGATTTAAAAGTTTATGATTTTGTTTATGATTGCCGTAAGTGCTTAAT
The DNA here is from genome assembly GCF_036321535.1 of Camelus dromedarius. Classification (NCBI taxonomy): domain Eukaryota; kingdom Metazoa; phylum Chordata; class Mammalia; order Artiodactyla; family Camelidae; genus Camelus; species Camelus dromedarius. The sequence continues at coordinate 16,665,284 of NC_087441.1, read as the reverse complement.
ATCGTGTGATAACGAGGAGATACTGGTATTTTCACCATCTCTTCTCTTGTGCCATTAGCAGTATATATAAACCATGAGGAAATGTTTTTCACCAAAAGATATTTCTGATAGACTCTAAAATGACAACAAATCTAACTTCTTAGAGTCATCAGATAATGTGAAAGGAACTTAGGTGATTTAAGTATAAATACATCAACTCTAACGTGACTAAAGTTTCAAAGTACTTAATTTCAGGGCTAAAAAAAAAAAAACATGCAAAGTGATATAAGCAATCATGCCTGGCTTTCAGCACCAACAACAAAAGAAAAATGGCATAAGCAATGTTCTACGTGAACATTGATTATTCGCTCAAAGGTAGCATCCACATAATATACATTTTTGAAATCAAGTAATCATTGTTTGAATTGTTGAGCTAGTTTTTAGCTTAAATTTGTTATATTCATGGAAAAAATATGGTTTCCATTTTTAAGTATGCCATGCATATCTCTTCTGGGTATAACCTTCCTTTAGAAAGCACATAAGTAGGTTTAAAAAAAAAATGGGAAAGGGTTCATAGCTTTTTTCAGTTTCCTGTGGTCTTCATCTTCTTTCAAAGTTACCTGTGGTACTTGGTAATTCAGCACTTAAAAGACCTCAAGGGATCCTGACCTCATAACTGTACCATGTTCCCTGCCTGGAGATACAGCGGAGTTGTCACCTTGGTGACCATACCAGACGAAGTGAGTACTACTCAGAGTAGAGCACAAAAAACACTTAGGATGACACAGAAGAGAAGCTGGAATTCAAAAAGGACTGTTCTCTTCTATTTCCTATTTTTTCCTCCTTTTATGTTTCATTGACAAAACCAGAGAATACTGAAAAAAGTGGAACAAGATTTCCCCATGCACCTGTCACCCAGCTTCAAAACCCTTCAACTCAGGGTTCTGCTTGTTTAATCTATTCTACCATCTGCTTCTTCCCTTCCCCACAACAATGGGAATATTTCGAGGCAAATATTTGCTATGATGTTATTTCATTCATAAATATTTCAGGACACATCTCAAAATGATAAGAACTCTTTTTAAAACATAGTCAAAATGTTGTTAGTCTGTTGTCCCCACCAAAGTAATATTCTCTAATATCATCAAATATCCAGACTGTGTTTGAACTTCTCTTATTTTGTGTTGGTTTGTTCTTACCACTGAGTTAGTTTGGAGATGGATCCAAACAAGATCCACAGTTTTTGCATTTGTTTGATAGGTTCTTTATCTCTTTTAATTGACAGATCCCTCTTCCTTCATTTTCTATTGGCAATTTATTTGTTAAAGAAACCAGAGGGGGAGAGTATACAGCTCAAGTGGTAGAGCGCATGTGAAGCACACACAAGGTCCTGGGTTCAATCCCCAGTACCTCCCCTAAAACTAAATAAATAAGTAAACCTAACTACCTCTCCCCTTCAAAATACAAAATAAAATAAATTAAAAAAAAAAAGAAAAAAATAGAAACCAGGTAATTTATTCCTGAAGAGTTCATCATATTCTAAGATTTTGCTGACTGCCTTTTTATTATGTCATTTAACATGTTCCTGTGAATTGTAGGTAGATTTAGAAGCATGATTTAATTAGGGTTTAAAATTTAAGTAGAATGTTTGTAGAGGTACATAATACTCAGTTGTCTCTCTTTTAGTGATGTTAGTAGCCATCAGTAATCAGTGCCTAGATCCACTGTTTCATTAAGGGTTTAAAATATAATATTTTATCACTCCTCTGTCACCTATTAGCTAACACTTCTATGGACAGAAATCTTTCCTCATCAACTGTATAGTTATCCTGATGACAGTTCATATGGAAATACAAGTAAATGCTTGATTCTTTTCTTTTATTTACTGGTTTTCAGAATAATAATCCAGTTTCCTAGCATCTATCAAATGGCTGGTGAGTTTTTCAATATAATTTTGTACTTATGGATTTTAACATTTATTTCAATAATTTCCTATTAGTTTTCAAACTGTCCTATCTTTGACCAGCAGGAGACTCTTAAAGTTGGATCCTAAGTTTTTTTCACACAACCCCAGTAGTCTGTTGATTTCCTTACTCTTTGAATAACAAGATAGCTATCTAGTGTATTTCTTACTCTAAACCAAAAGCCAGACATTTCTCCAAAGCATCCTGTCTTTTTTTTTTTAGCAGTATATGATATTTAGAGAACAGAGTTTGGGCATGCTCAGATTTTCAGTGCTGTAAAGTGTAAGAAATACCAGGTATAGGTGCTGTAACCTTCTCACCGTAGGTCACTTACACTGCTATTCCCTGTGTCTCGGACACTGTTCTCTCCCTTCTTTATCTACTTAACCCCTACTCATCTTTCATATTTCCAGGAGGGCTTTTCCAACCTCTTGACATGGTCAATTTCCCCTGCTATATGCTCTCAAAAAGCATTTGTTCTTCAATATACTTAGCACTCTTGATAGCACTATTTGATATATGCCTAATTTGCACACTGCAGGGTAACAACCATGAGGGCAGGAACCATATTGGGTTTTGCTCATGACTGTGTCTTAAGTGCCAAGACAAAGTCTGACACAGATGAACACTCTGTAGTGTGTTGATTAGTGTCCCCCAAATATTGATGTATGCATAGAGCTTCAGATTGTGACTTTATTTAGAAATAAGGTATTTGCAGATGTACTTGGTTAAGATGAAGTCATAGGGGTTTAGGGTGAGTGCTAAATCCAATGGCTCATATCCCCATAAAAAGAGGAAAAGATGAGCAGATACAGGAACTAAGGCCATGTAGGATGTGAAGACGGGAACAGAGATTGTAATGGTGCAGCCACAGGCTAAGTAAGGCTGAGGATTGCTGGGAACCACCAGAAGCTGAAAGAGGCAAGGAAGGATTCTTCCCCAGAGCCTTCAGAGAAAGGACAGCCCTGCTGACAGCTTGATTTCAGACTGCTAGCCTCCAGCGCTGTGAGATAATACATTTCTGTTGTTTCAGGCCACCCGATGTCTGGTACTTTGTATGGCAACCCTAGGAAATTAATACAGTGGATATTATACTTCAAAACTGCACTAGGAAATGTGATTGCCCTAAAAATCAGTGTGTTATGTAATATAATTAATCTGATTAATCAAATCACTACAAATCTGGTGTCTGGGGTACAAAGGTAGTGCCTCCTGTCCTCCTTTCAGATAAAGTCTCCCACCCCATAAGCTTCCTCTGCTCCTCATGTCTGAGAGCTCTTAATGCCTGGTGATGGCTGTTGGAGCAGATCATCACTAGAGGATATACTATAGGACAGGGATTCCTGCCAGAGAAAGATTGGGGTGCACGGGAGGGTTGTTTCTGAAGCTACTAGGGAAGCCGTGTTGCAGAATTGCAGACACAGGAGGCAAATGCAAAGAAAACATGGAACTTTAAGACAGAATTATACAAAGCCTCGATGACTTGGAGTTGATCTCAGTCTTCCAGTTTGAGAATTAATATCACTTTAATGAGACCAAGATATCCTAGGTCAACAATCTGCTCCTAATACATGTCATCTTTCTCTACAGCTATATTCACCTAGTTTCTTAGTCAAGACAATTATATTCCCTTCCTTAAATCCTTTCTCTCTTCCATCACACCAAAACTTCTCACTCACTCAGTCATTACACAGGAGCAGTCCTACTCCTCATCCATTATTCAAAATACTCTAAACAGCTAACTTCAATGTTGAGTAAATCATGCTAATCAATGAAGGGTTTACTTTATGAGTTCTATCAAGCAAATAAAACCAAAATAAGCTCTCGAAAAATGCTATAAAACATAGGCAAGGTATCATTTAACCTAGAAACTATGGATGACAACTACAAAGTTTCATTATGATTTTAAATTAATACCTCACTCAATAAATGCAAAATAGTGAGTTATATACATACTTCTCGTTGCTTTAAAGAGATTTCGAACTAAGGGCTTTCTAAGTGAATTGTCACCAAAGATTCCACCTCTAGAATTCTCCCTACTTTTTTTTTCTTTTCTGTTATACTCACTAGTCTGCTGTATTTTTTTTAATTCCACATGTAAGTGATATCTTACAGTATTTGCCTTTCTCTGTCTGACTTATTTCACTTAGCATAATGTCCTCCAAGTCTATCCATGCTGTACACTAGAAACTAATACAACATTTCAAATCAATTGTACTTCAATTAAAAAGCAAACAACCAACCAGCCCATTTAAAATATGGGAAGAAGAACTGAACAGACATTTTTCCAAAAGAGGAAATGCAGATGGCCAACAGGAACATGAAAAGTTGTTCAGCATCACTATATCAGGGAAATGCAAATCAAAATCACAATGAGACACCATCTCACACCTGTCAGAATGGCCATCATCAAAAAGAACACATACAACAAATGTTGGCAAGGACGTGAAGAAAAGGGAACCCTCGTACACTGTTGGTGGGAATGTAAATTGGTGAAGTCACTATGGAAAACAATATGGAGTTTCTCAAAAATCTAAAAATAGAATCACCATATGGCCCAGCAATTACACTCCGGGGCATATATCCAAGAAAAACAAAAACATTAATTCAGAAAGATACGTACACGCTACTATTAACAGCAACATTATTTATAATTGCCAAGATATGGAAGCATCCCAAATGCACATGGACAGATGAATGGATAAAAAAGGCATAGCATATGTATGTGATGGAATACAACTCACCAATAAAAAAGAAGGGTATTTTGCCATTTGCAGCCCTCATTCACTTTTTTTCACTTCAAAAATAAGAATTTCATAACTGACATAAACATTTCCATTGCGTCAAAACAACAAAATACCAAGAAATAAAGTTAACCAAGCAAGTTACCTATACTCTGAAAACTGTAAAACACTGATACAGGAAATTAAAGATGATACAAAGAAATGGAAAGATATCTTATGCCCTTGGATAGAATTCTCCCTACTCGATATCATACTTGGCTTGATTAAGAGATTAGCTTCATGTGATAGAAACACTATTCAATTTGAAATCATAAGACTTAAATTTGAGCCTTGGCTCTGCTATTGGACATGCCACTTAAGCATGATTAAATGAGAGGGCAAAATTATACGTGTCTAAAGGCAGTGCCTGGTATTCAGCTGGTACCTAATAAGAACAAGCATGGCATATCATTAGATTTGAAGTGAAAGGATTAGGAGCGAAAGGCTGTAGCATGAAACAAGCCAGGCTCCAGTTCTGCTCCTGCCCCTCACCAGCTTTGGATGTTGAACCCAGTTAGGGGGCTCTCTCAGCCTAAGCCTCCTCCTCTGTGACAAGGGAGAGTCGGTTCCGACCGCATAGGGTTCTTGCAAACATTAGGAAATATAATCCATAAACAGAACTTAGCACAGTGTCTGGAACATTGTAACTGCTCAATGAGAATTTTTGTTGTTATTGTAGTTCATGCAACTTAATGTGTCAGAGAGATGCTTTAGTAGTTTTAAGTTTTTGGATGTTTTAGAATACTATGATATTGAAGTAAAATATTATTTGAGCTACTGTGTTTTTAATTAAATACAAATTAATTCTAAATTATCACAGGCTAAAATCTAAACTTAAAATTATGACAATAATATTACCAAAAATTAAGTATAATGAAAAAAATCAAATATTTTACTACTAGGGTGCAATACATAGAGGATCCATCTGACACATATTCCTTGTCAAATACTACTAGCAAAACATGTTTTATGGGAAGATTATAGGTAAAAACACACTCTAATACATATTCATTCATTATTTCTGAGGCACTGGGACATGATCTCCCAAAATGTTTTCTGGTGTTTAATATTCAGCCATTAGAGATTTAATCCTTTGACTTAAAAACATAATCTCTGGGAAGAAGACAACATGCTGTCAGGTATGAACATCTAAGTGTAAACGAGGTTATCAAAGGCACTCCAAAAAAGACCACTGTTTCCTAAATATCCTAGAATCAGAAAAGGTAGCAATCCAAAGGGAAAATAAAGGTGAACAGATGCTGTGAAGACAAATTTCACTTTCTTCCCAGCTAAAGCTGTCTCCAACATTGGTAGTGTGGAAACCAGGAATTTTTATAGGCAAGAATTGCTTTGATTTAAAAACAAAATCATATGTCTCCTTGCATTTGTGTAATTGTGGAAATCAGATCTGATTAAAAAATTCTAAAGGAAGGCTTTAGGGTATCTTTCTTCTTTCAGATTCTGTCAATGATCCAGACACTGATATTTGCATAAAAGAACATGATACTTCAATAGAAAACTGTCCTATCAAAAATGTTTTTATAATATCCATTGTGAAGCTATTAATTTTAGTAAGGATGACACAATGAAGTGAAAAACTTTTAAAAATCCCCTATTTTTAGTTTTTGCTTACACATAAAATAATATAAAAATATGCATTAGATTGGCAGGTCTTTCTTTTGGCAGCCAAAGGCACAGCACCAACAAAGTATAATTATAAAATCATTCAAAAACTATTTTGTCATGTAGTGCGGCAGGTAAATAATGGTTGCTTCAATGTTAGAATTATTTTAGTACCCAGTTATGCAAATGTAGGCATTTGTTCAAGTGAAGGTTAAGCCTCTGAGAGGTAATGGCTAATATCCCCTGAGAATATTCTTTATTCTCAGCCAAGGAGATGTAAGTTTTTTTCTTGAGAACTCTAGGACTATGTACTTCTTTATTTAAAAAAAAAGAGTATTAACAAAATTCAAAAAGAAATATGTACTTAATTTTTTTAATTCCAATACACAAAAGTACAAATTAAAATATGAATACCCTACATTATCTACTCTCTGTTGAGTCTGTCCTTCATTTGTCCTTTACATGTGTGTGTATGTGCACATGTTCAAGTAGAGGGGTGTTCAGATACAGAAGGAAAGAAACTTTCTTCAAACATTTTTGCCAATGTTACAATTGGAATTATACCCTGATATGAAGATTTTTTTAAAACTAAAGATGGATATTTATAGATGTGGGAATCTTCTGAATTAGGATTTTTTTGGTCCTCATCTCACATAGGGTCTAACTGAACCAACTGCCTTATGATGAAATCTTTAAGTTATTCAAATTGGAGTCATGGATATGTGTAGCCCTGTGTTGTCCAATTCAACATTTCACTGTTCTCGCTGTGAAAGCCAAAAAACAGCATCGATACGCAAGCCTGGAAATATTTTTTGAAGTTCAGTTTAAATATCTACCTCAAATTTTGGATAAGTTTCCAAAGGTTGCCCAGTTTTTAAGAGTTTGCCTATCTCAGACTGGCAAGAAACCTGATTGGCTTTTAGACTCCCATAGGGAGAGGAAGGGCGGCCTCCTCTCCGTGGGGAGGAAAGTGCTCTGAGAAGGGATGCTTGTGCAATTTTGGTCCATTGTTTTCCATCCTAATTGAAACTAGGAAATGCAGGCAAGTGTGATCATGAAAATAACAGAATCTGGGGAGTGTGGAAAGTAGCTGATTTCTTCCCTCACAAAATCCGTACAAACAGGCTAGCCTGAGTTTGGGGTGTGATTTCTAGGTTACCTGTGAGAGGAGACAGCTTACAATGGAAAACCATGAAACCAGTAAGGGAATATCCTTTGCCTTCCTGTGACCCAAGGCATGAAACAAAAATGCTGCTTGAGACTAAGCCCAACAAGACACCCCCAAAAGCAGAAAAGTAGGGGCAGGGTTGAGGACAGTGACCCATTCAAATTAGACCTGGTTCATACTGTTGTGAAAATTCCATGAGTCTATTCGTGAGCATTTAGCATGATGCCTACTTTACAGACACACTCAATAAATGGGCATTGGTCCAGCTGCTGTAGTTAGTGCTTTGCTTTAGCTCTAAATAAAGGGCATCATTGTGCCACTTCCATCACGGAGAGCAGTGCTTCTTTGTTAATGGCTGCACAAATCATTGGCAGTTGGGCAAATCTTTTCCCTGCCATTGGAAATGTTAAAAGTGACCTCTAAAGATGGGAAGTATACAGATTTGTATCTCTGTGCACTAGACTGGAAATCTCTTGAGGAATGTTTATCTCTCTAGTCTCAGTGACTAACATAATGAATAACATGTAATATGACCTCAGTAAATGTTGCCATATAGGGTGATGGTTAACAGCATAGTCTGGAGCAAGTATGGAGCTAGTCTGTTTGAGTAAGTATGCTGATTCTCCGACTTCTTAGCTGGATAATCTCAAGCAAATCACTTAACCTCTCCACGCTTCAGTATCCTCACCTGTAAAGTGAGGGTGATGATAGCTTCTAAGGTTACCATGAGAATTTAAAGTAAATGATTACATGTAAATTGTTCAGAATAGTGTCTGTCACCTTGGGATGGATGCTATCTATTTGCTGTTATTATGGTTACAATGGTGATGGTGATGATGACGATGCCCCCTGCCCCCTGCGCCCACTCCCCACCTCCAGCACCAACCTTAGAAATACCTTATAGCATGAGAACATGCTCGCTGCCACATCTCCTGGTGCCCACTGACCCTCTAAGAAACTTAGATGCCCTTTTTATATCCAGTAATAGATCTTGACAACAGCTACTAAGTAGAATATTTTCCACCTGATTGTAGTTTTTTTCAAAAAAAAAAACTGATGCCAAAGAACCTGCCAAGCACCTCTGCTACAGTTTCAACAGGCAAAGTCAAGTTTTTTCTTGCTGTTTTGCAAGCATCATCTGAAAATGATCAGAACTGTGGTATGTGCAATATTTAAGAAAATAACAATATTTGCTAAATTATTGGGTAAATTATATTTACTAGTGGCACTATCTAACCCTAATAGGGTTTTTTTTTGTATCAAATTAGCCTATTCAAGAAGAAATAAGGCACAATAAAAATATTCTCTCCAAAATCAATAACTAATGTTTTTAATTCAGTTGATGACTAAATTTGGCAGGAGGATAATCGTGTCATGATACTGACGCTCCAAAAAAAAATCATTATGCCAATAAAAACAAGTAAGAATAAGCCAACAACTGAGCTGCAGAAAGAAAAAATATGCCAGGAAGTCGTTTCTGCCACGAGATGAGAAGCCAAGGTTCTGCCATTGGCCTCAGCGTGAACAGAGCAACTGTCTCTTGCAAATTGCCCTCATTGCAGCTGAATGATATTATCTCCACCTGTGCAGCAATTCTTTCCGCCAACGGTTTCCATGAGCAGTGTGAAAACTGCACCTAACATCTCCTTAGTAAACAGTGCTAGTGGATGAGACAACACTTACCCCAAAAGGAGTGTGCACTAGATTCATTTATCCCGAGAACAGGACCATCAACTAACGTTTAGATTCCCTCCTGCCTGGTGGTGTCATTCTAAAATGCTGAAGGAACAGCAGTTCTCTCCTCTGAAAGGTGATCATTGTTGCTAATTTCAGTTAACAAATTTCAGATAAAGCATTCCTTTTTCCCCCCTTTGTTTCTGGAATCTATAATGAGAGTTTAAAAGGAAGGAGCATCAAAGGTCAGCGAGAGAAGACTACAAAGAGGTCCCTGCCTGGGGAGAGAGGAAGGAGTCTGGGCGGTAGAGCCCAGGAGATCTGCTCCGATGGTCAGCTTTGCCTTCCACACATTGAGTTATCATGGGGAAATTCACCTCCCCTCCCCAGCCTCAATTTCCTCAACAGCAAAAGGGAATAATAGAATCTATTTTGGGGTTGTTATCACAATGCTATAAAATATGTAAGCACCTAGCACGCAGTAAAAACACAGTGAATCATAGATAGTATTGTTAAAATTATCTTGCAGAATGACTCTTTTTCTTGGCCTTTATATGTATCAGAGACCTCAGTGCTCCTTTGTGTAGAAGGATTGAATTTAAGCTGGAGTAGCCCTTGGAAGATGAAATTGTCTGGAGTCTGGAGATGACCAGGACACCATGACCTTTAAAGGGAAGTCTGATCCCTGGACTGCATTCTCTCGATTGGGAGTGAGACTGCCACATGGAATGCAGTCAGAAGGGCCCAAAGGCCATTCTTAAGCTCTCCTCTCTTCATTACAATCTTCTCTCACCCCTATTACCCAAACCGTCGCAAGAGGAAATGATTACACAAATGCTGTGGCTGTGAAGGCTTCCAGGGAGGCTTACAAACCAGCTCTTCTTACTGCAAACTTCCTGACAGCCCTCCCACCACCACCATTGTGCATGCAAACCCTTTTTATGATTCCTTTAAACATACAGACTGTTAAGAGCCTAGAGCAAACATGCGCCCATATTGTGGGTGCCTGAGGCTTATTCATACACTTGGATAGGAAGGAGAAGGACTTTCCTTATTTCCTTTACAGATTGTTGTTGTTTCCCTATTTGTGCCCACCCTCTGAGACTGAGGCGCAGAATTAATAATTCACGAACAACTTGAAAGAAAAAACTTCATCTCATGTGCATCCCAAGTTAAAAAACTAACAGAGCAATGTAGGGGTATGCAGTTAGAAGCAGTGAACTCTAGCTGAAGCAGGAGTCACACTCAGAACACGCTCTTCAGGTGAAGCAGCACAATATGGGCTCAGTTCTCTGCCCCCAGTAAAACCCAGGAGGATAGAGTTGAGCACTGCCTCGGGCAGAGAAGAAAAGGCAGGGGAAAGGATTATTTTTCCCTTTTACTTTCTCCCTTGGTTAATCTCCAAGGGAAAGTAAGCTTCCAGTGGCAGGCAGTGAATGAGACTGCAGAGAGGTTTTATTTTACCTCTTAAAATTAGGTTGAATAAAGCTCCTACCAGAGAACCTCCTGGCAGTGTATCTACAGCTACGAGATTGGCAGATCTGTCTCCATTCATAGACAAGCACACGTCCTCCATTTCCATCCCTCCCCTCCCCTAATGAATGCCCAGGAAATACATGAGAAAGGGCAGGGAGACGCCACACAGTTGACTCAACATTATTTTTTTCAACCAACTCTATGTAAAAACAAACTCATCAAGAAACATGCACTAAACACACCTATAATGTGCTAGGTCTTGCCGCTTCCTTCAGGCATTTCCTGACAACACAGATCCTCACCATCAGGAATATCTCCTGATGCTTGGTACCAAGTAATTTAGCATGTTGCAGTCTTGGCTATGTGCTTCAGCGGAGTGGTTGAGAGCACAGGGTCTGAGCACAGGCAACAAAAGGAAAAATGGATGAACTGGACTTCACCAAAATTAAAATGTCTGTACATCAAAGGACACTACCAGCACAGGGAAAGGTAGCCCTTGGAATGAAAGAAAATATTTGCAAACCATATATCTGATAAATGATTAATACCCAGGATCTATAAAGAGCTCCTACAATTCTGTAACAACAAAACAACCCTTTTTAAAAATGGGCAAAAGACTTAAATAGACATTTCTTCAAAGAAGATTTACAACCAACCAAAGAGCACATGAACATATCCTTAACATCACTAACCATCAGAGAAATACAAATCAAAATTGTAAGGAGATACTAATAGAATGGCTACTAGAAAAAAAAATGTAGGCAGGAATTTGGATAAACTGAAACTCTTGTGCATTGCTGGTAGAAATGTGAAATACTGTCACCACTATGGAAAAGAGTATGGAAGTTCAAAAAATTATACATAGAATCACCATAGATTATAGCAATTCAAACAGATATTTGAACACCCATGTTCATAGCAGCATTATTCACAATAGACAAAAGATGGAAGAATCCAAAGACCTATCAGTGGTTGAATGGATAACAAAACAAGGTATATACACACAATTGAATATTATTCAGCCTTAAAAAGGAAGGATACTCCAATACCCGCTACCATGTGAATGAAACATAAAGACATTTTGCTAAGTGAAATAATCCAGACACAAAAGGAAAAATACCATGTGATTCCACTTATACGAGGTATGTAAAATTGCCAAACTCATGGAGACAGGAAAAAAGAATAGTGATTACCAGAGTCGAGGAGGAGGGAGGAACAGGGAGTTATGATTTAATGGGCATGGAGTTTCAGTTGGGGAACATGAAAAAGTTTTGGAGATGGATGGATGACTACCCAGTTGTACAATGTGGATGTACTTAATGCCATTGAACTGAACATTTAAAAATGGTTAACATGTAAATTTTGTGATATGTATATTTTACATAAGGACTGGAGTCAAAGTGCCATTTTTGACATCCTAGCTACCACGAACACTAGCTGTGGGGCAAGTAATTCAGCCTTTCTGTGACTCCATTTTCTTATCAGTAAAATGAGACAATCAGAGTTCCTAAATCAGAAGGCTGTTGTGAAATCTTTGGGAGATGATTAAAACGAAAACCCTGGCACATAATGAGTGCACAAAATGCGTTCACTATTGTTATTGTTTGTTTGGTATTTATGCTAAAAACTCCTTGATGTCACAGGTAAATTTTTCTTCCTTTTCTGCATCCCCCACAGACCATGCTGTATGTACTACCAAATACTTATTGACTGATTTATGTATTTATACACAAAGATGAACCTATTGACTCACTACCAGTGGTTGTTTTTCCAAAACAGAATATAAATTAATATCGATCCATTCATATTCCTGAATAAGCCTCTTTGAATCAAAGATACTCATTTATAGACAGCTGGCTAAAGCTGAGGTATTAACTTGAAAAGACCATAATTCACATTGCTATGTTCCAAGGCCAATTGCATCATGAGGACTTTCCCATGCTATTATGTTATTCTAACCAACCTATAGAACCAGCCACAGAGCAGAAAACCACGTAATTGTTTGGGATGCCACCATTTAAAGAAAGATTCAAAGTATGTTAAATAGACATAAAATCCCTGAGCCTCAGAAGCTGGTATCTTCTTAAATCTTTCCACATCACTGACAAGGGACTGAGGTGTGAAGGACATTCAGACCACTGTTAATAAACTCTGGCCCAGATGAGGTTGAAGACCCCTATTCAATTTAAAGTAAGTGTATTTGAGGATGCTGTTGGTTTCAAGTTGATAACAGGAGATACAGGGCATTTGCTAATTCTCTCCATTTTAAACAACACTATTTTAAAATAAAAGCTTCTTCCTCCCTCCTAAAAAATGCTATAATAAAATATTAACATCCATTAACATCCAGAAATAATGTGATTTCTAAAACGTACAGCATTTTCACAAGCTTTACCTAAGATGGGTTTTTTTAAAACCTTGGCTGATACTGGTTTCTAAAATGATCTTCTATCGGACTGAGAACAAATTCATTTAATGGTTTACTTCTCCGACAGTTCAAGTAACTATTTCCCCTAAATATCTTTTTCAGAGCCCACACCCTAAAGCTTCATAATTTCATTAAATCCGTGCACAGCTGGGCAACTCTTTCTTTGCTCACATTATAGTGATCCCCGGGGAATTTATGTAAATCTATGGAAATTCATTTTCAAGTCTGTACTCTGAAAAGGAGGATGCATCCTCATTAAGTAAATGATTATACCTACAAACAAGCTAAAAGCAACATGCTGGCCAGCTAAATTAAACTTTCCATCAGGAAAACAAAACAATTCACTCACATATAGGCCTTACCTAAATGCCACCAAAATTATAAGACAAAAGATTCTTATGAAGTCCAAATAGATACCAAATAGGAAGCCTGTGCTGTTGCAAGGCACAGCCTCCTTTCTGGTACCATCACTTAAGTTCACTTTGGGCAATGCTGTGGGAAGGGGTTCAGCCTTAGAATTCATGGGTTCTCAGCAAAGACTTCTCATATAAGGGTAAGAAGACATGAACTCCCCTAGTCCTTCAAAGGGCACCTAAGTCAACCCCAAGAAACTCTGATAAGACCAGAGGGTCTGAAAGTTAACAGATATTATGGGCTGGAAAGAGGACAGGCTTTATTTACAGTTAGACTCACCTACGTACCAAGCCTTGCTCCTTCATTTATTAGCTGAGTAAACCACCTAGACTTCAGTGTCTTAGTCACTGTCTCCTCTGCGTTCTGGCACATGTTTGTGCTTAGATGATGCCATTTACAATGATATCCTGTGTTACAAATGTATGTACATCTGTTTCCTCCATTTGATGGTAAACCTTCATTGTTAGCTTTATATCCCAGTGGGGATGTAAATTTAGTTCACTGCAGATAGTGAAGGCTCAGTAAGTATCTGTTGGGCTTCATTTAAATTATTCTTTTTAGACCTTTGGGACTGATGAGACCCCCTTTGCTATCTCCTACCCTGGCCAATTCCTCATGCCCTTAACTAACCATACCCATCACTGCTTTCTCATATACCCATTCAGTCTCTCAGCCTTATGTGTCTTTTGTTTCAAGTCTTGCTACAGTGACCAGCTCTACATGAGTTGGATGATTTGATACAGGCAGAACTTGGCAATGCCTTACTGTAAAGTCACACCATGTACCTCTCACCAACCCAGGACTTTCTTGCTGATGTTGAGTGTGAGTGGTCTTGCTTAGTAGCCACAAGTACAGTCTGGAATTTCAGGGATGTTAAGTCCCAGTAAAACAAACCTTTAACTAATGGCTGGCAAGAAAAATAGATAAACACCTCCCCTTTCTCCTCAACTATCTATGGTACTAAGATGTAGCTGATGTCGCCAGCAACATGAAACAGTCTATTAGTGCTAGCTAGTTCAGCAACGTACCTTCCAATCAGCTTTCCTTCCTTCCCTACCTTGGTGCCTTTTACACTCACTCCTGCCTCCCTTGAGAAAAATGGTAGCATAAATTCTTATATCAGGCTCTGCTTTCTGGGGTACTCAAACTGAAACACCTGCCCACAAACACCTGAAATGCTGAGGGAACAGGACCATGTCTGCACCAGGTAACCCTCCCCACTTTTCAAAGATTGAACAGGGATGAATACCTAAACACAAAGGCTGCCAATCCACTGCCTAAGCCAGTAAGCAAACTCTAGACCCGGTTTGAAAAGATGAGCTGAACAAACTGAATTCCTCTCTAGGGAACTGGGAAATAGAAAAATAATAAGTGAAGCTAGTTAGCGGATTATGCCGTAAAGAGAGAAGGTGGCAAGGCAGCCATGATGGTCTAATAGCTCAGTTCAGTGGGGGAGGGAGGAGGAACTGTATTTATTCGTTTGTCATTGTAACCCACTACTTGGTATAGTGCCTACCACACAGTAGGAGCTTAATATATTTTTTGCTAAATCAAAAATGACACTTTTTTCCCACTTTTTCTCTTTGAGTTTAACTCCTCTGCACCCAGTCCTTCCCCTGCAGAAATAAGAATCATCTAGCATTTCCTCAACCCCAGCAACACTAGTACCTTCCACTTCATTTAGTTAACAAAAAACCACACCGTAAACCTCACCATCTGTCTTAACTGCTTCCCCTTCAGAAGCCTCAGTTCCTCTCCCTGACCGTTATTATATGTTCTATTCTCCATCATCTTGCCATTCCCCTCCCTTCTGGGCATGCTCTTTTTCCTCATGAGTCCTCCTCCATCACAGTCCCTCATTCCCTTTCTGGCCTTCCTTGCTTCATGCTTCTCTACCCAGCCAGCAGCCTGTGGTCAATTATTACAATAAATACTTCTATTCCTGTGTTTAACTAATCCTTTTATAATATACATACAGGCATAAATGTACCAGTTCCAACATTAACAGACCACATTGTCTGTTTCCCTCATGCCTGTTCCTGATCTAATAAACACAGCTGGAAAATATCACATCTAGCTTCAACTGGACCTTCCACCCAAATGAGATTACAACTTTTTTACTTGTATCCCATGACCTTGTTCATAGCACTTTAAAAAATTTTCCCTCTGTAGCCCATACCTGGTAAGTGGCAAGACCTCAAGTCTTTTTCTTTTACTTTTTTTTTAACATTTTTTTTATTGATTTATAATCATTTTACAACGTTGTGTCAAATTCCAGTGTAGAGCACAATTTTTCAGTTATACATGAACATATATATATTCATTGTCACATTTCTTTCTCTGTGAGCTACCACAAGATCTTGTGTATATTTCCCTGTGCTATACAGTATTTTTTCTTCGTTCTCATGATTCTTCAACAGTTCATAAATGGAGAATTATTTCACATATGATTCTTTCCCCTGCCTATGATTCTATGTCAACTCATGGCCATTGTGCATCACCACTTGACTAGTCTATTTTTTTCTTGCTCTGATTCCCTCACAAATCCATTTCACATGCCTTTACATACATGTATGAACCTAATAGTGGGACAGACTCAAGTTTCTTCCCAATGGACTCACGAAAACCTTGCAAATTAGGGGATGTGGATAGATGCTAGGTATCCACCTAACTCCATCCACTGGCATATCCAAGCCTCAGCAAGGACCCAGCCAAGACCCCTGATCAAATAATTCAGTGACCTTCCTTACCCAGTGTGTTACAAACTTTTTATTCAAGTTTAATCTTAAAAATAACTCCATAAGGCTCACATTATCACAGCTTACATATAAGGAAACTAAGGTCCAAAGAAGGTTGAGTAAACTTCCATAGGTCACACAGTTAATAAGGGGCAGAGATAGTATGAAACCCAAGCTTTCTTATCCCTAGTGATACTCTTTCAAGACTATTATGAAGATGATTAGCAATTTTTTATTCTCAATGGCAGCAAAATAATATTAAGCCTCCAGGATTACATCCTTGGACAACAGACCATAGTATTAACATTATTATTATTACTGGCATGTTGTTTTTTTCATTTTTCTTCAACTCCTTCTTAGCTGATACCAGTACTTATTAAGTCTCTCAGAGAATAGATTTCCTTTATGACTCCTTGTCATCATTTTAATTCACCCCTTTGCCAGCAAGTCTGATTAATTGAAAAAAGGGGCTTCTAATCTGTTCTCCCTGATCTCAGTCTCTTGCTAACTCAATTCATATTATTTATAATTGCTATCTTTCTCCAACAGTTTTCATCATATCATTTTTCTCTTTTATGAGAAAAGTTAATAACTTTTACTTTCTTGATAAATGTAACATTAAGTGACTTCCTTCCTCATCAATCCATCAATATTAAATTCAGCTTCATCTTTTATGCTATTTTTCACTGTAATTTTACCCTCAAATGTTATTCTTAAAACACAATTTTGGACTTCCAATTGGAAGAGTACCACTTTATCATATTTGTTTAACAACTCTACATTCCTAAAACTATTGAATAACCAAAGAAAAAGTTTTAAGGGTAAAATATGTATCTATGTTAGAAAATATGGAAGATTTCCCTTAAAAGATGGGAAATTTGACAATTTTTATAAACTATGGTTCTTGACAGGTCAGATTAAGGGAAATAATAACCACAATTCAAATCAACCAACAGAGGGTTGGAGAAAGTAGTATATGCAAATAATTTGGATGACAAGATACTAATGCTAAAATATATTTAGTTATTAAATAAACTAAAGCCCACAATCATGAAAATATTCTTCTGTATCCACAAGATAGTAAAGGAAAACCTCAGGGATGCACTACCAGAGAGAAAGAGAGGAGCGAAGAGA
The DNA here is from genome assembly GCF_036321535.1 of Camelus dromedarius. Classification (NCBI taxonomy): domain Eukaryota; kingdom Metazoa; phylum Chordata; class Mammalia; order Artiodactyla; family Camelidae; genus Camelus; species Camelus dromedarius. The sequence goes on along the minus strand of NC_087441.1, from coordinate 16,647,903 downwards.
GAGAACCATGAGTTAAAGCTGGAGAGGAGAGAAGCAGGGGAAAAAAATCTGGGGTTACTTTGAGGGAAATTCTGGTACTAAGATATTAATCCTGCCTCAACATTAGGTGAACAGAATCTGAAACTCCAACATTAGAATAAGGCCCTTAATGGTAAACAAAATGGACCTACATTAGTAGCAACCAAGGAACCCAGGCAAACCAAATTCAATCCTCTCTAGAGGAAAGCATTCCAATTATAATTCCTAAGATTTCTATAGATCATGAAATCATCATAAATTGACTAAACATACAAAAAGACAGTTTACCACAGGAGCAAATCAGCAGCAAAAATATACTGCATATTAAACACCCCCCAATAACTTCAAATTGTAGAATTACTAGCAATAAAATATAAAATAATTCTAAATAAAATACTGTAAGAAATTAAAATAAATTCAAAGAAGGAAGCAGCCAAGATGAATTTTTCAAAGATCAAGGAAACTTTTACAAATAAAGTTTGAAGAATGAAAACATAATTATTGAAATTATAAAGTTTCTCAGTAAGTAACCCAACAGCTAAGATAAAGCTGAAGAGAAAATCAGGAAATTAAAAGATTGCCTTAAAGAAATTACACAGAATGAAGCAGATAAAAGGCAATGCAATATATGGAAAAAAAAAAAAGATAAACAGACATGAAGAATTGAATGAGAAGAGCTCATAAAGTAATAATAGAGCACTCTTAGCATTCCAAGCTGCAATGTAAGAAGTCTTAATGCTTTACTGGAGAAGCCATGAGGAGAGGCCCTGTTCTAAATGGATAGAGGGAGAAACTCAGTTGAGCTCAGCCCTCTAGTTTTACTTGCCAAGGCTTCAGGCATGTGAGGGAAGCTATTAGAATCTCCAGACCAGACTAAGAATCAACTGAATGCACCAGGTAAACACAGTAATACCACATGAAGCAAAAGAATGACCCAGGAAAACACTCCCTGAATTCCTGACCCACAAACTATGAAATAATAAAACAGTGGTTGTCATAAGCCAGTAAAGTTTGAAGGTTGTTACACACCAAAAGATGAAGAGAGTAATAACCAAAGCCAAAAGTTGGTTCTTTGGAAAGACTAATAAAATTCGTCTCTAATCTCTAGTGGTATTTGTCAAGGGAAAAAAAGACACAAAACATTTTTTTTTAAATTGAGAAAAAAGCACTCATGTCAACTAGACTTACTGTGGTGATCATTTTGCAGTATATACAAATATTGAATCATTATGTTGTACACAAGAAACTAATGTAATGTTACATATCAATTATACCTCAATTGAAAAAAAAAACAGGACTACATATCAGACTATATGTCGAGGAGGTGACTCTGGATTAAAGCCATCAGACAGGATCAGGACAGTCAAATGTAGCAGAACAAGTAGTTGTTTGAGGTATGGATTTTTTCACTAATTAACTCTGGGAAAGTTATTTAAATCAATTTGACTTCAGTTTGATAAAAACAAACTAACTAACTACTATAACTCTTTGACATTGTGATTTTTCAGTATATGTTTAGTCTCTGCTATTTACAGAGGCTGTACTTAAGAAATGGCAAATTTAAGGAAGGGAGTGTATAGCTCAAATGGTAGATCGCATGTTTAGCATGCATGAGGTCTTGGGTTCAATCCCCAGTTCCTCCTCCAAAAAATAAATACATGAATAAGTAAACCTAATTACCTCCCTACCAAAAAAAGATTAAATTAAATTATTTTTTAAAAAGAAAGAAATGCAAATTTAGGGCAAAGGAAAAATAGAGTTCATAAGATAGCCAATACTACTTGTTCTCTTTGCTTATACTGGAGGGAAAAAATTGGAGACTAACCTGCCTTTTTTTAAAAAAACAAAATTTCACTATGTCTATTCAAGACCTTTTTGAATCAATAAAGTCAATAAAAATCTGCTGAATTAAATTCACTCAAGCACACAAAAAGGTTATTTCTCAGTATAAAAGAAATATCACACTAGCTAGTTGATAGACATAATGCCTGCAATGAAAGACCTAGTTTTATTTTTACATAGTCTATACAAACACTGCACATAAATTCTGGTTTCTGAAAGATTTTGCAAGATTTTCAGACCTCTACAAATGGTAATATATGATACATATATATTACCATATATATATATACGGTAAATATGGTACATAGTTCATGCTGTAATATGATGTGGAGCTCAAATGCATTTAAGTGCTTATTAAAAACATGGCCACAACTTCTACCTGCTCTACATTGTCAACAGTAACTTAAAAGTTTCCTAAGACTTAACACAGTATTTGTCTTTCTGTGGGTTCTTAAGCCTGGAATTTCATTAATGAAGTTTTGCAGCATGTTAAATTTTTGCTGCCATTTTGCTGAATGATTTTGAAGCATATGGATAGAGGGGGTGGGAAGGGTCATAGTTCTATCAAAATGTTCTAGCTTGTTGCCTTAGATAAAATAAAAAGCTGCATCATGTTTTCACCTTAGTTTCTTGTGAGAAAGTTTATTAAATGCCTTTTCAAATTCCAACATATTTATATCCCAGTTCTGAAACTTAGTGCACCAAAGGAAGCTGGACCAACTGACATAATGAACAGGTTATAGGCTCCAATGGAAAGATGAGGCCATTCTAAAACAGGGTATCATTAAGATTTTTAAATATTTCATTTTAAATTAGGAAAGCCATTTCACATATTCACTTATTTTCTAATGAAGATAAGTATTTGCATGATGAAATTAAGAAACATTTATGATTTAAGGTATTTAATTTATACAGTATAAAGCATCATACCCAGCAATAGATCTAGATTACTCTTACTCTGAACATATAAAGACATCTTTAAATAGATACAGCTATGTAATATGACTTATTCATGTAAGAGTTCTCAGCATGCTTACTAAAATTAAGATGAGGACATCAATCTTGACCTTTACTCATTACTATTTCAAAAACTAAAACTAAAGCCCTAGCTACATGCTTCCTTATTTAACAGTGTCTTCTTTATCTTTGTGAGCCAGCTAGGTATCAACTACAAGGCATTAATAATTCCTTTCTTTCCAAGTTATTTTAGGGTGCTTTAGCTTTATCAAGATGTCTACCAAATGCTAAAACATTAAATAATGAGTTTTCTCTTTTCTGTCTGCCCCACAGATAGGAGACTTCTTGCTTCAAACCTCAGTGCACACATGTAAACACAATTACTCAAAACAAGGCAACAAGTGAGAAGCAGCATTAAAATAAGAACTCAGACATTCTAACTCACAATCCAGCATTCAACCCCCTAGAACTTGCTGTTTTCCTTTGTCCTCTTTGCTGTGAACCAAGATACTTGTTCTTTAGCAGGGTGTTTCTGCTGCAAATCCAGTTGCTACTGCATTATGCAATGAAGTCAGAAGCCTGAGCTTGTGACATCAATATAGGTTGCTATGGTAACTCTTTCCATAAGTATTACAGGTTCACTGTAGGCTCAAAAAAGAGGACTTTAGCAGAGTAGCAAAATAGCTGGCATTATTCAGCCTAAATTACAACAATAATTGGTGCAAAAAAGTCTTAAATTAGCTATAGTAAATGCAGATTTTTATATTTATATTTTCTATTATTATTGAAAGTCATTTTCTAATTTTTTTAAAGAAATGGCAATTCTCCAATAGAACTAGCATTGCCACTCACCTTCTGCTATAACAGATCCACATGAACCATGCAGAAGAGAGTCTTACTGTAACATAACTAATTAATCCCTGCATTGTGTCATTCCAGGAGTCAAGTAGTTATACATTATCTGTTATGAATAAACTCATGATAGCATGATGCCAATCCAATTTTCTCATTATAGGCATTATAAGAAGGTCCCACAGAGCTGTGTACATGAAAGCAATTTTAGATGACAAGTTTTCTTAATGATTGTGCCTATTTTTAACACAATAGAAAAGATCACCTTATTACAAGTTCAACCTTATCTCCCAAGAATATTTCTGCTAATGTCTCAGTTCTAATGGTTAAATCCATCTCCCTGTGTAGGAGATATTTGGAAGTGTTCTTTCTCTACTACATTCTTTTAACCTGAATTTGAAGCACATGGCTGATAACTACAAACCCTGAATTCCGTTCTTCCATGCCCCCTTTTAAAAAATCATCTATCATCCTCAACATGAAAATTTTGGTTCAAATCTGCCATTATGCTTGGGCTAGGCACTGGGGTCACAATGTATCAGGCATTAGGTATAAGAAGCATAAGACATAGTTCCTTCCATGAAAAGCTCACTTAAGTAACAGCAGTAACGACACCAACCATATTTACTGAGTATCTGCCATGTACCAGACACCATGCTAAGCACTTTACATCCATTATCTCATTTAATCGTCACAACTACACAGTGAGAGAGGGAGGTCCTCTAATTCCCATTTTACACGTTACAGAACTGAAGCTTAGAGGGATAATATCACTTGCCTGAAGTCACCGAAGTAGTTAGGGAACATAGCTGGCATTTGAACTTAGATCTGTCTCCAAATATTTATAATCTTTTGACAGAAATTAAGGAAAATTTCCTGTTGTTCACTGTGGTAAAATGAAAAATTACATCATAATTCTACTGAGAAAGAATTCTTCAATATAGTATTCACTGAAGAATAAAGCGGATGATAGTCTTCAGGTTGACTTCATAAACACTTCTGAAGACTGTGACTTTTCCGTTTTCTAACACTCAGCAGTTCAGAAAGTGTTTGCCTGCAGACATTTTTATTCCCATAGGTTATAAATGAAAATATCTCTCGAAAATATTGGTCTATAACTTTTCTTAGACAGTTGCATTGATATTCTCATATGCTCCAAGCTACTGTACTATCTTCAGCTCAGTTAAATATATTAATAATGTGTATAGTGTGTAGCAGTTTACAAATCATACTAAACATTCATCCATTCAGCACATATTCATTGAGCCACTATTGTAAGTCAGGCACTGTGCTAAACGTTAAGTATGAAACTACAATAAAAAATTGAAATGGTCCCCAAATAAAAGGACCGTATAGTATAAAATGAAAGAGTCATTAATCAAATAACAACATAAATGAATATAAAATTGGAACTGTGTCCAGACAGCAGAAAATAAGAAAGGCTAAAAATAGATAATCTAAGTATTCAACCCTGAATGATACAAAGAGGACAGGAAAAAACCAAAGAAGCAGAAGGAAGAAAACAATAAAAGGAAAGGAAAACCTAAGGAAATGTAATGCAACATATGATGGGAACATCAACACAGCCAACCTAGTTATTTGAAAAGATAAATAAAATTGACAAACTTCTGGCAACTTCTGGCAAGGCTGATCAAGCAAACAGAGGTGAGGCAAAAGTAAACATTTGAAATGACAAAGGGAACACAATCAGAGATACAAGAGAGATTAAAAAGGAAATAAGATACAATGAACTTTATGTCAATACATTTGAAAGCATGGATGAAAGGAACAAACAAAATTGATCAAGAAGAAGCAGAAACTTGGATGGACTCAGAAGCACAAGAAACTGAATTAGAGATACAGAATCTTCCCAGAAAGAAAGCATCAGGCCTAGATGGTGTTACAGGTAATGCTACCAAAATTTAAGAATGAATAATTCCAATCTTACAAACTTTTCTAAATAAGTTTAAAAAGAGAGGACTATCCAAATAAATTATTTTATGAGTCTAGTATAACTTGATTAAAACAAAAGATGATCAAGAGCAGTATGAGAAAAGAAAAATGAACAGTATCTCCCATGAATATAAATGTAAAAATCCTAAACAAAGTATAAAATCCAACAATGTAAAAAATGCTGTAACCCTCTTCTTCTTCCAAGTTCAACTATAAATCAGTATTTGGGGATCTAGTATTCTCCACTTCTTACTTTGCCTTTCAGTAATAATATTGAACCATGGTGTTTCCAATGGACATACCTTATGTTTCTCACCTCTGTGCCTTTCCTGGTAATATTCCCTCTACCTTGAATTCCATTCTTCATTTAACTAGATCACTCCTACTTATCTTTCAAACATCACCTCATCCCTCGCTCCTTCTGATCGGAACTTTTTCTTATGATTGACCATATAGTTTAAAGTATTTTAATAGATTTCTTTCCCACAAAGAACCATATGGTTACAGATTATGTCTTTTTCAGCTTTGTACCCCTTGGCTCTTAATAATATGTGCCTGGAATGGTGCTAAACCTTCTAAATCAATTTCATGAAGTTTGTGTTTCCACCACATAGTGAGTCTGATGAGTTAATAGAATAACCTTCATTTGACTCTTCAGTATCATCTGTATTTACAATATTCAGCTTTTTACAGTTTCTTTAATTTTTATTTGTAAGATGTCTGTCATTTCTCATGGACATCTTTATGTATTCCATCAGCTTTCTTTTTATTTTTAAATTTTTTTCCAACTTTATTGAGATATAATTGACATGTAACATTGTAAATTTAAGGTGTACAAAGTGATGATTTGATACATGTTTCTTTGGGAGATGATTACCTCAATTAGGTGAGTTAACACATCCATCACCTCACATAGTTACTTTATTTTAAAGGTGACAATATTTAAGATCTACTGTCTTACAGCTTTCCAGTATACAATACAGTATTGTTAACTATAGCTACCACGCTGCAGATATCCCCAAAACTTATTCACCTTATTACTGGAAGTTTATATCCTTTGTCCAACATCTCTCCATTTTCCCCACCCCCCAGTTCCTGATAACCACCACCATATTCTCCGTGTCTGAGAGGGTTTTTTAGATGCCACGTATAAGTGACATTGTACATTATATATCTTTCTCTGTCTGACTTATCTCACTTATCATAATGCCCTCAGCATCATCTATGTTACTACAAATGGCAGGATTTCCTTCTTTTTATGGCTGAATAATATTCTGTTGTGTATATGTACACATGTTCTTCATCCATTTATCCACTGATAGACACTTAGGTTGTTTCTCATCTTGCTATTGTTCACAATGCTGCAATGAACATGAGGGTGCAAACGTCTTTTCAAAATAATGATTTTATTTCTTTCACGTATATACCTAGAACTGGAGTTGCTGGGCCGTATGGTAGTTCTATTTTTAATTTCTTGAGGAAACTTCATAGTGTTTTCTAATGTGGCCGTGCCAATCTACATTCCCACCAGCAGTGCACAAGTATTCCTTTTTCACCACGCACTCCCCAGCACTTGTTATTTCTTGTTTTTTGATGATGGCCATTCTAACAGGTGTGAAGTGGTATCTAATCATGATTTTAACTTGCATTTCCTTAATGATCAGTGATATTGAGAATATTCCATGTACCTGTTGCCCATTCGTATGTCTTCTTTGGAAAATGTCTATTCAAATCCTCTGCCCATGTTTTAATCAGTTTGTGTGGGGTTTTTTGTGTTGTTGTTATAGGGTTGTATAAGTTCTTTATATATTTTGGATATTAACTCCTCATCAGCTATATGATTTGCAAATATTTTCTCCCATTCACTGGGTTGCCTCTGCATTTTGTTAATGGTTTCTATTGCTGTACAGAAGCTTTTTAGTTTTATGGGGACCCCCTTTTTTTCCCCTGCTTTTGTTATCTTTACTTTTGGTGTCAGATTTTTAAAAAATTGCCAAAACTGATGTCAGGCAGCTTACTGCCTATGTTTTCTTCCAGGAGATAAAATTCCTAGAAGAGTTTTAGGTCTTATATTCAAGTCCTTAATTCATTTTGAGTTGATTTTTGTGTATTATGTAAGACAGTAGTCCAGTTTCATTCTGTTGCATGTGGCTTTCCAGTTTTTTCAACATCATTTATTGAAGAGACTGTCATTTTCCCATAGTATATCCTTGGCTCCTTTGTCGTTAATTAATTGATCATATATGCATGGCTTTATTTCTGGGTGCTTGATTCTATTCCATTGATCCACATAATGGCAATACCACTCTGTTTTGATTACTATAGTAATATAGTTTGAAATCAAGGAGCATAATGCCTCCAGGTTTGTTTTTCTTCTCAAGACTGTTTTGGCTGTTCAGGGTCTTCTTTAAATGTTAGGATTGCTTGCCCTGGGTTTGCGAAAAATGCCATTAGAATTTTGATAGGGATTGCACTGAATCTGTAGATCACTTTGGCTTGTATGGACATTTTAATAATATTGATTCTTCCAATCCAAGAATACCGTATATCTGTCCACTTATTTGTGTCTTCTTCAATTTTTTCATCAATATCTTACCGTTTTCAGTGTACAGATATCTCACTTCCTTGGTTAAATGTATTCCTAGATATTTTATTCTTTTTATGCAGTTGTAAATGAGACTTTTCTTAATTTCTCTTTCTGATAGTTCAAAATTAGTATATAGAAAGAATATTGATTTTATATCCTGAAACTTTACTGAATTTGTTCATTAGTTCCAAAAGCTTTTTGGTGGCATCTTCAAGCTTTTCTATATATATCATGTCATCTGCAAATAGTGACAATTTTACTTCTTCTTTTCCAATTTGGATGCCTTCTCTTCTTGCTCAGATGCTCTGGCTAGGACTTCCAATATTATGTTAAATGAAAGTGGTGACAGTGAGCAACCCTGTCTTGTTCCTGATCTTAGAAGAAAAGCTTTCACCTTTTTGCCACTGAATATGATGATAGCTGTGGGCTTGTCGTATATGGCCTTTATTATGTTGTGGTGTATTTGCTCTATATGCACTTTGTTGAGGGCTTTTATCATAAAGGATGTTGAATTTTGTCAAATGCTTTTTCTGCATCTAATGAAATGGTTGTATGACTTTTATCCTTCATTTTGTTAATGTGGTGTACCACATTGATTGATGTGTGCATGTTAAGTATTTGTTGCATCCCTGGAATAAATCCCACTGATCATAGTATATGACGTTTTCAATGTATTGTTGAATTTGGTTTGCTAATATTTTGTTTCAACATGTTATAGCTAAAATTTTCAGAGGTTACATCTCTTGTGAGTCAAGGAAAAGATTCAGTTCCAGAAATTTGTGTTAGGATTTTAGTTAACTTCACATAATTTTAGCTTGTTGCATGATGTAAATCCCAGCCTCATTCTCTCCCTAGATTTATCTAGTAGGCTAAAGTCATCCAGGAAGTCTGTTGTTTGAAAGGAGAGTGGATGGGAAGGACTAGAGGAAAGAACATGACTATAGCATGTTAGAGGCTTTTGGCTTTCTGTTAGTAAAATAAACCTCAGTGGTACTGTTACAGGTTGAATTGTGTCACCCAAAAATAGATATAATGAAGTTCTCACCTCCAGTACCTCAGAATGTAACCTGTAACCTTATTTGGAAATAGAGTCTTTATAGAGATAATCAAGTTAAAATAAGGTCATTAGAATGGGCTCTAAATCAATATAACAATGGTCCTTTTACCAGGAGGAAATTTGGACACTGAGACAGACATTCACGAGGGAAGACTATATGAAGGAAGAATGACATGTGAAGATAAAGGCAGAGATTAGGGTAATGCATCTTCAAGGCAAGGAATGTCAAAGACTGTCAGCAAATCACCAGAACCTAGGAGAGAGGCCTGAAACAGATTCTAATCGACAGCTCTCAGAAGGAACCAATCCTACTGACACCTTGATCTTAAATGTTTACCGTCCAGAACTGTGGGACAATAAATTCCTCTTGTTTAAGCTGAGCCACCCCTTTTGTGGTACTTTGTTACAGCCCTAGGAAAATAATATGAGTATCTTCAAGAAGTTTTAGAACAAATCTGAGCTTCTTGTCAATAAATAAGGCAATTCCCAACGCTTTCTTTCATCCGGCACCATGTTGATAGAATCAGTTCACAGTGAAAACAGCTAGTTAGAACCTCCACCTGTATTTCATAGCCTCACAGGGAAAATTTGCAAATAATTTTATAAAGACATTACATCTGGTGTTTCCTAACATATTGCCATCATTTGCTAAAAGAAGGTTAATATTTTTTTTTCCAGAGAGAATGGTTTGTTTTTTTTTTTTTTCTGCCAGAAACCTGACACATAAACGATCATTAAAATTTTTTATTCTTGGCTTCTAAGACACATCTAAATGTTCAGAATGGATTGTTTACCCATCAGTACACAGTTAAGTTCCCATTAAAACATTCTCAAATATCAAGAAAGTGTTTTATTTTAACAACAATTAATAATTCACCTAATGGCTAACTTTGACGGTCTGATGAGAAGTGTGGTGGAAGATTCTTATTGAGGTTTTGAAAAAAGACAAAAACATGACATGAATCATAGTTGGGATCTATATTAATAGTCACATTACCAAAAAATATACAGAACTAAAAAGTTAAACATTTACTATGTTCTTGAGGAAACTGAGAATGTTAATCAAATGTATTAATGTTGAACACTGAAGTCCCCTCTAGGGAAAAAGGCAGAAGCAAATGTGCCCCCCTGAACTTAACTTTTTCCAGACTGATGGAATCTGAGGGCTGTTCTGAGCCAGCAGACAGGTCACTCCTATGCACCCTCAGAGAGAACCATATGTCTTTTAGTAGAATCTAACAGTCACTGATCCTGTTCCTGGGCTTGCTATGCTTCCCTTCCTTTCTTCCTCCCTTCCTTCCTTTTTTAGTATAAATATGTTTTTCTATTAAAGTAATACATGTTTGAAGTTTTAAAGGAGCCCCATTGTTTGTGCACAGAACTGTCAAAATGAAGAAGTATTTTGAAGCAGGCATCCTGTTTCTTATTTTCTCAATTCTGAATATGAATTTAGCAGCATAATATACTGGTTGGGTACATGTTCCAGAACCAAATAGCCCTTTAAACTGACACATTCTCTTATTAGCTGTAGATAACTTTAGGAGTAGTACTTAGCCATTCGGTGCTTCCTCACCTGTAGTTAAGGATGACAATTGTACATCCATCATTGGTCTGAGAACCAAAAAAAAAAAGATGGTACCTGAAGAGCACATAGCATAGGGACATCTACCTGGTAAATACTTAATAAGTGTAAGCTATTAATAGTGTTTATAAAGAAAGAAACCACCAATTATATGATATTCTAGAAATCTCAAAACTATAACAATGGTAAAAAGATCAGTGGTTTCCAGGAGAACGAGGCAGACAGGCATTAGGTGAGGGTTGAAGGACATTTTTAAGGTGGTATAACTACTCTATATGATACTATAATGGCAGATATATGACAGCACACATTTGTCAAAACTTACAGAGCATTATAATATAAAGATTGAAACTTACTGTATGAAAAATTTTTTTAAACTTATTTTGGAGGTCAGGGTATACCTTGGCAGAATGCAGAATGTGACAAAACTGTATCATGAATGTATGAAATAAGTCTAACTGTATTACAAATATAAGAAATGACCTCACCGCAGGGAGTGGGGAGTAGAGGGGGGAAGATGACCTAAGTCACTTTGGAAATGAACGGAGCCCATAAGACCACAGGCAAAATAAACTGTTACATAAGTACCATGTTCTAGTTGATAACGTTGTTTTTTGTGAGGACATAGTTAATTTTGATACCGCTATTACATATATGATGAATTGAACAATTAAGTAATTGGATGCTAAACATTGGGAGCCAGGTTTCTATGGGAGATACAGATAAGCAAGGAGGGGAAGCCAGAATGAGCCATGTGGTAATAGACTAGCACTGGAGACATAAGTATAAACTCATGTTTAGCTTGATATAGATACAGATGATTACATAGATAAATAATTATAGAAATATTTATGTACATGGGTTAGAATACACACATTTAACTCCTTGCTCTGCTGGTAGTGGGGCCTGGAAATAATGACAACCCTGTAGCAACAAGCACACCTACTATCCAGATCTTGTTTTCTAATACCATTTTCCAAATTTAAAAAAATCAGAGTTCCTTAGAGAAAGGATGATTCTAGGACTGGGACAAATGTATAGATATATATATACATATATATATATATATCTGTGTGTATGTGTGTGTGTGTGTGTGTATGTGTGTGTGTATAATGATCCTGGAGCATCTTGTAGTGCCAGAAAGTAAGGAAATGCTTTTTTAAAAAATAATGGAGCATAGAAAGGGACATAGCAGACAAGTGAAAGAGTTCCACTGCTGGCAAATTTTATCACCAAAATAACCAAAGTAGTATTAGCTTATCATTCAAAGTAAAGAATATATCTATGAGTCCATACTGATGTAAATAATTAAAAAATAAATAAATAAGGGAGAATAGACAAATCTCCCACACAAAAAAATTCCAACTAATTAGTGTCAATATTCTACCCTCAAGGAGGTGAAGCACACACATAAGACATGGGCTGCTCACAGTGACTCCCTTCCAAAAATTACAGTAATCAAAAGGGGGAAATGAGTAACTTTATAGTAGAGAAACCTGACAAATACTAACTCAGCCAGTTGACCAAGGTAAACATCGACAGTGATAAATCAGCTTGATAGTATGTCCCTTTGGTATAATGTGATGAAAACGGCACTTCATCTTTGTGGTCTTCCTCCCCAAAACCCATAACCCCAGTCTAATGATGAGGAAAACATCCCAAGGTCCTGTTGAGAAATGTTGTACAAAATACTTGACCAGTACTCCTCAAAACTGTCAAAGTCACCAAAAACAGGGTAAGTTTGATAAACTATCATAGCCAAGAGGAGCCTAAGGATATATGGGGACTGAATATAATGTGGTGTCCTGGATGGGATCCCCAAACAGATAAAGGACATTATAGTTAAAATAATATATCAATATTGATTTAAAAATTGCAACAAGTGTACCACACAAATATACAAATATAAGATGTTAATAACAGGGAAAGATTGGTATGGGATATATGGGAACTCTGTACTGTCTTAAACTGTTTTCAAATTTAAACTTTAAAAAAGAAAAAAATTAAAGACAGCCTATTGAATCTAAAAACAAAAATATTAACCAGCATTACTAAATGTTATTTTTTAATTTGGTAGGCAATTAGTGTAAGAAATACCTAGCAACTACTAAGATTTACAAACTTGAATGTTTTAATCATTACTCCAGCTAACCCTGTCTAATTCTTATACTTGATTCAATCCATGTTGAATCTCTTCTTAAAGTTAGACCCTCCTTGAAGTTGATCTGTCATGTTCAAAAACTTTACCACCCAGTTTAACTTACCTACAAGGAAATCTTACGGATGTCAGTGACTTTCATACTCAACCTGCAGTTCCTAACACTCTAATTTCTCTGTTATTAAGCACTCCTTGATTTATAGCCCAAAGGTCAATTTGCTCTTTCTAATCAGTGAAAAACTATTTAAAAAGTAAGAGGTCAGTCACAAATTACATTAACTTATTAGTAACACAAATCCACACATGACCATTTTTCCCAATATAAATTAGGTTTCCCATCACTCATGTCTCCTGGGTTTAGTTCTTTGCCTTCAAGTCAGAATGTACATATTTAGCTTTTTCTCAAGTAAATCCTTTTCTAACAAACTTGACCATGCATAGTAGATTTTATTTGGTACAATTTTCTTTTTTCTTCTTTTTTTTTTTAAACTTTTTTAATTGAGTAATAGTCATTTTACAATGTTGTGTCAAATTCCAATGTAGAGCACAATTCTTCAGTTTTACATTAACATATTCATTGTCACATTTTTTTTCACTGTGAGCTACCACAAGATATATTTCCCTGTGCTGTACAGTATAATCTTGTTTATCTATTCTACATTTTAAAATCCCAGTCTGTCCCATCCCACCCCCCGCCCCATTGGCAACCACAAGTTTGTACTCTATGTCTATGAATCTGTTTCTGTCTATGAGTCTGTTTCTGTTTTGTATTTATGTTTTTTTTTTAGATTCCACATATGAGTGATCTCGTATGGTATTTTTCTTTCTCTTTCTGGCTTATTTCACTTAGAATGACATTCTCCAGGAACATCCATGTTGCTGCAAATGGCATTATGTTGTCAGTTTTTGTGGCTGAATAGTATTCCATTGTAAAAATATAAATGTGGTACAATTTTCTTTTTTAAATGTGAAGGTGCAAAACAGTCATTTAATAGTTTCCTGTATTACTTCCAGGAAGTTGTTCCTTCCCTGTCTACTGTAACATAGAAATGGACCTCTCTGAATTGAAGCTTTTTGTGAAGCCTTTGCTTTGGGGGCTTGAAGGTGACTACAAAGCAGAGAGAGGAGAAGAAACAGTAGAGATAGGTAGTTGAGCTCCCCCGTCATACAGTTTTTGAAGGAGCTCTTTGCATATGGTTATACATCCCATCCATCTCTCCTCTGTACACTCAAGGTTACATTCCATAATCTCCTCATTAGTGTTCTCAGATCTTGCATGTAGAATCTGATATGAATATAACATAAGCATAACTTAGAATTTTATGATTCTTCACAAGGTCCTAAAACACCTGGAGACAAAGGCCCTTGACTTAGATGGTGCAGGGAGAAATATAGATGAAAGGAGAGAGACTGAGAAAGTTTACCACTTCTCAAGTGCTCAAAACCAGCTCATCTATTCCCAAGCCCAGTGGGCTTCCCCCTACACTGAAGATCTCTGTGTACACACCACCCTGAGCCAACTTAAATTTACATTTGGTTGATACGAGCCCTTATTTTGTTCAGGGTGAGTATTCCCTTTTTCCTTAAAGTATAAACTGATGTGGCAATTTGGTGATCATCTTACAGTTCCTGTCTCGTTCACTGGAAAGAAAAGACTTCCTCTGGTGACTGGTAAAGGGAACCAGCCTTGTGTCCAGGTTGAAACTCTAATTTGAAAATTCCTCCCAACCAAGATTCCACCCTGCCCAAATTCCTGTACAGTATGGCTTCTGAGAGAAATGGAAAAAGCAAGTGGAGCCAGTTTGTATGCCTAATATATTTGGTAATTCACAAGTCTTACAAAACCTCATGCAACTGTGAGCTTGGTGGCTATGGTTGAGTTTGTGTGTGTGACTGTTGGGTTGGGTTGCCCTTTCATGCATCTGAAAGTCAGTTACAAAAGGAAGTTAAGCTATTTTGTGGGGCTCAAACTCTTTCAACCATGGTACTTATGACAACTGCTATTGAATGCTTTATCAAATGGCATCTGGACTTAAATTGAGATAATAGCTGTTTTTTTTTTTGAAATTAAATGTAAAAACAAGGTTATACATATTGGAGATGCTAGATCCCCATGGAAGCATGAGACAACATGGTATAGAAGACAACATAGCTATTTATACCTTGCCTCTCCTCCAATTCTGGAAGCTGGCTTAATTCCATAACTAATCCCGATTGTGTCTAGCTGAACGTATCTTGTTCTATTTCCCAGAATAGAACCCGGTGAATTGACATGTCCCTGGTTGTCCTCATTCTATAGCATCCAAGGGAGACCAGATTATTTTACAGTCAAACCTCAGAAACGTGTCTGCCCTGGGGCAAACCAAGCAATCCATTTAATACCTTAACTTTTCCAACCACACCAGACCTGGTCTAAAACTAACCCTTCCATACAAAGTGGCCCAAATCTGGTGTCTGAATACAGGCCATTTATTTTTTTATTTTTTAATAAATTTTATTATTATTTTTTAATGGATGTCCTGGGGATTGAACCCAGGATCTCATGCATGCTAAGCACAAGCTTTACCACTGAGCTATATCCCCATCCACCTACAGGCCCTTTAAAGGCTTATCCAAGGAAAGTCATAAGACTGGCCCACTCTGGTATGATCCTTCTTTCCTCTACTGCCATCACCCCTGCCCAGATCCCACCCCTAGACTAGCCTACTGAGTGCAGGATTCAAAACAGAGGTTCAGAAATATCCTCATTAAAATGTTTTGCAACTTTTGGTCAAAATTACATTATTAATTGTGGTATTTTGTTCAGTTCCCAGCCATGGTAATTCTATTCAGTTCACTAAATTGTGTCTTTGCAGTTTTAATTGAACTCCTTTTTTTCATTATTAAATACAGTAGCCAAAAAAACTATACATTTGCTAGTTTTCACCCCACAAATGGATATATATTTTCTGGTAGGTGAAGCAATACTCTGCTTCCTCCCTCTCTCTGCCACAAATTTGACTCCTGTACGAACCACTTTCACTCTCGAGGACCTGCAAAATTGCCAGTGTCTTTCAGTCTAAATCCTTTAAACTTTAAACATTATTATTCTTTTGACACATTGTTTTTTATACCATGTTATTGTTGAGCAGTGGTATGTGGAAGGAACAAGTGACTACAGAAATGAGCAAGCCTCTCCAAAAAGAAGAAACAGAAAAAATAAAGGTGACATTGAGGGCTGAGTAGAATCTCTTTTTTTTTTTAAAGCCCCAAGCTAAAGCAAACTGAAAATTGCTCATCCCACTGTGAAGGAATGCTCAGTAAAACAGGATTTCCTTTTTTTTTTAGGTTATTTCATGTATACTAAGTTTATAGAAAAACAGTCTCTGTTTTTATAGAGTCTGAGAATCCTTGCTTTATCATAGGAAGAAATCTGCAGACTGTCAGGTTCTGAACAGCTGTGGGTTCATTCATCAGCTAGAACGTAGCAGGATGACGGGCCGAGGGGGTCAGGCTTGGAGGAGTCGTCGGAATAAACACTTCGTGATACGTCGTAGTGATAATGTTCTATTTAGTCTTGACCCCTTGCCACTTTCTCCATTCACTTTCTATTCCCCTGTATAAATCCTTTAATTTTACTTATTACAGAAATGCTCAGGAGAAGACCTGATTTTTAGGGATTCAATCATCTTTCTACACATTGCTGTCTTCATAAAATTTTAGACTAGTAGAAATTCAGTAAACTACTAAGTGACAGCGTCACATCTGCTACCAGTGGCTGTTACTGAACAGAAGCAACGGCGTTACCTTGACATTTAGTGATAGGACTTTAGCAATTGGCAGTTCTCAGCCTCAGGAGAGATTTTAAGAGGGAGTGAATTTGAAAGCCTCTACAAGAAGTGGAAATTTTCCAAATATCGTATATTTAAGCATTTTTGCATTACGTCAAAATTTAAGGTATGTATTCTTGGGCTCACAAAAAAATAAACAATAGATGTTCTCCTAGTCAACAGTCAACAAATGTTTACTGGGTGCCTGTTATATGCCAGGAAATTTTGTAGGGAGTAAGGATGTGATGGAAACAAGCAATATCCCTGTCCTCAATATAAACTCTTACATTCAGAAAAGGAGAGATAGAGGATAAATGTGTAAATAGACAAGATCATTTCAGGAGATAGTAAGTGCCATGAAGAAGATAAATAAGTGTAACTTTGGGTACTGCTTGAATTAGGTGATCTGGAAAGGGCACTGATGAGATGGAATTTGAATTGAGACCTGTTAAGGTCATTTACATATCTGGCCATGCCTTTATAAATGCATGGCTAGCTCTCCCACAGGGTAAATGTGAAATGGATATTTCTGGATATGGGCCCTCCCTCCACACCTCTCTCCAGGTATCATTCCTTTTGTTTGTTTGGGTTTTTTCTCTGTTTTTTCCCCTCTGTCTCCCAATCTAACTTTCTTTTCTTTCCACCTTTAAGTCTACACATCATTCTCCTTTTCCTTCTCTCTCCCCTTCCCCTTTTCCCTTATATCTTCCATTTTGCTCTTTCTGCCTCTTCTCCTCAAGCCCATTGCTTCCTCTCTGCAATGTTTTCCTTAGCTTCTTAAAAATTGTGTCCTCTGGCCCACTGGTACCCCCAAGTCTCTCTTCCAACACTTTCCTTCTTATTCTCTCTAACATAAAGTAAACTTGATCAAAACTCTGTGTTTTTTGTGGAATTTAACATAGTCTTACGTTTGTGTCTCTAAAGGAGTTATGTCATTCTCCAATTACTTTGGCCTTTGAGTTCTCTTTCTGTGCCACTTACTGGGGGGAAAAAATTGAGATATGCAGTGTTATACCAGGTAAATACTATGTAAATATTTGAAAAGTTTTGTTGTAATTCTCCTGAATGCCTGTGAAACACAGCACTATATTATATATTTGGAGGAAGCATATGCTCCAGTTTTATGCTTTTAACTGCAATCTCATCAATGTGTTTTAATGATTTTCTTTAAAATAAAAGTATGAAATTATCTGTACTTATTATGAAAGTTGTCTCCATAGAACTTTTATTAAAACTGGGAAGGCTTAATATATCCATAGTAGGGCACACTGAAAATATTTATTTTAAGCTACAGCCTCATAAAGAATGTACTTTTCCTTAGAAAAGAACTCTGTACAGAATTACTTGTATTAACTTCATTCTAATAAAATTGAAGTGCATTTTATAAAGTAATACATAAAGTAACACATTCTAGAAGGTTATTTCTAATTTTTGTTGTAACTTTCTTCAATGAAACTATTAGTTTGAAACTATCCACGAATTCAAGAAATGACTTGAATAAGACTGGGTAAAAATAAGAAAGACCAATATTCTTTTTCTAACTACATAAACAGTTAAACAATGTCAAAAGGGACTCACTGTAAAGATATTTCACCCCATTACATTCTCATTTCAGAATCATGTAAATACTGCCTGTTTATCTGGTAACATATATAGCAATAAGACGCATCCTCAAACTGATGAAACTCCTCCACGTTGAGAAGATTCTACTACCACTGACATTATTCTTGGGCCAATAACCATTCCTTCATACGCTCACGTGGTGTCCCATCTTGCTGACAATGCTGGTCTTGGGGGGTTATTGTTTGGCCTCACAGCATAAACAGGAATTTTTTTTTCTTAAAAGGGGGTACACCTTTGCCTTCTGAATTTAGGGAAAGACAGGCTTATCTCCCAGCAAGCAAATATTTCTAAGAGGAAATTCTAGGTGTGAATGGACTACAGGGAGACAAAAGCACCAGCTGAGTCCCCGGGATGAGGCAGAAATCTGGGGCATCGTCTACTGGGTGCTTGTCTCACTTCTCGCTAGAAATTCTAGGGGTCATTCTAGCACAGACTGATTAAAGATTATTTTCATCATGTTCTCAAGCAAAAACCTACTAAGTCCTTTCCACTCTCCTGGCATAAATTCTTTGTGCCTCCATTTCCTCAGCTTGAAAATAGGAATAGGATCAATCTCATGATGTTGCTGTGGGGATTTAATTAATTAATTCACTTAAAACACTTAGAATCCTGTCTGAAACATATTTATCAATGAATGACAGCAAGTTTCCTTGCAGCTGCTGCTGCTGTTGTGGTAGCTAATAGGTCCAGATGCAGATATGGTACTACTTATGCAGTTGTGAGACTTAAAAGAATCTGTAAATCTATACATCTGAAACGTATACACAATCTAGATGCTACAAATATCCAAGTTTCCCATCTTTTTCTAAGATCATTGTCAGAGACACTTCATAATCAAACTCATCTTTCTAATTACCTAGAAAGAAAGCTTGATAAGTCTAGTTTTATTTTATGTATTTTAGGCAACTGCTTGAAAATGTTTTAAGGAATAGGGAAGACAAATTCAAAGTATGCCCCTAGTTTTCAGGGGAACAACTAATATAAGAGACTATTATCAACTATGGGAGAGTCATTCGGAAACTATGGGATTTGTCATGTAGAACAGATTAAGGAGGACTTTGGCCATTTTGGTAAATTGTTTACGAAATGGCAGACTTAGTATCCTTCTCTGCACCATGGGGAGTCCCCTCCTATGCTGACTCTGGGTCTGGCTATGTGACTTGTCTGGAATAATAGCAAATGTGATGCAAGCAGCAGAGTGAAAGGTGCTTATATTAGTCAAGTTCTCAAGAAAAACAGAACCAATAGACTTTGATAGTATATGAAATTATATTAATATGTAATATTAATATTACATTATTGTGCTAAAATACATTGTTAATTATATTAAGACATTATATAATATTGATGTGTTTATAATATAGTAATATTACATATCATTTGTATATATAAAACCTATTGGTTCTGTTTCTTTGGAGAACCCTGAAACAAGCACCTTTCACTTCTCTGCCTGTATCACATTTTTACATTTTTCTTTTTTTTTTTAACATTTTTTATTGATTTATAATCATTTTACAATGTTGTGTCAAACATTTTTACATTTTTCTCTCATTTTATCTCTGTCTCTCTCATCCTTTACTTATGCTAAAGAATTGGCTCACGTGATTATGGAGGCTGAGAGGTTTCATGATCTGCCAAATGAAAATTAAATGCCCAGAAGAGTTGGTGGTGCAAGTTCCAGTCCGAGTACAGAAGACAGATGCCCTAGCTCAAAAACAGTCGGAGGGCAAATTCTCTCTTACTCACTCCACCTTTTGTTCTATTCAGGTCCCCAATGAATTGGATGAGGCTCACTCACAATGGGGAGAGTAATCTTCTTTAGTCAGACTAACAATTAAAAGATCAGTCTCATCCCGAACACCCTCACAGACACACCCAGAATAATGTTTAACCAAATATCTGGGCATCTGTGACGCTATCAAGTTGACACATAAAGCTAACCACAGCAATGTTCGTTAGCGGGCTTCCCTTCTTTTATTGGACCCTTCCTCCGTCAAGCGAACAAATCCAGGTGAGCCTGCTGGAGGTTGAGAGACCACATGCAGAGAGAGACAGCGAGGCTAGCCTGTCTCAGCTGAGATTTCATTCATAAGGGATAGTCTGTAGTTTGCTTGTCTGTGATGTTTGTCTGCTTTTGGTATCAGTGTAATACTGGCCTTATAGAATGAGTTAGGTCTTTCCTTGTTTGTTTTTGGAGGGGAAAGGTACGTGACTAACTGGTGTAAATAATTCTTTAAATGTTTGGTAGAATTCACCAATTTGCTTAATGATATTTCAGAGCTAATCCTGTAAAGTCCCTGCTCTTTGTCATGTATGGCCATTGAAATCTCTGTTCAAGTTAGCTTAGGAATCAGCTAATGATTAGGTAATTTTTTTAAATTCCTGGAACCAATACACCATCCATTCTTTATTGAGGAACTTTACATGCATGTTGAGGTACGCCTTCAACACTCAGTTTACAACTCTGTCTTAGCTTCCACTTTCTGCTTTTGCAGAGCTTCAAGGTCAGCCAGAGGTGAGAGGTCAGGTTCTTCCTGAGAATGCATCCGGCACTACATATACGCATGAACTTCTAGATTCCCAGGAATACTGTAAGTCCAAACTATCCAAAGCCCCTAGGGACATCTCATTGCTCAGCTTTTCTTTTCGAGCTTTTTTGGTTAATCTGTTGTCTGTGCCAGTTGTTAACTATCACCTCAGGCACTATAATTTTGAACATTTGCCTGTAAATGTTTTTCATAAATACCCCTTGGGGAGAGGCTTTCAGCACTGGGCAAGCTTGAGTCATATCAAATAAAGACAAGTTTTTCCAGTTGGGTTTTCCAGAGAACCATCTAACACATCAAATAATATCACTTTGGGGGAAAGCAGCTTTGAAAGAGCAGCTCTGTCCTGCTCTCTCAGGTATTGGAAATGCAGGCTCTGTTTTCTCAAGGCAACTGCTGAGTTGGGGAGTGGGAGTTTGGAGTTGCTATTCTTACCAATATTCAGTAGTTTTTCTTGAATCAATGCTTCCCGGGTTGCTACCAGCCTTTGATTAATTTCCAGAGTTCTGAAAAAAATTGACTGACTATTTTGACAATCTGTTGTTGTTGTTGTTGCTTTTATGGAGGGGTACATTTTTGGATGCCATTTTCACTACACGTCACCATTAGCAGTAAATTAACCTTACCAAAATGGAACTAATATAGTACAATCAGTTCACCAGTATTGACCAGTAATTTTACGGCAACTCAACCTTGCATAATAGAGGGGAAAATATACTAAAATTGATTTGAATTGAATTGATTAATTATAAATTGAAATAAATAAAAATATGCTAACCCAAATTGGGCATTTCAGCTATCAAACATGACTGCACATAATGACACAGGAATATCTTCTACGAATATAAAGAACAATTAAGCGTAAGCATACATTGGTAACTACTTAAGAGAAACACTATTCAATGGCAGCACCAGGATCTAAAAGAATGAATCAGAATTTTTAAAATTAGGGCAACAAATTATAAGATGCAGCTAAGAAATTAAGAGTAAATTCTACTTGTAAAGTTAACTCGTCAACATGAAGGCAAAGGCTCTTTATTAGAAACAGCCTGCATAAGAATATTAAACTTACTTCGCACTTAAACTCTCATCAAGGATGATTGATGACAGAAGAAAAAAACTATGAAGAAACATATTTTTGTGACTGTACTTTTACTTGCTGACACTATGAAAAACCAAATCTCTACTACACGAAGAATGAGTTCATAATGGAAAAACACTGAAGCATCCAAATGTGACTGTATACTGTACTAAGTCAAAAACAAACTCAGAAAATGCTCTATGTGAAAACAAAGTGGATTTGCTAATTATTGTGTTAGTAATTTTGCATTTTCTTTCTGCTATAGTTTTATTTCTAAGTTCAATCTCCCTGACTGAAATGAGGTTTTTAAAAAAATCATATATTTCATACTTGTCCTCACAGCAATCGATGAGGCAGATGAGATAAATAGAACTATTCTGGGAGACACAGAATTCTAAATTAAATGGTGAAGTATGTCTTAAAATGACATGGACTAAGTGCACTTTTAGTTGGACCATTCAGCATTTAAAAGGCCACTTTAATTTGCTACCTTGTGGGGAACAGACAACAAAGACTTTGGTTAATGATTGTGCATCATTATAGATGGCAATTTAGAAGTGTGTACAGAGCCAAACCCTTCCTACAAAGTTGTCACAAGCCCAAAGATTATACTGACAGCACTACCATCATCTTTTAAATTGTACCACAGGGCTTTAAAAAGCTAATGTCCCTCTAAGAGTGTGACTGTCTCTCAGGGTAGTAGACGAATCCTCAGTCTCTCAGTTACCTGATTTCCCATTGCAATTACAGTAAGTTCTACAACATGAAAAATTTATTGTCTAGTATTAGTTTTATGTGTTTAGTATTCTCTTTTTATTTAGGTAATATGCTCCCTGAGTTCTTAAATGTCCATATCACCCTCTCCTCTCCTCTCTTCTTTCCCTCATGGTGTCCTCCTCTCTGGGTTCCATTCCATCCCAGCCCTTCCCTGGGCAACAAATGCCTCAACGCTGCCCTCTTAGAGCAATTCACTCCAATAATTTTGAAAATCTACAGTCTTCCCTAATTAATGGAAGCAATGTTTCAACCTTACACTGGGTCTGTCCTGTCTAAATATAATTTTGAGACTTCCTCCTATCTTATTCCTCATGTTCAAAAACTCATTGTCCAGTCTTGGTCCGTAGAAGGCTTCCTGCTCTACCATCTCCATTCCTCACTGTCTAGTCACTGAAAATATGGACCCCATCCCAGCTATGCCACAGAAACAATTCACACTTCATGGACTTTATCTTACCGGAAATTTCTTTATCACCTGAAGTTGACCACTCTTGACATAAAATACTCTTTCTTTGGCTTCCATAATACTGCACCCTCTTAATTTTTATTCTGCTTCTTTGGGCCATGCTTCTCAGCCGCCTCCTCAGATCCACCTCATATTCTTATTTCTCAAGTACTTGTTTTCCTCACAGATCTCTCAGAGGCTCTCCTCTTTGCACTGTATATGCTCTTCATGGGTGATTTCCTCTCTCCCTTGCCTACAATTTCTAGCTTTAAATTTATAATTCTCAAATAATCTTTAGCCAGGAATTTTCTCTAGAGCTTCACATCTCCATATCCAACTGCTTTCTGAATATCTCCACTTGTATGTCTGACAGGATACAAAATGCAATCCATCTAAAACTGAACTCATTTTTACTCCCTTAATTTCTTCTTCTTTCATATTCTATATCCCAGTGACTGTTGCCACAGAAGGAGCAGACATAGTTGGATGCCTCCCTGGAACTTATCCTTGCCCTTTTTTCCTTCCTAAGAAAACCATGATTTTGTTCAGATTTCGCCCTCTCCCATGAGACCTCCAAGCTCTAGCCCTGGTGTGTCCTGGCAAGTTGAAATACTTTAAATCAATAATGTGAGAATCATTTCCCTTGCCAGTAAGTGGGTTTGCATAAGCATGTTATAAAATTCTGGTCAATGAGACATGAGTTGATGTCTGTTGATGTGCTTCTGGGAAAGGTCCCTCCCCCTTAATAAAAGACACAGGAAGACTCTGCCCCCTTTAGCTGCCCTTGAATGTTGTCATCCTTGGACTGACACCTGAAACTGTTGCAAGCATCTTGTGTTTCCAACAGGAGTTTGCCTGAGAGCAAGCACATGATATAGTAGAAGATAGAATCAAAAGACTGGTAGAGAAAGGCGGGGGAGGGTATAGCTCAAGTGGCAGATTGCATGTTTAGCATGCATGAGGTCTGGGGTTCAATCCCCAGTGCCTCCATTAAAAAAATTAATTAAATAGACCTAATTACCTCCCTCCACCCCCCAAAAAAAAACCTAAAAAAAAAATAGTAGAGAAGCAAAACTAGAGTCCCATTTCTCAGGCCACTCTTCTCTTAAATGATGGTCCTCAAACTTAGCACGCATCAGACCACCTGAAGGCTTCTATAATAGCTATTGCACAATTCCACCTCCAGAGGTTTTGATTAAGTAGGTCCATAGTAGGGCTCAAGAATTTGCATCTCTGACATGTTCCCAGGTGTTGCTAGTCCTGTTAGTCCAAAGAATGCACTTTGAGAATCACTGATTTAAATCACTGACCCAGATTTCCTGCTATTATGTGCAGCCAAACACATTTTAATGGAAAAAGCTATGCACTCCATTGTCAAAATCAGAAACTTGTGTCTCATTCCATACTCTGTCTTCTTTTTTCCACACATACAATCAATGGTGAAACATTATTCATTTTACCTTCTAAATGTTTCTCATATTTGTATACTTTTTCCATGGTGAACATCACTTCCTAGTTCAAACCACCATCATCTCTCCCTTAGATTACTGGAGCAACCCAACTAGTCTTCTTCTCACACTCTCTCCCTTTTAGTGGTTCACATTGCCGTTAGGGAAAGCTTTCAAAAATACAAATTTTATCCAGTCATCTGTTGATAGACATTTAGGTTGTTTCCATGTCTGGGCTATTCTAAATAGTGCTGCCATAAACATTGGGGTGCCAGTGTCTTTTTAAACTATAATTTTCTTCAGAAATTATTCAGAAATGCCCAGGAGTGGGATTGCTGGATCATATGGTAAAGACTTTTAGTTTTTTAAGGATAAAGAAGATGTGGTATATATATACATACACACAATGGAATATTACTCAGCCATAAAAAGAATGAAATAATGCCATTTGGAGCAACATGGATGGACCTAGAGATTATCATAGTAAGTAAGTAAATCAGACAAAGACAAGTATCATATGATATCACTTATATGTGGAATCTAAAAAAAAAAAAGATATGAATTTTATTTTGAAACCAAAAACAGATTCAGGGACATAGTAAACAAACTGTGGTTACCAAAGGGGAAAGGGCAGGGACAGGTAAATTAGGAGTTGGTGATTAACAGACACATGTTACTGTAAATAAAACAGATAAACAACAAGGACCTACTGTATAGTACAGGGAACAATATTCTATACCTTTTAATAACATATAATGGAAAAGAATCTGAAAAGAAAAAAAAATGTATGTATATATAACTGAACCACTTTGCTCTACACCTGAAACTAACATTGTAAATCGCCTACACTTCAATAAAAATTTTTAAATGCAAATTTTGTTATTTCTCATTTGCTTAAAACTTCACAGAGGCTTCCTAGGCCTGCGAGGTACAAAATCTGTACCCTGAACAACAGTCCTCGCTCCCACATACTGCAGACTCATTCCTGGTCACTCTCCATCTTACACTTGCCTACAGCAGCCTTCTGGAATGTCTCTAGTTCTTGAGATCACTGTGCTCATGGCTCCTCTGCACCTTTCATATATTCTGTTCTTTTCCACCCTGGCCCCTTCTCTTTTACTTGGATTTCCATTATTTATTTCAAATTAAATTTCTGTTTAGGTATTTCTTTCTCAAAGATTTCTTCCCTGATCTCCCAAGTGTGGGTCTGAGACACCTCCCGCAAGCTCTCAGAATGCTCTTTGCTCCTCTACAGTAGTGTTTCTTTTACTGCCTTGTAATGACCTCTCTCCTCATCCACACATCTTGGGAGATGGGGGATCATGTCTTACTCATCCACCTCAGGAATCCCTCATATACTGCTTAGGACCACACTGCCATCATCATCTTCATCATTTCATCTTCCTCCTCCTTATCTAGCAAACAGACACTGAGCTAAGGGTCTTACATATTTAATATTATAATTACTGTATTTTGCCCATGAGGCAAGTTAAGTTCAAAGAGTTCAGGTAATTCACCCAAGGAGGCAGCTATAATGAGAAAGTAGGATTGAAGCCCAAAGGGAGTGGAACTCTAGAGCTTACTCTTCACTCCTCCTTCTGATAACAGTGTAAGGGCATGTGGTTTTTCTCTAGAAAACCACGCCCTCTCCACCACCTCCCCCACATTCCTTTGCCTGAGATTTCACTTCTATTACCAACCATCCCTCCTGTTCGCAGCATACCTGTGCCACACAGCCAGTGGCCTGTGGGAAGAGGCTTAATTAGAGTTCGCCAGAGGGGTGTGAGGCCTGTCACTGGAGCCATTCTCAGTCACCCAGATATCTCTTCACCACTCTCTGGGCAATGACTGTCCAGTGATTCTTTTCACTACACAGATAAGACTGAGCATATATTGGAGAGAACAGGGCTAGTCTTTCAAGTGTTTAAGCAAGTACGCCCTAATCCAAATTCTGAAAATACTAGGTTCGAAGAGGAAAAATAAGTGTAGATGTATCACTTACGTGTGACAAATTAATGAAGCTAATAGAAAAACAAACAGAAAAATTATTCCAAAATGTAAAAATGAAAAACACAGTGCTTTTTAAACTCTAAAGCCCAGCTCCAGCCCCTCCTGATGCTTGCACATCCCTCTCTTGCTATCCTGGCTGTCTCTGTGGCATACGACAAGTTCTGTGAACTCTTGGGCACAAGGACCATTTTTCATCCCTGGATGCCCAACACCAAGACCAATTCTTGACATAACCATGGTGTTCAGGGAAAAAAAAAAAAGAAAGAGAGAGAGAAAGCAGTTGTTCATATAATCCAATGTTCGCATCTAAGGTTTGTTCCCTCATAGCAAGATAGTTTAAAAGAAATTTGATTGAATCATTTTAAATTTGAGCTTGACTCTGTCTGACCAAACACTATTGTTGGGATTTCCGCATTAAAATGGAAAGTTAAGTTGTCCTCTGTTCTGTCATCTCCAATTCTTGGAGGCAGAGAGATATACATAACTGTCACCCTGCCCCAGATTCCATCCAAATTTCACTTTGCTGCCATGCACGGCCCTTCTGACCCTGGAGTAGCACTCTGTCCAGCCTCTTTCACTCTGGGGCATCCTCTACGCAGCCTCTCGTTTTATACACAGGCAGGCAACCTGATACTATTCAACATTCTCTAGTGACAACATTCTCCACAGACCCCCTCGTGGGACAGAGCAGAAGGAAGGGCAAGGTGAAGGACAGACCCCAGGGCCTGCCAGCCATCACTCCTTCTCCTTCCTTATCCCGGCAGTGGCTGCCCTAGAGAAGCAGAGCACAGATGCTGCCAGCCAACTGGAGCAATCTATTCTTGAGACTGACGAATTTTTTTCTAGTCAGCACTATGCTACTGTAATGAGGAGACTCAGAGCCTCAAAATTAAAGCTTCCTGAGAAAAGAACATCCTGAAGATTGTTTGAACTCTGTTACCGAAATTCCTTATAATGCGTGGTGACTCAACCCTGTGTGTTCATTGCAAACATAAATAGGGCTGATTTTTAAGGGTGTGCCTGGTTAAACATACTGTATACACCCTCTTTATTAAGACTAACACCTAGTTAGAAGCTGCAATTTATTTTGTGTAGAGTGTTTAGTTTTCACATAGAATGGAAATTGAGAACAAGGTAGTTAAATATGGTTGACAGGTATCAGATCATGAATGTCTTCTAGCCTTCATTTTACTATAAAGGACATTATTGGGACAATTGGCAAACTTTGAATGGGGTCTGAAGATTAGAGGGCAGTAATAGATCATTGTTAATGTCCTGATTTTGATGGTTGTATTATGGTTATTTTGGGTACCTGCCACATGCAAAGAACTGTGAGGTACAGAAAAAAAGGACAAGAATTGTTCCAAGTTGCTTACAGTGTAACAGGAAAGATATTCAGGGGCATGTAACAGATGATGGAAAATTCAAAGCACAAGGCCATGAGGGCCAAACAACAGACAAGAACTGTAGTTCTCAATATTTTCTCCACCAATAACATTGACCCTAATGCTTCCTCTTAAAGATTTATGGAGGTTTCGACTCAAGTCACTGTGAGCTGGATATAATTCCACTCCTTTCTCCTCTATTGAAGGAGTGGGAGTAGCATTGTTCTAATATTAGTTTTGAATTTATTTGAATTTAATCTTAAAAGGTCAATGATTCACCATCTTGGGGACATCATCTCTACCTAATTCATCACCAAAACAGCTCCTTATAATCTCTCAGTATAGCTCAAAATAATAAATTTTGAGTAAGGCTAATTTTTAATTGGGGCAACAAGTACAATTACCACCCCTCCCACTGTCAGCCCATTAAGAAGTACTTCCCTGCCCACTCGATCTCTAAAAGCAACAACCACAAACCCTACCTGGGCCAGCAATTTGGGAATCCTAATGCCTGCCACTTTCTCAGTAGCTCTTTCCATGAGTACCAGTAACACTGTGATAATAGATTCATGAACGGTTCTCAAGTCCAACGTGTACTCTCCCACAATTGTGGAGTGTGTCAGCTGGTGAGAGGAATACAATTCCTCAAGATGCTTATGGTTTAGAAGAAGGAGATGATAAACACTAGAAACCCTGAAATATATACATACAAAACATGTGCGAGGTCCCTTCCTTTCCCTCCCACTCCAAGATTTGGAATTTTTTATCTCACCCTCTCCCCACTGGCTTGTAACAGAATCCTATTCTCTCCCAGCAGCCCCACTCCACAAGCAGGGAAATGGGCCACTTCCCATGTTTGGGAAAATCAATCTACCAGGGGTCAAGCAGATGCACTTTGTGGTGATGGCAGTTCTCCTCATTTCCCTGAGTCTATTCCTACATACATAAGTCCAGGACATGCAAACCTGCCACCCAGCTTGGAGACGGGATTAAATGTGATCATGCACATGAAAGCACCTGCGCTCAAGGAACTCTTTTCTCCCAGCTCTCTTCTCTTCTCTGCTTCTCTATGGAGGGCAGTTCTAGGGATGCAGTGGACAAATAAAAAGGAAATGACTGTGACAAAAAAGGGAAGGAGAAGGGAAGGTTAAAGACCTCTCTTCCCCCACAGTTTTCTGCACTCCTCACCCCAGCTAATTTCTCCACCTTTCATTCACAGAGAACAGAGAAAAGCCTCTCTGATGCCTGGTCTCTGTCCTCTCTGCATCAGAAGTAAGGAGGCCACAGGCCAGCTGTTAAGGCTCCTGTGTGTGGAAAAGGCAGGCTCATAAAGTTATGTGCCTTACCCCACATTCCTTACCTCAGCACTCTCCAGTGCTGGACCCCAAGCCTCGTTCCAGTGCAAAGGGAAGACTCCCCTGCATTTCCCATCAAGCCACCTAAAGAGCTTGGAGCCCCCCGATACCCAGCCACCTTCCTGTCCCAGCCCCGCTGCAGCTCTGCAGGACAGGTGGATGGGCTGGATGTTGGGATGAGGTAGGAAAAAGATGGTACAACCATGGCTCATCTTTCCAAACCCATATGCAGACTCTCAGTAGTTCTTAGTTCTTGAATCTTCTTTTCCTCTTCTATCCATTTTCACCAAACACAGGAGTGATTCCTGTGACTTTCCCAAATGGCTGAACACCCCCTCCAAGGCCTTCTCATTCTTCTTGCATCATAAAAGCTAAATGAACCCTCCTTAGAGAAAGGCATTAAAGAAAAGAAGAGAGAAAGAGAGACAGAGAGATGAAACTAGGAAGAAGATGAAAGTTGGAAATACTCATGTGATATCAAATGCCGGTGAGTCACAAGTGTGACTGTCCCCCCCTCTTGCCTTCTACCAGCATCATCCCCAGAGCCCCACGGAAGCACATACTAGTTCCCCATTCTGGAGGAACGTCCCACTCCCAGTGGGGCAGGAGCAGGAAACAGTGCATAAATATTCTAGAGTCATTTTCAATGAAGCAGTTTGAGAAGGAATTGATCAGAGGCTTACCCCTGCCTTCTTCAGAAGTTTCTGGGTGTCATGTCAGGTACTCCTGAGAGAAGTTTTGTATAATTTTTTGAGCTGTGTTTTTTCTGTGGTTCATTAGAATCTTTCTTCAGCTATTTTTTAAACCTTGATTTTGATATTCTGTCCTATGTTAAGGTACTTAAAGAGTTTGGTTTGTTGGGTTGGGAAAGAAAATCTTATGTACTACTGTGTGTTAGGATATGTTCCACAAAGCTTATCAATTCTTCCTTTATTTATCTTGTTTTCCTAGAAGAAATGTCTGCAATTAAAACAGAATAAAGGATCAGCCTGAATAACACTATTTCAGGAACCTCAAACTTAGAGCCAGAGTACCTGAGCTCCAATCCTCACTCTATTAATAAACTACTTGCCATGCAAATTCTGTGGAACAGTGACCTGTCTCCCTCATGAGGTTGTCCTAAGGAGCATATTACATGATGAGTAAAAGTAGGTTGACAAAATATAATGTGCAGTATAAAAATAAGGTATTATATTTATAGAAGTTACTAAAATAAGAAAAGAAACGTAAAGTCTGTGGCAAAAAGAACACAGGAGACAGCTTTTGCTTAGAATTACCTATTTTCTCTAAATACTTTACAAGACCTTCAGAGTGGGGAAGAGTTTCTGAGTCTTATATGCTCAGTAGAGAAACTTCCTCTTCTACCACATGATATTTGGATTACGTCTAGAAGTAAATCTAAGCCAGCAGGTGCTAGACTGCATTTCTGATTATTTGGCATAAATGTCCAAGTCAAAAATTGAGATTCAAACTATTCTATCTGGATAATTTGATCAATTATTTCTTAGAACTGTTTAGAAATAAGGGATGATATAACCAAAATACCAACTGACTGGATGACTAGCAGATTAACTTCATTACTGTAGGGAGCCTAATTGGATAACTTGGGCTCAAAGTGGATATGAGGAGGTGGACTCCATTCATTTTTTTCTGTGCACAGAGCTAAGTTCATACATCTCACTCGTCCATGTCACTGAAGTAACTCACAAGAGGATAAGATTCTTACCCAAATGGATAGGACTTTGTTCCTGCAGCACAGCATAACCACATAAACCTTACATTGAATCATTATTTCCTTTTATTTCATACAGTAATCCTTGCATTTATTATCAGAAAACCACCGTTTAACACCTTTTAGTCTGTGATGTTAATATCTAACGCAATGCTTATATTATCAGTATTATTTATTGTACTGTATTTTCACAAAATGCTTAAAAAGTTAAACACTTTTTTGGTCTAAATATCAAAGATCAGTTTGTTCAAGCAGTATAGGGTGGGTGGGTTTTCTAAAAGAAGATTTCTTTTCTTTCATATGTTCTTTGCAGGCTGGCCAAGAAAATTTATAAATACTCCACCAAGTCACAATACATTACAATTTATTTGATTACTGGTAGCTGGCATGTGGCGCAATGAATATGCAGTTTAAAAAATTAAATGCTTAGCTGGTCGCACCAAGACACCAGGCAAATATATACAAACAGAAATCCTATGATTTTTATCCTAAGGAGGCTGTTTGTCTTATTTATTTCCAGCTTCCAGCACAGTATCTGATCTCAGTAACCACTCAATAAATATTTGTTTAACATCTTCTGGTCAAATAGAAATATCCAGAGACAATAGCTAGACCTGGATATGGATTCTGGTAGGTTTTCTTCTTTGCTATGCTTTTGTCTTCTTTTCTAGAAGCCAGAAGTGGTTTCTATGCAGGTAACTCACACCAGCAATTCCTTTACAGCAAATTTCCAAGTAACTCTAAGTATCCTTAAAGTGGTGCATTGAGAGACTCACTGTTCACGGCGGTTAGAAAGCATTTTGATAAGACAGACCACAGCTTTCTGAAAAGGATATGAAGTAACCTGAGCCCTACACAATAAGCTCTTACAGACCACCCTCTCCAGAACTGCTTCTTACAACACTATTTTCAGGGACAAACTGTCACCAAGGAAGAATAAATTAAGCATGCCACCATTTTTCAAAGGGAGTTATTTTATGTTCTGATAGTGTTTATATAATAGACACTTTATAATTACTCTCTAACTCTTCAACATAAGCACTGAAAAAGATAAACCTTTAAATTTCACTTTCTAGACAAAAATGTAAAATTGAGGCTAAGAAACTCTACTGATTGTGAGCCTGATTCATCTGATGACACTGCAAATTCTCTAATTTTCTTCCCATCTCCCTACAAAGTGTTATAAACCAAGAAGAATTTTCAGTTTGAACATCATTATAAATTTAGGGGATGTGGTAGACACGAATGACAAATCTGAATTAAAATGAAAATATAGACACAAGCTCTGGAAAGCATTGTTTGTCTTTATAAATTGTTTAAGTGGATGGGCTGTATGTTGTGAGGCCAGGAAGGAAACACAGTAAGCAATAGTATTATGTTACAATCAGAACCCGGAGAAGTTAGTCGCTTTCAGCCAGGCGGATATGGGCAGAAACCACCAGAGGAGGGTTTTTCCAAGCTTTGAAAATGCTCGTGCAGGAAGAAAAGAGGGGAAAAAAAAAAACTGAGATAGAAAGATGAAAGATGATGGCTCTGAGACACAGTAATATGAGGAGGGTGTGAAAGAGAAATGAGAAAATAGAGGAGGAAAATCAAAGGTAAAAATGTCCATTCCAAAGAGAAATTCCTGAGACCAAAGGCAGGGATCCTACCACTACGTGGGCAGCAGTGGCTCAAAACTCTCCTGAGCATATCTCTAAATTCTCAAAGGTTTACCTTCTCACGACCCTTTGTCCCCAGTCCGTGCTATTTATTTCACTCATGCTATTTATTTCAGCCCAAGGCAGCCTAATCTGGAACCCTCAGTATCAAACATCATCATCAATTTTCATAAAAATAACACTCACCCTGAACATTTCTGAGTTGAGCAGACATCTACTGATGACCTTAATCATCAGGGATGACTGAGAGGAGAATGAATGAAGAGACAGAAATCCACTGCACATTACACTCTGCCATTTTACTGGCCTCATTCCCTCATCCTATCTTCTTTTTCTTTTCAGAAGCAAAATGCAAAATCTATTGTCCTGTCTTACTTGGAGCAACTTAGCAATGCCACTTAAATCTTTGCACCAGCAATAACTGAGCCTCTGGGTGTTGACAGAAGGGGGGGAAGTTGTAGAGGCCAACTTTCTACCAATAATAGTATCAATTGTCATGTAAATATCATGTATTCATTTCATTACAAATATCAAATTTCTTAGGGATCTTATACAGTCAACAAGATCTTATTTACAAAGAACATCTATGACTATAAAATGCTTACGATAAATGAGACATAAGCATATATGATATGTATGACATAACTTTTATAAAAGTTATAAATATTTATATTGTTAAAAATGACTTCAGAAAAAGACAGTAAAATAAAGTAACTCTGAACAGTGGGATGGTAGGTGATTATAACTTTCCCCGTTAGAGTCTTCAGTAGATGTTTTATCATGAAGAGGGATTGTTTTTTAAATCAGAAAGAAAGATACAGCTCTTATTTTTAAAGATGTCAGGGTCATACTCAGTAAAATTGTTTTTATATTAAAGGGATGTCTGGTTCGAGTCACAGAAAGCAAGTGAGGGTTATTGCAAGTCTCCCTTTAAATGTGAAATACATACTTCGCTTGTCCTTGAAACCCAAGCCATTTGATTCCTTGAAACAGCTATGAATTAGATTTCTCCTTGGGGAACTCAATCTTTTCTGGCATTTAAGTGATACATTAGCTAAAAAGAAAGAGAAAAATGAATAAAAAAATAATATGTGAACTAGAGATACAATTGCTTACATTTTTAAAAGTATTTCGTTCAATAAAAATTTTCATTATGGAGGATTTAACCAAGTTTTTTAGTTTGAGGACTTGGCTGTGATCCTCTGAAGTAAGGTAAAATGATGAAATTCTACCTGAGGGCCACCTTTTTAAAAAGTTGTTTTCTAAATGCTGTATTATGATGGTCTTAGAGTTACACTTATTAGTCCTCTTAAATGACCTTCACAAGTGCTGACGATGCGAGGCAACAACCCTGACTTCTCTCCCCATCTCTGAAATGCAGATCCAACATACTCTGCCTAAATCCTGTGACTAACTGGATATCTTTAATTTTTAGAATAAACGTATTTATAATACTGCCATTGATTCATTTACTCACATATTCAGCAAATACATAGGAGCACTAATACACGCCAGGTGCCGTGTTAGGCTCTGATGATAATGAAATGAATAAAAAAAGTCCCTGCCCTTAAGCATTTCATATTCTATGGGAGACACTCAAGACACTGGTAGGAAACCAAAGTTACACAGTTCCTTTTTGGCCTTGACCCTTTAATTACAATTAATGCTTACTTTTCACCCTTGAAAAAATACTGTTACTGCTTTGAGGGAATCAAGCCCAGCTTCCTTCTCCTTCCTTCCTCCCTCCCTCCCTTCTTTCCTTCCTTCCTCCAAACTCTATACCTGCACTGTGCAGTATAGTAGCCACTAGCCACGTGGGGTTGTTGACCACATGAAATGTGGCTACCCAAATTAAGAGTAAAATACTCACTTCACTTTAAAGACTTGGTATGAAGAAAGAATGTAAAATATCTCAATGATTTGTTTTTCATTCATTACATGTTGAAAGGATAACATTTGAGATATAGTGGGCTGAATAACATATATCATGAAAATCAATTTCACCTGTGCTTTTACTTATTTTAATAAAGCTGGCGAAACTTTTTTAAGTTACATATGCTCACATTACCCTCTAGCACATGTGCATTGTGCTAAATACACTGTTGCTCTGGGGAAAAAAATAGAGACACCTACCACCCCTCAAGGCTTATTTGTACGAAACATAATGACATATGCTTTAGTTTTAGTAGCCAGTTATGAGGGTCAGTCCATGTGACCAAGCACACAAGATTTTGCCAAAAAAAGAGAACTGGATATGAGCACTAATAGTTTCCGTGTATATTGTGAACCATAAAACACAACAGAAACTAGTGACTTACCTCTATCTTTTATCTTTGCGGGTAGGGTGGGAAAGAAGCTGTTTTCTACTTTGGTAACTTGTTTCATATTATTGAAAGCACATACTTTATAAAACTCAGGAGATCCATTTTGGGGAGTTTTATAATTTACACTTCTTAATAGGATAATTTGATTTTTAAGTACAAATTCTACATATATCCAGATATGTCTTTATATCAGAGAAGAACCTCTTATTATATACCCAATGACCTTGAAAACTATAAGAATGAAATAGCACTTCTGTTTTCTCCTTAAGAGTTGAATAAATCAAATTCCCTTCCTATTTGCTGTGATTCAGAGATAGCATTTCTAGTTTCTAAGTTAAATGTATGCAGCTCAGTGAAATGTCACTAGAACTTTTAAGATTCACAATATTTTAAAAAGACATTTTAAGTAAGAAAATTATTAGAATAATATCTTTTTATTAAATGATTTCTTAATTTTTATAGGAAAAAAACAGTCAAATTTTTAAATTCAAGTTTAGCTTTTAAAAATTACATAGGGCTTATATTGTATTTTTCCCTATAATACATTTTATAGTGTTTATTTATAATGTATCTCACGTTATGAAATATCCCACATAACCTTTACAATGATCATTTTCACAGTACATGCCTGTGATATATTAAATGGGTTTCTCAAGTAATTTTGAATATAGGAAGAAAGTCTGAGCAAAACACTCTGAATTGTATCTTAACCAGAATCTACTTTTCATGTCTCAGCTTAAATTACTTTTATATAAACAGTAATAGCATGCAATATGA
This sequence comes from Camelus dromedarius, assembly GCF_036321535.1. Lineage (NCBI taxonomy): Eukaryota > Metazoa > Chordata > Mammalia > Artiodactyla > Camelidae > Camelus > Camelus dromedarius. The sequence continues at coordinate 16,611,924 of NC_087441.1, read as the reverse complement.
TACAGAGCCCCACCCCTAATAAATAAAAGATATATTTAAAAGGAAAAAATATATGCACATGTTTGTCTGATGGAATCATTGCCTCTCATATTAGATCACAATAAAATTGGTCTTTGTTTTACCAACACATTCTCTCATTTTTTCCTCTTTAGAAGCCCAAAACTTCTAAAATTCTCATTTCTGTGATTTGGTCATTGAATATTTGATTAAAATAGTACTTTCATTTGTATAAACTTTGAACAGAATAACAGTACTTTCTATTTTTTTTTCTTGCATTCATTCACTGAATAAATTTTTACTGAGTATCTACTATATGCCAGACACTATGTTAGGCCCTCTGGATATGCTGATGAACAAAACCATTATGATTCTTGCCTTTCCAAAACTTAGAAATAGAAGGAGATTAGACATTTCAGAAATAATCTCATAAACAAGAGCATAGCTACACACCACGAGGAGAGTACAGAAAGAGAAGCACGGGTTTTATAAAAAAAGCTTAGGGGGTTAACTTGGGTTAGGGAAGTTAACGAAAACCTCTCTGATGGAATGACTAGTTTTGCCTGGAAGAACAGAAGAATTTAGCATTGGAGGAGGAATGTCCTAGGCAGAGAAAAGAGTATATGCAAAGGCTTCCAATACAAGAGCTCCATGCATCCAAAGTCCTGAAAGATGGCTGGGTAGCAGCAGCCTATGGGGATGATGGGAGATGAGGTCAGCAAGATTGACAGCATGACAGCAGTCAGAGCACACCTGGTTCTGTCTGTTCTTTATTGAGACAACTGGCACAACATGAATGCGGCTTAAACGTTAGAGGGTAGTAATGTTAACTTTTCTGGTTTTGATGGTTGTACTTTGTTTCATAAAATAATGCCCTTGTTTGTAGGAAATATACACTAAAGTACTCAGGATTAATAAATCATCCTTTGGGCAATTTACACTCAAATAGTTCAGAGAAGAAAAAAGTTCTTTGTGTGATACCTGCAACCTTTCAGTAAGTTTGAAACTGCTTCCAAGAAAGAAAAAAGAAACAGAATTGGATAGTGAAAGTTCCTTTCTCCTAATGCTTTAATAAGATTTCCATTCCATTTTTTTTAACAACAAAAAAATCTGAATGGAACAATTTTAAAGGATTCAGGGAAATATAACTTGTGGAACAATTTATCTTTCTTCTTAGATACAGATTCATGTAATACGTCCCCGTACAGCCAGAAAGGAGGTATTAGGAAGCAGCTGATTTTAATCTAGCCCTCTGGGCTTTGTATAGGCAGATATACTATACATTGTGTGGACAGGTGATTTGGGATGGAGAAAGGGAAAACCAGGTTCTGTGTGAGTGACCTACCTGTATGGCACCTCTCTTTGACCCTTCAAAGTTCAGTGCTTCTCCCAGGCGCTAGGACAGCAGAAGCACTACCAGGCCTGCCCCAAATACTTGAGGAACAAATGACAAATGGAGGCTCACATACCAAAAATTGGAATATTTCAAAATTATAAATCAAGCTAATAAACTATCAAATAAAATATATTTTGTCCTTCTTGTCTTGATAGCAGACCTTCATAGCCATCTAGAAGATGCATTTACAATATATAAATAAAAATTCAGAATTCCAACTTCTTAGAATTCCTCCCTAGAATATGTCATTCAAGGGAGAGTGGTCCACAGTTCTCTTCTCACAACAGGTTTCCATTCACACGCAAATGCTGTTCCTCACACATACGTGGACACCACCACCAAGAGCTGCTCCCTTGCCACCACCCCATGGGTCTAGGAATAAACTGGTAGGAGTTCCTTCAGTATCTCAGTGATCCTTTTGGGATTTCCATCACATGGTTTCTTCTTCTTTTTTTTTTTTTTTTTTGGTATAATATTCCAGGACTTCTGCTAAACATATACATTCACATCTAATATTTGCTAAACATTATATATTTACTAAACATCTACAGTTTTGTTTACATAGGTTTTTATTTTTTCTTTCCTTTTCACATAGTGTAAATAATAATACATATCTATTTTCAGCTTGTTTTGTTGCTCTATAGTAAGTCTTTTAGATCTATCCAGCTTTACCTATGATTTTGCTCTAAAATATTATAGATATCATTGGGTACGTGAGATGGAGTGGATAATGGCCAGGTCACATACATGCAGCTCTGACACACAATCTGCAGCAACTAGCTCAGGAAATCAACTTATTAGCTAGAGTAACCAGCCCAGAAAGCCAACCTGCTATCTGTGAGTCAGACTTGTGGGAACTAGCAACCCACCCAGGAAGCCAAACAATAATCCCTAAGACAATCAGCCACAAATGGCCAAGACCTGATTAATAACTGACAGCTTCCCAAACTTTTGTCCTGGCTTCCAACTTAGGACCAACCAAAGAAAGCAAATACGCTCCCCTAACCAATCACATAGGATGACCCCCTCAGACTTAGCCTATCTACAGCTTTCCTGTACCAATAGCCTCCAATAAGGGCATACCTGAAGCCTTCTCTTTTATTCAGTATAAAGCTTTCCAGCTCCTCTGCCTGTCTTTCAGTCTCTGCCAAACACAAGTAGCGGTGGCTGATTCCTTTGCTATAACAAGCTCCGAATAAATAACCTTTGGTTGTTCTCATTTGGTTAGTCTCTATTTTCACATGCAGCTTCCAACGATAGCTTTCATGCTTAATATCATTTATGGTAATGAAGCAGTTGGCAAATTTAACTCTAACATATGTTTGGTTAATATGTATTTATTTGTAATTTACTAAATTAAGTAAATAATTTAACAAATAATTGTTTATTATTTTATCATTAAAGTTTCCTTTTTAGAATTGGCTGTGGCTCTAGTAAAAATGGAATTTAGCCTGCTTAAGGAAAATGTTCAGAAGGCTTTATTCATTTCCAGAGCAAACTTATCAACAGTAATTTATGCAGTGAGTGATAGATTCTTTGAGTTCTGCACATAAGGATGAGTCATCACCAAAGGGTGTTGTATATAGTGAAAAACAATGCTCATATCTATAAAGACTTTTTACATAATTTGCTTAACAAAAGGACGTTAAATCTGAAAATATAATTGATTTTATTATTGCAAAAGCGTTTGGTAAGTGGAAGAAAACAGCCTGATACTCAGAGCAGTAGAATTCTAACTCATCATAGGTTGAAAAGTGAGTTCCCAGATATTTTCTCAATCCTTATCGTAATCTGTTTATGAGGTCTGTGACATGAAGATATTTTAAAATTCAAAGCATGAATCAGAAGAAGTCATTTTGAAGGCAGATAAAGTAACTAGTAAATTCTAATTCCAGTGTTTTCTGCAGATAGTAGCAAAGCCATTTCCAAGTTGCAGCCATCTATTCCTCTCCCAGTCATTGAATACAGATCTTCCTCCAGCCTTCCAAACTGCACCCAAAGTAATTTCTTCAGCCTTTTACTTCTCCTGTTATACCAGTAATTTCTCAAGGTGTACATGTGAGGTTCTCCATAAGAATCATCAAACGGTGTCTGTCAAAATGCAGATTCCTGGGGTCCTCCCCAGACTTTCTGAGTCAGAATCTCGAGGAGTGGGGCCAGAGGAATGTGCATTTTCACAACCTATCCAGATTATTCCATCGCACATATGGAGTTGAGAGTTACCATTTCAAGCAACTGTCTACCTCAGAAATCTCGTCAAATCTTGGATTCACAGATGATCTAATATGGTAATGACAATACAATATCCTTTTTTAACCTTAGTTTCTTTATTGAACTTCAACTAGTTTCTCTAACTTCTGACAAGAAATATTTATGAGATAACTCACTGTCAATCCGCAGCTCAGGAAAAATAAAACCAAATTTGTTACATTTGCCATCAAAGAATCTCCTCCCTCTCCCTCTATCAGTGGTACCATCGGTCTCCTATTACCAACTATTTAAACATATAAAAATAAGAGTCATCTTTGGCCTCTGCCCTCACATTGTAAGTCCAGTTGGTCACTAACCATGTAGCTTCTTCCCTCATAATGCATGGCTGTGGACAAATCCATCTTTAAGTCAATAATTATTAACTAAGCACCTACTATGTGCTAGAAAATGGTGATATAAAGATTAAACAGACCTGATCTTTGCTTTGAGATACTTACAGTCTGACTAGAATGAGATTCCAATAAATAAGTAATTCTCTGTGCTAAGGGCTGTGGTGTAAACATGTCAAAAGTTCTGAGGGTATACAGACAGTGAACCCATTAATGATTCCTACAGGGTCTGTGAAAAGTTCAGAGAAGAAGCAACATTTAAGCTGGTGTTTCCTGAAAGGTAAGTAGTTCACCAGGCAGAGAATGAGGAAAGGACAATCAAGAGAGAAAAACAGATATAAGAATATAAGGATATAAAAGTGAGTTGGATAGAATAGTTCTTTCCCTGGTATGTGCTGGTTAGTGATCATGGTGTAGCCAAAAAGGTGGGTTATGCCCAAGTTTAGTGTCTTATGTGGCATGCCCAGTAGTTTGGATTTGTTTTGCAGGCACTGAGAGTCACCAAAGGGCTCTGCTTTTTTTCTTTTTAATTAAATTTTTATATTTTTGAAAAATATATGTAGGAATTTAAAAGTCAAATATTATTACAAGGCTTAAAATAAAATCAGTATATTCTCTGGTCCATCCCTCTCCATCTTCCAGTCCTGCTCCCTTCTGGCAACCACTTTCTTTATTTAAAGTCATTACTTTTAGTATTTGCCACCATATTTCAAAATAACAGAGCAGTGAAGAAATTTTATTGTGAAATCAACAAATATCAGTATCATTGATTATTTTCTTTTGGCTGATCTCTTTGGCAAAGAGGAATTCTCTGGTCTCCTTTCCAAGGGAGGAAGTGGAACTGATGTGGGAGGAAAGGGGGCTGGGCACAACCACTGAAGGAAGGACACAGCAATTGAGGACAGGACAAACTAGTTAGAACCAAGATGGTGGAAGATTTGACTTGCAGTAGACCTTGAGCCCCATGGCATTCCCAAAGGCGCCATCACAGTTCCTAGGCTGACCATAAAAGGTCAAAAAGTAGGCAGGGGGGTGGGAGGCATTTCCTGGAAATCCTCACCCCTGCTGGAAATTAGTTGGAATAATCCTCCTACTCATTACCGTATAAAATTACCAAGCCCATAAAACCTAACAACTCTGCATCTCTTGGTCTCTCTGTCTCTCTTCCCTGGTGAGATGGCCCACACTCTGTACATGGAGTGTGTATCTGCTTTTACTTTAAACTAAATACCCCCACACCTCTTGGTCTCTCTCCCTCTCACCTTTCTGAGATGGCCCACATTCTGCCTATGGAGTGTGTATCTCCTAAACCATTTTCCCTTCTGAGCGAGATAGACCCCATTCTGTCTATGGAGTGTGTATCTCTCTAAATAAACTTGCTCTTGAATTCTTTCCTGTGCGAGGCAAGAACGATTCTCCCACAACAGAACCAGGCTTGACTATTAGTTATACAGACTCTGACTCAGTCTCCCTATGTTCTACTTACTTGACTTTTCCCTGGACAGCAGTTTCTGATGCTCAACATGCTCAGAGGCTTCCTTTGATCTTAAGTTATGTCAATTATTTACTATCAAATCAATTATTACATTAACTTTAGCTTTATACTTTGAAGATCACAAGTTACTTTACTTGTACATAGCAACTGGACCTAGTTTCTGTGAGACAGATGAGGAAACTGAATAGAGCTGGAGTGAGGAAATGATAAAGGCTTCTCATGCAGAAGTCAGAAATCTATGGTCCATGGGCCAAATCCAGTTGACCACCCATTTTTGTACAGCCCAGGAGCTAAGGATGGTTTATATTTTATAAGTAGTTTAAAAAAATCCAAAGATGAATACTATTTCATGATGCACAAAAATTATATTAATTTCCAATTTTACTGTTCATAAATGTTTTATTGGAATCTTACCATTCTCAATTTTTACATATTATCTATGGTTGCTTTCATGCTACAACTGTGTAATTGGACAGTTGTGACAAAAACTGCATGGCTTACAAAGCCTAAAATATTTACTATCTGATTCTCTTTACAGAAAAAAAAAAATTACTGACCCTTGTTCTAGAACAATTAGTTGGGGCAATACAAAGAGCATCAGATAAGAGGATTAAACCCAGGTAGTCTGGGTCAAGAAAATAGTCAGATCATAGTAGAGAAATTGGGAGAAAAGAAATTAAACATGTTTTCTGCCCCAAGTTCTTGTTCTTTCTAATATGGTTAGTATCGGGTCAGTAGAGCATTAACCTTGAGCAAATTTAAATTGCTAATATTTCTCCATGCAACATTCCATGTCAGCTTCCTATCTCACCCTCTCCTACATCATTATTGTCTATACCACTTACCAATATATCTTTAATTATCTGCATATTTACACATGCCTAACCTGTTCCTCAAATAAACTGCAAGCTCCTAGTGGTTTAAAACAGAATATTTTTTATATTCTTGTATTTCTGAGGCATAAAATGAGATCCTTTTTCAAGGTGCTCATGGATGCTGAAGGTGATAATAATCAGCTGGGCATTATTTGCACTTCTGTCTCAGAGAAAAGAAAATAAGGCCTACAAAAAATATATTTCCACACTCTAAGAATTCCAACACGATAGACTTTAATGGAGCTGAACCTTTTAGATGAATAGCATGGTCTGGGAGTTTGGAAAATACTCAATAGAACATGTGTTTTTTGGTTGAACAGTTGACAAAAAGAGACCTTTAGAGCTCTCTTGATTTCCTTTCTTTGGGACTCTGCCAGCCCCCCCCCCCCCGCCCCAAGCCCCAGACACACACACACACACACACACACACACACACACACACACGTGCGCGCGCGCGTATCCCTCAAGCACTCCATCCTGCTGTATTCAGAATCAGAGAGAAAACTTCTTGATGGTGAAATAAAGGTAGAGGAGTTTTCAAATAAGCATGTGCTGAGACACAGAGTGAAAAGAAAACGAAATCCAAAAATACTTCAGGCCAACGCAGCTTGTATCTCTAAATTTCACCCAGGATTCTGAGGGAAGAGTGAACTGCAGTTTTCATTTAATTCAATAAGATACCCATTTGGCAAGGTTAACCTTTTCCCTCTTGTGTCTTCATTGTGACTTAGTTGATACAAATTGCTTTCATTAGGGCATTAACGGGCTTCTGGCTGTAGTTTCAAATGGAAACTGTTGCGGTAGTTCAGGACACAAGTGGTCAGGATGCTGCTAACTGTGGATTAACATTAGGAAGGAAAGGAAGCAGGCTTGTAAATAACTGCTTAAAGATTCTGTCTGAATGGAAATTCTGGAACATTAAGAGATCCAAACAGAATCATAGATTACATGTCTTTCTAGCTTAAAATGAAATAATTAAAGATACTCTCAAACCTTTTCACTGACATCATCTACATATTATATGAAGGAAGCCTCAGTGTATACTTAATGTATATAATACATTCCTCTAATGTGCCCAAGTGAAGGTAAAGTTGGGAGAAAGGGAAATGAAGTGTGCTACATGGGCTGAAGGATTTGCCAAACAGATCACAAGAGAACACCAAAGACTCTGAGACAGACTTTAAGGAATGAGAGGAGGGGAAAAACAAACAGGCAATTTTTCAGAAAGAATAATGAGTACTTTAAAATCTCATCATCTCTTCCCCTACGGTGCCAGCTGACTGATGATGCAGATACCAAACTGCTTTGGAGACAGTTCTCTTAGTGTGGCTCACAAGTGACGTAGAGGACAACATATATCTAGGATGCTTGGTAATTTGCTAATAATTTTGGAACTCAAATGTGAGGAAATATTTCTTCAGTAATCTCAGTAACCCCACTCAAACCACGAAATAGAACAATAAATGCATTGAGCTCCTCCAACTCCATCATAACTTTGAATATAACCTCATTGTTCCAACCATGTCCTAGGCTGTAAATTACAACAATGAAGCTGAGAACGTGGCATTTAGTAGGCACTTGGTAAATATCTTTCGAATGAATATATGGATGAACTAACAGTTAAGTAACTGGCGGTCTGGTTGTATTGTTGCAGAAAAGTGTATTACAGCTCAGTGTTACAGCTCGGTGTTACAGCTCAGTTGTGACAGCAACCTGGATCTGGGCGAGAGACCAAGCAGCACTCAGAGTTGGAGAACTCAGGTTTATTACGCCAGTGGGCCCAGAAGGCCCAGAGGACCCAGAGGAGTTAACACTCCAAGCTCTGGACACCGTCTGTAGGTTTACACAGCCTTTTATAGGCTACCAGTCTAGACTTTGCAACATTTTGTAACATCATATGCAAATAAAGTATAACAAAGGTGACTAATTAGGAACAGGCTTTGTAGAAATGGACCAATCAGGAGTGAGGGAAATGGACCAATCAGGAGTGAGCTCCATGCAAATGAAGCACTACAAATAGACCAATCAGGAGTTAGCTCAGGGAACCAATAGAATCTTAGGGGTAAGTTCTGCTTTCCTAGAAGTAAGCCGTTTCAAAGTTTAAAAAGTGAAATAATGCTGCAGGGCCAGGGAACGGAATGGTGTTGGCAGGAGGGTAGTGGCCCTGCCTGGGAGTACTGCCGTCTTTTTCGTGGGGCTTCCCATCTCAGTATGGGTACGTAAATCCTGCCAGTGCAGGTTAAACAAAGCGTAAAGGAGTCTGTATGTATCATGGATAATGGCAAATAATTTAAAGACTAGGTCCAAAGCAGATTTGGTTATAGAGTTCTGTAAGGGAGAGTTCTTGATAAAAATATCAACCGCACATTAGGGAAACACATTTGTTTACGTCTTATCTAGCAGACATTACCAAATTAGTGTCTGTTCTTGTGGTTACCCTGTTTGATATACCCTTTTTACGGAAGGATCAATGATTTCATCTTTAGAGAGAGAGGGATTTGCGATATTGCTATGGAATCTTTCTTCTGTCCATTCCAGTAACATTTCGAACTTCTCTGGACTAGTACACATTGATCGTGGCATGGAAATATTTCCTTTTGTCAATTTATAGTGTGAATAGTACCTAGAATTTGGAAAATATGCTATTCTACGTGAAAATTGAGGAACTTGCTTGAGAGCATGTAGAATATCTGGGACGGGCCAGAATTATGCGTCCTGAGGTTTTAATCTAACCCTTAGTTCTTTTGCTCAGAATAATGCTCTGCCTTAATCCTTTAATTCCTAGCAATAACGGCCCTTCTAACCTAAAGTTTCCTCTCTGAAATTCTCTTTTCACAACCTTCAATAATTATTTTGATTCCACTACTCCTCGAAAACAATGATTTTGTTTCAAGCATCAAAAAATCAAGTATCTACAGGGGCCAGGTGGGTAAAACACACAAATGAAGTGATGTGAGAAATGGTAAGTGACCCTGAGCCCCAGTTTCTGGGGGACACAGATGATGGGGATTGTGAGAAACTGGGGATTCAAGCCCAATGTTGAGGCTCCAATTCTCTAAGAGAGACCAGAAATTCAGATTTGTGTATAAGGCTTTTAAATTTCATTGTGTTTATTTTAGTAACTAATTAAAATGTAAAACACTTTCCAGGCCAAATACAGGCCAAACCAATCATGTCTGTGGGCTGTGTCTAGCTAAAGGGACAGCTCAGTTCCTTTTCACACTGCCAGACTGAGCTGCTGGGGGTTATTTCGCTCTCTGTTTGGACTGGCTTCTAGTATATCAGCCCTCGATCACACTAAAGAAAGCACAGGAATGTTTTCAGAAATGCCAGCATAGATGGAATTGCACAGCCTCCCAGGATGGCTACTCGGGAGGACAACGCGTTTGGGGTGGAGAGGTGGTGGTGCATGCTAGCTGAGGTCGGAAGCTCTGGGTCCCATTTGCCTGGGCTCTTTCACTTACCAGCGATGTAACCTTGGGCAAGGGATGTAGTTTCTTCCTTTCTTCTTCAGTTTCTCATCTGTAAAATGAAAATAATTACAGTTGTCATGACAGTTACATGAATACACACACACAGTACTTAGTAAGTGAGTGCTGTCTAATTATTTGCTATTATTTATTATTCACAAATCATACCATTGTTGAAAAAGAGCAAAATTTTACATGGCTGTGTCACATTAGACAGCTACTGATTCCTTAAGTGGCCTCAGAAAGCTTTCTTCCTCAGACGGGGCAGGTGCAAGAATCAGGCTGCTTGTGGTAAAGTCCCACTATTTTGTCCTTAACACCAGATGCCATCACTTCGTGGAAATGTCATAACTGCATATTTCAATGAAAGGAATATACAAGCAAATTTTTGAAACACTAAAAATACTAGCAGTTAATAATATGTTAAGCTATCTTTTCATTTTTCCCTTTTCTGGAGATCTTCCATTTTAAAGTCAGGGACATCCTGTTCCAGGATTGAAAGTCAGAAAAATCAAAGGACCTTTATTTTCCTCTTTTACAGGTTGCTGAAGCATGAAACATACTGACAAGTGCTTGAGCTAGATATAAGTTACCACGCGATTTCACCCAAGATTGTTTTCACATTCAATGATTCTAAAGGTTTTAATTTTTTAAAAGGTACCCTAAAGGTTTTGAATGTCTAGAAATAGAGAAAATAGAAGGTCACACGACATCTATTTTACAGAAATAATCGTATGTTTGTGAGCAGTACATGGTGACACTATTTTCTGTGGCACAAGCATACTTGCTCACCAGTGAAATTCAAGATACACTCTGCCGTTTAAGGATTCTGTTACCTCAAAAGGTAAAGACACCAGCTCTTGTCATACCCGAAAAATAAGTTTCCAGTCAGGAGACTGTGCACTGTGTACCGAAAGATTTTAAAAGATTTCTTTTAAAAAGGAAAAGTACACCCCCCAAAATGGGAGGCAGGCCCATCCAAGGGAGGAAAAGTGGCAGTTTTTGCCTCCTCTCTCTCTCTGTCCTCACTTAGAACTGGTCTCTGGATTGATTGATGGCTCTTGTCCCTGGAATGCTTAGTCACGTTTGGCCCCTTTGCGCGTGTCCTTACCCCCCGTGGACACAGAAGAACCTGGGGCAGGGAGTGCCTAAACCACAATGTTAATTATAATACAATGAACACTGGGTTGTGTCCAGTTAAGTCTTTTCTCAGTTCATAGTCATGACTGTCGAGTGCTGACCGGTTTCTCCCTGGCACTCATTTAGAGGAGGTAAAGACCCTTTATGCCGGAGGCGGGCATAACACCATCTTCCAGATCCTCCTCCCTCTCCTCCACTTATCTGCCCATTGCCCCCAATTATCTAACTACCTGACAATTCCACAACTTCCTTTTTTATTTCCTGTATTCCTACAAATAAATTTAAGTTGTCAGGCCCACCATGCTTTCATTCTATCAAATTCTTTCTTCTCAAGGCAGGAGAAGACAGTTGTGAGTTCTCAAAAATAATGTTGGTTGAATTTTTTAAGACCGAGGACATCTACTTCCATTCCAATCTTGTCAAGTGCTGCTAGGCAGTGGCCTTATGCTCATATAAAACACAGCCCAGGAGCCAAGAAAAGCAGAAGTGCAGAAGAACAGACTCACATAAGATGGGAAGGCACCGTGGAAATAATGGACTCCACACACCACCTCACTCTCTATTTAACAATGAAGAACCAACACTCAAAGAAAGAAGTGATTTACAAATGTGCAACTGAATATACAGCGGCCAGAGGCCAAGCCTAATATTGCCAATTGATTAAAATACTTTTGCCAAGTTGATTAAAATTATTAAAAGATTAATATATTACAATAGAACTGAGTCTATAAGCTTCTAGAAGTGTATTAAAATTAGAGATGCACAACTTACAACATTAATTGCTTTTCCTTTCATAACAATTTCAAAATTCTCAGTGTTTCTCAAATGTAATACAACCACTATTTTCCATGAGCATTATTCAGAACAAACCTGGCACTCTATGTACTATGTGGGTGAATTGGGGCTTTTTTTCTGAGATTCTATTTTAAGACCAAAAAAAGAAAAAACCTGTCTTAATTTAAAACAGTAATGATTGGTAAATCCCCAAGGATCCATGCCCAATATTTCATTAAAAAGGAGCTAGTTCTCCTCGTTTTCTGAAAATGAATATGACATTGTTTTTGTATTCTTATTGTGGTAAAATATCTCTGCTTATTACATTTCCAGTATGGGTAGTTCATTACTATTATTGCCCCGTTAAACTGGAGCTGTTTTCTCAATGACAGCTATTCCTTTTAGTCAACTAGATACTCAACACTCTACTACCCAGGATATTTACATCTTACAGGCAATGAGTGTATGCAGAACAACAGTCAAAATAAATTTAACAATGGTCTAGAAAAGTGAAGAAAGTTAAAATTATCCTTCTGAACTACTGCCACCAGTCCATTTAAGAAAAGGAGTAACTCTAGTGTTTATTATGCACAAAGTTTTCATCACTTCTTCCATGCAGTTCTTACACATTGTCATATAAATCTATATATAGCCATATCCAATATTGTCCTATATTTTATTCACCATTATATTAGGACATAGGTTGAGTTTCAATCATGACTTTCTGCAAATATTTGCGAAAAGATCTTAAATAAACTAGGTAGGGCTGGGTAAACATTTCCTCGATTTGTACTGGATTGGTTCTACAGTGATTCAGTAAAACCTTAATTTAAAAATGCTTACATCTAAAATTTTATTGGGAAATGATGGGCAGAGAAGTTCCATCTGATTGGCTGACATTTAGAGGAATTAAGATCAATAATAACCCACCTACCAGGAGACAAATGCAAGGAACCAGATCCTTCCGTATGTGGAGTGTTATATGATTGCTGGGAAACTGTACACCTGGGACCACATTTCTGCACCTGGTCAGCTTCACACTTCCTATCAGTTATCTCTTTCCCCAGAGTTCTTTCCGGATCAAAGATCAAAGTTAATGTTTACTTCTACATTTAACATTCTGTGGGCCCTGATTTTGTGCCAGGAATTGTGCTAAATTCTTTACAATCCTATTTGCTTGTATAATTATTAAATCTCATTTCATAGTTAAGAAAACTAAGAGCCTGTTCCCTTAATAACAGTAGCAAATGATTGGAAGCATCTTTCTTTCCTTTTTGGTAAATATTTTATTATCCTTTTACATTTGGTTGCAATTCTTTTGCTTTTGCTAAAAACATTACCTAGGTGAATATACATAAATACATGCTACCATATTGCAGATAAATAATTTAATATGTCTCTCTTAGGGTCCAAATGTAGATATTTGTATCTTTCTGGGAACATGAAGCATCATTTCTTATGCAGACAAAATTAGTGACGAGCAATGTAGTATCTTTGGACTGAGAAGTCATTAAGTCATTCCACTCAATCCTAGCCAGTACTCCTCTGTTGCAGAATATTAATAAGATCTTGTTGTCTATAAACCCTTTGTTGTTTTTGTTACCTATAAACTTGAAATTTAACATTTTCAAAGTGAACTTTTGATTACCAACTCCAAGGTAAGTAGAAGAGAGATCATGATCCTTACTTTAAAGCCGAGATAACTGAAGGGAGGGGAACTCCAGTCAACGAAACTACCCAAGTTTATATAGTTAAATGATGGCAGAGTTTTGCCTAGAACCTTCTGATGACTCGTCCGATGTTTTTCTAGTAGAATGTCCCTCAAATAACACTTAACTTTCTGGTCATTCAGTCTTTATAGCTCACGACTTTTATGAATTTGATAATTTTTCCAGAAATAAACAACTTCATATGGAATACAAAATTTAGCTGAAAGAAAAACGATATGGAAATACAAAGAAGAGATGCAATAAATTTCTAACCACATCATAAACAATCACAAAAAAATTTCCTGGAATATTGGATTTGAGTCCTCAAAAAATTTGTAAGACTGACCTTCAGAAGACTAATTCTTTATAATTTGTCTCATTTATAGTTTGTCAAAGAACAGCATTCAAAAAACAAAACACCTTTACAGCTACTTGCTTTTGTTATTCCATGCTGTCTGGAAAAAGAACTGATTTGTGTATGGCCACTAGTTTTTGGTCATTGTCATTCTAGGCTGAATAACCATAAGAAAACCTTAGTCAAAAGTGACATCAATTTCAGTTATTTTTAATTTTTCAAAATGAATGTGTGTAAAAGTAAGAACAGCATCACAGTTCCTATGGAGTTACTTTATTAATTGGTGTCACTTGGGTTTTTATATTTATTATAAATTCATATAGTTAAAAATCAAGTCAAAGTACTATGAGAACATGGTTCTTTTCTCTGCCATTTACTGAGACTTTCTGTAAATGTCATTTACAGAGAATTCTGAATGAATGAATCCAAGCTCAAATTCTTCAGACAGCTGTTCTGTTGCTTGGTCAAGTTCTGTTCCATTTCTCTCTAAGCATCAATTCTATTCTCTCTGAAGACCTACTTTCTCTGCTTACCCATTATCCCTGTTTTTCCATGTCTGTCTGTGGTTTTTGTATCTGTTAGGTTCTTCCTTTCTAAGGCATGGACTCTGGCCCTAAATTTTCGTGTTTTACAAGTCTAGCACCCATATTAACCAGCCATAATTTTGCCTCTTAATTCAAAATTTTAGTAGCTGTAACAAATATATTCAGTCCAGTCTTTGGGCATGTTTCAATCAGATATGATAAACAGGGTGAAGACTCATATATAAATAATGCCACTACAGCCCACCAAGTCAGGACAGAAAGCCCCCCAAAGAGAATAGCCAAGCAAACACCTAAAACATGTCTACTGGTAATAAATATTTATAGAACATTATCCTAGCTGCTACAATAAAGGAGAACACAGGGTGTTATGAATGTACATGGAACTGCACTTAAACTAGACCAGGAAGCATCATGGAAAGTTCCTAGAGGAGGTAATATACAAGCTGAGATTTGAAGGATGAATGGATAGTAAGAGTTAGGGAATGACAATGAAGTTGTGTGTATAAAGCACTGGAATCCACATGCACAAAAATAAGAAGTATAAAAAGGTTTGGCATCTTAAAAGAATTGTAGATATTGCAACATGAATAAAGAAAGCACAGGGTTTGAAGGGGAGAATGATAAGAGATCAATCTGAAGAGTTTGATAGGGACTAGATTACAGAGCATTAGCCAGGCTCACTAAGAGATGTGATTTTATCCTAGAGGCAATAATAATTCTTCAAGGAATTTTTAGAAAAGTTATGATAAGGTAATACTAATAATAATGTTAACAACAGCTAATTTTTCTTGAAAAATTTTTTAAATTACTGCTGTATTTCAGGAACCATGCTAAATGCATGGCATGTATTACCTCAGCTAATTTTCAAGAGAACTCCATAAGGTTGATACTATTAGTATCCCTATTTTCCAGATGAGATCATTGAGCTAGTAAGTAATAGAACCATAGCCAAGAATGAACTTGAGGGGAGCAAGATTTGAAACAGAAAAATTGGTTATTAGGTTGCTGCATTAGTCCCAGCCTGGGATGACTTGGACTTCATCTAAAACAACAGATAAGAGAATAAAGAAGAAAGGGTAGGCAAGCAATAAAGGATTCAGAACCAAGTTGTTGTTCCAATTCGATATGAGCAAAAGGGAAAGGAAGTAGCCAATAATAACTCCACGTGTAATGGATTGGTCATCTGGGATGACAACAATACCAGAAAGAAGAAGTAAATTTGAAGAGAAATATATTAGATTTCAGACATCTGTGAGACACAAAGGTGGAAATACTCTAGTGAACAGCGGGATATACAAGTAGGGTACTCAAGAGAGGCAAGCAAAAAGAGGTAATTGCTCAAACCATTGGAAGGTATTTCTCACCACATGAAATTCTAGGATGGGTGTTTCAAGCTGGTAGGTGGCTCTCCCTCATGCAATTATTCGGGGACCCAGGCTGATAGTAGTTTTTCCGTATTCAACATGTGGTTTCTTCTAGTCTCTCTGCTTGGAGAAAAGAGTGGAAGTTTAAGGCCAGAGATTTCCTCTTAGGCAAGTGAGGAGGAAGTTGCATAGCTCACTTCTAATCACATTCCCCATGCTAGAACCACCACATGTCCACACCTACTGCAACAGGGCTAGGAAATGCAATCTCTAGCTTACTTGTCACAAAGCAGCTAAAATTCTATTATTATGGAAGAAGGAACAGCTAAGAAGAGTAGATGGAGAGTTTAGAGCCATGGAAGTGAATTAGATTACCTTGGAAGAATGTTTAAAGTAAGAAGAGAAGAAGGTCAAGAATGGGATGGACATATTAATAGTCCTTTTCAGGCTACATGACAGCCATCAAGGAAATTTCCTTCTCTTTCTGTAAATTTTGAATCATATTTCTTATCTTATCCTCACTCCTTTTTGTAGCATTTGGTAACCTGACTCTTGATAATCTATTTCATAACATAAAACATCATGGTAAGAAATGACCCCATTTCCAGTTACAATTCCATGGTGAGCACATCACCACCACGAGCATGCTGTAGTCTCAGCCTTCTGCTTTGTCTGCAGAGAAGATCATCCAAGGCACACAGAGAGCATTTTATAAAACCTTTGTATAACAGATAATGTGTAGGACAATTAATATGTTAGCTAAACCGGGGTTAAAGGGGGTTGAAGGGGATGAAGGACGGTCTAATATTAATAAGATAAAATTTCACAGGAATGCATACAGTATAGTTCCGAAAAACTAAGTTCAAAAGAGGGAGGAGACCTTGCTCAAAACAGTTAATATGAAGACCTCAAGCTCTGTTTGACCACAACATCAATATGCAGGAACACTGTGATACGGCTGCTAAAAAAGGAATGCAATCTTAGGCCTTAGTAGTAGGTTTGACACACACAACAAAAAAATGTTGGTGCACAGAACGCTTTACACTGAACTGTTGGGAGCGCCATGCTAGCATTTACAACTTACAGTTACCGTGAATTCTTCCCCTCCTTTCCCCTCACATGCAACTAATATCTTGTCCCATCTATTTCTACTCTTTAAATATTTTGTGACCATTGTGGTGTTGAATTGGAATTGGAGACATGAGTATGAACTCATATATGTGTGTATGTGTGTGTGTGTGTGTGTGTGTGTGTGTGTATATATATACATATATAGTGTTCCTGCATATTGATATTGTGGTCAAATAGAGCTTGACGTCTTCATATTAACTGCTGTTGAGCAAGGTCTCCTCCCTCTTTTCTCATGAACTTAGTTTTTTGGAACTATACTGTATGCATTACTGTGAAATTTTATCTTACTAATATTAGACCATCATTCATCTTCTAGCTTTATGCTCAGGCATGGGAGGCAGGGCTCCTGGTGATGGGCCATTATGTATACTTTAAGCTATAGCCAACTCTTTTTAATGATTAACTTGTAGCAAAAGCAATAGAATACAAAGGTTAAAGTAAAAGAAACATCCAATATGGAGTCAGATTTGTTCTTCCTTATTACAGACAGAAGGAAAGAACAAATGCTAAAGCAAATAGGGTAAAATGTTAAGGAATGCTGAATCTGCCTAGAGGATATAATAGAGTTCTTTGAAATGTTTTTGCAATTTTTATGTAAGCAAGGAATTATATTAAAATTAGAAGCTAAGAAGATGAACTTCTGAATCTGACCCAAGTAATTAGCAAGAGATCATTTCCTGAATCTAATCAATTTTTTCAATGCAATCTAGAAGATTCCATCTGCAATTTACAAAGAAAAGAAGTGGAAAAGTGTATAAAGTCTCTTGTTTACATTAACCGTGTTGTTCAATATGCCTTATGTTTTATCATGCACTGGGGAAATCATATCACATTCCAGCAATCACCAGGTAGTCAGCTTTCAATAACAGAATTTCAAAGACAAAGGAAAACACAAAGTTAGATCTAAAAGACTACGTTTTTGGATACTAAGTGTGATCTCAAGTAATCTAAAAATATGCCATAGGTGTCACATCTGGGGCAGTTTCATCCTTAGGTTTTATCTGCCATAGCTAACATTGAATGCTAAGAAGAGAGTTCTCAGCAGAGTGCTCTAGACTTAGAGTTATAATTCAACTTCAGCAGTCACTAGATGAATTTTGAAAGATACCAGTTATATATCTAGTAGAGTTATATTCCTAACAAGAACCCTATACATAAAATACTATTATCCTAGTTTTAGAAATAAAGAAACTAAAGCAAAGAGATGTTGAGTAACTTTCCCAAGTTCACACAGCCTGTAAGAACTCAAGCTGGCACTTGAACCCTGCAATACCACCAAAGATAGCTCTCTCTCTCTCTTCTCTCCACTGTGATGTGAATGACATAAAGACACACATTTTCTAAGAGAGACTTTGCTCAGGCATGGTAGGTAGAAGAAATGCTACATAGAGTCAGTATAGCTATCCTCTTATGGAGGAGTGTCCAAAAATGTTATTCATACTGGCTAAAATATATATAAAACATCTTAAATGTTCAATAATAGAAATTCGTTAAATGAATCATGGTAGGTACAATGGAGTATTATAACTTATTTTCAGAAAATATTAATGATCATAAGAAAGTGAATACTATATAATGTTTCATTAAAAAGAGTAGAATACAAAATTATTTAGACAGTATGATACACCATATATTTAGCATATAAGTGGGTGTATACACACACACATAGGAAAAAGACTAGAAGGAAATAAATCAAAATGCTAACATGTTTATCACTGAGTATTGCAGGTTACTGAGGTTTACATTTGTGCACCTTATCTTTATTTTCAAAGCTTTCTAATGTTACTCACCACTATTTTTATAATTTTAAAAAGCCAATAGACAGTGCTAAAAAGATTCACTGTAGCTTTTGAAAAGATAAGAAGGAAAATAATAGATGAGTAAACCCAAGAAACCCAGGAGACATTCATCAAATAAACCAGGAAGTGGAGAGAGAGTCCCAACCAGTTGTAGGCTCTGGAAGGAAGAGATCTGGTGAGATCAAAGGAGAGGGTAAGTATGGGAGAACTGTCAACCTCACCACCACCCTCACATAGGTTTCCAGTGACAACACTGGTGTCATCTTCTAAATAAGGGATAGCAAAAAAAAAAAAAAAAGGCAAGAAAAGTACAGTGTATCCACTGTTTATAAGAAAATTCAGGGGAAAAAAATCTAATAGAAGTAGGGATCCCCTTATTGCCTGAAAATTGGTAAGATATTAGACATAAAAATAAAGTACTATTTATAATGGAACATAAAAAAAAGAACATTCAGAGGGGAAAATCAAAAGTAATAAGCTTTGAATTCAGAAATTAAAAAGAAACAAAAACAGGGCACTGAAACTACTCTGTACAATTCCATAATGGTGAGTACATGGCATTTCACATTTGTCAAAACCCACAGAAGGTACATCATCAAGAGTGAACCCTTAATGTAAACTATGGATTCTGGGACATAATGATGCGCCAATGTGAGTTCATCAATCGTAACAAATGTACCACTCTAATGTTGATGGAAGAAATTGTATATGTGTGGAGACAGAGAATATATGGGCACTCTTTGTACTTTTCACTTAATTTTGCTGTGAACCTAAAACTGTTCTAAAAATAAAGTTTTAAGTAAAAAATAAAATTTAAAAAAGAAAGAAAAAAGAAAGAAAATCTAACATAATGCTCTAATCATTCCATATTTATGGAGATTTAATTGGATTTATTTAATTTGAATTGATTTAATCCAATTGTATTTACTTGAATTTAAATTTTAATATGTGTCTTTATATTTTATGCCTACATTTCCAAGGAAGAAGCAGAATTATTTTTTAGGTGAATGTGCATGTAGGTGTGTATGTTCACACGTGCATGTACGTGAATGCACAGATGACATAACAAGCTAGTAGAGATAAAAACAATTAAAAGAAAATTCTTGCCCTTTAAGAGAGTGCATAGTCTAGCAGAGAGGAAAATATGTGGTCAGGGCCACCCTCTCCTGAAAATACGTGCTGTATACTGCATTAACTCCAGGGGACCATCCACATAGCTGATTAGGAAATGAATGTTATAATTTGGAATTGCTCGGCAGTCTTATACAAAGTTACAAAACATCAAGAAGAATAGACTGTGGGGACTATGTGACGAGGTACCCATTTTCTTGGTGGCAGTGATGGAGGCTTCACAGACCAAATGATGTAGGGCTTGAGATTAACAGAATGAAAAGATGGAGGGCATGTTCCAAGCATGAGCAAAAGCAGGATTGGGGAAGAGAAGATAGTGTTCCATGTTTCCGGAAAGCAAAATGCAAGGTGGATAATGACAAAAGACACACTGGAGAATTAGGCAGGGCCCAGATGGTGAGGCTATAGAGAATGAAAATTTTATACTGGAGGCAGGGAGTGAAGAGACATGAAGAGCTTTAAATAAGGACACGACATGATTAGATTTTTATTTTGGAAAATTAATCTTTGGGTAGTAAGGAGGGGTTCCAAAAAAGACAGGAAGCCAGTGAACTCAACATTGCAATAATCTAAGGGAAAATAATGAAGATCCAAAATATGGTGAGTGTTGTGATGGGGAGGAATCAGGAGAGGAGAGGAGGAAACAGACACAGAGCTATGGAGAAGGTGGAGTCCTGGGAGTTGGCATCTAATTGAACGTGGTGGTGAAAGAGAAGACAAACTCTCAAATGACTGTCTCGGCTAACTGGCCTGGTCACTGGGTGGATAATGATAGTCTTTTCTGAGGAGGAGAACATAAGAAAGGGATCACGTTCCAGGGAAGAGATGAGCGTGTTGAATTGTGAGTGCCTGTGTGACATCCACATGGAAATGTTCTGATGACAACTGGATATTTGGATCATTTCCTTTTCACTGATAGACGAATCCATGCTTCAGGATCCATAGCTCCCCTTTATTTGCTATGTGGACAAACATCAGAGGACTATGCAATGTGCGGAAGGAAGTGGTCCTGTCAGCTTAGAGACGACCTTCAGCCCGCGATCAGGGAAAGACTAATGCTGGCTTGAACCAAGATGAACAGTTTCCTCTTTTCTAAGTCATTATTTCTTTGCTGTTGGGCTGCTGTTCTGGAGAATGCTGGCAGAGTAAAGCATATGTCTTCTCCCTGATCAGGGTGGTGCTTAGCTAGTGTCTCCATACATGCAAAGGACATAAATGAAGCTGAGTGCGCAGACTGAGCATTTAAAAACATCCAGGAAAGAAAAAATAAATCACTAGCTATCTTGCTATATTAGCATCAAAAATACATTTATTATTAATAATATAACTGAATGAAGCTCTCTGGAAAGCATTCCATAAAAATCATTTAACACTGTCCATCATCCAAGAGATTTTGGAGAACAAAATTTCAAATGTAAAAATAGCAAACAGAAACAAAGTGATTAAATTTGAACAAATACATAAATATCAAAGTATGTAGTTTTGAGGTGGGAAGCCCCATAAAAAAAACTGGCAGGATCTCTAGGTAGGGCCGCTGCTCTCCTCCCAGCACCGTCCAGTTCCCTGGCCCACAGGCTCTATCTCACTTTTTGCCTCTAAAGTGGCTAACTTACACCTAGAATTCTATTGGTTCCCTGAGCTCACTTCTGATTGGTTATTTCCTTCACTCCTGATTGGTTATTACTCTCACTTCTGATTGGTCCACTTCCCTAACTTCTGATTGGTCCATTTGTAGTACTTCATTTGTGTGGAGCTCACTCCTGATTGCTCTATTTCTACAAAGCTTGTTCCTGGTTGGTCAACTTCTGTTATACTTTATTTGCATACGATGTTGCAAAGTGTAAAACTGGCAGCCTATAAAAGGCCTGTGTAAACCTACAGACAGAGTCTAGAGCTCGAAGTATTAACTTGTCTGGGCTTGCTGGCATAATAAATCTGAGTTCTCCAACTTTCTGAGTGCTGCTTGGTCTCTTTCCTGGATCCAGGTTGCTGTCACAACTGAGCTGTAACGCTGCAACAATTTGAGGAATGGTGAACTCAAAGGGTTGCAGTTGGAGACAAAATAAAATAGAAACAGCCACCTCCCTTTCAAACTACTAAGAAAAGCTTTGTCAAGGACACAAAACTTCATCAGTGTGTAGAGTGTTGAGTCTGGATTTCTGAGAATGGAAGAACTTTCCACATGAAAGAAACAGCCTTGAATGGTTTGTAAAAAGGGATGGGATAATCTGATAAAAGAACTGTGTCAGTTTTCTTGGGGAGAGACAATACGCTGGATCTTAGAGGTAGAGAGTGGGGCTTTCTAATTGAAACTTTCAACGGGAAGCCATTTCGATTACTACTACTGATACAATGCCTCCACTTAATAATAGTAATTGCTAAATTGAATTATATCAGTTATGAGTGTATATAAAATCACCCCATATCGTGGCTTATTGGATAGAAATAAACTTTGAGTTACATCAGTTTTATTATGCATTCTTTCCAGGGTTAATTTGAGTGTTGTTACCTCTATTGTTAAGTTTCCTGTTTTCAAGTGTAATGACAATGTGCTTAAAAGTGTATATTTTAGGAATTTAAAATACATTTCTATTTTAGGTGAGAGAAATAAACTGCGTGAAAAGAGGAACTCCTGAAAAACAAGGAAATTATTTTCATCCAAATACCCTTCGTGATTAAAAAATTTTAAAAGGCTGAAAAGAATCCAGAACATGTTCAGCACTACAATATTTCTGCCACAGAATGTTGGTCGGATGAGCATGTTTATAATTGCAACCAAACAATCTTCACCACCGGTAACTACAGGGGCAGAACAGGTTTTGCAAACAATAGCTTGTAAATAGAAATTTACTAGGCTAGAATTCTTTTATTCCTTGTAAACAATGATAATATTTATTTTAAATGAATACCCAAATAAAGGTAATGCTTTAACTTTTTTGAGGTACAAGTCAAAAGGACAACATATAATTGTCATTTAGAATTGAATACAGTTTTTTTAAATTTTCCTCAGTCTGACCTGAGAAGGACTCACTTCTCATACTCCATTGTATGCCAAATAATGGTAACAATACAAGCAATAACAAAATAATTTTTACTGAGCATGTACTATGTGCAAGGCATTGTTCTAAATGTTTTTCATGTGCTGAGTAATCTAAACCCCGCAAATCCTTGTGAGGAAGTACCTTACATGATGGAAAAAGTCAGCACTAGCTACAGTTTTAGGCCCTGAAACTTTCTCAAAAAGATTAGGTAATGTGTTTTGAGTATTAACAGAGGACAGGGCACAGTATAAAAATTCAATTCCTGAATGAAGATATTCAAAAAGAAAATTAAGAATGGACTATAGGACAGCCATAGTAATTGGACTTTAAAGAAAATTTTTAATGAGGAGAAGAAAATTTAGCAGATGAAGACTGAGTACATTTTAGAGCTCAGTCAGATTTGGCCTAGAAGGAGAATTCACAAGAAAAAGGATATTGAAGAGAATAGGAAAAATCTGCTAGGAGATAGGGACTAATCTTTAAACATAAAGCCAAAGCATTTGTTTATTCTTGCTTTTATTTCTACTAGGAGAAAATTTTTGAGATGTATGTCAGATAATGTTTTGCCTATGTTTTCCTCTAGGAGGTTTATTGTATCTTGTCTTATGTTTAAGTCTTTGATCCATTTTGAGTTGATTTTTGTATATGGGGTTAGGGAGTGTTCTAGCTTCATTGTTTTACATGCTGCTGTCCAGTTCTCCCAACACCATTTGCTGAAAAGACTGTCTTTATTCCATTGTATATTCTTGCCTCCTTTGTCGAAGATTAGTTGACCAAAAGTTTGTGGGTTCATTTCTGGGCTCTCTATTCTGTTCCATTGGGACCTAATGAAACTTACAAGCTTCTGCACAGCAAAGGAAACCATGAGTAAAACAGAAAGACAACCTACGGAATGGGAGAAAATTTTTGCAAATGAAACCGACAAAGGCTTGATCTCCAGAATATATAAGCAGCTCATACGACTCAATAAGAAAAAAATAAACAACCCAATCCAAAAATGGGCAGAAGACCTAAACAAGCAATTCTCCAAGGAAGACATGCAAATGATCAAAAGGCACATGAAAAAATGCTCAATATCACTAACTATCAGAGAAATGCAAATCAAAACTACAATGAGGTATCACATCACACCAGTCAAAATGGCCGTCATTCAAAAATCCACAAATGACAAATCCTGGAGAGGCTGTGGAGAAAGGGGAACCCTGCTACACTGCTGGTGGGAATGCAGTTTGGTGCAGCCACTATGGAAAACAGTGTGGAGATTCCTCAAAAGACTAGGAATAGACTTACCGTATGACCCAGGAATCCCACTTCTGGGCTTATATCCAGAAGGAACCCTACTTCAAGATGACACCTGCACCCCAATGTTCATAGCAGCACTATTTACAATAGCCAAAACATGGAAACAGCCTAAATGTCCATCAACAAGTGACTAGACAAAGATGTGGTATATTTATACAATGGAATACTACTAAGCCATAAAAACCGACAACATAACGCCATTTGCAGCAACGTGGATGCTCCTGGAGAATGTCATTCTAAGTGAAGTAAGCCAGAAGGAGAAAGAAAAATACCATATGAGATCGCTCATATGTGGAATCTAAAAAACAAAAACAAAAACAAACAAACAAAGCATAAATACAGGAAAGAAATAGACTCATAAACATAGAATACAGACTTGTGGTTGTCAGGGGGGTGGAGGGTGGAAGGGATAGACTGGGATATCAAAACTGTAGAATAGATAAACAAGATTATACTGTATGGCACAGGGAATCACAGAGGAAAAAAATGTGATAATGAGTGTGTATATGTCCATGTATGACTGAAAAATTGTGCTGAACACTAGAATTTGACACATTGTAAAATGATTATAAGTCAATAAAAAATGTTTTAAAAAAAATAAAGCCAAAGCAGCACATGTTCCCCATAACCCTAGTTTTTTAGTCATTGTGTAACTTGGGCTATTCACAAAGGCAGTGTGGGTAGAAGAAAGGACTCTGGACAGAGGGTCCAAGAAACTGAGTTTTCATCTTTATTCTGTTGTTTATCAGCCATATGACACTTTACAAGTCACTCCTCTTCTCTGAGCTTTATTTCCTTATTCTAAAATAAAAGCAGTGATATGTTGGTATCGTTGTGAATATTATACAGATAATATGCTTTTAAAAGTGTAAAATGCTAAACAAGTGAAAGATACTGTCTGCATTCTTTTCAGGTTCAGTCACTGGACATTATTCTTCCTTTACTTGATCTTTTTTCTTGTTGGCAAAACAAAGTATCTCGGCATCAGCTTAGAATTCAGTTATGCTAAGCTTTTGAAATTCTTAAATAAAAAAGCAGTTAGGTGAAGGAAAGAGAATGTGTTTCTGAGCCTGGAGCAGGACTAAATTCCTGAGCCTACACTTCAACAATTCCTATATTCAGGTCAACAAGTTGCAAGTCAATAGAATGCATCTTCTGTGGATGGCTCCGGGCAAGGGATAAGCCTGAACTTGGAATCAGACACAACTGAACAACAGATAGTACAAATGACCAGCTTAACATCTATATTGTGTAAGAGATAATTTACTTTCTGATCACAGTCTATAAATCTTGGAGAAGTTTAGGTTAACAGAGGGTTATTCTATCCATCATAGATCTAACCCTCTTCCTAGACACCCTGTCCTGACAAACTCAGCTCTAGCAGTGTCTGGAGGTTTGATATAGCACAATGGCAAGTAGGGGAAGTGGAGGAGGCCAGTCTGCGCCTCAGAGTTACAATGGTGTGGCTGGAGGCAGTGGAAAAACATCGTATGTTGTGCCCAAGAGAGTGCCGTTACTCTAGAGCCAGAGGTGATGGCAGAAAATCACATAATGTATCCACTGGGGCCAGATCAAAAGTCTGAGCTAAGTTTGGGAATAAATCAGGACAGAGGAACCGAGCCAGTGAGATGGGAAACCAGCCTAAGAAAGTTTTGGTTTGCTGTGCTGGCATCCAGAGTAGATCCATTAAAAGAAGTTACAATTAGTGTATAACTAGAGTAAATATAACATATATATGTATATAGTTATTGTGGAGTTTTTTTGGTTTTTTCCTAACATTGTGAATACATACTTCCATTCATAAAATATTTCAAGAAATAATTAACTATGGATCACCGATAATGGGGACATCGGGATTAGGCACCTCACGGCAACATCACTCTGACCACCGTTTGTGATGCTGGACCCTAGGATTGTTACGGTCTTTTGAGTTTTCGCGTTGTTTGGATTGTGAGCAATCAAGAGTCTATGCAACATTTTCAAAATTACTGACCTGGAAAATTCATTAACCACACATACACAAAATAAAACTCAGTGCCAACAAAGGAAAATCACAAAGGCAGAGAAAATAAAATATTAGGAGGAATGACACTTATTCCAGTAGTTGGGTAGAAAATAAACTAAAATCTTTGACAAGTGAATTGAAGTGAATTACAACGAAAACCTGAGAAAAAGATAACTGACTCCCAGAGAATGGTTCATTAAACCTGGGAGGAAAGACAAAGTCAAGGTGAATTAACAGCATGTTTGCTATTGATGCTGCTTAAAACTTTGACTTAGAATCTTGAAATTTTCACTGAAAAGGTATACCCCCTAAATTCTAATCATCTCCACAGGTTATAAATGAATATAAAAATTTGAAAAAATGTTTTGAAACAACACATCAAGTGATAGTTTTTAAAAATGGAACAGTTGTAAACTGACTATACCTCAGTTTAAAAAAATGGAACGGCAGACAGAAGTTGAAAAGTGGAGAAAAAGAAATAATGCTCACTTGTCATAATTTCTGAGATTTATTCCTAACTTCCCCCTTCCCATGTAAGATCAGAGGGGGATAGTAAAGACCAAGAGAGGCGGATGGCTTAATTCTCCAGAGGAGCACACGTTCAGACTTGCTATGTGGAAGAGCAGGGTTTTCGTATAAAAGTGACTGCCCTGTGCAATGTCACCTAACATTGATTATTTACGTCAGAGGGTCTTGGCCTGTTAACAAAAAGGAGTGGGATGTTATGTGATGTTACGCAGCTGACAGCAGCCCTTGCCTTACCTTGAATCCGTGACTTAAGATAATCTAGATGTCAACATGTTTTCCCCTAAGGGGAGAAAAAACCCAGTGTGACATTTTTCAAAGTATGTAGGAGAAAACCAAGCTGAATGCGGCTAACTAACACTTAGGATTTGTATGATAATATTTTAAAAGAAAATTGATGACTTTCTTCTTTCTAGAGTTTTTAGAAACCTTTGCAACAACAACAACAACAATAATAATACAAGGATGTTGAATATAATGTAATATGATGGGATAAGAAAACAGATAGTAATCAACATGATTTTTCTCTCATTCACTGCCTGCCCCTCTAAACCACCCTCCTGCTTTTATCCTCAGAGAGGTGGGTTCCTGTTTGGTCTGTTGGGAGACTGAACACTTGCCTGGCAATCAAACATGACAACATCTTGATTTTTAAACTTAAATTTTAAATAGAAAGATTTAAGAGGCAGACAAAGGTGATGGGGGGGAAGGAATTCTGTCTGTTCTCTCTGCCCTCCCCATACAGATGTGAGAAGGGAAGGGAGGAAGGGCTGAAGAGTTGGGTGTAAGCGTGGGGAGCCCACCTCCCCCTACTTCCTCAGGTGGAGTGCAGAGTTGGCGAAAGGCACCACACAAATACAACTATCTTTCCAAGCATCTTCTTCCTCCCTTCACTCCCCTTAAGTTTGATGACCCCCAAGTGGAGAATCTGTGCCTTCTGTTCTAGGTGAGGTCCAGGGAATCGGCAAGCTTCCAGAAAAGAAAGCACCCATCCCCATGCATGTTGGTGCAGCATGTAAAGTGCAAATCTAGCATGAGAGTAAGCATGAGAGGGCTGGAGAAAGGTCCCCTGGTCTGAGTCTCATCAATTGGACAAAGGGAGGTCAAATTTGATGGAACTGGTACAGCATGGGCACTCCCCACTAGAAATCTGTTGAGTCCATGGCTACATCTCAGCAGACTGTCATCTGCAGGCAGTGGAACTGACTTCCAGGACCACCTCTTTGCCCTTTAAAAGACTGTGATTTACTTCCTTTGCTGAAGACCCGGCAAATCAGACCAAGGCTGAGAAGTTGACACTTCTTTCCCCACCCATGTCAGCATTGAGAGAGGGAAACAAAAAGCATACATCTTGGAATGACTGAGTTTACAAACTTATGGTTGAAAAAGCCCTTAGTTTACCTGATGTGACAAGACTGAATTTTTACATCCGGTGGGGGGAAAAAAAAAACAGATGGTGGGCTTCAAGTTAGAAAATAATTTTAGCATTTGAAGATGAAAGTTTTACTTTCTTGTACACTATGAACTTTGTGCCTGCTGCTAATAATAATCGTTTCAAATAAGCTCTTTTGGGGATCTCTGTCCCTTTCCTTATGTGCCTGGATAATTATTTGGCTGCCACCAAAGCAGCAATCTGAGTTGTACAGCAGCCAAGAAAATCTCAGATCCTATGTTTGCTAATTGGACGTAACAATCCACGCTCAGGGGCAGCAGGGAAAATGGGCTTTACTCTGCCGGAATTGTTTGGGCTTCCATTTTTTGGTTAGCCCCAGTCTCTCATTCCAAATTCTCTGACCCCAAAGCTACTTTCCTGGCGTATAGCACCCAATTCTCTACTCCAGTATAAGAAATGCTCATTCTTCCACGATATCTGGAGAGGACAAGGCTTTCTGTGGGAGAAGATGAGGGTTTGCATCTGGCTAGAGCTTTGTGCTTCTCTGAAACTTGACCACTTTAGAATTAATAAGAGTAAATATTAGAATTAATCCACAAGGAACCAGGAGTCATAAACATTAGTCAATAATATTCTGGCATATAATCTTTCCATTTAAAAAATCCGATAAATACAAATCATAGCTTATAAATCAAATTAGTAAGAAACAAGTGAGTCAATGATATCGCTCTAGGTTTAATTAAGTAAAATTTGAAAACTTATAGTTCTTAAATTATAAAATGGAGTCCCAGATGATCACTTCTGCCTGATCTCTGCAGGAGATGCTTAGGTTATAAAGGAATGTTTGGGGGGAAAGTAGATTATTTAGATTGAATCTTGAAATGATTCTTGAAGATTTCCATTTTATCCCCCTCTATATACAAAGTTTGAAGCAGAGAAAATGATGATAAAGAGGACATGACTTTGGTCATTTAGAATTTTGAATAAGCCAAGGTTCTTTGATTTGAAGAATACTTCTATTTTTCTTAAAAAAAGTACTTCTATATTCTTAGGGTGCAATATGCTAACAAAACTTACATTTCTATTAGTTTTTATAGGTTTTTCCCTGGGTTCGGTTTGTTTGCATCTACTATTTGACATGATTTCCACAGCATGTGTTATCTTTTCCCATTTTACAAAGGGACGTTTATAACCTGAGGGGTTAGATGACATGTTAAAGGGTTAGGTGACTTATACTAGAAGCCAGAAGGAACTCTTGCCTTCTGGCCCAGAATCCATTGATTCATTCTGTCTCAACTGTTCTATGCCCCAGGGACACAGCAGAGATGAAAAAGTCCCTTACGAAAAATGGATAGTGTGTTAGGTAGTAGGCCTTACTTTGCCAGGACTGTTTTGGTTTCCATTTTTCAGTTAGCCCTAATTCCCCTCTCTAAGTCCTCTGACCCCTAAAGCTACTTTTCTGGTGAATCACACCCCAGTTCTCCACCAGGTATAAGAAACGCTCATTCCATTACATCTGGAGAGGCCAAGGCTTTCTGTGGGAGAAGATGAGGGTTTGCAGGTAGACAGAGTTTGTGCTTCTCAGAAACCTGATCACTTTGGAATTAATAAGAGCAAATATTAAAATTAATTCACAAGGTACTAGAAGTCCCTTACAAAAAGGGAGAAAAATAAGGCACGCAAAGGGGTCTGGAGTGGGGAAGGGAAGTATCTGTGTGTGTGTGTGTGTGTGTGTGTGTGTGTGTGTGTTTGGGAGGGAAGGAGAGAGAGAGGGGGTAAAATGTGGGAAGGGATCACACAAATATCTGGGGGAAAGAGAAGTACTGGCCAGAGGACAGAGGTCAGCTAAATTTGGCCCACCACCTGTTCATGTAAATAAAGTTTTATTAGAACACAGTCCCATTTGGCCATTAACATATTGTCTGTAGCTGCTTTGGCACTACATTGGCAGTGTTGAGTCATTGTGACTGAGGCTGTATGTGACACATAGAACTGAAAATATTTGCTCTCTGGACCATTAAAGAAAACATCTGCTGACTCCTGGTTTATGCAGAAGAAACAACGAACACAAAGCCCTCTGGTGCAAGTGTGCTTGCTGTGTTCAAGGAATAGCAAGAAAGCAAGTGTGGCAAAGGTGAGGGAACCGGGAGAGGGTCAGAGAAGACAAGGATGGAGAGAGAGTGAGGACCGATCTGGCAGGGACTTTAGAGGCTGTTGTATAGAACTTTGACCTTTACTCAGAGGGAGATAGGAAACCACTGGAGGAGGTTGAGCACAGAACAGACATAATCTGACTTACAGTGTAAATTGATCAAGCACTCTTTTTAGAACAGATGAGAGGGGGTTAGTTTGGTGTATACTGCAATAATCCAGATGAAAAATGATTCTGGCCTGTACTCAGGTGTAAAGGAGGAAGTTGTGAGAATTTGTCAAATTCTGAATATATGATAAAGATAGTGCTGATGGGATTTCCTGGTAATTGTGTGTATGTGTGTGTGTGCACGCACGCGCATGTGTGTGGGGGTGGGGGAGGGGAGGGAAGAGGGGTCCAAGTTTACTTGTGTGGGCACGCACATCTGGGAGGACAGACCCTCCATTAACAGACAAAAGGATGATTGTGGGGCTGGGGACTTAAGGCATAGCTCATGGTTGGGACTGAAGAATCTAGTTTGGACAGTACAATTTTAGATGCCTTTTGGATATCCAAGTGGAGATGTCAAAGAGGTATATATGAATCATATCTAGAATTCAGGGGGAAGGTTTGAAACAGACATACAAATTTGGGAGTCATTAACATTTAGATAACATTGAAATCACAAGAACAGAATAAGATTACCTAGAGAGTAAATATAGCCGTCACAGAGAATGGCTTGAATAGCTACCATTTAAATTCAGTGTATGTGACGGGTTTTGAGCTAGGAACTTTATACTTTCTGTCTCTCTTACAGCCCTCTACCTGGGTAGGCATTTATACACAAACCTATTTTGCATATGAGGAAATGAACACTGACGTGCTAAGTGACTGGTCGGACACTACCTAGCTAGTGACAGAATGCAGGCATGCCTGCCTCAGTGGTAGAGCCCTCTCTGCTCGACGTGGACATAAGGGATAGAAATACAAGAATGAGCTTCAGCTCTGCATATTTGAATAGTTAAAGAGGCCGTAGAACTCTGCAAGTGGGCTGCCCATTAACATCGACATCATCACCAGATGGGCACCTCTGCTCTAAGTTTCAACTGCAGTAAGACACTTCTTTAAGGAAACCACGAGGCTGGTAAGCCATGATAATGCTATCGTGGAACTTCCTTCTCGATGAATAAGCAGAACATTTCTCACTGAAGAGCAGATTAAGAGGCGGACACTACCGAGGAATTTATGCATGGATGTCATGCTAAGGTTAGATGCCCTAACAGGATGCTGGACAACTCCTTTATTAAATCGGAGGAAATAAAACCTCATGACTAAAAACTGAGTATGAATCATTTAAAACAGCACAGAGATAGAGAATATTACTCAGCGACAGATGTGACCCACAAAGTTACTAAAATCTTCATAGTGTCGCTTTCATCCTCACAAAAGCGAAAGTTTCTTGGTTGACTGATAGTCTCAAATGATATTGTTTCCACTGGCCTCTGGAAAGTGCAGTCATTCAAACTTCCAAAAACTAATGTGGAGCAAAGAAAAGCCTGTTATCCCCCTTTCTTGTCTTCCTACAGGCCTGGGCTGAAAGGA
The DNA here is from genome assembly GCF_036321535.1 of Camelus dromedarius. Taxonomy (NCBI): domain Eukaryota; kingdom Metazoa; phylum Chordata; class Mammalia; order Artiodactyla; family Camelidae; genus Camelus; species Camelus dromedarius. Next base: position 16,580,144 of record NC_087441.1, on the reverse strand, counting down.
ATCATCACTTATTTTTATCCCTACAAAAATCAAAAGGGGCTCATTCTTCCACGTTGAAGGGTGGATAGGAACTAACCTGTGTGCACATGTGAGAACATCCACTTATCCCAGTTACAAAGCCACACCTTGAAGTGACACCTTCACTACAGTGATGAGGAAATCATGGAAGGGAAGTTGTGCTTGGGGCCTGTTGAACAAGATTAAGTCTTGGTGGAAATATTTAGGTCACACTGGTCTGGATGAAACCTAGCGGGAGTAGTCAAAGGTTTTAGATGAATAATGGGGAACTGAGAGATTCCAGTTTCTTTCCTCCTCCACCTTCATGTTTTCCAACCCCAGGTGTTGCTTCCATGGAAGCCCACCATCTGGGACAAGGTACCATGATGATGGTACCAATGGGAGAGCATTGGTAGGGAGAGTCTGCAACGATACACAGTAGTAATCCTCAGGAGAATCAGAAGATGCATTTGGCATTGATGCTTGTCATTTCTTTTAGGGATTTTGCTTCTTTATCACTATATTGTCATCTTACTGAGTGCCACGAGCAAGTTGTGTCATATTTGTATTTCCCACAATACCCAGCAAAGTACCTGTCACACAGTGGGCACAGAGCAAATGCTTATGGAATGGAATGCTAATAATCACCCTGCTGGCGGACACACATAAGCACCAGGATTCACATTCCTAATCCTCTGTTTTGGAAATTGTACTAGTACTGCATTCTTCTGTTTCTCCCTTGCTTTAGAGATTTTAGACATTTTGTGTCTCCAACAGCATGATTATTATCTCTCAGGATGTGTTTACGGGCCAGGAACAAATAGAACAAAACCACTAAAGTGTACATAGTCACATTCACATTTCTTGTCGCTTCCCTGGGAAGAGTATTCTTTGTTTGTGCTTCTGAGCTATTCACTTTTTTTTTTGTCTGATTAACTGAGAATATTAGCTGAGTGTTGAAGAGAAGGGAGTAGATGCTGCCACATAAGAAAGTATATATAGAAGAAAATGTCCAAGAGGTTTAAGGAGGAGGCAATTTGGAGAGAGTAAGCTACTAGCAAAGGCTGGGCTTTCTAAGGAGAGAGGGATCTGGGATATTGGAAAAACTGCCACGAGGTAGGGAAGAGTTGGGGGGGTTACAAGTAGGTGAAGAGAATTCTGGGGAAGCGGGACTAAGCTAAGAATTTTATCATCCTTCAAAAATTATCTTAAGAAATCAAGAAAGATCTAAATTGTTCTCCAAGGTTTTGGGAGTTAGGGGTGTGTGTGTGTGTGTGTGTGCGCGCGATTGTGCTGAGAACTGAAAGTCTGTTTTATTTGGGGTACAGTCAATATCTTGTGTGCTGATTTTGGTACCATGCTGGTTTACTAACACGTTAGTAGGTTACTTAATAGCGATTTTTCATTAAAAATTGTATGCCCAGGGAGATGGGTAGTAGCTCAGTGTCAGTGCTTGTGCTTACCATGAACTAGGTCTTGGGTTCAATCCCCAGTATCTCCATTTAAAAAATTTAAACAAAACTGTATGTCCAAAGAAACTTAGTTTGTGCCATTGGTCATAGAACAAAGAATAGTACAGTGGCCACTGGAGGTTGAATTGAGACCACAGGTGTGTGAAAATAGAATAACAGAGTAACATAAAAAGAACAGATGACCCTGAGATCAGAGGTTACCTAAAAGCTGAATTCATTTGACCCAGAGCTGAGGGAAGCAGATACTACAACTGTAAGTTTGTAGGCACATTGTTACTGGACTAAGCAGACAGTGTTTATTAAAAACACAGCCAAGGAATCCTTTCTGAGCTTTAAAGCTAGATGCCCGGCCAGTGTTGACAAACTTCACCCGCTGTAGTGAGACTATGCTTACCCACCTTCTAGGTAAATCCTCCAAGAGTTCACTAGAATCCCTTGCGTGTTTTCATGTTAGTACTATTCTCTTGGCTGTTGATGGTTCCTTGGAGAGAGAATTGCTCCCACTCTCAAGTCAAGGTTTTTGCCTTGATCCCTTTTGATTCCTCAGGTTGGGTCGACCAGAAAGAATGGAGAGTTGGCAACTAAAAGTTCTACAGCCAGGTGGCCAAGAGAAGGGACACAGCTGTGTCTAGCCCCAGTGCCAGAGACAGAGGACCCTGTCCTACCAGTCACACACGACTGACACCCTCTCACTGGGCTGCCATGTCAAGCAGCTCTCTCTGAGGGGAAAAAAGTGTTCAGTTTTTTTGTTAACATGCTCGCACTTAGTTAATTGGCCTGTGTGCTGAGTAGTGTTTAATTAAAAAAAAAAGTGTGGCGTGGTGATTCCCTCTGAATCACACTTGGTGTGCTTGACCTACCCTAAGGAATACTTTTCAGAAGTATTATCATATACAATTTATTCTCTTTGTGTGTGTGTGCGTGTGCGTGCGTGTGTGCGTGTGTGTGTGTGTTGGGGAGGCATAAACGGAGAGAAAGGACAGGCAGGGTGGAAAAGAAAAAAGCAGTGGGGTTGGGGGTGGAACAACATATTAACTTTAACTGCCTTTCCAAGCTTACTTAGTTACCACAGTATATGAAACGTGATGGATTACATAAAGTACCAACTTTGTCGTTCGCTCTTCAATCCACAGATCAAATTGTAAGTAGTTATTTACAACAAGATTTAAATAATTAAATAAGTAAAAATTCTGGGAGCATTATTCCTTACCTTGAATATGGTTCCTATTGTAGAAAGAGAATTTGAAATACATAAAAAATATATATATTTACTGAGGAACTCCTAATTGCCGAGTTCTAAGTTTTCAGAATTTGACAATATTTTTCACTTATATTATTGAATGCCTCATAAACTGTTCATTGGGTTCAATTAGTTTTGTTTTGTACTTCTGGAATTTTCCTTTCCCTTGAACTTACTGACCTTTGCCTAGGCATTTTTGTATATAGTTTAATGATATTCATACAAATAATATTAAATAGTGAGAGAGGTGATCTATGGAATAATGAATGCTCATTAATATCTGCCAAATCTGTTTTTCTAGACAGGCCAGAGCTTGACAAAGAAGATCACAATGTAGTGGATCCTGTTTGTTCCCAGACAAGCCTTGTTTATTTAGCTGATGATATTTGTCAAGTCCATTCAGGTACAATTGGTAACTGGAAATTATCCAAAAATCATAAAAGTGGAAATTAAATGGCAACACCACTCTTCTAAGTGCTCAGGCCAAAAATGGAGGCATCACTCTTGCCTCTTCTCTTTCTCTGACACCCCCTATCCTGGCAGCATATCCTCTTGGCTCTACCAGAAAATATGATCCAGAGTCTGACCTTTTGTCACCACAACCACTACTTTTAACACTTCCACTCTAAGCCATGATTTCTTTGCTGGATTAATGCAATGGCCCCTTACCTGTAAAGAGAATTCTGAGAAAAGGTAAAAATGACAGCGAAAGATGGCTACAATATTTCTGCCTTCCTTTACATTTTGGGCAGGTTGTGTATAAAGTTCTGGCAGAATATTTGTTTGCAAGAATCAGAAACCCTATTCAAACTCGTTTACACAAAGAAAGAAAGTGTTGCCAGATTTCACAAGGAATAAGAACTGGGAACTGGAAAGTCAGGAATGGAGACTTTTCTCTCCACCTCACTGGAGTCACTTCTATGTGTGTATAGTTTGTGTGTCTGCTCCATTCTCCTGGATTCCATAGATGTCTGGGCACTCTCAGCTTCAACCCCAGCTCTGCATGACTTCCCGGGTGAGACTAATTAGCACCTTTATGACTCAATTCCAAATTCCCAGAAGAATATGATCTCTTGGCTTGGTTTACTTCAGGTGTCTGCCCTTGATCCAGTCAGTTTAGACCAAGACTCATGGTCACAGGATCAAAATACGGTTGCCAGGTCCAGCATTTCAGCAAGGCCTCGGGAACTCATTCAGAAAAGATGGCACGAACTAGGCAAACTAACTAGTTAACATCTCTACCACAATTTACAGATAATTTAAATTCAATATTCTGTTAAATGGTGTAGTGAATCAATTATTGTCATAAATACATCCTTTAGGACTCAATAAATGAAAATTAAGTTGATATAAATGAATGCTAGCAGGTGAGAAAGATTTGGTCTACCTTCCAGAAAGTTTCTGCCAATAACGTAATTTCTCCTTAAAATACTTATTTTCAGTTTCTACTTTATTCCTCTCAATCAGCATCCAGCTGCCCCTGTGAGACCAATAACAGAGCCTTTGTTAGCCTGGTAGACTTTAAACAGGATAATGAAGACTGGCAGATTCAGGAACGCTATGAATTCTTGGTCTTGGGACTTTCATACCAAATAATTTAATGAGCTGCCTTTCTTTTTGCATTTATTTGTTTTTGTTTTTGTTTTTGTTTTTTGCCTTTTACTTTTCCTTGTATTAACTGAGTATTATCTACAGCTGTCCTGGCTTAACTAAATGTAATATCGCTATTTATAATTTGTCAGTGGTATGTACTATTATGCCATCATCTCCTGGTCCATTCTTCAATAAGTAGGTAACAAGGAATTCCACTTGGAAGAATGTTACTTGGCCAAAGGCAGAAAGCTACTAAATTGTTTGGAATCAACACACTGATTCATTCATTAAAACAAAACAAAAATAAATAAATAAAATTTTGTTAAGAGATTATTAAAATTAATAATCTCTTAAAACTTTTAGTTATGTGCTAAATTTAAAATGAATAACAAATTATTGAATTTTTAATCATTTTATTCTAAACTTTAAATGTCTAATTAATTTTCATTTAAAATTAAAATTTTTATTTTAATTTAAGAATCAATTGATCAATTGAAACAAACACAAGAAATATCATGAGTTTGAGGCTCCATTATTTTATCTTTGCCATCATAAAGGTAGATTTTGGGGCGCATTGTTGTTTTTTGCCTAACAGAATTCTGGATATGTCCCTTGAAAGTAAAAACTGAGGGACTGGCTTAAATTGGTGATCTGTTGAAGTCCCTTTCACCTCAAGGACCCTGACAGTAGTTTTTCCATTCTACTATGTATTACTAATATAATGCACACTTTACATTTTTGTTTCCAGTTTATCTTTACAAAACCCTAGGAAGAAGGTAGCATTAATCTCATTTTACACATGAGGAATCTGACCCCTAGGCAAAGTAAGGAATTTGCCCAAGGTTGCACGTATTACCAAGGTCTGGATTGAAATCTATGTCTGGCAGACAACAAAGCCTAGGATTTTTCCACTATATCACAAGGCCTATCAGCAAGAAATTGTCCCTTTTCCCAAGTTTCATAGTCCAATGATGACAAATCATCCAACAGATTTCTTTTCAAACTAGATGAAAATTCTGTGGGGAAGTAATCTCTCTGTTTTGCAATTTACCCCTCTGGAGGTATTTGTATTTTAAAAAAGCTCTCCGCGTAATTCTGATCACCTCCCCAGCTGCCTTCCAATGTTCCTCGCCTTCCTCTTCACGTGGTCAGCTCCTATTCACCTGGACTCAACTATGGTCAATTTACTATTTCAGGTCCTCTTCATTTCTCCACTTGCGTGATTCCATCAATGAACTCATCATATTGTTTCACAATTACTTATTTACGTGAGGTTTGCCCTCTTTTGACAGGGGACCTTACTTAAAGCAAGAATTGCATTTTTGTGTCTTCAGTATCTAACACAATGTCTTACACTCAATAAAATGTGTTTCAGAGAACTAAATCAGTAAACAAACATTTCAGAGCCACTTGAAAATAGCCTGAGAAAAATCTCCAAATTTGTTTCATTGTTCATTACACCTAGTGAATTAACTGAGTAATTCAATAAATATTAAATCACAAGACAACTTTATAGGTTCCAAGAGCAAAACATCATCCTTGAATGCGGAAACTCCACAGAGAACTACATTTCCCGAAATCCCCGAGGCCCAGTCGTAGTTGGTTTGCTGACTGTTCTTGAAAGCCTGTCACAACAACCAATACTGTGGCGAGAATTTCCCTGAGCAGGGCAGGAGGTGACCAATCACAAGGAAGAGGGCGGGCACTTCTGATTTCGGTTCAGAAAACCCTCTGTAGCTCGGGACCGTCAAGGGCTGGAGCTGGTAACCTGTGCCCTCCCTCCATACACCCACCCCACGAATTAGAATTAGTCTTTATGCGCTTCCATCCTTCCTTACGTTTTTCCTAGTTTCCACATCCTTCCTAGTCAAGCACCTCTGTTTCCCAACCACATTTCCTTGTTGAACTCACTCTCCGGGAAGCGTACCTGCAGCATGAATCTACCTTTTCAAACTTGAGCCAGACATGTGTGTCTACGCATCCAAGTGGGATTGTGACAGTGAAGCAGTTTAAAGGTTTGAAGGAAAAGTTCATTCTTCCCACCTTTCCCCTTGCAAGAATGGAGAAGCTACTGGGGATTACTTAGTGGACCATCAGCATTACAAGGCGGCTTGAAGGTTCTGAAAACGAGTGAATCGCGCGGTGTTTACTTCCACCCTCACTCCCGCCCTCATCTCCACCCACCCGAGCGTGCGGACTGAAGCCAGGGCTGGTGTGTCACTGGTCCGGGCAGACACCAGGCCCTGGAGCCGTCTCCCTTTGGCAGCCTATTCCATTCCACCAGCTACCTGCCATCGCCACGCTTTAATCCTACCAACAGTAACAGCTTCAGGAAAGAATTCATTTTCCCCCCTTTAGGTTCATCTCCTTTCCTAGTACGTTTCCAAGTCTGTCATCCTCTTGTCACAGACATAACTGTTGTCTAGACGCTCTTTTTCAAAATCCAAATCCAAATTCCAAATCCAAAACAAAGCCCACTAATAAAGCAACAACAATAATATTGCAGCCGGCAGCCAGGAGTGTGCGCCTCATTAAAGTATGAGAGCATGAACCCCTGCTTTAATAACTGCATTTGAAATGAAGGTTTCCTGCTGCTTGTTAGTCGTCAACATTTTTACTACCAGCTGCAGGATAAGCAGCTGCATCCTCTGGCAGGGCGATTGGGATGGCAGAAATTTAGCCACGGTGTGGGATTTTCGCAGAGGATAATTTAAGCCCCAGCTCCAGTCCGGCGGCGGGTTGGGGTGGGGGGGGAGGTTGCGGTGCGCATGCTCGGCAGCCTGGCTCCGCGGAGGCCCAGCTGCCGCTGCCGCCACCGCCGCGGCCGGCGCTGTAACCGCGGCCGCCGCTGCTGCTCGGAGCGGGCGTTGGTGCCGTGTGCCGAGGCGCCCTGTCAGGCGAGAGGGAGCGGCCCGGCGGGAGCGCGGGCGGCGGCGGCGCCTGAGGAAGGCAGCCGAGGCTCTGAAGGAGCGAGGGCGGGCCAATCCAGCGGCGGAGGAGCGAGGCGGAGAGCGCGGGGACCCACCCCGGGCGCCCTGCGTGCGATGCCCGGCGGGCAGCGGCGCTGAGCTGCAAGGGAGGCCGAGCGGCGGCCGCGGACAGACAGCCGGCGACCCCTGCGAGGAGGAGGAGGAGCAGGAGCGGGAGGAAGCGCCGAGGGACCGCGGGGCCCTGGGCGGGCGAGGAGCGGCGGGGCCGCGGGCCATGGACGCGGCGGCGGCGGCGGCGGGGGCGAGCCGGGGCGGCGGCGCGGCGCAGAGTCAGCCCGCCGCCAGGTGAGGCTGGGCGGAGCGGGCTCCGGACGCCGCCGCCACTGCTGGGCCGCCCGGCCGCGAAGCGAGGCGGCGGCGGCGGCGGCTGAAGCGGCGGCACAGCAGCCGCGACGAGCAGCGGCGGCCTCGGAGGAAGAGAGGTCGCCGCCCGGGGCTCTGCTGGCCGCGGCGCTCTCGTCGTCGCAGTATTTCCTGTTCGAATTATCTTTTGCTTCTCCCCAGCTGCCTCCTTCCCCTCACACTCCCACTCTCTCCCACTCCTCCGCGGCCTTGGCTCTTGCCCCCCACCCGAGGACGCCCCTTACCTCTCCTCCTGGGCTGCGGGGGAGCCCCGCCGAGACCATGAGGAAATTCAACATCAGGAAGGTGCTGGACGGCCTGACCGCCGGCTCGTCGTCAGCCTCGCAGCAGCAGCAGCAGCAGCAACACCCGTCTGGGAACCGGGAGCCCGAGATCCAGGAAACGCTCCAGTCCGAGCACTTTCAGCTCTGCAAGGTGAACCGAGCGCGCAGCCCCGCGAAAATCGGGGTCGTTTTAGGGGCACCACGGGGTTTACTTGCGAGTGCGAGGAAATAGAGCGCCAATAATAATCACACCTCGAATAAAGGGCTCGCTCCTTTAGCAAACAGTTTGCTTGGTGGGCTATTTTGGAGATTGACATCACCTTACTCCTTTTCGTTAATTTTTTTCTCTCCCCTTTTCGCATGCAGCAGTCATTTCAAGGTTGCTTCTAACGTACTATACTGACCTTTAATTTGTATTCTTAATCTTTAAGTTTTTATATTCAAGCATTTTAATATATAATTCACAACTTCTAAGTTCCCTTTGGGAACAGTGTCTAATGAATATTGTTTATCCAAAAACCAAACCTGTTTAACTAGATATTGGCTCCTTACTTTATCCTTAAAATGGGGTAGGAGGCTTAAAATATGAAATCACAGGGTCTTTTTATTATTGCGTTTGGTTAAAAAGTTAGAACTGTTGATTTTTGCCTATTAATGGCACGACAATTGCCATAGCGATCTGTAATTCAGAAAGAATGATGCAGCGAATTAATTCACCAGCTGCTCAATGAGAAATACAAACTTGTCTTGGTATAAATACTTGCTTTCCTCATAAATACCAGGCGCTCATAAGTCGTAGTTTCTTAAAAGTGTGTATGTACATCGCTTTTTTTGCCCTAATGTCCTAAAATTACTAAAGATTTAATAGCAAAATACAAAAAAATAGATGCTGTATTTATTTTTATTCTCTTACAGTTGCAAAATGTTGGGATAGATGTTTGCTAATTGCTTTGCTGAATCCTTAACTAATTATGACAGCATTTCCTTAGAAGTACTTGCATTAGCATCCGAATAAAGTAATGAAGTTACCACACTTGAAATAAAGCATGAATTGCATTTCTAAATGAATTTACAGAATTTTTGACCACTGCAAACTTCAGTAATTTGTTCTCAGACATAATAGTATAAAATGTTAATAAGAAATAATCAATTTTCTTCTATAGAATACCAGTATGATGGAAAAGCAGAAATTAAGGTATAACACTGGGATAGAATTTTTTTTTCTTTTTCATTTCAGGTTCTATGTACATAAGTTTTGTTTGATGTAGAATTCATAGTTGTCTGCTTTAAAAAAAAAAAAGCAATGCATGTATATGTGTTTTGCATCAGTTATAATTGGTTCTAGATTCTAATGCTCTATTGACTTTTCTCTTTTAAAATTTTGCTTCCTGCCTGGGTTGCTGTGATGTCATTTGCCCATCCCTAGACTGTTCGCCATGGATTTCCCTATCAACCCTCAGCCCTGGCCTTTGATCCTGTGCAGAAGATCCTGGCAGTGGGAACTCAGACTGGTGCTTTAAGGCTGTATCCTTTCATTTATTTTTTTTTTAACTTTTACTGTATTTTCCCCAATCCTTCTGTGTGGCTGAGTAGTTGCTTTTCCTGTTGAATTCCAAAGAAATGGTATGATCAAGTATTATGTGAAATCATGTGATAGTGTCTTTCCCCACAATTATACATGTATTCAGGTTGTAGGCTGCTGTGTTATTTCTCAGCTCTCAGTTTATAGTAGCTAAACACATATCCACCTAGAGTTCTGAAGTTTTGCTATAGTAACTACTGCCTTTGCAAGGAGGTAGAAACTTCTAAGGGGAAATGTATCTGCTTGTACTAGTGGTCTAGCGAATGGAGTATGTGGAGGATGGGGTTTAAAGATAATAGCACAAGGCATATTTTATTTACTTTTTTAAAATATTGTGCATGGTAGGAGTTGAACTTAAGGCCTGTTTATTACTGTAATGAATTAGAGGTTGAATTTGAATTTGGTTGGTTGTCTTGTCCATCTAGAAAAATCATTAGAAAAAAAATTGTAAATTAATTTCATATAAATAGTGTTTCTATTTCTATAAGTTTTGGAGCATTTTCTTAGTATAATGCAAATGGATATGTTTTCCCTTTTGTCATCTACATTTGTTATGTATATGTAAAAGCTGTTAGGTTAGGTGTGTATTAGTATAGAAAGAATTATGTTTCCTGGTTATGCGTGAAATATAATAGTTTTGTCATAGCATTTTTTCCAGATAACCTACTCATTCTTCAAGATCATTCTTATAGTCTGAACAATGGAGAATACTTCACAATTCCTCTTTCAAACTATTTAACTTGAGATAAAATTGTTTACTTTTACTGTGACATTTACCCATGCTTAACCTAAATGTACTTATTTTTAAACTTAAATATAAAATTTTAAAAAGAAAATGCTTTGTTCATCCATCTGTAAGACATCTGCTTCCCACATATTATTGAAGTAATGTGTTGGTAATAAATAGGAAAAAAAGCACTAGATGATAAAAACACAAAGGAGCAGGGAACTTTACCCACCACATTTTAGATTTATCTGGGTCCTGATAAGGGGGAGGGAAGCCTGCATTTGAATTAAACGTGTGCCTTACATTTCCTTATACTCTTGAAATCTTCATTTCAAACTATATTTTCTATCAGGATATTCCTCAAGTTTCATTTGTGATTAGTGTGCTATGTTCAAAATGCTTATAAAAGTTTTCAAGTGGGCAGTTGAACTGTGTTACTAAGTGAAATCTACCATTCATAGTAAAATACCAGTAGTGCACTCTTACCTATTAAAATGGTAAAATCTGACCAGGCTAGATGTGAATCTGTGAATGTCTAAGACCGTATGTCTAAATGGCTCTTGCCCAAATTTCTAGATAGTTGACTCTAAAATATTTTTGGCTTCAATTGTTTTAGATATTTTTATTCCTATACCCAATGATCAGTACCTTCCAGTTTAGGGTTCCTGTTTTAGTCTTGTGAAGATGATAATAAAGCTAATTTTGGCAGTGTGGATACTAATGGTTTAGCAAAACTCTGTGTAGTGAGTGACAAAAGTAGTATGTTGTTGGATCTAGATGGACTGTTTAGAACGCAAAGCAGATTTTTTGTTGTTGTTTTCAACAAGAAAGTATCATTCCTGGACTAATAGAGGGAAAAAAAGTTGAATTACATCAGTTATTTTTATATTATTTTGCCTTTTAAGTGGGTTCAGTTCTTATGATTTCCCCAGTGTGGTCTCAATTTTCTTATGGTATGTAACTTTTTTTCCTTTTAACAGCCAATCTCCTCTTATAATTTAATATAACTGTAAGTACCATAAGCAAGACTGATTTTATAAAACCAGGTATTTTTCTTAGACAAGACTTTTTACCCCTAATGTGTTTGGGTAATTAGCAAATTACACAAACAGAGACGTAAAGACGTTAGGCCTAATGCTAATTGCCAAATAAAGGCAAGGATCAGGTGTACAAAATTATGACTTACGTCTTTTGCTTTTATACATATGTTTTATAGTTAAATACTTTATGGAAAGTGAACCTGTAATTTTTAATTACACTCTTTTTTTTAAGAACCTCTCTTACTCTATTTAGAATAAAGTTAGGAAAGCGATTTACTGAATACATTTCTACTTTCCCTTTTTATGAGATTTATATGCTCATTCCAGAATGATAAATTGGTTTAACAGTAATACCACCTAGTTATTTCTTCTGTTAAGTTTAAGTGATAAGCTTATGAGCTTTATTATGGCCTTGATTTATAGAAAATGACTTAGACCTTTTTATTTTTGCGCATTTTCCACATTGAGGTTGTGTTAGTTTCTGTGTTCTTTGTTTTGAAAGCTAGACAACTAAAATTTAATTTATTTCAAAGCTCCAAACTATTACAAGTCCGTTCTATTATTATTATAGACTTATTACAAGTCTGTTCTATTGCCCTTACTCTTATATTTTTCACTATTGTAGTTGGTTTTAATCGTTATCTTTTTCTTCTCACATTAGATTCTTGTAGCCTGTGATAGATTTGTCCTAAAAGATGTGTTTAGAGCAGAAATAATACTTGCAGGTAAAGTCTTTTCTTTCATTTAACTGTGGAGCAGAGAGTAGGAGATGTTTTCTGAAGTGGGATTGGGCTATTAAAATTTGAATTGCATATCTAATTTAACTAATAGAGTGTCTTCCTAAATGTTGGAGGACTGTACTAATTTTATTTTGAGGTTAGAAAAAATGATGAGAAATTTACGTCTGGTATCTAATGTTTTGTAGATAAGAATTAGAGAAAATCTGAATCCTTAAATAATATCTAACCAATAATGAGGGAAAATCAATTCAATGTATTTGCTGCATTACTTTATAGTGAATGGCTGATGTCATTATAAACATGCTTTATGTTCAACCTTCTTGGCTTCTGGAGTGAATATGAGGTTGGAATGAAATTAACTGATAGGAAGCAGGAAAGCATAATTGTATATGCCAAGTCATATAGTGGTGATGTGATTTAATTATCTTAATCTTTCCCCCTGCCATGTAGAAATAGGTATAATTTGATTCTTCTGAGTAATCTAGGGATCAGAACTATTGGGATAAAATAATCTCTATCTATTCCCATGTGGAATACGGAAAAGGGAGGAAAAGGTTCTAAATAAAAAATGAAGGCATTTCTACTAATGCTGCTGTGGTTCTTATCTAGACCCCTGGTTTACTAGTATCATCTCTAATTGCTTCATAGGCTGTTGTAACCAGGGGCTATTTAGATCTTATTTTCAAGGTATTTTTGTCTAAACACAATGAGGTTGTTTTGTGTGCGAATATTTCAGGGATTATGCTAAACAATGGAATTTCAAATTTACTGAATTTTTGTAAAAGTTTGAGTTTTTAAATATCAAAATTATTATCAAAGGACCTCATTTATTGTCTTTCTGACTTGTGGAAAATACAGTACAGTAGGCAGTCTCTGCTTTGGTAAACTATGGACTTGCATTTTAAATTGCAGTGTAATGTTGCTGACTGCAGGCTTATGAAATGATTTTTGTACCTTGGAGTTCATTTAACAAGCACTCGTTAAGTGTTAACATGAGATTATAAATTATGGGCTGATTTCTTGTTCGTGTCTTGCCACTAAAGAATTGTGTCCTTGAGTTAGTTTTTTTCTTTTAAAATGAAGGTGCTGTATTAGATGACTTCCTCAAGAAATAGCTCTGTGATTCTAAGTAGTTATATATAGTTCTAGGTGAGTATGCAAAAGAAATAAAAATATGATTCTTACCTTCACAAAGTTTCCAGTCCTAACTAAAGGACTAGAATTAGTTAAATGTAATTGGAGTTTGAATTATTTAGGGGTCCACTGACATAATGTAAAGTCAGATTACATGCAAATTTATTGCATTTGATGACATGTCTGCATGTTAGTAGATGAGGATTCCAAATGGCAGGGAAAAGGAAGTGGGAAAATTATTCTAGGCAAGCAGTGTGGGGAAAAGTAGAGAAAAAGGAAATATGGTAGTTTAGAGGAATACTAAAGAGATTGGTTGAAACTGTGGTCCTAGTTGAGGTGTGGGGGAAAAATAAGGAGCCAGTTATTTGAAAACCTTGAATGTTAACCTCAGTTATCTGTGTGTTATTCAGTGAGAAATCGTAGTTATATAAGGAGATATGCTGACTAGAAGACAGTGTGATTTTTAGGATATCTAATAGGGCAGTGGTATCGTGGGTGAAAAGAACAGACCAAGGGAACCTTAATATGTGATTATTAATCCATATGGGTAGTAAAGAGGACTCAAAGCAGCAGTAGTGGAATGGGAACTGGAGAAGGATCTGATGACTTCTATGTGTCAAATCTTGGAGTAACTAAAGATGATAAAATTTAGCAAATACCACACTAAGGAAATTACAAGACAAATGGAAAACTTAATGAAGAATGTGTCAGAGTAATGTTGAGTGTGAAATTAATGCTATCTTTTACTTTTATCCTATTGCTGTTTTGAGGAGGTAGGCTAGATTTATATGAGCTTAAGAGCATGATATGCTTTTATATTTGATTTCCTTTGTGTTAGTCCTTGGTGATTACCTTGATTTTGTTACTGAATTGAACTAGTTTAAAGTCACTGTTAGCTGTTTGGCTTTGTCTGTTTATCCTTCGTTAGTGTCTGTTAGTAGTACTAGCATTTTGGGCTGGATAATTCTGTTGGTTTGTCTAGCACATTGCAGACTATTTAATATCCCTGGCTCTCACTTAACTAAATGCCAGGGTTGCCTCTGCTGTCGGTGTGGCAACCCAAATGTCTTCACATGCTTCCAGGTGCTCCTGGCTGAGAACCACTACACTTTGTCCTACTTTGTTCTTCACCAGTTAAATAGGAGTAATAACCCTACCTAGCTCATGAAGTGCACATCAGGATTAAATGCAATAATGTATATGTGCAGCTTTTAAGACCATGCAAGGACTGTTTTGGGACTATTTAATATGATAGTATTAAAAATAATGAGAGTTTTTCTGTGTTTTTAATTTTCAAGTTCTTCATTTATTTTAGCAAATATTTGCTGAGAAGCAGCTAGGTCCCAGGCACTGTGAGGAAGGCCTTAATTTCATTTATTTTTGTTGCTGATGCAGTTTTCAAAGAAAGGTCTTGAAAAGTACTATCTTTGTCTTCTTTGAAATGGTTGTGTTCTTTCAACCACAAGTTTGCAAGATTGCTATTTAGGTGTGAGAAGATAATATATGTGAAAGTATGATACACACAGTAGGTGATAAATGATTAATGACTTATAAGCATTAGAATGTTTGACTTGCTGCTTATTAATTTTATGAAACATAATTAAAATATTAGAAAAAAGATTTGGAAATAGATTTATATTCAAAGTAGTTAAAAGTGAAACAGTTTAGGATTTAGCCAAATTTTTATTTCTCTTCTCCCCCGTCATCCTTTTTGTTCATAGAATTCTAGTCATTCAGAATTTGAGCTGTAAGGGGGAAGCAAGGACTTTGAAATACTTCAACTTCTCAGCTCTTATCTCTTCATTAAAGAGGACTTTGTATAAAAGGAAGAATGAGTACTGTGTCAGCTATAGGTTGTGATCCTCAGCGTGGATTACTGCTGCAGGAAGAATAGACGCATTTTCTTTAGAAACTACCAGAAACAGTGTCTGCCAGGAAGCAGTTATTTTGCAGTGAATTTCTTGTGGAGGGAAACAAAGTATGATAGAATCTGAATGGAAATGAAAAGGGATATATGTTAATTATTGAGGAGTCAAATCTGTGCTTGGTAAGCCTTTCTGCATTCAATACGATGGTTTTTATTTCTGCTTGGTATTCTCTTTCTTTACTTTTTTTTTTTTTAAGTATAATTTGCTTTAAAATTATAATCTCACTTTGCCATCCTAAAGGTAAAGGTAAAGGAATTTTAGGAGTATTACCTTATCATTAAAAGATTTGTGTTCTAGTCTTCAGACTAATTTTGGATAAGCCAACTAAAATCTCTGGGCTTTAGTTTCTTTTTCTGTAAAATGAGGAAATTGGGATGTGTGATTTCCAAGAGTCCTTCCAGCTCTAGAATCTAGAATTTTTTTCTCCCCTGCAGAGGATTTGGGCAGGCTCTGAACCATCTCTGTCCAGAGTGGTCTTCCGATTCATTGTTCTGAGTACCTGTTAAAAAGGATAAAGTATTGGACTCAGTCCCAGTTGTGGGCCCCTTTACTTTGTACCCATTGACTGCACTCATAAGTCTAGTCAGTACATGTATAGGTATAATCCTTTGTTTACACAAGGGATCAGGAAAAAGCATGTGAAACATACTTTTCTCATTGTTGAAATAGCAGCTTACATTGAATACTAAAACAGTAGTTGCTTTTTCTTTGTATAATTGGGAAGATCTCATTATGACATAGGACACTTGGGGGCATTTTTAAATTCAATTAACAAAGTTTACTTTTCTTTCTTGGGTGTTAATGGTCAGGGTATAAAATTAAAATGAAATTACTTTAAAATAATCCTGGGTTCCTAATCATGTGATTCTATTAATTTTTATATAAGAAATTCAATATGGAGACTAATTTCATTGACTTGCTGGTATGTAATTTGAGTAGTAAATTTGGTCATTATGTAGTAACTTGGAATGGTAATAACTGGTGATGTACATGTAAATAAGTGGACTATGGGGTGAGTATCTAAATAAAAGTTATGCTTTGATTGTCTCCATTAGACTTTATCTTCTTGCATTGGAAGGGACACCTTATTTACGAGTCGGAAATTAACAATCTGATTGTCAGCATTGATCTGTTTTATAATATTTAAAGGAGAATTTCCTGTCCTGATTATCATCATCATAAAGTATACTCAGTATCGTGGGATTGCAGATTAATGAAATGTTTTTGGTTTGAACTAAACATGTCTGTTTAAGACTATAGCAGAATGATACAGAGAAAAGGACGTTATACTATATATTACCTTTTGTATTTGAATGCCTTTTATCAAACATAATAGAACTCTATAAAATTTCTTGGGAAGCAAAACGAAGTGACTGGTGATTTGATTTTTATGAAATAAATTGTTAAGAATTCGTAAAACTATAGTCATAAAGGACGATCAAAAGATATTTGATACATCTCCCTTCCCTTAGTCACATGTGATGTAAGTCATTCTAAGGAGAAGAAATAGCACCTTCCAATTTAATTACTCAAACTTTTTCCTATAAAGATGTTCAGGCTTCTGTATATCTTGTACTTTAATTTGAATCCATTTCTAATTTTTATTTGCAACACTGAAGAAGAAAGACTAGTTATCGTCCGTATATCATTACTACAATTTTTAACATTTTTGAAGAATTTAAATAGTAAAGTCATCTCAGATTTAGCAATCCCAATTGCTTTAATCTCTCATTCTTTTGTATTTCATTTTAAATAAAATTTTGACACTAGCTCTTTTTAATTTTAGGCTGTGGGTAAAATATGGGGGGCAGGGTGCATAGGGGAAAGAATCATTGACACAGTTTACTCCTTACTACTCAAGTGTTCCACAATGGGCTATGTTTTTAGTGATTCCTTAAGTCTAAATACTTTTCTTCCCTGTTCAAATTATTCTTATCTGTAAAGCCCAGTGCCTTTGTCTTTGTGATGTGGTTTTGGTTTAATTCCATCCCTACTTCCACCCACAGAGGTATCTTTTTCTTAATTCAACATTTAAAGTCTAAATTTCTACATTACCATCCTTTATACATAATATCACATAGTCATTAAATGCCTAAAACTAGACCTTTTGGAAATTATAGCTATAATATTGAGTGTTATTTTTGTTTTAAAATAAAAACTGTCAGAAATGTCACAGCATATGAGAAGATGCAGTAGAGTCCAAAGTGCACAGCAGAATCAACCAGTATCCTCTGCCTTATCGAGAGTGCAGAATTTGGATAGTGGATATATAATCAGTATACAGTTATAAAATCAAAACAGAAGGAACATACAGATTATTTTTATGCCCAAAATTTTAATATTTTAAAAGGATAATAAGATACCTTTATATATTATTTGGGCTAATTATTAAAACAGCAGAGTTTTTTCAGTAGCATAACTCAGAGAACTAAGTTTTGAAAAGCCACACAGTAGTTTAAAAGTCATTTCCATAATCCTAATATTTTACAAATGGGCTTGTGCCCTAGTTTTTTTTTTTTTTTAATTGAAGTATAGTCGATTTACAAAGTTGTGTTAATTTCTGGTATACAGCATAGTGATTCATTTATATGTATGTATTTGTATGTATGTATTCATTTATATATATGTTATATATATATATTCCTTTTCATATTTTTCATTATAGGCCATTACAAGGTATTGAATTTCCCTGTGGTATACAATAGGACCTTGTTATTTATCTATTTTGTATGTAGTAGTTAGTATCTACAATACTGAACTCCCAATTTACCCCCTCCCTACTCCCTTTTCCCCCTGGTAACCAGAAGTTTGTTTTCTATGTCTGTAAGTCTGTCTTTGTTTTGTAAATAAGTTCATTTGTGTCGTGTGTTTTTTTTTTTTTTTAAGATTCCACATATAAGTGATATCATGTGGTACTTTTTTTTCTTTCTGGCTTACTTCACTTGGTATGATGATCTCCAGGTCCATCCATGTTGCCACAAATGGCATTATTCTTTTTAATGGCTGGGTAGCATTCCATTATATATATATATATACCACATCTTCTTTTCCAGTCATCTGTAGGTGGACATGTAGGTTGCTTCCATGTCTTTGCTATTGAACATACAGATTATTAAATGATCAACTTAGTATGTTCTCTACTAAAAATTATATGGAAAAATGTGTGTGTGTGTGTGTGTATATACATGCACTCATACAATTAAAGTAATGAAGATCTAAATCTTTCAGGATCCAGCAAACTTCTTCTGTAAAGAGAAAGACAGTAAATATTATGGCTTTATCGTCTCTGACACAACTTCTCAACTCTGCCAATGTAGCACCAAAGCAGCAACAGAGAATATGTAAAGGGAGGAGTGTTGATGTGTTTCAGTATAACTTTATTTATAAAATCAGTCAGTGGGCTGGATTCCGCCCACAAGCTAAAATTTGCCAATCCCTGTTTTAGTTTATTAGGCTGCCTTGCTTTTAAATTGGAGAGGAATGCTCAGGAAGGAATTACTATTGACATTTTTATAGTTAAGTTTCATAAATTATACTTGCATATTAGTTTAAATTTAATCTTTTAGTTATAAGTAGAAAAATATTTTAAGAAAGAAGCAATGATACATGGTACTGCTATATACCAAGTTAAATTATTTTCATAAGTATTTCTTTGATTCTGTGAAAGATGCATTATTCTTCTGGTAAATTATAATTAGTATAGTAATGAAGATGACTAATTAGGTATCCTTTGGGGACAGTTTAGTGATCAGGTCTACTACTGAAATGTTCAACTTGTTTGAGACCTTTCTAATTTTAATTTAAAATATATTGGCATTTGTAACTTTTTCCTAATATTTTCATTAATATTATATAAAGATATATAGAACATTTACTTTTAAAAATAAAAGTGAGTGTGAGCATTTTATTAAAATACTGTGATTTCTTAGATGTCTGCAAATTTTGATTAAAAATAACTCATTTTCACTTGTGGAAGAACACAACTTGAGAAATGTATTAACAACAACAGAAAAACCTAAAGCTCTTAAGAGCAAATTTAGGTGCATGGTTACCTTCTTTAAGAGTCAGATACATTGCATGCACCTTCTTGGAAAGAATGTATATAGTGCTTTAATTGAAAACAAATTATATCTACTCTGAAAAATCTTTATAGTTGCTCACTGTTTATATCATTTTTTGGTAGCAGTAAATATAATTTTATTCAGTAAATAAGGCTAATTTCTACTTAAGATTCATTTCTCCAACTACTTAAGATTCATTTCTTCTTTTGGAAGTTGTTATATAAGACAAATAATGAAATGATGACATGCTGAGCAAATTTGCTTTATTGCTGCTATTATTTAAAAATGTGCATTGATCTAGAATAACATTCCCTTAAAATAGAGGAGAATGCAAAAGTTTTTAACTAAAAAATACCAGACATTTTTGGTTTTATTATAAGCTTCATTTGAAAATTAGGGTTTGCTAAACACATGTGTTATTTGCAAAAAAATATAGTCTGAAAAATTATATGGTAGTTTCTAAATAATAAGGTTTTTTTTTTTAATTAGGGATATCTTTATAATAACTTTTCATTGTTTCCCTTTCAATAAGTGCTATCTAGAACTTTTGAATCTTTTCCTGTGAGGTTGGTTGTCTGTTGAAGAATGATTAATCCTACCCTTTCTTGAAAGTACATAATCTTTTCTTGTAATAGCAGTACCCTTGCCTTTTCACAGCAGTATTCTGCCAAAGGTGACTATAAATCTATGACATCAGCTAGTGCAGTACTTTCTGCCAAATTGCTTTCCTTTTGTGTATTTTTTTCTTTTTTGTCTTTTGAAAGGGGAAAAAGTGTTGAAACAGATTTTCCATCCATTCAGTCTTTGTACTTTGTTTTTCATAATGTGTTTTATTTTTCTTTTAAAATTTAGTTTGCCATACTTGAGAAAAGAACTTAGACATTAAGCATCTGAGAATGGATGCTGAGATAAAAGATTGTTTTTACTTGATTGTGAGAATGTGTGTTCCTTCTTGTTTCTTTAGCCCAGACCACTGTTATTTATGACTGTTTCACAGATGAGTGAGCAGGTGGTTCATTTAAATGTATATTTATGTATCAAAAGCCGTTCTAAAGACTTGCCTGTGATAATAAGTATAATTCATTTTGACGCCTTTACAGATGATCCCAACTCCAAAACAGTAAATAATAAGAATATTTTTCAACTACTCTGTTCAAAATAATAAAAATTCTTAATTCAAAATAATAATGGAAGATGTAACTAGAAGTCTGTTTCAGTTCAGTTAATGCTATAATTATATTTTAGTCTAGTCAGTTACTTTGTTTTGGTGTTGTTTCACTCACATGAAGAGAAAGCAGTTGACTAACATAATTTTTCTACCATTAGACATTTACTGTAAAATATTACAATTGTGTTGGGTTAAAGCAGTTTTAAATGTTGATGGATGCATCTTCCATGGTTAATTTTAGCATTGTTAAATTTTTACTGTAGAAATAGTACACGTTATAGTTTTGCTTAAATAGCAGACTAGCAGAATGTTAGAATTGTGAGTCAGCAGTAAAAATTAAATCTGTCTACCCTTATAATCATGAGGCTGTGGCTAGCTTCATTTTTTTATTGAAGTATAGTCATCATTTTTTAATGTTAATTTTTTAGATAGGCTTTACTTTTTAGAGCAGTTTTGGCTTCACAGCAAAATTGAGTAGAAAGTACACAGATTTCTCATATACCCGTGTTCCCACTCAGTACAGCCTCCCCCATTATCAGCATCCCGCACTAGAGTGGTTTGTTTGTTACAATTGATAAACCTACTTTGACACATCAGCCTCCAAAGTCCATAGTTTAGGGTTTTCAATATTAAAAACTCCACACAAACTACCAGGACTGATCAATGAATTCAGCAAGGTAGCAAGATACAAGATTAACGTACAGAAATCTGTTGCATTTCTTGACACTAACAATGAAATATCAGAAAAGGAAAGTTAAAAAACAAAAAACAAAAAACCCTTTTAAAATTGAATCACAAGGAATATACCTGACCAAGGAGATGAGACTTAATTTGCTGAGAACTATAAAAAATTGATAAAGGAAATTGAAAATGATTCAAAGAAATGGAAAAATATCCCATGCTCTTCTATTGGAATAATTAATATTGTTAAAATGGCCACCTGAAGCAATCTACAGATTTAATGTGATCCCTATCAAATTACCCATGACACTTTTCAAAGAAGTAGAACAAATAATCCTAAAATTTATATGGAACCATAAAAGACCCAGAATTGCCAAAGCAATCCTGAGGCAAAAAACAAAGCTGGAAGCATAACCCTTCCAGACTTCAGACAATACTACAGAGCTACAGTAATCAAAACGGTGTGGATGGAATGACAGCTTCCAAATTTCTTGTGTGCTGGAGAAAAAACCGGAAGTCTATTAATTTCTATAGGTGACAAATTCATGATCTTGAAAAAGAGGTTTTTCAATTGATGTTTTTCAAGTAGGTGAAACTACAGAATAGGGGTACTATACCGTAAAAGTGAAAATTAATTTGTTATTTGACAAAGGTTTTATATTGCAGATACGTTCATTGGTCATAAAATAAAAAATGAAATGTTCTTTACTATGTTAAACTTTAGTAAAGACTTATTAAGTCTTTATATCCTGAGCATATTCCTATCAAACTGATCAGAAGCTAGTTCAGATGGAAATAATTTTTTAGAAGTTTAGAAAGTAAGACTTATAATGTGATACTAAGGGGATTCATGATTATTCCATCTGAAGAAAGTCTAAGAAATTATTTAATTATTCGTATACATGACTTAATTTTGTGGTAGTGCTAATTATGCTTTTGCCCACAAGATTTCCAGATTTTCTCAACTATGGCTGTACATTAGGATAATTTGTGAAGCTGAAAACAAACAAACAAACAAACAAAAAAAACAATGCCCTAACATGTGCTTGGATTTCTTTTCTAGATATTTTGATTCAGTGAATCTGGCATGGGGTTTGACATCTGTAATTTTTTTAATCTTAAATGTCCAAGGACGCTTATAATGTAGAACCAAAATTGAGAAATACTGGTTAAATGTTCAATAGGCAGAATAGCAGTATTCCTAGTGAGGCAGATGGTAGATGAGAAACATGTTCAACATAGTGTGTGCAGAGGGGATATCATTTTAAAGCAATTGTAACATCTTGAGATGTCTGGTATAACCATGAGGAAGTAAGCTGACACTTTTCATCCCATTGCCTTTGGAGACAGGGCTGTGAAACTGTGATGTATGAAATATTTATGAAGATGGAAAGGAACTGGAATTCCAGATTTGAATTAGTGTTTCCTCTTCCTAGCAGTGTATCACTGGACATGACAACCAGCAATAAAAAAAGACCATGGAGTCTAATTAGGAGGTTGAAAAGTCTAGTCTCAGACTTGCAAGTGAAGGAGGCAGGCAGAGCATTTCACAAATGAGAAAACCACAGCACATGTACACATGTAGGTTGTCCTAGTTATCACAGATCATTTTACGTATTTCCTTTTGTTTTTTCCTAGTAATCTACTTCCAAAATTTAATTTTTTAACAGGTTGTATTATCTTGAATAGGATAAATGTATGACGTACTGTCCCTTTTATTTGTTGCCCCCCCCATTTATTATTATCAGTATGGAAAAAAAAGAAATGAAAGCTTTCATATGCTAAGTCATTTGTTATGTTCACACAGAATAAATGGTAGAGTTGGCTTAATGCTAAAGTTCACCTTCTTTTCATTGTAAGAATGCTCTCATCAATATTCTTTGACCACATTACGGTGGTGTTTAGGTTTAACTTTGTAACTGAAAAATAATTACATTATGGTTCAAGACTTAGACCATTAAAAATAAAAATCATCCATTGACCTTTTATTCACAGAATAGTAAGCCAGTTCAGAGTAAATACCTTGAAGGCTTACTAGAATGCTTAAAGAGGTGTAAATTACCCTGTGTGCTGAAAGTCTAAGAATGTACTAAGAGAAGTGGTAACAGGAGTTAGTGGAAATCTTCAGGGTTTCTGATGGATTAAAATGCTCTTGGATTTAGTATTTTTACTGCAGCAGAAAGAAACAGTTTACCCTTAAAAGTCTTTTTTGGTTTGTTAGCAGAGTATTTATCTACTCAAAGAGAATTACTTTCACAGCATATTATATAGTTAAATGTGGAATAATTTATTAGTCACTTATGAGTTCATGAAAAAATTAAGTATCCATAATCTTACTTTTAAACTTTGCAAGATATAAATGTATTTTAGAAATTGCACAGAATATCAAAGTTCCCCAGTTCCTTTCCATTTTATATGTACTCCAGTCTTCCATTTCTAGGTTGGAAAATTGAATGTCACTTCTGTAGATGCTGGAATAATGCCAGTACTTTGTTTGTCTTTTTTGTCATTGACAAAAGTTGATGAACAGATTCTCTAACAAGCTATATAATCTATAAAAATCTTAATAATTTACTGAATATTTGCCCCTTTTGATATTATCACATTCTTCATAAAAGTAGAGATTGCCAAAACATGTGTATAATGCACAGTGATAGTGACAGCAGTGAAACCGGTCTAGGAGTTCTACTCTCAGAACTTAGCACTTGCTGGGGTCACATCGTCTGTTTCTTTTACTATTTTTTATTCTACTATGCTGACAGTGCAGTAGAAATCCCCAAAGGAGGAATGAGCAATAAGAGAAACTATTGCTGTGATTGTAATACCAACCTAGCAAATGATTGGAAGGTAAAATGAATAGGCTGGAAGTATAGATTCATGGAATTTTAAGAGCTATAATGGATCCTAGAGACAAACTAGTCCAATCCCCTGATAGAGACAGAACTGGAACATCTTTCTATTATCCTATACTTTTTGCTGACATTTTGAAAAGTGAGCTGATTTTACCTGAACGGATATGACTAGACATAAACATGTGAAAAAGCTCATTCATTCATAAATATTTATTAAATGCCTACTATGTGCCAAACACTGTTCCAGACTCTCTGAGTGAAGAGACAAGATCACCATGTTCTATTACCTGAGAATCTTGAAAGTCTAGGTAGCCTGTGTGGAAGGCTTTCATAAATAATACTACAATTTAGGCACAGATGATCCCTGTTGAATGAAACAAGTATCTACAGAAATCAGTATGACTATATAGTAAACAAGGAGGAAAACAAAACAACAGCATGGACGTAAAACAGTGTAAGACAAGCTACAGCCCAAATGAAATGATGATTGTGAAAATAATTGGGAAATGTTTTTTCTTTTGAAGCTAAATTTTTATGTACCAAATGGACACTGTTTGGGTGCATCTAACTACTGTATTGCTTTTATATTTCTATTGCTAGACTTTAAGACTTTTGAGGATAGAGACTATGATTTATGTCCCCAGTGCCTATTAAAGTTTTCAATTAAGAAAATTAAATGAATGGATTAAGCAGACATGGTTAAGGAATATCATTCTATTGCTTGCATCTTGACCTTTTAAGAGCTACAAGATGGGAAATGTGGAGACAAAAGAATCTTTAGTACAAGAAGCTCCGTTCTGTTTCCCCATTGGTTTGTCAGTTATTATTGCCATCCAAGTGGTAATTTTTTTCCTGGTGGCATATAGGATCTTCTTTTTAAGTGTTTATGTGGTAAGATTTTATGGTGGTGTATTTAGGTGTGGGTCTTATTTATTATTCTGGGTACTTCTATCCCAAGACATGTTTTTTAGAAACTGAGTAAAACATTTTTTCTGTTATTTTTGATAACATTTTTCTTATTTTTTTTTCTATTGTTAAATGTTACTTCTCCTAAAACAATCCTTTATACTGCATTTTTTCTTACATTTTCCAAGTTCTTTATCTCTTGGCTGTAGTTTTTTTAAGTAAGTTCTTAAGACAGAGTAACAGCAAGGATATTTGTTCAGCTTACTCTCTTGAAGTAAGGCATCTTTTTCACTACTTTTTAATGCATTATATTTTTTAATTGAAATTTCCTGAAAATTTTTCATCAGCATATTTTACTGATTAATGTATGTTTTAAACTATTTGGTGGAATATAAATGATTTAATTTATGAAGTAAAAGATATTTTTCTTGGGATTTTACTTACATGTGTTTCTGAAGCCAAACTATTTCTTTATATGATTGAAGTTCTACTTGTTTAAGAGAACACTGCATTTTCTTTGCTTCTCATCTGTTGAATACTCTCTGTGTTTAAATCTTGAATAAAATGAATTTTTTTTTTAAATTGGGTGGAGGACAGAAGGAAATAAAGAGCTTAATGGCAAAAATGCTAAACTCTAATCTTGTATTGTCTGCTTACCTCTGCATGTCACTTAGGTTCTAAACTGTTAAGTTCATTCATTGCTTGTGAAAGATATTTTAAAATCCCAGATAAAAGGTAATTTAAATTATATTTAAGAATATATTTTGTTTCCTTAATAAATGACAATCATTTTTGCTCTAAATTCATAGTCTTCTACTTTTGCCTGTTTATATTATCATTCATTCAAGTTGATTCTTTTTTAGGTATCAGTTTTATTGAAATATTTTTATATACCATAAAAATAGAGTTATACAATCATCAGCACTTTTAAAATTTCAGAGCATTTTCATTACCACAGTAAGAAACTTTATACCCATTAACAGTCCCTCCCCATTACCCTCCACCCAGTCCTTCACATTTACTTGTCTACTTTCTATTTCTATATATTCGTCTATTCAGGACATTTTATATAAATAGAATCATATAATATGTAGTCTTTTATGACTGGCTTCTTTTACTTAGCGTGATGTTTTTAAGGTTTATCCAAATTGTAGCATGTATTAGTATTGCTTTTTTATGGCTGAATATTCCATTGTATAAGTATGTTGCATATTACTTATCTGATCAGTTGATGGACATTTGGATTCTCTTCTTTTTTGGCTGTTACGAACAATGCTGCTGTGGACATTTGTGTAATTTTGTGTTTATGTATGTTTTCATTTCTCTTGTTTATATCCCTAGGAGTGGAATGCTGCGTCATATGTTAACTCTGTGTAACATGGAGGGTTCTAATTTCTCTACGTCTTCACCAACCCTTGTTATTGTCTTTTTTATTACAGCCATATTAGAGGGTGTAAAGTGATGTTTCATCATGGTTTTGATTTGCATTTCCCTAATGACTAATGATGTTGAGCATCTTCTCATGTGTATTTTGGCTGTTTGCAAATCTGCTTTTGGGAAATGTCTGTTCATTTCCTTTCCCCATTTTTAAATTGTATTGTCCTTTTGTTCAGTTGTAAAAGCCCTTTGTATATTTTGGATATTAAATCCTTATCAGATAAATGATTCACAAATATTTTTTTCCCATTCTCTGGGTTGTCTTTTCACTTTCTTGATGGTGTCCTTTGAAGCACAAATGTTTTTAATTTTGATGAATTCCAGTAATCTATTCTTATGTGACCTGTGCTTTTGGTGTTACATCTAAGAAACTATGACCTTAACTGAGGTCACAATGATTTACTCATATGTTTTCCTCTTAGAGTTTTATCATTTTAACTCTTACATTTAAGTCTCTGTTCCATTTTGATCTAGTGTTTGAGCTAGTATTTGCGAGATAGGAATCCAAATTCATTCTTTTTCACGTGGATATCCAGTTGTCCCAGCGTCATTTGTTGAAACGACTGTTCTTTCTCCATTAAAGTGTCTTGACATCCTTGTCAAAGTCAATTGTCATAAATGTTTATTTCTGGACTCCTAGTTCATTCCATTGACCTATATATATCTACCCTTATGCTAATACCACACTTTCTTGATTACTGTAACACTGTAGTAAGTTTTGAAATTGGGGAAGTGTGAGTCCTTCACTTTTGTTCTTTGTCAAGATTATTTTGCTGTTCTGGGTCCCTTGCATTTCCATACGAATTTTCAGGGTCAGCTTGTCAGTTTCTCCTAACAGCTGGGATTCTGACAGAGATTAATGTTACTTTTGTAGATCAGTTTGGTGAATATTGCCATCTTCACAATATTAAGTCTTCTGTTTCATGAGTCTGCAATGTCTTTCCATTTACTTAGATGTTGTTTCAACAATGTTTTGTAGTTTTCAGTGTACAAATCTTGCATTTGTTTGGATAAATTTATTCCTAAGTATCTTATTATTTGTGATATTATTGTAAATGGAATTGTTTTCTTAATTTCAGTTTAGATTGTTTATTGCTGGCATATAGTACAATTGATTTTTGTATATCGATCTTATGTTGTACAACCCTGTTGACCTCATTTATTCATACTAATAGTGTTTTTTAATGGATTTCTTAGTTTATTCTAAATCTTAGAATTTTCCTTCTCCAAGATCATGAAGAGATAATTTTACTTTACTTCTTCCTTTCCAGTAAGGACACTTAGTATTTCTTTTTCTTGCCTGTTTTCTCTGGCTAGAACATCCTGTATAATGTTAAATAGAAATGGTAAGAGCAGACATCCTATCTTTTCCTGGAGCTTAGCACAAAAGCATCCAATCTTTCAGCATTAAGTGTAATGTTAACTGTGGGTTTTTTATACATGCTCTTTGTCAGGCTGAAGAAGATCCCTTCTCATTGAGTGCTTTAGCATGAAAGAGTGCTGGATTTTATCAAAGGCTTTTTCTGTGTCTATTGAGATGATGATGTGTTTTTTGTCCTTTATTCTACTAGTGTTTGATTCTGTGAGTTTTTTGAAGGTAGAGTTTTTTTTTTTTTAATATCTTATTTAACTTTGCTAAGAACTGTTCCTCTCAAAAAGCTTTAGTCTCTAAAATGTTGGTTGGTTCATCATTTTGCACATGATGACATTTGTAAGGTGGCTATCTCACCTTCAACTAGAATTAGAATACAGAACTCCAGCCTTTTGCTTTTTATACTTGGTCATAGTGCTTCGTTATTAAAGTAGGTATTTACTACCATCAACTAACATGAAAAATGAGTCTCGAGAAAAAATTTTTGGTTAGCATGTTTTTATGTCTAATTGGTTTTATGATGTTTACTTGCTACCCAAATTTATGTTTGGTCTAGTTTATTGATTTAGACTAATCTGACTTTAGTAATGTTGATTATGTTTGCTTTATGTTATACTCCAGTTTTAAAATGACTTAAAATAAGTCAGAAAGTTATGTTTACATGTGAAAGTTGGCTCTTTCTTTTTGGGTCATTGAGGCTTGATGATTTATATTGTGTCTGTGTGTGTTCTGGAGTTAAGATTGTCTGAGTTCAAACCCCATCTTCCTTACTAACTAGTTGTACGACTTCAGGCAAATTATTTAACTTTGTTGTACCTAAGTTTACTTATTTATAAAAACAGAACTTATAATAAGGTATTTTCGTGAGGTAGTATGTGGTGCTTGACACATATTAAGTGTTCAGTAAATCTCAACTGCTATGATGTTGATGGTAATGTACTAAAAGCCTCCTAATTCCTCCATTCTCCCTCCCTTTCCAACCAAATATATAATAATCATTTAGGCAATTGGATGACTGCTTATTCTGAATTTGAATTTGATGGTACAACATTATAAAATAAAAGATTTTACTGGTTCTAGTCTTTGTTTCTGCTTATCTGTCTTGCATATCTCTTCCTGATTATTCTTCATTAGTTGCTAATTTTAATGTGTTATTTTTTTCTCTTAAATATTTCTTTTTCTCTTATCCTCTTACTTAGAGGATTCCTTGAAGGACATTTGTTTCTGTCCAAAACATTTATGAGACATTTGGTCCATGCCAAAATGTCCTTGATACTTGGTCCTATCCAAAATGTCCAGGAACGTATTTGGTCTATGCCAAACGATTTTGGAAAGGACTAATATCAGAGACCTTATGGCATGGACCAACTGTCTCCATGTATGTTTTGGACAAGACTAAATATGACCAAATGTCAAAGACCTTTTGGAATGCATCAAATGTCTTATGGGCTAATGTGTTATGTTCGTTTTGGGCAGGACCAAATGTCTACTTGCCCAGAAAATCATGTCTAAATTCAAGGACTTGCATTAAAGACTCTGCTCCCAACGAAACAGCCTTGCCTTCTGTAGGCCCTCTTCAGGAGTTACCGTGGTACTTGTCTGGACAAAAACCATCAGTGTAGCTGCACAGGAAGTATCTGGCATGTGTCATGGGTCAGAGAAATTGTTGGTTTACTCTAGAAACAAAGATGACTGGTAGGATTAGGTAGACATCATAGCTCTTGATAGGTGATCAGTAGAAATATTAAGACTAAAGGTATCTGAGATAGGAAGATTATAACATTTTAAAAAGAATACGTTGGAGTTCAGAATTAGAAAGTGAGATAAATTGACACCAAGAAATAATGTAGCCTCATAGTTTGGCTTTGCCTTACAATTGACTCATCCGTATGTAGAGGAGTAGACATCAGATTAATGAATAAATATTTCTGCATCTAATAAGTATCTTTATAGAATTATTCAATATGTAATTTTATTTCCTTTTGGGTTTTTTCATTTTAATTTCAGATACTTTATTTTCTCACTTAATTTTGAACATAGCCACAATAAATGAATAATTTATCAGGCAGGTCTTTATTATAATGATTGACCATTTTTAATACAACTGTTAACACTCAGTAATGACAATATTAGGAGAACCATGTGTGCAGGAAGCAATGATCATTATAGGTATGAAAGAATATGAATATTTGCATCTATGACCTGCTCTTTTATGATCTAATATATTCAGAGTTGACGTTTTCTTAATTACGATATGTTCACTGTAACTTTAGTTCTTGTTAAAGTAATAAATACATTCTGTTAAATGATGATAATAGCCGTCATTTGTTTAGTACACTGTATATAACTTTAATTCTCACCACCATTCTGCAGGCTACACTAGATAGGTATCTACATTTTATAGAGAAAATTGAGAGCTGTAATAACTCTCCTCAGGTCACAGCAACTAATTAAGGAGTTGGCATATGAACTGTCTTAAAACTAGATGTCTAAATTCTCGTCATGCCTCAGATGTTCCTGTGGCCCCCTAAACAATGACAACAGCAAAAAGTACACTCAGGCTTCTTCTCAGTTTGGGTTTAGTCAATTTGCAGTAGAGCCAGAATTCTGCCATACTACCAGGATTGAGAACTACTTGCTCTAAAACTATGTCCTTTTCCACACTAACATCTCAGTTATACTTAAACAATATCTATTCCTTACAATCTGATTTTAAACTTTCTGTTATTACGGAGTAATGGTTTTTTATAAATTGTCCCCCCAATCCATAGGGCTTTTTAGTGGTAGTACCCTTCAGGGCTGGCTGCAGCATAGTACTGCCCTATACAAAGGAAAAGGGAAAGAAATCAGTAGTAACCTCAACCAAAAAAAACCACTTCTCTGAGCCTCAGAATTATCATCTGTAAAATATGGATGATAACCTTTCAGAGTTACCTTGAGGATTTAAGACAGAGTGGCTAAAACTTAGTAGATACTCAGTAAGTGGTTCTTATTATTAAAAAGTGTATGTATCATCTTAGCTAGAAGTAAAATGACAATTGTAATGTCATAAAAAGTACAGTTTTGTCTGAGATAGTGTCACATAGAGTAAGAATAAAATCTTTCTTGATCTCCATGTAACTGACTTCCTGGATTTAGACACTTTTCATTCTCTATGAATAAAATATTGATAGATGCCCAGGGCATACTGAATTTTCAAGACTAGTAGGCTATTTCCCAGGAGGCCCAAATTAGTAAAGCTATTTGCATGTTCTTTACTTATCAAGAATCAGTTTTGTCTATTCCGAAATCTGCTTATGCCTGTTGTACTTAATATTATACTCAAGTAATTCACTTTAGTAATATGTAAACTGATGAAATGTGAATGCAAATGTGTATTTTTTAATATGTAGAAATGTAAGATAGATACTTTGGGAAGACTTCCTGGAGGTTAATCAGTTAAAATTTCCTGTCTGATGCCGTGTAGATAAGACAACAGTAGACAATTGGAAAAGAAAGAATAAGACTCTTTTTGAATGCCGCATTTAGATAGCATTGCCAGTGTCTTTAAAGTTCCACTTAAAAAATTAAACTGCAAATTTTATACCTGGGTAGTTATGACTGTGTTTTATTGAAAAATAATTCTGAACCCTAATTGTAATAGATCCATACTTAAAAAAATATCTTTAGCTAGTATCACAAGATTAGCAAAATTGTGTATGGTTTATGAAAAAAATAAGGTCAGTAGAATTGTAATGATTCTCTACAGTAGCTCACTTTTTTTATTTACTTAATCCTGATCTGTTTAGATAAGAGAAATTTTACTCCATTCATGTTAAGTAGGACTATAGAATCTGCTAATTGGTTCCAGAAAGAATAATTTAACTGAAAATATTAGAATTACTTAGAAATGAGTGATTTCTTAGAATTACTTATAAATTAGAAATATTGACTAAAAGGACAAGGTCTTTGCTGTCATCTGACAAAAGAAATGGATGAACAGGGTGTGATTTGGCACTACCAAGTGCCAACAGTAGTAATTTGAAATCTAGCTTCATGTAGTTGCGTTTGGTCAATTGATGTAGCAAAAATACCATTTTTTGAAGGTAATAATAATAGTAATAATAAAAAAATTGGGGTGTTTAAAAAGTTGGATACTATAAGCTAAACATGCTCAAATAGTCTATACATTTATAAAATAATAGAAGAGTTAGTTGCCAGTAATGAAATGAAAAAAAAATCCATTGAAAATAAATACCACCTACGAAGATTTCTAGAAATCAAAAGGAAAAAGTATATAGAAAATAGGAATTTAAGCTTTGGTGCAGTTATTTTTAATTAAGAATCCTAGGGCATGTATTAATAGAATATAAAAGTAGTCTACACACTTGAATGTGAATTTGTATAAACAGGGCTATAATTTTATTAAACTCCATCAAATTTTATTTTTAGATTTAACTTTATTTTCACTTAATATATATTAACTCAATGTCAAGTAGATCAGTGTAGTAGTGTGTTAAAATGACTTCAAGTTTATGAAGGTAAAAGGCATATAACAATGCCTGGCACATAATAAGTTCTATGTTTGGATTTTTTTTGTTTGTTTTGTTTTGTTCTTTACTCAGCATACCGTATTAATTAAGTGTATGGAGTCTGGAGCTATAATGCTTATTCATGCCTTCTAGTCATGTGACGTGGGGCACAGTAATTTCTCTGTTCTTCAGTTTCCTTATCTGTTTATATGGCGAAACTATATATTCGTCATGATTGTGATTATTAAATGAGTTAATATATAACATGTTTGAAATAATGCCCAACACATAGAAAATGCCATGCATTTCCTATTATTATTATATGCAAGTTAATAAATTTTTGCTTATTACTCTATTAAAGCATATTGTAAAAGACTGATATATTTACTGGTGATATAGCATGCTACAAGTATAAACTTAGTTATGTGGTTTTTTATTATATTTTTAGCTTACACTATTTAAAAATGACACTACAGAATGAAAAATGCAGTAAAAAAGATTATTGGTTCTAAAAACAATACTCCAAAATAATATTTGTCTACTTTACAGATTTGTTTGTTGACTTGGGCAAAATAGGATGTTCCACAGATCAACAGCTTTTTTCCTCTTTTTATTTTAAGTGAAAAAAGAAGACTTGGGCCACAGTAAAGTAGATTGAACCTATTTAGCTTGGTTCTGTACATTGCTGTTTTTAACACTTTTTTTTTCCTAAAAGGGACAGTTGTCTTATTTCTTTTAGACCTGAAGTCTGAGACTTCTGATTATCCACAGAAACTAGCTGATCAGATTGATGTGTAATAAACCTAACTCTGTATCTCGACCTCAGCTGATATGCTGTATTGAATATCAGGTTATTGGAATATTTGAGTCTATTTATATAGCTTATCAATTGCTATAAAAAGCCCACACACACCATAAACTCCTTAATGAAGTTAATGACAGCTTTGGTCGTCCAGGAGTAGAATGTTATTGCCAACATGACAGTGGAGCTGCAGTAATCCAGCTCCAGTTCCTGATTAATGAGGTTAGTGAATTGCTTTAATCTCTCCTGCTTATATATGAAATAGGGCCACATCTCATTTTTTAGAATTCTTGCATGCATTCATGTTTAAATATTTGAACAAAAACGAATTTTTGGTAGGTCAAAGTTAATAGTAATTTAAGGCATCATCATGGACAGTTATATAAATAATGTAAGGTGCTTCTCAAAACAGTGTTGAAAATAGAATGGCATAAGATAAATCTTCTTGGCACAAGGTGCTGCATTTAAATTTTATTTCAGGAATATTGAAAATTATGTAACAAAAATCTATATTAAATTTTTTTTCAAAGATTGACTTTATTATAAATAACAAAATGTACTTCTCTGATGCGTTGTTTTGAAATACAACCAGGAAACCAAAATCCATTAGAAACTGGTTATTGTCCAAAGTTCTTGTTGGTATCACATATTGGTTGCAGTAATTGATGTTGCCTGTCTTTTTGATAGACTATAAAGTTTGGAGGGAGCTAGAGAAACACTGTTTTATCAGCAGAGTAAACAATGTGTTTGCAGGTTTTAAAAAAGTCTGAGGAGCTATGACAATAGATGTTTATGCAAGTAGTGACAGGCAGGAAAAGCTGGTTATAAAAAGAAGAAAAATGAATTACTCCAGGAAAGGTTCTGCTATACTTAGATGTGAGGAGAGTTCACAGACATTCTTTTTGCCCCTAAGTCCTTAGGTTCCATGGAATACATTTTTAGATGCATATAAGAGAAAGAAAATAGTTGATACTTTTGGCTTTTGATACTTTTGAAATTATTTTTTTCATGTCAGAGGATCTAACAGAGGCAGCATGGTGTAAAAAGCTAAAGAGGGTAATATAAAAAATTTAGTAAAACTATGATCCAACTAATATGCAATTGTAGGTTTTTCAGGGTCAGAGGAAGTGTTTTTTTTGTTTTTAAAAACTTCAGTATTCTGTGTAGGACTGAATAATAGGCATTGTAAAATGTTAAAATACACACACACAAAATCACAGTTTAGAAAGTTGCTGAATTCATATGTAAGATGATTCTATTTTTAAATAATTTTCCATTATGAAATAAATAGACTGGCAGTTAGTTTCAGAAGAATGGTCCTATGTACTCTTCCCCCATTCCCCCTAATAGTAACATTTTATATAACAATAGTGCAGTATTAAATCGGGAGAATGACATCAGTACAGTACTAGTAATTGGAGTACAGACCTTATTTAGATTTTACCACCAGTTTCTACGTGCACTCACTGTATGTGTGTAGTTTTGTGCACTTTTATCATATACATACATTTTGTGTAATGACCAGCATAAACTAGCTAGAAATCAGTTCCATCATCATGAAGGAATTCTCTTAGTTTATAATTGTGCCCCTCCTACTTTCAGTCCCTAATCCCTGGCAACCACTAACCTATTCTCCATCTTCATATTTGTGTTAAGATTATATCTTTAAAGCAGTATGAGACAATGTAAATACCATATTGCAGATTGATTACCTGTATACCTAAATTTTAGCAATCTTAACTAGTTGATGCTGTTGTTATTCATAATACAGAATTCTTTTCTATAGAACTTACCGTAAAGTTCTTTGCTATGACTGCGTTATTTTACTTTACATGCTTAAACGTTGCATTTTAAGTACTTAAAAATGACAGTTTTTAAAAATGCTTAGCAAAATATGAATATTTAAATGTGGATGGCTATGGAAATCTGACAATTGGGAGTGACCATTTACTTTCAGTTTTGGAAAACCCTATGTAGGTAAGTGAGCCACCATAGGTGGTCAGCTGTCATTGCCATTTTGGCTCTACATCGTCTCTTCTTCCTTGCGTTGCTAAAATGGGGCAAACATCTTGAAAAAGAAGATGACCTGGCCCAAAACTATGGTGGAAATAAGAATGAAAAATACAAACTTTGATACTCTGAATCCTTTGAGTTTCTCTGCTTCAAAGGGATATAGACAAAAGGATGCTTTCTAGTGAAAGGGAGGGTATGTGGACTTTATGTATTTCTGCTTTCCAGAAGTCATATTGTAGCAATAGCAGTTAAACAGTAGAGTAGCCCTCATAGAATTCCAGAGGTGGAAGGGACTTGGGGAGGTCATTTAATGTAAATTTTGTCTTCAGAACTATTTTAGTTCTCTTGGAAAATGAGAAACTCTCCTATTTTAAAAGAGGAAGATTTTAAGATTTCTCCTAATAACCTGAGGGATTAGAATTGCAACTCTTTTTTGAAATTAATATAACGTCTTCATGTTGCATCTTTTGTCTTATTCTCTCAGTGTAAAGAGCATCTGACTCATGAGGAAAAAACATTCATATGTCTTAATAAATCGGCCTTACTTTATAAACTCTTAATCTGATTCATACATCAGAATCACCTCTGGAGATTTTTTAAAATACACCTGCATAAGTCCTTGCTGTGAGAATCCTGATTTGTGAAGTCTGGGGTGAGACTGACCCCCCTGCTTGATTCTTACATACTGCCAAAGATTTTTTTTCCTCTATTCTTAATAATGTCAAGTGTTTTAACTTTCTAAATTAAGTCAGATTGTTCAACCCTTTGGACATTGAAATTACAGTGTACTGAATACTATCTTTATTTTCCATATCATTCAAGGAGTAGAATTATGATCTAGGCAGAGGACATTCATAAGAATTTGTGTTAAGCCAAATAAAATGAGAGGTTACTTCATATCCTGTTTCTCTCTTTTAGTCAAGGAAGTGTATACAATAAGGACCAAGTAACTTATAGTCCAACCTCCAATTTTGTATAACTATATACTGTCAACCGTATAATCCAAATCTATCACCTGTAATATTCAACTAGATCATAGAATACTTTTAGTTTATACTAAAACAAATTCTGCTGTTCAGAATTTGGGTGAGGCAAATGTTTCTCAAAATTAAATCTATTTGCAGAAAGTTTTGAAATTTTGGGAAGGAGATTTTTTTGCCAGCTCTTTAGTAGCTTCAGTGTTTGTAAATGTACTCTATATAAAATATGTTACACTTTATTTTTAAGGGAGCTCTTGTGAGTGCCTTGGCTGATGACACCTTACATTTGTGGAATTTACGTCAAAAGAGACCTGCCATACTACATTCACTTAAGTTTTGCAGAGAAAGGTAAGAATTCTCTCAGTTACAGTATATAAAGGATATTTGTAATTCTACTTTGAAATTTTTGTTTGAATTTTATTTGTTTATGATGGATTTTATTCACAAAAAATAATTCAGAAACTTTAAAGCATAGTCAATAAAAAGAAAGTTTCCTTTGTTTAATATTGGCATATTTTAATGTTCTTAGTCATTTTCATAATTGCATGATATTTTATTGTATTGAAGTACTATAATTTATTCAGTCAGTCTTCATCAGTTGACTAGACATTTAATACATCCAGGACTGGATCTGATATAAATGGACCTTGATACCATTTTTGGTCTGCTATTCATTATGCTCTGTTGTGATATTATGTTACATATATTTCTTTTTTCACTTACACAAGTACTCCTGTGAGGTAAATTTGTAGAAGTGGAACAGCTTGGTCATAGAAGTCTCTCACCTGACCTGTGAATTTTGTGCTTTGATAGAATAGCCTTTTTAAACATTCTCCTATATTTTCTTATAGTACTCTTACAGTTGCATTTTTATGCTTAATCTCTGATTCATATGGAACTTACTTTGGCATAAAATATGAGTAAGGAATATAGTCCCCTCTCCCATATTGCTTATGAAATAAATTTTTTGATGCACATTTATAAATATATATGTATATGTGCGTGTGTTAAGGTTAAGAAATCTAGATCTACATAGTATCTAAATGCAGTGGAATTAGTGTCTTCATGCCATACCTGTGGAAAGGCAGGCATTAGACTGCTCAATCCATGTATGAGGATCAGGCCACATTCCTGCTTAGATAAATATCAGTTTGTTCAGGTTATATAAACTGATCAGTCTGTTTGAGCCTGGGCTTCTGCCCACAGTAGCCCTCCAAAGTAGGCAAGGTAAAGAGGCTGCTGGAAAGAGAGCAGTTCAGACTTTTCTAGCCACCACTAGGACATGTCTACATTGTATGCCAGACCAGAGCTAGCAGGGGGCAGTAGCAAAGTGGGCTATTGGAACATCTTATCTGGGCTGATAAATCATCTATATGGTTTGGAATCACAGTTCTACTTCTAGGAAAATGGCAGAAGTGAAGAAGGAGTTAATGGAAGGAAGGAGGGAGGAGATAGGGGAGAAAGAGCAAGCAAAAAGTCAAGGTTCAGTTTTTCTCTACCCGACGGGAATAGGGCCAGCCTTTCAACTTGGCAGTTTCGTAGTCTATTTGCCTGTGGGATCTCAGGGAGTGCCCTGCATCAGCCTCAAATGTTATAGGGCTGGTGGAGGTAGTAATGAGCATCTTAGTCCCAGTACACGTCTCCTTGGTGTCAGTCTCAAACCACCTGCTGGAAACTGAAGTGTAGGTCTAGCAGAGTAGTTGTCAACCTGGTGCAAGCTTACCCCCCAGAGGGCATTTGACAGTGTCTGAAGACAATTTTTATACAATTGGGGGTGGGGAGAGGTGAGCAGTACTACTGGCATCTAGTATATAAAAACCAAGGTTAGTGCCAAATATGTTACAATGTGCAAGACAGTCCCCATAACAAAGAATTATCTGGTCCAAAATATGAATACTGTCAAAGTTAAGGAATCCTGCATTCTAGCACATCAAAGTGATGTCATTTGATCCGTGTAGTGCTGTAAAAGTTCTCTTAAGCCGCCACCCACAGGAGGGATGCTGGCAGAATGTAGAATTCTAGTAGAAGAACACCTCTGATGCCTCATTTGCCAGTGGCATGCCCATATTCCTCACTGAGACACAAGAATGTGGCAGTTTGTGGTCCAGCTTCACAAACATATATTGCAGGTTATCATGGTTAATCTTCATGGAGGAAGGATCAAACCTCAAGGAGTCCCAGAGCAGTCAGTGCCAAGATTGTCTGGTATATAATGAGTCTCCTTTATAGTTCCCCTAAGGATGGTCTCCAAGAAGTTCTGGTAAATGTGGGTAAGGAACAGTAAGCTAGTTTATAAGGTGCCTATAGGCACATATCTTGACAAATAGAAGGCCCTTTGTATGAAATACAAAAGAGTAGCCCTTCTTGATGGATGCAGCCTCAGAGTCTCCCACTCCCCTCCTTGGGTGGGTGCTGTTACGCAGTGCACAGCCAGTGCAATTACATGAATTGGTCCTAAAAGTTACAAATGAAACGAAACTGATGAAATTCCCAGTTTTGAGTTCTGTAATACAGTTTACCCAGCTGACCAGCAGAAACTGCTTGGTCCTGTTCAAAGTTTTTCTCAGCCTTTATTAGGACAATATGAAACAAGAAACTGTAGCTTGAGTAACTTGGTCCTTGAATATCTTCTTTGGACAAAATGCTCTAGGATGGCTGCAAACTTGGATGGCAGCTGGTGTACTTCAGTGCCAAAAAATGGGCCTGGTGCCTCATGGATGAACCTTGTTAGTCTCTCCTCAAGTGGCAGGATGGAGAGAGGTGGCATTTCGGAGGAGCCTACTTTCCCTGGGCACCTGGCTACAGGTGGAGGGGACGGGCATGGTAGAGGCTTTCCCCTAGCTCTAGGAACCTGCCCATGGTGGCAAGTCTTATTCCACTCCTCACCTTGAACTCTGCGTCATTCAGGATTTTTCATAATACCCTGTAATCTGTACTCTGATGGAAGCCTTCTGTTGGAACAGCTGCCCCAGGCAGGTGAAGGGGCAAAATCCTGTCATTCCTTGCCCGTCCTTCCATCTCCCTCATTTATAGGATTCCATTCTTTTCTTTATTCAACTGCTTTGCATTCAGTTTTTATATCTGGATCAGTCAGAATAGACTGGTGTTACACTATGGTAACAAAATACTCTCAAAATCTTAAAGATTTAAAAGAGCAAAAGTTTATTTTTACTTACGCTATGTGTTCTTTGTGGATTTGCTGAAACTCTCTTCCTTTTCGTTACCATTTTTATTTAAGGATCTTGGCTGAGGAACAGCCAGTCTTTACAGTATTACTAGTCACTATGGTAGAGAGAAGACGAGAATATGGTGAAGCATGTTTTGGCTCTTAAAGCTTCCGTCTGGAAGTGATACATATCTCTTCTACTCTCATTTCTTGGGCCAGAGCAAGTCACATGGCCATCCCTGGTTTTACTCATATAACTGAGAAGAAAAAGACCTGGATTATTTATGAGTACTTATAATAACTACCACACTGCTTATTTTTATTGTTGACATTGAAATGCAATAAGCAATAGCCTAGTTAGTTTTCTCCTCATTCCACAGTGGGTTTAGGCTAACTTAATAGTTGAATTACTCCACTTTATTATTGTGCTATTTGCATTTTTACATCTGAAACTGGGAAAGGCAAGAAAAATATGAAAAGTTTATAAATCACTATTTCATTACTTTCTGAACAACTGTTAAATAATTCAAGGTTTTTATTGTAACATTTGTCTTAATAAGTAGTTAAATTTTCTTATTTTAGTGGAAATTTATATAAATAGGAATTGTATGTAGTGATTTCAATTGTATTTTTTCATAGTGTGGATTTTTTCTGTTTTTAATTTTTTTTAATTATGCAGAAATGTATATGACATAAAATTCACTACCTTAACCATTTTTAAGTGTATAGTTCAGTAGTGTTAAGTACATTCACATTGTTGTGTAACCATGTAATGTAGATATTTTGATAGGATTTCACTTTTATGATGTTTAAGAAAAAATAGAGAAATTGGAGTCTCAGGTCTTGGTTTAACTATATGAATTTAAGCAGATTACTTCACTGCTTTGTGTGCTGGTTTTCTAATTTGCAGAATAATTTCCTCTATGATTCATGTAATTTTTACCAATTCTTTTCTCTCACATATTAAAATAACTTTGTCCTCCTATCCCCATTAGTTCTGTAGATGATTGTAGGATGCTTGCTATGTGCTGGCTTAATGCTAGCTTCTGAGCATACGTTTTGTAAACATGACAGACTTGGGCCTTACCATTAGGATCTTAGTCAAAGTTAAAACAATCTTAGCTTCCTAGATCCCAATCAAATGACATTTGTTCATACAAAATAAATATGTATCTCAATTTCCATAGAATGATTTTGAATTGCGGGATAACATAAACTTATGAATGTCTTCCTTGGTTAGCAGTCAGCTTGTACTAATTGTCAAGTTTAGTTCTTTGCATATTTGGTTACTTACCTTAAGATGGGATTTTCTCTATCACTGAGAAACAATATACCCTAGTGGTTAAGAGTTCAGACTCTGGAGCCAAACTGTGTATACTGAATCTTAGTTCATAGCCCAGTCACTTATTAACTGTATCCATTTTATTATCTGTAAAATGAACAGTTATTATCTTACAGAAACCCAAAGATGCATATTATAAAGCTAATAATGTTTATAAAGCACTTGGAAGAGTATGTGACACACAGAAATCACCTATATAGTTGTTTTTGTTGTTAAAAGTATTGAATTTACTTAAAGTAATAATTTTGTAACTTAAAATATCTGCATTAACTAAACCAGAGACTACATTTGTAGGCAGTCCCTACAGAAGCAACTAATTGAAAAAGGAAAATCATCAGAAACAATGATACTAACTTTATCCAATCTATTTAAATTATGAACAATTCTGAGCTTGCAGTTAACACTAAATACACCCCTCCCCTTCAACTTAAAATTATACATTTTGAGACTTCATATGTGCAGGTCATTTTTACGGAGTCCACTTCAAAGAGTTTTTATAGTCATGAGTCAGGGAATATATTGGTTTGCTAGGGCTACCATGACAAGTACCACAGACCAGGTGAGTTAAACCACAAAAATTTATTTCCTCTTTGTTCTGGATGCTGGAAGTCCAAGATCAAGATGTCAGTAAGTTTGGTTTCTTCTGAGGGCCTCTCTCTTCAGCTTGTAGATAGCCATCCTTTCCCTCGCTCTGTGTGTATCTGTGTCCTAATTTCCTCTTCTTAAAAGGACATCAGTTATTTGGGTTAGAGCCCACCAATATGACCATATTCTAACTAAATTACCTCTTTATAGATGCTGTCTCCAAATACAGTTACATTTTGAGATACTGGGATTAAGACTTCAACATATGAATGGGGTTGGGAACCAAGGGTGGGGGAGGAGACACAGTTCAGTCCTTAAAAGGGAACTAGTCTAAAAGCAACCAGGGTAACAATGCAAGACAGAATTTTTTTTTTTAATCACCAAACGAAGAAAAAGTAAAGAGACGTTGAAAGTTGAAGAAAAACATAACGTTTTAAATGTCCTCCTTGAGTAGCATATAGCTTAATACACCAGTTGTCAGGTTCAGCTCCCATTTGGCATTCACCTGTCATACAATTTCTATCGTTAAGAACTAATTTGCCACTGGTAGTAGCTATAGCATCTAAATCCCCTGCACCCTGAAGGGAGTTAGTAGCAACAGTTTATCACAGTAGAGAACCTTAGAGGTGTGGCCTTTAATGCCACATCCCCTGTTAGGGTTTGACCTATGTATCCCAAAAAGATATGTTGAAGTCCTAACCCCCAGTACCTGAGAATATAATATTATTTGGAAATACAGTTTCCAAATGTAATCAAGTTAATATGAGGTTATTAATGTGGGCTTTAATCCGATATGACTGTGTCCTCATAAAAAGAGGAGAAGAAACACAGTCACACAGGGAAAATGCTGTGTGACAACAGAGGTAGAAATTGGGGTGGTGCATCTACAAGCCAAGAGATGTTATGGATAGCTAGCAGTACCAGCAGCTAGGAGACAGGCTTGGAATCCTTTCTCCCCTGGAGTCCTCACACAGAGCATGACCCTGCTGACACCTAGATTTCTGACGGCTAGCCTCTAGAACTGTGAGGGAATAAATTTCTGTTGTTTTAAACTACCTAGATTGTGGTAATTTGTTATGGTAGCCCCAGGAAACCAACTATAGATCCCCTTGTTCCTCTTGCTTGGTATTAGTGAACCTCATTATTACACACTGTTGAGTTTACACATGTAAAGGAGAGGTTCTTTGGCTTTAGTGGAAACTATGAATTTGACAAGTGAAATTCTATCTGGTAGTGGCCTTACCAGAGTATGTTTCATTTAGCTTCTGTGTTTTGGTTTTTTTCTTTAAAGGAAGTTTACTTGAGAGGAAATCATGGGCTTATAAGCAACTACAACAGTCTGCTAGTCTCTTTTCATCACTTGAGTTAACATGACCAGTATTCTCAACTATGTTAAATTTTTACATAATAGTTTTTAAATAACAATATATGAAACATTTTAAGACTGAAGACAATTATATATCTGGGCTTTCCTGTTTAGGACTTACTGTTACTTAATAATTATATATCTTAATTGTATAATTTTTATATTGTTTATAAAACGCTTTTATATAAGTGTTATTTATTCTCAAAGAAGAAAAAATTCCCTAAATGAAAGCTCAGAGCATAGAATTTTTTCCCATACATATATTAAGACACATAAATAGCTGAGTCTATATTGAAACTGATATATTTCTTTTAAAGGTATGTTTT
Organism: Camelus dromedarius; assembly: GCF_036321535.1. Classification (NCBI taxonomy): domain Eukaryota; kingdom Metazoa; phylum Chordata; class Mammalia; order Artiodactyla; family Camelidae; genus Camelus; species Camelus dromedarius. The sequence continues at coordinate 16,537,507 of NC_087441.1, read as the reverse complement.
TCTTTATTCTAACACTCTGATTTACAGTCTATTCCTAACACTGATTTACAGTTTATTTATACTCTGATTTAAAGCTTTTTCTTTTGATGATATATCTATCTACTGGTTTAAAGAATAAACATGCATGCATTCTAAACTAATGGTTGGGAAAATACAGTATTATATGGTATACATTAATAATCAAAATTTCATCCTAACAATTATCAATGGAGCACCAATGTCCAAAGTCCTTTAAAGAAGAAAAAATTAATAAATGGAGTAATCCATGCAGATACCAACACAGCAGTTGGGAGAGTTGGTGCCTATAAGATATTTCAAGAACTGACTGCTGCCATAGTATCTTATTTTCTTCATAGTATAAGTAAAGTAATGTAGAAACAAAAACTAGTTTGTCCCCTTATATTCTTATTATATTACCTAAATATTGTGCTTTGCATATTTATGAGGCTTATCATTTGCTTAGTCTGCACATGAACAGAGCATAGCTGTAAAAGAGTACTTGGCTAGATACCAGCCCTCAAAAAGTCTATACAGGTAGTCCAAAAATTTTGAATTAATTCATTGCACATACTTAACAAGAAAAAAAAATAATATTGAAGCAGATTATAGACCTATAATTAGTTTTTGTGGTAATTGCATCATATTGGCAAAATATTTTTCTTTGAAAGCAGCTTAATGAAAAGTATACAAGCATTAGAAATGAGGATGATTTGGTGGGAGGAAATTCAGGACTAGAAAAAAGGAGTGGAATGATATCCAGGTCTGTTAGGAAAACAGGCAGAGGAACCTATTACTCTGGACCTAATTCTAATCCATAAAGAGAATTACTTGGTGATACGGAAATGATGAGTCACCTTTGGAATTCTAAGTGTAGAGAACCACATACTGAGACAAAATTCAAAATGGAAAAAAATATTCTCAGTGTTTAGAGAAAAGAGTCGTGATTTGATGACCTTGAGACTGTAAAACTCAGGAAATGTTGGGTAACTTCCTAGAATAAATTTATAACTAAGAAATTCTGACAAGGCAGTCCAGAGAAACATTCAGAGAGATTGGTCTGGTTGCACAGGGCTTTATAATGTACTCAGGTATAAAAAGATATGGATGATAAACAACAGGGTCCTACTGTATAGCACAGGGAACTATATTCAGTATCTTGTAATAACCTATAATGAAAAAGAATATATGTATAAAAATATATAACTGAATCACTAAGCTGTACACCAGAAACTAACATTGTTTAAAAAAAAAAAAAAGTATGGAAGGAGGGGAGACCTGTAACAAATACCTTAAAATGTGGAAATTACTTTGGAATCAGGCAGTGGGTAGAGGTTAGAAGAGTTGTGAGGAACATGATAGAAAACCCTGAACTGCTTTGACAGGCTGTTTATAGGACTCTGGACTTGGAGACTGCTGCCAGTGAGAGCTCAGAAGGAAGAGAGAAACACGTTTTTGGAAACTGGAGGAAAAGGTTCCTTGTTATATGTTGGCAGAAAGCTTAAGAGAAGTGTCTCCTGCACAGTATATGAGTGTTAACTTGTATTTAGCTGAGGGTTGGAGGTGGTCTGACTTTGAAGGAAGAATTATTAAAGGAACCAGGACTTGATGATTTGTTAAATTCTTACCCTGATCCAGATGGCAAAAGAGAGATTGCTTCTGCAAATGTGGCATAGGGAAGGACATGAGGATGTGACTTAACAACTTTTCACTAAGAATCTCCTGAAGTCCGAAAGGTCAGAGTACTTGATCACACAAGGGGCTCTTTTAAGAGACTGAGGGTATGCCCTTAGGCATCTTCTCAACTAAACTAAATAGCCTGTGGGAAATTTGAGTATCATGTCTCAGCAGAAGCCCAGATAAAGTGTTATCTCCAAAAGATTTGTGGGTGTGACTTTTTCTAATGGAGTAAAGCTCAGTGAAATTTATTGAAGACCCACATGTTTCTTGAGAAAATTGTATAGCAGAAACATTGCCAGCTGGGACCATAGAGACAGCACAAAATGAAAAGAGGCTGCAGCCAGAAGCAGGCTGATAAAAGTACTCAGCTGCAGACAGGTGCTACCTTTCATGAAAAAGAAAGGATAATCAAGAGAATAGAACTGAGAGTCACAGAGGATTATTCCTGAGCCTTGAAATGTAATTAAGAGAAATCCAACATTTGCCCAACTAAATTTCAAAACTGTTATGGACCAGTGACTCCTTTTTACCTTTCACTTCAAACCATTTCAAACAGGAATTTCTACAGGTGTTATCCTATGCCATTAAATGCTGGGAGTGTTGAGGGCAGATAATCTGTCTCTTTAGTTTCATAGGTCCACAGATGGAGTGGAATTGTCTCTAAAATCCATACTGAATGGTTACACTCAGGACCCTCATCTGCAACAAATTTAGATGATGAGATCCGGGGGTTTTGAGCTAAGATTTTGGACTTGAGTTGATGTTGTAATGGGTTGAGACTTTGTGTATGTTGAGATGGCTGAATGTATTTTGCATTTTGGAGGGATGTGAATCTTTGGAGGGTGAAGGGCAGATTATTAGAGGCAGAATTCTAAAACAGTCCCCAAGATTTCCAGCCCTGGTAGACTGACACACATCTTCTCCTAATTATTCAATTCTAATCAAAGGCTGCTGTGAAGGGATTTTGCAGATGTAATTGAGATCCCAAGGCAGTTGACCTTCACAATAGGGAGTTTATCTGATTGTTTTTAGGCTTGGATTACCTGATTTAAAATGGTAGCAAGTAAGTGGAATTATCCTGGCTGATTGGATAACTGGAACTCAATTCAATTTAAGCGTCTCCCAAAGTATATGGGTAACTTGAGGAAGACATGGGCACTCTAACAAACATCTGACTAATGTTAGGAAGGAGTGGACTGAGGGATGGATGGTATGGATGGTAGGTAGATAAACAACCAGTGCCCACTGTTGTTTTCACTGCCTTCAAAGTGAAGTTGAAATGTTTAAATAGTTAGCATTCTTTAAAAGGTCTTGCATGATCTATGACTCAACTTTTTAGTCCCCATATTTTCATTTCACTATATTCTCTCTCTCTCTGCATTATAATACAGCAACCCTGAATTTTTAGTTCTTTAATGAGCTATCCTCTCTCCTACCTGTTTATGTGAGTTGATCTCCCTGCTCAAAAGATTCTTATGATTTTCTTTTTCCATGGCTACCACTTGTTCATCTTTAAAATCTTGTCATTTCCTTTTATACGTTTTTCTGAATTCCCAAGTCTGGGTTTTATATTATCCCATAATATGATGTTCTTCCTCTAAAATAGCACGCACCATGCTGATTCTTACTGCCTTGTTTTTCTTGATTGTCTTCTCAATTAGAATATCAGCTGTATATATTTTCTTTTTTGTATTTCCAGCAGCAGTCTCTATGCCTGACATTCAGAAAAGACTCAGAAATGTTTGACTGATTGGTTACCTCACTGTCTTTGCAGAAATAGTGGGAAATCTCTTTTCTCTAGAAGGCATGGCTCTCCACAGACTGTGTTAATTAACTGGGACACAGGTTCTAAGAGGGAAAGTCTTCAAACAGAAAAAAACAAGAGCAATTGCTCGAGGCTAACTCTATATATAATCTTTATTCCTCCTACTAATCCAAAACTAGCTAGGTTGTTTGATTATCCTTGGAGTGCTATTTGGTCCTTGGCCCATAGCAAAGCTTTTAAATGTTTTCTTCTTTGTAAAAAGACTGAGATGGGAGAATAAAGAGATTTGAGCAGTGGATTTCTTTTTATTAAACCAGCATACCTGGGAGATACAGCAGACTTCTGTCTGTAATAATTTGGCAGTGATTTTCAAAATACAGATGAAGATTTTATTTTTCATTTTCCTGCCTTCCTGTATTAGCAAGAATTTCCAAAGCAGTGTTCAGTGATGTTATTGGTAGCAAGTATCTTTTTCTTTGTAATAATTTTAAAATATTGCTTCTAGGGTTTTACTGTTAAGCATAATGTAGGATGTTGGTTTAAGATAGAATTTTTTTCCCTTAAGAATTGGTTGTTAATTATGGAAATTAAATTTTAATTGAATGCCTTTATAGCATCTTTTAAAATTAACATGTGATTTTTCACCTCCCTTTTCCCTATTGATTTAATTTTATGACGTTGATAGATTTCCTAACACTAGGCTTTCTTGTATGCCTGTGAAATTTTTTGAATAAGGTTGAAAATTCTCTTATGTTGTTAAATATGACTGGTAATCTATTCTTGAGGATTTTTACTTCTGTTCAAAAATGAGACTAGAATATAACTTTTTTCTTCCTTTTACTGTCATTTTTGGTATCAGGATAGTCTTCCTTCATGTAATGAATTGAGTAACCTTTCTGTCTGTCTGTCTTTCTCTTTCTTCCCTTCCTGTTCTAGGTCAGATAGAGAAATTAATAGAGGAATTATCTGTTTTCTGAATATTTTTAGAGTATATGTAAACTTTTTAGGACTAGAAATTTTTTGACATAATTCTTGAATATGTTCCGTTTTATCCATAGTATTGATCCTTTTTGTCTTTTTCTTAAATAAATTTTATGATTCAGAATATTATGAATTTCACTAAGATGAGAGGCTTATATCCCATTGCATTCCAGTGTATTTAAACTTATTTTTATATTCTCTATATTCCCTTTCTCACTTTATTTTATCCTACCATGTTTTTAGTGATTTATCAGAAGTTGGTCTGTTTCATTGTCTTCTAAATGGAGCCATACTCTTTTTTTAGTGATATCGAATTTATTAATAGTGATTTTTATCTCTATCCTCTTTAACTTCTGAAAGTTAAAATTCATTTATTGTAATTTTCTTAAAAATAAAAATACTTTAGGGCAATGGGATGAATAAAAACAGAGACAGTGATAAGACAAAGGCAAAGGATGGAGATTTCAGCCTAAGAATTGTAGGGATTTTTTTTGGTGGCGAATACAATAGAAAACAGAACAATGGAGAGAGTAGTGGTCAAAGGCCTAAGTGAAGAAAATTTTGTGGAGCTAAAATATCTTTAGGCTGACTAATGCTCAGAGAACTCCTGACATAACTATTAGAATTGGAAATACCTTTATAAACTATGTTCTGACATTATCAGCTGTGAAGGAACTAAAAATATGTAACACTTACCTGACTAACCACCTCTATACTCATACTTATTCTTTCAGACTTTGTTAGAAAGTTATAAAATGAAATGTGTCTTAGAAGCATAAGGGTAACTACTAGGATAGAAAATATATATTAAAACCATTAGAATTAGCAGGTACAAACTACTATATATACAAGGTCCTAAACAACAAGGTCCTACTGTATAACACAGGGGACTATATTCAATATCTGGTAATAATAACCTATAATGAAAACGAATAGGAAAAAGAATATATATATATGTCTAACTAAATCACTATGCTGTGCACCAGAAACTAACACAACATTGTAAATCAAATATATTCAAATTTTAAAAAAGGTAAAAAGGAAATGAAGAAAACAGACAGGGGTCAGGAAAAGGAAAAAATGTTATAAGGTGAAAAAATTAGTTCAACCATATCAGTAATCAAAATCATTGGAAATATACTGAATTCACCTGCTGAAATTTTGAGATTTTTTTTTCAGATTGAATTAAAAAACAACAAAATACAGCTGTTAAAATGTTTATAAAAGATATACCTAAAGCATAATTACACAGTTTGAAAGTAAATGGAAGGAAAAAGGGGAAGAAAACACAGATCATACAACAAAAATTATAATATTCTTAAAAATAACATTAGCAAAAATGTATAAGGTCGATGTGAAGAAAATATTAAAACTTTATTGAAGAAATAAGAAGAGACTTAAACAAATGGAGAGCTTCCTACATCCTTAACTTCAGTACAGTTTCAATCAAAATTTTAACAGCACTGTTCATTGGACTTAGTAAGCTGATCCTAAAATTCATATGGAAAAAAGAAAGGCTCAGAATAACCAATACAGTTTTGAAAAAGAAATATGAGATTATAGGACTTATTTCATTAAATATCAAAATGTTTATAAAGGTGTAGAAATTTAAATGGTACAGTAATTATAAGGGGAAGACAAATAAATGAAAACACAGTAAATGGACTCCAGAAATATATTTATGAAGAGAGAGAGACACACACACACACATTTCTTATATAAATGGGGGAAAATGGTCCCTACTTCGTGACTGAAATAAATTGCAAACCAGTTAAAGACTTAAATGTGAAATGACCATAGAAATATTAAAACTTGAAAGAAAGTAATACAAGGAATGTCTGTAAGACCTGGGCAAGGTATGCTTAAATAGCATACACAAAAAAACACAAGCTAAAAAGGAAAGGGTTAAAAATTCTGTACAACACACCACAGAATTAAAAGACAAAACTCCATCCATCAGGTGCTGATAGAAAAGAACACAAAATTCAGAATAATTTGTACAATATTCTTCTTTTTAAAAACAATGACTCCCTCCCCACTCATTATTTATGTCATCTTATATGTGTATTTTATGAACATGAAGAAACAATATGGAAGAATATGTTGTTCTAGGCTGTTAACATGACTTATGGAGAGAGTAAATTTTAGAAGAGACAAACATAGTAAAAACTAATTTTAAAAAGTTATTTGAGATAGTACGTTTGCATAAATGTGCAAATAGGGTCATATTTGTGTATGTGTGTTTGTGTGTGTGCATGTGTGTGTAAAGAGAGAACGAGAGGAAAATATTTCTTTAATAATAAAAAAGACACAAGCCATAAACTGAAAGATATTTGGAGTATATCTACCCAAACAGTAAAGGACAATCTAATATAGAAAAGGGGATAAAAAAGAAGTGTAGGTAGCAGTTACTAATGAGTACCAGGTTGCTTTTTTTTAATCATAGCATTTGTTATATAAAAACACTCTGGCATCTTCATTCCTCAAGATAATTAAAAACAAAACTTTAAGAAATCACCCATACAACAGGAAAAGTTTTTTTCAGATGTTATTCATTATTCCTGTAATTGACATATACTGTTTCCCTATTTGATAGTCACTGTTTTGCTTACTGATAATTCAGTTTTTTGGTAGTCATTGATGGTGTTTAAGGTCACATTTCACAAGAACAGTTAATACCATGATTTTTTTTTTGGACATTTTTCCACAAGTTCTTGACTGTTTTAGAAAAATTAACTTGTAATTGATAAAGAATATAGTAAATCAATACAAATGTACAATGACCTTCGAAGATCTCTGAAGCTTATTTTTCAGAACACTTACTACATTGTGCTGCTGTGTTATAGATATGATGAAGATTTTTCTAAAGTAGCTGTGACAGTTTATCAGAAAAGATATATGGGACTACAAATAAAAAGGAAATCCTTTGAACTGATTCATAAATTGCTTTCAGCTGACTCTTCTGTTTTTAATACATTTCCCTGTTTATTAATGCAAACTTAAATTTCTATCTAATAGCAGGACAGTATAAAGTACAATTAATTTAAGAAAAGTATCAAATACTTGCTTCTTTTTAATTTTCTTTTGTATTAATTCATTTGATAAATATTAATATTCTGGTCATGCAAATACTGTGATAAATCCTGGGAAAGATGTGGAGGTTATAATTATCTAAGAGAGATGAAATGGCTAATTACAATGCAGTGCAAAACATAATATAATATAAATGTAATGAAATTTGTTATAAATTTTAAAGATTAACCAGAAAAAGGATATATCACCATGTTTTGGGAATTTTAGGTTAAAGCATTACTAAAGGAGCTCATATAAACATATTTGTAGGGTTAGTAGGAATTTCTTACAATGACAAAGGGGAAAGGGAATTTTCATTATGTTCAAGTATGCTAAGTCATAGAGCAATCTCACATGTTTAGGGAACTGTGTCTCGTTAGACATTGCTAGCTGTGTAGTACAGAGAGGATAATTTTGGAAAGATGGACAAGGTCTACTTCCTGAAAGCCCTTTTATACAATTATAAGAAAATTATATTCTCTACTTTTTTCCAACTTTAAATCATTGAATGAATAACATTGTCTGAACAAGATACATTATAAGTGGATATTTTGAGGTCCCCATATACTATCATATAGGTAAGTTGCAGATTAGGTGCATTTCTTTGTTATATTAGTCAAGGTTCAACATAGGAACAGAAAGCACTGTAGGCATTTTAGCATAAAGGGATTTAATTCAAGGATAGAGCTGTTGATGAGTTTGTTTGGAAGCGTGTTGAGTTTTAGAACTTACTATTACTGCCTCCCACCATGTGGCTCTCAGGGGTAGGCTTAGGAATGCTGTGTCTGGTCCCCAAAACTCTTCTTACCACTTTCAGTGCCTCTTACCCTTCAGGTCTCCATGAACATTCTTATCAGCAGAAACAGCAACAGAAAGGTTTCTGCCTCACTTTTGCCTACAGATTTAAGCACATTCAGTCAGTTGAAACTTAATCTCATCTAGAACTCCAGCTGTAGTAGAGTCTGGTGTATGTAAGTTTAGCTTTCTAGCATCTGCAGTGCAGGAAGACATATAGAAGGATATGGAAGAGGATGCCAAGTACCAGTTGACCAAATCCAGCACACTTTATATCTATAACCACTTTGCGCAGACACTGGTACCACAAAGTGTCACTAAATATTGCTTAAGAAGCATTATGGTAGAAAATAGGAAGTAATTAAGAGTCTTTCAAGATGGATAATGGTGTGTGTGATCTCCCTTGGCTTTGAAAAGATAACTCTTGGGGCAGCTTGGAATTGATTTAACAGTCAGTGATAATGGTTCAAATTAGACCCAGGCCATGAAGATAGAGAGGAAAGTAAGTCAAGAATATCTGTTTTGTTAATTAACATAATAAATCCTCACATTTTATATAGTTCATTTGTTCACTTAACAAATATTTATTGAATACTTATTATTTGCAAGATGGTGTGATATTTGCTGAGAATATAAAAGTGATAACTTATTTCCTGTCATACTGAGCTGACCTAATGATGATATAGGCATGTAGAAGAGCTTATTGGATCATATTTCTTTCTATGGATTAAACTGTAAAATTGTAATCATCTGTGTTTTATGCCCTTGTTTATGGATGATTAATTTCAGTATAGTAGCTGTGTATGTCTTTTGTTAAAGAAAATCGGTGATAGTAAATTTTCCAAATATGGTGCTTATTGACTACATAATTTTTGACAGGCTGATGGTAAGGACAAGTAGTGAATAGGATATATGTATCACTTCCTAGCACGTAACATGTTATACATTTTTTTAAGTCCCTCAAGGAAATAGAGAAATTACTGTGTTTCCAGTAACACTTTGTGTAGGGTAAGTCCAGTGTAGAGACTTGGAATGCAGCTCTATCTAGTGACACACTGAGAGAATTAACTTTATTATCTGTGTATTTCCAACATATTGGTTTCAGTCAGACTCCTTTTATGGCTCAGCTTACCCATTTTAAAGTACCTTTTCAGTCTCAATTTAATATGCCATTCTTACAATATAACCTTATTAGTGTTTACTGCATTTTTAATGTTTCCATGTGAATCTCAACTATATTATAAATTTTTTTGGTGTAACTTTATGCTTTAATTATATGTCAACACATAAACTTAAATTAACTTGGTCTCCTGGTATCAGTAAAACTGAAATCACTGTCATTTATTATGATCTGTATCACCTTAAAATAAAAGTTAATCTTTATAATAAAAGTACATGAAAAACAGTAGTCTTGAATTTGATTTTAATCTAAGGTAATATTTTAGCTTCACGATACATATACTGCTTGCATTACTAATTTCCCTAGGGTCTTTTTGATACTAAATCTATAAGAATTTGTTTTCGAATATGTTTTTATAGCTTTTCTTCATTTTCAACTAAGAATTTTAGTTGAGTGGATATTATGTGATCAGTTATCTATTGCTACTTATCAAAAAATCCCCAAATTTAGGAGGCTAAAATAACAGTTATTTTGTTTGCTCACAGTTCTGTGGATCAGCATCTTGGGTGGGTTCAGCAAGAGTGGTCTTCCCCTGTAGTCATTTAAGGACCACACTCATTTTGTTGCTCAGCTGGGTTGGATGATCAAGCTTGCCTTACATGTCTGGTGGTTGGCGCTGGGTTTGTGCTGGGCCAGTGTCTCCAAAAGGTTATTCTAGGCTTTACCATGTGGCAGGTGGGTTCCAAAAGTCTCAGTGTGTAAGTACTTTTCAAATCTCTGCTTGTGGCACAACTTCTTAAGTTCCATTGCCCAGTGTAAGTCTGATGGTCAATTCTAGAGTCAATATTAGGGGAGACTACACAAGCAAGAGGATACAGGGAGGGAGATGACATATATTGAGGCCATCACTGTAATAATTTGCCTCATGTGATATTTAGTTCATTGTTGAAACTTTCTATTTATTTTCAGTAATTTTTACATCTGTTGACCTGAACTCTTTTTAAGTTTGAAATGACTATTCAGTGCCATAATGAAGGTAGTAATGGAACAGAGTAATTTTTAAATGTGGTAGTACATTATACAAATACACTCATACAATTTGTATTTTTTTAGGAATATGTGAGACTCTTGAGAATTTGAGATATGCAGATACGACCGTATATAAGATAGATAAACAAGTTTATACTGTATAGCACAGGGAACTATGTTTAATATTTTATAGTAACCTATAGTGAAAAAGAATGTCAAAAGGAACATATGTATACATCTATGTATGGCTGAAACATTATGCTGTACACCAGAAATTGAACCAGCATTGTAAAATGACCATACTTCCATTAAAAAAAAGAAAGGAAAAGAATGTATGAGACTCATTCTAGGGACCACATTTAAGTCTTGGTGCCAGATAATTAAGGAACATTTTAAGTTCTTTTTTTAAATGTTAAACATTAAATAGTTCTCATTTCTGAAAAATGTAAAGATGCTTAAAATTTCCCAGCAATATAAGCTGGTTTTATAGTTAACTGGGGGAAAAAAATCTTACGATATTAGCTGATGTAGAAAAAGTGAATCTAGGGGAAAGTTCTAGAGTTTTTTCTGAACAGTAAAGAATTTATTCTTCATTCTTTAAATATTTGAGAACCAGCTACAGTATGATGTTGCTCTGCTAGGAACAGAAAATATTGTATGATATATCCAAAATCTCTGCCCTTAAGGAGATAAGATAAACTTTATAAGCATGTTATTTAAATAATTTTGTTAATCTTAAAATCAAAGATAGGTCATATAATTGTATTAAGCAAGCCAGTAGCTACTGCTTTTGAAGAGTGAAGAAGAATGGAGAATTGCAAAATAGTAGAACAGATCAAGAAGTTGGGTATTTCTGATTTTTGTAATCAAACTGTCATTATTTTTGTCTTAGTTTGAAATTATTTTTGAATTTTCAAAATATTTAAGCTATAGTCATGTTTTAGTTTAAGGCACATTTCAAATGAAAAGTTGTTTTTAGGATATTTATGGCATTGTTCATTTTATATCAGGCATGCTATTGTACTTTTATTTTCTTCATGTTGTTAAAATTTGCCTATAACTTCTAATTGGTAGAATGTCACTTAGTTTTAATAATTAGCTCACATTTATAGAACACTTCTTTGTGTCAGGCCCCATTTTAAGCAACTATCATGCTTTGTCTTATATAATCCTCTGGTGAACACAGGTAGATGTGCTTTACTGCTTAGAAACTGAGGCCCTGAGAGATTGAATAGTTTACAGGAGGTCACATGCTAGTGAGTGGCAGAGCTGGAAATTAAATCCGGGCAGTTTAACTCCAGAGCTTGTGCCTATGTATTAATCAGAGTCACGAATCTTGTTTCATAATTCCTCAAGTCACATATCTCTGAAAACAAAAAATTTAAAAATAGCTTGATTTAGATATAATTGACATACAATAAACTGCACATATTTAAAGTGTGCAGTTTGATAAGTTTTGACACATATATGTATACACTCATGAAACTGTCACCACCATCAAGATAATGAACCTACCCATCACCCCAAAATGTTCCCTTGTGGTAGTCCCTTCCTTCTTCTGTTGCTAGTCCCTACCCCCCTAATTCCAGGCAACCATTGATTTGCTTTCTGTTACAGTAAATTTTAGTTTGCACTTTCTTTTGCATATAAATTGTGTCTAAATGGAACCATACAGTATGTCTTTTTTGTCTGGCTTTCACTTATCTAAAGATTTTGAGATTCATTGATGTTGCACATATAACTAGTTTACTCCCACTTACTACTAAATAGTATTCTAAGTATATAACACAATTTACTCATCTGTTTACCAAATGAAGGACATTTGGATTATTTCTAGTTTGTGGCTTTTGGAAAGCTGCTGTGGACGTTTGGGTACAGGTCTTGTATAGGCAAATGTTTTTCTTTCTCTTGGAAAGAATGGGATGGGTGGATCATATGGCAGGTGTATGTTTAACTTTTTAAGAAACCACCAGTGACTAGAGTTAATAATACTGTATTGTATATTTGAAATTTGCTAAGAGAGCAGGTCTTAAATGTTCTGTTCACAAGAAGAAAAAAATTCATTGTGGTGATCATGTCACAATATATAAATATATTGAATTATTATGCTGTACACCTGAAACTAACATTATATGACAATTTTATCTGAAGTGAAAAAAGAGACTGCCAAAAATTATACCTCAGAAATAGTGTGTTTATGAGATGCTACCCCCATATTAGGTTATACACAAAATATTCATTATGTGCCTTTCTAAAATCTGGAAAATTCTAAATTCTGAAACCTATATGACTGTGAAATTTATTGTTGTTGTGAAGTGATAAAGTACTGTAAAATGTTTTTTGATTCAGTAGACATTTCCTTGCTTTGTTAAATTTACATAAATCCTTTGGAAAAATGATACTCTATCATATAAAACACTGAACAGAAAATATAGATGATGAACCTTAAGTAATTACCTAAATGAACATTACCTCTAGGAAATAGTGAGACCATGATTTACATGTATATATTTGATGTGTTTTCATGTTGAAAATTCTCTGTGATGAAATTTGTTAATGGGAATAGCAAATGTTCTGTATTCTGTATCTTTCCTAGCAGTTATTATTACTGTTGTGTATTAATTAAAATTTTAAATAGTGTATTTTGAGAGACACAATAGGTAGTCTCAAAAAATAAGCATTACATGGTTTCATAGCATACTATCTTTTTTTTTAACTAAAGATAACTTCTACAAAAAGCACAAGATAGTTTTCATTCTTTACCTTGTAATCAAGTAAGCTTATGCAGAAAATGTTTGGAATTGTTGGACTGATAATAAAGTTTAATACATGCATGTAAATTATTAAATGAAGACCTCTTATATCATCAGGACATAAAATAAGATAGGTTGAGTATATACCCATGTCACTGTCCAAGCCTGAGTATCTGGGATCTTTGCCCTTCCAGAGACTTCCAGGTTAGTGTAAACAGAGACACAAAAGTATTGGGGTATAAATTTGACTGAAGATGACATTTTAACTGAGTCTTGAACAGAAGAAAAATATGAGCAAAAGGAACATTTTGCCTGGAAGAAATAGGAAGTACAGGTACTGAGAGGGATTAGTGTGTTAACCAACTCCTGAGAAATTCAGTAGTACCTATGGGTGATGTGAGTATTAGACCCAGTTTGTGGCTTCAAGGTTAAATTTGTGGTGTGTCCAAAAGAACACAGGTAGTGGATGACATAGCCAGACTTGAAACACATACTGACTTTAAAACTCATCTTCTTTCTGTCAAGCCATGCTGTCTATTTACTATAAGGACTTCTACATTTGACATTTAGGTTGAATTAGCATAGTTGAATATTAATTACAGTGAGTTGATAAATCTGATGGTTATCTTTTTTGCTCTTCCTAAACTGTAGATGTCATTATCAACCCTCTAATACAGTTAATAAAATTTACCAGATATTTCCCTGATTTCCTTCTTAAATATATTTTTCTCTTGCAGGGTTACATTTTGCCATCTGCCTTTTCAGAGTAAATGGCTCTATGTGGGCACTGAACGAGGTAATATACACATTGTGAATGTGGAGTCCTTCACACTCTCAGGCTACGTCATTATGTGGAATAAAGCCATTGAACTGTGAGTTTGAGCAAATATTCCATATCTGAAAGTATCAGTACCATATATGATAATAATACTGTGTCATAGCTAATTAGTAAATATAGAATTAAATGTGTCAGACATTTTTGATATTAAATACAGATTTATTAGACTTTTATAAATATTGCCCTGTTGGCAGTTTGTAAAATTAAATGCTTTATATATGTATATCTATATAGATATATACACGTGTAAATGTGTTCACATATGTATAAACTATAGCACAAGTTTAATAAAACAATTATTCTTATTGGGTGAAAAACATTCCAATTTTCTTGTGTTCTTTTATTTGCTAATTCTTCTTTCAAATGTTTAGTCATGCCTCACAAAATTGATTTCATGACCCACTAAATGGGTTGCCACCAATGTATGGAAAACACTGATCTAAACCACTACTTGTTTTAATAATCACCAAATACAGTGTAAATGTTTGCAATGTACATTGCAGAATTAATTTGATAGTTCATTTTCCTTAATTTTGATATAGTGGTGATTGCTTTTATTTAGCAGTAATGACAACAAAAACTGGGTTGTACTGTATACAAGGTCCTGAGGATCTTTACGGCTAACTTTACCCTGCCTTGAATCTTCTCTTTCTCTTAAATTTTTTCTTATATTATTTAGACATAAGAATCAGATTTTAAGGATATTGGCAAGATTCATTTTTAACATTTCTTTTTGGTTTTAAATAAATAACTCTGTACTGTTGCATTCCACAGAATTTGGCATAAGGATAAATTTGTGGCATATCTCCTAAGTGATATGTTGTTGCAGCTGTAATGATGTATGAAGCCTCGTTTTCCTTCCTTTGGCAGGGATGTTGTTATCATATCTCAGTTCCTTGGTACAAGATACGGGTTTTTGAGGTCTGTTCTTTTGAGTTTATCACAACATGTAGTGGGTAGGCCTTGTGTAGGTGCTTTTGTGGTTTCACAAGTGGCTCTCATGCAGTGGACTGGTCTCTCAACCCTCAGAGTTTATGAATAGGGAGGTGCTTATTTCTACTCTGGAGGCATCAGTTCAGCTACATTCTTATCTGTATGACTTCTTTTTCTCCAGTAAGTATTAGTGGCATTACTTTTGTTGATTTTTTAAAAAACATAATGGAAGTTTTCCTATTCTTGGTGTGAACTGTAGACCTGCTAAGATACCCCAATCAGAGGCCAGAACTGGGTAAAATAAGATAATGATATTTTAGAAGTTGCTTTATTTTAAAATATTAACTTTGAGAATTCTACTTTGAAATAAATTTTCTATGCTAAAATACTAAATTGAAGATTCTCTCCTACACAGAAAGTGTACATAATTGTAAATTTTGCTGGCTTGTATCAGTGTAAAATTCAGTACCTTACCTGATTCCTATTTTGATCCATAGTAAGAACTATACATCTGTTTTGATTACTTACTGAAATGTTTTCAGCCTTTGTAAATACATCTTTATTTTCCATTCATTATTTTTATTGTAATGAATATGTAGTTATGTTGAAATTTTTAATTGTGAAAAAAAAAAAATCTTCACTTTTTTTAGGTCATCTAAATCTCACCCAGGACCTGTTGTCCATATAAGTGATAATCCAATGGATGAAGGAAAGGTAGATTTTTTAAATTGTTTATTTATTTCTTACTTACTTACTTACATGCATGAAAATTTGGTATTTTTTAAGTATGAAAACTATTCTGGAACCACACTTACTCTGCAGTGTTGAGATTGCTCACAAAGGTTGTATATCATATACTTAATGACTTATTTATGCATTATGAAGTCCAAGTGAAAGAATTAGAATCATTTACATTTACATTTACATTTACATTTCTTCCAGGCAAAATGTTCCTTTTGCTCATATTTTTCTTCTGCTCAAGACTCAGTTAAAACCCTAAAACAAGTAAAATGTAATAACTACAATGAAAGGTTATAAGTTACTTTTGGCTTATTCAGAATAACTTCCCTGATTTTCTGATAATTCTGACAAAAACCATTTTCTTTTGGTTTTAAATTTTTTTTACACTAGTTATACAATTTTTGTAGCACTTATCACATACCCCTTATGTTAGGTTGTCTCTGTGTCTCATCTTCCCTTAATTTTTCTTCATAAATAGCTCAGATTAATAGAGATTTTTTTTAAATACTAAATTTTTTATACTCTGAAACCCATTTCATGCAGTCATTATCTAGCTATTGTTAATTTAAGTTCATTAATACATTAAAAAATAATAAAATTTTTTTCCATGAATTTCTATTTCCTAATTCAAACCAATCTCTCAGTAGTTCTATTTAATGATCTTTTTCTACTTATATAATTTAATTATATTAGCCTACATAAATAACAGGAAGTTTATCACTATCAGAAATCAGTGAAATGAAACTTCTGGATTTCGTGAAGAAGTTTACCCAGGTATTTCCTTTCCTCAATCAGGGAGAGTGGTGGAGTCTATATGTTGTGTAACACTGTTCTCTTATTTGCCACTGAGAAAACAAATGGATAGTTGTACTGTTTGGAGTTAGCTTATAATCATACAGTTGTGTGTTTTGGGAGAAACTTTACATGAAACAAGTTTCCATATGCTGTATCTTCACTTATTTATTTTAAATAATTGTTTAAAGCCGGCCTTTGGGTGGGAGGCATCGTGGAAGGACTGAAAACTTTCCTTTCTTCTCCCTTGAATCAGTCACAAGTCATTTCAGTCTTTCACTGCAGTGTCTCTTTTCTATTTGATCTCATTATTACCACTGCAGTTCAAGGCATTCCAACCCATTCTTGAATCATTTCCAGATCAATCTTCCTAGAGTGCTGTTTTAATCTTAATTGTCTCCTGTTCAAATGCTTTCAGTGATTCTGCAGTATCTATATCTAACAAATAAAATAATGTTTCCTTAAAAAATAGTCCTCAATTTCCTTATCTTTAAGAACATCTTTACCTGAATGCTATGGTGAAGCAAATAGTTATTGTTACCCAAATATGAGCTGCTCTTTGCTGCCTCAATGCCTTTTTTATGTAAATCACTCTGTTTGGAATTCTTTCCCACTGTTTTCTTTCTGCTGATTCCTACCCACATCTTGAGGCTCAGATTAAATGTTTGTCCTTCATGATACCTTTCCTGATAATCCTGACAGAAAATATTTTCTTTCACTTCTAAATTCATTAGCACCTTAGCTGGGCAAGTTCTGCAGTATTTACCCTGCATTGCCATGAAGTAGAAGTGTGTGTGCATCTCATCTCACCTGAACTTGAAAAACTCCTTGAGCACAGAGAGAATACTTTTTCAGGTTTATATTTCTCATAGCACTCAACATACAATATAATTAGTAACTCATCAATATATACTGGACTTATTGAATAAATTTACATCATCCTCATTTTTTGAGACTTGGCATTATATTATCCTCCTTAGTTCCCAAAGTTAATCTCATTCAGACTTTTTTTTAAATATTAGGGTGCTAGAATAGATTATATTATCTAACTTTTGATTTCTAATAGAAAAATCTATTTTAACTACATCAATGACTCCTATTTCCAAACATCTGTGTAACATTGTGTCACTAAAGAAAAATAATGGTTAAAAAAATGATAAGGCATTAAAAATTTTTAAATAAAAGCATACATTACATGATCAGGTTTGCATTTTAGAAGTACCTCCCTTGCTACAATATGGAATGGGTTAAATAAGTATCAAGCCTGGATTGTTAGGGTGACCAGAGCCCAGAAGAGAGACCTTTGTGTCTTGAACCAGGAGAGAGATATCGAAGGTAGAGGAAAGTAAATTTGAGAGATATTAGAATGTAGTTTTACAATTACTTGATGATTTTACCTGAGCAGGGAGAGACAATAGTTAAGGATGACTCCAAGGTTTTTGCCTGAATGATTTAATGAATATTAAGAAAAGGAGTGCTGAGAGAGACACCTGGAATAGGGAATACAAAAAAAGGAAAGTAGGGAAGAAAATAGTTCGCTTTTGGACACATTTACTTTGAGGTTCTTGTGGAATAAATAAGTGAAGAGGTGGCCAATGGAATTATAAGTCTGAATCTCATGAAAGGGATCTAGGCTAGATATAATTTGGAACTAATCAATATATAGATGAGTAAATAAGATTGCCTGATAATGTGTTAAAATAGAAAAGTTTATAAACTTTAAAAAATATACAAATGTTAATTTTTATTAGTAACATATTAATGAAAACATATACTCAGGACTTCAAAATGGTACTGTTATCATTTTCAGTAATCAGTTGTATGATATATGTTGACTCCCTAATCATCAAAGGCATATAAATACGCACTGCAGTCTCATTTGTCATCCATGTGATAAGTAATTAGTAATGCAGGTGTTTAATTGTAATTTCATACTTGAAGCATATGAATGATAATAGTTATCTTCATTGTCAGCAAATAAAAGTTTCAAATGATTAATATGATTCCTAGATAATGTGGCATTTTCTTTTGTTACAGCTTTTAATTGGCTTTGAGTCTGGAACAGTGGTGTTATGGGACCTCAAATCAAAGAAAGCCGACTACAGATACACATACGATGAGGTAATTATTTTTGCTGATCAAAAACTCTGGTCACCTCTCCACTTTAGAGTGGCTTCTCTAAGAACTTAATTGGTGATTTCAGTTTAGGCAACCTTTGTAATTGCAGTAACACGCAAATGTATATTTATATACATATATATATGCACATAGCTCAAAAGGTACAAAAAGAAAAATCTCTCCAACTCCTGTCATTTGGCCATCCAATTCCCTTCCCTCAGGTACTAGTATTAGTTTCTTATGTATTTTCCAAAGGTATTTTCTGCATTTACCAGCAAATTAATAAGTGTATGCTATTTTTTATTTTATACAAGTGTTCTGATTTACAACCAAATTAATAAATGTACACTCTTTTTTATTTTATGTAAATGATAGTATACTATAAATATTTATAGTTTGCTTGCTTGAAGATCCAAATAAAGATTGTGATTGATCGATAAAAAGATGTCTTTTTTTTGCCCTCAGGTTTCCTATAAATTGGATAGTTTACTGAGGCTTGCTCAAATTTAGGTTCATTTTTCATTTTTATCAAGACTACCTCAAAGATGATGCTGATGCTCTTCTACCAGGTTGAATGTTAGTGTCTGTTTGTGATGTTAGCAGCCAGTGATGTTCAAGGCATAGATCTGTTAGTGTGCAATGGTTGCAGAATAGGAGGTTCTAATTCTGTAATTCCTTCTCTATTTATTATCAAGGACACTTTAGTAAAGAGAAACTTCTTTTCTACTCTTTTGGTTATATTGTAGTACAGTTCAGATAGGAAGGGCAGGATAAATGCTTGATTCTTTCCTTTTATTTCAGTATTTACTCTAAAGGGGTTGTTCTCTAGTCATCTCAATGATGGGCAATTTGTTCCTGTTTTCCATTTCACTGTGTACGCAAAGATTTAAACATTGCAT
Source organism: Camelus dromedarius (assembly GCF_036321535.1). NCBI lineage: Eukaryota > Metazoa > Chordata > Mammalia > Artiodactyla > Camelidae > Camelus > Camelus dromedarius. The sequence continues at coordinate 16,517,994 of NC_087441.1, read as the reverse complement.
ATGCTACGATACATTGAAATTATTATCTTTATTGATTTTCAAATTGTCCCATCTTTGGTCAGTGAATCTCTTCCAGTTGTTTCCTGAGTCCTTTGGTGATAATGATCTTGGATAGCTTCCTTGCCATCTGTTATAACAAAGTATACCCATTAATCTTGTATATTTCTGCCCCAAACTTAAACTATCTGTTTCCATGAAACTCACTTCTTTCAGTGTGAAATGGTATCTGGTGACCATAATTTGGGTACCAGGAGTGTTCACAGTTTCCAACTCAGTAAATAGATATAGGAAATGTGTAAGTAGTTTTGTTTGTTTGTTTTTAAGAAATATGTCATGTCTTCTTATTGATACTTTCAGTTGCTCAAACAGCAGACTGCACTGAGTAACTATAGCAATACTTGGAATACTTTGTAAATGTCTGCATATTATCTTTGTAAGCATGACTAAAAGATAATTTCCTTTGTTTTCATAGTGGCATATTCTTTGTAAGCTTTTCAGTTAGTCAGTTGTTTGGCTCACTAATCAAGATCTTGAAATTACAAGAAAGCATATTTTTAATAAAGAATTCTTGTCATTTCTCCGGAAGCTTTGGCCTGTAGAGCTGTTTTCTATGTTACAATGAAACCACATTTTAAAGATTGACTTTTTTCATTTTATTTTTTATAATTTAATAGTTATCTTGGCTTTAGCCACTCTGGAGTTACAGGGACTGGATTTACTCTCACCTTAAAAATAAACTGGAAAAATATATGAAAGAATAGTTTTTAGAAATTAACAGATAGTGTAGAACAAGAATTCCTTAGAGAGGAGAAACAAGGTGAGCCCTTCAGTTGTCGTAGCTTATGACTTGGAGAGATGTTCTAGGTCTCAGTACATGAAAGGGAAACCTAATTGGAAGCCCATCAGTGTCCCTGAGTTGAGGATACAGGGTTAGTAAATTGCAGAAGATACTCATAACTTATAAGGCAGGGTAACAGAGAATAGAGAACTGCCTAGATGGAGAGAGTTTTAATTAAAAGTCTGCAAGGAGCCCTTCACCCTGAGTCTTCAGTTGAATACTGATTAGTGCATGTGTATGAGGCTTGGAAAAGATCCACTGGTAAGGAGTAGATGGAACAATTCTCATAGCACACACAAGACTGATAATAGTTCACATTCTCAACAGATTGGAGAAACCTTGTAATGGCAGAATATCAGGAAAAGTACTCAGAAAGGTATTCCCTCACTAGTGGGGCCAAACTAACCCTATATTAAATAAAGATTGGCCTAGCTAGCCTAGTAGCTTAAAAGCAAGCCTTGAAAAGTCCAAGCTGTTTCCAAGGAATATAACTAAATCAGGAAAAAGGCTCAAAAATATTTAAAAGAATTTAATAACCCACCATAAATGGCACAATGACTAGCATGCAGAGAAGCCAGAAAATGACTCAAAGTGAGAAAAAAAATGCAGTCAATAGAAACAAACTCAGAAATTATACAGATGATAGAATTAGAAGACAAAGATATTAAAACAAATATTAAATAGACTCCATATGCTTTAAAAGGTAAATGAAGTGTGAAAATGTTGAGGAATGACATAGAAGTCTTCAAAAATACAAGTGGAATTTCTAGAGATGAAAAATACTCTGGATGGATTTACCAAAAGATTTGATATTTCATAAGAAAAGCTTGATTAACTTGAAGACACATAGAGATAGAAACTACTCAATATGAAAAATGAGCAGAACATCAGTGAACTGTCAATTTCAACGAGACTAATATACGTGTAATAGGAGTCCCAGAAAGGAGAGTGTGGACAGAAGATATATTTGAAGAAGTAATGGCCCAAAATTTTCTCAAATTTGATGAATATTTTAACCCCTAGAAACTTCTAGGATATATAGATATCGTAGAAGTTCAGTGAACTCAGTGCAGAAGAAACATAAAGAAAACTGCACAAAAGTACATCATATTTCAATTGCTTAAAACTTGAACTAGTGATAGAGAAAACCTTAAAAGCAACAAGAATGTGGGAAAGGGCCGACACATTAAACACAGAAAAGCAAAGATAAAAATGACAGCAGATGGTTTCCTTAGAGACAATGCAAGCCAGAACATAGTGGAATAAAATCTTTCAATTCTGAAAGAAAACAAAAATATCTTTTCAAAAGCAAAGGCAAAATAAACACATTTACACAAAAAAAAACTCAAAGAATTCATCATTTGTAGACCTTCACTACAAGACATGTTAAAAGAAGTCCTTCATGCAGAAGGCAAATGATATGAGATGAAATTTGAATCTACTCAAAGGAATGAAAGATGCCGGAATGGCAGATATGTATGTAAACATAAAAGCCTTTCTACTTTTTAATATTTGAGAGAGAATTAATTATTCAAGCCAAACATAGTAAAAATATAGGGTTTATGACATACATAGAATTAAAATATAAATAATAACAACATAAAGGTCAGGGGACAGAATGTTGTTGATTAATACAATTTTTATACTGTACCTAAAGTTTTGTGATACTTAAAGGTGAATTATGATAAGATAAAGACATATATTGCAAATTCTGAAGAGAACACCAAAGCAAAAACAACAGTAACCCAAATAGGTAAGCCAAACAGGAAGTAAAATGAAGTTTTAAAAATTTTCAATCCAAGAGAAGGCAGAAGAAAAGGAAAAAGGGAACAAAGAATAAATGGGAGAAATACGAAAAAAACAGCAAGATGATAATTTAAATGCAAGTATGTCAGTAATCATATTAAATGTAAATGTGTAAATGGTTTAACTACCCCATTAAAAGGCAGAGATAGTCAAATTGGATTAAAAAACAAGATCCAACTATATGCTATCTATAAGAAACCCACTTTAAACATAAAGACACAGGTGTCTGAGGGAAAAAAAAGGTTGGAAAAAGTAAAATTAGCACTAATCAAGATAGCTAAAATGGCTATATCAGTATTAGCAAAGTAGAAATCAGAACACTTCACTCAACAACAAAATACGTTCTTTTCAAGTACACATGGAATATTCATCAAGACAGACCATATTTTGCACCATAAAATCAATCTTAATAAATTTTTTAAAAAATTATAAAAAATAAAAAATACGTTCTTTCACTATAACAGAATTAAATTAGAAATCAATAAAAAGGTAGATGAAAAACCTATGAATATTTGGAAGTAAATAGCATATGAGGAATGCAAATAAATGGACATTGCATGAGATGATAGTAAGTGATGACTTTGTGTATAAGTTAAACTAAGTTCTGTGAGAAATGGATAATATATCTTGAAGCTGAATCTGAGGGGTTTTTAATTGTTCTTAATTCCAAATCTACATCTTATCTTCTTAAAACTTTAATTTTTAAAATTTTTTCTAGCCTGTCAGTGCAACTAGTTTTTCCAATGGGATATTGGTTATAATTCCTTGGTAATTTATGCTTAGTTATAGTTTATTCTAAGAAATTACAAGAATACGTTTTGTTTTCCTGAACTTGTCAATAATACATGTATCACTATTGTCTCATCCTTATGCTCGCTTAAGGAGAAAATAAAGTAAAAAGAATTAAAATAATGTCAATGCCAAAATAAATCTCATTTCTATTGCAGGAGGACTGAATTATTATGGGAACTTAAAGTTAACATTGACTTTAACTTGGGAAATGTAAAAAAGTTTAAAATGAAAATTAATTATAATACCAATTATGAACACCTTGGTGTTTAAATAAATTTTTGTTTTTAAAAGTGGAATTCTTCATTCCTCTCCCATAGGCTATCCACTCTGTAGCTTGGCATCATGAAGGAAAACAATTTATTTGCAGTCATTCAGATGGCACCTTGACTATATGGAATGTGAGATCCCCCACTAAGCCTGTACAGACAATAACTCCACACGGTAAGAATGCATCCCTTTTAAACAGTACCTAAATTGTGATGAACAGTAAACTGTTTTGAGTTTGCATTTGGATTTGTTTGTTTGTTTTTGATGATAAGGATGGGTTTTCTTTTGTTTTGAATTTAAAATATTTACACAAATAGAAATCATTTGTAAGAACCAGGTATGTAAAGTGTCAAATAACTTTATTTACAGTTGAAATTGCAAATTTGAGCTTTGAGAAAATGAAACTTACATAATCTTCTGATATTGTTTCTCCAGTAGTCCAAAACGTAGATAATGTACTGAGTGGTAGCGGACTTAGTTTAAGCTTTTGTCATCTTAAAGTTATCAACTGCAAGTTGCTAATGTATATATAACATGTTTTGGTACACTTGAAACTTTATAGAAGGTAATTTTATACATTAAAAGTATTGTGTTCAGGGTCCATAAGATGACCCCAGATTTGATTCACTAGGAATACTCACAGAACTCAGCAAAAGCATGCAAAGCTAACTCAGAAAAGGGAAAAGCACATAGGGTGAAGTCTGGAGGAAGCAAGTCTCAAGCTTTCAGCAGTCTTCTTCTGGTGGAGTCACACAGAACATGCCTCATCCCTCTAGCAATGAGTTATTACCACATGTGTGATATGTTACATACCAGGGAAGCTCACCTGAGCCCAGGAGTCCAGTTTGTACTGGGGTCAATCCATGTGAACTCCCTGCTTTAGCATGCACCAGAACTTCAGAGGCTCAGAAGGAAAGCAGAGATTTGGCATAAATCATATTGTTTGTTCAGATAGCTGAGGCACAGTGTGCCATCTTATCAGACTGGGAATGGTGGAAGCAGTGTTGAAAGCGCAGTTACCAGTTGCCAACCAAGAGCTAGCCTTGCAAGCTGGCCTTTCTAGGAATAACAGTATCAATCCTACACTCCTACAACTCTTTTCTCCACAAGTAATACAAAACCTCCATGAAGGTTTTATTAGGATGCTTATGAACAGATTATGAAGGCCTTCCTTGAATTTTGGATGAAGCCTAGGAATTTGCATTTCTTTATTAATCTGCATTATCCCAGTTCTACCCACAGAGATTCTTTACCAGCAAATTTAGGGAAATGAAAGGAACTGTTCTTTGAATTGGTAGCATACTAAAAGAGTACTTTTGTAGCTATTGCTAATGTTTCACTGTTTGCTTTAAAATATGAATGCCCACTTTTTAAAAAAAGAATGGTACATTCTGAATTATTGCAGTGTAGAAAATAAACAGTCATATTAAAAACTTTGTCTATAGCAGTGTGAGTTTTTAGACTTGCTTGTTTTTGGTAAAAATTAACAATACTTGTAGCCACATATTTTGATACATTTTACCTCTGCTTTTTGGTAGCAGTCATCTTCTGGAAAAGCACTTATTTTAAATTTGCTGCAGATCTATTTATGTGTGCCTCCAGGCAATAGCCCTTTTGATAGTAGGTTCCAGTTTTCCTTAATATATTTTTGTTCTTCCTCCTATTAGTGCCTACGTCCCTAATCTTTGTGGTACTCCTCGGTATTCCCATACATTTAAGGATCTCCCAACCCCATTGGAACCTAGGAATTCAGAAACCCGAAAACGTAGATGATTAGTTTAAAAACCCTTAATTTCAAGTCCAGAAGAAAATAAAACTCATATTAAAGCTGGTAGAAATATGTAATATTGGTTTTAAAGTGTTGTTTATCTAAATTTTTATCTTTTTTTCTAAGTATAGTACAAAGAGGGTTTTTTTTTTCCTTTAAACCATTTAAGAGTAAGTTTTCGACATAGTGTCCAGTCACTTGGAAATATTTCAGTATTTGTTTCCTACAAACAAGGACATTCTCCTATATCACCAAATTTTGCCTTTTATCAGAAGGATCTATATCAAGGTTACATTTAGTTGTCCTCTTTCTTCAGTCTCTTTCAAACTGGTACTCTTCTTGAGCCTTTTCTTGACTTTCATAACTGATTAATTTTGACAGTTATGTCAGTTACTTATAGATTGTGCCTCCACAGGTTTTTTGTCTGAAATTTTTTCATGTTTAGACTCAGGTTGCACATTTTCATCAGGAATATCCCAAAAGGATTGATATGTTCTTTTTGCATCCTCTCAAGTGGAGCTTGTGTTTGATTTGTCCTGGATTGGTGATGTCTTGTACCCTGATCCCTTGATTAAGCTTCTGTCTGCTAGGTCTCTCCATTGGAACATTATTTTTTTCCTTTGAAATTAATAAGTAGTTTTGATTTGTACTTGTAATCAGTAAGTATTTTGAGTTGCAGGAGATACTTTGAAACTGTAAACATACTATTCCTCACCAAATTTTTACCCTCTGGTTTTAGCATCTGTTGATATTTCTTGGATGGATTACTTATGACTGTGATGGATGCCAGTTGGTGATTTTCTATTTAATATTGATCTTTTTTTAATACTTAAAGCCTTGAGAGCAAACTTTAAGAAGTAGTGTAAAGTAGTTTTCTACAGAGTTTTTAGTATCTTAGCAAAAAAGGGTCAGTAGTTAAAATTATTTTTTACAAGTAAGACAAAGAATATTTGACTTAATATGTTTCAAATTTAGAATCCAAACCTAATGTAGAACTTCATTTTTTTCTGTGGCAGGTATTAAAAAATAGGATGGCATTAGTTGCGTAGAATAGCAGCCTAAAAATGTAGATCATCAGAAGTACTCATTCTTTATAAATGTGAATTATTTGCCGCAGTAGTAAAGTAGTAGGTAACCTACCAAAGTTAAATTCAAGTTGACAGCTGAGTTTAGTGGCAACACTAAGTTCATTTTTATACCTTAAAACATAAAAATGTGTTTTTTGTACCATAAGGTGTCATATATTCCATATATATACACCATATTTGTGGTATTTAATTTTTGGTATACTAAATGTCTGCTTTGATGGATTGAAAGTTAGGGATTTTTCTCATTACTGTCTTGTGTTATGGTCTCTTGCTCTTACTGTCTAAAAGTTATGGTAAATTTGTGGGTTTTTTCATACCTAAACCCATTTAATGGTTAAGTATCTTACTCCTTTTTTTTTTTCTTTCTTTCTTTCTTTCTTTCTTTTTCCTTAGTGGAGGTACTGGGGATTGAACCCAGGACCTCCTGCATGCTAGACATGTGTTCTAATAGGGGAGAGCTATTACTCTTCCCTAAGTATCTTATTCTTAAAAACCATTTATAAGCATTACCTTGATAGCCAGGAATTGATTGTGCTTTTTATTCATTCATCAACAAATATTGGTTCTACCATGTAATAGGCACCATTCTATATCCTGGATGGAATAAGCAAAATGTAAGTGAAAGTACCTGGAAATTGTGACATGTTATATATACGTGATTATAGTCAATATAAATCTGGATATGTTATTTACTTGGTACGGTAGGACCAAAAAATTTTGATTAGTGTTCCCCAAAATATATTTCACAATATTGTTTTTTCTTATGTTAATGAGTTGTTTGGTGAAAAAGTATATTACAGTGAAAAAAGTTTTAGAAATGCTGAATTAAATTTGAGCATTTTCTATACTACAAGACTTAATTTTTAATGTCCACTATGAATCTCCAAGAGGGAGAATATATACACACATAACACATACATACATATATACGGTTGGCCCTTGAACATTACAGGGGGTTAGGGGCTCCCATCCTTGCATAGTAGAAAATCTGCATATAACGTAAAGTCAGCCCTCAGTCCCTGTTCCACATCTGCAGATTCAACCAACCACAGATCATGTAGTACTCTAGTATTTACTATTGAAAAAAATTTGCATGTAGGTGGACCCTATGCAGCTCAATTCATGTTAAGGACCAACTGTATATTTATTATTTATATTGGTTTATATATTCGATTATTTTACATGACTTTTCCCAAACTTATTTGACTTTAGTATCTTTTATTCACAAAACATCTTATGGTTCTCTAGTATTCCATGAAATGAGAAATAAATGATGGCTTAGTGTTTGAACTATAATTTAATTATAAGACAGTTCCCCAGATTTGGTAGCTCTGTTTAGTTTACCCTCAGATGGCATCTTTCACTACTAAAGTTGTTTGATAGTGGACTCTTGCTCTGAGGGTCATAACAGTTACCTAGATAATGATGATAAAATGGCTAGAAAGTAGAATAATTTGAATTTATGTAAGGTAATTTTCTGACATAATGTTAGATATGCATATCAAATTGGTTGATAGTCATATTTTTGGAGGAAGTCTCCATTTGGGTGTTAAAATTACTCAACAGGTGATTTTTGACTAAAACAAAAAGCGTTATCTCCCTTTAATCTACTTTTTAAAGAGTATCAAAGAACATTTTCCTAACAATCAGACAACCTGGAGTGGAATTCTAGCTTTGCTATTTGTGAAATACCTTGTAGAGATAATTACTGTTTTCAGGGACTTAGTTTTATCATATATGTAAAATGACAGGATTGAACAAGGTGATTCTTAAGGTGTAAAGTTTTGTCATTATTTGGAAATTAAGCAGGATTTGTTTCATTTATTGACTGTGCAAAGTCATTTCCTTTTGGTGGGCTGTAAATTCTGTATGTCTTTATGGTGAGCCTAGCAGGTGAGCTCTGTTTCTCTTTCTTTTTGGCTGTTTCTCTCCTGTGGGAGATAGACTTTCATTTTTTAGGAGGGGAGGACTTGGATAGTCCATTCCTGGCTCACATACTTACCCTGAAGCAGTCATCATGGCTAAGTGACTTACTGTGCCAGGGCCCTGCAGGACCTCCCCGTAACCCTGGAGGGGTGTGTGTGTGTGATGTGTTGCAGAGTCAGATTTTTCTGTGTCATGTTCACCAAAGTCAGATGATTCTCAGAGGAAATGGAGATGATAGACAGTCAAAATCAATAGATGTCATTGTAGGAAATGACATTTTTAAAAATTTAGTTTCCGGAGCTTATTCATCAGTACAATCAATCCACTTATCAAAGAATAAACCAAGATTGGTAAAACCCTTTCTATTAAGGGTTGCTGAAGGAAAAATAAATTCAGAGTTCACATAAGTAAATCAACTTAATATAATATTTTCAAGGATGTAGCATACAAAAAATTCTGTTAATCTACTTTGAAGATTTACCTGAAGCATGAAACATTTAATAAATAACAAATCTATACTGCACTTCTTTAATGTAGTTCATTACAAAGTTTTCCCCAGTTTATGTATTTGAAAGAACTTACCAAACTCCACAGAATATACTCAAGTAAGACTTGTATGTAAAGCCAAAGGATATCGTGCAGCAAAAGGAGAAGAATATGTGTAAGCATTCTGAGAGACATCCCATAAGAAGCTCCCACTCTGTGCACACAAGGATTATGCTGAGTCTCCAGCTCCACCCCCAAGATTTGGCTTCTGAATAACTTGACAAGAAACTCTCAGAGAGGCCCTTTAAATGATCAAGCCACCATTGCCAGTTAGGCCACTTGCCAACCATCAATAAAACAACTACATTGGGGCTCCCCAGGGGGAGTTTGGGAAGTTTTGGATCTTGAACAAGTACATCATAAATCCCACTGCCCCTGGCCATGATTCAAAAACCAGATATCCAAGTGTCTTCAGTCCAGCTGTAAATCAGCTCTGTCTCCACACGTTAAGGAAAGAACACTCTCCCCATTTCAGACTAATATTATTAACAACGTGATTTTCCAGTTTGAATTATCTTATTTGCTAGAACATCATTTTTAATAGAAACATGATGAGATCTGTGTGTGTAATTTTAATGTTATTTTACTTCAGATATGCAAAATAGCATCTCAGCATGTAATCAACATATAAAGCTGAAATGTTTCATATTCTTTTTTTGTACTCTTTGAAGTCTAGTGTGTATTTTACACTAACCATACATGTTAACTTGAACTAGACACATTTCAAGTGATCAGCAGCCAGCCACATGTGAGTGGTTGCTACCACACTAGATAACCAGCTGTAGAGTGAGAACGTAACTGCTGTGTAACAGCAAATGTTTTCTACATTCTAAATGGCAAAATACAAAACTTAGGAAGCACTTGTCTTTGTCAATGATCCTCATTTGTTTTTTAATGCAGCTTCATTCATTCATTCATTCATTCAACAGACATTTACTGAGTACTTCCTATGTACCAGAGATTAAGTACTAGAAATATATTGTCCTTGAAGAACTCATAGTCCATTGAATAAAAATGATCACAAATTGATAACTAAAATACATATGATAAGGGCTGATAAAGGCCTGCATAGTAGGATGTGGAAACAGAAGTAGTTAGTGTGCTTTTAGATGAAGGGTGTAAGAAGATATCACAAATTCAGGTTAGATGAACTTGGCCTTAAAGGATGAGTGGGATGTTATGAGATAGCGAAGAGCAGAGTGAGGTTATTTTAGTCAGAAGGTGCAAAGACATAATCGAAATCAGGGTATTCTTGGAAAACTTCTGATAGTTTAATATGACCAAAGTTTAAAATTCCTTTTGGTGAGTAGCAGGAAACTAAGACAGTACTACATACAGAGGCAAAAATACACATCATAGCATGCTAGAGAGCTTGAACTTCATGATGCAGACCTAGAAAATGATTTTACAGTAAGAAACATAAAATTTATATTTTAGAAATATTTCTTTGATAGTAGTACATCAGATGAGCTGAGGACAGAAGAGAGAGGCCAATTAGGAAGCTGTTGTCAACAATAAATAATGATTTCAGTTATGACAGCAAATGGGAAGAAATGGACATACATGAATAAAATTCTGGAATTAGAATCAACAGGACTTAGACCAACTGATTATGGCTGGGTGGTTTTGGGGATTGAGAAGCAGGGCATAGTAAGAGAGAAGAAGAAATCACATGATACATGAAGGTTTATATGATTCATTAAGTTGAGTTTTATAGTTAACCAGATCTTGTCAATGACTTTTCAAAGAGATTCACAGGTAATTGAAAGAAAAAGCACAGATTTTTCTAGGTGGCATAGCAGGTAAGAAGTAAAATGACACCTACTGGTGAAATCCAGTGATCCTCTAAACATCCTTTAGTTTATATGTGCCTTATACAATCTTAGCTAGTGCGTTATTACTTGATTTGCTTTAGAAAATGGTTAGTCTGGGATTACAGATGAATAAATCTTAGTGGAACATAAGCAGTAATCCGTGGCATAATTTTAAAAATCTGAGTTGAAGAAAAGATCAGAGTCTGCAAATCAAAAGGACTCACTAATTTCCAAGCAAGATTAGTGCAGAAAGATCACTTTAAGAACTGCAATATTTTTAATTTACAGGGATAATGAAACTACTGTTAGTATCCTTGGAGGGTGTGGACAAAAAGTTATTTATAAAGAAATAGAAATCAGATTGGCTTTAAGCCTTATTATAAGTTTAAATGCTGGACACAGTAGAGCAATATCAAGACTGTTGAGCAAGACAAAAGTTAAGAATTGTGTACCTGTCCAGGTTTTTATGCAAGATATATGAGCTCAGACTTGTGAAGGATCAGTAAATATACCACCCAGGTGCCCTTCTTTAAAATTGTTCCAGCCACTGAGAGATTGGTGGTAAATACGGAAATAAGTTAAATTGAATTATAGCTGAGTAATTATTTTACTTCTTAAAATAAAATGCATACAACAAAATAATTTTTTAAATAAATGTAAAATCTGCATCTGTAATCCCAAGTTATGTCAGTCTGACACTCCTATTAGAACTTTGGGTGGCAGAAGGGTAAAGGCCTGGTGCTGATCTTCTTTAGAGCAGACACTCAACTTCTGCACTGAAAGGTCATGTTTCTCTGGACAGCTGGAAATAGAAGTTGAAATTCTTACTTTGTTCCTTGTACAGCATGAGGGACTACTTTTAAGATTTAAGCATCCTTTTTTCCATATCTTTCTTTTTTCCTCAATCCCCTCTCCCCCAAGAAAGCAGTCTTCTACCCTGGCAGTTCTTTCTGGTTCCCTTGATATGTTCTGCTTCACTCTATTACTGGTGACTTAGTTCTTGTAAATTAGGATGCCAGAGGTTCCTGATTCATCGCACCATCATTTTCCGTGTAAAGAGGGAAAAACTTGTTTCCTTAGGATCTTAAGGCATGATTAGATGCTCTAATACCAGTTGACAGGTGTGTATTTATAAAAATTTAATGTAATAAATGTAACATTTCGTATCAGTGGGAAACTGATGATTCAATAATAATGCTGGCAGTTGCGTACATTTATCACAACTTACCACGTCGTATGCTTTAAATATGTGCACTTTATTGTCTAGCAGTTACAGCTTAATAGACCTATACAAATAGTACTGAAATTATTAGAGAAAAAATACCTTCTCCACACGAAAGTGTACTTCAGAAAAGAATTAAATGTAATAAATGTAAAACTATAAAGCAATTACAAGGAAATTCAAAAAAAAATCTATAAATGATACTGATGTGAAGAACTTCCTAACCATGAAACGAAAGTGGTGAGTGAGTGACAGAAAAGACCGCTAGTTTTTTTCCATTCACATACACATGTCATTACACATAAATGGAATCACGTCATACCAGTCTCTTCTCCGTTAATCTTCCCCCACATTTGCAGCCCAATCCCCTTTCCTGCCCCACCAGTTATGTCAAAAATCTTATAAGTGTTCTTCCAAAATGTATATTTTTCTAAAATTATATTTACTTACACAAATATACAAACATAGGGGATTCTTAGGTCATTCTTTTACATAAAATAGAATTATATTAGTCTTTATTGCATCTTGTTTTTCTTAATCTGTACTTGAGGAAAATCCCTCCACATCATCTGGCATGGCTCTGATTCCTTCATCTGAATAGTCATGTAACAGAAACCAGTTGTTTGTCTCATTATTTTTCAGTTTATTCAGCCATTCCAAATTAATGGGCATTCACTTATTTTCAGTTTTTAATCACTACAAATTGTGCTGCTGTTACCTTTCCATGTATATTTGATAGGAATTGATCCTTTTGTTTCTGTGTAACAAATGCTTAAGAGTGGAATCCTCAAAATTGACTAGTTTTGCATACTTCTATTTTTAATAAATGTTCTCAAATTGCTTTTCACAAAGGCTATATCCTTCACATTTTTACCAGCCAATATGAATACCTCCTTTCCAGTATTCCTGCCAGCAGTGGTATTGTAGCTCATTTTACTTTTTTTTTTTTTTTTTTTTTTTTTTTACTTTCCTGTTTAGTGAGGGTCTCAGAGTTGTCCAGAGATGCATGACTGGGGCCTTCTCCTTTTCCCAGGTCTTTCCTGGGCATGCACACAGCCTTGCACATGTGTATGGTTTTTTAGATACCCAGGAGTATGTCTGTTTCTTCAGGACTTAAAAAAAAAATCCTACCTAGGCTCTTACTTGCCTCAACTGAAGCCACAGCCTCCGGCAGCTGTAATATTGCCAGCAGATTGCTATGTTATTTCTGTGATGCCCTGGAAGTAGGGCCTTTGTCTTCCTGAACTGATGTCTCTTGTGTCAAATGAAATTGTCACAACACCTTGAGAATAGAGTTTTTCAGGGAGCTGCAAGTTGGGACAAAATATTGATTGTGCCCTGGAAACTTCTTTTAAGGGAACTGCAAGGATAATTCAGTCCTCTGTTGACTGATGCTGTTACCTTTTCATGGCACCAGGCCACTGAGCTGGGAGCAAGGGGAATGGGAATAGCCCTTCATCCGAACACCGCACTTCCCTCTGTCTCACCAAGGTTCAGCCATTTCCACTGAGTAGACAGTGTTCCACTCATTTTGTGACTTTGGTTAATTTCTAGAGTTCTGAAGTGATTAACTTTAGGTGTTTTGCTAGCATTTCCGTTTTTGTGAGTGAGTTCATGAAGGTCTCTTTGTCATCCTGAAAGTCAGTCTCCTTTTTCAGTTTCCTTAGCTATTCATAGACATTGAGTCCACCACATGAACTTTAAACTCATTTTGTCTAAGTCCAAGGAACGCTGTTGGAATTCTAATTAAATTAAATTTGTAAATGAATTTTGGAAGAATTCATATTTAGGATTTTAAGTTTTCTTAAATGAAAACATGATGAAGACTGATAGACTTGATTATTTAAATGTATAATTCTGTGCAATTTTTTTAAATGTCTAAAAATTGAATCACAAATGACACTGTAGCAAGATTTTGTAACACATAGATGCAACATTAATGATCTTTGAATAATACATTTATTTTTAAATGTAAAGAAGATAACAAAGAAGCATGGGTAAAAGATTAAAACTATTTTTAAAAGAAGAAATTCAGATGACCAGAAAGCCTAAGAATTTTCAGTTAGTTATTAAAACCATACAAATTAAAATGAGATATCCTTTCCACTTACCAAATCAGGGAAAAAAAAAAAAAAAAGCACTGTTTGGTAAAGGTATGGCAAAGTACTATATTACACTTTCTGATTTCTGGGAATACAGTTCAACCCAAATATCCCTTTTCTAGGAATTAATCCTAAGGAAAAATCATTAATTTATTCACTTATTAAATGGTTGTTGAATGCCCCATATGCCAAATAATGTTTGTCATCACAGGTATGTCAACAGAAAACACATACACACTTAAAAACCTTTGCTTTCATGGAATTTATATTTTTATTGGTGAGACAAACAACAAACAAAGAAAATTCAAAGTATGTTAGAATGAACTATTTACTGTGGGGGAAAAACACTGGGAAAGAAGATAAAAGGTGTTGGGGTGGGGTGTGTGTTTGTGACCTCCACGAATAATATAATAATATTGAGACTGATTAATCTCATAAGAAATGGGAATAACACATTTTATTTTCTTTAATTTTTCTATACTGTTAATACAATGAACATGCAGAAATAGATAACAGAAATCAACCTTTTTTAAAATAATCAAAATTCTTTGACAATAAGAGTTTCTGACAGATTTTATAGAGGTTGGTTTATTTTGGACATACAATGGATGGATTTTACTTTAGGAGAATAAATATAAATGAATTTACTAACAAAAGGATTAATTTTACAGCCTGTCACTTTAGGTGAAAATATGATTTAGAATTATTTTTCTTAAATAAGCTATTTTAAAACTTGAATCCATTTAGCAAGTTGAAATTCTATTTTGCTTATCTTCAATTAAAAACATGGGAAAGACTGAATTTCTCTTATTAGAATTTTTATCACATAATTGTTGTTGACAACTTAATTCATTTTATTTACTTTTTAGCACTGAATTTCAAGCAGTAAATTGATCATTTAAAATATCTTATTTTGTATTAAATACTTCTCTCAAAATCACTTTAAAATGTTTCATGGTAGATTTCATTATATCTCATTTTATAAACTATCAATGTATAAGAATTTAGAGTAACTTAGAATTTTAGAATTTAATGCAGGAAAATATATTTTAGGAAAACAGTTAAAGGATGGGAAGAAGCCAGAACCATGCAAACCTATCCTCAAGGTGGAATTCAAAACGACTAGATCTGGGTAAGATTTTACTTCATTGACAATATTCATTGTATATAATTACTCAAATAGCACTGAAGGCTATTTTGTCATTATTTTTGAAAGCCTACTTTAGAATGGTCCAGCCCAGTCCTAAGTTTTATGCTTTCTTTATTTAACAAAATAACTAAAATTGATAATTTGAGAATATAAAGTATTTGTGTTCTGTCTTTAGTAGTTTTACAAAGTATCTTGGAAAAGTTTGAATTATTTTTATTGTCAAACTTGATAGGTTCTGTTAGATTCGTTTCAGTAATAGTAATGTTTATTCACTAGTGAAAATTGTGGAATCAGCAGTGAAGAAAAAAAGATTTAAACCTTAACCTATTTATACTATATGTGTTAATTATGAAAGTTATATGTGTCCTTTGAAAATTAAATCTTTTTGTAAGAATAATTGGCAACTACCAAAATAAATACAGTTTAATATTAAAGGAAGTTTGTCAGTTGTATGTTGAAGACATTGACTGCTGCTGTGAAGTAGGTATAAGATTTGTATGGTTTTTACAATTTGCATTTCTTAATATATTTTTTGTATGTACCAAATGTTATACTTAAAACTATAATAAAGAAAAAAATTTTGATGTTTCTTTAAAAATTCCACGTCTCTTTAACCTGTAAAGGAGCCCTTTTATTTATGTCCTAGCTCCTTAGGAGAGGTGTGTGGTTTTATTTACTAGACCTAGGAAGGAGAGTGACTTTATGTAGTATATACAGTGCAGTGGTTCTCAAATTGTGGCCCCTAGGCGAGCAGCATTAGCTGAGACCTTGTTAGAGATGCAAATTCTCAGTATCCACCCCACGCCCACTGAATCAGAAACTCTGTCTGTGGGTAGAGCCCAGCAATCTGTTTTAACTAGATCTGCAGGAGATTCTGATGCACACTAACGCTTAGAACCACTGGTGTATTTTTTATATATGAGTTTATAACCACTGGTGTTATAACTGACCTATTTGCCTTTTTTAATCTATTCTCCCCGTCTAATTCAACTCAGCCTTTTTTCTCACTTGAGAAAAGACAGTGGGCTGAAGAATCATAAGATTGCTGTTGTTTTTCCTTGATTCTCTTTAGCCTTTCTCTGGAATCCAGAAGACATCTGTGTTCAGACAAAAGGCTGAATGATCTCCAAGAGGAGTAGCATGTGTTTAGTTGACTGTGGCATCCCTCCTGTGCTACCTTTGGCACAGTTATTTGACTTCTTTGTGCTTCAGTTTCCTCATTTATGACATAAATGTCATAATAGGTCAGAAGGTTGTTGTGATGAATTAAGATAATCATGTGTTCAAAACATTTCATAGAGTGCCTGGTACATAATAAGCTTTCTATAAATGGCTGCCCTTATTTTTCCTGAGAAATCTCCTGCTGCCAATTGCTTTCTATTTGCTGAACTTGTCCTATGGCAAAGGAACGTAAACAGGAAAGCATGCAGTGAAAGGGGGGGTGATGGAGTACCAGAAAAAAAAAACCTGTGTTTACGATACAACATGAAATGAATTGTCTAAACATTCAAACTAACTGTACTAGTTGTCTTCTGAATTACGTATTTATTTTAAGAAATATTGGTTGGCAACAAAGACAAAAGTCCAGGGAAGATTTTTTTTGCCTCTCTGTGTTCTACCTGTTCCCATTTTCACTCCTATCTAGTGGTAATATTTATGAGTTCCTGGTTTCTTTAGGATAACAGTGATACTTTCTTTTCCTTTTGTAAGATGAGAAATGGGAAAAAAAAAAAAGTCTGGCTCTTCTGTGTGCATTTGTAGATTTTATTAAATAGATCAGTTTATCCCTCTAGCAACAGTCTTCTCTAGCTTTCCATTTTTTTTTTCACCTGGGATAGGATATTTAGTAATTTGATGAGTTCTTTTTATCTCACTCCATAACCCATTTCCTTGAGATAGCTCCCCAGAATTTAGTGTGTAGCCAGCATTAAAGATTGCTGCACCACCCCTCCCACCTAGAGCAGAATCACCCTCCATTAAGTAAGCTCGGCAGCTCTCAGCCTTTCCTATTCCTAGCAAGTGTCTTGGGTAGGTGCCAGCAGAATGTTTTCTATCAGTTTCTGTTGGCAAATTACCAGATTTTATTAGAAGAGGCAACCTTCCCTGCACGGGATCTTCTAAATTTCTTCTCTTTTCCTAGAAATCATTCAAGGCAGAAGGATTCCCTCTTATCCTTTATAGCTCAGCGTAGATGTCACTACTTTTAAGGATGTCTTGGCCCTGTGCACTAGACTGTGTCCCCTAGTAATATACTCCCAAAGCATGCTGTATTTTTCCTTTCTGAAACTTACACTTGTCATTAATAATGAAATTATTTGTTTAATTCATGCCTTTTCCATTAAATATTCAACTTGATGAAAGCATAGGACATACCCATCTCACTTCTAATTGTCCTTGTGCAGTGTTATTAAGTGTTATTATTAAGAAAGAGAAAGCTAGGCTGATGGATAGAAAAGCACAGCCATGAAGATTAACTGTTATCTGTTCATGATAAACTAGCTGTTACTGTTAAACAGATAAACTCTGACAAAATATGGAATCAAGATGTTGTGTAACTCTTATTTTCTAATAAAATACAGCATATACTGCACCAGGAGAGACGAGATTTTCCCTTATATAGGGAACAGTGAAAATTTAATTATTATATTATTTTAATAACACTTATTAAAAATATGGAACTAATCTTTACATGACCAGTTCTTAATGAAAAGTCAAAAGTTAAATGGTAAGTCAGTTCTGTTGAAGCAGTTTTCTTTGGAAAACTGTGACTCAGTTGTGAAGTCCTGCAGCCGGTGGTGTTTGAGCCAAGTGATTAGAGTGTGAACTCTTGAGCCAGACCACCTGGGTTTGAATTCTCAGCTGTTCGTTCCTGTGCTATCTTTGGCAAATCAACTAAGCCTTCATCTGTAACATAGGACTAATAATAGTATCTACCTCGTAGAGTTATGAAGATTAAACAATATATATAAAGTGCTTGGAACACACTCTTTAAACCAATTGTCTCATGTATCAGTTGTCTCAAAACGTCATTTGATAACCCCTTATAAATATCTAAAATGCAGTTATTCTCTGATTTTGCTTTTATAAAGCAGATGTACAAGTGGCAAGGTTGAACAGACTTTATGAAAATTAGAGAACCTCATTAATACTCTTCCCTAGATTGTGAATCATCTTATTCTGAGAAAGAAACACTATGATTTAGTGCAGTAGTTTTATTTTATTTTTTCAAATATCAGATGATAGTGATCTATTAATTGGTTGTGAAATCATTTTTTAACTTAAACACTAGCATAGGAAATAGTGCACCATACATTTTAAGGGTAAGTATTGGTTCATGAAACTTCTGTTCACTTTTATGTATTTATGTGTCTGTATACTGTGTCATGAAATAAAATGCACTTCTTACTGTGAGTCATGATCATATTTGAAAGCCCTTAATTTAGTGAAAATAACAAAGGTTTTGGATCATTAGACTTAGGTTTGAATCCTAGTTCTGCCACTTACTTTATCTTGAGCAAGTTACTTAACCTTCTCAACCTCTGTCCTTACCTCAGTGAGACAGGGGTAATAATTCCCACTTGATAAAACTGTTGTGAATACCTCAAAAGAAATAATATGTTTGGCACATGCCAGGTGTTTGATAAATGCCAGTTCCCATTCTCCGCTACTTCAGCACTTTCGTTTCACTAGTAGACTGCATAAGAAGTTGCAGGCAGGGCCAGATTTTCAATAAGAAGCAATTCTGGGTGGGTTCAAGTTTTTAAACAGGTATTCAGTTGAACTGCTTAGAGTTTTGCACTAGAGAACGTTAGAAGTTGTTTCTCTTAAGCAGGCCACCATTCAAAGAATCACCAGGTTGGGGTGAAGCATCTCTACTGGGGAACCTGTAAGTGAATATTGTCACAGTCAAATATGGCAATTTAGTTACATTTGGAGAAGCACATCTAAGAGATTAATTTAGTCCCTTGTGTCATAATAATGCTTTGACAAGCCTTTTGTATACAGGGCTAGAGACTAAATATTTTAGGATTATAAGCCATATGGATCTCTTCTGTTGTTCAACTCTGCCACTATCACCCCAAAGCAGCTGCAGACAACTCATCAATGAATGAATGCAGCTGTGTTACAATAAAACTTTATTTATGGACTCAGAAATTTGAATTTCCTATAGTTTCCATGTATCATTAAATATTCTTTTGTGTAATTTTTTCAGTTATTTAAAAATCATTCTTAGTTTGCATGCTGTAGAGAAACAGGCAGCAGGCCCTGTTTGCTGACCCTTGATGTGCACACATGTACACATACATGATATATTTAAGTTAACCTTTAAGGAAAAGTTGTTAGGCTTTTGTTTATCCCCTTGTTCTACCCAATCCCTACCCCTGGTGCCAGAATTTGTTTTCAAGTAGTTTAGTAGATACGGTGATTTCTTTAATTTTATATGTGGGCTAAAAGCTGTAGGTGGATTACCTATATAAGAATATAAGAAAAACAGACTGCAGTAAAAACTCAGTACATTCGTGATACCCTGGTTCTGAAAATACCTAAAGGTCTATTTCAGTAACACAAACTTGCTACCGCTGAGTTTCCTTCACGACTATCAAGGCTATGTTTCCAGTGAGAGAATTCTAACTCTCAGAAGCCCAAAAACAAACTCCCTTGTGCACAAAGTTATTTCTCCAGAACACACGCTCACATATGCTTACATGCTCTCATATGATTTTTTATCCTCCTTGACTATAGATTGTTCTTACATAACTATACCTGTTAACACTTAGGCTGCGCTTAGTAGATGCGTGCTGCTAGACACTGAGTGCTTTACACATTCTTATTTAATCTTAGCAACAACCCAGTGAGGCAGGTATTTTTATCTTACAGATGAGGAAACTGAAGCAGAGAGGTTGAGTAACTTGCCCAAAGTCATACAGCTCATAAACAGAAGAGCTCAGATTTAATTAAGTCAGTGCTCTAAACTGCACTCTACCACTGCCTTTTTAGTGAATCCTACTTTCTGTTTACATTGACCACCAATCCGTATTATGCTCAAACCTGCAGATCTCCCAGCAACAATTGCTCTGCTAAACTTCTTGCTGAAACTTCAGATGAAGAAATTCACCTTTAGTATATTCACAGATATGTTTATCACTGAGAACAATGTTTTGGTAATAGTCTTTACATCAATAAGTATGTTTGTATTGTCTTTTCTCGTGCTTTTCTCTGTGCTCTTGCCACCAAAATATTATTTAGCAAATATTCCATATTCATTGTCTCTCCTCCATCTCAGTTCTTGCTAAGCCATAGCAACAAGAAGAGAAACTCATTTGCAGAGCACACTCACATTCAGAAACAAAAGTAGTGAACATCCATTATTTACTTGCAATATGCCAGGTATTCTGCTATGCAAGTTGAATGCATTATTATCTTTCATAATTTTCGTGTAACAGCGCTATGATTTGGGTACTTTTATTCTCTTTGTACAGGGTTATACAATGAGTCATAGAGAGCTTAAGCTGCCCCATGAAGTAACAGAGCTGGAATTTAAGCCCAGGTGACTCCAGATCTAGAGCTTTTACTCAGGGTACTGACATTCTCACAGATAACCTGAGATCATCCTAATGATTCACAAGTCACTCAGTTCACCGGGAACTGTATTCTCTTTTAAATTTGCTAGTTTATCAGATCATCTTTTTAAATGTAGTATTAAATCATACTCAGTACAAGTAATGACACTAATGTGAGCTGAGAAGTCTGTCTGTGCCTCTAACAGACTGGATAGCGTAATGCAAGTAACCCTAGCTACTCAGGACTGGAGATCCTCACGGATTGCTTCCAGGCTGCAAATTTAATTCTGATTTGATGAAGTCCAAGTCTGGTTTTATGGTATCTGTTTGTGGTCATTGCACTTGGTCCTACACTCACTGTTGAGGAAAAATCCACAAGTAGATTTATATTTAATTGCATCTAATGTGAAACGACCTCTCTGAGTCGATGGACTCTAAAATTTTCAAATGCCTCATCAGATAACCTTCCCTCTTTTCATGTTACTTTTACTACATTGGACAGCAAGTTTCAATCTTAAATTGGTTAATTCTCATTGTATCACCATCTTCAGAAAAATTCTTATGACCCACCCCAGATTTATCTGTATTATTTTCATTCTCTCAAAACTAGAATATTTTCTCCCTTATTCTTCAATCCTCATACCTAACTAGGATAAGTTTCATTCACTTTCTTGATTTTAAGAAAAGTTTGACTTGCAGTGCCTTAGTGCTATTATGTTTAATCCCATATAGCTAGAAAACTGAGACTGCTAGATTGGTAGTTCTGTCTTCTGATCTCAGAATACTTCATTTAGTAGCTATATTAAGTGTATGCTCAAGATTGGGTTTTGTCCTTGGCTTCTATCAATTTAAAGTGCTAAGATCTCTGTAACTTTTAGGTTTCTTCCTATATTAGCTTTAATTCATTACTGTTAAATTAAAATCAATATCACATATTTAATTGTCTGCTGATACACAAATCTGTTTTTATATCATTAGCAAGTTTTACCTTTTACTTTTAACTTTGTTGAAAGTAAACGTGTACTAAGCCCTTGAAGTATATTTAACCAGTGGTGGTTGCTGGAGGTGATGTTGCATGAGTATAAGAAAAAGGAGCACATGGAGAATGGTTCCCTGACAGCCGAGAACCCGTTAGCACCAAGGCTCCCAGCACTGGTATTTTATCTTGAAAGGCACTACATAAGGATGTAGAAAGGAAAATTAGTAGATTCTAAACTGGGGGAAAAGAGTAGGAAACCCAGGGTATCAAGTTCTGGAAGTGTTTGTAGAAGAGAGTAAGTAAGCATTGTTTGCTTCTATAGAAAGATTGATTAGAATGATAACAGAAGAAAGGTTAGAAGACATATATTGTAGGAAGGATTAATTTATAAGGGTACTCTATTAGCATCATTTCAAACATGAGCCAGGATTTAGGGTCATTAAAAGAAAGAAATGGAAAACACTCACTTAGAACATGTATTTAGTGAATTCAGCAGTAGATATATGTAGCAATTATGTGTCATCAAGAAGAGTAAGACAGATTTTTATTTTTACTTTGAATTAGGAAAGACTTCCATATGACTAATGGCAGAAAAGGAAGAGACTTTGCAATAGGAGACACTGAAAATGAAGAATTTGGGAAGAAAGTTTTAGAGTGGGTTTCTCATGGTGAAGCCAAAGTACAGGTAGAGAAGGTAACTTTCTTAAGTACTGAAAGCATTGTCATGTAGATCCATTCTTCTAGAAAAATTTTTTGGCCACACCAGAAATCTTAGGATTGAGATAGGTTTTAGGTCCTGAAATAGATCATTGAAGTAGGTAAAGCAGATGACAAGAGTAAAAGGTGTGATAGAGAGGAGTGTGCTGGCTGAAGGTGGGAGTGACGTGGGGAAATTAAATGATGGAAAATGAGAATTCTTGGCCCCTACTGCAGTGACCAACACATATGAAGCACTCAGTAGGATGCTTGTTGGATGGATGAATCATAATAATATCTTACCTTAATTTGTATAGTTATTCTTGAGTGACCTAGGAAGCAGAAAATTTTTCAGCATAAGCTACATTTTAGCAGTACTTTAATACAAGGTGTAGTGACAAATATGGAAATGACATTAAAAATGACATTAAAAATGGCAAATTAAAAATAATACTTTCATGGTATTTCACAGGAAAAATGCACTTTAAAAAAGTTTAATTAGTCATAAATATTATATTTCACTTTTAACAACAATTATTATCTTATTCTCTGATCTGGTTTTGGAAAAATCTAGGTTTTTTTAAAAATGCCTAACATTATATAAACTCCTAACAAGAAAAGCATAGGACCTGTATGTAACTCCACTATTCTAAAACAATTTTTTTCATTTGTTCATTTTTCCCTAAGTCTTTTTTCAGATACATATCCATTTTTACTTAATTATATTCCTAAAGCATATTCAGTTTGGTATTTTTTTCTACTTAATGAGTCTAAAGTATTATAGTTTTTATCAGTTTTTTAAAATAATTAATCTCAAGGGCTGTGTAGTTTACTCAGACATACCTCCCTCTTGTCAAGCATTTAGGTTCTTTGATATTATAATCAGATTTTTAATATTATAGATACTATATGTAGTGAACATATTCTCTCTCTTGAAATTATAGAGGGTTCAACAGAAGATTTTTACTGTTATACTATTTCTTTGCCAAATTTCCCATGGTAAAATTTTGAAGATAAAATATTTTTATAAATCTTGACAAATTGCCACATTGCTTTTTGAAAGCATACTTTATAGAACTGAGCATAAAATATAATAATTTCATCAGTCTCATTAATGTGGGATGACTTTGTTTTATTAACTCACTACCTTAAAAATCAGCATTTATGCTTTAGAATGATCTGAAATTCTCTAACCACAGTGTGAAATGACTGCTGTTAATGGAGGCAGCCTGCTATCATAAGGGATTGAAGTTAAATTTGTTTGTATCTGCAGGCAAAGCAGCAATGATTAGAAATTTTCCAATTTAATTTTTTGTAAACAATTGTCCAGCTAAGCTTTTATGTTTTGACAGGAACAAGAAATTATTCATATGCTTGTCTGTGCCCTTGTATCTAGAAACTATCTGATGAATTCAATAAAATTAATATGCTAGTGGTTGATATCCACTTGGTAACAATTTTTCCATTTCTGAAATCCTAAAATAGAATTTAAAATCTTGTAGTTTTGAATATGTGTTATTTATTAAAATACATAGGTTTATTTCATACCTAATTATTTTCAAAATTGTTATGTATTTGTTAAAGCTATTCAGATATCCCCTTCTTATACTGCCTCTAGTTTATTCATTCTCCTTTTCCTACTATTAAAGTTCATTCTGAGCTTTCCTACAGTTGTTTTTTTTTTTAGTATCTGCTTCCTTCATCCTCTAAATCAGTTCTCTGGTGCATTCTTAAAGCTTTATGGCTTGTTCAAGCTAATTTAAGGATAGATTTCCCATCATTTTGCATCCTAATCTACATTTTTTACCTGAAATCCTTTCACTTGTGATCTGTACATAGACTGAATATTTTAATGGTAGTTCACTGATTATGCTAGTACTTTGACTTGGATGTTTATAATATATATTGATATCAGCTTGTGTAATTTAGATTATATCTTTCTAGAGCACGAGGATCAAATCCATGTAAGACCTTATCTACAGTCAGTGATTTTGAAATTTATTTTATAGATAAGCTTTGAAATCATATTTGTAACACTGTGAACCTCATATACAATCCATTTGATCACAAGTTAATTCCATATGGCAGAGAGTACATTAAAGAGTATAGATTTCTTTTTCAGAAAAAAAGCGCCTAGTTGTTACATAGTTAAATTCTTATATACGTATCGATACTAGAAAGAACCAAAGTAGTGGACTAATACGAATTGCTGTTGTGTACTTATAAATCTCATGCATCCTAACCAATCTGCATGTAAAAACTGTAGTAGACTGACATCCCAAAACATAAATTTTGTGGAATTTGTATGTTTAGGCTAGGTCTACTAAACTATATCTTTATCTCGTGGATTTACCATGTTGATGCTCACTGCTTGTTTTGCTTTCTGTTAACTTCACACTGCAACTGATGCTCTGTCCTGCAAAATACAGGTTGAGAAAGTTGTGTTGCCATGCAGTTGGCAACTTCATCATACTAGCTTTTGTTATGGTTATCAGCCTTTATTGGCTATAAGAGAGTACTGTAATTCTTCTAAAGTTATTAAGGTTCAGAAATTTTCAGTTTATAGGAGCACTTAAGCAAGTTTTTGTGTCATTTCATTATCATAGTGATTTATTCTTGTGGTACCCAGGTATTTCTCTGTTCACTCAAATAGTACCCAGATGAAAACTTCTCATAACTAAGCATTAGTTCTCTTATTCTCAAAAAGTTGTTCTCTCTATCCAGACAGGCCCAGCTGAAGAGTTCTGTGGTTTCTGATTGAACTCCACAGAGTGTGAGGGGTGTGGGGTGAGATCCTCAATGACATCCTCACATTTTCGCCTGATAATGATAGGCTGTCATGTAGTACCCATCACTAGGAGACTCAACTTTCCATGTTCCAGACTAGTGCTACTCAAAGTGTGATGCATGCATGGTTCCAGTCTGCTAACTGGTCTGAGACAAAGTAAGTCCAGAAATCAAGAGTGAGAGTGTAGAGACTTTAATGTTGTTTGACATTGCTGCAGCATCTACATACACATTTAGTTTTTGTTTCTCTTACAAAAATGTGGATTGCCAGTGTATTAAACATTTTCTTAGATAGTTCTTGACTATAGATAGTTTGAGAAGCATTGTTCAAAACTGTGACATTATATGATAAAAAGAGTGCTTTAAATCTCCTGATATTTTCAATTTTCTTTTCTTTTTTGCTTCCTGGCCCTTAAGTTAAACATTCGCACTTTTGAAACTTTTGTTTTTGAGTGTTCCATTTTGATTTGATGTCTCAAAAAACTTAGTTGAAGGAATTCATTATTACTTTTCGAGTGTGCGTCACAATTTATTTTTCACTCTAACCGTATGCAGGTGAACCTATTATACTAATTGACATATAATCAGCAGAAACTAAACTTGTAACTTTTACCTGTAAAGTAGACAGCTTAACACCAAATACAAGATCATAGTTGCACAGTTTTCCCTTAGACTATTTAAATTGGATAATCACAATTTATGTTTGAAATGTGAACTGAGAATCTTAGAAATTTGATATAGTGTCTCTTAAGAATCAACAGTTGTCTATTGATTCACTCAGTAATCTGTGTGTGTTTGGACTTTGTGTTAAGCACTGGGATTCGAGTGGTAAATTTAAGATACTTGTTACCTGGTAGCTCTCAAGAGTTAAGGTACAGTTCTGCCCACCAAATACATAGTTAAGTGTTAACTCTGAAATAGAATGGCATATCTTCATTTGAAAAAACTTGGAAGAAACTTGCTGAAACCACCTGAGATGCTGGGCCCCTCCTGCCGCATTTCTGAGTCTGTAAGTCTAGCACGAGTGACCAGCTAAGCAGTAGGTCTAGTGGTATTTAAAATGTAATTGACAGACACTTTTGGGGCTGGATACCTAGCTAGGGCCTCAGAGTACAGAGGTAAAATACCATTCTGTGTCCTGAAGGAGATGACAGTACAAATGGAAAGTATATAAAAAATGACAATACAATGTGGAAATGTTGAAAAGAGGTATGCGAAGGGTGCTTGGAAACACAGGAAGGGCACTCAGTCAGGGAAGATGGCTCAGGAAAAGTGTTTCTGAGGAGATAATGATTAGACTAAGTTTTAAAGGAGAAATAGGAATTAGTCCAACAGAAAATGAGAGGGCAGTCTATATATCTCAGGCAATGAAAAACCTAATACTATTGTAATAATATAAGCTGTAAGTTACTAGGGCCAGAAATAATACAGAAGTAATTGTGAGAATGAAATGGAGGAGACCGGTTCTTGAGCTCCTAACAGTGTAAACAGGATATGTTTGCAAGATTAGGGGTTGTGTCATCTGTTAACACGTATTGCTTCACTCACTTGTCTTGGAGCCACACTGGCCTTTTAGCTCCTCAGATATGCCAAGCTCATTCTTGACTTAGGGTCTTTACAGTGGTTATTCCTGCAGTATAGAATGTATATCCTTCTCAACTCCAACCCCAGGATCTGTGAATGGCTGGCTCCTCTTCATTCTGATGCCAGCTCATCTATCCTTACTTAAGGGGCCTTTCCTGACTGTTCTATCTTATAGTAACCCCTCCCTCACATGCAGCACATCACTCTGTTCTCTTCATCATACTTATCACGGTGTGTTTACTGTCTAGACTAGGCATGAGAGCGCCATTTTACTAATCCAATAAAACCATGGACAAAAAAATGAACAGGCAAGTTAAAGAAGTTCACAGACCAAAACATATGAAAGGATATTTAGTTTTTCTTTTTTGCATATTTAGATATGCAGCTTTTTAAAAGTAGATCTAGATTAATCACTAAATTTAATAATGACTAATAGGGAGGCAGAGTTATAGGACTCATCAGAAGGGGTTAGATGGGCGTGGGAGGTGTAGTTTGAGAGCATACCAGCCAAGGTTCCAGGAGAGAATTAAGCCCGTACAGAAGATGATTTAAGTGACCATTTTCTTGTTTTCTCTAGGGTAATTTGTAGCTAGTACACTCTTGATACATCAATGGGAAGTTAATTCATTACATACAATGGATGCCTTAGGGCATGATCATTCTCTCTTACAACTTCTGTTGAGAAGGTCAGGTTATTGTGATTGGAAATAATGGCAGTACTTTTAAAAGACTTACCAGCAGAAACCCAGAGAATTTTTTGACAATTTTATGAAGAGGATAAAGGAAAAAAATAGGGGGATCAAAAGGAGGTATGAAAGTCAAATGTGATCAGTGTTGAATTCTTACTATAGATTAATTTTCCAGAATTCACCTGGGTCTTACCTAATGCAATTAAAAAATCCACAGTGAGTATTCAATTAAATGATGCATAAAAATGTTAAAATTTAAGATTTTATTATTTCACTAAACAAAAAAGTTATGATAGAGCAAAAAAATAGTCTCCACTATGCTATTTATAATCCTATCTATGTATTTTATTTCCAGGGAACCCTTTATTATTTTGTCAGGAGGTTTGTCATATGACACTGTAGGAAGAAGACCTTGCTTAACAGTTATGCATGGGAAAAGTACTGCAGTGCTAGAAATGGACTATTCAATTGTTGATTTTCTAACACTCTGTGAAACACCATACCCAAATGGTAAGCTCTGTGTCCTTCAAACTCATTCTCTGTAAATATCTGTTATTCAGAACAAAGACCTATATGTTATCTAAGTAGTTTCCTTATCCTGTTGTGCTAATTCTTCTAGGGGAGAGCTGCTACCTTTATAACTGCCAATTTTATTTCATTTCGGAAGTTAATTTTGTTTAATAAATTTTATCTATTTAATATTATGGGTAAATAGTAAGTGCCTTTGAAGGATAAACAAAACTGTCCGCATTAAGAAACATTTAAAAATCCTCTAAACTACTAGTGTATTAGTTATGGTTCTCCAGAGAAACAGAACCAGTAGGAGATTTTAGAGAGAGAGTGAGAGAGAGAATATGAATTTATTTTAAGGAATTGTGAAAACTTACTATAGACTGAAAATTCAGGAAAAAGTTTGATGTTGCAATCTTGAGTCTGAATTCTGAAGGCTGGAAACTCAGGCAAACTTTGCCATTGTGAGGCAAAATTACTTTTTTCAGAAAACCTGTCTTTGCTCTTCAGGCCTTCAGCTGATTGGATGAGACCCACCCACATTATCTAAAATAATCTGCTTTACTCAGAGTCTACTGAATTAAATGTTAATCGTATATAACAAATACCTTCACAGCAACATCTAAACTTGTATTTAACCAAACCGCTGGGCACCATCGGAAAGACAAGTTGACACATGAAATTAACCATAACAACTGGCATATTTTATTTCAAGAGGAATTCAACAGGATCTTTTTTTTACTTTATTTGAAGCTAATTAAAATATAAGTATGTAATGCATTTTATAGCTAATATGCACATAGAGAATACCCAAGAAAGCGATTATGATATTATAGTAGTACTCTAATGGGTTCTCATGAGATCCAATAAGGAGACTTGTTTTTATGGGTATTAAATTTAAATTTGGAACTTGTTATTCGCGTCCTGTCTTGGAATTTGCAATACTGTGGAAGTTACTGTGAGCTTCTTGTCTAGTTCATCTTTACAAAACTGAAATAATTTTTATGAGTTATTGTATAGATTTATCTAATTTAAAACATACTGGCTTTAAGTTATATGAAGTACAAGATCAGAATGTTGAATGCTTGAGAGAATGGAACAAAATAAAATAAAAACCAAGCAAGAAATGTTTGTTAACTAATTTGCTGTCCTTTTGCATATTGTTCATTCATTGTTTTCCCTATTCCAGATTTTCAAGAACCATATGCTGTAGTTGTTCTACTAGAAAAGGATTTAGTACTTATAGATCTTGCACAAAATGGGTAAGAAATAAAATTTGGTAAGCAATTACTTTAGTATATAGTGAAAAATGATTCTTTTTAGTGTAGAATTGACTGTTTCACTTCTTTGATAATTCTACATGTATATCCATAACTTTGACCTTCTTTGAGGGCTACAGATACACATTTCTCATTACCAAATTTCTCTGTTATGTTGCTCATATAGAAAATCCATTTTTAAGTCAGAATTTGTTGAAGTATCATATATGATTCAACCTAATACTTGGATACCCTGGGAGCACACAAAATCAGCATGACCAAAATTACTCCCCTCGCAGTTTACTTCCAGATCAAAACTCTTGTAATCTCTCCACCCTAACCCATATGCAGTCTCTTTTGCAGTGTGTCATGAATACCACTGCCAGGTAATTTTAAAAGCAGCATCAATCTTGTTACTCTCTTTTTTAAACCATTATGGTTCTTTATTTCTTATTTAAAAACAGTTTCTCAGCCCGCTGCTCTACAAAGAAGGAATTCAGGGTACAATTCTAGTCTGTTGCCTGTTCCCTAGAAAAACTGAACTGTGTGTGTTAAATAAACATCACACTTCCATGTCTTGTCTTATGTAGCCCCCAACAACTGAAACACTCCACTTGCTTCACTGCCATCAAAAATCCACGTAACTTTCAAAGTCAGCCTTCTTTTCTTCTTCAAGCTTTTCCTATTCTTTTTTAACCACAGATTATCATATCTGATCTGTAAATTCTCACTATAGCTCCTTTGAGCTTTTTGTGGTATTTCCCATATTCTGCTTGTTCTAACTTGGATGATAGTATGTTTACGTACGTATTTTTTGAATAGAAGAACATTGTATTACTTATTTGTATTTCCTGAGAGATAAACATTAAATGTGATTTTTAAATGAGTTTACCCATTCAATATTTCAGTGTTTCTCGATTGGGGGCAATTTTGCCCCGCCAGATGATAGTTGGGAGTGTCTGTGTAGACTTCTTCTATTGAGGGGAGGAGTGCTGCTAAACATCCACAATGCACAGGACAGTCCCCCACAGTAAAGAATTATCTGGTCCAAGATGTGAATGGTACTGATATTGAGAAACCCTGAATTATAAGTGAACAGTGTTATTTACCTTGCTTTAAGGCATTCCTAAATTCATATCAACTTAGTGTGTGCTACCTGTAATAGTCAGTTTTTTTTCTTTTTAAAAAAAACAGGACCATTATGGAACAAAGGAATTTAAAAACATTATTTCTAAATGACATCCCTAGAATATAGAATAACTATAAATATATATATAATTTATATATTTTTATAATTTATATAATTTATAACTAAATAATATATATAAATATAAATATATGTAACTATAAGGAATAAAATAGAATAGCTTATTCTTAGATAAGCTTACTTTTAAAATTTTTCATTGTTGCATTAATCATAGGTAATAATTCATTAAATTAACTTTCTTCTTTTCCTGTTGTTAAAGATATCCTATATTTGAAAATCCATACCCTTTGAGTATCCATGAATCCCCTGTTACGTGTTGTGAATATTTTGCTGATTGTCCTGTGGACCTTATTCCTGCACTTTATTCTGTTGGAGCTAGACAGAAACGTCAAGGTTACAGCAAAAAGGTATTGAACATGAGTTTTAGTATTTACTGTTACGTTTCAGTATTTTATATTTATCATCTTGGAGTATTTGATGACAATACCTTCTCTAGAGAAAATACATAACAAATCCTTTTTGGAAACAAAATATGTTGTTTACTGTTGTCATTGATATATAGATAAATGAAGATTATGGTATGCTTGGAAATTGTTTTAATACAGTAATCTTTTCTTATAGGAATGGCCGATTAATGGAGGTAATTGGGGCTTGGGTGCTCAAAGTTACTCAGAAATAATTATTACAGGGTAAGTAAAAAAATCTGTTCTCACCTAATAAATCAATAATAACTAAATATGATTAGGACTACATGAACGTTAATTGGGCAGGTAGTGCTTTTCTTTATGCTGTAATATAAGAAATAAGTTATTGTATAGAACCTGCCAATTTACCCTAAATTATGCCTTTTTCCTCATTTTGGTGACTAACTTAAAATAACAGTGTGTTTCATTTCAAACAGAGAAATAATGTAATTTTTTTTTCTTCAACACATTCTTAACTCATTTGTTTTTCACAGGCATGCTGATGGGTCAATTAAGTTCTGGGATGCTTCTGCAAGTAAGTATTTTGAATATTATTTCTTATATTCTGTACAATCATTGCTTTTACATAATCTGTTTTGTAATAATTGCATGACCAACATTTAACTTGAAATTTATGTGCTGTAAACTTAATACCTGATTTATCAAGTATGTGAGTTTAGAATTTATAATAGATTAAAGATATTTTAAGGATATTAATTAGTAAATCAAGAATAATTCTCAGCAGAAATACTCTAATCTTTTCTTTAATATTTCTTCAAACCTTCTCTTCCCAACTCAGAGATAGAAGAATCAGGAATATATTTAAAATCAACAGAAATGTGTTGACTAATTTTAATGCCTGATTCTAAACTTAGGTCAGAAAAGTTTGTGATGTTTTTGTGAAAAATACATGATAGTTACACAGGAAAAAAGCAAGAAGTGCTTTGAATGACTAATGTTTGCAATTAGAATCCAGTTAACTGAGGGTGTATTGTGTTTCCTCATGTAGAAATGTTAGATAATATTGGTACCTTTCAGAGAGAAAATATGTAGAAAATAATTTTATAAAACAAAATATGTTCTTTATTATTTTCATTATACTTATGCATTTTTAATAAAATCTTTTTGTTATCCACTTTTTTCAGGTTATCTAAATTCATCATGATGGTTTTTTTTTTTAATGAATACAATGAGTACATCTTTTTTGGTCAATGAGTACATGAATGCATTATAGAAAAGAATAATAGAGAAATGTAGACCTAGGAATAAAAACATGGTTCAAAAAATATAGGCTACTTATCTTTCATGGTATGACTGATTAAATATTACCTTATATTTGTTCTTTTTGTATTAAGATACCTAAAATATTTTTTCTTTTTTTTTTAGTCACTTTACAAGTATTATATAAACTAAAGACGTCTAAAGTATTTGAAAAGTCAAGAAATAAAGATGACAAGCCAAACACAGACATTGTAGATGAAGATCCGTATGCCATTCAGATCATCTCCTGGTGTCCAGACAGTAGGATGCTGTGCATAGCTGGAGTTTCAGCTCATGTCATTATTTATAGATTCAGCAAACAAGAAGTGATTACAGAAGTCATTCCGGTAATACCCCCCTAGTTATTTTCAATGTCAGATACCTGACATTTTAAAATTTTTAAATTATTTAAAAGACTATTTACAGTCAATTTTAAAACACCTCAGTATTTATATTGCCATCTGTCTTTTGTGAAAAAAGGCATATTTTACATGTATCTTCTTACTGAACATTTAAATCTTTAAATATATTGTATGTTTCACTTGAGGAAAACTAATATGAATATGAGCATACTCTAGTATTAACAGGAGTGCAGTAAATTCTAAAATCATAATGCATGCATGTGTACTTGCACACATACACACAATCATTTTTTAAAAGCTGAGTCAGAAGCATTTTTTTCTTTGCTAAATCCTTACCTTTAGAAATCTCACTAAGTGTTTCCATTAAAAATTCTCATTCCACTGTAGCATACGTGTGTGTATGTATGAACTGTAATAAAATGAACAGTAATGCTTAGGTATAGCTAAATTGCCTTATTTTTATGACAGATGCTTGAAGTTCGATTGTTATATGAGATAAATGATGTGGAATCCCCAGAGGGTGAACAGGCACCACCTTTGCCAACACCGGTGGGGAGTACCAATCCTCAGCCCATCCCTCCTCAGTCTCACCCTTCTACCAGTAGCAGTTCATCTGATGGGCTTCGTGATAATGTCCCTTGTTTAAAGTAAGTTATATAAAAATAGAGATGTTTTGGAAATTATCTTCTTAGATAAATTGTAAGCATTAGTAAAGTTAAGTAGCATTTTCCTGTGATAGAGTAAAATGATTTAACCACATCTCTTTCTGTGTTTTGCTGTGGTTAATCCAGCTCCTTTTTCTGTGGCACCAAGAGGAATCTAATTGGGTTCTGTGATTTTATCCTTAAAGTACTAAGATTTGATCTCTAAGCATACTGGTAGACCAGCATGGATCTTTCCTCTATGTATAGTTTAATCTTCTAAATCCATCATTGTTTTTTAGTCTTGATTTATATGTAGATCAGATGTATAGTTAGACTGCTTTCTGCCACTCTGAAAATTCTGTTTATTCGGTCTTTAGAGATTCATTTGTTTGGTAATTATTTTCTTGTCTTTTTCTGCATCTTCTCTAACATCATATATTGTTTTCTTTTTTTTCTTTGAAAGAAAAATGGATTAAAGATTTATTTATTTTTATTTTTTAACATTTTTTATTTAGTTATAATCATTTTACAATGTTGCGTCAAATTCCAGTGTAGAGCACAATTTTTCAGTTATACATGAACATATATATATTCACTGTCACATTTTTTTCTCTGTGAGCTACCATAAGATCTTGTATATATTTCCCTGTGCTATAGAGTATAATCTTGTTTATCTATTCTACATTTTGAAATCCCAGTCTGTCCCTCCCCACCCACTGCCCCCTTGGCAACCACATGTTTGTATTCTATGTCTATGAGTCTGTTTCTGTTTTGTATTTATGTTTTGTTTGTTTGTTTTAGATTCCACATATGAGCAATCTCATATGGTATTTTTCTTTCTCTTTCTGGCTTACTTCACTTAGAATGACATTCTCCAGGAACATCCATGTTGCTGCAAATGGCATTTTGTTGTCGTTTTTATGGCTGAATAGTATTCCATTGTATAAATATGCCACCTCTTCTTTATCCAGTCATCTGTTGATGGACATTTAGGCTGTTTCCATGTCTTGCCTATTGTAAATAGTGCTGCTATGAACATTGGTGTGCAGGTGTCATTTTGAAGTAGGGTTCCTTCTGGATATATGCCCAGGAATGGGATTCCTGGGTCATATGTAAGTCTATTCCTAGTCTTTGAGGAATCTCCATACTGTTTTCCACAGTGGCTGCACCAAACTGCAATCCCACCAGCAGTGTAGCAGGGTTCCCTTTTTCTCCACAGCCTCTCCAGCATTTGTCACTTGTGGTTTTTTGAATGATGGATATTCTGACTGGTGTGAGGTGATACCTCATTGTAGTTTTGATTTGCATTTCTCTGATTATTAGTGATACTGAACATTTTTTCATGTACCTACTGATCATTTGTATTTCTTCCTTGGAGAATTGTTTGTTTGGGTGTTTTGCCCATTTTTAGATTGGGTTATTTGTTTTTTTCGTATTAAGTCATATGAGCTGCTTATATATTCTGGAGATCAAGCCTTTGTCAGTTTCATTTGCAAAAATTTTCTCCCATTCTGCAGGTTGTCTTTTTGTCTTACTTGTGGTTTCCTTTGCTGTGCAGAAGCTTGTAAGTTTAATTAGGTCCCATTTGTTTATTCTTGCTTTTATTTATATTGTTTGGGTAGAATGTCCGAAGAGAACAAAACTGGACAGCAGCATGTAAATCAGTGAAGCTAGAACACTCCCTTACACCATACACAAAAATTAACTCAAAATGGATCAAAGACTTAAACACAAGACAAGATACAATAAACCTCCTAGAAGAAAATATAGGCAAAACGTTATCTGACATACACCACATATTGTTATTTAAATACCCTTATTATAGAATTCCAGCTTTAAATACCTTATGCTTTTATATAGGAATAAATTGGACAAAGTTTTTTCTTTCCCTTTTTCTGTCCAATTTGTATTATTGAGTGGTTAAATTTTTAGAAGCATATGAGTCTCAACTATGGCACAGAAATAAAACAAAGAGGAGAGTTAAAATCACTGAAGGATTTCATGAAGACTGTGATTAGAAGTATTACATTTACAGAGGTGTCGGTTAGGGCAATGACTGAAAAGTGATTGTGGAAGATGTCAAAGAGATTCAGTACAAGAGTCGGGGGCAAGAGCCAGGTTATAGTAGATTCAAGGTAGGGAAGGTGGGAAGAGAGACAATTTGTATTTATTAAAAGAACCAGTCTTTCTCCTGCTTTTGCTTTAGATCTGCTAGAATCTCTTTTATTGGTGAATAGTTCAACAATTGCTGTGGAGAATATGTGCTTAATCAAAAATGCATTCACCCTAGAGATAAGGCAGATTTTTTGTATCACAATCACTTGTGATAGCAATCTATTAAAAATATAGGGTTTTTTTTTAATCTTCTTTCTATGTTTATGTAAACTTGAGATTGTGTGTTCTCTGCCAGTGTTTAACGGGGATGATTTTGCTCCTCAGAATGCATTTGGCAATGTCTGGAGACCTTATTTTCACAACGAGGGGAGGAGGTGCTACTGGCATCCAGTATGTAGAGGCCAGGGATGGTGCAAAACATCCTACAGTACGCAGGACAGTGCCTCGCAACAAAGAATTAGTCAGCTAAAAATGTCAGTAGTGCCAAGGATGAGAGACTTGATCTGACCTGAAAAATGTAAGCACTGAGGTTACACAGCTGCATTCTTCAGAAAGGTCTCAAGTTTCTTCTCTCTCTTTTTCTCTCGTGCATATACACACACACCCCTCCTTTTTGTTGCAGTCTGGCATATGTTTAGCTAGAATGAGACTTGGAAATAACAGAATTCTACATCCTTCCCTTTTTTTTACTTACTCTATACTACTTTAAACTTAAATTTGTAAATTTTTCAATTATGCCATTTCTTCTGATTTTAATGTATATTCCCCCAGCTTTTTGTTTAATTTTTATAAGCATGTAAAACACAATTTATCTTTGAGGTTTATTTTGTTAACATGTTTTTGATAACAAGTTTGAGATTTTTGTCTAAAATCCACATATTCACTGGTGACTTTTTTTAATTATAGGCAATTTGAGTTATATTTCTTTTTTTTTTTTCTCATTTTAATAGCCCTCAGGTAAATACAGCTATTTATCAGCTTCACGTTGTTTAGTCCAGTCTCAAAAGCCAATTTTTAGAAGTCAGAAATATAATATGATGTTAAAATAACTAATACAAAGATCTTTTTTGTTTTTTTAATACAAAATGTTTTCATACATGATTTTTTTTGAAGAAATATGTTAAAAGCAACTATTCGATTTACTCCTTTTACCAATAAAATTTTGTTTTTATTTAAGTATTTTAATTGTGCTTCTGCAGGGTATTTATCCAGAGACAAATTATTTTGAAACTGCAAAGCCTCTAAACACTATTTTGACTTTTGAAATACATTTATACAAATTGTGGAGCTTTTTATAAAAGTTCAAACCTTTGTCTTTAAAAAGTAAACAAAATAATTTGCATATATTTAAAACATTAAAATGATAACTTGCATGTAGCCATTGTAGACATTACTGCATTTTATATTTTTTGTAATTTTTTAATACTTCGTATTTTAAAAATCTAATATATTTCTTCATTTCTTGTGGTTTCTAATTTTTTACCAGTTGGGGATTTAGCAGCAGTTTTGACTTATTTTTGCTGAAAAATGTTCTTGTTTCTTTATACTAAGTAAAATAAGAATTCCAAGACTTTTGTGTGTCTTCACCACTTATATCTTAAATGTGCCCATATATGCACTTCTAAAATTATCCCTGAATGCCTGTTCCTACTGTTGAAAATCTGATGTAACGTGTACATTAAGTATGCCAGAGGGAAGGGAGACACTTTTTTGAACCTTATCTAATTCATACAGGGAGAAAATGGCATACTCAGCCTCTGCAGGCTATGCTTATATCAACAGAGGCTCTCTCTGGTGGAGATGAAATGCTACTCGGTCTTTATTTTTGTCTGCTGAGATGGATGCTGTAGCTGATCCCTGAGTGTTTCCCTGAGGAAAATCAGAACTTCTGCTTCAGCCAGCATACAGCTCTGAGTGTATTGCCTTGCAGACTTTGCACAGGCAGATGTGTGTGCAACTCAGTTCATTTTGGGGGTACCCTTGGTGGTTCATGTTTACACTGAAATTTGAACAACATCCTGACCCTTTTCTTACCTAGAGTCTAGCAAATATGGCAGCAAAAGGTCCAGTGTCATGGTGTTCTTCACTGGGAGAACCAGCTAAAAGATTCCAAGGATCCTTACCTCTGAGTTTAGTGTCAGGAAATACAACACCGAATAGTATTCCTGCTGGCCTTCCTTTATACAGTCACTTCAAGGCAGAAGCCTCAAGAATTGTTGGAATAACCAGGCTTTGCATATGTTTTACAAGAACAATTACTAAAGAAAGAGTCTGTGCAATTAAAAATATTCTAACCTTAAAGTAAAAGTAGATTTTTGATAGTATAAGTAAGTAGTCACACACAAATAAATTGCCTATATTTTAAAAATTTTTTATCTTGCAAATTCACTTGGAGTTTACAGAGGTTGTATCTAAGTGACTATTTTATGTCTTAGAAAATCTCACACTTTTAAACCTCTCCTTCACCACCCCCAACATGTTTATAACAAGTTTAACCAGTATGATTTGTATGAACTTACTCAATATAAGTGAGTTTTTAATGTTTGCTGAGTGGTTCAGTTGAAGACCCTATCATCACCTCAAAGTTACCACATATTCCTCTGAAACATCTTTTTTTCTTTCTTTTTTTCTTCTTTGGAACTTAGAATAATTATCTTCATTTTCTCCCCTCCTCTACCCCCAGCCTCCAGCTCATTCATTCACTCAGTAAATATTGAGTGCCTCTGTGCTAGAATATTAAAGTTAACTGCAGGGTTTCTACCTTAATGGAATTTGCAAGGCTTTTTGAGACTTACTTCCTGTGTTTCACATCTACCTTTTCCTTACTGTTTCGCATCACAAGGATCACAGGAACTTCCTAGTGGCTCTCCTTGTTCTCCTTCATCTTGCATACCTCCACCAGTTAACCTTCCCAGGATATTTCTTATAAATCTTCATTGGTTTTTAGTTATACAATAATGAAAATATTATTACTTTTGTGTAATTTGTCCATTGACAAAACTCATAGGCACTCATAGTGTTCTCATACTGTGATTAGGTAGTAATAGTCCCAGTTTTTAGACAAAAAGACAGCTAGTAAGTGGCAGAACCAAGACTCATACTCACATTTTTTTTTAACTCTTTCCTTAACTTGTTATGTTTTTGGCCAGTTTTCATTTAGTTAAAACATACTTTTTAAAATTTTTTTGTATTTTTTTAACATCCTTTTTTTTTCTCTATAACTTTTTTTTCTCCTCTTAATTCCTGGGCTGCTGCTTCTCCTCATTTGTCTCTCCATCCTTCCCTTTTCTTCTTTTATTCCTCTCTACCCACTTCTCCCCTTCTCCCTCTTCCCTTACTACCCACCACCCTCGAATTATATGTGGAAATTACACTTGATTTCTCATTTTTGTTATTTATGTGTGTGTTTCATCTCCAACTAGATTAAATAATTCTAGAGGACAGGATTCTGATTTCTACATTTTTTAAGTCATACAGTTTCATATATATATATATATATATATATATACACACAGTTATTTTTGTATAGTTTTTTTATGCATGACTTTATAATTACATAGGCTGATAAGATAATTAAAGATGGGTTAAAAGGTAGCATGTTTTCTTTTCTTACAGAGTTAAAAATTCACCTCTCAAACAGTCTCCAGGTTATCAGACAGAATTAGTTATTCAGTTGGTATGGGTAGGTGGAGAACCACCGCAGCAAATAACCAGCCTGGCAGTTAATTCTTCCTATGGATTGTAAGTATAATTTCAGTCTCAGTCTCTTCATCATATTCCATATGTTTTTCTTATTTTTAAAAACAGAAAGGATAATTTTTATTATAGCATCACCTAAAAAGTTGCATAACTTTCAGACCAAATTCAGTATTTATTTGGAACATATTTCTGTTCTGAATAATTTACTCTGGGTATGCTTATACTGCTTTCTGATGTAAAGTTAAGTATCTCATGGACCGACTGTATTTCCTCCTAGAGATAAATTCTGAGAAATAGTTTCTCTGTTAATATTTGGTATAATGAAGGTCTAGCAACATCAACCCAGAAGACTATGTTCTGAGCTGATTCTGTAAATGTTGACCCTTGGCTGTATAATTTGTTCTTTTTCCTTTCAAAGTTAACTTGTATAAATTGTAAAGGCCTAGTAATAGTTTAGTAAATTATTCATCTGTACTACAGGTATATTTATCAATTCATGCCTTCAAATACATAGTGTTAATTGTGCATACTTTTTATTATATGATAGATTTATAAAAAGTGTTTATTTTTCTTTGTTTTAAAAATCAATATTGTGGTGTAAGAGAAACCGCATGCCAACTGTTCAGTCCCAGGACCGCTTATCATGTGTAGGTCACTGTCTCCCTCCTTGATTCCAGCCCTAGGAACTCCTTATAACTACTTCTTCCTGCTTATAACGACTAACACCTACTTGTCTCTTGCAGTTGTGTACCCAACTAAGAGTGGCTAGAGTCTGAGATAGTCTTCTCTCGTGTATTTTATTTGCTACCCCACAAAGTAAGAATACAGGCCTTCCCTTTTTTAATATTTTACTGCCCATAGCCATAAAAGAAACACACAGGGAATAAGAAGAAGAACCAACAAAAAGTTTCAAAGAAAGTTGCAGATCAGTTGATCACAGATCTCATTGGGCTCACAGTTATATTTTGTTTAGCCCTTTTTGTATATTTTTAAAATTTGACCTAGTTGCCAAGACTAATGTAAAAATCCATATTTAGAGCTTCATCTGAAAAATCTGATTATCTGGCCCATGTCTCCATTCCTGCTTGGGAGTAGTCAGCAGGAACTGAGTTGAAGCTCTTCCTCTTTAGATGGCTCATGCACTCTCCAGTTCACCAGAGCTCTTATTCGGCCTGTTTTACTTACTTATATAGTGCTTCTATGTATTTCAGTTTTCAACTTCTCGCTTGAGAAATCTTAAAAGAATAAAATCCCTTTGTTCATAGTTGCTTTACTTATAGTTGATTTGTAGTTCTTGACTCAAAATTAAGAAGACATTCGGAATAGTCCAAAGGGAGGCCTCCAAGATTTATGCTTTCTACTTTTTATTCTTGGCTGTAAGGATTACCAAAACTTCCCCAAAGGTATAACTCCCTACTTCCTTAGTGGAAGGGAATGTCTTTCCCTGAGGGGTTCAAAATATCCCTAAGTCAGAAAGATAGATGTCATGTTGCCTAGTGTGAGGATTTATGTCTCTGGTTAAATTTCAATTCCAATATCAAATTTTTTATATATTGACTTCTAATCACTAATGTGTACAGAAGATCTGCACAATTCCAGGAAAAGGCTTATGTAACCTGTATTTCCATGTCTGTAATAGTGTTTTATTTCAAAGTGGAATTTTCCTAAAGACCCATGCTTTTTTTTTTTAAGCCTTATAGACTACAATGCATTTTCTTGTAATTATTTATTTGTACTAAAATATTTGCTCTTTTCCTATTCTCAGGGTAGTTTTTGGTAATTGTAATGGCCTTGCGATGGTTGACTACCTCCAGAAAGCAGTACTTCTCAACCTGGGCACTATTGAATTGTATGGCTCCAATGATCCTTATCGGAGAGAACCCCGATCTCCTCGTAAATCTCGACAACCTTCAGGAGGTAAAAAGAAAAAGTCCTGAGCTTTAGGACTACCATAGGACTTCTATGAATATAAGTACTTCTGTTAAGTAAATACCTTGTCTGATTCCATCTGCTTGTGTAAACTGTCAAAAACTAGTAAAAGATATCAGCCTCCTTTTTTTGTTTTTTGTTATTAGCTTTTGCTTTTGTTTTTAATATTCTAGGATTTTATTTAACATTGGGAAAGAACCATAGTTTCAAACTTCTTTAGCTAAATTATAATGACAGGAAAATTTGTCTCGTTACAAACAAAAGTTAATTTCACAGTTCTGTCCATTTTATTGTTTAGTATTTTGAGACCAACAGTTTATTGTTTTGACTATTTAATTCAAAGGACTCCTTTCCCATTTGAAAAAAGCTATAGATGCAAAAGTAAATTTGAACTCTATCAAAATATAGTGTCCTCAGATAGCTTTGAGTCAGTGCAAACCCAGATCCATTAAGAATTCTCTCTGTAGCATTCTTTTGTGTTTGCTAGGC
Source organism: Camelus dromedarius (assembly GCF_036321535.1). NCBI lineage: Eukaryota > Metazoa > Chordata > Mammalia > Artiodactyla > Camelidae > Camelus > Camelus dromedarius. The sequence continues at coordinate 16,476,441 of NC_087441.1, read as the reverse complement.
AATTAGTCTTATTTTAAATGTTTTAACACTAATACCTCATGGAACACATGTATAGTTAGCTGTTTATAGCCATACTCCTCCTCACCTTTTTTTTTTTTCCCCAAACCTCATTGCACATAGTCATTGGATCTCTGGCATATAGGAATGTATTAATGAGACCTCCAGTGGTAACCGGCGTGTGGGCTCCAGGCTCTCCAGGACCTGGACCAGCTGGACCAAGGACTGAGGGAACCCTGTCAAGGGCAGACTTAATCTAACCCATCTGCAGAATGCCACTGGGAAGCTCTGCCCTATACTTCCTAACTCAGTCTCTCTGAATTGAAATTCTTTCTGAGATTCACTTCTCAGTTGCTTTCAGGAAATTAGTAGCTGATACTTCTCACAATTCATTAGTAGAGGGAAAAAAAAAAAGGTGATGGGATATAGAACTTACTGTCATGTTGACGATGGTTGAATTTTTGTTTTCTGTTTTTGTTTGTGTGATCATTTTGTCATGTGTTATCTTCAGCAGAAGTTGTTGTCCCAACCATACCATTCTAGTATCTTTGTCTCCTTTTTTTTCTTCTGCTTTTCATTGCTTCACTAAGGTATGCTGATTGCGACTTCTTGCATGTGCGGCCTTTCTAGCTTATATTCTGAATCTGTGAAAAAACTTCGTTCTTCTTTTTTAAGTAAGTTATTTATTCCATGTCATTGAAGTCATAACATTGTTTTTGTCTATAAAATTATTCTCATTTATTTTTGAAACAGCCTATTATTAAAGCATTCTATATCTAAAATAATATACTTATTACTTAAATTCATCTCATAATTTGTATATAAAAACAGCTATTGAAATATTTGTGCCCCAGTCCAGTTTCTTTATAAAGCAAAGAAACTAGTACTTAGTGTCAGAAAGTAAAACATTGTCATGGTAGAGAAAGAATGGTAAAAAATTTATTACTCCTAAGTTAATTTATTACTCCTAAAATTAATTTCTTTTCTCTTTGGTACTTCATCATAGTTTACATAAAATTGCTAGAAATGAAATGCCTAAATTTATCCAAGGATAGAGACTAATTTTACCATGTGATTAAAATTTTTTTTCTTTAAATTCCACTGCATCCTACTTTATTCTGTAGTTAACCTTATGATTTTATGCATGTTATTATTTGCTTTATTTTATATTGAAGAGTTACATGTTTAGGCACAGGAGAACTAGCTGAGTTTTTATTGGTTTAAGATATTTACTTACTGTCATTATGCTCACTTGAACAATATTTTGGCTTATATTTTAAATAAAAATGTAAAGAAAGTTGTTTTAAAATATGCTGTAACATTTTAGGAATATTTGTGCCTTGCTTTTAAAATATGTTTATTTGTATTTCAAATAAAATCAAATGTAGAATAATAGTACTAAAATTCCTTAATTGCATTGATAGAAAAAATGATATTTTTGCTAAAGTGTACATTTTATAATATGTTCATGAAGCATAGCCCTAGCTCATGAAATTGTTCTTCCGGTTTTTTTAATAGATCAGTTTGAATGGAGATTTTTTTTTTCTGCTAATAAGTGTCATTACATTTTCATAAGGAATAAGATGGCACTCATGAAATTATTTCATAAGATAAAATATTACTCTAAATGTTTTATGGCTGTATTAAAATACAGTTGAACTATTGACTAAAATATCTACAGTGTTTTCATAATAAAAATTATGAAATTGTCACAGGGACTGGTAGTGATGAAGGATTTCAACTACCTACAGATATCTGATGAAAGTCTTAATTCTATTAAAAGTGAAATGTGGTAATATATGTCTTGTTTTGCTGGCCACTTTTTCACTCACTGAAGGGCACAAAAAGGAAATTTCTATTCTGAATATAATTCTAAACCCCAAACAATGTCTAATAATGATAGAGTAATATGCACATGAGGAAAAGTGCTCATTTAGTCTTAGAAATAGATAATTAAATATAGACTTTAATAAAGAAGGAAATGAGAGGCACAAAGCTGCATCTAGACTTTAAGAAAGACGTTTTCAAAAGTTATGGAGAGGAGGCTCTTAAAAATGAAGTTTGGGCTCTAAAACTGAAATTACTTTCAAGTGTTCAATATTTTCAATAAGATAAAAAGAGAGAGAGCTATGGAGCCTAATAGTACTAGTTGAAATTTCTTTTTATAAGAAGTAAGACTATGTAAGAAATAAGGGATACAGTCAAGGATGGGTAAACATGTTGTGTAGATCAATAAGTATTGTATTGAATTAAGGCTGATTTTCCAAAAATGGGAAATACAGCAAAATGTTTGTACAGTGAACATACAGTTGAGGAAGGATTAGGGCACCACTTTAGGGGTGATTTGTAATGATGGATGAAAAACAGAATGTAGAACTAAATCACTTTCTTTCTCAACTCTCCATTAAAAAGAATGACTTTTCTCTCTGGAAATTATGGAAAATAATACAGAGAAATTAAAGTCTAGGCCACATTGTGCAAATAAGGCAAACCAAGCAATAATAAAAAGATATCAAGAGAATTTGTGAAGAAAATTTGTAAATGGTACCCACAATGGAGGAAGGTCAGATATTTTACAAATCAGTAAGTTTGATTTACAAATTCAGTCAGAATTCTAGAATGATTTGCTGAGTAGCTGATGCCTTATGTGCACGTTGAAAATAGAGATATCAAAAGAAGTCAGGAGGAATTCACGAAAAGTAAGTTGTTCCAAAATCAGCATTATTTTTTTAATCTGGTAACTACATTGAAAGATCATGGCAGCCTGTTGACATTGTATTTCCTGAAGTTCATCGAACATTTAATAAAGAATTCCATGATACTTTTGTGAACCAGACAGGTGGAAGTGACTGAAAAACCTCGTTCAGTTTAATAGTTGCAAGATTAAACCAGGAGTTAGCAAACTACTGTTTGCAGGCCAAATCTGGCCCACTGCCTGTTTCTGCAGTTTTATTAGAACAGCACCATGCTTGTTTGCTTATGTGTTGTCTGTGGCTGCTTTTGTGCTTCAATGTTAGAGTTGAGTAGTTGGAACAAATTGGCCCCCAGAATCAACCTGGGCCTTCACAGAAAAGGTTTGCCAACCCCTGGTTGGTATTAGTAGGTCAAGTTGTGGCCTGATATTAACTTTGATGTTGTGTGCCTCAGTTAGTGGATATTTTTTGCTGAATAATGGATGATCATGTTTTGTTGAACATTTTAAATAGTTAAGTAAGCTTTGTATTTAAACATTTGAAAGACAAAGTGTGCTTATTATTCTTATTTAAAGGGTAACTAATACATTCGATGACAGAGTGAAGACTCACACAAAGATAACTGTAGGTAGATGTCATAAACTTACCAAGAAAATGAAGTTTATCAGTAGTTAATGTTGAGTCCTGTGTTTGGGTTATAAAGATGATTACATGCATGCAGAGCAGAATACTGGCTCAAGTAATTCACATGAACATACTTAGAGGTGTTACTGTTAATTAAGCAGATCTGTGTTAAATCTCAGCCCTCTTTTTGTGTGTGTATATTAGAGAAGATGCTCCTCTGAGAGAGTCCTCAAAATGGGAGTGATTACCCCGTTATAAAGGTAGTGTCATCATCAAGTGAGAGGGCAGCGTGCCAAATCTTGTGACTGGAACACTGTCAGCACCCAGGTGGTTGTTCTATTACCACAATGTAGTATATGCCAATAGTGTGACATAACTGCTGAATATAATGTGAGAAATACAGAAGATTCTAAGTTATCCATTTATGTTGTATTTCCTCCTGTTTTTAAAGCAGGTTATAGAGAAAATAAATTTTGGCCCAAATGTAGTCAAGAACTTCTAACCAGTAAAATATCTCTTACAATGACAACAAAATTGACTGTCTCTAGATGTAATTAGGTGTTTGTCACTAAATAAGATACCTGAAACACTCAGTGCCTCATTTTCTTCTTCTGTCAAATGAGGATAATACTATCTACCTCGCTGGCTGCAGTGAGAGTTAAATGTGTCAAGCACTTAGTAAATGTTGGTTATTACCAGCTAGCTAATTAGGTTGGGATACATTTGGGCAAAGCCTAGATAACTATATTGCTAAGAATATTTCTCGAAGGGAATCTGGCAGCAGCAAAGAAAATGGGTTAGATTATATGCTATGAAATTCTCATATATATTCATTCAGTTATTCAACAAATATTTATTGACCACCTACCATGTGCTATGCACTGTTATGGGTAATAAAACAGACAAAAATGTCCTCGTGGAACTCACATTATACTGGAAAGAACAGAAATTTTAAAGTAAGTAATATATAATAAGTTGCATAATAATGCCAAGGAGAAAAATAATTAAATGAGAGGGATTTGAAACATCAGTGGACAAGGGTGTTACATTTCAAATAGAGTCTCTTGAGTAAGATTTAAAGGAGAGAGCTGTTGTCCATAAGGATGTCTGTGGAAAGAGCATTTCAAGCAGAGAAAAGCAAGTATAGTGGCTCTGAAGCAGTATCACTGGTGAGTTCAAGCCACAGCGAAGACTAAGTGTGGCTGAAGTAGAAAGAGTGAGGGAGAGAGAGATGGGGAAGTAGGTAAGAGAAGAGGAAATAAAGTCAGACAGGCGATAGGATATGCCATAGTCCTGTACTATATACAATCATATCCCATAGGATCGTACACCAGTCACGTGGGGCTGGACTTCGGCTTTTACTCTCAGTCAGATAGAAGGGGCTTTTAGCTCATTCAGTAATTTAATATCTAAATTAAAATGTCTCTTCACACTCTTTAATTTAGCTTCCTGAATGCATTTTCCTAGGCTATTTTAAGAATGAGAATTATATATCATAGTACATTTTCATAGAGTTTAGTAGCAGTTGACAAAATACCAAAGGCTTAAAATTTCAATATTGATTATTTTTATTCAGTACTAGGCTCATTGTAATACTGGAATATATAATCACTACTGTTTATTTACTTAGTTGAGGTATGATTGACATATAACATATTAGTCTCAGATGTACAACATAATGATTTGATATTTATATACAATGCAAAATAATTGCCACAGTAAGTCTAGTTAACATCCGTCACCTTACATAGTTCAAAAATTTTTTTCTTGTGATAAGAACTTTTAAGATCTACTGTCTTAGCAACTTTCAAATATGCAGCATAGTATTATTAACAGTGGTGACCATGTTATTCATTACATCTGCATAACCCACTTATTTTATAACTGGAAGTTTATACCTTTTAACCTCCTTCACCCATTTCTTCTCCCATCCCCTGGCAACCGTCAGTCTTTTTAGGTTCCACATATAGGTGAGATCATATGGTATTTGTCTTTCTCTGCTAGACTTGCTTCACTTGGTATAATGCCCTTGAGGTCCATCCACATTGTCACAAATGGCAAAATTTCATTCATTTTTGTGGCTAAATATTATTCTGTTGTATATGTGTGTATGTGTGTATGTAATTCATTTTTCTGTCTGTGCATCCACCAATGGATACTTAAATATTTCCCATATATCACTACTAAAGACCTGTTATCTTTGTGTTCTGTCAAAAAAATGTATTTATATACACAAATATTTGTCAAAGATTAAATGCATACCTGTAATTACATCTGTCATCTTAGAAGTGTAAAAACTAGTTTATTTTTTCTTCAGAATCATTAGTTTGATGGAAGTTAAAAAGAAAAAAAAAAACTACTGGTCGTCATTCAAAAGCTTCCTACCTAATGAAGACAAATAATATATAGTTCAATATGGAACACACTCCTTATAAACCCAATTCAGTACTCAGCGTTCTCTAAATGTTACTATAAAAGCTGTCTCGGTGACTGTAGAGAGTGTGACGTCATGTCTTTTACCCAAGGAATGGAAAAGCAGATACGGGTCATACATGCACATATGTCAGTATGATACGTAACAACTTCTGAGACCTAGACTTGCAGCCCCTTACTGTTCCCCAGCTATCCCAAACCCTTGACATGTGTTTATTTGTAATTTTTAAATAATTTACAGGAATTCTTTCCATTTCAATCCCCAAACAAATTAATTTCCCATACTGTTTACCTTGCATTTTGCCATGTCTTTTAGTTTGTGTCTATAGCATAAAATACCTTGCAATGGCTTCTCCTAAGAATTTAGGCCATTCAATAAGATAGATTATTTTCATATAATTCATATCATATCTGTGACAAGAAAATATTTCTTTAGAGCTCTTTTAAAAATGTGGTAGCATGGTTTTTAAGAATTACAGTCCTACAAGATAAGTGCTGTGCAATACAGGCATCCCTCGGCGATACTGCAGGTTTGGTTCCAGGCCACCAGATTAAAGCAGATATGGCAATAAAGCAAGTCACACATACTTTTTGGTTTCCCAGTGCACATAAAAGTTATGTTTACACTGTATTCTATTAAGTGTGCAGTAGCTTATGTCTAAAAAAAAACAATGTACAGACCTTAATTTAAAAATAATTTATTGCTAAAAAATCTAACAAACCATTATCTGAGCTTTCGGCAAGTCATAATTTTTTTGCTGGTAGAGGGTCTTGCCTCAATGTTGAAAGCTGCTGACTAATCAGGGTGGTGGTTGCCGAAGCTTAGGGTGGCTGTGGCAGCTTCTTAAAATAAGACAAAGGTGAGATTTGCTGCATCAGTTGACCTTCCTTTTATGATCAGTTTCTCTGTAGCATGCAATACTGTTTGATAGCATTTTACCCACAATCAAACTTCTTTCACACTTAGAGTCAACCCCCTCAAACCCTACCATTACTTTATCAACTAAGTTAATGTAATATTCTAAGTCCTTTGTTGTCATTCAGAATCTTCACCAGGAGTCAATTTCGTCTCAAGAAAACAGTTTCATTGTTTGTCCATAAGAAGCAACTCTTTATCTGTTAAGGTTCTTTAGTGAGAGTGCAGCAGTTCAGCCACATCTTCAGATTCATGTTCTAATTCTCATTCTCTTGCTGTTTCCACCACATTTGCAGTTACTTCCTCCACTGAAGTCTTGAACTCCTCAAAGTCATCCATGAGGGTTGGAATCAGCTTCTTCCAAGCTCCCGTTAATGTTGATATTTTGACCTCTTCCCATGAATCAGGAATGTTCTTAATGGCATCTAGAGTGATGAATCCATTCCATAAGACTTTCAATTGATTTTGCCCAGATCCATCAGAGGAATCACTGTCTATGGCAGTTACTAGCACCTTGCAAAATGTATTTCTTACATAAGAAGACTTGAAAGTTGAGATTACTCCTTGATCCAAGAGCTGTAGAATGGATGTTGTGTTAGCAGGCATGAAAACAACATTAATCTCATATTTCATCTCCATCAGAGCTTTTGGATAATGAGGTACTTTGTCAATGAGCAGTAATATTTTGAAAGGAATCTTTTTCTCTGAGCAGTAGATCTCAACAGTGGGCTTAAACAATTCAATAAACCATGTTATAAACAGATGTGCTGTCATCCAGACTTTTTTGTTCCATTTATAAAGTACAGGCAGAGTAGATTTAGCATAATTCTTTAAGAGCCTTAGGATTTTCAAAATGATAAATGAGCATTGGCTTCAACTTCAAGTCACCAGCTACATTAGCCCCTGGCAAGAGAGTAAGCCTGTCCTTTGGAGCTTTGAAGCCAGGCATTGACTTCTCCTCTCTAGTTCTGAAAGTCTTAGATGACTTCTTCTTCCAGCAGAAGAGTCTACATTGAAAACCTGTTGTCTGGTATAGCCACCTTCGTTAATTATCTTTCTTACTAGATCCTCTGGATAACGTGCTGCAGCTGCTACATCAGGAACTCGCTGCTTCACCTTGGACTTTTGTGTTATGGAGACAGCTTCTTTCCTTAAACCTCATGAACCAACCTCTGCTAGCTTCAGAGTTTTCTGCAGCTTCCTCACCTCTCTCAGCCTTCATAGAATTAAAGAGACTTAGAGCCTTGCTTTAGATTAGGCTTTGGTTTAAGGGAATGTTGGGGCTGGTTTGATCTATCCAAACCACTGAACTTTCTCCATATCAACATTAAGGCTGTTTCACTTTTTTATCATTCATATGTTCACTGGAGTCACCCTTTTATCTTCCCTCAAGAACTTTTCCTTTGCATTCACAACTTGGCTAACTGTTTGGCTCTAAAGTTCTAGTTTTCAGCCTGTCTGGGCTTTCGACATGCCTTTGTCACCTAGCTTAATCATTTCTGGTTTTGGATTTAAAGAAAAAGGCAAGTTACTAACTCTTTCACTTGAATACTTAGAGGCCATTGTAGAGTCATTAACTAATGTATTTTCAATATTGCTGTGTCCCAGGGAATAAGGAGGCCTGAGGAGAGAGATGAGGAAGGGCAGGTCAATGGAGCAGTCAGAACACACACATTTATCAATTAAGTTTGCTATTTTATGTGGGTGTGGTTCATGGTGCCCCAAAACAATTACAATAGTAACATCAAAGATCACTGATTGCAGATCACCATAGCAAATGTAATATTTCAAACTTTTTATTATTTTATGATGATGATGATGATAATTACCAAAATGTGACACAGAGACACGAAGTGAGCAAATGCTATTGGAAGTGTCAATATACTTTCTCGATGCAGAGTTGCCATAAACCTTCAATTTGTTTAAAAAAAAAAATCAGTGAAGTGTAATTAAATGAGGTATGCTTGTATTTTAAATACTGTAAATTTGGACGTACAAAATATTTTCATAATTATTACTCAGTAGTATTTAAGGGAGGTGTTTGAGACATAGCACCTACTTAGGGCAAACCACTTTGAGCTTTGAGCTGAGAGTCCCTTTGATGTAAAAATCACTGAATTTATTGCCAAGTATTTATTCTCCCTCAAGAGAAATCCAGTAAGAAGTATATCATAGGCCCTCAAATTACTGGCTTTAAACAAAATTCTGTGTTATATCTATTGTCCTTATAAAATAGCAAATTATCTCTTTTGGGAATTATTAGTTATTTATGTAACTGATGACTGCTGTATTAGTTTGAAGTGTTTTAATATCAAAAAGCTCTTATATTCTTATCTCAAAACTAATGAGCTAGTATCAATGCCAGCATAGTCTGTTAATTTGCCAGGTTTTTAAAAATGGACCGTCATACTATAATAAATGCATACTATAAACAGGAGATAAAACTGCATGATATATAAATTTGTTGTGTGATTTCGTTTTGGTTTTGTTTTTTAGCAGGTCTGTGCGATATTAGTGAAGGGACTGTAGTCCCAGAAGATCGCTGCAAATCTCCAACTTCTGGTAATTTGGTTTCTTATTTTATTAATAATTAGTATTCTACAAAAAATAGCATATCAGTTTCTATAGATGAGCATTTAAAACACACCTACAAGGAACTTTTGTGTCACATGTTTATTCTTAAAATTATAACTGCATTCTTTGCATTCTCATTAAGTGAAAAGAAATATACTAGGTAAAAATCTACAGCCTGAGACAAATAACTAAAGTTAAGAATCATATAACTGTTTAACCAGCTTTCTAATATTTATACTATTTTCAGGAAAATATAGTTTACTTCCTACCATCAGATCAAACGGTTTCATTATCTACAGCCTTTGCTCTCGGCATCCCTGGCATCATCTGGTAGATAGTGCTCTACCTTGAATAATGTCCATTTAGATTTTATAAAAGATTTTTAACATTTATTGTCTAATAGTTACTGTAGACAGAATAACTGTGGGCTAGTTATATTACTTTTTATATTTGGTTAAAGTAATATCTGATATAATTTTATTGCTTTATTAAAGCACTAGTCCTTTCTTATCCATATATAAGTCTTATATAACCTATGTATATATTAATACTTCAGAGGAACACTACTTTTGAGTCGTCTTAAGATTAAGAGGATCCTGAATTTATAATTTTTTTTAGTAGGTTGAAACTTTGCTACAATTTAATAAGGCTGACTTCATAATTTTAACTGCCATATTTATTAAATCATTCTGGCTGGGAATCTTCATCGGCTTTCTACTGGAGAGATTATTTTTAGCATAAAGTAACGCTGTTCTTAGGCAGATTTGATCCTTCCATAACTAGTTCTACTACATCAGAAATAATTTTAAGAATGGGAAAAATTGAGAAGTACATTTCACTTTATTCATATTTTGTTTAGCATTTCATTAGGTCACTGACCATAAAATCTTCTGTGATATTTTCTTCTTAAAATTACATTTTCCTGATTTTGCTTAAGTTAATCTTTTCTTAAAATAAATGCACCTTCTGGTCTTCTTAATATTTAACTTTCATATTTAACTTTACTCATTACACTAATAAAACATACAAAACCATAGGAATCATTCACATCATTAACACCTAATATTAAGGCTGAACATTGGTAGAATAACACTGAACAAATAATACAGAGTAATATGTACTTCCCATCTCACAGGACTAGAGTTATTTCTGAGTATAATTTAGAGTTACAATATCTCTTAATTATTGCTGTTCTTCCTCTAGCTACATACAGTACTGTTCTGATTTTCTTACCTTCCCTAAAGGCCATATAAATGCAGTTGTCAATATGTTAAGGTTGTATCGGATAATTTGGACATGTAATGTATTATCTTTTAATATATTAAATGACCATCAAATGTGTTTAACAAGATTCAGCCCAAATAAATTAATACTCCTTTTTATCCTAAGCTAAAATCTAGCAATTTGGAGTAACCCACCAAGAGGTAATTATAGATAAGTATATAAGTGTATTTAAATATAAGTAGATAAATATAAAAAGTACATAGAGGTAAAAAGCCTCCAAATTCTCTCTTTATACCAGAGGAACTCAAGCATCATTCAGCATTTTCAAATATACCATGCTCTTTGGCTTGTGAAAAGACAGTATAGTTTAAACATGCAGAAATTTATATAACACTATGTATTTTATTAGGTGAGTCTGAAATGCAAACTAAAAATTGTGACCTCAAAAATCATTGATAAATTGCAAGTTCTTATCTTTAAATATAGACTCTTAGTTTATTTAGTTTAGTCTTTGATTATGCTCTGCAAGATAGAAGAATTATCTGAAGAGTTATATTCATTCATGCATATCAGGAAAGACTGCTTTTACAAAAAACAAATCAAAGTTTAGTAGACAAAAGTTGTACCTAAAACATGTTTCATGTAGCAGGAGACAGCTGTCAGTCATGCATCAGTACCAAGAAGTACTATAGAAACTAGAATACAGCTCTGGAAAGCTGCCCTACATTCTGAAAGCTGATGTCTTTCACTACTTGTCCTCTTTAAAATAGTTAATATTTCTGCTACCTATCATGGGCCAGTTTTCTTACTCTTTGCACATTTATAACTTTCCCTTCATTCCTGTTGGCATTCTAATTAGGAAATAAAGGAATAATTCACTGTTATTCCTCTCACCAACACATGCATATTCTAGTAATTTAGGATGGTCAAAAAAGAAAAATGAATGGGGTGAGTTCGGGGTGAGTTTAAATTACTAGCCTCAAATACTTTATTCAGTATAGTGGGAGATAGGTAAGTAGGTAGGTAGGTGGATAGCTAGATAATTAAATAGTTAAATGAACAGTGTAGATTATTAAAACCAATAGAGTTAATAGAAAACAATGTTTGTGTTTATGAGAGAAAAAGAAATGTATAAAAGTGGGTTGAAAATTCAACTCAATTTTCCATCATAAATATTGAGGAGGACCACTATTACAGAAATCAAAAGTAGCCGTATACCTTTACCAAAACCAGAGTATTTATTTGAAATAATACATATAAGTGAAGAGAAATATTTTTGAAAAGCTTTTAAGTACTATAATCAAGATTTGTGATCTCAACAGTTTAGCTAATTAATATCAAAGCTCTATTCAAAAATCATCTGAAGAAATCCAAGTAATGAATATAGTTTTCCCCTTTCCATTTATTTTTAAATAAACCAACAGCCTCTCTGAAATAGGAAATTAATTCTAACATCCTGAATTCACATAAAAAATTATTTCTACCATCTCCATTTGATCTTTATTTCAAAGAGCTCAGATTGCTTCACTGAGCACTTTAGTAATATAGGAATTTTTTTTTAGTAGTGCATCCAGAAATTTTGTGTGTATGTGTGTGTGAGTGAATGTATGAATATGTGTGTATATACATTTCAAATTGAAGAAAACCGAGGGCTACATAGGATTTGCCATGTAACCTGGAAAAAGCAAAAGCCGTGTGTATTTTCTATCCTTCTTTAACCATAGTAATTTGTAAAATATATTCGAGTAGGAAATGCTGAAAACGTTTTTAGAACTTCTTCATGAGCTATCACAGAAGTTTTGAGAACCAGTAGTAGGCATTTTCGGTTAGGAGAAAAATAAATCAGCTTTTATTTATATTTATGGCTTATGTTGCCTATTTTTCTGTTGAAAGTACTAAACATGTTCATAATTTTATATTCATGTTTAGATATTCTTACTCTGATATGAACTATATCAAATAAAACAAGTATTAGTATATTTTTGTTCATTCATGTGGCTATGTAGTATCAGAGGTGAATAATATTTTAAAGTACATATAACATCATAACCATTATCTTTTAAATCTGAATTATATTTATATAAGAAACAAGTATACCTATTTCTATTCCTGAAAATGTAACAGAGCTCATTGTCACTTATGTGATTTTTTTTCAATATAGTATTTATGAAGGTCTATATATGCTATTTAGCAAAAATAACATCGTTTCAAAAGAGTAATCTTTTATAAGACTGTTTTAAAAGTAATTGGATCCTACCAGTGTTGACAGGTTTTACTTGGGCTGAGAAGAGACTTCAAGGATATTTTCCAGCTGGCCAAAGAAAGAAAGTATGATTTTTGTGGGGGAAAAGGGAAGTCAAATTTTGACCTTATTTATTAAGGCTGAGTATTTTCACTGGGATAAAAAAGAAATCAGCACACAAAAACCTTTTTATTTACTTCCAGTTATGTTCTAGGTATTCACTTATAGCAGAAAAGTTTTACTCAGTCAGCAAATGTTTATTTAGAGATTCCAAGTGCAAAGGACTCCACTTGAGTGCAAAAGGGATGCAAAGATCAATTAGGTGGGATTCCCAGCTTCTCAGTTCAGCCCAGTGGGAAAGGTCAGGTGTGTGTAAACTTAAAATATAAGGTTTAAGTGATTAACATCATAAGAGAAGTAACAAATAAACTTACGGGAATTCAAAAGAGGGGAAGTGATTAATAGCTGGAATGATTGTGAAAATTTTAATGAATAAGTTGTCTTTTGAAATGTGTGCTATAAAAAATAAATCGTTTGACTCTAAAAAGTCAACTAGAATACTACTTGGAATTCCATTTGTAATAGATTTATGTTAGAAATTAAAGAAATACTTTGAAAAATTAGAAACACCTTCTTAAGTAAAAGGGACAAAATCTTAATTATAAAAATATTAGATTAACTTAAAGTCAGCTGAAATAAAATTAAGTACTTCTTACCTCATGAAATTTAACTAATATTTGAACATATCTAAAATTATAAGTATTATCCTCAGTATTTTAAAGACCTCTATGATAACAGTAGAATTTATATGATTTTAAAGTTTGTATCTAGGAAGCTAACTCTAAAATACACTTTACCAGGATAGTGCTTGTACAGACTTCTCAGTGTTACTAGATAAACCTTATTCAGTTAACTAATATCAAGAATTTTTATATTTTCTTTCAGAAACCATTAATTCCTTATATTTTTCTTTATCTGTTCTCTTAACTCATAATATATACCAAGATTTCACCAAGTGGTAATAATTTATGGCAAAACTATTACAAAGTTAATATTTATATATTCTAGAGATTGGTCTACCATGAAAGATAAATGCACTATTGATTGCTATACTTAGTATCATATTGTAAGAATTACTATTAACCATATACATGACATTTTCTTGAGGCCAATAGTATGGGAACTTGTTTTAGGGGTTACCAGATTACTTTGTTTGTACTTGACCCTGACAGCTCAGTGTTGTGACTGACTTTGTGCCTGTTCCTTCCATTGTCTTCATTTGTGTAGGTTCTTCATCACCACACAATTCAGATGATGAACAAAAAATGAATAATTTTATAGAAAAGGGTATAGTATCTTTATTTTAAAGTATTTTCTTTTAATTATGTTTAATTCATTTAGTTTACTTTACATAGATTTTGACATTTTATATCAAAATATTATTTTCAGTGAAGATCAAAAGCAGAAAGTTTTCCAAGATGGTAGCCAGTGATATAGGTAGGAAATAGATATTTCTATTTTGTTTCTAATCCTTGCTGTATGCAATGCTAACTCAACTCTGGAAAATTATCTAATGCATTGCATTTTGTATATATTAATTTGTTATTCCTATGCTAAACAATCTCTTGGGCTGTGTTTCTTCTGTACTCATTGGGGCAATAATTATTAAAAATCAGTTAAATTGGGATTGCAGTTCTTCCTCTGACTTAACAATGTGAATTGTTCTATTAATTTTTATTTTTGCTTTATTTTAAAATAAAGCAGGGTTCAATTTATGCCATAAATAGTACAACTTTATATTCCCAAGTTTTGAAATTGTTTTCTTTATAGATTTATTTGTATTTTTTCATACCTTTATTCTGTCCTCTTCACATTATCAAGACCCAAAATTTCAAGGAAATGATTCTTTAAAAGATTGACTTAGTCTGTAATCTGTACTACCCCTAAGCTAAATAAGAATTTTCTAGGACTTCTTCCCCCTAAATAAAAATGACTGATAGACAGTATTTTATATTAATCCTTTTGATTGTTTTATATTTTGAAGTAAATTACTCAGTCCAAGATTTTCAAAGTTTAAAACTGGGGGACAAAATATATAATTAAACTTCAGGGGTAAATCAAACTAGGGTATTTTAGTTTCATAAAAATTTGAGTATTGTGTGAAGATTTTTAAAAGCTTGAGGAACACCATTTTGCTAAGAGAATACATTTAATCTCTGATTGAAATACAAAATTTTTATTATACTGTTATTACATAACTTATTTACCCCCAAACTCTCAGCATATATTCCTTGAATTATATTAAATTAGATGAATTTCTAGGCAGCTGAAATAGATTTACTTTTTTTCAACTGATATATTTTAATATGTAATAAATTTGAATTTCAAAAATTCTTAGAAATAGCATCCATGTTGTCTGCATGTTGTAAATTGAACCCTGTTTAGTCATGTTAACATTGGCTGACTTTTAGCACCTCTGCTCATTTTTTTAAATAAGGTGGTTTATTCTTGGGCAAAGGGCTCTTCATTTGTGGAGAATCAATTATTTACCTCTGGTACTTGTGGATTTTTTAGTGAATCATTTGGTAATAGTTAAGTCACTTTAATTATGTACTTGTACTACAGAATAATTTTTTCAACCCATTTCCTTTTTAGTATATTCTATCATAATAGTACTGTAGAAGTTCTTTTACTGTCATATAATGTAAAAAGTTAGAAGGGACTTTTCTCCATATAATTTACCAAAGAACTTAAAGAATTTAATTACGTAGGAATTTTACCTTGCATGAAAGGTACTTTGTGCATACTTTTTTTGGAATAATTTATCTGTTTGATTTTTTATCCTGGGGTTATGTTTGCTTTGTTAAATGTATTGACTCACTTTCCGTTTTTTTTCTGTGTTATGAATTGAATATGTAACATGGAATATCTGAGCCTGAATATTTGAAAGACTTCAATTAATAAAT
The DNA here is from genome assembly GCF_036321535.1 of Camelus dromedarius. Taxonomy (NCBI): domain Eukaryota; kingdom Metazoa; phylum Chordata; class Mammalia; order Artiodactyla; family Camelidae; genus Camelus; species Camelus dromedarius. The sequence continues at coordinate 16,460,772 of NC_087441.1, read as the reverse complement.
TTCTTAGAACTGAGAACGTTATTGAAAGGATAGTTCTTTTATAACATAAAAAGAAAGCAATATTACTACAAACTATTGAATATAGTTCCCTGTGCTACACAGTAGGAACTTGTTGTTTATTTTGTTTATAGTAGCTTGTATCTGCTAATCTGAAACTTCTAATTTAATTTCTCTCCTCCCTCCTTCCCCTTTGATAACCATAAATTGTTTTCTGTGTCTGCCGTACACCAGAAACTAGCACAGCATTGTAAATCAACGATACTTTAGTGTAAAAAAGAAAGAAAACAAGAATGTTATCAGCAAATTTTTCTTTTTGTCATGCCAGTTTCTATAGTTACATTTTTTGGGAAAGATGTTAACTCTATTCAACTTTCCAGACTTATGTCAGTTTTACAGTTATACATAATTATTTTTTATCTGCAGAAACCACTGTTATATCTCCTATTTTATATATAATTTTATTTGTTTCCAGTAGGAATCTTTCAGTATTTTTTAATGGAAGTATAGTTGACTTACAGTATTATATTAGTTTCAGGTGTACAACACAGGAATTCAATATTTTATACATTTCACACCAAAGTCATTACAATCTTTTTGACTATATTCTCTTGCTATACATTACATCCCTGTGACTTACTTATTTTATAACTGGTAGTTTTTTAATCCCAATATATATCTCAAGGTATACAAAAGGAAAGCTCACTTCTCAATTTTTTCTTCATTCAAATGGAGACTTTGCCATTTTATAGACTGTAAAGTTTTTGCAGTTTAAAAAAATGACAGTTTATCTCCCCACATTAGTGTCTAGTTTTGTAATAAGACTTAGCATAAAATATGTCATTGGAAAATACGTAGAATGTCAATGAAACATTGGAAAAAAATCATAGAATCTCCTAAAGATGTCTCTGTGAAGACCTGTTTTCCATATGAAGCTTAATGTTATCAAGTGTGCTAGGACTCCGTGAGCATTCTGAACTCAACTATGTTTCCTATCATCCAATCCCATACTTACTCTGAAGTATCCTGAACCTCATAAAACTATCACCTTGCTCTTCCTCAGTCTACAGACATTTTTGGCTTCAGGTTAGGCAGTTATGTGGTGGCCTAAAAAGGGAAAGCATAAGAATTAAGCCTAGAACCTCCAAGGCTGGCGCTGGTTAAAGAACCATTTTGTATTAAAGGCTAACTGAATATCTTGGCTCTGAAATTTTGTCCCTAAGTTTCATCTAGTCCTTGAAGGTAACTGCTGCTTGTATCATATTGGAGAGGACAGGGCCAGGGTATGTATTGGATATTATTCACACTTTAACAATCTAACCCAACCATGAAAAATCAACTTTTTTTGCTGCCTGACAGTACAGCTGAGATGATAACAGTAGTTTTTTAAAATATACTTAACAATTACATTTTTCCTGGCACACTGTGTCTGTCGTTTATAAATATTTTTCTCTTACTCAGAAACCTCAATTAGCTACTTCCTGTTATTTCCCTGTTCTACAGACGAGGGCACTACGAGTTAAAGTAAGATATCTGTTAGTTACACAGCTAGAGAATGACAGAGCCGTGATTTACACGCAGGTAGCCCACTCCACTGTTTCTCCTCTTCAACACGGTTCTATAGTTCTGTTAAGACAATTTCCTGATAGTTTTAAAGATTCAAAAACAAATTTTACTGTGTGATTTGTAACTAGATAATCTGGTTATGACCCTGTTCTATCTACGTGGTAACCTTGAAAAGAGAAGGCTTATATTAAGTTCTGTCCATCTTGCTACCCATCACCCAAACATAATGTAACAGTGCCTGGAAGTCTACTTTCCTCAAACAGCAAGCTTAAGTGAGAGTAACTAGAGCAGTCAGTGGAGTTCCCTAACCTATCCACCCAAAGGTTAGCTTCACTGTTTCCTGACTGACAGCTAACTCAGGTAAATGATACTGACAGTGACCTCCTTGTTCATGCATGAGAATAAGAGCCTAAAAAGACATAACCTTAGTCTTGTGAATTTAACAGCAAAAATATAGCAGACTACAATGCAACTGTAGCATCGCTAAAGAAAGGTACATGTACATGTGAAATACATAGAGTGATTTTTTTGCTTGTTCATACCTTACAATTAATTTTTATTAGCAAAATCTTAATGAGCAATGTTTCCAAAGTCAATGAGTTTCCTGTAGTCAGTTAGCAATTTCTGTAAATCACTTAAAAAAAAAGATTGGTTATCAATTTATTTGTTCATTATTTATATTTTATAAAATTTCAGAAATAGAAAAATATATAAAGCTTTTTATTATTTTAAGTTTTTATAAAAATAGTCCTAAAATGTGTATCTTTGTTAAAATATTCAACAAATTTCTCATGATATACTTATGGGTAAAATATGGTCCAAATGTTAGCATTGTTTGGTAGATTTTGAAATTACATGATTAAACTTCTCTAGAGATTATTCTGTTTCATTATGATTCTATTTAATTCTGAAAGTACATTTCTAGCTGGATTCTATAGTCTACAACTCTGCTTATGTCCCATTTTAATTACTAACTTTCGTATGGGAGGAATGATTATCAAATTGATTACATGAAACTGTGAGGGGGAAATAATACTAGAGATTAAAGAATAAAAATTCAAAAGTATAATGACTTAATGACTGCTGTGCTAAAACAAATAGAAATAATAACTCTATTTAATGAACACCTCCTAAGTTTTAGACATTATACTAAATAACTTTCATATGGTATTTGTTAATATAGGAAGGATTTTACCTCCAAGGCCCCTTTTTACCTCTCAAATGTCTGAATTAGCAGTTACTCAGGGAATGATTTTTCTTCGTTAACAAAAAACAGAAGTAATTTTTTTAAGTCAGTTTAAATGAAGATAATGTCCAAGTGCTGTTTTCATTAGTTCTCCTGTACCTGAGTCCCAGTGATTTCTTTTTTACATTGAAGTGTTCTAACAGAACTTAAATTTGTTCTGAATCATTATATTCTAAATCACTAACTCATTAAATCCTACAATTTTAAATTAGCTCTCGCCCCTTTATTTTTCAAGGAAAGAACTTAAGCCTCAAAGAAGTTAAATGGCATATCCAAAGTAGTATCCCATGGCAGTGACTTAGCCAACACCAGAATCCAGGTGTCTTGAGTATATGCTATACAGCATGTCCCTGCTCTCGGATTGTGTGGTCTCTTCTTGTGCTGTCTTCCCAATTCGTTTATATTTAAACTTTGAAAAATAAATTCCCAGAGGTTTATTTGAAGTTAAATGAATTTGAAAAGGTATGTATGAAATTAAGTAGAATTTTAAGTTTTAAAATTATTCTAATTCACTATAAAACCCAAATTAGTACTGGTATTTCTAGTTTATATTCCCCAACATTCAATCCGAAATGCTGCTCTTACATCTGTAGAAGTTCATCTTTATATTTAATCCACAACATGGCCATTGAAAGAATAAAAGCTCATCTTGGAAGAGAAGATGAATCAAGTGTGCAGTCATACCGTTTTTACAGGTAACTTTAATATTTCCTACTTTGAAAAACAATTATTACTTAGCCTTAATCGGTCAAGAACTAAATTTCACAGGCAGGTACTTTAAAACCATTATACAAGTTGGAGTTCTTCTAACTGAATTCTTTTTTTTTTTTTTCAGATGACTAAAACCTGAAGAGTATAACATATTGTATATTCAAACTTTAATTCTATTTGTGAATGTATTTTCTGTCCAATCATAATAAAATCTGTTCAGCAAAGTCTGTTTGTGTGTTATATACCAGTACTGACTATTTAGGCATCTCTCTATATATAAAATCGTCTTTTTCTTACATTAGAATGGAATATACAGCGATCTTTCTGGAAGTAACTTGGTTGATGCTTCCTAACAAAGAAAATTAGTCCAAATTACATTTCCATTACTGAAATAATGTTTTTATCATCTGTTGTTTGAATGGAACTATTAATGTGGCAGTTTATTTTCTGTCATTATTTATTCTATTAGTTTGCTGGGGTTGCCATAGGAAACTACCACAAACTGGATGCCTTAAGCAATAGATATTTATTTTGTCTAGTGTAGTTCTGGAGGCTACAAATCCAAGATCAAGGAATTGACAATTGTTTTTGGTTTTTTGGTTTTTTTCCTTCTGAGGCCTCTCCTTGGCGTGCAGGTGACTGTGTTCTTGCTGTGTTCTCACGTAGCCTGTCTTCTAGACACATGCACCCCCCTAGTGTTCTTATGTGTCCATATTTCTTCCTCGCATATGTACCAGTCACATTGGATTAGAGCTCACATTTAGTGGCCTCATTTCAACTTAATCACCTCTTTAAAGGCTCTGTCTACAAAAAAGTATTCTGAGGTACTGGGGTTTAGGGCTTCAACATAGGAATTTTAGGGGAACAATTCAGCTCATACCACTTATTATGTAAAGCTTATGTAATACTTTTTGTTCTATAGAAAATGTTTTCATTCGTTAACCATGTTTATTTAAGACACATTAAGTGCTAGGCCCAAACAGAAATGCAGTATTTGGCAAGATAAATTCTGTTCCCAGTCATACAATTTATATTCTAGCATGGGAGATAGAAATCGACATATTAGTTCAAATGGGTAATTATCAAATGGCATATTAGTTCAAATGGCTAGTTCATTATACTTGAAACAAGTTGCACCGGACCTCTGTAGCTGGTGAGAAAAGTGGTATTGTCACTTTATTCTAATTATTGAACCTCTCTCAATACAAAGATCAGTTTGCTTTTTTTGGCATCTTCATATTGTCATAATAATTCATTTTACCTTTTATTGCTGGTAGATTGTTTAATGTAAAAGTCACATTCTAAAAAGCAGAAGTTATAGTACTGTTTTCCTTTAAGAAACCTTCCTTAGGAAAATAAATGTGGAACACAGTGGGTAGAAAAACTAAGAGAAGATTACAAAGCATCTGTCTGATTTCAACACAGCAATAAGCATCTCTATAATTGAGAAACTTCTACAGAGATTTCTACAGTTGCAAAGGACTAAAAAGCTTCAGCCGTGATGAAACTGTCACCTGTGGTATATTGGTTCAAGGAGTCCCCTTGCTTTAAGATTTACTTCTCTTGAACATCATGCATCTTTCCTTGATATTGAAACCACCATTGCAGACATGATTGTTGTGGTCAGTATAACTTCATAATTCTTTCCAAGCAATGCACCTCTTTACTGCTTATTCAGCCAGTCAGCTTGATAGCGTCATTCAGGTTTCTAAGAAGAGAGAGTAAAGACTCATGTTAACAGCCTGCTGGAATATATCGTTGACTCCAGTTTTCTTCAGACTGAAGAAACTTCTTTACTGTCATTCTCATTCTTTCTGCTGTGGACAAAGGCACAAAGAGAGCTAGGTTATACTTTAAAGTGACAAAAGATGTCAAAGCAAGGAAGATACGGGGTACAAGGGCAAGAGTTGAAGAATACACAGGTGAAGAAGAGAGAAACAGTTTGTCTTTCAAGAACTCATTCAGGTCATATGTCTTCAGTTTGAAAATTGAGTAACTTCAGAACATGAACAAAAGGTTCTTTCTCAGTGCAATGAAATCAGCTGGCAAGGTAACTGTGTTGGCAAGTACTTCTGAGACTTCTGAGAAATAAAAGCATGAGCTTCAGAAAATGCTGGATGAAGTCTGCAACTGCTTCCTCACAGAATTATAACCAGAGTACAGTATATAAGCTGAGAGGATTGACTAGAGGTTCTCCAGAGATGGATCTGCCTCTTGTGGACCTGCCATCAAAGAGGTTGACTAGACAGACCTGAAAACAAGGATATTCCCCAGAAATAGTCACAAAAACTGAAAAATAGAAACGTTTAGCCTAAATTTCAACCTGGACCTTAGGTTTGGGGCTTAACCTCTTGCAGAAAACAACAGTAAAACTAGTCAAAATATATGAGGCTCTTCTTTCCAGACATTGAGCCACAGGAAGTCTAGGACGGTCATCATCAGGAGAAAGAAAAAACATGAGATGAGCCCCACAATCTCCCCAGCTTTCTATCAGCGAATACTTTCCTCTTACAATGCAGGGTGAGCAGAACCCAAGTGAAGCTGCAGTCTCAGTAAGCTAAGGAAGCAGGAATTGGAGTGGCTGGAATTTGTGAGGCAGGGCAACAGAAAGGAAGGACTGCTCTGAGGGGAACTTCTTAAAGTCTGTAGAGATTCAGTGCAGGTCCTTGCCTTGGGGCTGGGCCACATGTGAGCTTGAAGACTCCACTCAGCCTAGTAGCAGCCGCCTGCTGTGAGGCCGAGAGCTGCCCAGTGGTACCAGAGGTCATACGAAGCTAGGAGTAGACTAGTAAGATCTTCCTGAGCACCTCAGTCATTCTGTTGATACTCCAAAAAGGCCACTCCTTAAGAGTAAAGATGACTTCTGTAGTATAAAAGTCATACTCTAGAACTAAGTTTGAACTGAAACAGACCCACCCTAACAAGGAATAAAGTCAATCCTGTTAAAACAAAAAGGATCCACTAGTAATTTAACTGCATGGCAGAACAAAACACCTATTAAGGTTGTTGGTATAATCCAGACTCCCTTCAACATAATATCCACTATGTCTGCATTCAGTCAAAAGTTCCCAGGCAAGATTCAAAATTAAAAGTAGAAAAATATGACCCATAATCAGGAATTAAAAAATAAGTAGAAACAGACCTCAAGATGACCTAGATGTTGAAATTAGCAACCAAAGATTTTAAACAGCTTCTATAGTATGTTCAAGTATTGGAATGGAAAAATGGTCATAGTGAATGAACAGATGGAGACTATCAGCAGGGAAAATAAAAACTTTATAATGAATAAAATGAAAATACTAGTACTGAAAAGTTCAATAGCTGAGATGATAAATTCATTGGATGTGTGTAGTAGATACAACTGGATGGAGACTACAGAAGAAAAGGCTATGGAAACTGAAGACATAAATATAAGTTATACAAGAATGGCAAGGATTTAATTCCCTCCCCCCTTCACCTCTTCCCTTCTACCCTTTCCCATAAAAATATCTTATAAATTACTCAGGTTATTTATCCTCTTTGTTATATTTAGATATATATTAAACTTAGTTTTAAAAAAATTTTAATGAACTTAAAAGGGGTTGAGCTTATAGTTATATATGCCATTCTATATTTATGTCCTAAAATGTTTTTCCATTTTCCTGTTTTAGTTACTTGGAATATTACCATAGAATTAGACTAAAGAAATATTGAGTTATTTGCAAGTATATTAATAGTTCACCTGTATAACACTTTACAGTTTATGCAAAAAGTTATTAATAAATAATAACTAACAGTTTTCAAATTCATACTGTGTGTCAGGTATTATGCTTAATGTTTTGCTTATGTCATCTTATATAATCTTTACAACTTTGAAATTATCATTATTATCTATCCCCAGTTTACAGATGAGGAAGTTTGAGATTTAGAGAGGCAAAGTGACTGGCCTAAAGTCACACACCTCGTAGTTGGTTGACTTAGATTGAAACTCATATTTGGTCTGATTCCAAATCCAGTCCTAACCACTGTACTCCACTATACTTTACATTTCCACAGTTTATAAACTAGATATTGAAGCTTATTCAAGAAACATTTGTTGTGGACTTACTGTATCTCCATAATGGGTTTGGTGACTTAGTCTTGTTTCCTATTGTGAAGTTGCTTTGAGTCTAGGGACCTTGATGCTCAGTGTGGTCCACCAACCAGCAGCACCACCATCTCCTGTGATTCTGTTAGAACCGCAGAATCTGATGTAATAAGATTCCCAGGTGATTGGTATGCACATTCAAATTTTACAAGCACAGGCCCTGAAGATTTAGAATAACTTAAATCAGAATAGGGGGTCTAGAGAGGCATTCACATCATCTGATTCTGAAAGAATATCTAGAGACTACCAGACTGACTTTTCTCCTTCAGATATCATGTATATTGTATAGTTATTTATCAGTCTATGTGCTTTATACCTATGATAATTGGTTAAAATCTCTGAATTCTTTCAAAAGTGTTTAATATTGCATTCTAGAAAAAAAAATGTTGAGTTTAGAAAACGATTTGAGGAAGGTATAATATCTTCTGATTTTAAGGGAATTGGATGTTAAATATAATAGCTATTTATATGAGATCAACCAACTATAGCTTTTGTTTGGCTATTTTAGTTTTCTGTTACATTTTAACTTTTAATTGAGATTGATTATGTGTAAAAAATAGGATAAAACCAATTCATATATTTGAACTTTATTTTTTAATGGATGCTGATTAATGAAGCTTAGAAATAAAAACCTGATTTCCCCCATCCCTTTCCAGTTTGCCTAATGCCTCTTTCCTAACACTGAATTTATCATTTTTTTAGATGTGGAAGTTATGTACTATGACTGGATTTCTCTTTGTTACATGGCGCCCTTATGGACTAGCAGGGTCTGTTCTTTAAATATCTCCTAACAGTCCAAAATTTAACCCAATATACACATTCATGTATTAACAAACAAATGCTTTTTCAAAATTTCACATAGGAAGCACTATTTTGTTACGCATGCAATGCCACTAACACAATAGATGTAGTTGAACACCTCCTAACTTTAAATCACTTCCTAGATTAAGGCAATAACTGATTTTGAGGATGGAAAGTGAATTCCAGTAAGTTTTCACATAGGCTTTTTTTTATTATTCCAATACAAAATAAAAGTATCTATAGTTGATGGTTTTGTAAATACTCTAATTTTAGACTGAGCATGATTTTGTGTTTTTGTTTTTTACTACAATGTGAATAGAGGTGGTAACATATTTGAAGAAATGGGTGAGCCAAATATTTTGTGATGTAATCAAATACTTCAATTTGTAAATATAGGTTTGTCCTATATTCAAGAGATTACCTTAAAAATAATGAGCCAAATCACTGTGAAGATGAGGAGCTGGAAAAATTTTATTGTATCACGTACCCAAACTCAGTCTTATGCCTCTGTTTTCTTTATCTGCAACACCTTCTTTCTGAGAAATGACTTTGCTTCTCTTAGAAAAGCCTAACCCTTTCCTGTGAGTCTAAGAAATAATTAACTGTTAGAATTTACAAGGCTTCCTTGAAGTGAGAGCTTCAAGCACACAGAGATATTACATCACGTAAGTACAAACTTTTTTAAAAATTGAAATGATTTACATTCCACCCATAACATTATTAATCATTTTAATTGTCTTAGCATCTAGATTTAGTAAGAAAAATATTCACTCCTGTCTTGAAGCAGTTGGCATGACTTAAGTATAAAAAAAAATTCTTCAAAACTTTAAAAATGCATTTTATTTTTCAGCAAAGATGTCAAGGAAGTTAAGCTTGCCTACTGACCTAAAGCCTGACTTAGGTAAGTAAAATAAATAAATGAAAATACATAGAAGTTAACTCTCTTTAATGGGAGGTAAGGAAATCAGGAGATGTAAAATGACCATAGACTAGGTTTTCATTGAAAATCAACTGTAAAATGACTAAAATGTTTAAAGATTAATAGCCTTTAGAATGCCATCTGTAAATAATAAAAGATAATTATAATATAAATTTAAGGGAACCAAAATAATATATTTCCTTAACCCTCTCATACTTCATATCTAAACAAAATTTAGTGTGGGATTAAAATTTGCGTGATTTCAGATTAATTTCTATTAACTGTCTGAAAACTTATTTTGAACTCTGTGATTTACAAAATTTTATAAGAATTTAATATTTTCAAAATAAATTACTAATTTTCTGTACTGCAGTGAATCTCTTATATCAAGAATCGTTATTACTTTTTGGTGATAACAAGTTTTGGGAAATACTTCTTTTTCTATAGCACTTTCTATGCAACCTGTCCATTAGGAGAGCAGAGTGACTATACTCAAATATTCTTTTTGCATTATTATATCCAGCTCAAAAACAGTTCCCTGATATCCCAGGATAGGGATAAATGGCATTCCAATAAAGATAAAGATTCCATATAGTAAATATAAAGCAGGATTTCTTTTTAAACTCATTTTTTTCATTTTAGACATTTTTATTGCCTTTAACTGAATAAGAAATATGACTGCATAATGATGATTTCACCTATCTTTAGCCTGGAAATAACTAGATTTTCTCCTTTATATTTGCTCACTCACCTCATCTGCTCACTGTTTATTCTCTAGATTCCCTGACTATCTTATTATGCATAATATAAACTTAGGTATTAGTCCATTTCACCATGTTAATTTTAGCATTTCCAAATCATAGACTTAGTTATACTGATAGAAAGCATGTGATTATGAGTGAGTAGGCATAATACCTTCCACTGTCATTAGTAAAATGTTCCATTCCTGAACATAGGAAAAACGATTTAGTAGAACCCTGTAGTATCACTGGTGTTAAGAGAACCAGAATTAATTCTGGAATGTAGGATGTTTTGAGAAGAGCATAGTTCCCTTTACTATAAAAATGAAAGATGTAATTTGAACCCAAGCGTATCTGAGATTACTTTATACCTTTTTTCCCAGCGAAGGGATTCAGAGTTTTCATCAGACTGTCAAAGAGGCCCATGATTTCAGTAACACTAAATACTACTAGGTGAAAATGGTTTTGTCTTTTAGTATCTTAAAAATCTGAGAAAACACATGTAGAAGTACTTTTAAAATTAGTAAAAATATCCTGTCAATTATTTTTTAAAAGAATAGTCACACTTATGGATTATTTAAGTAATTTAATCAGAGTGTGTGTTCTGTGCTTCTGTAGATCATCTTTTTTCAGTTTATCTTTTACCTGTGTGCCCATGTATTTCAGTGCCCTAAGCCAGTTATAACTTTAATACATACCTTGAAACAATATTCATGTTACCTAAATAATTTCCCTTCAAGTCATTGTGCTGCTCAACCGTTTTTTGGTAGAGATTCTTAGCTGGTAATTCTTTTACGCTGGCCAGAGAATCAGTCTGGAGAAACAGCTATATTATTGATAGGCTCACACTGCCAAATGTTGCTAAAGTAGCTGAGCTGTTGGACTGTCCTGCAGCTGTGGAAGCTTCTGTGAGTAGAATTCACTTTTGCTTATAGGGAAATTGTGCAACAGTGTACTTCCAGCATAGCTTCACTCTAGATTCCATGGCCCAAAACTCAGAAACCAGGCGTGATACTGCTAGACTTCTAGTGTCACTTTCCAAGTATCAGGAACAGGAGGCAAAATACCAAACTGTTACGTATCTTAAAGTGGATAAGTTTTTTGTCCTAATTTGTGCCCTGACCAGATTTACCTCTAGGCATTATGTTTTGATTGGGGGATACAGAATTTTGTTGCTTAAGGCTCTATGTGGGCAGGAGAGTGTGACACATACGAGTAGAATGTTGTAGGCATCCAGAGAATGACAAGAAAACAGTGATTTTATGAAATGGTTGTATCAACTAGAGATGGATAGAGGCATTAATGGCTATTTTCATTTCTGCTCTTAATACTACAGTTAAAATGAAAATTTCTATTCCATTTGTTTCACTTGCCCAGTTTCTAAAATTTAAGCTACAGAGACCCACAATATCTAACTTAATAGCAGTCAGTGGAAGTAATAATTCATGAACTGCTGAAAATTCCGACTTGTTTTCAAACAGTTCTAGACAGATAAAATAAGCAGCCTAATTCTATGAGTTCAAAATTGATTCTGATTCAGTTCATTTTTCAATGTTCGTATAGCCATTGGCATTTTTTTGTAAATAATTTTTATAGAGAAGTCATATACTAAAAATGCAGTTATAGTTCATGAATTTTATAGAGTTAAATTAGTCTATTAAATTAAAATAATGTCTACTTGGCCTGTGAATCAACATTTAAAATATAGATTGTTGTGAATCATCTATTGTAATATTAATAAATAGCAGTAAAAGTTTTATGAAGGTTAATTTACATTGAAATTTATAGTATCAAATTTTCTTGTATCACTGATTTTCATTTTTATCACTAGGTCACAACTGATCATATAGGTGATTATGTCTGTTCACCTTGTATGTGTATGTTTCATTAAAGTAACAAGTATTCTTATTGTTGGAAAATAAATTTTTAATTTCTGTTATTTTACTAAAATAACTTTTGCAACATAAAGAGTTAACATTTGGAATCAATATCATATTACAAACTCATTCAGTAATGAGCTATTGCTTATGGAAAGTTGTTTCATTTACGTTAAGTAGTTCTTTTCTATCATGTCATAATCAGTAACAGAAAGTACAAACTCAGGCAAAAGAAAAGCATTTTTAGAAACTATAGTTAGAAATAGCCCATGCTGTTGTCATAACTAGTGACTTTATTTTCAGAGGCTAGCTATAATCAAACTTATGCTGTATGTAATTATTATTTGGGAGAATATTTTTTAACCTGTGAACGTAAATTTGATTACAAAAAACCTTTGAATCTAATTTTGATTACAAAAATCCTAGTGTAACTAGGATTCAATTATACCTTTTTTATTTAATAAAATAACAGCTTAGAAGACTTGAACATGTTTTTTATTTTTCACTTTATAAAGTCATTTCTTATAGCACAGGGTACTATAGTCAATATCTTGTAATAACCTATAATGAAAAAGAATATGAAAAGGAATATATATATGTATAACTGAAACATTATGCTGTACACCAGAAATTAACACAACATTGTAAACCAACTATACTTCAATTTAAAAAATTATAAAAAAGAAACAAGGCACTAGAGTAGTAACCTAACATACACTTCGCTTTTTCATTTTCTTAACACTATGTAAATACATATTTTAATAATAAAATCATAACTATTGCCAAAACTCAAAAAAAAATAAAGTCATTTCTTTCATTGTAGCATTAAAAGCATGTGATGTCAGCAATGAATTATTGGATGTGAACAGTAGAAGCTACTCGAAATTTTAACATATACCAGTGATGCAGCAGAAACATATTGCTTTAGATACTTTCAACTGTAAATCTGTCCTCAGCTGGTATCTGTTGAATGCTTCCATGTGCAAGGCACTGTGCTTAATTCTGCAGGGGATCAAAACGGCACAGCCCTTGTCCTTAGGAAACTTACAGTCACATTAGAACAAGGCCTAAGACAAGTCTGAAGTCACTACAGAATAAATGTACTATTAGTACCATGAGAGAGAGAAAAAGCTCTCAAGATTCAAAAGAGAAAAACTGTAAATGGTTGTAGGCATCAGAATAAACTTCATGAGGATGACAGTACCTGAGATGGAGAACATGCACAATCTAGATAGGTAGAGAAAAGGCAGGGGCACCAGTCAGAAATAAAATCACGAGCCGTAGTCTAAAATTAGGTAGGTGCCGCGTATGTTTGGAGACCACTGAATGGCTTGGTTCATTTCCCACAGTGAACTGAAGTAGGGCAGTATTGGCAGAATACGCCAGGAAGTTACGTTGGAGATATTTTGTGGAAAGTCTTAAAAACCTTAGTTAGATTATAAGAGGAACCACTGAGGATTTTTAAGATACAGCTGATAGAATTACAACTGTACCTTATAAAATTTAAGTGAGTTGTAATGGTGACAGAGTAGAGGTAGGGAGATCTCTTGGAAATTGTAGTCTAGATGAATGGTGATGGAGGCCTAAACACAGGGTAATGGAATTTGATTGGTAATAGAAAGAAGGAAATAACTTTGGAATAACATGGGACTTGGCATCCCATCAGGGATGTATAGGTAAAGTGAAAGGGGCCAGGGCTTGAAACAGACTTGAGATTGAACACAGAGAAGAAGATAGCTAAAGATAAGAGAGATTTTATTAGTATAATTTAGAAGTATCCCTGTCATTACAAGCAGAGTCGGGTAAAGGGAATATACGTGACACCAGGTTAAGTATGAGCTAGATATCAGTTGTACATTTTGATGAAAAATGCCTTAGATGAATGTTGATTACAGTTAAAGTGGCATTCAAGAAGAATGAAAGCTAACTTTTTATGGATTAAGGCTTTCATATAGACAGATTTGAAGGGAAAAAGTCCATCATACAATAAATTTGGAAGTAGAATTTGAGTACTTCTAAATACATTTTTAAATGTAGAAAATTGAAAATACCCACTTTTCTAGTTCTACCTAATCATGAAATTGTATTACCAAAGGGAGAAACAGCACCATGAGAAAAGAAGATAATAAGGGCTAAGATTGGGAAAAGTAGCCAGGACACCAGCAGAGAGCTGCACCAAAACCGTAGAGATCACACATCCAAAATTCACTGAAATGCACCCAGCTCAGGTCTGACAGGTGTGGAAATGTCCCTTTGTGTTTTAAATTTAAATAAAGGGAAAAAATTGTTAGCATGAAAGTAAATTGTTTTTAATTAAAAGAAAACTAAAAATAAATATGCTGTAGATTTTGTCTTGTTGTATATTAACAATTTGGCAAAACTTATACCAAACAAAAACCATGATATTTTATAACCTGTGCATCTCACAACGTTTTAAATCATTTCAGATATAAAAGACAATTCCTTCAGTCGATCCCGGAGTTCAAGTGTAACCAGCATTGATAAAGAATCCCGAGAAGCAATCTCTGCTCTTCATTTCTGTGAAACCTTTACTCGAAAGGCAGATTCATCTCCTTCGCCATGTCTGTGGGTTGGTACTACATTGGGAACAGTGCTTGTCATTGCACTGAACCTTCCCCCTGGAGGAGAGCAAAGACTTCTTCAGCCAGTAATCGTGTCTCCAAGTGGTATGTATGCTCTGGTGCTGTACTTATATCGAAAGTTAGCTTTACTATAATTTAATAGAAGCCTTTGTTTTTCATTTTCTAGTCAATCTAAGAATTCTAAATGGGGATAGTTACAGTCTTATGTTTTTAATTGAAGGAATACATGGAATAAGATTCCAGAATATCATTTATTTATACAGCCTTTCAAGTTTTGCATTTTTTTAACCCTAGAATCATGTCTAAAATGATTACTACGTAAGAAAATGAAAAAAAAAACCAAAAAAACACTCTTGTTCTATTACATTCTAGAACACCTCAAAATATGTTCTATAAGCAAAAGGATGCTGCTTATTTAGGAGAAAAACAGAAACATATATTTTTAAACATTATACACTTGGCTATTTTTTAATCTCTAAGTGTGAAGTCTTAGATTATTTTTCTTCTTTGAAGAATTAGAAAAGGTGACAATAGAAAATTTTAAGAAGAAAAAATTTGAAGTCTTCATATATTGAAGATGAGATAGAATTTTATCGAATGTATGTGGAATCTGATAGGTCTGGAGATAACTGAGAATTCTGGTTTCCATTACTAATTTATGCTGATCTAGATGAAAAAAAAAAACACATGATTTTGCTCATTAGTGTATTTCTTGTTTACATAGTAAATTTTAACAATACTTGAAATTTAGAATTAAAATGTAATTATGATTTTAATGTGCATTTCTGAACTACCTTTAAAGAAACAGTTTGATTTATTCATTCAGCTCAATATTTTAATATATACTACATGCCTAGTTGTTAGAAAAAGTTACATAATGATAATATTCCTACTAATCTCATTTATTATTAGTAAACAACAAATATATGTATTGGGAAAAAACTATAGAGAAATGAAAATCAAAATATTAATAGTAATTACCACTGAATAGTGGGATTATGGGTAATTTTTATTATTTTTACTGATTTGTGGTTTCTAAATTTTCTACAGTAGTTTGTGATAAGAAAACAAATGTTTCCAATAAATAAAAATGAGAAGGATTAAATATAGATAATTTACTATTAACTACATAAATAAATATTTAAGATTTTTCCAACTTGCAGTAAAATCAAATTAGCTATAAATTTACTTTGATATAAAATAATTTTCATGTATAAAAAAGAACCTTTGAGTTCTTTCTTAATGGTAGAATCTTTGAGGTTTATTTTTAATAAGATGACTATTTTAAAATATAACAATTACTTTTATATCATGCTATCTGTATTGGAATTATGAGCAGAAGAGAGGTGTTTTCCAACTAGTTGAGTTTCTGTGCTTAAGAGCCTGAATGGTCTACTTTATCCTCAATTTTTTTTTTCCCCTCAAGAGGAGAACTCAACAGTTACCAGTGCTTGTGCTGGAAAATATACTATAATCCTGCCAACAGTAGGACAAGCATATATTTAAATATCATCTTGGTATATTTTTAGAAAATCTACATAACTGTGATTACTATCTCATACATGTTCATATGGACTATAACCATTCCCAAATTAGCGAACTGATTAAAATAATTGAATTGTCTATCTGCCAAACCTAGACAAATTTAGCAAATAAAATACAGGATGCCCAAGTAAATTTGAACTTTAAATAGCACATTTTTTTAATATAAATATGTCCCATGTAGTATATGATAACATAGTATTTGGGATATACTTATGCCGAAAAAACTATTGTGTATCTGAAATGTACATTTAACTGGGCATCCTTTATTTTATCTGCCCACCCTGCAATAGACAAAATAAATAAATGCAAAAAAGATAGGAAACAATATTTTGTCTTCTAAGAAAATTTTGAGAAAACATTGAGATCTCTTCATCTAAGAAACAAAAGAAAATATGTAGAAATTTTTTCAAACTATAAAATATTATATAAGTATAAAGCAATGAAATGAAAATTTTTAACTTTCTAGTAGCCATATTTAAAAAGTAAAAAACAAGTGAAATTAATTTTAGTAACATTTTATTTAGCCCAGTCTTTCTGATCTATTATCATTTAACATGTAATCAGTATTTTTATATTATTGGTATTTTGTTAATTTTTTTTTGTACAAAGTCTTTAAATCCAGCATGTATTGTACTCTGATAACATACCACAATTTGGACAAGCCACAGTTCAAGTGCTCCACAGCCATATTTGTCTGGTGGCTGCCGTTTTGGGCTGTGCAGCTCTAGGTACCATCTACTTTTTCCCATACTCAGTGGCAGTACACTTTTCATGTATGAGACCTAGTTCCAGACATCCCAGCATTTATTTATTTGGTAGCAGTTATCTATTTGTGGCATGTAATATTGATATCTTTTTCTAGATTCAAATATCGTGCTTAAGGTTTGAGTCCTGTCAGCGAGCCAGTGTACAATTTCAGTTCAGTATATATTCTGCATATTTTTGAGTGTTTGCTATGTGTCAGAGTTGGAATAAACATATTTGCTGTGTGGATTAAAATATTTGTTATCTACTAAAATCACAATTTTAGGTACTATATTGAGGTTAAAAGGGGCGATCCTGAGAATGGCATTCCTGGATTCCACAGGCTGCTTAGTGCCACCTGCATATGAGCCCTGGAGAGAACACAACGTTCCTGAAGAAAAGGATGAAAAGGAGAAACTGAAAAAACGAAGACCTGTCTCTGTATCCCCCTCCTCTTCTCAGGAAATTAGTGAAAACCAGTATGCAGTGATATGTTCTGAAAAGCAAGCAAAAGTAATCTCACTGCCAACTCAGAACTGTGCTTATAAGCAAAACATTACAGAGACCTCATTTGTGCTTCGTGGAGATATTGTATCATTGAATAACAGTATCTGCCTTGCGTGTTTCTGTGCCAACGGACATATTATGACTTTTAGGTAAGGGTCAGATATTTTTTTAAGACACATATATAATTTCCTCCCTCAACACATAATATTACAGAATTATATTCAGTTTGAAATAAATGCCTTTATTTGTTTACAGTCCTATACACTAAGAATTTATTTTCATTCAGTTAATAGTGAACAAGTATATGAGGAAAACAAATTACTTTTATCTCCCACACTAAATCATGAGGTTTATAAGGTCCCTGCCATTTTTACCTTCTATAGTACTTTGTTCAAGACTAAAACCTTCCTTTCTATTAACAAGTTTCTAATTTCTTTCTCAAGTTTGCCAAGTTTAAGGCCTCTATTGGATGTGTATTACTTGCCCCTTACCAACATGCGGATAGCCAGAACGTTCTGCTTCACCAACAATGGACAAGCGTTGTATCTTGTTTCACCTACAGAAATCCAGAGACTCACTTACAGTCAAGAGACCTGTGAAAATCTTCAGGTAAATAACAAAAATATTACTATAATTTCTTCAGAGGTGAAATATTTTCTAAGGTCCCTTATACTGTCCATCCCTTACAGAAGTGTACAAATGAGGCTACATGAGAAAATTCAAAGCCTCTAGAGACTTTCAGAGCACATGCTTTGAGGCTGGTGATAAAGTGTCTCCATCAGACCCTTGTTATAAGAGGGACTCCATCTCATTGATCCGTATTTTTTCTCGCTAGTGATGGGAGAAATACAAAATATTACATATGTTTTATACCCACTCTTCACATGGAATAAGTATCTATTATACACACACAAAAAAATCCTTTGTAAAGAAGCATATTAATGGGAAAATAATTGTATCTGTTTTAGGGCAAACTGTGTCATCCTTTCTCATATACTCTGTATTCACAAGGCTGTATACACATTATAAGAAAATCTAAGGTTTGATAGTTTTTCTCCGAATATTTTTGTTGATCTATTTGTGAGAGACTACAAATTCTTTAAGTACAAAAGTTTATCTTTTTTAAATATTTGAGTATCTATGTGCTTGCATATATATTAGAAATGATCAGTTTAGCTTCAACCTTTAAAATAAAAGTGCTCTTGAAATATTGAGCTAAAATATTAATTGGTATTTGATATTTTGAAGAAACTGTTATCTCAGGGAACTTTATAGTGAAAATATTAGCAATTAATTAGCCTTGTTTTACTGGTTTATAAATTTGAATTTCTGGCTTATTTTTAGAACATAGGCTTTAGAGTCAGGAAGACTGAATTTAAGTCCCAGCCTTGCTAGTTACACAAGTATGCAACCTTAGCCTTTCTGTGAAGTTACTGTGTCTGAGCTTTATTATCTTTAAAACAAGGATAAAAATAATATCTAATGTCATAGGGTCTGATGTAAATTAAAGGAGATAATGCACATAAAGTGCTTATTTACTTGGTACAGAATGTGTGCTCAGTGTCAGATGTTAGTATTATTTCAGTAAGCTAGACCATACTAGAAGTATACTCCTAATGATACTATTATAATTCTTGAGAATGAAACAGAATTACATATCTGATACATTAAATTCCCACTTACATTTGGGTGGATGTGTTTTTTTAAAGATTCTTAAGTTTCTGAATTAAAATCATGCTTTTCATGGGAAAGGCAAAATTTTCCTTTAGTGTTTCCTTTCATTAGTAAAATGTTACTATATTAAATAATGTGGACAATTGCATATATTAATTCATTTCAATCTGAATGTGGTCTTAATTCAACTACTTAAAATTCTAAACTTCATCACTTTTCTGGAATCAATTTATTCTGTCCTTTGATCAGTGTTTTCTCTTATTTTAGTAAAAATCAATAGCTGCAGCAAACTTCACCTATTTATGTTTAAATGAACTGGTCACTTAATAGTACACTCAGTTTATCTTAATAACTATCTGCTATGTGCCTTCATGATATGAAGATAAATGAAAAATGGACTCTGTTCAAGAAGTCTGTGAAGAATGTTTTCTTTGGGCAATATTGACGTATTTGCCTCTGTATTTGCAGTGCCTAAAAATAATGCCTTGGTAAAAATCTGTTGAATGAAG
This sequence comes from Camelus dromedarius, assembly GCF_036321535.1. Taxonomy (NCBI): domain Eukaryota; kingdom Metazoa; phylum Chordata; class Mammalia; order Artiodactyla; family Camelidae; genus Camelus; species Camelus dromedarius. The sequence goes on along the minus strand of NC_087441.1, from coordinate 16,441,207 downwards.
AATACCATGAACATCCTAAACACTATTCTTTGGTTTCCAGAGTGCCCTGCTACATTGTGCCTTCATTTAACATTAACCAAAAAAGTTGCCTACAACAACAACAGCAATAACAAAAAGCAGACAGAAACATGAAATAACAGTTTTCAAGATTCTGACATCAGGCAGTGAAAGAAAGTAACCCCTGAGAGACAGGAGATGAAAGAGGTGCCCCAGCATTAATGCCTTAATGGAGTTTCCAGAACGCTGCCCAGAGAATTGTACAGAGAGAGGGCCCTGGAGATCTACAGAGTCCGGGAGTTTTCAGTAGAGTTCTATTCAGTACATGCTTATGGATGCACTCTCTGAGCAGGGAAAGAATGATCTGAAAGGAACAGAGGATTGGAGGGCACCCTGCCTGGTGACAGGTCAGGAACAGCACCTTTTCCAATAGCCAGATGGAAAAATCTTATAGTTCATAGGTAGTTTAGTTTCCTGAGGCTGCTATAACAAATCACCGCAAACTTGGGGCCAAAAACAAGATAAATTTCTTCTCTCACATTTCTGGAAACTAGAAGTCTGAAATAAGTTTTGCTGGGTCAAAATCAAGCTGTTGGCCAGGTCATGCTCCCTGCAGAGGCTGTAGAGGAAAATCTGTTCCTTACTTCTTCTGTCTTGTAGCTTCCAGCATTCTCTGACTTGTGGCTGCATTACTCCAATCCCTGCCTCAGTGATCACATTGCCACCTCCTATTCTGTGTGTCCAATATCCCTCTGCCTTTCTCTTTTAAAAAGACAGCTATAATTGGATTTAAGGTTCATTCAGGTAATCCAGGATAATTTGCCAGAATACTTTGGCAGAATACTTAATCACACCTACACAGACCCTTTTTTCCTTACAAGGTAACACTTACAGTTTCCAGAGAGTAGGACCTGATGCTTTAGATGGTATTTGCTCAGTGTACTGCAATGGGAAGTTGGGTAAAGTACTCAGGAAGGTCTTGGCTAAGTAGTGAGGAATATTTCGCCTTAAACGGAGCATTGCTCCAGAGCTGCCTAACAAATCATGAAAGCAAGACCCAGTAGGATCAAATGTTTCCTAGTATCCCAGAAAGAAGCTCAAGGTAGCTCAGAGTATATTAAAAATACCCAGCACCCAACAAAATAAAAATCAAAATGTTTGGCATCTGGTCAGATTACCAGACATTCAAAGAGACAGGGAAGCATGACTCATAATGGGAAAAATAATCAATCAATAGAAACTAATCCAAAACTAACACAGGCATTAGAATTAGCAGAAGGACAGACATTAAAGCAACTATAACTGTATTCTGTATGTTTAAAAAGTGGGGACACAGAACATATAAAAGATCAAAATTGAACTTCTTGAGATGAAAATCTAGTGTTTGAGATGAAAAGTATACTGGATGAAATTAACAACAGATTAGACATTACAGAAGAAAAGTTTAGGGAACTTGATAGCAGTAGGAAAAACAACTGAGTTTATACTTGGCAAATTTATATCACTAAAACACCTATATTAGAAAAGAAATTATCTTGAGTACAAAAATTGTGATCAGGGAAACTCCATTTTGTGAGAGACAAACTAGATATAAACACCTTCAGAGAGCTGTAATGGCTTTAACAAAATATGAATAAGGGTTGATCGAGGTGTGGGATATGTGGAAGCCGTACTGAACACTTGATTAAAGTCAGTGTTGGCAGACTCACTGAGAGACCAAATGACTGATGTTCTCTAGCATCACACCTTTAAAATTTTTCTCTGGGATGTTTCCAGAAATGCCTGCAATTCTTGATTAAAATTCACACTCACTTTCTCCAGATCACTGCTTTATAAGACATCCTCGGTATTGTGCTTCAGATAGGAACCATTCCTGACAAGTTCAGGAGCAGATAATTAACATGACAGTACCAGAGAAGGGGACTATGTGTATAGTCAGCTCAAACTCTGTTTGGTGTTACAGGTGTTTGTGTCTCTGCGCTGACTTTCCGTGTGGTTTTTAGATGTAATCGTGTATAAACACTATGAAAAACAACAATTTATTTTAAAAATATCACATGAGGTATGGTGTAAAATAAAGTGTAAATGTTCAAATAAAGTCATCATTCTCAAAAAAAAAAAAAGGAAAGGAAACAAATTCTCATCAAATCAGTGACTTCAGCGTCCACTTGAAAAAAAACTGATAAAGAAAAACAAATTAAACCTAAAGAAAGAAGAAGGAAGAAAATAATATTGAAGTGGAAATCAATGAAATAGAAAACAGGGAATCAATAGAAAAACATGAGTGAAACCAAAAGCTTGATCTCTAAAATCAATAAAATAGAATCTCAAGCCAGACTGATTATGAAGAGAAAAGTTAGAAATTGCCAATCCCAAGAATGAGAGAAGTGACTACTGTAGATTCTACAAATGCAAAAATGGGTAACAAATATCTTGAACAACTTTATGCCAATTAATTCAAAACCTTAGATGAAATGGGAAAATTCCTTGTGAGATATTACCAAGTCTCGCTCAAGGAAAAATAGATGACCTGAAGAATACTGTATCTATTAGGGAAATTGAAGTTAGAAACTTTGGACAAAGAAAATTCCAGGCCCAGGTGGCTTCGTTGGTGAATTCTATGAGTATTTCTGGAAGAAGTAGTCCTAGTTCTATACAAAACTCTTCTAAAAATTAAAGTGGAGAAATGCTTCCCAACTTGTTAATGGTAGCTTCATAGAATATGGTACCAAAACCACACAAAGATATTAAAGTAAAAGAAATTACATATAAACCAATATACTTCACAAATATAGATGTAACACTTCTAAATAAAATTTTATCAAATTAAATCTAACAGTATAGCAGAAGGATAATGCTGCTCATGGTAATTAACCATGACCAAGTGAGATTTATCCCAGAAACACAGAGTTGACAAAATTTGTAAATCAGTTAATGTAATTCACCATATTAGTAAACTAAAAAAAAAAAAAATAGAAAGAAAAAATCCAACATCCATTCCTAATTTTCTTTTAAAAAATCAACCAACAAGGAATAAAAGGGAACTTACAGGGCATCTAGGAAAAATCTACACCTAACATTGTACTTAGTGATGAGATACTGAATTCTTTTTCCTTAAAATTGGAAGTTAGAAAGAGAACGTTTCTGTTCAGTGTTGTATTTAAGGTTCTCACTGGTGCATTCAGGCAAATGAAAGAAAAGTCATCTTGATTGGAAAGGAAAAAAATAAGCCTGTCATTATTCACAGGTGACATGATCATCTATATAGGAAATCTAATGAAATCTCCCCCTAGAAGCTACTAAAAATGATAAATGAGTTTGACAAGGATGCAAGATATGAGGTCAATATGGGGAAGAAATTAATTTCTGTACTAGATATGGAGATTTTGAAATTGAAACTTTAAAAACACTATTTATAATAGCAACAAAAAATATGAAATACTTGGGTGTACATCTGACAAAAAATATGAAAGGTTTCTACATGAAATCCACAAAATATTGAAAGAAATTTATAATAACCTGAATAAATTTAAATATGTTCCCGGGTCAGAAAACTCAATATTAAGATAGTGATTCTCCCAAAATTGATCTATGGATTCAACGCAATCCCAAACAAAATCCCAGTGGGATTATTTTTTTTGTAGGAATTAAAAGTTTATTCTAAAATCATGGAAATGTGAGAGACTAGGCAGAATCACAGGAAAAACTCTGAAAAAGAATAAAGTTGAAGGGCTAATACTACCTGATTTTAAGAATTATTGTATAGCTACAGTGATCAAAAGAGCATGATATTGGCATCAAATTAGTCAAATAAATCAGTGGAACAGGGTAGAGAGTCTAGAAATGAACCCACATATACATGGACAACTGATTTTTTTTTATTGAAGTATATAGTTGGTGTACAACAGTATATAAGTTACAGGTGTATAATATAGTGATTCACAATTTTTTAAAGTTATCCTCCACTTATAGTTATTGTAAAATATTGGCTATATTCCCCATGCTGTACAATATATCCTTATGGCTTATTTTATACATAGTCGTTTGTACCTCTTAATCCCCTACCCCTATATTGCTCCTCCCCTTTCCCTGTCTAATTTGTTCTCTATATCTGTGAGTCTGCTTTTTCTTTGTTATATTCACTAGTTTGTTGTACTTTTAGATTCCACATGTAAGTGATATCATATAGTATTTGTCTTTGCCTGACTTATTTCACTTAGCATAATACCCTCCAAGTCCATCCATGTCACTACAAATGGCAAAATTGCATTCTTTTTTATGACTGAGTAGTATTCCAGTGTATGTAGATACCACATCATCTTTATCCATTCTATCCATTCATCTGCTGATGGGCACCTAGGTTGCTTCCATTTCTTGGCAATTGTAAATAATGCTTCCGTGAATATTGGATGTGTTTTTTCAAATCACTGGGGATTTTTTTTTTTTTCAGATACATTCCCAGGAGTAGAATTGCTAGGTCATATGATAGTTCTATTTTTAGTTTTTTGAGAAATCGCCATACTGTTTTCCACAGTGGGTGCACCAGTTTACATTCCCACCAGCATATGCAGTATACGAGGGCTCCCTTTTCTCCATATGGAAAACTGATTTTGACAAAGACACAAAGAGAATGCAATGGAGAAAGGATTGTCTTTTCAACAATTGTGACAGGAAAATTAGATGTTAAAATGAAAAACAAAAACAAAAACAAAAACAAAAACAAAAAAAACTAAGCTTTGATCCAGGCCTCACACTATATACAAAAATTGACCCAAAATGGATCATAGACCTACATGTACATCCTTAAACTATAACACTTCTACAGGGAACCTAAGAAAAGATGTTTGTTAATTTGGATTGGGCAAAGATTTCTTAGCTATGGCACCAAACTCACCATTCATAAAAGAACAAATTGACTTCACTATCACCAAAATCAGAACTTTGCTCTTCAAAAGACACTTAAGTAATAAAAACATAACCCACAGACTGACAGACTGGAAGAAAATCTTAGCAAAGCATGTATCTGATAAAGGATTTGTATCCAGAATATATGAAGGACCCTTAAAACTCAATAGAAAGAAGACAGACAACTCAATAAAAACATGGGCAAAATATTTCGACAGACACTTCACCATGAAGAGATGCTTGGTATCATTAGTCATTAGAGAATTGCAAAATAAAACCACAATGAGATATCGTTAAACACTTACTAGAAAGTCTAAAATTAAAAAGAATACCATGCCAAGTTTTGACAAGAATGTAGAGAATCTACAACTTTAATGCACTGCTGATAGGAGTGTAAAAAAAAAAAAAAATAGTACAACCACTTTGAAAAGCAGCTTCACAGTTTCTTAAAAAGTCAAATATCCATGAACCAAAAGAGTAGTCATTCTACTCCCTAGTTTTTTAACTCAAGAGAAAAGGAAATTTATATTCGTAACTGTTTTATTTGTCCTAGCAAAAAAATGGAAATTACACAAGTGCCCATCAACAGATAAATGTATAATCAAATTGTAGTATATCCACACAGTAGAATAAAATTCATCAATAAAAAGGAAAGAACTATTGATAAGCATTCAGTATCATGGATGAATCTCAAAACAATTACGCAGAGTGAAGTAAGCCAAGCAAAGAAGTGTACGTATTGTATGATTCTATTTATATAAAACTAAAGAAAAAACAGATTAATATATAAGAGAAAGCAGATTGGCAGTTACTTAGAAACAGGGGCTCAAGAAGGGGAGTGAGAGAAGGTTTTGTAAGTCACAAGGAAATGACGGTGGTCATGATTTCACAGGCATATGTATATGTCAAAACTTGCCAATTTTTACACTTTATATGTAGTTTATTGTATGTCAGTTACCTCAACAAAGGCACTTTTAAAAATTAATAGATTTTAGGACTTTTTCATTAGCATTAAGATATATGTAGTCAAAAGTATATGCTTATGGATTAAAATACTTAAATTTCTTTCTACAGCATTATTCTAACCATATCTTGAGTGAAAACAAGGAAAATTTGCAAGTTGTCTTTTCAAACTGATGATTTGACTTATCTGTGAACCTTAAATAAAACTTACTATAATCATAAAGAAGTGGAACATACCAATTAATTCATTTTAAACGATTAAGTTAATAACTGTTCTAAGTACCTCAGGACTGTAACTTATAAACAAAACTCCCAGGAATATAAAAAATTGATGACAGTGGAACTGTGTAGCTTCTTTTAAATATATTATGCATCAGTACTGAAATTTATTGCTGTACTCATCTTGAAAGATTTTTATTTAGACTCAATATTCTTACAGAGTTTTCTTAATTAAAATTATTGAAATCAGTTATTTTTGAGGTACTTAAAAGGGTTTAGTTATTGTAAATAATGCTGCTGTGATCATTGGTGTTCGTTTTCTTCAGATACATACCCAGGAGTGGAATTGCTAGGTCATAAGGTAGTTCTATTTTTAGTTTTTTGAGGAACCTCCATACTGTTTTCTATAGTGGCTGCACCAGTTTACATTCCCACCAATAGTGTGTTAGGGTTTCCTTTTCTTTAACATCCTCACCAACGTTTGTTATTGTAGACTTTTTGATGATTGCCATTCTGACAGTAGCCAAGATATGGAAGCAAACTATGTGCCCCATCAAGGATAAAGAAAATATGGTGTGGTATATTTATGGAATACTACTCAGGCATAAAAAATAAAATTTTGCCAGTTGCTTAGTAAAATAAGTAAGACAGAGAAAGACATGTTTTATGTTATTGCTTACATGTGGAATCTAAAAAATAAAACAAATGAATATAACAAAACAAACAGACTCACAGATAGAACAAACTCGTTACCAGTGGAAGGAGGGGAGGGGCAGCACAGGGGTAGAGGATTATGAGGTACAAACTACTATGTGTAAAATAAAAAAGCTATAAGGTTATATTGTACAGCATAGGAATATAGGCAACATTTTATATTAACTTTAAATGGAGTAAAATCTAGAAAAAATATTGAATCACTATGTTGTAAACCTGAAATTAATATTGTAAATTATCTATACTTCAGTTTTTTTAAAAAAGAGTTTAGTGATAAGCAAAGCACATACATTGACTCATTCATGAAATTACTCCTAAATTTTACCACTTAAGCTTTTTAACACAAACGACACATGAGATCCAGTTGTCTAACTTCAGACAAGTATATTTCTGTATATTCATATTTTAGAGTAGTTTAAAAGTCCTAGACATTGTTTTAGACATAGTATACTCTAACTAGATGTAAAGAAATATCACAGAAAATACGAATCTATTTAGACTTCACCAGCATTTACTAGTCATTAAAGTTAATCTAGATACTAAATTTATCATAGTTAAAATCCTTATTTAAATACAAGTGAAAAATAACTATAGATACTATTTAATATTGCTGTAATATATGCTTCTTTAATATTGGTGTTTCTCCCCAAATACTAACTGCGTAGATGGTGCAGACTGTTTTTAAGAAACACTCAAATTTTAAACTCCCTTTTAAAATATCTGATCACAGTGTTAATCTAATGATAAATTAATTGCATATTTTCTAATTCATCTCCGTGCTTAGTGTGTACATCATTGAGTATCTACTCTTGGCATTTTATATGTTATCTTTAATTTTCATTATCTTTAATCCTGGTAACATTCCTAAGAGGTAAGTAGTATTATCACTTCTTTTTAAAGTTGAGGAAACCAGTTCCCAGAGAGACTGATTTGCCTAAGATTCCTCTGTGAGTAAAAGGCAGAGATGAGAAACAAACCCAGGTCCATGTGGTTCCAAAGTTTATACTCATCCCACTACACTATAGTGAATCTTGATTTATAACTACACTTTCAGGATTTTTTAATTTCTTACTTTACATTTACAAAATTGCAAGCTCATTAAACACCAAATAAATTAAGAGCTATAAGCCATAACTCTAAAGTGAAGTAAATCTTTAAAATCATATTTTTATGCTATCACTCTATGTATATGTCATATTACTCTTTTGATTTAGCTTTTATAAAAGATACTCAAATGGTAGCTGTTTGCCATTTTTGTTTTATCAATGTAGTAGATACAGTTTAAATTAGAATCTGTGAAGCACAGTATAAAAAAGATTAGAAATCTGCCTAAAATCACTTTTGTTATAGAGGCTAATATGAACTTGAATTAAATAATAAGTATTAGTATATACTATGGTGGGTTTCAACACCTTTTGATTTATTGATTTCAGGAAGTTTTTCATCCCAGTTTTATTCCACTTTATAGAAACCCAGAGAAAAGGTAATTAAAATGGAAAGCGTTTAATTCACTTCAACATTATAAGTGAAACTCTTTCTTGTATAGTGTTAATATTATCTCTTCTCGTTTATAATCTATTTGGAGAGACAACATTAATATGGATATACCTAAAAGCAAAATCTTTGGACATCCTTTATTAACTTTCCTAGCCCAGGCCTAAGGAAGAAACTCTAAAAAATACATACATTATCCCCAAGTATAATAATATCAAAATACAGCAGAACTGCTACCTGGAACCAGTGGTGTACTTGTCCTTTATCATAGCTTCTCTCTAATGGGCAGAAATGCAATCCCAAAGCCTCACTGTGCTTTTATTTTGCTTCTAGAACTTCCCAGAGCTGTTTTGTAAATAATGTTGCTACCATCCTTCTTTTATAAACTCCTCCTCCCTCTTTGGTGTCTCATCTACAAAAATAGCAGCAGTTTTTCTTGTCTCCTGGACCATTTCTGTGCTCTGAAGAATATTGACAAAAATTTCAGGAAAATACGACAATATAGAAAGAAACCTTTCCATATCACTGTTAGTTTTCTGAAATTCCATGTTTATGTTGGCATAATTCTCTTCCTATGTTTATGAAAAAAAGAAGTCTGTGTGTCTTTCTAAATGACTAATTTTCTAACTCAGCTGAAGGTGATAATTCCAAAACTGTGTATCATCATTACACTAGACTTTTCAACTTGCTGATAGATTTTCTTCTTTCTAATGTAGGAATACCTAATTATTCATACAGTTACCAATTCTTGATAATAAGAGTTATGTGAACATTTTGTCGTAAAGGTTGGAATCTCTTTACAGTTTAAGCAGGAATGTCATCTTTGCTTGAAATGTGAGAAAGGGAATCTAACCAAAGTAGCAAGTTATTCTTAGTCAAGTTAGTCTTAATAACTTACTGTTTGAAAAAATCAGAATGCACTAGATCTGATCATTTGAAATGTACTCCTTGTTTGTGAATCTCAACAGGTAATGTTACAAGATTGAGTTAAAGAGTTTTCATTGATGGTTTTGTGAATTATAGTTTAGTTTTCCTGAAACTTTAACAATTACAATTTGTTTTGATTTTAAAGGAAATGCTGGGTGAACTCTTCACTCCTGTAGAAACACCTGAAGCACCAAACAGGGGATTCTTTAAAGGCTTGTTTGGAGGTGGTGCACAATCTCTTGATAGAGAAGAACTATGTAAGTTGATTTATTTAATTTGGATAATATACCTATAAAATGGAAACATTCAAGCCATGTAAATTTTCTTACATGTGTAAATTTTGTTCACTTTTTTACTCTGTAATAACTACTAATATATCCATGTTTCAGCAAAATACACAAAATTATTTTCTGCCATTCTAATGAAAAATAGTAATAATAAATAAATAAGTGAACCTCATTACCTCCCCCTCAAATAAATAAATAAACAAAGTTTTAAAAAATCAAAGAGCTAACAATATAGTGAAGACAGTATCCACAGATAAGGGTGGTGAGTGTGGAGCCTCAGGCCACTTTTACCATAGGGCACTCTGCTAACCTAAAGCAGCAGGTGAGATCTACACGATCTTAGGACTAGCAAGGTAGATCCACAGAACTGTCAAGGATGAGAACCCTGATAAGTAACTCCTCTTTGCAAGGACCCCAAAGGGCCACAGCTTAACAGTAAAGATGAACTAGAAGTAAATCAGCACATACACACATGGACAGACTTTCAGCTCAGCTTCAAATGGTCTGAGTGGCCTAGAAAACTTTCATCTGCAGTTAAGATTTTTGCAGCCTGCTGAAGTCCCCAGCACCTGGCAGATTCAAATGAAAATATTCTCTCAAGGAGGATAACATATTCCAAATCCTCAAATTATTTCTAGAAATAATTTTTCAAATATGTATTCAGATAATCAGGAATACTAGGAATCAATGCTTGTGATCAATAAAACAGAAAAAGCAGAAGCAGAATCACAGGTACTTCAAATATAGAATCATCAGACACAGACTATAAAATAATTATGCACATTATATTTAAGGGGATAAGTATCGTGCCTGAACATTTTATCAGGTAACTGAAAACTATAAAAACAATACAAATGTGTAAAAGACTAAAATGAAATTCTAAACCCAAAAGATTTCAAAAACCAAAATTAAAAGCTTCGTAGATAAATTTAACCACAAATTAGACACAATTGAAGAAAGAATTATGTAACTTAAAGATAGATCAAAATAAAACATACAGAATGTAGCACAGAGAAACAAAAAGATGTAAAATACAGAGAAGATAAAAGAAATAGAAATTGCATTTTTTAGATCTTCTCAAAAACGAAATAGGAAAGAATGTGAAGAATCAATAAAGAGATATGACTGGGAGTTTTTCGGAATTGATAAAAGATACCAATTAACACATTGAGGAAACCCAATGAATTCCAAGAAGGGTTTAAAAAAAATCCATAGCTAGATATATCACATGAAAATAAGGTTTATCAAAAACAGAGAAAAACTTTAAAGTGGCTAGAGAAAAATGATAGATACCTTCTAACAAGGTATAAACTGAGTTCTCAACAGCTAAGATAGCAGGATGATCTTCTGTATACTGAGAGCAGATAGTACTTAATCTAGAATTCTGTGCTTAAAATATTCTTCAAGAATGAGACAATTTTAGACAAGTGAACAAATATGAAATAAGCCTTGGTATCAAACGCTAAAGGGAATTCTAAGGATGTGCATCGGATAGAGGGAAAATAATTTTGATGGAATGTCAGAAATGTAGGAAACTGTGCTTTCAAAATAAAGTAATAAATACATGCATAAATATAATTAATACAATCTTTATAAACTATAATGCAAAGTCTTGTGATATGTATATACACAAATAAATAAATTATATGACCCAAAATATTGCATAAAATCAAGGAAGTTAGAAAGGATAAATGGATTTAAGGTGATCAGAGATCCCTGTATTTTTTGAGAGACTTGTAAAAAGTATCCATTAGCATTAATAAGTTAAGGATGCATGTTGTACTTTCTAGGGTAACCTATGTAACCTAGAAAAGTAGTACATAACTTCCAGATGAACAGCAGGAAAATCACAGTCCTTCCAAAAGGAGGGAAGAAAGAACACAAAATAGGTGAGATAAATTGAAAGCACATGAAAGATGGTAGATTCACTTCAATGTAAATAACAGTAGTAAGTGTAGGTAGGGTAAAAAAAAACTTCTAGTTAAAAGATAAAGATTAGCAGACTAAGTTGTAAAAGAAGAAAATGTATTGCTTACAGGAGACACATTTAAAACACAAGAGCACAGAAAGATTGAAATTTTAAAAACAAGAAGAGCACGAACACAATTGAATCATCTGGTACAACTATGTTAATATCATTAAGAGTAAATATTAAGGCACTATTAAATGTACCTAATATTTTTATTTCAATGTGGACATAACTGCTAGAAGGACAATTTCCCAGTCATAGTGGGGACTTCTAATATACCCATTGATTGAAGTATAACAGCAGACAAAAGAATACAGAAGACATTAACAATACAATTAAGAAACTTAAACCTATGAGCAGGTACAGGACACTGCAGGGTACACATTTTCAAACACACACAGAGAATGTTTATAAAATGTATTCTATGTGTAGGGAAATTATAGATGAATACTGAATTATTTGGGAGGTTTTTTTGGGGGGTAGGGAGGACTAGGGGTTACCTATCTATCTATTTATTTATTTATTTTAATGGAGGCACTGGGGATTGAACCCAGGACCTTGTGCCTGCTAAGCACACACTCTGCCACTGAGCTATACCCTCCCCCTTGAATTATTTTGGAGTAAAATATCAATGCCTATAATAAATTTTAAATATTCCATTCAAAAATTATATATATACACACATAGTCATATGGCAAAAAACATTATCTGTTGCCAAAATTACATAATAGATATATGGATATTTATTATACAGTTCTTTACTTTGCTATCTGTTTGAAACTTACATTATAAAAAGGTTTTGTTTTAAGTTTACCATATGTTAGATGATTTTTTTAAAAATCAACAAATTTCAAAAGATTATAATCAATTAAGAGTTTGTGATCTAATCACAATGCAGCTATGCTTGTATCAATAGCAAAGCTAACTTTAAATCCCCATGTTTGAAAATTAAGAAATATACTTTTGAATAACGCGTGTCAAAGGATTCATGACCATTGGTATGCATCTAAAGTAATATTGAGAGTGATATTTAATAGCCTTAAATACATTTTCAGTATCAAAAATAGAAAACATGAAAAAGTAAACTGAGCATCCATTTCAGAAAGATAGAAAAAAACGCAAAATAAACCAAAGAAAGCAGAAAGAAGATAATGAAATAGTAAATAAATACATAATAGAAAAAAATCAACAAAGCTGAAAGTTGATTCTTTAAAAGTCTAAAAAAATTGATAAATCTCTGCTTAAGTTGAGCAAGAAAAAAGGCAGACGCAAGTAAACATCATCAAGAATGAGAAAGGAGACATCACTAAAGATACTGCAGCCATTTAAAAGAAACAGTAAGGAACATAGTTTATAACTTCATAGTAAAATGTTTGAAGATGTAGGTGAAATAAACAAATTCTAGAAAAAATATAACATCAAAATGGACAAAAGGAGAAATAAAATCTGAATAGCAAGTAAACTTCTGGCTAAAATTGGGCTTCATTAATAAGTTCCACCAAATATTTAGGAGAAAAAATAGTTTTGCTCTTGCATAAACTCTTTCAAATAATACAAAAAGAAGATGCCATCATCAACTAATTTTTGTGAGGTTAACACAACCTTGATACCAAAAACAAACATAGTAGGGGAAAGGAAAAATAAAGGCAAATATCACTTGTGAATATAGATACAAAATCTGAATGAAATATTAGTATAGCTGTAATAAAAATGATATGCCAGGATCCAGTTTGCATTGTTCCAGAAATTCAAACCTGGTTTATCATTTTTAAAAAATTAATCAGTAGTTCACCACGTTAACAGATTAAGAAGAAAAATTATACCACCACCCGCAACAAATGCAAAAAAGATGTGTTAAAATTCAGTATCCATTTTTGGTGAAAATTCCTAGAAGGTAAACTAGCTACAAAATATTATACAATGTTTAACCACCAAAACTCTACAGCAAATATTTATCACACTTAATGCAGAAACATCAAAAGATATTAAATTTTTTTTCCTTTGAGATAAGGAATGAGATATAATCCTGCCACCACATACATTCAACATTGTATTAAAATCTCTAGAGTATGGAAGGGGAAGAAAAAATAAATAAAAGTTACAAAAATAAGATAGGGAGAACAAAATAATCACTTGTGAATGATAAGATGACATATTTAGAAAACCAAAAAAATCTGTAGCTAAATTGGTAGAAATAACAGTTTATCAAACTGACTGGATATAATCAGCGTACAAAAATAAAATTTCTTCATATTAACAGCAATTAAAAATGAAATTTTTTAAATTGCTATTTGTATTCATTTTCCATTGCTGCTATAACAAATTACAAATTTAGTAACTTGAAACAACAAATTCTATTATCTTACAGTTTTGTGGGTTAGAAATCAACATGTTACCACTGGTGTGTTCCTTGTTGGAGGCTTTAGGGAAGGATTGATTTCCTTGCCTCTTCCATCTTCTAGAGGCCATCCATATTCCTGGGCTGGTGATCTCTTCCTTAATCTTCAAAGCTAGTAACTTCTTTGCATCTCTCTATTTTTGTAAAGCCACATTTCTTTATCCACAGCTGGGAAAAGTTCTTTGCTTAAAATACATGTGATTACATTGGGTTACCTGGATAATTAATCTGTCTTTAAGTCTTTAACTTAACCATATCTGCAGAGTCCCTTCTCCCATGTAATGTAACATAACCACAGATTCCAGGAATTAGTGTGGTCCTCTTGTTGCGGGGGAGCGGGTAGGTACATTATTTTATCTACCATTAAGAGTGTCAAAAAAAATCAAATACCTATAAATAAATTTTAACAAGATATTCAGGACCTCCATGGAGAAAATAGAAAATTATCAAATTTTATTGAGAAGAGTTAAATACCCATATAAATGAAAGGTAAACCATGTCCATGCAGGAGAAGAGTCAATAAAAGGTATCAGTTCTCCCAAAAGCAATGTGTGCAGGTACACAGACACATAAACACTTAATAACGTCCTTGCCACTCCCCGCCCTCAATTTTGTAACTGATTCTAAATTTTATATTGGAATTCATAGGGTCTCACTACTTCTATTTAACATTGTACTAGAGGCTTTAACCAAGATAACTAGGCAAGAAAAGAAAATAAAGGCATGAAGGTTGGAGTGGAAGAAATAAAACTATTCACAGATGACATACCTTGAATATAGAAAATCTTAAGGAAACTGTATAAAAACATTCTAGCCAATAAATAACTTCAGCAAGATTTCAGGATACAAGATCCATGTAAAGAATAAAGAATTGCTTTTCTATACCCTAGCAATGAACAAACCAAAATTAAATTAAGAAAACTATAATAGCATCAGCAAGATAAAATACTTAGGAATAATTTTACAAAAATAAGTGTGAAACATATTAAAAACTGCATCGTTTAAAGAAATTAAGACAAATAAATGGATTAATATCTTCTGTTCATGGATTGGAAATTTTATATTGCTAAGATGGCAATACTCCACAAGGTGGTCTATACATTCAACACAATCCTTGTCAAGGTGGTTTTTGAAGAAAGAAAGAAGCTGTTCCTAAGATTCATGTGGAAGTGGAAATATCCAAAATAGCCACATACACACACACAAAAATTTTTTTTTGAAAAGAAGAAAAAAGATGCAAGACTCACATTTTGGTATCCAAAGTTGCTACAAAGCTGTAATCATCAAGATAGTATGGTATTGGCATTAGGATAGATACATAGACCAATGGAATAGAATTGAGAGTACAGAAATAAGCCCATACATGTACGGTCAATTGATTTTCTACAAGGATGCCAAGAAAATTCAATGGTGAAAGAATGGTCTTTTCAACAGAGGTGTTGAGACAACTGGATATCCACATGCAAAAGAATGGAATTGGACCCTGACCTCACACCATACACAAAAATTAACACAGAGTGGATCAAAGACCTCAATGTAAGAGCTAAAACTATAAAACTCTTAGAAGAAAACAAAAGTATAAATCTTTGCAACCTTAGATTAGGTGATGGTTTCTCAGATATGACACCTAAATCAAAAGCAACCAAAGGAAAAAAATAGATAAATTGGATTTCATCAAAATTAAAAATCAAAAAACGTAATTTAGTATCTGTTAAAAATCTAACATCCAGAATATAAAAAAACCTCTTATGACTCAACAGTAAAAAAACAAATAGCCCAATTTTTAAATGGGCAAAAGATTTGAATGGACTTTTCTCCAAACAAAATATACGAATGGCTAAAAAACATATGAAAAGTTGCTCAACATCATTTGTCATTAGAGAAATGCAAGTCAAAACCACAATGAGATACTATGTCTCACTTACTAGGACGGCTGTGATCAAAAAGACATGCAGTAACAGACATTCACAAGAATGTGGAGAAATCGCAACCCTCTGACATTGCTGGTAGAAATGTAAGACAGTGTAACCTCTATGGAGAACCCTGGCAGTTCCTCAAAAAGTTGAGTGTAAAGTTGTAAACCCAACAATTACACTCCTAGGGATATACCCGAGATAACTGAAAACACGTTTATACAAAAACTTATACAAATTTTCATAGCAGCATTATTCATAATAGCCAGAAAGGGAAAACAACTCAAATGTCCATCAACTGATGAATTTAGATAAATAAAATGTCCCCATATAGCCATACCCATACAATGGAATATTATTTAGTTATTGAAAAAGATGAAGTATTGATACATGCTACAATATGATTGAATCTTGACGTTAAATGAAAAGAAGCCAGACACAAAAGCCATATAGTGTGCGAATCATTTGTGTGAAATAGGAAAGTGAATTCTAATAACCATGGTTTTCTGGTTTTGGGGGTGTTTTTTGAGTAATGGAAATGCTCGAGAATTAGTGACGCTGGTTACACAACCTTCTGAATAAACTAAAAAATTACTGAATTGTTTAAGGACAAATTCTGTGGTATGTGAATTATATTTCTAAAGAAAGAAATGTATGCTGAAGGAAGAGGGAATCTGACATCAGTCTTGAACAAAATTTAGGACTTTTGCAGTAATCTGAGTGTTAGACCTAGATTACAAAGGGAAAGGAAGCAATGAATTCCTGAGATCTTTTGAAAGGAAAATTTGATCCATTTGGTAAGTGACAAGATAAATGGAGAGAAAGAAAAGGAAGCTTTTGGAGACTGAAAAGAAATACTATGAGTAAATTCTACATTTTTCTTCTAAGCCCAAGCATAGCATTTTAAGTAAGAGAAAGCATGGAGTAAATAAACTAAATCAAATATGTATATTTAAATTTATATCTTTGAATTTAAATATCTTTAAGTTAATTTATCTTTAATTTTTTAGACACTTAAGAATGATTTTTTTTTAGTTATGTAAATTGGGGTCAGTATACCCATTATTCATTTCAGCAAATAATTACCTATTGCTTTTTTGCTCAAGTTCTATTATATGTGTTTTTGTATGTTTGAAAAAGCATCTATAAATTATTAAAACAATCATAATAAAAACATTACTTACAAAGCAAAATATACAAATATTTCAATTATATTGTCACTCAATCATGTTTTAATGCTATCAGGTAGTAGGATTTTTATATGAATAAAATGTTCACTTTCTGGGTTACTCTTTCACTTATCAAATCTGTTCAGTTGGAGAATCGTCCTCGGGAAAGGCCTCAAGGAGTCTTGCTCAGCACATCCCTGGCCCTGGTGGCATTGAAGGCGTGAAAGGAGCAGCGTCTGGAGTTGTTGGTGAATTAGCACGAGCCAGGTTGGCACTAGATGAAAGAGGGCAGAAACTTGGGGACCTGGAAGAAAGAACCGCCGCTATGTTATCCAGTGCAGATTCGTTTTCTAAACACGCTCATGAGGTATGTCTATCAAGCAAATATTTAAACCAAAAAAATCTAGGTAAAGCAAGTATGAAAATTACTTTATTTTTATAGCTGTTGTATTTCTACACATGAATTTTTGTGTATCCTCTGCACAGTTGCAAATTCCTGATTTTTGCCACCAGAGGGAACCATTATAAGAATATGTCTCTTACTGAGGTTTATAAATTTTGAAGGAACCTGCACCTTCAGGCTCTTTGTGAACAGAACCACTGGCTTTGCAGCAGTTTCTCAGGGAGTGCAATAACGGTGAATTTTTCTCAGTGCCTCAGATTGTACTACCAACTTCTCCTAGAGAAGGAAATAATTTGCCTCTCCTGATTCTTTAGGTAGATCTAAATAACTGAAATTGACAAATGTTTTTATTCAGCTAACCAATACTAAATCTGTCTGTAGACCAATTCATACAGAGGAGCAATGAGATGCATTTTTGTAACGAATTCTCCTTGAGGAACTAGGAAGTCGTGGTGGAGCTTAAAAACAGATGCTATGAAGCAGGGGCTTGTACTGGCCCTCTTACAAATATGCTTCACTGGCCAGCATAGTACCCTTGGAAAACTGAATTTAAAGGCTGTCAGGTGGAATACACGATTTTCATTTGGACACACAGGTCTGCCACTCCTTGATGCTTTACATGGGGCTACTTTACACATTTAGTTCCTAGCCTAGACTTAAAAACATTTTGAGCTTGTTATCTGATGAACCATATTAAGGTTATTTTTATTTTTGAGTACCCAATCTATCAGTAATAGCTCTTCTGTAAACTTTTCAGTCAAAAGTCTTCGTTGCTCAATAATGTCGACACCTAGAATGCATGAAAGAGGTAACTTGACCTGAAATAGATTTGTCCAGGCTTTCAGAGATTCAGACATCCTTTGTGAGTCCTTGTGCTAGGCCAGCACACCCCAGGTATAGGCTAGTGCCTTCAATCTAGGTCGAGAACTTTGTTGACATAATCTTGCCCTTGACTGTGATCTCAGTCATGTAACACTTCTATCAGTTGCAGAATATATCTACGGTCTAAATATTTAACAAAGAGCTCAGTCTCAAGCTTGTCCCTTTTACCAAATGTTGTTCTTAAGCCATATTTGAGAGTCTGAGGAAGACAATATATTGAACCCATTAAGATCATGGGTTCTTCATTCAGTGATTCCAATTACATAAAATTCTAGAAAATGCAAACTAAATTGATAGAAATCTGGTCAGTTGTTGCCTGGGGACAAGAAAAGTAAAACTGGAAGGAAGGGATTTCAAAGAGACTTAGGGAAAATTTGGAGGTATGTTCATTATTTTCACTGTGGTGACAGTTTTACAGGTGTATACATATGTCAAAACTCACATATGCACTTGTATGTATGTCAATTATATTTCAATGAAACTTAAAAAAAAAAGATCATGGGTTATTAAATTAGACTACATGGGCTCAAATCCCAGTTTCACAATTGGGTTACCTCATTTAAGCTGTATAAGCCTTGGTTTCCTCATTTATAAAATGGGGAGGCTAGTAATGCCTAACTCAGAGTTGTTGTGGGGACCAAGTGAAGTCATGGAGGGGAAGTGTGTCGTGCCACGCCTGGCTCAGAGCTGGGTGCTCAGTGAATAGTACATGGCAGCAGTAGTAACTTCAGCCTTTCACATACCACATTCTTTAAGCATTATTTTTAATTCATTTTAGTGAACTGATTTTTAAGTTATTAGTTTAGATCACCAAAGAATGTGCTGAGCCAAAATTTACTTATGTCCTGTCTTTAAGAAATATGAGGACCTCTAGGCTAGTTCTTCATAGTCTTTTTTTTCCTTGAAATGGAACAGTTCTTACTTCTTGCTTTCAATATAAATATTAAATATAAAACACTGGGGAATGTTTCAGAATGATGTAATGTTTTGGAAAAGTATAGAAACTGGTTATAAATCTTGTTATTCTGGCATTTTTAAAACATGTTTTTCATGTTTTCTCCCCTTTAGATGATGCTGAAATACAAAGATAAGAAGTGGTACCAATTCTGACAACCAGAAGTCCAACTAAGTTCAACTTCAGCCAGAAGGGAAAAGAATTTTCCTTTTTTATTTTGTCGATTTCACTTTAGGAAAGTTAACATTAGGAGGCTGTGCATCGCTGGAGACGGTTCTAACTTAGCACCATCACGCACTGCTTTACCTCAGTCTGAGGAGTGTTCACACACACTCACAGTGGAGCATATGGTGTGCGCCAGCTATGAGTTGACAGTTTGGGAACTAAGATGGTGACACATTACAAATGAAGAAACAGAGGGATGGTGAGGAGACATGGCAGGGACTATTCCTGGATCATTCCCGTGTTAAACTTCCATATGCCAAAAGATTACGTGCTGTTGTATCTGCCACCAGTGTTTGACCTCTCTGTGGGAGAGGCAGTAAGTCAGAAGTCCTGAAGCTGAAATAGTTACGTTTGGGTCATTGACTGAATTACAAACAGCTGTCTTGGACTTTCCCTCCCTTCAGCTGACTGATCATCATATCATTAGTGAAAAAGAAACAAACTGTTTGTTACCATATCTTTAGACAGATAAGCTGAATGGTGGGCTTTAAATTAAAAAAAAAAAAAAACATACACATAGTTGATGTGTGTATGGGCTACTCTTGGATTCTTGTTATTGTATACTTGTGTTTAGTCCATATTTTGTCAAAAGCAAAACAAGGCGATACATCACTTTTCATTGAAAAGAAAAGTGTAGAGCATGACTGAACTGCTCATCATTCTGGGAGTTTCCATGTAGTGGCCATGCAGTGTGGAAAGTGAGAAAAACCTCCATTGTGGTGAGGAGAATACTTCAGCGTCCTTGTCCTTGTTCTCATTAATTCAGCTAAAGGTGGATTTGACCAAAATAGTTACTGGTTAAATTTGTAGAAATGTTGGAATTGGCTAAGTTTTTAATTTTGCTTGAATTTTTATAAAATGTTTAACCAAATGTACCTTTGCATTATTTAATTAAAATTGCTAAAAAAAAAAAAAAGTTTCATTATCTCAGTAAAATGCTCAGCTCCCTTTTTCAAATGCCCTTTATTTGCTAACAGTTCCGGTACACTCAGGTGATGAGCCAGTTAAATCTTAGTGCACATGCTGTCGCATGGAAAAAAATCACAAGCATCCGTTGTCAATAATTATCTATGTTAAGTGTCTAGTCTGATGATCTACAAAATACTTTCTGTAGAAATATACTATAAATACGTACATGTCCTTCCAAGGTTTTAAAGAGCCAAAAGGAAAGGAAAATATGTGCATTTAGGTAACTAAATTATTTCTGTATTGGCGTATAAAGCAAATGAGACCATCAGTGGACAGTAAATGATTGGTTCCTAGAGTAGCATGCAGACAGAAAAGAGATGACTTTGGTAGACCCAGAAGTAGCAAGCTCATTACACAGGCTCGTCTGAGATTAGAGCAACAAAGGAAGAAGAATATAAAGGCTTTATTTACATTTAATGGAATTTAAATATTTTCTTCTATAAAAAATTGTTTAAACCAGTTTTCGTTTTTCATTAAGAAATAATCAGAGCATAAATTGACAGCAGACGTGATGGTTGCTTTTCTGTTCCCTGTGATCTTTGAAGGCATATGTAGAACACCTTAATTTCACACAGTCTGTTAAGCATTTTTCCTATTTACTCTTTTCATTAATAGAGCTCTTGTGTTTACATTTTTATAACATGCACTATGGGATATGAAAGTTTACATTAAAGTTTACTTTAAATATCATTAGGGAGGGATTAAATATATGTGACAGAGATAATTGATCAAGCCAAAAGAAATATCTTAGAAATAGTCATTTTCAGAAGTTTTTGAATTTGTAGAAAGTACCTATGAATAACATTTCTGTTTAGTTAGAATCAGCTATATGATGAACTTTTAGCAGTTTACAAATGGCTTAATTTGTATCATATATTATCTAATAAACCCATTGTTCCATGATATGTCACAGGAAGTATTAGGCCATTTTTTAAAGGTACAGTTTTGTGAATGTCATCAATAAAATCAGTAGTTACAGATGTGAAGTTGAGAAGCACTAAGTAAAATAGTATACTGGTTGATTCCCCATTCATGTGGAAGGGCATATTAGCTTCAATTATTTAATTTGCTGTGTTACTTTGTGTTAATTGTGTATCAACTTAATTTTTATACCAGCTGTCATTTTTCCTGTTGTATATAAAATGAACCAGTTGTAATTATTTTCAGATAGAGAAGTAGACACATTTACCTGAGATGGATTTTATAAGAAAATTTTAAATTAATATTTTGAGTTATTTTATTTCATTTTTAAATTAATCTACAAATTATGCACAGCAAACTAGAAACTCACTTAGGATTAGAAAGTTTGAAGTATTTTTGAAAATAGGAAATAAGCTTCTCAGAGTTATACTTGATTCAGTCTGTAGATAAGAGACAGTCTGCAGTAATAACTAACCCAGGGAATGTATTGTAATTTGAGAAGTAACATCTCTATTTTTTTTTTCTAACACAAAAAGTTAGAGTCACCAGCAAGCCAAGATTTCAGGAAAACAAACCAAAAAAAGTCAAAATATTAGAAAAAAGTGAAAGATTTTTGTGAGCTTCCTCCATAACCTCAAACATAATTCTTTGTTGCATTTGTCCTTGGCTCTAAAATCATTGAAGTATTCATTGATTAGCAGTTTGTCAGTAGGAAGTGGTTTCCCTGTATGTACCACATATCCAGTTCATTTCACTCTTCAAACTAAAATCCTATGTATTTGCTTAGAAGTTTATTTAAAACCTTATATTCTGACAACTTCTGTATATTACATCCATTTGAAGTTTTGCATCACCTTAATTCCCTTGGTTTGCATTTCAATTGTACAGAGTGTTCCCAAAAATGGTTATAGATATAACTGAGATATTAATAACTTCTTAATTTGATTTTTTATGGATGTGAAAAAATGCTGCTAATTGTCTGTGTTATTACGTGTAGCATATTACAATTTAATTAAGTACAGTACTTTAAAGAAAGAAGCATTTCTTTTGCTTAAAACTTCTCAATTGTAGGTTTTTTCTGAAGTTATTTCTTATAGATACGTGTTTTAAACAAGTCTGAAAGTGTTACATTTAGGTTACAGGAGGAGGTGGAGAGACAGCTGAGGAAAGGAAAAACGTGTGAAAGACACCATGGAGTTCAAAGTTTTACCCTGAGTTCTATATTCTATATATGTTTTTGCTTAAGGCATTTTCTCGTGTGACATTAGAAAAGCTATATCCAAAGGTAAATTTTTTGTGGCAAAGATTTATTTTACATTTTAACTTTTGGGATTTTGTTTGTTTTTGCAAAATAAAGAGCACTGAACTTAAAACTTGAATTTTTTCTGCACTTTTTTAGGTAATGAAAACTTTTTATTATCATTTAATCCACATTTCTCCGTTCACATCAAGTGATACATATGTATAAAACATACCAAAATCATGAGTATGCTGCTAGCTGAACCTCAAACAAACTGATCATAGTTTTAAAACCTTCAATAGGGTTTTATATAGTTTTCAAGGATTAAAAAATAGTAAAATCATTTGCTGTTTATTTCAGTGTTCTAGGTCTTAAATTATTGCAACACTTTCAGATTTGTTTTAAGATCATACAGTAACATGTTATATTTATACATACTGCTAGAGAATATACTTTTAGTTTTAAAATGGAATTTTTATAAATGTACTCTTTAATTTTAAAAATGGTGAACTTGTTAAGTCAAAGTACTTAAAAAGTATGTATATTATCCATACAAAAAGTTATGTTTTACGCTTATAATAAGAAATATTGGTATCTCATATCGAGATACAATTAATTTTAAAGAATCATACATCATTCAAAAGTCTTCACACATGACAGGAAAGATATCATCAGTATGATTTAAAAGAAGCCCTCAATTGAGCATTTTCAAACATTTTATTTTGAGGAAAAGTGCCCACAACAATAATTGCAAGATCTTTCTCAATAGCTGCAGCTTGCTGTTGGATGCCTACCTTAACTGTTGTTTTAAAATATATATATATATATTTAAAATAGTTTTCCAGGTATTTTCTTCTACCTTTTTTAAAAATAAATTTCCAAAAATGAAAACAGAGTTTATGTATTTTTGTCAATGAAGGTTTTTATTTTGTAGTTTATAGAATTTGTTCCTTATCAGTTTGATACTTGATCAATATTCCTAGACTTTTTAATCTGTATTTACTTTGAAAAAAGAGCACTTCTCTATCTTAAGTGTCCTCCTTTTTTTTCTTTTCCCTTTTAGGGTGTTTGTTCTCTTGAATTGAAATTTATGCCCATTTTTTTTTCATTTGAAAATGAATGTGAAGATACTGTTTACAGATTTTGTTAATTATGCTTTTCATCACTCTGATCAATTTCTTGTAAAGTGCTATGGGGATTATTTTTCCTGTGAATATTAATGATCTTACTACTGCCACAGAAGTTTTAAAGGTTCTGTGGGCAGAAAATAGTTGTAAGAACAGCAACAACAAAAATTAAAGGGAAAACTTCAGCTTACCTCTCTCAGCTGAATTAAATGGTTTTAATAACTTCCCAATTGTCAGGGTTATAACATTGCTTCTTCAGTTACTAACACAGTCTTAAACTATTAGGCACACTTCATTTACAAATTGAATACAGTAGTTCAGGGCTCCGTGTAATTGCTCTTTTTATTGCACTCTTTACATCCGAAAAATCATGAATGTCAGTTTTGCCAGTATTTCACAATGAGGCTCATAGTTTAAATTAAAATTTCATAGTGTATGAGTTGTAAATATATCAGTATTAATTTATTGTGGGTTGTTTGGCGCAGGCATTTAAAATGGGTATAGGCTAGTGGCAGCGGAATCCTCTTTATTTGAGTTTCTTTTTTTTTATACGTTTGCAATGTGTTTTGTGTTGTTTAAATTTTGCTTCAACTGAAGAGAATGTAAGGAGTTGAGAACAGATTTAACATATCAATAGAAAGCAATGCAAAGAGGGTATACCATGTTTTAATTTTTTTTTTTTTTTTTTTGTAAATAAGTGGTACTGTGATGCTTTAGGTGTGACCTCTGCTTAACATGGTAGTTAGAACCAGAAAAATATTTTGCTTTCTAGTTATACTATTGGTTCATTGTAAATGCGTCACCAAAAACAATATTAAAAAGAGCAAGATTAAGTTTTTCTAACATTGTCCACTTCAGTGGCAAGCATGCTTGGTATAGAGCTCGAGCTTGTGGTCACCTTCAACTGTACATTCAGGTAGTTTTCAGTTGCTGCACTTTTTTTAATCTTGCTTAGTCCAGTAACTATCTCAAAGATGATTGCTGGAATATGCATTTTAAATATGATTAAAAAAACCCATCTCTGTGTACTGTTTCATTTAAAACAAAAAAGCACTATTGCAAACACTAAAAATGTGTTAAACTTCATAGTTATTTTGCATTCCTGTACTTTACAAACTGTCATCACAGCAAAAGGTTTAAAATTAGGTAATGAAATATTTTTGTAAATAAATACCGTTAAGCTGGTATTTTAAAAAAATGTATTATAAATTAATGTTTCTGGAAAATGTTCATATATATGTATATGAATGTCTCTTTATGCTGAAGGGCTCTGATTGGGCAAAATAAAATACTCTAATCTCTCCTGAAACTAAACAAACCCTTTTTTCTGGAAAATTTGTTTTAATTTTTTTTCTCTGCATTGTGGAATCAAGTAGTTTAACCTAAGCAAATAATAGATAAAATAGATTTCTGCATCTACAAAGGGAAAGTCAAGTTAATGAGGTAATTCAAGAAAGACAAACTATATTTTTCTTAACTATTTGGACTTTCTGATAAGGGTCCCCTGCCCCTTAGGTGGGGAGTACAGTACAGAGGGAGGGTCCGGGCAGTAGGCACTAGCTGCAGGAGAGGGCATCTTGGCCCTGCGTGTGTATGGGAATCCTCTAAGCATCTTGTTAAAATGCAGATTTGGATTCCAAGTGTCTGAGATGGGGCCTGATTTAGCATCTCCAATACGTTTCCAGGTAGTAACAGATGCTTCTGGTCTGTGGAACATACTTGGAGTAACAAAGTTGTAGACAATTTCCATAAATGGCATTTTGCTAGTTAATATTGTCAGTGTGTGTCTAACTACTTGTACCAAAAATGAACATGACCTATATAGAATAATGTAACCCAGAGAAGACCAAACTTTCTTATTGTTTCCATTGCGTTTCAGAATAAAGAACATGGTAATTCTCTTACTAAATTGAAGGTTTATTTGATTTTGAAATCTATATCATCTTACTGCCCACATGGTGGCAGTCATGCCTCACCTTACTGCCTGAGCCTCTGACAAGCGGTTACCGTACAGGGAAAACTGGAAACAAGAGCAAACTGCAGACTTTGCAAAGTTAACTTTTTATAATTGATATTTTCATCCAGAAGATTATTAAAATCTTAGATATGGAACAGACAAAGTATCTTTCTAAATTATTTGTCATAAAGTGTAGATTAGATCGTTTGGTAGTGATCCACCATATTATCAAAAGAAATGATAGTATTTTTCCACAAAATATAGGCATAAAGTGAAAAAAAAAGTTAAAGAAATTGTCTTCATGTCTCTGTCCATGGCTTTTTAAAGAAACTTAATTTAGAGCATGTCCTGTTTAAATAGTATAGTGCTACCCACTGTTTTAGATAGAAATATAATTGTCACTGTAACCCTTCATAGATGTTTATGTAAGACAATTCTGATTTTCTTCAATTCTTTTAAAGATAATAGGATTGCTGTATCATAATTTTTTTTTAGTTTTTGTACAAACGTGATCTTTTAAAAAAGAAAAGACTTCTCAAATTTTACTTTTTCAATTTTTAATTACTTAACGTCAATATATATTCATTCAAAACTTACAGAAATATTCTGACCTTTAGTTTTGGTCATATTATTTAATTGTATACTATTTAAAAAACCCACAGTTTTTCATAACTGCTTCTAAATACAACATAAAAATAAGCTACATAATTAATAAAGTTTCAGATAATACAGACTATGTTGTTACTAGCAGAGAAAAGTTAACAAATCTGAGATTAAAGTATCAAACTCAAGTTCTTAGTTTACTTGTCTGTTGCAAATTTCTGTCATCCACAGAAGATCTAAGGACAGCCGTTCAGCAGGTATTCTGAGGGACGGTTAACCAACAGTATTACTACAGAGTGTGTGTGTGTGTGTGTTTTCAAACAAGAGACCCTTTTGCATCTCTCCCTGATTGAGTTTATCTCTGAATATTTCTCTCTCTCTCTCCCTCCCTTCCACCTTCTTTTTCTCTCTTACCTGTCCCTATTCCCAATACCTCTTGACCCAAATCTCTTTACTCTTTAGTAATGTTTGTTTTAATCAAGTAAAATTTTTTTGCCAATTTTGGGTGGAAATACTCTAATTCCTTATGTTTCTCAGAGTCACCCCTAAATATTGGGTGGGTTTGTTAATAATTTTTATAAGCAATGAAGCCATCCCTACTCCTTGTTGTAACCTCCAGACACTCAAAATGTCAGCAGATAAAGTAAAACCAGTTTAGCCACAGAAGACTGAGCTGAGGCAGTGATTTTTAAACCAGAAGCACTGGAAGAGAGTGAGGTGACAGAAAGCATCCTGCTGGCAGCCCTCAGGTGCCACCTGCTTCGCTAGAGTGTCTAATCAGATGATGACTTTGCTTTCCAGATCAAAGATCCCAAGAAATCATTAGCATTGTGTGGGTGTAAAAGTCAGAAGACCACATTTCAGAAAATGTAACCTCCATGTTCCTTTAACAATGACAGGACTGCAGGTACCATTAGTCTAAGAGCAGTTCTCCAACCTGAGAATCAGAATCTCCTGGAACACTTGGCGAAACACAGACTGCTGGGCCACACCCCCAGGGTTTCTTATGCAGTAGTAGAAGAACTTGTATTTTCAACAAGTTCCCTGGGTGGTGCTGGCACTGCTGACCCACAGACCACACTTGGGGAGCCCTGAGCTAGCGCAGTGCCCTGGAACCGGTTTCCCATTTATATCACAGACACTCGGGGTGTTTCCTTTACTATCCTCTAATAAAATTCATACAGAATATGTATACCTATACATGTAATTTTTAAAAATCAATATAATAACCTAATATACTAGAGATATGAAATGAATATGACTTATAATCCAAAAAGCTTTACATTTTCAATAGTTCAGTGGTAGAGTACGTGCTTAGCATGCATGACATCCTGGGTTTAATCCCCAGTACCACCATTTAAAAAAAAAGGATAAAAAAATTGTTTTCCAATATGTAAATCCTAAGGTTACACGCTATTAAAAAAAAAAAAAAAAGTCCCCACAAGTTTCCAAAACACTTCCAATGGGGTGGTCTCTCTTTCTGGCCTCCCTCCCCATCTGTCACTCCCTCCCACCCTCTGCTGTGGCACCCACTGGCCCAGAGAAGAAGACCAGTAGCAGGACACAGCCCGAGAAGCTGTCAAAAATATGTTCATAAATCCTGTGCCATAGTGTATATAAGAAAGTGTAGAAAAGAAGTCTAGACTATTTAAAAGTGAGTTTGGATTTTTCGTGTATTTGTATTAATTCCTCTTATAAGTTGACTTTCTCGTTTACATTTAATCCATGCTTTTGAATTAGTCAGAGTGGTTGAGAGAGCCAGGACTTACCTTTCTTTGTAAATGGTGCCTGAAGTTCACAAATCTTAATATCTGGTGTGGCTCTCCTAACAAAAACTCCTCTTGATAAGATGGAGCATGATAAGATGAAGCCATTTATAAGATTCTATTACATAAGTTTTCTAATGATTAGTCTATTGGAAACTTTACTGCTCCTGATCAATCACCAAAACGCAATGAGTGATTACGGGTTAAATGTTAAGCAAGTGGGTTTGCCTAAGTTTACTTATTAAAAGTGAGCATTATATGTAGCTCCTTTCAAATGCCAAGCATGTTGGCCTGAGTCTGAAGGCCAGTATTCCATCCCTAAATTTAGTACTAATTATGCCAGTGACTTTTCCAAGTCACTTGACCTCTAATTTGCCTGTTTTTTTATGTGCAAAACGAGGAGCTAAACATTGGCCTTACTTACCTCACAGAGTATTTATAGGGATATAATAAAATAACCTCTGAAAATTGTTAGAAAACAAAATTACCACACAAACACAAGGCTTTATGACCTTAAAGATATTAGTCCCTTAGAAGCTCTGTGAATCACAAATATATTTGAACAGGAAAGAACCAAGTAGCCAATCTGGTACCAGGATCAGCAAATCAGGTACTATAAAAATTGCTATAATCAGGATAAAAACAAATTGATACATTGTCTTTAATAAAGTAATTAATGGAGAATCAATGAATTAAAATGTGTTTGAATTTAACAAGCACCTTTAGTTCAACCGAATTTCCCCTTTGTGGTGACTGACTCCAGGGAGCCAATTCAGGACGCATTTATTGCCAACTATCATCAAGATAGAAGATCTTATTAAAACTAACACATAGTTGCCTTATAAAACAGAACAACCAGAATCCCAGTGCCTGGCAATTTTTTTAATAAATGCATTCAAATTTATAATGGTTATTTTTTTCTCCCTGGCATAGAGAGTAAACATTTTGGCAGGGGGTTAATTATAATGTAGTTAAAATGTATATTTTTCACAGAGCATTTATGAAATACGTCTATAAATAAATATAAAAATTGTCTGAATTTAGGATGTTGCTTTCCTGTCCTTTTACAGAGCAGATTACCTTTCAAAGACTTCATTTCCATTTAGCTGGTAAAAGAGAGACTGGGTCAGACCAAGGTCCAAGTCTTTTGTTGCTATTTACCAACAGTGTGATCTTACACTACTTAACATTTTTTAAACACTTACTTCCTTCAGATATTAAATCGGAACAAAAGCAGTACCAATTTTAGAAGACTTTTTTAATGACTCCACGTAATAACGTGTAATGTACCAGCCGTTGGGGCGCCCTCTGCCCTCCAGCCTTACAGGCGGTACCGCGTACAGAGGAGCATGGGCTCTGAAGGGAGGCTACTTTGATCCCTCCTCTGTGATGTGCATGGCCTTAAGCAAGCTATCAAACTCATCCATGCCTCAGCTTCCTCGTCTGTAGGACGGTGGTGATTACTCATACAAGTCAAATGCTCTGGACGGGATCTGATGTGTACAGCATTCTCATTGCACTAAGATGCCACTCACAGTAAGACACACCGCTACTTGTACGACTAACAAAAATGCTGACAATTATATTTACATGGCATATCCTGATTTCCAAGATGTAAACTACGTGAAAATGGTCTAAGAATTGACGAAATACGACAGTAAGCATGTTTACCATTTTTCGGAGAACTGGGAGACGAGGCTCCCTCCGCTTACACATAACCACATGCAGTCCTAGACCAGCACCTCGGGGTGCAGGGAAGAGCTTCTGAAGATTCCCGTCTTCAGTGTGTCCTCAGCACAGCCCTTGTTCATGTGAAGCTACTGAAGCTGCGCTTCTCCTGGGTCCCCCTCAGGGGAGGTGGTGTCTCAGGCAGCACAACGTGACAGGTGGAAGATAAGTTAGAAGACTCCCTCTCTGAATTCAACTCTCTCTGAAGATGCTAAAGGGAGCCCATCTCATAACCCCCAAAACACTTCTCAAGGCCCTTTTTCTTTTAAATTTTTAATTGCTGCATGCTCCCCGAAGACTTTCCGATGCCAAAACCTTCAATATGTTTCCTCCCTCTTTCCCCTTAGAGTCTGGCTCCTGGAGGGGCCTGAGCTCTCCCCTTCCCTCCTGAGTCTCAGGTAAGATGCTCTCTCACGTCACTCTGGTTGCTGGGCACGGGGAGGGGGGGGGGGGAGCTCCTCTCCCAGGCCCTCTGCTGGGCCACGCCATCTGGGTACGTCAGCTGTCATGCAAGCATGCGAGGGAGCGAATTCCAAAGGGAAACAGGGCCTCGGCTCTCCCTACTCATAGATCCTTAAACTTTTCAGCCAGGTCCATGGTCCATCATTCCTCTGCCCTCCTTGGAGCTAATCCCGGAAGGGTGTGAGGCTCAGAGCCCTGCTGTCTTTCCCCGACCCAGCCGCGACGGTGATCACCCAGTCTGGACGGGAGACAGGAGAAAATCATTCTGCATGCTTCCTGCTTAAGCCAGACCCTCAGCTCTTGACAGTGAAACCCAAGCCATCATTTAGTCAAAACCTCCTTTTTTTTTCTGCCTTAAAGCTTTTGTCTATACCATGAGCTCCAAAATTCCATTTTGATATTCAAAATACTGGCTTTTTTTTTATTCAGCAAATATTTATTGGACACCAGGATGTGTCAGATTCTGTTCTAAATAGTGGAAGTAGAAAAGCGAACAAGACAAGGACCCTGCCCTGGACTTTACATCCAGGGACAGTGTTGTTCTTTCTGTCTGTTTCTTCAGTAATAGCCCTAACTTGAGGACACCGAGTGTGAGGTCCCTTTGCCACCTGAGTGGGAGAAAATGGGGATTTTGTATGTGGGGTGAGGAACTACACCAGTCAAAACATCATCACATTATCCCATCATCAATATCTATGAAGAACCTGTTCTTCCTGCCTCAACACCCACATCTAATCCGTCCCTGGTGCAGCCTTTGTAGCCTCACAAATGATGCCCAAATTTACTCTCTTTTCTTTCTTTCCTGCTCACTCACTGCTTCTGCTTCAGCATCTTATTGATTCTGTTCCCAATTGGTCTTCCTTTTTCAGCCTCCTCTTTCTCCAGTATATTCTATCCCAGCTCCATTCAACTGTTCTCTTTTTTAAATTTTTCAAAGTCTCCCCTGATGACCGATGGTGACGTTCAGAGCTTTAATTTGGCAACACGGCTCTTGACAGTCTACCTTCTATGTTTCATTATTCCAGTACCATACACCACCCCAGACTCGTTCCCTGCCATTACCTCCTGCCCTTACAACACGTGCTGTCAATCCTCTGTGCTCTTGTTATTGCTTGGGATACCTTTTATTCCTTTCTTAGCCTGGAAAAATCCCACTAATCCTTTATAGCCAAGCTGCAATGTCATTTTTTCTTGGAAGCTTTCCATACCCCCAGGAATGATTAATTGCTCTCTGCTCTCTGCTGCAATAACCATTTCCTCATATCACTGGTTCGGTTCTTATCACACTGTGGTCCAGCTAGCTGTTCGTGCATCCATCTCCTCTCTAGATTATGGGCTCCTTAAGAAAAGACTGCTTTATCCATCTTTGTAAGTCCTCCAGTATCTGGCATTATACCTGTCAAGTAGAAGGTGTCACAGTTAATATTTGTTGCTAAACTGACAAAACACAAGAGCTTTCATACATATATATGTATATAACATGCTAACACATATGCATAAGCTTTCACATATACCCACATGACATATATTTTTATATATTTCATATTTCATCTAAATTTTAAAGTTTCTGTATTTCTGCCATAAATGTTCAGTAGCTGCTATTTCTTTTGAAATTTCTCCATAAATATAAAATATAAAAAGTCTTCTATTTTAAATGGACTAATATTCCATTTGAAAGCTTTTACAGTTCTGACAGTTCTGAAAACTTGAATAGTTTCTGAAAGCTTATTATTAATTCCATAACACTTTATATTCTGTACTGAGTATTATATTCAATATTCTGTTTAATTTAAATAAAATTGCCTACATGGTTAATAAGACACAAGTGTAATGTACAAGTCAGAGGCAGGAATCAAGGTAATGCCAAATCAGGTGATGGGATGGTCTGAAATAAGCAATCAGATTCTTGTTTTGTTTCATGATCAGTCAGAGAAAAACATTTAAATTCAGCTTTTTAGATGAGAAACTAGAATACTGTAATCATCAGGAGGTTATTCTAGTCTAACTTCTCTTGTCTTTTTTTTTCTCATTTTTCTGTGAAATCACTTCACAAGGAAAGACTTGAGATCCTCATTTGAAACGTACAATCTAAAGAAAGGTAGAAACTGTAACAAGTAAACTAAAAGAAGTGGCTCCCCGGTGCTGGGTTCAGGACCTCACTAGCTCCATCTTATCTTTAACAAACTGTAACTTCCTAAGTGACTAAACTCAGCTGTGTCTGTTGGGTTAGGGTAGGGTAGGAGCCATCATACATGGTAACTTTGGCTGACTGGAAGAATTTTCCATAATCTAGGGGTTAAAAATCTAGGTAATGAGGGGAGGGTATGGCTCAGTGGTAGAGTGCATGCCTAGCAAGCAAGAGGTCCTGGGTTAAATCCTCAGTGCCTCAGTTAAAAATAAATTAATAAACCTAATTACTCCTACCACCAAAAAAAAAAAAAAATCTAGGTAGTAACACAGTTCCTAAGAAAGTCCTGCTTTGTCTCCATATGCAAATTTGACTTGTTATTTAATCATAATTGATACTAAACTAGATTTTTTAAACCACATTTCAGATGTCATTACAAGGGAGGGGGAAAAAATCACCCTATAGCTATGTAGAATTCCACAGCAGGTGTTAACCATCTGTGAGCTTCAGGCACAAATTTGCAAAAATCCTGGCTCTCTCATCCACTCTACCTACCTCAAAAGCATGGGTTAGAATGGAAGAGAAAGTGAATTTATAAAATGAGTTAATCCAAACTAGCTTCTAAATAGTCTAGCCTTCTTTTCTTCACTTTCACATATACATCATGGCACAGCATTTATAAACTTTTGTTTAGAGATATTTTCATTTTTAATGAGCAAGATGGAGGCTTTAACTTAAACTTGTGTGTGTGTGTACTTATTTTTTTACTGAAGTATAGTGGACGAAAATATTTTTGACAGCAGCTCGAGATGTGAACAGATAAGAAGGAGCTTTGAATTTTGGGCAAGTCGCAAATGGTATGATCCTCAGTGTCCTCATTTTTGGAACAGGGACAACAATGCCTCCTTAGGGGGCTGCTGAGAGAAAGAAACAAATAATATGTGTAAAAACATTTTATAAGTAGAAGCACATCTCGGTACAAATGAGTGACCCTGAGCAACCTCGTCTCAGCGTCCGTATCTATAAAATGTTAAAGTGGAATTAAGGTATAGTTCTAATTGATCTCCTAGTTATGACATCGGTAATTCTCTCATTTAATAGGAACCCTGGAAAACTCTCCACTTAGTTTGCGTCACTTAAATAGAACCAAGACTTTGATAGCATGTTAACAAGCAAATTCTCCTTTTCCCATCTCCTTAGCTAATTGGCACTTGTGGTGAACTCCTATACTGAATTAGAAATTACAGACACAAATGAGGTGAGAATGCATTCAATGTGAAGGAAAGAGACTTGAGTGTATCTTAAACCATATTCAGACTATTTACAGTGGGTGGGGGGTAGGGTCACCATCCTAGCAGAAACATGGGCGGCAGCCCAACCAGATCAGAAGCTAGTCACAGACCTCAGAACAGCCACGCCAATGCACGGGCATCAGCAGCACACCCTCCTTCCCTGAGACAGGCTACAAATGCAGTCACATGTTCTTCAGTGTTCAGATGACAGCAGCCCTCAGTTTTCCATTTGCCCCGATTGGATGGAACCCAGTCCACTGACAGAGACAGAGGAGTAAATGAAATGCAACTGGTGTAGCCTGTGCTTTGATAAGGGTGAGATCGCACACCAGGAGAGGTACGAGTTGGCCTTAGGAAGTGGGATAGCCCTTCCCAAAGGAGGAGGGTAGGAAGAGAAGCCAGAGGATGCACAGAGCTGAGCTAAGCAAAATCAGAAGTGTCTTAATGTCATTCCAAGCTTTTAGGGTCCATTGCGAGGGACTGTAATATTTGGAAGGAGGGAAATGCCAAAGCCCATGGAAGGCAGACGGTAAATTTGGATTTAACTGAGAGGAACGTGAATACATTGGGAAGTTTCCAGCTGAAAAGTAGAGATTAGGTGGGTAAGATGGGTGAGAAGGACCATGTGGCCCTGGAAGGGACTCAGTCATTCACTGGGTTCAACAGGGGAGGAAATCACACCCACCCTGGCTTCAGTCTGAATGTCCAGCCTGTTTTGTATCAAAAATGCTCTATAGCTTTCACTTAGTCGGTAGAAAAGAGCGTGCCTCCCACTCTAACAAGAAAAAGCTGGATAATCTACAAGATCATAACTTTTCTCGACCCATCAGAGAGCTAAGTCACAAGGCAGCCAACTGGTCTGAGACCTGAGTAGACAGGTGCCTCCGAGGACAGATAGAAAGCAGGCACCAGATTTCCTGGGCAGAATCTGGAAGAAAGATAGGCTGGCAAACGTGTGGGCAAGGAGAACTGAGATAAAACTCTTAAGGAATTGCTGAAGGCCAAGTGCGGCCTGCTGTGAGAGTACAGAGGCCCCGGGAGCCGGCAGAACAAAGAGCGTTCCCAGCCACTCACAGCCTCGCCTGCATGGACCTCCTATTCTGCTCACCAGAAAGGGCAGGGTCGAGGTGAGACAGGAAAGGAGGCTCCTGCCAGGGCAGGTATAGGGGAGGAGAGATGTCCCCACTGGGAGAAAAGTACAAAGCCTTCCCTCGATCCTTATTCTCTGTAGTACCAAAGCCTTAAGCAGGTGTGGGAAGGTCATGGAATCCCCACCAGGGCCCAGGTGGAGACCCACTGCCGCCAGGAGAAGGACACTGGAAGCACGGGCTCTCTCTGGGCGGCGGGGAACCACACTGGGCTTTGGCTGACTGACTGATGTCCCTTACAGCTAGGGGAGGAGCAGGGTCATTGGGAGAGCTCGACCCCAGAGACCTAGGGCCACAAAGCTCGCCAAAGACTGAGGTTGAACCAGTGCACCAGAGAACTCCCGCAACTCTCCCCAGTGCTGACCACAGTGACCCCCGCGCTTCTCCAGGGCACTGAGCCAGCTCCCTTGGTCGGCCATGTCCCCGGTTCTGGTAGTTCTTCCCCAATAGCTGAGGGAAACTGTCTTCCCTCCCGGTGGCTCCTATGCAGTGTGTCCTTGTGGGGTGCTTTGCAGGTCTGTTCGACTTCATGCTTTTTAACTGCTGGATGGAATAAAGCCTCAACAAGGTGTGAATTCCCAAACCATGACAACAGCCTCGCAGTCACGCGGTCCTGACTGGGAACAATCCAAGAGCCACGGTGATCTGGCTTTTTCTGCCATTTTCTAAAGATAAACTAGAAACGGTGCTCTGATCCTAATAGCCAGGTCAGTTACCAATACGTTTACTGAGGCTCAGACAACACAGTACATTCAAATCACTACAGCAATTCCATTGGAACACACCGAAAGCCACTTTGTCTTTCTCTCTGGGGGTTTTGCTCTCAACCCCTCTCCTAACCAACCTCCACCCCTTGCAGGAGTCAGTCTGACCTTGAACTCAAGCGTGTATCCAGGTCAGACCTCCCTTTCTCACGAGTCACTCCAGCCTTAATACCGGGTACAGGCCCTGCTTCAATTCCACTCCTCCGAATGAACTGCCACGGTGTGAAATATGTGTGTGTGTTAGCTTCCTCTGCACAATTACCTCTCCAGTGCCTCTTCCTTCCACACAGAAGGCGCTAAATAAATAAATGTTAAATAAATGAAAAAGGTCTTTTTTTCTGGCTTTGTTTTTCACAATAGCTTCACAGTCTCCTAGCAGTATAAGATAACAAAGCTATACATCCTATTTCAGGCAAAAACAAAACATAATTTCCAGAGAGATTTGAATTAAATCTAAAATAATAAACAGAGAAACAAAAATAAATAAGTTGAAAGAAAAATTTAAACATATATACAATTGTGGGGTGACTGATATTTTCCAAAGCAACAAAGGAAATTAAGGCCATTAAAGAATAGACAGACCTATTTATCTCTACACACACACAAATTTATTATACAGCAAAAGATTCCATAAAACAAAATCAAGTTTTTTAAAATGGAGAAAATAATTTGTAACACATATGACAAGATAAAAAGTGACACTTCTAATACACAAGAAGCTCCTATTAAGAAAATGATAAACAACCCAAAACAAACAAATATACGAATAGGCATTTCATAGAAGAGATAATTCAAGTGGCCAATAACCATACACGAAGATGTTCATCTTCACTTACACTCATGAAAATGTGATAAAAACAATGAATTGCCAGTTTTTGTCTGTCAAATTTTTTCCACTGCTGTTCAATAAGCTAATGACAAGGTCCAATGATACCTTTTCTAGTGTTTTACTTCCAATATTTAAAGAAAAAAAAATCCAATAGTCAAATTTATACATTTATACATAAAATGTTTCTAAATGTGTAAGTTTGTCTTTCTTTGGGGAAAGAGAAAAATTCTTAAATTCTTTATCCATCCCCATAAAGCTATATATTAACTGAATGTACTTCATGTACATTTAGGCCCCCAAACTTATTTCTTTAGTACTCAATGGTAATGAAAAGGATTTCACAAGGTCCAGATAGCAAATGAAGACAAACGTTTCTATAATCTCCTTTCCACAAAAGTACACAATCTTCATTTATCTTCAGGGATGACATCCATTTCTTTAAAAATACTTCCTTTATTAGATGCGTTTTACTGTCTGTGCTCCTCACTATTCCTACATTATAAACTGTCGAGCCCTCAAATCTCTCAGCTGAGCCTCAGTTCTGCTGACTTCCTGCATTCCCCGGGCTGATGGATGGGCTTCTTTCCAACAGAGCTGCCGAAAGAGCAAAATGTACAAATTGTACTTCGCCCCTATTACGACTACGGTCCAATAGATTCTTGTCAACTACGGTATTCACGTCTGCCTCTGCTCACTGAAATGCACAATTCATTTTATAACTAACAGTGTGCTTCTAAATGAATCTAAAGTATTATTGGTTCAAGCTAACTTTTGAGCGTTTTGTCTTGTTTTTAACTAATTTAATAC
Organism: Camelus dromedarius; assembly: GCF_036321535.1. Lineage (NCBI taxonomy): Eukaryota > Metazoa > Chordata > Mammalia > Artiodactyla > Camelidae > Camelus > Camelus dromedarius. Next base: position 16,404,046 of record NC_087441.1, on the reverse strand, counting down.
CGCGCTTGACAGTTTTCTAGATACCATTCATCTGCCAGGAATAGGCAACGCCTCAGACTAGATTCCTTTGCCATGGCTAATTTCATATGTCAACTTGACTGGGCCACGGGGTGCCCAGATATTTGGTCAAACACTATGCTGGGTGTGTCAGTGAGGGGTTTCTGGATGAGATTCACGTTTGGATTGGCAGACTGAGGAAAGCAGGTTGCCTTCCCCAGTGTGGATAGGCCTCCTCCAATCAGCTGAAGCCCAGAAGGAAACAAAAAGCCTGAGTAAGAGGGAACCCCAGGGCCCAACCGTTTGAGCTGGGCTGTTCAAAGCTGAGGAGGAGTGCGGCTTAAGCGCACACTGGGACTGAAACCACACATTTAGTACTGACTAGCAAGTATTCTTAGAGAGAGAAAAATTCCTTGAAGTCAAGGATTATTCCTTACAGTGTAAACCTTTTGGTACTTATATTTGATCCGCAATGCTCAGAATAGCGTTAATACAGTCATCTCCTGACGCATCCCCAACCCATCCCGGCAGCAACCTCCCAGCACGTTCCTCGACTGTCCTTCCTCCCCTCCCCCGCTCTCTGCACTTTTCCACTTCTCTTCCGAGGCCAGCTGAAATGATTTTCTTTTACGAACCTATCCTCCCCGCCCCACCCTCCCACAATAAACTCCCTGGCTCCTTGGTAGTTTCTATTTCTTTGTATCAGGAATTGCCAGAGGGGAGTTTAGGGGCCTCCCCTTGCACCTGGAGCCCACCCACCCCAATGCCCCGTCCCCACCCCTTCCCCTCCCCTTCCCCACCCCAATCCATTATCCACCGGGCGCGCCAACTGGGAGCAGGCCGCGCCTGCGCAGTTGCCGCTCGGTCCCTCCCTCGGCGCCCAGCGGAGGCCGCTCCTGGCGGGTCACAGGCTGCGGGCCAGCGCTCTCCCTCTTCTCTCTCCCCATCCGCCCGCCCCCGGGCGGATCCTGGCTTGCGGAGGCTAAGGGCTGCTGTAGGAGGAGGCAGCCCGGGGTGACCGTCCTCTCTTATTTTACTGTTGCCTCAGGAAATCTCTCGGGCTCCCCTGGACCCGTTGCCAGCCCCCAGAGGAGCCATCACTGCAGATAAGATAGATGTTTTCCCATCCGTGCGCCCTTGAACCCTTCTTTGGTCCCACCACTACTGGGACTTTAATTTCTCTTCAGTCTGGATTCTCCAGCTTCCAAACCCAAGGGTCAGCGCTGCCAGCTCTGTGTCCTCGCCACCGACTTCAAAAGCACGTTTATAACTTTAATTTTATTTCGTAATTAAAGAAATTTAAAATAGTTTTGCACAGATCTGATCAACACAGATCAATCCAGGTTCTGTATGTGTATACACACCGTGTGTACGTAGACGGAGATGTGTGTGTCTATCCAATATCCAAGTCTTTAGTGCGTTGGTTATTCCTATTAACAGTAGGCAGAATATGGTCTTTCTTTTCTTCAAGTTGGATTTTATTTGCTTAACTTCTGAACTTCCTTCCTTTACATCATCCTTCTGGACACAACTATTACCACTTTGTTGCTGGGCTTGTGATTGCACCCAGTCATTAGGCTTAACTTGAGTACTTTTCTGTTTTCTCTCCTGCTTTATTATCAAGCTTTGGTGTCCCTTCAGATTTTAGACGACCTCGATTTGTTCTGTAATTATCTCCAATTCAGTTTCACTATTTGCAAAAAGACTCAGAATTTAAAAAGCACTCAGTATGTTCAGGACTCTGAACTTGTTCCCTAAAACTTATCAAAGGAGACTTGCAACAGAAGTATCCAAGGGAACTTAACCCTCCTTCCACTTGACTGTGTCAGAGATGGCATGAAGAATGACAGCAGATCCCACTCATACAAGGAGTGAAAATTTGGGGACTGTGAATTCTGGCTCTGGCTTTGATGTTCACATATTTATAACCCCAGGGAAGTTATTTAAGCTTTTTCTCTGGTGTATGACATACTTGTCAAATCATGTGGGATTTATGATAACTGTCAGATGTAATATACGTTGGATGCTAAAAACTAAGCACGGGCTTGTCTGTCTAGCGAGAGAAAATAATTAGCAACTTCATTTGTTACAACAGTAGTTTCCAAATTCTAAAGATGAACCGAATCACCTTTTGACCTCTAAAACATTCAGTTATCTTGAGTCCATTGCAGACCTGCAGCATCTGCTTTTTAAGTGGGTCTCCTGATGTAGAGGCAGGCGGAAAGAGCCCTAAACTACAGGACAGGCTTGAGAACTGCTCCTGCTTTGGACACTTCCATCCGTCTTTCAGAGAAATTAGTTCCAACTTTTGTCATCCTGCCTAATTTATCATTAACTACTGAAAGATGACCATGTTTGAATAATTGCAGACATACCATATTTGGAACCCATGCTGTTCACAGTGAGACCTAGGCTGTCAGCATGCTAATGTACGCTTTCCTAGAACCAGACACAGAGATTTTACTTAAACCAATTAATGATTAGTCTTTATTTAAAATGAAACTATAGATAAATGAAAAGAGACCAGAGTCGGTGTTTCCTATTTTGTAAGTTTCTACTGTACATTTCAAAGCCTCAAAAAAGTTGGATGAAGTGAAATTTAGTCAAATTACTACACCACCTAAAAGGAGAATCTTTAAAGAAGAATCTCAGATGTGGAAGTGTGCCTTTGGGTATTAGGACACAATGAGGCTCTTCAGCAAATTCACTTCTTAAATAACTTTGTGCCAGAAAAAAATAAATCCTCCCCCAAAGGAAGAAATTTCCCCCAAAAGATATGTTCTTAAATTTTTTTCTCCAGAAAGTGTCTCTCCCCGAATCCTGCTTTTTTGTGTACTCTTTCTTCTGCCATTTCAAAATAATGTTCTGAGTGAGGGCATTAGGATTTTAATGTCTTCCAGTACAGCAGAATCGTGGACTATAAAGCACATTTATAATAGGCAAAGTTAGCTGCATCAAATCTCTCAGTCCTTCTAATCTCCCTTCTCATATCCAGTGTTTATCTTGCAGAAACTGTATTCCTCCAATAACTCTGTCATTTAAAACTGGGGCTTCACTCAATCTCTTGTCTTATGGACAAACCTTTTCTTACAGTCATAGGAATCTTAATGCAGTGTTTCCTTGGGTTCTGTTCTACAGGTTACTTCCTAAATATCCCTAGAAATCACCCCTTCATCTCATTTCCCAAAGTACCTCCTTTGCTTCAGACACTGACCTGGCTTATTACAGCAACTTCCTACTATTTCACTTGTATCTCTAGGCCATCCTGTATCTAACAGCTAAGGTGGTCAGCTATCTTCTATGCAAACCTAGCTGGGCTAGTCCTTTCTTAAAAACTAAACTCTCCCATCTCCACAGCAAAGATTTTCAATAGGTTTCGTGTCCCAACACACCTAAGGAAATCATGTATCCTTGCTAACAACAGTGGCAGATTTTCACAGTGAAAATGGTCAGAATGATATACCCAAGTCCCCAAGGTGGAGCAAGGAGGGTTTGAAAACCTCCACCTCATCTCCAGAATTCTGAAGAGGATCCCTGTTATTCCATCTAGTCCTAATTATCCTTTCCTCTTCCCTTCAGCCCCATCCCCTCAACAAGTGTAAATACACCTGCAGCATTTACAGGGAACTCCCTGGCAAATGGCACACCTTCCACACCTCTGTGCCTTAGTCGTTGAAGGGCATTCTGTTCCATGGAACACTCTCGTGGACTCCGTGGTCAGTAGTGTAGAGCACAGTCTGCCTGCTGTCCCTGGACCAGTGCTCATTCCCCAGCTCTCCTTTCCTGTCTTCCGTGGGACTGATTTAGCCACTGAGTTCTAGCAGAATTCAGACTCCAGAGAAAAGGACAGAGCTTGCTGCTCCATCAGGGCCTTTGCAGGAACAGTGACTTGGGTTTGAGGCCAGAAATCTTTCTATAGAGACTTCTTCAAGGCCAACAGAATAATTCAGCGTGGGGCCAGAAGATTTATTTGGAGATCTGCAAATGATGTTGGTGGAGCCAAGTGAAGGGAAACCTGAAAGAAGAACTCAGACTTTATTTGGAAATTCTTCTTTGGTTACCAACTTGCCATTAAAATAAAAGGTTTAAAAATAAGATAAAATACCAAAATGAAAAATGATAGTAAGACAAATACAGCAAAGAATAAAGAAGATAAAAGAACATAATTTATACATAACATGAAATAGTTTTTACATATATGAGATAATATCAACCAATATCCTTAAGCTAATTGAAGTAGCTTAAAGTTACCGATTACTGCTCTGAGGAACAGAGGTTGCTAAGTTGGGTGGGCATTTTCAGGGGAGAGTTTGTTTAGTCTGGAAAGTGCGTGCTTCTAGTTTTTTGGGTTTTTTGGGTTTTTTGGTTTGGTTTGTTCCGGTTTGGTTTCTTAGTTAGGGTCCCTATAAGGCATTGCCTTTGAATAGCACAGCTAGACCTGGCTCCTTCTGTGTTGGAGCTAAAACAAAGCACTGTGCTCTCATAAACTTGGCCTCTCCTTTCCAGCTCACCCAGACACAACATCTGGAAGTGAGGACCAAATGCTTTTTTGAAAAGAATGAAAAGCAGGTCAGCAGCATGCAATGCAGAGCCATTTTAATTTATTGAATTAAATGAGAGTAACTGAATCCAAACTTTAGCCTATCATTGTGAGCTACCGGGCACGCTGAAAGTTGACGCCAATCACCCCTAGTCTTTGCATCTACAAACTTACGTCACTGGGCAAGGGCTCGCTGCCCGACGCATATAGCAGTCAATACTATGGCACCGGCTTTTGAGAAAAGAAAGAGCTTTACTGTGAGGTGGATTGGCAAGGAGACAGGAGGCAGGGCTCAAATCTGTCTCACTGATTCAGGGGCTGAGTCCAAATTTAAGGGGCTAGAGGAATTTCAAACTTGGAAGCTGATTAGTTAGTCTCCAATCAGTCCATATAAACTTCTCATGCTGCTGGAGCCAGGTTTTCCTCATTGGTGGACTTCTTGCTTCATAAAGGGCTTTGGTGGCAACATTTCTATCCTTTGTGTTCTGTAAACGGAAGATTCCCGGTTCCCAGGTCATCCTGGAGACATGGGTTCTGGTCTTGTTCCTGTGCAGTGCTGTCGCTGTAAAATAACTCGAGGTTTGATTAATCAACAGCCTATTTAAGGAGATTGTTTAAGCTGGTCAATTTTTACATGCAGTTTCACTGAGAGCTCTTCCTTCCATATTGAAGCCAAAGCCACCCTAAATAGCTGTGTACAATAATTTTGCTGGCTGCACGCCATTTTACTGTTAAAAACAAGAGGCAGGACCAAAATGGAGTCACATGTGCTAAGCCCCATGTCACCAAACCAAGACTTAATTACAATTTCACCTCTCAGAGAAATGGAATCTTAAACCAGTCAATCATGATTCACCTGATCAGTATTAGATGATCCGCAGGCTAGAACCCTGCCATCCTCTAAAGGAAAGTAAACTTGAAATAACCAATCTGCTTTTTTGCCTCATATAACTCCTTGCTCCCTCTCCCTCCTGCCTGTAAAAGTCTTTCATTTTGTACAGATCCTTGGAGCTCCTTTCTGTCTGCTATATTGGATGCTGCCCAAGTCAGGAATCATTGAGTAAAGACCTTTTAAAAGTGTACTCAGTTGAATTTTGTTTGTTTTTTAACATTACATATTCTCATCTAGTGTTAAAGCACTTGAAATTATTTTGTAACAATGCTATCGCTCATTGTTTTCAGGTTACAGTCTCACAGACAGAAAAGCAAACAAGGGTGTTTCTGCTTCTATCACCAAAGCTGTGCCAATCATTTCAGTCTGTAAACCAGGGGACTCTTTAGTTGATAGATGCACTATAATATCACCCTGATCATGGAGCCCACATCAACAAACCCTAATGACATATCTCCTGCCAGAACCAAATTTAACATCTTAATAAGTCAAGAAATGATTGTATCCATTGAGACTTCCTTAAAACCTTAAAAGTCATACCTACATTTTGGAAAGAAATCCTTCCCCATGATTCCTATGCTGAAAGCATTTACCAATGAGACAACAGAACTTAAAAAGGGAGGAGTGAGGAAATCTTGAGAAAAAGTCCCCATTATATTTGGAATGTAAGCATGGGTTGGCTTTTAATAAAACTTTTTTTTAAAGGATTGGTGGTTGTTAAAGGAAAAAAATGTCATGACAGCTGTTAAAGAATAAAGGAAGTCTTTACTCAAGAAGGGACCACTGCAAATCAGGGTTTTGCAGTAGGAGAGAGAGATAGGGCTCAACTTCAAGAACCAAGCCACGTGGGGATTTATAGCAAAGGAACAGGGTGGGGTCAGTGGGTAGAAACTTACTAAGAGGAAACATCAAGAATAGGGGATTCTTATTAGACAAACCCAACAGGATTCTTCCTGAAGGCTGGCAAGGGTGCTGAGATATGGAAGGTGGGGGATGACAAATTTGATCAGATGGACAAACACACCACTCCAGCACTTACATGTTGCTCTAAATTCATACTTTCTTATCATTTTTGCCCTTCTTTTTATTTGTACTTTTCTGCCAGCTTAACCATGCATTATAAAATACTTAAAATAAAATTACACAGTAATTTTCCTTTCTTTTGGACATTTAGTCTGCAATATTGCCTGCAATGGAATTTAATTAATGCCTTTTTAATTTCACTCCAACAAAGGCAGTGAATTTGATTCTGGTTCTAGCAGCCTGACCTTTGGTTAGTCTTTCATTCTCTCTGTGCCTCTGTAACTCCATCTATGAAAAATGAAGAGTTTGGGCTAAATTATCTTTATGGATCCTTTCAGCTGTAAATGTCCGTGACTCTTAGATGCAATAATTCCTAATTGTACAGGAATTTCAATAGTTATTAATCACATTCAGGGAATTATTTTACAGCAGCAGTGATGAGATTGTTCTATTCACAATTATAGTTTTCCTTTGACCTGAGTGGCTCATTCATTTTCCCTCAGATAGTGGAAGTTCTTTTTATACTGAAGCCTATACATCTGATTGATTACTATTATAATTCCACTTCAAAATATTATGAGTAAAACAAAATACACCAAAGTGAAAAATAGGGTTTTTTTTCTTCACTTGGATCTTAATAGTGCCCAGAAGAGGTAAAATAAGAATGTTATATCCTTGAAAGTAAGATATGCCATAAGTACTACTAATGCCTTTAAAAATATTTTGAGATTTGATTTGGATTTCTGTAAAGAGTTGCTGGTCATAAAAATTCGCCTAAAATTTCCGATAACACTCAGAGATAACTATGTATTTAGCAGACTCAACACTTTCAAAGCCCTTCAAAAAACAAACCGTAAATTGGCAGCAGGCATTGAAAAGGAAAAAATCTTCTTGAAGCAAACGTTCTGTTTACTACGAAGAACCCATGAATCATAGAAAACAATATAAACCAAAAGTGTGTTTTTCTTCTGCTGTTTGAAGTTACAGGAGCAACTCTGTGGCCTTGAAGAAATGAAATGCACTGAGACGGTACAAAATACATTATTCAGTTGCTTGCCACATGATGTGATTTAAATTGTTCTTCCTTCCATTATCCTCGGCTCTTGGGCACTTAAGTTGAGGCAGATTTATGAGTGTTTCATAATTAACCAGTGTTCATCTCTGACACAGAACGTAGCCTAATCTGGGGGGAGAGTGGAGCCTTTCTGTCCCCGCTGAGCTTCTCCACCTACACCTTTGCTTCCCTCCAGTCTAGGACTCCAGTAGCTTTAAAAGCAAATTGAAGTCTAGTCTCTTTAACTGTATTTACTTCACTCAAGTCAAAAGGCACTTAATTAGTTTGCTTCCAGGATATATTAGTGCCATAACAGCATCTAATATAAACAGTGTAACATGATGGTCTAAGACGATGTGGGTTCAGAAAAAGATTTTGAACCTAAATTATGGTGAACGCCTAAAGGATGCCCGGACAAAGTCTATGATTCTCGCCTACCTTTGTAAGATGGTCACCCATTTATAAGGTCTTAAAAGACCCATTTGGACATGTTTGGGTAATAAGTCAGTTCCGTGACAAGAGTAAAAGTTTGAAAGTTCTCCAAGGTTTTGGCAGAACTTACTTATTTTCAACAAGTATGACATATGACAAGCTCCGGAAGGAAGTGATTTATGGACTTTTCCTAAGCTGCCTCCAACATGCCCGCACATGGTGCTCAGGCCCCGAGGGGTCCTTGTTGCTGTACCTTCAAAATGTGAGAATGAGACAGAGGAGGCTTCTGACATTCATGATGCTGATGTGCTCTGTTCCTACACTACATGATCACTTAAGGGGAAGCCCATGCACATTTCTTAAATCCCATCTCTCTTTGCCCAGATACAGAAAGCATGATACGTGTCCTGCTATGTGTTTCACGGGGTGGTTTAGTGATACAGAAACCAACAAAAGAAAGTATTCCCAGAGAAGGAAGTGGTTCCCTGCATTGGATGATGCTGAGAGAACAGAGAAGAGCCCTCTGGATTTGACAACATGGATGGAAGTCACTGGTGACCTTTCAGGCGAGTAGAGGGGAAAGTGGTTTGACTGGGAGGAGCTAAGGATAGAAGAGGAAGTGGAGACCACGTGTAAAGATAACTCTGATACTGTTGCTGTAAAGAACAACAGGAAATAGTGATGTTCCTAGAGAGGATCACCAGGGTCAAGGAAGTGCTCATAAGAAGGGAAATTATCAGAGCAGTTTGTGTGCAGATGAGAATAATCCAGTGGACATGGAGAAGCTGATAGAGGAGGGAGAAGGAGAGACTGCAGAAGCCAAGTCACGGAGAAAGTGGAGGAGAGAGGTTTTGTTCTGGTGGAAAGATGAGTGGAGTTCTGAATATAAATGTTTCTGCCCCCCAAAGTCCAAGGGCAGGCCAGTAGGTGGTAGATCTTGTTATCTGGGGAGGTTCTCAGCTAGTTGTGTTACCGGGAAAAGGAAAATAAGAATTACCTCAGTTCTTAGTCACCCAGAAAAAAAAGAATTTTTAACAAGAGACAGAAAGCGTGATATAAACAAGATTTTTATTAGTAGAGCAAAAAAGTAGTGAAAGATAATACACTGCCAAGAATTGGGAGTGGGCCAATCCAAGAGAGGAAAGATGGTGCCATTCCTTTGTTTTTCTTGTTTTTATATCCTGGTTTCATGACTGATTGACAACTCAGGTTCCCTGCTCTCTGGTTGATTGACAGCTCATGTTCCTTGCAATCTGGCTAACTGACAGCTCAGGTTCCTTGTGTTCTGGGTTGTTCCTTTCCCCTTCCTCTCCTCCTGCCCAGTACTCATTTCTATCTAAACTGCCTGACATTCCCCCCTCTAGTCATAGGACCCCAAATCTTTGGGATGTAGAGGGTGATGACCACTCTAGCTACTTCCTGCTGATCTGGGGTGATGATGGAGCTCATTGGGGTCCCAGACTAGCTGTCTGTCACTGGGCAGGTGGTGAGTGAAGGGTCAATATCCATCGAGGGGCTTGTATAAAAGCTATCTTAGCTGATTGGTTGATTACCTTATTGTATGGCCATTTGAAGTTTGATTCTAGACAAGGAGAAACATACTTTATAAGAAGGTTGAAAAGATACAAGTCAAATATACAGCATATGCCAGAGTGAGGTGTTGAAATACCACTATGTATTTATCTGGGTTATCTGAATAGCTTCCCAGATCAGTCTTAATTTGTCTCAGTTCTGCCAGAGAAAATGGCTTATGTATGAATTGAGGACCAAATTTTCCACCTGTTTCTACCAGAGGGCAGGTTTTGGCTATCAAAGGTAATGGAGGAGCTGAAGGCAGTGTCTTTCCTGAGTATGAGAGAAACAAAGGGTATATGGTAGGGAAAGCAGGGCAGGGCGTGGGTTTAGGAGAGTCCCCCTCTCTAGGGGGTGTCGGGGACAGTAGGTTATTAGATGTAACCATTGCCTGAGTGGTCAACTTACATCCTTCTAGGAGACCATTGCTGTCCCTCAGTAAGTAAAAGATATGAACATATGGTATTTCAGACCATTTGCGTTGTCTCTTACAGGAGAGATCAAGCTGGAACAAGAGGGTTGAGTTTATGCTCCTGTTTATAGGCCATGCTTCCTCACAGGGAAGTTGATATTGTGGCCAAACAACATTACAAAGGAATATAAGTGATTTTCTTTTAAGGGTTTGTTGATTAAGGCAGTCCCAGTTGGCCAAAGGAGTGCCAGCAGGGGTAGACTCTTGGTTTCCTGCCTAAAAAAAAGGGTAGGATACAGGGAGGTTTTCAGAGCTTAGCGTCATAAGGTGAAAAGCCCATGGACTAGGCTGACGTCTCAGCCTCTGTCCACAACCGAATGCATCCTAGAGGGTAGCCATGAATCAGCAGTGCCTAGCATCCTAGGGTCCTGATTTGGGGATGGACGCTGACATCTCAGCTTCCACTCCAGAAAGGGGGAAACAGCCACAGTCTTACCAAGTGCTGGGTGTCTCTGTGGTCTGATTGGAATGATCTCCTTTAGTTTAGTCAGTGGCTGGTCATCCAGGAGCAAGAAAGAAAAGTGATTAATTTATTGCAACTCAGGCTTAACCTTACTTAGCTCCACCTGGAGCTCTCTGGAGGGCGGGCTGGCGAGGCAGAGCAAGCTGGCTCATGCAGCACAGCGCAGACCTGCAGGCCAGGTGGACAAGGTATGCTGTGGGCAGGCGTGCACGTGGCTAGGCATGGGGAGGTGGTGTGAGGTCTCAGTACCCCAGCACAGCGATCTGCAAGAGCAGGGGATCCCGAATGAGCCACCTGCTACCCCACCAGCCGGCGCTGCACAGAGCACCAGACTCAGGGCCAGAGAAAGGTGGAATTGCGCCCTGTGCCCTGGCTCTGGCCTGGTGCAGCGATCTGCCCGGCAGGGGACCAGAGGGGCCACCCGCCACGACTAGCCCTCATGACTTGGAGCAACCACGTGTGTACCTGGCTGGCTTCAGGGAGGGAGAGGAAAACGAAGGAGGAAAGATTAGGTTTAAGCACGCAATCCGAGTCATGGCACCAAAATTAAGGTTACTAGGAAAAAGAAAATAAGAATTACCTTGGTTCTTAGGCACCCCAAGAAAAAGAATTTTTAATGAGAGACAGAAAGTTTGATATGAGCAAGATTTTTACTAGTAAAGTTAAAAAGTAGTGGAAGATAGTACACTCCCAAGAAGTGGGAGGGGGCCAATCCAAGAGAGGAAAAATGGCGCCGTTCCTTTGTTTTTCCTGTTTTTATATCATGGTTTCATGACTGATTGATTGATTGAGTGATTGATTGACAACTCAAGTTTCCTGCGCTCTGATTGATTGACAGCTCATGTTCCTCGTAATCTGGCTAATTGACAGCTCAGGTTCCTTGTGTTCTGGATTGTTCCTTTCCCCTTCTCTCCCCCGCCCAGTGCTCATCTCTATCTAAACTGCCTAACAGTTGTAATTATTTTCACAAGGAATTAAGGGGAGCAAGGAGGATACCTGCCTTAGTTCTTAGCTGCAGTACTTGAGGCTTTTAAGAGAAAAGGCAGCTTCTACTTAAGAAGGGTGCAGTGAGACAATATGAACTGTGAGCATTAAAAATAGTAGGTAATATCATTACTATAATTGAAGAGAACTCAATGACTGGGGGAAACAAAGAAATGGATTTGAGATAAAATAGTAAGATAAATTAAGCGGTGTTTGAGGTTTAATACTTTAAGGAATCAGCTTTGCTGACAACAGAGACTGCAAGAAGGTAAGATGAAACAATTCCTGAAATTTTAGGGAACCACATAAAGAAAAATATTAAAATGTCACTAAAAGTGATTAAAACAAACAGAGTGAGATAGATATACTCTATTCCTGAATTAGAAGACTGATTTAAGGCAATCATATTCAGAAATCCTATTTTTTTAAAAAGAACTTAACAAAATGATTATAAAATGCACCAGGAATTATAGGCTTTGTTAAAATTTTTTACTTGGGAAAAAAAAAGACAGCAAATTCTAAATATCTTAAAAGATTATGAAAATTAAGTTAGTGTGGTACTGGCATAAGAAGAGAGAAACTGATAAATAGAACAGAAAACACAGAATTTAAACATTTTTAAATGTTGGCATTACAAACTAGTAGAGAAAGAAGGACCATTCAATATATGAGCTAAGAAATTGGCTAATTATTTCTTTTTAAATCCATATTCCCACTTAACAATACACTATAAAAGATGAATTAAAGACTCAAATATAAAAATAATCAAACCATTTAAAACCTAGGAGAGATTATTTTGTTAGCTTATCTTGGTTAGAAAATGATTCTAACTTAAAGCAAAGAAAGAGAACAAAAGATCTGAATACATAAAATGTTAACTTTTCCATTTCAAAAAAATTAGAAACAAAATTAAAAGACAAACCGAAGAGCATATCTTAAATAAACAAAATACTCATTAAAATCAGCAAGAAAACATTAAGTCCCGATAGGTAAATGGACCAAGTATATGAATAGATAGTTTACCAGGAAGAAATACAAATTATTACTAAATATCTGAAAAAATATAACTTCTCTAGTAATCAAAGAGATGGAAATATAAATAATATTGATACATTAATTTTAGCTGTCAAAATAGGAAAAAAGTTTTTTATATCTTGGTAAGTTACATACACCTCCAGTGGAGGGGAAACTGGTAAAATCTTCACGGAAAGTAATTTTAGCAGTACTGTATGTATTAGCCACATTAACATTGTGTTTCCTCTGCTAGGAATTTAACCTGAGAATATAATCAGAAATGTGAACAAAAAGGAAATGTACAAAAATACTCGTTTTATGTCTATTTAAATTAGTGAGAAAAAATTGTATATGTAAATATAAAAGTGGGAAAGAAATGTGCCAAAATGTTAAGTGTTTACCTATGGTTGATGAAAGTATGAATAAGTATATTGCCTCCTTCATCGTTTATTTTCTAAATTCCCAATGTGATTATATATTTCTCCTAAAATAAGTTTTTATATATTTCTCTTAAAATAAGTTTAAGAAAAACATTTTATTTTTAAACACGTGCATGTGTTAAAAGCCCCACTAAATACGTGCAGATACTATTCCTCATGATAACAGCTCCTAAACACAGTTTGATTAAGGAAAAGGAAATATTTGTGGATGAAAGCACAGGATAGCCAGAAGACATGGGTTTATAAATGCAAATTTTTAAATATTCACCATTTTAGGACAAGAATATTTATCCTCAAACCTCACATGTAATTTTAAAGATGGAAAAATACAGCTTACAGGCCGTATTTCTTTTTACAAAAAGGGAGCTGCTTACCTCCTATTAGAGCTACAGGCATCCCGTATGAATACACAATTCAATCAAACGGACTCATGGACATTTACAAAAATTGCATTAGGTGTATAAATTATGATCAAATAAAATGCTTCATGCTAAGTTAAATGTGTGAACCAAATGTTTAAGAAATACTCCTTTTAATATCTGAAATGTAATAATTCTACCATGTGTAGGTTGTCCAGCTTAAAACTCATAATTAGAATCTAGTCAAGCAGATGACAAAACAGATGCCTAGAATACGAGTGTGTGATTTATCCTTGTATATAATTAATTTACAATGTACTCTGCTTTAAAAATTTTGAAGTTAGCCCATATATATTTCAAAAACTCATATCTATTATAAATGGTTCCACAAACAACACAATTTTATATTTAATTGAATTTTCATTATTGTCTTCTAGGACAACTATTTTTTCCTGAAATATTAAAGAAGAAAGATGTTATATTGGGTATATAATTTATAACAACAGCAGGATCTGCTAATTTATTTTTTATAAGATATTTATTTTCTTGTATTTTAAAAAATTCAGAAGACATTGAACTCACTAATGAGATGTTTTTCACGTCTTCCAAGCACTGGCTTTATTTTTGAAATTCTGGTTATGTCCAAATTTATAACATGTGTCCATTATTTTCATGAGCATCAATTTCATGTATAATAGCTAAAAACCAAGCAAGTATCTTTATAATGTAAAAACAAGATCTGAGACATTTCAAAAGACTGCTAGAAAGAAAGAACACAATAGACTGTGACCTTATTAAGGACTGCTTGACAAGCAACCACATAGGAAGACTCACTGAACTTTAAACTCCTTATACCTTTAATAATCATCACAGTCATTTTTTGAGTGTCCGGGAGTTTCTTCAGACCAACAGCACTCCCTGTTCACTGCGGCTCCACAGGAACACTCACGGTATGTGGAGAGGCCATTTCTCTCCATAGTTATTACCTTTCTTTCCTTCTGGGAGGTTGCTAGTTTTTTATTTTGACCTTTCTTTTGATTTTAACTCTGACCATTGGTTGACTTTCTGCATCTCAACCTCCTTCTTTAATTATGGAAAACCTACTCTTGGCAAGGATTTATGCCATTTCTTACACACAGATGCCTTTGGAATGTTTTTAAAAATCAGATTCTTTCAAGTGCTTTGATAACTTTTGATCAAGGATCAATTATATGTTAACATAATGCAGTGAAAAGAACATTTAATTGAGAGCTGTGAGACACGAGGTCGATAATTCTTTGTCGCTTAATAGTTATGTGACTATAAGGGACCGCAGCCTCTCTGAGTCCTGGTTTCCACATCTTTAAAGCGATAAAAATACTTACTTCGAGGCTTATAGTGAATGAGGGGCACAAAAAATAAAGTTCTCAAAAGTGCTTTGTACAGTGAAATACTAACACTATTGTTATTTTAAGACTGTAGTGGTTCTGACTTTGTCTTCTCTTTGCTCTGAGCTGTCTCTGAGGCTTTCCACATCTATAATTGAATCTAGTATTTTCTCTTTGTTAATGTTAAAGTTTATGCTAAAACCTAAATGCAACCATGCTCTGGAGCCCACAAATTAGCACCTTATTCTTCCCCAGTTTATCTACAGGGCACAGCAGGGTGCTAGGCAGAGGAGTGTGCAATGCAGGACGCTAAACTTCAAACAATGGAAGGACAGAGATAAATTAGAAAACTGTTAGGAAACGCTCATAAGAACGAGACCAATTTTCATTTTATTTCAAAGTTCTTTGAGGCTGCTCTAATCATTCTGCTACAAACCTGTAAACACAATAGACTCCAAATGTTTCAAAATAAAATAATCCAAAGGAACAGGCCAAAAGAGCCAGATAAGTGGAGGGCTTTAAAAATCTTAACAACTAAGTGTCTTTGAATTCTACTATGTATATGTTTCCAAATAATTGGAGTAATGTATATTGAAATATATATGTATAATGTATAATTTATAAATGTATAATGAAATATTCTCTTTACCAAGAAATTGCAGAAATTATGCACAAACTCTTTAGCACAAACTTGCTATGTCTAGAAGTGCCTCGTGGATTTTTCTACCAAGCATGTCTTTACTGATCTTTTTAAGAACATCTACCACTCTTTATCATTTTTGCATTCATTCCAAAAATATTCATTAAAAATCTACCACGTGCCAAGTAGCGTTCCACACAATGAGTATGAGTAGTACAAAAAACACCCATCCCCCCCAAAATCTCTGCTCTCATGGGGACCTACATTAAATATTATGTTAGAGAATAAGTCCCAGGGAGAAAAATCAATCAGGGAGAGGAGTAAGCTGTGCGTGGGAGGGAGGACTTTTGTCTAGTTGTTTGTTTGTTTGTTTGGTACTTTAACGAGGATGGCCAGAAAAAGCGCATTTGGGAAAAGATGAAGGAGGAAGTGAGGGAGCAGGCCTTGCAGATACAATGGGGAAGAGTATTCCAGGCAGAGGGAACAGCAAGTGGAAAAGTTACAGCGGACACACAACATTACGTTAGGTTCAGGTGTACAACATAATGATTCAGTATATGTACAAACTGTGAAGTGATCACTACAATAAACCTAGTTAACATCCATCACCATATATAGTTGCAGGACATTTTCTTGTGTTGAGAACATTTAGGATGTATACTCTTAGCAGCTTTTAAACATGCAAAATCCAGTATTATTAACTATAGTTGTCATGCTATTCATTACACCCCCAAGACCTACTTATTTTTCTGATAACTGGAAGTTTATACCTTTGACTCTCTTTGCCCAACCCCCTGCCTCCCATCTCTGACAACCACCAATCTGTCCCCTGTATCTATGATCTTGTTGGTTTCAATTTTACTTTCCACATATAAGTAAGATCATGTGATATTTGTCTTTCTCTGTCTGACTTATTTTACTTAGCATAATGCCCTCAAGGTGGCCAATTGATTTTTCAACAAAGATGCCATGGAGAAAGGATAATTTTTTCAATACATGGTATTGGAAAAATTGGTTATCCATATGTAAAAAAATGAACTTTGACCTTTGCCTCAGCTCACATACAAAAATTAACTTGCAATGGATCATAGATTCAAGTGTCAAAGTGACAACTACAAAACTTCTAGAAGAAAACTAAGAAAACCTTAGTGATCTTGCATTTTGCAAAAAGTTCTTAAATAAAACACAGAAAGTATGAACCCTGCAAGGATAAACTGATAAACTGGACAGAATCTAAGAATTTTGTCCTTCAATAAACAACGTGAAGAAAATGAAAAGGCAAGCCACGTAGTGAGAGAAATTATTTACAAAGCATATATCAGATAAAACACATGTATCTAGATTTTATAAAGAACACTTGCCACTGAAATTTGACACATTGTAAAATGACTATAAATCAACAAAAAAAGTTAAAAAAATAAAAATAAAAAAATAAAACAGTTAAAAAAAAGAGAACACTTGCTACTCAATATTAGAACTGTGATAAAATAAAACAGACAAAACGCTGACACTTAACCAAATATATAATTATGAGATGTAAGTACAAGAAAGGATGGTCAGTGTCATTTGTTATCAGAGAAATGCAAATTAAAGCCACAGTGAGATACCACTACATATAAAACTGAATGGCTACAATGAAAGGAACTGACAGTGACAAACACCGTGGAGGACGCAAAGGAAATCCAACTCTCCATCACCAGTGGGATGCAAAGTCACATGGTCACTTTGCAAGACAGTTTGGCAGTTCCTTATAGTCACTGTATGACTGAGCAGTTCCCTCCTAGGTATTCATCCAAGAGAAAGAAAGCATAGCATCAATCCACACAGAGATCTGTGCTCAAATGTTCATGGCAACAGTATTCATAAAAACTGAGAACTGGAAAGAACCCCAAATATCCACCAACCATTAAATGGACAAATCGTGGTCTATTCTTAACAATACATTACTACTTAAAAAGGTGCAAATTACAGATTCACACTACGTGGTTCAATCTTAATGCATTTTGTTAAGTGAAAGAAGTCAGACACAGAAGACCACATATTTTGTGATTCCATTTATAAGAAATTTTTACAAAAGGCAGAATAATGATACAAAGCACATCAGTGGTTGCCTGGGGCTGGGACAGGAGTAGAAATTGACTACAAAGAGGGAAAGAGTAACTTTTAGGGGGTGAGAAAAATACTCTGTATCTTAATTATTGTGCTGGTTCAGGATGGTGTGTGTATATATATATATATATATATATATATATATGACAAAATTCATAGAACCGTACAATTCAAACGAATGAGTGTCATGGATGTAAATTACACCTAAATAAAGCTAATTTTGAAAATTTAAACAGAAAGGAAACCCTACAAATGTATAAAACAAGATGGCAAAAATTGGACTAAAAGATATTACTTATCACAGTAAATGATCCTACCTTCCCCCCCTACTATGGCAATACTAAAAGCAGAAGCTTAACTTGGGTTAAGAAATGTAAAGTAATTAAACTTTCCCTTAGTCATTAAACAATTATTTATAACAAGGCTTATTGAAAATTAATTGCTGACTGAGAAGGCAAGCTGGGACTTTGAGTTTGGGGCTCTCTTGACTAAAGAGGAAGTACGGCAAAGAAAATGGGGGGGAAGGTAGATGTAGAACATATTTGCCTGGTGCAGATTCTACCAGTGGTGAAGCCTCTCCAGCCTGGGGGTACCAGGAAGCGGTGGTGCCCCCAACTTGGATGGTTTGTATTTAGCTAGGGCCTGCGCACACTGGGGCTGAGCTTGGCATTAGCAATGTGGCCAGCAGAGCCCACAGCTTCAGGTGGCTCCCAGGAGCCTGGATCCGGACATGCAGCCAGGGTGGACAGAGGGCTTTAGCTTTTCTCCACTTTCCGGGTGTGCAGAAGCCTCAGGGTTCTTGCACCTTGACTCAGGAGGCCAGAGCACCCTGAAAAAGCTTTTCTCCTTTCTGCCACCTCTGGCTCTGTCTCCCTGTGGTGACAGGGAGATTTGATTTGATTTGATTGGGAGAAACAGAGGAATGGATCTTTCACACTCTTGGAAGCTGTGGAGTGATTCCTACCTGTTGTGCATTTATAGATACCGACTGCTTCTCTGGGACTGCTGGATAAAGAATGAAAATGAGTAATAAATAGCCACCCCCGCCCCATTCTCATGTAGCTCACAGCTGATAAGAGGATACAGATACATAAATAGATGAGGTACAGCTCAGGGGCAGAGATTAATCAGTGCAAGGCATTGTGGGAACACCGAGCAACAGGGGTTCCCGCTGTGATTACTCAGGAGGGACCCTCTCACCTAAATTTTGGGTCAGATGCCAAGACTTTTCATTGCCACACACACCCTAAAAGGGTCTGGACAAGTTTCTTGCATAACTGACGTTTCTGAGGAGGGGAGGCTCCCCCAGCAGATTGGAAGTGGCTTGAGAAAAGAAGGAAAGGAGACCTGCTCTGGGTTTTTATTGTGGTTGAGGGATGGGGCCGCGGTGAGAGTTCCTGCGGGCGGGCAGGGGTTTGTGTGGTTTGAATCTCCCACTGAACTCAAAGGAAGGAGGCCCTGCTTGCTCTTAGCAGCTTGCCAGCTCGCATGTGGTCCACAAGGGTGAGGGGTGAGGCTTACAAGCTGTGGGTAGTCAAACATCAAAACTGGAGTCTGACTCTATTATAGTCCCTAATCCAGTTTTAGAGTAGGGTCCTCTAAAGGTTCGGAGTTTTCCTGGAGAGGGTAATGCCAGAGATTACATGACAATTAAGAAAGGAATATTTCTGTACTCATTTACTATTTATTGTTTGTGTCTGCTTATAAATATAATTACAAAAAGTTGAAAACTACAGAGAAGTAGAAAACAGAAATTAAAATTCACTCATAGTTCCATCATCCTAAAAGAACCACGGTGATTATTTGGGTGCATTTCCTTCCTATGTGGATTAGTTTGACTATTAGAAAACATAAATTATTAAAAAAAAAACACAAATTTTTTTCTTGTGTATTTTTTAGTACATTTACCCTTTTTCTCAGCGAAGTCTCGGTGTAATTGTTATAGGAAACTTAACACTTCTATTCTATTTTGCTTACGGTCTCTGGTGATGCTTTCAGCCCATTCTCCTGTTTTTTTTAAACATGGCAGAATTAAACCTATTTTTTAAAAGTTTGCACACCTATGTTTCTTTGTTTTGCCAAATGTATTTTCACTTTGCTGTCGGGAAACCACTGGAATTCAAACTTGACCTTTCCTGTCCCCTGCCTCTAGGATAGCTAAGACCCCAGGACCAAACTGTTCTGCATCGCTCCGCAAAAATACAGTGTATATTTGGAAATCCACATTCTCTTAGCACTTTTGCCTTTCAGGTACTTAAAGAACTTGTCAAAATCAAAGGCAGAACCACAAACTTCCATGTTAAAAAGACATCAAGGCGGCTTGGCAATGATGCTTCCAAAGACTGGTAGGGGGAGCTCTATTGATCCCTCCAACTCTCACCTTTTCAAGTTCTTTACTGGTATACCTCACATTATTTTTCATTGCCACAACTCGGGGACAAATAGGATAAAGAATTTTCTGCCACATCTTGCTTGTCACCTGTTCTTTCTTGGTCACATCTTGTTTTGCTGCATTCTATTTAGTGAACATCAACCCACATAGTCAGTTCAACTATGAAATGAGTGAAGTTAGCTCTATCATAAGGCAAAGGTGGCCATGGCCTTGGGCTTTGCAAATGAAACCCTCAAACGTGCAAGGACCTTCAAAGACCTTGGTTATCAGGGTGGTCCCCAGTAAATTCCCTCCTGGTTTGCCAAAAGAAGGTGGATTTTGGATCACAGAAATACATGAACATTCTCCCGTGTTTTCAGAAGTCTTCTGAAGCAGAGGGCTGTACCCCTATTTCCTTCTTTGTCTCTCCATGATGTCCTCCTGTGTACCTGCTGAGTTTTTGTCTTCCTACCTTCCCAATGATGAATAACAGGTTGCCTCCAAGGCCCTATCATCACAAATAAGGTTGTGGTGAACATCCTTAGAACTTTGTATGTATGTGGTTGGGGGCCGATATGTATGCTGGAATGGAAGTGCTTAATCTTTGAACCAGTCTGTACCCCACCTCCCAGCAATGCGTGAAATTTTCTTTATACCAATATATAAACCTACCAATACATAGAATAGGTGTTGTACTTGGCATTTTCCAGCCTATTCTTCACGTGGTCCTCAATGGATCCTGTATAAAACCACAGTCAGTGCATCACCACCTGTGGTTGCAGGCCCAGCTGTTCAGCGTGGAGCTGGCTGGGCACCTGCAGCTCTTCATTCCTACCATCAGCCTCTGCACGTCCCCTTGTGCAGCAGAGCCTCCAGGCCAGTGAGAGAGCATCTTTACACCCAGCGGGCCTCTCCCAGTCCCTGGCACAGGGGCCCTCGGTACAAGGATGTTGACTTGAACAGAGAACAGAGGACAAAGAACCAATTAGGGAGGAAAGATGATTGCATTTGGGGAAAATGAAATTAAATGATCAGTTTGCTCGGTAGTGAGACATTCAGGTACTTCTGTCTTTCAGGAAATCTAGACCTTTGGATTTAAAGCAGAAGAGATCGTTTGGCAGTGGAGCTTTTGCGTCATGATGAGTGACTCAGTGAACACACGTAGACAAAGTATACTGAGAGGACTACGAAATACAGGTTTCTTGAGCAGTCAGTGAAAGATGGTCGTCTGCCAAACTGGGGCCAGACGACAAGGCTCAGTAAGGCAAGTCTAGGAGCAGAGAGAAACCGGTGCAGTGTTACCAAGGTCATGGATAACAGGAGGGACCAGCGTCCCATCCTGCAAGGCAGTAGGGTAGAAATGAGACTACACAGGGGCTGCTGGAGCTGAAAATTCATATTCCACTGGTGTCTTTAAAGCCCATTAGTTTGCTTTACTCTTAGGAAGTGTAAGATTTTTTTTCTTCTTATCTATAGAGAATATTTTGAACTTCCTTTTTCAGTTGATTGTAGGACATTTGAAAAATCCATATGAAAGAGAAATACAGAATGGGGTACTATTACAGGAAAAAAGAAAATTTCACTAAAAGAAGTTATGTTAAAATATTTTGCTGTGTATTGTAAGGAAAGGTACAACCCTGTATCTTTCTACCACGCGTTAACATTGACACCATCTGCTTCAAAGAAATCTGCCCTTACCCAGAAATCCCATAAGGAACTAGAAGATATACAGACATAAGTTTTTGTAAGGTTACATAATTTATGGTTTTATTCTTATTTATCTAGTATTTTCTTCACAGAATTTCCATTTTAATGGACACCCTAGGTTTTTTGTCAAAAAAATTTAAACACTTTCTCCATTAATCTCGTAGGACTACTTGGAGAACACAGTTTTTCTAAAGATCATAAATTTCGATGTCTTTGGGAAAAATCTACTTCATAGCTTTTATATTTTAATACATCTTTCATGGTGATTTTTGTAAGTTATTCCCACCTTCCTTCTACCAATCCAAAGCATAATCTTTCAGAATTTCCTGGGGGGAAAAAAAAACTTGCCTTCAGTCATTTCCATTATTTCTAGGTATAGAATTAAATTAATGCCAATAAAATTTAAAGATGAAACTCTTCCTTTCATGTAGCTTTTGCGCTCATTTCTCTTATTTCCCTGGTAACTGAAACTTATGTCTCTCTGTGCTCAGAGTGACTTGTAAATCGTCTTTTCCCATCTTCACCACTAATCTCAGCCCCTGACAAAGATTTCTGAGTCCTGCGACTTCCTTTCCTGCAGCATGGTCAGGGTGGCAGGTTATATTAAGGAAATCTCAATGAGAATGTAAATTGGGTTATCTGGAATTCTGTCAAGTACAGTTATTCTTTCCTCTTCTCTCTGATACCAAGAGTAGTGCTTGTTTCACTAATAACCGTCATTGATCCTTGTAGTGGTAACTCCAAGGTATCACATTGTCTTCTGAACCCAGAAGGTTGCTAGTATGCTTTCAGTATATTTTATTTCTACTAATCCTTTCAAAATGTATAATCTTATGTAATAAAGTTTTTTATTAGTCAGATGATTTGATTAACTAGCTTAATTCTTTCTTTGCTTTATGCTAGTTAACAGAAAGCCTGTCAAACTTCTAAGTTTGTTTGTTGGATTGTTTCAGTTTTTCATGTCCTGTATGTAAATCCTCTCTTGCATTTTACTCTGTTGTTGTTGTTGTTGTTGTTGTTGTTTTCAAGTCAAGGTTTGGTAAAAGTGAATCCTTTACCAGCTCTGCACCTGCCCCTGAGCTTCTCAAGCCACTGAAGGAGAACACACAATCCTGCTGACAGGTCTCATTAAATTTATGACCATGAGCTGCAAAAAGGACTCCAGGATGGCGGGCATCCCTGCTATATTTCTCTAGTCAATTCCCTCTCCCACTCTCTACAATGACTGTTTCTATGCCATCTCATATCTCCCTTGCCTTCCGCATCTTTCTCATCAGGTGACCTTGCCTTCGGTCATCAATCAGAGTAGAACTTCCACATCCTCCCATCACCAGATCTACTCCTCTACTTGTGTCTGTCCCCACAGACTTGCTTTGCCACCTGTTACAAATGAAACAAACCAGCTGGGCTCCTACCCAAGGCCAGACGCTTTCTCATGCCCTGGATTTCGTCCCCTTCCAGCCACCAGGTGCTCTGTTCCTACATCACCAATTTTCCCCTCTTCCTGGATCATTCACTCTACAGCTCCACATACAGAAATTCTTCTTATTGCTAATGTCGACTGAAATAAATAAGCAGCCTAAAAGTTGAGAGTTATGTTTTATTTGGTGGAAGGACTCGAGCCAGGATGACAGCCTCTCACATCGCTCTGGGGGACTGCTCCGAAGAGGTAGGGGATGAGCTAGGATATATAGGAGCTTTACAACAAAGACCAGGTATTTGGAACAATAAAAGATTGCTTGCTATCTAAAGAAAACCAGGCATCTCAAGTTAAAGAATTTAGTGCTTTTCTATGTATGGGAGGAAGCAAACATTTGGGCTCACTGAATTCATTCCTTTGACAAGCACCTAGCTATCTAGGGCCAGTATCCTGTCCTTTCTTATTCTGAGTCCGCTCAGAGTGCACCATTGTGAGTGGCTGCAGAGGCCGGCTGCAAGCCTGTCCTCACTGGGGGGTGGTGGCAGCTGCTGATGACTTGGTTTCAGCATTCTTTATTTACTGATATGGTTGCAGTATTTTCACTCACATTGCAGCATTTTGGTTCACACTAAAAAGACCCCTCCTTTACTGCACATCATTCTCTAGCTCCAGCCCCATTTTTTTGATCCCTTATTGTGACACTCCTTATATCGACACCTCCATTCCCCCCTCCCCCCAGTCTCTCTTGAGTCCACTCTGGCTAAGACAGCTCGGGACAAGGCCAAAAACTGACCTCCTTTCTGCCAATCTGAAGTCATCCTCAGTCCTCACATCTCCAGGTCCCTTGATAGCAACAGACACAGTTATGCATTGCCCTCTTGAAATGGCTTTATTCGCAGCTCCCTGATCCCTCCTCCAGTGCCCATCCTCCTCCTTCTCTCCTGTGGTTCCTCCGAGTCCCTTTCAGATTCTCCACGTGGAGGTGCCCTAAACCTTCATCCCTTGCCTTCTTTAATCTAATCTCAATTCACCCAATGACTTTAAATACCAACTACATGCCAAAATGGCCACGTTTATATTTCTGCCCTGCCGTTCTCCCCTGCAACAGACTGTCCTTGACAGCTCCACTTAGGTGACTGTGAGGCATCTGAAACTTCCTCTGTCCAAGTGAAGACATTTGCTTCCTCCACCCCTCCCCAGACTCACTCCTGTGTCTCCATTTTAGAATGTGGCAACTTGTTGCCGCAATTGCTCATGTCAGACATTTAGGAGTCAATCTTGGTTTCCCGCTTTCTCGCAGTCCACATCCAGCAAGCACACAGGTGTACAGGCGTTCTTTGGAAATATTGCAGGCTCAGTTGCAGACCACTGAAATAAAGCGAATATTGCAGTAAAGCAAGTCACAAATTTTTTTTTGATTTTTCAGTGTATACAAAAGTTATGTTTATACACTACAGTCTATGAAGCGTGTAATGGCATTATGTCTTTAAAAACAATGTACACACCTTAATTAAAAGATAATGCTGTTGGGAAAATGGTACCAATAGACTTACTCAACTCAGGGTTGCCACGAAACTTCAATGTATTTTAAGAGATGCCGTATCTGCAAAGCCTGATAAAATGAAGTGCAAAAAAATGAGGTATGTCTGGATCATAAATTCTGAACATTTCTCACCCCACGTTTGCCCCATAGGAGACAAGTCCAAGGCCTTGCTAGACCTACTGAAGTAGCTTCCGAATTGGCCTCACTGCTTCTACTCTCATCCCTGTGGTTTCTACTCCACGAAGCAGCCAGAATAGTCCTGTTAAATTACGAATCAGCTCACTTTTCCCTGCTCAGACCCCTCCACTGGCTTTCCATCATATTTGGAATGAGTTCCAACAACCTGTCAATTGTGCCAAAAATCTTGGCTCTCAGCAACACCCAACAATTGCTTATTTGATTTACACCACATTGCACACATAACCTCTGCATATTAATTCATATACTACTAACAGCAGCCTCCTTAGTAAACAAATAGGTTACTATTTGTTGTTTTCTTTTTTCATTAAGGTAATTCCATCAGACATGTACAGTCAAGTTACTATTTTTAAGTCTCTGGGAGAGCTCTTCTCTGTGTCACTACAAGACAAATGGGTTTATTTGTTTTACTTTATTTCTAATTTGGGGAGGTTTTTTTTTTAATTTAAATTTTATTTTATGATTACATAAAACATTTGCATGGTCCCATGAAACAAAATATGTTCAAAAAATCTAGGTCCATCCTTTCCACCCTACGCCATCTAACTCTTTTTGGGGTAACCATTTCAAATTGTAGGGCACATATCCACACCTCCTCCTCCAATAAAGAATAGCACAATATAAGTACTTTTCTCCATCTTGCTTTTTTTTTTCAAATAGTGATGTATCCCGGAGATCACTCCATCCTAGTGTACAGAGAGTCCTCATTCCTTTTAACAGGTGCCAAATGCTTCACTGTGTTGATTAACCACAGCTAATTCCATCAGTCCCTGATTGATGGACATTTGGGCTGGTGCCAGTATTTAGCTGCTACAAAAAGAACTGTGATGCATAGTCTTAAGCATATTTAAAACATTACTTTTTTTTTGGCTGGTATATCTTTGGGAGAGAGTCCTAGAAGAGGGAATGCTAAATAGAAGGGTAAATGAACATAAATTTTGCTGGATATTGCCAAATTCCCATCCATAGGGGTTATGCTGGTTATTTGTTTATTTTTTTCTCATCTCTCCACCCACTGTTTCCTCCTCCATTTTGAGATGCTGGTGCCAGGACTCGGCACGACACATTTCTGCTTTCCCAGCTGGCTGCCTGTTAAGTTTTGGCAAAAGTGTGCGAGAGGTAGGCTGCAAGGCAGAAAAAAAAAAGGAGGGGCTTTCTCATTTGTTATCTCTTCTTGTCAGGGTCACTTCTGCAATAGTTTTTCATCCAGAAAATTTCATTCCAGTTTTCCACACTCCTAGAACATTCCCTAAGGTTTCAACTCCAGTCAGTCAGCAACCTTCTTTAGAAATCTTTGGTCTGCGGGGGTCCTCCTTCAAACTCCTGAGGCACCTGTGCCCACCAGATGGTGCCCCTTCCTCAGAGGTCTGACCCCAGCTCCAGGGGGTCTTTTCTCCTAAACAATCAGGCAGCACATCTTTCTCAGAATCCGGGTCCCAGCCCAGCAGGGCTCCTCCTCCACGCTTCTCTATTCTAATAATCCCAACCTCTTTCCTTTGTTCCCTCAACTTTTAAGGCTAATAGCTACTTCCTGAAGTTACTACATCTGGGATTCTGCAAGGTTTACTTTTTGTCTTTTAGATCCAGTAAGTGGTTAACAATTCTCTTTCAATTAAATAATAATATGAGCTTTATTTTTCTGACTGAGTCTAACCAACACAGAGGTTGTACCATTTTGCCTTTTTACTCTCAGTTATGAAAATTTTTGTTTCCCTACAGTCTTGCCAACAGAATTTGTTGATACACTTTTGGATTTTTGCTAATCTGATAGGTAAGAGGTGGTCCCAGTATATTCTGACTGCATTTCTTTTATTTTGAGGAAGGCAGAGCATGGTTTCAAATGAATACCATTTGCATTTTTACTGAGAACTCTGGCCCATTTTCCACAAAGGTGTATTGCCTTTTTCCTTTTCTATTAAAAAAAAAGTTTTTTTTTCCGTATTAGGTATATCAGTCCTTGATTGTCATGTACGTTCTAAATATTTTCCCACAAGGTGTCCTTTGTCTTTTTACTTGGCTAGTGGCAGCTTAATTCTTAATTTTTATTTTATTTGTTTGCCATGCAAAGGTTTTTTACATGTATGTAATCAAAGATATCAATCTTTTTTCCCAGTGCTTCTGGAAATTGATTCAAAATTAAGAAAGTCTTCCCCACTCTCAGGTTATGAAGGAATATACCCATGTTTTCCTTTAGTATGTATATTGTTTCACCTTCATCTTTAAATTTGTGATCCATTTGGGATTCATCCTGCTGTGCACTATAAGGAATGCATCATTTCTATTTTTTTCTAGGCAGGTCCCTGGAGACCACGGTGTCCTTGCTTATGACACCAGCAAGTCCTCTGAGATCAGGACACACTGGCGGAGAGCATGCCAGCAAGACCAAGGCCATGACCAAGTTGTGGGGGTCTGGGCTCACTCAGTCGAGACAGCCGAACAACTCCAAGACTCTGAACTTTGGCTTTGGTGAAACTGACAAGCTGAAAGGTGTTAAAGAGGTATTCAAAACGCCTACTGTTCCCGGGTTTGTCAACCACACTTCTGGGAACAGTTTTGTTGTCGAAGGATCTGGTGCTGCGCTCCACCAGGATGTTAACGCATCCATAAATGAGGGCTGTGTTTGCATGTAGATATATGCCAAAAGTGACCTCAAAGGTCAGAGGCAGTTTCAACACTGTGATGCAGCCCACCCACCTCCCTCTAAAGCTGGAAAAGGGACAAGGCCTAAGCTTTCCACAGGGGCTCTGATTACATGCAGGTTTCCTATAATTTAAGGGTTTAAGAGTTTGAGTGTATACATTCCAATAGCAAATTTAAACCAAGCAGGAAGGAACAAAGATTTGAAAACAAACACAGAAAATTACTTGTCTCAAAAGAGATTACCTACAACCTCTCAGTCATCAGAAATTAAACAGATCCCAGGAAGTAGCCTCACCAAATAATTTGTGTTAACTCCTGAACAGACATAAACTATTAGGTGAAAACAACTAGTACTTCTTCAGTTTTGGACACTTGATCATACATTGAATGATTTCATTGTTATGATTACGTAAATACTTGCACTTGTCTGAAACAGCTTTTATCAGTTTCATTTCACTTGTATGAGATTATCTAGCGTAACTTTCAGGTGTTAACTTTGCTGACTTAGATTAAAAACAAACAAACAAACAAACAAACAAAAAGTACTCCTAAGAGCTGCCTATTATTTAACAAAATACTTCACTATCATTTTTACCTTAGAAAACACCAGACGAATCCTTTCCTCCTCCTCTTGACTGCATTTTCAAATATAGAATGTTTCAGGCTTACCAGAGATAAGAGGATAAGATTTTTCTAAAGGATCTCATTTTGTTTTCTATCACTATTAGTCTCTTGGTTGGCTATTTCTGTTAGTGATCTCCAGGTCTCTGACTTTTTGAATATATTTTTTACCCTTTGTTCCTTCCTTAAAGGAAGAAAGGCCTGTTACACTAGCAATGAATAATCTGATGGAATCCTGCTGCTGCTCCCTACTGCTCCTTGTCTCTCCTTCTTTCACATACGTGTTGTCACATACAAGTATAATGTATACATCTCAGACGTATTAAAAGACGCCCCCGCCCAGCCTTCCCCCAATTAAGTTGCCAACCCAATGCCTGCCTCCCAGCCACCGGAGAACAGATTGCCTGTTCCATCACTCAGGTCCATTATTTTCCTTTCTCCTGGTGGCATTCGCTCCTTCTAGATGCTTTTTAGCTCATGGTTTAAGCAGAGGCAAGACATATTCTGCATTTTAAGATTAATATTATGTATCCTTGACTTTACAAGCCTAGACACCTTGGGGACTGACGTTTAATAGATGTTAATGGAATTTAATTTTTACACACCTGTGTGCGAACATTTATCTTCAGAATAAAATGGTATGAAACCTTTTGCGGCACCAAGAAAATTTCAAAACAAATTATTTTTCACTCTATATCCTTTTTTAAAAATTGAAGTATAGTTGATTTACAATGTTGTGTTAGTTTCTGGTGTACAGCAATGTGATTCAGTTCTACACATATATATATATGTTCCTTTTCATTATAGGTTACTGTAAGATACTGAATATAGTTCCCTGTGCTATTCATTAGGACCTTGTTGTTTATCTATTTTATGTATGGTAGTTAGTATCTGTTATCCCATATTCCTAATTTATCCCATCCTTCCTTTTCCCTTCAGTAATCATAGCCTACAGCACACGGTTTTTCCAGTTGGTTTCTCATCCAAGTACTAACCAGGCTCGACCCTGCTTAGCTTCCGACAGTGGATCTAGTGAGTTCAGGGTGACATGACCATAAACTTTTAACTCTATATCCTTAAATCAAGTTACAGAAGTTGAGCAAAATAGAAAAGCTGTCTTGATATTTAGATTTTAAAATCTAGTTGATTAATGATAACTAATTTCTCCACAACCTGTTTTCCCATTGATTTTCATTAGGCAAGGAGTCCTCTCTGAAAAAAAAATCTGGCCCCAAACATAGTCAATAATAATCAGCATGATAAATGTTTTGAACATTTTTATAAACAGAAAAAAACTCTAATAAAACAATTCCACTTGAAAATACTTTGCAAAATTATAGGTACTCAACAATGTGTGTTGAGTAATTAATTTGGTGTTGTAAGGCTATGCCTAGAAGTATAATAGCCACTTGTTTTTTGTTTCTTGTTTTTTAAATTACATTTTGGTCTGGATGTAAAATAGTTTAATTACAAATTTTGGCTAATGTAATGATTCATGGAATTTGGATAATTAACTAAAGATAGAAGAAAATATCACCTTTGTAATCTTCCTAATTCATGAACTCACTCACACACACCACAAAAACTATTGGTTTATTCTCTACATATTTAAAATGCTGAGATCTCTCCAGTTCCAATTAATGAAGAAAAACTCTTCTCTTTCTGCTTCAGTGCCTGGCACTGAAGTGCCTACTTAATAAACATTTGATGAGCAAATGAATGATTTTGACAGTAGCCAGGCGCTTACAGCAAAAATGAGGTAATGCAGGGCATTGTGAAGAACACAGAAGGAAATGTATCTGGGTTCTCGTCCCAGATCTGTCACAAACTAGTGGTGTGACCTTAGGTAAGTAACGTGACCTTCCTGAGCCTCAACTTCCTTCATGTAAACGTGGATGCTTGAGATGACCTTAAATGGCCTTCCAGCTCCAAACCCTACAGTTCTAAAGCTTAAAATGCCTGTTTTCCTTTGGACTTTACCATGTTTCTCTACCTCCTGCTTAGCCTTCTGTGTTTGAGATTACAAGTAGTTGCCTCTGGAACTAAATCTATTAAGAGTTTCAATATGCTAAGGAAAGCAGTAGAAAGATAGCAGTTGCCTTGAAGGCTCACACAGAAAAGACTTGAGCAAGTGTGGAAGACAAGAGAAGTAGAAGGGGTATCTGGAAAGTGTCTCCATACTTCAGATGAGTGAAGTCCCCAGATAACAGGCTTTCTCTAGAGGTAACAGTAAGTTTTATTTATGACTGATTAACAACTGATTAATTTATAAAAGGCTTCCCTTCCAAAGAGAGCACCAGGATGCTTTATCTCCTAACGGGACAGTGACTTTGCACATAAATAAAGGGAGAGTCACTGCCGCCTGTCAGGAAGACACTTTGACAGGGCAGGTTTGTTCTTGTCTCTTCTCTGATTTACTGTATGACCTTGGGCAAGTAATTTATCTTCCTCCAAACCAGCTTCCCTAATTATAAAATGGAAATAAAAATACTTACTGCCTTCACTGAGGATTAATGAGCAAGGCGATTGTCTTCAAGCTCTCAGAGGGGAAAAGGCTGTATAGAATCAAGCAGTGAACCCCTCCATAACACTGTTGGCCTTTTCACATAATTTGGGAGAGAAAAAAACACACAGCATTAAAACCCTGGATATTACAGCTTCCCAGTCTAAAAAAAAGGAACACTCTTACAACAGCCCATTTTTTCCCCCCTGCATGTTACACAGCATATGGAGACCCAGAAGTGTCCTGGCTGGAAGACAGGAGCGGAATTTACTCCTCTAGAGTTCTAATCCTTGCTCTACTATGAACAGTTACATCTGGGGGAGGGGGGCAAACTAGTGTTTCGGTGCCTCAACTTCTGTAAGATACTGGATAACTCTTGCCATATAAATGAGATATGTGTAGGTGCCTGGCACATAGTAAGTTGCAAATTAATATCTGCCATAACTTCTGTTTTTAGCAGCATGATTCAAACTGCTGGAATAGTTTCCTCTTAAAAGTCAAAGGTCCTTATAAAAGTGTCGGGGTAGAAAGGTAAACCTGATGTAAACATTCGTATTTTAAAAGAGGGGTAGGGAACTAATTTAAAGCCTTGAAGCTCGCTTCCCTTGGCTGAATAAAATGAGTTGGGGCGGGGGGGGGGGGACTTGGACAACGCCTTAAAATTTCGCTGCGTCACCGCAAGGGGGCACTGTGAGCCTGCTTTGGAGAGGGAGAGGCGCGAGCCGCGTGGGGCGGAAAGGGCTTGGTACCTCCAGCATCGAGGCGCGCAGGAGAAATGCAACCTAGCAGGGCCAGCGCGTCTTAGTTTGGGCTCCGGAAGGGGTGGCCCAGGTGACCCAACAGGGGTGAAGGGCAGGATATACGTAGCCCCACAGCTCTTCGCGCTCGACATCCCACGCCACTCTCCACCAGGTTCTTCCTGGCAGGTCTTTCCAAGCAACTGTTCTTAATGTGGGATCCGCAAGTCCTCGGGCTTGGGGACCCCGACACCCGCCCCCCCAACTCCAACTGTAGGGAATATTTTGGGTGCTCTTTGGTCGGTTGTTTTTCCAGTCAATAGGGCCAAAACTGTCATGATTCTTTAAGCGATCCGTGTCCACAAAGGGGTTAAGCTCTTCAGATTTAGGGAAAGAGGAACCCCTCCCCGCTCTAAAGACCAAATGCTCAGGTCTGGAAACGACCCTGAAATCACTTGTCCACCTCCAAAGACGGGGCTGGTGGCTGGCACACCTTACGGGGACTCCTTTAGGAAGTGTCCAGTTTAGGTACTAAAATAGCTCAGGTGCGAAGTTGAATCTCCCTTCTGCGGAAAGAGAGGAGACGGCGAACCTGCCACACCGAGTACCTAGACCTAAATTCCCTTAGCCCCATGAGGAGGTCAGACACGGAGTACTCGGGCTGTTCCACCTGCTGCTCGGGTCCCCCTCCCCCCGCCCCCAGATGCGTGATACGCGTTGGGCAGGAAGGGGAACTCGACTGATGTTGTCTTTCCCTAGAGAGAAAGTGTAGCTGGCGGAGATGTCCGTGTGTCTCCTCTAACCCGAGCTGGTTGCTGGTATATCCATGTCCATGCGATCCCGGGGCGGCAGGCGTGAGCTTTGCTCTCCGGGCTCCAGGACTGAACGCTTCGAATGTCCATGGGGGAGAGCTACCCGGGGAGCTCGGGCAGAATGCTGGGTGGTGGTGTTGGGGGGACCGGAAGGAAAGCACAGTGAAGACAAGGGTGAGAGGACCCGGCAGAAAGTCGGGTGGGGACCACACGGAATGCGACAGCGGAGCGGGATGTACGTACGACCCATTCCAAACTTTCGCAGACTGCAGAGCCTAGGAAGGGAGAGCCAAGCAGAATCACCAGCCTCTCCCACCGCCCAGCGCGCCCAGCTGCAGCGAGGAGGGGCCTCACGCAGCGCCGGCTGGAAGCGGGCGGTCCCCACGTCGAGCCCACCCGCGGAGCCAAAGCGCCGACGCTCCCGGCGCTGAGCGGCAGTTCACCGGAGAAGCTGGACCGCCGGGCTCTGGCTTGCGCGCGGGCTCCGAGGAAGGGGGATGCAACGCGGCTCTGGAAAGAAGGGAAACTTGACCTCACAGCCTCGCCCAGCCTGGGGAAGTGTCCTTGGGCGGCCCGCGAGCGCACAGACTGGAGTCAGAGGTGCTCGGGAAGAAGTGGGCGCAGAAATGTAACACAGGCTAGAGAAAAGGATTAAAAAGAAATATAAAAAGCAATACAAGGCAGCTGCTGAAACCCGGCAGTTTAGAAGACACCCCCTCCCCGCTAGGAGGACTACAGTGACTCGCACTCGTGAAGACGAGGCGCTCCTGGGCGGCCGCCGGTCTGCGCGCAGGAACCGCCTCCCCGGCGTGGGGCGCGCGTTTGGACGCCAGCTGCGGCCGCCAGAAACTGAGATGCAGCGCGCAGCTCCGGGACGGTCCCGGCTGCGGAAAGTCCAGGAGGGCGCAGCGCGCCGCTGACCCAGCGCGGGTCCGAGGGGTGTGCCCCGGCCCCGCCCGCCTCCGCCCCCTCGCGCGTCCGCCGCGCGCCCCTCCCCGCGGCCGCGGCGGCGGCGGCAGCGGCGGCGGCGGAGAATCCAGGGGCGGCGCGGAGCGGCTCGCCCTGCCGCCAGTGCCTGAGAGCTCCAGGCTGCTCGGGGAATTCACTTCGCCGCTTTCCCGCTTCTCCCTCCTCAGGCTTCTTCAGATGGCTTTCGGTCTCCGGCCCTGTCCTTTTCTTTAAAAGGAAAACTTTACTGAGATTTCTTTTTTCTCCTTGGAGGAGAGGATTAAAAGTTCTCAGAACTGGTGCCTCCCGTGCCGCTGGGGCGCTGGGAAGGTGTTTGCCGGCGGGGTTCCAGTCCCACCATGTGCACCAACATAGTCTACGAGTGGCTGAAGGCGCTGCAGCTCCCGCAGTACGTGGAGTCCTTCGTGGATAACGGCTACGATGACTTGGAGGTGTGCAAACAGATCGGGGACCCGGACCTGGACGCCATCGGGGTGCTGGCGCCCGCGCACCGCCGCCGCATCCTGGAGGCCGTGCGCCGGCTGCGGGAACAGGACGCTGCTGCCGCCGGCCTCTATTTCACGCTCGAGCCGCAGCCGCCACCCGCGCAGCCCGGGCCGCTGGCCGTCGCGGTCCCCACCCGCCGCCGGGGGGAGCCGTGTGGCGGCCCGGCCCAGGGCACCCGAGGGGACCCCCGCAGCCAGACGACCGCCCCTCGCGGCAGGGAACTGGTGAGCTACCCCAAACTGAAGCTGAAGATCATGATCAGGGATAAGCTCGTCCGCGACGGCATCCACCTGAGCAAGCCCCCGTACTCCCGCAAGGTAAGGAGGGGCGCGCGGCGGGAGGGGACGCGCGGCCCAGGCGCTCCAGCCCAGGCGTGGCAGCCTGTTCCAGGAGACGAGGATGCTTTGGGTATTTGGGATTCTCTTCTGTGTTCTTTCTCCGTTTGTTTTTTATTCCTTCCTTCCTTCCTGATGTCACCAGCGGTTGGTAAGACAAGATCCCTCACCGGGGTGTTAATTCTAAACTAGGACCGAGTCTCTGCCAGGTCGCCGTCAGACCTGCACGCACGGTGCTTCTCCAGGAGCATAGGATCCCCTCCGTCCTAGTGTTTGGGTCTGAAGGTACCAGAAGAACGGTTAAAATTCACGTTTTTTTCGACCTTTCTTTTTCTTGTTCTTTCCCTTACCTTTCTGGGAAGCTCCCAAGGCGAACTCTTTTCTTTAAAGAGAGGGAAATCATGCCCTGTTGCTCTCAAGTCGAATCCCAGCACTGGTGCAAATTTGAAAAGTGAACCACTGACATGAAACAGTCTAGGGGAAAAGTTAGCAAAACACAAGGCAGTCCACTTGGGATAAGTCCTTCAACTTAAGCATAGGGAGGTTAATGGGGCCACTGAGGGTGTGAGTTCTGTGCTGGGTCACCAGTTTGGTTGATTATTAATCCAGATGAGATGAAGTAGGTACAGCTGTGACTTCTAGAAGTCTGAGTGGGTTCGCATTTGAAAGAGGGAGGCATAACTCAGAAAGTGAGATTTTCAATAGCCAGTGAGGAATTCCCTGGGAGGGAGCTTCAGGGAAGGGGCCGGGAGGTTATGGCAGCTGCTCTGTGAGGAAGGCTGAGCTGTGGATTTGGGTGTTTAATAACTGACTGCAGAACATCATATTTCATACAGGAGTTCTGCTTCCAGCTGAGTCTGTTCAGTTTAGGCTTCTGCCACCATCCAGGTAGAGGGTCCCGATTTGAAAGGGAGAAGTAGACAGTACAGGTAATCCTCAGGTGAACCCAGGAAAAGGAGCACCTCAGCTGGAAAATCAAGACATAAAGATAGAGAAGCCCAGTGGACTATGATGGCCGGGGTGCTGCAGCTGGCGCAGGGTAAGCACAGCGCCCTGACAGGGAGATGCGGTTAATCCAAACGTCGTGTTCTTGTTTTGGACACTTGCATTGCTTTATAGTCTTACGTGAAGGTCATCATGTCTGTATTTAAGGGAGTTCAAGGGAAAACTTTGTAAAAAGTAGATAATAATATTTAGGGTAGGTAGATGGGAATAGAGAATTTAACATTATCCGTATGTTATCTTGTAAGACAGGCAATTCAGATAACCTGAGAGTATAAATGTGTTTTATACAGGCCTAGAGGACAGTGTGCTGCAAATTAAACACGTGTTCTGGTTACCCACTCTGATTGTGTTACTGATACGTGCCCCAGACTGGGCAAAGGAGGGGAGAACACAGTTTTCCCAGGCAGGTAGAGTTAGAGATATGTCTAGTGTGTCTTTAGTGACCTTGACCATCAGTGTAAAATAAATTCTCTGTTCTTGGGGACAGCAGGTCAAAGGAGTTCAAGAGCAGTCAGACTTTTGTGATTGACATCCCAGGAAGTGAGGTGGGCTTAGGCTGAGAGAATGTGAACA
Source organism: Camelus dromedarius (assembly GCF_036321535.1). Classification (NCBI taxonomy): domain Eukaryota; kingdom Metazoa; phylum Chordata; class Mammalia; order Artiodactyla; family Camelidae; genus Camelus; species Camelus dromedarius. Next base: position 16,368,768 of record NC_087441.1, on the reverse strand, counting down.
CCTGGGCACATGGTGAGGGCACAGGTCAAGTCCTGGCTGGAAAGGATGCTGAGAACAAGGTGTATCACCAGGGCTTGCTTATTTTCAGAAGAAAAGCTGTGTGTGGGGCGAGGAGGGAAAGAGAGAAGAGAGTGTGGGCTGGAGGTGAGAGTGGGATTAGGAAGTAACACATTTTGGTTCTGATTCTTATAAAGACAAGCCTAGATATCGAACTTTGAAGCTGAAAAGGATAAGTAGAAGAGGATTCTAATGACATGAATGTCTGGGCAAGGCTTTGCACTGTGCACTTCTGCCAGGATTAGGGTATGATATTGTGCATTTGAGTACGGGCAATTTATTGAAGGAAATTTCAACTTGCATTGTAATACTGTTTACTTCCCACTTAAATAATTATTTCTGTCCAGTTCTATATAAATCCCATAACAATAATGTGTGATAATAAAGATATACCTCATTCACTTTCTACACATATTTAATTCTCTTTCTTGAACTGATGAAAGAATAAAATGAGACCTGAAGTGTTTTTGTACCCCCTCCATTGATGCTCTGAGGACGAAAAAATGGAGCTGACCAATTTAATCCTAAAAAGAAATTCAGTTACTGTACACTTATATATTTGTTATAAGCACACACACACTGAAATAGAAACTAAAATATAATTAATGTACCCCAAATTGAGCATACACATGTGTAGTGTCAGATAATGTTGGTCTTTCTGAATTTGTTGCCTCTGTGTGCATCACCTCTTAAGTTTCGGGTTTTGCATAATTAACGATGTTTTCTGAGCAGCTTCTTGAGGAGTTTTCCCAAGAATTACCTGAAAGGACTGTAGGATTGTGGGATTTGCCCCAATAACAGTTAATTTTCCCGGGCACTGTGCTGCTGTGCTGTGTTCATTAAATCTTAACAACAGTTGCCACTTTTCTCTTTCAGGTGAGTTAAAAATGTAGGAAAAGTTAAGTTTCTCTTTGTTTTCCAAAGGAAGTCTGTAGCTTTGGAAAACCAGGAGCTTGGAAAGAGGGCTCTGCCTAAAATCAAAACACATTAGCTGTGTCCCTCTTCTGCCCCATCCTTAGCTTCTCTGACTGCTGTGATTTTACCTTTAAGAGAAGGGGATATGTGTTCACAAAGTCAGAATTAGGTAAAGCTTTGTGTACATGATCTCAGTACTTGACCAGGCTTCTCTGTGTCAATGCTCTGCCAGGCTCCAGGTTACTGTGATTGGCAGAGTGCAGAAGACCTGCCCTCAAGGAACTTGGGATCCTGCAGGGAAGACAGGAGATGGAGTGAATAACAATGATAAAGTGATGATTGCTTTGATGGGAAGCACACGATGCCGTGGACAGGTGCATCCAACCTAGTTTGTGGGGAGGTGGGGTCATGGCAGGCTTTCCAGAACTGGCTTTTGGTCTGAGAACTGATGGATGGTGGGTTTAGCTTGAAAGAGATGAGGGTCCTAAGGGAACGAATGTTCTAGGCAGAGAGAACAGTATGTGCAAAGGCCAGGAGAGCATGCAAGGGGGCAGCAGGAATTTAAAGGAATTCAGTCTGGCTGGAGCACAGAATGCTTGGAGTAGTGGCAAGAGATGGAGAGACAGGCCGGGCTGGTGCTGGATGGCCTTGAAGTCATATTTAGGAGTTGGAGTGTCTCTGGAGAGGGGAGCTGTTGATGGATCCTGACCAGAGATTGAGTAAATGATTAGAACGCGGTTGCAGTGCCAGGAGAGATTTGCTGGTGGCCTGGACTGCATGGCGACAGTGAGGGAGGAGTGTGGAAGTAGCAGACAGGTAGACTTGCCAGTCTGGGTGATTGTTTGGATACCAGGGGTGAGAGGGGAGAGAGGTTGGGGTGCTGTGCAGTGCCATTTCCTGAGTACGGGACTCAGGAGAGGAGCAAGTTTGGAAAGAAAACGTTGCCTTTGGGTTTAAGCACACTGAGTGTCTGCGCGGGTGGAATGTCTAACACAGTTGCCTAGTTGGCAGTTGGAAGTACGGTTGTGGAGCAGAGAGAGATCCTGGGGCAAAAGATACAGATTAGGGAGTCATTAACACGTTGAATATGAGTGAGTTGTAGGGGAGAAGGGAGAAGGGACCAGGACAGAACCCTGGGAACACCAGGACTTAGAAGATGGTCAGAAGACGAAGAACAGGCGGAAAGGGTGAGTCAGCGGAAACGGAGATCCTTCAAGGAGGAGGGACGGGTCGGGAGGTCAGAGAGCGGTCAAGTAGGACAAGAACTGAAGTGTATCCAGAAGGAGCAACCATGCCCTCAGGGGGCCTCTGAAATATCAGGTTCAGGTGATGGGACCAATGAGAGGGGAAACAGGGAGCATAGACAACTTTTTTTTTTAAAGACTTTTTTTTTAAAGAGCAATGTTAGGTTCATAGCAAAATTGAAAGGAAGGTACGGAGATTTCCTATATACGCCCTGCCCCTACCCATGCATAGTCTCCGGTTATCAACGTCCCCCACCAGTGTGGTACGTTGTTATAATTGGTGAACTTACATGGATACAATATAATCACCTAATGTTCATGCTTATATTGGGGTCACTCTTGCTGTGCATTCTGTGACTTTGGACAAATGTGTAATGAATGACTTGTAGCCATCATTAATATAAGATGCAGAGTTATTTTCAATGTCTGAAAAATCCTCTGTGCTCTGCCCGTTCATTCTTCTCTCCCCTCAACCCCTGGCATCCAATGATCTTTTTTTTTTTTTTAACTGTCTCCATAGTTTTGCCTTTTCCAGAATGTCACACAGTTGGAATCCTATAGTTATGTGGCCTTTTCAGATTGGTTTCAGATTGGTTTTTTAGTAACATACATTTACAATTCCTCTGTGTCTTTTCGTGGCTTGATAGCTCATTTCTTTTTAGCACTGAGTAATATTCCATTGTCTGGATGTACCACCCAAACAACTTTCTAATGAAATCGGAATAATAAGATAGAACTAAAGCTATAGCTGGGGGAAGAAGGGAGAATTTGGATCAAGGGAAGAGTTTGGTGGATTTTTTTTTTTAAGGATAAGAGAAGCTGCAGCATGTCTGAGTGTTGGTGGAAGGGAGCCAGAAAAAGGGAGAGGGTGAAGAGATGGGAGAGGGGAGATGACCCAAGAGATCAAGGAGGTGGGAGGGGATTGTGCCCAGGGCACTGGAAGGATAATGTGGGCTCACTCCAGTGGGAAGGGAGAGCCTTCTCCATGAGAGAGCGGAGGAGAGGAAGGATGGGTGAGGAGACTGGGAACTTTGTGGGGGTGACGTTGAAGAGCCTCCTTTCTCTGTCCATTTACATGGTATCAATGAGGGGAGAGATGGAGAGAATAGAAGGTTCTAGGGAACCTTGTGGTAATATGTAAGTATTAGGTATTATGATCTAGTATTATAGCTATGCCGAAATGTAAATGTGTACAGTAATACTTACAGGATGTATGTAACTGTACAGAAATAGAAGGTACCCTCACCATTCATATATTTGTGCTGCAGGTTATGAGCTATGTGTGATGTTTTATTGAGTCCTGTAAGCTTGGTGATGTGTGTGGAAGGGGGTTGTGGCAGATGTGGATGCGACCGGACTGTAAATGTATTCTGTTTTCTAGCAGCCTTGGAAAAGTGGAAGGTAGGCTCTAGGGGGAGAAAGAGGGTGGAGCAAATGTATAGATTTCTTCACCAGAAAATACCTCCTTGCCTCACACTACCAATTAGAGCTGTTTGAGTTAGTATAACCTTATTTAATAATGCTGGAGGAGTGTTAAGCTTCATTCACACCTCAGTGTGAATTTAATTAAGTAACAGGATTCTCATAGAAATAAGGCTATTCGTGGATGTTTGGGAGAGATGCGCTGAGATGAAGGCATGTGGGGAGACAGGTGGCATGAGGGCTCCTGTGTCTGGGGCCAGGGTGAAGGATATGGAAGAGGTATTTAGAAAAGAAAGAGAGAAGTTGGTAAAGATAATGCTTGTGTCCTGTGGAGTTGTGCCTTGGGTCCTGGCAGAAGCTGAAATGACAATAAATATTCCTTCTCCCAAGAATTCTTCTGCCTTTGTGAAGTTATTTGGGACAGACTGGAAGCTGGCAAAGTTCAATTTTCCTGAGTCAAACCAATATCGCCAAGTATCCTCAGCCTAGGCCAGTGAAGGTCTTTCTAGGCTTTTTTTGTTTTTAGTCCCTGATTAGAACACTGTGGAAAAAAGAGGGAGACAAGAGCTGGGGTGCTGGCAGGGCTCCCACTTCCGTCGCATTCCTTAGGGTTTACTGCCTGTGGAGTTTTCATATATGTGGACCCTCAGCCAGCCAGCCGGCCATCCATCCATCCAACCATCTGTTCATTTATTTACATAACAGACATTGAACACATGCCACGTGTCAAGCCCTCGGATTACAGCAGAGAACTGGACAGACGTGCTCCTGCTCACAGTTTAATGAACCTATATGTAGGGGGCCTAACCCAGTGCCTGCCATGGAATAGTTGCTCCATATAAAAGTTGAACATTATTTCTCCAAATACCAACAGTTAGAGAATTTTGCACTTGTATTTGTTTCAGGTGAGGAATAGGTTACTTCCAAATTCCAGAGAGGCCAGTTAGGCATTTTTTTTTGTGCCTCTTTTTTGGTTGTAAGAGAGGCCAAATGCAACAGCATATCCTCACTTTAGAAAAGAATATGTTGGTATGCCCCACACCGCTAGACCCCTGAAGATTTCATTGAGGTAGAAGGTCCCTGAGTTTTTGTCGGTTTCCTCACTTTCTGGCGTGCAAAAGTCTTACTGATAAGTCTACGGTAGTTGCTACTTCTTGCTCACTAGGTCCAAGCAGCATGATGCCATCAGTGTAATGGACCAGCGTGATATCTTGTGGAACAGAGAGGCAGACAGAATCTCTGTGAGCTAAATTATGACATCAGGCTGGAGAATTGATATACCCCCTTTGCGGTCTGACAGTGAAGGTGTATTGCTGGCCTTCCCAGCTAAAAGCAAACTGCTTCTGCTGGATATTAGCAGGCACTGAGAAAAAAAAAAATTGCCAGATGAATAGCCTGGCTCCTGGTAAGTACTCACCCATGTTAGCTTCTGTTACCCCATACCTCGCCTTGCTTGGACATTTCTGCCTCCGTCGGCTGGGTGCAGAACAGCCTGTTGGCCCAGTTTTATTCCTGATGGTTGGGGTGTTTGGTAGTTAATCAGCAGTAAATTTTTAGTACAAATGATGCCCATTCATTTCTGTGGTCCTGAGGATACAATAATGAAAATAATTTTTAAAAATATAAACATTTCAAAAATTACTCAAAGTTAAGTCGTAGTGTTCTAAACATCGCTTGGTAGATTACAGCATGGCCACTACTCAAAACATTTCTGAAACTCTGGGGTCTGCAGAACTTTCTTCAGAGTATTTTAAGTGGTGGCCAGCTGTCCTTCTTCTAAGGTGGATCTGGTTTGGGGTAAATACCTAAAGTAATCAAATCAGAGAAGAGTAATGACATTCAGTAAAATGTGAAATGGAAAATAGAATCTGACAACCAAAAGAGTGTTTTGTTTTCCCTTGGGGTGACTTGTGAGCTGGCTTTAGATTTTATGACACTTACAATCCTTTTCCTACCTTTGAACCCTTGAAAAATATGTTCTTACAGAGTAGCCATGTTGTAAATATGGAAATTCCTCAACAAGGCTTTTTAAAACACAAAAGTCAGTTTCCTATGTGTTTGCAAAGAGCAAGGCCACCAGTCATAGACTCACTGAATAGATAACTGGTGTAAAGGTGCCTGTGGCCAAAAAGGAAAAGAATTAGGTAAACTGTGCACAATAATAAGAAACTATAGCAGTCGATGGGTTAATCTGATGTGGGTCAAGAACTGTTCCTTTGCTCAACCTGCTGTTCGTAGAAAGCTCTCTTCTCCGCCCTGCCATCACCAGCCTTAAAGAGGTCTCAGTGGTCCTCTTCCTTCCTTCCTCACCCTCAGTGAGAAAAAGATGCTCAAGGCAGGGTTAGCAGTACTAAGGATGGCCTCACGAACTTCGTCTGGTCTTAGGTAGTTGTCTGAGGCATCCCATGAAAAATAAGACAGAAATTTTGATAAAAATGCAGTTTCTTTTTCAGATTATGTGATTACATTTCAGTTCACCAGAAATATGTTCTGAAATGAGTTTTTTCGAAGTAAGGTGAGTCCAATGACATGGACTCAACCAGGGCTGGTCCTTGACATAAACAAGGCATATCCTAAGGTATTTGGAAGGATGTTGCCCATGGCGAGGGGGGGTCCACCCAGGACCATGATAGTTGTACCTTTTCAACGTCACAGCCTCTTAAGAGCTAGAAATAGCATCAAGTCCTTGGTTGAAGCTAAGGCTTATTATTGCTCCTGCTAGCACTTGAGCTGAAAGGTTTTTAACAGTTGTTTTCTAAGTTTTATGAAAAAATGCTATTTCAGATAAACGACTGATTCAGACTTGAGAAGGCCTGGGAGGAGTAGGAAGGGAATCCTCATTTTCAGTCAATATAAAAACTATTAAGGGCAAATAGCTGTGGATCATGTCAAAAGGCGTTAAGCATACAATCTGTCTTACAGAGAGACTAAGTGACATCTAATAGTTTAGAGAGGTTTCATTACTGCTTCTAATTGAAAGAAATGGTCTGATGAGCTCTAAAAACCTTGCTGTTATGTTTCCATAAAGTTACAAATACAAACAAAATAAGACCTACTTCATTTGGAACATGTCCAAAAGGTAAGGAAAACAATTGGTATGTATTCTTTGCCAAAATTATAATGAACAGATCTTAAGATATTTTCCCTAGAACATACCATAACTTTATAATAAGACTAGAGGTGTATCTACTGTGTTTGACACCTACAGTTTAAAATATTCCACCTCAATTTGACAAAATTATTTTAAGTATTAGTCATGGAATAATATGCAGTAATTTTCTTGATTTCTTCGGTTTTAAAACAGTTAATAATTAAAATAAAGAATACGTTTCAATTTTAAAGTATTCAAATTTAGTAAAAACATTTCATCTATGAAACAGAATGTGTATTTAACCAAACTAACGTATTATACCTTGCAGTTTGTACTGTTTCACTGTTTTAAATTTTCAACACAAAAGCTCTCAGTGGTCACATAAGAATAATAGAATTGAACTAATACAAGTTTTTTTTTGTTGCCGTTTTTTACAAATCATGGTGCTATTATTGTTCATTTCAAATCTATTGTTTAACTTAGGAATATGTAATACCATGGAAGGGACATGACAACGTTTACAAGCTTATTTTAGAAAAGAACTCTTATAACGAAGTTTGTGGGGGTGGTACCAACTGTATAACACAGGAGTTCTCATGGAGAACACAATGGAGAACACAATGCCTATAAAAAAAAAAGGACAGGTAATAAAAGATGCTAATTTGAAGTGAATATATATACATGATTACAACTTGTAACTGTGACAGCTATAGGTTAGGCCAACAAAATTTTTTTTCCAGGGAGAACTGTTTTATCACTAACATTGTTTAGAGTTATCTGTAGGGTATGTTCATAATTTAAAATTTAATTTTGTTTTAAGGGCCCCTTCCTTGCCTGCAACTGGGGTGAACTCTTCCTTCTGCTCTGTCTTTGGAAGACATAAGGAAATGGGATCAGTTTAGTTTAAGAAAAAGTATTTCTTCTGCAAAATGGGGACAGGATTTATCTTAGAAGGTGGTAGTGTGAATTAAATGGGATAATATTTATGAAGTTGCTTTATAAATTCAAAAAGAACTTTACAAATTTTAAGTGTTCTTTTTGATAGTGAATAAATCACTGTGTTCCTAATACAATTTTGAAAACATTTCTGATTGAAAAGTAAATATACTAAATTGAGAAAATCTGGAGAACACTGAAGGAGATCAGGAGGAAATTTAAAATGGTCTGTATTATAATGTCTTTTTTTTAAATATATATCTTTTTTAAAAAAATATTTTGGAGGAGATGTAATTAGGATTATTTATTTATTTTTTTTAACGGAGGTGCTGGGGATTGAACCCAGGACCTCATGCATGCTAAGCATGCACTCCACTGCTAAGCTGTACCATCCCGCCTGTATTACAGTTTCTAACAGTACAGTGTATTTCTTTAAAAATCATCTATGAATTAGAATTTCTGCCTGGTACACATGCACAAATGTAGTATTGGATAAGAATAGGGTAAGACTATTCCTTTGTTGGCAGATATCACTTGAAAAATGATTTTAATACTAAGACCTATTCCATCTTAGTTTAGCACCATAATTAATTGAATCTTTTTTTTTTAATTGGGTTGAAACCTTACCCATGTAATTATTGATTATTTTAGTTTCTCTGTTATTTGAAAATGTTGTGTTTGGGAAATAACATTTCATCATTTTTTGAATGATATGTCTTAGATTTCTTAGATTGCCGATTTACATAATCTCATTTGGTGGCTTTCATACTTATAATTATGTTTTGCTTGTTCATGGTGCTTGCCTATTTTTTTCTGTTGGTCTTAGACCACTTCGAATTGCTTTGGAGGAGCTCTTTATATATTAAGGAAAATAATCATTGTTGCCTAGAGGTTGCAGAGATTTTTCTTGGTGAAGTTTAGCTTAGAATTTAATAGGGTGTTGTTTGTTTGTTTGTTTGTTTTGGATGTCCAAAATTTTAAAACTCTTATGTATTCCACCTTATCAGTAATTTTAGTTATTTCTTCCAGACTGGAGGAATATAGAGGGTACAGACTGAGATAGAATTGAATTTAAATTCTCTTTTACCATTTGCTTGTACAAATTATTTAACCTTTCTAAACCTGAGTTGCCTCATCTATAAAATGGGTATAATATTACCTACTTCTTAAGGCTGTTGAATCAGAAAGGCAGTGTATGAAAAGGGCCTCGAAGAATAGGTGACAGATAGTAATTCCTCAAAACATTTGGCTAATATTTGTAGTATATATAAAACCTTATGATTATGAAATTATTCTCAATATAAAGACCTAGTTTAAATTATTAGTTCATGTCCTTATGATTCTGTTGAGGCTAAATATTCTTTTCATAATTTCAAGAAGTTCTTTAAATAACAATAATATATATATTATTTGTCTGGTATAACAATTGGAAACACTTGCCCTTTGGGTTTTCGTTTTGTTTTTTTTTTTAAGTGAAGAAATATAGCCAATCTTTATTTTTGTGATTACTTTTTATCCTTATAATAAATTCTCCTGTAGTTCAAAATCAGTTACTATTTATCTGTATCTCCTGTTACTTTATTTGATTTCACAGTTGCATTTAACTCTAATTCATCTGAAATTTATTTTGGACATGATATAAGGTAAAGTTCTAATGTTATATGTAGTCATACACAGACAATAATTTTGTCACCTACTTTATCAGAATTATAGCTTTTATTTCTGTGTTCTTGTCTTATTGCATTGGCTAGAATTTATATGACTGTGTTAAAGAAAAATGAAAATTAGGTGTTCTTGTCTTACTCTACATGCTACAGGTATTTTGTTATTCTGCCATTGGCTGTCAGCTTAAGCTATTTTTTTTTTTTTTGAGATACAGTAATTATTCTTTTTATTGAAGTATAGTCAGTTTACAATGCTGTATTAATTTATGGTGTACAAAGATATTCTTCATGATGTTGAAAACCATCTTTGTTTTCCTAATTTTTTAGGCATTTTTATTGGGAATGGATATTTGATCCTATTAAATATCTTTTTAGCAACTTAAAAATAATTGATAGATAAACAAGTTTATACTGTATAGGGAACTATATTCAATATCTTGTAGTAGCCTATAATGAAAAAGAATATGAAAAGGAATATATGTATGTATAGGTATGACTGAAACATTATGCTGTACACCAGAAATTGACACAACATTGTAAGCTGACTATATTTCAATAAAAAAGAAAAAAAGGCAAAAGTGAAAAAGATCAACCACCTCTCCCCTAAAATAATGGAGAATCTTTTTCTTCCTGGGCCTAATGTTGTGATGTATTACATTAACAGATTTCCTAATATGAAACCATCCTTAAATGATGTCTTTTGAAGCAGCTTGAGTGTGAGAGGAGGAATTTTGTGATCTTACTCCTAGATTATTGTGACATTCTTTTACATTACGTATCTTTTCTTTCATGAACGGTGTTTGACATTTACTTTCAGTTTGGTAACCACTACAACAGTTATTGTCATGATATCATTAAGATGACTTCCTGTCATGATATCATTACAGATGACTTCCTTGTCTCTGTGTAGACAAGCTGGAGAGGCAGTGACAGCTGTAGGGTGTGGGGACTGGCTCCTCACTCTTCTTGCTCAAAAGGCAATAGCCACATAGTTGTGGGTAACAATTTAGTTTTCTGGGTTGTTCAGACATTTTGCTTTTGAACCAGAGAGCAGAGACTCTGAAGGGGTGAGGGGGTTAACTTGAATCTTTATTGATTTTTCTGTTTTGAGAGCCAAAATGGGCTTTTTTCCTCCCTCAGTGCAGTTCAGGAAATTGCTCCCAGATTCTGGAATTATATTCTCCTCCTTCATCCTCCCACTCTCCCACTCCCCCACCTCCCCCTGTAGACCCCAATCAACTAGTCTACTCCCTTCCTGCCCCCACCCCACCCCAGGCCTTTTTGTGGAAAATACAGATGGGGGCTGCTTGCCAGATGCCATGTTAAATTAAAAACCCTTGTTCAAAAAATTGAAGTGGCATTCATTTTAATTTGAATGTTTGGCTTTGCATAGAAACAACAGCCCAACTGTAACAAAGATAAAGATGGAAAACTCTGTAAGAAATATTATTATAACAAATCCTTGATTTATGTTTAAGCATTTGTTGACAGGTCAGATAGAATGACTTTTTGAAAAGCTCACTGAAGCAAGGATTAAAAATGGGGTACAGGAGTGGTATGTTTGTGGAGAAAAAAAGCTACCTTAGGTGCTGAGTTCAGCTTAGTTTGTAGAAATGGATGCACCCAGCCCTTCCCAAGCTGACCATCAATCACGCAGTAATGACACAGGCACTTTAAAGTAACCATGTGTCAACACAGAATGGACAACTGCTTTATTATGAAGTGCTCCTTTGGGAAACTCTTGATTGACAAAAGTGGTACTGCATTAAGTAGCAGCAATATTTTCATGGCCAGAAAGTAATAAAACTGTAGATAATCTTTAGGAAGAAGAAATATTTTACATAAAAAAACCTGCTGAGCAATTCTCAGGACTTGCTAACTCCAGGATCCGGTTTAGGTGAAACGTATCTCTACCTAAATGTGAAAGAATGAAATGGTAATTTGGTGAGTTGTTAAATGCATCCACAGTCAGTGCTTTAGTCACTGTCATTAATAAGGCATCTAAAGAAAGAAAATCAGATTAAAAATATTTCCTATGGATTGTAATCTATCCTACATTTACATGATAGTATATAAAATATAAAATACTTTTGTTATTCATGAATTTATTTTCATTATGATGATAGTCTTAAGAGTTATATAGGGTGTGAATTATAAACTGTTGGCATTTTATAGATAAAAAATGGAGGCTCAGTGAAGCTATATTGCATATTGCTTAATTATGATAACCTAGTGAGTACATTATGAGGCAGAAACTAAGCTCAAATGACTTAAAGTCATTTTCAATGCTCTTTCCACTGTAGAAAGCCAAAGGTCGCCTTAAGATAGACACATTTGAAAAAATGCTCATGGCTGAATGACAGTTTGGCAATAACTACCATCAGCTGCCCTTCACATTGCTTCCTTCCTTCCTCTTGTGTAGAACTAACTGTATGGTGGTCAGTCAGCAGGTACCTGGGTACGGCTGAGAGGTTAGTTAGCATTGTACTGGATTTTTTAATGTGGTTTCATCTAGCTTAAGTAAAACATGATAATATGTAAGTGCTAGGGGTATATTTTAATAAAATTTAAAGTTTAGAAATTAGTTCTAATTAAGAGAATATAGTGAAAAAGACATTTGATATTCTATTGAGTAACTGGAAAACAGTCATCTTCTGTGTAATTCAATTTTGCTTTTTTAGAAATCATTTATCTTGTTAAAATAGAAAACAGGAATTTTAGAACTGTGTCTGAGATGCTTAATAAAACTTTGACCTTTAAAAAAGAAAAGAAAAAGGATGGACTTAGTTGCTACGTGGGATCCCATGAACCCCTTATATCTTCCGCTTGCTTCAGCTCACACAGTGGGAGGAAAATTCAGGATCTGCATATTGCATCCATTATAGATTAGAGTTGTGCCAGAGGGTATGCAAAGTACTTTACTCTTTTGAGACCTACTTCCTTACCGAGAGGTGATGGAGAGTCAGATGGAGTTTGGCTTGGTGACAATAACTTTTGAGTTTTATCGCTCTGTCATTTTAAATCAGAGTTTTTACTGCCACTGCACAGCAATTTGGGCCAGTGTATTTATCTCTGTCCTTGAAAATGGTGGTGAATTGAATCTTCTGATCGTTCATTAAAACATTGGGACAGTAACATGCTTGCACGGCTGAGCCACGTTAGGCCAGCTGTCTGGCAGGAAGTGTGATCTTCGCTCTCACCCCCAGTGTTGCTGTTCTGGGATGCACGTGCTAAATTGTATTAAAAGTGGTTTGTAGGGTGAGGGGGAGCGTGATGCTGTACTTTTGCATGCAGGCAGATTGACAAAGCAAGAGCTCCCAAGAAAAGCGAACGCAACCTGTCATCTGAACACCTTTCATTGTGCTCTGATTTCCTTAATCGTGAAATTTAGACTTACACTTAAGTCAACCACATCTGCATTACTTACGGACGTGTTTGCCTGTTGCTCTCCACATCTGGAGGGGATTCCTTCTTCCTTGATCTGCCTCCCTTTCTGTCTCCAGAGTTTTGAAAGCTAGAATGTTATTTTCCATGCCCATCTCAATTTACTTTTTCAGTCAGACTTGTGTAAGTTAGGAGAAGCTTTCTACTGCTGGCGGCCCCTTCAGATATAACAGAAGGAAACAGCTTTGTGCCGAGTAATAATCGGGCTAACAGGCTATATTATTTGTTCAGAGTGCTTTACTACATTGTTTCATTCAATCCTCATAACACACCTCTGAGGGAGATGTGATTTTTGCCATCCCTGTTTTGTAGGTGAGGAAAATGGGGAAGAGTTGTGGGGTAGGGAGTGGATACGTCCTAGAGAAGAAGACAACAAGTAAAATTGTTGTGAATTTTTAAAAGCTTGTATGGGTGAGCATGGTAATTTTAAATTCCCAGGAACCTTAAACACAAAGAAAATCTGTATCTATTTGCCACTCTGTCCTAGGCCTTCCTTCCACTAGATGCTCATGGGAAAAGTTAAGAGTGGGCAGGACACCAGAGAAAGTCCATCAGTGGTGCAGGCAGATGATCAACTCTACCCTTGGGAGACAGGCCCCAAATCCAACACTGTCCCAGAACTTGTCATAGGACACAAACAGGGGATGGACAAGAAACGTGCTCAGACACGTGGATGTGGGCAAAGATTAGCAGTCTATTGGGACAGGGATACAAAATATACCCTCACAGCCTTACCCTGATGCTCAATAAATCCTATCTGCACCAAGAGAGGGGTGAGAAATCCACTTGTGCCCAGGGTCTGAAGTGATACTGATTAGTGGTCTGCCACAGCTGGGGGAGCAGGCTTGGACCCATGATCCACCAACAATACAAGATAGAGACTGGCTGTCATTCATGGGTAGAAGAGGGAGGAATGCAGAAAAAGCCTCACCTCTGAAACTCTGGTGCACAAGGTCTGTCAAAGACAGAGGCTGCTGCAGGAGAGTAAGGAAAACTTTTGAGCCCACCATGTATCAGTGTGAAACAGGAACACTAGGAAAAACCTCTGTCACCCCCAATTTCACACTAATCACAAGGTGGCTTGAATACAGTGCTGGAGGAATTCATAGTCTTTGCTGCACCGAAGTTACTATAGCATCAACGAAGCACACACCCACCTCAATACTCTTAGAGTCACTCAGCCACTCAGAATAATAGCCTGACAACAGAAGTTGTCATGTCCACTCCAGAAGTAAATTCATTTACCTCAGTCTTAGCTGCTCTTTTACATTCAATATTTTGTATTTAATCAAAAACCGTAAGATATGCAAAAGGAAAAAGGCAAAGAAAAGTGACCTACTAAGAGAAAAAGCAGTCAATAGAACCAGACCCAGGAATGACCAAGATGTTGCAAATATCAGATAGAAGCTTAAAAGATGGCTATTAATTATAAAAAATATACCACAGTAATGTCAGATGTTAAAAACAGGGAAAATGAGTATGGAGTTGTATGAGAATTCTCTGTACTATCTTCTCAATTTTTTTCTGTAAAGCTGAAACTGTTCTAAAAATAAAGTTTATTAAAAATTATATTGTTAAGGACTACATTTAAAATATATTATTAAGGAAATAAAAGTTCAAGCCAGAGACAAGGATAAGGAATTTGCAAGAATATATAAAGAACTCTTAACAACTCACTAATAAAAAGAAAATAATTTCAAAAGGAAAATGGACATATATCGCCAGAGAAGATATATGGATTGCAATTATGCATATGAAAAGATGGTCAACATTATTAGTCATTAGAGAAATGAAGATTAAGGTCAGAGACACATTTGAATGGCTAGAATTAGAAAACCTGTCAAAACCAAGTGCTGTTAAGAATATAAAGGAAGTGGAACTCTCACACATTTCTGATGAGGATGCAGGGTGGTCCAGCCTCTATGGAAAACAGTTTGGCAATTTCTTAAAAAGATGCACATAAGCTTACCATACAACCAAGCAGCCCCACTCACAGCTCTGTACCCAAGAGACATTCAACCTATGTCCAGACAAAGACCTGTACGTGAATATACATAAAGCTTTATTTCAAATATCCCCAAACTGGAGTCACCCCAAATCTCCATCTACTTGTGAATGATAAGCAGATTGTCCTACATTCATACTATGAAATAATACTGAGCAAGAAAAAGGAGCGAATTACTGATACTTGGAATAACATGGATAAACCTCAGAAGCCTTATGCAGAATGAGAGAAGCCAGACACAAAAGACTATGTAGTGTATGGTTCCATTTATATGGTATCTAGAAAAGACAAAACTACAATGACAGAAAAAAGATCAGTGATTGCCATGGGCTGGGCTGTAGGGATGAGAATGATTGCAAAAGGGCCCATGGAAAATTTCTGAGATGATGAAAATGTTACATATTTTATTGTGGTTGTGGTTGTCGTTTCATGACTGCATACATCTGTTCAAACTCATTGAGCCATATAGATAAAAAGGGTGAATTACTGTATGCAAATTATATCTCAACAAACCTGTCAAAATGCTATTAAACTCTGTAAGAACACATAGTGAGTTCTTAGAAAATAATTTAAAATGGAATCATAAGAACTTTTGGCAATTTCTGTCTACAGTAATGCAGACCTTGAACAAGTTACTATACTTCTTGGGGCCTTATTTTCCTTATCTATAAAATGGGATAGCAGTCCTATGTACCTTATATGAATTTTTGTGAGCATTTAAATAACACACAGAAAGGACTTAGAAAAGTTCACAGGATGTGATAAGTACTCAAATAATGTGATCTGTATGTTGCTCTAGCTTCTGTGTATAATAAGGGACCTGAGGAGTTAGATCTCCATGTGTTGTTGATGACCTGAAGTAAGAACTTAGATAAATATTACGATTGTTAACTGAAAAAAAAAGGGCACAACCTAAAAGTTGAGAATTAGGTTTTATTCAGCAGAGTTACTAAGGACATAAGAGTGGGATCATAGCCTTTCACATAGCTCTTGAGGGACTAGTCCTAAGAGGTAAGGGAGGAGCCAGGATATATAGGAGTTTTTTTGGGGAAAAAACAACAAATCAACAACAAGCTCAGGTAGTTGGAACATCAAAAGTTCACTGCTAATTAAAGAAAAAACAGACCTCTCAAGTTAATGAATTTAGCACTTTTCTATGTATAGGAAGATGCAAGCGTCTAGGCTTACTGAAATTATTCCTTTGATATGCATCTGAAATCTCTAGGGCCAGTATCCTGTTTTTCTCCATCCTAAGTTCCCCTCAGGTGCAGCATCAGGGGTGGTTGGTGTGGTGGTTGCAACATCCTTTGTGTACTGGAATGGCAGGTGACATTTTTTTGTCCACACTGTTTTACTTCCAAATTGATGTTTGCTTGTGCTATTGCAGAGACTCATTTCTGCATTCATTCAAAAATTTTCAATTGAGCACTCTTTCTGTTAGACATTGTTTGTTTAATGGTAGAATTACCTTGAAAATAAGACTCAGTCTGTGCCCTCAAGAACTTACTGTGCAAACAGACTAATCGACAGGGAATTACGATGGTCTGACTGTGATAAGTACTATGAGTAGACGTGGGAGCCTCCTGTGGAAGTCTGTGGAGTAGGTATCCAATCTGGAGGGCAGGAAGATTTCATGGAGGAGGTGATGCTGTGGGGGACCCCTGGTGGGATGTGTGTTGGAGGCAAGCTGGTCATCGTTTTCGCCTGTTTGGAAGTGGGAATACATTTTTAAAAGTCCATGAAACACTAAGACAAAGGAAAAGAAACATTAAAAAAAATAACTGAATCTATGTAAATAGCATTTGATCTTTTAGGGAAATCAGTTGATACCCAGAGTATAGGTAGTTGGAGGTTACAAGGGGGATATGATGTAACCTTTTCCCATTTGTGACTTAGCACTGTTGTTAGTCACAGTGGAAAGGTCAAGTTTAAACCACAGCCACCCAGCTCCTAAAGAGAGCAGTTAAGGTTTTCGTTGCGGTTTGAACCATGGTGGTTGGTTCCTTTGTGGGCAAAATCAGCTGGAAGTCTTTGTCTCCAAGTCTGATGAAGAGAGAGACATCTGTCAGCCTGTGTGAGAGAAGCACTGGTTATTGTCAGTATCCCTGCATGTGCTTGACAAATTCTGCTTCTTTAGAAGGATCAGTCTGTTCATCTGCTTCCCTACCGGTAGAAAAACACAAGCAAGAAAGCCAGTGTGCCATCTGGGAAGCTAGATGGGTTTAGGACAGTGATCAGCATCAATTTCTAAACTAATCATAAGTTTCAGTAAACAGGTACAGGTCCAACCATTATCCCTGGATGTACCACGGAGACTACACCTGGTTGCCTCTGGTCATTTCGTTAATGTCACCTACACACCACACTCTTCAGATGGTCTGCTAGAGGTGAATTCCTGGGGCAGAGTCTGGGCATCATGAAATGGGCTTGTGGCAATTCAGCTGAAAAGCGTGAACATTTGCAGAGGGAATGGGGAACAGTGTTTTGCAGAGGAAACATTGTAAAGTAGAAATCTGGGGCCTTAGATATGGTGAGTTTCATATTTTTGTTTAGTTCTGCACCTTAGCATATTGTGGATTATTGTTAATATTTTTAATGACATTCAGCAAATATTTATTGAATGCCAAGAATGTGCAAAACACTGTTAGGTGTTATGTGGGGGAATTCAAAGGTAACTAAGGTATAAATTGTGCTCTAATGGAAGTTTTAATCTAGAGGAGGATCTGTATTGATATATCTGTATCTGCATCTGTATCTATAACTATAAATACATCCACAGATATACACAGTACATATGTATATCAGTAAGTGTACATAACATCTCAGTCTGATATGAATGCCAACATGAAATAACAGTTCTTTGGGGGCACTGATGAGACAACTGCTCATTGTGATTGGGGGTTAGGAGGATCTGTGGGGAGTGACTGGGGTGTGAAGGACAGGTGGGTTTCACTAGCAGAGCCACAGTGGGGACTGGAACTGGAAGCTGATGGACCTAGACCATCCACTTTATAATCTGTCCATTTTTATAAACTTTTGACTACTCAGCACCTTGCTGCAAATATTTGTTGAATGAATGAAAGAACGCATGAAACATTATAAACAAAACCTCAGAGTAAAGAAAGTGCAAAGTGTAAATTGGTGAGTAGTCCACTATGGGTGGAGGTTGGCTTGGGGCCAGTGCTTATATAGGGGAGGGTGCAGCTTGAGGCTGCACTGGGTTTTTGAGGAACTTTGCTGTAGTGCTGAGGAGTTTAGAATTGATTCTGCTGCCTGGGACCTGGAGGATATGTTTGACCCGGACTGTTACCTAAACCCATTTATTTTACAAAGTTCCTTCATGCTTTCACCATTCTTTGATTTCTTCCCTGTTATCTCCTCAGGAGTTCTGAGCCTCTTTATCTACAGGTACCTAGTTTATTGGGTCCCCCTCCACTCTCCATCTTCGGGGTTTGTTTTTAAAAACTATCTGCTACTTTGCTCTAATGGTAATCAATTCATTTTCCTATTGTTATTGGTCAAAGCATATAACTCATACTTACTAATATATATAAAACAGATGGACAACAAAGTCACACTGTATAACCCAGGGACCTATATTCAATATCTTATAATAACCTGTATTGAAAAAGAATACAACAAGGAATTTTATATATATGTATGTAACTGAATCACTAGGCTGTATACTGGAAACTAACGCAACATTGTAAATCGACTATACTGCAATTAAACAATTTAAAAAATAAATCTTAGCATTTAAGCCACAAAAAAGAAACCTATGACTCAGGAACAGGATAATCCTGCAAGGACTGAGCATGGATTTAACTGCTGACTGTGTGAGTTGGCTGGGGGCTGCCATAACAAAATACCACAGCCTGGGTGGTTGAAGCAACAGAGATTAATTTTCTCAAGGTTCTGGAGGCTAGAAGTGCAAGATCAAGGTGTGGGCAGGGTTGCTTTCTCCTGAGTCTCTCTCCTTGGCTGACAAGTGACCGTCATCTCACTGTGTCCTCACACGGTCTCCTTTCTGTGTGTTGTCTGTGTCTGAATCCTCTAGTCTCCTCTTAAGAAGGACACCAGTCATATTAGATGAGGGTCCACTCACATGACCTTATTTTACTATAATTGCCTCTTTAAGGACCCTTGTCTCCAGTGTAGTCACATTCTGAAATCTTGGGGGTTAGGAATTCAGCATATTAATTCTGGACGAGACACGGTTCAACTCGTAACACTACCCTGAGGAGTTGCAGCTGTGTTCTGTCACCTGACAGGAAGTCATGCTGTTGGAGTTTAAGTCAGTCTGGGTCACGTGTGGTTGGAATCTGGGCTTGAATCTAAGACTTAAAGTGGCTAGTTGCTCAGAAGTGGAGGGAACTAGATTGTGGCCTAGTGAATGTCGTTCCCTCCTGAAGAGCTCAGTCTACCAAATCCAGGAGCAGTCCCTATTACAGTATTTTAAGTAAGTTTGGAAAAGATGACCATAAATCCATAGCGGAGTTGTATGACATTTACCAGAGAATAAACCAACTAAACAAGTGTTAAACAGTTTGGCTCATGAGATCCCAGACCCTTAAGTCAGATGCACTGGGCACCATCATTCCTGATCCTGTATGACCTCAGGCAGGTGGCTTAATCTTTCTCTGCCACTCTCTCCTTATCTAGAAATCAAAGATGTTTCCTACTCCATAGGATTGTTCTGAACAGTACAGGAGAAAATACATGTCAAGCAGTTAGCATAGTGCTTGGTGTACATAGTAAGCACTCAGAAAGTTAACTAATCTAATATGGATTCAGTGTTAGCTGTTATTAAAGATGAAAATGGTAGATCTGTTCACAGGCATGTTACCAATAGAACTATTAGCAAAATATTAGTCTTTGTAGTCATAATTTAAGTAAACAGAAGAAATAACTTTTCTTCTATGTTCCAAGTTTAAAAAAATATCATAAATATTGTTCTCATAACCTTATCGAATAAAGTGTACTTTTTATCCTTGTGCACACCACAGTGTTATTATAACTTTCCTTGGCATTACTCAGCAATTTGAGGAATAACAATTTAAATGTAACTTAGGTGGATTTATCTTCTGGAATGGAACATTTCATTCTATTGATAGTATAAGCTTTAATTGTCTTACTTATGAGGTATAGATACAAATAAGTTATTTCTTTGTGTACTTAAGATACAGGGAACAACTGGACGCCATTATCACTTCATTACAGGTGACATCACAGGAAGCCTTCCAGGAGGTTTGCATAAAGGAAGGGTGGTACTTGTAGAAAATGCAGACTAAACTCACCACTAATAATTTTCTTTGACCTTTGGTACTTTCTGCTTACTTCTTCCACCCTGAGTAAAGCAGTTTATAATTAATGCTTTTCATGCCACTTATTTTTGCTAGTGCTAGACTCATTGTAGAACATTTTGAAATATCCAATAAAAGTGAGTTGGCACTTACAAATGCTTTGTAATATATGGCTGTTTTGAATATTATCATAAAGTAATTCTTTCAGAGTTTGCCCAGTTTATACAATACAGAGGTAACTGAGATATTTATGATTTTTATTGCATCTTTGAAAGAATAGTTAGTGGAAAAGATTTGTCAGTTTGGGAGACAAGTTGAGAGGACATTAAAGTATCATGAGCAGTTGGGATTCTTCAGTGTTTTCTTATGGTCTTTAGTTTCTTTTTAAAGTGGATTAGTCACCACATCTGATGAAGGTATTTTTCTGACATTTAGATTCTGCATAAAAAAAAAACAAAACTACAAACAGAACTAGCCAACAAATATATTAAGAGGTTCTGCCACAGGAAAGGAAATATTTGTTGTTTGTGTTTGGGATTTCTCTTTAGTAATAATTAACCTTAGCTTTTTAACTATAAACAGACGTGAACTGGACAGGAATCACATGAATATTAGTGGAGAAATGTTTTCTGGCAATATAGTAACTTACCACCATGCTGTCCGCACATGCACACACGCACACGCACATTTTCCTTGTTGGCATTTACCTTGGAGCAGGGCCTCTGGGCAGTGTGCAGGAAGCAGGTGCAGACAACTTCTTCTGAGGGTAGGGCATGTCAGTTCTCATTTCCTTTCTGCAGAGAAGCACAAAGTGAAGCAGCCCGCGGTACCCTCTGGGGCCAGCTAACTCCTTTTAGCTGGCCTCTCGGAGACAAGCCATCCAGCCCTCACCCCTGCCTTCTCAGTCACAACTGGCTTGTGGTTTTGTTTTTGTTTGGTTTGGTTCTTTAAATCTTTGTGGTGATTGTTGAGGGTTATGAAATTAATTTAATGAGCAGAACAACCAGTGAGATGCAAACCTTATGAAGGACTCGCTGGAAATGCTAACAATCACCAACTGAAAGGCAGAGAGCAGGGGTGCAAGGTGGCTTGGGGTGGAGTTGAGGAATCAGTGAGATGCATGGCCAGGCCACTGGTTCCCAAACACTGGGAGAAGAGTCCTGTTCTGGGTTCTGAGCCCTGGGTGTTTTGTATAATCAGCCTTCTCTGCAATTTCTGCTATTTGATGTCTAATCTGTTATTCTAAGAACTACCAAATCGTGTCACACAGATCCAAGTTAATCCAAGTTAACCTCTGAACTTGACCTACTTTCATTTAGAATTAGCCTTATGTAAAATTGTAAACTACTGTCTTGACTGTAGCACATTAAACAGTGTTCTGTTTATAAAACATATGTCTTTTTTTTCCCCTACTGTAGATTCTTTCTGGCTTGAGATGTCTCTATAACAAAACCAGAATATGTATTTCAGTTATCCCAGGACATTTTAAACTTTCAAGGATTTAAAAATAATAATTTTTTCCCTTTTCAGTTTTGGAGATCAAAGAGGTTTTTCAGACTCTAAAACACTCAAGTAATCTTTGTTCTGATGTTTTAGGAAAAAACACTGCAATCTTGTTTACGTGAATAAAGTCCAGTCCACATGTGAAATCTACACTCAAGTCACAATAGTCAGTTATGATTATGTAAATTGTAGATGTGAATTTGGCTCAGCATTTAAAATATCCTGCCTGAAATTGCACTATTTAATTGCAATCTTGGATTATTAGCAGGATAATTGCAGTTTTAAGTCGTCTGAGTTCCATAAGATGTGAAGGCAGGCTCATGTCTTAGTAATGCCGGACACCATGCCTGGTGCCTGGCAGGCACCCACTCAATGGATGGCACTAAGAGGCCACTCGCCTCCATTTTCATCTTGCTCATTAATTTAAACAAACATAGCAACCAACATTCATGTCAGAGCTCTACTCACTATTATACGTGTTGGCTTCCAATACAAGGGTTCAGCCCAAATCAACAAAAGCGTTCTGTGAGAATCGGTTGGGTATTATGCAGTTTATGATAATGGGTGTTACAGAGTTTATCTCTTTGTAAATTGTGTGCCATACATCATTTATATCAGTAAAATTTATAATGTATTTATGAATGTGTGTGTGTGCATACATTTTTCCCCCCTGGGGAGACAGTTATTAAACATTAACAGCTCCTCACTGGGGAGACCTTATTATAGAGTTACTTGCAGGATTTGGTGTAGTAAAGGTTAACTTACGTTCTTCTGAGCTGAGATTTCACACACCTGCAGTGCCGCTTAGTCCCAGCAATGCTCAGGCCTTCGGCAGGGGGTTCTGGCAGACTCACCCATCCACGAAATCCAGGGATGGAGCCAAGGCTTGTGGAGGTGAAGTTTATCAAACTGGGAGGCCTTTTTTAAAGAAAAGAATATACAATTAGGTAAAAGACCTGGGAAAAGCCCGGGTAAGAAGCCCGTGAGGCTTCTACTTCATAGTAGATCTGCCTTTGGTTGAGTATTTTGGAGATCAAGTAAAGCTTTCAGGCTGAGATTAGGAAGATAGGCAATAGTGTTGCAAGGCGGGACACACAGGAACCTTATTGGTGGTGGAAGACAGAGAGAGACTTACTGCAAACCCAGCAGGATGATGGTCCCGTGTTAGAGAAACAGGTTCAATAGGGTGTGTGCATGGAGAGAGAGAGAGAGAAAGAGAGAGAGAGAGAGAGGGAGAGGGGAGAGAGAGAGAGAAGGAGGGACAGTGTAAGGTTGATATGTTTTAAGGAACTTGGCTCACGTGGTTGTGGGGCTTGCATGTTTAAATCTGCAGGGCAGGCTGGGGAATCTGGGGAGAGTTAACGTCATAGTCTCGAGTCTGGAGTCACTCTGGAGGCAGAATGTCTTCATTCTTGGGGGACTTCAGTCTTTTCTCTTAAGGCTTTCAACTGACTGGATGAGGACGATTCACATTGTGCAGGATAATCTGCTTTACTGGAAGATTTAAATGTTAAACACAGCTGAAAAATATCTTCACAGCAAAATCTAGACTGATTTTGACCAGAAACAATGGGCACTGTAGCCAAGCCAAATTGACACATAAAATTAGCCATCATAAGCTCCAGTGCAAGTTGTTGGCCTGCCTGGACCACAACACGGGGTGAGGGGGGCTGGTCATTGCCTGCCGAAGTGTGGAGATACCTTGCCATACCTCGAATGGAGGAGAAAGGACCACAAATGGAATATGGGGTCTGATCCCTGCTCTGCCATTGGCTAGTTTAGTTTTGGGCCTTGAGGGAGGTGAGCCCTCTAGCCTTTCCAGCCTGAGTTTTCTCCTATTATAAAAGGAAAGCAGAGGAGAAGGTAGTAGCTCAGTGGTAGAGTACATGCTTAGTGTGGACAAGGTCCTGGGTTCAATCCCCTGTATCTCCACTAAAAGAAAAAAAAAAAGCAAGCAAGCATTTGTAGAGACATGCCATGAAAGAGGTGAAAGGAATGGGGTTTTCAATTTTTTTCATGTAGAACCTTTTTTGAAGCAAACTCTCATAAGGAATCCCCAAACAGAGTTACAAGGAGCTTGTCTGAATGAATGGTTAGGACACACGCATGCACGCATGCACGTGCACATGTGTGCACACACACACAGCAGGCTGGTGACTCAGTGGTTTGAGAATCACTGATCCGTGTCATTCTAACCCTACTTTCCCATCCTGGTTTTTTAAAGCACTGAGCCAGTGTCCCAAGCTCACACACAGAATGACAAAAATCAAGATGTGAAGTCCTGTTCCTCCTGGTGCAGAATTATTCTTCTGTATTGAAGGATGTGTCACTTGCCCTTTCTTGCATTGATTTGCTTGTACACACGTTTACGTTTTGACATCTAGAAGCATTTTTATGATTTCAAATGAGAGCATCCTCTGCTTATGTCTCTGGAGAAGGATCTCGTAATAGCAAGGTCGGAATTATAGACCTTAGTTGAACTTATATAGAAGGGAGAAAATTTTAATTAAAAAAAAATTTACTATCTAAGTCTTTGTTTTGCTGTTTGTGGATGCGATTTTCTTGGAGCCAAATTGGGTATAATGACCAGAATACATAATATTTAGGTCTAAATAATTTGAGAAAGAACATCTTATTTTAAAATTATGAAACTCTTAAGTGTTGAGAATTATGGACAATTTTTTTACTGTGTCAGCACTGAGATCTCAATGGATGAACTTATAGTTCAGACAGAAATTTGTGAAATACTAAATGTATAAGTTAAGTGATAGCTTAAGGCAGCAAAGATGGGAAAGCAGGATGGTTGGTAAATGGACTAAGTTTAGAATAAGGAGAATTAATTCTTCAGGATGGGGTGACCTGGAAATTTATAACACAAAGGATGGAATTTGAGTCAGTTCTAGACAGTAGCTGGGGGAGGAGTGGAGGCATTCCTGGAGAAGTGGGAAAGGAATGTTCACGGAAGAGCAAAATCCTCTCTTTTTTTTCTGATTGACTATTATTTTTAATAGACCTTATTTTCAAATAGTTTTAGATTTACATAAGAGTTGGACAGGTAGTATAGATAGTTTCTATAACCTGGCACAGTTTCCCTATTCTTAACATCCTACGTTACCATGGTAATTTTGTCACAACTAAGAAACAAACATTAGTGCATCAAAATCCTCTCTGTTTAAAGGTAATAGAAAAGTGTATCCAAAAATAAGATACTCAAAGGAGATCAAGGCCTTTCCGATGCCAGGATGCTGTGAGAAGAAAATTATAATGCATATAATTTATAAAAAGTCTCCCTATGGTGGCACAATCTTTTTTTTTAAACATTTTTTAATTGATTTATAATCATTTTACAATGTTGTGTCAAATTCCAGTGTTCAGCACAATTTTTCAGTCATACATGGACATATACACACTCATTGTCACATTTTTTTTCTCTCTGAGCTACCATAAGATTTTGTGTGTATTTCCCTGTGCTATACAGTATAATCTTGTTTATCTATTCTACAGTTTTGAAATCCCAGTCTATCCCTACCCACCCTCCACCCCCCTGGCAACCACAAGTCTGTATTCTATGTCTATGAGTCTATTTCTGTCCTGTATTTACGCTTTGTTTTTCTTTTGTTTGTTTGTTTTTGTTTTTTAGATTCCACATATGAGCGATCTCATGGTATTTTTCTTTCTGTTTCTGGCTTACTTCACATTCTCCAGGAGCATCCATGTTGCTGCAAATGGCATTATGTTGTCGGTTTTTATGGCTGAGTAGTATTGTATAAATATACCACTTGTTCTTTATCCAGTCACCTGTTGATGGACATTTAGGCTGTTTCCATATTTTGGCTATTGTAAATAGTGCTGCTATGAACATTGGGGTGCAGGTGTCATCCTGAAGTAGGGTTCCTTCTGGATATAAGCCCAGGAGTGGGATTCCTGGGTCATATGGTAAGTCTATTCCTAGTCTTTTGAGGAATCTCCACACTGTCTTCCACAGTGGCTGCACCAAACTGCATTCCCAGCACAATCTTATTAAAGGAAAATTGTTGGCTTTGCAGGGCTGCAACCTCTATTGTGGACATCAGGCAAATTAGTAAGGATCAGTATATAGGAAATTTAATTTTAGTAGGATGATTACACCGCATGCTCAGCTATGTGATGTAAATACTGTATCTACACAGATACACACATTCACGTGAACTCCAGTATTTACGGAATGTATGTAAGAGGCAGTTATTAAATCGTTAGCTATTAATTCACACTCTGTTTCTAATGTCACCATCCCTCACAGTGGCTTGGTGGCCCATTCTGGGTTCATTGCTCATATGAATAAGAATGTTGTTATTGCTCCCTTTTTGTACATGTAGTGACATCCCTTTGTTGTCTTTAGTAAGGAGACTAATCCTGACATTGCGAGGTCTCTTGTCCCCATCACATCCCATTGGGTGAGGGTAAATCATCATTTTGGGTGAGAGTGGCTGCGGCAGTGATTTGGGAAAGGATGCACTATTTAATAATCCTTTTGTGGACAAGATATTCCATTTGATTTTTCTGTTCTATTTTTCCTTTTGCATATGATTTTCTTTAGGAATATAAAATCCTGAGTGATTAAGAAACCATCCACATGGTTTTGCTCTGAAATCAACTCCCCCAAATTTGGCAGTATAAAATGCTCTCACTTATTGCTCTAGACAAAGCCAAAACTTTCAAAGTTAATTCTGAATACCTGAAATTCTTTGGCAACAAAATAATTCGAAGTACTAGTAGAAAATTTATGGATTTCAATTAGAGTTTGTAGGGTATCATAATTCTAGTTTTATATTCCATGCAGTTCAGTGTTTTGGATTTTTAATGGGGCCAGTGCAGTAATAATAAAAGTGATTCAAAATGCACCCAGTAATTACAGAGATTTGCTGTTGCCTTTGCATTAAAAATGATGATGATTTACGCTCAGTGAAATTGCAGTCGGTGGCTCTATTTAGGCTACTCTTGCTATTAAGCTGCGTATTAGTTATGGTCAGTGATTTAAAGCTTAAGAGCTATATTAGAGGGCTATCAAATTATTTATTCTTTTATAGATAATAGTAAATTTGAAACAGACGTTAGGTTAATTATAATCTTGTACATTAAAGAATACATATTAGCCCTTTGTCTCTTCTTAGGTCTTTTGAAATTCATTTCAAGGAAATGGCAAATTAGGTGATTGGGTTAGAAGGCCTGGTGTATTCACTTCTGCCTCCTGGTTTATAAATGGTTAACACCTTTTCTGAATGTTCGGGAAAATAGTTTTGACTTCTCATTGTGAACCTTTCTCCCTGATAAGCAAATGGTAGTTTTCATTTTACACTTGTCCTTGTTCTAGGTTGATATTGCTTAAATTATGCTGAAAAGATCAGAGAGGTAGGGCCTCCTTTCTCCTGCTGTGGGAAGTGGGGGCAGTGAGGGCTGGAAATGTGATTAAGGGTACATACACTTTAAACTAGCATTGCAGGAAGGAGTTTGTCATTATTCCTATTATTAATAATTACATGTACATGTATAAATTTGCATGTATATATGTGCTCTTCATTATAGTTTTACGTAAGACAGAAATTATCCAGTGTAAATATCAGATGTGTCAGAATGTGAATTTTTCCTAACAGTAATTAAATTTGATATTCAAATTCCTGTGTTAATGTTCTTGTGTAATGCTTGAGTGTTACACTAAATCAAGAAAAAGTTTAAGATAAAGAGATTCTGTCTAAGCCTGTTAAATCGAATGAGAAAAATAAATTTAGGTCAAGTTAATATTATTAAGCTATGCTGTAATAAGAAAATTATGCCCCCGCCCCTAAATCTCAGCACCTTAACAGGGACTTATTTCTGGCTCCAACAAAGTTCAGTGTCTGTTGGTGGAGGCTTTCTTCCACACAGTGACTCGGAGATCCAGGCTCCCCCCATCCAGTGGCCTGTCATCTCAACACATGGCCTCTTCAAGGACAAAAGACCTTAAGATTGGTTCATGGTATTTTCTAAGAGTGTGGCCTAGAAATGACTTCTGTTATTTCTACTTACATCCCATCTGCCAGAACTCCATCAAATGTCCCTGATATATATGTAGGGGAGCTTGAAACTAGAGTCTTCCTTTGTGCCAAGGAAAAGGAAAGGGTAGCAGGTGAACCAGTGTTTCCTCTGCTGCGCTATGTAAATGCTTCTGCGCTCCGCCTGTATGCACGTGAGTTTATAACTGGAAAAGTGCCATAAAGGCAGGACATCTTTTAAGCAATTTCACCATCTCCCCTTTCTCGCTGAACTTGTGTACTAAGAATTGGAAAGAAAATCCGTTGATGGTACTCAAATTCCTCTCCCTTGACACATTTTAGTGTATCCTAGCTACTCTATGCCTCTTCCCTTCCTTTAAGTAGTTGGTGGCCCAGCACAGGAGTGACACTGCAACTGGGCCATTAGTCTGTCCCACATCCAGTGCTGCTTTTCCATAACTGACCCTCCTCTCCATCTCTTCCAGAGAAATCCCCTCCTTTTATTAGAATGAATGGTGCACATTCTGAAGGTGGGTAAGAATCATTATTCAGCTGTTTATCGATAGAACACTTGAGTTGATAAATCTAGTTACATGTGGTATCAGTTTTTTATTGCCACCTGACAAAGTCCCACAAACTTAATGGCTAAAAAATAACACCCATTGGTTATCTATCTTACAGTTCTATAGGTCAACATGCTGGGTAAGTTGGCGGGGTTGGCTCTGCTCAGGGTCTTCTGAGACCAAAGTCAAGGTATCAGCCAACCTGGGCTCTTATCTGGAGGATGTGAGGGAGAATCTTCGCCTAAGCTCCTTTAGGCTGCTGGGAGAATCCAGTTCCTTGCAGCTGTACATGCAAGGTTCCTGTTTCTTTGCTGGCTGTTAGCAGTGGGCATCTGGAGACCGACTGAGTTCTTCTCACTAGCCCTTCCATCTTCACACCAGCAGGAGTGGGCCAGGTCCTTCTCCTGCTCCCAGTTTCTCTGCCTTCCTGTCTCCTTGCCAGAGAAGCACTATGCCTTTAAAGGACTAGGATTAGATGAAGCCATCCTGAAGAATCTGCCTTTTGTCATACAGTGTAACCTAATCAGGGAGTGACATCTCATGGTATATTCACAGTTCCACCCATACTCCGGGGCAGAGGCGGGGTGGATTGGACAAGGGTCACTGGGGACAGTCTTAGAATTCTGCCTCCTGTACGTGTTTCTGCCCAGGATGGGTTGGAAAGGAAGTTTTTGTTTAGCAGAACCTGCATTTTTGCCCAAATGGAGAGTTGAAAGGTAAGAAATCTTCCTACAACAAGAATTAGATGGGGGGAGGGTTCAGCTCAGTGGTAGAGTGCCTACTTAGCATGCATTAGGTCCTGGGTTCAATCCCCAGTACTTCCACTAAACAAAATGAATAAACCTAATTACTCCCCCTGAAAAAAAAGTCTTAAAAAAAATTAGACATAAGTAAGGGAAGATGGGGTGCCTGGGACTGGTGAGGAGAGGAAAGATGAATTTTCTTTCAAAGGCTTCATGATATATAGAAAAGACTTAAACAGCAAATTAATTTAGATAGCGGGCATATAAAATAACTTCCTTTCTTGATTTTTAAATTAAGTCTATAATCATAAAATTACATGTAATAAATAAAACAAGAAAAAATATAGTAATGGCCAATTAAAAGAGAAATTTAGTGGGGAATGAATGGGAAGTGGAGGGAAAGCACCGAGGGTAAAATCTGTTCACAGATCTTAATCGGGTAACAACAGTCCTTAAAGGATAATGTTGCTGTTACTAAAAAGCGGGTTGTGATTTTATATAGTGTTTTATAATTTTCGTACATGTTGTCTGCTCCGAGAGACCACTGTGCACAGATTGATGCCCCACCTCTCACTGTCATACTCTTGTTTTACTGTCTTTGAAGACCTACCCTAAAATGAAATTTTCTTGGTTAGTTACACGTTTGTTTATTCTCTGCATCCCCCCCCCCCCCAAAGTGTATACTCTGGAGGGGAAAGGACGTTGTCTGCCTAGCTCTTTACTGTCAGCCCCGTGCCCAGAACTGAGCTGTGCATGTAGCAGGGGCTCAGTAAATTCAGACTGAATAAATACATGAATGCAATGATTTGCCACCCTTTCATCAGCGGCCCCTGAAGGCAGATCAAATTAAGTAAAGGCCTGGATGTTACAATTTTCTCTCCCAAATATGGATTCCCTTTATTTAAATGAGCGTTGTTGAACCTCTTCCCTCTTGGTCATTTCATCCAACGAAATTCTGAGATTCTTAAGTTTATACAAAGAACCTGATATCCCTGGTCAGCAGGCTGGTAAATCAAATGCTCCAACTGTAACGTGCTTACTTGCAGGAGTATGTATTAATAAATCAAGTTGAATTTTGTCTTGTCAATGTAGTGCTCACCTAGCTATTTTAAATTGTTTCATTGTTATAGTAGGTTGTTAAATTGAAAAAACAATACTTTCCATAAAATGCATATACTTTTTAGGTAACTTGAATGCAAAATTATGACCATAATGTTTCCTATCAGCTTTGCCCTGGAATGTGAATACAGAGCGTTGAAGCCTACTCCCAGGTCTGTCATTAACTTCCTTAGAAGTCACCTCATTTGTGATTTCTGAGAACCATCTCACCATCTATAAAATGAAGAGATTCACAACAGAAGGAGTAGATGATTTCTTATGCTTTCCTGTGAGGTATCCCCTCATGCTTTTTTTTCCTCATTGGAAAAAGATTTGCTTTCTTTGAGACTTAGTATTCCTAAATATTGGCGGCCATGTGCTCAAAGAAAAGATGGTGCTGTGAAAGAATTTGCACAGAGTTCCTTAAAGTGAATTGTTCCTCCCTACACTTGGCTTTTCTCCCATGAGAATGAAAGTATAGTATGATAGATTGTATTACTGTACTCTGAATCACCCTACCCACCACCTCTCCCTGAAGGAGGACTATATATTTTAGCCCTTTGAACTGAGAATAGGCAGATGGCTTTTTTCGGTCGATGAAAGGTGAGTAGAAGTGATGTGGACCTCTTCCAGGCAGAAGCTTTATGAAACTGTGCATAGTTTACAAATTTAATATTTTCCCTCAAGTCACAATGACTTGACTATGTTTCTGATGGAGACTGGTTTGTCAGCTTTGGTCCTGAAATGAAGAAAAGGGCACAGAACCATAGCAGACACACCTTGGATTTGTAGCACGAGTGAAAAATAAACCTTTGTTATTGTA
Organism: Camelus dromedarius; assembly: GCF_036321535.1. Taxonomy (NCBI): domain Eukaryota; kingdom Metazoa; phylum Chordata; class Mammalia; order Artiodactyla; family Camelidae; genus Camelus; species Camelus dromedarius. Next base: position 16,337,949 of record NC_087441.1, on the reverse strand, counting down.
AGCCATTGAAATCCTGGGGTCATTTGTTACTGCAGCATAACTGGCCCACCCTGACTTATACACATGCCTGATGCTCATTTGCACCAGTCCAAATCATCTTGGCCTTAATTCTTATTCCACCCACTGCTGAGTGAACAGTTCTGCACAGGCTTCAACCAGCAGCACATGGGTGTAGCCTGTCAGCTCATTGGCTCAAGCCCATGCTTCTGCGTTTAGAGAAGCTCGGATTTTGTCATTCACTCCTGTGGCAGCTGACTAGTTGCTCACCTGTGTGTAAGCAAGAAGTGCAGAAAAATGACCACCCACAGGCAAACCTTGACAGATGGGTAATAGAGAGGGCCAAATGTTTCCCTCTTTCTTCTCTCACATGCGTGGTTCTGAAGTGAATTTCCTAAGACTCCTTTGAAGGTCTTAACAGAAACAAACAGCACATCACTGAGTAGCCAACTCCAGATACATCCTTGTGTTGGCTTTCCCTCCTTTATTTTACTCTCCCTGGCCCCTGCTTCTGCTCTCTGGGGTCACATTCCCAAATAAATGACCTGCAGGTAAGCTTTTGTCTGAGGCTATTTGGTGGGGGAACCAGTTAGACCTTCATTTAATTGAACCAATCAAAACATTATCCACGACCAGAATGAATTATTTAAGTCATTCAGCAATGTAAAGCATTATACTGTGCATTTATAGAAAGTTTTGAAGCATAAACACTTTGCTCCTCAGCCTGGAAGTTATTGTTAGATTTGCTGATCCCAAAATAAGATCTTCCCCTCCCCTCCACAGAGATTAATTTCCTGTCATTAGTTCTCAGTCCATCTTGATGCCATAACACACAGGCCTTGGATGAGAGGAATCCTTTTTTTTTTTTGAGATTCAGTGATTTATTGAAAGCATATTGTTAGGCATATGTTTCTGTGTTTAATTTTTATTTTATTTTTAAAGTCAATTAGATCTTACTTACTCAAATGAAATTTTTTATTGAAGTATAGTCAGTTACGAGGTGTCAATTTCTGGTGTACAGCATAATGTCCCAGTCATGCATATATGTATGTGTGTGTGTGTGTGTATAAAATTCCTTTTCATATTCTTTTTCACTAAAGGTTATCACAAAATATTGAATATAGTTCCCTGTGCTATACAGAAGAAATTTGTTTTTTGTCTATTTTTATTATAGTGGTTAACCTTTGCAAATCTCTGTTCAGCTGAATTTTGTTGTTTAACAGATGTCTTAGAGATCCTTGCATTAAAAATAGAATGGATTAAATAAACTGTGTAGTCAGATGTTTAAATAGTAATGCAGAGGTGAGGTTTTGGTGAAACTGTTGTTCTACAGTTGCTCTGAGTTGCCAGTCCACTGATGATGCCCATGGGATGTGTGTCTGCGTTATGGGAAATATTGCCGTGTTTAGGAACCTAATTGGCCATATTCCCATAGCATCTTGGCTCTGTTTCCTCTTTGCCTCCTCGTCAGTCTATTCCATAGAAATCTTAAAATCACAGCGTGATAGAATTGGAGGATATCTTAAAATCGTCTAGTCAAACTCTTTATTTCGTAGGTCAGAAAACAAGTCCATAGAGGTTAAGGAAAATGATCCACTTTGGTTGAAGGGGTAGAAATTGAGGGGGATGTAATTTTGGTTGTTAAGGAGATACCATTCTTTTTTGACATAATTAAATTCTTGATTGTGATGCTCTTAAATGAACCATGAAATTCTAAGCACTTCCAATCCAAGTGTGATTTTTAATGAAGGCTCCCCCCCCCCAATCTGAATGTTAAGGTGGCAGATGCATAACTAATCTTAGCTGACTCTATATTAAGAAATCAGCAAGGTGTCTTTATTTAGCTTGCATGATCTGTGAATATAATGTAGTGTCAGATAGCATGATTTTGCACATTATGTCCTAAAATAAAAATGGCTCTTCCTTTAAAGCAAAATGCAATACTGAGAGGTTATTTTACATTTAGTCTCAAAGGGAATGAGAAGTCCAGAAGAAAATAACTGAAGAACTTGTTCCTCAGTGTAGTTTCAGCAGATGTTTACTTTAAGTACTATTTTATCTGACAGACAAAGGTCAGCTCTTGGGACTGCATTCCATGTCATACAGAGGGGAAACCCTTATCAACTATAGGGGGTTTCTAAAATCCCTTGTTATCCTTAGTTTTGAATTGTCTGAAAAATTTCCAATCTGTTGAGCCTCCCTGTTTTTGCTTGGGGAATGTTTCCATGGATCTGTATTAGTTCCAGGAAATTTGGGTCCTTTCTGTTATCTCTGGAACCAGGCATGGTTCCTGAAGAAACTACATGGGATTATCTGTTTCTCTGTTTAATGTCTTTGCTGCAGTGGGTCAGATTCCTGAAGGAGTAAACAATAAAAAATTGTAAGGCCCAACTGTGGAAGACTGTATGGAGAGGAAAGCAAGCTGTTCTGATTAAAGACATTAAAAAATATTGGCCTTTAACTTCTTGAAATACTGCTGTGTTCAAATGTACTGAAATACGTCTTGCCTGGCATACGCTAACCAGGGCAAGACTGCAGCGACCACTTGATGTTAGACTGAGGTCAGGGTTCTGGTATTTGACCTTCACTTGACGAATCAACTTTTATTTTAATGTATTTGAATTTTTTCAAGAACATGCACTTAGCTTCTGATGATTCTATTCCTCTGTGAAAATGGCTCCTAATCTGAGGAACCCAGACCCTTGAGGAATTAATACAAGGGTCCTGGAACCTCCTTGGGAACCAACCGTCCTCAGTGGATTGATACATAAATAATATGTTTCATATAAATTTATTTGAAGGTGTTCTTAAATTCTTAGTCACTTTTAAAGCAGCCATTTTTCTCAATCACAGATCAGTAGGAAGGTAAGAAATATACGATAGTGAAGTTACTCTCGTGTGTGTGTGTGTGTGTGTGTGTGTATGCGCGCGTGCACGAGTACATGTATGCACACGTGAACGTGCCCTGTGGCGGGGGTGAGCAGGCCCTATGTTTTAAAACAATTATAGAGGTCTTTATGCTTGAACAAGCTGAGAGCTGCTATGGTAGCTATGTTCTATAGGGCATGCTTCACAAAGCTAAATGAAATTTTAAAAAGTTAATGGCTAGACAGCGCTTAAAGCACACACATTATTCATGATTTATTCTAATAACGTTTGTGGATGACTAACTTAATAATGCTGCTGCACATCCATTATGGTTTTGTTCTGAAGATGGGCCTAAGTATCTATGTCTCCTCAGGGGTGGGTTTATATCACTCAGTGATTGAATGAAGAAACAGAATAGAATAGAATAGGGGTAGGTGTTAGAAAAAACATCCAGACACTTACACAGGCTTATACTGTGCTGGATACTGTTCTAAACAGTCTTACAAATATTAACTCATTTAGTCCTCATAACAACTCTGAGATGTAGGTACCAGTGTTGTTCCCATTTTAGTTGGGAAACTGACGCATAGGGCAGTTAGGTTAAGTAATGTGCCCAAGGCCACCCACCCAGGAAGTAGTAACCCTGGGGTTTCCTTCCAGAGTCTGAGCTTGGATCTCTAGCTCTGCATTGCCCTCCCCGCCCCAGGGCTTTCCCTCCTGCCAGGAAGGGAGGTGATGATCGCTGACAAATACCTGGAGGGTAGGCTGGTTTGGTTTGAGGAGGTCTACCTCATCTGCCATCCGTTCCCCAACCTGCCCCTCAACGTCTCACACGCACACGCACACGCACACACCCTGGGCTTACTCTGGACACAAGACATTAAGCTACCTTGAACTGGAACTGTGAAGCCCTTCGATTTGGGTGTGGCTCGCAAACTTTCTAGAAGTGGCACTCCATAACAGCAGGTTTGTGTGGTGAAGACCTTCCATGTCTGATGGAGCTCAGTCTTACTCACATATTTTGCTGCTTCACGAGCCCATTTACAGGTCCTCAGCATTTATTCAGACAGGGCCAGCAGCTTGAGGATTATTCAGATGACTTCATAAGTACAGTTTCTTTAAAGTAATTAGCTGATGGTCCTTGAGACCCAGAATGATGGCATCAGAGCGTGTGGCTTTCCTGAGACATTTGAAAGGTGTCCCTCTTTCCCCGGCCAAAACCAGAGAAAAGGTAACGTGAAAGGAGACAGCACAGATCCCCTGACTGGGACTTTGCTCCGGCTGCCACTCCACATGCAAATGTGTTTTGGGAAGAATTGTTAAAGAGGATGTTGACGGTTGTCTTGCTTCCCTGCTCATTCCAATTTGGCAGGTGCAGTGAAGGCTCAATGGGAGCCACGCTTCAGTGTTCGGGGAGCTGGGCCTGGACACAAGGGACCATGGCTTATTTTTGGTCAGAATTGCCTACTTTAGTTACTTCAAAAGCTCTTGCTGTGTGAAGGCTGGCAAGCACAGTCCCTGAGAGCAGCATTTCCCACGAGCCAGCCCAGCTGTCTTCGCAGACCCTCTCCCCAGACAAGAAAGGAGAGTCAGCTCACATCTGTGGCAGGAAGGCTCCAGGCTTTCTAGTTTCGGGGGCCCAGGCAGGTGGGGAGCCAGGAGGGTAAAGACAGAGCGATTGCTGGGAAGGAGTTATCCTTTCAAAGGGCAGGATTAGAGTCTAGGATGATGAGTTAGTCTGAGATTTACTGGTGCTAATTTTGTGGCCTTGACTCTGGCATCTAGAAGTAGTTTAAATAGTGGTTCTCAAACTGTGGGCCTCAGGTCCCTGGGGGTCCCTGAGACCCTTTTAGTGGTCTATGAGGTAATGATTATTTCATAACAATACCATGACATTATTTGCCTTTTCCACCATTTGCCGTGGTTGCACAAAAGCCACAATGGGTAAAAATGCTGGCATATTGGTGCCAATCAAGGCAGGGGCACCAGACGATATTAATGCTTATGGTGTGCTTCACCTGGACACATGTCCCCAAATAGCCATTTTCCCTAAAATATCCTGGACGAACCAATAGAAGTTAGCCAGTTTATTAAATTTCAAATTTTGAGTACATGTTTTTAAAGAGACATATTCAGTGTGACAACATGAGAAGTATGCCCAGAGACTTCTGCAGCTGATGGAAGTGTGTGTGAACCGTGCCTCCTCACCAGCCACTTCTGCTGCTGTTGGAGTCACGCGCTGACCCAGCCGCTTTCATCTGGGAACATCGTTTTCACCCGGAAGAATCACTGAGGGACAAACTGTGGTTACTTACTGACTTTTTGGCAGATACATTTCTTTAAAGTGAATAAGGTAAACCTAGTATTTCAAGAAAAAACAACGGATTGTATTTGTTAATGGTAAAATTTGAATATTCAAGTAAAAATGACATTAAAAAAAAACTTGTATCTGCCACAGTGAACTTGACAGTTTCCCAAGATTTGAGGGGTTTTTTGTTGAGCTGGGTGGTGATAGTACCAAATGTTACTTTTTTCATATTGAATAATGTTTTGTGTTAACATTTGGAAGATCTGCATAACTCAGGAACCCACTATTTTCCACATGGTTAATGCATGATGTTACCGAATCACATATGAGAAGAGCTCTGTTAATAATAGAAGACAGACTAATGATTTTCATATAATTAATGGGGTACATTTAAAAGTTCACTGATATGGTTTCAAATTTCACATTGCAACTGACTAAAGAAACTATCTGGTGTCAAATTTTGGCATGATATCAAAAGAATATCCACAATTGTCTTCCTAAAAAAGCTATTAAAATACTCTTCATTTAATGGCACAGATTTTCTTCATATGACTTCAACTAAAACAACATATTGCCACACACAATTCAAATGTGGAAGATGTGAGAATCCTGTAGCCTATTGAGCTAGCCTTTAAATAGATATGCAAAAATGCAAGACAACACCATACTTCTTATTAATTTGGGGGAGAAAATGTGTTTTATTTTTCACAAAAATATTCTTTATGCTAACATATAATACATGTACTATTTTAACTTTCAAACGAGTTAAAGAAATCTTTTAAACATTTCTCAACTGCAGTTTCAGATATGGTAAATATCGACAGTTTTAACCCATATAAACAAAAGCTATTTGGAATCCTCGGTGTCTATTTAAAAATGCAGATTGCTCCTGGAACCAAGTGTTTGAGAATGCTAATGTAGAATATTGCCATGTTTTTCTGGCTGGAGGTTTCTGAGCTGTCAGAGGACTCAGAAAAGTTTCCCAGGTTGGGAACAGCAATTGTTTCATTATGTACCTTTAAATGTATCAATGAAAATTATTTAAATATTTTCCGCTATAAGATGAAAATCACAGAGAGTTCAAATATGCTTACATTGTGCATTAAACTCTCATTCTTCAATAACTGATTTCAAAACAGAAAGATGCTAGCATTTACATTCAATTTTTGACTTATTAGAAATATAAATATCCATGTACATAGTGTGTTATTTGTAGAGAAATGCTTGCAAATAGCCACTGAAACCTTCTGTCTTGTCTTGCAGTTCAAAGCATATCATAAATATTGAAGTAAATACTAGTGGACATCAAGCAAAAGGAAAACAATCATCCCAACTGCAGGTTATTTTCTGTTTTTGATGCTGTAGCAAATAGTGAAATCTCAGTCTGCATCTTAATATACGTGGGGCCCATGTAAAAACACAGTATATAGTTTTTAATGTATTTTTTATAAATCATATCTTTCTTACATAATTAAACAGTTTGCATCATTTATTTAATAGGATGAAGTTAAAAATTTCTTATGAGTGACATTAAATATAATGTCTAAGTAAGCATTATGCACAACATTTAGTATTCTGAATAAAAATAAAATACCTCTTGCCTAAGATCACATTTGCATGTACTGCTAAAAACAATGAAGTGATGAAAAATACTCCTAAGAGTATTTGAGAAGTTATGTATTTCTGTGAAAGGGCTCCATACTAGTTTCTGAGCGCTACTGTAACAAAGCACCACAAACTGAGTGGCTTAAAGCAACAGAAGTATACTCCCTCACAGTTCTGGAGTCCAGAAATGAATCACAGTCTTGGTGGGGCCATGCTCCCTCCAGAGGCTCTGAGGGAAATTCTTGCCTCTTCCAGTTTCTGGTGGCTCCTGGCGTTACTTGGCGTGTAACTGTATCACTCCTCAGCCTCTGTCTTCCCGTGGCCTTCTCTGTGTGTGTCACTCTGTGTCCTCTCCTCTTCTTATAAGGACATCAGTGATTGCATTTAGGACCCACCCTAGATCCAGGATGATTTCATCTCCAGAGCTTAAACCAGCTGCAAAGGCTGTAATTCCAGGTTCACATTCTGAGGTTTGAGGTGGATGTGAATTTGGGGGGGACATTATTTGACTACTAATTCCCAGTCAAAAATGATGGGGGATGCAGACATACTTTTACAGGGCTGGGCTTTGCTGTTGCACAGAACTGCTCTGCCCCTGATCGGCACTTTGGCCCTCTCAGGGTATCTGCACTTCTTTCTGCAGTAAGTTTTGCATATTTACTGTTATGTTAGAACCTCACTATATTCTAACTTTTTATTGATGTACAGTCAGTTTACAAGGTTGTGTCTTGGAGTATCTACACTTCAAAGCCTCAGGTTCCCCATGTGTAAACTCAGTCCACGATAGCCATCACAGTGGCTTGTGGTGAGAAGCAAAAGAGATGATGTACAAATATACTGTGTTCTCAGCACCATGTCTGGCACAGAGGAAGATCGCTTAATTACTATTGGTAGCTGTTTACTGTTGCCAGGGTACGCAGGTAATAATAATCATAGTATGTACTATAAAGTTATGGTTAATGGTAATTACATTGGTAATAATCGTGGTGTGAGTTAGTAGATTAGTGTTAATGGTGATTTCAGAGACCATTTGTACATGATAAATGATGATTTTACTGTGAGCAGGTGGATGAGAGACGGAGACAGGGAGGTGAGATACCCTTGACCGAGCAGCCAGTGAGCCTAGTTAGAGACAGACGTTGCTGTAGACTGACTGTGTCTTCCCCAAACGTTATGTTACGTTGAAACCTAATCCCCAATGTCTTGGAAGTTGGAGGTGAGGCCTTTGGAGGGTGATTAGGTCATGAGGGTAAAGCCCTCAGAAAGGGGTTGGTGCCCTTATAAAAGAGACCCCAAGAGGCACCCTTGCCTTTTTCTCCTGGGAGAAGCCAGTGAGAAGATGGTGTCTGTGAACCAGGAGGACGGGCTCATCAAACGCTGAATCAGTGGGCACCTTGGTCTTAGATTCCCAGCCTCCAGAAGCGTGAGAAATAAATTTCTAGTGTCACAGCAGCCCAGATAGACCAAGATAGTTATCCATGGTACCGTTTCATTGAAAGACCCACCAAAGATGTCTTCAAGAGCTGCACTAGAAGACAGAACACTAGGATGCAGCCTCTTCTAGCATTTATCCCTGTTTTCTGTTCTGGACTTCTGTTGAGCATGTCTAGGCCTGTGTCCTGATCACTTTTTGGGGTGGTATTTGGAGACTTTGAAGCATACTACAGAAAAACTCTAAAATCCCTTTTCACTATGGTTCCATGCAGTCCAGTCCAGCTGCACCTGCATCTTGCAACTGTCAAGATGATTTCATGTCACAGTTCCCTTGCTGGAGGTTTCAGATACCCAGCCTCCACCCCCCCCCCACACACTTCCTTTGAGCTCCTTAAAACTTTACCCTTGCCCCCCTCACCTCCCCTTCTAAAGATAACCTTGGCTAGGTCATTACTGAGAACTGCAAGTCCATTGCACATGAGCTGATCCCTCTCTTTTCCTTTCATCTCAAAAAGTGTTGGCATCTTTGCGCATCCATTATTCTTCCTTCCCTCTGTTTCTCATGAGGAATTACCCCTCTTCCCTCTAAGACTAACCCCTCCTCTGGGTATCTACTCTTGGCCCAAGTAATAATTATGGTTCATAATTATCCCTTTGTTTTCTTGCATTTGGTCTCTCTCCATGGAATCCTTCCATTCCATCTGTAAAAATGCCCAGAATCCTTCTTTGTTCTTAAAAGCACTGTCCCCTCCAGCTACTATTTTGCCTCCTTAACTATGCTATTAAACTCCTTGAAAGTGTGGTGACCTAGCCCCAGCTTCATGTTGTGACCAGCTGTTAATTATTATAAAATTGTTGAAAGAACAATTCAGAATTTGCAACAGTTAAACTCCTGATAATTTCTTTCTGGTAGAGATAAGACATGACTGAGCAGTCAGGAGGTCCCAGGCCTCTGAACCGTGGTCTCCTGGAATTCACTGCCACTTGCAGACCACAGCCCAGTGCTCTGTTCTCCGTGTGGGTGACTTGAGCATATTCAGAATATTCAACGATGATTATAACAAAGTGCTTCTAAGAAATCGGGAATCTACATAGCTATTCAGTTGGAAAAATCATAAAATCAGTTAATGCCCTGAGGAGAACATAAACAAAAGATGCTTTTGTCTTTTAACCTCTGAATTTGTTCCTGAGAGTTTGCTGAATAATTAGGAAAATTCCATCTGCTCCAGGATACTTTCCCTGTGCTGAAAACCTGCAGCTTTAGTCCTGAGTGAAGCTGAGAACTCATGTGGGTCCAGAGAAGATGGTGAGAAGCAGTGTCGTTCGTTATAATCTATTTCATTTGTTCCAGGAACTAGATAGTAAATCAGTGCTTACCGAGGACGCACCACGAATGAAGACAGATGGGACAGTGGTGCAGCGTGGGTTATAAATGCATTTGGTATTTGCGTTTAAAGTCAAAAAAAGAAAATATATGTAGATCATTCTAGAGTCGGCCAAACATTTTTCTAGTTTACAGAATCCCTAGGAAATCTACCTCGTGGGACTCCTGTAGCAGGACAAAGGACATACATGCCAGCTCAGGGTGTCACATAACATGGCATCCTCCAGCCTACAGGGGTCTAGGGGGCAGCCTTGGCCGTCCCTGTGCCGTGGCTGGAGGGACCCTCAGATACCTTTCCAGGAACTGACAGTTGACCATGAAGATACATATGAGTTTAGTGAACATATGGATAATTTTTCCTTGTCGTGTAGGCAAAGGGAACTGTGCTATCTGACTTGCTAGACTAAAATTTCTCAATAGCAACTTAGTTTACTGAGAAATTATGTGTAAAAAGTATACTGTGGACACTTCAATCGATGAGCAGTAGCAGTGTGAGACATAAAGTTCCCGAGGGAGATATAAAGCAGTGTCAAATGTGGTTTTTCTGCCACTGGAGAAGTTTACAGTTAAAATGAGGCTGTGTTTACCCCGCCCGCCCCCACCCCATCTCCTAGCAAATTATTAACCTTCCTTGACTCCATAGTGATGGGTAGTGTGACATGGCTGAGTGTTGAGAAAGTCATGAGCAAAAAAAGTCTTGTCTTATCACCAACTGCCCAAAGGTTCAGATTTGTGCACCTTGTGCCATCCAGGAGGAGAGAAGGCAACATTTGTACCATCATTCTTTATTCATTTTTTCCCCATGAGACAGTCACCCACCTCTACCTTAGTTGTAAGGAAATCGCATGGACTAGTACAGTATTGTACAGTCACCAGTTTTATTTTTTTAATCTCAGCAACCAAATGTGGAGAATTTATTAGTTCTACATCTGCAATGGAGTACATTCTTTGAAATAATATCAAAATAGAGCAATAACTTCTAAATGGTTTAACCTGAGTATAATTTTGATTGCCTTTTAATTAAGGGGAAAATCACAAGCTAAAAAGAGTAACAGAATTGAAGACAGTTAAAAATCAGAATAATCAGCTGAGAAAAAATGTAATCTCATAAATCTTAATTTTTAACCACATGATAATAGTTTCTTTATCCCTTAAATAACTTTTTCTGTGCCCCCGCCCTCTGCGCTGTTTCTCAGATTGGAACTCTAGCATGGATTAGGAGAATTGCCAAATATCTGTGAAATAAAAGACTTTCCCTCCACCCATCCCATCCCCCAGGATAGCCTAGAACAAATGAAAACTGAGAAAGTCACAGTTCCATCCAAGAATTAGCTTTGTGTAGCCCTGATCTAAGAACTCTCATTGAAAGTGGTCTCAAAGGCAGGTGGGGGAAGAATTAGGCCAACTAGGGTATAAACCTTTAAGTAATTGTTCCTTAGAAATAGATAATAATTTGGCACATTACAGACTGCTGCTAAAAATGATTTTTAGCAAACTCTGTCTTTAAAAATAGCAAAACTTGGGGAGATGGTATAACTCAAGTGGCAGATTCATGCTTAGCATGTATGAGGTCCTGGATTCAATCCCCAATACCTCCATTAAAGTTTAAAAAAACCCAAAAAACTACCTCCCTCTACCAAAAAAAAAAAAAAAGAAAGAAAGAAAAACTTCAGGAGCATCAATAGGACAAAAAGTAGAACTTGCTACTTATTGGTTCAGAGGTTGGCTTTCATGAATTTTGAACAAGTTTCAGATTTGAGGCAATTCCTTTTATGATTTTTTAATCAACCTAGTACTCTATCCAAAGAAGACTGTAAACGCATGTAAACAGATTGCTATTTTTCTTGGTGGAGTGAAGAGAGATCTTTTTTCTCTGTTGGAGTTTGCCGGATAATTTAGGGGGAAAATGAAATGAAAAAAATGTGTGTTGGTGGGAGCAGCTCTGTGAATGAGGCTGTACTGGCATTGCCTGTTTGCCCAGACGATGTATTTTCCGCAGTGATCTCCTTAAAACTGGTCAGAGTTTTAACATCTGTTCACATCTATTCTCACTTGAAAAGTGGGATCTTCAAGGAGCAGCAGCAGGGATGTCACAAGGCATGTCACAGTGCACGCCAGAGCTCGAGGGAGCGCTCCTAGCAGGGAAATTACTGATGTTTCCTGTGATCATGAAGCAACATGTGCTTGGCTAATTACTGCTCTCCGACCGCTCTCACATCTTGAAACTCTCCATGACCCAACTGCGGAAATCCTGTTTGTCTGCCTCCCACCCTCTCCCCTAAAGAATGAAGACTAGCAAATTGCAAGGCTGGGCTTGTTTAATGAATGCGATTTGTTTTTGTTGAACCAAAGACGCATGAGGTTTCGGAGGCCATTAGCTTGATTCTAGATTTGAGAATGACTTTGTGGCCCACATCTTTAGATGAGTAATATGGAGGGTGTATGTGCTTATTAGATGATAGCCTGTCCGAAGGCATTTTTCTTTGTTTCCAGAGGTTCCTGGAGTAACATGACCTTTGATGGTAGGTGAGGTCATCTTGCTGACTTCAGGCAGAGCGATATCAGGCCTGGCGCAGACACCTGAGACTCGTTTTAATAAAAATGTCCTCCAGATGCTGCCCCCTTCCTTACTGACCCCTTCAAAATCCAGCAGTGGTCTTCCTGAGATCTTAGTAACCCTAATGCTGTAACCTGAGGCTCTTTCTGGTTTTTTGGATAGAAATAGCAAGTTCTCTTGTAATATATATATATACAAATTACATTTTATATATATATACATATATATATATATATGTATATATATATACCATTTTTGTTTCAGTGCCTTTTCATTCATTTATTTATTAGAACATTAAAAATGAAACAGTTTTGCCTTCTTCATGTTAAGGCAACTTCTCCCTTCCCCTCTCAAAAAGAAAAACAACTTACTTTGCCCAGACAGATTGAACATTACTTTTTCACAGTTCGCAACAGGAGTTTGATTTTCATAGAGGCATTGATTGCCTTGGCTGTGGGTTTATTTGAGTGACTATTGAAATACTAGTGAGTAGGAAGATATTATTATTTGGTCTTACAGGGCCTGGTAAAGAGGCCTGAAAACAGCTTGATTCGCTGGAGAAAGAAACTTCCTGAGCTAGAAGAGTAATACTTTCTATCCATTTAGGTTCAATAGCAGGATGATACTACCCAAACTAATTAATAGTGACATATTAGTTAACATATTGCCATCAGCAGGTGGCTGTTTGAGCCGGGGTGAAAATGGCACGTGCTCCAACAAATTATTATACCCTAGAGAAATGTGCAGAGTTATTTTTTAAAAGCTTTTTAATAATGCCAGCAATATGATTTTTGGGGGGCAAGAGATAAAACTGGGGGTAACCCTGGAGAGCTATTGGCTAGAAAACCAAACCAAAACAAAATCAAAAGAGAGCAAAGTTGATTCAACCTTTCCCCAAAGCTTTTCCAATTAAAAAACAACAAGTAAATAGTTGAATCCAAGCAACACAGTCTGCCTGTCGTATCAGAAATCACAGGGGAGACCCAGGCATCCTCATTCTTCCTTCACACTTTTTTTTTTCCTTCTTCTCCTTTGTCCATTCTCGGTCTGTCAAGGGATTCTTGGCCCAGGGCATAACCGTGACAGAGGGACAGGAAACTGGAATCTGTTGCTGTCTTTTCCATTTCAGAGGAATCACTGTGACCATGAAGGGGTTAAAACTGTCAACACGGATCAGACCTTGGAGATAATTAGTGTAATATCAATCCCAGAACACTGTGCAGATGACCACACAGTAGCAGATGAATTCTACTAGGCTAGTGCTCTGTACGAAATCCTCAGTAATCTCTTTCCAGCTCATGCACAACTATGCTTTTTAAACGCCTATGTGAAAAATTACTGTTTGTGCATACGACGTGATTATGACTAAAGATGATTGTGCATCTTTTTTATTTTGGAAAGAGCACTTGAATTAGCACTTGCACGTACAAGCTGGACAGATACGTATCCTCTGAGCATGAGATAGGTTGCCTTTGAAATGTTTCACAGCATGTTGGACTGTCACTTTGACTAAGGCTGCCAAAATGTAGACTTGAGTGATGTGATTTCAGAGGGCAAACTATTACAAGGTATACCCGAAGTTTTTTTTTTTTTTTACTTTCCTTTCAAGAAACATGAAAGGAAAAAGAAGTAGATTTTTTTTTTAAAACAAAACATTGGCTTGAGAAGGATAAAATACATTTTTCATTAATTAACTTCAAAGAGAAAATTGATAGATAAAAAGCAGAGACATGAAGCTGTTTGTCTAAAGTACGTGTGGTAACCAGAAAGGGAGAAGTATGACTTAAGAGTTGGAGCAAGAATCCATGATGGACTAGGGGAAGAATGGGTAAAGGAGAACTTAAATAACCCCGATATGTTCAAATCCACAGGTCCCAATGGCTGGCATCCTAGAGTACTTAATGAATTGGCCGAAGTCATCACAGAACCACTAGATATCATTTTTGAGAACTCGTGGAGGACTGATGAGGTGCCTGAAGACTGGAAAAGGGCATATTTAGAACCTTCTTTCAAAAGGGGAAATGGATGATGACCCTGGAAATATTCATCAGCTTAACTTTTTTGCTTGGAAAAATTCTGGAATAATCAACTTAGTATACTGGGTAACCAACTTACAATAGCTAGAAATAAGGCAGTGAAACATCACACATGAAGAAGTACTGAGTTCATTTTTTAGAGACACACCATTGTGAGATAGAACCTTATGCATACTTTGGGATTCTGCCCTCTGGACTATGAATTCTTGATGAAGATAAATGAGGTTGGCTAAGGCATTTGGGTACCAACAAATTTTAAGTGTAACACAAGGCAAAAAGTTTTCTGGCATTAGCTAGAAATCACATCACTTCTAAATTAGCCTTTAATTTGAGAATGGTCATTTTAATTTTGCATTTTAAGATGTATTTTTTCACTTCATGTAGGACTGTGTTTTCATAGGTTGAGATATTTTATACAACTCTATAGCGTAGTTTGGTGAAGGAATTCTTATGTTGAGGTGCTTTATATAGTTATTTCATATATAGGGACAATTATTAAGCTGACAAATTCAGGAACATCAGCAAGGGAAGGAACTTTTCTCTAACTTCTCTTTTTAAACTTAATCTGGCTGAAGTTTAGTGTTAGGATTCATGAGTGTCTTGCTCTGACATGCACTGAAGAAGAACCAGCTGCATAACTTGATGGCTAGTGGACACTGCCATGGCCAATGGGAATGCCTTGTCGCCTTGTCCGTCCTCACTCCCCAGTTTCCAACGTCAGGCCTTTGGGGGACAGGGAAGTGAGTGGTGGCAGTGGGCCATAAGAGGCCTGAGTAACCACAGCCAAAAAGGAGAGTAGACGGAAGTGGGAGGAAGAATTAAGATGAATCTGGAGTTTTTCTAATTCCTACAGTTCTTGCCTTTGAATGTTGGCAAGTTTTCTTTTCTGCTTAGAAAATGCAACTCTGTTGATGGGACCAAAAACTTAGTTTAAAAGGAGATCATCAAGGAAGATACAGATAGGCAGCAAGCTCCTGGGTCAGACAGCTGCCGAAAGCAGCTGGGCAGTATTGTATTCCAGAATCTTCCCTGCACCACTTAGAAGTACATGAGTCGGGGAGGGTATAGCTCAGCGGTAGAGTGTGTGCTTAGCATGCACGAGGTCCTGGGTTCAATCCTCAGTACCTCCGTTTAAAAATAAATAAATAAATAAATAAACACCCCCTCCCCACCACCCCCCAAAAGAGATGTATGTAATTTACATTCATTTCCTCTTGATGCATACTGGTCCCTAGGAATGGGTAGTCAGCTAAGGTCTCCAAGGCTGATTTTATTACAATACTGCTTTAAAAATCTAAGGTTTACATAGTTTAGCTACTTCAAGAGATAATTTAGACACTGGGTAAAATCAGCCTCATTCTTAAGTACAAATGCAAGGAAATTAAGCTCTAAAAGCCTGTATATGTTGTCTTTTAAACGACGTATTACAGCTTGCAGTTTGTAAGAGTTAGAACTCTAATCAAACTTTCAGCATTGTTTTTTCAAGTGAACTAGAGTCTGTAAAATTTCCAAGCTGAGTTTTTTCATTTTTCAAGGACTGGGGGTCTTTATAGATGATAGATATAATTTATTGTGATAATAAATGGCTTCCTGTCCGAGACCTCATTTCCAGGTGTGACGTCTGTGGTAGATTTATTTCACAGATGTACATTTACATGCGTTTGTTGAACTGTTGCTAGAAAGGGCCCAATTTCTGAAAAATCTATTACTTTCACTGTGGGCATTATGATGCAATCTACCACAACCAAAAAGGAGATTCTCTGATTGTTTTAAAATTTATTTTCTATTTGTATAATATCTAAATTCAGTTATTTTGCTAAATTTAAATCTTCTTTTTGTGTCTGCTATTGGAATTTGAAAATCACAAGCCTCTACCTAAATTAAGAGGCACAATCTAGAACAGTGAAATAGCCAATGGATTATTAAAGACCTCTTACCCAAAGCTAGAGGAAGGAAACTAAAATAAGCAGAAAAATATTAAAGGCAGCTTAGTAATTCCTTTGTATTAAGCTTAAGAAGAGTTATTTTTTCATAGTATTTTTTTCTTTTATCTAACATTCATGATACTCTAAATTTTTTAAGGTAAAGGAAATAGCTGAGGGGCAAATATATTATCAAAACCAGAGGATTATCTTGCTTTGTATTTCCTATAACATCAAGAGAGGTTACAGACTTTTACTTCATAATATTGAGGAATTTGGAGGATTAAAGCAAAATTTTTCTCATTTCATATTAAAACAAAATTTTTTGAGGTGAGGAAAGATTTTATTCACATATTTCTTGCTAGAGAGAATGCATAATTTTAAGGGCTCCTACCTCACCAAAGGCATTTATAGCAACATGGGATAACTGTACTCAAGCAGTTTTTCAATCCAGAGGAATGTACAGCATCTTGGTGGCGTGAAATTAATAGCAAAAACAATAAGCCTTGAGTTTTTATTTTAGAGTTCCTCAGATATTAGTTCAAATTCTAGAATCATGTTGATAGCTTTTTCCTGTGGTGAATCTGTTACAAACATAAGCTATGGTGTAGCATGAGGTTTGATCTTGAAAAATTATTAAACTCATCAGAACTTTTCATCCTTGTCCATAAAATGGGAACAATAAATATCTCGTATATTTCTTAAGAGGCTTAAGAGTTCTGCAGCATATAGTCACACAGTTCTTAGTTCTGTGCTTGACACATAGTAGGTGTGCAATGCCTTGCTCCCTTCCCTTCTTTTTTTCCTGTTATAGGAAACAGATTATCTTAAAACTGACTGGAACACTCAGGCATAAATTGACATGTCCTTATTGCTGCCTTCAACCAAGTGAGTAGGGTCCTTTACTTTCTTAAAGGAAGGATGAAACAAGGTTACAGTAACTGCGCACAGTAGGAGTTGAGTAAATGTTTATTGACTGAATGAAAAGAATGTGATTTTTTAAAAAAACAATGAGCGAATTCCTAAGGCCAGCACTTTTCAAGTCTGGGGAAATAGTCACATAGACACGTAGAAAGGTGTTTTTTTCAGTGTCCTCTTTTTGTGACAGCTTTAGATTGACACATTTGGTGTGCAAATTAGTGAGTGGTGAATGTGCATTTTCTTCTGATTTTATGACCATGATTTACAAATTAGGAGTGCAAATGTGCATCCGCCATAGCCTTTTCTGGGATAAATCCAGCCAAGACACGAAGCAGATGATGGTGGATCAGCAAACTCTTTTCTGTGTGAAGAGAAACCAGACGCACCAGTGACTGGGAAACACCTGCCAGCAACCTGAGGCGAGCCTGTTGGGATTGTGCTCTGTGAAGCATCTGAGCTTTATAAATGGGTCCCTTGCACCGGCGTTGAAGAATCACAAAAAGGAAGGTTGAAGAAAATTCAATCCTTGGACAAAATGATTAATTTTTACATATAATGTTTAATTAGGTGTCAAAATATCATATTCAGGCAGGTGGAAGATTTCTAAATTTCAAAGTAAATAAGGAATAAAGAGTAGAAGATTATATCCAGAGACAGACACAGGAGGTGAACAAGAGCTTCACCTTAAAAACTGCCGGTTCTTCATTCCAACCATGTAACAGGGAAGTCTTCAAAGAGATCAGCTGACAACTCATGCTAAGAATAAAGCCATCATAGCTGCTGTATTCAGTTAAACAAAATAAGTTGTGCAGAGCAAAGCAAATCAGCCAGGCCTTTTCTCTGTTAGAATTTTCTAATTTTATTATTCGCAGTCTCAGTGGTCATCAATTAAGTATTCCTACATCAGATGTTTTGCACTATCAGATTCTTTGATTAGAAAATCCTCTTCAGCTTTATGTTATTAATCTCTAAGGAGATAAAGTCAAATAACTTCCTGCTCCAGGATCATTATTTTAGATATTTCCATAAAAGGCAAAAAAAAAATGGTAGTTTAGAAAAATGAACACCACTTTTTTTTTTTACTTATCAAAATTGATATTTTCTTTTAAATTGTAAATTGTTTAAATTCCTGGAAAGGAAGTGTTTTTTTTTTTTTTTATTGTTGTTGTTAAAAGATAACTTTTAGAAGAAAATGGGAAGTTAAATTCTGTCTCAAGAGCTCAGTGGTATTTTTTTGACAAGCTGGCCAAAATTTCTTCCAATGGAATGAAAGGAAGTCAGTCAACTAGTAAATGTTGTTTGAGACAAGAAATGTCTTTTAGAGATGTATTCTGTATCACGCCCTCTGTCAGATGAATTTTCCCTTGTTATTCCAAAAATGAAACGCTATGTTGGACACCTTGAGGGCAAAGTGGTATATTGATTGGGGCAAATATTAGAAATTCTGTTGTTCATTGAAGTTGTTGCCCTGCTTCCTAAGCTTGACAATATTCTGAGATACCCTATGGGTTACTGAAGCATTATTTATTGACAAGCGCTGCCCGTGTAGAAATGTGTGCATGGGTCTGAAAAATCATCTTGTGTCCATCCAAGCAGTAGAGCAAAGGTTCGTTCTAAATGAAAGTTGCTGTGTGGTTTTGTGTGTGTAATTGCAATTGACACGTTTTTCCTTTCAGTTACTGTTTTAAAAAGGGACCATGGGAGAAGGCACTACAGAAAGCCGAACTGGAACAGCGTCATGAGCCCTGGGACGTATGCATGTGCAAGCACTGTGATTTGCAAACATATGTCCGCTGCTCAATAAATGTTCCAGCTTTCACAGCAGTTCCGCCTTGGCCTCTTTTGTAATCGTTTACATTTTGATGAATGGGATAGAGTCTGTGCATTACTTAAATGGACCATATATAAATGTTTATGGTACTGGAGCATTATGGTTAGCATGGGAAATCAGAGAGCTAACGCAGAAGAAAGGGGAAAGCCAGGCTCCCCACACTGCATGCAAAATTCAAATAAATCATTACGATGTGTGCTTGGATGCTTCTGTGCGATGGTTATATATGTGTATGTTGTGGCTTCCTCCCTTCTCCACCCACCCCACTTTTGACTGAG
This sequence comes from Camelus dromedarius, assembly GCF_036321535.1. Lineage (NCBI taxonomy): Eukaryota > Metazoa > Chordata > Mammalia > Artiodactyla > Camelidae > Camelus > Camelus dromedarius. Next base: position 16,318,808 of record NC_087441.1, on the reverse strand, counting down.
AAAGTACTTTTGAGGGTGATAGCATGTGATTCGGTGCCAGTAATTGTGGCTCCTCCACAGTAGGAGGTGAGGTGGTGGGATATATTAGGTGGGATTGCAAGTGACATTTCTCCACATGGGATCTGCTATGGCTCCCAGGGTCCCTGAATCTCCATCACCCAGTGGTTGTGATTCAACTCTAGATAAGCAGCATCTCTGGGATCATGAGATCTAAATCCCAGCCTTACCACCTTCTGCCTTCAGGACCTCAAGTGAATGAAATAATTCTTGTAAATGCTTAGCGCAATAATTAGCACATGATAAGTAGCCCTGGACATTAATTCAGAGGTGTTTAGTAATAGTGTTTGGGTTCTGTGTGAATGGTGTCGGGTGACAGTTTTGATGATGAATAGCTGTATTTATTCGTACTGAATACAAGACGAGAGGAAAGTAAAGTTAAAGAGAGGAAGATGTGGAGCAAATATTAGGAAGAAGTATGTAAAATTTTGATTTTTAGAAATGAAAAGGGACCTGAGGATGATCTAGACGGGTTCAGAAATTGTGTAGTTAAGACCTGAGGAGCCCTGAGCATGTTGAGGAGCCTTGAGCATGTAGCATACCCACAATGCCATTGGGCTGGTGATAAACAGTTGAGGTTTTCCCAGATCCTCTAATCCTGGCTTTTTGTCTGATGTCAGATCCTAGAAAGTATACCTACAGGTATCTGTGGCATCTTCAAAAAAAAGACCCATCTTTCTAGACAGCCTTAGATTCAGCTTAGGTTCATAGTTCTCAAGGCGTAGTCTTAGAATACTTTTGTTCATAAACTAAAGCTCCAGCCAGCCCCAGGGCTCTGCGTGGGCTAGTACTGAGGTATGAAAACCTAATCTTTCAGCTTGAAAATCTTACACTTCAGGTGTTCTTTGATCTGTCAGCATATTTAGAAAAGTCAGTAATATTGGTGGACAGCATTAAAATGTATTTTTAAAAATGGGGAAATACGTGCATGAAGTAGAGATCCGAAGTAAGGAGTATTTGATAAAGAACAGGATGGTTTATATCATTAATAAAATTGGTTCACCTAAGGCAGCCTTTAAAGTCTGCCAACTGAATCTGCTAAATGAATACTTCTAGTTTCATTCCAGGCCACATGCTGCCCCACTGAGGACTTTTAATTCAAAAGAGTAATCTTGAACAATTTGAAGTGAAAAATTCAGTCCTCATCTTCCCCCACCTTACAGTTTCTCTCAGGACAGGGTGCACTCACATAATTATGGATACTCTTTTGGCCAACCTTGTTCTCTACTTTATTATATCCATGTACCATTAACAGGATGTCTGTGGACTCTCATCTGTCTCTTGGTTGAATAATGAGCATGGATTGTGAATTGTGTATATTCGGTGTGTGCATTCTTTTATGTCCTTTGAGCTCCATCAATTTAATTTCAACTTCTTTTTGGAAATTAATCAATCTACATAATAGCATTTGCAAAAGTAGCCATTTTGAGTGAAGAATATACATTTAATTTCTTTCTAAATCCTGACCTATAAATCAAAAGCCCTGAATGCAATCCAATTTTGGCTTTCCTGGTGAGTAGTGGCTAAGTCACTTCCTTTTACTCCTTTGCTGTTCTCAGATCTGTAAAACCTGAACAGCATTACCTAAACGCACCTTGTGAGAAGTTTGGGAAACAGATGGTATCTGTGAATAACATTATGTCTTTTAGAAGAAAGTCACAGAGTGGCGTGGTCTGGTTTTTCGCTCAGACCTCCCCGAGGCTGTGAGCACACCTGGTTCGCCCCGACGCGGGTTGTTCCCCACTTAGTACTTCGTGGTTCTGGGGTATTCCTGGCAGGTTGTAGGTGCTCAGCAAGTCTTGAATGAACGAAGGACCAAGTGAACTTTCCCATGTGCCGAAGGAAACTGAGTGCTGAAGTTGTATCCATTGGTTCTACCAAGGCATTTCCTGGTCTCAGGGAACTTGGAACTTGGTGGCCTTTGGTTTGAAGGAGAGCATGCCTTTCACTCTGAAACCCAGGAAACCAAGTTTCCCTTTATCAGGAATTCACCTTGGGGTGTAGTTTCTGTTGTTATTCAGGTTCTCTGACTTTCCCTTTTCCTTTTGTATAAAACTATAAATACAATATTTTATAGAATAAAAATTGACATGCTCATTTAGGTTTTCTTTTGCAGAAATGGACTAAATATAATTTGTGAAGGCATGTGAAAGGACTAAAATGACACGCTATTTGAATTATGATTTTCTGTTGGTTGTATTTTCCTAGTCTGAATTGTGAGAGGAATATCATCTATTCCTACAGTTAAAGTGAATAAAATATCAACCTATTCCTGCAATTAAAGCTAATCAAATTATGAAGAATGTACTTATCACAGACATGCGAGTGTATGGTGTGCTGCTAGACAAAATACAAATGTATTTGGATAACCTGTGCTACACAAATAGGAACTTCCCTCATGCATTGTATTTTTGAAGATTTTTTTCTTTTTTTTTTTTGAACTTTTTTTTTATTGAGTTATAGTCATTTTACAATGTTGTGTCAAATTCCAGTGTAGAGCACAATTTTTCAGTTATACATGAACATACATACATTCATTGTCACATTCTCTTTCGCTGTGAGCCACCACAAGATCCTGTATATATTTCCCTGTGCTACACAGTACAGTACATGTTTTTTAGATATATTTTGAACACCCCTTTTAGATATATTTAATATGACCCATGATTTTATCCCTGGAAAGAATTATTTCTGCCCTAAAGATTACTTTTACTTTCTACCAATAGAAAGGCAAAAAAAAAAAAAAAAAAAAGTGAAATAGTTAAGTAAGTTAAGTCAGTCCAGGGTTGTTCAGACTGGGTTTAAATTACAGACAGCACTGAGAATTACGGATGCTTGAGAAACTTGTAACTCTACCGTGATCACGCGCCTTGCCTTTCTTTTGTTCTGCTGATATGTATGGATTATGTGCAAGGAAGGGAAGAACATGAAGGCTTTGGAATCACAAAAACCTGGATGCAAATCCCAGTTCCCTCCTCCTGGCCGAGTGACCTTAAGCAGGTTCCTGAACTCTTTCTGGTCTGTTTTGCCATCTGAAAAGTGAGGTTAATAAAACCCCCTCAAAGAGGTCTTGTGGAAATTGAACAAACTAGCCTGAAACATAACCGATAGAGCGTCTTGTGTTGAAGGAACGAGAATCCTTACTAGAGATCAGGTAGGCAGTGTCGGCAGGTAGGAAGTGGAGGGGTGGAATATAGAAGGAAGTTCTGTGACTCATGACCTAATATTGTTTTCAAGAAGTAAACCTAATCACTCCCCCCCAAAAAATAATAAAATAAAAAATAAAATAATTAAAAACAAATAAAATAAAATTGTTTCAAAATATGTTAGAAAAAAGCATTCTTGCATTTCTCGGGTTGATTACAGACAACATTTAAGCATGTAGTTACCAACACTTAAAAGGAAATTTAATATGATGCCCCAGACAGTTCAAAGCATTCTAAATGTTTGTTCTCATTTAATCTTCCTCACAACCCCATGAGGTAGATGTGGTCTTTATTTGAATTCGACAGCTAAGGAAACTGAAATAAGGACTAATAGATAATTTACCCAAGGCCATTCAGTCAGTAACTAGGAAGGCTGGAATCTGAATCTCAAGAGTGTAACTTTAAGCCTGTCCTCTTGACCTTTATTTATGTTTTATGAGGCCAAATTATTATGAGACCAAACATAAGGGCCATAAATTAAGAAGCAGGAGAGGGCAGATGGATGAGTATAGGGTTTATCGTAAAAGAGGCAGTGCTCGAGGAGTCAGGAGATGGGGAGAAGGTGTGAACTGTATTGCAAGTCTAGGGTGCCACAGAGAGTGAGACACAAGTAAGTGCCACTGAGAAAGAAGAAATGTTCAACTATTACACGATACAGCTTTTCAATTAAGATTTTTATTTACAACTTATTGACAGAGTTATCTTAGACTTACTTGCACATGGAGGTTTATGATTTATATCTCAGACGTACATCATAAAAGTAAAGCTAAGTCAGCGTGAGGTAATTCTTCAATGTTTTTCAGACAGACTCCTCTGAGTCACTTTTGGACTCAGGTGCGTCCTCCCAGTGTCGTCATATGGCCGGCAGGAGTGCTGTGAATGCGGTCTGAGTGCCTCTGTCATCTCTGGATTTCATCCAAACCCTTCTATGACTTTAGATGCGGAGGCTCTCTTGATCTCACCCGAAGCTGTCTGCAGAAGGTTTCCAGACAGTGTCTCATCCTTTCTTCACAGGGTCATTAAGTGGTTCTTTAGCTGAAATGTGGACTTGGGCTATGCAGCTGTGCCATCAGGAATGGCATCTGCGTTTGCACGTGTGCACCTGAGTGGCAACTGCATCAAAGTCGGCTGCAGTTCCCTTCCATCGTTCTCCACAAATGTGTGCATTCAAATCCGTGAGATATGCTTGCATGTCAAGTTACGAGGAAATTTTGACCACTCTTCTCATTTTACTTTCTGTCCCTCTAATTACGCTTTAGTAATTTTGTCTGTAACTACCTTAGACGCAATAAGAATTTAAAAAAATTTTTTGTAGTTGAGTCTGTAGAATTCAAATAAAGACCACATATTACTCTCCAGTGGCTCTCTGACGTGATTTACCCCATAGTCAACTTAATACATATTGGTAATGTTTGGTTATCTGTTATTCTGTATTTCATTGGGATCCCTGGCTCGTGGAGAGTCTTTAAATAATGATTTAAATATTATTTTATAGAATTTAGCATCTTGCCCCATGGAATAATAATAATTTTTATTTGGATTACCGTAATAATGTCGCCCCATTACAGAGTCAACCATCGTAGCACCAGTGCCCCTGCCCGCTGTTGGAAGCAGGAGTTTGTTCTCACTAATGCTTTGGAGTAAGAAAGACTCTATATTGTAATTAGAATTCCAAGTGGCAACTCATAATTTGCTGTTTGGCCTTCAAATACTAGAGCCTTGTTAAAAGTTTCTGAATGTCTTCGGGAGCTCTTAGGCTCTCATTCCTTGTGCTCAGAGTATCTGTGACATGGAGAAAGAGGGTAGGGCCTTGGGACCAGAGAGAAAGACCAGACTTCCTACTACAGGTGAAAAAATGCCTTGGTGAAAAAATACCAAGTGATTTCATAGGTCAGAGCAAGCTATATACAAATTCCATTTAATCCGTGCTGTTACTGCTCCATTTTACAGGTGAGGAAACTAAGGTTCGTAGACTTTTTAAATTCCTTAGGAAATTCATTTCACCTTTTTCATTCTAGGTGTTCTTAGATTTATAAACGGTATACTTGTGAGTACTAGCCACATCCTGAAAATATACTGCATATATCAGATGCTTGAAGTGGAAACTAATTTTATTACACTGGTTTTTAATTGCTTTTCTCCTCCATGCCCTAAGGCATGACAATTTTCCATTTGAAATCACCTTATACATTTTGAGAGGAAAATGAACATTTTGGAATTTTTAACCCCTCCCCCAAATCATTTTCTGTTACACAAATTGATTCTTCCTATTTTGTCTTAAGTGATTGATAATCTTTATTTATTTTTTTTTAAGAAAACTCAGGAGGCAACTTCCTACCAAGGTCCAAACATTTCCAAATGTTTCTGAATATTCTCCATGCTGCCTAAACTGAAGGTATTTAGTGAGCAAATAATTTTTTAGTGGACCTTTGAATGAGAAAGCCTAATATCTTCTGTACTTTTAGTGAGCCAATAATCATTCAGTTAGATACATAGCAAACTGTAACCTTCACTAGTTCTCTCATCTGATAAAATCCCAGTGTTAGCATTAGAAATATTCCCTTTAGAAAATTGTTTCATTGCCCTCACCAAATACAAAACAGAGTAGTATTTATATATATGTTAAGACAAATTCAAGAATTTGATAGATGTAATTGATTAAGGCATAATTTAAAGGAATATTAAAATCATCGCCTCAAATTCTCAAGACTGTCTTCTTTCCTTCTTTTTCTCTTTCTCTTTCTTGAAACTGACAACAGAATGAATCAAATATGTCTCTTTTAGCCCACAAGTTCTATTCATCTGCTTTTATTTTTCTATGCTTTAATCTTCTTCCAAGTACATTCAAAGAATAAGCAAATATATTTTCTGAAAATCTTGGCCCATTTCCTAGATTTTGGAGGTGTGAGGAATGGGTTGGCAAAAAAGTGATTTTTGAATGAAAAATTAAATCTCTACTTAGATGTAAAAACTCCAGAGACATCATTGATACAAACCAAAGTAGCCATTTTTAGTAAGGAAAACATCCAGGTTGTATGTGATTTTGATGAATGAGTTAAAGAAAAACCATGTAGCCACTGAATATAGTGTTCAGTGTTTTTATAACACAAACCACAGTGTTATCTCAACCAATAATTGGAAAAGAATAAACAGATGAGGGCTGTATTCTAACATTGAATAAACTATTTAAAAAGTCCAATCTATCAAAATAGTAGATCAGTTAAATGCAACGTTAGGAATAAGGCAAAGCCCGGCTTTGTCATCCAGTGGGGGGATGTTGGAACACATTTACAAAGCCCACTTTGTGGAGTTACATACAACTGGGAGAATAAGGAAGGACAAGAAAGCGCTATGCGTTAAGTTTACCGCCCATCAGAAGTTTATTGTCTCTTTGCTTTGTAAGGTTTTTGAATCTTGCCTTTAGATTTTTGGACTCTAATTAATAGTTGCTTAAGGTTTAATCATTTTGAAACTCTGGTGCTTAGTTGAGCAACTAAAATGCTATTCTCATTTTTATCCTCATCTCCCCAAAGAGTGCCCTTAAGTTAGGCGGGTAATCTGCGCTGAGCAATGCACTTTCTGCCCACCTTGGAGATACTGAGGGAGCTTTTAATTCACAGCAATTCTTTAAAAAACTGCATGAGAATAAATGTGTCTTCACAATAAAGGATGAGTTCATTCTTTTCGTGATACAAAAATAATTCTGAGGCATTATCTAGTTACAGAAAAAAATTAAGCATAATTTCCCCCTTGATGGTAAAGTTGGTTATAGCAGACATGATAAATATTAATTGGTTATAGTCCAGATTCTGTAGTTAAAAATGGTTCCAAGCATGTGAGATTTAATGTCCATAGGAAAAAAACATATGGCACAGGTCGAAAGTTTTTTGTGAGTAATAATTATTCATATGTTATAGACAACATCAAGAGTAATATCTTCAAAGTGAAAAAAACCTGATCCACACTTATTACAGATGATAAAACGCAGTGCAAAGAAAAGAAAGCAGACGTTGGTGGAAAGGAAAGAGTTAGACGTGGGTTTGAATTGCTCTCAGCTGCCTAAATCCATGTGGCTTTGGGCGAGTTACCTCACCTTTCTCAGGATCATATGAGCCATTTGTGTAGTGCTAGGCACATAGTAAGTGCCCATTAAATGTTAGCAACTGTCATCAGAATTCATTTCCATACTTGGCAACTGTGTGGTTAAGAGTGTGTGATGAACCAAGGCCCAACAAATTCCTAAATGACCTTGTTTGAGAAGAATGTATTGAGCAGTACGCCCAGCAGGTACTGCACTGGGCTCTGACCGAACGCAAGGAGGAACGAACAAAGGATTTACTGTGTGTAGGAGGAGGCGGATGCACAGAGGATTTAAACTCTATCAAAACAAAATGGCACCAGTGCTGACTAAACTCCCAGTGCATGCTGGGCAAGTAAAGAGAAGATGCGTGTAGTTTAGATGAACAGTCTTAAAAGGTGGGTAGGAAGGGGTTTTGTTTACTGAGGGGGTGCAAGTGGAGTGCGGGAGGTGAGGCCTCCCAGATGGGGGAGCCGCACGAGCAAAGACCTAGAGGCTCGAATATGTGTGGTGTTTGTGGAGAGAAGGATGTTGGCCAGTGGCTCTGGAGCCTAGGATGCCTTGGACTAGTAAGTGAATAAGAGGAAAGACAGATATGTCTGTCATAGCTTGGAAGCAGGTCTCAGTTTGTTAAATGTTATATTAAGCGGACATATTTTATTTTATAGGCTGGATATTTTCAAGCTGTTCTTTCTTGGGTATATGGCCTACAGCATTCACAGCCCAAAGTATTTTCATGCCAAAATACATATATATATATATATATATATATAATTAAAGTACAGTCAATTACAATGTATCCATTTCTGGTGTACAGCACATTGTCCCAGTCTTGCATATACATATATATATTTGTTTTCATATTTTTTCTCACTTAAGTTTATTATAAGATATTGAGCATAGTTCCCTGTACTATACAAAAGAAACCTTTTTTTTTTTTTTAATCTTACAAATATATATTGAACCCTTACTCCTGCCAGGTACTGTTCTAAGTGCTAGGAGGAACTAGACATAATTTTGCCATCATGGAGAGTGTATTTCTAGAGAAATATTGATGTGCATCTTTTAGTCTTGGCTACTACTTTCTCATTTACTCAAGAAGGCATATTAGAATGCAAATCCATGATAATCTGGTTATGATAGGAAGAGCCTAATGCATAAAATTACCAATTATGCACAAACTACGGCTTTAAATATGCTTGTGAGCAGATTACTGGTACGTTCAAAAACTGTACCCGCTCTTCTGAGTGTCTGGACCCCAGCAGTGACAACTGCCGCTCAGGTCTCAGGCATTTGAGGAGGGAAGTGATGCAATCTGAGAAGGCACCAGAGGATGCCAGATTAAGGCTAGTCTCCTTCAAGTTCTACTGAGTACCACCGTCCTGTGAATTTACGGGCAGCCCTTCCCTGGGCATCCTCAGAAACTTCCTCCTCCTTGTCTGTCAGCACCACCTCTATACCATTAAGGCCAAAGGCGCAGCTCTTGTCAGTGCAGATCCACCATTGGCCTTTTCCTCTCATTAAATCCTACCTCCCTTGGTATCATTTACCATTCTCATTTCTGTAATTATATTTGTCTGGACCAACCCTGTCAAGTAGCTCTTTCTGCAATGATGGAAGTGTTTTATTCTGCACTGCTCAATACGGTGGTCTCTAGTCATCTGTGACTGCTGAGTGTCTGGACTATGGCTCGTGCTGTGGAGGAAGGCACATTTAATTTTATGAACTTTAAATAGTCTTCGGTGGCTAGCAGTAACATACTAGACAGCGTAGGTCTAGATGTTCATAAAAAATGTCCAATTCTGTATTCTATTTCCTTGACAGTCATATATATGGCAAATTCTTACATTCAATTCTTCTAGTTTTTAAAGTACTGGAATTCATTTTTGCAGCCAATGTATGATTTTAAAAATGAAAATTTTTAGTTTTCTTCTTCCTCTCTTTCCTAAACAGGCTACCTCAGGTTAAGAATTGCAAGAGACAAGAGGTAGCTCTGTGTAGACAAAAAAAATGTACCCTGAAAAGTGGTGTGGTTCCCCTTTACTGCCTCCCGGTTGTCAAGGGATGTGGGGTAGAGAGGGAGGGGCCACGTATGACCTGACAGGTGACTCCATGAATGATGTCATTCATTTATAAAGAGTGCATGAGAGAAGGACTCCGTTAGCAAGACCAGGGAGGTGAGGAGCTCCATTTTGGACACGTTGGGTTTGAGGTCTTTGTGATGAGATGTGCAGCTGGATGTGGGCTATATGTCTGCACTGCTGGAGCATGATCTCTTCTGGAGATAAATGTCTGGGGGTCATATGCTAATTAAAGCCACAGGAATGAGAAGGTGGCACTGCACGGTGTGTAGCGTGAGAAAGGGAAAGGATGGGAGACAGCACATGGCTATAGCATCAGTATTTATGAAGTAGATGAAGAATAGGGGCTTTGAACAAAGTAGGAGGAAAAACCAAGAAAAGACAGTCACCAAAGATGAAAGGAGAGACAATTGCAAGAAAAAGAATATTTGACAGTGTCATCTGCTGTAGTAAGGTCCAGGAAAGGAAGGACTGAAAAGTGCCTATTAGATTAACTCCTACAACATGAAAGGTCAAGGTGCCAGTGAGAACAGGCGATCCGGCTTTGAGGGATGGGCGAGAGGTGAGAGAGTGAGGACAGCAAGGGTGGTCATCCTCTTAGAAAAAGTTGGCTGTAAAAGGGAGGGAGCTGGAATAGCTATGGCGGTGGTGGAGGGAGGTGGGATGGGTGGAGAGGTTTTTGGATTTGGTTTCATTTAGTGCTGAAGGTAGGTTAGAGTTGGATCTAGTTGAGGGGTCCACAGGGAGGGACTGAAGATACGATGTGGGCAAAGGATAAGCAGATCATCCAGGGACAGGGCTCCTGGATGGGGTCCAAGAACAGGTGGAGGGAGATACATCACCCTTAGGCAGAGGGAGGGATGACTTTCAATTTGAGATGGAAAGGACCGGTGTGGCCCCGGGTAAGTTAATAAGCTCAGGAGATGGTGGGAGAGTCCTGTCTGAGTGCTGGCTTTGCCAAAACTCATTTTATGTCTAAGATTCTCTGTATCTCTAAGGTGACCTTTCTATTTGGGTCGATCTAATAGAAATATGGTCATAAAAAGAGTCCCAATTCAAATCAGCTGTGCTCCTGAAGTTGGTCTCCGGCCTTAGGAAAGAGGTGGGTCTGCTCTCATCTCCAGACGGAACAAGCAGCAAGCAATTCTGAGGCTCTAAAATCAAGAGGAGCTTGAGGTACCCCCTTCGAGTAAATTAAAAGCAGGAAGCAAGCACGATAATTGTTTTGGCTTTTCTCTGCACTTTGTATTGCAAATGTGCGGCTTTAATTTTGAAAACACTATGAAAACGCCTCCTTGAGTTTCTAAGGTGCAGTGCCCTAAACAGTGGGGGAGGCTCCGATTGGATCAGCCCTGCGCCCAGAGGCCCAGTGTTAGCAGCACCTGGTTGTGTGAGAAGGGGGTCCGTGGTGCCTGCCTGCCTGCCTGCCAGCCGTGGTGCGCAGCTGCGGTGTCATTGTCTTTGCAGGTGCTAGAAAACACAGTTGCTTCAGGCGTATGGGATGGGCTGGGATCTGGGTGGCATCAGCTTCTGAGAAAATCTTGTTATGCAAAAGGAAAATATGACTAAACATTAAAATACTTAATGATTTCTTAAAATAACCTACCCCTTTCATTACATAAAAACAGGATGTATAAAATCCATATCTAGTTTCAAACATAAACATTTCATTACGTGAATATTTCTCCAACATGAAACAGAGCAGCTGTTTCTCCAGATGCCACATCAGGGCTCTGGAGGGAATAGTTGCTCAGCCCAACACCATAGTTAGCTAGATATCGAAAGAAATACTACAAGATGTATCTGGTCTAATCAGTAAGCCTCAGTGAACCAAAATTTAAACACACAGCATGGAATTAGTGCAAGAATTTGGATTACATTCTAAACAAGGGAAATGTAATTGCTGTGCTTTGAGCTTACCACGTTCTAATTTTTATTATTTAAAACCTATTAAGGATCCAGCACCAGAAACCCTCTTTGTTTTTCCTACAATCAGTTGTCATTGTGGCAGCCAATTGTTTTGAGAGAGAAAGTACAACATTATTATTTATGGGAAAAAGCTGACACATACAATCCATATATTTAGCTGACTTTAATATGCCTGGGCCAGCATATTAAATCAGATGCATAACTACTTGAAAGATAGATCCAGAAGGTTGCGGGTAATTTTTATGCGGGAACCATCAGCCCTATACTGAAATGAAAAACTGCTCATAAAGTAGTCCTATTGCCATTCTGCACACAGGCTGGTAAGATGAAGAGCAGGAGAAATTTAGGGAAGGATTCCGTTGCTCTAGAATGAGTTACCTGATAATTATGTCAAAAAGTGGAATTGGAAAAAAACACTGCAAAAAATTGGCAATTTACCTGGAAGGAATTTATTAGAAAAGTAGCTAGTTTCTTTTCTTTTTGACAGATGAAAGATAACGTCTCTGGAATATTCTTCTGTTTCTAAAATACAGATAAAGAAAAATGTTCGATTATATTTCCAAGTTAAAAAAAAGTCTTTAAAATACTCTAAAATACTTCAAAGAGTTTATGATTTTAGTAAAAATTTATATAGTCTATCCATGTAAGAAAAAATGCTGCAAGGTCAAATGGCAGTATGTTGACAGTTCTTATCGTTCTGATGGGTATGATTACAGGCATTTTTATGATTTTTCCTTTATTAATGAATATTAGCCCTGAGCATGTATTACTTCCATGATTACTGAAACACAACCTCCCCAACCCCCCCAAGTGTTTTGTGCATTATTATGGAGAGTTTGTAAACATTTTTCAAAGATCATTTGTCTTTACATTATGTTATATTTATAAGGAAATTATTTTTTTAATGGAGGTACTGGGGGTTGAACTCAGGACCTCCGTGCATGCTAAGCATGCGCTCTACCACTGAGCTATACCCTCCCCCTATAAGGAATTCTTTAATCTCTGCAATTTGATCTACTCCTTCTTTAACTCTTCACCGCTCATATTCCTAAGATGCCTCAGTGCACAGCGCCAGTGCCAGTCAGTGCTCACTTCGCCTGAAGCTGCCCAGGGCCCAAGTCTTCCGCCTGCTTTTCCAGGCCAGCCAGGGCTGCTCCGGCCCCACAGCTGTGGCCCTGGCCAGTTCCTGGCCCACACCCCTTCTCCTTGTGACTGGCTAATGAAGTCCAGGGAGCACGCCAGGCGGTGTGGGAATGCGGCTTTGGGTAGTGTTTGTTCCCCTGATTCTCCACAGTGTCTCATCACTGATAAATGATTATATGATTTACAATTATATACATATTTCCTTCATGTAATCTACCTTCTTAGAATAAGTAAATGAGGACGCATATTTATCGTTAGAGTGTTTCAGGCCACTAATTAGATTAGCTCTGAGTGCCTGGCAAAACGTAACTCGTGTGTTATCTCTGGCAGATATAATATCAGCTACCTTATTAGAAAGTGTGACAGAAAGGAGAGAAGGAGCATGAGAAAAATCGTTGACTTCACAAAAGTAGCTGCTGGTAAAAATAGATGTGACTAATCAGTGGTTCTTAACGTTATCAAGGATGTATAAATGTACGGTTCTATTAAAAATATTTGGGGGTGTTCTGAACACTGCGCCCATCCCATTTACTCTATATACTTTGCCCCCAACCTCCAATGCCCCAGCCACTAGAGTGAGCCTCCCTTACTTACTGGAGGTGTGTTAGTGCAGGCAGAAGGTTGAGAACCATCCTTAGTGGTGCAAGGATCTGGAGAACGTCATGGCAACTAGATGGAGAGTCTGTTAGTGGAGAGGGATGGAGGCGAGTGGAGGAGTTTTAAACATTGACAGTTTCCAGTGAAAGGCTACAGAGATGACTCCACAAGTGCTGCTGTAAATATTGTCAGAGGAAGTGGAGGTGGGAAAAGATGAATGGATGGAGTTACAGCATGGACCCTTTTCCTGCGGTTGTTAAGTCAGAAAACATGCCCCCAAAGTCAATAATTAATCTCACCAAAAAGAGTAAGATTTTGCTCTTAAGAGCTGTGCTGGGCTCACTACTGCCTCTTATGAACTTTATGTAATGGGCGAGAACTATTCATGAGAAGGCAGCAAAGAGCTCCTGTTAGTAGGTGCATTAAGTCTCTCAGGCCACCAGGAATTCATTCAATAAATTACTACTTTAACATAAGAAATCACTCCTTAATAGCCTGAAAAAGTGTTTCCAAGGAGTAGCAATTTACTTCCTTCTTTTCAGGAGGAATGAGCCCCATGCACAGTATGAAGAACCTGCCTTTTCTTTGTCATTTAAAGGATTCTTATTTTTGATCTTTAATTATGAATTTCTAAAGAACTTTGATTTTTCTTAAGTTGTAATACCATCTCAGTTTGAGAGAGAAAATATATACATAGATTCACACCATGAGTGCTAAAAACAGCTGGTGAAAAGTGATAATTCCGTGTTGACATAAATCCTGTGGGACGGACCACAAAAAAGATAAGAGTTATAATTTCAAGTTTTCTTGGTGCCTCAGTTCTGAACAATGTGGTCGTGACAAAAAGAAATGGGTCACAGCAAAGAATGGGGTAGAAGTGAACATTAGCTCGGAGCCGAGATAAGCCACCCTTAAGGATGGCCATCACGTGGCGCCGTGATTAATTAAGGTATCTGCCAGTCATACGGGCTTGAATCATCACTTCGGGAAGGGCAGATAGCCTCGATATTTACATGGGGATCATACGCTCATATTCAGAGTGCTGTCGCTGCTTCTCTTGGCAGCCTGTGACTTGTTGGCAAAATGTCTTCAATTATGGGCAAACTGCCTAGTCTCATATCATCACAAACCAATTTGTTAGGATGTGTGTATTTGGAAAGCTTTGGAAACAGAAATATTTTACTTATTTTAAAAGGGTGGGGAAAAAAAATCCTTGTTTACGTATATTTCAAAAACACCAAACCTTATGAAATTTCACTCATATAAATATTTAATAAAATTGCGTATGCTTTTCACAAGGGAGACAAACAAGAAAAGAAGTATTTGTGTTAATGATGATGTTAAATAGCTTGTTGGGTGTTTACAGAGAGATTGCCGAATAGAGAGACTAGAATATTTCTGCCTGCCTGAACTCCATATTTAAACTGATCAACAATACCATGGTCTTTCTTTGAATAAGTCCATGTGGCCTAGATTTTTAAAATCATTTTCTTCATACTCTGTGTGAAAATAATAGGGGTTAAAGTATTAACTATTATAATTTATAATAATATAAGGACATAAATGATATAAAGATAAATGTATAAACATGGAAAAGAGCCTACAGCAGCAAAAATAAAATAAAGGCCAACTAATGAAATAGAAACCAAAATGAAGAAATACAGTAGGATTCTTCCTTTTTTTTTTTCTTTTTGCCCTTCGCCTTTCTCTTTCCTGTAGGCTGAAAGAAAAAAAAAATAAGAGAACTAATAAACAATTATTAGTGCATAACTTATGTTAATACTAATTCCGTTGCTCCTCACCTATGGTTTTAAACCATTACTTTTAGCTTTGAAGAAAATAGCTGCTTTCCTGCAACATTGATTGTAATGTGAATGCCGATAAAACAAATGTCGTTTTCCCATTAGATTCAAGAGGGTAGGGGCCGGGGAGGAGGGTATAGCTCAAGCGGTAGAGTGCATGCTTAGCATGCACGAGGTCCTGGGTTCAATCTCCAGTACCTCCACTGAAGAACTGAATAAATAAACCTAGTTACCTCCCCCCTGCAAAAAAAAAAAAAAAAAAAAAAAAAACAGTTTAAAGGGTAAGGCCCATGTCTTTTTCACCACTGTATTCCCAGCATCTGCAACAACTGTAATTCTCGCTAAAAAGTATTTTTTCAGTGACTCTTGAAGACATGCTGACCTGGAAACATCATCCAGTATAATAAATCTAGAATTTTGTAAAATGAATAAATATAGATGATTAAGAGATAGTCTACACTCATATTATAATGAATATATATTTTGCCTTTTTGTTTTTTAGGGGAGGTACTGGGGATTGAATCAGTGGTAAGCATGCACTCAACCACTGAGCTGTACCCTCACCGCCATAATGCATATATTAATACACCAACAGGGATGCCCCTGCAGGCCATGGAATTGGCCATAGGATTATTTTTCTATCACAGCTTTTACAAGACTTGGTGAGACTTTTCCTCTTCTGGGTTTTCCCTTGCACTGTCTGACATGGTTTGCCCCTCTCAGCCTGCCCGAGCAATCACGTATTTTGTTCTTTAGGCTCCTAGACCGTTATCCCTCTTCTCTGTTTCACCTCTGAGTTCATAATAACAAAGAGAGCTGGACTGTGAGGATTCATTGCAACCTGGAAACTTTCCATGTTTGAAGCTTTGCATTTTTCAAAATGAATGAGAATCTGTTTCCACTTTTACAGTTTAAACTTCTCTATATAGACTTCTTACAGTGAGAGAAACTTGCCCTTGTAAGATTTCTAAAATGGAAGCAAAGCAATTGAGGTGGAACAAGCAATAATGCGAGACAGTGGAAGGATGAGGAGCGAAGACCAGGATAAAGTTGCTTTCAATGTCCCTCATTTATTCTGGAGCAACATCATTATATGCTAATTAACACATCTTTGTAGGAGTCTGAAACATCTGATTTGTTTTCAAGTGTTTTAGATAAATACACAATGTGAATAATGTTACCTGGTTCCAGGCAGTCATTACAGTTCCCCGAATTAAATTTATTTTCTTACTCTGTGATATGGTTTTGAAAAAGATTTTGGAAGACTGCTAAAAAACATCATTTGCTTATCAAGATGATTTACGCTTTTGTTACTTGTAAGGATCACTGAGAGAAAGTGGAATATGGGTTATTTCTTCCCCATGCCTCTTTTTGCTCACTTCAGTGAATAAGTCGATTCGTGGCAACGTGGGCATGGTTTTATCAGCGTTCTGTCGGGTGACCGGACCTCTTGGTTGATGCCTGTTGTCCTGGCCTTATTATTAACAGCGCCCATTTCACCTTCAAAAGTTTGGACGGTAGCTTACGTGGTTAGTCGATCAGTAAGGACTTTCAGAACAACCCCCTCATACTTTGAACACTTCCCACTTGTCTCCACCTCTGCTTCTCAGAGACCAAGCTTTCCTGTCTCACATGCTGCAGAGACAAGTCCAGCCTGCCCGTTATTCCATGAGGACGTAAAGGACTGGGCGCTGGAGCCAGATGACCTAGCTTGCGAGTGCAGCTGGGCCATTTGCGGGCCATGTGGCCTTGGGCCAGCAGGCCAGCCCTCCAAGCCCCAGTGTCCTTACTTGCACGTGGGGTTGCAGCGGCACTTCACAGAGATAGTGTGTCACGTAGCAGTGACAGGACTAGACTCCGGGGCCCAACTGCCTGCATGTGCAGCCCAGCTCTGCCACAGCTTACGGCTATGAGAGCATCGAACGAGCCACATATAGACAGATTCGTAAAGCCTGGTGCACCGAAAGTGCTCAGTAAATGTTAGCAATTGTCATCAGTGCTCTGAGAATTAAATGTGGTATAAATGAAAGTGCCTAACATGTAGCCAGTACTGAGTAAACGAGATCCAGCGGTATTACCGGGCGCTGACCTGGCGTGTCTCTGGTTTCTGTCCCTCCCTAACCCCAGCAAAAATATACTCATCATAGATATTCTCAATCTGTGCGTTCATGTGTGTGTGTGTATAAGAGCCCAGAATTAGGACCTCTGAGCAGATACTGCTTTATATCCCCAAATGGATCCCCAGCTTAAAAATCTAGCAAAATGCCAGCACATTTTGAATAAGATGCAAATATGAAATTCACTTGCTCTTAGAGGGTGTTTAAAGGCTTTGCTAAATTAGAAATGCAGAGAAGGGAAGGTTTATTTGTCTTGTTTATTTGAAGTCAGAGCCAGAATTGTGATGGTTTAATGGCCTCAAATATTTCCTTGGGTTTTTCCAGGAGAGAGAGATTGTATTTATCTCTTAAATGGCCCATAGTTATTTCCACATATGGACTAGGGGAAATTTTATTTATTTATTTATTTATTTATTTATTTATTTATTTATTTATTTATTTATTTAGCATTCCTCCAAGAAGGTGTAACTCCAATGGGATGGAAGCTCCCTCAGTGAATGAAGCATTTAACTGCCTTGTATCCCTCAAGTGCCTGGCATGGGGCCGGGTACCTGTCAGAAGTTAGTGAGCTCAAAGTGGGAGAGTGCATGCTTATCATGCATAAAGTCCTGGGTCCAATCCTCAGTACCTCCTCTTAAAAAAAAGAAAAGTAAACAAATAAATAAATAAACCTAATTACCTCCATCTCCCCCCTCCAAAAAAAATTAAAAAAAAAAAGAAATCAGCATTAGCTAACGAGAAGGGGGTAACGTAACAGTGGGGGTCGCAGGTGGTCAGCCACCACTTGGTTTCAGTCTTCCTTTTTTCTTTCCGCTTCATGTTTACCAGGAACAAAGTTCAGGAATAGGAAGCCCCCTTGACCTCACTGAGTGACATTTTAATGCAAAGTGGTGAACGTTTCTTTGTGCCTAGCTTACGTTTTATGGCTTGCGTCACAAGGATCAGCGTTCTAGCACACATTTAATTCCGTCATATTTGTGGCTAATGTGTTGCTCAGTTTTCCACTGGAATGGGATTTTTATTCCGTAGAAATGAGAGAATTTCACTATTTTGACATCCTGGGCTTAGAGTAAGGATCTAAGGATCACTGTGACATTTCTGGAAAGTGACAAGTGGTGACAAGCATGTAGCACCCGCATTTGAAGGTTCTGGGTTGTGAAGCTCAGAATCCCCGAGCCACTGCTAAGAAGGGCTCTGGGTCTCCCTCAGTAGGCACCCCTGCTGTCCCCAGAAGTCTCCCCGATTTCCCCCAGCCTCGGGGAGGGCAGCCGTCTGGGCGTTGGGAAGAGCAGGTCAGGGTCAGCAGGTAAAGTGCTAGGGAGCCTGGCTCTCTCCTTAGGCCCTGGGGTGCCCCACCTTCCATATTCAAGATGTCCAGCTGTTTCTTAAGCAAAGCCCCCCCTTGGCTGATGTGAATTGTTCTACTCCCCCGTTGGTTTCATTTCATTCTTATTTAAGGGAAAATGTTTTCCTCTCACTGTACAGGTGAAGAGGCAGCTATACTAGGGTACAGTCGGTGCTAGGAAAGGGGTGGGCACAGGCTGCCGTGTGAACATGGGAGGGGCACCTGACGTGGTCTCCGGTGTTCAGGGAAGCCTCCCAGAGGAGGAGCCATGCAAGTTGAACTACCAGCACATCCCAAACCAGGACATTGGTTCCTGATGATTCAAAGAATGAAGTTCAGATATTTAAAGCTCTACTCAATCCACTATTCATCGGCATTTCTGGACCTCTTTCTCCTTCTGCCCCTTCTGAAACTTCCACGCCCATCAGCACCTGCCCTGGTCCCCACACACTTTGGGTCCCACCGATGTCTGCCTTCTCCCCTTCTCCTCTTCTCTGACTCATGAAGTCCTCGTCCTCACTCAGGTCCAAGACTGCTCACCTCCAGTCTCCTCACAATGAATAGAAAAAACACAAGTTTTCTCTTTTGTTCTCTTTTCTCAAATAGACTAAGTTCCTAGAAGACTGGGTCCATGTGTTAAGAATTTCCAGCATGATGTTGTATTAAGTGATGTTGATGATTATAACTTTAGTTAGCTGAGAAGCATTAGGCAGCATTCCACACACCAGTGTGTTCATCTGCAAAATAGAGGTCATGATGTACCTATTGCAAGGTTGCCTGAGGAATAAGTGAGAACATATGTAAGATGCCCAGCCTGGTACCCGGCACAGAGCAGGCAGGCGTTCATAGGTGGCTGTAACAGTTGTTACCACTATTTGTTTTTCTCACACTGTAACATCCATCCAATGTTGAGACCTTGAACTTCCTTCCAGCAGAGGTAGACTTATAGCCTCGTGCAGTCACGTGGGACCTTAAATATCATGTGGGTCTGGAGGGATGATCTTTCTAAAAAAAATTCTGAAGTAGCATCCTGGGATACTGTAGAGGTAATTAAGGCTGGGGAGTGTTTTGTGTTTGTGTTCATGTGAGAGGCGAAAGAACTTGTGGTAGAGGGGAGTGACTTTGCTAGGTCACATCAGAAGTTAGTGGCCAGGACTGAATTCCAGCTCCCAGGCATTGGCCCACTTCTTCATTCTTTCATTCATTTTATTGAATATTGAGCTCTGTATCATGCTGGAAAATATCTGGGTTTGTATTGGCAAACAAAACAGACCTGTCTCCCTGTCCTAACAGAGCTTACAGTCTAGTGGAGAGGCAGACAGCATACAAAGAAATATACAAGTAAATATATGATCTGTGCATGGAAGCAAAATGACAGGGAGATTCAGGAGCAGGGGTGGGGAACCTACTTTAGACTGAGGGACCAAGAATGGCCTTCGATACAAAAAAAAATACAGTTTAATAGGGTCGTATTAGTACCATAAAATATTTGGTCGATAAATTTGATGTCTTCTTTATAGTTAATGTGTTTGGAATTGTAGCTAATGCCCCGGCTTTGTACAGAGGCATTGGGTACCAGGCGTTTGCAGTTGGCTGAATACAGCACTTCTCAGGCTGCCTGTATCTGAAGGGTTGTCTCAGACACTGATATGACTTGAATACAGATTTCAGAAAAATTAAAACTGCAAAATCAGGCATCAACCTCAGATTCCATGGTGCTTTCTTCTCCAGAGTCATCTCTCTTTTACTTCCTTTCCTTCTCCATGTCCTGAGGCTTAGACAATGTATTCCTTGGAGGAGGTCTTCCTAGTCTTTTTGCAAACTCGTCCCCATGAAAGCAAAATAAAAAGCACCAGGAGCCAAAGAGAAAAGTGCAACCATGAGCACTTCCATTTCCCAGCTTTAATTAGTCCTTTTGGTATTATCTGCGCACTTTGATCTTTTCTGCTCCCCTCCCTTGCTCATCTTTCTCTCGTTTCCTTGCTTGTTAAGACTCAATCAGAGGTTAGGTAAGAGCAGAATGAGGAGAATGCAGTAGTCGCTTTTCCTTTTTATTAACAGCTCTTGTGAAAAGGTTTTGGTGGCGGAGAAGATTGAAGGTAAAATGAGATTATAATGAAGTTTACAGATAATGCCACTGACTTTAATTATGCCAACTTCTGAGCAGCAGAGATAATTGAGACTGAGTGTATTTTACAAGTTTTTATCTAATTCATTATGTTACAAAGGCAGGTATTGGTAAATAGCTGTTTTCACTGGAAGGTATATAATTAAACAGATTTCGGAGAGTTATTATGATGGCTGTTTCTTTCCAATAGTGAAAGGAAAAAGATACTAGGCAGAGGTATGGGGCGGGGGACATTCAGAGCCCATCCACACTAGAACTTTATCACTGGAAAAGTAACTAAACACCCTTCACTAGCACTAAGTTAAAACAGAAATTGTCACTAACTGGCGTGTCTGAATTCTGGCCATGGGAGGAACATTGAGGTTCAGCCTGATGATCTTCAGGTAATTCAAGAACTTGAAGCATCTTCTCAATACTCATAGGAAATCTGAAGTAACTTCAGTGTCATTTTTAAATGTTTGTGTATGCTTTCCTTAGAAGTTGGTGATGTGTGCACCTTAAAAAGTGACAGTTCTGCTTACCAGAATATTTATTCAGTTGAACATCCTTTCTCCAGTCCTAACTGGAGAACAGAATGTATTCTTCTTGCCTAAGGCTACAGAAGAAAATCTTGGTAAAGCCATGAATTTTAATTTTCTGGTAGAGTCATTTTCATAAACTACCTTAGAATTTGCTCTACTTGTTAAGACCCTTGCATAGTATGTCATCCTGAGAATTGATTTAGCTCTGAGACTCACTCCATCTTGAGCAGCCCCTTAAAAAAATTCCCAGTATGTTTGGAATGCTTGCAACAACCGTGAAACTTTTTTTTCATGACAATGACAATAATAAGCATTACTATTATTAACACAGTGCAAAAAGCTTTATATGCAATAAATAACTTAATGCTCACATCAACCTTATGAGGTAGAAGCTGTTGTTCTTTCCATTTAATAGTTTGCAGCTTAGAATAACTTTCCCAGGAGTGAGTCAGTGGAGTCCAGACTCTAAGCCAGGTCTTCAGCACAGCTCTTACTCCCTTAGAGTCAATGTACTCTGGGGTACGTGGTCCCTACTTCCCACCCCATCTCTAGTAGTGGTAGAACTATTAAATTTTAATTTATAGGCAGATCACCAGCATTCTTCATGCCTCTGTTTTCTTATTTGGAAAATACTGATCATAACTGTCCTTTGTACAGCTTAGTATTATTATTTTATTATTATGACACAGATAAATGTGATACAGACTTACAGCAGCATAGATTTTACTGACCAAGGATATCGAAGAAAAATACATTTGGGATACATCTTGTTTACATGATGCAATTAGCTGTAACCTCTTCTGTGTTTGCCAGCTTCCCAGTTAAGTAAGATACTCAAGCCATGGAAAAGTAACTAAAAGTTGTCTGGAAAACTAGATTATTTTAGTAATTATTTTATCTTCATTAACTTTTTCCTCTTTGCTTTTTCTTCTTTGTATTTGTTTATGTTTGTTCTCTGTAGGTTTTTTTTTTTTTAAATGGGTTTCTATTTTTGTGAAACAATATGTCATACTGTAGATGGATTTATTGGTCCACAACTGTGTCTTCATCTTAGTACATTCATTAGTGTAAGTTTTCTTATAAAATATTCTCGAGTTTTTAAACTTAATATGATTTGAAAAAATTGATTACAAAGTATATTTCCAGTTACCTATGAGTTAAGGCTTCTGGTATTTAATTATGACCATAATTGCTACCCTGGCCACATTTTGGTTTGTGTGTATATGCAAGTGATAATTGGAGACTGATGTCCATTCTCTAAACGTACATTTTCTAGAGAAATGGAATTATCTTTTGCTCTAAGAATGCCACTTAAAAATTCTGTTTGAATGAGTTATTAAGCACTCTTGGTGTTTCTCTATCCCCAATTATTAAGAAGCTGTTACCCCAAGCTCATTTTTTCCTACTTACTTGACAAACATGCCCATTTATGAATATTTGTATATTCCTGCATTATCTGTTAGCTAGATACTTGGAAGAAGGGTCTGTCTGTTTTCATTTCATCTTGAAAAATGATGCCAGTCATATCAGCTGGTGGTGGTCTTTCTTTAAATTTATTTAGAGCCTTATTTCTAGGAAATGGCTTGCTGTTTTGTGCCATGTGATTCAAATTTCAAATAAACACTATCTAAGGACTTTCTTCTTCATGCCGCAAGGGCTTATGGGGCTGGGTTATGATGGGGCAGGGGAAGTGAAGAGGTCAGAATGTTGACCCATCTGAAAACTCACCTGGATTCTGGATGGCACTGAGTGTCCTGGGATGCTATTGTCCAGTTAGCCAGTGAGTATTTGAGAAAGATCTTATAGCTGGGTCCTTAGACAATCAGCATTTTCTCAATGGTAGGGCTGTTGATTTTTAGGATTAATTAGTAGGGTTATTAATCCAAACAATTAAATCCTCTCCTAAGAGTACAGCTGTCTGATTAATTAATCTATTAATTAATCAGTGGCTTCTCCAGATGTCTGTTGAGATACTGTCCCTTGAGCACTGCTGGGATGTGTCTTCAGACCATGAATTAATCCCTTTCACTTACTCAACTTTCCAGTAAAAGGAGACTATTTATAAGAGAGCTTGTTGTGGGTTTGCTGTGAGCAAAAATCTATTTGTAATTATTTCAGGATATTCTTCTCACTCACGTATGTGACATACTTCTGTGTCACGAATTGATAACATTTGATAAAATCTTAATAGCTTTTCAGATATATTTCCCCTCACACTACTGAAAAGTGTACTTACAAAATTAAACATCGCCGTGGAAAAGAGAAGAGTCATCACATTGTAAAACATGATTTATTTATTTCAATAAAGCAAGAAAATTATACCGGTATTTCTAGTCATACAAATTTCATGACCTCTTTTAGAGCTACTGTTTTCCAAGGTAACACTTTGCGTGGCAAACTGTTCTTCCTTAAGTCTGGCTTCCGATTCATGTGGGACTCCAAGTCCTCAGAATAGTCCTTCTGGGAATCCCCAGGGAGTCATGGTCTAGGTGGTTAAGAAATGACTTACTCCTCTGGGCTGCTGGGTTGAGCTGCTCGGTCCTTGGGCCACCCATCTACTGCCGAGCTAGAGCCCCCTGTCCCCTCTGCAGGCCTCTCAGCACCTCAGCTCTGCCTGGCCAGTTCTGCTGCAGAGCTGTCTCCTTCCTGGAGCCATGTTATTTTGGCATTACTTTGGCTGGATTATGTATGCGATGCCCACCAACACAACCTCACTGACCCACAGTGGAGTCCTTGAGGTCAGAGCTGTAGGACATTCTCTCTCTTTTTTTTTTTTTGCAGGTAACTAGGTTTGTTTATTTATTTATTTATTTATTTATGGAGGTACTGGGGATTGGACCCAGGACCTTGTGCATGCTAAGCGTGTGCCCTACCACTTGAGCTATACCCTCCCCAGGGTATTCTTCTTAAAAGTAGGAAAGAATGGTTCTCTCTTCTCTCTCTCTCTTTTTTTTTTTAGGGGGACAGTGTAATAAAGCAAAAAACAACATCAGTTTTAGAGCCAGAAAGACCTGGACTTGAACATTCATCCACTCAGTGTCTACATATTAAACAGAGTAGCTCTGAGCTCTTATATTTTAAGAATGGAGTGTATTCCAGGCTCCTCTTTGGAAGCCCAGCCCTCTGATCCCCCAGCAGACTTAAGAACATTCTGTCCATCAGATGCATGCATGCATTCATTCATTCATTCATCGGTTGGTACTTACTGTGCATCCATTATATGTCCAACATGTGTCCTAAAGGTGTGTCCTGGGTGCCTGTGGGTGGAGAAGAGGACCAGGGGGAGGGAAAAGCCCTGGGCAGTAGTTGAGGCTGTGGACCATTTGAACTCACCAGCATGAATGTGTGCAAGTTTAAAAAAACAAACGCTGAGGATGGACCTCTGGGGAAAGAGGAGAGAGAGCAGAGAAAGAGGTGTTGGTAATGAACACCGAGGAAGTGCGATCCGTGGAATGGGAGGAGAAGCAGGAGTGGGACGAGAGCCACACTGCATGATGCTGCAGAAGACAAGGGAAGAGTTCCCAGGAGCAAGTGGGCCATGTGACAAGTTCTAAGTTCAGAGTGTCTCTTGGATTGGGCAAAGCCATGACTTTGGTGACCTTGATGGAGCTGTGGCAAAGAACGCCAATCTTGCATGGTTGGAGAAGTGAATAGGAAGGAGAAAAACAGATTTCTTGAAAGAAGCATGGCTTTGTGGGAAAGAAGGCAATAAAAGTGGCAAGAAGATTAAGACAGGTTTGTTTTTTAAGACGAAGGAGACCGAATATGTTGTGATATGTTCCAGATGGTTTTGTTTGCCAAAAAAAATTTAACATTTGCAATGAAATAAGGTTTCTAAAGTTACAAAAATGGCAATTATTCTGTCACCTCCATTCTAATGATTAAAGTAAATTCTAATCTGATGTAGCTATAGCATTTGTCAGAGCTGGAGCGAACTGCATTATTTTAAATTTTTTATTCTCTTTTTTCCAGATTAGGCCTGATATTTTGACCAGTGAAATACTTTAGGGGAAAAAGAACCAACCCAAATAATTTTTCATGAACATCTTTGACACCTCAGTATTTGACTCAGAGGTTTCCTTCCTGAGCTTGAGTCAGAAGCAATGAGAACCAGACCCACGGTCAGGTCATATTTCAGTCAGTTTCTTGTCAGAGGAGGTTTGTGAGAATGAGCACGTCTTTGCCTGATTACTTGGTAAAACTTTAGATGCTGCCGTGTCAAACTGGTCTTGGGCTCTTTCAGTCATTCATTTAAAGGCCTTATTTACTGTATTTCATTGGACGAGCCTGACCCATGACTCAGAGAGAGCCTTAGAGCAGGAGCTCAGGGTGCCCCCAGCCTTCTCCCCTGCCTTCTCTCCCTGGACTCTTATTTTTAGGAGGGGGAGCCAGTCATTAGCAGAGAGGTGGAGGAAAGTGACAAGGGGATGTGGACCTTCTTCACAGCGTGGTCAGAACTGGTGCTACCTATTCAGCGTCTGGGTCCTTGAGATGCTCCGGTACAGCAGAAGGAGCATGGGGGAGGGGCCCCCTTGGATGCGCCATTTAGCAGTGGATGTGATGATTTTTGTAGTAGTTCCCCCTGCCCCTCCGCCTCCAGCCGACTCTGCTTTCACTCCAGCTCTGCTTCAGGGAGTTCATGGAGGAGTCAGCGCATTCTGGCAAAGGAACTAACCAAGTGTCTATCATTTGAGATGCTGAACTTTTCCCTTTTCTTTCCTTTCCTTCCTTTCCTTTCCATCCCTTTCCTTTCCTTTCCCTCCCTCCTTCCCTTCCTAACTTCCTTCCTTCCTCCCTCCCTCCCTTTCTTTCTTCCTTCCTTCTTGGATTCAGACAGAATTCTCTATTCCTTGATGGGTAAGAGAGGTAAGTAAACAGAACTGAGAAATGACTAGCCCCCCCTGCCACCCATTTCTTTCCTTTGGGGGAGAGTCACTTGCCATTCTTCTTCCTCACTCCCCCACCACCCCACCCCAATCTAGCTCAAAGTGCTCCCTGCCCTCTCGGGTTTCATCTTTCTTTTTAATTTCAAAATTAGGTGAATAAACACATCTATTCTTGGAGTACATTACTTTCCCTTTCCTCATTTAGAATCCTATGTTTTGACATAATTTATCATGGGTTGTCACCGTTGATGATTAAAAAAGGCCCTAATGAGATGAAGCTTGTCAGGACTTGATCGCAGGGTCTCTCGTTCTGTCGGATGGTAATAGGACACCTTCAAGAGACGTGGAGAAAGCGGGAAGTGTGAGAACAAATTATGGATGCTTGTGGAGGAGGGCAGAGGTGGGGTGAGGCTACGCCAAATCAGAATTCCGTAAGGAAATCAAACACCACGGTAGCAGTTCTGCCCTTGACTGAGTGACGAGCTCACCAAGTGATAGGGATTAAATACTAAAACTCAGAACAAGCTATCTGCAAGAACAGACTTTTCAGAAATAGATATGAGTTTTTCTTGCTGTGATTGGGACTGGACTATGACGACTGTTTGCGTGACACACATAAATCATGTAAGACCAGCAAATTGATTAGCTTTCCACAGGTTTCATGTGGAAGGCACACGCTGACCCCAAGGCAGATAAGACTGGGTTCATGTGCTTCTCCAGTGGGATTTCTGGTTTGAGATCCACCTCTTACTCTAGCTCAATGCGGCATAGCTGGCAAATCGGCAACGGTTCAGTAGGAAACTCGTATCCCCAAATACGCAAATCACGAAATCCATCAGGTTTCTGCCACATAAATTTACAGATTATAAATTTACAATATTGGACACACACCAAACACCATAAATTAGAATTCATCTGCTGATCTGCATGCAACTGTTTCATTCGTTTGAATAATCAGATTACTTTTATATCCAGAACAACTTCAACTCATGTAAGAGTTTGTTTTAGTGTAAGATTCGTATTTAACTGTGACTTGTGATTTATTATTTTTGTAAAATACCATTTATTGTATGTGCCTCTGTTTGATACTGTTTTAGAGACTTGAAGCTTCAGTACATCCTGAGGACAGTCTTTTCAAACTTTCACAAATGGGCACATATCCACATCGTCTGAACATAGACGTACCTTAGATTATAATCCTCAGTCCTAGTCATGATGTTGCATAAAAAATGTGTTACAGCTCAGTGTTACAGCTCAGTTGTGACAGCAACCAGGATCCAGGCGAGAGACCAAGCAGCACTCGGAGAGTTGGAGAGCTCAGGTTTATTATGCCAGTGGACCCAGAGGAGTTAACACTCCAAGCTGTGGACCCCGTCTGTAGGTTTACACAGGCCTTTATAGGCTGCCAGTTTACACTTTGCAACATCATATGCAAATAAAGTATAACAAAAGTTGACCAACTAGGAACAAGCTTTGTAGAAACAGACCAATCAGGAGTGAGGGAAATAACCAATCAGAAGTGAGCTCAGGGAACCAATAGAATTTTAGGGGTAAGTAAGCCGTTTCAGAGGCAAAAAGTGAGATAGAGTTTTCCCGTCAGGGAACCAGATGGTGCTGGCAGGAGAGTAGCAGCCCTGCCTAGGGGGTCCCGCCAGTCTTTTTATGGGGCTTCCCTTCTCAATGAATCAGAAAACTTGTGAAGAAGATGTAACATAAGAAGAAAATTCAGTAATGAAGTTAAAGCATTATTCTGGCCTTGGATTGCTGTTATTCTAATCTCACATGGTACAAAAGAATTAATCATGGGATGTTGGCCGACCAATAGATTTGATGCGGCGAACTTCACCATGAATATGATTATGCATTTCAGAATTTTCATGAAGAAGCAGCTGCCAGAAGGCATGTGTGCTGGGAGTGTTCATATTTTATGAAAACTATCTTGGTCCGTTGCCTCCTTCCCTTGAATTAGCACTGAATTATCCTAAAGGAAGGGGCTGAAGACTCAGCAGAGCTGGGAGATAACCTCCAATCTCAGCAGAGCCGCAGCTGCCGGGATCTGCTCACACCAAATTGCTGCAACTTGTTTCATTTCACTTGTGCTGCCTTACTTTGTAAAAGACACAAATGCATTTTCCATTATTTTTTAAATGTCTTAGCCCAGATTGAGAACTCTGTAACAGCCTGAAAACTGGTCAGATCTCTTCACTTATGAAATATCTTTCCTTCCCATTTGAGGTTGGACAGGTTGAAGACTTCATGCTCATTTTGGGGTTTTTTGGCTATGAAAATGCATCATTTTCAACATAGCATTTTGAATTCAGAACAGAACTTCTGGATTGGAAAGGATGGCAGTGCCGAGTCAGCGTCATTAATTCTGCAAGTTTTTTCTTTTTTAATTTATTAACTTATTTTTTTAAATTACATGTGGAGATAGCATATTAGGTCATATTTCAGAAGTGTGCCTTTGCTGGGTTTGAAGGGATCATTGTGGAACAATGGTCACAAAAATTTCTCACCCCAATAGAGTAAATGTAGTTCCACAATAAGGAAAATGGTTTGGTAATTAAAAATAGAGAGAAAGAAGAGGGAAATATTTGATCAAGAATACTGAAAACAAAATAGTGTGGGGTGGGGAAAATGAGGGACTCTGGAAGCATACAATTCACTGGAACTAGTGTCAAAATGGCTATATTATTTGAAATTGATAAGCATCACCTAGAATGGATGCAATGGAAATACATTTTCTAAGTATAAAGCAAGTTACTATGCTATAATTTTAAAACCATATAAAGGTAAAGATGAAACTGAAAAAATAAGATTAAATTCAGGATTTGCATTCTTTAAAAAAGAAACCGATCTTTTATTTTTTTCCTGAGGAATTGCATCAGATATGTTGACTGAAGTTATTTCTAGGTGATTACAACAGAAATTAAATTGAGTATTAGGGGCAGAAAGATCTCAGGTTATTAATTAAAAAGTCTATTGTCAGCATAATTTTAAACCCACGGACATAATATTACCCAGGCAAGTGTAATATTTGTAGTGCTCTATACAATAGTTTTTTTTTTTTTTTTTTTTTGTATGTGACGGTCTACATAGATGTTAATCTGGGTTTCTGTTGACAAACAGAGATGTTGTTCATTGGATTTCTAGTTTTAATTTTTTTTTCTTAATTAGTGTCAGATGTTCCCTGAAGGCAGTTTTTGCTTTAAAGCTATAGGGATCAAAGTCTATCTCTCAAAGCAGTATTTTCACTCCCATGTTCTTTGCGGCATTATTCATAATAGGCAGGATGTGGAGACAACTTAAATGTCCATTGACAGTTGAACAGATAAACAAAATGCGGCATAAATAGACAAGGGAATGTTAGTCAACCTTAAAGAAGAAACTCCTACAATCTGTGTCAACATGGATGAACCTGGAGGACATTATTCTAAGTCCGATAAGCCAGTCACAGAAGGACAAACACTGAATGATTTCACTGACATGAAATAGTCGAATAGTCCAACTAAAATAGTCCAGCTCCTAGAAGCAGAGTAGATGGTGGCTGTTAGAAGTGGAGGGAGGGGGAATTGGGAGTTGCTATTCAAGGAATAGAAAGTTTCAGTTACGCGGGATGAGTTAAGTTCTAAAGCGCTGGGGTACAACATTGTAACTGTAGTTAACACACTGCATTGTACTTTTATGATTTTGTTAAAAGGGTAGGTCTCCTGTTGAATGTTCTGACTGCAATTTTAAAAGAAGGAAAAAGAAAAAAAAGCAACTACAGGAATCAGTGTTTCAAATTTGCTCCAGTTAGAGTCACAATCACAAGCAGGTTGAGCTGGGGGAGTGATGAGCACGTGGCACCCTCTCTAACCCCCGGGCCTGGTGTCTTCACAGCTCTCAGCTCTTTTTCGGGGTCCCGTGAGGGCACGTGACTTGCTGTGTCACAGAACTAGTTGTCTGTAATGCCAGGTTTGATACACAGGGTTCCAGTTCCCTGACTAATATCTTTCCACTGAGCTGTTGCACAACAATTTCAGGTAAATTGACATTAAGCATATTTATAAATGGAGCAAACCCATTTGATGTGAAAAGCTACCTGTGCTGGGAAATGGATGTGTTTTAGATTTTCCCATATTTATGCAGGAATTGAAAGCTGGGCAGGATGGACTTGGTCCCTGTGTGCTTCTAGCTTTTGGTGATACTGTTCTCTAATAATTTTTCAAAAAGACATTGTTAGCTTATGGGGCCGCATGTATATTTCTAGGCCTTAATTTTCCATAGTGGCTAGATTAAAAATACACAATGTTAAACTTAGTAACTCTGGTTTTAATCTGGGATATAGGCTTAGTAGTACTAGAAAGTAATATTTTGTTTCTGACATGAGGACTGGCAATTGGAGAAATTTTAGATTTAACCAACCACCAAAGTGAATTCTGCCAGATTAACAGGATTGCTTTTTACATAATATGTGCTGATTTTTTTTTAACTAAATGATGCTTAAATATGAGCATCTCAAACTTACAGCTTGACTTAGTGCTTCGACCAGTGGGGGAAAAAAATCTCATTTTTAATAACTACCCTTAATTTTTCCTACTATAAAAACCGGCATTTCTTGATGAGTATAGTTTAAAAAGACAGCAAACGTTTTCTGCAGTTGATATGAGATTGTGAGAGAATTATGCCCTCCCCACCCCCACCCGTAAATCTGAGCCAGGAGATTGTTTCCCTGTTAGGTTAAGTGCTACGTAATTACAAAGTCATTTTCAAGAGGGGGGACACGGTTGGCAGATTTGGGGAGTTTCAAAACATACAAGCCCGTGCCAGCAGTGTTAGATGGGGGACCCAGCTTCAGCTCTGGTTTTCAAGAAGTGAACCCCCCTTGGTTTACCTTTCCTTGAAGTATCACAGATCCTCTGCTCAGCTGGGTTGGAAGAATTCTTTTGATCCTCTGACATACTGACTTAATTAAGCTTCAGCGTCATGGAATTTGTGAAGCAAGGCCGATGAATTTACTGAATGTATTCACCTCGTACGTAATTAATTGCTGTACCAACAGCGTCCCATGTAGGTCTCCTAGAACAGCTTCTTTCCACATATGTGGATGTTAGGAAAACTCCAGGATGTACCTTAGTGGATAACTGGTGTGTGGAGAGTAGGGTCGTTATTTTAAATAAATAAATGAAAGAGATACTGGGGAACAAAACTGTTTGCTGTAAGAACTTCAGATGCTCTAAACTGTGCCCACTGGTTTCTAGCTTGTGTAGGATCATCAGGGACTTGGCCACTAGAATATGGCCTGGGTGCATTTCCACAGGGAAGATTTCTCTGATGCTGTCTGGTGTGTCACTTCAGCGCTGGGTCAGTGTTGTGCTCATGCTGCTGTTCTTAGCAGCATTCTTAATTTTATAAAGTGTATTGGTAGGAATGGATGGTGAAGAATCTGTGAGTTATCTTTGTGGCTTTAGTCTTATTCTGGAAACCGAAGAATTATGTAAGATACTTGAAATACATTTAAATATTTTCCAAGTTTTTTTGTTTGTTTGTTTGTTTGTTTTTTTAGTAATCAAAACAACTTACCGGAAATGGAGTGGATAGGAGGGATGTTTAAAAAAAATACTAAACCATTTCAAAAAATCTGTTGAAATTCCATAAAAAGCAACCATTTACCTCTTCATGTTTTCCTAACTTCAACAGAATTTACCCTAATTAGATTACAACATTTTGCAAAGTTTATCATGCAGTGATTCAAGGTGGGGTGACAAATTGAATTCAAAAGATGAAATAATTAACTATTAGGATTGTATCTGGCTCTGGGCAGTGTACTTTAAAAGGAGAAAAATTCCTCTTTTGAGCAGAGAAACTAGAATGGTCAGTGGAGTAAAACCACTTCCCACGAGGGATGTTTGAAGCACAAGAGTATTTATCAGAGAGAAGGTTCTAGTTGGTCTAGGACTGTGTCGCCACATACCACACACACAGCAAATATTTGCTGAACGCATGAATACTGCCGGGCTTCACGTTCTTGGAGACTGTCGTGTAAAAGAGGAATTAGGTTCTGTTTGGTCCAGTAGATGGAATTAGGATCCATTCTGCTCAATTAAAGGGAGAACTTTCTCCCTCCCAGCTGTGTAAACGGGGCTGGGCATCCTCTGGGTGAGTTTGCCTGCACGGTGCAGACTGGGCTCTGCAGGCAGGTGGGGTCAGGTGACTTTGCTGGCTCATTTTGATTCTGACATACTGCAAAACGATCTTGTTTGTTTGTTTTTCTTGGATTCCTCCTCCGTTTCCTCATTCTGTTTTGGCAAATGTTGAGGTTTTACTAGTCTTTAGATTTATTGAAACAAAACAAAACACAATAAAAAAACCTGTGAGTTTGATGAGGGGTTCTGGTGGCTCACGTGGGGTCCTCTATCACAGCACTCTGTACGTGTGGCAGGAGGAGCTGATGTTTCTACTCTATTTTAGTTTTTAGAATCATTTTTATTAACTCTGGTGGAATTTTGCAATTCTTTTTGAAAACAGAAAGCAATCACGTTTTAAAGGATGCTTGTTTTCCTATATCAGGGAGGTAAGAGCTACCTTTAAAAGCTTTTTTTTTTAACCCCCTGATAGGTTTAACTGTGTCCCCACTCTAAAATTCAAAAGTCCCAGCTCCTAGTACCTCTGAATGCAACCTTATTTGGAGATACGGTCTTTACAGAGGCCATCAAGTTAACATGAGCTCATTAGGGTGGGCCTTAATCCAACATGACTGGTGTCCTTAAAAAAAGGGGACGTGTGGAGACAGATGCACAGACTGGGAGAACACCGTGTGACCACGAAGATAGAGCCGTCTACAAGCCAAGGAGAAAAGCCTGGGCTGGACAGCTTCCTCACAGCCTGCCGAAGGAACCAATGCTGTGAACACCTTGCTCTTGGACTTCTAGCCTCCAGAACCGTGAGACTAACTAAATCTCTGTTGTTTAAGCTGTTCAGTTGATGGTATTTTGTCATGGCAGCCCTAGCAAACTAACAGACTCCCCAAAAGGCAGCGCTTCGCATCTCTACCACGTTGCTAACAGAATACATTGGGTAGATCAGAGGGAAAGTTTGCCTCATTGTAAATCTTTCTTTTCCTCGGACACGCCTGGATTTGATCTTCCTAATAGTCTGGTTTACATGAACACAGCTTGTTGTGGCTTTTGTTGCTTTCATTAAACAGTCGGGAAAGTAGCCGCCGACCAAGCATGCGGATCCCTCATTATGCCATACGCTGTGCTCTGTAAACGACGCACATAATTTTCTCACTTATGAGATACTTGCCATGCCGGGCACACACGTCTTGTTACACACCTTACATTGTGTGTGTTCAGGTTTCCATTTACATTTATATGTGAAAATATTTGGGCTGGCTGATAAACACAGGGAAGGAAACGGATAATTCACCTGAAGCATTTAGTCTGTTGCGACTTGTATTATTCCTAGCTGATCTACCCCACTGGAGTGAAAATAGAAGAAAAATGTCCCCTTTCAACAGAGACTTTATCCAAGACGTGACTGGGTCTGGTGCAGTGACGACACTCTTGGGAGCGGCTGTCAAGCCGGCTGCTGTGTGTAAGCGGCGCCCCGGGGATGGGATTCTCCGGCAGTCTCTCCCACAACCATCTGTTGTGCTATATATTTCCTACAAAATTGTATTCAAGCATGGAATTGAAATTTGTGTTATTACCAGTGGTTTACTATGAGTGAGACACTTGCTGGACATGTCAGAGTAACACCAGAGTATCTTTGAAATTCAAATCACCGACTAGTCCTTTAAATCAGACCTCACACACTGTTCTGGTGCGTCAAGATCACCCTCAGTCTTATGAGATTGACCAAAGTCCCTGAACCAGTCATTCTGGGGAAGATCTGGCCTTCATGTCTCTCATTGTTGCAAAATGTCTGATCAGGATTTGGGGTGGGGACTGGAGGGATGTGCTGGAGTGGGTGTCCTGCTGGGGAGAGACTGAAGCAGAAAGAACCAGTAAGGGTACAGAAAAGTTTGCGGTCTCGATGAGAAGTTAAGCCAGGCTCTGGAGTGACATACGCCCTCTGAGACGGGAGGTGCAAGAGAGGGAGTGGAGGGAAGAGACTGAGAACTGATTAAAGTGGAAGCTGGTCAGAGGTCCCCAGGGAGAGCGAAGGGCAGGTACTCTGACCTCCAGTGAGGTTTTCCTTGATGGGAGGGAGGGGTGCATTGGACTCCTCTGAAGACTGGAATTGAACCGGAGAGTTCTCAGCTTTTCTGCTGCTTAAATTCTTAGTTAGGAGGACCGAGACTTCCTGAAGTCATCTGGAGTAATACAGTCTGATTATAAGGATCCGTGGCAGGAATCTCACTCAGGTCACCTAGACCCCTGGGAACAGTCATATAGATGTCATCTGGGAGAAGGATGGTTATTCCCAGGGCTCTCAGACAGCTGGGATTCTGATTATCTTCCCGCCACCCCAGCACAACAGGTGTTGGTACTGGATGAAGTGCGGGGCCGCTGACGTAGCTCACTTCTCTCTCTGATTCTATTTTCCTATATCTGCCTCTTGGCTTCTCCTGCCGCCTGCAGTTGCTTATCTCCCATCCTAAGTCTCAAGTTCCCATTCTCAGAGTAAGGGTGGTATTGGTTTAGTTGGTGGGACAATCACCTAGTTGCTGTTCAGCAAGCAGGTGGACTGATCTCGGGTCAAGTGCCCATCTCCGGCCGTTATGGGGAGGTCACGTGGTGTCTGTGGGGTGACTTGTGGCAGAGGCTGTGGGTCTGTACCGTCCTGAAACCTGGCCGGCCCAAACACGAGCAGCCCGACCAGCCACAGTGTGCACCGCTGCTGGACTAACTCAGTGCCTGAATACGTGGTTTTTACCTCCTACTTCCTTTGATTAAACAATCGTTCATTTCACTGCTGCTTCTCAAGGATCATGTTTACACCTTCTTACTTGGTGTGCAAATCCTTAGTAATCTGACCTCAAACTACTTTTCCACTTCCATTAGTATTCTCTTCTAAGCTTCTCTGCTGTCTTGAATGACTCTCTAAGTTTCTTTCGCTATTAAATTCTGCTCCTGAACCTTTTTTTTTTTTTTTTTTGAGAAATGTGGTAGGTATGATGCTAGACTTCCCCTCAAAAAACCACTTGAGAACAGAGGAAGCTGCTGTGTGATATTGGATGAGCCACTCTTCCTCTCTGGGCTGTTGGCACATTTACAAAATATACCAAGTTATATCACGTTATTGAAATTCCTCTTCTACCCCCTGAGCCAGTGACCAGACTCAGTCCTCTCTCTCCTTCTCTTTTCTGAAGTCATTGCATTTAAAGTCTCAGCTTTTGTTTGCAAGTTCATTATGATCATGTTACAGAGCCCCTTGTTCTGTAATCTGCTCCCCACCTTCCTGCACCCCCGGAGTGGCTGTGCAGGGCAGAGGGAAGGTGTACAGCCACCGGGTCTCTGCCCTGTGAATCTGGAGCTCTGCTTCCCTGTTGAACCCCCTGAGCCTCGTAAGTGCCTTCTGGGAGCCCCATGTGCTGCCCGTGGTCAGTCTCACGTGTTCCCCGGCAGTCAGACCTTCGGGCTGGTCTCTCACGCTGGGATTATTCTCCACTCCTCACCGCTCTTTCCTCCCACGGGCACGTGCGAGTCACTCATCTCCTCCTGACAGCCTGTACAGCGACCACCAGACACATCAGCTGTTGTCTGGGCACAGGGTTAATGAAACTTCTGGGAACTCCGTAGCCTGCTATTCCATTAAATGTTGTTCAAATGAATGTATTAACACAAGAAAAGAAAAAAAATGAATGCAAAGCAAATTAGATTAAGAGAAAGAGAGGGAGATGGAAGGGATGAGGAAGAAGAGCAGCAAGAAAGCAGAGAAGGGGGAGGGATGGAAACGGCAGAGGAAAGGAAGGTGGCAGAAGAGGAAGGAGAGAAGGAGAATTGTGAGAACAGATCTGTGCCTAAATTAAACTTTCTTCTCAACCAGTGCTCCCTCCCCAGCCACACCTCCCGTTCATCCGCTAAGTGATAAGTGACTGTTTGTCTGGTCTTCTCCCCTTTCTTTCTCCTGGTGAGTGCTCTGCCAGATGGGGCGTCACATCCCATGGAGCAGACTGAAATATGATTTAAAGAAAAAGACATGAGCAGAAAAGGAGCTGCTAGTGTTATCTGGGGAGACTGAGAAGCACCTGATGGAGGGGACGGTGAGCCCAGCAAGATAAGAAGGATTTGTTAGGCAAAGACGGCGGCATCTGAGACTTGAGAGACCAGCCTGTAAAAAGGATGTGCTGATAAAACGAGGGAATCCTGACCCAGGCGGCAATGTGGTCTCAGAATCTCAGAAACACTACACTGAGTCATTGAAACCAGACATAAAAGAGACATTCTCATGACCCCATTCTACAAAGATGAACAACAAGCAAAACTCAGCTGTGGTTTTAGAAGCTGAGAAGTGATTACCTGCGACCAGGTGTACAAGAGAATTTTCCGTGATGTTATAAAGTTGCCATGTGTTGATTTGAATAGTGAGTAAACGGGAGTAAAGATATGTCAAAATTCAACAAGCTGCATACTTAAGATTTTTGCCTTTTCCTATATATGAAATACACTGCAATTACACACACACACACACACACACACACACACACACACACGCACAACTAAGCAGAAGAAAGTTTACATGGAGAATAGTACATTTAAAATGCCAGCACAAAGTCTTAATATTAGACAGCTAGCCCTGACTTTGCAATTTGTATTTCCGGTTTTTAAAAGCTTGTTAAAAGTTAAAATTAGGCTGCATTAATGCCATGAAAATGCATTCTAGTTCTGATTTTAAGATTAGATTTAATAAATGGGTACCTTTATTTATCAACTTAAAAATAGATCACTGATAATGTATGTCTTATATCTTTTTGGCACCTGTTTTTTATGACTTGGAGAAAAGTACTCATTTTTATTTTCATCAAAGATTAATGAAATTGAGATAAATTGAGATTTTATTTATTTGAAGGGAAAGGTACCCATTATTTCATTCATGACTGTGAACTTGTTTATAAAAGCCCTCCAGAAATAGCTGAAGAACTTGCCTTGCATACTATACTAGCAAAATCCAAATATTAATAAATGTTTAGTTCTTTGAAATACACCTGGGGTGTGTGTCAGTATAAGCATACTTTTCTTAACAGTGACATGAAAACATTGGTTGGAAAGATTCATATTTTTTGTGAACTGAAAGTGTATGCCTGAGTATTTTTTTTTACAGATAAATTATTTTAGGCACAGTTTGAAATACAGCAAAGACATACGGAGTTTCTTCACTGTAACTCTGCTACTCTGGACCAGAGGTCATGACTTTAATCTTGGCTTTTATGCTGATAAGAGAAAATGCTGTAGAGGGCCCAGGATACTAAGTAACCCAGCACAGTTCCCCTTTTACCTCTGCTATTAGGAAGTTCAGATGTAAATGCAGTGTCCACGTAAGTACTTAATTCACTTCAAGTACATGATGACTTTCTACTATTTTTTTCCTTTTAATATTCCAATTTCATATATTTGTTTTACATAAGAATGGGAAAGATGTCATTTTTTGAATGGTTTGAAAATGGGCGTATCTCCCATCTTACTGTGTTTTTGCAGAGTTCCAACTTCCCAGTTAGAGATACAGTCTCTTTAAAAGATAAGACAGCTTAAAAAACATTGGTGAGCCATGGGAATGTGCCAAAGGAATACAATACTTGGAAGAGATGTGTCCTGTAGGTAAGCAAGTGTTGCTTAAGTGACTTACTGAGAAATGGACTCCCAGCTACCAGTACGTGCCTCAGTGTGTGGCCTTGTGGGGAGTGAATGCTATGACAAGCTGAAAGCACACAATCTGGCATACAGTAGGTGCTCAATAAATGCTTCCCTCCCTCCTTCTCTCTCTTCCTGCTTTCCCACGGCTTCTGTGGCCACTGTGATCAATTAACGACTCATATAGTAGCTTTTAGCCTTAATTGTTCTATTCCCTTACCGTATGGTAATGTCAGAAGATGAATTAGTAAGAAGAGAGTGTCTCTTGGTTCAGATAACTTTTCTCCCTTGTTTCAGTGTTAGTAGAGGCATTCGAGTTGGACACAGCAGGTTGAAGTTATGGGGAAGGAATTTCTCATCTGTGAATCTGAATAACTGGGATCACGTGCACCTCTCTCTCCATCACGTGAGGGGTGCTGCGGACAGTCTTCTCCAGGTGAATCTTAATCTGGTGTGAGAAGATGCTGTTCTCTGAATGGGAGATCTGCATAGGGTGATGGCAACTCAAAAGGGTACTAAGAAAAATTAATAGTATGTCTTGAAGAGCAAGTGAGAAACACTCAGGAACTTCAGTAAAAGCAGGCTCTCTTGGCGTAGGCTGTGTGCTCAGCCCTGGTCGCCACGCCACCCCCGCAAATGACTGAAAAAGACGCGCGGGAAAAGCAACATTTCAGATTCATGGGCCTCTGGAATTGGTTTGTGACTTATAAACTCAACTTAGAACATAATGATGTCATTTCCATCTTCGCAAATGGGGCCGACTCTCCGACCTCGGCTGCTGGGATAGCTGCACGAGATGAAATTGCTCCGCGGCGCTGTAAGTGGAAGTTGCTGCGTCAGCTCCGTGGTAGTGTCTGTTCTGGAAGCTAATGGAAATTGCTCTGGCAGATGCCGGAAACAAATGCTGGGTTACATTAGCTTATGGGGGGGTCACTTTCTCCTCTGTGTCACATGTAAAACGTGTCACACTGGCCTGGATTCTATAGGAAAGTGCACAGGCCTAGGGGAAAGGGAGTTTGGCCGCTGCCTCCCACACAGCACACGCTCTGGTGGTGTCCCAGCCCTGTCTGTGACAGGCGTGCGCCTTGTACTGTTACAGTACCTGCATCCCGTAACTACCACACAGGTTATTGACATAGATTTAATGTGAACGTGTTTAAGAGTCAAAACTTACTGGGCAAGTGAGTCATTTAATTTTTAATACCGATTTTGTCATTCTATCCATATTTAGCCTTTTATTCAATAAACATTTATTGAGTGCCCTACTAATAATGGTTAAATTTTATTGAATGGTTAGAATATGCCAGAATACTCTATTTTTTTCTGTTTTAACTCGTTTAATCCTCATACTAGCCCTATAATCTCTGTTTTATAAGTGAGGAACCTGATATCATTGAGGCAAAGAGGTTAAATGATTTGATCAACATTTGTTGAGCACTTTAAATATGCTTACACTGTGCTGGATGTTAGGGACACACAGATCGGTAAGATACAGCCCGCAGCACAGAGACATTAAAGCCTAGTTGGATGGAGAACAAAAATAGAAAAACTGACCAGCCTAAAGGTGGAGAATCAGCTTGGTGCTGGGGGGGGGGGCCGTGGAGGGACATCTGGTAGCACTTCAGACCAAATGGTGGGGAAGTGGGCGTGATTCCAAGAGCCTGGGAGAACGGTGGGACCAAAGGGAGCCTGGAGCATATACTGGGCAGCTGGACTCTGAAGCCAGTGGTTAAGATATCAGGTCAAAGTAAAGTGGGTTATTAGGAATTGAAAAGACAGAGCAAGGTGAGGTCGGAAACTCAGGGAGACTGTACACCCCAGCAGCCATATGTGGAGAGACAGAGAGCACCGCTAACACTGAGACTTTAATGGGGATCCCCTTACCTCTAAGTCAGCTGGAAGAACTTCGGTTTCTGCTGAAGCTTAGAACCAATGATTCACTTGGCCAATATGGGACGCATTCCTCAGAGTGCCTAGCCACTTCATGAGTGCAGAAAAGACATTTAAAGGAACCCTCCAAGCTTGTTCTCCTGAGCATCACATTTCTCAGTAAGTCATTTGAGCAACATGTGTCTACCTAGGGGATTCATCTTTTCTGGGAATTGTATTCCTTTGGTACATTCCCATGGCTCACTAGTGTTTTTTAAGTTAACTTCATCTCTTTAGGACAATGTGTCGCTAACCAGGAAGTTGGAACTCTGCAAAAAACATAGTAAAATGGGAGAAATGCTTTCAGACCATTCAAAAATGACACCTTTCCCATTCTTATGTAAAAGAAATATATGAAATTGGACAATTAAAAAAAAATAGTAAAAAGTCACCATGTGCTTGAAATGAATTAAGTACTCGTGTGGACACTGCATTTATGTCTGAACTTCCTAGTAGCCCAGGTAAAAAGGGAAATGCACTGGATTATGTAGTTGCTAGAACCTGACAGAAAAAAAGCACAACACCTTGGTCTGGAGAGAAACTTCCCTGAGTTCTACGTAAGCGTTTTCCATGTAATCATGGCAGATATGCTACTCCTAAAGATACGTTTAAGTAAAGATGCTCCTTGATACTCCCAAAGTCACAAATTTATACAAGAAGAGATATTTGTTTTTTGTGTCTAAGTAAATGAATTGGACAGGAAATGGTGCCATTTCTGCTTCATTGTGACTTCTAAGAGTGAGGGACAATTGCCCCCTTCAGAAATTTTTGAGAAACAGAGCAGTCAGGGGATACTGATGTTCTCAGTATCATGGACTAGAGATAACTTTTTATTTAAGTGCAGCTGGCTGTAAGAGTGTTTGGACCATAGTCATTGTTATCCTGTGAGGCCATCCACAGCTTAACTAGGCTGGCTAGCAAGGGATGGTGCCCTCTCATGACCACCTCAGAAGACTGACACCTGGGTCCTTAGGGTTCTAGTTGCCGCTGCAGGCTTGTGCCTGGGAGACTGACAAGAGAAGGTCTGGTGGGGTCCCGGCAGACTGGAGGAAGATTCTGCTGCCGTTCTATTCTAGTTTATTGCCTCATGATACATTATCACCATTTCAGTTGTTACGATTCTGTGTGAAGTGTGATGTATTCAATCAGAATCAGCTGAGTATTGGTGCTTCCTCCTTGGAACCACGGGTACCCTTGCTGGTAAGAGCAAGGACACTATGCTCTTCCTCAGTCCCGGGCCCCCCCGTGGGTCTCATCTCTTCCTTTCACTAACTCTGCTGCCTCCATCCACCGCCTGCTCTCTGCTCCACTTCAGCAACCCAGAGCCCAACCTGCGTAGTTAACCTGCCCCTTTTCTTCTCAGTGCCTCTTACCGTTCTTCCCCTCATCCCAGATTCCAGCCCCAGCCTCACTCCCGTAGGACTCCTCAGCCACTGACTTTGACCACTTCCTACTTAGCTCTGCTTGTTACCGAGTCCAAGCTTGTACTGCTCGCCGCACAAGACAGTAAGTCAAGAGGTGAGTTGTTGAGTCAAGGAATAGAGACTTATTTGAAAAGCCAGCCAACAAGGAAGATGGTAGCCCAGTGTTCCAAAGAACCCTCTCACCAGAGTTAAAATTCAGGCTTCTTTTGTACCAAAAGGGGAGGGCTATGGTTGGTTGTTGCAAACTTCTTGTTGTCAGAATCCTCTGTTCTTGCAGTTATCCTCCAGGTCAGGTCAGGCTGTTCCTATAAACAAGACAAATGTTATTCTCTGTTCTGCAACGTTTTGTCTCTATATGAATGGAAAAGTGTTATACCTTTAAAGGTCAGAGCCTTGAGAATGGACTCTCCTGTATATTTCAGGCTATAGGCAATATTCTTAACTTGTAGCAAACGCTATAGAATACAAAGCTTAAAATAAAAGAAACAGACCCAATATGGAGTTAGATTTGTTCTTCCCTATTACATGCTCGCAGAACCCAGACCACAGTTCACCGTATTTGATTTGCACATTCAGTTCTGTAACTTGAGCATGAATTATGGGCAAAGCTTGGGTAGGAATTCACCATCGTTGGGGAGATAAGATACAGGCATAACTAATTGTACTTCAGAGCAGAAGTCTTAAATGCTGCAAAAGCTAGGGTAAATTACAGGGGGAGAAAACATTTCCAGAAGGACCCAGGGAGGCTTCATGAAGGAGGCTGTGTTCCCTAAAGCAGTGTTTCTTCACACGGGTGCTGAGAATGGGATCCAGGTGAACTTAACAGCCATCTCCTCAGTGCTCGGTCTGCTGGAGAACTTGACTGGCTTGGAGGTTACCAGCCAGATCAGTGGACCATGGTGGGCTGTACAAAAATTATTGTTTCCCATGTGTCTCCTGATGTGAAGACAGTAAGAACACTTTCTTAAAGAGGGGTTAGATTTGCACGTTGGAACTGTGGGTGTGAGGAGGAGTTCCAAGGGAGACAAGGTTAGACGGAGGAGGTATAAATATTTCCGTGTGTTTATGTGTTTGTGGATGTGACTGTGTAAGGCTAAAAAGATGGATCAGAGCATCATCACACAGGGTCTTAACCTGCTGCTACTGAATTTGAATTTCCCTTTGAAGTCCGGGTGGTTGGAGAATTTTTACGCCTAGTGGAGTGATATAATCTAAGCAAAGCTTCTTATGTACTTATATATACTTCTTGGGCTAGAAAGCAGAGAGAGGCCGAAGAAGTCAGAGGGAGAGGTTTTGAAATTTTATATGTAAGAAATAAGGGAGGGATGGAGTCCTTCATTGTCAAAGGCACCAGGAACTTTTTCCTGTCTCTCATCCCTGGAGACCAACCCCAAAGGAATACAGTTACTTGGCCCCAATCTCACATTCCTGGGCGGACGGCCTGGCCTGTTGTAATGAACTACCCAGGACAGTGAGATCATAGTTTACAGGCAGGGCAGCTGTGGGTGTGGATGTGGGGGAGAAGGGGTAGGGGGCAGAGCAAGAAGGGTCCCTGTGAGCTGCCTAGACTCCCCAGGACATGTCTACTATTCGTATATTCTTATTGCTTATTTGGCTATTATCTTCCAATAACTCCTCACACACAATAGGATTCTTAATGATAATTAGCACATATGACAAATTATGTTAATGTTAAAATCATTCTAAT
Organism: Camelus dromedarius; assembly: GCF_036321535.1. Lineage (NCBI taxonomy): Eukaryota > Metazoa > Chordata > Mammalia > Artiodactyla > Camelidae > Camelus > Camelus dromedarius. The sequence goes on along the minus strand of NC_087441.1, from coordinate 16,276,077 downwards.
ACTAAAGGACTTTGACACAAAAATCATGTGTCCATATTTTAGGACATATGCCATACTTTTGAGCTGTAGCAAATACAACACTAGTATTGTAAGAGATGTTTGGCCTCCTCCCCCAGTGAAGCATATACAGGAAGGAATAGGGTAGATGGAGTGATCTGATATTATCTTTGCTATTTCCATGATTTATTTTCCTGTTAGAACATTTTCATTGAAGAAAACAATATAACTCAGCAGATATTTGCAACAATTCTTCCTAAAAACAGAGTATATGATGGAAAAATAAGCATTTACTCTTCATAAGTCTGACCACATTATGCCTAGCGTATCTGAAAACTTAAGATCTCAAAGGGTTATTAAAATAAGATTGCACACATTAGAGAAATGAAGAATCGATAAATGGTAGGTGCCAGTTTGAGTTAGACTGAAATTTAACAGAGGGCATATACATTTGTTTTTTATTGTATTTATTTCCTGGGTAAATTTATTTTACTTCCCCAATTTTTGTCATTCTGAAATCAAAGGAGAGAAAAGAATCCCTAGTTAGGCTTACAGTGAACCTGGAAGTGGAGCAAGGCCAGCAGGCCTGGGGTTGGGGTGGGGGGTCCTAACTGGGGCGTGTATACCCCCACCCCCTCCCCAGGGATGTGAAGATGCCCCAAGAACAGGGGCTTTCGGAACCACAGCTCATCTGCCTGGAGCATCAGTTTTGCTTAACCTGAAATAATTTAAAACATTATTTTTATGTTAAACAGGGGAAGATTATAGAGAGAATGCAAGAAGAGCTTGATTTTTTTTTTTTTCAATTTAGAAACTTTTTTTTTAAGTTAAAAACTGCCTGCTTAGGGCAGTCCTCCTTTGACTCCACTTCTAGTTGCTGGGAGTTGTGGGGGAGGGGAGAGTTGGAGTAAAACTCAAGTGGGGAGACCAAGAAAAATGGGTAACTGTTATTCTAGACCAGGTATTCCATGGGTGTGGGTTTTATGGGGGACCCATGGAGGGTCCATGTGAATATCAGTGAATATCTGTGTGAATATCCCTTGTCAGAGAAGAGCTCAGAATCCCCAGGGATTATAGAATCAGTCCCCTAACACTTTGTGGTTAATACGGATGGATGTTCCCACTGTTTGGGCTTTTAGTCATGGTGATACATGCTGCTGCTTTCATCTTTTATGCTTTCCTAGGGTTAGTATCACTCAGTATTGGAGCCAGACTTGTGGCTCATCTAGTATCTCACTCTACAGAATATAGTCTGGCTGAAAGAACTGAAATTATTCAGTGAGTTACTGAAATAAGATAGTTATTAAGTCACCTGGCTATTTGTTAGTTAATTTATTGGTAAATTTATTAGGCTGGGAATCTGGTGTTCCTAACTTCCAATCTTATTTCTTTGGGAACAGTAAAAGTTTAGATAGTGGGATATGTTAAGGCTTCTAACCAGTCTTAAGTAATCCAGGTTTCTTCAATGCTATATCTCATACCTGGATTCTTATCCCAAACCTCAGGCAAACTACAGCCCCACTCAAGCCGATTTTTAGATAGCTCAGGAACTAAGAATTTTTTCGGGTTGTTAAAACAAAGAGGAATACGTGACAAAGAACATATGTGGCCCTCAAAATCTGAAATATTTACTCTCAGCTTCTTTACAGAAATAGTTTGCAAACCCCTAAGGCACATAGCCAGCTATAGTAACTCAAAATCCAGTCCCAGCCTTGCTAACAGAACTCCACTTTAATTCTAGGCAGCAGGGTGCTCGGCTCCAGATAGTTTGTCACGAATAATTCAACCAGTCGTGGTAATTCTGTTCATATTTCTCAGGCTGTTTTGTAGTTAAAAGTAGTCATGTAACCTACTTTTGATCCATAAGCCTTAAGTGGAAATCTTTTGATTGGGGGACTAGAAGTGGATTTGGGAAAGTTTTTGCTTTTCTGATGTCTTCCTTTGACAGCACCGTTTTCACTTCTTTGATTGTGATATGATGGCTGGAGTTGCAGCAACTCTATTATTACCATAAGGAAATAGCCAAGAGGATTCTAGGCCCATTGGCCTTAACATTATTGAACCGAAAGCAGCAGCCACCTATCTCAAGATATCTTGCTGTATGTAAGATAATGAAATCTATGTTTACTTAAACCACTGCAACTGTTTTATCTGTTACTTGCCATCAAATACTTCCTACTAACAGAGGCACCATCCAGCCTCAAAATTCCAATTGTTTCCAGCTTTTTTTTTTCCCTAGGAAATATTTTCTTGTCAATCAAGAGTTACCAGATTTTTAAAAAAATCTCAGTTGCCCCCCCCAGCATTATTTACTTTGATATAGATTTGGCCTTTGTAATTTGTGTTCATTTTATCCATTTAAATAAGCTCTGTAACCTTCAAAAATTACTTACCCTTTCAGTTCCCAATATCTAAAATGAGAATAATAATAGTACCTACATCATAAGGTCCTCTTGGGGCTTAAAAAATTAATGTGTGTAAAATGTTTAGCATGGTGTCTGGCATGTAATGACTGCTCAGAAATGTGTGTTGTTGTTGCTTTTGTTTTGTTGTTGTAATTCTCCTGTTCCTCTTCCTCCTCCTCTTTCCCTAGGTCTTTCATAAAGGATAAACATTTTAAGTTATATACGGAACTGCACCCCATTACTAATGGTACAAAGGCAGTGGCCTTAGAACTACTCAGGAAATACTTATGTAAGGAAGAGAGGCTTCAACTTTTAAATTCACTGTTGGAAATACCTGATGATTTCTCATTCCTGATGTCATTTTAAATTGAATTTTTGATATTGAACAGGTTTGGAATACAAAAGACAGTTGAGGAAGCACTTCTTTTTCTTTCAGATTTCAAAAGTTACTTGGGGAAACTGAATGAAAACATTTACAAAAACACCTCATGACCAGCCCAAAGCCTCTGCTTGTGTTTAACACAGTTTGTTTTTAAAGGATCCACGTGGTGTGTCACCTGAGTGATGTACATTTTGTGTAGGAATTTTTTTTATCATACCAATTTATATTTCTCATTCGTACCCTTGGGGTTTTGAGAAGGAAGAGAATCTATTTAGTAAAATTAGGAACAGGGGGAAAAAAGTGCCTCTTTTTTAAATGATGCTTCGAAAGGAGGAATATTTCTATTGCAATAAATTATTTTTTGATTGCCTCTATACCTCTTCCTGCTCCATATCCCCATTCTGAATGGCATCATTAAACAGTGCCCGATGTGAATATTAATGTGAGTCAGGAGAAGTCTGCCAGCCACACACAATGCATTCAGATGTTGGCTTTACGTAATTATCCTTCCTTTTTCCTGTGTTCCTTTATGATGCCCAGTCTAGATTTCGCAGTGCTATCTAGTAAATCTGCGGTGAAAATTTCTTTGTATTTGGATGACAGCCTAAAGCATTGCCAGCCTTATATCTATGTGAAATGTGGCTCAAAAGAAACCAAGCTGTTGGCAAAATGAAATTTTACCAGAGTTTTAAAGACACCATTCACGTTCCATTTATGTTTTATGTCTTTTTTGTGCAGATGTTCCCTGCCACTAGCTTATTGTTCTACAGCTTTGATTTGTGCAGAAAGGTTAATAATATCAGCCTCCATATCCCAGTGCCTAAGATTTGTTCAAAATAGTTGCTGAATACTAAATAAAAAGACTGGTAAATATTTTCAGCCTGTGGAAACGTATAGTTCCTCGTGAGTGAAATTATTATAATTGTGGACCAGTAGATATTTCTGATAGATTTGCTTGTTGTTTGATTCCCGAATGTTGAGGAAGTTTCTTTAATCTCATTACAAGCCTTAGGTAGGGGAAAATGAGGCCCGAGATAGGAGATTATAAGAGAGCTTCTGGCTCCTTAAATTGCTTTAAGTCCTTGGTATGAATGATTTATAATCTAACATACTGAAAGAATTAGAAAATCATATTTATAGACCATTACTATTTTTAAGGCTTTGTGGGAAAAAATGATAATTTCTAAAATTCTATGGTTTGGCAAGTGTGTCCCTAATTTTAAAAAATAATAAACGTAATGCCCATCCTAGCCTAGTATAAGAGGAGTTCTTAAAGAAATATATTTTGAGAATTAAAAAAAAAGAAAAAAAAGAAGCAGATCGCCAGGAACCAACTTGGATTTGCCAAGATTATTTGCTTTGATGGTAGGATTATGGCAGTGCTAGTGAGGGGAGGTCAGTACAGTCTTCTGAATTTCAAAAGACATTTATCAAAGGATCTCATTACACACTCATAGAAAATAGAGAAGTTTGGTCTAAATCAATGGTTTTCAAAGAGTTATTTGAACACAAAAGATTTTTTTTTTTTTCCAAACAGATCATGAGGAAATACAATATGCTTAAAAAAAAGAAAGAAAGAAAAGAAAAGAGTTGGCTTAGGGAGAGGAGAGAATACCCTCCCTTTGCTCCCTTATCTCCTGCAGCCCTTGGACCTCATAATACTCTTTGGAGAACAAATGAGAAACCACTGGCCTGCAGAATAGCGTCTATGGTTGGGTTCATGAATGACCATGCCCAAACAGTGCTCATTGTTATATTGATGACATTCTGGAATGAGTCCTGCAGTGGAATGTCACAGAGATTCATCCTCTTACTTCTCTCGTTTTCCATCTTCTAAATTTCTTGGGTGAATAAAGATGTGGGTGATGATCAAATTCCTGAACATGAAGCTAGGAGAAATATTAACCAATTGGATGGCAGAATCATACTCTAAACAGTCTCAAAGGGTAGAGTGATAGGAAATCCAATAGAATGAAATTCAGTGGAATAAATGAAAAGCCCTGCATTTAGGCTATTAAAACCAGTTGTATAAGACAGGGGATATAATTTAGCAGCAAGTAGGAGAAAGATTGGGAGATTTCAGTTGATTTTAAAATGAATACTAGTCCCAAGTATTAAAAAGATGCTGCCTGGGACAGGGCAACAAATGATTTCATCCTCATCGGTTGTCAGAGCCGGTCAGAACTGTGGTGTTCAACATGGAGATAACAATTAAGGGCTTGCTCCGTGTCAGAAATAGATTTTTTTCTTTACTTTTACTTTACGTGGCCCATTATCCTTGGATTTCTGACCATATGGATTCTTCTTGTGTTGGGGGGTGCATCAAGAGTCTCCCCGTTTGTGCTACCTCTTCTCGCAGCACAGAGGGAATGAAGGCAACATCTTATCTTGACTGCCAGTCCAGCCATCTGCAGTGATGTGCTTCAAAGAGTCAAGCTTGACTCCCAACCATTGAAGAGTCTTCAGTAAGTCACGATCCTTGGCTTTTCTTAAGACAAAGTTGACCTAGTTTTTCACCTATTCATTACAAAGGATGAATTAAAGAGTCAGTGATGATTCAGATCATAGACTTAATATGTATCCTGTGACAATAGGCTGATTTTGACTAATCACTTCTAATCTAGTGCTGAGTCATAAAATTTGAAAGCGTATATAAATGGCTAATGCTCTTTTAAACATAGTATTAAATCTTAAAAACAATATTCTTTCCAAACTGATACTGTGGAGGAAATTAGATTAGTTCCACTATTTGAGCCTCATAACTTAAATTTTTAACAGACTATTTAATTCTTTTTTTTTAATTGAAGTATAGTTGGTTTATAATGTCATGTCAATTTCTGGTGTACAGCATAATGTTTCAGTCATACATATACATAAATATACTCCTTCTCATACTCTTTTTCATTATAGGTTACTACAAGATGTTGAATATATTCCCTGTGCTATATAGTAGAAACTTGTTGTTTCTCTATTTTATGTATAGTAGTTAGTATCTGCAGATCACAAGCTCCCATTTTATCTCTTCCCACACACTTTCCCCTCTGGTAACCATGAGCTTGTTTTCTATGTCTAATAGGCTATTTAATTCTAATTAAAATTTTATAATTAATATAAATTCTTCCTTTCCTTTCTCCTTTTCACATTCTTCCCTTGCCATCACCTTAACCTGTTTCCTCTTTCCTTTCTTCAATGCATATTAGGCATTTTCTATGCCCCAGGTCCTGGAGAACAAAAAAGTAAAAGAAAGCATGGTTGCTTTATTCTGGTCAGTCGTCAGGGTTCAGATGTAACCCTTGGACACAGACAGTTTTCATTTTTGATTGCTCTCTTAAAAGAGACCATCTTATCCAATGCCTAAGGCTCAATGAAGTTTCTTCCAAAATATACCAAATGTAGCACTTTTGAGGTAAAGTGCCTAGTTCTTTATTTTAGAACTGTAGTAATTATTATCAATAAACTCTCAGCAGGGTCACACTCCACTTGTTTTGAGAAGATGAACAGTTCCAGCTGGCACCTCCCATGCTCACTTCTCTTTGTGAGGTTTCCTGACCTTCCGGCTGCAGTTTCCTATTCCTTCTGTCACCAGGGGGAAATGGCCAATGACATTATTAGCTTTGCTGGTTGCTGCGTGGATCGGGAGTGACTGGGGACATCTGCTCACACTGGCATGCTCTAGCATTTTCTGGAGATAGCCATGGGGAGGGAGCTTATGCCCCCGTGGGCTGACAACTGCTATTTTTCCAAGTAAAGGAGAGTGCTGATATTGATATGGAAATAATTTCTTCTGGAGGCCAGTACACAATGGCTTCTTTGCAAAGCATTGAACTCGAACTGGTAATTTGTATGTAATTTTAAAATTGCAGATAATGATTTTTTTAATAGCATTCTGGAAAGTTTTCTGCTGTTGCTTTTTCTTCTTCCTCCTCCTCCTTTTCCTTTCCTTTGAGAATTTTTCAATTTTGGGTACAAACTGGATTTGTTTTCCCCTTCATTTAAAAATAGCATTATTGAGATCTATTATCACACAATGCACCCATTTAAAGTATACAGTTCAACGATTTTTAGTGTATTCACAGTTGTGTAACCACCACCAGAGTCAATTTTAGGACATTTTTATTACCTCAGAAGTAAACCCTGTATTTATTAGCAGTCACTCCCTAATGATCCCCAGTTCCCACCCATCACCAGCCCTCAGCAGCTGCTAATCTATTTTATGTCTCTATATATTTGCCTGTTCTAGAAATTTAATCATATGTCTTAATTCCATAACCCATTATTCCATATGATAAGTGGAATCATATATCTAGTCTTTTAGATGGTCTAATATATGGTCTTTTATGCTGGGCTTCTTTTATTTAGCATAGTGTTTCAAGGTCCATCCATACTTAAGAATGAGTCAGTACTTCATTCCTTTTTTGTGGCTGAATAATATTCCACTGTTTAGATATACCATATTTCCATTCTCTCATCTTCTTGAGGCATCAGAGTTTTAGTTCATCTATTGGATTTTAAGTATTTTAAGAAGAGGGATTTTTCCCCACTAGGCTTTTGTTTCCCACAACATACAACACCTGCAAATAGTACAAATTCGATAGTGTTGAATTGATGCTATAGACGTAAATGGGGAAAAAATGAGTTTGGTCTTTAGCTTTGATAAAGGTTATAAAGGAAAGATAAGAAAGGGAAAGTGAGAGAAATGATTTGACATAGTAGATTGAGTGACTATGAAATTAAAAAAGGATAAAATCAAGAAGAGGGGCAAAGAGCCTTAGGGGGACACAGAGGACCTTGGAAAGAATAAGACTCATAAAGTGGGAGTAGCCAACTAGAGACACACAGCAGAAATTTGAGTTAAGAGCCAAAGTTATAAAGTATTCATCACAGATTATGTTGAAGTTTTGGCAGAGACAATTGCCAAAATTTTGTTTTGCTTGTGTAGTTTTGTAGGTATTATGGAATTGTTGACACTAGAATGTAAAATTAGTTTATTTATGAATAACTCACATTTTTTGTGACTTGTCACATCTTGATCACCACCACCACCACCACCACCATCATGAACATTAATTGAATGCCTATTAAAATATATTGAAAATGTCAATTTCTTGATGTTTGGGACACTATGCTAGAACATTTTTCATGGCTCATTTTGTTCATCTTACTAACAATTTTATGATTAGGACTTATTAATGTCCCCAGTTTTACATATGAGAAAAGTGGGGTTGGGATTTGAACTAGATTTAACAGACTCTGATATCCATACATTTTCCCAAGTTAGTTTCTAGTTGTAGCTATTAATTAATTAATTAATTAATTAATTAAGTTAGTTTGTACGTATCTTGGTGGCATCCTTTTTTTTTAATAACATTTTTTATTGAGTTATAGTCATTTTACAATGTTGTGTCAAATTCCAGTGTAGAGCACAATTTTTCAATTATACATGAACATGCATATATTCATTGTCACATTTTTGCTATGAGCTACCACTAGATCTTGTATATATTTCCCTGTGCTATACAGTATAATCTTGTTTATCTATTCTGCATATGTCTGTCAGTATCTACAGATTTTGAAATTCTGGTCTGTCCCTTCCCACCCCCTACCCCCTTGGCAACCACAAGTTTGTATTCTATGTCTATGAGTCTGTTTCTGTTTTGTATTTATGTTCTTTTTTTTTTTTTTTTTTAAGATTCCACATACGAGTGATCTCATATGGTATCTTTCTTTCTCTTTCTGGCTTACTTCACTTAGAATGACATTCTCCAGGAACATCCATGTTGCTGTAAATGGTGTTATGTTGTCTTTTTTTATGGCTGAATAGTATGTAGTTACCACTTTTAGACTGATTTCTGCCTTCATCCCTTTTGACTTGGTGATGATTTCATAGTTATGGTGGTTTGGATGAGTATTAGCAAATGTTTCCCTCCTGCTCCTGCTGTGGATGGCATGTACTTCCTACCCCATTAATTTGGGCATATGAGACTGGCTTAAGCCAATGGAATGTTAAGGGACATGACGTGAGCAGAAGCCTTAAATGTGCTTGTACTCTTTGGCTGGCCTTTCATACACCAGTGATCCACTGCAAAAAGAGGATGCCCAGATAGCCACTGCCTCGTCTCTAGGGCCTAGAATGAATACATATGGAGCAGACCTGAGCCAACCTGCTTGGTGCCAAGCCCAGCTGACACTCAACCTGAAACCTTGTTGGATCAGCTTAACTGTGCAAATCTAAGAGCATAAGAGTCAGTGTTTGACATTGCAGGTCACGTGTTGGGGTGGTTTGCTGCACTGATTTATTGCAGTAGTACTGACTATTATTAATAGTATTATTTGTTCTTTCATTCATTTAGTAATTAATTCAACCAAGGCTGATTTGCTTGCCTACTGTGTGCCAGTCACTGTAGTAGGTGTTAGGTTTATAAAAGTGCGTCCAGTAAAGTCTTTATTGTCTTGCATTTGATTTTTGTTTAGTCAGAAAAGACGACATGCCCATTCATTGTCAGAAGACCAGATAAAGACTGATTAGTGCCCTAAAAGGTGTCTGTCTCTGTGCTCTGAGAATTCCAAGGAGAGGATATTATAACTGATTGGAAGTATCCAGAAAGGCTGAGGGACTATGAGAATACAAGGTAATATATGTGGTGAGTAGGAGAATTAAACCCTGCTAAACACCAAGAAACGTACTTTCTTATGAAATTGGCAATCATGTTTTTAGCAAGTGGAGACGACAGCCTCATCAAAACTTAACAAATTAGATATCCATCATCAAAAATAGAATATCTCCCAAGATATTAATTGATATGAGCATATGATCAAGATCCTTACAGGAAACTATAGGAATGAAATACAAGATCCCCTTATTTTGTTCTTCTTAGTCACCTGGCCTGGATCGTAAAAATAAGATACCTGTCTTTGGATTCCTGTATCTCTCGCTTCTTACCAGTTTTGTTGTTGTTGTTGTTTGTGTGTGCGTGTGTGTGTGTGTGGTTTTGTGGCCAGTACCTGGCATAGTAGCTGGGAATGGTGCTGCCCAATGATTAAGCATGTAAGCTCTGGGGTCAGGTAGGCCTAGGTGGAGACTGAGCCTCTCTACACCAAATGATCTTCATAAAGGATCATTCATGTGGCAGTCTATTACCAAATGTTAAATACTCTTACTCACAGTATGATCTAAACCCTTGACTAACAGCTCCTGAGACTCAGGAGTCCCCTGCTGATACCTGACGTTAGGATGTGCTCAACAGACAAATTTCAAGTATACCTTTAATTCAGACATAAAAAAGGATTTAGGGAAAATTTTAAAAAGAGACATTGTCTTAGGTAAATAGAGGAATGAATATGTATTAGAATCACTCATTCTAGGAAGTAATGTGAGGACAGTAAAGAGAGAGAAGTGACAGCTCCACAGAGTGGCAGCAGCAGGTTGAGCTCTGGCTGCTGGAAAGCCCACGGAGGGTTGTTCACCTGGCAGAAAGCAGCCCAACGCTGGCCCAACACCAGTCTCTGGGACCCACCGGGACACTCCAGGCAGCGTGGCTCCATCCGCCAAGGCCTTGCCATGTTGAGCAGAAAGGAGATCCTGCCACAGCAGGGGGTGTCCAGGTTGGGTGAAGGGTGCCCCCTATCCCCGCCCAGATTCAGCTCAGCACCCAAGGATCTCCATCAACCTTACACTGAAGGAGTAAATCATTTCAGCTCAAGATCCCTGGTGAACTTGTGTCATCATGGGTCAAGAATGACCTTATGTGTCTGAACCACAGCTTTCCCTTTCTGTAAAGTGGGGAGCATAATACCTACCTATTGCCCTTGGGGTTATTTCAAGGTTGGCATGAAATGCTGCATATAAAGGGACTTATACCCTAATGTGCCTGTGGGATGTAAGGGATGAATGACTAGAAAGCTGTTGCCATCTTGGTCCCCAGGCATGAACATTTCAGCAAAGCTGGCTTTTCCAACAGTCTCTTAAAGAAAACATGCGGTCTATATGGGGAGACTTAGCTGGTGTTTATATGCCTTTTTATTTTGAAAAAAGAGAAAGAAACCCTCCATCTCATTGACATTTTTAGCTTTTCTAAACACCCCCCTGTGCAATAAAAGTCTGTCCACCGTGATGGGGACAAGAGGACTTGTGGGTTCATTCTCATTCTTCGGCACAGCAGCTGTTTCAGGAAAATAAATGGTGGACTGTCATCAGAGCGCTTTCCTGTTTATGATTTAAGTGTCTTCCTTTTCATAGGCAGCAGGTTCTGCTTTTTCTTTCATTTGAAACCAGTTTAATACTTTTGTTCAATACCAGCCATTATTAATTTCTCTCATGCACGTATTTTAAATTCCTCACCTGACAGTTTTGAGAAACTAATGAAAATTAGAGTGTGTTAGCATATCACATTCCTACAGAGACCTCCTAATACATTCAATTACACTTAGTAATGGTAACAGGGACTACAGAGAAAAGCATTACCATTTATACCTGCTTGCTCGTGTGCATGCTCTCTCTCTTTCCACCAAATATTTGGAAAAAAAATATAGCGTTAAGCAAAGGCAATGTCAATTTTGATGCTATTTTAAAATGCGCTTATTTCTGAAAATGCTTTGCTTCTTGATAAGAAACAGGATGGTTATGGCGCATGTAACTTACTTAGTATTTGTCAGTTAGGAACATTAGTCCATTTATCTGCACTACTGAAATTTTTCTTTTTTTTGCTCACCAGTGACTTCAAAGGAATTACATAAAGATATTTTTTCTGCTTAGATATATACTTTGGCAATTTGATTTTGTTTTAAAGTAGCATAATTGCATTTTCTCCATCCATTCTGTGAATCACAGCTACCTTGGGGATTCCTTTGAAAAGCCTGATTAAGAATGTACAGTGTGACTGGTATGGGATGGTATTGAAGTTTGCCCATCTCCCAGCCTGGTTTGAAAATCAGCTCTGCCCAGCAGGGCTGGCCCTGAGCTGTGTGGCATTATTTTCAAAACCGTGGTCCTAAGTAGCCATGTGTGTACCATGGCCAGTATAGTGGCCAGGTCATCTTTGGGTAAATAGTGTGGGGGCCCTCAGTCACTTTTATAGCCTATTATAGAATAAACTAAATGCACAATTTATTCTTCAAAAATCTGTCAACTTCAGGTTTTTCTGTTTTAGATAGTGACCTTCTGGAATTCAGAGACAGTGCTATTAAGTTTATTTTGTGTTACCTGTATATGCATTTTGATTAAAAATTTAATAATGTATTCATTTAGTAGCTAATGATTTGGTAGACTAGTGTTTTCAAATATGTTTGTTAATTTGTTTGTTTCAGACCAAATACCAGCTGATTTTTCCCAGTTAGGCATCTATTAATCTAGACATCTAATAATCTAGACATCAGTTGACCCACAAGATCTTTACTGGCATTGTGCTGTGTATTCTGCTTCTAAACATAGACAAGACAAAGTCAATTATCTAAGCTATAAATTGCAAACACTTGGCAAAAGAAAGTAATTCAGTTTCTAACCTTTTTTGAACTTTTATAGTCTTAGAATCCATGCCAGAGTTTCTCACTTTGATGTGGTTACAATTCTGATCTAAGTATAATAATACTATAGTTATATGAATTAGTAACAAAATACAAAAAGACAATCAATGAAAACTCTAACTTTAAAAGTGCTGTAATTTATGGTGAAATAGAATATGAAAATGAATATATGTATGTTCATGTATGACTGAAGCATTATGCTGTACACCAGAAATTGACACATTATAAACTGGCTATACTTCAATAAAAATATATATAAACATTTAAAAGAGTGCTGAACATTATCCAGTATTTGGTCTATGAAAAATAAATGTATGTTCAAGATAAGGATATTAACATTTTATTATGTAGAGTTGGTGTATATATTTACAAGTGTGAACCGTGTTTTCAGTATGAGGTGGCTCTCTCCAGCTTCATGCTGAGCTCAAAGCTATGCCCAGGCTGGTCAGGACCGATGGAGCTGCTGCTCTGGGGTCCCCCGAGGAGTTATGCCTCACCCTCATCTCAGCGGGCTCCATCAGCAAAGTGTTGGTGCTGTGCCCATACCAAAGTTCTCTTTTGTTAGCCAGGAGGCCTGGAGAAGGAGTAGGAGAAGAGTGTAGGCTTGCATTCCTTCGGAGCTGCTGCCTTTCTGACTAAGAAGGGTTGAAAAAGGTGCTTATAAATATTTCCTCTGCTTCGTTCTTTGGAAGGATTTTCCTATGTTCACTCTTGAAAAATCATGAGATAACAGTTATTCAGATTTATCCATTTGAACATCTACTCTTTTTGATTGGTAGCCCATACCCTAAAAATTTTAGCATAGGTGATTTTTAATAACCATGTAGAAACAGGGACAACTTCCAATTGAGACAGTTATTTATTGATTTATTTTTATTAGGAAAGGATGTTGCTGATTGTAAAGGGCAAGAATATTGCAGGGTGTTGTTTTTTGTAAGGGTAAAGATGGGAGAAAAGAATAATTTACTATTTGAATTGTTCAACTGAGGCTATGCACGTTACAGTTAGAAGGCTTAAAGGTAAGGCATGATAAGCCTAAAATAAAGCAAAGCTCTGCAAAATCTAGGCAAGTTGCAAGGAGGAACCTACAGTATGGTTAAAATGCTAAGATGTTCTCACAAATCATTTTTTAAAAATGTTTATTTTTTATTTAAGTGTAGTTGATTTACAATGTTAGTTTCAGTTGTACAGCAAAGTGATTCAGTTATACATATGTGTACATATATATTTTCTTCTCAGATTCTTTTCCATTATATGTTATTACAAGAAATTGAATATAGTTCCCTGTGCTATACAGTAGGTCCTTGTTTTTTCTCTATTTTATATATAGTAATGTGTATATGTTAATCCCAAACTCCTAATTTATCCCTCCCCGGCCCCGTTTCCCCTCTCATAACCGTAAGTTTGTTTTCTTTGTCTGTGAGTCTATCTCTGTTTTGTAGATAAGTTCATTTGTGCCCTTTTTTTTTTAGATTCCACATATATGTAATATATGGTATTTTTTCCATTTTTAACACATTTTAAAACTTCATATTTACCCATTAAACCAGTATTACTTTGTTCATCCTGTTTAAAACAGGTTCAATGTGAAGTTATCTTATTAAAAGAAAATTTTATGATGCTATTTCCTTAATAACACCAAAATGGAAAGCACCTAGAAAAGTTGCCAAGCCAAATGGCCACTGGCTTTGGTAGATTTTGCATCAAAGCTGTGGCCTACAAAGTTAGACCTGGGGACTTTGTCTTCAAGAAGATCACTCAGATGCTTATCTTGTTGCTTAGCAGTTAAGTATTTTTTAATTTAATGTTAGCTTCCCTTGTTCTGCCTCCTCAACTCCTCAAATATCCCTTTGAAGATTCACTGAATTCTTGTAGAAACTTAAAAATTGCATAATAGTAGCTTTGGGCTCCTTAATCCTCTGTAAACCTGCTTTAACATCTAGGAGACCTTAATAATGATTGGACAATGGTAGATGGGCATTGCTTTGTAGAGTGGGGTGGGAGACAGGATCTGAGAAATCCAGATTTTTAACCTGATCCTTGAATTCTTCTGCCTGTAACAACCCATTCAGTGCTCAGCTCTTGCAGCTAAGATATTTGATTGAAAGTCAGAGGTCCAACATTCGAAGATTTCTCCCAAGAAGTTCTTATCCTTCCATTAAAAATGTGCTGCTTCAGCAGCACACGGTACAGTCTTGCTCCGTTGCTAGGGAGCTCTGTTTAGAAGCTAGCTGATTCATTGGCTACAATGAGGTCAAAGCGCCCTCCTCGCGATGGATGTAATGGAGCAGGCCAGCCCCATGTGGAAGATGGACCTTTTGGACGTGGGAAAGTGGAGTGTTCAGGAGAGAGAGGCACACACGTAGGAGCACATTTGAGAACTTCTACATGTCAGGCTGGTCTCTCCAGCTTGATTCTCGCCTTGTGTAACTCTCTGATTCTCCCCCTGCCTCTGTGTTTTTAAAAGTTTAGCTTGGAAATTTAATGGTTGGATGACTAGACTCTCATCATAAAGTTTCAAAATGTCTATAAAGAGTGTGTGTTTTTAAATGATTCAGATCCTAAATTTTTAAGAGTTTTGTACATGATTAACATCCAGCTGTCTCAAAACCCTGCTGTGAGCTCCCTTTGGTATTCTGCCCTGCACGCCGTTGCAAGATTTGTGTGGTTACATTTATAGTGTTTGATGGGAGATACGTAATACAGAATCTATTCGTTTTACCTATAAACTTGGAATAACTTAACTTTTAGAGTTTTGCAGTTAAACTCTTGTTTGTTTCACTGGAGTTTGAATTAATGATGTGTTTACTAAAATTAATTTCCCCTTAATTCAGTTATAAAATGCTTAGAAGAAAATCATTTTCTTGGAATACTTGGTTTTTTATTATAACAATGACAGTCTAACATGAAGATGTTTGATTTGTTTCCCTATTTTATTGTTCTGTTTTAATTCCTACAATCTGGAAACAATGAATTATACCTTTTGTTAAAACTTACCCTTTTGTTTCCTGTAAAGTGAACGATGAGGTTATTACACACACATCCCACAATGTTTTTTTCTTTTTCTTTGTAGGAAAATAATGAGCTCGATTGTAGCTTACCCCAAGAATGTATGTGGCACTTGTAATTATTTCTTAGCTTAAAAAAATCCGTTTTGTTTTAAACTTTCTCACTTGAAAGATTTGATATATGTTTTTAGTTTCCAGCTTTTCTTATTCTTATTCATTGTTGTTCTTTAGTGCATTTAATTCCATGTATCACGGGCTGTGAAAAAGGCCCTGAATAATGTCCTTATTGGTAGAAATGTTACCTCTCTTGGCCTCAGATTCCTTATCTGTAAAATGGGAGATGTACCCTGAATGATCCCAGAAGTCTTTTGAAGCTCCAATTTCTTTCTTTATCTTTCTTTGCTTTCTTTCTAAATTTTTATTGAAAGATGGTTAGTGTGCAATATTATGTTAGTTTCAGGTGTACATGATTTGACATTTGCATACATTAGGAAATGATCACCATGATAAGTCTAATAACCATATATTGTCCCCACAATGTTACTACAATATTATTGACTATATTACTTATGCTGTATATTACATCCCCATGACTGATTTGTTATGTAACTGAAGGCTTGTACCTCTTAATCCCCTTTACCTATTTCACCCACTCCCTCACCCATCACCCTTCTAGCAACCACCTCTTTGTTCTCTGTATCTGTGAGTCCATTTTCCTTTTGTTTTGCTTGTGTGTTTTTTTTTTTAGATTCCACATACAAGTGAGAACATGTGGTATTTGCTTCTCTGTCTTATTTCACTTTGCACAATACACTCTAGATCCATCTATGTTGTCACAAATGGCAAGATTTCATTGTTTTTATGGCTAAGTAATACTCCATCGAGTGTAAGTAATACTCCCTATATATCTATCCATTCATCTGTCAGTGGACACTTAGGTTGCTTCCATATCTTGGCTATCTTAAATAATGCTTCAGTGAACGTTGAGGTACATATCTCTTTTTGAATTAGTGTTTTTTTCCTTCAGGTAAATAACCAGAAGTGAAATTGCTAGATCATGTGGTAGTTCTAGCTTTAAGTTTTTGGGGAACCTCCACACTGTTTTCCATAGTGGCTGTACCAATTAACAACCCTACCAACAATGCATGAGGGTTCCTTTTTTCCACATTCTTGCCAGCAACTTGTTATTTATTGTCTTTTTGATGATAGTCACTCTGACACTTGTGAACCGGTATCTCATTGTGGTTTTGATTTGCATTTCCCTGATGATCAGTAATGTTGAGCATCTTTTCATGTGTCTGTCAGCCATCTGTATGTCCTCTTTGGAAAAATATATATTCAAGTCCTTTTCCCATTTTTTAGTCAAGTTGTTTGGGTTTTTTTGGATGTTGAATTATATGAGTTCTTTGTATATAATTGACCCTTGAATAACATGCATTTGAACTATGCAGGTTCATTTATACATGGATTTTTTTCAATAGTACATACTATAGCACTATACCATCCACACTTGGTTGAATCTGGGGATGCAGAGTAACAGATACGGAGAAATTGCGGATTGAATAGTCAACTATAAGTTATACATGGATTTTCTGTGTGGAGAATCAGTGCTCCTAATACCCATCTTATTCAGGGGTCTGTATTTTAGATATTAACTGCTTATTCAGATATATTGTCTGCAAATATCTCCTTCCATTCAATAGACTGCCTTTTCGTTTTGTTGACAGTTTCCTTCCCTATGCAAAAGCTTTTTAGTTTGATGTAGTCCCATTTGTTTATTTTTGTTTTTGTTTCCCTTGCCTGAGGAAACACAGTCAAAACAATTTTGCTAAGGCTGACGTCAAAGAGTGTACTGCCTATGTTTTTTTCTAGGAGTTTTATGGTTTCAGGTATTTAAGTCTTTATTCTACTTTGAGTTTGTTTTTGTATATGAGTGAGAAAGTAGTCCAGTTTGATTCTTTTGCATGTAGCTGTCCCTTTTTCCCATTTATTGAAGAGGCTGTCTTTTCTCCATTGTATATTCTTGCCTCCTTTGTCATAGATTAATTTACCATATAAGTTATTTCTGGGCTCTCTACTCTGTTCCATTGATCTATGTCTGTTTTTGTGCCAGTACCATAATGTTTTGATTCTATAGCTTTGTAGTATAGTTTGAAATCAGGGCATGTGATACTTTGAGCTTTGTTCTTCTTTCTCATATTGTTTTGGCTATTTGGGATGTTTTTTGTTTCCCTACAAATTTTAGAATTACTTGTTCTAGTTCTGTGAAAAATGCCATTGGTATTTTGATAGGTATTGCATTGAATCTGTAGATTTCTTTAGTTAGTATGGACATTTTAACAATATTAATTCTGCCAATCCATGAGCATGGTATATCTTTCCATTTGTTTGTGTTGTCTTCAATTTCTTTCATCAATGTCTTACAGTTTTCCAAGTGTAAGTCTTTAACCTCCTTGGTTAGGTTTATTCCTAGGTATTTTATTCTTTGTGATGCAATTATAAATGGACTGTTTTCTTAATTTATCTTTCTGATAGTTCATTGTTAGTGTATAGAAATGCAACAGATTTCTGTATTTTAATTTTGTATCCTGCAACTATACCGAATTCATTGATGAGTTTCTAGTAGTTTTTTTGGTGACATCTTGAGGATATTCTGTGTGTACCATTGTGTTATCTACAAACAGTGGCAGTTTTACTTCTTCTCTTCTCTTCTCTCTGTGTATTTCTTTTATTTCTTTTTCTTGTCTGATTGTTATGGGTAGGACTTCCAATATTATGTTGAATAAAAGTGGTAAGAGTTGGCATCTTGTCTTGTTCCTGATCTTAGAGGGAATACTTTCAGTTTCTCACTGTTGAGTATGATATTAGCTATGGGCTTGCCATATATGGCCTTTATTATGTCAAAGTGTGTTTTCTCTATACCCATTTTATTGAGAATTTTTATTATAAATGGTTGCTGAATTTTGTCAAAAGCTTTTTCTGCACCTAGAAAGATGACTATGAGTTTTATTCTTCAATTTGTTAATATGGTGTATCACATTGATTTGTGGATACTGAACTATCATGCATCCCTGCGACAAATTCCACTTGATCATGGTGATCAAGGAGTATTTTATTGATGATATTTGCTCCTATATTCATCAGGGATATTGGCCTGTAATTTTCATTTTTCGTGGTCTGTATCTGGTTTTGGTATTCAGTGATGCTGGCCTCGTAGAATGAGTTTAGAAGCATTCCTTTCTCTTCAATTTTTTGGAATAGTTTGAGAAGGATAAGTGCTAATGCTTCTTTAAATGTTTGGTCAAATTCACCTGAGAAACCTGGTCTTGGTTTCTTGTTGCTTGTTGAAGTTTTGCTTGTTGAAGTTTTGTTTATTACTGATTCAGTTTCATTACTGATCATTGGTCTGTTCATATTTTTTATTCCTGTTTCAGTCTTGAAAGATTGTATATTTTTAGGAATTTATCCATTTCTTCCAGGTTGTCCATTTTATTGACATGTAATTGTTCATAGTAATCTCTTATGATCCTTTGTATTTGTCTGGTGTTGGTTGTAATGTCTCTTCTTTCATTTCTAATTTGATCAATTTGGACCCTCTCTCTTTTTTCCCTGATGTGCCTGGCTAAAGGTTTATCAATTGTGTTTATCTTTTCAAAGAACCAGCTCTTAGTTTCACAGATCTTTTCTATTGTTTTTTTTTAGTCTCAATTTCATTTATTTCTACTGTAGTATTTATGATTTCTTTTCTTTTGCTAACTTTGGATTTTGTTTGTTCTTCTTTTTCCAGTTCCTTTAGGTGTAAGGTTCAGTTGTTTATATGAGATTTTTCTTTTTTTTCTGAGGTAGACCTGTATGACTATAAACTATTGTCTAAGAATTTCTTTTCCTGGGCTCCATAGATTTTGAATTCTTGTGTTTCCATTGTCACTTGTCTCCAGGTATTTTTAAATTTCTTTTTTGATTTCTTCAGTGACCCAGTGGTTGTTTATTAGCATATTGTGTAACATCCATGTGCTTGTGCTTTTTGCAGGCTTTTTTTCTTGTAGTTAATTTCTAGCCTCATACTGTTTTTTTGGGAAAGATTCATGATGTGACTTCAGTCTTCTTAAATTTATTGAGACTTCTTTTATTGCCTAGCATGTGCTCTATCCTGGAGAAGGTTCCATGTGCACTTGACAAGAATGTATATTCTGCTGCTGAATCTCAAGTTCAGATGACACGATAATCATGGCAGCAATCAAGGTTAATAAGTCATTATAGTGGCTTAATTACTCTGCTCATGTACTGCATTTCTGAGATGTGACCTTTATATACAAGCTGCAAAAAGACATTTCCCTGAAAGACATTCATTCTTAGAGATATCTACCAGCATTTAGTGCTAGCGGTCATGTAGCCCAATCCTTTCATTTTACAGGTAAGGAAAACAAAACAGTGTTTTATTAAAACATCAGTGTGGATGCAAATAAAGTGATTTTTTTGTTGTTGTTTACTAGTAGCTATGGGACCCCAGTCTTACTATAAATAACCCCAAACCAAGGCTACAAAACCTCAAAGCTAATTCTATTAAATATTCTTAAGGTCAGAATCTTCCCACTGCCTCTGAGGCTGCCTCCTTGCCTATCCGGGAGCAGGGGCTCAGTGTGAATGTGAATGGAGTTGGTCCCAGGGGTTAGTTGGTTACCATCTGCACCATCGTCACCCCAGAATAAAGTCACTGAAAAGAAACAGATAGCACACACCACTTAGGTGTGTGTCACTCTGTGGAGACAATTACTACCTCTCTAGATACAAGAAATTTAGCAAATAAACTTGTCATGATGTAATAACAATTTTATTCATTATTCTGGTGAAGAATGCTTAGCTGTTTCATATCTATTTCACGCTCTCTTCTTTGATACTCTGATTAATACGACAAATCGTTACATCTACAGACATATGAGTGGTTACTTTACTCACCTTTCACTGTAACAGACTGAGATATTTAGTGCTGGCATTTTGTACATGCAAGAGATTTATATTTCAAACCTGATGCTCTGTGCCTAGCCCTGTGAGCTTAAGAATATATTAGAAGGCAAGAATTGCTTGGCCTAGAAAAGTGAAGATGTGATGGGAGAAAGTCTGGCAGGAGATGAAAATGGAGTTGTGGAATCAAATTTCTGTTACTCATCTTTCTTTCTAAGACCTTCAAATTACAAAAAATGAGTCCGAAGCTGCCAGTTCATAAAACTGAGTGTGGGAGTTTTCCATTTTTAGCAGTATTTGTGCCTGTGGAGCTGACTTTCCTTTTAGGACCTGGATCATCAGGTAGGACTTTGAGGTGGTTTAGACAAGAAATGGTTCCTTCCCTCCTGTGCCCACTACTCAATACTGCCAGAAATTTTGATAGGTTTCTAGAGATTTCCCAGGTCTGATTGATCCTTCAGCTGGGATGAAAAAACATCATAAAATCTTCCCACCACCATATTGTTCCATTTTCCCACAGTGTCAAATATAGCATTCTGTTTTATTGGGTGAGATTTACCCAGTGCCTTTTTAGCTATTTCAGAAGCACAACATCTCTGCCAAACATTCAACAACCTAAAATTGCTTAAATAGACGTTTGTAATAGGACTTGTATGGGATTTCAGGATGACATCAAATGACATCAGCTGTTATAATAAGGCTCTCCCTAAATTGAAAGCCAAATGCATCATTCAGAGGGAAGGGTCTGTGGGCTTATAGCTTTGAGAAAAGTGTCCATGGTTTTCATAGATTCTCAAATAGCTGTTATATTTTTAAATGCCCTTAAAGGGAAAAAAAAAATGTAGCTAGGCTAAAGAAAAGATCTCAGGTTTCACAAAGGGACAAATACAAGTATACTGTTGTCTCTGTATAATTAGCTGTACCAGATTTATGGTAAACTGAAACATAGCCTGATGGCTACTAGACCACGAACTTTGCCATGACCAGTGCCACGGTGAGTCACAGCCAGTATGTGTGTTTTGTTATATAGAAGCAGGACAAATGGAAAATCCTGCCCATTGACCAAAGCATAAGAATGGGGACAGAGAAGAATGTAGTGACTTTGCAATGGTCACGAGTGAACCCTGTGTATTCAATAAAAATATCCATAATCTTTTATAACTAAAGATCACAGTTTTCTGTTTGGTCATGACCAGCACATAAAAAGGTAAACCTCAGTGATTTAAACTGGGGCAGCAGGAGCGGGGGGGGGGGGGGGAGAAGGATTTGTAATCAAGTGACAATAAAACACCTATATAAAAAGTATAACATAGAGGCATTTTAAGTGAAAGGTTCTCAGTGAAAGGTATTCAGTAGAGTGACCGAACCAATAGGTGACATAATTATACCTGAGGAATATATACAATGAGGCCTGAATAATAGTAATAATAATACTGTAATACATTCAGAGTGCCTGAAAATCACTAGTAAGCTGAGAAGACTATGCTTCATTCCATTTGTGAATGCTTCTTTTAAAAATTGAGTGTTTATTTTTACGGTTAACTTAAATGTAGTCCACATATTTGATATTTTATACAGTTCTATATTCTATATATACTATGTCTTTTTCTCTATATTTGATATATTTTTTCTAAGTATATTTTTCTATGGGCTCTAACATTCCATCAATTTAAGGAATTAAATATTTGCTTAGCAATCAGATGTACCTTCTACAGCCGTTTTAATCTCGTGGATAGATTTTTTTTTCTTAATTATCAATGACAATTGGGATGAGATCAACTAAAACACACAGTATAGAAGCTAATTTTATCCAACGGTGCAGTAGTTGTTCTTTTCCTTCATTTGACTTTGATATAGTTTAAAAAAAAAAAATGGACCACTTGCCTGGTTTGAATTTTACTTCTTTAACCTGCAGTAACAATTAGAGGGAAGAGGATAAAACCTCCAACTGGAGCATCATCCCAAACTGATTAGACTTGTCACTTACTTACCAGTAAGAACCAATGCTGAGTTGTGCTCTTTTGCTTGGGTAACGTGGATAGTCTGAAGCATTTTGCTACACGGAATTTGGTATGTGTTTGTGGAAGACTTTATTAAACAGAAAGGAGGAAAGAAATTATGAGTTCCTGGCACGTTAGCAAGAGTTTGTTCGGGATCTTAAGTTGCCTGGGGTTAACTAGTGTTGCAGGTCCAAAGTAACTGGGCTTAAATGTCATGTATAATGACATGTGGGAAGATTGGGATGCAATTTGCATGCGAATGGGGATAAAGGTGACTGGATGTTGATTCATTACATGATGAATGTTTGCCCTTGGTGAAATGCTTTACCTTCCATGAAATTATAAACAATATTTCTTACTGACTGTAAAATGTAGATACCAGGCCTCGAAGTGTTTGTTCTTGAAATGCTGGTCCAATTAGAAAGCTCCTTTTTTCTTTTCTTTTCTTTTCTTTTCTTTTCTTTTCTTTTCTTTTCTTTTCTTTTCTTTTTTTTTTTTTTTTTTTTTTTTTTTACTTTTTTCAAAACCCAATCCAAAGAGGCAAAGAGACTTGGAGTTTTGCCGTTTGGTGGTTAAGACCTCCCTTAATGTATGCCTTTCTGTTTAGGATAGGTTAGAGAGGAACTGGGAAGTATATTCCAGGAAGCGTCAGAGGTTAGAGGACAAAGACATTTTACATACATTCCTTAGAAAATATTTTTTAAGTCTCTAGAAGAAATTAGATTTATTCTTATATTGTTTAATGTTATTGAAATTTCTCTTTCTATTTTTCTCATGTGCTTTTTTATTTATAAAGTAAATATCTTTGTGGAAATAAACACAGCTCTCAAGTGTGAGATTGTAGGAGCGAATTTTTCCTGACAATGTGTCAGTATCTCGTCATGATTTAATAGAGAGTCTCAGAACTTGGTCAAAAAAAACAGATGTTTCTTAATTTTTTTGTAGAAACATTATCAAATACTTTCATTGATTGGAAAGCATTGAATTTTTTCAAGACCACTTTGCTACATAGTTCTTTCATTTAATTATATCAAAGTTAGAACATGATTTTACAGGGTGTATGTCTGTGAATGATTTTATGTGCATATATATGTATGTGTGCATGTGTATCATATGTTTTAACTCAATAATTCTGCAAATCATTGAAGAGAAATGAGATTCATAGATGCTCCTTGATTAACCTCTTGGTCAAATAATAAATTAGGGTCAGGATCAGAACTAGAGTTCACCACCGAGCCTGAATTTTGAGCCCATTATTGAAACATGCTGGTTGTAGTTTGATCTGCATAGAATTGTAGGTCAAGTTGCTCACAGACTGGTTTCTTTATTCTGTGAAAAGACACAATAAAACCGAACATCAGAGACCACCTGGGAAGCCTCCTCCATGTGATGTGAAACACCAGCATCCCAGGACTTTAAGAAGGAGATGTCACAATCAGAGGCTCTGTGGGGCTGCCCAGCTGGGGCACCCCTTACCCCCACCCTGCACAACAGGACGCCTCACTGATTTGAAGAAATGCCACCAGCTGCTGATGGCAAGTGCAAAGAGGGAAGACAGTCCCCACTCGGGGGTCACTGTGCCTGACGTCTTTCTTTCAAGAAATTGAGCAAAGGCCAGCTCCCCTGGGCTACTGGAGGTCAACATTCCAGACAGCACCACCTGTGGAAGCCAGCTTGGAAACTGTTTTTAAAAAAGCACTCTCCAAGTTCATTTCTCTGAGCTCATGCAATCTGTTTCTAAAACAAAAGGAATATTGTCCCTTCCTCTGCTTGAGGTGACCATGCTGACCTGCAGGTTAGAATCAGATTTTTCTGTAGCTGAATATATTTATAAATTTACTGCAGCTTAAACATGTATGCCATCTGGAGAAAGGGAGAGAGCCAGTTGCATTGAACTCCATTGTACTAGGTATAATCTTGCACATCTATGCTAACACGTTTCATCTCAAAAGAATTTTCTAGAATTTTGTAGAGTGAGGGTCTTAAGCACAGATGGTCTTAAGCTGAGAAGTAGGTCAGGGGTAAGAGCATAAGGGTTAGTGAGGTCTGTGGCAAACTAAGGCCTTTGTCTTATCCAAGAAGAGTTGGTGATTCTTGGCTCTAGCTGATTGTAGCATCCAAGGCTGTCAGCTCTTAAGACTTGTTTTCATAATAAAGTAAAACCTCAAGTTTTTATGTGAGAATTTTTCATTTTAAATAACATTTAGAGCCTAACAAAATATATCTACAGGCCAGAACTGGCTCTTGGCTCAACAGTACACTGGGGTCATTATCAAGGGCTCACAGGCCAAGCTGTGTGCCAAGTGTTTTATATATGTGAGCTCCTTAATCTTCACCATAGTCTTGTGAAATAGGTAGTATTATCCTGTTTTACTACTAAGGATACTGAAGTTCAGTGTAGTTGGTTCACTGGCATAGTGTTTAGTAGCTAGTACACAGGAGGAAAAGGAGCCCAATGCCAAACTCAAAATTTGAGTTAGCGAATATTTTTTGAATATATAATATCTTTCAGAGACTTGCTAGGTTCTAGGGATCAAATAAGAAATGAGATAAATGCAGAAGGCTTATAGTCTTTTTAAATGAAAATACAGGTGATGAGGGCAAGGATAAGATGTGTTTAGAGCAACAAGAGGAGAAGGATTCCAGGAGATGATGTTCATCTGGGGCTTGAGGGCTGATTAGGAGTTGACCACATGAAGACCATGGTGTTGGGATGTATGGTCTTCCAGGCATAAGAGGTAGGCATCCCAGAGGTGAAACAGGGCAAGTGATCTTCTAGAAAGTGATGTTTGATGTAACTGGAGATAGAACTCAAGATAGGGGTGGAAAATGACAAGAAAAGATAAAGGTGGAGAGAGAAAGCAGAGGCGGCACAAAGAGTTTTATTTTTTCTAGCATTATTTAGGTATGATTGACAAATCAAAGTTGTGTATATTTAGGTTGTACAGTGTGATTTCTTTTAAAGGTGTACAACATGATGATTGAATATATGCATACATTGTGGAATGATGACCACAATCAAGTTAATTAACACACCTATGTTAATTATGTGTGTTGAGAATGCTATGTGTGGTGAGAATGCTTACGATCGACTCTTAGAAAATTTCAAGTATACAATGCAGTATTATTTACTTTACCATGCTGTACATTACATCCCTAGAACTTACTCATCTTATAACTTACTCATTTTATAACTTTGGCCAATATCTCCCCGTTCCTCCCATGCATCCTCCCCTACCAGCCCCTGGAACAACTGTTCTACTCTCTGGTTCTGTGAGTTTGACTGTTTTAAATTCCACATGTAAGTGAGATCATACAACATTTGCCTTTTTGTGTTTGACTTATTTCACTTAACATAATGTCTTCCAGGTTTATTCATGTTTTCACAAATAGCAGGAGTTCCTTTTTATGTCTGAATAATATTCCATTGGGTATATATGCCATATTTTCTTTATCTATTCATCTTTTGATGGACATTTAGATTGTTTCCATATTTTAGCCATTGTGAATAGTGCTGCAGTGACCACGGGAGTGCAGATACCTTTTCTAGATACTGATTCATTTTCCTTTGGATATATACCCAGAAATGGGATTGCTGGATCTTAAGGTAGTTCTATTTTTAATTTTTTGAGGGATTTCCATACTACTTTACATAATGGCTGTACCAATTTACATTCTCACCAACAGTACAGAAGGTTCCCTTTTCTCTACATCCTTGCCAATACTTGTTATCTCTTATCTTTTTGGTAATAGTCATTCTAACAAGTGTAAGGAGATATCTGATGTGGTTTTGATTTACATTTCCTTGATGATTAGTAATATTCAGCACCTTTTTGTATATTTGTTGACCATTTGTGTGTCTTCTTTGGAAAAGTGTCTTTTCAGGTTGTTTGCCCATTTAAAAAGTCAGATGATGATGATGATGATGATGATGATGATGATGATGATGATGATTTTTGCTATTGAGTTGTATGAGTTCCTTGTATATTTTGAATATTGACCTTATCAGATATATGGTTTCCAAATATTTTCTCTCATTCCATTGATTGCCTTTTTATTTTGTTGATGGTTTCCTTTGCTGTGCAGAAACTTTTTAGTTTGATGTAGTCTCACTTGTTTATTTCTGCTTTCCTTTCCTGTGCTTTTGATATTGTATGCAAAGAATCATTGCCAAGACCAAAGTCAAGGAGATTTTCCCCCATGTTTTCTTCTAAGAGTTTTATAGTTTCAGGTCTTACATCTAAGTCTTTAATCCATTTCATGTTGGTTTTACACAAAGAGTTTTAAACTGGGGAATTACTTGATAATTTGAGTTTTAGGATGATTACTCTGGCTACAATCTGGAGAGAACAGATTGAAGAAGTCAATGATTATGGGGTTGATAGAGGTAGGGAGACTGTTAGGAAGTTAATTGGAGTAATCCAGGAGAGGAGATAGATAGTTCCTTAAAACAGAGTACTGGTTTGGAATTGGTGTTAAAGTTTGCAAGAAACATTTAAGAGGTAGACTAAGCCGGAAATGGGGACTGAGTGGATGAGGGACTGAGAGAGAGAGAGACGATAGTCAAAGATGAGATCAGATTTCTGGTTTTGCTAATTTTGCAAATGGTAAAACCATTAACGCAGATTCAGATTTTGAAAGAACTGGTTTTGAGGGGATGGCAGATAAAGTGATCAGGTTTAGATGGGTTGAGTCTGAGTATGAAGCGCCAGTGGGACACTCAAGTGGAAATTTCCAGAAGCCAGTTGGTAATATTTATCTCAAGTTCTGGGGAGCAATCTTGGCTAGACAAATAGATTGTAAGTGTGTAGATGGTGACAGAAAGTATGAAAGAGGATGGATTGGCCAACACAGGAAGTAGCATAATTGCTCTCATAGTGTTAGTTCCAGACACTGTGAGTTGCTGAAGGCACCCTCTTCAGGGCTTCTGGATGAGGACATCCAACAGGAGTCACTGAGCAGATAGATTATCACCGCCATCATCCTGAATTCATCTCCCAAGAGAATCATTGCTGCCTGAGTAACCCATATCCTCTTCTGGAAATATATCCTTTGAGCTTATCTCAGATATAACACCTCTATAGTTTAGGTGACAGAGTGTTCATGGTCACTCAAACCCAGTGTTCTGTAGGAACTCTTCAAGAGAGTAAGTGCATTGATCAAGGTTATGTGACAGAATTTGAACCTGGGTCTCTGGGACTTGATGTCACCACATTATCAGCTGGTTGGCTTGATATTGGTTAGTGGGTAACATGCCTCTCTGAGGCTACCTGTTGGTTTTTGAGAAGCAAATTGTGGAGTGCCTCCCTGCATATCCCAGCCCACTGCCAAAAAAGGAGGCCAAAGCCTCTGACCGACTACGAGGCACCCTCACCTCAATCCTCCTTTCAGCCGATGTACAAGACCTCATAACCATTCCTCCTAGGAATATGCAACTCTAGAAGAGATGCAAGCAATAGTCTCAACTTTGGATCCGCAAAGTTGCAGATGATTTATCTTAAATATCTCTGTCCAGGCAGAGCACATGTGCTTGTACTGTTCTCTTTCAGATGCATCTGCAAGTTAGCGAGAAAATAGAGAAAGTAAATAAAAGCAATTGGTCTGGAACTTTATTTGGAATTGTAATCTGATCAAAAATTTGCTATTAACTTACATGTTTAAGTACCAGTTAAAAGATCCTGACCAGTGATGCTTCACTATATACATTTAATCACTATGAAAACCTGACAGGAAACATGATTACTTTTCTTCCATACTAACATTCTGTTAAGCTTTAGCTGTTTAAACTGAAAAAAGCCATTGCCCTGCAAAATAGAATGGGTAGTGGAAGAACGTTCACACAAGAGGATGTTTTTTAGATTACCTCTGTTGAATTCTGATTAGCAATGTTTATGTCCCATTTAATGTTTTCCATATGCTGTTACTGTTTGAAAGTTTGGTCTGTGCATTTATTCTCATCACCAGCTGGGGAAGTCTAGACCTTATGCAGCAGCTTCAAACCAAATGTCTGGATATTCTGGCATCCTGACTGACAGAACTGTTTATTTTAGTTGAATTTAGTTTCATGTTTCATGAAATGAGCGGTTGGGTGACATTTATGTGTATAATCACCAACTTCTGATGTCCTTTATTTTTAGAACGGGGCCATTTGGTCATATGCTTAGTTGACCTATAATGTGAAGAATCTTGGCATTTTCCATAGCCCTAAAGGTAAAACTGAATATTCTAGAAAATTCACACAAAATAAATTATGCTGTGACTTTTTCAAAGTAGTTTTATTTTGTAAAAGTGGTGTGCACTCAATGAATGAAAGTAACATCAATTAATAAAAATACAAATGGCAGAAAACAGTCACCTGAAATGTTACCACCTGGGCCAGAACATAGTTCAGTGATCATCTTTCCCAGACCTCTCTCTGTGAATGTATTGCCATGTCTTTTCATTGATATTGATTGTTAATAAAGCTAGAAGTGCATCTTGTGTGTTGACTTGTGGACAGTGACCATGTGATTTATTGTCCACACCTGGACACTTGGGAGTGAAAGGAAATCTATTAATGATCAGGCTGGGACAACCTGGGCTGGACCTGTGTGTATGGGACTAAGGTTACTCTCCTCATAGACCCTTTACTATGTGCCTATTTGTTCATTTATTACACATTTATTGAACGTCTATTATATGCCAGGCACTAATCAGTAGAGTAAATAAAATGCAGACTCTGCCTTTATGGAGTCACCTTCCAGCAGCAGTTAAAATGCCATGCAGTGGTGACTGCGTTGGAGGGGCACCTGTCAGATTAAGAGGACACATGTGGACAGTAGGTAAAGGCTGAGGCTGAGCAGTAGAAAGATTGAGGTGAATTTCAAAGGATTAGTGGAGTCAGCCTGACAAAGAAGGAAGCAAGGAACACGCCCACTTAGAAAAGGTGATATATGCAAAGACTAGAGGAAAAAAGCATATGGGATATTGAGAAAATGTAGAAGGCTTAGGGTGATGAGAACTCTGGGTGGAAAGAAAGGAGTGACTTAAGATGAGGCTGGTTATGAAGGCAGAAACCTGATTATGAAGCATCTTGTATGTCATGCTAGAGAGATTAGGGTTTTCTTTAAGGGCACTGACGTATTTTTAAGCAGGAAGGTCATCAGACTTGCACTTTAGAATGCAGGATTAAAATTCTGCTCATTGGAAAGATTGGCATGTATCTGATGAAATCAAAGAATATTGAATCAACAGTTTTTGGGAGAGGAGAGGAGAGCATCGTAGAGCCAAACTCAGATACCACACTGGGTGGTAAAAACCATCACAGAAACACAGAACACTGAAGAAGGAGCTGGTTTGGGAGAAAGGGAAGAGGGCTGATGGATGTGTTAAGCTCCAGCAGGACATCCAGGTGATGTCTGTCTGTGTGATTTTTGGCTGGAACACAGTAGAGAGCTCTAGGCTGATGAGAGAGATTGAGGAATTGATACCTTATAGGCAGTGTTTGAAGCCATGGGAATTTGAGGCCAGTTTGATTTTTATTACTTATCATGAATTTCTAATAACTCTGGTTCAAGGTTATTGAATTTGTAATAGAATAGAATAAATGGTAGCTAAAATGATGACATTTTGAAATCCATTCATCCCCACCCATTTTCAGGGAAGAAACATTTGCCTGGGAGATATAAAATACCACGCTTCAGAGTTTAGTGTCCAAAGGAATTGACAAAGAGATTTTTAGCCAGAAATTAAGTTTAGAAAAGTCACTCTTCTTTCCATTTCGTAATAAGGAGAGATCATCAAAGCTTTCTAATTAAAAACAGCGAATGATTATGGTCCAGACTGTATTGTGATGGGGGACAGAGAGCCTTTGGGTCATGGAAATTTGCAAACAATCCTGACAGACTGTTGTCACTACAACTTTCTCCACTGCTGATCTTTAACATACGATTTCCCCTCTGAGAGTTGCTTGTCTTGCAAGTATTCAACTTTTACATAAAGAACAAAATCAAACAAGAGGGAGAATGATTAGAGAATAAGGGAGCTATGTGTGACATTAGAGATTCTTTATTCAACTGTATCATA
The DNA here is from genome assembly GCF_036321535.1 of Camelus dromedarius. NCBI lineage: Eukaryota > Metazoa > Chordata > Mammalia > Artiodactyla > Camelidae > Camelus > Camelus dromedarius. Next base: position 16,245,740 of record NC_087441.1, on the reverse strand, counting down.
TTTTAGAAGAGGAAATAGAAGACCAGAGTGTTTGTTTCAGTGTTCCCCAAGGTCACACATCCGGCAGTCAAAGTGCTGCAGCTTAACCACTCTCACCGGGCATCCTCCCAGCCTAGGATTCTGCAGAAATGAATGATCCATACATTCATTCTTCAACAAATACAATTTTAATTTTATTTATTTATTTATTTATTTATTTATTTATTTATTTATTTATTTATTTATTTATTTATTTATTTATTTATTTATTCTGTGCCATTTCAAAGCCACTGATGTCTCAAAATACTGATAAAACAAAAGTGTATAGTAACTACATCTTAACTGACCAAAATGTAGGGACAGAAAATAAAAGGAGAGAAAGGAGCGTTTCTTAATGCAGTTGCTGTGCATTTTTCTCCTTAATTGCAAATATACAAAGTGTGTTATCTCTCTGGTTACATGTCCTTTATTTAATTGCACTAAAAGCTGTTTGGTTTCATCATAAGTTCCAAATATTGCCTCTGGTTTAATAAGTAAGGTTTTTTTTTTAATAAAGAGGTTTTGAAACCGTGCTATAAACATTTTATGATAATTGCCATTCTCCTCTCAACCTATGTCCAAAACATATAGATATAAAAGGAAAATGAAGTAAAGATTATGATGTCCTCTACTGTTTTCTCCTATTAATGTTCTGCAGTGCTATTGAGCAAAAGTTTATTGAATGAGAGTGGTCTGGATGTTGGAGACACCATGGTCCAGTAGAAATAGTGGAGAAGGTGGGGACTGTTTGGCCCCGTGGCCTTCTGTGGTCTCTCATCTCTGTGATCCTGATTCACTCCTTCCTTTCTATGTGTGTCTTTATGGCTACTTGCAATTCTCACGGTCTGTTATCCTACAGTGAAGACATACATTTTCATTTTCCCACAATTTTTGACTCCTCACACTTTTTCTTACCCTATTTAATGTGTAGTTGAATCCTGTCACTTTATCCGGCCCACATTAATTTACTCTTTATTATTTATTTACTTGGTGCCAGCCACTGTCTAAGATGCCTTTTTTTGCCTGTCATTTCTTACATTCATTAGGCCTGCCTCCCCTGAGAACTGACAACACCCAGTATCAGTGACTTCCCTTTGCTCTCCTCCCAGAGATTAAGCATTACCTTCCTAGTTCACAAATGAAACGCCCATGCTTAAAGACACACTCGACCATATTCCTTCATGAAAAATATAAACACACCATCTGAGTAGTCCAAGATGTTAATATTTTATCATCTCGATTTAGCATTAGAAAATGAGAAACACATCGAACAAACGATGACACATTTAAACTCTATATAGTTCCTACAGATGTGTCAGCTTTTGATCTAAATAAGAAGTGAAACGGAATTAGAAATAAATACTGGCAGGTGTAGTTAATTACACTTCCCCTACACCCAAAATTTCCAGGAAAAACATTGTGTAAAACTTAGAATTGCATTATTAGTATTTTGAATCCCATTTCCATTCGATCGTTTCATTTACAAGATGGCAGCCGAAGACATTTAGGACCGTGGAAGTGTATGTCTCCACTGTGCATATCACAAATATGAAGTGTGTACATGTGAAGACTTCGCACATCCATATGCATGTTATCTGTTGCTCCATCGAGCAGTCCTCTTAATTACGCTTTATATATGCTTTGTGCAGCCAGGCATTGATCTTTCAAGGACCGTTGTCTGGTTCAAAGACTTGTAATTAGGCAGAAAGACCTGGCAAAATGGATGCTATGGAATTATTCAAATGCCCTATGTGGGTGAAATTGTACATCTAGAATTATCTATCTGGAAAAAAGGGACTTTTAAACAGGCACTGAGCCTATTTAAAAATTTCTCTTCCTCTCCATTATTTACTGATATTTCAAGCATTTCTTGGACATTTGCAGATTGCAGGGCTTCTTTTCTGTCTTGATAGGAAACTGCTTTGTGCTTTCCTGTGGGCCTGTTAATTGGTGAGCTCTTTATCCATGAGATCAAGCATTGGGGGCTTCTTTCTTAACCCATTGTGAGCCCTAATACTCCCAGGGGTGTGGAAAAGAGGAGTTGCCTTTGAGACTTCATGCTCCTCCTGTTCTGTTACAAACGCCAGTCACAGCCTGGAAGATGCAATCGAGAGTGACAAGCAGAATTTAATAAACAGCTTAGAATAGAATCCCCTGATACCGAGGATTCTGTAATGAGCCTTTTTGTCTTTTTTCCCCCTTTTTGGTTCGCATTTGTGGTTCCTTTTACTTATGGGACCTTTCTCCTGCAGGATGAAACAATCCTGTTAGGGATTTTAAAATAAATAATTGAATTTTGCACTGCACTTTTGGAAACCATGAAAAGGAACGATGTTTATTTTTCTGGAAGGCATTGTCCTGGTCTGTAGGTGGTGGTGTGAAATGTCTTTGAATTTTCTCCCTTGAAAATGGAGAGACCAGTAGATTCCTTGTTCCTCTTTCACACATAAATACACCATCATCACATGCCTTTCTATAAATGTATGAATTTACCTTCTAAGTAGTCTGAGAAATTATCTCTGCGCAAAGAGTTCCCTTGGGGATTTACAAGATTGAGAACTGGGGTGGGGGGCCGAGGGGGCTGTAGAAGGAGCCCTGCACAATTTTGACGACTCTTAGGGATTTAAATTCTCCATTGCTACATGGTTTATTTTTTTGACCAAAACATATGACACCCCATTCTGAGACACTGCTATGACTCCATTTTAGCATTTGCAGAGGTTTTTTGTTTTTTTTTTTTCCTTCCTTCTGATTAGCCTCTGCTTCCTGCTCCTGGTGCTGCCGCTGCTCTGATATAAGTGTTTGTGAGTAAGCAGTAAGCTCCGGCGTGCAGGGAGAGACTGGTCCCTCCATGATTCTTAACAGCTTTCCATCAGAATGATTTTCTACCTGGCTGGTTTGACTATTTTTTCTTTAAAAAAAAAAAAAATATATATATATATATATATATATATATATGTGTGTGTGTGTGTGTGTGTGTGTGTGTGTGTGTGTATAAACAAAGTCCAAAAACAGACAGGGGACCTAAAACGCCTTCCCAACACTTTAGAAATCTGCTTCTTGTCAGTTTGCCATCCATCCTCCTATCTGAGCCAGTAGGATCTTCTTGGTCAGCCTGGGCATTGATGGTAATCACATCAGGATGCTTTAGATTAACCAGAAGGACCAGCCCAAGTGATGAGGACCATTCTCTACATACACATGTTTAGTCATCATTATAATGGACATCAGGCAATTTTACTCTTAGGTGATGAAATGCACTGTCACTCATTCCTTCTGTCTTTTCCTTGTCCTCCCCACATTTTCTCCTAAAGAGGTGGTCGGTGCACTTTAATGTTTCATTTCTCAATATAAATGGCCTGTGAAAAAAAGAATAAAAACAAACACATTAGGTGTCACATAGGCTTGTCTGGGCACACAGAATTTCTGTTTACCAGGGTATTTGCAAAGTGAAGGCACTCTGATGTGTGTAGAAATAGACTTAATATGTAAGCGTGAAAAGAACACTTGACTAGCCATTAAACAGACTGTGTGATAGGAGTGATTTTGTACTAACTGGCTACGTGACCAGGCAGGTCACCTCGCTGGGCCTCATGTTTGTTATATGTATGGCCCTTCCAAACTGAAAATTTTAATGATTTTTATTTATATAAATTTTCTCTTTGGAAAAAATAATTAAGCATGCATATCCATTTTGTCCTCTTATAACATCTTTAAGCCTTTGAAAACTTGAATATCACTGAGCGGACAGAAAAATGAACTTCTACATAAAGATATTTAGAGTGACTACGTTAATCAGAATTTGTGTAACAAAACCAGCTCTTGCTGTACACAGTGATAGCCACCACAACAAATGCAAAAGAGCATTTATGTAATTCATTAATTGCAATATCTGCTCAATTCTCTAGAGTTGCTGTGTCAGGTAAACAGAAGAGGTTGCAAACTCTACATCATGCATCCAATTAATTACTTTTCTTTGTACTTTTCTGGTACAAAGCTGTGCTAGTGATCAAAAAAAGTGTTAATCATAGAATACAATGGATGTGACATTTAAAGTCATGTTAATGCAAAACTCATAGGTTTTTAGAAAAAGTAGGCTTCAAGCCAAACAAACATTAAATAAGACAACTGTACAACATTAGAAGCCATATTCTACTATGAAGTTGTAACAGTTATGAATATTTATATACCAAACAACACAGCATCCACCTACATAAGACAGAAACCAATGGAAAAAAATATAAACTCCAGAATAATCCAGGGGCACATAGAAATTTAGTAGAAAATACAAGAAGTCTCGCAAAACATGGAGATAAATGTGGTCTTTTTATAATAAATGGTGTTGGGACAACTGACTATCCATTTTGAAAAAGGTAAAATTAGATCCATTTCTCATACCACACACAAAAATAAACTCCAAATGCATCAGAGATTTAAAAATGAGAAACTGTAGACATACCAGAAGAAAGCATCACTAAATCCCTGAAAAACCTGAGTGTAGGGAAAGGCTTTTGAATGATTATTAAAAATTCTAATACAACAAAACAAAAGATAACTTTGGCTACGTAAAAAGTAAACACTTTTGCATGTCAAAAAGCAAGCAAATGAAACACTCAGAAAGGAAAACACCATAAGCACGGAAGTTAAATAACAAGTGACCACTGGGAGAAAATATTTTCAGCATTTATCACCAGGTAAACGGCTAATACCTTTAGTTAGTAATTACCTTTTAAAAATTAAGGAGAAACGAACAAAAATCCTATAGAAAAATGGGCAAATGACATGAAGAAGTAATTCACAAAAAGAGAACATATGAAAAGATATTCAAATTTACTCATAAGGGGAGAAATGCAAATGGAAACAACACTAATCTATTTCTCATCCACCAGACTGGCAAACTTAAAACCTTGGTGATACATTCTCTTGGCAAGGCTACATGGAAACAGGCACTCTCATACATTGCTGATGGGAATAGAAAATGCTACAGTTTTACAGAGGAGGATTTGGCAATCGCTAACAAAACTATTTGTGCATTTGCTTTTTGACTCAGCAATCCCACTTCTAGGAATTTACTCTGAAGATAAACCAACAGTATAAAAATATATATGTGTAAGATTGTTCATTGAAGCATTTGTTGTTATTGCAATATTTTGAAAACCACTTCAGTGTTCAAGGGTAGAGAATAGTTGCATAAACTACAGTATACACACATTCTGTAGTTTTATGCAACTATAAAAAAATTATGAGGAAGACCTCTATAATGGAGTGATGAATGTCACTTAAATGAAAAAAGCTGTGAGCAAAAGAGTATATTAGTATGCTTCCTTTCCTATATCAAAGAAGGGGAACTTAGAAAGAATACATATCTGCTTCTTTTTACTAAAAGATACACAGGAAGAAGTAACCAGAAAACAATGAAGATGCTTGCCTATAAGGGGTGAGTAGAAAATAGAGTGGAAGGGTTATGGAAGGAATGACACTTCTCTATCTTTTCATATATTTTGAACTTTTGAAAGCATGTTCATGTGTTCAAATTCAAGAATAAAATTAATGAGAATTGGAAACAAGCAAAAAAATGAACTGTGTTTCATAATGAAGTTTTAACTCTACTCAAGGGAAAAGGAAGGAAGGAACAGAATTTATAGACAAAGTCTGTGTTCATGTACCTTATGAGCACAGACTGACTATATATCCTCAGTCTTGGGAAGGGTGGAGTGGCAGTTGTGAATAATCCTCAACTCTGTATAGTAAGTTTGATTATGTAATGGGGAAGCAGTTTTCAAGATACTTTAGATATATTATAGGACTGAGCAAATAAGTAAATGTATTGATGTTGGCATCTCACTGTGGAATATGAAATGGGGGAAGATAAGAAAGAGTCCCCATGGGGGTACACCAGAGCTGGAGGGTATCTGGTTGAACCACACATGGTTTAGGTGTATGTATTTCTGTGTATGTGCATGTACATATGTAATTGCATATATATATATACACACACACACACATACACACACACAGGCATATATAATTGTATGTATATGTTAACATCTGCATATATATCTGAATTCTGTTTCAAGAAAGAAAGACAACCAAGAGCCATGATCCTACCTAGCTCCGTATCTTGGTCACTAAAACCATTCCCCACTAAAAGGAATCAGAGATCCATGAAGCAATGGCTAATTGCAGGACAGGGGTAGGTTAGGTAAAAGAACCTGAATCATCTTCTTATATCACATAGGAAAGAGGTACTGGGGGAAAATAGATGGAATCATGCTGGAAGGACACGAAGCCAGCATGAAGAGACTTCTCCTGGCCAAATCTGAGACAATACAAGCACTAAAATAATTAAGTGCAGTAATGAATTATAAACCATTAAAAATAATAGGAATAAATGAATCCATGCCACTAACCAAGAGGTAAAAACAAGAATAAATGGAGGAGAAAGATAGGCTCTGCTTCTAGCAGAATCCCAAGGGCTGACTGGTGAATGAAGAGGGCTGGGGAATGTGCAGGAGCCAGAAAAGTCATGGCAAAGACTGAATCAGGCAAAAATCATCAATTGATGCTACAGCTAGGGAGAAATTTTGATGAGGAGGAGGTGGATATTTGGATGGCCATAGTGTTTCCCCATATACTGCTTATTACTGGTGATGGAGAAAATCTATAGTAATTTTACAGTTCAGAAATTGGGCAGCACTTTGACGAGATAATCAAAATTAACATCACGAAGGAGATACTGTGTATCATCAGCTCTGACACTGAGGGCACATCACCTCTGCAATATTCTGGCCTAGAATTATACCCGAATATAGTCAGGAGGAATCAGACAAACTGGAAATGAGGAATGTTCTATTAAAATAAATAATAAATGTGAGTGTAGGAAACTATATTCTTCAAAAATGTCAATTCCGTAAAAGCCGTTGAAAGTTGTTACAAAAGACTATGTAAATGTTCCAGACTGAAGGCCATAGAGACATGACAAGTAGAAGAAATACGTGACTCTAGACCAGATCCTGTGCTGGAGGGTAGAAAAACGGGATAAAAGACGTACTTTAGACAACTGATAAACTCGTAATACGACTTGTAGACTGGAGAAAATATGAATGTAAGATTTACTCAAGTTGGTGACTGTCCTGTGCCATGAAGAGAATACCCCTATTTTGGGATGATAAAGGGCTTGGTGTATGTAACTATTTTATAGCTACAGGGGTATGTAACCTACCTTCAAACGGTTCAGAAAAAAATGAGAAAGAGGGAGAGTGAATGATAAAGCAGATAATGTTAAAAATAGGTGAATCTAGCCAAAGGATAGATGAACAGTCTTTTTTTTTATATATATGTTTTTGCATTTTTTAAGTTTGAAAGTATTTCCAAAATAAATGTCTTTAAAAATGGGGAAAAATTGATTTTTCACATATACCCAAAGGAGGCTTCTACAGCTGTTAAGTTATGGCCCTTGTCACTTTGTTCAGAGGCATCAAATAAACCTTTAGGATCAATTCTCTGGCCTCTGGGATGAGACTAGAACTCTCTCCAGAAGCCTTCCCTGGGACCCACCTACCCCGCAGCCCAGGGTTGCTGGCCACATTTAATCAGGTTCACTGTGATTGCGTTCCAAAGAATGTTAATAAGACAGTCTGAGGATCAATATTATTTATAGCTCCTTTTGTGAACTGCAGAGGATGTGGACTCCACTCCAAGCCGCTAAAACTAGTAGCGCCCAAAATGAAAGCCCACAGTTAAATGAGGAATTATTTCTACTGAATCTTTCCAGTAAAATGATAGTTGATTTAGCAACTGAGACTATTCATCTCAAAATGCAGAAAGCCTGAGTGAGAAAATGAAAAGAGTGGTTATTAAAGGATTTAGCAGTTTTATGCCCACCTGTGCACTTAAAATAATGATTGAGATGGTGTAAGAGGCATTAAAGAAATTAAAGGCATGAAAGAAATTTCATCTCCTATTGAGATAGCATGGGTTTTGTCCACTTTCAAGGCAGAATGTGGGTGGAAAGAATGTTCGTTGAGCACATGGAATGAAAGTAAGAATTCGGTTGGTTAAAAGTGAATGAAGATCGTGTTTACTTTGCGGGGACTGATCTGGATCTTCGGTCATGTGTCATAATGATACCAGAAATAGCTCATATCTATTGACTGTTCTGGGGGACACATCCCTCATGCGGTCAGCTAATTTGATCACTAATTTGATCGCTGTGTTCATTTTAGAGATGAGGAAACAGACACAGAGATAAAATTTACTCAGTTAATGAGTGAGAATTACTCCAGAACCCGAACTACTGAAACACTGAGTGTGAGATGAAGGTCATTTAATACAGGCTAAAAGAATGAGTTCAGAAGATACCTTCTCAAAGGCAAACTTTGTATAGAAAACATCAAAGATCATGACTCCATAACAGAATGAACTGAAATATTGAGACCAGTGTGTTCCTAACAGCTTTAAAATTGGCAGGCGACAGTTGGTGTGCTGTGAGTTGTCAACAGATTAATAGGTATTCTTTGGGGAGATGAGTTTCCTGATTAAATACGAATGGGAAACAGGGCGTGTTCTCAGAACCTTTAAAGAAATAACTTCCAAATTATTGGTGCTGGAAACATGTCTGAGAAATTGTGGGGGTTTTCCTCTCCCAGGTTCTGTGAATTTCTTCTTTATAGATTGTTTTGCTATCAGCAAAGCTTATCAATGATGACCTAGAAGGTTCTTCCAAAAGATCGTGTAATTGGGAGAAGAGAACAGATACAGAAGGATTTGTATTTGTATTTTGCACACTAGCTCACCTTCCTTTTGATCAGATGGGATGGTTTGAATGGTGGAGAGGTGATTTATTAGAAAGATAACGGATTCTTAGAGGTGATCAAGAAATGAAACAAGCATAATTTTCCCTATGGCTCTCCTAAAGGGTAAAAGAATGAGTGTGTTCCATTTTTGCTTTTATTAAACAAATAGCAGTAGCATCTAGAGTATAAGTAATAAGCAATTGCAAGTAATTCTTTGCAAATATCTAGCAATAGGGTTCACGTTTATAGCATTAGTGTGTATTTCCCATTCCTCCCCTGCAGTGTTAGATTTTTATAACTTGCAGTGGCTGAAAATAGAACTAGGAAAAGCTATAGTAAATCTCCTGTAGGTCACCGCCCTGTTGTGCCTTTGGAAAGAAAGCAGCTCTGTGGGGAGGGAGGAGGATGGCCACGAAGTCCTAATAGGCCATTTCAGTCTTCTCCCTATGATTGTCCTCAATCACTTGGCAATCACGATGCAATTAGGAGCACCCTGACCGAAGACACTCACATGCTTAGATTTGCCATTAGCAACATTGACAGGAAGCTTCGAGGTGGCTGCGGAGCTGATGGGTCTTGAGAGCCTTGAATTAGAAGTCTGCCTGTCCTTATGACATGCTGAAATGGCCCAGCTCCTTCTGCAGAAGGATTCTCAGGCAAGAATTGGAACTGTACACATGTGAACACCGAAATTGTTTCTTCTCTGTGTTTCTTTTTTTATTCCACAATTTATTACATGCAAGTGTGGTAAGTCATGGTTGTTGTCTGTAACTATGGTAATGGTTTGTACTAATACAGAAGTTCAGCACACCCTGAGGAACAGGAGTTGTACAGTGACTTTCAGAACTCCTCCCTTCCCTAGACCTTTGCCCTCTGGCCACCCTGCATCCCCACCATGCTGAGCCAATGTTGGGTGAAACAGACATTTCCAAGACTTAATACCCCATTGGCCCTTTCGATTTCATGATCCAGTAGGAACTGGGAAGTCAGGTCAAGGTTTCTTTGAGACCGTGTTTCAAGATTGCTCTCCCAAGTTTCATTAGATCACCCCTTGTGTCTGCCAGGGTACTCAGTGAGGTCATGCACAGACTTGTCCCTAACACACAGGATCAGGCCAGTTCCAAATTGGCTACCAGTGCTTAAGTTCTGGATGGTACTCAGGCAGTTATATGTGTATATATTTCCTTTCTGAGCAAAATTGGCCATCTTTCCCCACCCTGGGAAAAGAACAGCCAAGGGAAAAAAAAAAAAAGCAGAATCTTAAGATTCCAAATAAATGTTATCCTTCAAAGGCATTTACGTTGAGACCTCATCCTCAGATTTTTATTGGCGAATATACTTTAAACATGTAAAATCAAAAATGAAAGTGTTGTGTTTCACTTGGAAGAAATAAGCACATAAAATATTTGGGAAAACACACCTGGTATCACTACATATTAAAATTAGACATCATACTGTGATGGAAGAGAGTATCCTTTAAATGTTTTAAGGCAAGGGTTTCTCTAAAAGTTCTCATAAACATCTGAGAAGTGTGGGAGTATCTTATACTCGTGGGAGACATTGTTAGTCATCACATTATTAATCACTCTCCAAACTCATCATGCAGGAAACTGGCTGGCTGGAAGGAACAGTGCTAAAATTAATAAGAGCACTCTCATTCATCAGAAGGACCTCGCTCTGTTTTTTTTTTTTTTTTTTTTTTTTAAACTAAGATGGCTTGCCCAGTTTAAATTCATGGTTTCCCCATTTCTCCCCACCCCTATTTTTGTAGATTGATGAATGATCTTTCTCCATTCCTTTCCTTCCCTTCTTGATGTCTCACATACTCAGAAGAATAAGAAGACACAGCAGCAAAGGGCAGATGACCCACATAATACTCTCAAGGGTGCACAGGACTGCCGGGACTAGCCATGTTTCCTGCTACATGCTTACTGAGGAGAGTTTCTCTGACCAGCGTTTAGTGAAAGGTGAAAAAGGTATAGTATTTGATGGACTTATTCACCTTTCTCAGTTAAACAGCGCAAGGTCACCTCATTTGTAATTTATCAGCTTTGGGCACAGAAAGCAAATGAGGTTATAACTATCTCCTTTCAGAGATGGATGCCCCGGGCAAGCCTTTCGGATACTCAAGTCCACTCGGTAATTAAGGACCTCATTCTAAAGGAGTAAACTTGCTCCCTGGTTTATTTTGAAAAATGGAAATGAATGAGGGTGCAAAATCTTAAAAACAGAGAGGCAAGGCCAGCTTCCATTTTGATATGTAAGAACAATATTTGAATTAGTGAAGGACTTAAAAGTTAAATATGAAACTGAGGAACCGGGTGACTGAATTGTGCAGTAAATTGTGTAATAAATAAATCCTTCTCATAATATTGATCTCCTTCACCTTGTTGATGAATGCACGTCAGTGTATCAGGACCCCTCACTCCAGGCTCCCTGCTGTGGATGAGAATGTTCAGGATGCAGAGGCTTGGGGTAAATATCACTGATGACGTATTTCTGGTTTGGGGCTCATTCTATTGTCTTCGATGATCCTGGAACAATAATTGCAGAGAGTTCTCCCCTTCCTCTACATCACTCTTTCGCATGTATTTAATCATTTCAATCTTGCTGTCAGGTCTTTTCTAAACCGTGTGCATAATTGGATACATGTACCATAACAAATGATCCACTTTGACACCTGCCATTTTGGAAAACAAGTGAAAGTAAAGAAACAAGGATATTATGATAGACAGATGTATTTATTTTGACAAGTGTGATTTGTTTTTAATTATTAATGTTTCACAGTATACTAGTAACTGTCTTGCAGGATATTTGGTAAAAACAACATCTGATAATGTGTCATTACCACATTAGCATACCTCCATGCAATTAAGGATCTAGCCAGAACAGGGGTTGACTTTCATTTTCAGCGAGAGTTACCATGAAGCAACAGTAAAATATGAATATGAGAATTCATAATAATACTGAATTTATGTTAAGCTTTTCATCAGCAATTTGAAAAACCTTTCATTGTTTCTACCACAGTGAAATCCTGAAACCTTATTACAAAAATCTCTAATGATACAGAATTCTGTAATTGTTTCAGTCATCCATGTCTCTAAGTTTTTAACATGTGGAATTTTTTTTTGTAAAGAAATGTGTATACTTTGTCTTTTGGAAATTTATAACAGAATGTATTCTTAGTTCTAACAGATTGAGCTGTGAGAACAAAGCTGGGAAGGACTAGGATTCATCTTTTTTGTTTTGGTGATGGTTAGGGAAAGCTGAAGGAGCATGGGTCATTTCTCAGTAGTGTTTGTCTTACCCTGCTTCCCTCAACAACAAAAACTTCCCCGTTTAGCATGCGTCATCTCTGTTTAAATGTTCTGGCACTGGGTTTTCCTTGACAAACTCTAAATAGTGAGAAGAAGGATATGGAAGGAAAGATTCTGCCCCTCCCCCATCCTGCCACCCTCTCAGAGACTAAAAAATCTGATTTTCCTTTAATTTATACTCAGCAGTGTCAGCTCTGTCAGAGGAAAGGGCATCCCTGCTGACAGTAATCATTGTAACTCCAGGAGACCAGCAGAGATAAATATACTATAAGCCATCTTCTGAGTGGGTCATACTTGTCTTGATACTTTTGAGGTCCAGGTACTTTGCAGAAGGATTTCCTCCATCAGACGAGTTTCTCACTGATGTCCAAAGATGTTCTTGTTTGTGATCTTTTCATGGAAAAATATTAATATATTATACCTTCAAATATGCCAATTGTGTTTATTGAAGGACTCGTTTCCTTAAGCGAAAAATTTATGCTAATATTCAGCAAGTAGGATCTCCATAAATTAAAGATATATAAAAACAGAAATCTAGAAACATTTAACACCATGTGTAAATTCAATTGACATTTTGCTCTGATCTCTCATGACTGGACTGAATATTTGCAGAATTAATTGAAAATTGAATATATATTTGATATGTGTATCAAATTCAAATGCATGAAGTATCTAAGTTTTTGGTTGTTTTTTGCAATTAGGAAGCAATTCCTCAATCCTAGAAAAGGCAAAACAAATAGCACCAAGCAAACATCTGCTGGTGGGATTAAATTATGTTGGTTTTCATTGCTGCTTTGAAAATTGTTGTTTTTCTTCCCCTTTGTTCTCTGAGTTTGGCCTACTGTAATCTTTATAAAATTTACTTAGGTAGCAGTTTCTTTATCGTGTCCCTAGATTGCAGAGAAACACATGGGGAATCACTCAACCTTGTTTAACTAGAATGGGCATTTGCACTGTGACTGTGGAACATGGTTCCGGTAATGAATATCTTCCCCAAAAAGAATGTTTTTATTGTATTTTCTACTGTATTGCCTTCATTGCATTTGGAGATAAAATTTAAGCAACTGAATCTACAAATATACTTTAATGTAATTTATACAATTCTGCCAGGATACTTTTTTTTTCCCCTTTATTTTGCATGGGTAGGTTTTTTTTCCATTTTATATACATCAGTCAGATAAATCCTATGATGTATCATATAAATTAATGTTTTGAAAGTGTTGGAATAACATAGGGGAAAAAGGAGAGTAACATCAAAATGAAAAGTTGTTATATGGGCATGGTATGATGATGGGTAAGTTTTATTTCCCCTTTTGAATTTTTTTGTACCTTATCAAAATTTACCATTGACAATGAAGTATTTTTATAATCAAAAGAGAAAAAAAGAGAACCTTGTTTTAGAAAGAATGGACGTCAGATCAGTGGAGATCAGGCTGCCAGCAACTGCTTGCAGAATCCCTGCTGTGTACCTTTCACCAGTCAGCTCCGTGGTCCGGATGCAAGCCTGATATAATTAGAGGGTGGCTTCCCACTGCTTTTGGAATCTTCTCTTTCAACCAGGCATAAAAACATTTCCACAGCTGGGGTCCCTGAAATGCCAACTGACATCAACTGACATCATTTTTGCCAAGATAATCCCTGATGTGATATCATCTTTCGATGAAGATGTCTCTGGTGTGAGAGTCTTCTTTCCAGAGTCTAGTGAGATGGTTTTTATGGGGGTTTTTTGGGGTTTTTTTTTTTTTTCAGTCCTATGGGAGTCTTAGGGTTTTTAACCTTCTGTGTTGTTTTTGTCCTCTCTGGGTGCTGATGTCAGCAAAGACTATGAAAGGCTGGTCATTTCCCCTGTTTAAGAAATATCGTTGATCTCTCTGAGTGTGCTTTTTATTTTTGCTTTCATTACTAACTAATTCAATAAATGGCCTTACTCTGGCTTCAAACAAGGAGGTGCACAATGTGCATTTGCACCAGCTCACTGGGATGTGCATGTGTATATTTTGAGAAATGGCTTTACATAAAAATGTTTTCCAGAGAGTCCTCAAAGAGTACAGAGTCGTCTGTACTCTGTCCATAAGAACAGGGCCCATTCCCATTTCTTCTTTCCTGTTGGCTGTCACGGCTCTGGGCCCTTGTTCCTCATCTCCCCATTGCGGGGCTGGCCTCCCCTCTCCTGTGCACCAGGCTGTTTGCAAAGCAGATGAGGACTGAAATGCAGTCTCCCTCGGTGCCCCCAAAAGCCACACTCTCCCTCTGTGTTTGAAGTGGGAATAACCTCTTTTTTTGTGATCAAATTACAGATGAAGTGATCTGGGAATCACAAGTCTTTTTTATTTGATTCAAAATGCTCAATTTAGTGAATGTAGTAAAATACAGGGAAGTCCTCATTATGTAGCTCCTATAGATGAGAAATAAATCCCAAGCCAGAAAAAAAAAAAAAAAAAAGCCCATAGGATCCTCAAATAAGCATGGAGACATTAACTAGGATGCTGTTGAGAACACGTGCCCCAGGTTTCTTGTTCAGATTGATCCCCAGTTACATCTGCTTCCCTTTCCCTCTGTCCTTCCCCCATCCATCAAGCTTCACCACCAGATTACTTGCAATTCTCACTCCTAAGCCTTTGGTCATATAGATCTTTCCTGGAATATCCTTCTACCCCATTTTTTCAAGGTTCAGATGACATGTCGTTCCCAGTAGGCGAAGCCTTCTATAGCCCATCTGGGTAGATATCACCCTCCTCACCATGAACTATCTGGTTACTAAAGCCTTTATTAAAAGTCTACAAATAATAAATGCTGGGGAGGTTGTGGAGAAAAGGGAACCCTTCTATACTTCTGGTGGGAATGTAAGTTGGTACAGCCACTATGCAGAATAGTATGGAGGTTCTCCAAAAACTAAAAGTGGAGTTACCATGTGATCCAGCAATCCCACTGCTGGGCATATATCTGGAAAAGATGAAAACTCTAATTCAAAAGGATTGATGCACCCCAATGTCCATAGCAACGCTATTTACAATAGCCAAGACACAGTAGCAACCTACATGTTCTTCGACAGATGACTGGATATAGAAGATGTGACAACAGACACACACAAACACACACACACACACACACACACACACTGGACTATTACTCAACCATAAAAAAGAATGAAATAATGCCATTTGCAGCAACATGGATGGACTTAGAGATTATCATACTAAGGGAAGTAAGTCAGACAGAGAAAGACAAGTATCATATGCTATCCCTTATATGTGGAACCAAAAAAAATGATAACAACTGAACTTATTTAAGAAACAGAAACAGACTCACAGACATAGAAACAAGTTTATGATTACCAAAGGGGAAAGAGGGGGAGGGATAAATTAGGAGTTTGGGATTAACAGATACATATTACTATATATAAAATAGATAAACAACAAGGTCCTGCTGTATAGCACAAGGAACTATATTCAATATATTATAATCATCTATAATGGAAAAGAATCTGAAAAAGAACAGATATATATATGTATATGTATAACTGAATCACTTTGCTGTACTCCTGAAATTAACACAACATTGTAAGTCAACTATAGTTCAATTTTTTTTTAAAAGCCTTTATTGAATTTGGCCTATGAAAGTGATTGTGGACATATTTACTGTCTCTGTTACATTATTAGGGTTTTTAGAGAGTAAGGACTGTGTCTAACTCATCTTTTGTTTTCTCACAGTTTATTGTTCAGAGTTTTGCACATAATAGGCACTAAGTAAGGGGGTTATTGTTATTGTTTAATTTGAATTCTCAACATTTATTTATTTTTATGGTGAGGTGTTGATTAGAGAAAGGAAGAGAGGTATTAAAAAGTAATTTGCAGGAATTGGTAATAATCACATCTAACAATTTGCACGGCGATTTGCATTTTTACAAGAAGGCGTTGGCATGTAATAATAGGGAAGACGTAGTGGCAAAGCCTGGTCTGGAACATCTTTATGACAAAATCTAAAAGAGCTAAGAAAAAGCTGGGAGTGAGCAGTTTGGTCTCATCTGCATCTTCTGTGTGAGCAAGGAAGGCAGCAGGTGCTCTGTATGCTGGGAAACACACCAGCTCGGATTCCTGTCTGTTGTTTGTTTTTTGTTTTGGGGGGTTTTTTTTTGATAAATTTTTTTTTTTGACATAGAAGTTTGGTGGTTGACAGGTAGCTGTTTGATGTTTTTATGACTTAGAGTTACAGTTCAGGCTCTCTGAACATTATACATTATACAATGTAAATGTGCACCAACAGACGTATATGTAATTGTTATCAAAATTAAGCTTAGTCACTTAAAGAAGATTCACTACCTGAACTTCCTTCTGTATTTTTTTCACCTTCACCATCAGGCTCTGGAGCATCTGGCCTCTCAAGGTCTGGGTCTAGTCCTTCTGATATCATTTTATTTCTTATTGCCATCACCGGAACACCGACTTGAACCGTTTTGAGATACCTGGCGTATCTTGGATCCTTGGCGACAGTTAAGATATTTTCTGGTGTTACTTTACTTTCCTGTGGTCCAGAGTCGTGTAAACTCTTCTGCTGTGATCGCTCCAAAGTGATCACAGACTGTGATTTATTTGTGATACCGTTGACACTTAGGGGGGCTGACTTCAAATGTGACATCATCTAGGCCTGGAATAGATGACAACTTTGCATCTAAAATACTGAGAGTTGTTTCAGTTTGCTGCAGACAAAGAGAAAGGTCTGCCAGTTTCTCTTCACAACCAGTAGAAAAGTGGTTGAAGAACTGTACAGTGTGTATGTACCACAGATTGGCTGAGAAATGCCACCGTTCTTTTCTGTCGAATCGCTGGCCCCTTAGTCAGGTGAATGCCTGACCCCATGAGAGGAAGCCCATCCTTATCCATCTCCTGTCTGTTTTTATTGTGATAATCTGAGGGCTCTTTTCAAGGCTGTTTTCTACCACTCTGTGCTCAGGGGGCAGGTGATGAGCAACTTTACCCAGTAGGATACAGCTGAGCTTTTCCTACAGCTTTTGGAATTACTCAAGTTTTCCTTATTTCCTTCTTTTTTCTTTCCTCTTCCTGTTCTCCTTTACTGTAATAAAAAAAAAAATAAAGAAACCTTTAAATATTGTAGTTAAAAAAAAGGAAAAGGTAATGATAAAACTGAAAATTAAACATTTAATTTTGAATTCTGTACTTGTAATTTTCCTTCCTTACAAAACACTGGCTGATGAAATTAAAATTTCAACTTAAATATGAAATGAGAAAAATATACTTGCCATAGGCTTTTCTTCTTTGGTAGACTGGTTTAAAATATTTTAAATATGGCCTTATGAAAATATGTCTAGTGGGGAGGGTATGGCTCAAGCGGTAGAGCACATGGTTAGCATGCACAAGGTCCTGGGTTCAGTCCCCAGTATCTCCATTAAAAAATTTAAATAAATAAACCTAAAAAGAAAATATGTCTAGTTACAAATGGATGCAAACATTTCTGCCCTAAGCAAAAATCTCAAACTTACACTGGAATGTATGAAGTAAGATGTGAACATCTGCCTTCATCCTGCTCCAATCTCACTCTCCTTTTCAAAAGGAACTTTTGTTAAACATTTATGTATATTCTTGCAAACGTTTTCCTATGTACGTATGTACATACATATATAGATTAGAAAGAACTTGTGTCATATTATTCATAATGTGCTGCAGTTTGATTTTTCCACGTGCAATATTAGGGATACAGAGGAAGATCTGTCTATATCTATACATAAGGCTCTGTCTACCATGTTGTTTTTATGGCTACATAGTTTATAATCTCTCCTATAATGACTGTCATTTAGGTAATTTCCAGGATTTTGTGTCAATAAATATTATTGTACATATTTCTTTTTGCACATGCATGAATATATCTCCAGGATAGAGTTCTAGAAATAGAATTTCTGGGTCAAGTTTTAAGCACATTAACATGTAGGTTTTCTGGCAAATTTCCCCAGAATGGCTGAGACAAGTTGCTTAAACAAATAGCATATGAGAACACAGTGTCTCCATGTATCTTCCAGGATTTATTGTTACTTTTTTCTTGATATTTTCAACAAGCTGGGTAACAAGTAGCTCATCACTTAATTGTTGTTTCTTTTATTGTCAGAGAAATTTAGCATCTTCTCACATATCCATCAGATTGTTGCAGTGTGAATTGCTTATCTTTTTTCTATAGCTATTTATCTCCTGGTTTATTCTAGCTCTACTATCATATTTTAAAGATTATTGGAAACTTATAGTATATTTTATATCTAGCGGAGCAAGTCCTTTTTCATTTCCTTTTTCAGAATTTTCTTAGCTGATTTTGTACATTTCCTTTTCCAGATAGATTTTAGAATCAATTGAGTAAGTTCCATAGAAAATTCAATTGAGGATTTTGTTATAGTCTGCACTAAATCTATAAATTAATTTTAGTAGAGTTTACAGGTTTATAGTATTGAGTTTTCCAACCAGGAATGTGGTTAACCTCTCTACTTACGTGTTTTCATTTGCAGCTTTCTATAAACTGTTATAGCTCGTGTATATTTGCTATTTGTCTTATTGCTAGTATTTAATATTTTTGTCACCATTAGGAATGGAAAATTTTCACAGTATATGTTTTAATGATTTTGAAAGATACGTAAGAAAGCTATTGTTTTTTGTTTACCTTATTCTAGATACTCTCATTAATTTTAGCAGATTTTCCATGGGTTTTTTGGATTAAGGAATTCTTGTTTTAATTACAAAGTATTACCTGTTGTAGTAAAATTTGCACAGTCTAAATTCATAAAGTAAAAAGAGAAAATGCTTTTCCATCACATAGTTAAATAAATCAATAGCAAATAACACTGAAAAGCTTGTAATGAAAAAAAATCAATCTCTTTATCACAACCCTTTCCACCCTCATCTGTCTCCCCAAGAAACTACTACTTAAGTAGTTAAGCAATTTTTGATTATTTTTTTTTCCTGGCACTTTTCTTCATATTTCTCAATGTTCTGATTATATGACTCTTTCTTAACATATCAACTTCTATAGATTTTTCTTGGGGAAAGATTACCTTTTTTGTTCACTCCTTTGCTCCTTCATGTTTTTTGTTTCAGTTTTTTTTAAGGTGAGTAATACCTTTGCTTCTTCTCTTCCTACAATTATGTCACTTTAAAAATTATCATTTCATTAGCTAGAACTCTCCAAATAATGTTACACAGTAACCATAATATTATTTTTATCTTGTCCCTGACTTTTATGGAGCTACCTTGAATGTTAACTAATTATTTAGAAGTCTACATGAAAAACAGAATTAAAGGGGAAAAAATTAAAATCTCAAACATCAATTCCTCAGTGATGGGATTGCAAAGAAGCTCACGCATATCTAAGGCTCTGTCTGCAGAGCCCTGGGTAAAATCTCTTCCTGCTTGAAACATCTGCAGTGTATTCTGCTTTCCTGACCAAACCCCAGCAGATAACAGTGCCATTCTCTCATCTTTTAATGTCCTGGTGGGTAGCTAGTTTGTGCTCTGTAAAGGAGTTAACCTGCCTTATTAAAGCAAATATATATATATATACACACCCAAAATTTTAGCAAAAGAAGGATAATTTATAAGTTAAGAGGGACAGCTGGACAAAAACAAATGCCTACTCTCTTCTTGCTGTTTCATCTTTCTTTTTGGGTCTCAAGTTACATTTTCTCCTCCATCACCATGCCTGATTCTTGCAATAATGTATTATCATCCTTTGAAGCCAAGAATAACATATGTGATAATAGTAACCCTTGCTCAAGGCAGGCATTAATAATTGATCACAGCAGTCTTGCCTGCTGTTGGCCGATTTGGTCTGCTCTCTTCTGTGTCCAGTGGTCTGGCCAGCCACTGCTAATCGATTGAAATTGGCATGTAAAATAACCCATGTATTGGCTACAGCTTTGACAAAAACACCTCAAAGACTTAAAAACCACAATGTTTATATAAAAACAATTCTATTTAGAGAGTAATATGGGGATCATACATCAAACATTTTTTTTCTCTTGAGTTTTATGGATAATCTGTCATTCTAACAAGGAGACTAAATGCTTTATTTATGACAAAAGCGTGATTCCAGCCTACGTTCATGGGCTTCCTTTAAAATTATAACCACAAGTTCTGAAATGCAAGAGGCCCAACCTGAAGATGTTCCCTGTGCTTCACTGTTGAGGTCATCTGGCCAAGTGAGTGCCTGAGACACACCCACACTCTACAACGGGACTATTTCCCCAATATAATTGACACAGACATTCTAGAGATAGTTTTACCCTTCAGTGAGGTCATCTCAGTAGGATCAAATCCTTCTTTGTTCTTTGTTATGAGTCACTCTAACTTCTTCTATGAGGGTTTTGTATGTGTGAAAAATTATCAGTTGGTCTGATAATAAATCTAGCTTATGATTTATTTCAGTTGAGACCTACACATGATATATGTCATTAAGTTCTCACATTTAAATTTGCTGCCTTTAATACAGTATTGTAGCCATTTACTGGTTCAATAATCTCATTTAAATATAGATTTTAGGATATTTTTGTACAAGGGGAAAACTGTAATACCCTCCCAAATCCATTTAAAATGTACTGACAGTGATTTTCCATTAATGTAGTCCTGCGGAGAATCACTATAGTTCAAGGATAATGCATTGCATGAAACTTTTGATCATTTACATTAATAAAATGCCATGCAAAAGAAATAAACTTCCTTTGCATTTTATTAGACACATAAATATGTTGGAGAAGGCCAGGAATTTAGTTTTAAGAGTCAATATATCAACACCAAGGACAGTTACCTTTTAACTGTTTATTTTACAGTGAGTGCTGAAAGCATGCAGTGGGTTGCTTTTATGGCAATTGAAGTTTGTCACCTTTCACTCAGTTGCCTATTTGTAACATTACCTCTGAGAAAAGGCATGTGACAATGTGAAATTTACCCAGACAGGCATAAGCAGAGCATGCTGGAATTTTAATTCAAACGTCATTTTTTTTTCAGCCCTTACAAACCATTCTGGAAGCTGAAGGCACAAACATACACAAGAAACAGTCTCTGCCCTCACAGAATTCACAGTCTGACTTTGATATTAGCGATGAACACCAAGATATTAGCGATGAACACTGATCTTGTCATTCTCCAGCTGCAGGCTCACTTCCTCAGCTCCTTCAACATTTGCTCAGAGGTCACCTACTCAGTGCAACCTCCTTAGATCACCCCATGTTAATACGGCAATTTCCCTCCCAGTTCTCAGCACCCCTTTTCCTTCCATCCTGGTTCATAGCATGCATTAACAAAATATGTAACTAATAAATAACATACTGTATATATTTTTTAACCTACCCTCTTGTTTGTTATCAGTTTCTTCCCACTGGATCCCATAGCAGGGATTTTTCATCTGTTCTGTTTATTGATGCAACTCTAGATCCTGTACAGTGCTTGACACACAGTAGGCACTCAAGAACACTAGTAGGGATGAATAATCCTAAGAGAGCCGGGAAAGGGATTTACAGAGAAAGTAGCATCTGAGGTAGACCAAAGAGAGGATCGATATTTCCAGGGGGGATATGGCCTTCCAGAAGAGGGGTGACCAGGAGGAAAGGCACAACATGCCTAGAGAGCTCAGAGTGGCTAGGGATGGCGCGGGAGCCGGGCTGAGGGAGCGGAAGGATGCAGGAAGGGTGCAGGAAGGTAGGAGATGCAAGAAGCTGGGGCCAGATGGCGAAGGGCCTGATAAAAATTAAAATTAGCATATAGATGGGCTTGCTTTGCTAAATCAAAAGGAGGATTTTCCTCCTTAAAGACTGTGGCTCTTTTCCTGATTTTTATGACTTCAGTTTATAAACCAAATCTCCAAAGCTACTAACGATGTCAGCCTTTTGGTTCAGAAAGCTAGCTCTCCTCATTTTTGTGATTTTGTGATTTTTGAGATCATATTAACAACACTGAATCTGTGCTGAAGTTTAGCAACAGAGAGTGATGACAGGAGAGCAGTATGACTGTGGACAGTCAAGTGTGATTAGCCAGGGGTATTTCAGAGTCTGTGAACGGGGCAGTGTCGAAGCATGCATGACCAGCGTGAGATGGACCTGACTCTCCTTGTGTCAGAGCAGCTGAGGAACCTGGGGAGGGATGGGCTGTTGGAGGAGTGATCCTCTCGAATGGTAAGGCAGGTTCTGAGAATAATGGCAGAGCCAGCCCTGAAGTTGGTAAATAAGGTGGGGGGAAGGGGAGAGAGTGGTGCCCTGGAGGCCACGAACTTCCATGAAGGTGCCGTCCGGTGAACTGGGAAAGCAATGAATGGAAGCAGCAATGAGCAGCAAGACAGCAGGGGAGCTGGACCATCTTGGCCCCTGGTCCTGATGTTGGAGAAGGAGCAATTGTTCTAGGAAGATTGAGAATAAAGTTTTTGAGCTTGAGGAAAACTTAAGTTACATTTAACATGAGAAAATAGAAGAAAATTCTGATTGATTCTGTGGTTAGTGTTGAAATGCAGAGAATGAGCTTAAAAATCCCAAAGAGGATGAAGCGCTCAGAGTGGCAGAGATGGGACGGGCAGTGGGAGAGTCTGAGTCAGGATGACATCAGGGAGGCGGCCCAGTGATGGTCAGTGGTCCAAGGAGAAGCAGGGGTCTGGGGGCCAGACAACAGGAACGGCAGCACTCAGAGGAAATGAGAGGACAGAAGGGCTATGGGAGGTGGGTCATAGCTAACAGGGAGTGTCATAAATGATCACCTTATGGGCCCAACTGAAAAGTGAGCAAGTGAGCCACTTCCAGGCTAGGCTACTTCCCAGTAATTGAAACACTCCTGGTGTATCCCCAGTGTCATCTTATATTACCCTGAAAATAGCTGCTCCATTTAGGGTTGCAGTTAACAGAGTTTATGCAGAAAAGATAAAGAATGGTACAATCTGTTCTCATCCTACATCTTTGGTTAAGGGCATTTACTCCACTGAAGGGTGAATGTGTAATTTATAGGAAATTATCATGGATATTTATAGATATATTTTACCCATCGGATTGTCTTTGTATTATTTTATATGCCTGACTTACAATTCTGAAAGAAGGCAAGGCAATTCTTATCTTTCCATGTGCACATTAAAGCACACATATTCATTTGTATTAAAATAACCTCCATGGCATTTGTAGTCTTGTTACTATTAAAAATAGATAATGGAGAATTTACAAAGAATAAAAAAATTTGTTATTGCAAAGTACCACAGTCCCTCACTGTTACACCGTGAGAGCATCTTCATATTTTAAGGGATTTGCAATCATGTAAAATGTATTGGATTTGATAGACTCCCACCATAAAACAGCCGAATGCTTCTAAACAACCAACAAAGGGATTGCATTTTTTCTGCTTGGCAGATTAACTGCTGGTTTCGTTTCCTGCCAGATTGCTCGCTGTAACATGAGTAATAAATCAGGGTGATTTTCTTCCTTTTTAAGGTTTTTATTTTTATTTTTATTTTTTTAAGCCCATCAAAGCTCTCTTCTAGTGGACAGAGAGATCCAGGACCTATCTGTATGTGTTCCTTAACCTCATCAACAATTTTATTCAGATTCAAGCACTTAAAGATGAAACTGGCATAAGAACGTCCTGACTTAGGGCAAGAAGCATAAAAGGGTAGTTTGAGAAATGGGAGTTTGTGGAAGGGGGATTGATTGCATGGGTGTCTGAGCCTTTTTTGACCTTCAATGAAGTAGACTTGACCTATAGTAAACTGCACATATTTGAAGTGCACAATGGTATAAGTTTTTTTTAATTGAAGTATAGTTGATTTACAATATTGTATTAGTTTCAGGTATACAGCAAAATGATTTGGTTATACATATATATGTATCTGTCTATTACAATTGCATAAATTTAACATAAGTATATACCCATGAAACTCACCACATTAAGATAATGGACCTATCCATCACCCACAAAAGTTTGTTGCTGCATGTATCAATATTTCATTGTTTTCTACAGATGAATATTATTCAGCAGTACTATTACTGTATACCATTGTATAGCTGGATACACATATACAATTGTATGGCTATATAAACACCCAAATTTGCTTATCCATTTACCTGTTGATGGGCATTTGGATTGTTTGGCTATTGCAAATAAAGCTGCTATGAACATTTATGTACACATTTTTGTAAGATCTGATGCTTTCCTTTCTCTAGGAGTGGAATGGCTGAATCAAATAGTAGGGATATATATATAACTTTTTAAGAAACTGCTGAACTGTTTCCCAAAGTGATTGTGTCATTTTACATTCCTGTTGGCAGTGTTTGAGTTCCAGTTGCTTCATATCCTAGCCAACACTTGATATGGTCAGACTTTTTAATTTTAGAGACTCAGAAAGGTTTGTAGTAGAATCTCATTGGAGTTTTTATTTGTATTTCCCTAATGGTTAATGATATTGAGCATCTCTTCATTTGTGTATTTGCATTTGTATATACTCTTTGGTGAAATGTCTGTTCAAAAATTGTATTCATTTTTATCGTGGGTTGTTTGTTTTCACATCATTGAGTTTTGAGAGTCCTTTATGTATTTTGGATTAAAGTTCTGTATCATATAAGTGATTTGCAATTATTTTTCCCATTCTGTAGCTTATCTTTTCATCATTCTCATAATAACGTATTTCTAAGAGCAGAGTTTTTTTTTTTCTTGGCTTTATATCTGTCTCTCCTATTAACTTATAAGTCATATGAGTACAGGGACTTTGTTTTGCTCACATCTATATTTCCAGCATTTGGAATAAATTAGGCACTTAGTACATCTTTGCTAAATAAATGAACTTTCTAATGGAATATTCTCACTTTATAGATGAGATCATAGTTTAACCAGTGTACTCAAGGAATCTGGATTCTAGTTTCTTTAATCAGTTGGTTAAAGTGAAGGTTTCAACTAATGTTAAATTTTTTCTTAAATGTTTCAGTCTGATTTCTTACCTTAGTAAAGTCTGTGCATCAAACAATTATTTATTTTTCCTTTGATGATCAGGGTTTTTTTCCCCCGTGTGTTATCTGAAGGTGAATTAGACCAAATGTACCCCCTACTCTGCATTCACCAACCCCAAATCCCCCATACCAGTGAGAACAGAGGCTTATGAAGATGATGAAATCAGTTATGTAAAATTTAAACATTCTTACACTTTCTTTCTACAACTGAGTAGAAATCTGTTTATTGATACATTTGTTTCTGATTATTGTTAGTTTATATCCTTGGTTCATTCTATTAGACTTACTAGAATTTTCTTTATTCATTTGAAATTTTTTATATATTCAAGATACTAATCCTTTGTTTTATGTCTTATGAATATTTTCTTTCAGTGAGTTCTAACTTGTTTAACTGTTTGGCTCTTTATAATTGTCACACAGTGAAATTTCAGTCTTTTCTAGTTTCTTTGTTTTGTGCCATTTTAAGAAATCTTTCCCAAGAAATATCATAAAGGCATTTTTTACACTCTTTTCTGATA
Organism: Camelus dromedarius; assembly: GCF_036321535.1. Lineage (NCBI taxonomy): Eukaryota > Metazoa > Chordata > Mammalia > Artiodactyla > Camelidae > Camelus > Camelus dromedarius. The sequence goes on along the minus strand of NC_087441.1, from coordinate 16,220,134 downwards.
GTTTTAAAGATTTTTTCCAATTTATATATTTATTCTCTCAGAGCTTTATTTTTTTAATTTAAAAATTTTAATAATATATTTTATTAACCCAACATGTCCCAAGTATTATCATTTTAAAATGTAATCAACATATAATAATAATAACAATAATAATAATCATCATAATAATTTTTACCTTTTGTTCCCCCCTTCACCCATTTCTCCCACCCCTACTCCCTGCTCTGGCAACCACCAATCTGTTCTGTGTATCTATGAGCTTGGGTTTTCTTGTTTGCTTGTTTGTTTTTTAGATTCTCTATATAAGAGATCATACGGTATTTGTCTTTCTCTGTCTGACTTTTTTCACTTGGAATAATGCCCTCAAGCTTCATCCAAGTAGTCACAAATGGCAAGGTTTCCTTTATATATACATATACATATAAAACACCATAATTTCTCTATCCATTCATCCATTGATGGATGCTTAGGTCGTTTCCTTATCTTGGCTACTGTAAATAGTGCTGCAGTGAACATGGGAGTGCCTGTGTTTTTTCAAGTTAGTGTTTTTGTTTTCTCTGGCTAAATGCCCAGAAGTGGAATTGCTGGATAATATGAAAGTTCTATTTTTAATTTTTGAGGAACCTTCATATTGTTTTCCATACTGGCTGCACCAATTTACATTCCTACCAGCAGAACACAAGAATTCCCTTTTCTCCATATCCTCACCAACACTTGTTTGTTGTCTTTTTGATAATAGTCATTCTAACAGGAGTTAGGTGATATTTTGTTTTTTTTTAATTCACCTATTGATTAATTGTTTAAGCATCTTTTCATTTACCTGTTGGTCATCTGTATGTCTTCTTTGGAAAATGTCTATTCAGATCTTCAGTCCATTTTTTAATTGCATTCTTTGGAGCTTTTTTTGTTTTTTGTTTTTTGGGGGGTTTTGTTTGTTTTTGCTATTGAGTTGTATGAATCCTTTATATATTTTGGATATTGACCTCTTATCAGATACATGATTTGCAAGTATTTTGTCCCATGGAGTATGTTGCCTTTTAATTTTGTTGATGGTTTCTTTTGCTGTGCAGAAGCTCTTTAGCTTGACGTAGTCCCATTTGTTCATTTTTGCTTTTGTTGCTTTTACTTTTTTTTCTGAAAAGCTGCCTTTATTTTTTAAATTTATTTTTTTAAACATTTTTTTATTGAGTTATAGTCATTTTACAATGTGTCAAAGTCCAGCGTAGAGCACAATTTTTCAGTTATACATGAACATACATACATTCATTGTCACATTCTCTTTCGCTGTGAGCCACCACAAGATCTTGTATATATTTCCCTGTGCTAAAATGTAGAATAAACAAGATTGTATTGTTGCTTTTACTTTTGATATCAGATTTAAAAAATCATTGCCATGACCTATGTCAAGGAGCTTTCCCGCCGTTTTCTTCTAGAAGTTTTATAGTTTCAGGTCTTACATTCAAGATTTTAATCCATTTTAGTGAAATTTTTTGGATGGTGTAAGATAAGTGTTCTAGTTTCATTCTTTTCATATGGGTCTCCAGTTTTTCCAGCACCATTTATTGAAGAGACTCTCCTTTGACCACTGTATGTTCTTGGCTCCCTTGCTATAAACTAATCAACCATATATGCATGGGTTTATTTGGGGGTTCTCTATTCTGTTCCATTTAGGTATGTATTCCTTTGTATGCCAATTACTTGTTTTAATTACTGTATCTTTGTACTATAGTTTGAAATTAGGGAGCATGATGCCCTCAGCTTTGTTTTTCTTTTTCAAGATTGCTTTGGCTTTTCAGGGGCTTTTGTGGTTCTATACAAATTTAGGATTGTTTGTTCTATTTCTGTGAAAATGCCATTGGAATTTTGATAAGAATTGCACTGAGTCTGTAGATTACTTTGGCCAGTATGGATATTTTAACAATATTAATTCTTCCAATCCATAAGCATGGAATATCTTTCCATTTATTTGGGTTTTCTTTAATTTCTTTCCTTAATGTCTTATAGTTTTCAGTATACAGGTCTTTCAGCTCCTTGGTTAAATTGAATCCTAAGTATTTTAGTCTTTTTGATGCAATTGTAAATGGGTTGTTTCTTAATTTCTCTTCCTGATAGTTCATTACTAGTGTGTATAAATGAAAAAAACTTTCTGTGTATTGATTTTGTATCCTGCAACATTACTGAATTTGTTTATTAGTTCCAGCAGTTTTTTGATGGAGTCTTAGAGTTTTCTATATATAATACCATGTCATCTGCAAATAGTAACAGTTTTACTTCTTCCTTTCCAATTTAGGTGCGTTTTTCTTTGTTTCTCTTACCTAATTGCTTTGGCTAGGACTTCTAATACTGTGTTGAATAAAAGTGTCAAGAGTGGACGTTCTCATCTTGTTACTGATCTTAACTTTCAGCCTTTCATCATTGAGTATGATGTTAGCTGTGGAATTAAAACATATGACTTTTAAGAGTTCTTAATTAAGAGTTCTTAATTTTGATAAAGTCCAGTTTATCTTGCTGTTTTTGTTGTTGATCATCCTTGTGGTGTCATATCTCTGAGTATCAGTATGTAGAATGGTGGCAGTTCCTTCCTCTGCTAGTGCGAGGATTAAATGGGACAATGCATATAAAGCATAGGTGTTCATTCGTGGTAGTTCTCTTTCCTTTCCCTTGTCCAATTCAGTGGAATCAAAAAGGAACCAACCAAAGGGCTATTTTTTCTAGATAGTCAGATGTCTTTGCAAGTGTATCTACATGGGAACACATCTAAAGTAGCAGGAATGCAATTTTGGAAAGAGAGAAACTATTTTGGTGCTTTAGGAGATCAATCATTTATTGTCAAAAAGAATTCTCTTTCTTGATGCTACAGGGCTTTCTAGGAAATGGACATGGTGAATAATTTAATTCTCGGTTGAAATAGTACTGTCTGTGGGATAGGATGTGGCAAATTCATAGTAGGATGCTTCTGAGATTAAATGCAAGATCTTTAAATTTCCTTCTGCTTGGAAAACTAATGTGAAGAAGAGTGCTGTTTGGGGGAGGGGATTTGAAAGGAAATCCTATTTCCTTGATAGTTGTACTTCGGCTGAAATTGCAAATTTGGGGCTTATGATAACTTTTTAGAGAAATTTAAAAGGATCTCTTTGTTTACAAAAAGTCCCATTCCACAGCCAAAAACGAATGGTGTACTTCTCATTAAAATGTTGTTGGAAATATGTTAAAATATAAATAAACATAATATATCCACATAATCATAAGTGAGATACTTTGACTATTAGGAAAATGAGGGTTACCTATGTTTTGAAATCTAAATTGTGACTCTCCAAGTATACAAACTAGTATCTGCATGAAACTTAACTTTGTGGCATTTCTCTTGGTGCATCTGCTACTTTTTTAAACAAAAAGCTTTATAGTTATTTAACTATGTGTAAATTAATGCTGACTTGTGTTATACTTAATCCAAAGCACAGAAGTTAAAAAGGGAAAATGAATCACCAAGTTGATAAATAGTTCTTTCTGATGGGGGGTTGTTATTTATTTTTCAGAGAAACTTTTATTGAACGTTTTGTGTGAAAAAATGGGAATTTTTGAATAGTGATGAATAAAGGTACTTTTTCTACCTAACCCCAAATGACAGTTATACATTCATAAAATTATGAAGACTTTGTAAGTGGATAATCAGGTTTTTCTTATGGGCTTTTCAGCATATTCTCTCCTCTGTCGGAAGTAGTCCACAGGAAGTCAGATTACTCCTGAAGCAACACCCACTGAGTGAGGAACTAGAATAAAAAGGAAGAGGTTCTAGAGGTTTGATTCCAGAGATCTCTTCTAGAAACACTCCTGCCAACAAGTTCACGTCATTTTGTCATTAGTTTCTTGGTTCTAAAGATACACTGTTACAAGATTGCTAGAGGCGTTTAAAGTGGTATTTATTTGTGTGAGTATTTAATAAAAAATTTTTCTTAAAATAATTACGACTTCTTTAAATCCTATTTCTAGAACAACAAAGTATAGTGGAAATTTAGAATAAGACTTTGATCCAGTCTTTTCACCCTCCCCCTTTTAGTCTGTGTGGTTGGACAAAGCAATATAACTGCTCTGAACATTATGTTTCTTCTCTGAAAATGAGAGAATTGGTCTAGAACTCCAAGATGGTCTCCAAGACTCCTTCTGGCTCTCAGGCTTCTATAATTAAAGACGTATCTAAGTCTTCCCCGGAAGAACTCAACCTCTCTTTTTCTAATTATTTCTTGATTTTATGCAATCACTAACTAATGGTGTCTGTCTTTTTTTTCAGTTTATAAACATATATAATAAACATTTATTGATTTTTTTTTCAGCTGTTCAGGTTTACTGAGAAAGTCTAGATTTGTCACCGATAAGAATGAGGCTTGAGTGTAAAGTAATGGAAATGTGTATTTCACAATCCCCAGTGTCTACGTGGCCAAGTAAGTGTTGGGTTTTAATGCAGTCACTCCAGAAGCTACATGTATACTCTCCTGAAGCTATCATTACTCAGACAGTCTTGCAGCTCCTCTTTTGGAGTTGTCTTTAGGCAAGAAGTCACCTAAGCAACTATCTCCTTGTTTGATAGAGTATATCTCAGTCTTGACCCTAAATGATATATTTTGGCCTGCTTGGTTGAGACTCTTTTTATTACTCTCACTTCTGAGTGACAGCACTGTCCAGAAATCAAGGCCACTATCACAGGAAGTTTTTCCAATCTAAGATTGTTTTTTTTTTTTTTTTTGCAGGTATTAAGCACTAAATAAATCTTGCTAAAGAGAATGTGCTGATGGCTCTGAAAATAATTTAGAGGGAATTCAAAACAATTGGATTTTAATCACTTGCAGCCTCATTGGAATAAATATATTATCTTTAAATACAAATAGGATGTATGTTATATACACACATATATATATAAACCATATATGTGTGTATATATTTCAATACACATATATGTGCATGCACATGCATGCACACCCCTTCTACTGCATACCAGATACTAAAACCTCATGATTTACCCACATTATGTCATTTGAATCTTGCAATAACTACTTGAGCGATTATTTGAAGAGGATGGTGACTTACTGAAATACGGCAATTTTAAAGTACTTGTATAAAAAGGAACTTTCCATACTTGTGAGCCAGACCAGACCTCATCTGTTTGTTCATGAAATTCTCTAGATTAGAATAGCTATAGATTTCTTTAGTGTATTTCATTTCAACCCTCCCACAATCCTTATAATAAGTAATTTCTCTGTAATTGATATCTTAAATTCATTATGATGCATTTAAATAGAAATGGTCTTTTTACTCTGGTCTCAAAACAAGGAACTGTTTACCATTACCCATAAAATTCCCTATAGTATGAGTTTTCTCTTATTTCAGGGCCGCCTTCTGTCTGTTATTGGAGTCTTCATTTATTTAGCAGTTTTTTAAAATAGGAGTCTTTCATGTGTGGAGTCTTACCTTAGGCTGGATAAACACCAAGAAAGTCTTACATAACTATGTCATGCATAACTATGATATGTTCCTGGTTATTAAGTGACATCACCATTATGACACATGATCTTTATACTTACTTGCACAAGTGTGGACCCAAGACCACCCCCTCTAAACCATAACTGCATGTAGCAAACCCTTTTAAGTTGTAATCAGCCAGGGATAGAAGTGTTGGCCCTGTGCTCCCCAAGTGGAATCACTGAATTTTTAGAGCACCTGCGGTCTGGGTAGAATTCTGGAGGCCTTTTGTGTTTCTGACCCACCAGCAAATGTTTGCTGCTGACCAATAATTAGAGTAACAGGTTAGGTTCATGAAAACACAGCTCAAATAATAAATATTTTAAAATGTATATATAGAGATTGGCCCAGAATAACTGCTGTTTTCTTTAGCACAGAATCTCCAAAAGTTCAGAATATCATCGATTTGAGGAGGGGGCCGAGGGGAAGGCAACAGAAAATCCTGTCGCCACTTACAAAAGCTTCATTTGGTTTTCAGTCAGTTGAAGGACTTTGCAGAGGATGGTACTTGTGAAATTGATCTCAATTAAAACCAGCCCAAGAGTGCGCGCTCTCCCACAATAGCGCCGCGGGCCTGCGAGAGGCGTCTTGCTGTAATGTTCCGCTGTAATAGCAGCGGCACCTGTCTGGACCATCCTGGCGCTTCCCCTGTTTTTAATTTTCACCTCAGCCTTTTCTTCCAAGCAGTCTTTGACCTCCGTGGCATTCCTAACGAACTCCTTTCAGCGCGCGCGCCTCTCTTAGTCGGCGTTGTAATGGAAATGCGGTGAGGAATAGGGGTGCCCGCCGTCTTTCACCTCTGACAGCAGGGCCGGCCCGCGGCTCGCAGCTGTCAGGACACTGACACGCCGCGGCGGCAGGATAATTGGGTACTTGAGGAAGATTCATAAGGCAATATGCTGCAGAGCCCCGTGTCCTGCCCTGGGACCGGAAGGGGCAGCCAGGGGAGGAGAGAAAGGGAAGGCTCCAACAGGGGATAGAAACCTGGTCTTGACAAACAATCATCTGTTTATAACAGGACAGGATGATGACTCTGTTCCTAAGAAGGCCATCATTTATGCAGCTTGTGGGAGGATCTTTAAAGATGTCAGGATCGAACTTTATGCAAGGTGAATCAAAGCTGGGTTAGTGAGTGAGACAGAAGATGCTGTGTATCCCGCACAAGAGGGAGCAGTAAGTCGCACATGGAACAGGCCTTTTCATACCAGGAAGTTTGTTGTTTTAATCAAAGCAAGCCATCTGACAGCTCATTATTAAGAGACAACAGGAAGTGACTTTATTAATATAGTGTGGAGTTGGTTCCTTTGCAAATTAGAGTTCTTTGTTCCCTTGTGACAGTTTGCAGAGGAGGCATCTGGTGAGGGGTACCAAGCGGGAAAACACTGTAAAAGTGTAACGTGATAACAATTAACCTATAATTCCTCTTTCTTATAGTCTCCCCTTTTCAATTTTATTAGGTAAATTTATCATGAAAGGTGATGAAGACAAAATCTTTCATGCGATTTCCTTGTGAAGTAGCCTCTCCTTGTTGGTGCAATCTGTCACAAACTTACCGGCATTTATTTCCCCCAATATTTATGATTTTGCTTATGGAATGTGACAAGTTAGTGGCTACTCTGCCTGCCTTGATTGTGAAAGGCCAGGATTCTTCATTAAAAATATTATTTTAGTGGGAAAAATGATAATGAGGTTGATTTATTCAGTCAGCTTGTGTTACGAAATATGATACAGAAATTTCAGGTAATATGTAGTATCAGAGCTATGAAAACAGATTTTTTTTTTTCCTTCTTTGTTGATTGCCTGGGAATTCCAAAATCTTGACTCGGTAAGTCATCAATAAAAAGCAGTTTGATTATAAGAGATTTATATTGGATAATCTGGAAAATGATTTTGAAAGGCACCAATGAGCATCTGTAAATAACAGCCCATAATCGAAAAATATCATATCCACTTCGAAGTTCTGTCACAGTCTGGATTTTGAAGGCTACATATGATGTCTTCCATCCTGAGTGTTTTCCCTCTTACATTTCTACTGCCCAGGAAATCACGGTGAATTTGAGCCATGAAAACAAATACGAGAACTTCAGGGATTTAAAATAAGGGATAATGTTGCATCTGTCCTCCTTGAACAATGAACAGAAAGTACTATGACTTGTTGAATTGACATTTTCTGGTTGGTTCGTTCAGTATTGTCAGAAATAAATTTCCCCTTGGGAATTTTTTAAGAGATCAGTTTTAAGTATCTAGGATTTTTTTTTCACCATAAAACCTCTAAAAATCAAAATTCCTGAGTTATCTTAGACCAATAGTGCAGATATATTCAAACTGTCTTTCATTTTGGGTGACGATTTAGGTGTTACCGAAGTTTTCCTTCCTGATAGCTAAAGAACACGGGGCAAGTGTAGTTAAGTGGATCAGAACATTAGATAAGTAAGTGATAGTTTATTGCCATTTAAAGTTCTTGCCAATAGATACAAAGAATATAACCCCTTTCTTTCAATTTTCATGTCTTTAAAAAATAAAAGCTATAGATGTTCTTTCATTCACTTACTCATTCAGTACTTACTTAGAATCTTCTGTGTGCCAGATACCGTGCTGGCTACCTAGCCTGCAGAGATGACTAAAACAGGGTCCTTGCACCAAAGGTGTTAATGAAGGCCAGGTGAGAAGCTTGCCGAGGGCACAGCAGGGACATTGAGAAGAGGGGTACTATATAAATACATACACTTATATATATACGTGTACATATGTATATACTCAGACTTCTTATAATAATTCTCCTCTGCATTATATATGTGATCCAAAAATGTTTAGAAGAAGAGAGAAGATTTCTGCTTTCGCTTAATTCATCTATTCCTTATTTTCTAGATCTTTTGCGAATTCTCAGATTAACACCTCCCAGCTGATAGAAGGTAGGTAGGGTTTCCCCCCTGATGTGCCCATACATGACTCTGGTTTCGGATGAGGCGGACTGGCCTGCTGACCTGTGGAGACGCAGGCCAGGCTGCCTGTAGGCAGTTTGTGGTGTTCACTCAGGGGCCCAGTTCCTTCTGAGCTCTCGCCGCTCCAGTCCATGCTCCTTGTCCCTGGTTCCCCGTGTGTATATCTGCCCCTTCCACCCTCAAAACGCATCTTTTTCTGCTCCTTCACACTCCACTGAGGGTTTGGGGCCTGTCTCTCCTGGGCTGCTCAGTGGGTGCCTACCCAATTCAGCAAATCAACTTGTGCTCAGTTCTGTCAAATGATGCCTCATCCAGTTTGTCTTGACATTGTTCACAAGACAGCAGATGTAGGAGAGGACAGCATTGGTGCAGGCATGCTGGGGTAAACACACAAGCACTTAGAGCCCGACGAGGTCATGTGGGCTCCTGCCACCAATACCCCACTGGCCCCCAGGAGCCTGCTGGGACCAGTGAGTCAGGTACCTGGGTTACCCTTTGCCCCATGCCTGAGCCGAGCGTACAGACTGGGACTTCCGGTTTTCGTTCCTCTCTGTAAGGTTCTGGCATTTCACTCAGAGCCCTTGATGCCCAGCTACAAAAGGAAGGGTAGTTCAGACCTCTGGCGTTGGACCAGCCCATGCTCAGAGTCTGGCCCTTCTCTGGGAGCTGCGTGATATTGGGCTGTGCGTTTAACTTTTTTGCATCTCTGCACCCTCCTCACCTGGTTGTCAGATGGATTGGGTTCTGTGAGTTAACATACATAAAACTGTCAGTGTGGAATTTCCATGCAGTGTGTGTTCCATTAAGCAGTCCTGCCCTTACTGGTGGGTATTTTAGAGAGTTAGCAAGGCTGCTGGAGCAGAGATTGAATGAGAGAGAAAAATATTTAACAGAAGTCTCTTATCTCAAAGCAGATAACTTTCATACATCTATGCATAAATGAATATATACATAAATATATGTATTAAATATATATATATATATATATATATACACACACAATCATACACAGTTACACAGTTGTCCCTTGGTATCCATGGGGGATTGGTTCCAGGACCCTCAAATTCCACAGATGCTCGGGTCTCATATAAAATGGTGCAGTATTTGCATACACCCTACACACATCCTCCGGTATACTTTAAATCATCTCTAGATTACTTATAATACTTAATGCAATGTAAATGCTATGTAAATAGTTGCCAGAGGGTGGCAAATCCAAGTTTTGTTTTTTGAAACTTTCTCAGATCTTTTTTTTTTTCCTTGAATATTCAATTCACATTTGGTTGAATCCCTGGATGTGGAACCCGTGGATACCGAAGGCCAAGTGTATGCAGTGTTCTCTACTTGGAAAGCACCGCTGTCCTTTTTCCTTTGTCTCTCCAGTTAACTCTTCCTTGTGTTTTCAACTTAGATGTGACCTCCTCTAAAGAAGGTTCCTGCTCTTCCTCCGTTTATATTCTAGTGGAGAGAGGCGGGCAATAAACAGGAAAACAAATAAATCAGATTGTTGAGAATCATGTTGTGATGGAGATTACAGGTATTGCTCAGTGGAATTCCGAGGAGGTAACTTGCTGGCCGGGGAGCCGAAGGAGGGGGAGGCGCCAGCTCGGTCTTGCAGCGGAGGGATCCTCTGGTGTCAATCAGCAGTAGAACTGAGTCCAGCATGTTTAGGGAACAGAAAGGAGTCTGGCGCTGCTGGAGCCAGGTGAGCACAGGGAAAGCCTATTAGAGGGGGTTGGAGACTCAGGTCAATCCTTATAAGCATTTCCTGCTCCTCCCTGGCTGCCAGGATGCTGGATCTCGCGTGCGTGGGAACCTGATTACTAAAACCTTCCTGGTAGAATCTTAGAATCTTATTTACCCAAAGTGAGAGGTAAACGAGCTCACCTGCCCCATCCTTCATCCTTGTCGGGTGTGGCTTGGGGGTCCTCCATGAATCACCTAGCGCCATTCCTGGCACAAAGTAAGGGCTTGATATATACTACCAGAGTAGCCACATGAATGAGTTGAATACGGGATACATATGGGAAAAAGAACTATTGTTTTAAGAAGACGCTGCGCTTCATGCAGAAAGGTTACCTTCTCTCTAAAAAGAGCCCTGCCGGCTCCTCAACCCCACCCACTTGTTCTGTGTTTCTTTTGAGAATTCTTGAATGCCGTTTAGCATCAAATAAAATGTCTTTCCCCTCCTTCTCTTGCTAATTATAATCATACAAGCAGTGAACTAAACAGTTGGGGGTGAAAGAAATTCTGATGTTGTTAAAAATGTAAATAGTTTTCACACCAGATTAATCCATTTAACTTAGAGTCCTGATCTTTAAACATTAAATGTTTGAGTGTGAAACGTTTTATTCACGGGGGATCTCATCCACAGAGAAGCTGGTCTGAAGCTCCATCCTCTATCAGGAGGGTTGTTAAGATAAACAGGATGCATATTGTTAGCTAGTTATTAACTAGCAGGTTGTGAGTTCATTAAAACATTTCAGGATGTGATTTACATGATTCAAGATTAGCAGGTCTGGGGAACTCTGGGGCTGTTTGAGGTTAGAAGAAGCCAAGTCATACTAGGATCTGAAAGGATGTTTGTGTTATCTGTGTGTTTGACTAATAGTTGAATTAAATGTTTTATATTTATCCAAAGCAAGCCTGAAATTCATTATCACTGCTGGTATGCTGTACTAATTACAGGAAAAAAGCAGCCCTTCCGCACTCAGTGCCAAATTCTGATGGTGGGACAACCTAGTCTCTGGAGGGGGAAATCCTAAGTCTTAGATCTGGAAGAGAATTTAGTTCGCTGTGTTTCTGCTATCTTAAACCCAGACTCTTTTTTCATTAAAAAAAAAAGAATCTTTTGCCTTTATTTTCTTCAACCTTCAATTTATTTAGTTTGCATTATTAAAACAATAAAATTGTTTCCCAAAGATTATACTCTAATGATAAATGTAATTTGGCAAGCTATGCATCTGCCCCATCTGACCTTGCATTATCCTGGTTGAGAATCGCTGTTTTCTGTAGACGTGAGAAGACTGAGGCTTTGTGTAATTAGATCTTGAGATTAAGCCTAATCACAGACCTTTTCTTAAGGAAAAGCAGATGCCTGGTTGGAGTTCTTTCTCCATGTGTCTTATATAAATGCTAGAGGAATCTAGAAATTTATGCAGGTTTTTCAGCTATTCAGGCCTTCCTCTGGTCCCTGTGATGTTCTAAACCACCGTGTTGGGTGGGTCTCCCCATGTGAGCTGGCATCACAGGCATGCATTTCCCTCTGCATCTCAGGCCCTGTGCACGTGTGTTTTACTTGTGTAGCAGCAAACATCTGGGCCTGAGTGATCATTCTGCTACCCTGGGATGGTCTCTAGAAGTAATAGATAATGTACACTAGAAGCATGTACCACATTCTTGTATAGAAAGAACTTGGTTTTAGCCCTATGATCACACAGAGCTAAGAATAATGGGCTTATTTTAAAACCAATATTATTAGGAAGGATAATGGCAAATGTGATCTGCTGGTAGAAAATTGAAATCACAGATTAAATTACATTCTTGGCTAATAAATTCACTAGGAGAACAGACCAGAGCAAATGCCTGCAGAACACAGCCCTGAGACATTAAATAAAGGTTATCTGATTGAAAAAGAAGATAAATCAGGGGAGAGCAAGAGTCTTGTTAATGTGCCTGGTTATAATTGTTTCTAGCTGATGGAAAAGGATTCTTGAATCTTACATGTTCAGCTAAACAAAATGAGCTGGTTCCTTCCTGTAAATTTCACTGAAACGTGTTTCCGGGGCTTCTGTATGGGAAGGTAGATGCCGGATAATAATAACATTTACTGTTATAATAAACATTAACTCATTTTTTGAGGAGTCTCAGACATTGATCTCAACATCCTTTCTAAAGGGTAACATAGAAGAAAAATAATTATATATTGACAAGTGCTGTACATATTTGTAAGTGCTGATAAGGCATAATGTATGATAGATTCAAAATTATACATGAGCATCTATATACACATTAGATAAAGCACATAATTATATAGATGATATAAAATATGTAAAGAACTGAATTATGTCTATTAAAATAGAAGGGTTCATTTTATTTTGGTTTTGATCCCAGGTTACAATCATATATCTTTAGATAATCAAATCAAAGTGTCACAGGAAATGCTTATCAAAGCCCAGCTGATCTCGGCTCCATGCTGACTTTAAATAAAACAGAGCTTGAGAGGTAGATAATAGAAAATTATTTGCAGGATGAATAGGGAGAAAATACACACAGGAATAAATGGAAGAAATCCATAGAGAAGTTTGTTTGTTTCTAAATTATGACTGGACCTGAGGAATCTGGCTAAAGAATGAGAAATGGGAAGGGGCCCCCAGGTAAGATTTAGTTGTGCAGAATTTTGAAGCTGTGGATAAGAAGCTGTGGCACATTGGGGGAGACTGGTGAGCATTTGCACATGATCAGAATACTAGGTAAGAAGTGGCATATATTTAAACTGATTCATAGAAGAGAGGCAATAGATATGTTTGGTGATGAAAGATTTTCTACAGTGTTAGGGGTGAAGCATGCTAATGAAAATTATGGGGTGTGAAGGTTATTGCTGAGAGATTCTGAGGTTAAAAGAAAAGAATTGGTAAGCTACCTTTAGAGATTCCTAGAGAATTTAGGAGTTCATGTACAGATGACAGAGGAAAATCCACCACTTTGTGGCCAGATGTTTAGTATTTAATATCACAAGTTCAGTTGGACGCAAGGTCTCTTGCTGTTGATTGTGGGGAGTGCTCTGAATTTTGTTTCATCCCGTGGCCTCATTAATGGTGGACCAAATGGAGCTTCTAATCTCTGATGGTCTAGGGGTTAGAAGCATTTTATAGTCTATTTATGTACATGTGTATATTCCCCAGAAAATCTGCATCTACATGCAGTCCTCTCTTTCCCATCTTGAATTCTGTTTGATTACTAGGCCCTAGGGAGCCTGCTTCCTTGGGCTGAGTAACCAGAAATTGAAGGTAAGGAACTCAGAACGGACCTTAGGGGAACTTCGGTCCTTTGAATTTTGTGTTTCTACTCATAGTGTGTTACAGTAGCTTGTCAGTTGATTCACTTGTACTTTGAATATCTAATCTTAGTCTTGGCTTTGATAGACCACATTTCAATTCTTTCAGTTATCTACAGAGTTAAAACAGTTCCCTACTGTTAAAGACGTTAGTTAATGATGGAACGTATTTCCACACACAAACACACTGTAATCAGGCAAAACCTCAGAGCTACTGAAGACCTTGGTTTCCGTATTGCCTGGTTATTCTGCCCTCCTTTTATTTGGGAGATGTGAATAGGCAAGAGATTTGAGCTTACAGGATCCAAATCACAGTCTCCTTTTTCTTAGATAGAGACCACAAAGCATAGCCAAGCAAATACTTTAAGTGGTACGATTTAGGGATGCTGTGGAAGGATGAAAGGTGGCACTTTTATAGTAGCTCAGAGGAGTTGAAAGGAAAACTTTCTCCCATTGAGGCCAGGAATGTAGACGCATTCCAAGGGAATATACCTGACTTCATCACGATGAGGTTGAAGTAGAAAGCATCCATGGGCAGTGCTGGTGTAAAAAGATGTGAGCCCCCTCTGAAATTTCAATCCCTGAAAATATACCTATGTGTGTGTGGCTTTTCCACCTTATCTCCAACTCTTTAGGAACAGCTTAGTTTTAATATTTTACAAGAGGAATTATAAGATAGCAGAGGCTCTTGCCTATGAAAAGAGGCACACAGAAACTCTGCACATTTAATTTTCTGGGAGAAAAAAAATCCCTACTACTAATTATTGTCCAAACCCTTCTCATTTTATTAGACATAACTCCATTAAATTATGTTCTTCGCTCATCATTTCTTTAATGAAAAAATTACATTTAAATACTCATATCAAGTAGAAACTGAAGCAAAATAGATTGAACTGCTCTAGTAATCCCGGAAGAGAAATTTAGATTCTATAGTTAATTTGTAGGCAATTACAAATTATATTTCCAATGCAAATCAGAACAATGGGCTGTGACAAGCTATGGGGATGTAGGGTGGGGAAGGCTGGAGAATATATTGTTTTCCTTTGTGCTAATGGCCTTGGAAAAAAGACAACCAGATCACTTTAAGCTTGGTAATAATAAGGATTAAAAGACATGAGGCCCGTAATTTCAAATAGTAGCCAATGAAGAGAGAAGGAAGCCTTGTATTAAGAAAGGTGGGGTGTGAAGTAAAAATATCCAGTGGTCAGTGGTGCTTAAAGAGCGTGGTCATCCACCTTACCATAGGACCAGAGGTCTGTGCAATTGTCCGCAGACAAACAGACTAATGTGCTTGGTTGAAGATGTCCTCTTCCTCCTTGGGGACCAGCTGGTAGAGCTCAGGTCACCTCCTGAATCTTGTCACCTGTTTTGTTGAAGTAGCACATCAGTTAAACGAAATTGTCTTCCCCACAAGGCACCCGGCATGAAACACATTTTGTCACCAGTAAGTATGGCTGTCAGTGCTGAGAAAGTAAGATAGGGATTGTGAGCGGTGATTTAGGAGAGGAAGATTGGAACACGCTTGTATAAAAGATGTTAGAATTCTCCCCACTAGACCAGTAGGATTGAGGCAAGCCTTGTAAAACAGAATAAGAAAACTGGAGTAGGAACTAGATTCCACTACTGCCCAGTGAAATATGTTTTCATGTTCTGAAGGTCCTTCTCATTTTTCTTTTTCTGTGTAAAAACCATTCCCTCTGAAGGATAACAAACATTATATGTGCCAGCTCCATAGAAGTGCATAAATGTCCTCTGTGAATGTATATAGAACTAATGTAGCCATCTCTGAAGTGAACTGTCTTCTTTATAGTGCCAGATTTATACCTCTCCAAGAATTATCATCAACTTCTTGCTTTGATATTATAAGAGGAACAATTTGCTAGAAACTTCTTGATGCATCTATCCATTTAAATAGTCATCCTGCTTCAGGCTAGCGTATTAATTTTAGATTATTGAAGGCTTTTTAAATGTATAAAACCTAACAATTCTGCTGTGTTTCTGAAAGATTAAAGAAAAAAATCCATTAAGAAATAGGAGAATTCAACTGTGTCTTCTCATGTGTTGCTAGCATTTTGCATTCCAAATAGAAAATATGCCAAGTTGCATTGTGTATTAATCAATCAAAATGCAAAAGTAACAGTAAAATTTACCGTAATAACCAAGAATATTCCTCAGGGGAGCTTTCATTGAATTGCCTGGGCTTTGACATAGAGTAACCCAGCTGTCCAGCTATTGATTTGGGCATAATTATCTGCTGCTTAGTAATTATTTACATATGCATTGGAATTGTGTCACTGTGCTTTTCAGTGGGCTTAGGAGAAATAGTGACAGTATATGACTGTTTGAGGGCAACACTGTGGTTTCCAAAGATAAGCATCCATTGTCGGGCCTTTCAGTGGTCTGAATTTTTCACTGGACGTAGTCCCCACCCAGAGAAACTGGGAAAAGGGTTTCTGGGCATTTGTTTCTGGATTTTATATTTTTATAGTCCAGAGTTATGTTTCATATTCCTTTATACCTGAGCTTAAAGCCGTTCCCTAGGTTTGAGTGCATTTAAGTGAGTGTGTGTGTGTGTGTGTGCACACTTATGCTTTCTTGACAAATGTGGTATTATAAGAAATTTTATTATTTGGTAATGACTGTGGCTTAGACCAGTGATGCTTACCTTTTGACAAATCTTTATGAAAGAAAAGGAGAAAAACAGTATTCAAATTGATTGTCCCTAAACATACAGAATAAAATTAGGGTTTTCAATGTAAATAGCTCATTGAGATGATGCCAAAATTGCCTTCCTCTGACTCTCCATACTCCTATGGAGAATCCCATGAATGGGGCTGATATTTAGAGATCTAAATCGATGTTAAGATACATTGTTGATATTAAGATATGTTATCAATTTATTTTTAGTTTCATTCAAATTAATTTCTGACATTAAGTGGAGTAACATTTCATTATTCATAAACTTCATTTAAAGCCAACTTCAGCCAGAAAGTGGTGGCTAATGCTGTGTCACTGGAGGAACAGAAGTTTACTCATTAAAGAGGCATTTTCACATACCTAAGATGCTCAGAATGATCATTATCTAGGATTTATATCATGGTAAGGATATTGCAGATTTTTTCAGACTTGCTCTCGAGTGACTGAAAAACTTAGCAAGATGTCTCTTCAGCTAATTTTGACATTTAATATAGACTCAAACTTTCAGAAGAGTTGATGTTGGACTTCATTTTTATGACTTAAATAATTAAATGTTTCTGTGAATATGCCATTTTGCTTAGAACCGTGTTTACAAAATTTGTATCGTAACACACTGCTTGAAGCAATGAGCAAAATGTGTAAAATATGTAATGGGCTGAAAAACATAAATTGATAGAAAACTGAGCTGTTTTTAGAGGCTCCCAAAACCCTTCCCACAGTTGTGCGTGAATCACAGGAAGAGACAGGAAGACCTCCTTCAGACCAGCCTAATCTAAGTGTGGGCCCCCCTCCCCTTCCCCCGTCCCCACTTATCTCTTTGCTCTTGTTCACTGGAAATCCTTTCATTGTCTAGTTAGTAGAGACATTTATTCAGCTTTCACCATTTATCTTTTGAACTTGTTTGCATTGGTCTTGTCCATCATTAATTGAAAGATCCTAGATTGTAGGGTCAAGTTCTCTTACATTCTGTTTCTAAGATGCTCATTTCCATCCCAGGCTAAGTAGATAATGAATAAAAGCTTTCAAGATGCCCCTATATACATTTCCCATTACCCCCGGTGGAAAAATATTTTTCTGTATTGCCTTATCAGTGGATGCACTTTCATACCTCTGGTGAGGCTGGGGATGGAGGGGATAAGATACGGTACGGGGTGGGCCTGGGGCCTCAGAGCAGTGTAGGGTGGTGAAAGAGAGCATGCTCTCTGAATCAGACAGACTCAGCTTACTCTCTTTCTGGCCTTGGACCTTCCAAGCCCAAATTTCTTCATCTGTATAATAGGAATGTAATACCTATGTTCTGGGCTGATTGTGTCCCCTCTCAAATTCATATGTTGAAGTCCTAACCCTAGTACCTCAGAACATGAGTGTCTTTGGAGACAGGGTGTTTACAGAGGTACTTAAGTTAAAACAAGGCATTAGGACGGATGGATCCTAATCTAGGAAGAATGGTGACCTTATAAGAAGAGGAAATTTAGACAGAGACACGGACCCAGGTAAGACGCTGTGAAGGCACAGGGAGAAGACACTCGTCTAAAGTCAAGGAGAGAGGCCTGGAACAGATCCTTCTCTCACAGCCCTCAGAAGGAACCAGTCTAGGGCCTTGAGTCAATTAACACTGGACAACACCAATGGAAACAAGTTCAAAAGAAAAATGGTAAGCAGTTTCTTTTGTTTGTGCCATCTGATCTCTGTCCAGTCTGTAATGCTTCGTTATGGCGGCCCTAGCAAATGAAAACAAGCTACTTCATGGTGTTGTGGTATTTAGATAAGATCCTGTTTATAAAGTGCTTGCCACAGCGAGTAATGGGTAATAGACACTCAACAAATGGTAGTTTAATAAAATGGTTGGAGGTGAGAAAAGAGAAAAAAAGTGGAAACATTTTTAGAAATATATTTGTATTCTTAAGGCCTGGCTGGGCATGGAGATGCATTTGGAGGAAAATACAAAGGAGTTTCTTTTTGTTTGGATTAGGCCCATGCTAACATGCGAGCATTTATGGTTTGACAGTATTCATTTGTGTTTTCCTTTGCAGTTGTCCCTTTGGGATGATAAATGAGCCCAAATACTAACAAATGAGCCTCACAGGAGGATTTATGATCTTGAACCACAGAGTTCAGGTGGTGTCTGCAAGTTGAACGCTTGGTAAAAATATGGAAGCAGTGGTGTCCCAATCTATCTGGTTTCATTGGATTGGTTTCACACTTCATTGCTTTCTGGCAAAGAAATATTGGGACCCCAAATAATTTTTAAAATTGCCAATATTACAATGATGCCTTTTACTATCCACTCATGCTCCTCTCTGAATAACCAGCAGTTGCTGCATTTATGTGATTCTATGGCACATTTTTAGGCATCAGTTGAACATTTTAAACATCAGATCTGCAAGCCTTCCCCTGTTCCCCTGAACTTTTAAAAAAATTCTTTTATTTGCAAGCTATTTTTCAAGATGAATAAGTATATGATTCTTTTTTTCTTCTTTTGTTCGTCCAAAGAGTAATTCCTTCTGATTTGAAGTTTAGTAAGATTGTAAGTTAGAGTAATTGCTTCTAAAATGCTTGAGTTTCTCATAAGAATGTTAGGGTCAGCACATTTCCTAAGATATTAGAATTCTTCAACTACTTGTCCGTCCGACTGTGTTGATGTGGCATGTTTTATTAAACACTAATGGGTCTTCCAAAGTCATAGCAGCAGTAGTTAGGGAATGTCATTTCAGTGGGGAGGTCAGAGTTCATGGAACATTCTTCCCCTTCACACACACACACACACACACACACACACTCACACACTCACGGATAGTCTTCACCGTAATCAAATCGATTCTTTAGAAGGCTAGTCAAGTTTTTTGTTTTGTTCTGTTTGGTTTGGTTTGCTTTGAAGGTAACTTTGTCGAGGAGGCTTTCCTGGCATAGAAACAAGACATTGGTCACCACCTTGGAAGATGGCAGACTCCACAGCAATCACCAGCTGGACCGTAACTCTAGCTTACACAGCAAGAGTCACAAAGGAAATGTCAAAGCCATAAAAGCCAGTACTGGTGCTTACAGACTGCTATCACCCGGCAAGGCGGGGAAAGGGGTGAGCCTGTTTGACTAGCTAGGAGCTTCATGGAAGTTCCCCGGGCTGGTCTGAGTTTCAAGAAGGGATAATAAAAATTCTAAGTACCCTGGTTCTGGCAGCCACCCTCTTTCCCTGGAGGACTTCAAAGGCCTCCTATCTGGCCTCAGTATCTTGACTAATTCCTACATCTCCTCCTCTGTCTTTCTAAAGCACAAATTATATCCTGCCTCTTCTCCACTTAAAACTCAGCAGTTGCCACTAATTGCCCTCTGGGTAAAGTTTAAATTTCTGTTGTTTTTTTTTTTTTTTAACTGAAGTATCGCTGATTTGCAATGTTGTGTTAGTTTCAGGTGTCAAGTTTAAATTTCTCAACGAGATCTAGAAAGCACTTGAAGATCTGGCTTCTGCCTACTTCCAAGTTCATTTCCAGCAACTACCTGTCTGTGCCCTACCTCTGGCCAGACACAACCTCCTGCCATCGCAGACTTCCTCTTGTCTCTGGGGGCTTTAGGGCAGATGTTCCTGTTGAGTACAAGCTGTGTCGTTCCTACCCTGCTGCTCACCGTCCGCTCATCCCACATACCCATGAACTTATTATCGTATTAAACGTACTTGTTGCTTGTGTTCTCCTCTAGGTACTAGGCATCTGAGGGCAGGAGCAGTGCTATACAGACAGTATCTGGCTAGTGCTGAAAATGCTTAACAGCAAGTATGAAGAGAAATAGTTGTGGAAAGAAGGGAGGAAGAAAGGAAAAGAAGGAAGGAAGGAAGAGAGGAAGGGAGGGAGGCAGACAGCACTGGAAAGTGCTAGAATTGGGAAGGGGTTATGAGGCAAAGGGGGCTGGCATTCGTCAAGAGCTTACTATTTATCGTACCAGTTTCTTTCATTAAATCTTCCTGACAACTCTTTGTAGCAGGAATTATTATCTGTAATTACAGACGAGGGAGGTGGGCCTCAGAGGTCTGGCAGCTAGTAAGTTGTGGGCCCGGGGTTTGAATGCAGGGCTGCCTGATCGCCAGAGCCGGGCTCCTCCCCTGACCCTGTGCACCCCTCTGCATTTCCCAGCCATGTCATGGAACCAGTGGTGATGATGTCCTGTGACCACCTTGTGGATCTGCCACAGTCTTGATCAAGTCAGGCTGGTTTGATTCTCAGCTGCTGCTCATTATCCAAGACTTCCTGTGCTTTAGGCTGAAATAGAAATAAAGCTCAAAACAAACTCACTGGCCTATTTTTGTTAATCACTGTAAACTCGTGGCTGCAGCAGAGCTGACTCACTTAATTGAGGATGTAAGAAATACTGCTGCAAGTAAAAGAAAAGGCTGGGAATGCCAAATTGAATTTCTTGGAAAACTAGCAGTTTGTGTTCTTCAGAAGGGTCATTGCCAAATTCATAATCCGATTGTGATGAATTCCAGCCAAATTATTAAGTCTGTGGTGTCCAGAAACCAGGAAATGTGTTTGTGCTTTGAGTCCCTTGCATCACGGAGTGTCATGTGCATAAGTACACTTAATTAGCTACTCTGATGACATCAGTTACAGTGTCATATGTCTAGAATGGCTAATTGCTTGTGAATCAAAAGGCCTATTTAAACAAACACCAGGGGCTTACTCTGAGGTCTGTACCAACCATATTGTAAGCTGACATATCTCTGGGTACCTTGGGGCAAAAAAAAGCATTTTCCTACAGAAATCCAAGAGACATTAGTGGGGCAACAAGTGCATTTTTTAGAAAAGTTATCTAATCAGACAGTGCAAACTGTAAGAGTCTTTTAATACTAGTTATTAAAGTAGACAATAATATCTCATGGCCATTCTATTTAACTAAAACACAGTACTATCTTCTACATTTTATATCATCTAAGTGTACTTTGATTCTGAATGGAAGGTTTCCACCAAGCAACTTAATTATATTTTGAAAGCGCTTCTGAGGTGTTAACTTTACAGACTCAACCCCCTGCTTCTGCTCCAACACCCACACATGCTAGCATCAAATAGATGAAGGAAAACACCTGATTAATTTTGTCTGGGCATATTACCTCTGTCCTAGGCTTTTAATCATGAGACATAGAAGGGATTTATGTCCAACTTTCCTCATTTTATACATGACAAACTAAGCCCAGAGACTGAGAGTAATTCACCTGAGAGCTCCCAGGTCAACATTATTTCTACTCCACCTTACCCAAAGGGGTAGGGATGGAGCAGAGTCTTGGTTCCTGTAGATAATCATAATTCATTTTAATAAACTGTTATTCAGGCCATCAGGATTGCTAGGCATCTTTCTCAAAGTTAAGCCATAAATTGCTAAATTGATAACAAAAATTAAACCAAAGTTCAGATCTCCTGAATCATGATCCAGAGCTTATAAACACCCAGGATGTTGCATTTTTATGGAAACCGTGTTTGTATTTGATAGTCTTTTATTTATTTATTGTTTTACATTACCTGTTCATTGACTGCATTTTGCAGACTCTGTTTGCTGTCCATGGTCTTTTGGAGAAGTTGCAAGCTTCCTTGATAGGAAAAAACCTTAATGTTAAAATTTTTTTCTGATATGTTCAAAGCAAAATAATCAGTGAAGACTCATGGACAAGCCAACAGAAACAGGAAGAAGTTAACCAGGGGAGAAGATCACAGATGGGGTGATCCAAGGGCATTTGGGTATAAGGTGACTTGCTGAAGGTTACACAGAGTATTGGGTAGTGGCTGAACAGGAGTGTCCCCCTATTCAGTGCTACATCTACATCCTTCCTAGTGAAAGAAGGATTTATGGCAAAGAAATGAGCAACAAGGGAAAGTTAGACCTAGAGTCACTCTCCCCCTTCCTCCCTCTCCTCTCCTGTCTTCCCATCTTCACCCATTCCTTCCTCCAGATTATCAAGAAATATTTATTAAGGTGGGATGTTGAGAATCCCTTTCTCCTAAATCAAGGACGTTTCTTCGGGGGTCTAAAAATGATATTCTATAACTACAGATTGGGTGACTCAGTTAGCTTTGTTTTTCAAAAAAAAATCCTGTGTTTTTACTTCTGTGCATTGATAGAAAGTACTGACTACACTTAACACTGAAATAGAACGACGCTGAAATAAGATGAATAAAATTCGGGTTAAATGATTATGAGGAGGATGGGTCACCATGACCCACTGAGATGGTGCTGAGGCTCAGTGAAGCCCCCCTCCCACCTGATTTGAGAGCCAACTGAAAGATGCAGAAGTCAGATGGAGGCAGGTTTAAATGTCTGCTTTATTACTGCTGAAAGGTAAACTGGAGTATGTGACCTAGCTTTCTGGCAACATTGGGCTCCCTAATAGACTTTCTGATTTAGCTGTAGGCCATATCTACCAAGCCTATGGCATGGAAGCAATTGGAGGAAAACCACGCACACTGCAAGAGGGCATCCCAAAGAAAGTGCCAGGAGGGACTGGTGGAGCGTGGTCAACTTCTCCTGAGTTGCTGATCAGCTAAGTTCCTCCATCTTCCCTTGGAAGAGCAAGTGAGGAACAGAGAAAGGCCAGGAATGGTGACTCGTGGAGGTGCTCCCATGGAGGAGGGAAGGGCGACAATTACTCTTCTGTTTCTAAACATATTTTTGTGGCTAAATGATTAGAAAAAAAGATAATTCAGTTTTCTTCTTATTGAAAGGGAGGTTAAAGACTTTTTGGTCATGCCTATCTTTTTGGAAGATATATATGTAATTGTTATTGACTGTTTAATTAAGGCAAAAATTATATACATTGAGTCAGTAGTTCTTGAATTAAATGTGCATTGGTATCTCCTGGGAAGCCTGTTCTAGTGCAGATTCTCCAGCATTATTCTCAGAGATTCGGTAAGGTGGCATAACACCCAGGAATCACTCAGGTGGTCTCAGGACCATACTTTGAGTAGTACCACCTAGCTATGTCTTCCTCCAGATCCATCCATTTCTGAACTCTTTGTATTGCAGGTTCTTGTTTAGCCATTTCAAGTTTTCTTAATAAAGCTGATGATTGTTTACCAAATCCCCATTATTAATTAATATATTTCTTTTCCATATGTTCATAGAGAAAACCTGGGCATATAGACATGAAACTGTAAACAGTGGTTATCTTCTTGGCATGAGATGACAGCAAAGGGGACGGGTTTTACATTTTTTTTTTCCTGCGGTGGTATATTTTAGTAGTTTTGATGACAAGCTTGTATTTCTCTTACGTTCAGCAAAAACGCTGAAGAGTCTCCCATTTCAAAAAGAGGGAGTAAAGGGAGGAACGAAGGAAGAGAAGAAGGAAGAAAAGAGTCAAATGCTGAGCTTTTCAAGAAAAAGGAAATATTATGCCTTCCTGTTAAACTTTGCTTGACTCTCAGCTCCACCTGTTACTCAGATGCATCTTCCTATCGTGAAACCAATGGACTTGACAAGTTTTTACCTATTCCAGCTCCCTTGCTCCAGTCTGTTCTCCATGTATCTCTCCATTGTTGTTTAAACTGTAAACCATATTACATCAGTCTTTTACCTAAAACTTCATTATTTCCACTGCACTTAGACAAAAATCCCAAATTCTCACTTTGACTTATAAGATCCTTTATGAAGCAGCCCTGCTAAATGTCTTTATCTTAGTCTCTAAAGTCTTGTAGTCTGATAGGACCATGCACAAAATAAATGCTTGATAAATATTGGTGAATTATAGAATGAATGAATGAATGAATGAATGGATGGATGAATATCCCTTCCAGAGAACCCAAAATGTATGTTTGATTGGATTTCCTTCCAAAACCTACAACTGGTCCTTCCCGTTGGTGCTGATGACACTCCAGGGAGCATACGCCCTTCCCAGGTCTCATGCCCTCCTAGTTTGGACAGTTCTGATCTCTTATGGGTCCCTGAAGTCCAGTTAAGTTCTTCCCTGACATTCAGGTCAAGTGGCTGAGCTAATACAAGACTGAGCAAAATCTATTCAATTGATGAATAGATTCTGGCCAGGACTCAGATTAGCTGCCTTTCTGACTGGCTCAATGGTTTCCCAGTGTGTGTTTACTCAAGAATCACTGACGCTATATCCATTCTCCTCCCCTCCAGTCCATCCTGGTTTCCACCCCCACCAAAAAGTCATTTTTTTTCCATAATGAATAAAGAAGGGCAAAAGTCTCTTGTTACACCACCGACAAGATATTGGCATTTTTCCTTTTCATTAACTATTAGAAAATCTGAGATCCCAACTGCCATTTTCTAATTAGTGTCTGGAGTAAAAGAACAAATGTTCCTGCTTCAAGATTCCACTTGTGGTATAGTTCACAGGAGAGATTTCCGCCCTTTTGAAAAGTATTGGCTTTGATCCTATAAAAGAATTACTCTCAGGAAGTAGGTCGCTTACTATATGAGGTGAATTAATTTGTACAGGGATGGGAATCAACACTTACAGGACACCAGAGTATCATTTACTACAATGGAAGAGGTAATTCTCTGAAAAGCGGTTTATTTATCGTCCACTAAGCTGAACATTGAAGGGAGGATGCTGTGACTGGTGCACACCCACACTGAGTGGGCCTGGAGAAACTCTTTAAATCAGGCCTTGCACGCAAAGCCTGGGGATGTCTCTGAAGGCTGCTTTACAGTAAAAGCGATTCTTCCCGTGGTTTTCCAGCCTGCTGAGCTCAGTGCAAAAGCAAGTTAGAGGAAGCAACAGGAAGGCCGCCGATATATGTCCATCATAGATGCCTCTGAATGGTTGTCTGTCTTTACCACTCCGTGAATTTTTATTTCAAGCTTAAGCAACTCCCACAATGTACAAATAGAGCTCTATTAGACTGAGCAAAAGCCCAGTACACCCAGAGATGCAGGAACTTCAAGGAATCTGTAGTTTAACCAGGTTTAGTAGCAGCATTTGTTGCTGGAAGTTGTGGGTGGCTTTGATGCAAAGTTTATAGAAGGGGCCCTTTCTCTTGTTTTAATTGCAAGAAGGACAGATCGTTAGTTTACGGTGTGCCAGAGAACACTTATGAGGTCTGTTCTTCTACAGAGGAAAGCTAGAGGCAAGCATGGCATCTCCTGGCTTCTGACTGACGTGCCTTTGTCTTTTGCCCTTGCCAGCACTAACATAGCTCCGAGGGCAAGTAGCCCTCACATGGTAGGGCAACTGCAGTGAGAATAGCAGAAATGGTCATTGTAAAAGGGGGAGAGAGGCAGATTATAGAGCCAGTAAATTCTCTTCTGGAAACAGCAAGCTGGAGTCCAGGGACAAGTGTCTGTTCAGCAGATGTCCAGATGGCTCGTACCCTGGGGAGAGTTAGCACCATGTACTAGTTGTAGCAGGGGGTCGGTGCTGTTAAGAGGATGCTCTGAGTGCTATTCAAGAGGGTCAGAAAGCTGATTTCCTGGGAAAAGCCATATCACGACCTGGAGCGGGAAGACAGGTATCAGAATATCGGCGCCCCAAGGCAGCTCAAACACATCTCAAGAATACATTTTTCTTGACATTTGGGCTATTTTTATTGGGCTGTGGCTTTTCCCCTGGAGTGCCCATCTTAAAGGTGATGGTGCTGAGCCTAAAACATTGAGAAAATGCTATCTGATTCATTCTATTGAAGGCTTGTGGCTCTTGGACTCCCGGGAAGCCATAGGCTCAGCAGAATTTTCTAGCCTCATCAGCTCCTTTGTTGGGCAGTTCATGGCAGCTGTGTTTTTGTTTAATGCATTTCCTAACACTTGTGCCCTCTTGAAGAATTAGATCATGACTGTCATAGGACTTCCTCCTGTTAGCTACTACACCCCTCCAGATTTCTTCACTTGACATGTTAACTCACCTCAGCAGGTATCAGAGCTGCTTACAGTATCTGTGGTGGTACCTCTCATAGGAGAGGAGCGTGAGCAGGAGAGCCTGGTGAATCTGGGAAGCTGTCCTGGGACAAGGGTGAAGACAATTTTTAAGTGTTTTTGTTTTAGCTTAAACATAGTCCAATTCGAATTTGCATTCGAATTCATGACATAACTATATTTATTTACAAAGTACACGATTTTCTCCAAAAATATTTAAGGGAAATTAAAGTGCCTGAACTTTGCACATGCTCTAGGAATACACCTGCCTGTCTGAGAAGGAGAGATATGCAGATAGTCCGTGTTCCCCTGGCCATGTTTCATTTCTATCTTGTCTCGCCCAGATTTAGATAAAGGAATGCAGGACTGACATGATCATGTAAATAAATGGGTGGTCAGTACAGAATTTGGAATGCCCAGTCCCTCCCCATCTAAATGAATGAAAGGAATAAGGTCAGTGATGCCAGTGGAGATTTCAGCCTTCCACAGCGCCCCCACCATGGAGCCCACGCATTCCATCCGAGCCTGTGTGGAGGCTACCCCTCCGCCAAGGGAATCAGCTTCCTCACAGAGAAAATGGGGAGGGGAGGGAAGATTAATGACATAGCATTTGTGCAGCTTCCCCAACTGCTTCATAGCAGCCTATAAATAAACTGCACCAATTATATTGAGAGTTTAAGTTTCATAATGAAAATCAAATTAAGCCAGTTGCTTTAAAAGTTGAAAATTCTGTGCAGTTGCACCATTTCCTCCGTGTACTTTATATTCAGAAGCTCTCATAGTTTAGCTTTGTTTAGTTGATTTTCAAAAGGTTCTGATTTTTATATCCCACTAAGATACACACATGAGCATTTATGATGTTGTTCAAATACAGAAACTAATACCATTAATGAGAAGTGTTACAAGCCATACATTTCTCTTAATTCAACTTTTCAATAAGAAAAAACAGAGGGGAAAATGTTTAGTATTATTTCTTGTGAATAGAGAAATGCAGGAATCTTACTCATATTTATACCAATATGCCTTTTTAAAGCTAGTCTATCTTTGGGATGCTCAGTAAGCTTCAATGATTACAAATACAAAAATTTTATTTTCATTTAAAGGTATTTTTAAAATTAAAGATCAGCAATCACTGGCAGCAAGAAAACCTAACCTTGTCAATAGCAGTCTATGAATGGGCTCAAGGGTATTCTAGAATCTTTCTTCCAGGGGCCACTGTGTTTAGAAATCACTTCACCCCCGGCAAATAGTCAATTTATTTTTCTATTTTTGGAGAACAATTACCATCGTATACTGATGCACATTCACAGACACCATGAGCAAAGCACCAATGAGAGAACTGTTTCACCCTAAGGCTCTATTGGCCTAACTGTGAACTTGCCAATATTTCATGTCCTCTTCATCCATCCATGCCTTTGCACAGTAATTTCCTTTACTGAAATGCTTTTTCCATTTGTTCTCATGGCAAATTCTCACTTAATGTCTCTTACTTGATTTCCTTGGCACCTCCCCCTAGGCAGAAATAATTACTCATTTCCCTATATGTGTAATACTTCTAATACACTTTGAAATATTTCTAATACAGTTTTATGTTATAATCTATTTTAGCTATTGGCTAACAGTCTTCTCCTCAAAACAGGAATTTAATAAAGGCAAAGACTTGTTTAGTCATCTTTTTTCTTGCCTTTTTATGTGCCTCGTTATTTTTGATTGAATGTCAGGCATTGTGAGTAGAAGAATAAGAGACTGAAGTAAAGAGTGTTAACATCCAGAAATGAACACATTTCTTGTTCCGTCAGGTCATCATTGTGGGTAGCTGAGCCAGTCTAACCTGAGTTTGGGTTGGGTTTGGGCTTTGCTGTTGCTATAGTTAACCTTGCGTGCACCATGGACTTCAAATTCCTCCATTAGTGGGCTGCTCTTCTCTTGTGCTTAGAGTAGATCTTGCAGTGCTGAAGGATTTTTTTTCTTAATGTCCTTGCTCCATCCTCAGATTGCAGCTGCTCATGCACATCTGGGCCATTCTTATGATTCTCTGTGATTGCTTGTTACTCAGTGCTAGGCTTGTGGTGGAGCCAGTAGAGTTGGGGGTGGAGGATGGGAGTTGGATGCATGGTGGGGGGATTCCTCAGTTCTCATGATTCATCCCCAGTTTTAGGAAGATCTTCTGAGACTGAGCCTTGGGTGTAGGGCTTTCTCAGCATTACTGACCCTCCTTCCCCTCCCTGCATCACAGCAGCCAAACTTTGAGTGGGAGAGAGTTTTCGGCCTCTTTTCTAGCAGTAACAGATGTCTGTTTGGTATCAGTACAGGATTTGGGGCTGAGTTATCTGCCTCTCCTTCCCTGGGAGCAGAGGACTTTTGTTTGTATCTGTCCCCTAATATATTGGATATTTGACTCTGCCATGGAACATGGAAGAGGATTTCCTGCCTCCTTCCCCCATGGCAGCTTAAAGCTTTTGCTTCATCTAAGAGAATGGTCTGGGGAAGTGGATGGACATTTGTGTTGTCCCGAGTGGCAGCCAGTCATCTCCTGATACTTGTACCTCTGCTCTTATTCGTCTCCTATGCTCTCAGTCTTGTTTACCATCACACTACTGCAACCTGTGAGACAGTATGGATCCTTCTTGTGTCTGGGGTCCCCAGGTATTCTAAACTGTCATGTTAACCCACACCCTGTCTTTGAAAATTCATAAAGTTAAAGCTTCTTTCTTCTTACTGGGTTTTCTCAAAACTTGCCAATGGCAGAACACTATGTGTGTCCCATCTTTCCTCGGAGGAATTTGCCTTTCTTTGGAATTCAGTTCACTTGGTTGCCTTGTAACCTCAGCTTTTTGGTGGGCTCCAGAAAAATTATGATTTTTGTAGATTATCTGCCCCTTTTTTTCATTGTTCAAGTAAGAGTAATTTTTTTGTGGCTTTCTATGTCCTAACTGGAAGTGGAATGTCCCTGGTATAATCACACAAGTGCCCCAACAGCCAGCAGAACATTGTGACAGAGGAGACACTCCTTGAACTATACTGAGATGTTTTTTCTTATTCAAAAAATCCACATATATTGTGGGAGATACCTCAACATTTCTCTTTAACAGTTGTCCTCAATTCTTCCAATGAAAGTGAAATAATACAGAAAAATGCCTTTTATTCCTCTGGCTTGATTTTTTTTTTTTGGAGAGTGCGTAAATTATATAGCAACAGATTTCAAACTTTACCCAATGACTATTCATCCTTCAGTTGTCATAGAGAAATGAGCTTTTCACAAATAAACACACTGGGTTATTTTGAAGTCAGACCTGAGCCAATTCTTTTCACTTGTTGCCTGAAATAAAAATTCAGGTAAAATAACTATGACAGCTTGTAAGAAAAGTACTATTTTACTATCTTTTTGTCAATAATAAAAAACAAAAATTCTTTGAAAAATGTGTCACTTTGGAAAAGTCACCTTCCCCTGGTCCTCTGTGGGGATGATGCTGAAATGGCGAACCACGAGGCTGCCTGTGGGCCGTTGTTGGGGCTTCGCTGTGCTTCTGGCACTTCGTAGTGATGGGGGACGGGAGCAGCCTATTTGCAGTGTTGAGAAAAATCAATTTTCATCTTCAGAAGATGAAACTACCAAGCAAGATATTGACTTAGAAATGAAGTGTTTCTTAAAGACTTCCCATATCCTATAAATGTCAGACCCAAACGTAAGAGTTTGGTGATTTAAAGTTTATTGCTAATTCCAGACAAACATGCATATAGTTCTGCCTCAAGAAAAGAACTAGTAATAACTAATTTTCTTGCAGAACATTTGCTACATCCATACAGCTAGTGTCAGAACCCTCAAACCCAGTCATCTTTTTTTTTTTATTGATAGCTATAACTTGATCCCTTTCCATTTATTTTTCATTCTAAGGTTTTATTCTTCTTTGTTCCATAGATAAATTATTTCCAAACTTTTATGATAAATTATATATGTAACTGTGTCTGACAGCCCTTTAAAGGCAGCTTCTCAATGTATGGCACCCGTAGTTATTGTCTAAACTGTAATAAGGAACGTGTTATTCACCAGCTGGGGAGATCTTTAGTTCTCTTCTGGCCTTGAAGGCTAACCAGTGTGATAGCTGATACCCCAACACACAAAGTAGACACGGACAAAGAAGACAGTATCCCCACGCGCTGCGGGAATAGAACACAGCAGCCTTGCAGGACTTGAGCGGTCTTACCCTTGGAAGGAATGCTTTGGAGAATATTGAAGAGTCTGTTGCCTGCTTCCTGCCAGTCTCATGTTGAGTGGGTTTATCCTGATTTGAAGTGTACACCTGGGTGCTATTTTAGGGAGAGAAAGAAGATAGGCATGAGGACAAGGGAAATAGTGTGAAAGACTGAGATTATTATTATTTTTAAAGAGAGATTCAGCATGACCTGAAAGGATTAATTAAACTACTGGATCTGACTAAGCTTTACACTAGATAATAATATAAAAATATTTTCTACTATTCATCTATGGAGGGGGTGCTTGTAAGAAAAAGAGATCAGCTATAGATAAAATAAAGGAATTATTTTTCCCCCTGTATATTAGTATTGTATTATGAATTAAATTTATAACCCTATGACACATATTTAAGAAATTACTATTTGCCAGAAACTACCAGAAATAAAAGAAATAAAGTCTGGTTCCTGTTTTGAAAATGTTTTTTACAAATTAAAAATATCCTGAAATGATCATTTTCTGTCCCCTAAATACCGCCCACCCCTGTTTTTCCCTATCTCTCCAACCATTTTTCCTACCTTGGTGAATATCACCTCCTGGAGAATATAGAGAATATTTTTGAATAATCACAAACATGGTAACAACCACAATTTACACATGTGCTTTCTTTGTGCTCTACATTGTGCTTCCGATTTACACGTATTATTTTATTCCTTGTGATAATCCTGTGAAAATCCAATTTGAGGACTTTTTGAGTGTAAGGATTTTTTGAGAGGAGGAAGGTAATTTATTTATTTACTTATTTTAATGGAGGAACTGGGGATTGGACCCAGGACCTTGTGCATGCCAAGCATGCAATCTATGCATTGAGCTATAGCTTCCCCCACGTAAGGCTTTTTGAGATTTTATAGTTTAAACCAAGACTCAGGAAGATCAACTAACACTGTTTTGGATGGGCGTTCAGAGCAAGACTTCGTACGAGGCCTGTCTGGCTCCCAGGTCCGGGCCTCTGAACCTTGCAGTGCCTCTTCCTGACTCCATTCACTGGTCTGTCCACTTTCCTGGTGTGGTGATGCAGAGCAGGGACTTTGGAGCGTGATACCCGGGATCTGAATCCTGACTCTGCAGTAGGCAGAGCTTTCGTAGCTTGGGAACGTTCTATCCGCCTCCTGCCTAAGAGCCTTCGTCTATAAGATGGGGTCAGAGCCACAAATACAGCGTGGAATTGTCAAAAGATTCCCAGGGATAAGCATCGAGTGCTTGGAACGCCGAGCTTTTCTCAGTCACTATTTAGGAATTCCATGGCATTATGATGATGTCATATTTAGGTTCAGGTTTAAAGCTGCCTTAGCTTTCCTGCTATTTCATTTCACTGAGATTTTGTTAATAGCCTCTTTTTTTTATATATACATGAATTGGTTTATTCATGATGACTCTATTATCTAGTCTAATTAAAGCATTTAAAGCTATTTCTGAAGGACTATATGTAATTAGTCCATATTAACCTGACTCAAATCATAATGTACATGTGGAATTAACAAAACATTAATTGTTTTTAAATATTCTGCTGTGTTTCAGACTTTTAATTATTCCAACTTTTCAGACAGTTTATTTTTTATTGAAGTATAGTCGATTTACAATGTTAATTTCTGGTGTACAGCATTATAATTCCCCGAGCTATACAATAAGACCTTGTTTATCTATTTTATATATAGTAGTTAGTATCTACAAATCTTGAACTCCTAATTTATTCCTTCCTACTCCTTTTTCCCCTGGTAACCATAAATTTGTTTTCTACGTCTGTGTAAGTTCATTTGTGTTTTTTTTTTAAGATTCTACATATAAGTGATATCATATATTTTTCTTTCTCTTTTTATGATTTACTTCACTTAGTATGATGATCTCCAGGTCCATCATGTTGCTGCAAATGGCATTATTTTATTCTTTTTTTATGGCTGGGTAGTATTCCAGCCATTTATATCATAACTTCTTTATCCAGTCGTCTGTCAATGGACATTTAGGTTGCTTCCATGTCTTGACTGTTAATAGCCTCTTAATTGGTCTCTTAGACATCAGTCTCACCTCTGTGACATAATGACATAGTCACATTTCTAAAATTCAGAATGGTTCATGTCACTCCCTTGCTCAAAAACTTTAAAATTTCAGGCTCAAGTATGAAGTCCTTGTGGTAGTACCTAGTATTCCCCATAACTGCCCCCCGCCTACTGATTAAACTTAATCTCTCCCTCCTTGCCCTCACGTGTATTTTGTTCCAACAAGAAGGAACTATTTCCATTTCCTAAACAGATCATGCTTTTATACAGGCTGTTGCCTCTGTCCAGAATGCCTTTCCTTGACTAATTTGCTTGGCAAATTCCTGAGCATTTCTCCAAGCCAGCATAAACGCTTCCCCTTCTAGGAAGTCATTCCTAGACCCCCGCCCACTTCCTCCCCCAGCAGCAAGCAGGGGCTCTTCTTAGTTGCTCTTACACTGTTTCGAATGTGCCTCTATCACAGCCCTCACCACATAGTATTGACACTAATTGTCTTTTTGGTCTTGTTTCTCCACTGAGAACAGTTATATTGTCTTATTCAGATATGCCCAGAGTCCAGAACAAGGCAGGTGCTCAGTAAGATATTAGTACCTGAATGTGGGGAGTGAACCTGGCTCATTGGTGCATATTTATGATCTCATCTGGGAACTTGCTCCTCCCAGGATGATTTTTTGCAACAGCAAAACCACTAGAGACATTAGCACCTGGACCATATTGTTCAGATCTGTTGCTAAAGGCTCATCAGATCCCCAAGGTGAAAGAAACAATTGCTACCTCAACTAATAAAGGAAGTGCTTTGTACTTCTGTACCCCAAAGTGTCAGACAACAACAAAAAACTTGAAAAGATACCACCTTTCCAGCCTAGAGTAGTTAATAATGGTATTTTTAAAACACTAAATTACACATTCAAAATATGATAAAGAACCAACTCATTATTTTGAAGCCTGGCAGATAGAGGGAAGGAATCCAGCCCTTCACCTGCCCTTTCTCTGTGAGCTTTACCAGCGGGGAATCAACTAGTAGAGGCAGGGCTTGCCTCTTTATAAAAGTATTCCAATCAGCAAAATGAAAAATTATAGAATTAGCGTATCACCATCGTGCACTGCTAGTGAATTACTTGATTCAGGTGTTGAGTATCAAGAGTGCTAATGTCACGAAAAGAGAGACAACCAGTTACCATGTGCCTCCTGATGGGAAAAAAATAATAAGACACAACCTATTTTCTACCCAAAGGGACTGAACCTGATTTTGCTCAAGCCTTGGGATCACACTGTCCATTTCGAGCAAACACAGAGGAACACTGAGTTGGACCACCAGGGTACAACTATGGGAAGCCCTGCAGGACAAGTGACCCAGCTTCTTCAATGAAATTGTAATGAAAAGAAAGATATGGCAGGTGAGGTGGGATGGAGAGATAAGAGAATTGTAGATTAAAGGAGACCTAGGAACACATAAATTTTTTAAAATAGGCAAGTCTAAACTGAAGTGTCTAAGAATTCTGCTTCGGAGATGAAAATAGAAAGAAACGCAAGGAAGTGATTTCTATGAAAGTCAAGACTGGGGTAACTTTTGTGGGCAGGGGATTGAGATTTGGACAGCATTGGAGAGAGCGGCTTTTTGAGTGGTTGGCACAGTTCCATTTCTTTAACTAGGTGGTGGTTATAAGATATTTGCTTCCTAATAAATTCATTAAGTGGTACATTCGTTTTTGGTCGTTTTCTGTATCTGTTTTGTTTTACAATATATATGATAAAAGTGTTTTTTTTTAAGGGTTATGAAAGGCCCATGTTTCCATAACTGTTCTCAATACCATCCACCACAAGACTGACCTTGCAAAGTATTAAAAAGTGCCTCAGTGAAAGAATTCATTCATCTCACACACATATTTATTGATGGCCCACTATGTGCCAGGAATTTTTCCAAATACTGAAGAGTGGATGTTGAACAAAATAGAGAAAATTTCTCTCTGTGTGGATCTTGAAATCTAGTCAGAAAACAAAGAACAAGTACAGGCATACCTTGGAGGTAGTGGAGATTCGTCACCAGACCACTGCAACAAAGCGAGTCACAGGCATTTTTGGCTTCCCAGTGCATATTAGTTATGTTTACCCTATACTGTAGGCCATTAAGTGTGCAATAGCATCTTGTCTAAAAAAAATGTACATACCTTCATTCAAAAAATACCGTGTTGCTAAAAAATGCTAACCATCATCTGACAATGCAGGATTGCCACGAACCTTCAATTTGTTAAAAAAGGAGTATCTGCTAAGTGTAATAAGGCAAAGCTCAATAAAATGAGGAATGCCTATGAAATAAAATGTCTTGCATTTTAGTAGTGATAAGTGCTAAGGAATAAAAAGTAGGGAAAAAAGGAAATATTATTAGAAAGGGGTCACAATTTTATAAAGAGTGGCCAAGGGAGGACTCACGGAGAAGTTGAGTTGGAGTGAGGGTCTAAAGGGGGTGAAACTGTGAACCACGTGGATAGCCGGGAGAATGCTCCCGGCAGGGCAAAAGCAGGGTCAGAGTCTGTGGGAGTCATGTGCCTGGTGTGTTCCAGAAATAGCGAGGAAACTGGTATGGCTGGAGCAGAGTAGATGAGGGGAGAGAAAAAGAGGAAGTGGAAGTCAGCAAAGGGCTTTGAAGGTGCTAGAAAAGACTCTGCTTTTGTTCTAAATGAGGTGGTGAGCTGTTGGAGAAGTTTGAACAGAGGCTGGAAATTCTCTGACTTAGATTTTACCAGGGTCTTTTTGCTGATGCATTGAGAATAAGATAAAGGACACCCCAAGATTTGGGGCTGAACAACTGCAAGGGTAGAGTTACCATTTCCTGAGCAGTCTGGGGAGGAGTATCAGGAGTTCAGCTTGGGACACATTGTGTTTGGGGTGTCCAGCTTGTGGTTCAGGGGAGCGATCTGGGAGACATCAGCCTATGAATGGGATTAAAAGACAGGAAATGGGGCAGATGACCTATGCTAAGTATAGACAGAAAGGAGACAAGGTCCAAGAACTGAGTGCTAAGACACTGGTAGATGGAACAGAGACCCAAAAAGGAGGCTGAGAAAGAAGAAAGCAAAGAAAGCTGGGAGTGTAGTGACCTGGAAGCAGGAGAGGCAAGTTTTAAGGAGGAGGATGATGACAGTGTCAGGTTTACTGGCACATAAAGAAGATGGGCACTGAATTGTCCTTTGGCACTAGCAGTGTGCGGGCCATTGGTGACTTTGATAAGAGTAGTTTTAATGGAGGTGGTCGGGGACTCTGGGCAGAATGGGTTTAAGAGAAAATGGAAGGAGCAAAAAAACTGGAGATGATGAAAACACACAATGTTTTCAAGGAATTTCACTGAAATGGAAAAGGAGAGAAATCAAGAGGTTTGCTATTTATGTACAACTATTTGGGTATCTGTGGGGATTGGTTCCAGGACCCCCACAGGTACCAGAATCATGGCTGCTCAAGTTCCTTGTATAAAATGGCAGAGTACAGTTGGCCCTTCTGTATCGTGGATCTGAAACCCGTGAATACGGAGGGGGGTCGACTCTATGCCATTTTATGAATGCAGGTTGGTTTTCACTAAGTGTGTGCTGCCTTTCTGCAGTGAAAAATACAGTGATAATAACAGATAAATATTGAGTCTCTACTGTGTGGCAGGTACAGCTCTTCTAAACACTCAGGTAACTCTTTCAGTCCTCATAACCACCTGTATGAGCGAGAGGTTATTACTATTATACCCATTTTATAGATGACTAAACTGAAGCACAGAAAGAAGCAACTTGCCTGACACTAGCTGGCCAGCGGTACAACCATGCTGGAGCTCAGACATTTGACTGCAGTGCTCAAACTTTATACCATCTCCCCATTTTAAGTCCTTGCTGAAAACAGTGTTTCATGATGACAGTGTCACTGGACAACATACCATTTGAGGGCTGACAGTGTCAGTCAGGAGAACATAAAACACAGAAGTTCCCAGAAGGTTAATATTGGGGAAAATAGTTCTTTACTTGTCATGAACTATTAACCCAGTGACGAATGTTCATATGCAGCTGTGATGGGGAAAAAAAAGACTTCATTTTATTTTTAGTGGTTCTAGGTAATTTTTCCCTTTAAAAATCTTTGCTGTAGACAACTTTGCTGCAAACATTTTTGCCACATAACTAGATGGCAGGAAGGCAATTTTGCTGTAAAAGATAAAATAATGCAAAAAAGAGAGATATTAAAAAGAACATAATGAAACATAAGAAATGAATAACAAAATTAAAAAGACTTAATTGCAAAATACAGAATATTTAAGTGCATTTAAGATGTGTGTAGATTCATAGCCATACTGTGCAAATAATTGATTTTATTTTGTGGGTTGTACGTAAGCATTTGTCTTCCAAGTCTTTTGTTCATTGTATTATATATGTATGTTTGTTTGTTTGTTTTTGCTTCTTGATTCACCTCCTTGTGCAGCATTGCACTTTTATGCTACAGTTTCTTCCTTCAGTAAGAGAGGTGTCAGTTTCCGAACACTAGGATGCATATTTGTAACTGAGCTTTGTGTTGTGCTGTGAAAGCCTCTACACCATTGTTTGTGTTCTTCACATATTGTCACATATCCCCTGAGAGATGTTCCAAAGTTCCAGAGAAAATGTGGGTTCAACTCTGCACCTCTAGGCCCTCAGCCTCTTTCTCCTCCAATATAGTTTGCTTCAAAATAAAAAAATCAACTCTTGGAGAAAATTATTGTCATCTGTCAGCTCAATAAAGCCATCAGTAAGTTTGCTAACTGGAAGAAAACAGTTGAAACCAAACTGTCAAACCAAAAGTTGCCTTATGGCCAATTAATTGTGGAGGGAAAATGTTTTCACCAAAGATGTTTATGGCAAATATGCTTAGGACAAAAATACCGGACATGATTTTTAGTGCTTAGCAAATCAACGCTGCCAAATAGACATTGCCAATCATACACTTTGAAAATCTGTTTCTTCTATTCTCTATTCTCTGCATTCTGTATCCTCTCTGCCTCCCTAACCTCTCTCTCCATTGGTTAGTTGCCCAGTGAATAATCCATGTTTTGAATTACTTTTCAACACTTGACTCTCTCTTTTGTGCCTCCAGCAACTACAAAAAATATATATATATATATCCTGAATGCATTACTTTTCCATGCATCATTCACTCATTTATTCTTTTTGGCTTCAGTAGTAGAGCAACCCAAGGAATTTGGAGTGGCTAGTCATCCATTCATTTTCTGTATTTGTGGAGCAAAGGACTGTCAAAGATAAAGAATTATGTCAGTAGCATATTAAGAAGCAAGACCTATGTGTGTTCACACTTGCAAGTAAACATGTGGCGGCAAAGGAAACAGATTGACCACAGCTTTCTGAAATTTAGAAATTCTGAGGTTTGGAACTGGAAAACAAGACTTTTGATGATGTGAAAACTCACCCAAGCCCAGTGCTTTGTGGACTAATGAGATTTTTCAATGAAAATGCAAAATCATAAATGTTACTATTAAATGAAGAACTGATGAGAAGCAATTATTGGAATGGAGTGTACTTTAAAAAGTGGATTGGATTTCAGAAAAAGGACCATCAGCCGGTATCCCTCATTTTGCTTTGTAATTGCAATTTCTAGGCCATCTGAACAATCGTGTGACCCTTGAAAGAAGAATTAGTGATTGCAATCACAGCCTTCTAATCAGGCGTCTTGAAAGGAGCAATACTTGAAAATCTTCATCATACACAGGGCAGGCCAACTGGTTTTGCAGTTTTTCTCATATATTAACTGCTATGAGTTAGCATTTTAGGTTTGCTAATAATTGTCCAATCTAATTAAATCAAATACGGAAGTTGAAATAGGTGAAAAACTAATTGCTGTTGCTTTATGAACCTTGGAATCTTGCAGAAAGTCTATATAGCAAACACAAAAATTGTGTCCAGGTGGGAGCCTGGTCTCCTCAAACGGTTAAAAATGACAAGGTAGGGATGTTGCATGTAACTCACTGTGAAAAATGAATAGGATATTACTCGACTGAATTTTAGATAAATTTTGGTGGAATGAGTCTTGTTTTCCCTGGTGTAATAAAATTTTTTGCCAGGGTATTTGTTTTTGAAATCTTGTTAGAGGATCTCTGGCTCTGACACAAATGCCATGTCTTTTCCCTTCTCCTCTGCTTGTAATCAGCCGTTCTCCAACAGAATCAAGAGAGTAATTTATATGGATAAGCACCTGTTGGGGGAAGCAGTGTTTTAAATCAGATATAGAGAAAGAATTTAAGGTACAAATGAATCATTCACTCTAAATGAAACACAGAGCTGGTTGTAATTTGTAATTTAGCAGAGTATTTTTCTTGAAACCTGCAAGGGCTGTGAACTCCTTCATTTACAAAAGGTCTCAAGCATTACAGAACGCTTTTGTGTATTTCTTTCATTGTCAGCTGATTCCATCTCAGTCATAGTAGGTCTATTAGGCTGCTGACGTTTTGACGTTTTTAGGTTTTATTTCTTTTATAATGGAAGTGAATTCAATAGAAATTGAAAATAATTTTTGTTTAAATAGTTGAGTGAATTTGCCATTTTCCCACATTAGCATCTAGCAGGTCATAACAAAAGTGCTAATAACTTAACGATGTAGACTTTGAAAGGATGTCAATGATTAAATAGCCAAAGACTTTTTTTTTAATGTTTATGTTTCATAACAAGATTTTACTGGGGTAGTGTACTTGTGTGATTCATAGTTCATTAATATTGGTTTGTATCTTTTACTCTTTCCTTTTTTCCTAGAAGCATGAGTTTTATGTGTATCTTCGCAGAGACTACTTGTTTGCTGTGGTTTTGTGGTTTGGAAATACAGCCCGGAAACAACTGGGCTGAGACCACGATTCTAATTTCACTTTGGGCCTTTCTCACATCAGTGGGCAGAATGATTTTTTAGTCACCCCAGTCAGGACTTGAATCCCAGCTACAGTCTCAGGGGTGAAAAGTCAAGGGGTTACCCATTTACCCATCGAATTCTCCAGGTAGAACTTTGATAACCATTCCAATTATTTTATTCTGTCCCGCCTTATCCGAGCATTCCTATAGTTAATGTTATGTCAGAATTTTCCGTTGTGATTCATGTTTTTCTGGGATTTAAAATGGAAATTCTTCAGGCAGAAAATAGGCACATATGGTTATTGCAGAAAAGCTGTTGTGAGGCCAATTTTAAGGTGAGCTGCTGAGATTTTGCAGAGTTAAAAACACTTGGCCTGTCCCCGCAGCTGGAAGAGGGCCATTCATTCCCTTGGACAATGTTAATTATCAGCAACTTGAGTTAGTTTCTGGTTCCTTGAAATTGGGACTTGGCCTTCTTCTCCTTTCTCCTTCCAGTATGGATAAGACTAGGAATTAGGTAAAAATAGGCATTTCAATCTTAACTCATGTTCACAACTAAAATTTTATTTTCTTCCCAATGATGTAAATTCTTCCTTATGACATAAAAATATCTGTACTGGGGAAACTGGAGAACTCTAATAGGCATAGTGGTAGTTTATTTGTGGCAGAGAGGGTTTGGCCATAAATCAATCCATGCTTTAGGTGGTTTTAGTCTTACATATTGCATTTCCTTGCCAAATTATTATTAAAATTTTAGAAGAAAAGATTACTGGAGAAGGGGTAATACGTTAAAGACTGTGTTTCAAGACAGCGTTCTAGGAGAATCTATTTTTACCTTCAGATTGAAAACTGGCCTTCCATTGACCACAGTCTTAAGACAAAACAGATAATGGGTTTTGCCTCTCTCTGTGGGGCTGACGGCCTTATGTGTCTTTGCACTGAATATTAAGACTTAGAACATGAAAGCGTGTATCTGAATCACAAAATCCACCTCCAGAAAGCATGTTGGTGGCACTCAGTAAATGTTTTTTCAATGGCTGAAGAACAACTGTACCTAAGAGTATTTCGAGGGACAAGCATATGGGAAACACCGCTTGTCTGACTTCTGCTAGCTCTTGGCTCCCTTAATTCCGTCATGACTTGATATTGGGTGCCAGAATGATATATGGGCCTAATACGTTCTCACTAAACCACATAATTTTTGTTTTAAAAAACCGGCACAATCACGAGAGAGACAATTATATGAAAAGCACTTGGTGATGAAGAGGGCAACTTACAATAGAAGAGCTGGCTAAGCGTTCCTGAAATGAAAGTCTGTTCTCTTCTGAAAGATTCTTCTCTTCTTTTACTGGATTCAGTTATTTCCAGGTTGACGAATTGTGATCAATACTGTTATTGGTCTGATAATTAACAGATGATGGCCTGTCTCTATGAATAGTAAATGCTGGGTACTAATTAACATTTGTTTTGATTACATGATATTTAGTTGTCAAAGACAGCTATTATAACGACAGAGAATGTTAGAAGAGGGTTTTTTTGGTTTTTTTTTTTTTTTGCTTTTGTAGCTTTTGATTGTTATCAGGAATAACTATTTTGTGTGTCTGTGTGTGAAGGCATGCCTGATTTCTATTACTGCTCACTGTAATATAACTCCAGTAGTCTAAGAACTCGTCTAAAAGCCTTAAATATTTCTAATTAATTTTGTCTGTGCCCTCTCAGCTTCAAGGGAGAGAGAAAGGATCTGTAATCAAAGTGGAGATGGCGAGATTCCTGAACAAGAACTAAGAGTGCTAAATATGGTTGATTGAAATATCACTGATTTAATTAAAAATTAAGGGATAGTATGAAGTCTTTAAAGTTCCAGAGGTTGTATAATCTATTTCATAATTAAAAAAATAAGCTTACGGTCTACATATTCTTTTCCATTCAAGAAGGAGTTTCACTGGGGCTTCAAGGTGCGCAGTTAGCTGTGGAAATGTCTAATGGGTTTCCATTGTGGAATTGGGGTATTTCCTAGAAAGACCAGGGAGTCATTGTTTTCTTTTAGCCTGAAACCTTCTCATCTGTCTTCTGATGTTCAGAGAAGTACTACAGTACTACAATTATGTGAAAAGTGTATGGACTCTGAATTTAGACTTGGCTCAAATCCTGGCTGCAAAATCTGCTTCCTAGCAATGTAACTTTGGACATCATTTTGGAATCTATTTCTTTAACTATAAAAATGTGATGAATATTATTTCTCTAGTTGGGTAGATATAAGGATTAAGTGAGATCATATATGGTAAAGTCTGTATTAGTCTCGGTTGTCCAGAGAAATAGAACCAATAGGATATATATATATATACACACACATACACATATACATGTAAAGAGATTTATTACAAGGAATTGGCTCACACAGTTATGGAGGCTGAGAAGCCCCGACCCAGTCAGCAGGCTGGAGACCCAGCAGAGACGATGGTATAGTTCCAGCCTGAGTCCAAAGGGCTGGGAGCCAGGAGAACCAATGGTGTGCATTCCAGTCCACGTCTGAGTCCAGAGACAGGAGAAGACTGAGGTCCCAGCTCAAAGACAGTCAAGAAGAGAGAATTCTCTCTTAATCAGTCTTTTGTTTCTCCTCAGGCCTTCAGCAGGTTGGATGAGGTCCATCCATATGAGGAAGAGCAACCTGCTTTACTCTCTCTACCAATTCACAAATGAATCTCACCCAGAAAGACCCTCACAGACTCACCCAGAAAATGCTTAAACCAAATATCTGGGTGCCCTGTGGCCCAGACAAATTGACACATAAAATGAATCATCACAAGGTTTTATTGTAACACTTGACACACAGTTAAGAGAAGAGGCTCTGGAGGCAGACTGCGTCCCTTCCAGTCCTGGCTCCGCCACCCTTTAGTGGTGTGACATCAGGCAAGTTACGTCCCATCTGAGGACAATATTATTTTCAACTGCATGCAAGGTTGTGGTACAGACTAAATGAGTTGAATCGTGTTAGGTGTGTAGAACAACGCCTGGCCCTTAGTCTTGTATGTAAGGTTTCCTCTTATTAGTGTCATGATTATAATAGGTGCTAAATAAATCATAATCATTTTATATACTTTAATTCACTCATTTAGGACAGTGACTAAAGATTTTACCACAAAGTCATCTCTTTGATCTGAAGAGTTTGAAATGTTATGAATGAGGGGGAAGTTCTTGTTTTTCTAGGATAACAGATAATTTATACACTTTACATGCATTGAACAGCTGCTATGCCCAGGGTAACTCAAGAGGGTTAACACATGAACATACACGAGGGCAGCAAAGATGAACATGTACACGTGGCAGTTACTGCCATATCCTTTCTTGAGAGCACGTTTTGATGGGCTTGATCGTTGAGGAGGATAGCTCCCAAGGTTGTTTCAAAGAGACTACATGTTCGCATTTTGACCAAGAGAAATCTAAAAATATTGCATTTAAAAACTAATCTTAAATCATGTACCTTAGTATTTAGTCCAAAAACTGGATTTCTCCTTTGTATCTCATTTTTCTTCCTTAGCACATCATCTCCCAATTAAAGGTACAAATTTTAGTCTGGTGTCTGTTCTTAAACTCATTGATTTTTTTTTTATGGCTAAAGACATTTGTATTTATTCACATTAACTAAAAAAGACATACCCATCCTATTTGTGTTTTGAAATCTTCTCTGTGAAAATAGTAGTGTTATTAAAAAATAAAAAGACAAATCAGTATTTTAGTAAAGGCTTTTTAAAAAGAGAAATTTGATCTGTGGTTAGGTTAATTTTAGAAGGCGTATGTGTTTTATGCAGCATATAATGTTATATTATTTATTACATATATGGTATGTATAACATATAGTAAATATACACACCCTTTTTTGAGTCAGGGTCTTCTATGTTTGACAGCATGTCCCTCCCATCCTTAGGCAGGCTGGACTTTCTGTTTTCCTCCTTCATTGTGTTTTCCAGTAGGATTTCACTGGCCAACACTTAATTAAAGTTCATTTCCTCTTTTTACGCTCCAGGTATTATTATGCTCTCCCTTTAAGAAGTAATTTGCGTGCTGTTTATTGGAGCTGTGAATTTAATCATCTCAATCCCATGCTATTGCAGGATGATTGTAATAAGATGTATTGACTGTTCTTTGGAGCATATTTTTGCCTCCATCGTGTGTTGTTTTGCCAGAATACAGAAGGCGGTGTTTTGTCTCCTGGCACATCTAAGTAAAAGCAGTTCCTCCCTTTAGGACAGTGAGGAATTTCAGTTACTTGTTTCAGTAAATGTCTGAAGTTTTAAAATAAGAGGAATCCTGGAAAAGAGGTTTAAATTATACAAGGTACATAGGTTTGGAAAGGAAACAGAGAGGGACTGGTGCTAGAGTCAGGCTATTCTGCTCCTCAGCTGAAATAGAGGGAGATGAATAAACAAACAACCAAAATTCTCCCAGCCACCTTCTCCTGTATTATGTGTATTCATGTACATATTTCAAATTTCACCTGTATTACATGTGTACATATACACATATGCATTTACATTTTATGCACAAGCCAGGGCACTAGTTGTTTGTAATCTACTCTCTGGAAGAGAAGACAAATGGAACGTGATGGTATAACCTAAAGGGGATGGAGAACGAGAGGCTATGGTATGATAATACTAGCTGACCCCTTCTGAGAGTTTATTACATGCTTGTTATTCTCAGCATTTACACGTATTAAGAGGTATGTAGTTGTGAACATTTCCATAGCAGAAGGTAGAATAGTGTCCATCAGGACCTGAAAAATGCATCCAGACTTCCATCTGCAGGTTTGACAAAGTCAGTGTCCACAAGGATCAAACAAGGTCTTGCAGATGAATGAAGCAGTCCTGCGATGAAAAACCCTAAACTGCGCGCCGGGGCCTGCCTGCCTGCCTGCCCCTGACTGCGGCATTGCCCAGAGTGGGACAACGTCCAAGTAAACGAATGTTTTTAAATTGAAGTATAGTTGACTTACAATAATAGTTTCAAGTGTACCACATAGTGATTTGACATTTTTATAGATTATGCTCCATTTAAAGTTATTATAAAACACTGTCTGAATTCCCTGT
Source organism: Camelus dromedarius (assembly GCF_036321535.1). NCBI lineage: Eukaryota > Metazoa > Chordata > Mammalia > Artiodactyla > Camelidae > Camelus > Camelus dromedarius. The sequence continues at coordinate 16,175,898 of NC_087441.1, read as the reverse complement.
GCTGTACATTACATCCTTGTATATTGTTTACTTTATACCTAGAAGCCTGTACCTGTTAATCCCCTTCACCTATCTGACCTCTCCCTCTACCCCTCTCACCACTGGTAGCCACTAGTTTGTTCTCTAGTATCTGTGAGTCCATTTCTGTTTTATTTTTAAAGAGATGCCATTAATCTGGATATTTGTAAGTGAAATCTCTTGACTTGAAATTTCTGGAAATGATTCAAAATCTTTTGTTTTACTTCCTGTGAACGGTGTACCGCACCCACACAGCCACCCATGGGCCACCGCTGCTTAAACCTTCAGAAAGTTACCAGCTCAGCATCAGGCTGTGAGAAAACACTGCGCGGTAGACGGAGCTCACCGTCGTTCCTTTGGGTGGTCATCTGACTGCTTTTAAGATCTGCCTGTCCATGATAAAGTGTTTGGGGGAAAAGCATTATAGAAATCAAAACAGGTTTCCCTGTGTGCACCAGCGGCGCAGTTTCTGGTTCTGCCTTTTTTATGCCCAAACATGCGTGAATCCAAAACTTCAGTGATGCTGTGGTACTCAAACCTATATCCTAGTTTTTATTTTTTGGCCAAAAAGTATTGGAACATCAACTGACTTAAAATACTGTAAATAGTGTACCAGTTCCTTAGGTCAATGGACAGAAATTTTTAGGACTGTCATTGTCTTTCCTGGAAGTAGGAAGAAACAGATGATTTACTAAGCAAATAGATGGGGAGTCATTTTGAACTGACAGTTATTTACATTAGCTTGTTATTTAAATTCATTTAGATACATTATCTTAAATTATTTATGCTAGTTTAAATTGCATATATTATCCATCATTTTTATCCAGGTAAAATTATTCACTTTAATTACATTATTATTTACTTTATTTTTACGTTATCTATTCCTTTGTTATATGCATTGCTACCTCTTTGAAACAAGTGGGTTCCAGAAGGGCTCCTATTAAGGATGTACATCAGAAAGCCCTGGGTGATTTCCAATCTCCCCCAAATATCTAGGGGTGAGACCTACACATGGGTATTTTGGAAAAAGATCTCAATTTGATATTTAAGTGTCTTCCTGAAAATAACACTAGACCAAAAGAGCTTTAGATTATATTTGATTGATTTCCCACTACATTTCACTGTTTATCTTGGATCTGAATTCCACTGGCACTTCCCAGTCCATGGGATTCAAATGTGAGATATTTCATCGCAGGTAGAAGAGAGAACCTCCTTTTAATTAAGATCTGTGCCTCCACTGCCCCATTATCGAGGAATGAGATTATGTTTTGGATTCCAAAGACAGAGATTCACACAAGCCTAGCCTTGGCATCCTGCGACTTTCCCCTTCTGGAATTTAGACTTGTGTCAGAATATTTTATCAGATGTATAGATGAAAGCAGGAAGAACTAGGCAATTCTTAACATGCTCATTTTTATTTCTCAGCCCTTAGTTTTTTTTTTTTAACAAGAGAAGCAGAAATTTATAAATAAGTAAATAAGATCAAATGAATTGCCTACTGTGATTGTGACCTGTCTTCATAGAGGTTTTAGCCTTGATTGCTTTGTTTTTCAAAAAACACTCAAGGTGCTGTCAATGTTAGGCCGGTCCTCTGTCTTGATGTTTCCCAGTTACCTGTCAGAGCAGTCGGGATCAGCTGAGAAGCCTGACATACCTTCGATAAAGGCATGTCTGGGACTTTAAAATGGATGGTGTTTTGTGTTGTTCAGTTTGAAAAATGGGAGATTTACACAGACATAGAAAACAAACTTGTGGTTACCGAAAGGGAAAGAGGAGGAGTGGAGGGATAAATAGGGAGTTCGGGATTTGCAGATACTAACTACTCTATGTAAAATAGATAAACAACAAGGTCCTACTGTGTAGCACGGGGAATGACATTCAATACCTTGTAACAGCCTATAATGAAAAAGAATATTTAAAGGAATATATAAATATATATGTATAACTGAATCATGATGCCGTACAGCAGAAATTAACACAACATTGTAAACCGACTATACTTCAATTTAAAACAATAAAAACAAAAACAAACAAAAAAATGGGAGATTTGTTTCTTCAGGATACATTCAAGCATTCACTATAGAATAACGTTTTTGGTATTCTCCCTCAGCTTCTTGAAAAAGGCGAGGGAATCTTGAGTTGGGTCAAAGTCCTGATTTACAGTAGGACAAATGGATGTTCGACCTTCTAGCAGCAAAGAGATGCTAAAGGCAAAGAGAAACCTCAGTGCAGGCTCCCCCAGGGAACCGTGTTCCGGCGCTGGGGGTCTGCAGAACGCACGGGTGCTGTGCCTCCCTCCTTTCTGAAGCTGGTGACAGAGGAGGCCCCTCTGCACCAGACACCCCTTCTCAGGAAGTTTGCTTTCTCTGCTGCCCTAGGGGTCTTTGATAAAGAAGCTTCAATAGCCTTTGCCTAGAGAATTGTTCAAAATTTTCTTGAGTTTCACATTCGTTTGCAGGGGTCTAAGAGTTTGAATGGGACAATTACTTCAATGTGTAACATACTGATTTTATTAGGACTAGTGTATTCTGAATTGTTGAAATGTATGTATTTTCCAGATGTGGTGGATAAGCGTTAACACAGAGGCAAACAGAAATGGTATTCTTCTTTGGAGGGTGGTTTTAAATGACTTGTGTTTTTGCTCTTAGTGATAAAGCTCACATGTGTTATTGGCAGGTAACCCATGAGCCATTCCCAGGGTCTGGGCAGTACACAGCGTCTGATTATAGCGGCACAGGAGAGGAAATGGTTGAGGAAGAACCTTGACTATAGGGAGAAGCATATTTAGTACAGTCCCAGCCTGAGGGCTGTCAGTGCTTCACCATAAGACACAGCTCTTCTGTGAGCCTTTGCTTCTCTCCTTCTCTGTTCTTTTACATTTTCAAAGCTCATCACGTTGGCATTTCTTTTAAGAGGTCCAAATGTTTTTATATTCATTTCCTCAAAACAAGATCTTACACACATCTATTTCCAGTGTGTGTACGTTTATGTGTTTATATAAGAAACGAATAAAGAACTTCACAATCAGAGTTTGCAACTTAGATTCAAATGCAAAGTCTGACAACGTAGTTTGAAATACATAAAACTTAAAAGAAGATTCCAGTCAGTGACCATGGCCTTTTTGTTTATAGATGTCCTTTAAAAAAGAAAGGTGAGTTTTATCTAGGTGAAAAAGCACAATAACAACAAAACTGAGGTAGTGTTCTAAAGCAGGTGCATGTGGGTTTCTTCTGTCCCGATGAGACCTCCGTCCTATTCATTCCTGGGCGTGTTCACACTTGTGTGTGTGCATGTGGGTGTGTGTGCATGTGGGTGTGTGTGCATGTGGGTGTGTGCGCATGTGTGTATTTCCTTTCACCTAAGTGCAGTAGTCTGCTATAGGGCTCTAAGTCACTTCAGGAGTTTGTTTATTTATAACTGTTGAATTAAAATGGTTCTTAGTCATATACAAGCAACAATAATTTTCACGTGACCTTCATGTTTTAAGGAAACTGTCTTGGGGTTATTCCTGTCTGATATATAAACCATGCAGTTTCTATGACATACAAAATTATTATCTGATGAAAACAAACAAACGAAAATCATTCCAGGGAAACATTTCATTCCTTATTGGAAAGCCGAAATGGGCTTTGACTTTTCTTCCTACTAATTTATCTGAGGAAGTATTTAGATTGACTCTAGAGAAAGCTTTTGGCCTCTACTGTTTAGGTGGGGGAAGGAAGAATGCTCTTTTCAGTAGGAGTTAAGGAAGTTGGACATTTGGTCACTAGAAAGTAACAAAAGCTTCCAGAAGATCAAGATAATGAGGTTTCTTCCTGAATGCCTCTGCAGGTTTTCTTAAAGGACAGATGAACAACTAAAAATTATTTTCTCTCTTCAAGAAAAAATTGAGTCCCTGTTTTTTATATTCCTTTAAAAAGTGGAAGTCAAAAAACAATTGAGGCTTGACTAATTTGTCCTGTCTTAAGTAGAGGATATCACTTTGTGCTTTGTCTGTGAAAGTGCATTTGAAATAAGTCTCAAATGTGGAGAGACAAGAAAACCCTTACCCTCTAAATTGCTGTATTACTGTAAAACTAAATTTAAAGGGAATTTTGAAGAGCACCATGTATCCTATTATTTTGACATTCCATCAATTTATGAACATAATCTGAGCACACACTTCAATTTATTAGAGATAATTGTTCTGGGAATGCCAACACCCAAGCTCAATAAAATCAATAATAAGTTTATACTTGAATTTGGGGTTATGGTTTAACTTTAATCCATTCTATTTAACTTGCTCCTCAACTATTCACAGCCTATAGATTGTTTTTATTAGAAATATTAAATAGAAAATTTATATTCTAAAGTTCATTAATTTTATTTGAAGAAAATGCATATAATTATAACTGACACACATATATTTTTTATCTTTTAACTAGTTTAACATGGTGTCTTACATATTTTTATCAAATGAAAATTGCTATCTCCTTAATTAGCCCATCTTACAGTTAGTTCATGGTGACCATTTTAGTTGTGATTCAAAGTCCCAACTTAGTATTTGTTGATTCGTAAATGATACTCATGTCTGAATACTGGAGAAAAACTGCCCAAAGATTTGGGGATTTAAAGGGGCTGTGTACTGTATTCCTGACTCGTGTGGTTAATCATAAGGTGAAATTTTATAAAAAAAGATTTCATAGTTAACTCTTGAAGTGGCTCTCTGGATGGGATTCATGTTTGGTGTTTATTAAATATTCACTGTATATCAAGAGATCAGAGAGTGTAAGGACCTTGCTCAGAGACACAGAACTAATATGTGAAATAGTGAGAATTAAAACCAGGTCTAGAGCCTTTTCAGCTGTGCAACACTGATGATGAAAAATGATTAGAGTAAGTGAACATTTACTGTTCCCCCAACTTTAGTTTCCTAAATCGAGCTGTTTACCTATTTACTAGCAGTGTGACCTTAGGCAAGTTCCTTAACCTCTCTGAGCCTTAGACATCTCATCTGTAAAAGATAAGTAAGGTATATGAAGATTCATTATACTATTCTTTTCACTTTTATACATGTTTGAAATTTTCCATAATGAAGATATTTTTAAAAAGGAAAAAGAAAGGAAAACACCTTTAGTGGAAAAACTATTCTCAGGATTATTACAATTAATAATAATATCTGATGTCTACAGAATGTTTTAGATGAATTATCTCATTTAATCTTTCAGACAGCTCTGTAAGAAAGGTCTGATTATTATACTCATTTAGAAGATAATAACGTGGACTCGGCCCGTGCTCTTAATCAGCCCATCTTCCTTAGGCGGTAGATGCCTGAATCAAACAGAGCCCTTCTCAGAACTGTTTTCCAGAGTGGATGAGTCAAGTAAATACCACCCTCACAAATGACATTTTAGCAAAGTGCTCACTGTCTGGGGGGACTATGAGTTATTATGTCCACTAGTGAATTAGAAGACCATTAGGTCAGGGTAATGGAAATATAAATTGGTACAACTACTGTGGAAAACAGTATGAAGTTTCCTCAAAAAGTTAAAAACAGAACTACCATATAATCCTGCAATTCCACTTCTGGGCATTTACTTGAAGAAAACAAAAACACTAATTCACTAATTCAAGAGGATATATCCACCCCTGTTTATTGCAGCTTTGTTTACAATAGCCAAGATATGAAAACAACCAAAGTGTCCATTGATGAATAAATGAATAAAGAAATTTTGGTATAGGTACAATGGAATACTATTAAGCCATAAAAAAGAATTTTTACCATTGATGACAACATGGACAGACCTTGAGGGCATTAAGCTAAGTGAAATAAGTCAGTTGGAGTTAGACAAATACTGAATGGTATCATTTATAGATAAAGTCTAAAAACAAGAATAAAAAACAAGCTCATAGAGAGAAGAGATTGGTGGTTGCTAAGACCAGGGGATGGAGGGTGGGCAGATTGGGTAAAGTGGATGAAAAAGTACAAACTTCCAGTTATAAAATGACTAAATCATGGGGATATAATGTATGGCATGGTGACTATAGTTAATAATACTGTTTTGGATTAGGTATATTTTATTATGGAAGATATACTATGTATGGTGGCGGGTGTTAACCAGACTTATTGTGGTGATTTTGTAATATATACAAGGATCAAGTCATTATGTTGTACACTTGAAACTAATATAACGTTGTATGTCAAGTATACTTCAGTTTAAAAAAGGAAGGAGAGTAGGTCGGACATGGTGAAAATCTCACATACTAGCTCTATAGCTTTGGACTAGGTACTTTCCTTATCTGAGCTTCGATTTCCTCACCTGTAAAAATTACTATTTTAGTACCTGTTTCACTGAGATGTTGTGATAATGAGTGATTTGACAACTGTGAGACTTTCAAAGGGCTTCCATCGTCAGTGCTTCACACAGAGTGAGGGCTTAGAAATGTGTCCTTCTTACCTACCTTCCTCGCTTCTGCCTCCCTCCCTCCTTTTTCAAGTTTGGTGAAAAATTAGAACTGTTCTCCTGAGCCACCCGGACTGTCTCAGATGTCAGCTTTCTCAATTTAGAGGATGGCTGTGATTAATGAGTTAAACAGTGTAGGTAAAATCACCTCTGATGTCTTTCCTCTGGTGTGTGCTGATTCCACAGATGTGTGCTAGATTATTTTGGGGGCCTTTACCGGTTCAAGTTATGGGGTTTTGTGGTATTCACTTTCTATTTTGCTTTTGTGTACTTTGCCAAGTCATCTGTAGCCTGCAAATACTAAAACAACCATGGTTGCAGGGGAAGGCCAAGATGAGAAAGCAAAATGAGAGAAGGCACAAATTTAGTTGAGTGATGTAGAAAGATACTGAAAGAACCAGTCAGATGTCTTTTAAAAAGTGTGATGGAAGATCTCAGAAGGCTTATAATGAACCAATAGTGGGCAAATGTAGATTTTAGAAACTAGGAGTAGGTACATAATATTCACAGTGGTAACCGGGAATCAAGGTCTCGTACATTTTACTAAACCTCTGGAACATAAAGCAAGGATCACTAGGAGGTGGCATGGATTCACCAAGAAAAAAGCATCCAGAATTAGCTAAATTTCTTTTATGATGGGGTTACCAGACTAGGTGTTGGGGTTGCAACTCTTAGCTGATCCCAATGGACAACACAGTGGTATTCACAGCCTCTTGCATACTATACCAAAAGGAAGGTCTGCTCTGCTCTGGGTACCAATGTTTTAGAGGGATGCTGATACTGAAGATGATGTAAGGTGGGAAATTTTAACTCATGAAGTAGTTGAATGGGTCAGGGATGCTTAGTTTGAAGAAAAGAATCCTAGTGGGATACATGACCACTGTCTCAACATTTGAATATGGGGAGAAGAAGAAGAGACGAGTTTTTAAATCTAATTTTGGGGCAGTGCTACCATGGGGATTTCATGGCAACAGTGAAGAGCACGGCTGGGAGTTCTGTGAGACGAAAGTCCACCACGGTCTGGGCTAGAAATGGCAAAGGCCTATCCTGAGGGGCTGGCCGTGCACATGGAGGCAAGGGATGCTGTGCGGAGGATAAAGGCAGCAGGGTTGCTGACCAACAATCATGAAAGCTGGGGTTGGGAAGAAATTCTTTTTTACTTCACCCAACTGAATATGATCTGTCCTTCTAACTTTTGGCTTTTTACCACTTGAGTGGTAATTTTACCGTGTATTATGATGCTTTTTTAACCTACCTCATCATCCATATTTATAAGCCATATATAGGAATTCTGCATTATTCATCCTTGTATTCCTACAGCTACTGGGCTGATTGTCAGTAAGTATTGATTTAATTGAATCTTTTGTAAAACAACTTTAATATAGCTTAAGGCCTTAGATAAAAATGTTAACTCTGGTACAGGTAGTTTTTATTATTTCTGTCTTAGAGATTGTCACCCTCTTACATTTTCCCTTTTAGACCATTTTCAGTTGTTTTCAAATAGCCACTAAGTTTTCAAAGGTATAGTTTTGCTTTTGATTTTGCTTTTTTCTGAGACGGTAAAGATCAGAGGAGAAATGCTTGAATTTTGGAAAATAGTTCTCTCTATGGGCACGATTCTGGCCTCTTCTGACTTCATCACGACAGAGGAGTTGTTCTTCATACCTAGAGGGCAAAAGCTCTTTATTCTTTCAATGCCCCAGTCATCAGGTTGAAGTTTCTCCCCAGCTCAGTTCAATTTAACAAGTAATTCCTTAGGAGTCTTGTATTCTCACCACAGTAGGTGTTCAACGAAGTGCAGATTTATCCCAGTTATCAAGACTGGTTATGAGGAGCATTTGAAATGGAGTCCATCACGCAATGGAGAAAATGGTGTGCATTGCTCAAGAACTCCTTGCACATGTGTAGTTGAGGAGGTATTTTTCAAGGGCACAGACAGTTTGGATCAGAACCAGATTCTACCACTGACCAGCCATGTGACCTTGGAAAAATTATTTAACCTCTTGGAGTCTCAGTTTCCTCACCAGTACAATAGAAATAGTAATAGTACCTACCCCATATGGTTGTGATGACGTTTGAATGACGTATGTATGAAGCACTTAGAGCAGAGCCTGGCTAGTAAGTGCTACATACGTGTTTATTTTATCCTTATTATTCTCAAGGCCTATCAGATAGAGAAAGTTAACTTGGGGGAAGAATGGAGAATGACTAATCACCCGCCTTCACCCCTTTGCTCCCTCCCTTGGTTTAACGGTAGAATCCATGGCTTGTTTGACTTGCAAAGAACAAAGGGCAGATGAAAAAGGGAAGAAAGCAATGAAAGAAAGAAAGGGAAAGAGAGGACAGACAATATTATGCAGCTTTTCATCTCTACCAGATGGTGAAGTCTAGAGGGCATTGACAGGCGATAATTCCCAGAATTTGTACAAACAGCCATTGATTCATTATTGTAAATTTTGCATCTGCAGCATTCAGCCAGGGATAGAACTAACTAGAATGGCCCAGACAATCAGTGGTTTGTGCTGGCAGTACAATTAAGTCAATGGGTGACTACTAAGCTACTCTTCACATATTGACCATTGTTGATTTAAAGGCTAAGGCCCTTCTATCTGTCTCAGCTGCATTTTAATTAATGACATTTAATGATATTTTTATGCTAATAACCTCAACTTGCTGACATGCTGAGATATATCTCTTTGGCTTCTATATTAGAATTTCTTCAATAACCAAGTTTTTGATAGCAAATTGTGCCTATTAGTGAATAACTTGTATTAATGGAAACAATACTGTAAACATGCAGAGGAATCTGGCTGGGGTGAAGAAGCTGGCATATTATAAGTTTTTAGTGATAGCAGTTGAATGACTAAATGAGTGTGAGTATATTTCAGACAGTTTATACCAAAGTGTTTAATTTAATAAGACAGTTATAAAGTGTATAGTGACCACAAATGACAAAGGAGCCAGAGGCTCCTTGAACTGTATTCAAAGGAATATATAGACTCTGAAAATAAAAGGTGGAAAAGAATTGCAAGAGCACCTTGGCATGATGCTCATAACCATTTGCTATGAATTATGTAGGGAAAGTTGTAATCCCCAAAAATAGAAAAGTGATTTTTCTGTCCTGTGACTAAACGTGTTTGTCTGCGTCTGTGTATCCGTGTGTGTGTTTCTGGGTGTATATATACAAACAGCAATTAAATCAGAATTTTCTTACCTAAAACCTCCTTATTGTCACCACTGTACTAATTGTTGTCATTCAGGCTTTCGATAAATCTATTCTTTTCTGTCCTCTTTCTTATTCCTGGTTTGCTGATTGCAGTTAACATTTCTCACTAGACAGAAACAGTTTTATTACACAACACAAGATAAAATACGTCAAGGTTATTGGCACATATGGGTGCTTTCCTGTCAGAGGAGACATAGAACTTTGCATTTATCTTAGTCCCTTTGGGTTGCTGTAACAAAATATCACAGGCTGGGTGTTGTATAAACAACAGACATTTATTTCACAGAGTTCTGGAGGCCGAGAAGTCCAAGGTCAAGGTGGTGGCAGATTCCATGCCTGGTGAGCACCCACTTCCTAGTTCATAGATGGGACCTCTTCTCTGTGTCCTCACCAGAGGGCAGGGGCTAGGGGTCTTTCTGGGTTTGCTTTATGGGAGCACTCATCTCATTCATGAGGGCTCTACCCTCTTGAAGACGTCATCACCTCCAAAAGGCCCCACCCCCTGGTATTTTCACTTTGGGGGTTAGGACTTCAACGTATGAATTTGGGGGCAGGGCACAAATGTTCAGTCCATAGCAGTATTCAACAGAGTTAATAGAAAGCAGTCTCTACCTGTTTAGAGTCTACATTCGAACACGTTAAGGAGTAGGTTTTTTCTTAAGCAAAATGATTGCTCATTAGAACTCAAAATATAGATATGAGGTGATGGTAGATCTTCCATGCATATGCATAGAGTGCATATGTACTCTAATTTAAATAACAGAGTCATTCAGAATGAGCGTCTTTGTTAAATAAATAAATGCAAATACAAGACTAAATTTCTTAAAAACAATGCTTTTCATTTATGGCTCCATATTTCCAGTCTGGGTTCTTACATTATCAGTGTATATTACCAACTTCTTTTCTTTTCTTTTTTCTTTTCTTCTCTTCTCTTCTCTTTTCCTTTTCTTTTTCTCTTCTCTTCTCTTCTCTTCTCTTCTCTTCTCTTCTCTTCTCTTCTCTTCTTTCCTTTCTCTTCCTCTCCTTTTCTTTCACTCTCTCCCTCCTTCTCCTCTTTTCCAGTGACATGCATCTCCTGAATTCCTTTCTCCCTCAGAGTAGAATTCCAATGACTCACTACTTCTCTGCCTTCATTTGCTATTACCTTTCCTGTGTTCACTTTGCTTCAGACCACGTTCTTACACTTTGATGTGGTCATGATAGCTGGCAAGGGAATTGTCAATACACAGATGGCTGAACAACATTTTGCCCCGAGCCTCTAGCCTCAGTTTATACCAAGAAGTCCTGAGAGTTTGCATTTCTAACAAAGTTTCAGATGCTGCTGCTACTGGGCAGGGGACTGAATCACTGCTCCAACTCACTGATCTCCTTTCTGTTCCTAGAACACAGCAATCTTGTTCCCATCTCAAGGCCTTTGCACTTGCTGATTCCTCTGCTTGGAAAGCTCTTTGCCTGATATCCTTCAGGTGTTTTCTTAAATGTTGTTTTCTCATAAGACCTTATAAAGCCACTGGATTTAAAGTTTCAGCTCCCTCTTTCTCCATAATACTCCCTGCTTTATTATTTTTCATTTATCTTTCACCCATTTAGCATGTTATATACTTTATTTACTTACAGTGTTTTTCCCTCCGTCTCCCAATTAGAACATAAGTACCCAAAATGTAGGGATTGCTTCTATAATGTAGGGATGTCTCCTGCTGTATTCTTACGCCAGGAACAGTTCCTGGTACTAGTAACCTCAACAGATACTTGCTGAGTGAATGAATGATCAAGATTAACTAAGAGTTTATAACAAAGTTCCAGAAGAATTACTGAAATGGCCAAAAAATGGCAGTCAGTGATGGTTATAATTAATGCATGCTGAACGCTCATGGCCCTCAAGGAGTGTAGAGAGAATCTTTGATTTTCAGGAGCTTATGTCCTAAAAGAGGTGAGATTATTAACTCCCATAAAGAAACTGATCAAACCAGATGACTGAAGCCTGGCCCTGTTACTGGATGCAAAAGAATTAAGGTCTCTGCTCGGCAGAGAAGCTAACTCTCCCCTTGCCAAGAACTTTCTTTTTTTTTCTTTTGATTCAAGGATAATACTTTTATGACTGTTCATTTTTTCCAGAAAAGATCTGAGCTGACTTACAGTAAATAATTTATAAATGCATATAATAAATAAAATGGGTACCTAAATAATTTTACAAAATCTGATAATGTAATAGATGGTAATAAATGTTAATTGAAACTCTCTTTGTATATTAAATATCAATTGATTAGATTTTATTGTAGCCTTATATCATAACTTGAAAACCAGCTACATCCTTGGCTCTGTGTTTTAATTTTTTTATATGATAGAAATAATAGAAGTACAAGAACATATTTTTGTATTTTTCCTTATGTTTCTGTGGCAAAACTGAGGATAAAAGCACCTTGTTCTTGAAGTCTAGATTTAAGATCTTCTCTCTTATGCCTTTCTAGTAAGTGCAGAATCCAACTCATATCACCACTGATTTAAAAATAAACTGGTACCTTAATAAAAACACAAAGAGTGAGATACCAAGTCCCAATGAATGCAATCATGTTTCATTGTGACATTTGTTCCCAGTCTTTCTTAAGTATTTTTTAAACTCCTCCAAGTTTAAGCCTAATAATATGATTTTTTTATCCATGATTTATGTACTTATGAAATTTTCAATATATTGCCATGATGGAAATTTTTGGAAAGTGAAAGAAATTTTAATTATCCCATCGTCATTTGCAGTAATCTCTCTCAAACCCTTTTCTGGAATTGATAGAGATATTTTTCAAGCTTTGCAAGTAATAATTATAGTATTGAAAAAAATGACAGCCTGTGTGTGCTCACTGCGAGCTATGTACTTTTATTGGAAACATGCAAATTAGGGCTCATAGAGGGCTGCATGATAATAGCCTCTAATTATGTCGTATTTCCCCGAAACTGTATCATATTTACATGTACTGGCACTGAGGAAGACACCATAGAGGGTCCTCTGGTGACACACTGCTGTGCTCTAACCTCATGATGGGCTCAGTTAAGGCAGGCAGGGACAGAGACTCACTAGAGGAGACCTCCACGCTTAAGCATTTCCCCAAAGAAATATGTTAGGAGGCAATTTGAAGCGTGTTGGAATTTGTTCGGAATCCAGATTTCTGCTTTTAGATCTACTTACTATGTACTTAAGGAGTTCTCAGACAATTGGAAGCAATTTGTGGGTGACTGCATTTATTTTTGCCTTCCTGCCCTATAGCAGTAAACTGTCAGAATATCCCAGAATTGGAATGTGATGCTTGTTTCATTTGATTTTACAGAGAGTATGACCGATTTAACTTTGACAAAGAAACATGACAGTCATTGCATTTGCTTCAGCATTAACCCTGTTATCAGTGTTGATTTTGACATTCAGAAAGTCAATGCTTCTTCCCTTGGCTGCAGCACCACTGCAACGTGCATTTACGGGGGAGTGCGGTGTCCGGGGGAGTGCGGTGTTCGTGGAAGGCCGGCCCTGGTCAGGAGTGGAGGAATTCATCCGGACCTCGCACACTGCTGATAAGGCCATAGGCATACACTGAATGAGCAATCACCACACACACGCACGCGCACACACACACACACACACACACACACGCACACCCCTGTGGTTATAGCTGCTTCACTCTCACTAGTACAATACAGTCATCCCTTGGTACCTGTGAGGAATTGGTTCTAGGATTCCCCTTACCCCTTCCCTACCCTCATTAACCAAAATCATGGATGCTCAAGTCCCTTGTATAAAACGGCAGAGTATTTGCATATAATCAACGCACATCCTCTTGTATACTTTAAACTTAGGTGATGTATACCCAATACAATGTAAACACTATGTAAATAGTTGTTGGCAAGAGGTAAATTCAAGTTTTGCATTTTTGGAACTTTCTAGAATTTTTTTTTTTTTCAATCTGCCTTTGGTTGAATCCCTGGATGTGGAACCTGCTGGTGCGGAAGGCCAGCTGTGCTCTGAGTGCTCCAAGCATGGATGAGGAGCACAAAAGTGATCTTTGGCATAAAATATAAGTATATCTTAACTGCAGTCACCGGTACTCTAAATTTTGATGTCTTTGTTTTTCCCCTAGAAAGTGGGAAAATGCAGAAGATTGCTCTCCAAGATGGAATGAGTTTTCTGTTAAAGATACGAAGGTCAGACCTTATCTTCTAACTGTGCACTTTGGCACTATTACCCCTCCAGCCCCATCATGCAGGAGGCCTGCTTGGGTCAGTGGTATTTAAACATATGCTTCCCCACTCCTCACATCCATCACATGCAGTTCCAGACTCTGAGGACAGAACTCCACTTGGAAGAGTTTAAGATCATTGTGTCAGTAACCCTTACTGAAAGCAGGCTGTGTACAGAACACTCCATTTTTCTAGGGACCATAGGGAGCTCTAAAAATGAATAGTGTTTCAGAGTTCACATTTAAACTGTAGAAATGGGGCTAATATAAATAAAAATATTTACGTATTTATATATATAAATATTTTATATGTTATATATAAACATATAAATTAAATGAGATAGTTTGAATTTAGAATGGTTTAGAACTGACTTAGTTCTAAAACCAACATTTTTTTTTAACCTTCCCCATTGAATGCTTCCCATTTCAAACTAGTCTCCTTGAGCAGATAATACAAATTTGTCTAGTAATAGGACTGTTTCTTGAGATAGTTTTGGAATCTTTGTCACATTTGTGAGCATTTGGATAAGCTGAGAACCATGTTTTGAGCCAAAGAATTATTGGAATGAAGAAGATGACCCCTGGTCTTAGCCCCATGTAGAATTCCTTAAAGGTTGAGGTACTTTTTAGCATGTTGACATCTTAAAACTGATTTGGTCATGTGACACAACATACAGCATATACCGAAGTCAGGATTTTGTCCTTTGACAAAACCAGATATCAAGAAAGAAATCTTGGTGTTCAATTTGAATTTTGATACATGTGTTTTTTGGATCCTGAGGATGTGAGAGTTTCCAATAAAGACACTGAACATTTTATATCTAGGTTATATTTTTAACATATTTAAAAATTTTTTAAAGTGGACTACTCTTTTTTGAAGGTGAAAGAAAATGACCCATATTAATTATTTGTTTTTTGTCACCCAAAATACTCAGCATAATCTTTTCAGAAAACTTTTCCCATGACAGTTCCTTTCAGAACAAATGAAACTAGCTTTAATTCTACCATTTAGGAGACATTTGATTTTGATCTTAGTTTTCTCATCTATAGAAAGAGGAGACTGGACTGAATGAACATTAATATCCTTTTCAGCCCTAGTATTTATCATTATTTCTTCTTTGCTTAAATGTAGGCCCTTAGCCACCATTTATGTCTTAATTAGATTAACAGGATCTTTGACATTTTTATGAATGAATCCCAAAGACACTAGATAATCACTTTGTGTAGCAACATAAACATCTTCCAGAACCTTTTTTAAAAAGTTTTTTGACACCAAAATTGTGACGCTTCACGGTTTTTTTTTCGTTCCTGAAAGCTTATTCTGTCATGTCAAGGGGACATGTTGAAGATTTACCATACAGAACTCAACATTAATTTTTTTGCTTTTAGTGATCACCCGTTTTTGTCCTGACAGAAAGCACTATTCACTGCAGCTGTTAGCGTATGACAGTTGACTGGCTGAACTTGGAAATACTGCTTACTGCTCATTGAAACATGTTGCCATATATTCTTGCTGCAATGTGATTGCTCCCCTGCTTTTGCAAGCTATTCAAGAAGAAAATTAGTCTCATTTCTTTATGAAGACACTTTGCATAAACATGCAGTCATCATTTATCTACAAATCATATAAAGTTAAGTGTAATCAATTACAGTTGTATGTAAGTATTCAGGGTGCTTCTGTAGAGGTGTCCTTGCTGCCAATGGCTGAGATTGATAGCATCATATCAGGGACCCTCCTTCATCTGCAGCTGGGATTCCTTGATGTAAGAATGGAGTGATATGTTTTTATGGGTATAAATACTCACAGATGTCCCCATTCTCTCTGAGTGCTTTGGATGCCATCTTGAGACTGGTTAGAACTACCCCCCCCCCACCACCACTATTTGGTTAAGGGACAGAATTATGTTACATATTAAGCCAACACTAGCGTAATCCAAAATCCATTGACTCAGCTGGCATCAGTTCTGGTACTTCAGTTCCCTGCTGTTGTTTGTATCATAGCAAGAGATTCTGTTTAAGAGTCATAGATGTTTGTAGATGGATCTTTCACGAAGTGGTATGTGAATGGGCTGAGAAGCATTGCCTCCACTTAGAAGAAATTTATGATCAGGGTTGGATGTTTTTTAATCTTCAGGAGTCTTGAGAAATTTTATTCCCCTATTTACTGATAGGGAAATTTGGGAAGCTCAATTTTTTTTTGGTAAAATAAAGTAGATTAATACTCTCCCCCTGTCCGGCCCCAGTGTTTTTTCTACCTAGAGTGACTTTTTTTAAAATATGTTTTTATTAAAGTATAGTCAGTTTACAATGTTGTATCAATTTCTGGTATACAGCACAATGCTTCAGTCATAAAGGAACGTATATATATTCATTTTCATATTCTTTTTCAACATAAGTTGCTACAAGATATTGAATATAGTTCTCTATGCTTGTTGTTCATAGAGTGACTTCTTTAGGTTGGTAAGCTCTCACCTTTAAAAAAAAATTACCAAACCAAGCAGCATTGTAAGACCAGTGACTTTTTTATTCAACTGAATGAAATCCTGACTACATTATGGGTCTAGACAGTGTTTGGCTCTACGATTTGTTGTTTAGTTGAGGAGAAATTGTATGCACCACTGCACAGCAGCAGCCTGGCTGTACATACTTTGAGCAGCTTTGCTAGGTGACAGAATGGGGTAACAGAGCCATAATTTATCGTCACTAATATGAAGATGTTATATCAATTACCTAAGAAAAATACCCTGCTGGATTTATATCCTTTAGTTATTAAAAAGTGGCAGCTATCTTAAATTAGTTATAGAAAATAAAGAATTTAGCGACAGAAATTAATCACTGTCATGGTCCATACACAGGCTCTGAGTTGCAGCGCTCTGCACAACATTTGTTTGGAAAAAGGAAAATTGCTATTATGGTCACCTTAATAGAAACAGACAATCAAACAAATCTTAATTTAAAGGATTTCATGCAGTCATAAATCATAATGGCACTGAGACTTAAGGCACAAAAAGCAACTTCATAAAGAAATGAGGCATGCCAGGGAGAGTTGGGAACCCAGCCTGCTGCCCTCCTGTCCCTCCACCTATTAGCTCAGTTGCAAACGCTCTGATATTTCAGCCTCAAGCTGGACTGTTCATTTTGCAATAAAATGCAACCATCTCCTAATCTGTTTTCCTTCCGTTGGTTTTTCTAGTCTCCTCCAACCCATTCTCCATCCAGCAAGTAGAAGGATAGGCCTTAAAATGTAAATGGAGTCGTGATCTCCCCCGATCAAAACTCATTAGTGTCTTCCAGTTACCGTTAGGATTATATCCAACCCCGTAAAGTGACCTGACCTCCCCTCCTGCAGTCCCTCTCCTGCAACTCTTCTCCAGGATGCCAGTTGCCTTTCAGTTCCTTGAGTATTTCTTCCTTCCTCCTGGGGTGCCCAGAGGGAGAAGGCCATAGTGATGTTTGAGCTGCATTTGGTTTAACCCATTATTTCTAATAGCTTTGGTTTCACTGAATTTAAGTCCCATAACAAAAATAAAACAAAAAAACAACGACAACAACAATCTCTTTATGAGAAAACAGAGGTAGGGGCTAAGGAGTGAAATTGTAATCCCTTACTTAATAATTGCTATACGCAGTGTGTATGCTAATTGTCATAGTAGCTGCCTGTTGTGTTCTGTTTCCATTTGATGAAATTTATGACCACCTTAACTGATATTTTGTGTTTGAGCACAAATGTTTGCATGCCTGTGAGTGATAGATGTCCCATTGTGGAGTGTTATTTGGGAGTTACAGCATCCTCTTGGAAGGCAAAATAAGCATCAGCATAAGCTAGATTTTCTTCATTATTGTATTGCTTTACCATCTGTCTGCCTAGCTTTCTCGGGCTTCTTTAAATAGGCTTCAGACTGGCCAGGGTCACCAAGCATCCAACTCTTACAGATGGGGCCTAGCATGGCCAACTGAATTGCAGCTGTGTCTCAGCACAGGCCAGGACATAGTCTTTTTAGCCAGTAACTCTTGTTTGGTTTTGACAATGGTCTGATAGCATTAATAGATCAAAAGAGGAAGCTGTTGTCTTTGTTGGCAAGGAGGGTGTGTGTGTGTTGTTTTTAATTTTTTACCAAAGATACAACTGCCAACTCTCAGAATAAAGAGCTGTTTCTCAAAGTCTGGGTTTCCAACGCAGGAGTAATGGGGGAATTATCTGCAGTCAATGAAAGGAAGTCAGCATTTGGCAGTATATTTTCAAAATGGAATAATCAGTGTATTCTATATGGATTATTTCCAGGACCTCAGTATGATCTTATTTTAAGACCAAAGCACAAATGGAGTTTGGAAAAACAAAGTCAGATGCAATTTCATTTTTTTTTTCAATACCACACAGAATATGTGGATTCTCAAAGCATCGCTCTTCTTGAGTGGAGTACAACCTCATGGAAAATTCCATTTCTGTTCTTTCCCTATGACTACATTGGGTGAAATATAGCTCAAAATTGGAGAAAAATAAACAGGACTGTATCTAATCTTTCTAAATGGCTCATGTCCAGATGACACAGTTCAGCTTTTTAGGTAAACACACAGAATTAGAAAAAGGGAGTTAGATGTGTACCGACAGAGATCAATGGATCATTTTTCATAACTGAGGCCAGAAAATAATGACTCAGATGTAGCTTAGCTTTGCTTGGTAACCAATGAGCATATTGATGAAAATGGTGACTCATTTAAATGACAGGGCCCCTTTCCACCACCATCTGTGTAGTGGTGGTAGACAGTTGAGGTGTAAGTTTGGATGTCTCTTAATAATAGCTTTATATGAATGCACACCATAACTAAAACTGCCACAACAGTCCAAAAGTTTATGGGATTTATTTGGGTATTTTTTTTTATTGTCTTTGATAAAGACATCATAATTGGTAATATAGTAACTTTTAAAACACAGAGCCTGAAAAGAATGAACAAAGTCAGTAAACCTACATGAGGCAGAGCCATCGCTTTTGGCATGGAACTAACTAGGTGCTGTTTTAATAGCTTACAAGTTACTTAGTACAGCATCTCTGTCTTAGGCATCGTGGTGCATTGTAGATAGGAACACACACAAAGAGGGAATTCCTTTTTATATAGTGGAAACTCTGATGTTGAATTTTAGTGACTGTTTCTCACTATTTATAGTCACGTGAATGTAGATAAATGGGACAGCGTAAGTATGTTAATATCTAGAACGATTCGGGAATATGGGCTGTAGCTAAGCTCCTGTATTTGCTTTGCTTGCACTTCTGCTTTGATCTATATCCTTCATGATTTCTATAGCTTTCTGTTGGCCTGTATTCAATCAGAATTAGTGGGAAAAAAAAATAATAGGCAGATACATTTACCTTTCTGTGTGTTGGGAAGGAAAGGAGATGGTTTGACAAATTATTTTGAATTCAAATGAAGTACAAAAATAATATTTATGCTACCTACAGGAAAAATGTAAAATAAATTTTAAAAAACCCTTTAGCAGTTTACATTAAATAATTCTAGTTATAAATAATTTAACAATTATCCAAATAAAATCCTTTACAACTTTTATTTTGTGACTTTGTGGAGAAGTTCATTTATTTACAGCATAATCTTTGAGTCAAACTTTTTACTTAATTTAAGCTTTAAATCTCCCATTTCCACAAAATACTCAAGTGATAATATACACCCTAGAGGGGTCTAAGGCATATTGTAGTATGTTATGTTAACTATTTTATTAAATTCTTTAAATGTAATAAACTTGCTTGTTAGAAGTAAGTGATGAGATAGATTATCATTTATTATGTTACATTGTGGCATCCAGAAATGAGGGCTTTATGGCCTACATATGGCATTATTAGAGAAAATTAGAGACCTGAGTGTGTAAGACAAGATATGGTTTTTGATTGGATAACATGAAAATAAATATATGTTATATGTGTATGACTGGGGCATCGTGCTGTACACCAGAGACTGACACACTGTAACTGACTATACTTCAATTAAAAAAAAAAAACACAATTTTTTTTGCATTTCTCTTTTTTTAATTGAAGTATAGTCAGTTTACAATGTTGTGTCAATTTCTGGTGTACAGCATCATGCTTCAGTCATACATAAACATACATGTGTTCCTTTTCATATTCTTTTTCACTGTACGTTACTGTGAGATATTGAATATAGTTCTCCATAAGAAGCACAATTTCTGTAACATTTTATAATACGGTATAGAATTCTCTCTAGAAAATCACTTATTTAATTATAATGTAATTGTTATACAATAGTGGTTGTATTATAAAATTTATGTGGTAGTTTTAGAACTTTAAGTACTTTTTCCTATGAAATAATTGTTACAAATGTGTTAGATTCTACAAGACTATTTAAATCAGGTCAATCACAGGTTTAAAGTCGACTTTTATGGACTAGTTAGTAACAAAATAACTATGTGGTTACACTTTTAATAGGAAATTCCACTCACAGTATGTATTTGGGATACCAAGGGTGTATCTGTCCATTTCAGCTGTTGGAGTTAGTGTTCTGATCTCTTAACATCTCCAGTTTGGAGCCACAATACCATGTTCAGCTTTTTGCCTACTCAGAACTTACGGATTCTGTGATGATTTACATCCTTTAATTCTATTTTTGATGATATCAAATAAATAGCAGTGAGAAGACCAATTCTTTATGTTGTAGTATTTTATTTAATATGATTTTCTTAATAAATTGTTCCTAACTGAAAAAAGTAAATTACAAAATCACAAATCCATAAACTCTTAGAGTAGTGAAACTTTAGAGATAATGCAATTCAGTCAATTGAATAAACGAGATCCTTGAGTCCCACTGAAATTAAGTGCTTTGCCTTGGGCAGTGGCAGAACCAGAACTAGAACTCAGGGCTCTTTATTTCTAGTTACTGCTTTACCCCTGACTCTCCCAGGCCCCATACTAGTCCAAATATTTATTTGGTAGTTTGTGTAAAATAATGAAGTTTTAGTTAATATGATGGGCACAGTAAAATATAAGATATTTCCTGTGTTCAGGGGAGTTTAGCTATTTAGATAAATAATAGTGTTCATTGGTACCATTATTAACTTTTCTATCACATAGATATTAGTTATCATCTGACAACCTTTTTGTTTATTTTTGAACACACAACACAACAAAAAAGCCTTAATAGATAAATACATAAGCACACACCAGTGCCATGTCAAGATATGTTGGAATTTGATGCAAAGATGAAAATCAGTGATATAGTTGTCTTTGTTTAAAATTTTGACATTTTGTTTATCGTGTGTTTTTTTTTAATTTGCTAAAGTCCATACTTGTTTTGCACTTCTTTAGTTTTTACCTGATGTCCTTCCCATCTGGGACTCATTACCTTTAGTTGTTGTACTGTGTAGTTTTTTTGCATTAATACTGATTTTTAAAATGTTATTTATCATGATTACCAAGATTTGGGGGCATCCATTTAGATTTTCCCTTGAAAGGAGTGCCTCACCTACCCCACCCTGGTTGCTGGTACACAAACTTGGGTACACATATGGACACGCACGCACGCGCGCACACACACACACACACGGAGTACTTTGTTTTGTTTTTTAGAGATTTTTGATTACTTTCATCCAAATGAAGGCCCTTAAGTCCCCAATGGACAGGTAGCAAATGTGATTCTAGGATACAATGCAAACTAGGAGAGTATGTCATAAATAACTCAGTTATGTTAACTGATATTTATGGATGAAGCTGCAAATTTCTGATTGTAAATACCCCAAGTTCCACAGTATATGTATTATCTGAGCCCTCAGCTCAGGCTTCATGCCAGTGTCATAAAATGAAGACATAAACCTGACAGGTCAGAAGCCAGAGACGGGCCTGCCCACCATCATTTCACATGTAGTAGCATTCCACTTTTACTTTTAAGATTATTCTTGAATTCTTAAAATAAACAAATATGAAATTTGTATTTAATCTTCTTCAGAATATTTCATCATTTTTGCAACTTGAAGGCAGGATAATTATTTTCACCAGATGTTATTTACTGAAATAATTTCTGGACCAAACAATAACATTTAAAACTCAGTGTAATGTTTTGATGTTCTCTCATACCCCAATGCATTCGGACTTATTACCAAATCATTACTACAAGGCTGGAAGTTTCAATAATTTATAGATGTCATTACACCTGGCAGAGCAGTAACTCTACCAGAAATGACTTAGGTGTCCCCCACACATCCTGTATTCTTTAGTCCTTTCATCTGAATTTCACTCTCACCCATTTTTCTTATATATAAAACCACAGAGAAACTATTTTGAGCAGAATTGTAAAAGAAAGGCTCTACTTTATCACATGGTCTAATTTCTTATTTTCTGTTTATACATCTTGTACCTGATACAATTTAATCATGTAACCATGTCCATTCAATTATTTGCTGATCGCCTTTGATGTTGAGATTGGACTTTTGCCTTCTCTTCCATGTGTCTTGCTGTGTGTCATGGTTTGATATCATCATTCTGAATACTGCCCCTGTTTGCACAAAGTAATATCATTTCTAGTTTAGCATCTGTCTCTCTCTGGAGGTTTGTGTGACAGAAATATTATGTCAAGATTCCTTGTCTAAGCTTGACTGCTCTGTGAAAAATGAACAATGTATATTTTTGCCTACATATTTTACTTTACTAAATGGCTCTGTAAAGAAAGGTATTTAACAACACATTTTTAAAAAATGTATTGAGTTTTATAATGTAGCTGTCACTACCCCTTCGAAAACTTGGGTGGTTTTCCCCATTTTTTGCCTTTAAAGAAAAAACTCTCTTTTGTTGGCTTTGCACCTTGAGTGAACTATTTTCTCAAAGTTTATAGAAGAAGACGCTCATAAAATCTTGTTTTAAAACGTACTTACCATCATAAGGCATGTAAAATAATAAACGCATATTCAGAAATAAAACATAGGGCTTCTCATTAAAAATGACAGTATGCCCACACATGCATTTCCCCTCTGCAAACCCAGCTAAAGTGCACCAGGAGAACTTTCTGATACTAATTCACAAGGGCAAAGAGAACCAGAGAGAAAGCAATGGTGGAAAATATTTTAACAATCATTACTAAAGCAAGATGGCAGATGGTAATTGACTCATCAAAGCAGAAGAAATTCCCACCCAGCCTGCAGAGGACAAGATCACCAAGAAATTAGTCATCATGCTCCTTGGAACTCCACCTGGGGATACCAGGTACTTCTAAAGGCTGAGATGAGTCATGGGATTGAAAAAGCAGCCTTGGTGGAAAGACTCACACACAACAGGTGTACATCAGATCTTCTCCCCAATTTTTTCTCCTTGGAGTATACGAGAGCTCTTTTCTCTAGAGAAACTCAGGGACACCAGTTGAAGGCTGACATAAGCCCCAGGAATAAATAAAGACACACCTCAACTGTAAATATTAAAAAAAAGCAACTATCACCCAATATTTTAGGAAAGCCTCAAATTGAGAGAAAGACACATAGAAACATGGAAGAAACAGAATTTTTCAGGGAGCAGAAGAAAACTTCAAAACTTCCACAGATTTGAAGACTATGTCCATAAAATAAGAACAAGAAGCTCTGAAAAAGAAATAGAGATCAAGAAGCTGTTTGAAAATTTAAAATATAGTGATCGAAAGAAAAAGATAGCGTAAAAGGGTTGGAGCGTAATGTAATGAATGAACTCTTCCAGGAAGTAGAAATAAAAGAGAGATCAGAAATCAAAAATAAAATTACAAGATCTACCTAAGAAGTCCATTATCCCCACCATAAGGAATTTCTGAGAGGTGAGAGGAAACAGTGAGGAGAAAATTATCAAAGAAATAATAAAGAAGAATTTTCTAGAATAAAAGAACCCAACCATCCAGATGAAACAGGTGCACAAAGAAGCATCCAGCCCAACGAATTTTAAAAATGCTAACCCAAAACACATCATCACAACATTTCTGAACACTAGGAATAAAAAATATTTTCTTAAGCTTTGAGAGAAAATTAGTCATTCATATCCAAAGGAGAGAGGATCAGAATGACTCTTGCCTTTCCATTAAGTTTTCCTAACTGGATAAAGGAAAACTTGGAAATTCAGAGAAAAAGTGATTTTTCAACCAAGAACTGTATGCCCGACCAAACTGTCAATCACACGTGAGTGGAGAATAACAGATGTGGATGTACTCCCGAAATATATGTCCCACGAATGCTTTCTTGGGGGAAGCTATTGGAGAGTAAACTCCAGCAAAACCAAGGAATAGCCCAAGATTTGTGAAATAGAAGTTCTGACACAGAAGACTGAAAAGGAATTGTCAGGTTGACATCTGTACAGGGAAATAGGTACCTATTAGAGCGGGAAGGTGGAGGGCTGCAGGAGGGAAGTATTCAAGAACCAAACAGAGCTGCTAGAGTATTTATTATGTATAAGATTTGCAAAATGTATTGAGAAGCATTTGACAGATCCATTGACGCACTGAGAGAAAGGAGAGAAAGGTTCATAGAAGTTAAGCAGTTGAACAAGCAGTAGCTTTATTAAGTCCAAGACAAAACAGAATGCACACAAGAAAGGTCTGGTAACCATAGGATGCTATCTGGCTCGGCTGTGAGCAGTATTTCATTGTCATAGTGATGCAAACAGTGGCTATTGATTTAACGGGAAGTTGTGATATAACTGTATTGAAAGGATTAGAGGAGGGGAAGTGTGTGCATGGATTAGGTTCACTACTGCGACAGAAAGTCTGCCATGTCTTAGGTTCCCTGGGAAACACATTCTGTTTGGGAAGTTTACTGAGGAGAGCCTTTGGTATCCACACTTGAGGAGAACTGAAGGAAGCAGGATTGGCCGGAGGGAGGAGTTGAATTGTGCTGGTGATGCGGTCACAACAAACAGTCTCTGGAGCTGGGATGGCGCCCTCAGAGTGGTACTGCCTTAATTCAAGGGGGCCAGGTCATTATACCCTCAGAATCCACCCCTCATTGGAGATGCGCAGCTGCAAGGGAGTTCTGTGAACTTAATGTTTGTGTCCCCCCAAAATTCATATATTTAAGAAGCCCTAGGGGGAGGGTATAGCTCAGGGGTAGAGCATGTGCTTAGCATGCATGAGGTCCTGGGTTCAATCCCCAGTACCTCTGTTTAAAAAAATAATAAACAAACAAACAAACCTAATTACATACCCCCCCCAAAAAAGCCCTAATTTTTAATGCAATGATATTTGAAGGTGGGAGATGAGGATAGAGCCCTCATGATGGGATTAATGCTCTTAAAGAAAGAGAAAGAGACACAAGAGCCCTCTCTGCCCACCATGTGAGGGTCCAGTGAGAAGGCGGCCATCTGCAAGCCAGGGAGAGAGCTCTCACCAGGAACTGAATCTGCTGGCACCTTGATCTTGGACTCTGAGAAATTCATGGCAGTTGTTTAAGCCACAAAGTCTATGGTATTTGTTATAGCAGCCTGAGCTAAGACGGTGGGGTGGGATGATCTTGGGCAAAGTGGCTTTTTACAACTGAGGGCCAGTCACAGAGAGTCTCAGCTGAGAGTCAGCAGTCCCATTCCCAGCAGCCGGGTGAATAAGTGAGTGCCTGTCCTAAAGGAAGAGCCTGGGTGGCACACGGAGCTTTCCCTATCTAAATCTGGTAAATTGTAAATAGAAGTACAAGCATAGCATTTAGAAAAGTGGAGGTGAATGGCACAGGAAACAGCGAAAACATTTAAAATGGGTGGAGGCAGGTAGGCATAGTGAGAGAGAGTAAGGTTCTTTTTGTCATAAGCCATTTAGCAGGAACTGATTTTAGCTATGTGCACATGTAGCATTGATAAAATTAACAATGCATTTAAAATTAAATTAAGAAATAAATTTTATTCATATATGGAAACAAAGTAGTAAATATAATGCCATTTTTATTGATGCTGTATATCAGCTAGGAATACTGGTACCTTAAGTTTATTCAACATCAACAGATGTTCAAAGAAAAATAGTAAAAATAATAATAACAACAGTAACAGCATTGAATTAAACTCTTGCTGTGTGCCAAGCTCTGTGATAGAGAGTTTTACTATATGATTTCAGTTATTCACTCCATAACCCCTATGAAATGAGGGTGTCATTATCCCCATTTTACCAAAATAGAGACTGGAACTCAGTAAAGTCAAATCCGTTGCTCATGGTCAAACCTAGAAAATGGTCATGGTTAAAGCTAAGGTTTGATTTCAGCTCTAGTAAGAGTGTGGGTTCTTACCCACTGGGGTTTCGCTAAACATCCCCATCTCCAGGTACTCACTGGCCTCCAACAAAATGTTTGCATACCGTTGTGTGGTGGTGAACCACATGGCCTCTCACCAAATCAGTCTTCTTGCACTTGGTGCTAAACACCATTGAGAAGCTATAAACTTTTTCCCCCTTATTTTCCTCCATTATATTCTGCTTACGTGTTAGAGATTATTAAAACAGTTAACGGTGGTTTAAAAAATCCTGTATCATGCATGCACAGAAATTGTCTATTTTGTCTCGAATGAGCCGACGAGTGACCATCATTGCAAGTGAATGAGAGTCTTTGGAGCTGGACTGTGTTCTAATCCTGGTTTCATGATTTCCTAGCCGGGTCACTCTAGGCAAGTCTTTTAAGTGTGCTGTGCCTCTGAGCTCACCTTTGAAGGAGATATAATAGTTTTAGCTGCTCACTGAGTCCTTGAAAAAATGACATGAATTTAGACATGTTATGTACAGAGACTGTGGCCCTTTGTAGGTGCTAAGTGTTAGTCATTATTATATATTAGTCTGAAAAAAAATCAGGGTCGATCAAGTGTTTTCAGGCCACTTCTGGAGAGTGAAACTCTACTGTTTTTTTTTTTTTTTTTAAATAGCATTCATCTCCTACATTTCAATTCATTGTCTTATTTTTTTCTTCCTCGCCCTTCTTGAATATAGATATAAGTGTATAAAATGGGAGCTTTAATAAAGCATTTCATGCAATTATTTGTTCTCCCTGCTCTTGATTTCTCCCACCCTCTCCTTTCCCAAGCACACAAGAAATCACTTTATTATTCAGTGATAGTGGAATCAGACATAGTACCACTGTCCTCTGCTGCCTGACCCTGGGAAGGGAAAACAGGTTACTAAGTTATAATAATTTGTACATGTTTATTTTTCTTTCTTAGTGGAAAGCTTCATCATAACCTTTGAAGGTTTATGTGAGTAATGTGTTCCCCAGGTCTAAATGATAACATTCACACAGTTTGGTATAGTGATGGACTTTCACATATCACTGCAAAGTTTCTATTCGCCATGCTTAGGAGGTTATAGATTTACAATGTATTTGGCACATTTGGCCAGAAATTGGGATCCATTTCTGCCATCAGCCAATAATGTGTCTGTTTTCTTGGTCTGTCTCACTACTTGGAAATGGAAATTATACTTTTTCTTTCTTTAATCTATTTAAAATGTCACAGAAGAGTAAATTATACTGAGAGTGTGGTGAATCAGGTGGCACTTGATGCCCAGAAATCCCCACAGTAACTAACACCTCGTGTCACTGATCAGAATCCTTCATTTTCGCTGTAGAAAGACATGTGCCTTGGGAATGGACTGAATGCTTACTGGCTTTAGTTTCTTAGTTGGAACCAAGGGATGATTTTAAGATTGAAAGAGAGATGCTGGGGTATGTAGCTGGGGATTAGAATCAGATCAGCTCCCGGTTTATCCGTCTGAAATCTCCATTTAGCCAAAGCTAAACACATTTCTGATTTGCTGCCTTTTGAGGTTATCTTGGTCCCCTCTGCCTTCCATTAGTATTGACTGTACTTTAATGCTTTTTTTTTTAAAGATCTAGAATCAGTTCAGATTGAGGTCTGTGCAGTAAAGGAGGATCTCCTTTCCCACTGAGGGAAAGAGATTAAGGATCTGAGTCAAAGGGACAATTTCTGCGTTAAGTCCACGCTAATTTATGTATCAGCATGAGTATCAGCATGACTCCAGTGATAGAGTACTGACTCAGGAAATCTCAGTCTTTTAGCACTAATTGACTAATTGCGTTAACCATAAACCTGTGATGATTTTATGCACCATTCTTTGGGCCATGTTAATCCTAAATCTGATATGAAGTGGGGCTGCCGTGAAGATTTTTTAAAAATCCAGTTTATTGAATACTTCGGGGGTTTTTGGTTTTTGTTCATTGTTTTTACAAATGGAGTGGATTGTAGGAGAAGTTGAGGCTCAATGTGGATTCTAAGATGGTTTGTTTTTTATTTCTTAAATAATAATTATTATAGCCCTTTGAACGTTTATTTTGCAGTTCGTCTTGAGAAACAAACATCTTTTAAAACATAAATTTCAGACCTCGGACAGCTTAATGGGCTGGGAGGAGGGGCTCAAGGTTTAGGAGCTGGTGTGCGGCCTAATGAAAGGAAACCATGCCGCAATTCATTAGTGATCGGCACTGAAGTCAAGTTCACTCAACACAGTTTATAAAAACGGATCGTAAATCCTCAGGCATCAGAGAGTCATCGCGGACTTGTAGAATAGGGAAATGACCTTTCTAAAATTTAAAAATTATTTAAAAGTGACAGCTCTTTCTGAGGAGTAAATGTTACTAACCATTTGTTTCCTTGACATTTTATCAGGTAAATGCCTTGAGGATAAATCAGGGCTTCTGAATGGTGCTTACAGACCCTCAAAAGAGTGAAAAATGGTAGGTTTAGGCTGAAAGGCTGCTGTTTGTGGCAACTCGGTGAAAAACTTTTCGCTAAACTGGTCAGTGTTGGCTCTCAAGGATGCTGCTCTTGGTGGTCCAGATGCTCTCTTTGCAATATTCTGACTTGAGGATAGGCAGTATGTAAGCCCATGACCCCGCCCACTGCCTGATAAAGCCCCGTGTGTGGCCGTGGTTCCTACTCTCGGTCCTTTCCCTCACTGCCTTCCCTTTCCCTTACTAACCTGATTGTAAAAAGTGACCACAACGTTCTAGTAATCACTGCTTCCAAAGCACTTCATAGTCTTCCTCTGCTTCTTCCTTTTTTCCTATTCTAATCTGAACAGAATTTGTCCCTGTCAAATGAGTGGGTTCAAGTGGAGACAACAACTTTCAGATTCTAAGTGTCTTAGCTGTAGGGTTGGTGTTATTCATCATTGTATCTCCAGGGTAACATGGGGCGAGGCCTCAATGGAGCATTCTGATTTGGTTTGTTTTGATAGGGTTGAGTCGAAACGCGAAGTTTTTCATCACCGAATAATAAGTGGAAAACTGAGTCTGACATGAACCCTGAGTTGCACCCCTTTCCAAACATTGGTCCCACACCCAACTGCACCCCATCTCTTTGTCACTGGTGTCCTTCTTCTCACCCTTATGTTCATCAAAAAGAGAAGGTTAGAGACTGAGTCTTTACTGCAAACATTACTTGATTTAAAAAAAAAAAAGCCATATTTTACTTCTAATTAAAATGACTCCAATGCAAATTTGCCTAATCCAAATGCCCCTGATGTCACAACGTCTACATTAAATTACCATGTGTCTGCTCCCAGCACACATTATTATGATAAATGTTTTTGAAAGGAACTAAATTGGATTTAGATGCTTCAAAGTTTTGTTCTGAAAAGGTGAGCCTACATACTCTGTTATCACCAAAAAAAAAAAAAAAGATATTTGGAGTTAATTCCAATCTTATTTCATAATGAGTCACAGAGACATCACAGGTCTCCTTCTCGTCTCCTTCACGGGACAGTAATTGAGTTCCAGGACACGAGCTCTGCTGCTAAGTATTCACTTGCAATTTGCACTGAAATGTCAAATTCAGTATTTGGGAATACTCCAGATAACTTTGGAAGGTATTTAATTTAAAAATCTTCCTAAGGGGAAAAGTGAGTCTACATCAAATGAAACAAGAGGCGCCCCTGGAAGTTTTAGAAGTCAGGTGGACAAGTGGAAGGCTCAGAACTTCAAGACAGGGTAGGAGAGAACCTTCATTTCAGACGGGAACCTAGCAAAGTATTTTTAAAATATGTCACACTTAAGTGTTTAAGCTCTGGATAAACATTGCAAGCAAGTTTGGGGACTTAAATTTGGTGCCTTTATTAGTTTGCTAATATCGCCACCACAAAATACCACAGGCCGAGTGGTTTAGACAACAGAAATTTGTTTTCTCACAGTTCTGGAAGCTGCAAGTCCAAGACCAAGGTGTCATCAACTTTAATCTCTTCTGAGGAGTCTCTCGTTGGCTTGTAGATGGCCGCCTTCTGGCTGTGTGCTCACACGGTCTTTCCTCGGTGTGTGCCCACCCTTGGCGTCTGTGAATTTCCTCTTCTTCTGAGGACCCCGGTCAGATTGGATTAGGGCTCCCTGTATCAGCCGCATTGTGACTTAATCATCTCTTTAAAGGGCTTGTCTCTAAATAAGTCACAGTCTGAGGTCCTGGGGGTGAGGGCTTCAACGTGTGAATTTGCAGACTGCACACTTCAGCCCATAATGGTGTCTGCGTACGTCCTGAGTGCTCACCACGCTGTGTTTGGACTTGCTAGTATGGAGGGACACTCACGTACGGTGTGGCTCCTCCAAGGAGGTCCACCGAGTCATGTGGCTGTTGTCTTGAGGTGAAATGGACTGGGATATTCACACATCAAGGACTCTTATCCACTGTTCATTTCCCATCATCATCCCAAGGCTTCCTATGGCTTTTCAATATGCCTCAGTAGCTGTGTTGCAGACTCAAAAGTACATTCTTGCCAGATGGATGCTATATGTGGATATTTTGGGGTAGACTCTAGAGAAATTGTGTGTATAAATTGATAAATTGTACTTATGATTCATTTCTCAGTTCTCAACAGACATGCTATGTTTTAACTTCATGTTATACCCATGTATCTTAATTTCCAGAAAGAAGGGCATGGTACAGGAACCAGTTCCATCTGCTACAAAATGGTGCAAACTTGAGCCAGTCACTTTATGCCTCTGAATCATAGTTTTGTCATCTGTAAAGAGGAGAAAGTAAAATGGTCAAGCAGAGACGGGAGAGGTGAATGAGACAGTATGTATGAAATGCCACGCTGACAATAAGGACTTAACACAAGTGCATTTATAACGATGTTTCTTACAATTTTACCCTTGAGTTTGAACAAAATTCCTTCCCCCCCCCAATTAAAAATAACACTTGTACATACATAGGAATTGTCCACATGTGTAATTCCTTTCACATCCCTGAGTCCTGGAGATTTTGGGGAGAGAACCCAAAGTAAAGTCCCTTAAACACAGCCAGGAAGGGACACCTCCCAGCATATCTCAGAAGTGACCCTGCCACTGTCTGTCTGTGGGACCTTGGCAAGTTAACTAACCTCCCTAAGCTACAATTTTCTTATCTGTGAAATGAGAATACAAGTAGTATCTACCCCAAAAGGTTGTCATGAAAATTACCTGCGTTATGAGTGTAAAGTTTATACTCAGCCAGACTAAGCTTTTGAAGGTAAACTTTTAATAAATGCATGTTAACTATTATTGTTATTATAGTTAGGGTTTCAACTCAAGCTATTAGTATTTTCTCTTCTCACATTCTCTTTTCCTAGCCCCTCTCCTGTCTCTCTCCTCATCGTATCTCACCTCTACCCAACAACTGCATCAAATGAATGTACATGAACTTAGCAGAAACTGATTCAGTATACTGGAATGGTCTGGAAATGCTTCGGCACTCTCTTCCTCCTTTTGTGTAGGGGTGATGAGAAACCTAAGGACTCATTTGGGAAATGGAAGAAGGAAGACAGAGGATTATGATCGAAGGGCATTGACTTGAGTGTTTGATACCTTGGGAGAGTTGGACAGCAGCGTCCTGACAAGGATAACTGCTCTGGAGGCAGACTGAGTATAAACACCAGCTCTGTGAAGATTCCCAGCTGTGTGAGCTCCGTTGGTCATGTTGCCTAACCTCTCTCTGCTTCAGTTTGCACATCTGTAGGTTGGGGATGGTGATAAGGACATTTCATGGGGTTATTACAAGGGTTCAGTGAGTTAATATTTAGAAGACATAATAAGCATCATGCAAGTGTTGGTTAATTTTTTAATGCTAGATTAGGTGCTGGAAATAGTGTGCAGTTAAGATCGTTTCTTTCCTGATTCCTGCTAGCATAGTGGTTAAAAGCATAAGCTGTGCAGCCCAGTGGCCAAGTTTTCAGACATTGCTTCTTCCATTTACCAGTGAGGTAATCCTGGGGAAGTTGTTTAATGTCCCTGTGCCTCAGTATTCCTCATCTATGACATGGGGATAAAAATAGCCATCTCCAGATCATAGTGTGGTAGTGGAGATTAAACAAGTCAATATGTGGTGTTCTTAGAGGAATACCTGGCAATAGTAAGTACATATATACATATATATGAGTATTATTTCTGTTATGATTAAATGGTGTCAGCAAAGCTAGGGTACAAGTAACTCTGGAGTAGACATTGAGAAGACTTGAGTTCTCTCTGTTCTCGGGCAAGTGGTGTTACTTCTCCTGGCCTTGGGGAGGACTGACGTTCTGTCCAGCTTTCACATTCTCTGGACCATTGTCTTGGTAATGGCCAGAATTATGCCGTCCTCAGTAAATACTGGTTATTTATTGCTTTGGAAAATGTAATGAAGTAGAATTTCAGTTTTATAAACATAACACACTAAGAGCTATTTCAGCCTTCGGGCACATCTTCTGGCTGTTTACAGATTGTTCCTCATAATTGGGCCAGTATTTTTATCACATTAATTCTTTTTGTTAACATTTCCTTTATTTTTTTCCTTTGTACTCTCATCAAGAGAAAGCACTAGAATTGTGAGCTCCTTCATGCTTTAAGCTCTGGAGATACTCGGGAGTCTTCAAACCCTGAAAATACTTCAGTTAAAATGTGAATTTCAAAACTAGGACTGTTGAAACATTTGAAGTGAGTTTTAACTCACTTTTCTTTTTCTTCTGTTCTGTAGGTTGTTGTCTATGGGAGGATAAACTCAGAAAGCCTTCAAGAGGTGGTCTTTGTGGTTCTTTTCCCTTTCTAGTCTTAAAGAAACTATTGCTTCCCAAAGCATAGAACTGTTAGTATAGTTCAATGACCTTAGAGTAAAGGAATATTTAAAATATTGTTTTCAAATGTGATGACAGGGGATGGAGAACAAATAGTTCTTCAAAGGGATTTTCCTGGAAAAGCTGTGAACTGACTGAGGTTAATGTCCAGAGGTAATGGACTCTCCCTGTGGGTCATTAATTCCCAGGAATTGGCCTGTGCTTCAATTGCTATTGCTTAAGTAAACAATAAATAACATCACACAGATATGTAATGAACTATAAAACGGCCACTTCTCAACCTGCATCGTAGATACGCCTGCAGCACATACAAGACTGCCTTCTATTAATCACCTCCCAACTTGATTGATTAGTTTCAATCAGCACCCTGTCCCCTATTTTCTTTTCAGATAGATTAATTTCATACTTTGGAGGTCAGGGAATGAAAGCATTAATGTTAGGCTCAGGAGAAATGGTGTCTGTGCTGGAGTATTTGACTGCTTCTCTATTCTCTCTCTTTGATCTCTCTCTTGCACTTTTTGTTACTCTGCCACAGTTAGTTATAACTCGGACTATGCTTTGGTAACTCCAAGATTTGTGCTGATAGCATTGGTCAGTGGAAATTGAATGGAACTTCCAAAGACAAGGACTCTTTTAATTAGGTTAATAATATAAGCTTTTATGAGCTGTCCACCCTCTTCCACCATCATTTCTCTGTCTTCCTGCGCTCAACCCACCAGTAGCCTGTAATCCTTATGATTATTTCCGTCTTTATGAAACACTTTCTTTGCTTGGTCTTCACTCCCTCTTGGTTCTCTTCCTCCTATATTAGCCACTCTTTCTCAGTCTCTTCTGTTAGTTATGTCTTTCCTTTTAGTTTTTCTATTGTGATAATAAAATATGTATAGCATGAAGTTTACCGTGTTAACCATTTTTAAGTATGCAATTCAGTGACATTAAGTATGTTCACAGTGTTGTGCAACCATCACCATTATCTACTTTCAAACTTTTTTGTAACCCAAAATAGCGACTCTATAACCATTAAGCCATAATCCACCATCCTCTCCCCCTCCAGACTCTGGTAACCTCTATTCTATTTTCTGTCTCTATGCATTTACTTATTCTAGATACCTCATATAAGTATAAAAATACAATATTTGTCCTTTTAGTTCTGGGTTCTTCACTTAGCGTAATGTTTTCAAGGTTTATCCAGATGGCAGCATATATCAGAACTTCATTCCTCTTTATGACTGAATGATATTCCATGGTATGTATGTAGCACATTTTGTTTCTTCATTCATCTCTTGACAGACATTTGGATTGTTTCCACCTTTTGGTGATTGTGGATAATGCTGCTATAAACATGAGTGTACAAATATCTGTTTGATTCCCTGTTATCAAATCTTTTTGGGGTTTATGACCCAGAATGGAATTAATGGATCATATAGCAATTTTATATAAACTTTTGGAGGAAACACCAAACTGGTTTCCACAACATCAGCTGCACCATTTCACATCCATATCAGCACAAGGGCTCTAGTTTCATCACATCCTCACTAATACTTGTTATTTTCCTTAAAAAACAACGACAACAACCTGGTAGGTGTGAGGTGGTATCTCACTGTTGTTGGTTCTGTCTTGTCTTCAAACTCATCATTGGGGCAGCTGAGGTCGTGATTTCCATGTCTCTTCTCTTTCCCACTCACTTCCACCCTTATGGTGATCTGCTCCAACCTCCTGACTAAACACTGTGGATGTGCTAATGTATATTGCTAGTCCCAACCTCCCTCCAGACTTTAAGTTCAAATAAGCCATTGCATAATAGGTATTTTAACTTGGATGTTCAATAGGCCTCTCAATAAAATGTCCAAAATTGAAGTCATGTTCCAAGCTCCCCATCGCCTACCCACCGTGAACCTGCTCCTCCCACAGACTTCCCGTATCTGTCAATGGCATCTCCTTTCTACTGGTTTCTCAGGCCCTCAAACCTCGATTCATCCTTTGCTTTTCTCCCTGTGCCCCAGCTCTCTCAATCCCCTGTTGCTGCTCTGTTCTCAGAGCCCTTGACATCATACACATTTAAGTTGTGTCCCCTGCACCCCAGCGTGAGGGCAGGAATTTGCCTGGCTTGTTTACTGCTGGTCTTCCAATGCCTAGAACCGCACTGGTTCAATAAATACTTGTTGAATGGAATAAGCAGAAGATATGGTGTCTGCCCCAAGAAAGCAACAACAGCAAGATTCTATTAAAAAAAAAAAGCTTCTATATATGAAACAACTAAAACAATAAACCTCCTTGGGTTTGTTTTTGTGTGTGTGTGTGTGTGTGTGTGTGTTTTTTTTAGTGAAAATGAAATTTTCAGGTAAATGCTACCCCATCATGGGGCCAAAATATGTCTATTTGAGCTGAAAGTGTTTTTGCCGTGTTAGACACTTTTCTTCTAAAAGAGAGGCTGTTGAACAACCTGATCAGTTAATGTTGCTGTAACAAACATGCAATATTTGGCCGCAGCTACTTTTAGTTTTATATAATCCTGCTTGTTGAAGCCCTCATTATATACATTCATTTTTCTCTTCAGCTTCTGGAGTTTTTAAGAACTTCATCTTGAGTGAGAGGAAAAGGCTGCTATTGTAATATGAAATGCACTAAATGATTTTAAAAAATTGATGGCATATGAATAATAAATTAATTTTCTTATTATTACCACAGAACATTTTAAATGTACTTGGGGTTACTGATTCTATTAAATTTTAAGCTCCTTGAAGTCAGAACAACGCCTTGGACACTTCTTTTCAAGATCTAAAGTCATGCTTTTTACTTAATAGGTACCTACTAAATAACTGCTGAAGGATGAAAAAAAAAATTGCTGAATGATGGTATTGAGTATTTTCTACAAAGGAGAATCATACTTTTTCTTGGCTCCCTGAAGAGGGGTAGCATGAAATAGTGAGGAGGGTGCTTGTGGGTCCAAGTTCTGGCATTTTCCTGCTCAGTGGCTTTGGGAAAATCATTTTGGAGACACTGTGAAGTACAGTCCTGTTAGGAACAAAAAGAGCTTAAGAACCTGAGTCTTTCTGTCCCCACAGAAGAGCCCCATAAGCAATGTAGGTCATGTGTCCACTGTAACGTACACACTGGTTGGCATTGTTAGGACTTTTTATCCCCACCATGTTTTATTTTCACAGGATAAAAGAATAAAAGAAAAGATAAGGACATACTTGAGGCCTTATTCAGGTCAAATGAGCTAAGCTTTGGTGCCCCTGCTGTCCCCGCCACTGGGCTGGACATCCAGCCAGACATTTTTGCTTGCTTTGTCTCGTCCAGTTTTACTTCTGTTGGATCACATGTATCCTCCTGTATAGATTATCTCAGAATTTCTATCAGTTCATAACCTAATTCTTGAATTTTTTAGAGTTTAAAAATCCCTTAAAGAATTATCCTCTGAATCAAATATGGATTATTTTTTAAAAATGAAGCATTGTGAATCAGTTATTTTTGAAGAATTATTGAATTCTGTAAACTAAAAAAAAGGAAAATTTTTTATCCAGATGGATTTTAATTTCTTTTTTCCTAGAGTGAAATAATTTCTATTAAAATTTAAAGGTAATTAACTGCTTCATACAATAAGAAGTTCCTTTAAAAGAGCAGAAAGTTATTCAGGGAAAAATATGACAATTTGTTTTTTGAAATTTTTAAAACTCAATGACCTATTTTAACAGGCCTTGAGACCTTGCTCAGCCTGACATGCTATTTCTTTTATTCATTCAAATATCCTTTAGAAATTTCATCATTCTTCCTTTTTAGCTTTTATTAAATATAACAAAATAATTCAATAATTTGAATAATTATTCAAATTCAATGAAATGAAAAAAACCACAATTTAAATGTTGCTGGATATCCAACAGAAAAGGAGAGACACTCAGTATAGACTCCATGTGTTCATAGTTTTCTGACTTTGTAACTGTCCTGATTTTAGGTAATGAAAATTAATTTTGTCACGTGCCTTAAATTTGACGTGGTCTCTGAGACCTTGAGAGCAAACTTCCTTGTTTTATTTAAATCTTTACACATCATCCCATTTCAAATCCATCTGAAAGCTTTATATTTAGATTAATCTCAATAGCCTGAAATAAATAGGGTTAATAATAGAAGCACCGTCACAGAATTGTTGTTAGGATCTAATGTATGTATGTAATATTAATTAATACAATACATATGTTATAATTTGTATATAATACATACTTTGTGTGTATATATAAAATTTGTGTGTATACACGCACACAGACACTCATATTGCTTGAAACCAATTACTGCCAATTAGTATGTAATCCCTGAGCATTAGCTGTGACATTGATGGTGGTGGTGATGATAATGGGAATCATGATGATGTTCAGCTTCCCAGGATATCAAAAAGAAACAAGAAAGAATATTTTGTCATTCTTTTTCTCTTGCTTGATGGGTAAACGACAGCATGAAATGGAAAATAATATGCCGTGGAAGTGAGCTTTAATTTTTATTGCTAAAGCATATGTGTGTCTTTAAAAAAAAAAGGCTCTAAGAACTGTTGATGCAGTGCACTCAAGCTTAATAATTCTGTTTTCTAAAATCCCACTGAGCTCTTTGAGACAGGGGAAAAAAATCAACTAAAAGGAATAAATGGCCAGAAGTCACACATTAGGAGAGGTCAAAGAAAATAAATATGTTCAGCACTAGGCCTAAAGGTTGTAAGAGATTAATTTAAATGGCTCCACTTAGAGAATGTGACAAAGTTCCAACACTTTATGGCAGACACAGTATTTCATGCTTAAGCGTTGTGTCCAGATACGTTCTCTCTTCACTCTCATACGGCCCCCGTAAATGGACGCCAGTTATCTGCACACAACTGCAGCTCGAGAGAAGGATATGAGTGTATGAACGTGCCGTCCGAGTTAATGATGCCATGGATTATAATGCAATAAAGTAATAATCCATCTCTGCTCCTAGTGCAGTGCCTTTTAATTCAGCCGTGATATCCTATATGGAGATGTTTATCCTGCTCTCCTCCCTGGCCGTGGAAATGATTCTCCTGCAGTTGGCAGGGGACTATCTGATGTTTCGCCAATAGGGTATATCAGCCCTGGTGATTAAAAGGATTACTTATTTGCTTACTCAGAAAGGATTAATGACAGAGAGCAAAGGCTTTGTTTAAAAATCATGTGCCATGACTTCCTGGAGCTTAGGAAAGAGAGACCAAAAAGTATTAGACCGTTTTATGAAGAAGCTTTGCGTTCAAAAATTAAAATCTTGGTCCAGCAAATGGCCCCTTTCTGATGAATTCTGAACTAGCATTAAATAAACACTCATTTTCTGGTAATAGGCTGCCATTGTGCTCTGGCGTTTCAGCATGACCCGGGGTGTGCTAGAACTGTTTTCCTCTAGCTGGTTATCTGGGGAGATGATTTTTTGGTGTGTAATTGAAGTCTAAATTATGGAGTCCTTTATACTTAATTGTTTACTAAAATGGCACGATCAAAGAGCATTGAGTTCTTGCAGTATCTGGGGGCTTCTCTTTTTACAGTGTATCTATAATGTTCCACTTTATATAGAACACAAATCTTCATATTATTTTTCATTTTCTTTTTCGGACCAATGAACATGATAGCAATTATATTTTCTCTGACTCAGATATTACTTGATAGCAGTTGATAAATCTTATATCTATACTTGTGATTCCAAAATTGGAAAATTCTTAGGATGTGACTGTGATATCTACTGTTGATTTTAAAAATATCAACATTAAGAATGTAAAAAAAAAAAGGCAGCAAGAATAGTAGTAACATTGACTCTTGAAATACATTTGACATGTATAAAATCTACTCCTTTGTGACATTTTTCAATTTTGAAAATAATCATTGTATTTCCTTGTTTCACTTTCTGGTTAACTTATAATGAGATTTAGTTATGGGGAATTTCTTTCTACTGAGATATATAGTTTTACTCCTGTTGTTCCTCAAAAAAATTAGAAACTAAGAATTGCCAAATTTTTTCTATTGAGCCACTGAATAATAGCCACTGAAAAACTGCTATGGACAGCATATTAGTAGATTAAAAGGTAGGATCTGAAATAAAATTCTGATTTGAATCTGCCTTCCCTGAGCTTGGTTTTGGAGTGGCCAGAGCAGGGAAGGGTTCCCTTCCAGAGCCTCGTGGCAGTCTGCAGATTTAGGAGAAGCAAACTGCATGGGCCCAATGACATGGAGGAGAGCAGCACTCATTTCCATTCTACTGCTCTCCTTTGCTTTGCCTTGACCTTCTCCGAATAGTTTCAGAGCCATCTCCCACCCCTGCAAACAGTGATACTAGAAGAGAACATTGATTTTAAAGGTATTTCCACTTGAAGCAGAATTCACTTCCTTAAAGCGGGGAGAAATTTTATTTTTAAGTTAAAAGATGTTTATTTATTTACTTATTTAGTTGCCCATAGAAGGCACAGATGGCTGGTATCTTCTTACATAATAATTAACTGTGACTCGCTAAATGATACAAGGACAATTTAACATTCTATAAATATTCTCTCTCCTTTCAGGATCATTTTATACAACACACGTGAAAGGTTGTTCCGACCCACGTCCAGCTTTGCTAGGTTGTCTGCCCAAACAACACAATCTTGTAATTTGTTTTCTGTCCCACATAAACTGAAAATTTTCTTATTAACCCGTGTGACATCTAAATACATGTTTATTTACTGCCAGATTCTGCTAACTTTATCAATGTACTTTACATTAAGCTGCCTGGCAAATTTGCAAATGCAGCAATTATTGCAGTGAATTGAATTTCAGAGGCAATGCCCTGGATTTTTCCTTCGAGACAATACAAATGAGGCTGTCTAATGCCAGGGATAACTAGCCACAAGCCAAGTTTTTTCCAATAAATTCAAAGTTTATAATGAGATGGTGGTTTTCCTTTTGTAGAGTGAAGGAAATTGGTAATGAAAGGCAAGATCTTTTTCCCCCCTGAACTTTATTAAATCAAATGAATGACAGTTTGGTATTTGAAGTCAATAGCTCTAGCTAAAATAAACTGGATTATATGTATGATTATGTACCTCTTCTAAAATTAAAATAATAAAAATAGTGTAAGTTTCCTTTTTAACTAGTTGAGTTATTCAAATGACTCAAAGTTTTAAGTCGACATTGTATTTTTTGCTATTTCAGTGAATTGCTAAAGTGGATTATAGTTGTTGCCCCAATTATTTGAAAATTAAGGATTCCTTGTTGTACCCATAGGCTCTGGTTATTTCTACCTTCTTCTTAAAAAGAAGTATGAACATTTTGACTATCATCCCTCCCACTAAAGTGTCTGAAAATATTAAAACTCCCGCCATGCCTCCCTCTCTCCAGTTCTGGAATCATGCTGGCTTACAGTTAGAGAATTGAAACTACCCTATGGGCTACCCTGTACTGGAGGACCTGCCTTCTTTACCTGCTTCACTTCCTCCCTCTGTTCCAGGTTCTTCCCTCTCACAAGCTCCATCTCCCAGCTCTTGATGTCCAGACACAGGGCTTGACCCACCTCTAGGACTTCTCCCCGACTGCCCTCCACCAGTTCCCCATAGCACATATCACCTTTGGTGGGGCTTACCTCTACTGGGTGGTTCACATTAACCTGGTTTCCTTGCTAGACTCTCCCGAGTCTATCTAATTTACAGGATCTGGCCATCCCTCACAGATCCCTCAGCCTTGATTGGACATTCCTCTGGCATGAACCTTCTCGGTGAGCACCCAAGCCCAAGCCCTTTTGATGCTGAGAATTTAATTATAGAAGTGTGCACATACATCTTATAGCTATATATATGCCTGCGTATAAAGTTGAATGTATGTATAGTGTGGTGACATCTGAGGGAATGCTTAATGAGTATAATGAATAAAAGGTATAAATGCTAATGTTTCAAATACTTCTTGAATAATAAGGCAAAATGATGAGAAAAAAAGGCACTGGTTATTAACAGTGTTATTGAAAGGAAATTTCAGGAGATTGTTAATTTTTTCTTTCCAGATAGTGATTTTTGATAAATTCCTAATTTCTAAGTTAAGAATTAAGTATAAAAATTGCTTCTTGAATTAGCCACATAATGGTCGTCTACACGACACATAATTCTCCTGGTGGAGACGTCCTTCTTGCAAGGATGGTGATGTGAATGTGTGTTTTCTGGCTGATTTTCAAGTCTGGTTCCTCCGTCTCCAGCTGACTAAATTGCCTCTGTAATTTCAGCAGGAGAACATGCTCGCTTTTTCACGTTTTCTGTTTACTTTAGAGTTTCAGCTTTAGGAAACTCAGACATTTGGGTTCTGCAAAATGTCTCCTAAACCAATTCATCTTTAGCTCCCTTGTTTTTAACATATTCCCCAAATGTCTATCTATTGTTTTAATAGATTTTGATAGCCTTATAACATTTCTGTCAGCTAAAGTTTGAAATACCTGGTTGTCGTTTGTTATTATTGCCTGTACTTTTGTGTACTTAATTGTAAACAATCCATAATAGTTTATCGTCCTCGAGAAACACCGAACACTTTTTAAAATTGGAAGCCTGTATTATAGTTATTTCCATATGGATGAATATAGTGATCTGTAGTCTAATTTATTCATCTGGAAAGTCGAAACTTCATTTTCTGAGGCAAATATAAGCTCATGGACTCCCTTGTGGTAAATCTAGATGAATATTCTCATTGCTTCAGAATATATCATGCATACCTAGTTAAGAGGCCTTGCAGCAAAATTGTCATTTCTGAATTTCATCAGGCAAAGTGTATTTGCCTTGGCTTTAAACTTGCTAAAGGAGAGAATCTGGTGTGGAAAATTTTCTCAGGTGCGGAGACTAGCAGGCTATTAACATATGGTTGACATGATTTCATTTGCTTGTCCTAAATTACAAGAATTGGACTCATTTTGATGCTACCCATACTGCTGCCAGTGTTTTTCTAATTTATTTTGAAGTCGTTCACTCTTTTTCAAGTTCTTTTAAAGCAGGAAGTGGGAGTGAGGGAGTCTTGCTTTGACATCACCTAGATTGGAATATTCTGCTATGTTTGACCTGATAGATTAAGCACAGCAAAAGACAAACCACATATTGATTTCTTAAACTTTTAAGTTCCCAACATATCAAATATTTGCAAGGATATTTACCTTTAGTCCTGGTCAAATACCTGGGAGGTAGAATTAAGTGACTTCATTAAAGTGCATTGAGAAGAAAAATAATATATGACAGGAAGTCTACAAGTATAAGGAATTTAGCCAGAAGTGATGTAATGTTAAGCAAATAACCTTCAAAACTTATTCTGATAGATTTATTTGTATGTCCATAGAAAGTACAGAAAATTTGTGGTGTGGACTCCAATCATAAAGAGTTTTGTTACAAAAAAGTCTCAATGAAGTGGCTAATTTATTCTTGCCAATTGCCCATGGAAATGGAATTAAGCCTCGTTAACTTG
This sequence comes from Camelus dromedarius, assembly GCF_036321535.1. Classification (NCBI taxonomy): domain Eukaryota; kingdom Metazoa; phylum Chordata; class Mammalia; order Artiodactyla; family Camelidae; genus Camelus; species Camelus dromedarius. The sequence goes on along the minus strand of NC_087441.1, from coordinate 16,133,537 downwards.
AAATAGAATAGATGTCCTCCGTGATGGAGGAGGACAGTGCTTCCGAAATAGGCAGATGCAGAGTCCTCAAGTGTATTTCTCTCACCTGGGGTAGCCAAAGGGATTTCTAAAAATTACTTTATAAATCTTACTTTTTGCTGATTTCTGAAATTGAATTCAGTTGAGCTGAAGCCTTTATTGCCTTGAATTTTCATGCAAGTCAAGGACCAGTGGACATGAATAAGAATTAAGGAGATCACAAATAAAGCTCTTAAAAAAATCCACTTACATTGCATTTGGATGCCACCATTGGACTGAACCCTGAATTGTCACTGATGAGTTTCTCAGCCTCATCAGTAATAATGGTATCCTAGGGTGCCAGCAAACAGAGAGCAATTTTCTGCAGTAGCTGTTGTGGCCAGTTTGTATTAAGATGAAATATTGTCATGAGACAAATATATGAAAACCTTATACTTGTTTCTGTCCAATGCAAGACTTTTTTTTTCTCTGCTTGATCAAGCACAGGGTACCCTCTCCAAAGAGAGATTTGGAAGGGATACATTGGCATTTTGATTGCACAATATTCATTGTGTCCTTATTGAACACAACATTTTTATTGTAAAGGCAGAATGAGTGGACTATCATTAGTAACATAGTATTAAGTCTCATTTGACCATTTACAGATATCTTTTGTGCTTCTTTATCAGCTATCAAAGAGGAGCAAATTTGGTTTACATCAAGGGTTACAAAAGGATTGGATGGTTAGTTAATAAGGCTTTTCTTGTGATTTGAGACAATAATTTGAAAAAGTCTGCTTGGATGTCAACCCAAACAGCTGAGCTTGCTATTTGATTAAGGCATCAGAGTTGCATGGGTGGGTTTTATTGGAAATGGCAGACACTGCACTGACAGATGTCTGCCCTGAAGGTTTGCAGTTCTTAATCTTTTGTTTCCAAAATGTTTAGAGTGAAATGTTTACATTGAAACAGAACCTTGTGGATCTTTAAGTATATTGCACTTATGGTTAAGGCTACCTAAAGGATTTTGAAAGCTGGGACAACTGCAGACAGTACAGAGCACCAATCAAATGGAAACAGAAATGCTAGAAGAGGGTATTAATGAAGGCTTTGGCATGTTATACTTTCTCAAACGAGACATCATATACATGAACCTCAAATAGTGTATATTGAGAGACAAATGGAAGTTGACTATACAATTAATAATGAAGTATTTGAAACTCTTTTCGCCTGAAGACTGAAGTTTTTAAATGTGGCAATAAAATGTGAAGACATTTTCAAAAATATAGAAATACACACCCAAAAAAGTGAGAAAAGAAAAGAAACATGCCTGTGCTTATACTTACAGGAATCTAGCCTTGTTGGGGTAAGAGTCTGTATCTATACTTTCATAATGATTTTCCCATTCAGTGTAGTCACTTTCAAGGGATGATGTAGCATAGTGGTTAAGAATGTGTATGAAGTTTTTAGGACAGTTCTAGAAGATATTAAGTGCAACATGAATATTAGCTCCTGACTAATGATGGTACAATAATGCTGCCATTGAGTTGCAAAAGTAATTTCTTTGATAAATTTTTATTCAGAACCAGTTAAAAAAACATCATCATAGATACAGGGGAATGTTACAACTTCATAACCGTTCTTCCTATTTCTGCTTTCCCCCTGCTATAGTATTTTTTGTTTTTTAGAGTGAATTTTTAAGGGGATGATTTTTTAAATAAACTTTTTATTTTAGAATAGTTTCAGATTTATTCAAGAGAGTACTCTTCCATATGCCTCACACCCAGTTTCCCCTATTATTAACATCTTAATGTCTTGGTACAGTCGTCACAATTCATGAATAAATGCTGACATTTATTAACATTGAAGTCCATTCTTTATTCACATTTCCTAGCCTACTTCTGTTCCAGGATTCCATCCTGGATACCATATTACATTTAGTCATCATGTCTTCTTAAGCTTCTCTTGGCTATGGTAGTTCTCAGATTTGCCTTGTTTTTTGATAGCCTTAACAGTTTTGAGGAGTCCTGTTCAGGTATTTTGTAAAATGTCTTTCAGTTGAGATTTGTCTCGTGTCTTTCTCCTGAGTCTACTGGGGTTATGGCTTTGGGGGAATAAGACTACCGAGGCGAAGTTCATTTTCATCACATCCTGTCAAACATACATGCTGTCAACATGACTCATCATTGTGATGTTGACCTTGATCACCTGGCTGAGCTAGTGTCTGTGGGCTTCTCTTCTGTAAAGTTACTCTTTTCCCCCTTCCTATACTGCACTCTTGGAATAGAAGTCACTGTGTACAGCCTGCACTTAAGGGGTGAGGAGATATGCTCTACCTCTTTGTGGATGGGTTATCTTCTTAAGTTATTTGAAATTCTTTGCATGAGAAATAAATCCCTCATTTATTTATTTATTCAGTCATTTGTGTGTATCAGTGTGGACTCACAGATATTTATTTTGAACGTTGAGTTATAATCCAGTACGACTTTCTTCTCATACTCAAATTATTCCAGCCTTGGCCAGTAGGAATGCTTTTAGCTGGCTCCTGTATCCCTTCAGTGTGGCCCCATGGTGGTGGTTGTTTTCCAGGACTTTCTTTCTTTCTGGCACGACAAGATGCTCTAGGCTCATGTTGTATGTTTCCTACTTCAGTCCTAGAATCATCCATTTCTCCAGGCGGCCCTGGTTCCTTTTATTGGAGAATGGAATTAGAAACCAAGAACTGGGCACATGGTACACTTGTTCCTACTAGGGTGCTGTTGCTTCTAGGCCCTTTCAGTTACGTAGGAATCTGTATATAGCACGTAGGTGTAACTGTTTCTATATATATCCATATGTTTCTATGTGAAGCTAAACATGGTTCATAACAGATGTCTGCACCTCTAATCTAGAGTACCATACAGATCATTCTAGCCTTTTCTCCTTGCTTATTTGTGACTTTCTGATACATTACATTTACACTGGGATCTTGAAACAGGAAAGGACATTGGATTAAAATCAAGGAAATCTGAATAAAATATGGACTTTGGTTAATTAAAATAAATGTACATACACAAAGATGTATGTACAAATATAGCCAGTCTCCATACCAGTATTCATAGAGCTATTTCTTTCTTTAGCAGCTGGGTAATGTTCCATTTTACAGATGAAAATTAGTAGAAGATGTGAGGATGCAAATATTTAGGGGTGACTATTTGGTTTGTTTTCTTTTTATTTTTTTCTCTTTTTAATAGTTTGGAATACTCATATTTTGTACTGAAAAAAAAACCCACCAAAAACACTGAATATATTTCTGTGGGTCTATTTTGGACTCTCCATCCTTTTCCATTATCTGTTATTTCACCAATTCTGCACTGTCTTGGTTACTGTAATTTTAAATCACAGTAATTAAATCTTGAAATTGGATAGTGTGAATCCTCCAACTTTGCTCTTCTTCTTAATATTGGTTATTCTAGCTCCTTTGCCATTCCATGTCAATTTCAGAGTGTGTCAATATCTACACAATAGCTTACTGGTCATGATCCCTTTCCTTAATTATTATACTTGGCTCTCTAATTGTTTACCATTTCACAAATTCAAATCCATTCTTGAAAATCTGCCCCTACTGTGAGAATATTCACCCTCAAAGTATTTGAGCAATTGCAACACATTTGAAAAAAATGTATTTGTCTTCCCCAGGTGTTTTATTTAATGGGTAACGCTTATTTGAATGCATAAATTTGAATATTTAAATATTTTAATCCTCTTATTTTTCTTTGATGAACATCTCACTAGATAATGGTTGTAATCTACTGCCAGGATTGTTAGAAGAGTTAAATTAGAGGGCCAATAAGAATTAAATATGCGTAGAGCTTTAGAAGTATTCAATACATGCTACTTATTCTTATAGTTTACCCATTTTTTTCATTTAAATATAATCTTGTGTGGAGTTTAACCTCACATAATAATCTGGTACAAGATTTATCATTTCTTTAAGTATTGTTTAACATCATACACTTTTAAAGCACAGTACTGCATTATATTAAAAGCCCAACTGCCATATAAATGCATTTAATTTTACTCCAGGATACATTAAACATTTGTAATGTTAAAGTTAATGGATTTTGAGAACGTATTAAATTTTTATTAAAAGCACAACTTTGTGACTATATAAATGCATACTTTTACGGTATGGTAATATGGTAAAGTTATGAAATGAATATCGAGAATTTTTATAGATTTCTCTATTGAATGTTTGACAATTTGAGTTTGTATGATATGTTCATGCAGGATAAGACACAAGAAGCATAAAAATTGAACATCCATGAGCCACAGAATAACCTATAAAGAACAGATGTGCAGAATTTCTTCCAGTGTCCTTGGATATTAGAGCCTGCGAAGACTGACCCTTTCACCAGGTCACGCTTGGGCTTACTTGGTATTTGGCTTCTTTTTTTTTTGGCTTTTTTTTTTAATTTATTTTTTATGATTGAAATATAGTTGATTTATGATATTGTGTTAGGTTCAGGTGTATGTATATATATTTTTTTCTTTTCCAGATTCTTTTCCATTATAGGTGATTGAAAGATACTGAATATAGTTCCCTGTGCTCTACAGTAAGCCCTTGTTATTTATCTATTTTATGTAGCATGGTGTTTGGCTTTAATGCTGACACTGAAACGCCAAGAGCAGTCAGATCAGTGAAGTCTGGAAAGTGAACTGTTGAGGTCTGTTCTGGAAAGTTAAGACTCTACTTGGAGTGGTACCACTAGGTAATTGATATAGTCTGTGTAATAAAAAAGTATTTACTATACACCAGAAATCTGTTGTAACATGACTCATTATAAAATGAATTAATACATACTATGTACCATAGTCTTTCAGTTTTAAAAGACCAAAAAAAAAAAAAGATTTTTGTTGGATAATTATTTGAAATAACATTATTAGTGATTTGATGTTCAGTTTTAAAAGCCTAATGAGTTATTAATGTATTAAAAATGGCATTAATAATAATGATAGTCCTCACAATGTATCAAATGTGTAAATAATGTTTACAACTTATTAACAAGAGATTATAATTTATAAGTGGAATATATGCATATTTGTAATAATTACTGTAATTATTGAAAAGAGGCTTGTTCCCCCACATATGGTTCTCCTTTAGATAACATCTAAAATTGAAGCTTAATATAGTACAAGTTTTTTTTTTTAATTGAAGTATAGCCAATTTGCAATGTTGTGTCAATTTCTAGTGTACAGCATAATGTTTCAGTCATACATATACATACATATATTCATTTTCACATTCTTTTTCATTATAGTTTACTCCAAGATATTGACTATAGTTCCTTGTGCTACACAGTATAAACTTGTTGTTTCTCTATTTTATACCTAGTGGTTAGTATCTGCAAATCTCGATCTCCCAATTTATCCCTTCCTACCCGCTAGTACAAGTATTTATATCCCACCATCATTAAAAATTTTGACAAAGTAGATAGTGCAGGGCAAAGAAATGTCTTTATTTTGTGGAATCCTAATTTTATCACTATTAAAGTCACTTCAGTGACTTTACTCACTCGTCTAACGTTTATATTTTGAGTTCCTTCTGCCTGAGCCCAGCAGTCTGCTAGGTTTTGCGTACACAAGGATAAACATGTCAAGGAGTTCATGGTCAGTGGTGGAAACAAAAGTGAAAACAGAGGTTGGAAACCTTACACTGGGATGGATGACAGAGATAATAACGGGAACCAATTCAAGAGCTACTGAACAGGAGCCCCGCCCTGATGGGATGTGCGTTGGTGCTGGTGAGGGCGAAGGGAGAGGAAAGGAGAGCTCCCCAAAGGTGAGGCTGGCCTTTGTGAGGAGTGGCCATGGTGCTGTGTAGTCGGTGCCCTGCTGCCTTTCATTCCATGTGGAGCAACTGTTTTTAGACTTTTGACGACAGGCAGCACAGGGCTGTAATCCTTGAGAGAAGGGAATCTCCACATTCACCCTGACTTGCTACCTGGACTTCCCAAACTGCATCACAGAACGATGGAGCTCAGAGAGATAAGACCCTGTGGTAATGGCTTTAGAAGAGATCAACACACTGATAGAACGGAGCAGAGAAACCAGAATTACACCTAGACACATACGGTCAATTAATTTCTAGGAAGGTAACAAATTCAGTGAAGAAAGAAAAGTCTTTTTAACCAGTGGTGCTGGCATAACTGGATATCCATATGGAAAAAATGAACCTTGACCCCTGTCTCATATTACATATAAAAATGAATTAATAAGCCTAAATATAAAAGCTATAATTATAAAGCTTCTAGATGAAAACAAAGGAGAATATATTGATGATCTTGGGAAATGTAGACTTCCTAATCATCACCCCCAAAATTGATACATTGGATTTTTATCAAAATCAAACACTTCTGTTCATTAGGAGACACAACTAAGGAATGAACAGGCAAACCACACAGAGAAAATGTTTCACACATAGGAGAAAATGTTTATGATACATATAGTTGCCAAAAGACTTGTATCTAAACTATTAAAGTAATTCCTATAATTGTACAAAGGCCAAATGTCTGATTTTTAATTAAAAATTAAAAAAAAATTAAATGGGCAAAATACTTGAATAGGAACTTAATAAAAGGAAAATATACAAATGGCCAGTAATCACACAGAAAATTACTCAACATCATTTGTTTCATCAAAGAAATGCAAAATAAACCTAAAAAAAAAAAACCACTGTTTAAACACTAGAGTAGCTAAAAATTAAAAAGATTTATAGCACCAATTGTTGGCAAGGATGTGGAGCAACTGGAACTCTCATAAATTACCCATGGGAATGTAAAGTGGGACAGCCAATTTGGAAGACAGTTAGGCAGTTCCTTATGAAGGTAAACGTGCGTCTATCTGCTCTGACTCACCGGTTCCATACCTAGGTATTCACACAAGAAAAAAAGAAAAAACAAGACCATCGGTCCACAAAAGGCTTGTCCAAGAGTCTTCATAGCAACGTTATTCACGTAGTCTAAAACTGAAAATGATTCAGATGTCCACTGAACAGAGAGTAGATAAACAAATTGTGATATATTCATACAATGAAATACTTCTAATGAGTACTTCCCTTACCTATTTAACTATTCCTTTAGCTAACAAAGAAGTCACTACTAACACATATAACAGAAAAAGAGAATCTCAAAAACTTGCTAAGAAACCAAAAAACTAGACACAGAAGTGTACATGCTGCAGGATACCACTTATAATTAATTCTAGAGCAGGCAAATGACTCAGTTTTTATAGATATCATGGCAATGATTGCCTCTTTTGGGGGGCATCATTTGACTAGGAAAGTGCATGAAGGAATTTTCTGGGGGTGTCCATATCTTGAATGATGTAAACATTTGCTGAAACTCATCATACTATTTAAAGTGCAAGATTTGTGCATTTCATTGTATGTAAATTACATTTTAGTCAACAAGGCAGAGTTGACAAATGAATATATTCTGAAAGCTTCTTTTGATCCTCCTTTCTTTGTGCTTGTGTATGTGTTATATATGTGTAAGCTACTGTACAAATTCTGTAGGTTGTACATACTTCTTAATTGGTGCTCACACATATATTTGACTTTTTTCTACCAAATTCAATCATTTAGAAGGTCCTGACCATTCCACTTGCAAAAATATCTCCAATTTATCCCCTCACATCTGTACTTACTATGTTTGGCCTTCATCATTTCTCACGTAGACATTACATTAGTCTCCTACCCAATGTCCCTGCCTCTGGTCAATTCTTTCATCTGTCTTCCTTCATACTAAAGCCTTATCTTGCTAACATTCCAATATGTTTATACGACTCACTTGATTAAAAACCTTCATCAGCTCCCGCTTTCCACATGCCCATGCCTCAAGGCATATAATAACATTTAAAGTGAAGGTAACCTTAAAGTGTGCTAGACTGGATGTTTGATGTTTATAATCCCATGCTTTTTTGTCACAACCACACGAAGTGAGTGCATTTACCCACCTTCATTATATGAATGAAGTAGCTCACGGATTTGTTGAGCAACGTGCCGGAAACCCAGAGCTAGCAAATAACAGTTGGGATTTGAACCTATGTTGTCTGACTCCAGAGCCTAAATACATGTCCACTCTACACGCTTCCTCTCTTTAGAGTCTGCCTCTAGACTTTGTCACCCAAAGTAGTCTTCTACCTCAGCCCTGGGCTCCCAGCTTCTGTCCATACCCAGCTTCCCTGTGTTCCTTTACACCTCCACCCATTTGTTCTCATGGCGTACTCTTTATCACTCAAGTTCCCCATCAAAGAGTCACTTCCTTAGGAAAGCTTTTCCTGGGTTCCTCCAGGTGGAGCATCACCCGTAGCTCTGTCCATCCACAGCATGTCGGTCATGGGTCCTTTCCCATATTCATCATCTTTTATTTTGAAGACATGTTTATGTATTTCTTTCCCCTCATTGGAGCTCTGCCAGAACCAACTGTCTTCTTATCTTTGTATTTCTCATTCCATAACATTTGGAGAAGCAGGTCCATAATAATAATTTGTTGAATAAACAAACGTTTTACTGCCAATCTAGCATCAAAGTTGCATTTACCTAATTTTGATCTCTCACTCTAAATTATTTGTTAGTAATAAAATGGCTTAAAGCTCAACTGAAAAGCTCAAAAATCAAAAAGGAGAACAAAATGGGGATGAGGTGTCTTGTTTCCTGGGCTGAGTAGCCTTATGAGGTTACTCTTTAAGAGCACTGTAGAATGTGGAATTTTTCAGAGCTTAAAATGATTGGCTGAGATATTAAGCTGCTTTGCCAGCTGTTTAAAAAATGGCTTGCTCCCAGCATATAAATAACTACTGTTATGTCTCTATAAAATTCTAGACCTTGAATGGCATATTTGATTAGAGTGAAATGAAAAAGAAAGAATTGTTATAAACAGGAAGCTGAGATTCAAAAGGTACATTCAGTAACTGCCTATGGTGAGTTCAAATAGCCTTTCCAAGTATAGACATAGAAAATTAAATAAACTCTTAAAGGAACTAAAACATAGACCTTACTGGAATTTAATCGTACTCTTAGCAGTCTCTTCCTTTTATCCCTTCAACGGGGCTTATTGCGAAAGAGTCAACTGCATGTCCTTTTAGCAGTTTCTACCCCGATTATATCAGTGTAACATCTTTAATGTCTGTTTGTGTGATCTTTTTTAAGAGGGTTTTTTTTCTTTTTTAATTTCAGAGTTTGTTTTTCAGTTATAGTCAGTTTACAATATTGTGTCAGTTTCTAGTGTACAGCATGTTTCAGTCATATGTACACGTATATTCTAGAGAGATTTTCTTTTATATATGTGCTTCTGATAATACTAATTGCTGGTTCCATGCATCAAGTTTGAACAGTAACAGCTTGTAAATACGCCTGTGCAGGAGTGGGATCTTCCATTTCCAGTATGAGTTATATCAATGGGTGTCTTTTGCTACGTCACCCATTGACCTACCTGATTTTAGCTGTCTTTACATACCACTGATGTTACTAAGTTCCATTCATTGTGTTAAGTTATAGGAATGGAAATACGACTTCCCTTATGAGATGATTAACAATTAGCTGATGAATAGACCTTGTATACAGGAAGCTGGCTGATAACAATGGGGATGGTGAGGAAAAAGAAGAGAAAAAAACTGAAATCAAAGTATTACTTCAAGCCAACAAGCATTTATGGAACATTGAACTTGTATGCCCAGCTCTGTATTAGACCCTGAGGACACACACAAATACGCCACTGGAAATATGGGGACCTCCTTTCAGTATGTTCAGTGAAAAAGAGTAAAAGATGAAATGCAGCAGAAAACTAAGGAAGAGTATCAACTCAGATCTAGAAACTTCTAGGAATTTCCTACTAGGTATGGTGCAAATAGATCAAGATAAAGAGAAATACTGAGGGAGCAGTCACAGTTTGCTGACCTAAGGTGGAGAACATCATCACTGGAAGGAGGTAGGAGATATGGGGGAACAGATCCATTCACAGTGCTGGAGCTTGTGAGGGGAAGAATGGGCTTGCAGTGCCCTTGGTAGCATACCACTCAGCCTCGGTTTCCGCCTTATGATCAGCTGCATCCGGGCAGCCTCGAGGTTTACCTGGGGACCACAGCCAGCAGGAGACCATCTGTTCGGTGGGGGTGTGATAGCAGCCAAGGGGAGGAACCAGGAAAAGCCACAGGTAGTGCTGTCTGGTATGAAGCCCCATCTGCGAGGAAGATGGTCACAGAAATGGTGCCAACACACCGGTCCTTCTCAGGCCTCTTGGTCTGCTGGTGGGTGAAGCAGTGGGGTGTGTTTATGCCAACAACGCATCCTTGGGCAAGATCATAAATGCAACTAGATTGACAGTTAAGGACACCAAGAGAAAGCCACTCCAATGTAGGGGTAGACACCAGAGTTGTGTAGACTGCTTCTTATTCTTGAATGAGAAAACACTAAAATTGAGTGCACACACCCCTGCCCAACACACCCACATTTATGGTGATTCATTTGCTACCACTCACAGTTACATCCTTCAACCCCTACCATTGGTACCCATCAAAATAAAAATAGAGGTATGAGCTGCTCGGTTGCAACCTTTTATTGGTGGTGCCATGTGTCTGTTTGACTCATTGCTCCGACCTTGAGAACCCACTCCCACCTGCTTGCTGGGGCTCAGGCCCCACTATGCTCTGACCTCTAGCACATGCGTGTTTCATAATTTCTCAAGGTTTCCCTGACTTGCACCTCCTAACTAGATCCTTCTGGTTGACTGTTGGCTTCTGGCCCAAATTTCCTTTTCCCTCTTTCTTTGCTCTTAGTGTTTTTTGCACTGCTGACCTTGCCCCATTTTTGAAATCCTTCCCTGTCAAGCCCTATCTGGGCAACTTTGAGTGTCACGGGTTGAATTTTGTCTCCTCCCCACAAATTCTTACGTTGAAGCCCCAACCCCTGAAGTGATGGTATTTGGTTTTAGAGGAGGTCTTGAGGGTGGGCCCCTTCACCTTCGAGAGGACACAAATGGTATCCTTTTGCAGTCCAGGAAGAGAGCGCTCCCCAAGGACGTCATCAGCTGACCCCTTGAATTCGAGGACTTCCCAGCCTCGAGGACTTCCCAGCCTCCAGAACTGTGAGAAAACAAATTTCTGTTGTTTGAGCCACCCAGTCTATGGTGGTTTTTAATAACAACCCGAGCTGACTAATATAGAGAGGAATTTACAGATTAGGAAAACAAGATTCAGAGAACAAAGGACTTTGTTTCAGAATTTAGCTGATTAATCCTCTATTTGACTAAAAAAAAAAAATCTTTGCTCTTTTCAACACATAGTACTGCATTAAAAATTGGATAATTTGCCCCAATCATAGTAACCACGCTGATATTGAAGTGGAAATATGGTTTAAATGCTCCATCTTGCTTGTGGGTGAGCTGTTGAGGACTACGACCTTAGACTTCCTATATTTAGACACCATGTTTGGATTTTACTTGCATCTCTATCTAGGACTTGTCTTTCCGTTATACATGTATTTGCATAAAGACACGTGTATTCGAGCTACTTGTAAATCGTGAGACTGTAGGATTTAGTCTGTTGACTTTCCATAACGTAGCACTTAGCTGAACACCAGATACATGTGACTTCTTTTGGGTGATACTTCATCGGGATCATGTTTTTGTCGTGTTTTGGTAAAATAGGAATAAAATCTGAGTCTCAATTTCCCCTCAGCCACTTTGAATATTTTCTAAAATAAGAGGCATTTCTCTTAAGAGACCAAAATGAGAGGCCAGCCAAACAGTCAGCATCATTCTCTGGAGAACCTTGGAGGAGACCGAGGCCAGCTCCATGGAAGGCGGAAGACCTCCATTGGGTGCCAGCCACACGGCACCCGTGGACAGTAATACGGTCCTATATTTGCTATGACCTCTAGGTGACTGAATCTTAGCTCATCATGTCACTGAAAGTAAGAGGGTATTATGTTCCCAAGGAACTATGAAAAATAACTTTGTATCTCTAGGACTGGGCCTGTTGGGAAAATGGCTTGTTTAGCATTTAGTTTTAAGCAAAACTTGAACTATTTTATTTTTCCAATTCAAAAAAAAAAAATGGAGTGACTATATAATATACTGAATCATAGTAGTTCTTTTAATGTTATTTCTGAATATAAAATCCAGTTCATCCCTGGGTTTGAAGCAACTCTGCTTAAGTCAGCAGTCTGAAGCCAGAGCTGCAAATGACAGTGGTGACAAAATGATCCGGTTCCCACACACGTGGCCTAAGCCAAACCCCTGTTGACTCATGTTAAGCAGTCCTTTTGAAGGAAGATGAGAATTCCATCAAATACCTTTGTTATGTATTTATAAATGACAGAAGCAAAGTTTATGATGTTAGGATATAATTTAATGGATCTTGGATTGCATGTGCAGTGAGTTATGGCAAAAAATAGAATTTCATGTTTTGCAGTAAAACAGGCATTTATTACCAGAATCACTGATCTGTTCTGGAGACCTGTGCTTATCTTTTTTTGCCATTTGTCAAAATGGGTTTTGCTTTTTATTTCTTCTATTTATTTACATTATTTTCTTCATGTTCATTTCTCTAGAGTAGGTGGTGTTTGCAAAATCTAAAAACCTTAGTGCTTTTCTTTCATATGGAAGTTTAGATCTCATCCAGAAAGTCAGGTCTGGGACAGATTACAGATATTCAGCTGCTGCAGCCTGGGCGCAGTGACCCTGTCCCCTGCCCAGCTGACGTGAGGAGAGCACCCCAACAGAGGGACCACTTGGTGGAGAATGTGCCACCGGCTTGGCCCTTGAGTTATGAGAATCAGTTGTCACTTTGGAAAAAAGAAAGAAAACACCTTATGGACAATAAAGTTTCAGATCCTTGTCTTTTTAAAGGACAAATGCAATTAATACAAATATGGAGGCAATAGGGAATTTATCAACTGGGCGAAAATAGAAAATTCAGTGTGAAACAATGTCCTGTATTTCTTCTTTTGCATACAGCTGTATACATGTTGATTTCACTTGCAGTCTCAGTTTCAGGTCATCAGGAATAAGGTTTTAACACGCTAAGTCTACAGCAGGGTTTCTTAACCTTGACACCATTGACTTCTGGGTCCAGGTCAGTCTTTGTTGTGGGGGGCTGTCCTGTGCATTGTAGGATGTTTAGCAGCATCTCTGGCCTTTATTAACTAGATGACAGTAGCACTGACCCTCCTCCCCATCCAGCCAGGACAGCTAAAACTGTCTCCAGACACTGCCAAATGTCCCCTGCAGGCAAAATCACCCTCCTTCCCTCTCTGACAACCACTGGATATATTTCTTGAGTACAAAGACTTAATTATTCATCTTTGCATCCCTAGTCCTTAGCAGTACCTAGCTTTAGCATGTGCACAGCAAACGTCTATTGAATAACTAAGTGGAAAGCTGAAACTAGTATCTCTATGTATGTTACCATTTTTGTGCCTGAATATATTAATATATGTGCTTTTTTTTAAAAAGAGAGGTCTTTTGGTATATTTTTTCTAGGAAGTTTTTATTATTACTAGGATAACAATTTAAATGTAATCATTAATTCCTAAATGAATTTCTTCATTAGTTATAATTACACAACAAATTTGTATTGTATTGAAGTATTCCAATGAATTTCATTGACATTAATGTCAGTATGTTTATCGTTTCTTCTGAGGATGCCATGAATCCTGATTTATTATGGGGATAATACGTGTCTTTAGCAAAGGCTGGTGAAAGTATAGAGACCCTTCTGGTCCTACCTGGCCCCCAGGAGTCCTTCCCCCAGGAGCACCTGGCGTGTGGTGCTGGCTTAGCCCTGCTCCGCTGGGCAACATGACAGTTGGCTTGAGTACCCCCTGGAGAATGTGGTGATTCTCAGTCACCCGCAGAAGAAATTGAGGCAGGAAATGAAAATGGGAGAAAAGCTGCACAAGCCCAGATAGTGCTGAGATGTCAGTTTCATCTCGACATTTAAGAGGGACAAATTGGCAATGATCAGCGTGACTGCTCTTAGCAAACTAACATTTAGGCAGCGTGTGCTTTGTGCTGGGCACTGTTCTGAGAACTCGGTTTACCCATTTAATCCTAAATAACAAGGGCAAGGGAGGTACTATTATTATCTCCATTTTACAGAGAATAAAACTGGCAGAGAGTATATTAATATAATTCATTAAATCGATAAATGTCATTGGAGTGCATACCATGTACTAGATGTTGTGGATATAACACAGTGTATTCATGCAGGGTGTTCTCCCTGACCTCAAGGAGCTTATATTTATCTGGTAGAGATAAAAATTCAAATATACAAAGTACCAAGTCAAACATATTAAATAACATAAAAGTGGATATAATAATGTGCTCTGTTGCCTGCTGTGCAATGCTGGGCAAGTCATATCACTTCTCCAAACCTGTTTTCTCATCTTTAAAACTGGCACAATAATAATACCTTACGAGGTTGTTGAAAGTACAATGTCTGCATTTATGATAATAAATATTATGTAGTAGAAGAGTAATAATAGAATGAGAGATGATTTCCACTTGGTGTACAATGAAAATTCCAGAGATTTCATAAAGGTGATATTTGAGCTAAAGCTTGAAGGATTTGCAACATTTAACTACCTAGTAACAGAGGGAAAAATCTATTCTTAGTGGAGAATATGATACAAATAAAAGTGTAGAGCAGGAAAGCTCAGAAAATAAGAAGAGCCTAGAGTTTTGTTTCTTTGTGGCATGAAAGAGTGTTGGAGAAGAAATGGAAAAAGAATAGGTTGAGGCCATATCATCACACTAGCCTTGAGTTAGGGATTTGCAATTTTTCGTTAGACAGTGTGGAACCATGGATAGCTTTTAAACAGAAGAATTGCTTTGGGAAGACTTGTCTGCTGTGGATATGCCGCATGGACTTGTGTGGAGGGGAGTAGCATCCAGGGGCACGACCAGGAGCCCACTGCACCAGAGTACATGGAAGGGGCTGCTGCGGCCTCATCTCTGCCCGTGGCCATGGGAGTGGCTGGGCAGGGAGAGGACAGGGTCCTTTAGATGACAGAATTGGCTGGGTCTAGCAGAGATGGCGGAAGGAGGTGTCCAAGTCAAAAAGATCAAAGAAGTTTTTTAGATACTGAGGATGAGTAACTGGAAGGATTGTGCAGCAGTATTGAAGATCCGGAAAACTCCAACATAAGCTGCAGGGTTTGCTAACGAGTTTGCCTTCTGACATCTTGAATTCGAGGTGCCATCTGTTCCGGGCTGTGCAAGAAACAGATCTCCTTTCCAGGACCGAAACCTGAGCTGGAGGTAGAAATTGATTAGTTGTTTAAGCTGCCAGAATTGTAGAAACTGGGGAAAGGTTAAAAGATGTTTCCATTAACTGAGTGGCCTGGAGCAAGCAGTGATGATGCCTGGGGAAAGGAGAAGGTGGGAGGGAGGTGGGAGGAGAACTCAGGGAGAGACCTCCAGGAAGCTGAGGTGGAGGGAGAACCCAGAGAGCGGGGTCGGTTTGGGATTCAGCTGTCTCAGAGAGTCTGAGGAGGAGGAGAAAGACTAAGTAGAGTGATCATGGGATTTGATAATTAGGATTAAACTGACTTTGAGATTAAAATTTGTGTTCTGTGATGGAGGCAGAAATACTGTGGCAAGTAAGGAGTGAGTGTTGCAGGGAAAGGTTATGCTGGTTATATGGAAAGGGGTGGAAATTCAAACACCCACCTTGGAACCTTCCAGTCTCAGGGGGTCAGTCTTTGCACAGAGCATGTGCCTATGTGTGTGTTTGTGTGCGTGTATGCGTGTGTATGTGTAGGGAGGGAAGTGGATGGTGAATGAACATGCTTGTGCCCTGCTTCAGCCCTAGTCAGTTGTTTCCATGTGAAAATGTGAGCCCCGTGTTGCCAGTGGTTTTGATTTTTGAAAAGAAATGGACAATCTAGGGTGGTTTTTGTTATGTGGAATTTGCACATTTTAAAATGTTGGCTCAAATTTTTAAAAACTGTCCAAACCAAACAAGGCATGTCTGCAGAAGGGACATAGCCCTCAAGGCTGCAGTTGGCTCCTCTGGTACAGATCATAGGTTCCTGATGGTTCTTCGTGGAGAGGAAAAGAAAGAGAGCCTGGCTTGTCACAAGCACTGGATAAATATTTGTTGAATGAGAAACAAGGTTGTGGGAAGAGTATTTTTAGATAGAAGGAAATGTAGGGCTTTAATTGAATGTAGCTGTGACAGAGTGGCTGTCATGGTCATGTGTGGCAGCTCAGAAGATTCTGGTAAATTAAACTATGAGACATTTCTATTTAAAAAATGTTTTATTCCCCTGTCAATATTGGCCTCTTGTTACCTATTAACACGATTGTCTTCACACCACTGGTAATTGACAGTGGCAGGAGAACCAAGATAAATTTGTAATATTATTATCACTATATTAGCACCATTGCAGATTAGTAATTATTAGAACAAGAGTAACAGCACTAAATCATTAAGGAAGCGTGCCTTATCTGTCCTTTGTGATGTATGTAAAAGTAGTCGCATTTTTCTGCTTGAGTTAAATAGAAGTCAGGGCATGGACCTTGCAGAGACACAAAGGGGTAGAGACGTGTAAGAGCAGGTGCACAGAAAGTGTTTCCATTCAGGATAGTTTCTTAAACCTTCAGCAAACTCTTCAATTCTCAATCTCAGTCTTCTCCAAAGTACAGTTTTCTGTTCAAACTCAAATAGAGTTGAAGTCACAAATAGCGTACAGTCCAGACATACAGACCATCGATGACTGAAAGTCCTCTGTGACTACTAATTTGGGAAATTGTAATAGTGCCTGTGTATGATGGACGTTCCCATGTGTGCTTACCCCTTAAGGTGCAAGAACTGCATCAGGATGTCTTAACTTCAAGGTAAGTATTGTTGCCCTTAGACAGATGAGAAAACTGAGTCTCAGAAAAGTCAGGTAACCTGCTTAAGGTCACACACTTAGTAAGTTATACAGCTGGGATCTAATACAGGCTGACTCCAGAGGCAGTTTTAGCCAGATTAACCTCTGAGTGACTGTTCCATTGAGTTTCATGACTAGAGCTCATACTTTCTTCCTAAGGAAGCAGTAGTCCTTCTTTTGCCCTAGCCTTTGGGGACAGCTACAGTTTTCCATTTTTCTAAAAGAAACTGCAGAAGTAACACTTTGAACTCAATCCCAGTGATTTCCAGTGAGGAGCTCATGGTTGTAGATTGTGCTCACATTTTAACTGTGAAGACTTTGGGACTTTTAATTTTTCTTTCTCTGTCTTTTTTTTTTTTTTTTTTTTTTTTTCCTGAAAGCGTTTTGTTAAGTTACCATTTCCTTGTTGGGCTTGGCCTTGTGTGAAATCCTCAAAGGAGAAGTCAAGCATCTTTGCCCCATCATTTTCCGGTGTCTGTGTTCTTTGCCATGTCCTTTTTCTCTTTGTAGTCAAAGTTCTTACACAGGTCATATTTTTCAGGGTATATGCAACTGGGAAGGGGATTTTTAAGACTATAATAATTAACCTATCCTTTTATGAAGCCTTCACACGGGGCCCAGCGGAAAGCATTTGTATGCCTTACTCTTCTCTCCAGAAACTCAAATGTATCTCTGCTCTTTGTCATGGTTGAAAAGAAGCATCTAGGGTTTTGTCTTTTAACTCAATGTATGTGTGTATTTGAATGCAAATATATAAATACTTAAATATGTAATATATAAGTATGTTCGTGTATATCCGGATGCAACCTACATATCCCTTCAGACAGATGTTCATTAGATAGTAAATATTAATACACTGTACAGGTATGCAACTTTGTAGGACTCTATTTTTTTAGGCAAAAATATGTTCCTCTGCAGCCGCACCACACAGGCTAAACATCTGTTTTAAAGTGTGTTAAAACCCAGCAACTCAGTGTCAGTTGGATCTGGCTTGACGGTACTGCTGGCTTGGTTATGGCTCTCACTGGGGGAGGAGAGCTTTCTGATATCATCCAAACCTCCAGAGGACCATTCAAAGCAGCTGGTATTCTATATATTACATAATTATGAAGCACACAGTGTAGTTTAGAATACTTAAGAGGCACTAGGGGCCCACTTCTCAAAGTATTTACAGCCTTTTATTCTTCTAAAAACAATAATTTGCATGCCTAAAATGATGTGTGTACCTTTGCCATGCAAATTTCCTTTGGCTTTTTTCTGGTGAAACTTGCTCTGAAAATATCAATGTGGAGCAGTGAAAAGACCAGAGGGAGATGTAGTTGGCAAGAAAGGAGTTCTTAAATGTTTTCCCCAAAGTTTGAGTGTTCAGCAGGAAATGTGGAAGGTCTGAGTGAAGGATGCCCCTCTGAGGACAGACATAGCATCTGAGGAGAGGCTCAGAAAAGAGGTGTCAGTCTTTGCATTGAAAAAGATGGTCTGGGCTGAGTGCCTATCCGATAGGCCAGCTCTGGTGACTCTTACTGACTTAGCAGAGCATTGAGAACATTGTTTCTTTCATGCAGATCCCACAGAATGGTAGTCAGGCAAGGCTTCCTGCCAAGGGTTGTTAAAGTGACTGATTTTGGAGCTCAGTGAACCTGATCCCACAGCGGGCTCTCCATGTTCACTTTCCAATTGTCGTCCACCCTTCAGGACCTCATGCAGTGAGCCATTCACTCGGCAGATAGGAGCTGTGCCTCTGTGTGCCAGGGGCTGTGCTGGGCAACGGGAATATAGAAATAAACGTAATAGTATCATCCTTCCGAGACTCAACTGTTGAAGAGCAGGAGAAAGACGTGAAATCAAATCGGCATGTCCAGGTGTCCAGGGCATGTTAGTAAGAGCAAGTTTGGGACTAGTTGGGGTGCCAGGGAGGGAGTGTTCAACTCTGACTTGGGTAGCAACAGCCACCAGGAAGGGCTTTGTGGTGGAGGCGATGCCTGAGGCAGACCGCGTGGAGAAACATTCCTAGAAAGAAGCTGGAAGCGTGAAAGGCTTGGGAAGATACTGAAAGGTGGGAGAGGAATGACCTGCTCTAACATTTTGTTTGTTTAATAACTCTTTTAACAAAGCACTTTGGAACATTCTTGACCAACCTATGTCTTTTGAGTGGTCTGTGTCTATAAGGTGCCTGATCTTTGCTCTTTACTGAAAATGTCCCAGATGGTGGTACTGCCATCGTGGTTGAATGAAACCCCTCCCAGGGGTCAAGTGGGGGCTGAAAATCTTGAGTGACTGTCACATGATTTATATCCAAAATGAAACTGGTAACTGAGTATTTAACCTGGCTTCAATTTAATTTTGAAAGAGATGACTTTAAAAAAAATAAGCATACTTTGATAGCAGATTAAAAGTGAACAATAACTGACTACAATTTAAAAAAAATTGAACAAGCTCCTTTTAAAACTCAAGCTTAATATACCCTTTTTGTTTGTGGGACTGTACTAATAAAAATATATTGAAAACATGAGTAAATCACCAGATCAAAGAAGTAGTGATTAATTGTACATGTATAGACATGGTATTACAAATAGTAAATGTGTACAGACTATATATTGAACATAAAATATTAAATGTATCTACAAGGTACTTCTGTAATATTATTGCATAAAAAAGACAATCAAAAGGACCATAATCTCAGGGAGCAGGGTACAAAATACAATTTTTTAATGATTTTCTCTGTGTATGCAAAACTGTATATGATGAAGCTAAATGTATTTTATTAACAAAATTTTTTTCTGTGGGGAATACGCTGTGGAAGCAGCAAATTGAACAAAGTTCTCCCTTTAGGAATGGACAGAGGGATGCTTCTCACCATCCCTCAAAAAAATCTACTATGACCAGGCTGGCCTGAAAGTCACGTGTGAAGATGATCTAGTTTCTGCTTTGTTCTGCTCATTCAGCAACACAAGAGCACCTATTGTATGCTGACACAAAAGATATAAAAGATAAGTTTGTCCATGGCCTCAAAGGGGCTCTAGTCTAGTTGAGGAAAGAGACGTGTAGACAAAAAAGCAAAGACACCTAATGGGTCTAATAATGAAAGTGTGATCAGGTTACAAAGAGAAAGTAGTTCATTAAAATGGAAACCTTGCCTAGTTCATCCCTCACTGCTTTGGATCTGAAAGCCTTTGCTTCAGACTTCCTGCCACATTTCTCTTTCGTCACCGCCACACTTAAATGTTCTCTTGAGTGCCATATATATTTCTGTTATGATGTAAACTCCCTGAGAGCCACATAATGTCATATTCATATTTATATGCCCCATAATGCATTGAACATAGTAGAAATTCAATACATGTTTATGGAACAAGTGAACGGCCCAGTATTGTGTGAGGCCATGTGTTCAGTAGTCATAGAAAGTTTTTCATCTCAGGCTCAAGCAAACAGTTTATTTCATAAATCTGACAATTGCAATAGTGAAGGAAAGTGGCTACATCTGATCTCAACAAGTATTGATTGACTGATTGATGCTCCTTCCAGTTGCCATGTGAAAGGGAAGAGGTTTCTTCATAAAGCTGGTGGCCTCTGACATGCACCACAGTGTCTTTTTTTCTTAATAGTCTTTTCTGTCAGCTAAGGTCATGCTACCTACTATGCAGGAAAAAAAGTCACTTTTAGAAATATGGAAAGACAGAAACTTCTCTTTACTAAACCATAGTTGTATGGTGTGTTGAAAGATGCTACCCAGAAAACAATTATTTGTGAGGTTTGGTTGGATCATTTTAACCTCCGTGGGAGGCTGGGTTTTGTGTGGCATCCAGGAACTGCATGGGTAGTCCACCCTACCAGTTCACAAAGCCTGACACCCCTGACACCCCTGTTGTGAGTGTTATCATTCAATTTTCACACAGCAAGAGTGACAGGAGCTAATTGTTGGGCCCCTGTTTGTGTCCTTCCAACCCCATGAAGTTGACTGTTTTGCATAATAATCTGAATGGCTAATTGAAGCTCAGATAATCAAGTTTCTAAATCTGTAACTAAGATGTGCCAGAAAGCTGGGTTCCATATGGTGACAAGAAAAGACATTTTAGTGAGAAGAAATCTTTTCAAAAAGGTAGTTTATTTTTTGGAAGAAACACTACTTCTAAAGCGTATTACTTAAGATGTATTGTAAGGGTGTGGGCATAATTGACACACAGGAACATACATCTCTTTAATGAAATAAGTTAAACCATTTTGAGCCTTGGACAGTTAGAAACTTGAGTTCTCGATACTTCCATGGAAGGTAATGTCACATGGAATTGAACGGATGCTGTGGTCCATTTTGGAGAATAAAGCTGATGGTTTCTTCCATTAAAATAATGCTCTAAATTTTAGTGAGCTGGGCAGAGGGGCATGAAGAACCTTTAGGAGTCAATGCATATGCTCACTGTCTTGAATGCAATGATGGTTTCACAGGCACACACATAGGTCAAAACGTAGAAAATTGTATACTTTAAATAAGTGTGGTTATTGTGTATGTTAATAATGCTTCCATAATTAAAAGTTAGGTTTAGTGTGCTGGATTAGAAAGCCCTCGTACACACCTCTCATGTAGAATTATGTAGGACAGTCAAGACAAAGGCCAGTGTGCTTAATCTGGCAAATGCCTTCATGTATCATTCCTCCAACTATCCATCACACTTTCCAGGATCTAGGAGAATAAAAAGCAGTGGACGAGTTTTGTGATTAACATGTGTGTGTCTCTTCAGCATCTGGGATCAGTCACTACTTGCCTGGATCTGTCTCTGACCTGGAGAAGGGAAGCAGCGTGTTCCATCGCTGATGAAGCTAGGAAGTTGGTTATAATCCAGAATCTGGATTTAGGACTATGATACCAGCAAGTTACAGTTACTGCTTGTGACCCTTCCACCCTACATGGTCAATTTGATATTTTAATGCATTGAAATGTCACATTCACCTACTTTTATCTGGCCTCTCTACTTCTTTTCTTGCTACTCATTGCAAACAATACAGACAGAACTGTAAGAATAGGGCAAAAGAGTTTTACGAATTCCAAGTCAATTTCATCAAAGGGCAACCACTTAGATGTGAAGGAGCCTCCTAATGATAAAGAAAGACAACCTCATCTTTAAGACTCTCAGCCCCCATCTAAGTACTAACCAGGCCTAGCCCTGCTTAACTTCCGAGATCAGACGAGATTGGGTGCGTTCAGGGTGGTACAGCCACTGTAATAACCTTTAATGAAAAAGAACATGAAAACGAATATATGTATATATATGTATGACTGGGACACTGTGCTGTACACTAGAAATTGACACATTGTAACTGACTATACTTCAATTAAAAAAAAAAAAAAGGATCTCAGTCCTACTCTTCCCAACATAAGCTGAAGCACATCTCTAACTGCTGCCTGGAACTTGAGGAGGGGCTTCCCAGATCTGTACCTGTCGGGCCCAAGAGCTGAGGCTGGGACCAGAGTTTAAGAAGATTGGAATATAAGTCACTGGAGTTGAAGGCAGTGTGGGTGAGGAGAGGCCCTAAGAAAGAGGCAGCTAAGAAGAGGTAGAAGGTCACTTGGTGTGTCTTCTCCGTAGTTCCCAGATCATGGTGGAGACTTCCTTTCTTTCTCACTTACTTCCACACATCCAGCTGCATGGATACTCTGACACCCGTGTGAGGACAAAGAGGGGAACCAGAAAAGTTGAGGAAGCCAGGAGCGTGAGGTTTGTGTGGGGAGGACAGAAGAGATGTGGAAGCAGCAGCATCTCCAAGTCCGCAGGAGGTGGGGTCGGGGGTTGGGGGTTAGGGTGGCCTCCGGGCCCACCGAGGGTAGGCAAGAATTTCTTCAGTGCTTTCAGGTGGAGAAATTAAGTATGCGTATAGTTTTTCTATATCCCTTTCTTTACCTCCATTATTTCTTATTCTCTTGTCTGAATACTATTTGTTTCATTTCTAATTAGAATCCATATCTCAAGTTCAGGCTTATCTGTTTTTAGAAGTGAAAGTTTGACAGACTAACATCCCAATGTCCAAATGTGAAAATGAAGGTTAAAATTAAATAAGGATCCTATCTACATTTCTAAATATCTAAAAACAAAGCACAATTTTTCTTTATAGGTTGGACTATCCTGTTATAATTAACGTTAATCCATACCAAATGGGCTTTTAGGAAACAGGCTTTCCCGACCTCAGTTCAATTTCATTTTTCGCCTTTAATGATTTGCGGCAGCTCCTGCTCATTTTTGTTAGCCATGCACAAATGTAAATGGTAATGAGGCTTTTGTGTATGTGTGTGAAATTCAAAATCCATCCCTAGTCTATTAACTCTGTAAAGAAAGTTACCCTGTAGGAGGCCACAGTAGTCTGAACAAAAAGGCTTCTATTGTACAAAACCAATTTCCGTGTAATCAAGTTGGCAATAGAGTGTTTTCTCTTGAATGATATTTGTGCAGTGGTAGAGGTGTCTGACCTGGACACTGGACAGAGGAGTTCTATCACTTAGAAGGTGTTAAGATCAAAGGAAAGAAATGTTTCCTGAATGACTCGGCTGAAATCGCAGTGCTTCACAATAACGTTGCTTCCTGGCCACCTGGGTTACTGTTTTTATCAGACTAAAACTTGGGGAAGCTTGTGCATCATTTAACTAATTTATTTAGGAAACAGCAAAAGATTTCTGTGGATAAAAGGGGACCTCATTTTGATTTTAAGATTCTCCTTTTTTTGAAAACGTGCTAATTGTAATTGTCAGCTAGTGTCATGTTAGTGTATGTGACTAACTACAGTGCCTGGCGCATAGTAGGTTCAGTGGATATGTATTCATAAGTGAATGGATGAACCAAATTTCTCTTAAGCCATGGATGCCAAACAGGATGACTTAATCATACCATTCTACTCTGGAAAGCATTTTTCATGTTTACTTCCTATCATTTTCCAGTAATGCAAACGTTAATGCATAATCTTATAGAATTACTTTTCATTTCAGTAGATGCCTTTGTAAGATTAGGAATAAAATTTTGTAACGAAGGCAGTCGTTAGATGATTTTTATACTCTGAGAACATTTTAGCTCAGTGAAGAAACTCAGGGTCCTACAAGTACCCTTCTCCACCGCCACCCCTAAAGTAGTTCTGCAGAAACCTCTGAAGAGTCCAAACAGCAATCTGATCTTAATAAAAGTGTCACTTAAAAGCTCATGTAGGATCGTCCCAGGATCCAGCACAAGAGTCTGAGTGCTGCATTTACGAAGCTGTATCACACCGATGTGCCGCAGGGCCCTGCCTTGTAAATCGATGCTGATACAATTCGACAAGTCTGTAATCAGTTTGAGATCCTGTTCCAGTATGTTCTACAGCAGACAGACTGCAATTTTCTCTTTAGTTTTCTAGTAAAACAGATGATGATTGGGAAAGTTACCCTGCAGTATACTTGTTAATAGCTTTAAAAGGGGAGGTGGGAGTTAATATATTTTGTTCATTTAGTTGCTCCAAAACAGAAAAAAGTCAATTTTATTTTCTCCCTTTTCTAGACTCCCACGTATTTTCACACCACATTGTATTTCACATGGATGTGTTTACATGTGTTCCCCTCTTCTACCCACATGACACATTCCTCTAGAGAAGGGTCTCTCCAGGGATGTTTTGTGTCCCTGGAGCCTAGTGCAACATCTAGTATTTTTCCGAATGGAGTAATAGAAGTACACTTTTTAAAGTAAAAAAAGAAAAAAAAAATGAGTCTTCAGTGTTGACTCAAAAACGCACGTTCTAATATCATCTATTTGTTCCTATATCGACGTCCGCCAACTTGAAACTAAATACGCGAACTCCTTTAATACAGAGCTCTGATACAGAAGACCAAACCAAATGTGTATAGTAAATGCCACCAATTTATGTAGTCAATCCAACTGGTACCAGCAACTTTCATTTAATATGACAGGTGATGTTGTTTTGCTGAAATTGGTTTCATGCTTAAGGATGTAAAAATATGCTGTTTGAGGAGGGTTTTTTTTCAGTTGCAAATTTGAGCCTTACAGTTTTGAGTATGAGGGACCATTGTTTGAACTGTCAGTATTGTCTTGGTTATTTTTCCTTTTAACAGTGAACATGAATTTAAATCACTATTTGTTTTGAAAAGCTGGTTAATGTAATAGAGCATCTCAAAAACAACATTCATTTTTTTAAAAAAACACCATGTATGGAAAACTCTTCAGTGTGTATTTACTTCTGTACCTACTGTGGATGCAGTATATGAAGTCCAGTATATCCGGTCACAACATGACTATGGTCCTCATGGCCACGGCCAGGTTTCTGCATTCCTCATGGTTGTAGACCCTTGTGAGGTTTCAATTCTCCCACTAGTTTTCTCTGGGAAAACTCTGAGTAGTTTTATTTATGTCTCGACTCTTGGTTATAAGGAGAAAAAATTTTTAAATCCACGGGAAGCAGATTTTTAGATTTTCCATAGGATTTGCAAAACCAGTAATCATACTTTCCATCCTCCTTGCCCTAAGATTTAAGAAACACTGCAGTAAATGTACTTTATGTGGGTTAAAAAACAAAAATCCATCAGTGCGGCCTGATTTAGAAAATTATTTAAATAATTGTATACATATTTCCTTATATTTTTGATTAGCTTATATTTTGGTTATTTTTTTTCTGTGATGAAAATAATAAAATTACAGAATTTTTTTTAACAAGTTCACATTTCTTTGGCAGATTCCTGAAAAATAGTAGAAGTATTTACCTTATTAAACTTTGGGAGACTTTTAAACCTATTTGTCCAAGAGTATCATACTGTCCCAATCCAAACTTTCCCAGGGCTTAAGAAATTCTTAAAATTGAGAGCTATTAAAATTGACTTAACTCTTTAGTATTATTGGAGTTTAACTCCAGTGACTTTAAAAAAAAAAACTCGGGGTGGGGAGCATATAGCTCAGTGTTAGAGTGCATCCCTGGTATGCACAAGGTCCTGGGTTCAACCCCAATACCTCCACTAAAAAACAACAGCAAAAACTTCTAATTACCTCCTCCCAAAATAATAAAAATAAAAAATAAAATTAAAAAAAATTTTTTAAATAATGAAAGAAAAAAAAAAAACCTCCTTAAAATAAAATCTTAACTCTTTAGGGTATAAAGGTGATAGAATGTGCAGTCTCATTCCAAGATACCAGCTTTTTAGAAAATAACTAGGCAGTAGCAGAATTGAACTTGATACTAGACAGAAATAGATGTATACTAATGCTATGAGTACTGAGTGTTCAATGTTATTTTTTTAAAAAATCATGGACATTGTGATTATTCACTTCATTTATTTAATATTTAGGAACTGAATAAAATAGCAACAGCAACAAAACTTCTGCTTGTTTATGTAGGTGTAAGAAATAGAATTCTGTGGGTGCTTTAATACACATCATCTCATTTGATGCTTAGAAACTCCTCTGCATGGAGAGTTATTTCTGTTTTAAATTATAAGAGAGTTGAGGCTCAAGGAGGACTGTGAGACCCAAGGCCTCTCAGCTGAGTGGGGACACTTGGATGGAGCTGCAGCTCATTGGCAGAGCAGGATGGATGTCCCCAGTGCTCAGGGTCTGGCCATCTGCCACACTTAGGCACCTTGATGTCCTTGGCATCTCAGAGCTGTCATCTTGTTCTTAGATTGTGTGTCTAAGCTGTAGCTGACATATTGCTTTGGGAAATTTTGATATACTGATCTCTTAAGAATATAATTCTAATGCATGAAATTTTGGAAATGAATTTGAGAACTGTGGTCATATTCTAAGACTAAATTTTTCAGCGTCTTTGGGGAACTATGAGAAATTCTATGAAATTTGGTTTAATTTAAAAAATGAGATCAGGGTTCAATATACACGTGTTAACATATATGACCCTCTATTAAAAAAAACCCTAATATAGGGGGAAAAAATACATCACAGAACAGATAAACTAGAAATTGGCTAATTGCATTTTTTTAAAAAATGAATTCTTTACTTTATAAAACGTCCCCAAGGTTCCTTTAGTTTAGTCCTCAGTTCTCCTGGTGGATTTATGTGTTTGATTGTAGATCATTAACTACTTGATGAAATGGCTGGGCGAAAAAAGGGAAGCAAAAGTTGCTCAAGTTTTGGGAGCCAGGACTAATTACAAAACAACTTAGACGTGATAATGCATTTCTAAATTTAAAATGTGATCTAATTTGAATCACCCAAATTTTATTTATATAATTTTGTGAAAGACACCTAAGATTCTTTGCTACCGAAATTGGTGGAATGTTGCATTCATCCATTCAATATATATTTATTGGATGTTTAATGTGTTCCAGGCACTGTGCGGATCAATGATGAGCAAAACCAAACACAGTTTCTAACCTCATAGAGTGTTCACTCTAGTGCTCATCAATTTTATTTTGAAGTTTTATGGGGCTAGAAAATGTGAAATGATAATGAAGAATAAGTTCTCCTTTTAAATATGTACTCAAGCATCTCCACATGATAATTTCTTTGCCTTATGCAATATATCTTCTTTATACATTTTCTGAAATATATTATTGTAATGAATGATTATTGCTTTTGGATTATTTGTAAAAGATAAAGGGAAAAGTTTTTCTTAATTTGATTCTGGGCATATTTATGTGGATGTTTTCAAGCTCTGGAAATGGCAATTATCATAAATATCCCAACCAGCCCATTTTATTAGCATGAGTTCACATAACACAGATGAATCAATCTGACTTTTTTTCCTTTAGCTGTTTGGTCACCATAATAATTGGTTCTGTTACAGGTGGGTAGTATGATCTTAATTTCCTTTGGTAAGTTTGAGTGATTTAATCTCATCAGTGAATTATGAGTTGAAGATATGTTACAAATTTTTAAATCCCATCATTTTTGTGATGATTTCTCTGCCCTATGAATTTAATGAAAGAAAGTAATCTATTAATACTTCACATATACTTACTTATTCATGTGGAAGTAGTGTTACAACTCCATACTCTGTTTATATAAATGATCCATATAAATGATCTAATTCATTTATTTTTACCATGATTACAACTTTTAGTTGAGCAAATATTGAACTTTATTAATCCCACCTGTGTATCCTGCTGGGTAATAATATGTATTGGCACATGTATTTAAGATTCTTCAGGCTTCGAACAAAAATGTTGCCATGGGAACCTGATTTCATAGCCCATAGTCCTTTGCAGAACTACACCTGCCTTATGGTAGAGGTTTCCATGGCAACATTTTTGTTCGGGGAACATAGAACTTGAACAGAATATGCCACGAGTCTCTTTTAAATGTGTGCGTTGATAGTTGTGATATCACTATGGTTAATGTGTGTATTAGAAATACAGGTGGCCCCGTGGTGGGCAGCAGTGTTGTTCTTGCCTTCAGTGAATAGACTCGTATTGAGTTCAGTACTCACAACGCGTTGGATTAGGAAATTAAAGCAGTTTCTAGCCTCTTTTCACCATCTCTCCACCCTCCACTCACTTGCCCCTCCTGCTAGAACTCGGTGCAGTAATCCTCCATGGCTGGCATGACCAGAATGATCATTTGTGATAATGCAGAGCTGCAAGGAAAAGATGTGTAACTGATGTCTGGCCAAGCTCATAGGGCTCTATTTGAAAGGGCAGCATCCATCTTGGGAGCCTCTAATGCTACAGAATATTCTACAAGTGATTCTTCAACTTCCTCACATACACTTTAATCCAAAGAAGTCACGGGCTCCAATAGGAAAGCACAGGAGGACGGAGTGAGAATTAGTTTTCATATTTCTGATCAACTGTCTGGTCTCTTTATCTCTTATATTTACTTTCGGCACTAAAAAAGTTGACAACTCCTAAATTAAAGTGGCCCAAGTTCTTTCTTTGCTCGTCATCCATTTGTGTCATATTACATTTATAACTAAGGCCATGTGGGAAGAGTGTGCTATGGCCCTGCAACAGATAATCCAGGGTTATCACTATTGTGTTATGATGGTCCTATCAGCTGCTATATGCATCCTCATCCATCAGGACCAGGCTCTTATTGCTGCCAGGTAGGCTGGCATATTGCTATTTCTTGGCAGGTCTCAAAACATGCAGCGGTGGATTTTGCAGCCGCCTCGGCTGCTGTTCTGCTCTACAAAAGAGCTGAATGGGGGCTATTATTAATGCCAATCATCCTCCACCCGCAAGGGTATCAAAGGGACTTTTAGAGACCAGAGGGCTGCTTTCAGCAGAAACCCTAATCAGATCATCTTCCTTGATCAGGGAAAGGAATGTCAGAAAATGAGGTGGGTTAAAGGAATTAGAACAAGTAAACGCATTCTGAATGCATTCAGGACAAATTAGCCCAGAGTGCAAATATAGATTGATTTGTCTGATTGAGTGGGAGTAAAACTTAGAAACCTGATGTTGGATGTCTGCCAACTTAAGGCCTTGGAAAGTTAAACAAATACAGGAGAGTGTGAAACACACATTCCTTTATGAAGAAGGAAGAAAAGAAGGAAGGGAGGAGGGACGGAGGGAGGGAGGGATGGAGGGGGAAGGAAGGAGAAAGAGAGAAGGAGAGGGAAAAACTATAAGAACAGGCATAGTGAAATAATAAACTCAGGAAGTCGATCTAGAGGAATGTCATTACAAGGCATGGGCCAAAGAACTGTGGATGAGTTTCAATAAGAGGAAAATACAAGGAATGTAGGGTGGTATGAACTAGATCAGGAATCAGACAGTCTTGGTCCTCTGACTCACCTATAACCTTGGACGCATCACCTTGGTTGCCTTTCTATAAATTAAATGATGAGGCCAAAGCCGACTCTGTGTTCCATGAATGGGTGTATAAATATAGTGGAGAAGCCTGATGAGAAGCGTTTTTGTCTCCTGAACAACAACGTGGAATAGACCAGCTCAACTTTTATTTGCTGAGCATTATAATGAGCTTTCACTTGAAGAACAGGCTTCCTGGATTATAAAAAGTTTTCAAACTATCAGAACTGCCAATTTCCAAAATCCTGCCCTGCAAATACTATTACTTTCTATGCCCCAGTCTCTCCTAAGCTTATACAATGGCTTTTAGCTGTTGTTTGATATAGTTATGTGAGTGGTGAGCTTGTGGTCATCGCTCAATCAATATTCCTTGAGTTGAACTGAATTAAATTTCACCAGTCCTGGAAACAGACTGTACAGATTCCTTTTCTAAGATGCCAAAGAAATGATCTGAATCAATGAGAAGGCTGGTAACCCAAAACAGATCATGGCTCTGCCTTGCAAAAACAAACAAAAAACAAGGTTTGGCCACTTTGGGGAGATTTTGCGCTGTTTTAGTCACTGGACCTTAAATGAAAAGGAGGCTGAAGACCTTAAAAATCCAGGGAGGCTGAAGGAAGAAAGGTATCATAGCCACAGCAAAGGAGGGGCTGCTAGGGGTACCAGAGGAGGACAGATTGAACCGTCAAGTCTTTTGCTCTTTAAGAAGATTGAGGAAGCTATGATCAAAGTCTAAAACCCATGAGAGTATGAACACAATGAACAAAATTTGCTCATCCAACCCTGGCCTCTTATTACCAGGGAACAAACTTTCCCTGCAACTTTAGAGAGGTGAGTTTAGGCCAAAAGGAAGGACTGCTTCATATATAAAGTAGTTCACTAATGGGGTTAATTACTCTCAGAGTCCAAATAAATTGGACGTATAAAACCAGGCCCAGTGGGGTGCGTGTAGTTGGTTGATTATTTGGGCCCCTGCCTCCTGCCGTTTTCTACTGTGCCTGAGGTCGGGAGGGGAAATGTGTGACTCTCGGATACTGCCCTCCAGACGGAGTGGTATCCTGCTAAGAGAGACCGGTGGTCTAATTCACAAAGAGTGGACTTAATGCATGGCATAGTCTTAGTTTCTGTACCTGATCTCACAATTATACCTGAGAGGAGAGGCAAGTCTCCCATCATTTTGTCCTGAAATTTTTGCTATAATCTAGTATGTGGTAATTTGTCTCCAGTGTATATGGGTGAACACACACGCATATATACATAAAGACATACACATGAATGTATGTGGTTATAGCATGTGTGTGTGTGTACATACAGTGTGCTAAGGCAACATTTCCTAGTGGTCCACCGAGAGCCCTGTAATTTCTGAATGTTCTCCAGGTGGATGAGGATGGAGATGAGGACACTCCAGGTGAAGGCAGCCTTGTGTGGTGTGCGACTGCCTGGGAGGTTCTTATTCTAAGGAGCTGCAGATGGTACTGTCTGGGCAGCCAGAAGTGCGGGTGAGGTCAGCTGTGCCAGAAAGGAGAGACAAACCATAAAAAGGTCGGTGAGCAATGTAGATGTCAGTTAGCGGGAGGCCTATTATAAATGGGTTTATTATTTCATAAATAATGGGATATCTTTGAATTGCTTTAAGCACGAGATGGACAAAATGAGATATGCATTTGAGCAGGCTCCTTCTGGAAGTTGAATGGAGCGTGGATTGCTTGCAAGAGTGAAGTCTAAGATATCTGTTGGTTTAGAGGTGACTTGTTAATATACAAGAGAATAAAAGGGCCTGGATGTACAGCAGTCGTGATGGGTGTGCAGGGAGAGAAAGAATGCAAGCAAGTTTGTAGAGTCTCTTTTTACTCTCCTCCCGCCCAGTAAACTCTTTCCATTTACACTTCTGTCTCATTAAGTGGGGGGTGACGTTATGGAAGACGGGCAGATTGGTGAACTTTGTTGACTTTTGCACCCCCTACTTTGATTTGTTTCTCCTTTACTACTTGTTAAATTTCATTCAAGTCTTCTAGATAAGAGGAAAGAAAGAAAGGAGAAAAAATATCATGCTAGTTCCTTAAAAGCAAAATAACTAATAGGTTATGAATGAGCCAAGTTTATTATTTTTTTAATAAGCCAGGATTTTCTGTAATGAATTTTGTCAGAGAGATCTAATTAAGCCCTAATAGCAGTCACTGAGAATAGTAACAGTAACACGTTAAATAGGTTCTTGCTAGGCAGTCCTTTTTTTCCTTCTATTGTTACCTCTTCTAACCTTTACAAGGCACTTTTCTCAAAGAAATCTATAGTGTACGTACCAGCGAATTATTTAAGTACAAAGTTACAGGCATCTTCCAAACACAAAAGCTTTACCCTCTGGCAAATGTATGAGGAATAGAGATTCCTGTAGAATATTTCCTTTTTTGTTCTCACGTTAGGATGAAGTTAAAGTATCTAGATCAGACTAAAATACCTCGTCTTTAAATAACCGTGAGTCATAAAAGAAGTTGAAGTTGAATACAAACTCTTTTCATCTCAAAAATAAAGTAAGATATTTAATGTGGAATAAATACGTCGAATACCCCCTACCCGATGAAAAGGCAGGTCAGATCGTCAAGCGCTGACTTCTCTCCCCATTTGTGCAACTGCTACACTTATTAATTTGTAAATTTTAATGGTAACTTCATGCATATGTGAATGGTGAGGAGCAAAACAAAAAAAGAGACTTTTCACCTCAAACCTGCTCAACCTATTAGCATTCCGTTTGCTCCTGCTCTTCCTCTTTTCCTCCCAACATAACATCTCATGGCCGAAGATGAAAAGACTTATTGGATTCTCTGTTGTCAATTGGACAAGCCCTCTCTGGGGTCCTTTCTGTCAAGATGCTCGGATTCCATTTGAATTTAAAACAGACCTGTAGGCTTAGGGAACGTGGCAGCCGTGTGTTCAGGGAAACAGAAAAAGAGTTATTTTTAAAATGTCTTACAAGATTCCCAAGACTGGTTGAGGGGAAACTTGGCTGATGGTTTAGAGTGTTTGTAAGCAGCTAACAACGTAGGAGTGATCTGGAAAGAAACGGTGGAATGGTGTCACTTATGACAGCCATCAGTGAACACACACATTGAAATTTTTCAGCCAAATCTTTTGATTTTTTTTTTTAATTTATTGGACCAAGACATTTAAGGAATCAGTGACATTTGGACTATTGGAGCAAGACCCTGTTCCTTTTGGTAGAACCTCTGACTACTTGCTCCTTTATTTCAAAGAACCATGATTTTAATTTCTTATTAAAATCTAGAAGAAACAATCTTATACTGCATTTCCCAAGATGTTAGAGTTTATTTTTTCTTATTTTAGTAGAATCTCAACTGTCTAATCAGTGTTCTAATACTAGAATATTTTAGCTTAAATTGTGTATATAGTTGAAAAAGCAAGGAAAAGACAAAATAAATAACTCAGTCGTGTCAAGAAAGATGAAATACGTAATGCATAGGGTAAAAGCTATTATTACTGACAAAAGCCTGTGGAACCTATAAAAATAGTTTAAATATAAAAGTATATTTAATTATATTATAACATTTTTCTCCCTTTTTAAAGAGTGTTATATTTTTTAGAAATGTAATGTTTACCAAATTCTCTTTTAAGGTATTAGGATCAAGAATGAATGTTCATATTTAATTTCACTTGTGTTATTATCCAAACTGATATTTGTCTTTTTCATTGACACAGCCATAAAAAGATGTGAATTTCTTTGTCTTTTTATGCATGCTTAACTCCAGTGAATTTTACTGACAAGAGTGCATTTAAAATCCCCCCAATATTCCACAACATAAAGTTGTCCTTGCAATCTGTCCACTCTCCTGATCACCAACCTCATTTATGTTTATTCTTTCCATCCCACCAGCAACTGACAATCTCCCTTTGGCTTAAACGTTCCTTCCCTCCTCCTCTTGAGCTAAGTTACACTCCAACCCAGACCAAGATCACTCAGCTCTTTGATCACCCTAATTACTTTGGTATTAGTCTACTACACAATGAATGCTTTTCACTACCTAATTACTTGATGACATCAATAGATGTCGCTTCTTTCTCTGGACTATAAGCTCCTATAGCCAAGAATACTGTCTTGCATCACTTCTGTATTGAAGTATACACTTTGTGCTTAGAATTAACTACAGGTTCCCAAATCCCTGTCTGTAACAAAATTTCCCCCAAATAAAAGAAGAAAATGATAATTACATAGTGAGTTAGTCACTAAGCTATTTATTTGATGGTTTTTGTTCTCAGATAATGTTCTCTTGAAAGTTGAATGTTAAATGTCCTTTTGAGAAGTAAAGCAATAATGATTTTAAATAGCAGGATCATTGTTTCTAATTTGAAAAATAGAAACTCAATGCGTCTCTCAGATCCTTTGGAACTGAAGTCCTAATGTTTGAGGACCACTGGTTGACCATCTATTCCCTTCAGGCCTTGGCAGCTGTTTACTCCTGGGAGTTCCTATAACTTTAATTGCATGACTCATTGGCCACTCAGCTAGACTGTGTCACTCTTCATCCTTCTATATATATATTCCTGTATCTGCAGCTAATTTAAAGGAAAGCCTCATTTAGTACTTATCTCTTCATCTTCATGGCACTTATTAAGATTATTGAGTGCAAATCTCGAAAATATACTTGCTGAATAACTGAATATTCAGGATTATTCAAAATTTAGAGAGCTAGAAGAAGTCATGGATTTTGGTGGATTAATCTTTATTAAGTGAATTAAACTTAAATATTTCAGACAGTAAAAATAGCAAAGGCCATGATAAATCAACTAATGTATTCATTAGAATGCAATGTATGGAAAGGTATTGGAAACCACATTGGTTTTACAAATCCTCTATAGAATTCTACTAAACGTTCAAGGAAAGAAAAAAGAGTAGTTTAACAAGACTGCATTGCTTGCCAGTGAGCTCCGTAACTGTGAACTTTGTTGTGGTTCCAATGCAGAGTTTTTTCTTCTGCATTAGGCATATAAAATAGTGCCTTTTTTTCTGTGTATGTTTGTATAGTTTTAACATAGGTTTTTTTAGATCGAGAAATACTTTTCTATTCCCTGCAAGTTGTGTCTAGCTATCAGTTCCATTCTTACAAATACTCTTAGTCTGTGGAACATATTTTCTGCTGAGCACTGTGAAATCTAATTCAGAAGTGGTGCTTTATTGATGCTTCGTTTTTGTGACCTTTCCAGTCCTGTGTTGGTGACATATTGGTCCTCTGTCTCCAGTGCTTTGAGAATCTAATAGATAGGATGGAATGGGTCAGATAATGAAAGTCCCTGGTACATTAACTTTCAATTTCATGAATGTCTGAATATTGCAGAGAAGATGAATAGCAGGACTTCCTTTGCTTTTATGTTTTAACATTTATAAGCTAGTTAAATTTCCCCTGTATTATCAGCAGCAGAGTCTGAGTCTACAATATTAACACATGCATTTATATTTTGGAACAGCAGTGTAAGAGTTTAAAATAATTTATAAACCACAGTGCAGGCAACTTACAAATGCATGCTACTAAAAGAGATGAATAAATAGAGGTTTCATTTCGTATGAGTTATAGCCTATGAAGTATACACTGAAAGGGCTCCTTCTGTATTTCTCTTTGTTTTACTGACATGAGAGGGGAGTTGGGGGTGTGTAGTCAGTCATATGACTGATCTATTACTACGTAGTTACAGTCATTCCCCAAAGTAGTAGTATTGTTTTGAAGCAGCATAATTTCTGAAGATGTTATAGCAAGCATAATTGTTTGCAAGAATCTGTTGAAATAGACTAATTTGGAGGATAAGACTCAAAATCACCCGAGTGATAAGAAATGAAGAAGGGGCCTGAGTGATTAGGTGAGGACAAGGATGAGAAGGCACACAGCTGTTAAGTTGTTGGGGTTCAGACACTGATGTGTGAACTCGTTTGTATTCCCTTGGGTAATTTTATAGACATTGTATCATCTGCTGTTGCCCTGTTCCATTCTCGCCATTGTATTGATGGGATCCATTTTTATGAAATATGGCCAGAATTAGAAAATACAATTTGGCCTTTTGGATTATCCTTGATCATCCAGCTGTATTTAAAAACCTGTGCTCTCTTGCCACACTAGAAAGGCTGTTTTGGGGATCTGACATTACTCTCTAAGTGAGAATCATCGCCATTGGTGTGATCAGTGGGAAACTCTGATGTGGAAACTTCACCTAACCTGACTCTTTTAATTAAATGTATGTAGTAGATGCTTTTGTATTTTGTCACAGAAATGAAAGGTCAGTCTACATTAAGGTAGGGAGTATATGGAAGTGTGTCGTGACTGTGGTGTTTGGACCACTGTTGCGTTGTCTGATTTCTTGGAGAAGCCATCAGGCTCTGGCCCTGGTTCCCTGCTCCCCCATGGTGGCAGTGTTCTCTCAGGGGGGGCCATCTGTTTTCTCAGTTGCTATTTCATTTAAATAATTACTGAGGAACCTTTTTCTTCAGCTCATCTCAACTTCAACCCAGTTCACATCGGCAGTGTCTAGGCATGATGATCTGCCTCTGCCTTCACCCTGTTTAGGCCTGCCGGGCGGCCTCACCTGTAAGATGGCATCATCGGCAGTGTCGTAATGGCATGCCTTGCATTTTTCTACTGTGTGGTTCCTGGTGCTGTTTACTCTGAGGTCCATTCCTCGACTTTCCAACTTTTCCCTGCTCTGCTCAGTGTCATAAGTGACTGACCCCAGTAGGCCTCATCTCAGCTAGATTCTGGCAGAGCTGGGCCAGTGGGAGAGCAGACACTGGTGTGAGATTGGGGAGGAAGAGGAAGAAGCTGGGATATTTCTTCCCCTCCCATTGCTTCAGGTAGGATCTCCAGAAGGAGCTGCATCTTTTCTTTGGTTCTAGGTCCTCCTGAATAGGCCCTTCACATCTGCTCTCTGTCCCTCCCCACTAAAGGGAGCAGTAGGCTCCCCCTACTTTATCTGAAGTTTACATTACTGTCCATGTTTGACTTCTCAGCTCTTTCATTACCTGTGTAAACAAGCATTTGCACCAAATTTACTCTTCTTAAATACAGAGAATTCTTTCTATTTTCCTACTTGGAGCCTGACTAATACACATTGTAACTGCTTCATATACATTCTCCTCTACACACTATTCCCAAGGAAGACTAAATTCAGAATTTCTCATCCAGCTGATCCCTTCAGCCGTATCAGACAAAATATCTCACTTCTTGAGGAGCATTTTAATTGATTAGTGTGCAGATTCAAAAAGATTACCATCTCAAATTCTTCTTGCCTAGTGTACATGGTTAGAAATTATCTGTCTGCCTCTGGACTTCTCGAGTTCTTTTTACTTACATTAAGCATGTAGCACTACTGTTTTAAATCCATTATTTAAATGCATGTCTCCTCAGCCCTACTAGATTGTAAGCCCTTTAAACTCAGTCACTGTATCTTTTCTGTGTATCCCTCATGGCCCTAGTGCCATATCGTGTACTTAGTAGGTGCTCAAAAATATTCTTCAAATGAGTAAATGACAATTTCTTTCAACCAAAAAAAATGAAGTTTATATCAAAAAGACTCTTTTGGGAATAATGATATTGGTTGCCAAGTGCCAGAAAGAATCCAAAAGAAAAACAGAAAATTTATTCTTCTGAAACATCTGAGAAAACTGGACTAATACAGGTGTGAAATGTATGTACCATGATATGCTAATGGACAGGCTGAGAGTGTTAATATTCTGTTCCTAAAGATGGACTCACCCTTCAGTTTTACCAAGAGTATTAATCCAGTAGTATTTTCTTACGTTCTGGTGGTTACTTTGTTTTCTTTTTATAGGTGGATACCATTGGTTGGTGGTGGTCTCCCCAGTGTTCCCTCCCCTCTTACTGCTTTCTGTGTACTTCTACCTCAAAGTTCATTGCTTATGGGAAAAGGTGGTACTGTTCTCAACTAAAGAGTGGACACATACTCATCCAAACCAATCAGGGCAGTCTGATTCTCTTCACTGTGGTGATTGGTTCTGATAACCCAGACTTAAACCAGTCAGCTTATGGAATTCCTCTAGGCAGTCTAGACAGAGATTGGTTTAAGAATGGACTGATGACCCAATTTAGGTCAGTGAGACATAGAAGAGAAATCTAGAAACTTCTGAGAAAGTAGCTGGAAGAAATGTTCTGTCCCCTTCTGGACTATGCAGTACGTAGATGTGATGCTTAGAATTGATTGCCACAACCATCTTTGCTTCCATAGTGGAACCCAGCATGAGGATGTAGCTGACCCTACGGAAAACAGAATGAAGAGATGCAAATCAACTGGGTCCTTGGTAACATCGAGTAGTTGGCTCAGAATTATTCCTACCTCTAGAATTTCCTGCTTGACTAACTCTTTGTGTAGGGTTTGCTTTTGAATTCACTGGAAAATACCTCAAGTGACAGACCATGCTGAGAACTAAAATATTTGATTCAAATATTGTCAGTGAAGTCTCTTAAATGCAAGGAAGGGGGGATTAGAAAATCGGATTATCAGAGGATGAACCAAAGGGACAGAACTCCCATACCTCCTCAGTGATCGAACTTAGCCTTCCTTCTTTCTTGTTTTCCTTTCTTTTAGCCATTGCCCTCAAGATGCTCACAGTATAGTGGCTTGCTTTCAATATGGGATATTTAATCATGAAAATATGTGCAGCATTAAAGGAGCATGTACAGGCAGTGCTTGCATCACTCAACAGACTAAAGAGGAATTTAGGATTCTCAAGTACAGAGGACCTTGGAAGAGAGATTTGCGTGATTAGAAGCCCTGCACCTATAAATTTTGACAAGCGTGGAACAGTAAAGCCTCAAAGCTACAGAACTGTTGAGAAAAACATATGAATTGGCCATTGAAATGTTGTGACAGATACCAGAAAATAAAAATACAGAATGAAGGGTTGGAAGTTAAGTAAGAACCTAGAGGAGTCAAAACATAGTGTGATCTAAGACCTAAGCACATGGATCTTGGAATAGTCAGACTTTTGTGTTCAATTCTTGGCCCCGTCTTTGGACCAAGCTTTCTTATCTATAAAATGGGGGTAATAATACTAGTCTCACGATGCTGTAAAAATTTAATGAGCAGTATGTATTTAAATGCCCATAGGCTACTGCCTAAGACATAGTAGGCACTAAGAATAGCCTCCTCCTCCTTTTGTTAGTGTTGTTTCTAGTCTCATCATTAAGCAACAGCTGTCACCTCTCAACTTCTTGTCCTTTGATGCTATTTTCCTGAGTCACTTCAGTTAACCTGAGTCTGCAGGAGTGAGCCCCTGCCGCCCAGCCTTGGGTTTGTGCTGATATCTCTGAGTTGACCTATGCCAGGGATAGATGACAGGTAGATGAGATTTATCTAGGGTCAGGGCTTCAGAGTAAACTTTATTAAACTAGGACTTCCTCATCAGCCATGTTCACTTGGTATAAGGAGAGCAAGCAGCAGCCCTCCACTGTCAGCAGGGCCTGCGTCAAAGTAAGTTACAGGCGGGGCTGCAGAAAGAGGCCGAAAGCCCAAGTGAGAAGTCGGGGCAGCACTGACGTTTCAAGGTCAAAGGCAAGGACATCCTGGTGCCCGGAATTAATCACGCTGTTGGATATTCAGCTCCAACATTTTTATGCAGGTATAAAATAAGTGAATTTCTAGAGTAGCTGAAATGCTACGCCTTCTGAGACGTCATCTGTAATTCTCCCAACCTTAGTGGCTTCCACCTATGAACTCTTGCCCACAGTGCCCATAGTTTTATACTGCCACTTACCTGCTCGGTTGTATTTCAACTCTCACACGTGTGCTCCTTACTCCTCAAAACTGAACTCCTGGTAAAAGGGGCCACACCATTCTCTTTTTCCTTTGCCTCAAGGGCCCAGCCTAGGATCTAGATGAAAGTATATATGTCAGAAGATTCCAACTGGTCAGAGTCCCATTTCGGCCCAGACCAGAGTTGGAGGCATCTGTGCCCCACCCTAAAATCTTAAAATAGCACTTTTTTAAGCTTTCATATTTGTAATATGCTTATAGATCTCTGGATCAAATTTACCAATTTAAATTGTAGTAGTTTATCAATTCTTAAAGTCACACTTGAATGTGATAATCATGACTTATGAGAAAAATGATAGAAGTGACATTTATAAAGTGTCTGCTCTATGTGAAAAGGCACCATCCAAACATTATCCTATTTGGTTTGCACAGTAATCATGTGAGGGAGATCTCATTGAGTCTGTATTAAAATAAGGAAACTGGAGCTCAGAAGTATTCAGTAACTTGTCTGAGGTAAGTGGCCGAGCTGAGACTGAAAGCCAAGCCTTTGAGCCAACGCCTGTGGTTTTTCACCATATGTCTAATTGTCCTAAATAGATGTTCCTTTTTGTTAGGAGGCTCAGCATTCATCAGAGGAAATGTCTGTATAGGTAAATTCCCTGCGCTGATAGACCAAGTGATTATTTATAGCCTTTTGACATTTGCTGAGTTTTCCGCCCACATTTACATTAGCCTGACACCCCCTAGAGCAGGCTGGGGAATGTTTTGATGGCGTGTTGGAGAATTCTAATGTATACTCACGGATTCATTCTACAAACATTTATTGTTTACTAAGTGCAGGGCATGGCGTTCAGGTAAAACATACAATCTTTTAGGTGCAGTTACATAGAACATCTATGGCAATCGTTATTATAATAAGAATTATTCTGGGCAGGGGTTCAAAAATGCATGTCCATG
The DNA here is from genome assembly GCF_036321535.1 of Camelus dromedarius. Lineage (NCBI taxonomy): Eukaryota > Metazoa > Chordata > Mammalia > Artiodactyla > Camelidae > Camelus > Camelus dromedarius. Next base: position 16,093,180 of record NC_087441.1, on the reverse strand, counting down.
TGTGGTATGGGGACTTATCTGTGAGAACCAGGTATATTCCTGGCGACCCAAACATAGACATTTAGACTTGGGAAGGAAGGCAGCAGAAGAAGAAAAACTCGAAAATTCCGGCGAAAAAAGCTGAAACTTGAAAAGCACTTAATCAAAGAACCCTTGACCCGCAGCAGTGGAAGAATGAAGGATATAACATAGAAAATGAGATTCCAGTTTATTATCTCTTCTGCTTTGGAAATGTGTGATCTTGGACATATAACTTAATTCCTTGAAGCTCCAGTTCCTTATTGGGAAAATACAGATGATCCCTCTCTCAAAGGAGGTAGTAACAGTTTAGTAAAATATAGAACGGTATACGAATGCCAGAATGATGCCATTATTAATATTTATTATACATTTTCTTCGATGCTCTGAAGATTTTGGAGATGAGCAGAAACAAATGCAAGGTGAAGTGGAGAGAATGCATGGTTTATAATCAACCCGGGGTTGGGGCAGAGAGCTATGAAGAAGGGGAACTCTGTGTGTATATGTGTATCAACAGAGGCAAAATAATAGATGGAAAAATGGAAAGGAGTCTGGATTTTGAACTAGAAAAGTCAAAAATGTTTATTCAAAATACATAGCACAGTTAAAGAGGGATGGGAAGGGTTATTTTTTTAGGATACACATATAGCTCATCCTCATCAAAATTTAAGAGACAACTAAATGAGATGGAGATTTGTGATTCTGCAGATGTAGAGGCTTCGGTTTATATGCTCTGCTTCATTATCGGCTTACTGTTATCATTCAAAGGAGCATTTCTTGGTATGAAACAAAAACTGTTTAACTGGAGTTTATTTAAGGTTGGATTATCCTGATTCAGTACCCTGCTATTCAGAGTTACCTGACTCACCTTTAATAAACTTGAAACATCAAAGATTTTCTATCTGAGCCAACCAGCAAAAATAAAATAAATAAAAAAGAAAAGAAAAAGAAAGAAAGAAAGAAAACCATGGAAGTTGTTTTATTTTGGTTTAAAGATCAAGTTCAAAGTGGTCTTCAACAATATTAAATCAGACTAGGTTTCAAGTTTGCATTTAATAGAATGAGAACTCAGGTCTCTTTCTCCTATTCTCATTAGTTTGGACCCAGGGAATATTTATTAAACAAAGAACAGCAGAACAAACTAATGTTAAGGGAGGAAATTGGTTTTCTTGCAGTCCAACCTATTTTTAAATTAGCAGAAGCAAGTGCTAATATAAAACCCTGTGACCAGTAATCACATTTTCCTTTCGCTTTGTTGGAAAATCACAGCAATCCATATTAGCATTTCACACTAGTTAAGAGAGTGCAGTAAAATGGTCCAAGGAGACTGTTCAGCGTGAGAGCTGGACAGGGAGAGGTGATTTGGACAGTGAGATTTCCTGGGAAAAGCAGCTCAGTGGGCAATTTCATGTGGAGGCTAAAGCCTTTTTTGGACCGCAATTCAAAAATAAAGCTCAAAAGACAATGAACATGGCCCCAGGCTGAGGCTGGGTTATAGTTTACTCAGGTGCTGACACAAAATCAATATTGCCACCACCTATTGATGATTTATTTCAGTAATTACTCTTGAACCCATAACTAAAAGGCTGTCAAAATAGAACAACCGCGTCCTACTAAACGCTTGTGCTTTCTTCTTCCAGTAGATTAATTTATATGTAATATTCAAAACAGCATAATTCCCTGATATTGGCCAGTCAGCAATGTACAGAATGCTTTAGAAAACAGGGAGGGAGATTAACAACCACTTGCAAACACCTTTGGCTGGGTGACTCAAGATTAGTCATTTTCCCATTCTGGTTGAGGTTGTGGGTCTCTAGAACTCAATCTGGAGTACCAACACCCTTTGTCTCCTGTCTCATGGGAGGGTCTTAGCCAGGGACCATTACAACCCTCCCGTTGTGTTGCTGGTGAGTACTCTCCCAAGCTGTCAGGAAATTTTCCAGAAAAGAGATCTATTTCTTTACCAAACAGAGGAGGAGCGTTTATAGACGGCTAATTATTCTTATGTTCCTTTATGATTTCAGCCAAAAAATATCCTTGTCATGACTACCAGTTGATCCTAGCTTTACCATCTCTAGAACCATATGGAGTAAATAAATTTCTTCTCTTAAATTAGGGATTCTTAACCTGGGGTCCCTGAAAGTAGATGGGGAAAAATGCATTTTATATATATTTTTATTGAAGTATAGTCAGTTTACAATGTTGTGTCAATTTCTGGTGCACAGCATGATGCTTCAGCCATATAGGAACATACATATATTTGTTTTCATATTCTTTTTCACCGTAAGTTACTATAAGATATTGAATATAGTTCCCTGTGCTATACAGTATAAACTTGTTGTATATCTATTTTTTATATATTAGTTAGTATCTGCAAATCTCTAACTCCCAACTTACCCCTTTCCACCTCTGGTAACCATAGGTTTGTTTTCAATGTCTGTGAGTCTGTTTCTGTTTTGTAAATAAGTTGTCTTTTTTTTTTTTTTTTAGATTCCACATATAAGTGATATCGTATGATATTTTTCTTTCTCTTTCTGGCTTACTTCACTTAGAATGACATTCTCCAGGTCCATCCATGTTGCTACAAATGGCATTATTTTATTATTTTTATGGCTGAGTAGTATTCCATTGTGTAAATGTGACACAACTTCTTTATCCAGTTATCTGTCCATGGACATTTAGGCTGTTTCCATGTCTTGGCTATTGTAAATAGTGCCACTATGAACATTGGGGTACATGTGTCTTTTTGAACTAAGGCTCCCTCTGGATATATGCCTAAGAGTGGGATTGCTGGATCATATGGTAAGTCTATTTTTAGTTTTTTGAGGAATCTCTGTACTGTTTTCCATAATGGCTGCACCAAACTGCATTCCCACCCACAGTGTAGGAGGGTTCCCTTTTCTCCACACCCTCTCCAGCATTTATAGTTTGTGGACTTTTGAATGATGGCCATTCTGACTGGTGTGAAGTGATACCTCACTGTAGTTTTGATTTGCATTTCTCTGATAATTAGAGATATTGAGCATTTTTTCATGTGCTTATTGGCCATTTGTATGTCTTCATTGGAGAATTGCTTATATAGGTCTTCTGCCCATTTTTTGATTGGGTTGCTTGTTTTTTTCTTATTAAGTTGTATGAGCTATTTATGTTCTCTGGAGATTAAGCCCTTGTCAGTCTCATCTTTTGCAAATATTTTCTCCCATTCCATAGGTTGACTTTTGGTTTTGCATATGGTTTCCTTTGCTGTGCAAAAGCTTTAAGTTTAATTGGGTTATTTTCAATGATATCTAGACAGAAATATAGAATTTATTTTGACTATAAATGTGGACAACTAAGCACAGTAGTCTCAGTAGTACCCATGGCTTTGAGGCCAATAAAACTCACACACATTTTCATCCAATTTTAGTTCTTGTACATTTCTTGAACTAGATTTTTGTGCTTATCACTGTTTGAATACATGATAGTTAATCATTATTAGATGTTATTTAATGTGTTAAAACATTACAAAATGCTTGTTTAAAAACATTTTAATAATTGTATTTCAATAAAATGTCTTAGGTTTTTATCCTGTGTATCTTATGCTTTCAAAACTGTTATTTTGATTTCCTTTTCAACAATAGTGCTGGAGCAATTGGATACCCATAGCCAAAAAAAGAAAAGAGAAGGAAAGAACCTCAACATAGACCTCACACAATGTACAGACATTAACTCAAAATAGGTAACAGACTTAAATGTAAAATCTAAAACTAAAAACATTCAGAGGAAAGAAAAGAAAAATCTTTAGGACCTAGGGCTCTGTGAAGAGCCTAGACATGACTCAGAAGCACAGTCTGCAGAAGGAAAAGTTGGTAAATTGAATCTCATCAGAGTATAAAAATTTTGCTCTGCAGAAGGCCTGTTTGGATGATGAAAGACAACCACAGGCTGGAAGAAAATATTTGTAAATGCCATACCTGACTAAGGACTTGTATCTAGAATAAAGAACCCACAAACCAAAAATAATTCAATTAAAAATGGGCAAAGTACATGATAAGAAACTTCACCAAACTATAAATACAGATGGCAAATAAGCATCTGAAAGTATATCCACCATCATTATCTAGCAGGGAAATTCAAATTGAAACCACAATAGGGTATCACTACACACCTATCAGAATGACCAAAAAAAAAAAAAAAAATAGTGTTAACACCAGTGCTGACAAGGATGAGGAGAAACTGGATTAACTCATTCATTGCTGATGGAGATGGAAATTGTTCAGCCACTCTGGAAAATGGGAAATAGTTCAGCAATTTCTTATAAAACTAAATGTGTACATACCATACTTAGCAGCTTCGACTTTTGGGCATTTATCTTAGAGAAATGAAACCTATGTTTATGTAAAAACTTGTGCACAAATGTTCATAGTAGCTTTGTAACAGCCAAAAAACTAGAAATAACCCAAGTGTCCAAACAGGTGAGTGGATAAACAAACTGTCCATGCATACCGTGGAATACTACTCAACAATAATAAGAATGAAGCTATTAATACACACAACAGCATGGATGGACAAGGGAATTGTGCTGAATGAAAAAGCCCCCGACCCCTTTTTTTACATTAATCACAGCATTTTACTTTGAATGTTTAACCTACATTTTCACCCATGGAATACTTAGAAAATATTTCTAAATATTTCTAGGGATCGGGATGGGGTGGGGAGCAGTGGCTAAAAAGGAGTAGCTTGAGGGAGATTTGTGGTGGTTAAACAGTTCTGTATCTTGATTATTGTAGTGGTTACCCAAAACCACACATTTGATAAAACTGCATAGCATTACACATACACATACACACATACACCCATCATAAATGAGTGCATGTATAACTAGTGATATCTGATTACACTCTGTGGATTGTACCAATATCAATACGCTGATTCTCGTATTGTAAATGCTAACATGGGGGAGGCTGGGAAAAAGGTACACAGACTTCCTGTACGTATCTTTGCAACCTCCTGTCTTCCTGTGAGTCTAGAATTATTTCAAAATAAACATTTTTTTCCAAAAAAGTCAAAAACTAAAACATTATTCTTAGAATGGACATTCCCAGACTACCAAAGTGGTCCATGGCACAAAAAATAAAGTTTGAGCGCTCTTGTTATAAGCTCCTATTATAAATCAATTGCTGTTATAAGTCATGGTGGGTATCAACGGGTCAAATAACTTATTTTACATCAAAACAAAATTGTCCTCTTGGTTGCCACATACAAACAAGCAGACACAAGCTCATTCTTGAACATTGGTTGTGCAATGGAACTTGAACCCAAGCTTGATGTCCAAGGCCAGCCTCCTTTTTCCCTCTCTTTCTTCCTCCTTCCTTCCCTCTCTTTCTTCCTCCTTCCTTCCCTTCTTTCTTCCTTTCTTCCTCCCTCCCTTCTTTCCTTTAAGGAAAAATTCCCTGTCTTTTAAGCAGGTTTCTGTGTAATTTCTAGTTAAGACTAGTTCCAGACCCTAATTCTAGTGCTCTCCTTCCAGAAGAACCAGTTTACTCTAAGCAGAAAATGCTTCTGCTTGGAATGAAGCATGCACATTACTGCTCACAACAAAGTAAGTTTGTTCTTTTAAATGATTTTTAAGCAGTGAGAAGCATTTCCTATTAAAAAATTTTAAAAAAATACCTCAGTATTACTGTCTCAGTAAAATTAGATTACTGATGTCAAGGTTCAACAAGGAGTGGTTAAAACAAACTCCTAAGTACAAGAAATCAATCTTAAAACCTCCCCAGTTGCAAGAAAATTTTAGATCAAAAAGACCATTACCTGGACAACATTAGAGTCTTCAGTCTTTCAACCACTGGAAGGATATGCACCATCGGTGTTCACAGAATCTCCATGAGGCAGATCTTTGCTTGATCCCTAGTATCCGCTATTCCCTTTTTCTCCATGAGATAATCCTGTTTTTCCATAAGGTAACTTTTGATGTCTGAAATTCTGTTTCCAGAGTAGAGAATATGCTTGATGAAATCCACCATACATGGACCTAGAGGGAAATAAGAAAACCCAGGGAGAAGTGTTATAGACTGAAGACCATTTACTCTGTGAAACCTACAGCCCCAGACCAGGAGCTCAGCAGTTTACTGTGTGTTTGCCTCAGCTTCCTCACCTAGAAAATGAAGGGGGTGGACTAGATGAGCTCTTAAATTATGTCCATTACCTAATTTCTCAGAATGCTGAAGTCTGTGATAATTCAGAGCCCTACATCCTGAAGCCTTGCATCTTGGCTCTCCCAAAGCTTTGAGTGGAAACGACAGTGATAACTACTGTTTCCTGTGCATGTATCATATGCCAGACACTGTTTTAAGCACTTTACACATCTTTATTTAATCCAGTGGAGTAAATCCTATTATTTTATCATTTTATTTGTTTATTTTTTTAATATTTGTACATTTTTGTTTATTTGAACTATTACAATGCTGGTTGACAAGTTGAAAAAAAAAAAAAAAAGAAAGTTAAAAAAAACACCCAAATCCTACCACCCCAAAATCCTCTCCAAATATTTTTAATATCCTCTCCTATAATTTTTAATACCCTTATTTTATACATGGGGAAACTAAGGCTCAGAAGGTCAACAGACTCACCTAATAACATATGGCTAATTAATGGTGAATGAAGATGAAACTTGAACCATCTAGTTCTAGAACCCAAGTTTTGTTGAAAACTCAGCCCTATTTGCATATCAAATTAATATAGATTTTGCTGGGTGGTGTCATGATAAAGCACCCACCATCCACTTAAGTTGCCAAAGGTGCAATGTTCCCAACAGGAGCTCCCTTACATCGTGAAGACACAATTCAGATCTTAACCAAACAATTTGATCCACAGATTAATTTGGATCAAACAATTTGATCCATAGATCTGCTATAGCACTTTAATATTGCCAAACCATACTTTCTGTTTTCCGGTCATTACATTTCTGACCAGCACACATAAATCCCCCTGGGTATTCAGGTTTGAGTCATTTTCTCATACAAAGTCAGAAATCTTATCTAGTTCTGAATCCTTTAGATCAGGGACTGGCAAATTTTTTCTGCCAACGGTCTGACAGTAAATATTTACGCTTTGCAGGCCATAGAGTCTTGTCACAGCTACTCAACTGTACTATTGTAGCTCAGAAACTGGCCATAATCTGCTGACTTTAGGCAAGATAACTTGGAATTCTCTATGATGGTTGCTCTGGATAAATCAAAGTTATAATAATTGAAGATAAATTTCCTTGTTCTGTCTGATGAATTTTTTTGCATAATTCTGGGTTTTAGTGATCTACCCCAAGCTAATAATCCTTTAATAAAAAAACTTCCCATTGATATCAAAAGATAATTTCTAAATTTTGAGGAAAAAAATCCATGAGTGTGGTTTATGTGACAGAAAGAGGCAAAGTGTTACCTAATTTTCAGGGCATTATTTTTTTAATGTTTTTTTTTTTTAGCAAAGTATAGTCAGTTTACAATGTTGTGTCAATTTTTGGTGTACAGCATCATGTTTCAGTCATACATATACATACTTATATTCCTTTTCATATTCTTTTTCATTATAGGCTGCTACAACATACTGAATATAGTTCCCTGTGCTATACAGTATAAACTTGTTGTTTATCTATTTTATATATTATATGTGGAATCTAAAAAAAGACACAAATGAACTTATTTACAAAACAGAAAACGGACATAGAAAACAAACTTACGTTACCAGGGTGGGAAGGGATAAACTGGGAGAGTTTTCCAGGGCATTATTTTTTAAATGATGTCTTTTATTAACTTGGGATATTTCAGAATATTAGTAAGTATTCCAAATTTATCAAGGAGTCTCATTTTGTTCACTGATTATGCTCTGTTTTTCCCTTCTCCTTCTAAAAGAAATACATACTTTTTTTCCTCCTAAGGATGGCTCATATCCAAGGGTTTTGATTTACTTAGACGTAACACTCAAGGCCATAGTTTAGTACTATTAGGATTGTGTTATGTTGATACTAAAGCACTTAATGGATGTTCAGTGTTATGTTTTATGTCCTGATTTAGAACTAATGTTGGTTATTTGCTGATCTAAGCAGCTTGGTCCAAATTAGTTCAAGGCAAGCCCCAGTGTGTGAAAGGAAGGTTCAGAACTCTGTATGTTACGACAGTGCTGAGGGCACGTGCCCAATCACCAATATGTGGAGTCCTATAAAGAACACTGCTTGTCCCCTAAGGCAGTTGTTCAGGCTGGGGCAGGACTTGGGCTAGCAGTGGGAGGTCCATCTCCACAAAGAGTTAAATATTTGGTATGCTGCAGAGCATTTGAAGACAATGTTTGCATGCAGCTGTATTCAATTTTTAGTTGGGTTCTGACACACAGTGACAAAGGCATTTGTTTGCGGATAAGAGTGACATACTTTTGGTAAATGAGATGTTGTGACGAAAATGAGAGAAAGCAGATAGTATGACAAGAGCAGTCCGATTTGTTTGGCTTTTTTACCATGTATGCTTTAACAAGTTTGTTTAAACTTGACTTTGCATCCTTTTATTTTTATATAAAAACTCAAGATGGCTCACAGGGTCATGAATGCTACTTAAATGATTCTGGAATCTTCAGAAAACATATGTATACACATCCAGCAAGCTTTATGGATTTCTGGCTTTGAAAGGACAACATGATACAGAATGTACTTATGGGTTAATTAAATGATAACATACCAAGGCAATTTATTATGGACATCAATTAAAGCCTAGTTAAAAAAAAAAAGTTGTGTGATAAATTTAGAAAATCTCAGACTTGCTAGAGATGAAAATTAACTGGTTTTTAAATTAACCAGCAAAGGCCTATATCTAAAGTTAAATTTCTGTTATTTTCAGTAGAGGAAATGAGATGCCATGTGAGGGCTTTTTTAAAAGGAGTCTTTAATTATAGGAGGTTAATATTTCAATAATGGCATCAAAAATACTGCAGTAATGTATTCTCAGCAAGTAGGCACTTTCGTTGTTAAGAAAAATAAAAATAGCATGTCAGCTTTCCAATCCTAAGTTGCATGTTGTATTGCTTTTAATTATTATAAGGTTGTGCTATATTCTGAATCTTAAACTACTTCATTGAATCACCTCTAGAAGATAAGTATTATTTAGACAGTAAAACTTCAAGGTGAAGGCTTGTGAATGGAATCAGGTAGTAAACCTCAGAGAATTAGAAATTATAATGTTCTGTATCCCTAGCTCGACTCTTGCCACCTCTTAATTTTTTCATAACCAAGCTCCAGGTAATTACTTCCCACCTGCTCTTGGTTCAACACTGTTGGGTATTGTTCCAGATATTTCCAGCCACAATCAAGGAATTTACATAAAAGGATAATTTTTAAAATTTTGAGACAAAAAATTCACAGGTGCAGTTTATGTGTCAGATATAATTGGAAAGAGAAAAAGTGCTATCTAATTTTGAAGGCATTGTTTTAAAAATGATTTCTTTTGTTTCTTCTGGATATTTCAGAACATTAGTAAATATTCTAAATTTGTCGAGGAGGCTCATTCTGTTAGCTGCTTGTGCTATGACTGTTTTTCCTTCTGCTGCTAAAAGAAATGCATACTTTTTTCTCCTAAGGATGGCTCATGTACAAGGGTTTAGTTTGACTTAGGAGTAACACTCTAGGCTGTATTTTGGTACTGTTAGGATTGTGTTACGTTGGTACTAAAGTGCTTAATGGACGTACATTTTAAATTTTTTGAGGATATATTCACCATCCAGAGAGTACTGATGTATAATTAAATAAAATCAACTCTTTCATTCAGCTTGCCCCCTATCTGGGAGCAGATGGTCATCCAATAGACCACATTGGTTTGGATATCCCAGTAAAATGTTAATGAAAAATAAAATTCATGTTTTTATGTCCACAAAATTTCACTTAAATTATATTAGGAAATAAAATGTTGCATGTCAATATTTAGATGTTTTTCTGAATCACAGTAAAAAAATCACAGTTTTACTCAAATTCATCTTTTCAGGACAAAAACCAACAATTACTTACAGTCCAAAATACAATTACTTGTCAAAATACATTTTTCTAGAATTGTGAATTTCCAAAAATAGACCTATAAGTACTTTTATATTTACTAGTATTTGTTTTACAAAGGGTTGAAATTTACAGAAAAATATAATACTAGTTTATAGTTCATAAATATCCTCAACATTACTTTACCTATAAATATGTAAATATTTGTTAATATAGCATATAATATTCCTATAAAGTTCCCTGCTATATTTACATATAGACCATATGTATATGATCTATATGCCATGTTCATATACTCTATGTTACAGTTGAGGTAACATATAGTATATATGGAGTTTTATATTTAAAGTAAGCACTATAACTAGGAGTATCAATAACTATTAATTATCTTTTAAAGTGTGGCCAATTAGGGGGAGGGTATAGCTCAGTGGTAGAATGTGTGCTTAACATACATGAGGTCCTGGGTTCAATCCCTAGTACCTCCATTAAATAAATAATAAATAAGCAAACCTAATTACCTCCCCCCAAAAAAAGAATAAGTAAAAAGATAAAATTAAAAAAAAACACAGTTGTAAAGTGTGGCTAATTAATAGCATTGGTATTTTTCCATTAAGACAGATTAAAAAAAATGTTTGAAGACCTAAGAATAAGTATGTGATATTTCTCAAGTATCCACATATTGTATTATTAACATATATTTAATTTCTTCATAAATTCTTGATAGCCATATTTCTAATAATATGATTTCCTATCTAAAGGTTAAGGCTGAGAGTTATTGAGACTATTGAGACTGAATTGGTTATATACAAGTTGATGCATAATACAAATAACACTTTTTAATATTAATAGTTTAGACCTACACTGTTTTGAAGTAATTTCATACATCTAAAATTAATGACTTTATTTTTTAATACAACATTTTAAATCAACTGTACTTCAGTTAAAAAGCAAACAAACAAACAACCCATTTAAAATATGGGCAGAAGAACTGAACAGACATTTTTCCAAAACAGGAAATGCAGTTGGCCAACAGGAACATGAAAAGCTGCTCAACATCACCAATATCAGGGAAATGCAAATCAAAACCACAATGAGACACCATCTCACACCTGTCAGAATGACCATCGTTAAGAAGAACACAAATAACAAATGCTGGTAAGGATGTGGAAAAAGGGAACCCCTGTACACTGTTGGTGGGAATGCATATTGGTGCAGCCACCACGGAAAACAGTATGGAGGTTTCTCAAAACCCCAAAAACAGAACCACCATATGGCCCAGCAATTCCATTCCCGGGCATACACCTGAGAAAAAGAAAAACATTAATTCAAAAAGATGCATACTCCTCGCTTTCAACGGCAGCACAATTTACAGTTTTCAAGACACGGAAGCATCCCAAGTGCATATCAATAGATGAATGGATAAAGAAGATGTAGCACATATATGCAGTGGAATACAACTCACCCATAAAAAAGAAGGATATTTTGCCATGTGTGGCCCTTCATTCACTTTTTTTTTTTTTCACTTCAAAAACCAGAATAGTTTAGGCCTACATTTTTATTGAAAATATACCCACAAAGAGCTGCTTCACACTCTGTGTTAATTCTTCCAGTGATTTTTATCAGTGAGATAACATACAGAGGAGCAGTACTCTCCATGAACAATGAAGACAACCAATTTCTTAAATTAAAAATGCAGATAAAGAGACAGGCGAAGAACCACCCTTCCCCTTTGAATCAACACACTGCTCTTTCCTATTGCCCACCCCACCACCTGTTATCCATTCGTTTGCATTAAATGACAGCCAAACTCTTAATTTGTTAGAAACATTTAAAAACAGAGGAGTCCTATGCAAAATCCACACTTCTTTCTCATAGGCCCTTAAACCATCCCCTCATCTTTCTCATCTCTTCTATGTTAAAAGAAGTGGCTCGCTTCTGGTTCACTGATCTAGAATCAGTAAGGAAGGAAGCAGGACCTATATCCTAAAGTTTAATTCAAGGTTTATTAGAGCACACAGATTCTGATGTCTCCTTCAGTTTCCTTCTGACAAACGGACAGATTTGAAGCAATACTGTCTAACTGGTCAAATCTGTTCAAGCCAACCAAATATATTGATGCCCTGGTACGGCAAATTTCTCTCATGGCCTCTTTCTTCTAAGCCTCATTAATAGGCCTGTCACTTGGGCCTCTGCCATGGGAACTCTAAGGAAAAACTGCTTCTCAAGGAAGAGAAGGGAAAGCTCTGTGAACAATGTACGGTGATAACAACTACCTTGTCAGCACTTCTGGCCCCTTTGAAAGTGAAATCCCACTATAGGAACCTGGGAGCCACAGGAAAAGCCTAAATAAATATCCAGCTTGAGGCACCCTCAGGACAAATCTTATACATCACCAAAAAGGTAAACCTGTTAGCTTATATTCTGATCTGATCAGGAATAAAAGGGCAGTTAATACTACATTTTCAAAGGATTATTAAGGTAGTAGAAATAGAAAAGATCTAAAATATATCAGTTTTATCCAAGTGATACATGTTTTTTCTCTTTAGGTAAATTACCTTTTGAAGTAGATAATGAGAAAAAAAATTTACATAGCAATTAACATCTCCTTCCAAAATCCTCATTCATTAATTTCCTACAAAAGAAGACTTTGCTTTCTAAGATGTCTATCCCAATGACTCTGATTTTTAGTTAAAACTGCATGTGGATAAAATGCTTTATCATGATTAATGGATTTTTCCATGTAATAATACCTTTAAGTTGAATAAATAATATTATCCTCTTACCATTAACAGCCCTTACTGTCAGAAATGAGCAGTACAAGTACGTATCAAAACTATTCTAAATGTGCTGAAGTAACATTTCATTCTTGCCTTTTGTTTATCTAATCTTATTTTACTGAATAGGTTAGTTGCTTTAAAATATTCATGAAGTACCTACTATGTACCAGGCATTTCTCTGATTTAACTAATCTAGACAGTCATATTTTCAAAGCCTCTCCAGATGATTCTAATATGTGGTCCAGTTAAAAATCCCTTTTCAGGAGGCCTGAGTCTGAGGGGAGGCCAGGAGGGTTGTAGAGGATGGGTGACGTATGAGAGATGTAAAGAGAGAGTAGGAGTTTCCCAGGGGTGGAGGAATGGAGAGAAATATATGAGAATAAACAGGGAGATTTGACAGGCAAGCAACCTTGGTAGGAACAGACCAACTGCTCTGGGGGAGGTAGGAAAGCAAGTAACCAGAGGAGATAAGGTGTAGTTAGGGACCACAAAGAAAAGAGCCTTCAAAGCCATACTGAGGAATTGGATTTTGCTCAGCTGGAACCATTATATCTGGACCACTACATATTAACATTTAAATTAGTAAATATGATACAAGCTGACCTGTATTTAAGCATGGAGGATGCCTTAGAATATGAGAACTTTGAAATTGGCAGAGGTTTACATTATTCAAGTGAGAGATTATGAGAGATTAGGATTGCCCCAAACTGACTTCCAGTCTAACTTGGATCATTTTAACTTCTTGTACACATGTTTAAAAGTTATTAACAATGACTACAAATATCATGTTAATTCTATCCTCAGAAGATAAAAATAATATCCATGATTAACAGGAATTATAACAACTAATTTCTTGGTACTAAAGAAGTAGAAAAGAATTAAGACACAGCAAAGACAGCATTTAGTAGCAAGTGGGCTTTAAAAAAATTCAATAATACTCAATAGCTTCGACTCAATCAGCTAATCAGTAAATGCACCTGCTGTCAGAACCACTGAAGAAATGTCTTATTTAGACAAGACAAGATTTAGGACAAGAACGTGTCTTCGGATATCTTAAAGGGGCTTTCATTAGAAAATCTGTGACTTCCCAGAAGGCAGAATTAGGCCCAAAAAGCACATGCCAAAAGGAAATAGACTTTCATATAAAGTGAAATAATATCCCTTTTCAGTACATCAGTAGAGTTTCAAACATCAAGTTGTTAAACTTCTAACCAAATAGATCAGAGGGAAAAAGAAAAAGCATAAATTACCAGTATCAGGAATGAGAGAAATAGCATCACAGATCCTAGAGGTATTAAAAAGATAATGAGGGAATATTATTAACAAATTTATGCCAGTAAATTCAGTCATGTAGATCAAGGTTACTCAATTTCAAAAAAGTGACATTTTGGACCAGATAATTCTTTGTTGTGAGGGCTGTCCTGTGGCTCATAGAATACCTAGCAATATCCCTGGCCTCTATCCACAGGATGTTAGTGCCATTTCCTACCTCCCAACTGTAACAACCAAAAATGTCTCTAGACATCGCCAAATGTCCCATAGGTGAACAGAGAATGCCCCCCCATTGAGAAGCACTGATTCGAATGAATGGACAAATTTCTTGAAAGGCACACACTAACAAAGTTCCCAAGAAGAAGTAAATAACTTGAATAGCTCTATATCTAATAAAGACACTAATTTGTGGTTAAAAAGATTCCCACAGAGAAAACTCCAGACCCCACTGGCTTCACCAGTGAATTCTACCAAATATTTAAGGAAGGAATAATACTGATTTTATATAAACTCTTCCAGAAAATTGATGACTGGCAGTTACTTCCCCCAGAGGCCAGAATGACCCTGATACCAAAACCAAAGACAGTACAAGAAAACTATAGACCAATATTCTTCATGAATATAGAAGAAAAAATGCTAAACAAAAATTTAGCAAACGGATTCCAATAATGTTGTGAAATGATAATACATCATGATTAAATGGCGTTCATCTCTGGAATGCAAGATTGGTTTAACATTCAACAGTTAATCAATGTAACTCACCACATCAGCAAATTAAAGCAGAAAAACCATATGATCATCTCAAGAGACACAGAAAAGGCATTTGATGAAATATAACGTCAATTCCTGATTTTAAATACTCTGGGAAAACTAGAAATAGAAGGAAATAGCCTCAACCTGATAAAGGGTATCTACAAAAAACCTACGACTAATACTATACTTAAGGGTAAAAAACTAAATGCTTTCCCCCTAAGATTGGTAACAAGACAAGGATGTCTGCTTTTACTACTTCTTTTCAACCTTTTACTACAGGTTCTAGCATGTGCAGTAAAACTGGCAATCAACCAAACAATATAGCATCCAGATTGGAGAAGAAAACTGGCTTTATTCACAAACAGCAAAATCATTTATATAGAAAATTTGATGGAATCCATAAAATGACTACTAGAAATATAAAATGAGGTTAGTAAGGTTGCAGGATTCAAAACCAATATAAAATACTCCATCTGTATACTAGCAGTGACAATTGAAAATTCAAATCATAAAACAATACCATGTAAAATTACATAAAACTCTGAAATACTTAGTGATAAATCTAAAAATATATATGCAAGATCTGAATGCTAAAAATTAAATATTATTGAGAGATTAAAGGCCTAAACAATGAAGAAATAGATGGTTCTTATGGGTCAGAAGTTTCAATATTGTTAAAATGTCAATTCTCCCCAAATTTATCTACAGATTAAATGCAACACAGTCACTTTTGTAAACAGTCTGGCAGTATCTTTAAAAGGTTAAAAATCCACTCACCATATGATCCAGCTGTTCCACTAAGAGATATTTATCCAAGAGAAACTGAAAGTGTATGTCCATGCAAGACTTGCATGTGAATGTTCATAGAAATTTTGTTTATAATAACCGTAACCTGGAAACAACCCAAATATCCATCAATAGATGAATGGATAAGGAAACTGTGATATAGTTATGCAAGGAATACAACTCAGTAATAAAAAGGAATGAACTATTATCTGCAATAATACAGCTGAATGTCAAAGTAATTATGGTGTGTGCAAGAAGCCTATAAGACAGAGAAGTGATCATACTTCACAATTTATTTTGTATAAAATTCTAGGAAATGAAAACTCAACTTTAGTGCAGGTATCCAAATCAGCAGTTGCCCTGGGGATGGGTATAGTGCTGTGGAGGCAAATGGGAAGGAGCAGGAGAGAGAGATTATAAAGGGACATGGTGAAACCCTTGGGTGATGAGGATGCTCGTTATTTTGACTATGCTGATGCTTTCATGGATGTATATCTATATATAATTATGTGCTTTAAATACATGCAATTGAACATGCCATTATGAGGACGGATCATGGCTCTGTTCTCAAAGAACAATGGATAGCCCTTGATAGGCACTCAATAAATACTTCTCCAATAAATAAACTATGGAGGGAGGGGTAACTTTACACTTGATAGAAGACTTTCAAAATGATTCTTAGAATAGGCTAGAAGGACTACCACCCGAAATCATCAAGTCCTATGCTAAGAATGGTTATTAAAACAAATAGTGCAAACATATTTCGTATTATTCACCTAAACTTCTAAAGCTTAATAGAGAAAATCCATCTCTTTTAGCCACCAGATAGACTAAGAATCTGGATGTGATGCTTTTTCATTAACAATTTCAAAACCTACCCATCATATTGATCAATAAATTAGTTGTTTGGTTTTTTTTTAAGACTCAGTGTCTGCGTGTTGTGAAATTTTAAGCTTTCTGGAATTCTGTAAGGATTTCTTCAGTCGCAAGAAAATTCTACAATAGTGCATCCTGTGATAATGTGACTTAATAGGTGATGATTAGTTTCTCTTGCCCACTCAGTCCTGTTCTTGAACTCCTTCAGGGTAAGGAGAGGTATCACAAAAGGAGCTAAACAAATACATGCCATCTAATCGGTAGATTCCTGTCCTGGAAGTTCATAGGACCCAGAATCGTCTCTGTTGATATTTAAGGCAGAGTACAAAACTACTACCAGATAATACCAACCACTGCAGAGAATAAGACAGAGTTGGACCGTGAAGCCAGACCCCAGGATTCTAGCCACCAGCCATTCAGGGTCATCTTAGTTACTTTGTTTTCCTCATGATAATGTCACTGAGCAACTGTGCATTAAATATCTTGGGCCCCATTTCTGACATTGTAGATAGGATTGTATCATGTATATGAGCACATAAATGGGCTTAAAACCTCACCCTAGGAAAAACAAATTAGCATTTGAGATATTCTTGTTAGGAATCTACACTATAGAGGAAGCTGCTTATAGCCAGCTTATATTTTCATAGTTATCAAAATAGATACAAAGGGCTAACTAATGAGTATAAAATAGGTAAGAAATGTTTTTATTGGTGCTTCACAACAAAGATCTTTAGGAGCACCACAGTCTTTCCATGCCCAGCACGCCCAAAACCTGATACCTGTCATGTAGCCTTTGAAGTCTGGAGATCTCTTGGCTCATCTGAATCTCTTTAGGTTCTGTCCCTGACCTGGTTAAAAGTGGACTCATGCCTGTCAGAATATTATCATAAATTCCTCAGGGTGAGCCCTTCATGCAGAGCGTTCTCAGAGGGCTCTGTGTACCCACGGGCCAATAACAAAATGGAACTTTTGGCAGAATATGGAGGCAGGCTTGCTTTGGTTACACATACGAACTGTCATCAAGTTATGGTTCAGGACATGTGTAGCCCTCCACTTGCCTCTGATTGTGGTGGTTTACCTTACCAATATTTTTTTTGGTAGAAGGGAGTAATTAAGTTTTATTTATTTTGATGCATTTTGATGGAAATACTGGTGATTGAACCCAGGATATATGTATGCTGGGCACACGTTCTACCACTGAACTATACCATCCCCCTCCTTTTTAAAAAAAGTTTTTCTTAAATGGACCTGATCGGTGTTGCCTGGCCAAACTGCCATTGACCAATTAACAACACTCTGTTAACAGAGCAGATTAGAATTCGCAACTCAATCCCTTAGGTGCTAGAATAGCTCTTGGACTTTCTTCGCACATTTATTTCTGTTGCCGGGCATCTTCTTAATTGCTATGTTTGAAGCTGATAGTAAGAATTCTTTAATTTGGGCTTTATTATTCTGTCCTCTCTGAGCAGTTTATTGTGCTAGTTTAGGGGTGTTGGAGGCACCTCATCCACCTCTGGTTGATTTATGAAGGCCTTAAATAGTGTATGCTGGTAAATGCTTCAAAAGTAACTAAGCATACTGGCTTTGGCAGTTGGGGATAATCAATTCTCAAATATGATAAAATGCTTATAGTGTACAGTTGATGGTAGATGCCTGATTGGGTAGCCTAGAGAAGCAGTCACCCATCAGCAGAAGTCTGCTCACCAAACTCCCCCATCAGGCCTTGGAAATACATAAGCATAAGCAAGAACGCTACTCATTCGGTCTTGTAAATTGGTCAGAACCTGTGGTTAGTTAAATCCTCTAAAAGCTGCTCACACTTAACAGTAAAGCAAGCATGGGTCTTTCCCTCCATAGTTTATTTATTGGAGAAGTATTAATTGAGTGCCTACCAAGGGCTAGCCACTATTCTTTAAGAATAGAGCTGTGATCTGTGGAGTAGAAGGCCTTCTTGGAATTCACAATCTAGTGGGGGAAAGTCAATAAACAATGGAAACAAGTAAAATATTTAGTATGTAGCTATATGTAAAGAAAGAGAACAAAGCAGAGAAAGGGGACTGAAACCTCGAGCAGGGAGTTTATATTTCCTGCTGGGACCAGCAAGGGCCTCGCTGTGAAGGTGACTTGTGAGGAATGATCTTTGTGTTTGTGGAAACTGTCTGGTATAGTGGCTGCTCACAACCCAAGGAGAGGGGCATTCCCTCATGCCTCCAAGTCCCCATGTGGAACCTCTCTTGTGCTCTGACCTCCGGCTCGAGCTGAAGGCATAGTTGGGGGAGCATAGATGGAAGGGTCTTGTCACACATAGTGCTCCCCCTACCCAGAATACCGTCCACCTGAGAGTGAGAATCCAGCTACCCTTTACTCTTTCCCCAGGATACTGTTTCTACCAGCTCCCTGAAGAATAATTCATACATGAACATGATTTACCCATATCCTCATGACTCTTGCCATGGATGGTTAGGGCTGAGTTTTCTGGCTTGCTTTCTTTCCACCTTCATTTGGTGCGTTTGGCCATGCCTGCAAAGAGAAAACAACCTAAAGAAGAGAGGCCAAAAATATATTTTTTAAAATAACATCAAGTTCCTCAAGGAGATGATAGGTGAAAATATCTCTGTTAAATACTAACTTCTGTGGATTTGGAGAAGGCTACTTCTACTGAAAGATGATACAGGAATGGTGAAACCTTTTTGGCTTTCTTTCATATTTACATACATACACAGGCTTAGGCAACATGGCCAAAAGATAAAATAGTTATCCAGTTTTGAGATAAACTTCATATTCATTTACTTTTGAGTTTCACTGAGAGCTATCTAGTGCGAAAACCAATGTTGATAATCAATAACTCAGCACACTGAAAAGCATTTTCTTTACGTTAGGGCTGCATCTAAATCACACGAGTACATGTTCTCATGGCTTATTAGCTCTCATTCTTGTTTGTTTGTTTTAGTCTCATCATCGAAATGCTGAAACTTTGTCTCTGGCATTCACTTTCTGAAGTTTAAGGTAATTACATAAGCATAGGTCAGAAAATAACTTGTGTCTGTCCACACACTATTCCATATTAAATACTGTGGATATTACTCATTTTGGTCACTAAATAAGAAAGTAAGTTTTCTATAAGTAACTATCATACTTGTTTAAAAAACTTAAACTTGTATTTTAGTTTCATATGGCTACCATTACAGGTATCACAAACTAGGTGCCTTAAAACCACAGAAATGTGGTGCCTTGTGGTTCTAGAGGCT
Organism: Camelus dromedarius; assembly: GCF_036321535.1. NCBI lineage: Eukaryota > Metazoa > Chordata > Mammalia > Artiodactyla > Camelidae > Camelus > Camelus dromedarius. The sequence goes on along the minus strand of NC_087441.1, from coordinate 16,073,444 downwards.
AGATGTTTGAAATCAAGATGTCTTCCAGGCCATGTTCTTTCTGAAGGTTTTAGGGGAGGAGTCTTCCTTGTGTTCTCTTAGTTTCTGGTGGTTGCCAGTAATCCTGGACATTCCTTGGCTTGTGGGCACATCAGCCTTATTTCTGCTTTCGTGGTCAGATGGCCTTCTCCCTGTGTGTTCTGTTTGTCTTCTCCTCTTTTAATAAGGACACCAGTGGAATTGGATTAGGGCCACCCTAATGTAGAATGACCTCATCTCAACTTGATTACTTCTACAAAGAGCCTGTTTCACCCTAGGTTACATTGATAGGTACAGAGATTAGGACTTCATCATAGCTTCGGGGAACACAGTTCAATCCGTAACAACTGGTATCTTAATTAATGGCTTATTTAACATAAGACTATTGCAAGTTTTTAAGCAGAACTTGCAAATATGTTAAGACACCCATTCATAGATATTTATAAAGATTATTCTTTACTTCAAGATCCTTGGAATATGAATCCCACATCTTTGAATAGTAAAGATTTTCTAACTGCCAGTGATAGACTTAGGATCTGTCATTCTTCAGGCTGGGCATAACCCTTCAAGTACTTGGGACCAACTAGGAAGGAAGTTGGCTGCTTAGGTCCTAGGAGCTAAGAGTATTGTCTGCTTCTACTAGGAACACAAATGTAAGAGACCTGAGAATTTTTTCTTCAACAAAACATACCGCCTTGTTTTATTAGCTTTTTTGTCAAAACCTTAAGTAAACTTTTGGATATGAATAGCTTCCATATAAATGTGAAATTTCAAAACGGAAAATAAATTATTTGAATGAACTGATTAATATTTTTCCTTCTCAACATGCAATAAAAATTAAGAGATAATGGTAATGTGTGCGTAACAGTTGAACTATTGAGAACATCTGTATGATTATCTGAAAGCTAAGATTTCTCTTTTCACTGTGGGGTCAACAGTTTAAAAAATAAAACAGAAATTGGGTCACTGTCCTTTCCAGCTGACATTATTAATCACATCTCTAGTCTTTCTGTCATTTCAGCTCCAGTGGTAGGTGGTAGGTGATAGACAAAAAAAGCTTCTTCTCCGTTTCTGCTGACTAGGGTTACTTCCAAAATTTTGCCTGGCTAGTCAGAACCTTCGCTTTCCCAGACATCACAGTCCAGGACATCTGCCCACACCCACAGGCTAGGTTTCTAGCCAGAAAAGGCAGATCCATTTGTTATCAGCTCTCATTTTGAACCCAATGATCAGGGCTTGTTAATACTTAATATGTTACTGGATTTTTTTAAAAAACCATCAGTAGGAAATGTGGATTATTTTTTTAGGACTGAGAAGAATTTCTGCAGAAGTTATCAGAGTTTGTGTTTCCAGCCTGACCTCCCTCCCTCAGGCCCACTTCCGGAACCAGACCTACCCTTGAAGCCCAAGGGGAAATATGCCAAAATAAATCCCGAGAAGTGTAATCTCTGAAGGGCTGCCCCTTGTGTGAACCTGGGGCAGATTTTCCTCCCTGGCTCTGTGACAGCAGCTGTTATTCAGTGACACTGAGCTGAGAGCAGCCCAACTGAGCGTATAGCCTTGCACATAAATAGATACATTTCCATGCTTTGTGATGGAGATGACAGCTCAGAAAGGGAGAGGTCCAGAAGGCATCCTTGCTAAGAATTCTCTGAGGGTGTCCTTCTCCCTCCTGAGTTTTTTACCTTCCTTTGTACAAAAAAAAAAAAAAAGTGCAGAAAAATCTGTTCAAAGCCACTATACATGACTAACAAATCAGATAAGATGTGGAATTTCTTGTTTTTTGTTTAATTTAGCTCTTTTTAAAAAAAAAAAAGTTATTATTTTTCACCTGTCCAAATACTCTGGAGAATCAGGTTGACTGAAAGTCTTTTGTTTTCCCCTGCTCCCTTAAAAACATGTTTCTACTGCTTGTCAGATGTGTGATGAAAACGTAACTCATCAGGCCTCTTTACTTCTGAATCTTGAGACTTCAGCATTGCCTGGGAACCCTCGTCTTTAACAACTTCTGTCTCTCTAGAGTGTATCAGTTCTCTTGAGTGAGACTGTTCTCTTTCTTACATGCTGTTTCTCCAGATTTCAAATTCTGTGTGCATTCTACCAAGCTGAAAGGACCCCTCGTGGTGTGAGGGGTTCCGCCCACCCTTCTCTGACCCCTGGGTGAGTTCTAGCATCCTCCAGAAGTTTCACTAGCATCCAGGAACCTGGGATGGATTTTGAAAGGCTAGATTTGAGCAAAGAGCATTTGCTTCTTATTGAGAAGTTATTTCATGATATCAAACAATGTAGAAGAAAATCACCTTAAAATAAATGCATTTTATATTATCAAATAGAATTCACATATGAAAGCATATTAATATTGAACAGAATTTTATGGTAACCAAAATTCATAACTCTGTTGACACTTCTAGAAATAACCTCTTTGAGATCTTCAAATGTGAGATTACGTTTAGTGAAATTGATTTTGTATTCTTATATAAAGATGTATATATTCTCTAGAATAGAGCATTTTGGGGGGTCAGTTTTTAGTCTGATTTAAAGTTAAACTACTGATAAAGAAATTGTTCATTGTGGTCACTGAATGTGTTTTGGCTATTAATCTTAGGTTAGAAGATTATTTCCAGAAGCGCAGTAAATGTAGGCTTAAGGACCACAATGGGAGGTACGGATGAGGGATTGAGAGGTTACTGCAGGATACAACATATTTTTAAATGATTCCCCTATACAAAGTAATCTTATTTACAGGGACTTGGAGGAAGAAATCATCCACTAATAGGACCAGTGTCACGGGTAAAGGGTCATCATTTTAGAAGCAATATTTCTTTAAATTCTAGGCAGTAAGTTCAGAGACTGAGCATTTTCAACATTTTATTATATTCTTGAAGCTCGTGTTGGTACTTGAAGACCTAAGTTTACCTGGGCCTTCAGAAACATCGTTTCAAAATGGATTTACATGGGTGAAAAAGGACTGGTTGGGGATGGGGCTATCCCAAATGAAAACTCTTCATTGGTGTATCATAACTGTGCTTTCATTTATAAGACTGATAACTCTTCACCAACTAAAACTCATAACAGAAGTTGCCAAACACCTGAATATCCATTTAAAAAGCCCATAATATGGCCTCGAGTTATGATGTAAAGCTAAAAGATTTTGTTACCTACTGTAAAAGCCACTGAAGCGAAAACTTAAGTAGAAGGTTGTTTATTGGGCAGTTGTAAAATGGAACTGAAGATTAAGCTGGGCGATATCTCTTCTTCCCCCTTTCCCTCCTTTTGTCTCCTTTTTATTGCATTTTTTTTCACACAACATTTATTGGTAACATGTACGTCATCGTTGCAAATAGGACCCAAGGTCTTGCTTTTTACTATTGACCTGTCACTGTGCTGTTTCAGCTGCTGGCCGCCCCCCACCCACCCCCAGCTATTCAGTCTTGTGTGTCACCGAAGCATTTGTGTTCACAAGGTGGAAAAGGAGCCGCTTCTTTGTTTCTTTTCACTGTTCCACTTTGATTTTGTTCCCCTTTTAAAGATGATTACACAGAGACCTGCCACTCAGGAGCATAAACATCACCCTCTTCTACGCATCTTGAGTACCTGGAATTCCACCGCCCGGGGAATGTCCTGCTTGTCTTTCATGCATTTGGTTGAAATGTCAATTTCACCGTTAGAGAATTCTTAAGAAAAGCCTCATCCCTAAGTGTACTTGAAGTGGATGTAATTACCTTTAACAACCTTCTCATATTTTCCTTTGAGAGGATTCTGAAAATAAAGAAAAGATTCAGTCAATAAATAAATGCATTTGGTGAACCTACCCATCTCCTAGTGATGCTCCACACAGGGATACCCCAGAAAGTGTCAAAAATGAGATGTCTTGTTCATGCAGTGTGTTTGGAATGTTCCAGAGCGCCATGCTACCTTCATAGACCCCAGGAATGAAAGGAGCAATACTAGACCCTTTATGAAACCTGTTAAATCAGAACTATGAAGGAATCCTGTTATGACACAGGAAAGCCTACAGTCCACCTTTATTTAATTAGCTATTTGGGTGTGTGAATACAAGGCTTTATATCAGTTTTTCGGTTTACATAACTTTTATAAAGTGAAATCAAAGTGTCCCAGAGAGAAAGATGGATATTTTATGAACCTTATTGCATCCCCCATGTGTTCAGTCATAATATCTGAAAGGTCTATGTCATTGCCTGTTCCATACGGTTGATAATATACAGTAAACAAAATAAGCAAATATTTCCAGATTAAAACATTTTTAAACAGCTTTAAAAATAGGCTTCTGTATTGCAGGAATTCTTTCAGAGTCTTTACTATGCTAATATGTGTTATAAATCTCCACTAGGGGTATAAAATATATTGCTTTCCAAACTTACTTCACCAGGGAACTGCTTTCTGCTGGGCATCTTTTGAGGCCAGTATTCCATGCATCATACTTTCTTCTTGTTTTAGAGGGAGCTGAAGGTGAGACTCAATAGTAGGTATGTGGAGACTTATTTACCTAGAGTATTGAGCATTATAGACATGTACATTATAGACGTGTACCCTGCCTTGTGTGTCTATATATATGTGTGTGTGTGTGTTTATGTAAGGGTGTGTGTGTGTGTGAGAGAGAGGGAGAGAGACAGAGACAGAGAAAGAGAGAGACAGAGCAGAGAGAAGGGAGAAAAATGAAAGATTAATTGGCTTAGACTCGTGTCACCTGGTTGTTTGAAACAAGGATTCATTTAACATTTCTGCTACGTGGGTGTAATGCGTATGTGTGTTTTTGCTTCCCTACTGCAACACTAAGTGTAGCTGTTTCACAACTCTAGGGCCTGACATTTAATCATTGATGGGTGAATTAGTAAATGTGTGAATGAAGGCCTCAAAGGTTCTCTTTTTGGGTGTATGTTTTCCTGATATTTTTTGAAGTATCCTCGTGTGAGGGTTTGTCCTGGGGACTCCTGGATGCCACCCAAGGACAATTACTGTGAATGTTTACAAGGCTGAGTCTTCAGTGTCTATCTCAGGCAAGATTCCAAGGTGGAAGAACAAGAAAATTCTCTTTCATTGTGTTTTGCCAAAACCTACTAGGTTTTGAGTGCAAAACCAATTTCAAACAGATAGGTAAATATCTGATTGTCCATTCTGAGCAGTACATGCACTTATGCCTGTTGATAACATATTATTCTGATACAAAAACATTTCCCAAAGCATATTTGAATTGTAGGTATAATATGATAATACATTTTAAAGCTTCTTCTCAATTGGGTTCTACTTCTGATTTTTTATTAAAATATTTAATAAAACTTTTATGCCTTTAATAGCTATTAAATTAAAATGATAATGTTTTTATTTATATAATTATATAATTTTTAACATCAATTTTTTTATTCTCTCAGTGTATCTTAGTAAGCTGGGATTTGTTTTTCTAATAGGCTACTTGCAAGAATGTAGGAAGACAAGTGTGTCCACACCTCCAGGCGTACATTCGTCTTCTGTGATCAATTTACAACTTGTCTGTTACTCAGTGGAAATCTTATGAGTAGATTAGAGCTAGTTCCTTGAATTGTCATTTCTGAGAAGTCTGAAACTTAATTACATGGAAAGGACACATTTCCTCTGCTTTACAGAAACACCACATCTAGTTATGATGAAAAACAATCATTCTCTAGACAGTTAAAAAGCTAAGACCACTAGAAAGTGCTTACAATGCAATGAAAAGTAAAACAGCAAGACACAAAACTCCATGAGGAAAGACTCCATTGTGTAATAGGTGCATAGGAAAACAATGAAAGTATACCAAAATGCTAATGAGATCATCATTGGTTGATGGGTCTATGAACAATTTCTGTTGTTTTTCTTTACACTTTTTCTTATATTCCAAATTTCTACAACAAGCTATTCTGACTCAGAAAACAAATATTATGAATAAATATTCAGCTCTTCCTTTCCCTGCTCAATGTCACTGCTCTCTTCCTTCGACCTAGCAAAAAAAGTCAGTAAGCCCATTATATGTAACTAGAAGTACTTTTGCACCTCTGCACAAAGTAGACTCTGGCTAAAAAGCATTTTAAAAGAGCACTAAATATCTGTAGATGCACAAGAAGAAAGGGGGAGACGTTAGGTAGCGTTCCATCAATTTGACCCTAGTGAACTTATTTCCTACAAAAGCATATGACTTCATTTTTGTTAAAATATATAATTCATACAGGGGTGTAAAGGAGAAACTGGATTGTTTTCCAGTGTGAGAAAGTTGGATGGAACATGAAGTTACACAGAAAGAATGCTTAATGACAATGATTTTATGAAGGCTAAGATCCAAACTGGGAAAAGAAAAGATTTCGGAATATTTATCCCTCTGTCCAGATAAGAGGGAACTATAGTTTATAAACAAACTGCTGCTGTAAAGAAGTTTGCCAAACATTTCTTTCACAGATGTACATGCTAATGTTATATGTCTAATCAGCTCTTACTCGCTTTCTCACAATTGTGGCCAATTAACCATGCTTTAACACACTTAGTTTAAAATTATTTTTTACTTAATTCTGACGATGTTTTTATATCTTATGTTCTAAAATAGGGCAGCCAATGAATAAATATACATACATACAGAGAGAGAGACACATCTTCAGGTTTATTGAAAAATCTCTTGTGAAACCTAGGTGGAAAGATTTTTTTTAAAGCTTTAGAAATAATATGTAAAGTGCCTTTTAAGGAAGTTCATGATAAGGGCAGTACACTTGTGATGGGGGAATGGTTTCCATTTAAAAGAAAGGGTATTAAGCTTTCCCCTTGCTGACCCTGCCTCTTCCCTCTGGTAACTACTTTATAACATGAGATGCAGTCAGCAGAGGCCCCATCAGATGCATGGTATGCCATCGATTTTTTTAAAGTAGTGTTATGGGGATTACAGCTGTAAGGCGCATTAGATCTCTAATGCCAAAGCAGGATTGGTTCATCTAGTTCACTCCTAAATTTATGTTTAAACGACCCCGGTATTGTACTTTCATCAGATCCCCTGAGATCCAGCCTTAGTAGGGCAATGCCCCATCATTCAGCTCAAGACATTGTTGACTGAATATCTGGTGTCTGGTGTCGCTGAAAAATAATCAGGGTGATCTCATCCTAAAAACACAAGCTTAGAATAAGAATGAGAAAAGATTATTATTGCCAGTGCATTCAATTTCACAAACTTACATATCTTGGTCTTCAGTGCAAATTCTTTATGTCTGGTGTAGTGAGAAGGTTGGAAGAAACGTGAATTGCATATCCTTTACAAGATGTTGGCTAAAGCTAGAAATGATTAGGAAACTTATTTTGGAACAGATTGATTTTTCACTGACAACTATTCGAAGCTGGAAGAGTACTGGGCAGATAAACGTAAATACGCAGAGAAAATCCCTTCTACTGAAGTGTGCTTGTGGGTTCTTTGGGATGGCTTCTTGGGTTATATAAATTTAGTTTGAGGTCATTATATGGATAATTTGTTACTAAGTAAAGTAGTTTGTCAGGTTACGAGACATTAATCTTCCAATAGGTCTTTAATTAGGACAGATGCACTAAATAATTCATAGCAAGACTTGGCCTGGAAACATTTATAATACTCAATTATACCATTTTACAGGCAATGGCAAATTGTTTTTGTGTAGTCTGGAAATTGTGGGACTTAATTAATTACCTTCAATGTTTTAGACATCTGCTCTGCCCTCTTTAAATGCATTAAATTGGCAACTCATGAAATGGCTAAAAATAGAGTTCAAATTCCCAGATGGTAAAGGGTGAAGATCAACTATGATGGGGGAAAAAGCTACTCTACGATGCACAGGAAATGTGAAACCAAATTACACATCCAGCAAAAACAGCTTAGAAGACTCTCAAGTGTGTGACAATTATATTTAAAAGAATGAGAAAGTTACATGGTATTTGAAAGCATTTAACCTGCTGCTAAATACACTTTTTCCTGACTTTCTAAGATAGGCTGCAGTAGACAAACTGGGAAACCAGGCAAGAGTCCTGACAGAAAACACGTATCAATCTCTGTCATGTAAACACCTCTGAGTGAAATTCATTTCTGCACAAACAAATAACTTTGCCCCTCTGAGTTGTATCCAAGACATGACGAAAAATGAGTACTCTGGAAGCATTTGCAGAGGCATTTTCATGTCATAGATCTTAAAATGATGGAAAGGGGAATTAAGACCTTATTCCATTTGTAATTAGATCACAGGGAACAGATGGTGATGGCTTTGCACTGAGTAGGAGGATGTGACCATTTAAGTAAACAAAGGAAAAAGGAGTGTTCACTTCATTTTTCACCCTAGGAATTTCTGCAAGAAGAAAACATTGTACTGGATCCTCTGCTTAAGAATAATATGTGAGTCAGATAGAAAGGAAGTAAGCACATTCTGAAAGCTGTAAGTGGGGGGCAAATTCGCAGATAAAGGTGTCCCCTCTATGATAATAGTCAGACCCTGCACAGAGCAGCCTCTGGCCTCTGGAGCCCGGATTTCGGCAGCTTTCTGGTAAGGCTCTTCTCCAAGGCCGTGCAGTTTCTCCAGGGTGGTTGGAGATGTTTGTTCATGTGGATACAGACCCAACAGCAGTCACGCAGGGTCAACATCTAGGATTAGGTTGGAGGCAGAAGCATTTCCTATTCTAGAAGCCCCTGAATAGATGAGGGGAGTGGAGTGGACTATCCACATGCTCAATGCGAGGACCCAGCTTGGTCACCAGATCACTCCGAGAGAATCTAGATGAGCTCTATCCAGAAGAAATACAATGCAAGCCACATATGGTAATCTAAAATGTTCTAGGAACCACATTTTAAAAAGTGAAAAGAAGTAGATACAATTACTTGACTACTGTGTATGTAATTCAGTATAGCCACAGTGTCGTTTCTACTTGTAATCAGCGTAAGAATCATGAATGTAATATTTTGCATTCTTTTTTCAAAAAAGTACTAAGTTTTCACAATCCAGTGTGCATTTTACACTTAAAACACATCTCTACTCAGACAAGCTACCTTTCAAGCGCTCAGTACCTGTTTGGCTAGCTCCATATTGGACAGCTCAGCCCTACACAGTGAGCAATAATAACAACCTTTGTCCCCCGCTGTGGTGGGGGTACCAAGGCAGCACACACAAAAACCCCAATATGTGGCAGTCGCAGGGCCTGCGAGAAACAAACCAGGTGCTCATTATAAATGCCAGAAGAATTCGACTTACCTGGCAAGCACAAGCTTAGTATCCCAGGAGGACCTGCCTTTTCATCTATGCCTAAGACTGTGTTACAGAACTACTTTATTTTCCCTGCTTCCAATTTGACATTTATATATATATGTACATATACATATATATGTATATCTATAAAGTCCCTATGTAAATTCAGAAGCCACTACAAGCAGCACTGAGAATGAAATTGGAATATTCTTTTGACTGCAAAACCTGATGTCATTCTGTGTATATAGAATGTAAAAGGAATATTCAGTGTTATTGCCGTATATGTTAATATACATAAACTTAATTACACTATAATAGCCAAATGCACTCCCCCAGGCTTTTCTCTTTTCAAAAAAATTGAAAAACAAATCAACAACTCTATCTCCCAGCAGCTGCCTAATTTTAGGAGTCTGACTCTCACATCTCACTAGTGTGGGTGCATAAGGCCATAGTATGGATGTCGTATGGGTATATGTGTGTGTGTGTGTATATATATATATATATATATATATATTTCCTATTAATATGGCATCATGATTATTTTTACAATATTGCCTGTAGTAGACTCTAAGGTTCTCGAGGACACAGTCAGTGCCTTATTCATGTCACTTTCCTGATGCACGAGAGGTGTTCCATAAATATTTGCTACCTTGAATGAAAGAATGCAATCTGCAATTCAGAGGAAAAAATACCAGGGTGCACATATCAAGACAGAGCAGAAGTGAGAAGTGACGGAGAGCAAGAGAAACTGGGGAAATGGAGAGCAGAGGGAAGAGAGGGGGGCAGTAGGGAGCAGGGAGACCGACAAGGTTGTAGAGGTGGAGGGAGGAAGGGAGAAAGAAATAAAGGCAACTTGGAAGGAAGAAGCTCATCCAGACTTACAAAGTTGTCTTCCCGCCATTTCTCTGCTGGACCATTCTGCTTTCAAGGACAAAGTCCATCTTTGTAATACGGGGATGTTTTGGTTTGGGAATGGGGATGGCAGTGGTAATATCTGAGTGTATGATTGCTTGACAGCCATATTGATGTTTATTAAGAGAAAAGGTGACTCTATTCTGGTACGATTACTTTATTAAAAAAATAAAATGAGACACTTGAGCACACTCTGAAGTGTTTTCCCTAGACCAAGTTACCATTAATACAAACCTAAACATTTTTGACTATGTTAAATTAAGAAAACTTAATTAGAATTCATTTCTTGACAGAATCAATAGGGGGAAAAGCATATAAAAATAAACTAATATTTTGGAGTTAAATACAACTTTGAAAGTAGTACTTTTTTTAGAATTAGTAATATCAAAAGGAATACCTTTAAACTTAAGAATGCAGCTATAAAAACTAAAAATTCACTGCTATTTGTCTAGACTTGACATTATTAGATTGCCATTTGAAGCTAATTTTCCCACTGAAATTAAAAAAAAAAAAGCAGGACAAGATAAATCATGAGAATGAAACTTTGTTTTAAAAATTAGCCAGCAGGACCTCAAAATAAAAGAAATGGAGGAAGGAGAGATACAAAGGTGAGAAAAGTTAAGAATTTTATTTCTTCTTGCATTTGATTTATCAGACAAGCAAAATTAACAGGATGATAGCAGCTTGTTCCTTGGGTGCCAAGAAAAATCTTATTGCTTCTCTATGGTGCTGGGACCCTGAGCAGCTCACATCCCCTGCAGAGACAGTGGATACTTGTTTTCATAAATTAATTTACCCTAAAGGATATTTTCTACCTTTCCATCCTCTGGGCTTTTCCATAGGATGGTTTTTGCTGAATAGTGTCCCCCCATCTTTATCTATTAGAGAAGCCCAGGGAGGCAGCAACATTAAGAAAAAGACGTTCTTGGTCACACCATTCAAAAATCTGTCAGTTTATTCCAGCTTTCTCGTAGGCTTTCTTCTCCCATTGTAATTCCTCTTAAGCTCCAAATCTTCTTTTCATGATGCCAACCAGTAGTTTCTAATACAGTAAATTAAATCGGTAACATGGAGAAAATTCTTACTTACTGAGAAGAACCATGAGCTGTTTTCCAGTATATACAATTTCATTTCTGATGTGCAGTAATAGCTAGTGCTTTCTGGGAACACACTGTGTGCTAGGCACTGATGTAAGTTCTTTATCTGAATCAACTAATTTGATCCTCATAGCATCCCAGTAGGGAGGACGATTATTCTCATGATACGAATGAGGAAGCATGTCAGAGGGCTGGGTTACTTGCCCAAGGTCACTGCTGGGAGGAGGTGGAAGCTGTCTTCGAACCCAAGCTGTACCAGTCCTCTACACCGCTTTCCCTCATGGGTGGAATGAGGATTTGTGGGGACCGACCTGGTGCTCATGGACTTGCCTCCTTCATAGTCCCTGATGGACTAGACGTGAAGAAAAATCCCTCTCCCATGGTGTCCACCCAACCTGGTGGCACTGTGTTCAGGCCACAGTCCCGAGGGCTCATCAGTGAGAACAAGTGGATGGGTCAGTACCAGCTGATGCCATACTGAAAAAAAAGAAACGACTCAGCAAAATGGAAATTCTGCTCCCTCAACAAATCCCATAACTCCTTGAAGACAGGAAATGTGTCCAATTTTTTTTCTTTTCCTTTGTGTTTTTTTAATCAGCTTGAGGGACAGACATAGTACCTGGCGCAAGTGAGTAATGAACAAGTGTTTGGAAAACTGAACTGATCTATGGCTCAACAGTATCATCTTTAATAATTACACCCTTAGATAGTATTAAAATTAGCTATATATTAAAAGCATAGATGAATAAGCAAACATGTGCGTGGTATCTGTTTTCATTTGCTGTGTTGTTCGTTGACTTTTCAGTAGCCTAGAATTTTTTTTAATATATATTGCTATTAATTATAATATGAGTTTCATACAAAGAGAATAAAGAATAACCCAAGACATACAAATAAAATTCTTTTAAAATATCCATGAGGTAAGAAGGTTTTCTGGGTATGAATTATACTAATACTGATGGTACTTATTAGTTATTATAATGGATTATTCATTAAAAGTATAAATTTTTAAATGGTTCTAATTTTATAACTAGAGAAATGTTAAAGTAGTTGAGTTTAAATAATGACTAGCTACTTAATTTGGCTTGCTTTCCTTGTAATTACAAAGTCAGTGCTTTCTTCTGTCAAATTTATCTCTACTTCCTTAATTGAACCAGCTGCCATAGTTTTCATACAGATTCTTTTAAGGTTCTATCTGTCTTCTAAAAAGTTAAGAGGTATTTTATTATATATCATCAGTGTTTTTTTTTTTATTGTTTTTTGGAGGGGGGAGGATTAGGTTTATTTATTTATTTTTAAAGGAGGTACTGGGGATTGAACCCAGGGACCTTGTGCATGCTAAGCATAGGCTGTGCCCACCCCCCCAATGTTATTTCAAAGGCTCAAAATTAATGGTGCGCTTATACGTATGGGAAAGACAGAGTCAAGTCAGTGAGTTGTTTTATATTACCTGTCTCTGGGAAACATGTCATCAGATGTTACTGCATTTTTAAGAACTGTACCACGTATACAGTGGAAATCTATCTCAGCTTCTGTCTGGTTTTGGTGAACATGGTATTGTGCTTATATACGTGCACAGAAAGTTTTAAACAGTGCTGAGCAAGAGTAGAAGCTGTCTTCCTAGTGTGAGAAAAGTGGCCTTCTGACTTGCTTCCTTACCCTAATCAGGGCTTCCTAGCTTAGTCACTACCCACATGTTACACACCTGACTCCGAGGGCCTCTGCCCGTTTCATATTAAAGCTTAGATTTCTTCATCCCATTATTGATCTAAAATGTCTCCAGCTCTCGCGGGTAAAGGAAGAACATGCCCATGTGTTGTGTCAGATGATTCCTATTCTTGAAAAGCTGTGTTCAATCTAAAATGACCTTTTCTTGTATTTATTGTCAGGCTAGCTTTACAGCCCACATTAAATTGGAGCTTTTGTGCAAGGACTGAAAAGCATGTTGTTGTGTGGGGGACGGCGCTCGCAGTGTGTTTGCTCAAGACAGCCTGCTATCCAGACAGCTGGCAGCGCGATCTGGGCATTTGGCTGGGTATTCGTTGCTAAGTCAGCAGCGGAGGAAAGGCAGTGTGTCTTCACTGGGACCGTAGAAAAGGATGCACAAGTGGTTACTAAGAACACGTTCTTCTGTGGAGAGGGCCTCTGTGCTTTCACAGTCAGAACTGACAGCAATGTTAGTACATTTGAAGATGCTGAACAAGAACTTTTCAGGGTCCAGAGGGGTCCGCATGAGCATTTGGACTTTTCCCAGAAAAAAATTTAGTAATATTAAAAAAAAATTTAATAATATTCAGCATTTGGTTTTATTTTCATTTCAGTGATCCTTTGTGATGCTATGTGTTTATAATGACAGATTCATACTGTATGTGGAATTTAGGGAAGACTTTGAAGAAGGATTGACGATTATGTTAAGCTGTGATGACAGTTTTCTGGGAGTTCTCATGCACTTTATGCTGAGAAAAATGCTCAGATGGTACAAGATTAACTCTCTTAATTGTGTCCTTGTTTCCCCTATGCTACTCTTTTTTAACCATCTGTTGTTCATTCACTTACCTTTTCAAATTTGTACTCACATTAATTATTTTTCAATTGAAGTATAGTTGGTTACAATGTTGTGTTAATTTCTGGTGTACAGCATAGTGATTCCGTCGTATATAAATATATATATATTAATAAATATATATATATATATATATATATATATATATTCCTTTTCGTTATAGGCCAAGGTATGGAATATAGTTCCCTGTGCTGTACAGTAGGACCTTGATGTTTGTCTATTTTATATATAGTAGTTAGTATCTGAAAATCCCCAACTCCCAATATTAGAAGTTGAATATTAAAACCTTTTTATTTAAGATAATAATAATAAATAATAATGTTTAAATTCCCCTGTGGTTAGAAAATGAAGTTCTCAAATTACCACTAATTTTCATGCTTGTCAGATTTATTCTGGTTTAAGTTCCGTGCACTATTTTTTTTTTTTTCAAAACCAAGCAACACATTTGAAAAGTATGACTTATGTGATGAGAATGCCAGGTTTTACTAAACCCAGTGAGTTCTAGTCACTGAAAATTGTACAGTGACCTGCACAATCAGGGCAGTGGTCTAATAGTGGCCCTACTTAACTCTTTTACTGTCTGTAAACAAAGACCTTCTTTATACCCCCAAATATCTGTTGCATACATTCAAGTTTACCCTTCCCAGAGGTGTTAAGCAACTATATTGAATTTTTTCCTCTTAACTTTCTCATCTTTCTCCTCTTCCATTCTTTTGTCATCTGAGTCTCATAAACCCCAAAACACCACAGCGGGAAACAGGGCCACCCTCATGGGCATTTGGCCTGTACAGCCTCCATGGCCTCGCACTCAGGAGGGCCCCATGCTTGGCTGAATGTTCTGCTGTCGGCATCTTGAAATTCTTAGTCACTTTTGAGCAAGGAGTCCTGCATTTTCTCTTTGCACTGAGCCCTGCAAATCATGTATTCTGTCCTGGGAGGGAAGGTACGAGGAAGAAGGCCCTGAGTCTCTCGCTCCATCATTGTGAGTTTCATTTTGGAGTAGTTAGTCACTAGCCTTTAGTGAGCAGTTTCCAAAAATATGCCAGTAAATATTTATGTGAGACACACTCACTGAAAATTGCAGATTCCTCAGCCTGCAACGCAAATGATCAGAATCTCGAGGGATGGAGCCCAGGAATCTGTATTTTCATAGACTTCCTGTGATTTTCGGTTCACTAAGGGCTGACGGTCTCTGGTGAATCACACTTCTGATTCAACACACATCTTTCTGTTACTCCATATTGACTGATTCAAGACTGAAGGAGAGGAAACAAAGTAAATTCTATTACCTTCAGTACACTTTATGTTGCATTGTCAGAGCACAAAAATACTGATTTGTTCTAAAGAAAGAACTCTCTCTGTTTGGAGGAGGCCAGTGATGTCTTCATTTGGAGCTAGGCTACTACTTCTGGGGCAGTTTTTATTTTAATTTATTTCTGCTACCACTGTTAGAAAATAGAATATTTCGAGTAAGCAATTATGGGTGATCAAGCAGCTGTTTCAACCAAACATTTCTCCTGTCAGTGACTCTGCAAAGATCAGCTACAATGATGAGGATCATTGTATTAAAGTCAGCTGACCTGGCCATCAATCATTGTTTGGAATAGAGCTTGGGCAGACACTGGAGTTTAGTGGTAAAGAGTCTGCATTTTGGAAGCAGACAGGCTCCGTTTGAATCTAGACCCATCACTTAATAGCAGAACCCTGAGCAATTCTTTAGTTCTCCCCTACCCAAGTCTTAGTTACTTTTTTAATCTATTAATAAGGATATTAATAAACTCTACTATACAGAATTGTTATGAGGATTAAAGAAGATAATCCAAGTAAAATTCTAGTACACAGTGCCTGGCACATAGTGTGAGTTTTAGTGTTACAGTTGACCCTTGAACCACATAGGTTTGAACTGTGTGGGTCCATTTATTCGTGGATTTTTTTACTATTATTAAAAACATACTACAGAACGACACGAGTCACAGTTGGTTGAATCCAGGGATGAGGAACCATGGGTATAGAGGGCTGACTGCACGAGGGTCAGTGCTCCTGACCCCTACATTGTTCAAGGGTCAACTCTATTATTTTTTGAACTATCAAGAAACCTTAGAAATTAAAATTCATGAAAAGTTAAGAACTGAAGCCAAATTGTAATCCCATAATCAAATAAATTTCAGGTATAATAGAAGATTCTTGTATATTTTGCCATAATTGTGTACATGATAAAGTCATTAATTCAGCCTTACAACAGAGATGCCAACTTCAAGTTAGCAGGCATGCAGGCATGAAGGTACAGGTGGTTATATACATGAAAAACAGAAATACAATTTCAAAATGGATTTGAGCACATTTGTTTTAACAAGTGCGATGATTAATTTTATGTGCCAACATGGCTTGGCTGTGGTGCCCACTTGTTTGGTTAAATACCAGTCTAGATCTTTCTGTGAAGGTATTTTTCAGATGTGATTAGCATTTACCTCAGTAGACTTTGTCTAAAGCCGTTTACCCTCCATCATTTGAGTGGGCCTCACATAGTCAGTTGAAGGCCTTAAGAGAAACAACTGAAGTCCCCTGAGAAGGAAGCCTCCCCTCAGACTGACTTTGGACCCATGATTATATATATATATAAAACAGTTAGTTCTGTTTCTCTGGAGAACCCTAATAAAAGTATAATTAATTTTTACGTTTTTATTATCATATAGTATCAGTGAGACACAAATACCCAACTGAAGGTTTGGCTCACAAAAACAAATATTTTGGAAGGGAATTATTTTAAGGAAGGGCTTGGGAATTGAATCTTTGCTGTGACATCAGATGAAGCCACATTCTTCTAACGGAAATTAAAAGAGTTGCAGATCAACAAAGAGTATGTGTATCCATAACCCGTGTTTGAAATCGGGACTCATCACTGTTCAGTGCTAACCGGTATGCGTTGCTCTCCCCTCCATGCTGGGCTGAAGAAGCTGTGAATTTCACAACTGCTCCTGGGCAAGCAATATTGATACAGAATTTTTCTTTTTCATGAAATGGCTCAGCTAGGGTAATTATTTATCTGAACAGGCTGATGCCTTGAGCTTAGTGCCTTTGGATTTCTGCGAGACCAGAGATGGGCATGATTGACAGGCAGCTAAAACTCTGTCACCTGGGTAAAACCCGGCTGGTAATGAAGCATTCATACTCAGACCTCACCTTTCTGGACCTGCCAGGCTGCATTTGCTGGCAGCAACTCTGAAAGCTTTCCATGGGAAAATGATGTTTCAAAGGTGCCAATTATAGCACATACGTATTTCACCTTGAGAATTTCAATTGGCAAAGATAATATCATGGGTTGCCCTTAGAGATTTGATGGGAGGTTCATTTGTACTAAGAGATCTGATCGAAATGCAGTTATTAACAGAGGCTTTGGAAAACAGTGCACAAAAAGCAATAGGGGATTGTTTTTTCATAAAGCATGTCCTACTGGACCATTTACCAGCTAGCTCTCAGCTAATGTTTAAAGAATAACGTGTACAGATAAGCATGTTCTCCTGGAAACCAACTGGATTGTGACTCCCTGATGGAACATTGTATGTAAATATAAATTAGCTTGTTCTAACCCCCGGTGTTGGACGCCTAGAGGTGGTTTCTTTCCTTTTGCACAAGAGTTTATGGGAAGGAAAATGGACTTCCTCTCGTCCCGGGTCTGTCTGTCTCCTCCTTACCGCCTTCATCCTCTTGCTTCTTCTTAGGGCGGCTCTTAGGCAAAAGTATAAAGTAGGAAACTAACATGGGTAATAAAATGAATACTTGTAGAATGCCCACTATAGACCAAGTGTTTTACATGTGTTATTTTGTTTAGTCCTCACAGAAATCCTGTAAGGTGTGAATTGAAGAAGAAGCATTTTTATTTCTACCTTCTCTGGAAGGAACTGAGATTCTGAGATGTCAACTCACTGTCCAAGTTTGTCTAGAACGGCAAACTTCCAACGTTTGTCTCTTTCCATTCGTTCTTTCACATACACCTTTTCTTCTGCAAGTACACATAAGTCTGTCTCTGCCTCTCTCTGCTTCTCTATTTCTGTTTCTCCCTCTCTCTATCTATGCCTGTCTCTGTCTCTGTCCCTCTCTCTCTCTCCCCATCTCACACACACACACACACACACACACACACACACACACACACACACCCTGCCCCCTTCTATACTTCCAGACTTTTGTTGTACTGGGTGAAAACATCAGATAAACTCATTCACACTCAATTGGTAGAGGCTTAATATACTGTGTCTTCCTTAAGCATTTTAATATAATAGGTCAGAAAGAGGATGAAGCTTAGTCGAAAGAATTGCTTTGTAAATGGATTTTTAAAATCTGTAGAGAATGTGGCTTCGGGCTGGAGGCTTTCTTTGAAAGCCTCAGATAATCCCACTTAGGAACCCTGCTACCTCTGGCTGGGCCCCCCTGTGGTTTACCTGCGGCTCCTCCCCCAGATGCGGCATGCTGTGTCCTTAGCATCTCTTTACTGCCACTCAGACTTAACATCTTACATACTTTCTACCATCCCATCAGTTAAACAGGTACTTTTTTGAAGGCAGTTCCAGTACAGGAATCAAAATGTTAGTTCTGTTCTTTGTATAATTTTACTCAATTTCTGAAGAAACATTTCTGATTTTAAAATAACCCTTAACCTCACATCCTTCTCATTGTCAAAGGCCTCTTCCCTCGGCAAGGGTGTTTATTTGCAGACCTGAATACATTGGACACTGAGCTGGATTTAAGCTCCCTTTTTAACTTTTACTTGAGCCGTTTGACGCAGGTTTTAGAAGAACCAAGTCAGACATCCACCTGCCCCAGCAAATAGGATGCTGAGCACCCTCTTCCATATGGATGGCCCCATTCTACCATCACAGCCCAGGAGCAGCTGTAACAACCACAGAAGCTATTGCTTAGTTATTTTCAGAAATGACAGCTCAGTGGCAATTATGGGAAAACCAAGATCTTTGTTTTCGGCAGGAACTCTTGACATTCAGAGGGAGAGTGATAAGCACCCCAACAAGGCAAAGCATTTCATTATCTTGGGGTAACACTGGCAACTAAGTCACTCCAGTAGGTTCATTTAGATGCCACCCCAGTCAAAATGAAGCTTTCTCAAAGACCCACATCAAGGTTCCCTGGGACAGAGGTAGGTAAGCGGTACATCATATCCTCACGCTTTTCAGTGGCCTTGTCACGTCTTCCCTGGGGACACGATACAGCATCCCAGAGCATCAAAAGTCCAAAGCCACCACCTCACTGTCATCTCACCCGTGCTCCACACAGTGGAGGTGACCCTCCAGCACCCGATCTTCCTAGCAAAGCGTCAGCCTTGACTCCCGCTTGTCAGAGACCTAAACCACCTGAGCATCTTTCCTACAACAACGCACACTGGCTGCTGGCTGTGCTCTGCATCTCAATTCTGAAATGTCTGCTCCCATCAAATGCTAGCAGAGAGCAGCGGCCCCAGGGATCTGCCAACATCAGCCACTCGGGAGTTTCTCGGTTTCATCGAGTCTGACCACTAGAAAGGTACATACTTGGAATGTGTACCTCCAGCTTCCCACAGCCATGTCTTCACAGAGCTACGAATTTAACATGATGCCCTTGGCTTTGGTCTGGAGTTGATCTGAGAAAGGAGCGCATGAAGAATCCTGCTGCATTTCCCAGAGCTGGTCTGGAGGGTTCCAAAACCAGCGCAAACACTCGTCCCATGCCTCATGGAAGGCATGAGAAAGTCCTCAGAGAGTTCAGCTGTCAATGGAGAGAGTTCTTCTTCTAAAGAAAGGGGATGCTTCTGTTCACAAGATAGTGAGAGCTCTTTAACGCATCATATTTCCTTTTTGCCTAAGTGGCCAAAAGCTCCGGGGCTGAATTTCCATCTCCGTTG
Source organism: Camelus dromedarius (assembly GCF_036321535.1). NCBI lineage: Eukaryota > Metazoa > Chordata > Mammalia > Artiodactyla > Camelidae > Camelus > Camelus dromedarius. Next base: position 16,053,755 of record NC_087441.1, on the reverse strand, counting down.
CAGTGGTTTTCTGTACTTAAGCTTGGGAGATAATGACTGCTCTGTCTGCCCCGTCTCATCGCTCAGTGTTTCCCAAGACACAGAGCTAGAGGTTATCGTGCTTTTTCTCATCACCACACCCCAAAATAGCTGTTTATTATCCTTATTTTATAGACGAGGAAAATAAGAAAGTGGGAGGGGAAGCAACATCCCCTCTTTGGGACCATGTTGGTTATAAGCAGTGAACAAGGAGTGGAAGAAACAGCGGTAAGCAGTCACAGTAGGTGCTCTGAGTCGAAGCAAAATCTCCCGTGGTGCTGGTGGTGGTCGGGTGACACTGGCAGAACCCACTCAACTGTTAACAGGGCACTTATTCAGCAAACCAGACCCTCTAATGTCGGGGAAGCCATTATTGTGGACACGCCAAGAAAAACGTTTACAATAAAAACTTACCATAGAATTCAAACATCCACATTGAAAGGTAGAGATCCTGTATATACATATTTTGCCCTCCCTATTATTAGGAAACAAGATTTAGGAGGCAAGTAATTATAATTTGAGTAATTTGTTTAATACAGTAGCCAAAATTACTGTCAGATAAACATTTCCTGAGAAGATCAAAATATATGGTTATTTTACATTTTCCCATTTGGACCTCTTTCAATTTCTACAGTTTATTAGCTTGGTTCAGTGTCTTTGAGCATTAGTCAACATTTAAAATGTAGGTTTTTATGATTCTGGGGGAAGTGATTGCTTCCAAGGGAGAAAACATTCTGTAAATTACATGTAAATGTTTTTACTTGGATGAGTTCTTTTGCATCTGTGCAGAGGATCATTTTAATTTACACAAGAATGAAGGTTTTCCGCGACTGAATGTAGTATGCGTGCTTGTGTATCTAATTTCCACTTCATTTATACAGGAGTCTAGCAGACACAAGGGGCATTTTGTTATAATGTAAGTGCTACTTAAAAATAAAATAAAATTATAATAAAAAGCCAAGGATTAGTGTGCCATTTCTAATTTTATTTCAGAACTGTCCCTCAGAGTGGGTTGGAGCAGATCTGAGTCATGTAATTTGGCATTACAATGCTTTAAAGATACAGGCCATAAAGACTTCATCCCAGGAACAGAACAGATGAGAAGCTCAGACTGACAAAAAGCATCAGACCGTCTCCCCTTTCCTCACAGCTGTACATTTCAAAATTTAGTGGATTCTTCCTACGTAGAAACTGTCCTATAAATCAGTCTACTTTCTTTTTTGTTTAATCTCTGAGATTATGTAGCCTTTTTAAAAACTGAGTACTTGAAAGCACAAATAATTATGAAGGTATCAATTCAGTTTCTTCTCTTTGTGCTATAAAAACCTTTCAGAGAAAGAACCAGCTTCTAGTCTCTGTTTATTGACAGTGAAAAGGATGTGACATTCTGACATTAATCAGTTTCTAGGATGAAGACAAAGATGCAGGTTTTGATGTCCTAATTTTATTGCTGCATCACTGCAAATGTAATAATAAAGGCCACTGAAATGTGGAAATGGGTGTGAATATTTGCCTTTTCCCATTTCAGAGCCATAAGGCTTCTTTCCTGTTTATCTTATTAAATCTGCAATATTAAGTGCCCTAAGTGAGTGAAAGGTTACTGCTTAAGAGTTCAAATGCATACATACCAGCCAATTCTAAGTTTTTACTCTCAGAGCTGCTCCTTCTCCGTTATGGCTCCTTTGTCAGACACAATTAAATTTTTAGCATTTTTTCTTCCATAGTCACTTTTTTCCCCCAGCCATCTCTTCCCTTTGTCCATCTTGGGAAATAAAGTGGTGAAATTCCCCCTGTCTTGTAACAGAGAGGAATGGGGTTCTGGAGACCCAGGGGCATCTTGCCCAAGATTAGTGATTGGCAGAGAGAGCTGATGGTTTACCAATCTCCCTGGAGGGCCAGCACATTTAAGGGGGTGTGGTTTCAGGTGGAGGAGAGGCCAGTGGCCATTTGAACTGCTTCCCTTACATCCATCAAGATGCCTCCTGCTAACTTGCTTTGCTGTGGGACAGATAGAGAGCAAAGGCGAGCCTCAGGTGGATTTCCCAGCACACCTGCAGGTGCAATGTCTTTGGAAAGGGCTTGTGATTTAAAGTTTTGAAATCCAGGTGCCCCGATCTCTGACATTCCAGTTAGTTACTTGCCTGTAGAGTCATAATACCTCCCCTAATTAATAAAATCCATTTATCACAAACAGTTTTAAACTAATTTCAAACTCCATAAAGCTCAAATAATTAATTGTTGAATGTGCATAAGGGACGTTGATAGGAAGCCATTCACTTAGAAATAAAAGGAACTTGTATCCGATAAAAAAAAAAACTTTCAACCTCATGTTTATTTTCTTCACAATATAGTTGGCTTTTGGTCAGCTCATCTTATCCAAATTAAATTGTTTTATTTTAGATGTACTGATTACACAGACAGCAACGATCTAATTCCATTTAATTCTGTAATATTCAGGGTTATCTGCCAAATATTGACTTGAACACCTAAATATGACTACATAATCATCCCAAGATTTGCACCACTGAGGAGTTGTCATCTTGGAAAGAAATAGAAATCTTAAACAATTTATTCACCATAACTTTATTTGATAATAGGATAGGAGCTATGTCTATTTTAGTGCTGCTACTAATCTTGCTTTCAAATTAGAATCTGCTCCTTAAGACAGAAAACTTTGAATCACCTTTTTAAAAAAGCTTTAAAAATCATATGTAGTGCCAATAATTAATTCCACAAGTCTAATTATCAATACATTCCTTCCCCAAATTCCTCTGCACGGCCAATATTACCTCTGTCACACAAGTGGATTTAGGTAGCTTATCTAGTGTTATATAAGCCTGGTAAATCTGAAGCAAATTCAGATACATGTTCAAATTTTACAGCCTTGATTTAATAGTGAATTTCATCACCTGAATTTGACCCAACCCTTTTTTTCTAAAATAATTCAATAATATAAGGCTGGATCAGGATGGGAGCTATAACAAAATACTTTGTTTTTTGTTTTACCCACAGTTTCTTGAAATAACAAAATAAAATTTGTATGCATTAAATTTTCTGGTGAACAAGAAAGTGCAACATGAGGGAACCAGAAATTCTGCGGAACTACAAAACATTTAAAAAGCAAACAGGATCAGATCCACAGGGAAAGGGGATTGTCAAAAAGCAAAAGAGAACAAAGCCAAACAAAATAACACTGCTCAGATTAAGTACGAGTAAGGACTACCACTGGGGCAGTAATTTCACAGGGACACTCCAAGCTCAAGAACAATGAACACAAGTAGCAGGGAAGTACCTGAGAGCCATGCTCCTGTGTTGGAGCCTGCCTGGTCAGGGAGCCCTTTTTCATTCTTCTTTTTGTTGCACTGTGGGCAGCAAGAAAGCTCAGATGGTTTCATGGGAAAATTCTACTGCATGTTTAAAGAACATGTAGTTCCTATATTACATAATTCCAAAAAAGAGAAAATATTAAGAAGCTTTTCAACTCATTCTTTAAGGCTAGCCCGACAGAATAAAGTACCATAAAATAAAAATAAAACTATAGTTCAAGCTTATTTCTGAATTTAGCTGCAAACATCCTAAATAAAATACTTGCAAATCAAATCCAGCCACATATGGAAAAGGCTATTTCTCAGGAACATAGTGATGAATCGCCACTGATTACTCACTACGCTATAATGTATTGGAAATAATATCACCATCTTAACAGATTTTTAAAATTAAATCTATATGCTCATCACTATGGATGCCAGAATTGCATTTGATGTAATTCAAATTCTAAGCAAAGCAATAAAATGAAAAAGAGTCACTCAGAGCTCCTAAAATCCAAAATATCCCTCAAGGCACACTCAGAAAAGAAAAGAAAAAAAAAAACTTGATAAAGGACATCTATCAAAAACAGCCAAATTTTGAAGAATATTCCATCAAAATGACTAAGAAGAAAGGAACGCCTATATGGCTCAGGTTCTCCGAGGGGACCTCCCCGTCCTGGTATAATTACTTTCGTGTAATCCCCTCCCTTAGAGTACAGGTGGGACCTGTGACTTGCTTCTAAGCAATAGAATATGGCAAAAGTGGTGGATGTCACTCCGGGATTACGTTACATTATATGGCAAAGGGGAAGGGATGTTATGTCTAGATTACGTTATGTTATGTAAGACTTCAGTTTGCTGGCAGATTCATTCTCTCTCCCTCCACTGGCCTTGAAGAGGCAAGCTGTCACTTTTTCAACTGCATATGGAAAGGGCTACATGAGGAGAAACTGTGGGTGGCATCTAGGAGCTGAGGAAGCCTCTAGCCAATAGCAAAAAATTCTGAAGCTCTCAGCCCTACAGCTAGAAGGAGAGGAATTTTGCCAACAACTTGAGTGAGCCTGGAAGTGGTTGCTTCTCCAGCTGAGCGACCAGAAGAGAAGGCAGCCCAGCTGACACCTTGATTGTAGCTAGTGAGATCTTGATGCAGAGGATCCAGCTAAGCAGTGCCCAGATTTCCAACCCACATAAACTGTGAGAAAATAAATGTGTGCTGTTTTAAACTAGTGATTTTTGAATTTTTTCACAGCAGTAGGTAACTAATACAGTCTATTATCACCATTGCTTTTTTTTAATGTTTAAGGTTTTTTTTTAATGATATGATTTAGAACACATTTATTGACATACAATGAAATGTGTTTTAAAGTGTGCAATTTGATAAATTTTGACATGTATATGTATATATGTGTGTATATATCTATATATCTATATATAGAGATATATATATATCCATGAAACTAGCACGGTAATCTAGAAAACGTAACCAATGCCCCCAAAATTTCTCTGGGCCCCCCTTTACTCCCCTTCCCACTCGTGCCCCTCATTACCAGACAACCACTCTTCTCCTTTCTGTTACTACAGTCTTTTCCATCTTTAAGAATTCTAGAATGTACTCTTTTTTGTCTGGCTTCTTTCACTTGGTATAATTATTTTCAGAATTATTCATGTGAGAGTATATATTAGTAATGTATTCTTTGTTATTGTTGAATAGTATTTCATTATATGATATATTGCAAATTATCTTTCACCTGTTGATGGACATTGGGTGGTTTCCAGGTTTTGGCTGTAACGAATAAGAGTACTGTGAGCATTCATGTATAAGTCTTTGTATGAATGTGTGCTTTCATCTCTATTGGGTAAATACCTAGGAGCAGAGGAAGTGGACCACAAGGTATGCATACACTTAAATTTTAAGAAAATGCAAAACTTGTTTTCCAAAATGTTTGTACTGTTTTAAGGTTCCATAAGCAGTATTTGAGTTTCAGTTTCTCTGTATCCTCACCAGCACTTGATATGTTCAGTCTTTTAAATTGTAGCCATTCTAGGATACAAGTAGTGATATCTCATTGTGATTTTAGTTTGCATAGCCCTGATGACTATTGATATTCAGCTTTTTTTCATGTACTTATTTTCCAACCATATATTTTCTTTTATCTTTGGTGGGGTGTCTGTTGGAACTCTTGCCAGTTTTATGTTGGATTGTTTGTTTTCTTATTACCAACTTTTGAGAGCTATATACTCTGAATGGAGTTCTTTATCCAATAAGTGACTTGCAAATGTTATCTCCTGTCTGTGGGTTATCTTTTCATTCTCTTACTAGAGCAAAAGTTCTTAATTTTGGTGAAGTTCAGTTTATAATTTTGTTTCTTTTATGGATCATACTTTTGGCATTGTTTCTAGAAAACCTTTGCCTAACACAAGGTCACAAAGATTTTCTCCAGTAATCTTCATTTATTTCTGAAGGTCACATTTTCATTCTGTTATCATTTTCCTTCCACTTTAAGAACTTTAACATGTTTTGTAGTGCAGATCTGTTGGTGATGAATCCTTTCAGCTTGTGTATATCTAGAAACATTTCATTGAGCCTTAATTTTGAAAGATATTTTCACCAAATAAAGAATTACAGGTTAATGCTCTTATTCTTTCAACAATTTTTAAATTGTTGCTGTACTGTCTTTTAGCTTGCATTGTTTCTGATGAGAAATCTGCTGTCATTCTTATCTTTGTTCCTTAGTATATAGTATGCCTTTTCTCTGCTTTTAAGATTTTCTTATCACTGCTTTTAAGCAATTTGATTATGATGTGCCTTAGTGTAATTTCTTCATATTTCTTGTGCTTGTGGTTTTTTGACCTTCTTGGATCTGTAGTCTCTGTAACTATAAATGTTTTCATCAAATTTGGAAAGGTTTTTGCCATTTTTTTCCCCTTTTTTTGGTTCCCTCACCCTCTCCTCTCCTTTGTGCATGCTAATTACATGTATATTTGATCACTTGAAGTTGTCCTCAGTTCACTGATGTATATTCCTTTTTTACTAGTCATTTTCACAATTTGCTTAATTTTGAACAGTTTCTGTTGCTGTGTTTCTACATTCACTATTTTTGTTATTATAGGCTATATCTAATATCATTAATCCCATCCACTGTGTTTTTTACCTCACACTTATTTTTTTTGGTGCTTAGAAGTTTTATTTGGGTCTTTTAAATAGTCTTCATGCCTCTACTTACCATGTTCAATATTCACATGTTCAACTTTTAGCTTCTCAAATATATGGAGCACAGTTGTAATAACTGCTTCCATGTCTTGTTCTACTAATTCTAAAATCTGTGTTGTTTCTGGGTCAGTTTTGATTGACTAGTTTTCTCCTCATTAAGAGTTGTACTTTCCTGTATCTTTGCATGCTGTGTAATTTATTATTAAATGCCAGACATTTTGAATTTTACCTTATTGGTTGTTAGATTTCTGTATTCCTATAAATATTCTTTAGCTTTATTTGGCAAGGTGGCTAAGTTACTTGAAAACACCTTGATCCCTTCGGATCATTGCTGATGCAAGGCCCTTCTTGGGATCCTAATCAATGCTGCTGAACTATAAGATTTTCTAACGTAGCTGTTGGAAACACACTCCTCTCAGCCTGTGTGGGCTCTGGGCACTGTTCACTCTAATTCTTTGGATTGGTTCTTCCCTTGACCTCAGATAGTTTCCTGACACACATGCATTGATTGATGTTCAGCTGAATCCTCACAGGGACCATGCTGCAAATCTCTGGAGGTCTCTCTCGGTGCTACTTTTCCCTCTCTGATACACTGCCCTCCCTGGACTCCCAACTTTGTCACCTCAGCTCAGGAGGATGGCCAGCCTCTGCCTGGGTTCCCCCTCTCTGAACCATACCTAGAAACTCTGTCCAGGTAGTAAGCAGGGCAATTCATAGTGTGCTTACCTTTGGTAATATAATTCTAAAAAATTTTCTGAATCAGAAAAAAAAAAAACACCATAAGCAAATTAAAAGGCAACTATGAGATTGAGGGAAAATATTTGTAACATATGTAGCAGAAAAAAGATTAATATTAAAAATAGACGAAATATAAATCAATAATTAAAAACACATTAGCCTAAGATAATAAGGGTCAAATTTACAGGAGAAAAATAGATGTGGTTAAAATACATATAAACTTACACTTTATCTACTTATTCACCAAGGCAATGTAAATGAGGTGTGATTTTTTTTCAATTACCTGATAGTAATAAAAAGATCAGTAAATTTCAGTATGGCCATTGATGCATGGAAATAGAGACTCACAGGGATAGTGGAGAGTAGTCTACACTTGCATGGTCTTTTTGGAGGGGAATTTTGCAATTTTGATTGAAAGATTAGGTACACATGCTCTTTGACTCAACAATTCCGATTCTAGCAGTCTGTCCTGTACGTATAGCTATTTGCATATGTGCATAAAATTTTTCAAAGAAGGGCTCACTAAAAATAAAATTGGGAACAGCCTAAATGTCTATCCATTGAGAATGGTACAATACACTATGGTGTTTCCATATTGTAGAAAACTCTAGAGCTACTGGAACGAATGTGGTAGACCTATATGATTTGACACGTGACTAGTTTTAAAGATATTATAAAGTGAAAAAAAAGTTAAGAGTAATACATATAGTAAGATCCCATTTATTCTTAAAAAAAACATAACCTTACATGAATAACCTTACAACCTCTTATGAGTATATATTCTTAGGAAAATGTAAAAGCATTAAAAAAATTTGGAAGGCTGTGAATTTAATGGTCTACCATGATTACCTTTGGGAATGGGGTAAGTTGGTTAAAAAGCAACATTCATACTCTAATAACTTCTCTATCGCTTGAATTCTTCCAACAAATAGTGTATGTACTATCTGTGTAATTATAAAATTAAAACATGGGGCAAACTGAATGCCAAAGTAAAGGAGAGAAAAAGAAAGTAAAAAAGAATGAAAAGAAGGGGAAAATGCCATTTTGAGATTTATAACTGACTGGTAGAGGTCATGTGGAATACTTAAAGTTAGTTTACACATTTGTGGTCTATTCAGGGGACACCGTAGGATATGGAGGAATGTAATAGAATTTTGTAAGTAGTCGTCATTCATTTGCAGAATGTGGATTTAGAACTGAGTGATGAGATTACGTGTGTAAGAGAAGCCATACCATTTGGGGATAAGGAAAGCACAAGTTTTCAACCCTTCATCTGATTGTTAATGACAGATAGGTAATATAAAATCTAATGCAAGAAAATAAGAAAATTTAGTTTAAAAAATGAGAAATTCATTTCTGAACTCATGTAAGCTTTCTCCCCAGATCTAAGATGAAAGCTCATCAGTTGTAAATACTCAGTGTTTTCCACGGTGATGGAATTTAAATTAAACCAACAGCAACAAAAATGTGGAGCTTAGTAGGAAATCAGAAGCCCATTGTGTAAGCCTTGTAGCCGAAGATGCCTGGGACAGGAAGGGCAGAGGCTAAGTTTCTGTGATGACCCATTTCTTGTGGCTCTAGCCCTCTTTCAGATTCTGGGTGTCTATGGAATGTTTGTTTCAACAAGAATTTGTCACTGAGCAGTCGCCCTATGCAAGGATCAGGAAACTCTGAGCACTCTGATCATGCTGGATGGTTAGCCTTAGGGTGACAGTGATGGAGGAGTCAGGCTCTCCTTGGTTGATGACACTAGCCCCTGAAACTGTCCTCCCTCCCCCACTTCCACCTCTTCTCCCCTCTCTCCCTCCTCCTTCTTTCCTTTCTTCCTTCCTTTGTTCTTTCGTTCTTTTATTCAACCCAACAATTTATTGAGCAGTTACTGTGTCAGGCATTGTTCTGGCAGAAATGCTGTAAAGAAATCAGTGAACACAACAGAGGAAAAGCCTTCGTGGCAGCAATGCCTTCATTCCTAGTCTATTTTCAGAAATTGAACTTTTGGCTATAAAAATTGAATTTCCTATCAGAGAGAGTATATCCTGACTAACTGATTGTGAATTTCTAGCTGTATTTTCTAGTGGTACTTATATTATGCCTTGCAAATGAATTAACATTTCTCTTTGTAAACCAAACCCTCATTGGTCTAGCATAGTATGAATTAAACTCTCGGTGTAGAATTCTGTTTGCACCAACAAAATTCAGACTTGGGACCTGTAAATCTAGTTTTTATCTGCAGTTCTGCTGTTCTAAAGGTCCTTTCTTGGTTCCCTCTTTGAATGACATCTTTTTTCCTATGTCTCAAATATATCAGTAATATTCCATCCTTAGTGAATGACTTCAATAGGTAATTAATTAAAAAAGAAAAGATCAGAGAATTTGGAATAAGAGACAGGAGGAGAGAGATGGCATCTAACACACAGAGGCAGATCTGGGGTGGTGGCCCTTGGAGGTACACACCATCTGCTCACAGATTTTTAAATTCCTTCGGATTGAATTTAGGTCCTTCCCAGAAGTTCCTTTATTCTATTGCCACAACTGGAATACTCCTCTCTGAGCTTCCAAAAAATACTCTAGGTCGCTTCAACTATCAGCACTTTTTAATAATAACATTTTAGAAGTTCTCAGTATACATTGGAAACTGTAATTAGTATTTTACATCCTCACATCCACACTCTGAGGTGGGTGGTGTTATCATCCTATTTTACATAGGAGGACACTGAGACTAAGTTATGGGTCCAGAATTTGAAGCCAGAATCTGACTCCAGACCTCAGGCCCTGAACCACTGGACTCCACTGCCTCTCCATTATGATTACTCATACTATAACAAAAATAAAAATTAAAAATGGGTTGGAACCATCAAGATTGTCATAAGTATTAAACAAACACACTAAATGTCAAACAGGTAACAGGAATCAGGATGCTGATCTTCCATCTCTGAATAAACTTCATTTTTCTTCTTCCCTCCTAAAATGTGATAGTTTCTACCAGATAAGTTCTGAGCAGCCCAGAATATATTGATACTATTACTTAATCTGTTGTATTCTTACACTTCTATTCAGCAGATTGTGAGTGCATTATTTTTTTAGCATCCCTGTTAAACTACTGTTCACATTAAATTTATAGTCATCTAAAATTGATTTTTTTTTTAAGATGAGCTATTCTTAAGCGGGTTATCTCCATTTTTGCACTTGTACAGAGGTCTTTTTAGTGTATTTCTGTCTTATTCAGCTGTGCTGCTGTAACAAAGTACCAGAGACTAAGTGGCTTATAAACAATGGAAATTTATGGCTCACAGTTCTGGATGCTGAACATCCAAGACCAAGGTGCCAGCATGGTCAGGTTGGTGAAGTCCCTCCTCTGGATTGCAGACTGCTGACTTCTCCTTGATCCTCACATGGGGGAGAGTAGAGAAGGGAAGCAAGTGCTCTTGTGACTCTTATAAGGACACTAATCCCATTAATGAGAGCTTCACCCTCATGACCTCATCGAATCCTAATTGTCCCTAACTGCCTAATATCATATTATGGGAGGAGAGAGGTTCAGCATATGAATTTGAGGGGGACACATTCAGTCCATAACAATTACTTTCTAGTATTTTCTCTAGACATACATTACATGTACACATTTATATAAAAATGCATGTATACATTTTTTATTAATAACCTCATTTTTCCTTGTACCTATATCATAGATATTTCTCCATGTCATGAAAGATTCTTCTAAAACATAATTTGCAAAGGCTGCATGGTATTCCATTACATGGCTGTATTTTATTTAATCCATCACCAATTGATGGACCTTTACCCTCTTTCTTAGATTTCTAACACCCCATTTCTAATGTTGACTCTTTTGGTCACTTAGGTAAATAACTTCAAAATCTATCCAGTTCCTAAATGATGCAATCTTGTCCTGAAGCTGTTGTTCCAAGTTGCTAGCCATACATCTGCAAGATCTATTGAGGGGAGATGTCTTGCCAAGCAGTATTTATGCTTCCTCTAATGCAGTTCTGTAGGAAATCCTATATTAAACACCACAGAAACAAACCCCACTTAACTCTCAGGACATAGCTATGCATATGAATTTTTTGTAGATACTGTATATTTACATATAATTAATATCCGTAGTGTGTTTCCCCATATACCAGTTACATACCTAATCTCATACAATTCTCACAAGGAGCGCATTTTAATAATGAAGTAACTGAGGCTCCTTGTTTCCAAACCCTACCTGATCAATAAGTGGCAGAGAAGAGACTCCCATCTGGGTCTTGTGATTCCGAACTCTGTAATCATGTCTGTCTGGATAAGGAATAGGTTTTGATTCATTAGCATTTCAGCAATAGGAGGGATTAGCATACCAGCAGGCTGCCCCAGGCGAAGTGGGGCTTTCTCATCTCACCTCTCATTAATAAAAATTATTTTGGGGGAAGGAAGTGCTGCAGGACTTGATTAGTTAAAAACCAATAGCCTAACTCCAGCATCAAGATATACAGTAATTGATTTTGTTTGGTGAAAAGTGCAGCTGCTGGGAGGAGCTGGGGCTGGAGGAGGAGCACTGGCCCTGCCCTCTCTTACAGATGCTGAAATGTTCTCCATAATGTATTGTCATTAGAGGTGACAAAGTCCTTAACAGCTGTGAACATTAGAAGTGCAACAATAAAACATGATTTTTCTCCCCTGGAAAATGCCCTTGTTACAGTGCTCAAAAATGAGTTAGAGATGATTTCTTTGTTGCCCCCATGGACCTTTAACTGGAATATATTCAAGGTTTTCTGGAGCTCGCATTCTTATAAATTTATTCCTGTCAGGTCCAGCCACATATCAGGCTCCCAGAGTGAAACACGAGAATGAAAATGGAAGCAGAGTCAGGTGCTGACACATTTGCCAGAGGAATTCAGAGTGAGGGAGACGTTCCAAGGCAAAGGGGTGAGCCCAAGATAGAGGATCGCAGGGGGCATCCTCTGTTCCCTTCCTAGTCCTGCCGTAATTCAGAGCCTGCAAAGCTGAGCAAATGAGAGTAATGAAAGATTTGATTCCCTTACCCTGCCTTGGCGCTGTGGCCAATCCTAGACCCCAAAATTCTAATAAAAGCACATGGCGTCTGAAGATAAGAGATGGGAGATCGAAGACAGATGCCAACAGATCTGTACCTTGATTGGCCATATTAGAAAATCTGATTGCCTTTAAGGGCCCCCAGCGGTCAGAATTCAGCGTGGTGCAAAGCCTTTCCAAGTGGGCAGAGACACCATTCCAAATCAGCCACACTAGTTCCAGGAAACCTGAACTGGAAATACTGACTTCAAAGGCCATTTTGGTAAACAGGACTCCAAAGTTAGGGAGATTTAAAGAGACAGCTGGCGTTACACACTAATACTTGATCAGTGAAGGCAAGAGGGACTTCAGCAAACCTATTTCATCTTAATATGTTTTATTCACGTTTTATCTAACTTCTCTGCCTTTAAAGTATTCCCAGACCGAGGAATTTAGTTATTTTACTGCTTCTTGATGAAATCCTTGAATTGTCACATTAGTGTCTTTGTCCTTTGATTTGGCTCTATCTGTAGCACTTCTTTTGGGTGTAGTGTGTGGCCACTGGAGGGGTGAGTCGGGGATAAGATGCCTGAGGTCTGGTCCCTGCCTTGCTCACTTAGAGTAATGACTGATTGTGCTGAGATAAGGCTTGGACTCTGAGGGGGCTCTGGATGGGGCTCAGAGACAGGACCACTCATTTCATCTGTGGCTTCATGGAAGGTACTGTAAATGGGAGCTGATCTCACAGCCCTGGAGGCAGAGGAGGAGCCCGCCCAGGGAAGTATGAGGTCAGCAGGAGCCTCTGCAGGACAGCCTGCTCCTGCTCCAGCTGGCAGTGGGGAGACGCAGGCAGGGAAGAGGTCGTGCAAAATAAACCCAAGAACAGAAAGAGGGAAAGAGTGCATTTTAAAAAAGTAACAGCGTTATTTAAATTAAATTGAGAGTATAAAGATTCTCTTGGCTAAAATATTACATTGCTGCGTTCTTTTCAAAAAAATTGTTGGAGTGATGGAAATGAATATTAATAACAACAAAACTCATCACCAGCAGTTTGCAGTTTGGGGTTTTGGTCGCAATAGTCATTCTCCAAATCTTCACAGCAGCAGTAATGATGCACTGATACACACTACCACAAGGACAAACCTCGAAACATGGTATTAGCGAAAGAGGCCAGTCACAAAAGACTTCAAATTCTATGATACCGTTGATATGAATTATCTAGAATAAGCAAATCTGTAGAGACAGAAAGTTGAATAGTGGTTGCCTAGAACTGGGTTGGGGCAGGAAATGATTGCTCATAGGCCTGAGTTTTCTTTATGAGGTGAAAAAAAAATTTCTAAAATGAGATTAGGATGATTAGATTAGATTGCATGCTGTAAATACACTAAAAATGGCTTCATTGAACACTTTCAGTGGATGGATTTTATGCTCTATGATTTATATTTCAATAAAACTGTTCAAAGAAATCTTCCTTCATATGCTTGTTAAGTAAGTTTCCCTTCTAGATTTAGACACAAACTAGGAAGAGGAAGGTCACCTGCTTGAGTTGAGCCTGACTTGGCATTGCAGTGTGTCCTCGGTGCCAGTAGGTGACGTTTCTTAAACCACATCACTGGCCTCAGGTCCCTGCAGAGTTTCTGGGCTCCCTGAACAGCCCACAGCTGTTGCAGTGGAAGAACTGGCCCCGAGGAGAGGGATCTGGGTGCTGACCCAGCTCAGCCACTGCCTAGTTGTGGGGCTCGAGGCAAATCACCAGATTCCCTGGGCCATGGATTCTTCTCCAGCAAATGGGAATTTGGATTATAAGGAAGCGACGAGGGGAGGACTGTGCAGGACACCAGCCAGCTGGTGGCCAGGAGCCTTCAGAAGATAACAGTGAGTCTATCACAACTGAGGACCTGGTCCTTGGCTTACCAGGCCCTGAAGCTTGGTTTTGGCCACCAGTCCGGGAGCTGACCCTCCCTCAGAGGCCAACTCTAAGCATGCTCTCTGGAATTTGATGTATACACCTGGTTGCCAAGTTATAAATTTATAGCAAGAAATTTCTATTTCTCCTATTTCTTCCTGAATCACAATAGGAATAGCACTGAATCATAATAGGAAAAGATTCTGGGCCCTGGTAAAGCAGTGGGTTCATTTTCTGATAATAACTTATCTCCCTCAAAGACTTGCTGGATTATGTGTTTGAGTCAGAATATCCTCTTGCCCAGAGAGGATGAATACTTTCTGTCTGACATAAGGATTTTTTTCACCAAGCTCAGCAGTAACAGCACTACCAGAAGAGCAAAATTTTAGTATATTAAGTTCTTTATACTGTCTGTTAGATTATAACCAACTTTTTGCTCTTTTCATTTCTGACCCAGGAAATATTTTATCTCCAAGGTCCCTTTTTGCATAATCTGGTCTTATTCTTTGTATGTAAATTATGTAGTTTACCTTTAAGAATTTGGAGAATTTGGAATTAGCTGTCAGCATATCCGCTTATAGCAGATAATCATATAGTGTCATATATAATATGCATATATGTACATATTATATGTATGCATAATATACATATTATATACATGCATATGTTTAATCATAGGCAAGCAGGTGATATATCACTATATAGTCAATAAGAGCATGCTGATTGATGATTATGAAAATGAAATAAGATCATGTGTGCTAACAATGCATTGAAAACCATAAAGCATTCTCCCCATGAAAGGTATTACTGACCAGCCCTAGAACTAGATCAGATTTAGGACTGTCACCATACACAATTTAAATATTCAGGAGCTATGGGACTTGGGGCTAAGGACCAGATCATTGTCCAAAGCAGATGTCTCAAACTGCATGCCCCTGGGATAGCTCAGGCCCACAGTGTTTTTAATAAGGCCCGCAGAGTGATCTTAGATTTTCGATTGATTGCCAACATTTAAAAAATAGAAGAGATATTTTTTTTAAAAAGTAAGAGGACATATTTTCCACTTCTATTGAAAAAAAAAAAAAACTAGACTACCTGGCAAGACTGGGATTATATTCTTACATGACAGGGGTGGCAACATGTTTAGAAAAAGTCTGAGCTCTCCAGAGTGCCCCAGACCTCGCTATTCCCTCTTGTCTTACTCCTGTCTGCTCTACTCATTTACATTACCAGAGTGGCATTTGTAGGCATTTGAGTTGCGACCCCTGTATGTGGAATAACTTTGGGGGTTCTGGAAATATTGCTTGTTTCATAAACCTTTTCTATAAGGTTTATATTCCATAATTAGATAAAACTTGTCCCCCAGGTAGCAGTACATTATTCACACCACGTTATACAATTGTTAATTTGGGACCCTTCCTGGGTAGAAGTTTTTGTTGAGATGGGAGAGAGGCTGTTGTGCCAGGATCCTGGGAGGCAGGCCAGTTGTAGGACTCCCAGAGAGAGAAGGAACAAGGGAAGCAAGAAGGTAGACAGACGATGCTAAAAGTAAAACTGCATCTATTTGATAATTTTGTTCATCTCTTTTAAGACAGACCCAGTCCCCATGAAGTCTTGAAGACTGAGTCCTAACACACAGTCCCTAGGTGCTCTACCAACAAGAATGTGTTGTTGGTTTTGAGCAAGCACTAGGGAACCATGGCAACAGCTACAGAGCGAGTCCAGAGTGAGGATGTACCCACATGCCAGGCTCCATAGAGGGTGGGTCTAAGGAAAGGGAAGCTGTGTAACTCAATGATTATATGAACCAAAATGGCTTGCATGAAACTGTGATTATGTTTATTTCCATGATGTTGAGTTGATAAAGGTTTATCAGCCATGATACATTCTGTGAAACATGCAAGGAATTTGCAAGACCTCACCGGGAAATGAGCCAGTTCTATTTTGTCTTTTGTCATTTTGCTGGAGATGCAGAAGTGTACACACAGGTCGTCCATAATGAGCAGTGCCTTGGTAGTAAAACCAGCCGCCATAATGAATAGCCTTGCCCTGGCCCATGATGTTGAAGCAGGTGAGATATGAGAAAGGGGGCTAATGGGAGCTTTGGCCGGCTCCCATTTGGCAGGTCATCTGCCAAAGGGAAATGAAGAGCTGCAGTAGTTACCTCGCTAATTCTGGAAAAACAGAAATGCTCTCAATTTTCTCCCTAATTGTGTCAGTTATCTATGTCATTTTGAATGTAGGCAGCTCACCTACTCAAACACTGTAAACCCACCTATTGCTGACAGAGCTAAGGAAGAAAGGAGGCCACGTAACTCCCTAGATGACATGTAAATGCCATTTGTCATATTTTTATTATTATTTTCAAAAGGAAAAAATTATTAGTCTGTCCCTTTAGAAGTTAGTATGAATGTTTTGCCTAATCTAGTAATCGTAAAAGAGAAAACTAAGGATTTTTTCATAAACATAACAAAATTTATTTAAATGCCTGAGTAGGGTCTAAGTGCCCAGAACCTAATTTTTCTGAAGGAATCATATTTATATACACAGAGAAGAAATAGCATGAATAGTTTAAGAATGGAGAATGAGGAGGCAGACAATCGGAGTTCAAATCATAGCTTTACCAAATACTGGCCACAGAGCTTTGAGCAAGTCACTTAACATCTCTGTACTTCAGCTTCTTCATCTGTAAAATGGAATAATGAGAGTAGCAGCATTAGAGAGATGTTATGAAGATTAAATGGGTTTATATACATAAAGAACTTAGAATGATGCCTTGCCCATAGTCTGTACTCAATAAATATCAGCTAATTTGTGGTTTATACATCTCTGCACACTGATGTGTTCACATTGAAGCATGGTAGTTCATTGAAGCACTAAGTTATTCAAAGCACATTCATCTCAATTATGAATAAGTGGAAAGAAATTTTTGTACAAATAAGAGAGTTCACTGAGCATCATTCTTGAAGAACACAAAAATGGCTGATGTGGTTAAATGAGAGCTTCAGCTATCTTCTCCTTTGCTTAAGTTCATTCTGCTTTCATTTATTGTAATGTGTTAAGAGACAATATGCTCGAAAAGATGCTCAACATCACTAATTATTACAGAAATGCAAATCAAAACTGCAGTGAGATATCACATCACACCAGTCAGAATGGCCATCATTAAAAAGTCTACAAATGAGAAATGCTGGAGAGGGTGTGGTGAAAAAGGAACCCTTCTACACTGTTGGTGGGAATGTAAATTGGTACAATCACTATGGAAGACAGTATGGACATTCCTTAAAAAACTAAAAATAGACTTACCTTATGATCCAGCAATCCCACTCCTGAGCATATACCTGGAGAAAAATATAATTAAAAAAGACACATACACCCCAATGTTCATAGCAGCACTATTTACAATAGCCAAGACATGAAAACAACCCAAATGTCTATCAACAGATGACTGGATAAAGAAGATGTGGTATATTTATACAATGGAATACTACTCAGCCATAAAAAGAATAAAATAATGCCATTTGCAGCAATATGGATGGACCTGGAGATAGTCATTCTAAGGGAAGTAAGCCAGAAAGAGAAAGAAAAATGCTATATGCTATTGCTTATATGCAGAATCTTAAAAAATGGACACAAATGAGCTTATCTACAAAACAGAAACAGACTCACAGACACAGAGAACAAACTTATGGTTACCAGAGGATAAAGTGGGTGGGAAGGGATAAGTTGAGAATTCAAAAATTGCATGTCTTGGGGAGTGATAGAAATATTAGCTATCGTGATTGTCGTAGTGGTTTCACTGGTGTATACAGCTATCAAAATTCATCAAATTATACATTTGAAATACAAGTAATTTACTGTACAGGAACCATACCACAATAAAGCTGTTTAACACACACACACACACACACACACACAAAAGAGATTATATTCTCTTTCTAAAGTAATATTTCCTATGCTGAATAAATAAATTCTTTGTAGATTATTTTTATAGTCTGATGCAACAGTTTCTATTACACCCAGAATAGGGAGAGATCTGCCAAGTTTCTGGGACTTAAAGTATGAGGATTTGTGTCTACATTAGAAAAAGTGGGAAAGAATCAGAAACTTCCCAATAGGGAGGCTTTGCTCTGCTTGTCCATTTATTTAGCATTTATTCTATAAGCAGCATTAAGAGGCATTGCTAAGACTTCCTGCTGTGCCTTTAATGGGTAGAATATTAATAACCAACCCTTTATAGTCATTTATTCATGTTGATTTCCTTATACTTCATTAGGAATTCTCTACCGATATTTCTGACCCATTTCTTCAGTTCCCATCAGGCAGGTCTACTTCTGAGTTAAAGATTCTAATTCTCTCAGCCCTACAATTTACTTGATATTTTTATAACCAAAATGGACCTGTATCGTCTTTTGTGATTGGCTCAGATATTGTTTTGAGTTCAAAAATCAATAGTCTCCTCTTGTGGCATAAGACCTGAATATTTTCTGGTATTACATTGCTTTCGTAACAATGACTTTCCAATTTAAGCCTTGAATAGTGTAGCAAGCAAGAGAAAAATCAATCATTCTCCAACATCTCTGAGATGGCCCTAAACACTCTATTAGAGTTAACAAATATCATATGTTCATGTGATATTTGTTACATTTGTTGCATTTTCAAATATTCATTTATTTATTGTTTTATTGACGTATAGTTGATTTACAATGTTGTGTTTGTTTCTGGTGTACAGCATAGTGATTCAGTCGTATACATACATATATACATATTCTTTTTCATTATAGGTTTTTACAAGATATTGAATATAGTTCCTTGTGCTACACAGTAGGACCTTGTTGTTTTTCTATTTTATATATAGTAGTTTGTGTCTGCTAAATTCCTAATTTATCTCACCACCCACTTTTCCCCTTTGGTACCATAAGTTTGTTTTCTATGTCTGTGAGTCTGTTTCTGTTTTGTAAATAAGTTCATTTGTCTCATTTTTTTAAGATTCCCCATGGAAAGGATAACGTGATATTTGTCTTTCTCTATCTGACTTACTTCACTTAGTATGACCATCTCTAGGTCCATCCATGTTGCTGCAAAAAGCAGCATTTAAAAATACTTAAATATCAAAGCAATATTATAAAACTGAACTAAAGTTGAAACTGTCCATAAGGTGTAATGCGAGTGAACACACATGGAGGAAGTTTGGGCCTTGATTTACATTTGAAAATTTTTTATTCTACACCCTTATCTTAGAGAGTCAGGGAGCTCATTTGCGTATCCTTGTGTGCTGAAAAGCACCCAGTCATGAAATACATTTAACCTTATTTAACCTAATATTTCTATAACTTATTTTTTAACCATGGGAGTCTTGTTTTTCTCAGAACCCACATTAACCTGTCTCCAAATAAATGATCACCAAACACTTTGGGAAAATGGAACTAAAGAGTTGGCTGCTTCCTTGTAGCTATCACCTATGATTAATGCTAATAAAGATTTAATTCTCTTAATATGATTCTAATTGTGGGAAACATTCTGTGATTTTGCATTTCTTACTCACCATCCCTCTTTCGTCCACTGAATTTCTAACCATTCTTCAAAGGGCAGCTTAAGTATTATCTTCTTCTTGAAACTTTTTCTGATCCTCTCCTGTGTGCCTTTATAAGAAATTTTGCACAGCCTTCCTCTCACATCCTGATTTATGTCATAATTAGTTGTATACCTGTGTGTTTTTGGAAATCAGAATACAAAACTCCTTTTTAAACTCCCCATAAACTTACTTTAAGATAGAAGCTTAATAAATATTTTTGGTTAGATTGTGAATCATTGGTTTTTATAAGCCTTCCAAAGATTTATTTGCCAGAAATGATTTTTTAAAGCCAGACCTTATTTGCCATCCATAATATCCAAAGATAAGAAGCGATGTTAATTATTTCCTCCATGAGGTCAAGCCTTTAAGAGGGGTGGCAAATCTTTGGGCATACAATTATAGTGGAGTCACTGTTCCATGGCTAATTACTTATTAGCCATTTTATTGCTAATTTGATTAATAACATTTATATAAACCTTTATGTTGATTTTGTGAAATGCATTACAAGGTAGGTCAGTATCTTAGCCCACATTATCTTGATGGGGAAAGAAAACATAAAAAGTTGATCTGGTTGATTACCTCAAGGTTATACTTTATGGTTATGATTGAACAAAATAAAAGCTCATCCTCGTCCACTTCTAACACACTAAACTGATCTTCTGGCTCTAACTGAGGACTAAAAATGCATATTTTTGCTAAATATGCACCTTATTTAGTATAGATTCAGAAAGTATGCACAGCCAACAGCATCTTTTAGCAATAGTCATTTCAAGATGGTGGACCGACCCACAAATGGAATTTAATTTAATGTCATACATGTGTAGGAAGTGCTGGAAAGCTTAAGCAGATACCTCTTTAAATGTTGGATTTATTTTTTATAAAAGTTCTAAGATCACTTAGTGTGCTGATAAGCATTGTGAATTTTCAGGATGGTGCTATTGTATGGAGTGTTTCCAGATTTCTTTGTCTGTGAAGCACACAGTATGAAATATTACTGTACATTTTCCACACTGTGTATTATCACTGTGCTCCCAGGAGAAGCCTTGGAACCAGCTTCCACCAGCTGCCACATACTTGTGGTTCTTTCTGTGGCAGTAACTGCTAGACATTTACCAAGCTTGGTTCCTTCCTTCTTCAATGGTAGCTGGTTATATGGCTGCCCAACTACAGCTGTGGTCACAGCACCCGTTTTTTCTACTGGGATTGTGTATGGAAGTGATGTGCAAAATGTACAGGCTTGGCCCAAAATGCATCCTAGAGGTGCCTCTCCATGTTCTTCCCACTTCCTATGGCTGGCATAGCAGTTCCCAGAGACATGTTGGAGGCTGCATGTTCAAGATGGCAGAGCTAGTGCCCAGCTGGAGTCTCTGAAAAACTGAGGGGAGCAGAACCCATGAAACACCCTCATTGGACTGCTAGGTGAGAAAGAAAAGCATTCTGTCATGTTTGAGCCATTGCAATTTGAGTCTATTTGTTACCACAATTTATTCACCCTGTTACGTTTATAGTCCTGATCTGTCTTCCCCAAGTCCGATTCCTTTGCCACGGAAGTCTGTGACTCACCTCATACCTGGTTGCCTGGACTGATCTTCCTGTCCCACCATCATCTTGCCAGCCCCCACAAGCTAAGCTAAGGAGATCAATACTCTAAGTGGTTTTTCTTTCTTCTGGTCACCATCTCTTTCTCCCATCAGATACTCTGCGTTTGGAAGAAATTCTTCCATTTTAACCAGTCTTTTACATCAACCTATATGTATCTATTCTCCACTGGCACATAACTCAAAGCTAATACAATGGCTTTAAGATAGATTTATTTTATCACATTTCGAATGTAAAGTGTTCATTTTAGAAATTTTTAAAAATACGGGGAAGCAAAAATGAGAAAACTAAATCTCCCCTAAAGTCACTACCCACCATAGGTAACTATTGTTCATATTTTAGTCTATAACTTACTGGTTATATATAAAATGGTGAAGTTGAAAATGAAAGCTTATGTTCACATAAAACCATGGGTCTTCTAACTGCCACATGAATTAAATATACCAGAGAGTGCCAGGAAATTAATTATATTAATTAATTATATTAATTAAATTAATTTTAAAGAAGGGTAAATACCAACTTTTAAACAAGTTCCAAAAATCTGTGCGATCACAAGATAATTTTCTTTAGGTTTTCCTGACCATACACTGAGGCCTTCCGCCCTCTGAGGCTTGACTGCATTAGACCAAAGGGATACATAGTTTGATTTCTGTTGGGAAGCTGCATTCTCTGAAACTCACTCGAATATGAGCAGTTTGAGGGCCGTACATAGCTTTTCTCATTTTGCATCCCAATGGCTGGCACACCGAGAGATCTCAGAAAATACTCTTTGAATGTGTGAAAAATAAATCTAAATTAGATGGGCCACAGACAGTTTGTAAATCCTGTCTTCAAGTAGTTCTTTGCAGAAATACAACTACAGCATCCCATACTAAATTGCCTGAGATTTGAGAATGTGTTTAGTGAAAAAGAAAGGAAAAATAATTTCTGGAAATTTTCTACCGTGGCTATACTTGCTTCAGTGCTGAAAATAGACCTACTGTCTCATCCACCTCTGGGCCTTACATTCCTCACTGGTGAAATGAGATGGTTTGACTCAATGGCCTTTGATGTGCCTTCCTTCCTTCTGGCTTTCATGCTCTAGGATTCTACAGATTATCCAGCCAACGGAACATCCCTGAAAGATGCTCAGGGAAAAAGAAGGCCAGGACTGAAAAACAAACTCATTGGCAATCATTGACAAAGGCGTGGAGTAGTGAGTCATTCTTGAAGAACGTTTTCCCCGTGTGTGCTTATGCTGGAAAGGCATTTGTAGAATAATCTGTGAGTCATTTTCGGTGAGATATCAGGAATCAGTGCTCAGTCAGGTGGAAGGCCATTTTCCATACTTACATAAAGTCTTTAAGCTGCCTTAGAAATGGATCAAACAGCATGCAACACAAACTTACACAAAAATCTTTGTAGGGTAACAATTTAAGTCTCCCCAGCGTTGATAAAGCGGATAGTTCTTTTGACTTTCTATAGGAAAACAGCCTTAACTTTAGCTGAAATAATTGTAAAAGGCTTATACTTTGGACTGTCAGCTGAAACTTGAGTATTCAGGTGGCTCTGTCTTTACTAATAGTTTTTCTCAAAGTTGTCTGCTGGAGCTGCTCCCCTCTGCCTTTACAGAAATTTTGGTACTTGAGGTTTGCCTCAAAACTGGGCACAGACTTGACAGAAATGCAGAGGATAAATGAATAGGGCTTCCTGCTCTCCCACCTCCACACTTTTGTTCCAATCCTGCTGCAAAGTCAGTGCAGGCCTGATGCTTCAGGGGTCCTGAAATCACTTTCAATTTGTCTGGGTCAGTCTCCACTCTTGCAGTTGGGCCAGTTTCCCGTTTAAGATTCTGGGTTCAACTACTGTCTTCGTCTACTCTTGAGCAATTGAAATGCTGGAGCATCTTGAAATCAATCTGCTTAACACTTTGGGGCCTGCGGCTAATCCCCTCGCTGAACCTCTTTTAGTTTTCCACTGAAAAAAATATCTTTAATGGTTGCTAGAATTTATAAGAAGTAGGGAGAAAATGGAAAAGGCTGATTTCTGATTAAGAAAGGTTAAGGTGGGGGTGTATAGCTCAATGGTAGAGTGCATGCTTAGCATGCATGAGGTCCTGGGTTTAATTCCCAGTACATCCATTAAAAAATAAAATAAAATAATAAAATAAAATAAAATAAAATAAAATAAAATAAAATAAAATAAAATAAAAAACTTAATTCCACTCCCCCCACCACCTAATGAAAAAGAGAGGTTTGAAAAATTCTGCTTGGATCTTTCTAGGGTTTTTTCCATCTTCATAGTGAGCTAGTCCTTTTATTAGGGGATGCAGACTTTCACAGGCCACCTGAGGATACAGGACTACTGGGTGTGAAAGCATGCTTGTGTTCCCTCTTGTGTAAGGTAGAATACTGAACAGGTAAAAAAACCAGATCCGAATAAAGTGGAACTGGTTAGAAATGGGGCTCAGAATCTGGGAAATGCCCACCATAGCACATTCCCTGTGTCCTTGACTCATTCTGCACCTGGACCTTTGCACATGCTCTGTCAGGGAGGTGGCTGAGCGTATCCACAGCACCTCTAGGACCTGTTCACCTCTGGTTCCCTACCCACCTACCCACTCCTACCCAGCTCTTCATTGCTCTGTTTTTTCTTCGCCTTTTTCCCACTTCTCTGTTTCCTTCTTCCCCAATCTGGATGCCGTCATTCCCTCCTCCAATCTTGCAACAAAAGGGACAAAATTATCATGGTTTAGCTGTTCAGCCAGTCAGTCAGTTAAAACCTACTGCAGGCATTACTTATCTGTGCATTAAAATGCCAACTATTAGAGCTTTAATAACTGACAGAGTCCAGGTAGAGAAAGTTGGAGGAATACACGGAATCTAAAACAAATGGCCAGGAAGAATTGAATGCTTGTGTTTTAAGGCTGCCTTTCCTAACTTTACAATCACACTTGTTTATCCTCCTACAAACCTTCCATTTATACTATTACGTAGAGAGACATATGAGTCAAACCCTGATACCTAGCAAATAGATCCACAGACCAATTTGGTGGTAACCTATGCACTGCAAACACTCACAGCCCCAGTCTGCAGAGAGTTGAAGTGAGGTGTCATGATAGAGCAAAATGACTAAGACATTGAGGAGGAATCCTGGCCACCATTTACCAGAGTCACCACTGTGGCTTCATAGGAAATCCCCAAACTCCCTAAGCTCCATCTCCATAAAATAAAGATAATAACGCCCATTCCATAGAGCTAATGTGAGGAATAAGATTACATAGAAAGAGCTCAATAAATATTATCTCTTCCTGTCTTTGCTTTATCCAGCTTGGGCAGTGGTTTTTTGGGTACAGGAGTGCCCTACACACAGGTTACAGGGTATGAAAGAAAAGTACCCCCCATTTTATCTCCCCTGATATTTTCTCTCTGTTCATGTGAGCACTGCACTTGATGGTGATTTGAATGTTTAATTCCTTTTTAAGGGGTAGGAAATGTGGGGAGAATAAACCTTACAAATGGCAAATGGCCACTCACTGATCTGAAGCAGGGTGAGGACACTAGCTAGGACCCAGAGGAGGCGGGATACAGTGGGAAGGAGTCTTTGCTTGTGATACCTTGGATTGTACTATTAGAGAGTTATTCCTTTGACTGAAGGCCTTTGTTGGTATAAAAATGCAAGTATTCCCAAGAGAGCAGCTCATGAAACCTTATCATCCATTTGCACAGTTCGTTTTTCATTTGTGCTCTTATTCTCTGTAATGGTAATTTTTTACCTGTATGAAATATCACATGCTCAGATGCATTCATTTTATAGAGCTTTAAAGCTGCTAACCTGAACCGAAAAGCACATTTTTGGTGTTTTATTTTTCTTTTTTGCAATCATTTCAAAGGTGTAACTGAGCTTAGCTGTAAATTACTGGTTTTAGCTCTTCAGGGCAGGTAGCATTTGATCATTGACAACTCTGTTTTCTTCATTGTTTCCATACTAAAATCTCCACAGCCTCTATAAATATGTAAATTACCAAAATCACTACTTTTCTATTATTTCTTCCCCTAAGCTGCTTAAAATGTTTCTATATTCTTACATTTGCAGTGCAAAACAGAGCAGCAGGTGACAGCTTACTATCGAACCTCTATTTAGCAGCTACTTGTCTCAAACTTTCTGATGATGAATTTTTCCTAGGGTGGCTCCGTGTTCCCGGGCGGGTGTCAGCCAAGGCCAGGCACCAGCAGTTACAGAACAGGGATGTGAGCATGGGTGGGTGTGTGTGTGTGTGTGTGTGTGTGTGTGTGTACAGGGACTGTGGAAATCTCTTGCCACATTGCTGCTTGTGAAGTGTGATATTATGACCAAGGAAGCAAATGGGATTCTTTTTATCACCTTTCCTTGAATTGGCAGGACTCACGTAATGAAACTGACATGGTGTCCGTGTATGATTGTGTTTTCCTCTCCTGATTCATTGCCCGTTGAGTTAATCTGTCATGAACTGGCTTTCCGTATGGGTGTTCATCACTTTGTGGCAGGGAGGGAGAAAACCTATATGTTGCATATGTATTCATATAGATCGAGATAGATACACATATGTGCATATCTCTTGAGAGAAATCCACAGAGACAGATTTGAAAAAAGGAGAACATCAGTCATTGACTGGAAGGCCAATAGAAGGAATCTGGGATTTGTTTACCTGATCCAGACCTTCGTGCTGAGCGTGAGAAATCTCTTTCTGTTATGACTGCATAACATGTCTGACGCAGCCCCAAGAGTGAAGGTATATAATTTCAATACCAAACACCAGCTGGGCTTACAGTATTCATCCATCTAAAACTGCCCTTGATGGGGATGAGGCAACAACCCTCAATTTGTAGATGTGTTTCTTTGAACCTTGGAGGCTGATTTTGCACACCAGAGTCCTAGAAGAATTGGCACGAGATCCAAGTTAGGACTGTTTTTTCCTTTTGTTGAAGTGTAGTCGATTTACAGTGTTGTGTTAATTTCTGGTGTACAGCATAGTGATTCAGTTATACATACATATATTCTTTCTCATATTCTTTTTCATATAGGCCATTACAAGGTATTGAATATAGCTCCCTGTACTATATATACAGTAGGACGTTGTTGTTTGTCTATTTGTATATATAATAGTGTGTATCTGCAAATCCTAAGGATTGTTGATCTCACCGATGAGGAAAGCCCATCACATTTGTATGGTGCTTCATGCCTTTGTGAATGTTTCCAGGGTCTCTGTGAAAACCTGCGAGAGAAAAGTTGGTCATATCTTTACTTGATATATGAGAACAGATTCAAAGATGAAATAACCTATAATTATTTAGTGGGAAATAAACTAGAATAGGTATCAGCCAAAAAAAAAAGTCCATCTTTTCCTGTTTTTCTCTTTTCTTTTGTTCTATCTGTCCTTGTAAATAAAGTTTTATTGGAACTTGAAGGTGGAACAGCCATCTTCATTCATTTATATCTCATCTATGATTGCTTTCAAACTATCGTGGCAGAGATGAGGAGTTGTCATAGAGACCTTATGGCCATAAAAAGATCCCAAATATTTAATTAATTGTCTGGCTCTTTACAGAAAAAGTTTGTCAGTGCTGAACTACAGCATGCATCTCCCAGGAATGCCCTTTCAATCTAATGAACTTTGTCAGGTGTCCGTGTGGACTCAGTGCAGTGTTAGTGACATTAAGTTATTCCCTTCTAAATGCATTTAGCACTTTAATGTTTTGTTGAATAGTGACGGTTTGGTAGAAAAGCAGGGAAGAATGTTTTGGAGAATTTTGTTTTCATTTATAGAACTTGAGGAAAATATCAGCTAATCCCTCAAGGACTGTTTTCCCAGTCTGGTAAAGAAGAGTGTAATCAATAAGTTATTTGAAGTTCTCAATGATCATGCTTAGCTCATGTAAGTAAGAGAGAATCCCTTTGAATAAGAGGAACTGCTTTCTCACCAAAATGAATGGCACTCAATTCTCCTGCTGGGTGTTCCTCCTGTGACCGCCTTCCCCCCAGACAGCTAGCTGGTTGGACCTCTGTTGAGTAGCATTTCCGAGAGGAGATGAATCCTGAGGTCACTCTGGGCTTGCTCTCAAGAACAGATCTTCATTGCTGCAAGATGTAGGATTGTGGGGTGAAGTGGGAAAGGAGAGAATGTATGGGAGAGGGGGCGGGAGGGACTAGGAATGCAGCTGTGCATAAGCACCATCCGCTCCTGCTGCTGACTCCAGGTGTGCCTGAGACCTCTGTACTGCCCCGCCGTTTCCTCCGGGGCCCTGGCTGCTCCCCGATAGAATATGCCACTGACCCTGGATTTTTTTGTACCTCTTGATGGACGATACTAATTGATGATGCTAGTCACATTGTCAAAAACTGAATGAATCTCTTTGCGATGTTTTCTCTGGCAAATACTACATGAGCTCCTTCAAGTTAGGAGAATGTTATCCATCCTTAACTTAAGCCTGTTACCTCTGGGCAAAATTATTTTTTAAAGGCCTGCATGTCACTGAACAGAAATGCTTACAGAGAGGTAAAGTTGTCTAATGTTTTGCTGTGATGTATTTTCCCCAAAATACCCGCAGAGAATGAGTGGGAGTCTCCCCTCGGACCTTACCTTATCTGGCTGGCTACAAAGATGCAGCAACAACACATTTTTTTGGCAGAGATGTTTGTTACTTGGAGAACTGCCTATCTCCTTATCTTGCTGTCCTCCGTGTCCTTCAAAAGCCAGGATTCACTGGTCAGTTTATCAAAACTTCAGACTTTGACCAGATAAAATTAACACATCAGTTGACAAGTCAGAGTGAAACGGGACTTTGAGGATTCAGCCCATCTCTCACTGTGAGGTCCACTTGTTCTTTTAGAATGTGAGTTATAATTTTGGAGGCATGATGTTACTTAAAATCTGAAGTGAATCAGCAGACACTAGCAGTTAAATTCTCCCTGGCCTTGCAGAAACAAACCCCAGAAGACAGTAAGCATCAGCATGCCCCGCTGATTGATGGTGGGGAAGGAGGACAAGATTTATAACCCGGCACACGGCACAAATTCATTGGCATAAACATTCAGAATATTCCTGTGTTACTGCTCTTTCATATTAAGTACCTGCTTTGGGCATTTTTCCCTTTGGAAATGCCTGACCATGTTGATGAATTGTCTGAATCCACATGGAGTGCCAATTCTTATTTGGAAGTTGAGTTTTATGTCTAGACTTTTAAAATGGAATTGGTTCATATGGTCTGTTGTCCCCTCTTTCTCATCTTCTTAAGTACCATTGACAGAATGTGCAATCCTAAAAGCTTACAGCTAAAGGAAATGTAGGGGATTATTTCATCAGTCCTCCTTTGAGGCCTGGAGAGGTCACGTGCTTTCTGTGAAGACTCATGGTTAGTGAACATCGTAACCACACGCACCATCCAGGCACTGCCTCTTGTCTAGTGCTCTTTCTAATATTATGCATGATTATTACTAAATCCCTTTCACACCAGTTATTTACAGGCATGCTTCAGAGATACTGCAGGTTTGGTCCCAGACCACCACAATATAGTAAATATCACAATAAAGCAAGTCACACAGATTTTCTGGTTTCCCAGTGCATGTAAAAGTTATGTTTACACTATTCTATAATCTATTAAGTGTGTAGTAGCATTATGTCTAAAAAAATTATGTGCATACCTTAATTTAAAAAGTCTCTATTGCTAAAAACTGCTAGCCATCATCTGAGCCTTCAGCAAGTCATAATCTTTTTGCTGGTGGAGGGTTTGAAATATTTCGAAAATTACCAAAATGTGACACAGAGACACAAAGTGAGCCGATGTTGGTAAAATGGTGCAAAGAGACTAGCTGGGCCCAGGGTTGCCACAAACCTTCAATTTATTTTAAAAAATGCAGTATTTGTGAAGTGTAGTAAAGCAAAGTGCAGTAAAACAAGGTCTGCCTGTAGTTGCTTGTAATTTGATTTAATTTTCAATATCTATTTGACTGAACTTGAAAACCATTTTAAGCAATTTATTTAATACCCTATAATTGAAAATACTGTCAATCTCCACTTTTTCCTTCAACTTTCCATTATAATGATCTGGAGCCAACAGGCCAAAGAGCTACTGCTGGTGATAATACGGAAGATAAGCAAAGAAGACTTGAACCAGAAGTGTATTTAGTTTCATAACATCCGGAAGGAGAGCATTGCTGCGTGTGCAGTGGTATTCCGTCCAAGTCCCTGGATAGAATTCTTTCTCAGAAACAATATAAAAGCACCACATGTGGTCAGTAACGTGTTAGATAATGACATAACAGGACAAAACTGTTCGGACTAAAATACATCTTAGACTTCCCCAAACTATGATCCCCACTGTGTTATTATGCCTGTTACAATTTTTTACAAATGCAGGAAAAAACAAGGCATCAAATCTCTAAGCTGCGTTGCCTCATTTCAGACTTTCCCACATTTTCATAATTCATTCATTAACCACATACTAATTGAGCGGCTATTCCAGATCAGACGTTGGTCTAATAAGATACTGTTGAACAGCCAGTGACCTTGTGGAACTTAGAGAAGCAAAAATAGACTAGTAAGACGTTGCAATCAAATGGGAAATTCACCACTCCTGGCTTTTTATAAATCTGGTTCAATCAATACCAGAGAACACTTTTTTAAAATAAAAGAGGAATGATAAAACACAACCACACAGACCAACAAGCAAACAAAATCAAAACAAGAACAACTAAAAGCAGGTAAGTCTTTATTAAAGGAGGACCAAGAAAACACGTCCATATTGAAACACAGTGGGGAAGGTATAGCTCAGTGGTAGAGTGCATGCTTAGCATGCACGAGGTCCCAGGCTCAATCCTCAGTACCTCCATTAAAAAATAATAAAGAAATGAATTTCTTTCCCTTTCCAAAAAAAAAATATTGGAACACAGACATTTGGTGGGAATCCATGACAGCTTGGTGTCACCATAGCAACCCTCACTGTTAGCTCAGTTGCTTTTATTTCTTAAAAGAGCTAAATATTCCCAAGCCTAAACTAGTGTCAAAGTCATAGAGGTCAAGTTTAAAATTGGAAGATACTGTAAAGAACTAGTCCAGCTCATCCTTTTCCATTGAGTGGACTCAGGGCAATAACATGACTTTTCCAGGACTGCACTATTGTGTTCAAGCTACAGAAGTAAGTTATCCTTTATCCCAAACCTTAGTGCATTGGGAGATAGTGTTGATGGATATAGGTGATTCTATATCAAAAGAAACCTCCCACAGACATTTCTCATGCCAGAGGCCAGCATCCCCCATCCCTTTTGCCTATGGTGTTCTCACATATTTACCCAAAGTAAATAGAGACCTCACATTTACTCCTCTCTAAATGCATAATAATACTTCAGTTAACACTTAAAGAGGGAAAATCATCTTGAAAAATATTTCATGAAGGGAAAACCAATACAGAGTGAAATAACACAAACATAGGATTGAAATATTTCATATGACGGTCAGAAATTATCCTTAAATGACAATGGATCTCATGATGAAAGACAGATTTAAAGACTCAGTTGCATTTGATCTTGAAAGAATCGTAACAACTCAAGTCTTTTTTTCTTTAAACATGGAATCATTTCCTCTTACACCACTTCCCATCCATTCTATGACTGGATTAAGTTCCTCTCCTGAGTCTCTGATACCCCGTGTGTATCTCTGCACTGAGGACACTGTATCAATTCTATCCCTTCATCTTCCTGCCTCTTCACCAGACTTGAACCCTCTCCAAACCCAGTCTGTGATTTCCCGTGTATGGGCAAAGCTAACTATGTCTGCAAATCCTAGTACCCAGTAGAACTTTTACGGGAAGTGAAATAATTTAAAGCAGTTACAAGCATTTACATGATTTTTGACTAATTATTGCTACATCTTGTAATGTGGGGGAAAAACATAGCTTAGAGTATGTGTGGATTGTTAGGGAAAACTTCTCCTGTTGTTTTAAAGCTTAAGATGTATCTGTCTCTCTCCTTCAAAAACACAGAAAGGATATATTCTTACTTGTATCTCCAGGTTAGAATTCTTATTAAAATGTTATGGGCGTGAGTGGGCATAGAATGAAGAAGGATATTTCTTGGAGAATCAAATGGAATTCCCCCATCAGTTCTGCTGTAATTAATAGAGAATTTAAAGCTAAAAATCCAGTTGCTCAATGATGTGTTTGGTAGCTCATGCTGGGATCTATTTTTTCACTAATGCTTATCTTTCCAAGGGGCATTGTTAATTTCTTCAGTACCCTGTAAATTATTACAAAAATTACAAATGTACTAGAAAATCAATACAACTAATTGTAAATTAATAGATTTCTAAGTGTGAAGGAGCGTGTAATAATGTAGATGAGTTCCTTAAAGAACATTCCAGTCCCAATATCAAGGGCTCAGGGCTCCAGCTGTTTCACGTGACATCTTCAAGTGTAAACACATTTCTTTCTTTCCCCAACTCTCTCCCTCTGTCCCCTTATTTCCCACTGATTTAGTCTGCCACTGCAGCAAATAACATTTCCATTAGCCACCTACTGTTAAATCGCAGAGTAACTATGATAAAAAAAAAAAAATTCTAACATGCAAACAAACCAATAGAGAAGCAACTGGGGTTACCGTCTGTCCCAAACAATTTTTATGTGGCCCACCAGTGTTCAAACTGAAGGAAAACAACATGCAAAGTTAAATAAATTGAATCTAATAGGGAGGTCCAAAATGTGTGTTTATAACCAGTGCAAACTTGATGTGCTGAATAATTCATCTTTACTATATCTGTGTATCCATTTTAGCCTGAGACTAGTTATTTTATGTAAATGTCACATCATTGCTAATCGATTTTAAGCAATGATGGGCTTGCCAATAAAAAGACCAGTAATTATTATAATTATATTAAGTAGTCAATGAGAATGTATCAAGGTCTTGTTCTGCCCTACGCATTTGGATGAATAAAAAACAATAATAATGTAACTTTTATTAATTTAGTAATTACAAAATTTACAAAGTGCTTTTGGTTTAGATTTTGGTTTCATAGCCATAAATTAGGGCATGTATAAATACCACTCTATGATGAGAAAACAGGTTCATAGAGGTTAAGAAACCTACTCAGGATCTACAGCTAGTTACAAGTCAGGATACTTTCATAGAACTAACAGCCTCATGTCTAGGAATAGTTAAATAGTAGTACCATATTTCAGTATGTAATGTAGTTCTGGAATTGTGTTTGGAAGTCAAATAGCTTAGAATCAGTCTCTAGGTTTACATAATAATGTAGGTGGCACCTGGATCGCTGGTGGGAGGGACTGGAGAACCTACAGGAACTCGAGTCCCCGGCAGAAGCTGTGAACAGCAGCATAGGGACCCACCACTTTAGCCCAGAGACCCTCACCTCCTACATGGCTTTATTCTGGCCTTCAGGGACCTGGGAGATGGTCAGGGTGGTCCCAGTCTTCACTACTCTATGGTTAAGGAACTGGCTAGGTAGCTAGAGCAGAGATGTAAGACAGATATCTGTCATCCTGGCGGGGGGCGGGGGCGGGGGGGGGGGCACTGATCAAAGGTTCAAAGGCTGGTTGGTTGCTTTCCTTCTCCGCTTGCATGTGTTATTTGGTGACTTTCTATCCTCAAGGCAATTTCAGTGTATATGGGGTTGGGAGTGGGGCAAGGGGAGCTGGAAGGTAGTGGGGGGAAACTTTGCCTGCTCAGCCATTGGCCAAGAGGCTGGACCATAGGATACTCCCACTAGGGAACGAATCATAGCCAACACTACTAGTTCAGCAGAGGGAACACGAATAGCCTTTCTGGCTGAAGTTTAGGCCTAAGAGAATCTCAATATAATCAGAGTGTGGATACTGCATTTTTAGTTCATTAGCAATGAGCAGGTTTATAGGGTATACTGATGCTAAAATTTTAATTTAATATAATTTAACAAGTCACAAAGATTCTATGTATTACTATTATTTGACATTTATGATCTGTAATCATGGATGTGCCATGTGCTTTTTTAGGACATAAATCTGAAAATTCAAAATCTAAATTGGCTCAGAAAGACAGTCAACTAAATCCTTTAATAACTTGAACCCCAGATTTTGCTCCAAGATTTGCTATTTTTGAGAAATAGACAAATTCAGTATATATAAACAAACCAAACAAAACTAAAGCTGAAAAAATCCATAAAACCCAAAGTAGGATTAGGTATTTTTTAAGTTAAACTTCTACAACTAGAGTTGAAGTAAATACATATTCAATCCCAATCTCCAACTCTTTTCAAATCTATAATTCTGGATGATCTTTAGTATTTAAAATTATGATCTTGAGGCATTGAGATTGACTAAACTTCAAGAGAAGCTGTGTTTAATTTCTTGTATTTATACAAGTAATATTTTTAAACAAAAAATTATGAAGTAAAATTTTCCAATTAAATACCAGTTAGTAGGGAACAAAGTTACTGTTATGGACTGAATGGTTTTTGTCTCTGCAAAATTTATATGTGGAAAGATTTATAGGATGGCATGAGGCGGTTGTTCCTTTGAGAAGTAATTAGGTCATGAGGATGGGGCCTTCGTAAATGGGATTAGTGCCTTATAAGAAGAGACAAGAGAGAGCTTGCTTCCTCTCTCTCTCTCTACCATATGAAGATACAGCAGGAAGGTGTCCATCTGCAAACCCAGAACCAAATCAGCTGGCACCTTGATCTTGGACTTCACAGCCTCTGAACTGTGAGAAATAAATCTCTGTTGTTTTAGCTACCAATACCAATTCTATGGTATTCTCTTATAGCAACTCAAACTAAGGTGGTTAGCTTCCCTTTAATAAATGATAAATACTTGTTATAAAAGCTGTGTAAAATTGAGAAAATATTACTTTTTTTTAAATATAGGTGTTTTAGTATCCAAAGATAATGCCTTCTATCTTTTTGTAGACATATTTTTCCTATCAAATTCAAAATCTTGATTCCTGATTTTTGTTTAACATATTAGTATTTCCCATGTTTTCAAAATCCTCCTCTAAGATTTCAATGGCTGCATAATTTTAACAGATACCCAAAGAGTACGTATGCTCAGCTGTTCATCCGTGACATCCTGCCTAAGTGTTCTCAGACTTTCCAGTTAAGCAAGGTTGTCCTGATCTACAGCAGTCACTCAGTTACATTCAACACTTTGCACCAGTTCCAAAATATTTACTTTGCCCAGTTCCCTAAGATGCCTTAATTTTTTAAAAGAGTCTTAATATAGACTGATGTCTGAGTCAGTGAGTTGAGATTTAACACTGGAAGAGATCTAGTGCAGCCCGCCATTTTCCATCGTGTGGGCTCAGGTGATAACATGACTTTTCCAAGACCACACATGGTTGACCAAGATTGCAGGGGATCAGGCCTCCTAATGCACCATTTCATTTATGCCAGTGGTCTCAACGCCGTTACACCCAACAGTCTTTTTTAATGGAAACACTCCATTTTTTCCAATTTTTCTTTTCCTATCCTGAAATATAATTCACAAATGATATGTTACTTACATGTATTTTTAGACCCAATTTTTTAAAAATTAATGTAATGAGGAAATAAAAGAAAAAAAAGTATAATAAATTGATAGGACTTTCCTGGAAGACATAATGAAGTTAGATGCTCACAGCTGTATGTAGAATCAACATAAATGTGACAACTACAAATATGTGGAATCACCAGAGATGTGACGGCTACAAATGCAGATTGATTACACTTCGGTTATATGGCAATTCATATACAACCAGTGACATTACCCTTGTTGAGGTGATTTTCTGAATTGGTGAACAGATCTCAGTCAGAAATTAGGGAGAAAAAAAGGTATAATCATCCTTTGTTATACTCAGTACTTGAATTTCTAGAAAATTCAGTGTAGCTTAAAATTGTTCCAAAAGTAATTTATGTTTGTGTTTGAAACAGAGTTAGATTCTGGGCTCAGGTATTATTATTTATAATTATAAGCTGGTTTTCACCTACATAAGTGTCCTAGAATATTCAGAATCCACATGAGAAACAATTCTTTATTGCATAGCACTCTCCTGCACACTGCGGAAGGTAGAGCATCCTTGGCATCTGCCCACTGAACGTCATAAACTGCCTATCATTTTGACAAGCAAAAACAGTGCCCCCACAAATTTCTAAAAACTCCCTTAGGAGGTGGTATCAGCTCTCTTTAAGAATCTCAGATCTAAGGCTCTGTTGCCTCCCATGGCTACAAGAAGAACAGAGGAACATTGTAACTAGAGAATTTGGAAGAAAAGTTTTACTCTTTCTGGTGCAGTTTTCTTTGTGAGATAGTGTGATAAGATTTCTATTCTTTTAAAAGTATGATTTGTGGTGGGGACGATGCAGCTAGGACATGGACACTGGGTTGGGATAGCAAAAAGAGGATCTGACAATTCTCTTATTTCTCAGCAAAAGTAATATCCCCTTCGCTCGTCCCCTGTGCCTCAGACATACTTTTCAGCACAAGTACTTTGTGTTTATACTCATGTTGCCCTCATTTTTCGAAATTGTTTACTAGATCTTGTCCTGTCTTTGCAAAACCTCAGTCCAGTAGGAAACAGATCCATAGTCAGGTTTTGCCTGACAATTCTGTCCCTAGGAGTAATTCTCTAGTTACATTCTTAAACCACATAGTTGAGTTTCAAAAGGAACATTCTGGGAATTAACATTTGGGCTGTTTGCATCATATTGACAAACACATTTCTCTCTTTGATGCCATGTATTTCTGAACAAGAAATGACAAAAATCAATAATTTATATTTAACTTGCAGAATGTCATAAAAATATTTGTTGTGCTGCGGAGCAAGGAAACACACTGCTTGTCTGTTCTGTCTTATAACGTTCTTCTTTGAATTGCAATTTTTCTGTGTGTTTATCTTTATAATACAGAAGCCCATGGCAATCAATGAGAAGAATGTCTGCATCTTTGGTTTTAAAGAAATTTGCATGTCAAAAATCTGCGATGATGTAGTGATATATCGAATAGAATTATGCAGTCCAATAAAGATTGTATTTTTCTTAGTATTTCTGAGTGAAAAGAAACCTTAAAGCAGTGCTTTGTCCTGAGTTCTAAATGTTTTCCAAAGAAATCTTCCACGTTTCTCTTTCAATTCAACTTTATACGCAGAAGTAGGGAAATGTCATGGTGTAATATTTTCCTCTGTAATAACACTAAATTAGCCTCTTTCTTCTGAAATGCCGAAAGCACTTTTCTGCGTCCTCATTTTATCATTGCGTATAGCAAATTTGTGGAACAGGATAAGACAAGAAGGATTCCTATATTACAAGTAAGCAAACCGAAGTACAGAGGCATTGATAGATCAGAAGAAAGGCATGCACCGAACTGCTTCCCAGAAAAGGGAACTTTGCAGGGAAGGGGTCCTTGGATAGCTGGCAAGGGACAGCCAGGGAGTCCCTGCTCACCACCTGAGTCCCATATTGGGAGGCCCAGCCCTGGAGGGCCCCAGGGACTCAGCTTAACTTAAAGGTACTCAGATACCTCACAGCATGACATGCAGGCATGTCATTAAAGTCATTTAGAGAGAAAAAAAAAAACATTTAAAAAAAAATATTGAAAAGCAGGGGAGGGTATAGCTCAAGCTTAGCATGCGTGAGGTCCTGGGTTCAATCCGCAGTACCTTCTCCAAATATAAATAAACAAACCCAATTACCTCCCCCTCATAAAAAAAAAGAGAGAGAAAAAAACATTTAAAAGTAATTTAGGGAAATTTTACTTTTTCTGGGCCAACAATTTCAAGGATAATATACTTTAACTCAGGCAAATACTAAAATTACTCTCTTTCCCCCACTCCCCTCTCCTTCTTTCTTCTCGAAATAGAAACGGAGTTGTATCAGACCTTAGAGATGTGCTTGTGTGTATCTGTGCAGGGGTCGGGCAAGGGAACTATTATGGTGCTAAATCTTAGAGGAAAGGACGTGTATCATGCTTGCCCCAGCTAACTTCTAACTGAATAGCTTCAGAGAGAGTGTTTTCTCTTCACTTCAGGGTTCATTGTGCACATCCAGGCAGTCGCTGATGGTAGAAAAGGGAGTGGTTTGCATAATGAATGTTATCTGAATAACTGCCCAGTGACTAACGCACGTTTTTTAACTGTGATAAATTGATTTCTGTAACAAAATCATTGTGATTATGCAAAATCAGCCTTATAAATGGCACGTTAAAAGAAGAATGCAATCCATCCATTTTTTCCATTTCCAGTGAGGAAAAAGGCAAGCAAAAAATAAGCCAGCTTGATGTTATTTAACCTTTCAGTTTAACTTAGTACCTTTGACCAAACACAGAGTCACTCAATATTTTACACATTTGCTTCAGATAACTTCCTCCCTTCCAACAGTGTGGATAAAACCCCATCACAAGACAGAAGATTGAGAAGCGTCAGTGATCACCACAGACAGGAGATCTGACAAGCTACAGTCATGGTCTAACACACCAGAACAATCAGGAGGGGCTGTGAACATCAAGTCATGCAATTGGATTAGGAAACAAAAGTGATGGCCGACCAGACGCAGCACGTGGTGTCTGCCAGATGAAAAGAGAACAAAGCAAGGCTCTTGGGAAACCACTGGGAAAGCAACAAAGTAGGGGAAAGATATGAGATCACTGGATTATAGAAGAGAGACACCTATTAAGGAACTTCACAGGAATTTAAACACAAGACACCACTAATCTACTCTGCTAAATGTTGGCTGACTTACCTGTGAGCGCTGTGTTTAGGGTGGAAACTGCAGCAGGCTGGGATCTACCCCTTCCCTGCTGTGTAACCTTGGGCAAGTGTCTTTGTTCCTTCGCAGCTCAGTATCCTCTTTTACAAAAGGACTGCATTAGGCTGAAGTGTTTCAGAGTCCCCTTTTAGTTCTAAACATTCTAAAATTCTGCAGCACCTCAAAATAATTTAGAGTAATGCAAATGCCACTTTGTAATAGACAGCATTGCAAACATCAAAAATAACAAGGGCTGCCTACAGGCTCCGGCCAGTATTACCATGAGCCCAAATCGGGCACATTCATCACAAAGCAAAGAAAAAGCATCTGATCTGTTCTACAGAAATCAAATCATCCTGAGGAAGAGAAATGTGTCAAAAAGTACCAGATTATGTGCTGAAATAGGAAATATTGTTCTAGTTGCAGGTGACCTTTCATAACAAGATCATTCACTTGCTGGTTATGCTGTCAAGTAACTTACTACTGCCCTTTAAAGGTCATCACCATGGGTGTGCCCCTGGGCACTTCCTAATATATGCCTCTGATTTACTTCTTCCTCGTAAAATACACCCTATAATGAAGCACACCCCACCCCACTCCCCACACACTGAGTCTGGTGGGAAACGTATTTCCCCTTTATATTATAAACATCGTGCATTTAAAGATTTTGGTGGAAGAAGGGGAGGGAAGGAAGGACACTTCATTGCAAAACGTTTGTAACCTATACTGGTTAGGGCAGCCGAAAGCAGACTCCACTGGTGCTGGAGGAAAATTTTTCCTTCTCTTCTGTAAAACCGCATGCAGAATTAGTTTGCTAGGGACTAGGTATGCATGTAAACTCAGCTCCAGGTAAGCCTTGTCTTCGAGCTTTTCTAGTTCAAGGTGCTA
The DNA here is from genome assembly GCF_036321535.1 of Camelus dromedarius. Taxonomy (NCBI): domain Eukaryota; kingdom Metazoa; phylum Chordata; class Mammalia; order Artiodactyla; family Camelidae; genus Camelus; species Camelus dromedarius. The sequence goes on along the minus strand of NC_087441.1, from coordinate 16,014,767 downwards.
GTCCTAGAGGAGCCAAGTCATACTGGGTTCTGATTCTCTAAGGAAACAGACCAGGGCCCCATGACTGGAAACACTCATTAAGGTAAGTGGTACCTGGGGCAGGCCCAAAGGTAGGCTGGGGGAAAAAAAAAGGAGGTGGCCCCAGTAGGGTGCCCAGTAGACCTGCCTAAAGTGAAATCACTGGATTAGAGCTTTTAAGAGCTCCATAGCAATAGGAGTCCTGGGGCCGTAGATGGGTTTAGGGAGAGAGGGGAGCTGGGGCAGTTAGCACGTTATGAAGACACAAGAATATTTCTTTAGGAAATATTTTTGAAAGATTGAGGAGAAAGCTTTCCTCCAGAGTTGTGACCAGTTGATGGCTGGTTTTCTAATGAGCTCACAGTCAACATGAACAGCGCTATAAAGTGGTGTCTGAGTACATTCATTACCTAGGGTAAATTATCACACGCTTGGTGCTCAAAATAACAGAAGTATTTTCTCTCATAGTGCAGGAGGCTAGATGTCCAGCTCAAGGTGTCAGTGTGGCTAGTTGCTTCAGGAGGCTCCGGGGAAGTATGTGCTCCCTGCCTTTCTCCTAGATCCATGGCTTGCAGATGCCTCACTCCAGGCTTCACCTCTGTCTCCACACGGTTTTCCTCCTGTGTCTGTGTGTCTCAAATACCCCTATTCTTACTCTTATTCTTACAAGGACACCAGTTATAGGAATTAGGACCCACCCTACATCCAGGATGATCTTATCTCAAGATCCTAACTGTCTACAGAATCCGTATTTCCAAATGAGGTCACATGCACAGGTACCAAGGGTTAAGACTTGGACATCCCTTTTGGGGAACTGCTATTCAAGCTACTACACTGAGGTTAGTATTTCACAAGACACTATCCAATTATGTCTAATAAGAGTGTGAGCAGAAGACAGGCTCTTTTCATCCTTATTCTCCATCCGTGTGTGGGAATAATCTGAGATCCATTTGTCTGCAAATGGGCAGGTTGCGGATGCAAATCCAGACCCACCCAGATGCTGAGCAGCTGAGTCTCAACTGATTCGTCCTTTCACTGAGTAACATAACATATATGCCAAATTACCCCTCTAGTAAGTGTGGTGCTGCATGGCTACCCAAGTTACTGGCCAGCTCTCATGGATTATTGCTTTAAAAGCAACTAAAAGGCAACTTTACCATTAACACTGTGGCCAGTACCAGTAATGTGAATCAGAAGTAGAGAAGGAAAAATTAAGCTAACATATTTCATAGTTAAGATTACATCTTATGGAATATAATTCACACTTAATATCACCTGAATTGGTCTCTTGGTACTATGTCTCTTGAAGCAGAATTTTTAAATATTTTCATTTTCATGAATAAGTTTTTTAAAGAAAGAATTAATGAATGTAAAGCCATTCTCCTTTTGTGAAATTGTGCTTTAATGGGGAAGGGATATTGGATTAAGTATCACAAGATAAGGTTCTAGAATGGGCTACCGTGCCCACTCGTCGACTTCAGCAAATAGTTCCTAGGTCTTGTGTGATTGCCCTTTGTGAGCCAGGGGGAAGCAGACTACACAGATGTCTACCTAGTTCTATGACAGAGTCGTACCCTAGATAACTCTGTCCCCGAGTCTGACCACAGTAGCAATTCCAGGGGCCAAACTCAGGTCTTCCCACAGCATTGAGAAATTTTCAAGGGGTGAAGAGAGAGATGATAAGAAGTTTATAAAATTTAAATTTGAAAAGCCTTTGGTGGCCTCTCCCAGCTTTCTTCGCTATACTGCTGCACAAATTTAATTGGCATTATATTTGCCCTGCTAATCAACAGTCCTTGTCAAATCAGGAAGCAGGAGGGTCAGTCCTACCAATCCTGGGAGAGAGGACAGACAGAATCAAATCACAGTTACCAGTAGTTCTCTATACAGTAGAAGAAGAGAAACCTTTCCTGGAGGTATTCAAGGCAGAGTTTGAAAGGCCCTTGGGCCATCATCTTACTCTGCTTAGCCCACTAGTCTCCTTCATCTGACCATGACCATCATTGCAGAGGTCAAATTAGGGGAATGAAATGACTTTCTAGCAGAATTATAAGCAAAAACAGGAATGCTCCAACCTGCAGGGTAGAAAAGCAGTTGACTGCTCTCTGATTTATCCCTCTGTCTTCCATTCAGCACAATCAGGTTTCATGCCAAAATCAGTTTGGAAGGAATTTTTTCATTTAGTTTAATATGTTCCTGGGGCTTTAGTCTTTGAGTCTTTGGAGCAGATGACATGGGTGTTGACAGAAACCGTGCAGGTTTGTGTATGGGGAGGTGTGGGGAGAAAGGGAGACAGATACGAAATTAACAAAAATTAAATCTTACTTGCCAGAGACATGAATAAAGACCAGAAGATAAATTACTAGCCATGACCCTGGGAAGTCAACAGCTGACCCTCAACAACCAACCGAGACAATATCACCAATCGACCTTTCTCTGCCATTTACCCCTATAGACAAAGAAAAAATACCCAAGAGTTATTGCAGGCAATAATATTTAAAGCCTTCAAATAAACCTCCAGGTGTCTTTTATTTTGAAATTCAGTCAGTCACATTCCAGGAAAAGAATCTTATTGACCGAAGGGTAGTATTAAAATAAGGCTATCTGCAGGTTTCCTGGTCCAGGCTCACAGGGGTAAACAGACCACTAAGTCATCAGACAAGGACTTTTATGCACAGTCCTAGATAGAGTTGTCTTGGGCTGAGGATGTTCTAAGAGTCCATCAAGAAAAGGTTTAGGGACATGCTGTTTCCTTAGATTTGGGAGCAGGAAAAGTTGATCATTATTTTGCAATAAAGAGGCAGGACTCAGTAGGAGAAAAGAACTGCACCCCAGTGAGGTGGTTCCAACCAAAGTCTACATGGCCTTAGGAAGTCCCCCAGGCAGGCATCAGTGATGCTATTAATAACCAGAGAGCTAAACTATCCTGACTTCAAGATTATATAAATCATATGTCTATAGAAGAGCATGAATTCACATCACAGATTTTGGAAGTTTTTATGGTGTCATGTATCTTTTTTTTAAGCTGGAAATTGCCTAGGACTTCTCTCGGGTACTTAAGTAGATCTTGGTTTTTAAACCAAGATTTAGAATGTGTATATGTGTATGCATAACATACACAGCTAACTAAACATACATAGCTCTCCTAGGGACTAAGACTTCAAGTTCCCTGAGACACTTTAACAGGTGGGAATTTTTTTTTAGTGGGAAAATTCATAGCTGGTTAATTTGAGTCATTTATGAGTAATAGTAGAGCTTCAAGCAAAGTAAAATTTCTTTGTAATTCAAGAGGTGATTGAGTCTTCAATGAGCCTTTGCCTTGTGTTCAACTTGTAGGAAATACTAGCTTAAAGAAGATGAGTCTATTATATGGAGAATGTGGAGAGGAGTGAATCAGTTATACCCATCACTAATCTATGCTAAGCAAATCTTCAGTCCCCTAGTTCTCTAGCTAGTTGTTTTGAAGACCACAGAAGAGAAGCCTTTTTTATTAATACTTTCATTACTAAATCAAAGAACTTATTTTACTAATAACAATGTTAAGCAAAAACAATATTCATTTATTCAGTTGCTATTTATTGAGCACTTCCTTTGCACTGCCTACTCTATCAAATAATAGACACCCAATGGAAATTTAGATACAGACTCCACACTCATGGAACTTGTAGAGTAGTAGAAGAGATTGGCTGATAAACAGACAATTGCATGCAGTGTGATAACCAACAACCTGTCTTCCCTTGTCTGAGAACAGCCCCCTCACCACAAGAGTGGACGTCATCAGCCATGTTAAAATACAGGACTCTGTGTCCTTTAGCCACAGTGATTTTCCCAAGGACGGACACTCAATTTCAGCTGGTCAGTCAGAATCTCTTTCTTGTCTTTCAGGGTTGGGGTTGAGAACGGCTAGTGTATCAGAGTGGATTGCTTGACCTGGGTAAATAGAAGCTGGGGTCATTGTCTTCAGTCCACCTTCCTGAAGGCAAATTCTGAGATGGGAGTTGAGCACAGAAGGCTTCCTTGGGGAGCACTCTTAGAAGGAAAGCAGGATTGGATAGAGGAAGAAGCTGACCTGCAGAGCACTGCCTCGCCCCAGCCAGTGGGGTGTTTCTGGAGCTGGAAGCCTCTTTTGAGCAGTCTTAATCGAGGCAAGGGTCCCAGGCCTTTGTGTTCCTATAGCATAGGCTGGTCATTGACTGTGGGTACTGGAAGAATGATAAGGCACTTCCCTGATGCCAAGGGCAATTTCCTGTAAGGGATAGAACAGCCAGTAACTGATATTTAGAGTTTTCCTGTAAATCATTTCATTTCAGATATTTTAAAAGTTTAACCTGTATTTATATATATTTACAGTGAGTGGCCAGAAGGAATTCAGCAGCTGATTAGGTGGAATCCTGTTGGTAGCTACATTGTGACAAACCGTAACTATTGGTATGAGTAATAACTTAAAAGAACTCTAAGTATGCCATAATATTAAATCGCTGATTGAGTATTTATTCCCACTGTGTGAGATGTTGAGGATTTAAAGAATAAAACAGGCAAGGTTTCTTGGCCCTTAAGAAATTTAAAGTTTAGTGTGGGAGACTTAGTTCACTGATAACTGCAATAAATACATCTTGACAAAGGCATGCACAAGGGCTGTGGGAGAGCTCAGTCTGGATTTTGTAAAGGAGATGATGTCTGAATTGAGTCTCAAAGGATGACAGAGTTATTCAGTTGTGAGAGTTAAAGTATGGAGTTAAGAAAGAGAAATGTCTGTTCCTAACACCGCAAGTAGTTCAGTAAGGCCAGACTGTGGTGTGGGATGGTAAGAGAGAAGCCCATGTGGAGTTGAAGACTGGGCTCTGAAGGGTCTTCAGTGACATGTAAATGAACTTGCCCTTTCCTAAAAGTCACAGAATCATTGACGTGTTTAAATATATTAAGTTACGGAATCATTGAGGTGTTTAAATATAGAGACTTAACTTTAGAAAGTTTTATTTTGCAGCAGAATGGATCAAGTTCCCAAAGTGGTTTGCTTAAGCAATTGTATTAGTTATCTACTGCTGTGTAACAAACTGTCACAAACTTAAAGGCTTAACACAACCTACTTTTCCTATCTTAAGTAGCCTGCAATTAAGGTTTCTGGCAGCGCTGAGTTCTCATCAGAGACTTGACTGAGGGAAAATTTACTTTCAAGCTGTCCCAGATCATTGGCAAAATTCATTTCCTTGCAACTGTGGGGTTCATGACAGCTTACTCCTTCGAGGCTAACAACAAAGAGAGAGAGAAAGACAGACTGCTAGCATGACAGAGTCTTGTATACCATAATATAATCAAGGGAGTGAGATCACCCTTGCCGTATTCTGTTGATTAGAAGCAAATCCTAGTCCCCACCTACATTCAAGAGAAGACCATTAAACAAGGGCATGAACACCAGGAGTGGAAGCCACCTTAGTGTCTGCCACCTGATGCTGTATGTTGCTGTTTAGTCCAGTTGTGAAAGAAAAGGTGGCTGCCAACCATCTTCTCTGGCTCCATCCACTGTTCTATTATGGAGGAACTTTGATCTTGGTAAAATCCTAGAATCCTGAAAAGTCTACCAGGAAATATTTATGCAGTATCAGCAAATATCATGTCTTCTGCTTTACCACAAATATTGTGTTCACTGCATCATCTTGTGGTCACAGGTGACATTATGATTAGAAAGTGTATGATTAATTAAATGATGCCAGAACACAGATAGAGGACTTATGAAAACAAATGCCCAGTCACCTTCGGCAACGTCTTTCTTGAATGTTTAGTGATTGAGACATCTTAAAGTCTTTTTTCTCCAATTTACTATTATGTATGTTATTTTCCTCTTCAGTATACTTTATCTGTATAGTTTATATTGAATACACTTATTAGAAGCAATGCCTATCTGTGTTTAGTGTGTTTTGTGTGATGTGTAACACACCATCAGGGAGTTTAGGTCGCTATTACACGCCATCTGGTGATTTAGTGATATGTATATGAATAAACAGTGACTCTGCTGTTTAACTACTTAGTATGTGCATTTAATTAAGTGCACAAATTCCTGCAGGCATGTGGTTAAAGGGGCTTTGGCAGATTTCCCCTCTGGAGGGCTTGGCACTATGTAGCTGGAACTCTCACTGGCACTGGAATTTCAAACATGCCTGCATTTGCAACAATAAGTAGTGGTTTAATCTCATCGAGGCCTTTATCAGCTCGCATTTCAGTTTATGGCCCAAGCAGTTTAATAACTCACACCGAAATTGAGTCTAGTTCTTTTAGATGTGCCGTGTCTGTTTGCTTCGTACAAAATTATCATTTATGAACAAAAAAAGGGATGAAAGGGATGAACACCAAAATGACAATGAGCATGATATTTAAAAATAAAAACTCACAAAAATAAAATATTTTTTCTAAAATGCAATAACCAAAACATGGTACTCTGTAATTTACTTTAAAGTGTTTCAGACTGAAATAGATTGTGTGTATGTAGTTTTTTTAAATGGGCACCTTTACCAGCTATTCAGTAGTATCAGCTATTGAATCCCGTTTGAAGCAGTGCAGTGGGAAGGGAGTGAGAACCAGGAAGAAATCACCTCCAGCCCTGGTGATTTAGGGAGAATGAATATTTCCCGGGCCTCAGTTTAGCTCTAACAGTCAGGTTCCCCAGAAAGATGCAAAATAAAAGCAAACATAAATGAGATGTGATAGAACGTCCTACTTGACTTGATCTGTAGCCATCAGGTCATCTGTGTGACTAAATGCTTTGCTTAACTTCTTGATGCAGGAAAACAGATGTGGGGCACAAGGATGGCTGTGTCCCAGGCTTCAATTGAGTCTCTGGAACGTGCCCCGCCAAGTGTGGGTCCTTGGCTTCACACAGGGAAGAATTCAAGAGCGAGCCACAGTTTAGTGAAGGTAGATTTATTCAGACAGATACATTGAAAGGCAAGAGAAAGGCCACAAGGTGTGGGGGTTGGGTGCTCAGATTAAAAGTAGGTACACACTTCATAGACAGAACGTGGGCTGTGTCCGAAGAGGGAGAGAGAGGCAGATGCAAGGTGCCGTGTTGCTAGTTTTTATGGGCTTGGTGGCTTCATATGCTAATAAGTAGAAGGACCAGTCTAAGTAGCCTGGGGAAGGGGCTGGGATTCCCAGGAAGTTGGCCATTTCCCACTCTTGGACCTTTTGTGGCCAGCCTTGGGACTGCCATGGTGCCTGTGGGCGTGTTATTCACCATGCTAATATATTACAACGAGCATATAATGAACCTCAAGATCTGTTAGAAGTTAAATCTCTCATCATCTTGAGCCTCAAGGCCTACTGGGGGTTGAATCTTTCACCATTTAGATGTTAATTGCTGTAGCATTCCTTGAATGGCTGTGCCCTGCCCCCTTCCATCCTGTCTCATTCTCAGTAGTGTGTTTGTGATCAACAAAGAGAGAGAAGGCGGGCTGGGAATGCAGGGAAGTCCCTCAGGGTGTGAGCATCTGAGAAGGTCAGTGTGGGGGCCCTGGGGACACCACATCTTCCAAAGGGGCAAGTATTGATCTGTCAGTTGTCGGCTAAGAACTCCCTGTGGAAAGGCTGCAGGAACAGCTGTGGGCGGGTAACCATGCTGTGTTAAGTAACTTGCTGAATGAGTCCCCAATTAAACCAAAGAAGGAAGAGACAGTGAGTTTATCTTTCTTTCTTTCTGAGGATAATCAGTTGGAGAGAAAAATCCTCTTGTCCGGTGAAAGCGAGAGAGACACTGTCATTGTAAACTGCAAAACTTAAAAATGTATATAGTATGCTTGTTTTATTCCCGGTGCTTCTCTTGCTTCATCTTGCTGGAGAATATGAATCCCAGAACAGACACCTATAAGGTTTTGTGGACAGTTCAGGAGCTGAGAAACTCTGTATCTGCCAGAACATCATTGTATCTGATGGAAAGTGTTCAGATCATAGCTGAACGCCAAATATGATTCCTCAGAACATCGGTTGGGTTCTCCCCCCTCTTTTCCCTGTTCTTAACTCCTGTCTTGTTTCTGCTCATTACCAGGAAGGTGGTAAATACAGCGTCTGTACTTGCTGGTCCATGCCCGGACCTCACATGACTCAGACTTCCACCTCAGTCACCTTCTTGAAAGTTCCCCTAATCGTGGAGAGCCACTGTCTCCCTCTGTAGCCATCCTCTTCGATCATGCTGCCTTTTGGGCTCCACAGCGGCTCCTCCGCCTGGAAATCCTCTCCCCTGGGCTCCTAGGACAAGGCAGTCCCACCCCAGCTGGCTCCTCGCTTCTCTTACTCTCCTCTAAAAACTTTACTACTTTGGGTTCCTCCGTCCTATTTGTGGCTTTCACGAGGGTCTCTCCTTTTCCCTAGCTTCATCATCTCATCCACTCTCCTGGGGCTCGAGCCATCATTTCCAGAAATTCAACCCTGCCTCTCACTTCCATCCCCAGACCCTCCCATTCTTTCCACCCCTTGAATGTGCACTGGGTGCCTCCCACCCTGCGTTTGCAAAAACGGAATTCATCTCAATGCCTGTCATCCTCCTAGTCACACTGGCATGACTCCCACTTGTTTTGTCCCTATTCCCTGGTTTTCTGACTTCCTGGAGGCCATGAGAATGTGCCTGGCAGAACTCTCGATTGACAGAAGGCACCAGGCCAGGCCTCCTGCAACTCCCCAGTGACCTGGTGCAGAATGTGGGGTACCAAGATCACCCCTTCCTGGGAGAGGCTGAAGGAGCCTTGGTGGCTTTGCCGGATCTTTCTTAGATTGCACTCTAAGAAGCTTCCACCCAACCTCCCCTCCAGCCCTCCTCCCCTTGGGGTCGGACTCCTGTAGTGGTCTCTCAGCCCTCCCAGTCTCCCCAGCCTTTCTCCCTTTCCTCTTTCTCACCAGCATTTCCCCTAACAAAATCCTTGCATGTATAACCCTGTCTTGGCATCTGATTCTCAGAGGATCCAGATTAAGACAACGTCCCATCCAGATGGACTGCTGACTACCCTAGCGATGATTCTTACAGATATCTTTTTCTGTCTTTCCCACAAATCTGTATTAACTTCTTAGGGCTGCTTAACAAAGTGTGACAAATTTTGTGCCTTAAACAACAGAAGTTTGTTGTCTCACAGTTCAGGAAGCTGGAAGTCTGGAATCAAGGTGCTAGTGGGCTTGGGTCTTTTTGGCAGCTCCAGAAGAAAGATCTATCCCAGGCTTCTTCCTGGGTTCTGGTGACGGCCAGCGGGGCTTGGCATTGCTGGGCTTGTCAGTGCACCCATGCAGGCCCCGCCTCTGTCTTCCCACGGAGTTCTCCCAGTGTGTGTCGTCTGTATCTTAACTAAGGTATGTTCAACCATTCTCCCCATCACCGCTTACCAATTCCATCCAAACTCCCTAAGGCATCATTTGAGAGCCTATTAGATTTAGTTCCAATCTTTCTTTTTATCCAAAGGCCCACAGCTCCAACTTTCCCATCCTAGTCTAGTCAAGCCTGACTCTCCTCTATTTCCAGAAAGCTCCCTGAGCTGGTCCCTTATGTCCTCACGACTTCATGTAATCCGCCTCCTTCCCCATGGCTCCGCTTATCAAAACACAATCCATCTTCCAGACACATCCAGTGCTGCTTTGCTCAAGATACCCACAGCCAGAATGGATTTTTGTCTTCTGAGCATGTCCATAGTCCTATCATTTTACCCCACACTGCCTTATACTTCACTATTTGTGCACATCTTATTATCCCCAAATTGTACATTTCCTGAAGACCTGAACCATAGTGTACATTTCCTGAAGACCTGAACCATATCTTTTCAGATTTTTAACCCCTGGACATGACTTTTCCATGTATAAATACTCATCAGATGTTCTTGTAAAACTCATTTAAAAGGATGAAATGTGGCATGTCACAGGAAAAAAAAATATTTGTGAAGAAGGGTGAATTCATTGGAACTGATGTCAGGGATGTGGTAGAATGTCACTCAGAAAAAAAAAGTAGGGAATCTTCCAGGGGGTGACAGTGTTGGAGAGGGGGTAATGTAAGGCGAGTGAGATGGGCATGAAGAGAGATGACTGAGCAGTGGTGCAGAGTAAGAGCGTCGGGAATGGAAGCCCACCCTCCTCAAGTTCTGTGAATGGGAGGAAGTGGACCAGTGTTTTCCAGTCTGTCATGTCCCCACAAGTAAATGTGACTCAGGTTCTAGTACCCTCCCCTGGGCTAGGCACCACCACCAGCAAAAAGGGAGTGAGACGTGATGTCTGCTGTCATACGAGCTAGCGTGCATGATGAAATGCATTTTGGTCTCTGCGTGGCCAGTCTGCAGGGGGGAGGTGCGAGGAGGAGAGGTCAGCCTGGCGTGCATCAGGCTCTAAGCCCTGGCCCTCGTTCAGCTGCTCTTCCAGCTTTCTCTCCCACTGCTTCTTTATGAGAGACTCTTGAACTAAAATTGGATACCAGTTGGACCCTGTGTAGGTTACATGGTGGATCTCACCCTAACTATGCTCATATCACGCATGACCTGGACATGGCATCATGTCCCTCTCGCCAGCATCTTCCCCTGCCCTTGAATTCACTCTAACTTTTCTCCATGAAACTTCTCCAGCCACCCCAACCCCGGTCAGCACATCCTTTTGACCACATCTCATTTGTACCTCTCTTGTTTCCCTCTGCCATCCCATGTGTCCCCACATCCTTTTTCTCCTAGACTGTGACTCCCTGGGGATGTCAGTGTTGTTTTTTGTAAGTATCTGATTTCCACGCAATGCCTGGGATGGTCTTTTATGCACAGTGGACATTCGGTAATCATCTCTTGAATAAGCAAATGGATGGAGTGACTAAGGACATTTTCATGGAGCAGAAGAGGTGATTTTTGCCGATAAACTACTTCCTTTCCTTTCCTTCCTTCGTTTCTTAGTCACTTCCAACTGTGCTTCATTATTTCATTTCATTATATCCCATTATTTCTTCATAAATTCCTTCTTGCTCCTCACAAGACTCAAGAATTCAGAAGAAAGACCATCCTTCATTTAAAAAATGAGAATGCTGTGCTTGAGAGTTATTTATGTACTGTAGACTCTAGCTGCAATGGATTTTAAATCCTGTTTAATTTCTAGTGCACAGTTCCTGTGCCATTTTCTTCTGTTTTGTGATATGTAGCTGAGGAAACACAGCCAACATTTTTCACTTTATAACTAATTAGCGACTGAAATTAGAAAGTTCATACAAATTGTAAATGTTCTGCACTTTGAATAACTTGACAATTAAAACTATTTTGAATCCAGGAGGTTGGGTGTAGCTCAGTGGTAGAGTGCATGCTTAGCATGCAGGAGGTCCTGGGTTCAATCCATTAAAATAAAAAATAAATGAAAAACGCTATTCACAGATCAAAAAAAAAAAAAAAAAAAGCCAACCTATAAAAAAAAGTATTTTGAATCAGAGTTAACTTAAAATCATAAATACCTATGTTTCATGATCACTGAGCTTTGGGAGCCAATGAGCTATCATTATTGCTTCTTCCTAGAAAACTTTGAACATACTCTCAACTGGCTGGTTAAATCCAGATGTGCAAACTGGGGATGGTCTAGCACTGGGTTAGGGCCTCTCCTCCCTTCCACACCATAATATGGATTCATTGCAAAGCACTCTTGATACTTCATTCCCTGACAATCTTTAGATCTTCTTAGAAACAACAACAGAAGAGTGTGTTTTTATTCTTTTTTTGGATTCCTGTTACCATTTTCCCTTTGTGCCTGACTGGTTATACTTACAGTGACTTGGGGCAAAATTAGCTCACAGGAGATTTTGCAAAATGGTGCTGTCTTGTTGAAGTCACTTCTCACACAACACCCTTCACACCATAAATAAATTAGAACTTGGTTTTCTTTTAAAAACCTAATGACGTCTTCAAGAAAATCCGGGCAGTAGAGGAGCTGGGACAATTTAAAAGCTGCTATAACTGCCATTAGATAATAGCATCTTAATCTCTGTATCCCTTTCTTCTCTTCCTAGGTAAGTGGTATTTTCTCTTCATTGCTTCAGGGAGTGGTGCTTTGTCTGGTAAGTGTTCATTTTCTTGTGGTACGGGGTGTTGCTTCAAAGCTGCATGTGAATCGCCAGACAGAACCAAAAACCGAACCAGAAAACACAAGGAGGTTTTGGACACGGTTTATACTGAAAGTGCTGGTATGTGTTAAATCTTTTTTAGATTAAATTTTTTTTCCCTGTGATCTTACTTTGGAGTTATATCATAGCACGCTTTGTTTTCCAGTCTGGAAAAGGGCCCAAGAGTTGATTAAGTGTTGATGAAAACTTGCCTTTTGTAAATTTTTTTTTTTTTTGGTGTGATTTTCTTTCTTTTTCTTTTTGTTTATTTCTTTCTGCCTTTATTGAATATTTTTTTAATGCCCTCCACTCAGATTTTTGTGAAACATGATACTCCGCATAGAGACATTTTGCTTAAGTTTTGGCTTGTGTTGTGTTGTGTTACTACAGTCTTTTGGTTCTTTTGTTGCCAGGAACCTCATAAATCTTTCGGTTTCCTGCAGTAAAATAGTTATTTCCTCTGTGGAGTATTAGATGGTCCATGGGTACTCTGCACGTGGTGATTAAAATCCACCTTTGCAAAAACATTTTTATTAAGTTACTGAAACTGTGCCCCTACCTGTTCTAGCGATTCTGACTCAGATTCATGATTTAACGGATTTCCTGCTGTAGGTTACTGACTGAGGGTAGTTGTTTTTCTAGGTATGTTGTTGAGGCCGAGATTTCTCCTTTCAAAGAATGACTGAGGAGTAATCCAGAAGGGAAGTGAATAGCAGGGAAAAGAACGAAAGTCCTTTGATTTGCAAATTGATTTCATAGTAGAATATACACAACATCTGACTTTATTTTATTTTTTATGATAGCTGGCTTCCACTTTGAGCTAATGCAAAAAAAAAAAAAAAAAATGCCAGACCACATTGTGTTTGGCATGAATTATAGGTAATTAAATCTCTGTGTGTCTAACATGTACTTGATTGTCTTACTAGCTATTGGTTCAAGTTACTGGTTTTGTTAGAAGCAGCTGGTCCTTAAAGACATTAGAAATGGTTCTACTATATTCTGTTATCCACTCGTTCACATTCTCCATCCCAAAAATCTTGCTTTGATATTAATTAATTGATCTGAGATATGTGTAGTTTGTTGCTTGAAGAGCCTTTTATTTAAACATTTAGATTTATCTGGTTTTTGGCTTTTGATAATCTGACCTTAAAATATGTTTGACTGGTGTTTATGTGTGTTTAATAGAACGCGTTTGAAGAAGAGTACCCAGAGGTAAACTAAATTGCTCTTGAAACATTCAAAAGACTGTAGATGTTGCTTTAAATAGCCTGTATGGGATTTTGACCCCATGCTGTTTTCAGTCCTGCAATAGAATTTTTCTATTAAAGACTCTGGATTAAAAAGATCAGAAAACAGGAGACAGAAAGATGGAAGGGTGAGGAAGGTTAGATTTCAGACTTGCATAGGCTGCTCCCCAGACTTTGAAGCCTATCAGAGACCCACAGACATGTGAACCAAGACATTATTTGAACAGCTTGCTTAACAACGGGCTGAATGGCGAACCACGTTTTGAATTGACAAAGTTAGCCCATGCTGGGAGTGTTTTCTTTGCCTTCTGACCTTATTGGATACCATAAATGAAATATGTTGGTGGAGGTTTGAAAAGGCCAGGGGCTACTTATTTACACCATTCCTATGATGGAGAAAAAAAAATCCAAGCGTGAACAAACGAAGTATATTTAACTCTATCCCTTAGCTCAGGCAACAGTAGTATAAAGACACTGTTTCCAATCTGTAACCCCATTTTGGCGTGAGATCTTCCTTTGTTATTTTTAGAAGTCTTTTCACTTTATTCAGGTAAGCCACCCAGAAGGTCACATCTGGAGAAGTGGCTGAGTTTTATTTTCACTGTAAGAGAACTTGGAAAATCTCTTACTTGAGATAAAGTCTATTTTTTAACTTAGGTTTCATGATTTGTATTATGCTACTTCTATTATGAACACCTTCCACTTCGAAAGCCGATGTTCTAAAGTTTCTGCCAGTGAATGTATCTAAGATATCATTATTTTTCCTATTAAAAATGCCAGTGTAGCTATCAATAGCATATAATGATCATGCTGAATTTCCACTGCCGGGTAAAAGTAGCTATGATTATATGAGTGATAATTACACAACGTTCATTTCTCTACTGCTTGAAAATTATTTTGTAGTACTGTAAGTTGAGATACTATACCTCTTCAACATTAAATGTTTAATTATACTAGATACATTCTGTTATATAGTAGATGTTATATTATCCAAAGATGATCAACTATATTGTAGAATTGAGCTGAATCATGAAAACCATCAGAATTAATCTCTTTGCTCTAGTGACTTTTGTTAGTACAATGCTTATAATGTATAGTAATATATGGAAATATAATGTATAGACATATAATGTATTCTTGTCCTCATGAAGCTACAGTATCAAGGGAAGACACGGGACATAATAGCCTTCAAAAAAGTTAGATAACAATGCAAGATGGAATATGAAGCATGGTGTAGAAGGCAAGTATCTTGGGAGAATGAGGGACATGGAAAATTTGCGTGTAATTAGCTGTGCAGAAAAAAACCTGGTTTATTTTTCTAGGACTGCTCTGATCTTTTTGAACTCTCACTATATCAGGTAGGGGGAAATTCAGACTTGCCAGTTAACGTATCTCAATCTCTTCTAATTTAAACAGTCGTGAATAAGTAGGCAAAGTTCAACTTCCTGCAGATTCTGGCTCAGATAACATCTGCTCTTTCTACCCCAGCCACCACCCTTCACATGACTGGGTGCATGAGGGGGTTTGGGGCATTGCCTCTTGGTATCGTGCTGGTTCACATGTGTGCACTGGCTGGGGCCCACTGAATTGTGTTAAGGTTTGTGCGTGGCAGACAGACTGCTGCTATGAACTGTGGTTTTGCCTTTGGGGGCTTATCATATCCTCCTGAGGTTTAGCTGACTCACAGTTGGCCTCTAGCTTGTCTGATCACTCTGTCGCTGGGGTGCAAGGCAGTTTAAGCTGAAGACTTCTCAGCCAGCAGCATCAGCCATCTTTTCTACTTTCCTAATGGAACACAATGGAACTTTGGAATATCTCCCCAAAGCAGCCCAGGTTCCTTGGGTTTCCTCACTGTACCCAACCATTTGGACCTTCCAGGTTGTTGCAGGAATGCTGTGAAATTATCTCTCTCCAAAAACCCAAATAGGAAGCAAGATAAAAGCCTCTTTACTCTCAGCATTCCTTTCAGCCAATCTAACACATCTGCCTGCTGGGGTTTTGACATCGAGAAGGAAGACTAAGGTGCCTTTCTCTGCTTCCTTGATCTCCACGACTTTCTCTTCCCACAGTCCTGGAATTGTGTTCTACTTTCCATATGTGATACCCTGAGTTCTCTCTACTTCTGGTATATAGTAAATTCAATGATCTAGTAGCCAGGTTTGGCTTTTAATATGCCAAGCAAGAGCAAATAGGCTTCAAAGAATTCTTTATCAATTCTGACCTTCGTGACTGTTGACTTAACTCAAAACTTGATTTTGGTCATCAAAAGCTGAGTGTGACCCTTTCTGTCCTCTTTCTTTCCCTTCCTACTAACACAGCTCTAATGGCTTCTATACACCACGCAAGTGGATCCCTTGGACTCACTAGTGAGCAACTTATTTACACAGAAATGCAAACGAGGAAAGCATGTTAAAATGCATTTACCATATTGTGCCACCTTCCAGGAGAACAGTGTAGGTTCAGCAGGGTTGTATGTTTGGTCAATAAAGGAGACATTAGATGTTGTCTATTATATTTGATGCCTTAGGTGCATCTAGGAACACTGAGGCTGGAATGAAGGGGAATTTGGGTGGTTGGCCAAGGAGGTCAACCATGCGCAACCACATTCTCCAAGTGATTTTAGCAAAACAGTAGTGCAAAAAGATGTTCTGAGAGATACAGATCAAATCTATTTTGGGTTGGTATATACCATATATCCCCCTTGAAGACCCTCATAATGTATGTTAGCATATTAGCATTTCATAATGTTATAACAATAATAGTTCCTGCCATGTAAGGAACATCTTTTAACCCCTGTTGGCCACATTCCTGTAACATTAACAACCCGGAAAACTCTCTTTGAGAACTGCTGCTAAGGTACAATGATGAAGCTGAGAATAGTTTTTGGTGGGAACTAATGTAAGGAAAGTAGAACCTTAGCCACTTTATTCAAGTTTTATTGAGGACTTACTATGTCCCAGGCATTCTGTGGTTTATCCGTCCAAAAAGATAAGCCTCAAATCAGTTCTTGGGGATTTCAAATTTCTCAGAATTGCTGTCTTTCTATTTAAAATGTGTAAAATATTTACAGTCAGTTTGTTACATGTTGCAAATAAAACAATCTGCTTTCATTTGAAATATCAAGATAGTCACAGAATCCCTCAAAGTAATTGCTTAGAGTGATTACTATCTTTCCTTTTCTGGGTGGCTGATATATTAATGGCAGTAGCTATCAATTTTATTTGACATTTTAAACATATCATTAAGATATTCTAAAATATTCTTTCATGGTAATATTGTTTAAACTAAGTCTTTTTGGTGATCTCTGAAAGGACCTATATGAAATAATACTTGAAAAGGCCTACATTTCATTTTATAATGAATTATCTCACTTTTTAATTGAAAATGTTACAACTTTTTATGTTAATCATGATCGAATGCCTCCGAGGGCTTTTTTAATTATATTTTTATGGCTTGACCAATTTTATGTTTTAATTTTTAATTTCTTTCTCCTTTCTTCATATAGTGTTCTTCTTTTTAATGTGCTTTTATCTTCACTGGATATCTTAGAATAGTCAAAGCATCCTACAGTCAATGTCAGTAGTACTAAGGGGTCAAGATCTCCAAATTCATTTAAGGGCACTTTATTTGTCACTAATCACTTTGTCCTCATTTTTAAAATGTAGCACATTTTTTAAAACTTTGCAACACTTGGGAGTTCACTGTAAATCCTTGCTTTATCGGCTATAACTTCTCGAGTTTAAACTTTTTTTCTTTCTCTTTTCTTTTGGTCATTTCCACCATTTGACTATCAGAAGTTCTGTCAGGGAAAATAAATGGGTATGAAATTTGATGATGAAGTCTTGCAGGGGTGGACTGAAAGGATCCTGAAATGCTGGGGCAAAAAAAGACCTTAGAGAACATCCAATAGTGTGAGAGAAATTTAGTCCAGTGTTTTATTTACAGGTAAGTACAGTGAGAACCAAACCTTAGGAAGGTGAAATGTCTTGTCCAAGTTCAGCCCTGTCTATTTGCTCCCAGTCCAGTTTTCTTCCTGTTGCATCAAGCAGTTTTAAAGAAATTTGAAACTATGCATTTAAGTGAGATGGGGGTGGGGTGGATTATCTATGGTAATTTCCAATTCTGCTTATTTTTGATTGTTAAAATCTGAAATATATAACATAAATATACTTCTATCCAACATCATAATCTTCTTCATTAAATTAACACAATTGTATGTTATAGGTAAACACACTCATTTCAAATGTAAATATTTACACATATAATATCTAAAATTCCCCAAATGTGGGTCATAATATATCCCATGGTTTATTTGTCCATCTACACAGATGTCTTTGAGCACTCAATTTTAAGTGCAATACATTTGTTAATTAACATGCCAAGGAATGGCTGGAATCATGATGAAGGTTTGGCTTTACATTGCAATGAATTATCTTCATTTGCTAGAAAACATAAAACCACATTTTTATTGTAGAAAAAAACAGAAGGAAAAGATGATTATATATTTATAGATAAATCATTTTGGAAACTTCACAAATAAGACAGCTTCAAACGAGCTTGTGTCTCCAAAGAGGCAGAATGGGTCATAACATATCTTTATACCAACATAACTAACGCTGTACTTTGAAAGTACAGATGTGGTCAATTTTTTATTCTTTTTATTTTCACTGAATTATTTTTTTTCAATACATAAAGTCATTGTTTGTCATCTTAATATTTTCAGTTTCGATTGTATTGAATTCTGTTTAGTTAGTGAAATGTTCTGTACTCCTGCGATTTAAATTTAGAAAGGGAAATCTGAAAGTGATCAAAGTCCATTTTAGAATATCAGATTTGAAAATAGCAACTTAACCATGAGATTTGATACCACCTTCATTTCAGATATGTTCACAATTTGGGGGTTATCTATGACTTCCTTGTCCCTGTTTGGAGACAATTTAGTGAAATCCTAGAATTATTTAATGGACTTCCTAAAGGTAAATTTTATAACTTCCTGTAACACCAAGTAAACTGGTTGGGACTGACAAACATTGAACTTGGAATGTTTTAATTCCATAATGCCTAATTTTAATAATGACATTTAATTCCCCTTGTTTGAAATTAAAAGAGTAAGTTAGAGGTGACTTTATCTTGTTAATTATAGGTCTTAATTTTGATTGCAATTCACCTGAGAGCACTTAGCAGAAGTATTTACCTGCATTAATTTACACTATTCACACCTCAACTGTAATGGATTAAAAATCTACTTTTTTTTATATAAAAACAGTTAAGTCATGTATAAATATTTTATTACTTGCAGATAATAAATATTTCAAGGCAATTGTGTATTTCATTTTGTTGCCTCAATTAACTCTAAAGCCTAATGCTTTTGTTTAATGTAAAAATTAAGTTTTCAGAATCACCATAGTGATTGCTTCCTATGAAAGAATGTGTTACTTCATAGATTTTAAATTGCTCAAGGGTACAAAGAAATATTAAAAAATAATTTCACAGATCATAATAAAGCCAATGTTTTATATTGTTTTTCACAAAATTTAAAATTAATTTGAGCAGCTAAGTCTATTAACATCAAAGAGTAAATCTATTTAAGTGAAAAATTATTTTCATATGTAAGCTTTTTTATGAAACAATTTTATGAAGAATATTAATGAAAATTTTTTCTTACATATTGAATCATTTACCTTATCTGATATGTTTTCTTTCCTGGAAAGCAAATATATTTTCCTTATTATGTCCCTCTTAGAAGATATTAAAAAGTCATGTAGAATATTTTTGTTTTACAACCAGTTATAGAAATTGTACAGTTATCTCTGAGAATTTCATTCTGGATGCCTCTGTACTAGTGGGAAGGTTCTAGACATAGATACTCTTGGTTAAATGGACAGACCAAATGGCAAAACACCTTTTCACTTCTACAGCTGAACTTATTTAATTTTGCATCCAAATATATCAGCTCCTCCAATTCCCAGAATCCAATTTCCGTCCCTACCCAGCTGCATTGTGGGTGGACAGGGAATTCATCTTCACCTATTCCTGAGCCTCTTACTCTAACTTAACGCATATTATAAGCAGATTCAACTGCGTTTGATGTTCAAAATGTAGAGAACTTTAATTACCAAGTTAAAGATATCATTGTTATCTGTCCTTTAATCAATTACTGAGTGACATCATCAGGCAGGGCACAGACATTATTGTCTGGAAATGCATATTGCAATCACAAAGGAAAATATGTGCTTTTCTCCATCATAAGGAAAGAAGGGAAATTTCAAGTGAAAATCCTTGCAGAGACGCTTCACCTAAAACTGAAAGAACCACAGGTAGTGGTTTTTTGTGTTTGAGATTTTACTGGTGATTTTAGTTAAGCTTTGTCTGTTTTCACGAGGTGAAGTTCATAAATAGGATTCCTTCTGTTAAGAATTTTAGAGAAATGTTGAAACCCCCGTGAATGCTAGGACGAGACTTGCAGTCAACCTCCTCTCCTTCCTTCTCCTTCCATCTGCTGCTCAGTAGATTAGAAGCATTCTCTGGCTATCCTGGAATTGAGAAGCTGTCCAAGTCCTTTCCGTAGACTCTCCTGCACAGTTTGGTTGTTTTTGTTTTCTGTGTGATCCATGAGTGCCTAGGAATGTCTGGGACACTTGGCATGTTCCCCAGTTGAAGGGAAATTTGACAATCCTTAAACTCCACACTAGTGTCTTTTGTGAGTTGCCAAGGAAGAAAAAGCAGACCTTTCCCTGGAGCTTAACTTGGAGAGATTCCTCCTGTCTGCACCCTTCATCGCACATTTTGTGTCTTTGTAGAAGTGCTGAGGGAAGAAGGCCAACTTTTTCTTTGGTTCTTTCTGCTCCAGTGCAAACTCGTTCACAAAGCATGCCCTCCTCTTTCTTAGTTTCCAAGGGCAGAGCCTGGTGGACTTGTTCCAAAATCAGGTGCCACATGATTGTGCTCTCAGGCACTGCCACGCCTCTGCTACTGTACCAAAGAACAGCAAATTCAATCTAATTGAATTCCACTGCAGTGATTTATTTATATTTTGCTCAAGGACTATTCCCATTGCTTCGGTTTGGCATTTGAAGTGAACTATGAATAGTGCTATATATGACGAATACTGTTAAGGATACAAGTTCTTAGGATGTGTAAGCAGTGAGTATTCATTAATTGTTTCATAGATTTACATATATGAACTATCAAGAACGCTGGATATTACACTGTGTTTGATGATTTTTGTGGATCCGACAATAAAGTGACTCTGCTGCTTCTGGGACCTTACCCTGATGGGTGGCTGCCTTGACATTGATAAAAAGCTCAGAAACAGCTCAGGGGATGTTAAAATTTGCCAGCTTTCCTCCATCCCCAGGACAAAAACCAAAGCATGATTACTGGTGTACATTCATGTAAAAACTATCTACATCCACATTAACTTACTTATTGAGAAACTCAGTGTTAAGCCATGTCCTTTAGGGGAAAAGTCCAAACATACTAGATAATTAACAATTTCATGAGAAATTAAATCACAGTGGCTGCAGTTATGACTTATATAGTTATGAAATCTATATGAAATGTAAAAAAGCTTATCTGAATCTAAGAGTAGATTGAATCATATGAAAATGCCAATATTCAACCGTTTTTGATCTGTAAGAATGGAAATGTCATACATTCAACTCAATCAAGAGTTCCACTGTCTAGTTGAATTTTAATTTACTGTGGTAACTATTGTTTAAATCGTAAAGAGTAATAACTGTCATACTGTAATTTCACTAATAGTGACTAAGCATATCCTTTATAATTTCCTCTTGGGGGATAAAATGGCATTGGAACACTGTTGTCAATGCCGGGTTTGCTTCTAATTATGCCTTAGTCCCAAATCCCCAGATCTAAAGTGCTAGTCTAGCATTTTGGAATCATGTAAGAGAAAAACAAAGCCTTCTGAATTTTTACATCTTTTACAGATATGTCTCTGAATCAACTGGAATGTAAAAATGTGACCCCAATATTTAAAACTGAAATAATTGCCTTTGTTGAAGAATAAGAATGAAGTGCCCCTAATTATTAACTCATCGAATTCCTCCTCAATGCCTCAGGCAGAAGCAGCTCTGGTTTTTGAGCAGAAGAAGTGTACTGCTGTCCTGTTTTTCTGTCAGAAGAACTGTAGTGCTGTAACAAAGCCTTCTTAGCCAAATCTGTAATTTGAGCTATAGTACTTGAAAAGCAAAATCAGTTTTGAAATATACAGGGCAGTTTACATTCCATTTCTGAGATAAGGTATGCATAACAAAATAATACCAGAGTCATACTACAGTCATTTGGGATAAAGAAACATGTCGTAGAAAGACACTGTGGGCTTTAGTTTTTAAATAATTGCAGAAATTGTCATTTTCTGGAAATAGTAGAAATATGTACAAATCTAATCACCTGACCATCTCATTTTTACATTCTGGTTCCAGCTGAATTTCTTGATAGAATTATACCTACATTACCACCAGCTGCCTCTTCTTAGAGTTAAATATAATTCCTTTTGGGACTCTGTTAGTATATCAAAACAGAATAAACAGAATAAAAATCTAGTTACACAGCTCAAGAGTCTTCACAACTGGGTGCTCTTTGATTGTGCATTGTGTGAACCACTCATCTGACTAATCCTTGATTCATCTTTATTACCTAGTCTTATTTTAGCATCCTTGAACGGCACCTGCCTGGAAGTGACTGCAGTAGTTCTAGTTGTATGAACAGTGCGTCATTAGGACTGTAAGAGAATTTTATAAGTAGGAGGAGCCTCTTACAGTGAAAACAACTGCAGCCCAGAAGGTGACACCCAGTCACACAGCTACTTCCTGGCATGATGAGCACTTTCTGTTCAACCTTCATTCCTTGCCTCACAGGCATGTAGGTTAAATGCACTCATCAAGTTCCAACTCTATAGGAACCCCTATACCAATACCGTGTTGCTATTCCTATACCAACACTACAGGAGTTCACTAGATAAGAGTGAAAGAAGAACAAATGGATCAAAAGAATAAATGTATTCTGACTTCCCACTAGGTAAGTTTCCTAAGAACAGGTAATATATACATACATATTCATAGTGAAGATATAAAAGAAGGAGAGAATATTCCTGAATTTGAGGCCCTCAAAATGTCTTAGTGGTCTTCGTTTTCAAAAAATCTTTGACAGTAGACTTTTCCGCCTCTGATTGTGCTCAGGTCCAACACTCAGGAATCACAAACTTGGTGGTAGTTCCTCAGAGGAGTTAATAATTCCGCTCTAAAGAAACAACATCAAAACAGGTTCGGAATGATTCAAGTGCTTTAAATCCTCTTGGGGACTTTTCACTTGTAATTTGTTATTTCTTGGACTGTCAAAGGCAGCTTTTCTGAATGGGAAATAATTGTTATTTACGGCCTTGTTTGCCTTTGATAGAGGCTTATGCGCTGCCAAGGTTACCCAGGGATTGAAAAGGAAGAGGACCCACTTTCCCTTTTTTTCATGTCAGTGGTTTGTTAAATCTGAAATAAGGCAAGGAAGACTTCTTTTTATCATATTAATAGAGAAAAATGGAAGAGAGAAACTCACATTGTGTTAATGTCAAGTGGATTGAAATACTGATTATGCCATCAAGTTAATTTATATAACATATAGATTGCCAATGTGAAGAACTCAATGCCCAAATCCTGAAATTATTTGATATTTCTGTTGATAGTCTCTGTTCAGGATTAAGTCTCAGATTTTTAAAACAATAAGAAAAAAGTAGATCTTCAACAAAGATTTTGAACAGAATTGAGAAAATGATTTCCATTCAAATGGGTAAGCATACTATGCCCCATTCACAAATGTGACCTCTCTCATAATTCTTCAGAGCTACAGAGTTCCTCTTACCATTGAACTTGGCTTCTTCCTCACATAATTTGAAGATATATACTTCAAGGGTAGCTTTATGGGCATGTGCAGATCCCTGTGCTTCTGCTGCACAGCAGTGAGGTTATTAGCTTATAAGAAGTTGCCTCTCTGCCATATAAAAATTTAATTAAAAGCTCCAGATAAAACCTTAGCTAGAAGGTTGTGGAAACAAATGCATGTGTACCGGGCCTTATAACTTGCCAAACTCTGGCTCTGCTGAACCATCAGAGGGAGTGAGTTCTGCTGGTGTTGCCAGCAACACACGTTCCTGGCCGTAATGAAGAACCTGGGAGGGAACACATGTTTTCCTATAAATTAGTTGCTGAACAACTACTGCCTCATGTATCAAGACCTCCTTCTGGAATTTTACCCTATACATGTTCCCAGCATGAAGGCCGTGAGAAAGAGATGGGGCTGGTAAATCCCCAGTTTGGGGTCTCCTATTGGAAAATCAGGTGGACCATATCTAAAATGTATTCAGATTTCCAGTCTTCTTTTTCTTCCCCTTAGTAATATACAAGTCTCACGAATTAACACACAGATTCTACATTTCACACTGTCATCTGGAAATTTGAATAGAAAGTATACTGTGCAACCAATATGTTCTCCTGATACCGTGGAGATGTCCTCTACTGATCCACTCTCCTGGGCCTGGGCCCTAGTTTGTGTTCAGTAAATAAGGCTGAATGAAAGAACACACTCTCAAGAAGTGGATGGTACTGCTCCTTACAACTAAGGAGGAAACCATGGTTTAAACTGGTTAAGGAACAGACCCAAGGTCGTGCAGCTCTTTGGTGGCACAGACCAGATTTTTGACCCAGGCAGTGTGACTCCACAGCCCATCTTCTTAAGCAGTACAGGTTCTCCTCCTTACAAAAGATCTTGGTTTTCTCGAAATCAAACCAGTGGAGTTCCTTTTATCCAGGGGTGAATCTAGATTATGTAGGGCCTGAAGCTTATTTAATCTGGGAGATCATCTTTGAGGAAAAAATACAAAATTCAGAATACAGAATTATCAGCAGGACCTTGGAAGAGGTGATGGGCCCCAAAGGTTAAATTAGATCAATTTCAGGTAAACCCACCTCTTCTCTTTTCACACGGCTTTTGGTCCCCGGCCTCGGGGTGGCACTTTGTTAGTAATGGCCATTCTGAGGCACTGAGATACCCAGTGGTCCACTGAAACACACATTTTGACCTAAGTTTTGGTGTATCTTCTTGTAGCAATTTAACCTTTAGTTTTGGGGTTTTGGAAGTATAGAAAAATAGAAGACAGTATGTGACATGTTTATAGCTCCTATATAACTGAAATAGTAGAACATATTTACATGTTATATAAAAACTAAAACTAGAGAACCAATAAAAATTGAAATTAAAGCATTTACATGGCATATTTTGTCAAGATCAAGTCATCCTTTGCAGTGTGACTCTAGCAACAAAAATTACAGCATACCTTTTTTTTTTTTCTATCAAGTTTGGCCAGCTGATGCTATAGTTTGCCATGCAGTGAAATTCTCTATTTAAACCTGATGCTACTGACCAACCCCCACCATCCTAATTCTCCACTACCTCCCGAAGGCACCTCTGTGGACCCTCCTCAGATGCTGGGGAACACAATTTAGAAACTCTTGATGTAGTTGATTCCCATCTGTCCCCCATGGAAGAATCCAGCTGCTGCTTGAACAGTTTAAGTGACAAGGAGCTCACTCCCTCGCAAGGCATCTGTTTCGTTTGTGAACACATTAGAATATGAGAAAGGAATTCCGTTCATTGATGCGGACCTTGTCCCTGTAACTTCAGTCTGTTGGCTACTGTCTTAGTCTTTGGAACTCTAAATCTCTTTTCCACATCATAGTACTTGAGTTTAAGGTTTGTTGTAATGTCTTCTTCATCTAATCTAAGTATTCCCACTTATTTCTACCTCTCCAGAAATGAGGTAGTTTCCAGGCCACTGCTGCCCTCATCACTCATGCCTGGAATTGCTCCAGGTCATCCTGGATGTACTGTTCCAGGTGTGGACTGAGCAGTAGTGAATACTGCTTTCCCCAACGCTCTCGAGGCTGGCCTTCCACTAAGACGGCACTTCTTTACAAGTGCAAATTCACTGTTAGCACAAATTAAGCTTACAGTCAACAGAAAACAGTTCTTCTCCATATGAACTGATGATTTTTCCAGTTAGCTGAAACCTCTAACAGGTTATGCAGTGAAGTGAATGTATAGACTATTTGGAGAACGTTATTTAAACATGTCATAATGCTTTTAGAATATATTTTTTCTGGTGATTGACTATTGAGGATTATTCATAATTTGGGCATCCTGGAAGACTAAAAGAAATTGAGATATAACATATTTTTCAATATAATAAATATAAGAAAACTGAGGCCCAAGACACTGAATGATGAGCAAATATTTGCATAGCCAATAATTGCCTGGAACAGTTGCAACTTATGCAGGCCACCCTTCCACAGCTGACATGTCTAACTAAAAAGTTCCTCTGTAGAGAGCTCTTGGTAGACAAAATATTTCTAACCAATCAGGTTATGGAAGGAGGCCCTAACAATACTTTTATGGTCCTAGAAGATGTCTGAGTCAAGGTAAAGTCCAAGTCAAGGTTTAAGAAACCAGACTTGGGGAACTCTAGTTCTTCCTTTCTATGAAAATTTAAAAGTTAAATGGTCTGTAAATGGTGAGAAATTACTTTTAAAAATGGGCAAATAGAATTCTGCCATCTTTTCTCAGCTCTCTCCTATAAGCCAAAAAAATATATAGGGTATTTTAGGAGGTGTTTTGAAGGATATTTTTAGGATTCATAAAAGATCACCATGTGCACATATGGTAAATGAGGTGAAATTTTATTCTCGGTCATTCATGAGGGCTTATGTAGCAACATATACTTTGCTAACTGCTAGAACCTAGTTACTAGAAGCTGTCAAAACATGCAGTGATCCCTGAATGCACTTTGAAGACCTGCTGTGTGTTTAAGGAGAATTTTTCCATGCTTTGGGTGCCTCTGTGAGATGGTAGTTTGAGCAAGAAACAACATTCTGGTACATAATGTACAACAGTGATCTAATCAAGGAGTTTGACAAGATAGTGACAATAATAAATGTAAACCATGAATATTATCCTCTGGGATACCTGCTAAGTTGTATTAGGCCTGAGTTCCCTCTTGAGAACATGTGAATTCTTATCAATCATGTATCATTCCCATAGGCAGCAAATCATAGTGGCTCTATCTCCTTGAGGACAATCCCAAGCTTAACGAATTTAAGTTACCGCCAGTGGCAGTAAAACTAAGTGCTCTCAGGGGAACGATATAGAGGGTCTTTTTTTTTTTATTTTTTTAAATTTTTGGTAGGAGCATTAAAAATAGTCACCAAACAATTGACTTTGATGTGACATCTTCCAAAGCATCAAGAAGATTTTCTACAATCACTTTTTTAATTCCCCATGATGAAAAGAACTTACCTATGACCGAAGCCTGTATCTCAGACTTCTCTCTGAAGCTTCCAAGAAGTGATTTTACGTACGTGTGAGTGAGGACATGTGTGAGTGAGTATGTGCGTCTGCGTGTGTCCCTTGTTCCTCGTGGTAAAATTGCAGAGTTTATTCAGAAAACTAGAAGCAGTCTTATCAAGTTAATGTAATGAATTCTTTGACCACATGCAGATATTTTCAAGACATTTGAGGCCTATATCCTGTAAACACAGAGCTCTGTGCCTATTACACATAGACAGGCCCACACTTCAGTGACACATACTGGTTTATACCTTTTAGATCCTTAGAAACCTACACTGTATAGACACACATAGGCCTAAAACCATATGGATTAGAGAGGCCTCCATGTCCCGTAGACGCATGCATAGGGCTTTACCCCATATATACATACAGGCCGATATAACCTAGAGACACATCTAAGCCTACAGCTCATAGATACACACAAGCCTATACCTGGTAGAAAGTGACCAAAAATTCCTTTATAAATATTTTAAAGGCTTAAACACACACAACTGAGATGTCCTTATATTCACAGAATTTCAGACGTTGAGGTTTATTACCCTGGGCTCTCCTACAAACATTTGATGGACAAGGAAACTGATTGCAGGTAATTTGTACTAGACTCACAGATGTGGTCCACAGGGACAAAGCTCTAAGTGTTCTGATTCAGGGCCATTGTATATGCTCTTAGTGCATAACCATAACTATATGTTATGCATAAAGAGAGCTTTTCAACCAGAAGTCCTCTTTGGATGTGCATTCTGTGTGTAAAGAGCATTAATACATGTTAACTGATCATGTTTGTTTCACCAAATCAGGCTCCAAATTAAGCATATCACTTTTGTGAATTTTTTTTTCCCCTAAACCTCATGCTATGCTCCATTACATGCAGGTAGCTACAAATCCACCGCAGTATCAGAATGAGGTCTCTTGAGATACCCTAAAGCATCCTGATGTTTTTATAGTTAATACGTTTCATTTAAAACATCACCAAGGCAGGTTGTTTTCAGCTTGTAATTTATTTAAATTGCTATTGGCTTCATTTCCATTTTTGTAGTGTATAGCTTAGCATTTCAGAGACAGAAAGTGAATCTGAATTCAGAAAGTGCAATATATATATTTTTTGAACATACATATTAAATCTTGTTAGGCTTGTAAGTAACAACTGGTTTCAAAAATTAAAAATAAATAAAGATACCTAATGTTACTCTGGATACCCTCCTTTCGAAATGAGAAGATGAACATTTTTAGAAAGGCTGTCATGGATATTGGAAACTGCCAAGCACGCTGGTACGGGCTGGGTCTAGTATGGAGTATTGATTCAGATGTCATAATTAAATGAGCCTGAGACTGAGCTCAGATAGAAACTGTTTGGAAAGATGGATAAAGAGTCAGGAAGAGAGATGAGTTAGAGTCTCTTTCCCTAATAGTACTTGTCAGAATTTCAAGGGTGAGAGGTTCTATCAATTGGAACAAGAACGGTGTGGGTGTGATGGGGTTTGGCACCTTATCAATTCTCTCCCTTCT
Source organism: Camelus dromedarius (assembly GCF_036321535.1). Classification (NCBI taxonomy): domain Eukaryota; kingdom Metazoa; phylum Chordata; class Mammalia; order Artiodactyla; family Camelidae; genus Camelus; species Camelus dromedarius. Next base: position 15,986,510 of record NC_087441.1, on the reverse strand, counting down.
CAGAGAGCATGTGTGTGACATCTGTGATTTATTTCCGATCTACCAGTCTGGTGAGCATGAGTCTTGGGTTTGCTGCCAAATTACTGTGCTCGTCTCCATGCTAAAAGGCTGCTGTCACATTTAAGACTGTCAGAAATTCAGATCCTTCCCATGGGTGATCCCAGAGAACACACATAATAAGGGCTTACTTTTGCTGATGGAGAGCCACGTGTGGAAGTTATGTTGTTGCACATCAATTTATATTATGTCAAATTAACTTCCTCCCCCCTGATTTCTGCATTTATGGTTAAAACAATATTATAGCTGTATCAATGGAAACATAAACTATAAAAACAAGTTGTCTCATAATCTCACTACCCTAACACAAATGCTACTCCCCAGTCTCTGTCCACATGCACCCTGTAATATTAAATTTTTATGCTTAGAAGTTTTTTTCTGATCATCGGCAACTTATTCCCATAAGCAGATGTCCCCCCAAAGTGGGGAGGAGGGTATATTCTTGGTTGCATGTGGAAAAGGAGGTGCGCTGTAGCATCTATGATGCCATAAAGGGTTGGAAATGAATTCAATTGCAGTAGCCCCGAAAGAGACACGCACGTGTCCCTTATCTCTGGTGTAGCCTTTGGAAGGTCTTCTCATTTACCAGCCAGCATTCCGGATTAGGTTCTCTCGTCTCCACATCTTACCGTTGAAAGAGAGAAGCAGGTGATACAAGCACAGAGGGCACTAGTGATGGCTGATATTTTTCTTTAAATGCCTCTTTGGCCTGTAGCAAGGAGGGAGATCATTTAAAGTTCACACAGCAGTTCTGGCCATTTGAATCACGACCTCTTGACCTGGAAGCTAGCCTGAACCTATAGGATTCATCGAAAACACCTTAACATTGCAAAACAGCAGTGCTCACCAATCATTTGTTCACCATCTCCTTCTTTCTGCTTCATCCTCAGTATTCGAACAGTCATTATAGTAAGCCGTCCAGGTGCCTCGGGAACTGTTCAGGGACCCTAGAAATAATTCTTTATGTCACATATATATGTACACATAATCTTTCTCTGATCGTCTGGCCTAACCTGCCCTCAAAATGAAATTTACAAATGTCCTTTATTCTTAAGGCTTCTGCAATCCATTTTCTTACCTGAGAGTTATAAACAAACTGGAAAACCGTCAGGATGTATTTTATATACTGAGAAGCTAACGTCTTGCCTATTTACCGTAGGTAGGGTACAGATGTTTGCAGGTGATCAAAAATGTTACAGGAACCGTTTTGTAGGTGTTGGAAAGTGTTTACGTATTTTAGAAACCTTAAACTGAAAGACCCTTAGTTGTTCCAACTCCCTAATCTCACAACTAAGGAAGAGGAGATGCAGAAAACTTAAGCTCATCAGCCCAGAACCTGAGATACCAACAGTCTTGCAGACTTTGGAGTCACAAGGCCTGGTGTGAGTCACTAATTTGCCTCGTCCTTAATCTCCGGAAGTCCTCGAGCAGTTCACTCAGCTCCTCTCTGTACCTTGGTTTTCTCAGCTATAAAATGGAGAGAAGAAACCTGAGTCTAAAGTTGTTGTGACGATTAAATGAGATGATGTTAGCAAAATGCTTAGCACCATTCCTAGCACATTTTAGTTAATGGGAACTAGTCTTCAGGTATTGGGGATGATCCTTCAGGTTGGAGTTAGAGGTGGCAATAGTAACAGAATTTTCATTCTTAAGCCACAAAGGGAGCTTCAATCTTGAAGACGTCATCTCTTTCCTTGCCACATCCCCTATCTGAAGGGAAAGGGGGTTTGTTTTTAAGGAGCATCATCTTGAAGAAACCCTTTTCCCTTTAGCAGTTGGACTTTCATCCTCTTGTCTAGATATAAGGAAAGTGTGTTGTGCCTTTAGACAATCCCTGCTGGAAAGTGTTACCGGAAAGAAACAAGCTGTCAGGAGCAAAAGATTCATTTCTCGTCCACTCAGATGACATCTGGTTTAAGTGAGATGAATACATGCTTGTTTAAATCATATGGTGACGGTGATGCTGTCTGACAGAAATGTTTGCAAATATTTTGGGAATCCCCTAAGTGCTTGCTACCAGAAGAGTGAGCTTATTTAAAAGAGGAAAAGGCAGAAACTTCGGTCTATCGGTCTATCAAATCAATGCTTGCCTCAATCTCCTAAGGCTATGAGATTTGCAGCTACACCTGCCATTGCTATTTGAAGATTAAGAAGTGGCTGTTTTGACATTAAATGTGGACGCCACTAGCAACGTGCCGATGTGTAACAAATGCTCAGTGGTCATTAAAACATTTAGGAAATAGCTTTTGAATAAAAGAAATGTCAAGCTCACCTACATGTTTTAATGGACTTGGGTACATTTCATGGTTTGGTTATTGTTTTCATTACCCTTGCAGCTATTCACTTAATAGTGTTTAGTGGGTTGTATTACGCCAAACACAGAAGAGTCTGAAAGGAAATGAAGACATGTGCCTGCCAGGGGACTTCACATGACTACTAAGGAAATAATCAGTGTTAACATAGTGCTTGATTATTCAAGTTCATCATGGAAAGCCGTGGCATGCCCTGCAAAGTGTTGATGTCCTGAGAATTATCGGTCTTTCTGGACTCTTCTTGCCAAGCCGATTCCTTGTCATCCTGAATAACCTGAGAATTAGTAGTGTTTAACTAAAATATATTGTTAGTCATTTATATGTATGGGGATTTAAATTATATATAGAAAAGCCTAAATTATCTGAATATTGAAAGTTGAAGGCTTATGCATAATGCATAACAATTGCTCAGTGAGTTAGGAATAAACATTTACATGGAGAAAATCATGTGAAACATGTGTCAAAGCATAAAGAATGCATGCCTGATATATAGCCCCTTTAATAATAAATTTATACAAAGGAGAAAGAACAAATATCTCTTTTTATGCATGACATCAATAGGTACTTGTTTGTATAAACACATTACAACTTTTAAAGTACTTTCCATAAATCATATCATGTGAGATAATATCCTACTTTAATCCAGTAATTAATTATATTTTCAACAATATAATCGACATTTCGAATATACAGTTGTTTTCCTCAAACATCAATAAACAAAACTAATTTTATGAGCTATTTATATAAAAGAAGCCCCACATATTTCAAAATAATTGATTTTTACATATGAAGTCTATCATCTCTATCATATTTCCTTCAAGTTATTTGTTTCTAATTTATGTTCAGAAAGACAAGGAGGTTTATCAACAGCATTGCAGTAGGCATTTTATGGTGCAACCAAAAATATGCCAATTTGTATTTCACATAAATGACAGATTTTTCAGGCATGTCCTGAAGCATTAATGGTAGTGCAAGAAATGTAAAGTCAGGAGGAATCACCTCTGCTCTGATGAGAATGAGCATCAGTGAACGGCAAGGGGTCTGGTAAGCTGACATTTGAACTGAGTCCTTCAATATCTTGACCAGACTAGATTTTGTGAAAATATAAAACACAGAAGAGTATATGCGAACACGTATGTGTGTGAAAATATATGTTTATATTCACATATGTGTTTATGTGCACAGACAGAAGAGTGAGCAGGTACATGAAACTGATGAGTACTTAACTTGAGAAAAAGGCGAAGAGAAAATGAATGAGAGGGACCCTTTTTGACTCCATATATTATTACTCCAATTTTTTTGCAACGAGAATACATCGATTTGTTACTTATGTAAGAAACAAATAAACAAGCCTAAAATGTACAATGATACCAAGAGTAGAAGGTGGACTGACCTGGTCGGACCTATCTTTATTGTTGTCTTTTAAAGGAACCTGCTGGCTTTCCCTCAAGCAGGGGTGGTACTGAGCATCTCAGGAGGATGAAACTCCCTCTTTGGCCTTCCTTGTCTCACTTGATATGTTCCTGACCAGCAGTTAACTGTTGAATCACTGGCTTTTGGGGTAGGAGAGAGGGCTCTAATTTGTAATACTTGCTGATTTCCATAATGTACAGAGTCTCAAGGTGGCCAATTTTAAGCTACCAATTTCATGTTAAATGGTTCACAAAATCCCCGAAAACTGTTGCCTTTTATCCCAGTGGCTCAAACTGTGGCATCTAAAGCTTTGATTCTCTTCCTTGGGAGGCTCCTTTGGATTGGGGATCAGAGTTTCCTGAAAACCTGTGCTGTGAGAAGTGGGAGGCTAATGATGGGCAGAAGAGGAAGACTTGTTTAAGAATTCTCCAGTCAACCCACCAGTGGAACTGAAGCCCCAGGGCCAGTCTTGCTGAGCTGGCTACCAGACCGAAGGGGTACTCCCCACAGTGGCAATGGGGGTGTTCCCTGCCCAGCACTGCTGACATAGAGGCAGACTGAGCTGGCCTCTTCATGCTCTTCATTTATAAAATGGAAATAATAATTCATAGGCTGCCTAAGGACGACAACTCACTTAGAAGCCGGAAAGGCTATTTAAATATTTGCACCTAATATGTTGTCTTCAACACATCAACTTGTTTGATGGCTGTTCTTTTTCCAAACGGCGCATTGTATGATTTCTACAGCTTTGCGCTCTCATTCTGCTCAGCATCAAAACAATAGGGCAGTTTTAGAGACAGAGAAGGCAGGCCTCTGTCCTCCTAGGAGACTTCCCTTTTAAGACACAGTTTATAGTAAAGGGCTTGCTGGCCTAATCGTGTGCTTTGGGCTGGCCTGGTCAAGGACAACTACACTGATGAAAGGGTTTTGACTTAATTAAGATGAGACCTCTTTCAAGTGACTGCCTGGAAAGCAACAGAGAGGAGCCTGGGGGTAACGCTAACCTTCCTACTCAAAGAGCAGAAGATGCAAAGAAAGAACAGTGTCTGAGGCTGTAGGCAAAGATGGATTCGAATGATGAGAACCATGTGCCCTGTGCCCAGCCTAAGAATATCTTCAGCCATAGATGAAAAGGGGATGCTTGCTCCTCTGTGAGGCCGACCCATCACAAACGGGAGCTGTATGTACCAGTTTCCTCTACAGTCAGGGAAGTGGCTGGTTGATATTTACAAATTAGACATCTCGATATCAGCAGGGGTATTTAGGTGATGCAGTCCAGGGAAAGTTCATTAACATAATCAGCTGAGGATGGTTTAGATTCTCTGGGAGACCAGCTTTGCCCTGTATCCTACAGGGACCTGGGACTCTGTCCGCCCGTCTTTACAGCTGTCTGGAGAAGCACGCATAAGAAAGAAGTGTTTGATTTGGGGATTACAGGCCTAAGAGAGGCAGCCTGAAGAATGTCTTCATCTCAGTTTGCTTTTGTTGCTTGCTGAGCGCTCTGGCTCCATGGGAAGTTTCAACCGTTCTTGTTTGTTTGGAGTAAGCATTCAGAAAACCCTAGGCCCTCAGCCCCCACCCCCGGCACCCCTGCAGCCACCAGGCCAGCTGGGGGAAGCCTCGTGCTCTGTCTTGAACTAAGGGTCTTAGTTACAATTTCCTTTTTTCTCCCCTTCTAATCTACCCTGAACTAAGCTTACAGTTGGTTTATTACGTAGTTGTATTTGTTTTATTTTTTGGTCTGTGATTTTTTTTTTTTTTTTTTTTGATCTGTGATCTCTAGTTTTTTAAGCAGTGATTTGTAAGAAAGCATGCTGACCGGCCCGAATACCACCCCAGGTTTTCTCAGAAGGGATCACCAAACTTCAGCAGCTGTTAGATCAAAGCACAAACCAAAGAAAGACTGGCTGGTGGTGAAATACTGGCCTTTCTCTGTGCTGGCTCCAATCACACACGGATTGTCCTGCCTGCCTGGGAGAATCATTTCCAAAGTCAAGTGCCTTTCAGTAAAGAAATGTCAACATTATGATCAAAAGCTCCTGGCGCCTTCCTGAGAGTCCGACTGCAAGGGCTACAGGCTTCCCCCAGGTGTTGTCTGAATAAGGCAGATAGAGTGTTGGTTGGAGTGAATTTTGCAGTTGCTTATTTTTGTGTTGTTCGAATTTTGAAGATAGCTATGGTTTTCCAATTCTATTAACTCTTCTCTTCTGCTGAGTCAAGTTCTGCACGTACCCCTACTTCTCAGTTGTGCATCATGAATGCCTTGTAGTATGCAAGTGGTACAGCTGGGGTTGCTATTGGATGTCCCACCTATATGATGCTGTGGGAAGGAATGTTTTCTGATTTCTTGTTCGGTGTGTAATTGAGAATTCCAGTGGACCAAGGCTGTTGGTTGGCACCTTGTGAATTGCATTAGCAATAAAAAAGAATTGGTCACAAACTGACTATCACCATATATACAATCTATGAGCTACGTGAACTCCTGAGTAGATAATACTTTCTACCGTGTGAATTATTGACGGGTTAGTGGGTTAGTAATGGCAAAGATTACAGGTGATGTGATAAATGTTTTATCTATTCATTTTTGAACCTCCCAAAGTAGCTTTTAGCTAAGTTCTATATTTTACAACGTGGATAAAAATCTCTTCTCCTGAATCAAACACCTACTAAGTGTCAAAGCTGCAATTTGAACTTGGATCTTCTGACACCAAAACTCCATCTCTCTCCAAGATTCAATGCAACTTTAGCAGAAAACGAACAAGTGGTAAACAGTTGCAGAAACATAATAGGCAGAAACACCACTTTGGAGAGGGGATTTCAAGTAGCACACTCAAGCTACATAACTGCTGGCTTTAGAGTTAAATAAATCCTTTTAATGGAATAAGATGCTCAAGGGAGATAGGATTAACATGTAAGATGCTTATCATTCGTTCCTCACATTCAAACAGGAGCAAGAGATGTTTTTGATAAATGAAGTGAACAATAATTTCACTATTGTTCCTAGAAATACCTTTTCAAAAATCATGAGAAAAATTTTAGTGTTAATCACAAAACTTCCTCATCAAGGATTGAAAGTCTTTTTTTCTTTCACAGGCCTCTGTTGACTTTTTTTGTGAGCGGTTGATTGAAATTATTTCCCCTAAATATAGAAAGCATTTTTGGCTACAGCAGGGTTTTTTTTGTTGTTGTTGTTTTTAATGATGTCAAGGATGTCCATTCAACTTTGGCAATGAGGACTGCTGACAAAGGAGGATCCAAGTTAATGACAAAATGATTCTTCAGTGCCATTGGAATATGGTATCCTTCCCTTTTCCTAGTTGTTCTTTATTTTTAAAATGTAGTCTTGCAGTAGATAACAATTTCATGCTTTAAATGGCTTGGCTACCTGAAATAGTCCAACAAAAGAACTTCTAGTGAACTTTTGAAAATACAGAATCTGGTGGAGTTAAGAAAGGGACATTTGAATGTCACACATTCATGTACATACACATACCACAATACTCACACCCAGCACACAAATATATCATAGGCACACCCCCCACACACACACACACTCATACCCACCACATACGTGAGCACATGAGCCAGTTCAAGTCAGTGTGCACATAACATAATCAGAGGTGACATTTATTGAGTGACTGAGGTGTACCTTCCACTGTGCTAAGCACTTCAGCCCCTGGAGGCAGTATCCTGCTTCCTTCTCATGAGGGAGGTGCTATGATAGCATTTTGCAGATGAGGAACTGAGCTCAGAGAAATACAGTACAGAGGAAAGAAGAAACGCATCCTTCTCTGAACTGCGCTGAAATTGAGCATATAATCTAAAAACTTACAAGCATTTCAGCTTAAATCAGAGTAACTGGCAGTTTTTCCTTCTACCATACAGCTGGGCAGAACTCTACTCAGCAAATTGTGACGGAAATTAGTATGCTGAGAATATGCTTTTAGGACAGGTCCCCTGACTTAATTTAGGCCTCAGCAGCAACTCCCTCGATGACGGCTTTGTCTTAAAAACTGACCCATCTCTGAGTCTCTCCATCCCCAGTCCATTCACTGCACTGCCATGGGCACTCTTTCCAAAACACAGGCCTAATCACATCACTACACTGGTTAAAGAAAAAAAAAAAATCCTACAATGAATTAGCGCCTCAAACCTTGCACTTAACTTTAAAGTCCTTTCACACACATAGCAGACATAATTCCAACTCCGGATCTTTTCATCTCCATCGCCAGTTCCAATCTACATCTGGGAAATGCCTGTTTCATTCAAGACCTGGTTCACCTGTCACCCTCTTGGCAGCGCCCTGCCCAGCTGGCTGCCAGTGCGCTTTATTTCAGCATTTAGTGTCATGGGATGGCTGTGTTTATTTACCTCCTCGTCCATTAGACTTTCAGCTGCTTGAGGACGAGGACTGCAGTTTACCCATCCTTGTTTTCCAAGTAATTATCACAGAGACTGGTGTGGATTAACCCCTCAAAGTACTTTTTTTTTTTTTTAATGACTAAATGAATGGATGAATGTCTCCACCTTCTTGTGGTCTCATTTCTATCCAGCCCTTTCCTTGCAGTTGTGCACCGTATTTTGCCAGAGGTGCACTTTAATTCAAGATCCTTCTCCGGGTCCATGCATCTGGCCAGATAGTTCTTTTAAAACATCTTGTATTGTTCTTGCTATTTCCCTTTTCTCAAAATGTTTTTTATCTGCTTACTCTTCTCTGAACACAGCTATTTAGCAGGCAGTGCTCCTGGAAGTTTGGCACATGGGCCTAGTGTCAGGGGCTCAAGATCTGGGCCCACCACTCTGTGATGCCTGCAAGTGGCTGTGACAACCCCTCCAGCTGTCAAGGTGGCACGGAATCTTGTCCAAGTCACGTGGAGAAGGAGACAGCGCTCTCCTTATTCATCCAGGTCATTAAGGGAGACCTCAGAGAGCTCAGTGCCAGCCCCTACCGTGCCCTCCTTGGTTGCTATTGAAATATTAATCATATTCTTAAATCGTATTTCTTCCATGAACTGTGTCACTCTTAGCTGTGAATGTGTCCGGATAATTTTTTCTATGAAAAAGTAACATCATGAGGTACATCATGAGAAGGGAAAATATGCCTTCTTTTTTTGGTGGGGGTGAGTAATCAGATTGATTGATTGATTTTTATTTAACGGAGGTACTGGGGATCAAACCCATGACCTCATGCATGCTAAGCATGCACTCTAGCACTGAGCTATACCCTCCCCCCTGAAAATATGCCTTCTTCAATTCTTTGGGGAACTAGTTAAGATATGTCCTAAATTACAAAGAAATTCTTGAGAAAGAATGAAAATCCTTGCTGATGTTATAATTGTGTATCCTCTGCTCCTCTCATAACTCTAAATTATAAAAATATTTTAAACATTGCTTGTTTATCAAGCCAGAAATGATAATCAGGGCTAGTGATTAGTGGACATTTCTCAACTGATTTGACCCATTTTTCACACATTTGCTTACAAAACCGCTGAAGATGTGACTTATTTTAAGCAAAACCAGCACCTAACATTTAGAGGTGTTCAAATATTGATTCTCCTTCTTCCACACTTTGTTTACAAAGTTAACTAGAAACTGTGAGTTTGGAGAACTACAAATTTACATTCTCAAATAGCTGGTTATCAGGCAGGGACTCCAGAGAGCCTGCCTGTCCTACTCTGCTCCTGTAAAACAGGAGTCCAGATTCACACTGTGGCTTTCCAGCCCCTTGGGTCACATTTGACATTTCCCTCTTTGTTGATAGAGAGATGAACAGAGAGATAGTGAGATATGGTGTGTGTGGGAGGTGGGGAGATAGAGAGTCAGTCTCCTTATAGGTTTGTCCCTTGTATGTAATTCTGTGTTTGAAGACTACTTTTAATAGATTCACCAGAATTGAAGACAGATATCCTTATCTAAAGTTCATCATTATTATGTCACCAAATAGGTCACATTTTTGATAATGCCATAAGGAACAAATGTGTTGTCTACATTCTGCCGTAAAGCATAGCTTCTAACTGTGTTTGTCATCATGGGTCTTGGAATTACCTAGACAATCAAGAGAAAAACAGTGGATCAGAAAAGGACCAAAATGTTGGCACATCACATGTTGCATTATCTCACTGACATTCAAATGATACCTTGGCATTTTCAATGCTTTTACAGTATAAATATGTAGGTATTAAACTTAATATTTAAGGAATAGAGCTATTGATTAACAATGCATAGTTCACAGTCCCAGTACTTCTTCCTAAGACCTATGGACAAAAAGAGGTAACAATGGCCGATTCCTATGTTGCTAAAGATCGGGGTGGCAAAGGGAGTTATATTTCCTGGAAATGTTTTTCACATCTTATTTCTTAGCCTCCAAAATCCTATGATTTTTTGAAAATGATATAAAGCCATGAAAAACATCCTGTAGTTTATCTTCCTCTAAAGGGAAGTATAGATGTTGACTAGAAAGCATTTGTTTCACCCCTAAAATTTGAGTCCATTTTTCAATTCAGTTCTTAATTCTGCCTATGTCCAAATCAGCCTTTGAGAGCCTACTCCTCCAAAAGCAAGGGCATATATTTTAGGTCCTCATTAGCATCTGTTATTGGGGAGGGTGTGTGTGTGTGTATGTGTGTGTGGGGTGTGTGTGGGTGTGTGGGTGTGTGTGTGTGTGTGAAGTGGACAGAAGCAGAGCTGGCGCCTCATTGGGTGGGTGATTACTCTTCTGTGTTTCTCTGAAAATATTTGTCTGTTTCTACCTTTGCCAAATCCACTTGCCATTGCCTCAAAGTCATTAAGAAACAATGCGCGTTGCTGTGCCGTGTGAGGCTTAACACAATTTAGAGGTTTATAGATCCCCAAATCCTGCACAGACACAGGTCTTGCTGGTAACATTTGGACCGAAGAAGACTGAGAAACAGAATGGCTTGATGGTCATATTTCTCTGTCAAGAGCAGCAAAAAACCCTGGTGTTACCTTTAAGGGAGAGAACAGCACACAGTCTGAGCTTGAAACGTGATTTATGCCAGGGAAATCACAAACTGTGCACGGAGTGTAACCCTTGAGGCAAGATGGCAACACAAAGCTTCAGTCCCAAGCAAGGTTTCTAAAAAAGGAAAGAGTAAAATCTATTCCCGCATTTACAGCTGCAGTTCCAAGTTGAACTGATTGAAAGTCTAAACAAAACCAATGTGAAATTCATCGGGAAGCCAGGGCTTTCTATCACCACGTCTGGTTCAAAAGTGAGTTGTTATAGCAACAGGGGAAAAGTAAATGAGCATTTCACGTGGTAAAATTACGCCTGCCTCTGTTCTAAACAGCGCTGTCCGTGCAGTCAAATGAGCCCGAGTCATTTAAAGGAGAAGAATTCCATTTTAATTGTTCAGGCTGGCCCCAAACCTACCTTTAAAACCCAAAGTTCATTTCAATTAACCTTATCCCCCAAATCGATATAATAAATTCTCTGGCAGGATGAGCCCAAGCAACATCCTGTCTGACGAAGATGACCTCAGGAAAATACAGTGCCAGGGACTTCAGCGCTGAAGAATAGCCAAAGTGCTGAGCTCACGGCAGGGGTACACAGAGCCTTTCACCTCTAAATCATTGTTTTTAATCCAGTATAGATTGAAAGCAGGCAAGAGACCTTGCTTTTTAACACTTGTTCGCTGACCTGTATTAAATTGGATGTTGATCTGGGTCCAGCTTCAAAAAGATGTCTATACAGTGGACATTTTCTGAGCCCCACACTGACTTCCAAGAAACTAGGCCAACTGAGACTGAAGAGGCTTTGTTTTTGTTTTTGTTTTTTTGTCTTTTCCACTTGTGTAGGTAGCCCCCTCCACCACTGCAATGGAGTGGATTGGAGGGAGATTTCTTGGATCATTGGTTGCGTCTTAGTTATCTTACAAGGAGCCTATCTCAAGGCTAACACATTTCTATTTAGCTAAGCATTTGTAATTATCAATGTTGCAGATTTCACATTTAAATTAATTTGTAAATATGTAAAACAACGAGGGAGGAAGAACCAACCCTTAGTCCCTAAGAGCGACCCTCCCACAAAGCCTAAGGCAAATTTTAATTATTAGCTATAACGGATGTGTATAATTAGCCTGGGCTAATATTCCTTAATGCCTTTCTATTTAAAGACACAGACACACTATTAACATACCCAGACAGATCTGCGGTTCTGAGAAAATCATCTCCATTTTAGGATGAGAAGCACTAAATGACTCAACAGACTGGCAGTGTGGGACTGTAAGGGGAATCCAAACTCGACAGAGGGGTCCTCTCCTGGTACCCTCTTCACCCTCATTTGTGAAAGTTAGAAGTACTTGTCCCTCCCATTTCCTAGGGTCTCTTTGGCATCGGTAGAATTGGCCTCCTCCTATGCCCTGCGCTGGGTGTCCCAGCCTGGCTGAAGATCTGACTCATCTGGAAGGATTTAACAGAAGGAGAGGCACTCTGGCCCCTACCATATGACTTTGATTAAGCAAGCCTGAGAGAGGGGTCAGGAACCTGAATTTTTAACAAGCTCCACCAGTTATCCTGATGATCATCAAGGCTTGGGTACCACTGCCGGATCACCCCGGGGGAGTAAGAGGGAATTCCACCCCTTCATCAATGTAGTCAGCCCAGACACTGGCCAGGACTTCTGCAAAACATCCTGAAAGCACTCCATCCAGCCCCATGTGTTTCTTTTCACAGGCAATCCTCCCAAGATGTCTAATGCTAACATTTTTATAAATTCTGGAGAAATTTGATATAATTCTATAGTTTCTATAGAGGAAATAGACTAAAACCAATCCTGTATCTTGGACCACCAGATGCTTTATGATCTCCCCTGTTGGAAACTTCTTATACATTCTTTCCTTAAAATTTTTAAAAAATTTTTATTGACATTGAAATATAGTTGATTTACAATGTTGTGTTACTTTCTGGTGTATAGCAAAGTGATTCAGTTTTATATGAATATATTCGTTTGTATATTCTTTTACATTATGGTTTATTACAGGATATTGAATATAGTTCCCTGTGTTATACAGCAGGACCTTGTTGTTTAACTATATTATATATAGTGGTTTGTATCTGCTAATCCCAAACTCCTAATTTATCCCTTCCCCATCTCTTTTCCCCCCTGGTAACCATAAGTTTGTCTTCTATGTCTATGAGTCTCTTTCTGTTTTGCTCATTTGTATCATATTTTAGAGTCCACATATAAGCAATATTATATGATATTTGTCTTTTTCTGTCTGGCTTGCTTCATTTAGTATGACAATCCCTAGGTCCATCCATGGTGCTGTAAAAGGCATTATTTCGTTCTTTTTTTGTGGATAAGAAGTATTCCACTGTGTGTGTGTGTGTGTGTGTGTGTGTGTGTGTGTGTGTGTGTGTGTGTGTATGTGTGTATACCACATCTTCTTTGTCCATTTGTCCATTCATCTATTGATGGACATTTGAGTTGCTTCTGTGTCTTGGCTATTGTAAATAGTGCTGCTATGAACATTCGGGTGCATGTATCTTTTCTAATTAGAGTAATCTCTGGATATATGCCCAGGAGTGGGATTGCTGGATCATATGGCAACTCTGGTTTTAGTTTCTAAAGGAACCTCCATACTGTTCTCCATACTGGCTGCACCAATTTACATTCCCACCAACAGTGTAGGAGAGTTCCCTTTTCTCCACACCCTCTCCATCATTTATTGTTTGTAGACTTTTTAAAGATGGCGATTCTGACTGGTGTGAGCTGATACATCAGCATAATTTTGATTTGCATTTCTCTAATAATTAACGATATTGAGCATCTTTTCACGTGCCTGTTGGCCATTTGTATGGCTGCTTTGGAGAAATGTCTATTTAGGTCTTCTGCCCATTTTTTGATTGAGTTGTTTTTGTTGTTGTTGTTGTTATTGAGTTGTATGTTTGTTTATTTGGGAAATTAAGCCCTTTTCAGTCACATAGCTTGCAAATATTTTCTCCCAGTCTGTAGGTTGTCTTTTCATTTTGTTTATGATTTTCTTTGCTGTGCAAAAGCTTATATGTTTGATTAGGTCCCATTTTTATTTTTGCTTTTATTTCTATTGTCTTGGGAGACTGACCTAAGAAAACATTGCTACGATTTATGCCTGCCTATATTTTGCGTATATTCTCTTCTAGGATTTTTATGGTACCATGTCTTGTATTTAAGTCTTTAAGCCATTTTGAGTTTATTTTTGTGTGTGGTGTGAGGGAGTGTTTTAACTTCATTGACTTATATGCGACTATCCAGTTTCCCAACACCACTTGCTGAAGAAACTGTCTTTTTTCCATTGTATAGTTTTGCCTCCTTTGTAGAAGATTAATTGACCATAGGTGTGTGGGTTTATTTCTGGGCTCTCTGTTTCTATTCCATTGATCCATATGTCTTGTTTTTGTGCCAATACCATGCTGTTTTGATGACTGTTACAGCCTCTTCTGCTCCTCATTCTGCTTCAGTCAGACTCTTGACTCCTCAAAGTCTCTGTGTTGTTGTTTTGCTCTGATCTTTCCCCAGATCTTTGGTTGGCTGCCTGTGTCTCGTCCCTCGGATCCTCTAGCTCATGGATGACCTCCTGGGGTTTTCTTCTCAGGGCACTCCCATCTGGAGTAGGCCCCTGACGAACCACTCCCTGCCCTCTTCCCCCATGATGGACTTATCATTACAAGACCTCAGTTTCCCTATTTCCCTGTCCTTATTATACTCTGCAAATATCTCATGTGTCTTATGTTTTACTTGCTGTCATTTAATTATTCCTCTTCCCACAGTAAAGTGAAGTCTCTAAGGTCAGGAGTTTATGGTTGCTATGGTGGCTAATGAGTTGCAGCCACCACCGATCCCTTACAGCCAGTTAGGCCACTGGACCCAGGCTAGCCAACTGAGACTCTGTACCCCACTACTGCGGACAGAGATGTTGCACGATCTTTCAATTTCACTTTCACGCTGGCAGAACAGATGTCATTGTCATGAGTGTAGACATTCTGAATGATAAATGAAGAGAACTGTAAATTGAGAATTCCAAGTTTCATTAGAGTTCATTAGGGTATTTAGTCTTTTGGTTTTTCCTCTTGTTACATGAAGACATTCATTTTAGATCATTTCCCATCTTTGACGCTTGTGTCTTCAGCCCAGGGGACGTTCTTATTCTACCTTGAAGCTTTTATACTGGCCCAGCAGATCAACATTAACAAAAATAACTGTAGTTACACATACAGTTAAAATAGGGGAGAAATTGAACCCATGGGCCACCCATTAGTGGAACATATTTGGTAGATAGTATGTTCTTCTAACACTGAAACCCCAAGGGGTCCTCACTACACAATTTGGCATTAATGTTCAAGTTTTTTAAAATACAGATTCTCTTCAAACATTTTGAGTAATCCTTTTTTTGACCCTTCCAAAGCCTTGTTCCTCTTCCCAGCCCCCTCTCTGAATCCAGATATGTTTTTCCTTTAAAAAAAATTTTTTTTTGCAAGAAAACTGCAAAAGAGTTGATACTTGGCATGTGGTGATTCAGAAAATACACTGTCCCTTCTCACCACCCCTGATGTCTTTATCTGACAAAATCCATATGCTGTGTGATCACCATGGCAACTAAGTAGGATTGTAATTGCAACCCTGGAAAGCTAATTTTTTCACTCAAATTGTAGCATACATTTAACCTGTCTGAAGTTTCAACAAATCATCTTTTAATGACAGGTGTTTTGAAAGGTCTAATTTAGTGTGTTTGTTTGAAGGTACATTTCTTCCTTTTTTTTTTTTAACTTAATAAACTAGGTCTGAATGGGAGGAAAAGGAGAGGCTGCAATATTTTCTAACCTTGCTTTACAAAATTATACCTGATCATTTTATAGCAATACATTCTAACTGTGTGACTCCCTCAGAAGGGTACACAGACATCAGCATCCTCAGACCATGGAGTGAGAATCAAATAAGGTTCTACGGAGACACAGGTGTAGAGACAAAGGGTTCTTAAGGTCCAAATTGCCAACTCTTTTCTTCCATGTGCTATTGAGGAAACGCTGCCTCCTCTGTGACCAATGACGTGAGTATTCAGGCTTAGTAGCTATTAAATTGAAGTTTCTCATTCCATGAACTTTTGCTTAGGTTAAATTTTCCTTCTGTGCTTCTGGTTCCCAGTCATTTCCATAGTGGCAATTTTATTTTTCCAAGTGGACGAAGCATTACTTTTAGAAAACTACATGGGTTCAATCATCAGAGTCCCCTGGAATGTGTGAGGCCTGAAGTGACTGATGAGGAAGCTCTGAGAACCCACTTCTGGCCCAGTCAAGAATTACAGGCACTGCCAGCAAGGAAGCTTTGCTCTAGTTACCTGGAACTTTGTGATGTTGAAGAGAAAATACGGGGATGGAATTTGGAAGACCTGGATTAATAGTTTCCAGTCTCCAGTTGTGTGACCATAGGGCTTGGTCACATAACATAGACACCTCGACAGTATGAACCGTATGTACCCTCCTGTCCAGGCCTGCTCAGGTCTGCCTGAAGATATAGGAGTCATCTGGCATGAACCTATCTGCCTGAAGCACACAAACCCTCCATGGAGGACCTGATCCTACAAGAAGGGAAAGTGAGCCAGCCCAGTATGATCCAAAGAATAAAGGAAGGGGAGGGACCTAATGAAACTTAAAAGCTTCTGCACAGCAAAGGAAACCAGAAATAAAACAAGAAGAAAACCTACGGAATGGGGGAAAATTTTTGCAAGTGAAACCGACAAAGGCTTGATCTCCAGAATATATAAGCAGCTCATACGACTCAATAAGAAAAAAATAAACAACCCAATCCAAAAATGGGCAGAAGACCTAAACAAGCAATTCTCCAAGGAAGACATACAAATGATCAAAAAGCACATGAAAAAATGCTCAATATCACTAATTATCAGAGAAATGCAAATCAAAACTACAATGAGGTTATCACCTCACACCAGTCAGAATGGCCGTCATTCAAAAATCCACAAATGACAAATGCTGGAAAGGCTGTGGAGAAAGGGGAACCCTCCTACACTGCTGGTGGGAATGCAGTTTGGTGCAGCCACTATGGAAAACAGTGTGGAGATTCCTCAAAAGACTAGGAATAGACTTACCATATGACCCAGGAATCCCACTCCTGGGCTTGTATCCAGAAGGAACCCTACTTCAGGATGACACCTGCACCCCAATGTTCATAGCAGCACTATTTACAATAGCCAAAACATGGAAACAGCCTAAATGTCCATCAACAGGTGACTGGATAAAGAAGAGGTGGTATATTTATACAATGGAATACTACTCAGCCATAAAAACCGACAACATAATGCCATTTGCAGCAACATGGATGCTCCTGGAGAATGTCATTCTAAGTGAAGTAAGCCAGAAAGAGAAAGAAAAATACCATATGAGATCGCTCATATGTGGAATCTAAAAAACAAAAACAAACCAACAAAAACAAACCGTAAATAAAGGACAGAAATAGACTCACAGACAGAGAATACAGACTTGTGGTTTCCAGGGGGGTGGAGGGTGGGAAGGGATAGACTGGGATTTCAAAATTGTAGAATAGACTACACTGTATAGCACAGGGAAATATACACAAAATGTTATGATAAGTCACAGAGAAAAAAATGTGACAATGAGTGTGTATATGTCCATGAATAACTGAAAAATTGTGCTGAACACTGGAATTTGACACAACATTGTAAAATGATTATAAATCAATAAAAAATGTTAAAAAAAAAAAAAAAAAAGGAAGGGGAGGGAAATCCTGAGCCCAGCACAGTGTACCAGTTAGAGCACATTCTCCCTCCCACAAGACAGATCCGTCCAGCACACCCTGGGGCCTCGGCCACAGCACCCTGAGAGCAGAGACTGGCCAAAAAAGCATAACAAAGAAAAGAGCTTTTTCCCTAAGGTGACCACACCTCCTGATTTGGCTGGGATAACCTGGGTTTCTGAGCCTGTTGTTGTGGTGTAATTTTCAATCACTTCTTTCAAGTATCCTGGTTTTATAAGGAAGTATGTGGTCACTTGCTTTGTGGTGATAGTTCTGTAGGTTGAAGACACCAAGAGGTGATGCTGCTTTGTAGAGTGTGTATCCTGGGGGTGAAATGAGGAACCCTTCCTCCCCCACCAGGCGGCTGGTGATACCTGAGACAGATGCAGTGAGCTGAGTGGAGAACTAGAACAGTCATGACCAGGAACGTGGAGCAGGACAGAGCCGGGGCGGTGCCAGGAGCATCTCCACACTCAGTAGGATGAGAACGGAGGAGAATGGCCATAGAGGGTGACTAAAGTCTCCTGCTTGAGAGAACATGGCCAGTGTACCCTACAAACCCCTAGATGTAGTGGGGAACTGGGTGAAAGCAGAGGACCACATCTTATAAGGTGGTGGGACTGTGGGCCACACCTGTCCTGGCTCAGGAGCCCTCATGCTTCTTCCATCAGGCTCCCTGGGTGACTGTAGAGGCACATGCAATGTAGTAGTGCAGGAGCAATGGTGCGGGCTTCTCATCACTCTGAGCTTTCACACAATGCTCCCAGTGGTGGTCCTCCGCCTGGTCCAACCACCAGCCTCATTCCAGGCAGGGATCCTTTCTTGGGCTACCGATTCTAAAGACCACTCTGGTGATCCCTGTTCTTCTTCCCTCCCAGTCTCCTGCCCCCACACCCAGGGATAGCTCAGGTTTACAAGAAACTATCCCCCTTTCCTCTTTCTGGTTTCTTCTCATCTAGACATTCTACTTAAGCTCAGGAATGCCTTTTCCCTTTAGTCTTAGATTTCATTCAACAAAGGCCAGAAAAATGTGCAGACTCATTCTGGGCACACTCCCTACCTCTTGGCTCCCCAGAACTAGGCCTCAGAGGCAGTTTCCTGTTTAAAAGGAGAAAAGAGAGATGAGAAATTATAAAAGAAAAAAATGATAACTTACCCTGGTTTTCTATTGCTGCTGTAACAGATTACCGTCATCTAAATGGCTCAAGACAATACAGACTTATCTCACAGATCTGTAGGTGAGAAGTCCTGGTGGGTTCATCTAGCTCCTCTGCTCAAAGTCTCATGAAACCAAAATCAGTGTGTCTGCCATTGTGGGCTCCTATCTGGAGGCCCTGGGGTTGGATGGGATTGGAATCTGCCTTTAGGCTCCTTCATGCTGTTGACACAGATCAGTTCCATATGGCTACCCTTTCCTTCCTGGCTGTCAGCACAATGTTCTTCTCAACTTCTAGAGGCCACTGCATTCCCTCACTCAGGGCCCCTTCATCTTCAAAGCCAGCAACAGTGGCTCAAGTCCTGCTCATTCTTTCACTTCCTCTTCTGATGCATCTTTCTTCTGCTTGCAAATAGAGAAAGTTCTCTGCCTTCAAGGACTCAGGTGATTAGACGAGGCTGGTCCAGTAATCCACAATAATCTCCCTGTTTTAAGTCTCATAACCTTAATTACATCTGTAAAGTCCCTTTTGTCAGTAACAAAATATAACATAGTGTCACACCAGAGGGTGGAGGTCACAGAAGCCAAAATTCTGTATCCACAAACTGAATACCTCAAAACAGGGGCCAGTTGCATACTATTCTTGTAGTGACTTTTCAACCTCAGTTAAAAGGAAAATCCAGAAGAAAAAAGCAAGAAGATGTAAAATGAAAACATCCAAAGCACAGGCTGAAGTGGGGAGCAAATGAAGACTGTGAAAGGTTTCAGCAGGACTGCTGTAACTTTGCAGACAAAACTGGTGGCATAGCTCCATTTCCCTGCAGCCCTTGTCCAAAACTTGCATAATCCCTCCGAAAGAGGCCATGGCAGTCCCAAGGTAGTCCCTGGGCATGAGCCTTGCATAGAACTTGTTAGAAATCAGACCAAGAACACCACACTCTGTCCTCATTCCTGAAGGGCCAGCGCAGGAAGAGACCAAAAAAAGCCACAGGAATCAGAAGTGCACCAGACACCAGAGGGAAAAAGAGCTGGAATAAGAATAAAGTTTATAAAGGGTCTTTGACATCATTATTTTTTTAGCAGCATTTATGATCAAATGCACAGACTTAAGAGTGAATCTAAGCAACTGTGCCATCCGAATTAACCTTGGGGACTTTAGAGTACTGAAGGGCCGCTTTAACCTTGCTGTTGGTGATGACCTTAGCCTGTGTCTTCAGAAATCACTAACTGGCAGGACAGGTGCTCTCAAGTGCGATGATGGCACTGAGCCCGGTGAGTTTGACACTCAGGCCGAAGAGAAGAGACGCGGATAGATGGGGAACAACGCAATATCCACGTTCTTTCACTTGAATTGAGTACATAAATTAGAAACTTGAAAGTGGAGGCCAGTGTGTTCTCATGACAGTTATTAAACATTGCTTTTTCAGTGTTCTCTCCAGTGTTACCAAATTGTTTTAGTTGGAAAGAAAGTAATTGATGTTTCTGTTATCATTATAAAAGAAGTCACAGCTACAAATCTAGACATTTATGATTATTTCACTTGTCCTTGTGAAATAATCATTGTTTTATGCCAGCTGTAGTTTATTGATCTGATATGTACCTGAAATTATTTAGTTAGGGGAAAGAGGGCTTTCTTCCTTTTCGAGCATACAGAGAAAAATTGTCCTAGACTCCTGAAAATACAATAAGCATCTGATATTGGAAACACATTAGGGTTATATTTTTCACTTATTAAAATTAGTTTTGAATGTGCTCCAAATTCAAACTTTGTACTCCTCTCTCTCCTCTTTATAAAGAAAATCATTTTCTACACTTGTCTCCAATTGTTAGTAATATTTGTCTTGGCAAAATAAGAAGGGAGAGGCAGAAGGAGGAAGAGGAGGAGGAGGGGAAGAAAGAGGATGGGGAAGGGAAAGTAGAGGGGCGGAGGGGGAGGGACACCATCGGGGAGCGGGGAGGAGAAAAGTGGAAGGAGAAGACATTTCTTACAGTTACCTGGGTTTTGTCCATCTCCTATGAGCAGGTAACTCACAGGAGGAAGCACAGGGGTTAAAATATTTATGACCATGACGGTGCGGTCACTGACTAGTGAGGATGAACCTAGAGGAAAAATTCTTACGTTCACTAGCCTCAGCTTTTAATGGTGCTTCCATGATTCATTGTCTTAAAACCAAATAATTTTGGGGGTAGTTCATGGCAGAAGTCTCTGGCTATACATCATTTTTATATGCTCTAGGAATTACTTCTTTCTATCTATTTTACAGATGAAAATGTTAAGTACAGCTTTCAGGTGCTAATGTACTACATCTGTTAATATTGATAGGAAGGTATGTCCTCTGTGACTCAATATTAACCTTTAATATTTATTTTATTGCTTATGCAAGATAATTCAGTGAACTACATTTCCTGTTGATGTATGTCAATGATATTTTTCATTGCTTTGCCTTCCTAAAACTATCTGACTGTTGAAGGACATGGTAGTCAGCCCTACTGGACTGTGAATATAAGGAGTCCTGTATGAGAAGCCAGTTTATCTTTTTTCCCCAAACACTATTTGGCACATCCTTTTTGCCCCACGTGATGTGCCTCTTCTCTTTGGTTAATTGCAGGATCAGAGCCCTAAAATGACACCCTTTCAATGTCTCCCAGTATGTCTCCAGAGATTTATTATGTATTGAATAAAAAGCCCTGCCCCAATCCAGGTTGCAAAGATAGTTCCTATGTCATCTTCTAAAAGTTCTCTAATTTTACATTCCACTTGAAGTCTTTCATCCACCTGAAATTGATTTGTGTTTATAGTGTGAGGTAACGGTATAATTCATTTTTTTTAATGCCTAGTTTCTTTTATTGAAAAGTCTCTCTGCTCACTAATCAACAGCACCAGCTCTGAAAAGAGTCAGGTCTTCCGGATGTGTGCTCCCAAGCCACCCAATCTTTTTTTGATGGAGGTAATGGAGACTGAACCCAGGACCTCATACATGCTAAGCACATGCTCCACCACTGAGCCATTCCCACAGCCCCAAGCCACCCAATCTTAATATATTTCATAATAATCTCATAAATTGATTTCCCTGCTCCTTGTTTTCTTATTTTAGGAAATATATTGACTATTCTTGACCCTGTATTCTTCCATATACATTTTAGAATCAGCTTATTTTATTCCACACACAGAAAATCCCTGTTGGGGACTGGATTAGAATTCTGATTGGAATTGAATTGATATATCAATTTATTAAGAATTAGCCTCATAATGATTTTGAGTCATTCTCTCTCTGAACAGAATATATCTTTCAGAGGTGTGGGTAGGATATTTAAAATTTTTCAATAAAAATTTTAAAATTTGCTACATAAAGTAGAAAAGCGGCTGGATTTATTTGGTGGGAATTTATGTTTTGATACCTTTATAAATAATACCTTTTAAAATTAAATTCCCTGATGTATAGAAGAAATGTAACTGGTGTTTGTGTCTAGACAACTCTAAGGAACACAAGTTATCCAGAAAATTTGCTAAATTTTCTTAGTAAATGTAATACTTTATCTGAAATTCTTTGAGATTTTTATACAGAGAATCCTATTCTGAACTAATAGTGATCATTTTATTTCTTCCTTTCTAACTGTTTCATTTATTTTTTCTCTTACAGTGCTGCTTTCACTTCCCGTAACACCCTTAGTAGAAGTTAGTGTGGGCAACTTGTGATGTCCTTAACTGAAAGGGAATATGTTTATGTATCACATTGAGTATACTATTCAATTTTTTTGTGTGGTAACTACACTTTTTTCCTCAATCCTTATTTTGTCAAGCATTTGAATGTTACCCAATTTTTTAATGAAATTGTTGAGATTATTATGTCATTTTTCTTCTTTGAGCTACTAATGTGATGCAATATATTAATGGATTGTTTTACATTAAGCCACCCTTGCACTCCTGAAATAAACACCACTTGGCCATCTTTTATATGTTTTGCTGGATTCAGTTTGCTAATGTATTTAAGATTTTTGCATCTATTTTATATTAATTAGGCTAGAAACTAAGCTGCTATAACAAAGACATCCGACATAGAGTAGCATGCATAAGATAAACATTTACTTTTCTCCCTGGTAATAGTCAGGAGCAGGTAAGGTGTTCATGGCTGGCAGGGCAGGTTTCTGTATTGAGTACTTGGCTTCCAAGTTATACCACTTCTCAGTCAGTTAAAAGAGGGGTAGGGAGTCCTGAACAGAGTTCTAAAAAATATGACCAGGAAATTGTCCTTCTCAGACCCATTCACATCTCATTCACCCAAAGTTAATGCTATGGCTATATATAGCTGCAAGAGAAGTAGAAAAATACTTTCTCTAGCTGGGTGGCCACGAGCCCAGTTTATCTGCAGTTCCATGTGAACTTCTATTACTATAAGAAACAAAGGCTGGGAGATAGTTAACAGGTTCCAATACATTCGGTAATGAAAAGGAATTGCCTATCATGTCTTTTTTGTACAGTTCTTGTCTCAGGTTTTGACATCAAGATCATGTTAGCTTCCCCTCAAAATGAGTTTGGTAAATATTCTTTGGTTTTCTACCCTTTGATATAATTTGGGTAAATTTATAACTTAAAAAACAATTTGGTATTTATCCTAGGTAATAAATACCACATGGTGTTTTCTCCTAGAAATAATTTTATTTAATGATTCCAAATGTTCAATAGATGGTACTGTTTAGTCTTTCTATGTATTCTTGAGTGAATTTTTGGTGCAGTTTTAAAAGTAATTTATCTATTAGCATAAGGTTATTAAAAATAACCTCTTACTATATTTCTAATCTTTTGCTACATCTAAATTTATTTCATCCTTTTCTTGGGATTATAATTATTTGTTCTCTTTCCCTTTCTTTTTTTTATTTGCTCCTAAGCAGTATTTTGTGAATTTTATCTGCTGTTCAAGAATAACTTTTGTCTGTCTCAGCCCTCTCTGTTGTGTGGTTGGTTTTTATTCTGCTCATCTATTCTCATTTCCTTCCTTCTGTTTTGTTCACTTTTATTCTGATACTTTTGTTCTGACCTCTTCAGATGGATGCTAATGCATTCATTTAGTATTATTTTAGCTACATCCGTATGTTTTGATATTCAGTGTCATCATATAATTTTGTCCTATATATTTTCTGATTTTTATCATTATTTCTTCTTTAACCTTTGTGTTTTTAAGAAGCAAAATGCCTCTTTTGTAAGAGGAAATAAGAAAGCATTCAAATACCTACTGTTCATTTCAAAAAGAAACACAGGAAGGAAAGACAAATCTACAATGTTAGATTTCAACAAAGTTTTTACCTACTAGTCATGGTGGGAATCAGACAGGAAGACGGGCAAAGTTGTGACATTTCTCCAAATGTACCTCTTTTTTTTTTTAAGTTTGCTTTTGGAAGCATTTTCATGTTCTATATTATAAAAAATAAATAAATAAAACTGATTCAACAAGATTGGGAAGAGAGGAAAAACTAAAACTGAAAGCAAACTGAAACATACAAACCTAATTGTATTTTAAATGAATTCCATAAGCACACTGAAAGACCATCCAAAAACACTCTTCATTAAGCTAATTTATGAACACAGTATTTGATTGTATACTCTTTGTCATGGACAAGATTGTGGGGAAAGAAGTACAAACACATCTGGAAATCTTTTTAGTTGAGCTTGGTTTTTGTAGTGGTGTAGGTAAAACAGTTCTGAAACAATTTTGATGTATGATAGGATCCAACAAGTGAGTAAATGTGTTCATGGGAGCCAGATCTGTCACCATTAAAGAAGGGACATGCAGGTATGGAGTAAGAGAGAGTAAGAGAGAGTAAGAGAAAACCGTGTGGGGAGGGATTGGAATGAAGCCACCAGTGTAAATTTATGGTTTCTACTATATGCATACCTGTGGGTAAATGCATGTCATGTGTGCATGATCATACATGTATGTGTGCACATAGGTGTATGTTTGCCTTGGTGTGACTGTATGTGCAGATAGTTTGTAGCTCTAGTCACTGAAAAGGCCAAGAAGCAAAGACACCCCCATAGCTATGAACACATCTAGCACCCTGATCTTAGATTCTAATTCCATGTCTTGCTAAAAGGAACCATGGCTCTGCTGAGAGATAGCTGACTCTCGGTTTTCTTTATCTGAAAATATCTTTACTTTGCCTTTTTTTAAATTAAAGTGTAGTTGATGTATAATATTACATAAGGTATAGGTGTACAATATAGTGATTCACAATTTTTAAAGGTTATACTCTATTTCTAGTTATTATAAAATGTTTCTTTATTCCCTGTGTTGTACAATATATCCTTATAGCTTATTTTATACCAAATAGTTTGTACCTCCTACTCTCATACCCCTTTGTTGCCCCTTCTTCCTTCCCTCTCCCTACTGGCAACTCTGTATCTGATAGTCTCCTTTTTCATTGTATTTATTAGTCTGTTGTATTTTTTTTTAGATTCTACATATAAGTGGTATCGCATAGACAGATTTACATTTAAGTGATAAGTGACTTATTTCACTTAGCATAAATAAGTGATAAGTGACTTATTTCACTTAGCATAATGCCCTCCACGTCCATCCATGTTGTTGCACGTGGCAGCAACTTTGCCACTCTTTTTTATGGACGATTGTATGCCATTGTTCTTTATCCCTTCATCTATTGCTAGACACTTAGGTTGCTTCCATGTCTTGGCAATTGTAAATAATGCTGCTATGAACATTGAGGTGCATGTATCTTTTCAAATTAGTGGTTTTGTTTTTTTCCGATATATACCCAGGAGTGGAATTGCTGGGTCATGTGGTAGTTCTATATTTAGTTTTTTGAGAAATCTCTATACTGTTTTCCACAGCACTTTGCCTTTGTTTTTGAAAGATATTGTCACTAAGCCTAAAACTTTGGGTTGACATTTATCTTTCTCCCTGCACATTGAAGATATTCCATTGTTGTTACTTCTCTGTCGTTAATTTTGAGAAGCAAACTCTCAATCAAGTTGTTAATTTTTGTAGGTAATTTGATCCACCCCTGTTGTTTGTAAGATGTTTTTATTTTTGGTGTTGTGCAATTTGCTACCATGTGTTAGGTTGTTTATTTATACTATTCGATATAAATAGCATAAAATAGTAATTATACTATAAATAGTATAAAGCTGAAGAAATTCTTAGCCCTTAAATCTTCAAATGTTCCTTCTGCCATTTTTTCTTCTCGCACTGAATTTCCAATAAGATACATATTTGACCTTCTCACTGTGTTGTCTACACCACTTGACTTACCTTTCATATTTCCCATCTCTTCAATCTCTCTGTGTTTTGTTCTGGATAATTTTTCAGATTCAGTTTCAAATTCACTAATTCTCTCTCAGCTATATATAAAAACTCTTAGCAACTGAATTTTTAATTCCAAAAGCAAACTTGCTGAGTTTTATATACATACTAAACACAATTATTTTAAATCCTTTGCTTGACAATTATAATATTTGAAAACTTTGAGGGGCTAGTTCGATTCTCTGTCCTTTCTGAGCACTGTGCTCATGATGTTTTCTAATTTGTGATTTTCTTTTCTTTCGGTCTCACGAGAGGAATGTAATTTCTGGTCCTCCCTTACACTGAGCATTTAGGCCATTCAGAGGTCTCCTATTATATTAAAGACCTTGGATGGACTCTGGGTTTCTTTGTCTCCTGCCCTGTGCGTTTCATAAGATCATAAAAGCTGATGCTCAAGTTCATTCTCATGGCAAATGCCCTCAAAGTCAAGCTTGTCTTTGGTGTGTGACATGCCTCCTTAGCTTCCTGTTTTCACTGGGTTTTGGCCTTTCAGCCTTAACTACTTTCAGGACTTTATTTAGAAATTTTTAATTGTTTTCAGCAAGAAGGCCAATCATGGTGTTTGATTCTACTATACTGCTGGAAAATTCTAGAAGTCCCCTGGATGTATTTTAAACAACTTTATAAATTTCATATGTTATTTTACTTAAAAAAAATACTTAAAATGAAAAGCTAGAAAATCATTGGCATAATCTAATATGCCCATTGTTACTTAGAAAGAAATATAGAGAAAAAGAAAAATACTAGTGGCATTACTAGGGCCATCACTCACTTCTGACCCCTGCTCTAGTGCTTTCTGTGACTGCAGTGCTGGCAGAGGGGAAGGAGTGGGATTTAATGGCCCTGTATAGAGGAGTCTGTACATAATCCTTGTTGGGCATGTAAAGACAGTCTCTGTCCCTGTACAGTCTTTACTCCCTTGAAACACTCAGACCCAACCTTCATTCCAGGTGTGTTCTTTAAGACATACCCTAAGTCTGAGAAATTCACCAAAAATCAGTGACACACACAGACACTTGGATTCTACCAATTATAACATTTGGTTAGATTCCTTTTTTGTTAAATGATATCCTCAGAGCATTAAGTAATAGAAATAATAATTAAATAATATATCCACAAAATGTTCCATGCAATATTGTCTTTATAAATGTGCCTTAACCATTGAATGGTCATATCATAGTTTAACCAGCATTTCATTTCAACACTCACGTTGCTTCTAACTCTTTGCTCTTACAAACTGAGCCACCATAAATGTCCTGATAGTTCATCTTTACTTAATATCTTTAATTATTTGCATAGCGTAAATTCCCAGAAGTTATGCTGTGAGGTCAAAGGGCGTGCATATTTATAAGACTCAATAAATCCTGTCCCACTGTCTTCCTGAGGAGTTATGCCAATTTACCTTCCACCAGTGGCCCAAGGAAGTGCAGGGATGGAGGCTGGCTTTTTAAAGGTGACATATTCAGAGCTGACCCTCTGGTTAATTTCTAATAAAAAAATTATTGCACGAGATTTTGTATCTGGCTCCTTTCATAGTCTAAAATTGCTAAAAGGTACACTATAGCACTCTCAGTATTATGCCTACTTAAAGATCTTACATAATATCCAGATTTCTGTCCCTTTTCACTTTTTGCAAAAATTTAATATCACAGTGTTAATGCCATTTCTTAAATTATTGACACATTCGGCTTTGACAAAACCCCAACCATCACACGATGGCTAGTAGCCTGTGATGTTTTCATAATTAATTAGAACTAAATAGCATTGCCACAACAAATGAATAGATGGTTTTCTTGTTGTTTTCTCTCTGAGTTATTCTGCTTGTCCACTGACCTACTAGTTATGACTCAGAGTGAGTCCCCTATAACTAAAGGGAATTAGTAAGGTGTATGGCTTTTTTGACACTAATTCTGTTTGGATTTGGTCACATGAAAATCCAGTGATAGAATTTCTAGCAGATAACATTGAAAGACAAATCTTTATAGAGTAAACATGCACGGCTGGCTTCCTGGTATGGTTTTAAATTTGTTTTCACTTAATAGGACAGAGGATTTTTGTTCATCAGACCTTGCTGTCTCCAGTGAAATCCTCCTGCCTTACTGTTCCTGCTTTTGACATTATGCTGTGCAAAATGGCATTTCTATATAAAGAGCTTTTGGCCAGGGGGCAACATACCAGCTAGTACATATTTGAAATGGCTATTTCTTTCTCACCATGAATGGAACGATATTTTAAGCACATGTAACTCCCTCACAAGCTAACATCTGTCATTTGCACCATGTACAAGTTCATCAGTTGGGAATTGAAACCCATTCGTGATGCCCCTGTTTGCAAACTTCTGTCATCACGGCTGTTCAGGTTGTAAGTTCCATCTCAAAGAAAAGCAGGAGCTTGAATGCTGAAGAGAGGCTTCAATTTAAGATAACATTTGAAAATTGCAAGACGGGGTGGCAATTGCCTAAAGCCCCTTTTCTGAGTGCAAATTGAGAAATTTGGATGTGGGACCAGGTCTGACTATTACTGACCTTATCAAAGCTTAACTTTTCTCAAATACTGATAGATTTTTCTAATTCTTCATGTTGTTCGTTTGGTTACGATGAAGGTCTTTCTCGGAGCTTTTATGTTGATTTTCCTTGTGGATTTGAGTCTAACGGTATGAAGAATATTGAATCTATACAGGGTCAATCCTATAAAAACTGAGTCAGAGAAAGAAGGCAGATAATTACTCTTACTTTGGTATGAAATTGCACACAGAATCATAAATATAAATGTGACCTGTGAAAATGAAGCAAAGAGAGAATGTATACATTGGGAACGAGATTTTAGACAAAAAAACGCTCCTGCATATTTTTTTAGATCCTCTTACCATGTCATTTGTATAATGATATGTTTTCATTGTAGAATTACAGCCTATAATTTTTTGTTGTTCTTGGCCTTTGGAAGCAATTAAATAGTTATTTTCAGGCCAGGGTTATGGAATTGATTTAAGTAATGCTGAAGAATTAGAGCAGTGCATAAGAATCAGCTGGGAAATTTGTTTAAAAATGCGTATTTTGGGGGTGCTGTCCCCCATGATTCTAATCTGCTACACTATGACTGGAGCCTAGGAATCGACCTTTCTAACAGACATCCCAAGAGACTCTGAGTTTGATGATCTGCAGAAAAACATTATTAAAAAATGCAATTAAAAAAAAAGATGAAACAAAGGAATAAAACTCAGTTTTATACATTATATAAATGGGGAATCTTATTTTCCTGTATAGTTTTTTTTTTTTATAATAAAGGGACATGACTACAGTCCTAATATGTTAAGAAGCAAGGCAGATGCAGTATGTGTGCATTTTGGGGGACCAGGGCTCCTTGAAGGCCACTCGTACCTGGGATTCAGAGGTGACTTTACTGAGTCACCATCCTGCCTATGTCTCTTCCTCACCTCCAAATGGGAAAAGAAAAGCAGAACCTTTCTACTACCTGGAGATGCTGGCTCTAAAGTAAAACAATCTTGAGTCTGGTTTGTAAATCCAAACTGGTGTCATTATATCCAACACTTGGATAACGCTTAATTCTTTCTAAATTGTTGAATTTAATATACCATAATCATCTGTATACAAGCTTTGAAGTCAGACCCTAAACCAGATAATCGTAGCCTTTCAGAATCTTTGAAGAGTAATGCAGAGTCACTGTCGCGTTACTTATAAACCAACCCTGAAAGATACCATCTTAAAGTTTGCAAGAAAAAGAGATCTCACAGTTTCCCTTGGCAGTTGTGTGTTCCAGGGCTTGAAATCTTTCAACAGAAATCTTTCTGGGTTCCTAATCCAAGTCATCTGTGCCACATCAGGTGTGTTCTTGATAGAACGGGAAAAACTGTTCACCCCAGCTCACACTCCTTTTCTACCGACTTTAAAGTGTTACGCTTTCTCTTGTTATTGTCTTAATGCAAAATATGGAGCCAGTTGCTTTGGCCTTTTCACACAAAGCCTCAAGAAACCCTCCATCTATATTTTGTCCCTGCTGCTTTCCATCCTTGGCACTGAAGTATAATTTGACGATGACGGTGACTATTACACGTGGAATCTTTTCTCAAACTTTGTTTCTGTAGTTGCGTAAATGTTCTTGGAGACCTTTAAAAAAAAAAACCTACTAAGTTTATCTGGAAATTGTCTTCGTTAGTCTGATAGTGTGACCTCAGCAAGCCGGTTTCATCTCCCTGGCTCTTGTTTTCTCCAGCAGAGAAGCTTGAACTGGGTGCTGTTGGTTTTGTTTCTTTACAAACTCTTGGAGTTATTATCGTAGAAATAGGATCGAGTTACCCCAGAGTAATTTTGTGGCAATAAAGGACCCCTTTTTTTGGTAAAGTGCATTGTTGGTTCCTTGCCCTTTTAGCTTTTTCTAACGTTAATATCTCTTCTGGTGATGGGGATAGCCTCTTGTGAAAGAAAGGAAGAAAGGAGGGAAGGGAGAGAGGAGGGGAGGGAGAGTAGAAGGGAAGGGATAGAAGAAGAAACAGAAGGGAGAAACCGAAAGGAAGAAAGAAAATAGTAGCCAGCAGTAATAGCTCATAGGCATGGACATCACAGATACACAGGTGAAATTTATACCTGTTTGATGCCTGAGCATATCCTGTGCCAGACTGATGTCCTAGGATTGTTTCCTAGGATTTATTTTTAAATTGGAGGGAAAAAATTAATATAAAATTTGGTCTAAATAAAACAAAGGGTCTTGTTCACTGACTCTTAAGGGCTTGTGGGACCTCACTCACTGCCCTAGCTCCTCCTAAGACAAGACATGTGATGATGGATCTATGCTATTTTTTCAGTGTTCTTTAATTTAGCATCTGTTTTTGTTCATAGATTTAAATTTCACAAATGGCATGAATAGTGGGCTAAGATTTTTCTTCATACCTGTTCATCTTTCTCAATGGAGAAACCGGAGAATTTTACTGAAGGCTGTACAGCTGTGTGCAGAGATCCATGTGGCATTAAAGAATGCACTGGCTTAAGCCTTTTTGATGTTCCTATGGCTTAAAAAGATACTGAGGTGGCATCCTTGCCTGTCACAGAATGTAAAGAAGTAGCTTCTAATCTATATGCTAATCATGGCCCAGCCGAGATGCCTTTTCCAGAAATGGTAGGAGGACTAAGGATCACGTGGATGGGAACGTCTACAGATCAAAACAAATACACCACTTTTTGCTGGGGCTGTAGAAGACATCTCTGGGCTTTGCTTTCTGACTGCAGGATACTGAATACTGATTCTAAAGGAAACATCTCTTTGGTATTAAATCCATTGGAACTGATTCCTCAGATGGTCTGACAATTCATATTCCCTGCCATCAGATGGTCTTGACTATTGAGAATTCCTCCCAGTGTATCTTGAGAAGCAGTACATGAAACAAAGTGCTGAGGGACCAGCATGGGACCCCCTGCTTCTCACCAGGAAAAGTGCTCCTCCGGATGCACCTGGACCACTGCAGACCCACCTGAGCATCTTCTCCAAGACTCTCGGGCATTGGTTATTTGACCTAATTCCCTGAGGACTCATCTGAGCCATAAGATGAGGGAAAACAAATTGGATAACACATAGACTCAGGTAGCCTCACGTGATCTTTCTACAGCCAGTGTTAGAAGCCAGAAGGAACCTCCAAGAAATGTATGCCCTTAATGGGTTAAAAAGTGTTTTGTTTCTATTCGTGCTAGCTTTGTGTTCCTTTAGTTCCTGAAGCCCAGTGCTGCTGTGATTTGCCATCAGAGGGTTATGTTTGTGTTCACATGCTCAATGTTCAAAAGTGAGGGAGCCTGTTTTTTTTTTTTAAACACCTTTATTGTGGTATAATTTCTAAATAGTAAACTACACTTATTTCAAATGTACAGCTTGATGAATTCTGATAGGTGTATATACCTACGAAACCACTGCCACAATCAAGATACCTAACATTTCCATCACCCCCCAATATGTGCAAATTTACTGCAACCCAACAAAACTGATTCTAGTAATAGCTCAAGAGCTGATTATTGTAAAGTTTCGTGTTTCAGCAAGAAATACATAATAAGAACTTTAGGCTTGCTGTTGTACACAGACCCTTAATTGGTTTTATTATTACAATTTAGTCCAGGTGTGGATTTTTTTCCCCTGGTGACATATATCCTGGAATATTCTCTGTGGGATGTGCTAGAAAAGAAAGGAGAGCACTCTTGTTGGAACTTTATGAAAGCAAAAGCTATAATTTACCCATAAATATAGGGCCAGGTTGCAGGATGTCACATCAAGGCATTACCTCTAAATTTTCATTGTTGTTTTAGGATTTAGCCAGACAACTTTTATTCACTTTAATGAATGTAGCTGCCCATTCAGCACTGTGGAAGATTCAGGGTTTGACAGTGTGAAATGCTGCATTGATTATGCAGAAGCTCAGTCAAGGCTATGATTTTTTTTTCTACATACTTTATGGCGTTATTTTATCTAGACATTTAGGTCCTTGTTGCCCTCAGTTATAGCATTTATTGCCAAGTCGCTTTAATCAGTATCTCCCTCATTCCAAACTCTGTGTCCAAAAGAGTTGGGAAGGAAGCAGCCTGTCCATCTTCTCTCTTGCAGAATTTTGAAGGTACAGTCATGGTATGGAGAAAGTAAACAGTATTTCTTAAACTGCGCATCATATGTCTTGACTAAAATACATGCGGGGATCCCTGTCACCTCTCCAACCATCACCTCAGAGCCCAGTCATGAAAACGTAGCTGAATACTCCACACAGAGCCTTTCTACTTAACCCCAAACATTATGAAGGTAAACATAGGCTTCCTCTCCTATTTGTATTATCCATGCTCTTCGACAAAGTAAGACAACAAAATATATTTTGGGGTTCCAATTTAGAAAAAGTTTGGAGATACCAATTATTAGTCTTAGCACTATTGACAGTCTTCCTCTTAAAAAATTATTTCTTGAATATAACTTCAAATAAATTCTCTAACATGAAAAATTATTTTATGCTTTATGCCCCCTTTGTAAAATTAAATGTGGTGATCGCAAATAATACTAGATCCTTCAGATTTTTTGTGACTAGAGTGACTACAACTGTGGGAAACATGATGATTCTAATTCTGGCTGTAATTTAACAGGAAGTCATCAGCCAGGTTTACTAATTCAATGCCTTTTATGCATCATAGTTACCAAAATAGTGTCCATTATTTTAGCCATGTATTTTATATATGTTATATATATTGTTAGCTATCTATATAGATAGCTACATTTAGTGTTCATTATTATGTAATGTTAATAACCACATTTCCAATTCACTAAGCATATGGCCTAGGTAGCTTTTTTTTTCTCTTTTTAAATGAAGTACTTGGGTTACATGCTCTCTGAAGTCCATTCCAGCCCTAAAATTTTATGATTATGTGTTCTATGAGATAAACTGGCCACTTGTCTTTTGTATGATCCCACCTGCTAACTCAGATGTAACCTCTCCCTCGTTCCCAATTGGAAACATTGAAAATATTTTATAGGTGGATCAGTTTTTTTCTTTAATCCAGTGAGATGAAAACAAGAAGAAGGAATCAACTGGAATTCAGCAGAAAAGAATGACATTTAAAAGACTTTCCTGACTTGAAGAGATTTGAGTCATCCTCAGACACCTCCTTTGAAGTTATTTATTGTGGAAACTCCTGGAATGGGGCTGTCTAATTTAAAATGGTTCAAGATGAAGTTTCATCTAGTTTGGTCTAGAACTAAAGAGTCTGGATTATGTCATATCACCTGGTCCGACCCAGGCAATCTTGTGGAATGTAATGATTCCAATAAAATGATGCTATAAAATACTTAAGGAAACTGGGGTTTTTTCCCCAACTTTTATTGATATGAATTCTGTGCCAGCTCATCCATGTGGATATTCTTTCTAAGAGATACTCACCATTAGCACCTGTAAATGGATTAATTAAATCAAGTTATAATAATAAGAATAGCTAAGCTAAGGCCATGCCAGCCTCTCTTCTGAAGTCCTGACGATGGTTCTAAGCTAGGTACTATTATCCTTCCCATTAAAAGGAAGGGCACAAGCAGAAAAGTAAGTGTAATGAAGGGAAACACAGCTGTGTCCTCCACCATTATCTTAGGAAGACCTTTTTTTTTTAATTGAAGTATATTTGATTTATAATATTGTGTTAGTTTCAGGTATATAACATAGTGATTCAATATTTTTATAGATTATACTCCATTTAGAGTTATTACAAAACAAAGGCTATATTTCCCTGTGCTGTACAATATATCCTCGTTGCTTATTTATTTTATACATTGTAGTTTGTATCTCTTAATCCCACACCCCTAATGTGCCCCCTCCTACCCCTCTCCCCACTAGTAACTACTAGTTTATTTTCTATAGCTGTGAATCTGCTTCTGTTTTGTTATATACACTTGTTTTATTTTTTAGATTCCACATATAAGTGATAACACAGTATTTGCTCTCTCTGTCTGACTTATTTCACTAAGCATAATACTCTCTAGGTTCATCCATGTTCTTGCAAATAGCAAATTTGGTTCTTTTATGGCTGAGTAATATTCTCTTATGTATATATTACATCTTCTTTATAGTCATCTGTTGAGGTCTCTTGGGTAGCTTCCATATCTTGGCTATTGTAAGTAATGCAGCTATGAACTTGGCAGTGTATGTATCTTTTCAAATTAGTGTTCTTATTTTCTTTGACTATATACCCAGGAGTGGAATTGCTGGATCATATTGTGGCCCTATTTTTAGCTATTTGAGGAACCTCCATACAGTTTTCCATAGTGGCTGTACCCAATTTACAATCTTACCAACAGTGTATGAGGGTTCTCTTTTTTCCACATCCTTGCCAACATTTGTTATTTATTTATAGACTTTTAGATGCTAGCCATTTTAGCAGGTGTGAGGTGATATCTCCTTGTGGTTTTAATTTGCATTTCTCTGATGATTAGCGATGTTGAGCATTTTTTCATGTGGCTGTTGGCCTTTTTTACATCTTCTTGGGGAAAATGTCATGAGAAGGTCTTTCTTTAGAGTCAAATTGTTCCTTAGTTCTTTTTTTTTTTTTTTTTTTAGCACTAACTGTTAGAGCTACCCTCTGATTCCTCGTTGGTTACTTCCTAGAACCACTCTTCATTCTAGTATCTGATTCTCCCAGGAAAACTGAGCTGCTCCGACATAAAGCCTGGGGTTATTGCCCCAAGTCACCTTTCCCCCAGTGCAGACTGTCTGGGACATCCCCACGTACTTTTTACCTCATTCCCCTTTGCAGTTTCCTAGCCAGAGTTCCCATATGAAGTGAAAGAAGAAACTAATTTTCTCCTCAGATTTCTGTACTCCTGGGAAACTTATCTTGAACCATTTTTTAATTAGACAGCCCTAAGCCAGGGGTTTCCAAAATCCACTTCTTGGCACAGCTGACTTTGCTCGGGGCACGCGGAGACAGTCACAGAGCATAACACACAGAAGTCTGCAAAGATTGCTGCTGATTCTGTTGACCTGTTTAAGCCCTGATGATTTCTCTGCCACCAGGTCCTTCCTAAGTACGCAGCGACTTGTACTAAAGGGGAGTTTGGTGTGGAAGCAAGTGTCTACAAGGGACCAAGTTCAAGGCTGTAACATCACTAATTTTTCTGCCACCTAAGGTGAACCTGAAGCCTTGATCGAAAGAAAAGCCCTTTTTTTTAAGTTCTTTACATTATTTATAACATCCTTCCTCCTCACCACCCCCAACTTGTTATCCTTTATTTCCGGGACAGAATTAAATAATGGATACTCTGTCATAGGCATTTCCACAAGGTTAAGATGATGTAACCTGTTTAACAAGTATTTCATTAGGGAGAATAAAAAAGGTAGACTAAGAAATTCCAGTAAAAGTTTGTTATATAATTTTAAATGCTTTGGAATAACGTCACAATATCCTGCTTAAAAAAAGATTGGTCCTTTGTGGAAGATGTTATTAGTGAAGTCCTTGAAGCAAGTGGTGGAAAACGGCTTTTTCATTACTTCAAAGGCAATATTAAAGGATCGTGAAATTCAGAGCTCCTGGTTTTATCACAGACATTTTTATGTCAGGATTTAAACATTTTCCTGCTCGACATTCTTCTAACAACTGTAGTTTTACAGGAAAGAATTGTTATAATTGGCCTGGATCATAGTATGATGATTAAATGATAGGCATCAATTAAGCTGATATTTAAATTGAAGATATTCATATCAGATAAGACAAAAATATGATTATAATTAAGTGCATAAAATGTATAATCTGCTTTGGGAGTATGCTTTAAACCATGTGATTATTTGTTGGGGTATAAACTGTCACAAAAATTCTTCTGCCTGTTTCCCCTTTGCTCACTGTCACTAAGCATAAATAAAATGTTTCATACATATTTTCCTTAATATGATTATGAGGGTGGTTTATGTAGATTATCATGTTGAGGCTGCATCATTGAGGAATGAAAGGAAGTTGGAAATGATAACCCAGGGTCTCTCCCATGAATACAGAGTTGTCAACGTGCTTGAATTCCCCAGAGTTAACCTTTTGGTTCCTGGGATTTTGACATGTGTTATTATTACAGCATTAGCACGAATATAATAATACAACTATAATGTGCTTGCTAAGGATTGAGAGACTTAGCAATTGTGCGTACTCACTGCTTTTATGGATATAAAAAAGGTATAAAACCTGTTGAATAGCAACATTTGTAAGTTCATAGTATTTTTTTTTTACCTAGTCGGAATTAGAGAAACTCAAAAGTAACAGATTCACGGATTTCAATATTAATACTTTCTTAAACAAAAATACTCAAAGACCACAAAGGGACTATTTCATCATTTCATTTCATCATGGTACATCTTTTCACTTGGAAACTCTTGCAAATAGGAGAGTTCTTCATTAACAGGTGTCTCTGTGTCTGCTCATCTACATCTAAAATATGGGTAGATGCCAATTTTTTCTATTTCTGTTACATGATCTTACCAGCTGCCTCTCCAGGCGTTGACAGTCAACCAGGCGATGTCCACTGGGGCTGACCCCACTCCAGCTACGTGATAAGAAGCCACTGGCCTAAGTTTATCAAGGAAGTCCCACGCTTCATGCCATAGTTACCGCCCAGAGGTGGTTATGTGATCTAACTTTATCCAATTAGAGGGAAACTTTGAATTTTTTTCTAATGATTCAAAGGGAAATCTGCCTGCTACTCCTCTAATCTCACTACACATGATCTGGAAAGAGAAATATGTATGCTGAGTTATAGCTGCAGCCACGTTATGGCCAGAAGCCGGCCCAGGATGACGGTAGTTCATTAAAGGGTGAAGGAGCAGGAAGAGCGGTGAAAAATGGAACTGACCCTCACTGAATTGCACCCAGAGGCCTACCTCATCACTCTCAGTTACATGAGCCAATTAATTCCCTTCATGATTTAAGCCAGGTTGTAATGATGTTCTATTATTTATTTGTAACCAAAAGCATCTTACCAGGTACGGAAGAGTGGTATTTTGCTCATCACAGATCCAAAAATACTGAACTAACTGCACCTAAGTAACCAGAGCAATTTTTCTATGGCTGGAAGTTGACAAATCTTATTATATAGTCACAGAAGTAGTAGTTAAGTGATTGCCTGTTGTACCTTAACAATAGATTTCAAGTGCCAACCAAGATTGTAGTATTCAGTGATTTAGTGGAAAAATTTCAGCCTTCACTAAAGTCTTTTGAGAGAGAGACAAGATTGGCCTGAAACTAACCAATGTGAAAGAAGAAGTCCTCTCTACAAGTGACTTTCCTTTTTAAATTGGTAAAAGTCTGGTTATCTGGAGACTGACTGGGTGAAAAATGAAATCTCTGCCCCAAGATTAGGTCAGTTGGAGCAAAAGCAGGGAGGCAGGAGCTATAACAGGAGATAAAGCTTTATCTGGGGAAAATCTAATCCTTAGTTCTCTCCCAGTAACTGGAATTCCCAAAGAAACTCCAAGCCAAGGGTTAGGCTCTAGTTCATCCTTAGCACAATCTCCAGGCTCTCCTAATCTCATAGTTAGACTCCCAAAGTAATGCAGGCCCAGAAAGAGAATTCTCCCCCAATCTCCATCTTCGGTATAATCTTACAAAATAACAGATAGAGAAGACAGTCCCAGAGAGCAGTACCAGGGTTTGCAAGATTGGCTGACTGCATCCTTCAGTTCTGATGCAACTCAAAGACCACTCAGTGCTCTGCCCAGCTGGATGAGAAATGTGCTCTGGACCAGTGACCACCCTGTGTTGCTCCCTATTCTCCTTTTTACAGATAAACTTCGTACTGTAGATTGCCATCCTCTTTCCATCACTGTATGTTGGGAGAGGGTAAGGGAAGTGTAACTTACCGTTTGTTGACTTGTAACTGACCATTTAGAGTTATATCAGAATTTAATTTATAAATATAAAGGACTTCACCTTCACTTGAGTTGCTTGTAACTGGAAGAGACTTGCTTATCTCCCTTGAGACTAGTGGTTCTCAACTTCTATTGCTATGCAGAACCACCTGGGAATTTTTAAAATTTCTATGGCCAGGTTACTCCCAGATTAATTAAATTAGAATCTCTAGGGGAGGAACCCAGGCATCAAGTGACCTCAACCTACAGCCTAATTAAGAACCACTGCTTCCATAGCGGTGGGGATTTAGGGAACCTGGATATAGGGTGGAGGATGTGTATGGATGTGGATGTTGGTTTAGTTAAGATTGTGGTGGATCTTTCTTCTTGTTCCTCAAGAAATTTCACTCCTCTGCTTTTGGGTACCAGCCATACTCCTGATTGGCCCCATCCTAGCTTTAGTTGATCATCAAAACACACACATCTTACTGCAGATGTTGATCCAGGAGAGGACACTTGACCTAGTATGTTGCAGTTAAGGTGAAGCTCTAGACTTTTGTTTCATGGTTAGGAAAGAGAAAATTTGAAAGAAGAGTATTAATGCTGATTGTTTCTGGACAAAATCAACTTCCAGAGAATATGAGACCTTGAATAACTGCAGGAAAAGGGTGCTAGAATATACCATACCTGAAGCCTACCCTACCTCTGAATGGAGCCAATGAATTCATTGTATTGATTAGGACAGTTGGAATTGGGTTTTCTCTTGCATGTAACTGAAAGCATTCTAATTGATAGGCCCTTTAGTGGACATAGTCAGTGCTCTACTAAGATTGCCCTGGATTCCTTTTTCTATTCCCCACTACCCCTACTTCTTCTGCTTCCTATGGCCTGCACCTCTGACATTCCTCTGAGGACTGTTTTCAGGACACTGGAGCTGCTTGGCCTGTTTGCCCTTGGATTCACATCCTCCCCAGGGCAGGCCTTAGCCAGTCCCAGTACACAAGTATGAAACCCAGGGTCCTTACTTGGAGTTAAACAAACCCTGATCCCCCCGTGGGATCTGTACCTTTGCTGGGCTTCTTTCATTCCGTATCTGACATGACCAACACACTTCCCAGTTTCTGCTGGGAGCAACTCCTCAACAAATGACTTGAGCACACATCCTTACTTAGTGTCTTCCTCTGGAGAACCCAAACTAAGGCAGGTGCTGAGTTCTAGGTGCCCAGTTCTATGTGGAGCACACAGTGTAGGACTGATAAATGTGACCAGCTGGTTCAGCCGCCAATGGCCTTCTCTACAAATATGTCTTATTTCACATGTCAAATGAAGTACCAAGAAATATTTAGCAATAAGATATGTGACACAATCAAATTTTAGAGGGAAGTCTAGAGAGGTGATCTAGCAAACCTATCATGTCACGTATAAAGAGACTGAAGTCTAGTGAGGTCACGTGACTTTTCCAAGGCTCTTGGCTGCTTAATGACAAGACCAGTGCTTGAAGTCAGTGCTGTTTTGGTGCCAGAGGCAACTTGCCTACTGCTGTGCCTAACTGTAGATTTCAAGCATCTTATTCAAATCACATTTTCTCTATTTAGAGATAAACATTTTACTCCTATTGTATACAGAAGAATAGCCCAGTAGCTGAATGGTTAAAGCTGAATACTGTCTATACAAATGTAATAAATATAAATTAAATGACTCTAAAACATATGAATCATGGAGTTTGTTATTTGCTGAGCCACAGAATAGTCTAGAATGGGAAGAAATGTGACTCAAGAAGATAAAAGTCATAGACTCTGTTCTTAATTTAATCTGGAAACATAGTAGGTACTCAATAAATATTTGCTGAGTAAAGCAGAGTGAGGTTCACAAGGACATAGAGAAGAGAGGTTCCAGTGTCAATAGCAGAGAAGAGATAGACACACCTGAATTAAGAGATGAAGGAATTCATACGTTCTCGCCCTTCTTCTTGGATGTAGAACTCAGGAAGTAGGGGAGCCTTCAGTCTGCTGTTGGGTGGTATATCTAGCATTAGGAGATGGATGTTTCAGATCTTTACCCTGTTTTGTGTATTTGTGTGTGTTTAGTATGTAGCTTTTCATTATTGTACAGCTCTAATGCAGTCTAGTGAAGGTCTGAGCTGAGCCATAGGGCATTAAGGAAGGTCTTTCTGCAGTACTGGCCTTCCCTGGGCTTGCGTTTTAAAGGAGGTGCAGAGTTTCACTCCCTGGAAGTCAGCAGAAAAATGGCAAGAGTGATGAAAGAGGGATGGTCAAGGCACTGGCAGATTTTGGAGATAACAATTAGGACCCTGGTCTCCACCGCCCTTGGTCTTCACCACGTGGAGATTTTCTCTCCACTGTCATCTTAGAGGCCATGGGTTGTGTTTTTTAAATAAATTTCCTGATTTTGCTTACAAAAACCCGGAAAGATTTTTATTTAAAATAAACATAGGTAATGCCTTAGACACTCCGGGAGTTTAGTATAGACATTTAGAAAATACTTTACAGTAATCCCAAAGACCTTGCCAATCACGTCTGTATAGGCTTGGGTATGATTTTTATCCTGTCTCAAGAAAAGATAATCCAAAGCATATCTTTTAATGGAGGATAACCTGGGGAAAACTCTGTTCTAAAAAGAGAGAGAGAAATATTTATACACATATATGGATTATTAAAGTTTAAATAGATAGGAGCTTTAAGTGAAATTTCAGAAATGTCAGCATTTTTTTTTTTTTTGGCTTTTAATACTCTAAAGCTCCAGACTAAGAAGATAAAGTTGCATCGCTGATAGAATTTTAAAATTCTCCCTGTAGTCCTGCCCACATACTAAAAGAGAGGGGAAAAAGGTCAAGAGGAATTGGGGAAGCTTGTTATGAAATTAAACTTTGTTAAATCACCTGTTATATTCCAGGTACCCTACCTAATTTCAATCGTAGCTCACGTAATCTTCTAAACTACCTTCTAAATAGTATTTATCTTATATATATGAAGAAAACAGTTATACAGTGAAGTAAAATAACTTGTGCAAGGTAGTAAAAGTGATTTTAAAACCATGTTAGTTAAGTCCAAAGTTATACGAAAAATGAATAGGCAATGCTAACAAATTGGAAAATTCAATTAATAATGAAAGATCTTTAAAAAAAAAAAGACTTTTAAAAAAGTTAATCGTTATTTGGGAGAAAATAAAAACTTTTGCATTTTGTTATATACTTGGAGGTGAAGGGGAGGCCTGAAAAACAAAGTACCTAATGTATAATCACTCAAGCTGGAAGGGCTGATGGTTTGCCCTGGGGTTAACCACCAAGGGTTGTGAGGTGTCCTTAGGCCAATATATATACGTAAAGATGCAAGGTGTTTATCTAGGAGCCTGGGCCAAGGTCTGCTGTTCCCAGAGTTGGCTCTGGGCCCTGGAAAGTTGACTAAAGTGAAATTCTGTGTATGAACTCCATTTTTCCATTGAGTCTTATTTGAAAACAAGAGTT
The DNA here is from genome assembly GCF_036321535.1 of Camelus dromedarius. NCBI lineage: Eukaryota > Metazoa > Chordata > Mammalia > Artiodactyla > Camelidae > Camelus > Camelus dromedarius. Next base: position 15,944,664 of record NC_087441.1, on the reverse strand, counting down.
GAATTCAGCTAATCAACAAGTATTTGTTGAGTGTTCATTCAAGGCACAATTTTCATTAGGTTTTACACAATGGAGACTAGATGAGAGTAACAGTGACCAGTAACAGCCTGAAGAAAAGAGATTTGTCTTTATTTGGTGATGCAGAGTTATTTTAGCCCCCTTCACAACCATTTCTAGTTCTTCTTTCTAAATTACACAAACTGAAACCTTAGCTCATCATCTCTCGTCCAGTTCCTCACCTCAAGTCATTCAGATTCAACACAAAACAGAGCCTGTTCACTGCCAGAGGCAAAGTGTGAGAAAGTCAGGGTGCTAAGACAACTTGCCAACGTTTACTTAGCACTTACCATGTACCAGGAAATGACCTAACGTCTTAAGATGTATAAATTGATTAAATCCTAATAACGCTGTGGGTGGATATTTTCATTATTCCACATCTATGAAGAGAGTAAGACACACTGTTGTCATTATGTTCACACTCTCTGGAGGAATAGGGATGTTCTCAATCAGACGAGAGTTAGTGAAGGTGGTGGGGTAAAGATAGGGGTAAATTTTTAGATGGAATGGAAAAATTGAGAGGATGATCTTTACCTTCTCTGTAAAATAGGAGGCAATAGGAGGAGAAGGTGGTGAAAAGGAATTAAAAATTGAATGTTATTATGACTTGGCACTCTGATATTAGACACCTTACATAAAGCTTTTATCGACTGCTAACTAGAGCCCTAACCCTTCCAGGAAGGTAAAATTACTCCTATTTCCCAAAAAAAAAAAAAAAAAAGGCACCTGAAGATTTGAGAAATTAAGTTGCTTGCCACACAGTCTACGATCTCAGCCTTATTTGCCACCAATCCTTGGTTCTTTCCCCTGGGCCATGTTACTTCTCAGTTCTCAAATTGGTAGGAATGAGCTCGAGCTTGGGAAATTAAGAACAGCACAGGTTTGGAATAGTCACCAAGGGAAATGAAACTCACAACCAGGTAGAAGTAAGCAAAGAATTGCCCAGTAAGTGAGGACTGGAGATCGCAAAGTGTGATATTAAAATGGAGTCAATCTGGATGATTAATTGACTCCTGATAGCAAGACAGTGTGCACAGCGTGAAGTTTGGACCCGCTGGAGACATGGAGGTAAATAGATGGGTCTAACCAGAACTCATAACATTGGTGCACACAAGCACCTAGAATACAAGGCAAAAAATTATATACGATACGTGCTGTGAGAGAGGAACAGAGAATGTCATACTTCCTTTACTCTAATTCAAAATTTCATTTTTTAACATCTCAAAATTAGGATACTTCTTAAAATGGGTAGTATCTTTATTTATTTATTTATTTATTTTTAACCAATGACCAGGTAGCTGTCATGACTTAGCTGTGATTGCTGCACAGTCTTGAACTTGGTCATGGGTGTTCACACTGCCTTCACCTCAGATGGGTTGTATGTGGATACTACAGGTATTGATTTGCATATGCCATTTAAAGCGTCTTGAAAAGTACTCTATGATTTTGTATTGAAAACACTATCATCCATGTAGAGGCATGGAAATAGTGCTGAGAAGCATATATGATATGTTAATGGAGCAAATATTTATATTTATGAAGTAAATATGAACACAAGTTTGTATTTTATAAGAAGTAATGAGGCAAGTGCCTTACATGACCTATTCCCACAAGTAGTTGCAGCTAATTATGCTTTGTTACTAAGATAATTGGAAAAGGATTGCCTAGCACAAATCAAGAAATTCAGCTAAATGTACGAGAAATTGTCAAATGCTTAGGACTTAAAGTATTCCAGTTATCTCTTGCTATGTAACAAATCATTCTCCAAACTAAATGGCTTAGAACAATACTGATCATTTTACTATCTCATAGGCTTATAGAAGGGCTTGCCTGGGTGGTTCTTGTTCAAGTTCTCTCATGCAGTTACAGTCAGGAGACTAGAGATGAAACACAGGATACTGAAACACCTGGAGGCTGGTCAGGGCATCTTTCTCTCCCTATGTGGTCTCAAGGCCTCTCCCTATGGTCTCTCTCCATGGGCTCCTTTGAGCTTTGAAATGTCTTGGCAGCCCTAGAGCAACTGGACTGTCTACATGGCAGCTGAAGTCTTCAAGAGCGAGTACTCCAATGAGCAAGGTGGACGCTGAATCATCGATCATAACCTAGCTTTAGAAGTTATGCAGCATTGCTTCTGCTGCCTCCAGTCAGTTACAGGCAAGTTAGAAGCCTGCCCAGATTCAAGGGGAAAGGAATTAACTTCACCTCTTGATTGGGGAGCAGCAAGTTCCTAGAAGAGCATGTGGGCCAGGAGATAATATTGCAGCTGTATTTAGAAAATACAGTCTGTCACAAGACAAAAGAAATGTCAAAGCGACATGAGGCTGGCACTACCAATTCATTCATTGTGCAGGACTTAGCATTAAAACACTGACCTTCCATTGAACTTCCTGCTGACTTTGAAAAGAAGTTATCTAACTTCCAGCAACACGTGATTCGACTGGGAGGGGAGAGGGTGGAGAATGAAACTACAAGTTTATGCTAATTAAACCCTGGTGCTCCTGAAATAAGCTGTCAATGCTAAAGATGTTAAAGAGGTCAGGATCATGATCTTGTTACATGTCTTCCATGTCTGAGTGCTCTTGGAAGAGTTCATTAGATAAATTAAAAGAAGAACTCTAAGATAAGGGAGCACTATGCTATATTTTAACTGGCAACATTTTTTTCAGTGGTGCATAAAATGATAGTATGTCTTACAATCCATGCCATCTTTTGCTTTGATGAAGGACAGTAGTGCCATGAAAGTATAAAGTCAGCAGAAATTTCCTCCTCTTGGTAGAGTCAGAAGACCCATAGAAGTGGTACTGGGAATTTTAAGACTTTGGGAGGTAGAAAGGAGGCTTAAAAGATGAAGCAAGAAGTGAGGGAATATGTTTGAAAAACACTTTGCAACCAAACCCCATCCCATCTACTCAGGCTTTTCCCCATCATTCCATGTGTAATTCCCACTCTAATCATTCTTTCCACTTTCCCTTGTAAGATTCTGCCGATCCCTCCTGATTCTTTGCAGATCCTGCCAACTCCATAATGAAAAGATTTTTCATTGGTTGCCACTGGAGATAGCTCAGGTGGGCTGGCAGGGCAGAGCCTGCTTTATCTGTTTTACCTATTGGGACTTCTTATAAGGTTTCTATTGATGAATGGGATTCACAGCTTTAAAACAAAACCAAACTGTGCACTGTAATATGTTGTTACATAGATTGCATGCTGCAGTCTTAAAGCATATGACTAATTAGCCATCATCCATTCATTCAGTTAACACCTACTTATGAGCATCTTCTAGATGTTAGGTAATGTGCAAGGCAATGGCTATTCTTGATACATCTTGCTTCATGGAACTTCTGACTGACTTGGAATGGACTTATGTTCATTTCTTTGGGGCAGATATCTGAGAATGAAATTGCTGAATCTGTTTTTGTGTGTTCAACTTTTGTTAAAGTAGCTGTGCTATTTTACATTCCTTCTGGCTATGATGAGACTGCCAGTTGGTCCACATCCTCACTGTCACTTGGTATGGTTAGTCTTTTTTAACAGTCTAGCTATTCTAAGGATGTACATTAATATATCACGGCAGTTTTCATTGGTACTCCCTAGATAACTGATGATATTGAGCAGCTTTTCATGTGCTTATTGCTCACTCTTTTATCTTCTATTGTGAAATGTCTGTTCAAATCTTTTGTCATTTTAGTTGGAGTTTTTGTCTTCTTATTGAGCTGTAAATTTTGTATAGCTTTTGTTTATGAGTTCTTGGTCAGATATATGTATTGTGATTATTTTATCCCATCCTGTGGTTTACTTTTTCATTTTCTTGATGGTGTCTTTCAAAGAGCAAAGTTTTAAATTTTGATTAAGTCTTACTTATCAACGTGTTCTGTTATGGTTCATGCTTTTTTGTCCCATTGAAAGATGCTTGCTTATCCCAAGGTTGTAAAAATTTTGTCTGACATTTTCTTCTAGAGCTTTTATAATTTTAGCTTTCACATATAAATATGATCCATTTCTAATTTTTTAAAAATATAATGTGAGATAATGGAGTTTATTTTTAAATTTTCTGATTTACTTTTCAGCTGTCACTACTTCCTCCGATTACTGCTCCCCTATTTTTTATGCCCTCTCACACTTTCTGACTGGTTTCTACTATTCTAGGAAACTATATAGTTGAATTCATTGGAAGATGAACCAAAGCCTACTTAAACTGAAATAGTTGAAAAACAACAATTTAAAGTGCATGGGGATTTTAGGCATCTATTTTAGCAACATTGGAGCCTGCTTCTGCTGGCTTTAAGGGTCTCATTTATTTCAGATGGTCACATAATGGGACCTCTGGAGAAGTGACATGCTAGTTCCTCTACTATATTATTTTATTTGAGTTCATTTTATGGTGTATAGTTTCTTAAACCCTAGGCCATCTATTTTACTATTAGTAATTCTACACACTGTGCCTAGTATAATGCCAGTCATATAAAAAGTGCTCAGAAAAACAGAAACAGACAGACAGACACACACACACACACACACACACAAAGTAGTTGGTAAATTAAATATGTTCTGGTGATTGGCAGCAAATAGAAATGACACCATTTCAGACTTACTGCTTTCTAGAGCAGTGGACTTCATTTTTCGCTATTGTATATTTTTGACCATGCGCTCTCTCTAAAGTACGTATATTTGCTTATTTACATATTACATACATATATCATTGCATACCAAGTTTTTTTATTTATGACATTAAAAAATAGAAATTGAAAAAAATGGAATAAATCTAAGTGAAACTTGCAATATTTTCATCCTGTACGCAAATCATATTGATTTTGTTCTTGGCGACGTAATATAGAATTCCTAATTTTCAAATTGGATTCTGAAATTAAGCATTAGTGTGTGAATATTACAATCATGAATTTTCACACACTGGATTACCGAATGATCAATAGAGGAAATATGTTTACTAATAATTAGGCTATTATATTTAGAACCCATGTCAATTAATAAAATTTCATATCAACTAATAATTATTGTAAAGATACAATGATTTTTTGACAATAAAACTCTCCTTTAAAAACTATAACACCACATAATCTATTTTGACCAAACTTTAATTTGTTGCTTAAAAAAATAAGCACTTCTGAATTGCTTTACTCAAAAACACCACAGAGTTGTGAAGAGGATGTCTGTGCATTTCCTGTGAAAATATTTGGGCACCCCCCATACATCTGTATAATTCTTGTATTTATAATCATTCATATTCAGCATGCGCTTTCTAAATACACCAGTGAAAAATAAAATGATTACTGTTCCTCAAATGTTCAGCAGGCACTCTAAATTAGCCAGCTGGTCTCTTGTCATGGCTGAAAATGTATGGTCTTTTTATAAAAAGTGACAATAAATACATCCATGGCATCAGGCACTTTATATGCAAGTGGAAGTTCCATTGGTGCAATGACTTACGATTGGAGAAGAGCAAAAAGTGTGTAAAGAAAGAGAATCCATGAGAACAGTGCTTTGCATGCCTTGCAGTGGCTCACAGAGAATAATTCATTTTAAGGAAGTGAAATCACATTGTTTTATGGCAAGGCAGCAATCTCAAGGTCCACATGTTAAGTTTTTTTTTATTATTATTATTGAAGATTAGGAAGTCATTTAAAAACATGACCTGTTAGAACAATTCAGTGCACCAAGTCTATTTGCAAAAATCATGTTGTAAATCATGATTCATTATGTGATTGTGATCAGCATACAGTGTTAGAAATTCATCTCTCCTGATGATATAGTCCTTTCTGTGCAGTTCCTTTTATGCAATGGAATAGTCCCCATTCCCCTCTTTTATTTATTAGTTTTTTCCTTTGCTCTATATTGTTCCTCTATTTTATTTTTTGCTCTATTTTAAACTACCTTATACTTTTTTGGCCTATCTTTTGTAATCTAGCTGTGTCACCAGTACTGTAAAATACATCATAGGTACAAAAGACCGTAATAAACAAAACCATCTTTATTTTCACTGAGACTCTGGACTTAGACTCTCTCACAGATCATGAAGTAAGAAACAAATGAACGCGTGGATGATCATGGAGTTGCAGGGCCACAGGGATGGGAGAACTTGAGAGATTTTCTACCCTGGTCCCCTTGTTTAAAGATGAGAAACTGAGACCCAGGGAGGCCAAGCTACTTGGTCAGAGAGTGACAGTGCAGACTTGTCTTAGTCCCATACTAGCACTTCCTCCTTCTGCCTAAACTCCCTTTGGGATTAAAACCAACAGAATTGTGCAATGGGCAGTCATCATCTTGACAGTGAAACTGTTGGTGACAATTGTCTCTTTCCTTGAGAATCCATTCGACCATTATTCTCTGATGTTGACGGAGTACATACCACACACCAGGACTGTGAAGGACACAACAGTGAACTCAGGAAACAGCCCTGCCTTCATAGAGGCAGCGTTCTAATGGAGCGAGACAGACATTAACAGCATAAATGAGCAAAATGTATAGTATGCAAGATGATAATAAATGTTTTGAAATAAAACAAGGCAAGGAAAGGAAATTGAGGATAAAGGTGATAAAGGAAATTGAGGATAAATGTCACAGAAAAGGTGACATTTGAGTGAAACCCTTTGTCAGTAACGAGCCAGGCAAGCTGTTTCTTTCATGCCTCTGGAAGAAAGCCAAGATTTCCCATACATCTCTGCTTCATCTTCCACAAGTACAGTTATCCCTCAGTATCTGCAGAGGATTGGTTCAGGACTCCCACAGGTACCAAAGTCTGCTGATGCTCAAACCCCTTATACAGAAGGAAGCAATACAGCTGGCTGCCATACCTGTGATGCAGAACCCACGGACAGAGAGAGCTGCCTGTGGTCAACCAGCTGTACATCCTGATGTCAGCGTTCTTTCTTTTATCCAAAGTATTTGCAATCAGAACGACTTCTTTTATGTTGCTCATCTAGATATAAGTGATTCTAGCACGATAACTCTGCCCATGAAAAATGTAAATGGACTTAGCCAGCATTTGAGAACTGGGCAGAGAAAACTGGATTTGTGTCAGCTGAGCCAGGGTCCACTTTTCTATTTATTCTCTGCGCATCAGTTAAGCTTAGTCTACAGGACTTAGATGAATCACAGCTTGAGAGATCTCTACCACTTGGAAACACTTTATCCTGAGACCTGGAAAGCACAGTTCAGGGGAAAAGCCATTTATTTGCTTGAAAGAGAAGCAGTTTTCTGACAATGACCATACCCTTAAACATCTTTTGAAAGAAAAGAATTCTCAATAAGCTGCAGTGGTTTAACCATTAACTAACTTGTATTGCAGGTTGAGGAGAGCTAGCTTTGTGATTGTTGGTTTTCTCATGTTTTAGATAATGTCAAAAGAAGAAAAGATTCTTTGATTTTAAAAATTTCAAGAATCTCTGTGTATCTATCATACACAAGAATACATATGAGACTTATAACCAAAAATACTTTATGTATAAATGCATAAACTACATATCCACATATAACGATAGAATCCCTTAGGCTGTCAGATTTCATTTATATGTCTTACTTACAAAAATTCTATTTCAGAGGAAAAGAGGTCTTCATCAAATTGCCAGTGCCATCTTCATTTACTCACCTGTTCATTTGCAAATATTTATTCAGTGTATATTACATGCCAGGCACTGTACTAGATGTAGTCTATGTGATAAGTTCTAGAACTACTTTTTCTATAATTTGTTTATTTCCTTCTTAAGTTGAAGATCACCCTTAATTAGGTGCTTATTGGATGAATGCCTTTCCAAATTTGTTTGTGTATTAATACATTATAAAATATAATAATATATGAACTTTGAATCATCAGTTTTGGCGGGGGGGGGGGAGGACAGAATGGGCAGATTTGAATTAACCTAAGTGTTAACTTAAGAGGTGGAAGTGTACCTCATTTTAAGAGAATAGGCTATCTAAATAAACAACAAATCAATTAGAAGTGTGATGATATTATTAAGTAACAAAATAAATTTCAAAATGTTTAATTTCTAGATAGACTCTTCATAATAATATAGTGTCAAAAGAGATATCAAATCTGTTTTCAAACAAGGCATGGATGTTCAGGATTTTCAAAAATTTCAGTAATAGAGGATTTCACTTATGGAAGGATGGAGTGGACATATTTTTCCATATTCCTGTATCATATACTCGAAAGTTGCTATCTGAATAGAACATAAATGTCTGGCCATTAAAAAGTGGTGATTATTTGAGGTGATGGAAATGTTTACTATCCTGATTTTTGGTAGTCATTTCATAATATATATATGTGTATCAAATCATCATGCTGTACATTCTAATCTTACACAATGTCATATGTCAACTACATCTCAATAAAGCTGGAGGTGGGGAAGACACTGACCCTTAGGGGAAAAAGAGCATATTGCCAGGCAGAAATGTTCACAATTTTCTCTCATTTCTTGGGTGGAAAATTGGAGTTCAGCAGACTCTACCTTAAAACATGTTCAAGAAACCTACAAGTGCCTGATAATTGTGTCTGTTCCACAAGCCCCAAAGAGCAAGGAGAGAAAATTCTTACATAACACACTGTGACTGCAAGTAGAACATTAATACAGGAAAAACTGATCAGTTGGACTTCCTCAAAGTTGAAAACTTTTGCTCTGTGAGAGACCCTGCTAATAAGCTGAAAAAAGAAAAAAAAAAAACTACAGAGTGAAAGAAAATATTTACAAACCACATAGTTAACAAAAGATTAGTACCCAGAATATATAAAGAACTCTCAAAAATCAACATTAAAAAATAAACAGTTTAATTAGAAAATGGACAAAGATGTGAAGAGACATTTCAGCAAAGAAGAGATACAGATGCCTGATAAGCACATGACATGATGTTCAACATCATCAGGGAAATGCAAATTAAAGCACCACCAAGGTATCAGGACACATCTATCAGAACGGCTAACACCAAAAATAGTGAAAACACCAAATGCTGGCAAGGATGCAGAGAAGTTGGATCACTCAGAAACTGCTGGGCTGAACATGTACAGCAGAACGGCCACTCTGAAAAACTGACAAGCGTCTTAGAAAGCTAAACATATAACTTCTCCTCTACCCGGCAATTGCCCTCCTAGGCATTTTTCCAGAGAAATGAAAACTTGACCATGAATGATTTAAACAACTTTATTTATAATAACCAAAAACTGAAAGCAAACAAATGTCTATCAAGAGGTGAATGGTCAAACAAACCAAAGTACATCCATACCATGAAATACTTGAAAGCAAAGAGGAATAAACATGAATTTGAAGGGCATTATGCTAAGTGAAGTAAGTCAGAGAAAGACAAATGCTATACGATATCACTTATATGTGGAATCTAAAAAATACAACAAACTAGTGAATATTTAAAAAAAAAAAAAAAAAGCTGACTCCCAAGTATAGAGAACAAACTAGCAGTTACCAATGGGGAGAGGGGAGGGGGAGGGGCAATATAGGAGTAGGAGGATAAGAGGTGCAACTATTAGGTATAAAATAAGCTACAAGGATATACTGTACAACATGGGGAATATAGCCAGTATTTTATAATAACTATAAATGGAATATAACCTTTAAAAATTGTGAATCACTATATTGTACACCTGTAACTTACATAATATTGTACAGCAACTTCAATTTAAAAAAGAACTGAACTATTGATACACACGATAACATGGGTGAATCTCCAGAGAATTTATCCTGAATCAGAAAACTCAATCCTAAAAGGTTACATACTAAAGACTCTATTTATATAACATTATTGAAATGGTGAAATTATAGAAATGGAGAAACATAGTGGTGTATTCAAGAAGGGAAGGTGAGCTGGAGGTGGGAGGGACGTGGGTATGGCTTTAAAGAACACCGTGAGGGATCCCTGTGATGATGGAAATGTTCTGTGCCTTGCCTGTATCCGTGTCAATATCCATGTTGTGATATTGCACTACCTGTGGTTTTATAAGATGTTACCACTGGAGAAAACTGGGTAAAGGATACCCAAGATTTCTCTGTATTATTTCTCACAAATGCATATAAACCTACAATTATCTGAAAATAAAATTTTGATTTAAAAAACTACACTGGCTCCACTTAACATGCAGTCTTCTCTGCTTGCATTAACCATTTAGATTTTCAATATAGTAAAGAGAATTCAGAAAGACTGAATGGATTTTAAATTCTTTAATTGCCTTCCTTAAGAAGAAATTGGTAAATTCACCAAAGAGACTTGTTAATGACCACAGAGATTTATTCATATTATTGATTGACTTAGTAAGCCACTGAAATAACAGAAAATCAAATAAACAGGGTCCCAATTTGTTTTCTTTTTATTCTATAGTTGTCCTCTTTCTTAATCAAATCAGATAAAAATTATAAGATATCCTGTGGTTCATGCTGTTACAAGGAATGATCTATTTCTCCATATAAGAATTATCCAGTTAAAATGGCTCTTCTCTAAAACTCAGGTTGAAGGTCCTCAACTCAACAGACATTTGGTGAGAACCTACTATGTGTCAGGCACTGCTCTAGACACTGGATTCCGAGAGGGGAACCAAGGAATGCCCGTGCTCTCCTGGCAAACACACACATACCCGTTAATAAGGACTGTGTAATAATTCTCTGCTTGGGCACAGCCCATGAAAATACTGTCTTTCTGAATTATGTAGTATGGTTTGTTTATTTGGTTGGTTGGTTTGATTTGTTTTCTTAGCAGAAAATAAACCAAATAAGGAGTGTGCATCTCTGTGAGGACTACAGAGAAGGTAGTTATTTGGGAATCTCTTCAACATTATCTGGAGGCATCTTCTTCTGTTTCCTTCTAATGGAGTCATTGTGTTTCAGTAATATAAACTGGTTCCAGTTCACCTCGAAGAAGGGAGAGTGCGGGGAGACTGAGGTCTTCCCTTTTCTAGCCTTTATCTGTTCACAGGCGTTCCTCCTTGGTTATTCCATAAGCGCCTGTGTGTGCATCACCCTGGAAGCGCAAGCAAAGCAATGATGGGTCCCACAGGAACAGAAGAAAAAGCTGATTACAATTTGTCCTTGTTTCTTAAGAAAATAACTTACCACTCTGTCCTCGTCCTTCGTGTATATCCAGAATTCAGTGTGTCAAGCTTCCTTATGATTCTGCTTTACTTTTACCAACTATCTTTTTTTTTTAGATTCTAAATCCTGAATCTTAATTAGATTTAGATTTTAAGTTCATTCTTGTTCTGCTGGAAACTATGATGGAAGATCGCTTAGGATACTTCAGGCTTTGTTTCTACTTGGGACAAACTGGGGGAGATCCAATTTCACTAGGACCATTGTGGAAGCCTTAGAGGAAACACAAAAGAAAAAGAGTAGGGGAAAAAAAGATGATAAGTCCACCCCCATCATCTCAGCTGTGATTTTATAGGCATGCATTTTGGGGAATATTAGGTCAGCCATCTCTCTTTAGGAATATATTATTTTGAATTCGAACTAAATGTAAATCCGGAGGATGCCGTATTCATTAAGACTGCTTAAGTGATTTCTGCGACCTAGAATTGGATAAGATGTCTGATTATGAATAAGAATTTGCTGCAGAGATTGTTGTGGAAGGGGTAATGAGGTGCAGGTGGGTCACTGAAATCCACCGACAGGGCTGAGTAAAGAATAGAATTTGAAGCTTTTTCCGAGATTCATGGTAGAGCTTTCACAAAACAGTTTTTTTCATCTGTAATAAAAGTACCTTGCTTGTTCAATGCCACCAATACCTGCCTCACAGCACAGAATGGAGAGCAGAGGGTAGCCGTGGCTTTCCATGCGTACCTGTTAGGGCCGTACCTGATTCATCGAGAGTAACTCATACGTGCTCACCCTTCAGCCAGGATCCCCTCTGACTGCACAAAGGCACTAAACAAAATCCCCTCCTGGCAGGGAGAAGCAGCCCCTCGACCTCCTCCCTGTAATTTTCCCCTCCAGCCAGGCATTCCTCAGTAGGTTCCATCCTTAACCCCAGTACTAATTCTCCAGGTCTTTATCTGAACTACTTTTAAATTTAATTTAAGCAACTATTTGCTCCATTAATCCATGCAGCCCGTAAGCACACCGTGTGCATTTACTGTATGATATTTCAAATGAAGTGAAACTTCAAAGCCGTTTGATAGAGATGGGAAAAGAGGGGCCTGATATAGCCAGAAGGAAGTAATAATCTCCCAAAGATCTCAGCAGGAGAGCTAAACTTAGCGGCAGACTTTGCTTTCCATTTAACTTTAAATGTACAGGTACTTGGAGCATCTTGGGACCCTGCCTTGTGTTGCAGATAAAGCCTCAAGAATGAGGAGGAGAATGGATATATACCTGGTCAAAATGAGTATTTCCCTTCATCTCAAATTCTCTTTCCTTGCCCAGGTTACCAAGGAAATAGAATTCTTGATGTTTTGTTTGCAAATGTATATTCTTTGCCTTGAAGCAGGAGTTCTCTGTGCTGGGAGGTAAGGGGCGGGTTGAAGGACAAAAGCAGCTGCCCAGGAGCTGATCAAGGGACTTGGATCTAACTTCAGGGCATCATCAAGTGTCTGAGGGAACAAGATCTTGTTGCTCCCTCACTTTGTAGGAACTGGAATGCCCAAGAGATTGATGCATTTCTTTGCTTTGTCCTCCATGTCCAGTTACAAAGTGGACTGGGTGGAAGCAGGGGTTTCCAGGCCAGCTGGAAGAGGATCAGCGTGGATCAGGCTTCTGCCTCCTACCTTCTGTAGTCACATAAAACACACGCATGCACTGCCTTCAACGGTATCATCCACTTTTCTCCATTTGCAGATCATATTATCTGATAGCAGAGGTTTTTCTAAAATGCAAGCATCCACAGCCCCTTCAATATAGTATAGAGAGCACAGAGGTAAAACATCCAAATCTAGATGTAAGAGGGAAAAAAGTTTTGTTCCATCTACAGTTAGAGTCACTTGTCTAGAAATGAGAGTCTTTTGACTCTCGTTGCTAACTGCTCTTACTTCCCATTTTTTAGTAAAATATTAATTCAACAAGAATTTTTCATTACCAGGGCCTCCCTGGAAAGAACTTACAGTACTTTGGGGGAAAACTTGAAAGCATCCCAGAGACGATTAAACTTGAAAACACAGAAAACAAAAACTAAATAATGAATAGTGAAATGCTAAAAGAATACACTCAGGTGCAAAAAAAAAAATATTGGTTGAGGTGTAGTGAGTCCTGGAGGCTGGAATTCATGAGTATAATTAAGAAATCAGAGTGACCATAAGACTGTTTACTAAGTCTGCAAGTCTGTTTCTGTTTTGTAGATGAGTTCATGGTGTCCTTTTTTTAAGATTTCACATATAAGTGATATCATATGGTATTTTTCTTTATCTGTCTGGCTTACTTCACTTAGAATGACCTTAGTAAACAATGTTATGTTTACAAGGGAAAAGGGGTAGGAGGGGATCAATTTGGGAGTTTGAGATTTACAACTATTAGCCACTATATATAAAAAGATTTTTTAAAATTTCTTTTGTATAGCACAGGGAACTATGTTCAATATCTTGTAATAACCTTTAATGGAGAAAAATATGAATACAAATATATGTGTGTGTATGTATGACTGGGACATTGTACTGTACACCAGAGATTGACACATTGTAATTGACTGTTCTTCAATTAAAAAAAAAGAGAAATCGGGGTGAGGCCCTGATCCTGTCCTGTAAACACTAAAAAGATGTGTCTGTCTTCGAGACCTAATTCAGGGCCATTTTAGGTGAGGTCTCATTTCTCCCTGGGTGAGTCACTTGGTGGTTTATTCAGTTTTTAAATCTGAAAGCCATATTTCTTTTCCATCACAGTTGCGTGGCCCACAACAATCACAATTAGAATGCTTAAGTCAAAAGCAAACAGTCGTTGCCGGGAGCTTCCACCAGTGTGCTGAGCTAGAAGTCGCTCTTGGTTACTTGCTCACTTGACCATACTTTCGATGTGGGTGCGCATTGTATTATAATTGCTTGTGGAAATAGCCTTTGTGCTTTCAGATTTTTGTGGGGCCTTATACTGCTGATGTTGTCACAGCACAGTTTTTCTTTTCATATAAAAAGTGAGTTAGAAGCAGATAAAAAGAGAAGCATTTGATTGCCCTCAATCAGACTCTGGCTTTCGCTTGTCATTAAATCAGAGGCTTATTTGAAACCCGTTATTGACAGTAACCCATTCGTAGCCTGCTTATGTGATTCTCCAGTTCATGTGTAATTTCATGTTTTATTTGTTCTTCATGCACTGCTGCTGTGATGTGCTCATTGTTATGCACCATTTCGGGGGAGTCTCACCTTGGAGTGTGCTTAGAAAGCTGGCAGAAAACAGAATTCAGTCTGTGGGTTAGCCATGTGGAAATGACAGTGAAAAAATCAAATTGAATTTATAAGCCCAGTTCCTCATTCCTTGCTGTAGATGGTAACTGCAATTTGAAATGGCATCATTTTAACATTTTTTAGTTTCTTTACTAGGCGGTATATAATGCTCAGAGTCAGCTAAATTATTAAACCTTTTCTAATTTCCATCAAAATTCTCTTTGGACAGAAAAAGATATGACAACCTCAGGCTGAAAGTGAACTGAAATCTACGTGTAAAACTAGGTGGGATGTGTGTGTTCCACTTCTCTGTTCGTGGTTCGTGGTTCTACATGAATGTACTATATATATATTTGTGCTTATGAATGTATATGTATGTGTACTTTTACGTTGATCTGCCTGACACCTTGTCCTCTGTGCCAATTAAATCTCTCTCAAGGAGTAATAGTCGTGTCATACATTATTGTAAGTAAACAAATGTGTATGTGCAGATCATTTCTTACCCATATGTCACCTCTAACCTTTGTGTAAAATGTCTTTTGCATTAGCATAAGTATTAAGAAGATGCCATTTCTGCTATATATAGGGCTGCCTTCAGCTAATCAGTTTTTCATGCATTTAAATAGGAATATTAGAATGATGGTAATTACTTTAGTTTTCCATGAATGATCCATCAAGACATCGCCTTTCACTGGATGGTATTGCTCAGGGTAAGTAGGACAGAGTTAAATTGTTAGCTGGGTTGGAATATCTTCAGTGTTTTGTTGGTGACTTTTAAACAAAATTCATTCTTAAGCCCATTATATTTTCTAAAAGTAAATGCACAAGCTGCTTTAGAAAGACTAGAGTAATCTGAAGCACATGGAGACTAAGTGAAATTGTAATGAAATGTAAAATAAGACCTGTTATTAAATGCATGAGAGACAAAAGACTTTCAGGCAGATAACAAAACCCCACGTATACAGACACACACACACAGACACACACACTAGATGAATGTGGAAAAATTCATGTGTACTTTGTGAAAAAGCACCTTTTATCAAAATGAGACTTTTCTTTCTTCCTTTACACAAACATCCCTCTGTGGTTTCACAAATTACTTTTACTTGTAAACTCAAACTTTATAAGGTTGAATTTAAAACAGTTAGTACTTTATACACTTACATCATTCAATTATTGGAGTTAGATGTCACAAATGAACAAATATTTTAAACTGCCTGGTAGCTGGTGGTTCTGTTTCAGCCGTGTTTCCTGCTTTGTCTGCACAGCAGTGTTTGTTTGCACCAAGATATCAAAATAATTGCATGTTTTGCTTCATTGTTTTCTAAAAATTAGTAGGAAATTGGAGAAAATGATGGGTTTGATACTGCAAACAACATAGTCATTTAAACCTACAACCCAGATAAGGGCAGGAATCTCAATTCAGGCTGAAAGGAGCAAATCTTTAGCTCAACAAAATAATTGTTGAACTTAAACAAGACAAATCTGTGTTCAAATATGTATTCAAAGAATAAAGATTGAAGCATATTTTCATCTTAAAAAAGCCTTCCACAAAATTGTGTGCTTGTACATGTTTATATATATATGTGTGTAGAAATATATATGCATTCTTATAAATGCATAGCAAGGCACACACCAGATGAGTAGCAGTGGTTACCTGTGGGGCTGGGAATGGGATTTATGAAAAAATAAAAGTTAGGCTTTTATTTTGTATTTCAGTATCATCTGTATTTTTGCAATATATTTGTATATTACTTGGATAATTAAAAAAAACAGTAAACAAGTAAATGACTAAAAGAACATGTATAAAAAGCTTGAAACATATTGACAAATTTTCCACCTAAGAGGTGATGTTTAATTAGAGATTTTGGAATACTTTTTATAGCTCAGAAAGTAGAAGCTCCTTCTAACACTGCAGTCTGTCTTTGGGATATTAGTCCCTCTTAGATGTTCTCGGGAAAGCTTCATGCACGAGAACACAGGACTACCTGCACATTGTGAAATATGATCGGCCTCACGACCCAGTGGGATGTCCGTGTTATCGGTCAGGTGATAATACTGAGGCTCACGAAGGCTTGTGGGAAATTTTCCCAGATTCATATGGCCGTAGGTGATAGAACTGAACATGAGCCCACGAGCACATCTTTGGGTACAGGTCCAGCGTGCGGCATTGGTTGCAGTGGACTGAAGGTGTCCCTCCAAAATTTATATATTGAAGTCTTAACCCCCCACATGTCTGTATTGGAGATAGGATCTTGAAGGAGGTAATTAAGATTAAATGAGGTCATAAGGGTGGAACCCTGATGCCATAAACCTGGTGTCCTTATATAAAAAGGAAGAGACACCAGCCATCTCTCTCCACCTGCCCTGTCATGTAAGGACACAGTCTACAGACACAAGCTAGCAAGAGGGCTCTCACCAGGAACTGAATCAGTTGACACCTTGATCTTGGACTTCCCAGCCTCTAGAACTGTAAAAAAATAAGTTTCTGTTATTTGTCACCCAGGATATGGTATTTTGTAATAGCAGCTGAGCAGACTAACACCCTGGTAGAAAGGCCCTTGTCTTCCCAAAAGTCAAAGACATTCCAGCATCCTTTTGTCCCACAAAATCTTTTTCACCTTACCATAGATTACAAACTATATTACCTGTCTTTTCACGATTAGCAGCCACCAGTGTTTACTATCATTGCGAGACTGGGACTGCTAGCATTCCACAGAAAATGATGCTGGGGTGAGGCCTAGGCTTATTACCAAAGTATGAAAAATACTTTGCCACACCATTAACAGTTCCCAAATGACTCTGTAAATGTAACCACTGCGCCTCTGTGTGTAGTAGCCTAGAAAGAACTTGATCCTTGGATTCATACAGACGTTTTCAAATTCCAGCTCTGCCACTAAAAACTGTAGAACCGGTTCCTTAGCCTAAGGCTCAGTTCTGCAGGATTTAGAGTTGTGCTTGAGGTCTGGCTTGTACCTCATAGGATTGCCAGCATTAAATGTAACAACGCACATCAGCTAATTCCCTTAGCTCCTGGCGCAGGTTGGGTACCCGATAAATGTTAAGTCATCGTCCCTCCCTTCTCTTGCTTCCTTCATGTACTTTTGCCCCATTGTCTCCCATATCTTGTTTTTTTTTTTCCCTGCTCGTTTACAAAAAGTTGTTTTTCTTTTTCAAGGATGTTTTGCAGAGCTCAGAACCTGCAGACAAACTGTTACACTTCACGTTTCTGCAACGGTTTGGATTTTAACAAAGTGGTTCCACATACTCTAATCTTACTTGCTCTTCTAAAAAATGTGTTATTAAGTGTGAACTATGCCAGATTGTGTTCAGCTTGGCATCTCTCCTGTTCCCATTTGCTTCGGACTGACCTTTTTGTGCAGCTAAAATTTAAGCCCTAATCCCCCCATGGGATGGCATTTGGAGATGGGGCCTTTGGGAAGTAATTAGGATTAGATTAGGTCATGAGGGTGGGGGCTCTCATGAAGGGACTAAAACCCTTATAAATAGAGCAAGAGACATGAGACGGCTCTCATTGCCATGTGAGGATACTGTGAAGACGGCCATCCATAAGCCAGGAAGAGCTCCCTTACCAGACACCCAATCTGCCAGCACCTTAATGTTGGACTTCCCAGCCTCCCAAACTGTGAGAAATAAATATTTGTTGTTTAAGTTTTTAAAAATGTGTTATTAACCATCAGTCCTCATTATTAACTTTCCCCTTGACCAGACAGTTGCTCCAATGTCACTGGACTCTAGAACATTAACTCTTGGAGAACACAAATTTAGTGTCAACAGAAAGCTCGCAGAGATTGTGTTTTATGTGCTCACATGTTTCATGCCATCAGCATATTATAACAACACTTTGAAAGAAGTTTAAGTAGATATTGGCCTTTGTGGCCGATATCAAGATTTATTGGTTCAAGAGTTATTGATCGTGGGGCAAATCTTGGCCATTATTATGCCTTAAGCACAAATAAATCTTTATCAGCTGAACACGAATCAATATAATTATGCATCACTTATGCACATCTTTTTCCTGACCACATTGGGTCTTCAACCAAATCATGAAATATGAGAGAAACTACTCAGGGAGGCAGTTGTGAGGAATGATGCCAAGAACGTTCATGTTTTGCAGCAGTGCCAATACGCGATAAAGCCAAGCCCTGCCGGCTCTGGCTGACAGAACGGAGGTAATCTCAGCAAAATGTAGTACTTCATTTCTGGAGAAATTGACTCAGACGTACAAAAAAATCACAGGATAGAATAAAAGACTTTAGAACCAGAAGAAATCGAAACTATCACATCCTGTACTAGAACAGGTCGCTGAGAAAGTTCTCGAAAGGAAAGGCAGACAACCTGCAAAAAGCCCAGGAAATGTGAATTTACTTTAAATCTCTTTCAGTGACTCTAATGTGGAGGCTTTGGGGACTGACTGACTCCTTTATTAGATGCAAAAAATTATCTTTCAACATTTCCTTCTATTAGCATAAACTAATTTTATGGGTTTTTGTTGGTGTTATTTAACATAACCATATTACCTTTGGTGAAACTGAAAGCTTTGGCTCTTTATTATATGGCCTTTGGTTCTTGCTTCTGACCTTCTGTAAATCTCCTCTAAATGCCAGATTTTTTCCTAGTAAGATGCAGCATCTTTTTTGTCTGGTGTTTAAGTCTCCAGCACCTTCTGTATTTTGATTCTGTCCTGCTTATTCATTATCCTGTCCATCTTTGTTTCACATGTACATGTGATCAGCTTCCTCATCTGGCTCCATGCCAGGTACTGGTAAAAGCTGGACCAGGGACAGAGTCTTACTGTACCCCTCAAATTCATAATATTTGACACAGTTGTTAATACCTAATGTGGCTTCCTTTCAGCCTGTCTCTACATCTCATACACGTGCTCTTACGTTAGGCTTTATAAAATGCAATGCTGAAGTTAAAAAAAAAAAAGATCTTGAGTAAGATTTAAGGTGATTTCTAGTTAACACCAAGCTGCCTGTCAAAACACAAGCACAACATTAATTATGTGGGAGCTGGTTGATATCAGGCATGTAACACTGAGCTCTTAGATACAGAAAATCTATCTTCTATTTATCTTCTATTTTCTTTTCAACTGACCTCACAGTCAAATTCACACTGACTCTTTTTAATGCCTTTTGATTTCCCATTGACCCCACAGATAACTTGAAAAATCACCGAGGCTTGCTGTGACAGTATTACCGATAGAGACGGAAAGAGCTGCATGGTGTAGAAGTCCATCCTTTATCTCTTTTTTCCCCACAACCTAGGCAGACATATCTTAGGAAATTGAAGCTGATCATGGGTGACATGATAATTTCATGGGATGTAACGCCCAGTTCTAAGAATTCAGAAAAGAAGACAAATAGCCTAAAGAGGAAAAGAAATAATTATATGCTGTTTTATAATTTCGTAACCAAAGTGTTCTTTCTGTGATGTTCAGAAATCAAAGCACAAGGCCTCAAATGTGGATGGCAGTCATCACAGGAACACAGCTCTTAGCAGCGGGCTGCTGTTGGATTACCTAAAGTGTAGAGAATAATGTACCCGAAGTGTACTCGGTAATGCTGTAGAGAGACACAGACATACCTCACTATTTGCCAGGTGCCACATCTGGCATTTGCACCAAGTCAGAGAGCGGCTGGGGGCAGGGGGCGGTCCGGAAAGCATCCGAGGCAGTTTAACGGGGTGGCTGTACTGCTGGAGTGGTTGGCACCGTCAGGTCCAAATCCCCAGCCAAGTTTTACAGCCGTAGGTAGCAACCTATCCTTCACCCTCTCTTCCTCTGCGCATTGCTAGATGATCCACAAAGTGCTTTCACAATTAACTCCTCTTACCACTTTGTGGTATACATCCTCAGCCCACCTTCACAGAAACCCCTGAGGCTCAGAGAAGTCTGCGGACTTGCCCTGGGGCTCCCTGTTTCTCATGGTCGTGCAGGGACTGACTTGAGCCCTTGACTTGAGTTTCCAGCTCTCTCTTCCCTAAAACATAGCTCCCTACCTTTATGTGAAAGATTTTCTTCGATTTATTCTCCAAATATTTCTGTATACATCGAAAGCCATTAAGACATCCTGCATTCTTCTGATTGCCTGTATGATGATGCTGGCTGGATTCTGATATTCTCTTAGACACACGCCCCGTCTTCCCACCTAACTTGAGGCCCTTCTGGGAAAGAACTTTTATTGTGAGTGTTGCACACACTGTATGCATTTGATACATACTTCTTTGTGGTGTCAATATGAAACCCTTGTGGGAGCTGTTATTTAGAGTTTTTCTAAACTCTCTCTTTAGTCATTTACTGGTGTGTTTGTCCATTTGCCAATTTTAATGAACCCGTAATAGGCCATTGCTGTGCTTGGAGATGGATGTTATCTTGTGGTAAACCAGAGATTAGATTTGAGGTGTAGGCCTAAATCGACTGTCAGTTTGTGAGACTTCTGTGTACCCTTCCAGGTATAGAGGGAGGGTCACCAGAGGGATGTCAGGGAAGCCCTGGGACTCCAAGGAGCACGGCTGGTGTGACAGAGAGAGAACACTGGTTTCCGAGTCAGAAGGCCCGGGTTGTAGATGTGGCTTTGCTAATATTGTACTGAAGGACTTTGATGAGGTCATTCATTTAGTCTCTAAATTTCCATTCTTTAATCTGAAAAGCAAGGATTAATGTTACTAACTATGTGAAAGCAGCCCATGAAGTGCTATAGAAATTTAAGATAAAATTGCCATAGTATACAAATTTTATGAAAACCATAATAATGTATTTCCTTTGCAAATGCTGAATCAGTCTCTTAAAATACACCCTGTGAAAACGTTTTTTTAGTACATACTCCTATCATTCTCTTTGATTACTATTATAAATCTCAAACAGCAAAAACAGACAGATATAGTACCATACGTAACATTCCCAGATCTTAGGGAGACAGCCTGCTTAGGCCTGGGTTTTCTTTGTTTGACTCTACATGACTCTTTTTCTCACCAACTTGATGTCAAGTCTACATTTCATAAGTGAGCACGGCTCACAGAAGAACTTAGGTTCAGCGTGAAGTCATCAAGTGTCCACTGGTGCAGCTGCTAGAAGTTTGTTTAACAGCCCCGGTCTTCCTTTGTCTTTGTACGTGTTCAAGCAGTTGAATTCACATTTCTTCCTCAGTTCAGAGATGGTGATAGAGAGATGATCACTTAAGCAGATTTTTGAGGCAGAAAGTTGAAACACATCTCTGAAAAGCAAGCAAGGGCTGTCAAACCACTTCAGCACAGGACAGGAGTCATTGCTATGAAAAAACTGCACACATGGCAGGAAAGCATTACTTGGATGGGGAACAGAAGCAAACCAGTAATGATGGGCCGTGATAAGATCATGTCGCCACTGCTTTATAAACAAAAGCTCTTCCACAAAACCAATGTCAGCAAAAGGTTCATTTATTCTTGCTTTACTGAGCATGAAATGGGATTGAAAGATGGTATTAAATGGATTATTAAACTGAAGAAATGATGTCTTGTGATCTTTCACACTGAAGTCCCCACTTGAGACATGCATTGTCTCAGTGAAAAGCTCTCCAAAGATTCAAGTCCTTTATACAGAACCTGAGCCTCTTAAATGTTAGACTGGAAGTTTTATTTCCTGTTTTCGTGCGGGAACTGTGATCCCTTGGGAGATTACTACTGCTTTTCATTTATTTTATTCTGATGTCAACATGTAGAAAAGGAATGTTTATGAGAACGTATAACTTTCAAACACAGAAAACTCTTTCTTTTTCATGTACTGAGAAAGAAAATAATAATTTATTTTAAAAGGTATAAAACCTTTCTTATTTCTAGCATTTTTCTTCCCTAATTATTTTTTAAATTTCTATATGTCCCAGATTAAACATAAGCAATGTTTTTAAAACCTTGTTTGGCTTAGGCTTTTGAAAACAGGATATATAATGAAGTCTCACTCATTAAAAGTCCAAATAGCTAAAAGGATCACATAATCATTATTTCCTATTCTTATACAACTGAAAGTTGACATTCTTATGTAATTAAGACACAAGCCACAAAATGACGTTAGCAGCAAATACTTTACTGTTTCTGAAAGCTGTAATTATTTTAATTTGGCAACTCAACTAAACAAATAACATCAACTCTAAATATGGTTTTCCCAGCCTTCAAAAGGACTCCAAGTTTTGTTTTTGGCAATATCATAGATGATCATAGACTGTGCACTTAGAACAGACCCTCCCTCTGAGAAGAACGGAGAATAATAGACTTTTTAAAGGTTTACATGAGGTAGTATGAACGCGAAAAATTAAGAGATACCAAAACTACTTGAAAAAGAAACCAAAGATATAAGCTGATAACTAAAGCCAGCATCTACCCTGAGGGTATTTGCTTAAGTGGATCTTGAATTTTATGGTCTCAAGGTGATCAGGAGTTACAGACTAAGGCGGTTTCTCCCAAGATGCTGAATCTGATAGTAAAATCTCCCAGCATAAAGTGTAAAGGTAAACTAGAAAAATGTAGCCCTTCAACAGCTGCCCATATCCTAGGAAAATTGCGTCTCTGGGTAAAGCAGGGAAATTCATACCAGGAGGAAAATATTTCTCCTGAAATCTGTAATAACAGCAGATATCAGATGAGTTCAGAAACCCAATTCACACTCTCCAACCATCTATAAACTTCAAGTTGGGAATACACTTTACAGTAGTCCTGGGTTTGAAGATTTTGTCAGTAACTTTGCAGAGGTAAATGCAAATCCTCTGTGGAAACCCACCTGTAATCTAGGCTTCAAGAAAGTGTCATGGACAAAGTGTAAAGGAATGAGCTTACAGTGGAGAACCAAAATGTATAAGCAAACAAGACTTCATAAGCAAGACTTTAGATACCAGTATTACCAGAAACATAAAAAGGAGAGGGGGGAGAATATAGCTCAAGAGGTAAAGTGCACGCTTAGCATGCATGCGAGGTCCTGGGTCAATCCTCAGTACCTCCATTAAAAAAAAAAAAAAAAACTTAAATAAATAGACCTGATTACCAAAAAAAAAATCATAAAAATGAGTGTGTTTAATATGTTTTTAAAAATAAAATATGGACTTGAAGTCTATGCCAGAAGCATAAACATGGGCTATGTTTTTCTCCCTCCACATGCAAGTGTGGAATAGATGGTGAGGTGAATTTAAGACAGAGGGTTCAGGTTTTGTCCTGCTTGTGTATCAAAATGAGAGGCGGTGAGGATATTAAAGATACATAAAAGGGAGTTATTCCAATGACTGTGACATTTTAGCTGAATAAGGAAGTGAGGACAGGGAGATGGATCAGGTCATGGGGAAAGGGTAAGGGACAATGAAAGAGGATTAATGAATCATAGGAGCTGATGGGCCTGAAGGATTAGAATGAGGATCCTAGAAGAATGAGCATAAAATGCATGAGGTGGTGGTCCTAGAATGGGATGCTGGAGGTAAGGATTACCCAGCTATTAGTCATGAAAGCTCCAGGTATGATGACCGTGGGGGTATGTGGCTGAGGTAGGTGAAGGATGAGAGCACTCGAAGAGAGAAGATCAGGATATTGGAAGAATTCCCTACATGGTTACAAAACTCATCATGAGTCATAAGAGTAGTTTTGTGGAGAGTGAGCCAGGAACTTAAATCTTGAAGAGGAGGCACTGTCCCGAGGGTTGGTAGATAACAGCAACACGTTGGCATAGTCTAAAGGAAAAATTCAAAGGTGTTTATTTTTAAGGGAAAGAGAACAAAGAATGATCCAGAAGGAGCAATGAGGAGCAAGGAAGACTTGTACCTCACTTCTGGGTCCAGTGAGAAGAGGGTTGTGGAAGAAAATGGCTTCCGGTTGAGAGGGCTGTAAGGGAAAGTTTCTTTGGGCGTACCGAATTTCACACAGGGCAAAGGGCGAAGAGGGCATTCAGAGAAGAGGTCAAGGGGATGGGGATTTTGCCAGGGACTCATTGTGATTTCCAGAAGGTGCGGAGGAAGGCTTCCCACAGCCCTACTGGATCTCATGTGCAGGGAAACCTGGGCTTCATGTGATGGTTAGCATAATCAGGGATGACAGCCATGGTACTGTTAACAGTCCTGTGGCCGCTAGGCAAAAAGTAGTGAGAATATTGTGGGGCAGGTCAGGGGGTGGTCTCATGAGGAGTGTGTCCAAATCTGGAGACCCCTTTGAAGACCTGATATTGAAGGCAGTGTCATACTAGAAGTCTCTGGAACTATACTGCTCAGAGATGAGTTGTTATCATTTTGGGATGTGCCTTGACTTCTCGGAAAGATTGCAAGTTCTCCTATCATTGTGTTTTTTGCACTACGTTTTCTTTCTACTTGACCATCATACTTGCTGTGGGTTTCATTGTTTTCCCCTTTCCCCAAAATTCATAAGTTGAAGTCCTAACCCCTAGTACCTCAGAATGTGGCCTTTTTTTGAGGGTAATCAGATGAAAGTGAGGTCATTAGAGTGGGGTCCTAATCCAGTATGACTGGTGCCCTTATAAAAAGGGGAAATTTAGACACAGAGACACACAGGATGGATGCCTTGTGAATAGGAAGACAGCCATCCACAAGCCAAGGAGAGAGACCTGGAACAGATCCTTCTCTCATAGTCCTTGGAAGGAATCAATCCTGCCAATACCCATTAAAAATACATATATATTCAGTGACACTTGTTAAAGATGGTGAGGCAGACTTTATTCAGGACAGTGGAGAGTTTGGACTCCCTCCAAACACAGCACAGGCAAGTGGGAATTCACAACGAAGGAGCAGGATGGGGACCAGTAGATGGAATATCACTCAGAGAGAACATCAGGGGGAAGAGGGTCCTGGCCAAACCAACCTAACAGGATTCTTGCTGAAGATAGGCCAGGCTGATAAGGCACCACCCGGGTGGGTGATGGTGGAAGGTGGGAAACCCCATCAGATTCTGGTTAAACTGACTTAGCAGGGTTCTTGCTAAAACTAGATTTTACAAGGAGTGCACAGATGGGCCTCAGAGAAGGTTTAGTGGCCTGATTAAAGGTTGGTCAAGCAACAAATTTGTATCATACCTTGATCTTGGATATCTAGCCTCCAGAATTGTGAGACGATAAACTTCTGCTTTTAAGCCACCAGGTTTGTGGCACTTTGTTACAGACACCCTGGCACATTCAGAGAATACGTCTGCAGGGTGAGGTGAGCTACTTGAGAGCAGGAACTGAATGTTTTCTGTAACTCCAGCAGCCCATGTCCTACTCAGATGCAACTGCCATTTAGTTTGTGTGTGTGCATTTTCTTTTTATTTGAGTGTTGTTTTTAGACTGTAGAGCAATTAGACAGGCAGCCAGTGAAGCATCTGAGGACTTAATTTGCCAATGTAGATTATCATTGGAATCTTGCAGATCCTTCCTAGGAGGCAGATTATGGCTGTGCTGTATGTCATCGGCAATCTGGACCCGGCGCCACAGACTAAAGTTTATTTGACTGGACTCAGCTCTATGCCGACATCAAAATGTCCTTATTGCTGTTTCTCTTTCACTTACTTTACCATTTAGCTGATTGAGCCCTATTTACAGCGAGGGCAATCTTTCCTCTGAATCCCATTCACAGGACTTGTATTGACCCTGCATATGACTTCGCCTATGTCTTTATGCTATAGAAGTTAGAGACATTTTTTTAATCTGCTTCTCTTGAGAGGAGGTGGGAACCTGGGTCAAGTACATCCTTGATGTATTACTAATTATATCCTGATAATTTATTGAAAGGAAGGAGAATAATTTGGGGAGCTTTGGCAACCTGCATGAATAGAATTGATGAGAGAGGACAAACCATGTTATGAATAACCTTGGGAGTGGAATATATTTGAATTTGGGATTAAAGATATTTATCAGCAGTAAGGGTGACAGTTCACAGTGTGATTTGCTTGGCTCTTCAGCTGTGTGAATATGATGAGATCTCTGTAACTCCTCTTCCACTGCCAATCTCAGAATTCATAGTTTATATGCCCACAAGCAGTAAGATTATCATTGAAAACTAACTTCAGCAAAACACAGAAGCAAGAATGTCAGCAGAAATGCAAAGTTCTAAATTAAAGTGAGAAATTAAAATGCAAGATTTGGAACTGTCTGAAGTGTACTTTCAAATGCTATCTTGTTAGATAGATACATAGGCAGATAGTCTATCTATATACAGAGAGAGTCTACCAACTTTTTAAAGGTTTTATACATCACTGCCCTCTTATATGTAATGTATTTATATTACATATAACAAAACCTTAAAAGATATTACATCCCAAAATTAAGTGGCTGAAACAATATTATCTCTTCTGGTCCTGGGGTTGATGGGATTCAGCTAAGGTGTTCTCATTTGGAGTCTGTCATGCAGTTGTGGTCAGACAGTGCCTAGAGCTAGAGTCACCTCTAAGGACTTCTGACTCACGTCTGGCAGTTGACGCTGGCTGTCTACTGCGCTCTTAGCTCAGAACACCTGTAGGTGGCCTCTACTCTCCCAGAGCATAGCAGCTGGGGTCCCAGAGCAAGCTTCCCAAGAGAGTCCAAACTGAAGCTCTATCTTCTTTATGGCCTTGCCTCAGAAGTTACGTCTCTTCCTATCTAGTCTCATGCCTGTCCAAATGCAAAAGGAGCCGAACCCCCGCCTCCTGCTGGGAGGCATGTGGATAGAAATCATACTAAGAGTTTGTAGGATAGAAGACCTTGTTGTGGTCCCCTTGGAAGATATGATCTGCTGCAGTTCTCTCTCTGGCCCCAATAACTCACATCCCTTCCACATGCAAACCCCCTCACCTCCTCCTGTCAAGAACCCAAAACTCAACCCACTATGGCACCAGATTTAGAAATTACCATCTAAGTCATGTCTGTGTGCAGATGAGACTTTGCGGATGTGGTTCTTCGGGTATAGCCCCCGTGTACCATTCCTCTCTATCAGACAGCCTGTGACAAGCTGTCTGCACCCCTCCTCCCCACACACCTCATTTACAAAGGTGAGAAAAACTCAGATCATCAGTTCACTGACTCTTGTTCAAAAAGATGGAAAACTGGAGACACGCAGCAGTCACTATTTCACAGCCATTCCTAAAGCCAGCTGAGCGCTTCTGGCCAATTCCCTGATGCGGGCTCAGCCCTACTGCCTTGTTATATTTCGCTGTGGTTCTTGAGTCCTCTCTCTAGTCTCTAAGTTCTGCTCTCTAAGTTGTACTTCCTTTTCCAGAAGAGAACTGAGTTGGTAGCTAAGCGTCCTTCTTACCCTACTTCCAGCCCACAAAAGATTGGGTGTCCAAAAACTCCTTTTCATTTTATAGTCTCTATCTCTTTTGATGCAAGCTGGTGGTCCTTCTGCCAGAACAATTTCTTTAAAACGTTGTGGGTTTTTTTGTGAATTCATTGATGACCCACTCCATTAGAGAAGCCTGTGTATGTATTTGCAAATCTCTAGGAGATTTGTAAGCCTTTCCCTATCTCAGTGAGGCTCTTGTGGGACAATGTCCTTAACACAGTCAGGAACCTTTTGTCTGTCTGCCTTAGATCTTTTCAAGGTCCTTACGAAGCATTTTCTAGTCACACCATTGGCTTCATCTTTAGACCACTTTTCCTGACACTTTTTTTTTTCTTTTTACCACTTTCTACCCTGGATTTGATCTCTTAGAAGGCATTTCTTAATTTTGGAAACATTTATCATCTAGAGAGGTGGATGAGAAAGAGTATTATTTGAAACCCAGAAAATCCTGGCTCCTTTAAATTTAACAGTTCTTTCTTTAGCATATTTCTTTCCTTTCACATTTTACCATAGGCCACAGCAAGAAGCCAGATGGCAATTTCAATATTTTGCTTGGGAATCTCATTCAGATGTCTGACATCTGATGCTGGCTGTCTGCTGGAACCTCAGCTGAGGGCGTTGGCTGGGAGACCTGCATGTGGTCTCTGCATGTGGCCTGGGCTTCCCTGTAGCACAGCAGTGGGGTTCTAAGAGTGAGTATCCCAGGGGAGACCAGGTGGAAGCTACATCAGCTTTTACGGTGTAGTCTCAGTTGTATAGCATCTCTTCCTC
Source organism: Camelus dromedarius (assembly GCF_036321535.1). Taxonomy (NCBI): domain Eukaryota; kingdom Metazoa; phylum Chordata; class Mammalia; order Artiodactyla; family Camelidae; genus Camelus; species Camelus dromedarius. The sequence goes on along the minus strand of NC_087441.1, from coordinate 15,916,248 downwards.
TGCAGTCACAGGCCCGCCCAGATCCAAGGGGTGGGAACATAGACCCCACCTTTCAATGAGAAGGATAACAATGTCACTTTACAAGAAAAACATGTGGGGTAGGAAATCTTGTTGCAGCCATCTTGGGAAATCGGGAAATCCAAAATCTTCCACACTGATGGTATCTGTAAGACCTGGATATAATAATTTTTGAGTTCAAATTACCAAGTCTCACCCTAAGAAGCTGGTCTTTATCTATAATTGTTTAGCAATTTATCAATGGAAACCAAAATAAAATACATATTTTTCCCAGATCTCAGCCTATAGTACCAAGCTCTAGATTAAAGAGTTTGTGTCCAGATAGAATTAGAGAGAGGAATGGGTGAAACTAAAGGGGTTTCTTTTTCTTTTGAGGTTTGAAAGACATGTTGTAGTGGATAAGTCCAAGGAAGTCTTTTCATGTAGATGGTTTGGGAAGGCAGGCAATATAGAAGTTTTCTTAACACAGTTGTATTCTCTATTATCTTATTCAAATCACCCATGATGAACCCAATTCATATCAAAGAAAATATCCCAACTCCTTGCATGTACATTCTAATGCAAATCTTTGAAATCAAACGTTGATCATCATATCACAGTCAATATGTAGCTGTAAATGTTTATAAGGATCAAGTATTAAAAATTTGAATCCTAGTCTAGAAGAGCCAGTTATAAGAGAGAAAAATCCCTGTTGTTGGCATCTGCCCTGTGGGTTATCAGATATCAAGAGACCAACCAGTGAATGCTTGAACTCTTTAGTTCAATTCTTACCAAACTACTGGCGGCATTATTGAAATCATTTCCCCCACTTCCAAGCAAGCAAAGCTCAGTGCTTAGAAAACTTTTCATTCATTCAAAGCTTCCTGGGGGCACATGTGCTGGATGAAAATTCCTTGGAAATGTATACTTGTGGCCTGAACCTGAGAGTATAGTCTAGGAAAATGAGGGACTATTCAGAGTACTCAACATTAGTTCTCCCATTGATGAAGACTACAACTATCATTCTTTTTAAAATTAAACTGATTCTTTCATATCCAGGATCATTCCATTTTCATCAATACTTTTTAAAGGAGAATACTCCTTTGAAATAAGTTCCAATGCAAAAACTATCTTTGTTAAATTCCACCAACATTTCTTAAATCTTGATTCTGCCCTAGACATTTAAATCTCCAGGCCTACCTCCCATCCCCCACCCCAGCCCAAGCTTTAGGGGACTCAGATGACCAGTAGTTCTTGCCCTAAGAGAATTTATAATCTAGAGAGAGACAAAGGTCCAATAAGGAAAGGGGAAGATGTAAGACAAACATAACTACTAATTAAGAGGGCATGAGACGTGGAGTCAGAAGACCCTGTTTTAGCCAAAGTGTCATGAAGTGGGATGTAATTTCTGGCAAGTGACTAAATCCCCTTTAGGCTAAGTTGCTTCATAATTAATAAATACTACTTTCTTTCCCCACTATGGTAATAGTATCTTCCTCATAGATTTTTGTTGCTAAAAATACATGACCAGATTCATGTAAAATGCTTAGCACCACTGCTGGTACATAGCAAGCACTGAATCTGTGTTCATTTCATCATGATCTACTGGTAGGGGCTGTGGGAATGCTTTGTAAACTGTGAAATCTTATATCAACATAAGGTACTTCCATTCATAACAGACAGGCTGTATAACATCCTATTGAAACCTGTAATTCTCTGTTGGCTACCAGTTTCCAAACACTAGCTTTTTGATTTTTTTAGAGACTCTGAGGATTCTCCGCACCACCTCATCCCCACTTTCCTCACCACTCAGAGCCCCATTCAGAGACCAGCTCAGCTCTAAATTAGCCCAGCCCCACCGGGTGGAACAGGTAACCCCAGCCCACGTTCCCTTCACACTCCAACCACGCACCAATTCTAGGAGCACTTTTATCTTACTCGTGCTTGTAACCCCAGTGCCTGGAATAGTACTCGGCGTGGGATGGATGTGGATGTTCCTTGGTGTTAATGCAGTAGGAGTGTTCATGAGGATCAAAGGAAGGAGATGTGTGGTGTGCATTATGGATGGAGCCCTGACCTTGGACCAGATTTCAGTGGTAGCTCTGGCTTTTCCAAACCTGCTGTTTGACTTTGGGCACTTGACCTTTGATCTGCCCTGCTGAACTGTGGTTTTCTTATCAGCAAAATAGCTATTGACAGCCTAAAATATTCCACAGTGCTACGAAGTCTTCATTACTCTGTGAGGAAGGTATTATCAACCCCACTTTACCAGTGACAAAACTCACATTCAGAGAGCTTTAGCACTTGCTTCAGAATCACACAGCTCACATGGCTGCAGCCAGGTCTTTCCACCTGCAGAGTCCAAGTTCACAGCCACTGTACTACACAGTGTTTTATTAGAACAGATGAGATCTTGGTTCTTTCTGGCTCTGAATTCCAGGATGTTGTGACACAGTTCCTCTCCTCTCCCTCCTAGTCTCTGCTTGTCACAGGAGAGACGTTCTAAGTCTGTCCCATTTTATCACTTAGTGTTATTCAAGCCTAGAATATCAACCCAGTGGAATTCAAGGCCATTACTCTGTCCCTGAATTTTCTCCCCAGAATGCAGTTTCTGGGCCTAACAGTGGGGCTCAGCAGTAATTTACCACAGTTTCATATGGATGAGGGTCAGGCCACAGGAGTCAGGTAAGACCTATGCAAAAAACAGAACACAAAGTGCTTTTCATTTCTGTTTTTCTCTTGGTCTCTTGTCCCAAGGCAGTCTACCAGGATTTGAGCAGCTTTTTTGGTGAACAACTGTAAACAAATTCTAGATAATCCTGTTATGAAATAAACTAGACCAAGGTTTCTCAACCTTGGCATTCTTGACACTCTGGGCTGGGTGGTTCTTGTGTTAGCAGGTCGTCCTGTGCACTGTGGGTGTTTGGCACCATCCCTGGTTTTTACCCACTAGATACCAGTAGCAACACCGCTCTCAGTCCTGACGATCCAAAATGTCCCCAGGCACTGCCAAATATCCCCTGGGGGTAAAAGCCCCCACCCCCCACCCCACCTTTGAAGTAGACTGAATGGTCTAGATGGGCTAAACGTCATTCCTTACGTTACAGGGTCCACTTTTGTATCAAAGACATTTTTACCAAATGCAGTTAGAAAGTATGATGTCAATTGAGGAAGATTTCTTCTCCGCAGGTGAGCACCTGGTCCCTCAAGCTCACTTCTGACCGGTAAGCCACCATCCAGGGCTTTGTCAGGACTGTGAAACATGGTCATTAAAAAGCCGAAGCAGCAAAAGCAATGTAATGGTTTTGTTGCACCAAAGTGTCCCTGAAATTCAAAGCTACGTGTTTATCAAGATGTATTCCCCTGTTGCTACGATTACCTACGTTGCCTTGGACTGCAAAGAAAAGACAAGGAGTGATTGAGTGGGGTTTTTTTTCCTGTTCATGTATTGTACCTGAGTTCTATCTTAGTCTGCTTCCTAAACAGAATAATCAATGCCATTATCTCTTCCTCCCTCATCTAAATCACATCAGGACCCTACAGTAGATCGATAGTTACAACAAAGAAGGCCAAAGCTCTCGTTCCAGGGGGACTCATTACTCTGCAGCCCGGGATCTGGGTATGGATCCCACGTGAGGTTATCTACTCTTCGGAAGGAGTTAACAACAGCTGTCAGTTATTAATACCACGCCACGACTCCACCGTAACCGGCTGCCTGTGCGCAGAGAGCGCATCCAAAAACAAATGAGCCTGCTTCCTTCTTTCTGCCTTCCTTTGATTTCCTCTTTCTCTCATATTATTTCAGATGGTCTTCCCTAGCAATGTAAATGAGGTAGGACTTCATTGAGATTCTTAGCCAGTACAGGTGGCATATAAGCAGACTCACATCTGCTGCAGCATCACAAAGGCTGATTAAAATAAAATCAGATCTTAAATTAGTCCTTTCAGTAGCATTTATTGCCTAAGCCACTGGGCGACAAAGTATGTAATTTGGTTAAGCTGAAGAAAAAGTGATTTCAGGATTGTATTTCCTGGCCAGCCCCCAGAAGGAGGGTAAAATAAGACGATGATCATGCACCCACTTCCTAATTTTTTTAATAATAGTTGTTTTTCCTGTGGTTCGTCTTAGCCTTGGGGCCATCCTGTTTGATCGTCTTTAGGGACTAGCCTATATGCACTGTGAGCTAAAATAGTGTCACAGGCAAATCATGTAGCAAACCTTTTTTAGTGGAAAATCTTGTCACTACCATCTCCAAGTTCTCTAAGATTCTTCTGTTGCTAATGTTGAGACCTGAGACCCAGCAGAGGGACTTTTTGTTAGAAAAGCTCTGTAACTCAGGGAGGACCAAAATTGTGCTTCCCTGCCTCCAATTCTTCAGATTTCTTATATGGATTTTTTTTCTCTCTGTCAATGTGATATTTTAGTAATTTTAGTCTACAGCTGTAATTCAATACAAGTCCACCTACCTTTACGTATCCCTTTGTGTTAAACTGAGTTTCCTATAACTTCAAAGGCCTAAACTTTGTTGGTTTTTTTTTTTTTTTCAAAAAAGAGATTCTTTTTCTTAAGTTCAGAAAAACCTTTATTGGATGTCTGCTATATGCATAGTGTTCAAATTCTGACCTAAGGATGTTTATTGTTCTTTTGGACTTATTTTAAAGAAAAATATAGCAAAGAACAGAAGTGCCATGACATTTTTTACACCTATATGCAATTCTCCAGGTAGTTTCTTCTTTAATACTGACCAGCCAAGTTTTTCTGATGTGCCATGAAACACCATGGTAACTGCCACCAGTGAGCAGGTTCGTTCAATCTATTAGGAGTTCTGTTGTGTTGCTGGCTGTTATTGGAGCACTGGGACCTCTCCTCTTCTGCTGCCTTGGGAAGATACAAAGGCACAGAGGCTTAAGCCAGGTACAGCTCCCAAATCCACAGAAGTCAGGAGCAGTTTGTATACCTACCACCACCAAAATACTTTGAACTTGGGACCAGAAAGTTCCAGATGTCTGCAATGTCAGATTGTTTGAGACCCTTGAATAGATACCTCTATTTCCAGGACATCTGGTTGATGACTGGCTGGTGGCAAACTTTAAATAGAATTCAGTCCATTAAGAAACTATTTTAAGTTGTGGAATTTCCTCTTAAAACTTTGCCTCTTACAAAATATATTTAAAAGAAAGGCGCATCCCCTCTTACAGAATTGAGCCCATGTGTATTTGACTTTACATGTGATACTATTTTTATCGAAAATAATTGACATTGTATATATGTATTCTGTTTACCATTTGGCATCAATTATTCAACAGCAATTTTTGTTATATGTTTTTCTTCTGTTTTTTTTTCCCAGTTCCATTGCTATTTACACTATACCTCTTTTAAGTCTGAAGAAACTGCTTTGTGCTTCAATGTTTTCCTTTGTGATTCAGTCCCAACCTCCATCCCATCCCCTTAAATGTAAATGAAGTAACAATAATAAATTTCCCATGGGCCTTCCTAACTGTTTCCTGGGATGCCTGACTCTGGGTAACGTCTTTGGTTTCTTTCCACCAGCTGCCCAGCTCTGGTGTTCAAAGCGTGAACCACTCTCCCTTGTATTTCTTTGCAGATAAAAAGTATTTTTGTTAGATGTTATTCTACAATTTCTCCAGGGCCTTTTCTAATTAATCACCTGGCACCTGTCCTGGTATTAAAAGATACTCCCTGCCTTCCTGTGTTGAGAAGGTAGATTAATGGGGAAAGGCTTGCTTTTCTGGGTACTTGTTTGATTCCTATGTGAGCATTTTGATTCAAGAATAATTTATATCCATTTCTAATTTCAACTATAGTTTTCTACTTGGGACCTATTGTTCTTAAGTTGCAATTAGAGGAAAGTATGTGTATGTGTGTTTATATATAAATAACCATGAATACACACATGTTAAACAGATCGCATTTAGGAGAATTTGGAATAAGAATATGTTATATTCCCTTTTGCTCTGTTCTCTCTTACTTTAGAATAACAACCAGTAGGGGAACTGTTCGGTACCCACCCCGTCATGGCCTTTTTTCAGAAAGAGTTACTTCTAAAAAATTAAAACCTGTCAACATTAGTTACATAAGAAATGTTAAGGAAGCTAGAAGATTGGGAAAAATTGTGATTTCATAAAAACATCTGAATTGAGCTGGCCAAAAAAATATGCCCTACTACGACTGTTTTGGGGTTTCTATTTTTTTGTGGGGAGGCAGGGGGAGTTGATTTGTTTTTTGTTTTTTTCCAGAAATTTTAGGATTTCTAGGGTGAAGTCTTTTTTCCTCCTTTCTTTTTATTCTTTTACTTTTTTTTTTAAACAGAATTCCAATGTGAACTATTGACTGAGCCATGTCTGTGTACACCGGCACCAGACCAACCCTAATTAGAGGCTGGTTAATAAATTGGGGCTGAATTGCCTGCAGCTTTTTGACCTTTGTTCCCTGATTGTCTCCCATTAATCCCCTTGCCCTCTGGTGTACCCTCTAAACTTTGGGAATTCACTGATTCTGGTTCAATTTGTGGACCTTCGGAGTTTGTTCAAGCCCTTTAGGAGGTTTCCTTGTGCTAATAACCATCTGTCACTGCCTGTGTTTTACTGCGGCAGCTCATGCTGCTGGAGACTAAGGCAGGGCCCTAAGCATACTGCTTGTATCTTTAAATCAAAGCATGATCGCTAAGTAACATACCCCTCAACATCTTTGCCATATAAAACTGCGAAGTTACATTAGGTGGAGCACTTTAACCTTTGCTGTGTTGAAGAGGTAATGATATCAGAATTTGGCTTCCATTTCCTCAAGGGCCCATAAATACACTGTGTGGATGCCAGGTTATAGATCACAGGCTTACAATATGTACTCCTGGTTTCTTGCCTCTATTACTTTTGAAACAAGGTAAATCACACCCATCATGGATGATCTGCTGCTACACCTCACCTCTTCGTGTTCCTTTAACAGTGTTCGGCATCCAAAAAAAAAGCTGACTGGTTGCCCACCCCTTGGCACTGCTTGGAATGGCCCAAAATACTGCACTTGCTCTCTGTGATAGCCTGTGGACAGGCGACCTTTCTCCTCAGTTCTCGGGAAGCACTGGGGACTAGAGTCAACTGCTTCGCCATGTCAGAATTCCCTTTTTTCAGATGTATGAAAGGCAAAAGCAAAAAAAACAGACATGCAAAAGAAAGTCCTATTATATACAATGTTTCTAGGAAAATTTAAATCAAGTCTTTTTAATTGGAGAGGTTGAGCAAAGGGATTTGGGCACATGTTAACTACTGAAAGGTCACATGTTCAGTACTACTGTACATCACAGTAGACCCAGGGCAAACATCTCACGAAGTTCTAGAAACACAAGCAAAAATTTCTATTATTATAAGTATTACTACAGGCTGTTCATCTCCCTTCCTTCTTTACCTCTTTCCATCCTTCCTGCCCTCTCTTCTCTCTTTCTTCTTATGTCCCCTATCCTAAAAATTTTCTCACTTCGGATGCTAGCAATTTCTCTCCACTTCTCAAAGATAAATACTCTGGAAAGAGTATTCTCTTTTTGCTGTTTCCATTTCCTCACGTCTTATTCACTCTTGAATTCACAGGAACCTGGTTTCTATCTTCAACAGCCCACTAACGTCTCTTTCACTAAAATCTCAAATGATATTACTCCGAATCAGGAAACCAGGTTGATGGTTCTGCTTTCTTATCTTATTGTTCTTCTCTGCCTTGTTCAGACTTACGGATTATTCCCTCCATTGTAATCCTCTCCATTTTTCCAAAGGTCAGTGCTTCCAGTTCCTCTTACATCTCACCCACTGCTCCTCCTCTGCTTCCCTCGTGGGCTCTGCCCATCCTATCAGTGCTAAAGAGGAAACTGTGCTAGTTCCATGGAAACCTGAAGCAGTACAGTCATGAGCTTGCGAGACATGTGCACATACAAAGGAAACAACCATCAAAGCTCAAGACAACAGAGATCTTCCTCGACTCATGAGGAATGCATTTAATATACCTATCCTACCAAACATCATAGCTTAGCCTCGCCTACATTAAATGTGCTCAGAACATTAGCCTACAGTGGGGCAAAATCCTCTAACACAAAGCCTCTTTCACAATAAAGTGTTGGCTCTCATGTAATTTATTGAACGCTGTGTTGAAAGTGAAAAAAAGAATGCCTGCGTGGGTACAGAATGGTTGTAGGTGTATCCGTCACGATGGCATGGCTGGCTGGGAGCTGTGGCTCGCTGCCCCGGAAAAGATCAAAATTCAAAACTCAGAGTGCTGTTTCTACTGAATGTGTATCACTGTCACAGCATTGTAAAGTCAAAAGTCATACACTGAACCATCATATGTAGAGGTATGTGATATGAAATATGGTGTTCAGAGGAAGAATAAATGAAAAGTAGGGGTCGGAGTAGTTCTGGAAGCATCATGGCAATACAGAATATGTGTGGCATTTGAGGCTTTCAGATTTGCATTGGATCCCAGCACTGGTCATCATGGGGCCCTGCACAAGTTACTTGGGTGCAATGAGCACTTAATGGAGGAGTAATGCAAGATAGGATCATCAAGAGAATGAAACAAGACAATTGGTCACCATTTTTGTTGGTATGTAGTATGTGCTTCAGGAATATTTGTTCACTTTCCTTGTTTCATAGAGAAAGGGAGTCTTGAGAAGGCCTACAGAAAAATGAATAATATTTGGATAGACAGAGAAAAAGAGGAAAGGACAGGTTAGGAAAGAAAAACGTTTTAGTACGAGAAAAAGACTAGAGGAGAGGGTTACTTATAGTGTGTTTGAGTCAGGGCCTGGCCCTGGAGAGGAGAGTGTGTGTGGTAAGCAGAGGGGAAAAGAGATGTGAACAGGTAGACTGGCCATAAAAGGGTTTCAGGGTAAAGATAAATGGTCTGGCTTATTTATGCCATATTTGTAAATGGTCCAGCTTTGCTTATTTTATTGCAAATTTTGTTTAAATATATTGTCTGTTCACTTCCAGTCAATAAGGTGTTGGAATTTATGCTTTGAATTGCACTGTTCTTTCATAGAAATAAAAGCTAAGACGTGAAGTTAATGTTAAAGATATGGTGCATTCGAAGGTGAAAAATGTTCTGGAAAAAAACCAGGAAGTTCTAGGTTGAGAATGACAAAAGGGGACAATTTTAAATAAAGTTTTCAGGAAAGGCCCCTCTGAGGAGGTGACAGGACTTGAGTTGGCAAAGGAGTGAGTCGTGTGGATATTTGTGGGAAGAGTATTCCAGGCAGAGGGACTAGGCATTGCAAAGTCCCTAAAGTAGGAGGGGTCCTGGCGTGTCTGAGGAACAGCTCGGAGACCTGCGTGGCTGGAACAGGGTGAGCTGGGGAGGAAAGGTGCTGGAAGATGAGGTCAAAGGGTAAGTGGGACCAGATCACAGAGGTCCTGGGAGGCCACTGTGAAGATGGTGCAGTTTCCCTTAAGTGTGGTGGGAAGCCACTGAGGATCTTGTACAGCAGAGAGCTCGACATGATCAAACTTCACCTTCACCAGGGCCACCCTGCTGCTGTGTGAAGGAGGAACCTCTTGGGCCCCTTCCCCTCCTCTCTCCAGTCCAAGCCGGAAGAGCCAGAGGGAGCTTGAGCTGGAGAGCACAGGGGAGAAGCAGTCAGCACCCTCACTGCACCGCCTCCCGCCGTGGTCTGCTAAGCCTCAGTCAGCCCGCGCTGGGAGGGAAAGTGTCGGATGGCTGGATGGTTAGAGGAAGACATTGGTTAATGTGGGAATGGTACATAAGAAAGGTAAGGGACCTGGTGTATTAGTCAGGGTTCTCCAGAGAAACGGAACCAGTAGGATAGATACAGATACAGATATGGATGCAGCTATGGATATAGACAGATACAGACACAGATGCAGGCACAGACATGTGTATACAGGAGGAGGTTTACTACAGGAATCGGCTCACGTGGCAGGGGAGGTCGAGGGGTCCCGTGATCTGCCGTCTGCTAGCTGGAAAAGCAGGAAAGCTGCTGGCATACTTCAGTTCAGATGTGAAGGCCTGAGAACCAGGAGGCTGCTGGAGTAACTCCCAGTCGAAGATCAAAGGCCTGAGAACCCCCAGAGTCATAGTACAAGTCCTAGAGTCCAAAGCCTCGAGAATAAGTGTCTCCAATGTCTGAGGACAGGAAAAGATGGACAGCCAGCTCAAGAAAAGAAAAAAGAGCATTTTCCCTTTTTGTCCCATTTGGGCCCCTTTATCAATGATTCCTGCCCACTCTGGTGAGGGCAGATCTTCCTTACTCGGTCTCTTGAATCAAATGCTAACCTCTTTGGGAAGCACCTTCACAGACATCCAGAAATAATGTCTTCCTAGCTCTCTGGGCATCCCTCAGCCCAGTCAACTTGAAACATAAAATTAACCATCATATCAAGGTTAAGATTTCGCCCGAGTGCAAAGAAGAATCATTCAAAGAGCTTGCCGGAAGACAGTGGCATAAAAAAACCCTTCCAGTTCTTATTTAGTTTCGTCTATATCAAGTCCTCCTTTTTCAACAGATGAATTTTATGTACTTACAAACCATTATAAACATATAGTACTGTCAAATCAGACATTAAATACACTAAGTTTTAAATTCGTTCCTATTCTATATAAAGAAATGTCAATACGGGCCTCCCAGAGGAGTGTACTGAACTACTCCACTTTGAAGAACACTGCAAAGGCAGGACACCCACTTGGGGCCACCTGTGCCACTGGAATGCAGGTGATCAGTGAGCAGTGGAGACAGAAACAGGAGCTGGCACAGCACGGAGGTGGTGGCTGTGACGCTTGACATTTCTATGGTGGAGAAGATGGGAGGAAAATGCAAAGGGACAAGAATCCAGGCTCCTGAGATTCATCCCACGTGGGAGGAGGAAGGTCAGATCTTTTTGAGAACAGTCAGTTATAAAAAAAACAGCAGCAAAGGGAATGACAGTGACGCCCAACGGGAGAAAGCGAGGGGAGTTATTTGTGTTATAGACCAAAGAAGAGTGGTCAAGGGTGACGAGGATGGAGTGTTTGAGTTCCCCAAGGTGGCTGATGAAAAGAGAATTTTACTTAGAGATCAGGCAGTAATGTTGTAAAACTGAAAAGAACAAAAGATAAAGAAACTAAGACAATTAACAGACTGTGGAGCAGGTGGATGAGTCCTTAGTTTAGTCATATATTCTAAAAAGAATCGCTAAAAAAAAAGTCATCTCAGAAAAGCAAGATTGGGTGAGTAGTTAAGAATATTCTAGTCCTGAATTGGCAGGTGATGGGCAGAATAATCGTCCAGACCTTCTTCTTCTGCTCGGTTCCTGGGATGCAGAACACTTTGAAACACAACAAGGTGATAGGTTGAAGGCACTTGACTTTCTCAAAAGTATCTCTTCATAACAATGTTCTTCCGTTTCAGCAAGAATTTAAATTGAAAACTTTAATGCTCTCATCATGTGTGGGCACACACTGAATGCGATGAAAAGTGCCCTCAATAGGAATTTCTGATCTCCCTCTTTCTTTGTTGTCATTCAAGTCTCCCAACTCAGCTTTACATTCGAGTGTCCTTCTGACTTGACGGGGAGAGACCATCACACCACTTCCCTTCTCTTCTGGCTGATGTATGAGATGGATCTCAGGGAGGTCAAGAGAAGAAAGCTCTCCTTGCTGGAGACAAACAGTATGGTGTGATAGAATTACACCTGGATTCTCTGACGGGAGCTTCAGACCCCAGGGCTGTCCCGCTGAGCTGTGGACTTAGGAAAAGTCACACCATTGTTTAAGCTTGGAGTCCCCATTAATAATTGTTCTGTATGTTGCTGTGGATGGTTCAGGATATTTCATTGAAAGACCTGGTTTCATAACACTCTGATTATGCTGTCTGGAGCAACAGAGTTAGCATAACTGTTTAGATAGGAAATTTAGGAATGACAAACTAATGAAACCGTGGAAAATACTCTGTGCAGTCAGTCATGGTTTATGTAAATACGGATGCTAGTATAATAATGAAAAGAAATTAGTGAATTTCCTCTACAAGATCAATATGCTCTTTAATAGTAGGTTGCATCTGTGCATGATTTGATTGTAATTTCTGCTGCCACATTCTTAATATTTACATGATTCCCCCTCTCCGATTTTGTGTAATATTGAAAAATGTATAAATTGCTTTCACTCAGACGTTCTCATCTGATTCCCAGATGGCATTATGGGAATGACAGTTGGGAAGCTTGGTTTTATCAGCCCTACCTTACAGATGATGTTCGGAGAGTTGAACTTGGTCAAGTTCATGCAGCTAAAAATGACAGGTGGGAATTTTGAACTCAGGTCTCTCTGGCCCCAGAGTCCATGATCTTTGCACTGCATCATGCTTCCTTAGAAATTAAATGGATCTGTCTTGCATGAACTGTGTTCTTCCTCTAACCATGTAGGAGGAGTCTCAAGTAAACAGGCAAGTGGTCTTAGGGAGGGATGTCTGGAAGCAATGGTTAGAAGTCCCAGATTGGCAGTGCTGTGCCCAGAGGTCTGGCGCTGACAGTGGGAACTCAGCCATGGAGACCGGGCAGCAGGAGGAGGACCTGGATGCTTAGAGCCAGGGTTGCTAATGCTGTGCAAATTCCATTTGCTCCTCCAGATCTGCTCTCCATCCTTCCTCTCTCTGCTCTGGGGTCCTGAGAGCTGACCTGCATGGACAGGATCAGAGGACCCTCTTGCTCTCTCGTTTGCTGTTGCCTTTTGCCAATGAGAAGCCCCTGCAGGAGATCAGAGGGTGAGGTGTGAGTGCTTATTTCCCCAGCTCCGTCCCTGAGAGGTTGGCCTGAGCTGGCTGCAGCTCTGTCTCCCGTACAGTAGCCTTCCCTCCTGGTTCCTATCACCACTCCTTCCTCTTGTCCCTTCTGGTCCAGCCCTAGGGGCTTCACTGTTTCCTACACTTTCTCTGTGCCTTTCCTGTACCTTTGTAAATGGTCCTGTATTGAACTCCTCACATTGCCCAGTTTGAATATGTTTTTTGTTCCTTGATGGGCCCCTGACTGATCTGATCTGACACTAGAGGGACTGGGTATCAGGCAGGAACTAATGTCTGGATTTAGGCACGTGAGCAGGACAGGGACCCTGCCACTAGAACTGAAGTTAGAATGAGGACCTAGAGCCAGGAAAATGGAGCCTAGCGTGCCCTAGTGGAGCAAGAGACAGGAATGCAGTAGACTGGGAAGAAGTCTGCCCCGAGACCAGTTGGCCAGGCCTCTGCAGGGTAGGATCTCTGACCTCCCCAGGGGACAAGACTCTTCACAGATGCTGTGGGTCGGAGGTGCTAGGAAGGCAGCAGGTGCCCAAGAGGTGGTAGAGCCTATGGAGAGCTGTAGCCATAAATCACGCGGACAGAACGGTTGGACGTGTGAGTCCTTACCCCTTGTGTCAAAGGCTGTCTATTCATAGAACCCATTTTACTTCCTGCTGGGCACACAGACTACGATCCCAGGTGCCTGAGATCTGGCCAGAAGAATGTGGGCAGAAGGGATGTACTAACCCCTAAAACCTCTCTCACTTTCCTCCACCTTTTGCTAGCTGTAATTAAGGGTGGTGCCTGCCACAGTGATATCAATCACACTCACTCATTCGTTTATCTCATTCATTCCCTGAGACAAGACCTGGAGGGACAGCCTCTCAAGAAGCTCCCTCATATGCCCTTATATTAAGCCAATTATGCCCGGGGAGGTGGTAGACCACTGCAACACCCGTAAAGACACTACAGAATTAAACGATGTTCTTCTGGTCCCTCATTTGTACCTCCTGCAATGACTGCGCAGAAAGGACTGTGCGTTCGGCCCCGTCTTCTGTCCTTTTCCCTTCAACAATGATGATCACTTTGACTGAGTGCCCACCCGGCACCAGGTGCTTCTGAAACCTTATACTGTGATATGTACAAAAATGTAGGCTTATAACTTAGTTGAGGCTGTAACTAATTTAAGCCTCATTCATCAGTCAGGCAGCTTGAATCTCCTTATTAATATACAGGGAGTGGTTACTGATAATAGACACATTATCAAGCCCAAAGGCATCTTGGCAGTACATGCTGAGGACTGGGAGAAATATCAGAAACTTCCAAGGAGTTCTTCTGATATTTTTGCATCCATATGCATATGTGTTTTTTTCAATGTTTTTATCCTAAGAAGATCCTTAGAAGCAGACACAGACATGCCCTGAGTATGGCCATCCAGGAGCTATTTCCCAGAATCTGTTCATCTGCCACCCTTTCATCTACATTTTATCTCTCGGCATGAATCAGCTGCCCAACAGTTTCTGTGAGTATCGGCAAGTCCCATTAAATACACTATTTTATGCCCCAAAATAATTTATAAAAAAGAAAGGAAAAAAGATTAGACCTCATGAGTATCAATATTTATAGATACTAATTACAAAATATCATTTTTTCAATTCAGTCCTTTCTGGAATTAGGGTTACACAGAGAAGAGCATTTTGTTGGTAGCCATCCTTGAGGTTCTCAGAGGGTTTAAGCTTTTGCCCCCGAAGGAGAAAACCATCGCTGTTGTTAGAATCCTAATCCGGATGAACACCTACGATGCTGTTTTCCGTAGTGAGCCGATTCCCACCAGCCCCTTTCCTGGGGGAGCTGGGCCGAGGTGGGGTCGGAAGAGTATGGACAGGCAGATGCAAAAGCTGCAGTGTCCTGATTCCCTTGTACTAGAAATTTTATTACGGAGACTTTTGCCCATCAAATGCATTGTTGGATCGAAGCGTCACATGTTCCTTCACAGATGTTATTTCAGATTAAGCCACAGGCAGCAGGGAGTGGACGTGGCACGCATTTTCCTCTTCACTTGGTAGCATCCCATCTCCCGGCAGCCATGTGCAAAGCAACATTACTTGCATAACGATTGAGCTGATCTGATATTTTAGGTTATGATGTCAAGATATGTTATACTGCAGCCTACTGACTTAAAAAACAGCCGAAGAAAGAGAATGACTCGGGCCAAGTGGGGATTGAAAGAGACCTAAGGGAATGTCACCTGTTATGAGAATCTTGAAAGCTTCTAATGGCCTGTTATTCCCGAGAGGCCCTTGCTGCTGTGACTGTTGAATTTATTTCTGCTAAACAAGCTTTGCATTTAATGATTTCTTTATGGTCCAAAACTCACAAGAATTTATTTGCCTTTTCTTTTCCTGAATGAAATACTTGGTCAACAATTCATCATGCAGACATCACTTATGCCCCTATCACTATGTTTGGTATTCTATATTAAATGTACTTATGAATTCTTTTGTTAAGATTCTTACCTGTTTAAGGATGTTTGACTGACTGTATCTTAGAGGCTAAGTGTCATCTTTGCTTTTCTAAATATATTTTATTTTCTTAAACTGAAGATGTTGCCCTGAACATTTTCCTGCACAGAATGCTCTTGAGAAAAGCATAGAATTAAGGTAAACTTTTTGAAAAAACAGCTGTGATTGTATCACAGGGGCTTTTTTTAGGATAACACATACTATGAACAATCCCACCTCCCTGCTACATGGTGAGTTCCGTGACAGCATAGACCCTGTCTGTTTATGCATGGCTGTGTTTTCAGGTATATAATGGGTATTCAATAAATATTTGTTGGATGGATGGATGGATGGATGAATGGGTATAAGTATGTGATTTGGGGTTGAGGGCAGAGTTTTTCTCTGAGCCTAGGCTTAAGTCGGGCTGTTTGAAATTACCAAGCTTCACAAGCACTTACTGGAAGTCAGTGTCCCACTGTTCATGTGAAGAAGTGACAGTGCAGAGAGCTAATGATCTCTTTGGAGGATGACACTGCTTTCCATCGAGTGAAGCCACCTTAATTTTGGCTTAGAAAATGAGCTAAAATTTGACATTCCTTTCCCCCAACTGGTTGCAGTCTTTCAAACTAAAGGGCCATCCTGGAAATCAGAGAATACATAAAAATGTAGAAAATGTCCCCGCATCTGATTTGCTGATTGAAAGGGTCCTTTCTTTGGTGGATATGCTCACAAGGATGGAAACGGACACAAAGGCAAAAGTGGCAGCCACTTCAGACATTTTTCTGAAATGTCTTTGGGTGTGAGTTTCTGAGAAGACAAATCACTTCCACTCGGCCTTAAAAAGAGCTTGGTTAGCTCAACCCCAAGGAAGGCTAAGAATGAGACTGGAAAGCAGAAATAATGTATTACTCTGCTGAGTGTATTCATATTAGGGTAGAAAAGGATGGCTTCTTTTTTAGTTAGACATCATTTTAACATGCACACTATAGGTGGTGGCTTTTTTTTTTTTTCTTTAACAGAAATAAATGTAGCTATCCCCTAATGGGAGCAATTTCCCTCCATATTTCTTGCAGCTCTTGTCCCAGGAGGCGACAGATGAGTATGTGATAGCAATACTGATTCCAGTGCTGAGATGCCATCTGATCCACCAGGAGAACTGGTAGATTCAAATCAATGTCAGCTCATGCCTTCTGGGCAGCAGTCTTTCAGTGCAGGATTTGCTCTATGGATCAGAAAAACAGCTGGCGACTCACAATATGTTATACAAAAGACCTTTTAAATGTTTTGTTGTTTCCAGCTATGATGTAGTGTGTCACTTCAATTTTTTTTTTTCTCATTTGTTTGCCTGCTTGATGGAGCAAAGTCCTGGTTAAGCAACTGGTAAAAACCACAATACCCATTTCAACTGGTGCCTGCAGAATTCTGAGGCTTCTGAGGGACTAGAAATAAGTCTTTGACTTCTTATACATTTTTTCAATATAAAAGTTTTATCCAAGGAAAGCATTTATTGGAAATCCAGTCCTGAAATTGCCTATAAAACATAAGCATGTGCTAAAAAATATGTATATAATTATTATATATTGTTATAGTGTATTATTATATATTATATTATATATTATTATATTATATTATTATGATATATATAATATATATAATTATATATTATATAACATATATATAAAATCCCAGTGGGTTATTCAGAATTCTTGAAAATCAAAACCTTTCACCCAGTTATTTTGCTAAATTGCAGGATGGAGTAACTTATTTCCTGGGTATGTTGTTTGCATGTGACAGAATTTTGGAATCTCTTCTCTGCTTTGCATCGTTTTTTTCCCCGTAAAAGATGTATAATAATTCCTATGAATGTTAAAAACACATTTCTATGTTTTCTACTCAGTGTTTTTAACCCCAGAAGCTAAACTCCTTTCCCCTCACTTAGGTTTTTGTTTGTTTGTTTTTACCTTTTTTAATGTTTTTGTTGTTTTTTTTAAAATAAGGATTCTTTCTCACTTTTTTCCCAATATTTCATTTTCTGTGTCTGTAATCCAAGTTTCTGGTAACAATTTTGGTCACTAGTGCAAAAATACCCTGTATGTCTTGATAAAGAAGCAGAGAGGAAGCTAGCAAGATATTTGGAAGATCTGGATTGACTAAAAGAAAAGGGATTGAAATTTTCTGAGTGTTTGATAGATTTTGGTCTAGTTAATGGAAGTTTAGTATCAAATCAGCCCCTCAAATCTGATGTGATAACCCAAACTTCCACATCAAGCATTCAGAGCAGCCAATGCCTGCATGATGATCTCAGATACATCAATTCAGTGGGCATTTATAGTCTCCAAATTGCTTTCCATAGCTCTCAGTTGAATACTTTGATGAAATAACTAAATGGATGTCAGCCATGTGTCTCTGTGGGTGAAGAACTTTGTGAAGTATTATTGTATTCAGTATTTGTAGGGCGTGAGTGTTGTGACTGTGGTCTTAGCAAGAAGCATCTCACTGCATTTGACTGCGAGCATAATTAGCAGTTGGCGTTCAGTGTGGGAAGGATTTTGATTGATTTGTTGGGCTGAGTTTTAGGCATTGTGGACATGGACAACATATATCATTGAGTTCATCCATCTTGCATAGCTATTTTTATATGTACCTAATACTCCAGCAATATTAATGTCCAGTGTACATCATGGCCTCTGAATAAGTAAGAAAGTCATTCCTTGATGAAGATGAGATTTAAAGGAAGAAAAAGAATACCAGATCAAAAAAGCATTTCCTGAAGTGTCCAGGAACACTAATTCTTGGAGAAATTAGTAGGAATGGGGGCAAAAAGTGAGTAGCCAAGTGAAATAAATTTGAGAAACACAGAAATAAGGCATGTGCAGATTGTCCTTATTTTAGGACTCATCAGAATTTTTAATATGCTGTGAATGGGGGAGAGGGTGTAGCTCGGTGGTAGAGCACATGCTTAGCATGCACAAGGTCCTGGGTTCAATCCCCAGTACCTCCATTAAAAAATAATAATAAAAAGAAAAAAATTTTTAATATGCTATGAACATTTGCAAATCTAATGACAACCACTATATATAAAAATAGATAAAAAACAACTTTCTTCTGTATAGCACAGGAAACTATATTCAATACCTTGTGGTGATCTTTAATGGAAAAAATATGAAAATGAACATATGTATATATATGCATATATGCAATCCCACTCCTGATCACATATCCAGAGGAAACTCTAATTTGCACCAGGACATTATGCTGTACACCAGAAATTGGCACATTGTTACTGACTACACTTCTATAAAAAAATATGCTACGAACACTGTAAATATCAAACAGGAAGATCTAGTATGCAGTGCTTCCCCTACTTGTTAAATGGAACAACATCCAACCCTTTAACTTGTCCCCAAAGATATTTTGAAAAACATTCTGTCATGCTTGCTTCTTAAATACAGACTTAAATACTGTGCTGCAGTAATAAGTATTTTTATTTATAATTAAAATGAAACACTAACTGAAACAACTGAACATCCACATACAAAAAAAACTAAACTTGGCACAGATTGCTCTTCACAAAAATGAACTCAAAATGGATCACAAACATAAATGTAAAATGCAAAACTATAAAGCTCCTATAACGTAACATAAGAGAAAATCTGGATGACCTTGGGTTTGGCAATGACTTTTGAGGTTCAACACCAAAGATACAACCCATGAAAGAAAGAAGTAAGAAACTAGACTTAACTAAAATAAAAAATTTCTGCTCTGTGAAAGATGATATCAAGTGACTGAAAAGACCAGCCACAGACTGGGAGAAAATATTTGCAAAAGACATATCTGATAGAGGACAGTTATCCAAAATATAAAAAGAAATCTTAAAACTTAATAATAAGAAAACAAAGGACTCATGCAAATCAAAACTACAATGAGCTATCACCTCACACCAGTCAGAATGGCCATCATTCAAAAGTCCACAGACAATAAATGCTGGAGAGGGTGTGGAAAAAGGGAACCCTCCTACACTGTTGGTGGGAATGTAGTTTGGTGCAGCCATTATGAAGAACAGTATGAAGATTCCTTAAAAAACTAAAAATAGACTTACCTTATGATCCAGCATTCCCACTCCTGATCGTATATCCAAAGGGTATATGATCTTTTCTAATTTGAAAAGATACATGCACCCCAAGGTTCACAACAGCATTATATGCAATAGCCAAGACATGGAAACAACCTAAATGTCCATCAACAGATGACTGGATAAAGATGTTGTGGTATGTTTCTGCAGTGGAATACTATCAGCCATAAAAAAAGAATAAAATAATGCCATTTGCAGCAACATGGATGGACCTGGAGATCATCATTCTAAATGAAGTAAGCAGAAAGAGAAAGAAAAATACCATATGATATCACTCATATGCGGGATCTAAAAAAAAAGAAAAAGGAAAAAGAGGACACTAATGAACTCATCTATAAAACAGAAACAGACTCACAGACATAGTAAAAAATCTCATGGTTACCAGGGGAAAAGGGATGGGAAGGTATAAATTTGGGAGTTTGAGATTTGCAAATGTTAGCCACTATGTATAAAAATAGATTTAAAAAAATTTTCTTCTGTATAGCGCAGGAAACTATGTTCAATATCTTGTAATAACCTTTAATGAAAAAGAACATGAAAACAAATATATGTATGTATATGCATGACTAGAACATTGTGCTGTACACCAGAAATTGACACATTGTGACTGACTATACTTTAATAAGGAAAAAAAAAGAAAAAGACTCAGTTGAAAAATGGCCAAAGACCTTGACAGATACCTCACCAAAGAAGATACACAGATAGCAAATAAGCATGTGAAAAGAGACTCGACATCATATGTCATTGGAGAATGGAAATTAAAGCAATGAAATATCACTACACATCTGTTAAAATGGCCAAAATCCAGAACACTGAAAACACCAAAATTCTGGGGAGTTTGCAAAGCAAAAAGAACTCTCATTCATTGGCAGTGAGAATGCAAAATGGCATGGCCACTTTGAAAGACAGTTTGATGTGTTCTTACAAACTAAACATACTCTACCACACAATCTAGTCATCGTGCTTCTTAAAATTTACCCAAAGAAGTTGAAAACGTGTCCACACCAAAACCCTCACATGGATGTTTATAACAACTTTATTCATAATTGCCAAAACTTGGAAGAAACAGAAATGAACTTCAGTGGGTGAATGGATAAATAAACTGTGGTACCTACAGGTGATAGAATATATCCAGAGCTAAAAAGAAATTAGCTGTCAAGCCATGTCAAGACATGGAGGGAAAATGCCAGTTACTAAGTGAAAGAAGCCAGTCTGAAAAGACTACATACTATATGATTTCAACTATAACTCTGGAAAAGGCAAAACTATGGAGATAGTAAAAAGTCAGTGGTTACCAGGGCTTGGAGAGAGGAAGTGATGAAGAGGCAGAGCACAGAGGATTTTTAGAGCAGTGGAACTACTCTGCATGATATTATAATGGGATACATGTCATTAGAGAGCGAACCGTAATAACAACGATGGACTTTGAATGATGTGTCAGTGTATGTTGATTAATTGTAATAAACGTACCACTCTGGCGGGGATATTGTTAATGAGGAGGCAAGGCATGTGTGGGGATGGGGACATATGGGAAATCTCTGTGTCTTCACTCAATTTTGCTCTAAATCCAAAACTGCCCTAAAAGAATAAAATTATTGAAAACAAAAATATATAGAGCATAAAATTTTAGAGCTAATTTAATCCAGCAAGTTGTTTGGTTTGGTGGGGAGGTGTGTGTTTGTTTTCTTGTTTTTGATTTGGTCAGTTTTCTTACCTATCGTTTATTCAGGGCCTGCTGTGGGCCAGACACTGAGTTAAGTACTTTTACGTGTATTTAAATTGGCAATAGCCCTATGAAGTAGGTGTTCTTTTCCCCATTTAATGGACAAGGAACTGAAGTTTGGGGAGATTTTGTAACCTTCCCAAGGTTACAAAATTAGTAAGTGGTGAAGGTGAAATTTAAACTTGGGCCAGAACTGGCTTTGTTAACCATGGTATTATAATAAATAGAATAATAAAATGCAAAAAAATTGCATACATTTGTGTGTGTGATAGAGAGATGGGCCAGTTTTTTTCTGATTCTTAAAGTATCTGAAATCTAAAAAATTTCAAGAATCACTGAATCCAGTTCTCAGCATGTAGAGACCCAGAGCAATGAGTCATTTTCTCAATGACACACCATTAATTGGTGAAAAAATGAGAACTAGACCCATGTTCTCTTGACTTCCCTTTAATGATAAGCGAATACAAGATGCCATATCATCACTGATGGCTATTAAATTGGTTGATTTCTGAAAATGAAGGAAGATGATACTGCTATTAAAGTTTAGAACCACTTTGTTTGCAGATTATGGGAATTTGCTATTAAGCTCATTGCTTCGTGTTGAAACACTGAAAATGTTTCATATCCAAAAACCAGACTATTAATATGAGGAATATTAAAAATATTTTAAATTATCTAAGTGTCAAGAGGAGTAAGAAAATATAATAATCCAAGAAAAAGTAATGTCAAGCTATTGCATTTGAGTAATAAATAATTCAACCAAAGTAGAAGTTAGATTTATTTTTGAAGATCAAAGCATGAGCCTAGCTTTGTATACAGGGTAATAGTCACCTCCGTAGTGTTCTTTGAGATGGGACAGTACCATCTTGCTTCACTGTCCAAATTTCTACTCTTCCACGTGTTTTAGATTAGATTAAGGCAATGTGTTTCAGTAGGCATTTGTTTAAATGAAAACAACTCTGGAGTAGAAATACGTAGCGCAGGTTCTCAACTATAAAACCCAGTGTAAGCCTGGGTTTGGTATATCTCTTTTTATTGGTGTCAGGAAATAAAGAAGATAAACTTTGATGGGAGGAGGCTCACGGAAATGGACAGAAAATGAAAAAAAAAAAAAAAAGACCTCTTGAGGCAGGCAGTCTGAGTAAAGGCAGCAATAATGAACAACGAACGGTGTGTAGAGGGTGTGGGGGATGTGGAAAGCGAGATCACCCAGAGGAAAATGGCCCTAGAAAGAGGTATTGGACAGTGCTAAAGACAGTCAGTATTTTACCTTTCAATTATATAATCTAATATTAGGGATTGCCTCTTTACCATAGAGCAACATATATTTATAAGCTCTTCAGCTTTTATAAATTGCTCCACACCAAAAAAAGGAATAAAAAAAAAGGAAATCTGGAGGAATATATCTCTGGCACTGTCCTTGACCAGCTCTCATCAGGTATAGCAGTTGCTGTGTACGTAAGAGAAGTGGGAGAGGACTGGGAAATAAAATAAGTTATTCCAGTGTGATCTCCTGAAATAGACAGAAGACTTGCAATTTCACACCGAGATCCTCAGCCTGGCCTTGTTTTCGGGTTGCAGATCTGAAATAGTAATCCATCTGTCAGCCTGACATCTTTTTATGCTCCCTTTCAATCACTCTCAGGAAAAAAAAAAAGAAAAGATTTTTTTTAGATTGATTCTGATTTGGCAGCTTTCTTATTGCCTATCACTTTAAAGACATTAAAAGATAGCAGCAAATTTTATTTTCTTTGATCCTGTAGGTTTTTTTTAAAGTGGAATTTTACCCATTCCATTTGGGCCCCCAAAACAGTAAAATAACTCACAGGTAACTGACTAGTAAACGAACTGTAGAATTACTATCCTGTTCGGCTTTACATCAGTTCTAAAGGTTGAGAGGATACGTTTATTCATTCATTAAACAAACATGAACTGAGCACATAATAGAAAATTGAAAAGAGTTTCCTAAAAAGGAGACGTCATTCTGGGTTGAACTAGGCTGTGCAAGAAGAAGCAAGACCAAGAGTCTGACTGAGAAAGAAGATGATGGCAGCAGCTTGTGGGGATATAGTTGCCAGGAGAACAGGCTACTTGTGCCAGCTCGATTCCGCTGGAAACAAGTGATGGGTATCCAGTCAAGTGATTAGGAAAATCAGCTAAATGTGAAGGGCCAGGAGATTAACTGATCTGAGGGCATGTGGAGCCCCAAGTCTGAGAGATGCATCATCATGGACCACATAAGGCAGCAGGATTCATGGCCTCAGGCCCTGCAGAAGAAACTCTTTGCTTTGCATTTTACTTTATTTGGCTCGTTGGGTTAGGGTGACCCCGGGTGGTACCTTATACATCAAAACACTCCATTATTGATTCAGGATTCTATGTCATAGTGTATAATCCTTCTAATGTGCTGTTGAATTTGGTTTGCTCATATTTTATGGAGGATTTTTACATCTATGTTTATTAAGGACACTGGCCTTTTCTTGTGTTGTCTTTGGCTGGCTTTAGTGTCAGGGTGTCAGGGTGATGCTGGCCTCATAAAATGAATTTGAAAATGTTCCCTCTTCTTATATGTTTTGGAACAGTTCAAGAAGGATTGGTATCTTCTTTGAATGTTTAGTAGAATTCAGCCATGAAACCATCTGGTCCAGGACTTTTCTTTGTTGAGAGATTTTTGATTACTGATTCAATCTCCTTATTATTTATTTGTCTGTTCAGGCTTTCTGTTTCTCTTGGTTCAGTCTTGGTCATTTGTATGTTTCTAGAAACTTTTCTAGTTCTTCTAGGTTATCCAATTTGTTACTATATAATTGTTCATAATAGTCCCTTATTTTTCCCCCTGAGGCATTGGTCATAATGTCTCCTTTTCATTTCTGACTTTATTTATTTGAGTCTTCTCTCTTTTTCCCTCATTAGGTATAACTAAGGGTTTGTCAATTTTGTTTCTCTTAAAAAAAAATTCAGTTTTGTTTATTTTTCTCTGTTTCTTATTCTCTATGTTATTTATTTCTGCTGTAATATTTATTATTTCCTTCTTTCTAATAACTTTGGCCTAGTTTGTTTTTCTTTTTCTAGTTCCTTGAGGTGTTCTTTTTTTCCTAACATATGCACTTATTGCTATAAATTTGTCTCTCAAATACACAGCATAACATGTGCTTTTCCTCTCTGTAAGCACAAGCCACTAGCCTTTCCTTATTTACTTGTGAAAATAAGAAATCTAATTTTAAAAGAAGATTCTTTGAAAATTAAGTTGATATGTTTATTTTTTAAAAGATGGAACACTTAATTAAAGTCTTAGGTGTGCATACTTTTACTTCTCAAATTAAGTATAGCACCAATTTAGGGTCACATAAATTAAGTAGGCCTTCAATCAGTATTTGCTAAATACTTTTTCTTTTCCAAATCAGTATGTGCTAAGTTAGTATACCCAGTTCTGCCACTATTATTTAGAAGAAAGGTAAGATGATTGCCCATGTTTTCCAAATCAGATGATTATAGTTAGAAATAATCTTGCCACATTTAGAGAGGAAAGCAATTTGTAGTGGAGGATACACTCTCCAAGGCTCTAAGTTCCAGTGTAATTTATCAACTTTGTGAGCAAACTTTTATTTAGTTCTCTCTGTATAGAAAGAACTCGCTAGTGCTGAGATTATAAGTCAGTTTTAAAAATAGCTAGAGCCCAAAAATGCTTATAATATAGTCCAGAAAGAAGTCATGAATAAAACTGAATTATTTAGCACAGCATTTAAAGGCTTATTCTCACATTACTCCCTACTTCCATTCCTCCTTACTCTTTTAGCACTCACGATCATGTTATCACTGTATGCAACCATGCTTTCCTGCTTTCTGTCTTTCCTCATGCTGATTTGGACCACGTGGCCAATGTTGGTGCCAGTCAGGGATAGGAAGCTGAGGAGGAGGTTTTGAAAAGAAATTGATGGGATGAGTGATGGACATGTCGAGTTTGAGGTGCTAATGGAAAATGCAAGTTCAGGTATTGAGTAACAGTTGGAGAAAAATATTTACCAGTTTGGTAATCACATGTGGACTAAGGGAGAGGAAAAGTTTAAGCCTAGATTCGTGAAAGAAAGATGACAGAAAGTAGGAATTCAGTGAAGAGCACATTTTGAGAGGAAGATGAGATCAGTTTTAGATTTGCTGCGTTAACGAGGATAACATTGTTTATGTAATCTTCAGACTGAAGGTGAAGGAGGGGTTGAAGAACCACTCCAGACTGAAGGAGACTAGAAAGACACGGCAGTCAGGAGATGCTGGGAGTCCTGGATGGGGACTGGAACCAGATCCTGGAGTGGTGCTTTCGCTATAAAGAACATGATTGGGACAACTGGCAAAATTTGATTGGGGTCTTCGAACAAAGGTGTATAGGAACTCTTTGTACTATTCTTGTATTTTCTGTAAATTCAAATTTGTTTTAAAATAAAAAGCAGAACATAAACAAACACATAATGTCATTTTTGGAGACTAAAAGTAGACATTGTCAATATAGCTTAAGATATATGTAAGATATATAAGATATACATATCTTTAGATACATGTAAGTATTCACAAGCTTGAACTCAACAATTTCACTCTAAGCCTCTCTCCTGAAGAAATAATACTGTGCATTATTTCGGACAGCTTTTTCATAATTGCAATATTAGAAACTATCAAACATCCAAAGGAATGCAAAGGAATGATAAAGTAAATACTTGATGAACACTCCTCAGCTATATCCTAATTTGATACATGACTGGATAGAAATGTGCAAATGTCTTTGGGTTAATAATAAATGAAAAAATAGAGCATAATTGAAGATATTAACTGGGATTATCATGTTAAAATGTAGGTATGAAGTGCACCAAATAAGTGGAGCATTCAAAATGGTGGAATTTTGGGTGATTTTCCCCATTCTCATTATTTTCTCATAATGTGTTTAAATTGCTTTCATGATTTTAAAGATATTTTAGATCAAAAGGTCAAAAAGTAGTTAGAAGTGCACAGACTTAGGACTGATGATTTGTATTGAGAGTTATTTGCCATAGAGTTATAACCATGGTAGCCAGTCTTTGAGAAAGAGAATAATGAGAAGGGAGATCAGAGTGTGCCAAGAGGGAGCCATAGAATGTTCCTGCATTTGGAAGAGAGAGAGGTGGTGAGTAGAGTTGACGGAGGGTTGACTAGAGAAGAAAGCACTGAAAAGTATGAGTGTGCTGATGGTGCTGAGAGAGGATGGAGTTTCGGAGTATCACCCCCTAACAAGAGGCCGGGGAGAAAAGAAGGTGTGTGAAGACTTGACTATTTGCTCACTAAGCCTTCAGTAAAGACCAACTGGCTTTTATAACAACACAAACCCATATGATTTTTTAAAGTTAATTCTTATGGTTTGCATTGCAGTATTTTAACATGGGAAATGGAGTTTAGAAACTGCAACAAAAGGGATTTGAGCCATGATAAAATATTTGTAAGCCTCTCCAAATGACCTTGGAGGAGCCTCTGCTCTCCTGTGTCAGAGAAGGTTCTGGACCGCCTTTCCAGCAGCATTTTATCATCAAAAAACGGTTCACTTATAAGGTTTATAACCTTCCATAAAACTGCAGAACATTTTATTCTTTTTTCATTAAGCCACCTTTGGAATCATTTTAGTCCCTTTATAGTCTCTTATTTAATCTGTTTTTTCATAGACTAGAGGGAGAAAAAATTCTATCAGTGGTCAAAATAGTAATTAGATAATATAAGTCACAGCCTAATGGCTTGAAGGCACAAGTACTTACCAGTTATCTTCTCCATCTGCCTTCATCAGTGAATTCTTTTAACTCCCAAATACGCCTTTACCTTCTTAAACAATGGAAAAAAGAAATTACCAAAATGAACATTTTCCCAATTACAATAGTTACTAATGTTTGCACTATTTTTTCTTTTAAAGCATAATTCCCACATTGTGAAACCCCTTTTACCAAACTTGAAGGAGAGCACAAATTAATAAAACATCAAGAGATTTTATTTCCTATATTGAAAATCTTACATTTGCATTAACTCAACAACTGACTCAGAAATAAAGTTCATCACAAGGAGAAGACCATAAAAAAAAAAAACTACAAAATAAATCTTAAAACCACATTTGGGTTTAAAAAGAAGAAAATATAAGTTCTACTTATTCCTGAAGGATTTTTTTAAAAAATCTTTTAATTAATGACAGCCCTCAGGGCACTGAGCAATTGTTAATTAAAACAAGGAGGAGAGGGAGAGGAAGTAGGCAAGAATGCTGAGATGAACACGTTTCCTTTTCTCTGCAGGGGAATAACATTTCTAAACCCACATTAATAAATATGAATATTTTGAGAGAAAGTATATAAAAACGTAAAAAAAAAATCTTAACTCAGCTTGGCACACACTAGCAGGTGCATAAATTAATTGGGGCTCCTCAAGAATTATCAAACCCCAGGGTATCACCTTTGGTCTAATTGAGTGGTGGTAGTGATCTCCCAGCCATGACAGGATGGAGTACTTCCTTCTTGGCACCAGCTGACTCCTGTCAGGGGATAGTGCCTGATCAAAGGTCTTCTAAGGGATTTTATTCACTTTCATTCTAGCAATGGGCGGGCAAGCACATGGGCAACCACCATCATTATGAGACATTTCTGAAATGCTTAGAGTTGGGAGCTAGACCCACAGCCCATTCAGTTCATTGCCCTTCCCCTTTTCAGCCATTAAATTTTCACTTAAAAAAATAATTATCAGATCTTTCGGTTCACCCCTGTGCTTACCTAATTTGGCAGGTTATTAGCAATAACATTTCTCAGTCCTTCCCTACCACTTTCCCCTGTACCCCACATGAAAAGGCTTTTATCTTTCTCCTGCGCTCAGGATTCTACTTAACAAGCTGAGCTTTAGAAGCCAACAAAAAAAAAAAGTAAAAAAATCTGTTTCTCACTTTATTTGGAAGGTGACAGAAGCCAGAACCCATGGCTATATGTTTAGCATGAATAAAGTCATTCTTTGAAATTAGGACAATCTGAGATCGCGTTTCCCAATTTTCCTATGACTCTAGTTTTACACACCCTTATAGGCTTTTTATCAAAGTTGTTTTTATGAAAACAGAACTCAGCCCCTTAGGGTTTGGTAGGGGGAGGCTTTGGGGGGAGGGGTTGTTTTAAAATATTTTTTCCTTTTAGTCTCTGGGCATGCATCCATTTGATGTTCTGCAAGCTAGGGTATCAGGGTCAGCTCATGGAGGCCAGTGTCGTTTATAGAATTTCTCAGATGCCAGCTAAGATCAGTAACTAGGAGACAACTTTGAATTTCATTTTGCTGTTTGTAGTCAGAATATATTCTTCAACACAGATAAGACCTTGCCTCCCTGGTGCTCTATCTCTAAGAGAACAAATTCTAGGTAATCAGAAAACCATATTTCGTACAAAATACCAAACCCCAGCTTATTTTAGCAATATCTAGTCAAGCATAGGTGCCAGGGCAGAAAAAAATCACTTGTTTTCTCTTTTAATGTCTATAATAATTTCCATTGGAAAACTCCTGACTTTTCTCAGATGTGGTAAAAAGCTTTGTCCATTTCTTGTGCTAATGTGGTCGCTAAGGAAGGCCATTTACAGAGGCACAAAGGGAAAGTACCTACACCATCCACACTGTGTCGTTTTTTGTTCTCTTTACCTACGTGTGGTATCTACTTATGTTTCACTGGTGATACTAATTTATATTTTGTTGAAAAGGAAAACTCTTAACTGTATTTTTCTGAGTGGACCTAAATAAGAATTTCCAGGAGCTCATAAAAAGTATTTTCTTTTTTCTCCTCCCCAACTTCACAAATTTAAGGTTGGCGCCCAGGAGTCTATATTTTTAACAAGCAATTGTCATGCACTTTCAAGTGTAAGAGCCACTGACAGGCCAAATGTTTTTATAAGGTAACATGATTTTTAACTGTAATATATGATATATAGTATATAATATATGTAGTATATTATATATTGTATAATAGGTTTTATGGATATTTTATATAAAACATGTATATTATTAAACGTATGTAGTTATGATATGTAATTGCAAATATCTATGAAACTCTATTCAGACTCCTACCTGTCAGTTGTAGCAGTACATCAGACTCAGAAATATAATCCAAAGTCAAGGTCGTGGAGTTTGGGCCCTGGCTGGAGGGCAGGTGGCAGGGTCAGATCACAATGCCAAGATGGGATACATGGAGCAGAAAGAGGAAGAGGTAGAAGAGGAGAAAGAGGAGCAGAAAGAGAAAGAAGGAGGAGGAAAAAAACCAAGATACTAGGTCTGGAAAAAGAACTACAGGCAGGTAAAACTCAGGGACCTCCTTCCAGCCAGGTTCCAAACATCACTAACCACATGCCAGGTTCCAAATTTTAACTTACCTTCTCCTGATGGGATTTTTAAACTAAGGACTGTTATGAGAGGTGATCTATGTACAGTTAATCTCAGATCTACTCTACAGCCATAGGGAAGGCAAAGTCAGCATTGCTAGGAAATAAGGACCTTGGACTATTCTAATTCAGACTACGCTTTACTAAAGTTCTGAAACTCAAGAGTTGTTTTTCACCTCCTTGTGACCCACAAAGAGATATTCTCTGGATCCCCCCACATTCATTTGGGAAATCACTGAATAGAACTTTGAAGTAAATGTTAGTGGGCATCCAATAGGGATTAAGGGTGGAATGGGGGTGGAATTATTTTTAACTCTAATTTTGTTTCATGTAAGATAGAGGCTACCTACATTTTGCAGAAAACTTTAAAGAAGCTTTGATCTTGCAAAGGTTTTCTCAACCCACTTTAATCTCATTGGTTTTCTCACTAGATTGCCTCTGAGATAATGCGTTTGATATCTGTGAGTAGGAACACAGACTTCCAGATGCTTTTGCAGGCTGATGCACTAACTCTCTTTAGATTTTTACTAATGAGAACTTGCTCAAGAAGGAAATCTGTAAACTATTTCCAAACTGCCTACGTCCTAAGCTTTATGTAACTGTGATAGATGTATTGATGCAGCTTAGAGAAAGGTTTTAATCTTTTTTAATATTCATTTATAAATATAGGAACCTGTACTTTGCCTTTTTAACCATTTTTATTGAAGTATAGTTAATTTACAATATTGTGTTAGTTTCAGATGTACAGCAAAGTGATTCAGTTATACATATAGATATATACATATTCTTTTTGAGATTCTTTTCCATTATAGGTTATACAGTAGGTCCTTGCTGTTTAACTATTTTATGTACAGTAATGTATATATGTTACTCCCAAACTCCTAATTTATCCTTCCCCCCCTTTTCCCCTTTGGTAACCATAAGTTTGTTTTCTATGTCTATAAGTCTATTTCTGTTTTGTATATAAGTTCATTTGCATCATTTTTTTAGATTCCACATATAAGCAATATCATACGACATTTGTCTTTCTCTGCCTGACTTAGTTCATTTAGTATGATAATTTCTAGGTCCATCCATGTTGCTGCAAATGGCATTATTTCATTCTTTTTTATGGCTGAGTAATATTCCATTGTATATATACATACACCACATCTTCTTTATCCAGTCATCTGTCAATGGACATTTAGGTAGCATCCATGTCTTGACTATTGTAAATAGTGCTGCTATGAACATTAGAAGGCTGTACTTTTTCATAAAAGTAGCTCTAGAGACTTTTTCAATATATTGATGGTTTAAACTAACAGTAGTAATAATGTTTAAATTACTTATCAGCAGCATCCCCATACTTCACACCTTTATGTCTGTATAAATTAGAAAGACAATTGTTAAACCTGTGAAGATCTCAGGATATTGGGTGGGGGGGTTGGATTTTGTTTCCTTGCATCATTCAGGAATGACATGTTTTAAATTTATAAACAGTTAAATGCATGAAGAGAATGTAATGCTTGAAAGGGCAGACTCAGATTGCTTATCAGTTCAGCTATTACAGCTCATTCTCTCGTCCCCTTCCCAGCAGAGCTTCTTGAGCTACTTCCTATGGCAACAGTCTCTGCTTCCTCACCTTCTGCCCCTCCACCATTGGCTTCCTTTCTGCTAGTCTCCAGCTTTCCAGAGACCTCCTAATGACCAAACCCAGGGGCACTTGTCTCTGTTTTTCTCTCTTGTCTTCCCTGCTTCCTTTACGTATTGGGACCACTCTCTCCTCCAGAGGCACCCACATGGCAGCTCTTCTCTGTTCTGCCTTTCTCAGCTCTGTTGCTGATCACTCTTTTCATCTTCACTAATTTTTTTTCCCATGTTGACTTGTCTAGGGAAAACTCACTGTGTTTTCTTCTATTCTCACGCTCACCATTCTCCCCAGATGTGTGGGTGTTTTCCCACACTGATCAATTCTGAGACACCAGCTGGGTGACCTACATTGAACTGAATTCCGACACTAATCAGAGTTGGCATCCTCCCCATAGGGAAGAGGCTCAGTCCTGGAGACTGCCTCCACTTCAGATGCAAGTCTCGAGTAGTGTGTCCCAAGGTTACCCACAACTTCTGTACGAAATTGGCTGCATATAGGAGGTTCCCATGACTCCTTCCTCGGGTTTGATAATTTGCTAGAGTGACTCACAGAACCCAGGAAAACTGTTTACTTACCATTGTGGATTTATTGCAAAGGATATTTTAAAGGATACAAATGAACAAGCACGGGAGCTTCTGTCCCAGAAGAGTTAGGATGGGTCACCCTCCTGGCATGTGGATGTGTTCACCAACCTGGAAGCTCTCCAGACTTATAGTCCATGGATTTTTAGGGAGGCTTTATCACGAAAGCACAATCAATCATTAACTCAATCTCCAGCCCCTCTCCCTTCCCCACAGGATGGGGTTGGGGCTGATAGTTCCAAGCTTCTAATTCTGCTTGGTCTTCCTGGTGACCATCCCTGATCCAGAAGCCTGCCAAGAGTCACCTCTTGGAACAAAAGACTGTCTTTTCCTGTCATTCAGGAAATTCCAAGGGTTTTAGGGACTCTACATCACAATCAGGATCAAAGACCAAATACTAGCAGGAACTAGGGGCAAAAATCAGTATGTATATATACTTTATTATTTCACAACCCTTTTGGGGCTGTTGCTTTTTCGTAGGCATCATGCCCATCTTCTTCCTGCCCCAACCCCCTGTACTCCACATTTGCAGGTATGTAGCATCACAACGCTGGACCGTTTATATCAGGCCACTTTTTTGTTCTCTTCACTGTGCATGATTATTTATTAGTTACTAACTGGAGGTCATGATTTTCAAATTGTTTAAAAGAAAAATTAAAATAAAAACACTGTGGTATTTTTCAAAGTGGACCTGTGTGAGAGAATTGCCAGCCGGCCTCCTTCAAAGTGCATTTTTGGTCCTCCCCCACTTAACCACTCCAGCAGTGAGGCCCAGCAGTCTATATTTTTAACAAGGATCCCAGTGATTTCCTTGCATATTTGAGTATGAGAACTACTTATAGGTGAATTTTTTTATAAAGTAACATTTTTAGGGAACCAGAAACTAAGAATTTATCTCCCCATTTTCCCTCCCCTGCCAGGTCCCTTAGTAGTGTTGATTCTGTATGTCCTCCTGTTCTTTTCTCCTCTGTTGCATCCCTTCTTTGGCTCTTTTGGGTCCATAATTCATTACATGTGGTACTTGTGCCTCCAGCCTACCATCCACAGTGTCTGTGTGTCCTCGGTTAACACTAAAACCTGATTATGTTTCACCGACTTAAATTATTCACTGACTCCATGTTGTTTATAGACTGAAATCCAAAGTCTTTAACACAGCTTACAAGGCAAGCCCCCAAACTCCCATTCACCCTCATAGATCCCACTGACACCCTCCACTCGTAACCATGCAGAGCAGCTTTCATTCTGTGAAGACACCCTTCTCCCAGTGTACCTTCAGCCATGTTTCCACCGCCTGCAATAACCACACTCGCCCCCGAGCTCACCACTGCCTTGTCCACTGGGGGAATCCTATGCAGCTCTCGGCATCCAATTTTCCTTCTCTTGGACATGTGACTCCTCCAGGCTGACCTGGGTTCCCTTCTGTACCTGTACACCCTGCAGAAATGATCTTCCAAGCAGGTACCTAGAAAAAAGCAAAGGAAAATAAGATGGAAATTCACTTCAACCAACTGGTTCAACAATATAAACAGAAATGATTGGGACCTTCTAATGGGGCTCCTCTTGCTAAGAGGAGCAAATGATTTGACAGTTGATGGTATCCATAAACTGGATAAGAAGCTGAATTGTGTGCTTCCTGGTAAAGCTCCCCCCTACCCCACCCCCATGTCATTTACTGAAGGAAAGAAAAACCCCCTGAGTGGGTTTCGATCCAAGTTCTTTTCACAACATATTGCAGCTGTGTTCTTGTCTCTCTGGGCGGCCGTTTCTTGTCCAGGGGCTAAAGGAGCGAAGGACCTCAAGGACCTGGGCCAGGTGGGTTCCCAGGGCCAGGAGCAAGTCAGAAGCAGCATTAGCCCCAGGAGTGAGTGCTTGTTGAAAGAAGGAAGAAAAACTAGAGCCAAGAAAGGATTTTTAATTTAATGAATTTCATGTATTAAATTTAATGCCACGGAGTTATTCACTGTGCCCACATGAGACCAAACGGAGGCTTAAAGTAAAACAGAATGTGTTTCAGTTGGACATGAAGAAGGATGGCTTTACTGCAAAGCTGATGAAAGACTGAAATAGAGTAGCAAGAAAATGTATGAAGTTAGATTCTCTTCTAAGCTATCTTTAAAATGAGAACCTGTAGAAATTTATCTGTGTGTGAGCCGTGAGCTTGGGAAAGATTTAATTTACATTCTCAGATCTTTCCAGACATCTTGAACATCTTAAATTTCATCGTTAAATGTGTGCAATGGTTTCTTTAGGATAATTTTCTAGAAGTGGAATTAATTGATCAAAAGGTATAAGCATTCAGAATGTCCTTGATGTATTTTCAGAAAACTCGTATCAATATTTCCTCTTCTGATAAGTCAAAATGGTACGAATGTTGTTTTATTTTTTATTTCTTGATTAGCTTGTTGAGTATTTATGTGTTTACTAGCTATTTGTATTTCTCAGTTTATAAATTGACTTGTTATTTGGGGATTTTTTTTTTTTTTGGTCGTTATTGCTGCCCATTCCTCTCCTGAGAGCTTAGCATTTTTCTTATTTATTTATTTATTTGAAGGTATTGTGTGTCAGTAAAAGATAGTAAACCTTTGTTCATCTCTGGCATTTTCCCCCTTATTTGTTATTTGACACTTACTTTATTAATGTTGGGTGTTTTCTGCGGGGGGAGGTAATGAGGTTTATTTATTTGTTTTTTAACAGAAGTACTGGGGATTGAACCCAGGACCTCGAGCATGCTAAGCACACACTCTACCACTGAGCTATAACCTCCCCCCAGTGTTGTTTTTAATATATGAGAACGTACCTGGATTACAAATTCACCCAATACAATACTTCAGTGTGCAGTTAAGTATAAGGTATTTATTTTATCTGTAACTTTGCTGGTCTTCCCTACAAACTCTTACCCACTGGGTAGGTAGATAAAAATTAACTTTTGGGACTTTTAAAAATTGTTTAATTTTGTCTGAGCTGATTGTTTAAATAGCCCCTTTAAGTAGTGTTTGGTTGGCTGAGATGATTGCTTAGTCTCTCTTATTCCCAATCCCTTTTCCCAGCTGTTCCAAGATGGAGCGAGTACACTGGCAACATCTTTAAAGGGGACTGGAGAACAGTTTGGATCCACACAGTATCACCTAACCTGTCTCTCTGTGTCTCTCTCTGTTTCTTGGTCTCTGTGCGTCTCTCTCTCCTTGGCTCAGCCCAGTGATGCGGCCTGGCTAGCTGGGCTCTCTGAGGCTGTTTGCCATCATGCTCTCTGTCTGCCACATCCTTCTGGACGCAGGGAATCTACCCCTAGCCTCTGTTGAGAGGTCTCCTCACCCTCACCCTGGTACCAAGCTTGCAGGCTCTCAGTTCAGGTCTAAGACCCTCTACGAGGCAGGTCCCAAACACACCACATGTGAACCAACAAGTACCCAGAGAAGCTACACTTCCGGCCTCCCCTGGCCTAACCAGATACACCAGCAGTTTCTCCTGCCGTGGCTGCACTCGTGTTGGTAAAGGGCAGCCTGAGAGGCCGTCTCTTTCCGAAGGACTAAACGGAGGTGGAGACAGAGATCCTTCCTCCCTCTGAGCCCCCAGATCCAGGAGCCTCAGCCAGGACCAACACTTGGGACCCATGCTTTTCTTCTGCCTTCTCCTGTCCCTCCTCCTTGCACAATCCCTCTGTTTTTTTATTTCTAACTTCCCTTATGTCAAACATCCCTCTGGCACACAGCAGCAGGCCTCGTGGCCTCAGCCCTGGGGGACAGAAGTGGTGTCTTTTCCCTACTCTGAGAGAACTGTAGGCTCGGATCAGCCATGTTTACCCCTCAAAATGTAAAATTATGGCTACATAGATTGGGGCATCTAGCAAGCCTCCCTCTCCTGACTTTCTAGCCTTGCTCGAGAGAGCACATGCTCTTCCTCCCCTGCTCTGGGCAAGTCAGCCTGGTGGCTCTGCCCCGAAAGGACCAGGCTGCAGATGGGATGTGAATAAAGGGGACAATTAGGATGCTTCTGTTTGATCCTGGCAAAATATTGTCCTGGTTACATAAATTTTCAAGTTCTATGTTGTCTAAAAATTCTTGGAAAGTTTTTTCCCACGCAGATGCCAGGTACATATTCATCTGTAGTTTCTTTTGGTTTTTTGCAATTCTTTTCCTTTTTTAGAAGTCTTCAGTCTAGAAGGAAAAACACCATATGATATCATTTTTATATGGAATCTAAAAAAAATGACACAAATGAACTTATTTACAAAACAGAAACAGACTCACAGATATAGAAAACAAACTTATGGTTACCAGGGGGGAAGGGGTAGGGAGGGATAAATTGGGAGTTCAGGATTTGCAGATAGTAACTATTACATATAAAATAAAGAAACAGTAAGGTCCTACTTCATAGCATAGGGAACTGTATTCAATACCTTGTAATGGCCTATAATGAAAAAGAGTATGAAAAGGAATATGTATATGTATAACTGAATCATTATGCTGTACATCAGAAATTAACACAACACTGTAAATCTAAACTTCAATTTAAAATATGAAATTGAAAAATCTTTAGTTCATATAGGATGTATTTGAGTAAATGTTGTGAATTTTTAGAAGTCTTAGTAATTTTATTTCTTAGCAGTCAGTGCTCTCACAACCTTTAATATATCTCTTCCTTGATTTCCACATGCCGCAATTTTCTAGCATTTTGATTGTTCTTCTTCTTCTCCGCTCCTAAACATGGGCATTTCTATGTCTCTGTCCTTTTCCCTTTTTTTCTCAACCCTCATTCCCTCAACATCACGCATGCACTTTCAACATCAGCTCTCTCCAATATGTAGGCACTAAAAATTTTTTTTAAGCCTGGATGCTATGTCTCAATCTCTCTATTGGAGTTTTTCATTAGAATCTTGCCCCACCCCTCTAACTTAATACCTCCTACCCTGCACAGTCAAACCCCAACCTGCTCCTCCCCCATTCTCCTTCCTTGTGTCTGTACATGGGTCACCAGCCCCCCACTCCTCAGACTCCAGACCTCCCCTCACCCTGACACTTCCCAGGCATCCTGGACCCCTCCCTGCCACCTTCCAGTCAATTTTCAAGCGCTCAAGGTCCTTCTTATGTGGTTTCTGAACTCTTAGATTCTTTTGTCCCTTGAAAACTTGCATGCTCTTTGGAGCCCATTTGAAAGATAGCTCCTTTCTAGAACCTTCACTTTGTGCTTCCAAATCAAAGGAATCTCTGGTTTATCTAAATTCTCAGCACTTTCTGCTTTTCTTATGGCACCTATCTCACTTGACCTTGTATTTTTACATGGTATTTGTATATTTATGTAGGCATAATACATGTATATTTCTACATATACATGGATAATGTACGTATACATGTATATAATATATATGTACGTTTATATGCATGGATATTTACATAGGTCAGTTTCTTCTTCTGTATTTTAAGTATCTGGTGTGCAGGATTTCTCCTTCTGTGTTTTAAGAATATCTGGTGTGTAGGATTTCTATGCTACCAAGTAATGATTTACAAAAAGGAGTGATACTCTCTAAATAAAGCTTAGATTTAAAGTGAGGAAATCTGCGTAATGAGGGTTGGATTAATTCATCTTACAAAATTAATAAAACTAGAATTAATTTAGGTAAAGTTAATGATCGGCCTTTTGATCATGACACAGACTCTCTCCATCACTCCCCCCGCCACCCCATGCACAAAATGAAGGACAGAAACCACATCGTACACTTTTGTGTAATCTGCAGTGCCAGGAGCACACCTTAAACATTACAGATCCTCAACACAGATTTGTTAAAAGGAACTAATAAATGAATGAATGGATGGATGGATGAAAGCAATGGTCCTCTAAAACTAATATGAGATTTATTGGTACAGGATCAGGAAATACACATTTGGATGTATTCTCCCCTCTCCAAACATGACTCCCTACTGATTTTCAATGAGGTATTCACCCCCGGCCTGCCCCTCAGCAGGCCAAGATCATGAGCAAGGTCATGTCAGCCTAGTCCCCCTTCATGCGTGTAGTCCAGCTAGCTACATGCATGTAACCAAATTTATGGTGAATCTCATGCTGCTTATCCTAGGCTCCAAACTATTGCTTGTAAGAAATGACTAGAGCCATAGAACACACAGGGAGCAGGGGCACTCACTGGAGGTGTGGGTAGCAAAATGTAAAACAGTGTTCATCTATAAAGGGTCCAATAATTCTATATAATCAAAATGCTGTGTGAGCGAAAACGTCCCCCACTGTGTGTCAGAACAGCCAGTGAGTCGGCTCATGCCTCGTTTTGACCACCATGAGCATGCGAGTTTCCAGGCAACCTCGATATTAATTATGTGTCGTCCAGCGAGGCAGGATTCTGGTCTAAGGAATGTTAGTGTGCAAGCAGACACCCCCTCCTTAATTAAGGGAACCAGCCCTCCACAAGCGACTGTGGCTGTTGCTAATCAGAAAGGCCTCAGGGCGAAGGTAAGTGGGATAAATTCCTGTTTACTGAGTGAATGTTGCCGCTTCCCCTCCTTGGGGGCACTTCTGCCAGCCTGACTTGGGGTTTTTATCTGGCACTGTTCTGAGACGGGGGCTTTGCAGCCTGTGTTAACTTTAGATCCTAGTCTGTGGAGATTAGACAGTTCTATGAACCCTAATATACGGGTGAAATAGTTTTCAGGAGCAAAAGTGCTTGCTTATCTAATCCATACTCTTCGGTGTAGATTCCACCTTAACATTCTGTGTTAAGGACGAGTATGATTAATTCATTACCCAAGATTACAGCAGTATGCTAAAAGCTACCTGGAGGCATTTCTTTTGGTGTGAAATATTAAAGATTCAACATTTATATCAGTGCACCTAATTCATATTCCTGAGCCTGTGGGCCAGGAAAGGAACTTGGAAATAGTCATTTTCTACGTTGGTTTGTTAAAATGTTTCAGAGGATTACTGCTTTAACTACCTCTTTGATAAGAACAAGGAGAACTCTATTCAGGAAGGCTAAAATACGAAAACTAAAAACCACAGCATCTTTTATTTCTAAAAAGTGTTATAGATCACATTTTGACAATAGTGTCCCTTGGAGTACCTGAACAATAATACTAATAAAAGCTTTCCCGACAAAGAGAAAGGCTAATGCCATATGATCGCTAATAAGTAGGAGCTAAAGTATAGACTCCCACAAGGAGTAAATACGAGAATACTCTGTATTATCAGCCATTTCCAGAGGTGGAAACAGAAGTTTGATTAATGCAACTGAATTTCCAGATTTCTCCAAGGTGGCTTTAGGAATGGGTTTTCCATGCTTAGAGTTGAGCCAGAATGTGACTGAAATTCACTACCCCTTCACATAGAATAACAGTATAAGGTAAGGACGCCGCACTAGGAGGAATTAACCTAGAAGCTGGAAGACGTGCGCAGCCGCCAGCTCCTGCCCCTTTGCTGGTAGAGGCCAGGATGGCTGCACGGACTCTCAACAGTCTAACTGTGGCCAGTGATTTCACTCACAGCTTTTGGTGGGTAGGGAGGGACCTAATGAGGCGTAGAGTTAGATGGTGTTTCCTTTTCTCTTTCTAAGACATAAAATATATATTTAGAATGTATAAAACATAATTTTCAAAAAAAAAGGACACTATGAACTCATCCAAAACAGAAACAGACTCGCAGACATAGTAAACAATCATATGGTTACCAAGGAAAGGGGTGGGAGGGGATAAATTTGGGAATTTGAGATTTACAAATGTTAGCCACTATATATAAAAATAGATTTAAAACATCTCTTTTGTATAGCACAGGCAACTATGTTCGATATCTTGTAATAACCTTTAATGGAAAAATATGAAAATTAATATATTTATGTATATGCATGACTGGGACATTGTGCTGTACACCAGAGATTGACACATTGTAATTGACTGTAATTCAATCAAAAAAAGTTCTTTGTATATTTTGGATCCAAAAATATATATATATATAATTTTCAAACATTGAGAATAATTTTAAAGCAAATACCTGTGTGACTGCCACTCATTCAAGAAATAGATCCATGCCAACCGCATGTATGGGTACCCCCCAGTCCCCCACAGTGGTCTTTACTAGAAATATTTTCTAGAAGCTTGAGAGAAATGATGACTTAACTCTGTTCTTTTATTTCTTTATTTTTAATGGAAGTACTAGGAATTGAATACAGGACCTTGTGCATTCCAAGCGTGTATTCTACCACTGAGCTACACCCACCTCCTTAAATCTGTCCTTTTAAATCATGCTCCCACTGCAAGTCCATGTTGATCTAGAGATCGTGTCTAAAAAGGGCAGCATTGAGTCAAAATAAAACCATGTAGTCTTCCCTGAATGGTGAAATTTCAAAGAATTAGTAAATTAGAGAATTAACCCTTCATAAATATCCTTGGGAACAAACCATTGTGAGACCACAGAGAAATCTGTGTAAGGTACATGTATAGGTGTATGTGAGAGGAATTCAGACAGAGCTAATGTTTGCCAGTTCCAGTTCCCAGGCAATCACTGAGCCCCAGCTGAATGCGAGACAGCAGGCTAGGTGCTCTAGAACATGTGAGGAGTGGTTAGTAAAATAACCGCTATATGCAAACAAAAGTTTTGGTGAATAAATACATTAAAAAGCTTTTTTTCTTCAAGAGAAACTTTCACTTCTAAAAGAAGTGTGTTGCATAAAATGATTCTCCAAGTTTTTTGACTAAAGATTTTTTTTTTTTTTGGAGCAGGAATCAAAAAGACTGATGTACAGACACACTTAGAGAAATTCTGTCCAAGGATGTCAATACGTATTATCAATCAAGTGTTATGAATCTCCAAAACCACTTTGAAGTAGGCTAGAACATTAGAAATAAGAAAAAGATTTTTCTAAAGTCTGAAGATTTTTTGAGCCATCAAGAGCAATCTGCAATGTGGTTGGGTCATTTCTGCCCCATTAGAACCAGTGGTCTCTTCCGTATTTCAGTGCCATTGACAGCGTACTTGTGTAGAAGGAGCCTTGGCCTACTAACCTGAAGTCAAGGTGACCAGGCACAAGATAACAAACCTTTGGGGGCACTGGTTTTCTCATAGGTAAAATAAAGGATTCAGATGGGATTATTCTAAATTACCTAAATCGACATCTTAATCTTTTTTTCAGTTTTATTTTTTATTGAAGTATAGTTGATTTACAATGTTAGTTTCAGATGTCGGGCAAAGCAACTCAGTTATACATATATATACACATATATTTTCAGATTCTTTTCCATCATAGCTTATTACAAGAAATTGAATGTAATTCCCTATGCTATAGAGCAGGTCTTTGTTGTTTATCTATTTTTGTAAATAGTAGTGTGTGCCTGTTAATCCCACACTCCTAATTTATCCTTCCCTACCTTTCCCCTTTGGTAACCATAGTTTGTTTTGAGTCTATTTCTGGTTTTTAAATAAAATTTGTGTGTTTTTCTTAGATTCCACGTATAAATGCCATCTGTCTTTCTCTGTCTGACTTACTCCACTTAATATGATAATCTCTAGGTCCATCCATGTTGATGCAAATGGCATCATTTCATTCTTTTTTATGGCTGAGTAATATTCTATTGTGTTTATATACCACATCTTCTTTATTCAGTTATCTATCAATGGACATTTAGGTTGTTTCCATGTTTTGGCTATTGTAAATAGTGCTGCTATGAACACTGGGGTGCGTGTGTCTTTTTGAATTACCGATTTCTCTGGGTTTATGCCCAGGATCTTAATCTTTTTCTTAAGAGTGAAATATTTCAGACAAACTGATCATGATCTCAAAGTAAATCATCTAAAGTAAAAGAAATCATGCAGTAGACCCATGACATTTTAATGTTGAGTTTTCTTGTTTCCGTTTTGGTCCTAATGATTGTTTGATCAAATGTCAGTACCTTCTCCCAGTGTGAGAAAAATCAGCACCTGTGGAATTTTTTGTAAGCTACAGTATAGTTTTACTGGTCATTCCTGGAAGGTGTCAGATTAATTAGAACCCAGTCTGAGCACAGTTTAGCAAGGCTGGATGTACTTGTTTACCAGATTGCTCTTCACTGCACATAAATAATTAGTTAAACCTTATCAGACCCTGAGGGTAATTTGTCAAAATAATGTGTGGTTTTCTATTTCAGTGTTAACTCCCATTACACATTATTAATAGATTATTAACTTAGTATAAATAGCTTAGGGGAAAACATTCCATTAGATTTGTTTGTTTTCTAACATTTTAATGGGGCAAGAAAAAGTGACCTTAAACTACTGAGCAATTATACACAGTACACGAAGTTTAGAACATTAAAAAAAATCTAGTTCATCTCATAAGCTGACGGAGAGGGTATTATTAATCAATTACAAATTATGAACCCCAAGAAAAAGTATTACACATAAGACAGAAGCAATATTCCATGGAGAATATATTTGGAAAATATGGAAATGGAACACATGAAATTGACTGCATCCTTTAGTTAAAACAAAGGAAATAAAAAGCACCATGTTTCCTTTGCTCTGAGTTATTAGAAGACTTCCAGATATTCTGGCCTTTCAGAAATCCTAGTCCTATCTCAGCTGGGAGAAGAATGGAAAGTACAATTTTGCATTTAACTGAAATATTCAGTTACTGTTTTTCTTTCTTGAGAACCGTGGTCTGAGCAGCATGTGCTTTGGGGATGAAGAAACACCAGGGCAATTAGTAATAAAGGTCTGCTTTTATGCTGGAGTCATGACTTTGGGGAATAAGGAGGAGATCAAGATGCATTTTCACAGTTGAGCACAGACAAGCAAGACAGATTGCTCTGGGATGGTTGATGGCTCTGCAAACATTGACGTTAAAAAAAAAAAAAAAAAAAAAAAGAAGGAAAGAACAAGCAGTGATATTCCAGGAGTGGATATTGACAAATGTAAATGCATTCTGCTTTGCTTGTGAGCACAGAGCACATGGCATTAATACTATTTGCTTCTTCAGATAAAGATCAGTAGAGTATATTATTAAGAGGAAAATATCAGAGAAACTACATGAATTAGAAATCTGAAATGAATTAAGAAAATACGTGTTTCCAGAGCTTTCAGCAAGAGATTGTTCTATACCTCAACAGCAGGATTGTCCGGAGGCTGTGAAAGGAAAAATGAACACTGTGTTAGGTTCTCCAGAGAATCAAAACCAGCAGGGTATCTGTAGAGCTTTATTATGAGGAATTGGCTCATGCGATTACAGAAGCTAAGAAGTCCCACAGTCTGCTGTCTGCAAGCTGGAGAGCAGTGATGTAACTCTGTCCCAGTCTGAAGGCCTAAGAACCAGGGGAGCCACTGATGTAAATTCCAGTCCAAGAGCAGAAGAGGGGCTGAGATATCCCAGCTCAAGTTGTGAGGCTTTTGTTCCACTCAGGCCTTCAGTGCGTAGGATGATACTCACTCAGCGTGGGGAGGGCAATCCACTTTATAGAGTCCACTGATTCAACGCTCATCTGATCCAGAAACACCCTCACAGCCACACCCAGGAACAATATTTAACCTGGGCATCCTGTGGCCAGTCAAACTGACACAAAAATTAACCACCACAAATACCAGGATGTGAAACTCACATGTGACGGTATAAATCAAAGAAAGTAGATGACCGAATTTGGACTCTTCTAATTCCTCTCAGATTTGCTGCAGATTTCTCCTTCCATAATGACATAAATAGGAAAATCAGTAGTTTCCGTTCTTGACTTTAAGCCACAGGTCTCTTTCCTGAAAATTTAAAAAAAAAAAAAAAAAAAAAAGGAAGGAAAGAAGAGAGGGAAGGAGGGAGGGAGGAAAGATGGAAAAAAGGAAGGAAGGATGGAAGGAAGGAAGGAAGGAAGGAAGAAAGAAAGTCTGTTTTATAGATTAAGGTACCATATCACACAATAATTTATAAAGTCATTAAGTCATTCAGGGTCATACCCCTAAGATGCACTGGTGAGCAGGTCAGGCTGAGAATAACACAGAATCATCTGGAAATAAATGGTCATCACACTAAGCTGTGAGCTTAAAGACCTGATTAGTTTGTTATCATCATTTTCTCACAGTATAATATGCTTACTTTCAACTGTTTGGTAGAATTGGTTCTATGTTGAAGATCCAGTGTAGAAAGCCAAACTGTCAAATCTGGGATCTTAAAAAAAAACAAACTGGTCATTGATTTCTTGGGATAGTTCTTTAAGGATAAAAGGCAGAGCCTCTACTTGGAAGAGGGGGTGCAGCCACCTGTGTCATCACCCTTCTTCAACCTATTGATAAACTTGACTGTGACCATAGCGAGTAAGTTTAGTCTTAGGTCTGCATTTTAGGAGATACTTTCATAGTATATTAGATTTCTGATACTGCACATAATTTCTGTCACTGACTACAAAAGGAAAAAACATCCTTAATGTGTGGTGGCAGGGTGTTTTGTTATGTCTACAATTGGATACAGATGTAAGAAAAA
Organism: Camelus dromedarius; assembly: GCF_036321535.1. NCBI lineage: Eukaryota > Metazoa > Chordata > Mammalia > Artiodactyla > Camelidae > Camelus > Camelus dromedarius. The sequence goes on along the minus strand of NC_087441.1, from coordinate 15,872,100 downwards.
TATTCTTTGAGATTTCTTCCAGGGTTGGTGAAAATTTGAATGCCAGCCTTCGTGGAAAAGAAAACAAAACAAAACCATCTTGCACAGAACTGATAACAATTTCAGAAAGTGAAGTTTTTATATGCCTTTTGAAGATCAAGGAAAGCTGTTACTGGAAATCAATTTAAAATGGGTACCTTGTTTTTAACAAAGCCATCGGCTGTAACTGAGAATGAGAAGTCTTTATTTGTCTTTTCAGTCATCTACTATCAACAGAATAGAGATTTCCTGGAAATTTGAAAGTAATTTTATAAAAGTGCATACACCTATCTATTTTTTTTCTATTTGTCTTCATTATAAAACTTGAAATGAGTAAGAGTAACTCGAGTTTAGAAAAATGGCCCCTAGCTCTCATCCTTAGTGCCATCTCCTGAGAAACCTCTTTGCCATGAGAATCAAGTGAAGGAGGAAGCTAATGCCCAGGCTGAAGCACAGAAAGAGAAAGATGAAGCACTCCAGTGTTCACAGCATCACTGTCTGCACCAGCCAAGACATGGGAGCAGCCTAAATGTCCATCGATGGATGACTGGATAAAGAAGATGTGGTATGTATATACAATGGAATACTGCTCAGCCATAAAAAAGAATAAAATAATACCATTTGCAGCAACATGGATGGACCTAGAGATTATCATACTAAGTGAAGTAAGTCAGACAAAGACAAGTATCACTTGATATCACTTATATGTGGAATCTAAAAAAATTATACAAATGAGCTTATTTACAAAACAGAGAGAGACTTACAGACATAGAAAACAAACTTATGGTTACCAAAGGGGAAAGGGGATGGTGGAGGGATAAATTAGGAGTTTGGGATCAGCAGGTACACACTACTATACATAAAACAGATAAACAATAAGGTCCTACTATATAGCATGGGGAACTACTTCAATGTATTATAATAACTAATGAAAAAGAATATGAAAATATATATATAAATATAAATATATATATATATATATATATATATATATATATATATAGAACTGAATCACTATGCTATACACCAGAAAGTAACACAACATTGTAAATCTATACTTCAATTTAAAAAAAAAAAAAAGAAGCAGAGGTCTAAGGAAGCTGCCAACTTGTGGACCCATGGAAGCCACAGGAGCAGAAACAAGGGAACCAGAGCCCAGGGATGCTGGTACAAGTTTTTGGATGGCACACCTACTGTCTAGAGATTGTCTCAGTGGATCTAGAACATCCATTGTCATTTGATCGCTTTGACCACCTTTGAGAGAACCACCTTGTTCACATCAAAACGGTCTCTTTTGATCCTTTGCCTTGGACCACTGACATCCTGTAGTAGTTCTGTTCTTGGCTGTGGCTGAATGTAACACATTCAGTAAATCATCTTTTCTGCTATCTTAGCTAAAGAAAAAAAAAGGCCCCTAAATGGCAAGATCATACATAAGAAGGAAGCTAGATCATTAAAAATAGATATGTTTTTAAACATTGTAAGTTGTGAAACCACATTAAAAATTTTTGAAAAGAGAAAATAAAAGAAACATCTGTACTTACTTCTCTCTAAAATAATCACTATTCACATTTTCACTTCTTTTAGTTATTTTTCATAGTTTTTGATAGATACAATCAAAGTATATATGCTTGTCTCCGTATTTTCCACTGATAGTGCAAGTTGTTCTGGGTTGTATCTAATATTCATAACCATTTGTTTAGTGCCTATCCTGAGTGGATTAATATATTAATCATTTCTCTGTTGTTGAACTTATAGGTGGACATGACCAAACCTCTTAAGAGACAAATTTAAACAAGAATCAGTCATCATTGGAAAATGTACTGTGTTTACTAAACAACGAAATGAGTGTCCTGCAGCCAGGATACTACAATAGTGCTCTCCCATCAGGTGGTTTAACACAAGCATCTGGCTTCGAGTTCCCCTGGCACCTGTTATTCTTGTTGGATTGGTTTGAATTGCATTTTCTTCTGTCAGGCTCCCTTACCAGCTGAAGGCTTTTTCTATCTCAAATTTTATTTTGATTCCTCCTCCCTCTCTGAAACTCCATGACAGTGCCCTGTCTTCTCAGCCCTTCCCTTACATAATCTCTCTCCACTAGGAAACAGCATAGTAAATATGTATTTAGTCCAAAAAGATACTTTCTAATATGAAAAAATGTGGAGATAAACTTGGCATTGATTTAACTGCCCTACATACATGCATTGTTCTTGTGGAGAATTAAAGGTGGATGTGTTTATGCAAATGTTAGCTACTATATATAAAAATAGATTAAAAGGACGAATTTCTACTGTATAGCACAGGGAACTATATTCAATATCTTGTAATAACCTTTAATGAAAAATAGTACGAAAATGAATATATGTATGTATATGCATGACTGGGACACTGTGCTGTACACCAGAAATTGACACTTTGTAACTGACTGTGCTTCAGTTTAAAAAACAAAGTGGATGTGTGGATGTGTTTAATTGGGAAAATGTTTTTTTCTCTTTGTGTTACTGTTTCTACCCTAGTGCTTTGGCTTGGTAATAAATATGTGAGACCTTTAAAAAAAAAAAAGTGGCGCCGACACCAGCAAGGTAGCTGGACACTCTTTCCTAGGGTAGCAATGCCAGCCGGTTCCCACCAACGTGAGTGAGAGGATCTAAAATTCTGTGCCAGTCAGTTTAAGGCAATAGCCAGTTAATGCCTTCTGCGGGCTGAAAGCTTTTTAGTGCAGCCTTTCTCAAATGTCTTATGAAAGAAACATTTGCCAATAATAAGTTTGGGAATCACTGAATTCTATGCACATCTCACAGAGATTCGAGTTGTGAGGGGTCCTACAGTGAAAAAGGCCCTTCCCATTATAACCCAGCATTTACCGGATTTATTTCACTCTGGAACTCTGTTTTCATGTTAAAGCCTATTGTTTCATTTATTCCAGAACCATTGTAGTGTACCTAAAATCTACAATCCTGAACATATATATAGTGCAATGCCATAATTTGAGCTGACATATTTTTTTCAATGGCACCCTCGTCCTCACTGCCTCTTTCCTGTTCCACAGTCATAAGCATCTACTCCTTACAAGGCCCTGGGTTTCACTTGACCTTCTTCTGCAAACTCATGCTGATGTGCTCTCCAGTCAGGGAAGCACTAAGAGGAAGAAAAATGTTGTGCTGACCCTACAGGCACCTTTGACCAAGTGATGTATCACTGAAAAAGAGGAGAGAATTGTTTATCAGCAATGCCTCCCGTGTTGCTGGTGCCCTAGGGAATGAGGCTGTAAACGGAGTCTTCCCCACTCATCTTCAGGGTCTCTTGTCTGGCAGTGTTCAGAATTTACCTCTTTTGGAGAGTTTTAGATTATTCATCATAAAGAGAAGGATTTTCCTCTCCTCTCCTGCATCCCCAAGGGGAGAACCAGCTGCTAAGTATCAGACCTAGCACTGCTTTCAACACGGGGGATCACAGGGCATGTGGCAAGAGGATCTATTTCAAAGAGCTGGTAGAAGATGATCAATGATCTAGGAAATCAGAGTTGAAGAAGGGACATCAGTGCCTTGAAATGTTCCCTAGAGTTTTGACCCCACAAGGGTTTCCACTAAATGGCTACTTAGTTTATTGGATTTACCCTCCGCACGTATTTAAATGAAAGTGGATGGAGGAGAGAACCGCTAAGCTACATGACAGAAAAATGACAAAAAGCTTTTGAAGGTCAGGGAACATAGCACAATCACTTTAGACTGGTGGGAAAATGAAATCCTTCTCAGGACCTTGTAAACCTGATGGTGCTATCAATTTTAAAATGGATATAATGCTTGAGAGGGCGTATGTTTCATACTAAGTGACTATGTCCTGAATTATAATAGCTTTGGGTCTCCGCTTGAGAACTTAATGAATGAGTTACATGAAATGTTAATATCATTAATACCAGAGGAATTATTTATTTATTACTATCATCACATAGTACAAAGCAGAGCTTCCAAAATCCTTGGTAAAAAAAAAGAGAGAGAGAGATTAATCTTATTTCAGTGATTCCCTTGAATATAAGAACAATCCAGCAACACTGATCTGAATGGAAAAGATACCTAAGCATAGAACTAAATATACATTCCCCCCATTTTTTCTGTTTAATCTCTGTATAATCCTACGTAGCAGAAAATTTGAATTTTCTCAGCAAACTGGATAGACATGAAGGGGCTTGTATTGCAGGATGTGATTGAAAAAACAAATGGGGTGTTTTCCTGGTTCAGCGTACACGTTTTGCTATGAGATGAAAACATCTGTTCTTACATCATAATGCACTTCATTCCTAAATAATTTAATGAGATGGCATTTTCAGTATTTGTGAATGATATGTTAAGCAGCCTTAAAGTGGAGAGGGTGATAATCCCTGTGGGGTGAGTGTGTGTGCGTGCATGTGTGTGTAGACAGACATGTCCTTTTGTATAGTGTATGCATGTGTGTGTTTGCACATGTAAACATCGTGCATTACTTTGCTGGGGCTGCATAAACAAAATCCCACAGACTGAGGGGGTTTAAACAGCAGAAACGTATTTTCTCACTGTTCTGGAGGCTGAAGTCTAAGATCAAGGGGTCAGTGTGTTTGGTTTCTTCCGAGCCTCTCTCCTGGGCTAGCAGGTGTCGTCTTCTCACTGTGACCTCACGTGTTGTGTCCTCTGTGTGCTCAAATCCCTGGTGCCTCTTTCTTTGTCCAACATTTCTCTTTTTAAAAGGACTCCTGTCAGGTTGGATTAGGGCTCACTTTAATAGTCTAAATTTAAGTTAATTACATCTTAACAGGCCCTATCTCCAAATACCAGCACATTCTGAGGCACTGAGGGTTGGGGCTTCCACATAAAAAATTAGGGGGACAGAATTCAGCCCATGACACAGAGTGTATATAGAAATGCATAATTGGTGGGAACTTCTATTTACTGTCCCCAGTGCTTATATTTTTCCTGAACTCTGCCTCTGTGTGGGTACCATTACTCATGCTGCTCAAGTCAGATGCCAGTGGAAGAAACAATAAATCCGTTTTCTTCCTAAAATTAAATGGCTACCACCAGCCCACAAGAAAACCTCTATGTTCAGCAGTAGATTAAAACCATGATTTCAGAGAACCTTTTGCATTCCTTCCTCTTAAAAAGTTGTGAAATAATTTACCACCTAAATATGGTTAATTAGTAAATGGAGATTAAAAACATAAATATAATTTGAAAGAAAATGTTACCTTGAGATGGGGCAGATGGGAAGAAAATCCAATAAGCGTATTGATTTAGCTTTGCAACAGGCATTGTAGCATTTCCTTTTCTGGCAGATCTTTTTTAAGAAACTAAAATGTCACATAGAAATATTAATAATTTTTCATCCACCCAAAAAATCACATTTACATTTCTTAATAGTTTTAGAAACAGTTTTGACGTTAGATTTGTTTAGCCATGATACAGTCATAGGGTTCTGGAGTTGATGAATCATGAGGAATTCTAGGTTAGGGATTCTAAAACCCTGTTGTTCCATGAGAGACCTGGGTGTGGGGGGGATGCTGAGCGGGCGGGGCCCTGATTTCCTCTCCTGCCTTTGTTTCAACAAGAGCAGCTCCACTCTTATGTACTCGCTTTGAAACGTTAAAGAAAACATCTGACTTGTGAGTTCTGATTGTACAGTCAGGAAACATGTTACATGACCTGTCCAGGGTCAGACAGTTAGGTTTTCTGATCCCAAGGTCACTCTCCTTGTAACCATACCAATGACTCAAGTACAATTTGATGAATTCTTGTGCCATCCATGCAAGTGGGATTTCACTGTGGTTTTGCTTGACAGGTAAAAGTAAAGGTGGAGATTGTGGTCACTGGGGATATTGACAGAAAGCCAGGATAGGATTATGTCCCCTGGTGTGTCATCCCTAAGAGACACTATCATTTTATTTTTCTGTGAATATCATCCTCAGTGCTTTTATTAGTTCTGTATTATCCACAATTGAAATTTTTGTCCTTCTCCATTGGCGATTTTTTTAACGTAGATTTAGACTGAACGCAGATTCAGGAAACAGCTCTAATGGTGGTTCCTTCTGTAGCCCACCAGAGCACACGTCTGTTTTGCTTGACATTTTTTGAGACTTTTATTGCTTTATTCTCTAGGTCTAGAATTGGTACTTTTAATACTGCAAGCAGGTGGGGCACAATTAAACGTAATTAATCAAATATGCTTGATCAAATGTATTTCCAGGAAAGTGGCACCACTTATGACCCTGGAAAGTCCCTATATATTCTATAACGTTTGTTTTAATTAAATGTTTCAAGAGAGATTTACCTTTGGTTCTGCTACCATGCCACACTTGCTCCCCCGCCCCTTCCTGTTTCAACACCTCGTATGTGTGGGCTGTGGGTGGGAAATAGGACAGGGGAACCTGGACAAGACTTGCACATCCTAAAGAGGAATCCTCTTAAGCTTCGCCTTCCAACACTGAACTCAGAATGTCTATCTTTCTTTCCTACCTGCGGCAACTTGGAAACCCCTCCCACTGTAAAAGCAGAGGGTGTTTTATTGAAGGCAGTCATTCATTTAGGAAAATCTTTGAGAACTACTCATTGCTTGGCATTAAACCCCAGAGTCAGAAATCCTGTTTGGTTTATCAATAACAAATCAAAATTGAGATATCTCAAGCAATGAACATACAACTGACATTGCAAACAGGGGGTAGGGATAGATGCAATAAGGTGGGCCAAACACTGATGATGGTGGAAGCTCAGTGATGAGTTCTTGGAGACTCATTGTATACTGGAAATCAATCATTCCTTGAATCATGATGCATTCAATTTTGTGCGCATTTGAAAACTTCCTAAAAAAAAAAGAAAAATTAAACACATATTTAATTGGTGAAGTCTGGGTCTTTTCCAAGACCAGAAAACAAAAGCAGCAATGAGATTTTCAAGGAAAGAGTCAGATCACATAAAAAGGAGGAAAACAATAAATAAAACTGGGAGTCCACACAGACATTAGAGGACCCTCACTAGGGTCTTCCAGCTCCTTGGTGAGGTGAAGTTGGTGACTTGAGGCAGAACCTGGCTGAGTTGTGACTGTTTGTCATTTCTAGTGCAAAGTGCATATATATGAGTAAGAGAACTGCTCCATAAATTTTATTTCATTTTCTTCGAAGACTTTGATACTACTTTTCTTTCTGGGCTTTTTTTTTTTTTTTAATCTCCTAAAAATCAGAGGACCAATGTTGCTCACCATTGGAGCCCAACTGATTAGATCAATAAGTGGTACATACCAGATACTTTAAAATAATAGTTGAATAAATGTTTTTCATGTCCTTATTTAGACGTCCTTGTTTTCGTTTTTTCTGGAGAGCTGCCTGACCGGTGACCCCATAAACATCTTGGGGAAACCCATATGGCTAGGGCAGGTTTGTGGGGACCCATGAAGAATACGCTGCACTGTTAGACTCTACCATTCTTTGCATCTAACCTACAAATTAAATTTTTCTCTCATCATTTATCTTTCCTTTCTGGTTCTTGGACTGCTGATATGACAATGCTGAATCACAATGTCCACATGTTGGATTTTTGACAGTAAGCCCGAGATTTCTTCTACGCAAATTTAGCAACACTAATCCCTTTACACTGGGTTTGTGAGCATGTCCAATTGCTGGCATCATTATGTGATGAGTTTATTATTACTGGGCACAGAGCCTCATAGGATGTTCTAACCTGGAATTTGCATTAAGTGACATTTTTATGATTTTTTTAAGGGACTCTTATAAGTCTGTGGGATTTATGAACTACTGACTATGCAGAGCCCTATTCAATGCCCTGAGTGCGTGCAGAGAAATAAGAGAAACAGGCCTTGTCTATGTAGCACTTACCGTCTGGTTTGGAATTTTAAGCCTGTCTAGTGTGAGTCAAAATTATGCCCTCTCCTTGGATGCTGTTTTCTTGTGTTAATTCAAGCTGTGATTAAAATAGGTTGATAACTGGTTTATAGCCTCCTTTATAGAATTTTCATTGTAGCTCAAGGGCTAGAAATAGCAATTTAATTAGAGACTTATAGTCATACATTTCATAGTGATAAATGTCTTGTGAATATTTAGACTATTAGTGAAGGTGAAATATTTTTGGCTTTCTTTTAACTTATTTAATATTCTCCTTTTCTGGAATCTATTTCACAAACAGATGTCAGATTCTTATTCCAGATGAAAATAGTGTCAGTGATGCTAGTTCTAACAACCTTTCCCCTGAAAAAACCTACTATGTCATAAAAGTTCACTGCTACATTTCTTCCCTGGAAATTATTGTAATTGAAGACTTTAAAGAGAAATACTCCCTTTGCTTTACTTAAGGGTTTAATTAATATATAACTGGTTATATATACATATACATACACATACATATATACATACACCTATGTGAATTTTGAGAAAGACTCATTAAAAAATTCACCCATTATGTAACGATTTGGTTTTAATGGATTTCTTTTACATAAATTTATATTGTTTAGCAGAGTATTTTTAGCATGTTATTCCAACTGTTTAATTAAAAGAATTTCTGGCCAGGGGGTAATATGTCAGCAAGAGCTGGTACCATAGCCACTCTCAGCTTAGACCTTCCAGCGAGGAGTAAACACTGGGTTACAACTTTAGTAACTAGGCCTGTGCTGGTGGCTGTCTCCACCAGAAACTGCAGCAACCTCAGGTCTACTGAGTTTACACACACACGCGCACACACACACACACACACACACATGCGATGTTCAGAGTCCCCATGTGATGCTCACTTGTGCTTGTACACACACTTCTCTGCAACCTCTTAGCGCCCTCTGTGTGTGCTGCTGAGCACATGATGCCCTGAACGTGCTCTGAGCTGTTCTCAGGCCTGAAGCTGCGGGCGCTGCCTCAGGGCTCTCTGGGCACTGCCTTCCTAGTGGCAGGAGGGCCTGGCCACTCCTTGGTCCAGACCCAGGTCTTTTCTACCCACTCAACTACAGACTGCCCAACCAAGTTCAACAATCATCCTAAAAACACTCTACATTTCCCACCTCCTTCCCCTACTCCACAAAATAACCAAAATCAAAAACAATAAAAACAATAAATGGGATGACATTCCATAATGGAGAGGCTTCAGAGCTCCTGATATCTTACCGAGGTTTTTAGAAAACAACCATTTAATTTTTACTTGCTGGTGGATTTTAGCTCCATCCCCTCGAGATTCACCCATGAGTCCTAGGGGAGCTAAACCTACAGTTTGGGGTATCCAATTTGAACTGAACAGGCCAGTATTTTCTTTCATTTGAAATTTAAATTGAGAATGTTTCAGTCTTGGAAATGTGTCCTTTACTTCCATTGCCTTATTTCATCCCCCAAGTCTATTTGCTGCACATGAGAGTTCTTGCGAACCCTCTGGGCCCATCTAGGGTGACTGCCCCAGAGACAAGAACAAGGGCCTCGCTGGTGTGTCCTAGAGGACACGGTCCTGTGCAGCCCAGAGCTGCCCTGCAAACAGGCCCTTCAGCCCAGCCCCAAACCCATACTGATTTTACAACTAACCAGGCAGTCTGAACTATGAAGAATGGGAAATATTTTATTGCATTCATGTACGATTCAAATGGGGTTAACCATTGTCCTGTTTCCACCTTTCCCACATATCCTGGCGGCAGGGGAGGCGGGTTGTGTAGCTCACTGGTAGAGCACATATTTAACATGCAGAGAGTCCTGGGTTCGATCCCCAGTACCTCCATTAAAAAATAAATAAATAAAAATTATTAATTAATTAATTAAAGCCCCTAATTACCTCCTTCCTCCCCACAAAATAAATAACCTGGCAAGCTTTCAAGTTAAGGACTACTTGGCAGCTTAATCGAATAAACTGGCTGCCTTAAATAAAGATTTTTTTAAATTCCAAATTTCCTTGAGGAAAACTCTGTCATAAGTTTTTCAGGAAAAAAAAATTACATTTACTTTATAAAAGAAATATTTACCCAATCATGTGGATGATGTATTTGCCTTTGAAACACTGGATATAAACATTTCAGAAATGTAACATGTTGTTTCCTTAAAGATTTGAGTTTCGCTAGTTGTGAGAAATTTTTTTCTTTTGATGAATCGGGATGTTTTCACCATGGAAAACTCAGCTCCCTCCAAATCCTGTTTATGAGAAAGTCACTGGCCTGGACATGTTCAGGTCCCTTGAGAGGACGTTTCTTCAGAAGTGGAAAGGCTTTTTCAAGAAAAAAAAAAATGTGCTGGTCTAAATTTGTTACATTTGTTTTCATATTGTTTCAGCCTCATGAAATGCCTGGGTAGAAGAAATTTTTGTTTCATGGGTAATTTTGGGGCTTATGGCTAAAATGAGTCTCTAAGAAATAAATTTCATGGGTTTTTAAATGTACATCTCACTAATTTAAGGGCAAAAAAATTTTTTGAGTTATTTTGGTAAAGCCCTACATTCTCATGGGAAGGAGACAATGTTGTATAAATTGACATTGATAAATTCACCAAAAAATGTGTATGTATAATGGAAATAGTAATGACTATTGACAAATCTTACCAGAGATGTCATATTTTGGTTAAATCCAAATGATAGGCACCTTGCTGTGCACAGAAGCAGTGTCCCTTGCCAAGACCCTGTTCTTGTATAGCTCCCTCTTCTCCCAATATTAATTCTTGCCCAGGGGGGTTCTCAGTCTCTCACAAAAGTGACCCTTTGTCCCGTCATCACAGAGGCACCTCCAGGCATACCTGCATCCCAGTCTGAGCACAGCTCTTGTTTAAGTGGAGACCCTCGTCCATATATTGTACAGATCATCCAGTCACCGTAAGGAGTTGAAACATTTGCCAGGTGATTAAGTATGGAAGATCTGAGCTATTAAAGAGCGTCAGTAATAATATATTGCTGACTTTGCTGTTTCTTTGCGAATAACGATCTTCACAGCCTTCTTCTGGGTTGTCTGTGTCCAGAGAGGTAGAACATGGTCGTGACCCTCCTCAGAAGAACGAGTTTGCAGCATCAGCCATTTACGATCATCGTGAGACATTTTGTACCCCCCCATCTTAAATATCAAGGTCTTAAGCTTCTTCCTTGGCAAATATGATTCATTATTTACTTTGTGTGACTAGAACAGCTCTAATTCATTTCCTGTTGTACTGAGCTTATTTGTTAGCTTTTAGTAATTATGTTCAAACCCTCTTTGGAAGCTAATCTTTTCCCTTTTGAAGATGCGTATTAAGTTTTCACAATTAAAAAAAAAAGATTCATCCCAGCAGACAGCATCCCTGTCTTTGAATGCTTGGTGTGGTCATCTATGTCCAGCAGTAGACGGGAGTGTTATCTCCAAGACCACACCACTCCATGTGGCTATCGTGTTTTAGTGATTTCTAAATGGAAGTTAAATAAGAGCTTTATGTTCTGGGGGCATTATTTGTTATTCCCATCATGGTTCATAAGTCTTCAAGGAAAGGACACAGAAGGTTTGTCCCAAAAGCTTCAGCGTCAAGGGCTTTGGGTTTCCCCTCGTCTCCCACAAGCTCTAGACAGGTCTCACTCACACTACTATCCTCCCCATCTACACCAACATGAAGGAAGAGTGGATTCGGTAAGAGCTGGAATTCCTACAAAGAGATGTGCCATCTAGATTTAAAGCATAGCTTCTATTTTCCTAATAGCTGTAATAGCAAAATAATGGTGAAATGGTTTGTGGGAGCTCTTTCCCAGCCTATTAGCATTACCCCTGAAAGGCAAAATGCCTCCTTTCCAACCCAGGAAACCACTTACCAGCCAAGTTGCTCCCCAAAGTAGCTGGTTTGCATTAAGAGCTACGGTCCTGAATCACCTCCCTGCCCCCAGCCATTGTATCACCCGCTTCCTTAGTCTATTACTTGGCTGAGGATGCTTCTGAGAATGGTCACCTTGCAAAAGGGATAGTACAGCTACACAAGGACAATTTCTTTCCTAGCCCCAAACCCTACTGTTAGCCACTAGATTAAATGCTACTTTTCGGGCCGTGCACCACTTATTTATTATTTACATACAAAAAAAATTAAAACTGGGTTGACCTTCAGGATGGGGAGGAGGACGTAGGGGAAGTGGTGCTGAGTTTAATTTAATGTTCTGTAACAAACAAGGGAAAAAGATAGAGAGATACCGATTTTGAGGGAAATGTTAATTATCTAAAGCTTAATTACAGATAACATCATGAGGAGAATACATAAAAGGCTTGAAATGCAGCCAAAGCATTTCCCCAAGAACATTAAAAAATGATTGTTGTTTACAATTCACAAATCGCACAGACATAAAGCTGAGATGGGAAAACAAGAGTCAGGCTCGAAGAAAGAACCCAACCTGCTCTTTTAAAACCAGCCCAGAAGAGAAGTGATAGTATTGCAGTTGGCGCATGTTTTAGAAGCAAATGAGATTCTGTACGTGTTTCTCCTTTAAAATAAAAATTAGCAGATCACTGGCGAACACATTGAAGTAAAATCCTGGGAGACGACAAAACCCAAATAAAAATAAATAATTTATGAGGTCCCAGAATGGGAACTACAAATAAAATAGAATTCACAGACATTTATCTCCGTGCATGTACAATAGAAATAAAGGAAGTAAGATTTTTTACGTTCCTGTCACTTCATTATTGAGTCCGATGATATGAAAAGCTACATTTTCACTCGTACATAATTTTCACTCGATGAAGCAAAGAATGGCTTACGTTTATCTAGTCTTCTCTATACAGACGCTTATTTGCCTTTTTTGTACAACTGGTGTCTATTAATATCCAATTACCTTTACAGGTGAGTTTTAGGATAATAGAATGTGACATCTTGGAAAAAGTTTATCTTTAAGGAGTTTCCAAGAAATGAGTACCTGGCTGTTCCTGTTTGCCTAAAGCCAGTGAGACATGGTGTCCTTGGGAAGGATGCAGTCTTGGGTTCCAGGGCCTTGGATGTACCAGCCGGAGCTCCTGGTTCTGGTAGGCAGGTCCTTGATGGTGTTACATTAGCTGTTACAGGAGAGGAGTTCGGGAGCTTCTGGAAATAGTAAAGTTGCAACTAGAGGTCTCAACACTGGTCCTCTTTCAAAACAACTGGGATGTAGTGAATTTGTGTTTGTGTCTGAGGGACTTGTTTATGAACATGTGGGTGAGTGGCAGGAGAGAGTGGGGTTATTGAAGGGGAGGGAGAGTGAGCATGATGGGCAGGTAAGTCTCATGTTTACTGAGCAAACAATTAGAGATGCAGTGATAGCAGCTTATTGAGTGTGGAGAAAATAAACAAAAACCTTTTTAAATCTGATCAACGTTTACTGAATGAATGAATGAATGAATGAATGACTAAGGAGATTGGAGGGCTCTATTTGCTGACAGCTACGCGAGAAGTTGCTTTGCCCTGTTTCTTCATGTAGTTTTTCTTTTTCTCTCACCTTCATTACTGTTTTTCTAATTGAGGAGAAATCCACATACAATAAAGTTAACCGTTTTAAAGTGAGTAATCCAGTGGCATTTAGTATGTTCACGATGATGTGCAACCAGCACTTCCGTTTAGTTCTAAAATATTGTCACCATCTCCGGGTCTTTAATTCATAGTGCTTTCGGCAGTCTTTCTAAACAGGGCTTTAGAATTAATTTGACAATTGTAAATAGCCCCTACTTGTCTGGCAGAATGTCAGTCTGGTTTCAGGGACTGACACAGGAGCCTTAAAGCCAAGGCCCCATTCAGTAAAATCAGGGGACCCCATCTCCAGCAGGGGGCCCTGTGACCCAGTGCCCCCCTCCCAAGCCCCAGCCATCAAAGCAGCCACCGAACTGCCCCAACGTGGCTGCTGCTCTCACCCGAGTCAGGAAGGACCCTCGGGCCACCCCTACCACAGCCTCCATCTCCTAACGCGGTCCCCTATTCTGTCCTTGTCTTTATAGCTCCATGTCTTGAGGAACTAAAGGGTCCCTTGAGGCAGAGTCACCAGGATCTCAATCCTCCCCACAACCCCCGGCAAACAGTCAGGGCAGCAGGGGGATCCCAGGGAAGTCTCCTTGAGGAAACTCCTCTGTGTATCCTGGGCCTTCTCCACAGCATTTTGGACAGTTGTTGCTTTCACTTATTTTTTTTTAATTTTTAAAATTTAGATATAATTGACATATAACCTTATATTAGTTTCAGTGTACTGCTTCCATTTTTTTTTTACTTGTTTATTGAAGATAGTTTACAATGTTGTGTCAATTTCTAGTGTACAGCACATTGCTTCAGTCATACATGAATAGGCATATATTCGTTTTCATATTCTTTTTCACCATAACCTGCTATAAGATATCGACTATAGTCCTCTGTGCTATACAGTATAAAGTTGTTTATGCTTGCATTTATTTTTTAAAAGAGACATAATCCAGGGTTTTTTTTTTTTTTTGAACATGCAGATTATATTGCATGTAAATACATATATACAGGATACTGCACTTTTTAGTTTACATATATGGACTAATTATTGTTTCTAAGAACAGATTAGATCTTTAGCTTTTTAAACTTACTTAGTTATCAAAGGAATAAAGCCAACCACAGAATAAGAATCAACAGAATGCGGTAATCCAGTCATAAAGGACAGTCAAATGTGCTTACACATATTCAAGAAATCAAAATAATAATTAGTTCATTTGTGTCCTTATTCAAGGTTTTTTTCAAAGCCGTCACCCAGACCCCACCTAGTCGTGCGGTCAGGATTCCAGGCAGCCTGCCTCTGTGCCAGGGCTCTCACAGCGGGTGTGTGGGGCAGGGCGCCAGCCAGCCCTACCTTAAACTAGCTTAGCTTCCATTGCTTCATAGTCTTCTTAATAAAAAGTTAAATTAAACATGCTTTAATTAAAACTTTACATTTAAATTCAAAACAAATCAAGAACTTAAGTGTATTTTTTTTAATTTAAGTGAAATTAGAAATTTAAATTGTAAAAATTTGTGTCCGAGGCAGATATTTACATCTGTCTCCAGGAAACTGTTGACAGGTTTTGAACGGCCTGGATACCCCTCTTCAGCCCTAACCACAGCTGTGGCTGTCGGGTTAGGGTAAGGGTCAGAGTTAGGACCATCGCCTCCTGTCAGGTCTTCAGATTTCCTCACAAAAGGCCTTTTCCCCAAATGCGGTGGCTAGGAGTGGAGACTGGTGTGCAGAGTGACACTGAAGAGGATATGTGAGTCCCTCAGTCTGGCCCCACCTCCAGAGCACAAGTCCCTGGGCTGTGCGTCCCTATGTTTGCACCTGGCTCCTTCTGCCATCCCTTCAGCAGATGGTCAGTGGGAGGCTCATCCCTCACAGGTCTCTTCTGGATCTGTGATTGCTCACTCTGTACCTGTGATGTTCCAGTCCAGTTACAAATGATTCGGGTTTTTGGTTTTTGTTTACTTGCAAGGGTTTCTGGAATGAATTTTGCTAATAGGTTAGAAATGACAAGGAAAGGGGCCTGAGTTAACTGGATTACTTTCTCCTGTGGAAAGATGGCTCTTTGCAGATGCTCCAAAGCAAAGGCAATTTTCCGTCAGTTCTGAAATCAGAACTTTCCTTTGTCAAGAAGCTGTACCTCAAGCCTGAGTTAGAATTCTGTAGAGGAATGAACTACTGATTTCACACTTCCTGATCCAGAGATGTGAAAAAGCTGGTGGACGATCCCACAGACACAGCCCTTCTGAGGTCTTACACCGAAGACATGTAGGGTTAGTTATCGCGTGAAGATTGCTGTTCAGTCCATCCCCTCTAAACAATTGAACGAACCCAACAAGTGTATTCAGAGTAGACAGCACACTGCAGGCTGTGCTCCTAATATGGAAATTGGTTCAAACTAAGACCTGGTGACAGGGCAACATTAGGCCCTTGTGGGGGAAACAAACGGTACCAGCAGGTACCTGTTGCCTCCAGTGCCTAAGGCTTTCTGGGGTTCTGTGGTGCAAAGCACGCCGTTCCTCGCTGGCGCTCTGCTGACAGCCTTGAGTTTTGGGTCTCTGCTCTCCACTAGGTCTGTTACCACCTGTCATCAGCTGTCCACAAATTCAATCAGCATCTCTTGTCTGCTGTCTCGTTCTATCTTAGCCCTTGTGTGTTCATAGCATTTTTGTTATTACCTTTATTACCTTTTAGAGAGATCTGGGAAAAGAGCAAAGATACGCACCTGTGCTTCCCTAACACAACTAAAATTTCCCCCGCTCTTGAATTTGTACACTTATTTTCCATTCCAGATTATCCTTGAATTTTGTTCCGTGTCACAGTTGTGTTCTGAACGATGTGACGGTCTGTTCTGTGGGGGAAAGGGCTCTGTGTCAAGGGATGGTGTATACTATTCATTTGGCTCTTGCTTCTAGCCCCCTTTGTGACCTTTGTGAATATTATGCTCTTGATTTAATTTCTAGTTATGTTCATTATGGCACCCCCACTATACACTAAGATCCTATGAAGTTACATAATATGCCTCCTTGTATAATATAGTATGCTTAATGTAGTATATAATAATATCTATTTAGAGACTTGTTGCTCCTGATTAGATGCAAGTCCTTTGGGCAAGGCGCATGTCTTTTTCATCTCTGACTCCCCAGCACCTGGAGGGTCACTGGAATATCACAGGAATCAATAAATGTCTGCTGATGAGTGAGTGGGTGAGGGGCGTGCTTCCTTATACATCCTGTAACCTCTTTTTCACTGCATACCCAGGGAGAGTCCCTGAAAGAGATGCCTTGGTATCTTTCAGCTGACATCTTTATGTGCTCCTAGATGAAAAATCGGGTAGTACTGGGAGTTCTTTACGTAGACTAGGACAGGGATGGGCCAGGGATTTGGGGAAAGGATATACGTTCTCCCTTTCTCTCCCCACCCCATGCACGTGCCTGCCCCCAAGTAGCACCTGCCTAGTCTTCCCACGCAAGTCTTTTGTAGCCCGCAGTCAGAAGCTGGGTGGATCGCCTACCTTGAAGGAGAGGAGCTATGTTTCTGGCAGTCCTGAGACAGACCTCAGCATTCATTAGTTTCAGAAATGGTGACCAAGTATAGAAGAAATGGTACTGTTAGTAAAATGTTGCCAATTCAGTGTGAGTTAAACTGATTTTAAGGGTTACCCTTGGAAGCTAATTATCATTTTTAAAAAACCAATTTTGTGGAAAAATGCATTTTGAGTTCCAAACGCATATATAAGCTTCTGGAACACTGCTCACTCATGTACTGGGGACTGATTAGATTGTATTTGTAGTCCATCTGGGACTGTGAGAACAAAAGGAAAATCAAATTATCAACCGGATAATACTGCTACTGGGAACGACAAATCTAAAGTTACAAAATAGCCTGTAATGTGGAATATCACAACAGAATAAAAATGAACATATTTTAAGCAGGTTGTGGTATTTGTGTGCTGGCTTGGTGTCTACAGGAAGGAATATCTTATAAAATTGTACCGCTTAGGTCTAATGAAGTTATGTTTGATTCCGTCCTAGGCCCTGAGATAATATAACTTAATTTGGAGTCTGGAAAAATGGTCAGTGGGCACTGTGGCATACATCACCCTTACAGTGACCTGAATAATTACTCAATATATTTTTCAAAATCTTTGGAGCCTTATGAATGGACTAGGATTGGCACGGTAGTGAAAGGATCTCAGAGGTTAAGGTACTCTCTGAATCTGGTACTGCTGCTTTTTTATTAGTATTTTAATAATATGATCGTATTAATTGCCAATTCAGTGTTTCAAAGCAAAATGTAAAATTCAAGACATTCAGAATTTTGTGATGGAACAAACACAACACCAGGGGGCTCAGTGGAGCCGTTGCTTTTTACACCAGCAAGAGTATTATTAGTTTCCTAAAAGAACATTGCACTACAAGAGCAGCAAGTGGTAGGACTAGAAGAAAAATGAAATGAAGGAATGTTTCACAAGAATAAAGTCTGAACAGAGACTAAGTTCTCCTAAAACTAAAACTGTGCTGCTAAAGATTATACACCTAATTATTTATCATTGGGATTGCCCGAATCCTTTTCACTCGATAGTCCATAGGTCCAAGTATATATACTGAATGTATATTATATCTTTTGCTAAAGCCTTCAAAAATCCATTTCAGGTCATTGTAAAACTATTAATGATGATGGGCAGGTTCTACAAAAAAAAAAAAAATACTTAGTTATCATTCAGGGAACAGATATTAAGTGTTTTATTTAGGCCAGACACTGGACTTTAGATTAAATATTGGGCTACAGAATTTAATGATGCTGTTACATCATCTGTTACTGCTGGGCCACAAAACGTTGTGTGTCTCTTCCAAATTAAGTATCTTTATCTATAATTGTTGTATTATTTCATTAAATATATTATTTCCTAAATAGGCCTAATACATTATGTGAGTTTTTTAAATTGTTATATTGTATCTGCATTTTTAGGAACCTTTATGGCTTTTTAGTTTTAAAACTAGAGCCAAGGTACAAATATGCTTAGCAGTTTATTGCTGTCAAACTTTCAAGTCAGGTAAATTTTATTAATTTCATTTAATAAATGAAAAGGAAAGAGTAAAAGACTATTAAGTTACTAACTGAATACATCCTAAAAAGTAAATGATAGATTTAAAAATATAAAACATCCTGGACCCTTAGTACCCCGTGGAAGCACCAAATCTCACAGTGGTTTGTAGATGGTGCTAATATCCTATTAGGCTTTTTCTTGGCAGCTCTAAGAACATATTACCTATCATAGTAGTTGTGTAGTATTAGTAAAGGGAAAAAGATGTAAAGAATAGCCCCAAAAAGCCAATCTCATCAAGAGCTATCATTTTCAAGTATTAAGTACAAAAAATTGAGCTGGAAATTTCCCCATTTTCCAAGCGGAGACCAGAACTGAGTCAGCGCCTAGCTCTGACCTTCACGTGACCTTGTGCATGACCTTAACTCCTCCGAATCTAGCTCTTCATTCTTGAAATGAAGACGATAATCTGTTCCGCCCCAGAGGTAAGGTCAATTAGAAGGTGAGATTACCTGTGTGTAAGCATTTTGTAAAGCGAAGGACATTTCTTTTTCTTCTCATCTTTGTTACTCCCCTGACTCATTTCCTGTTGTGCTCCTGAAGGTGGGTTTAACATTCCAGAGGAGTCGTCAAGGGCTGAGTTTCTGTTGGTGCTGTCGAGTAACCTTGCTCACTGCCGCGGGGAAGGACAGATGTGGGTCAGACAGGATGCCGGGCTCCCGGCATAGTCAGTCTCCCAGGGTTGCTTTTTCTCTCCCCCTCATTGGTCCCGCCTTTTCTTAGAACTGAGTCTCCTCTGATGATTCTTACAAGCACAGGAAGATACAGGGTACCTCAATGTGTCCACCTTTACATGCTGACGCATTCAGACTCTCACGCTTCATTCAGTTTTGAGTGTCTCCTTGAATGAAAGCAGACCAGAGGGAACCAAAGGGAAAGAGGCTGAGGGCAGTACACAGAGGCTCCAACAACAGCATGTTTTCATCAAGGCTGACCAGCTCTACTGTGCTGTATCCTTCACACTGATGAGCTCGGAAGAAAGTATTTGCTCTGAAGTGTGTCAGTTAAAAAGTAGTAATTATTTTTCTTCAAAGGGAAAAAGGCAGTAAGTAGCATGTGCTCACTCACCAACATTATAGCTTGTACACCCGATAACAATAGATTTGGGCTGATTTCCTATTCTTAGACAATCAGTGATGGGAGGACAGAGAGCCATTAGCAGGGTGCCCTAGTTCACCTTCAGCTAAATTATTGTTCCTTCTCCTCCTTCCTTTCTTTTCAATATAAGAGAGAGGGGAGTGGAGTAGCTCTCCATTAAAAAAGGAGAAGAAGAAGAAAGAAAAGGAAAAAAAAACAAAACAAAACAGGTGCATGACCAGAGATGTCTAGCAAAGGGATATAACTGAGGGTGACAACAGTATTCATAGTCTGACAGCTGTTTTGGTTGTCCCACCCCTTTGTGTCAGCTTATTAGAGCTTATTAGAGCTGCTCATGTCAGAGATATAGTCAATAAATATTTGTTAGGCTGTAAGTAGAGTGTGGCTTAAAATTGTTCTTATTTTTTAGTATTTTTAAAAAATTCCAAAATATGAAAGGCAACAATGCCATCTAATTCGTTTTGGCAGTAGCTTTGCCCTGTGCAGATAAAGCACTGCCACCAAATGCCAATCAGCAGATTTCAAGTACACAGTTTTGCCATGTCAGAGATGTCCTAGCCAAAGAAAAGATGTAAATCAGAAATATCGAAAGCTCAATTCAATGTCATCCCAAATAAATATCTCTCAGGCTGTGTAAATGAGTACCAGTAAGTACAGTTTGAAACTTGGATAAGAGAACATTACTTTCCAACAATTGGTATTGAAAATAAAGCTACTGACAACTAGAGCCATTTGGGGAGATTGGATGTTCTCTCGTTATAACTTTTGGAGCATTTTATATCACTTGGGGAAACCTTAGAGGTGTTTTTCCTCAGTGCTGTGTAAGATGAATTTCTCCTAACAGTCTATCTCATTGTTATTATAGACGAGTTCAGCATGAGTAGTCAAGGAGGTAATATAACTGCTAATGGCACTTGGTGCTAATGGATAGTGGAGTAGCTTAGGTTAACATAAAAAGAAGTCAGGAAAGGTGTGGGACTGGCCACAATTAATCTCAAGTAGAACCCAAATAAAGGCAAAAACCGTAAGCGTAAATAATGGCATTGTCTATTTAGTTCAACGGAGAAAAATTGAGAATTATTTTTGTTGAATTCTTTTAACCGAAATATGGAAAGTCCCCTTAGACTTAAGTTCTTGATGCCAGTTGACTGATGATAGATTATTTCACGATGCTGTCTACATAAGATCGTCAGCTCTGTGAACTTTCTAAATGTACTGCTAAAGGCTGAAATCAAGCTACAGATAAAAAGGAAATCGATATTCTGTAAGTTTTTATGAATGCATTTTGCAAAGGCAGCACCTTTTATTCTTATATAATGTTTGATACATATAAATTAATCTATTTGTAATTCATATATGCAAAAAAAATTAACCCATTACTCAAGAAATAGAACGTTACTAATAGTGTTGAGTTTGTCTGAAAGTTTGTTGAGTTTCCTTTCCCATCCTTAGCTCTCCACTCCAGCTAATTGCTCTCTTGATGTTTTTAAGAAAAATTTATCTACTTTCTCATTCATTTTATCATTTTCTTTATGATTTTCCACATATGTGTGCATCCCTAAGTGATATATTATTTGGTCTTGTACTTTATAAAAAATGTTATACTATATGTATTCTTTTGTTACTTATCTTTTTAATTTAGTTGTTATTTTTATCCAAGTTACACAAACATATAAGGAGGCAAATAGTACCACAAGTCTTGATGTATTAAAAAAAAAAATCAATGTCCACCCTAGCACCCACTTTGAATTTCAGCTTTTTTAATGGATTTTTTAAATAGTTATCTATACATCTTCAAATAATAGCCTTGGGGGAGGATGTAGCTTGGTGGTAGAGTGTGTGCTTAACATGCATGAGGTTCTGGGTTCAATCCCCAGCACGTCCTCTAAAATATAAATAAATAAATCCAATTACATTCCCCCCTAAAAAAAGAATAAATAAGTAATAAGTGAGTTTATAAATAATAGGCTTATATTGTTACTAATTGGTTTTTTTCAGTTTTAGAAAAATACCTTTTTTCTTCCCACTTTGTAATATGAGAACTTAGCTCCTTCATACCGATCCCATCTGCCCAGATACATACTCACACATCTCATCTTGCCCCCGTTCCTCCCAGTATTCGTATATCGTATTTTGGTTATATCATTAGTCAGAGTTTACATAATTATGACTATGTGAACACTATTCACAGCCTAGCCATGTGGTACATATGATTTACTTTTTGTTTTCTGAGCAATGTTGAATTTTCCTTAGAATTAATAAGTAACTTATTTTTTCATACATTTAGTTTTCTGTATATGCCCATCATGAATTCAACTTCCCACTTTACCCCAGTGGTATGAAATCTCCTTTCAGAGTGTTCAAATGTGTTTGTCTATTCCTGTTACCTTCTTAAAGAAATCTTCTGACCTGTCCTAATCTGGGTGGTCAGCAGCTGTCACTAGGGAATTCATTCTAGGGACTGCCTTTGCTTCTCTGTTGCAGTAGATCTCCTGTTTCCTGCATTCCAGGTCTTCCTTTCTCTTGATTTACACCCTTGTTTTGATGGAGCACATGTGCCAATAGCTTTGTAAGAAAGGATGCACAAATGATAAATTTTTGATATGCGAACATCTAAACGTGTCTTCATTGACTGGTGATACATCTGGATTGGAAGTCATCTTCCTTTGGAATTTTGGAAATATCAGCTTCCAGTCTTGCTATTAAAAGGTCCAAAGCTTTTCTGTGTCTTAATCCTTTGTATGAAAGCTGTATTTTCCCTTCTGCAGGATTGTAAAATCTATTTTCTTGTTGCAAATGGTCTGAAATTTCATGACAACATGCCACTCCAAGATAGGGGCTGTTTTCATCCATTCTGCTGGGTCTTTCAATCTGGAAAATCATGTTCAGTTCAAAGGATTTCCCTTCAGCTATTTCATTAATAGTTTTCTTCTGTTTAATTTCTTTGCTCTCTTCTTATGGAATGATTGTTATTCAGATGTTGGACTTCCTGATCTAATCCTTGTGTTTCCTTACTTTTTTTCCTCCTATTTTCCATCCCTTTGTCATTTTCTCTATTTTCTGGGAGTTTCTTCAACTTTATCTTCTTCTCCCTCAATTGAGTTTTTCACTTCTGCCATCAATCTTTTACTTTTTCTAAGAACACCTTTTTTCTTGGAAGTTTTCTTTTGTATAGCATTCTGTTATTCAATAGAAACAGTTCTTTGCACACCTGAGGATTTCAAAGTTTTCTTTGTCTGACGTATTCATTTTCCTTTTTATTGCAGTAATCTTTGTTATTCCCATTCAATGCTTTGCTCAAAGCCTGGAGATCCTTTTCTGCCTGATCATGTTTGAGAGTGGTGTGCTCAATAGTATATCAGAATTCTAGTTGTGGGTGTTAAAAAATATCTTTCCCAAGTGCATGGTTTGGGGAAGAGGGTATAGCTCAGCGGCAGAGCACATGCTTAGTATGCACAAGGTCCTGAGTTCAATCCCCAGTACCTCCACCAAAAAATAAAATTAATTAATTAAAAAATGCATAAAGAAACCTAATAACCTTCCCACCCAAAACCAAGTGCATGGTTTGTCTTTTCACTCTCTTTCTGCTATAATTCCATGATCAGACATTTTTCATTTTATTATAGCATATTTCAACATTTTTTCTTTAGGTTTTTTTGCTTTTTATTTCTTTTTAAATAAATCCTTCATGATCATAAAGATGTTTTTGATTGTCTTTTAAAAGTCTTATACTACTAATTGTTCTTTTCACATTGAAATCTTTAATTCACCTGGAATTAAATATTGTGTATGGTGAAAGATAGGCCTACAATTCCATTCTTTTCCCGTATGGATAACCAACTACCTCAGCACCATTTATTGAAAAGTCCATTCTTTCCTCGCTGACAACAACAGCAAAAATACCATAACTCAGATTTGTGGTTGTGTCTGTTTGGGGGCTCTCCATTCTGTTCCATTCTTCTAATTGTCAATTTCTTTGTCAATACTGTACAGTTTTATAATAACACTTAATAGGACAGGCTTTCCTGGACTATTCATTATCTAAAATAGAAATCTGAAAATAAAAGGGAAAAAATCAGCTTAATGTGAAAGAAATGATGAGTTTGACTTCATGCATTCATCCATCAAAAATGTATTAAGTACCTACCAATGTTTCAGACAGGCTCTAGAAATTGAAAAATAAATGTGACACAATCCTTGCCCTAAAGGAATGAGCAACCTCAGAGAGGAGACTGATAAAGAATTACACTTTAATTCTCTTATAAGCAAGAATAAAGAATGCATAAGATGCTGTGTGCACAAAAAGGAAGGAAGGTTATGCCGAGGAACAGTCAAGAAAGTCTTGACAGGTTTGGCCAATAAAGGGTAGAATCAACTTGGTCTCAAAAGATAAATTGACATTCATGGGAGAGAGTGGGGAAGGAATTACAGGCAGAGTAGACTCCATGAGGACATGGAAGTGCATGATCTGTTTCAAAATAAAGAGTCAAGCAAAGGAGGAGACCAGGTTAGAAAGGAGGTTAAGGGCAGATGGGGAAAGACATTGTCTGCCCGGCTGAGATGTTTGAACTGTACCCTGTAGACAGAGGTGGTCTCAGAGGATGTGAAGTAGGAAGGTAATATCACTTTTGTTGTGTGTTTGGTGGCATAAACCAGAGTTTAAGTAGGGGGTGGGGAGGGTGCTACGTACGGAAAGGCCAGTTCCCGTTGTGTTGTCCGCGGAGATGTGCTGATGCATCTGTCTGAGCGCACGCAGGAGCGAAGGAAATGGAGAAAGGGTCAGGACAGGTCACATGAAAAAGGAGAACGAACAGGGCACAGTGAAAGTGGCTGTCAAGGTAAGGGGACGGGTGGAATAAATGACAGCAAAGTTTCAAGCTTGAGTAACTAAGTGGACGGGGACACCACTCACTGACCCTTGGAAACAGAAGTCCCTGTGCTGGAGGAATATGACAGGGTGTCTGGCAGAGGAGAGGGACAATCCATGACTTTAAATTTGATCATGTCAGGTTTACGGGCCCTCAGGACATCTGGGCGGAGAGATAGGGAGGCAGTTGGAGGCACTGGTTTAGAGCTTACGAGTTATCCAACATCAAAGTCCTAAACATGCCCGGTGCCCCTCTCATTCCCTGAGTAAGCTGGATCCTCAAATATATGAAATCCTTTTCCTACATCCCACAGTCGTTAAAGACAGACTTTCCAAATGAATATTCTCAGGGTTTCAGAGTACTCATCCTCTGTTCATTTTCAGCCTTAAGACAGAACAATAACTTATTCTGCTTTTCATGGGGACGGTGGGTTCTCAGTGACTCTCAGGGGACTTAGTAATCATAATTTTAAAGAGGTGCGGCCATGGGAAAGAGTCTCCCTGATGGGGACATCCAGTTCCTCATCTCTTACAGAATCCCTGCCGCAGTGCCAGGAGAGGAGATGGTGTTTAAACCTGCTCCTTGCACCTCATCTCCTACAAAGGTTCTGCCAGCATCCTTTCGAGTACATTTGGGGCCCAGAATTTATCATGGAGAGAATGATCTTGCAATGACAAAGAGCACTCGGGGTGCAGGAAGTGGAAGGCGTTTGTGTATTTAAATCATAGACAATTAATAAAGGTGTATATTTGTCTTATCCTGTGATTAGAGTGTGACAATGATGTTTCCAGAGTACAGTAGACTAATTAAAAGTGAAAGAGGTTGATTTCTAGCTACTTATAAAATACTTAAATATATAATGTTTTCTTTATTTCATGAAATATCAATGAATTAATTGCCATTAATACTAAATTTTAAAAGTGCACTGACATCCTGTAAGAATTAACTGAACAGTCATTGCCTTTGCCTTAGACTCAAACTTCAGACATCACATGTGAACGTCATCCACCATTTCAGGCCTGAAACTCATCAGTGCTGTGCTGTGGATGCAAGAAATTTTAAGCTGTAATGTGTGGGTGGTTACTGCAAACCCAGGTCAAATCTCGCTGGCAAACACTTAAGGTTATGTCTGTTCCCTTATGGTGTAGGAGTTTAGAAGTACCCATATTGTTTGGCGTAAGCAATCCATCAGCTAAGCATTATAAATCCTTTTCCTATGCCATTATTTACACTGGGATATATTGGTCCAAATGTGATTTGACTTATATCTCCAAGAGAGATAAAACCAGAAAACATAAAGACGTATTTGTAGGCTGAACATATTTATCTCCATCACACTCTACTTTAGGCTTATTCCTAATCAGATCAGCAAAAGGGCAAAATTGGATGCAAAGAGACCAGGAAACCTACTCTTTAAAAACCTTGATTGACGCTTCCTTCTAAAACAAGCCTTTTCCTCTAAGCCTGGCTGCTAAGAAGTACTTGAGTGCTCTGCTATCAAACAACGTTGAGTCATATTTAAACTTTGACCTTGTTTTTTTGAGTTCGATAAGCAGCTGATCGGGAGCAGTAGATGTTTTAAGAAAGTCTTCCCTGGCAATTCCAGGCAGGCTTAGTGCGGGGCTCCATGCTCTTGCAATAGATCGCTCATGTGTCCAAAACGGTGTCTCCTATCTGGCGTTACAATTTGCACGTTAACACACATCTCCATCCTAAAGCAGGAGCTCCATCGTGGCAGACCCA
This sequence comes from Camelus dromedarius, assembly GCF_036321535.1. NCBI lineage: Eukaryota > Metazoa > Chordata > Mammalia > Artiodactyla > Camelidae > Camelus > Camelus dromedarius. The sequence goes on along the minus strand of NC_087441.1, from coordinate 15,845,866 downwards.
GGGCTCCTGCATCAGCGCTTCCTCGGTGCTGGGGCCAGTCCCCGCTCCACAATGAGGATCTCACAGAGTGTGCTAGTTGCTGAGCCTCTCACAGGCTGACTCACCTGCTAGCCAACTTGCCTGATATGGGTTGAATTATGTCCCCTCACAAAACGCATGTTGAAGTCCTAATCTCCAGAACAGTAGATTGTGACCTTATTTGAAAATGGGGTCATTGCAGATGTAATTAGTTAAATAAGTAGGATGAAGCTATACTGGTATAAGGGGATGGGGTCCTAATCCAGTGTGACTGGTGTCCTTATAAAAAGGAGAAATTTGGACACAGACACACAGGCAGGGAGAAGCCCATGAGAACACAAAGGCAGAGATCAGAGTGATGTGTCAACCAGACAAGGATGCCAAAGATGACGAGCAAACCACCAGAAGCTAGGAGAGAGGCTCAGAACGGATTCTCCCCGTGTCCTCAGAAGAAACCAACTCTGCTGACTTTGATCTCAGCCTCCTAGCCTCCAGAACTATCAGACAATAAACTTTTGTTATTTAAGTCATCCGATTTGTGGTTCTTTGTTATGGCAGCCCTAGCAAATTAATGCATAGCTTATATCCTAGAAAAGAAGTCATGGAATAATAACAAGGTTATTATTATCAGTTCATAAGAACAGAAATGACAGCTTTCTAACAGAGCAAAATTAATCATTTTTAGATTATTCATTTTATAGCCTTCTGATTCTTAAACTTGTAATTGCCATATGTGGTAATAGAAAGTGGAGTGAGAAAAGGTCTGATGGAAATGTGTTCTTAAATGAGTGATGTATATTACACTGATGGATGATTGATGGATATATTTGAGTGAATGAGGCCCTGTTATAGTAGAACAGGCTCAGAGTGATCCATAATCTAAACATATTGGTACCAAGGGTCCAATACATAAAGCTTCTGCTTTGATGTTAAACTGATGCGTGTGTTATAAAGATATTAAAGACAAATGTGCACAAGTACTCATAGGCCAGTTTTCTATGAGTAAAGAGAAGACGCATGAACTTGCGTGATTTTCCTCCCACATAACTGCAGTCAGAATTGGATGTGAAATATCAGTACTTTTGGAAGGTGCAATCGACATAAAATACTGTCTATTCTGGGGGCTCAGGGGAGAGATTGAAAGAGCACAAGCTTTAGTCAGATGGATCTGGGTTTGAGTCCCAGTTCTGCTGCCTCCCAGTTAATGTGGCCTTAAGGCAGTCATTTAACCCTCTAAGACTCTGTTTCACAACCTGGAAAATGGGGACAGTAGTATCTCCCCAGAGTACTGACCCGAGGATCAAGTGAGATAACATGGCCTGGCAATATGCTCAATGATAATGTTCTTTGAATAGTAACTGCAAATTTCGTATGTGTCCTTGCTATCACTGGATGTGACAGTTCCGCAGCCAGACACAAATCATTTTGGCAACCCTGGACTAGGAGGTCCATTTCTTGGAGTCTGAATGGTAATGACCCTGGTAGGGCCAAACAGAATCACTCAAGTTGCTACTAACCTTCCCCTTTTTTCTTTTCCTCATTCTTTTCTTAACCACAGTGAGTACCTGGACTGGGATCTAAAGCCCTGGAGCACACTGGCATAACCATAGCGTACGCTTAGGTTTGAATGAGCACTAATTAAAGTTAATCCAGGTGAATCCTCAGTCAAAAAAAAAAACAAACAAACTTCCCATTCTAAAGAACAAATTAAAAATAAAATAGATTCTGTATTATAGGAAAGGTGATGAGGAGATAAAGTTTTAGAAAATTGAGCCCTGCAGGCTCTCCTGAACTTTAAGGCGGTTTTTCTTTAACTCACTTGAGTATTGATGATTCCAATCAGTGTAGCCTTTGTGCGTAGGCTCTGAAGGAGATGGGCAGTGAGACAATGAAATCCAAAGCAGGGAAAAGGCCTCAGGGAGCAAAGTATATTTTCTGACCATCTCTAATGCATCCCCGGGCAGACTTTTTCTGCAAGGGAAATCGTTCCGCTTGATTTTGATTTCCAGTCAGCAGACTGGAAATTACGCCAGGTAGTTTGGAGTTTAAGATAACACTTTTGTTGAGAAGGAACTAGCCAACCAACTAATGCGATGTCAAGGCACTGCTTCCTGAAGGGCTGTGTGGTGAAGCTTCTGTTACAAGTGCCCTCTTGTCCTCATGAAGCATCGTGTGTCTGTCCCCTTGGTATTTGAATTCTGTAAGTTCAGCATTGCCATGTGTTTTCCTGAAAAGAGGTTAATATCTTCTGATTTGAATTTAGTGAATTACTCCAGGTAATGTTCATCTATCCCCTTCTGCCGACCCTCTCTACCTCCACACTCGCTCTTGTAATTGCCCATTAATCAGCCTTGAGTTTGCCGATAGGAAAACTCATCCACAGGGCTATGAACTTGATGGGATTACAGCAAATTAGCCTGGCGACGTGAGTGACAGGCCCAGGCTGTGTGGCAAGCCTGGAATGCACAATTTGGTGGGTGGAAAAACATCCCTTAGCAAAAGGGCCACAGCTGTGGGTGTGAAATGTCCATTTGTCTTGAACGGAGACAAAATGAATTCTGAGCAGCTTCTTCACTAATAGATTACATCTTATCTATTAGCTTTTACACTTAGCACTCCAAACCCAGGCAGGTGGACAATTTAAGAGCTGATGGGACCTTAGGCATAGCTAACCTAAGTCCCTTGTTTTATAGATGTATAAACCGAAATTCATACTGGGAAAGTTACCATGTATGAAGTCACGCAGAACTGAAACCCTACTCTCCTCCTCCCTAACTTAGGAAATTGATCCAGATGATCAGTGTAGGAAACAGATCATTTGCAGCACACCTAGATTCCAATGTTGCCTTGCGGATAAGTCACCCACCACTCGCCCAGTGAACAAGAAGGCACAGACTTAATGGAGCAGCTCAGGGTTCTGCCTTAGCCTCTTCCTTACTTGGTGTGGAATAGGGCACTCGCTCAGTATCAAAGAGCTTTGAAGTTCCTGCTTCCCCTTAACAGGGACTGCAGGCTCCGTCTTCCCCTGCTGGAATCCAAGCTGCCAGTCATCCTCAGCACCTAGAACACCTTAAAGGGGGACATCTTCGACTCCTAGAAAACCAGCAGGTTGTTGTTTCTCTCGCTGAAGAGCAAGTGGTAGTTTGCTTGAAGTGGGCAAAGAGAAAGGAGACTGAAACGACAAAGGGTCAGGTGAGACAAAGGAAGTGCTCCCCTGGTAAGCAACTGTCTCAGCTCGGGCAGCTGTAACAGAGCACCCTAGACCTGGGGGGCTTCAACAACGTTTGTTTCTCACAGTTGTGGAGCCTGAAAGTTTAAGATCCGGGAGTCAGCATGGGTGCATTCTAAGTGAGGGCCCTCCTCCTGGTTCACAGAGGACCATCTTCTCATTGCATCCTCACAGAGTGGAGAGAAAGGAAGCTCTGGTGTCTCTTCTCCTTCTTAGAAGGGCGCTAATGCCTTCAAGGGGGCTCCACCCTCATGACCTCATCTAAACCTAATCACTTTCCAAAATCCCCCCCTCCAAATACCATCCTGGTGAGGGTTATGGTCCCAACATAAGAAATCTGGGGGGACACAACCTACAGTCCATAGCAGCAACATACAGTCAGCGCGAGGACACCTGCTTCCCTGCAGACCTTCAAAAATAACTTATTGCTCGAACTTATTTGTCTTGATTATAAAAGTAAAATTCTACCTGGAGTGGGAGGAGGGAACTGATAACACCCTTCAGTTCCTGCCAAACTTGAGATTAAATTTCTTTCATGTTAGAGAGTAAGATGGTTGTGAGAGCAGGGACTCCTTGAGGCCCCCAGCAGCTGTGGAGGTCAGGGCCTTGGGGCAGATGAAAAACAATGTCATCTCTCTCTCTCTCTCTCTCTCTGGATCTCCTGGCTGCCGACTTCAGGTTTCTCAGAGGTGGGGGCAACAGTTCTTAAATAAATTTACTTGAAGCACAAAATCAATAACATCCACGTACATCTTAGGACCCCTCTGTCCTCTCTATCCCCGTGGCAGTCAGTGGGTAGCCCTGGGACTGGACCTCTGCTCATTTCATTCTGCAATGTAGAATCACTTATTTACATGCCTGTCTCCTAGGAGACGGGAAAGCCTTTAAGGGTAGAAATGATATGATAATATTTCATGGATCGCAACCTTTACTTACTACAACCTGCTGTCCTTTGTGTGATTTCACTTCTGGAAAAAGAAATTCAGTTTGAAGATTTTCAGGATTTAAATGGAATTTTATAACATATTCTTGTACATCTAGATTTTAAATATTTCTTAGAATGTGCCCCTGCTGTCACCCTGCCCAGAATTTCATGAAATTTCTTTTTCAACTGGGTTTGTGACATTTATTGCTGAAAGAAGCAGTCACCAGGAAATTAGCAGAACCAGGAACCCTCTAATGTGTTCATACTAGGTCTGCATCTTTGAGAGCCAACATTCTACCTACCAGGGGAGCCACACTGCAGCATGAAAACTATTCCTGCCAGCAGCTTGCTTGGTACAGGCTTGTTTGCAGCTGGCTCTTCACGTGCACGGCCCTGTGTCCGTGCATGCAGCCCTGACAGTGACCACTTTTCTTGCATTTTGCGCCTTGGGCAGGCACCTCACTTGCCCTATGCTAGTCTCAGCCCTGACCTGTATTAAATTACAATTCATGTTGAGCCGTCTATCCTCGTCAATGCAGTGTCTCAGCCATATCACATTGTTTACAGCAGTGGTTCTCCAAATATGGTCCCAGACCCAGACAGCCAGCATCACCTGGGAAGTTCGGTATCTCAGGTCTCAGCTCAGACCTGCTGGAAACCGTTGAGGGTGGAGACCAGCCATCTGTGTTCCCCTCCAGGTGATTCAGATGCAAACTTAAGTTTGAGAATCACAACTCAGGACATGGGAGAGGTGGGTGTTTGAACAGTTTGTCCAGTTTCTGAATATGAATCTCCTGCAGCTTCTGCCTCCCCCTCCCTCAAGCATCCTCCAGACGTAGCCAGCTGTTTGTAGGCTGGTTCAGGTTCCTAGAATATGGTGACATCATCACCAGCATCAGAGCCCCAAGCTCCCACAGGGAGGGAGGCTCAGAGATCTAAAGAATAATGAGGGAAGAAACAAAGAAGTTTAGCCTAAAAATGGAGATTAAGGATGGACGTGATGCATGACTTCAGATATCTTAAGGACTATGATGTAGAAGACTTAAATTATTCTTTATTTATAACTTAGAAGCAAGACCAATAAATAGAAGTTACAGGAACCCAGACTTGTGCCAAATGATAAAGAAGAACATTCTGATACATCATCCTGGGTTTACACAGAATAGGCTGCTTGTAGCCTGGTCCATCATCATTGCTTATGGCCAGGCAGAGGCCACAGGACTCTTGTCAAGGCTCTGAGAAAGCCACTTCATATGGCAAGAATTGCCCTAGATCACCTTGAGGTTTTTTCTGACATTCTGTAATCTTACTGCCTTACACATAATGGACACCAACACACATAGGAAAGAAGGAAAGGAGGGAGGGAAGAAGAGATAGTGGGACTAACCCCCACATTATTTATATCATGATTATTAATTTGATTATAATTTGATGTTACAAGTGTAACATCAAATTCGCCTTCCTACTCTGTGTTGTGTTGGTACTTTGTTACTATTTTTTGTGTATATATATATATATATTTTTATTGAAGTATAGTCATTTTACAGTGTGTCAATTTCTGGTGTACAGCATAATGCTTCAGTCATACATGAACATACATATATTCGTTTTCATATTCTTTTTCACAAGTTACTACAAGATACTGAATATAGTTCCCTGTGCTATACAGTATGAACTTGTTGTTTATCTATTTCATATATATTAGTATCTGCAAATCTCGAGCTCTCAATTTATCCTTTCCCATGGTGTTACTTTTTATATGTAATATGCATCTGTGAGCTCATGTAGAATAAGATTGGAAGAAGCAAAGGGGTGATTCATTGGTTTATGCCAGGCACCAGGAAAGTAGGTGGTGAGAATGCAGGAAAAAGTCCAGACTTTTTGTGTGCACTGAGGTTCTCAGGCTGGTTTGGGACACAACCAGGTAGACAGACCCCTAAAAAGGGAGGCCCCACATGGATGAGACCTAAGAGGAGGGCTGGGTTCAGAAAGGCTCGATGGTTAATCCCAAGGCAGAACATTAAATTCACTAAACTAAATTGCTAATTCCTATCACACTGTAGAAAACATTGCTTTTAACCATTAAAGTTTTTAAAATAAGAGGAAAGGTAAGTTAAAAAAGGAGAAAGAAAAAGTTGTATAGTTTTAAAAATTGTTGATATTAAAGGAATAGTTAATATTTTTATCATTACAAGTTGAGGAAATCTCTAACAGCTGTAATTTGTCCTCACATCTCCTTTCCAGCCGCCGATGTTTGAGCCACTCCAGAATCTCAGGGAAAAGCACTTTAGGTTTTTAGAAAGTTTGGAAACCAAATGCAGATTCACCCACAGTTCCAAATACAAACTGCATTTAAGGGTGGTCAGAGTGCCAGTAATAATTGGGATTTTTTTTTTTGTAAAAATCTACCTGGTTAGGAATCTTTTAGCTTCATTTTTAAAGAGCATAAATTCCTACCTTAAAATTACACTTATATTTTCCATTATATAGCAGATGTCTATATGGAAAGGTCAAGGAAGTGATGTGCTGATGAGGTGAACATTCTGGAAATGAATTTTCAGCATGCCAAATGAGAATGTCCATTTCACATTCAACACGCAGCACTGAGCAGCATCAAACAGACTTTAATCTCCACTGTTTGGAGGCACATCCCAGTCCTTTCCTTCCGCCAGTCCACTCTTCTGGGCATCAGCCCTCATTGTCCAGCGTTGTGGTCCAAGAGATTAGCCTGAAACTGTCTGATCTCACCCGGCAATAGCCCTGGAAATTGCACTTTTTGAATCCCTCCCTGATAACTGTTTGTTGACGTCACACTTGTCCTTTTCCCACAAATATCTGCTAAGAACAGGGTGGAGAGTCTTCTCACCACTGGGTTGCTCTGGCTGATGAGATAACGTCAGACCGAGGACTGTTCTTCTGTGATGACTCATCCAGGGCTTCCTCCACCCTCTTCTTCGTGGGCTTGTCACAGGAGAGCAGCCCCCAGGCCAGTTTCCAAGAGGCCAGTCCATGGCGCCATCTTTGTATACAGAGAACTATCTGCATTGCTTCTGTTTCAGTATTCTGTTTGATTCCTTCTTCTCTGACAATGTTATTTGTGCTGAACTCTGAATTCATTCAGAGAGAAAGAATGGAAACATTTATGATAGTCGTTCTGCTCTCAGCTCAGATATTTATCCCAAGATCCAGATTAATTTAAACAGTCCTTTTGTCCATGATTGAAATACTACAAATAAGTATAAGCCAGTGTACCAGTATGTTCAAGGCAGAAAACGCGTTTTCCACAGAGCAGTGTGCTCCTCTCTACCTACACCCCCGTGGTCTTTCTAGGGCAACCAGCTGCGTGAACTGTTGTTGCTCTCCCTGTCTCTCCTCCCCTCCTGCCAACATCCCACCCCTACCTCCCTCCCTTCCTTTCCACTCAGAGGCCAGGTGCTATCCTGCCTGCCTTGCTAATCTCTCTTGTATTTATTCCCCTGTCTCTACACCCCTGCTATTATCCTAGCCAGGCCTGTGGGTTTTGGAGCTGAAAAGAACCACCTGGCCCAATCTTTTGCCTTTTATAGAAAGAAGATGACCTAAAGAACTGAAGTTAATGGTCTGGGCTGTGGGATGACTGTCTGGCTGGGACCACCCCACTGCCTCTCTCCAGAGTTGCACACCATTGCACAGCCTGTTTCTCTCCATTTCCACCCGTACTGCCTAGATTCTAGGCTGTTCTTTCTGAAGCCCTTGCTGCTAGCCCCCTCCTCAGCTCAAAAGCCTTCAGTGGCCCTCCACCGCCTCCAGAATAAAATCCAAACCTCTGAACCTCGCATTCAGCATCCAGCTAACCTTTCCCCAACCTGCCTTTTATATACACTTTGCAGCAAGCCAGCCGACCTGTCCGTCCCCGGGTACTCCTCACCTGCCTTCCGTGTGCTTTACCCCCCTGCCCTCTCTGCTCACAGTTTGCAAATCTGGATCCCACCCATTCTTCAGGGCAAATGTTGAATGTCCCACTTCCCAAAAGGCCTTCCCTAATTCCCACCCACAGTGAAAAGTAATCTCTCCACCACTGTAGTGAGTGACACAGCTTTTCATCCATAACCCTTTCCATCACCCATTAACTTGTGTAGCAGTTAGGTAAATACATGTTGATATTTTCTGCTGCTCTAAAGCTTCTTGAGGAGAAGACCCTAGTGTGCTGGACTTTTGCATCACCCAAAACTCTTGCACAGAGTGTTCTCTTACCTAGGATGCAGAAATAAACCAACGTGTTCATATCTTTTTAAGTTAATAGCCAGTAAACTCAGAACGCTATAATTTCTCCAAGCCAAATGTTAATTGCTTTTACTCATCTTTTTTGTTATATATAATTGAGGTGGGTGCCAGTTATATTATTTTTTGTTATGATACCCAGCTTAACTGTTATGATAAACAATGGAATTGCCACCCACTTGAAAGCATTTTAAATTAATTATCTACTACAGGATTTATTTGACACAAAAATACAAAACAATATCAAACACCAAATAAATAAAAATTTTCTTCTAGACCAAGTCTCACTTCTCTTTCCACAACCCTCCATTCACACACAAAAGACTAAAATTATCCTAGAAACTCATCAAACATTTACTGCCATCTTGTGGACAGAGGCATTTGCCAGACACCACGGTCATTTGCTTTCCTAAGTAGCCTCTGCTTAAATGTTGCATGATTAAAGCAAAGGAATTAGCCTCTTCATTAATTAAAACGTTTGCCCAGAAAGTGATTTAGCCAAAGCCAGAGAAGCCTTTGTGAATTGTTCTTTATCATTACAGAACCCTGAAATGGTTGTCAGAAACGTGCATACAAATTGTCTTAATTTTCTCATTCCTAATAATATCCAAGAAGAAGTGGGGTGAGGGGGATGTCAGGAAAAGGTGACTGGGTGATTTTTATAGCCTTTGCTTCTTGAAGCAAAAAAAAGCCCAAGAGTTGTTTTAATGAATGCATTAGCAGTTAGCAGTTTGGCCCCCAAAATACACAATTCGCTGTTGATGACTGAATGGTTTCCTTGCTGAATTTCTCCCAAACAAATTGGTGTCGAAGCTGAAGAAATGCGTTTCTCCACATGACTGTAAAATCGGTATTTCATGGAAGGGACAACCAGAAGCCAACGTTATGGCCACTCGCATTCTGGAATTCATAAGAAATGGGCATGAAATAGGGAGACTGAAATAAAACATTAAGCAAGAGTCATTTCACTTTCCGTGGGAGGAGGGACCCCTATCCCTACAAACCTTTCATCGCTTTGATGTTTGCTGGTAAATCAATGATCTCCTATTTCAGATGGCATAGGTGCTCGGAATATTTTCCTTCTGTATTAAATTGAGTCTTTATTCAAATACTGAGCCAGACCATATCTACAATGTGTTCCTGCTCTTATTATGTCTCCAGGGTGCTTTATTGCCTTCTATTTGGCCTGTAGTGAAACTCGTATGTGACATTGAACTTGTCTTAAAGAAGTGATTTCTTACATGCATAAAATTAGACCTGAAAGAGAGCCAGGACACTTGAAACGAGGCTGATTCGTGTGAGTGGCACTTTCCCCAGCGCACAGAGCTGCGGCTCTCTTTTCCGTTCTCAGCTCAGGCTCTCTAGGGCTCAGGATCACGTGTGTTTTTGCATTTCTTTCTTTCATCCTCACCTGCTTTTGTCAGTTACTCTAGAAAAGTTGCTCAAAAATCAGCTGTCAGATAAGGTCGTGCCTGGCCAACAGAAGAACGTGTATATTTATTCATTCACTGAACCAAAATGTATTGATCACTTACTATGTACTTGATTCTCTGGTGGCCATGGGAATATAAAGGCACAGAATGACTCCCCTCCATCAGTTCAACCTGTTACAAAACCACCTAAGGAGAGCAGTGCTAGAGATAGGGTTACCAGTTGCCCGAGGTAAGGTGCAGTAGGAGGAAATGAGGGGTGATGGTCCTGGAAAAGAAGAGGGAAACCGTATGGTAGAGGACCTTTGGTCAAGACTGGAATTAGACTAATTATGAAATCCTTCCATTAATCTCAGCTACAGTGATCTAACCCCAAGCTAAGCAATGGGGATGGACGAGAGGGGTCAGATCCTCCGCTCCTACAGGTAGAAATAGTAAGAGTTGGTGGCAGGTACAATATAGAATCTGAAGGCACAGTGTTGCCAGTGGTCCCCTGCCTGCCTGACTACGTGAAGCATGTGCCGTTTTAATGAGTGAGGACAGAGAACGTCTGAGAAATAGCTGTGAGGGTTGAAGTGATGGGAATCATGTATCCAGAAAGAAGCCCTCGGTAGGAAAGTTTCAAGAAGGAAACAGAGGTCACCAAGGAGAAGACCTGAAAAGTATTCATGGAATTTTGTCATCCTGGATGAACTTAGCGAGAGACATCCATGAAGTGATTATAAACCAGAAGTGAAAATGTTGGAGGAATTAATAGAAACAAAGATAAACCAGTTGTTCTCTACTTTGGCTGCATTTTAGAATCACCTGAAGATCTTTAAGAGCTACCAATGGCCAGACTGCATCCCAGACCAATTAAGCCTCCCGGGGTGATAACAATATGCAGCTAAGGCAAAGCCAGGGGTACAGACTCTTCTTTGTAGAAGCCGTGATGGAAAAGACAAGAGTGAGATTAAAGAGTACCATGGGAGGCTGCTTCTAAGATGAGAAATATTTGAAAATAAACTATGGGGGCAAATCCTAGTTGAGAGGTGGGAAAAGAAAAATAAAAGGGAATAATTGGTGGGGAAAGCTCTAAAAGGAAGTGAGAAGAACGGGAGGGTATTTAAGATTAGCTTTGAATGGAAGGAAAGCTATCTGGCGGTGAAGTTAGTAAGAAAAAAGTGGATGTACATACAATTAAGTTTGTAGGTAGAGGGGTGAGAAGACTCTTCATTATCAACATGACAGTAATTAAATGCATCTTCAAACAGATCTGTTTGAAACATCTCCTGCTGTGAATAAACAAACTTGTTAGGAAAACATTTCAGGAGACTCATTACAGGAAGGCTGGTGGAGGGGCGGGGAAGGCAAGAGAGATGTATAGAATCCTTCCAGTTTTTGCTTCGTCTGTGTTTTCCCAATTCTCACCCTGCCCCCAGTGTTAAACTATTCTCAACACATAGCAGATCTCTCCGAGGTAGCTGGTGTTCCCTTTCTATATCCATTACCATTTTGTCTTCTTCATCACCTTCATCAATTGAAATTTTCATGAGTACGTGACCATATCAGGTTTTAGGAGAAATCATGGAGGCTGTGTTTTGCCCTCTGTACCTTTGGGATCTGACTGAAAACAGTGATATGGATGGAAGAGGGAAATATCAAACTCATGACGATGCTGGCCCATGATGAACTCAATGTACCTGTGTGTGTGGTGTGGGTGTGGGTGTTTGCAGAGCACGTGCAGTGTTTGCAGAGCCCAGCACTGTATTTGTCTCTACGTTTCGTCCCATAACAGTTTTGCCAGACAGATCAACTGTAGTTCCTTTTAAGGCATTCAATTCTGATGTGTTGGCTGATAACATTGCCTAGAGACTTGCCTTGCTTCAAGCTGCTTCCACACTGTTCTTGCAGCATCCTCTGCCGCGAAGGACAGGATGCTGTCCCCAGTCCCTTTCACCTTTCTGACCAGGGCAGCATCAGTTCCAGAGGCATGATGAGTCTAGGACCTGTGGATGAAGGGCCACCCCGGCTCTCCCATAAACTGTCTTATTGGCCAGACTTCCACACTTGGAACCATTCCCTGATTGTTTCAGTTCTATTGAACCTGAACTTGAGAAGCTCAAATTAGAGCGAAGTGGAGCCTTTTGCATTGGAAGGTGTTGAAACTAAGGACTCTGAAGGCCTACTTTAGGCTTTCATTTCATGAAATGAGCATGATACACAAGAAATGTTTATGATTCCATACTTCATAACAGAGTATCACCTCGTTTTCCTGATGGAATTATCGGAAACGACCTGGGCCTTTGGGGAATTGCTTTAAGGAAATATACCCCCAATAGAAACTACCTAGAGATGTTTTCTTAGCTATCGTTCAGCCCTTTCTTTAAAAGCCGTGCATCGCAGCAGATAAGGACAGGAACTCTGGAGTCCGACAGATCCTCTAATCCCCTGGCTCCATCACTCCTGCCCCAAGCCCATCTGCATCTGTGGACAGGCGATCACGTCTGCCAGCCCACCACCAGTTTGTTGTCCTGACGTACTGAAATACTACAAGTAGAGCAGTTAGCACGCTTCCCGCCTCACAGTCGGGGCTCCGTAAACGTGAAATGTCATTGTTTTCATTCACATTAGGAAAAGACTTTTGTTGAGGGAAGACAAAAGCGGAAAGAGGTGGGATACCCATCCTATGAGGAGAAGAGCCAAGACTTTTCATTTTCTTCTGTCCCTAAAGTGCTACCATCTGGAGGGAAAAGTCCTCCTGGTCGCCGTGTAAGGCAGCGTTCTTCTTCACCTGAACCATGGGGTTTTTGTTTGTTTCTTTCCTTGTGTTTGCTATATAAAGACTGACTTTTGTAACTGATCATGGTTTCCTCTTCATATTTTATGCTAGAAAATATCTGGGACTACAGGACATGCTTTTTTTAATACTGATCTCACACCTGGCACCATCTGTTTTTCATGTACTTTTTTTTTTTTTTGGCAGGAGAGGTAATCAGGTTTGTTTGTTTATTTATTTGTTTATTTATGTTAATGGTGGTACTGGGGATTGAACCCAGGACCTCATGCATGCTAGGTACACACTCTACCACTGAGCTATACCCTCCCCCCTGCTTTTCATGTGCTTTACTTTCTCTTTGCCTTATTTCTTTTGTTTGTTTTTATTTTAAATCTCTTTAGGTAACTGTATCACTATGTGCAACTATGTAGCTGCTTTAAATCTTTTTTTTTAATAAAGGATATCCTTTATCAAAAATAAAAAAATAGATAACCATATATATTTTCCCCTTTTGGTTCTGGTTTTGAATAATCCATTATTTATCCCGGAAATCAGCACATCAGACTCTTGCTCCAAGCCAGCCAAATCTTCCAGGAGTGTGCTCCAGAATTACTGCACAGGTCACCTTTAGGCGTGAATGGACAATGTATTTAAAATGGCCCATTCATTCTGCCCTTGGCACAGATGCTGTAATGGTTAATTATTTTGATGCTAATATATGTGCATATCTTTTTTAATGTGGATACCAGACTGAAAATTTGGACTGAAACCAGTCATCAGCAGATGGCAATCACTCGGGGTCATGGCTGTCCTGGGCCGGGTTTTCACCAGTGACTCTGAGTGTAAGCCCCAACCTGGCTAGCAGGAGCTCCCCCAATGTCTGTAGCCCCACCCAGGACCATCCCACTGGGCAAGTCTCTGACTGTTCTCCTTAAAGGAGGGGAAAAAACCTCTTGTATGCACCTTTACAAGGGTCCCAACGTGGAGATTATAAAAATATTTTCACCATCAGTGAACTTGAAATGTCCCATATTTTTATTCTGGGGGAGTTAAGTGATGTTTCTAAAGCTATCCTTTCTTAAAAGTATCTGTCTCGTAGATTATCATTTGGGAATAGAATGAAGAAAAAATGGTTGATAATTGCAAAAACAGATTTGACCTGTGTCAGTAATGTTTAAATCACTCAGTTTAATTTCACACTTCCCCAGTGAACACATATTCTTTTCAAGTCACAGAATGACCGCTTTGAAAGAGCGCACAATCCATGTGAGTTCAACATTTTGTAGTTGTGATGTATCACACTGCAGCACGTAGTGATGAGGATTTGCTTCCATATTCCCTTTACTGTGCTGAGCCATATCCGTGCAATAATAGGAACCAGCTGATGGCAGCTCTTACCCCAAAAGTAGCTCAGTCGTGTCCCAAATGTCAGATGCCAGGTATCCTGGTTGAGACCTTTTGAGTGAGAGTGAGAGAATATTCAGGTCAATTTGGATTAAGAAAAAAAAAAAGTTGGTTGGGAGGTGGGGTGCAAATTTATCGGCCACTGTAACAAAAATTCAAGGCCTGGAAGCTGCTTCAAACCATTTTAATCCTATACCTCAAACAGTGTCATCAGAGCCACCTTCCTCCCTCAGGATCTCCAGCTCGACCCGCACTGGCTGGCTCAGCCTTAGGAAGGACCTGCCCACGCTGCAGCCCCGGCAGCTCCAGTCTTGCTTCCTCACAACTGTAAAAGGACAGAGATCATCTCTTTCTCAATTGCTTCTGCTAAAGTCCTGAGGTTCATTCTGATTTGCTTGGCTCAAGTCACACGATGACTCCTGTATTACTTTTCTAGGGTTGCAGTAACAAAGAATCACAGACCTGGGGACTTCAGCAATAGAAATATATTTTCTCCCAGTCCTGGACGCCACAGGGGGAGGGTGTAGCTCAAGTAGGAGACTGCATGCTTAGCATGCAGGAGGTTCTTGGTTCAATCCCCAGCACCTCCTCCAAAAATAAAAAACCTAACTACCTCTCCCCTAATGAAATAATTAAATAACACACAGTTCTGGACGCCACAAGTCCAAGATCAAGGTGTGGTCAGCTCCTTCAGAGGACAGTGAGAGAAGGTCTGTCCGACACCTCTCTCCCAGCTTCCGATAGCCTTGGCTTATAGATGGCGTTCTCCCAGTGTCCTCTCGTCATCTTCCCTCTATTGGTGTCTCAGTGTCCAGAGTGCCCCTTTTATAGGACGCCAGTCAATTTGGATTAGGGCCCACCCAAATAAACACATTTTTACTTAATTGCCTATCTCCTAATAAGGTCACATTCTGAAGTACTGGAGGTTAGGACTTCAACATACCTTTTTAGAAGGAACAGTTCAACTCATGACAGTCCCTAAACCAAACAGTGGTGGAGGAACAAAAAGGATGCTTGGCCAGTTCTGGGTCACTTGAGCACCCCAGATCTGGGAGTGGCATGACCTCCAGAACCGTAAGTGGTAAGAGTGAAAAAAGGGCCAGTTCTCACAGGCAGGATGGATGGTGGGCAGATGAAAACAATATTCATTACACTGAATATCATTAAATCAAAATAAAGACAAAATCTCACACATGTGCCTACATAGGACCTATGTATGGTGTACATACGAACAGCTGAATAAATTACCAAGTACGTGTATATACATTGATATTATTCAAGTGGAACCACAGCATTCAAATTTCTCTCCAATGCCCCACAGGTTAGGAGAAATATTACACGTAGCATCATTCTAATAAGGTGAAATCACATTTAGCTGTTTGGACCCCAACATGGAGGAGAATAAATCTAACGACAAGAAGATAATATTGATGACCTGCTCCCATCAGCTTCCAAAGAGCAAAGATTCTACATTTGGAGCCTAGGGAAGGACATGGTATCACTCTTGGTTGGTGTCTGGTCACAAATGGAAGCGGGAAGGACCCTCCTTAGGGCAGGGATGTGAATACATAACAGGCATCTTCCCGTTCCTCCTCTCGTGTCACCATAAACGTTGTGGACCAATCAAGACATTTGTTCCCACGGAGCTTGGGGGGGCCTCAAAATCAAGGTTATATAGTGTGTGTGTGTTTGTGTGTGTGTGTCTATGTGACTGACACACCCAGGAGTTGTGCGGTGTACACTTCTGTGCCCACACCTGGCAGCCTTGTACACATCCTCCTCTGGTCAGGCTCCAGGCAGCCTTTACCACAAGCAGAACCGATCAGGGAATTTGACCCCCTTGCCCTCCCAGGTTTAAAGCCCCCGCTGGGTTTCTGAGATGCTTGCACTAAGACAGTTTCCTAACCTGATGTAACCTATCTGATCTACCATCTTTGTTCTGGATGCTTATTTCTACTCATGCAAATATGCATGATACGTATTCACTATTAAATAATAATTTAACATTGTACACTAAATTCCTTGGCTCGGTGCACCTCTTGTATAAATTAGAGAGTCTTCTTTATGTCAGGCAACAGCACTGTGTACTCCTAGTTTTTAGAAGCTCAAGAATTCATTTTTCTGACAATGGCTCAGGGTATGGGCTGGTCCTTTGCCAGCTTTCTTGCTGTTAGTTCATTTCTTTAATAGCATCATGGGGAGAGTCTTTTCAGAATCTGGGAACTCCAGCCTCAACTCTTTCTATTAACAAAAAAACCCTGAATAACCCTCCATATGGTGCCGCCATGACGTTGGATAAATACCTTGCTGATTATTTTATGGCTTTATGCTTATTTTGACAGGTTGATCACATTAGTCTGTCTTGCAACCAAACTTTTATCGTCAGCGTCTTCCCACAGCTCCCTATCGCTGGGTTAAGTGATCTACTGTATTTCTGCCACAGCAAACTTGGGGGAAATGGGGAAAAGGAAAGTATAGTCTAAAATAAAAGCAGACAAAAGCAATTCTGAAAAGCAAGGAAAGGGGCAAAACTCTATTAGAGGTTCCTGGTGAATATATTTGTACTTTCTGTCAGCACAGCTCTGGACTGTAAACTGCTTTAACTACCAAGATCAATAAAGGCCAAGGCCTGGAGACAGTAATTATGCTAATTGTAGTGACTAGAAAACAGGCAGGTGGCAGAGAAACAGACAGCATCTCAGGAGAAACAGACACATTTATTGCAAAGGGTAAGAGGGGGTACCCTCAGTGAGGCTGGCCTGTTTTCTAAGAAAGGCCAACTGCATTGGTCAGTATCATTTGAGTTCTTACCTCAGTAGACGGTTATAGCAGGCACTTCTGAACAACATCAAAGAAAGAAAAGACTCAGCCCCTGCCTTCCAAAAGCATGCAGCTCAGCTCGGTCTACAACCACACACAAGCATACGCACACACACACACTTGCACACATACAAACAAACTGCAAGTCATTTTCGCTGCAAAATATGTCAAGAATTGAGAATATAAATACCAAAGTACCAGCAAGAGGAGAAGGACCAAAGTCAGATGGGATGAGTCACAGAAAGCCTCTTGAAGGTACCATGTTTGAGATGAGGCTTTGACCAGAGAGGATGAAATAATCTCAAGGCGAAAGACTTTGCTCTTGATGAAGGAGGTTAAGGATCTCTCACACAGGAGCTGCCCAGCTGTCATTATACTGTAGTTGTGAAAAACATCTCACTAGATGTGGAAGTGTAAAAACTCTCCGTGTAGGTATAATATTTCCATGGATGTAACATGGACGCTATCTTGGAACTAGTAACCAAACCAGTGAACCAAAGTGTGTGTGTAGATACCAAAAGAATAGATGAGCCGGTTGAAATTTTAGATTAATTAAAATCTTACAGGCTTCTGTGAGATTCTAAACTTTCTAATAAACTTTGACCTGTAAAGTTTTACACACAACTTGTTTAATCATCAGAATTACACTTAAGGCTCAAATATTAATAAAGTCTAAATAAAACTTAGCCAAGTACATGAACATTTAGAAAGATGGTTAGAACCTCCTGGTTCTGTAAATATCAAATTCATTTCTTTCAATTCCCTCCTAGATCACTAGCTCTAGTTATGAAAGAATCCTTTCCCCCAGAAACTAGACTACAGAATAGTAACTCAATTTCTCTGTTATTTTTGTTTCATGAAAGAGTTGAAGGGAATCACTAATACCAGGCACATCCTAGGAACCACATTTCAGTGTTTAAGGGAAAGTCTGACGGTTCCAGTTCAATGGGTCGGATCTGAAGGATAAGACTCACCACAGAGCACTGGACTATCTTTGTAAAATCACATACAAGCAGCACACTGAAGTTAAACACGATCTATTCTGGAACTGTGAATTCCAGGTGTTGGGTGTTCCGTGAAGCTAGGTGGTATAGGAAGAGACCTGAACTAAAGCTGTGATGACAAACAAGTCATTTCCCCTCCAAGGGCAGCTTTCGCTGTGCACAGGGGTGAGGTGGGCAAGGTAGTGTGACCTGGGTTATCTCCAATATCTTGAGAGCTCTAAACATTACCTAGGAAATACTAGAAACTGGGACAGAGGAAACCTGTTTGCAGGGTTGCATAACTGCCACCAGCAGGGGGCAGCACTACTTAGATAATCACTATTTTTTTACCCTTCATTTAAGAAAACCTATGGGGAAAGGGAGTTAGCCTCTCGGCTTGCAGCCCCTCAGTAACATATTAGTGGGCCAAAGCCAAGGAATGTCCTTGTTCTAAAAGACTGCACGTCCAAGGTACCGACACCTACCTAATGGACACTTGCACTGATGGTATTGCTTATGGTTGATTTTCCTTTTCATCTTTGTCTCCTCTTTATTTCCTATTTGTTTCTTGTCGGGGGAAGAATAATGTTATAAGGAATTTTAAAATTTAAGAAACATTGGAGCCTTTTACCAATCTTTCTCTCCCCCCAAAAAGTCCCCTGTTTGAAGTGAAGTTTGAGATAGGTACTAGAGAGGCATCAATTCAAGAAGGCAACACACAAGAATAAGTGTATAAAATTAAGTTAAGTTAAAATAAATAAAATAAAAGGGGGGTCGATATAGCTCAGTGGTAGAGCACATTCTTAGCATGTACGAGGTCCTGGGTTCAATCCCCAGTACCTCCATTAAATAAATTAGTAAACCTAATTAACTACCCCCCCAAAAATAAAAATAAAATGCATATTCTAAAAAGAAAAGAAGAAGAAGAGGGCAACACATCATACCATGAAGAGCAGAGATAAAAACATTTCGTGGGAGAAAGTGACTCTCTCCCTTTTGTTAGGAAAAGACCAAAAAAGTGAATAAATAAAAGCCATCCCTTGACCAGTGCTGCCCCCTACAGCTGGAAGGAAATGAGACCAAAACAAGTGAGTGCCTAGTTCCCCGAGTCATGTTTTACTTTAATGATGTAAATGTTTATTTTAAAATCCAACTTGCTTGTAGCATAATACTAAATCACATCTTCTAATTAATTTTTAAAGCTCAGATTTGATAGTGGAATTAATGTCAGCCTTATTTTCAAGATAATTTTTAAATTACCAGAAAGCATTTGTTCCATTTAATAAGACTGTATTACTCTACAGGAAATTTTAATCCTAATTATACGTTGAGCTTTCACTTTGCTGAAGTATGTGCCCTTGGAATGCCTCGTTTAAAATTAAGAGACCATTTTCCATAAAACAAGAATGACTAGGGGCTTGAGCATCTAAGAGTGTTACCCAAAGAGCAACTGGGACTGCGGTCTAGAGCTTGCTGTCATCGAAGGACTGTTGTCACCTGTGTGAAAGCACTTCTATCCACTTCTTCTCTTTATCTTCCCTTTCCTTGGCATCATTCAAATACAGTAATCATTTCAAACAGGGTTGCATAATGTGAAAAACCTGTGCTTTGAGATGTACCATGATTTAAAATCCAAGTCTGCCGCTTATAACCTTTTTGACCTTGAACAAGTCATATCTTTGGAGCCCATTTTGTCTTCTCTAATACAGGGAAACCAATAATACCTATCTTATGAGGTGGTTGTGAGAATTAACTGAGGAAACATGCGAAGCCGTAAAAAAGCAGAGCAGAACCATGCGGTAATAGTAGCTGAGGGCCATTCCCCAAGGAAGCCTGAGGTAGGAAGCCTCCAGAATGTCTGCCGGCCCTTCCTTCCCTTCTTGTGTTCACCGATGTTCCTACCCCAAGCGGCAGAGTCTAGTTCTCCTTCTTTCAGTCTGGGCTGGCCTCAGTGACTCGTGTAACCGTCCAACACAGTGGAAGTGATGGTTTGGGACTCCCAAGGCCAGGTCTTAAGAAATCCTGCAGCTTTCAGGACTGTAAGCCTCTTGTATGCTTGACCTTGTGATGTTCCCCCTCAGGACCCAACCAGTGGGCTGTGAGAAGCCCAAGCCACATGGAGAGGCCATATGTGAATATTCTAGTTGACAACCCAGCTGGGATCCCGGTTAACAGCCAGCATCAACTGCAGGCTACACAAGGGAGCCCACGTGGGCCTTTAGACCCGTCCAACACCCATCCCTATCTGACCGCAGCCATATGACAGATCCTGGACGAGAACTACCCAGCTGAGCCCAGCAAATCCACTGGACTATGAAGGATAATCATAAATTGTTATTTCAAGCCACTAAATTTGGGGGTGGTTTGTTATGCATGCAGTGATGAGGACTGGAACAAAGCTCCAGGGTAAATTTCTGTTTTAAAGGGCCACTAGTCAAAGCCCAGAGAAGCAGCTGGGAGGGAGGGCATCTCACTATAAACATTTGTCTGTAGTTCATAATTTTGTTTCTCAAGTCATTGTTTCAAAAATTCCAGAAAAGTTCAGTTAGATTTCAAAGGGACACATGGGGGCTCGAGAAATGTTGGTTGGATGAAAAAGAGAATGAGTGAATGAATGAACATCTTCTGTTACCTGAGTCCTCTAATAAAAACCATCTAACGACCAGCAATCAGTCTAGACGTTTCATTAAGAATCTATTATTTTAAGCCATTTGGGGAACATAAGCCCTATTCTAAGGAAGTATTATAAATATCAAACAGAAGAACGTTAGAAATAACGATCATATGCATACTTGTTCCATGGCCATGATAGACAGAGCATGGGTTAGAGATGAGGCAATGTTCTTGGGCTGACAGAACAAGGAAGGGTCTTTTTCCAGATATGGGACCCACACTGCACCCAGGAGGTTGGGTGGAGGACGGAAAGGGCATTCCAAATGGGAATGGGAAGTTGTTTCGAAACGAAGACGAAGGGTAAAATTAAGTACCATGGATTAAAGACTTTGTGGTGGCGATGAAGACCTTGGACAGGAGTTGGTACCCAGTATACAAAATGAACACTAGGCAGTCCCAGGCACAAAGTCCAGCACGATCAAAGCTATAGCAGGCCCCAAGAGACCAGGAGGTCCCTTTTTGGAAACTCAGTGTGGACTGGAAAGAGGAAAAAGGTCAGGGAGTGAGCTGGGACATTGGCTAGAAGCCTCAGTCTCTTAGGCTTGGAAGTGTGTAAGGTGACCCACATTTGTTCCCGTGACCTAAAGACTACAGGTGCGGGAACTGGAGCGGGCAGCCCTGGTTCAAGCTGACGGGCTGTCTCAGAGCAGGGTGAGGAGGCGCCGCCACTTGTATTGCCCTGGGCATTTTCAGAGGACCTGCATTTTTACTGTAATCTCATTAACCCTGTGAGGCAGGTTGAATAGAAAACTGCAGTGTGGGTGTGGCCATCCCAGGTCACCTGATGAGCTGGCCCCAGCCCAGGTCTTCCGCCCACCAGTCAGGTTCACACCAAACTGCTGTGCCCTCTCCAGACTTTATCTTGTCCAGGGCCTACCCGGGTCTTCAGATGAGCTTGTTTACAGCACAAAATCATGCCATAGGCTGCTTTTTAAAGATGTTTTGAGAAATGGCATATTACTCCGTGTTAGAAATAATGGTGCTGATTGCTAGACCAAAATAGAGTATGTCTATAACGGAAATAATTCAAAAAGCTATTTTTGCGGGTCACATTCCGTGTGATAAAAACTGTCATTTTAGTTGACTTTAACAGACACCTGCCTCTGTAAATCCCTACGGCGTGCTGTATTCTCGGCCGAGGGTGACTCCTCCACAAGGAGTGTATAAATGACTCTGATTCAGAGTGGAGGTAGGACGGATAAATAACACTGACAGTTCACAGAAGGGGTCTTCATTACTAAATTATTTGGGGAGGTTTTGTAAGTCAGGGAAAACTAATCTGCAACCAATGCCCCTTCGGTGCCACTCAGCCTGTATTCATCTCCGCACACTGACTATGAAAGAACGAGAACACGGAGTTTTCTTTCCCCATCATCAGTGATAAACGTGTCCTTCTTTCCCCTCTGTGGGAAATTGCTTTTCTTATAAATTGCCCTGTGCTGGTGCCTTATGAAGCAAACATCCAAATTCCTGAGGCATCTTTCTGCCTTAGACTGTGAGGGGCAGGCACCTGGTTGGTGCTCCAGGAACCAGGCTGGCCCCACATGTGATCATCCATGAGTGGGAGGCCACGTGCCTGGTTATGAAGCTGTCCACCCACATTCTATGTTATTGAGCTATAATGGCTGCTTGGCTTACAAGAAGCAGATAGCTACGGACACAAATTAAACCAGTCTCCCTTCGGCCCAAACCCTAGAGAAACATCTTGATGAGCCTGTGTGGTGGTAAGGGTCAGGGCCCTGCTCCTGTGCAGATGGCGGGAGAGCTGGCGTGTGCACCAAGAGGAACCATTTGTGCGTGTTCCCTGGGGACCGGTTCCCTGCTAAGAGGACCTTTATGCTTGGCTCCACTGGCTAGGAAACTCTTCATTGCACACGATTTAAAGATCTGAAAGCATTAAGTGTGTGTTGCACTGTCAGTCATCTGCTGAGTGACACCAGGAGTTGACATTTATAGGAGAAATCTTTATTTTGAAATCTGAAGGACCACCTAAGAAGGTCTACAGTGATGCTTACCAAAAAGCGAACTGAAATGTAATCATTTAAACTAATTTTAAGCATTGGTAGCTGCATTGTTCGATGGTACAAAAGAAAAGTATACCCTATGAAGGTAAACTATGTTTTCTCTTTTTGTTCTCAAGCGTGGCTCCAAGTACGTACTCCTATTAGGAAAACCTATTCAATTTGCTTCCCTTTGTAAGTATTGTGGGCATGGTAGAAGTACCTGGGTCATGAGACATCAGATTGCTTCTGTTCTGTGTAACTCATTCAGTTTGGTTTCACTGTGTTTTAACATATCCAGAAAGTAAGGGCATGGCCAACACTTGACCTACAACATTTTTATGTAACCCTTGTGTTTCTTCAACCAAAATGAGTCCTTTGAACTTAGAAGACCTGAGAACATTATCAACTCTTTGCTCGGGTTATGCTTAAAAGAACATGAATTGGTCAACATTCGGGTTACTCAAAGCCCTGGTTTTCTGGGAAATCAATATAGAGGAATTTTATGCTCGTTGCATAGAAATGGCTTACTTCTTATGTTTTTTTCTAGTATTTGAGAAAAAGTGTAATTGAATTTTTTGGTGTTTTCTAGATGGGGGTGAGGGAGGAGTGTGGAATCACTCTTGAGGAGACAGAGGATGAGTCTTGGTAGATGCTGGTTACTGAGTTTGGAAGAAGCTGGCGGTGCCTCCTCGTGGGAGTTCAGCTCGTTAGGGCCAGAACTGGTGTTCTGCTGTTGACACGCAGGCTGAGGCACTCCTGTCACCTCCCTTGTCAGGTGGCTGCAGGTGCTGCTGCGATATCCCAGATCCACCCCAGCCTCCACAGGAGGCCCAGGGAGCGGCTGAAAACAGCATTAGCTCCGGGGCCACGGAGCTCCAACCTGGTCTTAGATGGTCTTACAACAGCGTCACAGGCCCAGTTTCAGTAAGCCATTCCCTGCCTTCTCTTGCCTCCAAATAGGACTGGACTTGCCACATCCTTTTAAATAGCCCCTTGCACCTTATATGGGAAAAAGACATGGGTCTCTTTCTAAGAGAACTCAGGTTTTATACCCATGAATGAATGCTTTCCAGACAATGACTGAGTTTACTCAACTGGGCTTAATAGTGTTGGAGATTGCACATCCTCTTACTGGCTTGCTTGACTTTTATTTTAACTACCAAAAAAGCCATGCCTTCCCTTGAATATTGCCCGGTGTGGATTTGAAATCAACATATTCAAGAAATTTGTACTACTAATTAGAACTTTCTGATGATGGACACTAACATCTGATGGAAGAAACTGTTCCCCCTGGAGAAGGACCTTTGGCAGTGACAAGCTGACCAATTTGAGGGCTTCTAATTTTTATGGTTTGACTTTACCCCCACCTACTCCATCTTAATTGTCTCTGCAATATGTATTTCATAACGTCCATAGGGTACATTAACACTCACTAAATAGTAAAAGGCCAAACAGGAATCAGAGAGGAGCTCAGAGAAAAGGAAGCATATGACAGAGTTATTCTGGCACATACCAAAGCCTGATTTTGGTGCAGACTTCGCCAGAGGGGTAAATGATGCCTTTGTGGCTCAAATATGTTGAAACTTTAAGTAATAGCCTATGAAAATACACCAGGAATTGGGATAAAACCAGCTATTCTTTTGCCTTAAATGTGTTATGAGGAGGTTCCGGGAAAGACAAGATACCTACACTGCCAAGAGTTAGGAGGGAACTGGAGATTCCAAATCCTGGCCATCCCTGTCTTCCTCCATCAGAAATGGGATTAGCATGTAATGCAAAAGCAAGAGGATTGTAGCAACACAAAACGAGACCCAATTGTACACTGTAAGATTCTCTATAATTTCTAAGGGTCATAAATTTAGTGTTAATCTATTAAGCAACTATTGCCAAGAAATTTAGATCCTCTCACTACATGCAAGATACTGCATTTTGCTTGACTTTTCATATGGGTAGATTTAATTCCAGAAAAATATTTTGAGAGCATCGGGGGAAAAAAATGCTTTCTAAACAAAAGGTGACTTCTTTTATGATGACTTTTTTCCCTTTTCCTTTAAGGGAGGGAATAAGGAGAGAGAACAAGATAGCAGGGAGAGGTGCCCAAGGGACTGCGACCAGGGACAGACACTAGCACGTCCACGCCTGGCAGGAGTGGCCCAGGAGGCGGGCTCAGGGCTGCCCTGTCTGTCAGGGGGCATCACCTACATGGAGGCCTGGGGTGTGACGTTCCAGAAACTTATTCTGCACTAGACACTGTATCTGTGGTTTAGGTAAATTGCCATAGACGGGCCTGGTGCCCATGGCTCCGTGTCCTGGTACTCTGTCTAGGCATGAATAACTGAGAGTTCCTTCTTAATTACCCTTTTCCAATTTTTAAATGATTCTATTACTGATTTTGATATTTTAAACAATGAGATACAGTTGAGAGCAAGATATAAAGAAATCTGAATTAATAAGTAAAGAAATACTAGCTGGATAGTACAGGCTGTCTGTTCTTTTCTGGCTTTCAATTATTGCCAATCAGTGTTTATTTATCTATGGCACAGTTTCTGTGTTTATATAAAACAAATCAGTTAGGCTTTCGAACCTAGAGGTAGGCCTTTGCTGTATCTAGCTCACAGCAACTTTTACCAACATTTTATCCAAGGCCCCCTTAGGTGTTCTCTGTTTAAACATTTTTTTTACCTTCTCTTTATGAAAACAATGTGGTTGTTTACAACTTAAAAAGAGCAGCATGGTATAATGGAAAGGGCGTGAACTTTGAAGCAAGTCAGCCTAGATTTAAGTGCTGATTTGATATCTGAATGACCTTGGTCATGTTATTGAAACATTCTGAGATTCTCAACTGGTAAAATTGGAGTGAGACTTTGCTTGGTTGTCAAGCAATTAAATGAAATAAGTCTGTAAAACTCCCAGCACATAGAGAGGTTGTAGTCTTCAACCATCTCCACTAATTTCACTATTACGACTGTCAACTGAATGACCATGGGGAATCCGGGTAACTCTCTGAACCTCAGTTTCCTCTTCAGCAAAATAAAGATAATATCGGCCTCACAGGATTATGAAGATAATGAAATGCTAACATCTGTAAAGTGCTAGGCACATGCCATGTGTGTTTGGTAAATTTCGTTCAAAATCTTTCCCTCTTTTCCCCTCTTCTCAGCAATAGCAAGGACCTCTTCGGGCACTTGTTATTCCCAGGCTAGAATTCACTCTGATCCTGAGATCAGATTAGAACCTGCAGGGTTGCCTTAAATGTACTCTAAATTGGACCTGATGTCTAGATTTCTGTCCAGGGAAGATTCACACACTCCCACCAGGTTGGTTAGGTCTAAATCAATCTTTAAGCTGCAGAGGAAGCAAGATACATGTACAGCACATAAATATTCCTCTCCTTTCTCCTCTTCCTTCACAGACCCTTCCTGGCCAATGCCCAACACAGGTTGCATAGAAAATAGGCCTGCCTTCAGGCCTCTGCCTGTGCTTTTGCTGTTTGCTCAGTGGGGAGAGGGTCTTGCCTCCTACTGCTGGCTGTTTCCTGGCCTCCCTCTCCATCTCCTACTGACAGAGACAAGAAAATGGAGCACCTTTCTGTGCAGCTGGGGATCCTGCAGTGTCCCCAGCCGCAGCCCGATGCAGGACAAGATGCAGCCGATCTCAGCAACTTGACAGTGACCGTGTCCTTGCACTGCTTGTGGAAAGAGCCTATTAAAATGAGGACGCGGTCTCAGCACACAGTTTAGTACCCACCCACAACACAGGCCATTCACTCCCCCTCCTCTCTTGTCCTTGTATTCTGTGCACCTTCCTTCTGGGGACACAGGCGGCCTCCCTAGTCCATGCCTGGGGGGCTTCCTGGAGGAGGGAGTTACTGTTTTCTATCACCCTCGGCTTAGAAGGTTTGGTGTGTTTCCTCTGTTCACGCTTCTACGGATCATCCGGGGAAGAGTGAGGAATATCTTGTTTGATGTTGTCAGATACATTCCAACCCATTGGCAAGGCTTTTTTTTTTTTTAATTGCATCTGTCAAAAATCCCAGAAACTACTTGGTAGCAGACATAGGCGGTATGTACAATAAATTTCAGGAAATGCTCCACTTACCACTGGAAGAGAAAGGCCAGATCGAATTATGGGGTGAGAATGCCCTGCTCAGTAGCCTTATGGGGCCTTTGATAATTGATCCTAAACGGGTCTTTTTCTCTGCCATAGAATTTTATTTGGTAAAGATGTGCTTTCTGTCTACGATGGTCCAAAAGCTAAAATCACAATGAACACAATAACAGCTTCTAATTCAGAAATCTCACCATCTGTTGTTTCAACTGGTGCCACTTAGCTCTGCAGAGTCAGGAAACAGCAGCAGGAAACGTCCCACCCTGGATCCCGACGGTGAGGGTCAAGGTGATACCCGAGGAGCAGAGGCATGGCCTTGGGTCCAGGGGTACAGTTACACACGGCGCTGCCTAGTTCTCTAGTTGTGACACTAGAGACCTGATTCCACCTGCTCACCTAGAAAAATACAGCAGACCTTCCAGTCCTCACCTGAGTTCTCGGCATCGGAATGAGTACTTGATACAAATCCTTGTCCTCAAACTCCAGGGAGGACTAAATGCAATTTGACTTATCCCTCCTTTCAAGCAACTTGAGTCCCCAGCTATACTTCCTTTTTGTCATTGTGGGGCTCTCCTCTCCTTCCCAGGATTTCACCAGATTCAGGGAGGGGAACACGATGTCCAGATAGGCGAGGGGCCTTGGCTCTGGGGTCTGTCCTGGTCTCACCGACGCCCCACGGCCCGAGCCCCCAGGGCTCCCTGGACATCCAGCAGTTCTCTGCTGCTCCGTCTTGAGGCATGAGGGTCACTGTGGAAGCTGTGATCCCCAGTCCTACAGCCTCTGCTCAGTGGGCACACCATAACTCTTCCTCCCTGGGCGGAGCCACCCTTCCCTGGGACCTGTTTTTCAAAGACATTCTGCTCCTTCCTTCAAACTCTATGTTCTATTTGGGATTAGACCCTTAGAAAACAAAAGCAAGGAAATCTTACAGCTGGGTCTGGCTTCTACCCCACTAAGGCAGTGAGGCTCAGAGGCAGAGAGGAAAAGAGGAAAGATGCAGAGAGTAAAAGGGGAAATAACCCTAACTTCAAACCTCCAAATACTGTGATTAGTGTGTGTGGTAGCATGAAACATGGCGCTGCACTCCACAGGGCAGTCTGACCTTTTCTTCCAGACGATGTGAAGTGAACGTTTCACAAAGAGAAGGCGACATAGGGTCCTCCACTGCCTGTGTTTGTGCAAGGGTGTTGGGTAGGGGTGGGGGGACAAGAGTGGGGGGTAGGGGGAGTTGAAGGTTTATTTTCAAGGCACCACTGGTTCACCCTGGTACAGATTGCCCTTTATATCAGTTTAATTTGTGGGAAAACGGAAACCAATTTCACATCCTCTTTTTCTTGTGCATTGTTAGCAAATGACTAAATGTCACTAATACTCAAGGAGACTCTCCTAACAGCTCTCTAAAGAAAATGACCAAAACATGCCTGCAGAGTCAGTTTTGTGTGCCAATGACATTAGTTGAGTCGGTCATGGGCCAAACAGGCTGAACTTGTGTCCCTCAATTCAAGAAAATACAGCCTATAAAACCTCACACTTGTAAAACATGAATGTGGCAGATGGTTTTAAAGCAAAAGTTGCTTCCCCTCTTATAAGTGGATGTGCCATGGATTCCTTTAAGTGTCAAGATGCCCAGGAGTTTTTTTTAAATATGACCTAATTTAGAAGCATGGGTTTGTATGTTGTTTTTCACAAGTGTATATATTCCGTAAACATACACCCACCCTCACTCAGCAAAATGAATAGTTAGCAGATGGAACATCAGATTTCACCATCACCAGTGGGGAAGAAGACTCCCAGAAGGCTTCCCACCAGAGCAAAAGAGATGCTTCACATGTTTGGAAAAGTTGCCCAGAGTTCAAATGACTCACCCCAGCTGCAAACACCAGCAGTTAGAGATGGACTCGGCTCTAAGGCTGGACCCGCAAAACAGGTTCTGACGGGGCGCAGTGGTTCATGCAGCAGTTACACTAAGTGCAGCCCTCCCTGGGGCTTCCAGAGAAGAAAAGTAAACAAATGCTTTGAAATATTACTCCCCCCTCAAAAATATCATCTCTTTCCTCTTGAAAATTTACTATTCCTTGGCCAACTTTTCATTTCCCCAGATCTCTTGGTGTGTCAATATTTTTTTCAGTATATTTAAGCAGTTAACCTGATGTGGTTGACAGTAGTTTGGGGCATGAGGAAATGGAGAAAATGTATCAGACATAAATAACTGCTTTCTAGGGTAAAATTCTATAAAACTAAGCATTTTAGAAAGCCCGACCCATATTAAACTGAGGAGGGGAAAACCTCCCTGCAAGAGAGTAACTTTCAAAGTGGTAACGTTTCGTGTTGGAACAGCACGATGCTGGCTTCTGATTTTCCACCCCAGGCTTTGGAAGGAAGGCTCAGCGGTTGACCACAGTTAGGTTTTACTGAAAAGGGCCACTGCTCATTAAGTCCTGTGTAATTAGAAACTGGCAGAAGAAGGGAGTGTTGTTAGAACACTCAGGGGAAGGTTTATCAAAGGATATGCAGTTTGTGCATTGGAGTTTTGCTTTTCATCATAAGCTTTGACAACTTCATTAGATCCAAGAAATGTTCGTGGAACATATAAAGGTCATATGACCACAGAAATCACTTCAATTCTTCCACGTTTCTGCCGTCAGGCTTTATCTAGACTCTGCTTTTCCTTTTTTCAGCCTGCAAGAATGGTGGGTGAGCAGTGTTAAACTTCTCTATTTACACGTATATTTCTGTTGAGTGACCATGAGAGCAGTCAGAACTAATGAAAACGGGGGTGTCACGTATCTGAGTTATGCCTACAAAGATAACCACAGATCCAATTCTCTGGGCCATTTTGACGAAGTTATTTCTTTTCCAGTCTCTCGTAAGAAAGAGAGACTGTTATAAGCACATATATCTTTATGCAGCTGTTTAAAAATCATATTTTACCTGTTCTAACAGAGCACACACAGGATGAATCATGTACTAATCGACTTTGGTTAATTTCGCCCACAAGAATGCCAAAAGTCGTCTCCCTGACCTTGCAAACCTTATACTTGCATTCCTGGTGTCTATTCTCGTGTTACTGTGCACACCTTCAAGGGAGCTGAGAGCTTTATAATTACTAGAGTCTACCATGAAAAAAAAATGCCAGAAAACGGCGGCACCACCCAGTGTAGGGTTGTTCTTGGCACAGAGGCTGGGGTGTGGTGCATTGGCACAAGGCAGTAGGAGTTGTCATGTCTTAAGTGGCAGTAATGCGAGGGGATACTTTTCTTCTCTGAGTTATATTATTATCTCCCTAAATGAAACATAACTCGGCTTTGAATCATAAGTACGGGAAATGCCCGCGCCCATCTCACCCCAACGTATGTAAATTTCATTTCTCCCAAGACTCCCAGCTATGAGAGAATGCAAACCGTCAATGTGGTGAAAGCAGCTCGGCTGAAATGTTTGCTGCCCTGTGCTCAGTCACTCGAGCAGCCCAAGTGACACATTTGACAAGGCAGAACAGGAAATTTATCCCTTCAATATGGAGCGTTTTGCAAGGGAGGCTGAGTTTTGGAGCAGACTAATGGTAAGTGGAACGAAGTGTTTAAATATCAAGGGCGCCATGCGGGGCATTTTCCTGGTGGCTTTTCATAAAATTAAGATGAAAGGGGAATTTATAATCAAAGGACTGTAGTCTTGCCTATTATTTTAAAGTGAAACATGCCTTCTACACAGCAAATGATATTAGTGATAAATGACTTCGGATGGATTGTTTGGGTGTACATTTTTCTAATTTTATTGATGAACCGCACTGGAGAGCTTGTGGGCACGCAAGACATGACC
This sequence comes from Camelus dromedarius, assembly GCF_036321535.1. NCBI lineage: Eukaryota > Metazoa > Chordata > Mammalia > Artiodactyla > Camelidae > Camelus > Camelus dromedarius. Next base: position 15,815,440 of record NC_087441.1, on the reverse strand, counting down.
TTATTGAAGCAACATGACTCGCTGACAGAAGGGTTTGTAACATTGAACCAGGCTTTTAACGCAGATGAAGCGTTTCTTGGAACTCTGGGTTGGATTGTTACTTTGGATTGTTTTTAAATGCACCTCTTTAAAGAGTATATAAATACACGGGTATCTGTATGTATCTATGCAACGATCATAATAAATACTCTGATGAGAAGAACATGATAAAGGAGCATACTAACATCTAAAGCTCAGTTTTATGATTTTTGAACTGGGCGTATTCAGACCTGCTATTTCCTTTTATGTTACTGACAACTACTGAGTTTACTTCAGATGAACTGGTCACGTCCTGAAAGCTGCATAGCACGACACAGATTCCCAGGCTGATCATCTCATGTTACAGTTGAGTAAACTGAAGTTCCCCTACTTGGATTAACCCAGAGGTGGGCTACGCGATCATGGACCCCAACCCCCACCGCAGTGCTTTTTCAGTTAGTGTATCTTGCTTTCCATAGTATAACTTTCCATTCTGTTTCCTCCTTTCTAATGTGAATTTGAACTTCACTGGAAATAGAAGGTTCTGTCGCAAACGTGGGTGATTTTTAGATTGGAGTAACAAATTCTCTTCCAGTGTCAGCATCATGACACCCCCCACGCCCGCCCCTGGCGAATGACCTGGCAAATGACCTTTCTTACCTTCTTTTATGACATGAAGTTGACTCCAAGAACAAATTAAATCATTGGTTCCTAGAATCATCACTTCTGTTGTTTAAAGAATATTCATCGTGGCTGGTGTCTTAGGTTTTAATACTATATCTCAGCTGGTAAGCCATGTTGTATACTTTTAGAGAAAGAAGGGTAAAAAATACTATACTGCTTCCAAACACAACGAAAAGGCACGATTTTCAGATGGATATTCAACCTTTTGCTACGACTCCCTTTCTTTACCCAAGTCATTCACTTAGCAAGCAGATCAATCAGCTGTATTCTGGAGACTGAACCATTTCTATGCTGTTATAATATTTAGATTTTTTAAATGTCCTAATAAAGGAGCTCATTTTGACAAACTACAGAAAAGTAAAAAGGGCTTTGTCCGGCATGCCCCCAGGGTAGGAAGGAATATCTGTGCTCCAGGGGGCTGGGAGCATATAGCAGCAAGCTCTGATTGGCTCCAGGGTCCTCAGACAGCCTGAGGGGCCCAGGCAGAGGCTGGAGCTCAGAAGTACACAAAGGGTTGAGATGCAGGTGCTGGTCACCTCCACTCAGACCCCCCACCCCTTCCCTTGCACAGGGAGATTCCCAGGTAAGATATGGTCTTGAGAGAACATCGGAATTGTAAGGTAAACACCTATCATGCAAATTCAAGCTCGCCTATTGTTCTGTTCAACCTTGATTACTCCAACTGCTACTTTGAAAATTCTCTCTCTTTTGGAAGCTCTTCAGCCCCTAACTCCATCTCTGCCATTACATGTCATCACCAGTTCCCTTGGCAGGCAGGTGGCCACCTACCTCCAGGCCAGCGGCCCCCAAGACTGCCTTAGTTTGCTGGTAGCAGCTCAACAGTCCCTCCCGGGCTTTGCCAACTCAGACACCCAGGGACAGACACAGCCCAGGGCAGGAGGGACTGAAATTCATTATCATCCAATGGCTGTGTGCATCAACAGAAATGGAGTTGGAGCACCTGGTGTGTTTTCACACTGTCTCTCTATCATAATTAATGTACCCAACCTCTCTTGTGGTCAACAGGGTGTTATCTTAACTGCATAGATGGTGAGACACAGAGATTTAATGATGGGTTTGGAGCTCTCTGGATACTGAGCAGTGTGGGAGTGAGAAATACAAGCCTCTGCCATCATAAGCTGGCAACTTCATACATAACGTTGAACATTCAGCCTTCTCTGCCTGGAGGACCAGAGTAGTTCCTCCATTGATAATTCCCTAGTTGTCCTTTGTTCTTAGTGCTTTTGAGTGTTTGCATGTCTTTGTTCTTGCAGGCTGCTTATGTCACATAGAAATTCACTTCCATGCTGAACATAACTGGATAATGCTTCTCTCAAAGAGGGTAATAGTGGCCCCTGCAAGTTCAAATTCAGGAGGTTGCCTCCAAGTGCGGCTTCAAATCCCTGAGGTTGTGTGCTGTTCAAGGACAGTTGGTAGATCAGGTCCCTGCCCTGCACACAACTTAGCACAATGGCTATACAGGTCAACTTCAACAAGGATGGATTAAATTCAATATGAGGATGCAGTCAGCAGTGGGCGTGATGTACACGCACATTTATTTGGGGGAAGTAGACAGTGGTAACTGGCTATATACTGCTGTGTGTCACCACACAGGAGAACCAAGCCATCTTTCTTCTTTCAAGCCTAAAATCCTCGTTTGCCCTTATCCGCCATCTCCAAATGTGTTCATCTGAATGAAGCCTCAGACAAGGGCTCACTGAGTCCGGCTTCTGTACTTCCTCTGCTGTTTCTTCAGAAAATGCAGAGGAAGAAGACATGCTCTTGACTCACGTAGGTGAAAATATATAGAAGCAAGATATACATCCATGAAACAATTAGAGAACAAAGTAACATATAAATGCCTCTCAGAGTGCATGGTTCCGACATTAAATGGAATGGTGATTCTGAAGTCAGGGAAGGTGGAGAAGGTTTCATGAAGGAAATAGAGGGAGAAGGATGAGTAGGATCTTAAAAGGAGAGGGATCGGCATCTGGGTGAAGGGGACGGTGTTGAGGAGATGCTGGGATGCAGAAACTCCACTGGCGCTGGGACGGTCCTGGGTGGTTTAGCAGGAAGTGCCGCTGAGGGGCTGGGGAGAGAGAAAGCAGAGCAGACCACCCCAGAGAGCCCTGAAGGCCAAGCAGGGGAGTTAAGACTTGGGAGCCATGGAAGGTATGGGAACCATTGAAAGGCAGGATAAAAGCAGTGTTCAAGGAAAATTAGTCTGTCTGGGTACATTGGATTCTGAAGATTCTGGAGGTCCATTAGAAACTGCTGTTGTAAGACCTAAACACGAAATGACAGTGGTCCCAGACCAGAGAGGTACAAGTTGAACAGGGAGAAAAAAGTGTATTTCTAAGGGGAAATATGAAATACTAGTTGATGAATGGGATTCGGTTGGGTGTAAACTTCATCAAGTTAGAAATTATGCACCAGAAATTGACACAACATTGTAAACTGACTATACTTCAATAATATATATATATATATATATATAAAAGAAATTATGACTCCCTTGTGTAGGTAAATGTACTCTGTCTTTGCTCAGGATAAAGGAGAAGCCTAATTCTTCTCCTTAGATCTACTCTTAAGGCCAACAAACCTTTCTCATACTTCCTTCCCTGTTCCTTGAGTTAACCAAATATTTTCTAGAAAATTCTCCAGGCACCAGTGCCCATCCTAAGAGCTCAGGCCAAAATTTCTCTTCTGGGCAACAGTCTTGCCACCTGGAACATTTTGCCCCTTCAAGGCACCTCCTCTCTCACAGCTGGTTTCATGACATTGTGGATAAATTTCCCAAGTTCTCCTCCTTAGCGACTGGTTGCTGTCTATGAAGCATTTTTTATCGTTCATATTCACTGTCTTAGTTTATTTCTAGTTTGTTGGCACCGCACGTCTTCTCCCTTCTGGTTTTATTCACATCAGTCTACCCCTGAAGTCGGGTTACCTGGCAGCATCCTTTGCTTTAGATGATCGACTCTGCCATGCATACATGTACTGTATTTGACTTGAACTCTCTTCTGTCTTTGCAAAAAAGAGGTACACCATTCACTTGGTAGTTTGAAAGGGGAGACAAGTTATCACAACAAATACACAAATGGAGAAAATCAAGGGGTTGCTTGTTTAGACCGACAAGGCTTAGATAGGTTTCAAGGGTAAGTTTGAATCACTGAAGGTGGAGAACTTTAAGAGACTGTAGATGTGTTCCAGTTCACCTGCAGCGCAGCTTTTAGTAGTTTTTCCTCTTAATCTTTAAGTCAACATTTAAAATTTGGAAGACTTGACATAGCAATCCAGAAACATATTTCCTTGAAAAGGAATCAAAAGATATGGCAGATACAAACTACCATATATAAAATAGATAAACGACATGGTCCTACTGTATAGCACAGGGAACTGCATTCAATATCTTGCAATAACCTACAATGAAAAGGAATATATACATATATGTGTAACTGAATCCTTATGCTGTATCCCAGAAACTAACACGATATTGTAAATCAACTATACTCCAATAGAAAAAAAAATATGACAATAACTCAGCTGGAGCTGAGAACTGTTTTCCCCTGTGGATGGAGCCCACATCTTCCTCCTTCCCTACCTTTTAAGTTCTGATCAGGACTTATGGACATTTGCGTTTATGACCCCTGATCTAACCAATCTCTCATTTTACAGAAAGAGAAACTGAGGCACAGAGAGTTAAATAATTTTTCCAATATTACCCAAGAGGTTGATAGCAGTACAGGGATTAGAACTGAGCTTTGCTGTGACTCCTGGACCCTCTTTCCCTCCCTGTCGGGGTTGCACCTGTGTTCCCTGAATACAGGACCCCAAAGGTTGGCGAACTGGAGAAAGGCAACGGCCTGCATGTGGGGATGCGCTCATCAGTCAAAAGGGCCGTTAAACAGGTGCTCCTGAGCACAGGAATCTGGGGACATTCAAAGAACTAGTATTTCTCAGCTATGACCCTTGATGTGATTTTATTTTCCTTTATTGCACTTACTACTTACAATTCCAAGAAGGAACATGCTTCATAATTAGCTTTCTCCCTTTATTACAATTTCTTTACTTAATAAAAAACTTGAATATGGCAGTTATGATATAACACTGTAAGCATTTGTATTGAAAACACCCCAAATTTCTAAATGAAACTTACCGATTAAAAAAAAAAACAACACCAGGTTTTTTCTTGCCCACTTTCTTCTCCTGAGCTCACTTCATTCCCTTAGACCTCTGGCCTGCGCTGTTTGAGTCTCTGGCTCAAGTATGTGAAAATGACATTGGCACTTGGCTAGAGGCTCCTGCAGACGCTGCCTCCCATGGACTCAGCCGTGCTGTGGTCTCGGGCGGTGCACAGGGCAGGCCGGAGGGGCCGCCATCATCCCGCTTACCATTATTAATGAGGCTTCGGCGACCTCTGCTGCGTTCCTGTCCACTGCGATTCTGGCCGCTTTTCAGAAAACACCTGCTGAAATCCTTGCGAGAAGTCCATGTGCGTGCCAGGGCCAGGTGATTGGTGTCGCTCTTGAACAACGTGAAGGTCAACCTCTTGGCCCTCCTCTGGCTGTTATTTTAATGAAAGTCAGAATTCTTTATTGAGTGAATTTTAATGCAGAGCCAGCACAGGCTGGCATTTCTGCTTTTCGCATAGTAACATTCGAAATTGTCTTTGAACTGAAATGGAAGATGGGTGGAGATTTTGCAGGGCATTTAGACTTGGAGGATGGGGAGGAAAGGGAGATCCTCTGTGTTCTTTGAAATATCAGAACGTTTAAAATTAATGTTTGATCTCCCCATTCACTGGTTCCACTCCCCCCCCCACAAAGGAATCAGACCTCCGAGACTGCTCCCTTTCTTTGGGGGCCTTTCTTCCTCCTCCTCAAACCTGTGGCGCTTTTGGCTGATGTAACAAGATGACTTCCTTACATCGGTGAGGATGTTTCAGTCCTACCACTTAGGCTATTGTTTTCAATACAGGTTTTACATTTCCATTGACTGCATAAATATGTGGGTTGTAAATGAGAGGCAAAAACTCTAGACAGATTTGACACTGAGAGTCCCCAGTAGAAAGTTACCATATATTAATAGTTCATTTGGTCTCAGACCACATTGATAAAATGTGATATAATTAATATAAAACAGTGATTAACGATGACAATAATTACTAACATGCATTACATATTTAGTAAGGGCTAGGAACTAGGCTAGGCATCTCAGGGTATTACCAAATTTAATCTTCATAATGCCCCTTCATTTCTCTAAAATGAGTGTGATAATTGTGTGGGTAAAGGTTTAGTTTGAGGCACGCAGTTTAAGAGGGGTGCAGGCGAACTGAAGCACTTTGCAAAGTGAGGATGGGAGCTACTGGAGAGAGCAGAGGTTCTAAACCTGAGCCTGCAGCAGAATCTCCTGGGAGAATGGCTTGAACACAGATTGCGGGGTCCACCACTGTGCAGATGCCACAGAGTTTCTGATTCAGTGATCTAGGATGGGGCCCCAGAGTTTCCACGAACAGCTAGTTGCTGGGGGATATTGATGCTGCTAGTCTCCCTGGACCAGAAGCATCAGCATCCCCCAGCAACTCTGAGAGCTACTGGCCTAGAGCTCAAAACTGTATCACATGCAGGACACGGGGAGTAACCCCAAAGGCTTATCCCTGAGAAGAGACTGCCCCGGGGTGCATAGACACCTCCTGCAGCCTATTACAGGGCTGGACTGTGGAAGTGATACCCTGGGGACAGTGGATGTGACATTGGTCAAAAAGGTGTGGATTGACACCAACACAGCTGAGAGTGAGGGAGAACAGATGGAGTGGGCTGCCTGTGGAGGCAGCAAATTAAGGTGCCCACGCAGAGGAGGGTGATGGGTTTTGGAGCAAGGATTACAGCCTGGTGGCCCCGAGGCTGAATGCAGCGGCAGGTGTGTCTGCAGCGAGTGTGCAGGGCTGCTAGGTGTTTTATTCTGAATGCATCCTCCAGTCCCCTGCCTTTCCTCCTCTCTTCGTCCTGAAGATTCATCCATTTCTGCTTGCTGGCCTGGCCACAGATGGCCCTGGGGCTGAAGGCCCCTGAGGTATGGGGTGAGCAATCGAATACTGAATTTCATTATTTTTTATAATGTGTCATCTGTGCTCTCAAGAATGAGAAAAAGTCACTGGGTAAATTGATCCCAGTTTGTTCACTTGTAGGAACCATGTACTGGGAGAGAGGACCCCCGACAAACTGCTGCCGTGGAAGCAATTCTAACATCGCCCGTCACTGCGGTGTGTCTGAGGGTGGCTCTCTCAGTCACCCCATCCTCCCTCCAGGTCTCGTTTCTCGGTGGCTTCCCTTGGTTCCAGGTTATTAGAGAGCTGGCCCATGGTGACCCTGTGACCTAAATGGCAAAGACACACCCTTCCTATCCTTCCCTGCGAACATCCCCCCAGGGCCGCCCTCCCTGGGTCCAGTGGGCTGGTCCCTCCTGGGACACACATGCACCTTCGGGAGCCTGAGAAGCCAGGCACTGAGAAGTCTTGGAAGACAAGGCAATGACTAAGACTTGGCAGGAAGAGAGATAAGGGAAAGGAGTTTGGGTTTGATTACAAAACAACTAGCACTGAGAGTGGTAGATTCTCAGGAGAAAAAGCTTATCAAGGAAGTTCCAGGGCAAGGAAGACTAAAGCAAAATGAAATGACAGAGAGAAGTAAGAAGAACACATTTAGAAATGGAAGATCTAGATAACTTGTTAGGGAAAATGCATGGTCAGGGATGGACGCTTTGTCCTTGAGAGATTTAAAATAAAATCAGGAGAAGACTTCACTGGATCTAAGAACATGATTAAATCTTTTCCACCTTTGCCCCCCGGGTCTGGTTGCTGAGTCTGTGGGTTACAGTCCCCAGGAAAGCACACTGCTTTCTCAGTTATGACAGTTCTGGAGTCGGGCTGCCATCCAGGTGGCAGAGCTAGGAACAGTGTGTGACCCTTCCTTGGACTGTCTCTCCATTCTCTTTTCTTTCTTTCTTTCCTTCCTTCCTTCCTTCCCTTTTTTCCCTCCTTCCATTCCTCCTTACATTCCTTTCTTCCTACAAATAAGGAACGAAAAACTTGAATAGACCACTAGTGCAGGTTCCAGTAATAACCATGTCAGGGAGTTTTTGCGCATCCAGAGTGAATCATATCCTTATAAATGAGATCAGGGGTCGCATTGCTCCCAGGAGAAAAAACACTTACATTGATGTGTTTATGTATTGGAATGATAATATTTGTCCATGTGAAAATATGTGTGATTCCTTTCTGCCACACCATATGGCTTATTACTATTCATAATCCAAACAGTAGCAGCTGCTGCAGAATGCGAGAATGAGTTTTCTTGAAGTAAAAATGGGCTAACTGCTGGCTACCACATGTGGTTTCCACAGCATCTCTAGTTATTCACCAGAGACCTACATGTGGGTTCCTTCCATTAATCCAGTCCTTTCATGATTAATATCTCAGAAGTTCACTTTTCTCGCCGCTTTCATTCTGTCCCTCCCACCCAACCTACCTCCGCTCAACCTGGGCCCCCGAGGGGCCATTCTCTCTTGAGGACATGGCGGGCATTGGTTAGAACTGTTGGTGACTGTAGGTTTCAGTTTGGGTCATGTTGACTGCTGACAACTTCCAGAGGAAATTGCAGTGAAGGTTGGCCCTGGTTCTCCATGTGGCTTCCTACGTTGTGAACCACATGCTGTTGTTGTGGTTAATCAGACACATGGAGGCACTGAAGCAGTTAATGATTCCCCCTCAGGCCGACTTGGCCCAACTCTGAGGTAATGGAAAATGGAGGGTAGCCCTTTCTCCAGACCATTCGGCATTGGTTTGCAGAAACCCTTGAGGTTTAAGAAGGAATTGATTTGCGGACTAGGTGCTGGTTGCCACTATAGAAACCAACACAATCAACAGTACGAAATAACCCAATTTCACAGAGAAGTATCTGCGGGACTTATTTATAGCATGACGTGGTCATTCTCAGTCCCCCTAAAACTGGAGGCTTTAGAAAATCAAAACACTCTTTATGCTGATTCCACACATCACAGTAAGTAAATGTCTAGACTATTTAACCAAAAAAAAAAAAAAAAAAGAAGTCCTAACCAAATATTCCAGAACTTGAGCCTAAAATGAAAGCATATAGATAATTGCTTCAATTTTCCACTTCAGTTGGTCCAGTCATAATAATACCTTGCATTTGCGTGGTATAGCATAGTTTCAGGGTATTTTCACGTATACTATTAGTAATTGAGACTTTTTTTCCGAAAAGACTGTCAGGTGACCCGAATCGATGGACATTTGCGAGACTGGGATATTATCTCTGTCCAGAATGCTTTGTCCTGTTCTTCCCACAGCGGTATCACTGATTTCCGACTGGTATCGGCCGTCTTCCTGCAACCGTTTGTCTTTTTCAGGTGTCTGTTGGTCAGTTCCCTAAGTACCTGCTGCTTTTATCACAAGTTATAATAGGGTGATTTATCAATGTCATCCTCCCCAGGCGGCAACAAGAGAGAAAACCACAAGATATCATAGGATCGGTCCGCACACCTGGCCTTTAACCACAGTTCTCCAGCTTGAAGTAGCATTTATACCTCTGTCATCCCAGACCTTGTCAAGAGGTCTGGGAGTCAGCCTTAACTTTGCCAGGCTTTCCCTTCAGGGTGCACTAGGTAATTGTTTCATAATCTTCTCTTTTCCAAAAGGAATATCCGACAACATTCCCAGGTCACATTTTGTGTTTAGGAGCTGCTGCCTGTGTGTGTGTGTGTATGTATCTGCTTCTCATTTCTGTGTTTCTTGTAATCATAGCTTGGAGGCCAAGTAGATGATTGCCCCTGTGTGCCGTAACGTGATTTCAGGGCTAAATAGTCCAAATAGGTCTTTCTAATGGATGATGCCTGAATCCTGTGATTTGACTACTCTTGCCTTTCCTCCATGCTCAGAAAAACTTCCCCTTGAAAGCTCGGCTCTGCCCACTCTCAGAACCTATCCTAACCTGCAGGTAGTGATCACTTGAACGGAGATTAGTCCTGCCATCCTAAGCCTGGTGTCTGGTGGGCCTGGGCTGAGCCCTGGGCACCTGGTCTGCTGACCCGCACCTCAGTTCGCACCATGTTTAGCTGGTGGGTGTGCCCGGGATGCTGCCATTGCATTCTGTTTTATACGTACACCCTCCTGCTGAAATACAGCTACCCTGCCCCTGCCCACTGGTTGTGCCGTTGAGCGAATGCTGCCCCACTGTGTCCCATTGCCTCAGGGTGCCTCCCAGGTGTACCTGGAAATGGGGCTGTGTTATGATTTCATGGGCCCCAAGCACTTTTGGCTTTGTGGACCACTTCCTTCATTAAAAAATACTAAAAGTTATGTTTTACAACTGTGTTGGTATAAAGGTAAATATATTCATATTATATATTAAAACATTTATTTGACTTGAAAGTGTGTTTTTTTTTTTTCTGATTTTAATTTCTTTAAGAGAAATGAACACATCAACATGGATCTCTAAAATATTATGGCCCTCGGCACTGTGCCCGGTGCCCTGAAGGATAAGGTGGTCCTACCTAAAAACAGACCTTTATGGCAGACCCTTTACCTTGGATCAGTGTTTCAAAGTTCCCTCCTTTGCAAACCACATTAAGGAATTTCACCATATTGCTCTTCCCCAGTACTTGTTTTCACCCACAATTTTTCTTTTAATGTGCCCTCTTTGAACTTGTAATAAGAAAAGAAAGTTTGCATTTTGAAAAGGAAGTGTGTCAGTAGCAGAAAGCCAGTATAATTTGCTGGAAGGAACTGCATGTTTGTTCCTCTAAAAATCCCAGTGTTGAAACCCTAATCCTCAATGCTCAAGGGTATTTGGAGGTGGAGCCTTTGGGAAGTAGTTGGGGCGTGAGGGTAGCGCCTTATGAGAAAAGACACGAGGGGGCTTGCCTCTCCTTCCTCCCGTGAAGAGAGGTGCGTGGGAGGTGATCTTTCTTCCTTCACTGGCATCACCAGGTCTACAGCTGAGGCTAGAAACCATAGTACCCATTTTCCATCTATCAAGTACAAGACGACCTGCTAGATGCTGGAGGGGAAGGGTGGCCAGAGTCAGAAAAGGGAAATTAACCCTGAAACAATTTAGACATACTCTTTGTGAAATAACAGCAGGTTAAAGCCATTTTGAATTGGGTCTTCTTTTATTAGCAGCTGAAATCATCATTACTGATATAATGATAATATATTCTGAAATTCTTATTGCCTCTAATTTGACTTAAAGCTTCTTCCCACCAGAAAATGAGCAGGCTCTAGCCTTAGCTTTTTCCTACTTTGTGGATTTGAAAAATTGTCCTTTTTGACAGTTTGTTATGTTACTTCTGGGATGCCTCTCTGTATAAATCAGTACCAAAATTTGCCTATTCCTGCATCTTTGACATGGGAATAAAGGACTGGGCAACTGCTCTCTTCCACTACAATCAATGACTGAACTCAGTTAATAATAAAAATAAATCCTACATAGCAAATAATAAAAAAAAAAAAGGTGACAAGATGTGGCCATTTGCTTCAATGCTTTTAATTATAAAATACCATTTTACTTGTATCTTTAAGAATGGGCCCTTTTCAGCTGGGCATGGAGTATTGAATACTTATTTAATGGGCAGAATTCTATTTCCATTGTGAAGAAGGTACAAATAATAGCAGCTTTTGCCCCAACGCCAAAACCCTTTGGGGAGTCTGTCTCCACTAATGTGTGTATCGACATACATGCATATTTCTCATTAATACTAATAGAACCTAATGCGACTGTATAAATCACCTGAATTTCGATGCAGCGTGAATCTGAATGTTGGATGATTCAAGATGAACTCCCAAAGTCCATTTGTCTGGGAGCTATTTCTTAATACGCCTTCATCTTGTAGCCGAATTCCTCTCCTGCGACTGAAATATTAATCAAAGGCTGTTTCTGCTTGCTCCCATCATGCACACCTGCCTCTCATCGTCAGAAAAGATGAAGTAGAATCATCTGTGTGATGACGTGCCTCTCTCCAGGAATAGTTTAAGGTTCTAGTGAAAGAAATAAAAAGGGAATGGACAGAAAAGAGAAATTAAGAGAGATTTTCCTTTTCCTGGGGAGCAGTGTGCAGGGCCAGGCTAAATTCAGTGCATGCATATTCTGGAATCCTGGAAGGAGAATCAGATCACATAGGCTGAGTGTGAGGAATTTACACATCCTTCCTCCCCACATTGTCCCCCACTGTTGTCAGCTGTATCAAGCATCTAACCTCCAAACCTCTAGAGCAGCATTTTTTACCGAGACTCTCAGTGTCGTCTCTGGGAGAAAGGCATCGTATTACCTATCAGAGTGTCTAAAGTGCTTTCCAACCAGTGTGCCTCACTCATCCAGAAAGGGCCCTTCCAGCCGCCTCTAACTCCAGCTCCCTTTCCTCTCTGATCTTCCCCTTCTCTTAACCTGGATTCTAGTCACAGTGCTTACTCGTGGAGACTGCCTTTTGCTTTACCCTATAATAGGCAGAAAAGAAAAAATGTACAGTAGTCCCTCCGTATTCATGGGAAATATGTTCCAAGGCCCCCAGTGGATGCCTGAAATCACAGATGGTACCAAACCCTGTACAACTGACCCTCTGTATCTTCAGGTTTCAGCCACAGAATTTAACCAACCATGGATTTTAAATATTTGGGGAAAAAAATTCCAGGATGTTTCAAAAGCCAAAACTTGAATTTGCCTCCTGCAGGCAGCTATTTACATAACATTTATATTGTATTAACAACTATTTACATATCACTTACATTATATTTGATTTTATAAGTAATTAGAGATGATTTAAAGTATAGTGAGAATGTGCACAGGTTATATGCAAATACTACACCATTTTATATAAGAGACGAGCATCCTGGAACCAAGCCCTCGTAGATATAGTGGTACAATGGTATATGCCATGTTTTTTCCCCAGGCATACATACCTAGGTTGAAATTTAATTTATAAATTAGGCACAGTAAGTGATTAACAACAATAGGTAATAATAAAATAGAACAATCATAACAACAGAACTATAATAAGTTATGTGAATGTGGTTTCTCTCAGTCTCAAAATATTGCACAAATTTAATGCCTTTTCCAGCTTAACTAAGCACTTATCACCCACTTTGGCTGTAACTTTTGCAGTTTGAGATGCAATAGCAAAACTAGCACAAATTTCTTCTTTCTTCTTCACAATTTCACAAATAGAAAATTTGTTCTTACCATAGATCTTAGCAACCTCGGCAAACGATTTTCTTATTTAGTCAAGAACTTTCACCCTTTCGCTTAAAGGAAGCACTTTATGGTTACTCTTTGGCGTATCTGAGTTGCCGGCATCATTACTCTCGCACTTTGGGGCCTTTGAGTAAAATAAGGATTACTTGAACACAAACATCATGATGATACCACAGTAGTGGATTTGATAACCGAGTCACTTAGTCAGCTACTAAGTGACTAATGTGAGTGAGATACGCTGGACAAAGGGATGCGTCACATCTGGGGCAGGACGGAGCTGGCAGGCTCAAGATTTCATCACTCTGCTCACAGCAGTGCACAGTTTAAAATTTATAAGTTGTTTATTTCTGGACTTTTCCATTTAACATTTTCAGACTGCAGTTGACCACAGGTAACAAATCTCAGAAAGCCAAACCTAGAGTGGGGGCGGGGTGGGGGCGGTTACTGTACTCTAAGAAAAGGAAGCACACAGCATTTCCCCCCAAAGTTTCTTTCAAACATAACAAAAATAAGAATCAGACAGAAAGAAAAAAAATGTAGATTGTAAGTAAAAATCCTTGTTTACTGCTGGACCATGCAATCTTGGAATTATGGAAAATTAGCACCAGAAAGGACCTTTGGCAGTCTGTCACAGCGATGTTACACCCAGCAGCTGCAGCTTTTCACACCTACTAAGAAAGCCCTGGTGTTTCCACTGGGTTTCACATGGACACAGCAAATACTGTTAGTGCCCCTTTTACAGATAAGGAACTGAGGCTCATTGAAAATACTGCAAAAACAGCATCATTGATTTCTGTATTGATAAATCGGGATCATTTATTTTCTTCTCTATTCCAAGAGAATAGGGGATTAATTAAATACACAGCTGCTGAAACAGGCTTTTAAATCCAAGATATCTTAATTCCCAAGACCAGTGTAAATCCCTCGATGAATCTTGAGGTCCACAAAACATTTCAGAATTAGTTTGGTCATTATGATCTGCTTGAACCAAAGGGAGTGCCAGGATTAAATGAAGGTTTAATTACTAATAGTTAGAATTAGTAAAAAAGATATTGAGTTGTAGTAAATCTTCAAATCTTACCCTAAATTGAGACATCTTTTAAAAATGCAACACTTTGGAGGGAGGGGAAATTAGATGAAGGCAGTCCAAAAGTACAAACTTCCAATTATAAGATAAATAAGTACTAGGGATGCAATTTAAGTACAATGATAAATATAATTAACACTGCTGTGTGTTATATATGAAACTTGTTAAGAGAGTAAATCCTAAGAGTTCTCATCACAAGGAAAAAATTTTCTATTTCTTTAATTTTGTTTATCTATGTGAGATGATATTCACTAAAGTTACTGTGGTAATCATTTCATGATGTATGTAAATAAAATCATTATGTTGTACACCTTGAACATATACAGTGCTGTATATAAATTAAATCTCAATAAAACCAGAAGAAAAAGAATACATTGGTTAAGATTATATTAATAAGAATGATAACTATCATTTATGAACTCAGATTTCAAAAAGACTGGGGTGGCCTCAGTTCCACCACTTAATGGCAAAGTCCCTCTGGTCAAGTTTCTTAATTGATCTAAATCTCTGCTTCTGTAGCTATAAGAAGAAAATAATGTTACTTACCAAATAGACTGTACTAAGAATTAAATGAGACCACTGAATAGCAAAAAGACTTTTCATACTAGCTATTAGGATGGCATACTCTGTTTAGAAAATTAAAAGTTCCATTTTAAAAAGACAACATTATTGTTGAGGAGAAGAACTTGTGCAGTTTAACTCTTAACCACATGGGAGAGAAGCATGCTTATTTGAACCATGAAGCTCTGGCTCCGGCATCCTCACCCTAGTTTCCTCTTCTGAAATTGTGGATATCAGATTTAGCAGGAACTAGAGGTGTGCTACCAACCCCACAAACAATTGCATTCATTCATTCATTTATTCAGTAGTTTATTGCATGCCTGCTATGGGCCAGACCCTATGCTAGGAATAAATACAAGGAGAAGGCTGTTCCTGCCCTTCAGGGGTCTCCCAGGCTAGTAAGGGAAAGCCTAGGGAGGGGCACTGAAGGAAAGGACTGGGTATTTATTGGGGCATTCATATAGGTGATCTGACACACTCCCAGTGATAGCCCTAGTCAAGTAGGTAGTGGTAGCCCCGTTTTATAGCTGAGGCCCAGAGAATTTAAAGTAACTCACACAAGGTCACACGGCACGTGAGACAAGGAGGAATCAAAGCCCCATATGTCCGATCGTACTCTTTGTACTCCACCAATACTAGACTGCATGACCCCACGGCCATATAGTATTATGAGGGCCACCACCTGCCACTGACTGCCACCGAGCCACTGGACGTGTCACCCTCCGCTGTTCTGTTGACGTTGGAGCCCACATTCCTTCTCTTGGGACCCTCTGGAATGGGGAAGAGAGACTCGGGGTGCTGTCCCAGAGGACTTGCTGCGTCATTCATTGTCAAGCAGCTCTCAGGCTCACCTGAATGAGACCGAGGAATGTCTCCTCCATCTCCAGAAGCAGACTGTTCTTCTCACCAGTGCACCTGCCAACGTCACTGCGAGTAATTTTGATAGTTCCTGAGAACGTATTAAACAGGAGACGGACAGCCCTTGGAAGAACAGAGCTGCGGCAAGAGAGATCGCCTCGGGAATTGGGAGAGGTTGAGACAAAGCCAAGAAGAAAGAAGTGTCTTCCTCATCCAGAGCCTCAGTAGGAGAGGGGACCACAGGGTCAAGCAGAACACGGTTCAATGAGCATTAAGGTAAGAGCAATAGGGTCTGGGTACAGCCCAGTGGTAGAGCCCATGCTTAGCATGCATGAGGTCCTGGATTTGATTCCCAGGACCTCCATTTAAAAAGTCCTGGATTGGATTCCCATTGCCTCCATTAAAAAGGGAAAACAAACAAACGAACAAACAAAAAACTTAGGAAAAATAGGTAAGAGAAATACACTGGGGAGCAGGTTCAGGCACAGGCCCAGCGCCAACGCTGAGAGAGTAAGTACAGGAAGAAGCCACGAATTAGGGCCTTGGGAGCCGAGGACGGTAGGATTCTTCAACAGTTGTAGCGAGAACACAGGCCTACAATTGTGTATTCTCAATCCCCAAGTCCAAAAGGCTTGGAAAACTGGAATTTTTTGGTGGCAAAACCTGTCCTGAATTAACATAAGGCTGTCTGTCATCAGGTTCATCCCTCAGTGTGATTATTCATAGTTTTGCTGTAGAAATATTGATTTATTATATTGTGGGTTGTGCTAGTGGTATTAACTAATATAGAGGATAGGACTCTATTACATTTCTTAAAAACCCAAATTCCAAAGCCCGAATTCCAGAATTCATGGGTTCCAGAGAGGTGACCCTGCGTCAGGCAATTACTTCCACATTATCTCATTTAATCCTTACATGAGTCTTGAGAGGAAGATATTGTTTTCTCCGTTTGATAGAGTAAGAATATAGGATAGGGAAGTATTTATTTGACCGAGGTCGTGCAACCAGTGGAAAGTAACAGACAGGGCTGAACTGCACACACTGAAACCCAGCTCAGCACTGGTCCAGGGCCATGCACTGTGCCATTCGGGACTGGAGAGTGACCAGCAGTGGCTCCCTGGCAGGGGACTCAGAAACATGGTCAGCTTGTCCTGGTGAAACCTGTCCCTGACCCAGACATCTCCCACAATGGCTTTGGTTTTTATAAAAAAGAAGCAACTGCTGGGCTAGAGCCTCCTGTCAGCGTGAACTTCTAGAAAGTGTTGAGTTAGAGTGAAATAGAATCCTTCTTTAACTCTGATGTCTTTCAGCTACATTAGAGGACCTCTATCTAGGACAGTGGTTTTGAACCTTGAAGGGGTCTCAGATCCCTTTGAGAATTTGATGAAAGCTGTGAACTTACTCCACGGGACATCGCACATACAACTCCACAGAATGAAATTTTCCATCTTGTTTCAGGGAAGCCTATCCACGAACCCCCAGGTTAAGAATCTCTGTCCCCAGCTTTTTAAAGATTGATTAATTTTCTGTGAAAGAAATTCACAACAAAGTTTAAAGAGTGACAGTGGTTTCAATTAATATAATTCAATGCTTCAGTTAAGATGTAATTTCTAAAGAAGCCTAGAGTTCCCTGGCCAAAGGGTGTGTATGTGTTAGGATATTGGGAGGGAAGACTGGGCAGGGGTTGAGTCCTCTGACTTCTCAAGTAAATTAGCCATACAGGTATTGTTAAACCCTTACTCTTTGTTCTGTTGACCTCTCTGCTCCTATAAATGACCAAACGGTCCTGAAAGCAGGGATTGCAATAGAGGTGACTTTCAGTTCCAGGATCTTGTAATTATCTTCTGTCTCTACGAACTTGGAGATGTTGGTTCTTCTAGGCAGATTCCTTTCCATCATCTGAAGAACTGAAACTTGCAAACCACTGTCAGCGCCCAAAGATCAAGAATCTCCAGCAGGCATCATAACTATATAGTTTATTTTCCCTCTTGCTGTTTTGATTTACTGAGGTCCTAAGCCATTATTTCCTAAAACTAAATATTTCCTAGTCTTTTATATCTCTGGTTTGATAGTTATGCCTGCATCATTACCGGTGCAGGAAATAAGCCTTCTTGGAAAATTCAGAAATTTGATAATGGCAGATTTTGTTTTTTACATGATTACCTTTATGACAGTCCTGTCACTCCAAACCAAGTGCAATATATTTGTACTGGTTTTTCTCTGATGAGAGTATCCATGGCTCATGACACTGGGCTGGGCTGCATTTCTGATTTGTGTGTTTGGTAATTGATAGAAACTGATGGTGCATGCATTTTGACGTGAAGTTAAAAAATAGGTGTGTTCGAATGAGCAAAACGCTTATATGCCCCTAATTTCCCACATGTTAATAAACAAGATTAAATGATAAATGCAGTTTAGCAACAATGGTTACGTTCTTAGACTCTGGAGTTAATCCAACCTGGGTTTGGGCTTTGAGTCCACCACTTATCAACTAAATGACTGTCGACAAGTTACTTCATCTCTCTATGCCTCATTCTCTGTAAAATGGGATTAAAAATGGTATTTCCCCGTAGAGATGTTTTAAGGATTAACTGAGATAATGCTTGTAAAGTACTTAGCACGGTGTCTTGTTCAGTACATGTTAGCTATCATTAATGTTATCTCTCAGGATAATAATGATTTCCCAACTCCGTTCTTCTCCAAGAGCCCTCTCTGGTATTATTTGTACTTAACTACAACTGGGTCCTCAGAAGTGCCAAGATGTATATTTATTGGGTATTTATCCCAGCTCTGAGCTATTGGAGAATTAGTGCTGGGGTGAGGGGAGGGAGGCGAATCTCATATTACCAGAGTGCTTTGCGTAGGGGGGAGATTGCAAGCCTTTGTGACAAATAGCTTTTTTGTGTGCCGTGTGGCAGCCTTGTGGGGACTGGATGAGTTTCTGCTGAATTGAGCTGAATGCACGAGATAAAGGGAACGCGTGGACTCATCCCAGCGGCTCACACCCTGGTGCCTCGTCCCTCCCAGCTGTGGCCCTGGGGTCAGCACAGGTGAATGGACTCAGACCTGTTCCAAACCAAAACATTCTAGGGAGGCAGGAGGGTCTGTCTCAGTCTCCTGGGTTCCCAGGAGCCCAGAGATGCCAGGTTCCTCTGAAGTCAGTATGAGGATCGCCTTTCACCTGTCTCTGCAGAGTTGGACACTGCAGACCCTGAGGGGCTCTGCCAGCACTGGCACAGGGTCTCTCTGAGAAAGGCTGCTGGCCTTGCTTTATTTTTCTATCAGCTTTGAAGAGCTTTGAGTCTAAAACCACCTGTCTCATTCCAACCGAAATCCAATAAATGTTTGGAAGAAAATAACCCCATTTGGAAATCGGTAGGAAACTCAGTCGATACGTTTCCTGTTTCTGCTAATGTGCAGAGCTTAGTCTCTCGGGAAATCGATACAATTTCAAAATGTGTGTCACACAAAAGCAGAGGTTCCAAAAGAGGAAAAGTTTATAAGACTGACTATGTTTAAAGAATGGAAAATAGGTTCTCCATAACATACTTGGCAAAAACTAATGCTGTATGTTTCCTATGATTTAGACATGCGCTCTGGAGCGGGGAGAGGCTGTCTTTAGGGCAGATGGAGATACTTCGCCACACTGCCTTTCCTCCCGGCTGGTAACAGGGGAACTTGTAATAAGTTAAAACATTTAAAAATGAGATTCTCAGTAATAAACAGCCGTGTATAACATATCGTAGAAAGTGACATTTTTAATGACTGTCTTATTACTGATACTAAATTATGGTATTGTTTCATTGTATCCCCATTTGTAAGGTTCAAACGTAAAATCAGTTAGAATCAACTGACAGAGCATACCTGGACTTTTCCACAGCACTAAAATTTACTTATGGTGTATAGTGATCAGAACTAGTGAAAAAGAAAAAAAAAACCAATTTGGAAAAACAAAACAAAACAAAAACCTTTTTCCTGACAGAACTACAACCAGCAATACGTTCTAATATGTACCTGTGGACAGTAATTTCCCAGAATATGGATAATGTGAAGGAATTTTGCAGTACTCCTTTTACCACTTTTTAGCTTGTTTTTTTTTTTTCCCCACTACTTTTATTTTCTAAAGAAAAGTACCCAGATTTCTTGTTTACTTGGCCTTCTTGACTTCCTTGTGCTTGTGCAAATGAGGTTTTTAATATTTATTCATTTCAGAAACTTTGTATTATTAGAAGACTTGTGGCCAGAGGAAAAGAAAACATGAAGTATATAGAATTACTTCCAGTGGCAAATGATATTGTTATTATAATACGATGAACAAAAACATAAAACAATGGGCTGGAGTCAAGGCACGTGGGCTCCAACTCGTGAGCCTCCAGGAAGCCCGTTGGCATCCTGGGGACATTTATGTGAGATGACCGCCCAGGTCCATCCAGCTCTGAAGGGTCCGGGGCAGTGCCCCGCAGCGTGCAAGGCAAGAGGCTGGGCGGCCAGCCCTGGAGCCAGCCTCTCGCTGCAGCCTATGTCCTCTATGACCTCATTTAGCTCTCTGATTTCCCTCATCTCTATCATGAAGGTAGTGATAGCATCCCCCAAAACATAACAAAGGTGTTAGGTTAGGGGGTTAAATAAAATCCTATGCTGCAAAGTGTTTACCCCGGGTGGCTGAAACAGAGTCTGCACTGCTTATTATGTGCCACTCAGCCTGGCTGAGCACCAAACAGCGACCCAGAGAGACTCTGGAGCCAAAGAGCTCTGCCACTTCCTGGCTGTGCCACCTCGGGCAAGTTACTTAACCACTCTGTGCCTCAGCTTTTTTTATTCACGACACCAAAGCCAAAGATAATAATATTAAGCAAAAGATAATAATATTAGCATAATAGCTTAATAATTTAAGCCAAAAATAATAATATTAGCAACCTATCCCATAGGACTGTTGTAAGGATTTTTTAAATCTGGATAGAAATAATACCACTATTTTGAGATGTGCTTACTACCTGTTAGTCATTAACCAACATGGCTTACATACCTTATCTCTTGTCATCCTAATAGCCTGTGAGGTGCTGGTCCATTCTCACCCCCATTTTACAGACAAGGAAATTGAGAGCCAAGGTAACAGAGCCAGCATGCGGTAGAGGCAGGGTTCAAACCCAGGTCGCCCTAATCTAAAGCTTGTGCTTCCCAGCCCTATAGTCTGTGCTTGGCCTGTGCCTTCCCCAAAAACAGCATGGGCATGTCCAAAATGCTAACGTGCTTCCCCGGCAGGCCCAAGCAATAAGAACCCTGAGGAAATCCGTCCAAGATCAGGCCCACGAGCACACTAGCACCCTCATTTGCAAACCAGATTCGGGGCTGAGTGCAGCGGCACCACCGCTGTCAAGAGAGCACTGCGTACTCTGCTTAAAAGTCAAGCACTTTTGAAAACATCTGCTTGAAATTGTGTGCCACTGATTGAAGTGAAAAACAAGCTCAGCTGCCAAGCAACGGTGAAAAGAGGACAAGGAGAAAAGATCTAGCGACAAACGACTAGTTAGCACGTCACCACAGAGGGTCGCAGTAAGAGCCCGCCTGAAATAAATAACCTCGCAAGTAAAATGGTTGAGATCTTTGCCAAAAGTTATTTTATGTTTCAATACGTAAAATATGAAACTGTTATTTTTCCGCACAAATTTCTTTAGTGGGCAATTCCTTTAATTTGTTGGTCCTTTCAGAAGACGGCAGCCCTGATACATCCGACTTTTGCAACCAAAGCTCCCTGGCCTTTGGCCTCGCCTCTTTGGTGTAGCAGGAGGAGGGCGGGGGCTGGTGCAGGCACCTTGGAGGGACAGCTTCCTCCCCGCTCCCAGCACCGAGTCAAGCCAGAAAACACTCAAGCTGCAGAACTTTTGGAGAAGTTCCGGGCCAGACTCTCCAGGCCATGCCCCTGGTAAGAGGCAGAGTCAAACACAGGTACTTGGGAGTCCACACCACCAAGCCATCTCTTCTGCTTCCCTAAGACGTTTAACCCTATGTGACCACGACCTGGCTGCCTGCCTTGGGACTGACTTGTTTATCCTTTCCTAAAAGAATCCTACATTTTTATAATCTCTAAATTATCCCACTTCCCACCCTAAAATAAACATAACTTAGAATTCGCTCACATCTAAAATTGCATTCCTGTGCTGACAGTGGTGAGGAATGCTGAGGTGGAGAGGGGACTTACTCCAGAAGACCTGGAGAGAGAACCCAGGTTCCCAGGAGTCCTGAGAAGCCATCCTTGGCATTGGTTCCAGGAACAGTGCTCAAAGCATACCCACACTGGGTCTTGACTTCTCAGAAGGAGAAGAGCCTTACATAAGGTGTCTTGGCCAGCTCAGGCGGCTATAACAAAAATACCATAGACAGGTGGCTTTAACAACAACATTTATTTCTTACAGTCCCGGAGGCTGGGAAGTTCAAGTTCAAGGTGCCGACAGATCCTGGCTTGTAAATAGCTGTCTTTCGCTGTGACACAGAGAGAGAGGGCTAGCTCTCTTCCTCTTATTATAAGAATACTAATCCGATCAGAGGCACCCCAACCCCATGATTTAATTATTTCCCAAAAGCCTCACCTCCAAATACCATCACGTTAGGGATCCAGAATACGAATTTGGAGGGGCCATGAACATTCAGTCCATAGCCCTTGGAATAGCGCAGCCAGCCACATTTCATCTTGTAAAACCATCTTTGGCCCCGTTTCTCCATCTCCCTCGCCACCCTGCATCTAATTGATTGTCTCTTCTTCTTAGATGTTACACGACCTCCTTTCTCTTTGCTTTCAGTTCTCATTACTTCATATCCTGAACTTTGCAGTAAAGTCACTCTGCTCATCTCACTCTCCCATTTCCTCATTCTCACTGCACACAAGCCTCTAACCATTTCTTCCTCTACTTAAGAGTTCAGAACTCCTTTTTGCCCATAGGATCAAAGTTCTTTACCCACAAATTCTTATCCCTCTAGGATCTGATCCCTGCTCAGCTGCACAAATTATCTGCTCCAAGCAAGCTAGTCTTTGCTTGTCCCCGTAATATGCCTTATGGTTCTCGCAGTTACCCTCCTCCACCAGCATCACCCTTAGATCCAGGTGAGAAGGGTCTTTCCTCCAGCTTCACACTCTAAGGAGCCTTGCTGGGGCCTTACCCTTGCTCGTGGGGTGAAAAATTGGCAGGGCCCAGGGGATGTGCACACCCTGAGCCCAAGTCCTGCCATGCAGTCCATGTTCTAGATACCTGAAACCTGGAATTTCCTGTTCCAATGACCCAATGGCAGCTTTCATGGTCTACGCAGGGGTGGGGGTGGTGGGTAATAGGAGTGGCGTTTTCATGTGTGCATATGAGGAATCTGGGGTGGGGTGGGGAGGGGGCATGCCTCATCCAGGGGCCAGGGGCTGGCTCTCCCATTCCACTGCCAAGTTCCAGAACCTGGTGATTATAAAGTGTATTTGTCAAGGGTAAAGGATAGAGCATATTTTATTTAGCAGTTTGTTAGCTTGGTTTGTAATGTTAAAATAGAGCACATTTTATTTAACAGTCTGTTCGTTTGACTTAAGACTTAAAAATATTAAGACATGAGATACGTGGGTTCCATTTGTATTCCTGTTCCAAGATCCAGAAATGTTAGGGGCTCACCATTCCTCTATTTCCATTTCTACTGGTCAAAATTTTACCCATCTTTTAAGTTACAGGTCATTTCTCACTTTTACCGTAAAGCTGGCACTGACCACCCCAGCTACCGTGTCATCTCCCCCTTAGCTTGCTTCACTCACAAACCAGTCTTAGTGACCTACCAGGTGGCAGGCACCATGCTGGGAACTAAAAACACAGATATGAAGAAGCAGGCCTTTCCCCCAGAGAGCTTATGCACAAGAAAGAGTCACAGAGGTAAACACCCACCATGCACCATCCATCAGTACCTTTTGTTGGCATGATATCCAATTTATATTCCAAATATGGCACATCCTGCAATCTTCCCTGCTAAAACCCCAGTTTAAGGCACAATGACTGTGAGTCTAGACTATGCCTCTGCTCTTGGCCAGCTTGTGGTCTGTTCCCCACCAGCTGCGTAAGACCTTTCTGCCCTGCATAAAACCCTCCGCTGGCTTTCCACTGCAATTAAAACAAAATCCAAACCCCTAGCCTGGCCCCCTTTGACCCCTCCACCCCAACCCCTGGATCTCTCCCTCTCATCCTCTACTTTGGTGGCTTCTCAAGCCTGCCCTGGCTTCTTTCCATCTCTCAGACACGTTGTTCCAATCCCAGGGGACTTTGAACTTGCTGTTCTCTCTACCAGGAACCTTCTTCACCTAGATCTTCCCACAGACTCTTTTACCTCTTTTTCTCTTTGCTTATTTCTCAGTTCATATGTTACCTTCCTAGAGAGACTTACCTCAACTTCCCTAATGAAAGCACCTCCAGGTCTCTTATTATAGCATTATTCTATTTTGTCTTGATATAGTCACATGTTTATTGCCTGTTCCTCCATGTAGAGTTGGATTCCATGAGAACAAAGACTTTGTTTTGCACATAACTGCCTCCCTGGTGCATATAGTTGGCACTCTGCAATATTCTGTTAAAGGAATGAGGGATTGCAATAAGAATGTTATGTGCAGGGCACCATAGAAGCCATAGGAGGAAACAGATTTCACCTGGGGAGAGTTGGTTTTGACTACAGCTTGAGTTTGGGGAGGTAGGGATGGTGGGAAATGTAGAGACATAGGCGGGTGACAATATATTTGGTCATGCTAAAGAGTTTAAACTTTAATCTGAAAGCCAAGAAGAGTCATTGAAGGGCTTAAGCAGAAGCATATGATCAGATTTGCCTCTTAGAAATAACTTGGGGCAGAGTGGGAGAAGAGGCTGGAGAAGGCAAAGCTGGAGGAAGGGGATTTAAGTCAAGATGAAGCTTACTACATATGAAAAAGAAGGGAATTCCTATTCGGAAAATAAGAAATAGACAGAGCTTTAGTCAGCAAATCCACACCTAAGCTTCCCCCTATGTGCAGCTAGGGTGAAAAATAGGGTAAAGAGGACAATGTTATGGAAGGAATGAAGGAAATGGAGCTGCCTCTGGTGGCTGCTGGGTTTCAGATTAGATGCAACCTTTCTCAGCCCAGATTCCTGGAGAGAATCAAGCTCTAATGTCATACCTACTGTATGTGGTGAGTTAACTTCCCTCCTCAGCATCTAGAGTGGTTCTGGATATGTGGAAGAATTGATGGAAAAATTTAGAAAATAGTTCCTGAACTGTTATGTACTTCAGGTGAGGACTCCCATTGAGAGTTGGCTAAATCATGGTATCGCTGGGGAATACAGAGGCAGAAGCATATTTCAGGGAAAGAAACTGAGTTCAGTTTCAATCATATTGAGTTTGAGGTGAGGAGTGAGTAGTGAGCTGTGAAGAAAGACAGAGAGAGAGAGAAATCAACATATAAGAGTTAGTTGATGCCAAAGATATAAAGGAGGTTGCCCAGAAAAAGGATGAACAAAGGAAAGATCCAAGGCAGAGCCCTGGGAAACCTCATTACTTAAAGCTTATCTTAAAGTTGCAGGTTAAAGAGTTGGCTAGGTCAGAAGATCCCAAAAGGAAGACCTGGAGGAAGACAGAAGTTTGCAGAAAAATAGTAGAGAACTGGGTGTGGTATTGAGGAAGCCAAAGGAGTTTCAAGAAGAAATGGATAGTTCATAGTAGCAACCATAACAAAGGTGAACTAGGAAATGTACTGAAACATGCATGTGGATTTGGCAATAGGGAGGTCTCTTCATCTAATTCTGAGAAAGCACTCCAATAATAATCCTCATTTTAAAGTCAAATGTAGGGGGTAGGGTATAGCTCAGTGGTAGAGTGCATGCCTAGCATGTACAAGGTCCTGGGTTCAATCCCCAGTACCTCTATTTAAAAATGAATAAATAAATAAACAAACAAACAAATAAATAAATAAATATGTTTTTAAGAATAAAGTCAAATGTATTGTATTATTATTATTATTATCATCATCATCATCATCACTACTACTAGTAGTGGTGGTCATAGCAGTTTCTTTTTTTTTTTTTTTTTTTGGTCATAGCAGTTTCAATGGTTGGAATAAATTACCCTAATGATGTTAGATGTAATTTTTCAAAGTCTCAGAAGATATGGCTATAAGACAGATTATGACAGACCCTTCACTCACCAGAGCGACAGCAATCCATTCTATGAGCTGGCTCCTTAAAAATGGCCAATAGATCTTACATCTAATAAAGTGTTTCAGTGTAGTTCACCATTAAAACAAAATCCATCTTTTTCTCTCCAGTGATATGAATTTAATTTATTCTCATTTATTAAAGCTACTTTCTGGGACTTGAAAATACTCTCTAAATGTTCATTCCATTTTTACATTCGCAATCCATTTTGTTCAACACGCCTTACTGCAGATTGAATTGCTTACTAAATTTGAAAGAGATCAATAAATAGCAGCAAAACTACAGGAGGTCATTTAATTTTTTTTTCATTAACAGACCCCATAAATCTGAGCCTATTTTCTTCAAATAAATCAGCTGGAAATAAAAAACTGCTTTTGGGCAATTTATGAGGTTAAATCTAAAAATAAAATTTTACTTTCATTTGTGGCTGATATTAACATGACAGAGCTTCAACAGAGCTTGCTTAGTACTGAATTTATGTCCCCCATTTGCACAAATATCTTTTGCATAGCTGTATACAGGTAGGTGAATAGACATGAAACGGAACAGAGTCAGACTAAAAACGCAGTCTGTAGTGAGAAGTTCTCTGTATTTAAAGGTTTTAGGGTACACATGAAGTGTATGATTTTCAAGCAGAACTTTCACAGGAACGTTTTATTTTGAAAACGACCTGGGTCCCCTAGAATTTACCATGGCTACTTAAGGCAGGAAGAGGGGAAATTTAACCTCTAAGACTGGTTTTATTTGAGTTCATCTAGACCTGGGGTGATGTTGCTCTGGCTACCACTAGGAGCATAATTTTCCCTTTGGTGAGCTGCGGGGGCTGGGAACAGTGATTGACTGGCTAATTAGAATTTCAAAGGGCAGTGATAACTGGGGTGAACAGAAGGAAGCGACAGGAGAGTTCAAGTCCATTGAAATACTGCAATGACTGAGCTTTCCCCTCCATCTCACCCTTCTCCACAGTCTCCTTTGCATACCAGTCTCTAAGCCTTAGCCTTACTCTCCCCACTAGCCTTCCTTATTTTTCTCTTTATCCCATTTTCCGCAGCCTCTTTCTTTACATTTTTCTTCGCCACCCACAAAATGAAACTGAAAAATAAGAATCTTTTCCTTTTTAAACTTTCATTTTCCTTCCTGTTAAATTCAGAGCAAGCTGAGATCCTTTTTTCCTGCTCTTATTTGTGTGGGGCACCTAGATCTTGTTTACCTCCTCTGCATCAATGGCCCACAGTGTAAAATGGATTCCCAGGCTAAGGGGACACTTAGGTAGCTTAGGAATAGTGAGTTTGTGCAGATAAATCAACGATTAGAATCCCCCCCCCCAGACACAATCAATATCACTGACTTTAATAGCCTAGCAATGAGAAACTATTCCATAAATTTTCATCCTTGCCTACATTGAAAACTGAGAATCAGGCATGTGAATCAAGCTATTCCTTAGGTAGGGAACGTGCCAGCACAAAGCCGGGTGTGACTTGTCTCACTTCACCTCCTTGGCTGGAAAGGAAAATGGGGCCACCCCCTCGGGAAGAGACGCCAAGGGCACCCACTGCTGACTGCACATTACCTGTCAGCCTGCAGCACTGCTGAGATCTTGAACCTAGTGCAGATGCATCAGCCTCTGCCTTCCTGAAAGATTCGCAACTGGTTTATCGAGCTAATACCCACAGCATTACGATTATGACTATGTACATGATCATAGATTATCTCCCACACAGGAAATATTGAATGAATATGTGAAATCATTTTGCTTCCATTAGCTTATGAATTTGATCATTGCAGGCAGAGAGTTTTGCATTTTAGGTTTTTCCTCCTCCCTATTTCCCCTTCAGTGACATTCATTCTCTCTCCAAATCTGCTTACTAAGTGACTCCTGGGAATGGAAACTTCTCTTCTGATTAGATCACAGGGCTGGGGGCTTCTGTTTCCAACTTGGTCTCATTTACACTTAACTGACCATTTGTTCCTCCTTTCCTTATCTATATAATGAGGATAATAACACTGTACATGGAAACTGATTCTCAGATGAAAGGTAACTGAACGTTATTAAATGTTTTCATTATCATCTTCAAACAGTGGAATTAATCTGGGTGTGGCTAAGGCAAGGCAGGGGTAATCCTGAGAACTCCCTAAGAAGATCCAAGAATTGAGAATGTTTCTGGAAAGGCAGCTTTAGAGCAATGACTAACAGCACACACTGAGAGCAGGGCTGACTGCATTGGAATGCCCAATTTGCTACTGACTTAGCTGTCTCAGTTTCCCCAAATGGGAAATGAAGGCATAACAGAGACTCCCGTAGCATTGTAAATAGGATTCTACAAGTTAATATTTATAAAATTCTTGGAACAGTGCTGTCAATGTCAAAGTGCTGTGTAAATAAAAAATTAGCATTTCTGATGATGCTGGAGAATAAAGTCCCTCTTTGTCTGGAAAGATGCAGTTCTGATCCTCGCCACTCGTGAGCAAGAGTTGCATTCAGACAAAGTGGGTTCCACTGATGGGAGAAAGACGTGACCGAATGATGGAGACCGTAAGAATCCATCAATTACTGGTCTTAACACCATTTTGCTTCTCTACCTCCTAAAAATATGTTCATTTATGTAACTCATACCATTTACATTTGATGTCTTAAATTGTATTATAACTTTAAGTAAGTTTATTTTTGTTATTAGGAGGTAGAAAATATGAAGTGAAATGAGGATTGGCTGTAATTGCAAAAAATATCTCCTGATTTGATTTGCAAAAATAGACTTTACTTACCTTTTTGAATAAAGCATGACAAATCTAAAAGAAATTACATAAAATGTTGATGTGTAGATTTATCAAATATACCACTAAAATTTTTGGTAGACCCCAGAAACATTCTAGTTGCATTTAAAATTATCAACTTCAATTACCTATAGTTCTTTGGCTGTTTGACATTGAAATTACCTATCCCTTCGTGATCTAAAGCATCACTTTACCAGCTGCAAGGTTCTACAGAATTGTATATAAGGTGGGGAAAGATAGGAGGCTTTATGTGTTTAAGTTGTCTTGCTAAATCAGTCAAAGAGGCTTCCTCAAACCATTATTTCTATTTATCCCTTTGTTCAGCTCTCCAAAAATGTTTGCACTCCTGGGTTGCATGATAGTAAGAATTGAGACAGGTGATGGGTATTCTTTTATTGTCTCTAAACTAAAAGGAACGATTTTACTAAAAAAATCTTTTCTAAACAATAATGAACCAAGCTCCTTCTCAAGTAAATCATCTTCAGAAAAAATATATACAGAAGTTGAGGATACTGAAATATAAAAAATATATATACTGAAATATAAAAAACTGGAAATGTGTATAGATGACTTGTAGTTCCTCCATCTCTTCCCTCTTCCAGGTGGAAGGAAGGGGGATACTTTTCATCTCCCCAAGGGCCACTGACAGTTGGTGGTTAAGAGAAGAGAGCAGAAAGAAATATGCATTAGGGTTGCTTGCTGCAGGCTAGTGAGATAGAAGGAACAAACCAGAAGGTGATTCGAGCAAAAGGTGTCACTGGTTATGGGTAGAAAGACCTGTGATTGTTTTGAGCATGAGAGGCTATTTTCAACCCTATTCCATCTCCTCCCTCCACCCCTCCATGTCTCAGATACCAGTTATAACTGTGTTCCAAATTGCAATATACCAAAGGTTATGGATAGAGTTACACTTAGAAAAGTAGCTTTATAAAGACTATCTATTGAGGATTTTTTTATAGATATAATTCATTACCATTTGTCCTTTAAGATAAAGGTTGAATTGCTAAACAACAACCCAATAAGATTGTTACTGCCTTTCCTGTCCTTCTCAATCTTTATAAATATTCAGAAGCTTTGACTACATCAAAGTGACCAATAGAACATTGCAAATGAAAAACAGAAAATATTTTCAAGACAATTGGCATTTCATTTTTAGAGAAAGCTGCTTTCTGACAGCAGTAGTTTTAGCATTTTTGCTTTCATTTTATTTAAAAGTAGATCCATTGGAGAAACTGCAGTTTAGAAGAAAAGACAGTATGAATAGGAACCCAATGTCCCCTCTCATCTCCATACATAATGTATGCTTATGGGAGAGCTCTCTGGGGGAACAAACATGCAATTGATTGCAATGACTATTCTCTATTTATCCCAGTGATAAAATGAAAGACTGGACTCAACATCAGATTTTTTTTATTAAAGAACTTGAAGAAAAATTGGTTTATTTGATGTCTTATTACATCTTCAGCAGTTAACAAATCTGTAAGCATCTCTTTTATTTTACTGTAATACCACTACATCTTGAATTGATTTTTTAAATTGTTGTCAACTCAGATGTTTATTTTCATCCCTGAAATTTTCTAATTGTATGGCTGCTTTTGCCTGAGGTAAAAATAAATGTGACAATCATAAATGGAGTGGGGAGATAATTTATGCCTATATATACATTTAATCAGTCAGCCAGACTGCTCTCTGTGTATGTGCATTTGTATCTACTTGTATCTGCTAAAATGGTTTTGGCAGCTGGAAACAGAAATGGCATTATCTCGCATAATGAGAGGACTCAAAGTGGGGTGCCTCCAGGGTTGGACAGTTCTATAGCTCAACTCTGTCATCAGGAAGATCATTTCTTTCTTCCTTTCTTCTGTGCCTTCTTGGGCTTGTAGGCAATGTCCCTGAGCAGGCTTCTTTGGAGTTGCAAGGTAATTGTCATGGTCAGGCATCTCATCCAGGACATCACTAGATTTTCAGGAGTAGAGAAGACCGTCTTTCTTCCTGTGTCTTCCTTTTTTTACGAGCCAGGAAGTTCTTCTCAGAAACCTCACAACAGACCTCCAGCTCTATTAGCAAAGATAGAGTCCTATGCCTTTGCTTAAAACAATCACAATAAAAGAGAATCGGATCACTCTGATTGGTATAGAGGACTCAGATTAACTGCTAAATTCTGCAGGAACAGTGTAAACCCAACACAATTTTGGATTATTGAGTAGGGAAGTTGGGGATGGGCAGTGATCTGAGGTAGCAGCTGGCTGTTGAGAAATAAGAGTACTGAACATATATTGGCACAAATATCGATCTCTGAAGTGTTAATTATTACTTCAGAAATGTTCACTGTGACCCTAGGGATTCTGGCCTTTAAAATGAGCAGCTGAGGTGTGGAGGGAGGGTATAGCTCAGTGGTGGAGTGCCCGCCTAGCAGGCACAAGGTCCTGGGTTCAGTTCCCAGTACTTCCAAAATAAGCAGACAATTGGGGAAGGGTATAGCTCAAGCAGTAGAGCACAAGCTTAGCAAGCATGAGGTCCTGGGTTCTCCTCCGACAATAAATAAATAAATGTAATTATCTCCCCCCTGCCAAAAAAAGCAAACAAATCTAATTACTTTTCCCCTCAAACAAACAAACAAAACTGAGCAGCCTAGAATTCAAAGACTGTTCTGTTTTATCTTCCTGTGTAATACCTGTCAGAAAAGATTTTATATAGAAAGTTGTTTTGGTCTCTCTCCTCTGCTGGAATGTAAGTTCCTTGAGAACGTGGACTCTATTTGTCTTATTCACAGCTGTATCTCCAACATCTCAAACAATGTAATCAGCACACGGTAGACACTCAGGAAATATTTGTTGAAATAAATGATGAAAATTACATGGAGGAGATTGTACTCCATCACTAGCCACTGTGTGGAAATCACAATTTAGAAGTTATATAATTTTATATTGCAAACCAAAAATGTAAAACCCTCCACCTTTTTATACACATGTTCAGTGTGTTCATCCCCTAAAATGGGAAAAGGCCACGGTAGATACTGTCTACCCATTCATCAAGGTGATTCTGTGACATAGTGCAGAGAAGAGATTTGATTGGACTACCCTCCAGTAGAACCCAGGGATGGAAGAACACAGCTATAAAATATACCTATCAGCACCACAGGAACATGAAAAGGCAGAGCAGTCCCCCAGGCAAACTAACAGAAGCAAAGCAAGGAAAATGCAAGTGCGAGAAACATTAAATTTCAACCTAGTGTGGTCTGGTTTGAAAACTCTTAAGATGATTCATTCTCTAAACTTTAAACATACAATTTGTGATGCTTTTGCAGATTGTCTCATGAATAATTGAAGAAGACTGGGGAGAGGTATCTATTCTAGCAGTGTTTTTGATATGGACTATTTCCATTTATTTTCAGTGTTTGACATAGTTTTTCAGATATATAACCCCTGAAGGTATTGAGATTTAATAGTATTTTTCACAGCACTGAATATTTTATTTATGTATGTTATTTATAAAACTTATTAAGCACACTTAAATTCTAAGAGGCAAAATTATCAGAGAAATCACAGATCCTCTTTTTAAGTTTCTTACGATCTAGAACAGACACTGAGACATGCACATAAACAATTATAATTCAAGGTGATATGAGATCAATGTCTCGACAGTAGTACAAACAAAATATTATGACAAATTAAATAGAAGTAGAGAGATATTCTGGCTGAACTAATCAGAGAATGGTACATGAACGAGATGGCGCTGGATCCGAGCTTGTCAGATGGATTTGGGAGGTGGGTGGAAGGCACTCCTAAGGAAGTTCCAGCCACAGGACTAGATCATAGTATAGATAGTTAGCTAGAGCCATTAACGAAGTCTGTCTTCAGGAAATTTTGATATTCCACCAGTCTTTGACCTCAGCTCTGTGCTGCTCGATATTTTTATCAACATCTTGGAGAAAGCCTCATAAGTCTTTAATAATTAACTGTTAAGTCTTGAATAATAAGTGGGCTTATTCAGATTTGTTTGTAATACAAAGCAGATAGAAATAGAAATAATACTAGATTAAAAAAAAAAGACCCAAGAAAGTCTTAACTGTGTAGAACGACTGATGGTATCTAAGAAGAGAAAATTTAGCAAATAAATGTAAAGCTCTTCACTTCGATTCAAAAAAATGTATTGCCCAGGCACAAGATGGAATCGCCCTGGCTTACCAGCAAGCCACATTGAAAGAGCCTTGAGGAAGATTGGTTGATCACATATAAAATATTTACCCTAAAGCAAATGCAAACTACATTCATTTAGCCTAAAATTTATCGATTCAATAAGCATGTTTTAATTAAACACTCTGCACAAAATATTATACATGGCTATGGAAATATAACAATTAATAAAAATGACTCCTGTCCTAATGTAATATAAATGTATAAATAAAGTGTAGGCCTCAAAAATAACAAACAATCCCAGTGAACAAATATTGGTCAAATCACAGCAGAGTTTTGTGCTAAATTTGTACATACATTTTATAAACAGCTTTATAATTCACTCATTTAAACTGTACAATTCAATTGTTTCTAATATATATATATATTATATATATACATATATATATATTCACAAAGTTATGTCACCATCACCACCGTCAGTTTTAGAATATTTTCATCGCCCCCAAAAGAGATCATTAGCAGTCATTCTTTATTTTCCCCCAACCACCAACACCACTCCCACAGCCCTCAGTAAACACTAATCTACTTTACATCTCTATAGATTTGCCTGTTCTAAACATTTCAGAAAAGTGGAATTATACAATACGTGGTCTTCTGTGACTGGATTCTTCCACTTAGAGCGATGTTTGGAGGTTCATCCATTTTGTATCTTGTATCAGTATTTCATTCTTTTTATTGTTGAATAATATCCCAGTGGATGGATATACCATACTTAATTTATTTCTTTATCAGTTGATGGACATTTGGGTTGTCTTCAACCTTTCAGCTATCCTGAGGAATGATCCATGTTCAAGTTTTTGTGCCAACATACGTTTCATTTCTCTTGAGTATATACCTACTAGTGGAATTGTTAGGTCATATGATAACTCCACATTCAACATTTGAGGAGCTGTCAGTTTTTCAGAGTTGCCATTTTACATTCCCACCAGCAATGTATGAGGTTTTCAATTTCTCTACATCTTGTCAACTTGTTATCTTTTTGATTACAGCAATCCTAGTGTATGTGAAGTGGTATCTCTTTGTGGCTTTTATTTGCATTTCCCTAATGACAGATGATGGAGTGCATCTTTTCATGTGCTCATTGTCCACTTGTATGTCTTTTTTAGAAAAATGTCTGCTTGGATCTTTTGCCCATTTTTAATTGGGTTATTTATCTTTTTATTATTAAGTTTTAAGAGTTTTTTTTAATATGTTCTGAACACAAGTCTCATATCAGATATATGATTTGCAAATATTTTCTTCCATTCTGTGGGTTCTCTTTTCACTGTCTTGTTGTCATTGTTTGCAATACAAAAGTTTTTAATTTTATAAAGTCTAATTTATTTTTTGGTTGTTGTGATTGTTGCTTTTGTTTTTGGTGCCCTTTCTAAGAAACCATTGCCCAAATATTTACTTCTATGTTTTCTTCTAGGAGTTTTATAGTTTTAGCTCCAAGATTTATCTCTATGGTCCATAGTGAGTTAATTTTTGTGTATGGTTTGAAGAGGACTAACTTCTTTTGCATGCATCTATCCATGTGTCCTAGCATCATTTGTTGAAATGACTGTTCTTCCTTCATTTAATTACCTTGACACCCTGTCAAAAAAATCAATTGACCATGCATGTTAGGGTTTATTTCTGGACACTCTATCAATTCTATCCCATGGCTCTATATATCCATTTTTACGCCAGTACCACACTCTCTCAATTATTGTAGCTTTTTAGTAAGTTTCGAAATTGGGAACTGTGACTCCTCCAACTTTATTCTTCTTTTTAAAGATTGTTTTACCTATTCTGGGTCCATTGCATTTCCATGATCAGCTTAGTACAACCTATTTGAAAAAAGATATTGATAAAATAGAGTGGAGCAGAAGACAGTCAAAGAAAAACTTGAACAATTTGTGGTGTTTAAATCTGTAAGATGAAACACAAAAGTGGAGCATGAGAGATGACTTCATAAACTTTAAAGATTGTGGGTTTTTTCCTGTTTTTTTTTAAATTGAGAGAGTAGTAATTAGGTTAGTTTATTTATTTACCTATTTTTAAAGGCAGTACTAGGGATTGAACCCAGGATCTTGTGAGTGCTAAGCACACACTCTACCACTGAGCTACACCCTCCCCACTAAAAGGTTGTTGTAATGTGGAAAATGACTCCAGTGAATTCTTTGTTACTCCAGATGGTGAAAATGATGTGAGGGGAACCTACTTCAATCTAAGGATGAACTTTATAACAACTAAACTTAGTCATAAATAGATCTTACACTCTGATCCACCCATCCCTGAAAAGGTTCAAGCCAAGGCCAGATGATCTATTCATCAGCTATGTTGTAGAAGTTCTAGCATTGGATAGAAGGTAATATAACTCTATGATATGTGGGTATGGATAGCAATGAGAAACTAGGCATTGGGCATTATCTCACTTAATCTCCCCAAGTACATGAAATGGGTGCTGTTATTATCCTGTTTGCTGGATGAGGGAAGAGGCTTAGGAAGGTTTAGTAACTTGTCCAGCAGCACACAGTTAAAAAGTGACAGGGTGTTCACACAAACTCGGTTCTGTGTGACCCTGAAGTCCATGCTCTTAACCTATATGATCTGGATATGAGTTGTGGCAGATGTGGGAAGATAAATGAATGTGAGAAGGAGAAGGAACAGGAGTTAATGAATTTGCTTAATGTGGTCACTGAGGAAGAGGATGTTGCCAAGGATGGGTTTGAGGTTTCAAGCTTTAATAACTGGTGGGAAGGAAAGACACTTATTGATAGGAATGGAGAAGTTAATAGGAAAAACAGGTTTGGGTGGATTTAAAACAGCAAGCTCATCTATTCAACAGCACCGAAGTGTCCATGTTCAGATTTCAGCTCAAGCCTACTGACCCAAGAGGCCATGATTTGACCACTTATCTAGATGAGTCAAGGATAGCGGACTCTGGCTTTGAGCTCGGAGTTCAAGAGAACAGAAGTAAAATGAACAGAGAGGGTACCTGAGAGGAGACACTAGTTTAAGATTCTTTACTTGGTGTTGCCACATATGTTAAACTTGAGCATAAAAAAGTATGTTAAAAAGTACAAAGTAGAGCGACCAGCTGTGCAGAAGACAATTAAAATGGGGGTTGAAACTTAGATCAGTAGATAGGATTGACCTTCAAGAGATGGCTAAATACAAGAAAATATTAAATCTCTGAACCAAAGAGTGTAGGCAAGGGAAATTGGAGAACTTAGCATTTAGCTTTTCAACCCTCAGAAGCCCTACTGTGCATCACTCAGAGCTTGCAGGCTTGTATGCCCAAAATTCCCTGAAGTCAGTGCCTCTTGGAAAACCAGCATGTAGTTAGTGTTTCCTTATTCAGGACTCTGAGCTTGGCACCAAGCTAAGAGCTTTTATGAGGAGTGTATGATTTGGTATTTATAACAAAGATCTGATGTAGGTGACACTCTGGTATTCTCTCCAGTTTATAGATGAGGAAACTGAGACTCTGAGAGGTTAAATAATTAGCCACAGGCAAGGGCAAAGCAAAGATTCAAACCCAGTCTGTGGACACCAAAGTCCATGCTATTCTAGGTGCTCTGAGGCAGTGGGCTACAGGGTCAGCCTGCTGTTCCTTCTGACTTGCCAGAGAAAGGAAGCTTTTTTGCAGACTGGAGCCCTGACCCACCCCACTTCTACCTTTGTTCCTTCTCTTTGCTTCCTTTTATTCTTCCATCCATCCAAATATCCATCCATATATTTTAAAAATATGTGTTATATGTGTATTATGTACCTGCCATTGATGACACAAGGAGGAACAAGAACGAATCAATGCTTACCTGCATGGTGCTGACAGACAAGAGAGTGATAATGACATTAAGCAACTAATTACACATTGATTTAAATTATCTAAATGCCCCTCCACTTACCAGACTCACACAAAGAGAAAAAAATTGCTTAATCACGTTTGCTGTAAAATGAGAACCACTCAAGTTAATTAAAAGGTCCTGAATTTAGTTTTAAAGCAAAACCAGATTCAATGAGAATTACTTATTTCTCCAGAAATGTACATTCTGCATTGTAATCCCTTTGAAACCAAAAAAACTAGCAAACTTAGCAGAATTTTTAATTGATTCAAGTGGTTTGTAAGTTTGGATTTAATTCTCTGTGTGTGTATTTATACTGAATATCTATATTTGACTTCTGCTCGTGAAGGTTCTGCAAGGCAGCTGGGTTTGGCATGACTCTTGATCTCACTCTGGGAATGTCTGTGCTTGTCTGAGTTAACCTGGGGTGGGGAGGTAGGACAAGAAGAAAATGGAGGTGGAGCCAGATCTAAGACCAAGTGAAAGAAACTTGCAGAGCCTGAAAATCTTGATTCTCAAGTATTTTGAACATAACTGAAATGTGCTCTAAAATTCACTCTTAATGGGTCCAAGGGCTGCTTTTCGCCCACGATGCAGAAGAATAGAATTCATTTTGGAGAATCCTTTCACCAGCTCCTGGCAATGCATGGATTCTCTATCTCCCTCACTCAGCACCTCCACCATGCCATTCCAGACTCAGGCTTCTAATGAAAACAATGGTCTGCACCTCAGGGCCACTTGTGTCATAACGATGTGTCAATTTTAATCACATAACTAAACTCAGTTCTGCACAGAACAAAAATTTTAAAAAGCAATTGATAGGTGGTAGGGGGAAAGGGAGGGGTTGTGAGTAAATGAACAGACCCTGATTGCTGACCTTATCTAATCATACGCTTAATCTGGTCAGATGTAATCAACACGTTGAAAGAAAAGACAAAAATCAGAAAAATAAAATATCTAATCAAAAAGACATACTCTCTTACTATAACCCCTTATTGTCCTTTTTGACCTACTCAATTATGGAGCGATTCCTAATACTATTGTTTCTTCGGCATGATTATTTCCCACAGAATATGCTAAACGGTTCTGTTTAGCAGAATCGTTTAAATAATTTTTAAAAAAGTTTTTTGTGCTTGGTTTTATATGTCTAAGTTGTGCACTAACTCAGCAGTTTCCAGGCTGTAATAACATGTTCAGAAGCCCTATGGTTGACTCTTTTATATCATGATGAGTCAAACCCACAACTCCTTATTTCAGCCCACTTCGTCAAAGGGACCCGTACGAACATGTTTCTAGCGATTATAATCAGTAAATAATCGTAGATGCAAATAGGAGGAGAAATCTCATGAGTCAAGGCCTTGACTCTCAGAATAACTGCTACTCATTCAAAAAATAGCCTTGAATTTTCCCCCTTGGCTAGTTACATGGCATTTCTAGATCCTCTAAGCTTATAGATGAAGAAAGTCAAGCTTTGAAATATCTTTACAGCTAATGAAAATGCAAAAAATACGTGCAGAGGCACAGTAGGCTTTTTTTTCTCTTTTTGTATTTTAAAATTACTTCCTTCTGTAAAGGACTCCGAAGGACCTTGTTCACTCACTGTGAATGTGAGGATTCAGGAAATAATAACCTGATTCAGGGACTGTTAACAACTTCATAGCACCTTAGGCTTCCATGTAAGGGTGTGGGAAGAAAAATAGTGGTGTGATCTGTTGGGAGTTACCCAAGCTTTTCCAAAGGTCATGGAACAGGACGGTACCCAGACCCAGTTAAGATGCTGGAATCACGTAGTTGATGCGGTTCATTTAAAACACACAGAGGAAAGCAAGCTGAAAGAGATGGGGTGAGTTCATGAGGATGAGGTGCAAGCAGGTGACAGACAGCACCCCTTACTTAAATTCTGGATCATGAAGGCCCCTAGGTCCTGTGTCTTTCTCTGCACTGATGAGATGGTTATGTGACCAGGGTCAAGGTTGAGCAAGGGAGCTCATAGATACAAGTCTCCTTGGGTAATGCCACACATTTGTGCTGTTAGAGAGATGCAGAGATAAGGACCCCTGGCCACAATCTGTAGCTTGCCAATTATTGTGCTCAACAGCCATAGATGTTATTTGCATTTTTTTTAAGCACAGCCCTTATGGGGCCAGAATGGGACCATATTGAAGGTCACTGATGAGTGGCTAGTAATACAGGGGTGATGTAGATGTCAGTCCGGAGATAGCATGATCAAGACTAATGACCTGATATTTCCATCCATTTCAATCTATGGGTGGCATCCTTGTTGGTTGCATCACACAACCCATTTTTCTGTTTATCTTCAATATGTCTTAGCATATTCTAAATTATTTTCTACCTATACTTAATATATGCTGTAAGTTTGCCTCTATCACATAAAGGGCTAGCTTACTATCTGTGCCTAAGGTTTCTTATGGATTTCATCATTCCACTTGTTTTCTTGTCCCCTGGAGCAGAATTGAATGTTCCAAATAATAAAGCAAACACATTATAACTGGTGTCAGTTCTGATGGCGACTCCATTCCCAAGTTCAGCTGAATTGCTTTGCTGTACACCTGAAACTAACACTGTAAATCAATAACACTTCAATAAAAAATAAGAATTAAAAAAATTTTTTAAACTATCAAACCCAAGTAGCCTAAAGACAGCCCAACCATTTTTAGAATTTGTGGTATCAGCAGTCACGAGAAATGGGGCTGTTTAAAAATTCCCTGTATAGTCATCTAGCCTCCCACAGAGTTAGTCAAAAGAGCCTGAAAATACCTGCCCTTCATTCTCTCTCTGACTGCCTGACTCTCCCTGGCCTCCTTGCTCTTTCCAGAATACTTCTGCCTCATGAGAGGTGTGCCACATTTCCCACTGCACATGGTTCATGACACAATTCCAGTGGACCCCAGTGATCTAGAGTACAAGAATGACACACCCCAAAACAGGCATCATGGTGGCCCCACTCAAACCTCTACACTCAGAGCCAGAAATGCTCTTCCCTACGTGGTCTTAGGGATTGCTACTTTTTCTTCAAGTTTTTGCTCAAATGTTACCTTCTCACTGAGCTTTCTTTTATCACTTTATTTAAATTACATTCATCACTAAAGATGATGTGGGGTGTGTGTGTGTGTGTTTGTGTGTGTGTGTGTGTGTGTGTGTGTGTGTGTAATGGAATACTACTCAGCCATAAAGAAGAATAAAATAATGCCTTTTGCAGCAACATGGATAGACCTGGAGAATGTCATTCTAAGTGAAGTAAGTCAGAAAGGGAAAGAAAGATACTATATGATAATTGTTTATATGTGGAATCTAAAAAAAAGACACAAATCAACTTATCTACAAACCAGAAACAGACTCAAAGACATAGAGAACAAACTTATGTTACCAAGGGGTAAAGGGGGTGGTAAAGGATAAATTGGAAATTCTAAATTTGCACTTCTTGGGGAGTGATGGAAATGTTAGCTATCTTGATTGTAGTGGTGGTTTCATTGGTGTACACATCTATCAAGATTTGTCAAATTGTACATGTGAAATATGTGTAGTTTACTGTATAGGGATCATACCATAATAAGGTATTTTTTAAAAATTACATCCATCACTTCTCAGCTCAAAACTTCCTATTCTCTTTAGTTTCACTTAATAGCACTTGTGGCTTTCTAACATGATATAAAATTTCCCACTTGGGGAGGAGGGTATAGCACAAGTGGTAGAGCTCACGCTTAGCGTGTACAAGTCCTGGGTTCAATCCCTAGTACCTCCATTAAAAAATAATATTAATAATAATTAAATAAATAGACCTAATTGCCTTCCCCCTCAAAAGAAACTAAAAGAAAAAAATTTTTTCACACTTATATTGGCCATTATGTCTTACCCACCCCATCTCAATTACA
Organism: Camelus dromedarius; assembly: GCF_036321535.1. Classification (NCBI taxonomy): domain Eukaryota; kingdom Metazoa; phylum Chordata; class Mammalia; order Artiodactyla; family Camelidae; genus Camelus; species Camelus dromedarius. Next base: position 15,775,103 of record NC_087441.1, on the reverse strand, counting down.
CACATGTATACACACATCAAATGATAAATTTGAGAAAAGGGGTTTTTATGAGTTTTGCTCACTACTGTCTTTCCAGGACTAGAAAAGTACCTGGCATATAGTGACTTCTCAGTTATTCTCTGTTGAATACATCTACTCCATCCCTATCACCAATATATACATTTCTCTCCTACCAACTCAGCTTCTGTATCAGGTTAGTTGGGAAAAAAAATCAATGTGGGTCAGCTCAAAAATAGCTCCAAAAATTACACTGGGAATTGTTTTCACTTCCTAACCAAATTAGCAGGCAGATTATAAGAAGCTGGGCAGGGTCAAGGTCATATAGACACAGAGACACACACTGTGACCCTGCAAAGTACCAAGAGTTTGTCCAGCCAGATGGTTGGCTCAACCAGGGATATTACTTAAACTCTATCACTGGATCCTACTTTGAACAGCTTCAAAATTTATGTGAGATAAAGACTTTTTTGCTCACTGATTCCAAGCCTATCTGTTTGACTGAGAAAGATATTTCCTTGGTGTAAGGTGAGGGTTGTTATTCTGTAAGGACTTATGATGGTTAAATAATTTGGAGGAGTTGGCATTTCCTAAAGGAAATGATAATATAACATCATGTGGTCCTTCTGATAGGAACATAATACTGACCCATTCTCCCCATGACATGGCCTTGGGATGTTTCCCCAGAAGGATGCTGGCTTAGCACTGACCCTCCCACGCGCTCTCCCATGACCCCGGGCATGGATCTGAAAGAAGTCTGGCCAGTTGGACCACTGTGGAAGGGAAGCTGGCTGAGCTCTTAACCTTATTCCTTTCCAAATCCTGAACTCCCTTTAGTTGTCAGAGCTCGAGAGCAGGTATCAGATGTTCTGAATTCTTCTCCAGGCCCTCCTCTGACTTGCTAATCCATCTCAAGCAAGTCATTATGCCACCATCTCTGTCCTTTTCCATTTTAGTTGTTTCATCTGTGAAAGTGGAACCGTGCTAATCAATCTCTCTGCAATGACATAGAGATCAGCTCAAAAATGGTTAATAAAAATGACGTTAGGAAATGTCATCATTCTGTAATAGTGTTTCTTTATTCTCTCTTTCTCTTTATTCACTCTTCTGCTTCCCTCTTGAAAGGGAATATTTAGACATCCAGCAAACCTCACACGACCCACGGGAGAGGCGGCGATGGATGTCAGGGTGCGCTGCAGCCCCCACACCGCCTCTCTGTAACCTGCGTGAGTTCAGCCTCCCAGGACGCTGACATGCGGCAGTGAGAGAGTAGGTTTGTACCATGTGTCATTCTTTCCCATAGTAAAATCCAGAGTTAAATCAGAGGAATGGCGTTCAAAGTTTCTAAACTAAGTGATTCTTTTGTCTAGTATGAGGAGTATTTTGGTGACTTGGTCTCACTGAAGAAGAGGCACACTCAGTTGCTCGTAGCCTGGGACAAACATTCTCCTAACACAGCATCGATCAACACTTGGCCTGAGGTTGCACTGCAGGGTTAGTTGCCTGGGTTAAGTGTAGGGTAAATTCAAATCCTCCCTGTTTTCGTGGAATAATCTCTAATGAATATAATCATGTTCCAATGTAATTTGTTTCATTTGCAAGTTGGCAGGAATGAAGAAGGCAGCTTTCTTTAGAAATGATTAGACCATGGTTATTAGGGTGAGGTCATTGTTTTACAATTAAGTCATTTTTTGTCCCTACAGTTATAATAATAGTGATGGATCCCAGAGTCTTGTAGCTGGCTCTTTGGCAAAAGAAGAAGATCAAATTTTCAGAGTTTGGGCTGCCTTCCCTGAGTTGAAGGAAGTTTCCCACACCCGAGGCTGCTGGTGGGTAACGGCCCCCTCATACCACAGGCATTACTCTGTGTCAGGCCCCGGCCACCAAGCCAGCTCACAGCGCTCTCCAGCCTGGGGCTGAAGCCTTTACGACAAGATAAAGAAAAAGATATTTTTAAGTTAAGTCCCAGATTGGATTTATCGTCACCTGATCTGTCCTTCACTAAGATAGTCTTCAAAGGAAGAGAAAAAGCCTAGCCAATGATTATGTGCTCCCCGTGAACAAAAAATATCTTCCCACTGCGGTCAGGAAAGGTTATCAGCTTCAGACCGCTAGGCATGGGATTTAATTTCCCATATCATTATTTTTCCAACATAGTCATCCTTTTTTTTTTTAAGTTATGTTTCTATCTCTTTTCCTCTCTCATAAACAAAACATTTTGTGGTCTCCACAGACCTATTTTTGGCAAACTCTAAAAAATCTGTAAAATATTTAAAGCCCATCAGAGGGAAACAATATCTACTGGAATTAAAACCATCAGAGTCTAGGTAATCACTGAAATTCTGTTGCTCCACTAAAGATTGTTTCTATCTGTTCTTGGGCCTAAGACGAAGAAACAGAAGAGTTCTTAAATAGGAATTGAGACTTGTGTCCTCCTCCTGGCCATTTTGTTAACTAGTTGTCAGACCCTGAGCAAGTCTCTTAACCTAGCTGAAGAGGTGGATTAAACACACATTCTGACCTCTCGTGGTCCAAATGCCTCTGAATAACCGCACACACGCATGAGTGCTAGAGTCACACATTGAGCAGTTGCCCTTCTAGAATTTTCCTAAAAGATGTGCTTTGAGATGAAAATCACTAGGCAAATGGCATCTCCTCCTGTTTTTAAAACTTGAGATTTATGGACATCTATCTTAAATTGTATCTAAGACATTCATAAGAACATGCCCATTGTAAAGTCTCGGGGTACCTATTTATATCCTGAATGTTTAAACGAGAACTTTGAACAGCAGGTGGTTATTGAAGAAGGAGTAAGCTGCAGCATTGTCTGGCTTCATAAAGCAGTAAAGAGGAGTCACATAGTCAGGGTTCAGATGACTGTTCTGCCTCTTATTAGCTCTGTGACCTTGGGAAGTTGACCTAACTTTGTGCCTGCACATTCTCATCTACACATGGGACTAATTCCAGTGTCTAGCTTATAGGACTATTGTAAGAATTCAAGGAGAAAATACATTTATATCAACCAACTCCGTTATTGACACAGAACAAACATTCGATTGATGTTAGGTATCATTTCTACAACTAACGATTGGGTAAAAAATGTCTACTAGGAGACCCACATCCATGGACTATTACATTGACTCTTATGACTTAAAATCTAATAGAAATAATAAAATAAAACAGTCTAATAGAAATAGTTAAATAAAACGGTCAAGAGTGACCTTTGTTAGTTTCTTGGTGCCTTAATTATTTCTAAATGCAGACATTTTAAGGGAATGTGGATCTATTCAGGATTAACTATAGTCACCTAGGCTCTTGCTGTATAGTTAGTCAGCAAGCAAATGGTGAAGACTTGTCTGGTAGTGACAAGTGGTAGTTGGAAACGGAAATTTTTCTTCATGGATTTATTTTTAAATAAGAGTGGGAGAGGGTCCGTTTTATCCATTTATCCACGAAAGCAACTTCATTATAGAAAACATGCTTATTTAATTCTGTTAGACAACCACCCTCAACTTTTTGTATTATTTCCTGCCTGTATTTTTCTGTGCATAATTTTTCTTCCATAGTGGTAGTCATGCCATATTATATCCTACTATTTTTATTAACCTTCTTTTTTTACCTGAAGACTTGGTCTTTGGCCTGATTTTAAGGGACCTTTTTCCTTTTGTAAATAACAAGCTAAAATAAAGTCGTTGTGATTCAGAGAGACCAGAAAGGCTGGGAAAATATGTGAATGACTTCTCCATTCCAGTGGGAACCTGGATGGAAACCCTCTTTTCAGAAGCCAAGAAGGCAAAGTTCCATTTTTTTCTTGGCAAGACACTTTATGAGACTCTGATTGTCTTTGGACTTTGCATTTTGGTAGCTTGGAATGAGCCTGAGAACACATTCATGCCCCAGTGATTTCAGAATCTCTCCCCTAACAACAAAGACTCCAATTTCCCGTGTTCAATCTCATTTCTCAAGGCCAAGGAAAGTGCGCGTTTGTACCCATCCCAAGTCCTCTTTCACTTGTCTCTCACTTGCCAGTGTTTATTATAACTTTCACAAAAAGAGGGTTTGTCATTTGCAAGGTGATTTACAGGTTCAGATGACCTCAATATCCTGTTAGTATTTCTCTGAAAAAGGGCAGCTGCCACTATAAAGAAAAAAATCTTATATTTTATTCTGATCTCTTTTCTTTAGTAGAATATACAATGGGTGCCTCAGGATCCCATATGCCATTTGTTCATCTACAGCTAGACACAGTTTTTTTGTTAAGAGTTTTTCTTCTGTATGGACTAGCCCGATCCCAGAGAGGGAAATGGTTTCTTCCTTAAGGATCACGAGCGGTGGCTATATGCTGTACAAACTTGTGTTTCTATCCTGTTGGCACTGAAGATATGCTACTGTCACCCTTACTGATGGTATAAACCCCATATGTTGGGCACCCCCTGCCAACAGGATGTTTTGGCTGACAGATCCTATGGGAGACTTGGATGTGATCAGGAAGCTTGAAATCCTGCTTTAAAGCTGGATTTTACCTTTTAGCTCTCTAAACAATCATGACAGCCATTGTTGAGCTTATCAGCATGTTGGTTCCTGGGAAGGCTGTGGAAATGGATGATGAAAAATGATACAGGGAAGCCGACCATGTAGCCACGTGGGAGGCCAGTGGACTGACTTGGCTGAGATTTGGAGTCTCTCCTGTGACCACTAGTCCGGTGTCAGGGACACGGCCTCCTCTAACTCTGCTCTCGACTGCTGACCCGAGGCCATTCTTCGAATTTTTCAAAACACACTGAGACTGGGCTGGGGCATTTAAAGAGGGTCTGACTGCAGCAGAAACAGAATAACACATGGTTATATGGCATGCCCTCGACGTGCAGCTTCTTACCTGCTGCCCTTTCCAGCTCTAGGCCTGCACCCACGTAGCAAGGTCATGGTTCCCTCCCACCCTGCAGGGAAGCGCGCTCAGACTCCTGGAAGCCCAGCCTAGTCACCTACTGAGCACTGGTTTCCTGTCCTTGAGCCCCTGTTTTCCTTGAACATTTGACAGTGGGAGATGTCTCCCTTCCCAGCAGCAGAGCCCAACCTTATTCACAGGGCATGGCCCTTCCCACGGCCTCAACAAGACCACCCGATCAGAATATCCCAGCCCGACGTTGCTGGGGGAACACAGCCAGTGGCAGGAAGTTTTATTGTTAATGGTTATCATGATGATGTAAGTGATAATACACTCGGAGAGGGGCCAGTGTTCCGGGTGTTCAGGAACTCTTGGCAGCTCTGCCAGGAGGAGGCAGGCTATGGTATGGAATGATCCAGACAGCTGTTAAGATGTACGCTGTAGGTCCCACTTTCTGTAATAGAGAGGTGCCTGATGCAGTCACATGGCAGTCTGGAGAAGTTGCCACTGCTGTTCTGCTGCTGTCGCTTCTTCTGGGGTTGTGTTCCTGGTGGCCGCTGAGTCAATGGCACAGGGCACCACTGCCCACAGTTTCCTCTGAGCATGAGCCCCTGCAGGCCACCTGCGGAAGGTCACTCCCCTTGACAGAACAGAGGATGGATTCTTGCTTTGCCTGGATGTAAGGGGAAAAGAACATTATTGGAGCCGCTCACAGTTTCTGGGGCCTGGGACGCGCGCGCACGCTTGTGTGTGTGTGTGTGTGATTACAAGCTGGATCTCAGCATTCCTTTCTCAAGCCCACATTCCGTTACCCCATGTTCAACTCGTTTGGCTTCCAGGAGTCCTCCCAAGAGAAACAGCTGCTCAGTGCCTTAAAGAGGAAATGTTAAACGCTCTTGAGGGTTAGAATTTTAGATAACTTCCTCTCTGCTTATGAAAACAAACAACAGTAACTCCTCTCTTTCTCAAATACAAGCCCAATTCCCAAATGACTGCTTCTCTCCCAAACTCGGTTCTATCAGGGAAGCAAAGATGATACCAGGTAGCCTGTGATTAAGTTGTGGATATTCTTGATATTATAGAACAGATACTGTTGATCATCGTGCTACGATTGAAAAGTGATACAAAGATGAAGACCAGATGATGTCTGCCTGAGCCTAGAAAGTGTCCTGTCTGCCCTCCGAGAGGCACAAAGTGTCAGTCTAACAGAAGCAACAACTGATTTGGAAATAATAGTTGTTAACTTAAGAGTAATTAACTGCCCCATAGTAAATTTGTTGTAGGTTGCCTCTGCCGGTGTTCCTTCATAAGGCAAGTTACAGAGCCAGCCGTGTAGTTCATTATAACTGAAGGATTCTTTTTTAGAAGACATGTTAGTGACAGAGGGATGGACAATTTTGTTTTGGTTTGGTCTTCAAGTCTGAAGAAAACAAGAATTAAACTGAGAAGCATCTTCTTGTCCCTAGTAAACACGCACACACATTCGTACTTTATTCTGGCTTCTCTCTCTCTCTCTCTCTCTCTCTCTCTCTCTCTTTCTCTTTCTTTCTTAGATTACCCATATTCTTGAAGGTTGGTAGGACAGTAGACTCAGAAACAAACACTAACAGGAATGTATAGCTGTGAATAAGTAGAAGTCTTTTTGTTTTTATTTCTTTCACCATCATTCAGTTCATTCATTTGCCTCTGAATGTTCTTCTTCTTTAAAAGCCTATTTCTATTAGAATTGTTTTCTTTCCCTCAACTTCTGTCTCAACATTTTAACGTAGTGGGATAATGTGTGTGTATGTGTGCGTGCGCGTGCGTGCGCTTTAAAACCAACAGCGGGTTTTTCTGGGTGATGAAAACGGTGTCTGTTGTGCCATCAGGACCACTCATTGGGGTTATTTTGCATATTCTTCTTTAAAGGAATTCATCCCAGGACTGGTTCATTTTTCTTTTTTGTCAGTTTATTTTTTCGCTGAAGTGTAGTCACTTTATAATCTTGCTATAACTAGATTCTCATTACCAGCTTTCAGTGCCAAGTAGAAAATGATTTTCCATCCCCCCAAAGATTTGCAGATCCGATAGACATAAAACAATAACGGGACCATACTGTCATGAAAAACATATTTTAAGGAAGAGATTACTTTATGTCAACTATGGTTAGGCTTGTAATGTTTCTGGTATGACTTGTAAACCACCAGGTGAGAGATCTTCAGACTCCAAAGCATTAGGAATATTTTGGACATGAAAAAATAAACTGGTTAAAAACTAAGTGATCTGTAAATTTGCCTAAAAGTTTATATCACTGCTAGTACTAGTGTTCAAAGTATATCACACACTTTTTCTTAGGCCATTCACTCATTCACCAAGTATTTATTGAGTCCTTACTCTGTGTTATGTATTTGTACTACTCAGAATACAGATGACCCCTGTTCTCAAGGAGTTTACAGTCTAGTGGGGGAACAAATAAACAGCTCTGCTGAAATAAACATACTGCTGAAAATAAAGGAAGAAGGCCAAGGGCAGTGTAATGGAGTATCTGTCTCTAGAGACAGGATGTTTATTTTAGTCAGTTTGTCATGGTCCCAAGTCTGGCTTCACAGGCTCTGAAGCCTTAGCAGAGGTTGTCTCCCAGAAGTGGACTCACTTTGGCCAAGTAATTAGAATAATGACTAATGAAATAGAGGGCCAGTTTATTCATTTTTTCCTGAGAAATGGAGCTGCCCAAGGGACCACACCATTAAAGCCAATGGCCAGCATATCAAAGGTGGCCACAGCAGGAGCTAAATTATAATCCCCAGGTTTCTTGTAGGCATGCAATAGGAGAAATTTGTGTGAAAGGTCATAAGAATTTATAATGACACCAAGCTATAATTGTAATGATAGGCTTGTGAATCCACCTCCTAAAGTGGGTAAAACTGACACTATGATGGAAAAAGTCAGAGCTTTGGACAAGACCACCCACTGCAGTGGGTAGTGAGCACCAATATGGGCACAGCCAGAGCCAGCCCATCCCAGCCTCTTCCGTAGTCGCCATCCAACCCTGGTGACTGGGCTGAGGGTCATCTGGTGTGCATGGTTATGGCCATCCTGGGGGTCTAAAACCTGATTTTGTGGTGGCCTAAGGCTCATACAAGTTTGTGGGACCCCTTCTAGAAACACTGCCCTTGGTAGGGGAGGATATAGCTCCGTGGTAGTGTGCATGCCTAGCATGCATGAAGTCCTGGGTTCAATCCCCAGTACCTCCATTTAAAAAATAAAAATAAATAAATAAACCTAGCCCCCTCCCAAAAAAAAACACTACCCTTTATGTATCAACATTAGGTAAAAGAGAGAAGATTTATCAGGCAGATTCCCATGCAAGAGGGGGCCCATTCACTTGGTAAATCCACCCCTGCAAACCAGTTGTTAAATTATAGAAACATTTCTATACTAGTTGATAAAAGGCTGCTATTCTAACTCTTGTCACACTGTCCATCCTGGCCCCACCCTCCCTGGGAACCCCTAGACCTTGCCACATTCCAGCAACAAGAGGATTAAAGCTGGGACTGTAGCATCGGTTCTGAGCATTTTGATTAGTAAATACTTTCAACAAGTCTCTCTTTTTAAGGCACTTTGTGTGTATCTTTGTCTATCTCTCGAATGCAATATACATTGATTTTGCAATTTAACTCTCAGTGTTCGTCCCTTATTTCAAATTCTTGGCAGAAACCTCATGGTAACCTCTAAGTAGTGACAATTAATGCAAGTCAGGAATAGTTAAAATTCCTTTTACAATGCTCTATGCATTTCCAAATAGTGGAGCTGAGTGGAAGCAATACTACCTTCTAGGACATTCCCCAAAAAGAAACCGAGGGAAGAAGCCCAGTGAGGGTAGCGACAAGCAGTAGTCATAGCCCACATTTCCAAAAGACTAGGGGAGAAGGCAATAAGGAAATTTTCTTATTTGTTTTTTGTCTTATTTTGTTTTGTTTTGTTTTCATTCAAGAACTAGGATGAACCTTTCCCCAGGGGAGGATGGAAATATTATTAAAAGAAGAAAGAATGGATGCTAAGTAAACAACGCACAGTAAATGCATTCTCAAAACTGACAGCTATTTGGGGGCATAAAATTGAGAATTCATGCCATATGAGTACAAATCCTCAAAATCAATTCCCTCCTAATTCAGGTACACTGTGGGGGAGGGGAGAACGGAACTGTGCCTGTCCTTTATTTTTTATAAAAGAAGCAATTACTTTATTTGACTATGGAACTTCATTTTCTACAAATTGATCATCATTTGGTATAATGTGCTCTTTAGAACATTTGCAACATTTGCAGCTTCATCAAGTTAAAAAGAGTAGTTTTTAAAGCAATCACTTCCCCCACGATTCTCAGAGGGAGATTCACTTGGCACTAAAGCATCACCATGTAATTTGTAGCTGTGTGTTTCCCAAGGGAAAATACACAAAGGACATGGTGAGAAAATATGCTCCTGATTTAAGCTATGAGGTGTTGATAGACCTATCTTCTTCTGACAGTCAGTGATCACCACCGGGCATGTGAAAAGCAAGCAAACAAGGATTGTCTTTTCCTGCATTCTGTCCTTTTAAAGTAATTTGTTAAGTTCTACAGTTGGGATCCAATATTTTACATACTGAAAAAAACATAGTGCATGGTTAATAAAAATTTAAGACTTTACCTAGTACAGCACCTGGTTCACAGCGAACGTTTGATGAGTGACTAATGACAGGATGAACAAGTGAGTGAGTGAGCAAGCCGGCAAAACAGCTTTCTCACTGAGAAATCCCACAGACTGGAAAGCTAACTTCACATGTTTTACTTGTTGCTGAGCAAAAAGTATACAAATTCTAGGGCAGCGGCTGGCAACTCAGCTAAATGCATAACTGGTGGTATAATTTCTATGAGGAGAGAAGCCACAGCTCAGAATGAATGGTTAGTGGAAAGACGGTGGATGTGAGTGTGTGTGTTTGTGTGTGTGTATGTGTGTGTGCATGCACACATGCACACAGGTACCTGCCCACAGGCACACTGATAGGAGAGACCCAGAGGAAGGAAGTGGGAGTAGCATCTCAGAGCTACAAGGAAGTTCATGTATAAACAGTCTGTGTGATCGCAAGCAGGGCGTTCGATGCTTCTAGGAGGCACCAAGCTTCTGTGGGAAAAGCATAGACAAGCTTTGAATCCAGGTAGGTAAGGCTACCAGTCTGCAGCTTACCAGCCATTGACCTTGACCGATTTACCTTGCCTCCCTGAGTCTCAGTAAATTCATCCTCAAAGTGATGACAACAATGCTTACTTCTGCAAGTTGTTACTTAGAAACTGAGGTAGTGATGACAAACATTTATATAACATTTATTCCGTGCCAGGCACTGATTGAATATACATGACCTCATTTAAACCTTACAAAAGCCATATGAGACAAGAATCTCCCCTCACACATGAGGAAAACTGAGGCAGAAAGAGGTTAAGTAACTGCCCAAAGTGTATGGGCACAGGGTCCGCACACAGTGGATCCTCCACAGGTAGTAACAGCCGTTATCTATTTTCACGGTGTTAAGTCTTTGCATTCATCCTCTCAGCTGATGCTTAGAACGGTGCCTGGCATAGAGCAGGCATTTGATAAATACTTGTCAAGTGAATGAGTGAGTCTTCACTGTACAGAGAAACTCACTGAAGCTTAGATAAGAAAGTCACTTGCCCAAAGTCACACAGCCAGAATATACAGCCAGCAAACTAACTCCAGGGCCTGTACCCTTAACCATGCCAGACACCTGTAGCCTCTGTGTCCACCCCCCTGGGTCAGAGAGAAGGAAGGCCCCCGGAGTGGAAGGGGCACATCACCTGCATGTATCAGGAGCATCTCGAGGAACTAAGACGGAACCTCTTTGGAGTTACTCAGAGAACAGGGAATCCACGGTCTTTTCTTTTTTCTTGCTCTTTTTCATTTCATTCTTGATATCTGCCTCTAAAAATCTTTGCTCTGCAACCTCCAATTTCTAATTCTGGCTAGCAGAGGGAAAATATTAGAAATCATACTCTGAACTGTCCATCATTTAGCTAAGACTTCTTAAGGGTTCTTAAGTAATCAGCCATTTGAGGCTTAGGGTTGTATTTAAGGGGAAGAGGGCTGTAATGAGATGGGTGAAGAAGTGTGTAATCCATTTTAATACACAGTTCTCTCTTTTTTATTTTTTCTTTATTGAAGTTTAGTCAGTAAATAACAAGGTCCAAAAAACCTAGAAAATCGGTTTGAAAAAAGCATGAATTTTTCTCAAAGTATTATACATTGATTGACCTGTAATTGAACATTAATATTGAATAATTGCCTTTGCACACATCGTCTCTATAATACTGATAAGTGGACAGAGCTTCCAGAAACTATTTCTTTGATTTAGAAAGAAACAATAATGGGCATGTGCTTCCAGCTTGGTGAACTAATTATTGAATGCTGTCATTCTTAGTGTTTCAATACCTTGAGGTGATTAAACATGGATCAAAGCTAAAATTAAAAAGAAAAGCCCATTACCAAATACTAAACAGCCCCAGTAACTTCGTGCCAGGCTCTGAAGGACATTCGTGGCTTGTTATGACAGGAATTATTCATAATGTGTGCCTAGCATATAGATTGCATCCTTTATTTGAAACAATAAAAGAGTCATCCTAACTAGCTGATGGAAATAAATAGGCAGGCAAAATTTAAAGGGAAGGAAAAAAAGACCAACTAGTAGGCCTCTGTAATAATTGCTTGTCATCGTAACATCAAGTAGTTCATCCTTTTAGGAACTCGTTATGTGGCTAGGCCATTATGTTCCTTGGATGGGGGAAAAAAATGCAGCAATCCACAGAGAAGCAATGACAGGATTCTGCTGGTTTACCTAATAGTATTGACTAGACAGGGGAATTATGGCTTGCAAGCAAAGAGTGATTCTGTATTTGGAATTGTTTGGCTGTCTTTTTGCTCAATCAGAATTTTTCTCATTTAAAAAATATCAATACCCTTGAAAAAAATATCAAAGAGGCTGCCACCAGTGTTTTGATCTGACTGTAAGAGTGCACAGCTTCCGGATTCGTGCCCAATTACTTGCTTACTGAAACCTCTGATGTTGTTGGGAGGAAATAGGGAAGAGATGCTATGCTTTAGTGCCCCTTGCTGGTCAACCTGAAGAAAATCTGAGCGTCAGGATTGCCAGAGCTCAGGTTTCAATGCATGGTGTGGCACCTTTTATTCAGCTGGCTAGGGAGCCAAATCGAATTAACCTGGACATCTGTAGCCAGTCTGAAGACTCATTCTAAGGATGAGATGATGCATTTGGAAATACGGGTACGCGTTTAGAGAGGAAGAAGATCAATATAAAGAGAAACTACATGTTTAAGTCTTAGCCAAACCTCAAAATCAATCCAGGTACATACAGTTCTATGAATGCACCCTTATGATGTAACAAATTTTTCCTAGATCCAAAGTAGGATTTTGCTTGATTATGCCTCCAAAAATGTGAATGGCCTCTCAAACCGTAAGGGAAACAATAGGTACCCAAAAAAATTCCTAGTGGAATTCTCAATTCAAATTAATTTCCAAAAATAATATAAAAACTTCTTTCTACAGAGGGAAAACAAGAGCCTATCTCCAGTAATGCACTGGATCATTGATAATTACATTATAATTTTAACAAGGCTATTCTGATTTTTCAACTGTTTGCCCTTTTTTTTTTTTAGGGTATGACAACATTACTGTTATAATTTGAAAACAACAGCCACAACCTGTCTACACTTAACAAGCCATCCATCAAAGTCAATTAATTCTTTGGCTTCTCTAGTGAGCCATCAGACCTAAGGTATCAATCTTATTTAAAACACCACTAGAGCTGGGCTTGGAATTAGATCTCCTCTACGAGGTATCCATCAAGAACTTGGATTCACAAGAACCAGCTCCAGGGGCTGGAAAAAGTCTATTCAGGCAGACTGAATAATACTGAGGCATACGGGGACCAGTGCATGTGGTAAGCCTGGCAGATTTGCAGGCCATCATTAGATCCTCAGCCAGCAGATAGATCCTGGCAGCAGGCACCAGAGAGGAATGATTCTTCAAAAGCATAGAGAACTTCAAGGGACCCACAATAGTCAAAACAGTCCTGAAAAATAAGACTCACACTTCTCAATTTCAAAACTTACTACAAAGCTACAGTTATCAAGACAGTGTGGTACTGGCATAAAGGTAGACATACAGATGAATGGAATAGAATTGAGAGTCCAGAAATAAACTATTAAATTTAAGGTTAATTGATTTTTTACTAAAATTTCCAAAACATTCAATGAGGGAATGAATAGTCTTTTCCACAAATAAAGCTGAGATAACTGGATATTCACATGCATAAGAGTGAATTTGAACCTTTACCTCACACCGTATACAAAAAGTTAAATCAAAAGTGATCAAAGAGCTAAATGTAGGCGCTAAAATGATACAACTGTTAGAAGAAAAAATATGAGTAAATCTTCATGACCTTAGATTTGGCAATGGTTTCTTAAATAAGAAACCAAAAAACTGAAAAATTGTGCTCTACACTGGAATTTGACACAACATTGTAAAATGATTATTACTCAATAAAAAAAGTTTTTAAAAAAAAAGACACCAAAAGCACAAGCAACAACAAAAGATTAGATAAACTGAACATCATCAGAATTAAACCTTTTGTGCTTCAAAGGACACCATCAAGAAAGTGAAAAGTTAACAAAGAATGGGATAAATTTTTGCAAATCTTATGTCTGATAAGGAACTTGTGTCTAGAACATATAAAGAATAACTGCAATTTAACAATAAAAAGTCTAATTAAAAATTAATTGCTAATTAAATATAAGCAAAGGATCTGAATAAACATTGCTCCAACGATGATAAACAAATGGCCAATAAGCACATGAAATGATGTTCAACATTATTAGTTATTAGGGAAGTGCAAACTGAAACCACAATGAGCTGGAACTTTATACCCACGGTGAGGGCTAGAGTCAGAGACAGACAATAACAAATGTTGACAAGGATATGGAGAAATCGGAACCCTCATTCGTTGCTGGTGAGAATGTAAAATGGTGTAGCCACTTTGGAAAAGAGTTTGACGGTTCCTCAAAGATTGTACATAAAGTTCCCATATGACCCTGAAAATCTTATTCCTAGATATGTATACCCAAGGGAAATGAAAACATGTTCATATAAAAACTGGTACGTGAATATTCACAGCAGCATTATGCATAATAGCCAAAAGGTAAAAACAACCCAAAGGTCCATCAACTGATGAAAGGATTAACAAAATGTGGTTCATTTATACGATGGAATATTATTCGTCATCAAAAAAAAGAATAAAGTATGGATACATCTCACAATGTGGATTAAACCTCGAAAACACTCCATTAAGTGAAAGAAGCCAGACACAAAAGGCCACGTGTTGTATGAATCTACTTCATTAATCCACTAGGGCTGCCATAACAAAATACCACCGACTGAGTGACTTTAAACAACAGAAGTTTATTTTCTCACAGTTCTGGAGGCTAGAAGTCCAAGATCAAGGTTTTGGCAGGTCTGGTTTCTCCTGAGGCCTCTCTCCTTGGCTTGCAGACTACTGTCTTCTCACTGTGCCCTCACGTGGCCTTTCCACTGTGCATACACGTCCTTCGTGTCTCTTCCTCTTCTTATAAAGACACCAGTCCTGTTGGATCAGGTCCCCACCCTTATGATTTCATTTAAGCTTATGACCTCTTTCAAGGCCCTGTCTCCAAATCCATGGTCATACTGCGGGATTAGGACTTCACCATATGAATTTGGGGAGCTATAATCCAGTCCACAGCATGCACTTATGTGAAAGGTCCAGAGTAGGCAAATCTGTAACGACAGAAAGTAGATCAGTGGTTCCCAGCCGCTGGGGGGATAGGATGAAGGGGCTGAAAGCTAAGGGGTACCAAGGTTTCTTTTTGGAATGATGAAACCTTCTGAAAGTGATCATGGTGATGGTGGACCAACTGTGAATATGCTAAGTCATTGAATCGCCCATTTTAAATGAGTGAATTGTATGCTATGTGAATTAGATCTTAATTAAGCTATTTCAGAAACAACAACAACTACTCTAGGGAGCAAGAAAGGTCGTGGTAAAGTCTTTAAGAGGGAGCAGGAGTTCATAAGCATAGAGTTCAGAGCCAAGAGTAGAGTCTTTAGATGCAAGGAAGAAAGGGCCCAGTTCTGATCCTTAACATTCAGGGCAGAAGAGCAGGAATCAGGTCTGGGGCATGTGGTCAAGGCTTCCCTGGCTGCAAACTTAACTTAAACTTAAATTATGCAGGACTGGCCTGGAGTTTAAGGAGCTCCAGGCCGACATTAATCTTTAAACCGAAGAATGACATCCCAGCCTGGGGAGAAGAGAGTTTGTAAGCCTGGGAACTCAGCAGGGTGTGAGGCAGGGCCTGCAGGAATCTGTCCTGTGTTCCTGACTTCCCTCTTCCATTCCTTCAGGATGAGAACGTTAGACTTTAGTGAGCGTGTAATCCTTCTGGTATTACATGCTCTTCTCTCACGAGCTCTGTGTTTTCAAAGCACAGGTCTGCCAAGCTACGTTTATTAAGCACATATGCTGTATTGTCATTGTCAGTTTATTTATTGATCTGCTCCACTGGACTTCAAGTTCCCAGAAAATGGGAACTGTTGTTTTTGTCTCTGCACACTCAGTGACTCGCTCATTGCTGAGCACACAGAAAATTCTCCATAGATGCTTATTAAATGAATTAAGAAATGGACTTGGTTTCCCACGTTTAACTTGTTCGAATGCACATAACTTTTTGCTTGTGTTAGATTGGACAATTTTTGGAACTAGTAAACTAAAGAATCCCAACTAAAACACTTTTTTTTTTCCATAGAGTTGGCACAATTATTAATAATAACAACTTAACATTTATTAAATATGTCTGGACTGGGCCCTATGCTAAGTGGCTTATATTTGGAATCTTATTTAATCCTCACAATAAACCCCTGGGCAGATACTATTATTACCCCCATTTTACAGATGTGGACACTGAGGCTTACCAAGGTTGACTTGCCCAATGTCACAGAGTTAATAATAGTGGAACCTTGGTTTAAATCTGAGAACTCCAAAACTCCAAACCCTGTTCATTTATCCTCTATATAATCATGACTTCTTGATACTTTATTTTGTCAGCGTACCCTCATTGGAGGTAAATGGGAAAAGAAGCAAGAGGGGAGGTTTGAGACTGTTGGCTTGCCTTTCTTTCAGGTCCTGTCTGAAGGCTTCCTGGCCTTGAAGGTTAGAGAATCCCTGTCTGGGTCCAGGATGGCACACAGTCCCCTACAAACTCCGGCTGCAATGTTCTGGGGTTACCTTACTCAGTAGGCAAAGATTGGTGCCCAAGCAGCCCCTGGCATGGAGAAGGGGACCAGAGAAATAAGGCAGGTGTGGAAAGGAAGAGTGGGCTTCTCCCCCTTGATTGTGAATTCAGTCTGAAACCAACCAGAAAAACTTCAGAATGTTTTCACTGTCTACCGACTCCCAGTGTCCAGTTTTCATTCTGTCCTCTTCCTTTCCCCTTACACATTTCAGCTGCACTTCACAGACGTCTGCACAAAGGGAGAACTTCAATACGAGCTGACCGCTTACCAGAATGGAACATTCTGACATTTCAGAACAAGTTCAGCTTGAGGTGTTTCAAAAAGGCACTCATCGAATGTCCCAAAGTTGCTATAAGAGAGTCAGCAGCTTTCATGTTGGCCTCAACAAACAAAATTAAATGTTTGCTGATTTCATGGTTACCGTGTCCCAATGCCAACAGCCTGGTATTTTTCCTATTTCTGTGCACCTCGGTTACCTCGGCTGTCTGTGTGTTATGATTGGACGGCACTCAAAGATTGTTGTCTGCAAAGATGGGGGATATGTTTATGCCCAAAGTGGGGCAACTCCTGTCCCAGGAGAACCTGGAGTCATTCAAGACCAATGTCTAGGATTAGGAAAGTTAAATAGAACCAAAGTTAATCACCACACTCAGGGTGTTCCCTGTGTCTAGGACTAAGCTAAATGCCTAGGAACGGATGGGGTTGCCAATGCCAATTGTGTAAACTGTCCTCAAATTTCAAATGAACTGTATTAGCAGAGAGAAAGTCCAGACCTCTCTCTTAGATTCTTCTTTCAGAGCAAGGGCCGATGTCCCCAGCTCCCTCCCATCCTCACCAGTCCTGGGGGGTGGGTGAGCTATTCCTCTTGAAGGGCCTGAAGGGTCCTCATGTCCCTCCCATCCTGAACCTGGTTCCAGTGCTGCAGCTTGTCTCACTGCGTATCACTGTCCGCCCCAGCAGGCAGAGCCGGAACACACCTGACTTCATATACCTTTGTTAACTGCAGGAATGAATTGTAAGGCCGATGGAGAAAAGAAATGCCTGGCAAAAATATGGATGAGAACAGACTCCCTATCACAGAGAAGACTTTGGATCTCACAGAGTGACCTTTACACTCAGAATGAGCCAAACCTCCTCTTCCTGGGGGAAGCCTTTGGTTGGAATGATAAGAACTGTTAAAGACTGCGGCCCTTTTCATCACTTTAATACCCTTTCAATGTGCTGGAAAGCTCGGCTTTTTAAATTATTATTTCCCTCATTTTTAATTTCTGAGCAAAATAGCATATTTAAGAATTCACAGTTTTTAGTCCAAGATTAAATATAATATGTACATCTATTTGAAATAGATGATATTTTGAAAATATTTAACAAATAGAGATCAGAGGATACCATTTTCATAATGTCCCTTTCAATTTTCCCAAAATTTGAAGAAGCTTAATTTTTCAGTATGAAATACTCTTTCGAAAAGATTTCTAATTTGAATCTAAATTATTTTAAAATATCACTTAACTTATCACAGTAATCATCTTATAGTTGCTGGCCTCCTCCTACCCCCTGCCAAAAAAACTTAGGATATAGTTTAAACATGTCATATAATAACAACATTAATCAGCCCCTATGCACCTTGTTTTGAATTGGCACAATAGTTGATACAGCTCCTAAAAAGCGCTTTGTAAATACTAATGGGTTGTCCAAATTTTCTCCCGTTGAGGTAGTCATCAGGAAGATTTCCACCTAGTATTTGACAATAGAAGTCAATGGTAAATCCCTAGGCAGAAAGTCAACCCCTCCACCTGTATTTAATCCAAACTCAGATTCTCTTTGGAGGGACTTGCTGCCCCACCCGAGTCTTCCTGAGTCAGAAGGACGTCTGTTTGATATTTACTTTCTCTTATCACCTGTTGGGTCCCTTATGTCCTTGCCTTCCTCCCACTTAGAAAACATGTGCCTGTCTGCCTGGGAGAAAGGAGAGGTGATCAGAATACTCCAAGTACCAAACAGAAATGCAAACAGGACAATGTACAGTAAGTAGAAGCAGGACATGTTGTGAAAACTAAACCTGGGAGAAGAGAGGGGGTCGCATGCATTTCACAGCCTCAGCAAAGCATCTCTAGATGAAGGTGGCAGCAGCAAATTGCTTGTCGAGAGATTCACTTCCTCACGAGGCCAGCCATGTAGAACAGCTTGCCTGGATCTTTGAGGCTCTGAGCTGGATGGCAGGAATGACAGTACAGCCCTGCACTCCCCAGCAAGGGCCACATCCCTGAGGGGTAAGGGGACAGGCAACAGAGTTAGTGCCACCAGCCATCCCTTCTTCCTGTCACTGCCAAACCATCAGCCAAATGAGGAATGTGGATAAAAGGAAGAGGGGGAAGGATCTGAAGTCAGGGGTGAGGGTGGGGACGGGGAGGAAAGGAAATGGGGAAGAAGAGCACGTTTTTATCTCCAGGATCCTCTGTCATCTTTGGTCAGCAGTCGGGGGGTATACAACAAGCAGAAGGACAGAGGATTGGATAATGCGAGGTCCTGACCATACTGGTCTCGTGTCTTCCTTAGCTGGATGCTCTCAGATGCCCAGGAAAACAATGCACGTTTCTCCAAGCTCATACACACACACTTCCCAGTGTCTTACTTGTGTCCATCTCTGTGCTTAGAAATGAATGACTGCATGGTGGCCAGTGTACTGACCTCCTTTTTCACCATTTAGCTCCTGGCTAAGAGGTCAGTTTTCCTGGACAGCAAGGAAGGCACTGTCACTTTCAAAGTCAAGACTGATTCAAAATCCACTGCCTCCTATGTGAAGGAGAGCCCCTTTTTCTCCTTGAGCCACCATTCCATCCTTGACAGGTGATTTCACACTGAGAACACAGGCAGGTGCAGCACCCCATCAGCAATGGTCCCTGGGTGACTTTCAAACCCAGATCTCAGCACCCAGGAATCCACATTGGTTTGGATGCTAGGCTTAATGCAGGGGCTGCCAGCTTTAATAAAAATCTGGCTTCAAGTCAGATACATCCCAGGGACCAAGTTGAATAACAAAAAGCTCAATGAATAGGGGTTTCAAGCTTAGGAAAAAGGAGAACCCAAGGATGTAAAATTAGGTAAACATCCAACTCTGTAGAAAAACACCATGATGTTAGGACTAGGGTCTCAGGGAGAAGCAATGGAGACCCAAATCCTGAGACAATTCTGAAGAATTCAGAAGAGAAGATGAGAAATGGTAGAAATCATTATAGGGTGCCTGGGGGCAAAGTCCTTGGCAGAATCATCCTAGACTTCTTCAGGTTACCTGTCTAGTGTAGGTGCCCAAGAAAGACCCAATGAGTCAATGAATGAACATACAGTGGCTGAAGCTTTGACTGAAATAGCAGAAGGTGTCTGGAAGGGTTTCATGTTTCATGTTCTTAAGAAATCTGGTACCTGCCTTTTGAGAGTCCAGCCTCTTGCATTCTTAAGCATGTTTTCTAAACTTGTGTCCTAGAGAAGCAGAAGGCACTTCTCAGGTTCACTGAGCTAGAACAGCATTTTGATACCAACAGACCTGGACCCGCTGAAAGAGTTATGCACTTGGCAGGAACACCGCCTTGAGTTCAGACAGAAAGCACATCTGCGCCTCATTGATAATGTAATAACCTACATTACAGTTTTGGCTGAGAGCACCTGTGCGCAGCCCAGAACGTCAGCCCAGGGCAACCATTCTGGTGGAGGTGATATTAACAGCTCTCATTAAAACTGATGACTATTGCCGTGCCCAGGAGCACGGCTGCAGTGAGGCGTCTGTCTGCATTTCCATGACAAGCCGCTGTTTTTGGAGTTTATAACTCAACCACAGAAATATGCTTTGTATTGAACTGAAACCTGAAAGGAAAACTACCACAGGGTAAAGTGTTTGACTTTCATTGTTTTCCTGGCTCTGTCTGGGCACTGGCGAGTGAAGACTCTGTCATGATGGAAGACGTATTTCTGAGCTGGCCCAGGAACAATCTGAGCATCTTAACTTTTATTTTTGTCAGGGATGCTAAGAGTTCTATTATGATGGAAAGTGGCACTTGCATGCCCATCAGTTGTCCTAGGTATGTACCTATGCATTTTGTTTACCGTTCCCTATCCAAAGCAAGGAAACACCGAATTCCCTGTGCTCCACCTGGGACTTAATGAGGTCACGTATGGCTAGATCTTGCTCACTTTCAACACTACACTTTTCTCTGATGAAGGAGAGACCCAAAGACATGCACACCACTGATGGTGATTTGAAAGGACTCTGTTGTCTTTTATTTTGACAAAAAGTGTTAAATACATTTCTGTCCTCAGGCAGGTTAAAGCTTGATGGTCTCTATAATTCTGCCCCATTTAGAATGTAAAAGAACTACTGTTCCTCCAAAAAAAAAATATATATAAAGGAAGTTTGCTTTAAAAATATAGGCAGATTACTGGATAATTTCTGCTTTTCTAACAAGTAGTGGCTGAGAAGAGAAAGGTCATCATTGTCTTCAATACCCTTTCTCCACACACAGTAGGCATTGCGTTGAGACACAAATCAGATCATGCTGCTTCTTTGCTTAAAGTTCTTCAGTGGCTTCCTGTTCCTAAAATAAGTCCCTACTCCTTGCCATAGCCCAGAGGGCTGTGCGACCCGGCCCCCAAACTTCTTGTGGCCTCATGTCACACCCCTTCTCCCACGCTCTCTGCACTCCAATTATACGTGATTTTTTCCAGTTTCTCATCTGCACCAACCACTTCAGAGACTTTACATTCACAAACCTCTTTGCCTGCACTGTTTTCCTTCCACACTTAGCTGGCTTCGTTCTTTCAGCTTGAATGTCACCTCTTCTTGACCGCTCTCTCTGAAGTGGGTACCTCTCCCCACAGTCTCCATCTCAGCCCCCCCGTTGGTTTCTTTTTAGAAACTTGCACATTACAAGTGGCAATACAATTCAGGAAAGCTAGAATTGTCCGTAATAGCTTCCTCTGAATTACTTTATCAGGTTCCTTCCTCTCTGCCACTTGCTGAAATATGATTGGCTGCAAGGAAAATAAGAAGAGATTTAGATGAAGTAAGAGGAGTGCTGCATAGAAATGTGACCTTCAGCAAGTTACTAACTAAGCCTCAGTTTCCTCACCTGTAAAATGGGAATGATAGCCCACCTCACAGAGTCTTTGAGATAATTAGATAACATATGTGGAGCATTTAGCACAACATAGAGAAAGGACCCAATGTTAGCTGCTGACGCGGCTGTTATTAGTATTATTATTAAAATCAATTCTGATACAAGATGCTCTAGGCAACCAAAAGTCTTGTGTTGTTTTTAAAGGGAGGCTGGGGCAGCTGGTGAGCTAGTGAGGAGCAAAGACACATAGGCAAGGTAGTAGAATCCACAGGACAAATCTCACCAGTTCCGTAATTCTGCGTCTAGTAGTACCTCGATCAAGCCACTTCACCTTTCCGAGTTTCAGTTTGCTTATCCATAAAGGAAAGATAATGCCCGCTCTTCCCACCTCAACAGATTGTCAAGGATTCAAACGAGACACACTGTGTAAAAGTACTTTGAATATCATAATGGGAACGGGAGACAGTGCTTTCACACATTTCACTTAACTGACGATAGTTTCAATGCAGTCACTGATTCTCAAGCCGATCTGCACATTAGAATCAATCAGAAGCTTCTGAAAATCCAGATACCCAGGCCACACCCCAGAGTAACAAAGTCAGAATTTCTAGGTGTGGACCCAGGCTCAGTGCTATTTCCCCCCCACCCCAAGTGATTCCCACATCCACTCAAGTCAGGGAATAAAATATTTCTCAAATTTGCCTGGTGATAAGGAGCCCCTGAGACCCACCACACCTGCAGAATCGACCTTCCGAGGAGGGAACTAGAAATCCACGTTTTCCACGAGCACCTCTGGCTGCCTCTCCCCAGCAGGCAGTTAGAAGAAACTCTGTGCTGAAATCACAGTCTGAGAGTCGGAAGCCATAGTGTCTGAAATCTTCACACGTGATTTATCTCTAAGCCACGTGAAACTTTATGAAGCCCATGACCAGAAGGCGATTGTGTGTTAACCAGCTATGTGAACAAGAAATAACGTAATTGTTAGCTATTTCTCTTTGTGCAAAAATCGTCATCAGTCCCTCCCTAGTTCAGGAAATCTTTTTTTTAATTGAAGTATAACTGATTTACAATGTTGCGTTAGTTTCTGGTGTAGAGCATAGTGATTCAGTTATACGTATATATTTTTTCATATTCTTTTTATTATAGGTTATTACAAACTATTAGAATATAGTTCCCTGTGCCGTACAGTAGGACCTTGTTGTTTATCTGTTTTGTATATTGTAGTTTGTATCTGCCAGTCCCAAGCTAGTTCAGGAAATCTTGACAGATGGATGAGATTTTTTCCACTTTTTCAAACTTTTCTTGATCAAACAATTTAGAATGCCAAGAACTGCATCGAAGAATTCTTTCATTTAAGAATAAACATTTGAATATTGTGAAATAAAATATTAAACTCAAGTTTTGGTGTGCACAACGGGAATGTCATAACTAAAATTTTTCCCCTACAAAAGATATATATCGTACAGCTCTATAAAGCCTAAGTTATTACTTTTAGCTCTCATGGGAGAGTTAGGCAGATCAGGTTTAATGCAAGTAACATACAGACAAGTTACTATGGCAAATCTGAAGGGAGAAAAGTTAACTGCTGATATCCAAGTTGCAAAACTCAGCTCAATACTAATTGTCCATTGCAACAGATACTTCCACTCCTCACTATTCTGAAAGCAACAAACTTGCCAGAACCCCTCGTCTATCAGTTCCCACTGAACATTCTAAGGTTGCCTTTGTAAAGTTAGATCTTGCAGAATCCCATCTCCTCTGGGGTCACATCCATTTGCCTGGTGTAGGTAGTTAACCCTCAAAGCTTTCCTATTTCCTGCACTGAGTCCAGCCTTTGTCTTAGCTTTGTTTGAGCCATAAATACTGTCAATATTTAGAAACGATGTTTAATTCTGAGCTTGTGAAGATGAAAGATAGTGGAGATTGATTTTAGTTAATATATAGGTTCAGAACATTTGCATTTCCTTCATGATGGTTTTATAAAACTTACTCACTTCCAAACTTTGCCAGATAAGGCATTTAAGAGTCATGGTGCTGGATCCAGTCTGAATTTTGTCTTTGGAAACTATCAACTTGCTCTATGTAATCAGTGCTTGTTTTAATGGGCATTTACTCTGCCAATTTCTTTGGATCTCCCTTTATTTTGGATAAAGAGAATCAATGTAGCCTAACTTTTTGTAACATGAAATAACACATTATTGCTGCATTTGTTTTCATTTGGAAAAAAATTCTTAAAATTAATAACAGGGTATATTGTAAATGCTTGGATTGGCATGCCCTGCAGAGGGGCTGGCAGGGTGACAGAGCGACCCCAGCTCTTAGGCTGGAATCAGCACACATGATACCTTGACCGAAAACAGAGCCGCGGGTGTTCCCACAAGTGTATCCTCCCCATCACTGGGCTTCTTTCGGTTTTTATAATTCTTTTTGTATTTTGTGTGCTTTGTTGAATCAGTTGTGTTATACTGCTTGCTGGAGTGGAGGGGGAATGAGGGCACTTTTAAAACTAAAAAAAAAAAAATGGCTGCTGATGGCCTCTCCCCATTGTCAGCTCACTGCCAATGCTCATTTCTTCCAGCTCTCACATTCTTCAGCTCTAGAGGAACTAGGGCTGTTTATGCGAGTGTCTGACACACAGTAGGATGCAGGATGTGATGCGCCGTCATTGTTCAGGGGATGCCAGTTGTGTTCGTCTGCTTGGTCTGCTCTAACAAGTGGTACCGCAAACTGGGTGGTTTAAACAACAGAAATTTATCGTCTGACAGTTCTGGAGGCTAGAAGGCCAAAAACTAGATGTCGATAGTGTTGGTTCCTTCTGAGGACTGTGAAGAAAGGGTCTGTTCCAGGCCTTTCTCCTTGGCTTGTGGATGGCTGTCTTCCTGCTCACATGCTTCTTTCTGAGCATGTCTCTGTGTCCAAATTTCCCCTTTTTATAGGGACAGTGGTCACGCTGAAATTCATGCCCACCCTAATGAGCTCGTTTTGATTGAACTACGTCTGTAAAGACCCTACCAAATAAGATCACATTCTGAGGTACTGGAGTTAGGACTCAACATATGAATTTAGGGGGTGGGAGACACAATTCAACCCAGAAAACTAGTATTATACGTGATTTTTTTAATGGTCATAGATTATCAAATTATAGCTGAGGAATGAAAATAGGTTAATGGATGGAAAACCTTACTTATTATGATCTTATTTAACAGGACTCTACTGGTATATCTGGGCTCTTTTCTGCAGTTAAGTGGATATCTCCCACAGTTGTAAAAAAGATTATAGCACAGGTTAACTGTGGGTTTTTTTGATGAGGGGCAGGTAATTAGGTTTATTCATTTATTTATTTTTAGAGGAGGTACTGGGGATTGAACCTGGGACTTCATGCATGCTAACCATGCTTCCCCTCGGGTTAACTATGGATCTCTGCCTGATCTACAGTTGTTATGAGATGTACAGTAAACTTCTGATTTCTAGTCTTAGCTTCAGTGCTTCTGAGAGTCAAATTTAAAATAAAAGCTACATCCCATGGGATAGAATTTTTTATTATTATTATTAGGTGAGTAGGAGGATGGAGAGGCCAGTGCCCTGTTTGTGTAAGCGAGGAAACAGATGCCTAGAAAAGAGAAGTCAGGTGGCCAAGGCCACGGGGCGAATTAGTAGCAAGCAGCCCTGGAAATAGACTTGTAATTCCCTGTTCTTTCACCACATCACACTCTCCATCCTCCACACCAGGGACCCCCACCACACCCCCATCTGTCAGAATGCTCACTGACTTTCCTTACCTTATTTAACTAAAAAAAATTAGCTGATCCTAACACCTTTGCTAAGTAAGTACATTTTTGATGCTCATGAGCAGGAATTTTGGAGTTATATCTTAAGGAATTGTTTCCCAAGAAGCCAATCAAACCAAAAAACAAATAAACAAACACTCTAATTTGTATAAGGTAGTAGCTTTCTTTACCCTTCAGATTCAAAGCTTTTCAGCTAAAGCTTGCCTTAAAAGCCAAAGTTTTTTTTTAATAAAGTGTTCTACCATATTGACAGGAGTCTTCCCTAAATAGTTCTGGGAAAGAGAAAAAAAGACTTTTTTTTTTATAAAGACTATTTTTAAAAATAAAATTGGGACATAATTTCTGAAAAGTGCAAACTATGTTATAGTGGCATTTATAATTTATAATTATAATTACAGTTGCAGTTTTCAAGGTGGCAAAAAATTTTGTCTGTGATGCCCAGCTAGTGGCAATGAACAATTACTTTTGAAAACAAAAGAAAGAAAAGGCCTTTACCCTCTCTTTCTTACCAGGTCTTGGTTAATTCATCATAACTGATATTTGAGCTTTGAATTTTAGAAACCACCTACCTAATTCAATCACTTTACAAATGGATCTGTGGCCTGGGCAGTGGCTTGCCCAGAGCCACTCTTTTCAAGAGATCTGGGGACAGGTCCTTTTATGTACCCCCCAGAACCATTTGCACCCCCGTAAAATGCCACTTCATAGTTATTTAGCACATGTGTGAGCTAATGGAAATTTACTCTATCTCTCCCCACGAAGATAAGAGACACAGTAGCCCTAGTGTTCATTGGTGGGTGGCAGTGCTCTGCCATGTAGCTCCATTATGTCGCACTCATAATATTAATTTTAAAGAATAGACTGTGCTTCCTAAGTATATAATTTCACGTGACCATTTTCTGACTCTTCACTAATGTGACTTATGCCTAAACGTAGCTGTGTGTGCTTTATGGGAAAATGCCACGGACACTAACTTTTAATATTTTAAAGTTCTATATAAAACTTGTTTCATTAAAGAGAAAGTTTCATTTAAGAATTTTTTCCTTTAGATTTTTTACAAGTTAGTTGATTTTTTTAACTTCTTTTCAGAGTTGTTAAATAGGGTTAAACTATATTAAGTGTCAGCTCTGGGGGGTTTGGAGGGTTTTTTTTTTTTGAGTCCAAAAATCCTGGCGGATGAGCCAACCCTACAGAGTGGTCTCAGAACAGAGGGTGCTCTGAGTTACAGGCAGTTCGTGCCACATGAACGCTAATTCTAGAGCATTAAACTTATCATGTTAAATTGATTTCTGGATGTTTCTCTGTGGAAGTCTTGGAATAGTCCTCCCCTTCCTTTCCTTGAGCCAAGAAAACTCTGAACCAGAACAATTCAATTTTAATTTGTGGAAAAACTGTACTCCATAAAGCAAACACAGTGCTAAGATAGTTTTGTTGGGGGTGGGGCAAGAACATTTTGATCACTTTTGCATATTACCAAAATATCTGTATTTCCACTGAATCGCTCTGAGATGTATTTACGAGCTTTGTTTCTGAGGAATATTTGCAAGCTTTTGTTCTAAAGTCTGGGAACCTGGGGAGCAAAGCCTGCTTTTGTGCCATAGTTCTTGTGTTATATGTTAAGCATTTGGAAGGAACCCCAAGGAGGCCTCAGGAAGCAGTTACTGCCTCTTGACTTATCATCCTGAAGGCGATTTGTTTTAAAGTTGATAATCCCTAGAGCTACAAGAGTGTCCCACATCTGCCCTGAATTGAAAACAGATTCCCATTAAGTGCCTTACATCAGCGCTGCGAATTCATTCGATCTGAGTCAGAAAGGAAGTTGGAGAAGTTCGAACGTATGGCCTGATAGCAGCTCCGCAGCTCTCTCCATGGAGGACCAGGACGCCAGGGTACGTAGGCTGTCCGTTTTCAAATTTTGAGACTGTTTTTCTATGAAGAAATGTGCTTCTGATATTTGGGCAGGAATGTTCGGGAGGGGACCAGCATGGCTAGCAGGTATAAAGTAACCGTCAGGCTGGGGGCTGGTTTCAGTGCCACCAAAGAATCGATCAGAATCCCAACAGGCTGGGAAGCCTCTGCTGTTTCCAACAGAACTCCTCTGCCAGGTCTTGCCATCTTTGTGACTGATCATTTATATAACATATATTCATATAATTGTGTAGATATATATATAAAACTTCCTCCTCCCACCCCTTCCCCACCAAGACTCTAAAACGATTCTGTAAGCCAAGAAAAGTTTTTACTGTTAAAGAGCCAGAGCTTTTCCAACCTCAGCTTATCTATGAAATTATTTTAAAATATTTCCACACATGCTAAGAATGAAGGATGGAACCGTGCACTTTGGATTCCAAGCCTCGGGGGACCGGGACCATCTGATTAACTATTTAGCATTTAATATCCTGCTGAAGTTTTCTTCTCAGCTGGCTGCACAACTTTTTTCCTCCTTTTCCTACAGTTTCAGTATATTATAGAATGTGAAGTTCTTTTTCTTCTTAATTAAAAAGGAGATTAGATTTGTCCATTAAAAATGATTAAAGGGAGGGGAGGGGCTAGCTCAGCAGTAGAGCACATGCTTAGCATGTATGAGGTCCTGGGTTCAATCCCCAGTACCTCCATTAAATAAATAAATAAATAAATAAATAAATAAATAAATAAATAAATAAATAAATAAATAAACAAACAAACAAACAAACAAACCTAATTACCTCCCCCCCCCCCAAAAAAATAATGATTAAAGGGAAAAGAAGGGTACATTGGTTAGGAACAAGGGTCAGAGGGTCTCCCAGCTTGAGGCATGGATGCCAAAACCCCTACCCCCAACTCCAGGCTGGCTCTCCAGGCTTTTCTGGCTCCCTCTGCAGGTCTGGACTGGGCTTTGGTGAGTGGAGGCCTCTCTTGGGTGACTTCCAGAAATCTGTTCTGCTCACTGTCTTCTCTGAGAAGCTGAGGACAGTGCCTGGTAGACTTGATACCCAAGGAATACTTGCTGAATGAAAACAGAATCCTGAAAGGGAATCCTAGAAGAAATGTCAGTTTGGACATATGGAGCTAGTGAGCCTCTGTTTAGATAGGTTTCCACTCACCTTCTTGGGAAGGTTGACACGAAAAGTGCAGCATAGAGGGTGATGAGTAATTGAGAGAAAAGTGCTAGAGTGTCAGTCAGAACCACTGCGGATAAAATGTCTGAGTCCATGGTGATGGCATTAATAAAGCAAAGGAATGAAATATGAGTCTCGAGAGGTAACAACTGCCCTATGAGAGTGTTCAGGAGTCCGAGGAAAGCTGGTGCAGGAGAAACCCAGCTGGCCGGCTTCCCCTTCAACTCTATGCAGATGTACTCATCAAAAATGTTCCGGAAAAAAAAAAATGTTCCGACAACAAAGCCTGATCTTATTCCATGTGCTCCCCCTGGTTTCAGAAACAATACGTTAAGAGCAGCCCAGTTGGCAGGTAAGATTTTCAGTGCAAATGCCAAAATACTGTTCCCTCTTGAGTGGCTGCCCACAGTTCTTGAAAGAGGAAAGGTTTTTCAGATGCCAAAAATTGAGTGCAAACTGTGTCGTGGGACTATGCCCTCTTAATCCCAGCAAGACAGAGGCTCCCTTTTAGAAAAGGAAGCACATTTGGGTTTTTGTGCTGGAGGATGCAAAAAGATGTATTGATCAACTCAGGCAGAAAGGGGGAATTATCAGGCTTAGAGACATTGCTTTTGTCCTAGCTAAGGAGACTGGCGAATGAGCCTTGCAATCGATAGAAATAGTTCCAGGTCTGACCAGCCTCCTCTTGGGCAGATGCTTATAGATATAAATAGATAGAGAGAGAGACAGACAGACAGACAGAGACAGACAGATCTTAATTTAGATAGAGATATCTTAATTTAACTAACCTATTTAATATCAACCCTCAGAATTGGGGAAAGAAAATAAAAGCAGTGCTTCAGAAACTTCCAGGGCGAAACCTATATCAGAAATTTAATTACTATTACCTCAAGTAAAATTCTCCTCCAAAAAGCTCTCTTGCCACTTTTTGCATAACAAAGTAAATAAGTCTCCACTCGGGGCCGTATCCTCTTTCCCTGCCCCATATTTGAACATCAGGCATGTGTCTAAGACTATGCCACCATGCCAATTCACAGCCTCCTTGCTCTCCAGAAGTTTTGTAAACCATTGTTTGGAATTCAGAACACATTATCCCCCAGAAACAAGGTTAGGCTCCCAACTCAACTCCTGAATGCAAATTTACCCCAAAATATAGAGAATCGTTTACAACTTTCTGGAAATGGACAGAAAGAACGTCTATCATTTTGTTCAATGGTATTGAAGAATAAATTTTACAAGGAACTGTAATAATGCTTTTGAGAGCATTTTTAATATTCTTGAGAATTAATTCTTGGCCTTGCACAGCATTCCTTTCTTTATCCAAATTCCAGCCGTCCATCCTAAGTGCTTGGTCTCCTGTACTCCTTCAAATGGTACTCTAGGTTGGAGTCCTAGCAAATTATCTGCATGTACTTTTCCACTTGTGGGTTTTTTTTTACCTGGAATATCTTCCTCCACTTCTGATTCCTGGCATACTGTTGATCAGCTCACACGTGAACACAGTTAAAACTCCTCTGATAAATTAGGAGTTTGGAATTAACATAGACATACTACTATGTATAAAATAGATGAACAACAAGGACCTACTGTATAGTACAGGGAACTATATTCAATGTCTCGTAATAACCTATAATGGAAAAGAATCTGAAAAAGAAATACATATATATATTTACACATATATGTAAAACTGAACCACTTTGCTGTATACCTGAAACTAACACAACATTGTAAATCAAGTATAGTTCAATTTAAAAAAAGACTCCTCTGTGATGCCCCAGTCAAACTCTCACCTCTCTCCTCCCTTGGACACAAACTCTTCAGAGAAAATTTTGCACACAACTTCAAGTGGTTCCTCCACTGATCTTCTAAAGTGCCAGAGGTCCTAGTTTTAAAAGTTTCTCCCAGGAAAAGTTAGAAACCCCCCGGCACCTCTTCTGCATTTCTATAACACCTTACAAGTACCACTATGTATTAACATTCACCACATTATACTGGAAATTTTTATTTACATATTGTCCCCTCCCCTAGACTGAGGACTCCTTAAAGTTAGACATTTCCTCAGGACTTATTAGAACCTTGAAATACAGTAAATAATTAATAAAAGGATGGATGAATTAATGGATAATTGGATAGATGCATATGTGATTGGATGGATAGTGAATAAATGGAGAGATGACTGGATGGGTGGGTGATTAGATGGATGAAGGGATAGATGGATAGATGGATGAAGTGATTGCTGGATGAGAAGTTCGTTTATTTAGAGGAAGATGAAGAGCTATATAGAAACATCTATGGAATTTTGAATAGGGCTTTTTGTTTCACGGGCATGATATTGATGACATTTGACCATTCTTATTTTACTTCTGTGGGTATGTAAGGGAAGGATTATGTAGTGGGGAGAGAATGGGATAAGAACAAATGGGCTCTAACTCCAGCTCCCTGCTTTCCAGTTATGTATTCTAGACAGGTCACTTACCTCTCTACTTTTGCTTTTCTTTATCTGTAAGATGGGGGTAAAACCTACCTTCAAGAAGTTGCTGTGAGCATTAAATGATAATCATCTAAAGTGTCCTGCCTAGTGCTTAGCCCACATGAGGTAGATAAGTGGTAGTAAAATATGGGTCTAAATCTCAAATGGCAGGCACAGAACTTCGAAACTACAAGGAGTCTGGGCCCCTTCTGTCCAGCCTTGACCACTCTTTTTGTAACTCCTCCCTTCATTTTGGTGCAGCCTGTCAATAGCATGGTTTTACCTTTTATCAGCCACTTCCCATGTTGCTTGGGTGATGAAAAATAAAATAAACTTGGAAGTGTGAGAGAAAAGAAGAGGGTGCTGGGGATTTGTGAGTAAATATAGGTGGAAACAATTCCCGAAGTGAAATTAAGTAAGCTATGATGGAGGAAGAGGGGACATTGTACCTGCAAAGGAAAAAAGGAGCGGGGGAAGAGAAAGCTGATGGTGGAGGTGGCTGCAAAGTGAAAGGGAGAGAAGAGAACTTCCATTGGTGGGAAGCTGCATTTCCAGGATTATAAAAGGAGCAGTTGTTGATTTCATATGCATACATCTGCAAACGCACCCCTGTGCATTTGTAACCAAAAGGAACTTGGTGTAACCTCAAATACTTCACATAAATAATAATGATAGTAATACATTCCTGACTAACATGGAGGGACATTTAGTTCATTATGCCTGGACCAGCCAGCTGACTGGGCTGAGAGTTTCCAGGGAAAGTCAGCCTCAGGGACACTGACCAGAGTCTCTGGGGACAGACACAGGGTGAGAGTCAGATGATCTTAGCCACCCACAGAGCACTGTAGTGTCAGAAGGACATCATCTTTATTCCAGATAGTGTCCAGGGAATTCTTAAAAAGTTCTTTCAGAAATTATGTTGACACCCCAGTAGTTTTCCAAATATGAAAACAGATACAGTTGTACTGTCTTTTTAAAAAAAAAAGAATCATCTATTTCTGACCTTTTTAAAAACTAACAAAATATGCAGTCTGTGAGCATTCTGTTTATGTTTCCTAGATTGAGTTTGACAGGTCCATGTTCTAAAATAATTCCATTACTCTTAGGCCTAACGTTGAGCTCTTACCTCTCCCTCGAATTTGCCCTGAGCAATTTGATTCCATTTTCTCCTGTCAAAAACAGGGACACATTCATCTAGTTAACACATTTAACAAACTTCACAAATTCTGACCCAAGGATGTATTAGGCAGGCAGAAAGAATGTAAGTTCTCCCCTTTGCTACCTCTTTGAATTATTATAAGCATCTCTATAATTAATAAACTATACAATTGCTACAAAGTTATCTATTCCTCTGGCTATGTTAGTCATTCCTATTTTAAGCCATTCACATGCCCCATGGATGTTTTAGGGCATAGTTTTTGGATGAACGGGTAGATAAGCTTGATGGAAAAGTTGCCAGAAGTTTTGCCTGCCCCCAGTACACCCACTCAGCCACCTGAATTCCTTTCTTTGAGGCAAGAGAACAGGTAAAATAGCATTTGACACCTGAAATCACCAAAATAGGGAGCAGAGAGGAGCCCAGTCTCCTCCTTGGATGGCAGCTGGGGGAGGGCGGTAGTAAGTGCATTGCCTAGGTCTTGGTCTTCATTTTTTCCCTCATTACAGCCTGGCTGGAGGATATCTTACATAACATCAATCCCCTCTGGAGCATTTTTACATCCGTTCAGGTGTCCTGGAAATAAACATTAAATTAAATTAAGCTTTAATTTAATTTAAATTCTGAATAAAAGGCTTAACATAAACTGACTAAAAAGGGCTTAACTATTCACAACTAGGTCAACTAGAAAAAGGCAATTTCAAGTATCCAAAACAATTCCATTTTTTTTTTTAAATCCTGCAAGTTCAATCAATACCTAATAGAAATACAAAATTAAGTTAAATGCGCCCTTCCAGGGAACTGACTTTTTTTTTTAATCATCAAATTGCTCCAAAATGCCAAGTCAACACAGGGCACTAAGATGGAGTCCAGCTTCTCAGATGGAGGTTGAATTTTAAGCAAACTCTTCATTGGACAAATGGATATTTAAGAAATTGGTTTTAGGCCCGCTAGCTACCTGGCAGGATTATTGTAAAGCTAGGATGAGATTTAATGAATCTCCATCTCCCAGTCCAGTAGCACGTAGTGAACAATCACTAGTATTTTGTTGAATGAATGTTGAAAAATTCAGAACTCACATAGCCAAGCCAACTCAGCTAGCATCTGAGGTCCTAACTGACACCTTAGCACAGGTTATCCCTCAGATTACATGAGAACAACACTTCCTGGAAAGGGCAAACCCCCAGCAAACAGAAGTCCCAAATTTCTGAAACTTGCTTTCTAACCTTTTACAAAAGGGTTATGACTGTAAGTTATGACTGGGTTGCTCTGAGAATTAAATGATATTCTATTCATCCGTCCATTCATTCATGCTTTTAAAAAAATACTGATTGTGTATTTTCAATGCATCAAGTATTGTTCTTGTGCTTGGGAGGTGGAGGTGAACAGGGCGGCTGAGGGCTCTGCCTCCATGGAAGTTCATTCCCCCACAGAGCTCCTGGCCCGCTGTCACTGCCGTCTCCTCACACTGTCTATACACCCTCTCCAGACGGGCAGCAAGGTGCCCTGGAAAAAGCAGTCAACTTGCACATCAGACCGACGCCCACTTGAATCCAGCCTCCACATCTTGTCGGCTGAGTTTCCTGGGGAAACTTTCTGAGCCACGGTCCCTGTCTGTAAAGTGGGTGTAATAATGCCTACCTTGCAGGGATTCTGTGAAGACAAAATGAGACCTACTGGGTGTAAAGTACACATAGTAGGTCCTCAATAAATGATAACCCTCTCTTAACCTACATGAAGAAATAGATCAAGAGTGTCGAAGAAGAAGGATAGCCTGAGGTCAGAAAAGCTGAGGAACACTTGTTTCCTCTGAGCACATTCTCCCAAAAGGGTACCTTTTCCACCATTTTTGAGATAGAACGCTGACAGAGAGGGTGTTGAAAGCATAATAATAAGGTACAGGAGAAGCACAATGTCCCGTCATATGCAGCACATTGCACTGAACATTCACTCTTTGTCCCTACTCCCTCCTCAAACCCCAGTAAAATGGAAATAAGGGGGAAAATAAATAAAAA
Source organism: Camelus dromedarius (assembly GCF_036321535.1). Taxonomy (NCBI): domain Eukaryota; kingdom Metazoa; phylum Chordata; class Mammalia; order Artiodactyla; family Camelidae; genus Camelus; species Camelus dromedarius. The sequence continues at coordinate 15,741,217 of NC_087441.1, read as the reverse complement.
CCACAAGAACAACGATGATGGGCAGGGGTGGACAACAGAAATGAGGAATGCCAACAAATTTGGGAAGATTGAACATAGATTGAAGGAGACGGTAGCAAGCCATGCTAGAAAGAAAAATAAGGTCACATAAACCATCAGGAATCTGAATGGCATTGACTGTTCTCCAGGAGCCCTAGAAGCCAAGAAACAGTAACTTCCAAATTCTGAGGTGCAAAAAATTTCTGACCTAGAAACTATCAAGTGTGGGGTGGACTTAAAGCTTATAAGGGGGTCACAATCTTTACATCATTTGCACCCCTTCTCAGCAAGCTCCTGGAGAACCTGCTGCACCAAAGGGGAAAAGCAAAGCAGAACCAATCCAGAATGGGGCTCCAGACGGAATAGATCCAAAAAAGAAAGAAATGAAATGGACCGATATACCAATGGGGTCCCCATGTCATGGGGTGTTTTATATTCTGTCAGAAAGTCTGGAAAAGAATAATGGACAAGTACACAGAAAAGTAAGCAAATTAGAAAACTTCAAGAGAGAAAAATAATGGGAAAAGAAATACGATTACAGTACACAATATGACTCAGCTCTGAACTATATTTATTTGGTCACAATAATGGAAGCACTGAACATTAACAGAACCAGAAATTAGAATGTCAATGTGGTGGCCATGCAGGCGCACCACTCAGACTTCCCTTCAAAGGATGGCCTGCTGTGGGGCGTGTATGCCCCCTGGGGGACCCACTATCATCTCCAGGGAAGGCTTGCTCTCCTGGGTTCCCAGCCAGTGACTGAGCACAGCAGGGCCATCCTTTGGCCATTGCTGCCCCGTGCAAGACTTCTGCAACGGGCAGTCTTCATTCTGCGTCTCATCATCAGCCTGGCCTTGAATTTCTCAGAACTACCCTGCAGTCTAAAAGCCTCTTCTTACCCAGTCCTCCTTCCTAGCCCCTCTCCTTCATGGCATCAGATCTATTCTGCCTTGTTTCCTGCTTCTCAGAGGACCTGAACTAACACAATCACTACCTTGGGAGGATAAAAAAAAAAGGAAACGGAAGGGAGCAGAGGGAAGGAGGCAGGATGGAATATTAAATCATCATCTTTCATGTTAGAAGTCAATAGGTCATGTCTATATATCTGTAATGGGGGGGGGACCCAGGAAATAGCAGGATAAGGTATGATTTAGAAATGAGAAAGACAATGCCAGAAAGAAACAAATAAAATAACTACAAGATCTAAGAATGGTTATGTCAGGGAAGAAGGGGTGAAGTAGGGAACTATACACGTGGGGGAGGAAGGGGAGTAATGCCCTGAGGACTGTTCGCCTTAATAAATTTTTCTTATTAAGCAGAACTTAATACTATAATGATAAAAAAGCATATATCTATATACATATATATAGATCAAATACATATACATATATAAACATCTTTAAATATATATTTTAAAATATACATCAAACATAATCAAACACATTTAAAATATATATAGTTAAATATATGTAAATATGTATTTTTAAGTATATAAATATTTTTCAAATATTTTTAAATTTTTGTTTGTTTGTTTTAGGGGGAGGTAATAGGTTTTTACTTATTTATTTTTAAATTGAACCCAGGACCTTGTGTGTGCTAAGCATGCACTATACCACTGAGCTATACCCTCCCCTTTCAAATATTGGATTAAGATTGTGGTGAGATCGCGGTGCCTTTTGCTTGTGTGCCCTCCCCTCAATCTACGTAGCCTGGCTCTGCCCTGTCATTAGAGCCTGGCGGCAGCCTCTGCTTATTTCTCTGCAGAGGGGACACACCTAGGTGTGTCGTCAGGAGGCAGGGAAAGACACTCACGTCCCGAGAAGGAAACCTGAAGAGATCCAAATCAACCACTTCCCGACTTTATCTGGGGGCCCCTAGTGCAGAAGGCTTATCTTGTGCTTGCGGCTAAACCCAGGTTTCCTTCTTCCTTATCCTGAGACATCAGCCGCTGGTGAAACTAGTCAGACACTTCCCTCCGGGGTGATTGACGGGACTGAAGCAAGAGGAGAGGGCACGAAGGAGAAACAGAGATCCAGAGCACTCCCTCTGCCTCCCCCGGGCTCCTTCCCCTACAGCTGTGCCGGCTGCCCTGCAGCCACCTGGGCCCTGAGACAGCTGCCTCGGGCCCCTGGACCCCTGCCACATACCTTCCTCCCTTGGAGCTCAGGCCAGTGGAATGTGAGCAGGGACACTGCGGGGAGGCGAGTGTGTGTGTGTGTGTGTGTGTGTGTGCGCGCGCGCGCGCGCCAGAGAAACTTTGCACCATTACCTCACGTGACCATAGTTCTTTACTTGGTCAGAAGCATGTGTGTCTACCTGGGTTTCACACTGGCTTTCCTCATCTACATCTAGTCTTGGACTAGATGAGACAAAACAGGAGACACTGGGGGGTTTGGGGCTGGGAGGTCATTATAAATATAAATATAAATATAAATATAAATATAAATATAAATATAAATATAAATATAAATATAAATATAAAAATATATATACACACACACACATATACATGCACACACATATATGTATTTTTTTTTAAGTGCAGTAAACAGTAGGTACCAGGAGGGACCAGGAACTCCAGACTGCCTGCCCCAACCCTGTGAGTTAGTCTGTCAGCAGCAGCATTTCATCTACTTCAGGCCAAGGGGCAACAGTCATACCAGTTGCCTGTACAGGAACCTACCAGAAGATTTCTGATGACAAGAACCAATAGGCAGTTGATTTTTTATCATCTTTCCCATTTTATAGAAGTAATACATGCTCAGTTGTCTGAAATTAGCACTTAGAAACAAGTGCAAAGGGCCACAAATATACAACCCGGAGGTGCCCACTAATTGCTTTGTTTTCTCTCAGTCTTTTTTTTTCAGTCTTTTCCAGAACTTTGAAATCTTATTTTATGCATAATTTCATATTCTGATGTTCCACTTAAAATTTCATCAAATGCATTTCCTTATACCATTAAAAACACTTTGTAAGCATCTTTTTTTGAAGTATATGTACTACTCTAGCTCACAGATGCAGCATAATTTGCCCAATCGTTCTTCTTTGTTATGCTTTTTAAATTATTTCAAGATTTTTAAATTAGAAATAACGTTGTGATGAACCTTTGGCATATAAATCTTTGTCCTCGTTTCAGATTATTTCCTCAGAATAGAGTCCCAGAAATGGGGCTGCTCAGTCAAGTGGTATGAACATTTTTAAGGCCAAGTAAATCTTTTTTTAGACAGATTGTGAAAAAGTTTTTTTAATATTTAATGATATTCATATTTTTCAGATAAAAATATACAGACCATTAAGTGCATACCCATGGTCCACTTAAGAAGGCACATTACTTACACATCTAAAGCCACTCTGTACCTCTCACCTGTCCCCTCCCTCACCTCCGAAGCGACCTGTTATTCTGAAGGTGTATTCTCATAGATGTTTTAAGGAGCAGAACTTCAGGGACATAAGGTCTTTTGGTTAGAGAATAAGAGACGACAAGAGAGAAGACAGGGACAGGGAGGGAGAGGAAGGAGGAGACTGAGAGACAGAGATAAAGATGGAGAGAGAGAGATTTGTTTGGCCTTGAACCATATGATGCTGGGGTAATTTTCTGAGGAAACAGGAAGTAGAAGCAGCTTCATATCCAACCGATATTGTATTTACGGGCTGCCCGTGGGAGGAAGAACACACACACACACACAGACACACACACACAAACACACACACACACACACACACACACACAATGAATGTACATGGTGCTACCTCCCTCTCCCCGCCACCCGCCCTGCCCCCATTCCCACCCCCGGTCTCCAGCCTTTGTCACCTCTCCTCCATCTTCATGGGAAGGAGACACAACCATTGAGCCAGTAAGCCAGGTCTGAAGTAGGGCTGCCTACACTGGAATCCAGCCCCCAACACTTGCCATCTGTAGCCTTAAAAAAGTTGCCTGCCCATTTCCAAAGTCCCTTTTTTATCTGGAAAATGAAGATGAAGCCAACACTATCCACCTGCTGCAGTGGTGGCGTGGGTTCACTGAGATAAGCGCCTGGCACCCTACCATATATATATTACTTCACAATGTAAGCCCAAGAAAAGCCATTTCCCAGAGTGGTTGCCAGAGATGCCTTCACAAGGTTTGGCTGAGGACATGGTACTGACATTACAGTCCATTTTCAAAAAGCAGTGGGAGGCTATATATTGGTCTCATTTCCACAATTTTCCTGGAGTTCCCAGATGTCTAGTAGGGTTTCCTAAGGTAATTCCAGTAGAAATTTTTCCCCCTTTCTTTACTTTTAGTGAGAAGTGAAAAGGTCTAAGCGTGAATCAAACCTGCAACCCTGAACTTACTTTTCCTATGTTCTAACCAATTGAGCCAAGAGATTCCAATAGTTCTCAGTCCAAACACAACTCATCAAGGAGGTCAGATGTCTGGATTTTAGGTTTGGTGATATATGATGAGCAGGTGCATCAGATTCTTTCTCTGTTACCTCTGATTGCTCATATGGGTTAGAGACTGAAGGGATTGTATGAATTAGGGATCACAGTTTAGCTCTAGAAGGAACCTTCACGATAATCTAGCAATAATCAATGGTTGCTAACTTTCTTGCATCAGGAACGTCTTTAAAATATGATTTGTTTTCCTAAAGAATCTGTTCTTTCTCTAAAAAATGCACATATGTACTTTCACATAACATGTTGATCATCAAGGGATTTAGATCTCCCTGCAGCCAATTCATGGATTCTCCAGTAAGAAATTCTGATCTTGTTAGGAAACTGAAACCCAGAGAGAGAGAGAGAGGTCCAGGGACTTGCCCACGGTCACACAAGGATTTAGCAGCAGAGGCAGAACCCAGGTGTCCCATCAGCCAGTCTGCCTCCTCTCCCCGTGCTCTGTTAGACTGCAGCATGCTGTCCCAAGAGCCAACAGGGGAAGCCCAGAGGGTCAGATTTCAGGGATGGGACATGAGTGGAGGTACTGTTCTTGCTCCAAGTCTCTGATGGGATCAGGGTAGGGCCAAAGATTCAGAATGCACTTTTTTTCCTTCCAGATGCCTGTGCAACACCCTAAATGATACCTTAAGAAGTCTGTTTATAATGGCTTCTTAAGGATCAGTGGGGTGATTGTGGGGTGCCAGTGTGATCCATTGTGGCCCTTCCTCCACCACCAAGACCCACAATGTAGTCTGTGTCAATGGCTCCTGAAGCTCTGGAAAATTAGGGGTTTTAGGAATAGTTATTTAGAATCTGGAGGCATATTACTATCAAGTGTTCTAGCCTGCCTCTATTGTCGTCCAGTGGCTCCTGCTTTCCTTCTGAGTGTATTTCAGATCTTTTCCAGGATCCTCTGGGGATGTGCACACCCCCTGCCACCATGCACTCTCTCCCCTCCTACCCCCTGCAGTGACCCAATTACCTTCAGCAGAGACAGCAGCTTACTATTTGCAAGTTGTTCCCTTAGTTCTGTATGAAATCTATGTTAATACTTTCTTTGAATGTCTGTATTTAAAACTATTTTATCTTGGGTCTATTTTCCAAGCAGAATTTTACTTCCTTTCCTGCTTTGTGTCCATGTGTGCATGTAATTAGTGAGTGACTGTGTGTGTGTGTGTGTGTGTGTGTGTGTGTGTGTGTGTGTGTGTGTTATTCCTCTGTTGTTTGCAACACCTCCCAGCTGGGGATCATTTGTAAATTTAGTTAATGAGCATTTAACACATTCCCTTTGATGAAGCTGTTAAATCTGGACTCCACACTGGCATCCCACCAGACATCTCCCCCTCTCCCAAGCCATTTGTGTTTACCTATTCTCGACTACTTAGTTATGGTTTCTTGTTTGTTGGCACAATATCAAACTAACCTTTTGTCCTGTCTGGAAAATGTAGGGCTTCAGGTTTGTAAGAAAATGCTTAAATCTGTATTCAAAATGAGTTTACTTTACTAGTGGGCTTTCATTTCCACCAAGCAAAATATACTGTAGGCAGAACAAACATTCCATGATCGCCCGTGTCGGGCATGTGGCAGTGACACATACACGATAGCTGTGGGCTTTCAGAAGAATAAATACCAGCCTCAAAACCTGCGGGCTCCAGCTGTCAGAGAGTTGTCCTGAATTTAATTATAACTTGATCTCTGAAGAGGGTGTGTGTGTCAAGTGTGCTTTTCAATCACTTAGAGCAAGCGGAGGCAGTCGCAGGGCAGCCCCGGGATTCACCCGTGAGATGAGCCGTCCCTGCAGCAGAGGATCATGGGAGTCGTGCTCAAGCCTGTCCCAGTCCCAGGAACAGTGTGTCTCCCAAGTTATCGACATAAAAAGAAACAGCACACAGATGTCTCTCAACTGATTATTTAAAACTCAATATAATTAAAAATATGAAAACCAAGGGAAGGGATTGAACTACCTATTCATCTCTACGTGAAACAGGGGCAACCTCCCAGCTTAGAAACATCCTCCCACTGCGATTTTCCTACCCACCATGGGTATGTGCCTCACGCACCTTCCCCCAACATCAAGAATGATATTTTAGTCTTTTAACTTCCTACCTCTTAGCAAATGCTACGCCAACTCAAGAGCCCCCACAGAGACACACACACATGCACATACACACACACCCCAGTTTGGAACCATCAGAAAAATGTTCTGGTAGCAGTCAGATTAAGATTTCTCACCTGGTTCTAAGCAGCTGGCCCCACAGTCTGTGCTTCTAAATGTGAACACACATGTTGCCCAAGTCTTTATATCAAACCCGGGCCACCAAACAAAGACCAGAAAGATTTCTCAGAGATTTCACTTTCCAGCCTTTACAGCAGCAGAAAGGCGGTTAACTGGCGATGACTGACTCTCACAGGTCATGCAACTTTTTAATTTTATTGTGAAAAAAAAATACAAGGTCAGTTTCAATGGATTATTTGCGTTAATTCCCACTCCAGGTCACCCTGACATAACCCATAATTTGAGAAGCATTTTTTACTTTGAGTTAATAGCAGGTAAGGAAGGGGAGGGAACCACTGGTGTTGACCCAAGGAGAGGGAAGGATGACTAACCTTGTGCAAACACGGCCCTCAGTCCATCCATGTGTAAAGGCGTGATCCAACCCAATCCTACCTGATTTCAAATGACTCCCAGTCTCAAGCCTAGAGCCTTTAACCTCATTTTTGTCACTGTTTTCCTTTCCTGCTGACTTAAGGGTAAAGGCAGTGAAGTGGTGAGAGGGAGGGAGGGCCCCACCCCTCACCCCCAGGAGTCTCCAGGTCTGTTGGGTGCATTGGTCTAGGCGGGAGCACCAGGGAGGTCTTCAAAGCAGCCAGTGGTCGCCTTTGCCATTGCCCAGAATAAGTTTAAAGAGAAGGCTTTCAGGCAAAGGTTTCTTTCCAAGCTGATGAGCCTCAGAGACATAGATAATTGTTACTGATAAGGATGTTGGATTTAGAAAACATCTGAAAATAGGAATCTAAAAGTAAGCATAGTGAGTATCGTACGTTGCAAAACGGGGGTTGATGTTACTTCCTTTAACATGTAACCGGAGGGTGATTTGATTTCTATCCTGCCTGTGTACACTTGTTATATAGCAACTGTGAATGCAAATAATAGTCATGAATTCTATGAGAAGAGTCTGCTTCAGTGCAATGTTTGGTTTTATCTATGATTACAACCAACATCCTTAGCTCTCAGACTTTGATGCCCAGATAGATGGTAAAAATTTTCCTTCTCTCTCCCAGTTAATAACTAGGAATTAATTTTTAAATTTTTATTTATATTTCAATGTTTTATGAAAGAGATGAAAAGGCATCCTGTCTCCCAGACTTTTTCTTTAAATTATTCAACACCCCCCCCCCGATTCCTGATGTTTTCCTGTCATCCCCCTTGTGATGTCAGAGCCCAATAGTCCAGAAATGGGCAAAATATCACTATTTTGGATAAGGTCTAGGATAATTAGGACAACTTTTTTGTGGTGTTGATTCTCTTTATTGATGTTTTTAGAATATAGTTTGGCCATGTTCAAGTTCTTTCCAGTATTTCTCATGTGGAAGAGTGAATATCATTGAGACATTTGTGACTGTGATGTCACTTTTTTGGTCCTCACATTACTAACCCCCATTGGGAAATCTTCAGAATATCTTAATGTCATAGCCTGACCCATGTGGTCAGGTCTGGGAACCAAGTCATGGGGAGGATCAGCCTCCCAAACACTCTCTTATTCACTGAAAGTACAATTAAGATGGTGTCACACTGAAGGGAACAAAGTGCCATTTTTCAGTGTCTTTTAAGTATTAAATAAACCTGAATTTCTGAAATTTAAGGCTCTTTAAGGGATAACAAAAACTTGGACTATTCTCTTCCCTTTTCTGGAATGAAGTTCACATACATTTAAGTCCTGTTTAGCAAAATACAGATTGTATCAGAGAAGGAGGAAAAAGGTTTAACTTTATTAAGACATGCCAAGGCTTCGGATATGGCTGAGAGCCAAAGAACTTCTCCCGTGGCATGTTTTATCTTGCATTCTTCTCACCAGCTTAAATTATGACCTAACTGGGCCAAGATGGTCCAGGCCTCAGAGATGTCTCAACCAAGAGCAAATACTCAGTTTGGAAAGTTCGGTTCTCATTCAATAAAGTAAGAAGTTCTAAAAGCAAAGAGATCAATAGTAAAAAGATGCTATTATAAAATTTCCTCTATGGTCAGTCTGTGGCCACTATTTGTGTTCAGTCAACTGTGTTGACATTGACAATTTGGGGAAATGAGTTTTGACTGTCTTCTGTCATCATCTACATTTATTCTTTCTTTCCTCATGAATGGCACTCTTTTCCCCTGCTCTCTTTATTTCTCTTTCCTTATCAAAATAAGAAATAGGATGTTTTCATTTCTCTTTTGGCTGCAACCCATTCATACCTCTATAGCACCTTTCCCATGGCATTTGCGCTTAAATCTGTTTTCTCTGTTATTAGAATAAAGGATTGTCCATGATTAAAGAAATTTCAAATAACAGCATACAGGTGAGGGAGATGTTTTAAAGGATAGAAAAGTAAAACTTTTGCTCAGTTTAAGGTCTTGAAAGACCCTCTTAATAAGCAGAATGTGTTACCAAGTTTATATCTATTCCCATTTCTTCTACTTACCTTAATCCTAATGCTTCCTCTTCTCTGAGCCAACTCTCTGAGATATGGGTGCTCCGAGGCCATTTCACCTGTTCTCTCTCTGCCCTCTGTTTCACCACTGCCCAGCTCTATAATTCCTTTTCTGATAACAGCATCCAATTAACCTTTGTAGCCCACTGTTGCCCACTACCTGTCCACGTGGTCTAGTGGGACTGAATCCACCTCCAGCTCTAAATGCTGCCCTGTGATGGAGGCCTAGCCACTCATAAGAGCATCACATGCCCAGGGACTCTCTGCTTAGTTCAGGTAAGGGCCAGGCAAACCATAGCTGATCTCAGGAATTCCACAGGAGCTACTAAAAAAGAGGGGCTTTCTTCCTACGGTTTCTGAGCTGGTTGATCTAAGCCTGGAGCCGCTGATGGCTGTCTTCCCGCCATGCAGGTACGCCTGCTGGAGACTAAACCAGCACAGAGAAAAGCAGGGCTTCGGGAAAGAGAATCACAGACCCCTGAAGATAGCTCTGAGCACTGGGATCCACCCCTGATTTTTCAGTTATGGGATCCCGTAAATTCCCCTTGGTTTCAACCAGTATGAATAGAGTCACTTGCAATATGGAAATCCCACACTTGGTCAGCAGCCCGGGCCTTTCCCTTGGCCATTCCTTCCCCTTTCTGCATGTTGTTCCTTCCTCTCTCACATTAACCTCTCACCCACAATGCTGGAGTCTAGAGGTTAGTCGCTTCAGGCCTTCAGCATCCAGGACATCCAAGGAGAAAAAAGTGCAGCCTCGCAGCTGCTGCAGGAAGCCTTCAGGGTGAGAGTCTGGGAGAAGCACAGCAGGATGGGAGGTACAAGGAGCATCGCTACAATCCAAGAAGCAGCTCTGCTAGCTAGGGGTGGGGGAAGGAGGAGATAAGGAAATCCCAGCTGTTGAGGGAAGGGGTGCAAGATCCACAGCTGTGCCGGTCCGTGCATGTGGTGATGGTGATGATGGTGATGGTGGTGATGATGGTGATGATGATGATGGTGATGATGGTGATGGTGGTGATGATGATCCCAGTTCCACACCAATACTCTATAAATAGAACTTACAAAACTGAATGTGATCAGAAAAAAACCTAAAAAACTGTGTACAGTCAAACCAATTACAGTTATTTACGTGCAGTGCATCCCATTTATGCCTAATTACTGTGAGATATAATAATGATTGTGTACTTCATTAAATATGTGTCAGATTAATTTAATTTCTTAGATTTTATTTGATGGCTACTCTAAACACAATATATTTGTGCTCTGGCTTCCCAGTTTGTTTGTAACGTGTACAAATTGGTCATTTGCCTACAACTTAAAAAAAAAATTATGATGCCAAAGCATTTCTACTTGAGGAGATTAGGAACCACAGATTGATAAATAAGTGGCCCTGTTCCTACAATTTCTTTATCAATAGGGGGGCATCACCCTCATATTTTGGGCGATTAGGGCCCAGTGAAGATCAGGTGGTGGATAATTTTGCCATGTTTGTTTCAGGCAAAATCACTGGAAAAGAAATATCAGGAAGAGCTTTTTTAAAAGGTGAGAAGTTAATGCAAAGAGGAGGCCATATGGTAGAGGGGGAAAGGCAAGGAGGTAGAGTGAGGCAGACCTGCCTTCTCTCAGCCTCTCTGAGTGAGCCTCAGTGTTCAGATCCGTAAAATGGGAGTCATAATTCCTACCTCATGGAATTGATGTAAGGATTACATGAGGAATGCAGATTGTCCAATAAATGCTAGCTATTGAAATCTTTAGAAGAATGTGGAATTCACCAGAAGATAGCCTCTGAAATGGGGAAGACAATCTTATTCCTTCTGCCTGAGTGAAGTTTATAGGAAAACTGTGGCTCACTGCTTGAATATGAGCCTCAAACTCCTACATATTAGTTTAAGCCATATGAAGTTATTTTATAGGTCGAAAAATGGTCCAGTGGCGGCCATTTTGTGTGGCTCCATCTAACACGAGTAACGGAAGTTACTTCCACCCGTCTGCCCAACCTCAGTGACTCCAAATTGTGAGAGCCATACGTTCATCTGACGAGGCAGACTAAGCTTTCTCCAAGAATGCTAAGCAAAGCTGGCTCTCAAGAGAAAACCCAGAGAGACGGAGGGAGAGCCAAGATGTGACTGATCTATTAGGTAATGAAATGCTCTTTAAAATCTAATGAAAGCCAAAAAATAAGGACTAAGATTAAGCAAGCCACTGCGTGGGGCGTAAGATATTTATGGTGATTGTTATCTTTGTTGTTGCTGGTCCCCCCTGGGGGGCTGTGGGGGATAGAGTAGAAGAAAAAGAACTGAAGAGTCCAGACGTGCTGAAGAGGAAAGATTTAGAACCAAGAAAAATAGATCCTAGTATTTGAAAGAACTTAGTTAAGTTCCCCCTGGAAAAAAGAGCAGCTAGCGTCTTTAACGCTGGTGGTCTGCTCAGGCAAAAGAAGAAAGAAAAAACACTGACTACGGCACGGGAAGGAAATACCTTTGTAAAAATGTACTTAATGAAGTGTTTTTAAGTGTTACTTGAGATTGGAAGGTAGACAAAACTGCCTTCTGTGATGATCTTTTCATAGACGCATGCAGCTGGAAGAGATAGTTCAGTCTTATTTCCTGCCTCCGGGAGCTGTATAACTAAGCCGTCCGATTTGAATGGTTATCCAGTTCATTTTTTCTGAGGTCTTAAACCACACTCTGCTCTGAGTTCTGAGCTTGCCTGTTACCTAGCACAGGCAGAGGGTGGCACCCCTCTACACCAGGCCCCCATCCCACCTCATCCCAGGATATGGGCTAATAGAGCCTTCCGCAGAAACTAACTGGATTCTCCTTGGTGCATGGATATTATTACAGATACTAGCAGTCCTCGGCCTTCCATCACTTCCGAGTGCATGGCCTGCGGGCTCTACAACTCACACATAGCCTCTAGAAGTCTCTGCACTGGGAAGAGAGCTGTGAAGGACATTCTGCTCAAACACTGAGTCTGCAGGGAACTCGGTCACTTCGGATGTGGCTGGAGCCATAGCTGAGTTGCGGCAGCTCACTTCTCCCTCCAGCTAATTAGCATCAGGGCACAGCAGCAAAAGCAAATGAGGTGTGAATTCCATCAGTCGCAGGCTCTGTGCCAGGCTGGAAAAGGTCTACTTAAATCAACAAGAGCCCAGAGAGGGGGATCACATCTACCAGGATCTCTAACAGTCCAGGAAGGGCTCACTAAACCTGGGTATGGGTCCCCAAAGAGTGGCCACAGAGCACCTTGCAAACCCAAGATGATCCAAACCCTGTAGGTGGTCAGTGGTGCAGGCAATGACTCTTCAGGTGTGCTCAGAACCAGCTCACCTCTGGACTAGCAGTAAGCAAAGACACCACCCGTTGTCTCCTCTGCTGTGGCTCCTTGCCCAAGAAATCAGCAGCCCAGGAGATAGCCCCATTGGGTTACAATCCTGTTAGATAAATGCCTGGAAATGTCCTTAAACTGTTTGCTCCTCTTCTCTTTAAATGGACGTGCAGGGCTAGTCTTGTAAGCATTTCAGAGAAGTCTTGGGACACTAGGAGCCCCAGAGCCAGCAGGTCCTGGAAGAGGTGGGGAGATGTAAGAAACTTCATTTATGCCACTGGTGCTAGGATCTAAGTTTTCTAGAATCTGCATTCACCCTGTAGCCTGTCCAGGAGTCATAGCGAGTCAGAACCCCAGTGGGGAAGCCATCACGTTAGAGCTTTCCCACAGGTCACCAAGCACGTGCTCCCAATTCTTTGCTGACTACAGTCATACAGCCCTTACCTTAGCTCAGCCATGCCAGGTACTCTGGGAGGACGAAAAGGGAAAGTGCTTCTTTTATCAGAACTTAGGAAGTATTTGCTATTCTTATATACTCGGAGAGCATTAAGATTCCTCAGGGAGCAAGAGAAACCTGAGAAAGAGTCATTGGCCTAATTTGGGTGGCTGAGTGTTTCCTGGGCAATTCTGTGAATTGCAATTGAGCCCTCGCCACTGTTCTGGGGAGGTTAAGGGGAATCTTTCTCTGCACAGCACGACGTGTGGACGTCTGCTGTACCTGGGCTGGCCCCATCAAAGAAGGATGCTAGCGATGCCTGTGTGGCGCTGAGCGCTCCCATGTTTCTGGAGTGGTGCACTTAGATTTTGCACAGAGAAATTCAGTTCCATGGCCACAAATTCCTTTGCAGATGTGTCTTGGCCACACAGGAAGGCAGACAAGAATACAAATGAGGCCACAGAGCCAGGAAACTGTCGCAGGGTTGGCAAGCAGATGGAGACCAGTGGCAGAATCCAGGAATGGTGGAGAACATGGACTTCAGGGTCAGAATTGTACAAATCCTGGAACCTTCCCTTACTGAGACCCGGGGCAAATTCCCCAGCCCTTCTGTAGGGATGGGTGATTGGTCCTTTCTCACGAAGATGAGGTCCCAAAAGGGATGATGGTAATAGGTCGTTTCTCCCTGGGATGGAGGAAGAGTAAGTAACAATTGGTAAAACACTCACTTAGAACCCGGTCTAGAACATAACTAAGTACTTGCTGTGTGGTGCCTGTTTCTTTTATTATTATTCTTACACAGGGAGGACTGCATACAGCATAGAACTGCTAATGCCTCGTGTTTTGAATAATACTTTACAAATGGTGGTGCGGTGCTGTGAACCTCAGCTTATCTGATCAAATCCCAAGCCCTCAGGGTGGAAGAGCATGGAGCAAAAAAATGGCCTGAAAATTTCCATTGCCCTTCTCTCTTGCTGGGTGGGTAAGCACCTGGAGAAAGCACCAACTCTCTTTCTGAAGTGGTTCTCCAACTCAGCAGGGTTTTCTGGCCTCGACTCTCTGTGCTACACATTGACGTTTACCTTTTCCAAAGTATGGAGTTAAAATCCACTACCACAGCCATTTTACTAAAATGCATAGAATCGGGTTCCCACTTTTGAAATAGGCAAAAAAAAATTTCATGTCTAATAAGTCCTTTGTACTAATAAGGCAGTTACACACACACACACACACACACACACACAGTGTTGACTTTGCTTTGCTTCTGGATAAATTCTGATCTCCCCTTCCTGTTTCAAAGACTTAACAAGAGAGAGCATTTTGGATCTGGAAAGGTCTGAGAATGTGTCTAATCCAATGTCTTCATTTCTCAGGTGAGCAAACAAAGGCCCAGGATAATGAATTCAATGAGTCCCAGGTGTGCCACTACCCACTTTAAAGGTGGCTTCAGTGTAGCTTAGGCGGGAAGTAATGTGAGTTTTGATGTCTCAGTGGGGTGGGCAGGCTCACTACAGGGGCATTTTGATCCCTAAGGAAAAGAGTTTTCTGTTTACACACATGCATGCACATTTAAACACATACTCTCTCTCTCTCTCTCTCTCTCTCTCTCTCTCTCTCTCTCCTTGCTCCCAGTTTTGCTGTGTCCCCAAATTTCTGATACTCTCCTTCACAGAAGGAGCTGAAGTAAACACATCAACAATCAAGGCCTTTTTTTGAGCAGAATAGATCCATTATTCTTTGGGTGAGCAGATTCCAGACTCTGATTTGGTGCTTGACTCAGCTTCTTCTCCCTTGGAGAGAGAGAGAGAGACATGGAGAAAAACTGCAAAAAACAGTATTACTAACAAGAACCCTTTCGACTTCTTTCTGAGTCCTGATTGACTGGGCAGCCCCCACTTCCCCACCCCAGGGCCAAGAGGCATTTTCTCAGTGGCCTGTGGTCCGTTCAGACCGGGCTACCGGTCAGCACTGCGGGTGTAGACCATGGAAGTGCGCTTCCCCCTATTCGAAGAAGGGCAGGTGCCTAAGAACAGTGAGAAATTATTCCTGGCCTGCCTTCCTCCCTCGGCCCCCGGCCCAGGTGAGGGCTGCCTGAGGACCGCAGTGCTTCACCTGCTGGGTGCGGCCGACTGCTGGATTGCCCACACCTTGCCCCTTAGTGCAATTTCTAACATCTGACCTTCTGGCAGGTTCTATCCCATCCTCTGCCATGGAGACCAGGACACCTCACAGTTCTGGTAACCTCCCTGAAGTGTTGGGAAGCCAACTGCTTAGAGTTCTTCCAAACAATGAATTTAAAATTCCATACTATTCTAGTAGCACTTTAATACCACTTATTGGAGGTGTAGACTTTATGAAGCCATTTCTACTTACCATTAAAACCTGTTGAAGATCCTTGTTACATTAAAGGAGAGAATATTTGTTAAAAGGCAAATGTCTATGGATATTTGCATATTCTTAAATGCATTTTTATTTAATAGTAGTAACATTCACTTAGCGTTTACCATGTTACTGGGCTCCAAATCTCATGTGAACCTATGGACTACATGTTATTCATAGCCCCATTTTATAGATAAGAAAATTGAGTCTCAGTGGGGTTGCATTATTGACCCAAGGACGATTAGCTTAGGATGCTGCTCTGTCAAGGACCTCCAGCCTCCCCGAGCCCTGGGATCCAGAGTTCTACACACAGTGTTCAGTGCTCATTTGGTGGCAGCTTAGAGGAAGGGGAACAAGAGCAGGAGAAGAACAAGAGTCATTGCAGGGAGGCTCTGACTTTGCCTCTTGTTTAAAGTATCTGGAGAATTTAGCAAAATTTTGAAGGCACACATTTCTATACTTTTGAAGGCAAAGGTCAAAAGTCAAATGTCGGCAGCCATGGAGGCTTGAATCACTGTGTGAAGTTAACCTGGGGGAAAAAATGTCTTCAGGGAGGAGAACTTTTTTATTGCTGAATTCTAGCATTTCCATCTGGCCAGGGCTGCTCCTCCAGAAACTTCTCGAAGAGTACACTGATAAGGGCCTGTAACACGAAATAGGATTCAGCCATCACAGAGGGTAGGACTCTGGGCCCTGGTGTAGCACTGCCCCGGGGAGCCACCGCTGACCTCAGGGAACTACAAAGAAGAGGCCCCGTGGAGAGTCACACCACTGCCGTCACTCGGGAGCTGTTTTCTTCCTTGGTTTGTTTTTTTCCTAAGAAAATGACGATAAAATAGCTTAGATTAAAGACATTGTGTTTGGAGACAGTCGGTTCTGGTTTTATTTATTAAGCAACTTTTATTTGATTGTGACAACACTGTAAAATGAGAGTCATGATATTTACTTTGAAGCTAACGTTGTCAAATTTAGCTGGAAAAAAATTAAAGATGGACACTGTTCTGTTAAATTTGAACATCAGATAGACAATGAATAATTTTTTAGTATATGGATGCCCCATGCAATATTTGGGACATACATATACTAAAAAATTATTTGTATTTTATCTGGTTACCCTATTGAAACATCAGTGTAACACAGCACCACCACCTTCAATAAAAATTAGTTCATGGCTATAATTTACACATTTTAAAGGAAATGGCATTCGCTAAAAGAAAACACAATGAATTGTTGACTTGAAGCAGTTTACCAAAATTTGTTATTTGTCAATTTCCCGCTTTAAATAAGTCTATAAATTTGCTATCAGAGAACCAATAGATTCTCCTGAGTTGAACTTCATTAGTAATTCATAAATAAAACATACAGAACATTTTGCAAGCATTGAAAATATTTTGTAACTATAGATAATTGTTTATGTGTTAAAGGAGGGAATTCATTCAACAAATACCCGTTGAGCACTCACTGAATCCTAGATGCTGTTGAAGGTTTGGGGGGACATCAGGAAAGAAAATGAACCTCCCTGTCCTCTTGGGTCTTCATTCTAGAGAATGATTTTTTGAGGATATGTGAATGTTAAACTATGGCCAAATCCAGGAAGCTTAATGATATTTCGTGGGGCCACATGACATTATAAAGATGTCTTTTTCATAATTTAGACTTTAGATATTTATTTTTCAGCATTTATTGGTTCTACAAGAATTATACATCCTGATATCCTTTTAAGTCGTTTAAGTTCTCTAGGGTTTTATGCCTGAGAATTATATAAACTTAAGAAGCTTTTGATTTAAAGGGACAAGCTAAATTGGGAGGGCACATGAAGCAAGACATGAATTCAGGATGTTACCTTTAGTTACAAAGTCTCAACTCCTAAATCAGAGTAAATTTACAAGGTGCCTGTCCCATCCTCCCCACCCTGCCCCATATTTGAGTGGAGATTTTTAGGAGCAGGGAATGTCAAGATGTTGAGGAGGAAATTAAACTCTAAGTTCCTAGGGGCTGTATCCATTGATGCATGCATATCAGTTTAGCAACACATTGTAGTTCTTATTCTCCACTTGAGAGGTAGTAAATTGCTTTTGGGTAGAAATGAATTAACCCTTTCCTATGACTACATTACCATAACATACTGTCAGAAATGATTTAGTAAACTGAATATGGAAGGCTAAAAACCTTCATATAGTTCCAAGAAATAAATTGATTACTGTGTCCTTTTTTCATTAGTATGATCAGATTCACAAGATGATTTCATGCTCATACTCATTTTCATAACCTCTATTGTGTATCTCAGCAGACTCAAGGTTGGAAGAATGTAAAAGGTTATCTAGTTCTACCTTCTTGTGTCTATCAGATGCTCATTTCCCTCTATAACATCCTCACCAAGTGGTACAACATTTTAAGGTAACCTAGAATAAGTTTCAAGGATCTAGTTTAAAAAAACAAAACTCTTTGCCTCCCTATTCCTTTCATTTAGAGCAAGAAAACAAGATAGTCTGTTCCTCTCATTTAGAGCAAGGAAACAAGATCAGGTCAGAGTTTTGAGAAACTTAAAGCACTGCAAAGAAGGATGCCCTGTATTTCTTACTTGAGGGAAGAAAAATAGCTGGTAAACTGTTTTTTATTACTGATAATAGCAATTCTATATCCTAAATCTAACTAACATTTGGTATCTAAATAGCATCTCTATCTGAAAACAACTCATGTAAGATTATTATGTGCCAAGCACTGTGCTAGGGCATTTTCAAGTCATTTCTTATTTAATTAAAAAATTCATCATTTAATTTTCACAAGACCCTTAAGACAGCGTCTTATGTTCTTGGCTAATAATGATGATCAGGGTGAGCGTTAGAGAAATTAAGTAATTTGCCTACTATTTTAATATTAAAGGGTAATTTTGGATCATAGAATCTTGTTTTCTAATTTTCTAGGATTTCTCTCGATATTGTGTCAGAAATGCAGGATGGGAAATCTTACATCTATAGTGCTTCTATTACTTCATACAGCCTTATTCTCAGAGTCATATGATACATCCCCATGCTGCAGGAGAAACAGTCTATACCTAAATATATATATATATATAGTAACAAATGAGTGCTATTATTTTTCTTCTCCTAATTTAACCATGGATACAGTAAAGATGAAAATGTGTTTGATTCCAAGCACTACTGTACTTTAAATTTGATTAAAAAATAAAAACCTTGTTCATTCCACAGCAGCAGACTACACATTTATCTCAACACAGCTGGAACATTCTCTAGGATGGGCCATATGCTAATTCATAAAATAAGACTCAATATAAAAATATTGAAATCATACAAGTATGTTTTCTGACCATCATGGAAATAATGGAAAGAAATTTGGGAAATTCACAAATATAGGGAAATTAAACAACACACTTCTAAATAACCAGAGGGTCAAAGAAGAAATTGCAAGAAAAATTAGAAAATGTTTTGAGACGAAATAAAAGAAGAATACAACATATCAAAACTTATGGGATGCAGCTAAAGCAGTGCTTAAAGGGCAATGTATAGCTGTACAGTGCCTATATTAAAAAAGAAGAAAAGCTCTCTCGATTCAGACCTAGTGTGCAATAACACGGCTAAATGCATGGACAGAATCATCAGTAGATACAGGACCTGTTATGGTTCCTCCTTGGGAATTTGGTAAAGAAAATTGCTATCAGCCTGCATTCTAAGTGCACTTGCTTTTTCTATGTCAAAACAAAGATCAAAAGATGAGCTGTGGGGATTTGGCACTCTAGTTCCTGCAAGAACACAGTAGCTGGTGGTGCCTGAACCTACAACACCACTTCTACCATCACAGCAAAATTCATCAGCTGAAGCCTGAAGGAATTGAAAAACCAGTAGAAGCTCTGGCATTTGAAACATTGCTAACCCATAATAAATGAGTTAATTTATGTAACTAAAAGAAGAAGGAACAGAAGAATAGGAAGAAGAGGAAGAAGAAGGAGAAGAAGGAACAGGAGAAGAGAGGGGGAGATAGAAGATGGAGGAGTGAGAAGAGGAGGAGGAGTGGAGGAAGAAGAGGAGGAGGGATCTAAAATCAATAACCAAATCTTCCACCTTAAGGAACTAGAAAAAGAAGAGAAAATTAAACTCAAAATGATCAGAAAGAATGAATACTAACAAACTGAATCCAGCAACATATAGAAAGATTCCTATACCATGATCAAATGGGGTTTATCTCAGGAATGCAAGGTTGGTTTACCATTCAAAGTCAATTAATATATCATATTAGTAGAATAAAAGACAAAGACCATATAATCATCTCAGTAGACACAGAAAATGAATCTGACAAAATTTAGCAACCTTTTGTGATTTAAAAAAAAAATTTGCTCAACATTCTAAGACTAGAAGGGAACTTCCTCAACCTAATACAAGGCATCTACAAAAAACAACAAAACAAAACAAAATAAAACAAAAACTCATCATACCTAATGGTAAAAGAATGAATGCTTTTCCCCTTAGATCAGGGAAAAAATTTTAGGATATTCAGTTCTATTTAACATTTTACTAAAAGTTCCAGCCAGGGTAATTATGCAAGAAAATGAAATAAAAGCCATGCACATTGAAAAGGAAAAAGCAAAATTACCTCTATTTGTAGATCACATGATTTTGTGCATAAAAATCTTATGAAACCCACTAAAAAAAAACTATTAAATAATAAATGAATTCAGCAAGTTTGCAGGATATAAGATCAATATATTTCCATATACTAACAATAAACATTCTGAAAATGAATTTTCAATAGCATTAAAAAGAATAAAATACTTAGGTATAAATTTAACAAAAGGAGTGAAAGATTTATACACTGGACACCACAAAACATTGTTGAAAGAAATTCAAGATCTAATTAAGTGGAAAAACATCCCTTGTTCATACATCAGGACACAATATTTATCAGATAGAAGTACTCCCCAAATTCATCTACATTTTCAGCATAAGCCCTGTAACGGGACCCAGAATAGCCCAAACAATTCTAAAAAAAAAAGAACAAAGTTGAAAAACTCACAATGCTCAGTTGGTACAGCTGCTTTAGTAAAACAGTTTGGCAGTTCCTCAAAGTTAAACAGAATTACCATATGACTCAACAATATCACTCTTAGGAATATACCCAAGAGAAATGAAAACACATGTACACACAAAAACTTGTACATGAATATTCATAGCAACATTATTTACTTTTTTAAAAATGGAAGCAACAAGTGTACATCAAGTGATGAATGAATAAATAATATAGAATATATGTCCATACAATGAAATATTGTTTAGAAATAAAAGAAATGAAGTACTGATATACACTACAACATGTTGCTAAGTGAAAGAAGTCGGTCACAAAACACCACTTATTGTATGATTCCATTTATGTAAAATAGCCTCAATTGGCATATTGATGGAGATGTAAAGTGGATTGGTGGTGCTTAGGGCTTGAGGTGAGGCATGGAGGGAGGGAATAGGGACTAACTGCTAACAGGTACAAAGTTTCTTTTCCGGGGCATGAAAATGTTCTAAAATTAGGCTGTGGTGATGGTTTTACAACCCTGTGAAAGCACTCAAATACATTAAATTGTACACTTTAAATGGGTAAATTGTATTTAATGTGAATTCTATTTCAAAAAAAACTGATTTAAATAACAGGACATGGCACCCTACTCTATTCTTTTCTAAATCTACCAGTACTCAGACTATCCCTCAAATCTTTTCAATAGTTTTAGTATTGCTCGTTCAAGCCCTAGCTTTAAAAATTCATGACTTGTAGGAAGCTTTCTTAAAATAACTCCTGTGTTCTATACTGATCCGTTTCTGAATGGACATTTCTTCAGAATGTATTCGGCCGTTTAACCCCTGCTTCTATACTTTTGGTAATTGTTCTGGAGTCATTTTCTCCTTGACATTTCTGAGCCTCGGCTAATTTCCTCAAGTCCTTTACTTTCATTACCTATTGCTGCAGGGCTCCCCTGGACGGCTGATGATTTCATTTGTTCCTGAGCTTACAGTTGGGAGCTCACCAAAACTCACACCCAGTCCATGCAAGCTTTGACCTTAGTCTCTATTCCGGTCAGGGTCCAGGCAGTAAACATCAGGCTGACTGAAAGGGTTTGACAAGAGTTGACTGAAACACTGTTACACAGAGGTGTGGGCAGGATTAAAGCACAGGGATGGAAAAGCACCAGATTCTAGCAAGCCCATGCCGCCTTGAAGCTTGAAGGAAAAACTGGAGAAAACAATTGTTAAATCAAAGACCATAACCTTGGAAATGGGCTCACCTCTGCCGAGCTCCAGGCTCAGAGGAAGGTAGCAACTGCTGAAACCCTGGCAGGAGTAGGCACTGGTGGACACAGACAGACACAAACATCCCCCTCTCCTTTTCCCTCTTCCCACTCTCTTATCCTCTACTGTTGACCCAACCCAAAGGAAGCCAGAGAACCAGGACTCGTCTGTAGATGTCAGCCTCCCAGGGGAAAGATGGCAAAGAGGGCAGAGATGGATCTAGAGGGGCTGATGCGGGTGGACCAGCACAAGCTCTGACCCACCAGGGTCACTGGTCTCTAAGCCCCAGGGTTCCAGCCTCCAGCTGGGTCTGGGAAACCTCTCCTTGATTGTCTAGGAACATAACTGCTGCCACTTCTCTGTGCCGCTGCTTCCGTACTTTGTGGCACTTTCAAAAGCAGCTATTATTTCAGTCCCTCAGAGGTCTCTGCAGGGGATCTTTGATCTCGTTGACTTAGGAGAGGTGTCTCTCCCCACCAGTAGTTACAGCCCTTCATTGAGTCTTTCCCCTCCGTTTTCACAGCCTCCTCCACCTGGAAACACAGACAGGTCCCCTCAGGCCTGAGTCAAGGCAGATTTTCTCCTCCATCCCTTCTTCTCCCAGGAGAGCCAGGCTGGGGAACGTATCACCCAACAGCCCCCTCAGAACCACTTCCACCAGTGACAGTTCTCATGTGTCCCAAGCTGAGCTACACGTCGTTTTGCACTCTCACATCCAGAATTCCTTATCCTCTGTTTCATATTTTATTTGATGCTGGGGCAGCAGTGGGAGGGGATTGTTGTAGAAGGAGCCTCAATATTTGGGGGAAATTGATGACTGTGCTCTGCTTATAATGTACTGATGACCACAGGGGCTACTACCTGGTCAAATAGGACATTTTGCCCTTCCAGATAATATAGTCTGACGTTTCTGCCTTCGTATTTCTTTTGTCATGATCTTGCAATGTGTATTGGCTTATTTTACACTCAGACCTAAAGGGTTCTCTACGCTGTCACCCACTACAGAGTAGTACCATAATTTTTTTACAGGTCTGTTTTAACAAGTTGAAGACCTGCTTATCTTACTTCTGAGTTTGCAACTATTTGCAGATCCTTGAGGTTGCCGAATATCTGACCTCTGTAAAAGTGAAACATCATTAGCTTCGCTGTTACTTTCTCTTTTCCTCTGGAATCATCCAGCAGTTACTGAATTCAGAAGATTCAATCATGTGTCAAGTTTAAAGAAATAGAAGTAGAAAATGTTATCCAAGCAGATGTTGATGTAAACCTGCAACATTGACACTGCTTGAGAAATTGTCAGAAATGCAAATTCTCAGGCCTGGCCCAGACCTACTAAATCAGACACTCTGGGAACCCTCCAGAAGGTTCTGATGCAGGTTAAAGTTTGGGGGTTTTTTTTAACTTTTTTTTATTGAGTTATAGTCATTTTACAATGTTGTGTCAAGTTCCAGTGTACAGCACAATTTTTCATTTATACATGAACATATATATATTCATTGTCACATTTTTTGTTTTCGCTGTGAACTACCACAAGATCTTGTATATATTTCCCTGTGCTATACAGTATAATCCTGTTTACCTATCTGATACAGGTTAAAGGTTATTTAAACTTTAAATAGTGTTCCAAGGGAGGAGAAAGAGTATGTCTTAGTCTGGGTTCTCTATGGTGCGTAAATGATGGACATCACCATTGGGCGTAGCCTTTGAATTAGCATTCATACCCTTTTGTGTTACTGTCCTAAAAGAAGGCAATGTGGGGCTAGTCTGCGTTCATTCAATGGCATCACAAATAGTTAACCCATTGAGTATCAGAAACCAGCTGCACCCAAGGATTGGGAGAAATTCATCCTGGCCACAGTATTTGGTCAGTACCTCTGGGATTTATTTGGTGCAATGTGCACAGTAGATACGGGCAAGATGACCAGGCGTTGGTGTTTTTAAGCATGTGTGATGACAGTGTCTTCGTCATCCTTGAGTGCCCCAGAGAACTGGCCACTTGCCTCATTCTTAGCACAACCCTCATAGGCAACTGGAGAGGAAGCTGGCAGCCCTGCCTTAAAAGAGCTTACTGTGTACCAAGCTGTCAGACCCATTAAAAAAATGGTATCCTCCTGGAAGAGGATAGTTGTGAACCAGGTTCCATGGCTGCCTCAATATTTTCAGGCATCCTGTTGTGTTTACTTCTCTTCCACTCATGCTGATTCTCAGACTTCAAAAGAGGATGTATGGTTTGTCCTGAGAATCCAGCCCTCCCAGAATAACCAGTCACGCCTCCTTCATGTTGCTAACGGGTAGCTGCTTTTTTAAATTAAGTAATTAAAATTTTTACTCAGCCTCTTAGTCACCTTAACTTGGCTTTATTTTATTTTGGTGGAAAGCAAATCACTTGGCTGGTAGAATTTGGTTTAATTGGTCACTTGGCTCCAGGTGTGATGACTTTTTCATTAATGTTTATTCAACAAATATATTTTATTTAACTTTCCCTGAAATAACCCAGCTGACTCTGATTGCTCAAGATGTGCAGAGCTCTGAGGAGGAGATATGATTCCAGAATTTCTGTGATAATACGAGGGTAAAACTCAAGAGAGAGACACAGCCTGAAGGCTTAGAGATTTAGCCTGGGGATAAGCAAGTCATGCAGCAAACCACAGTGTCCTGTCTTTTTCTCTGGGTTCCAAATCTCTTAGTTCTTCTGTATTCCTCTCTCTCTAGGGTCTTGTGAGTGTGTGTGGGCACACACGCGTGCATGCGTGTTTGTGTTTGTGTATTGCACCTTGTGCAAAATATAATAATGGCATTTTACCACAGTTTTTTTTTTAAAAAAAGGTTAAAAAGCAAAAATGCATAATGGCTAACAACATGGCATATCTGAGAACTTACTCTATAATGGGCCCCAGGCAAAACACTTTCTTGTATTACATCAGTGCTTACCAGAACTCAGTAGCTTTTAAAAAATATTTTCTGCTTTTCTTTCTTGCTCTCCAGTTTCTTGTATTTGGAAAATGGAATTGTTTCTTTCCAGCCTCTAAGAGTCTCCCCCTCTATGTGGCCCCATCCGAAATGGTTTGGTGTTTGTAGTTATGCTAACTTGACAAAGAGAGAACGTGGAATGCTGAGTGAGAACTGAAGGTTGTTATGATGAAAAATGAGTGATGCGGTCTTCTGAGGTGGACTCTGCAAGACTCTCTTGCCTTTGCGGTAGCAGAGGCCAGGCTGTGGCCTGCTGGCTGTGCCCGCTGTGAGTCACAGAAAGCTCCTTTGCTTATAAATCCGTGGAGCTGAAGGTCATGCAGAGGGCTTGCCCACACTAGCTTATTTACTCTAGGATCAGAATCAAGACCTTAGTTAATCTCAGTTATATCAGTGTTTCGTATTTCCCGCCGCCACCCACTTCCACCCAAATTGCTCCTGCACTGGCCCTGCCAGTTGGCCAGAACAGACTGGCAAATGATCATTCCTCAGGACAGCCAGAGCGTGTACATCAGGCTCGGATGCCGTCAGGAGAAATGCAGTTATTCTCATGCCATTGGTAGACTGGCGCTCATGTTAATATGAGGAAAAGAATTGTTCCTCCGCCCTTGTATTAAAAGGCTTAAGGTATGGAGGTCAGTTGTAAATGTTGGACTGGTGACCTCGCCGGCCTGCTGGGTGAGTCAGAGCTCATAAGGTGACATTAAAATAAAACAAAACTCCGGCACTTCAGCTGAGTGAGTGACCTTAGGTGAGCTTCTTAACCTTTATAAATATCCATTTCTTCGTCTTTAAAATGAGTAGCAGCACCACTTACAAAGTATGTTCTAAGAATTAAATAACTCATGAAGGAAGATTTGCTGGTTTATTCACCATTTACTCTGTCCCAGGCTTTGGATATCCCTTTATAGTCATTATCTAAGTGATTTCCAAAAAACCTGAGGAGATAGTCTACATGAACATGCTGAAAACAGTGCCTGGCATGTCGGAAGTACCCCATAAGTGTGGAATATTGTTTTACTCTTTACTGAGAATCTCTTCTGTCCAGGCACTGTGCTAGGCACTAAGAACAACAAAAGGAAAAAACGATGGAGTTCCTGCCCTCGGGCAGCTCACAGTCTAATTGAAGAGACATTGAAGCAAATTAACAATTAAAGTGCTGCGTGTTGTTTACTGGACTTTTCATGGTGATCATTTCATAATGTATTTGATTATCCGGTCACCATGAAACAAACATAATGTTATACATCAACTCTACGTCAATTAAAAAAAAAGAAGAGAATCTGAAAATAATAATGAAATGAAATAAAATAAAAATGCTGTGGGTTAAGTGCTGTGAGAGTGGCATTTGCAGGTTATTTCTCTGGGATGATGGAAGAGGAGCAGGAGGTTCTTGTTGGGGAGAGGGCCAAAAAAACCGTCCCGGGAGTGGGGGGCAGCGTTTGATTATGTCTTGAAGGACAGGTTAAGTGTCAGCAGCAGACAGAGATCCAGTGAGGTACGGAGTGATTGAGGAGAGAGACACTCCAAATGATAATCAGAAAAACCTCCTCCCCCGCCCTGCTGCCCCGAAGAAGGGAAAAAAACAAAAAAAAAAAAAACAAAAACAAAACCCGGGTCATGGAAATTGGTGGCAGAGGAAAGAGATACCATTTGAGCCAAACCCCAAAGCTAGACTTAGATACTGTGAGGAAACTACATTAGCAGAGGCTGGACGGGGGCTCACGTGAGCCGACGTGACACCCTGATTCTGACATACTCTCCTAGTGCCCAGATCTTTTAAAAAGAGCTTGAATAATCTCTATACTCTCTCCAGTGTCTTAGATTCTCCCTGACTGGGAAAATTCATCTTTAGTGCCAATTTAAACCTCTTGGCTGCAGTTTTTCTCCATGCTTATTTGTGAATACGTGTGGAATTTGGTTCAAGAATAACTTAAATCTGTTAGGGTTGTTTGTTTTTTTTTTTTTTTCCCCTACTCTTTGAGGTTTAGCACGTGTTTTCCAAGATCCTGTGATTCTCAGGGCTTGGTATTTAAATACAACTAACACTCTTCTGGGTGCAAAATACCACCACAAAACTATTTGAAAGATTTCTGGCAAAGAAGAGGAGTGGAGGGCGGGAGGAGAGGGAAGGCACTGAATGAAGTGGCTCTTTGTCTGTATAAATATACAAACCTGTGTCAAGACTCTTTACCCTTCTACTGTCCCTTCAACCCCTCAACAGGTGGCGCGAGCTCATAGACATTTGTAGAGCAGATGGGATGTCATTTTAATGTTGCTTCTAATTGACAAGGGCCTCGCGGTGGCTGTGTGCGTGCGGCTGCATGCCTGAGTTAGGGTGGGCAGTGGAATTAGAAACTGCTACCTGCTCCTTCTGGCAGAGAAGAAAGAGTTGTAATTGTGTCAGCTGGCTAGAACACATCGTGTTAACTCAAAGGCCTTATTTTACTGGTTTTATGTCCCTTGACTTGCCAGTCCTTCCCTCCCCTTTGCATACCTCTGAATTTTGGGCAACTTGAACAAGGAAACCTTGTTCCTCTGAAAATTACCTTGAGCATAAGCTCAGCATTTTCCTGTCCAGATTTTCATAAACAATTCAGGTTGCATTAAATTTACACCGGAAATTAGCTTGTGCTTCTCAGAAATGGTCCAAAGAGGAAGTGAAAAGGGCTGGGAAGTAGCTCAAGCAGTCCTTGGAGTCTAGCAGGTATTCGAATCAGAGGATAAACAACACAGAGTCGGAAGTTCTGTCCCCGAGCAGCCGTAATTTTTGCAATTCTCATTCTATAAGCCATATGGTGAGTAGATGCAGCCCCACTTCCTGTAGGGAACACATGCAATGCCAAGACCACAGCCACCTCCACCTCCTCACTCAGCATCCATGAGGACCCTGCACGCTAATTAGAATACTGTTGTTTATACAAAACAGAGCAGAAAACACTTATTTGATCAGTTGAGGAACGATCTTTTAAATTGTATGGGTTCCTTCAATCATGCAGCTTCTTGGGAGAAAACAAATCCCAATTATTAATCATATCCTATTAGATCAGACTTGAAAACAATTTATATGATAATGAGGAATTTACCGAGCCCGCTGAGTGTATTCTTTTGTGCCTGAGTCTAGGGGTTATTTCTAAGACCTTCATGGTCATTTTCCTCTAATCAAGGGCATACGTTTTCATTTTAGGCCCTCAGACAAATTTTGGAAATAGATGTCTTTTTATTTCTTCCTTTCTTCTCCACCCAATTTCATTACTGTGTCCTTAACTCAAGAGGAGGAAAAGAAAGAGAGGATGGAGTTAGAATAACTTACTCTCTCCTAAGCCCCAAGTCTATTAATGAAAAATAGTAGAAATGATTTTTTTTTACAGTAGTGAGTGAGCTGCAAACATCCAAGGGATACAGTGAGTTACTCTTCATCATTAGTATTAAACAGAATTGAAATAAAACTTTAATAACCACTATTATCATTTATTCAGTGCTCCCTTTAAGCCAGGGAGATAGAGTATTGACTGCTTTTCCACATAACAACAATAAAAGTAGCGAATATATTTTTATTGATCATCTACTATATGCCACTCCTCGTGTCAAGTTCTTTTTGCAAACTATCTCATTTATTCCTCTCATCAATACTATGTCATACTAATAACTATTATGTATAAAATAGATATACAACAAGTTTCTTCTGTATAGCCCAAGGAACTACATTCAATATCTTGTAGTAATCTATAATGAAAAAGAATATGAAAATGAACATATGTATGTTCATGTGTGACTGAAACATTATGCTGTACACCAGAAATTGACACATTGTAAACTGACTATACTTCAATTTAAAAAAAAAAAGCCATAGATATTTTCATTAACCTCATTTTATAATTGAAGAAAGTGAGACTTAAGAGAATACTGGATAAAGGTTGAACTTGAAGAGTCAAAATCTATGTGACCCTTTGATGAATCCTTAAATGGACAGGTTTCATTTGTTTCTTCCTTTCTTTGTTTCTGATGCAAGTAACCCCATTAATTGACCAGTTTTATATAAATTCAAGATATTTTAAGTTTAAAGGATTTTCTTACCTTGGCTGTAGGAACTTTCTTGGCCTGTCAAAATCTCAGAAATAGGACTAACCCGCCACACCCCTGAACATTTCTGCTTTCAAGAATCCTGTGCTCTGGCCCAGCAGACTCTTCTCCCTCACAATGCTGAGGATACAGGAATCCTTTTCCTCACTGATTTCCTGGCACATCAGTGTTTTCAAACTAGAATCAAAATAGAGTCTGAATATTACTGCTGCCTAGCCTGATTTAAAACTTTCATTATTTTTCCAAAGGATTTATTTAAAATATAAGATTACTGAAGTCAGATCACCATGTTTACTACTGAACATCAAGTTTACTCTTATCTAGGTTTTTCCAGTTGGAGGCAGCTTCCACGGTCTTCCCTGCGTTTTTTGCGTTTTGGATGGAAGAGGCTGACTGGAAACCCACCAGCATCCCCAGCGGAGGCTGTGCGGGGCAGACCGGTCTCTTTATTTTTAATTTGCCGTATATGAAGGGAGCTGCTCTGTAGCTGTTTTCAGTCTAGACAGGATATGATGATAATAGCACAAATAAAAGTTCATGTATTCCAGCCAGGGACAAATTAAGTGGGTGCAGAGCATAGATATATGTCCTGCTGTCAGTGACATGGAGCAGCACGCGGCCCACCGCAGGGCATGGTGCCCAGATTAACTGGCTTGCCCAGAACACATCTACGATTAGAAGAAAGCTCTCAGGAACTACTGGGCAGTGTGCATTTGGACTCTCAAATTTTTTTCTCATAGGCACTGAAAGTTAGATATTTTATTTTATAGACCAGGAGAATGAGTGGCGTTTGACACCATTGGTTTATGAAATGTTTTGCTGGTTTTCTTTCATAAGTTTTAGATCTTTCTGGGAGACACTGGCCACCATATGTTGAGATGATGCAGGGAGTATTAACTATTGCTTTGCGAAGGTGGCCAAGCCCTGGCACAGTCGGGGATTACAGAATTAGGGGGAGAGGGGTGTATCTTGAGTATAAGCATGAGCGAATGATCAAAGTGAGGCTTTTTATGTCACACGAGCTCCTGAAATAGAACCCCCGGGATTGCTGTGCTTTAGAAACACTGCCGTTTGTGCCTGGAGGAGTATAACAGTGATCAGACATGGCACCTGGCTGCCTGCACTCCACTCTGAATCAGCTGGAAAGGGAAGGAATCATGAGAAATAGCCAACGGCCCAGAGCAACTTCAAAAATAGTGTCTCTCCGTGGAAAAGCTGGAGATGAATAGTAAAGAGGTTAGACACTGTATCCAAAGAAAATCAAGGGTGAAATTGCTTGTGTTGCTGACCAAAGGCTAAATGCTTCTCTTGGATGCAGACAAGCAATTCCAAGGGCCTCCGCAGAACCTGGGTGTGCATGAGCCAGCGATAAAATTCAGCCCAATAAAGAGCTCTTGTTAATCTGTGACACTGTGTTTATCATCAAACCTGCAAAACCAGGAAAGTTAAACACTGTGGGTGGATCAAAAGAGGTGGTCCCTGAATATTTATTATTATTAAGGAATTTTGAGGAAATATGGAGAAAACCTTTTAAAATAGGACTCCCAGCAGCTCCTGCTTGCTTTTTTTGGATGCTGGATGCTCTCAGGTTCCATTCCTTAAAATTTGACCGTCGTGCACTCCATTTCCTTTTTGTACATTCAACAACATATAAACTTTTTGCAACACATTCTGTTGTTTAACAGTGAGGCATTCAAGAGTGATCAGAAGTAATCAAAAAGGTTATGCTTTCTGGGACGGGGTTTTGAGAAAAACCCTTTCTTTGTCTCTCAGCTTCAGGAACTCAATCCTTCCAATTCTTACAGTTCTTTACATGGAGAATCTAAAAGTCTAGGACTTTAAGTGAGTGCTGAGAATTCCTGCCCACACAGTACATCAGAGACCTTGCCGTCTAAGGTGCTGGTATCCTGTGCTTTGATCTCTGCCACTCTCATCCACTGAGGTATTCAGTCAGTCAGTCAGTCAGTCAAGTGTCTGGCTGGCATTGAATTTGGCTCCATGAAGGCTTGACTCTGGAGGTGGAATAGTAGCAGGCATGTTTCAGAAGGTGGTGAATAGGCAACATTACAAAATATATCAGAGGTGGGTATAGCTCAGTGTAGGGTGACTGCTTAGCATGCATGAAGTCCTGGGTTCAATCCCCAGTACTTCCATTAGTAAATAAATAAATAAACCTAATTACCTGGCCCCCCCAAAAGAATTCTCTCTATATATAATCTATAGGGTCAGATGTATACACAGTAAACACAATGAATATTAGCTATTAGCATTAACTTTAGCTGTGCTTATCATTAAACAACGTAGTAATAATGTAGAAAATTATTCAAAGACAATTTAATTCGAAGTCCCACCATCCCAATGCATGACCAGTTTTTATTTTACATTTATTTATATATTTGTTCAAAAAATACTCACTGAGCTTCTGCTCTATTGCAAACATTGGTGTATAATATTTGCAGGTCCTCCTCTCACCTTTGTATATATACACCCCTGATTTCTCTGAGTTAGGTTTTTTATACAGAGGGTATTTTCTCATGGTGTTACATGTTCATTATATTAACATTTTAATCAGTAGATATTATTCCTTCAAAATCATCATTTATTTGACCATTCTTCTCTTGTGGAATATAAAGCTTCTTTCTAAATTTTCAATATGATAAAAAAAATGCAGTAATAAGCCTCTGAGCACAGAGCTTCTGATTTCTTTCCAATAATTTACCAGAATAAATTCCCAGGAATCTAAATACTGGATCAGAGGATATGCACATTTTTACGGATTTTGATGCATCCTGCCAAATTTCCAAACCTTGTACCAATTTACATTTATAATTTTCTTTATATCAGTCACGTTCCATTGCCACCTTCATGAAGATACTGCTTAACTTCTAGATGGAGAATTGAGGAACACTCTAGTCTCATCAAGAATTCATGCATAAGCCACATCTTATAAGCCACCTTCCAGATGGCTTAACCCAACCATTATATAAATAACTTCCACTAAGCAAGAAAGCTATTTCCTCCTCCCCAGATCTTTAGCATCTCCTATTTCCTTATTCCTTATTCCCTAAGACAATTCCTATACTGAAACACACACTCATAGTATTACAGAGCGTTAGAAATGGAAGCAACCTCAAGTATCTCTTTTTACCCCCTTTATGTTAGCATTAAGGATTCCGAGAGCCAGGGAGACTGTGAATTACTTCAGAGGACAGAGTTGGTGGGGAGATCTAGGACAAGATCCTTTGATTGGTACTTATGCTGGGAAATATCATGGGGGTTGGCCCATATACTAATATTGGAAAGAAGAAGAAAAAAAAATCAGCATGGTCTTTGGGCCAATATGACCTGCACATTAGTGAAGTGTTTAAAATTTTACTCCTTCCCTAGTGTGCTGGTGGCTTTTCATGTGTACTGTTATTGCAGGCTGTGAGATTACCTACTCAGCCCAGGGACTGTCAGCAATACATGGTGCACGTGGAAAGTAAAATGAAGGTTACCATCCCAGAAGGGAAATCAGGAAGCATTAAAATCTAAAGGATGCGCTCTCTTGAAGCCTTAAGACTAACCTCCTTAGCTGATAGCAGACAAGGTGCAGGTGACTGACCACCTGGTTCCGTGAGCTTTGAATCTAGACATTCCCTCACTAACATTTCTTAAAACAGAGAGCGTCAGTTTCCTCCAATACATCATGTTGTTTTATGTCTTTGTGCCTTTGTTCCTACTGTTCTCATAATCCTACCCTAGCTGAGCCCCCATGTGGCTATCGAATTTCAACCTGTCTCTGAGACTTATTAATTCAGATGAAGCCTCTTACAGGAAGGCTTCAATGATGCATCAAGGGTGCCCTGACCATCCAATCTCTCAGTTCATAAAGGGCCTGTGGATATTCTTTTATCACTCCAGGTTGAGAATATTTATGTGTCTGTCTCCCTCACTAGACTAAGCTCATCAAGATCAGAATCTGTGAGTTATTTTCATCTTCCTCAATCCTTAGTACAGAATAGACATTCTGTAAATATTTATTGAACTGAAATATCTGAAATATATGAATGAGGATTTGTGAATATCCTAAAATCCATTGAAGATGATCTGGGTCTAGCATCAGTAAAATGTGGCTAGAATGTAATTCTTTCTTAGAATGCTTACATCTGATCAGTTTTGTTGTATTATTGGTAGAAAATGTGTTAACAGGAAAAGAGTGGTCTGTTTGGCCTCTGTACAGGAGAAACCCGGCAACAATAGTTTCTCAAAAATGTAAATTATTATTGTCATCACCATCATCTCCTCTGGGATCTTATTCTGTAGTACTCTCTTAAATTTCCAACCCCCCCCTACTATTTCTTTTCTGCTTACCTTATACATTTGTTCAAATCTTTCATATGCATAAAAATATTTCTGCAAACCTCATGATCCCTTCTGTTATCTTTCCTCACTTATTTTTTCCCCATCATTTCCTCAATCCCCTGCAATCTAGTTTCTACTCCTTCCCCTACACTGAAATTGCCCTGGCTAAGTAGAGTCAGCAGTGACCCCCAAAGGGGGCCTCTCTTGTTGACTTTTCCCTAATGCTGGACACTGCTGATCCCTCCCCCTTCCTGCAATCCTCAGCTTCCTTGACAGTAAGCCATCATGATTCTCCTCCTACCTCTAGGACTACTCTAACTCATTGTGTCACCACCACATGTTGTTCTCTTGAGTGCTGGTGTTCCCCAAGTTCCTTTTTTCTCAGTTTTCCATTCTCACTTACCCCAATGGATTTCATTCATTGTTACCCATCATAATCACCTGTGGCTCTTTCAAAAAATAAAGATCCCTGAGAAAGGGAACATTTGTGAACTGCTGGTAGGAATGTAAATTGGTGCATACACTATGGAAAACAGTATGGAGGTTCTGCAAAAAATCAAAAATAGGACTACCATATGATCCAGCAGTTCTACTTCTGGGTATATATTCAAAGGGAATGAAAAAGCATCACAAAGAAATATCTGCACTCCCTTGTTCATTGCAGCACTATTTACAATAGGCAAGATATGTAAACAACCTAAATGTCAATAGATGAAAGGCTAAAAAAGATGTTTTTATATATATAAATGTAATTCAGCTGTGAGAAAGAAGGAAATCCTGTCATTTGTGACAACATGGATGGACCTCGAGAACATTACGCTAAGTGAAAGAAGTCAGACAGAGAAAGACAAATACTACATGATATGACTTATGTTTGGAATCTAGAAGAGCCGAACTCAATGAAGCAGAGTAGGATAGGGGTTACCAGGGGCGGGGGATGGAGGAACGGGGGAGATATTGGTCAAAGGGCACAGACTTCCAGTTTTAAGACAAATGAGTTCTGGGGAACTAATGTACAGCTTGGTGATTACAGTTAATAATACTGTACTATATACTTGAAAGTTGCTAAGGGAGTAGATCTTAAATGTTCTCACCATACACAAAAAAATGGTAATTGTGTAACAGGATGGTGATGAAGGTATTTGCTAACTGTGGTGGTAATCATTTTGAAACATATAAGTGTATCAAATGAGCATGTTGTACACCTTAAACTTACACAATATTGTAGATCAATTTTATCTCAACAAAGCTGGAAGGAGAAAGCAGGAGTATTTCAGGAAAAAATGAACAGACTGAACAGAACAGAGAAGTAGAAAATAGGAAATACAGAGAAATGTGAGGGGAAGTAGATTAGAGCCTCCCAGAGCACCTCTCTGTAGGATCAGAACAGAAAATCAAGCTGGAAAAGCAGCGTGGGATCTGGCAGCAGCTGACGTGCATGCGCCCAAGGGCCCCCGTTGTTCATTTTTGTTGCCTCTTGCCCAGATTAGCAGCATGACTGAAAAGTTGCCTTGTCTCAATTTTCACCCTTTTCTAGGTTCCACACTACCATTAATTACAAAATGAACCCAAATCAGACCACTTAACAGTTTATTTTCCAAAAGTAAAGATTTTACACTCCTGATTAGATGCTACTGAATACCAGGGCTGTCTTTTGTCAGTACCTAACCTGATGTCAGACATAACTGGCCCTCAATTAATATTTGTTGCCTGATGAATGAATGATGGACCCAAATCTCTCTAATTTGAATCAGCAAGAGAAAGACTAGTCAAAATTATGGACTGATGCGGAATATTCTCAAAGAGTACAAAAAGTAGTACAAATTCAGTGGCTTATTTAGAAGAATTATATGTGAAATGCTTTACGGCACTTTAAACCCGCTTTAAGATTGTTTTCTAATGTTGGTTAAATTATTCTCCCTTTATTTCTCTTTTTTAAGTTTTACCTTGTTAATGCAGTTAGTAAACTCCACCCCCCAGCACCGCCCCCACCCCCCACAAAGCAAATCTGTCCCAGTTTGGGATGAATCGTCATGAATCGTGATCAGTCATTCTAAATTAAGTAGATTTCTTCATGAATTTACCAGTGAATGAATGATTTATCCCTTTGCTATCATTAATCCTTAGCCTCTTACTTTTGCCTTTCAGTAGTTATTACAGAAAGAAATAGAATTTTCAGACAGATATTTTACTGTTTTTGTTTGTTTTCATCACTAAAGAGTAGCTCTTTTTTGGAGAATTCTTGTCATCTATGCTACTCTTGAAGAATTCTTTGGCAAATGAAGATCTGTATTTTTCATCTTTTTTCCTTTCATGTGTGTTCCATTTAGACCAGGAAATTGACATTTCAGCCCAGAAGACTTAGGCCAGATGTTAGTCCACTGGCTTAAAGATGGATTTCCTGCCCCAATAGGTGACCTCTGAAAGCAAAATAGGCTTTTTCTTAATGGATAGACTGTCCAAATGACCTCATTTCCAGAACAAGGGGCCTTTGTTGTGTCCCTTTGCTATTGGAATCAACATCATCTGATTTTTGAGAACATTCATTAGATACAGAGGAGCTAGCACCTACTTGTTTCATTTATAAGGCATAGGAAAAAATTATGCCTAGACAAACTATTTTTTGTTCTTTTAAAAAATATTTGTGTTCCTTGAGAGGGAAATGGTGCAGAAAATCTGGTGCCTGCTTGCCCACATTCATATTTCTCTTAGATGTCTATCCTCATTCCAGCCAGCACTAACCATAGGAGCCGAGCATGTTTCGAGCTTTCCTAAACGGGGAATTGTTTCACTAAGCTTAACCAAAGCACTATTTAAAGAAGCAGCCATGACCCCAGTGTCCTGTCACTCAGGCTTCTATCTCTATATGTGAGAAGCTCATTGAAACGTTCTTGTGGCGCCACCTCTTTTGATGAGTTCTTCCCCAAGTTCATGTATTTATATCTTCAATTGTATAAGGCAGCTCAGAAAAACTGAGATAAGTGAGCCTTTGTGTGTGTGTGTGTGTGTGCACATGCGCGTGTGCCTCTGCGTATGTCACAGGAAATGCAGTTTGAAAGAAAGTACCCAGAAGAGGAAAGTGGCCTTGAATGACTGAAGGGAGACTGAAGAACTTAACTCTATGTGGAAAGGAAGGGAGTTAGATTGTGTGAGAAGGAAGACGTGTTTCTGAGATTCTAAAATGATAGAACTTCATAGCTAAAGGGACAGTTAAGAGGTTTCTTTTAATGCTCGCTCTCTCCCTTCCTTTCTCCCTCTTTTCTTTCTTTATTTCTTTAGAAACAAGAATAGGAATATTTTTTTAATAGCCAACAGGCACATTTTAGTAGTATAAAAATCTTATTCTTTGTGATCCAAAATGTTGGCTCCCCTATGAAAGACACAGAACAGATAAAGCAGAGCTGTATGCACTTAGCATCAGGCTGGGCAGTGCCTCTAAGACCCATGGTTCTTCTTCAAGTAATTTATATAGTAAATACAAGATTCTTTAAAAAAAAATAAGTAGTAAAAGGGATATCACACTTCCTTTGTTTTAATGAGTCATTATATATATTTTTCCAGAATGTTAGCTCAGTTCCTCTCTTTTAATAGTCATTAGCAAATGTCATTCATTATAAATAATTTTTTGTCGTTTGTCATCCAAACTATTATGGATAATACTTCAATTCTGGATAAGAGTCATAATAGTCTTCTGCAGTTTCTGGGATTAATTCTGTAAGTGAGAATCTTTTGTTCTATGTCTGTATCATCTTGGCACTTCAAAGAAGCAGAACAATAGTTTTAACTGGAGCTTTTAAATTTAGTAGGAAAAAATATTTTCACAAGTATGTTTAAGCAATAGACAGGCAAGTAGGCATTCTCCTTGGGTAAAGTTTATAAAACAGACACGATTAATGAAGCAATGTGGTTGGTGGACGATACTTCCCAGCTGTGCTTTTAAGATTTTCCTTGCATAATTTGGAAATATTTAACATAATCTCTAGTCTCTTACTAATACATTCCTTTTTTTCCCTTATATTCTCCTAAGCTAAAAAGATAAATAGCAGAGAGTATGATTCTGAAGGTCATTCCCTCTGCACGCTTCCTTATTTTTTTTTTTTTCCAGTGTCAGGTTGCTGTCACAGAACCTCACAGCTCTCCACAGGAGACACTGCTCTTGTG
Organism: Camelus dromedarius; assembly: GCF_036321535.1. NCBI lineage: Eukaryota > Metazoa > Chordata > Mammalia > Artiodactyla > Camelidae > Camelus > Camelus dromedarius. Next base: position 15,704,101 of record NC_087441.1, on the reverse strand, counting down.
TGAATTCAGAGGTAATTTTATGGTGACTTGAAGTCTTTGGGTTCTTTGCCTTAAACGTTGTGAATTCAACATTGGCAGCCCACTCAGAGTTTTCGGCTTCTTGTCTATAATGTGTCAATAGTTAATAACAGTTAATTCTGAATAGTTCAGAATCCTCATACTTCAGAATTACAAATGGCTTTAGAAATTATCTAGTCTGACCTGACGATGCAAAATGAAATCTTGGTCAAGTCATACTATGCCTGATGGAATAATTCCCAGGCAGAACCTTGGTGTTTACATAGCATCAACACAGATGAAAATCTTACTGGCTAGCCTAGTAACATCGCTTATCAGAGTGCAAGAAGAGATTTCGGAGGAAAGTATTTATAGCCCTGAATCATTTTGTTTGTTTACCTTCTCTCCCTGGCCCGTTTGGGCTGTCTTCACTTGGTTTTAATTGCTCTTTAGTTTGCCCTTTTCTCAATCCCTCTTACCAAATACTCCGTGATGAAGAGGGTTTTAAACAGGTAACACTTTAGTAAGGGGTTGGCTCACTTTTGAGGCAGTTGTGAAAAAACGTGTTTGGGATTGTCAAGGGGAAAAATGTTTTGGCATTTCAGTCTTTCCTTGAAGTTGGTTCCCTGGAGGCATTGAGGAATGCCCCGCGTTGAAGTGCCAGAGAGGGTTGCTGATGGTAGGCAAAAATTACATAAGCTTATCTATTTTCATTGCTCAATTTCAGAAGGAGGTATGGTAAGAAAATAAACTGAACTATTTAAAATCTTAAGGATTTAATCTCTGCTTAATCTCCCCCCTTTTTTTTCAGGCAGAAAATGTGTTGCCTTTAAAAAATAACAAGTGTTTAAATAAAGCAGTGTTCCTAAACGTGCTTTTCCTATGGATAATACAGTTTACTCCAATAAACGCACTTAATTCCAATATTTTATTGTCAGCCCTTTAGAGCCAAATATCTCTGAACATCTGATTTTGGGATCTCCATTCATGTATCTCATGATGGTTTCTTTTACCAATTAATTAAAAAAATAATCCACTGGTATAGTTTTTCAATATATTATATTCTAGAACTTCACATTTCCTTGGTAATGTGTTCCTTTTTCCTTGTAAACATTCCCATAGTTCCAGGTAGCTCTCAAATTTGAGCAGATGTCACAATTGCTTGGGGGGCTTCTTAAAATACAGACCACTGGTCCCACCCCCAGTGTCTGGCTCAGTAGTGTGGAGCTGGGGTCCGGAAATTTGCATTTCCAACAAATTCCTAAGTGATGCAAATGCTTCTGTTCTTGAGTCCACACTTTGCGAAGCACTGATCTAGATAAAATAATGGAAATATGGTGGTGGTGTGGACTACAGTGGTGCGTGGTAGTGGAGGTGGAGAGAAGTGGATGAACTTGACATGTTTAGGAAGTAGAATCCACAGAGCTTTGTCCGTGGTTAGATGGGAGTGATGGTGAGGTGTGGGAAGGAATCATCACGTCTCAGATTGGGGGCTTGAACAAATGGATGGATGTGACAGAGAACTGACATGGGAAGTGAGCAGGGTGGGAGGGTCGAATCGTAGTGAAAAGTCATAAATTCTATTTAAAGTTTGAATAAAATATTTAAAAAATGTCAAACACAATGCCTGACGTAGAGTAGATTTTCAATAAATAACATAGATATTGCTATTATTACTACCTTTACTATCAAAACTGAATGGCCCTTATCACTCCACCCTGCCGGAGATCACCTCTTGGTCACACTCAGCCGCCACATTCCAGGGCTAGGAATTATCCCTTTATGTAACCCCAGAGACTTAGGTATGAACAAGGAAATTTTATAGCTATCACCTCATGGTATGAGTGAGTCAAGGGGGAGCAAAAAGAAGGAAAAGGGAGAAAAAGTTCTAATTCACAGAGAATTACTGTCTTCATTGTCACACACAATGTCACAGCAACTGTATTTACCCTACTTTACAGAAGAGAGAAGTAATTTGACCAATGTCTTATAGAAACTGGGGTGAAAATTCAAACTTGGCTCTGTCCTGGATCCATTATATTTTTCTTATGTCAGAATGAAATTCCAAATAGGCTGCAGGCAACATCCTGCAGCTTCTAGACAAGTGGCTTACACTTGAAATCCTGCCACACAGTGAGAACCACTTTTTCCGCCAAGCAAGCCAGAATTTGCTTTTATATGTGCATGTGTGTAGCACGTGCATATATATGCACATGCATATATGCACTACGCATATAACTGAGACTAATTTTCCAAGAAATAACACTTATCGAGATAGGTGCATTACCAATATTTATTTTCACTGAATGCATTCTGATACCTTCTTTTTCATTCGTTGCAATAAACGTTTATCAGGACCCACAGAATTGATTTCACAGTCAACTTATGGGTCTCTGCTGGATGTCTAGAAAACCTTCTAGATCCCTTTCTGTCCTGAGAATTCACTTACCAACATCATAACAATTCCACTGAGCTGGATGAGGGAGAGCCCTGATGGAAAGGGGAAAGGAGAGCAGGATTCCTGTGCCTATTCTTTCTGTATACAGATCTTTAATGATGCATCTACACTTGCCCGTAGTGCAGAGCTTTGTGAGAATCAAGTAAGTTATAATATAGATGAAAGAACTTTTAAAAGTAGTCAAGTCATCTGACTTTTCTTCTGCTCCACGTAGCTGTGTTCACTTGGAGTGATCGTTTAAGTTCTCTGGAACCCATTTCTTCATCCTCAAAATGAGGGATTTGATCCAGATCACCTCCAAGGCCCTAACCTAGCCTCATGGGGTATAATTCTATTATAAAAAGCTCTTTGTAAACAGTACCCTATGGGACTCTGAAATAGTATGATTATGATCACGATGCTGCTGATTATTCTTTATATTGTGTTAAAAAGCCCCTGAAGGAATTTTTGGAAGATTGACATTAACTAAAGGAGAAAAGACTCAATTTGGGTGAAGTAATCAGGCTATTTTTGAGTAGCAGCATCATGAAGTTGATAAGTTAAAAAGGTTCGTCTTCGTCTTTAAAATGGTCAAAAAAACTTTTGACGTTTACAAGTAGAAAAATGCCTGCTCAAAATATCCTATTTATGTCCAGACAGCAAAATTATAGGGACCAACATTTCCCCTCAAGTGTATGGCTTATACTCATTTCCTTATCCATTTATTAGGGAGCACCAGGAAAAGGAGCTTAAATATCTAGGGTAGGTTGATTTCTCTAGGTGCCAAAATGCTGGCTAAGACTTAATTATATTGATACATGTGTTTCTGTTGTTTCTAAATAATACCTATCTTTATTTAGATGACCCTGAAATATAATATTACCTCTGTGGAGGTGGGTGGCAATTAGTGTGGCCTCGCCTCGTCTAGGATGGGGAAACTGCAGCGCAGAAGAATTAAATGCTTTGCCCTCGGGTCATCTGATGAGTCAAGAAGAAAGATGCAGGCTTGGTGCTGGCGAGTCCTGCCCCTACCCACTGCTTGTAGGACTGCATGCCCAGTCGCTTGCCAGACTGTGTATACGCGGAGAACAAGTTGCCTGCCTAGAAGCAGCACGTCCTTTCTATTGTCTTCAGTTTAATAAGGTACCAAATGGCTAAGACATTGGAATTCTTACATATATCCTAAAATCAACTCTTATTGGGTTGTTTTACCTTTTCCCATCATTTACTCATCTTCAAGTCTTTATAGACGTGAATCCTCATCATCCCACCACAGCTTCAGTGAATTTATTTGGATTCTTAGCATCTCAGAACACGCATGGGGCCTAGCTCCAGCATCAGCCCAGGAACGCACCAGGTCTGGTTCATACCGACGGCGCCCAGCCCTCCACTTCAACACAGTGCCTCCTTACCAGAGAGGGAAAACGTTCTCATTCTTTTTTCTTTTCTTTCAAAAATATTGTGTTCGGGGATTACGCTTATGCATTTAATTACTTTTGAAAAAGTTTTTTCTTTCAATTTTGAACTTCCCTCTAAGGGCTCTTCATCCATTTGCACTGAGAGGGGCTCCCGGTAATTAATGCTTTAGGAAGGGGGTTTCGAGGACGTGCTGGTCTGCGGCTCCTTTCCTGTGGGCTCAGAGGGTAAAAAACAACAGAGGAGGCCTCCAAAACAAGCAAGGGCTCTCTCCCCGGGGCACCTCACCTGCTTTTTTGTACCACTCAGCCCTTTACCATGGGGGAGGTTCCTCGTGGTTTCTGAGCCGTTTCACAAAGTGATCAATCACCAAATCAAATGTGACACGGATTGTGATCTCCCAGGAAAATTCTGAGTGGTTTTTAAAGAAAGAATCACAAAAGGACAAATACCTCTACAGGGCTGTTTCCTTCATAAAATAAATCCGTCATGGATCTTATCCTTGGAAAAACACACACAGGGCCCCAAGTGTGCAATGGCTAAATGGCTGCAACCGTAACATTTCCTTTTGAAAAATGGCCCTTCCCTCTGTCCTGACTGTAAAGGAACCATTAAAACTCAAAGCGCATTTCCCCTAACAGCTGACACCCCCAGCAAGGAACGGCGTCGTGGGCGCCCAGGAACCAAAATGTCCCCACTCATAATAAACAACGGCTCGTGCCCGGGCTTTTCACACTTGTTTTTCCAAGTCTTGGCTGCCAGAGGCGGAGTTGTAATTCCTGAGGTCGCTCGACTTCAGGAGGGGCGAGGTGTGCATTGTAACGACATCGACTACTCAGGAACTCTTTCGGCAGGGGTAGCTTAACGATTAACTTTCTCGAGTTTCTGCGACCAGAACTGTTTCAGTGAAAAGCGTGATTGGAAACTTGTGCAGGCGGGAGACCGCAGCGCGCCCGCGCTTTCAACAGGCGATTTGTTCTCCTGTCTGCGGCTCATTTCCATGCAAAGAGCCTGACATCAGAGCACCTTTTGTTGCTAAACGCTTTCTTTAGTTAGCGTCGAGGGGAGAGTCATGTGGAGCTGGAAGAGCTCATTTTGAAGAGAGGGGGCCCGGGGAGTTCCCTCTAAGTTCCAGAGCCACCGCGGTCACCCTGCGGGGCCCTGCCCAGACTTGCTGGGAGAAATGGGCCGCGTGCCTTAGTGAGTCGGTCCCCGTCACAGGAAGAAACGCCTTTGCAGCGGGTGGCCTTGCTTCTGGGCTGCCAGGATTCCCCGCCGTAAAACTCGGTGGTGCGAACTTTGCCTCCTGCTACCCTGTTGCCGAGCCGCGCTGGGAAAGTTTTTGGACTTGTCAGTCGCGCGGCCCGCTGCCACCTAGAGCCGAGGTGCGGGCGCCTGCCGGGGACCCCCAGCCGGGTCGGAGGCCGGGGCCGCGGGGGATGCGGCGCGGGGGCGCGGCTCGGTGACGCGGCGGGCGTGGACCGGCGCCGGGGGCCGGGCGCGCGCTGCTGCGGGGCCAGGGCGCCCCGGGGACCCGGCCATGGAGGAGGACGCGGGAGCTGCCGGCCCGGCGCCCGAGCCCGAGCCCCAGCCCGAGCCGCAGCCCGAGCCGCAGCCCGAACCCCAGCCCGCGCCGGAGCCCGAGGCGGGCACTGGCATGTCCGAGGCGTTCTCCCGGCTCTGGACCGACGTGATGGGCATCCTGGTGAGTTACCTGGAGCAGCCGAGGCGCGGGGCGGGCGGGTCGCGGGCCCGCGGATCAGCGCAGCCCCCCGGCGACCCCGGGCTCCCTTCGCGCTCGCCAACTCGGCAAGCCCACTCCTCCGAGTCGTCCTTCTCGGGGGCTGTAGTTCTTAGGAGGTTCAATACACTCGATTTAGGGTTTCAGACCCTAATTAAAAAATAACCAGCCACAGAGCACATCAAAGATATATCTATACCTATTTCTGTATTAAACAACCAGGTATGATATCCGACAGTTCAATCTGGGACACCTGCTGAGAAGTTGGTGTGTAAAAGGCTTGGAAAGAGTCCTTCAAAGACTAGATGTAAATAAATGGTATTTGGCCGATGAGCTTCACAGTGGGACTTGGGAAGAGGCTGATGTTACTGATGTTTACCTCGTCACCATTTGCTCTCTGACCAGGAGAGGAAAACAATTACCTCCTTGCTAAGAACCACAAAGAGTTTACTTTGTTTGTTTGCGGTTTTTCAGCTTGTAGAATTACAGGGTGTTTGTTGTTATGTGTTTGGAACCAAAAACAATAGGACTTATTTTGCTAAATCTGTATTGTCATGTATTTTGAAATGTCCAGTAACTAAAACCGCCCATGGATTTGGCATAATTTCCAAAAAATAGTTCTTAGGCATCGAAGATGAAGCGTTAACTTACTCGAGGTTCAGTGCCTTGAGGAATTAGTAGGTTTGGTTTGGTGGAGCTGTAGGTAGGCAGACTGCAATCAGATGGGTGCGGATTATTACAGACAGACATCTTAATCCACATATAAAAAGTCAATTTTAATTTAAAGATTTGAAACTGGCAATGATGTAGATCATTGGAAAGGCTCTAGATTTACTTGGAGATCTTTAATTTTTTTAGTAGAAGGAAGTGTAGTTTTTAGAAAGAAACACTCATTTGGGAATGATGAAACCATCTTTATAGCACAGTAATTATAAGCTCTTGGGCTTTGGAGTGAGTTATTCAAAGCCCAGGCATTGACTGACTACATGACCTTGGCCAAGGTAGCCAACCCCACTGATGTTCTGTTCCATCACTTGAAAAGTGAGGCAATAAGATTTGTTTCTTAGGTTTTCTGAAATTTAGCTAAGTCGATAAATAGCTAGTTCTCAGTGCACTGGTATGTAGTAGGTGCTTAGCAAATGATAGCTCTCTCTTTTTTTCCCTTGCAAATAGTTCTGTGCCTCATCTTTCCAGACATCCTAAAGCCGCAGTTATTCCATTTGCAGGTGTCCATTGGTGCACATAATTATTTCTGTACAGAGAGCTGGGGAAGGTTGGTCAAAGATTACTATCTGCTTTTCTTACTCTATGATATTTTAAAAAACGTTTGTTTAAAAAATGTTAAACTTAGACTTTTTGCCTTTTCTGAGCATTACTGATGAATATGGGCCTTCAGTGAAATTCCAGAAAACCTAATGAACATATAAAAGTTGTGGTGATAGGTTTTTAAGTTCATCAAGCAAGAAGCTTATCATGTTATTTCTTGCTTAGGTCTCAGTCTGTAAATTTTCAGTCACTGAGAAAATTGGTTTGATAATGTCACATTGCATCCCTTACTAGGGTATGGGCTAGGGAGGGAAGGGTTAGAGGGACTCACTGAAATGGAAATGTGGGCACTTTCTGAACATTTGCCTTCCTTTCCCTGGCAGATTCCAGCGCTGCTGGGTCAGTTGTAGCAGTGTTCTTTGGCTGAGTTAAGAGATGGGGTGGGGCTCTGGAAGCCCAAACCTGTTTATTCAAAGAGCAGATGCAGGAGAAAAGAAAATATGTGTTTCTTACAGAGCTAGTAGTTCGATGTGAGGCTGAAAGAATGTAAAAATTGTCCCAAGCAGGTAATTCTCACGTATGCTTTCCCATCTTTAACACAGTCTCATTTTCCTCATCTCTGGGCATCAAGGGTGCTCCTTAGGAAAATGCAGATGAAGAAGACACAGGTTACCTCTCCTTTGTCCATGCCTGTAAGAAGTGAAAGGTGAAAAGGGTCTTTATTCTGCTTTTAGAAAGCTGTCATCCAAGTATTTGTAAGAAACTATATCTTAGAAACTATAGATCGACACAAAACTGACAGTTGACTTTTTTTCTGAGATAGAAGATACCATTTCCTTCATTTTGTATTTAAAATACGGGATTTTGCAATCGTCTGTCAGCCTAGATTGGTGAAGTGACTTGATCAATGGCCCTTATGCATTGTTAGCAGCGATGCCAGACTGCACCCCAGTTCCCTGACCCCGCCAGTCAGGAGCCTGATGCCATGATGCTCCGGAGTTAACTCTCCCGCATCAACTTGGTAGAAATTATTTTAGGCAAATGCTATTTGGATGATTGTTTTTCAACACTGAACTTCAGGAGGGAAGCAGAAGTAGTAGGGGAATTATACATCCAACATCATACTTAGCCAATTTCAGGGAACAGATGCTACTTTATTTTTTAGATTCTTCTTAGTGTAAAAAATAAACTTCAAAGCCTATTAGGTTAAAGCTTTTCAAAGTGAATGAGCACAGCTCCCCTTTTCCGATGGTCCAGAACCGTGAGAGGCACTGGGCCTCCATCCCCTGCAGATTTTGTTGGTTCTAACCCAGGGAAGGGTGTTGCCCAGAGGCATTGATCTCAGTAAATACAGTATAGGTGAGCTCATTAGGACATATTTTGCATTTAAATTAATTCAGCCCTGCATGGTTCAGCACCAACTAGTTGCTTTTAGGTAATTGTTAACAAATTGCTTATTTAGAGAAGTAATATAATTTATGGCTTGCAAAATGTTTGAGCATGCTGGAATGAATAAATGTCTAGTAAGTGAATATGTAAATAGATACAGAATTAAGAGAAAATGAGTTTACAAAAACACTGTCGGTTGTGAGGGAGGGCCTGGAAGGCAGTGGTCAGTATTTTACTAATTTTCTACCTCTAGGGCTTGGGACTTACAGGGTGCTGAGAACAGGATTTCATTGACTAAAAACGGAAAAAAGTGTGTACTCTCAAATGCAGAAGCCACTTCAAAATACAGTTCTATAAAGACTCATGCACTGGCTATAATGGGGTGCATTTATCAAGACTTTAATAAACTTTGCTCGTGCTGAAGCTACCACTTGGACAGTCTCATCATGCAAACTCAAATCCTGGCGCTTCCACTGAAAACGTAATGGCAAATTGCGAAATGTTTGTAAACCCTAAGCAATTAAACCGTGGCCTTCTTGTGAAATGTACTTTTCTGTTCTCTAACTCTGCAACATGTGGTCTGCCTGGGTTTTCAAAGCCTGTCACCTTTTGCGATGACATGGTTAGACTTCTGTCGAGAAGTGCAGAAGAAGTTAGAATTCTGTGGGATTTTACTCCTTTATCTTTACTCCATGGTTGCAGAAAAAACATTCCTTTGTGGGGGAGGGTGTTTTTTTTTTAAAGTAGGAATTACTGAAGTTGTTAGATGTGGTAGATTGTATTTTCAGCACTGAGTATCCCTTTGGTAGATTGTGATGGTTCTTAAATTTTTCCTTCAGAATTTGAGGACCTAAAGCAGAGACAGGCCTTTCAAGCTACTTGTTTGCTGGGAATGGAGAGGAAGGGAGTTAATAAATGACTATTGTTTGCAGGATCCTGCAAGATGCACCTCCCCCAAACCTTACATTTCCCTGCTATGTTCCTACAATTTACACCCCTTTCCTAGCACTGCTTAGAAAATAGCCATTGTGTAGATAAACTCAACACAGAGGACCTTCCCCTACTCTTAATTCCTATGCAAGCTACAGAAAAGAATGTAGTAGGTTTATCTGTTAAGTTTCTCTTTACGTTAACTGTTAGGTTTATTTTGTCTTGCTATTTAATGATGTCCTTGAAAGATCCTCCTTTGCTTTGTAGTTTTAGGCAAAACGTGGGGGAGGGGAGATGTCCGTGAGATCCCTAGGTGGCTTTTAAAATGCAAACTCCTTTGTAAGGACTAAGATGTAATTTACATATTCTCTGGGTGGTGTCTTATGTTAAACCTATCAGCTAAAGACTTAATTTTAGGTCTTGGAATCTGAGAGTCAGCCCCCATTTCAAATATTCTGACTTCATCCTCATTCTGTGTTCCTGTTGGCCAGCTGAAAGCCAGTGGCTTCTATAAGTAGAGTAGTTGCTGGATGACGTAGGGGAGGCACTGACTGAAGAGACCTTGGAAGTGAGCCCTCAAACTCCCTCTTTTAGAGAGAAGGAATGGAGGGCACCAGGTACCGAGAGTAGGGACCGGAACTCAGGCCTCCTGATTTTCAATTATTTGTCAAAGACAAAGTTAAGTCCTATCATTCTGGCTGGGGTGGGTAACCTTTTGCTATTCAAAAAGGCCCCTGCACTAAAGTGACCGTTCATGCTCCACCATCTCTTCCTGCCCTGCTTTCATTTGTCACTCTCTACCTTGTAGCCCCTTGCTCTTCCATCTATCTTGTTCATGCATCCTTGTTCATCACCATCTACTCCAGCAACTGATGATAGAGGTGCAGCTGTGTGGGGCTGGGGGCAGTCCCCGCAGTGGCTTCTCACTGGCGCCTACAGGGTGATTCCAGCTACCTGAGTACTGGTACCTACCTCAGTGATCCGTACTTTCCCATCTTCGTTCCCCTTGGCTCTGCCCAGAAGGCATTGAGTCCAGTGCTGCTCAGGGCCTTTCCCATCCTTACCTCCCTTGGTCCTCTCACTGTGGTCAGTAAGCATTATTGTCTCTTGCATGTTCTGAATCGCACAGATAGTTAGCAGAGGAGCTGGGATTTGGATCATGAGTTATTTCCCAGAAGTTAACTCCTAGCAATTTATAGTTCATTCTTTCAAATCTCTATCGAGACATCTATTGACTGTCAATCTTTTTGCTTAAGCTATTGAGTTAAGTACTAGTTCCACATGTCCCCTGGCTTCCAGAAAGTTCTCTGTAGGAAAAACAGCATCCACCGTCCCTCCCATGAACACCAGTCTCATGGTGCAGTGTGCACATCACTCCAGGGAGGCAGGAGCACAAAGCTGGGGGAGGGGACAGCAGTGGGGGTGCAGGAAGTCCAGTTCTTAGGAATGTCTTTCAGTTTGGGCCCTGGCAGTCAGTAGACTTTCCTGAGAGGTATTCTCCAGTGAGGGTTAAGGAGGAAAGAAGGAAGGGCCTTCTGGGCAGAGCCAAGGGGAATGAAGATGGGAAAGTACAGATCACTGAGGTAGGTACCAGTACTCAGGTAGCTGGAATCACCCTGTAGGCGCCAGTGAGAAGCCATTGCAGAATTTTAAACTGGCATGTGACATGATCACTTTTTAGAAATGTAACTTTTATGGGCAATGAGTTGGTGATGAATTTGAAGGAGACTATGTTAGTGATCCAGGCAAGAGAAGATGAGAGCTTGGACTAAATGTTTATGAAACGTATCAGTTTATCTATCATCTGGCTTCCATCAGTCCCAATATTTACTCAATATCTATAAGTAATCAGGGAACTTACTTTTGATCAGTCCTTTTAAGCTATATCTGCCCCCTATTTATTAATTTAGTAATGAGATCCAAAAATGGTGGGTGTGTTCCTCGTTAACTTTGCTCCAGCCAGCTAGCTGTCTAGTGTCCCACCTTTTGTTCCATAAGGTGTTTCACTGGATAGCGTTAATTCTTTATGAGTGGAGATGCTTCATAGAGATACCTAGCTTATACTTTTTTCTTGCATATCAAGTCATGTAATAGAGACGACTCCAGCATGGAGCCTGGAGACCCAGGCATTAGGGTATCAGAGACTTGGAAGACAAAAGCTTGACAGTGAGATAGTTCTTCCTCTCTGTAATCAGTATTCTTTCTTTTCTGAAGGGATCTCCTATTGTCTTTCACCTTTCTACACTGATGAAAACATGAATGCAGTTGGGTTTATAATGAATACCCTGTAGACTTTTATTCTGTGTGTCCACGGAGATACACTGCAGCTCTCCTTACTGCCTGTGATGCAGATTCGACTCACGGTTGATTTTGGTGATTCATCCATTGTTTGTTTGGTTTTATAGCAAGTAGTGAGTGAGGAAGGTCCAGTGTGTCTATACATCACTCTGTGCCTGGTTGTGGCTTCATTTTCTGTCCCAGAATGCAGAATTAAAAGTGGAAGAAAAATAAATGCATGTAATTGTAATTTTAATTAAAAGTGTCATTGAAGGGCAGAAAGAAAAAAAAAAAACACCTTAGTATGTATCCTGAGCCCTAGTTACTTTAAAAATATATTCGAGTTAATTTTAGGCATTTAAATACTCTTACCTAAGACTTGATATCAACCAACACATTTTTCACAGTAGAGCTAAAAAAAAGAGTTTACATGCTTTTTTGGGCACTTTTAAAAATAAGAATGTTTCAATATTAAAGTTATTAAGAAGAAAGGAATATTCTAGCTTAAGAATAAGTATTTCGTTGTAGGCTTACATCCATTTTCAGAGGATTTTAAAAGCCTCACTTGTAAGATGAACCATTAACAATTTTACAAATGCCCTTGTTTGGAAATGCAATGAAAGATGGTTTTCTAGGACATTAGTCCACCGTCTTCTCAATCTCCTGGCTTTCTGAATAAAGCTGTTATTCCTTGCCCCTCCCCCCAAAAAACAACAAGAACAACAACGAGATACCTCTACACACTGTAACAATGGCCAAAATCTGGAATGCTGACAACACCAAATGCTGAAGAGGATGTGGAGCAATAGGAACTCTTATTCTTTACTGATGAGAATGAAAACTGCTACAGCCACTTTGGAAGACAGTTTGGTGATTTCTTACAAAACAAAAACCATATTCTTACCATCCAGTCCAGCAGTTGCACTCCTTAGTATTTACCCAAAGTGAAAACTTATGTCCACACAAAAACCTGCATATAGCTGCTTTATTCATAATTGCCCAAACTTGGAAGCAACCAAGATGTCTTTCACTGGCTGAATGGACAAATAAGGTGTGGTGGAATATTATTTACTGCTAAAAACAAATGAGTTATCAAGTCATCAAAAGATATGGAGGAATCTTAAGTGCATGTTACTAACTGAAAGAAGCCAATCTGAAAGGGATTTTTATTCTGATTGTGTGTGTATATATATATATTCTATACTTATATATATATATATGACATTTTTGAAAGGCAAAACCATGGAGACATTGAAAAGATCAGTGGTTGCTAGGGCTTGGTGGGGATGGGGAGGGAGGAACAGATGGTGCACAGAAGGTTTTTGTTAACAGTGGATCGATACATGAACAAGACCAAGAATGAACCGGAATGTAAACTTTGGATTCAGGGTGATTATGATGTGACAATGTAAGTTCATCAGTTGTAACAAACGTACTACTCTGGTGAATACAGTGGTTATATTTCAACACCACTAAGCAATTCTCAAATTTTCAGTGGACACTGACTGTGTCTCCCACAAATTTAATTCAAGTCCGACACTGTCTTCTGGTGTCAGATCCCCCAGGTTAAGGGCTCAATCCCAAAGACCGCCCCTCTTTCAGATGCCAGTGGCAAGCCTGGATTGTTACCTGTGCTTCTGACTAACTGGCTATAAATCAGAGGTTCTCACAACCCCCCTTTAGGGTCCATTAATTTGCTAGAGCGGCTCACAGAACTCAGGACACCAATTTACTAACTAGATTAACCAGTTTACTTACTAGATGACCAGTTTATTATAAAGAGATATAACTCAGTAATAGCCAGATGGAAGATTTGCATAAGGCAAGGGGCAAGGAGCTTCCGTGTTCTCTGGGGTATCATTTTCCCTGAATCTCCACATGTTCAGCAGTCTGGAAGCTCTCCGAACTCTGTCCTTTTAGGTTTTTATGGAGGCTTCATTACGCAGGTGTGGTTGATTAAGTCTTTGCCTTTGGTAATTGAACTCAACCTCTCAGCCCTTCTTCCCTCCAAGGAAGGGAGGGTTGAGACTGAAAGTTCCTACCCTTTGATATCTTGGTCTTCCTGGTGACCACGTCTTGAGGCTACAGTGGAGTCCCACCCTAAGTCACCTCATTAGCATAAACTCTGGTGAGCTCTAAAGGGTCTCCTAATGAATGACAACAAAAGACACTCCAATCACTCCAAGTTCTGAGAGTTAGGAACCTTGTACCAGGCCTGAGAGGAAGACCCAGTGTGTATTTCTCACAAGTCACAGTATCGCAGTGGGGGATACTCATAATGAGGGAGGCTAACCATGCATAGCGGTAGGAGATACATTGGACATCTCTGTACTTTCCCTAGGTGTCAATCTTAAACTGCTAAAAAGTAAAATCTTAATAAGAAAATAATTAAAAATTTTTGTTTTAATCAAAAGAGTAGCAGAATGAGAACATTTAGAAACAACAACAAAAATAAACATCTCTTAGAAAACTGAAAGATTGCTTTGTAGGGAAGTTAAGCACAAAGGAAGCAGTTCAGACTGGCTTCAGATCCTGGCTTCTACCTTTACTGGGTATGTGACCTGGGCGAGTTCCTTGGCCATTCATTCGGTGCCTTGGTTTCCTCAGTAAAATGAGGATGATAGGTACTCGCATCTTTGGGTCTGGTAAGATAAATTAAATCACTAGAACTATGCATGGCATATGGTAAGTAGATCATAAGTGTTTGTTATTATTAGCTGTTGGTAGTTAAATCTCCTTTAGCTGGAATGTGAATTAATTTCCTTTCACTCTCATCTTTAAATGGAGGGATAATCTGATTCCATATGTTCAAATTAGGATTGATATTAACTGTTGATTTGATCTACGTCAAATGTGCTTTTCAGAACATGCAATTTAAAAGTAAGTGCATAAATTGCTTCAAAGTTTTAGCTTCAGGTTTCATGTTAGGAAATGGGTTTTTAAAGAGGATGTATAGATGGGGAGGGTATAGCTCAGTGGTAGAGTCCATGCTCAGCATGCATGAGGTCCTGGGTTCAATCCTCAGCGCCTCCATTTAAAAAAATAAATAAATAAACCAAATTAACATCCCACCCTGAAACAAAACAAACAAACAAAAAAGAGAGACTTTATAAAACTTGTGAATAGGCAGGGTTTTTTGGAGACAAGATAATTGTAATGAAAACATATTTTCAGTTTAAATGGTGTCCAGATTGCTATTGTCAGTTTTCTTGTGATTAAATAGCACAATAATATGAGATCTTTTTAATAGTTGACTTCTTAGACACATGTAAAATACTGAAAGCATCCGCTTAACTAATGATTTTATTTTTTGAGTGCTGGACTCATGTGAATATGTACTAAATCTTTTTTCATTACCTTGAACCTTTTTGTGAAATATTTTCCTAGGGTTTTTATTGAATTAACCACTGTTTCTGTCAGGCTTGCTAAATTATTCTGTATCTTTGCATCTTAATTAGGAATCTTTCTTCAGTCTCCAATTGAGAATTTATAAAAGCATCATATGGTAGTATCTCCATCAGAGCCCAAAGCAACCTGCAAACACATGTCAGAGTGAATATATCAGGCGAACGTGGTAACCACTACGCTGCAAAAACTACCATCATGTCAGTGTGAAGATGATAGAAAATGGGGCTGCTCTGGTTTGAGGGAGAAGTACAAGTTTGTAATACATATGCCACTGAAATACATTTCCATTTGGGGGTAACTTCATTATGCATCTGTAGAAAACCTGAAGGAATTTGAAATCTTTGGGAAAGTCTGTAAAGACCTAGAATACTTTATGCTGGAAAGATAAAACATTTCATTTTTAAAGCTTATTTTATCGTGAATTAAAGTTTTATTGAAAGCTTGCCGCAAAATATAGCCTTAGGACAAAGTCTCCTGGGGAAAGGTCATTACTGCCTCTGCTTCTACTTAGGTAGCATGTGGTGTCCAGGTGGTGATTTAATGAAAGCCCCTTGGAACACTGATGCATGGTAGTGATTTGTCCTGATTAGGATATTATGAAACTGAGGCTATGTGATGAGCATTAAAGTAAATAGGTGTCAAATGATTCATAAAAGATACATGAAAAATGCAGTAAAATCCATATGATGTAGCTTTAGGGTTAGCAAAGAACTATGGATTCTTTCAACAGGACAGAATTTATCAAAGAACTCTTCAGCTTGTCACCCCACTGACGGACTGCACATTCCAGAGCTGGTGTCTTTAGGAATCAGGATATCTTCCATGATGGAAGAGCTTCCATAGAAACTGGAGGGGAAGCAAATAGAACCAGTACACTCCCTAAACATCAAGAGATTTTTAACAAGTCACATCCCTTACTCTAAGAAGTGCTGCTCTAGAGATTAGATGATAATACTTCCATTGATATGTAATTCCTTGCACTTTATAGTGTGTCTTCACATGCATTGACTGGTTTAATGCTCTTATAGCTGCAAGAAACTCAATCTTGTTGGCAGCCAAAATTCTCTAGCCTGGTGAGTAATCTAGGGTTCCTGGTGTCCTTTTCAAACACACTGACATTTCATTGCCCATATTTCCATACCCATAATTCAACGATTTCTGGTTGATTTTGGCTTCTGCAGATTCTAGACTTCTTAAGTTCATCTGTTTTATCTGTGAAATAGAGGTGAAACACTGAAGTTATATCTTTGCATGTATTTTCAAATGCCTCTGGAAGTAGACCAGACCCAGCCACAAGTGGGCTCTGCTATTTGAGCAGAGTTTGGGGGTAAAGCCAGAAAGTTTTCCACCCAGGCTGCCTGGTCCCTAGGGTCCCTGTAGATGCCACAGTGTGGTTCAGTGTGACAAACACTCAAGACTTGGCAGGCTCACCTCTTCCAAGGAGGCAGAGAGAAACAAACATCTGGTATCGCATCGTCACCAGCTTGCCACAAATTCTAGAACAGCTGAACTTTAGTTCTCATGACTTCCAATTTGTCCTTCTTACTGTGGAAAACAGGAAGGTTCACTTTCACAACACTGGGAAAGGCAAGCTCTATTGTTGTCACCCAAAAAGTTTTTCAACAGTTTGGGTTTATGATATTAGGTTTACCTTGAAAAAAAAAAAAAAAGACACACAAACCTACTGTTTGTACTGTGGACTTACTTGCAGACAAGTTTATGGGTTTTCTGTTTCAAGTCCTTACATATAAAGAAGAAAATCCAGGGCAAGAGTTGCTCCAGGGCTCTAGGTTATAGATGGTTCCAGAGGATCAGCTAAAGACCAAGTGAACAAGCCAAAAAAGCAAGACTGCTTTAAATCCTGAATTTGCTAGTAAGGTCAAGATAAGCAAGTACCGAATTATGCAATGTAGTTGGCAGTGAGGATGGACGAGGCTCCAAATGTTATTTTGGTAGAAAAATGACTTAGCAAACTAAGTGAGGGGTGGGGGTAGTGACACACTGCCTTCTGTTGCCCCCAACGGTCTAAATCCAAACAAGCTTTATTAATGCAGAGAAAAGCATGCTGGTGTTGCTGCCGTGCCTTGGATGTGGCTGGTAGTCACTGCCTTACTGCTAGGGACACAGCCAACACTCTGAAGTATCTTTTGAAACTAAGGATGACCACCTTTTTTCTTTTAAATTGGAGCCACTGCTCCTTAGATCATTAGCAGTCAATTAATTGGTCCTTTGGCTTCTGGTTTTCTAACGCTTTTTGTATCTGTTGTCCTTTTTGGACTTGTATTTTTAAAAATACAATCATATATTCTTTGTGGCAATGTAGGGAGAGTGTGCAGGGTCGAATCAAAATTTTTTTCCTGCTAAGCAAAGGAACTTAGAAATTCAGTCGTCAGCAGATTCTTTGGAGGACTTCCTTTCCTGATTCCTACACAGCCCTACATTCCACACTTCCTTGAAGCTTCAGAGCTCAGTGGGTAGAAAAAAGAATATTCGACAGTTTACTGCCCAGTCAACTGTTGTAATTATTTTTTTTTCTCATGGAATTTGGAGGTTATGCTTTTGTGATGGTTGGAATATTCTTTGAAACTTGGTTGCCATGAAGACATGTTTATAAAGCCATTTTGAGCAAAGATTCTGTGGGGCAGAAAGATAATAGTAATAATAACAATATTTTTGGCAGCTGGTGTTGATTGACCATGTATTATGTGCCAAACACTGTACTCTTTCCATTTGTTTTTCTCTTTTCGTTGTCCCTGTGAGGTGGTGGTACAGGTTGAATTGTATCCCCAAAAAGAAGACGTATGAATGTCTTAACCCTCAGTCTGAAACAGAGCAGGATCCTGGGGGGGGTCCTCCCTGGTACAAATCTTTCCCACGTCCCCCATTTCTTGTTTGTAGGAAATAGGCTTCATTCAGCCTCCCCGAACTTCCCTGAGTTCCAAAGGGCAGATTCAAACTGTTGCTATTCAGAGGAGGGAGGGAATGCAGAAATGAGGAGTTAGAGTTGAGAAAAAATAGTGTAGCGTTGCGGCAGAGTCCTGGTTCCTCCTCAAGGAATATACATAACAATTCCTTCGAGTTCTTGTATTGGAACTGAGGCCCCCACCCAGGTGCAGGATGGCAACAGCTGGCTGAGCGCAAGATTCCTGGAGCCCTGCCTTGTTACCTCACCACCAACCAATCAGAAGAAAGTCACCCTGCAGCCCTCACCCCAAGTTTTGCCTATAACAGCTGCTCCCCAAAACCATCCGGCAGTAAGGGTTTTTCACGTGTGAGCTACTTGTTCTCCTCGCATGACTCTGCAATAAAGTTTTCTCTGCTCCAAACTCCCGACGGTTTTGGCTTGTTTGGCTTCATTGTGCATCATGAACTTTTTGTTCAGTAATAAGTCTTAATTTCAGAATGCAACCTTATTTGGAAATAGGATCCTTGTAGGTTTAGTCAGGTAAAGATGAGGTTGGGGGACAGGGTATAGCTCAGTGGTAGAGCGTGTGCTTGGCATACACGAGGTCCTGGGTTCAATCCCCAGTGCCTCCATAAACAAACAAACAAACAAACAAACAAACCAAGCTAATTACCTCCCCTGTCTCCCCCAAAAAACAATTAGACAAGGACACAGACAATACACAGAAGAGAAATTACAAAAAAAAAAAAAAAGTTAAGATGAGGTTGTTAGAGTGGCCCGTAATCCAAAGTGGGGAGATTTGGACCCGGACACAGGCATACACAGAGGGAAGATGACGTGAAGACTTGGCTTTATGAAGATGGAGGATTAGAGCAGTGAATGGCAAACCATCACCCGCTAGGGAGAGGCGAGGAAGCACTCCTGCAGGTTTCAGAGGGAGCATGGCTCTGCTGCAACCGTGATTTTGAACTTCTAGCCTCTAGAACTGTGAGACAATAAATTTCTGTTTTAAGCCACCTAGTTTTTGATACTTTGGAATATAGCAGCCCTAGAAAACTGATACAAGTGGGTTTTTGGTACCTCCTTTCTACAAGGGAAGCAGCTGTAGGGAAAAGGAGGAAAGTATAAAGAAAGCAGAACTTTTCCAGTCACGGCACTGTGCGTGGGCCAGCGCCTTGACCAGCAAGAAAGCAGCGAGCTGCAGTGAGAACCTGACCACGGCTGCACTGACCCCTGTGCTGCAAATGCCTGTCTGTTGATCGGGAATGGGTGGGTTCCGCCAGTGATGAGGACGACAGAGTCCTCTGTTCCATCCTCAAGTGCTGGGAAGTGACAGGAGAGACAGAGACAGGGAAGTGCAGTTAGTTTCCTTGGTGAAGGTCCAGCATTTCTCATCTGATGAGATGAGGAATGAAGTGGACTTGGGAAAGGGGAGACATTGCTTTGTGTCCCATCTTGCCACCCAGAGAAGCCCTCAGCCCAGTGCCGATGGCTTTTCCCTCTTCTGCTCACCACTGTCATTACTGTGTATGTACAGAGAGAGAGGAAAGTGAGCAGAGTGTGGGGGCAGGCGACGAGGAAATGGAGACAAGAATACCTTACTTCTTTGTTCTGAAGTGGTGGAATTGAATTAATCCTCCAAAGAGGACATGCTACTTTGCACCCCACCCCCTTCCCCATCTCAACTACTACCCAGAATGGAAGTTGGGAGTGGGTGTAGAGATAAAACAGATAAAGTCCCATTGGTACTAGATTTTTTTGAACTGATTTCTAGGGTCGGGCAAATAAGTTGGGGGTCGGGGGGTGGAGGGTCAGGGACTCTGGCAAAGGGTTTTGAGGGATGGGGCTGCATGTCCCCAAAAGAATGTTGGTGGTGATATCTGTAAGTCTCTGGCTGTCCTATTTCACTTGGCTCATCCTTTGAATTGTCTGCCCTCAGTCCTTCAAATCCAGAAAGGAGATGAATCATGGTAGTCCATAAAGATTATATTAGGAAAAGAGTGATAGAGGTTTCCGAATGAAAATGTTAACCACTGCTCAAAATGTCTCCTGGTACTCCTTTCCTCTGGTAAAGTGAGCCTGTGTAGAATGCCGCAGGTATCTTGGCTATGATGCAAGATCTGGGGAGTCAGTGCTGTACTCCCCTGGACTGCTGAGGGTTAGGAATGAAAGTAAGAGAAGCTATGGAGAAAATGGAAATAATTTATAGTGTTTTATTTTATTCTCTGTGGATTCTTTACTGGACATTTTAATTAAAATCTTATGGGATATTCATCCTAAAAGGTTTGGACCCCAGAATAAATTAATTTTAATCCCCATCATTCGTTCAGAGTAAGTGCTTTCAGAGAACTGTCGTTGTAAAGTACAATAAAAATGGATAGTTAGAAAATTTCCCACATCATCTGTTGCCCATCCTGTTAGTAAGGGACTGCTCCCTATGGTACATTACTGTAAATTACTTTTCCAACTCTAGTTCAATGATTCAAGCCAAAACCTTCGTCACTTCCCTTTGGAGACTATTACACAGCCCAGCAGACATCCTATTAAGAAACTTCTGATTTGCAGAGGAAAAGGAAAATTTTAAGGTTGAGGTTGAGGAAGAAGATGAATCATGGTCCCAAAGAAAGAGGGCCCCAGAGGTTTTTAAAGATGACCCCAAGCTGCCAGCCCTTCCTTTGAAAACATACTCACCAAGGGGCCTTGTAAAGTCCATGTAGTGAGCATGTGGACCAGAGAGCAGTCCCTTAAAAGAATGACAGAGGAATCAGTAATTTGGAATCAAGCTTATCAGTGGGTCAAAAGGGGTGTAGACACCTCATTAATGTAATGTGGGAGTTAAAAATGCACAAGTTGGCTGTCCTGAGCACATTTAGAGTTTATGATTCAACACTGAAGAAGAATGTAAAACCAGAAATTGCTATAGTTGGGAAAGGAAATGACTCAAGGCCAAAAGGAAGATTTCTATTGATGCAAGTTCAAGGTGAGAGTCAGTTCTGGCTGGTGGCTCTATGGTAGACAGGCTTGCTAATAACACAGGGATAGAGTGAGCATTGTTCCCAAGAGTTTTGACAGCAGCAAACATTGCAAAATAGCAACAATGAAACACGAAGTCAAAGACATCAGTACAGGCCCCCCATCCCCCATTCCTCACCCTCACCCTCTATCACCCACCCTCTCATCCAGAAGTTGAGTGTTCCTGAGACTTTGCAGAAGCTGAAACAGTGTAAAGTCAAGAAGCAATTTCCTTAGGTAGGACGTGCTTTACTAGCAGATCCACAAAGTGTAGTTGACCCTTGAACAATGTGGTGGTCAGGGGCTACTGACCGCCACCCCTGAGTCGAAAATTCACAAAAATCTGAGTGCTGCTATCTCTGTCTCGAAAACAAAGAAATTGATGAATGACTCACCCAAGGGCAGGAAGAGGAAACGGTGTGGATAGAATAGGATTCAAACTGTAGTTCTTTGGATTCTGTGCTTTGTGATCTCTAATGGAACACAGACTTTCCCCCACATTTAAAGATCCGTAAAGTGAAAATACCAATGCTATATTTATTGAAAAAAATCCACATGTAAGTGAATCTGCACAGTTCAAACGTGTGTTGTTCAAGGGTCAACTGTAAATCGAGATAAAGCACAGATGCTCAAACACGGTGCAAAGCTATGGCGTCTTGATGGAGACCTGAGTGTGGGTCCCAGGAAGGAGCTTGGCGCTGCTGCTCTCACTGCTCCAGGTGTGCGCGGCAAAACATACCTTGATCTTCATTTAGGCTTTTCACCTTTTTCATAAAAATGAAGATCCTCTTCGGTTTTCTTTGATTAGCAAGAACAGGTACTAGTGTAGGGAAGAGTGGAGTGATGTGAAGCGAATTTTCAAAAAGCGGGGGAGACCCGTATTACAAAAGACTGCACATTCTGTGATCTGCAAGATCCAGGTATCTCACTGTGTCCCATTTTGACTGGGCAAGTTCATGACTGTCATCCTTCACTGTCATGTGATTTACAATTTTGGACTCGTTTTTTATTAGTAGGTCTCTTGACATGGAAAAATCAGTATTTTTCTTCGAACATGCATTAGCACCCACTCTTTGTAACATTCGTTTGACATCTACAGCCCTTAGGAGGCCTATTTGCCATTTTATTTGTTGGATTGAACTCTTACTACCTTTTCATTTTTTAACTGAGACCTGTTGGTGGGGTACAGTGCTCCCTACTTAGATGCTGTCGGTTCTCCTGCTGTAGGGCATGAGGAGGGAGGTCACATTGCGGCTCTCACCCCCAAGCAGTTCTCATTAGGAATTCAAATGCTGTATCCTCACCTTCCTTAAGCACCTTCTACATCTTGCTGCCCCTTGGCCAATGTGGCTCAGCTCAGGGACCTTCAGTGGAAGGAGAGAGGGGGTGGGAAAATAGAGATAAGTTTTGAGGAGGGCACAGTTACCAGAAGGAAAAGGCTATGCTCAGGAAGTTAGTTATAAGGTATAAGCACAAGAAAGTGTTGGAAGGAACAAAGCTTCAGATGGAAAAAGAACAATTTCATGTACTTGGAGGTTTTGTCTGGGCCTGGTGAGGTGATGGTAGGTCTCTAAGTGACTGACTTGAAGTGTCTGGACCCTGTATAAGCTTGACTGGTATTTAGATTTGGGCCAAGGATGGCGCTTTCCTCATTGGATGAGTATTCATCACTTACTAGTTTGACTCAGATTCTGTGCAACAAGGCAGGACATAAACACGTTATATAACCTATATCTGCGGTCTCTTCCGTACAAAACTGTCAACTCTTTGTAGATGGAGTAAGTAATCCTGATTACCGAGGGGCTGGGTTAAAACTGGGTGGTCAGGAAAGGAGCTGGGAATGAGTGGGGGAGAGCACTTCTGAAAGCAGAGGGAACATTAGCTGCATAGGTCCCAAGATGAGAATGACCTTGGTGATTTTCAGGAACAGAGACACGGCCAATAGGGTTATTTCTTAGTGAGCGTTGGAGACTTGAGAGGGTGGGTCAAGCCAGGGTTTTATTTTAAGCATGATTGGAAGCCATTGGAGCATTTAAATGAACTTATATTTTTAAAAGACCACAGACAGTGTTTTGGAAAGTGGATTATAATGAGGTGGTAGTGGGCTGAACCGTGTTGTAGTCCTGGTGTTGGAGTGAAATAGACGTGGAGTCGGTTCTGGAGATAGAGCTTCTGAATTTGGACTGGTTGTTAGCAGGACAGAGAATTGAGGATGACACTTAGGTGTTTTGTCTGATCATCTAAGGAGATTGTTTTGGGTTGTGAGGGTTGGGGTGGGAAATCAAGATAAACGCAATGCCATTAAACTGATTTACAGGGAGAATTTAAAACTGCCCACAGACTGGACTGCCATGACAGGCTCTTTTCCTGTGAGAAAGTCCACTTGGGAAATTTAATTAGGACCAGAAGGGCACGAATTTGAGCAGTCTTGATCACGCTGCCCATGTGTCCTTTTGAGGGGACCAGAACCCTCGCCTCCCCTGGAAGGCAGTGCAGCCCGCACCACAGAGCAGAGGTGCTGGACTCACCATCTCAGTGACAGTGATGTGGGTGTCCTTGCTGGGATGATCGGAAGGGAGCTTAAGGTCACAGCGCGAGTGGATTTCAGAGATGTGTTTGGGAGAAATGATGAAACTTGGCTGCTGATTCTCGGTGTGTATGTGGTTGGGGTGGGGGTGGCAGGCGGGATGAGAGAGTGAGGAGACTGGCCCCAGGCCTGAGGCTCACTGGTGAAAGGGGTGGTTGGTACGTGGTAAGGGAAGTAAAGAAGATGAGTTGACTTCACGTAGGTACACGCTTCAGGTACACACTTCAGCCAACTTTTGAAACCTTCCGCCCAAATCAGTCTTCTCAGTTTTCTTGAAATTTCCGAGGGCACTTGATCAATTAGAAAAGCCCTTTGGCGGGGAGGGTATAGCTCAGTGGTAGAGCGTGTGCCTCGCATGCTGAGGTCCTGGGTTCAATCCCCAATACCTCCCTTAAAAAGTATAAATAAATAAATAAACTTAATTACCTCCCCCCACCAGAAAAGCCCTTCAGTGTTCCTCTACCCCTTTCCATTTTGCACGACCACTTGTTGACTTCTTGTTTTTTCAATTTTATTTTATTATGTTTTATTTATTTTTAAATTTTTTAAGCAGGAGGTAATTTGTTTTATTTATTTATCTATTTAGTTTTTATTTTTAGAGGAAGTACTGGGGATTGAACCCAGGATCTTGCGTGTGCTGAGCACGCCCTCTACCACTTGAGCTATACCCTCCCCCTTGACTTCTAAACTCAGCCGTATTTTCACCTTAACCTCATTGCTCCTCTCAGGAAGTGCAGTGATGAAAAGCTGCACAGTCACTGTTGTAAGATGTCATTTGACTGAAGTCCCCAGTGCTCACTGACCCACGTGGGCAGACAGGACTGTTCACAGCAGTTTGAGGAAACCTTACATCGGACCCTGTGGTGATGGTAGAATCCATGCGTGGAAGAGGGCGGCAGATCCCACCGTCCAGATGATTGCTGATGGCAAAGGGAGGAGCTTTTTTCTGGGGCTGATAGCTCTACTTGGTATAAACAGTAACACACACCGTCTCTGGTACTTAAAAATCTGATTCCAGATAATATTTAAATGAAACATCGTGTTTAAAGGGCTCAGTGGGGGAATAATTGTCAAACTTAATTAAATGCCTCAAAAATCTCAAATACTCTGTGTTACTGTTCCTAAAAATAAAATGCTTTCCAGATAGCGGCATCCTAGGGCTTTGTTTAAACAATTAATTCTCGAATTTTGGTACTTTTTAAGACTAGCTGAGATTTGCTGAGTGCTTATTATGTGACAGGCACCGTGCTAAATGCTGTCTGGGGGTTATTTCTTTTAATCTTTGCACAGTCCTCTGAGATGAGAGGTGGGTACTGTCATTTTCACCTCAGTTTACAAATTAGGTTGTATGAGGTTAAGGACCCATCTGCGTGACTGTACCCGGTAAGGTGGGCAGAGAAGCAGATGGGCCGAGTGGAGAAAAGGAGACAGTTTTCCACAGTGGAGTATAATGAAGAAAAACTCCATCAGGCTCCTTTATTCAGTCTGAATTTATTAAGACACCATAGGAGAAAATGTATATCAAAGTCTTACGTTTAACATTTTGAGTTACCAGAAGGCAGGCACCATTTCATCTTGAGAAGGGGCTGGGCCCCCATGGCCAGGAGACTCTCCTGGTCCCAAGGAGACTTTCTAAGGACAAGCACAAACATGAGGTACGATGTATGGGATTGACGTGAGCAAAGGAGGGGGATGTGGGGAAGGACAGCTTCCTTCCTACTCATTCCCTGTGTTTCCCTTTGTTTTTCTTCTCCAAGTTGTAGTGCAGTGCTCTTGGCATGTTTAGATACACTTACGTGTGGGTGTGTAGCCACCTGGGAGGGATTTTTCTCACTTCAGATTGAAAAACTCTTCATTCAGTCAACTTTTACTGAGTGTCCACCACGTGCCAGGACCCTGGTAAGTCCAGGGGGCACTCCAGGGAGCACAATCCTGACCAAGGAATTTAGAGCCTGAGTAGGCTAGTTCTTGGCTGTAAAGCATTGTGAACTTTGGTCAGGGGACACGCCTTAAGGCTGCATGTCTTTTTGTATTTACTGTAATTATTCTTTCTTAAGCTAAAACATAGGAGAGACGGTCTCCGTCCTTACAGCAATCTTCAGCTGAGGGAAGCCACGCATGTTCTCGACTTGTCTGAGCCCTCACTCAGCCCTGGCTCTTCAGTTGTGCTGCTGCCAGAAAAGGCGTGGAGCAGAGGCCCCGCTTGGGTGTGCAGGACACAGAACAAAATGCGCTGCTCCTGTTTACATCCTCGGGCCGGGCCACCCATTTCTCTGTTGCCGGCAGGATTTCCTCAGGAAGCAGTCCTGGTGGAGGGTGGGCCAGGGCTGACCAGGATGTGATGACACACAGCTCCCTCTTGACGCCACACTGAGCTCAAGCCTGGATTAGTATCTGGGCCCACCCTTCCCAGGCTGTGAGTTTCAAGGCCAGTTCTCCTGCCCAGATTGGGGTAGGGGCCGTTGGGGAGGAGACACTGGATTTCTGCCCCCTGGCACTCAGCTCGTGTGCCCCATTTCGTGCTCCTGCATGCAGTACTGGGGAGAAGAGCTTGGGAGGGGGCACCCCTCAGAGGCCCCCAGGGCAGCTGTGTCAGCATTTCCGAGTCCCAGCTTTTCCCATGGGGCCACGAGCCAGTCACTCAAGGGCCACTGGGTGAGGTGTGAGCCCGGCCTCAGGAAGAGATGATGGATCAAATGATGTGCCAATTTGTTTGGTCTGGCCGAGCATCCAGACATGTGTTTCCTCATCTGTGGGTGAATGAGTGATTCAGCTGTACACCTGTGCAGCTTGGGAGTATGGTTAACTAACACTCACTTTTATTTAGAAATAAAATAGCAGGGGTGCTTTCTGTGGAAGGCCTTAATAGATGGCTTTATAATTTAAATAAGCAGTAAGATTAGCTAAGGTTTGTTACATATCCAAGTGCCGTGAGTCTGTACTGCAGGGATGGTGAAGTCAGGTGTTGGGGTAGAGAGGCATGGGTTGGAAGCCTGGGTCTGCTCTTCATTAGCTATGTGACAGTGGACACATTTGTCACCTTGCTGAGTGTCTGTTCTCATTGGTATTAAACAGCTAGTAAAACCCACATGGTCTTGTATTTTTTAAGTTAAAGAACATACAAGAATACCTAACATGGAATATAGATATACAAATGCTCAACGAATGTTAAATTCTCCCCTGAGTCTCATCTTCAGTCTCCAACACACACACACACACACACACACACACACACACACACACACACACACACACACACACACACACACACACACACACCCTAGATTCTATTTTCAGTTACAAACTTGATCAAACGGAACAAAAGCAAATCATCCTTTTTTTTCTCCCCAAACTAACAACTTTTTCTTGAAGTGTAGTTGATTTGCAATGTTGTGCTAGTTTCAGGTGTACAGCAAAGTGATTCGGTTATACATAAATATATCCATATCTATTCTTTTTCAGATTCTTTTCCATTATAGGTTATTACAAGGTATTGAATATAGTTCCCTATGCTGTACAGTAGGACCTTGTACCAAATCATTTTAAAGCCATCCGTGTGATGTATGAAGCTGCATGCTGTCTCTTATTCTGGAAGATAAGGATTCATTCAGTTGTTGAGCTTTTATTAAACCCCTACCTGTGCTACCTTGTGGCAGGCACTGCACAGCATCACAGAAGCCCTGCACTGTGAGGACGCGTACACTGCCTGGCAGAGCTAGTATGCGTTGGGGAGAGTACTTGAATGTGTGTATGTGAAACAACTAGGAATAAACACATGAAGGTAGAGTGACTACACAAACAGAGAGGGGATACGGAGCAGAGGAGGGACCTGCCTTTAGGTCTGTCTCCCTGGCACAGAAGAGGATAAGGCCATTTTGGAAGCTGGGCTTATCGTGGGTTTCTTGGCTTCTACACATTGTATTTTAACTGTAGTCATACCTGCTTCACGCATTGAAACTGTTCTACCCAGACAAAGGTGATTTCTTTATGATGCAGTAAAATTTTTGAAGCTAGATAACCTAGGGTGGTCATGATATTCCGTAGCATCATGAGCTCCAACGACAATTGTTAATGATGAGAGCCGTCGTGCATTGAGCTCTGGGTGCCAGATGCTGTTCTGAGTGCTCTACGTGGATGATGTCGTTTATTTGGCAGTGTCGTCCTGTGGGCAGGTACCTCGGTCTCCGAGGCACAAATAAATGCAATAACTTGCTTTTTTGAGATCAGAACCTGGGATCTTAAACATTGCGACGTAATAGTTCTTCCCATTCCTTGACAAAAAAGGGAAAGAAACTTCAAACCAAACCAAGAAAAACCTCCATGAAAATAGATAAAATAATTTGTTACTAACTAGCATTTTTCTCTTGTAAATGCAAGGTGGAGGTGAGAAAGGGTATAAGAATAGATCAAGTGATCTCTCAAATACCCACTTCCAGACAAAAGTATTCTGTTGTCTTTTAAGTTTACCTGGGCATCTTTTATTAAAAAAACAAATTATAGAATATAAATAAAATCCATCATATATTAAAAAACAAATTGTGGAATACAAACAAAATCCAGGGCAATTCTAAGAAACAAGTAGGTGATTAACTATCATTGGAGGTTTAAAGGTCATTGTTAAGATTTGGAATCAGGAAGAAATTCATACAGAAGTAGACTGTAGAAAGTTTTGAAATATTCGTCCCAGCAACTGATCCTTGAGTTCTGCATATCTGAACATAGTGGGTTGAAATGTTTTCATCTCAAACTTTTCTTTCCTTGTTTTTCAACAGTGCCATCTTGGTTCTCTCAAATTCTTTCTGTGGTTTGGAGTGATTTAGGGTCTCTTGCTTTTTCAAAAATACCTTCTAACCTAATAAGGTATTCTCATTTGAAGACTGAAACATTTTCGTGTAATAAATAGAATTTTAGAATGAAAAAAGGCTAGTGAAGTATATTGCCAAGTGCCTCAGGCTTGGTATCTTTCCCTTGGTTATTTCTTTGGATGTTGCCGTCAGAGTCCCAGCTTCGTGGAACTAGATTTTTCAGGATTGGCTAATGCTCTTTCTTCCTCCGTGTTTTATACTTTTTATTGGTTTTGTTGCCACAGAGAGGGGATGGGAGAGAAGAGCCTAAACTCACTGGGCTACTGTTTAGGAATAAGTGAAATGTGGTTGAAATTAACTGACTAATACCTTTTTAGACGTTTTCTGAATTATTTCTATCGAAAATCAAATTGGCTTTTCTGCATTTTCACTGTAAACTACATCAGGCTTCTGTGGCCACACTTGTGTGCAGGGAGTTGGGGACAAGACCTGACCTCAGTCTCGACACCAAGCCGGGATGGCCTTACGCGTTCACGGTACTGGCAAAGTAAGGAGAGACAGTAATCGGGGGCAGGAGACCTGCTCACCAGTCTTCCTAATGCACCTGCCTTCTGCATTGATCCAGGAGCCTGGTGACATACCTACAGTTGAGGAACAGTTAATGTTAGTTGCCTTTTGAGAATCTTTATTTCCTGCATTTATGGCCTGGCTTGCCATTGTGGGTCAGAAGGGCTTGTTCCGGAATATTTATTAACAGCCAATTTTCCCTGCTAGTGGTGGTTCAGAGAACTTTCTCTCTAAATGTAATACAAAAAATGATTTGGAGTTATGAAACTAGATCATTTATGAGCCGGATGTACAGAAAGTCTTGAAACAGTCCTCACTCAGTTTTGCAAAATGGAACACTGCGGAGACTTCTTTTGTGATTTGGGAGATGTTGTTTAAATTGCATATTATATAAGGAAGCACAATCACCACGAATTCAGAAACACTGTCATGTAAAAACCTGTTTCCATTGCCACGTCCTTTCATTTTCAAACTTGCACGCTGGAGCCAGTTCTTTAAAAGGCCTGTCTTTGTAAGTGAAAGAGTTTTCCTTTGGTACGGGCTGTTTTGCAATCTTACGCTCACTACATTTGACTTTCTCACATTTATAAAACTAATAAACTACATAAACATAAAAGTGCTGAGTGTTAGAACCTACACATCTTGGCAGTTTGTTTTTAATACACTGATGTAATTAACACCTTGAACTATATATTCTGTTTGTTTCTTTTGAAATCATACAAAGAGAACAGGACGATGCACATACAAAAGGCACCAACATAGTTAATGTTGGCTTTTTAAATTATAATGAAGCCATGGGTGTTTACTCAAACTTACCAGTTACTTTTAAGTCTGAGGACGGAGGAGTAGATCTGTCACTTAGAAAAAGCAAATTAAAACAGAGAGCAGTATATGAATTGCTTATCACCCCAAGGGCCTGAGCTTAGTGCCTGGTCCCACAGTGCTTGTGGATGGATAATTTAATTTTTTTCATTCATTCAGCAAATTTACATCAAAGAGTCTTCTAAGTACCGTCCTTAACACTGAATAGTGAACAAAATCCAGAGAAAAATCTCTGCCCTATGGACCTTACACTTGAGCTGGGTGAGAGAGACCGGAAAAGATGCGAGTTGTGTGCAGACTAGTTTAGATGATGGAAAGTGGTGACGAGAAAGGTAAGGCAGAGAATGGGATTAGAGGTGGTGTGTCCCGGAGAGGGAGGCTGCAGTCTTAGCTAGGACATCCCTTGGGAGGAGGGTCCTGGAGTGACCTCTGGAGAAGTGAGGGCCAGCACGGCGGGGAAAGCAGGACAGGCAGAGGGAGGAGCAAGTTCAAAAGCTTGGCTGGGGCGACTGGGTTTGGAATGTTGTTGGAGTAACAAGGTGACCACTGTGTCCTGGGGGCCATAAGCCTGGGGGAGGCCTCTGTCAGAGGCACAGGTGTGGCGGGCCTTTCAGCTCACGGGGGATGGAGGCCTTGACTCTGAGTAAGAGGGGAGCCTGAATAGGGCTTTTTCAGCAGAGGGATGGGAACCGGCTAGGTTCTAACAGCGTCTCCCCAACCATTGTGTTTCCAGGGTGCGCAAGAGTGAAAGGAGGCTGCCAAGTATTTGATTTTCCAGAGTAAAACAGAGCTGTTAAAACTGATGTGCTTTGTGGATGGAAAAGCACAACCCACCCTGACAGAAGCAACATTTAAAAAAAAACCCGGCAACCCTTTAAAAGGCCTGACAGCACATTTAATTTTCTTTGTGGGCTCCCTCCTCCACCCCCCCCCCCCATGTGGCAAACAGTTAAAATAAAAATGTGTTCTGTCCACATCACAGAGGAAAAAAGTGAAATTGCCCTTTTTTTATACAACAATTGAGAAGCATAAAAAAAGTCTGGGTAGGTGGTAGGCATGTTTTAACTAGCTCATTTCCTTTAGTGAGAGTGTCTCATTGTAAATCCAAGAGAATGGTTTGGAAGGAGGAGACTGTTAGAGCAAACACTGACCTGTTTCGGCTGATGAATAGACAAAAATGTTATTTTTTTAATCGTGTATAGTGACACACAATATTATGTAAGTTACAGGTGTACAATATAGTGATTCACAATTCTTAAAGGTTATACCCCATTTATAGTTATTACAGAATAGCGGCTATATTCCCCGTGTTGCATAACCTATCCTGTATGTGAGGAGGCTGCCAAGCGTAGTAACTAAGGGCCACCTAACAGGTTCACTTGTTCAATCTCACGGTTTTCCAGTTGAGACTTTTGGATGAACTAGGTATTCAATCATAACATCTGCAAATACTTTGACCTCTTTTTATGTCGTTTTTGTATTTTATAGAAAATATGCTCTGTTTTCTGTCATTTTTCCGTGGAAAGGCCTGGGTGCCTTTCCATTTCGCAGGTGGTAAAGCCAGGCCTTGCGGTCCGTGGTGTGCCGGGCACTGGGCGCCAGCCGGACCACCGGGGCCATCGCGGTGTCCTCCGCCTGGGAGGCCGGGCCCCGATTCTGTTGTGCGGTGCAGTCGGCGTCGTGGTCTCTGGGCCGTGGCGGGGAACACCGTTGTCGCCGGTACCGGCAAGGAGCCCGTCCCTAGGGCCCAGGGGCCGCGCCTGCCGTCGGGGTCCTCGGCCTGTCTGCTCGCGCGTTTGACCCCTAGACGCGCAGCCCCGCCAAGTACGGCTTGATCTCCAAAGGCGCTCCTGGCTCTAAGACGCCGTCTCTCCGGTATGTCCTTTGTGTCCCCTGAGGGCGCCTCTTTTGCGGTGGAACTACAGTTCCCAGCATGCCGTCCTCACGCGTGGCAGCCACTTCCTGCTGAGCTGTTGCGGCCAGGTGCAGACACTTCCTGTGTAGTGGCGGAAAACAACCTTGAAGAACCTTGACGGTGTCCGGAGTTTAGAAAACTTAGGGATGGGTAAGCCTGCTTTCACTGTCTTGGGCCAAAAAAAAAGAAAAATTAAATTTCCTAGGGAAAATTTAAATTTTTGATTTTGCATTTTGTTTTGAGATTTTAATAAAAGAAAAATGAAAAAAAAAATCCTGTAGCTTATTTTATGCATAATAGTTTGTACCTCTTAATTCCCTCCCCCTGTCTCCCCCCCCCGCCCTCTCCCCACTGGTAACCACTAGTTTCTTCTCTATACTGTGATTCTGCTGCTTTTTTTGTTATTTTCACTAGTTTGTTATATTTTTTCAATTCCACATGTAAGTGATATCATACAGTATTTATCTTTCTCTGACTTATTTCACTCAGCAAAATACCCTCCAGATTCACTCATGTTGCTGCAAATGGCAAAGTTTCATTCTTTTTAGTGGCTGAGTAGTATTCCATTATATATATATCACATCTTCTTTAGCCATCCTTCTGTCAGTGGACTTTTAGGTTGTTTCCATATCTTGGTGGTTGTAAATAATGAGGCTATGAACACTGGGGGGGCATGTATCATTTCAAATTAGTGTTTTCATTTCTTCTGGATGTATACCCAGGAGTGGAATTGCTGGGTCATAGTTTTAGTTTTTTGAGAAACCTCCATACTGTTTTCCACAATGGCTATACCAAATTACCTTCCCACCAACAGTGTGCGAGGGTTCCCTTTTCTCCACATCCTCACTAATATTTGTTACTTGTGTTTTTATTGACGATAGCCATTCTGATAGGTGTCAGGAAAAATGTTATTTCTTCGATGAAGTGTATTGCTCCTTCAAAAAAGTATACGTTAGAAGTTTAAACTGTGAGTGTTGTGAAAAACCCAGTGATCATGTTAGTAAATTCTCAGCTTGTGAGCAAATTGGAAAAAAATGAGTATTTTCATTCTCATAATCGGCTTGGTAGAATGTTAGTTTGTCTTACATTTTTGTTGTAGCTTTTTTAGTTCATAAGAAGTCTGTCAAGTTTATGTTGTAACCGTGTATAGAATGTGGTACAAAGCAAATCATCTTCACTCTGAACTTTCAAGAAGTTTTTAATCTAAGAGTAAGAACAGATCCATGTACTTATTTTTCAAGCACGTTCACATTATATTCTTGGTGAACATGAAAGTCTTTTATGAAGAAAATTGAGTTCATCTCAAGGGGAAATGATGTAGTTAGGAGAGAACTTATCTCCCCCCCCCCACCGCCAAACTGCGGTAAAATGTGGCTGTCATGTTATATTTCACATGGTTACACCCGTAGGTGGACAGGTACATAGATCGAGATACAGTAATACTCTCGCATGCGCCTGGAGCAAGAAGAGTAATTTTCTGAGGCTGACATTCTTTAAATCTGATTTTTCCTGTACAAGTCAGAATGTAGTACACAATGAGGCCAGGTTTTCTCTGTTCTCCAGACATTGACAAGCAGGCCTTTGAGTCCTCCATGACATCCCTGGTGCCTTGATGGCTTTTTGTGGGAGTGTCCTGGAAATCAGGGAGCTGGTCAGAAGAGCAGATGTCAGAAGCTGTCATGAGATGTACTTGGAGGGGATTAGATGTGTGAGGAAGAGTAGTTTGGGGACCACTGGGAGTTTTACCAGGGCAGTGGGTCAACTGGTTTCTCCTTGACTTTGGAAAGAAACCACCCATTTGATATCATGAGTGAAGGGCCTTAAAATAGTCTCCAGTAAATAGGAACAAACAGGTTTCCCTTCAACTCACGACGGCTCTGTCCCCTAAAGGAGTATGTATGTTTCAGTGGCCACAGCATTGCTCAAGTATTTGCTTTCCTACAACACCCAGGCCAGTTGCATTCCAGCTGTTTTCCTACTGGTTTCCCTGATGGCGATTGAATGTGGAGGATTCAACCAGAAAAGTTCTGGATGTGTTCAGTGCCTTTTTATATAAGGTTCTGTCTTTGTTTCCAAACACCTAATTGCTTTTTCTGCCAGGGAATGAGAAGAATGTGAGACTTTAGCCTTTAGACCTTAAGCCCATTGCACCAAGGAACTCTCCCTTAAATATTTCAGGTGTAAGGAACTTCCGTGGGATTCATTCCAACAAGATCTGTAGCCCTCGGCATATTGAGAATTATCAGCAATAAGGGGAGATAATTAAAAATCAGTTACGTGAAGAATCTTCAAATCTGGGTTCCCTTCTGTCCTTTCACACCCTGTCCTGCCACACCTCTGCACTAACCCTTTAGCCTCCCCAGGGAGCTTTTCCTCTGGGAACAGGTGGGGCTGTCCCCTGACTCAGAGGAATTATGTTTATTGTTCCCTCACCCAGTTCACCTGTCATTGTTTCTAATGACATATTTCGTGTTTGAATGTTTTACTCACTAGACTGAATTGCTGTTGTAAGTTTGGTGGGGACAAGGAGACTGTAAATGCTCATCATTATATGTGAAAATTCTGGGTTAGTGGACAGTCTGTTATTATATGGTTACCAAATGAATGTTTTGGCACCCTCAGGAAGGGGAGAGAGCATTCTGCTAACTTCTATTAATTCCTCCCTCTCTTCCTTCATTTATTCACATCTGATAGATATCTTAGGTAATTGCTAAGTGTAAGGGATTGTCATGGTGTTAGGTGCTGAGATTACAAAAATGAGTAAAACCCAGATCCGGTTTTCAAGGACTTTAAAGTTTCCTGGGGACAACAACCGTTTAAATAAGTAGGAGTCTTTTTTTTTTTTTTAAGTCTTAAAGTATATATACCAAAGTAGAGAGAATATTTTAAAGAACATCCATATTCCAGCACTGCCGTTATTAATCATGGCCAGTCTTGTTTCATCCTTACCTGTACCCGCTCCTCCCCCATGACTTGGAAGCAAATCACAGACATCAGACCATTCCATTTGTGTGGGGAATGTTTGATTGACACTGATGTGGTGGGAAGGTCAGGTGCTGTTGTGGAGGATGGACTGCTGTCTTGTCTGCAGAGTCAGTGGAGTGAAAGAAGGGTGCTCCAGGCGGAAGAAATAGTGTGGGGCGGCAGGGATGATGGAGTGCTGCCGGTAGTTTGGTTTGGCCCAAACTGGTATGTGGATGGGGAGGTGGAGCTATGGGGGGAAACTAGAAAGGCAGACAGGGTACTGATAAAAAGGCTTTTGTATTGTCAGCAACAGACTGACTTTGTCAAATCTTCACTTGGAGACATTTATAGTTTTCAAGATTTATATTTTGAAAATTACAGTGGGCATGGGGTATTGAGCTGGTTGTAAATGAGAGAAGATTGGAGAGGGGGTGCACAGCTGGGAACCTTGGTTGATGGCTTGAAACACTGCTAGGATTAGGATGGAGAAACATTTTGAGACACTTGAGACATTGAGAGATATTGGGGGAGAAATATTTTATTAGCACTTACTTATGACACTTTGTAATAAGTCATATTAAACCTAGTGACCTCTTTGGGGATAAGAGAATGACCCTGAGAGTCTGGCGTGGATGAAACGGGTTGATGCTAATCTCAGAATAGTGGAATCCGGAATGAAAGTTTGGTGCGGGTGGAGAATTCAGACTGAATCTAGGAAGAACAGGCGTAGTCATTTGTCTACAGCTAAGGAGTTGGAGAGCTTTAAGAGTTATCAAAATTTAAGTTAAGGGCTGCAAAGTTTTTCAGTACTGGGCCCATATGGTCAGTATCCTCAGGTGGGTAAGCTGTGTGACTTTTTATTGCTAGCACTGTTTAGGTATTACCTGCCAGTTCTTAAGAATGTGGAATTTCAGCAGCATCACCAGGAAAGGATTTAATCACCGCTAGTGCCGTAACAGTGAACGGTGTTAGGCATGATGCTTTCAGTTTTGGTCAGGACACCAGGACTTCCATATCTCGCTTAACAGTTGCACTGCCCCCAGGAGCAGGCAGAGGAAATCAGCTGGAGCCAAGTTCATTTCTGACCCCAGGTATCCCACACCCCCTGCCTCTCTGCTCAAGATGGGGTAGAGTGTAATTTGCATAAAACATCACAAACTCAAATGCTGAACCAGGTTTAATGAGCATCGTAATCGGAAATTTCAGGATTGTCCTGAGATTAATATATTCTTTTCCAAATTTCTAAGAATATCATAAGTCTCTTTTCCCCAATCAGGTCTTGATTGGTCCAATGCCCAAGAATGCCCATATCCTCATGATCATGCACCAGAGGCAGCCAGAGAATGCACAGGGTGATTCATACTCATCAAAATCTGTGAATCTGGTCTGAAATTCTGACTTCATTCCCACCCAACTAGCTCATTCTGCTGTTCTTTCCAAATCTGTGGTTCTAGTAAGCTCCAGCAGTTTGAAAAGGAGAAACATATTCAGTCGAAAACTGTCATATGTTAAATCCACTTGTCCATTTTAAGTGTGACTCTGCACTTGACCTTTTTAGAACAAACGGTCAACATCCCAGTCTTTTCCAGTTCTGAGGGTTCCTGTGAAATGTTCTTTTAAGCCACCAACAGCACAGCACATGGGATCTTTCTGAACCTTTAATTCCGAAAAGACCTTACGCTAATAAGCACACAGTTGAGTAAGTCCCTTCGACAAGTTTCCATGACTTAACCATATGACTGCATTAAAATAAACTTAAGACCATACTTTGCTTTTCTGTCCAGTAATAATAAGCATTCATGTTTCTTGATTTTATATTGTATACTTAGCGCCTAACACAGCACCTGCAATGTCATAGGTGTTCAGTAAATATTATTTGAATTAATGAAATATCCCTTTTGGTGTTGATGATTGAAGAGCATAATTTTATAGCTCCGAGCACTTTCTTCGTCAAACTTGACAATCAACATG
The DNA here is from genome assembly GCF_036321535.1 of Camelus dromedarius. Taxonomy (NCBI): domain Eukaryota; kingdom Metazoa; phylum Chordata; class Mammalia; order Artiodactyla; family Camelidae; genus Camelus; species Camelus dromedarius. The sequence continues at coordinate 15,667,692 of NC_087441.1, read as the reverse complement.
ATGTCAGAGATGCCAGCACACACTCGTGAGGAGGCCTTTTTATTCCATTTTGTTTTAGCTTCTCCTCTGCATGGCCTATAAACTGAACTTGTTCATATTTAGACCAGGCTGTTCACATCCCTTCCCAGCAGATAATTAGGAATTACTAGTTCATGCATAAGATTTTGGTAATAACATTTTTGCTAAAAACCTCAAGTTTTTCATATCATGGGGTCAGGCAGGCTGCACTGAGCCCGAGAGAGGAAGATGAGAAGGAAAAAGTGCTTCCACTGCGGCTTTAAATCCGTTTAACCACTGGTGACATTTGCTGCAAGAGAGCAAGGACTACAAGAAGAGAAAAATGTAGGGAGAGCTTTAGGGGAGGTCTGCATTTAGGGGTGAACTGAAGAGGTGGGTGAGAATCCCAAGGAGACCCATGGGCAGTGGGCTGCAGGATGGACTCCAAAGTGGGAGAACCCCCAGGGTGTAGCCTGGGGGGCAGACTCCATCAGTGACTTTCAACCTTTTTGCCACGGATTCACTGGAAGATTTATCTTACATTGTGTTAAGTACGGTTGCATACTGAGACAAATTTTGCGGGAAACGGCATCGTTTCTTCATGGGATGCGTGCCAACTTTTTCTGTTCTGTTCTGTGCTCTGCAGTGTCCGTTGACATAAACGCTGGTCTCCCGTCTCAGTTTATGTTAGCACTCTGTGGTGACTTAGGACTGTGTCAGCCCAGAAGCCAGAAGTGAATCAGCAGCGGCCATGTTTTTTAGACTCTGAAATTTGGTGGAAAGTGACGGGCATTGCGGTGGCTCCCTCGTGGTGTCACCGATCTACTAGCTTACCTCGTTGGTGAGAAGTGGTGCCTGGACCCCCAGCAAGTCCAGGTCCTGCCAGATCTTCACCTTCTGGGAGTCGTGAGCCAGCATGAAGAGCTGCAGCTTCTCCTGTAGGTTCCCCCCTGGCATCAGGGTTGGAGTTGATGAGAAGCTGACATGGATTCTTTGTGGTTCCAATGTTCTCATGTTTTGTCCTTGCTCTTTCACAACCAGCTTCCTTCCTAACTGGCTGACCTATGGTGATGTTAGGCTCCATACTAGACACAGGCAGCAGCCGGTGCAGACAGACTGTTTCACCAACTTCCAGTCCCCCATGGCAGTTGTGCTGCTCTGATCCCACCTTGACCTGACAGCCCTAATGGATCACGATCTGCAGGGTGAATACCACTGCAGTTGTTATCCATTTGAGAACAGGAAAGAACTTAGAACTTTTTATTTACACTTGTTTTTATCTCATTTAAAATGTTTATTTTTGTGTGTATTTTTAATGTAAGTAGTTGTAAATAGATATCGTTTATATTAATAAGTGCTTATAGTTGTAAGCAGATAAGATATACATTCATAAATAATTACATTATATCTAGAAGGTTCTATACTCCCAATTTGTTTTAGGTGTTCCCCCCTAGAATGGGTTCCTGAGAGTGCTGGGAAGGAGGGAGGGGTTTTGGAGGCCATTCGTTCTTCAGGAAGGGGTTTATGTTCACTGGAGACTACTGATGCATGATAGTGGGGGACAGGGCACCAAGGTCATATTTGTCAAAGCGAATATTAGACGTAGGCTCTGGCAAGTTCTGGGTATTTCTGTGGGAGGGGAGTGGAAGATGTGAAATCAGCCCTCCTCCAGCCACCTGCCATGTGGGTGTGCTCCCAGGGCCCTCCCTCACCATCAGCGTGACCGCATTCGTCCCTTTAGTATATGTTTTTTGGTTGTAATGTGTAAAAAGCTTTTCTGAGGTAAACTATTTCGGCTCAAATCATCTGCAGAGATGGTGGGAGTGGTACCTCAGAGAAAAACCTTTGAGATCAATGACTACAGATTTAATGAATTTCTCCAGAATAATATGGCGGGATGGGATGATAGCACTGGTGCAGACAGTGACATCTCAGGGTTCAGTGAGGCTGAACGAGGAAACCAGAATTAAAGCCTTTTCTGTGGGAGTAGCAATTTCACCTGAAAGGTTGCTGAACGTGTTTATCACTTCAAAAATCTTTAAACGAGCTAATTAAGAGAGAACACATTGCGAAGTCATTGGAGAAATCAGGTAGGCTTTATTGTGTTGTAGTGATTTCTTTAAGTGGATTTAGCTCGTAGGAGATTGATGTATTTATATATATAGGAATAGATCTCTATCCCTCTCCCAAACAATAGCGAGCAGTATAAATATACCATATAATTTACATTTCAAAAAACATATATGTACTTATTATTATAGACAGAAAAAGTAGAGATGCATTAAATAAATGAGCCAGGAGTCTGTTCCCTTTTTTCCCCTCGACTTTGGGGATTCAGAGCAACACACTGAGTTTTCACTTGGGGCTCTGTCTTTATAGATACATAAAATAGCAGGACCACAAGTTCATTTGCATTCATTTGCATGTGATCTGCATATACCAGTACAGATTACATTGTGTCTCCTGGTGTTTTCAGAGAAGTTTTTTGCTTTTTCTTTTTTTCCCCCCTTAAGCTTGTCAAGATATTCTAAAGCATAAATGACATCTGCGGAAAGAAGAGACCAAAAATAACAAAAGTAATGATACAAATGACTCTGTTTTCATGGTTCTTTTAGTTTTCACATTTTTCCAGAGACAGAAGTACATTAGGATAAATATCAGACATACTATTACATCAGTTGTTGAGAGAACAGTGCTCTGTTTCTTTTCTCCTTAATTGTAACAGCAGTTGACCCCATCTGAATTGTTTGGTACAATGCCCCTTATCTCTACATTTTTCTGTTGGTTATATAAAAAAGATGGGTGTTTGGTATAAATGTGTGCTATGACTTCATGGGAAAATGATACAAGTTTGTCTTCCATTGAGCTGACACTGGCAGTGGGACCACAGAAGTTCATACCAAGTGAAATGGAAAGATACTCTGACCTGGTTTTGTAATAAGAAATGGGAAAAGAACTTGAATTTGCCTGTATAATTTTCTTTCCTTTTTTTTTTTTTAAATTTGACAGAGATGGGAAAATTCTTTATTTTTATTTGTTAAATTTTTTTTATTTAGTTATAGTCATTTTACAAACTCAAAATGGATCAAGGACTTAAACATAAGACAAGATACAATAAACCTAGAAGAAAATATAGGCAAAACATTATGTGACATACATCTCAAAAATGTTCTCCTAGGACAGTCCACCCAAGCAATAGAAATAAAAGCAAGAATAAACAAATGGGACCTAATTAAACTTACAAGCTTCTGCACAGCAAAGGAAACCATAAGTAAAACAAAAAGACAATCTACGGAATGGGAGAAAATTTTTGCAAATGAAACCGACAAAGGCTTGATCTCCAGAATATATAAGCAGCTTAAACGACTTAATAAGGGAAAATTCTTTTAAACAGATAATGTGACACAAAATTTCACAATTTGCTTTAGAAGGGTTATTTTGAGGAAATAAGATTTTTCCTCTGTTCCTAAACTTGAACTAATACTGCTTCAGTCTAATGCATGTGAACCAACAGGGGGAAATAAGAAATGAAACAGATTAGACAAGTAATACACTCTAGACCAGAAACTTTTAACACCTTAAAAGGAAAAAAAAATTTTTAAAAAGAAATGTGTCTCAGTATTTTAATAATAATATTTATTATAATAAATGTAGACATTTATAGTGTAAAGTCATACTATATATTTAGAAGTTTATTTCTAACATCAGTGCCTCTTGGCATTAGCGTCGTGGGTGTCGAGTCAGACGTGAACTTCACATTCCCCCCCAAGAAAAGATATACTAGGTGTGGTGCTGTTGAAACATCGGCTGCATTATTTAAATTCCCTACAGACTAATGTTGCAAATATTTTAGTAAGAGTAAATATTTTTACTAAGTAGGTCTGTGCTATCTCAAGTAAGAACAAGTTAGCTAGAAAGGATGCAAAGTTTTCCAGATAGTCCTGAAAGAGCGTGGATTTTGAGTGGATAAAGAGAAAATCATCATGGGGTTCCTTGGTTCCATTTGACTGGGATGGAAAAAAAATTCCTTTCTGGGGGTGGCAGACAAGATCTATTTTAAAACACACACACACACACACGCACACACACTTTAAAAAATTGTTCCACCTTTCTTGGCATTTAAATTATCAAGACTGATGAAAGTGGTAATTATGGGGACTTACTGCACATCTGGAAGGCAGTTTGGGAAAAGAGAGGCAGCTGTGCCACCCTATTCTAAATTATCATCTCTGAGCACCAAGTGAGGAGTGGATGTTGCAGAGTGTGAAATGTTTGCTGTCTTTGGTCTGAGTTGACTTGAACATCTGCTTTCTTCCTCGTGAGCTAGAGACCTATTTTCCAGGCTGCCGGATTGTTGGGGAGTTCTGATTGATTAGGAGTAAGGGACAAGGAATTAGACCTTTTTACTAACAGGAAAACAAGTTTGATCAGCAGCTTGGAAACATGAGAGGTGAAGTGAACAGTTGGCTTTGAAGGTGTTCTAGGATATATGAGAGAGGAGAGAAAAAGGGAAAGAGTAACTTGAAAAGCACTACATAAATGATCATATTTATGACTTTTTCAACTGGCCTTGATTAATCCACCTGAAAAAATAATAGTTGATTGTGGTAAGTCATGCAGTTCATAAACTTGAAAGCTGATTATTTCTGAGAAGCCAGCACCGAGATTGGAGTGTTTTGGCTTGCTCAGTACAACTCTTAGTGCCTCTGTGACTAAGAGAGAGTCGGAGAGTGGGAGAGGGGGAGAGAGAGAGACAGAGAGAGGTTAATTTCCATTAAGAACAGCAAGCCTTAGGAAAGTGTGGGTATAACCTCTCTCAGAAGTAAGTTCACTCAGGTATTAGAAGATGCAGATTATGTATTTGGTTGAAGGGGGGCAGGTATGTTTCATTTCCTGGGTGGATGAAGGCAGGAGTTTCTGGATGAGGATGGTATCATATTCTCAAGAGACTAAGACAATTCTAAAGAGCCTGGATTCTTCCAGGAGCCCCAGCTGCTGTGGGGAGTGGCAGGATTGGGGCACTAATTTATAAAAATGAGTTCTCAGGTCACATTGTTGTGAGTCTTGTTCCCTACACCTTCCAAAACGCCCTCTGAAGGAAGCTGCTTGGCCTTTCCCAGTATGTCCTGGGGGAGGGAACTAAAAAAACAAGAAGACAACTGGGTTGGTGAGGGCTTTGTGTTTTGCAAGTGTAAGCAGACATCCTGGGTCAAAAGAAGGCAGATATCCTGATGATAAGATGCTTCTGCACTGGCTGAGGTGGCAGTGGACTCGAGCCTTTGCCTCAGTGGGCACCTGCTGTCCTAGTCCTGGCTGTCGGTAGCTGGTGATTGGAACAGGTCCTCCTATGGGAGCAGCTCTTCTGGCCTCTCTCTCTCCTAAAGTTTCTTCTGTTTTTTTCTTCTGGTGTTGGGGCTGAGGTGCGGGGTGGGGGTGGGACCACTCCGCAGGGAAAGCCGTGCTGTCGGGACTCCCTGTTGCACCCTGGGTCCTCTAGTCCTCCTGGTCTGCAGGCATCAGCTCCTCTCTCCACCCAGCTGGGACTGGGGAGCAGAGATGAAGGGGCCCGAAAGCCAGGCTGGTAAGTTTGGGGTTTATTTGTAGGATGGGTGATGGGGGTGGCACGGATCATTCTCAGGGGAGAGAGACCAGATCTGATCTCTGTTGTGCAAAGTCACTTTGGTGTCTGAGTCCAAGGCAGGTGAGGCAAAGTGGGGAAGGAGTCAGGAGAATCAGTCAGGAGGCTGCAGATTTTCCTGTTGTGGCCCATGGGCATGTGCTGTTGAGTTGAGGCGAGTCAGGGCAAACCTGAGGATCATAATTTGATTTCTGGTGTTATTTGTCAGGAGCATCACCTCTACTGAGGCAGTAAAGGCAAGACTGGTAGGCTCCCTGCCTCCGTGCGTTTCCTAGGAGGCTAGCAGTAGACTTTCCATTTTGACCCCTGTTGTTTCCCCTACTGGAAACCTGACAGTGATCATTTAGAAGGGGAGGATAGGCTCCTGCCTCCTCTACTGTGTCCATCCAGCCTGTTGTCTCAGCCAGACAGACTGCGATGAGGGAATGACTTTTGCCCAGACACGTTCAAATGTTCAAACATCTTACTGTTCTTGTAAAGAGCTTCCCACCTCTAACTCTGCACTGGGGACTTTGAGGCAGTTACCTCAAACGTAGACCACTTTACTGGTGAGAAAGGAAGAATCTTTTCTAAAAAAAAAATCATTTCTTTCAATTTCTGTTTCTCCACTCCCTTAGTTCTGTAAATTCAGTAAATGCAGAAGTGTAAAAGAGATGATCACTTGCTCTGACCCACGCTGCCCGATCGGGGCCTTGAGGTCTTTATCAGAAAGGCTTTTGGAGAACTCTTAATTCCCAAACCCTGCCCGCAGCTGAGCATGCTTTTCAGTGTTAGACGTGTGCCGCTAAGGGTGATGTGCTTAATTTAACATTAACTGTGTGATGGCCAGCAGTCTGTCCCAAGGAAAAAAGTGTGTGCACCTCTTTGGTTGTCTAAGAGTTGTATTTTCCTTGATTACCTGGGTAAAATCATTTTCCTTGGTTATCTTGGTAGGGTCATTTATTCATACCAAAGAAAGAACATGCTGGGAGGTGAAAAGGGGCAGGGAGATGTTTCTCTGCATGAATGAATGAATGAATAAGAAATGACATAACCTACAAATGTACACAGCACTTTGTCATCCTACGTGTAGGTGTTCAGATGTGTGTTTAGGAGTCAGTTCCCCTAAAGGAAGACTGTAATCTGCAACGTCATCCTCTGTGACTATTACTAAGGAAATTTTGAGCACTTAACCGTGTGCAGGAGGACTATGAGGGACAAGTTCCCAGGGTTCACGGTACTTCATTACTCCTTACGGGGAGGTGGGTACTGTTGCTGCAATCCCAGCATTGCCAGGGATTAGAAAACACAAGTAAATGCCAAACTGGAAGTGGCAGCAGGGCTGGGTGTGAACTCAGGGGTGTGGGCCCCAGTGCAGCATCTGGGCACTTCCCTCAGTGGAGAGACAGATGTGTTTCCTTATTTAAGTAGGTGAATTTATACCATGTCCTCTTCTTGTATCTGTAGCTGAATGACTTGAGGAACAAGATGCCCCGCTTTTCTGAGGGTCTCGCTGCAGATGCAGCATTTCCTGTTGGCTTATGAGTTCTTGGCTTCCATCGGATTTCCTAGGAGTGGTGTCCTGGCACCTAGATTTCTCAAAAGCTTCCTGGGAGGTTCTGATGCATCCACCAGTTGGGTGCTGGGAGCCTCACACTGACACAGTGTTTTTCCCTGGGAATTTCTTGGCCCTGTGAGGCAGGCAAGGGTGTGAGTTAAACCATGGCTTTGGCATCAGGCAGTCCTGAGTTGGAGGCCTGGCTGCTTTGCTTGGTAGTCGTGGAATCCTTGGACTGTCGCTTGACTTTTCTGAGCTGCTGTTTGTCCATCTATTCAGTGAGGAAAATAGGTCCTGTGTCCGAGCGCTGTCCTGAGGATTACAGATGTTGCTTGGAAAATGTAGCCTGGCACACATTTGCCACTTACATAACACTAGCTGTTACTAGAATAAACGCTGCATAGACAGGGACCAAATGACATGGGGCATTTGCATGTGGACTGACCGCCTTTATTCTTTTCCTGTTTCTTCCTCCTGCCCTCCTGCCCTCCTGCCCTCCTCCCCTGCCCTCAGGACGGCTCCCTGGGAAACATCGATGACCTGGCGCAGCAGTATGCCGATTATTACAATACCTGTTTCTCCGACGTGTGCGAGAGGATGGAGGAGCTGCGGAAACGGCGGGTTTCCCAGGACCTGGATGTGGTGAGTGGCCCCTGGGAAGGTGCTGTTGCCTGGCTCGGGTGCTCCTGGTCCACTGTCCCCTCCTTGGCTCCTCTAACGGTTGTGCGTGGGGCGTCACTCTGTAGGCCACGAAAGAATCAACCCAGTTTGGTGGATATCAAACTGAATGAGTATTTGTTGGGGGCCATAATGATCAAATTTTTGTATTCATTAGAAGACTGTGTTTTAATTTTATTATTATTTTTTAACTTAAGGGAAAAGAATGTTTTCACTCTTGGCCCACTACATTTTTACTGACTCTAAGCCAAAAAAAAGAGGTCTAGTCTAGTTCCTTCCTTCCTTCCTTCCTTCTTTTTTTTAAAAACAAAATAAAATTTAAAGAAGCAAGAAGCCACCCTAATTTGTCAGCTAGCAATAACCGTGTTGGTGTTTTACCAGATCTTTGTTTGGTGTTTTTCTGTGCATTTTTGCATCAGCAATGTAATTCTTGCTTTTGTACTTAACATTTTATTATAGTTCTTCTGTGTCATTAAGACCTCTTTGTAATCACCATTTTTCATGGCTATATTCTCTTCTCTCACTCAGGTGCATTGAAATTCATTTTGTTGCTTTGTAAAGACCTTTATGTGTACAATTTGTGGAGCATTTGAACTTGCATGTGATAAATAGTAAACAAATAGCTTAGGTCTTTATAATCTGTGTGTGTGCTGGTATTTCCATGCTGTGCATTTACAATCAAGTACTTTACTGAAACTTTTGCATTTATTAATTTAAATTTGCTGCGTATTTTATTCTTGGATTCATTTTGGTTCAGTGCTTTACAAATTGTTTTGTTTCACTGTGGTGCCCTTAAGAACACTTCAGGAATGGGAGGCAGAAGAAAAGGCTCTACCCTCCATGTCTCCTCATCTGGGCCAGCTCCTTTTTGAGCATCTTTTATGTATTAGGGGGCTACGTAGATCTGTTTTGAGTAACAGGGTGCCTCGGCTTTTAAAAAAAAAAAGTTTGAGAACTACCAATTCAATTGAATCCTTATCTTTTAAAAAATTTTCCATTAATCTACTTAGAGATGAAAAAATAAGTAACAGATAATTCTTTTATTAGTAATTTCTTTTATGTTTTAAAAGCCCTGTAGGATAAGGGACACAAGTAGTTTAGGAACCATAGCTGTATGTTCCGTATGTGGATGTGATTCACTTACACTGTAAGATGCTGGTGTTCGTATGCACTTTCATTTTTTTCCTTAACTCAATCCACGTAAAGATTTCTTAGGTCAGGAGTAGCATTATATCACAACTGTCACATAACTATTGATCCTTCTTCCTTATTCAGGTGACTTAGTGTTCTACAGGGGTGGAGTTAGTATATTAGAAGTGATTGAAGCCGAGAAGCATCAGTTGAGGGCAGAGAGATATCACCCTGGGAGCCCGACACCATGGCCCAGGCAGGTGCGTGGGCGTCATTGTTACCAAGGGCTTCTTGTCTATAACTTTGTCCTCTGGCATGTGAGAGGAGGGTTATTTCCCTCCTTTTAAGAAAGTATCCTCATGGGACAAGACTGTTAAAATTAATTAGGCTGTGTTGGGGCACAGTTGATGAAAAAAGGCTTTCCTTTTGGCGAAATTGCGGCCAAACAACAGCTTAATTATTGCAGTGAGTTCTTGAATGTTGCGATTTTGACCTTGGATCACAGTCTGGTAGCATGCTCTGTGGCTTCCCTGGATATGTCACCGTGCAAGGAACTGACAGCTGTGAATTGGCAGATGATCCTTGATAAGACACTCAACTGCTCGTCCCAACACTCTGGCCAGTTAAGAGGTAGGGTTACCGTAATCTTCCCACAGTGCTTGGGAACCTCAGAAGGCAGCTTCTAGGTGGAAAAAGACTACTGCCTGGACCATGGGATAAATAACTTCTTCCCATTTAGACAGATGGGCCTAATTTGGTGTGCTCTGTTCCAGAGCTACAGAAGACGGTATGGGGGAGAAGACATCACGTGCACTAAATTAGTTGTCATTGAAGGTGCAGGAATGTGGTGGTGGGTAAAACTGATGGGCGCTAATTCCAGCTAGGCTGGAAACTCTCTTCATCCTTTAAATTGTAGTTAGTGAGAAAAGTAAGATTCCCAAGTCAGCTTATTCAAGTTCTTGATGAGATTCCAGGCAAATGCTGAAGACCGACCAGATAAGATGCTGCGTGTTTCCTGTGTTATTCACACGGCGCGGGAGTCCAGAAATTAGAGGTGTTTTAAGGTCATCATTCAGGTCATGCATGCATCCCCGGCAACTTAGGGAATGTTCCCTCATGATGGTTAGCTCATCACAAGTTGAGTTCTTACTGGAAATCATTTTCTTGAAAAGCTGTAACTTTCAGTTCATCATGCATCAGATTTTACCTGTATTTCTAGACTTTAAATTCTACTTTTGGACGAGTAGACAAACTTATTCCCTGCTCGGCTGTTGGGGCAACTTCAGTCTGAGGATTTGCAGCTGAATACTCTTTTCTGTGCTAGTAAGTAGCCCCAGAAGTGAGACGACTTGGAGGAGAGTTAATCCAGCAGCACTCAGAGGAAATAGTAACACATTAAGGGTCAAAAACATTTTCTAGGGAAAAAGTAGCAGTAAGTTTGTTGTAGAAGAAAATCATTAGAGACAGCCTTGAGGATGGAGAGTTTTGGGTGATGGGTTAAACTGGTTTTTTGAATTTGTTGCACTTCAGATCCTCTGGGTAAGTTTAGGGGATTGAAATTTTCTATAGACGGAAGAGATATTAGATATTTATGTTTCGCTTTAAAAAGTCCCAAAGTCCAGGGTCCTTAGAAGCTAATTTCATGTTAACTGGAGAACCTAAAGACAAACAAGCCAAAAAGTCACCTTGCCCACAGAGATACTTGACTTAACCCTGAAAAATAAAGGTTTTGATAATTATGTTAGTAATTAACATTCTGGACTGGGTATCAAGCTGCTTCTCCAGGACCTAATCACCCAGCTCCTGACTGGAATAAAGCACTTACTCTGATAAAATGTTTTGGGGGCCAGTTATTGTAGATGAAGATAACAGTACAGATGGGTGAGAATTCAGCAGTATAAGCAGAGATTATGATTCAAATTTATCATTATTGTGAGAATTTTTATTTAGCACTAAATGGGCTCTAAAGGAACCGTGTGCTTGGACCACAGCCTTTGTCTCTGCTGGCGATTAGGACATTCGTGCATGTGAACAGCAGGGAAGTTGCCCATATTTCCATACATTTGGCACATCTGAGCACCGTGTGTTTTTTTGGCTGCAAGAAGTTGCATTTGGAAATGACAGCAGCTTTCCAAGTCCATGATGGGCCTATCTCTAGTGATGCTAAGTCTGACATCTGTCAAAGTGACACTATGGCCAGGAAGGGGACACATGCAGCCTCTTATTACCGGCGGTGTCAGCTTCCTCGGTGACTCTGAGGTTGAGTCCGCTTGGATGTTGGCAGAAAGCAAGTTTACACAGTGGTTGGTGTAGCAAGCCCTGATGGAGAAGTTGCCACTTACAGCATGACCCTGGATGACAATGGCCAAAGCTTGACTAGGACTCTGGGCCAAATCATCATCACATCTGTATGGGCCCCAGGAATCAGGAGCCCAGATGAGACTCACCCAGGTCTTTAAGGATCAGGAATAGAAATAGAAATATTGCGTATTATCACAGAGAATTGTGATGTCACAACCGTTGCCAATGGTGTAGGGCTGATTCTGGGGCATAATTATTGTTCCTTGCAGTTTTCGTAATTTAATCTTTCAAGGTATAATTCTGGACTAAGACAGAGGCAGTAAGAGTGGTGTCTGTCGTGACTAGAGGGGATGCTTGGAGTTTCTTCAGACTCTGCCACTCCCAGCGCAAGCCCAAGCTGGCGTCCTAGCCTCTGGGGCTGTGGCAGTGGCAAAAGGGTGTGTGAAACATGATGGAAAGAGGCTGGGGGAGTCTGATAGATGTGGGTTCTAATTTTGGCTGTTTTACTTAGCTGGCAAGTTGTGTAAGCGTTCCAAGTCCCAGTTTCCTCACCCATAAAACGGGGGAAGAAATATCTCACAAAATTATTTTGAGGATTAAAGGAGAAAACTGCTGTGAAGTACCTGGTCCATCATCTTCAGTGCCCTCTAACTAACTGTTCATTTCTTCTCCTTCCCTTCTCTTCCTGATTCAGAAACTGTAGTGATGCTGGAGCTGTTATTCTAATTCCTTAGTATTTATTCACATGAGTGCAGAGATTTCTTTTAACTTTAATTTGGGTGTATCGCAAACATACATAAACAGCAGATTAGAACGAACTTCCTGTGTCTCTTGCCCAGCTGCAGCCGTTACCAGCATCCTGCCTTTCTCACTTCAGCTTTACTCTTCACACCTGCTTAATTATTTTTCAAAAGTTCTTCGTGAGGTGAAATCTACATACTGAAATGTACACATCTTAGCCGTCCAGCTTTGTCAAGTGGACGTAGCCATGTCACCCACACCCCAGCATGACGTAGAACATAAGCCATCACCCTTCAGAGTTCCCTGATGTCCCTTCCCAGTAAATCCTGGTTTGAGCGTAGGGATTTTTGTCAGTCTGTTTTGGAGAGCAGTGCCCAGCACATAACAGGTGCTCAATGAGTATTTGTTGAATTCATTTTGTGTATGTGATTATTTCAAGCTTTTTAATGAGCTTCAAGCATGTATCTGAGACTTTATCCTTCAAGGAACAGAAATAAAGCTGTATTCCCCATCCACAAAGAGGTCACAATTTAGTGGGGGCTTTAGACAAGTAAACAGACTACTAAAATGCTGTGCTGAATACACAAGAGAACTCCTGACTCAGTTTAGGAAAATCAAAGAAGGCTTCCTGGAGGAGGTGATACCTAAGCCCAAAGGTAAAGAACATGGAAGATTAATCTGGTTGGGAAGGGGAGTATAGACAGTGCAGAGTAATTTAAAGCAGAGGTCACAGTGAAAAGGTCAAAAATTGAGAGCAAAAATGTGGCTTTTACAGGCCACTAAGAGTTTACTGTGTTTGGAATCAAGGTATAAACAGATGTGCAGAGAAAAGATACATGCTGTTCTTTCACAGGTCCGTGGTTATTAATGATATAAAAAGATAGAATGTTGTTCTGATTCATCACCATTCACCAGACAGAACAAAAAATTGCCATTTCGCAAGAGTTGACTGGCTGGGCCAAGGTGACCTTGTGGCTTCACACAGTCGGGTGGATGTTGTCCAGTCTCTGTGTGGGGGTTTTTGTTGTATTTTGTTGACTGCTCTTCTTTTGTTATTTGCTAGAGACTGTAAAGCATGTGGAAAACAGGTTTCCTGTACCTTTGTTTTCCTTGAATATTCAAGAAAAGATATTCAAGAAAAAAATAAGGTTTACCCCCATTTCAGTGCATAGGGAATGCTGGCTGCCCCAGGAGCCTAGATGCTCCCGGAATTCTGAGTCTTACCCACAGGATAAATAAGTGATCTGTGTTGCAAATTGTCCTGAGTTTAAGTATTCAACTGCTAAAGCCCAACTGTTGCTCTGAGGGCATTTGCTTTTGTTTTGTTTCATTTTGTCTTAACTGACATTATCTGCTAGCTTCGGGCTACTGTTGATTTGCAGATTGCAGTCAGAAACAGTGGGCATTATATAGGGAGTCTGAACCACATTCTGCTGTGGGATTCACACACTTGGTATCAAAATACACTGAGGCATTATGTCTTAAGCCAGATGGTAATACAGTTCTCTGCTCTGGCTCCCCTCAGACAAAGTCCCATTTGTAGTCAAATGCCCGGTCCCAATTTAGTCAGCATTTTTTGTACATTGCACCACGTTAACATGGACATAAATAGATCTCTTGGCTGCCAGATTTGATCTTGGGATCCCGTACCTCTTATAATTAAGAAAGTTTTTATTATGCTGAAGATCAGTTTTAGCTGTGCTTCCATACTCTTAAGCTTAGAGACCTTTGTAGACTGCTCATACCATATGGAAACAGACTGATTAGATGTGTTCTTTGTGATATAATAGTTGAAAGGTCTTTATCAGACTTTTAAAAGTCTTTTAAAATATGAATCAACAATATGAGCTTCTTTTTCTGGTTTTGCTCCTGAGCATTCAGAAATGACTGATTTTGTTTGTTTGCTTTTATACACAAAGTGTGCCTGGGGGATTAAAAACCAAAATAGCATTCTGCCCAAAATACAAATGCTTGTCAGAAAGGGGAAAACGTCTGAGCCTTGTCATTGTTTTTCATTTACATACATCAGGGAGAATTCCTTAGTGTTAATCAAATTCACAGTAATTGGGGAGAAAAGCCAAGGAATTAAAAGTAAAAGAAGCCACTTTGACGGCAGAATCTAGGCTTGGGGTGGAAAGGAGCGCCTCTGATTTTGGAATCAGGGGCTGGACAGGAAGTCACAAGGCTGTGAGCCCTGGCTGGTGTTGGCACACACACCTGACATTGGCCTCCTGACCTTCTAGGTCCATATTGTAGATGGATCTCTCACCACAGCTCCTGTGTACCAACCGAAATGACTAAGGACAGAAAAAATTGGGCTCCAGAGCACCAAGTATATTAACCTGACCTGTCTCTGGCCATCTCTTATGAGAAGATCATTCCACCCATGTCAGCAGTAGGTTTTGATTTGCAGCTGCCTTTTTGTTCAGTTTGGAAGTTTTGAGAATTGTATTTTAAAGAGAAGAAAGCAACATGGTAAAATGGTGAGCTAATTTCTTTGTTCCATGCAGTTGATTCAGTTATTGGTGAGTGGAAGGACACGAACTAACTCAGTGACTGGAAAACACATCTTAGTGCCCTCAGAGCACAGCCATTGCCTTTCCTTTAATATAACACTGTATTACTCAAAAAAGAACATCGGATTCTAGCCCCCCCCCCCCCCCCCGCCATGTCAGCCTGTGTATTAGAAATGGAGGCTTAATTTATCACCTATAGCAGTAGTGTTAAGAGTTTGGGTTCAGGAATAAGCTAGTTTTTCTACCTCTGGTTATTCTGAGGCTTATGTATAAATCATATATTTTAAGGGATAGTTTGAGAGACTTTCTATGATTATTTAGAATATGAAGATGTTGGAAATTGTGGTACAGCAATGCCATCCATCTCATGGGCCCCAGCAGAAGCTGATGGAACTTAATCAAAAATAAATCAAGGGTAAGTCCAAACCAGATTGGAAGCACATCATGAATATTCGTGAACATCTGGATGTGTTTGTGGGAGTGTATGTTATTTTTTAATGTGTGCGACAGCAGAGATGTGGCTTCTTAACAAACATGCCAAGAGGAAGACAGATTTCCAGCTGTGATTTCAAAGGCTATTTTTGTTTGTGTGTGTATGTCCTTTCTCCTTGGGGTGTGGGTTTCACTTCTCCAAGATATTCCTTTGATCTCTTTCCTTTTCTGGAATCTGTTTTGATATTCTATCTGAATTCTTTGTTGGAGTCAGTCACTTGACTCGTGAAGATTAAACCTTTCTAAAGGAGGATTTTAACTTAAGAAAAAACCCACTATTTAATGGTTTTGATGACTCTTTTAAATGCTGGTGATTTTATGATAATTATCAATTAAGCTATTTTGCATCATTGATCACCAGTACAACTTGACATGTGTAAAACTCAGGGTTTTTTATCTGCCTCACTACTTAAGGTACTGCCAATAACTAGAAAGGAAGGGTAAGTTATGAGGAGGCTATAATAATGGTGCTGATAATTATCACAGTAATGACATTTTAAAAGTACATTGGAGCTTATGAGGCATCCGCATCTACTACCTTTTTTAGTTCTTCTAATATCCCTGTGAGATGGGTATTAGTAACCTTATGATTTCGGTTGAGCAGAGGCAGAAAATAATGCTCCTAAAGGGAGGCCATATAACCTGGTGGGGAACACCTGGATGTATCTCTCACCTGTCTGGACGTTCACTGCCTGGGACCTGCTAGGGACCTCAGTTTGGCCATTGCCGGATGGAGATGACAATGGCTGCTTCATCAGGTTGTTGTAAAGGTTAAGAAGATGTTTGTAGAGCACTCGGCAGAGTTCCTGAGTACATGCTAGAGCTCATTGACTATTTGTAATAAATGTTTTATTCATCATAGAAATACTTAATATTGATAAGAGTAATAATCGTAAAAATAGGACTTGTTAAAAATCGAATAGCTGATAGGTATCAGAGATGGGATCTGAAACAAGATCACTGCAAAATCTCTGAATCTCCCCAGGCCTCCCCCTAACCTTGCATTTCACTCTCAGGAGAGACCTGCCCCCACCCTCTTCTCCCCCAACTCCTCCTCCCCCAACCTTCCCCATGGAGTAAATCTTGAGTTAAAGAGTAGTTTACGTTTTTGGGTAATATGATATAAATGGGCAATATTATAAAGAATAATAGAATAAAGAATAATTTTATTATAACAATTATAATAATGTACTCAGTATTATTTTTTTTAACCCTACAAAATTCCTTAACGTAGAAGTTTTTTGTTTTTTGTTTTTTTTTTAACGTAGAAGTTTAAATTCTCCTAACACTTACCAGGGATAACAGTTCTATATGGCTGAGTTTTAAGTAGCTTCCTGGAATTTCACATTTTCTATTCATTCTTTCTTTACTTCTTCATCTCTATCTCTTTACATACACCCAAACGTACACTCACATACAAACGTACATGATGTTTTATCTGTGGCAGAGTTGAAGCAGTAAACGAAAAGAGGGTTGACTCATTGCTAGAGATAGTCGTCTGATACCGGTAAGAAGTGTTTGCAAATGGAGACAGAAAATTTAAAAAGGAAATAGAAGAACTCAAAAAGGTCAACAATCTGGACTGTTTAGAACAGGGGCCAACGACTTTATAGATTAAAAAGAATCTCTTCAATTCTGTTTCCTACATTGTCACAGAATACAGGAGAGTGGACGTTCAAAGAACTCCATTCAAGAAAGTAAAGTAATATGAAAAGTAAAAAGTAAAATAATAAAATAAGTAAAGTAAAGTCAAACATTTAACTGTTTTACTTGTAGCCTTTTCTTGAAAATTCAGTTTATTTAACAAGATAACCCACTGTTAGAGGGTTTTATTATTTTATAATCTTTGTGTATTATGTAATAGCTATTTTAGAGATGGCTGAATGATGGCATATATTATTCTTCCTGAAAGTGAGTACAGGGAACTGGTAAAATCAGCAAAGTAAAAACAACATTTACTGGTTTTCTGGTGTGTTTCAGTAACTCAGGTGGTGTCACGGGGAAGATTTAGTAACAGGAAATATAAGCCTCATTTCAGAAAATTCATGTTGCAATAGGACAAGGCAGCCAAGGATAAGATTGTATTAGTCATATTCATAAGTAAGTGATCCATACAGATCTGCTTACCACAAATTCTAGCTCTCCATCAGTCCACATGGAGATGCAGTAAGCATTAAATGGACAATAGAAAAGGTACAGGTGGTGATGCTTGTTGGCTGGAAAGCTTGGCTGAGCTGATGGGGAAGAGCAGGAGCCGCAGGCCAGGGTCAGGACTCTGCGGTCTGAAGTCAGGTACGAGGCTGCCTTCTGAGTAAGTGGACAAGAGCTTGTACAGTTGCCCCGTTTCTCCTGTGCCATAAGTTAGACCAACACAAGAAAACGGCTAAGGTTTGGATGAATTTAATAGGGCTAGACTTATAAGGGCACTTAGAATGATAATGCCGACTCTAGTAATAACCAAGATTGTATATACATATATAGTAGGTATCTTCTTTTAACTAAACACACAGCTGATTGTGTTTTTTGTAAAACATTTATTGTGTGCAATGTGAAAGCACACAGGACGCATTATGTCTCTTCAGAACACTCCCATAGGGCTTTTTAAAATGAGTTTTTTTATTGAGGTAAAATTCACGTACCATAAAATCATCTTTCAAGTGTGTAGTTGCCTGGTTTTAGTATATTCACAAGATTGTGCAATCTTCACCAGTCCATTGCAGAATCCCATAGTACTTTGCATTCTGTTTTTCACCATTCTGTAGTGAGTGTGTAATAAGGACATTCTTCATACTGTATTTCCATGGCTAGAACAGTTCCCAGCATGTCATAGCTGATCAATACAGAGTTGTGGGATGCATGGAGAACAATAACTGGGCGTTTGGGGGACCTTTGGGTTCCTTTCCTCAAAACGTGGGGCTTTCTTAATATTCTTATAGTTTTTAAAATGAGCATGAATAAGAAACTTTTTTTAAAGCAAGAAAGATTTAGAAAGTATAATCCTGGGGAGGGGGGGGGAACTACCTTTATTACAGAATGAATCTGCTGGCTAATAAAAACATAAAATGTGTTTTCAAAAAGGTTCAAACTTCTAATTAGAGTAGATGCTCCCAATGAAAATATATTTGATAATAAAAAAATCACTTTCATGCTTGAAAGTTTGCTTATATAGACCTGTTTTTAAATATGGTTCTAAGGGATGGGGTTACTGTCTTAAAATGGGTATCCAAATGTAACAATCCAGGATCCAATGAGGATGATTGTCATAAAAACTGGAGTAGAAAAGTGCATTTGGTACACCCCCATTCCCCACCCCCAACCCCATCTTTTCCAAACTGACCCTTTCTCCCCCACTGTGTGTAGTACCCTGTTGAATTTTCTGTTCCATCTGAAGGTGAACTTTCCAAGGCAGCAGCTTGCTCTCCTTCCTTCCTTCCTTCCTTCCTTCCTTCCTTCCTTCCTTCCTTCCTTCCTTCCTTCCTTCCTCCCTCCCTCCCTCCCTTCCTCCCTTCCTTCCTTCCTTCCTTCTTTCTCTCTTTTTTCTTCAGTTTAACTCCAGTGAGCCTATTTGTACGTCACATGCAGCTGCAGAATAGCAGAGAGGGAAGGAGTAATAAGGCAGGCGTTGGAAGCTTGGGTGAGGACCCAAGGAGGAATCAGTATTAGCTCTTCGTGGACTAGGAAGAGGTGGTTGTTGCTGCCCAGAGAGCAGCTGGACTAAAATCCCCAGATTACAGACCTTCCTGCCAACCAGTGAGCAGATGCTCCAGTGAGGGGCCTCTCCTCCCCGGCCCCTTTCCTCTTTGCACTGCGCACCCTGACTGTGGGGGTGCGGAGGCCCCTCTCATAGGCCTTGCCTGTCCCAACAGCCCTGGCCTCCTAGTTCTCACCTCTGCCTGGGGTCACCCTGGGCGCGTCTGGGGGTGTTTATGTGAGTGTGCAAGTATGGTTGGGTGTATGTGTGTATAAGAGAGAAAGAATGAATATCAACAAATACTGGTGGCCGTGATTGTAGAAAATACCAAGAAGGATGAGTAGGGATGAAGAAGATCCGAGAAGACACACCTTCTGCCCACAGCTTTTCATCCCCCAACCCTCTTTTGCTAGTAGTTGGTTCAGCAGCACAGAGAGCAGGAGATTCTGCCCCAGTCCCTGCCTTCTTCTACTCCAGAGCTGGCTTGCAGCAGGGCTGAGAATGCAAGATGTCAAGGAGCTCTCCTGCCCACGTGTTCCTCAGCAGTTCCACCCCTCCCTCACTCACCTCCTTCCGTCTTCATTCCATCCTCTCACCACCTGGTCCTCTGTCCACCTGGAGCCCATGCTCACTCCTGGGCCTTCACTGCCCAGGGGACAATGGCCACTAGTGACACCTCGTGGCTGATGGGAGTGAAATCTGTTTCTGAACTGCAAGAGATAAAAAAGAAGTTATAAATAAACGCAGTTGGTATATGATATTTTAATTTGTTGTGTTATGTATATTACTGTTTGTATACTGATTCCTAAATTCAGTGCTCAAGCTTATCCATCAGTATCCAGCCGAGAGGCAGCCAACAGGTATAGGACGTTCTAGGATGACTTATGGGTGATGTGTGGCACATAAACACTAAGAGGTTGGGTGCAGGAATCCAGGGAGTCCAGGAAGGACTGGGCCCTAGGGGACTGGACGGAGGGCAGAAAGGAGCAAGGAGAATCTGGAGCCAGGGGGACAAGCCTAGGAAGGCATTGTTCATTGCAAGGGTGGCAGTTAGGAGGGTTGAGCTTGTTTTAGTTTGGTTTAGCCTTTTTTTTAAGTTTAAAAAATTAGTTTTTTAAAGATTGTTGTAAAATGTGCATAACATAAAATTTGCCATCCTGACCCTTTTTAAGTATACATTTCAGTGGTGTTAAATATATTCTCATTGTGCTGTCATCGCCACCATCCATCCGTCCGCAGGACTCTTTTCATCTTGCAGAAGGGAAGCCCTGTGCCTACTAAACAGTAACTCCCAGTTCCCTGCACCCCCCACCCCCACACTCCTGGCAACCATTCTACTTTCTGTCTCTGAATTTTAGCCTTTCTAAGTACCTCATATAAGTGGAATTATATAATATTTGTTCTTTTGGCATTGGCTTATTTCACTTAGTATAATGTCTCCTCAAGGTTTTTCCATGTAGCAGCATATGTCAGAATTTCCTTCCTTTTTAAGACCAAATAATATTGCATTGTACCACATTTGGTTTATCAATTCATCCATCAATAGATGGTTGAATTACTTCCACCATTTGGCTATTGAGAATAATGCTGCTATGAACATGAGTATACAATTATCTCTTTGAGTCTCTGCTTTCAATTCTTTGGGAATACATATACCCTGGAACATATGGTAATTTTATTTTTAAGTTTTTGAGGAACCTCCATACTGTTTTCCAGGGCAGTTGCATCTGTTTACATTCTCACCAGCAGTGCACAAAGTTTCCAATTTCTCCACATCGTTGCCAGTGCTTGTTCTGTTCTTTTCTTTCCTTTCCTTTTTTTTTTTTTTTTTTAAAGAATAGCCATTCTAATGGATGTGAAGTGATACCTTATTGTGGTTTTGACTTGCATTCCCTAATGATTAGTGATGTTGAGAATCTTTTCATATACTTTTTGGCCATCTGTATATTTTAAGAGAAATGTCTATTCAAGTTTTTAGTTTCCATCTTAAAATTGGGTTCCTGTTGTTGTGTTGTAAGACTTCTTTATATATTCTGGATATTAATCCCTTATCAAATAAATACGATTTGCAAATTTTTTTCCCCATTCCTTTGGGTACCTTTTTACTCTGTTAATAGTGTCCTTTGAAAAGTTTTATAATTTTGATTAAGTTCCATTTATATAATTTTTATTTTGTTGCTTATGCTTTTGGTGTCATATCCAAGAAATCATTGCCAAAGACAATGTTATGAGACTTTTCCCCAATGTTTTCTTCTAAGAGTTTTACTAGTTTTAGCTCTTACATTTAGGTCTTTGACCCATTTTGAGTTATTTATTGTATGAAGTGTAAAGTACTCCCTTAGCTTTTATTGTCATGCAGTATATGCATTATTGCATAATTTGAAGAGATTTGCTATAAAGAAAAATAGTCCCTGTCTCCCTTCCACCCCATTTCTTGCCTCTAGACTATCATTTACCCACTACATTTGTCACTGCATCCTGCTCTAATGCCACCTCCTCTGCAGGCTCTTTAGTGGTTCCCTAAGGGAAGGAATACTTCTCATAAGATGTCTCTTCTTTCCTAGCTATTATTCATGTATTTGTGTCATCCCATCTACCAGATTATAAGCACCAATATAATATGGCTGGCTTTAATTACATCCCAGTATCCTTCAGAGCATTTGCCACAGTAGCTGGTGCCTCATGGTGACTTACTTGTACCTTGCAGAGGCTAATGATTACTAACTGTATATCCAACTATTAAGCGTTATAAGATGATAGTATTGCGTGAATAGCAATGTTGAATTTAAACATTCTCCTGTTTTAATTTTTTGAATGAATAATGAAGTTCAGTTTTGTTTTCTTTAAAATGTCATAATAGACTATGAAAATTGCCATCAATGTTATAAGAGAATTAGAGAAGAGTAAGACAATAAGAAGGGAAGGATTTTTATACCCACATCACCTTGAGGCTAGATAAGAAATTTCATACATAAGTGGCTTCAAGATTGTCCTTAAAAACTACAAATCTAAATTTAAACCCAAACAACAGAGGAAGTAGATTCCCTGTGCTTCTACGAAAGTGGACCTGCTGTAGGCATTCATGGGGCACATATCAAATGACTAAGTCTGGTCCCTTTAAGAGTCACTTTCACCACAGACCAAAATGAAACATTCCGACTTCCCTGCTCAGAAGTTGCCTGTGGAAAACCTCCTGGTGCGTCAGGTAGAGGTTGTGAACGTCAGGTAGAGGTTGTGAACGCACCTCTGGTAGAGTAACAGTGAGTTTAGGGAGTATTTTGTAGAGCGAGCCCAATGAGTACTCATGGCTAAAATACTGAGGTGAGTGTGTTTTTGTTGAAAAAGAAAGACAATGCTGCAGAAAGCAGTGCCCATGGTTATATTTTTAATGTTGCATGTTCAAATCACAAAGGAAATTCCTTATACTCTGGAATAGTTATTGGTTTTTTTTTGTTTTGTTTTGTTTTTGTTTTTGTTTTTTAATCTCAAAGTTCTTAAAATTCTCAGTCGATTCTCTTGACAAAAGGCATACCTTCCTGTAAACCAATGAACCATATTCCCACTATTACATGTTCTCTCTAGGACAATCTAAATTATGAGTTGCACAAAAGTTCACATTCCATAGTAAATGGGAGTCTCATAAGGTAATAATAAACAACCATATCTCATTAGAGGTAGTAGGTGTTCCAAGATGGGCTAGCTGTGAGAAGGACCTTGTTATAAACTAATAATAACACTCTGTAATGTCACAAGCTACCCAGTAATATAATAAAGCCTTGTCCATATTATCTGTGACACAGACATAAAAATTGCCTTCCAGGCCTGTATTTTTATTTAAGCAATTTCATGAAATTTGTATTTATATGATTAAATATAATAATCATGTGATCCAATCAGTCACTATGTATTGATTGAACCCTTTACTACATGTCCTGGGATCTCGGAGAAATTCAATATAAAAATTTTTTCCCATTATACAAACACATATAAACTAGGAATGGACAAAGTTTTATGTAATTCAGCATTATGTAATTACATTCAGGCAACATGTATGGAGTCTTCACCATGTGCAAGGCTGTATATAAAACTATGACATTAGAAAAATATCATTTGGGTTTTTTAGTTATTTTCTGTGTAAAATTTGATGAAATTAATATGAAGCATTAAACCCCCTTAAAATTCCCAGTTGTTTGAGAATATATTCTCAGAGACCATAATGGGAATATTTGCCATAGCTTCTGGGCAGGCTACACTCTGGATGGATTTTCAACTAGTTTTTCAAATCCTTAATCTCCATTTTGGTAAAATTCACGTTATGTAACCTTCACAGCCTGAAGCTAGACTTTGAACTCTGATACTTAGGACTCGTCATAACTTGTAGTCGTGGTGTTAAAGTAATATGTATGTGTATGACGTATCATATTTCAGGATGTTTAAGAGGGTTACAGTTTCGTAAGTAAGAGGGATTGTTTTGGCTCGATTTTGATTTAAGGACTGAGAAAATCAGAGTTCACTTAAGAAATGATTACGAAGTACTAAGTGTTTGCTTTTCATGTAAATTTCAATTTGTACCTCACTCTGTCTTGGTAACAGTAGTCGGTATCTACTTAGCTCCTGGCACTTGGAGATAAAGATTCTTTAACAGGCCTACAGTTACCCCTAAAGAATCCATGCATTGAAGAGAAAAAAAAAAAGTTGTTTAAAAAATGATATAGTGATTCAATAGAGTATTTGTTGTTTGGATTTTAAATTTACGATGTGTGCCGTAGTCACTTCAGTTTGTAACAAGTCCCCAGAGTTAGAACACTATATCATGAAGTATATAGGAACGGAGTCACAGGAAAATCATTATTGTCAGAAAAAAGAAAGAGGTATTTCTTAAAGAAAGCAACTCTGATTCTGAATAACACCACGGTTTTGATAATGGGACTCTGTAGGGAAGTGTTCACCATTTAAAAAACCATGTGAACCTGGTTTGTGTATTGATTTCTTACCAAATGCATGAAACTTAAATATAATTTTAGTAGGTTGAGCTACTTTAGTATTCAGTTAGTTTTGATTCATGGTTGGATGTTCAAGGGAGCTCAGTGCAGTTCAGTTTCCGTTAAGTCAGTGAGATGAAGTAATTTGTAGAGTAGGTTGTACCCATATCCTGGAAGCCTTGGGTGCCAGTTTAATAATCTGACAGTGTTTGATTGTTAAAAGGGACATGTGAACATTTTTGACTAGAAGAATGACACGAGCATTATACTCCCAGGAGGTGTGATTTATCAGTAGTGGACTCAGCTGTCCCGATGAAAGGGCCGGAAGTCTAAGCAAAGCTACCAGGTGTAGAAATGGACTTGAGGCAAGAAACATTTTGCTGGAGGAACTTAGAACTTAACTGAGTCTGTGGAAGGGACACTGAAGATGCGGGGAGGCTGGTGTGGCTTCTTTACAGGTGAGAGAGACAAGGAGGCTGGGTGTGGAGATCAGGAGCTCGCTTTCTAACTTGTGGGGGTGGAGGTCCCTCCTTTCAGACATTCTCGTGGAGCTGTCCAGCCATGGACTTGAGAACGGGGGCCTCCGATTTAGAGGGGCAGCTGGAGTGAGAGGGATACATTCTGAGACTTATTCCTCGTCGTCTTCTTGACACCTAACTTGATGTGTGGCCTTAGATGAGTGGGTCTGTGGGAGGTGGATGGAGGCAGTGGGCATAGAAAATTCATTCAAGAAGTGTGATCTTTGGTGCTGAAGGAATGAATGCAATGAGTAGAGTTAACCCCCCCATTCTCCCTTCCTGCATTCCTTCCTCCCTCTTTTCCTTTCTTCTCCTTCCCCTCCCCTCACCTCCATTTTTCTTTCTGAGGGGAGAATTGAACATGTTTGTGTGCCAAAAACAGACGAATAATGATGAAGAAGAAAAAAATTAAAGGAAGACTAAATATATGGGGAATTGTTCCTCCTTTTTATGAAGTCTGTAAAAACCGAAGAAGTGTGACGACCTTCCCTTTTTGGAGAATGAAAAATATTTAAAGCGTGGGTGGCTTTCAGATCCTACTTTTGCCAGGGGCACATCATTAACATTTACAGCAAGCAAGAGTCATCCCAAAGGTTTTTTACTTTTGTCTGTATAATATTTGCTAAAAAGAAAGGTAATTACTTCAAGAAATCGAGGAAGCACCCAAATAATTAGGTTTGAGCCCCAAACATGCTAAGTATTAGGTCATAAGGCACAGTCAGAAAGCAGATAGCAGAAGGAATTTCTAGAGTGTTCCTGAATGTACAGTTGACCCTCGGACAACAGGGTTTTGATCTGCAAGGGTCTATTTATATGCAGAGTTTTTTCTATGGTAAATACTGTAGCACTGCGTTATCCATGGTTAGTTGAATCTTTGGATGTGGGGGAACCTCTCACATTCGGAGGGCCGACTATAAATTATATGTGGATTAACCCCCGCAGCGTTCAGCGGTCAGCTGTATGCCCATGTGGACATTTTGTTGGTTGCATGGTTTTAGTAGGTAACTGACTGCAGCAGACTCTCAGGCAATAGAGCAGAGTGGTTCAGGTACATTTAGGAGGCAGGCAGAGGGGAGAGGAAATCCTGGCTTTTCCACTTACCAGCCATATGACTGGGAACAAATTACTTAATCTCTCCGAGCCTCAGTTTCTCCTTCTGTAAAAAAGAGAGAGATATAATCTCTACTGTTGAAGGCGGCAGTGAGAAACAGGGAATTCTTTTCTTTTAATTTACTCAACATTTATTCAGCACCTATTATATCCCAGGCACTGGGGCTGCAAAAATGAGGGAAACAGGCGAAGTGTCTGCCCTTATAACATGCTTGCTACATTCTGCAGAGCCCGGAAAGGATGAATATGTTTCTCAAGAGGTAATGCTTATGAAGTGCCAGGCACAATGCCTGGCTGTGCTTACTATGAACCAACATCACTGACATCAGAGAGAGCAGAATGCTTGCTTGCTTGCTTGCTTGCTTTCTTTCTTTCTTTCTTTCTTTCTTTCTTTCTTTCTTTCTTTCTTTTTTTGATGACGAATGGGTAGGGCTTCCATTGGCCGTTTAGTAATTGGTGCTGAATATTTTTAATTCGGGGAAGGAAATCACTTAGTCCCGTTGGTGCACGCATGTCCACTGAATTATTTATGTGTTGATATTGGTCGATGAGAATCGTTTCTATGCCTAGGAAATTCTGGTCACTCTAGAGGGCCTGGGTACTGATGTTCATGGACTCTGCTTCTTCCACCTGTTAAATACTAAGCACCAGCAAAGAATATCACTTCTCTGACCTTTGATAGCTTTGACCCAGGCTTTTCTCTAAAAGGCCCCCTTATTATGTCACTCACACATTTGGGGGAGAAAACAAGATTGATAAAAAACAATACTTGAAGAAAAGTATTCATTTTGTAGGAAATGTACCTACAGGTGATTTTCTTTAAAAAAATCAAAGGAAGACCGCTGTTCAGGTTTGACTGTCACTTCAAGAACTTAAAAATTGGTACCAGTCACCTAAGAGCCGGCAGGACATAGGTCACTGTAGAGCCATCACGATGGTCAGTTAATTATAGGAGAGAAAGCCCAGGTGGGAAGGAGGCAAGCTCCAGTGGCTGTCGCAGGAGGAATACAACTATTTGGGGGAACTACCCACAAACCTCTTAGCCAAAGGCATTACGTTCAACTTACCCACTTAATCATAGGATTCCCTTTGGCAGAAGGAGGCATTCATAAAGAGGGAATGAGATGTCCTACCCTCATTCATTAAAAACAGACTTCCTAGTTTTTCAGAAGCCAGAAAAGCTTTTTGTAATTGCAGCCTGGAGAGGTAGAGGCGATCCCACACATAAACCTACAACCATCAAGGCACTTGGCTTAACTGACCAAGCGAGTCTGGCCAGGACCTCAGAGACTCTGGCCTTGGTGTTTACAGGTTTCAGGGCATCCCAGAAGGCACTTCGGTGCTGTGACTCACTCTCCTACCTGGAAATGACATCTGCACAGACAAGGTTCAATAGGTTCCCTTTTCCCTCCCCTGGAATTGCTTGTTTTCAAAGGACTAGATGAAACAGAGCAAGCTCTTTGAGGCGTCTCTGAAAGTGAGACATTGCTTGTAAATAGTTTTTTCAGGTGTCCTTCATATCTTGTTCAATAATCCCCACCAACTGTATGCTCTTTTTGAGGTATTCTAATGAAAGAGTGGTAGGTTTACAACAGTCTGCAAAGGAAATAGTCTAGGTCCTGCTCAACTGGTAGATAGACTTTAAAAATAGCTCTTGAATTTTGCCATGTGGAATGCCATGTGTGAGCTCCCAGGACAACATGTGTGCTACACATCGCAAAACACTTCACAAGTGTTACCTAATTAAACTGCACACTCTCTGACAGGTGGCAGGCTCCTCAGTGTCTTGCAGGAGAAGGGAGCTACTGAGTGTACAGCACCCGTTCAAAACAGTGTCTTTGTATCTTGGGGTTGTGCTGCCGCAAGAGAGAATGAGTCTTTGCTGGATTACAATTGAAATAGTTAGGTAACCCAAGACCTTCCCTGGGACATGAATAATTATTACATGAGATTCATTACTACCCTTAGCAACTTCAGAGTTTTGCCAGATAAAGCCAGTGCTTGATGGCAGGATCAGAAACGTGTTGGGTACAAAGACCAGTATGGGGTACAGCCCCACCCACTGGGGCGGCTTCATGGCAAGGATCTAGCAGAGGGCTCAGGTCTCCAGTAGGGAGATCACGTCTGGGCAGGCAGCAGGTGATGGGGTCCTCAGGACAGAGGAGTCAGGTAGGGGCAGCACTAGGAATCTGAGAGCAGCTCCTAATGGATGTCTGTCCATCGTTAACTCTGTGAGCAGGTGGAAGGGACTCCGTCACCAGGCCGACCAAGGATGGGGCAGAACCCTTGTCCTGGGAGACCAGCAAGGTTATTGTGCAGTTATCAGAACAAAGCCTTGGAAGGAAGAGAACAACAAAACATAACACTTGGGTACAGGCTAAGAAGCAGGGGCAGAGGACAGGGATTCAGGAAGCTAAAGATAGCGTGGCTGTCAGCACTGGAGCACCGACCCGAGGGCCGGGAGATGTAAGCTAGCAATTCAGAGGGTGCATCCTGCAATCAAATAGACTTAGCGTAAGATCTATAGCACGTGCCTCAGTCTCCTAGTTGGCAAAATGGAAATAGTAAAATTTGTTACCTTACAAGATTTTTGAGAAGATTAAATGAAATATATAAAGTGCCTAGAATGGTATGCGGCGCTAAGTAAGCAGTTGATAGACATTGGCAACGATGGCAGTGAAGTGAAGAAGGTGATAGTGATGGTGACAATGGTGATGATGGTCATCATGTTGATGATGATGAACCAGAAAGTACTGCAGAAGTACCTGCTCCTCAAGACAGAACTGGCCCCAGGACACGTATGCAATTTATAGGCGGAGATCCCGTGATTGCCAGCAGGTGGGGAAGTGGGTTGCAGTGTGAGAACTAGCCTGGATGAACACTTGGAATTGCTTGGTGTTCAGGAGGTACACTGATAGGTAACCCTGAGGAGTTTGCTGCTGCTCTTTCTGTAGTTACTTGGTAACACCTTGGTGTGGATAAACAATCGATCCATCAGTTCAACTTTTTAAATGGATACCACTTGGATATAATTATTTAAGAGAGGATTTTCATGAAAATAATGATTTGCTTTTATGTATCTCCAAATGACTCGGTTCAGTTTTTCCCCTGGTTGCCTGCTCAGGATAAGCAGGGACAAATGGCATTCTGTGTCAGCCCTGACGTGTGCTAGGAGATAAGACAGCTTAACAAGGTTTCTGTCCTTGTTTTGCCTTTATTTCTCAACATACTGTTTCATACTTTGTGGATCAAATTATTCAATGTCAGTACCCAGGGATTAAAAACATAAGAGAAGTTTTAATTCAGTTGATAAAATGTTTATTGGTTTCCTACTAAGGTAAGGCACTAGGCTTTCTGTGCCATGGTCCTTCTACTTCCTGTCCTCTTCTACTGTTCATTCATTTATTCATCCAATAGATATTTATCATTTAGATACTTAATCTCTATTAGGCACTTTACTAGGTCTTGAGATGTTAATGATGAGCAGCCTCTACCCGAAAAGCTTCCGTGAAATCCTCGTAAACGAGTATAGACAATTGCAGTGTCGTGTGGTTAAGTGCTCTGATGGGAGCCCCTGACAGTCTTAGGGGATCAGGGAAGGCATGTAGAGAGGGCCACGTCTTTAATTTTCCTAAAGGTCTGTCCAAAATACCCATTAACTTCCAGACTCCAGATCATGACCTTAAAGGCCTGAGACAGTTTTGATGCAGCCAGTCTTCTCCCCAACATTGAATCTTGCCTGGCGGTTACACCCGCAACCCCATATTCCTTTCCATCTCCTACATTTTTGGTAAAATTTGAGGTGGGTACTTGTTCTCCTGTGGCTACTTTATGGCAAAGAATGGAAGAATCTTCCATTTTCAAAGATCATTTTCTCTTTAGTGAGATTAGCATTTTCATGAGTTGTTAAGGTCCTGGGTCTGGTGATTAAAACTTGGAATAATAGTTAAAGAGACTCTTCATAGCAACTTTCAAAATGTATATATCTGACACTTAAAATTTTTACTAGGATGCTCTCTGTTTCTCCTGGCTTTAGGTTTTGTGGCAAAGGTGAGTACTCTTGATTCTTAGGTTCCCTTCATGTTGAGTTTTATGGAATTAATAAAAATGCAAGTGTTAGTGTTTTGAGTTTGCATACCTTGGCTTGATAAGAAAAGCATGAGTGATTTGGAGGTGATACTGTATCACTACTGGGATTACTTCTTTTTTTTTTTTCCTTTAGGCAGACCTGACGATACCATGCAAGACTCTGTTCCCTTGATTCTTCATGAAGCAATCATATCTCTAGGTTCATTTCAGCCTTTGGAGGGACAGGTCATATTCAGGGACACAGCCAGGTCTCCTATCCAGTTTCCCAGTCACATTGGTCATTGTGTTTCCACTCCCTGCTTTTATCTGCTCTGCTACAGATACTCGGAAAAGGGCTGTCCATCTGTTTTGTGCCCTTGGAGATCACGTCCGAATGTGTTTCCTGTTTGTACTCTTTTGAGGCTTTGTTTGTTTTCTTTCCTTAGAAAAAATTGCTGTCTGCAAGGGGGAGATTGGCTTACTGTTTGTACACATGCAGATTTTCTGTGCATGTAATATGCATAATCTTACACGAAATAACCGTTTTCTAATTAACATCTCAGTGTTATTTAGGTGATTGAGGCTAGTTAAGAAACGACAAGAAAATACTTCTGACTCTTTCTTTCTGTGCTATAGGAAAGGAGAATTTGACAGGGCAGGTTAAGAGAAGGGGAAGGTAAAGCAAATTTTCTGTGAGGAAAATTCCAAATTATTGATGTTTCAGAATCTTTAATATTATAATGCGATTTTTAAAAGTAAGGTACTATGAAGTGTGTGTTGGTGTGCTGAATAATGTATCTTTAAATGACAAATGTTCCACAATGATCTATTTGTAGAAAAAAAATCAGTCATCATGTGAGATTTAAAAAAATTAACATACATCTTTGATGCCTTTGGATATCCTAAGTCTCAGTTACGTTACGGAATCTTGACAGTGCGCTATGTGTATATGTAAATTTTGAAACAAATCTGACTCTAGGTCTATAGAAGGAATAACATTAGGAAAAATACACTTTAAATAGAAACATTTTTGTTTTGCTTTCTGGTTGTACAAGTAGTACATATACATTATAAAAAAATAAGAAAATATGGAAAATCCTAAAAAACAAAATAATTATGCTTAAGCCTCTAACCCCTGCCTCCACCTCAAATTTAATTTTTTTGAATTTTTTTTTAAATAGACTTAAAGTCAGTTTACAGTGTTGTGTGAGTTTCTGGTGTACAGCACAATTCAGTCATACATGAATATACATACATTCATTTTCATATTCTTTTCCACTGTGAGCTACTACAAGATATTGAATGTATTTCCCTGTGCTATACAGTATGAACTTGTTTATCTATTTTACATGTACCTGTCAGTATCTGCAAATCTCAAACTCTCAGTTTATCCCTTCCCTCCCCCACCCACCCCAGCAACCACGAGTCTGTATTCTATGTCTGTGTCCACTTCATATTTAATCATATGTTGGCTTATTTTCTCCCAGGCTATTGTCTGTACATATATGTTTGTTCAGCATATAGTTTAGTACTTACTAAGTGCCAGACACTGCTGGGTTCTGGGGATACACAGGTGAACAAAACATACAGAATTTCCTGCCCCAGTGGGATTTACACTCTGTCTATGTCTCCGTATATACCCAAATGCACATTAGGATCCAGCTGTGCGTCCAGTGTGCTTGCTTATGTTCCTTAACCTTTAAGGAGCACTTTCCCCTTATTAAATACTCTTCAGTGTTGGGATTTTTAATGATTATATACTTTTTTATCTTGTGAATGTACCATAATTTATTCAATTTAAGCTATTTAGGTGTTTTGTTCTTACTAAAAAAAAAAGGTGTCTTGTTATTTAGATGTTTTGTTATTTAGGTTATTTATTGTTATTTAGGTATTTTTTGTTATTATAAAAATAAATAACCATGAATATCTTCAAATGCACATCCTCACCTTCATCATTTATTATTAACCTTAGGGTAGATTATTAGATATGGGTTTAGCAGGTTGAAAAATAGGAACATTTTAAAGACTCCTCATACATTATTAAATTACCATATGGAAATATTATACAGTTTACATTCCCATTAGCAGCATGACTATTTCTAAGAATACACATTTTTATATCTTTATTTCTGTGACTCATCTCTTAAACTCATTTGCCCATTTTTCTATCTACAGTAGGGTTTTTCTTATTTATTTATCAGCACTCTTTATATATTGAGCCATTCAGTCCATTATCATGTATGTAGCAAAATTTCCCCTAGGTGGAGAATATACGTTTTTCCCAACTTTCCTACCAACCAAATCAGGAGAAGGGAAATGAGGAGGAGGCCCCTCTCTTGGTGTGGATGAGAAGTTGTATTTTAAACCAGAATCTCTCTCCATAGCCACAGCAGCTATGGCTCAGTTGCTGTGATTGTAGAACCTGCAAGAAGTAATGCCCAAGAAATACAGTAGTTCTCCAGACAGGGCTGCGTTAGTGCCTAAGCTGGCAGAGCCATGCAGGTACGGGGAAGCATGTGGGCAGGAGGCGTAACTTCAGGAATGAGTAAATGGTACTCCTTCTTGCCCCTCCCACTACATAGTAATCATGGTACATGTGAATTTAATTGGTTTCCAAAAAATAAGTGCCATCTCTATGTACCTCGGAGTACATATAGATATATTTCAGGCTTGTAGAAGGAAAAAGTCAGGCCTTGTGGTTGTGGATGAATGAGCAATGAATGAGATTCTGACAAACAGCTGCTGTTCTGAACAAGGGGATAGATTTATGCTTAAACCAGAGTAAACTATGCAACCAGGTAATAATTTTGAGCAATGGAGTACGTTTGCTACGGTAACTGTTCAAGAAACAGATAAATCACAGTAATTTCAACATGGCACTTTAGCCATTCAGTAAATGGGTATTTTAGATTTCATTTGCTTCTGAACTAAGTTCAATAATTTATAGAGTGAGTCATTCAAAGATTAATGCTCAGAAAGGAAGAAAATCACTGTACAAGAAGAGAAACATATCATTTTATGTACATTACATTGGGGGCTTCGTCTGCCTGTGTTTCCAATACAAACCTGAGTTTCAAGCTTCTATAATTATAGCAGTAAGAAGTATGCCCTGGGCTAAAATTTGACAGTTGTCTTGACTTTCTAAGATTCCAATTTTTATTTTATTCTTTCTTAAATACTATGACATCTACCCATGTGTTTTAAAACGTTTTACATGATTACTATTAATTCAAAAGTCATTTCTTTCAGAAGTAAAAGTTTGTGGCTGATGATTTCTGAATGCACTGGAATGTCATTGATTGTCATTGATAATGAGACTTTTTAAGATGGTTACAAAACTTTTAAGGATGGTTTGAAAATATGATTCAAAGAGTGAGAAAGAGGACAGTTAAATGTCACAATAACATTTGAATTTTACAGCCATGAAGACAACAATAATAATGCTTTAAATCACGACAAAATGTGAGCCAGTTTCTTAGAGGCTTTATTTAAATTTGGTATCTCCAGTTTGGTCAGGCTACATAACTTTGAAAAATTCATATTCAGACACCCAGTCTGCTTACTATTCAGTTCAGATGTTATTTATATGATAATATGGAAGCTTTGGGTTTTTTATATTCTCTGTTATATTCATCTTACTTGACCGTGAGCTCCGGAGGTCAGTAACTATTCTTTATACCCAGTATTTCAGCTAAGTACAGAGTTGACACTTAGGAAATATTGGTTGAATAAATGACTACATGAGTGTTTATTCAGTTACAGGCTGTCACCAACTTCTGAAGATTATCTATTTTAAAATGTCACTGGGTTAGGACTTGTTCTTTTTCCTGTAAAAATATAATGTAAAAGGTTAATTATCCCACAAAGGCTTATTTAATTTCCAGCAATTACACTTTAGCACAATCACTGTAGTTGACAGAGGTCTGGATCAATTTCTGAAAGAGCCCCCATCCCAAGGAGTAGACAGTCCCATGGTCACACGGTCATGCTCAAATACTCCAGTTGTATAGATTCCACATGTTGTAAATAATTCGTTCTGTTGTTGGATACCTGGCTTTACCTGCCCCTCCTCCTTTTTTAAATGATGTTAAGCCCATCTCTTTCCTTCTACTTTAAAATCCTTAGTCTTGATCGTCCCCTTATAGAACACTGAAGACCAGGCTGGAGTTTAGCTGTGACTCAGGATACACTGATCCCTTCGATCTCTGGACCACTGAATCCCACACTGGAGACAGCTCTGAGCAGTCCTGTCTGGGGCAGCAGTTCTCAAAGTGTGGCTCCCCGGTCAGCAGCATGGGCCTTACCTGGGAACTTGGTAGAGATGCAGATTAGTGGGCTTTCCCCAGATGGACTAAATCTGGAATTCTGGGGAGGGGCCCAGCAATACTGTTCAATAAGCCCTCTAGGTGGACTGCAAGGTAGCAAGTGTGGAACCACTGTTCTAGGGTCTGCTGGAGCGTGGTCCCAAGGTAGGACCTTAATGTGAAATTTCTCTGGGCAGTGAGCTCAGAGGTGGTATGCACTTCATCAGCCAGCTGCGCGGCACTCTGCTGCCATACATCATGGTCCAGGGCCTTGGAGCTGTTGAAAGAGTTTGGTTCAAGGTTCAGGCATGTAGTCCAAGGTGCAGTGGTCAGACGTGGTAGCAGCACAAGGACCCTCTGGTCCAGTGAGGCTGAGCTAGCTTCAGGATGGATGTTGGATGCCCATTAGAATTTGGTCATTTTGTAATACCTAATATGAACAATTTCAACTGGATTTCAAATGTTTTATTTTCATAAGAAGTTTCACTATGATGTTACTCAAAGTGCTATTAGATTGCTAAAGTATAAATTGCCATAAATATTTCAGTGGTTGTAGAAAAGGCCAAAACAATTTTGATCACTTAAGTTGTGTGAGTAGAAGTCCTTGTTAGTAATGACCAACCAGAGCAGTAAGAGCTCATGGTCAAAAGTTTCGGTGGCCTCGTATAGATTGTAGTCATTTCAAGCATATAACCTCACTTTTAAAGTTATTTTTAAGTAAGCTCAAAGTTTTTTCCTAAAAAATAAAAAAGATTTTATTTGGAAGTTTTATCCCAATTCAGTATTTAATGTTCTCACCAATACTCTGATATAATCAGTGTATATTATTTAAACATGTTATTTATATATATGTATTTTTAGTAGAGGTACAGGTATTGAACCGAGGACCTCGTGCATGCTAAGCGCGTGCTCTACCACTGAGCTATCACCACCCCCTCCCCCGAACATGTAATAAATGTTCTTCCACTCAACATCGCCCTCCCCAGTGTCCCCCGGTGTGCAGGGTCCTGTTACTGACTGTGCCACCATGGGAGCCGTACTAGGCAGCTCTCTGCCCTCTCTCCCTGGAAGCCTTTCCCATGTTTGTATTTTCTTTCCCTTCTCTGAGTCAACAGCCCCAGTTCCTCCAACTGATCTTGTTTATATGATTCCATTTCCAGACACCCTCCTAGTGAAGGTTCTCCTGGTTTTCATTATCCTCTGGAGAGTGTGGCAGCCAGAGCTGAGCACCACTGTCCGGAGATACTGTCTGCCTGGAGCTAGAACAGAAAGACTGTTGGGCCCGCAATCTAGATGTTAAATGCCAGTGATTCCCACACATGACTTTAGAAAACCCTGGAATGTAAGCTCCATGAAGGCAGTGACTGACTGTTTCACTGTCTTGTTCTTCTTGACTAGGACATTGTCTAGCATACGGTAGATGATCAAGAAATGTTTTTTAAGTTAAGAAATGATTAGATGAAAGGAAATGAAGAGACATGGAGGGAAATTAACAATAAGTGGGCCCTTTGAGTTGCTTTCTCTCACTTTTATCTTATGTTAATCAGTCCCCATCAGCATCCAGATGTATCCAGAAAATCTCTTGGTGACTGTGGATCACTGCACATTGCTCTTACAACAGTGAGGTTGAATGGACCATTTAGAGTGGCTGGATGTTGTGGTGTCCACCACTGGGAAACGCAGGGGCCATGTGTTTGTTAGTGCCGATAAGCCAAGTCCTGCTAGTAAAATGAAGAATTGATTATACAGCTTTTTTAAAGGATGGTTAAAATGTCTTTATGACACTGTGCCTTTTAGTATTGACATTTGTGTGAAATGACACTCTTGGATGTTCTGTTCATAGTAAATAGTGCATTCTTTCACCATGACGCATTTTACTGAAGTCATCTGCCGTCCCGCCATGGTCTAGGTCTTATTCCTATCTCTCGACAAGATGCTTGTGTGAGTACAGGCTATGTACTCAACACTATTAAGTCTGTAGCCTAAAGGATCCAGTACATCATTTCCAAAGGCAGTGTGGATGTTAAAGAATCATACTACCTTGTTATTTGAAATGAGGCATGAGAGCACCATGCTTGACACCCTTAGATTCAAATTACCCCTGAATTTAACCAATTCGGCTAATGTTTACTGATGCCCCTTTGTTTTACCACAGCCATGTTTCACGATGGCAGAACTCACCCTGCTGTCTCCTCACACTCAGTTCTGCCCCATCCTGGGTACTCCCAGGACTCCTGCCAGGAGGTGGAGGAGTATGTCTTTCATGGATGTCCCTGTGAGAGGTCCCTCAGTTTCCATGGGAATCTCAGGCCCACCTCCAGCTTTGCTGAAGTTAAAGCACTTCCGGGACACATCAAGTTCTGCAGGGACACGGCTTGTGACGCTGGTCAGTGTGATACAGTGTCCTCTGTGCCAGAAGCCAGAGGAGAGATGCTCACTCACAGGCATAGTCCTGTATCTTGTGACTACCTTAAAAGATAACAGCATGGATAACATCAGTCTTTAACCGATCATGTTTCCTTTGTGTCAGACGTTAAGAAAGCTTAGTCCCAAATGTGTGGTCTGTTTCTAGTGTAGGATCTGAAGCCTGAATTTGCTGAACTAATCTAATTCCTGGACCAGTTTTGCTATGCAATCCTGATTCCAACCTGCCCTTCCTCCCCCCAACCTTTGTATCATTTACCTTAGTTTTTAAACTTTACTTTATCATGTAACATTGCACTAAATTTTGTAAGCCATCTAAAGTCATATTTTGGAACATAGGAGGTCTAATAAATAGGGAACAAATACTTGGAGAACATAGACTAATGCAGCACAAAGACTCAATTCCCAGAGCACTGATGGCCACTTTTGGTTTCTTTTTTATCAGTGCTTCTGGAAATTCACTAATCTGTTCATTACGGTTAGGTTTTAAGGTTGCACTTAGTGGGATAGCATTCAACTATGAAAAAAAGTTTTTTCTTTGGAATGTTTCTTCTTTGATGTGGTGAAATGAGAGTAGTTTTCTGTTCACGTTAACTGATTAGAAAAAATTTTGTATGCCAGGCCATGAGCTTATTTATGGGAGCCTGAAAATGGCTAACACTTCCTGTTTCATCTATGAAACAAGAACGGGACAAGGTGTGGGGCTGGACTTACCCTAGATTTTACCCAAAAAGTGATTAAGTACCACAACATATTCTTTTTAAGTTCTGATAGATTCAAGTTGTAGATCATTTTGAGATTATTTGCTGAATTTGCTTTTACTTACCGATGTAACGCTGCAACTCAGAAGTAACCCTAAAGCATGAAAATACACGTCCCAGTCTGTGAGGCTGCAAACAGAAATTAATAGAAGAGTCAGAATTACTGGCAAAGTAATCCAATTGAAACAAATCAAACCGATAGCCATCAAGCACTTCTCTTGTGGAGGGAAGCCTGTGTAAGACTTTAGAAAGTAACAAACACCAGGGGCGGGACCCTGTCTTGTTCAAGGCTGCCTCTTCAGCACCTGAATGGGGCCTGTGCATAAGAAGTGCATAACTGGTTGGAGTGTGAGAGTGTGTGTGTGTGTGTGTGTATGTCTGTCTGTTGTGGATACAATGAATTAAGAGGGCGTTTACAGTCTACTTGAGGGAGTAAGATATAAATAAGTGAGTGGAACACTTGGGCATAGTATTTAACGCACAGTTGGGCAGGGAAGGTTTAACGGGAGGTGGGTTTTGTAGTTGGACGTGAAGGATGACTAAAGTTCGGATGGATGTGAAGAAGCAGATATTCCAGGTAGTAGTGAGGAAAAGTGAAACACTGGGACAGCGTGCACTCAGCGGACAGTGGACCCAGCACCTGTTCTCCAAGAAGAGGGTTTGTGATCCAGCCAGTTGGTCAGAGGGCTCTCCTTCAGGAATGTGGACTTCATCTTGTCAGTATTGTGCTTCCACATTTTGGGAAGGATTTCCTCCCCTCTCCTCTCCTCTCCTCTCCTCTCCTCTCCTCTCCTCTCCTCTCCTCTCCTCTCCTCTCGTCTCCTCTCTCCTTTTCCCTTTTTCCTTTCCTTTTGCAGTGTTTATTGCAGGGCACCCAAGCAAGGGGTCCAGGACAGCTAATGCTCAAAAGCCCAAACTCTCAGCAGGGAGGGTAGAGCACATGCTTAGCATCCACAAGGTCCTGGGTTCAATCCCCAGTACCTCCATCAAAATAAAAACAAACAAACAATCCCCCCTCCCCCCAACCCCTCCAAAAAAAAAAAAAAAAAAAAGCCTGAACTCCCAGATGGGTTTCAAGAAAGCTCTTTTTCTGGGGAGGATTTTGGAAGAGAGAAATGACACAGAGCACAAAGTGATGTGCTTCTCAAACTGAAATGAGCATGCGGATCCTCTGGGGATCTTGGTAAAATGCAGATTTTGATTCATGAGGTCAGAGGTGTGCCTGAGCCTGCCCTTCTAACAAGCTTCCAGTTGATTCTAATGCCCATGACGCATGAACCACTCTGAATAGCGTGAACCTAGTCAAGAGGATGTTTTGGACAGGAGGACTGGAGTGGGCGTGGAGCTGCTTCATCATACGGTTTTAGAATCAAAAAGAACTTAAAGATAATCAAGTGGTCCATTTCTCTCTCATTGGCATTGGAAAAACCAAAGGTCTAAAGGTCTCTAGAACTAAAGTGGGAGCTGGACTTGGACTCGGCTCTCCCCGCCCACAGTCAGGACCGCCTGTTCACTTTACAGTGGTGGTCAGGGTCTGTGAGGGGAAGGACCACAAAGAAGCTGATGTTTGTGGAAATGGAGTGGGTTGGCTGGACACAGGAAACCTTGTGAAGGGAGAAGCAGTAGCTCCTAGTCGCTGATTTGATGGGAAATGAGAAGACTCCCAAGAAAACATTGAGGTTTAAACCCTGGTAAAATGAACCCGTGCCTTGTTGCTGGGCTGGAATGGATAGGGGGAGGGGTGGGGAGGATACTTTGCCAACGCGGGGAGCACCATAACGTCACAGTCTTCTTGTAAAGTGAGAGATGCCACATGCAATTTAAAATCGACCACCAGCAGCAACTTTCCCCAGCAGTTCAGAGCTCGGCTCCCTCCACTGATCAAACGTGTCAGTCACAGCCTGTGGCGTTTCACTTGTAGCTGAAAGTTGTCAGCGTGCACCCTTCTCGCTTTTTCCCTCCTCCTCCTTCCCATACCCAGGCTGGAGGAGGAGAACTTGGCGCTAAGCTGAGCTGGTGGGCGCCTAATGTTCTTGCTCCCTGCCTTTGGAACAGGAGACGGCTTTCTTCCTCCTGCTTTTCCAGCTGTAAAGTTCATCTGGCTTCCAGCACCGCCAGCAGGAAGGGAGGGAGAGGTGTAGATTTCACAAGAACGAGGAAACAGTTGGAGTTAGATGAGCGCATGATCCCTGTCTTCCAGGCCCTCTTCTGCCCTGAGTGGGTTTTTGACGCTGGTGTGTCCACTAAGTGGGTTGTAGTGCTTTGAAGTGAAAACATAGTCATTTAGGGTCAGAGCCTTGGTTTTCTATTTGACCCATGCCCTACTGGTGTGACTGTAGGATGTGTGTGCGCGTGTGTGTGCCCAAACAGGTGAAAGCACACACACGTGTTCTTATGTTTTGGTTTTGGTTTTGGCAAACCACTGATTTCATCTTGAAACATTTCCTCTTTTTTTGCTTCTATGTTGGACATAATAAACATTAAGGGAATTATTGTCTCCAGAAATTGTCCAAGTTGGCAAGAAATGGATTTGAGGTTTTTACCCCCAGTAATTTTTTTGTCATCTGATTCCTTCCTTAGAAAAACTATTTGGTACTATGGTTTAGTCTCTTTCAGTCAAAACAGGAAGATGAGTGGGGAGGATATAGCTCAAGTGATAGAGCACATGCTTAGTATACAGAAGGTCCTGGGTTCAATCCCCAGTAGCTCCTCTAAAAATAAATAAGTAACCCCCCCCCAAAAAACCCCAGTAATATGAGATTATTTCTAAAATCATCATGGACCTTCACTAGTAAACATAAAATGCATGCATAGTGACACTAGTTATTAAAATTTTTTTTTACTAGTTATTAAAATTTTATGACACTAGTATTGAAATTTTTAACACCTCAAGAAAGTATGTTAATATAGGGCATGACCTAATTTGAGAAATTAAGTTTTAATATTTCTTAAAAAGTTTTAATCTTAATTGTTGGGATACAACTAAATTATTATCAAATTTAATTTTTTTAAATGATTTTTATGTTTAAAAATATAAAAGTATTATATACTTGAAAAAAATACGTTAAAAATTCAGAAATATAGTGGCCTTTGCAGGATTAATCGCTGGTGTTTAGGGATCCTTTCAGATATTTTTTCATATACATGTAGATAATTTTAAAACATAGGATCCGGAGATGGTAGCTTTAAACATTTTTCAATATTTATAAATGACTTTATAGTCATTTTTTTTAATTTTAAAATCTTTTTTCCTTATTTCTTACTGTTTAAAACCCTCTTCTACAGCTTTTTAAAAAATTGAAGTGTAATTGACATCTCCTCTGCCACACGTCTCCCTCCCTCAGTGCTGCCAGCGCTTAAAGCCAGATGAACTTTACAGCTGGAAAAGTAGGAGGGGTGAACATCATATTAGTTTCAGGTGCACAATGTAATGATTTGATATTGTATATATTGCAGAATGATCACCCCAATAAGTCTGGTTTGGAGATTGTATTTTTTAAAGCTGATTTTTCATTATTAGAAAAAAAAATAAGGCAATGCAAGATTTTATGCTTATAAAAAACTGCAAAGAGAATGGAAGTGTAGGTAACAGTTGTTGACACTTGGTGGCTGTCCTCTGAGACCTTTTCCTGCTCATGCACACATACACAGTGATGGGCTGTATCGATATTTTGGTTCTCTGTTGGTACTTCATTAACTTAGGGAGGATTCCATTAGCATTTGTAATTCACCAACTCACTAAGAATTTGTAATGCTAATGGTATTTATCATTCTTAACTAAGGTATCCATTACGCTTCTTAATAAACAGTTTAACCCACAGGTCAAATTCCAACTATTCACTTTTAAAAAAATTATTTTCCATTTTAACTAAGTCATAATACCCTAACCTACAGATACAGGTTCAGGCTCACCCACCAGTGCTGGGTGGCTGTCTGGATGCCCATTCTGAACATGGGTCGAATTTTGGAGTTATTTCTCACAGTACTGCTTAGAATATTCTGTCCAGTGCAAAGTCAATGAACACGTCATACTCAAAAAGTACTAGAGGGAA
Organism: Camelus dromedarius; assembly: GCF_036321535.1. NCBI lineage: Eukaryota > Metazoa > Chordata > Mammalia > Artiodactyla > Camelidae > Camelus > Camelus dromedarius. Next base: position 15,626,751 of record NC_087441.1, on the reverse strand, counting down.
AGCTTTATACTTGAGATATAGTAATGAGTCCTTCCCAACAGCCTCTTTGGTTGTGTCCAATTTGAAATGTGTTTCTTCATGTTCTTTTGCAACATTTAGATGGAATATCTTAATTTGTTACAGATGATTTTTTTTCTGCAGTGACCAAAGGAGGTCCTCCAGCGCTAAGAAAGAGTCTAATTCTTGGTGATTGAGTCATTTGTGCAAGGTTGAGCCTCAGTTAGGATGTAAGAAACCCTGATAACTAAACCTTTACATTAAAATTTGTGATGTTTTATAATATGATGCGTGGGATTTTCTTAAAAGTAAAATGGGGTGGAGTTGAAATTAATAATTTGCTCTGAAAAACATTATTTTGTGGCATGTTTGGAAAAAACCCCACTAGAAACATCACTGTACGTGATCTCCTGTTAAACATACCCTGTTCCTGATAAAACAGATGTTCTGCATGGAAACATTAACTAGGTCCATTATTTTAATGGGATAAATTTTAATACATTTTACATCAAAATGCATCCCTAACCAGTTTCCTAAAAAGTAGTTACAACACAGTCCAGTGTCTCTTATAAGTGATAAACTAACATGTAAAAGATGAATTGTTTAGAATATTACTTCCTGATCATCAAACATTTAATATGATTGTTAACAAGCATCAGCTTTGTATGCAAGAACCAGGTCCAGTTTGCATAATATACTACACATTGTGTTTATGATGTGGAGCGACAAGCAACACACTCAATAAATAAAGTTTGTTAGAAAAGTGCAGGTAACAGTGTACAGTAAAGCAGGTAATTTCCTGTTCATGGTCTATTACCTAGTGAGATAGAGACTTGGAGTGTGAAGAAAAGTGAAGAACAGGATAGGAAGAGAGTCAAATCAGTTACTTTTTGTTGATGGTTATGAAGTTGAGTGTTAGAGGGACAATTTCAGCGAAGGTTTCAAAAGAATTAAGAGAGTTCCGCCATAATTTTGAGGCTTCCATACTAACTCCTGAACAGGAAGACTTAAGATGGAAAAATTGCAAACTATATCTTTGCTTACCTCTCGCTATTTTAGTTTATAAACTGCTCTATGTGATGATGCTAAGAGGTTAGGTTCCAGGGCATCCTGATTGGTCTCTAAGCACCAAGAACCTCTGAATTACATATCCCCTTGGTTGATTTCAGCTGAGTCTGACATCATACCAGTTGAGCTTGGAATGTAACTAAAACATTTCCATACACTGTTTTACAGAAATAGTGTATCAGATTTGGGACAGAGATATGTATTTGTTCATTATGAACAAAGGTGGTAATAAAAACCATAAGGATGTTAACCAGAGAGCAGTTCTTTGGGGCTTCACACCATGCTGATGTTTTTTCATAACAAATGAGGCCCTGGGACTGGGGGTGAGTGGGTTGCCAGTCCATTAAAACACCTTTCTCATGCAGTCTGCTTGTCCATAGGCATCCTGTTCTCGGATTTAGTCACCCCAGCATATTCATTTTAGCTTCTATGTTCGTATTGGGTTCCTGTTACCTATTTGCATTTACATGTTTGCTCTGAGTTACACTTACGTTACTGTTTCATTGCTAAGTTTTAAAATATTGGTCGGGTTGTACAATTGTGCAAGAGATGAAACAGGCAAACTGAAAAAAGTGAACAAGTAGATGCAGTGAGCATTCGTAGTCTGAGATGATCTGCCCCCATTCCCCGAATGTTAGCTGGGACCAACAAGCAGTCTTCACGTAGTGCATGTGTGGTTCTGAAGAATGTACCGGCCATTAAGAGCCCAATAGGATTATTGGAAAACTCGTAATTAATCTGATATTTCAAATATGTATAATGTTAGTGATATCACTCCTTCCTCTAAAACTGCCCATCGTTCTGCTTATGGGCCCAGGACCAGCCTGGACTTGGACCACACTTTGATGAGAACATCCACTTTAGCACCTATTTTGATTTAGAAATTTTTTCTACTTACGAAAAATTATCAGTGTGGTGATCTGTGCTCTATTTCCTAGGATAAATCTCATTTTCCTATAGTATATCCTAATGCTTTGTTTGCTTTTGGACAATTCTAACAGTTAATTTTCCTATTTTGCTGCTAAAGCTTATTTCAGTATATTATTTTTATCACAGGTGACTGGTTTATCTCTTTTTTTTTTCCAAAGGGGATATAGTTTATTTTTTTTAACTGTCAAATGAGTGTGTTATACTCTATGGCTTTATCTCTAAAATTTTTAAGCTCCCTACCTCTTCTTTATGACTTTATGAAACAAATGGGTCGCAATAAATTCCGTGTCCTAGTGGTGGTCTAATCACATCCAGAGAATTATTCACCATTAACTGTCAGTAGCCCTCAGTTAAATTGTCCTTTTTTTTCCTTCTGCAGTAAAATCGTTAGCAGTGTTAAGTAATGAAGTTTGGAAAACAATTCAGTTTTAAGAGGCGAGGATTCTTCTTTTAAAAAATACTTTAGTTTTTCCAGAAAATGTTTATCTCCACTGTCTCCTCCCACTGTACCCTAGCGTTTCCCAAATCCCCACATCTCTTCTTACACATCTATTTGTCTTTCTGGTGTGTGCCACGTTTGGGAGTCTCATTAAACCAGCATCTGTTCTGTTTTAGGAGAAACCCGAAGCCAGCCCCACGTCACTTCAGCTGCGGTCCCAGATCGAAGTAAGCACAGTGACTTTAATCATCTATTTTTGCTTCTGTCCTCTTTTTTTTTTTTTTTAATGGTATTATGTACAAATCAGATGAAGCCTGCTGTTCTGCCTGCACTGACGCTGTGAATCTTCTTTCCTAGGAGTCTCTTGGCTTCTGTAGCAGCGTGTCAACACCAGAAGTGGAAAGAAAGTAAGTTCCCCTCCTTCCGTTCAGGACCAGAATTTCTAAGCTGCCTTGTGAAATGGGTGATCATATTGTGTATGTACTGGATTTCAGTTACATTACATGTTGTGTGTGTTTGTACATAAATGTGGGTGGATGGGTGTGTTTTGTAATTCAATTGGTAATGCTGGAAGATTCTGCAAAGAGTTATTGATTTCATTGCTCATTGTGAGTGAACCTTAAATAAATATCTGGAAATGAGCACGGAGAAGGGGAAAGGCCAGCCAAGTCAACCCAAACGGGTTTTCTTCTTTTACATTGGTTTTTGATATAAGATGAAAGTCGTCAAGAAGCAAGTTACAAAAAAAAAAATACATTCCAGAATAAAACAATGATTACAAAACGCCTTCTGCGCTTTGCTTTGGTGGGTGACCTTAGAACAAGAATAAATGCTTGTGACAGAAGATGGCAGATGCCCACTAACCTTTCCTGTAAAAGGTAGTATTTTTGCTTCCCTGTCCTAACTTGGACTCTGTAATTTTTACTCTCATGGAAGATAATTCTATGTTATACCTTGTATTTCCAGTATTTCTTTTAGGCCATTTAAAAAAAAAAGCAAAAAATTTTTTTCCTATAATCTTTTCCTTTTCTACTTTATTCCACCATAATTATGCTAGAATGTTCTATCTATGATCTTATGAGGTAAAGAAATTTTGAGCAAGTCCACCTCTTTAAACAGACACTTCCTCTGGCCCAGAGCCACTTACACTGTTTCAGGCCAGGCGAGGCGTAGACGTGGCTTAGGGGTCAAGTATTTCTGGAATGAAAAGCACACGTTGGGCGAGCGCGTGTGCGCGCTTTACAGCACAGCTCTGCCTAATCCGTCCACGTGCGTGTGCGGCTGGCGCAGGCGCGGCTTCGGGAGGGAGGGCTGCCAGCCACAGCTCCGGTTCTCACTTTAAGAGGCTAAGCAGGTTTGGGTCAGGACTGAGGGACGTTGGGGGTGATGAGCAGAAGAAAACCAAAGCTGTTGCCCACTCCAGGTGGGAGGATAAATGTGCAGAGAGCACGAACTTCCTTGGTTCTAGTTGTCTGCATTCTCCCGGGAACTGTCGTGTGGAGGCTGAAATGGCCAAGAGGTTTGCGTTGACGTGGATTTTGAAACTGGAGGTCCGGTGGTGATGCTGACCCGAGCTGGGCACGAGCCCTTAGTGGAGGGGCTGTGGGCTCTCCTGACCTGGTTTGCTGCCTGTACGGCCTGATGCAGGCTGAGAACCCAGATCTCTCAGAGCCTCTGAGACTTTGAGGGAACAAGAAATGTTTGCCTTTCCTCCTAAGAGGAAGTGACTCACCAAATTGGTACTAATGTTGGTTAGGCTGGCATTTCTTCTTCTCCTCAGTTGTGGGTAGTCATTCTTTCCGTGTTTATATCCTACACTTAGTAAAATGTGGCATGACTCTTGTGGCCCAGAGAGAGCCTGACAGCCTCCTGAGGTTAGCAAACAATTTTGAACACACACAAACACACATGCACACACGCGCGCACGCACGCACACACACACACACACACACACACACTGCTGTTGATAAGCCCTAGACTCTGCCCTAGCCTCTCCATCTATAATACTGTCCTTTTGCTTCTGTTCTATTAAATGGTTTACTTAAATGTAGTTATTTCTAAATAATTTGAAAGTTTGAATCCATTTTGTCCTCCATTTCCCTTTTAATGGTTTTTGAAAACTATGACACTTTTTTTTTAATTTCAAAAAAAATTTTTTAAGTTTTTAACTTACAGAAGAATTACAAGACTTGTGTAATAAATTTCCATTTAAATTTCCATTTAACTTTCACGTAGACTCACCAGTTGGCATGCTCTTGCTCTTTTCTACACACACACTTATATAATATAATACCATTAATTTTTATTGTTATGGCTGCACAGTTGAGACGAAGTTGCAGACATCATGACCCTCACTCCTAAATGCTTCAGCAGATCTCTCTTAGGGACAAGGACATTCTCTTAGAGAACCACAATATAATTACCAAATAAGAAAACTTAGTAGTGGTTTTCTTAATATGCAGTTCATACTCAAGTTTCTCTAATTATCCCAATAATATTTATTTCATTTCATTTCATTTTTTAATTGAAGTATAGTCAGTTTAAAATGTGTCAATTTCTAGTGTACAGCATGTTTCAGTCATAATATACATACATATATTCCTTTTCATATTTTTTATTATAAGTTACTACAAGATATTGAATATAATTCCCTGTGCTATACAGTAGAAACTTATTAGTTATTTATTTTATATATAGTAGTTAGTATCTCGAACTCCCAATTTACCCTCCCCACCCTCTTCCCCAACCCTTAACCATAAGTTTGTTTTCTATGTCTGTGAGTCTGTTTCTGTTTTGTAAATAAGCTCATTTATGTCTTTCCAATATTTCTTAGTAGCTTTTTTCAGTCTAACACTTTACAAAATCCCTCATGGCATTAACATGTCATGTCTCTTGTTACATTTAATCTGACAGGCTTTCTTCCCTTTATTTGTGGGATCTTTTGAGAGCGTAGGCTAGTTTTCTTGTGAAATGTTTCTTAGTCTGGGTTTCTTTTTAAGATTAAGATAATGCAGTTCTGGTCTTGCAGTCTTCACAGTGCATTACATCATGATATGACTTTGTCTCATTATTGGGGATATTAATTCTCACCTTTGGGTTAAAGTGCTGTCTGTCAGGTTTCTTCTAAGAAGATATAGCTCCCCCTTGTAATTAATAAATATTCTGTGGGGAGATCATCTGAGACTATGTAAGTATCTGTTCCTCGTCAAACTTGTCCCTAATGGTTTTAGATTCCTTTAATGATGTTTGCCTGAATCAGTTTTTACTGTGATGGTTGCAAACAGTGATACTTATTCTGAAGTTGATGATTATTATGGATTTAAGTCTTCCAAAAAGATTTTTTTTTAAAGATGAGGTGTTACTCTGGGCACTCTAGGTCGGAGTATAATTTGAGTAGCTTTGATGCAGTGTTTACACTGAATTATTTGTACTTTTCTATTTGAAAATGCAAATATTTTGAAATGCAAAATCCTGCTATTTTTCAGATAAAAATGCTTGCTGGTAAGTTGGCAAGCCCTCGAGGCTGACCTGGCAAACCAGTTGGTTGTGTCTGGTTAGTGTCTCCAAAGTGTCTGCCAACCAAAATATCCTTCTGAGTCAGCAGTGTTGTTTTATGGGCAGAAGGGTTTCTTCTACTTTTTATTCAAAAGGCCAGAGAACTCAGTAAACAGAAGTGGACAAATCCTGCAGCAGCCCAGCCTTAGATGCAGAGGCATAGGTGGGAGCAGGTGATGTGGGAGCTGAGGGATTAGCCCCTGTGGCTCCTGCCTTCCAGTTCCACTGCCCACCCTCCCCAGCCCACCCCACTCCCACTGCCTCTAAAGTTGTCTCCTGGCCTCAGCACATCTCCCCTCCTTTCTCCCCCAGTTAAAACGTGTTCAAAGGAAGGTATCAGGCATTAATTATGATGCAAATGTCTGTTTTCTAAAAAACACATCACCTCTCCCAGTGATATTTTGCACTGAACAGGGTTTAAAGTTCCAGGCACATAGCTCTGGCCAGAAAAGACCCAGGAGGGGGGTTTTGTTGGGGAGACAAGCAGTGAGAAGTCTAATATACCTGACATCACAGCACCTGGACACCCTGACACGTGGGGCGGCTTGAGCTCTGTTTGGCCTCTAGATGTGCATGACCTGCATGATGGATGGATGGGAGGGGGGGAGAGAAGGGAGGATGGACCTGCTGGCTGCCCGCCCCCCACCCCCATTTGACCAAGTCCCCATTCGTCCTTATTTTCTTAAAGTCTGTGGTCCTTCTATATGCTTTTGCTGAAAATACAATAAAGAAGGCCAAAAGGAGCTTTTTCCTGAACCTCTTCCCGTTATAGCTGTTTACGTTGCCTGTTGATGAGACTGCACTTGTATTACACCAATCTTGGGTTTGTGCCAACTGGCTGAAAAGGTGAATATTAGGTAAAGTTTTTGTTACTTACCAGCTATTCTCTCCAGAATATCTCGAGCAAGGCTTTTTTATTGGGGAATATCTTTATAACTATCTATTCAGAATGAGTGTAGACAGGGAATGTGTGGCCCTCGACTCCAGCACTGGAAGAATGGAGCCATCAGCCACTGCAGCACCCATCTCTCCCCCACCAACCCCCGCCTCCCCAGGGGAGGGGGAATTCAGGATGGAGAACAGGAGGCATTCTGTGCTCTGTATACTGGCCCTAGGTAGTTAAGATGCATATCTAATGAATAATTTCAGTGAGCCCAGATTCTTGCATCTTCCCATACATAGAGAGCCACTAAAATCTTGATCTTGAGATGTCTGTTTTTTTTGTGATTAGTAGTGATCTTTTGACATTCAACTACATACATGGACCTCTGCCCCCGCCCCCACCCTCCCCCACCTTCCCCCATCCCTCCCCCACCCCACCCCCACCGCCCGTAGCAAAAAAAACCTCCTGTATATCCTGGCTCCTCCCTAATCTTCTAGAGGCTATCTCTCAGGCTGCAGTTCTCAGTAAGATCTCCAAATAAAACTTGACTTGCAACTTTAGGTTGTGTATTTTAATTCAGTCGACAGAATTTAGTTACAAATAACAGAAAACCTGACAAATAGTGGTGTCAACTAATACAAGATTCACCACATACATTCTTGTTCGTGGGTAGCTACAGGGCTGCGCCGTGGCTCAAACCTTCAGGAACTCAGACTGTCCTTTCCTCTCTCCCCTTTTCTTATCTTTTTTTTTCCCCTCCTAGTTTTAAAGGGCTGCTGCATCTACCAGGAGAGAAGGAGAAGCAGGGTAAAGGGATGAAGCTAAAAAGGCAAAAAGCCAAAGGCATGTCCTTTACAGAGCTTTCCTGGGAACCCTGTGCAACGCACTACTTTACCCCACTCATTGCTTCATGCAGCTGTTGTTCCCCCACGCACCAGCTGTGGGCACAGGGCACCGTTCTGGGTTCTGCTTCTCCCATCGACAAATGCAGAAACTGAGGCGAGGTTAGTAAGTTTCCCAAGGCTACACAGCTAATAAGTGACAGAACCCAGATTGGATCCCACTTAAGAATGCATGCTCCTAACCACTAAGGTCTAATTCCTGAGTACTTATCGCTGTATTGCTTATGCAAATAGAGAGGTGAGAGGCGAATTGAGTTCATTAGCATTATGTAAATAGCGGCAGTTAAAGCCTCCACTTCAGTGGTTCCCTTGGAAGTAGGAGCAAGTTTTATTCTTACATAAGCCGAGTCTCTTATTTATCTATGAAGACAGGAGGGTCCAAAGTAAATCTCAAAAATTCACCGTAGCCAATATTTATAAGCTCTTCCCTGCTAAGTCTTTTGCCAGAGTTGAAAATTCACTGATTTAGTTTCCGTTTCTTTCATTACCTGTGACTACACTTCAGCTATTTCAGTGAAAAGGTCCAAAAATATATAGTGGCGTGATGGAAGAGGAAGATAAATAAAAGGAGGGAGCAGTGTTCTGTGGTCGGTAAAATAGATAAAATATAGTTTATAAATGTTCAATGCGTGCATTTACTCCATTCGGGCTTTGCTTCACTCTCGGAATTGTTTCATCTGGCAAGCTGGTAACTCTCTTGAAGGTGTCAACTTTTCTTTTTTCCCCCTCAAAAATCTCTGTCTTGCCCGTCTCTTTCCTCTTGACTCCAGGGGAGAAGCCCTTGCAGGTGTTCGTGTGTCCCCGTTCCTCCATCTCCCTGCCTCTGTGTCTCACCTGCTGCCTACTCTCCGATTGCTTGCGTTGGGGTCTTGCCTTCCCCTTCCCCCTCTCCCTCATCATCTGTTCTCTGCCTGCCTGTCTGCCTCACCCCTTCATCTCCTCTCCAGGGTGAAGCCCCTGCAAGCTCTCAGACAGGCCACACTCTCCATGGCAGGCTGAGCCTCTAAGTGGCCTGTCCCCGACTCTCTCCCCACCCTCCCCACCCCCTTACCTGGGCAAGCTCCCTTCAACCTTAAAAACTCAGCCCTAGTCTTGCCTCTCCCAGAAGTCTTCCCTAATATGCAGAGTTGAGGTCACGTCCTGCTACCGAGCTGTGCAACCCTGGGCTCTCCTGCTGCTGTTGGCAGTTATAGGTGCACGTATGTAGCATGTGCGCGCGCGTGTGTGTGCACGCGCGCGCAGTCACCTCCCACGCTGAGCCCTGGACCTTTTACATAAAAGACTTTCAGTAATGTTGGATAAAAGTGGGTGAGTGAGTGCACCCTCATAAAAATGCTTACTACCCCATTCTCCCCAACCATCATTCCATTTCTCTTCTCCCCTAGTTGCTGAACTTTTCCCCTAAAGCTGGACTGCGCTCTTCCTTCCCTGCTGAGATGCTCTTTCCACGGTCCAAGGCCGCTCCCACTTGCAAATGGGTGTTGCATTTGGCACTGATTTTCCTTTTGGTCACGCTGCTCTCTCTGCCCTTAGTGTCCATGACTTTGTGGTTTCCAGTTTCTCCTCCGCACTTTATGCCCACTCTTGGCAGCTCCCTTTTTCCCACCCACACCCGATTCTAGTTGTTCCCCCCGGGGCTTTTATCCAGCCTGCAAACTCTCCCAAGATAAACCTGCCTGCAGCTTTGAACTGCTGTCTCTGGGCACCCACGTCAAATCTCTGTCTCTCCCTTGGCCCGACTCCCTGTTCTGCTGACCTGCCTGTTGCAGCCTCTTACTGGATGTCTGCTTGTTGAGATTCCAGTTACCCCAAGGTGCACATTCTTATGGTAGAACTTATCACCCCTCCTTTATCCTTCCTTCTCACTCTGACACCTTGCTCTTTGTCCATACGTTCCCCTTTTTTTCCCTGGGGACCACATTCTGAACTTCATGCAGCCATTACATCATCATTCCTGCTTTTCTTCCATGATTCCGAAACCTAACTGCCAAATCCTGTTGCTTCCTGCATCTATAACTTTCCCTTGTTCCTCTTTTTCACCTTCTCTACTCCAAGTGAAATTCTTTTTTTTTTTTGAGGTAGGAAGAATTAGGTATCTTTATGTATTTTTTAATTAACTTTTTACTTTATTTTTTAGTGGAGGTACTGGGGATTAAACCCAGGACCTTGTACATGCTAAGCCCTCACGCCACCACTGAGCTATGCCCTCCCCCTCCAAGTGAGACTCCTAATGTTCTTCTCATGAACTGGAAAAGAGCATTCAGGAAAGTATAATTAGGTCCCATCACACTGAGAGGGTGCTGAGATCCCCTCAGGGGCACCTAAAAATTAGGGATCTCTGTAAGTTTTCACCTTGGCAATCAAAATTCCCCCAACAGGACCCCAGCCCATCCTTATTGCTGCATCTCCCCGTCTCCCAGTCGCATGACCCAGCTCCAGGCTGCTGGGTTGCTTCTGTTTCCAAATGCCTCCTGGGTTGTCTGGAGTTCCTGCCTTGAAAGCATTTCCTTCTTGAGTCCCGTTTTAAGGACTGCTTCTCCTTGAAAGCTTCCTCGATCCCGTCGCTGGCTGAATTCTTTCCACCTTTTGGAATTCAGTAACATTTTGCATGGATTTGATGTCTCTCAACTCACTGTTGCATGTACCACTGCCATTGTCAACATTGTAACACTGCTTCTTGGGTTACGTCTGTGTATTGCACACTGGTTCTAATCACTTTCCTTGTACTTTATCATTTAATTTTTCATGAACTCATTGAGGCATGTACTTCTTTGGAGGGTAATTACCTTGCCTGAAGCAAGAGACGAAAATCCTAGTCGAGTCAAAGTGCCATTACCGCCTTGGGGTTATGATACCTGTCCTGATACTGGATTCTCTGGGTTGAAATCCAGGCTCTTTCTTGTCTGGGTTACCTTCAAGAACTCTGCGACCCTTGGCTGGTTATTTAACCTTTGTACCTACAGGCTGCACAGCTTAAAAATGAGGATAATCATCGCAGTGCTCAAATCAGTGAGCCAACAAGCAGCCAGCGAGTGCTCAAGAATCCTGCCTGTCATCACTGTCTGTTCCGTCTGGCCCAAGGTCATGCCCTTGCCCGGTTCTCTGGGCCCTCATGTTCCTTTCTACTCCCTCCGGCCCAGCGTGATCCAGGACTGCTTGAGGCCATGAGCTTGCTCTCTTCCTCTTGTTGGATTTCCTTCAGTACCCAGATCAGTGGTTTGTATAGAGCAAGTGCTCATTAGGTACTTGCCCCAAATTCATTGAATGCCCCCAGTTCTATGAAATAAGATTAGAACTGGACTATCCCCAGGACTAGAATTACAGAAGACCTGCTTTGGTCTCACCTGTTACCTAAGCATCTGCGAGTATTTCCCTAAAATGACAGCAGGGTAATATGAAGTGATTATTTTCCTTCTGCTTGTGAATATTAGCATGAAAAAGATACCTGTTACAAACATTTTACAAAACATGTAGTGGAGAGAACAGTAGCTTCCGCAAACCCCTATCTCTTCGTAAGAGCTGCCTCTCGCGAGTCCATTCTGCAGTCTTGTCCAAGTCTTCTCTGATTTTCCTTCCTCTATTAAACGGAAACGACAGATCATGTCACATCTCCAGATAAAGGCACGATTTTGAGAAGCACACACAGAGTATTACGGTTGTTTTAAAAAATCCTTGAAACTCTTTGAACCTGCAGTTTTGTTGGGAAAGTACACTTATTTTATTCTTGGCAACAGCATTACTGAGATATAGTTCGTGTACCATACCACTCACCAGTCGAAAGTATACCTTCAGTGGGTTTAGCATATATGTTCACAGAGTTTTGCTACCATCCCCACCATCAATTTTGGAATATTTTTGTCAATTCAAAAAGAAATCCTGTGACTTTTAGCTGTTGCCTCCAAATTTCCCCATTTTCCTGTCCCCTAAACAGCCACTAATCAACTTCTTGTCTCTATGGATTTGCCTGTTCTTGACATTTTGTGGAAATGGGGTCATGTGTGTTTTAAGTGACTAGCTCATTTCACTTAGCTAGTGTTTTCAAGGTTTACTCACAGTCATCCCTTTTTGTTGTTTTATCTGTTCATCGACTGATGGACAGTTAGGGTTGTTCTGACTTTTTGACGATTACGAATAATGCTGCTCTGAACATTTGTATACAGGCTTTTGTGTGGTCATTTCTTTGTTTTTTCAATTGGCTTTACTGAAATACAGTGCACATGCCATACTAGTCACCCATTTAGAGTGTTCAGTCCCAAGGTGTTCAGTATATTCAGTTATGTGTCACCACCTCCATGTCAATTTAGAACATTCACCACCTCAAAAAGAAACGCTGTACTCTTTAGCAGTCGCCGTTCTGTCTCCCGATGACCCCCAGCCACAAGTGACCACCAGTCTACTTTCTGCCTGTATAGATTTGCCTATTCTGGACATTTCATATAAATAGAAGGAAAGTGCATATTGGAAAGAAAATGTGTTTATTATAGTTCTATTAAGAAGAGAACTTTGAATCCAATTCTTGGTAACTCTGTGCCCAACCTCCTTGAAATGTGTAAGGAATTTCAGTAAGTTCTCTCCTAAGTGGGACCTCCTTCCTGTTCTTCAGCCAGCTTGTTCCCTGGGGACTGGGCTTGAGGAGAGGGGCTCAGGCTTCCTCCATTTGTGAAGGACCCCTGAGGATGGGGCCCGAGGTCTGTGGTCCCGTGGACCCCTGTGTAACTAGCTGGGGCTGCCTTTCTCATTGGTAAAATCGAGCGCTAGAAACCCGCCTGCAGTGCGATTGTTAATCCTCCTTCAGAACAGATCAGATACAGTGAGAACTGCTGATGAGGTCTGTGAGTTTGCTGGGAAACCCAGGTCAAGCCATGTACCCTGGAGCTGAGGCTAAGGCACCCTGTTTCCACATCCTGTTTGTGGCAGGGCTGTGGGGCGGGGAGGGGAGCGCAGGGTTTTCCCGTGGGGAGACGCGCATCATGTGAGGCATGAGAAAGCCTTGGGGAGGCAGGTCCTTCAGAGCAGCTCCCTAGTCAGTTCTGCCTGGTTCAGGTGGATGTGTCCTTGCCGTGTGCTCACTGCCCCCCCGGGAAAGGGAGGAGGGCCCTCTTGGCCTGTTAGAGCAGCACCATGAAGAGAACCAGAGGAGACTTGGGCCATCACTGGTCCTTCGCGCTCACTTGGGGGAAGTATAGGCAGACGGCAAGCTTAGGTTTCAGAAAATGGATAGGCTGTACCACGAGCCAGGCATCAGTGTATGTATTATGTATTCTTTTGCCTTAATCAGTTTACCAGTAACCATCTGCCAAGGCTGTGGGCATGAGGGCAGGGTCCTTGTTCAGGGGACTGGGCTTCCAGTGTGCTCCCAGTCTGTCTGATCGGCAGCCCTCCAGGCCTCAGCTCTCAGTGACACAGTGATGAGTTTGAGTCAGGGGGTCCCCATGTTCCTTCTAGCCTGGACCATCTCTCATTTTCTGACCCAGTCCAAAGCATGCCCCGCACTGGCCAATTTTGCCCCAACTATCTGCATATGCTGTCGGTGGTGTTGGCTTTGATGTTGGACAGAACTTGAGCCTGAATTTAAGCTCTGCTAGTGTGGGATTTAAATTCTCTAAGCCTCAGGTTCCTAAACGGTAAAACGTGTTTGGTAAAAAGCTCTTTCCAAGGGTGGTTGTGTGAAGTACCCAGTGTGGCGCCTGCACAGGGCAGTGTGTTCTCTCCCCACCCCCATCAGGTAGGGCGCTGCCTGTGCGGCGGGACTGTGAGCTTGGTTCCCATCTTCGGTCTCGTTAGATGGTACCAGACACACAGCTCGTCAGTGAGCACGACCACTTGCCATGTGCTGTTCCCACGTGAGCTTTCCTTTCCTTTCAATGCCCCAAAGACACGGCCGGAGGGAGCTGGGAGACAACAACCAATCTCATGGAGCCCAAGTTGTCACAGCATGTGGAAATATGTGTTTGTGCGGGCGGATCTGTCTGCACACATGTGTGCTCCATCGCACAGCATATTTGAGGGGCTCAACATTCCAGAACGCAGGGGCTCAAATAAGAGCAGCTGTGCCAGAATTCTCCACCTCAGCTGTTCCCCTCTGAAAACTCGATGGCCCTTAACTCAGTGTGAGTGAGGCCCCAGCTTACCCACCCCAGCTTGAGTCCAAGTGCCTGGGACGCATCCCAGTGCGATTGCTGGAGGCTGGAGACAGGCGCGGATGCCAGGAGATATTTAGTCTATGAAGGTGGATTGTGTCTCCTGCAGGAGAGGTGAACAGAACACTGGGCCAGGGAGGAGGGTGGCTCTCAGGAAATAAATCACATTCCTATACTGGCAGGAGTAAGGGAAGACCCATACCTACAACGCAGAGGGATTGGGGAAGGGGGGACGGTCCACCTCTACAGGATGGGGTAGGGCGGAGAACTGCATAAATTTCATGTCAGTTGAGGTTCTGTTGGGAGCAGACATTAAGATAACCTTGTTATAGCATTTTCACCTCTTGTGTCTGTGAGGGTTGGTTCCATGCCCAGATGAGGCTGCTGCTTCTGTGTCCAATGATGTGGCGTTTGAGGCAAAAAAGATGCGGGAAAGTGGAGAAAAAGGGCAAACTGCCACCTACCGGATGGTCTGAAACCCATGTCATGTTCACCACCGCCAAGCAAGCATCCAACATCGGGGACCTGCAGGAGGGGCTGGTGCCCAGGATCGGAGACCCCGAGGAGGAGGAGACTGGGCAGGAATGCAAGTACTGCGGCCCAGCTGCTGCTCCATGCCACGTGATGACCTCTAGGGGACACGCGACGACATGTGTCAGGCTCAGTGGGGCCTCCTGCCCTGCACTGACCTTGAAGCACAGAAAGCAAACAGCTCCTGTGCCACTCCCGCTTTCCGCACCTCCTGTGAGACCCGTCACGTGGCCCGGGCGGACCCAGGTGTGCGGGGAAGGGAATCGGGGGAACCTCGGCCGAGCTAAGCTGATGGAAGGCAAACCCACCACAGCCTCCTGAGTCCAGGCTCCCCCTGGCCCCCAACCTTGTCTGAACACTTTGTCCAAAAACGACCTCACAGTCAGAGTAACACTTGAAGAATCCTGGTAGCTTATGTTATCTTGTTGTTTTCTGTATTCTTTTCTGAACATCTGCCTGGCAGTACTGCTTGCTCTGTTTTGGAGGTGCTGGAGCAGAAGGGTACCAGGAGGGCACAGAGAAGGAAGGACGGGGAGGGTTTCCCACTTTCTCCCAGATTGAACCCAAGGTTCTGAGCACCGCCACACAGCTGAGTTAGTGGAGAGGTTGATGAAGACCGACCCTCAGGCCCCGCCCAGGCCGGGTCTGAATTGGATTCTCCAGATGTGGAGCTCTGGGGCCTTAAACAAGTTTCCCACGAGGTTCTTAGCTGCCAGCATGGTTCTGTGAATCTCTGCCAGAACCTTATTCTTGCTGGTCAAATTGAGGGTCTCTGCTTCTGCTCCACGCCCCAGTCACCAGTGTGGATCTGGGAGCTGGTCAGATGATGCTGGGAGAGGTCATTTGTCATTCGGGTATCCCGGGCTGTGCTGCCTGGCGCCCAGATCATCTCCATCAGGTGCAGGTGTGTCACTTCAGATAAAGCCACAGCGTCAGGAGGAGGAAGGATGTGAAGCCATTGGGAGCAGAGTGAGACCAGCCAGCAGAATTAAAACGTGCAGGGAGTATTTGAGCTGTACAAATGTGGAGCCACATGGGGTGACAGAGGAGGCGTGTGGGGATTTGAAAATGAGACCTGAGAGGTGACAGATGTTAACTAGACATATTGGGGTGATGATTTCACCATATATACAAATATCGTATCCCTGTGTTGTACACCTGAAACTTAATGCAAGGTTATATGTCATTTTTGCCTCCATTTCCAAAGAGAGATCTAAGATAGGAAAGCTTGAGTTCCCATTTTCATAGGATTTATAACATCCAAGGATGTTGTAAGGAATTAAGAGTAGGTGGAATAAGAAAGAAAGACTGTGGCTATGATCACCTTGGAAAGGACCCCATGCCTGTCAGGAGACGCAGGGCAGGCAGGCGGCCCCCACAGCCCTGTCCTGGTGGGTGGCTCCTTTCTGTGCCTCCAGCTTGTGGTCAGCGAGCCCAGAAAGGGCCCTCCATGCCCACAGCTCCTCTAGGGCTGGCAGCTTCCCCGACTCCCCTGCTCCTCTCAGAGCAGCTGACTGAAGAAAGGCTGGCAGCCCAAGACCCCACGTCCGTCCCTGGGTTCCTCTGTGGCCAGTGTGGCTTGGGTTATGGTGAATGGGCACCGCTGTTTGTTTCTACTGAGAAAGTTCTGACCCGCTTCCGGAGCCATCGCCATGGAAACAGAGCGAGGCAGTCACTGAAAGGAGCCTCTTTTCCTCCCATCTCCCCTCTCCCTTCCGCCATCCTGAGGCTCTGGCTTGTAGGGGCCAGCTCTTTGCAGCCTGGCTTTCCCCTCAGTCCATGCAAATTTGATCAGAATACCAAATTCCCTTACTGTGCCAGCCACTGCTGGGATAAATTGCCCTGTGTGCACCCTGTACCAGTCCGAGTGGCACCCTTTCTTGAGCGGGGCCTGCATCACGCACACCGGTAACCAAATGGCCTTCCAGAGATGCTTCCCTGCTGATCCAGCCAGCCTCAAACCTCAGACACATTTCCTTGCAGAAAAGCCCTTCTTGGACTACATATTTATTACACATATGCAGTAAATTTTAAAGGGGAAATAAAGAGAAGGAAGGAATAATTTTGCTATACTTACAGAATAAATAGTAGCCATTAAAAATATAAACAAAGCTACTTAGGTCCCCCCCCCCCCCATTTTATATAAACTTGCTTTTGTGGTGAAAATAATGTGCTTAAAATCCTGTTTTTTATTTTGGTTTGGGCAATAATTTAATAATTCTGAAGATATTAAGACCGAAATAAAATTTAAAATTCACATCGAGGCCATAAAAGGAAGGCATTTGTTTTTACTGGTTACACCAACACCAGAAAGAACAGAAGGAGTTCAAGCCTTTCCCCCCTCTTTTTTTTAAACACCTTAATTTGTATGCCTCTTGAGGAAACATCAAAAGTCAGAGCTTGACCCGGGGCTGCAGACTCCATGCCCAAATCACAAACAAATTGCACTTTCAGTGCCAGTAATTAGAGAAAATGCACAAGGTTTTGGCTTCAGGCTCACAGTATTGTGAATGTGGATTTTAGTGGGAAGAACACTGGGTCTCTGAAACTTACTTACAACTGGATGAGTCACTTCCACAAACACTCCAGGCTCAGTCTCTCCATCTGTATAATGGAGCTGGTTCTTTTCAGGGTCTCTGTGAGCCTAATTTGAAGATATATGTCTATCTGTCTGTCTCATCTGTGTGCTTGGTAAATCCAGACCAGTGCTTTATAGATGTTGGTCATTTTAACTTCTTAACCACCAGACCTGTTAGGATTATATTGAATTGCAGGTCACCGAAAGCTGACTGCAGTGCTGAGGCAAACGGGGGCATATTTTTTTCCTGTAGCAAGGAGTCTGGAGGTGGGTATTCCGAGGCTGGTACAGCTGCCCAAGGGATTATTTCGCCTGCTCCTGTCCTTACTGTGTGACTTTGGAGGATGACTGTTTGCCGTCCCAGGTTGGGTTTTCCCTGCCTGCAGCCCACGTCCATGGGCGTGGTGAGCTCTGCACTTCTGCACTTTGTTTAGTCCTGGCCTGAGTAAAGCTGTGGCCCAGACACAACCAGGCCATGGGTATCCACTGTGAAGAGATGGCCTTTGGCCGCTCTCCAAGCAAGAAACTCTTAAACTTCTGCCCGTGTCCTGCATCATTCACTTTGGGTACAGGCCACCAGTTGGTGAATGAAAGGATGCAATTCTCTTTCAGTGCACCTTTGTGAAGGCTTTTCAGACTCAGCAGGGGTAGAGCCCTGCCCTTGGCCTGGGGAGCTTGTTGTCACCTCCATGGTGCCAGAGGGCCTCCCTTTCCGTGTTGAGAAACTGAGGTGTATTCTGAGAGGGACTCGGGGGGACTTGACTCTGCAGGGAGAGAAGAGGCCAGGAGTCATGATCACTGGCTTCTCGATGGTGCTTATCATCTGCAGGGATGTTCTAAATACCGTGCAAGTCAGAGTTCATGGAAACCTCTAGAAAACCTGTGGGATTGGTAATATTGTTGTCTCCATTTTGCATAACCTGACACTGGGACTCCGTGGGACTAAGTGACTCGTCCAAAGTTACTGATTAGTAAATGGTAGAACTGGTCTTTGAACACTGGGAGTTGGACCTCAGAACCCACACTGTGAGCCACTGGGCGGTTTCCTGGGTGGTGGCCTCATGAACATTAAACATAATGCCGTTCATGTCTAGATAGCAGTTAGCTGCCCGTATGTCTCCACGTGGACCTCATGTTCAGTCATTAGTGTGTGTGTGTTTTTTTAAACTCTGAGAAAAACATGGATTCCTTTTAAAAGTGCAGTTGAGAAGTAGATGAGGGATCACTGTGTTCTAACTATGTGGGGACAGATTAGTATTTTTTAAACAATGGCTTGCTTCTTGCTTCGCAGCGGAAAAGACCATGTTTAAATACCTAGAACTTCCACATAATATAAAATAATCAGCAGGGGATCGGAGGATAACAAAAACAACTGTTGTTAGAAGTTAAGTTGCACACCTAGATTGTAGGTGTATTTTTCTGAATTTTTCTGAATTTTCTCTATTTTTCTGAATCAGATGCTCCTTTTGAGACATCTTGTAAAGAAGGAATAGGCTCACCTAAAGTGATGCTGATGGAGATTTTCAAACCAAAGATATTCTAAAGAAGGGGATAGGGTAGGAAAACACTGAGAAGACCAAAACTCATGGCTGGAAATTTCAAGCTTTTAAAATGTCCTTTTAGTACTCGATTTGAGTGGTAAGAGCGCCTCTTCAAATTGGAATTAAAGATTGGGGGTGGAATTCTTGTTTTGAGACAATATCCACACTTAATAAACCTGGCAACCCTGCCATTTCTTTTGGAGAGTTGATATTACATGATTGATGGGCACAAACTATTATTTCCCACGCTATGCCTCCGTATTCAGATCCACTCAACAGCAACAAATTATTTCATCCACACTGTGCTAAATGCAATGAGCTAAATTGATACAGTTCTTACTGCCTAAGGAAGGCAGTAGGATGGAAGCAGATGTGAATTATGTTATGCTGGAAAAAATGGGTAAAGTGCTATTGACATTTTGTTTGATTGTCATTGTGGTTTTTTATTTTTTTAATTCTGAGAAAAATATGAATTGCTTGTAAAAAGTGAGACTGAGAAGAGGAAGAGGAATTACTATGTCCAGCCACATTATTTGGGGGAAGTTCATGTAAGACAAATAAAAAGAGGAACCTTCGTGATTCAGAAACTGCTGGAGTCTAGCATAGGAGATGGGTAGCAGCGGTGGTTGCTGGAATGAGGGTGGTGTAATCCTGTGCAGAAACCAAGAAGGTTCATCTCTTTGGGGCCACTCCAGGGAATAGTTATAAGAGGTCACGTTTATTCGGAGCTCACCAAATGCCAGGCACCGCCCTAAGCTCTTTACATTCTCTGTCTCCTGTGATTCTCCTAACAACCCACCAGGGTAGGTACATTTTACCATCACAGTGTTTTACTTCGCATATAAAGGGATTTAGATTTGTGGCAGAGCGGTCACGGGTGTGCCTGACTTCTGAGCAGGTGAGCGCTGAGCCTCCGCTGTGTCAACCGTGGCCTTGGATTTCGTTCTTCAGACGCCTGCCTTGATCACTTAGAAAGGTGACCTTGCAACAGAAAGCCAGAAAGAACAGGCCAGAAATAGACTGAAATGAAAGAAAAAGGCTGTATGGGGGGAGTGTGTTCACCCGGCTGACATAACGTCACCAACATTGCCATTGATACTAAATATTCAGGGAGTTCTAACAACATGCCAGCCTTCTGGCAACAGAATTACCCTCCATCCCACCCAGTGAGCTCGCCAGCTAAATTCTATCATGTGTATGAATTACAACAGCTATTGTTTGGGAAGGGCCCCATCTAGGGTAAAGCAAGAGATCACGGAGGGCACAGAACTGAAGGAGGCTCTCCGTCCCTGTGTCTGCCCAACGCTGAGTGATCACCCCAACGCTGGGGACCCTTCGTGTCTGCTGTCTCCCCCTAATCCTCCTCGCCCCGTGGCTGGGGAGGAGCAGACCCTTAAATTTTCATGGCAGACAGTGGAGAGTGTGAACTGAATTTTGTTTCATATTTATTTCTATCAAATAGAAGAGATTTGATATTGTTTTCGTATTTATTTCTGTCAAATAGAGGATCAAATGCTCCTACATGAAAAATGTCTTTGATATCCAAAGGGTACTAAGAAATGTCAAATGAAGGAATTAACTATTTTACACAAAATGATTTGTCACTAGTGCAAAACTGTGAATGTGAGTAGTTGGTTACATTCAGGTGAGGCATAAAGCAGAAGCAGACGTTAACCACTAAAAAGCCCCTCAACCCTCTTACTTTCTTCTGCCTCCCACTGTGCACACACAGTTCAGGAGCACAGATGCCACAGTCCTTTTCCTGCACCTTGGGGAACATTGCTGCTGGCTTTGGAGACTGCCTTGGCGGGCCCAAGATGCTGCAGGAAAGGGCCCCAGACAGAAAAATCACCGATTCAAAATTCAGCAGGAAATAAACTAATGGAAACGTGTATTTCCGGAGACTCAAGATAAAGGAACCTTAAAAATCCCCTAAGTATTGGTTTTCCAGTAACATGTAACACATGGTCTGTTCTTAGAAATTAGGTTAGAACAGTCTTTCTTATTTTTTTTTGTTTGCTTATAATGAAGTTTCTGGACAGCCATCAAAACCAAAACATAAAGTCTCTTTTAGGAATTCCTTTCTGTGTGGGCATTCATTCTACATTTCTAGGGTGCCAGCCTAAGTATGTAACCATACGATAGAGCTGTGTGCCTGGAGGTACCTTAGGCTATTTGTGTATAAATAGACAGAAGAAGAAAAGTGGGTTTGAGCCAAATGATGTGGCCTCCTTTCCTCTGACAAGCAGACAAGAGGATCGGGCAGTAGTAACACAACCAAATCCTGAAAAGTGTTTTTGAAATACTTAGTTCTGATAAACCCACAGGCCATGTTCACATTTGGGGTTGAAACATGCTCCCTCCTCACAAATTCTTTTTGGGAATTTACCCAAGAACCATGCCAGTGTATAATGTACTGTGAATTTGTTATGTAAATGAGAACAATACGTTCAGTGAAGTGGATGAAGCTTTGGACTCAGACACCCAGCTTTGAAACCCGGCTATGTCCCTGCCCAGCTCTGTGTCCTTAGGCAAGGTGGGATTCTAGACACAAATGTACAGAATTTCATTTTGACCTTTGTTAGTTTCTCTTTCTCTCCAGTTTTTGGAGGATCTCTGCTGTGAAGCTGTAGATTCAGTGAAAAAAATAGAGCAACCTGGAATTTACCCTGTATGGTGTTTGAGGCAGCAGTATAATTTGTGTAAAATTGATTTTAGTATTATTCTAGCCAGAAAAGGTAAAAAGCCTACTTTCCTGGTTTTCCTTCAACCCACTGACACCCCCCCCCCCCCGAAGTCTCATTGCTGCTTCATCTTTTTTCTCGGACTCCCCAAAATTGGATTGCTCTTGAGCTCAGTCCGAGCTTCTCTTTACTGTGTTCAGTTGGTCCCCTGGCTTTAAATATGCAAGTGTCTGCTACATTCTTAACTCCAGCCCTCAACGCGTCCCTTGACCTCAGACTCACATATCCGACCATCTCCCTGATATCTCCACAGGGATGCTCAATAAGAACCTCAAACTGGACATGGCTACGGTAGACGTGCCTCCTCCTCTGCTCTTTCCCTACCCAGGCTTCCCCAGTGGGAGGCGCGAATGTCATGCCAGCTCATCATTGAGGTGTCTGCTCACCTGTCACCTCGTCAGAGAGACTGTCTTTGTCCATCGCTTCTAGAATTCTCCCCATTTTTTGTTTGCACCCCCACCCTAGTCCAAGAGAATAGGGATCTTCCCGTTTTTTGTTTACTGCTGTGATCTCCGTGCCTCAGAGGATGTCAGACTCATAATGAGAGCCGAATAAATATTTATTGAGTGAAAGACAGAGTGAATAAATGAATGAGTGAAAACGAAGGAAGGAAGCAATTTAACAAAGAATTTTCTGGGGTGTAGGATGAAAGGAATTGGTTACGTTCTGAGGATGCGGTCCCTTCAATTGGTTTTTTGATCTAATTCTTACATTCTGTAATGAATTTTCTTAAGTGAATTTGGCCTTCAGAGAGGGTTAGAGTAGTTTTAGGGATCTTGAGGAAAAATGTTTACACTTAAGCAGTTTTGGGGTCAAATGGTAGTAGTTATCGATGAAAAGGTACTTACTGAGATTGAGTTCAGAGACCTTAAATACAAAACTTGATGATCATTAAATACTTAGATTTTCAAAGTGCAACGGAATATTAACTATTGCTGCCTAGCTGTCGAAAGCTGTGCAGAAGTCCCCAAACCCTGTTGACAATGAAAGTGATGGATGGAAATGGGCCCTTTTCAGGCCTGTGGTGTCTGGCTGGGAGGATGTGTTACGCGGAGGCCTCTTTGGATCTGACTTCTGAGCGTTAATTTCTTCCACCAGGAGATCACTAAATGACCCCTTCCACCTGCTGCCACCTGAATTTGGACTTTGGTTACATCATTGATTTTTGCTCCTGTTGGATGAATTTTATAATCAGTCTCAAGGAGAAAGGAAATGGCATTTTGCATCACTGTTTGCAGGGACAATTCACTGCATCCAAATTAAACTTCATGCAGCGCCATTTCTCCACTTTGTAAATTGATGAGTTGGGGAGCCTCATGCTTACGAAACATTGGCTTGCTGTCTTTGGCTGGTATCTAGATTGTGTGAACTTGGGAAATTTTGAAAAGAAAATCCTCACTAGCCGCAGCCTGATGAATAAAGAAGCTACAGTGCCACCTGCTGGCCTTCGGGGGAAATGCAAGTGATGACTAAGAAGCGCCTCTTATGCAACAAATACAGCATACATATTCAAAATGTGTGATAATTTGAAGAAAGTAGATAAGAAAAATGAGAAAGTGTAAGCCAGCATTTTATAGAGGAAAATACAGTTATATTTGTGATAACCATGTGATGGTGAGAACATAACTTCTGTAGTGTGGGTTTTGCAGTGTTTTTACTGTGTTGGATATTCCCATTTGGCAGAACAAGTAAAAAATGGGTTGAAAAAATAGAAGTGAGCCTTTGAATTTTGCAAGAGTCATACTGAGACAACCTTAGATACACTTTATGCAGATAGGGGGAGTCAGGGGTATTTTGGAAGGCAGCTGGGCTAGTGATACCTCAGTATAGGTCCTTGCTGGCATCTAACCAGCCCTGGAACCTTGTGCCACTTCTGTAATTTCCAGAGGCTCTGGTTTCCTGTAAAATTGGGATTGGATTAAATGATGGGTAAAACTCCTTACAACTCGATAAGGTGTATTATTCTAAATCAGCAAAGGACCGAAGAAAAGTAGTGTTTCTTTAGACCATTTTCCCATGAAAATATTTCGTTTAGAAAAAGTAGAAGACGCATACATATTTTCAGTTTATGACATAGTTCGGTAGTTTGTCAAGAGCTAGGGATATTTGATGTATTTGATTCTGAGCAATTAGGTCAAGACTTTCCTAGTCCTTTGAGTGAGTATAAAAATAGAGGTGCCGCGTGCCCTGGTGTACGAGGTCACCTATGGGAAACGTGCTGCCGGGGCTGGTAGATCGCGGCCACCAGAGGTGCGGTAGGCTGATACGTATTACTAGGACTGAGCCACAACTAGGGCAGAGTAAAATTTAAGAATCCAAAACTTCGTGTAAATATTATTTTGGAAAGACTTCCTGCCTTAATCCCCAGCCGGCCAGCCAGCTCTCTGCGCTCCGCTGCCGCGGCCTCCCTCCTGTTGCCGTGGCCCAGTGCCTTCCTTGCCTGTGTTGCTGCTCCTTCTCTTCATCCTCCTCCTTCTTCCTGAACCTCTTCCCTCCCCCTCTCCCCCTTCTCCTTCTGCTGTTGCTTTCCTTTCTTGGCATGTCCTTTATTCACGTTTGTCACCCTCTCTCAATTGTGAGCCCCATTTCGTCATGGTCCTCCACGTACCTTACTTACGAAAAACATTCGGCACATTTTTGCTGAACGAATTAAACTCTGCAATGGCTATTTCATAGAAGCCTTTTAGTAAGTATGTGTTTAGGTGTTTTCATTTTCTGTGTGGCTAGGAGGCAGGAGAGCGCATCCTAGAAGTTAAATCCTGGCACAGCCTGCCATGTTCACAGCATCCTGCGTGGTGAGGGGAAACACCAGGCTCCAGGTCTAGCTCTTGTCCTCAGCAGCCCAGGTCTTTCCCCTGTTCTTTGCTTTTCCTCTGTCCCCTCTTTGACAGTAGAGGCCTGTCAGGATTTTGTGCTCGTCATAAACAGTTCTCTTCTCTCAGATTTGGGGTCTGACTGTGTTGACAAGGCTCATGGTAGCTAGCGGTCAGCCAGCATTGATGCAACTGTCCGCTCACCTGTTCTCACACTAAAGAGTGTTTGACCAGATGCCTCCTCCACCCTCCAACTGGGTGAATGCACACACAGTGGAGATTTGTTTTAATATTGTATTTATTTTTGGTTTGTTCTTGTTTGTTTGTTTTGGGGGGAGGTAATTAGGTTTATTTATTTACTTATTTATTTTAATGGAGGCACTGGGGATTGAATCCAGGGCCTTGTGCATGCTAAGCAGGAACTCTGCCTCTGAGCTATACGCTCCTCCCCTTGAGCGTGTGTTCTGATGCCCGTTCCTGCTTCCTGGATCTCCTTGTCAGCAAGCTCTAGGACACTGAACCTGCCCCCTGGGCTCTGGACCCACCTCGTGAAAGACCATGCCCCACCTCTCTTCTTCCCTTTTTGAGAAACTAGTTTTAACTTTCTTTGGGTTCCCTCCTTTCTTCCTTTAAGTGGGTATCTGTCTATAGATTTTTCTGGAGAAATGCTTAATTAGCTGCTTTGGGGCTGTGTTCCCATGTCAGGTTATTTGGGTTTGTCTGCATCATCAGTCACACACTGACAGCCAGGGTCCGGTAGGGTGTGGGCCAACTCTGATGCCCAGACACGTGTTGATGAACTTGGACATGTTTCTAGAAACCTTGAATTATTTGCCATCACTTAGAAATGTGGAGCTCTTATTTAAAAAAAAAATGCAGACGTCTGGCTCCTCTGTGAACATTGGAAGGTCCAGCGAGACAGGTAGTGCACTTGCCAACTGGGCAGCAGGGGGACAGGAGGAGGGCCACCCTGGCTGCTCCCTGTTTGGGGCATCTGATCTCCTATTGCCTGATGTCCACCCACCCCAGCCCCCTATTTCCCCTCCAGCCGCCCCCCTTACCCCTCTGCTGGGTCTGTATTCTCATTCTTACTCACCTTCTCTTTCCCATTTACACAAGAGATTTCTCAATGGCAGTAACTCAACGTGTAGCCAATAGTTTACAGAAATGAAAGGGCGTTTCAGCGATCACCTAATGAAGCCTGTTCCCTTCATTTAATACCGGTCTTACCCTGGAGTGAGTCTTTAATAAGTGTTGACAAATGGCACACAAGTGTGTTTCTAGGAAGGCAGCCGATGGCTGGAAAAAGCCGTTGGTAAATCTTCTATAAGAATTTCCCTGGCTCTGCTGAGTTGATTAATGCTGGGCCACTTGTTAGCAGGGTTTTCGGCTCTCACAGGAATGTAAGGCTCCCTGGTCATCACACTTTTTTTTTTTTTTTTATCTTTTGCAGGAATCCTCTTCATAAGTCAAACTCGGAAGACGGCTCTGTAGGTCAGTACCACTTTTCTTGGTTTTAACCACTCTTAATTTTTTCTTTTAACACTTTATTGAACACATAAATATGTGAAAATAGAAAAACCACGAAGATGCCTTCCACCCAGGAATAAATGTTGTTAAGTTTTTGATGTACAACTTTCCTCTCTTTTTCTGTATTTGTGTGGGTTTTTTTTAAAACCCCATGATTTGAATCATATTCTGCATATTATTTCATGGTTTTTCTCAAGTGAGTATGTCTTGAGCTTATTCCCACATGATTATCTTTTACAGTAAAATTCTTAAGTGTACATAGTATTCTGTCATATTGGACACACCATAATTCAATCAACCAACCTCTTTGCCAAACATTTAAGTTGTTAGTGATTTTTTTTCTCTATCACAGAGAAATGGCGCTACCATAAAAAAGTCCTTGAGCCTATCCATGACTATGGCCTTTGGATAAATCCTTCGATTTGGAACTTCTGAATCAAAGATCATACACAATTAAGGTGTTATAGATTTTATTTCCTTGGTTATAAAATCCACTCGATTTTGTAACATCTTTTCTGTTTGGGTCCGAGAAAGCCTGGCAGTCATCATGATTAGGAGCATAGGTGCTCAGATTGATGTGGATTTGAATCAGGACTCTGCCAGCTTAACAGTCATGACCTTGGGCAAGTCATTTGCCTCCGTAAGTCTGTTTTCTCCTCCACCAAATAGGAACAGGAAGACATCATATGTTCATCGTGGGTATTCAGTGAGATTTGCCATTAGATACAAAGTCCCTGAATATGGCAAGCCTGGGTAAATGTTAGCTCTCACCATTTATTTTTTAAGATGCACTTCCATTTCAGAAACATTAAAATGGGAGAAGGGGGGAGTATAGCTTACAAGAAATACGTTATACCCCCAGATTGCCCAAGAGAAAAGTTGGAGCAGCAGCGAGCCTGCTTCTGCTTTATCGTGTCACGATATGTGCTGATATTTGCTGGAGTCTTTAGCTCAGAGGCAGCCTCAGGCTGGCCGGGCTCCAGCGTCCTTCCAGCTGTCCTGGAGGCTGTCAGAACCTAACAGGGCATCCTGTTTTGACACAAGATGCCCCTTCTAGCCTGGGAACACTGTGGTGGGGGTTTCCACTGGTCTACTTAGTGTCGTGCTGCCTGGCACCACTAGTCTAGACTGGAAACCAACAGTGCATCTCTCTGCCGGGCCCTGTTTCCAGTGACCGTGGAGCAACCGGACACCGAGCAGAGACGAAGCTGCAGTTTTGGGTGTGCCTCGTAGATAAATGCAGATGGCACTGCTGCTTCATTTTATTTTTAAAGAATAAAGGGCCACCCTATTCTCTCCTTCTCCTTATGTGCCCTCTTTCCCCTTTTAAAAATGTATTACATGTTCCTGGTGATCATAGGCCAACCGGATATTTAAAATGTCTAGCCATAGGAAGAGATCTGTTATCATTTCAGTGTCACTCAGAACAGTCTGGGAAGGATGGGAGGCAGGAGGGGGGACCCGGTCGGGCGATGTCACAGCAGGAGAGCAGCCTGCTTTTCTCGTCATTGTGCCCTGGGTGAGCTGTGGGTGGGTCAGGTCACCAGGTAGCCTGAGTGCCAGACAGGTGGGAATCGTGCCCCGCCTGGGCCACAGCTGGACCCATGCAAAGTCCACAACTTCGAGAAACCTCAAGAGTCAACCCCACAGACCTGTGCAACCAGTTCCATGGACCAGTGTGCACAGCATGTATCAACCATTCTGTTCTCTTCGTTAAACCTGGGATAGCAAACAAATCAAGGGTAGATCAACGATAGGAACAACAACAAAACAAAGTTAACTTTTTAAACTATCCTATTTGTGGTTCAGTTGAAACAATTGCGGTTGAGACCAAAGGGGAAAACTATACCACAAGACAAGGCAGAGTTAAACAAACTACTAGTTAAACAAACATCAAAGTGAATATAAGAATGCATTTGCCTGCTTGTTTGATGTTTCTTTATTTCTCATCTTAACCCTACTGTACCATTTCCTGCTCCTAGGAAATTTGCATTTCTTTTAAACAACTTTATAGGCATTTCTAAGTCTTTTCACAAACTGAAAGAGAAAAACTGTCTTTTTGTGAAATCAAAGTATTCTTACAAGCTTTGAATTGTAAGGAAGAGGCTACTTTTGTTATTAATGAATTTATTGCTTGTGCCTTTTTTTTTTTTTAAAGGAAAAGGAGATTGGAAGAAGAAAAATAAGTATTTCTGGCAGAACTTCCGAAAGAATCAGAAAGGAATAATGAGACAGACTTCAAAAGGTACTGTAACACAGCTGGCGGACAGTAGGTCCTTTTAGCTCTTAAATGTTAAGAAGCCTGTGCGGCTAACCTAAATGGATACTGTAGGTTAGACTAACTCATTGCATGTGCCCATAAAATGTTCGGCTTTTCTGACATTCCTTTCGTTGCTCTAAGACTTCATCCCAGTGGGTTTTTTTTTTTTTTTAAATCAAAGAAAACAAAACGGGAAGAGTTTGCAATTCTTTCTTTTCCTAGATCTGACGGCAAAGACCAGATCTTGAGTTTTCGCAGTCACATCAACCTCAGGGAGACCTTTGCTGGCCAAGATCGAACCTAAAAGGGTCTAGAAAGTCAGCATTTGTTAGTTTTGGACCCTCCCCCCTGCCACTTGGGGCCTTTGCAATCTGAACTTCTGATGCTTTTCTGTGGCCGGGACAGTTATGGGGCTGTTGCCCCTGGAAACTCTGTCGGATGGGCTGACATCATGGGAATTCGCCTGGGCTGCTTTGTGAAGGGAGTCCTGCCCTCCTCTTGGCTGTGTCTTTTGTTGTTGTTTATATAGTAAGTAAATATGTCATCCCTTTGAGGCCCAGTTACATAATTTATGTTTCTACGGTATTCAGACAAGGAGTGGAAACAAAGCTGCTTCTAGATTCCAGGCTGGCTGAATAAGGTTATCATTAGATGAACCTTTTTAGTTGACACAACTGACTTTCTTTTTACAAAATCTTAGTGTCCTGCCCTGATCAGAATGCTTCTCCAGTGATTCCTACACATGGAAATGAGAAAAACAGACACGGACAGCATGCATACCAGAAGCACACCTGGGTTCCTTGGCAGCGAGCAGTGGGCTTATTTAAGTTGTCCTGCTGTCAGAGTTATTCTTAAACGTTCCCAGTTTAGGGGGACACACCCAGCATCACATATGATTCAAAGTAAACCTTGGATTCTAACAAAGTCTTATTAGGAAAGAAAGAAAAGGAGAAAGAAAAAGAGAAAGAGGAATGGAGGGAGGAAGCCAACAGCTTACCAGCCCACATGGATTTCTTTTTAAATCACTCAACTCCCCATCACTCCCCCCACCATTGGCAACACAGATAGTAAAGTGCATCAAAGCAACTGGCTCTCCCCTCACCCAGCACACACGGTTACTCCTCCCGCATGAGGAGCTAGGTGGTGAAGGGAGTTTGAGTGGTGGGGAACGTGGATTCCAAGGTAGATTCTGACTGACGTGGGTTCCCACGTCTGCCTGTCCCTCTACACCAAGCTGCTGACGGTGCTAGTCAGGTACAGGTGGGGATGAAAGGGCAGAGAAGAAAGATGAGGGACAAGAAGGCGGACTTATTCCCAGTCTGCGCATCCAACCCGCCCTCACTGTCACGTCCTCCCCGCACGCTGACCAAAGGCACCACATGCACGTGGCTCCCATATATGAGAGGCAACAGCAATGTCTGCTTTTCAGGAAAACCCTTTCCAAGGATCCTAATTGGAGGATTCTCTTTCCCTCTGCAGTTCCATCTGCCTTCAGTTTCGAGCTGGAAGTTGAGGTCCCCTCACACTTTGGAAACATATTCATAACCATGATACTTTCAGATATATACATCGATAGTACCACGCTTCACACCTGTGATTTCATTTGCATTTGTCCTGTGAGGAATAACAGGCAAATAGCTTAGGAGGAAGGTAGGGAGTTTTGCTCCGCAGTAGACACTGGGACCTTCAAGTTCTCTGTTGTGAAAGAGAATTTCTTCCCCTACATCTGCAAAAACATTTTCTTCTCGTTCATGTTTGAGATGGAAGGACACAGAGAGCTCTGAGCGGAAGAAGCGCTGGAATACTCGTCCCCTCTAGCTGGGTCTGTAATTTAGGTCTCCGCCCCACCTGCCACTTTGAACACCCTGGTAGTCTTCTTCCAAAACTCCTCCACTAGGCTCTCAATCACAAAAGCTGCGATCATGTTGGAGGATTTGTTTCTGTGGTAACATCCACATGTTCTTGGAGCTTGTGTCCCATTGAGATGGGCTCACTGGCTTCCTAAAAGGTAGCCCATTCCTGCTCCTGTGACTCCATCAGTAACAGTGCTGGACGGTGCCCCTGAATCACATCCCTCTCTAGTCCTAGACGACGAACCTTCAGGACTGGCATTCTGTTTTCTCTTTCTTGTTTTCATTCCTGTTGTTTTTCTTCTTCAATCTCTAGGAGAAGATGTGGGTTATGTTGCAAGCGAGATAACCATGAGTGATGAGGAGCGGATTCAGCTGATGATGATGGTCAAGGAAAAGATGATCACCATTGAAGAGGCGCTTGCTAGGGTAAGAGCGCGGATGTTTGGTTTACAGTTATGAGTACTGGACCTTCTTACACTGAAAAATGTCAAGGGGTTGCTACAGACTGAATGTGCGCCGCCCCCCCAATTCATATATTAAGTCCTAATGCCCAATGTGATGTTATTTGGAGGTGAGGCTTTGGGGAAGTGATGAGACCATGAATGAATGGGATGAGTGACCTTATAGAAGAGGCCCCAGTGAGCTCCCTCACCCCTTTTGCTGTGTGAGGACACATGCTGTCTGTGAACCAGGAAGTGGGTCATCACCAGGCACTAAATCTGCCAGCACCTTGATCTTTGATTTCCTAGCCTCTGGAACTGCGAGAAATTTCTGTTGTTTGTAAGCCATCCAGTCTATGGTGATTTGTTACAGCAGCTCCAACAGACTGAGACAGGGACATCAGAGGGTACAGGAGTATGTTTATGTCATAGATATTGATAAATTACTAAATAAAAACCAAAGAAAAATTAAACATATTACAACCATTATAAGCCTAAGTTCTATAAGATGCCTTCAACAAACTAAACTTTGACTAGTCTAAAAGTCCAGCTTTATCTGTAGACCTTAAACTTTTGTTTACTTTCATTTCTAAATAGATATGGATGACAGTTTATTATGCCATATTTATTTTTGCTCTGAGTCAAATTAGACACTGAAAGAAGCCTAATTAACCTTTAAGACACCGGAGTAGCATTTATGATAGTGAGATAACAATTACTAAGAGATTTCCTGCTTTTTTGTTACCCAGCAAACTGACTAATTGATTGTAGGATTTTGACTCTGAGTGCTGTGTGGACAAGTCAGAAATTAGACAGGTTTAGGATTTTAAGTTACTGAGGAATCACTGAATGAGTTATAACTTTACCATGAAGCAGAATCTTGAAGGTCTGAAACCTTGAAACAGTGCCAAGCATACTCACTTTAGTATACCTGACTCTAAACCTCAGTAGTTTAAAAAAAAATGTTTAATTTGCTGCTGAGACAATAGGGAGGTAGCATTTGAGGGGAGTGGGAAGAAAGACCTAGTGGGAGCCCTGAGGGCCAAGGTCATCACCAGAAGCCCATCTGCCAGCCTCTCTTGCTCTGTCGATTTGGAGGACCCAGGTGGTGGTGGCCACTCCAGTGGATGGAGCCATGCTGGGGCAGCAATGGAGCAGGTGACAGGTGGCAACCTCCCATCCATGCTGCTGATCACCTCTGCCTGCACCTCCACCCTCAGCCTGCTCTGCCTGCTCCACCACACCTTCAGGCACCCAGCCTAGCTATCGGCTGCAGTAAAAAGTCCACCATACGTTTTCTCTCCAGTGCTATTCCTTGAGCATTGCATTGGGGAAAATTCCAATTGAATTCCTAGAAAATGCAGATGAAAAACATGGACCCATATTTAGTGTTACTATGGCAGACAAGATGTTTAATTACCTTCTGAGGGGTGATGCTGCTACACTGTTTTTTAATCATAAAAACAAAGATCTGAATACAAGGGTGACCACAGTCATCTGACAACACCTGTGTTTGGCAAGGGAGTTGCAGTATGATGTAACTAATTCTTGGAGCAGAAGAAAATGTTAAAAGTGTCCTTAACGTTGTCAACTTTAGGTAGCACATTTCTATAATGGAGAAAGAAACTTTTAAAGTTGGGAAGAAAGAAATTTGTTTGAAGCTCTTTCTGAGCTGATAATTTTAACAGCTAGCCATTGTTTTCATGGAAAGGAAATCAGAAGTCACCTCCATGAGAAGGTGGCACAGCTGTCTGCAGATTTGGATGGAGGTTTTAGCCATGCAGCCTGTCTGTTGCCAGGTTGGCTGTCTTTGCCTAATTTTTGGACAGGGCTCATCAAGACATCAAGAATATTTTCTATAAGGCAATCCAGAAACACAGATTAAACAAAAAAATTGATGGCATTCTCCAAACTTTGTTAGATTCTGCACTCAAAGATGGGCGTCCTTTGACACATGAAGAAGCTCTTGGCAGGGCGACATACATCCTCAGCTTCTAGTGCCTGGATGGGCTTCTTTTTAGCCAGAAACAAAACACTTCAATAAAAATAAAGGATCTGCCTCCTTTCACTTAATGATTGGCACAGGGATTAAATTTACATGATCACTGTATAAAAGCAACATCAAGAGCTAGACCTCCTATAATGGCCCTGATGAGAATGATCTGGCATGTGTTTCTCCCACTGAGTGGCAGACTTAAAGACCCGTGGACAGAATGTCTAGACTGTAACCCTGACAGGGCAGCCTAGCATCTGGAGAGAAGTTTACCTGTGAACCATTTGGAGCTGGGTGTATCCCCCAGATGTCCTTATATTGGGAGCAATTTTGCCTATGTTCAAATGAGCACAATTTGGTCCACTATGCTTTGTTTATATGAATTTGGTATCATCGATGAACATTTTCCCTCTGTGTACAGCTACAGTTCACATTCCTGAAAACCCAGTTATCAATACAAAGATGAAAATGAAAAAGGCTGCAAGGAACTAATACATGAAACCCCACTGTAAGCTGCAAAAGATTTGAAGAGAATGACATTTACAAAATAACTCTATTCGTTTTTTTTTGAGTGTGTAATTTAAAAAGATAGCAGCTTAACTTACGATTTTTCTATTTTATTAACTGAATAGTTCCATCAAGTCTAATGGCATTTCAAACATTTTCTAATAGTTTTATGATGGATACTTACTCTATATGCTTTAAGGAGTCCAGCACATTAGTGAAAAAATATTGTTTTGGACAATCTAGATAATTAACACGTTCTAAACAGCACAGTTTCCACGTGCTAATTTTAAGAATGTATGTAGCTCTTGGCAAGTAAGTTCAGGGTATTCAAATCTTGGATTAGTTCTACAAGGTACAGAAAGCCCATGAGATACTTGGAAGCTACAGGTTATTCATTTACCTGGGTAATTTTTGTGGTATGTGTGAGATTGGGAGGAATAAACTCACTTTTAAAGCTTTGGATAAAAGAGATCACTGTTGTTTTAGTTTAGTATAATTGAACTCAGCAATGTTGTTGAAAAATACGTCCTTTGACATTTTAACTGGAAGCACTGTCTATAGGAAACAGAAATCTATGGCTAGGATTTAATAATCATATTTCCTAAAAAGCAATGCAATTATTAATACTAAACACTGCTCATGTTATTTGATCTAATTACTAAATATGCCATTTATCCATCTAATAAATACGTGTGGAGTTCCACAAGGTCATATCTGTGTAACAGTCCAAACTAAAGTCCTTGTAGGATTTTTTTAAAAAGGCAAAAAAACCTTTGATGTTTGTCGCTAGCTTGACTGATGTTCTGGCATCGTGATCTTTTCTTAATGCCAGCTGTCTTACATCAGGTTCCCCAGAAGCAGAGGCTGAGATGGGGGTTCTTGTGCACATGATTTGTTAAAGAAAAATATTCCAAAGAAACCTCTTAGTAAGGGAGGGAAGCAGGAGAGGCAGGGGAAGAAGCTGGACAGAGACATGATTTCAGGAGAAGTCTAGCCTCAGCCCAATCCCGTAGGGAGTGGGGAGCTCTGGAAGGTGAATGGCCATTTGCCCTGCCAGAGAAAAAGGCTGAAGGCTGGTAAGGAGGAGGGAGCAGTGCTCTTGGCATCTCTGGGTAGACAACTCCTGTCAGCCATGAGCAGGGTGTAGATGTGCGTGGATACCTACAGTAACTGGGAAATCAGTGAGCAGTTTCGTAAAGAGAGCCTCGGCATCTGGTATACCAGAGCACAAGATTATGAACTGAGAACACTGTACATTATTGGATTATTTCCTTGTAGCAGCTTTTGTACATCAATCATAGAAATTTGACAACTAGAAAGGCTCATGGAGAGAGTCCATAGGAGAGAGCAACTAAGTGATTGAGGGATTTTTTTTTTTGAAATAGGTCTCATGGGTTGAAATTGGAAAGGATTTATCTCAGAAAAGAACTTATTCACTGTCTGTGAGTGTATGAAGGGTTATTAAGCAGCACATCTTCAGGATGTACTGAAGAGTGTTTTGTTTTGTTTTAATCTCTACTGAGGAGGCAATAAGAGGAAATGAATGAAAATTGCATCTGGAGGGATTTAGATGAAATATAGCATAAATGTTATTTATAAAAAGCACTCAGAAATGGGAACATTTTAGAATCTGTCTCCATAAAGGTCTTTAAGATAGAATAAGCATTAACCTACTAAAGATGGCCATCCTCTAAGAATTATGTTACAGACTTCAAATATGGGAAAACTATGAGGCCAGGGAAAATAGGGCATGAAAGCGGTGTCTCATCCTGAGACAGACAGACAGACGGCCAGACACACACACACACACACACACACACACACACACACACACACACAAAACTGTAAAATGTTATTTTAAAATTTCCAGAATTAAACTAAAATTATAAATTTGCTTTAAAATAGACAAGTTTCTCAAATGAAAATCATCAATTTCAGTAGAATAGAAGATAAAAATTAATTATATAAATGATAACCAAAAATGATTAGAGAGCCTGTTTTGTAACTTTGAAACCTAGCGTTTTTGAAATTAGGAAATTTAAAAGCAAGGTGAATTTGAATAGAGCATAAATTTGAATCTGTGTCAGAAGCAACATATGTACTCTTAGGCCCCAAGGTAAATGATGGAAATGGACAGATAGCAAAAGAAAAATATTGAATCTGTTTATGACTGCCTAGTTAGGAATTTGTTTTGTTTTCATAAAGATGAAACTTCTATTTAGTGGCTCCTAGATGTTGGGGCAAAGGTTGAACGTAAAAGGAGAGCAGAGACCTTAAGAAAACAAATGATAACCCCATTTTTCAGCTGGCAGCTAGTTTGGTCATACAGGAAGAATATTGCACTTCAGAAACCAATTAATCTGGAAAGAAAGCACATTCTAATATGTCACTTAAGTGTATTATAGAGATTAGAACAATATTAATCCCCGTAATATACTAAAAAGTAACATTAAGTGCCCGTATAGCAGAAGTTCTATTACCTGGAGTTGATGTGAACTTTGAGCTCTATTTTATCTGAAACCCCAAGAGTGACAATAATAAAACTATCATAATAAGTCTATTGCGTGGGTACAGTGTGCTAGGAGCTTTGCTGCGTTATCTTACTTCCTTCTGGTAACAGTCCTGTGACGTAGTTTATTGTCATCCCAGTTTCCAGGTGAAAGAACTGAAGCACACAGAGGCTAAGTAATTTGCAAAGGCTCCCAGCTGATTTTTGAGAGCCCTTATGTGTTCAGTACTGTGTGCCTTCCCCT
This sequence comes from Camelus dromedarius, assembly GCF_036321535.1. NCBI lineage: Eukaryota > Metazoa > Chordata > Mammalia > Artiodactyla > Camelidae > Camelus > Camelus dromedarius. The sequence goes on along the minus strand of NC_087441.1, from coordinate 15,591,294 downwards.
GGTCCATTTCCTGCACAAGAGTCCACAGAAAAAAAATTCATAGTGGAAATAATGCTTTGGAAAGTTGCTTTTTCCTAGAAGGCTGGCATTTCACATCTACATAGCCCCAGTGGTTAAGGACGGTCCTGGCCTGGCACCATCTCCCGGGCTGTCAGATCAGATTGTTTCTGGTTTCTTTTTTTTTTTTTTTTTGGTATCTTGATTCATGGAACATGATTTGATCAGTGTCTTAAATTCATGCCTAAAAACTGCCCTATAACAGAATTTTAATGCAGTGACGACGTAATTATATTATGTAGAGAGTTAAATTTCTACATGTTTTATAAAAGCACACCTGGAACTTCTCACATTTGCCATTCTGAAAGATCCTCCATCTAACTCTGCTAGGTTAAGTTTGTTAATTTTCTGTAGTATTTCATTTATCTTTCTGTGTTTTTCGAAAAGTGGAAACCTAAGCCCAAACTTTAAATGTCTCTGAACGTATTCCAGATGACTTGGTATTTTCCTCTCATTCATAGGATCCCCAATAAATCCCATAACATTTGTTGGGTGTTAACATTGAGCTGGTGACTTGAGGCAGTCCAGAACAAGAAAAGCAAGTGATATTTAAAAATCAGTTTCAGGCTTCCACCTCTGTTTCACTTAAGTGTTCCTAGACTACATACTGTGTTTTCCACAATGAGAGGCCAAACTACAGGCAATTTCGGGCTTCAAACTTATAATTGGACTGAGAAAGATGAGTTTTGATGTTGGAGGATGTCGGAGAGGGAAAATCAAGGTTCTTTTTGGAACACAGAGTACAAACAGTCCATTGTGTCCATTGGTTTGATTTAGATGAAAACCTGTAGGTCAGGGCATGTATCTCCTGTCGGTTTTGGGACCCTTGTTTTTGGCTGGCACTTAGTCACCAACAGTGGCATGAAGAAGATGCCCAAAGTGTTCTCTCTACTGCTTGGTAGACAGCCTTGGCCATTATTTCCATTTCAGTCTTTAACTTTCTCTTGTTGCAGCTCAAGGAGTATGAGGCCCAGCACCGGCAGTCGGCTGCCTTGGACCCTGCAGACTGGCCGGATGGTTCTTACCCAACGTTCGATGGCTCCTCAAACTGCAATGTAAGTTTGCTGTGTTTTGGAACATCTTAACCACTTCTACTAAAAAGGGACCACCTATACAGTTTCAGCCTTTGGACTTTTTGCAATTACCAACTCCTGCCTGGATCTGAAAAGCGGTGTCTCTTCTGACATGTTACTGTTTTCGTTCCCTGATGTACTTGTCGACAGTCAGAATAGTGCAATTTAGGCTGGATTTATTTATTTTTTAATTGTAGTAAAGTGTACACAACTCAGAATTTACCATTATAAACATTCTCCAGTATTCAGTTCGGTGGCTTTGGGTACATACACACTGATGTGCAACCATGTGCACGACCCACTCCCCAAACTTTCTCCTCATCCAGAACAGACATTCCGTAACCTTTAAACAAGAACTCTCCATTCGCTACCTCCCCCTTCCCAACTCCTGGCGCCCCCCATTCTACTTCCTGTCTCTATGAATTTGATTAATGTACTTTATATAAGTGAAATCATACAATATTTGTCTTTAGGTGTCTGGTTTATTTCACTTAGCACCATGTTTTCAACACTCATCCACATTATGGCATATATTAGAACTTCATTCCTTTTTGTGGATGAACAATATTCTACTGTGTGTGTGTATACCACGTTTTGTTTAACCATTCATCTGTTGATAGACACTTGAGTATTTCTGCCTTTTGGCTATTGTGAATAATGCTATTATGAACATGGTTGTACAAGTATCTGTTTGAGTCCCTGCTGTCAATTCTTTTGGGGATATGTCTAGGAGTAGAATTTCTGGATCATGTATAATTCTACGTTGAATTTTTTGAGGAGTTGCTGTACTGTTTTCCATGGTGGCTGCAGCATTTTACATTCCTGACAGTTGTGTGAAAGTTTCAGTTTTTCTATCTGCACCAAGACTTGTAGTTTTCCCACTTTTTTGGATAATAGCCATCCTAATGGCTGTAAAATGACATCCTGGGATTTTGATTTGCTTTGCTCTAATGACTACTGATGTAGAGCATCTTTCTACGTGTTTGACCATTTTTTATATATTCTTTAGAGAGGTTTTTGTTCAAGTTACTTGCCCTTTCTTGAATTGGGCTATTTGTTTTGTTGTTGGTTGTTGAGTTGTAGGAGTTCTTTATGTATTCTGCATACTAATCCCTTATCAGGTACATGATTTGTAAATATTTCCTCCCATTCTGTGAGTTGCCTTTTCACTCTCTTGATAGTGTCCTTTGAGGCATTAAAGTTGTAATTTTGAAGTTCACTTTACATTTGCCTTTGTTGCCCATGCTTTTGGTGCTGTGTCATTGCCAAATCTACTGTCATGAAGGTTTTCTCCTATGTTTTCTTTTAAGAGTTTTATGTTTTTAGCTCTTAAGTTTAGGTCTATAACCCATTTTAAGTTAATGCTTGTATATGATTTACCCTGTGGATCCAATCTCATTCTTTTTTAGGTATACAGTTTATTTTCCCAGAAACATTTGTTGTAAAGACTGTCCTTTCCCCATTGAATGATCTTGGCACCCTTTTCAAAAATTAATTGACCACATACATGAGGGTTTATTTTTAGGCTCCCTTATACTTATTCCATTGATTTACATGTTTGTCCTTTGCGGGTATTGTACTGTTTTAGTTAATGTAGCTTTGTAGTGAGTTTTGACATTGGGAGGTATGAGCCCTCCAGCTTGGTTCGTCTTTTTCAGATTGCTGTGAAGATCCCTTCAGATTACATATGAACTTTATGATAGGTTTTTCTATTTCCCCAAAGAAAAATGCCGTGACATTTTAATATGGATTGCATTGGATCTGTAGATCGATTTGGGTAGTGTTGTCAGCTTAACAATATGAAATATCCCAGTCTATGAACACAGGCTATCCTTCCATTTATTTATGTCTTTTTGAATTTCAGCAGTGTTTTTAGGTTTCAGTATACAAGTCTTGCCTCTTTGGTTAAGTTTATTTTTAAATATTTTATTATTTTTGATGCTATTATAAATGAAATTATTTTCTTAATTTGCTTTTCACATTGTTCATTGCCAGTGTGTAAAAATGGAATTGATTTTATCCTGCAGCTTTGCTGAATTTGCTTATTATCTCTTTTGTGTGTGTGTATATGGAATCTTAAGGATTTTCTACCTATAGGATCATGTCACCTGTAAACAGAGGCAGTTTTACTTCTTTTTTCCCCTATTTTGATGCCTTGAATTATTCACGCTACTTTAAGTTGACCAAAACAGTGCTTCGCAGGAGTTCCACCGAGATTATAGGAATTAGAATTCCAGAGTTTTAAATAGATGTATCATGATGTCATCATCAGACTGTGAGAAGCAGGAATGGCGGGAGTCATCCTTTTTCATCTATTATGCACTTGTTTTGTTTGTTAGGTCATCTCTTCCTTAAAGTCTGGAGGCAACTCTACCTCCATGTCTTCTTCCTCTTGTTTCCTCTTGTCAGTGTGCCATACAGCCAGTCATCTTTCCAAAACATTCCTGTGTTTCAGAAAAAGTCAGATGGTTTTCCAGTTTGTACAATAAATTCCAAACTTTTGGGCACGCTTAAAACCCCATGTGATCTGGCTTTAATCAATTTCTCTACTCCCATTTGTTACCCCTACCCCAATAGCCTCCACTCAATCCACATTGGATCCTGCACACATTACTGATCATGACTTGTATTTTCACATTCTCTGCTTTAATTTGTACATTTCTTTTTCTTTTTCTTTTTTTTTTTTTAAGTTTTTTGTTTGTTTTTTTTTAACGGAGTTACTGGGGATTGAACCCAGAACCTTGTGCATGCTAAGCACCCACTTTACCACTGGGCTATACCCTCCCCCCTAATTCGTACATTTCATCTACTTAAATATCTCCTCCAGATTTTTCCAGGTAAAACTCTGTGCATCCTTCAAGGTGAAGTCCAACTTCCACCTCCTCTGAAACTTTAGCCTCCTCAAGTATATTTTATTGCTTCCTATTCTGTACTTTGTTAAGCTAGCTTTATACATGAAACCTTAACAGTTACCCTGGAGTATCAGAATTAATTATATATATATATATATATCTCAGCCTCCATGGAAATTATGAGCTCATAGAGCAAGAAAGGCATGCTGTGTTATCTTCGTGTCTCCAGTGAGTGCCTAACTCAATGTCCAGCTCATATAGCCTCATATAGAAATAGTTAATGAACAAAGTTTTTTATTTGAATGGTCATCCTTCCTGGCTGCTTTAGGAGCATATTTCATGTCTTGCAACTATAGACTCAGTCTTTACACTTTCTTTGCATCTAAGTAAGAAATGACAGCATATCGGAAGTATATTAACCCTTTCACTCACTGCCTTCTTGTACCTGATTTCCCAAATCAAGTGCCAGGTTTTCCTTGCAACTAAAATAAACAGAAATAAAAGCAAAAAACCAAAGGATTATTAATTTGGAAGTTCTGCCTGGTTTGCTTTTGTGTGAAAGAGACTGAGACATTACCATTTATAATAAATGTGTCATCTGCTAGCCAGCAGTGTATCCTGGGACTATGAGGTAACCAAAGGAACAGTGTCCATGGTTTTCAATGTGCCTTTTTGGGTCTCTTATCCCCTCATCCTAAAGACTAACATAATATAAATATAAATCATGAACCCAAAGAATCATGAAGAATAAATACAGTAACTCATGGCTGATGTGATTCACACCGAACTTCAGAGAGAGCACAAAGACCCAGTTGTCCGTAGTGGGTCCTTTAGTGTCAGCTTCACTGTATACTGTCCTGATTAATGGCATCTGAGTCAAGAGAGAGGTGAGACGACTTTATCCATTCAGAATACAGGCCTGCAGTAAAACCTCAAATATTTAGATGGGAGAGAGGCTTGTCTCATGTAGGAAAAAGTTACTATAAATTGAGTCCTCTAGGCATTTTGAACGAGCTGCTGAGCAAATGTTAAAATGTTGGTTTGTTGAATCCCTTTTGGAAGGTAAAAATCAGAACCATCACCTTAATATAAATTGTCAGAATGAAATGAGTACTTTAAAGTTGGACATTCATTCTCTTTAACATTCCTTTGTCTCTAGAGCTTCTGCGAAGTGCTTGCGATGTGCCAGGTTAGTGCTGGATATTCAAGTTACAGAGGCGAAGGAGAAAGAGACCTGCCCCAATGGAGTTGACCCTGCAGTGCAGATGTTACAATCACCCTCACACGTGCTCTCACAGCCTCAAGAGGTCACATGCACACTTAGATTATTAGCTTCTTAGCAAACTGTTTCTTCATTGATGGCTCAAAAATAAGCCTGGCCTTTCCTAGCTGGATGAAGGGCCAGGGATACCAGATGCTCCCTGGACTTCCAGTGCCATTTCCCAGAAGCTCTAGAATGACCTTTCCTTTTTCTGGAAGATACAGGTGAAGACAGTCTGTTCAGCAGTGGAGAGAGTTTTCTGAAGAAGTGATGTTTACCTGTGTAATTTGCTAGCTGACTCTGTGCAGACAGCCCGCTTGCAGTCACTGTGGATTGCTGCAGCCGACCGCCATGGGCACCAAGGTTGGCTTGTACTTGATTGTCGTCCTGATGTGTGTGACACTCGCCCCTCTTATCCTGACTTTAGTCTGTCCTGTGTTTTCGTGGAGACTCAGCAAGAAAATCCATCTCAAATGTTCCTTCTCACTGATGCTACATTTGCCTGACAGCAGAGTGATTAATTTCAGATAATCCCCACTGTGTCCTACTCCAGTCATCTTGGGTTCGCTGCTTTGATTATCTTTTGTGCAGGGGGCCAGGGCTTTTCAGCTTTCTATCGATTCTTTTCTATACCGAGATGTAAATAGCCCACTGGCCACAGTTGGGAATGCCCAGGCCATGAAAGTGTCAGAGATCATAAGGCCTTTGTCACTAGACCTCAATGCCCTTATTGATGGCTGTCGTGCTTTAGGATTTCATTTGCATCGATTCATAGCCTTCCCTACCCGAGAGCTGGCATTAGATAATTGCATGTTGCCTCACAAAAAAAATCCATATTCACATTCTCAATTTCCAAGAGTGTAAAGTACTAAAGATAGTTACCAGGGGAAGTGAAAAATAGCTTTCTCTTTGCCAGAAGGGAATCTGTTCTCTGCTGGTTTTCATTAATAACAAACTTCTGTTGTGAGTATTAGAGTTTTTAAGAAGAGTTTCTGGTTGGGTATCTAACTGGATTCCTTTGTTAAACATCTGAACATTTACTTCTAATATTTTAAATTTTATTTTGGTAACTTTTGTTTTCGTTTGCCTCCTGCAGGGGGAAGGTTGTCAGTGTTCTCATTTTGACTTTTCTAACTTTGTGCGTTGGTGTTCATTTTATTTTCTGATTAAGAAAGGTATTTAAAGAAATTGTGCTCTCAACTGGGGTTTAAAGGTTTTTACTCAAAGCATCCATTTTAGTAAATCATAGTTTTTGTTTTCACAAAATCAGTAGGTAGCGAGTTGGTGATCTGTACCTGAAATGCTTTCAGCGAAATTTCTTGATGAAAAACGTCCAATTGTAAATTATGATTATGATGCTATTTAGATAATTTTTAAAAATATGTAATGTGTAAAGAAAGATTAAAGCAGCAATAAGGACAGTAAAGCGCCAGAGCGTTTAGAGTCCATTGCAAACATCTTATTTTGATTGCTTTTAGTTGCTTCACTTCATACAAACTGTGTTCCAGAAAAAGTTGGAATTGTGTTTCTGTATCTGGAGCTCCTTACGAGGATGAAGCAACTATGTTGAAATGTTTTGTGAAGTGAGTTATTTTGTGAAGCAAGTCATCATTTTCTGATTGATCACTTTTACACGTGGGGATATGTGGAGTTGGGAAATTTTTGTGCGAAGTGTGCTATGTTATCCCCGTGGTGTTATAATAACACCTTACATCCATATGTGCAGCTCTTCATAGGCTTTCATTCCATTTCTGAATATATCTTTGCCACTAACCTGGGGAGCCATGTGGTTGAACTGTGTCCAAATCTGGCGTAACAGAGACGGAACGTCAAGTGGTAATTTCTTCCACTTTTTACAAACTACTATTTTAAGTGCTTCCTTGATTGAGGACTTTCAAGGTCACAGTTAAAATATCTCCATACTATTGGCACAACGCAGAACTGCTAAATCTTTTTGGGGCTTTCTAAAATTGTAAACCATCAGCTTGGCCCTCACCAGCAGATGGCTTTTACTGAGGCTTTTCAGAGTCGTTTCACCTGCCTCAATTACAGCCATTGCCTTCCAGCCAGCAGATTCAGCTGTTGTTTTGGAAGGAGGGGCTGCTACAATGTTAGTCTAGTCTAGAACTTTCTAAAAGATAATGTGCCTAAAGCCAGGAGAGAGCATTCTCAAAGTTCCTTTTTTACTGGTTCTTGTGATGAATGGCTTACTTTCTAGTATCGCTAGAGAAAAGGTGAATGATTTAATTACTTAATACAGAATGTGGTTAGAAAACAGAGCTTATGCTCCGGGGGTGGTGCGCCTTGAGGAGCAGAGTGGTGCTTCTGCTTGGCCAAGGAGTGTCTGTAAATCCATGCTTTTCAGAGTCTGGTATTCTGAGTTGAACCAGATTTTTTTCAAGCATTGCTACTCTTATTGTGTTTGTTTTGACTATGTTTCTTTTATTTTACTAGGGTGGGCTTCTAGACGATGTCTGTAAGTTAAAATTTATCAGAAGTTTTATTTTTATATTGCAAAGGTTTTAAAGGAAAATAGAAATCAATATTATTAGCTTTCTTGTTTGGGGAAATCTGATTCCCAAAGAAGACTTTTCTTTAATGACATGATGAATTTATAGAATTGCCTCCCACTTATAGATAAGATAGTACTAGCAGTTTAAAAAATATGATTTTCATATTTTTGCTGACTGTGAGTGAATAGTTATTGGATACATAAACTATGTGAAAATTCATAGACCTCAGTATTAGAGTTGACATTATAGGTCCAGGAAAGGTATCTTTACGGAAACAGTTGACCTTCTTTCTACTGACTTTCTGCTCTTATATGCTGGTTTTCTAAGGAAATTTAAGAGAGACTAGATTCCAACCATAAAAATAACTTACATTTCTGAATGTAAGTTATTGGTTGCTTTTAATGGTGTTTATATTTTTTCTTTGAATCGCTTTTCCTAGAGTTTTTTGTTTGTTTGTTTGTTTGTTTTTGTAACTCTTAATATATGGATTTCAGCTTAAAAGGATTCTAATTGCCAAGATGAGTTTTGATTGGTGGCTAGAAAATGGTTCTGCTTGTTGTAGCTTTAATGCTTAGACCAGCGGGGCTTAAATATAGGACAGTTGGTTGTGTGCTTTGCCTCTTTATTTCCTGAACAGAAGAAGAGCTTTACTCATTTGGCTTGTAGTATGACTGGGAGAAAGAGGAGAAATATGGCCTGGTATTAATTTGCCGGAGGGCTTTTGTACCCTGTACACTTGGGACAGGCATGTTTATGTCATGCTGTGTTAGTTACATTGTATGAGAATTATCAACGCTTTTCTCAATCTTTCTAAATGGAACTATGTTAAAAAATAGCTTTTATTGATTCTGGTCTTTTAATGCATACTTGGAGCCTTGAGATGATTATTCAGGCTTTTATGGATACTTTCTTAGAAATTTCTTTTTTATTTGTCTGGGTGGGAAGAGGAAGAAATATTACTCTTAATTTTAACAGAAGTGATTTTGAAACTAAAATGAGAGTATAATAGGAACCTATTAAAATTCTCTTCAGAAAAGCAGAAATAAGGATTGTTTCCACTTGTTGCTGATGGTGAGACTAAGAGACAGAACCATTGGAGCAACATGTGTAATGAAGTCTTGTGAGAAAGATGAGTTTTGTTCTCACTGGATGTGAGCTGACCAAGGACCACTGCTTAGATGGCTTCGTGTCATTTATTCCACATCACCCTCCACCCCCAGCCTTCACTCTGGGAGAAGGGCCAACGTTTGAGGCGTGTGTTTGTTGTGAGTCCTGTAAGATCATCATCTTTTAAACAAAGTTAGACAGGAAGAACACTCTGGCCTCGGGAAAGCCAGGCGTTTGCCCAGCGTGGGCAGGCGAGGGGGCTGGTTAAGCTCACAGACGTGAGTCAGTCTTTGGGTTCAGATCCCAGCTCTCCCACCAATTAGCTCTGCATCTGAGGGCAACTTGTTTCCTCTCTTTGTGCCCCTGTTTCCTCATCTGGCAAACAGGGCCGAGTGTATCTACCCAACATGGGTGTTGCAAGGATTAAGGGGCACCCAGTGAATGCCAGCCTCTATTACTTTATGTGAAGATCTTCCACCTTTCCATTAACTGTCATTCTTATAGTGCTTGAGTTCCCGCAGAAGTTTTATTTTTGTTCATGCCATACATCGTGGCCATGTTTATGCTTCGGGATAAGGCAGGAGTAGACAGAACAAGCTTCCTGTAAATCATGTGTGTTAACTTGGTTATGCTTTTACCAAACACATAATCAGTTTATTTTCTGTTTCAGAAGGTATAAGTGTCATGGGCTTAGGAGCGGGTCTCGTATAATTTCAGTAACATGTGGCCTTAGGATAACTGTTTGGGAAAAAAAAACCCTGTTAATTGTACTGAAATTATCTAGGGCCATATAGTGCCAATGAGGTGGTTTCATTGAGCACGTGGGCAAGGGCTTCCATCCCTGTTATGCTGGGCGGCACTCTTACAGCAGGCTCAGAAATTTGACTCTCTGCATCTGGCAAACTCACTAGGTACGTCTTTATCTTCACGGGTTTGTACAGTTACAGGAAGTTGGGTGCTGCCTGCGGACCCTCCTCAGTGTATCAAGGGCCACATGAACAGAAACAAAGACAACATCCAGATGCAACATCATCTGAGGATTATGTAACCTATTGTTAACATTTTAAAAATGCAAGAGAGTTTGGGGGCACATTCTGGTCTGTTGTTTCTTTTGTTAGGTTGAGCCACGTGAAACTAGAGATACTAGCTTTTGACCTATAAAAATGGCAGTTTCATTTGTCCAACCTAATACGTAAATACCAAACAGGATATACCACATTTTCCCTGCTAGCCGATTATATCTGAGTACAGATATTTGTAATATCATCTGGGTTAATGATTATCATTTAGATTCGCAATTCCAATTTCTTATTTTGCTTTTGGGATGAACCTCAGGGAGGCTGGGGTAAGAGAGAATCTCCATCACTTGTTTAATAATATTTATCCATCACATGTTAATTCCTCAATAAATTATTTGCCCTAGTACCAAATCTTATACAATGGATGGGTTGGAGAGATACCCAGGTCCTCTCACGGTTCATGAGTCATTGGATCCAGACAGAGGGCCACTTCCATCCTAAGCCAGTTAACTGAAGTCACAGGCTGCCCATCACTTGTTTAGAGTCTATTTGAAGTTTTCGTCACCACAGTTACCCATTCTGTCAAAACTCTTAGAACCATACTCAGTCATCAGACAATGACATTCATTTGGAAAGCGGTATTTCAACACAACTAAATTCTAATTCAAATTGTAGTTATTCACAGAATAATTTCCATAGAAATATCCCTTTATTCTCTTCTTTGTCCCTGTTCCTCTCCCTCTTTGTACCACACCCTCTGTCACCCCCTTGTTGGTTGTCCTCTTACCAGTGTAAGTCTAATAGCATTGCATGATTAGTTCCTGCAAGGACACTTCTTGCTCCGTGCCTTTGACCCAGAGTGTAGGTGGAAGACTGCCTTCTTGAACATACTTTTACTCATTCATTGTGCAAACACTGAGTACCTACTGCATGCCGGTCCCTAAACACAGGGCTTATATTTGAGAAGAAGAGACAGACAAGTGGACAGCATGGTTGGGGACTTAACTGGAATATTTCTACGTAATGTGCTAAGTACACACAGAAAGCCCATTGAGCTCCAGTGAGGAGAATGTGGAAAGCTGAGAAATGGTGACTGAAACTGAGCAGGAGTTCACCAGGAGAAGGAAGAGAAACATGTGATGTAGTGGGAGCAGCAAGGCCAATGGCTTAGGTGAATAGGTGGGTGAGTCTTCAAATGTGGACCGTATGAGAAAATGGACTTAAATAATATAGATGATCAATCTGAACATCAATATTTTGACTTCTACAGCATTGATTCTGTTCTTTGCTCATTCTTATTTGCAGATTGTTTCTGTAATAGGTTGTTTGGTCCTCTATTTCCTTATCAGTGCAATTTTAAAATTCATATCGTTTATGATTTTTATCTTGTCTTTGAGGCCTCGTTTAACTGAATTCATATTCTTAAATTATTTTATAGAGAGAAACAACTGTTTAGAATTTCTTCTTGTTCTTTGAGCTATATTTTCTTCTGATAGAGATAAAGGATCAAAAGATAGAATTTTTATGTTTGTTTGTGCATTTTTTTTTCCTTGTTATAGTCTGAGTAGTTGACATGCATTTCTTTTCCCTTTGATCATGCTTGTGTAACTCAGGTCACACTTCCTATTTGTGCTGGTACCATGAGGCTTCCTTTTTGACCTGTTTGCCATGTTGTCTGAAAATGGAGTGTTTTCCTTTCTTCTAAGCTGCATTTGAGGGCTTTATTTTGTGCTCTATTCATGTTTGTGTTGCTATAGCCTGAGGTGATGGCTGGAGAAGCAGGAAAACCCAACTGAAGTGGAATGTGGTCTTCATTGGGATACCTGAGTTCAGCCTTCTCTCTCCTAAGATTTTGTTAACGTACTGCATCACTGTTCACATTGCTTGGTTATGGGTGGGGAGTGGGTAGGACATAGTCTGCCTGGGATTCACTCCTCCAATTCCTGCTGAATTTCTAGAGGCTTTATTTCGATCAGGATCAGCCTTACTATTGACTTTCTATCTTTTCACTCATTACTGTCTTGAAGCAATTTCTGCTGCTCCTAGATCAGAAAAGGGTAAAGAAGGCCACACAGTGCTGCTTTCTTCCAAATGAAATGAAGGTATATGAAATAATTCTCAAGATTCCCACCAGTCTGGCTTTTGGAGAACTGAGAACCTTTTATATGGGTCTTCAAATATTTGATTCTTAGCTTGATCATGGAGTTTTAAAGTTCAGTGTATTAGGTTATGTACCTTTGTTTGGATGCTCTTGGTGGACTATTTTTGCCAGTTCTCAGTGGTTTTGTTTTTAGGTGCTGTTGCTCGTTGTTAGTTCTTGTAGGAAGGATATTCTTTGGTTCAATTTTCAGCAGTGACCATGACCTGATAGTTTTGCCAGTTAGATGACCACAAGCAACCTTTCTAGCTCTAATGGATTCTTTTTCTAAGGATTCAGCCAAGATTTCTTCTAGTTGGAAGAAAATTTGCTTATTATTTATTCAACAAACATAAGGAGAAGTATGTTAAGGTCATAGATCCACAACTCTGGGAGGCAGCATTGACCACATGCCTCCGTCTTCAGCAGATGACCATGCTGATCCAGTGGCCTGTTTGGGTTGGGTTTGGACACCAAGTCCACATCTTCCCTCTGTGGCCATGCAGGCTCCATCAGTTCTCTGTATTTCCACGTTGTCATGTGCCTCGACAAGGTTAGTTGGCAGCTTTGTCCAAGCAGTCGTGCCTGCTCCATGAATCAGTCAGTCTAAGATGCCATAAAAGTAATGTGACTTTGCAAACACCACCCAATCCCTTGGGAGACTTACCGCTTCTGGGATGAAAACTTCCATCAGCTCCAGAAACTAGAGCCTCAAACGCATATGTAATTGCCCTACTTGGCAGTCCTATTGTGAGTCATCCTTTTCCATGGCATGGGCTATGTGAGAATCAAATGCACTTGGGAATGAGTGGGTTTGGTGTTTTTCTTTAGTCCTTAGTGTGCCTGACACCATAGATATGTTTTGGGTAACACTACCCCACTTTGTCCAGAGGGACTTGTAGAGCTGTTGACTACTTTCCCATAACTTCTTTTTTTATCTTAACCCACCTATTGTACATGACCAGTAGGGTTCTCTGACCTATGGGCGGGGTGACATAATCTCAAGCAGTAAAATCGTCCACAGATTTACTGAGTGAAGGGGAAGCAGCCTGTTCTCTTTCTTCCACTTAATCTCTCTCCTCTCCCAACTCCTTTCAGCAGAAGGAAAGGCATTTTTTCTGCTCCATGGAAGCTTGCAGAAATGGGATTGGGTGGACTCGCCTGGGATCCACGTCTCCCTAGACTTGGCAGTAGGACTTCTGAGGTCTTATGTTTTCTCCCTTCTTATGGGGAAAGTAGCAACACTACTTGAGTGTGCTTAAAAGCAATTCAGAGTTCATGAGTTTAAGAAAAAGAATAAAGTTTATTGTGGAATGTAGCCTCCATTTACTCTCCTTTGGTTTTATAGTTCTTTTTTAAACAGTTTCTTAAGTGAATTAAGTGCTGACAAGCCTTTGCCTCTGGGGATGGTAACATTACCTCAAATTCTCACATACTTCTTACAAATAAAAATGTCGTGTAATTATCTCCTCCTCCACTACCTTCTTTTCCTCCTCCTCCTCCTCTTTTTTCAAATCTGGCGACAACTAGTTAATTTTGAAACTGCCAGAGAGATTATTTCAGTGTTACACTGCACCTCTGGGAGAAGAATGGAATTTCATCTTTTTTTCCCCATATGCTGACAAAAATCTCCTAATTTCAGAGGGCAATGATGTCACCAGCTAATGAGCAAAATATTTCTTACTAAACAGATGAGCCCTTCCCTGACTCCTTTGTGAAATAAGGAAAAAAACCCACAATGTGTTTCATATTTTATATAGTTACTCTGACAACTCATAAACACTTTTTAAAGTAATTCTAACTTCTTTAAAGACTGAAACTAATTTTCTTCTAACACAAAGAATAACACATTAACCTGATGGCTGTGACTGGAAGCCCCTGCCGTGGCCGGACTCTGATGACTGGTAGTCATCAGTGCTGGTCTTGAACATACCCGGCCTGAGCCAGTATGCTGCCTCCAAGGTAGGGAGTGACCTTGAATGTGTCACTTCTTGGACCAGTGGAGAGAGATCAGACGTGTTGAAGAGATTATGAAATCAAGCTTGGAGAAGAGGAGGGCGGTGAAGCTGGTGTGGATTGGTGTCACATGCTGTTTATAAAGGCAGCAGCATCAGCTGAACTCTTCTTTGACTGTCCAGATAGTCAGGCATCTGAGGTCAGCGGGGGCCATATAGACTGCTAGGCTCATATAGGAACGTGGAAATGCCCCCAAACCCATGGCCAGTGCCTGTCCCCTCACTGAAGCGTGTCTCAGTTTCCCCAGCCAGAGGTGAGTTCTCCCACTTCTGAATCCCTATCTCTTTTTCCTCTTGCGCTTTTATCCCAGTTGACTTACACTCATCATGTTTCTGAACTTCTCTGGGGGCCCTTCTACCCACAGACTTCTAGACTATAACCTTTGTAAGTCCAGCTAAAGCCAGCTTAGTCCTGTTTCAACTCCTTGCTCTTCCTAACGCCATGCCATCCACCCATCCATTGATTTCAATCAGGAAATATCTCGTATCATAACTATAGATGCTATTTTTAATTTTCTAAGTGGAAAAGAATCATAGAAGAAATAAGCACTCTTGCGATACTACTTGTGAGATTTTAAAATAACACAATGTTTCTTCTGAGCAGATTGTTAACATGTATCAGAAGACTTAAAGATAGGCCCATTCTTTACCCATCAATTCAACAATCTAATCACGTCTTCTTAAAAAAGCATGTATTAGATGCATTAGAAATTTTATGACAGAGTGTTCATCAGAGTATTTTTTATAATATTGAAAAATTGGAAACATGCAGATGTCCAGTGATTGAGGGTATGATTTAGTAAGTCATGGTATACTTCTATGACCGAATACTATTGAATCATTACTGTATTGTTGTATTTATTTTTATTTAAAAAATTTTTTTAGTAAAAGGTGATTTATTCAATATGAAGAGATACTAGAGCTATTGTTGTGTTTTATTTGTTGAATATTTGTTGATGTGGGAAAATGTTCCAAACGTATTAATTTTTAAAAGCAGATTATAGAACAGTTTGAACAGTGTGTACTGAGGGCCCCAGGGGTTCACTAAAGGAGCCCTTCAAACACAGCAGTGTGGTTCAGAGAGGGTCACAATTACAAGTGTGCACGTTGTTTCTACTTACACTGGGTGTTCATGTGAGGGAGGCTTTGGGGACCTTGATATTGACCAGGGGGTGTAGGGGAGAGGGAGCAGCTAAAGATCACAAGGTCATCCTTTTTTGTTAAAAAAGTCACATAAAGGTGTATTATGTGTGTGAGAAAAGAGGAAGATATAAACCAAAATACTACTACTTTTTTCTGACTAGGAATATATAAGTGATTCCTCTTTTTCCTTTTTCTATATCTTCATTTTCTAAAATTTCTGATTAAAAATAGATCATATGTAATTAGGGATAAACAATACATGTTTCTGAAATACAGATAGAGAAATTGGTATGACCGCGCTCACTGTCCTCTGGAAGTTTAGTGAAGGGCTAGTAGTACTGGGTTAATGATATATTGAGCTAAGTTCTCAAATAAAGTCTATTAGATTGCTCTGCAACCACCCAGCCTAAGGAAGATGAGGAGGAAGGCCAGGAAGGCTTTCTGGAGGAGGTAACACATGAACTGAATCTTGAAGGACAAGTAGGAGCTAGGGAAGTAGGTGGGGGTGGACAGAGATATTCCCAAAAAAGGAATCCTCAAGTGCAGAAATGTGCAGGCACATGAGAGATGGGGTATTTGAGATGCTGCGAGGAAGTTGGAGAATGAGAACCAGGTGCTATGAGAGGTCATTTTCACATAGTATCTGCGCCAGGGAGCATAACATAGACAGAAACTGATCACGCAGTCCTACCTTCCACACTACAGCCTGTGGACTTTGCTCCAAGCACCTAATGAACAGTTCCTCAGAGTGGGACTCAGAGGCTCAAATCTGTCCTCAGCAAGCGTGCACACCTCCTGTGTGCGGGTAAGTCCCAGCCCGCTACCCAGTGAGCTAGACTAGCAATGCCCATCCTCATGAACTTCATCTGCCCTGTTTTAGAAGCTTCCCAGGGTGGCCTGGCCCAGACTAGTCTTTCAGATATTCACAGTTTCCTCTGATGCACAGCAAGGGCTGGGAGCGACCGGGCTGGGGAGTCTCAGCATCTTCATCCCATGTGGATTTCACACCTGCTTGCCGTGGGCCACTGTGGGTGGCCCTGTCTGGGCACCGTGCACAGGAGGGGAACAGGTATTGTCCCTGTCCCTGTGGTCCTTCCTGTCTTCTGAAAGCCGGGGTAGCACTCCCTATGGAGTGTCTCCATAAATACCTGATCCCTCTTCTGAGAATGGTGACAGTGACCACGAACAGGAGGGGAAGGCAAGGAGGAGGGCACCACTGGAAGTAGGAGATGGGTCCTTCCCTCCCCCCACCTCACAGAACCTGGCTCATCCATCCCAGCTCCCGAGAGCTCGCATGACACAGTCTCCGGGACCTGACAGGCTCCAGCCTCACAGTCAAGGTGCCTTTCATCCTCTCAGGAACCCTAGGAGGCTTGTCACTGCCGTTTGATAAATGAGTTCCCAAGTGGCGTAAAGGGGACCTCAGCCTGTGTCTGTGGAGTTCTGGCTCCGAATCCCGCTCAGAATCTTCTCTTCTGACCTAGCCTAAACGAGCTGTTCAGACCTAGCCTCAGATGCTGGCCATTATCACGTGCTTTTACATGTTTTCCTTGCCTTTGCTGTTTACATGGCACCTCAGACAGCAGTTTGCAAGAATTAAAATAGGTCTTGTTTGGATTCTGATCAGTAATAGGTTGACTGCAGACATAATAAGCACTTTCCGAGCTCCAGTGGTTGATCATACACAATTATATCCACAATCTGTAAGACAACAATGCTTTAAGACAAATGTTATTAGACCAAACTTACATGGAGGAACACTGAGGCCCATGGAAACAGTGATTTGCCAGAGGACTTGAAAATTAACCCCAGGCTCTTCTATCTCTAAAGGCTTCCTCTTCCATCTGCCCCATTGTCCTTGGGGGCATACAAATTTTCTTAGTTTTCATGAAGTAACAGGGAAATTCAAGTGAGACTTATACTGACAGTTTTAAGGAATTCTAAGTGTAATGATGCATGCGGTGTGGTTGTGAGTCTTGGGTGAAGACAGCCCATGTAGAGGTAGGGGTCGTACAAATCCATGAAGCATCACAATCAGCCTCTGCCATTTACTGTCTGTGAAATGGGTTCATACGTGCAAACACTTAGCATGGTGCCAGGAATTGTGAGCCCTTGATAAATATGGGTGTTTGAAGCCCAGCATCTTGCAGGTATAGCTCAGTGGCAGAGTCCATGCTTAGCATGCACAGATCCTGGGTTCAATCCCCAGTACCTCCATTAAAAAAAAATTAAAGAAAGAAAGAAACCCAACCGAACCCAACCCCAACCACCCCCCAACACAAAAAAACCCCAAATCACTGAAGTCCAGTGTCAGGAAAGTACCTGCCACAGTTTGTGGCACACGTGGGTCCTTGGATGGTGGTGGGGAAGGGAGTATATGTGAAACCAGAGGAGGTGTCAGAGAATGGCTTTGTGAAATGGGGAACAGGTGAAGGTGTGGTGAACCATTGCAAGGAGAAATAAGAGGAAATTCCATAAGTGGTGGGAGAAACTTCTGTGGGGGGCAGAAAATTGGGGGAAAGGGAGTTTCAAGCAGAGTGAAAAATTCCAAAGAGACCCAGGGAAGAAGAGCAGCAGGGCAAATGTCCAGGAAAAGGGAGTGAGCCCTGGTGGTCTGTGGTGCCCCGCCAAGAGGGGCCTTTACGTAGCACATCAATAGAGACCCACACGGTGAGAGGCACCCAGGATTGGGCAGCGTGAACTGCACAGTGGGAATCTGTGACTTACCCAACGGAGTGAATTTAGCCTTGAAAAGACAGACATGACTTGCAGCCCACGTCGTGGAAGCCTCAGGTGGGTTTTCAGTCCTGCCTTTTTAGATGATGTTCTGTAACAGCATGTGATGTTGCTCCCTAGACACCGCTGAGAAAATTTAATGACCACCTTGTGACACAGCCCCCGTGCTCACATTTTAGAACATAAGAGAACTCAGCTGCTCTGAAATGATGATTGAAACAATTTGGTGAGACAGCTTTAGAAGTGTCAATGACGGGGAAACAGCCTACGTTTACTCTAGTGGTTAAAATAGAAAGAAAAAAAAAAAAGTGAGGAGACCGAAAGTGACAACTTTAGGAGAGAAACCACAATCATAAGTTTTGATTCAGTAATTTTAAAAATAGCCATTGGAAGGTTGTCTATTTTCAATCGCGACGTCTGCCTTCGGGGGGTGTTTAGAAGAATATCTGCTAAAGAGATCTTTTTTAAGTTCAGTCGCTTGTGAGGGTTAGTCCTTGTCCCGGATTTGCTCAGATTCTCGAGATCTTTTTTTCTCTCTCTGGAATTCCATAGACAGTAATTAAGGAACTGGAGGCCAGCGGGAGGTCAGGGAGCCTTCGTCAGTGAAAACAGGGATTGTTTGCCACGTACAACACTCCCTTTTTTCCTTGTGGTGAATAGGAGATTTGCTTAGAGCTGACGACTTATGCCTTTCTTACAAGTCATGCAGCGAGCAAGGGACGGGAGGATCAGTCAGCAGGCAGAAAGCGGCTAATTGAATCCAGTGTCTTCACTTTCTTCTCCTTCGGATCCCAAGTTGTGCCGGTGGAGCCTCTCTGATCATGTAACTCCCAAGGAGCACGTTTGAGGAGTGCCTCACCCTCCCTTTGAGATTCCAGAGGTGACGGAGCAAGAGTGAAGACGCTCTCAGAGTGGGGAGGGGGCGGGGGTACCGGCTGTGCTCACGATTACCCCCGAGGCCTGCTAAATGCCGAAGCCGGTAAGTTCCAAGTTCGCCCGATAAGTGTAACGTGCAGGGGAAATGTGCTTTCTGTCACTTTGAGGAAAAGCTTTTTCATTGTTCTTGGCTGGGATGCTTCCCTCTTTTCTATTCCAGTTCCTCTAGATTCATCCTTCTTTCCTTGTTTACTCCCCTACCTTGTAACTCGGAGCATTCTTTCCTAGCTTGCTCACTCAATACTAAGACACAGCTTTTGGAGGAGAGTGAATATTATTTGGAGAATAAAGTGGGCACGCGAGGGATTGCGTGTACGTGGGTTGGAGCTGAGTTGCCACTGGTGGAGGCTTTTAGTGCGGAAGACTTGACTTCAGGCAGCGATGTGCGGCTTTTCATAAACCTACAACCGATCGGTTTCCTCCTCGTAACTTGAAGGTTTGTGCCATTAACATTGCGTGAATTTCACAGGCGAATCTATTGCCAGTTTCGGAATACTTTTCAGAAAGGCTTAAATACAGTGTTATGTGCATGGCTCCGGGGGATGTAGGTTGACTTGGTCTGGCTGTTAACTGGGACAGTGTGCTGAGTGTTTGGAGCTGGGGAAGTAAGCTGAGTGAACGTGTTTCTGCAAAAGGCACAGTTGTAATCCTGTGCTCAGCAAGGTCTCCAGCAGTCCCCAAAGGGTTCTAGTTGCTCCTTGCAAGTTCGATTCAATCTTTATTACAGCACGTTAATCCTGTGCCTGCACGACTGTGCCACGCAGCTTTTGGAAAGCATTTGCTCTAGCACATCATCGTTCGCAAGAACTGTTTGTTACAAGGTCAGCGGCACGTGAAGCATCTGTTACCAACTTGCAGGGATGGGCTTCAGTTGAACAGTTAAGGGGATACTTTTCGTTTGCTCAAGCCCACACATTTTTGTGTCTACAGATGCTGTTCATTGTGTTCCTTTTTTCTGATCACCCTTAGTGTAGCTGTGTTATAAAAAGTTCTCCATGCTGGCTCCTTGTCTCTCCCATTAGAACATTGCAGATGTGTCAAGGACGCACATGTTCCGAAAGAAGCTGTGAAGGAAGGAGGCTCCACCCTCCGCTGAAAGCCAAACGGGCCCCATAGGTTCCTCATTCAGTGCCCTGGCAGGAGAATGGTGTACTCTTTCTTTAAAGCAGCTATAGTTTTGTGCCTTGGCTTGGTCAATTTGTTATGGTTTAAAACTGTGGAGCCAGCTGTCTGCAATCTGATGTAATGTTGCCATGGAGACCAGAAATGAAACACTTAAGCATTCACCACAGAATTACTACATATAGCATTAGCCAAAGTAATTAAAAGTTGAGCCATATGGGCTTTCTGGTGGAAAAATCCACAGTACAGAGGCTGGAAGTCAAATGTTTCTATTTACAATATTGTAAATCCACTTTTCCACATCCCTTGGTAGGATAAATTAATTGACTTTTTCTACTAAAGGTTTAGAGGTGGGGGGGTGGTTATACAGATGACTGAGTTTTCACCTTCAAATTTAGAAGGTGGTCAAATTTAAGTTTATTTTAGCACTCTGACCTGGGCCAGGACAGAGAGAGGAGGAGATGCCATCTTGGGTTTGAATGTGTATAAACATATACTGTTATTTTTTCACTTTATTTAAAACCTGTTTTATAATAGCTCTGAGTCTATTTCTTGGCATCATTCATTTTATATGCAATGCAGATGTGTCCTTCATCTTCTACAGAGTTCCCCTGGGTGGGGAGATTTCCTCTATACATTTTTTAATTTTAAAAAAGTTAAATAAAATTTCTCACACCTCCATCTCATACATACACCTCTAGGGGTGTATTTTCTGAATAAGAAGACAAGTTTTTTTTTTTTTTCAGCATTTGGGAAGTGGCATGCTTATTTAAAAGGAGAAACATGAAATGAGGAATTTAAGCTTTACTCCTCAGTTTATAAGAAAAATGAATGCTGTTTACAGAGTCTTTATGTTGAAACAGCTGGAGAGGATTTTTTAAAGGCAAATATTTCACAACTCTTTTTCCTCTGGACACAGGAGGAAGTGAGAAGTCAACACCTCTCAATAAAAAGCATCCTTGGGAGACTGTTCAACTCAGTGACTTGTAGGCTCACTTAAGAGGAGATTTTCTACTTTTAAAATAACGATGATGATGATGATGATTATAATGGTAATACCATATATATATCTTGAATGACTTTGGTTTTATCCTATTTTTTTTTCATATTAATTGTGCTGCATCTGTTTCAGCTGGTGTCCAAAAACATGATAATGCAAAGAAAGTAACTGAGTGCTATGATCTGTGATTTGTCAGTGGCAAACACCTCCAAACTTTACATTTTTTTAGAGATACATAAAAATAATATTAATTCAAAGCTCTAAAGAGTCCTTGTTTCTTAAAAATACATGGAGCATGTGAAAGCAATTAAATAAGTACCTGGAATATGTTATTTTTGACCACAGTAAATCTGGGCAGAGGAAAGTAGGACTGGTGGGGGCACGGGGTGGGGGTCGGGGTGGGGTCATTGCCTTTAAATCTGTTGTCCTAGTTTAACCATTTTGATTTCTCCCTGAAAAGTTCTTTCTGATGGTATGTTTCCTAAAAATGATTTGTGTTTTTGTGGACTCAGGATTTCTGTATTGCTCCATTCTGTATCCCATTTCTCTTTTTACTTGTCATCCCACACACACACGCGTGCGCACACACACGTGCACACACACAGCAGCAGCAGCAGCAGCAGCAACCCTCCAAGCTAGGTATGGGTGATTTTTATCCTATGATGTAGCTTTCTGAATCCTGAATCTCGACTATGAACAACCTGTGTTTGTTACATTTTCACTTGACTTCAGAATTTTCTAGCATGAGGGTTATAGACATATTCTAGATCTGTGTCATTGGTGGGTGCAGAAACATTCTGTAATCTAATGTTGATTCTTCTATTAGAAGTACTTGGCTTTTGAGATACATCAAGAAGGCAGAATGTTTTTCAGTGTTCATGTGTCATTCCATGCACTGTGGTTTTGTTCAGGTGCTGATTACCCAGAGTGGGCGCTAACCAAGCTCTCATTCCTCTGGTTGACCACTCCGACCATTCTATCACACACCAGCAATTCGCCCAAGTAAAAGGGAAATCCAAAGCAGACAATGCCATTGTGTGGTAGAAGCTGTACTTACTACTTTATTTTAATTTTTTACATTTTAAGTTTTAGACCAAATGCATTAAGCCTGATAGCCAGCGTGCAAGCCTCCTTCCCCTGCTCTCTAGGGGTCCAATTTCTATTCTTCATTACCAGGTAGCCAGCAGTTAACTTTAATTCTGAAGTGTGCACGCAACATTTTACCTAGGTATTTTAGAGAAATTAGACACAGATATTGATACACCTCACAGAAGGGAAGCCTGAGAAATACCCCTGTCCAGATGCCTTGCCGTTTATGAGTAATAATAATTATTCCTTAGCGAGTGAATGGTTTGCTTATGGTCTTGCAGGGAGAAAGTACAATGGCTCCATGGTAGGAACCCCACGGTGAGGACAGAGGCTGGGAAATGGGTTGTATATCCTTTAGGTATAGGCATGGTGCTACAGAAATATTTGTGGATGCACAGCATGCACCATTTTTATGCCTAAGTAATTAATATAATCTCTACCTCGTTTCCTCTTGAAACTGTTCTCTGCTAACTCTAGCTACCTATTTTATTGTCTATAAAATTGAGATTAATGAGAGCATTTCTTGTGTGATGGGCAGGGGGGAAGGTCTCCCTATGAGACGCGTGTTCAGAGATGTGGTTTGTTTTTGTTTTGCTTTTGGGTTTGAGGCATTTTCCTCCCCACTCTGTCCGTGAACTAGGCTTGAGGAAATGGAGAGAGGGCTGTTGGCAGGATGTGCGGGATTAGCTGGAGCCGCTCCGGGCCGCCTGGGCTGTGCCGAGGCTGCGCACTTCCGCCGGGCTCCGCGCTCCCGGAGATGCCTGAGCGCCCGGCCCGTGCAGCACGGCCACTGAGGACCAGACTCCTTGTGGTTTCTTCACATTTTGGACAGATAAAACAGAGGAAGCTGCATGCTGAATGTCCGAGCTGTCTTGGAAGCGAAGCCCTCATTTTGTTCACAAGGAAAGGATTGTTTTTCGCTTGGGTCACTGCTGCTGAGCGACTTTTTTTTCCCTCTCTCTCTGTAATGTTTGATACTTGAGGGAAAACAGCTGGGCTGAGCATGCTTGAATCACTGCAGAACGAGATGGGATGCTGGGGAATATGGACTGCACTGTATGGCTGAAAAGGTCAGCTTTTTCCCTTGTCCCTCGTGGAGGAATGCAGACTCTGTCCCTGGGCTCGCCTTGTAAGCTCTCGGAAAGAGCTGGGAGAGGCGGAAGGGGAGGGATGGCTGAGATGTGGCAGACTGTCCTCACAAATGGGACCGAAGGCAGCTTTTTGCATCTCTTCCCTTCTCATGCCCTGCTGTTTTTGATTTTCGGGGAGGACTGGAACAAGGCAACAGAATTTGGGTTTGGAGAAGCAGTCGATGACCACGTTAAACAGAAAGTCCTGACGGGCCAGACAGTTGAGAGCCTGGCCCAAACCACAGCAGTGTAACTAGAATTACAGGGGCAGCCTAGGAGAGCGTCCTGCCGGAGCTCTCTCAAAGAGGACCGGGAAGTCATTGAGACCAATGCCCCACACGTCAGGCCAGGGCATCTGTGTGTGCTGTGGTGCCTAGGACTTAATCCTCCACCGGATTAGACCTTGAGATGATGGTACGTGGAGCCCCATGAACCTGTTGGGCACCTTTGTTGGTGCCCTACGTTCAGCTGCAGAACTGCCAGAGTTCAGGCTGGCAGTGAGGCTGAGCTGCACCCGACAATTACCTGATTAACGTTTCCTTTGTTTCTTTGCCAGTCGAGAGAACAATCGGATGATGAGACCGAGGAGTCGGTGAAGTTTAAGAGGTTACACAAGCTGGTAAACTCCACTCGCAGAGTGAGAAAGAAACTAATCAGGGTGGAAGAAATGAAAAAGCCCAGCACTGAAGGTAAAAAAGCAAACTCCACCCTGGTTATTCCAGAGTAAATCATTTGGGGTCTGTCTTTCGGTAGAAAATAGGATTTTGGGGGGAGGGTATAGCTCAAGTGGTAGAGTACATGCTTAGCATGCGCAAGGTCCTGGGCTCAATCCCCAGTACCGCCTCTAAAAATAAATAAATGGACCTAATTACCCCCCACAAAATAAATAAATAAAATATTTTTAAAAAAGATAGTATTATTTCAAGTGGAAGATGGGTTGAGTTCTGGCTGAGGCAGGCAGAGGGAGAACCTGGGTCTGCATGTGAGCAGGGCAATGCTCAGAGCCTTCTGGAATGAAGGATCCTTGCGTCCAGCATTCCAGGGGCTTGGTTATTTAAATATTACAAAGATGGGAAATGGCTAGTGTATGACAGTAGGAGCTTCTCCAGATGTGGTACAGCTTTAATTTGGTCCTTATACCATTTCATGTAAACTTTATTTTATAACATATTATGTAAGCTTCTGCTTTCAAAAGGACTGTGGTTCTCACCCAGTGAATTTAGTCCAAATTTGATATGCCTCCACCTCGAACAAACGTCTGACAACCGAGGCACTAACGTCCTTTCGGATCTCTGAGAGGTGATTTGTTCTTTCTGTAAAGAGTGTCAAGTCTCAAATCCGATGAGGCTATAAGGACCTCCCATTCTAAGTGGATCTTTAAGAGCTAGCTCACTGGCTAAGCCACTTGTCAGATGAAGCAATAATGTCAAAAGGGGCCTGATCTTGGTTTTATTGTAATGAATAGTTAACCTTTGAAGTGTAATTATGACAGATTAAATCTCAACCATGTTCATCCTTCTTATTAGTAAAGTGCATTTGCACCATCTTATAAAATTGTCCCAAAAGGATGCAATAAAAGAGTAAGATTTCCTGTTTGGAAAATAAAAGTGAATTGAAAGAAATACTGGAAAGAATATGTCTCCCTCCACCCCACCAAAAAAAGCACATTACTTGTTCAAATGTCACATCTACATGGTGAGCAGTTTTAAAAGTTTTAACATATAGATTTAAAAATATCAGTGTAGAGGCTTTTTTGTTGTACATAAATCAAACCTTCGAGGGAACTGAATTCCCCCTTATTTACATAGATGAAGGTTTCCTATAATTATTATTAGTGTATTTTAAATTTTATTTGATATAATTATTTGTCAGCTTAAATCCCCTAGAGGAATATTGAAGGTGAAGGGGTTACTATGGGAAAGTGGAGATAAAAAGGGAAAGGAAAGACAAGAGAGACAGAGAGAAGGAGAGAGACTATCTGCTTTATGGCCAATTTTATAAACTTAGGGTTGTGTTTAATTCCAGGGTTTCCTTTGAGTGTCTTTTGCGTGGTAATTCTCGGCGCAATGCTGATTTACATCTGGCTGTTTTAAAACCTGCCTGTCCATCATGGTTCCACAGTATAGACCGTAGCCTGACTTCTCCTCACTGTGGAAGCTCTCCCTGAAATCACACACAGTGTCATTTGGTGATGTTAAGTAGAACCATATGAAATTGCTGTCATTCAACCTTGGGAGCATCCTACTTTTTAAACAAACCCCATGCCACTTGCCAAAGTTAAGTCTCATATATTATGCAGAGAGTGCTAGGTCTTGTCCATAAATGAGGCAGATGGGTGAGGTACCTGGTACTGGGCCCACCGTGCAGTAGCCCCTTCATATATGATAGTCGTGTGTTGGGGCAGCCTTTCCACTAGAGGAACATTTATAAAAACAGAAGTTCCTCATCTGTGTATTTATGTCAGAATAAATCAATTCAGCAATCTCTGAGAGACATAGTTGGGAAAAGGGGGGAAATATGCTCAAAGAGGTAGCTGTAAGGTAAAAAGTGATAACTGGGTGGACTTTTAGCTGCGAACTTTATCTGGGTATGAATTAGGTGTCACAGATAGAAGACAGATTTAGTGAGTCCAAGTCCCAAGTTATACCTCTGGTGTCTGGGGAGTTGGGGTGCTAGGCTGCTATTGTCCAGGCTTCTTACTGTCGCCAGGGGAGGCCCAGTATGTGTGAGGCTCATGGCTGCCCCCAACACCCTGCTCGACTGGAGCTCCTCCAGCCCTTGCATAGTAGACCTCTGTGGTTTTAATCAGCAAGAGAACTGATGCTAGTACTGGAAAAGGCCCCCTTGGTACCTGCTTCTGCAAAGCTGGAAAGATTCATACTCACAATAACCCCTCCTCCTGCCCCAGGACCTTGGAAGAGTTGATCCTTTTGACCTCTTGCATGCCTGTGCCGATACTAAGTTGTCTGAATAATAATGAACATTTATTGAGAGCTTTCTGTGTGCCAGCCACTTTCCTCAACACTTTGATTTTATGTTCCTTTTAATATGTCATCCTCAGAATAGCCACCAGAGGCAGACACTAGTACTATCCTCATGTCACAAATGAGGAAACTATTAAAAAAAAAAAAAATGAGGAAACTAAAACAGACACCAAGAGGTGAAGTAATTTCCTCATGGTCAGCGAGCCAGGTGGCTGGAGACCCAGAGTTAAATCTGAGCAGCCTGACTCTGCTACATCCTGGGTCTCCACTCTTCTCCCACCCCATCTCTCACCCCCTAGCTCTGGAGTCTTGGAAAAGCCAGAAGAATGACAATCTGTCACTCAAGCTTCAAGTCCTTATCTGGGGCATGGATGAGTCTAGACAATATGAAATTGTAGGCCAGGTCAGTGCCCTGTAGCTGCCCATTTTTATGAAGCTGATACCCACCCATCCTCTTCCCTCATTACTCCCATTCATCTGTTACCTGCTAATGATTCATTAGCTTTTGCACAGTGCTTTTCAGCTTATAAAATACCTTCACATCTCCTTCTTCATTTAATTTTATCCTCTTAATAGCTTTGTAATAGATATTACTAAGATAGGTAGGCATTATTACAGGTGAGGCAACAGAGATTTAGAGAGATAAAGCAATTGCCCAGGGTCCTGGAGATGGTGACTGGCAGAGCCAGGCTGGAATCTAGGGCATAAATCTGTGTTCTTGGCATTAAGTCATCCCATATCCCACCTCCTTCCTCCTGTCAAAATCACCTTTCCTTCCATATTCGGAGCTCAGCTGAGCAAGATAGATAAAGGTCAGTTATGTGAAGGAAATCATACCCCAAATGACGACCAGATGATGACGGGAAAAGTGCATCTTGATTGTCATTCTCCCAATGGGACAGTAGGACAGTTGTACTTCCAAGTCAGGACGAGTGGGGAAGTCATGCTCTAAACCCAAAGGATCAAGTCCAGGCTGGGATTTTGGGCCTCGCATCAGGCACAGACAAGGAGAGCCTGTACCATCTGAGGGCTTCCCTGAGCACAGGCTAAGGTGACCTCTTCAGAAGCATTTGCCATTTTTCCCTCCGAACTGTACCAGATGCTGAGTCGCCAGAAACAGGAAGTAGAGCTACATATGTCATGGGCATATGTGAACCAGCTGGTTCCAAACTCACTTGTGACACGGAAGTATTGGAATTTCTGATGACAACCCCCAATACAGAATCCAGAAAATTTCCAGACCACTGCTGAGTGACAGGTTCTTAACTTCCTCACAGCCCCTTAAGACTAGGGGTAGATGAGGGCTTTTGCACAACTTCCTGGACACCTGGGCTCATTGTGAAGCCATGATCTGTGATTGGACTACTTTCATAGAGAAGTCCACTATCGGGCTGCCCCTGCCACCAGGCTGTGCGTCTTTTCTCGGCCTCATCACTTCATCCCAGAAGTGGAAGGTAGACTGTATCCAGAAGAGGCTGCCATTTGTACTTCCAACAATATAAGGGTGCTTGGTCTCCATTCCATTTCAGTCAGGGTCCTGAGGAAGGAACAGGAAACGTTAGTGATAGTCACACACTGCTTCTGGTCTGGCCAACATCCATCAGAACCAGAGACT
This sequence comes from Camelus dromedarius, assembly GCF_036321535.1. NCBI lineage: Eukaryota > Metazoa > Chordata > Mammalia > Artiodactyla > Camelidae > Camelus > Camelus dromedarius. Next base: position 15,563,505 of record NC_087441.1, on the reverse strand, counting down.
CTGCTTTTAAACTCCCTTAAAAACCCAGGAATAATTTGTGAGTGAATACGCTTGTGCTGCAGATAAGAACTTTGAACTGGATGTAGTTTTGAATCGCCTTCCTCACCACCGTCTTGGGTGTTTAACAGCAGCAGTTCTTTCTTTCTTTCTATTTGTAACTTTAATTCCCGTCAGTTGGAAAAGGCAGAAACTTGAAATTTTAAAGGCCTGCTAGCAATCACTCATCTTTCCCCCATCCCGAGCAAGCTGGCGTCTCCCTTTATCTCTGACATTTAACCACACACTGGCACCCTCATCCCAGCTGGTGTATTTAGTGCCATCCCTCTGTTCCAAGGAACTTTGAATTTTTTCCTCTTCACAATTCAGCTGGCGAAAGCTGCAGGGCTCAAAAGTTCCCTTATAATTAAAGGGACACAGCCAGTTAGGATCACTACACCCAGAGTTTGACCTACTTCTTTTCTCACATGTGTTCACATAACACACACAGAAAAGAACTCAATTTTCCTGCCAGCAAGTCCAAACCTTTCCACTGGGCTCTGGAAGGCTTGGCTGGATACCTGGCTCGAGTGAAGGCTTCAAGAGCTGGAATCCTTGAGATGAAGTGGAACACTCCATGGGGCTGCCTGCGTGTCCAGGCCCTTAAATGCCCTTGCTTCGGAGCAGGGCCTGCGTTGTTGGGAATGTCTGGCTTGGATCACCCAGTTCCCTCACTTTTTGTGTTTGGCTTGTCCAGTGGGAACCATTTGTCAATTGCATCTGCAAGCTACGACCCTTTATGGCGTTTCTGCACCCGAACTCTTCCCTTGGTGATTTAATTACTTAAATGGCATCTGTACCCATAAAAAAATCACTGTCAGCCACAAAGCATCACACTTCTACCATAAAAAGCCAGCAAGACTCAACAGGAGGGCCTTTCAGGAGGGAGAACGATTCTGATTCTTTGCTTCTGAGGATTGCAGTTGCAAACTGGAAAGGGCTATGATTATTAAATGCTAAGGAATATTGTGCTAATTATGGCACTTAGAATTTCCAAATGGCATTTTTAATAGGTCTGTTAAGGTGTTTGGTCTGCAGAGATATTGAGAGAAGGAGAAAATACTTCCAAAACATTAAGCTTGTGCGAACCCATACATTTGCTCACTTTGATTATTTCCTTTTTTATATGCATTTATTTAAGCGGGAGCTGCGTTTGTGGAGGGTTTGTGTTTGTGGGGAGGGGGATCACTGTGGTTGCTGTGTGGACTAGCTTATTTTTTTTTTGCGGGGTCGGGGGGGCCTAAAGAGGACTCCGCAAGAGAATGCCGAGGTATGATTATGGGAGACGGTGACCCTGTCTGTGTTGATTCCCTCCAGGTGGGGACGAACAGGTGTTTGAGAATTCCCCGGTCCCGGATGAAAGGTCTGCCCTTTACTCTGGAGTGCACAAGAAGCCATTTTTCTTTGATGCGTCTCCTGAGAAACCTCCGGAAGATGATTCAGACTCTCTCACCACTTCTCCATCATCCAGCAGCCTGGACACCTGGGGGGCTGGCCGGAAGTTGGTCAAAACCTTCAGCAAAGGAGAGAGCCGGGGCCTGATCAAGCCCCCCAGGAAGATGGGGACGTTCTTCTCCTACCCAGAAGAAGACAAGGCCCAGAAGGTGTCCCGCTCCCTCACCGAGGGAGAGATGAAGAAGGGTCTCGGGTCCCTGAGCCACGGGGTAAGTACCGATGGGGTTTGCTTCTATGACAGCCACCGTCGTCGGCACCACCTTCTGGTGTCCCTGGAGGAGGTTCAGAGCGTCCGGAAGCAGATCCGCTTGAAGAAAACGGATACTAATTATTCATGTTCCAGAGCTTTTCTCTGCCAGCGTCCCTCCAGAAAAGGCATTAACAGCAGCACCTGCGACCTGCCGCTGCTCCGGCAGAAACCCAAGGGGGGCGGGGGCTGCGGCGTGCCCGGCCGGAGGGGGCGCGGGCGCCCCTCCGTCAGCGAGTTCAATGTCACCTACGTGGTGGAGCGCAGCCTGTACAGCCACCTGAACCTGACCCAGCTAGTGCGCCCCGCCTCAGACAGGACGCTGAGCAAGGCTGAGAAGCAGGACCTGAGGCGGTGCTTGCTGGAGGAGGAGGAGGAGGCCAAGAGGAAGTGGGCCGCCACGGTGGACCGCTGTACTAAAAGGGTTCTCTTGAGAATCCACCAGAAGTCCGTGAGTCACCAAGATGGTCACGGGGACGGCCTTGTCATTTCTGTGATGTGCAGTCAAGCATTGTGGCCTTTCTTGCGTGGATCCCTCCTCGCCCCTTCTTGTGGTCCATTCCATCAGCACCTCAAATTCTTCATCTCCCTTTCCATTAGGAATGTCTTCCCTCCTTTCCCATTTGCCCTCTTGCCAGTTGCAGCTGTTCGATTTTTAATTAGAACTGAACATTGAAGCTGACCCAGAGGAGGGCTCCCAGATTACAGAAGTGGGGTCTGGCCTCCTTCTAGAAGGGGCAGTCTTGATTCCCAGCCACCAGGTCACTTGACCTCAGAGAAGCTGACTCAAAACAGAAGGATATTTTGCCCTCAAAAGAGATGCTTCTTCTCTGAGTTAATTAGAACAGTTAGGAAGCAGCTCGCGGCAGAGTGCCGTCAGCATTAGCACCAATTTGGTGATTTGAAAAACGTTGTAAAGTATATTTCTTTTATTACTAGGGGCCAACAGAGAGTTCTTAAATCTAAAAGAGAAAAAAAGAGCTCATTTGTTTCACTTAAGAATATTTGATGTGCTTATCTTTTTAAACAAAAGCCTCAGTATTTAGAAATATCTTCCACTGCTCCATAGATTTGAACATAGCAAGGAGTAAAGTACTTACTTTCAAATAAGAAAACGGTTTTCAGCTTTATTACCGAGTTATTAGAGACCTAGTAAAATTTGTTTTTCAGGTAGGACTTACATTAAACGAGAATATAGGTATTTTCTCCTGAAAGTCCTACCCAACTTTTAGTTTGCACAAGAGCCCATATAAAATGGTGCAGGGCAAGGAGGAACTGTGGGCTTGCCCGCCCTGCTGGCCCTTGGCACCCACCCCGCTTAATCCACTGGGGGCTGCTGGCCCGTCCCCTTGTGAAGGTCTGAAGGAATAGACTGCACTGCCGCTTCCTGTGGTGGAAGGAACTCCCAGAATTTCTTCACATTCTTCCCCAGGTGTAATTTAAATTCATTCAGTCAAGTTCTGCTTTTGTGGGAATGGAGGCTGATTGGCCAATGCCTTCTGTAATATGACCTTCTCTGTTCCGAAAGTATGCTTAGGTCCCTACCAGCCCTTAGGTTTCCAAATATTCCCACATGTGTTGCCTTTCTTGCTAGATATTGCTTTCCTTTTTTTTCACATTCTTACAAATCTTGCAACACTTTTAGTATTATCAGCAACAGCTTTTCCTCTGGCTCTTTCTCCATCATGGCAACAGTTTCAGTTGGTTTTGTTTTGGTTGCATAATAACAGTTCTTTTTATCACTCATTCAGTTCTGACCCACAGATCTTTTGTAAAATACTGTGGCGACCCAATCTTGGTTATCACTTGTTCATCTGGGTTCGTCCACCTCCGTACCTTTTGACGTGACCTTAATGGGACAGATCCACCTCTTCTCTGGGAACCGATGACTCATCCCCATGAGTTGCAGTCACGTAATACTGAGAATTTTTCCAGTTGCACGCCTTGAGTTGCTCATGTGCCCCCTCGTAATATTTATTGCCAGGTTAATGATGTAACTTCATCAGGACTTTTTCTCGAGAAGTTGTATTTCTAAGATTTGGGCCATTTGTGGGCCATTGTGCGCACACTTCGGCCCGTGATTAATTCTTCATTGACATTGAGTATGGACATCTGGACAAGCATGTTTTCACATACCAATTTCTTCCCCCGTAAAAGTGGCACTCTGTAACCTCTGTGCCAAGTACAGGCCTGAGGCGGGATATTTTTAAAGTCCTGTGAGCTTGAGGCAGTATTGGGCGGTTTTAATACCGGCTGAATTATGTGTTCAGTGCTAAATTAGAAATTTGCACATACCATTGCTTGTAAGTATAATTATACAATCAGGAAAACAAAATATAATTTTCTAATTATTCAGAGAACATGGGGGAAATAAGTGAACAACCGGAGGTTTTTTGTTTGTTTTTGTTTATAAGGGATTGGGAGAATTTCCTTGGTTTGGTTAAAAAGTTTTTTCCATTCTTCTTGTCACATATCTTTCATTTTATTGAAAAGTATAGTTTCCTTTATTCTTCAACCTTGATCTTTTTGTCTTTCAAAAAATGCCATATTTGCTTGACGAAACCTCAGGGAAATGACAATGCTTTGTACTCCCTGGAAACGGTCACTTGTCTTGCTTTTTTATTTGGTCATTCAGTTTTTGTTTGGGGGAACAGACATGCATGACGTTTTGGAATTTTGTCCATTTAAAAAAATTCAACCCCCCCCCCCCAAACATGTTTTCAGCTGCATGACCATTCCATCGACTGGCTCTCCTCACCCACAAGCATCTATCTGAAGTGTTCTTTTCATTATCTGTACAGGAGATGTTTGAACTTGGAAGAACCTCATTTAGGCTTCATTTATGGTAGACCACCAAAGTCAAAGATTGGTTTACTTTCTTGTACTAGTCTGTCTACATTCTGTTATCTCTGTCGAAGTAGTGCTGCTTTGAGAACTCCCTGACAATACAGAAAAAGTTAAGAGATTCATTCAAGTAGTGCTTGCTGTTAAATTTTGCTCATCCTCCATGAATAAAGAGGAATCAGTTCCAAATATCTTAGCCTATCACTGGGGGAGGTTTGAGTTGGTAGTTGGAAAACCAGTCCACCCTTTACACTAAACTTTTTATTTTAGGAAGAAATGCAGGCACACATGCATAGGAAGACATAAATGAGCTTCTAATTTACTGCAGTTATAGTTTCCACATAAATTCTTTGTCAGTTATTTCATATGCATCAGAAATAACATTCTGGGCTCCAGAGCTGCAGTGGAGGCTGGAATTCAAAGCGGGGAAGAATGAAAGTCATAAAATGACGAGGCATCTGGACGCCATACTGTGTCTGCAGAGCCCTGAGTCACAGGAAAGAAACTTGAATAAAATGACTGCCTTTGCAAAAAATGAGAAAATTTATTTGACATTTTAAGCTGGAAAGGGAAAGTTAAAGTTAAAAATTAGCCTTGAGAGATAGCTGTAACGTTGCTTGCAGATCAGGGGATTTGGTGAGTGCTTTCGTATACAGAGGTCTTTCTCTTTGGTAGGTCCAGTCACATTGACTGTAAGAGAAATCAGATTGTCCACTGATGTTTCATGTAAAATTAGAATAACATGCATCGGAAACTGTGTCCATGGTCGGTTATTCAAAACAGCAGCCACAGCTTTGATGCGGGGGAGTAACAGCTGTGTGATGTCCTGAATGCTGGGCATCCCGACCTGCCTCCCGTCACGCTTCTGCATCTCATGCCTGGCCTTTCCCTCTGCCACACCTGCCATCTCTCTTTTTTTTGGCCCATTCCTGGGATTGCCCTGGTTTGACAGTGGAAGCTTCCAGAATGTAAGGCCCAGAACTAAGCTCCAGTTCTTCGTTTGTCTCTTTAGAAAATTGACTAAGCCTAAACTTCAGTATAACCGTTGTCAGGGCAAGCTACCAACTTCTCAGTGTCGCCTTCACGAAAAGTCATGGAAGAAACTAACATCCTCAGCGTATCTGCTTTCTGTGGGGCCGTGGTACTACAAGTCTCAGATACAGGATAGAGAGTATTTCACTAATGAAGAAAGGAAAGCTCAAGAGAGTTTACGTACCTTACCTGTAGTCACACAGCAAGTTAAGTGGCAGAACCAGGAATTAGATTTCTGTCTGGGTGATTCCAAAAACCTAAGCGTTTAAGGATGTTTCCACTTGCTCAGTTCTGTTAATACATGTATCTTCGGTGTGGTGATTTCACATAAGCAATGTCTATAGCATACATTGTGCTTTTTCTGTTCATGTCCTCCATTTAATAGCTGTTAGCTAGAGTGCTGTGAGAAACAAGTAATACAGAATATTGGAACCCAAATCTGTTACTCAAATTTTATTATCAGTTGCAGCAAAAATCAGTGTGTCTTGAGTGCCTCCATTTTCTTAAAGATTTGGGGGGTTTGTGGGGGGAAGTGGTCCTTGAGTAGCTTTTGCTAGAAAAACAGCAGAGAATTCAAACCAAGTTCTGGAAACATAAAAGCACAGGAACCAGCAGTTCCATAAAATTTGAAACCAACTGAAAGGATAATAAAGTTTTCATTCTTTATACCGTCAGTATTTCTCCCACTGAAATTGAGGAAGTGTGGTCAGAAACAGTCACAAAATCACCCTTTTTCTTTTTAGGCAAATGTGGTGTCTTGACTTCATACACTCTGAGGAAAGGGGTCGTAAGTTGGACAGTTAGATAGGAAAGTTATCAGCATTTTTGGCTAGGTCAGGGAAGCAATGAGTGAGTAATCCTCTTGGCTTGATTGGACTCTAGTGTAAACATAACCTTTCTCCCTCCATCTCAGCGGTTTAAAACTAAACAAAAGAAGAGTCTGTTGGGAAAGCCTGCTGTCGGTGGCAGGGCTCTGCAGGACTTCAGATCTGGGTTTCAAAGACCACTCTGAGCGCATAATACATGTTTCCTCATTCTCGCTACTGGATGCAGCCAACAGTAAGGGGGCTGGAAGGGAAGTTCTGTTGCTAAGAGACAGGGAATCTTAGAGCACTTAACACATGTGTAAGTTTGGGGTTTTGTTTTTATTTTTATTTTAATCAGTTGGTTCTCGCATATTAAGGGGATTCTGAACCTCTGGTGGAGGCAACAGTTCCACTGGCCCGTGGAAGGGCAAAATGAGTGACGTCTCCTTAGAACATGAATCATGTATTTTTTTCTTCATCATTTCTCGTTTCTTACTTTCATCCCGTAACACATTGTGATTCAGTGATGTCCTGCAAACGGGAACTGTGTTGGGCTGGTGCACTTCTGGCCGCCTGAGGTGTAACTGGATTATTCCTGCTCTGCCCTCCCCTTTCCACAGAGAACCTGCAGTTTTGGAGGATTTGACTTGACAAATCGTTCTCTGCACATTGGCAGTAATAATTCTGACCCAATGGTAAGTATGCAGCAGACGGAAAGCCAGAGGTTTGGGTTCAAGTGATGTGTTGCCATAGTTTCAAATTTGGTATCTTTGAGGACTGATACCTTTTCCTTGGGGATCCAAAATCACCTTTGGAGAGAAGCCCTATTTCAGCCACCATCTTAAAGACTCTTCTCTGTTCCACGTGGAGTGAATGGTGACCACCTGTGGCCTCCATCTCTTTCCCTGTGGGAGCACCAGTTCTTTAATGCCTTGGCTTCCAGGTTTCTTCAGGTCACAAATCCAGATGAGTTTGGTTTCCATGGTCTTAGTCATTTGTGCACACGGGCTTTTTGTTCACATTAGTTGTAAGTGCATGTGACCATTGGTTACGCACAGGTAGTGCCACAGATGGAGCCCTGTGATTCGGGTTCCAAGACTATGTGCCAGCATTTCTGAAAAACAGCCTTATCATGGGCCAAGTGCGTAGCCTTGGACTCCGCCTAGGTCTTTATGATCTGGGGTCTCCTGAAATGAACCCAGTTCCCTTGGGGCCAAAGCAAACCAGACTCCTTGAGGGCCAAGGTTACTGCCTCCTCAGACCTGCCTCCAGATCGCAGCCTAGGGATGGGCCCCGGTGTGGTGTACAGTTTCTGCTTCCTACCGTTTACTCTCTGGGGTCCTAAGGATATAGGTGAGTTTTCCATATAGTCTTGTTTTCCCGTTGTGCATTTTGTCATGAGACTGTGAAATTAGAATTCTGAGCTTTATATTTGTTTATACAAATGATCATGTGTCAGCTAAAGCACCCATCTGTTTGAAGTGTGAGAATTTCCTGGAATAATAAAACTTATTTGGATATCAAATTTTATTGATTCGCAAACCAGTGATTTTATGTGGTCAGTCTTTTAAAAACTGAAAGTTTTTTTTCCCCCTCCTCGGAGGAAATTTTTTTTTTCAATGCAAAATAGATTGAGAAGTGACCACAGTCCAACTTGTTCAGAAAAGGAAATTTACACGCTTTCGGGAGCTGACCACACGAAGTGCTGCAGTATTATAAATCCGATCAGATGCTGGACGTCTAATGATTGACATTTGCCGTTTGGTTCTTACCACTTCCCTAGGGTGATTCAGTAGTATTACCCTGCTCTTCTTCCTTGCTGCTGGGATTCAGTGAACAATGGCTCGTCTGCATCACTCTTTACTGATGAAATACTGTCCCCTTGGATATTTTAAATGGTGGGAAAAGATATAATAGGAGAAGGATATCCTAAGATTAAATAAAATAAAATGACTTACATCCCACTTTAAATAAACAAAAGCCCTTTAGTCAGTAGCTTTTAATTTTTAATCGAAAAGATAAATAACATAGCACTGAGTTAACATAGAAAAATGTGAAGATCCTGGGGCGGGCCAACGTTTTTCTGAGACACAGAACATTCATGGTTTGAATAATAAAACCTGTTTGGGGGCTGCATTTTCTGTGATTAAAGATACTTACGACATTTTGTTTTACAGAGTAAAGAGGGGGATTTTGTGTACAAAGAAGTAATCAAATCACCCACTGCCTCCCGCATCTCTCTTGGAAAAAAGGTGAAATCAGTGAAAGAGACAATGAGGAAGAGAATGTCTAAAAAATACAGCAGCTCTGTCTCTGAGCAGGTACGTGACGGCTGAGCAGAAAGCCCCGTTGGTTCTCCCTGACAACAAGGAAAGCTGAGGATGGTCAGTCTGAGATTTTAAAAAGCTGCTAAATACATTCATTGGTGTTAGCCAATCCCCAGGACCATGCTTGGTTTATGTAGACAAACATTGGATTCAGCAAATGTTTCTTAAGCACTTAGGGTCATCCGAGCACCATGCTCAGTGCTGGGAATACAAAGCAAGGGCCTGCCGTCTACCTACCGATGAGAGGAAAGACCGACATGTCAATAAATGATTGTTCTTTAGTGCCTTAAGCACTGAAAATGAGACCACAGAGGAATGGCTTTTTATTTTCTAAAATATCCCTTGCTCCAAAATGGATGTCACCAGAATCAAACCTAAAAAAGACACTCAAGTTTTCTTAGACAGCAGACTTTTTAAATAAATGTAGCATAAGTTGTTCTAGAAGCACAGAGCAAACTCAGAAAGTGCTTCCTGGCTACAGGACTTACATAATCACCGTTTCTGCGGGGGTGTTTTCACTGACTAGCCCCATCTGCAGCTGTTGAGATATCACAGAACTGACGCCCCCGCCCTGCTTCCCCGCTTTTATAATTTCATCTCTAGGAACATGACCAGTTTGTATGGGTGGAGGGAATAGACATTTGGAAAGCTGGGCCTTGAGGTAATTTTGATTAGATTTTCAAAACACTTTCCTCTGGCACCTTTATAGTATTCATTCTGTAGTCTGTTGAAGTCCCTGTGTGTGAACTGGTTACTTGAAATATGTAGGTAATGCTGTTATCTGACAAATAAAATAGCACGGAAAGCAGACATTTTTGCTCAGCTGCTGCCCTCTGGTGGACATAGTTAAGAACCAAGTATCCCCGTGTTTGAATCTCTGAACACCAGCAAGCCAGCCTCCCGCACTGTGATTCAAACAAAGCCTGCACAACATTTTCAGTTTGTTACAGTGGTTCTCACAGGCCGTGGTAGAGAGTGGTTTTGCTTTCCCACCAACCCCAGGGCATTGGCTGGGGGCATTTTTGATAGTTGCAGCAAGGTTGGGGTGGTGTTGGGTGCTACTGGCACCTAGTGGATAGAGGTCAGGGATGCATCTTATAAAGCACAGGACAGCCTTCCACAGCAAAGAATTAGCCATGCAAAATGCCGATAGTGTTCAGGCTGAGAAACAGTGGCTTGTTAGACCCACAGGGAAGTCTGGGCAGCCTCCAGTATCTCTTCTCCGTGACTGTTGTCCCTTTGGGTGTGGGAGCAATGGTGATTCTATATTTCTGCCCAGCAATGAAGCAAACTGTGCTCTCCTATGAAGTAGACACCATGCCAGCGAAAGCAGTGCCACAAATTTATAGCACTTTATTTAGCTGGCTTTTCCCCCAAACTCAAACATCCACTAAAAGCTCTTGTAAACTTACATTCCTAGGGTTTTTCTGCTTTATGGATCATGAGCGTAGAACTTCAATGTAATTTTGAGCATTTTTCTATAATTTTACCACTATTTAGATGTCTTATATTTTTAGTTCTTTTTTTTTTTAAAGCAGACATTTCACAGAAGAAAAAAAAATAAGTCATTATAATGCTTTTTAGAGAGAGGAAATTAATGTTGTAAGGCTTTCTTTTTTTTTGTTCCCCTAACTTTTTAGTAAACATACCAACTATTCTGATAAGGATTTTTCTCTGCTCTGTTCCTACTATATGCCCAGCGTCTGGAATAGTATCTGTTCTCATAGACAGTCAATAAATATGTGATGAATAAATTAATAATTTTTAAAAGTATTTGTGAACATATAGTATCAGAGATGTGTATTTCATATTGCTGTTTTTCAAAAGCATTTTGAAAAGACTTTAATTGGAAAGATGGCTTATTTTATGATTCAAAAGTAGGAGTGAAAACCTACTCAGGAATTCATCCTTTGCCGCTTCAGTAACTTCCTGGTAATGCACTCTGTTTGCAGTTGTTGAGGTTGCTTGCTTGCTTTCCTTAAATGTAAAGCAGAAATGTGTTTTGAATCAGAAGCTGCCCTTACTATTGTCCTTAAAAGTTTGCAGGGCCCCGCAGAACCTCGTCAAAGCCCTTCTGATGATTCGGCACTATGCAAATAACAGGTTTCCTTTAGACGGTTTTGTACTCCTGTGGCGGTATAATATGCCAGAGAGTTTTCACTCTGGGCAAGTCAACCATTCTGACTGCAGGCTTTTGAAAGTGTGATATTGTCCGTCTGTATAGTGCCACGAATCAAACAACCGTGCTATAGTCACATGTGTAAATGAGGGGCTGCCCAGCTAAGGATATGGTAGTTACCCCCAAAATGAGAAGTCGTGCTAGGTCACTGATGTCAGCATTCTGATCTGAAAGCTTTTCCCTAACAATACACAAAAGAAGTGAAAGAAGCTAAAATCACAGGGTGACTTATGGAAATTGTATTATAGTCAGGAAAGAGGTATGCTTGCTGTACAGTTGACCCTTGAACAGCACAGGTTTGAATTGCACTGGTCCAGTTATAGATGGATAATACCATAGTGCACACAATCTGTGGTTGTTTGAGTCCCCAGATGAGGAACCACAGATAAGGGGCTCCAACTAAAAGTTATACTCGGATTTTCGACTGCAAAGAGGGTCGGCACCCCTAGCCCCCATGTTGTTCAAGGGCCACCTGTGTATCTGGATCCTAAATTGGTATCTTATTAGCTAATTTCAATAATCTGTCTTAAGTAGACATATAAGAATTTGGCTTTTTTTTTTTTTTAAAACAAGGAATACATTTATTTTAAAGTGTAAATATTTCCCTTCAAATAGATTGAATGTTTTCTGGTAGAACATCCGGATAGTACATTACTAGTGGATTGTATTTGATCTGCATTTGAAGTCCAGCTTTATTACTGGACTGGGGAGCAGGCTGATAGTCTCTAAGCGTTTCTAACGCAATGTTTTGTCTACAAGGTAGATAGTTTTTCAAGAATATCTATTTGAGCATGGAAAATAATTGTTGAGTGTTTAAATAGTTACACGAGCCACAACTTTAAGATGAAGCAAGGATACAGATGAAAAAGGAGTATATTGGGTAAAGACGGGGTATACAAGTGGATTTGATTGATGTCATTGAGGGCTGAATTGCTGTGAATTTCACAAGGACACCTGCCCACTCTGATAACATAGTTTTGTCGAAACCCATTGCAGGATTCGGGCCTTGATGGGATGCCTGGCTCCCCTCCATCCTCTCAACCTGACAGCGAGCACGTGGACAAGCCCAAGCTCAAAGCCGGAGGTTCTGTGGAGAGTCTGCGGAGCTCCCTGAGCGGGCAGAGCTCGATGAGTACGTCTAGTTGGTAACCACAGATGATTTCCTCTGAGTCAAAACCTGACTTCTACCAAATGTCAGGTTCAGGCAATTTAAAGATAAATAAGACCAAGTTCCGACCCTTAGGGAGCTGTTACAGAGACAGGCCTGACCCCAGAGTCCTGTTTGTTCGGTAGCAGACGCACAACAGTGGCACAAAAGAGTGGGTGATGAATTTTGGTCGGAGAAGAGGGGGAAAGCACGTCAGAGGAAGAACTGGAGAATGGAGAGGAATGAGTCGAGGGGAAAGGCTCATGAAGATGGCCAACAAAACAAGAGAATTACTAATGTCATGGAATCGAAGGCTGTTCAACCGCTCCCCGTCCAACAGTGGTATCGGCCGAACACCGTAGGGAGAGAGACCAAGTTTAAACCCACAGCTTTCAAAGTACTTGGCCTTGGGCAAATTACTTGGCCTCTCTGGGTTTCCTCATCTGTAAAATGCGGAAAAAATAGTCTGCCTGACAAATGGGAGGTTTCGCATGTTAGGGGCTGGCGACGTCCTCCTCCAGGGGGTCTCCCGGATTCCGCGGTCATAAAGATAATGTGCTGGAGTCCCCTGTCCAATGAGGGGCTTGACTGGGGAGAACAGTCAGAGAGCTGGGAGCTTCCCCCGGACTCTGCTCTGGTCCTGATGTCTGGTTATGGCTCGTGACTTCCCTCCTCTGGCCCTTACTTTGCTAATCTCTGCTGCCTCCTGTGCCCTTCAGCTTTGCTGTGCAGGAGTCTGTATTTACCTGTGTTCTTCCTGTTTTCCCTGTGCAGGTGGTCAAACAGTGAGCACCACAGATTCCTCCACCAGCAACAGGGAGAGCGTCAAGTCAGAAGACGGTGATGACGAGGAGCCCCCCTACCGGGGCCCCTTCTGTGGGCGCGCCAGGGTGCACACCGACTTCACACCCAGCCCCTATGACACAGACTCGCTCAAGCTCAAGGTGTGTGTCTACCTGGCCTCCGTGCCGTGACACCTGGTTCTTTGTTCCCATAAGAGGTGTTCTCTTCTCTCTGCTGTTGAATGTTGGGCTGTTCTGGTGCAAACTGGCCAGGGTCTCTGCTACCTTGATAAACCGGGCTCTTCTAAGAGTGAAAAACAAAGCAGAGAATCGGCCAGCATTTGGGGGTAGAGGTGGGTCTCCTGTTAATCCTCTGTTGTCACCACTTCATCCCCTGGCCCTGTCCTCTGATCTCCGCTTCCCTCCACAATCCCTTTGCCCTCCCCGCCTTTAGTCTCTGTGCTCTCCCTACTGACAGAACATGACTGGCTTCTCTGTGATCAGTGGCATTCGTACGAGACAAATGGAGTTCCACAGAATGTGTGAAGTGAGTACAGGACAGGGATTGCCACTGATACCTGATTGGTGGGACAGTCTTTCTCTAAGAAGTAGGAACTCTCTGGACGAGGGCAAGGGCATTCAGAGAGCCAGGTGCCCACCTAGCCGCGAGCACTGGGAGGGACCTCAGACACACTGTCCTGTGGTGCAAGAGGAATCCAGTAAGGTCAGGAATGCCCTGTCTGGCCCTCTGCCAGGCTCCCAGTCGTATAAGGTGACTCGTGGAACCCTGATTCTGGCCCTCATAGTGTCTTCACATCCACACGATTAACACTTCTGATTGACTGATGGTTCGCGCATGGAAATGTACCTAATGGAAAGATCTTTGTTTCCTGGGCCACAGAAAGGAGACATCATCGATATAATCAGCAAACCCCCCATGGGCACCTGGATGGGCCTGTTGAACAACAAGGTGGGCACGTTCAAGTTCATCTACGTGGACGTGCTCAACGAGGAAGAGGAGAAGCCCAAGCGCCCCACCAGGAGGAGGAGGAAAGGAAGACCCCCCCAGCCCAAGTCGGTGGAGGATCTCCTCGATCGCATCAACCTCAAAGTCAGTTCTGTCCTCTTCTGGCCCACGTGACCCCACACTGCCTCCTCCTTCCAAACTAAGCGAGCAAGGGCACTTTCAGGGAAGGATAGGAGTGACCTGTGTCATCCAGCAGGGGCGGCCTGTGGCTCTGATGTGTCCGCATGACCCTACAGAAGGCGTTGCCGGCACTGTAATGCTGCCCTTGACCTCCGCTGGCAGCAGTGGCATAAACCCCGAGTCAGAATTTGCTCCTAGTCCAAACAGCAGCCTCCAAAGAGCAGTGAGCTTTGAGCTACTACCTGGAAGGGCTGTAAGAACAAACTCCTGGCTCCCTGGTTGGCTTCACAGAGGCCATGAAGGGTCTCCCTTCCCTCCTCTCTCCCACCATTACTCCCAGCACCTGTTATGGTGGGTCTACAGGGTGGATTCTGTTTTCTTGCAAAACTGCCTTGCTCCCAAGGAAGTCACAAGTCTTTCTGAGCTGGATTCCAGTAGCTCTAAATGAAAGAAGAGTCTGCTCCACTGAGCCCTGGGTGCTGTTCCAGGCGTCAGTTCGTAGCAAGGGCACAATTGACATGCAAGCCAGTGGAGTCCATCTCAGCCTGCAAAGTACATCTTCTTAATCCGTGATTAGTTCAGGGCCCTGTCTGCCTGCTAAGCTGTAGGATGGGGGAGGCACAGAACATGTTACAAAGGATCCTTAATAACTTTTCTATTAGCGTCAGAATGGCTATGGAAAAAGAGTTTAGGGGTTTGAGGCTGGTTTTCTGGGTCATGGATCACATGGCTGGGCCTGCTGACTGACTTCTGTCCTCTGTCCCTCCTCACAGGAGCACATGCCCACTTTCCTGTTCAATGGCTATGAAGATTTGGACACCTTTAAGCTCCTGGAGGAGGAAGACTTGGACGAGTTAAATATCAGGGACCCAGAACACAGAGCTGTTCTCTTGACAGCAGTGGAGCTGTTACAGGAATATGACAGTAAGTCCCTCCCAGCACAGGGGTGTTCACTGTTGGAGCAGCCACGTGCTCAGGTCACCAGCAGGCATCCCATAAGCAACTAGCATATGCTTAGGTCCCTGGAGTCACTCATTGGATCCTGCTCTTTCCAAAGCCAAGGTCAATTTTGTATTATTTCAAGTTGCACAAAGACGTAAATTCCCAGGGCAGACCTTGCTGTCTTGTAGGAGTGTGAAGAAAAGAAAAAGAAAACCTTACTGCCTGATACCTCTCCTCGTGTGTTTCTAGGTAATAATGGAGGAAAATGCTTCTCCACGTGACTGAGCATCAAACTGCAGTTTTCTTAAGAAGCACAGTTCATGCCCCCTTAGGGACTGGTAGGAAATGCAGCCTTCAGGAGGTCATTAGGATACCTGGGCACAAAAGGGACTGACAAACTGGGAGTATCTTGCCCCACCGAGGGTTAATTACTTCTCAAGCACAGGAGGAGTTGTTTTCTGATTGAATAGGTTAGTTAATGAATAAATGAAATTCATCAGCTTGCATTAAAGAAGCAAGAAATATTCCAAGTGAATATGTGGAGCAGAGAATTTCAGATTGCGAATTCTCAGCCAAATGATAGCTCATTTATACAGCCCATGAGCAGAATTCAGTGAGCTCACAGCTTTTATGTAGTCTATTTGAATATACTGTATCCTTTGCTCCATTAACCCAGTCTTATCTTGC
Source organism: Camelus dromedarius (assembly GCF_036321535.1). Taxonomy (NCBI): domain Eukaryota; kingdom Metazoa; phylum Chordata; class Mammalia; order Artiodactyla; family Camelidae; genus Camelus; species Camelus dromedarius. The sequence goes on along the minus strand of NC_087441.1, from coordinate 15,547,874 downwards.
TCTTTATTCTTCAATCTGACATCAGAAATATTCCTGGAATTATTCATCATAGGGGGGAGTATCCTTTCCAGTTACTGAATTCAAATGCATTTTCTTTCAAATGCTCTGCTTCAGGGATATCAGTGGCTAACAGCATTTCTATTGCTAAAAGACACACCAAAACCATGGTTAATGGTGGAAGAAAAATTATACATTACTGAATGTATCAAGCCCAAGAGACATGGAAGCAATTGTCTCAGTGTAGTTAAATTCACTTCTGCTTAATGGGTCCTCCCTCTAAATTAACTGATAACACACCATCAAACAGTTATCTGACCCCTAGATAAACACACTGCCTTCAGGGATAGATTTGGAAGGAATTGTGTTTCGTAGTTAACATCATTTTATAACCAGGTCTCTTTAGTATTGGAGTTCCCCTGGAGACACCTTGGGGGTCTGTGGCCAGGTTGTGTCAGAGCCTGGCCCGGAGCCTGGTGTAGCTGACCAGCTATGTTCATATCAGTTAACATCAAATCATCTAGTCTCTTGACCACATCTGCTCTATAAGATAGCTCATTTGCTCTTCCTCAGCCACTGAGAACAGCTGGTTTATAAACCCTGTCTAATACGTTTCCTTTAGCATTCAAACCCAGGAGGAGCAAAGCTCAATTCTGAGTGTTAGGATCTGTCTCTGTGGTGCCGCAGTGGCTCAGACTCCTCGCCCCTCCTGGGATCGTGTCCTGAGATTTGCACCAGGGGATATCCACTGGAGGGAATCTTTGCCCATCCTGGTGCTCACTCAGAAGTCTAAAGAAGGCTCTTTGCCTCTTCATAAATCCCATTTTGAATCTATGCTGTTCCACTGTTTAGAACATCCATGATACATAAAGTGGTACTTTTTTTTTCCCCAGTGGTTCTAAAATAAAGGCTTCAAGGGCTCAGGGGTGCCAGTTAGTACCAAGAGCCTGGATCCAGGCTTATCCTAAGGCCAGAAGACTCTACATTCAATGTGTTTAAGAAGTAACTGATGACTTAGAGGAACACAATCAGTTTCTGTCAAACTAGACAGATCCAGGGATCTCCTGAGAGCTGAGAGATCTTGCTTCATTCTCCCTTGTGAAGAAGGATAACTTATTTGGGAAACACTGGCTTTTGGTTTTAGAGAATTTTGTTAAATTTGATAGTTGGGTTCCTGCCTAGTAGCTGCTGATTGGATCCTTCAGGAAGAAAGTGGCTTTAGCCCCTTGGCATCTGTTTCATGACTTTATAAACTGAACTGTGGTTTTCACACAATGCAGAGGGACCCTTAACTCCCCATAATAACCTCAGGTGTCCTGCTGTGTGGTGAGGCTGGCATCCCCAAAGATGTAGGCGCAGTCTGCATTTTCCTGCAGTGGCAAGGACAGCTTTTCCATTTTATTCCCATCGGTCAGCACTTTGGGGTCTGTTTTGGCCGCTGCCATCCCCTGAACGATCTCGCCAAGGACAAACTGCATTGATTCCTCTTCCTGGGTTGTAACTGATAGCTCAAAGCCCTCATTTTATAAGTATCATTTTCCTAAATAATATGCTAGGCTAGAACAAAGGCCATTCCAAATCCGCAGACTCTTCCACACGATGAGGACATCACTCTGGAATGTTCCACTTCTGGTGCGGGGAAGGGGAAAGGATTTGCTCTTATCCTCCCACTTAGTTAATTTTTCATTAATCACTTCAAAAATAGCACTTCTTAATTTGATGTTCTAATTTAAGGGCTTGTTCCGCCATGATTTCTGTTACAAAGTGCTTTCCTTGTGAGAAACACAAGCAGGAGGTGTTAAGTGGGCAGTAGGAACAGCTGGCCCGTGTGTGGGATGGCAGCCCTCGGCCTTGCCACAGTTTCTTTTTTTTAATGGACTGAGAAAAGATTTCTGGTTTATTGATTTAGTGTGTGTGTGTGTGTGCGCGTGCGCACGCACATGCGCATGTGCACTGGGGGAGGGGAGGTGAAGAGAAAGAAAAGTAAATTAAAAGCCATTCATCATCAACTACTTATTTTATGTAGAAAATGTTTTCCTGGTTTCCATTTTTATTGACCGAGCATTTAGTCTGCATAACAATTGAGAGACGTACTTCCTGTAACGTTGAACCCATGTAAGGCCACCTGTGCCCTCTGTACAGAACAGCTAGGGTGACGAAGGCCACATGATTTACTCTGGGCAGACTTTCCCCAACAGGAAACGTCAGCTGCTTCTCTCTAGAAGGGTTCCTTCTGATCAGGACATGCAGCCTTCCGTCATCCACTCTAAGAGTGTTCGGTGCTCAGATTCCAAGTTAGGGAGCGTTTTGAGCTTTTCATGTCTGACCCTTTGTGTGCAGGGAATAGAAATGCAGACGCAAGACAAAGGGAGAAGGCAAAAAGGAAAGAAAACCTCTAGCCTTTTCCCAGTGACAACAACAAAAGAATTTGCCCCCGGCCCCTCTTTGGTTTAGGGGTTTGTATTCCCTTTTCATCAGCCTTACTCCCTTTGAGTTAATATGAGCGCCAGCGCATGTCACTGAGGGGTATGAATGCTCCTAAATGCTAATAAAATTTGATGGTTCATTTGACCCTGACTTTTATATTAGCTTCCCAATTTGTAAAGCTGGGAACAAATAACTTGAAACAAATCTTCTAGATCTCTTAAAAAGCATACCACCTCATTCCTCCTTATGCACAGGGCATTTATTCACTGTCCGCTTCTAGCTGATGGAACCATCTCTCAGAAAGGACCGCAGTTGCTCTTCCCCCATCTTTGGCAGGATCCTCTGAATTTCTCCTCTCCCTGTTTGGCCTGAGGCCAGAGTCATCCTCTGGGTAACTCAAAAGGCATTGATGTATTTCAACTAAGTACGCTCTCTCCAAACTTATCTTCCTGTGATACTTGATTTGAAAAGAAAAATGTTCTGATCTCACTATTCACTTTTATCTCATTTACTTTAAAATAATTTGTTCTCTTCCGAAGTCCAAAAGCTTCAAACCATATGGTGAGAACTGAGGATAACACTGGGATATGGTCAGTTGAAACCTGCTTTTCGTTCTCCTTATGACCCCATGCTATGTGCTCATCTTCTCTAGGTAACAGCGACCAGTCCGGATCCCAGGAGAAGCTGCTTGTTGACAGCCAGGGCCTGAGCGGATGCTCTCCGCGGGACTCGGGATGCTATGAAAGCAGTGAGAACCTGGAAAACGGTACTGTCAGCACAGATAATCGTAAATGCATCTTCATATGCAAGCCTTCTGGGCCATTTCTTGACGTCTTACGCTAGTGACTATCTTTCTTCTTCAGCCTGAGCCATTGCCTTTGGGAAAACTGGCAACAGGGAGAGGAGTTTTTAAAACTCCTCCAGGGTGATTGGTACTTGATTAAGATCATTAGGAGGGAGGAACATCTCTCAAGAACCTAGGCAACTGATGATGCTGAGAAATGAGTAGGGAGGTCTTTCCGTCAGTTACTCTTCCATCCCATGAAGCACGTAAATGGAAAGAGTTTTAACTTGTGTGTCAGAGAAGGGGTCACTAAACTTTCCATTGTCTTGCAACCTGTAGAGGCTTAGCTGCCCACCTGGATCATGAAAAGAGCCGTGGGGGTATAGAGTGGGGCGACCTGGGGTTTGAACCTGCATAGGGCATAGCTGAAGGCTTTAGTCAAATTGTTTTCTGTCCCTGACCGCCCCCACCCTCCCTCATCTCTGAAGTGGTAATATGAGTTTATCTTGTATAGACTGTTCTAAGACTTAAAGTAATAATATATTAATAATACCTCGCATTCTGTAAACGTTGACTGTGAATGGCGCAGAATCTGGCTGAGTGCTTACACACACAGTTGCTAATTGTCACTCAGATCCTGCAATGCATATTTGATTGATGAGGACACTAAAGCTCAGAAAGATTAAATAGTAACTGAAGCCCTTGTTCTTGTCCTTTAGGAAATGTTTCTCACCTGGCACCACTCTGGCTCATAATCGGCTCTCAGCCAATGGTAGACAATATTTTAGGTCTGATTTTCCAACACTATAAGCATTTTCAAGTCCATACTCTAATGACTTAATGTCATCATACATCAGCCAAGGGTATCTGGGCTTAGGCAAACTTCAAGCCAGAAGGGATTTAGTTTGTATATGTTATCTTAAGTACCTTCACAAACCATGGACGAATTAGATTAAAATGGGTGGACCTACTTTGGGAACAAGGGAAGAGGCAACACCTACCATAAAAGGTCTCTTTGCCTATTTGTTTGCTGGTTTATTCTGAAGAGCAAGACTGTCCCAGTGCTTGGGATTGTCACTTAGAGTCTCTCATTTCAATATGAGGATTTTGTGGAGCCTGTCTGAGACCACGGTGCAAAGCCAGGGCATGAAGTCTTAGTTTTTCAGTATCATCGTCATCCTCAATTCTTCTTAACTAGACAAGAAGCCTGAGCAGGGTGGCCCTCAGCATTCAGATCCTGCCCGCGGAAAGTGGGGTGCTTGTTTGCACGGGGAACCCAGTTGCAGAATGACTCCTTCCATAAGCAGAGAGATCCTGGCAGCAGTGTATCATCATTACAGTATGAAAATATCCAAATTCATATTAAAATAATGTGAAAAGTCTGACTTCATTCAAACATCACTTCATTTACACAAAAGCTAGATCTCTGAATAAAAGGCATATGATTAAATCTTAAAATATTACATTTTTGTTTTAAAAGAAATCTCAGAACTTCAAAATCAAAAAACTACACTTTCATTTTTTTAAGAAAATCTCAAAACTTCAGCTAATCAGAATATAATTACCCACATCTAATATGGTACTTCCTTCCTTCTCCCTCAGAGAGTGTGACTGGAGGCTCAGAGTTACGGTCCCCAACTTCACATTGTTGGGCCAACCCTACTCATGGTCTAGTTTTGCGAAGTTATTAGAGCACATGTGTTTTCAGTTGATGTATTGAGTCTCATGGACCTAGTGTGAATCAGTGGTTTACTTGCATCCTTCATGGTTATATGCACATAGAAATCCACTAAACAGATTTTGGAACAACAGGGCCCACCATAAATTTCACTTTGAAAAGCGGTGTTAAAGTATACAATGAGGATATGAAATTGCCAAAAGTCCCCAATTCAAACAAACTAAAAGCACTTTAAAAGCAAGATATTTTCAAAATAGACTTGAATTTTTCCCCACGTATTTTCTGCTTTGTCCACATAACAGTTAAGGACATGGTACCTCCCCAGACTTTTGTTCATTCAAATATTAAATGAAGCTGCACAGTTTTGTTCTAGTTTTATAAGGAAAGTACTTTCATTGAGTGGAGAAATGAACACAAGTTGTGTTTAAAAGACCAGTGCCTCTTATGCAGTTTGTAACTTCTGGGTTCGGGAGCTCATGCTGCCTGAAGCCCTGGTTTTTGTCTGCTGTCTGCAGGGTCCTGCACACTTCAGGGGCCTGGGGGGCCTTGGGTGGGGTGAGCAGTGGTGGCCCTGGGCCTTGAGCCAACCTCCACACTTCAGCTCTGACCTGTTTTATAAGTGAAGCTTCATTAAGAAGGATCCTCTTGCTTTAAAAAGTACTAGTTTCAAAAGCAGAACGTTCTGAAAACAAAACAAAAAAAAGATGATTCTATTACCATTACGAACTCGGTCCTAATCTTTCCTTTCTGACCTCTTCACCATTCTCGTTTCTAGTTAGCCTCTGCTGACTGCTGTGTGAGGTGAATAAATTCCGTCTAAAATACCTGCAGCCATAAAACCTAAATTGTGTGTCTCCGATGTCCTTTTCTTTGTGCAGTAAAAACCCACATTTGAGTGTTGGGAACTATTAGGTCCATAAGGAAAACAATTTGCCAGGTAGACCATCCATCAGGGCCGCACAAGCTGCAGTTATCTTCAGTGGCTCAGCTGTACGGCCTGAGAGCAGAGCAATTACGGAGGGAGAGGGCTATTCTCGGCTGCAGGTCTTGTCTGCTGCTTCCTGTCCTGACAGTCAGGAAGCAGTCCCTAGGAAGTTCCCGGTAGCTTCCTTGTCTCAAACAGAAGAGGAGAGGCAAGTGGATTGGGGTCAGGCTCGTGGTTTCCTGTTGTGATCCCCAAACTCCTAAGATGAGAAACAGTAGTAAAGGATTCCCCTACGTCTCTGTGAAACCCCTGAAGACCTCATGAAACACGTCCAGGGCTGATAGTTTCCAGCTGCCTTTGGAACCCCATCAGGTAGCCCAGGTGTCCAGCTATTTATTGAGCACCTGCTAGAGCCAGGCTTTTCAAACAGCAGCTGCAGTTCATCAGTGGGTTGTGAAATCAGTTTAGAGGGTCATGGATAGCAGTTTTGTAAGATAAAATAGGACAGAGATATCAGAGTGCTCTTCCACAGGTACGATGGTATCGCTAGTGTTGTTCCTTGTGATCTTTGTTGCAGCTATATCTTCGTGTGTGTGTGTTTGTGTCTCTTTTGTCTGTGCACATGTGTCTGTGTATACTGGGCGATGAATGTAAAATGTGTTTCCTTACTGTGGATCATGATTTTAAACATAGTTTGAGAGCCATCTTGGGCACCAAAGGCAGGGCTGGGCGGGCACAAGTGAGTGCTTAGGGGGCTGAGTTCAGAAAGGCGCTCACTCTCGGGCACCAGCTGCACTTACAGGACTGACAGTGACCAGCTCCTTCCAGGGTGTCCTCCAGGCGCCTTGCTCACCTCACCCTCATCCCAATTCTGTTGAGCGTTCTGGAGACCTCAAGTTTTGACCCATGAGCCTGCCACTCCAAGTGTTTTATCAATCTGGGAAGATCATGGTTCTCCCCACATCCTGGTGTTAGGACAGCCTTGGTCAAGGTGGGATGCAAAATCCACCTGGATCCCAGTGACTCCTCAGCTTCAGTAAACATCAGAGCCCTCATGTAGGTCCTGAAAGTTTTTCTTTTCTGTGAAAACTTTTTCCATATCCAAACATTTTCGGTAAGTTAGTTCTCCTCCAAATGGTTCTTGATGGGTAAGAATCATAGAGACTTTTTAATGCTAAAAAGAATACAGGTGTGCCTGCTGAGGAACTAGATTAAAGAAGCTGGCAAACCAAACTTTCACCTTGGTGAATTCGGGAATCTTTCCACCATAAACATACTGTGAGCGTGGGGTTTATGCACATAGTTTGCATTGAGAGTTAAAAAGAAGGAAAGCCACATTTCTAAAGTTTGTACTAAAGTGGTTTTAAGAATTTTCTATTTTAACTGGTTTTTAAACTTTAGGTACAATGTGATATGCTTTCTGAAGAGGTATTTGCCTTTTCCATTTTATCTGTGATGACTTTTCTATTACTGAAAAATGGGACCACGGTCAGTATATTCAGTAGTAACACTGGGCTAATGATCTCCATGTAACAATGAAAAAATAACCTGGTAATGTTAGCCTGTCATGTTGCTAACACACAGGAGGCGGGGTCTGAGACCTACACTGTCATACATACAGGAAGACAAAAGCTCTTCGACCATGACCCTGCTTTGCCAAAAGCAAAATACTTCACTTGTTGACTTGTGTCTTAACTAAAGGATGGGATGATGAGTGAAGTCTGATTGAGGAGGCGACGGTTCTTATCCATCATTCTCAGTGTCTGGATTTATACTTGATGCAGCTCATTTAATATTATCAGTTTGCAATTAGAATGAGCTTGATAGAAAGCTGTGAAATCTTGGAATCTGGTTTTTCCTCTGCCGATAATGGCCAAACAAACCACTTGTGATACCCCAGTGCCCCAGGCCTCTTTGTTCCTTTCCCTTCACTTACGCAGCATACATGTGGAGCTTTTATCAATGAAATGATTCTTTCATTTCCTTAAAAGTATTCTTTCCTTTTTAGAGCTGGCACTATCCACACCCTCTCTTCCCCTCCCAGGGAAATCAGAGCACCGTCTGCTGCTTATTTATTGAAAGAGTGAGATTGCTTCATGGGGAGATGTCAAAATTCTAAGTTAAAATATTTAATTAGAAATGTTTACTGAAACAGTAGATGAGGAAGAAAACCTGAAGTTACACAATAGTGGCTTTTCAGAGATTAGAGCCAGCCTCTTCCAAACATGTGGTGGGTTTAAGATTTTTATCTTTTTTGATAGGCCTAGAGTATTGAGATCACTTGGCTTATGTGTTTTATGTCTGGGGTATTCCCCCAGCCCAGTTCAAAGCCCAAACAAACATGGTGTCAACTGAAATAAATGCTCAGCCTAAAAGTTGAGAGTTATGTTTTATTTGGCGGGAGGACTCGAGCCGGGATGACAGCCTCTCACATCGCTCTGGGGGACTGCTCCGAAGAGGTAGGGGAGGAGCTAGGATATATAGGAGCTTTACAACAAAGACCAGGTAGTTGGAACAATGAAAGATTACTTGTTATCTAAAGAAAACTGGGCATCTCAAGTTAAAAGAATCTAGTGCTTTTCTATGTATGGGAGGAAGCAAACATTTAAATTGATTCAATTCATTCCTTTGACAAGCACCTAGCTATCTAGGGCCAATGTCCTGTCCTTTCTTATTCTGAGTCCCCTCGGAGGGCACCATTGTGAGTGGCTGCAGAGGCTGGGCTGCAGGCTTGTCTTCATGGGTGGGGGCAGCCGCTGATGACTTGGTGGTTTCGGCATTCTTTGTTTACTGGTATGGTTTGCAGTATTTTTCCTTCACAGTGGTATTCACCAAAAATGTAACAAAGGGCAGTCAATGATAGCGTGTGTGAAAAGCATTTTTTTTTTTTTTTGATGAAAACGAAGCATTTAGCACACTGGCCCTAGATGGCACATTCTCAGTAAAGCTCATCAAGCAGCAGTAGCAGTTGATACTAGTCAACAGCTGTCAGCTAAGTAGACGGTATCTGGTTGATAAGCTCAGTTGTCAGTCTGACAGCTTATTTTAATCAGGTCTGTTGCATCACTGGGAATTAGTACCATATCAGTATCTTACAGGTTGTCTCTGGCAAAATACTCACGTGAGCTTGTTTACTCATTTGTACCAAGGCTGGCTGACTGCCTCTGAGAAACGTTCATTTTACACACCTGAACAGAACACAAAGCGGGGAGAGCTTGAAGGAAGGTTTGAGAAGGCAGTGGTTACCATGTAAAGAGCTTGTCCCAGAGCTTGTCCCAGAATTCAGTCTACCTCCCCTTTGCCACCGTGGCTTTAGGAAATTGTACTCACTCTACAGAAATCCCATCAGTGCGATTCCTAAATGGGGTGTGGATGAGCGACTTTCTTCCACACTGACTGCAGCTAAGAACAGACATTAGGCCTAGATTTATTTTACTGCCTGACACAGCATATTTTCTTTCCACATAACTCAATTAACTTTCATCTCCCTGAGTCCTGTAATACCACTAAGAATTCTCTTTAAAAATAAACAGGACCACAGTAACTCTCCATCCCCCGGTGGTGATTTTATGTCCTTAGTGTAATTCAACGATGGGCTGTAGGAGTTTGAGATTTCAATCACGTTAGCACACCTTTGATGTCAATTTGATTGATTCCCTTTTTAAGATGTGATGGTGAAATATTTCCTTGTCTCGTTAGGTAAGACTCGGAAAACCGGCCTTCTCTCTGCCAAGTCATCAGCGGAATCCAGCTTGAAGTCTTTCAACAGGAGTCAGCTGGGCAACTACCCAACCTTGCCTTTATTGAAGTCAGCGGATGCACTGAAGCCGGGAGGGGAGAGCAGGCTGGGCGGTGGTCTTACCCCTCACACCGCCAAGGGCTGTGATCCGCCATGTGTGGCTGATTTGAATAAAAACCGAAGAAGCCTCCCGGTTTCCATCTGCCGGAGCTGTGAGACCCTGGAGGGCCCCCAGACTGTGGAAGCTTGGCCCCGGTCCCATTCCCTGGATGACCTTCAAGGAGAGGCTGATGCCGAAAAAGATGTGCCTGGCGAGGTGACAGAACCCTCCCGTCAGACTGTACCCGAAGTGCCACAAAAGACAACCCCTTCCATCACCAAGGTTCAAAGCCCCAAACGAGATTCTGCTGTTGACAATGCACTGCTACTGACCCAAAGCAAGAGATTTTCTGAGCCTCAGAAAACGACTACTAAGAAACTGGATGGCCCCATCGCGGCCTTTTCACAGGGCACATCACCCCCTCCATGTTTGCCCAAAAACTGTGATGCCCAACTGCCCGCCGTTAAACACAGTTTAACAAGGACGCCTCTTGAGGGTCACAGGAAAGGACTCGAAGGAACGTATCATCCTCCAGGCACCAAAGAAGGTGTGGATGCTGAGCAGAGGGGCCCCGAGGCCAGAACGCAGGCAAAACCTCCCACGCAGCCTCCTCCCGTTCCTGCCAAGAAGAGCAGGGAGCGCCTCGCCAACGGGCTGCATCCTGGCCCTCTTGGTCCCACTGGCATCCCTGGCCCCGATGCACCCAGCCTGCCCCTTAAGAAGGGCAGCCCCGGCAGCCCCAGCAACTGTCACCCACCGCCGGTGGCACCCAGGCCTCCCCCGGGACCGGAGCCGGGCAGCCCGCAGAGCGCCAGGCCGCCGCCCTGGCTGTCGGAGCTGCCCGAGAGTGCCAGCCTCCAGGAGCACGGCGTGCGGCTGGGCCCCGCTCTGACCCGGAAGGCCTCCTGCGCCCGCGGGGTGGATCTGGAGATGCTCACTGAGAACAAGCTGCGAGCCGAGGGCATCGATCTCACCGAGGAGCCGTATTCTGATAAGGTAACCGAGGTCCTGGCCCTAATACACGAGCTTTTCAAAGTCGGGGCCCAGGCCAGAGGAACAGCACAAGCCCCCACCTCGAGGCCAGCTGGCGGCGTGGGCCGATGGCCGGTGACAGTACGGGTGACCCACGGCAGGAGGGCCCCTGCTGCCCCACCCTAGGCGTTCGATAAACCCAAGAGCGAGGTACCCAGGTTAAATGCAAATAGCCTCCGGGGTTTCCCTCTCCTTTCCTTACTCTTCTCTTCTTTGGCTTGTTTGTATTTAATCCGGGGCAGCTATCCTTTGTGGGGAGAACTATCAATCAGTACTAGAATCAGTTCCTGAAAAGGATGGTTTAGTGCACAGAACAGACCCAAGGTCCAGTTTGCATGTCTCACTGGACATCTTTGTTTTAGACATGAACAAGCCTCCATTTCATTTCCCTGTGTGAAATGAAATTAATAATAACCTGCATAACTACCTCCTGGGGATATTAAAAAGAGCATGCAAAATGAATACTTTGAAAATTGTAAAGTACTATTCAGATGTAATAACCGTACTGTATCATTATCTGTGTGGGTAATGGGGGAAAAGATTATACAGAATAAATACCCTATTGTACCCAAAAGTTGAGATCTGTAATGAAAATTCATCTCTCAATTGAAAAAAAAAAGAGCAGATCCAGTACCAAAGTGACTTTGAAGACAAACACATGACAATAAATAGGTGTAGCTGTATGTTTATGTATGTAGGTATGTGTGCATGTTACTCCTGAAAATGCAGGTTTTGTTGTAATGCATTCCTGGGAGGCTTTGTTATAAACTTATGACCACGAATGTCTTACAATAAAATACTCCTCTTCTGTCTTCTTGATATTCAGTGAATGAACCCCTTTGAGTGGAGAGTAGTGGGAATTCTACTGTACAGTAAATGCTGGCTGGTCTAGTGATGTAGAGCAGTACAACTTTCCAAATTGAGGCACAAACAGTAGACTCTCTGTAGAGCACAAGTTTGCCAGTTTAGAAGACGGTCTTCAGTAACATTTTGTAAAATGATCAGGTAGAGTGAGATAAGGGTGTTGGACCCCCCCAAAATATAGGATGATTGTGTTCTGCTTTAACTGTATTTCAAAACATTTTTCTAGAGCTCATCACTATCTAAAAAATTAAGATGTAAAAGTATCTCTGAAACATGCATCCTGTCCCTAAAGAAAAAAAAATTCACTTGAAATGAAAACTTTTGGTCCTGTTTTCTAGTAGCTAAAAGTCTTATCCTGCTTATGTTTGCTGCTCTTAGAGAAGGTAAAAGATCCTTGCAACCCTTGATCACAGACGTCTGTTCTCTCCCGCAGCATGGCCGCTGTGGGATTCCCGAGGCCCTGGTACAGAGATACGCAGAAGACTTAGATCAGCCTGAGAGGGACGTTGCCACCAACATGGACCAGATCCGTGTGAAGCTGCTTCGGAAGCAGCACCGCATGGCGGTGAGCAGCCCACACTTCGGGCTCCCTTCTCCCCAGTGTCTTAAAGTCCATTCAGCTATGGAGCTTCACGGTGAACTCTCTGGCCACCGCTGAGCAGCCCAAGGGTTCACTGTAGCTATCGAAGAGAGACACCTTGGGCAAAGTAATACGTATTCAACTTACTAAGTTTTATAAATAAATTTTAGAAAGAGAATTATCCATAATCCTAGCCCTGTGAAAAAGTCCAGCTAGCCATTGCTCTGCACATGGATAATACATGTGCAGTTTTGAAGCTTTGTTTTTAGTTATCAGATCATGAATCTATTTGTCTGTTACTAAAATTCCTTTTATATTATCAAGATTTCAAAGTGTTCCAGTAGGTGTGTGTTCTAGTAGGTGTGTAGTAGTTCCTCACTGTTGAAACATTTAGATTCCCCCCCTCAACTTTTTATTTTAAATAATCGAGTGAAGAACATCCTGGTTAATAAATTTCTATAGATTTCAGGGTTAATTTCTGAGGATATATTCCTTCAAGAGGATTTAGCTTCATCAAGACTGCTCAAACTCTCTCAAGAATTTGCACATTTGGGAGTAAACTGCCTTTCTGAAAGGTGTAGCACTCGGCCTTCTCAGAAGTCAAGTATAAATTCCCTGCCCTAGCCAACATTTATTATATTTTTAGTTCTTTATAACTATGTTGATTACATGTTTAGTTTTCTGGTTGTTAATGTAGATTCAAAATATGGAAGAAAATCTGCTTTATAAAGTGAAGCACTGAGTCTCTTCATTTTCACACTTTCACATAGGTTTGCCTGTTCAGTCACCATAGGGATCATTGGTTGAAGAGTGTCACCACCAGGACACAAAAATGGCCAGAAGTATAAATGCTTACAGTTTGGAGACTTATACACATCATTGGGGTTAGATCTAATTCCAAGTACCTTCTGGAACCTCAAACACTTCCTTGTGGATTTGTCTCACCTTTGAGAAGTCAAGAAAGAGTTCTTGATGCTAGTCATGGGCTCTGACATCCCCTAGCATTATCACTTTCTGATAGTCTAGTAATAGTAGATTTCAACACTGTCCCTTTTAGGCAAATGAGAAAGAGCTCTCCAGTGGCACTTGTCAAGTCTTTATAAAATTGCTTTCTTTGTTTATCCAGATCCCAAGTGGTGGACTCACAGAAATCTGTAGAAAGCCCCTCTCTCCTGGCTGCGTTTCGTCCGTGTCGGATTGGCTGGTTTCCATCGGCCTGCCCATGTACGCCAGCGCCCTCATGGAAGCGGGCTTCAGCACACTGGGCCAAGTGCCTTCTCTGTCCCACACTTGCCTTCAGGAGGCCGGCATCACCGAGGAGAGACACATAAGCAAGCTCGTGTCCGCAGCCAGACTCTTCAAACTGCCACCAGGCCCTGAGGCCATGTAGCCAGGCCAGAAATGGACCTCCCTGGACAAGAGCCACCCTTTCACTGTGTTTATGATGCTGATGCAATTCCTCCTTCGCTGGACACGCAGACCAGACCCAGAAGAAAGGCCCAGTGTGTGGCCAGCAGAACTCAAAGTCTTGGCTCGGGACCGATGAGCCTCTCTTCTCCAGAAAAGCCCCCTCCAGGAAGTTGGTGAGATTCTGTTTGACCCCCAAAGAAAAGACAAGCACTTATTTTTATTTTCAGGACACAATAGAACCAGCATGCCAACATGCCACAAATGCTGTGCCCGCAGTCTGTCCGGGTGTGCTGGGAGAGGGCTGGGGGCAGAGGGAGGCGCAGCCCGCTCCATCTCTCAGCCTGCAGGGCACCCGAGGTCCAGGTGCGCATTAGCCAGTCCAAAGTAACAGACTCGGGAGTGACTGTACACTGTTGACCAGGCTCACTTGTTCTAAAGTAAGAAAATGTGGCTGCACTAGGGGAAAAAAAGAAAAGTCCTATTCTCCTTTAGATAAACAAGAGACATTTTAATAATTGCTTTCTAGCAATCAGCTTTTATTTGCCTTAATGTAAGCTTTTAAGCAGTTATCTAACTCATGTTCACTCCTCTGTAACCATAGTCCCAAGTCTTCAGCTTAGACTGCCGTCTAACATAGTTGGGATGTTTTCAGCAGAAATGGGCTTTTCTAATTGTCTCACTCTAACATGGCTCATTTTATAGGGGTGTTTATCAAGCCAAATTTCATGTTGACTTTCAGTTTTCTAACTACAATTCTGGTAAAAAGCTCCCTGAAACTCAGAAAGATAGCATGTATGAGTGTGTGTGCGTGTGCGTGTGTATGTGTATGTGTGTATTTACGGTAACTACCTTTCATTTGAATCAGTTTAGTATTGTTACCGTGTTGGTCATCGTGCTGCAGTATTGACTTGGAATCTTGACCGTGTCCATTCCAAAATTCAGTCATCTGAACAGACCACCTTTGCAAAAAGTCATTGTAAAGTTGAGTATTTAAGAAAGTTGTTTGTTTGGTTTTTTTTAAGGGAAGTAGTTTATAAGATGTCTTAAAAGGTTTGGGTTTTATTTTGTTTTGTTTTATAATTAAAATACTGTTTTCCATCTTTTCTTATTTAGATAATTCTCTTAAATAAAATGAAGGTTCATTTTGGAGCCAAGCAAACTACATTAGTCATGTATTAAGTAGTTGAATATTTTCAGTTGTTCTCCAACTGATTACAGCATCCTCTTTTAGTCTAGTGTCTGGTTTTCTAGCAAACAGAAATTTAGACAATTAAATTATTAAAGTTTCCAATTGTTTACAAAATGATTTTCCTTTACATTCTTATCATGAGCCCTATTTTAAGCATTGGGTGTGATCATTTACAATAGAAATGCTTTGAACACAAACCTTGATAAAAAGTTTTATCATATTTCATCTACTTATTAAAACAAATGATTTCCCCCAGGGGAGGGAAAAAAGGAGTGATTTCATTTGTTACAAAGCCATTTTAGCTTTATACACCTGGATCCGTGTTTCTGAGGAAAAGGACATTCTCAGGTGATATATTTTTTCATGCCTTTTGGTATGTATTTTTTTAAATAATATATATTTCTTCAATAATAGTCACCTTCTATAAGATGCCATGTGAAGAAGTTGTGGAAATGCAGAAGAAAAAGCTAAAGCTGCCAAATTTCTCTTGAACTCTTAAAAACAGCCCATTTTTGTCATGTGGGATGTGACATTCCTGTGAGAGCAGTCCATTCAGAAAGTCAGGAGGCTGCAGGGCTCTCCTGTAACCATTGCTGAAAGGACCTTCCGGTGCTGTGGTGAGATGGACGCTGTAAAACGGTCTCCTGAGCCTGCATTTTCGGTACCCCAGCCTGACATCCGAGAGAGCCTCCTCAGTGTCTAAGCTGAGCTGAAGACCAGATGTAAGTCAGGTAATAATAGACCACAAAGGAGAGGGGGGGAATTGTCCGTGAACTTCCAAGTGTCAGTTCATTTTCCTTGTAAGATTTTCACTTAAGTAAAAGTGGCACCAGAAAAGGGAACTTTTGAGTATGAGTTTTTGAGAATGCCAAACTTTATTTTTGTCATTCTTCTTTGGAAATCATTGCCTTTGCCTAGAAAAGTCAGATTCAGGGACCATGGATAATTTTCAGTGGGAAGGGCTTCCTAATCTGTGGGGTCTGAGGTGGTTTTTACTTTCTTGTGCTTTAAAAAAAAAATTTTTTTTTTTAATCTTTCGTATTTGTTTGATCTTTTGCTTTAAACTTTTAATTTGATCCTAGAAAAGCCTGAATGTTTGTGTGTGACATTTGACTGAGGTGATTTGGGGCTGCCTGGACTTTAGAAGACAGGTGGTCGGCTTTAGCAATATCCAGTTTTTTAATCCATTGCACTTGGTTCAGAATGTTGAGGAAGGGTGAAAATTGTTGTCTTTGGAAAGCACAAAAGAAACCCGGCGAGGCAGTTTGGCTCAGGTAGCTACACATCCATTATGGGTAATTTTTCCTTTGAAGCTGTCTACAAGGAAATGCAGCCAGCTGAAACCACTATTGACATTCCCAGATAACCAAGAAGTAGGTAGATTTTTATGGCCTTGCCTTAGTCAGAGGCCCTTTTCTCTTTCCTGAATTTGGGTATAGGTGAGATTGGAAATTACTAGTCTGTTGGAAATCAGTTCCTGACAGAGCAAAGTTTGCTTTCATAATTGCAGCAAAAGAAAGTCAGTTCACCAAGTCAATGCTGCATGTGTGTACTGTATTATTTTCAGAAAAAAAAATATAGTAGTCTGTCCAAGTTATCTCAATTTTAAATTGATATTAGAAACAAGAAACTGTCAAGCAAGTTATATAACAACTAACAACATTGCACTTTCTGTATATGAAATCAATATTTAAATAACTTATTTTTCTCCATTGCTGTTCTTAAACATTGTAAGTAGCTGTAATATACCAGTACCAACATGTCCTCGCGATTGCTTCAGCCCGAGAAAGCTGTGTATTGTTTTAAAAAATGTAAAAATTATTGTGATGATTCATTTAGCAAAAAGAGGTGGACAGAAGGGTTTTCCTATGTATCAAAACTTGTCTATAATTATGTCATCTATGTACCTAGAAAAAAAAAAGTAAATAAATTTCTTCAGTTGAATATGCCTCTTTTGTTGTTCCTTGGGTATGCCAAGGTAAATGGAGTAGAAATGAAGGGGAATTTATCAAGTGTGGTTTTCAGAATGAACCATATTGTAAAAATCGTTGTTCTATACAATTACTTCTGCCACATAACAAAAACTCACTGACACTCAGGTTCTCTTTGCCAGACTTTACTGCAAGTTTTTTTCCCCCACAAATACTGCATTATTAAGTCATATAATCACAGCATCTTAGCCCACAGAGAGATTTTTGGAAGTCATCTCTAGTCTAAGCCTATCATTTTCAAATGAAGAGTCTGAGTCCACACAGGTGGTTGACTTGCCCAGTATCATGGAGTTAAATGGAAACAATCTTATGTCCTCCACTGAGGGAGGAAAAAAAAAAAATCCAGATTGGGATAGTCTAGAAATTAACCAACTTGACAAAAATCCTTTTTCAACATTGGTATACCGCAGTTGATATAAAAACATAATTTTTATTAGGAGGGAGTGTGTCTGTAATACAAAAACTTTGAGTAGGTACTATGTGCACTTGAGACAAACCAGTAAGTCGCCCTGTACCCTGTCTTTTCTCCCAGCCACCTGTTTCTCACACTGCAGGTAAGTATTGTAACCAGTGTTTACATATCTTTCCAGAAATGCTCTGGTTATTTGTAAATGTAACTGCAGATGCATTTTTCCACACCTCTTCACCCTGCTTTAAATTCAGTGTATGGAGATCTTTGTCTCCATACCCCTCCATTCTCCTAAAAGGCTGGCACGGTATTATATTATGCAGATAATTTTAGCCAGTTCTCTGAAATGACAATCTTTGCTTTTATAAAAAAGCCATTATGAATATGAATATGACCTATGACTCTTAGCAGGTGGAATTGCTGTGTTAAAGTTATGTGGATTTAAAATTTTGATAGATGTGTACAAAGAGCTGTGGGAGCCAGTGGGAAACTGACTGTCTAGGGGGAGAAAAGGCCGGGTGGAGGAGGTAGCCTGTGGATTATAACTGTGTGCTTATGTGCGGGGAGCGCTAGACTCTGGTTAAAAAAAAAAAAAACAAACCACAAAATCTTAAAAAGAACAAGAAAATCATTGAGAAAATATCTTCTGTGTCCCCAGACTCCTGATCTGCTTGGCCATCATCATGAGTGCATCATCTCTTCCCTCATTTAATAGCAAAATTAGAAGCCATCCCCTGGGCCATCTCTCTGGATCTCCTTTCAGCCCACTTGCAAAACTCCCCCACCTCCTCCCCTAGTCTTTCCTCTCACTCCAGCCATGACAAAAGAGGTGTCCCTCCCTCTGTCTAATCCTAGCTGCGCTCAGAATCCTGTTCTGGGACAGCCAACCCCACCCCGCGCTGTCCCCCAACACTGGATCCTCAGTATTCCCTCATTTCTCTGGCCTTTCCCCTCAAACGTGTTACAATAGGCTGTTGGTGTCTTCCCCAGGCTGGTCCCAATTCCCCCCTTTTGGATAACCACACTTTGTATTTCCTTCAGGAGAACTGAACCCCCCACATTTCAGCGAATCCTAGTGCAACTGTGGTCGCCGTGTCCCCAGCGCCCTCTGAGCAGGGAGCACAGCCCCGTTCAGCCTCCGTTTGCCCAGAGGGTTGGAGCTGAACTGCTGGTGGTGCCAGCAGAGCCCACGAAGCTCAGGAACTGAGGCACCCAAACCTCCTTGTCCAGCTTTCCTTTGATCCCTTGTGCCAATGGCCATCAAACATCGTTACTCATGTACCCCTAAAATAATATCCCCAAGCTAAACATTCCCTTCACATCTTAAAGTTGTCCTCTGAAAGTTCCAAACCATAAGTTTAAATAATTGTAAGACTACACATTCCCAGCATTCTGTAAATGTTTGCATTTTAAAATAAAATTGCAACATTACTTAAAAATACATATATCCAGTGGAAAATAAATACCACAGCAGTTTGATACCTACCATTGTCCATTGAAAGCACACAAGACAAAGGAAAATTTTACTCTCCTTTTCTCCTTGAAAGCCTAGAACCATCCTATTTCCTCCACACATTTTTATCCTAATGCAATGTATTTTTTATGTGAGAGTGTCTTTTTGATCATCCTATCATATTTCCCTGTAATAAAAATGCTTATGAATTGAAGTTTAATTTCTTTTTATCTGATCATTAGGCTCTATTTGTAACAACAAAAAAATTTCTGGGTTTAGTTATCCTGACCATGATTATTATTAATGAATTTATCAATATACAGATATATCACAATTTTTGATTAAAAATGATAAAATATAAAAATGTCTCTCATTAGTTGGAAGGCAGGGGTGGGTGGCTGCCTCATGGTCCCTTGATTATAGAAGATGTTGTAACCCCAGTTATTTCAAGTTTGCCCAATTGTTGGGAGCCCCAGACATTTTAAATAATATTTTGCTTTATGTGTGTGTGAGATAGAAGAATTTACGAAAGAGAAAGGAAAAGGGTGTCAGGAGCATGTATCCTCAGGCAGATCAATTTTATGACCATATTAATTTAGAAACATTATTAAAGCTATCCCGGGTCGTGTGCCCACTAGAAAGAATCTCAGATTGAAGAACTTTGCAGTAGGCTACATGGGGTTCTTCCAGAAAGTTCCTTTTCTTGCCAGAGCTATTTGTTGCTTTTACCTGTGAAGAACGATAGATCAACCAGATCAGTGTTCATCATTCTTCACTTTAAAAATTCTCTCTCAACTCCACATTTCCCTGACCTAGATAATCCCCCCGCCTCCCGCCTCTCTCTTGCCTTTCACAGACTCATATCTGGAAAAATACTCCTACTCCCATAGTCTCTCCTTCCTTACCCTTCATAGGTTCCCCAGCCCACTGCTCCCTGATGCACCTGAGGCCACCACTGGAAGCAAGGCCCTGATTTCCAAATCCAGCGCCCACGTCCCTGTCCCGACCTCCTCGTCCTCTCTGTCCCTACCTCGCTGCCCTTCCCAAGTTTCTGCCTCTCACTCCTATGCTCCCTGGTCTGCCTTTCCAGCAGCACCTCTCAGTGCCCCTCCCCAACCCGCTGAACGGTCAGGAACCTCAGACGTCCATCCCAGGGTCTCCTCTCTCCCACAGCGATCTCTCTGTTTCACCTTGAGGAGCCCATTTAGAGTAAAAGATGGAATCCCAAGCTTCGATTACTTAAGAAGAAATGTAATGCTTTTAACTAACAGGATGCTTATTACAATAAGAGCAAACCACATGTTGACACCGTCCCAGCTATTTTTTGTTAGGTTAAACAGGCCTCCTCCGCCAACATCTCACTTAATTTCTGTTGTTTAAGTCACCCAATCTATTGCATTTTATTTTGGCAACCCAAGCAGACCCTGTAAAAACATAGAGCAGCTCACGTCACTCTTTTGCTCCAAATCCTCCAGTGCCTTTCCATTTGAGTCGGATAAATTGCGCGCCATGGCCTGCCAGGTTCTGTGTAATTGTCTCCCGTTCCTATAATTAATTTCAATTGACTTCTTCCCTTAATGGAAGCACAAGAGATTGAACCCAGGACCTTGTGCACACCGAGGACGCACTCTACCACTGAGCTATACCCCCTTGTCTCCCATTTCCTATGTGGTCTCCCCCATCATTATGCCCTCTGTGTCTAATTCAGCCACACAGGCTTTCTTATTGGTCCTCACACAGAGCAGTCAGGATCTCACCTCACCTTTGTAGGGGTTTTCCTCACTTGGAACACTCTTCCCCAGAAAATCTGCATGACTCACCGTGTCCTGGCCTCCTCCCATTGGTCTCTGTTCAAAGGGAGATCTCTCGAAGTCCTGTCCTGACTCCATCACCTAAAATTGCACCCTCTCCTAGCCTTCATCTGCACCACTCCTGATTCTCATACCTGCTTCCCCTCCCCCTGGCCCCCGGGAGGCGTTGATTACCTAACACACTATAGAATTTCTTTCTTTGTTACGTGTATTGCTTCTTAGCTGTCTCCTCATGCTACAGTTGAAAGTCCAGGAAGGCACACGTTTCCTCTCTGATGAGTCTGAACCTCTACATTTGACACATAGTATTTGTTAAATGAATGACTGTCCCTGAATCACAAGCCCTTGAATCCTAAATGTTAAAGCTGGAGATGGTCTACTTTAATCTCAGTTTAGGGGTGAGGAAACAGACCCACAGGGTGATAGTAGCTGAGGTCATATGCAGATGGCTAGTGGCAGAGTAAATCGATAAAAAGGCAGACCCTCTCTACCTACCAAAGGCTTCACTGGAGCACGTGAGCATCTGTGCCATAGAAAGAAAACAGCAAACCAGAAGATCCCAGAACTGCTTCTAGCAAACAAGCCCTTGCGGAGTGACTAGTTGCTGCAGCTTGCGGCCACCAGAGGGCACTGATGGGCCAGATTGAAGGCCGAACCTGACCCTGCGGAGGGCTAGAAGTGGAGGAGGAATGCACTCGCCCAGCACAGCGGGAGGGGCAGCGGGCACCACCAGCGCCAAAAATGAAATTCGGCGGCGAGGAGGAGGAGGGAGAGCAGGACCTCCACGACTCTCCAAGTTACCAGCGAGACCTTGAGTCTCGTAAACCTCCTATTAAAACGCCATTGGCGAATGACGGGGGAGACTGGTGAAATTCACAACCCACTTCAGTAAACACTGTGGGGCTCCTGTCTTCCACCTGATCACTCCTTTAATGACCGGAGAGGGATGACCGCCTGTTTGCTGCTCCTGGTGGGGCTGAGTGTCTGTGTGTGCACAGGAGCCCTCCTGCCTGTCATAGGAGCAAGCTGGGGAAGGAGGTGTTCAGGTGACCCTGAAACAAAGTCCTCAACTTTAGGTGTCAAGCAATGAGATGGAAAACAGGCTCATTTTGGATTGAATGGCATTTCATTGCTCGTGGCCCAGAATAGACTGACATTATAAAAGCAGTGGCCAGAATGCAGTTGGGATGCTCACTGAACTCTGACGTACAGGACAGCATTTGGCCTTCACACTGCGACCGTGCGGTAGACGCAGTGATCCCCATTTTACAGCTGAGGGACCCGCAGTCACAGAGGCGTAGGTGGAAGAGATGAGATTTGACCTTGGGTTATTTTATTCTGAGGCCTTTGGCTTAACCACTACTGAATAACTCCCTGGTTGTCAGCCTGAGCAGCATATTAAAATCACCTGGTATATTAGTCTGGCGTCACCTAAAGCAGCAGAAGCAGTAGGAGATGTATATTAAGAAATGTATGGTGGGGGGGAGGGTATAGCTCAGTAGTAGAGTGCCTGCTTAGCATGCACGAGACCCTGGGTTCAGTCCCGGGTACCTCCATTATAAACAAATAAATTAATAAACCTAATTACCCGCCCCCCACCAAAAAAAAAAAAAAAAGAAATGTATTGACCAGATTGGCTTCTGCAGTCAGGAGGGGCTGGCTGGGAAAGTCTGACATCCGTGGGGTATGTTGTCAGCAGCTGCAGGCTGGGACCCCAGGGCACGAGTGGCAGCTGCTGTCCACAGGCAGGATTTCTCCCTCATCAGGGAAGCCTCAGCTCTGCTCTTAAGACCTTTCAACAGAGTGAAGCAGGCTCGCCCAGAGTGAGTCTGCCTTACTAAAAGTCAACTGATTATGGGCTTTAATCGTATCTGCAAAATACCTTCACAGCAATACCTAAAGTCATGTCTGATTGAATAACTGAGGGATAGAGCTGTCTGGGTTCAGGCTGCCGTGACACAAAACCATAGAAATTTATTTCTCACAGTTCTGGAGGCTGGAAATTCGAGTTCAGAGTGTCAGTACTGTCAGGCTCCATTGAGAGCCTGTTTGCAGGTTAACTGCCAACTCCTCACTGAATCCTCACACGGCAGAAAGAGAGAAGGAACGAGCTCTCTCATGTCTTCTACGGCACAAATCCCATTCCTGGGGGCTCCACCCTCATGACTCATCTAATCCTAATCACCTCCCAAAGACCCTGCCTCCTGATACCATCACAGTGGCGGTGGGGGGTAGGGTTTCAGCTTACGAATTCCGAGGGAACACGAACACTTAGTCCTCAACAGGAGCCTGGCCAGGTTGACACATTAAGAACACCATTCTACTGTGAAAGCTTTTGAAAGTAGGCTCCCTGGTCCCCACCTGGAACCAGAAGTGGAATTGGTGGACCATATGGCAGTAATTTCTTCCTAATAGATCAATTCCTCATAAATCATTCAAAACCACATTTGAAAGTGCCACAAATTGACTGGAATTCTGTCCGAGGACTTTTTGCTGCCTTCATACACGCTTCTCCGTTTCCTTAAGTATATCATTCATCTAAAAAAGTTAAGAGAATACTGCTGACCACCTTGAGCTTGTTCCATCTCTGAAAATAACTAACCAGTTTGATCTCCTTTACCAATGTGGGATAGTCTTTTTCTATTCAATTTAATTGCCTCCATCCCCACTTGCTCAAATTACAGGGCATCCTGTATCTCTCCCTAAGACAAGCCTGAAAAAAAATTGACCAAGAATCCCAGGATTTACTCACCTCAAAGATTCTTGTCTTGCTTCCAAACAATAGGCTAAGATCAGAGCCAGAGAAGTCAATCACCTACAGTCAGTCTCCAACTTCCTGCCAGCATAAGTTCTTTTGCAATAGGGTTGTTAGGCAGTTAGATAGAAATGAGCACTGGGCTGGGAGAGAGGAAGGGGAAAGGAACAACCCAGAAAATAACAGCACGTCTGCACTCAGGATAAGGGACTCCAGGAAGTTTTACTTTCTCTAAATGAGGGCCAGCAAAAGAAGCCAGTTAAAGTCAAAACGCTGCAGCTGCGCATAAAAGGACCCGCCATAACTTGACCCAATGAATATGCACAAAAGGGGATGGGCGTGCCAGAGCACAGGGAACCTGAGTTTTCAATCAACCTGAGCACAAGGAACCTGAGCTGTCAATCAGCCTGATCACTCAAAGAACCTGAGCCAATTAATCACTCACGAAAAGCCTCTAAGCCAGGATATAAAAACAGGAGAAACAGAGGCGTGGCGCCATCTTTACTCTCTGGGACTGGCCCGCTCTCAGTTCTCGGGAGTGAACTATCTTTTACTATCTTTTTACTTCACTAATAATAATCTTGCTTATATCACACTTTCTGTCTCTCTTTAAAAATTCTTTTTTGGGGGGGCATGACCAAGAATTGAGGTAATTCTTATTGCCCACTTCCTGGTAACAGGGTCACTGTTGGAAACTGTGTCCCAATGATTCAATTGCTCTCACCACTCCCAGTGAACCCAAAAGCCACAGTGATTTTTTTTTTTTTTTGGAGGGAGGACAAAGGACAATCTCCAGGTCTGTCTCTGAAGCTTAAAGCCTCCAAAGGGGGTTTACTCAGTCCGAAAGATGCTCTCTTTGCCTGGGTGGCCTCTTGGGGGGTACTTTGGGGCTCAGTCAAACAATCGGCCAAAACCAGCCCTTAATGGACCTTCCAGTGAGAGAACTGAGCTCAGGTTATCATCCAGGCTCATGATCCCCCAGATCTGGGCTCCTGGTTGGGGGCCCTTGGTGTCCTTTCCGGTCCGACCCATCTCCGTCTGTCGGAGATGTTCCATCACGTTGCACTCTCAGAAGGGAAGAGGTTAGGGGGTTATACCTCTTTCTTTCCCAGGTGGCAACCTGGCCCCTATTCAAATTTACCCACACTCGCAAAGCAGTCATGACTGCTTTACATAACAAGGGATATGGGGAGACAGTCATTCAGGCCACAAGTGGCCCAGGGTAATTAGTGGCTACTTGCCTTAAATCAGAATCACTGGGAGGTGCCACTCATATGACTGCCCAGGGGAGGCTGGTGTATGATCCTTTTTTTGGGAGGTGCCACTCATATGACTGCCCAGGGGAGGCTGGTGTATGATCCTTTTTTTGGGGGGGGGGTCAGCTTTTAAAGGCGAAAGACTTTAAAAACTCTTACCTATTACCTCAACATCTATTTACATTACTAAATTTATGTTACTAGATCATTGTTACTATAATTTAGATCTAACACTAACAAAGATATTGTCAATAAATCATTTTTTTTACATTAAAAAAAAAGTCCTGCTCAGTGAGGCTTCTAAGTCTCTGACTCCCCAGAATGGGAACCCTGGTCAGAACTGAGTGGAGTCACACGACAGGAGTCAGAGACTTGACCAGGCACTGGGCTCCCCTCTGGTGTCCCTCCTTCCAGGCCTGGTCTGTGTGCAACTGGGCTGGGGGAGTAGACCTGTGAGGGGGGCCCCGGTCTGTGAGGATGCGGGCCCACCCTCAGAAGGCCAGGTGGGTATGAGGCTGATCCGGAAAAGCAGCTGAAAGCAAGCCGCCCTCCCCAGCTTCTCTGTCCCATTGATACGTGGTAGGTCACAGCTTGGGATGTTCCACCAAGGCCGTGATGGCACCTCAGAAGATGGGACCATGCCAACCACTTGTGATCTCCTGTAGCTTTTTCCCAGGTTAATTTCAGTCCTTTCCCCTCTGGCCAACACCAGTCCTCACTTAGCCCCACCTCTTGGCTTCCATCACAGGTGCCAAGTTGAAATCTCTTTCGAAGGAGTGTTTCTGAAGCAGTGGGCAATGGTAGGGCTGGGGGGAAGGACAATAAAGGGAGAGTGATCAGACATTGCCCTAGACCTGGGACCTGAGCCTTTGATGAGGGAGTCCCCCACGCTCTGCTTTGGGCTCATCATCAGAGAATGGCTGCCTGCTCAGGACGGACGAAGGCCTCACCTCTGAGAGCTGCAGCTCCCTGTAAAGGCCTGACATTGTCTGCAGGGCAGATTCGGTGCCATCTCACTGGACACAGGGACAGTGTATGAATTTCTTCCATCTTCTTCGGGGAGGTTTCCAGAAGTTTTCCAAGGGCCCTTTCAGCTGTGGTCTAAACGCAGGGCCTTGGCACCTCTCCAGGGAGGAGCCTCATTTACTTTGGCGCCTGGGCACTTCCTATTTCGTCCCCGGCTCTGAATGTATGGGATAGGGCTTTGCTGGGCAGCGCCGTAGTAATTCTCTGTGCTGTCAGGACAGACGGAGACAGCGGCTGCCCCAGCCACGGGAAACTCCCATTCTCACTTCCCCAGAGCTCCTCCCCTGTTTGCTTTGAGGGGGAAGGGAGCTTGCCCATAAAAGAACGTTTGACGAGGGGATCATGCTGGTCGGATGGTAGAGGATGCTGCAAACACTCACATTTTCCTTGCAGATATATCTCCACCCACCCCCACCCCCTGCCCTGTCCAAAATTAGAGAAAATGGATAGTGTTCATTTTGGGGAATGTATTCAAAAGGTGCATGAAAGGGTGATTTTCACAAATCAAGAAATCAAGTTTTTTCTAATGCTGAGCACAGCCTGGAGAGGCCATATAGATGCCGAAGGCAGGGATGCTGGTTTTGCTCAGCGCCCTCTCCAAATGTACAAATTGGGTGATTAATTTACTTTTATTTTATCAGGGGGAAGAAAGGAGGACGTGCTAGGACCCACTATTTTACCACAGCCCCTCTCAGGTACGTGTTTGCTCCGTGGGTGCCGTGAAGGCGACCAGCTGCGCTGCCCGCCGCCCAGGTTCCCCCCTCAAGCTTCTCTGGTCCATCCTTCCGCTCAGGAAGCAACGGGTCAGCGCTCGGAAGAGATCCCAGACGCTCTCCGTCCATCAGTGTCCGCGCAAGCACCCCCGTGTTCAATTCGCAGGCCTCGTCTGGACGGCCGGTCCTGCCCCCTGTCCCCGGGGAGCAGAGCTAAGCCAGCGGAGGGGACGCTGCTTCCCGGCTGTGGCGGAGCGTCGGGGCTGCTGCAGCTGCGGGCGTGGTGGCTCCGACGTCCGAGTTGCTGTCACTGTTTCCCGCGTTCATCCCCGGATGGTGACTTGCTCACTCCTCTCAGAGGGATGGCACCACAATTAGTTTTAAAATCCAGATGTAATTTTGTAAGCCGTTTTATCCCCGTGTTTTACTTCTTGGCTTTCTTGTCGACACCGGCAGGGAGCGGGGCTGGAGAAAGGTGTGCTGGCCGTGCGAGGTGGGAGAAATTGAGAGCTGTCTCAGGGTGATGACCAGAAATTTGGCCCCCATTCTCTCCTCTCGGCACCTTGATATATGCTTCTTATATTTATGCATGGGGGGGAAACCCTGAGAAGGAAAGTAACCTGGCATTTTAATAACTTAAAGTAAAGCATTTTGAGTGTCAGTTTTTCTTTTTCTTTTCTTTGTGTGTGTGTGTAGGTGAAAGCATTCACTTTGACTGTATCTGCCTCACCTGCATTCTTCACGCCCCCCAGTTTCATTGAGATATAACTGACATATAACATTACATAGTTTTAGGTATCCAACAGGCTACTTTGATATTCGTATATACTGAGAGAAGTGATCACCACAGTAAGTTTGGTTAACATCCATCACTTCGCAGAGTTAAAAATTTTTTTCTTGCGGTAAGAATTTTTAAGGTCTACTCTATTAAGAAACTTTCAAATCCTGTCAGGGTTTTTTTCTTTTTTTTTTTTCTTCTTTTGGTGGAGTTTTTTTTTTTTATTAAGGAGGAGAACCAGCCCTCCCTGCCCCTGTTCTCACCACACCCAGGGGACTTCTGAGGCTGTGTAGTTACCACGAGACACTGTGATGATGTGTCTACTTGTCTGTTTCTCTCGCTGGACTGAACTCACAGAGGGCAGAGACTGAGAACTTAGCATGATCTCCCCAGCACCCAGCACCCAGCACAGTGCCTCCTCGCACACACCAGCGCTCAACAGATACTTGTTGGATGAACAGAACATACAAGTAAAGTATGCCAGCATTTTTTGGTTTGTTTTTATTTTTTAAGAGGCTACCCCAAGGGAGGGTGGAATTGGGCAAAAAGCAAATGTACAGCCTCCAAACATCTTCTGGTTCTGGATTTCAGGACACAGGTCTACAAGCCCCCAAACACAATGAGGAGAGTCAGCCTTGTCTTTATCGTCACCAGCCTAGTGGTCAGTGGGTCAGTCGTCCGGTCCAGCACCACCCATGCAAATACACGAGTGTTTCCTCCTTGACTGCCTCGCTTGGCCAACGCGTGGGCAGGACCACGTGACCCCGCCACAAAGACTCTGAAGCCTGCCATTGTATTCTCCTGTGAGCGGTCATTGTGCAGCTGGGATCTTCCCTTTTCCTCTCTTTTAAGGCCCCGTGCATTTGGGTTTTGCACACTGCCCCGTGCAGGAGGCAGCAACCACGGTGAGTGATGCAAGAGAGGCTGCCACAGCACAGCGCACGCGCATCAGAGTGGCTGGCACTTGTGTCGAGGTGATCCTTTCCCCGGTGTGAGCCGCAAAAATACCCGCCTGGTGAGTAAAGAGGCCTAGGTCAACCTCAGGCTAATGCTGGAATTATTTCTGGACAAGGGTTCTGAACTCAGAGGGTCCATAAACTTGAATAGAAGAATTCTGTCCTTTTCTTCCCACTAACCTCTAACTGAAATTTAGCATTTTTTTTCAATTATAAATGTAAGCCACATTGCCAGTAATAGCATCATCTGTGAAATTGTCACAAATACAAGCTACAGGTATTTCCACGTCACTTCATGGTGCGTACAGATCTCCTGCCGTGTCTTTTCCAGTCACTGGTACTTAGACATTGACTGAGTATTAAATCCACTGGTCAATCTTGTTTTTTGAGGCACTCATAAAGAAACACTCCTGTTATATAGGTATTTGTCAGGGTTCTCCAGAGAAACAAATCCAGTAGGGACTTTATTACAGATAAATGTATTTATTATGAAGAATTTGTTCATATGATTAAGGAGGCTGAGAGGTCCCATCATCCGCCATCTGCAAGCTGCCATCTGCCACCAGGAAAGCCAGGAACTACCCAGCGGTGCAGTTCTCAGAACTGAAGAGCCAATGGCATTAAGTCCCAGGCGAGGTCAGAAGACAGACAACATCCCAGATCAACCATCAGGCAGAGAGAGTGAATTCTCCCTTTCTCCACCACTCTGCTCTGTTAACCCCTGATTAGACTGGAGGAGGCTCACCCACACTGGGAAGGGCAATCTGCTGTACTCAGGCTATCAATTCAAACACCATTCTCATCCAGAAACGCCCTCACAGAAATAACTCTTAACCAAATAGCTGGGCATGCATAACCCAATCAAGCTGACACCCCAAATTAACTCACACACTTGTAAAAAAAATTAACTAGCACACTATATCATGAACTTGGCTTTTAAAAAAAATCTTTGTTACTGTATTTCAATGTCATTTGTAATTCTATGTATTTTGTTTTGTGTGTGTGTTTTAGAGAATACTTAAGAACTAAAGGTTTAATTTTAAAGTGATATAAAGAAATCATGAAAAGGATAAAATAATTATTTGTTTATAAAAGATTCATTATAAGGGTCCTTGGAAGAATAAACTCAAATAGATTTGAATATAATTCAAATCATAAAAATATGATTTACAGGGGGGAGGGTATAGCTCAAGTGGTAGCACATCCAAGGTCCTGGGTTCAATTTCCAGTACATCCTCTAAACATAAATAAATAAATAAACCTAATTACCCCCCCAAAATAAATAAATAAATAAAATTTTAAAAATATAATTTACGACTAACTTTTCAGGCGTACTATGCATATGTGTACTTTTACCTTCAATGTTAAATCTGCTGATATTTTGTGCTCACCTCAAAGTTAAATAAAATAAAAAGAACAGTAATTCTATATAGTTTAGATTATATATTTTAAAACATTATTTTGAGAAGATATATGCAGGCTTCACCCAACAGCCAAAGGACTTTGTGATAGCAAAAACTGTGAGAACAACTCTGCCACATGGCCATGAGCCTCTGGCCTCGTCATTGGGGGAAAAAACTACCTTCTCAAAATTCTGTTGTATATTCTTTCAGTGCATTTAAAGGAAGGAAGCGTGTGTCAGTTATCATTTATTGCCCCTCAACTTTAAATTTTCCTTTCATGGCTTACTCCACCAAAAATCTGCGCATTGTGAACTTTTCTTTTTTGCAGCTGGTATGATACTAAACTTTGTCAGTAGAGGGCGCTAGAGGGACCACTGAAGGAGGAAGGGTTTTCTCTTCCCTAGCAGAAACCGAGCTGACTGCACACCAGCCACAGCCCGCAGGTACCTGCAGAGGCTTCCAGCTGCAAGACTAGGGGTGAGGGCTGTTTCCCTACAACCTCAGCCCTGTAACTGGACAAGGTCTAACCTGGGGCATTTCAGCAAACTAATCTATCATCCACTGGGCTGCAAGCACACCTTCCCCAATTTGGGGAGGAGGCTTCCTGTATGCACTAACTAGAGCTGCTATAACAAAGTACTGTAAACAGGTGACTTAAACAACAGAAATGTATCATATCTCAGTTCTGGAGGCTGGAAGTCTGAGATGAAGGTGTCCATGAGCTTGGTTCCTTCTGAGAGCCGGCAGAGAATCTATTCCATGCTTCCATTGGTGCTGGCAATCTTTGGCATTTCTTGGCTTGTAGGAGCATCATCCCAATCTCAGCCTTCATCTTTGCATGGTGTTCTCCCTGTGTCTGTGGTGGTGACCAGATTTCCCTTTTCTTATATATATGACACAAGTCAATTTAGGAGCCCATTCTACCCCAGCATAACCTTATCCTAACAACTAATTACATCTGCAGTGACCATACGTTTATTCCAAATACCATCACATTCTGAGGTACTGGGGTTTAGGATTTCAACATGTGGATCTGGGGGACCAGCTTAACCCATAACACCTCCCTTTTAAGTTTGCTCCTTTTCTCAGTATTCTCTCAGCTGTAGGGTATTCT
The DNA here is from genome assembly GCF_036321535.1 of Camelus dromedarius. Taxonomy (NCBI): domain Eukaryota; kingdom Metazoa; phylum Chordata; class Mammalia; order Artiodactyla; family Camelidae; genus Camelus; species Camelus dromedarius. The sequence goes on along the minus strand of NC_087441.1, from coordinate 15,517,484 downwards.
TCAGAGATACTTTCGCCCCTTCATAGCTAACACCCTTGTTACTATGTAATTCTTCTCTATGTTAAACTTCTGTCTCTTGTCTGAACCCTAATGGGAACTAAAGGAGTATTTTAGGAGTAAAGGGAACTAACAGAGTAGGTGCCGGACACTCTGCTCTTAATCTCTCCTCAACCTTACCAGGTAGGGATTATTCTCACGTCCATTTATAAAGTGGTTCTGTAGCTTTCCTACATGCCACCCTTGGTGAGTGGCAGTGCTGGAGCTCAAACTCAGTTGTGGTTTTGTTTTTCATTTTATTCAGAAGGCTGAGCACCCTCTACTGCCCAGTGCTGCTTCCATACTAAAGATGCCTGTGTGGGTCTCCAGCAACCAGGTCTTGGCTCCACCATGATGGTCACAGTCTCCATCCAGAGGAAATGTTGGCTTCATTCATCCACTTGCTCATTTATTCATTCAACAAGCATTTGCTGTGTATGTTGACTACTTCATGCTAGGACCTATATGCTAAGGGACACAGAGAGGGCCGAAGCCCTGATCTCCAAGAGCTGAAAGTAAATGGCAGAAGCTGACAAGGGAGAGACGTGTGTTAGATGCTGTGGGAACGCGTCTCTGCGAAGATGATGCCTAAATTGAGGTTTGGAAAACAGCAAACCAGGGAGAGAATAAGGGAAGGACGTTTCTGACAGAAGAAAGTGCTGGAACAGGGGTGTGAAAAGAACAGGGCATGGTTTGTTAGGGAGACCGTGTCAGCAATGGTGGAAGGAAGTGAGAACATGAAACCTACAAAAATGATTACATTTCTCAACTAACAGGATTCTTATGCCCTTAAATTGCTTGTGGTCCAAAAACCATGCACAGTCATGATCCCAGAATGTCAGCCAAACCTGGAGAGTCTGGATGTCCTAGTGTGGAAAATGGGCATAATTATTACCTCATAAAATGAGATAAACTGTGAAAAGTGCACACCTGATGTTAAGACCATTGCTGTGAACAAGGAGGAGCATTATCGCTCTGTGGCTCTCTGCTGGGCCAACCTGGAGATCCTAGGGTTAAGACTTACCTCTCCTAAGCAATTCTTGAAAAGTGATGCTTTGTGATATCAGTGCTCCCCTGACGTTTTTGACCATCCACGCCTGTCAGTTATAAAGTTTTGAATGCACACTATAAATACAGGTCTATTGATTTATTGACAGATTATGTAAGTATATCACAATATCAAGTACTATACCTGTAATTATATGAACGAGATTTAAAAGTGTAAAACAAAGATAATAAATAATAATTGAAATGAACTGTTTTTACTTTACTTATCAGTGGTGCCAAAAGCCCTGGACCGATATCCCATCAGAAATACCATTTTTGGGGAGAGCACTCTGATTATATATAATTCGTTTCTGAAAATTGTGATTTACATTTGGTGATACAGGGATTTGAAAGATTATTTATAAGCTTGCTCTTAATGGCATAAGCAGCTGAAGTAGATCAGATCCCTCACAAAGATGAAACGGAAGAAGTTATCCTTGGCTGAGGTTATGATAACCATCGGTAGCTTAGCGAGGCCAAATGGTGCTTGACAGCAATATAATGATGCCCTGCTCCCTAGATTTGCCCAGAAATGAATAAATACATATAAAACTAGGGTGTATTCATGTGTTCAATGTTGAACAAATCTAAGAATGTTAACTCAGTACAAAATCAAAATGAAAAATCCTCTTACTGGTGTTTTTGCTGCTCCCCCGCAGCTGACACTGAGAACAAAGGAACCTTTGCACCACTTCGCCATCACTGGCCGGGTCTTCTTAACGTGGCAGCGGACTTCCCACGGAGCAGGCGAGTGATCCCAGGAGAGCCAGACAGGAGTTGCAGGAGCCTTTCCTGGCCCCATCCCCGAAGTTACACACAACTGCTTACGTTGTATTCCATTTGTCACCTGGAACAACCCCTCAGCCCCGATTCAGAGCAGGAGGGAACTACCCAAGGCACAGACACCAGGATGGCTGGGGGCTCTGAGCCTGGCTACCACCAAACATGGCAGAAAAATGAGAATGTGCTGAAAAATAAACGTGTATCTGTAACAGCTGGAAAACAGAGACTCCAACTTAGCAAAGTAACAGAGAAGTCCCAGGATGACACTGTGTAGCAGGCTTAAAAAGCAGCCAGATTGTGTGAGGAGGACGGAGGCGGCTGGGAGAGAGGTCTCCAGGATAAATAGATAAATAGACGACCTGATGTACTTAACTGTTTTTATACATTGGTTGATAAAAAGATAAACTGAGGTGTATCACAAATTTTAAGAATTTCTTGGAGCAAAAATCAGCTGGAATCTAGTAGTGCCAAACAGGAAGTGGTCAGGGTCCCTCTTCGCCAGGGGACAGGGGAGACTACAGAAAGTGCAGCAGCAAAGAAAGGAAATTATTTGATTGGCTATAGTTTAAAGCCTACTTGGCTGTGATTGGTTGTCCTTAGCATTTTGATTTTGTAACCTTGAGGCACTTACAGGCTTAGCTTTTGGGTCCCTTCCATAAGCTGCCATGGTATTAGAGTTGCCTCAGTCTAAATGCCTCCTTGTTTAATTTAACAATATACCAAATTATTATAAAAATTATTATATGTACAATTTCAATAATTATAGGGGAAAATCAAACTTTCAATACATAGAAAACTGTAAAGGGAAAAAAATTATAGTCTAGGAAAACAAAACATTTTACAAGAAAGACAACATAATAATTGTAGGTTACTTACGTTTTGCACTGACTATCGTTTGCATGAATGTACTAATTCCAAAACCTTTATTCATGTAACTACATAAAAATGGGATATAAATATTGGGAAGATGGCAAGAGAAGAAGTTGGGATAGAAAATACAGAAGCACTAAATCTTCATGCAGCATAACAGAAAATCAATAGGTAATGTCCAAGGTTGAAAAAACTCACATAAGCAAACTACTCAGAAATCTAGAAATGAACATCAAACAAAACACTTAAAGAATTTAAAGTCATCTCCTTGGGGATCAGAACCAGGGATGGAGGATATGGAGGGGTGAGGCAGGGACAACAGTTTTTATGTATTTTTTTAATAAACCATTTAGTACTATTTAATTTTCTTTGCTCCTACAAAAAAAGACTAATTCAGACAATATGTATGAAGTAGAGCTTCTATGACCTAGCAACTAACACCTCTGAATTTCTACATCATGCTTTAAAATGACAACATTATGGCTGCAAGTTTATCTGGAGAGTAAACTGCCACTGTGATGAATATAAAAATGTTTTTACCAAACCAGGTGTGTAGTTATGGGAACTAAAAAGGATTTAGAAATACAAAAATAAGTGACCATTTAAATTACCCATTAAAAAATAAGTATGTTCAACCTTTTCAGAAATCATTGTGTTGGCCCCTCAGTTGCACATTTCCCCCCTTTTCTGCCCATTTCGGGATTTTGTGCCCCAGGACCGCAACAGAGCCTCCCCCCACCAGGATTTCAACACCTATGCTTCCCTGCACACCCCTCTCCCAAGTCAGACGAAATCCTTCTGCTCAACTCCTGTAGCACTGGCTCCACACTTCATTTATGACATTTTAAGCTTCTGCCTTGTATTATTTATGTCCATGTCTGGAGGACAAGGTCTGTGTTCCCATTAGACTTTATTCTACTCATGAGCTTCTAAAATGAGTGGCTTCTACAACAAGATAATATTAACTCAGTGCAAAATTGAAATGAAGATCATCTAAGCATTGTCTTTGCCGCTCCCCTGAAGACTGACACCTGGAACTGTGTCTCCTTTGCACTCCATTTGCTGGATATTTCAAACTCATTTTTTTTGGTTGCCAGGTTATTATAAGCAGCAAGCACCCTTATCAAAGCTTAAGGCAGCCCATGGTTATCGTGCAATGAAAAGGGTGGCTTTTAAAATTTATTACCTGGAAGCTTAGAGTTTTTTTTTTAATTGACGTATTGTTGATTTACAATGTACTTTTAGTTTTTGGTGTATAGCAGAGTGATTCAGTTATACATGTATCTATATATTTTTTTTTCATATTCTTTTCCATTATAGGTTATTACAAGCTATTGAATATGGTTCCCTGTGCTATACAGTAGGACCTTGGTGTTTATCTATTTTATACATAGTAGTGTGTATCTGCTAATCCCAAACTCCTGATTTAGCCCTCCCCTATGTTTCCCCTTTGGTAACCGTAAGTTTGTTTTCTATGACTGTGAGTATGTTTCTGTTCTTTAATAAGTTCATTTGTGTCATTTGTTAGATTCCACATATAAGTTGTATCGTATGATATTTGTCCACCTCTGTCTGACTTAGACTTCTCATTAACATCTCCAGGAAGCCAGAGGCCACTGGGGGACGTTTCAATGAACACTCCGGTCAATAGCTGGCTTTCTTCAGTGATAAATTCAGGTCAACATTACTCCTTTATCCTACTCACGTGCTATAGCGATGAAGTAACTGAATGACATGCCAAACACGGGCCTCTGCCTGGACAGTCACTTTGAGCCAGATTTACCTGAGTTTGATGCAAGTGTGACTGATTAAATCATGCATAGGTCTAATGTTCTCACACGGAAGACAAAATGTGCATAAAATGTTAAGATAAGAACAAAACTCAAGGAAATGTTGCGCTTGCTCCGAATTGGCCAAAGCTCAGCTCCCCTTTCCTTTAGAGACCCTGATGGCCCACGCTTCCTCCCTTCTGTCTTGGGGACATTTTAGGAGAGGCTGAGAAGTGAGTGCATTGAGGTCAGCCCTCTGAAGACATAATCTGGGATGCCCAGGTGGGGTGTCAAAAACAATTCACTGGAGTAAAAGGTAAAAATATTAAAACTTCTATTTGTATTTAATTTTATACTAAAAATAATTACCCATTACTAACACTGATGTCACCCTAGGTCCATATGTCAGACGCCCCATGTCACTTGGTGCCCTGAGGAAATAGTTCCACCACAGTGCTGTGGGGGGAGGGATATGTGACAAGGACCCTCATTCATTTATTCTGTGAAGAATTTCCAAGGTGTTGCTGCTCCTATGTGACTGTGGAAATAGTTTTCAAGATATAACTTGAAACAAATTTAACTGAAATGACCCTCACAGAATAGACCGGTGAGCACTAGTAATGCAAGTGCAATGGACAGCCAGAAAATGGCAGAGTGGACCTGTGGTCTCATGATGATCTGATGATGCTATAATAGTAAGATAAAAAGTAATGATCATCTAATTTTATGTTATAAAAAGTTGGTCAGAGAAATACAAAAATTTCAAGAAAAGACTCAAAAGAGGGATTCACATCCATGATCTGTAATAATAACTCTGAACCTAAGTATATACTGTGCCTTGGGATATTGGCTATTAGCTATATAAAGTTTCCTGGAAGAGCAAGACATTTTCAAACCGAGCATCTAGAGTGTGAGGTCAGACCTTTGTAATTGATACACTGAAGGGAGTGATATTTATTTCTAGAGTTCTAAATAGTATGCTTACGGAACTGTTTTTTTTTTTTTTTACTTGGATATTACCTATTGATTTTCTGTTATGCTAGGTGAAGATTTAGTGCTCCTATATTCCCTACCCTCAATTCCTCTCCTGCCAGCCTCACAATAGTTATATCCTATTTTCAGTTAGGTCAGTAAAAGGTACTGACATTGGTATGTTTTTGAAAATAAAATTCATTGCAAAACCCAAGTAATCTGCTATTATCATGTTTTCATTCTCACAAAATGTTTTGTTTTCCTAGATTATAATTGTTTTGCTTTCTATATACTGAGACCTAATTTCCACCCCCATCAGATTATTTATATCTCAACTAATTTTTTTATGCTCAAGCATATCAGGTGGTGTATCATTTTATTATTGTTGCTTTTTCCCAGAGACACCCCTCCCAACACCCTCCATCCTCACGTACAGTCTGGACTGTGCTTTTGAAGCCTGCGGCACTGTGTCACCCTGTGTTATCCTAGGCTTAATAGGGCACTCGATGGAAAAGTGATCGGAGTAACATTGTCAGGGGGTTGGTTAATCACAACAGGGAATTTGGATTTCATCAAGTCATTGGAAGACCATATGAAGTGAGAAGATGAAATCTGTTTGATAGAGTCATTACACCAGAGCAACCCAGGGTCAAGAAGATCATGTCTATAGGGAAGTTCAGCGCTTGGTTGCAGGCTGCCCTTCACTGGAATCACCATCCATACCCTGAGGCTATGAAAACAATGACTTGGAATAATTCAACAAACACTGGTCCCAAATCTAATGCTGAGGCACTTACAATGGGAAGAAAACAATCTTTGATAAAAAGTTAGGGCCAAAGAAATGTTCAGTGTCACAGAAATTCATTCTTCAGGACAGTGTAAATCTCTAAATTTCTCTGTGCATTTCACACTTCCCCAAATGCATGTCAGAACAAGTATTTATTTAAAATGTAAACTTTGAAGTTGGAAATACAGCTGACCAGAATCATTACAAAGAGAGATTATTAAGACAATTTGAACTTCGAAGGGCAGCAAGAACAGGAGAAAATTTGTTCTGGTGGCCACACTGCAGCAGGCAGAGCCAACGGAACCACCTCTTCGACTCCCCCATTCTTTGGAGCCCCCCACCTGCTTTTGTCTTCTATGCTTTTGCATTTATATTGTTACTGTTATATTATCACAACTCTCTTACTGTCTTATGCTACTTTGTAATTTTCCAGTGCTTTTACAAAAGTCCTATTAAGCCTTTTGACAGCATGTAGGGTAGACATAACGTAGATAGACAGGGTCTGTGGTGGAATTTCCATTTTATAGGTTAAAAATCAGGTTAAGAGGTTTAATGGTTTGCTGAGCATCCCCTCACTGGTCAGCAGCCTCAGCAGCCGGAAGAGTAGTTTTCCAACTGTCAACAGTGCTTTAACTCTTTCTCCCATGACTCCCTGTCTTTCTTTCCCATCTCACTTTCAATTTTTTTTTCCTTCTTCCTCAACATGGTATCTGCATTATAACTGAAATCTATTGCTTATCATAAAGTTTGTTTTCTGTTGTTGATGAATAATTTTAAATAATTAAAAATAATTATAAAATGATCTATATTAATAATTTGTTAATATAATTTAAATAGAAATTAAAATGTAATTGCAGTTTATTGCATTTTAATAATTAACATTTCATTATTTTAAAGAATTAAAATCTTGAAATAGTCAACAGTTTTTAGACTAAAAAATTTTTTTTTTCTTAAAAACCTCGTCCTTTGTACTTGCAGGTGGTTCTCAACTCTCTCCCCTCCACACCATCCTGAGGGTCATGGGGTTATTGATGAGGGGGGCTGTCACCCCTGAAGCAGAGTCCAAATGGGTCACCGAGAATCTCTCACCCACGTGTTTCTGTTTGAGGTTCATGTAAGTCAAGTTCAGAAAACTTGATTCTCATATTTTGAATGTATTTAAGAAATTAGGAGGGTGGAACTGAGGCATGGTTTATCCACTGTCCCAGAAGACTCCTTGATTTACAAAAGGTAGCCCCACAGCATTTGTGTAACCATCAAGCTAAGTGTATTTTTAATTCAACACAATTGTCATCAATTCCACCTGGGAAAGTCACCAGAGTTTCCCGGCTTATTTACTCGGCGGCTGCCGCGGGGCTGACCCAGCCGGGCCACAAGGGGGAGCTGATGCGCTTCGGCAGACGCGGGGGGCGCTCGCCCCGGCCGCTCGGTGGAAAGGGTCCCGGAAGGTGCGGCCCGCGAAGGAGCAGGTGATTCTACGGAAATGAGGCCGCGCGCCCTTGAGCTGTGTAGTCTTCGGGCAGAATGAGGACCCTTCTCTCCCGATGAAAATTGGCCCCAGCGGTAAGCCCTCACCACGTTATCTTTTCTTTATTGGTTCATGTTTATCGAGTCCGAGGGCCGCAAATAAAAAACATTCGCGAACACTTGGCCGAGCGTCTTGACAGACACTTCTCCGTAGTTGACTGTGCTCTGCGGCCTGAATTCCGAGTCACAGGTTATTCGCCTGGGGGCAACCTGGTTTAGGTACACGTTTAAGTTGTACTTTAAACAAATTGTTTAAAATAGATATCGACACTTTAGAATTAAGAAAGCCCTGATTTTCTGTTTCTTTTGAAAAAAAAGATATTCTTGGCAGCAATGACCCCAGATTCCTACAGGGCGGCAGTGGGGCTGGACTGGGCCCGGGCCTGTCGGTTCACCGCAGACCCCACTGGCTAACCTGGCCTCTGCAGGGGCTCACCTGGTCACCATAGATTTAGAGTGAGCCATTCCTGCCCCGAGGTTTTCCCCGTAAGGGCCTCACGCCCTTCCCAGCGCAGGCTGTGTGCTTTGGGGGGTCTGTATGTGTCGAGAGGAGGTCAACCACTTCCCAATGACTTGCTTACCCTTGAGTCGACACTTTCTTTACCAACTTCCTGAGGTGTGGCCGACTCTTACCCTCAGATATACCTCTCTCTCCCCTAGTCCTCTGAATAGCTCATCCCACCAGCTACGTGGTCCCCGAACGAAACCACTGACCTCTCCCCACAGACTCGATGCCCATCAAGTGTAAACCTGGATCTTAACCAGAAGAGAAACGGGCCGCAAAGCTGCCCCGGGGCAGTTAGCGCTGGAGGGTTTGGGGCTGAGAGCGGCTGGCACTGCGGCATAAAGCGGATCAGAGTGTAATAAAACAAAAATGAAAATGAAAGCGGTGGGGAGGAGGAAACGAGGCTGGGAGGGCAGGAACAGGAGCGCGCACAGCCCAAGATAGGGAGAGAAAGCCAGGAGGAGCGAACCGCCTGCACACACTGCCCACCCCGACGCGGGCACCGGCAGAAGATGCTGTGCTTTCTGTCTTGGGGCCCAGGGCTACTCAGAAAATGCCATTTGCTGAAGAAAGTCACTGCCAAATGTCGCGCAGCCCTCCTAGATATGTAATTTAAAAAAATTAAACACAGAAATTGGCTTTCTTCCTCTAAGTAGCTTGAGTATGTTTTATATCACTTCGAGTGGCTTTCTCTGTACTGGAAGGGATGCTAGATGTTCATCCAGATTTCTCCGCTTCCCACTGGACATGCAACTAGACCGCATTTCCCAGCCTCCCTTGCAGTTAGTTGACATCATGTGATGCGGTTCTAGCCAATAGGATATGAGAGGAATAAAACCGGTCCTTGGAACTCCGGCCTGTGAAATCGCTCACGTTCCTCTCCCTTCCGCAGGGACGTAGGAAGCCACTGTGGTTTGAAGAGAGCAGAGGTTGCAAGGGAGCCTGTCTCCTGAATTACTTCTTCCGTGTGTAGCATTGGATAGGTTACATTCCTCCTCTACTAGCATGGGCGAATTATTCAATTTTACTGTGCCTCAGTTTACCTCATCTTCAAGTTGTTTTTTTTTAAAAATTTTTTTTGTTATTTTTAAAAAATTGTTTTATTTTGGGGGGGTGGTAGTTAGGTTTACTTATTTATTTTTAGAGGAGATACTGGGGATTGAACCCAGGACCTTGTGTATGCTAATCATGTGCTCTACCACTTTGCCATACCCTCTCCCCAAATTGGAGATGTTGATAATAAGTACCTCCTGAAACTATTGGAAATAGTATGTGAGTTAATATTTGTAAATCACCCAAAGATTTACTCTGCTTATAGTAAGTGCTACATGAAGAATAGTTCAAATGGTAAAAGCTTTGTAAATATTATATTAGTTATTATGGCTGTTCTAAACATTTTAACAGCTTTTCTTTGGATGGCAGTGAGAATCACCTTGGCTGACAGGTTGTTTCTTTTAGGATAGCATGAAACTTATGAGTTGTGGCTTAGGTGTCAGATGGATTAGTCTGTGTTCAAATCTTGGCTATGCCGTTCAGCTGTGAGGCATTAAAAAATTAACCTTATTATGTCTCAGTTTTCTCATTAATAAGACCATTAATGCCTACTTCATAAGATTACTGGAGGATGAGTGAGAGAAAGTTTGAGAAGAGGGTGTCCAGAACATTTGTAATTAATCTCTGAACCTTTTTCTTCATCCTCACAATGAGGGGGTTAAAATGGATTTGATTTTGATTTTCAGACTTCTTTTCTTAGCTGCAAAACTCTCCAGTCAAGCAAAATCTTAGCTAAATATCCAGTTTAACATAGATGGAGGCAGTGGGGTAAAGGTCAGAGGCAGGAGACCCTCTCTCCACCACTGGCTTTCCCTCACATCCCCTCTCAGGATTGTCCCCGAGAATCCCAGGGTTCCTCAGCGCAGTTTGATCATTTATAGGACTTGAAGTCCTCTAAACTATTTTGTTCCAGCTCTAACAAGAACCTGAGAACTGGCATTTGGCTATGGAATATAATTTGAGGTTGAAATTATACCAACACAATTTATTCCCTGTGCTCAGGCCTCTTCTGACTTAGCCAGTTGCTTCCAACACTGCCTCTCACACTCACCAGTGTGACCCTATCTCCCTCCCTTTCCACTTGCTTCTGCCGCATGGAGAGAGGGGGCAGGGGGCTGACAAGAGGCCGCTGCCCGGCTGTCTTGGGCCTCATCTAAGGCCTAGATTTTAGCGTCTAGTGGAACCACACTAAGGCCAGAGGCCGGACTTATACCAGATAAGTCTCTGGGCTGGCTGCAGAGCATGGTTTTAAAACAAAATAAGCTATCTAGAGACAAACGAGCTCTCTCAATTCTTCAGTGCTTTTCTTTAGTTAAGGGTTAAATTACCACTCAGATTGTCTTCTCTAGCCCTACTTATTTGTGTAGGTGTAAACCGTCCTATCAGAACCCCAGTCAGCCGGCTCTGGCTGGGGAGGAGCAGCTCCACTTCCTTTGCGCTCACAGCAGGTCACTTGGCTGCATGAACCCTCAGGGGACGTCCACTTCCACTGAGGTGAAATTCAGAGACTCTTTTCTCAGACCTCATCTCTGACCACACTCCTCATGACCCTTACTACCACAATCATACCTGACTTACTGTAGTTCCTCCAACAGGTGAAGCATCTTCTGCTTTCTGGGCCTTTGCACATGTTGTTGCTACATCTGGAAGACTTTCTGTGGTTCCATCCTTCATCAACTCCTTTCTCATAGAGGCCTTACTTGATCACCTTATCTAAAAAAAAATTCTCAGTCTCTTTCTAGACCTGTGCCCTGCTCTTAGCTCATAGCTCTTCCCTCTAGCCTACATAGAATGGGTGCATAGATTGGCTATTGCCTGTCTCCCATTCCTGGAGTGGAGGGGATATTCGATCTCCTGAGCTACTACTGTATCCTTAGATCCTGGAACAGTGCTTGGCCCATAGGTGCTCAGTGAATACCAGTTAATGAATGACTAGATGATCTAACCTGTTTCTTGTGCAACTGTATTAATGTTACAAACTCACAAGCCTGCAGCCGCATGCAGTGTACATAAATGCATGCAGAGGAGGGGTGGAAGGTATTGTCTCTTGGCTGCTTGTACTGTGCTCAAACTTAACAGTGCCTGGATTTGTGGCCTTTTTAAAGCCTATGTAGGCCCAACAAAAAGGACCAGCCAGACATCCCTTAGCCAGCAGCCCATTGCAACCCCAGATCTGCATTGTCTTAACCACAGCTCATGATCACACCTCTGTTCCCCATTCTTGCCTGGAGTCAGTGGCATTCTGGCTTTATAGTGTGTCACTGGGGTTCAACTGGAACTACATTTCCCAGAATCCCTCTCCCTGTATGGTTCTGAGTTCGAGATAGCCAAAAAAAGTTGGCTAGAGCACGCTCTGTGGGAAACAGTCATGGAAATGCTAGTTACTGCCAGCTACTTCATACTTTCCTACTCTGAGTTCAGCTCTTCTTTTGACTGCTGGCCCTGCAAACTGTCAGCAATCCTGGCCCACCTAATGCGGAGGCGACAGCTTGCCATAGACTTCTCCACCAACTCTCTACTGTGGCTCCTCTCTGTTAGCTGGTAGTGCCTGGCTGCCCAGATCCCTGCAAGCTCCCAATTGTCCATCTGCACCTGTGCTTCAGGAGGGCTGGTTAGGGGATTTTTCTTTAACTTCAACTCCCTTTGTCAGATGTTTATCTGCCAGCTGTTCCCACAGTTGTATCAGGTCTAATTCCTGTAATAAAATCCTATACAGTACTCACTGTCATTCCTCTTCCCGGATGGAACCTCCACTAACATACAGGGAAAGTATCATCCACTCAGTAGGCTAATTAGTGATTCTTTTTCCAGTAATCAACATTATTTTAAATACACATACTGTCTGTCTAAATGCTTAATATCTCTGCCTTTCTCTTCTTAGTAGCATAGCCTCAGTAATAATGTAATATTGTATGTAATATATCTAATATATAATGTAACTTGGTATTTCCCAGAATATTCTCTGATGATTTTAAGTGAGCTATAGATACATGCTTTAAAAATTCTTTTTGAAATAAATACTGTGATACAGAAAATATAACTACCATAGGAACTCATTTCATGGGTGTTATTGTTCAGGATGGAGCCAAATTTATTTAGGTTTAAAAAATGAATGATTGGGGAGTTACTGTGAAGATAAGGCAAAAATCATAAAGGTCCTATGAGAATGACTGACATTTAGGATGCTCTGATCCTTCCTGATGTGAGGAAACCTTGACACGGGGCCAGGAGACCTTGGTTGTACCGCCTCCTCCAGGTGGGGGGTACAGAGGCAGGAGGGTTCTCTATGCATTCAGTGCTGGCAACCTTCGAGAGCACTCGTTCCCTCCTCCCAAATGACCCATCCAGTCCGAGCCCATCTGTGGATCCCTGCCAGCCCCTAATATTTCAGCCTGAACACCTTCTGATTCCTCAGCACTACCCGAACACCTGCCATTACTCATACACTCATTTCCTTCACTTGCTTCTCTCATGACTGCATACCCCTGCATACCGACAACCCTCATTGTCAAAGTTGCCTTCTCTTTTCACCTCTTGATTTTTTTGAATCATATATCAATAAGGGTCAGAGAAAAAATTTTTCTTAATTGCAAAAAAAAAAAAATGCTCCATGAAGAAAATTGAAAATTAAAACTAAAGTGTAGAAGTTCATTCTGCTCCCCCATCACTTTCACTCAAATCTCGTTCTACAGGGGCAGCCTCTTCTGCAATCTGATGTAGATTCTTCCAGGATTTGTTTTCCTTTTAAGTATTTGTACATATATTAAAAAAAAAATGGAGTGTTTTATATTTACTATTCAAGAAGTTTCCTTTTGCATTCATCAATAAATCATGGCCATTTTTCCATGTTATGCACAAACCCACTTCACTTTTTTAACAGTTACATAGAATTTTTCAGTATGCTTTTTTGGGGGGGGTGATTTTTAAAGGTCACTGAACCGCTTTCCATCTGATTACATCAAGTCTAAGTCCTGAGTAAGGCCCTAATGCCCTACAATGTCCGTCGTCTGCAATGATTAACTTCTTTTCTAAGCCTCTAGGATGATACTAGTATGAAACATCCTGGGAAGAATTGAGAAAATAGCCACTCAGGTAATTTTTTTGTGGTTCAGATGAGAAACCACTGTTGAAAAAGACTAGATCTCAGACACAACTTTGGATGTTCATCTTTCTCTTACCTGAGATGCCCTCAGATTTCTTAGTTCCCTGTATTCTAATAAGCCATCTAATAAGCCATCGATCTGTGACTTTTTTTTTTACCTCCTCCATAAAACCTTCCTGAATCAATAGGTGAGATCAGTGTCTCTCTGTATGGGCACAGTTACCACATACACACTCACACACACGCGCACACACACATAATGTAGGGGAGGGGAAAAAACCCTCTTTCTTTTCCCTCTTAGGTTCTGCAACTGGGGCTCTGAAAATGAAATGGACAAAAGTCAGACTGACGAGAGAAAAACAGAGTTTATAAACTTTGGCAGTGCACATGCACACGGGACATGTCGATGATGTGTAGCTCGAAGGGGTGGTTGCAACTTGGGGCTTATACAGCATCTTCAGAAAGAATAACAAATTTGTGGAGAAGTGACAAGATAAAGGAAAAGGGGTTCAGGCTCTTTGAAGTGGTCAACTGTGGGAAGGTAAATGTATGAGGAACACTAATGGAAGAGAAGGGCTGTTTCAATAAGGTTTGCTATGTACGTTACACCTCTGGGCTAAGAGTCTCTGGTGACTGAGGCATCCTGCCCTTCCTGGCATAGGGAGGGCACCTTTGCCACAAGAGATTTTATATCCTGCTGTTAGGTAGAAAGGAGGAGGCAGAGTCCTTCCTGCATCTGCTGTTTCTCAGGCGTCTTCAGCTCACAATAATCCTTATGCTAAAGTGGTGTATTTTGAGGAGGCGTATTCTGATTTCCTGTAATACGTCCCAGGAAGACTACATTCCTACCATTGCTGCCTCTGACATTAGCTCTTCCTGTTAATAAATTCAGCTAATATGGATTAAACACAATTTATATGCCAGTGAATGTGCTAAGCATGTCACATAGTCTATTTCATTTAATTCTTTCAACAACTCTGTGTGGCTCAAAGAAGTCATGTTAACCTGCCCACAATCACACAGCTAGTAAGTGGGAATAGACCAGGACTCTGACTCAGTGCTGCATGACCGCGGGTTACTTCTGGTTCTCCACAGCCTCCCCACGAAGATGGGGCTAAAAACTCAGCCAGCAGTTGGAGTGCAGTTATCTTTACCTAACGGGAATTTTGCTGTGCCAAGCACCCCCTAAGGCTAAGAGGCTCCTGTTATCCATCTTAACTTGTTAGCCCTGGGAGGTGAGGAAGGTCTTTACACACAATGGGCACTTAAATCCATTTGAATGATGACTCTGCTGCCTTTATAACCATGACAGCAGTTCAGACTGGAGTCCGGCACTCTGGGCTGCTCGATAAATCCCTGTCCGAGTGATTGCTGATGGCTTGTTTTCTTTCCTTTGCTGGAGTATTTATAGAAGAACTTTCAGCAAGCTCCAAAACATAATACTCTCCAGAGATCCTGTTTGGACCTTCAGACTATGTCCTGTAAAGAAAAAAGTCGCTAGGATTTCAGATAAGGCTCAAATATTGATTTGAAAGTACCTCTCAGAGAACTTAGCTATGCTTAGTTGAATCCTGTGTTATTCCTATCCAGTTCTACCACAATTTAAAATAAGCTATTAACATATTTAAATAAACTCTGACTAAAGTAAATTTTAAAAAATTATTTTAGTAATTTTCTTGCCAAAAACAAGTTGTTGAATTACTTCAGACTCTTCTCAGAATCCAAGAGTCAAACAGGAAATTTACAAACCATGTAGTCCAATACCATTATTTTTCAGAATAAGACAGAGATACAGAGGAGAGAGTGAATTTGCCTGAGGTCACAAAGCTACTCTTTGCCTCAGTTATAAGTAAACAAATCAAACTTCATATGTGTAACAGATTCTTTTGGATGTGTTGACCATTCCTGAATTTATTACTTTTTTTGTGGTATCTTTCAGTGCCTGGCATAATGCAAACACAATATACAAGTGCTCAAGAAATGTTTACTGAACTGGACAAAGTTTCAAAAGTATGATGTTTCCAGGTACAATATTTGCTTTTATCAGTTGATCTAAATAATTTATAAAAATAAAAATGTGTGCAACTGTAAAAGAAAAAGTGAAGTACAGCCAGTCAAGGAAGACTTTGTTCAAGACTGTTGCAGTAGGGGAGAGAGATTGAACTCAACTCTGCTGAAACAAAAGGTGGAGAGAATTTTTAAACATTCCGATGAGCTAGTAAACAAGTACTGGAAGATGTTAGTGGGGATGTTGGTCATCTGGGTCTACTTTTAGGCTCCTACCCTCCCACAAAGACTGGGGTATAGGGACACTCTCTTTCTTGATGATTACATTTCAAAGGAATGGCTCCTAGGTCTTTGAGAAAGATTTTCTTGAGTGTGGCAAGAGGTTAGGGGAAAATTTACCTCTCAAAGGGAGAGAAAGAATTTATGATGGCAAAATGTCTAAAATAAATGCTCTAAGAAAAGGGAGGTCAGGGGCCAATGGTCAGGAAGAAGCCTGTGTATAGTTTAGTCAAGCTGAGGGAAATGCTAATATTGTCTTGGTCAGTACCTCCTGATAAAGAAGGAAGTTTAAACACATGTATTTACTTTTACTCTCTCCCCAAACCCCAATAAACTGCTAGCAAAAATATTTTGTTAAGGCTTAAAACCACAAGGATAAAGAGAACAGGAGTGGAGATAAGAGGAAAGAATTTTTGGAAACTGGGAAGCAGGTAAAAGAGCAAAAACTGTCTTTTGGTGGACTGAGAAGGTTCATTCATTCTGGTTATGTGGAAAGCTAAGAAGCAGCCCCATTTACGTTGCAACCCCCTCAACATGTTTCTGAATTGTCATTATCAGGAATATCTGGATGTGAAGATTGGGATAAAAACAGGGAGATTGTTTGAATAGCAGAAATGAAAAACTCAGTTAAATGATTGGAAGATTAGTCTGAGGACATCTAACGGCAAATGGAACAAAAAAGGCAAAGTGATGAGAAAAGTGGAGAGAAAATGTAAGAAAATTAAAGAACTAATCCCTGAAATCAAATATCAAAAAAAAAAGGAGTTTAAGAAATAGAACAAAGAATATAGAGGGGGGGAATTAAACAATCAAATAATGCAAGATAACTTGCCAGCAGCACATCAAAAGGCTTCCATGCTAAATGCATCATTGTGAAATTTTAGAATGTTAGGACAATAAGAGATCCGGTGAGTTTCCAGAGAAGAACAAAAGAGGTTATCTGTAAAGTGAAGAGTCAGAATGACAGTAGCATTTGCAAGTGAAAAGGCAATGGAGCAGTGCCTTAAAATTCTGAAGGAAATTTTTTGATTAAAAAATATTTTCCAATAGAGAATTTCAACCTTTCCAAGCTATTACTTATATGTGAGGTCAGGCTAAAGAGAGTTTTGGATGTCCTAAGTCCCCCATATTTTACCTCCCATGCCGTTTTTCTCAGGGAGTTAATGTGTATCACTGAAATTGAGGAATGAGCTGAGAGAGAGGAGCATGGAATGTAGGAATAAAGAGCAGGGAAGAGGAAAAACAGCATTTTGGGGAGGATGGGGAATGTTAATTCCAAGATCACAGGTGTGCCCAGCTTACATGGCAAGTTTAGACTACAAATACTATATGGTCTCACTTACATATGGAGTATAAAAAAGCCAAACTTGTGAAAACAGAGAGTAGAGTGCTACTTACTGGGGGCTGGGAGGTAGGGGAAAGGGGGAGATGTTGTGTGAGGGTACAGACTCACAAACTAGTAGGTAAATAAATCCCGGAGATCTAGGCCACAGCATAGTGATTTTAGTCAACAATATTGCATTATAAACTTCAGAGTTGCTAAGAGACTAGATTTTAATTGTTCTCTTACATTTTATTTTTAGGACTGTGATCCAATTTGAGTTACTTTTTGTTTTTTTTGTATATGATGTGAAGTAAGAGTTGAGGATTTTTTCGTTTTGCACTTGGATGTCCAGATTTTCTGGCCCTGTTTGTTCAGAAGTCTTTCTCTGTTAAATTACCTTGGCACCTTGTCAAAAATGAATTGATCGTGTATGTATGAGTCTTTTTCTCCCCTCTTGAATTGTCTTTGTTGGAATAATGCTGGCCTCAGAGAATGACTTGGGAAGTAATCACTTCTCTTTAATTTCTTGGAAGAGTTTGGGTAGAATTGGTTTTTTCTCTTTCTTAAATGTTCGCCAGAATTCCCCAATGAAGCCATATGGACCTGGAGTTTTAGTCATGGGAAAGTTTATAAATAGGAATTAAATTTTAAAATAGATACAGAGCTATTCAGGTTATCTATTTCTTTTTGTATGGACTTTGATAAATTCTGTATTTCAATTAATTTGTCAAATTAATCTCAGTTGTCAAATTTTTTGGCATGGTACTTGTTAGTACAGAGTAGTTCTTAATAATCTCCTATCTTTTTAATACTTTCTGGTACTACTTTAGTTGCATCATAGTTGTGTTTTTACTTTCACTCAGTTCAAAATACTTTATCATTTTTTAAATTTATTTTTTGACCCATTGGTTATTTTTTAAGTGACTTAGTTTCCAAATATTTCAGTATTTTTCCAAATAACTTTGTTATGGAATTTTAGTTTAATTTTGGTCAGAGAACTTGTTTTGTATTACTTGAACCCTGTTACAGTTTTTGAGACATTTTTAATGAAGTATAGTTGATTTACAATTATATATTGATTTCAAGTATACAACATAGTGATTCAATATTTTTATAGATTATATTATGCTTATATTATAAAATATTGGCTATATTCCCTGTGCTATACAATATGTTCTTGTGGCTTATTTATTTCATACATAGTAGTTTATATCTCTTAATACCCTCCCCCTACCTTATCCCTTCCTTTACCCCTCACCTACTTGGTAACCACTAGCTGCTTCTCTATATCTGTGAATCTGTTTCTGTTTTGTTATATTTATTTGTTTGTTTTATTTTCTAGATTCCACCTGTAAGTGTTAACATACAGTATTTGTCTTTCTCTGGCTGATTGATTTTACTGAGTATAATACCTCCGGATCCATTTGAGACTTCTTTTATGCACCCAGGATATGGTCTAACGTGGTAAATGTTCTGTATGCACTGGAGAAGAATGAGTATTCATTATGCCCTTGTTCAGTGGAGTGTTCTAGAAATGTCAGTTAGGTCAAACTGGTTGATAGATTGCTTAAATTTTCTATATCCTTACTGATTTTATGTCAGCTTGATTAGTTATTGAGAAAGAGGTGTTGAACTCTTCAATTATAATTGTAGATTATTTCTCCTTGCAGTTCTATCAGTTTTGTTCCATGTGTTTTGAAGATCTGTTATTAGTTGCGTTAACTTTTAGGATCGTTATGGTCTCTTGATTAATTAACCTTTATCAGTATGAAATAACCTTTTTATTTCTGGTAATGTTCTTTGTTGTGAAATCTGTATTGCCTGACATTAACATAGAAAATTAAGCTTAAATTATTTTCTTATCTATTTTTTGTAGTATTAGCATGATATATCTTGTTTCATCTTTTTACTTCTAACATATTTGTGTTCTCATACGTGAAATGGACTTCTTGTAAGCAGCGTATGGTTGTGTCCTTCTTTATCCAACGAGACAATCCCTATCTTTTAATTGGAGTATTTACACTATTTATATTTAATACGATTGTTGATCCTTATGAATTTTTTCTCCATGCACTGTTTCCCCACCCCCCGCAGTACTCTGCTTCACAAGTTTCGGCCAACTCAGTCTTCTCATACTCAATTTCTGTCTACTCAAATAGAATTCTCTACTTGTGCTCTCTCTCCCCATGATTCATGATCCAGAAAAGCCTCCACACAGACAGCCAGGGTGATTACTGGGCTCACCTCATGCGTTTCCATTGTCTGAGAGAGCACACGGTCCTGTGTTGCCTGTTGTCTAATATCCTAAAACTGTTTCCTCATTTATTTTGTCCAGTTTTCTTGTTTCTGGTGAGAGGGTGAGTCTCGTCCAGTTATTCAATCATGGCTGGAGTGGAGAGCTCCCTCAAAATCTTTTGAAGTCAATAAATTAGCTAAGAAAATCTTGACATATATGCTGCGAAATGCTTGATATAAAATGATATAAATCGAGATGTGTCAATTTAATATAAAATGATAGAAGTGTGGCAATATAATGTCTGCTTCACTCATTCCCTTGCGTCCTACCCATATCCTCACATTAGACTCTCTCTCAGGGTAATGAGAGTTAGCCTCCTCTTATCCTTTGTACCTTTCTGCATTACAAGTCATGGTGTCCATGTGTGCACCCCAGTATACCCCACCCTCAGGTCAAGCTTTTTCAATGCAATATAAATGATTTTAATTGTAAAAGTAAGGATAGACTGTAATAAACCACTCCCCAGCATTTATAGTGCCCCAGCTTTGAAGACAGCTTGGCGTGAGGTGCCTTGGTGGGATGTTGCTGTCCTCCCCATGCTCACATTATTTTGCAATTAGACTCCTTTACAGCAGGGTCCCTGAGAAGTCTGTATTTCCTTTCAATCTAAAAATAGCCAGGAGAATTTTTTTTTTTCACAGAGCACAAATGATTGCTACTTTATGTGCACTTCTGATATGTTTACCCTCTCCTCCCTGCATCCTCCTCCTCTTCTTCCTTACTATCATTTATGATCATATTTAAAAACTTACTTAAGCTTTGCATTTTATAAACTATATTACATTGTTATAATGAACACAACAATTTTGTAATGAAAGTAACTTTAACTTCTACTCTTTAGACAGAAATACATAAATGTTGCAAGGCTTGCTCAAGATCAGGTATGGGTCAGGTTATTACAGAGCTACGACAAAGTGCCAGGTCTTCTGATTCCAAATTCCATGTAGATTTTTTGCTGTACTACCTTATCTTCCCTGTAGGCCCTTTCATATTTAGTGGTCAAATTGTTTTCTCTTAGTTACTCTTGCCTTCAAAACTCATGTTTGATGTAATTTTTTTAATCCCAGAGGCTCTCAATCTCCCTGGTGTTCCAGAGCTATATTCCTTTTATAACATGTTAGAAGGATCCCTTTCTAAACAAGGTTCACAGTATAACTGTTTGTTGTTAATGCTTCTGTCTTGATGAACAGGTAAAGTTCTTAAAAACTGTTTATAAGTCCATTTGTTCATGCTTCCAAAACATTACTTCTAAATTGGTTACTCTGTCCATATCCATGTAAAGTTAGTTTTCATCAAAGAACTTTGCATATTGATGGATTTAGTTCAGAGTTTCAGACTTTCTTGGCCCCTTTCTTATCACTTTTTTACTCTCCAAAAGCTTTGCACTTTTGGACATGATGGAGTTAACAGTGTTAATAAACGAACTCAAAAAGCACAAACACATATCATGTGCTATCACTTATATGTGGAATCTAAAAAATGATACAAATGAACTTATTTACAAAACAGAAACACTCACAGACATAGAAAACAAATTTATGATTACCAAAGGGGAAAGGCAGGGAGGGATAAATTAAGAGTTTGGGATTAGCAGATGCAAAGTACTGTACATAAGACAGATAAACAAGGTCCTACTGTGTAGCACAGGGAACTATATTCAATATCTTATAATAATCAATAATGGTAAAGAATATGAAAAAGAATATATATGCATGTATGTAACTGAATCACTTTGCCGTACACCAGAAACTAACAACATTGTAAACCAACTATACTTCAATTAAAAAAAAAAAACAACAAAACCACACACACACAAACACAGTCTGGCCTGCAGATATGAGTGTGTTTACAGATCTGCGTATGTTTAGTCTGCACAGAGCTTTTATAAAAAGTGATAGCTGCAAAATTTAAAACTAGGAGATTTCACATAAAAATAAGAACTTTCACACTGCCTTGAAAAATCAGAACATCTTGTAACAGTGGCCCCTAGCCCCTCCTGATAACACTGGCTAGACCTGCGTTTTGGCTGCCCTCTTTGATAAGGCAGGCACTACTTGGTCTGTCATATATTTTACTTTCCTCTTGTCTTTTACTGGTCCCACTGCATTTACTTACTTTATCTTCCTGAGGTTATTATTTCGGCTGCAGACTGACAAACTTTAGTCAAGACTAAGGTGTCTGGGCACAACCATCATGCCATCTGTTGGTGAAGAGCAGGATGGTGGGCTATGGCTCTGAAAAGTTGCTTTGTTCATCTGTACGAATGGTTGTGAATTGAAAGTTTGCAAGTAGAACTTAATATTTATCAAGAGAAGCACTTATATTTATTAAGTATGGATATGTAGCAGCAAAAGTATTCCCCATATATCCGACACCTGTGTAGCTCCAGTGAACTCCTAACCTTGGCAGGCCCTTCCGGAGGTTTGGGTACGTGCGTATGTGCATGTGTGCGTGCACTGTGGGGATATAGGTCATGGAGAAGTTAGCAGTCTGCTTCCCTTGAAGATTCTTCTCAGAGATCTGGCCGTACAGGATTTTGTTCATCTGGGTTTTTGGAAGAGGTCCCACCTGTTGAACATGACTTCTCATCACATAGCAGAAAGAGGACAACATGTGGAGTCAAAAAACCCTGGTAACAGTCTTATTTCTGCCTGTTCCTATTTGATCTGGATCAAGCTACCAAGTTGGTGTGGTCTTTGGCTTTCTGATCTAAGAATCAGGATAATAAGAACTGTGCAATTTAACAAGGTAGTTGTGTGATAATCTATGTCAGGTTGGAAACAGGTATGGCGAAAGACATAAATTATGCCACACACATCATGTTTATGGCTGGTTTATATAATGCTTTAGACTGGAAGGTTGAATGATATCCCATTAATTTTGCAAAAGCTTTTTTTTTTAAATTTAGCAGAAGTCAATAAATTTTAAAAACAGCTCTCTCCTAGAGTTTCAGTAATAAATGCCACGTGATCAAGTATGGTAGGATCATCTACACAGCTCTATTATTCTAACATCTCTCAGTCCTGGGCAGACCTTCTTTGTGGAATATAACTGGTCCCCAGAGTTAAGGGATAATAGCAGGAAAGCTTTGCCTTGGGGCTCTGCCTTTCTCTTGCTGTAGGCTCTCTTCCTATGAATGGTCAGCTGTTACCATGGCTTCAGTATCACATTCTTTAAAAAATTTTTTTAAAATTTAAGTATAGTTAGTTTCTGGTGTACAGCATAATAGTTCTGTCATACATATACATACATATATTCATTTTTATGTTCTTTTTCATTAGAGGTTACTACAAGATATTGAATATAGTTCCCTGTGCTATACAGTATAAACTTACTGTTTATTTTATATATAGGAGTTACTATCTGCAATCTCAAACTACAAATTTTTCCCTTCTCACTCCCTTTCCTCCTGGTAACCGTAAGTTTTTTTTCTGTGTCTGAGTCTGTTTCTGTATTGTAAATAAATTCATTTGTCTTTTTTAAAACATTCCATGTATAAGTGATATCATATGGTATTTTTCTTTCTCTTTCTGGCTTACTTCACTTAGAGTAACAACCTCCAGGTCCATATATGTTGCTGCAAATGGCATTATTTTAGCATTTTTAATGACTTAGTAGTATTCCACTGTATAGATATACCAAACTTCTTTATCCAGTCATCCGTCGATGGACATTTAGATTGTTTCCATGTCTTCAGTATTGTAAATAGTGCTGTTATGAACATTGGGGTGCATGCATCTTTTTGAATTAAGGTTCCCTCTGGATATATGCCCAGGAGTAGAATTGCTGGATCATATGGTAAGTCTATTTTCAGTTTTTTTGAGGAATCTCCATACTGTTTTCCATAAGGGCTGCACCAAATTGCATTCCCATCAGTGTAGGAGGGTTCCCTTTTCTCCACACCCTCTCCAGCATTTATCGTTTGTGGACTTTTGAATGATGGCCATTCTGACTGCTGTGAGGTTAATACTTCATTGTAGTTTTGATTTGCATTTCCCTGATAATTAGTGATATCGAGCATTTTTTCATGTGCCTATTGGCCATTTGTATGCCTTCATTGGAGAACTGCTTGTTTAGGTCTTCTGCCCATTTTTGGATTGGGTTGTTGTTGTTTTTTATTATTATTTAGTTGTATGAACTGTTATATATTCTGAAAATTAAGCCCTTGTTAGTCTCATCTTTTGCAAATATTTTCTTCCATTCTGTAGGTTGTCTTTTTGTTTTGCTTATGGTTTCCTTTGCTGTGCAAAAGCATATAAGTTTAATGAGGTCCTGTTTGTTAATTTTTGCTGTTATTTCTATTGCCTGGGTAGACTGCCCTAGGGGAACATTGCGGGATTTGTGTCAGATAATGTTTTGCCTGTTTTCTTCTAAGAGGTTTATAATGTCTAGTATCACATTCTCACCAGTGTTTTTATGACCTCTCACCTGAGGTCCACGTACTGCTTTGATTATCTAAGTGATATTTTCTTTTGAATTTCCCTGCATCATGTCACAGTCCATGAATTCAAAACCCAATTAATTTCCCTTCCCAAATAGAGGCTCTTCTAAAGTCTCCTCTCTGTCAGTGGCATCAGCATTTTCTGAATTCAATGTAACTAGATTTATTCAGTGATTAACATGGGCACGATCAGTGGGTTTGGAATAACCTGTAACCCAGTCTTCGCCTTTATTCCTTGTATCTAGTCTTTGTGTGTGTGTATATATATATATATATATGTATTCATTGAAGTATAGTCACTTTACAATGTTATATCAATTTCTGGTGTACAGAGTAATGCTTCAGTCATACATAAACATACATATATTCGTTTTCATGTTCTTTTTCACCATCAGTTACTACAAGATATTGAATATAGTTCCCTGTGCTATACAGTATAAACTTGTTTTTTTGTCTATTTTATATATATTATTATCTGCAAATCTCAAACTCCCAATTTATCCCTTCCCACCCCCTTCCGCACTGGAAAACAAACCATAAGTTTGTTTTCTATGTATTCCTTGTATATAGTCTTGATAGGTCTTTTTCAATATCTTTCTCATCTCTCCTTCCTTCTCCATTTTACCTATTCCAAGTTAGTCTAAGGCCTCCTCACTGCTACTTGAATCATAATGGAAATCCAGCCTAAGGGTCCTGAAATTTAGCTTTTCATGAAAACCTTTCAGTGGTTTCCTAAAGACTGTACCATTTAGTTTGAGTGTTTATGCCTGTCTTAAGGCTTTCCATATTCTAACCTTACGTATTTTCATTTTGTCTCTCATTTCTTATTAGTCAAACCCTCCACTCCTTCAGCCTAGTCTCTGCATGTTTTCCTTATATGGACACTCTTCTTCTGCGTCATACAAGACCTAAGAGGTCCAGTCATATGCCACTCCCTTTCTAAGTCTTGTCCGACTATTCTTTCCTGTCCTTGTTTCCCTTTTCCTACACTTCTATAAGAGTAACAGTCTGTCCTGCAATTACCACACTCATTTACCCATACTTCTTGCTCACCATTATTCATTAGTGCCAGTTTTGCCTCTTCAACTAAACTATAAACTCTCTGAGGCAAGATACCACATCATGCTGAATCTCTCTCTCTCAAATTCCTTGTATGTGGTAAACATCGATTGAAGGAAAAATTGAATACCTTGTTGATTTATTGGGATAAGTGAATTGAGTAATAGATTCACTTAGGTTTTGACAAGGCTTAACTTACTTTTCAATACATACATCCCTCTTGGGCAGGTAAGTTGTGTTTTTTAATAAATGGAATGAAGGAAGTGCTGTAACCTACTTTTAAAGTAAAAATTGAGACCCAGTCTGATGAGTACAGAATGTACTTTAAAAGGCAGTGGAACAGGATCTTTGAAATCAGACTTGTTCTAGAAAAATCTAGAATATTTGGGGAAAAAAATCATTAGATCTCCTAAATTCATCATATTTCTGATGCTTAAATACCACTGGCCCACAAGAGAGGAAATCAGAACAATGTTGGCTATGGAAACTGACAGTGGGATTGATTGTCCAACGAAAGTGACAGGAACCTTCCGCCCACACAAGTACCATGTCATTTTTCCACGAACCCGGCCCTCAGTGATTAAGTATGTGTACTTGAGAATGCTTCCAAAGGTTTGAGCAATCCATCTGGCATTTGACACTATGGGATTTGTTATTGTGGTACTATGCCAGCACCAAGAATTATTTAATTGCATTAGTCATCAAGCAGCAGTGCCACTAATCTTGGATCTTCCTGTGTGCTGTCTGGCTTGTGTGTTCGAGAGACCAAACAAACAAAGCTGAGCAACTACAGACTTCTCCCATATTTAGGTCTGAGGTCTGGAGGTTCTGACCCCAGCTCCCAACTAGTCCTGTGGTAAAACTGTAAGGACTTGTGCTTATGCAAAGGAGGCGTAAGTGAGGTCCGAACTGTAAGAATTGAAGCTGCCGAAAGGCTTTGTTCATCCAGAACACAGCTTCCTAGTCACATGCTGAAGCTTTCCACAGTCTTACCATTGGAGTGATTTCTATATATTTGAGTGATGGCTCTAAGAAGTCCAAGTGTAAATACAAATATGTCACCAGGAATTAGTTACCTCTTTACCCCTTGGTTCTCTGCTCCGGTCTGTAACAGCTAGCTAGCTTCCTCAGGCTGGATACTGAGGGAAATGAAACCGAGTAGGCTGGTTGTTTTGATGGGCTCAAAACACAAAGGTTATGACCATGAGATACTGATGGTTAGAGAACACAGTGTTATAGAGGGGGTAGAGGGACAGGGAAGAGGGGGAAACTTCCTACTTTATGACTGCCTGTATCTCATGTGACATTTCATGACTTCACATACCAGATACCATGAGACTAGAGCCTAGCCGTTATTTTGCGAAGCCCTTTAGCTTTGCCAATTGACACATTAGAAACTTACTCAAAACTTCCTCCCAACTCTCTAAAAGTTCAGCCAAGAAAAAAGAAGTTTAAAGGCAAGGCAGAGGGGAAGATAAAAACCAGACATTCTGTTTCCAAAAATTCAACTTCCTTCTTCATCTGTAAAATCTCGCTTTCTGCAAAATGTTGCCCTGTTGTGGAAGATTTTGTACTTCTACCTTAACACCCCCTTGGAGTCCTCTCTGCACTCCTTTGTACATCTCTAGGATAACATAATCCCAGGACTACTAAACTCTTCCTTGCCTGTGGCAGGAGAACCAAAAAAGGATTTAGAAGTGATTGGGCAAAGTTCATGATGGAGACTAATGTGGGTGGGTAGCCTCCCAGTGGATGAATAATTGGCTAGAAGCAGTATGTGGAACTCTGATGGGCAAATGTGAGGCAGAGGAGAAGACATAGAACAATGAATCACAGTAAATGGTTCTTTAGAAACATCCTATCTGCCCACTATTGATTTGAGACCTGTTTTAAGAAAACTGTTTACTTCAGTATCATCTGAGTATCAGATTTTGGTTTACTTTAGCAGGCATATAGATATTAATTAAAACATCAAATTTTGTAAAATTCATCTTCACGATATGAAATAAACACTACTACCTTCTCATCCTTTTTAAACTGCTGAGCTTCTACCTTATAATAAAATTGGCTTTCCCATCAAGAATCTGAGAAGGAAAATATCACTGGATAAGATTATAAATGTCATTCCCATGCCTATGATTGTTATTTCAAAATTGGAAATCAAAGCAAACTTCATTCATTAGCAAAACAAACTAGGGACTTGTTTCTCCACCTAAATAAACTTTTAGATGCCCTGATTACATTAAGAGCCAAAAAATTTTTTTGTTCTAGTTAGTCTCCTTTAAGAGCGCTCTTTTGGCTGCTATGATGCACTCATCTGTCACATCCAGCTTGGCCCACCTTAACCCTTTCTGCCTCGTATGGAAGAGGGTAGACTGATTACAGCTGGTACAATAGAGTCACTGGCTCATTCAGTCAAAGCTTATGACGAACTTCGGCCTGTTCCTCCAAGATTTATTCCTCAAAATGATCCCAGAGAGCAGTCACTCTGACTATACCAAGAAGGCCCTGAGAAGGACAGGGTTTAGAACAGCACAGGATCATATACATGCTTCCTTTGCAACTCATCCTTCACCTTGGCAGGCGTACATCCTCAAGTTCAGTTCAGGACTTAGAATGACCAAGAGACTGAAACAAAGTAGATTTGGCTACATTGACCTGGAGTGGATTCCTGGCCGAAAACCCAGGGCACTGACTTGAGTGGTCAGATTTCCAAAATATAAAAGGAAATAGCAAGGGAAAATGAGAAAAGAGAATGGTGTGTGTGTGTGTGTGTGTGTGTGTGAGAGAGAGAGAGAGACTGTGCTGGATGCTGCTTGTTCACCTCTCCAGGCTCACTTTCCACCCTTTTCTAATGTGATCTTGCCCTGGAAAGCTGACCTGTTGTAGATCAAAGGGTTCCCATGCCCTCTGACTTCCATGGGTTCGACCAGTGGGAGCGCTGGCAGGAGTTCTGAAAGCTAGAAGAGAGTAAAGTTGTAGTTGTCAAGGGCTGACTGCATCCACCTATGAAAGCCACAGCTCCTGCCAGGTGGCTTCTCCAAGAGGTTCTCATAACTTTGTTCCCATTTTACCTTACACACCTAGCGGTGGTAATGGTGATAACAGACCCTTGCTGCTGCCAGTTCTGGGATCCTACAGTATCCTCTGTTGGTTCCCTTAAAGCCTGCCCACACCTTAATAAATAAGCCCTTTATTAAACTCTCCCCAAATCAAATCATTTGAGTGTGGTATTGGTTTCTCAAGACTTGGATTGATACATGTTCGAAATACCAGAGTTTTTGCAAAGGAAGTGATGGAGATTGAGCTTAGGAAAGGCAGGTTAAGATCATAGTAATTTTATTCCTGGTTCTAGGGTTATTGATGCCAATGGAACAGGCCTGTCCTTTTGTCTCCACCCACAATACAATATAAACAAATAGAAAAAGCAGTACAGCAGGAGTCAGAAGACTCAGAATCCAGTCCAGTATTTACCCCACACTGGGTATGTGGCCTTGGTCAACTAATTTAACTTTTGTACAGCTCAGTTTTCTCATATATAGGAAATTCAAATAACATAATGCTTTGAAAAAAGCCGTCTCCATACTTATCTATAACAATCCTGCAGGAATTTTTAGGCCTAGCAGAAATACCACCTCCTTTGAAGATTTCCTTGAGACTCCCATGAAGAATTAATTTTTTTCCTTTGTTTTCATATACCAGTTGATTAAACCTCTATTAAAATATTTATCCCATTACATTATAGATGAGTATAAATTTATTACTTTAGTTGCATGATCTGCTCTTTGTAGGTTGCATTCCAAGCACCAGGCATGTTGCTTGGCACATAAAGATCTCAGCTCAAATTCATTGGATGAATGCATATTCTCGTCTATTCTCGTCTCTTCATCCTGTTTATATACTTCCATTTATCTTACTATCACCCAGGCTTGCCCGACGATAGTCTTGTTTCACAGTGCTTGTCCCACTTGTAACTTCTGGGAGTAGCCCTAAGGACTGTATGACGCCACACTAACTGAACCAGGGATAAACTCCAAAGGCAGCCTGCACAGACAGCTAGCCATGTACTGTCTGGTTGGACCAGTGAGCTATCCCAATCAGATTTTTCTTCCAAAAATTTGTACCATGTTGTAGTCAGTAAGAGAGCTTTGGAACAGGAGGGTATCAGACACTTGGGACATGGGTGTTTTTGAGATCATGTAAAAGCTGACGAGTAGGCTGAAGAGGCAAGCCTGCGGAGGGGAGAGAGTGAAGGAGGCATGCAGAGACAAGTGAGGTGAGAGGCCACACTGCTGCTGACAAATGGGAATCCTAATCATGGGGCTTTACAGACCCTAGGAGGCGGGGTTGCGTTGTGCTCCCCAGTCTTAGATTCTGCGACACTTATCAGTGTCCCTCTGTGTCTCCTGTGTACTTGAACTACCTTCAGTGGGTTTCTGTTTCTTGGCCATCTGGTGAGTTCTGACTGGAAGATCTGTCTTAGTTTTCTTTCATGGTCCCAACAGGGTTGCTGAGATGGTGAGTGAGTTAAGCCTGGCATGATACCAGCTCTGCTCCTGGCGGGGACTGCTGTGGCCACTTTGTATTTGTCAGATTCTGCTTCTGGCTTGTCCTGTTTCTTACATTCATGGGCTTTCTTCCTGTTCACAAGGTTTTCATAGCTTGGATGAAACGGTCTTTCTCTCATACCTGCTGAGCAGATGTCCCCTTTCCTTTGCTATCAAGTGTCACAATCATTTTATTCTTAACCACTTTGTTCCTATAGCTCATTGTCCCTTTTTTCATAGGTTCTCACATGTCACAGAACTTCTGATACCCTATGTGTCTCCAGGGGAAAAAACAGAGTAAGGACAAGCAAAAAAAAAAAAAGAAGCTTTTAATCAAACAGTTCATATAGGTAAGCCCTAGGCCTGGGGAACCTCCAGTCTTAACCTCATCTCCCACATCTGAGTCAGGCGCTATCCTTCTGGGACTCTTGGTTGACAGTGGTTCCAGTGGACCCAGACACACTGAATCAAATGGTACGATTGATTTGGGACCCCTTTACTGAGTTGCTTCTGGGGTCTGGTGAAGGGAAGCAAACTACGTACCAAAGCAGCTGAGCATCATCTGAACTCCTGAGGGTTAGAACCAACTGACCCCCCATACTCAGGATGGGAAAGTTTCTAGGGGCAGTTCTAATGCCTGGAGATGCTCAGAATCAGACCTCGTCATATGGCTCTAAATTCAGTATCAGTTTCTGTTGCAGTGGTTTGAGAAGTGCTGAAACAGAGAGGAGAAGTAGGAACCTGAAAGAGGAAGAGGAGAAAAATGGCCTTGGAAAAACGCAGCAGATGTGCCGCTTTCTTACTGTGAAGGTGGTGAGTTTTTAGCAACTACCTTGTTTATGAAGTAGTTTCTATGGCAAAATCCCATCCTTTGAGCTACAGTTTAAGTGCTTGCATTCTGCTTTTAGGAACATTTACTAATGGTTTCATTGAATATCCACAATAATAGATTCATTAAATACTTGATTAATTATTAAAGAAATGATGTAACATCCACTTATAGAGCCCACTAATTGTCTTTATAAATATTATAAGTTGCAAGCTTAGAGGAGTGGTCTTTTTCTTTTTCTTTCTTTCTTTTTTTTTTTTTGGCTTCCTAATGGCTTTCACAACAAAAATGATAGGACAGAAAAAATACTGATAGCATGACCAACAACTTGGCTTTACTTCCAAGGATCATAAGTGATCATCAGAGGTTATGCAATGGCACTTGAGAGAGGGGAAAACTGAAGGAGGAAATCTAAATTCTTTGGCCAGATGTTCCATTTGTTTTGACCAGAGCCTTTTCACCATCTCTCTCCCACGTCTGTGATCAGGGATTCATTTAGTCAGCTGTGTTACCTTTCAACACGGGAGCAAGTCAATATCCTTCAAACCTCAGAGTGAATAAATATCACCTCCAGTTACAAAGAGGTTTATTCCTTGCTTTAAAGTGAGGACCCAAACCTTGAAGTTTATTAAAAACCTATTGAAAAAACAGTGAGTGATAAAATACAGTTCAGTGTCACAGTTTTTAAAAAGAAGAATGTGGGCATCTTTAGAAAGACGTAATGATAAACACATTTAACCTGTTAGTCCCTGGTGAGCTGTAAGTAGAGTTCTGAAATCTCAGAGCCTGAGGTAATCACGTGAGCCTGGGCAAGGATGGCCTGAAATCACATTCTGGTGACATTACAAATTAGACATTGACCTGGGGCTATTATTTAATATCTCAAGCCTCAGTTTATCTGCAAAAAAAGGAGAGTAGTAAAAAAAAAAAAAGGAGAGTGAAAAATAATATCATTTCTCAGGATTATTACGGAAATTAAAATAGGTATCTTGTAAGAGCTTAAAAGTTTGCTGGTAGAGGTGTTCCCACATATATGACTATATATTCCAGTCCATCTGAACCACATTCAACTCCCTAAGTTATGAAATCCGAATAGTGGTGTGGGCTGCTATGCCATAGGGTGGCTTATAAACAACAAAAATAAAGTTCTCACAGTGTTGGATGCTGAGAAGTTCAAGATCAAGGTGCTAAGGATTCAGTGTCTGGGTGAGCCTGTCTTGCTGATTCATAGACAGCTATCTTTTCATGTCCTCACATGGTGGAGAGGTGAGGGGTCTCTCTGGGGCTTCTTTTATAAGGGCATTAAATCCCACTTATGAGGGTTCTACCCTCATGACCTAAGCACCCTCCAAAAGCCTTACCTCCAAATATATCACATTGGGGATTAGATTGCAGTATGAGAACTTGGGGGGACACAAACATTCAGTCAGTTGCAAGCTGTATCTTTTATTTATGTGAACAGCATCTTCTCTCTCTTGGATGCTAGCCCACAGCAACAAAATCATAATTTTCCCTGTGTGTGGGCCAGTGGCCCAGGAAGAGGATGATCTGATCCATCTACCTACTGGGGATCAGGCAAGTCTTATGCTGTTTCCAGCCTTTTCTCTGTCTTTTGCCGCTCTGTGGTTTATTTCATCTCATCTCAGCCTACCTCCTTTACTTTTTTCTCTCTTTCCCTTTTTACCTAATCTATTTATTATCATCGAATTTCCTAATTATGACTTGTGAGAATAATACTAAAGACACCCCTGTTTTTGAGGAAAATTAAGTATTGATGTAACAAAAACTGATGCCATCAACTTTAATTCTTTAAAAGGGCCAAGCTAATCCCTTCTGGATTATTGCAAAAGTCGCCATCTCTTTCTCCCTCCTATGCAAGATAAAATAAAACATTTACACTCTTATTTTGTGACATGTAATGGGCCAGGGGAGCACCAATATGCTACCACAGACAACTGAGCTTGGCTACTCAGGGAACTCATAGTCTTGTTGGAAAGACAGTGACGATTCAGAATATCAAATTCTCTGGTGGAAGCTACCACCGGAAAGTAGTGAGGGGACAGTGGATGCCAGGTGCAGTGGTTATTACTTTTCTGTTTCAAGAAAAGTATTTTTCAAAGTCTCCTTTGAGATAGGTTAAGGTTAAGATGGTGAAATATGAGCTGGATTAGGGAAATGTTAGACAGTTTTGCAGCTGGCTAGCTAACTAGACCCAGAGGATATTAATGAATAGTCAGTTAACCTGGATGGATTTCTAGTGGTAGACCACAAGGCTCTGAGCTTTTGTCTTATTTCAGCACTTGTATTAGCAGTTTAATACAGTCATAGAAGGCATACTTATAAATGTATGCAGAAGATACACACCTGCCAGAAACAACTGATTTAAATGATAATGGAATCAAGATTTATAGTGATCTCAATATGTTGCGGCTTGGCATCAAAATAAATCAGATTCAACTTAAAAAGGAAGAAGCCTTCATTTATGACTGTACTGTTGCATCCTTCTAATAAACATTCTTATTATTTGTGCTGGTTATGTCAATTTCTCTTCTTAGAAGTAAGGGGTCCCCAGCTGAGACAGCTGATAACACCAGCTTCTCAGAGGACCTCATCTCAGGGAACTGTGGGGCCGCTAGGGAGTGGATGAGGAGGAAGGTTGGACTCTATGCCCTGGTCAGCCCTCCTACCACGGCACAGGTGAGGAAGGTGTATTAGTCAGTTTTATTCTAAGCTGAAAATGACATAAGTAAAACTCAAAAGCAAACAAAAAATGCACTAGATGTCATACTTACATATTCCAGAATAAACGCACTTGCAGCATGGTTGCTCACTATAGGGAGAAATTTGCCTCTCTGAATCTCTTGACTTTTATTTCCTGTGTATTGTGTTTCTTATTAGATTGGTTCTCATCATATGGTGACAAACACACCCTACAACATCTATGACTTACATTCTACTAACTTAGCAGAATGAAAACTCCTTTCCCATTAGTTCCAACAGAGCCCTAATGTAGGCTCTCATTGACTTGGATTAAGTCACAGCCCTAAACCAATCACTGTGGTCAGGGTGGGGCCATATGTAGGTCATGTGTCCATCCTTGTCTTAGAAGGGTTAGTAGCAGCAGATTGGATTATTTCTCTCTAAACCACATGAGGTAGGTTCCCATATGAAGAGGAATCCTATGACCAGAAGCAGAGGGAAATGGATACTAGACAGGCAAACACAACAGATGTTCACCCTGGAGGCACTATTCCGTTTGTACTATTCACAATAATACTGGATAAGACTGGATGGAAAATGGTTAGAAGAACTGGAGATGAAAAAACTAAAGGGAGGGGTGAGAACTGTTGTAAAGCTTGTGAAGAATGAAGAGTCTTCTGGAGAAGAAGGCATAGGGTTGATTTCTTATATTTAGAATATAGAAAAAAGATTATTGGGTAGAAGATTCTGAGAAGCTAATCTTAGTTCAACATGTGAAAAAATTTTATAATGACATGTCCAACCGTGAGGGACTGATCAGGAATTCCTGCTGATGAGGAACCTTCCATTGGGTGGGAAGATAAATTAAATGACCACCAACATATATATTTTATCTTGAAGGTCCTGTAACTCTTTGATTTTTAAATGATATGGCAAGCATCCAATGCATTACCTAGATAGCTTTGTTGGAATCCAGCTATTTCAAACTGCCAAAGCCCACAGAAATTTGAACCCTTTTACTAAGTTGATTAGGAATGCCTGTATACATGGGTATGTGTCAGCATTTGTATAAATGTAATCTTTATGAAATTACTTCTTGTTGCTGGAAAGGCTCATGTAGCTTCTGGAGAGTTATTTTGCATTTCTTGGCTTAAGTTTAAGCACTGAGAAGTCTCAGAAATGCACCCAATAGCCTGACCTGGAGATTTCTGTTTATCAACACTTTGATTATATTATGATTGAAGGAAGTTGATTACGAGGTAGGAAGATAAGTTTTAAGTTCTGTGATAAGTGGATCTGGTGAGTTTGGAAAATTCCATATTAAATGTTTCTCTAATTCACTTATAATCTCTGAATGATGATAACAATAGTGATTATGACTTTTATTTATTGAGTACTGACTCCTAATATTAATAGCTAACATTTCTGTAAAACAAAATGCCAACCTATGGAATGGGAGAAAATTTTTGCAAACAATGAAACCGACAAAGGCTCTCCAGAATATATATGTAGCTCATATGACTTGAGAAAATAACAAACAACCCAATCCAAAAATGGGCAAAGACCTAAACAAGCAATTCTCCAAGGAAGACATACAAATGATCAATAGGCATATGAAAAAGTGCTCAATATCACTAATTATCAGAGAAATGCAAATCTAAACTACAATGAGATATCACCTCACACCAGTCAGAATGGCCATCATTCAAAAATCCACAAATGACAAATGCTGGAGAGGCTGTGGAGAAAAGGGAACCCTCCTACACTGCTGGTGGGATTGCTGTTTGGTGCAGCCACCCTGGAAAACAGTATGGAGATTCCTCAAAAGACTAGGAATAGACTTACCATATGACCCAGGAATCCCGCTCCTGGGCATATATCCAGAAGGAACCCTACTTCAAAAAGACACCTGTACCCCAATGTTCATAGCAGCACTATTTACAACAGCCAAGACATGGAAACAGCCTAAATGTCCATCAACAGATGACAGGATAAAGAAGAGGTGGTATATTTATACAATGGAATACTATTCAGCCATAAAAACGACAACACAACACCATTTGCAGTAACATGGATGTTCCTGGAGAATGTCATTCTAAGTGAAGTAAGCCAGAAAGAGAAATAAAAATACCATATGAGATTGCTCATATGTAGAATCTAAGAAAAAAAAAAGAACATAAATACAAAACAGAAACAGACTCATACACATGGAAAACAAACTTGTGGTTGCCAAGGGGGCGGGGGGTGGGAAGGGACAGACTGGAAGTTCAAAATTTGTAGATACTGACAGGCATATGCAAAATAGATAAACAAGATTATACTGTATAGCACAGGGAAATACATACAAGATTTTGTGGTAGCTCACAGCTAAAAAAAAGGTGACAATGAATATATGTATGTTCATGTATAACTGAAAAATTGTGCTCTACACTGGAATTTGACACAACATTGTAAAATGACTATAACTCAAGAAAAAATGTTTAAAAAATAGCTAACATTTATTGCTACTACTAAAAATACTGGTATCATTTACTGGGAATGATTCTAAGTACTTTACCTGTATGTATTATTTAATACTCCTAAAACCCCGATGAGGCAGGTGCTGGGTTTTATGCCATGTTACCAATGAGCAGATGAAGGTGCAGAGTTCAAAAACTTGCCAAGTTCATATAGTTATAAGAAGCAATGCTGTGGTGTGCCAAAATGGTTTCATATGTATAATCTCCTTTAAATCGCAGGATAGCCCTATGAAGAAGGTATAAATAGTTCCATTTTGTAAGTGATGACAGTGAATATCAAATCCCTTGTTTAAGGTCATGTCACCTAGCCATCATGTAGCGAATAGGGATTGGAATCAAGCTGCCTCTAAAACTTGTGCTTTTCTTCTTCTCATACCCTGGAGTCCGGAATGGCTGATGCTCCCTTGGCTGGATTGGTTTTGGACTCAGCTGTGAACTACTGTCTTTTTTTTGGAGTAGCTTCTACCACACTGCCCCCTGCTGGTGGGGTGTAGCTGATGGCTTCTAGTGTCTCTCAGCTCCTCCTGGGATCCAGAGAGTGGCAAGGAAATCCTGAGTTCCTCACCTGCTTTGTCTCCAAATTTTATTAGTTCCTCTGTTGATTATTGGCCTGTGGATTTGCAGGGACTTCCTCAGAGCAGAGTTTATTCACTTTCTGCTGCCAGGGACCATTAGGGAAAGGAGCTGGGGAGTCATCGCCAGGGGGCACATCCCATTTCCCTGGAATGTAAGTTTATGTAGCAGTTGACAAGGACTAGGAGAATCGAATAGAAGGTCTAGTGACCATGACTTATCTTGTTAGAGCATCCTGTGTCTTATAACAAATCTGTTGTGTTTTTAATCCTGTTCAGAAGAAAATGAAGCATCTGGCTACCCAGGGGACTCTGTGTCTTTACAATTAATCTTTTGGTAGATCTGAGGTGCGAGTTATATTAGGTAGATCAAGAATTCAAGAAACAAAATACTCTCCCTAAATTCTCATGAATTATGTATATAACATCAGAATATATATATATATATATATATTTATTTTCATGTATAGAATCTCTACTGAAGTATGTGTTCAGAATCTCCAATTTGCTGATCAATTCTTTGCATCTTACTCCATGTTTTAATTTACACTTTAGAATTTTATTGTACTGAATACAATGCCTTTTTCCAGTGAACATTCTGGAAACAGTTCTACAGTGGTAGTAGTGACCTGGGTTCTGGTGAGAGGGTCATCCCTGAAATGGTGCTGGGGAAGAGGGTCCCGAGCTGAATCAGCATAGGAGATAGCACAGTCAGTGTGGAGGATTGGACCAAGGTCATGGCTGGGAAGGCAACAAGCCCAGGGAGCAAGGACAGAACAGAAATAATTAGAGAATGAGCTGTGATGTCAGCTGCCAGGTAATGATAAAGTCTCTAATAGACGTGTCAGAAGAGTGTGACGTCAGCTGCATTTTGTGCTTGCGTTTGTTTTGTATTATAATTTTCACTAAGGCAGAGAATGGAAACAAAGGAAACTTACGAGCTCTTTGTGACAGTTTTTCCTTCGTGCCATCTCTATCCCAGATGGTGTCCTTTCTGGCCAGGCTCAGTTCTTCTTATGGCAATTTTCTCAAAATGAAACTCAGTTCAGAACTTCCAAATGAAGAAATAAACAAATGCACCAGAATTTAGAGACTTGATGCAAATATAATCTCAGCTCTTCAGTGTTGCTGCACAAAGTTTAATTTCATCTGTTGTTATCAGCTGAATCCTGGCTGCTGCTTTCACAGCGAGACTGTCCAGGTCTCAGAGGCATTCCCCATTATATGACTTCTGAGGCCCAACCCAGGACTTCAGAGAGCACAAATGTTATTTGGTCTCTGCTATCTTAAAAAAGCGTTTCCCGGAATCACGAGGGAAGAGAGCTCAAAGGCCGGACTGGAGGCTGTTGATCTACAATTGGTAACCAAGTTGAAAGAGCCGCGTACACTAGCAGTGTTGCAGGGAAGGTTGCCGAATCAGCTGAGAGATGAGTGATACTTTATTAATTTAATTTCACCTTAAGTAACTTGGCTCTCTGGTCAGAATGTTTTCACACTTTCTCTTTTCAATATTTATCTCAGATAATATCTCAGATCCTAAAGCAATCTTTTTTGTTTATTTGTTTACAAGAGATGTGGTGATGGTCTTATTGGCAAAATAACATAGTGGAAATAACCTGCTAATTCATGTTACTCAAAACGTAATTTGTTTGAGTAACATTAACCCGAAATTTATAAAGCTCCTTGCTTGCGTCTTGTCCACTTATGTAGAAATCTAGCACTACAGTCATGAGTAATTACCACTTCCTGTATGTTACCCTTCTCGAGTATTAATTTACTTCCCTCATCTTCAGTGACATTCAGATGCAGAATGGGAAGAGGCTTGAGACGCAAATAGAAACTGGTAGCTCAAGACTGACTTTACCAACAGGACCTTGTCTACCCCAGCCCCCAGCCCCCTTCTCACAATGTGGTGCTCTCCTGCTTTGGGATTGGACAAAATGGTGCAAAGTGTCAGTGGTGGATTAGGAGTAACAATGGATGTACTGTGGATGAAAAGGAGAAATGAAAGGGAGAAGTGTCAAACTGTAGTTACGTATGTTGGTTGTTGGTTCTTCAGTAAATTCAGGTGTATTCAAGTGCTGACTGTATGCTGATCATGCTCAAGTGTCAGCGTGGTAACATCTCCCAGGAAGTTTAAATGGCCTGCAGACTGCTGAGTCTTCCAGATAAATCTGCATTTTGTACAATGCCCTATGTGACTATGATGTAGACAAGTCAGTGAGACAGCCTTCAAAATGGTTTTAGGCACCATTTGAGTCTTGGTGTAGAAAAAAATAATTGCATTATCTTTTTTTGATGTATGTAATTTGGTAATGAGGTTTACTATTTAATAAGTGATCCAATAGTACCATTTTTGCAATCATAACAAATAATATTACAAGGGGAATCAGTTGTAAAGCCATAGAAAATAAGTACTTGTACAAAAATGACTTAATTTGAAAATGTAGGTGAGAAAGACTGTGTTATCTTGGAGAAGCCAGAAGAGGGCAGAGTGGAGGGCCCTTAGTGGCAGGAGGCTCACTGCGCATCTGGCTACACCAGCACAAAGGGGCCCCAAGGGCGGGGGGGGGGGGGTGTCAGTATCTGTTTAGGTGTAAATAGGCTCTGATTTATTCAGAGGCAAAGCAGAAATCCCAACTCAGCGCAAAGTCTGAGTTTCAACCTGTTGTTTGTTATTACGGTTGGCTTTTATTGACTCAGTCACAATTGTGGTTACTGTTGTGCCAGGTAAATCAAGTAATGTTTGATTGTCTACTTATGAAGAGTTTTCACATAGGTTATGAAACTGAAGTCTCAAACAGTTCTGTAAAGTGGGCATCATTTCCCAGTTACATCAAGGAATATCAGTTGTAAGTACAAGTTTCCATTCAAATGCAGGTATCCCGACTCCAGATTTAGTGCCTGCAGGGTAGCTATGCTTTGCTCCTGGGAAATAGCTGTATATTAATTATTTCAGTCAATTTAAAATTCCTCCAGAGCTGAACAAAACTGGGATGACTGACATTAAGAGTTATTCTTAAGAGACTGATGCAATAGATTTCTGCTGAAATGAAAGCTTGCTTTGCAACAGAAATTGCTAATAATTTTGTAAATCAAGTTAACAGAGTAATTTGGTAATGCTAAAAAATATTTGCATAAACATGTTTTAAAACTTTATTTCCTGGAATCCAGTCATTTAAATAACTGCACAAGTAAACACACAAGTGTAATTTTGCTAAAGAATTTATTTTGGCCAAAAGCAATCTGATTGCTCAATTAGTAAAAGGATGATGTAGTCCTTGGGGGGAAAGTACTTAAACATGGTATTTAAAAAACCTTTCTAATATTAGTGTTAAATCTTTAGAGAGAAAATCTAGAAGTTTATAACACTAGGAAACTTGCATACATTTCTTTATCTGAGTGCAAAATAATTATCATGTAATTCCTATAATTCATCCAGCTCTGAAATACAATAAATAGTATGGAATGAATGCAGGGAGTTTGATAAATATACGACCCCCTTTAGGGGCAAAAGGATTTATTTTGACAGCATTTTTATTTGCACCAATTGTTCTAATAAAGGTAATTTTCATATTTTAAAAATTATGAGGTTCTGATTTTTCTCTGTGAAATAAGACAATTAAAAAAACTTACGGAGCCCTCCTAAATGTTTTTCATTTTTTAAAATATGCCTGTACTTTTTCTGCCAACTATTGGTAGTTGAAAACAGTGTAGGGTTGTGGCAAGAGTGGGTGATTACCGTAATAACTGAGAGAAAATAAGGCAGTACGCTTGAAAGCTCCTGCCTGGCACATGGTAGACCCTCAACAGTCAAGTATGAAATTCTTCATGGAGCTGGAAATTTATGGGGAAAAAGAATTTATTTGGAATTTTACTTTGAAAAAATCATAAAATTTACTTGGCTCCAGACTTTCAGCAAACATATATTGTGTCCTCATGCATTTTAAGACCTTGGAGCCATGTGCTATTTTCCCCTGGCAGTGTGGTTCAGGTGCCAGTGATTAACTGCAAGCATTGTTTATTTTGTCTTCATTAGCAAAAGCTGACAAGAGACCTAGTTTTCTTAGCCTTAATTAGAAAAGGAGGAGTCAGCTTTGATTAACTTGCAATACTTCAGTTTCAGTGAAATAGTGAACTGGAGGCAAAGCCACCACATGAATCAGCTGTTTCTGAATTCACATGGAGGCCACAGCTAGGCTGCACAGATACTCCATATTCATATAAAAAATGTCAGATAATTCTGTTGTTTCTTAGTCCAGCTACTTTGTCCCATCTTTTCCTTTTCATATAGAGAAAGGAAATTTATATTTAAGAGAAAAAAAATAATTGATAACTAGTTTACTCATTAATGTCTTTATCGAAGACCATGTTGATTTTCATCTGAGAAGTTTTTTTAAAGTACAAATAAGCTTATGTATTGAGAAGTGTATTGAGAAGTGACCTAATCTCTAATAAACATTAAATGTTCATTGAACAATAACGAGCAACAGTGTCTAATAATAATCATTGAACAATTGAATAATATCCTATGACTTGTGACTCTGGTCAAAATCTGGCTCCTAAATCTTTCCAGTATCAAATGAATAATCATGATTAACCCCCAAATAGCTTTAGGGTTTCTACAGATTCCTTAATTTAGAAAATATTAACAATATGTTGGGGAAGCCAAAATGTTTATCCTTCTAGTTTTGACCCTGTAACAGCTGCACGTTAAACTTAAATGTCTTTTGTAGCAAATCCATCCATTCATTCAGACAGCCACTCACTCATGACTGTACTAGACACAATGGGAAGATTGAGGGGAAAAAACCCTCAAGAAATTTGGAGACGTGAAAGATGTGAGGTCATAGTGTAAGGGAGGAAAAACTCTTCCTCTACCCTCTTAGAGTACTTTCTTAGGCTGGGGACTGTGAATTAAACTGACAAAAGACAGGTTAACAGGAGAACAGGTTTATTTCATATGCACATGGGAAGCCTCACAGAAAAGAAGCAAAAAATCCCCCAAGTAGTTAGGCCAGGGAGCTTGTATATACCATTTTAACAACGGGTGATAAATTGTGGAGAAGTGACGAGACAAAGGTAAAGGGGATCAGGCTTCGAGGGCAGTAAATTGTGGGAAGGTAAATATATGGGAGAGACTCATGGAAGATAAGAGTAATTGGTAAGTTTTGTTCTACAGACTCAAATCTGTGCTCTCTCCAGTGAGGAGAATCATCTCCTCTTTCTGGTATGGGAGAAGGGAGAGGGGACATGTTCGCAAGGGGTAATTTATGCCCTGCTTTTAGGTAGAGAGGGAGAGGGCAGAGCACTCCTTCTGCGTCTGCTGTTTCTCAACTGCCTTCAGCTCAAAATAATCCTTATTCCAAAGTAGCATATTTTGGTGGTG
This sequence comes from Camelus dromedarius, assembly GCF_036321535.1. Lineage (NCBI taxonomy): Eukaryota > Metazoa > Chordata > Mammalia > Artiodactyla > Camelidae > Camelus > Camelus dromedarius. The sequence continues at coordinate 15,476,071 of NC_087441.1, read as the reverse complement.
GCACATTCTGATTCCCTTCAGTAGCATGGTGCCAAAGAAAGCTAACTAAGGTACACATCCCAGCCTGGGACTCCCCCTTGCTACTAATGTGTCATTGCAGATGTGGTCTAACTTTTCTGAGACTTACCTAAGATGGAGATAATAACACTGATCCCAACTATAAGGCTGGAATAAGGACCACTTGAGATCTGCGTGTGAGCCCTTTGTGAACTGTTAAGAACGTTACGTGTGTTGAGTATTACATGTTAAGTGCACCGTGTCAGGTAGACTCCACGTTAGTTTTCCCCAACTGAAAACAAAACAAAACAAAACAAAACATTGCACCTAGAGATTCTGGTATGAAGAGGAGTGGGTACAGGAGAGGTTACCGTCTACTCTCTCAAGAAATTTCTTCCTTTTTCATTTCTGTAAATCAATGCAAATAGTTTTATCTTTAATTTCAAAAATATTATGATATCGTTTAAAAATTATGCTTCAGATTCTTATGTGCTTCCTGCTGCCTCACCCCTAACCCCCGCTGACAAGTTTTGTTCAAAATACAATAAATAGTTCTCCAGAAAAGTACTGGTGATGGCTCAAGTTTTAGGGACAGGCCTCCTGGAGGAAATGGCACTCAAACTGGCTTGGCCAGGAATAGGACAGAGGGGAAATGGCCTTCCAGAGTAAAGCAAGAGCAAAAGCAAAAATGGAGAGATGGCAAGAACAGAGTGTGCAGGGAAATTTAACTGTGAAAACATACTAAGCATTAAAAATAACCCCAAAAGTAATTTAGTATTTAAAAATGGTTCCTTCTGAGAAGTCAGTTCAATAAGATTTTTGTTCTGTGAATCCTGGCTATTTTGTTTTATTCTTTATCTTTCTGAAGAGCATGATCTAGTTAAATCCACTGTTTTGAAGGCCAAGTGTCAAAATGGCCACATATAAAGTCCTTTATAAGAATGCTATTCTTTTCTAACAGAAAGCAGCCTTCATTTGGCTGAATGCAAAAAAGTGCAATTTTTCTTTTCAATAAGAGCTTTGAGTTAAAAATAGTTATCCAACTCTTCTGAAAAATACAGTGGAATTTTTGGAATCAAATGAAAATGGCCTTTTTAGACACAGGCAGCCAAGTAATTCATGAAGATGCCCAGCTCTGTTTTAGCAGTGAACCAAGAAGACGCACTTTGACAGAGTTTATTTTCAAGTTGGTAGGAAGGAAAGCACAGTGAGATGCTTTCCTGTACTGCTTCCCCTAGAGCAGATTTGTCCCTTCGCCAGGCTGGATAATGAGATGGACTAAGCCTTTCTAGAGACAATGGGAACAGAAACCATCACCACACATGTGAATAGTATCCTTCAGCTCTCCATCTTCACTATAATGTAAAATGTGTTCTTCCTCATTTTTGGAAGATTTTAGGAGTACCTGGCAAGAAGAGACCTCTGACTGGAGGCCAGAACTGAGCTAATCAACTCTCTGAAGTCAAAACAGTGTCTGAACGATGAGTCCCCTGGCAGATTTCAGGAACATAGAACATTTGGTGAGTTTGCATATTGTACCAGGAGCCTCTTGTTTGCTCTGCAGGTTAAACCAAAGCCAAGAACTTTCTGGGGAACCAGAAACTCTTGGACCCTAAGACTCTTGGACCATTCTTTGAAAAGTCCTCTTCCACTCATTCACTCACAAATGCAGTCAGGTTCCTACAAGAGTGAAGGACATTGTGCTGAGGGCTGGGGAGGACAAAGGAGTACAAACACACACATCACTGTCCTAGAGGAGTGTTCCGTTTTAGGGCGGAAAGGCATACATACAGATAGATAAAATGAAATTTTAAAAAATTGGTGCCATGAGATGCACTCATTCTATCTTTTAGCAGGTTTTTCTATCTTTTGTCAGCTCTGCTTGTCTTGTTTGGAAGTTTAAGCTTCATCCTGTGAGCCCTGGAAGTCATTAAAATGTTTAAACAGTCACCAGCTTGACAAGGCTGTGCTTTATTTAGAAGGGCCTGTCTGTTGTAAAGTGGCAAGATTAGAGTCAAAGCCACCAGTGGCCACTTTGAGAAATAATTTAGCAGTGGTTTCAGTGACCAAGGCAAGAGATGATAGTGGCCTGAACTAAGGCAGAGGAGTAGAAATGGGGGGATGTGAGCAAGTTTGAGGAACTACCATTGGAGAACGTGGGCATTGATTAGATGTGAGGAAGGGGAAGGGAAGGGGGAAACCCCATGACAGGGACTTCACAGAAGATGAGTGTGAGCCCTTGTCTGGGGGGAAATCTGGACATAACACTGGGAAATAAAACTGATGTCTTAGTTCCAGTTAAGGCAAGAAGAGGAGGGAAATTTCAGGGAGAATTTAAGAATCCAGGGGAGTTTGTAAGGCAATGTTTTCCACAGTGGATCATGACCCATCAGTGGGTCAAAACATCAGTTTAGTGGGTTTTGACCAGCATTATTTTTGCTTTTTAAAGCACCTTTATTGAAGTACAATTTACACACCATAGCATTCACCTATTGTTAAGTGTACAATTCGGTGATAGTCAGTCAGTTTATGTAGTTGACCCTTGAACAGCATGGGTTTGAACAGTGCAGGTCTACTTACACACATATTTTTTTCAATGAATATGTTGGAATTTTTTTTGAGATTTGCAACAGTTTGGAAAAACTTGTTGATGAACCATGTAGTCTAGAAATATCAAAAAAATTAAGAAAGAGGTATGTTATGGATGCATAAAATTTACGTAGATACTAGCATATTGTTACTCAGGCATAAGGTGAGTGATGTTTAATATAAAATCAATAATGTGTTAGGGTTTGATTTTTTTTTTTTTTTTTTTTTGCTACTTTTAACTTTGCTTTCAAAGAATTACATTACATACAGGATGCCTCTCTCTCTTCTAACTGGAGCCTATCATCACAGGTAAGTGGTTTTTTAAAAGGTGTAATAATGTTCCCAACACTATGTTATGAATATGGCTGTAATGCTGTAAGATTTTTATAATGATTCATTCATTACTGTGCAGGCTAGGCTACTGTGAAGCAATTGTGTTGATTATACTAAGCTACCATAAAGCAATCATATTGCTGCTTCTTTGTTATCCATGCATGAATCATCATACCTGTAAATAAATACGAAATTCTTTTTCACATTATCTTTTCATTTTTGATGTCTAGTGTTAGTAATACATGTAACATCAACTGTGTTTTGTATCATATAAGAATATAGGTTCTGACAGACGACTCATCTTGTAAACAGATGATGTCAACTTACGGTATCGATAAATACACTACAGTACTGCAAATGTACCTTCTCTTCCTCATGATTTTCTTAAGAACATTTTCTTTTCTCTAGCTTGCTTTCCTGTCAGAATATGGCATATGATACCTATAACATACTAAATGTGTGTTAATCGACTTTATGTTATCAGTAAGGCTTCTGGTCAACAGTAGGCAATTAGTAATTAAGTTTTGGGGGAGTTCAAAGTTATACATGGGTTTTCAACTTCCCCCAGGCGGTCAGCATCCCTGTGTTGTTCAGTGGTCAACTGTAGTTGTAAAGCATCACCACAGTCCAATATTAGAACACTTACAACACCCAACAAGTTTCCTTGTGCTGTTTGAAGTTCATCTCTGCTTCCACCCTCAGCCCTAGGCAGCCACTGATCTGCTTTCTGTCTTATAGTTGTCTTTTCGGGACATTTCATATAAATGGAATCATACAATATGTAGTCTTTTGTGTCTAGCTTCTTTCACTTAGCATAGCATTTTTGAGGTTTATCCATGTTGAACATGTATCAGTGTATTGTTCCTTTTTGTTGCTGAATAGTCCATTGTGTGGGTGTGCCTCATTGTGTTACCATTCACCAGTTGATGGACATTTGGATTGCGTCCAGCTTGGGGCTAGTGTAACTAACGCTGCTGTGAACATTCGTGTCTAAGTCTTTAGGTGGACGTGCCTTCGTTTCTCTTGGAGTGGCATTGCTGTGTTGTATGAAAAGTTTACGTTTAACTTCTTAGAAATTGCTGAATTATTTCTCAAAGTGGCCATACCATTTTACATTCCCAACAGCAACGTATGAATGTTTCTGTTGCTGCACACTCTCCAGTTGGGAATGTTAGTCTTTCTGATTATAATTCTTCTAGTGGGTGTATTGGTGTCTCATTGTGGTTCTGATTTCCCTAATGACTAATATGGTTGAGCACACAGTCTTTTTAACCACGTCTTCAAGTCTTTTGTGCATTTTTTAAGGGGGTTGTTTATCTTACTACTGAATTATGAGAGTACTAGATACATTTCTTTACCAGATATAAGATTAACAAATATTTTATTCCAACTTGTAGCTTGTCTTTTCAATAGTGTCTTTTGAAGCACAGAAGTTTTTTAATGAAATCTGATTTCTTAGTATTTCTTTTATGGATTTTGCTTTTGGTGTTTTATCTAAGAACTCTGTTCAACCTAAGGTCACAAAGACTTTTATTCTCTTCAAGAATATAGTTTTACAGTTTTAGCTGTTTTATTTAGGTCCATGATTCATTTTAAGTGTTGCATATGGTATGAGGGAAGGATATAACTTCATTTTTTTTGCATGTGGATATGCATTTATCCCACAACCAGGATTATTTATTTAAAAATATAGTAGAAGATACTAGAATGCATTGCATATTTTAAGTGAAATGTGTATATATTCCATGTGTTTTCTGAGTTGTGAAAAAGAGAAGGATTTGGTATTTTGTATGGTTTGTGATCGAAATATCTTCAACGCTACTGCAGTATGGCAGAGTGTACAGTGCAGAGGTTTGGGAAGGAGGAAAAGGTAAGGGTAGGAAGCAACTGAGAGCAATAGTCATGAGAGAGGAAGCCCAGAGTCAGAACTTAGATCTAGGGCGATGACCAAGCTTAGAGTGTTACGAGCTGGTGAGTTTCCTATATTGTTGGGGAACACGGCTCCAGATAAAATCTTAGGAGGAAATCTGTAAGTGTAATGAAGGGAGTGCGTAATTCTAACATGAAGGATTAGGGTAAATTCTCCAATGGGAGAGAACAATTGAGCTAGACTTGAAGGATGAATAGGCTTTATCAGGCATCCCAGGGAGGGAGGCACGTTACTCAAGGGAAGAGCAGAGGTCTGAAAATGAACAGATCAACTGGAAAGAAAAGAGCCTCCTGCCCACCATGGTGAGAGAGGATAGAAAAATGGATCAGCTGTGATGAAAATTCCACTAATGTAGAAAGCTGGGTTTGAGGGTCTTAAAACCAAAAGCTTACTTGGGTGTCACCATTTAACTAAATAAAAACTAGTGTTTGTGTTTTTCAATCATCTTCTATATAAAAGTTTGACTAAAATAAGTAAATTTATGTTCTCTGTATATACATGTAGGAAAGTCTTTTATCCATTCACTATTCAGTCATTCAAAATTTGTGTTTTTTAATTCTTTAATTAAGACTCTGTTCCCAAGTGCTAAGCTTTTAAAATTGGCATTGCCTGTAATGACAACTTGTCCATCCCTTTAATTTTTACTTTAAAAAAATCTACGGCATCAGGAGAAGTTAGATTGTCAGACCTGCCCCTGTGTGTTGCCCTTCTTCCCCCGCCTTAATAATCCATGTTAATATTTAACCCCTTTAGTACTAGAACATTCTTCACAAAGTTAGGCTAATGGTATGTTTCTGTAGGCTTGTTAACAGTTCCAGTTATAATTTGAATTATTTTCTTAAAGTTAATTTTAGTATAAAGGCCAAAAGATCAGAGGTGTGGGCAGGTGCATGACATTTTACAGCTCACGAATATGTTTTCAAAATCCCTATTTTGACATCTGTTACAAATACAGGTGTCTGTCATTACCTTCCTTTCTGGCCTGGAACAAATATAATTTTCCAGGCCTTGATTGCTTTACCTGTAAATTCAGAAACTTGGATTTTCTAAGGTTCTCTTGCTACAATAGAAGCATGGCTATTTTAGGCATTCCCACAAACATCTTCATTGTAAATTATATTTACTTATGTAAGCCAAGATCCAAAAGCAACAGATAAATCCACCAACTGGACAGATACTGTGATTAATAAGAATAGTGGACATTCATACCCATGTATAAGAAGTATCATTTCCTTTCATACATAACTTTTAAACCTTAAACACATTAAATATATTGTATTTTCTTTTGCAGCTGGTTTGTAACAGATGTGATTTTTCATCTTAGGCAGCATGCACACAGTCATTTATTTGTTCAGCAAATATTTCTGCGCCACCTATTACATGCAGATTCTGCCCTGGGTCCTGTAATGGGCACAAACATCTGAAAATGATCATCGTAAGATCCAAGAAGGGAGCTGGGGCAGGAACATAAGTAAGTACGGTACCAGCCAGTCTGTATGATCAGTCGGGTCAGGCAGTCACAGATGACAGCTACTGTAAAGTACCAGGGAGTGAGTCCCCATTTCCAAATGTGACGAAGAAGACCACAGATGGCAGGATTTGAGAAAACTCCTTTGCATCCCAATAGACACCTGCTCCCAAGAATGATGCAGACTATCTGAAGGTTAGATCAGCTTGGCAGAAAAGCATCAACATAACTTAATGTCAGTGTGAGCCCATGAACCAAAATGGATCTCACTTTAGGTCCGTAACACCTGACAGTGTCCCCTCAGAACATTTTAGGGCGTTTTCTGTAAATGACCCTGATTTTGGCACCACGTTTACTGCCTAGTATTTTCTTTTTCAGCTGTCAGTTTAGACTCAGAGCTACATCATAGAAGCAGAGGAACTACACATACAGTTTTAAAAATATTTACTGTAAATTGGGGTAAAACTTAAGAAATAGATGATATTTTAGTATGCTTTTTAAAATATCACATTTCCTCTTTTTTTCAAGCTGGCAGAAGTAAAAACTTACTTATTTGAATGTCTTTAAAGATTAAGGCATAGCTTTTTCCTGACTTATTTTTAGTCTTAAAAAGCAAAGATTTTTTTTAAATCCAATTTTGGAGGCAGATAGAGACAATTTATAATAACCGTATGTATGAACCTACATGCATATTCATGGGATAGTAGAAAATGGTGCTGTAGGGAGAGGCCAGGACTCAGAGTTAATGTCTAGTTCTGTCATTAACTAATTGTGAAGCCTTGGATGCATCTCTTAATTTTACTAAACTTGGGTTTTCTCAGCCATAAAATCAAGGGATTGAAATAAATGATCTCTAAATCTCCTTCTGGTTCCATTAATTTTTGTCTGTATTTATAATTTATTCTGTGTAGAGGCAAATAGCCAAGTTTTATAGATTAATATTTACTCATTATTGCAAATACTGAGACTGTCTATCTCCTTGAACGGAAACAGGTCAGCCTGGGAGGACGGCCTGCGTGAGGACATGTGAAACGATACATATGTGTTTCTGTGGCAGAGCCGAAGGCTGAAGTCCAGCGACTCTCTTTGCTTTGTGTCAGCATCAGTACTAATCAAATGGTTGAATTAGCTCTGAACCCCTTGCAAATCAACCTAACTCATCTCATATGGGAAAATTCTGAGGAAGCAATTGCTCAGCGCTTAGTCTGAGAGCTGTAAATAGAATGAGTTAATTGCTCAATAATACAAAAATAATTTATCTCACAATAATAGAGTGGAAAATTTAGGCAATTAACAGGAAAACCAGCCTGACAAAACACAAAAGTGGTATCCGGTGGGAGACAAAGTACTTTGACCAAGGACATTTTCCTGGGTGTCCTGAAATCATCCCAGAGACAGCTGTCTCCTCTGCCTACATACAAGGCTGGTCCTGTTTGTAGGTTTCAAAAGCAGCAGTGCAAATGTTTCATTAGTGTATTTGGCATGTGATAGGCCTGTATGAAAGAATTATTTTCCATGAATCCTAGTTGCAAGAAATGTGCTAAACCTCAGAAGAGGTATTTCTAGAACACAGTGCCTGAGGATAACAGGCATTCCTATAGCAACTGCCTCAGACCATGGTACCAGATCCCTGAGCACTGGTTTGGGTTAAGTGATGCCTGGAGTATTCCAAGCTGGGAAAGGACGTCAAAGGAAACTGCCTGAGCAAATGCCCCGCTCTGGTTATTGTGTGTGCTGATCTAGAGGGTACAAGGAAGGGCTGAGGCTATGGGTTACTCTAGGACAAGAACCCCATTACTTGTTCTAGTGATGGACTATCTTTATTTCCCAAATGTGTTGATTGATAATTTGGGCTGGGGAGTGGGCAATGGTACCAAGAGTAGGAGTCACTTAGTAGAAGGGGCCAAGAAGGGCAAGACACAGAGGAGCAGAGTGTCAGACTAAAGCAAAGGTAACTGATGTGATGTGGGGGACGTAACATGGAGTGTGAAGCCGGATGGAGTCAGGTTTTCATCTTGGCTCTACCATTTCTGAACTGCTTGATTCTGTGTTTCAGTCTCTGTGTCTGTAAATCAGTAATAATACCTCAAGACTCTGTGAGGATGAGATAATGTGTGCAAAGTGCCTCAAATACAGTGAGCATTAAAAAATGATCTTTTCCTCCCTGCCTCCAGCACTATTATCATGTCCCCCCCACAAATTCATATACTGAAGTCCTAACTGCCAGGACCTCAGAATGTGACTGCAGTTGGAAATGCGGTCTTTCCAGAGGCAGTTCAGGTTAAAATGAGGTCATTAAGGAGGGCCCTCGTCCAATATGACTGGTGTCCATGGAAGATAAGATCAGGACATAGACAACACACAGAAGGAAAGCCATGTGCAGATGCAGGGAGAAGAGAGTCATCCAGAAATCAACCCCACTGACACCTCAATTTCGTACTTCTAGCCTCCGGAGTTGTGAGAAAATACATGTCTGGTGTTTAGGGCCCCTAGTCTGTGGTATTGTGTTATGGTAGCCCTAGCAAACTGATACAAGGACCAACCCCAACCCCACCTCCAGCAGAAGGCACACGGCGCAGTGTGGCCACGGTGGGGGAAGAAATCTAGCCTCCAGAAGCAGCTGCAGCTGGTAGGTAATAGTATACTGGGGACACCTAAACTCATGCCAGACCATTTAGCATTTAGCACAACAAGGTCCTAGCAAGATGTAAATCTCTGATAAAACATGAACTTTATCTTATGAGTGAGAGAATATAAAAAATTTAATAATGGGCATGTTAAGCCATTTATACATATATACATAAAATCAGACATTGTTGGAATTACATGCCAAAGAGACTAGAAACTAGTTGACCCTTGAACAACATGGGGGTTGGGGCATCTGCCCCTCCTCCAACAAACCCAGGGTGAAGTCAAAAATCACGTACTGCTATCTCTGCCTCAGAAATAAATTGATAAATGGCTCACCCGAGGGCAGAAAGCTGAAACAGTTTGGATAGAATAGAATTCAAACCCTAGTTCTTTTGATTCCATGTATTATGACCTCTAAAAGAACACAAACTTTCCCCCACACTCAGTTAACTTGTAAAATGAAAATACAAGTACTGTATTCATTGAAAAAAATCCACATATAAACAGATCCAAGATGTGCAAACCAATGTTGTTAAAGGGTCAACTGTATTTAGTTATTGTTGCTGTTATTGTAATAATGGTTAATAGTGATAATAGAACTCTTCATTTACTTAAAAATACCAATGTGTTGCTTTAATAAGGTGCTTCAGTTGAACCTCACGTGGACATGAGTAATCATCTTTTCCTACTAGTCTTAGCTCTTTGAAAACTCTCATTAACCTTACTGCTTCCTGGAGGGAAGGCAGGTGAATAGGATGCACAGGAAATGGCTTTCAAAACGGTATCTTCCCATCCAGAACACATTTCAGTGTTAGCTATTGAAGTGCTTTAAAATGCCTTTCCAGCGTGCCAAAGGACTAGTGATGTGCTTTGAAGGTGCTTTCTTGCTGATTTGGCTACTGTGGATCTTTTAATAAAAACTGAAGCCCATTTTACTTTAATGACTGCAAAGTGAGGCTGGAAGGTAAATTCACTCTCAATGAACAGGATTGACTCCTCAAGGAATGTCACCACCTTTGCCTTTAACCTGAATTTAGGAGAATGCAAATCACTGAGATGAAACAGATATTAACATTTTGCTGTATTTGCTTTGGAATGAAGGAAGGGAGGGAGTGAGGGAGAGAGGAGAGAGAGATAGAAGTAGAGGAGGTGAGGAAGAGAGAGATATCTGGTTTCAGTTCCAATAAGAAAGGAGCTTGGAAATCATCACCCCCATTTTCACAATAAGAAAAATGCTGAACAAACTGAAAATTAATGGCTTTTCTTAGATCCATCAGAAAATTGAGGTCACAGGGCAAACTGTCTCCACAAAACTGGAGAGATAAGCAAATAAAGAAAATCACAGCTAAAATCAGCTTACTGGGAGCAGAAGCTACTGGAGCCAGTAACTGGTAGAACACTTAAATTGTAATTTTGACAAATTGTTGGAGGCTAAAGTGTAGACTAGGCTGAGAGTTAAAAACTTTTAGCCTGAGAATTAAAAACTCCCAAGGGAGTTCAGTCTTGGGGAGGGGGCACACTTTTGTGGGTTTTACCTCCAGAATTCCCACCAGGTTCTCCTGGTAAAGATCAGAGAAAAATCCTTTCCTGTTTCAGGAAGGAGGAGGGGAAAGAATAACCCTTTAAATTTTGTCCAGAGGAAAAGAAATTATATTGAAATACATGTAGAGCGTTCTCCATGACAAAGACTATCCTCTAGGGCAAACTACTTTACCAGAGCTTTATCTGTTCTGGGGAAAGGGCAGTTAGATAGGTTGAGGCCCCTCTAACCTTCTTTCATCACATATGAGGAGAAAAAACGGCTGAAAAATACTGCTGAAAGTCAAAACCCAGGGACTCCAACCACTGAAAGACTGATATTTAATCATAAGATTATGGTTATAATCACATCAACAGAGCTCCACTATAATAACAGTGGATTACAACAGGGGAGCTGTAGGACACAGACTCTATTTAAGAAGGAGTTCATAGGGAAATGCAAAGAAAACAGGGGAGAGAAACAAATGAGGGAGCCAGAGGAAACTGAAGCCACTGGCACCAATAGATACAGAAAACATTAAACACATCCTGGCTCCTAGCCAGATTACCATAAAACCTCACACTAAAAGCCTTATTACCTCAATTCCTATTACCCACTATATCATGTCTGGCTTTCAACAAAAAATTGCAAGGCATGCTCAAAGGCAAAAATAAACAAGAGTCTGAAAAGAGAAAGCAAGCATCAAAATCAGGCTCACATATGTCACAGATTTTGCAGTTATCAGATATTTAATCTGAAACAAATACGACTTATATGTTAAGGACTCTAATGGAAAAATTAGACAACTTGCAATAACTGATAAGCAATGTAAGCAGAGAGATGGAAACTCACTCAGTGAGGCCAGCATTGTCTTAATGCCCAAATCAGGTAAAACATTACCAGAAGGAAAACAACAGACCAATATGTCTCATAAACATAGATGCAGAAATGCTCAACATAGTGCTAGCAAATCAAATCCAATATAGACCTAAATGTAAAATGTGAAAACTGTAAAACTTCTAAGAGATAATATAGGAGAAAATCTAGATGACCTTGGATTTGGTGATAAGTTTTTATGCACAACACCAAAAATATGATGCATGAAAGAAAAAATTGATGTTATACTGTATTAAAATTTAAAACTTCTACTCTTTGAAAGGCACTGTAAAGAGAATGAAAATGCAAGCCACACACAGCTTCGGGTGATAGGTAGAAGAGATGAATAGGTGAAGCACAGGGGTTTTTAGGGCAAACTATGAAACTGTTCTGTATAATACTCTAATGATGGCTATATGACTCTATTTGTGAAAAACCATAGAACTGTACAACACAAAAAGTGAACCTTAATGTAAATTGTAAACTTTAGTTAATAATAACATATCAATAACTGGTTCATTAATTATAACAAATGTACCGCAGAAATGCAAGATGTTAATAATAGGGGAGACAGTGAAGGGCACAGGGTTCTATGGGAACTGTCTGTGCTATCTGCTCAATTTTTGTGTAAATCTAAAACTGTCCTAAAATATAAAGTCTACTAAAGAAAGAAGAAAGAAGGAAGGAAGGAATAGGGAAGGAGGGAGGAAGAAAGTTTTATACATACAGATAAAGGTTCCCAAACCTATCCTTTCTTCCTCTCTCCCTCAGGAGATAACCACAGTCTTAAAACTGGTATATTTTTCTATTATCATTTTACATTTGTAACATATATACACATATGCATTCTTTCATAAACAATATAAAGTATTAATTTGGTGTTTTATAATTTTATAAAAATGATATATGTATATATTCATTTTGATCAACTATATTAAGGTATGGTTTATGTACAAAATAAAACCAATCAATTTTAGGTGTGAATTCTGATGCGTTTTGATGAATGTATGCAGTTGTGTGATGACCACAGCATTCATGATACAGAAACCTCCTGGCAGTTCCTTTACAGTCACTCCTCTCACCCATCACCTGACCTTGCAATCACTGATATGCTTTCTATGACTATAGTTCTGCCTTTTAAGTTTTAAAATTTAAGGAATTTTATCTAAATAAAATTATATAGTATATAAAGTTTTGTTTCTGGTTTCTTTAACTAATCATAATACTTATTCATCTGTGTTTATCAATGGTCCATTTCTTTTCATTTCTGAGTAGTACTTTTTTTTGTATTGCTACTTCACAGTTTATTCGTTTATTTACCTGTTAATGGACATCTGGGTTGTGTGTAGTTATGAGCTGTTACAAGTAGAGCTGCTATGCAAGTTGTGTAGAAGTCTTTCTGTGGGCATATGCTTTCATTTCTCTTGGGTAAATACCTAGGGGTGGAATGGCAGGGTGGTAGGTTTATATTTTTAGGAAACTGACAGCCTTCCTATGATGTTGCATTTAACACTCGCACACGCAGTGTATGATAATTCCAATTGTTCTACCTCTTCATCAACACTTGGTGTGATTAGTCTTTTAAATTTTAGCCATTTGAATAGGTGTATAGTGGTATCTCATTGTGGTTTTGATTTGCATTTCCTTAATGGTAAGTGATGTAGAGCATTTTTTCATGTGCATATTTGCCATCTGTGTACCTTATTTAGTTGAAATGTCTGTTCAAGTCTTTTGCCCATTTTCATTGGGGTTTTGTGTCTTATTATTGTATTGTGTGAGTTCTTTACACATTTTGAATACAAATTCTTTATTAGAAAGTATTTGAAAATGTTTTCTCCCAGTCTGTGGCTTGTCTTTTCATTTCCTAAAGTGTCTTTTGAAGGCTGAGAGTTATTAACTTTCATGAAATCCAATTTATCTGTTTTTACTTCCATACTTGTGCCTTTAATGTCCTGATTAAGAAAAAATTTTCTAACCCCAGGTTACTATGATTTTCTCCTATGTTTTCTTCTAGAAGCTTTATAGTTGTAGCTCTTACATTTAGGCCTATAATCATTTTGAATTAGTTTTTGTATATGGTTTGAGGTAAGGAACAAGGGTAATTTTTTTGCATGTGGACAGCCAGTTGTTCCAGCATTATTTGTTGAAAAGATTATCCTTGGCTCTGTCCCTGTTAAATTCCCTTGTTATCTTTGTCAAGAATCAAATCAATTGACTAGATGAGGAGTGGGAGGATGTGCAACAGATTTTCAGAATGCAGAATTGAGAGGTGGGGTAGTCCATTTTTCCAGTATAACAGTCATTTTACTGGAGAAAACTATTTTTAAAACTCAGTCAGTTAAAGTTTCTGGGACTTGTCCTGAGGGTATGCAGCAAATGAAGAAACATTCATTCAAGAAAATCGATTAAATCTTGGTAAGAGTGAGTGTGTGGCATCTGAATCAAGACCTGCTCTTCACAAGCCCCTAAACCCCTACCAAGCTCCATCTCATGGAAACACTGCTCTGGGCCCTCTACTTCAGCAGCTGTGGCCTGGAATGATACAGGTGTTCCCTTTCCCTCCTGTGTCCCAGAACAAGGTTGTAGCTTGGCCCCTGGAGGGGTAAGATGCCAGTGTTTCTCATCTCCCCAGCCCTGTGCTGCAGAAGTTCCATCCCTATCATACATGGCCAAAAGCACTGAGGCTGTCTTCCTAGACTCTACTTGTAGGCTGGAAACACCATTTCAGGACCAATAGTCTGAGGACACTGGAGCCCCCGGCGCCTCCTCTCCAGCTCACTCATTGGAAAGAGATTCCACAAGGAGAAGGCAAGCCAAGAAGGACCACCTACCCAACTCCAGCATCCATTAGAGCAGGGGTGTCCCTCCAGGATAAGGAGGCCATTAATGCAGCCCACCTCCTGTGCAGTGATGCAGTTTCTGCCCAAGGGGAGAGGCAGGCCTTAGGAACAACTGTATGGCAACAAATGAATAAACTAGAAACACAAACTACTAAAACTGACTCCAGAAAAAAACTGAAAATCTGAATAGACTTCCCGAGTAAAGAGGTTGATTTATTAATTTAAAACCTACCCATAAAGAAAAGCCCAATCTCAGAGAACTTCACTCTGAATTCTTCCAAACATTTAAAGAATAAATACCAATCCTTCATAAACCCTTCCAAAAAATAAAAGAGGTGGAAATATTTTCCAAATCGTTCTATGAGGTTACTATTACCCTGATACCAAAACCAGATAGAGACATGACAAGAAAAGAAATCTACAGATTGTTATTTCTTATTAATACAGAGGCAAAAATTCTCAGGAAAATGTCATCAAACTGAACCCAGCAACATATAAAAAGAATTGTGCCCCATTACCAAGTGGGGTTTCTTCCAGTAATGCAAGATTGATCCAATATATGAAAATCAAATATAATATACTATAGTCATGTAATAAAAGGCAAAAAGCTCAATATGCACAGAAATATAGGTATTTTTCAAATGGTCAATAAGTACAAGGGAAAAATGCTCAACATCATTAGTAATTAGGGAAATGAAAATCAAAAATACAATTAGATGCCACTTTGTACCCACTAGGATGGCTATTAAAAAACAGACATTAGTATGTGTTGGTGAAGGTGTGGAGAAATTGGGACCCTCAGTCATTACTGGTGTGAATGTAAAATTGTGTAGCCACTTTGGAAAACACCTGGAATTTCCCCAGAAGTTTTAACATTGAGTTAACATATAACCTATCAATTCCATTCCTAGGTATAAATTACATCTACAGAAAAATTTGTATATGAATGTTCATAAGAATATTATTCAAATAGCCAAAAGGTACAGATAATCCAAATGTCCATCAGCTGATGAAAGAATAAACAAAATGTGACACATCCATACAATGGAATATTATTTAGCAATAAAGAGGAATAAAGGGTTGATGCATGCTACAACATGGATGAACCTTGAAAACATTATGCTAAGTGAAAGAAGTCAGCACAGGTGGTCACATATTGTTTGATTCTACTTGTATGACACGTTGAGAACAATCAAATCTATGGAGGCAAAAGTAATTTATTAATCACCAGGGGCTGGGGGAAGAGAGGAAATGGGAGTGACTGCTAATGTGTATAGGTTTCATTTTGGGGGTAAACACATGTTCTCAACTTAGAATCATTGCACAATTCTATGAATATACTAAAAACCAATCAGCCATATATGGTTGGATCTATATATGGAATTTCTATTTTATTCCACTGACATGATTGATCCATACATTAGTATTTACACCAATACCATGCTGTATTAATTACCTTGCTTTTTAATAAATCTTTAAATCAGGTAGTGTGAACAGTCCAATTTTGTGTTTCTCTTGCAAAAAATTTTGGCTATTCTAGATCCTGTGTCTTTCCATACACATTTTAGAATCAGCTTGCTAATTTCTACAAAAGTCTTTTGGAATTTTGACTAGGATGCCTTGAGACGATGGATCAGTTTATGGAGAACTGACATTTCAACTGTATTGAGTCTTCCAAAAGTCTTATGCTTGATATATCTCCTCATTTATTTATGTCATCATTTATTTCTCTCACTGATGTTTTATAGTTTTCTGTGTACAGGTCTTGCACATATTTTTGTCAGGTTTATCCCAAAGTATTTTATAAATGATATTTTTAAAATTTCAATTTCCAATTATTTGTTGATACTCTGTGGCTGTATGATTGATTTTTGTTTAGTTACTTTGTATCCTACAACTTTGCTAGTCTTACGAGTTCTAGTAACTTTTTGGTAGTGTCTGTAGGATTTTCTACATAAGTGACCATATCTATGGATAAAGACAGTTTGCTTCTTCCTTTTTTATCTGGATGCCCTTTATTTCTTTCTCTTGCCTTACTGCACTGCATAGGACCTAAAATACAGTGTTTTATAGAAATAGAGAGCACAGACTTCCTCACCTTGCTCTTGATCTTAAAGTTAAGCTATTTAGTTTTTTGGTAGTTGTTCTTTATCAGGGTGAGGAATAAGTTCCCTTTTATTCTTAGTCTTTCTGAGAGTCTGTCATGAATAGACGTTGAATATGTTAAATGCACTTTATGCATCTATTGAGATAATCATCTTTTTTTCTTTTTTAGTATGTTAATATGGTGAATAACATTGGTTGATTTTTAAATATTAAAAACTGACCTTGCATTCCTGAGGTAAACCTCACTTGATCATGATATATTATTCCTTTTATATTTTGTTGGGTTCAATTTGCTAAAATTTGGTTAAGAGTTTTTTACATTATGATTACAAGAAATATTGGTCTCTAGTTTTGTTTCTTGTAATTTTTTTTTTTAGAGGAGGGCATGGATATTTGCTTTCAGGGAAATGTTGTACTCACATAAATATTTGGGAAATTTTCCCTCCTCTTCAATTTTCTGACACTGTGTCTTCCTTAAATTGACACTAAGAGAGGTACATAGTGTCTTGTAGAGGAGTGGGTGTTGCATCATCCTAAAGCAAGAGGGGAGTGTTAACTTTTCACAGAGAGGATTGAGCCATTTCTGGAGACCCAGTGGGGTTTAAGAGAATCTAGTGATTCAAGATGTTCAGCTATGGCCCTGATGTCCCAATTCTATTTCTTAGGGTCTCACTCCTTCCGAAGAAGGGCCCTTGGTATAATAGACTTGTTGAAGCTGAGAATTCAACCTCCTTTACAGCCAAGGAGGCCCTCTGGCTTTCAAATATAGCCTTTAATTGCTGATTAATTTACCTTCACCCTTTCATTGTCTTTCTCCAATGCATTGTCCCTACTAATAGCCTTCTTATTCCATATCCCCTTATACCCATCTCTCAAATGCCTCATACATGGCAGCTGTCACTACACCACCTTCCATCAGTATAACATCTCAGTTCATCACAGTAAAAATTTTATCAATTGCATGCTACTGCATGCATGCCAGGATTTACCAGTAACTACTACCAGTGATGGGATCTCTACTGCCAGCTACCTGCAGGTGATCCAGCTCCAAAATCTCATTATCAAGTCTGCTCTTTCAGACCACTTCTGACACTGTTTTTGGTCAGGTTCCTCAGAAAGCAGACTCTGATAAGAGATTTACTGGCAATCAATATGTTAGGTCATGCTCTCAGAAGTGAAGGAAACAGGATTTTGTCAAAGAGAAAAGTTAAACTGTGATGAAGTCAGTAAAAACTCAGCCTATCTTATGGGTCATTCTGGAGCTAGGGTGATCATGCAGAGTTGTCTCAAGTTGGGGCAAGGCGGATGGAATTTTACACCTTTGCTTTGACTTGTCACTGGATGAGGGCGGCTCTAGGGAAGAGGACCTAACCTTAGGCAGTGCTGCTCTCTTCAGCTGAGGGCAAGTCCCAGAGAGGGGATCAGCTGATAGCAGTCAGCTGCCAACACTTCTGGCAGCTGGGAAGCTGGGAAAATGAGTGCTTCAGTCCAGGAGGTGGGTGTTTGGGCAGCACACCATGGCATCCACCACATCTGTTTTGCCAGAAGCCAAGTTCTTCCTATTTTATTGCTCTGCCTTCTGCACATATGGCTTCTACCTCAAGGTCCAAGATGGATTTTGAAGGGAGTGGAGGCAGTTCTTTAATGCTGGCAGGAGAGAAGGTGGAGAAGCTGATAGAGCTATAGGTGAGGTTACCATCTGGTGATAGGAATAAGAGGAAGTTCAATTCTGATGTTCTTTTTTTTTGGTGGTGGGGTGGGGGAGGAGTGTGAGGCAAAGTGGCTGGGCTGAGAGATGGGGAAGGAAACCTGAGGAGAGAGCAGGTGTAAAATGCTGTGTCTCAGAGAATGGGAGAACAGCTGTCTCAGGAATTGTAGAAGATTGCTGGGCATCACTGGGAGGGCCTTTGAGATTTGTGGTCACGAATTTAAAAAAGAAAATCAATTAATCTAAGTGTGCAGACAGTAGGGACTCATTCTGGCTATCTTAAGGGAAAAAAGGAACTTAATAGAAATATTAAAGTTTTACTGAGTTGATATTAACAGTTAGGAAACAAGAAAACTCAGAAGGATAGACAGCAAGGACCAGCTGGTTCTCACACGACTATTTTCACTGAGCAAGTAAATTCCAACACACCCACTGGCCTTGGAGGAGTCATGTAAGAGCCAGAGTTCAGGAGAAAGCATTTCCTTGGCTGAGTTTGGCCCCTGTGGGAGGAAAAAGAAAGACTTTGGCAAGAGTGGGGTTCTTATTTCTGAGCAAGGCTATACAAATACAGCCTTTGGGGGGTTCTCTCAAAGGCGGGACTTCATACTGCTAGCTGGTGACAGATACGGGGAGTACACATACAGAAAGCCAAAAAAGACAGTTACCCACAGCAAGCCCCCAGACGTAAGTATTTATCAACTATAGTGAGGCTGTCTGTGGATCACTCTCCCTAATTTAGCATATTGAAGAAGAAAAATGAGGACACCAGACATAGGAGTAAATGACCAGCACACGACTTTTCTGTTTAGGGATGTTCTCATCAGTGCTTACAGAGAGCTTTCCAGAAGGCAACTTGACAATATATGTCAAAAGCCACTTAGGAGGATAGACCTTTTGACCTAACTGCCTAAGAATTGAGAAAGGGAGCATAACTTTGATGCATTTGTCACAGTTTGGCTTAGGGTTGGCCATGTTTATTTTTAAAACTTTAAGGATAAAAAAATGTTTTCAAGTCAAGAACAGATACCTTTGTTTTGCCCCATAGTAGGAACATCACCTTGAGTACTGAGCTGTGGTAATAAGCCAGCTATGCTTTATGTTAATTCATGATTTTTAAACAGGACAGAATTTGCTCTAGCAGGTACTTTCCTTTTAACAGCGCTGTTCATCAAGGTCACTCCGCGTGGTCCACCGTTGCCATGCTAGCTAGCTTGTAAGTGTCATGTTCTGTGGTTATTTGTCCTGGGCTGATGAGAATGTGGATGCACTGGACAGAGCATTCAAGAAGTGACTCCAGGGAAAAAAATCTACTGACTAGTTGTTGGTGACAAGCATGATTAGGGTATGGTACATGGTTTTCTCTTTAATTCCACCATTATCAGCATTTACTGTGCATCCTTATTGCATCTGTCCAGGGAAGGTAGGGATACAAAGATGAAATAGATACAGTCTATTCCTAAGGACTTTGCAATTTAGTAGAGAGAACCTGTTTTGTTTTTTTTTTTTGTGAGCCCTCAGTTGCTGGGCTGCTCTTTCTTTTTCATCTTTTGGCTTTGCCTGTAAATGTGATACCCAGCACTTCAGTAGCCATATTGTGATAATGAGGCAGCAGTTATGAGGACAAAAAGCCGACATACTTAGAACGGTTGGGTGGAAATACAGAAAAAGTCTAATTCCCTAATAACAGTATTGGGCTGCTGTACCAACATCGAGACCACAGCCATCTTAAGTAAACAAGTGTCATCATGGTTAACAACAGGTCTTCAGTCACTTGCTGCTGAAAATTGTTCCTCATTTTTAGAAATGAAATACCAGGAAACCAGAAGTTTTGAGTCTGAAACTATAGTTTAAAATTTTACATTAGGTTTAACTTTTTCCAACAGTAACTTGCAAAGTTTTAAAACATTCCTGCCCAACCCCATTGGCACCACTTTTGCTATTGAATACTTCTTTCTCATTTGGGCACATTATTTCCCAAAAGTTATTTGGCCTGGTGCTTTTCTTATGATGAGTGAGCTGGACGTTTCAGTAAGGGTAAAACAAATCTAGGCAGAAGGCAAAGCTGGAG
Source organism: Camelus dromedarius (assembly GCF_036321535.1). Lineage (NCBI taxonomy): Eukaryota > Metazoa > Chordata > Mammalia > Artiodactyla > Camelidae > Camelus > Camelus dromedarius. The sequence continues at coordinate 15,456,006 of NC_087441.1, read as the reverse complement.
ATTTTTCCTTCTGCCATAAGGTAGGTAGACATATTTTCAGCACTATCCTTAGAATAAATTAATTAAAAGAATATGCCAAATGTTTCCAAGGCTTGTTCTGAAATGAATCCTTCAATTAGACATTCCTTACTTTTGGCTTCTTTAAATCCTTCTGGTCCATTTTTACACCTAAGTCAAGAAGTTTTACATTTTTCTAGACCTTCAGGCAATCCTATTTTTATAGCTGCTTGAAGGGCAGAAGAGGGCAGGTCAAGACTGAAATCTTTAATTTCTCTTTCTCTTCTTAGTTTTAAAATTAATGAGCTGTGTACAAACAGGTGGGTGCCAGAGGGGGCCCAGGTTAATGTCTTCCTTCATTGTGTGGCATCTTGTGCTTACCCATGTCATCTGGCAGGCTGGGGCCTGCATAATTTCCCATTAATGACCCAATTTAGCCCACGTGAACTTCACCTCCTGTCCACATCCATATCGGCTTCTGCTTGGGAAGGCTTCACATTTTCTTCATGACTGGAGATCAGATGGGCACTATGACTAAAACATCTGTAGGACGATGAAGTAATGGGCCTGCTAATATGCTTAATGGCCTTAATAGCATTGAAAACTAATGTGCTTAATGCTCACTTCATTCATAGTTGCCCTTGGCATTATGGATAGCAAGACCATGCATTATGCTGAGACAAGAATGACCCAAATGTCACTGCAAGTGTGAAGCAGAAGAGTGAGAGAAATATTACAGCATGATTGTAAAATGTCGACTCAAACCCATTTTCGTAGGAAAGAATTACATTATGTGAGAGAAGAGGCGGCCAACCAGGAGACTGTTGCTGGCTTAGAGGAACTGAGCTCATGTGTAGAAAAGAAGAAATCCTGAAAGGCTGTGTTGAGTGAATGATCCTGTGAGCAAGACCAATCATATGGGAGGAAGAGACGCTTTGGAGAAATAGGGGATTTTTAATTGGGCAGACCACCCTTTCCTTTCGTGGTTATGGGGTTTTCTCCTCACACAGTGGCTGTGCTCCAGACCTTTCCAGACCTCCTCTTCTTTGTTCTGTATTATGTTCCTTGGGAGCATTATTTATCAGAAGTAACTGGATGAATGAATTCAGATCACTACCTCACCATTAGCTGTCCGTGAGAAGGTATCTCAAATGAGACTCTCTGGAGAAAAGCCTCAAAGATCACGGATGGTTGGGACACTTGGCACCATTGCAGGTTCTAGCAGGGCCCTCAGATCATTTAGGCAAGCTTTTGCCAACTCCAGAGGGTTGGCCCTGGGGAGACAGTTAGCAATAATGTTCTAAACTTGGAAGATAAAGTTCATAGCAACCCTGGGGTCTCTTTTGTGGATTGTACCATCTCAGCTCTTGGAAAACCCTAGAGGAGAAGGATAGTCTTTCCATCTACCTCAGGGATCCAAACATGGTTAGAGGCCCAGACAGGAGAGAGGGCCAAAGAAGAGTCACAAGAAGTCCTGAGAAAATGAAGTCGCTGTGTCAGAGAGACAGCTGCACCCCACCCCCTGCCTCCTCACTGCAGCGTTATGCGCAGTAGTTAAGACTTAGGAACAACCTAAGTGTCCATCAGTGGTGAATGGATAGAGAAACTGTGATACACACATACAATGGAATGTTGTTCAGTTATAAAAAAGAAGGAAACTCTGCCATTTGCAACAGCATGGATGGGTCTTGAGGGTATTATACTAAGTGAAGCAAGTCAGACAGAGAAAGACAAATACTGTATGTTCTCACTTATATGTGGAACTTTAAAAAGCCAAACTTACAGAAGCAGAGTGGAATGGTGGTGCCAGGGGTTAGGAGATGGGGGAATTGGGGAGATTTTTTTCAAAGGATATATACTTCAACCTATAAGGTAAATAAGTTATGAGAGTCTAATATACACCATGATGGCTATAGTTAACAATACTGTACTATATACTTGGAAGTTGTTACGAGAGTTGATCTTAAATATTATCACTACCAAAAAAAAAAAAAAAGGTAACTGTATGAGGTGATGGAGGGGTTAACTAACCTTATTTTGGTAGTCACTTTGCAGTATATACCTGTATCAAATTATCACCTTGGACACCTTAAACGTACATGTGTTATATGTCAATACTGACTCAATAAAGCTGAAAAAAATAGTTCGATTTGATATATTATGATATAAAGGATTTTCTAAGGGTGAATAATTTTCATATAACGTTGGAATATTCTTTTCTCCTCTGATAAAATTAAACTATAATTATAAATTGAAAAAAGTCATTAGAATTATAGAAACCAACTGTGGGCATCAAGAAACCTTTTGCTTACTGATACAGGCATCAGTGTAGAGACACTGCCAAAGGCTGGGTCCAGAGGTACATGTAGTTGGCCAAGCACTGGCATCCAGCATGGCTGCTACACTGCTGCTGACTCAGCTTTACAGGGCTCCTGCCTCGTTTAGAAAGATTGCTGAATGACTTTTCCTATCAACACATGTGGCACTTTGTGATGTTTCTTGAAAAGGGGAACGTTAAAAATTTCTCTCTTTTGAATAAAAACTAGCAATGTAACCATTGGGATTTGTAAAAAAAACTCAAGTTTCAGCCAAGGCATGGATATATCAGGTCATGATGGTTTATTTATCTAAATTTTCATCACAATTTTAATTTGGCCACAGTATATTTGACTGCAGTAAGCATTTGTGTTCACTTACAGCTGCTCATCCCCAGGTCTTAAGAAAAGCTTTCTGTATTGGTTAGTATTTGAGGACCCCTGGGACTTTACTTGGTGACAAGTAGTTCAGAAATTAAAAAAAAATTAAGGAATAAAGAAAATGATGACAGTGAGTCTTCTTAATGGGTCTGGATAATCTGAAGAGTCTAGCTACCAAACCTCCTTAAAACTCAGATATTTCATTTATTGCCCCACTGCACCTAAATAATTGATTTCACACCTGACATTTGATTTTATCATATTTGAGTTTCTCCCTTGGAATAAGTATATAAAATGAACTCTCCTCGATGAAAATAAAATTTTATTTCCTGACTTTATTTTCTGAATGGCTCATTGATACTTTTTATTGACAGCTCAATTTTGAGAATACATTTAAAAGGGAGAGCTAATATAAATTAGAGCACCAGTAATATTCTTTTCTACCGTCATTTACTGAGAGGAGCTTCATTTTGCTAACATGAAGGAAAATGTCATCCTCAAATTGTAATTCAGTAATACTCTTCTCTTTCTTGAAATAAAGGAGCAGCTGAAACTTGGCATAAGGATCCCTATTTTGTAACACCTTTAGTTACTAATCCAGATGTTCGGAGTTGTTGTGTTTACATAGATCAAAAATTTGGAGAGGGTTTTTTCATGATGAAAAATCAGTAATTTAGTGAAAGGAAGCTAAGCCATGTTAAGAACAGTATTTCTTTAGATATCAAATACAAGAGCAGTGTTTCAAAATGTCATAATTTAGCATAAAAACTTAAAGTGGAAAGAGGAATGGGTAAAATTTTATCAGCAGTCCTAAATTTCTTTTATAATCTTAAAAGAAAAATGTGGAAGTACATTACTGCTTTAGTATTTTAGTGTACTATCATAGTTCTCTCAACTGCCACATGAAATAGGCATTGTTTTTTAAATTGAAGTATAGTTGATTTACAATATTGTGTTAGTTTCAGGTGTACAGCAAAGTGATTCAGTTATATACGTATATATTTTATATTCTTTTTTCCATTCTTTTCCATTTTAGGTTATTAAAAGATAATAAATATAGCTCCCTGTGCCATACAGTAAATCCTTGCTGTTAATCTATTTTTATATGGTAGTGTGCATCTGTTAATCTCATACTCCCAATTTATCGCTCCCCCATTCCCCTTTGGTAACCTTAAGTTTGTTTTCTATGTCTGTGAGTCTGTTTCTGTTTTGTAAATACGTTCATTTCTACTATTTTTTAGATTCCACATATAACTGGTCATACAGTATTTGTCTTTCTTTGTCTGACTTATTTCACTAAGCATAATACTCTCCAAGTCTATTCATGTTGCTGCAAATGGCAAACTTTCATTCTTTTTTATGGCTGAGAAATATTCCATTGTATGTATATATCACATCTTCTTTAGCCATTCATCTGTCGATGAACACTTAGGTTGCTTTGATGTCTTGGCTATTGTAAATATTGCTGCTATGAACGTTGGGGTGCATGTATCTTTTCCAGTTAGAGCTTTTGTCTTTTTGAAATAGGCATTAATTCTTTCTTTCAGACAACAAAACTAGCTCAGAGTGTTTGAGGAACCTTCTCAAGGTCAGAGTTAGGAATGGTAGGGTGAGACTCCTGCTCAAGCTCATTATCTTCCCACCACACTATATTCCCATCCATTGGAACAGCCACAGAAAAACCAACCAAGACAACTGTCTCTTTGTCACGAATATGCTATTAAATTGAAGGCAGAAAAATATCAGCAGCTTATGCCCAGAAGAAAATCTGCTTTGCCTAATTTGTTCTTTATCTGTAAACTTTTATGCTCTGTCCTTAGAAGGCCATTACCATATAAGGCATGTGGCTGTGGCCTCATGCTAGTGCAGGAAAAAAATGTCCTTGACTGAAGAAATTACCCCCAATTTTTTTTTTTTTTAGCTACCTCGTTGGGAACATAGAATTTCCGTATTTGGGAGACAATCCTACATAAATATAGGGGAAAGCATTCAACCAAACTTGGTTTTACAGTGCAAACGGCCTTTACCTTGAATCCGGCTCTAGGAAACATCCTAAGAAATGGGGGTAGAAATTATCCCCAAATATTAACAGTGATTGTGTTAGGGAAAATTTATTTCTTCTTTCTACATTTTATAATGAAAATTACACCTTAAAATAAGATTTTAAATGCATATGTCTATTTTTAATTAAAACCATATATTTAACAAGGAAAAATAAAGGATTAGAAAAGCTATTGAGATGTAAAAATTTGGAGGGAAATCCACTGGGAAAGTCCCAACTTGTAAACATCCCAAGATGTCAATAGTCAGAATTAACTTAGCTGTTATCACTTACTTGATTTAATTTCCTTCACAGGCTTTGAATGTACTTCCATGTGTCTTGTGGAGACATGTCACAATGCTTGGCCATCATTCTCTGGGTATCAAGGGCTCTTCTTGCTTAATCTTGTTGGCTTTACCCTTCCTACCCTTCTCAGTCCTTCATCTGCCTCCAAGGTTTTCCCAGGACAGTGATGGGTTCACTTTGTTTCTTCCTACTTTCCAATATTAGGTCAGATTATGCTCAGAAGTTCCAGAGTACACTCTTTCTTTAAACATACACATTTTTTTTTTCTCTTATTACAGACGTAATGTTTTAGAAACCTTAGAAAAAATAGGTAAACCAAACAATGAAAAGTGCCACATTTAATTTAATTACCCAGAGATACTTTTGTGTATTTCCTTCCATTACTTTGTCTATTCATGTGTGTGTAACAAATTGGACAGAATTTTTATTTTGAAAAATCCCAGTTTAAAATAGAATGGTTCAGTCTAGATGTAAAATGGAAACCTAACATATGGTTTTCTGAGCCATGATTGCTTTAAAGACACCTCTCTATCACTTCACACCAGCCAGAATGGACATCATTCAAAAGTCCATGAACAATAAATGCTGGATAGGGTGTGGAGAAAAGGGAACCCTCCTGCACTACTGGTGGGAATGTAGTTTGGTGCATCCGTTATGAAAAACTTTATGACGATTCCTCAAAAAACCAAAAATAGACTTACCATAAGATCTAGCAATCCCATTCCTGGGCATATATCCAGAGGGAAGTCTAATTTGAAAGGATACATGCACCCCAATGTTCATAGCAGCACTATATACAATAGCCAAGACATGGAAACAACCTAAATGTCCATCAACAGATGACTGGATAAAGAAGTTGTCGTATATTTATACAATGGAATAAAAACTCAGTGATAAAAAAGAATAAAATAATGTCATTTGCAGCAACATGGATGGACCTGGAGATTGTCATTCTAAGTGAAGTAAGCCAGAAAAAGTAAGAAAAATACCATATGATGTCACTCATATGTGGAATCTAAAAAAAAAAAGAAAAAAGAAAAAGAAAGAAGAGGACACTAATGAACTCATCTATAAAACAGAAACAGACTCACAGACATAGTAGACAATTTTATGGTTACTGGGGGGAAGGGGGTGGGAAAGGATACATGTGGGAGTTTGAGATTTGCAAAGTTTAACCACTATAATAAAAATAGATAAAAAACCAGATTTCTTCTGTATAGCACAGGGAACTCTATTTAATATCTTATAATAACCTTTAATGAAAAAGAATATGAAAATGAATATATGTGTGTGTGTGTGTGTGTATATATGTATATATATATATATATATATACATATATACACACACATGACCGGGACATTATGTGGTACACCAGAAATTGACACATTGTAACTGACCACACTTCAATAAAAAAATTGTTAAAAAAATAAAGACACCTCTCTACAGCTTTTGCCACCTTTCCAGTAGTTACATAAAATATCAAAAACTAAATTTGCCTCTTAGCTTTAGTTATCTGTCCTGAAGGAAGGCACTATTCTCCCCTTGAACTCACTTTAATGGATAAAATAAGAGCTTTCTCTCACTCTACCGATATGTCCACCACCTCCAGGATGTACTGAATGAGGAAACTTCAGAATTCTTCCCACCTCTTCACCAGCTCCTCCCTTTGGAGGAAGGAGTGATTTTCTTGCCTGGAGAGATGAAAGAGCCCAACAGGCTGTGAAGTGAGCCAGTGCAGAAGTGGAACTCAGCATCAGAAAGCAGGCCGGCATCTGTCTCCTCCCCATTCCGTTTTCCCTTGTGGTGAGCACAGCAGGACGGGTGCTCCTGTCTGAGGTTCTCCAGCTGCACTGCCTATTGGCTGCAAGGGCAGGCCAGATTCAGCTGGGGAGGAAGAGGAAGCCATATTGCCCTCTTAACCTTGCTGCACTCTGGGTTGTCCCAACTGTTAACTTGTGTATGAACCAAATGGGTTAGAACCCAGCGGGAAGGAGGAGAATGATTGGTCGCATCCCAATCCCAGTAATGGTCTCTATAGAAGACACTCCATATTTTATAATGTAAACCTGTGTGGGGTGTGTGTGTGTGTGTGTGTGTGTGGTATAAGTATATATTATTTCTCAGAATTTGAATTACAAGTAGATTTTTGTAAATTGTAGAGAGATGTTTCAGTTTCCTTTGGGCCTCCATAATTAAGCTTCCTAGAATAGCTCAGAAGACAAATTGGCAATTATGTCAGAGCTAACCTATAACTTTAGTATAAAATTTAGAAAAATATAAGTTGAGTAAAGTGCCATTCACATGTACTCTGAAACCACTAACCCGTGCTCACTTAGTTGAGAACAGCAGAGCAAATTTAATTGACTTAGTTGAATTGTCTTTTAGCTTAGGGGCTGGCTAAGGTGCCTTTATGTTACTCCCTCTGCCTTCCTCATCCCTCAGTGTCTCTAAAAACCATCAAGTGCTTTCTGTGTGGAATTATCCAGAATACGTCATCCATTCTGTGATGGTAATTTTATGTGTCAACTTGATTGGATCATGGTACGCCCAGGTATTTGGCTAAACATTATTTCTGGGTGTGACTGTGTTTCCAGATGAAATTGGCATTTGTTTCAGTGGACTCATTTGCTTTCTGCCATGTGGGTGGGCATCACTCAATCTGTGAGGGCCTGAAAAGAACAAAAAAGCATAGGAAGGAGGAATTTGGCTCTTCCTGCCTGGTTGGTTGAGCTGGGACATCCATCTTCTGCTGCTTTCGATGCTCCTACTTCTCAGGCCTTCAGACTCAGAGTGGAATCTACACTGCCAGCTCCCCTGATCTTCAGGGCTTTGGATTTATACTGAATAACAGCACTGGCTTTCCTGGGTCTCCAGCTTGCAGTGAGTAGATGGTAGAACTTTTCAACCTCCATAATTCCGTGAGTCAATTCCTTATAATAAGTCCCTACATATATATGTCTCCTGCTGGCTCTGTTTCTCTGGAGGGCGCTGACTGATAGACATTCTCAGTCCAAATGGAATCTGTTCTTTTCAAAGGAAAAGGGATTTCACCTGAGACAGAGCTGTGGCCAAACTGCCAGAGATCCAGACAGGATAGAAGAAGAAGAAGAGAAAGAGGAAATACTTAGAATTAAAGAAACAAAATAGGGATGCCAGGCCTTCTCCTTACTGACCCAGACATCGGTGTGGGAGACGGGAGATGCTCTGAAAGCTGACCAAACATGATTCTAAGCACGTGTGGAACTCACATGGGGAATCTGCAAAGTGAGGCTTTGTAGTAGCTGGGGATCCACATTAGCAGGTAGACACTTGTTTCAGTAAAACAAGAATTACACCAGAAGCTATACAAGCTGAAAACAGGAACATCTATACTCCCTAGAAAAAGTGGAGATGAGAGAGAGAGGAGAGAGGAAGAGAGAGAAAGAGAAATTGTTAAGGATTAAGTTATGTTTGCAACCTCAAAACACTTTCTATTGTGGAGCTTGGCGTTTATGTAATTTAGTGTTTTGTTCAATCATTATTTTCTAGGTTGGGCAGAGGGAGGGTTAGGAGATTGATATTCATTGTTGCACAGCATCTTGTGAAATTGCGGGAATTAATTTCTGTTCTTTCCCTCTGAAGAGATCCTATTTTCCTAGGAAATTCTAAATTCATCCCATTGGTACATCTTAGACGGGACTGAGGTATATGTGCTTGGAATAGACTAAGGATGGGAGCTATAGCATTAAAAGGAATTGTTGTTCAGTCTTCTTTGTTTTTCTTCCAGAAATAAAAATAATATATAAAAACTCCGGCTGCCCTTGCATTAATCTTAAGCATTACTCAATGATGTATAAATAAAGAAGTCACATTACTTTCACAGAAAGTGATTTAAGACCCTGTAAATTTGGTCATGTTTATCTATGATTCTTTCTGCAATGAAGACACTTCCTATAGCTCCTGTATTACAGGGAAACCTAGAGATCTTTTGAATAAAAAGGCTAAATTCATTGTTTTAAAAATTCTGTAACTAGCAGACATTTTGAAAAATAAATTTTCTTAATAATTTTTTCCCTGAAATTTTAGTTAGAGCTTGAAGGTGCAGAATTTAATGTTATCAGGCTAATGCTTTTATCATTACTTAGAGTTAGGGGTTACTTAAACACTTCCCTTCTTAGTTATTAGAGTGTGCTAGGTCCCAGGTGAATATTGTGGAATTTAGTTGAGATATCTTGGACTCTCAGAGGTCATTCCTGGGGCTGAGGGAGATGGAAGGGTGGCGTAGACAAACCCCTCTTTAAGTATCAGGGGCCAGTAACACACAGACTGGTAGTCGCAAACTATTCAAATGCTAAGGATAATTTCTTATTTTCATTCATGTTTTCTTTCTTTTTTTTTTTTTTTTTAAAAAAAGCTCTCTCTTCTTCCTATATTCTCTCTTGTCCATTTCAGCTTTGGCTCTCACTTTTATTTTCTTTCTTTTCCATTCTTCCATCCTATTTTTTGGCTGATCTAAAAGGCCACTTTAAGATGTGATGAAATCACAAACTTTAAAAATGTTATGACCAAACTTTTAGGAAAGCCGTTTCATAATACTATCAAAAGCATCATGCATATTCAGTCTTTGAACCAGCAGTTCTGCCTCTAGAAATGTATCTTAAGGAAATAATCAGAGATGATAAAAAATAATAGTATATATTGAGTTCATGTCATGGGTCAGGCACTGCCTTTACATAGATGTATTTCTTTAATTTTTACAACAACCTGTGATGTATCATTTCCATCTTGCACATGAAGAAACTGAAGGACAGACAGATTAAGTAACTTGCTCAAGAGCACACAGCTAGTGAGTGAGGGAGCTGGGATTGGAACAATGAAAGTCTAACTCCAAAGCTGGCACTTTTGACCTAAGCAACCCCAAGGTGTTTGAGTCCTGGGAAAATATTTTTGACAAGGCCTCTGTCTATATAAACAATTTTATTAAAAAGTGTTTCACAATATATGGGTCCATATAAGGTATAGCAAATGAAGATTTAGTATAATGGGCAGGAGGGAAGTGCTTACCTATGTGTTTATTGTCCAATCAGTCCAATCAGAAGTAAAAGATTCTTTTTTTTTTTTAACATTTTTTATTGAGTTATAATCATTTTACAATGTTGTGCCAAATTCCAGTGTAGAGCACAATTTTTCAGTTATACATGAACATATATATATTCATTGTCACATTTTTTTTCTTTGAGAGCTACCATAAGGTCTTGTATATATTGCCCTGTGCTACACAGTACAGTCTTGTTTATCTATTCTACATTTTGAAATCCCAGTCTATCCCTCCCACCCCACCCCCTTGGCAACCACAAGTTTGTATTCTATGTCTATGAGTCTGTTTCTGTTTTGTATGTATGTATGTATGTATGTATGTATGTATGTATGTATGTATGTATTTATTTATTTATTTATTTATTTATTTATTTATTTTTTAGATTCCACATATGACCAATCTCATATGGTATTTTTCTTTCTCTTTCTGGCTTACTTCACTTAGAATGACATTCTCCAGGAACATCCATGTTGCTGCAAATGGTGTTGTGTTGTCATTTTTATGGCTGAATAGTATTCCATTGTGTAAATATACCACCTCTTCTTTATCCTGTCATCTGTTGATGGACATTTAGGCTATTTCCATGTCTTGGCTATTGTAAATAGTGCTGCTATGAACATTGCGGTGCAGGTGTCATTTTGAAGTAGGTTTCCTTCTGGATATATGCCCAGGAGTGAGATTCCTGGGTCATATGGTAAGTCTATTCCTAGTCTTTTGAGGAATCTCAATACTGTTTTCCACAGTGGCTGTACCAAACTGCATTCCCACCAGCAGTGTAGGAGGGTTCCCTTTTCTTCACAGCCTCTCCAGCATTTGTCATTTGTGGATTTTTGAATGATGGCCATTCTGACTGGTGTGAGGTGATACCTCATTGTAGTTTAGATTTGCATTTCTCTGATAATTAGTGATATTGAACATTTTTTCATGTGCCTATTGATCATTTGTATGTCTTCCTTGGAGAATTGCTTGTTTAGGCCTTCTGCCCATTCTTGGATTGGGTTGTTTGTTTTTTTCTTATTAAGTCGTATGAGCTGCTTATATATTCTGGAGATCAAGCCTTTATCAGTTTCATTGTTTGCAAAAATTTTCTCCCATTCCGTAGGTTGTCTTTTTGTTTTACTTATGGTTTCCTTTGCTGTGCAGAAGCTTGTAAGTTTAATTAGGTCCCATTTGTTTATTCTTGCTTTTATTTCTATTTCTTAGGCAGACTGTCCTAGGAGAACATTTCGAGATGTATGTCAGATAATGTTTTGCCTATATTTTCTTCTAGGAGGTTTATTGTATCTTGTCTTATGTTTAAGTCTTTGATCCATTTTGAGTTTATTTTTGTGTATGGTGTAAGGGAGTGTTCTAGCTTCACTGATTTACATGCTGCTGTCCAGTTTTCCCAACACCATTTGCTGAAGAGACTGTCTTTATTCCATTGTATACTGTTGCCTCCTTTGTTGAAGATTAGCTGACCAAAAGTTTTTGGGTTCATTCCTGGGCTCGCTATTCTGTTCCACTGGTCTTTTTGTCTGTTTTTGTACCAATACCATGCTGTCTTGATTACTGTAGCTCTGTAGTATTGAGAAGAAGATTCTTTATAGTGTCTAGGCACCATCTCTTCCTGTGCAGATCCAGGAGCAAATCTTTCCATATTTTATGTTAAGTCTTTCACTCATAGTTTCCTGTTTCCTACCATGAGAAGAAAGGAGCAAGGCTATTACTATTCACAATGCCGTGGCTCTTCCAACTGAAACAACAAAACTCCATGTCCTTCATGGTTCCCTGACACTATTTATTTAATGCTGCTTACATTATTACCTTCATGACGATGCATCATTATCTGTCTGTTACCTGTGAAAACTGGCTTCTAATGACTCCTTCAGTGGTTATTACTGGGTTTTGTAGAATGACCGAGTTGGGTACCAGCAGTAGGGGATGCACAGGGCAAAGGAGCCACCACCCAGTTGCCCTCGGATGCTGTAGACCAGAGGTGGCTCTGTGGTCGAAACATACATGAGGGGAGCTGAGGAAGGTGCCCCACCACACAAACACTGACTGCTGAGGGCGGGGGGTGGATCTCTGGTGACCATCAGGAGCCTGGAGCTCTGAACTTGTCTCCTCCTCCTCACAACTTACTCCTTGTGAGTAAGACAATGCACTCTCAAAATAGACTATAAAGTTGCTTATTTGTTCTGCTGCAAAACATACAATGCTCTGTGGATTTTTAAACCGAAATTTGAATACCTCTTGTGTACTTGGTTTAATTTGGTAAAACTGTCAGGGATTTGGTGTAGATTAATATGAAGCTGCCAGAAGCCCTTCTGAGAAATCCCTTCCATTGTTGTCCTTGATGCTGCAATTTCTTTAGCAGGTAAAGGATTGTGCTAAATGTGTATTCATGCATTTATTTAAAAAATAATTATTTGTGCACTTACTATGTGTCATCACTATTCTAGTGCTTTACAAATATTAATTCATTTAACCTTCATAACAACCCTAATTAATAGGCACTATTCCTGTTTGTTGAGGAAAAAAATGAGGCACAATTTGCAACAACATGGATGGACCTTGAGAGCATTGTGCTAAATGAAATAAGTTGGACAGAGAAAGACAAATACTGTACATTCTCACTAATGTAGAACCTAAAATAGCCACACTTTTAGAAATGGTAAGTAATTTCAAAATGTAGAATAGATAAACAAGATTATACTGTATAGCACAGGGAAATATATACAAGATCTTGTGGTAGCTCACAGTGAAAAGAAATGTGACAATGAATATATGTACGGTCATGTATACCTGAAAAATTGTGCTCTACACTGGAATTTGACACAACATTGTAAAATGACTATAACTCAATAAAAAAAAGGTAAAAAAATAAAAAAATAAAGAGGAAGGAAAGTAAAAAAAAAAAAAAGGAAAAATGGTAAGTAGAATGGTGGTTGCCAGGGGCAGGGGGTGTGGGAAATAGGGAGATGTTGGGGAAAGGGTACAAACTTCCAGGGGTAAGCTGAGTAAGTTCTGGGGATCTAATGTACAGCATGGTGCCTAGTTACCATATTTTATTATATACTTGAAAGTTGCTAAGAGAGTAGTTCTTAAATGTTCTCTCCATACACACACACGGGTGCACACACACATAAACACACACAAAAGGTACTTATGTGATGTGATGGATGTGTTAAGTAACCGTGTTGTAGTAATCATTTCACAATGTATACCTGTGTCAAATCATCACGTTGTATACCTTAAACTTACACAATGTTACATGTTGATTATACCTCAACAAAGCTGGGGAAAATTTTTTTTTAAATTGAAAATGCCCATCAAGGGCCTACCCAAATGGTTGAAAATGGATTTACATCATTGTGAAATTTCAAATCTCTGGGGACAAAGAGAAGATCTTAAAGCTTCCAGATGGATCATGTCACACATAAATCATCTAAAATCAGAATGGCTGTGTAACCTGTAAAACAGCAACACTGGAAACTAGAAGGTAGTGGATCAATGCCTTCAAAATTCTGAAAAAATTCAGAATTAGACTTATGTACCCAGTTATTATCAGCTGAATTGTGTCCCCTCAATTCCAGTATGACTTGTGTCCTTGTAAGAACAGGAGATTAGGACACAGACACTCATAGAGGCAAAACCATATGAAGATGGAGAGAGAAGATGGCTGTCTACAAGCCGAAGAGAGAGGCCTTAGAGGAAGTCAACCCACCTGACACCTTGTTCTAGGACTTCCAGCCTCCAGAACTCTAAGAAATAAATTCGTGTTGTTTAAGAAAAAAAAGTGAGGTGCAATAAAGTCCAGTAACTTGCCCAAGATCACACAGCTGGTAAAGGCAGATCTGAGACCCAGACAGTGACTCTGGCATCCATGCATTTAACCACTGCACTCAGTGTGTCTATAGATAGAAACACTGTGTCCTCCCAAAATGAACTCCCAAAGATGTTGCCAAACTGGAAGCCATCTTTTCTCTCTGTAGATACATGTCAAAGAGAAATGTTGACATCCGGCAATCCTTAACAATTTTACATTGATACATTTTAAATTAGGGGCTATTTTTTTCCATGCTCTTTTACAAGGTAATGCTACTTCAAGTAAAATAGCCACAAGGGGGAATGTCGGCAGAATATGCTAAAACAAAGTAAAACTGTGTCTTTCAAAGAACATTCAAATGTATTTTGTTGTTGCACAGACTGTCTCTTACCATGGCAACGTAGAAAAGTTTCCTTTCCATCCTGTTGATGGAATTCTTTGACAAGAATGTGAAAAATAGAAAGAAAAGATCAAGGATTTTCAATTTCTTTTAGGAGTTAAAAATTGGCTCTGGATGCTTTCCCATCCACCCACACTTCCCTCAGCTTCTAAATATTTATTGTTGAATCCCTGTTGTTATGAGATTGCAAAAGACGACACAACCTGGAAATTTTTAACAATAAACTGACCACAATTATAAGAAAATTCCTACTCAGTTTCAAAAATGTTTCACATCTTTGGTTGTTTGAATAGTCATGATGGTTTGATTTTATTAACATGCTACAATACCAGACAAATTCACTCAAAAGAAAAATGGAAAAATTTGCAATATATAGAATTTCATAAAGTCACTGAAATGAATGCTAAAGGAACTGCTCCACTCACTCACAAAGCCACTGGCAAATAGGTTTCTGGCAGAGTTAGAAGACCTGACAATTGAAGAAGAGATATTTGACAAAGATGATGATTCTTTGAAAAAGAATGACTTGAATATCAAAGAACTAAGAAAAGATCTTGTAAAATATGAGGAAATCCTTGAATATATTTGCAAAAAAAAAAAAAGAAATACCATCTTTCTAGATTGCAGTTAGAGTCAAATGTGAAGAATGTCAAGCTGTGCTATCCGATAACCTTGCTGGGAAAAATTATACTTCCCCCACAACAAAGCAAGCAATGCCTAATTCCTCCTTCCTTTAGCCTAAGAGTTATCACATAGATGCAATGATAGCCTAACATTTTTAAGGTAATATAAAACTAATTTTTGTAATTTTAGCTTCCTTTTTCAAGATGATTCTAATCAAGCTTTCTTTTTTGTTTTCTATTTACTATTAAGTGTTGATTCCCACTTCGTGCAGATTCACTTTTAAGTGGCTCTTTTCTGGTACCAATTATTCTCAGATAATGAGGACTTTCTGTCCTTTATGCTGACAGAGCAGAAGTTAAATGGGGTTAGCAAGGCTAGATTGCTTGCTCGTCTTCAACTTCACTTCAATAAAAACTCTCCTAAGGACCCACAGAGTCTGGAAAGCAGGGAGTTGAATCACTGCTCACCTTGCTTCACATCCAAGGTTTACTTCCTCATGGCCAGGTTTGGTGAAGGCTTTGCAGCCCTGCAGAAACAGGTTCATGCTGGGAGTCCTAGATTTAGTACAGACTCAGGAAAGATCCAGCTCTCCAGAGTAACCCTGGCTGACCCAAGTCAAGGATCCTCAGAAAGTCCTTTTCCTCAGAAAATGCTTCTAACTAAATAGTTCGCATTGCCATGCACAGAAAAGTATTCATTAGGTTAATGCTTGGAAAAGCCTCTTTTTCTTTGCTCCAACAATTCTCCTCTTAAGTTCTTGCACATTGTGAGTATTGCAGAAAGGTAGATGGAGTGGTCTCCTGGCGTAAATCAGATAGTTTATTTATATATGGATGCATCATGGTGTGATTTTCTTGTAAATAACTTAATAGCAAGAAATTATTTAAAAAAAAAACTCTCTCAGAATGATTTATTGCAAACACCTCCTGCTACTAAGAACTCTGTTTCTTTCTCTCTCAAGACCTAAGTCTTTCTCTAAATTTTGTATCCATTTTTTAGTTGATGAGTTACGTATAAGGAAAGTGACCAATGCTACAAATCAATCCTCAATTTGGATAATTTTTTATTTGGGGAAATTCCATTGAAACTAAGCAAATATCTCTTAAAAAGAGTAAAAATTACATCTAGGTATTTAAAATATGTCTTTCATATGGACATGGCTGCCGGCTTCTTAGTCAATTTTTTCCCCCTCTTGGCTGCTAAAGGGAAATGTGACTAATATGTCCACAGCACCTTTCCTAAAAGGTTATAACAAAAATACAATCTGTGTTTCTGCTGAACATGAACTATTTTGAGTTTATTGATGACAAGCCATGCTAATCTGTTCAAAAGACCAGAGTTCCATTTTCACAGAGCCAGAGACTCTTTATTTCATGTTAAAGAAGAGTTGTATTAGAGGGCATTGTGCCAACAGTGCTTAAAATAACATCAATTTTTAAAGAGGTTTAATTCAGAAAAAAAGATTAAAGAAAAAGCCCATTCAGAGGTAGACCTATGGCTAAATTGTCACTAGTACCGATCGGAAAACAAGTAATGCTAGTGTTAAAAAATCTTAATATTAGCTTCCTCTCTATAATTGAGATGTTGGTTTGCCAACTTGCCATTTGTCTCATTCCATTGCATCTGTTTCATCCTTGATTTCCCTCCTTTCTAAACACACGGCTCTAGGACGAGGACAGAATAATAAGAACTAAGAGTTGAATTTATTGATTTCAGTAGTTGTCTGGAACTCTAGCTCAAGGAGCTGAATTTAAAAAGTTAATAGATTTCAGGCTTTTTTTTTTTTTTTTAATGCACTTCAATTATTTGTACCATTCCTGGTGAATTTCCTTTGTGTATGATAGATGTCTACCTTCCCATACCAAGTGTTAAGAAATGAAATATATCATTCTTCATGTTTTCAAAAATCCAATTAAATCTAACTCTGAGAGGAAAGTTAATAGCAATTGTTACTGGGACTAGAGTCTCTGTTTCCCACTATCTTCCCCTACTGCCAGCCAGGACCTGTGGAGGGCTTCTGAGATCTCACAACAAAGCAGAATGTTTGGGAAACTCCACTGCTCTGTGGCCTGTAACTGCTTGATACTACAGTTGTCTGTGACTTCAGAGGCTTTGGAGGTTGCTCTAGTTTTAGTGCCATCTAGAGAAGGGGACTCAGTGCCTAGGGATGAGCTGCCAGAGGTAACCCCTCATTCATGCTCCTTTGAGGTTCTGTGCCCTCCCTCCACCACGAGAAGTTAAAATCTCACTGCTGTTCCCTTCTTGTATTAATCATTCTCTCTTGTTTCATATCTTCTCCCACACTCCCAAACTGGATACCTCTCTCTTTCCTTTGTCGAAATCTCTTATTTTTTTAATTTTCAAAAACAAAAGCCAGAAAGAGAGGCTGTCTTCAGGCATCTTTCATTTGACTTTGAAACGTAAACTTCTCTCATATGGAAAATCCCAAAGTTCATCTTGCTTCTTGGAAAAGGATTTTAAAACATCATAAACAGGAAGAGCCAAATATATCTCAATAATTATCATTTATGATGTGGTTTATAATTAGATAAAAATAAGACACATAAAAATGCAAAATAAATTCAATAAATGAGATGATGAATGAAGGATATAAAAAAGAAGTGGAAAAATGTTGTTGGCAATCATTAAAAACTAAGTTGTTCTGATTTAACCTGATCTTGCTGACAAAGATTACTTATGGTAAAATGACTGCTGGATCCCCCCCACCATCACACCATCATCAAAGAAGAATCTCTAGTTTTGATATTTAACTTTTGGCCTCAAAACTCCATTCCAGCAACATTCAGTGTTCCTCCAAGGGTGGGCATGTAGACCAAATGTCCTGTCAGAATCACCAAGTGCAGATTCCTGGACCCTCTCAAAGGCTGCTGCTCCCTGAAATGTTGACGGCTTTTCATGGTTGGAGCCATCCACACGCTCTGAAGCAACACATGAACTAGTCAAAGCCAAATATCCTTTCAGTCACTGGCTAGTTCAAAATTTCCACCCAGGACTTTCATCCTCTACTCAAGCCTATTCCACGTCTCTCTTTCTGGTTCTCCTAATTTGGAGGGACTTGCTTGTGTCCATCCCCAGGCAGAAGCAGCATGGGCCAGCTGAGTCATTCACCTGATTGGCCCCTGACTGGCCCCAAGTTGCCTTTCAGCAGCTCTGGTTATTGCCACAAGCATTAATCTTTCATACTCATCTCATAGGTAAGTCTTTGCATCCTGGAACAAAGTCAAAACAAATTACCCATAGAATTCCTATCTCAAATTACCCATAGAATTCCTATCTTTAAATATTTAGTACAGCTTATTGAACTCACCTTGGACTCTGTGCTTAGGTGAAGCTCTTCTCCAGCACCTCACCAGGAGATGCTACAGCTCTTCATTTTCAACATTTCTCTTGCTTCTGAGCCATTTCTCAATGGCTCAGCTCCATTTAGACATTTAGGGTTATTTGCTGTTTAGTGGTATAAACCTGTATAGCAACTCTTGGCAATTCTGGACAAAGCATTTAAAATTGACTGGGTTATGACTAGGGCACCCTTGCAAATCATCCAAGTTGGAACCCTGCTGAGAGTGAAAGGGATGCTATTAATCACGTTGGGACCAGAGTCAAATCAAACCAAAACGATGATCATCTTGTGTTAACAGGCACTCTGAGAAGTGCTACAATGCTGATTTTTCTTTCTTTTCTTTTTCTTTTTCTTTTTTTTTGACTGATCTCAACTTTCTCTTAAGCCTCTAACTCTGCTGACAGTTGAAAACACTTAATTTTGGCATTTAAGAAGAATTTAATTCCAATTTAAAACTTAATGCAGTCTCTCTAGGGGCAAACACTCAGGCTCTCAGAGACTCTTGCCCATATCTCCTCCTTTCCTTCTGGTGACATCTGGTTGTTGGGGAAGTTTCCTGAAGATTGTGCACTTACGTGAAGATCCTGTGGTCTAAAGGGCTATTTGTCTTGTTGTCCCCTTGACCCTGTTGACCTTCGGTTGGTGGCCAGCTCAACCCTCCAGGTGGCTAGGGATGGTACTCTGTCTTTGATGGATCTGCTACCCAAATGGCTGCAGTAGAGTGGCTCTCAGCTTGTTCTCAGCATTCTAAAGGCCCAGTAGTCACCTGTCCTGCTATCTTGGCCCCATCCTGGCTCCTGCAGTGCTGTAGTCTCTATGAGTCTCACCTCTGTTTAGAATCAGGCCAGCTCAAGAGAGTTCACCTCCCAGCCTTTCTTTCAGGTTGTCTTGACTTCTCCTGGAGAACTTCCTGGCGGATCTACTACCTGGTTAAGTCTCCATACTCTGCCACAGCATGGAGGATGTCTGGACCCCTGGGACATCACCTATGGATTCTGGCTGGAAGGGGTGGGTAGCGGGGGAGTTGCTTCTTAAGTTGTTAAATCCATGATATGCTACTCAT
The DNA here is from genome assembly GCF_036321535.1 of Camelus dromedarius. Lineage (NCBI taxonomy): Eukaryota > Metazoa > Chordata > Mammalia > Artiodactyla > Camelidae > Camelus > Camelus dromedarius. The sequence continues at coordinate 15,436,629 of NC_087441.1, read as the reverse complement.
CAGCTACCTAGTTCACCTATTTTAACTTTTTAAATCTTCACAGCAAACATCCAGTGTAGGTAACATTAATATCCTCAGGTTATGGATGAAGAAACAAGAATAGACAACAAGCAATTTGCTTGAGGTCATCCAGCAAATAAGGGACAGAGCCAAAATTTGAGTCCAGGCAGCCTGATACCAGGATCTGTATTCTAAACCATTATGCAGGGAGAAATTTGGGTATTAGGCTGATAAAATGTGATCATTCAACGAAAAGGTTTCTTCTAAATAAATTATTTAGGTGTTAAAAATTCATCTGACAGGAACAGATGCTCTGACAGTCAATAGTTTGGAATATCTAAGTCAGCCCTTTTATTCTGTTAACCTAACTCTTCATTAAAAGCAACATCTACTACCATTGTTACTCGTAATTAAAGTAATAGCTTTATTGAACTGCTTCTTATAAACCCCACTGATATGACAGTTTAATAAATAAATGTGATTTCTTCAGAATTAGGTGTGCTGATCTCTCATATCTTCTCCTCCTCTGATTTTAATTAATTGGATGTCAGTAAATATTGGAATAGCTTTTAGTTTTTGTTTTTTTTAGCTTTCTTTTTTTCTAATTGAAGTATAGTTGATTTACAATGTGTTAGTTTCAGGTAACTAAGAAGGTGATTTCAGTTATACATACATATTCTTTTTCATATTCTTTTCCATTATAGGTTATTACAAACTATTGAATATGGTTCCCTGTGCTATAAGTAGGTCATTGTTGTTTATCTATTTTATATAGAGTAATGTGTATATTTTAATCCCAAACTCCTTATTTACCCCTCCCCCAATTTCCCCTTTGGTAACCGTATGTTTGTTTTCTGTCTGTCAGTCTACTTCTGTTTTGTAAATAAGTCCATTTGTTTCATACTCTTAGATTCCACATATAGGCGGTATCACATGATGCTTGTCTTTCTCTGTCTGACTTACTTCATTAAGTGTATTTTTTTTAAATGAAAAATTTTTGAACACTTGTGGCCTTTTTTTTCTTTTTTTCTTTCCTTAACAGAGCAAATAGTTATTTCAGAAACAGAGAAATTAGTTATGCTGCCCTAGAGTTCCCTTATCTTTACATCTCTAATTTAATCTTGTACTAATTCCAAAGAACAATTGTGCAATTTCTGGGTCTTCTGAAATATGTCCCATTCATTTCCTGAAACCTTAGAAACTCTATTTCTGCATAATGTTCTTCTCCCCAAGCCTTTATTCATTTTTAAAAATTCTTTTTTGACCAAAAGTTTGCCCTTCTCCCAAACCTCATTTTTAAAAACCTTCTTTATCTTATTTTTCAGTTATTGGGTGAGTTTTATTTCCACCATTTTTCTCTCTCTGTTTTTTTCCCCAGATTGTTTTGGTGATTCAGTTTCTGGGCTTCAGATGTATAGTTGCCATATTTTTACTGCTATTGACCATAAAATTCTGCCCAGTCATTCGGCTGTGAAAAAATAGATGCAAAATTGCTCCTTTTGCCTGCTGCCCAGCTGTGTGGCAATGGCACCAGAGTCCAAGAAAGCATTCTTTTTCTCCCTATGTTTCTTAGATTCAGAAGCCTGTTCAATACGTATTACCTATGGGACCACCCAAGTAATTGCCTGTTGATAACCATCTAGAACTTCTCACTTGTTTAAATAAAATATTTCATTTTCATTTTGATTCAGCTCCCACATTGCTACTATATAAAGAGTGTTATTAGTCATTTTCCATTTTTTAAAAATAATTATTATTCTAACCCCACAGGTTCAGTGTAGCGATATTGGCCTTGGTGTTTTAGATACACAGGAGTGTCTCTCCCTTTGAAAATAAGTAGCATTGGCTTGCTGAACCTTGGCTAGTATTTGAAGACTCAGAACCTGGGCTAGGGATGGAAGCAGTATTTGATGAAAAAGCAAGAGAGCGATAAGAGGCAGCATCCTGCAGAAGAAAACAAAATAAAAGTCATCTATCTTATCCAATAGACTTAACAATCCAAATGGGCCAAACAGAGAATCGATTTGCTAGGCAATGGACTAAAAACTAGAAAATATTGAAAGCTAATGTATTCATTCATTTTCTCACTTGATTTTCAAAGTCTCATGACCAGAAAGGTACAGAGCAGGAGTTTGACCCGTGTGGTGGGACCAGAGAACCTGCACACATCATATATCATATCTATGCTTGACAGCCTTCTAGTTTCCAGTCTTTGAGAGGTCCTCACCTAATCTAGGTCCTCCAGTGATCCATGGGGATACGGGCTTGCCACAATCCCTGTCTGGCTCGGAGCGCTTTACACTCTCAAATACTCTACTGAGACAGGGACAGAGGCCCAGTTAACATCTCCTGACCTGAAAAAGGGCTTCTCTAGCTGACTTTTATAGGACATCTGTACAGTGAGCTGTTGGCCCAGCTTGTATGTATAGCCTCAGTGAGGATAATTTGGGGGTTATTGCTGCTTTTGCATGTATCACGACCCTTTAGAAAACTCATTTTATTGCCTTGTAGTTATGTTTCTTCTATTTTGAATAGATACATTATTTTTCTTTCTGGCTGTTTATTTTCCTACCTTTTTTTTTTTTTTTTTTGGTTTAACTTACCATAAAATAAAGATTTTCCCAGTAATGTTTTTTCATGCGTCTTTTTGTGGCTTGCTAGTTTATTTCTTTTTCATTGCTAAATAATTTTCCATTATGTGGATGTACCACAGTTCATTTCCCTATTCACCTGTTGAGGGCTGTCTTGGTTAATTCCAAATATTGGCAATTAAGAATGAAGGTGCTGTAAATATTCACATATAGGTTTTTGTGTGGATACATAAGTTTTCAATTCATTTGGGTAAATATCAAGGAGCACAATTGCTAAATCATATGGTCAGAGTTTGTTTAGTCTTGTAAGAAACTACATACTGTCTTCCGAAGCGGCTGTACCAGTTTACAGTCCCACCAGCAATGAAGGAGAGTTCATTGCTGTTGCTCCACATTCTCACCAGCATTTGGTGATACACATTTTGTGGATTTCAGCCATTCTATAGGTGTATAGAAATAACTCATTGTTTTCATTGGCAGTTCCCTAATGACATATAATGTAGTACATCTTTTCATATACTTATTTGCCATCTGTCTGTCTTCTCTGGTGAGGTGTCTGTTCAGATCTTTTGCCCATTTTTAGAATGAATTTTTTTTGTTTTCTTATTTTTAAGTTTTAAGCATTCTTTGTTTTGGATACCAGTCCCTTATCAGATATGTATTTTGTAAATATTTTCTCCCAGTCTGTGGCTTGCCTTTTCTCTTAACAATGTTTTTCACAGAGCAGAAGTTTTAGATTTTAATGAAATCCAGCTTACCAGTTTTTTCTTTCATGGATCATGCTTTTGGTATCATATCTTAAAAGACCTTGTCAAACACAAGGTCACCTATATGTTTTCTCCTGTGTTATCTTCTGGAAGTCTTATACTTTTGCATTTTATATTTAGTTCAATGATCTATTTGGGTTAATTTTTGTGAAAGGAGGAAGGTCTGTGTCTAGATTTACTTTTTTGCATGTGGATGTCCAGCTGTTCCATTTTTAAAAAAAGATTATCCTTTTTTCATTGGATTACCTTTACTCCTTTGTTAAAGTTCTGTTTACTTTATTTGTTTGGGTCTATTTCTGGGCACTCTATTCTGTTTAATTTTTTTGTTTGTTTATTCTTTTGCAAATACCACACTGTCTTAATTACTATAACTTTATAGTAAGTCTTGAAGTTGGGTAGTTAAGTCCTCTGACTGTGTTCTTTCCCCTCAGTATTGTGTTGGCTATTCTGGGTCATTTGTTGGCTATTCTGGGTCATTTTCAATATAAACTTTAGAGCCAGTTTGTCAATGTTAAAAAAAAATAGTAATTTGCTGGGATTTTTACTAGGATTGTATTGAATATATAGATCAAGTTGGGAAGAACTGACATCTTGCCAATACTGAATCTTCCTATAATCACGTACATGGAATATCTCTCCATTTATTTATGTCTTCTTTGATTTCTTTTATCAGAGGATTTCAGTTTTCCCCATACAGATCTTATATGTATTCTGTTAGATTTATAACTAAGGATTTCATTTTGGGGTGCTAATATAAATGATTCTATGTTTTAAATTTCATATTCCAGTTGTTCATTGCTGGTATATGAGGAAGTAATTAACTTTTGCATATTAACCTTGTGTTCTGCAGTCTTGCTGTAATTGCTTATTAGTTACAGTAGGTTTTTGCTGACATTGCTGATTCTTTGGGATTTTCTACATAGACAATCATGCTGTCTATGAATAAGAGCAGTTTTATTTCTTCTTTCCCAATCTGTATACCTTGTATTTCCTTTTCTTGTTTCACTGCATTAGTTTAGGACTTTCAGTATGATGTTGAGTAAGAGTAGTGAGAGTGGTTATCTTTGCCTTGTTCCTGACATTAGAAGGAAAGCATCTACTTTCTTACCATGAAGTACGAGGTTAACTGTAGGGTTTTTGTACATGTTCCTTATCAGTTTGAGGAAGTTCCCCTCTATTCCTAATTTGATGAGTTTTTAAATCACAAACAGGTTTTGGATTTTATCATATGCTCTCTGCACGTACTGATACAATCACACAATTTTTCTTCTTTAACTTGTTGTGATGTATTACATTAATTGATTTTCAAATTTTGAACCAGCCTTCCATACCTGGAATAAATTCCACTTGGTGATGGTTTATAAATTATTTTATGCATTGTTGGATTCAATTTGCTAATATTTTGTAGAGGATTTATGTACCTGTGTTCATGAGAGATATTGGTCTGTAGTTTTCTTTCTTGTTATGTCTTTGTCTGGCTTTGATATTAAGGTTATGTTGGCCTCATAGAATTAGTTAGGAAGTATTCCCTTTGTTTCTGTTTTCCCCTTACCTCTGTTTACTTCTAGATTTATTCATCAGCCCGAAAAGAGTCAACAGTTTGAAACTCATCTATGTTAAATGCAGGCCTATCTCATTCCATATGTTGCATCATATTTTTATGTAAGGGAACAGGGACAGCTACTAGCTTTTAATCATTTTTGTGGCCTTGGGTTTCAGCATTTAGTAAAACTCCTGTTCCAGCCAGAAATATCTTATTATCAACATTAGCATAAAGAAAATTTTTCTGAAAGTCATTCTTGCCTTGGCAGTGGTACCAAGATTAATTGTCAATAAATGCCTGTCTATTTGTTTGGCATCACTGTAAATTAAGCAAAGTAGCTTTCAGAAAATTTCCCTTAATAGAGATAATGCTAGACTGAAGAGATGTATACTCAGAAAATAAGGATCCTTTTGTAAGGAAAATTCCTCGGAATAAAACTGCCTTCAAAATACTTCGCAACAACAACAAAAAAGAGCTTCTGCAGGAAAAACAAAAAACAAAAGTCTCCCTCCAAGGCCAATGGCAACACATTGTATGTGATACAGTTTCTTTTGTGCAAAAGTAAGAGCATGAGTACAAAGGGAACGTTTATGAGAGCCAACATGATCAATTTGAAGAAAATAGCAGCTAGAGACTGCAATCCAATTTTTTTTCCTGTCTAGAAAATCAATGAACCACAAGCATCTAATAAATCGGTCAATTATACACAGATGCCAGGCTCTACAAAAGATGTAATATTAGGTTTTGCAAATCATTACTGTCTTACAGAGGTTTTATGGCAGTAAGTTCCACTGATTAAAATACCAGTTTAAAACATTGCCTTTCATTCCAATAGCTAGTACAGACTTATCCTCTATAATGATGGAATGTAATAATTGGATAGTAGGCAAAACCCACATTTTAGCAAACAACAACAGAAAAAAAATCAGACTGCTGAAAGAAAATGAAAATGCTGATGAGGCACAATGGAGGTAGTTTCAGGTGTAGGTCCCCAGCGGGAACACCCACAGCAACACTCAGATCCCCAGATGGCAGTCACTGGGAGTGTTTCCGTAACAACCCCGAGGGCTTGGCTGCAGACTTATCACTGAGGTTGCAGAGTTAGGATTTCTCTGAAAGGGGAATATAAAAATTAAAAAAATTTTTTTAAATAAATTTTTTAAAATGTATTCCTAATTTAAAAAAAACAGATTATTTTAAAGCCTTACAGTTCTTTCTCAGCCCCACTGCCTCGGGTACTATTACATGGCATGACAATTCCCCTTGGTATTCTGTAGTCAGACCTTTTAGGACAGATCTGGCCAGAGGCTCCCAGAATTACAGCAGGGCTGGCTTAGTTTCCGTCACCAGCTGCAAAGCCCTAAGAAGGACTCTGGGCCTGAGTGAAAAGTCTCTTTTAAGGGGAAGGATGTTCCTAACACTGATGGACCAGATGAAAACCATTTCACAGGGCTTGCCCTGGCCCCCTTTTTGGCCCTTACCTTTTAGTTGTACATCTTCTCCCGTTTTTCTTCATTCCTGACTACCCAGAAAACAAAAAGGAAATCTCTGTCTTCAGTCTCTCCTCATTCTAAGGGAAAAGTGCTGAAAAGCTATAGTAGGCCTAGTACTCAGTCATGAGAGATGCTGTGCTTCATGCTTGGTTTCAGATCATGAGAGATCCTCTGTCTCGGACTGGTGTGGACAATGGCTGTTGGAGACTGCAGGTTTGTGTCACCCTGAAATTTATGTTGAAGCCCTAAAACCCAGTGTGGCTGTGTTTGAAGATGGGATCTCTAAGGAAGTAATTATGGCCAAATCAGGTCATAAGGGTGGGGCCTGGATTGATAGGATTAGTTTCCTTTTAAGAAGAGACACAGGAAAGCTCTCCTCCTCTCTCTCCACCTGCCACCCACTCCCCGACCTCTCCATACACATGAGAACAAAGTAAGAGGACAACTGTCTGCAAGTCAGGAAGAGAGCTCTCTCACTAGAAACCACATCAGCTGGAACCTTGAACTTGAACTTCTCGCCTCCAGAGCTGTCAAAAAATAAACTTCTGTGGTTTAAGCCGTTGAGTCTATTGGGTTTTGTTGTGGCAGCCCCAGCAGACTAATATAATGGCATAACATTCCGTCAGAGAGGGTGGTAGTCATTACATAAGATTCTCTCTGTCAGACACGGACGGTCTCAGCCTGGCAGTCTTATAAGCCTGCAGTAAAAAAAAAATCACATCGCTGGTTTTCATGTTTGGAGTGATGGTATTTTTTTCCCCATACATACAAATGTGTCTGGAAATCCTCAGGGAAGACAGCAGTTTTAGTGTGACTTCTGGGTAATGACTGTCTTTGTGTCTGCTTAGCTCATGTTATGGAGGCTGCTCAAGCCTCGTTACACAACTATCGGACACATTGAGCATTGTCATAACATCTTACAGATGGGACACAGATTGTCAGTAACTGTCACGAAGACTAAGCAACCTGTGAGTGATCAGGAAAGAAACCACAAGGGATTGGAAATTGGACCCTGCTTTTCTGCTTGATCCTTGGGTGCCACTTTTGGTAGCAAAGGAGAGAAATTATTTTGACATTTTTCTCCCTATTAAAGTGTGTGGTTCTCCTTGACACTCCTCACCACCTCACTTGTCCCTGCAGCCTGTGCTAAGGTTGTGATTGAATGGCCTCCTCTCATTAGAAGCAGCTCAGGGGGAGTATATGCAGGGTGTAAAGGGGGAGAGAGACTTGCAGGCATTGGGCTGATTGTGATTTGTTCATTTTTTACAGGAATCAGTGACATCTTGATTGATTTATTCTTATTTTAGTCCTCTGGTTGTTACTGCTTACTGAGAATATTCTTTTCTTCCAATTTTGTCTCTTTCCCATTTTCTATCCCCCAAATGAAGATTCTCAAAAAGAATCTTTGACCCTGTATATTTTTAGCTTACTGTTTATGAAGTACGATTACTTGTCTTGTTTAAGTGTATCGGGGGGGACACTCTTCTGGTTACCATTTTAAAATAACTTTCCAAGGAGCTTCAGGTTCACCCTCCTCTATGACTTTTCAAATGTAAAGTGGATAAGCCTAATACATATCTTGTTCTGGAATCCAGTATTGGAGACACTGAGTGAACCCCGTCCACTTCCACTCTAGCAGTCCTGTTGGTGGTACACCTACCTAGTGGGTAAATGTTGAACAGTTGGTGCTCTGGTGGTGTTTGCCCATATCCACGGTGTAAGCACCCCCCCACCATCTATTTCACGCCTCCAACGTGGTGTCACTGAACGTGGTGTTGGGAAGGGATGCATACAGTTGGCTTTCAGGCTCCTGCTTGGTATGGATACCAGATCTAACTATTTCTGAGAAAGGGAGAAAGAGCCCTGCTCTTAGGGGTTCCTTGTGCCTTAAAATTTACAGCTACCCAGACATGATGGAAAAAGTATAACAAGGCTTTTAAAACGCAGTGGAATCTGACAGTCTTCTCACACCCTTCCTCCCCTAGGCCACATCCCTCACCTCTTTAGTTCAGAAACAATATTTCACCATAGAGAACCACTTCCACTATGTCTCTGTGATCCAGTTTATTCAGTAAGCATTGATGAGTACAATTTTCTGCCTCAGTGGGAGATGAAATGACATTGGTGAAATAGTGATACACAGTCAATTTGGTTTATATGAAATAATAATAAAAAAAAAGAACAAGCGAGACTCAGTTGTCTGCTCACGTCAACAATAAGAAAAAGGCTTATTGCACCTCTCGTGTGGCACCTCCAGTGGTCAGTGGCAGTGGCAGTGGCAGGGACTGGGACAGCGCTGCCCTGTGGTTTCAGGAATTGTTCCTCCTGGCTCCCTAGCCTCATACCTACTTCTCTAGCCATCCCTAAAGTTCTGTGGGCTGCCCACCATCCTTTGAATAAACTCCTTTTCTGCTATGTTGAATAAAATTGGCTTTTGCTTGCAACTAAAAAGAGCTCAGGCTCTAAAGCTGGACAGCTTTGGTTCAGATCCCAGTTGCCAAGCCTACTAACTCGTGTCCTTAAGCAAATTTCTCTACATGACTCAGAGTCCTCAACTGTAAAAGTGCGATAATACCTCTCATGGAGTTATTGTGAGGCTTAAATGAGTTAATACACATAAAGCCCTTAGAACAGTGCCTGGCACATAGTAAGCCCTCAACCGTTAGCTATTACCATCATGCTGGGTACATTTTAGCAGAAATTGGTTGACGTCAACCAACTCCAAATACAAAGGAGTAGCAAACAGCCATTAAACCATTACTTTTTATGGCACATATTTTACATTTTTGCAAACATAAGAAACTGCTTCATAGTATAATAGCTTCAAACTTGATACAGAACAGAGAATGTGTATTTAGTTTTCCGTGGAAATCAGCAGTTTAGAAGTTGATCACTCTTTAAATCCAGCATCTGTTAATGTTTAAAGCAATTCATAGTTTTCCTCAGAGCACATGATTTTGGACAAAGACAACAACAAACAAAAGGGCCAAAATGGGCTCACTAGCTGGTCTGCATAAAATGAAATGATTTGAATAAAATCTCTACCCTAATTGTGTATGCGCTTATTCAGTTCTGTATTAACAAATCTTTTTATTATCCTTCTCAAAAATTCCTCTGATATTTGTCTTCTCAAATTCTGGAATGGCTATGCTAATTTTAATGTCACATTCTTGTTTCCTTCTTGGCAAAACTCATTGTTTTGCTTTAGTGTTCTAAATTTTTAAAAATGTTTCCAACATTTCTGACACATGGGCAATTTTTAAAACTCTGGACTTTTTCTTTTTTTCCCTGTTCATTTTGATTCAAAAAAATAGGAAAGAGGGGAACCCCTTGCATTTTCCAAAGTATATTTTACAATGATCAAGTTGGCTACTGGCTTTGCTAGAGATGACTCATTTATTCATTCAGTGAATAGACACAGAGCTCTTATCTTGAGCAGTCCTGGGATAGATGCCAAGGATGTCTTGGTGAACAAGGTGTGACCCCCATCCTCAAAAGAGTTTACAGTTTAGTAGGAAGAGACACAGGCAGTTCTAACACCCCTCCACCAGAGGTAAATTCAGTGTGCTATGGGAGCTCAACAGAGGGGCACCCAACCCAAACTCAGGATATCAAGACAGGACTCCCACAGGCAATGACATTTAGTGGAGGCTTGTACAATAAATAAGAATTAGCCTAGTGAAGAACAGTGGTTTTCTTTAATCTGCTTGTGTAAAGGTATATAATTAAACTATATAATACTATGGATATCTTTTATGAATCTTTTAAAAAAGAGGATCATAATTTTTGATGTCCTGTAAACATTTGATTTCTTTTGAAAAGCAAGATGTAAATATAGCAGATTCCCAAACTGAGAATTTTACAAGTATTTGCAGTTTAAATGGTACTCCCAATTTCAAAATACTCCATAAATGTGTCTTAGTCAGCTTGGGTGCTGTAACAAATAGCATAGAATGGGTGGCTTAAATAACAAATAAATTTCTCACAGTTCAGGAGGCTAAAAGTTTGAGATCAGAGTGCCAGCATGGTGGAGTCTTTGGTGAGGGCCCCCTTCCTGGCTTGCAGAATCCTCTTCCTTCTTGCTGTATCCTCACATGGGGGAGAGAGAGAGAGAGAGAGCATACTGTGATCTCATCCCCTTAAAAGGGCATCAGTCTCATCTTTGATTTGGTTGCTTTTGACCTTGTCTAAATTTAATTACTTCTCAAGGCCCCACCTCCAAACACCATCACATCAGGGACGAGGGGGCTTCAACATGTAGATTTTGGGAGGACACAAACATTCAGTCCATTACAATAGTAATGTAGTTCTTCTTATATTTTATTTTTCCTATGCAAGAAAGTTCATTTTCATTTCATAGTTCCCTAGGAATAAATCAAATTCATTCAGAATGAAACAGTGAATTTTTAAGCCCAATAAACATGACTACAAAACAGTCTCTTTAACTCATATTGAAAATTCATACATGCAATTGAAACAGTTTGTTTTATAATTACAAATTAAAGGAAACAAAATTATTTTCTATTTTTGCTCAAGATACTTCTGCAATGTATGCAGTGGCTATTTTGAAAGGACAACATCCATGAGGAAATACTGCACCCATATCTTATATTTGTTTTGAAATACTGCATTGCATTTTTCAATTCCAATAGAGTAAAACATGACATACCAAAATGTCAGCTCTCATTAGCCTTGCCTTCCTCCATCCCATTGTACAGTGCTTCACTGGCTAAGCTCCAGCCTGGCTCAGCCTGCTCACCTGCAAATGGTTGAACATATCCTTTCCACCAGGTTGACTGTCAAGGCATTATTCACAGCCACAGACCTCGGAAGACACTCAGTGTTGCTCAGTAACCTTAAGTTTCCCCGGTATGTTTATTATTCCCCTCAGGGGCTATTTAACTCTTCTCCCTTCTACTTAAGCACCCCATGTACCCTTTCCCTCCCCGCCCTCAGCTGGTGACCTGGCATTATTTGTCATTGAAGTAATAGAAGTATACTAGAACAAATTATAGTCACAACTGTAAATGCAGGTGTGAGAAAATACACTTATTCTTCTATAACTGAACTGAGTTTTACCACTAACACTTATTCCATGGGTAGCAGAAAATTGAATTCCAGGTTCTTGAGTCATGTTGGGATTTTCTCAGTACTTTCAAACCCGGTCCATTCAGGACTGTTGTGTTTACTTTATTCTTTCCAGAGTGGCATTTAAGATCCTGAGAGTTTACTTAGGGCAATCAGGAAGAGGTATATATTATAGCTTTGAACATTGAAAGGCCTAGAAAGAATGACCAACCTGGTAGCAATTTTGATATAAAAATGGTATTTCCTACTAAAAGATACCAGGCTTCAAAATTTAAGACTACATATTTTACTTAATTTCTTCAATATGAAATTTGTTTCTTCTTTCATTCATACCCAAATCCTGGTTGTCAAGAAACACTGGATATGAAGAATTAGAAATTCACATAATTACTCATGTGATTTATTTCAGATCACACATAAAGCAATCTAAGGTTAACAAGACTCGTATTTTTGTCAATATAACTATGAAAATACTTTCAAAATCATTTTTGAAGAGCTTATTTTTTTACAGTTGTGCTATTTCTATATTCCCAGACACTGTAGTTGTTACATGCTTTACTCTTTCCCTTCTATTTCTCAATTAATTTTACTTATATAAGTATATATTTAGAGCTTACCATCAATCTTTATGTTAATTCTTTCCTATAATTTTGGTTATCTGAAACACATCTTCCAGTTTCTTAAGGAAGGATTCATGGGAACAATATTTTATTAGTTTATGAATTTTGATGATAATTTGTAGCCTTTAATACTTGAAAGCCATTTTGGCTGGATATAAAAGTCTTGGCCCATATTCCTTTCCTTAAGCATCTTAAATATGTTACTCCATTTTTCTTGTAGCATAAAGCATTACTGTCAAAAATTTTGAGGACAAAATATATACATATATATTGAATTATATATATAAATATATATAATTATATTTATATATATATAAAGCATTTTTTCTCTTCTTTTCTTCCTCTCCCTCTCCTCCTTTTTTCCTTATTATTTGTTCTGTTCCCTTGAACAGAGCCACCTTGGGTCTTCTTTGCCTGCCTTCTATATTTGTCATTTTCCTTCTAAGCTTTTCTATCTCTTTATTCTTTAATGCTTTAATTTTTACAATAATTTTTTTCTTTTTAATCTTCAACTTTTCTTAAAAGTTCTGTATATTTCTATCTATGCTATATATTTATTCTATGTTTCTTTTGGCTTCAACTTATTTTAGAAATGAATTCTTTTCTTTAATTTTTAATTCTTTCCTGAGTTCTATCTCCTCATTTCTGAGTTTTTCCTTTGATCTATTCATTTAGATATTGTATCATTTTTCTTAATGTGTTTTATATCATTTGGAAATATTAGTTTATGTTTTTCACCTATTTGAAGGAATGGCTTTCTGGCTTGCTTTCATTATTTTCAGGCATTTTCTTTTTTCTTATAAATTTGTATAATTCAATTTAATCCTTTTATGTTGCTCATTTTTACATGAAATTAATTTTCCTGAACTTTAAATTAACTTTTCCAACTTTATAGACACAGAATTTCCTCTTTTGTTGTTTTTGTGATGTGTTTGAAAATATGATGGCTTACTTTCTGAGATTTCTTGGCTCTGTTCCCTTTCCTATTTTTTTTTAAAGATTTCTCTTTTTCTTTGCCTCTGTTGACCTTGTGATGCTCAGTTTTGATTTTATTGCCAAGAATTTCACCTAATTGTGGGTGTTGTCCTGGAAGGGAGCTTTTGCTAGTTAGTTTTGAGGGTTTATAACTCCAGGCCCATCGAGCACTTAAGACTTTATGTTATAGTATGAAAACCCTTTCTAGTTTTTGCTGCTATTCTCCATTGTCTTACAGAGCTTTCAAGTGAGTACATAAAGTTATTTTGGAATTCTTAGGTCTGTCAGTTGCCCTATTACTTCCTTTTGCTTTCTCTCTTATAAATGCAGGTTTTAAAGCTTTCCGGATAGAACTCACTTATATTTTGGGATTCATGAAGTTACCTTTTCACTTAGTTTTGTTGTAGATGCTGTCCATGTATTTTTCTGTTTGCTATTCTAATTGCTGTGTGCTTTTATGTGGGTGGGATTGAGGAAGATTAAAAAATAGTAGTTTCTTCCATAGCTGTCTGTCCCAATATCCCCCAGTACAGTCCTTTAGAACAGTGACCAGAAATCGTCACTCTCTTTCCTATAACTTTTATAAAGATTTTGCATTGTATTTAGAATAAAAGACAAAGTTTGCACCATGACCCCAGAGATCATACATTATCTGGCCTCTGCCTACCTCTTCATATCCATTTTATACTCATATCCCATATCCTCTATACTACGAACTCACTGACCTTTTTTTTGTTGTTGTTCCTCAAGTAAACCACATTCGTTCCCCATTTGGGGGTTTTCACTTGCAGTTTCCTTTGTCTAGAAAACTCTTTACCCAGCTCTTCTCATGGCTGAATCATTCTTGTCCTTTAGCTCTCAGTACAATTGTCATTTCTTTAAAAAGTTCCCTAAATGCTCTTTCTAAATAATTACTCCCATTCCCGTTGCAGTCATTCTTTATCACATCATCCATTAATTTTCTTCACAGCATTTATCCAAAGTTCTTTTATTTATTTGTTTAGGTATTTATGTCCATATCCCTGTATTAGCATAGTATATACTGTGATACATCTCCAAGGACCCTCTTCTTAAATGAAGACCTTATTACTCGTTATAGGAAGTACAGGAAACAGCCCTCAGTTGTCAGCTCTCATCAAGAAGTGCCTTTCCAGTCCTTTAGCCTCAATTCTAAAGGGCCGTCTCAGCTTCAGCACTTCCTATGGGGTCAGCTCCATTGTGTATCCACTATCATGTCACAGCCCTACTTAGCTAGCCTCTGTCATCAGCCATTCCACTGCCAGCACAGTGAAAGCATGAATAGAATTGTGATGGTCCCAGGGACAGAGGGTCTGTATAAGCCCAGGAGCATAGCCTCCCACTTACCAAGTCCAAGTATGGTCTAACTACTGCTATCGCCATTGGCCCAACTTACAATAACAAAAACTAACACCAGTTCTCCAGTAGAACATCTTACAGAAGGCTGTGTATACTCTAAATCAGACCTTTATATGGTGCACTGTCCCCACTGTTGGAATACAGGGTCCACGAACCAATGCATAGAAGCAGGAGTGGTCTTGCTTGACATCACTCTCAGTGACCACTCATGGAATCTGTGCCTCTTGTCTCCACAGTCTGTGCTCTGTGGGTTGGAGATTCTGATTCACAGAGAGCAGTACTTCTACCAAGTGACACATCAATAGTCCTGCTGATCAATAAGCTATGGTTGTTGTTTGGGCACTTTGAGCTTCATGTTCACCAAGGAGCCAGCAGGAAAGAAAAGTAGTTATCTTATTAGGGACGACTGACTCTAGTCCTTAGAAGAAGGCAGGGCTGCTGTTATGCAATGAGGGCAAGGAAGAAAATGTCTGTCACTCAGTGGTCCACTTGGGCATCTTTTGGTGGTTCCCTGTCCAATTTGACGGTTAATAGGCATGTGCAGCAGTGCTGGCCTAAGTAAGGCATGGTGGCCAGCAGCTCAGACTCCTCAGTGATGAGAGTCTGGATCACACTGCCAGTAAGCCACTGAGACCAGCAGAGGTGTTCGCTGAAGGTGGGGGAATGTAAAATGGATAGTGGAGGAAGGATTCAGTGAGCTTCAGTTGTGACTCCAAGGCCAGATGTGGTTCTCATTTTCTATTAAATATTTTGGGGGCTGTCATTCACTCCTTAAACCTTTTGCATGGAAGTTTTTCCCAAGGAAAGAAGCCTGATGGAATCCAAATACGCTGCTCATGGAACTTATATTAAAAAGTATATTCAAGGGTATTTTGGATGGACAGCTATGGGTATTATAATGTACTGCCCAGATTTTCCTTTAGGAATGAAGGACTTAGTCCCCCAGTTACTGGAAATGCTGCTAGTAGCCTCCTGTTGTCAGCCCTCTTTAGGAAGTGACTCATTTGAAAAGAGTTGTCTCACCTAAAGTCATACTTCCTTTCCAGGGCAACCCACATGCAATGACTGATCATTGCAAATATTCAAAGGCCCAGCCCCATTTACTCGACTTAGATCAAGTCTGAAGGACAACCCCAGGCTCAAAGATAGCCTGACTTTTCCCACTGCCCAATCTATAGGTGTTAGTCCCAAGGGCACTCTCTAATAAACTTTCTGTATGAAAATCAGTTTCAGAGTCTGCTTCCAGGGAACCCAACCTGCGACAGTCAGTTAAAATCACCCTTAACTATGACAGAAAGCCTACCACCATAGCTAAACCAACTGGGCTTTTATGTATCTCTAAATAAGTAATGCATTTTTGTCTCCATGCCGACATCAAAGAGCTAGTATCCTCTAGCTTCCTGATCTATTACTATTAGGCTGTGGCTTTCAGTTCCACATAAGAGGGTGGTTGCTCCACTTCTGGGCTTCAGTTTCATGTTCTAAGTGAGAATAAGAGTGGAGAGCAAAGACAAAGGAGCATGCCTTTTAAAACTCTTTGAGAAGTCTTCCCTGGCAGCTTATAATTCTTTTTCAATGGCCAGAATGGATCACTTTGCCATCCTTAGCCGCACAGAAGCCTAGGCAGATAATTTCTCCTGGGTACACTGTTGCTCTGAACTAAATCAGGGCTCTGATGGTTAAAAATAAGGCAGAATGAGGTTACTGAATGAGCAACTAGTAGTGTCCTCCTTCCCTCATAGCATGTAAACTCCTGCAGGGAAGGGATCTTACTTGTCTTCTTTACTTCCATTTCCACAACGCCTAGAACAATGCCTGACCTCTAATAGAAAGCTAGTAGTTGATGACTGAATGACTGAATCACTTTTGCTTCGATTGAGATATGTTTTCTATTATCACATCATATTGAAAATATAATGATCTGAGGAATGTGTGGTTTGACTAGGGAAGAGGAGAGGAATCCAATAAACAGAGAGTAAATTTAAAATTTCCTTGTAAAAGGGATCATGAAAATACTAAGATTAAGTAATTTAATTGGTCCTTTGTCATTCTTAAATGAAAAGCACTGCAAGCTTTCAAATCAGAAACAGACCAGAATATGAAGCCGTTAAACAACTTGAGAGGAGCCAGGATTATCTGACCTTATACCCCTGGCCCTGGCATAGGAGAGATCCCATGAAGGTTTGTTGAGTGAGCATTGATAGAAGTGAGCGTTGAATGAATGAAACAGAAGTAGTCTGACAGCTCTCACATTCTTACGTAAATTAATCTCTCAAATATTTGAGAGAATGCACATAGAGTTTACACATATGAGTTATGATATTAACACGTGTATAGTCCTAGGAATATGGGAAATGAAAGCTAATTGGTTCAAACAACTTTGCATTAATAGAACATTGTTAAATTATGAGCGTACTTTCATAAAGAAGTGCTAAGTAAGATTTCTTCAGTCTTTTTACTTTACTGTCTCTGTATCTTTTTTACTCCTGTGAAAAACAGGAGTTACCTTAACTAAAAGGGAAAGATGAAGACAGTTAGTTAGGAAATTAATGTCTTTGTCTTTCTATCTCTTTCTCTCTCAGTCTCACTCCTTAATTCCTTGAAAACAATTGTGAAGAGACATCAAAACACTGAGAAAATCAGATTTGGTAATAATTCATTGAAATACAGCTTAATAATCCTTTAACTGGGTTTGTGCTTAGGAAAAATGGGGAAAGACATGGGGAAATTTGAAAATATTTCATACTAACCAATGCACTTAGTTACTTAAACTTTAAAAACATCCTAGCAACTGTTTCTAATTTTCAAATCCCTGTTTATTTCAATGAGAATTAGTCTAATTTTAAATAATTGAATCATCTTTCATCAGAATACAGATTTGTAAGATTCAGTTTACATCCAAACAGAAATTCATTTTATAAGCAATTTGCATTGACTCATAAGGTGTTTAATCTGTATTTTGGGAAGTATAAACTTGACAGGCTTTTTGGGGGATCAGGTTTCATCTTTGAAATCACAAAATTGTGTTAAAAACTTTTGAAAACGTCTTCTATTCCTATTAATAACTTTTAAAATATTTATTTGAAAGCAGATTCCCAATATATTCAAACCAGTCATATAATACTACTTAGTAGTGAATCTTGGACACATATGCAACTAGATTCCAAATCGTGGGCCTGGAAGGTGTAGATTCAGAAGTCTTCACCTTCCTAGGCAGGTGTCCAAAGGCCATGGGGGTAGTGCTTCCAGAAAGGAATTGGACTGAAGAACCAAGGCACATAGTATGTGAAGGGAAAAGATACCAATGCTCAAGGGGCCAAGACTTCTGAGACCCTCAGTTCCTGGGACATTGAAATTTTTTTAATCTCCTATGCAACATGCCAGGTGGGAAAGGGCTCACCCTGAAGAAAGGAAGAGAATGGGGAAAATGTTAGGGTTGCCAAGGAGGGCCTGTTGAGTATGTTTTGATGTGATATCACTGACAGTCCTATTCCTTTTTGGACCAAGGCCAGAGTCCTAGATGGACTGTCATATGGTGACCCTAACAGAGCATTCCCAGTGTCACTGTGAAATGGAAGGACATGGGACAAAAGTGCTTTCAGCTTAATGCAACCATACTACCAATAATGAAAAAGCACCTCTTTGAAGGAGGCAGGAACATCCACTCACGGCTATGCTGAGGACGGCAATCAAAGGAGCACCAGGCTCCTGACACATTTAAAGCATCTGGCACTGCCAGCCACAGCCACCTTGGAAGTCATGAAACCAGGGGAACCTGGTGGAAGATAGTAAGTTATGAGACACTAGTGAGAAGGCATTTGAAAGGACTGGGTCCCCGTGAGGCGACCGGTGGCCTGGGAAACATGTAATAAAATGGAGACAGATCAGACTCCTTGACCATAAACCATTCTCCATTGATCTTGTCTTGATGTCTGATGTCTAATGTTTCTTAGAATGGTCTATGGACTCACATGCATTAGAATCACCAGGGACACCTGTTTAAGTTGCAAAAATTCCCAAGCTCTACTCTTTAAAATTTTTTTTCTTTTATTGTGGTAAAAGATACAAAACATAAAAGTTATCATTTTAATCATTTTTAAGTCTTCAATTCAGTGATATTAAGTACATTCACAATGTTGTGAAACCATCACCATTATTCAGTCCAGAACTTTTCCATCATCCCAAACTGAAATTCTATACCCAATGAACAACAACTCCCCATTCCCTTCTCCCTCACACCCTGGCAACTTCTGCTCTACTTTCTGTCTCCGTGAATTTGCTCAGGCCCCACTCTTGAGTGGAGAGTGGCAGAACTGAGTAGGGAATCCGGATTTCAAAAATGTATTTCCCAGGGTATTCAGGGATATTGGACTTAAAAACCACCACATAAACAGTCACCTTGCAAATTCATTTCTCTAGATTTTGATGATTTTTGAAAGTTTCCACTTAAACACTTTTGAGATAAAACACCATTTTTTAAAAATTGAAGTACCGTCAGTTATAATGTGTCAATTTATGGTGTACAGCACAATGTCCCAGTCATACATATATACATATATTTGAAAAACATCTTAGTAAAATGAATTTATCAGGTGATTTCCAAACAGAGCAGTGAAATGAAACCCAAAGAGAAAGCCAAGTATGGAAGGGGAGGTTTGACTACGTGGACATTGACTCCCCACCCAACCAGTGGGTCACACTAGTAGAAAATGCCTACACAGCCAATTTTTCATGATAAAGAATAATAAAGACAAGAGCTAGGAGCAGAGGGAAGCTGAACAACACAGACCAAAAGCACTGGGATGAATCAGTAAAGCAGATTCAAGTTTGCTCCAGTGATTTCTGGGATCAAACTTCCCACAGCTGTGGTCTCAGAGACCATTCTCAGCAATCCAGGAAGTCTTCTGATTTCACTCTTCCTCCAGTGCTTTTCCTGTCCAGCTTCAACTTTCCTGGAAAGCTAGACTATTTCTTTTTTCTTACAGTACACTAGTAATATATACATGGGGGAAGTGGGTCACAAAATTTAACCCAATAATAACTCATGTACTGAAAAATGAGATTTCTCCACTTGGTGTATTAACTAAAACCATCTTCCACAGCTTTTATTCACTGGCTAGTAGTATGCAATGAATGAAATGCTCAATATGGTTTAAAGCTTAGTTCGATCCAACATTTTATGTTGGCTTCCTGTTAAATCAGATAGTTCTGTCTCTCAGTAGACCTCCCCTCCCCTGCTTCTCTCCCTAAGATAATATCAGGGTATAAGCAGAGAAAGGGGACTCAGGGTCCTTGAGCAAGCTGTCCTCTGGTCTCTTGGGCAATGTCCTATCCACTTGATGGCTGGGCACCGTGCTGGTCTGCAAAGCCAAGGTATGCCATTGCTGAACGTGTGATCTGTCCTTTTGGCTCAGGTTCTGCTCCTAGCACCACTCCCGGTGCTGACTCAGCTTCACCTTGGCTTCTGCTGGCTGCACACTCCAAAGTCACTGCCAGGGTCTCCAGCCAGCCAGCTGGACTGGCTGTCCACACCCAGCCTTTATTGTGGGGTCACCTTGCTCACGGCTGACCCACAGCTCTCAGGGTCTGTGTCTTCTTGATCATGCCACAATATTCCATAATTATTTAAAATTATATGTTCCTTAATTTGCAGTTACCCACAAGTGTAACACTTATTTAAATGTATACTTTTATGTCAGTATCTAGAGTCAGTCCTTAGCTATACACCCTTTCCTCACGTTCACATTCTAAGACTCTTAGCATGTTTTTCCTTTCTCCGTCTCTTTGTTTACCCTCCTCAACAAGATATCAAGTCCACTAGCTTGTTCTGATTTGTGTCATACCCGATCTGTCTAAGCTTGATATAGAAATCAGTATTTTAAAGAAGTTTACTTCATTGTTTAATTCACTCTACTGGTACCTAGGGACACTTCCTTATTTGATTGAGAAATTCTAGTAAAAGTAAGGAGCAGTATTCATTTGGCAAATATTTATCGATCACCTGCCAGGTGCTGAGCAGTATGCTAGATGATGGGAAATGTAGCTCCTTACAAATGGGTAAGGTCTCTGATTTCACAGAGCTTATTTTGCTGTTTTTTTCCCCAAAGGACAACTGACGTTGGCCCACCACTGCAATCATGACATACATTTCTAGTACTGATCAGAAGTTTTTAGGGCAGACTTCTTTTACTTGTTGAGAATGGGCCAACCATGGTGAGTTGGATAAAGCTCTTTAGATTTGGGTACTGTAACAGTTAGGATGTTTTGACTGTAAGTTATAGACTTCGATTAAAAATAGCTTAAACAATATGGAGTTCATTATTCATATTTCAAGGGATCTGATAATAGGGTTCTGCGTCTGTTGGTTAATTCAGTGGTAGAACAATCTGGGGAGACCAGTCTTCAGATCAAGGGACTGAGAGGTTTCCTGGGATGCAGGACTTTCTGTGCTAACACTGTGATGGTCTTGGGCCAATTGGGATGGTTGGTAACTCTATCATATCACCAAGGGCACAGTTTTTGGGTTTTATCCTCTTGGAGCAGCTCTAAGCAGCATATCTTCATTGAACAACTATCAAAATCAGGACAGTGAGTGAATTCTTGCCTTATGTCTCTTTGTATGAGGAAAAAAAAAAACCTTTCCAAAAGTCACCTGGCAGAATTCTCCTGTTATCTTATTGGCCAGGGTTGTGTCATAAGCCCATGCCTAAAATGATAGCTCTTAAGTGATATGAATTACTATGATTGGCTAAGATTTATGTCTTGAGATGGGGAAGGGCCATATGAAACATATATCTTACAATATGTGAACGCATGCTGACTCTGTTAGAAAAAAAGAAGTGGAGAGGAGGGCTTTCCCCAGATGACAGATGCACTATTTGCAGAACATTAGAGTAGACTTTGAGTTACTGTAGAATAGTTACTGTTGTTTGTTCTGTAGTTTCTATGTCTGTTGGATCTCTAGAACCTAGCCATTTTACTACGGCTATTTAAAAGTGCATTTGTGTGGTTTGCACTCACATAGTTATACAGTATTCCCCAGTTACCTGTAGTTTTGCTTTCCATGGTTTCAGTTAACCCTTGGCCAACTGCAGTCCAAAAAACTTAGATGGAAAATTCCAGAAATAAACAATTGATAATATTTAAATTGCACACCATTCTGAGTATCATGATGAAATCTCGGGCCATCCCAATCCATCCTGCCCAGGATTTGAGTCATCCCTTTGTTCAGCATATCCCACCTGCTAGTCACTTAGTAGCCATCTGGGTTATTAGATCAGCTGTCACTGTACGTCTGTAAAAATAACTCTTATTTTACTTAATAACAGCCCCAAAGTGCAAGAGTGGTGATGCTGGCAATTCAGATATGCCAAAGAGAAGCCATAAAGTGCTTCCTTTAAGTGAAAAGGTGAAAGTTCTCAGCTTACTAAGCAAAGAAAAAAAAATCATTTGCTGAGGTTGCTAAGACCTATGGTAAGAACAAATCTAGCAGTGAAATTGTGAAGATTGGGGGAAGAAGTTGGGGAAAGGCTTTGAGGGGCTAGTTGAAGAAGCCCACCCTCATCCCCTCCCCCAAGAAGGACAAATTATATAGTATTGTTTCTGGAGTTCGTCCGAAAATAAATTTGTACTGGTTTTGCTCTTGCACCTCAAACTGGGAAAGTACAGCTCCAGTGCATGATACATGCTTAGTTAAGATGGAAAGGTATTACATTTACACAAGAAGATATTTTGAGAGAGAGAGAGAGACCACATTCATGTAACATTTATAACAGTATGTTATTTTTTAATTGAAGTATAGTTGGTTTACAATGTTGTGTTAATTTCTGATGTACAGTGTAGTGATTTAGTTATACATATACATATATATTCCTTTTCATGTTCTTTTTTATTATAGGCTATTACTAGGTATTGAATATAATTCCTTGTGCTATGCAGTAGGACCTTATTGTTTATCTATTTTATTTATAGTAGTTAGTATCTGCAAATCCTAAGTATAATAGTATATTATTATCATTGCTCTATTTTATTATTAGTTTTGTTAATCTCCTACTGTGCCTAAATTTATGAATTATACTTTACTTTATATATATGAAAAACATAGTACATACAGGATTTGGTACTGTCTGTGGTTTTAGGCATCCACTGGAGTCTTGGAATGTATCCCCCACTGTGAGGGGAGACTACTGTACTTGTAAATTCCTAAGTTTGGCAGAGTCTGTGTAAAATTTCTTTCCTGTCCCTCTGTGTTAAACTAGTAAATAACTGGACAAACTATTAACCATCACAAGGCACTAGAGAATGATCAAAGGCAGACAACAAACTGAGGACAGTCCTCTCAAGAAACATTGCTACTTCTTCAGCTAAGACCAACAAGCCTGTGGGCTTCTTACCTGAAGGTGCTCCCATCTTTTCCCTTCCTCCACATGAAGTGGTAAAGACTGTTACCCAGAAATGATGGACTTATTGTCATAGGTGGTGAAAAACCGTATCTTTGCTGGCTGGAGGTGGCAGATCCAGTCTGGGGTGGGGACACAAAACTTGTAGCTTTACCAGTCAGAGTGTACTGTTTCAGTTCAAGGCAGATGGTGACCAGCCAAAAACTTAGATATGAGATGTTAGAAGTAAGAATCATAGAATGGCTGAGAAAAAACTCTCCACAAATTTCTGTGTGATTGCTAATTATACACCCATGGGGAAGATCCCAGAGAATACAGCAAAAAGTGGATCCAAAGGAGACTTGAGAATTTGCTGTGCCTTTGAAAGCATTCCTCAATCCACACACAGCTTGAGTGAAAAAAGGATAGAAGCTTTATGGGCTCCAAATGTGTAAGTATAACCTCTATCAAATGATTAGCTGACCATTAAGCCATGCAGGCACAAGGAGACCTTATGGAACAAGGTTAAAACAAACAAAAGAACCTGAACAGAGACATCAGAGGTGGGGAGGAGGGATAAATTAGGAGTTTGGGATTAACAGATACACAATACTGTAGATAAAATAGATGAACAGCAAGGACCTATTATATAGCACAGGGAACTATATTCAATATCTTCTAATAATCTATAATGGAAAAGAATCTAAAAAAAAGTATGTGTATAACTGAATCACTTTGCTGTACACCTGAAACTAATACAACATTGTAAATCAACTGCACTTCAATAAAAACAAAACAAAACAAAATAAAAAACAGCTTCCTGGAAGAACTAAGGGGTGGGGGGTAGTCCAGTGAGGGGAGTTTCAAGTAGATCTGTGAGGCAGACCTTTCTAAAGAGGTAGGTTTTGATGTCTCTCATAAAGCAAAATGGAGTGGATATTGGGGGCCTTCCAGTAAGGCAGGCCCTGCAGAGAGATTTAGTTATAGCTTCGGTGTTACCAGCAATAGCAGATATATGGGGCTATTTGTCTTTTGAGAAATCTGATACCCATGAACTATCTTAATTCATTTACTTGATTTTGGCAGGACGTAAAGTATTAGTATGGTTTTATTTTCCCATGAATTTCTCTTCTCTTTGTGTCCTCACCTGTACCCTGCAGAGGGAACTCCAAGCCAGCTACGAAGCAGAAACCAAGCCTCCAAGAAACTGTTGGTCCAAGTGTGAGACCCAAAGATTTGGATTTATGCTTTCCTCATCAGTCCTGCCCTGCCCCCTCCACTACTCACCACACACCCCAGTGCAGTTCTTGGTCTGGAAGGGACAGATAAATAAGGGACAACATAGGAAACTGTAGGGGACTGGATTTCTCAGGAAGGAAGGCAGTCTTTTAAAATTTCATCAGTACTTTGGATCTCTCAGTCCGACACAGAGGCAGATTTACAAGAAGATAACAAAGCCTGTTTTAATGCCTTCTTCCCCAAAACAGCCCTTTGCAAGGCCTGGAAAGGGCTCTAGCAAAGTATGCATGTGGTCAGGAGTTTTTTGTGGTACACATGGTCTTGGAGGACTTAAAATACAAGCAAAAGTTTTGAAGATTAATAATACTTAAAAATTGAAAGGGAGAAGGCAGTCACTTTAAGAGAAAAATGAGTAAAGGATGTAAGCTTAGACTCTTAGATAGAGGCTGTTAGATAGTTAACAGGACCAATTAAGAGTGCCGTCCTCTGCACTCTGCCTTCCCTTCTATCATACTTCCCTGAGGTATGACGGGGTCGGAGTGGTGGTGGGCATTTTTAGGACACAGTTAAGGGGAAGTGTTGTTGGGGAGCACATTTAGATAGGTTTAGTTGGGATGTAAGGTTCGCAGTCACCTGTGAGTATAAGCATGTAGTCGCTAGCTGTCAGCGTAGTAATGGCTTCAGGATTCCTCCTACTGCCCATTACACCACCTTCCCTTCTGCCAGGACTCAAAAGTGCAGGGCAAGGGGGCAGATCACTACATGACCTTGTGCTGCAGGGCCCGTTCCAGCATCCTGCGGGTAGTGGAAGAGAAACAGTTAAAAATATAGAGAAGCCTGTCTTGTGAAATTGTGGAAGTGATGCCTCTGGTTCTCACTGATGCCCAGTCAAAACAGAAATTCTTTCCTGTCATGAATAACTTGAAAATACAACGTATAAAAATGCCCTGCAATTTTTTTCTCTTACGACAGGAATTATGTAAAATAGAATTTGTCAAAAGTCCTATAGTAGAGCAGCAACCTGTAGCCATAAGATAAAGAGTGAGTATCTTCCTGCATGATGTTGTATGATTACATTCTAGGTGCCAATAAATATTTTTTGATCATCCATGCTAGAGAAAGGACTAAATTATCTTTCTATTTTCTATATTAAAAATTATTTCAAAATTGTTGTCACATGAACAGGTAATCAAAGTTTATGCAACTAAAATATGTAAGCAAAATAATATAATAGAGATGTTTCAGGCAGTTAATTAACAAAAATATCATGTAAATACTCTGGATTTTCTTATGTTTATAGTATATATCAGCGTATGTCAGGGTTCTCCAGAGAACAGAACCAGTAGGATATATCTAGGTATATACAAGAGGAGATTTATTATAGAAATTGACTCTTGTAATTATGGAAGCCAAGAAGTCTTACCATCCGTGTTGGCAAGCTATAGAACCAGGAAAGCTGGTTGAGTCTGAAGGCCTGAGAGTTGGGGGGCTGATGGTGTAAGTCCATATCTGCATTCAAAAGCATAAGAACTGGGAGTACCAGTGTCCAAGGGCAGCAAGTGTTGTCTCAGTTACAGCAGCGAGAGTGAGAATTCACCCTTCCTCCATCTTTTTCTTCTATTCAGGCCCTCAGCAGATTGAAGGATGCCCACCCACATTGGGAGGCTACCAGCTTTACTCAGTTCATCAATTCAAATGCTAATCTCTTCTGGAAACACCCTGGCAGACACACCTAGAAATAACGTTTTACCAGCTATCTGAGTAGCCCTTAGTCAGTCAAGTTGGTAAATAAAATTACCCATCACAGTCAGCTTTATAACATTCATAACTTCTTGTAATTATTTTTGTCATCCTAAATAAATATTAACTCCCATGCCTAATTCTGTATTTATAATTTTGTATTCTTGTCTTTAAGAGGGACTTCCAAGTCGTATTAATTTGGGGCCCACAAAATCTTCATCACTCTTCCCCTCATTTGATTATTTTTCTTCTTACTTGGCTTAGATTCCGGGTCCAACATCATACTCCTCTTTTTCAAATACCCTTAAGACCACTGCCTTCTCTCCATTTCCCTAGTAAAACCCTAACCCACGTTAAGCACAACTGAACACCTACTCAGCACCTGTACACAAGTTACTGAACAGGGGGGTCACAGGAAAACACAACACTGGTGCTTTAAATTCAGAACCATTCATTTCAAATGAGCTTAGTAACATTCAGCGATCCTACTACACTTTCTTCGTGTGTGTTTCTCACTCTCTGAAATAATCATGCCACAGCACGCTCTCTTTATTCATACCTCCTACGTCTCCTCTGGCCCACGTCTTCACTCTGTTACCTCATATTCTGTTGATAAAACAAGGGCCACTACACAAGAATTTATCTATTTCCTTGCCAGTAAGTTTCTAACATATGCCCTCTTTTTCAGTGGATAAAGTGCCAAACCCTTCACTTAAATCTGAATCTGTTCTTCTGCAAATGTCACCTGTCTTTCTTAGATCATCAATTTGTCCCTTTCTACTGGATCATTCTTATCACCACACTAACTCTAATATCTCTTACCTTTAAAAGAGAGGGAGAGGGGAAAGGAGACAGAGTGACGGAGAGAGACAGAGACAGATGGACACAGAGAGAGGCTTTCTAAACCCCTATAAACTTTCCAGTTGTTGCCCCATTTCTCTGCTCCCCTTCA
The DNA here is from genome assembly GCF_036321535.1 of Camelus dromedarius. NCBI lineage: Eukaryota > Metazoa > Chordata > Mammalia > Artiodactyla > Camelidae > Camelus > Camelus dromedarius. The sequence goes on along the minus strand of NC_087441.1, from coordinate 15,409,866 downwards.
TAGCAAGCAGATCATCTCAAAGATATTTCTGTAGACATTTTATAGGCAACCCCAGTGCACACACATGCACATTCATGCTCTGCACATCAGACCATTTCTCACCACCTCCACCATTGTTATTCAAGTCCAAGCCACCATCATCTCTAGCCTGGATTACTTCAATCAACCCCTACATTCAGTTCTTCAAAGAGCAAAAAGGTCAATATTTTTAAATACCAAACTTGGTCAAAACCTCTATAATCATTCTGATAACTTCCTACCACACCTACCGTAAAATTGAAACCCTTTGTCCTGGTCTGCAAGGACTTCCATAATCTGGCATTGTTCCTTTTCTCCAGTTTCATCTCTTGCTTCTTTCTGTCTCATTCGCTATGCTCTGCAGCACGTCAGATTGCTTGCTATTCCTTGAACAAGTGAATTTCTGCCTGGGGGACCCTGTACTTTCTGTTCCCTCTGCTTGGTGTGCTATTCTCTAAGATTTTCATGTAGCTTTCCCCTTAATTCTCATTTATTCAGTTCTGCTCAAAAATAACCTCCTCTAAAATCCCTCCCCAACCACTCTATCTGAACTAGCACTTTCTATCTACTTTCCCAGCTTTGTTTTCTTTTTAGCACTTCTCCCTATCTGGTCTTCTTACCTGTTTTTTCATTATCTGTTTTTACATTTACTCTATGTCTCCTCCATTAGAATACAAGTTCCATGAGAGCAAGGGCGTTATTTCTTCTGTTCTCTGCTAGATCCCAGGGCCTAGGCATGGCACATAGTAAAAAACTCAGTAAATATTTTGAATGAATGTGAGGGTGAATGAATGGATTAGCTCTTCCATCTATCCTATCAGGTTTTAGTCCCAGTGATACCTCTGAAATTGTCAAGGTCACCAATCAGCTCCATGTAGCCTCTCTGCCATCTTCTTGGCATGTGAATAGGTTATGGTACAGCCTAAGTTGCTAAAATAGAGACCCCAAAATACAGTGATTCTAGAGAGAAGTTAATTTCTTTAACAATGAGTCCAGAGGGAAGTGGGCAATCTGAGGCAAATGGGCAACTCTCCTCCACACGAATGTGCAGGGATCCAGGTTGCCTTCTCCCGTTTCTCTGATATTCCTTAGAGTTCTGTCTTCATGTGCATTACTGCAGCTGGGTCTCTTCCATGTCTGCATTCTAGCTTATAGGAACCAGGAAACGAGAATGAGTCTCTGCTACAGTGTTTAAGGACCGCACAGTTGATCACTCTCTCCTTCTTGAAATACTTTTGTTTCCTTGCCTTTCGTGACACAGCATTCTCCTGGGTTTCTTCCTGCCTCTCTGCGGATTCTTTCTCAGGAATTTTTTTTTTTTTTTTTGCTAGTTCTAGTTCTTCTGTTTGACCTCAAAATATACTTCTCCAAGGCTACGTCCTGTGCCACCTTCTCTTCTTTGTATCTACATGCTTCTCTAGTTAATTTTATGCAATCGTATGATTTTATATACCATCTGGATAGAAATAATTTCTGAATTTATGTTTTTAGCCTTAACCTCTCAGTAGAGCTCTAACGTCAGTATCTAACTGCCTAGTTAACATAGCTGATCATAACGCCTGGTTTCTTGTCCACCTCCACCCCTCCCTCAAGCTGGCTCCTGCTCCAGTCAGTGACATCTCAGGAAACAGTGTCACCATCCGTCCAGTTGCTCTGGCTAAACCTTCAGTAACATCCTTAGGTTTACTCTCATTCACGTCCCCATATTCTGTCTATTGGCCAGTGCTGTACTCTCAAACTCCAGAAGACATCCCAAATTTTCTCTGCCTTCATCATTACCATCCCTCTCCTGGACTACTCATACCCTTTTTTCACCCCTGCTCCCTCACAGCCCATTCCCACACAACAGCCTGAGTGATCTTTTAAAAACATGAATCAGATCATGCCACTCTCCTTGCCTCTCCCATGGTTCCCTTCTCCTGTAGAGTAAAAGCCAAACTCTTCACCCTGGTCTACGAGGCCCCACAGGGACCGGCATCACCTACCTCTCTGGGCTCGTCTCATGCCATTTACCCTCTGGGTGAGCCCACTCCCACCACAATGTCACCTACCAAATTCATTTCCATTTTAGGGTTTTGTATGAGCTGTTCTCTGTGTACGAAATACTTGTGCCCCAGATCTTCTCGAGGCAGTTCTTTCTCATCCTTTCAGTCACATCTCAAATGCCAACTCCTCAGAGAAGTCTTCCTTGTCCACATAGCCTTCAGTAGACCCTCCTTCCCAACCCATCACTCTCTGTCACATTACCCCATCTTGTACCCTGTGTGGCACAGTAAGTTTGTTTATTGTCCATTTCTCCTCACAGTGAATATAAACTTCATGAGAGCAGGCTCTGTCTTGAGCCCCACTGTCACTCCAGGGCCATGCATACATTGGGCCCTCAGGAAGGATTTGCTGAATGAATGCCTGAATATGGCTCAGATTTTGGAATATCCTCAGGATCTCAGGAATGTTTTAGAGACCATGACTGTCTGAAGAAAGTTTTTTTTTTTTTTAATTTCCAATGTCACTTAAAGATTTTCTGTACCACTTTAGTACCATAAACTCTATCCTTCTCTTCTGACATAAGGATGAAAAATGATATCCATTTGGTGAATGCATCCAGAAGTATTTAGGAGAGACACAGTCTGTAGTGTAGAGATTCTTAATCTGGGTCCATGGTTCCCTTGGGAGGTTTATGGATAAGCTGAAATTATATGCAGAAATTACATGCATTTTTCTGGGAGGTGGGTTCATAGATTTGTCAGATTCCCAGAGGGGTTTGTGGCCCAAATAAAGTTCACTTTATTGTAGAAAAAGTATTTGAGATGGAGGCACAAGATCTGTATTTGAGTTCTGGTGTTGCCACTTACAAGTAATATAGATTTGTGCAGATTATGTAATTTATTTGGTTTCTAATTTCCTTATCTCTAAAAATAACCTTTTCTGTTCTAACTTACATGTACCGGCTGTGTGTATGTTGCTGTCAAATTAGACCTTGTGGCATATGGCTGTTTGTCATTTGAATTTATTTTAAATAAATACATATATTTGTTTAAAGAAAAAAATGTATTTAATTCCATCACTGAATGCTGGGTGCTTTACTGCATCGCATGGATAATGACAGTGAGGCTCAGAGCACACTGAGGTTACTTGCTCAAGACCATCTTCATCCCCAGGGAGGTTCTGGACCAAGACCTATGCATCTTCCACCTTCTGAACTGTCAGCTCTTTAAAAAGAGTCTGTGCTATTCTACATTCTGCAGTCCTCTTTCCCTGGGTAAGCTAATTTCTTGAACCACTTCACTGCAAGTACCATAGAAAAGCAGCTACCTGGTAATGTGCTTCTCCGACCGGTAAGTCTCATCCTGAACCAGGCAAGAGCTGTGAGCTCAGGAGTGCAGACCTTATTATCCATTCTTTACAGAAGTGAAAACCGAGGTACAAAGAGGTTAAGTAACTGACCTTAGGTCAGAAAGCTAGTAATTTGTAGAGCTGAAGATTATACTTCAAACTCTAATGTTTTCTTAAATTTTCTATTAAGATGACCTTGGGAATCTTTATTCTACTAAGATTTTTGACTAGAGAGCTGACTCCCCATCTTCATAGTTCATTTTTTGGCTGTTCTTCAAAAAATATTTTACAGTACTTTGCAGAGCTTGAGCAGTGTTTTTCTCTAGGAGGACAGAAAGGTATGTGACATGCCCATTGAACAAGGACTAATGACACTGTTAAGAAGGGAGGAGAAATAATATCACTTCTACATCAATTTCATCTCTTGCACATTAACACCAGACAACGACCTCTAAAATGAGGAAAGCACCAGCTTAACATTGTGAATTGACAAGGACCTTGGAAATGAGAAATTAAGGCTGGCTAGAGACTCAATTCTATAGGTACACAGCTGAGTAAGAGGCAGCTGAAAATAACACAAAAGCAACTGATGAGTATTTGACTTAAGCTTTTTCCCTTTCATTCTTTGTATACCAATGTCTATGATGCTTTGTAAGAAATAGAAAGGAGACTGAGACAATTTCTAACAGATCCTTTAGGTGGCCAATAATATCCCATTGGCCAGTCCCAGGAAACAGCTGTGCAGTGCAACTTTTGATTTTATATACACTTGTCCTTAACTATAAGTTAAAAGCTAAGTTTTTAAAAGTTGTGTCATTGAATAGGCGTTTAAATATAAGCAATAGCCTGTTGGTAACTGGATGTTTGTTTTTTATTGTCCTCTTATCCAAGTGCACCTCTGGATCAGGTAGACTTTCTAGAGAACGTTCGGGAAAAGGGCAGGTGCCACGAGCCCCTGCCTGTTTTCAGTACATTTCTGCCCCATATACCTGGCAGCTCTGTGATTGCTTTCTCTCTCCCCCTTTTACTCTTGCTTCCCTTTCCTCTCTTTTATCAGTATCTTAGACTATTGACCAAATAGCTCATCAACTTTATTCAACAGGTTTGCCTTGGAGTAGTTTTGGCCATCTCTAAAAATCAAACAGGTCTTCAAAGGATAAAAATATGTTCCCTTCAAGGAATTGCGGACACCAAAGGAAATTTAAAACCAAAAAGCCCAAAGGTGCATAATGAGGATGATATAGTTTGAATTATTTCTCTGAGTTATTTTCCTTGTCTTCTAGTTTTTTTCCCTGTAGCTCTTTTGTCGAGATTGACAAAAAAAAAGCACTTCAGTTTTGTGGGGGCTGAGCAGGAGGACAGAGAACAGAGAAAGGGAGAGAGAAAAAGCAAGTCATGAGAACATCGGTCTTAGCTGTCCCGCTCCAGGGCCGAGTCCTATTCAGGGAAGTTTGAAAACAACCAGATAGTTTGGGGTTGCTATGGACTGAATGTTTGTGCTCCCCATCAAATTCATATGTGGAAGCCCTAATCCCCAGTGTGATGGTATTTGGTGGTGGAGCCTTTGGGAGAGTATATGAGGTCAATCTCATGACTGAGATTAATGCCCTAATAAGGAGGCTAAGCGCTCTCTCTCACCCTCCTTCCCCCACCATGTGAGGATGCAAGTCAGGAGGCAGAATCTGCTAGTACCTTGATCTTGGATGTCCCAGCCTCCAGAACTGGGAGAAATAAATGTTTGTCATTTAAATCATCAAGTATATGCTGTTTTGTTATAGCAGTCTGCACGGACTATAAGTCAGGGGCATTCCCAGAATGGTGGGGTTTCTTTGTACTTCCTTGGAACAGATGTGGGATATATTAGGCTTCTTGGAGAATCACTAGTTAACATAGTGCCAACTAGACAGAGGTTAGAAGTGCTGACGAAGGGTTCTAAGCAGAGATGGCCTGATGGGCAAGCAGGACACACTCAGATCCAGAAGAGTTCCTGGGGTCTCAAGGTGGGGTAGGGGCACAGAAGACTCAGAGCTTGTGGTCACTTCCTGCGGGGTGAGATTTCACAGCAGAGCCTGATGAGCAGATGGCCCTGAATTAGGAGCTGCACCAATGAGAATCAGAGAGCAGAGTTGGACCAGCCAGGGACCACAGCGGATTTGAATCACAGCACCCACGCTGCTCTCTGGGAAGCACTACACTTTTCCTGCATGGAACCATCTGAGCCAGGAAGAAGGGGAGCCTTTGCAAGGAGCTTGCACCTTGAGTTTGAATGAATATTAACCCCAAGTGACTAAGTACTGTAAGTGCAACCTGAAAGAGATTGTTTCCAACCAGAAAAGGCTGACTAGATCAATTCCTGCCACCTCTAACCCCTACCACTTGAAGGAACAGGACCTGAGTAAGACGTGATCAGTTACAGGAAAGAAAGTGTCATATTCTTATATTTTTAGGCAATAGCATTGGGACTTAAATATCCACAGTTTGAATGAGACAACACTCATTTGGATTAATAATTTTTAAAAAATCCCATCACTGTATTTTCATGCCTTTTAAGCAAGGCAGATGAGCCAATCAAATCACTGAACTAACTAATTAAAGGCAAAAAAAAATCTTGTGATAAATGAATATATTGGAAATCATATTCATACTTAGCTTCATGGAGAACACAGGCATATTTTATAATAAACCAATGACAATACATTGCATGAAACTCATCTGAGAAAGAATTATTCAACTGGTTATTGGAAAGAATGTCTATAGAGGCCCCATGTAATTTCCCACTTTCCCAGGCTTTTCTTGCCCCCTGCAGACTCCTTGATCTCCCTGGCCTGACATCTGACTTCCTCCCCACTGATAATGTGCATCAGATATAGTTAGTGTAAAAGCTGCACAAGGAAATCATAACTCTGAGTTCAGAGTCACACTACTCTTGGACCAAAAATAATCACCAATTGGGTCATCTACTTTATTCATCTTATTTGCCTATAAGTAACTCTCAAATCCAAAAATCAATTGTACCGCCAAAGGACAAAGATTTGGAAGACAATTTCAAAAATTAAAGAAAAATTATTCCTTCTGGAAATGAATATCGAGCTTCTCTAAATATTTGAATGACTTTACTGTTTACAATGTGTAACAAACAGTTTATCATATAATTATATGCTGCCTTGCATTATTGTCAAATTTCTTCACTTACGACAATCCTGTCTTCCTGAAAAGATGGCAAATTCTTTGAAGGCTGAACATCTGGTATTATACTTTTCTGTTTTGCTTCGTGGCAATCAGCAGAGTGGTAGGCACATAATAGTGCTAAATGTGTATTTATTAGATGATTGAAAAGAATATATTGATTTAATACTATATTAACATAGATTGAGCCTGGTCAAAATTTTTATAAGAAAAAGCTAAACAAAATTGAGTGTAGTTTAGAACCTCTTATGAGCATTGTGAAAAATTAATCAGCCAGACAATCCACTCTAAAGTTAGTGTAATAATTTGTACTGCCAAGATTTAAAAATATGGTCCAAACAGCAATCTGTAGTGTTAAAGTGACAGAATTCTTACTAGAAAGGTAAGATATTCAATAATTGGACATATTAAGAGGGATTTTCTTTTTTCATTAATTATTAACAAAGTTAATTTTTAAGGCTTTTTATGTAGACTAAACAAAGACTGTTAAAGAAAATTCACTGTAGAAAGAAAATACCCATTGTAGGCCCACCCTTGTCTCAGAGTTGGAGGATTTCACCACATTGCAACAACTAGGCTTGTACTGTGCTCTGTTAGGACTATGAAATGGTGTCTGCACTTAACAGTACCTTTTTGGATAAATAGTTTCTTTCTGCAAAATCTAAGCCATGTCTGTCTTTTATGCATTCCCTATATTAATGTTTTCTCTGAGCATCTATTTAATTAAAATAGAATCAAGAATTTCTGCCGAAAACTTGTCTAAGAGCTAAGAGGCCTACAGGCACTGGCTCAAAAGGGAGAATTTCTAAAGAGCCCTTGGACACAACTCCAGTTGGTTCCTGTGATTGGGGTCCCCCATTCTTAGCAGTGACGCAGCTTCACAGACCTCCGCTTTCCCTCTCCAGGCAGGGTTGCCATTGTCCCCCAGACACCTCCCCGCACTTTCTCAGTTAGTTCTCATTACTTGGCATGTCCTCTGGGCTACTGCCCAACTATAAATCTTACTCATCCTACTTCGGGAAGCCTTCCCGGACTAGGTCTTTGGTAGCTGGTACTCGTTATTCTTATTGTCTGCTTCCTCATCTGTAAAACAGGGAGAATAATGTACCTACGGCATGAAGTTGTTGTGAGCATTAAATGATAATCCATGTAAAGTGATTAGAACATGCTAGGAACAAAGCAATACTCTCAATACTAGCATAGTTCAGCTATTATTTTAATTACAAAATACTTGAGATTTAAAGGGCCTTTTGGTTTAATGCTTTCTTTACTCGTTTACTTGCTTGCTCGTTTATGTGTTTATTATGCCTGGTCTCCTCAAGAGAGGGAGAAGAATCACGGGGGTGCCTGGGTGGAGAGCACCTCTTGTTCTCTCTATGTGTGTAGCTACGTGCAGAAGGATGTACACTGGGAGTGTACAGGGAAACTAAGACCAAGTTCCCTTAGACTCAGTGGACCAGGGACCCACAAGACTGGAAACCAGTGATATTTCAATGCTTATTAAACATTCTTTCATTTGACTTCTCAGATCTAAGGCAGAGGAACAGAGCAGGCTGGCTTGTGATTTACCATTATTGCATTAGGGGCATTCCAACTCAAAAACTGTCCTGAAACAGCCCTACTTTCAGCAGAGCAGTAAAAGAAGAGGATCTGAACACAACCTTGGTGGTCTTCAAGGCCAAAGCTCAGAGAGCTTGATTCTCCAAGAGAGTGAATGTCCCAGTCCTTGAAATTAGCAACAGTCCTGAAGATAAGTGGTACTTCTGCCAGGGTGAATGGTTACACCTGGCAGAACCCACCATGGGTTCATATTCCTTTTATGATTCCATGAGGCATTCTTTTTCTTTTCCTTTTTTTAAAAAAATTGAAGTGTAGTTGATTTACAATATTGTGTTAGCTTCACGTGCAAAGCAAAGTGATTCAGTTTATACACACACACACACACATATATTAGATTATTCTCCATTATAAGTTATTATAAGATACTGAATATAGTTCCTTGTGCTATACAGTAAATGCTTGCATATCTATTTTATATGCAGTAGTGTGTATCTGCTAATCCCATACTTCTAATTTATCTCTACCCCTCTTCCTTTACCCTTTTGTAGCCATAAATTTGTTTTCTATGTCTGTGAGTCTGTTTCTGTTTTGTAAATAAGTTCATTTGTACTAGTTTTTAAATGCTGCATATAAGTGATGTCATACAGTACTTGTCTGTCTGACTTTCTTCACTAAGTATAATATTCTCTAGGTCTATCCATGTTGCTGCAAATGGTAAAAATATTTCATTACCTTTTTAGGACTGAGTAATTTCCCATTGTATATATATCTTCTTCTTAAGCAGGTCATTGATTGATGTGCACTTGGGTTGTTTCCATGTCATGAGGCATTCTTAATTACAAGAAACAGTTGAATTGCTAATTAGACTAGGGGTCATGGGGGTGGTAAGGAATTCATTTATTCATTCATTCATTTATTCATTTTTTTCTTTCAATAAATATATTTTTAATCTCAAACAATTCTTTTGATGATCATTGGAATGTTCCAGCAAGATGCAGACCTGCTCTCTATCTGCCCCCCAACCTCTCATTCTCAGCTGGCCAGCCATGGAATAATGAGATTTGACCCACTGAACTTCAGATCCTTCATATTGAAACTAACCTTTTCATTCAAAAATATTTATTGAGTGACCTCTACCTGTCAGACTATTCTAGGCACTGGGGAAAGAACAGTCAATGAATGAGATAAAATCATGGCCCTCACAATGCTTGATTTTAAGTGAGGAGAGATACACAACAAATAAAAAATACCAACATTTCAGATTATGGTAAGTTCTATGGAGAATTAAAGAAAGTCAAGGGAATAAAGAATGCAGGTCATGTGTGCATTATGTTTGGGGGTAGTCAGAAAAGATTCCTTGGGTAAGGTGCAGACATTATGCAGAGACTGGAAGAAAGCCAAAGGGCAAACCATGTAGAGATCGGGGAAAAGAACTTCCTAAGCAGAGGGGATCACAAATGGAAAGTCCTTGATAGAGGAACAAGTTTTGTCTGTGTGATGAAAAACGATGAAGACAAGTAGGAAAAAGTGACAGATGAGATCAGAGAGCTAATGGGGCCCGATTGCATGGGGCCTTGTAGGGCACTAGAAAGACTTTGACTTTGCTCCTGAGTATGTTGAGAGCCACTGGCAAGTTTTGTGCAGACGAGTTACATTTTGGCTGCTGCGAAGGGGACGGAATATGGAGTGAAAGGCTGGGAGCAGGAAGGAGGAATGGCAGGGGCTGCTGGTTGCCACTCAGTAGTCACCTGTCCTCTTACTTTCTAAAGGAGCTCTGATTTTTTTGGTCGTAGCCGTGTGTGCAACTGAAATCTCTATATACTAGCCCTCCCTTACAACTGGACATTCTGCACCATTCTGGCCAAGAACTATAAGAGAATGATTTGAAGCATTTTTGGAACACTGCTTACAAAGAGCCTACTTCTTTGGGAGAAAGTCTTTCTTACTCTTTTGCTTCCTCCTGTTGTTAGCTTGGAACATAAACATAATGGCCGGAGCTCCAGGGGCCATCTTGAATCATAAGGTTACCTTTAAAATGAAGCCATAAGCTGAGGATGGTGGAATAGAAAGCTCTGATGGGTCCCTGATGAGAGCATGGAGATGTGTCACCAACTCTGCACTGCCTGTTTCTGGACTTGTTTCTAATTAGAGAGAAATACACTTCTATTTTATTTAAGCTGTTGTTATTTTGGGTTTTTCAGTTACACAGAGCTAAACCTAAACATAACTGATATAGGAGGCCATTGCAATAATCCAGGTGAGAGAAGATGGTGGTTTGCACAAGAGTGGTAGTAAAGGAAATCAGATGCTGGATTTTTTTTTGAAAGTAGGGCCTATAGGATTTGCAGATGGGTTAGATACAGGAGTGAGGGAAGGAGAGAAACTAAGGAAGACTTTTGGACTTTGCCCCTGAGTGATTTGATAGTGCCATCAATTACAGAGATGCAGAAGCCTAGAGAGAAAACATGCTTGGGTGTGGGGTTGGGGTTGGGGTTGGGGTTGGGTGGAATGAAGAGTCTGGGGCAGCAGCAGGCTGGCCTTGATAGCAGGGAGGGACACAGTGAGAAGGAAGGGTAGAGAGTATGAGGTTTAGATTGGTGGGGAAATGAGAGAGCTCTGTCTTACTGTTTTTATTTCCTCAATAAAGCATGAAGCCAGGCCATCAGCTGAGACTGAAGGGTTGACATAGAGGGTGGAGATGGGAGAAGAAGAGAGAAGGAAGTATGAAGTAGTCATTTTAGAGAATGGGGTGGCTGGGCAGCAATGAGTGAGCATCCAAGGAAATTTGTGCTAATTTAAAGTGAAGCAGTTAGCAACACTGGGTGTCTTCTGCAGCCCAGTCCAGTGGCACTGTTGGGTTTAACTGGGTTTTGCCAGGCAAGTATGTGCCATGTAAGGTGAAAGGATCAAGGGAATGAACGTGTGTCCACAGACAGGGATCAGTGATGGATCAGGAATCAAAACGAGATAAAGAAGGGAGTAAACACACGAGATGAGTGATGGATTAAAAAGCTGAGCGTTCTTGAAAAGGCCGAAAATTGCTCCAGCATGGGCACTTGAAGCCTAAGGAGAAGGATAGAAGGTGATGATGGCCTGAGGTTGTAAGTGAGTGAGTAGCTCAGGTGAGAGAGATGAAAATCATCAGTGATAGAAGGGATGAGAAAGCTCAAGCTATTAAATAAAGGCATTAAATGAAGTATATTAAGTTATAAGACTAATAATAAATATTGTTCACAAATTCCTCTAATTAGTTGATTTATTAATTGGTTTGAATAAAGATACTATTCATCTGTATAAGTACTTTTAAAGTTTTTTTTTTCTTTTTTGATGGGACATTTATAAGTTTTCAAAGAACAAAGTTTTATCCAAACATCTAAGTTTTTGTGGGGTGAAAATATAAAGCATTTTTTCTACAAGTGAAACTTCTTTGTATCTTGATCTTTTCTTTCCCTTCCATAAGTTTGTTAGGTGGTTAGCTCATTGACACAATCTTAAAAACTGATCTGTTTTTTCCCCTCTAAAATTCTTCTAAGCCAAACCTTGTCGCCTTATATTTTCCTCATAATTTTTCACTGTTGTTTTTTAAACTCTTATTCCCAAATTTACTTATTTTTTCAGAGGTTTATTTCCTTTCTTCTGCTCCATCTCCCTGTTACAGTCTCACTCTTGCTCAGATTCCTTTCCTCAGGAGAAAGAATTGGGAGGGTCCCAAGGCATTCTGTGAAGGAAGTCTCTAGACCCCAGTGGGCCTCGTGAGCACAGAGGATCTTGCATATTATGCTACATCTAATGAGAAACATTCAGAGAATAGGCCCAGGCGTCAGGTACAGGTACAGTTTGTCAAAGGTGGTCTCAGAGACATTATGATAATTGCTTTGCTCCTCCCATCTCCTAGTCCCTCTTCATTAACTAAAAAATTATTAATTGGGAGCCTATTCTGGGCTACTCAGTGTGCTGATTAAAGTAATTCACATTAATAGGCAATGACTGATTGGCTTAATTTTCTAACGGGCATTCACATTTCTAAAATGTGCATATTAATCCAAATAAATCTCTGATTCATGGAATAAATGTGAAACAAACCATTAACACTGTTTAGGATTTTCTGTGACAGAGCAGAGGGGCTTCCCTTTTCTTGGGGTCCCAAAACAGCCTTCCTATCCATGAGAAATTGGGCCAGAAAAGTATAAACTTGGGAAGTAGAGTATGTGTGTATGGATGTGTGTGACACCATCCACCTCATCTACAACTGTCTCCAGCTTATGATCTGTGTGTCTTCACCATTCAAATCAGGAACCAGAGATACTCATGCCTGGATGATGACTAAACTGTATTATCATTAAATTGTAAACTTTTGATCTCAGGATCCTATTCCCTAATTTTCCATAGAAGCTTCCTCAGATACCCAGCTTTATAAAGGTTTTCAGGAAAACTGTCTGAGAATCATAGAGGTCCCTGGCTCCTGATACTTCCTTTAATCTGCTTGTCAATTTCTGAAATGTACAGAGTGAATAGGGAATGGGAGATGATGAGAGGCACCAGAAACCTTAAGTTTCCATTTCTCTTTCTTAAGGTGGCCTGGGCTAAATGAGTTATATCTCATCCTCCAGTCACTAGACAAATTATTAGGAAAAGTGCCCTGGCTGGGAGACAGTTGGTATAGTGGGCTTGGGGGTCAAATAGATTTGAATGTAGCTTCCAATCCGACTCTTGGTGGCTCTGTGATCTAGCAATAAATTATTCTTTCTGAAAGTGTGGCTGATGAGAGCAGCCCTTTTGTGCATCACCCACCCCCGCCAGCAGATCTGTGTTTGGTGCAGCTTTTCTACCCTTTCAAGTCCAGGAGCTTCCTTTGGCAGGAAGAGAGGCAGCGATGAAATGAGTATGTCAGGACTCTTCTTCGTATCTGCTAGAGAAAGGACCTTCTTGAGTATGGTCTGTAACACTCCCTCCCATCCTCGCCTTGCCTCTCTGGTCGCTACGTGGATAAGCAGCTGTAGAGCCAGAGCGAGGAAGAAGCAAGCATTCTCTTCTGTTCCTCTTCCAGGAATTGGGGCGATGAGCCTGGCTCTATGGGGCATGTTTAAACATAATTTACACCATTTGCTCTTCTACCGTTTCAGAAGTCTTCAACTTATCTCCAAGTACCTATTATTGGCCTTTTGTAAGCAACTCGGGATACAGAAGGAGAATAAAGTTTATGAAATGAAAAAAAAATATGTATGGTAATAAAAGAAGTCGTGCTTCTTCCTGCCGTTGACTGTTTACGAGAGGGAAGTCAGCGGGGCCCCCAAGAGGTCGCTGGTGGCGCAGGAACTGAGGCCAGATTGTGGAGAAAGGGGGAAGGAAAAAAACACCCAGAAACTTTCTTCCTTGTTGCGAATAATCGCCGCCCCCCCTGCCCCCCTGCTCCAGGCAGAGGCAGTAACGTGACACCCGAGAGAAACCCGGAGACCCGAGCAGAGAGAGGGAGGGAAGAGGGAGGAGAGAGGGCTGCGGAGAGCCGGAGGGAGAAAGGGGAGGAGAAGGAGGAAAACCCCTGTCAAGGAGGTGGAGCGAGGGGATAGTGTCCGCCTCCCGTTCCTCCCTGCCGTTTTTTAGAGGAGCCTAAACCGGGACAAAACACGCCGAGACCGACAGACACAAAGCCGGGGGGTCCACGCTGGCGCTGGAGGCGAGCCCCGGCGGCCGCGAGCGAGCCCGAGGCGCGGCGGGGCGCGGGGCGCGGGGGCGCTAGCGGGCGAGGGCCGGGCGCGGGGGCGCTAGCGGGCGAGGGCCGGGCGCGGGCAGCGCCGCCGAGCCGGGGCCGGGCACCTCGGCCGCTCGGGCCGCGGTGGCGGGGACCATGCCGAGGAAAGTCTCTTGAGCCCGGCAACTTCGGCCCCTCCCCGCCCCCACCCGGGCTGCCCTCGGCGCGGCCCTGCCCATGTGCAGCCGGCCGGCCGGGCTCTCCTCCTCGCAGGCGGATGGGTGACCTTTTCCTGGCACGGGCAGGCTGTGCGAGGCGGCGGAGCAGGCGATGAAGAAGAAGCAGCAGCAGCATCCCGGCGGCGGCGCGGATCCCTGGCCCCATGGGGCCCCTCTGGGGGGCGCCCCTCCCGGCCTGGGCAGCTGGAAGCGCCGTGTCTCCTCGCTGCCTTTCCTGCGCTTCTCCCTCCGGGACTACGGTTTCTGCATGGCCACTCTGCTAGTATTCTGCCTGGGCTCCCTCTTCTATCAGCTCGGTGGGGGACCCCCGCGCTTCCTGCTCGACCTGCGGCAGTATTTGGGTAAGGAGGCGGGCGCGGGGGCGGTGTCGGCTGAGCGAAGTTGTGCAGGGAGGAGAGGGGGCGCGCCGGGCACTTTGGGGCTGACCCCGCCGCCGCCGCCGCCCAGAGGCTCCCCAGGTGGGACGCCCGCGAGCATCCGTGCAGCGGCCCGGAGCGCCTGCTGCCTCCCGCGCGTGGGTCTGTCTGTGCCGATGCGGGGGTGCCGCGAGCTTGCGGTGCCCGGCAGGTACCCCTGGGCGGAGCGCTGCATACCTTCCTCCGCCTCCGCCACCCTATCTGGGGCGGAGTGCAGGCGTGAGTTTGTGTATACGAATGTGTGTATATTCACATTTCTGTCAGGACAAGCCTCACAGGCCTGGCAGAGTGGAGACAGGCGAGGGTTCAAGGGCAGCCCTTCCATGGCATTGTTAGTGACCGCAGTCCCGTCCCGTCCAGCGCTCTGAGTCGCGCCGTTGTTTGAGCTCCTCTCCACAGTCCGTTCTGCGAATTCTGCCCTACAGGGTCTCCTCCTGCCTCCTGGCCTGAGTGGTCCAGGAGCAGTTTTAAGGCTCCGCGCTGTAACTGAGCTAGCTTGGGCAGCCCCTGCCCACCTCGCTGCCGGCAGCGAGTGAGACGCGGGGAGCGGGGGTCCGGGACGCGGGTCAACCTGCTTCGACCGAACGATCCTCAGCGCTGTGTATCTCAAGTCTGAACTTTAGGGGGAGATTGTGCTTGGTTTATTACTAGCGAGGCCGCTTATTTTTAGCAGAGATAAGGAAATGGGTGTGCAGAGAGCGGCTCCAGAGAGAGGGCGTGGAGAGAGCGGTGCCAGGGCCTGGCAGGCGTACCCTCAGGTCCCTGGTGCGATGCTGGTTCGTGCGCCCTAGCTAAGCGAGGACGCTCATCTCTCTAAGTCTGTGGCCAGAAGAGTTCTTGCGGGGATGAGGGGAGAAGCTGGGAGGGCTCCTGCTAATCGCGAACGTCCAAGGGGATAAACCTAAGCCCCCGGCAAACTTCCGGCATCTGCGTGACGGGAGCGAGTGCGCAAAGGAACCGCAACTGGCCAAATGACTAGCGGCCAGAGGCTGCCACCCTCACCCACAAAAGTCCGTTCGTCGCAGAAGCCACAGGTCTAAATAGCAGATTGTTTTCCAAGGAAAAAAACCACTTAAGCAAAGTGACAGATGTGTTAGAGCATTTTGAAATATACACGCAGATAAAATAATGCTTTTTTCCGTGTAGAGAAGCCCAGATTTTAAAAGTTACACTTCTCTTTCAGTAGAAACTTTGGGAAACTACGGCTTTGTAAGATACTTTAGGAAAAATTAAAGGAAATATTGCCCAAGTAGATTTCCAAAGAATAATTCTTAGCATCCGGTTTCTTAGAAGATTTGGGGTCATATGCACTTTTGTTAAGGAGTCAACGCTCTTCTTTCCCTGAGTCCCGTATCTGGGAGTCTCACAGCTTCATGGCTTCGGATACCTGCTGGTGCCGCACAGGTCACTTATTACCACCACCACCAATCACTGTTAACTGGTATCAGGAGGGAGGCCATTTGGAAACTCAGGGGTCTTTCTCCATAAACTCTGATAATGAATTCTTTGTTGAGGTTCTTTTTAAGCAAAATATGGAGGCCAATGATGTAGAGAAAGTACAGTGGATGAGGAAGGAAGACACCGTGTTTGGTGTCCTCAAGAGCACTTGGCTTTGGGCCTCAGCTTTTTCGTAGGTAAAGTTAGGGGCTGGCCTCCATTGTCTCTAAAACCTCCTCACAGCTCTTAAAAGTTGCCGTTCTTATACTTTTCTTGGGGCTGCGGAAACCTGGAAGAAGGAAGGAACAAAGGCAGGAAGTGAGGGTAAAATCAAGAAACTTCAATATCTAAAACATTAACCTTTTGAAAATTCAGCCAATTACATATGGTATCCAGAATTTAGTGCTTTCATTACACACACACACACACACACACATACACACACACACACATATCTCCTGATAAATTTGGGGGCTCAGATGGTGGAAGGGTGAATTCATAGCCATTCACTCAGGGAACTACGAAGAACTGAAGGATTAAACATTGCTCCTGTTACTGACTCATCATTAAGTTTCTGACTGATGTAATGGGTTAAAAAATGACATAATTATGAACTGAAAATAGGATACCCTTGGCCAAATTTGTTCCCTGTGTTTTGTTACATAAACATAATGGTTTTCAGGAAAACTGGGCTTGTGGTCTTTAAGAGAGTCTAAAATATACCCTTAGTAATATAAGGCCAAGGTATCTGCAGAATTACTTTCCCTTGTTTCCTCCATTCTATTATTTTAGTGTCTGTCAAAACAAAATTTGTGGTTAGTAAACACATCCTCTCAATTTCCCTAGTTAGCCAAGTTTTGGAGACAAGTATTTTTAAGCTCATATAAAGCCAGAGTTTTCCAAGTCAAAATAATATTTATAGCAATATTGGTCTTGAAAGGATATTATTTTTAATATACTTATATAATATATTACATCTGACACATAGTAGCTACTAGATAAATATTTGTTCAAGTAATGACTGCACCTATTGTATCCAAAAGGTAGTGTGATATTTAACATTAAATACTGAATATTCTCACAGGGAAGCCAAGAAATAGGACCATTTATGATAAAAACTAACATTTATTGTGCATGTACTAGTCAGTGCACATGAGGGATGAAATTGTATTAGCACAGCAATATGACAGGTGGGTTCAGTTGTTATTCCCATTTTTGATACGGGAGAAATGAGGGCAAAGAAGTTCACTGACTTGCTGAAAGGCACATAGTAAGTAAGGCAAGACTTGAACCCAAAACTGGCTGAATCAAGTGCCCATTGCATTAGCACTACATTCACTTTAAGACAAAATGGAAATAGAGCCAAGATGCAAGTGGGAATCTAAAGAGCTGACTGGCAAAAAAATGATTATTTTTATTTCCATAATTTCACTTTCCCGCATTAATCTCCACAACACTGCCTCCGTGTACGGGGGACTCAGCTTTCCCAGAGCCACACGACTGGAGGTGATGTGAACTGGAATTTTCACTTCCTAATTTCTTTCTCTCTCTTTCTTTGGCAACTGTTCTGTCTAGGCCAGTAGTTCTCAGTGTGTGGTCCCTGGACCTGCAGCATCTGCATCACCTGGACACTTGTTACAAATGCAGATTCTCAGGTCTCAGCCAGACCTACTGAATGGAAAAGTGTGGGCGTGGGACCCATTAATCTGTTTTAGCAAGTCTTCTAGGTGATTCTGATGCCAGCTTAAGTTCGACAACATTGTTCTAGAGTAAAACATTGCTTTCAGAAAGTTTCCTATGGATTTGAGAGAAAGAGGGGAAATGAGAGAGAGAAGAGATTTATAAAGTATTTTAAAAATGATGTACATGGTTTCATGTTTTAAATGTCAACTTTTAAAAATGCATCTGCTTTGCTGCTTAAGCCTCATTGTTTCAAGGGAAGGGCCAGCCAACAGCTGCAACCCCAGCTGGCTTTCAACTTTTTGAGATTAGGAGGTGCGCAGAATGGGGTGAAGGGAGCAACCAGAAAGTGTAGCGTGGGGGAAAAAAAGGAAAGGAGTCAGTAATGATGCTTTCTCTTCCCACAGGAACTGGGGTCAAACAGCTTCTTCTTTCTAGTCAGTTTGGAGAATGGCAAAGTCTGTTCTTTTTAACGATGCTTTCTGCTGCAACAAATCCATATAGAAAAAATGGAAAGTAAGTCAGCAGAGGAAAGTTACGCAGGGATAAGTTGTCTTGATTTTTTTTCCTCCTTGAAATGGGTGGAGGGAGGAGAGCAGAAACATAACATGGGGTGAATGGACGAACAGGGCAAATTGTTGTACTTAAACTTGAAGACCATAGTATTTCCAGTTTAGTGAAATTATTTCATTTATTTTGAAGTGGCATTCAGACTTTGATTTGCTATGGAGAACAAACCAAAATTGAATAAAATCTCCCCCAGAAATTAGATTATGTTGCAGCCTCTGCCAGTAGCCTCATTACTTATGAGCTGTGGAAATATCAAAAACTTGGAATAACACTCATTACACTGATGTAAACTGAATAAGCCAGATGGCTTACTACTGATCCTACACAGCCGAAAAACTCTAATGATTTGTCATCAAGACTTGGATATGTGATTTAGCCTTTATGGGAACTGAACCTGTTGGACTGATCTCAAGTTGATAGGCTTTCTTTTCCATTTTTAATTTATACTACTTTAGTTTTCAGAATTGCCAATCTTTAT
Organism: Camelus dromedarius; assembly: GCF_036321535.1. Taxonomy (NCBI): domain Eukaryota; kingdom Metazoa; phylum Chordata; class Mammalia; order Artiodactyla; family Camelidae; genus Camelus; species Camelus dromedarius. The sequence goes on along the minus strand of NC_087441.1, from coordinate 15,391,260 downwards.
ATATATTACATATGAGCATGACAATTTTGAGTCAAAAAGGAGAGAAAAAGATATAACTTTAGTGAATTTGAAATTCTCTAAGTTTTATGAATTTAAAGGAAAATGTGAAAACAGAGGTCCAGGTCTGTTACAGAATAGTTTCTCTGAACCTTTAAAGTCAAATTAATTTTCCTTCTGCACATCACACATGGTTTAAATATAGTAAGTACTCCAGGCCCCAGACAGCAATCTAGGAAATGAATGCATAAAATATGATGTTATCAATAGAAATTGTTGACATAAAAAGAAAATGACATTCTTGTTCATAGCTGCAAATTTATCTTATAGGGTTGGTTGGGGACACAGTAGCATTGCAGTAGAGGAAGGGCAGAAAATGGAATTCATCTATGGCAGACTGTTCTGTAAACACACAGCATGAATGGTGAAAAGAATTCTATCTTGTAAACTATTTTTAATGTAGACTTGTCTCAGTATGAATTGTTTTAAAATACAGATAAATATGTATTATCTGGATGCTGTCTTCCTTCAAATTCCCTGTCATCAATCCAGGTTTTAAACACTAGTTGGTTTTGTATTTGAGAAACTAGAATGAAAGTGCCTAAGTTTTTTGAGTCCCAAAAGAAATAGTATCCTTTGCTTCCCTGGAGAGAAGCTGCAGGAACAGACACTGTAGCTGGCCCCGCAGCTGTACTGAAGAGGATCAGTGATGGACAGTGAAAAGGCATCTTCTTTGACAAACTGTAGCTGCTAGAATTATTCGGAATTGTCAGTTGCTTTTTTCTTTTTAGAAAGAAGTAATACTTGACCACAAATAAATTTTGTCTTACCTATACTTATTTTTATTATAGAAACTCAACTTTAAGCAAACAGTGATACACATAAACCCTTTAACTGATCAGAAACGGGGACAGAAACACTGGCATTTCACCAAAAATTCTTGGTTGCAGAAGTCAAAATAATGTAGCGACTACTGTGCAAGAAAATCTCAAATGAAGCACATTTCAGGGTATGCTATTAATGTTTAAAATAGCTTTATTGAGATATAACTCACTCGCTTAAAGTTTTTAATAGTTTAATAGCTTTTAGTAGTTTTCAGTATATTCCTAGGTAAGTGAAACCATTACTATAGTCACATTTAGAACATTTTCATCATCAAAAAGAGAAACCTCATTCCCCTAGGCTGTCACCCCACTATTCCTCTATCTCCCCAGCCGTAGGAACTAATCTATTTCCTATCTCTATGGAATTACTTCTTCTGGACATTTCAAAAAAATGAAATCAAATAATATGTTGTCTTTTGTGACTGGCTTCTTTCACTTAGCATATTGTTTTCAAAGTTCATTCATGTTGTGGCATGTATCAGTATTTCATTCATTTTTATGGCTGAATACTATTCCATTGTATGGGTATACTACATTTTGTTTATCCATTCATCCATTTATCAACACTTCAGTCATTTCTGTCTTTTGGCTGTTGTGCACAGGATAGTGCTGTTGTGAACTTTTGTGCGTAAGTTTTGTATAAACACCTATGTTCTGTTCTTTAGGGTATATACCTAAGAGTGGATTGCTAGGTCATAAGGTAATTCAATGTTTAATTCATTGAGGAACTGCCACACTTTTTTCCACAGTGGCTGTACCATTGTACATCTCTACCAGCAGTGTATGAGAGTTCCAGTTTCTCTACAACCCCACTAACCCTTGTTATTTCCTGTTATTTTGATTGTAGGCATCCTAATGGGTGTGAAATGGTATCTTATTGTGGCTTTTTTTTTTCATTCATTTCCCTAATGATTAGTGGTGTTGAACATCTTTTCCTGTGGTTGTTGGCCATTTGTATATCTTCTTGGGAAAAATGTCTATTCACATCCTTTGCCCATTTTCGAGTTGAGTTTTGAGTTTTAAGTACAGTGTCTGGGTATAGAGTAAAACCTAAATAAATTCCTAACAATTGATTGAACACAAAGGCCTCTTTAAAAGAAATCTTGGGGGTTTTGTTTTCAGTTGTGGATGACCTTGGATAGTTAATACTTTGCATTTAGCTCTAGTGTCCGAAAATTCATGAACAGCTAGCATTTATCTATTTCACAGATGTCACAACGATTACTGTGACTTACATGAGGAATGTGAGTGTAGCCAATCTTGAATGGCAGGTTGTAGTACAATGGATGTGAGTATTCATTCTGTCTTTGTTCACTATAACGGAGCTGATGCGCTCAGCAGGGGAAAATATTTAGGTACGTTATGTTCCTTATACAATATAAGGCTACCGAGGAAATCTTGAGCATTCTCATGAAATCGGAATTCATATGCAGTTCATTTTTTATTCACATTGTGATATATTATACAGTATAAATATATAGGAACAACATTTCCTATGTATATTTCTCTTTAGTTAAATAAGTTAGGAATTTTAGGAAGCAATATTGTTTTTCCAAAAGTGTTAGAAATTTTTAGTAGGTTTCAAAAATATGTATTATCAAAATAAGAACCTTAGGTACAGTCAATTCCACACTGCCTGGTAGAGCCTCAATTTGAATAATTTGTAACACTCTCATATTAAAAATTACCAGGGAGCCAGATAGCTGTTTAGTGTTGAGGGTATGCTGTACCTGTTGGTTGGCTCAGGTTTTATAGCTTGTTGCCTGTAATTTCCTGAAGATAGCCCCTGGCTCATTTTTCTTATCTCACTACCTGCATTTACTTCTGCTGTTGCCTCTTTGCTAGTGGGTTTAGGAAGCTCAAATTCCAGTGGTGATCTCTGAACTCATATGGTATTTATTTCATGATCACTTCTGAAGTTTTAACAAGCTACCATGCATTGTGATAATTTGTGGGCAAGCTCCTTGAAAGGAGAAAGCTTATTCAGAACTTTCCAGCTCTACTCTGACACCTTTTCTGGGTGATCTGCACAAACCCTCAGCAAGTATCTTAATTCGATATATTTCCTAAGCAGGCTGTTCTTTACTAGGGTTCCGTATTCTGCTATGTTTTGTCCTTATTTTAAGTAGAGAACATGGGGATGGATATCAGGAAAGACTCAAGCTCACTTGATGTCTACAGCCCATTTTTTCATGGCTATTTGAAGCATATGCTCCAAGCAAAGATGTTAAGGCCACTATAACATACAGTTCTAGAAACGTTTCTTTCCATACACGGGGATAATTGTTCACCTCTTACATGTGGGGATTTGGAATTACATTTGTAGTGCTTTCCCTGTAATAAGGAATACCTGAGGTCAGTCTAAAGATTCGGCTGCATACTAGAATGCAAACTTCTTGTTTCTTGTCATTTTCCTGAACCCTGAACCAGTTGTTTTGGGAGTTTGCAGAATAGCAGTTTATTTCTTGCTCTAGGTCAATGTCTTCCTTAGGTAGAAATTAATGTTAAATTAGCTAGTGCATTTCAGGCATGACTTTGAGTCTGTAAGGAGATGAGCCCATAATTTGATGTAATTTTTGAAATAGTGACTGAATGGATTTTAACTTAGAACAATAGATTATAAGATTAAGGTTCAATGCACAAACCCATTGAGCCTTATTAAATGAAAGATATGGATATAACCTTAAATCATGGCCTTGATTAAGTAATTCTTAGTTCATCCACTAATAGATGATTTAAATAACCATTTACATTTAACAGTACTGCATTTCGGGAAACACTGTTGATTTATTTCTAGTTCAGTGGGTATGACTTTCACAGTCTTGATGAAAATAAAAATGAAAATATTCTAAAACATATGAACTCCTTTGTTCTGTCATATAGCAAATACTCATTGAAGACTTTCTGTTGGCCAGAAGTGTCAGATACCGGACAGAGTATAGCCTTTAGAGCAGAGATCTGGGTGTCACTCACTGTGCTACCACTTATTAGCTGGGAGGAACTGGGTGATTCTCTTAACTTCTCTGAACTTCAGGTGTTTGGATCTGTACGAGATTAACAATTGCTATTTTATAAAGTACTTGTCTAACTCAAGACCTGGCATTTGAATTCAACAATGCCAGTTTTCTCTCCTTATTCCTTGCTGCTCTCAATATTCCCTTTTCTTCTGGTTCGTGCATGCATGTGCACACACACTTGTACAAACACACATACCAATGGAGAATGCAGATTCACTCCTTGGCTTCCATTTGAAAGAACCATTCCACCCAAGAAATATGATATTACTGAAGCAGTATTTTTGTGGCTTATTTTGTCTCTCTCCCTCAGACTGGCGAAGGCTCTTCAACAGCTCAGAAGCTCTAGTCATTTGCCCTGTTAATTATACATACACAAACCTTTCTGCTTCTCATTCTCTTCTGCTTCCTGGAAACAGCCTTTGAAAAACACATTCTTTGCAAAGCCTGCTTTCTTCTATTTTGAATTTATCTGCACTTTTCCCCCCTGTATTCACAAAATAAAAAATATTTGTGCAGAGGGAGTATGATGCAGCTCACCCTCTGGGATTGCTGGCCATTCTAGAGCTGGCCGAATGACCCATAAATCCCACCCTTTCAAACAATCACCATGCCAGGCAGACACTGTGACTGCTGCTAGAGCTTCTCCCACTTGTGATGGAACTACTGCGCCCAGTAGTTTGGCCACTGTTTTTTCTCTAGTTCCCACTTCCCTTCCATTGGAAGTCAGAGCAAGAGCAGTAAACCAAAGTAGCAGATCATGTCTTTGTCAAAAGGCTCGTGAACTTGCTTCTGTTTTCCATTGTCCACTTCTTCATGCTGCCTTGACCTACCCAGCCTCTGATGGGTGTTGGGGCAAGCCAGAGCCACAGGGCAATTACTGTCTGGTGTAGCTGGTCACACAATTCCTTGAGAAGTTGAAAGCAAATGCGATTTTACATTATTTAATAGAAAGTTAAAATTTGTTTAGGGAAGCCATGACCTTGAAACTCCAGCACAGAGCTTCCTGTTTGTCACAAATGCCTTCCCACTGGAGAAGCAGAACTGTCAGGCAAAGCTGTGTGGGTTGATGGAAGGGGCAGTGGACCTGGGTCTGGAAGGAGTCCCCAGATAGTTCCGTGGTCAGTGCTGTAACGTCATATGAGCCTCTTAAGTTTAAGTTTCTTTGCCTCCAAAATGAAGTTTGATTAGGTCTGTGATTCTCAATTGCTTTTCTTTCCTAGGACGCCCATTAGCAGAAGTGTTTCCACGTGGTTTGATGGTTTGTCAGCGAGTGTGTCCCAGTGGCCAGGGGAGGAAAATGTGGGGTGGCTTTGGGATTTTTTATAGAAGCTCTCTGGATGATTTTTATATGTAGCCTCCGGGACTGGTACCTCTTTTCTCTTTAGAATTATTGAATTTGGTGCTTTCTAAGGTCCCATCTATTCTTAAAATCATGTGTTGAAAGAGATAAGACGTCATTTATCTGTAGCAACTGAAAATATAAGGTATTTCCTTTGGAGCCAAATGTTTATTTAAAAGATTGCAGTGGTCAAGTGACTAAGGCAAGTAGAATATGCAAAAACATTTTACACCATCATTTTCAAAGTCTTAATCATTATTTTGTTTTGTTTTGGTTTGATTTGGTCTTAATTAAAATTAGCAGCACTTTCCCCTACTATCACCAGTTTACCCCAGCCTATCTGGACAAAAGGGGAGAATCTTACTCTAGAAATTCTGGGAAGCAAATGTCCCTAGGAAGACAGGGAGAGAAAGCAGAGTGGGTCATGGCTTTCCAGAATTCAGAGTCTAACAGTGGGATAGGAAGAAAGAAGGAAAACAAGTAGGAATAAGAAAGCTGTGTATTGTTCAAAGAGGAGTCTCACAACCTCTGCCATCCTGGCCATCCCATTGCATTGTGGACAGCTCCACCAGCGGCTGAGGGCGTCTGTACAGTGTGGCAAGCTACTTCTTTGTGGCTTCCCTCTACTTCTGCTAGTTCTTCTGGGAGACACATAGAAGAGTCTGTTGGACTGCATTGTCTTTCAAATAATTGAAGATGTGAAGATGATCATAACCCCTCTCCTCCCAATAGATCTTATCCAGAAAAAAAGACCTATCTTCCAGTAGTTCCTCATGTGAAGTTACTTTCAGATACAGAAAGCACAAACAATAAATGAAAAAAACCCTGACATTAAAGTGAAACCTTCTGAACAATAACATCCCATAAACAAAGCAAAAAGACCCCGACTGGGCACAGATGTTTCTCTAGGAAATGGGGTTAATATGCAGATATTTAAAAGATCAGTAAATCAATAAGAAAAGGAGAATTCATGAGATAAATGGGCAAAGAATATAAGCAGGCAATTCACAGAAGAGTAAACATGACTGGCCAATAAGCACGTGAAAAGATGAAATGATTTACATTCCCTTATTCATCTTAATCACTATCCTCTGTCTATATGGCCCTTCACTGACCTGTAAAACTGAGGAATTTCCCAGTTCCCTTGGTTTGTGAGACTCCTTTGTGGAGAGGAGTCACCGTCAGAAGTGATTCTCTTTTAAACTGTCTTCTTTTGAAAAAAGTGCACCACATCCACCAGTGTCTGTGGTTATGACAGGCGAGTGGAGCTGGCGGCCAGCTCTCTGGAACTCAGTCTCAGGTCCTAAATACAAGTCTTGCTGAGTTCTTGGAGCCACATTTGTGTTGGATGGGCTGCCCCCTGAGATGCCCTTCTCCACACTCAGAAGCACAGCCAGAAGCCACTCACGGTTAACAGCAAATAGCACCATGCTTCCCTCCATCACTGAGACTTGGCTGAGTCTGTAAGAGGGAGAGGACAGAAGGGACTGATGTGCTTAGAATGCAGTGTCTTGCCTGGAAGTATTTCCTCAATATTCCAGAAAACAGGGGGACTGGCTCATCTGGTTGGAGTTTTACAGAAACGTGATTGCAGATTTCTTGAGACTTCATTCTGCTTTAGTGTCAGAATTCAACCAACGATGTGCAAAAAAAAAAAAAAAGTGTGTAAAATCACATACAGATTTAGACACTTCAAGAGGAAGTTATTTTTACCACAGTGGGGAAGAAAACAGAAAGTGATGATTGGCAGAGAAGCCAAGGCAGGGCTGAGTAAGGAGGGGAGGCTGGGGCACGCTTGCACCTCCAGTCTTGCCAGACTGGCCTGGGGATTGCGGTGTGGTTGCCTCTTAGCAGGTCGAGTGAGGAGTTCCGGTGTGGAAGACCGGCCCGGAGGAGGAGGATGTTGACATAACCCCCATGTGTGATGCCGGTGTAAGCTGTGCCGTGTGGGGTTAATGTTGGTTGCTTCTGAAAAATGTGTGTGTGTGCTCCAGAGCCCTTCCATAGAAGCTGCTCTCTAACTAAGAGCTACGTAGGACACGGAGGTGAAAACCAAGGAAGGGATTCTGGAAAGCTACGTAAATATAAAAACCAAATGGTTCAGTGTCTTTATTTTGCTTTAGCAGATGGCAGGATTGAGGTCGTATTATTTTCTTTGCTCGTGCTTTTCCCAACTCAGAAGGCTGCTCTTGTTTGCTTGCCCAGCAGACATCCAAGGCCTTATGGCGTCTGAAATGTTTGTGGTTATGTTCTTCTAGTCATGCTGTGAGATGAAGAGGTTCCCAGAAATTAAAGGGAGGAAGAAAGAAATATTTGTTAGCATGTGTAATTTCTGTCTTTTTATTGCCCTTTTCACCAGGGCAAAGGATATCTACAACTACCATTTCGTGACAGCATTTTGAGTCTCGTGAGTTTGTAGCTCGATGGTGAACTGTTCAAATGCATTTGGACAAGGCTTTATTTGGGGGTTCTTGTGTCTTGCCCTTCTGTTCCTTATGAATGGCTGTGTAGGTTCCATGAGTCTGTGTCTTAAAATCTGCACAGTTACAGTGGTGTCACTTTGTGTGTGACCTCAACTCTGGCATAGAAAGTGTGAGTTTGGGCACATTGTTAGGTGCGCTCCCCAGCTTGGATAGGGAGAACGCACTAGAACATACTTTGGTTATTGGGTGGGCTTCTAGTCTTGTGTTTCATTTCTTCTATGGCATAATGCTTTGCTGTTTCAAAATATAGCTCCCGTTTGCCAGGTTTTTTCCTGGCCACCTTGTCAGAATGATAGGTGACTTTTGGTTAATTTCAGAGTAAGTCTTCCCCACAAGGCTTATACTTCATTGAAGCTTCACATCAATGAGACTTAAAGGATCAGAGAACATGTGTTTTCCTATTGCTTTCATGTGCCTGCCCTCCTTCCCATCTGGCTTGGCAGCCATCCTCTCTGTCATCTCTTGCATCTATTCAAGTTCTTTCCTTCAGCAAATGTTCATCAAATTCTAGTTGTGCACTGAGTGCTGGAGGTAGTGTGACTAATAACACTGCCCCTGCACTGAGGGGCTGCATTCTTCTTGGAGAGGCAGAGAAGGACTAGGATAAATGTAGGCAGTGAGGAACGGTGGCCTGTGGGAAGCTACAGGAGGGGAGTAGAAGCAGGGGTTCTGGCTGTGGCTAGACTGATGATCCCTTTGGTTAAGACCCTATTTGTGCCAGTAGATCAGGGGTTCTCAACTCTGGCTGCATGATAGAATTACCTGGAGAGCTTTGGAAAATACTGATTTTTCATTCGTTTGTTCAGGAATGGGGCCTGGGCATCTGTATTTGTTGAAAGCTCCCCATGTAATTCTGCTGTGCAACCAAACTGGGGAACCTCTTTAGTTGGTGGATGGCTACGTTTGTGTGTGCCTTGAGTCCTCTTGTGGTGCTGTTTAGAGATGCTTAAGTTAACCTGCATTCTTTTATTTGGCTGTGACTTATAACACTTTAGCTTTCAGCTTCTCTATATCAGCTCTTCTCAAACTTCAGTGTACATTCAGATCACCTGGGAATTTGTTGAAGTGTAGATTCAGGTGCAGTAGGTGTAGGATGGGGCCTGAGAGTCAGCATTTCCAACAAGCTCCCCAGTGTTACCAGTGCTCCAGTCGGAGGACCACACTTGGAGTAACAAGGGTCTATACTAGCATTTTGGGAATGTAGTCAACACTTGTAAGCAGACAAATGAGTGAGGGTTTAGCTTAGCCTACTAAAGATCTGTGCTATTAAACATTTTATAAATTTCTTTTAATTGAATTCTTGTTCACCAATTTGATTGTTCGAATTTCAGAACATTAGATTTGTCTTAAGAATCACATACTTACTTGCTTGATTAAAGTTTAAAAATGCCAGCTTTTGTTAATTTCTGAAATCTATAGTATTGAAATGCGACTGGAGATTTGTGAACATACAGCTTTGACCTAATATCAAGTTCATTAATAAGCAGAGGAAGTTAAATAGTTGGTCTGAGTGTAAAGTTTCTTCAGATAGTTATTGCAGATTCTTGCACTGTTTTAAATTTTTATGTTGAAGCATAATATCAGAATTCGTTGCCAAGTGTCCCTGTTGTCCAAATACTCCAGGTAAAAAAAATTTTTATGGCTAGGGCAAATGACTGGATGTGAATAAAGCAAATAATTAGAATGATTCTATGAAATGTTTTAAAAATACAATTTTAATAAATAATTAAAATCGTTACGTGCTTATTGTCGAAAACTAGAAAACAGACAAACTCCCAAAGAAAGTAAAAAGCGTGTTAATTCCATTTGTCAGAACTGCTTTGGTTTGGTTGCATGCTCCTCCACTTGGCAGTATCACGAATGTCACCCCACGTCTCTACATATTTTTCTACAACGTTGGTTTTCACGGTGGCAGAGTATCTTGTGAACGTACAGTGATTCCTTTAGTAAGGCCTTTTGATATTTAGCCCACTTCCAGTCTTTCATGATTCTGCATAAAGCTGTGATAAACAGTATTAAATTTTTGCACACTTTTCTACTTCCCTGAGAGAAATTCCTAGACTTGGAATTACTGAGTTAAAGTGTGTGCCCATTTTTAAATTGCTTTTAGTGCAAACTGCCATATATTTTGGTATATGTCACCAGCAGTCTGTTTTGCTCATAGTTTACAAGCATTAGATACAATCTTAATAAAACACCTCACCCATTCAGTTGCGGAAAAATTACATTCTTAAGCTCTAACTTACATTTGTTTGGATATTAGTAAATTTGAACAATTTGAGTATGTTTTGGGAATTAGTTTTACCCTTTCTCATTTTTTGCCCTATAGATGTGTTCTTTCTCTTATCAATTTTAAGAATTCTTTGGAGATGAAGAGTATTTGCCCTTCACCCTCTATGCAACCATGGTTTTTAATTGCTCCTTAGTTTTTAAAATCAGTTTCTTTTATTTTTTTCCTTTATGCTTATTAATTTTTTCCATTTATTTTTTTCTTTGCTTTTTATGTTTAGAAAGGTCTTTTATCCTGTCCCTGTATTTTTTCTAGTTCGATTGTTGTTTCACTTTTTCACTAACTTTTTACATCCTTTTGGCGTTTATTTTGGTATAGATTAACTCAGTGGTTTTGCAAGTCTAGCTGGAGACAACGTCGTACTTGAACAATGTCATTCTTTAACATTAAATTCACTTTTCAAACATTGAAATTGATCTGGAGCTCAACTCTTTTTAGAGGATTTGAAACCCCTGTTTGCTGTTTAATTCCTAAACTTTTTGGGGTGGGAGGGCTTCTGAGGCCATCCTGCCCTCCCGGTAGACCGTGTGCCTGGTCCTCGTCTCCTGTTGCCTCTCCCAGTGAAGGTCCCCTGGCTTCTAGCCCGCTGCCATTGTCTATGGAGAGGACTTCTGTGTGTCAGTGGATTGGGTAGTCGCCGGCAAGGCCAGGCAGCCATGACCACAGTCCTTGCCCACCCTGCCTGAGTTGTCTGAGTGAGTTCAGGACTAGGCACATTTATAAGTCTTAGCCTCTTGGATTCCTTTCGGGTCTCTGGAGCGAAAAATGAGCCTCTCTCTCCCGCACCCCGAACAAATACATCCTTTTCAGTTTGGCTAGAAACCTTAGGGAGAGGGGTGATGGATGAGCTCCTTATCGACAGCCTGGCTCAACCAGCCCTCAGCCTTGTAATGAGAACAGCGCTCATTTAAACACTATTTTTTATAAGCAGCTAGATGATAAGTTGTTTAGTTCCTGGGTGTTGTTATTTTTTTAAATGTTTAGAAAATTCAAGGGACCACAATTTGATGGCACAGACATTGAAAGGCCAACCATGTGGTCTTATAGAGCTACATTTTCTTTTTCAGAAATCACATTTCTTCTGTGAATTTGCCTTTAACAGGATGTTTAATATTACAAGAGGCAGTGTAGTGTAGCAGAGCACTGGGCTTCAAATCAGAAGTCCTCTGTTTGAGTCCTGGCATTACCACCACGCAGCTGTGTGACCTTGGGTAATTCACTTAACCTCTCTGAGTCTCCATTGGAACTTTAGAGGGATGCTTTCTGTTCCAGAACAACAACCACTAGATTATAAAGAAAATGCTGTCTGCTACTCTGCTGACTGGAATACTGTGAAAATTTGCATTTTTAATATCTGCTAATATGCATCTTCATTTTAATCACCCAAGCAGAAGCCTAGCCAGAGCAGGTGGCACTCCAGAGTGCAGGAGGGAGAGGGATGTTACTGTGGGATGTGTATGTCTTCCGTCAACAAACAGACAAACAAACAAATTCATCAAAATTCTATCTTTAGGCATTCACAAACAGAGGTTATGTGTTGTGTATATTCCTGCCCTGCCTGTAATTTATAGTTTTTTGTAGGAAGACCTCTGAAGATCATGGAAATTATTACATTTTCCTCTATTGGATATTTCTATGCTTTCAAAGAATTCTTTATTCTTGAAAAGAATAATTTGATGATTAAAAGTTCTAAAACATTTACCCTGTGACCATTTAGTAAGATTTTAATTTTTCAATTTTTTTTTCAAAATTAGCTGTGCTGAAGAGACAAAGGTTTTCTTAAGAGCTGCTCGTCTAGCCTCTTACATAGATTATACATTCATTATTTTCATGTATGTATTTATGGTAGTAGAGGTTCATCCACATGCTTTGGGGAACGTAAGGGAGAAAAAAATAGGAAGAAGAGGAGGGCTTCATGGAAGAGGTGACACTTGAACTGGGTGTGGAAGCATAAATAGGAGATTGCCTGACAGCAATATGGGAAAAGGTATTCCAGACAGAAAGAACAGCACTTGCAAAGGCAAGCCAGTGGGCAAAACTGTGGCACCTTTGGGTCCGCTGAGCAGTGCAGGGTGGCTGGTGAGAGATTGTGACAGGGAGTAGGGAGGCCGGGGTTGGTACAAGGGAGGCTTCTCAGGTAAAAAGGTAGATTGTGAAGGAACTTGTATGTTTTTGTAACTGGCAGGCAATAGGGAAACCACTGAACATTTTCAAACCACAGTGTGATAGCAGGTTTGTTACTCATCAACACAGCTGTGGAAACAGAAGCCATGGCAGAGCCTAAGTACGTGTCTGAAATGGTTCTCAGATTGGAATGGTGCTTTAAAGATCAAAAGGTGCTTGCACACGTGTTATCAAACTTGCTTCTTTACTCTCCTGAATTGTGGGTGTTAAGCTCACTTTTGCAGAGGAGGAATCCGAGTCCAGAGATGTATGAAGGGTCCTGAGTCATTCAGCTGCTGGCATGGGGAGGATTTTGCATCTAGCCCAGGTCTGCTCAGGCCCCAGTGATCTCTTCCTTTCCACCTATGCCATCTGGAAGCATATTTCAACAGAAGTACTGAAGTATTTTTCTGACACTTTCAGCTCAAACTTTCAAAGTAGTTTTAATCTTGATAAAGAACGCTTGACAGGAAAATCACCTTAACTCTTATCCTGCAGGTGTTTATTTAGTGTAATATAGTCATGTCAAGTTACCTCCTTGCTGATGTTTTCCTGTTATGACAGCGTTCTATAAGCTGATGGTTTATTTTCTCTGATTAGCTGAAATGGGAAGAAAAATCCCCACTGCGTTTTTTATTATGATAGGTTATAACATATCTTGATTTTATGTTTCAGTTATTTCAGTAACTTTGATCATGCCATTTTGGCATAGATTAAGTTGGCATTTAGGCTATAATTTCTTGCTGTTCTAAAAATGGCTTTTCAGAGTGTGGCAGGCTTATTTTCTCTGCAGTTTTATTGATGATCCTTTGGAAGTGACTCCATTTGTGTCTTACCTGAAGTCCTCTATGTTGGGACTATTGATCTTGCATTCTGAGTGGAGCTTTTCACCTCTTCCAAACCCTTCCCGAAGACATCCGGCCTTCTCTGTGCTGCCACCTGCTCTGTGACATTTTAAGCAGAATGGTCTAATTGTTTTGTTTTTGTTTTTTGAACCAGAAACAGATTTCTAAATCTCTCATTTTGTTAAAACACAGTTGGAGGAGAGGAGTTCTGGTCCCCAAAACATTGAACTGTGCTAAGACTGTGGTGGGGAGGCAGATAGTCCTGGAAATGACTATTTGGTCCCTGAAATTTGAGGACATCTTTTTAGGGTACAGGCCAAGAGAAAAAAGCACAAGGGGCTGCTCTGTGCCCTGAGTGAGCCTGTGTGAACTTGCTCAGGGTTTGGCACTTACTGGGTGATGTATGATTATTAAGGAAATTATAACACATAACCTGGAATGAGAGAGTTTTTGTAGCTGGACATTAAATATATATCTGAATTTTCTGGAGGCCAAGGCAAAAAGGAACAACATGAATGCTGTCAGTATCTAATGTCAGAAGCATAGGTCTTCATGGGGAAAAGGGGGCCTTTATTTTCCTGCCTTCAGTTTATAGGAGGAATTGATTCAATCTCAGAGTATTATAATAGCGTCTTCTACAGTAGCTTTTTTTCCCCCGGAAAGAGACATGTTCCTCATGAGGCTGTGCCACACACTGGCCCTTTATAAAAAGTGAAAAGCACGCTATAAAAATCCCAGGTCAGCGATGGCATTTCAGTGGGGAGTGAGCTGTCACAGTTCAGGTGTCTTGCTTTTCAGTGGGTTTATGTGTCTAGAAGGTGGGTATTGAACCTGGCCTTGATTATTTCTCTCAAGTATCAGTTTCTTCAGGCTTATGTTGGCAGGAACGGGAAAGCAGGCTGCTGGGTGATGTGCTTGAGTGTGGCTGAGCGATTCGATGTTGCAGTGGCGGAGGGATAGGCAGCAGGAGCAGCGTCCTGCTCCCTTCAGCCTCCCTTGGGCTGAGCAGGCCACCTGGGACCTGCTGGGCCCGGTGGAAGCCTGCTGGGGCCTGGCCTCGGGTGGGACCCTCCTGTAGACTCTCAGCGTAATTCCTGATTGGCAGGATTCTGGCAGCTGAGATCTGGGCCAGGCGTTTTCTCAAAGGGAGAAGTTCTGAATAAACATATTTTGAGTGCCTTAATGCTTGATCCCTTAAAGGCCTTTAAAAAATATATCTAACATACTTCCAATTGTCAATGAGAGAATGAAATTCATTTTATTCGTTTTTCTTCTATAATTAAAAATAACAATAACTATTATTATTATTGAGGAACCCTCTTTCCTACTCAGCAAACTTTTGTTAGCCTTACCATGTTTTAGACCCTCTCGGGTATACGATCACACAAAAATGTCTGAGGAACTTTTTGAAAAAAATCATAGAAAATAAAGGATTTGGGGATACCAGCTCTAAAGTAGGTTATTATTTTTGACTTAAATTTCTTTCCATAGCTTCTAATTTTACCCACATTTATGTGAATTAGAAAATGATCTTTTTTTCTGTGTTTGTAATAAGATGACATGCATATTAAGTCGAATGTATTTTTGAAGTGTAAGTGAGGTAAATGGGCACACCAGAAGACTGTTTTACACACACACAGACACAGACATATATGTGCACACACATGCGCACATATTTATTTCATACACTGGAAAAGATATATTTAAATCCTTTCTATTGGATGGCATTTTGTTTAAACATTTTTGGAGAACTTCTGTATTTTCTGTTTTTACCTCTTGAAAGGCACAGTGTAAGGGACAAATGTAGATGTAGATTTGTAAATTTGCACCAAATGCCAGGTGTAGGGTTCTGTGGCATCTCAAAATAGGGTTTTGTATACCTTCTGGCACCGTGCACACAAAAGCTTTCCAAGAGGTACTGGGCAGGGATTGTCTGCGAGAGTCAAATTCTTAGTCTTCTGCTGCTCAGTTATTCTTTTCCAAAATTGATCTCCCTGAGAACCTGTCATGCCAGCTCTCCTTTCTCACCAGTTTCCCTTGATGCCCTCCCCATGCTTTGCCTGAGTCTTACTACACTAGGTGTCAGACACCGCCTGGCGCTAAAGGAAGAACTCAAAAGACTGCTGTTAAGAAAATGAATGACTAGTGAAGATAATAAACCTTTCCAAGTCTGGTGGTTTCAGTTCTTTGTTTTCAACCAAAGTGAAGGAGCTCAAGCCACAAGGAATCAGGTTATTCAAGGAATCAAGTTATCTCTTTAGGTAGATGAGCCACAAATCACCATGGGCTTTAGAAAGACGTTAAAGAAAGGAGTGATAAGGCAATAATGCAACTCCTCCCTTTCCCATCTACTAATTTATGTGATCAAGGGTTCTCAGTGTTCATATTTATTAAAATGAAAAATAGGAATAAAAGTGAAATAAGTAAAATTCAGTTATAGATACGTGAACTAATTAAACACCACATCCCTGTTTATCTCATTAATAGATGCGTTTTCAATCAGATTTTACTTTTGCTTTTTAATCATTATTTGTGAAATTTGTAAAACCTTTATTTTGTTTTGATCTATTGTGAATCAGTGGTAATCTTAACAATAACTCAATTCAGAATATATTTTTGAAAGTCTTAGACATTACGGTCACAGGAAAAAATTAAAAATAAATTTCAATTTACATACATATTTTCACTGCACAAAATAGAATAGAGGGATCAAAAAATATTCTCAAACATAAAAATACATTCTCTTAGAACCGAAATCTGTGGAGGAAGTGAAATGAAAATACAGTGTGTTACTGGAGACGAATGAATGCAAGAAAAGCCCGTTATCTCCTCCCTCCTCTCAGTCCTTTCTTCATAATGGACTCGCATCTAACAGGGATTTCCCAACACTGAGAATAACTTCAATACACTTGCATTGTCCTCACCCACCTTCTCTTAGTCTTCCAGGAGACCTGAGATAACTTGGGTTCTCAATCATCTATTTACTGTTCTCTGCCAGGATTTTCAGAGCTTGAATAGTCTACAAATTTGAGAGCTTTCTTTAAGAAAAAGAATGAAAAATTATGAGTTAGAAGTGCCCAATCAGCACAATGTCACACAATCCGAGAGGTTGTATGAAAAACCTGAAATTGGAGAGTAAAGAGACAGGGAACTCAACCCACTGCAGTTAAATAGCTTTTCCATTGCAGATTTTACAAAAACTTGTGGCCAGGTGAGTTTCTTGCTAGTAAGCTTATTTATGCAAATAAGAGCTCCCGAGTCTTCAGCTTCAGTAATTTCACTATGAAGCTACCTCTGTGTGTCTGCGCGCATGCATTCTGTTGGATGTATGAATAAAAATGATATAATTGTTGTATTTTAAAATGTTGATATATATCATGCTGGAAATTACATCCCTTGCAGCTTTTTAAACATATGGTGAAAAATTCTAGATGTTAACTTAAAGTGTCCTAGGACATATAGAGTTTTTCAAAATTCTTATGGGATTATGTAAGCACAAGAGTTTGAAGACCATCACAGTAGAGAGTAGTCAGTGCTGTTCTAACACTTGGAATTTTGTTGGGAGAGCATATCTCACCACCATGGATGGAAGTGAATCCTCTAATGTGTTTGGAGATTTCTGAATGGAGGAAACTGTCCTGGTCACCAGAGGCTGTTACCAAGACTGGGTAGTTGAGAGCATGGTTGCACATTGAGCTATGCCCTGATTTCACATCTGCTTTCCGGGGAGGCACAGAAAACCAGTTTCCTCCATCCGTCTTCCCCTCCCTCCCTTTTACTGCTTCTATGCTCACCTCTGCATCTCCAGGCTGTCACTGATCTGAGTTACACCCTTGATTAAGAACAAAAATTAAATGGTTCAGTTTTCTAGCTGCAAGTTTGTTTGATCTCTTTTGGAGCACCTTAACTAAATCGCTCTGAGTCCTTCCAAACTTGACATTCCCACACCCATCCCTTAACTTAGCAAATAGAGAGCCCTTTAGTTGCCAGTTTCTAAGAGGCAGCAGGGATTATAATTAGCAAGTCATTTCTTTTTCATTGCCTCAGTAAAAATCATGTTCCATTTTGGTGGTGGTGATGGTAGGTAAAACTTAACTTGACCCTGATAACATTTATTGAGTGTTATTTAACTGTGCCATGCACCTCATTTCAATTATGTTTGTAAATTCTTTGATGACAGGACAGAAGCTATGCCTTACACATCTGTTTTGATTCATCACTGCATCTGGTGCTGTATTATGGGGGAAAATGCAATATAGATAGAATTAAATTGGAATTTTACTGAATTTAGATTATGTTGATATACTCATTTATTCAAAAATATTTATTAAACATTTATATGCCAAGGGGCTTCAGGGAGCTTGTAGTCTAGTGGAAAAAAATTCTAGTGTTAATTGATTGTCTACTGTGGGTTCAGTGAGTGTCATTTTTAAAATTTGATTGTCACAAAATGCTGTGAATTATTAGTGCTCCATTTCACTGATAGATAAGCTGAGGCTTGGAGATGTTAAGTACTTTTCTGGGTAAGTAGAGATGCAGGATTTAAACCCACACCATCCTAGTCTAGACCACGCACTGCTCCATTGTCAGTCCTTGGTAGTGAAAGGCAATTGGCTATAGTTTTAACTTTATTGGAAAAGAATTTCAAATATGGGAACTATTTTTATGATGTCACAATTAATTATCTACACTTGATAAAATGTGAATTTTACATTTGGGACTCTAGGAGAAGAAGGCATATATTTTAATTGTCTTTTTCTTTAACTTGGAGGCACACTGAGCTGAAAACTTCGTTATTTATATTTTCTTTTCTGCATTTTTTTAAAGGACATGTGAATTTCAGAGAACTGTTCTTGTTTCTTTTGGCTGAATAGGGCAAATTTACCTCATCTCAAAGAAACAAACAAAAATGACAGATCTTACCTTTATTTTTTTCTTTCATTTGTCTATTTTATTGACATATAGTTGATTTTCAACATTTTGCTAGTTTCACATGTGCAACACAGTGATTTAATGTTTTTATAGACTGTATTCTGTTTAAAGTAATTACAAAATATTGGCTGTATTCCCTGCGCTGTACAATATATCTTTGTAGTTTATTTATTTTATTCATGGTACTTTGTACCTCTTAATCCCCCTCTTACCTTGCCCCTCCCCTCTTCCCTCTCCGTACTGGTTACCACTTTTATACACAGATATAGATATATGTTGTCTATATCTGTGTGTCTGTTTCTGTTTATTTTCTTTTTTTTTTTTTTTAGATTCCACATATAGTGATAACATAAAGTATTTGTCTATCTCTGGACAGATCTTATCTTTGAATCCCAGTGTGATGCTATTCTGGACCAGGGCAGTTGTGACATTTACTTCAGACCTCTGGTCCTACTTTCCAGCAGAGGAGTGCTTTCTGGTTCTCGTTCAGGCATGTGGTGAATCTTCTTCCAAATAAGAAAAAAATATGACTGTTAGCTTACATTTTCCAATGTGTTCAACCCTGTTCTCAGCAAAAGTGTTTGTGGTGGATTTTTGAGGGTGGGAGTGTGGTCACTGATGTAACTGAGAATTTCTGGGACTTGGAAATAGAGCTGTTTTATCGTGATTACCAGTTTCAGCAGAATCATCTAATTCTTTTCTGCACGTGGTTCGTTTAAAAGTGAAACTTAAAGTTTAATGAGATTCAGCGGTTGGAGTTGAGCATTTTGCAAAGACATACTGGTAATAAAAAGTATCATAAAATCTTCATTATCTGGAATGCCAGTTATTTGGAACGTCAGCTCCAGGTAAGTTTCCTGGAAAGTGAAGGTTTGCACCTTTAACTGTCATGCTGCCCCTTTTCTTTAACCATTTTCATGGAATTCTCTCTAAAACATATCACACATTCTGTTCTTCTCAAATGGAACTGTTATTCATTGTTTGATTTTTTTAATGGCTCACAATCGTTGTGAAGCCTGGTGTATGGAAAGCAGCTGTGATTCAGCTGTGCTCTCTGGATGTGTCCAGGCGGGTGGGGCTGGCTGTCCTCACTCATCTACTTGGTCTGCTTGGCTTTGTGACCTCTTGTAGTTTTGCTCTCTCCTGCCTTGTCACATGGTGCTTTTTCCTGCTCTCAGGTGGCTGCTGGTAGCAGCTCTTTTCCCTCTTTTAATTTGTTGCTTCTAATAGGCAGTGAATTTGGAGTTATTTGTAAAACAAGGGTGGCTAGCTGTCAACAGAGCTCCAAGTGCACACTTGATATTTCCTTCTCTGCAGACAGGAACCATATCTGGTTTTATTGTCATTTTATCCCACACAGTGCCCAGCACTTAATAATACCTTTATTTAATGAATAAATGACGAACATTCATGACCTCTATCTTTCAGACTTTAGGCCATTAGCTCATCAGAAGCCTTTGTTTGTTTGTTTGTTTAGCTCCTGTTTTTGGCTGTATTATAGATTTATGAACCTGATGGATAACTCTGATTAAATAAATAAGATTTGATTGAATTATGCAATTTTGATAGATTTTTCTCAGAAAATACCAAATCAAACATAAAGCCAAACAAATATAAAACATTCTTTTTTCTAAAGCAGAACATGAATATTCAAAATTGACTTCCTTATGTTTACCTATCAACAAAATTAAAATCTCAAAAATAAAAATAATATAGTAATAATAATAATTTAAAATTTTAACTTTAATTTAATTTTCCATTTAGAAAGAGAGCAGGAGATGGCTTTCTGGGGGCATAGGGCTGGTCTCTTTTCCTGCAAGGAGTTCCTGGAGTACACAGTCCCAGTTACCAATTTTTTTCTTTTTCAAGTCATTCGTCCAGCGTTGTTAACTTCTTTATTTTCCCTCTTAAGCAATAATTTCAGAAGCAAAGTAAGGAGATTTTTATTTATTTGAGATACTTTTTGTCTTGTTTACCTATATCAAGTGATTTCAGTAAGTGGTTTAAAGTCCTGAGTGTCCCAGGCCCTGGCCGGACTTCCTGTACCTTGGTGAGAAACAGAAAGAGGTACCTCCTTGGAACTGACTAATTGTACAAGGGTGCCTGCCCATCCTCAGAGAGGGTGTAGGCACCATGGCTCGGTGAATGGACCGTGGCCTCCCTTTCAGCCCTGCCTCCTCCTCCCAGACCACCTCGTGCAAGGCAGACTGGTGTGGACAGTAGTCCTGCAAGGATCCCGATATCCAGGTGGGGCCTGGCAGGAGGGTCATCCTAGGGTCACAGGTCTGAGTCCTGAGCTTTCAGAGTGCATCCAGCACAGTTGTGGTCTACAGGCATGTAAGACATCATCACTGACATGGTGTTGACTTAACGACCAAAACTCAGGGCCATGGGACACCTTGGGAGGATTATAAAGCCAGTATGTGGTGGGATATGGCCTTGAGCCAGAGCTCTGGTCTTCTCTGGCTTTGCCCACGGCTTGTCTGGTCCTTCCTGTCCAGAATATACTGGCCACAGCTTATCTCTCGCTCTCTTCCCTCTTCTCCATCCTGTGGTGGGCACAGAAGCCCAGCCCCTCTGCCCTGTTCCATAAGGCCCTGTCCCAGCCACTTGGGCCCACAGTGCGGCTGTCCTTACCTGCTGTAGTGCCCATGTGGGACTTCTCTCTTTTCCTGCTGAATGACTAAGCTTTTACTTTACTAAGGAATGTTCTTTATGGAACTTTTTTTTTCTTTTTCCAACCAGAAAGTGCTACCTAAAACCTCCTGGAAAATTCTTCATTATTTAAGAAACATCATTGGACTTCCATTGACTCAGCACTTTTTTCAAATTTTCAAGTGTGGATTTCAGACTCTCACTAATTCATTGAGGGAATGAAATAAATAGACGTGAGAAGTATTATGTAATATTAAATTACCATCACAGCTCTCTCAGACAATACTTTTAGACATTTAGGGTGTTTTCAAGGAAATCTCCTTAACATTAGTTCCTCCTGTAGGTTCCTCACTGCATGTTTTCAAGGAAATCTCCAACTCTGTAGAAGAGATGTGATGGAAGGACAGGAGAACTTAGTTGGCTGACCTCGTGAGAATGCTGATATGTTGAGGAAAGAGCTCAGGTTGAGGAGGTTCTGGTTCTGGCCTGCCTCTGATTCTTCCACCATCACAGGGAGATAATTTGCAGGCAGCCCACTCTGTGAGATGATGTGCATACCAAATGAGATGCAGTGTGTGTGAAAACACTTGGAAAATTAAAAAGCTTAAGGAGTTCTAGAAATGTAGGTATTATCATTGCTGGAAATATTAATATGGCTTTGAGATAAAGAGGACCTTTGGTCAAATAAGTTTAGGAAATAGTGAATTATTCTTTCCTTGGAGAGTCATAGCACATTTTAACATATTAAAGACTCCCCCAAGTCCTACAGGAAGGAGGTCTTATTTAATTCTCTTTAACTTAGTCTTTCCCCATTTTTTTTTCTCCCGTAAGGAATGGAAAACTTTTCCTCTATCATCTTAGATTACATCATTGGGGCCTGTGAATTAAATTGGAACAGAAAGATTAACAGGAGAAAAGGCATACACATTTTAATATTTTTATGTATATGGGGCTTCATAGAAAAGAATTAAAATCCCAAAGAGGTGGTTGGACTAGGGGCTTATATGCCACTTTAACAAAGGGTGATAAATTGAAGAGAAGTGACTAGACAAAGGAGATGGGGCTTTGGGCTTCTAGGTGGGTAAGTTGTAGGAAGGTGACTAGAAAATGTATGATGATAGTAGCTGTTTAGTAAGGTTTGTTACGCAGACTCATTTATCTCTGGTAGTAAGAGTCCTTGTCAGAGACATTCTCATCATCCTGGTACAGGAAGGGGGACATGTTTACAAGGAAAAATTTGGAGGGTGGTGTAGTCTGATTCCCTCCACTGCCTTGTTGTTAGCTGCCTCATTTAGCTGCTGTGAGTGGAGTTCTTGGAGGGCACATGAACTCCAGTGGAAAGACTTCATGATATTTATTTTGGCAAATTCCTTACTGATTCTCAGGTTTATTCCATGTATGAGAGGTCTCCAGACACTGAGTTATGGATCAGTGAGGTGTTATTGTGTTTTATGATACAAATACATATGCAGATACAGACACATGTCTTTAACTAGGTAGGAGTCTTTTGCCAGGCTTAGTTAAGTCATAGTCTCCTTGCTGCCAGAGCTCAAGTTTTAATCAACCATATTATAGAGAGTGTTTTTCTCCTGATGTCTGGCTTACGTGTACCTTTTCCCTAAAGAAGCAGAACGATCACTATTTTTGAACAATTCTTCCTTCTTTGGGGGAATTATGGGCATATTTTCTTCACACAGCTACCATATGGTCTTGATATTTAGAACTAATATTTATACATAAAATTAGAGCTTCTTACAGTTTTAGAGCTGGAAGAGGCCTAAGTGATTGTCTTGTCTTGTGACTCTCAACTCCTAAGCATGTTCTTAGCATGACAAAGAGAATACACTTGGGAGTGGAAGCCTGGGGAACTTTGAAAAAGTACATATTTCCTTCTAATCTTCTGTTACTACTCTGCTGTCATTACAATAGTGACGTCACTCTGCCCAGCGGAAGTGTGTCACACGCCTGGGGCGTTGGGAACAGAAATGTTATATTCCTGATCCATTTCAGCCCCATATTTACAGATGAAGATAGTGAGGCTGCCAGGTTCAATAATTTGTTCAAATTCATGCAACTTGGCCTAGAGCCTGGCTGTGGCTGATCAATCCACTGCTTTTTTCTCCCTGCAAGTTTTTTCCAAATGTCAGTGATTTTTATACTAATTCCATAATTCATTCCACATCGTGCACCACCCCGTCTGCCATCAAAGGCTGACTTTTACGTGTAAATAATTTATAAAAGAAACTTTATATCACTATTCTATATGGAGATATAACAACCAGTTCCACAATGCTATGAAAAAAAGGTAATACTACAAATAATGCAACGAAAAGATATATTCAGTTTTAACTAGGTAAAGTTACCTGTTCAAGGTTCTGAGCCTGAACCTTTCTCTCTGCTAAAAAGAAAGATTATCTAGTTATAGAGATGTTAAAGATATACTAGCCCCAAGCTATGCCTTTCTTTCTTAGGCAATCAGAAACACTGAAGGAGAATTGTGAAGGAAATAACATTCTCCCATTTAAGTCTAGATGTTTGCCCACACATCATCTAAAATCGTCTCAGATTCCACCTGCGAGTGATCTCTGTCCCATGGCCATGTCGAGCAAATCACAGCTTAGTCTGTATCCAGGTGGTTATAAGATCATAGACTTAGCTGCAATCAGAATATGCCATCAGAAAGAAAATCAGGGGAGAGGTTGTATCTATGTTGGCTGTTTGTGTTGTGTGTATAGCCACTGAACCATTGGAAAAACTCAAAATACAGTGCTTGCTACACAGCAGAAACCCAATAAATACATGTTAAATGAATGAATGAATCAATGAATGAATGGAAAGTGATATGCTGTGTTGTCAGGTAGGCTCAACAGACTGGTACTAGCAAGTTGCTGTGTTTTACCTGAAGTCACCTTAAAATGTCTTGGCAGTGGACACGAAGTAAGGAAGGCCCAGTAACAGCAGAGCATGGCCATGGACTGTTTAACTTGTTGTGAAGAGCACGTCGGCCTTCAAGCGTAAAGAAGGCTTAGACCTTTGTCTTTTATAGTCTTTGTCACACTTCCCTTTGTGTTATCTTGGAAAAGCAGTACATCTTGAGATGAGCAGTGAAGACCCAAATTTGAATCTTCATTTCACCGCCCCACAGCTAGGTGATTTGAGGAGAGCTATGTGATCTCTTTAGAGGACTCCTCGGATCTAAAAGTGAGGTTATCATAATGCCTACCTCAAAGATTGTTGTGAGGATTTAGTGAGGCAAAGCATATGAAGATCACTTTTTAGAGACTAAGGTACTATGCTCATTTGTATTTACTGAAATCACATACTATTAAAATGATCAGTAAACTTTTATTTATTCAGAAAGGTCAGAGAACATAGATGGCATTCTGATTATTTGAATATTCTGGACAATAGAAGTATAGTATATGTCTTTCTAGTTTAAAAAAATGACAGTGAAATATCCTTAATATCAAAGCTTCACTGAACACAATTAATCCTTTGGATGAGAATTCAAGATATTGCTGTATATTTTATGACCAGCATTTGAACACTGGAGTGGGATGCAGAAAAATATAGGAAAATGGATGCCTGGATGCCCCAAACACTTTAAAAACAGTAGTTCACAAAACACACATTTACTTATTGTCAATCCCAGAGTATAAGAAAATATAAATTGAGGAACTAACATGGGATATAGGGAAGTAGAGTAATAGGATTTGCTTTATATGGGTATTTTAGGGAGTAGAATTTCACAAGAATTATTTTATTTTGCCCTGTTCAGACAAAAACACTTATACTAGTTTTTTTTTTTTCCCGTAATATAACTGGAACTCAATCTTAAGAATTTTTTGCTTGGTATAAATTCTACCATCACAAATCTTGATAATTCAAGGAGTGACAGTGCTATTTAAAAAATTATAATTAAAGCCACTAATAATACATGGTAAATATTTTGAGTAACTTATTCCTATTAGTCATTTTTTAATAGTTTAATCTTGAATTTTATTTATGTTTCAATAATATTGTTAAACTAAAATATACATATATATGTGTGTATTTAGTTTTATTAGTTAGGAGAAACCTCATTAGGTGTTTAAATAATATAGATATGAGTCACTTTGAGGAAGGGTTATTATATGGAAAGATCACTAAAATACATTAGGAATTTCTTTCTAAAATGCTGTTATTATACTATTTTTCATTTCATAAAGTTCTGTTCATGTCCATAAAATTGAACCATTCCCAAAGATCATTCATCATCCTCATATGATAATTATCTGACACATCCAATCTGGATGACTATGATAAAAAAATATGATCCAAGATGCTGATTTATAATATGTCTTATGAGCTCTTTAAAAAATGATAAAATTCCTGAATTATGCCAGATGTTAGAATAAAAGTGTCAGGAGAAATTAAACTACTTTTGGTTCTAACAGCCTTTGTTTACTCTTACTCCTTTGTTAAAAATGTTCCATAACTTTATCTCATCAACATGATGTCTGTAAGCAAATTATTTTACTTAAGGGCTAAGCTGTGATATTTGAGGGGAATGATTGTGAATGCCATTTCAGTTCAGGAAAATGCTGTGGTTAAGGGCTGGCCCATTTTCACACGGAGTAGTATTATTCAGGTCTTGTTTTGTGGTATTTATACTGTAAATAATATATCCAAAGTCCATGTAAGTACCTGTGCCCACCAGCAAATGGTACCAGCCTACTGTTGTCTTAGATCCAGATGTCTCATGTTTAAATGTGAAAAGAAATATCTTTGATTTGTTGAAAGTTTTAATTAGGGTTCACTTCACTGCTAAGACAGTAGAGTAAGGAAGACAGCTACTAGATTCTTGGTGCAATATTGTTTCCACATTTCTTTTTCTTTTCAGAGTGCTCAATTATTTCTTCATCCAAACCTTAGCAATCATTTGAGCTGCATGATCTGGAAATTTGCTCCTCATCATGTAGTCTGTGAATCAGTAGCATGAGATCACCTTGAACTTTTTAGAAATGCAGACTCTCAGGCCCAAGACAAACCCATTTAATTAGAATCTGCATTTAATAGAATCATCTAGATGAAGACTGCACTATTTGAACTATACTTTTATTTTTTAACAGCACACTATTAAATTCATTATAATGCACAGTTTCATGGTTTTTTCCCCCTTCTAATGCTGATAATGTGTAGAAAAATATTTTTTTTGGCTCCATTTCAATATGCATTTTTTTCCCCTTTAGAATTAACAGCTTGAAAATTTTAACAAATAATTTCCAGGGTGACTGTCAATGAAGTGTTATTGAATCCAACAGCTGTGTGTGTTTTTTTCCCAAAAGTAATGTTTCCTAGGAGCACAAACACTACAATTTTGCACTATTTTGTTCCTCCTTTATCAGCATCACCACCCAAAATAGCTCATCAGTATCTGAATGATAAAGAGATTGTATATGTTTTCTTTATTGATGGGAAGCACTTAGCATGAGACTGGTAAGTAGAAATTTTCAGTTGCACTGGAGTTTGGGCTGAAGCCTCACAGCAAAGTTGGGTGACGTGCACACCCGATAGAAAGAAAGAATGTCGACATACCTGTGTGACACCATCCTTCCCATCTTGGGCCATAGTTGTTTTTTTTTTTAATTGGAGGCACTGGGGATTGAACCTGGGACCTTGTGCATGCTAAGCGTGCATTCTACCGCTGAGCTATACCCCACCTACCTGGGCCATACTTTTGAGTAGCAAAGATAGAGACCTCTTCTACAGATCACACATAGATGCATTGTTTTCTGAAAGTATTGTAATTAATTTATTTTATAAATTTTTTGATCATTGAATTAAAAGAAAATAATGTAACACTGAAAATACTTCAATAATGAAAACTCATAAAATAAATATCACACATCAGCTAAATGTCACATGTTTTTTTCTCAGTCATCAAGATTTCAAGGTATTTTCAGTTTTCAGCCTCAATTGTTTTTCTCTGGAAAAGCTGATTCTTTTGGTACTTTTCTTTCTCTGGAAACAATAAATTTATGTTATTGTCACATTTACCATTAAAGTGATTTCAGACTTTAGCTGCTTATGGTGATTTGTTCACTGTTCCTCTGGCCGCAGCTTATCTGGGTGGATATTTATTTTAGATCAAATTTTAGGTTACTTTAGGTCACTTCACGCAGGTGCTGATCTCACTCCTTGCCTTCCATACCTTTCTGCTAGAATGACAGCTCCCAGTGAGTAGAGCCTCTGTTTTATTAGGTAGCTCCAGTGCCTAGCAATGCCTGGTACAGAGTCATCCATCACTATCTATTTGCTGACTAACTGGAGTGATAGGGACCCCAAGGGCCTGAAAAAAGAGACCAGTGATTCTTGGAGACAGGTCATCGTGTCCAAGGGGAGCTGGGATTCCTGCTTCTCCCCTCTGATTCTGAAGTCCTTGCTCTTTCTCCCCTCCATGTATGTGTTTGTACCCAGTGAGTCTTACTCCTGCATAATTCAGATGCTGAATGGAGCTGTGGTACCCACTGCTCAGAGGGGCACTCAGTACTTCAGCCCCTGAGTGTTGGCTGCTGATGGCTCACAGCTGGGCCCCTCCTGCAGCCTTGCCCTTTGCTGAAGGCAACCTCCTTGCCCAAGGTTCTGCCTCTTCCCTGAGGGCAGCCCACATCCAATGCCTCATTGATGTGATGATGTGGTCTGATCCCCTTGCCTCAATTCGGGACAGTTCTGAAGAGCCATACAGCTCTGGAGCTCCCGTGGAACTGACCAGCTGAGGTCTCCTTTGCAGCTGTGTTGTAGTTACCTTCTCCCTCTGCCTGATCCCGCTTGCCTCATTTCTTACAAGTTGTGTCAGAGAGCACGCAGATCTCTGCCTCAGAGTCTGAGCGTCAGCTAAAACAGGTGCTATAACTGAACCTCAGTGAACCTCAGTGACCAGGTTACAGTCACCTACCTGCTGAATCTAAACTAGAACCTGTCTCAGTTGCATGCTGTCCCAGTCCCAGCATTCTGGCTCCCTCCAAGGCAGAGATTCTCAACAGGGGAGATTTTATTCCCCAGGAGGCATTTGGCAATGTCTGGAGACTTGGGATTGTTGACTGAGTCTAGTACGCGGAGGCCAGGGATGCTGCTACACATCCTACGATATGCAGGGCAGCCCCCTCCCCACCCCAACAAGAACTATCTGGCCCCAAATATCAAGTGCCAAGATTGAGAATCCCTGCTCAATGGATGCATGAGACAGCTGAAGTAAGAGTTAAAAACTGCACTTCCATGGATTCAGTGTTCTAAAAAATCTTCCATATTAAAGCTACTATGTGGATAAATGTATTTTTGTTACGTAGGTTCTGCATAGTTTACATTTACCAAAGGCCCACACATAAGAAGTGTGTAGGGTTGTAGAAATGCCACTCGAAGTCAGTATTTCCACTCCTTTGCTCCCTGGGGGGGAACGTGGGTTCTACTCTATAATCCTGAGGCTGGCAGCAGTTCTGGTCACGAAGCCTATGGAGAAACACACTTAAACACAGCACTCCTGTTGTCCTGGGTCTTATGACTACTTGTCCTAGATTTTCTGTTCTTTTGAGGATGGAAATAATAAACAGTAAATCTTCCTCTTGCTTCTGTCTGTGTTAAGTAACAATAAAGGGAAATGTGAATCCAGGAATTCCATATCAGTATCCTGGAGTTTGGGTTTTCTGTTTTTTTCTTGACAATCTCATGTGTTAAATGGGCACTTGTATCCATTAGCACAAAGCTCAAGAAAAGATTGTTGAATAAATAAGTCAGCACCAAAGATTCAATCACAGGAGACATGACGCTGGGTCTAAGCTTATAGGTTGACTTAGAACATTCACATGGGAACACCATTCTCATATAGATAATCTGATTACCTGTGGTGCTGGAAAGCAGCGTCTAAGAGGGAATAGACTGCACAGTTCTCCAAGGAAGGGGTAAAGGATGTCTGGCAAGAAGGGCAAGAGGCGGAGGAGTCAGCAGGTAGCTCAAAGGAGAAGACGGACAGACTCCAGCTCCTTTCAAATCTTGTAAAATTTCAGGATATTGGGATTATTTGCTGCTGATGACCTGGAGAATAATCTGTTTCCTGTTAGGGGGATTTTTAAAATATTTTCTACACTTCAATAAATGCACCTTGGCACTGTGCAGACCAAAATAGATCCAAGTTGTGTTGAGATTTTGTAAACTGAAAGAAGCAAGAGCCTGTCACTTAGTCCAGAGCTGACCCTGAACTGCTTGTGAGGGCTTGCAGACCTTCCTGCTGACTCCGAGCCCTGGGCTTCTGTGTCCAGCAAAACCCAGAAGCCCCCTGGGCCTGGAATGTGCAAACTACTCAGCCTCCTGATGCTTCTGATTGAAGGATCAAGATAGCTTTGGAAGATCCTCCAAAAGGGAGTGTGTGAGACCGTCTGGATGTCAGCTGCCTCCCGTATGTCCCTTTTTTGCTGTCAGCTTGTGATTCAGGGATACTGTCCAAACCTGCCTGAGGTCACACTGCAGATTTAAACGCATTTAAGTCCTGTGTAGCTGGTGTTTTCAGTTTTATGGGAAATGTTATGGTTTAACTTCTTTATACATTTTCTGAGATCTATTTTAAAAATAGGTGAGGGGAAAAAATCTAATATTTGAAGTAGCATTGCTCTAACTGTCTTTGATGTTCAGAAATTAACGTTATCTGAGTAGGAACTCTTTTTTTTTTAATTTTTAAAAAATTTTATTTAATCCATCTTTTTTGGGGGGTGGGGAGTGGAGGAGGTAGTTAGGTTATTATTTATTTATTTTGATGGAGGTCCTGGTGATTGAACCCAGGACCTCGAGCATACTAAGCATGAGCCTTACCCCTGAGCTCTACCCTCCCCACTGAGTAGGAACTCTTAAACACAGCTGTTGGGAATGTAAATTTGTAAAAGTCCTTCCTAGGAGTAATTTTTTATATACCTTTTGACCCAGATATTCTTTGGTGGACTTATCTTAAGGGAATAATTATAGATATGTTTAAAGAGATATTTATTACAGTATTGAGTGTAATAATGATTAATTATAAACAAACTAATGTCTAGCAAAGCAAGTATTCGTTAAATAACTGGTTGTATATGTGTGGTATGGTTGTGTTACAGCAGTTGAAATGATGTAGTAGAAGACTATTTAATGACATAAAATGATTTATGATATTAAGTGAAACAGGATTACACTGATGGGGAATGATCCCAGTGTAGTTATCTTGAAAATGTCTACAGGATAAAGGATTATAAGCAGGCAATTTTTCCCTCCTCATCTGTGTTTTCTATATATTCTACATTGAATAGGAGTCACTTTCGTAATAAATTAAAAAAAACCCCAAATTACTCAAAATGAAAGTTGTGTATGTGAAACACATATAAAAAAGCACACAGAATACAAATGTTCAGCTTACTGAGTTCTCACAAAATAAATACACCCATACAGCCAGTACCCAGCTCAACCTGGATGTGCCAGGGCCCCAGAAGCTCCCTTATCACCTTCCAGTCACTAATACCTGCCTCACTGTCCTCTACTAGCAATAAGCACTGTCCTGACTTCTAACTACAATGGTTAGTACCTGTGTTTTTGTTTTTTTTTTCTAACTTTATGTAATTGGGATCATGCAGTCTGTGTGCTGCTGGGTTCATGGCTGCTTCTGCTCCACGCTGTATTTGTGCGTCCTTCATATTGTTGTGTGGACCTGCAGTTTGTTCAGCTCCGTTACTCTGTGCTAGTCCATTGTGTGAATATACCACTTTTAATCCATCCATTCTACTTCTCAGGGACATCTGGATTGTTTCTGGTTTGGATCTGTTTATTATGCACAGTGCTGCTGTGACTACTCTTTTGGTTAACACACTTCTGCTGGGGCACACCTAGGAATGGAACTGCTAGTTCACATGGTATGTTTCTGCCAAACAGTTTTCCAAAGTGGTTGTAGCACAACCTACACTTCCACTCGGTATATTTTTCCCTCTGTATTTTCTAATGCTGACCACAAGATTTCCCCAAGCTGTTTTGAACTCTGCTGGATTATTTGATGCTGTCGTTTTGGAAGTAATTTCTACCTCTGTTATGACTGCAACTACACTTCGAATATCAAAAAGTGTTCTAGAAAACTCTAAGTCGTTGTCTACATTTTTTAGACTCTTTGCTCAGAACAGCTTTAAGTTTCTTATACCTCTTGTGCTTGAAGTGCAGGTGACAAAATTTATTTTTTTTTCAATAATTGTATTACTTGAATTGCAAAAGTGTCATATTCTTCCATTCCCACTGGCAGAATTTCACTTATAAGGAAGTTGCTTTTTTTGAGTTAAAAAAATGCTAGAGTGGTTTGGCTAAAGGTACAAAATCCTCTTATAAGTTTCTGTCAGTCTTGGATTAGGAGCCAAAAATTTGATGATTGAATCGATGACATTTTTTTAGCCATTGTTTCCCCACTTCTAAGTGGAAATGCTTGCTAAACTGCTGGGAGACCAGCAAGACCCACTGGCAGAAGGTTCAATTCATATAATGCTTGCTCTGGACCCAGAGCCAAAACATTACCTTGCTCTGCCACTTTTAATCCATCCCTGACAGAACTGGCGGCTGGTGGTGTGCTCAGAACATCTGATGAATTCACAAAAGCTTTGTGTGGAAGCTCTTTCCTTTGAGGGCCATAAATACATGGAAAACTTAATAAAGTGTGGCAGTCAGGGGCACTTACTCCCATCTGTTTTTTTTACCACGTTCTGCACTGCTATGCGCATCCTTCCTTTTAAAACTTCCTTCTGTCTCCGAGTGCTCACCCACAGTTCTCTTTGCGGGCTGCTTAGTCTTTTCCACATCCTAAGGCAAGGCAGTCAATCATCCTAAATACTGACTCATGTAGCTTTTAAATATTACAGGGCACTGGTTGTTGATGCAAAACCTAATGAATTGGGAGTTGTTGGACTTCTGTTTCTGGTCAACTTGCAATGAATCATTTTGCTAATTTTCTGTCATGTGATTTGTAGTACTTTTTTATGATGGAAAAATAAACCTTAAAACTTCACAAAGGTGTTGTAAGAAATATTTGAGAGTATCAGGGCTGGGATGGAGGTACGAGCCAAGTAGACCACTCACGACAAGAGGATGTCGCTGGCTTGTGGCGTAAATGCATAGCGGGAGGAAGAGGCTGCGCTGTCTGGTCTTGGAGCCTCCCCTGGGAGTTCTCGGGTGAGGCAGTGAGACTCTCCCTTGCCCTTTGAAGGTTGCCTTGCTCCTGAGCCCACACATGTCATGGATGTGCTTCTGATTTGTGACACAAAGTACCTCCTTGTTGGACTTCTTGGACTTAGTATGAACATGTTTTCATAAAGGGTAGGGTTTGGGCAGGGCTCAAAACTCTGTATTAGGGTTTAAGAAGTTTTTTTCTCTACCGTATATGAAAAAATTCCTCTTAACACCTGCTATATTTTACCAAGGGATTAAAAAAAAAAAATCATGCCCTTAAGTGGAATAACTTCTTCAGGTGAGGTTGTGGAATGGGTGGGAGGGATCTCGGCAGTCTGTAGTCTATGGTTAGTTCTGCTCTAAAATATTCCGTCTTTGCTTGGATTAGGTATTTTTGCATTCTAATGGAGCTATAAAACCATGCCGTGGACTTGATTTGTATAACTGTTATGTCAGGTGTGATAAATGTTTATGTAATAATATTGATTCACTCATTCTGCCCATTCGTTGCGGGCCGGTTAAAGCGATATACAGCCATTAATTTTGTTTTACTTTCAGAGGTGGTTTATTAAAAGCAAAACAAAAGATTGGCTCTTAACTACACCTGCATATACTATCATCAGGAAAATATTTATGGTTCAGTGGATCTTGTTTAGGCCTAAAGTAACTGTGGTTTAATCACTCAACAAACAAGGTAGGAGAGCACGGGGAATAATTGCACTAACATTCCCGCAGAGATGCATGGGCGGAGAGCTCCCGAGTAACTTCCACAGCCCAAGAAACGGAAAGGTGATTTTGAATCCTTATCGAGAATGAGACTGAGATAAGAATCCATGTGTGACTTTGCTATTTTCTTCAGCACATGCATCCACACACCTAGAAGAGAGGTAGGGTTTTGCTTTAAAAATACAAACATTTCTCTCCTTTTCTTTCTTCCAAGAATTTATTGCTGTGGTCCCTTTACCATGTTTATTTATCCTTGTGGCTTGGCTATTTATTTATTTAATTTTTTAAACATTTTTTATTGAGTTATAATCATTTTACAATGTTGTGTCAAATTCCAGGGAAGAGTACAATTTTTTTCAGTTATACATGAACATATATATATTCATTGTCACATTTTTTTTCTCCGTGAGCTATTATAAGATCTTGTATATATTTCCCTGTGCTATACATTATAATCTTGTTTATCTATTCTACATTTTGAAATCCTAATCTAACCCTTCCCACCCCCTGCCCCCTTGGCAACCACAAGTTTGTATTCTATGTCTATGAGTCTGTTTCTGATTTGTATTTATGTTTTGTTTTGTTTTTATTAGATTCCACATATGAGCGATCTCATGGTATTTTTCTTTCTCTTTCTGGCTTACTTCACTTAGAATGACATTCTCCAGGAACATCCATGTTGCTGCAAATGGCGTTATGTTGTCGGTTTTTATGGCTGAATAGTATTCCATTGTATAAATATACCACCTCTTCTTTATCCAGACATTTGTCGATGGACATTTAGGCTGTTTCCATGTCTTGGTTATTGTAAATAGTGCTGCTGTGAACATTGGGGTGCAGGTGTCTTTTTGAAATAGGGTTCCTTCTGGATATATGCCCAGGAGTGGGATTCCTGGGTCATATGGTAAGTCTATTCCTAGTCTTTTGAGGAATCTCCATACTGTTTTCCACAGTGGCTGCACCAAACTGCAATCCCACCAGCAGTGTAGGAGGGTTCCCTTTTCTTCACAGCCTCTCCAGCATTTGTCACTTGTGGATTTTTGAATGATGGCCATTCTGACTGGTGTGAGGTGATTCCTCATTGTAGTTTTGATTTGCATTTCTCTGATAATTAGTGATATTGAGCATTTTTTCATGTGCCTATTGATCATTTGTATTTCTTCCTTGGAGAATTGCTTGTTTAGGTCTTCTGCCCGTTTCTGGATTGGGTTGTTTGCTTTTTTCTCATTGAGTCGTATGAGCTGCTTATATATTCTGGAGATCAAGCCTTTGTCAGTTTCACCTGCAAAAATTTTCTCCCATTCCGTAGATTGTCTTTTTGTGTTACTTATGGTTTCCTTTGCTGTGCAGAAGCTTTTAAGTTTCATTAGGTCCCATTTGTTTATTCTTGCTTTTATTTCTATTGCTTGGGTAGACTGTTCTAGGAGAAAATTTTTGAGATGTATGTCAGATAATGTTTTGCCTATATTTTCTTCTAGGAGGTTTATTGTATCTTGTCTTATGTTTAAGTCTTTGATCCATTTTGAGTTGATTTTTGTGTATGGTGTAAGGAAGTGTTCTAGATTCATTGATTTACATGTTGCTGTCCAGTTTTCCCAACACCATTTGCTGAAGAGACTGTCTTTATTCCATTGTATATTCTTGCCTCCTTTGTCGAAGATGAGTTGACCAAAAGTTTGTAGGTTCATTTCTGGGCTCTCTATTCTGTTCCATTGGCCTATATTTCCGTTTTTTGTACCAATACTATGCTGTCTTGGTGACTGTAGCTCTATAGTATTGTCTGAAGTCTGGGAGAGTTATTCCTCCAGCCGCTTTCTTTCTCTTCAGTAATGCTTTGGCAATTCTAGGTCTTTTGTGGTTCCATATAAATTTTATTATGATTTGTTCTAGTTCTGTGAAATATGTCCTGGGTAATTTGATAGGGATTGCATTAAATCTGTAGATTCCCCTGGGCAGTGTGACCATTTTAACAATATTGATTCTTCCAATCTAGGAGCATGGGATATCTTTCCAATTTTTAAAGTCTTCTTTAATTTCCTTCATCAGTGGTTTATAGCTTTCTGTATATAATTCTTTCACCTCCTTGGTTAGATTTACTCCTAGGTATTTTATTACTTTGGGTGCTATTTTAAAGGGGATTGTTTCTTTACTTTCTTTTTCTGTTGATTCATAGTTAGTGTAAAGAAATGCAACTGATTTTTGAACATTAATCTTGTAACCTGCTACCTTGCTGAATTCTTCGATCAGCTCTAGTAGTTTTTGTGTGGACCTTTTAGGGTTTTCTATATATGGTAACATGTGGTTGGCATAGAGTGACACTTTTACCTCTTCTTTTCCAATTTGGATCCTTTTTATTTCTCTCTCTTGCCTGATTGTTGTGGCTAGGACTTCCAAGACTGTGTTGAATAGGAGTGGTGATAGTGGGCGGCCTTGTCTTGTCCCAGATTTTAGTGGGAAGCTTTAGAATTTTTCACCATTGAGTATTTGCTGGCTGTAGGTTTGTCATATATAGCTTTTATTATGTTGAGATATGTCCCCTCTATACCCTCTTTGGCGAGAGCTTTTATCATAAATGGGTGTTGAATTTTATCAAATGCTTTTTCTCCATCTTTTGAGATGATCATGTGGTTTTTGTCCTTTCTCTTGTTGATGTGATATATTACATTGATTGATTTGCATATGTTGAACCAGCCTTGTATCCCTGGGATGAACCCCACTTGATCATGATGATCAATCTTTTTCATGTGCTTGTTGGATTCTATTTGCTAATATTTTGGTGAGAATTTTTGCATCTGTGTTCATCAGTGATATTGGCCTATAATTCTCTTTTTTGGTAGTGTCTTTGCCTGGTTTTGGTATCAGGGTGATGGTGGCTTCATCGAATGAGTTTGGGAGTATTCCCTCCTTTTCAATCTTCTGGAAGAGTTTGAGAAGGAATGGTATGAGTTCTTTGTATGTTTGGTAGAATTCCCCAGTGAAGCTGTCTGGTCCTGGACTTTTATTTGTAGGGAGGCTTTTTATTGCTAATTTGATTTCATTTCTAGTGATCAATTTGTTCAAGTGGTCAGTTTCTTCTTGGTTCAGCCTTGGACTCTATGTTTCCAGAAATTTGTCCATCTTCTCTAGGTTATCCATTTTGGTTCCATATAGTTTTTCATAATATTCTCATATGATATTCTGTATTCCTATGTTATTTGTTGTAATTTCTCCATTTTCCTTTCTTATTTTGCTAATTTGTGCTCTCTCTTTTTTCTTCTTTGTGATTTTGGCCAGAGGTTGGTCGATTTTATTTACTTTTTCAAAAAGCCAGCTTTTGGTTTGATTGATTTTTTCTGTGGTTTTTTTAAACTCTATTTTATTTATTTCCTCCCTGATCTTTATTTTATTTATTTATTTATTTGTTTATTTATTTAATTTATTTTTATTGATGTATAGTTGATTTACAATATTATATTAGTTTCAGGCATATAACATAGTGATTTAACAGTTTTATAGGTTGGACTCCGTTTAAGGTTATTATAAGATATTGGCTATATTCCCTGTGTTGTAAAATATATCCTGCAGCTTATTTATTTTATACATGGTAGGTTATATCTCTTAATCCCCTCACCCTATCTTGTCCCTTCTTCCTTGCCTCTCCCTACTGGTAACCACTAGTTTTTTCTCTATATCTGTGAGTGTGTTTTCTGTTTTGTTATGTTTTGTTATTTCCTTTTTTTAACACAAACATTTCTTGATAATTGACTGTAAGTTGAAGTTTTGTAAATCAAATCTAAATAGTTTAAGAGCGGGAAGGGAGAAAGTGAAGTGTGCTGAGGTTAAATAATGTGCTCCTAGGCCCCAGAGATGAAACCTAGAGACACATGCTTCCAAAGTACAGGCTCTTTTAACCACACAGTATTGCTCCTTAAAAGCTAATGTTCTGTGATAGTATAAAGCAGTTTAAAAAGCACTATCTTATATATTGTTTTATTTATTTTAGTCCTCACAGATGAATCCGAAGCTTAATACATTGTAACAGCAAAGAATCATGTTAAGAAACATCCCTGATATTTTATTCACTTATTCAACAAATTTTCATTGAACATCTAGTATGTGCCAGGTCTTGTGACATGCACTGGGGATACAGAATCTAAAAAGAATCAACCCCTGCCCTGAAGGGAAGGCGGTGAGATAAATGAATGCTCAGGGTACAGGTTGATAAAGTATATGATGGAAATTATACTCATAGGATGTTGTGAGAGCACAGAGGGGAAATAGGGTTTTGTGGGAGGAGAGAGCAGGGAGGGCTTCCCAGAGGAGTTGATACTTACATTAAGTTTTGAAGGATGAGGAGGAGTTGCTCATATGAAGGAAGGCAATCAGATGGAAATAACATGCATGTGAAGGCCAGTGTGATGAGCTTTAAGAACAGCCCATCATTCAGTATGTCCAGAGCCTAGTGGATAAGGAGATGTGTGTTGAGGAGGGTAAGAATGGTGGCAGGTGGTGAGGCTAGATAGATAAGCAGTTGGCAGTTCATAAAGAGCACACCAGCGTACTCCATTGAGAATTTAGGAGTTTGGCCATCATCCTAAACGATGGCAAACCTTATTAAGTAGGTGGGCAACAAAGTCAGATTTGGGTCTGGGAGTGTTCACCATGAGCCCAATGTAGGGACTGGTGTGAAAGAGGCTGACATGGAGCCTGGGAGCAGATATAGGAGTGATCCAGGTGATAGAAGGAAACAGTCTGAACCCGGGCAGGCACTGGTGAGAGTGGAGTGGGATGCTAGAGAAGCAGAATCTGTGGGTGTGGTAGATTGAATAAGGGCTGGGGGTACGTCTGCACCCTGCACTACGCAGCTCAGCTTTGAGCTTGCATTAGAGCCAAGATGAGAGAGCAGTGGCTGTTTTTGGAAAGAATGGATTTTGTTTGTTTCTCCATTTGCTAAGGTAGGGAATACATGGAGAGGAGCACACTTGGCTCTGGGGAACAGGAAGGAGGCTAATAGATTGTATTGGGGGAATATTGAACTTGAGGTAGAAATAGTTCATCTCAGAGAAAATGGTATGTAGATGTTTGGGTCAGGCCGGGGCTCAGGAGGATGCTCAGGCCTGGAGATACCGACTGGGGAGATATCAGCATATTATTACCATATAAATTACAGGATGTGGACAAAGTAGCCTTGGAAATGGATATAGTAAGAAGATCTAGAACCAAGCATGGATGCTTAGAGACCACCCACATTTAATTGGTGAACAGAGCAAGAGGAATCTGAAAAGGGCAGAGGTGCAGGAGGACAACCAGGAGAGTGATGTGATAGAAGCGGGGGAAAGGGTAGTAGCTTCAAGAAGTGGCGCCCCCCAGGGTCAGACACTGCAGAGGTGCTTAGCACTCTGATTGGTATGGAGTATATATCTGTATACCTGTAAACATCTGTTACTATTGCCTCTTACGATCACAGAAAAGAGGAAAATGACTGAGGCTTGGAGTGGTCAGGAAAGTCAATGAAGACGAGGTAGGATTTAAATAAAGACTTTAAATAATATATAGAATTTAGATAATGGAAGGAAGGCAGGCAGACATCCCAGGGCCAAGTGGTAACTTAGCAGTCATGGCAGTGACAAAGTGACAGTGGTTTTTGGGGAGACTTTACCAGTTGGGTTGGAGAACCCGTGTCTGGGACCTGTAGGAAATGAAGACCAGCTCTGCCCTCAGGGCCACAGCGGTCTGATCTCCTGTGGGGCAGCCTTCTTTTATCTCCATCCAGCCTGCTCTCAGCCCACACTGGGAGCCATCTCTCCTTCCTGATTGTCCAAACACTTAATCCATATGGCACCAGGACATGTAGCACTTTCTGTCTTGTGCTGTAGCTATTTGTTTGCAAGTCAGGTCTCCCCAGATTGACTCTATGTTCCCAGTATCCAGGGCAGTAGTTTGTTCTTCTATCTGCCAATCACATGGTGCAGTTTTTGTCCCAAAGCGGTCCGTTAACAGATGCCAGTTGAAAGAATTGATGAGGTAGGAGCAGCTGGCTGGACATCACAACTGAGTGGTGAAACCCCACTCTTGCAGTTCCTTCTGGCTCAGGGAAATCAACTGCAGCCTCCTTACATAACCATCCAAGAGAAGACTTGTTCCCTTTGGCCTCTTCTTTTATCTACAGTTTGTCTCCCTCACTCCTTTTCTCTCTCCCTTTCTCCATTTGTCTCTTCTTTCCTCCCTCTCTCCCTTCTTTTTCCTCCTTACCCCTCCCTCCTCTTCTCCCTCCTTCCCTCCTTTCTCCCTCCCTCTTTCTTTGTTTCCAGTTTTTTTTTTATCTCTTTCCTCTTATCTCAGCTACTATTTGTATATTTGTTCTTATCAGAATATACCCAGAAACCTATAGCATGTGTACCCAGTCTTTATTCTGCCTGTGTGCAAGATGCAAGTGGCATCTCTTTGATTGATGAGATCCTTTCCATTGATGGTAGTGAAATATTTTGTGAAATATTTATATACAGGCTTCAGTTAGGCCTGTATATTGAAGAATGAGGAGGAGGTAGCAGGGCAATTCTTTCTCTTTCTCTTGTCTCTTTCTCTCTCTCTCGCAAACACACACACACATACACACACTTTAATAAATATAAATGCCCTCAAACCTGTCAGATGCCAGTATAAAAATATTTCATTAAAACTGAAAGCCAAAGAGAAAAGCCACTTTTCTGAACCCAGAAGAGGAAGATCCTTCATGAATCTTTGATTTGTACATGGACTTTATGAACAGAGGCTAATGAAAATTCTGGGCTTTGGAGTCAGAAAGACCTGGCCATAGCTCTGCCACTCAGTGGCTCTGTGGCCGTGGGCAATTACTAACTCTCATTGGGCCCAGATTTTTTCACCTATAAATCATTTCAGAAGCCAGCCTCATAAGGATTTTGTGAGGACTCAGTGACATAATATTTGTAACTTACCTAACACAAGGCCTGTATCATAACTGGCACTAAAGTCCCCTTTCTTCCCTAAATCCACATTTTAACTTCAACTTTTTCCCTCTTCCATCCTTGCCCTTAATTAGAACAAAACATTGAAAATCAGTCAAATAATCTCTTCATGCAGAGAAAAAACTCCATTTCCTCAATTTATTTAAGGATCTGTCTATGAGTGTGAGTTTGAAAGTGCCCTTGCCCCATAGTATGAGACTTGGGCTATTACTGTCTGCAGCCTGCATTAACTTTTATGAGGAATGATTATGTGTTTGTTCACAACAGGCCACTTTGGGTTTCTTCAAGGGATATCTGTATCATCCGTGATTCACAATGACTGAGACTACCAAATAAGAGTAGGATTTTTCTAGCGTAGTTACTGTGTTGGTTGGTAAACAGTGCAGCCTCGTTACCCACCCTCTGTTGATTACAGCCAATGATTGCATAACATTTTTAGATCAGACTTTTTTTTTTGGACAGTTGATTGAGACACGTGGCTCTAGAGGAATCCTCACAGAATCCTAAGACTCTAGGGGAGTTCGAGAAGAAAACTACTCCACATGCTTTCCTTCAGCTAGGTCTGTATTTAAATTATCTAAGAAAGCTATTGGTTAAGTCCTTCTGCTTTTAAAAATTAGAAGGCTATGTCTACTTGTCCCTTAAAACAATATTAAAATAGAAACTTTTTGAATAACTGAATAGATCTTTTAAATGAATGAAATAGAGCATGGCTTGCATTTCCATGAATAATGTGGTTCAGGAGTGAAGCTCTCTTAACAGCTTAGTCTTTGGGAACTTTAATGGTAGGAAGAACACTTGGATTTTGAAAACATGAGGATCTAGTTTTGCTGTTTATTATGTCTGTTGATGCAGTCATGGAGGATTCCCCCCAGCCCGCTTCAGTATTTTGTAGTTTTGCTTTGTGGACTCATCTTCAGTGGACTTTATCTGTGGGATTCCTTGGGGTCTGATTAAGGGTATTTCTACATGGAGAGGTTTTAGGTTGACTGCTGACTGGTGCTCCGGGATACCTCTAACCTAAGACCACTTACGTTAAGTTCTTATCCCAAGGATACCTAAACTCACTGGTAGTATAGATTTGATCTCCAAACCCAAATGAAAATCAGCTCCCAAGTGTGAATTCTCAGAGAGACTTTTTTTTTTTCTTTTTTTTTCCCACCCGGAGCTCATGCTGAGATCAGCATCCTTACTTCCTCATTGTGCTAGTGGGTTAGACTTTCTTTCTAGTTTATCCTTTTAGTGTAGCCCTGTGAAGTTCTCAGCTTTCCATGGGGTTCTCAATTCTCCTTCACTTTGGGATCCAAGATCAAACCCTCAACCCCCTCTGGCCATTAAAATCCAAATTCCTGGGTTCCCCCTCATCCCCATGAGCTGCCTGAGCAGCAGCACATGCTTCCCACTCAGTGTCCTTTTTCTTTTTGGCCTCTAGACATATCCTGTTCTCTTTCTGAGCTCAACCAAGCTTGTAAAATGTTTATTACATTTTATCCAACATTTCTTGGTATTTTATGCTGGGAAAGTTTTCAGGTTGTCAGGTTGAATAAATGAAAGTTGAAGTTTGAAGATTTGGGTTTAAGTTCCAGTCCTGCTAATTGATTCTCTAGCTTTGTAGAACTGATCCCACCTCTCTGAATTTCAATTTTCTCCTCTGTAAAGGGAGAGGAGCATAATAGCCTCATGGGGTATTCTACATACTGGAAAGTTTTATAAGAAAGCAAATTCACATTAGGAAAATAGCCTGGAGTGCCTGCGTGGGTGCCCTGCCCAGGTCCCTCACTGGGCTGATGTCCCTGTTCCCCAGCCTCTGTGAGTGTAGACTGCTAAGGCTCACAGCTGCTTCTTCTCTGGAGAACTGCATCTGAGTTCCGATCTCAAGATTTTGCTTTTAGGAAACTTAACCCTAGTTAACTTAACCCTAACATCATTATAGTGCTTTTTAAAAATAAGCAATCATAATTCTTTAAAGTTGAGATAGAGTTTAATAAACCAGTGACTCAAAAATGAGCCACTGTTACATTTTTGAAATTATCTAATTTTTTTCTATCTTAATTTTTTTTACTTATAAGGACACAGTACACATATGACTTTGAGGTTCAGTGGAACTCGGTTTTGGTGGGTCTGGGCATAAAAGTATGGGTAGGAAAGATTATCTGGACCAACTCAATTCTAAATTAGGACTAAGGGCTTTAGAGATCACTTTAAGACACGTTAATTCTCTCTTCTTTCTCTTCTTCTTTTCTCGCTCTCTCACTCTTGCTATCTCTGCCATTTAAAATTATGGAGAATTTTACAAAATTTTATAGCCCTTTGGACTCTAAACTATGACTAGATTTGTAAGTGCTGTGTACTTGAGGGCCAGGGTGGGAGGAAATGCTGATGTGTTGTCCTAGATTCAGTGCTTGGAAAGTACAAGAAATTCAAAGAGACCAAGGTATACTCAGGAGTGAACATGTCTCTTTACCCAAATAAGCAACATGAATTCTAGAACTGAAGTTGTGAAAAGGATCTTAGAGCTCTGAGCAGGATGGTGGACACAGAAGGAGGTTGTTTCAAACCTTTACCAGGATAGATTTTGATTTAACATCTCTGAGCTTCATTTATCTCATCTATTTCATGCTAATCATTTTGTAAGGGTTAAACACTCCTGTTCCATTGCCTGCTACAAGGCTCTCAATAAATAGTAATTCTTTTTTATTACTGATGATCATGATGGTATGAAAAATTTTATTATTATCATAATTTTCATCATCATTGGAGACTGTGTCGTCACAATAATTTGTACTATAGCAGCTGGAGCTCTGATTTTTTTTAAGTCTCTAGAATAAAATGATGTTGTTGCAATTGCTGGCTTTTCTGGTAATAGGATTTTATGCTCTGGAAGCCTGGTACTTTATAGATTCACAGAGAAGAACAATCCTCCCTCCCATCGTCTCCCTTCTCAATCCATTTCTGTTTCCCTTCTTGGAAAGGGAGGGAGGATATCAAATTGGATGCAGGATCCTGGCTCCTAATTCTTTATCATCACGGCAATGTTTTGACGTACTGCAATTGTTCTCCTCCATATATTGGCCAGAGAT
Source organism: Camelus dromedarius (assembly GCF_036321535.1). Taxonomy (NCBI): domain Eukaryota; kingdom Metazoa; phylum Chordata; class Mammalia; order Artiodactyla; family Camelidae; genus Camelus; species Camelus dromedarius. The sequence continues at coordinate 15,348,688 of NC_087441.1, read as the reverse complement.
CATGTTTATGTTTGAAAATCATCTCTAATAAAATATATACACAGTCCTGTAGACTTTACTTCCTAAATACCTCTAGAATGTTATGACTTCTGTCCAAGCCCATTATTGACACCATAATGTAAACCACAGTATTCTCTCCCCTAGGCTACTAGTCTTCTATCTAGTTTACTATATCCACTCAGATTCCACACCAAGTGTTCTCCACTCTGCAGCCAGAGTGAATTTCTCACACTGTAAATCAGTTAAAGCCTCCCATCCCCCATGCTTTCCCCAGTCTGCCTCGCCCCCCTCCCCCCCCACCACCGGTGGCTTCCCATGACTCTTTGAGATCCTTCAACACAGCGGGAGAGGCCCTGACAGGCCCAGCTCTGCCTGCCTCTCCAGCTTCTATATCAGTGCTTACTTTGATGTCCTGGTTCTGGTCACACTGGCCTACTCAATTTTACTCGGCTCCATCCTCCCACAGAGCTTTTGCAGATGTGGTATCCACTGCAGGAAGGTCCCATGACATTACTTAACTCTTGCTTTTCCTTCAGATCTCAGGAGAGTCTTTCCTGAATCCTTGACTGGATCAAATTACCTGAATTCCTAGCTCCTCCTCATCTCCCCCACTTGATTATATGCTCCATGAGGCCCAAGGAGATGTCTGGTTTTGGTTTTTATTATATCTTCAGAGTCTATAGTGGCCTGACACATAGGATTCAGTCAATATTTGTTGAATAAATTAAAGGAGATGAAGGAAATGCAGGAACGGAGCGACAAGGCAACTAGCCCACTCTTGGGCACTCCTTCTGCAACTAGAGATGACTTCTGTGAATCTCTGAGCCATTTTCACACCAGGAGGGGTCCAATGGAGTGGCTGATATAGAGCTTTGCAAATGATCATGGTGTGATCTCAGAGATGAAGGGATTGGAAATTCTCCTTCCCTCATTTAGGAAACTCAATTTGATGTGCTTATAAATCTTCTCTGCAAGATAATCCCTTCTAAATGTCCCCCTTCACCACTCAGCTCTATGTCCAAAACAATTGAAATGTAGGTGATTTCATATTTTTTTTTCAATAAATCAGGATTTTCATTTTATATTAAATAGTCCCCTGCCTTAAACAACAGGTAAAAAAGACCTTAAAATGCTTCTGAATTTGAATGTTAACTGAAAATTTAATTTAAAAACCTTTAAGAGTATAGATGTAAAAATACCACTATGGTTTCAATGTAACATAATTTTGGCAGAAGTAAAATCAAAACCAACTTAGGTAATTACATAAAAGTTGTAATATTTGGTGCAGTTTACATATAATCTAATTTATTCTATAAAATTATAAGTTTATATAACATAATATTTTGATATTCTTTCTAAATGTTCCCTTATTCCTATATGAATGACTTTTTTTTTGTATGTATATATTTTTATTGAAGTATAATCAGTTTACAACGTTGTTTCAATTTCTGGTGATTTCATATTATTTTGAAACCTAAGTTCGAATTCGTAAAACAAATATTTAGTAGGAAATTTGTGAAACTGAATTACTATGTGTTTTTTCAGTCTGCTGACTGTTTATGTATATATATACATGATTCATAAAATGAAATATTTTTTTGAATATTCATAAAATGAAAATATACTTGCAAATATATGAAATTCTAATGTTTAAATATAGTATTTTTCCAGTGTGGTGTCTTTCTGTGTGTGTCTTCATTTTTGGGAATTCTTCGTGACCAAAATTCTCTGTTAGAGGGCTGTTGTAAATGTGTGCATAAAATAGACCATTTTAAGTAGCTAAGGGCTTTGGGTTGTTCTCCCAGATATTTTTATTTCCTATTTCACTTTTGAAGGACATTCTTCAGTATCTCAAAGTAATTACGCAATTTGGTTGTTTATGTAAATGTCTTCCAGGGATTCTGTAGGAGAATTATTTCAGTGTTTGTTTTGTTGTGTAGAAATGTTCATAAATCATGTAAATTAGAAAAAGAATAGGAAATGAATAATCTGCCTGCAGATTTGATTCCGTGATTAGCCATCCAAAGTCAACTGGAAAAAACCCGAACATATTGGGAAATTAGGGGAAGTTTTTTGTTTTGTTTTTCTTCTAAAAGGTATGTAGAAAGGTGTGAAAAAGTGGAGGAAATGATTATCAAAAACTCAGTGTCCTCAAAGTCATTTGATTATAAGTGAAAGTAACAATAAAATGGTGAGGATTTTTAGAATAAGTTTCCCAGAAAAGGGAGTACATCTCTTTTTAGGGCTATTCACATTTGGAGAGGAAATTGAAAGTTGATGTAATTTTCCAACACTATTCCAGAATTCAGGCTTTAAAGTTTCATTTTCTTAAACTTTTCATTTCCTTAAAATCACTTGGCACTTTGGTAATTTTAATTTTATTTTGTTGTATCTTGAAAAGTAGTGAATATCCAGAGGACTCAGATTATGAAAGCAGTTAGAACACATGTTTTATAACTTCAAAACATTTTTTACATTCTTATCTCTACAAGAAAACTTTATGGAGCCAGTGAGTGGAGATTTAACTGCAGGATTCTCCGTTAGGTGCTCTGAGTAACTCTTGTTCTTTTCTCATTATCTTTACAGAGTACTAGAGCTTATGCAAGGGGAAAAAAAAAAGATGGGGCCTGAAGTTTATGGGAGCCAGGAACTATTACCCTGCTAGCCTGAATATACATTTTGAGAAATCAAAGGGACAAGTTTTCCTCTTATCCCTGTTTACAGTGCAATTGCTGCTTCACTTGAAAGCAACAGTGCTTTATTATTTATAATCTGAACCAAGTTTATTCAGCTTGAACTTTGAGAAGAATCCTGAATTTGGTTAACCTTTTTTGCTACTGTAGGCTCATACTTAATCAGGCTGATTTTTAAAAATTGAGATATAATTGACATATAACATTGTATTAGTTGCAGGTGTATGGCATAATGATTTGATATTTGTATATATTGCAGAATGATCACAAGTCACATCCATCACCACACATAGTTACAAATATTTTTTTCTTCTGATTTTTTTTTCTTCTTTTAGGATCTACTTTCTTAACTAGGCCAATCTTTAAGTATTTATTACCCTGTGGTTATCTGCTTTCCAAAAGTTATTGCTATCCAAGCTTATTCTTGAAATTAAAAAGGGAAAAGATTTACCTTCTCAGTATGTCTAATATTTTTCCTTTTTCTTTGTTAATTTCTGCATAGTGAAAGTTGGGCAGTATGAGAGTTTTAAGGGTGGAATGGAGAGGAACAATTGAAAGACTTCTAAATGGAAGGAGTTTCTTTGTCTAAGCCTGGAAAATTCCTCCCTTGTGGGCCTGGTCAATACCTCCATCACCTGCCCACAGTGGGGAGCACTAACCTCTTGGCAGATAAGTGGATGCAGGTGCTTTGGGCAGGTGGCTAGAAGAAACGTCGGATGAAGCCTCTGCTGTGTTGTCTGATTGGGCTGGAGAGATGCTGGGCTTTCCTCATTGTCCTTACGTCCTTAGGCCTTCGAACAAGCCATCAAGGAAAAGAGGAAGGTATGGGCTTTGGGGTTAGTGGTTTCTATCCCAGCTGTCTACTTCCCAGCCATGTGAGTATTTTCAAGAGCCTTTGTTTCTTTGGGGCAAAAAAGGGGATAATAATGAATTTAGGAGAATTGAATGTCTGTGAAAGCATCTGTTGCCCAGTACTCGTAGAGTGAATAGTAGCTTCCTTCTCTCTTCTAGACGTAAGCAGGTCAGGAGTGGGAAGACAAGGTGGCTGGACCAGCAAGACGAATCGTGCAAGGGGAACTTGGGATGAGATATTATAAAGGACATTTTATAGAGGTAGCTGTAGATTTATTTAGCTAGGGTGTCTGGGCTGATTGGGCAACAAGGAGCCAGAGGGAAAGGCCATGTTCTCACATTGAGAAATGTGATAGGGTGGCCTGTGACCACAGTGTGGCCTGTGTTGTACGTCTGAAAGTGACTACGGGTCACTCTAGGTAATTGTGATATAAGGAGGAGAGATTGGGTATGGATATCAGTGCCTGCTCTTCAAGATGTGAGACAGGAATGTGAAAGGCTCTCTGGATTCACTTTCTGCTGAAAAGAAACCAACCAGCAAGGAGGAATAAGACAGTCCTGGGATTCAGAGCACCACACTGCAGGCCTGGCTGGATGAGTACTTACTTGTGAGCAGTGAACGACGGAACGGGTGGTGAAGCCAGGACGGCAGGCAGGCTGGGCTGGTGTGGGGTCAGAGCCATCAGGGCTAGGGATTCCCAAGATCAGGCACCCTTGTTCTGGAGGGGACTGCGGTTTCCGTGGGTGTTCCAGGGGGATTGGTGTAGGGAGAGTTAGTGCTTGAATCCATGGATGTTAGCCCACAGAAAGAGTGTTCCAGGCAGGCTTTGAGGAAACCAAATGTCTGTGAGTGAGTAGGGTGTCCTTGGGGACATTGTCTTCTCACTGTCTGACTCATGTGCCCTGGCTCTGGGGACAGCAGGAGCAACAGGCGCCCTAGTCTTCCACCCTCACAGACCAATGTTGTCTCACTTTTTCTTACTTTTCTGTTTTATACCCGGGAGGGTGATGGGGTGAGTAGGGGGTTTCCAGCCCCTTCCCTGTGGCATGTTGCTTCCACCTCACCTCAAAGCAGGATCAGGTCTGAACGTGGGCATTTCTCATCCTTCCACAGCAGCAGGTGGCTTTTGCTTGCTATTTAGAGAAGGATTGGGACATTCTAATAGGCCCCAAAATGATGATTTCATGGATTGTCTGTTTTTCCTTTTTCTTATTGTTAGGGTGGGAGTGATAGACCCTTGTGGCTGCCTCTATCCTAAGTAGAAATGGAACTGGGAAAGGTGTTTGGAAAAAGCAAACACTAAGACCTGCGGATGCTGATGGCCACTGCAGTAGCATTGTTTCTAGAAGGCCTTCCTTTCCTTGAATATCTCAGCCTAATATAAGTTTCTCTTGCTTCCAAACCTTTTTCCCATTTGTGTGGATATTCATCAATGAGTCTCAGGGTTGGAAGAGTCCGTAAATGTCACTTTATCCAATCCTGCATTTTATTTTCAAATTTACATTCTGCCATGTGGCACCTTTCTAAAAGTTGTCTTGATCTTTTACTTAAATTTTATATTTAATATAGCCCAGTGTGTATATATGTCCATCCTCAGCCCATCTCTACTACCGTGTGCCAATTAGTTTCCATAGCAATATTATGAACAGAAAATTTGCTATCAGTTTGACTGGGAAGGAATGTTCTTTGCTGAAGGACAGGAAGGAGACAGAACCATATTATCTGTTTTTACCACATTTTTTAAAATGTATTGCCAGAGTCAATTTTAGGATGCAATTGGGTTAAATTAGTAGCTTGAAAAGAAAACTCAGTAGCCAGAAGTAAGGTGAACATTAAAACTTTTGAACTTTGACCATGATATTGAACATTATGGCTGACCATTCGGGGTTAAAAGGTTAGAAAGAGGGCGGACTGAATAGCAATGTATTTTTGGTCTGCTTAGAATTATAGCCTCCTTTGGAAATTTTTGGTAAGCTGCCATAGATCAGGATTAGAATAAAGGCCATAAATATGGTTCAAAAAATGTCCTTCGACATTTCATTATATGGTTTGCTATTGGCTTTAGTGGTAGTGCATTATCTGAAATGATGTAAATGGTGTTTAAGTTTGTCTTTTCCTATGAGTAAGTAGTATTGTATGTAGAGATTTCCGTTCCTATTACTTAAATAGATCACCACAGTAGTTTGGTACATAGTTGCCCTACACATAATTACTGCGTGGCTATTATTAGGAAAATTGTGTGGGTAAAATCAACCCTGCTATTTGGTTATGTCTGAACCTATTGCCCATCTGCTAAGCAATATGAGGTCAAAATAAATACCAGGTAGCTCTGATGATGGTCTTTTTGGAGGTGGGTTTAACTCTTCTCTCTACAAGCCCAAAAACTGCAACAAGAGGTGTCATCAGAGATGAAAAGCAATCTAAAATTAAAAAACCCAAACCCAGATTGTTACTCCCAGCACTGTGCTTTGCCACTGAACCTTACTCAGGGGTTAAATTACTTCTTTTAAACCAGGACTCCTTCATACACATCATTGTAAGTTACAGTCATCAGTTAGGCTACAAAATAATTCTTCAAACAAAGTTGAGATTATTGTATACTAATTAGTCTGCATTAGGTCATAAAAGAAATTTTGACATATATAATATAATGTTACTAACTTTTGCAAGCTGGCATTTTCAAGTTGTATAAAGAGTACATCACTTTATCAAAGACATTGCTTTCATACAATTATATCAGTTATCTATTGTCAGCAATAATGCTGTGTAACAAGCAAAGGAAACAATAAGTGAAACAAAATGACAACCTACAGAATGGGAGAAAATTTTTGCAAATGAAACCGACAAAGGCTTGATCTCCAGAATATATAAGCAGCTCATATGACTCAATAAGAAAAGAACAAATGACCCAAACCAAAAATGGGCAGAAAACCTAAACAAGCAATTCTCCAAGGAAGACATACAAATGATCAATAGGCACATGAAAAAATGCTCCATATCACTAATTATCAGAGAAATGCAAATCAAAACTACGATGAGGTATCACCTCATACCAACCAGAATGGCCATCATTCAAAAGTCCACAAATGACAAATGCTGGAGAGGCTGTGGAGAAAGGGGAACCCTTGTACACTGCTGGTGGGAGTGCAGTTTGGTGCAGCCACTGTGGAAAACAGTGGACTAGGAATAGACTTACTATATGGCCCAGGAATCCCACTCCTGAGCATATATCTGGAAGGAACCTTACTTCAAAAAGACACCTGCACCCCAATGCTCGTAGCATCACTATTTACAATAGCCAAGACATGGAAACAGCCTAAATGTCCATCAACAGATGACTGGATAAAGAAGAGGTGGTATATTTATACAGTGGAATACTATTCAGCCATAAAAACTGACAACATAATGCCACTTGCAGCAACATGGATGTTCCTGGAGAATGTCATTCTAAGTGAAGTAAGCTAGAAAGAGAAATAAAAATACCATATGAGATTACTCATATGCGGAATCTAAAAAAAAAAACCAACAGAAACAGACTCATAGACATATAATACAAACTTGTGGTTGGCAGGGTGATGGGGGGAGGGAAGGGACTGGGATTTCAAAATGTAGAATAGATAAACAAGATTGTACTGTGTAGCACAAGGAAATATATACAGGATCTTGTCGTGGCTCACAGCAAAAGAGAATGTGACAATGAATGTATGTATGTTCATGTATAGCTGAGGGATTGTGCTCTGCACTCGAATTTGACACAACATTGTAAAATGACTATAACTCAATAAAAAAATGCTGTGTAATAAACAACCACAAAAAGCTTACTGACATACAAAAAGATAAATTTATGAGTGCTGTGGGTCAAGTGGGCAGTGTTTCTGGTCTTGAGTGGAGGGCTCACTCATGTGTTTGTGGTCAGCTAGTGGGTTAGCTGGTGGGTCAGCTGGGTGCTGGTTGATTTGGGAGCACCTCAGACAACTTGATTCACCTCTGCAAGGTCTTTCATCTTCTGGAAGACTAACCTAAGGTTGTTCTTTTAGCAGTAGCAGGGTCATAGGGAGTGTGAAAGGGCAGAAGGCCATTTGAGACCTAAGTTTGGAATGAGCACATGGTTACTTCTGCCACATTTTCTTGGCCAAAGCAAGCCACAAGTCAAGCCCAGGTTCAAAGGTGGGGAAGGAGACTCCTTTATGTCATATAGCAAAGCATATGCTTGAGGGGATTGGTGAGAACTGTCACCAACTGTACAATGAAGTTGTTCTGGTTACTACTGCTGCCACACATTCCTGAAACTTAGTGATGTAAAACAGTATCTTATTTTGTTTTCTATGTCTGTGAGTCTATTTCTATTTTGTAAATAAGTTTATTTGTGTCTTTTTTTTTTAATTCCACATATAAGTGATGTTATGGTGTTTTTCTTTCTCCTTCTGACTTACTTCACTTAGAATGATGATCGCCAGGTCATTATGGTTACTGGGGGGAAAGGGGGTAGGAAGGGATAAATTGAGAATTCAAGATTTGCAGATGCTAACTACTATGAGTAAAATAGATAAACAACAAGTTTATACTGTATAGCACAGGGAACTATATTCAATGTCTTATAGTAACCTATAATGAAAAGGAATATGAAAACAAATATGCATATGTATATGTATGACTGAAACATTATGCTATACACCAGAAATTGACACAACATTATAAACTGGCTATACTTCAATTTAAAAGAAGAAAGTTTAATGTTAACTGAAAAAAAAAAACCCAACAGTATCTTATTTTGCTCATGATTTTGTAGTTCAGGCATTTGGGAAGGGCTTAGCTTGGTAGTTCTCATTTGGGAGTCATGGGGGCTGAATCTGTAGTCATCTGAAAATTCAGGGAGGCATCCTGGATGGCTCCTTTACGGGGCTAGAAGTTGATACCTTTACATGGCTTTTTCAATATGTAAGTAGTCAGACTTCTTTCATGGCAATGGCTTCCCTCAGAGTAGTGTCCCAGGTGAATAAGGCAGAAGCTGGACAGCCTTGTCTGATGTAGTCTGGGGAGACACATGTCTTCACTTCCAGCACCTTCTATTGCTAACAATGTTATATCAGCCCAAATTCAAGGGGAGGTGAAATAGACACTACTTCTTGGTGCAAGAAGTGTTGGAGAATTTGCAGATGTTTTAAAAAATCTCCACAAATCTGCAATTATTCACAGAGAGAAATCAATTCTCCCATTCTGTGATGTTAAATCACAGTGCTATTATCTTCAAATCTTTAGCACTTACCATTTCTATTAAGTAGTGCATTTACAATTTCCATACACAGATTTCTTTTCTTATTTTGCATAGTTCTGTATATTATAAAGTAACTCAGGAAATGATTAAAGGTAGCTGTTTATTTCATTCCGAATTCTCAATGATCTTTCAGAAAATGCATACATACATACATACTTTATACATAGTTTAATTAGAATATATATTTGTGTTTTCATTTTTTAAAGTTAGTTTATAGACAGTAAAAGCTTGTAATTTTAGAAATTCTAGTAATTCTAGGAATTCATCAAGCTAATAATATCATAATTGGCTTAGCAGTTTCCCATTTTAGGTATCTCAGTTATTTACAATTACACTAACTTGATGGCACCACTTATTGGATATCTATTGCTGTGTAACAAATTGTCCCAAAATTTAGCAGCTTAAAACAATAACCATTTATGACTTCACGTGGTTTCTGTGGGTCAGGAACCTAGGAGTGGCTTAGGCCCTCATTGTGTCTCTCATGAGTTTTCAGTCAAGCTGTTGCTGGGGCTGTGGTCTCATCTGAGGGCTTCACTGGGCTGGAGGATTCATGTGGCAGGTCTGGGAGGCTTCAGTTTCTGGCCACTTAGATCTCTTCATAGGGCTGCTCATGACATGGCAGCTGACTTCCCCAAGTGAGTGATGAGAGGAGGAGGGAGAGAGAAGGAAAGAGAGAGAAAGGGGGTGGGGGTGGAGAGAGACAGAGAGAGACAAAGAGACAGAGAGAGAGGGAAAGATGCAGACCAAATGGAAGAAGTTGAGAGTTTTTTATAGCCTAATCTTGAAAGTTATATACCTTCACTTCTGTCATATTCTGTTGATCATACAGATCAACCCTGGTGCAGTGTGAAAGGGGACGACACATGGGCGTGAATGCCAGGAGTTGGGGATCATTAAAGGGGTCACTTTGAAACCTCAGCACACATTGCTATAAACATCTTGGCACAAATTGCTTTTTATTGATGAATGGGAAGGAGACAGTTACTCTCAGCGTACCCCCCCCCCGCCCAAGTGTAGATCATAGAGATTAACAGTTCAGCAGCACCTTTTTAAGGAAATTGTAAAGTATCTTTACAAATATTTCTTTACATTATAAGATATTCTTATATTTTACATGTGTACATAAAATACTTCAGAACAGTTTTCAAAACATGTAGCTGCTGGTGCACTTCCAGAAAGTACCCTCAATAGGCTGTGGTTTGAGAAAAAGAGAAATAGGAGAGAGGGCAACTTCTGGGTCCCATCATGTCCCAGAACCTTTTTTCTTCTTAAATTTAGTTCCTGGTTTCCATAACTTAGGCCACACTGCTCCCAACTTAATATAAGCCACTGCCATTAATAGTTTCTTTAATGGAAAAACTTTAATTGGAAAGAAATTTAACCATTACAAAACAGCACATGTCCTTCACATTTACGCGCAGTTACAGTTCTGCTATCTTTACCACTTTCAAGGCGGCATAAAGGAAGTGTGTACCAGACCAGTGGACTGAATGGGCTGCTCTATGTCAGGTGGTCTTTAAAGCTTTTATTACAATCTGTGAACCAATTTAATATGGCATAAATGAAGACTCCCACATTTTGTGAGTTCACACCCCTCTCTTTGCCATTTATATGAGATAAAATACAACTGATTCATTTTCAGGTCTGTAAAAATCTTTTCAGCCTTTCCAGAAATACATCTGGATTCATTTACATGATGCACTTTCAATCATTTCAAAATTTAATAAGTTTTATAGCACCTTCCATGTTGTGAGCTCTCAATAAATTGCCATTACCAAGTTAAATGATGGGGTAATAAGGACAGGACTCTGGTTGTTTATACTAATGACAAGGTTTACATTTATAATGATGTCCCAGCAACCAAGGGGGCAGGAGGAGCACCTGTAAGAGGTGTGTGTGTGGGGAAGGGCTGCCTTTTAAAGCTTGCCATGAGGATTATGCTATGCGAATAAACTGAACCATGTGTGGGTGGTCCTCTCTCTGCCCCCTTCTGCTTTTAAATACTTAGAAGAGCTGCCAAAGTACCTATAGAAGGTGTTTGATTTAAAAGGTTTAAAAGGAAACACTCCAGTTTGCCTTCTTGTAGGTACATGCGAATGAGCAGAGTTTGCAGCTGCATGGAGGGATAAAGAAAAACTCTGAGCATTTAACAGAATTTGGGGGAAAATCATGCCAAGAGAGCCTTTGACCAAGAAATTCTTATAGATTTATTATACCCAGTACCTGAACTCCATCTGTGACACCAGGGTTACAGTTCTGCAAGCTCTTAACCCCACAGCTGATCTGGTCAGCTTCTGGCTGCCCTGGGACCTGCTGCAGCTTGCTGCAGTTGTTTGTGGACTTTGAGAAAGCAAGATGATTATTTGCATATTTCCAGAATCTCTACTAGATTCTTCACTTTCCACTTTTCACAAGGAAACTTTTCTAGGATACACAGCACACCAGTATCTGAATGGCAGTGCGTTCTCTTTGACGTATCTCTTTAGGGGTGGTGGGGGCTTCACCAGTGTGGAGAGGTCAGAGTCAGAACATGTTGCTCCTTATGGGTTGGAGACTGCCTGCATATGCCAGGACTAAATTAAGCCACGTTATCCCATTAAAGATGGCTTTATGTATTAGAATGTGTGTATATATGTGATTGATAACATATATGTCAGTAGTTGGTAATAATAAAAGATTGAAAGCAATATAACAGTCTATCAAAGGCACTTGTTAAAATAAACTATGATAGAGCCACCAGTGGAATACTACACAGCTATAAACAGAATGTACCATTATGAGATGAGCTCTAAGACTTGTAAGTATGAAAGGCAAGGTGCAATACAGAGCATATAAATGATGTACTTACTGTATTTAAAGAAAAAGAAAGGAAGAGTATATACTTGTTTACTTGAGTGTTATAACATTTTCTAGAAGGCTATACATGAGCTAATAATATTGGTTGCCTCTAGAGAGGAAACTGAGCAGCTGGAATATAGAAATGGGATGGGTATTGTTCATTGTATAGTCTTTTGTGCCTTTTGAATTTTATCAAGTAAATAAGATGGAAACAAATATTGAAAGAAAACAATGTTGGAACAAAGTTGGCAGAAGTGAACCCCCAGAGGGCAGAGAGCCAAGCCAAGCCCCGTCTCATCCCCAACCTTTTTTTTTTTTTTTTAACCATTTTACTCCCAGTGTGTAGTGCTTGAAACATGGTAGATCTTCAACGAATATTGTTAACTGAAAAATACATACCATGTGGAAAATCACCCTTCATTTTTATTATATTATATTAAGAATATATATTATATTCTTAAAAATTAGTGTCATTCAATATGAAAATTATCTTGGTCAGAAAGAAAAAACAAACAGAAAAAACAAAGGAATTCAGAATGAAAAGTCATCTGGGTCAGGAGTTTGGATTTGGAAACATATTTTTATCAATGTTTGTTAACAATTTTCCTACTCTGTGTAAATCCCTGTCTTCAGATTTAAATAGTTGATTATGTGAACTGAAGTTGTAGAATGAGAGACCTTTATCACAACTGGGTGCTCATAAACTTGGTAGTTTAAGACAGGCTGAGTCCTGGGTCTGTTTCTCTTTCCATTATACTCATCTTCCCATCTTCCTCCCTATCTACTTGACTGACATTTCATTGTTGGTGAGTGGCAGACCCGATGGACCTCCCACCAGAGAGTAGACTCTTGAGGGCCTTGACTATAACCTGCTAGGTGCCATGATTCTATGATGCAGGGTACTGTTGGGTGCTTTGGGATAGGCTAGCCTGGATATGGAGGGATTGAAATTGTGTATTGTGTTGTTTTCACCCATATTTGCACACTTGATTTAAAATCAGGAGATGTCAAGAAAAGTAAGCCAATAATTTGTCATGTTCCATAATCCTCTGGTTGGTCCCAAACAGTGAATTCTGGCTACACAGTAACTGTGTGGGGAGAATGAATGACAGCTGATACCAACACGATATTTCAGGTGAAATGTGACTATGACATCCAGAGACAGACAAGTGAATTGTACAAAAAGGACCCTTGCATTCACATGAGAGGAATTTCTCAGTCTGGAAGAAGTTAATTGAATTCCAAATTGAGCATGTGTTACTGAAAGAAGAGATAGGGTGAAAAGGAAATGTCCTTTGTGAACCCTGGTAGGGGCTTTTGTACAACTCTAATGTGTAAAGGCATGTTATATAGCCAATTCCAGTTGAAATACAAGTTTTCTGAGATACCACAACCAAACCAAAACAAAAAAGTGATGCTATTAAGTATGTAAACAGAGGTGTATGAAGAATGGATTGTAAAGGCTTACATCCAGTTATTTACATATAAGAAAACCAAAGCTAAAATTAAGTGACTTTTATGTAGGAGAAACAAGAGAAGAGGATATGAAATAATTATTTCCTTTTTGTTGTAGTTAAAAATTTTTCTTAAACTAACTGCAAAATCTTACCCATGTATGGGGTAATAAATGGTCCTTGAGATGAGAGTGAATCTCTTTTCTGGGTGTGAGGTTTGAATAATAGAGTTTTCTCTATTATTCTCAAACCATCACCCCAGAGTAGATGCAGAACTGCATGGCCTATCTTTGAAGTCATGACATTTAAGATCTTAAATTTGGTGCTCTAAGAGGTATCTTGAAGGCTTGTAAACATGCAGATTCCTGGGCCCCAGTCTTGGGGATTCTGATTCAGTAAATTAGGATTGGAACCCAGGAATATGAATGTTCTTCAAGCATGCTAGAAGATTTGGATGCAGATGGCTTATGGATGGCTTTCTCTTTTAGAAACTCTGTTCTCCTGTTTCTGTTTTGTTTTTTGTTTATGACTTTTTTTGTTTTTATTTTGTTTTGTTTTGCTATATAAAGGCTAACTTTTACTAGACAGCAAAGCCAAAAAAATATTAAAGCTGTGGTCGGCAACCTACAGCCCATGGACCAAATCTGACTCTCTTCCTATGTGTGTAAATATAGTCTTATTGGCACACCACCATGCACATTTGTTTACATATTGTCTGTGACTGCTTTTGTGCTATGGGGCAGAGATGAGTGGTTGGGACAGAGACTGAATGGCTAGCAAAACTGAAAATATTTACTATCCGATCCTTCACAGAAAAAGTTTGCCAAGCACCATGTTAAAGGAAGAACATGTGCCTGATATATATGTTTCCCTAGGAACAAATAAGACCTTCACCAGAAGACTGTGATATTGGGCTAGTAAATCAGGAATCTGTTTCCATTAGCCAGGAAAATTAAAAAGACTCAGAATGGAGTAAATTCAAAATAGAAGATTAAAGTAAAGTGGCATAGGTCTTGAAGGAGAAGATATGCCTTAGGTCACTGAAATAAATGATTTATTTACCAAAGCATGGCTTGGGGTGACGGACACACTTGGCCCCCTGCTGGGTGTGACTCTGGTGTTTTTCACACAAGATGTGTTCTAATCTCACTTTTCACTGGAAGTAGACAGGTGCATGAACTAACCTGGGGAAGGAGGTAACACAAAGGTCTTCATTTTTCCATTGACAGAGAATGCTGTCATTAATCCAGTTAGTGGGAAATGAATTTCTTGGCTTTGATAATTAAGCTGGCAAAGCGAATTTGGTTCCAACATTTTAATGAGCGAGTGTGGGTGGCCAACAAATTGCAGGTTCAGACATAAATGTTTCAAACGTGGGTGGCTGGCTTTTAACCCCAGGGCACATTCTGTGATTGTAAGAAAGTTTTAGGCTGGTAGCCAAGTTCAAAGAGTATTCGCCAAATATTAAGAAAAGTATGAACTGCTCTAAGGAATATTGTATTATTTGAGGACAGGATTATGTTATCCATTGAGTGTGCTTGGGATGATAAGTTAACACCATTGAGTCCATTCAAATTATGTATTTGTGAAGATTCACATGTAGGTATTTGTAGTTGCACTTCATACACAGGCGATTATCTTGAAGGAGAGAGAGAAATGAGAAAGGACAGAAGTGGATTTGCTCCTCCTGTCCTATTTTCTAGTGCCTAACTCTTTAAGGTTTTCAGACCCATATAGTACTTTTTATTCAGTCTTGGTTTTCTATCTGGTGAGTAATCAAAATCTGGGCTCTTATGTAATGTAAGACCTCCATGTGGAAGAAAATGTTTGGACCCAAAAAATGAAGGGTTAATACTTCCATTGAATTTTCGCTTCCTTAGGGAGGCTACAATTGATGCAGAGTCTCTCTGGGTTCTGTGAGTGAACCTCACATCACAAAGAGAGGGCAGATTTGCAAAAGAAAGTAATAGATTTCAATTTAGTTTGCTTTCAGCCTGAAAAATGGTCTGAATTCAATCGCTGATCCTGGTAGCAGAGATAGTAATGAAATGCAAAGCAAGTATGGCTTAAATTTTAAAGGAAATTGTATAAAATACCAGTGTGGCTTCTTGAATTACTCCCTCCTGTTACTCAGTAGAACGAAATATGATTTGACATAATGTTCATCATGTAGTTATCCTGAGCTTAGAAAACTAAACCCTGTTACCTCATACTACTTACATTTGCAAAAGTAATCAAGACTGTGACTTGAATTAGACTGGAAAATCTATTGACTTAGAAAGATAGAAAGATATTGGAATCTCTTACATTACTTTCTCTTATTTCCCTACCAACAACTTATACAGGCTTTGTATGTTTTCTGATTGAAGGGTAGCCAGATGGATAATAATACATTTTATGCTCTTAAAGGTGTTAAGAATTGGAGTTACATCTTTTGCCTATTGTTTTCAAAAGTCAATATGCTGTGGGTATTAAAAAGTATTTTTTTTGTGTGTGTTTGTATTGTTACCAAAGCTGTTGCCCCAGAATCATACCCCTGCCCTTCCCTCTAATAGAAACCAATTACTCTTACCTAACTTTCAGGAGGAAACTGCAAAGAGAAAAAACAAGAACTGGTTAGAACCAACCAGGCCCAAGGTGGTGGAAGATCTGACTTCCAGTAGACCTTGAGGCTCACTTACACTCATTGTAATGCATAACATGCTAAATGACACACCTGCCAGTGCCATGGTAGTTGACAGTTGCCATAACAACCATTGAAAAATCCCAAACAGGGACTGAAAAGGAGTGTTGCATCAGTTCGAGTCCAAACCACATCCTTGTTCTTGGATAAGCCGTGAATATTCCTCCCACTCTTTCCAGTTACCTCACGTTTACCTCCACCTTCCTATATATTTGGTTATATCTGCTCGAATTGAGTTGAGAAGTTGATTTGCAAACTAGGTTCCCACTTCTCCATTCTTTGGCCATTGAATAAACTTGTGCTTTTCCAGTCTCAGCATTGGTTTTGGTATTGGCTATGTGAATCCAATTGGAAAAAGAACCTCCCTGATGGAGACAAAGGGTCTTGGCTCTCTGGGCCTGGGCCCTAGTGCAGGTCCAGTCAACCAATTCAGTAACAGTGTTCATAGTAATGTAACATTCATGAATAGTGATGAATCATGAGTGTGATAGTCAAGATCAGTTAACAGTCTCTTCTTTCATTGCACCAAATGTAGTGGAGCCTACCTGGAATCTTTATGTGAATGAAAAGGGAGAAGAAACAGCATCTACTACTGAAAGTTCCTCTACTTCAGAGTAGCCTCATTATTCACTCCTCATTCCATGAAACTCTGCTTCTTATTCCCCAACTATTCTGGGTTTCATTTCCTTCGCTGTTTTTTCTTGTTCTGCTTCTTTCTAGAATGCCCTTACAGCCCATCTGTACCCACTAGTGGCTCCCATGTCAGGTGTTTTGCATCAGACTGCATGTATTTGTTTGTCCTTCCAGATAGCAAGCCTCAAGTTCAGGTCTGATTCCTTTGTGTATTCCCAGTGTGTTGCAGAGCTTGGCAAAAAATAGGTGCTCAGTTAGTACCATCTGAAGGTGTTGGTATATTAAAATCTCTAATCTTTTTCCTGTAAAAACCATTTCTTTAGACATGATTTCAAACCTATAGAAAAGTTGTAAGAATAAAATAAAAATCTTAGATACTTTTCACCCAGATTCCCTCAAATTAATAGTTAACCACACTTGCTTCTCTCTTTCTTGCTCTTTCTCTCTTTCTACATCTATGTGTATATACATATATCTCCTCTATATCTGTCATTTTAATTTTCTGAACTGTTTGAGAGTTGGTTGAAGACACAATGTCCCATTACTCTTTAAAGCATTAATACATATTTCCTAAAAAATAAAGAATTCTCTTTTACATAACCACAGACATAACCATCAACATTAGGATATTAACCCAGATATAATTCTACTTGTTAGTACTTTGATGCCACTGAAATTTTGTCAGTTGTCCCACTAATGTCCTTTATAGGTCCAAGATCTGGTTTAGAATCATGTATTACTTTTAGTTGTCATATCTGTTTAGTCTCTTTCTGGAGCAATTTTTTTCCATCCAAATTAACAACTTTGTAGAAGGTTCCTTAATTTGAAGTTGTCTGATGGTTCCTCATGGTTGGATTCAGATTATGCTTTCTTAGGGGCAGGAATAAATACCAGAGAAGTGGTTCTGAGTCCTCAGTGCATCATGTAAGGGAGTACAGGGTGCTGGCTTGTTTTATCACTGGTGATGTTAACTTTTATCACTGTGATAAAATGGCATCTGCCAGATTTCTACATACAAATTCAAGTATCATGTCATGAGGCGCTATTGAAAACTATGTAAATATTCTGCATTTCATCAGATCCTTATTCATTTATTTTAATGTCCATAGATTATACTTGACAGAATCAGTTATTATTAAATGTGTTTATTGCCAGGTTGTCACCAATGGTGATTTTCTACATTCTTATTCTTTCTACTTTTATTGCCTGACATTCCACTATCAAGTAGAATTTTCTCTTCTTCTTTATTTAAGTACACATTCATGAAGTCTTATTGGATTCGGTGGATTATAACTCATTACTATCATTTATTTTGGAGTTCTAAATTTCCCAGATTTGGCCAGCAGGGGCTCCATCAAGCTGGCTCTTATGTCCTATGACATATATTCATCATTCTTTGAGACCTCCTTTTTTTTTTTTTATGGTCCAATAAGATGTTCCAGATTCACCTTGTACTTTTCCTGCCTTGGAATCAACAATTTCTTCAATGGTATCTGGTTCTTTTTAGTAGAGAACAGTATTTAAAAACCAAGATCACGGTGCCAGGTATGCACCTTGCTACTGGAAGGTCACTGCTTCTAGGCCTTGTCAGTGAACACAGCTAGAAAATATGTGACTACACACACACACACACACACACACACACACACACACACACACATTACTATACTGATTTCTATATCTGTCTATTTATCTATTATAGCCTTCTGCTTACATTGATACTTTAATTCCAGTGCAACACCCTGGGTTTATTCTAGTCAGAAGAATAATACCTTTTCCATATTTATAACCTCCTCTGACTGAAAAGAAACTAACTTCAGTTATTTTCAATATATTTCCTTATTTGCTCAATCCCTATGAACAACCAACCCCCATACTTGTGGGCTGCCTCCTTGTTTCTGACCCCACTGGCCTTGACCCCACATGAAAAAAAAGTCCTTAATTAGCAAGATGTATGAAACAGAAGAGAGAGAGAAAGAGAATATAGTAATCCACACAGTCTGTAAAACCAAGCTATCATACAGTCTCAAGGCAGGTTTTTGACATATAGACATACAGAGCCTAAGTAACCATCAGCCATGAAACACTTCTGTGGGGGAGTATGAGTAACTTACTGTTTATTAAATGATATGAACAAAACTGATTTTCATTCCTTTGGGATGGGTTTGTAATCTCAAAGGTAAAAAATAAATGTCTAAGCCTAAAGCATTATTTTTGTATTGAAAGTCAAAATCTTACTGAAAGAACTTGAAAAGGCAAACTATATATAATGTGGGTAGTGGAAAACAATTTTTTTTTGAAAGAGCAAATAAAATTTAATTGTTTTTCTTAATAAGCTAATTAAATAAACTGACTATTAAAAAGAGCTGATGCAGTTTATTCATGGCTCTTATATGACTTGTGAATGTTTGTGTATTTGGAGGTGAGTGGGTATACTTGCATGTGTGTGCACATGCCCAGATGAGGGTGAGTTTCCCCACATCTTTCAACATCACCAGTTGGGTATAAATAATTTCCTTTGGTTTTAGAAGAGACAGTTGTAAAACACCATTCTTTTAGCTGAAAAATGTGAAATATGACACAAAATGCTGATTTTTGGAGACTTTTTCTTACACAACTGCATGCTTTTTCAGATTGCATTAAAGTTTATGACAAGACCTAAAAGTAGGATTTAGAAAGGTTTTTTTTTTTTTTAAATTAAAATCCCGAATATAGCAAACTCCAGCTAACAGATATTCTTGAAATCAACAGTAATCTGATTGCCTACAGAGCACAGTTGCCCTCCTATGTTTTAAGCTACAGAGGAACTGTGCACTTTTGTGATAAACATAATTTAGAGGAGGATTGTATTTTCTTCCTTAATTTATTAGCTATCGGTATTGCCTTGTCTTGTTACTCATACTTCTTTTCATTATTCAACTGATAGCACAGAAAAAGGACTGGTAGCAGTACAACTTAATTTGAAAGGGTGAGAAATAAAGGCTTTTTAAAAACTTGTTAGACTTAGTTAGAAAGATTAACTTGTGTGTTTAGAGTTTCTGCTCTCTGGTGGATTGTATCTTGTGTACTATAGATTGAGGTAAGAGGGATTTTTGCAGAATTTTAGATTCAAAGTGGAGTGATGTAACCAAGATGGTAGAGTAGAAGACCCCAGCTCCATTCTACTACAAAGATCAACAATGAGACAGCTATCCACAAGCAAAACTAACTCTGGGAGAGCTCTTAGTTTCCTTAAGAAACTTGAGCAACACATTGGACCAAAAAACTTGAGAATAACCATACAAAAGGGAAGGAAGGAAAGGTTCATTTTGCATACATTAGTCCATCCCTGAGCCATCATTGCTTTATCTGAAGAGAGAACTCCCCAGATAGGAAGAGTTTGCTTCTCTGGGAAAGGGTGAACAACCAGCTCCCTCAGACTTCTGGGGCACCATACAAAGAACCTGCTTTTGTTTCCCATCACAGCCTTTGCAGTAGTCTCTGTTGTCCATTCACAGTGCTCGTCAAGGCAGCACACCTAGAGATGCTTTGGGCACTAGGGGCCTGAGGTGACAAGTCACAATGTCCCCCTGGACCTGGAGCCACCACATTCCCCTACACTAGAACCAGGGTCCCAGCATGCTCTCCCATGCCCTCACCCACAGTTGAAGGTCTTTCCTTACTAAAGTCAGTCTAGAAAGTCTGGAAGAGGTGACTTTCAGATGTTCGAACATCTACACAAGGCTACAGGGGTCATGAAGAATTAGGGATGCTCTACACTGGAATTTGACACAACATTGTGAAATGACTATAACTCAATAAAAAAAAAGATGTATTGCTCTCATCACATTGTGTACACCTTAGACTTACACAATGTTATGTGTCAATTATATCTCAATAAAGCTGAGAAAAAAGAAAAAAAAAAAAGAATTAGGGAAACATGACGTCACCAAAGGAACACAATAAACCTCCAGTAACTGACCTAAAGAAATGTACATGCGGAAATTACATGATAAAAAATTAAAATGAGAAGATGCTTGAGAGCTACAGGAGAACACAGATGAGAAACAATATAATGAACTCAGAAAACAATACAAGAACAAAATAAGAAGTTCAACAAAATTTTTTTTTTTAATATTCAAAAGAATCAAACAGATTTTGGGGCTGAAGAGTATAGTGACTAAACTGAAGAATTCAGTAGAGACCTTCAACATAAGACTGGACCAAGCACAATAAAGAATCAATGAGCTTGAAGACAGATCATTTGAAATTATCTTGTTAGAGGAGGAAAAAGAGAAAAATAATGAAAAGGAATGAAGAAAGCCTACAGGACTTGTGGTCCACCCCTAAGAGAAGAAATCTATGCATCATTAGGGCACAGAGAAGTGGGGAGAAAGGGTTAAAATTTTATTTAAAGAAATAATGACTAAGAACTTCCCAAACCTGGGGAGAGATTTGGATAGTCAAGTTCAGGAAGCTAATAGGCCACACCAAAATTTCGATCCAAAATATCTTCTCCAAGACACATTGTAATAAAACTGTCTAAAATCAAAGACAAAGAGAATTTTAAAAATGTTTTTATTGAAATATAGTTGGTTTACAATATTGTGTTAATTTCTGGTGTACAGCATAGTGTTTCAGTTTTATGTATATATATTCCTTTTCATTTTCTTCTTCATTATAGATCATTACAAGATATTGAATATAGTTCCTGTGCTATATGGTATACTTTATTGTTTATCTGTTTTATATATAGTAGCTAGAATCTGCAAATCCTGAACTTCTAATTTATCCCTTCACCTCCCCTTTCCCCACAAGTAACCATATGTTTGTTTTCTATGTCTGTGAGTCTGTTTCTGTTTTGTAAATAAGTTCGTGTCATTTTTTTAGATTCCATATGCAAGTGATATCATATAGTATTTTTCTTTCTCTTTTTGACTTACTTCACTTAGTATGACAATCTCCAGGTCCTCCCATGTTGCTGCAAATGGCATTATTTTATTATTTTCGACTGGTGTGAGGTGGTCACTCATTGTAGTTTACATTGCATTTCTCTAATAATTTGCGCTATTGAGCATTTTTTCACGTGCCTATTGGCCATTTGTATGTCTTCATTGGGGAAATGCTTATTTAGGTATTCTGCCCATTTTCAGATTATGTTCTTTGCTGTTGAGTTATATGAGCTATTTGTATATTCTGGAAATTAAGCCCTTGTCAGTTGTATCTTTTGCAAACATTTTCTCCCATCTCATAGGTTGTCTTTTTGTTTTGTTTAAAAAGAGAGAATTTTAACAGCAGAGAAAAAAAAAAGTTCTCTCATACAAAGGAATCCCCATGAGTCTACAGGCAGATTTCTCAGTAGAAACCTTGCAGGCCAGGTAAGAGTGGGATGATATATTCAAAGTGCGGAAAGAGAAAAAAACCAACCAGGAATACAGTTAACCCTTGAACAACACAGGTTTGAACTTCATGGGTCCACTTATTCACAGATTTTTTTTTCAATAGTAAATACTGCAATACTACACGATCCACAGTTTGTTGAATCTGAGGATGTGGAACCACAAATATAGAGGACCAGTGGATACAGAGGGCCCATGTATACAGAGAGCCAACTGTAAACTATATGGGGATTTTCAACTGTGTGAAGGGTTGGTCCCCTAACCTCCATTTTGTTCAGGAATGATCTGTACTCTATTCAGAAATGGAGGTTTTCCCTAAGAAACAAAAGCTGAGGGAGTTCGTCACCACTAGACCCACTTTAATACTGAAAGGAGTTCTCCAACCTGAAATGAAAGGATGCTAACTGGTAACTTGACAACGTGAAAATATACACTGGTAAATGTGAGTATATAGTCAGATTCAGAATACTCTCATGCTGTAATGTTAACCACTTAATTCTAGTGTAAGGTTAAAGGACAAAAGTTTGAAAAATACCTATAGCTACAATAATTTGTTAATGGATGTACAACACAAAAGATGTAAATTGTGGCATCAAAAACATACAATGTTGGGGGTGAGTAGTAAAAGGGTAGAATTTTTGCATGCAATTGGAGTTTTGTTGTTAGCTTTAAATAGACTGTTGTATCTATAAGGTGTTTCAACTAAGTCCCTGTGACTACAAGACAAAAATGTATAGTAGATATGCACAAGATGAAGAGAAGGGACTCAAAATATACTGCTATGGAAAATCATCCGTTTACAAAGGGAGACAGCAAAGAGGAAGAAAGGAACAAAGGAACCACAAAAAAGCCAGAAAACAATTAACAAAATGATAATACTAAGTTCTTCCTGCTATTAATTACTTTAAATGTAAATTGATTAAATTCTTCAATCAAAAGGCACAGGGTGACTGAAGGGATAAAAAATGAGACCCAATTATACACTGCCTATAAGAGGCTCCTTTAGCTTCAAGGACACACGTAGGCTCAAAGTGAAGGAATGGAAAAAGGTATTCCACACAAACAGAAATGAAAAGGGAGCAAAGATAGCTATACTTATATCAGACAAAATGGATTCAAAATGGATGAAGAAGAAAAACCTGACAACCCACAGTGAAAAAGAATGTGACAATGAATATATGTATGTTCATGTATAACTGAAAAATTGTGCTCTACACTAGAAATTGACACAACATTGTAAACTGACTATAACTCAATTAAAAAAAAAAACTGACAACTGCACCTTCAAGTGATGATTAGCTTATGTTTGATGTTTTAATCCTCAAGGTAAAGTTCTAGTCTTTCACTACTTGTCTGTAGCAATTTTCCTATCATTTATAAATGATCACCAAAAAAATACTCATGTTTGGATTAAAGAGAGGATTTAGAAGTATTAGGATGGTTTTGACTGAGTCAAGGAAATAACAGAAAGAAGATAAAATACAGGGAGGAAATGAGAATGAAGGATCAATAACACCAGGGAAATCTGAGGATGGAATTGAGTATTTTTCCACTACAACTGAAATTTTTGGTTTGTTAGAAGCATCTGAGCCCATTTAGCTTCATGAACTTTAGATCATATTTCTGAAGCTCTAAGCTCAAGTTATGTTGATGAAGTGTGCTCAGATGGTCTGAAGAAGTTAGGTTTGGGGGCCTGAATCACAAGAATGTGTTGGATAAGCCTGGCTGTTATCTAGCTCTGAAAAATAAGATGAATTGGGCCAAGGTCTGTGCCACAGCTACTGGGTGGTTATGCAATCTCAGATATAGTAAGAGGCAATTCCTTGGCCTCCTGCTCGACAAACTCAGGGCTAACATACTCTACTTGACACAAAACACAAGCCTTCTTTGAAGGCTTACGTTATGCAATGTAATACTAATAGATAACTTTAGAGATCAACTTCTGTACACTGCTGGATGGTGGGGTGAGTGCTGTTTGAAAACATCCAGTTGCCATTTTCACTGGAGAACACTGATACACTGAAGGGGCCATAGGCTACTGGGGGATGGTTTTTGCCAGAAGGTTCATTCCTCATTTATTTTCACTAACTCTGTATCAAACTTGATGGGGATAGATAGTATTTCCTTAGCACGAGATTCTGGTCAATCGAGTTGCCTGGGTCACTTGAATCACTGTGGCATGCTATGAGAGTACAATATCCCCTTTCTAGAACTGAAAGGCAGATGGGATCCTGGGAGCCTGGGAGCCTGAAAGTGGCTAGAGAGGTGGGTTGGCAGGTTGGTCTGATTAATATGTCCCCTAATGGTAGGACAGTACATTCTACTACCCTAGGTGGAGCCTGAAGTCATTTTATTGGCTAGGATATCTTGAAATCACTTGTTTGGCTTCAGTCATGGCAAAGATGGGGCCACATTTCTGATGTGCATCCCTTTTGGATGAACACATTGTTAATTAAGCAATAGGTGCTTACTTAGCCCAAATAGTGTTGAAATTAGATCCCAAACATTTTTTCTAACCTAGGACTTGAGCCATTTAGGCACTTAAGGCAGAAGGTTATATCCTTGACATGGCTGGTAAAATCTCTTTATCATCTCTTCTCTTCACTTTTCTGCATCTCAGACAATTCCTGGAGCTCATAAGCCATCTTAAATTTTCCTGGAAAGGCTTCTCTCTGTTATGACATTGAGCCCACCTAGATAATTCAGTATAATCTCCCCACCTCGAGGTCTTCAATTTGATTACACCTGCGAAGTTCAGCCCTCCCTTTAATCGGTTGTTAAATTTAAGCCATTTAAAGTAACATATTCACAGGTTCTGGGGATTAGGATGTGGATATCATTGAGGGCCATTATTCTGCTTACCAATAAACACCAAAAAATAAGGGCATTGTTGATAGTGGCTAAGTGCAGACGATCCTGCTCTTTCTACAGTGTGAGCAACTCATAGGACATACTTTTGGGTTTGCTGGCAAATGGACTTTTGGATATTCCAATTATCACCAAAATAGATTCAATTAATTTTATTCTCTTTACAGAGTGGAACAAGGTTCTGAATAAAAAGAATTATAAACGATTTGTTCTTTCATTCTAAGAGAGGCGTTTGTGGCCTTCTATTGGAAAAAAGTCTAAACTTCAAATGAGATGATCTCAACAGAATTTTCATCATCATCCTGGCCACCTTGCCATGTTCTCCATTTTAAAATTAATCTAGTTTGTAAAAAGGAGTATAATTGTTAATTAAAGAGCTTACTCTCTATTTGTTAAAATAATAATGTTGACATGATATTTGGATGAACATACGTAGTTTTCAGAAACACGATAGGAAAGTCTTACCCTCAAGCATATATTTTTTAAGCGTTTTTATACATGTTTAAAAATGATTGGATTAAGGAGAGTGCAAAAGCCTTTCTGTAACAATCCATTTTCATTTGTTACTGTGAGAGACAAAAAGTTTTTCATAGAGGTTGTCAGTTGTTTCCATGCATTTACAAATGAGTTTAAACTATTCACTTTCTAGATTTTGGATAATCCTACAGGGTTTTGACTTCAGTTAAATTACTTATTTGTTTAACTTGGGTCTGACAGGTTGATATTTCAAAATACTTTGTTAGTCTTATTGTTTTTTTAAACAAAGAAAACTATAATTGTGTTGTTTAGAAATCTGATTCTTATTCTAGCACCAGATTTGAGGTCAAGAATTGTATATAGAAAGAGCTCAGAAAGAGCAATGTCATCAGCTAGTAATGCCTTTATATTGTTGTTGGAAAAATTTAGCTTGCAGAACGAGTTACAGGAATATAATATTTGGGAATACACCTAAATGATCATATGCTCCTTAAAATTAAAAAAATACATTTGTTTAAGAGGAGCAGCATATGTGATATTAAGAGCATAGACATAGAGACATTCCGTCTGGGTTGAAATCCTTGGTTCTGCCATTTGCTAGATACGTGTCCTTGGGCAGCTTGCTTTACCCCACTTGGCTTCGTTTTCCTCATCTGTAAAATGGAGGAGAAAACTAAACAAATTTATGTACACAAAGTACTTGGAGAAATACCTGATCCATAGTAAGTAAATCAAAGTGTCCACTACAATGATGATGTTGATAGTGATGATGATGATGGTTTTCATATTGAAGCTTTACAGCGAAAGTATTCATTAACCATTATTAGCACTTTTCAAGGCATAAAAAAATCCTTAAATTAATCTGATCAACAGTAGAAACAATTTAATGTTACAACATTTCATAACCAGTAGTCTGTTGCCGTTAACTTTTTATTAGTGCTCTATTTGAATAAGCCAACTAAAACCAGATTATTCTTTCTTAAAAATTAGAAAGCAGATGCTATTTATTTGGGAGGGAATTAGCAGGAATTACTCAAAATATACACTATCTACTGTAAACATGATACTATCAATTCCTTGAAGTAAGAAGTGGAAAACCCATTTAAGTTTTGTGTCCCTCATCTAATTGAGGGTGTCCAGGGACAAAGTGGATATTTCAAGTTACCCCCTGGGATTTTTTTTTTAAGTTGTTAAGTTTAAGATCAAACATGTTTAAGAGTGATAGGAAAAACAGATTCCAACCTTTATATGTGTGTGCATCCTTTACTCCCAAATTTCCTTTAATCCATGGATGCATGTTGCCTAATTGTTCCCCTCCCGCCCAACTGTCGGGGCAGGTCACGGGGGTGTGCTTAGATGATCATCTCCTTGTCTGAGTTCCCAATCTGGAAAATGCAGAAATTGTCAGCCATGCCTGGCATCATAGTGAAGCTGGGAGGGCACATGGGGTGACAGTGTACTGTGTGAAAGTCCAAGTGCCATTGTTACTAAATTTGCTCCGTCTGTCCAATCTGCTTCCAAAATTCATCTTGAATCTTTCCTGGCTCCTCCATCTCCACCTCCCTTTTTACAGCCCATCATTTCTTTTCTGGGCTCTGCACTAGCCTTTCCCTCATGGTCGCCTGTGTTCTCTTTGTCTTCACTAGTTATTTTTACCCCCTAAAATTTTTTATGAATTCAGAAATATTTAAGACGTTTTCTTATTCTTCTCTGTATTCCTCTTCTTTCTAATAGTGACTCGTAGCTTCAGTTCCAAAAATGAAACAATTTTACTACACCCATCATTATGTATTTCTCTACTTACTTTGGTATGACCTAAGGAATATTATTTTGGAAGTATTATTTTGGAAGCTGTTATTTTTAGTAATTTCACAGTTTGTGACTTAAGATTGCAAGGACATCCTGGAGTCCTTAGTAACATGGGTAAAGACTTGCATACCATCTCCAAAACAGTTAAAACCACCAGGCACTGTGCTTAGAATACGTATGATTAACTACTGCATACACGGCTACAGCTTCTAAAGCATCTTGTCTGTGAGGCTGGGTAGAAGTGTGAGTGTAAGACAGAAAGACTTGAGATTTATAATTTTTAAAGTAATTTGAGGAATCAGTGCCCTCCCTAAAATAGTTCCCTTAATTAAAATGACTTGCTGAATTGTTTAGGGGCAGGTATGAGGTGGTGCTTTGTAGAATTAGTTGGAAACTAAACCAAACCATCAATCTCCTTTTGCCAGTTTGTGGCAAGTGAGCCAGGTTGTGTTGGCAACATGAGGTATGTATTTAAAAATAGTATTCTCCATTATCCTTTCATTTTTACATTTAGAGCATGAGTAGTTTAGAGAATGAAAGAGGTATGGCAATTAATACAGGAAGTGATATACCCAACACAGGTCAGTCTGATTCTTCCCTTGCAAAGACCACTGAGCAGCAGCCCCAGGGTCCTGCCCCTGTAATGTGTAGAGGGCTGCAACGTACTGAAAATGTGACCATTGCCCTTGGTCATAGAACTGTAGAATACTTGTGTAAGATGAGGTTCTCTAGTCCAGTGGTTCCCAGGCTTTTGGATGAGAAACTAGTAAAAATGTTACTTGGGGACTGTCAAGTAAGAACATTAAAAAAAAATCTGAACTTGAAGATATTATGCTAAGTAAATAAGTCAAACACAAAAGAACAAATATTATATGATTTCCACTTATGTGAGGTACCTAGAGAAGTCACATTCATGGAGACAGAAAATTTGGGATGATGAAAAAGTTCTGGAGATGGATAGTGGATTGTTACACAACAACATGAATGTACTTAATGCCACTGAACTGCAGGTAAAATTGGTAAATTGTATGTTATGGATACTTTATCACAATGAAAATAATCAACCATCTACTTTCATCACTGTAGCATGAAAGAAAGGACATTTTCACATCAAAAAGAAAAGAAAAGAAAGAAAAAGAGAGAAGAATAAAAAAAGAATAAAAGGAAGGAGGGCGGGAAGTAGAGGAATGATCTCAGATTAAAGACTATTCCTTCAAAATTATTAAATGTAATTTTATGGAAAAAATCAGTTCATTGTCTTTTGTTTTTTCCTTTTGCCACAGACTGTATCAGCACCAACTGGTTCACAACCACATACTGGCATTTAGAGATTAACACAGTACAGTTCTCTCATTTGCAAATAAAAAATTCAGATGCAGAGAGAGAAGTGTCTTATCCAAATGTCACAGGGTGTATTTGTGACTGGGATGGTCATTTCATGGCTCACGTAGAGTATTCTTTCTACTATACCATGCCCATTATTACAGGAAATTTGCCTTATAGATTTAGTGTTGTTTTCTTACATGTTTAGTACTGCTATTGGTTTCAGATTTAGCTCATTTATTGACTCCCTTCTTAGAAGTGCCAGCATTGTAAATATTTTCTGTTTTCATTGAGCAGACATTTATATAGTGCTTATTAGGAGCCAGGCACTGTTCTAAATGCCTTACCAATAATAACTCATGTAATTCTCACCATAATGCTAAGCCCGTAGGATCCTAGTACAGTGCAAACTTAATGTAAAGATGCAGCTGAGAGACACCTAAAAACAAATCAGCGTCCTACAGAGGGAAAGGGCAGCATACAGTACCCCCAGGTCTGCACTGCCTAGTTACAGTTGTGTGGTGATAGGAGATGGCGGTGAGACTATTGCATGTTGAGTTAGTGATAAGCTTATGGTGATTTAGTGGTTTTGAGGAGCATTTTCAGGAGGAAAGTCAAAATAATCTTGTACAGGAAAGTGAATCAGAAAACACAAACCCAATTGCATCAGCAAAACTTATTAGAGTTGGGATACCTGGTGGAGAAATGTAGTTCATTTATATTTGGTCCGTTGGCAGGTAAATTTTCTTTGATATTTAGGCAAGGATTCAAAGCTTCTGAACTATTTATATTCCTCGATTGTTTTCAAACTTGCTTCTTATAACTAGCGAGCAGTGCCAAGTCAATATTGTATTTCTGTCTTTTCTTTGTCATAACTGTCAGAACAAATAGTCAATAGAGAAGGAGAGAAAAAGCTTTCATCTTGAGACGTTAATAACAAGAAAAGAGAGTATAGGAACTCCCTTCTCCAACAGCATTTGATGGAATCATTCTTGACTCTTTTGTCTTCCCCCTCCAAAAAGCACGAGCCTGTTAGAGACCTTCTCACGCTGTTTCATTTAGTTCTGTGAAGACGTTATTGGTGGGGCATAACAAAACAGTTATTTGCGATGATAGGAGAACATCACAAACATGTTTTTAAAAACTGTAGAGCTATAGAAACTAAAAAGAAAAAAAAAAAAAAGAAGAAGCCTTAACCCTGGTTTTATGAAATGAGAACCAGAAGTTTCCCAGTGGAAAAAGTGTGTATCCAAGATGAAAAGGATGCCTTGTGGTCAAGGAAATTTAGGTGGAAGACAAATAGGCTATAGATGTTCTAACCTTGCTGGAAATATTGTCACCTTTCCAGGGAGCCACCCACCCATAAACTTCACAGAGTCCACTGTATAGATCTCCAGCTCAGAGAAGTGGTGTGATTGAAATTCAACATGTACAAATCTGAATATTATTTTTTAAAAAACATACCTTTGAAACCAGCCATTTCATCAGAAAGGTTAAAGGAAAAAACATTTTTCCAGTCTTAAGGGCCTGCATAAATCTTGATAGTTAAAAGAGCTAAGTCTTTTTCTAATCGATGTGAATGTTCTGTGAAATAGCTGATTTTGAGAGAAACACTTGCCATACTGATCTTTTCCGCATCTCATTTTTCTTGTTCAGAAATTGGTGCTGTTATTGAAACAATACGGGTGAGAATCTGTCTCAGACATGTAATTTTTTCCTCCTGTTGTCTTCATGGTTTTACGTTGTTTAACAGCTTTTAAAGAGACCTCAAAAGAAACACCGAGATACACACAGGAGGAAAAAAATTTTTTAAGAAATGAGAAAAAAAATCCAGTGTCAAAATAATCTACTTCTTTGTCTACCTTAATAAAATTTAGTCTCTTCTTGTAGGAAACCCCTTACTAGTAGGTAACTTTTAGATTTTCTAGGTGAAAGTAAACTATATTGAGAAAGCATTATGTTTGCTGAAACAGCATTATTTCCAATAAATAAGCCATTCACTCATTTAGTCCTTTGGTTATTAAACAGTTACTGAGGCAGTACTATGAGCGAGGAGCTGTGCCACGTGTGAGGATAAATAAAACACATATCCTGCTATCATGGAATTGACACTTTTAAAGATAAATTTCATCTGAAGATTGCCAGTAGAAAACAACCATTTAATAGGACCTATCAAAATGTAACACCCAAGGTTTACCAATTAATAGTCAATCTTTAAGGCAGTATGTCGCTACCAATTCTTAATTCCATTCCAGGAAACTCAAAGACTTTTTATTGAATTAAAGAGAAATACATTGTAAGATCCCAGTGCAAGATACAGAAGGTGACCAGTGGTCTCTTTTCCAGTTCGGAGAAAGGTAATAACCTAGTAAACTTTCTCAGAGAGACCAAGCCTATCTCTGGTCCCTAGTTAGCTCTTCTCATGGCTTGTTAAGATTTAACTGATGTACTGGTGAAGCGGTCTTGTCATGAACAGCTGGAGGACCATGATTTTCTGGGTCTCTAGTCTATCATTTGCTGTGATGCAAAATGGGCACCCCCTGCACACTGAGGGAGACGGCTCGCTGGCACCCAGAGTATTTATTGGCCAGCCTGCATGCTTAGTTGGGGGCCTTTAGGGTTTTCCAAGATGATGCCTGGTTGATTCATTTCTGAATCTCAAGCATTGACATTTGTGTAAAAATATGGGCATGTGTAGGGCAGGAAGTTCAGAGCAATCAGCTTTCCTTGGAAAATATTTTTCCTTTTCAATTTCATGGCTGTGTTTAAAAAGGGATATTAGAAGGTGTAGTTAGTTCAAAGATGAGGGGGTGTTTTCCTTTCATGCTGGCACACAATTATTTTCAGTGAAGACTAAAAGAAACCATCCTTTTTGTCATCTAGCCAATAACTTACTAAAATGAGCAGTGCTGATTTACAGGTCTGGGTTGCAGTGACTGAAAGCAGAACTTTGGGGAGTTTTATTTTTCTCTTTAATTTGAACTATCAGACTTCATATTTTGTGGAGAAGGGGAAGCAGTCCCAGGCACACAGGGGAAGCATCTGCCTGACAGCATTCTCAATGAATCCCTGCAGCTCCATGTGCTCAAATACATTCTTGCCAAGAGCCAATGCTAACTTAATGTGTATGGAAATTATTTATTCTGAGTCATGAGTTACTTTTCTTAGCCATAGTTGTTATTGGTACTGTAATAACTTGGCAGCATTTCATCATTTTTTCTTATGCCTGGCTCATGTTAGCTTGTGTTAACTCCATCTCACAAAAACCCAAACAAACATAAATTTCATAGAACCCACTTGGCATCTGGCAGTGTTTCACACAACTACCTAATTTATTTATTGAAATTCATAGTAAAGATGGCCCATCATGAGTTGATGCAGTGTTCAAGCCCTGCCGCACTCTAGCTGTGCAAATCACTGAACTTCTCTGAGCACTGGAGTCTTGATACAGGGAATAGATTTAAAAACCTCTAAGTTCCATCTAGTTCTGAAGGAATTTAGAGCTTTTGGATTTGATGAACATAATTGTTCCTAGGATGAATTTGCGTTTCTCTGAGACTCGTTACCATGTTGGGGGTGCCACTGGAAACACCGAGAAGCCCTGCAAAAAGAGTAGAGGTTGGGGCCACCAAGGATCCAGAGCAGGAGGAGGGTAGGCAGTCTGAGGGGTGACCAGGTGATGCCCTGGGGAGGCAAGAAGTTTCCCCCAGGGTAAGACAGCTTAGCTCTACAGAG
Organism: Camelus dromedarius; assembly: GCF_036321535.1. NCBI lineage: Eukaryota > Metazoa > Chordata > Mammalia > Artiodactyla > Camelidae > Camelus > Camelus dromedarius. The sequence goes on along the minus strand of NC_087441.1, from coordinate 15,316,666 downwards.
CTAAACTTCCCAAGGACATTTAGATCTTGGAGGCTGGATTACTATGCCATGAAAAAGGGATCAACAATTCTCTTCAGAAGTAATGAGAAACCACTTGAATCAGGACTAATTTCCTCAGCAGATGACTCATGAGGGCATACACTGGGGGAGAAAACTGAATTTTAGGTAGTTTCATGGATGTTTGAGTAAAATCTTGAACTCTCCAATAACACCCATTTATATTGGTAGGTGTTATCAGTATACCTGACATGAGTTGTGATACGTGTTAGGATTTCAAGTGACCTAGTAGATAACATTGCTTTAGTCCTTTTCTGAATTTTGGACCAACCCTGAACCTTTGGAAACAGACAATTTGAGATCAAAATGGATTTAGATTTGCACCCCAGTGGGCTTGCTAACTCGCCTCTGAATTGAATATATCTTTCTGAACACATGCTACGTCCCCTTACTGGGACAAAGCCTACCCCATTAAGAGAACCTAGTGGCAGAAGGCATCAGAGTTGAGGAGATAAGCTGGTTCCAAAAGCCAGAAATGTTCAATTACTTCCTCCAAAACTCATCCATCAAGCAAGTCACTGAAAGAAGGTGGGAGAGGTCAGACCAGGAATGTTCTCTGGCTTAAGTTCCTTTACTTGGATCCCCAGATGTGAGACAGGATACTCCTAACATTTAGCATCAAACTCATTGTTGTGTTGGGAACTGTGGTGGAAAATTATGAGACAAGTATATATTCAACAACTATTTATCAAAGACTTATCAAGCACTTTTCTGGGTTCTGAGATATAGCAGAAAACAAGACATCCAAGGTCCCTCTTCTTATGGAGCTTATATTCTTGGAGGAGGAGGCAAAAATAAATGAGTAAACATATAAATAAGATAATTTCAAATATTCAGAAGTGCTTTGAAGACATTAAGACAGGATAATATGACACAGAACAATTAAGAATAGGGTAGGGTAAAGGGGACACATGAAGTAGGGTGGACAGGCAAGGCCACTCTCAGGAGGTGACAGGTGACCGGAGGAGCTAGCCACATGAGGGCCTGGTGGACGAGGGTTAGAGGCAGCAGCGTGTTCCAGGTCTCAGAGGCAGGAGCGGGCTTGGTGGGCTTGAGGAGCAGAAGGCAGGCCAGTGTGTGTGGAGCACAGTGAGTGTGGATGACAGTGCTGGCATGTGAGGCTGGAAAGGAAGACAGGGGCCAGATCATCTGGGAGTCTGAGGTTCCTCCTCGTGTAATAGAAAGCCGCTAGAGTATTTAAGCAGATACATTTGAATGACCTGGGGGACTCAAACTGAAGACTTTGGTTCATTAGGCCAGGGATGGAGCCTGAGATTCTACACTGTTAACCACGTTGAGGTGATGCTGTTGCTGCTGGTCCGTGGGCCCAACATTGAGTATCAAGGTTCTCATTCATGTTTAAAAAGATCACTTGTTCCTGGGGAGAGTGGAGAATGAATTGCAGAGATTGAGGTAGAGGCAGGGAGACCAGCTAGAAACTATGGCCATACATCCAACGGCATGGACACTTAGGGCTGTGTGACCCAGGCCTGATGTTCTAGAATAGAGGTTCCAGTAGGTTCCGCTCCAGGGTACTGCACAGGTGTGTGCCCCAATATGCGGCCGCCCAATATTCAATTTCAGTAAGTATTTATTATTTTTAATAAGTATTTCAAAAAGGTCCTGCCATTGTTCACTGAGTACCTGCTGTATTCTAGATCAGTGTTCCTCCAGCTGTAATGTACATAGGTCACTTGGAGGTCTTGTAAAATGTGGATTCTGGTTTCACAGGCCTGAGGTGTGGCCTGGGAGCCTGCTTTTCTAACAGGTGACAGTGACCGTGCTAGCCTGCAGGGCACACCCTGAGCTCTACCCAAGTGGTTTTCAAATCATGCTGTGAAAGTGAGTCACCTGGGAGGGTTTTAAATTACCAATGCTTGGAGCACACTTGAGATGAATTACTAGGCTCTGGGGGAGGAGCCCAGATGTGGATTTGTAAAAGGATGTTCCCGAGGTGATGTTAATGTGTAGTTTTTAAGGCTAAGAACCTCAGAGCTAGAGGCTACCACCCAGTTTCCCTGAGGAGGTGGCTAGTACTATTGTTCTCTAGTACAGAGGAGGTAAGTAGGGACTAATTAACTTGCTCAGGGTCACACGGCCAGTTCCATGATAGAGCAGAGATTTCAGCTTAGTTCTTCTAGCTCCAAATTTAGTGCTTTTTGTGTACTACCATACTAATTCCCTACTTCCCTCTTTTGGGCAAAGCTCACTGTGCTGGATATTGAGGGGAATGTTGTATGAGGCAGGGTCCAATGAGGAAACAGAATTGAGTACTTCAAACAGAGGGCATCTAGTAAAGGAGACTGGTTACAAAGGCACTGAGAGGACTAGAGGGAAAAAGGAAGGGACATTGCAGAAGGAACAAAAGGAAGGGATATTCCCAGAGATTAGGAAGCCACTGTGGTCTTGGGCTAGAAGCTGTGAACTTGCATTGGGTACTGCATTGCCAGAGATGCTGCTGCTGGCACTCACGCTGCAACCACTGGACCCATGCTTCCCCCCAAACCCTAACCCCACTTGAATCCAAACCATGTTGAAGGATTGTCGGTGGGAAAAGGGATTTGATTTATATTCAGTTTGAAAGCCATATTTCTCAGAATGCACCTCTTTTGTATGTGATAGATGCTCTGAAAGCTGAAACTTTTAGCTATTGGTCATAGCCTAGTGGTCACCACCAAAAGGAAGCAGGTACTGTTCTTTGGTGTGTGGAGCCTGACCCTCTTCTGCTTTGAGCCTTCCTCCCGCGGAACATGTCTACCAGCTGAGCCCTGATGCCTGGGCACCCCCAGCTCCCCGTCTTCACCCTGTGCCCACTCTCACCCACTTCGTCGGGGGTTACCTTTCTCTGTCATGCAGTGTGTGTCCTTACCATGCTGTCCCTGCTGGTGTTTGTTGGTGAAAACTTGCCTCTGTGCTTGATCATACCTGCCTTCTGAAACTTGATTGAATTTCTTCAATGACCAAGAAACTTCTGCAAATAAAAAAAAATCTGTAAAATTCTACTTGTTCTTCTTGATATTTTTATAAATTTTTTTTTAAAAGGCAAGTAAGGTTTAAAATAGAAGAAAATGTCTTTCTCATAACCTGTGAAGAGAATGTTTTTTTAAAAAGCAGAGAAAGATCACCCCTTAAGTGGTACATTAAAAAGTGAATTTAGAAAATTTATTATGGCATCAGAATTCACATCCATAAAACAAATTCCCATACCTGCATTTATTTGCATAATTTCCTTCTCCTTTAAATTAATCAGTTTAATGCTTACCAAAGAGAAGAAGTTATTTAAACAATTATTTTTCTGCCAGAATTTCACCGTGTCCCAATTTCCATCTGTGAGAATTTTTTTTTTTTTATTTTTGGAACTAGGAAGAGAGAAAATCCCAATAAATTAATAGAATTTTTTGGTTGACATTTTGTATTCCACTTTAATTGAATTATTATTTGGTAATTTCAAATGAGAGGAGCAAGGAAGAGGTATAGGTTCTGATCACTAGGAGTTGTGGAGGCCGGTGGCTTACCTGGTTGAGGAGAATGGTGGGTAGCCTTCCAGACAGGTAGTAAGAGGTACCTTCCTCCAAAGGTGTGAGTGGCCTGAGGAAGGCTGTGGGAATTTCCTTCTCCTCTGTACATCCCGTCATCTGTGGTTATCCTAACAGCGTGAGAATATTATTTAAACCATGTACTCTATTTGGCTGGGGTATTTGATATGTTTAAAAAATGTAACACCATTTCCTCAGTAGGCATATGCTTGCACTTAGCCTTAATTCATACCCTTGGAGGCAGCAAATACAGCATGGCCCTATGCTGTGTATTTTAAGAGGTTTCTTATAACAGGGCATGTCTGTTGGCGATACTGGTGAGTAGCACTTAGAGGGTTTACAAACCACTCAGTCGCGGTGATGACATACTGAGTGTGGTTCTGGGAGCTAAATAAAACACGGGAAAGAGATATTCAATAAAATAAAGAACACACCTACATAATCATTGCCAGAAGTGAAATTTTGAAACCCTAAATTTGAATGTGGTCTCCGCACCTGAAGCTTCTGTAGATAAACAAACATAATTTCGCAGATTAAAATTTCAGGAAAGAATGTCTATCTCAAGTGTCATTTAGAGCAAATATTTTGAAAACATTTTGACTGATCATAGGAGAAGCAAGGAGCAGATGTTGAGTGAGACAAGTGCCCGCAAAAGAAACGTTCGCTCCTTAGTGACTGCATTTACCATTATGTAAGACTGCAGAGCACCCCGCCCGGGCCAACATCACTTATTTCTGCTGGGAGATTTTTGGCCAACTCATAAGATGTAGACCATTACTGTGGAATTGTCTTGTGATTTAAAATAGAGATCTCTTTAAAATCTAAAAATAAGTTTTTCTTTTAGAAGGACTAATTTTTAAAGACTGTGATCCAATCAGTACTGTTACAGTTTAAGATTAAAGTTACCAGCCTTCTTCTGTGGTTAGAGTCTAACCCGAGTCTTTGGATTTTCTGTAGCTATTTTCATGGGAAGTAAGTTAATGTCTTTCAAACCTCTTTTATACAATATGCTTTCACTCAGGTTATCTTATTTAATCTCCAAGATAACTTTCTTAGGTATTTTGCAGGTAAAAAAACCTGAGGCTCTAAGAGGTGAGATAATTTGCAAAAGGCCACAGAGTGAGTAGGTGACCAGTTCCAGATTCCAGTCCCAGCTTTGAATGCCTAAAACCATATCATCTCCTTAAAACCCTCCAGTAGCCAGGACTCAATGTGACATGGGCCTAGCAGGTTCAAATACAGGTGTCATGTGGCTGGGTTTTCCATTTTACCTGAAGTTAATCACACTTCCAGTATAATCCAGGTATTTATGGTGAATTTTTGTATTTTGTTATTTATCCCATTTACCGTACTTAGTGTGATATGCTGTGTATAGCACATAATGAATAATTGCTGAATCAGTCCATTTCCTTATATCTTGAGCTGCATGAAAGCTGCATTAACTTACAGGGGCCAGACTAACCTTGTTTAGAAAACATGCAGAGGTGGATTATCTCCACCATTTTTTCCACCCGGTAAAATCCTATTTCAAGGGCTCGTTCATACCATCATGTTTATATAGCTTTCCCTGACCCATTTTGTCACTGAGGCAGAATTTCTTCTTCTATATATGACTTAGCACTTTATATATCCTTTCATGTAGTTTTTTTTTTAAAGAATGATCATGATAAGTTTTATTTATTGTGCACTATGCCAGGCATTAAGCTAAATATTCACAAATGTTATCTCCTTTTAATCCTCAAAACAACCCCAGGGGACAACAAACCTTAGGCATCATTATCCTATGTTACAGGTGAGGAAGGTGGAGCTCAGAGGGATTAAATAACTCACCCCCAGTCACAGTGAGTACATGTCAGAGCTGCAGTAGGAACCCAGATCTAACTGCTTTTTAAGCCTGTGCTTTCAGTTTATTCTTTTATTTTTAACTGAGACAAAATATACACACAGTGAAGTGCACATATCTTCAGTATACAGTTTGATGAGTTTGGTAAGGGTACACATCTGTGTGACTGTCTACCCAGTCAAGATACAGAACACTTCCACTGCTCAGAAGGTTCTTTCCTGTCCCTTTCTGTCACTTCCAGCCACTCAAGATTAAAGCTGCCTGTTCCTGAACTTCACAGAATTAAACTAGAGAGTACATACTTTTTTTTCCTATCACTTTTTTCACTCAACATAATATTTTTGAGATTCATCTATGTTGTGATATGTAATGATATCTACCATATCAATGGTTCCTTCATTTTAATTGCTGAGTAGAAGTCCATATTATGAATATGCCACAATTTTTTTATCCATGCTCCTATTGTTGGGTATTTGGATCTTTCCAGTTTTGGGCTATTGTGAATAAGGCTACTGTGAACATTCTTGTACACAGGTCTTTTTTGAGGACATATGTACTCATTCATTTCTCTTGGATAGATAACTAAGTGTGAAATTGCTAAGTCATAGAGTGGAAAAATGTTTCACTTCATAAGGAACTACCAGTTTTCCGAAGTACAGTTTTACACTCTCATCAGCAATGTATGAGAGTTCTAGTTCTCCATACCTTCTCCAACATTTGATACTGTTGATCTTTTTAAGTTTTATGCTACTTTTAAAAATGCTCTCTTTCGTACTTGACTGTGAGCCATTCAAGGTCAGAGAATGGGTGCCATTTATTTTTGTATCCACAGTGCTTAACTCAGTGTCTGGCACAAATATGATGCATGTGAAACTAATTTTGAGAGTTACAAAAATGGTTGTGAAGATCCTTTCTACCAAGAAAAGCCGTAATCCTAACCTCATGCCATGTGGCATACAGATCGTTTTAAACTGAAAGGGCTTTGGACAATTATCTTCAGAGGGTAGCAGCCTTTCCAAGGGGAGGTGGAGATTGTTGATACCTAGTGAGGAAGTGAGTGACCAGGCATCAGTTGTCTTGAGTGAAGTGGCCTGGTAAGTCCCACTGTTTGCTGGGAGTCTGTGCTTCAGCACCAGGCCCATCTGACATGGGAAGTCCACTTGGATATCACTGAAAGTACAAGTGTTGACTTCTGACCTGGAGTCTTTTAGGACTATGTTTTAGTTATCTATCACTGCATAACAATATGACAACAAACTTAGCAGCTTATAACATCACATATTTATTATTGTGTAGTTTCTGTGGATCAAGAGTCTGGGCATGGCTTACCTGGGTGTTCTGCTTCACAAGACTACAATCAAGGTATCAGCTGGGGCTTTGCTTCCAAGCTCACATGTGGGTTGGTGGACTAAGGGCCTCTATTTCTTGCTTGTTTTTGACCACAGACCACCCATAGTTTCTTGTTATGTGGGCCTCTCCAACATGGTTGCTGGTTTCATCAAAACCAGCAAGGGAAAAAGCTCCTTGCAAGGTGGATGTTAGAATTTTATGCAACATAATTATGGAAATGACATCTTGTCCCCTTTACAATATTCTGTTGGTAAAAAGCAAGTCACAGATCCTGCCCACATTCAAGGAAAGAGGATTACAGAAGGACATGAATACCAAGTTGTAAGGATAATGGGAGCCATCTTAGTGTTTGTCTGCCACAGCTGGTAAATTAAAATTATTTTTAAAAAGTGGAAAATACAGATATTATGAGGAAAATAGTTGTTTTGATCCGAAGAGGATATTGTTTTTTTTTAAACTGTTCTAATGGATAGTTTCAGAGGCTCCAACTTTACCCCAACACAGTGACACTGTTCTTGATAAATTATTTACAGTTAATGTCCACTGGTACAGAAGATTGATAGGAAAGCATGAAGTGATTTCTGGATAAATACTTCTCAGTGGGTTCATTCAGTGTAGATGAATTGAGTCTTTTCTATGACTTGTTACTGGACAGAGCTTCTGTTCTGAGATTCGCCATGGATTAAAGAAGCAGAGAGATTGGCACAGTGATGTCTGTAACCCAAGTGTGGGAAGCCAAACTTTTTGGCAATGAGTTTGCTTATCTGGCGTTGAATGATTGACCCAGACCAAACAGAGAAAAAACTGGAATTGTCCATACTTTGGGGGAGAGTGTTCTTAATTAAAAATGTAAGTCACATGTATAAAGAGCAGTGCAAACAAAATATTTTACTTGTTAGAAGATATCTGGAAGATGTTCAGGCCTTAACTCGTAGCTTTGGTGAGTTTAGACAGTCAAGGAGGATAGCAGAGCCTCGTCCAACCTTGACCATGTGGTATTTATTCTGCCTGTCCTTGATCACTAAAGATTCTGAGTACCCTAAATGTTTTTCCAAATTTAAACCAAGCACAAAATTTCATTTTTAGACCTTTGGGAAATATTATTATAATCCTTTAATTGTTTAGAAAGCTTTGGGAAACCAAAGGCCACGTAGCTGGACTTTAAAAAAAGAAGTTTGTTTCAAAATTCATCTCTTTAATAAGCTGTATAACCTCCTTCCTCAAGTATAAGAATTAATCATTTCAAAAAAAAAAATGGAAAAGAGTGTATTTATCTCTTCTAGTTTAAAAAGAAAGACAATATTAATAGACATTTGAACACTTCTTTTGCCACATTCTAGGCAGTTTACATTGAAAGCAAAAAAAAAAAAAAAGCCTCTTTTGATGGATGCAGATTGAAAGAGAAATTTTATTTTAGTTATAAAATAATAATAATGGTGATGTTTACATAGTGCTTGTTATGTGCCAGGTACAGCTCCACCCAGCATAGTATATATACTGTATACATTCATATACATATGTAGCTATTTAAATATACATATATTGATTTAATCTTTATAACCGCCTGTTGAAAAAATCCAAAAACTTGAAAATGTATGTACACCAGCCCCACATACTCTCTTGTATTTATTTTTTGAAGTATAGTTGATTTACAACATTTTAGGTGAACAGCAAAGTGATTCAGTTACATATATATATATTCTTTTCAAGTTCTTTTCCATTATAGATTATTACAAGATATTGAATACAGTTTCCTGTGCTATACAATAGGACCTTGTTGTTTATCTCTTTTATGTATAATAAGGTATCTGTTAATCCCAAATCCCCAACTTGTCCCAACCCCCCATTCCAGTTTGGTAACCATAAGTTAGTTTTCTATGTCTGTGAGTCTATTTATGTTTTGTAAATAAGTTCATTTGTGTTATTTTTAGATTCCACATATAAGTGATATATCATATGATACTTTTCTTTCTCTGTCTGACTTACTTCACTTAGTATGATAATCTCTAGGTCCATCTATGTTGCTGCAAATGGCATTGTTTCATTCTTTTTTATGGCTGAGTAATAGGCCATTGTCTATATACCACATCTTCTGTATACATATTCTCTTTTAAACCAGTGTTCTCATCTTGCTGGTTCCCTTCCTAATGAGTGAAATAAATATTTGCTTCATGCTCACTTTATATTTACTTGAGAGTAGTGTTTTAACTTTTTGAAAATTATGCTTTGATAAAGCTTATGATACAGATACTATTATTATTCCTATTGTACAGATGAGACAAAAAAGGCACAAGGAAGTTGAGCAGCTTGCCTGGGGCTTCACAGCCAGTCCATAGTGAATCTAGCATGCCAACTCCAGCAACCTGAACTACACCTGTCACACAATCCCCAGACTTGAGGAATTTGTTTTCTCTTCACACATAGGCCGTAGGCACCCTTACCAACACTGAAGAAGCAGAATCACAGAAGAGTCCAAGACAAACTGGTGCATTCCAGTGTAAGCAAAATAAACAAATAAAAAAAAGCACACTTGCTCCAGCCCGGCCCATGATTCTGAGTTAGGACCACTAATCTAAGAAAGAGCCTACACTTCACTACTGAAAAAAACAAAACAAAATACCCAACAATAATGTCTAGTTATGATTCTGAAGGGCAACATAAAATGCTTCCCAAGTGGATTAAAAAACCAACCCCAGAAGTTGCGGGAATAGTTGGAGCTCTTTAAAATCTCAGTGGGCGAATTGAAGTGTGGGCTACAGGTTGACGTATAGGATTATAGAGAAGACAAGAAAGGGAAAATTGTGAGAAGGGATGAATAGTTCCTGAAGGGTGGTCGTGGCCTCGCCATTGTCATGGAGCAACATCTACCCCCAGCCCAATTCCTGTTGTCTCACCCTGAGGAGTCCTTCCACAGACCCACATTCAGAAGCCAGGGGAGACCTTTTGCTGGATCCATCCATAGACACTCTGTGGGCCACTTGGATGGCACTGGGGCATTCCCGGGCTGGAGGGAAAGCAGAGCCTCAGGACCCCCAGGCTTCTTACTTTGAAGCCCAGCATATCAAAAAGACCTTGAAATGACATTGAATCATTCAGCCTCTCAGGACCTCCTGCCCTTGTTTGGAGGACTTGATGGGGGTGATAGCAGTGGGAGCAGAGGAAGGCTTAACCTGCCATGTGGACCCTGCTGGAGCTGGCCTAATTCCTTCTCCTGAACATCTCAGTTACTGTCATGGACATTTAGCACCGTTTGTCACTAAAATGTAGCCTGCAGACAGTCTAGCCAGCTGCCTATTCAGATTACCTTGGTTTACTTTACTTAAAAAAAACTATAAATAAATATTATTATTATACATATAAATAAATTTATAAATACCCACACATATATACATATTTATTTATAGTTTGTATGAATATATGCAAACATTGTATTATATTTTTATATATTTCTATTTTATGTATTACTTATATCTAATATGTGTTATATAATATATGTAAAACTTTAGTTTTGTATGTACGTATACATATATTTTTTGTATATACATAAACATTTATTTATAGTTTTTACTGACAATAAAGTAAAACATTCCTTTATAAAAATAATTCAAATATCACAGAAATTTATAAAGAAAATAGGTAAAAATCCCCTGAAATCCAGTCACTCATAGGTTATTTACTAAAAAATGAACATTAACATTTTAGATAACCTTTCATGCAAATCTCTATGCGTATATATGTACATAATACACATTGTATGAGAATTTAGCTGTACTAAGAAGACAGTTGGTAAACTTTTCCACCCAGCAAAGTATGTGGAGTTTAATATACGCTGATCCAAACCATCCGTGTAGTCAACAGAGATTAGAAGAACATCGTGACTAGGCTTTCTCAGGGCGAGGAGACAGCCGGGAATAGAATTATCAGAGCATCTGGTCATGTGCAGATCTTCTTATATCTTTGAAAACTTGACGTGTACATTGGGATGAGTAAGTATGAGTAAGGATGTGAGCGAAGCCAGGAGGAGCCCTCCGGTTTGTCAGCTGCTCGGTTAGGGTCCAGCAAGTGAGACAGAGGGGTCGATGTTCACGAGCGTTCCCTGCGGTGTTGACCCTGGAGCTGGCCCTGACAAGACCTTGAGAGTGAGGCATACGCTGCATGGGGCTGGGAAAGGTTTGGAATGATGACTTTTTACTCTTGTTTGTACAAAGTGCGAGGAATCCTAGGATGAAGGCTGGTACTGATTCAATTAGCAGCAAGAAGAATCAAGCAAATCGGCAACTAGATTCTTTCATCTATCTCCAGAAAGGACATCTTTAACTGTACTTGTGTTATGAGTCTGTGATAAATGCCAGCATTGTAATTAAGGAAAGACCTAAAGCAAAGCAGAGGCAGGAACACTGTGTTTAAAATGTTTAGAAACAAATGTGGACAAAGACCACTGATTTTTCCTTTGGGAAAAAGTGACAGTCCATGTAAATAGTTAAATTATACTGACTCTATTAAAAACACATGTTATGTTTGGTTAAATGCTAATCTCTTGTTTACCCTCCTGCTGCCAAGGCCTGTGGTGCGCGTCCCGGATCTGAATGTATGTTTGAACTGTTTCAGCACAGGAAAGAGCCTAGTCTTGTTTATGTTACATTGAGGCCCTTATTCACAAACTTACTGATTTTCAACCCGGGGGTTCTACTGAAATAGATATTACTGTGTGTCCCTATGTAAACCAAATACATTTTTTTCTTCATACATTTGTATGAAGAAATATCATAATATTCAGAACTTTGGAAGCATAAGAAATTGCTTCCAGAGCATATAAGTTGGGAGCTGCCTGGAGAACTCTGTTCACTTTGCCTAGAATGTGCTTCTCTCTCCAACCACTCTTGATCTTAATTTTTATTTATCTTTCTCATTGGATTACAGATAGCACTTTCCCAGAAAGCCTCTGCTGACCTGTCTAAGCCTGAGTTGGTCATCTGTCTGTATTTCTCCATCCCTCCACTTTTTACACCTGGTTATAGTTGCCTGCAACCTGTCTCCATCCCTTGTCGGGAGGATGGTCAGTGAGGATCAAAAGTGCATCATCTAGGACAGTGCCTGCTGCACGATTTTAGTAAACATCTGTTGAGTGAATGAGGACGCCTGTCTTCTCCAAGGCATTTCTGGGTTAGTGGGGCAGAGCTGCATGCCATTAACACTTTCTGTTCCCCGCCCCCTGCATACCCGAAACCTTGGTGTGACATTTCAGAAGATTTCCACTCTGCTAGATACACAAGGACAAAAATGTGCAACTTTTGCATCACATAACAAACTCCTTTCTTTATTCCCTAACAGATACCATACATGGTTAAGTTTGGTAACTCTCAGCAGGTAATTGATCAAAAAACCAAAATAATCTGTTTTAGACAAAAGCAAACCTGTGGTCTTCAGGATAAGATCACTTTGATTGAATAATAGAAATAGGACTTGAAAGCATTGCAGTGGGTGTTCCAAGTACAGCCCCTCTGCCCCCATCTGGCCTGGAGCTCAGCACCCGCCTATGTACTACGAGCCTGATCTGTGGGATCTGGAAATCGGGGGATGGACTTGGGCACTGAATGAACGTGGAGGGTGTGTGTGATTGTGAATGTGTGGCTGGGGAAGAACTCATCTAATCTATTTCAAGACCATTCTGTTTTCTTCAAAAGCTCTTGCCCACTCTTTCTCTTCTCCTCTTGCAGAACTGAGAATTACAATTTGTCTAAATGTGCTTTTCTTTGTAGTGACACTCTTAGCATGGTGATATGCCATCTAACATGTGAGTTATGAGACTGGTTTTGTCCTGGTGTTTCATTTCAGGAAAAGGTTATTCACTGAGGACCAAATCTTTGTTTTAATATCACTGTGCTTTGGGAGAAGTCAGTGTAATAAGGTTTTAGACAGATGTTGTGTTAGAATAGAAAAATCAGGGAGGACAAGGAGCGACGGTGAGGGTAGAAAGGTTCTGTCTCCTGGTTAATGAGGTTAATATGCAGATGGTGTAGACCACAGTGTAAGGGCGACACTTGAGTGGAAAATGTAGACGCTAAAAGTAGAAAAATATTTCGGTAGTCTCTTGTTGAAATGTTTTGGGATTGTGATTGACATTAATTATCCAGTAATTATCCAGTAATGATCTCCATTAGTGGCCTTCCCAGTTTTTTGCACAGTGTGCTTGGAGGAGGCACTCTCTTACAGCCCATCCACCTTGCCGTGGATTTGTTCCTCATCTTCTCCCACAGTGCTCCAACAATCTGCATTGAGTTCTAGACTCAAAAAGTCACACCCAGAAAGCAGCAAAAGACCATCCCAACTGAAATGGTACCACTTCTTGTGAGGGCCAGGTGGGGAAAGCCAGAGGGGACAGGCAGGAGAAAAGGAACGTGCCACCTTCTGGAAGGGTCTCTGCTCACATGGAGGGGCTGTGTTTGGAGTTTGAGAGCCAGGTAACTAAGGAAATTAAATGGCAGTTCCGTTCAGAGTGAAGAGGAATCTGAGGCAGGTGGGAACGTGTATCTGGAAACAGTTTTGGCAGACGACACAGGTGGAAATCTGTATACCTTTTTCACCTAGGTTTTGCTCACTAACGATCATATTACTACAGGAGAAAAAACTGACTCTTAGAGACAATGAGATTAGCTAGAAAGCTGAGCAGGGCGTCTGCCCCTGGGGGTAGCCCACAGGTCCCATGGCAGATGCTGGGTGATACAGGTTGTGTGAGTGGTGCACATTTGAACTGACAGCGACTAGGGAAGCACTTGGACCTGACAAAAAATCATTTGACAGGTGAAACACTTCTTCCTTTGTATTTAGGGGAAAAATTCCAACTTTCTGTAACCTAGGCCAATTACAAATTTGAAAAATATTTTTGGATTAACATACATGTAAAATGATATGGTAAACATTCACAGAAATGGTTTGTGCTAAACAAAAAAACAAAACTAGAGCCAAACCCATTAGTGTAACATTGTGCAATCAAGGTATGTATAAACTGGGTGCTTCTCGTGGGAAGCAGGTACGGCTGAGATGTACCTGCAGCGGTGCTATTTATATAAAGGTCCTGAACTGTAGTTTTCCTTTAATCAGTGACTGAGAGATAGTTATCTCCTTAAGACATGGGACTAGAGTTGGGGAGTGGGCTCCCCCATGTAATGTCTTGTTTAATATCAGGAATTATCTGGCATATTATATTATATAAGTCAGTGTTTATGCACAAAGCTGTTCAACTTGGTCAGGATCACTGCCTCTGTACTGATAAGAATAGAAGAATGAGGAGTATAAACTTGCCCTAAGTTACATTTCTGGTTGGTCTTCATACCAGAGCTAATTGAGAATTGGGATCTAAACTGAGTTACTATGGTCAAATCCCTGACTTTCTCCTTTCTCTCCTTTTTTTGACCCCGACAGATACCGTTTTATAATGAATAATTTCTCACAATTGGATTATTAGAGAAACACTGACAATGAGAACTTTGTGATACATATATCTATTATTTATATATACATGTATATGCTTTTTTATTTATTTCATTTGAAGGAGGGAATGTAGGTGTAGGTTTGGGGAGTTTTTTGATCATTTTTATGAGGAACTCAAGAACATCTTGAAACTGACCAATGCATTCAGTGAACAGAACTTGGCTTCAAGTGTACATTTTCACCCTCAAGGTCCATAGCAAACTAGGAAAATGATCAAAGAAGAGCTGCAGATGCTCTTACGTTCATCCTTCCTTTACAGTTTTCTCTCCCTCTGTGTGCTCACCCTTCCCCATCCGCACACGGACAGGCCAAGCTGATGCTGCCCATCCTTGGGTCGCTTATGTTGTTCCTCTACTGTAAATGCCCTTCCCTTGGTCACTCTTGAGTTGAATCATGTCCACACTTTAAGGCACAGCTCAAGTATTACTTCCATTTTAAGGTCTGCCTACATAGACCTCTAGTCTTCCTCTAAATTTGCAGTCGGTCAATTAACACAGCTTGATAAGTATAATTAGAGGGCCATGGGCAGGTGCAGACATCCAGAGCTCGTAACACAGAGTGTTTACACCATGGCTTTGGATGCTTGATTTTGTTCATCTTAATCCTAGTTTTATATGAGGCAGGTGAGACTCAGTGAAGCTAAGTGACCTGACTGATATTATACAGCTTGTTAACACTGAAGCCCAGATCTGGAATCTGTCCAGGTGTCCTTGAAGAGCCCTTAACTCTTATGAAATTTCCCAGATGTTTTAAGAGGAAGAAGCACAGCGAGGCTTCTCTACCTTTGTTTATTTTTTCTGTCCGATCCAGGCCTGGGTGGCTCGTGGTTGAGAAACCACAGGATAGTGGTTTCTCCTGTCAGTGGACAAGGATACTTACCAGATGAGAATCCAGAACCTAAGTAAAAATGGAAAAATCTGCATGTATATTGATTGCAAAGAGTAGTGTTTCTTTACTTGCAGCAACATTATGGAATGATATGGGGTAAAGCAAACTCACTGATTTCTGAGACCATGAAAACATGGCAAGAACTGGATAGGAATGTTGTGTAGTGATGTAATAGGTCTTATCCTCTCCTGATTCTAAAAATGTGATAATCAGTAGTTACAGTGAAGGAAAGAATTGACTTGATGAAGTAGGACGTTCTACAGTCCAGTTTACAGGGCAGTGAGATAGGTCAGGAATCTTTCCTCTGGTTTCCCCTTGTTTTTCCCTTAGCACATATTCCTTCTCTGTACAAAGCCAAGAGGTTCCAAGAGGCCGATGTGTATTTTCTCTCTGAGTGCTAATAAAAATATTTATAAATTTGGTTCGCATTGTATGTTGCTGTTTTATTCATAAAAAATTTATAATCTAGGTAAACTAAATCAAAAATGCTGCTTTTGCACTCTGCAGTATTTAGGCCTAGAAGTGGTCATGGTTGTGAACATTACGCTGGCTTCAAACCTTTAAAAATTAACGTGGCCTCTACTGCAAACATCATGTGGATGCCTCGATAAATGGTAGGTGGTACATATAGTACTTCAGTGACTCTGTTTGGTGTAGCACATTCAGGGATGGTTGCCATTAGATAAGGAGTTTGGCTCTGAATACAGGCCCCTCTGCTGTATTTAAGTGATTTTTGTAACAGTGACTGGAATAGATGCCCAAAATGATCCCTGAAGTGGAGTAACCAAAGGACCCACTTCTAAAATTGGCTTTTAAGTGCCCTTTAGGGCATGGGGTCATGGTATTTAAAGCTTTGGAATGACTCCCCATAAATATGAATCAAGCATTGATTTTTTAGTATGGTGTTTAATTCTGTAATCAGAGGTACAGCAGGGAAAAGTTGGTTATTTTTTAAAATTCCTTGGCTTTTTAGGGAAAGTCATTTACTTTTTATCTTTCATACAGAAAGGTAAAGAAAGAGAACACTTGGTTTTTAGGCCAGCTGGGTCCGTGCTGTAGTGAAATGGAACAGGAAGCAATCAAATTTGATTACTATACAGGTCTAGGGTAGACACGTCTCTCCTTGCGGGGGGGGGGGGTAAGGGAGATATGTATAAATATTAACCCCCCAACATAGTGGAAATTCAGAGAAGAGATAAATGAGTGTAGCTGAGCTTTGAAAAATAAACTTAATGAGGGGGAGGAGGATATAGCTCAGAGGTAGAGTGTGTGCTTAGCATGCACAAGGTCCTGGGTTCAATCCCCAGTACCTCCACTAAAAATAATAACTAAATAAACCTAATTGCCTCCACCCTAAAAAATAAAAATAAATAAAATTTAAAAAAAAGAAAAATAAACTCAATGAATGATATTAAGTGGGGCTTGAGTGGCTAAAATTTGGATGGGTAAAAAGTGGTAACAATAAAAAAGAATATATATATATACACACATACATACATACATATGTGTAACTGAATCACTATGCTGTACACCAGAAACTAACACAACATTGTAAATCACCTATACTTCAATTAAAAAAAAGTAGTAATAAAACAATTCAGGTGAGGAAACAATAAAAACTATGCTTTGTAGACTTGACTTAAAGGTTTCATAAACTTGAATGTTTTAGGGAATATGCATGGAACTTATTTAAAAATAAAACGAGTCTTTGCAATTGATACCAATATCTTCTCTAGGCAAATATCCCTTACATATATGTACAACTTTGTGTGACATCATTTATATAACTTTAGAATATATGTGTGATATATATAAAAAGAGAGAATTTTAAAATTCTTTCCAGTTTTGTCCCATGACAATATTGGTTATTTCATGTAGTAGCTAAAAAAAATAAAATAACATTTTTAGAAAACCTAGGATGGGCCTCCAAATCTTAATTCTTTGACTGACTTGAAAGACTTTGGAAAATCCCCGACTTTATTAAATTACTGGTGTTTTGCAGGCGGAAGAGCCAGTAACGTGTGGGTCTGAGTGATAAGAGAATCTGCAGTGGGCCCTGGAGGTGGGCTCTTCTGAGTCCTTCTGGGCCCTGCTGTTGGCTAGTTGTCCCTTCTCAGAAAAGTTTTTTTTTTTTAAACCTCCTTGAGGGGTCATTTTCTTATCTACAAGATGAGAATACAGTATCTCCCTGAAGATTGAATGAGAGAAATATATGTAGTGATCTGCCTAATGCATGATCTGTGATTGGCACATAATAAATATTTATTCCTTTCCCTACGTTTTCTGTACCTCAGGAGAGGATCAAGGGTTCCCTACCTAAAAATCCATTTTCCACTGCTTTATATTTCTATTAGCTAGCATAATCTCATTCTCTATTTCTAACTTTCATCATCGTGATTTCATTAGCATATTCAATTTCCCCTATTATTTATAACTACATTATTATTTTTATAATCCTTACAAGTTATTTTTGCTCCAGTGCCTCTTTGCACTGTCATGAAATATATTTTCTCCATTGCTGAGTGGTTTCTTCAATTATTCTCAGTTACACATAAAAGCAATCACATACCCTCCTATGATTTATCTTTTTATGGCTCTCACAGAGCATAATTTTTTTTTTTTTAGGTTTGTAATGGCTTTGCTTGAGTCTGAAGTGGTCACGGCCTCTAGACCAACTAGACCAACCAGAGGCTTGTTCTTATTGTTGCCTGGTCTGTGGCTTCTCTTGTAAAACCCTAGCTACAAAATCCTTGACGAGAATCTCAGCTCTCCTATACTCAGCTCCAACTTTCCATCTTGTGCCTTGAAATTAGACTGTCTAATCTTCATGTGGCCCCAGTTCCTGTGACTTCTGTGGGCATGAATCAGGAAGCGTTTGCCTGGCACTCACAACAGAGAAAAATCTATGATGCTATGTCATTTGCTGGCTAAAGTTGTTCCTGAAAGAAAAACACATTTTGCATTAACCATCTTTTCCTTACCATTGCTACTTTTCTTTAAGGCAGGGTTGAGGTTTAATATATATATTAATATATATTATATATATTTATTTGTTTAAAGCCATTTTAGTTGTCAAATTCTGTGCTAGAAAGGGTCATGTCCATGTTCAGATGTCTTCTTGACATCATAGATATCTCTGTTCTTGATATTATTCACACTTACTGGAATGATTGAAATCTACATGATAAATGAAGTGATTTTTAGAAGGAGCAGTTTCATTTGTTTATTGCCGTAAGGAGTCTTCAGGGAACCTGAGAATTGGCAGGAAGGTTGAGAGGTCACCAGGCTCTTCCTTCCATCCAGGGAAGGAGTCTTCTTAGTGTCAGGCAGGGGCTGGTCAGCATGACTTCAGCACTGCCGCTGGGAGGATGCTGCTCTGAGGCCCCATTCCACTTCTGGCAACTCCTTAGGCTGAGAGTTCTATCTTAATGAGCTGATGCTCCCTCTGCACCTTGACAGTTATTTTGGGTAGGCATAGATCCATTTGATGTTTTCTGCTGTTGGAGAAAACTTTTTTATTAAGAAGCATTTTCCAACAAGCAAACTGATATTAAGTAGGCTTGCATATATTTGGGATTCATGAGCAGGAAAACTGGGAAGCTAGCTGTTGTGTGTGTTTTTTAATTTTTTTTAATTGAAATATAGTTAGTTACAATGTGTCGATTTCTGGTGTTGAACAGCATAATGTTTCAGTCACACATTTACATACATTTATTTGTCTTCATATTCTTTTTCATTATGGATTACTACAAGATATTGAATATAGTTCCCTGTGCTATACAGAAGAAATTTGTTTTTTAACCAATTTTTATAGACAATTGTTAATATTTGCAAATCTCGAACTCACAATTTACCCCTCCTCATACAGTTTCCCCCTGATAACCATAGATTGTTTACTATGTCTGTGAGTCTGTTTCTGTTTTGTAGATGAATTCATTAGTGTCTTCTTTTTTCTTTTTTTAGATTCCACGTATGAGTGATATCATGTGGTACTTATCATTTAGAATAATGATGTCCAGATCCATCCATGTTGCTGCAAATGGCATTATTTTATTCTTTTTTAATGGCTGAGTCTAGCTGTTTGTTTTGATGTAAGGATGAACTTCAGTTTTCTTCTGGCAGAGCTCATGCTGGTCTTTGCTTCCGAGTCCTGTATCTGCCTCCACCCTCAGACTCAGTCTTTCAGTGGTTCAGAAAAGTGGGTGACTCACAGCAACTTTAAAAGACCATTAATATTTCCAGATCTATGATGAATTCAAGGCAGCCAGTCAGTCTTTTAAGAAAGACTCCTCTTGCTGGGTGTAAGAAAGCACACTTCCCCAACTCATTTTGTTGAAAGGCAGGATTAAGACTTTGCTGGAAAAGAAACTGATCTACTATATGCTGGCGAGTATTTATGACCTCCAGTGCACTTTATCTTTCCCAATAATAATGCAAGCATACGAAGAGCCAAATCCTGCCAGGTTTTAAAAAATTACATTTCATTCATGCCCAGGTATAACCTCCGACCATAAATCCTGGAAACTGTGGAGGACGGCAGTGACAGGCCATTCTAGTGCATAATGAGAGATGCATATTTCAGTGCTGGGACTGATGTTTATGTATGTGATTACTTGGAAGAGATTTTATTTAACGCACCATGTCTTTAAATTGTCTCTATTTTAAATGTAATCATAAGGGCTACAGTTTATTGTATGCATGCCAGGAAGTTTATAAACGGTAACTCTAATCTCCCCAGTCCTATGAGGTAAGTTTTATTCTTTCTGCTAATCCTCTGGGGAAACTAAAACCCAGAAACTTCAAGACCTAGCCTGAAGTCACATTCAATAAGTGCATTACCACCTTGGACTGATTTGTTGCAAAGCCCACATTCTTCCTCCTGCGTTCTGTACTTCAGCTCATCTTTGGCAAGGAATTTGTTTTTAGGCACTTATTTGTTTGGACTTTTTGTGTTTTGGCAGAGCAGGGTTTCTCTGTGCCTACAGAGTAACATATGAAGGTAGAAGAATCCTCTTTTGTCTTCCAATACTATAGTTTTATGAACCACAGAATCTCACTTAAATCCTATTAAATCTGATACAAAATAGAACTAGAGAGATGACAGAAAAGAGAGATATGAAGAGTTCATTGAATCTCATTCTTTTTTAACAGATACCTCCAGGCTCATATATTCCATTGCTGATTTTGTGAGGTTTATTGTTCTGAATGACTTCAATAATTTCTGCTGCTCTATTAAAAGTCCTCTTTTACATTTGATGGCCTAATAAAGAATAAACTCTGATCTCTTCCTTGTGTTACTTGGAAGTTTATATGAAAGTATGATCCCAGATGGGATAGTTCTGTCTGCACCACAACATCTGCGTTAGACCGACTTCACCATCAAACCCATTCCATCCACACACTTTCTAAATCAACATCAGCATTTATGAGCAACTCTTCAAATCTCTTGTTTGTATGCATATCATTTTAGTGCAGTTTATTTGAAACACCCCGTAGAATGTTTTTTCATGATCATTTCCGTAAAGCATGAAAAGAATTGACAAGTGACAAGTAATTCTCTGTCAAACATATGACTGTTTCATTTAGAATATAGAAGACAAAGATGCTCATTTACCAGTGGCCTCAGGCCATGGCCCAGAAACCCATCAGGCAGGAGACAGAGATAGACACGCAAAATTTTTTTATCCATGTAAAATATGTATTTTCAAGAAAGCAGTGATCCATAACTTAGCAAGAGGTACTTCATTCGTAGAACATCAGCAAGGCTCACTGAGGACTTTCCCATGGTGTTTGCCTACTTAGTCCTCATAGGGTTCTTCTATCTGGATTCTGGATTCAGCCTTCCTCTGGGATCACAGTGATGCTGTTTTGGCACACACAGTGGTGGCCGGAAACTCTCCAGTCTGCCCACTGCCCCACCGTGCACAGAGTCCTGAGGTAGTGGGGACTTGGATTGGGGTTCCTGCAATTTAAACCCAAGTTCAAGTCCAGCTCTGACACCTTCAGACATGTGACCTTGGGCTCAGGTCTTCCTGGTGAAAAGGTACCCTCACTCTGTCCCCCGACCTCCTAGGGTTGATGGGGGCTGCTGAGATGATGAATGGGAACATTAGAGCTCCATACACGTGTAAACTCGTTTCAGATGTGCCTCAAAGCCCTTGGCATCTTTGCACAAACTCCCCTTTGTCTCTTCAATGAGACTTCACTTTCTGACCTTGATTTCAAGGTCATGAGGACATCCTTAACTTAGACTCACCATCTTCTTTGACCTCAGTCCTTCTCTTCCTTGAGTTAAGGGACCTCTGTTATTCCTTCTCATACCACCCTGTACTTTACTCCTCATAAGACTCATGACAAACACAACTGAATACTTATTTTGTAACCATTTGTTAAATGACTGTCATCCATTTTTATTGCAGACTTCAGAGAGCCAGTGCTATGGACTATTTGTACCCTCCCGAAATCCATGTATTGAAGCCCTAACCCCTAATTTGATGGTATTTGTAGGTGGGGAACTTCATGTCGTAATCAGGTTTAGATGAGGTCATGAGGATGAGATTAGTGTCCTAATTAGAAGAGGAAGAGACCAGAGCTCGCTCTCTCTGCCATGTGAAGATACAGCAAGACCACAGCCATCTGCTGGTCTGGAGGAGAACTGGACCATGCTGGACCCTGATTGTGAACTTCAGCCTTCAGAACTGTCAGAAATAAATGTTTGTTGTTTAAGCCACCCAGTCTACAGTAATTTATGATAGCAGCCTGAACTAAGACAGACAGGGATCATATCTTTTTACTCATAGAGTAGGCACTTGATAAGTATTTGATGAGTGAAGTTAGTGAGTGTCCTGCCTCTAGTTCTCCTGTCTCACTCGCCTGCACTTTCTCTTTTTCCTTGCAATTTCTCACATATTTTTAACATTTTCACTCACATTTCTATACATGCTGGGTCTCATCTGTGTTTGATTCATTTAAGGAAGTTGATATTCACAAGTGTTACTTCTTTTCAACAAAACACGCTAAATCTTGAACATCTAAATTAGTGTATTAGCCTTGAGAGGCTGTGAATTCCCTGCAGCCATGTGCAGGGCATTTAAAATATTCTCTTTGGGAACTGTCTTCAGTGTTTGAAGCCTATTTTTTAAAACTTCTCTCAATGATGATATATCTTTATCCTTAAAGAAAGAATTTGATTATGTAAGAAAAGCCTAGAGTCATTCCAATTCAAGTTTGGAGAGTAACTGAGGTGATCAATATTGAAAATAGCACACAGGGTAAAAAATGGTAGGTGGTAGGATTGTTATGGTGTGGAATGAGCACTTGTGACCTGGGTCTGTTCTCAACTTTAGCTACTAACTAACCGTGTGTCTTAGCCTAATGACTTGACCTCTTTTTGGTAAGTTTTTTCCTTTTGTAAGTTGAAGGGCTGGACTATATGATAATGGTTTTTCGCTTGTTCTGAAATCATACAATTTTGTATGTATGTGTGTGTGTGTTTGTGTGTGTTTATGTGTGATGGAGTGTAATCCACACTGGTTTTAGTAATGAAGCCAAAGAGAAATTCCAGACTTAGAGATGCGGCAGATTGGTTGGACTGAAGCCCTTTTCCAAAGACAAACCTCCAGTTGATTGATGGTCTATATGTTTCTTAAATCAATCATGGAATACTTTAAAAAATGATATTTTATGATACACTGAAGTAAGAATAAGGGTTATCTAGATGAGGCTTTATGAAAATATTCATTACGTTTTCTTTTTATTATATATAATTATTAGAAAACAATTTTAAAGATATTATCATTTTAATATTATATAATAATTATTACATAATTATTAGACAAACAAAACAATTATGGAAAACTTCCAAATAAAAACATTTCAAGTTTATCATCTTAAATATATCACTGACATTCAAAATGTTATTATTAACATTTTCAGATTTCAAACTTAACATGCTTCATCGAATTCACTATCTAGCCTTTTGATGAAAATTTCTTCAAATCCTTGAGAGTTATTACTGACAAGAAACTTTACTCATGTAAAGGAGGTGATTTTAAAAATGTAAAACCATCTTAACAACAACTAATTTCCAATTGCTGCTGTCAAATTACCACAAATTTAGTGGCTTAAAACAGCACCAATTTATTATCTTACAGTTTTTCTGAAATAGATTCTAATGGGCTCAGATCAAGGTGTCAGTAGGGCTACGTTCCTTCTGAAGGTTCTAGGGAAGAATTTGTTCCTTCTGTTGTCAAGCTTCTAGAGGGCACCTGCATTCCTTGACTTGTGGCCTCTTCCTCTGTCTTCAAAGCACATCACTCCAACCTCTTCTTCCATCATCACCTGTCCTCCTGACTCTGACCTTCCTGCCCTGCTTATAAGACCCCTTGTGATCATGTTGGATCCACCCAATTAATCAAGGGTAATCTACCCATCTCAGGATTCTTAACTTAATCACACCCGCTAAGTCCTTTTTACAGTGTAAGGTCACATATTCACAGGTTCCAGGGAGTAGGATGTGGACAGCTTTGGGGGCCACTATCCAGTCTACCACACTCCCTTGAAAAACTCACATCAATTGTAGTTATATTTAAGGAATCAAGCAGTGCTTCCCTTCTGTTGACAAATGTAATGTTGAAATTTCTTGCAATAATGTGGATGCATTTCTAATCCGAGCTAACTTTTTATATCAAGTAGATTCTTAGTTGTCTTCGTCCTGCCTATCCTCCACTGCATTTTTTAGGGGTGCTGCATGCAGTAACCATATGATGGAAAGTCCATCCTCATAGTGGCTACATGGGCTATGTCCTGATAGAAGAGGAAGGTTTAACTGGCTCAGGCTAGAGCTTTGGGGTGTGCGAGGTGGGGGCTGCTCTGTTGATAGGTGTATTACAGTCACAAAGGTGGGATCAGTTGACTGTAGTAATTACTTTGGGAGAAAAATCTAATGGAGTGAAACAGGAACCTAAGTGATTTCATCTCTCTTTGATACTCCACTTCTATCTGTATAAGATCATATAATACAATCGCAATGAATTCTTGAACTAATTTGGCAATAATTCACATTTATATTTAGGTTGTTATTATAGCAGTACTGCACTGATCATTTGATTCCAAAAGTAATTTCCTTCTACAAATGTACTCTTGACATCCTATAATGTATATTCAGATTTAATGGGAAAAAAAGCAATGTATTATAAAACCAGGAAGTGATTTTGAGCCTGAAATACACAGAAGCATTAATTTGCTTTTAAAATTAATTAGAAATGGAAGCCACCTTCTAAATCATAATTGATAACAATTTGGATTTTTTTTCAGCATCTGGTATGCTCATTTTTATCATTTAGGCTCAAGAAAGTATTTTCAGGATATTTTTGCCTTTGTTAACTGGTTGGGTGAACATTCAAGATTTTTTTTAAAGGTACTTTTGTAAATATGTTTAAATACTCATAGTTAATAAAGTCATTTGTTTTAATTTAGTGGAAAATAATTTTATTAAAGCTTAAATAAAGTTGTGCAAGCAATTCTCCTTCATTACAGTGTCTTTGGGGCTGCGTTAATTATAAGAAATGGAGCTACTAGAGACGTTTGCTCAGCACACAAACTCTTCATTGTTAACCATGGCTGGTGTGTGCTGACAGCTGCCTCTTAGGGAAATGTAACCCATGGTTAACAGTGGAAAGTGTGGCATTAGCATAATTTTTTGGCAAGGACCAAGCTGGGGCTACAGCGCTGCCTCCCCCTCACCCCCGGCCCCC
Organism: Camelus dromedarius; assembly: GCF_036321535.1. Classification (NCBI taxonomy): domain Eukaryota; kingdom Metazoa; phylum Chordata; class Mammalia; order Artiodactyla; family Camelidae; genus Camelus; species Camelus dromedarius. The sequence continues at coordinate 15,291,746 of NC_087441.1, read as the reverse complement.
GCCCTCCTGACTCCTTCATTAATAGTGTCTTATCAGAGGGCCAGACTCCAGGGGGGAGATGCAGCCATATGATTGCATTGTAGGTAACCAGAATCCTGTGTGAAATGGCCACTTCTGGATAAAAAAGAAAGGATTTCAATTGCTTACGATTATGATTTTAAAAGGGCCCCTGAAAGAAAGACTCTGAAAAGAATTGCTGGCATTTGATCAAAATTGACATAGTGTAGAGGCGGCTTTTTTGACATTGATGCTAATGCATGTTATGGTTTCTATAAGAGGAATTAGAATTAAAACATTTTTTATTCTTCAGGGACCAATTCAGACAAAAATAGATCTGCTAATGCAAGACTTAGAGTCAGAAATAAATTACATCCCCTGAAGGTTCTGTAAGTTCATTTGCACATTGCTAAAGGTACTTCAAAAAATTAGAAAAAAATTTTTGCATATTTTTGAGGACATATCAAGCCAGTGTTGGAAAGTAATAGAAAATATCAAATAGTTATTTTTTAGAAATATTCATTAATACAATAAACTGCTCCCCTGGCCTGAGGCTTCTCTTTGATTTCCTTGATAGTAAATAATATTATAAACTTGAATGTGAATGATAAAATTGGGTAATATAAGATGAAGAAGTAGCTACCATTCATTGAGCACTTACTATGTGCCAGGCAGGCACTGCTCTAAGTGCTTTATCCAGGTCTCATTTCATTTTTATAACTCTTTACTTAGGTGCTTGTTATTAATGTCCTCACTTGCAAATGGGGACATTAGTCCTCAGGGAAACTAAGTGATAGTTCCAAGGTCACACAACCATTGAGGGATAGGACTGACCTTTGAATCCAAGAATGTTTATTCTAGAGACTGTGTATCCCCTGGGTCACCCCGGGCTTCTGTTCCTGTTACCAGTGACAGTCACTTCTATTAGCAGAATCCATTAAATGAGTCCCCTGGGGCTCCCTTCCACTCTCCCTCTTACACAAGAGTGGCTGTTGCTATTTGAAATACAGGGCACATGGGTATTTCTGTTCAATAGTCCTTCAATATCAGTGCTTTCAGGTCAGTGCTTCTGGCAGTGTCTTTATCTGGCTGCACTGGTTTCTTGGGTTCATGTGGGTGTGGCAGCGAGCTCCTCTGTGTCAGCCTGGTTCCCTGACCTCTGCTCCACTTTCCACGCCTGGAAAGACGGGGAGCCTCACTGGGCTGGGACCAGATGGTGTCTTTGCTTCAGATTTTTTAGAAGCTTTTTCCTTTCAGATCTTTGTGGACCCTTAAAGTGTGTATAAGCACCAAAAATGAGTATCTAGGACTGGTGCAATAACCCCTGTTTGTTTGAGTCCAGTAGAGTCTGGGGAAGCTCTGGGCAGATGGATGATTATGCATTTACCTCCCTTTTTACCATGAAACAGAAGGGTCAGTGAACACCTACCTGAGCAGACTACACAAGCTTCACTTTCTGTAAAAGGTTTATCTAAAAGGTTTCTTGGTGACAGCCCATGTATGTGAAGCATTGTTTGCAGGAACAAATATGTTCTGAAAGTACAGGCTCAGAAAATTATTCTTCAGAAGATCTGTGGAGTCCCCAGAAAGGATGGGGCAACGCATGTGGTTTAAAAGGTAATCTCTGTGCCCAGAGGTGCCTTGTGCCAGCCCGCTCTCTGGCAGCCTGTGAGCTGGCCCCAGCCCCCTGGAGCAGGTGCCAGCCGGAGCTGCTGGTCAGCCCCTCCATTCCCCTTTGGTGTGAAGCTCCTGTTGTATAATCTCTGTCCAGAAATGATGGAGGTGACCTGTGATCAAGATCTGCCTGAATAAGCTCTGCTACTTTTTATTTCTGAAAATGAGATTCAGCCTGAATTATGAAGAACTTTAACCTATGTTTTGTAGCTCAGTGATTCTCAACCTTGACTACATGTTAGAATTACCTGAAGAACTTTAGAAAATACCAAATATCGAATGGCTTGTCCCCAAATAATTAAACCAGCATAGCTAAGGCTGGGGCCTGGCATCAATATTCCTTAAAAATTATTGCAGGCAATGGACTCTGCAGTGAGGATTGAAAACCACTGAGTGGGAGGCTGGAGGGGCGGTGAAGGGGGGTCTTGCACTGCTGCTGCTACTCAGCACAGCTAGTACTGCTGCCAGCTTCCCAGGTGCTTAGCTTAGTACGTGCAGGTGTTTTCCTAAGCATTTTTCATAGAATGAGATAACCCTCACGTCCTCCTTGCAGTGACCTATGAGCTTATTTCATTTTTACAGATGTGTGTTTTGGAAACTTTGAGGAAGTAAAGCAATTTACTCAGAGTGGAATGATGCTTCTTGGGGATATTCTCTGAAACGAAAGTGAGAGTTAACCTGTTTATCTAGGTACACGATGTCTGATTTTTCATGTCATTGCTCTACTAAGTGCACAAACAATGACTCCCAGGTACTTGGACTTAACACCTTTGCACATTCACACATGATCTTTCGTGTTATATTTACAGCCTCGCTGGGAGGTCTCCATCAGGAAGGGTGGGGTGAGTAGGGTGAGATTTAGAATGAGATTTAATTTAGCTGGTCACAAAGTCTGAGATCACTTGCCTTCTAGTGAGGGCATTTTTTTAAACCATTGAACCACAAGTGTTTTCTTGGTGGTGCTTTTGGTGTATAGTTCAATCAATTTTAACCCACATATAGAGCCACATAACCACCACCACCGTAAGCATGTAGACCAGCGCATAGAGTTTGAAGGGCTGGAATGTTGCTTCAAATCAGTAGCCACCCCGCCTCCTCCACCCACCTGAGCAGACTACACAAGCTTGACTTTCTGTAAGAGGTTTACCTCCGTGGCAGCCCAAGCTAGCGATTTCTTGGCAGTTTGGAGCCAGGCCCTCCTGGAAGTCTGACTGGTGGTAGGAGTGGTGGGGTGTGTGCCTTTCCTTTTTTCTAACTTGACAAGATACTGTAATCCTTGACCCCCAAAGGGAGGACTTGAGACATGAAAAGGAGGTTGAAATCGGAGCTCTAATGGTATGGGGTAGTTTCTGGAAAGAAATGAAATAATATACCCCTACAAGCCTCTGAAACTTACAGGGATCAGAGACTGGGGTATGAAAAGTGGACACGTGCAGGGCAGCGGAGGTGGGTGGCAGGTAAGCACTTGTCCTCTGCCCTGGCTCCTTACCCTCCTCCACCTTTCTTTTTGAATCTACATTGTGAGCTCTAAGCCCAAAGGCCCCGAGGGCTTGGGTCTGATCTTCCTTCCGACACCCTCCATAGAATCCTTTCCAAGAGAGAGCAGCAAGAAGCTTTGATGCCTGGGAGCCTGTTCTGGGAAGCTCATTTTGATAACAGCGCTCATCCTTTGATCTCCCCAGCCCACAGGTTACCAACTTCAGGTTTGAAAATTCTGACAGTCTTGTTTATTTTGCTCTATGAAAGCATAAGACCCTAGGATGAAAAGACCTACCTAAATACCAAAAAATGATACAGTTGTACTTTAGGAGAAGAAAAGCACGCTGTCTCCAGCTAAAGAAATGCTTTTTATTTGTGTAGCTTTTCTTTTCCCTTTCCATACCCTGTTACAAGTGTGAGGCACTTACAGCCTCTGTTCTAATAAACCATGTGAACATAGCTGTGGATGGGAGCGCAGGGATCTGCTGGTGGCCGTACGATGGGGTCTGTGGTACTAGTGGCAGCACTGGTCAGCCTGGGTCCTTTTCTTTGTGCAGGAAGAAGTGCGCATTATTATGACAGAGGGAGGGAGAATGGGAAAGAGGAAGGGAAGGAGGGAGAAAGCAGGGACATTTGACCTGAGCACGAGTGAAGTGGGTGAGGACGAGCTTCTTCTGGTAGAGGAAAGAGCCAGTTCAAAAGGTCCTTAACCGACAACAAGTTGGTGTGTTCTGGAGCAGAGAGAGGGCTGTTGTGCTGGTGACGAGTGTGGCAGGAGGCAGGGCCTGGGTCATGTAGGGTTGAAGACCATGGTAAGGAATTGACTACTTTGTTCTTAGAGAAATAGATTTTAAGCAGAGGGCTAACACGGCCAGATTAGCAATAAGGTTAAAAGATCCCTCTGGTTGCCGTACAAGAGGGGAGAAGATTGGCGATCCATGAAGGGAGGGTTCTCCTAGGTGGCCCAGAGGGGCTGGTGAGAAGTGGTCAGATTTGAGTGATATTTGGAAGGCTGAGCCAACAGGATGTGCAAATGGGTTGGTATGGATAGGGTAAGGGAAAGAGCTAAATCAAGGATGACTCTTGGGCTTTGGAGCCTGTCGGGGAGGGATGTGTTGTGTAACCTGATAAAGAAGACAGGAAAGACAGCAATTTGGAACAGGAACAAATGAAGAGGTCTGTTTACACTGGTGAGGTGTGAGATGCCTGCAGACATCCAAACTGAGGTGCTAAGGAGTCAGTGGACATGCTTGTCTGGAGTTTGAGGTAGCAATCAGGCATTGGAATCACTCCTTTTTAGGAGTTTCTAGGAACTTTGGTTTTTATGGAATCTTTTAGTATTTTAGAAACATTTAGCTCTTTGAGCTCCCTTTGATTCCCAAGATGAATACCTGAGAATATGCTGGACTGTGCTGGAATTTCTTGCATCCCTCTTGGGGAAGACGCTTTCTTACGATGAGCAGACAGGAACCCTCTGCAGCTATTCCAGTTGCATTATAGTGGAATCGTCCTGAGTATTTCTCTAGACTCAGGCAACTGTTTTTCTGAATTCTTTCCTGCACCTCCTCTTTACTAAGTCAGGTATAGATCTACCTCCTATTCAAATATGTTCCCAGTGGAGTGCAGCACAATAATTGAGATCAGTAACTTATAATGAAAAAGAATATGAAAGCGAATATATGTCTGTGAATGTATGACTGCAACATTATGCTGTACACCAGAAATGGACACATTGTAAACTGACTATAGATTAATAAAAAAAAAATCTAGCAAATTGTTAATCATGTTCACATTTTAAAGGATCCTGAATGTAACAATCACCAGTGTGCCAGGTGTTCATGTGTGAGTATCTTGTACATGAAAATTGGACCCCATTGTTCCTTTGTCATATACAAATAGCAGTTAGAGTCACTGTGCACACCATGTGGGTGATAGATCAGAAGAATGCAAAGAAAAAGGGGTGAATGATGCCTCTGTATGGAAAAAAATCTATAAGCCCCAAATCACTTATTTGTTACATTTGGGTAAGTTTCCCCACTCAAACTGTCCCTGGCTTAAACTCTGCTTCCCTTTTCTATTCCAATTTCTTAAGTCACTTTTGCTCTCTCCTGAAAAAGCACCTTTCATCTACTCCAACTGGGACATTGACTTTATTTCCTAATCTGCTGTCTTCTGTAAGTATTCTTGCAGCTCCAATATTTCCCATATTTTGTTCTGTTAGAATGTCTGGTCGTCTCACTTTGCCCTAGACTGACAAGTGTCACCCCTTGCGGAGGGTAATGATTATACTGACCTCATCACTGGTTCCCAACACCATCAAACGTGTTGCCAGCTGGTGATGTCGGTGGCGCCCAGGCTGTGCAGAAGCTGGAGATGGCAACACTCCAGGTGGGCTTTTCAGATGGGCAGGTGCCTGAGCACCTTCTGGAAAAACCAGTCTTCCCTCCTCTGTGCAGCTTAACAGCTGTGTGACTGTGAGCAAATTACTGGATTTCTCCAGGCCTCTGTTCTCTTCTCTATAAATGGGGATAATTATAACCCACCTCTGATATTTGAATTAAGTGAATGAATACCTATAAAACACTTAACAGAGTACCTGATACATAAAAGGAACTCGATAAGCTATAGTTCCTGTCAGAACTCCCCCGAGTCTTTATTCATCAGGAAACAACCACATACTCTGAAAACACACATGCCAGTAAGCGGCTATTAGTGAAGACAAGTCAAGCTTCGGAAGCAAGTGAGACTGAAAAGATGAAGGGAAATTGACCATCAAGGCAAAGTGGAGGGACGGTGCGGCGGTTCTCAAAGTGTGGTTTCAGGACCCACAGCATCAGCATCACTTGGGAGCTTGGTAAAAATGCAGATTCTCAGAGCTGCTGAATCGGAAACTCCGAGAACAGGGCCGAGCAATCTGTGTTTTAGCAAGACCTTCAGGTAATTCTGATGCACGCTGAAGTTTGAGAACCACTGTTCCAACGTAAACTCAACAGATACAGGATGAGGAATAATGCGTGTGTTTCTGTAGGGGGGCGGCAGCGCACACCCCGCCCCCACAGGTCAATGTTCATAACTGCTGAAACTGTGAACCAAGCCCGGTCGCATCAGCAGAATCCCATCAAACTGGAGATTAATTACCCATTTTCTTTGGTACTGTAGTCTGAATAGAAATATATCTAGAACGCTTATTTTCAATGACTTTGCACTAAATTCATTTCAAGTTTAAAACTATTAATTCATCAAAATTTTTTGTCTTTTCTTTTACTAGGAAATTCCACTTACTTGGATGACCATGGACCACCTCCTAGTAAGGTAAGATCTTTGCTTGTGGTATAAATTCCCTTTTCCTTTTCTCAGTACCTTCAGCCTCCGACAACCCCAATCAGATCCCTCCTGGCCCTGAAATGTTCACAAGAAAATAGCAGATGGCAGATGCCACATTAATCTTTAGCTAATAGTGAGCAGGAAAAGGAAGCATGCAAAGATAGCCAAAATGGTGAGGGGGCAAGAGCTATCATTTCATCAGTCACTGTAGCTCTCCCAGGCACTGGAGCTTCAGGCTGACCTCACACCTCTGGCTGCTTCTCCTGTTTGCTGCCTTGTTTGCCTCTGCATCCATGCTGGCCTGTGATCCGGTGTCCACAACCTAGCCTCCTCATGCTCAGGCCTTCAGCTAGGCTCACCTCGGCCCTTGTCTCCAGGGCCTGCCTTACTTGGGACGCTCCACCCAATGCTCTGCCCCTAGAACTGGCCTCCTCTGCCAGGGCCCTCTCTGGGCTGTGCCGGCCTGGCTGTGCCACCACTTTTGTTCTTAGAGACAATTTTGATCTGACTTTTAAGGGTCAGAGCAGTCCAGTGAAGTATTAATGTCATTCCCCACCATTATCTACTTTCTTGAGTCCAGTGAAAACCAAATATCAATCTACATAAAAAATAAGAAAAACATAGACACTCTGACCACTTAAGGTGATCCCTACAAGGTGCAGTTGTAAGTGCAGAGTGAGAAAAGAGTCAACCACTAACCTTAGAGGCTGGAAATTTACCCTAAAGTCGGCTTTTGAATTTTGTGGAATTTGAAGAACTCCTCTACATGTAAGACCATAAGCTTTGGAATAAAATATTTCTGGGTTTATCTCGGGCTCAACCACTATCAATATATGACATTGGACAAATTACTTAACATTTCAAGCTTCAGTTTTTTGATGTGCAAAGTGGGATTGAAAATATGACCCACAGTACAGGACATCTGACAAGGCTGAATGAGCTGATACATAACAAGCACTCAGCACCTGGCATGTAATAAGCGTTAGATAAGCAGTGGCTCGTGTTAACTAGACTGGAATAGCATTAAGATTATTGATGAATGGTACAGCAGTATTTATCACAGTAGTGAATGGCTTACCACTTGGTCCACTGCATATATATCGATGCTGCAGGCACTAGGAACATGAATATGAAACAAAGCAAGAACAACAAATAACACCATAGCCCCTACCCTGGAGGAACAAAGGAATATGGAAGGTTAGACACCATCTGAGGATAAGGACCGCGTCTAGCTCATCCCAAGGTCCTCACATCCTTGCATTAGCCTCGTCGCACAGACAGGCACATTGAGACTACTTATTAATTTTCACTGAACTGGACCATGGAATCCAGAGCTGGAATCTGAATTAGGTGTCCTGGCTCCCATCCCAGGCTCTTTCCACGAGGCCGGTATTCTCAAACTTTAGCTTGCATCAGGATTTCCTGGAGGCTTGTTAAAACACAGCTTGCTGGGCCCAGACCCCTGAGTGTCTGATTCAGTAGGTCCGGGGTGGAACCTGAGAATCTACATTTCTAACAAGCTCCCAAGTGATGCTAATACTGCAGGTCTGGGGACCACATTTGAGATCCACTATTCTAAAGGCCATGAGTGTAAAGAAAATCATTTCCCTGGACATTTTCTGTGCTGTTTTTTATTGCTAACCGCCTAGAAGAGTGACATGGCTTATCATATAAAGGATGTTAATTATTGTATTGATGACTCACCATTGTAACTTTTCTTGTAGTGAAAACATATTTTCTTGTCAATAATCTGCCTAGGAGGGAAAATAAGTCGGGGTAGGGAAGAAGAATGGTGCAGATGGCCAGCTGGGTTCCTTCACCCCTTACCGCATTTCTCTCCTAAGTAGGGCCAAGTGACCCCTTCTCAGCCCCTCTGCTCTGCAGTGGGGAAGGTGGCTCCGTTTGTGGGACCTATTGGTTGCTTCCCTCAGTGGTATGTCAGGCATTCCTTTGGGTTCCAGGTTTAATAAATGGGGCTGTACCTGGTCAGAAGTCCCAGGCCCAGTTTATATAAACTTGCCTTCTTGAACTCAATCCTTGGTGACCCACCTGAGGCTACGCCTTTAGTCGGCCTGGGGGATTTACTCTTGCAGAGTCGGCCATCCTCCCAGCCTCTTTGCTCGTGTCCTTGGTGCTTGGGTTCTGTGTTTGCTGGGCTCTCTCCCCTTGCCCTGCAGGGCTTTTCCTGGCTTGCAATCTTCACCCCTCTTCACCCCTTTCCCTTCTGCCACCCCCAAATAAGTCTCCCTGTGAGACACAAAAACAATCAAATCACATTAGATCATTTTAGACCATTTTCAGAATAAATCCAGTTTTATAAATTCTAGTCCAAGTTTGAAACCTGTAAGTATAATCTCTTTCAGCCAGCAGTTTATATAATACAGATTATTTCACTATAAGTGTATTTTCTTTATCTAGGAGTGGAGTAGCAAAAAACACTCTTAACTTTCTAAGCAGTAGCCAAAATAATAAGAAGAATGTAAAAATGGGTAAAAATAATATTGGCATGTTAACATCTTTTCATCCATGCTTATTACTTCTGGCAGGGTGGAAATGAATACCAGAAGTGATGAAGTCAGGATTCCAGATAAAGGTCCCTTGAGTGTCCCCCGGGGTGAAGCCTCGGTTATTCAGGTCTACAGGCCACTGGTGTGTTCAGGGACACAGTGGCAAGGACTCACACATGTGTGGCCTCCAGAGTGAACCCCCAGCCTGGCAGTGGGGAGCCAGACTGAGTCCAGACTCGCAGTTTTCATATTTGTTCAGCACTCAGAAATAACTTTTTGATGCCAAGCTCGAAAGAGCTGTGATCTAGATAAAATAAGATTCTTAAACCCTGAAAATGTACTGAGGCTTACAGGCAAGTTCTCATTTTATTAAAAGTTCAGTTCCACAAGTTTCACATTCCACAAGTAATAGCCAGTTAGGGAATGGGGTGTGTGCCACACAGCACGTCCAGAGCCCAGGTCTTCATTCTCTCCAGTATTTTCAAGAGAAAGAGCCAAATGCCTCTGATTTTGACTTGTTTTTAAAATCCACTGTAACCTCCAAGCTCACCCCAGTTTTTGATCTAAGTCATTACTTAAAGGCGGATGTTAATATTTTCTTTTGCCGACCACTTTTTATGACCGCTTTGTGTGTACACAGAATTTAGTGGTTTAAGGTTAGAGCCCTACTGAGACTGAACATCTAGATCTCTATTGAACAAATTAGAAAGATATTCTTGAGTACAAAAACAGACATGAAACAGCAAGTAAAATGTGATCCCACTGCTTAAAAAATTGTGCACATACATTATGTGTGTGTGTAGAGGAAGCCTGGAAGGATAATGGTGCCTCCTCTGGATGGTGAGATTTTGAGAGATTTTTTTTACTCTTTTCCTTACATTTTCTGTATAATTTGAGCTCATTAAAGTATTGCTTGCCAATCTAAAAATCAGAGGGAGAAATGTCATTGTGTAAGAGAAGATTAAAGTCAAGCTGAAAAGCCGGAGGTGCTCTGGCCTCTGCAGCATCACCCACAGTTCCGTCTACACCCCCAGAGCACTGGAGGTGATGTCTTCGCCTTCCTGCCTGCACTTCACCTGGAACGTTAGTCTCTGATGTGAGCTGCCGGCATGGGCAATGATAGATCCTGGAGGTGGCAAATAGAATATCATTTCACGTATGTTGGGTTCGCAAATCTGATGGGTAAGGAGAGCTGGAAAGTCACTATCTGTAACTGCTGCCTGTCATTTCCTATGTGCCAAGCATTCTGCTAAGGACTTTGCGTGGAAGTTTAGTCTCTATAAAACTCTATAGAAGAGGAAGTAATTTTTTAATCCTTATTTTACAGATGAGGGAACTGGATCTTAGAAAGGCTGAATAACTTGCCAGAGGTCATGCACTAAGTACTGGACTTGGGATTCCAGCCCAGGATGGTGTAGCTCCAGGGTTCATGCTTTTAACCATTTCAAGATGACTAATTTAATATAAAGACAATAATTTTTTACCTTATTTCTGGAGTTTTACCCTTTAATATAAGTTCTCTGGTACCTTGACTAGTACAGTAAACAAGCTTTAACTCTCAGTATATCAGAAAAAAAATAGTCATCACCATTTACCATTGTGTCCAATGGACCTTCTAGACTTTTTTTTATATCAAGCAAGTAAATTTTTTCATCTTTTTCCTTCCAGTCTTCTTTGTACACATACCCACCTTCAGCATTTGTTCATTTACAAACTGTATATATAGTAAATTTTGATGTACAAACTGTCCCACATTCATTTAGCAAAATGGGATGGTCCAGGTTCTTGCTGCAAGAATATTGTTATGAAGTCCTGGCCCTTGATGACTAACTGCATGAAAATACTGTATCTTCACTTTGTCTTTAGAATATATTGTTTTCTCACTGACTCTTGAGTTTGAGAGAGTTAATCCAGGATACTATCCTCTGAAGACTCGCGGTCTGAGGTTTCACTTTCATGATCAATTTCATCGTCATCATTAGGGTCTTGAGTGCGATTCTAACTCTAAACATTGGTCTGATTCCTCCAGTGCTTGTGAAACCTCTTCCTCTGTCTGTTTTTTTTTTTTTTTTTGATCTTTGTCAGTATAAGCAAGAATGAAACATTCTGAATTCTTCAGTCTATTCAATGAAGGTTAAAAGCAAACTACACAGTTGGGGTCTCCAATCTTCTGTTATATCTTTCATCAAGATGACACAACACTTTAGGTAACACAATAAAATATGAATAGTGATGCAATAGGGACAATGTATTTTCCTAATGAGCTGTTCTTCTAGGCCTAGGCTGTTCAGTGCAGTAGCCATTTGGTACATGTAGCTATTTAAATTAATTAAAATTCAAAAAATAAAATTTCACTTTTTCATTTGCTCTAGCCACATAGCAAATTCTTTGTAGCCATGTGTGGCTAGTTCTACAGTATTGGACAACACAGAATAGAACATTTCAGTCATCACTGAGCAGCAGTGCAGTTCTAAGCTATTTCATCATCCTTCTATTTTTCTATTACTTTCGTCTTTTTAAAGCATGTTTGGGAATAATTGATGCATAATTGGTAGGTGATTATTTTAGGATGATGAACCAGCAAAGTGTTTCAATATATAGGAGAAATAAAATCATTAAGATCTCATAATGGATCTTAAATTTTTAAAGAGGCTAGTAGACCTTATTATATGGTAATTATATTATATACTATATATTATTATGACAATTATATAATTATAATTACATTATATGGACCTATATATGGTAATTGCAAAGTAGAATGAGTTTTATTGTCTTTATTTAAAAAGAAGTATATTTTCTTTGGAACATCTCTAAAAAAGAATAAAGTCAAGAAATATGAATCCATACAAATAGTTAGAACTGCTAAAAAATAAAACCTAAAGCACTAAAATTGAGTCCAGGGGATCCTGATGGTATATTGAGGGTTAAGATATATGATATATTACTGACGTCTACATTTATATACAAAGGTTTTTGACATATGATATTTATATATTATTTTTCTGTATGAAGTAATGTGCTAGCTAATTTAGTATTTGAAATTCTATTTTGAAATGGGTTCATTAGAAAAGGGTTATAATTTATTATGCTGGGAAATCTCTGACGAATGAGAAGTGATAATATTAATTGAGATGGCATTTATATGTACCTAGCAGTGTCTGGCAATGAACAATTGTTCAGCAAAGGTTAGTCCTTCTTACCCACCCTCCAGAAGCTAATTTCCCTCTAGTGTCAATTAATTATTAAGTGACTACTTCGTGCTAGGGATCAGGAAGACATGATAAAAGTTGAAGATAATCCCTTCCATCTAATGCTTTATAATCTAGTTGCATCTTAAGATTTCAAAGAATCAGACTATGAGAGCACATGGTTCTGTGGTGAATATATTCTTTAGTCTAGATGACCCTCTAGAGACAACCATCCATTCATTCAGGCATTTACTATGCCCAGTTTGTGCTAGGCTCTCTGCTACGTGCTGGGGCTATAAGGCTGCAGAAGGCACGTTCCCTGCCCTCAAGGAGTTTAGAGTCTAGCGGGAGGGACAGGCAAGCAAACAGGGCCAATTTAATACATTAAGTAGGTAGCCAGTGCTATGATAAGGGTGAACCCAGGAGGCTCTGCCTCACCTCTCCAGGTGAGAGTCCTGAAAATGGAGTAGGAGGAACTGACCAGGTCAAAAAGTCTAGGATGGATGGGGTGAGGAGGGGTGGGCCTCACTTCTGGGGTTTGAGGAGTGGTGGATGGAACATGGAGATATGAACTGCTTTGAGGAGCTTGGCTGTAGAGTGGAAAGAGTGAAAAAATGATAGCCCTGGAAGATGGAGACCATGTTGGCATAATTGTAAAACAGAAAAAATTCAGTTATAGGAAAGGGGTGATGAATTGACAAATTAATTTCTGAATGGTGTTATGAATGGAATTGTGTTCCCCAAAAAGACAGGGTGCAGTCCAAACCACCAGAATTCAGTCTTCTGTGAATGCAATATATTTTGGAAATAGGCTCTTTGCAGATGTAATAAAGTTAAGATGAGGTTATACTGGAGTAGGATGGGCCCTAAATCCAATATGATTGATGTCCTTATAAGAAGAGGGAAATGTGGACACAGAGTCACACAGGGAGGGTGCCATGTGATGATGGAGGGAGAGACTGGAGTACGCTGCCACAGGCCAAGGAATACTAAGGATTGCTGGCAGCCACCAGAGTCTAGGAGAGAGGCATGGAGCAGCTTCTCCCTCTGAGACCAGAAGGAATGAATCCTGTTGGCACTTTGATTTCAGACTTCTGGCCTCCTGAACTATGAGAGAATACATTTCTGTTGTGTCAAGCTACCCAATATGTGGTACTCTGTTACGGTAGCCCTAGAAAGTCATTCAAATAGGTCGAGTTTAATATCTTCAATGACCAGGATAACATTGTGTTATGCCCTGTTAGGCATTATTTGGTTTGGTTTAATAAACATTGAAACCATCCTAAGAAGTCTATCATTGGGATAATTTAAGTGCATTTTTGTATTTTTTCCCAACAGTCATCACTACTCATATTTTCCCCCAACATTGTTTCTTCACTTTTCTTTGTAATTTTTTCTTCATAATTCTCATTTTTTTAGATATTTTATTACCCCCAATATTCTCCCCAATTTCTTCTATTTGAAATTCATCTCCACAGTTCAAATTTTGTTTTTTAATATACAAAAAAACATTTTATATTACATCATATTTTTCTCTGGAAGAGACCTCAGCAACAATTCATTTAGGAATTTAAAGGAAAATTCCTGTTTTCACAGGATCAGGGGCTATGAGAGCAACAAACTAAAGTAGTATAGAAGTCTGTTGCCCCTTAAAAAATATGTCCCTATTTCTATCAGAGACTTCTCTGGTGCCATTTAATACCACTTCCACTGAGTCCTTGAGAAAGACTGCATATTTGTTTCAGTTTGTTTTTTCCGTCTCAGTAACTCCTTTAAACTTGAAGATACATTTGCTGAAAGAAGATGTTTTCATGTTCTCTAGTAAAGAAACCATGGTTTCCATTCCTTGTTTGGTGTCTACAGAGGAAAACTCACAAATCTAGTTATCATAGTAGGTAAGTGACTTCCAGAAGACAGTGGGAGTACAGTTACTTTCAGGCATCTTTGCCAAGCATTGGCCAACTTGGAGAGGATTTCTGCATCCAAAATTCTCCTTTTCCCTGAGGGTAGGATTGCTGAGTTGTGCCTGCACATAAAGTCTCCTTTGGTCAGAATCACTTTTTACTTGGAAGAATAAAGCTGAGATTCAAGAGGAAAAGTGGTTTCTTAGTTCCACCCCCCAAATCTTAAAACGTATTGTTCAGGACGTAGGCATGGGCATCCACTTTGTTTTCCTCGTGTCTGTGAGGACCTATGAGAAGCAAATCTGTCTCTGGTGCAGACCTGGGCTGCGTGCCGAACCTGCCGCATCTGCTTCCATTCCCACAACAATTCCTGAAGCCATTGCTGCTGAGCACAGGGCCCCCCTTTCATCCTGCTGTAAATAACGTCAGATGTGGTTAGAGACCCACATGATCTGATTTTCTTTGGGGAAAAATTGGCATTCTCAAGAAGTTTGTATTTTCTTATTTCTATCTAAGACGGAAATAATGAAGTTCCTTTTTTGAAATTATGAAATATTCCAAACACAAAAAAATTAGGGAGACAAGTAAGACATACACACCTGATGTACCCAATGGACCCATCTATTAGATTTAAAACATGTTACTGTTTTTATTCAGCAGATTCTTCATTCTGACTTCCGTATTTATTCTCGGTGGCTTGGAGGCTGAGGAGCATGGATTTTGGAATCAGACCTCAGTTTGAATCCTAGCTATGTGACCAGTTACCCTACAACAAATACTTCACCTCTTTGAGCTTCAGTTTTCTTTGTCTAAGAGAAGATAGTTACATCCACCTCTTAGAGCTGTGAGGTTTAAATGTGATAAATGGAAAGCACTTAGCCTGACGCCAGACGCAGGTCAGCAAGCGCCCCGCATTGCTTCCTGAGTACCACAAGTCTTTCCTTTACACAGCCTTTTACTGATTCTGGTGGCTCAAGGTACTATAATGTAGAATAAGACTCGCCCCCAACTCCTCAATCCTGTTTTCTTTGGATTTTTAAAAGCGATTAATTACATGTTAGTTGGCATGCCAGATACCATCTCCTAACTTACAGCAACTTTCAGGCCCTGTGGTTATCTGTCCTCTTATTCCCTGGGCTAGTTCAGCCACCGAGCAAGGCTTTCCACCGTCCCCCTGTCATTTAGCTTTTAGCATTTTTCTCTGTGTCCACACCTGACTTTACCCAACGTCCTTTTTAAAAACTACAAAAGTGAAGCTTCTTTTCATTTCATGGGAGAATCAATTGCACTGGGTAATAGATTTGTGTTTAATGATTCATGATAAATATATTAGGTTTAGAGAAAGAGAGAACTAGAAGGACAGAATGAGGCAGGGAGTCAGGAATCAGTTTCACTCTGATGAGCATGACCTTGAAGGTGTCCCTTCCACACTCTGATTTTGTTGATCATTGCAAATGATAGGAAAATTAATGACTTGAATATTTTATTTTGAAATACCTCAGAGCATCTGAGCTCAGTATGTGCTATAAAGAACTTTATGCTTTGGTATTTTGTTTATTACCAGTTATTACTATTAATTAATAGCTTAGAAGGTTAAAAAAAAATCAGCCTTACATAATCTTATCCCAAAGTCACCTGTATTTTTGCTTCACCCTTCCTTTTGCACTCATCACAGCTCTTAACCATTAACGTGGAAGTCTTTGGCCCAGCAGCTAGTGGCCTCCTGAGATTTCAGCTTTCCGTGGAGATCTGTATCCAAGTTCAGAGATAGTACTTCTAAATTTATCAGTTTTTTGAGCATGTAATGTGTTCTCTCTTTCCCCAGAAAAACATAATGAAACCATTTCTTCTTCAACAAATGTTTAGTGCTATTAAGCACATCTTCCACTTCTTTTTTTTTAATTAATAAAGTTTGTATAACCACAGGCTTAAAAATATGTGGATTATGTAATTTTTCCTTTAGTATCTGCTCCACTCCACTCCCCAAGGCCCAAGGGCCAGTTGTCCTTGGTAAGGATGTTCTCCAGACCTTATCCAGATCAGCCCCACTTATGACCTGGATTTAACATGTTATTGGGCTTAGACTGCCTTCAACAAAAATGAAGGGCTTTAAATGAAGCGTGAAATTTTTAAACTGCATATTGTTGTTGGAAAGCATATTTAATCAAGAAATTGCTTTAGTAAATTAAGGAAACCCATGCTGCCATTCTTTGGCAGGGTAACAATTACCTTCGGGTTTTCAAAGTTACAGTGTTAATCATCTTAACAGCTCCCAGTATAGTTACCTAATTCTTTTTGTTTGTTTTATTTCCTCTTTGACCATATGATCAGTATTTTTTGCTTGTTTTCAAAATTATACATGCTCCTATTTTGTTTTGATTTGGAAGGTGCATAAAATTATAGAATAGCAGGAAAAAAATAATCACCCATAGATAGTGCCACCACTCGGGGCAAACCATAATGAAATGTTTTTCACAAATCTGTCTGGTCTTTAGCGTATATTGAGAATAGTAAAGCCTTATGTACCATTTGTTGCAAATAGCTGGCCGGTCCTTACATGTAACTTTAATTGGTTCCGCATGTACCTAATGCACAGAGGTTTCAGCATCAGATGGCTCATTAGCTTATTGTGAAAAAGTGAACCATGACTACATCCTTCCCCCTTACTTTCTGCTCTTCAGAAGCAGTTACTTTAAACTGAGTCTTCAGTGCTGGTTTTAACATCTCTGAATAACTTGCTTATGCTGCTTCTTGATTTTCCCCAGCTTTAGCCATTGTCCACTGACATCCTTCTGTGACCAGAGGATTTTAGCTCTTTCATGGGGCCCAGCCAACACCACCACTCAAGCACCCTTCTCTTTCCCCATCCTCTAAACTGGATGTGTGTTCTTTGGTTCTTTGGGCTAAACCAGTACTCACTGTTTTTTGTTGGTGACCCTGGTAAATAATAAAATGGCAGCTGAGCCATTACAATAAGGTTTCTTTTCTTGTTCATCTTTTTGTTTTCTTTTTAACAAATAATTATCTTGTTTTATATTTGTTTTCGTGCTTTTCTATGAGCCTCACCTTATCGTCAAACTCTCCTCTCAGTGCCTCCAAATACATAAGGTATTTTATCAGTGTAGAGTCTCTCCTGGGCCCTCTCCCCCACCTCTACCTTGTGCTGAGCCTCCTGCTCAGATCTGCTTTGGGAGCTCCCTTCACTCTCTTCTGTTTGCTCCCATTTCCTGCATATCACATTGTGTTAGTTTTCTGTTGCTGCTGTAACAAATTACTATAAACCTAGTAACTTAGAACAACACAACTTTGTTACCTTACAGTTCTGGAGGTCAGATGTCTGAAATGGGTCTCACTGGGCTAAAAATCTAGGAGTTGACTTGGCTCTTTCCTTCTAGGAAAGCTCTAGGAGAGAATCCATGTCCTTGACTTTTCCAGCTTCTAGAGGTCACCTGCATTCTTTGCTTTGTGGCTTCTTTCCCCATCTTCAAAGCAAGCACTGTAGCATCTTCAAATCTCTAGTTCAGATTCTCCTCTCTCCCTCTTTCACTCATAAGAACCCTTGTGATTAAATTGGGTCCACTTGAGAATCATCAGAAGACCATCAGAAGACCTCTTCGCCATGTAAGTTACTGTAGTACAGATCCTAGAGGTTAAGACTTGGGCATCCCCAGGGGGTCATTATTCTGCCTTGCATGCATCTCTTTTCTCTTTCCTAGGTAGCTTCCTGAGAAAAAGTGCATGGAGTGGAAATTTTCCGAAATTATTGCATTCCTGAAAATGTCTTTATTTTATCCTTGATTGATAGTTTGACAGGATACAGTTCCAGAATAGGAATCTATATTAATCAGGGTAAGCTGGGGTAATGCAAAATCTCAGTGGCTTCCACATTAGGGCTTATGCCTTACTTGGTCCACGGACTCTTAGGGGAGCTCATTTCAGGAGCTTGCTCAGGGACCCGGGCTGTTTCCATCTGGCAGCTTTACCACCCAGCTTGGACCTCCATGTCACTGTGTCCGGGCAGAGAGAAGCTGTAGTGGTGTGTGAAGACTCCTCATTCCTTCATCCTGGAAGTGACACTTGTCACTTCCGTGAGCAGCCCATTGGCAAGAAGTGGTCATGCAGCCCTGCTCACTTGCAAGTGGGCTGGGAACTAGAGCACAGGGTGCTGTGAGCATTGTGTCTGCCACAGAATCATTTCTCCTCCGAATGGGAAGGTTCTTCTCCATTTTATTCTAGCTTCTGATATTTCTGTTGAGAAGACCAACTCTTGACGCTTTATATGAAAATCTAATCTGTCTCCATGGAAGTTTCTTAGTCCTACTATTCTAAAATTTTATAATTTTGTGCCTAGTGTATGTCAATTTTCAGGTACCATTGTGGATGCTCAGAGGACCTTTCTATCAGGAAACTGGTGTCTTGTTCCGGGATATTTGCTTGACTTTTCTTTTCACGGAAGATTTCTTCCTCTGCATTTTCTCTTTCCGTATTTCTGAATCTCCTCTTCTTTGGATGTTGAACTTCCAGGACTAGTTGTTTATATTTTTTTACTTTTGCTCCTCTTGTATTTCTTTTCGTTGTCTTTTTGCCCCACAAGCTGGAAGAGTTTCTCAACTTGGTCTTCCAACTTTTCTGTTGAGTTTCTTCCTCATTGTTCTCATATTTTTAATGGCCAAGAGCTTTGTTTTTGTTGTTTTTCTTCTCTGAATGTTCTGCATTATAACATTCTTTGCCTTCATAAAGGGCCTTTACATTTCTTACAAAAGGTTATTCCAAGGTATTTTACTATATTTGGTTGTTATTTTGAATGGGAGATTTTTTCCACTATATTTTAAATTGACTGTTGTAATACTGAAAAATTACTCATTTTGTGCATTATATATACTCACATCCCTGAACTTTTATTTCAATAATTTTTCAATTCTTTTCCTTTTCCTTAATAGGGAATCACATAGCAGACAAGCAACGTTCATTTTATCTACTCCTATCTAATTCTGTTTCAAGTTTTGTAACATTACTCAGAGTATTAAGTAATATAAAATCCATGGTGGGAGAATGAATATTAATTATCACCATGTCATCCATACTTAGAACATGTATCTGTTCTAAGTAGCACTCAATAAATATTTGTCAAATGAATGGATAGTGGTTATGAAGCATCTTTGTTTTGTTTGAAACTTTAATGATAATGCTACAACTGTTTCATCACTAAGTGTAATTTTGACATTTAGTTGAAGGTAGATATTCTTTATCATGTAAATGAAATATTAACTTTCTGAAGTGTGCAATTATTTGAGAGAACCATGTTTCCTTTGTCACTTGTGATCTTGCGTTTAGAAACATGTGTTGAATTGAAATAATTTAATTCATTTTTATTTTAAGAACTAATCTGGGAGAGACATATATTTGATAAGCATAAATAAGCACTTTTAGATCAATGTTTGATCTGCCTTAACATCTCTACTGGTGACTTGGAAGAAGAAATGCTTAGAAAGATCTCTGAGTTTGCAAGTAGTCTTTTTTCCCTGGGGAAAGGGGGAGGCTAATACTAAACCACAGGACTACTACGATGCCTAGTGTCTTTGTCAGCTGTCCCCTAGGGGCTTCTGCCTAGTATGGTACTGCAGCCCAAAGAGGCTATCAAAACGTTGGATGTCTTCCAGCAGAGATCATATCTGTGCCTTGTGCAAGCTGTGATTTATCCACACCTGAAAGATTATATGCAGCTTTAGTCAACAAAGAGCAAAAGAGGCATAACTGAGCTGGAGAACATTCCAAGAATAACAACTAGAATGATCTTGGAAGGTAGAAGATTCTTGTCAGGAAAGACATTGGCACGGGAAAATGATTGAAATATAATACACAGCTTAAAGCCAGAAGGGGTGTGTTTGAGGTGAACACAGAACTGTTTGCTAAGGCCTTGAACACATCTCTGGTCTGAAATAAATAGGTGCAGTGTCCTGCAAATCTTAAATAAGGTACAGCAAAGATAAACTGAAGGATATTCTGCTTCTTATGGATGATAGTGACCGCCTGGACTTCATCTGCCCAATTGACAGTGCAGGCCAAAACCATAAATCAGTCCTCATAAGAGTTTATATAATTCATGGATGACAGATCCACAGTGGATTAGGTCAAGAGCAAGGTTGTTTGGAGGGAAAGAGTTGATTTTCTTGAATCTAGGGAGGTCATTCTTATTTTATATGTAATAGAAAATGAACATTTTTGTTTCCCCATAAAAATATCATTTAGTGTATCAACTCTTATTTACAATTTAGTCACTATCAATGCTTATCTTTAAATCATTCACTGGATTGCTGCTGTGCAGATTACTCATCTTGTAGGGCTCTGCTTAAATCCTGCATCTCTGTGGCTGCCCTTGCTGGAGTGTCTGCTGTGAGAATACTTTAGAACAAGAAGTTTGAAGATCTCGGCACAACTCTTACTAGTTCTTAGACCTGGCAAAAGCCAACTATTCTTTCTGAGTTTTGTTTTTCTCGTTTATAAAATGGAAATAATGACTTTCCTGTATTCTTCATATTTTGTGAAAGGAAATAAAGTAATGTTTGTAAAAGTGCTTTTTGGAAGCTGTAAGATGCTGGCTGTATTCACTGATGGGTAAAAATGAGGATGGCCTGCTTCTCGAATCTCTTAAGTCCTCAGGGAGCTGCCTCTCTCTTGCTAGGTTTTTGAGTGGACTCACCCCCCACAAATGAACCCCAGTGTGGCCTGCTGCTCTGGTAAGCTGGCTTGACTAGGTGGAGATACAGGGTTCTTTCTGCCCCTGAAGCCTAAAGCCTAGTGAAGGGCAGGCTGAGTGACAGCTGACAATTCCCTTCCAGGGTCATGCTCTCATCTTAATTTAGCGTTCACCTACCATCTGAAGGTGACATTTTAGCATTTCACTCATCTGATGATGAGAAGATGTAGAAAGAAATGATAGCTATTTTCCTGAGACCCAGAGCAGAGCAGAACCAGCTGGACTCTCCTCATAGCCTTTGCCTGCAGCCATATCCAGGCTCCCAGAGTCCCTTTGGACACTTTTTCCCCAATAAGGGAAAGTGGGACCATTTACTTATTGCACCTAGCTGCATGGCACATAAGAAAAAAATCAGCAATGTGAAGCAGGCTGACAACAGGAAGAGGCCAAGATAGGGAGCCAAGTGGAAAATGGCTTTCAAAACCTTTATACTGTCCCTTGAGAGCATCATTCCTTGCCACCATGGCCTAATTTTGTCTTTGAGAGATATATGACCTTAAGGACCCCTCTCCCTCCATGAAGAAGAAGGTACCCTTGAGCTTCTGTTACAGATCATAGTGTGCAAAACTGCAAAGCACTAAAAATGTTACATATGATCTTATAACAGTCTCCTATAACAACAGTTAGCACCCACCATTATGCATTGTGCTGTCATGTGCATGTGTATATTTGTATCTCTCCAACTATATTGTAATTCCTTAAGGGCATAGAGTATGCTTTATACATCTTTTTTGGCTTAATGGTTATATACGAATTATATGTACCTAAAGGAATCCTTTCACCTGGCAGTCAGAGGTTTCCAAAACGAGCTTGCCAGTCATGTAAGCTCTATCCAGGATCCCATGGTGTGGTGCTAGCTGAGCATGGCGCCACAGAGCATTCATAATCAGAGGTGGCCTGGAAAGGGGGGGTGCTTCTTGCCTGAACTCACTTCTTTAACTTTTATTCTCATTCCTTTTCCCATTTTTTTCCTCTTCTCTTCAAAATCAGATGCCTCCCTTGCCTTGGGTAAAAAGAATATCCCATTGGAAATAAATAGGGCATTATGAGAAATGTGCAGTCTGTAGTTTTTTGACGATTTTAGGTCCCTGGATTTAGAATTTGATTCTATGTTACAGGTTAAATGCATCATGGGTAAAAATATCAGAATAGGAAAAAAAAATAAACTAATCTGGGTTTATCATTTGTCTACTTATCAGAAAGGTTATAAGAGTTATCCAGTAGATGTTTTTAAAATTCCAGAAGTTGTTGAGATATCAGAAGGTCACTGAGGAAGGATACTGAGCAGGACTGCCGTCATAACATCGTGGATGAGAGCTCAGCTTCTAGAGCTTAGTGAACCTGGATGCAGGTTAAGACTCTGCTTCATACTCACGATGTCATTTGGATCAGATTTCTGAATGTTTGTTATTCTCAGTTTCCTCATCTGAGAATAACAAAGGCATAACATGTATAACAGAGGCAAAAGTCCCTACTTGGTAGAGTTGTTAAAAGGATTGATTGAAAGAAACCATGTAAAATGCTTAGCACAGTCCCAGCACAGATTGCATTATTGAAGTGATGTTCCCTAATGCCACTAATTGATGAATTGTTTTGTACTGGGTCTTGATCTGAATTGCCAATATTTATGCATATTATTTTAACAACTGTTCATTTGTAATATCTGCCAAAGCCTTTCAGGGTAAATGTTTTAAAGAAGTTTGATTATGTATGTTTTGTGGCATTTGGTTCAAGCCAGATCAATTTGTTTTAGCCAGGTTTTTTTTTTTTTTCCTAGCAAAGGTGTTTTTGGTACTGAACATTTTTAATAGATATACATTATATACATACTATATTTTTAATCAGTGATATATTGAGATACCTTTATAGATTATTGTTTTATCTAATCAGAAATGTAAAGAGTGACTTGGTTATTGCTAAGTACTCAGAGACAATGTGTACATTAGTGAAGTGTCCCAGAGACCAATCATTTCATTTCAACATCCTGGACTTTTGAGGGTGTATTTTTTTATCCTGGTGTGTGAGAAAGTCAACCATTGTTACCCAAAATAATAAAAGTTACTATTTTACTCATTGCATTTGATTGTTTTACTTACGCCTTTTATATTTTGAGTGTGTATTCATAGGTGTATAATTTTATATTTTAATTATAAATATCAAATTTCTTTTGACTTTATGTGAACATGAGTAATTTGAATTATTGAGTTATTCAGATAATATATTTTCAATCACATATATAAAATTCAAAAAATGCAAATGAAAGATGAATTTTCCCTTATTTAATTATCAAATCAGTTTGTAACATTTTGTAATATAACATTTGAGAGGAAGAAAAGAATTTTTACAGCATCATAAAAAGGCTATTGATGAAAACACTGAATCATCCCTTTTTTGGGGTGTCTAAGAACCCAGATTATTCTATCATTTCACATGGATTTCATTCTTCAGCCTTAGCAACAATATTTTCAGTAGTTTATTCTTAGTCTTCTAATTACTTACAGTCGATGTTAGGGTTGTATGATCCTTGAGTTACAGCTCAAAGCCATAATTCACTCAAAATTAATAATTATAAGGATGTGTTTTCATACGTTCTTTTGTATATATTCTATATTTCACAATTTCAAAGGTGTAATTATCTTTTTATAAAACTTTCTTTAAATGTTATATGAATATATTGCTTCCAATATTGTTTTATTAGAAATTATATTTATCTTATAATGTTCTTTTTGAGAATATATTTTAGTGAAATTTCTTCTCAATTTATTTTGTCAGAAACTCAAATTTAATGGGAAGTAATTCGACTTTTTTATACTTAAGAAGCTCTGATTGTAATGGATGCTAAAAGATGTAAATGAGTAGTGCCGGCTGCTTTTGGCCTTGAATAGTCTCAACAGCAGAGCTCCAAAGGATCCTCCAACAGCACAGAGAGAAATGCTCTTCCTGCTTCTCAGAAGTCACCACTTAAGGCATAGAAAACGAAATGGTTCCCTAATAATTGTGCTAATGGCACTAAAAATAGACGGTTGATTTTTTTAAATGTGTGATTTAATATTCTTTCTTATACTTGTATATATAAAAAGATTGAAAATTTCCATCTCACCTTAAAAGTTTCTACTAGTATTTCTTTTTCAGGTGTCCAAAGGAGATTTGGGCAAGCAGTCTTTGTCGTTCTGTTTTTGTTTTTGCATTGGAGCCTGTAGGTCCCTAGCGAACCAGAAGCTCTCAGGATCCACATTATTCTTGCAGTGCTGTTTAGCAGGGCTGTCCTTGGGACTGCGCATTAGCAGAAGGGACATGTGCTGGCAGACCACCTCCATTCTCACTTAGAAAATTGCCAGGCTGTGCTCCTGCCTTCTAAGTGATTACTTTGCTATGGCTGAAGTACCTGGCAAGAAGATAAATCTTTTGCTAGATAGAAATTCCTCAAGTACTTTTCCCCCATCAAAAATGATGGCAGATGTGGGTTCGGATGACCAAATAGGCAAGTTCTATTTTCACAGAATCAATGGTGCGTACTATTTTAAGAATTATTGTCTTAATTATGCAAGTGTAGAAGGAACTGACAGACCTTACTTGGGAAAAGCAACAGGCGATGTTCTGTTTTATTTAGTGGGGAGGGATGTTATCTGCTGTTTATTTAATGATTTAGATGTTTGTTTCCTATTGATGGAGCCTGGAACTAATTTGATTGTGTTGAGGAAACACAGATAAATTTCTCAATCAAAATAGATTATTTTTTTAAATGGAGGTACTGGGGATTGAACCTAGAACCTCGTGCATACTAAGCATGTGCACTACCACTGAGCTGCTACCCTCCCCCCAAAAGTAGGTTCTTTAAATCTCCTAAGGTAACGTTGAATGCTTTTTGACAGTTGGTCTTACCTGGTCCTTTCCTTCCTCCAGAACTCATTTAAGCCATCTCCCTCCTCTGTCATACTATAGCCCACCTATTCTTTAAGCCGTAACCACAAGCTCACAATCTTAAAGAAAGTTACAGAAATTAACTCAGGACTTTTAGAAGGGCCCCTCCCTCCCACCCTCTCCATTATTCAGAGTTCGACTTTCTAGTAAATTTAAGTATATATACATAAATCGTATACTATACATACTTGTAAAAGGTGTGAGATTGGGTGTGCAAAAATGTAACATTAAAAACTTTTTTTTCTAATATAAAATAAACCTAGCACAGGAATCCCCATTTCCGCTGAAGATAGAAGGGTATCTCAGTTTCTTCCAGTTCAAATCAACTTCTCAGGAGCCTCCTCTTCCCTTTCCTTTCATGCCTTCTCCCTGTGGCTGATCAAGTTCCCTGAGGGTTTGTGCGACCTCAGGAGAGTGATACCTTGTCCAAATGCTGTCTTGTCTGGGATCGTCCCAGGTCACTGGGCCTGTTGCTTCTGCATCTGAGTCGGCTGACCCTGGCCCCCCCAGGGCCTCTGCTCAGCAAGGCCACACGGGCTGCCTCCTCCTTGTCCTGATGCCAGGTCCCTCTGGCCCTGTCTCATAGCTTCAGAAAACCCCAGAGGACTTCTCAGAGTGAACTGCACCAGGTCCATGTGTCTGAGTAGCTCCCTCAGCCGTCACCATCTTAAACCTCAACCTTTGATCAGAATCAAGGCTTCCAGACGTCCTAGAGCCTCAGGGGACACACCTGTGCCGCCAGCCCCTTGTCCTCTGGGATTCCCAGCAAATGCGCTGCAGTTTCCATCAGTCTGGCTCTCCCCAAACCACCTGGCCCCAGGGGGTTGAGCCCCAGACCTTTTCCTAGCGACCCACCCAGCTTCTAAGATCTAGTCTTGACCCTCTTCATTCTCATCCCACCACCCAACTAAACATCCCTCGACTTTCGCGAAGCAGCTAGCTCTTACAGTATTCTTTTATCAGTCTTTGATTTTGTTGATAAACTTGATGTCTTCTTCCCTCAGGCTTGGCTTTTAGAATTCCAAGTCACTCTTCTCTCACTTGGAAAAACTTGGCTTTCAAAACAAACAGCTTTCTTAGTAAGTCACAGCTGAAACCTTAGATGCTCAAAAGAGAAATGTAAAATAAAAAGAAATTATGAGAAAAAATAATCAGGTATGAAACAGAAATCATCTTTTTCTATATTTTCTCCTTTCCTTTTTACTTGTTGTCTTTTGTTCTTGTTTCAATTGTTCTGCTGACTCTGCTTTTTCTTTGGGGAAGGGGGTATAGAAGACAGTAGTCAATTGCCTCAAAAAATTTCAGCAGCAAAGAGATGATAGCATAAAAATAGATTCAAATGCCCTATCTATGGGTCTCTTTTGTGGCACCTTGTGTGCGTTTCCTGATTTCATCTAATTCACTGGAAAATATCTCAATGGAAGTTTTCAGTTCATGAGTTGTTGTTTCTTTTCATCTCAAACTCCTTATCAGATGACATATAACAACGTGTAACCATGATGGAAGAAAGGGACAGAGGGAGAGCAGGCTGCTATCACTGCATCGGTCCTGAGCTATTTCATTAAGTTCTGTACTTCGGGGGATTTCAGGCCTTGTTGTTGTTAATCAATAACTTTCCCCCTGTGGTGTATAATTTAAGAGAACACAAGGGTCAAGGAGAAGCAGCTCTTACCTGCATTGCCTTTGCTGGGGATGGCTGCCATATTTTATCCACTGGGAGAAACCAGCAATTGGAAAAATTCCTCTCTGGCCGGCCAAAACCTGTTTGTAGTTTGGCAAGAAACAAAGATAAAGAGTTATCAGGTGTGGTAGATTATCCCTGAGAGTCTGTGTTTTATTGTTATCTTTCCGTGAATCACCCTCTGATAAGCACAGAGGATGGCACTAAAGAAAGAAAATCTCTTTAGAGAGTAAGTTTAATTTTGTATCAGAATGCCGACTAGATCATTTCACAGGGAGCTGTTCACTGCACATTACTACAGAGCAGATGGGAGCACCTAGGTAGTTTTCTGAAAGATTGGTTATCAAATGATAAGATGTGTATGAATCAAGGGGAATCTTGGTAAAATGCAGTAGATCTGGAGTGGGACCTGAGATTCTGCATTTTCCAACATGTCCCAGGTTACATTACTGCTAATGGTGCCTGCTTCTCACTTTATACAGCAAAGTTTTAGAGATACTTAGGTGTTTCAAATAGCTTTGTGCAGAAATTTCTTATTGAATTAGGGGAGCCAAAAGGAACTTGCAATGCCAGTGGCTTTTAAGGGTCCCTCAGCTTGCCGTCATTAAAGAAATTGCCCAACTGGAAACCAAGAGTTTAAGCAAGGATAATCTGTAAATGGTCTGGCCAGACCAGCACCTCTGCAAACATCCATCCTGAATTTGTTCTAATGTCCTGACCCACCCGTTGGAAGGGTTACTTGAAGAATGCCTTTATTCCAGACTCACTCCACCTGCAAAACTCTCTTCCAGAACGATATAAAACCTTCTATTTACATGAGCAAACGACTTCTGCTGCTGTGCAGTCTTAATAGGGACCCAAAATCTTCCATGAGTATTGAGGTGACCCAAGAAATTAACTAGGAAGGATTATATATAATTATGCTAATTCATCAAAAGATAATTTCATTGTCAGTGATGAATGTCCCTAAAAGTTTTGGACACATGAAAAGAAGGAATTTCAGGGGAAAACCATAAGCAGTGAGTAGTTTATATGTCTCCTGGGATTTTGCTTCTCTAATGTGAAATCCTGATTCCAATGCTTTGGCTTTCCTATGCCAGTTCAGTTAAGCTTCTGATTCTATTAATTATTACTTCTGGAGAAAAGAATCTGGCATATTAGAAGAAAATTGTTTTGGTACTCTTATCCCAGCTGCACCATTTACCAACACACGGGGCTATGGACTGAATATTTGTGTCCCCTCAAAATTCATATATGAAGCCTCAATCCCCAATGTGATAGTATTTAGAGGTGGGGCCTTTAGGAGGTAACTAGGTCATAAGGGTGGGGCCCTCATGAGTGAGACAAGTGCCCTTCTGAAGAAGAGGAACATGGGAGAAATGATCTCTCTGTCTGCCATATGAGGATATAGCAATAAGGCAGCCCGCTGCAAACCAGAAAGGGAGCTCTCACCAGGAACCCAGCCAGCCAGCACCTTGGTTGTGGACTTCAAGCCTCCATAACTGTGAGAAGTAAATTTCTGTTGTTTAAGCCACCCAGTCTATTGTATTTTTGTTATAGCAGCCCAAACTGACTAAGACACATGGTCTATTTTATTTCATATATATTCTCAAATCCCCCACCTCATCCTTGGATTATTTTGTATCAACTCTCAGATATCATGTCCTTTCATCTATAAATATTTCAGTATGTGTCTCTACAAACATGTACATATGAACTTAAAACTATACCATTATTACATTGTATTACATACATATATTACATATACATAAAGCTATATACATTGTTGCAACTTTAAAAATTAATATTAATGCCTTAATAGCATAGAAGTCCATATAGCGCTTGCATTGTGCTCAAATTGATTGCCTCAAAATGAGCTCAGTTTTCTGAGAAAGTTTCTACATGTTGTGTTTTTTGATATGTCTCAAATTTCTTTTAATAAATTTCTTATAAGTTCTTTTTCCTTCTCCCTCACCACACCTCCCACCCCTCACCATGCAACTTACTTTTGGGGAAACTAAACCATTTGTCTTACTAGAGTTTCCTACATTATGGGGTTTGATGATTGCATTCCTGTGGTATTGCAGAACATACTACTCTGCTTTCTGTATTTCCTGTAAATTGGTGGTTCAATGCTTAGGCTTACTCAGATTCCAGGTCATTGTTTTGGTAAGGATATATCGTAGGTGCTGAATGCTTTCTATTTCATCTCATTAGGAGATACACAGTGTCTGGTTTTCTCTCTCTCTTTTTTTTTGTTAGTTGTTAAAATATGGTCTTATCTTTCATATGAGAGTTCAGAAATCTGAATCAAAGCTTGATTCTATCTTTGATAAGTGAAATATAGTATACAGGACTAAATATATAATGTATAATATATATAACATACATATATAATATATATAAGATTAAATTGGGCTACATGTAATAAAAAGACAAAATAAAATTGGCCTACACAAGATAGAAGTTTATTTTCCTTGTTTATAAAATGCATCCAAAGATAGGCAGTTCTAGACTGGCATGGCAACCACATAGTCATCAAGGAGCCACTTTTTTGTGGATGGATTGCATGCTTAAGATTGCTTCATGATCCAAAATGGCCACTGAAGCTCCAGCCATCACATCTGCTTCTCAAGGTGGTAACAGGGATGGAGGTGAGAGAGGAGAAAAGGAGCCAACCTTCCAGCCAAGTCAGTCGACTTTAAAAAGCTGTCCCAGGACCCCAACCAAGGAATTCTGCGTATTTCTAAATGGTCACTAATAACTTCAAGGGAAGCAAGAAAAGTTGGAAAAGCAGGATTCACACTGTGGAAAGCTGTCAAAATACTGATAAAGTGTTCAAAAGATTTCAGGCAGCCACAAATGATGTGTCCATTGCATAGAGTATGGAATTGTATCCTCGTGCAACCCTCTATTATGTGAAAACAATCACCAAATTCTGGAAAAAAAATATTGATCCAGATAGGAAAGATAGAAGTATGCATAAAAATGCAGAGAAACTCTTGGCTAACATATTGTCAGCATTTGATAGGTTTTTATTGTTAGAGGAAAATTTTGATTGATTATATCCAAGAAAGCGGGGCTAAAGTGGGAACTGAAGTTGTTTATCCAAGAAAAGGAAGGACATTTCTGATTTGAAGGGTGGAGTGAAAGAAGGATGGTTTCCAGGAATCAGTATAGGAAGGTGGGTGTTGGGGGGAATGGGTGCTTGAGCCAGGTGTGGGGATGTAGGAGCTATACCCACTGATGCAATGGAACGCAGAACAAAGAGCTTCTGCAGGAACCATAGCCAGTAGACTCACTTCTGTAAACAAGATGTGCTTTTAAAAGGGTATGCCTTTTGTTCCACTGAAACTGAAACTTTCATGCATTTATATTTTCAAAGTAAGTGGTCTATTCAGCTCTTTACTTGTTGTTTTGTTCTTGTAGGAACTTTGGAAAGGGAAAGAATAATAACTAAGGTATATGGGGTGCTGACTAGGTGCCACACACTGTTTTGGGTAGTTTCCATTTAAACCTCACAGCTCATGAAATTGGTTCTATCATGGGCTCATTTTATAGGTGGAGAAACTGAGGCACTAAGAGGTTAAATAACATTCCTGAAGTCACACTGCTGGAAAGGGGTAGGCTGGGCTTTGAACCCTGGCACTAGGCTACATTGTAGTGGATCAATTGTAATACACATGCTCCCTGAGTAGTTTTTGTGAATTGCTAGAGGAAGCAAGGGGAGGGAGACAGAGTGTTGGCACTGATTTTCTTTCATCAAAAATAGTGAAACAAGGACAAGAGATTGTCTGGGTTCCACAGTGAAATATACGCTGGGAGGAGGGCACTCACTCTGGTGGCCCTTAGCCAGAAAGTTTAACAGGAGGTCTTAGACCCTAGAACTTGTGTCTGCCCTCTCTGTGCTTCTGCCTCCCTCCCACTGCTTCTTCTTCCACCCCTGAGGGCGGTCTTGACAGGCACACACTTGCCAGGGGACATCATGGCCCTCCCCTGAGGCTCACCTCACGCACATACCCCAAAACCTTGCACTGGAGCACAGCACTGGCTAGATTTTGCTGGCCTCAAATTTTCAGTACAGCGCTATGATGAGTGTTTGGCCTATGATTTGCCATGAAATTCATGGATAAATAATTCTAATATAGCTAAATACAGCAGGACACAACCTTGGCAGAAAATACGGACTGGAGCGGAGGAAATTTTTCCTGCTCGTCACGTTGCACAGTTAGGTTCAGTCCTTCAAGCCCTCCCTCCCAACTCTTCACCCTTCTCAACTCCCGGGACGTGCCCATTCCTGTGCTCCTCTGATCTGCCCTGATGACGTGGCCCAGCCACCTGTGCAGTGTGTGAAGGGAAGAGGGGCGTGGGGAGAGGTGGGAGGAGCAGGGTCCTGGCAGGGCTCTCAGGCGGCATCTGTCACCCCGTGGGCTCCCAGTTGGAGCACTGGCTTGGGAGGGAAGGACTGCTTATGCCTTGAGAGCAACAGCCTCCACTGGTTCTGCTGCCCCAGCCCTTGGCTTAGTTTTCTGGAAAATCTGCATCTCTCTCCTCTACCAGCACATATACACTCCCGTGAAAGCTGGGACTATCTTATTCACCTTAATATCTGCATTTACCCCCATGCCTAGTCCACAGGCTCTTGCCCATAGCAGGCCCTCAAGAAATATTTAATGAATAAAATTCACTATTTTTTATCATAGTCCCTGAACTCAAAAAAGCTGAAGTCACATACTGACCGGGTATAAACACACTGACTGATATAAAAACCCAAGCAGCGCTCATGATACCCCACAGTCAGGATGCTCAGACATTCGTGGACATAACAATAACCTGGGAGCTTGTGAAAAATGCAGGTTCTCAGGCTCCACCCGAGAGAGCCTGATTCAGGGCAGGCAGAGTGGAGCCTGGGGATCTGAATTTGTAACAAGTGATTCTAAAGCAGGTAAATGATGGAACTCACTTTGAGATAGAACCTAAGCAGCTTCTTTCCATCTTTCTGATAATTGGTGCCCACGATACGCTGATAACTGGCTTCTGGTGGCCGCAAGCCACATGGTGCGCACACCAGAGGGGGCACCTTTGCAACTGAGGCCCCACATTCTTAAGAATGGAACCCGAGTCCTCATGCAGTTAAAATTCCAGAAGAGCTTAGGGTTTGTTCAAAATCATCCATAAGAAGGGAAAAACAGATTGCTTTATGACTGAATACTAACCTGGAACTACTCCCAAATCAATTGAATTTTGATTTCCTATTTGGAATCTTCATTGAATACCCTGAAGTGAGTTTTAAGATACCATCTCCTTGTAAAAACTATATAAAGACTTGATTTTTTTTTGAGAGTATGCTTGGAAGAGAAACAGTTTTATCCTGTACTACATATGTTATCAAAACTGACAGTTTTTTTTTCCAACTTTCTCTGCTACTTTCAGCTATTGAATAGCCCTTTGATTTAATGTAGCACCTAATGACTCTCCCGTTCTTCAGTGGTTCTTAATCAGCTGCCACCTGAATTTGTCTGCAGAGTGCTTTTAAAAATTGGCCTACATGGTGCTTTTGATATAAATTTTATAGGGCCATCTTCTTCAGATTTTTCTTTGGCAAACAAAATACTCTCTTTTTATTATTCTTACTTGCTTTCATGTGATGATTAAAGTGTCACAGGAAATGTGTGACTGAGTTCATATTTCCTAACTATATTTTATGGTTAGGCTCAGACAGATGGTTCCTGCCATGTCTAACAGATTACCAGAAATCCATCAATAGCCTTTGTATGATGTGCATTTTAGCTCTAACTCCTAGCACCATGTTAGATCCTAAGCCTTGTATATTTTTTCTTTATTTTTCTTATAAGTTAAAAAATATTTATCTAGCCCTATTTTTAATTTATGCTTCTTTGCTATATGGAAGATATCTTTATGAGCTACCTACCTTGTATCCTTTCTGGAATAAACTATGATGGGTGTAATAAATATTACTGAGCATGAATAGAGGAAACTAAGATATTCATCTGTAGTCATCCAACTTTTGGTTCATTTTGATTCACGGCATTATTTTTGCATAAACATTGCTGTAGGCCTGTGATCCCTCCGAAGCACTCTCATCTTCCCCAGAAGAATTAACTTGAGCCCCCTTAATATCCAGTGTCCAAATCACAGATATCCCCTACAGGTCAATACCTCCCAGTCAGTATGTGTCTTTCGTCTCCCAACACCCTTATCACCAGCGGACACCCCCGTCTCCTCTCCAATAATGCTATCTGGGACCCACTGCCTCCTCACTGCATTTTCCAGTATGGCTGCCACTGCCACTGATCTGGCCAGCTCACCACTGCAGTAGTTCTTGCTGTCCCAGACCCACTCCAGCCCAGCAAAGGGAAATGTTAGATCACCTTGGAGCAGAGAGAGCCTCTCTCTCCACAGTGTTCTCCCTGTAGGAGTGTGTGGGGTGTGTGTGTGTGTGTGTGTGTGTGTGTGTGTGTGTGTGTAAGGACACATCTGGTGGTAGGGGCTGCAGAGAGGTGACAATGGTTACCTGCTTCTGTTACCATGGTGAGTCCATAGTCTAATACAGAAGAAGGTTTATGTGAGGTTTTTCTATATAATGAAAGAATCAGGCTAATAATATTACCCTACAGGTATCATGGTGGTTATGGCAAAATACAGGACCTGTAAGTTTTCAGAATAGTTTGTCTTCTGAAGATAGTTATTCAGTGCCCATTTTTTCTTGGGGTTTTTCTTCTTAACATTTCATCATCATTGATGAAGCAAGTAATCTTCCTAATGGCCACTGTTTTTTACATGTATCTCAGTTTTTATGGCTTTGGTGTCAGCCTTTTAGATTTTCTAGAGTATTCCTAGGTGATTTCTGACCACTGTCATATATGAAAGTGGCTTAGATTGAGTCTGAGGTCTAGAATCAGGCCGACTTAGGTTTAAAGACCAGCTCCGTACTTACTAGCAACGTGAATCCGGCGAGTTATTGACCTCTCCAGGGTTTCCTCTTCCATAAGTTGAGGGTGACAGCGGCCCCATCACATCAGAGGGCTGGTGTGAGGAGTAAGGTCAGGCCCTTGGGCACAGAGCCCAGTGACCAGCCACCGAGGCCTCGCGCCCACCCTGGGAGGCCCCTTGGAGTCTGCCTCGTGCGGCCTCTGACCTCACGCATCATCTTGGAATCTCCTCAGGAAGCTTCATCTCATTCCTTTAAGAGAAAGCAACATCAGGTGCTTAAATGTGAAGGCTTAAAAACAGGCAGACTTCGTTTCGTTTTGGGGGGGGGGTTATGCTCTATATTGGTCTTTAGAGGACACGTTAGGACGGTGAGTCTCCTGTTCCCAACTGCTGTTACATTCTGAGAGAGATCTTACAGATCTTGGCTCCAACTCTCTCCCCCTCCCATCTGTTCCCCACACTCTCGGCGAATGTGGTCCCTCTGGGTCCAGGTGTGCTCCAGGACCCCCTACCTCAGCCTCTTCTGCCTCCCCTGGGATGAAGACTGAGGGGCACGGAGGGCCTGGGCCTTCCCCACCACCCTCTCTCCCCATCCTGTGGAGGCTTTTTTTTGGTCTGTCTGCTATTGTTTTTAGCAGTACACTGTGATTTCCTGCTTCCTCCTTTAAAAAAGCGAGACTAGGAATATTTACCAGTTGGTGATTGGAGACTTGTCTGGGTTATTTTTATCAAGTCTCCTTTTGTACCCTGGCTGTATTCCTATTAGGTGTGTCAAACGGACAAACAGCAGCTGCGTGATCCCATGTGGGGAGGGGCTGGGGACCACTGTGGGAGCTTTCCTTGTTAGGCACTGCTGGCATCTAAAATAGATGGCTTGAGAGTTAATTAGATGCAGTTCCTTGCAGAAACCTCAGAGGCATTTTCTTGATAGTACACAAGAGGAGTCTATTAATTATTTCTAACGAGAAAGGTTTAAATAACATCAATTAATGGTCAATTGTTGGTGGCAACCAGCAGGCAGAATGAGGGGCCCTGGGTAAACATCACTCTCCTCCCCGAGGGGAAAAAGATCTGTGAAGACAAAGCTACTGACTCCGGGAGCCTGCAGTCTGTTGGGGAAGGTTACATACATGTAGAACAAGGATGGAATGACTTAGTGGCTGGCTCCATCCTGGTGATTGTCAGCGCAGTGGGTAACAGGAAGATCCCCAAGAGCTGTAGATGTGAGTGTTTGGGTCCAGCACAAAAGTTGCTTTTCCTAGTGATTTTATAATTGTATAATACAGACGGTGTTTTGTGGGTCTCTTGTGAAAAAGTATTCAACCCCTAGGGTGTGTCGAGGCTGGAACCCCACTGGAAAAGTTTCTCCCTCTCCAGGAGCCTTTGGTGCCTGGTTTTCTGCCATGAACAAGGTACTGTGTTAGAGTGAAGTGTTGCTCTCTTTTGGGTCCTCTTCTGGAACACACACACCTCTGGGAGGAGGGACCCTGCTGAAGCTTCAGCACGGCAGGGTGGACTGTTAGACCAGAAGCTTCCTTGGCAGCCATGTGGATGATGGAAGCATAGGTGGGGAGAGAAGAACTTCAGCATCCAGGCCAGTCCTGGAGTGCCACCCCCATGGTCTACAGCCTGTCCCTCTGCAGCCCCATCTCCCTCTACCTCACTGTCCCCACTGCTCCCACCCAAGCCCGACTCTTCCACTTTCCAGCCAGTGGGGTTAACTATGTTTCTTAGGACCGCTGCCGTTGCTGCTCAGAGCATGGTCCCGGTGCCATCCCCTCCTCCCATACCCAGATAAGCTGAGCCAGGGCCACTAACTTGGACACCTGCCCCAGCCGACAACCTCAGATTAGTGAAGGCATGAAGGCGAGAGGGGGAGAGCCAGCTGGAAGGCCTCATGGTGGGGAAAGAGAGATCAAATATACAGTGTTTTTTTTGAATTGAGATATTTATTATTATATACCATAAAATTCTCCATTTTATAGTGCACAATTCTGTGACTTTTAGTTTAATCATAAAGTTATGCAGCCATCACCACTGTCCAATTTCAGAACATTTCCACCACCCCGAAAAGAAGCTCTTTACCCATTATCAGTCACTTCCCATTTCTCCCCTACGCCCAGCCTGTGGCCGCCAGTCGTCTACTTTCTGTCTCTATGGTTTTGCTATTCTGTGTATTTCATATAAATAGAGTCATACAACATGTGGCATCTTGTATCTGGTTTCTTTTGCATAGCATATGTTTTTGGGGTTCATCCACGTTGTAGCTTGTGTCAGCACTTTATCCCTTTATAGAGCAGAGTACCATTGACCGTATTGTATGGACATACCACAGTTTGTTCATCTAATCATCATTTAATGGACATTTAGGTAGTTTTCACTTTTTGGCTATTTTGAATAATGCTGCTGTGAACATTCATATACAAGATTTTATGGGATATACCTTGGGAATATAACTAGGAATAGAATTCCAGGGCCATAAAGCAACTCTCTGCTTAACTTTTTGAGAAACCGCCAAACTGTTTTCCAAAGTGGCTGCATCATTTTACATTCCACCAACAACATACGACATTTCCAGTTTCTTCACATCTTTGCCAATATTTGTTATTGTCCATCTTATTAATTATATCCATCCCAGTGGCTATGAAGTGGTATCTCACTGTGGCTTCACAATATTGTTAAGTCATTATTTAAAGTATTAGCATGTTCTCTAGTGCAGGGATCTAGGCAAAATCTTAGTTTTCCCTCCTAACTTTTCCTGGTTACAGTTCTAAGAATGATTGTCTTCGGGCCAGTTAGAACCAGGTATCCCCCAACCCCTCCAGCACAGCCTCATAAGTGCATGGCTTGGTGAATAGGTGGCACCTCTGTGTAAAGGTCACCTACCCCTTCCTTGGGTTGGATGCAGCTCCTCAGCCAGACTGAGGGCTTGGCCAGTGGGGTGTGGGCTGGATTTCAGCCCCTCATGCCTCTTCTGCGGGTGCCTCTGTCCAGGGCACAACCTACACAAGTTTACTTGGCCTGCACTTGGCCACTTTGAAGCCTAATAGACCTGGGTTCCAGTCTCAGTTGAACCCCATGGCTGTGACTTTGGGCAAGTGATTTAATGCCCAGGGCCTGTTTCCTCATCAGTAAATAGTTACAATAATAATCGAACCCTCCTATAGCATTGTGATGATTAAATGAAGTGAACTTTGTAAAGCAAATGGTCCAGAACCTGACAAATCAAGGTGCTTATGAAACAGTAGTTAATTTTATGTCTTGTCCTCACGGATTCAGCCCAGTTATTAATTCCCTTGGAAGACTAGAAACCACCATGCATGGCCCAGGGGCCAAGTCAGCATTATATCGTTCCTGCCACAGGCTAAGAATGGTTTTTACATTTTTAAGGGGCTGTGAAACAAACAAAGAAGACTTTGCAGCAAAGGAAATACGCTCTCTATGGCCTGAAATATTTCTCCTAATAGTTCCTGCCTGACCGCTTGCAGTAGGAGTTTACCGGCCCCTGCTCTAGAACCTTTCTCTGACAGTCCTCCACCTGCACCTTGCCCACCCCCACTCCAGGGCTAGATGAGCTTACTCGTGGCCGCTGTCTCCTCGAACCTGTCTCCATCATAGAACCCCCCCCACAAGACTGCCAGCGCCTTCTTCAGTCCAGAACCTCTTGACACGTAGTAGGAAGTTAATAGACATCAGTTCAGGGAAAGAAGTGGCAGTGGAGGAGGGACCCTAAAGAACAGTTTTGCCAACTTCACAATTTGAGGAGGCTGGCCCTTTAATTTAGCGCTCCTCCTATGCGTTGCATGTTAGCTGAGCAACACCTTTGGCCCAAATATTAGGGAAGCCATCCAGTAGGTTAGTTGGAAAGGCACTCTGAATTCCCTACCGGCCAATATGCATGGGGTGGATTTCCCAGGAACACATTTCTCTGTGATTCACAACTCCCCTCCGGAAAGGGAGCTTGGCCCACGGCCCCCATCCAATAGTCCTGAGGCCCCTCTCGGAGAGAAGTGGCCGTGGCTTGCTTTGAGCTGGGCTGCATGGATTCAGAATTTGTACCCTCTTGGACAAGGCTGGACTGAGAAGAGGTATAAGAGTGTTTTTGAGAGTCTAAATGAGAGAAGCAGGCATGGCTGGACCTGCTTCACTCTATTACTTTAGGGCATTTTAAAAGAATTTCTTAAGCCTCTGCTTATTTTTTTAATATTCATGCTTACGTTGCGTTCCTCTTGCAGAAACAGATGCTTTACGTTTACCCTAGAGCATTCACTGCAGTTTTATGGAATCAGCCATGCAAAGTATGTTGACATGATATGTCTTCCTTGTTTGGTTTCTAACGTACTAAACATAATTTAAAAAATTCATCTGTATGAACTTGAGCTCCATGTGAATGAGAGAGAAAGAGAGTGAAAGATTGATTTGTGCCCGACCACTTGTCCCCTAAAGAAAGGCCAGAGGATCTGAGATGAAAAGACATAAGATGCAAGCAGGACAGTGCATGTTCGAGGGAGCAGATGTTTAAGATGCTTTCAGGAATCTGAGTTGAGCAATTTACAGTAACTTTCGGGTAAAAACGAGCACAGACTTTTCCATGGATAAGGAAACATTTTTAAAAAGGAAAGTGACTAACACCAATGAAGGATTTGCACCTCACAATGATATGTTAACTTTCTACCTCAAAAGAAAAGATAACAATTTATAGCAGATTTTCTCCTAAGATTTCTCCTACGTGTGTGTTGTTTGCAGACACATTAACCAAACACAAGGAATAGGACACGATTTTCAAGTCACAATTCTAAACAATTTATGTCAAAGCTTACCAAGTATTCCTCCTCTGAAGCTTCAAAGGAAATGTTTATAAATTCCTGAAAAATAAAATTGCATTTGCATCCTTGGAAGCAAGTGATTCTCTAGATGAGATCACTCCCCGTGATGGATTGGAGAACATAGTTTGGCCTTGACAACAACTCACAGAAGTAGGTCAGAAGTTGCTATTGACCACAAAAGTTTCCAGGTGCAAAATATGCAGAGTATATACTTAATGCTCTTTGGCTGAAGTTGTAAGTGTGGGGGAGAGGACGTGAGGGCTGAAGGACTGTTTAGTTGCGTTTCTGAGCAAGTTAGTGTGTTGTGTATGTGTGTGTGTGTTTCAAATAAGCCTTCTACATCTTCAGGAGGGAGTCTTTACCGTAAGGAGCAGATTAAAAACACTACAGAGAGTTACGTTTGACAGACTGCTGGTGCAGATGTATGTGTGTAACAAACGGGTCTCCTCATCCAGCTACCTTTGACTTCCAACTATAAGTATCTTGTAAATTACCCAGAAAAGAGAGCACCCTGTTACAGGAAGGACTTATAAAATTAAAGCACTTGAAGAAAGAAAGCAGGCATAGTTTATGAGAACTTTTTTGGTGATGTATTTTGATCATAGAGGTGGAATTTTTAAGCTAATGGTGCTGCTCCTGCAGTATCAATGCACTGTGGGCCCGAAAGCAATGGTTAGAGCTCTTTTCATCATGATTGCTCTTGATTTTCTCAGAGGATAGTAATACCATGGGGCCATTTTTTAAAAATTGATAAAATCATCAAAAAATTAAGAAGGGAAAGGTCTGTATCACTTAGAAATGTATTTGGCAGAAGAACCAACTACAGTGGCCTAGCCAGGTAAAGAGGCTTATTTATTTCATGCAATAAGCAATCCAGGTCTGGTACAATAACACAGTGATGTCATTGGGGACCTATCTCTTTTCTTCTC
The DNA here is from genome assembly GCF_036321535.1 of Camelus dromedarius. Lineage (NCBI taxonomy): Eukaryota > Metazoa > Chordata > Mammalia > Artiodactyla > Camelidae > Camelus > Camelus dromedarius. The sequence continues at coordinate 15,252,602 of NC_087441.1, read as the reverse complement.
CCACTGTCCTCATTGGTTTGTAGATCTTAGCTTTCAGGTTATCCTCATGCTTGTTTCCTCATTGTCACAAGATGGCTGCTGCCTCTCTAGGCTTTGTGTCTATATTCCGGGAAGAAGGAAAGAATTGAAGGTCAAGGCAAAGAACTGAAAAGGATATCAGATAAGTCTGCCCATTGTTAAAAGATTTCTCAAAAGGCCAATTCTCTGATATACATTTATATCTCATTCATTTGTTGACTCAATGGCCAGAATTTGATCACTCAGTTAACCTCAGGTTCAAATGAACCTAAGAAGGTGAATATTTTTAACTGGCTATATTGTTATCTATAATGAAACCCAGTTTCCAATTAGATGAGAGGGAGAATAGCTAAATACTAGGTAGGAAGCGAGCAGAATCTGCCACAGAGCTGGTTATCATGTCAAATTATTTTATGTAGCTGGTAATAGTTAGGTTTGAAAAAGCTAGTTTTCCGTATTAAAGGTGAGGAGACTGTGAGAGCGAAAGAAATCAACCAACACTACAAAAATAGTGTAACTTATCTTTCTCATAAAATGTTCACTGAAGACATTAGTGCTGAAACACCGTAACAATTCAACAGTCAGTTATTGTATTCCTGTTATGTACTGGGCTAGGTACTGTGGGAAAAACTTAAGAGAGAGAGAGAGAGATTGGAGGGAGGATTAAAAGGATGAAGGGAGGGGAGAAAAGTCATAGCAATATGTTGAGGTCTCAGCCTTCCCAAAGCCTTACAAGGTAGTGAGTAAATCAGGTTGGCACTATTGATTGATCATAAGACTGATTAAAGAGTTATATAAATCATCAAGTGCCTAACTGAAGGATGAGTTACTATGTCTACACTCAATGTGAATTTTAGTTGAAAGATGTGGAAGAGTGTCAGTGTGACCCAGGAGAGTTAGAGAAGGCTTCATGGAAGAAGTTGGCTTTAACACAAGCTTGTTCACCAGTTTCTGAGAGTATTAGTCAGATCTCCACCCACCTACCCTGCACAAGAACAGTGCCAGAGTCCTGGTGCCAGAAGTTTACAGCTGTTGCCAGAGGTGGATAGATCTTACTTCTTTTATACAGTGGGTCTCCAAGTATGATGTGGGATCAGTGGTGGCAGACTTTCCTGGGAACTTAATAGAAATGCAGATTCTCAGGCCCAACCCCAGACCTGCTGAATCACAGACTGGGGTGGGGCCAGCAGGCTGTTTTTAAGAAGCCCTCCAGCGGATTCTGATGCCCACCTAAGTTTGAGAAGTATTGCCCCTGCATTGTGGAAATTAGCCTGTAAAATAAACCATCTTCATGGCTTTGATTGTAATCCTGACCTTAAACAAAATTTGATGACACTATAAACCTGAAAACTTAAAAAAAAACTTGTGTGTTTAAAAACCTCAACTAGCTATCCTTAAAAGTGATATTTTTATACCCTGAAGTCTGTCAGTAATGTTTCTTCTACTCTTGAAATCATGTTATAACTGTGTAAAGAATACTGTTCATTATTAAAGAGAAATGAAGAGACCATAAAAAAAGTGTAAGTGTAAGTGTAAGTGATAAAAACCCAACTGAGACCATGTAAACAAAAACAAAAGTGTGTGTGTCAGTTTGTGTGTCAGTGTATACATACACACATGTTGGCTATCTTTCTGGAGAGGGGTAATATATTTACCCATGTAACTAAAGCATCTCAATCAAGTATGGCTGGTCCCAGGGACTCAGTCTGTACCATCAGCCCAGTCTATTCTTATCTCCCAGTTCTTAGACTGCTTAACTCTTAGGTAGATCCTCTCTTTTGGGAGTTAAATGGCTGCCTGCAGGTCCATCCCTGCACCCTACTCAGAAATTATAGTAGAAAAAACAGCTTGACTTTCAATAGACCTACGGAATCCTGAGATGGACTCTCATTGGACACACTTGAGTCAGGTGCCTATCTCTTAACTGGTCGCTATGTTCAGTGGATGAATATGCTGGTTGACCATGCCCAATTCAATAGGAATTTGAAGGCAGCCCTCCAAAATCCCATAGACAGCATGGGAGGGAGTGATGCTCTAAAAGAAAATAGAGATATTGTTGCTAGAAGGAGGAGGAACAACGACAACTGTTAATATTTTGATAAACTACTGTAAACCGAGTCAGGCCTGCAGCTAGTCTATCATGAGGTTGTGGATATGGCCGTAGGCAAAGAAAGATAAATCACAAGCTGCTGTTTTAACAATCGCCAAAATAATGGGAATTATCTATTTGTTGGTAGATTTTTTTAATCCTTTCCTCATTCTTCAAATAATTTGAGATCATTTATAGAAAGTAAAATAAAATGGTAAAATATAAATGAAAACTATCAAGGCCATATAAAGTATAAATAAAATAGAAACTATATAGAAACTATAAGTTCCAGAAAATTTGCTGTAAGTGAACAACCTTTACTCTGAATTTCCTGGGAGCCAAGGGAAAAGTGGGGCTGTAAGTGGTTACATAGTTCTCATTTTCTATGGAGCAGATTTACACTAGTGTTTGAGGTATGTAATGGAGGAGAGAGCACTGAGTTTTGGGTTGAAAACCAGCTCTGCAGTTGACCTTGGGCAAATTATTTAATCTCTCTAATTCTCAATTTTTTTCACCTTTTGTATGAGCGTACTTGTACTCACGATATTGTGTTGTTTTACAGATTAAGTGAGATAATGGCCTATAAGCTGCCATTGTAAGTGCTCTTGAGAAAAAAATGAGAAAGTTGGGGCACAGTGTGGTCAATTACATCCCTATCACACAGAACCAGATTTTTTGATGCTGCATCTTGTAGTATAACTTTACAACCACCAAGGACGTGATGACAAAATGTCACCTGGTCAAAGCAGGTCTTAATGAGGCCAAGAAATTATGCTCCAAAAGACAGTCATGTTGCCCTAACTTGGTCCAAGACTAAAAACCAGAGTGTGCAGAGAAATGATGGATTCTGTCCTCCTTACTTATCATGTCCTTCAGCCAGCCTTTTCATAGACTTGAACAGAGAGCCACTCAAAGATATAGTCCCTGGTGGGGGCCTGGATTGGAGTTGTTGGTGGATATCAAGCCCCTGTGTTTCAGTGACGTAAGTTGACCGTCAGGCCTCACTGAGGCTCTGGCCCAGGAAGAAGGTCAGCCTGTTGGCAAGGACTGGATTTATTTCCCTCTAGGGAAACTCCAGTCAGAGAATCAGCAGTGGGCTCTTAACATCTGTGTCTCTTCCCCTCTATTCATTCTTCAGTTTCCTTTATTTTAACCACATTTATCCATCTCAATGTAAATTCTCCTAATGAGGGTTTTCTAATTGCTTATTCAGGCCAACTCCTTGACAATTAAAGGGAAAATCAGAAGTTTTATGTACGATGGTGACTCTCGAGCTATTAAGACAGCTGTTGTTATGTAAATTATCTGCCTTTTTTCTCTATTAGATAGTGAAATCTTGAGGGATAGTAAATATTCATGTCAGTTGAAAAAGTATTTTGGAGAATAATGATTTCTTTTGTTTAGCAGCGTTTGATAGCCTGGATGTAATAATAGTTCTCTATAGGAAATGAGATGCTTCATCTATCTTGGTGGGAATATCTGAAAAATCTGTTTACCCAGTACCAAGTAACAAATGAAAACAAATAAAAACGATCCTACAGATACTGTGGAAATGGACTCTCCATGGTCAGATCCATGCTGATAGATTTGGTCTATACCGCATGCCACACTTGTTCAAAATTAATTCATTTATAAAAAAGCTATACTTATAAAAAGCCTCTAACACGTAGGCAGTATGACATTTCTTCATCTGAGAGCAATCTGTATATCTTATTACCATCTCTAGCTAAAAATACTTTATGAATTCTAGATTCTTGTATGGAGTTAATCCTCCAGCTCAAGTTCACCTTGTTGCTAATTCTCCATCTCATTTCAGTGTGTAGGTGTTGATGTCGTTTTATGTAGAAGGGGAATGTATTTCATCTGTCCCCTTCTCCAGCTGTCAGCAAATCTGTGCCTAGGGGGAAGCTGCAGGGGTCTATATGAGCCACAACCAGCAAGTAGAGCCTTGTCATTGTCTAGAAATGTTCTCTGCGTCTGCCACTCTTACTCCCTTTTCTGCAGCTGAGGAATGGGGTTACGTGAATGAGTGTTTGAAGAATCAAGAACAATGGGGCCTTTGAGTACTTTAGTACAGCAGACCGTATTGGTTGCTTACCCCACATGCATTTCCCCACAGTCTCCTCTTCTTTAGCAGAAATCTGATTTTGCTCAAATTGTGCTCCATGGGGAAGGTAATCCCTTCCCCAGCTCAAAGGTGAATCCTGAGTAATTTAAGCCTATAATGGTTGTCTCATTTCATTTGCTAATGGTTAGTTGAGATGTGAGCTGGTAGCTTAGACCTGACCAAGGAAACGTGAGGGGCAATTTTCCTCAGGACCGTCAAAGTAAGATTTTCAGATCTTAAAGGAAGCACTCAAGGAAGATAGTCTCTTTTACCTCTGGATTTTGTCATTCTGCATGTGATGGCAGGAATTGCAGCAGCCATCATGTAACTTGATGAAAGCTAGTCTGAGGACAATACTGATAAACTAGGATAGCAGAGCAAGATGGAACAAAAATATGAAATGAATCCTAAAATCTCCATACCCAAGGACTTCTGCTTTGAAAGAGAATATATTTTCATTTTATTTATTTATCTCTGAGAAAATGTAGCCATACTTCAGAGATGTTGCTGGTTTGGTTCCAGGCCACTGCAATGAAGTGAATAATACAATAAAGTGAGTCACATCAATTTTTTGGTTTCCCAGTGAGTATAAAAGTTGTTTACTACACTGAGGCCTATTAAGTGTACAGTAGCATTATGTCTAAAAAAATACAAAGTATATACCTTGATTAAAAACACTTTGTTACTAAAAAATGCTACCCATCATCTGAGTGTTCAGCAAGTTGTAGTAGTAACAACAAAAATCAATGATCACCGTAACAAATATAATAATAATGGAAAAGTTTGAAATATTGTGAAAATTACCAAAATGTGACACAGAGACCCAAAGTGAGCAAATGCTGTTGGAAAAATGACACCGATAGACTTGCTGGACTCACGGTTGCCACAAACCTTCAATCTGTTTAAAAAAACAAAACAAAACAAAACAAAACAAAATAAAAAAACCCACAATGTCTGGGAAGCGCAATATAGCAAATCACAATAAAACGAGGTATGACTGTATATTTTCCTTATTGTTTGACTTGGGTTTGGTTTTCTGTTACCTGCCAACAAAAGCATTCTTACTGATCTTTGGAGATACGACATAAAGCAATCATGGAAATTCTTTGGCCACGTTCAACCCAGTTGTTCTTAGATGCTACAGCTCCTCGATTTCCCTGCCCTGTCTTCCAAAGCCCAGTGGGCATGAGGGGCAACACTGGCCCAGAGAATTGATGAGTTTTGGATGGTGCATTTTTCTTGCATATCACACATGCAACACACACACGCCAACTTTGTGTAGTCAAATTAAGCTTGTAGAGCCAGAAGGTTCTTTACTGATTCATACCAACAAGAATTAAGTAGGTGTATTTTGGCAAAGAGAGAATGACTAAATCGAGACGACACAATTTTTAGAGATACCAAGGCGCAGCTTAAATGTCATGCTTTCGTGGATCCTTCCCTGAGTCCCCAAGGCCGAGCTCGTCACTCCTTCTCCCTGTTCTTGTACCATTGTATTTATATCCCGGGCAGGGCCACAGGTTATCAGAGCAAGTGGTACCAGGGGTTGGTTGTTAGATTGTGAGTTCATACAGAGCAGGGGACTAGTTGTAACCTTTGTTGTGTTCACTCACTTAACAACTATTTTTTTCATTTTAATTTTAATTAAAAAAAAATTGGGGGGGTAATTAGGTTCATTTATTTATTTATTTTTAGAAGAGATACTGGGGATTGAACCCAGGACCTTGTGCATGCTAGACATGCACTCTACCACTTGAGCTACATCCTCCCCCACCAACTATTTTTTCTGTATCTACTATATTCCAGACATTGGGCTGGATATTGAAGATGCAATAGTAAGGAAAAGCGGATGTGCCCCTACAGTCATGGAATTTAGTCTCTAGTCCAAGACAGACAATCAGGTCATCACAATAATCAATTAATTTCTTGCCGATAACCAAATGAATGGCATTCAGTAATTATCTATTGAATTCAGTTACAGGATTTTCAGTATGCCACAGGGTCTCTTATCCTCCTGAAAGTTAGCCCAGGTTCATATTGTGGCTGAAAGATTCCCAGAGACAAACAAGATTCAGCCCTAGAGTGTAAGCTCCTTTCACGTCTCTGCTTGCACGTGTTTGCTAATATCTCATTGGCCAAAGCAAGTCGCATGGCCAGGCCCAAGGTCCACATTGAAGAACATTATGCTCTTCATGGATATAGGCAGGTAGCATTGGTTGGGGGCAGTTACTACACCAATCTGCCACACTATTTTTAAGTGTGGTTTATGTTATGAAAAACTTTAACTCAGCCAAGGAATTTAAACAATGATCATTTGAATCCAAAAATAAGTTTCTTGCTACAAATTCACACTCAAACTAAAATTTGATTCAGACCTTTTAAATGGGACAAAATAGTGTGGTTCACAATGAACAGTGGATCTAAGCCTTTGGTCTTAAAATCTTTACCCAGTGCTTTGATGAGAGAGAGGAGTAGTGGCAACCAAGCGTGGCTGGTCACCCAGCCTTTGTGCCATTTACAGTGAGGGCCATCTTTCCTTGTGAAGTCTGTAATGAGAATAATTAACTCTTCTCCCCGCCAATATCCAGAGGAAGCCATTCTAAACTGAATGGTTGGCTCATACCAGTAATACTTGCTATAAATTATGTAATGTATGATCAATAACCAATATTTCTCCTCTACTGCATTATAACAAATGAAGTTTTAGATTAGGTTCAGGGTAGAAATTCTTAACTAAAAATAAAAAATAGGATGGATGTAAAGAAATAAAGCTTCACTTTAAGCAAACTTTTTTTTAAGTGATAGCTATATTTTTTTAAACATTTTTTATTGAGTTATAGTCATCTTACAATGTTGTGTCAAATTCCAGTGTAGAGCACAATTTTTCAGTTATACATGAACATACATATATTCATTGTCACATTTTTTTCGCTGTGAGCCACCACAGGATCTTGTATATATTTCCCTGTGCTATACAGTATAATCTTGTTTATCTATTCTACATTTTGAAATCCTAGTCTGTCCTTTCCTACCCCGTGACCCCTTGGCAACCACAAGTTTGTCTGTGAGTCTGTTTCTGTTTTGTATTTATGGTTTCTTTTTTTTTTAGATTCCACATATGAGCAATCTCATATGGTATTTCTCTTTCTCTTTCTGGCTTACTTCACTTAGAATGACATTCTCTAGGAGCATCCATGTTGCTGCAAATGGCGTTATGTTGTCGTTTTTTATGGCTGAATAGTATTTCATTGTATAAATATACCACATCTTCTTTATCCAGTCATCTGTTGATGGACATCTAGGCTGCTTCCATGTCTTGGCTATTGTAAATAGTGCTGCTATGAACATTGGGGTGCAGGTGTCATTTGAAGTAGGGTTCCTTCTGGATATATGCCCAGGAGCGGGATAAGCAGACTCTTAAATCTTGAAATTCTATATAAACTAAAGTGTCTATGCTTGTTTTATTTGAAGAAGTGTGCAATTAAGAGAAAATGTGTTATAGATCTGAATGGTGAGTTAAACTAAGATGTGGGTCTTGTAGAAAGATTATCTACCCAAAGACATCTACAAAATTACATATTCTGGTTGGAAAGTTAATGTATAAAGTCACTTGAATTGATTAATATTAATAATGAAACAACTCCAAATCTAGAACTAATTTGAGGATCCTGCATTCTTCTCTGTTCTTACTGGGAAAAATCTGTGACTCTCATTCCTAGAGTTTTGTTTGATAAGGACTTTTGGATCACTGAACACACAGCATATAAGAAAGTGCCAGAAATAGCTAGAATTGGTCCAGATTTACTACAACAGTATTACTTATAGTGCCTTTGAACTCAACAAAACATACAAGGCGTATATACCTGCATATATACACACACAGGAAGATCAGATGGGATTGTCAAACCCATATTGGTTTTCTCCATTTTGTTTTGATTATAAAAGCCATAGAGAAGGTTTAAGGGGCTCTCAGAAGAGTGGACAGAGGTTTTGAACACAAGTGCAGTAGGGCTACCATATGTATGTGGAAGCAAGGCCGGGTCCTGTGTAAACAATTTGAAATATTCCTTCAGAATGGTTTATCCTCTAAAAGTTTTGCATCTTCCCTGTTCTGCTTATGTTTCATGTATGGGGCATGTGGACCTCATTTCTCTTTTCTGTCAAACATATGAGTATTTCATGGACTCACTTTTCCATGGGCTAAACTGAGGTTTGAATTTTAAAATCTGTAGCATACTATAGTAATGAGATAACCAGATTATGGACTTCTGTCTGTGATTCACATACTGACTAGAGAAAGAAGCATAAAGAGTGTTGCAGAATTAAAAGTCAATCTGCCTTATCTTAATATGTGTATTTCCTTTACATCCGTCAGTTTGAAATTTGAAAGTGTTCATCTGTCCATGGCATTGATAGCATTCACCCAAGGTCATCTGAAATTTGAGTTTTTAATCAAACTGGAAGTCATTTTTTTTTCCTGAAGCAGAGTTCAACTATGGTAGTTTAATCATCACTTCCAAAAATTACTTCTGGCTCCTTTTGAAAATTGCTTTTTTGTATGAGGATTCCATTACAGTATGCAGGGTATTACATTCCTGGAAATAATGTAATGATGTTGTACATCATGGAGACAAGGACTTTGGGTTGAGCAAAATGGAATATTTAGAGTGCAGAATGCCATTTAGATAGCCCTCCAAACATCTCTAAGTATTGTGTATCCCTGCCTTAACATCATGGAGTGTGAACAAGAAGGAACCTTGAAATCATCAGGTTTAGTACCCCCAGTTTATACGTAAGGAAACTTTGGCCCAGAGAAGTTATTCAAGGTCACTTGTTCAAGGTCACTCAACTAATTTGGCCAAGGGGAAACCCAGAGTTTCATGACTTTCAGTCCAGCCAACTTTTTTCACTCCACCATCCTTTTTCTTATGTACTACAGCAAATAAGAATGTTTCAAAATATAAATGTCCTTACAGTTTTAGAGAACAACCAAAATAGCATCCTTTAAATGATAAATATGAGAGCATTGGTTCTAAAACAACATTTAATAGTATTTTCATCCTAACAGTCTATCTATTTAATAGACAGATACGTATTAATTATCCATGCTGCACATACCAGGTAGACCCAGTCTATTAGAGGAATAAAAACAGATGGATTTGTACAGGATTTATAGCTATATTTGTCTTTCTGTAGGTAACATTTGACGTGGAACTATTTCAAGTCGGAGCAGGGAGAAAGCATAAGGTTCAGATCTGGCAAGGCTTCTGGAAGAAGATGGGTTATGAATAATTAGAGGATACAGTGATGTCATGTAAGAGTCATGGGCAGGAAGAACTTTCTACTGAGGAAGTATGGCAGTGAGGGAAAAGAGAGTTCTTTAGTGGGTCCTATTTGTTAGAATGGAGGAAATGAGCCCAGGGGACTGGAGAGTCAATGGTGATTCGACAGAGATGCATCCGTCAGAAGACCATTAATCGCCTGATGGGCAAAAGCCAGTGAGGATCACTACTGAGTTCTGGGAAGCACTGCTGGAAGGCTGAGCCCCATGTGGACTTTAGTGTTTGGTGATGGTCTTAAAACAACAACAACAACAAAAAAAAAATAGCTCAAAGTGATTAAAACTATGGAAAGGAAGAGAAAACATAAGAGGAGCATAAAGGTAGATTTATCACATGACAAGCCCAAAACAGAGTGGGACATGTACAGACATGGTTCTGAAAGAGAACCGTGAACGCCCATGGGGTTGGAATCCATGTCTGTAATTCTACTGAAACTTTTTTTTTAGTGTTTCTTTTATGAATATATTTGGCAAAGAACAATGTTAAAAGCTAGTGTTAATTTTTAAGGCATTTCCAGGTTATTTCTTGATAATAATATGGATTGAAATTAATCATTTAATGGCTTCAGAAGAGAGCACCATTTACTGGGTTATCAACCAGCCCTCGCCTCTTATGGATGAGGAAGCTGAGGCTCCCCGTGTGACATGACCAGCTCTTGGCATCACAGTGTCCTAGGAAGCTTTCAAATACGGATTCACTGAATGGATTTGAGCTGCTCAAAGTCACATTGACAGTGAGTAGCAGACCTGTCCCTGAGTTCAAGCCTCACAAAACTCTGGCCGTGACTCTTCCCCTCACTGGTGTAAGTAACCATGGAATGGAGGTGCTATAAAGTCACAACGTGAATTTCATTCCTCAAAGAAAATAATTTCATCTCTAGCATAATATTAGTACTAAGGGGCCAATGCTTTGACGGTGTTTAGTATACATTTCAGTCAACTTACACATTCTGTTAAACCGGCACACCCGTTTGCTAATCATTCTGTGTGAGTAGACATTTACTGTAGTGTAAGCATATTTGTCAGGTTAATCGTGACTTTGAACTATGGGTGGGAGGCCATCGGCACTCCAGGGAGGCCCAAGGAGGATAAGACAGTGCCTTTCTCCAGAGTGCCCAGACTATTCTCCAGTATCATGGGGGCAACCCCCACCCCCACCCCACTCCCTCATAAGGCTGCACGGAACCACCCAGCAGCTTAACGTGGAAGGTTGGGAGGCCTCTACAATATTGGTTCCTCAAAACGGACCTAGGGTAGCATTCCTGACCCCCTTCCTAGACTTTCTGTTTCAGTCAGTCTCAGAGTAGGGCCCCCAAATCTGGGGTTTTTAAAATTCTATAGGTAATTCAAATATATAGACATTTGGGAACCACAACTTGTAATATACCATATTAAACATCATTTTGCAAAGACTTAAAAGCAGGATTGATGTTAATTTCCTCCAGTAAGATCGGTCCCCATAGAGACCTATAAGCATGGGCTATGAAAGTCTACATCCAGACTAAGTTTACTTTTTACCTGGGAAGTCTTCTTTCCCCTCCCCATTTCAAACCGGGGGTAAGCTATTGAAATGGTGGGTGTCATCTGGTGGTAGTTACTGTTGTGCTCAGGATTTTGGAGAGACTTCTGTTTATTTGGCATGTTCCACACAAGCCTGTCAGACCCTGGGGATTTGTGGCATTTGCAGAACTTACAAGGCAGGCAACATAAAAATATATAATTCATAGAGTGAAATATTTTGGAGCTCCCTTCACTTTTACAAATTGGCCATAAAATAGAAACCACAGACATAACATTCGTATTACCAGAGTTGCCAAGAATGAAGAATCATTTGGGCCAGGGGTAGGGGGGTAAGGGGTTTTGCTGTGTACTTCTTTGTAGAACACCCAAAGAAAGGGTAAGGATTCAAAATGTGTGTGCAAATGAGAGTGGGAGCAGTAAAGTTGAGATGCCTGATAATTGGCAAATATCTGTGGAAGAAAATGGGGATTTTTGAGGTTAATCTTAAGAAGTCTTTAGAAATCTTTGCACAGTCATAGGTTTACCATTTGAGGGCATTTGCTTGTCTTGATGGACATGTCAAGTGCATTTAGGATATTATATACATTTTACTATGACTTATTGCTTCCTATTTTGTTCCTTTTGTAGTGAAGTGGGTCACAATATCCAGGCTGCTGTGACTCCTTACAATAGATTAGGGGGAAGGGGTAAAGGGAAAACTGCATCCTTCTCCTCTTCTTCTCCCATTAGCTGCTCTGACACTCCCAGCTTACATTAGCTTATAAAATATGTCCTGAGGCCAACCGACTCCTGTCAGCTCCGCCTGAGCCTTCTGGGGACATAAGTAATGGATGACTAATGACCAATGATACTGGTTTTGATAGTTGCCTGTTGAACAATAGCATTAAATGAGGTTGGACACATTCAAGACATGACGAAAAGAAATAGCATCTCTGTTGCAGAAGTCAAACTGAAGATCATTTTCACCCTGTGATGTTATAGTAGGATAGACAGAGTATTGTCTCAGGGTCAAGAAAGCTGCGAGCTGGGGTTTAGTTGGTACCTCCCACTTTTTAGCTTTGTGACCTTGAACATGCCAAATGATCTCTCTGGCCTCAGTTTACTCATCTAAAAATAGTCTTAATATCTACTTCCCAGGATATTTGAGAGAATGAAAAGACAAGATAAAGCTCTAACAGAGTTGAGCACAGACCGGGGTGGGGGTGACAGAAGTGGGGAGGGAGCTGGAATGGGTGGATTAGTGCAGATTTCCTCTAGACCTCAAACGCTGTCATTCTGTGAGTCTGTGACATGTGGGAAGGGAGGGGGCACACAGGAGAGTCACTTAGGTGCTATTAATGATGCTTAAATTGTCTGATACTTTAAAATCCTAGAGAAATGCCCAGCTAGAGTGAAGATAATTATGCTATTTGATTCAGTATTGTTAACACGGATTAAAAGAATTTACATGGCACAGAGCCTGGGAGAGGGTCAGGGTTGGCCCTCCGTATTTTTCACCATCATTCCAGAAAGTACACTTTAAATAAACGATGACAATGACTGGTAAAGCAGACTTCAAGAGCAAATTTATAGTTCTACTAAACGCAGGGATGAATCAACTTGTTACCATTGGTAATTTTAACACATCATCCAACCATCAAATTAACACATTGGTTTGGCCTGACTAAATCTGCCAATTCCAGTGGACTCCATAGGTTTTTAGGAAAGGGTTTAAAAGTCCCACCCTAAATTTGAGAGAACTTCATATTTGCGATGGTGTATGCTATGTCTTTAAAAGTCACAAGACTGATTCCAGAAGCTTTATCTGAAAACACATTTCCTCGCTCTACGTTCATACTCTGTAGCTGTACATTGGTGTTTAAAGAAATGGTAAAATTGGAGTCATGCTGGGGATGTTAAGCTCTCCTGTTTTTCAATTATTATTGTAGGTGTAGCTTCAAGAATGATGCAGGGATTTTAGTTTTTATATGTGTTCTTTTTAAATAACAATATTTATAATCATTATTTGGGAGCTTTCCACAAAACTGATGAAATAATTGGAATGAATGTATTTTTTAAACACTAACCAATAACCCAAAGGTAAATAACATCTTGAGCTATTAGCAAAAGGTTGTAGATAGATATTAAGCCTGCACCTGCATTAATTACCTAAGAAATTCCAGGGAAATTAAGTGTTTCCACCTAAGGTTTCTAAGTGCCTCTGTTCTTCATTTAAATCTTCTAAGGTATACCTGCACTCTTAGAATAAAGTACTTAATATGTGGTAACTCACATCTTCTAAGTCATCAATTTAGTCAGAACAAATTCTCCCTTGTTGTTCTATGCTGTGCTAGAAGACAAGGAAAAATGCATTCACCTAATTCCTGAACAGTTTATTTTTCCAAAGAAATTAAAATTTGTGTTTATGTTGGCAGCTCTGTTAGGACTGTAGTCCATCTCCCAGCCTGGTTATTATGGAAAGTCCAACTTACAAACACTATTAATATCATTACATTGAACATGAAGCCCAGTTCAACCTCCCTGGGTCATAACCTCATAAATAAGAACTAAGTGATTTATCTGAATATCTGAACTTCTGCAGTCATTGCCAGAGAACAGACTTTTGGGATACTCCATGGATTGAACCATAAGTAAAATGACCTTTTATAATGATGGTCTTTTTACCCTGATGAGTTTTATTAGCATTCAGTCAGAAAGATCAGCTATCTTTGAAAATTATTCTGGACTCACAGTTTAGTGGAATCATTGTGTTAATTCGTAAATCCCTTCAAGCTGCCAAGAACCAGTCAATGCCTGTTGAGGCCCTATATATACAAGGCATTTTCTAGGCACTGTGAGGACACATAATAGAAGATACTGTCCGGCCCTAAGGAAACAAAGTACTACTTATTTTAAAAATATATATTTATATATGCTGGAAAAACTATATCAAAGTGGTACATGACTGGTTGTTAAGTGAATGATGTGGATATTCTGTTTTACGCCAATGACAATTAGCCTTGAAGCTCCGAATTTATGAAATGCTACTTTGCATATAAAATATCTTAAGAAAATAAGTAAACCTACAATTACAAAGACAAAAATTCAACTTATATACCAAAGGCAAATTTGGGGTATATTTATGTTTATATTGTACTATATTCTTTAGTTATGGGCCTTTTTATGGCCTTTTGTTATGAATACGTGCTAAGTGAAGGAATCTTTTGATTATCATTTGTCAATTATTGCTCAATGCTGAGCATTCAAAATGGAAATAATATCTTTGCTGAGGATATAAATATTTGATCAGATGCTATGTGTAATTGCTTATTAGTCTATCAAAATCATTATAACTGGGCAATTAGAAAAGAAAAAGAAATAAAAGGCATCCATATTGGAAAAGAAGTAACCCTATCTGTCTGCAGATGACATGATCATGTGTATTGAAATCCTAAAGAACCCACACAAAATACTATTAGAGTTAATAAGTGAGTTTAGCAAGATTAGAGGATACAAGACCAATATACAAAAATCAGTGAACAGTCAATAAAAAAACTAATTAAGAAAACAATTCCATTTATAATAGCATCAAAAGGAATAAATGGACTGTGCGGCCTGCATACTGAAAATTGCAAAACATCAATGGAACAAATTAAAGGAAAATCGAATAACTAGAAAGACATTCATGTACATGTATTGGAAGACTTAATATTATTAAAGTGGCAATAGTCCTCAGATTGATCTACAGATTCAACACAATCTTTATCAAAATCTCAACTGCTTTTTTTGCAGAGATTGACACACTGATCCTAAAATTTATATGGAGATGCAGGGGACCCAGAATAGCCAAAACAGTCCTGAAAAAGAAGAACACAGTTGCAGGGGTTCACCCTTCCTGATTTCAGAAGTTACAATAAAGCAATAGTAATCAATACTCTGTGGTACCAGTGTAAGGATAAACATATAGGTCAATGGAATAGAATTGAGAGTCCAAAAATAAACCCACATATGTATGGTTAGTGGGTTTTTAATAAGGGTACCTAAACAGTTAAATGGAGAAAAAATTAATCTTTTCAATAAATGGTACTGGGACAAATGGATATTCACATGCAAAAGAATGACATTAGATCAGTAGCTCACACCATACACAAAATCAACTCAAAATGAATCAAAGACCCAAATGTTAGCACTAAGACTATAAAACTTTTCAGAGAAAACATAGGTATGTATCTTTGTGATCTTGGATTAGGCAATAATTTCTTAGATAGGATACCAAAAGCACAAGCAACCAAAGAAAAATTAGATAAATTGGACTCCATCAAGATTAAAAACTTGTGCTTTGACACTGTCAAGAAAGTAAAAAGACAACCCACTGAATGGGAGAAAATATTTTCAGGTCATATATTTCCAAATCCAGAAAAAATACAGAACTTTTAAAACTCAACAATAAAAAGACAAATAACTCCATTTTAAAATGAGTAAAGGATTTGAATAGACATTTCTCCAAAGAAAATATACAAGTGGCTAATAAACACATCAGATGTGCTCAACATCATTAGTCATTAGGGAAATGCAAATCAAAACCACAATGAGATACCACTTCATGTCCATTAAGATGTCTATAATAATAATGATAATAAAAAAACAAGCAATAACAAGTGTTGGCAAGGATGTAGAGAAATTGAAACTCTCATCCATTGCTGGTGGGAATATAAAATGGTGCAGCTATATTAAAAACAGTTTGGCAGTTCTTCAAAAAATTAAAGAGTTATTCTATGATCCAGCAATTCCACTGTAGGATGTACTCAAGGTAAAATCAAAACCATATGTCCACACAAAAACTTATACATAAACGTTCATAGCAACATTATTCATAGTTGGCAAAAAGTGGAAGCAATCCAGATCAAATGTTCTTCAGCTGATGAATGTGTAAACAAAATATGGTATATCCATACAATGTAACGTCATTCAGCCATGTAAAGAGATGAAGTACCAATTCACACAACAGCAACACTGATGAACCTAGAAATCATTACACTCAGTGAAAGAAGCCAGACACAAAATGCCACGTTATATGATTCTGAACATGTGAGATCTTCAGAATGCTCTAGACAAAACCATAGAGACAGAAGGTAGGTAAATGGTTTCAATGGATCAAGGTAATGAAGTAAATGGATAGTAACTGCTAACAGGTATGGAATTCCTTTCGGGGATGATGAAAATGTTCTGCAATTAGGTAGTGGTGATGGTTCACAACTTAGTGAATGTACCTAAACCTGCTGTGTTTGTATACTTTAAAAGGGTGAATTTTATCATATTTAAATTACATCTCAACTTTAAAATTTCCTATATTTTCTTTGAGTATTCTCCAGATTAAATTGTAATAATATATAAGCATAATATAACTTGCAAAAGAATATTACCATTAAAGCACACATTTATGTAGTTTCTTCCTAAGGAAAAACAAAAGAAGCATCACAACCACTATTATAGACGGCATGAAATTTTGCCAGGGTTAAGTATCAGTGCAGATAGGTAATGAGTCCAGTGTTTCTCTCAAGTTGCACTATGAAGATTAAACATGAGCTCATTACTTCTGTCCTCTCATTCACTCCATATGGACCTTTCTCATTTAGATAGAGCAAACACTTATTATTCTGAAACTGAGGGGAGGGGCCGAGCTGCTTTAACCCCAAAGTCAATCATTTGCTCTCTGGTTCTTTCCCAGGTGCTGCCTTTCCCGAGCCAGGTGGTGTATAACAGAGTTGGCAAGTGTGGGAGTCGTACCGTGGTCTTGCTTCTGAGAATCTTGTCAGAGAAGCATGGATTCAATTTGGTCACTTCAGACATTCACAACAAAACCAGGCTTACTAAAAATGAACAAGTAAGTTGTCTCTGCCCATGGTTAAACTGTACTTTGCTTTAACTTGTTTGTGTAATTAGTGGGTGCCTTCTAGAACACCCTTTAAACCCTTAACGAATGAACACCAGAGGTATAATTTCATCCTGTATTTTTGCCAGAGTGTGGAAGGAAGTTTAAGTCAGGGCTCTGACAGAAGTCTTCAAACCAGGAAATTTCCCTGGAGGAATACTTTTCTTAAGACCAGTGAAGGGCAGCGTCCACTGGTCATTGTCTATTTAGCTAAAATGAGCAATGCTTCAATCTCAGATGGTTACACCACTGAGCTATAAGTAGTGCTGGCATCCTGAGAGCAAAAATAAGACAACTTTATTTTAATATTTCTTCCTCTGCATTTCCTCAGAAGTGTCTCACATTTTTATGGTTATCATAAAGAGAATACCCTCTTTGGGCCAGGAATCTGGTTGGTTGATGGGGCATGAACTTCCTGTTATAGTAAGTTCAAGGGGTCTTGAGCTTCCAAAACAGCTTTTGGCATATTCAGTGGTGACAAAAGAATTGTCCAATTTCCCAGGAACAAATCTGCCCTAATATAGCCGAGTCGTACAAGTGGACATGCTGGTGGTGGAGTAGGGGTGCTATACTCTGGCAGGAAGCTGTGGAGACAGATCCTACTTTGTAAGCTTATACCAAAGTAGGGCTGACGGTCTCCACTCAGGTGCTTTGCTGATGAAGAAAAGTTAGGCCTGGTGCTCTCACAGTCCTTGTATAGAATCAAGGTTGTTAGCCTGGTCTCAGAAAGTTGCCTCTGTCCCCTTAGATACTTAGGATGGATGAGTGGCCACCAGTGTAAGTCGGAGTTCTCCAGAAAACAGAATCAGTAGGATGGAGATATATCTATCAATAGACGGACAGATAGAAAAGGAGATGTCTTGTGAGGAATTGGCTCGTGCAACAGTGGAGACTGAGAAATCCCACAACCTGCCACCTACAAGCTGAGAGCCCAGGAAAGCCACTGGTGTAATTGAGTCCGAGTCCAAGTGAAAGGCCTGAGAACCAGAGGAGCTAATGATGCAGATCCCAGTCCAAGGGCAGGGGAAGAATATAAGATGAGATGCCCCAGCTTAATTCAGTGAGGCTGGGGAAAAAATCATACTCCTCCTCCCTCCATATTTGGTTCTACTCGGGCCTTCAAGGGATTGGATGAGGCCCACCCACAGTGGGCAGGGAAATCTGCTTCACTGAGTCCAATGATTCAAATGCTAATTTCAACCAGAAACACCCTCACAGGAACACCAGAAATATTGTTTAATCCAGAGACCCCCTTGACCAGTCAAGATGACACACGGAATTAACCATCACACCATTCAATGAGTCTGTAAGTTTGGGGAATAAACAAGGCACATTGTTTACTATCAGGTTGAGACTATAATTATGGAAATTTCCACCCATGTCTACTTCTTTTTGACATAACCTCCATTTTTGAGGCATTCAAAACCTCTCATATTTCCTTTCCTCTCAAGGGAAATATGCAGTAAGTAGCCTTCCTTCCTCTATTATCATGGGGGACGGTAGGACTATTTTAAGTCAGTAACACAGACAACAGTACTTGGTATAAAGCCTGTATGTTTAGTGTCTTCCACAGTGAAAAGATCAGTATGTCCATCCCTTTGAAAACTTCCATTAAAGGGTCTCTGAGTAATAAGTCCAAATAGTCGTCAGCAATCGAGAAAGACTTTTGAGATCACCCCTTGCAGGTTCTCTCGTAGGCTCTCGATAGAAAAATTATATTTGGTGACATTTAAGGATATCACATTTTATAAGGGTAGCTTCTCTTTGAATTCCTTACCTGGTTGAAGAGCTAATATGATTAGGGCTGGTTATGCCCTTTTCACTACCTGGAAGAAAATGATTGTAATAGATACACTTTGTTGTTGAAATTTTATTATAAATGTTAAATTTGGTTTTCTTTTGATTCTTCGGGTCTGCTTATCAGATTATACTTTAATGTTCCTATGCGTGGGAACTATTCTCAGTTCTTGCAGCCTCGTGAAACACAATAGCTCAATTTTAGTTCCCACTGATGAAAAGTGTAACCAAGAGGCAGCAAAGAAACTAAGGTATTAGACAGTGAGATGTTCAGGAAGGCCCTGGAAGAGAGAGCACAGAATATGATATTTAAATTTACTGCAAGATTTTACATGAATCAACCTACTTTTTTCCCCATGAGAAGCACATATGAGAAAGTAAAGTACAGTCGGAACTGTCAAAGGAAGGATCTAGATTAAAAATTAAGAATAATTTACTAATGTTATATAATTTGTAAATCTTTTAGAAAGGGTTAAAGCCAAAGTCATCCCTCTCCTCTAAAATAGAGGTTAGTTCTCATCTGTTTGGAATGATTGGCTTGTCCAGAAGCCAGGGAATAGACTAGACAATCTTTTAAGGTTCTTTCCAGCCCTGTGATTCTGTGATATATTTATACAACTTCTACCATAATCTGTGTATAATTAGTTGAAACATTTCTGATTCCTGTGGTCAGTGTGACCTAGAATATATTTCATTACTTCATTATTCCAGATTCCTATTAAATTATAAGACAAGTTTTAAAAACTTCAGAGAAAGGTAAAGATACAATAGAATAAAAACAAACAATTTCCTTGTAAAAAGAAACATAAGATCATGACAGTTGCCACTCTGCAGACAGCTGACCAGGCCGTGACATACAAAGTGAGCCAGGAAATGCCAGGACAAGGCACCAAGTTTGAAAGTGGTTCAAGAATGTTTAAAGAAACTCTTTTTTTCCTTGTTATATGAATCTTTTTACCAAAGTTTAAAGTGCATAAAACAAGCAGAGAAAAAAATATTATTTTAACCTAATATATTCAGGAAATAATTAGTGGTATGAATGGCTCCTCTTCTTGGTAATTTATTAAAGGAAAAGGGGAGAAGTGATTTAAGAGATGAGTTAAAGTTTTATCGTCAGTGGTTCTCAACACTAGACAAACAGAACGCTGAAAGTACGTTCCCATGGAAACGTTGTTCTCTGAAGTTAATAACAATTGTGCTTCAGGTGCGGCACGAGTTAAACAGGCTCTTGTGGGCTGACCCGGGACTCCATCCACCATGTGGAACGTTTCTTTTATGAGAAAATGTGTTCCAAGTTCCAAACTACTGACTTACAAATGAACTTCGGAAAAGTATCCGCTTATAAGACTGGAATTATCTGTACCATTTCATTCATAGACAATGGCACCTCCCTGGGCCAAAGTCAAATTCACACATATGTTTCTCCCTGGAGGGTGGCTGTCATCACACCACACACACACACACACACACACACACTCAGTACTAGATTTTAAAAATCTGTTTAATGGAATAAGACATTGAAAGGATTATTAAAAATTAAAGAAAGCATGAAGACAGCATATGTTAGAATGTCTATAAAAATCTCATTACATCTGCCCTTAGAGAAATAGAAATGCCTTTGAAGTTAATATTTTAGAAAACTCTGCCTCAGTTGAAGAGCATGGTCCAGTGTTGGACCTTTGCAGGGCATATAATGCAAATCCATGATGACATCATTTCATTTATGTTGTAAAGCCAGATTTCAATTTCTTGGGTTAGTTTAGATGATCTCTTGGAAAATGGAGATTGCATACAATCTGAAAGATGAGGAACTATTTCCAGAAGACACGGGGTGTGATTTCCAAAAGACTTACAGGCATCTTTCTTAATGGTCTGACCCCTTTCAGAACATTGATCTAAAGACAATAAAAATCGAAGTGCCACAGGCATATCAAAGACATAAGAATTCAAAATTATTTCATTCTTGTTGGAAAGGCCAAAAATTGTTGGCATATGAGCCCAAAAGATCAAGAAAGCAAATTCTTTTACTATTTTTATTTATCCCAAAGCTACTGAGGATTACGAGTTGGAAACAGCGCTAACTATGTGCTAATTGTTTTACTTCATTATCTCATTTAACTCTTTTGGACCTAAAACTATACCAGTGAGTCAGTTTGACTTCCTATGTTATGGATGGGAAAAATAAGACAACTAGATGTGGTCACTTTCCCACTATAACGTACTAAAATGACTACTCGTGGCACCTGGACTTGAACTTGGCTGTCCTGAATCCAGGAGCCATTGTCCCACTGCAGCGGCTGTTGGCTCCGGCTGCACAGCAGGGTCTCCAGCAGAACCTCTGAAACATGTGTTTGCAATGGCCCTTCTCCTGGAGACTCTGGAGCAGGATCCAGAAAGCTTTTTTTTTTTTTTTTTTTTTTTTTTTAATCAAATGCCACTGGAGATGCTAGGGTACAGACAGTGTTAAGAATCCCCATCGAAACCGTCATATCAGCATTTTCCTAAGTGTGTTCCTTAGAATCCTAGTCCCCGAAGACACTGAAAAAAAAGAAAAGAAAATATCATGCTTCAATAAATTGGGGAAATGCTGCCCTCTTGTCCCCCCATAGGAGAGTCACAAGAATTATTCACATTTTAAACTCTGAGAATTCTTTCAATTAAAATCAAAGTGAAGAATCTGTTTAACTGACTTTCACCTAGAGTTCCCTAGTCTTAGTTGGCCAGGGGACCCTTTATGAGTCTTTGTGGCTCTCGCGTGCCTCCCACGGAACTCTGAGTCACAGTTTGGGAGGTGGTGGACCAGCCTGTATGCATCCCTCAGTCATACCGGTAAAGGCTGCTCGTTCACTGTAAACTCCACATCTGATCCGACTCTATTCAACAGCCATTCAACCGATCAAAATCTTGAAAAGTATTCAGAGGGTAGATACAGAGCTCCTATGTCTGTGTGCTCTACGTTGCTTTAACCGCTTGGTCAGAAACAGAATTTCTTTATAGTGTTTTAAATTCCCTTCACCACTGCTAACACCCACTGCAAAGTCCAAGTCTGACTGTGACTTACAAAGCAATGTGACTCAGGACGAGAAAACTCACTGAAAGAAACCAGATTAGATTTGGAAACAGTCTTGGGGCCATGGGGGTTTCTCATAGGTTTCCCTGAGGCAGGGTCAGTGGGCCTCCGTTTAAAGGGGAAGATTTGCTCATTCATTCTGGAGGCAGGTCTCGCCACTGTCTTTATTCCTTTTGATGAATGTTCATTGGGGACCTACTATTATTGTGGTATATTGAGCACCGGACAGCACAAAGATGTTTGTTATCTTATTTTAATCCTTTAAGCAACATTATTAGGAAAGTATTATCACTCACTTTGTAGGGAAAAACAAGCGTTCAAGAAGAATGTGGGAGAGTAAGAACTGAAAGTGAACTGGGGTCAAATCCTAGAGAACCTTGAATGTTAGGGTAAAGAAATTATTCATGGGCAGTGAAAGATCAATTAAAAAAGGATTCTT
The DNA here is from genome assembly GCF_036321535.1 of Camelus dromedarius. Taxonomy (NCBI): domain Eukaryota; kingdom Metazoa; phylum Chordata; class Mammalia; order Artiodactyla; family Camelidae; genus Camelus; species Camelus dromedarius. The sequence continues at coordinate 15,230,309 of NC_087441.1, read as the reverse complement.
AACCATCATGGGCATCAGAATCTTCCAGGGAGCTCTTTCACAACACATGTTTCTAGGTCCTGCTACAAAATACTGAGTTAAATTCTTAATGGTGGAGCCCAGGCATTTGTATCCTGGGGGAGAAAGCTCCCCAGGAGATCCTCGTGCACAATTCTAGAGAAGAATCATTGCATGAAAGGCTGTAATTATTAAAAAGTTTTCCTTTTATTAAAAGAATAAATCCTCCACTAAGCAAGAAAAATTCCTTTCACCGAAGAATCCCTGAAACCTCTGAAGATGTCGTGTTTCATCCATATTAAGGGATGTCTCCTCAGGAGCCTGCACATTTATCCCAGAAACCTTACCCTTTCTTGAGACATTTTGGAAAAGTCTCCTTTAGAATGAACCTCAGAGTTTCCTGACCTTGGAGTAGGAGGGGCAGTGTCCACAGGCATCTGAGCTGCTCCAACCGGATTTTGGACTCAAACCAGAAAGATTAGCTGAGTCCAATCTCCAAGCTACAGGGGTAAGTTCACCCAGCTCTGCGAACAAAGTCTTATTTCGGAATCCTGTAGACAAAAGCTGAGTTCTCTAATGAAAACCCAATGGAAAGAAAAGGAAAAAAAAAGCCAGGAAGAAGCAACAAGGCCTGAAAAATTAAAATGTTTTCTCATCTCCTTCCAACTGTAGCCACTAGATTGATTTTCTCTATTCAGATGTAGCCCCTTTGCCTGGTCACATTATTGCTCCCCCTGGTGGTCTTCTTCTTCATTGCAGGCATGGGTTTGTTGCACTGACTGCACAAGCCCCAAGCAGAAGGTATGCAGACCGTCCCACCTCCGGCTGGAAGGGCTTCCTCATGCAGGTGGAAGAGGGAATGGTAGCGTGAGCCCACAGCCATCCTCTTGGCCTCTGAGGTTGAAGGACCAAGGAGCTCTCCTCTGAGCTAGTCCTTATTTGGTTTTGATGTATAAAAACATGCCTTTTCTTTCATTTAAGATGCTTTGCAAAATTATAGGGCATCTAGTTATTCATGAGTGACACAAGAATTCAGATCAGAATAGGGTCAATACCTGTCAGTTACTGCTGACAAGCATTTCCCAAAAGTCTTTTACTAACTAGCTGTGTTAGTAGAACTGCAGGTAAAGGTTTTCTGCTCTATCATCTCAGGTTGAAAGCAAAAGATTAAAAACTACTGCCTGATATATCCTCTGCATTATAAATTCTGTTTGATTCTTGCCTCTTTTTTTTAACTTCAATTCTGTCTCATTCTCGGATGTGCTGTGATTTAACTTCTTCCTTTAATGTGTTACCTGGTTACTTTTTTTCCTTTTTTTTTTTTTTTTAGTATTTTAAATTTATTCTTCGCTTATTATAGTATACTGCTTTCCCACCTTGAACTTTAAAAAATATTCTCTTTGATATTTTAAAGCTTTTATTTTTTATTATTTTTAATGCTTTTCCACCTGTCAGAACTTTCTTTCCATTTTTCATCACATGGAAGGTAGAAAATTCATATCCCCATAAACACTGTTTAGTCTCCAGAGTTATTTTGCTAACCAACCTCTTCCTTCCATTTTAACAGGTTATGTAGAGATCAAAAATAGATTAAAAAAACAAATTTCTTCTGTATAGCACAGGGAACTATATTCAATATCTTATAATAATCTTTAATGAAAAATAATTTGAAAATGAATACATATGTATATATGCATGACTGGGACAATATGCTGTACACCAGAAATTGATGCATTGTAACTGACGATACTTCAGTTTAAAAAACAGCAGTGGGAATGGTGAGGAGATTGCAGCTTAGTGATAAAAAGCAGGATTTTTGGTGTCAGACAGACTTGGATTTGAATCCTAGCTCTACCTTTTTCTAGCAGTGAGACCTTAAGCAATCTATGTAGCCTTGCTGTGCCTGAGTTTCTTAACCTGTAAACCTTGGATAATACTACTTAACTCGTGGAATCATTTGAGGATGAAATGAGAGCATGTATATAAAGAGGGTATAGGTACAGTGCATAGCCTGGGAACCACTCAGAAAATGATAGTTTGGTTTTGTTACATCCGAGATGTTGTAATAGTAAAACTGTTAGTTTCATATGACACCAGGGTAATAAACGGACAGGTCTGTCCCAGAAGGGCTAAATTCGTTGTCTTAGTGGTAATTCTGTCTTCAGTGATTTATACATTTCTTAACTCCAAAAATTTTTTTCTAAATGAAGTACTTTGTTGCATAAACATTTATGGGTATATGTTCTGTGTAGGCACATCAGCTTGGCTTTCTGGGGGATAAATAAAACCTGACCAAAACCCTCAAAGAGCTTACAGTATGATACAAAAGCAGTGGACAAACTCAACTATAATGTAACGTAAACAGAGCATGTCCTGGAAAATTCTTGAAGTGCTATGGGAAGTCAAAGAAAGCAACTTTATCTCTAGCCGAAGATGTTCAGAACCAAACCCATTTCCCCTCACTTCTGCAACCAAATTGGTTCCTCCGGCAGCATCCCCCATCTCTACAACTGGGTACCACCACGTGTTTGGAAGCTCTCTTAACCACTCCCTCTCCTTCCCTTCTGTTGCCAGCTCCCACAAGGCTCAGCAGATTCTCCTTCCTTAATGTCCCTAAACCTGTCCATCTGTTTTCACTTCCATGGACTTTGTTCTGTGATTCTCAAACTGTTATGCCTTAGACTCTCCTGAAGGGCTTGTTAAAACACGGATTGATGGGTCCTACTCCCAGAGTTTCTTCTAACTCCGCAGGTCTGGGCTAGGGCCTGAAATCTGCATTCTTGTGAGACAAGTGCCCAGTTGATACTGATGCTGCTGGTGTGGGAACCGCACTGAGAAGTGATGAGTTCATGACCTCATCATTTCCTCCAGGGATTGTTGCCCCGTCTTCCTAGTTAAGCTTTCTGCCTCTAATCCTTACCCTCTTCTTCACATTCACCTCCTGACCTCACATCTAAGAGGAAAAAAAAAAAAATCCTTTCTGGCTATAGATTGCCCAGAGGATAAATGTCAGAATCCCTCATGTGACCTGCAGGACCCTCACTCCTCCCTTCCTCTCTAGTCTTATCTCCTGCCTTCCGGATCCCATGCCTGACCTCCTGGCAGACTTAATTTCTGTGTCATTTTGTGTTTTGTCCTTTGCATCTGCCCTTTACTCTGTCTAAAATGCTGCAGATCTCTTTCTTCAGTTGTTAACTCCTATGGGTTCTTTGCAAAACACTCTGAAACACCTCGTTGGGGAAACACTGCTTCTCCATTTGAAGGCAGAGACAGGTGCCTCACCTCTGTGCCTTCTACCCCATGGTGGTTATCACATGATGGTACCTGCCTGCTAGTCCACTTCTCCCACAAGACTCTGAGCTTCCTGAGAGCAAGAACCAAATCTTTGACCTCTATAGCCACAACCCCGAGCGGTGCATTGCCTGCCAGAGTCGGAAACCAATGGATGTTTAATGAAAGGAGACATTTGGGAAGGCTATTTGGAGGAGGCAGGCATGCTAGCCAGATATAAAGAGTGATGAGGCTTTGGACATGCAGAGAGAAGAGAAAGAACATTCTAGAAGGAGAAGCTTGAGCCTGCACCAACACGGTCGGACTTGGACATGGTATGAGGAGAAGATAAGGAGGAGTTTAGTTTGGCTGGCCACAGGATGTGGAGTCAGCTGAGGGAGATAGTCAAGGCATAATTAACGTGACTCAGCAAGGGATGGAATATGGGAGCCCAGGAAAGACTAGATCAAATGTGAGGATGTGGAGAGTACCATTAACCAGAAACAGACTCTCTGGAGATAGAGTAAGCTGGAAAAGGAATCAAGAAGGATGAGTACCAAGAGTGTGGTCTTGGCCATGGTAGATTTGGGGACACCATTAAGACACATTCCACCACTTTGTCTTTATGAGTCTTGCTACTGATCTTATTCAGGTTTGATCTCTGGGGCTTATTAAGCACCCAGTAAATGCTGAATGAATGAGTGAAAGAATAAATGCACTGGAATCAGAATAAAGGCCAGCAGTGGTGCTGCATAAGCCAAGGAAAAGAAGGAGAGGTAGCTTCTTTGATGATTTTAGGTTGTGCCATTGCCACAAGACTCTGGCCAAGAGAAAAGGCAGGCTGCCGGCAGCAGTGCGAGGACCGAGAGAGGGAACTCAGAGGCTCAGGAGACCACTTCTTGTCACTGGAAATGGGGAAAGCGAGCCTTTGTGAAAATGATCAAGTGACACTGTGACCATGATCCCTTAAATGAACAGTTGTGGTACATCGTGTGGGTTTTACTATTTGGTGTGCAGAACAAAATGCATGGGAGCTGAAATGTACTCTCTGACTTCCCTGTAGTAATGCGATAAACAAGAGCATTAGTAACCTTTATTCTTTGTTTAAAGTTACGTCTAGAAAGAATGATGCATTGTCACTGCTAATCCATTTTTTTTCTCGTGAAATAGACAGCTTTATGACTATTATGACACTCTTCTCAAAATCTAACCACTACTGTTCTTCCTTAAGTTTAACACATAGACATGTGTTTAGAGAATGTAATACAGTGTTGAATACTTGAAAGAAATGGGTCTTCCGACCTGTTCTTTCCAGTCTTGTGCAATACTAAGGGGCTTTCTCATAACACTCTTATACGTGAGACATGTATCTGAAGAAAAATAGAGATTAAAGCATGAAATGGTCTTTATATTAAAACACACACACACAGTTACGTTTCTAAGCAGACATCTGCAGAGATCGGTTACCTTTGGTTGTGCTTCCAAATTGTTACCTTTTGGTAATTCTATTGGTAGATCCATCAAAAATCAATGTAAAGGAAGCAGGAAGTTTTATTACCAAAAACAAGCGCAGAGGCATGCGGGGGCTGGGGAGGGGGGTATGTAGAGGGATAAACAGTAGATAAAGAGGCAGGATTCAATTTCCTTTTATGCTCAAGCTTGGGGACAGGCAGGCCATTATTTCCCGGGGCCTGCCACTGACAAACAGGAGCACTGAGTTATGAATTGCAAGTCATTTACTTTTAAAATTCAATTTCATTTCTTCAAACAGTCCTTGTGAGCACAAATACCTAATGAAAGAGTTTAGGCATCGATATCCTAGTATAACAATCTATAAGTCATGTACTAGTTGGAGTTCATTCATTTAACAAATATTTATCAAGCATTTCTATGTGTCAGCCCTGGGCTAGACAGGAGGGAGCAAGGCAGACCAGGTTTCCTGTTACGCTTGAGGCAAACCTGGAGTTCCAGACTCTGCTTTTATTGTTGTTGTTGCTACTGGAGTTAACACATGAATGACCATTTTTGTTTCCAGTTTTCAACTTGAACTATAGAATATGAAATGCTGCCCTTCTGATGTGTATTCAAAGTTGCAATTTTCAATGTGCTTCTTAAAAATTCCAGTGTGTCGGCTTTGATGGAGCAAATTAGAAAATCTAAGGAAAGTGGAATTCAGGAAATTAGGGAGTCATAAGAATGCTTGGAATTTCTAACAGATTTTACTAAACATTTTCTGTATCATGACATGTTCCAGAAGACCGTAAATGTTAGTTTATACAAATTAAAACTACTTTTTGCTTTGCTGATAACTACAAATAAATAATTCAGATGACCACCCACCAAAAAAAAAAAAATCTTTTGAGGGGTTTATGTGTTTCTTATGAAATATTTGCTTTGTAAATTTTAAAATCAAAGAGAAAAATAATGAGGTGTTGCTTCGTTTTACTTCCACTTTTCAATTCTGCAGAACTCGTTTCAAATACTTCTGTAGACCCCAATAATATCATTATAGAAATGCAAAATAATGAGTAGCCTTTTGTCTTGATTTGACTTTAACAGAGGAGATTAAAGGGCTTTTCTTACTTGCGTTTCAGTACAGCAACACATTGAACTCTCCAGTTAAAATCACTTAATCTGCCACATTGTTTTCATAGTGGCTATCAACTAAATTAAATACAGGGCTATAAACTGGGATGGCTCTGTTTTATGTAGTCAGAAGCCTTATGTAAAGTTCATAAATGTTGCACAAAACACAGCTGCTTGGCCCTGGTCCAGGAGGTAATAAGTCAGGATAAAAAGAGTCAGGGAGATAACCTTTAGCTTAATGTAACTTGGTAAATTAGATCCTATATATGCTAATTTTGTACTTTTTTTAATAGATGGAACTGATTAAAAATATAAGTACTGCTGAACAGCCCTATTTATTCACTCGACATGTCCATTTCCTCAACTTCTCAAGGTAAGATATTTTCCAGTTTAATGGTTCTTTCTTTTTTCTTTTTTTTTTTTCTTTCCCAGTACTTAGTTTCCTTCCAATGAACAATTGCTTGAAAATCTACCTTCATTTCCAAGGTAGTGTAATTGCCCTTCAAAAGACATTTTTAATCCTTTTGTTTTTTCTGTAGAGGGATCAGAATTTGAAATATTTGGACAGAAGCTTCATTTCTTTCTAGAATACTGATCTTAAATCTTGTGAAAACTTGGAATTATTTTTCATGGGAAACTATTTGGACCGATAGTTCTTTAAAAAAAAAATAGGTTTTATACTGAAACAAAATAGGCAAGAGATAGGTATTTTAATAGATATATTTCATTGCATGTCTTTCTATAGCTTGAACCTGCACGGGACTCTGGGAATAATTTAATGGTGGAATTAGGTGTATTTTGTAGGATCCAAAAAGCTAGTATCAGCCTCTCTGTCTACCTTCTTAATACTCTTTTCGATTACCCTAAGCCTTGCATGTTTGATGCTGATGGGAATTTTAGAAATCTGGTTTTTCTTCAGCTGCAGGGACCTTCTGATAATAGTGTAAATCTTCAAACTTACGTGTTTAGACCCTCGATCTGTGAAGTCACTAATTGCAAGTTCTGGGCATCCTCTTCCCCAGGGATCTGTTAGGTGGCCCCGTCACTGTGCTTTACTGTAAACTTATAGTTCTCAGAGTCCTCCTCCCAGGCTGTCTGTGTCTGAGCTCACAGTATCTGCTGACAGAGCACTTGGTCCAGGACCAGATCTGCTGACCAGCCCGGGACCCCGGGCGTCCCTCATCAGCCATCTGACCAGTGCTTCCCTCCCTGCTTTTCCCATGGGGAAAACAGGATCTCACAGGTCCACTGAGAGAGTCCTGCTGGCTGTGCTGACCTAAAGGCCCTGAGGGCTGGGAGCCGGGGAAGCCGGGGCACTTGAGCTCCTGAGTGTGCATTGGGCAGGCAAGACTGCCTCATCCCAGGATGCCTAACAGCCTGTGGGCCTGGGAGAAGCTTTTAGCCTTCAAAGCACTTCCCTGCTGTGCTGCAGGCCCTGTGCAAATTAAGTGTAAGGAGAATGGGATGCAGCAAAGCAAGTTATTCAGCAGCAAAGAAGAGTTGCTGCCTTATCTTTGAAAGCAGGTTTCCCCAGCCCGCCTGATACCCAGAGTTCCCTCGGGTAGTGAACAGGTGAGGGGGACACCTGCGGATTATCCTCAGGGGCCCTGGGCCATGGCCTGGAGGAGAGCTGAGTGTGTTTCCAACCACATTTCTAAAGTGTCTATCACTGGACTGCCTGGGGCATGTGCCCTGCCTCTCACTTCCGGTGGGCCAAGAACACATAATTAGACATAATTAGGTAACAAGGGCTGGGTAGCTGTTTCGGGCCTTGTGTTTTTAAGACTCACAGAGGGCAGAGCGCGGTCCCGCTGACCCCTCCCTTTTCTTGTGCAAGTCCTTCTGCGTCACCCCTGATGTCCTCAGACCTCATTCATTTACTCCTCTTGCTTCAAAGACAAATCTCTACAACCAACACAGATTGCAATGCAACAAATTTTAATAATTAACTTAGGACAGTGTAGCTCTGTATTGACAAGCCAACCCTAATATCTTAATTGGATCAGCAGAGCTGGGCATATGGTGACCGTATTTTGTCATAGCTTACACTGTTGAATCCGAATTTAATCTTGATTGATTCAATTCTGAAAGAAAAAAAGAAAAGAGGACACACCCACAGGAAACAGTGTTGGCCTGGCTGCAAGGACCTCTGAGTGTCAGACTCCTGCTGACCATATTCTCAGCAAGCAATTTAATCTTTTGAGGGGAGAGGAGTCTCTTTTTCCTTCCATAAAATAGGGACAATTCCTATCCACCCCTGCTTTGTAGGGATGCTCTAAACACCTGAAGGAAAACCCTTCAAGTTCTTAGAGAAAAGGGTATTACATATATTCAAAACTATATAGGCATTTAGAGCATTTCTGTGGTAGCCTCAGATTGAGCCCCCAGTTTGGCTCCAGTCCCAGTGCAGCTGCACCATGTCTCTAAAGCCTCGAGGGCAGGGCCCTGCTCTCCTGGGTTCTCCCTCCATTCCATTTTGTTCAATTAAATACACATTAGTTGAGGATCCTCTGTCTCTGGACGATGCGCTAAAACTGGGGCTTCTGCAGTGAATAAGAAATATTGTCCCCGCCTTCAGGGAACTGTAAGTTCTTCCATTACGGAGGAAGTGGCAATGAAGTGTGATGAGCTTTAGGGGAAAGAGTCCCTGGGTGTCCCCTAGGGGAAGTGGGAGGCAGGGCCCTCCCTCCCCCGGAGAGGAAGTCCGGAGGGCATTCCCGAGCTGGAGCCCTTGCTGCTGGGCTGTGAGGAAGGGGCCAGCTTCAGACAAACAAAGGGGAAGGGCATTGGAGGCACAGGGCCCAGCATGAGCAAAAACAGGACCAAGAGAAGGATGGAGAGGAATCCCATATTGGGACCTTGAGGGTGGGCACGGCAGGATTAAATGGCAGGGAAGAGTTTTACGCAGGAAAAAGTAGAGACCTGCCTGATCAGCTCTAAAAAACTCCTGCTGACTGTGGGAGCAAACTCATCCTCTCTTCCCACCCCACCTGCACAAGACCTGGGGCCTTAGCTTCAAGACCTCCATCCACATTTAATACATTACAAGACTGTATTACATTCATTGAACATGGGAACTTAAAACATCACCTTTTCTTTTTCAAGGGAATAGCTTTATTTAAGGAAAATTTCTTAAGTATAAATGGTAAACTGTGCTTATACAAGGAATGCCCCCAAAATGCACAATTAACAGAGAAAAAACAATTAAGTTAGGACTTAAGAGAGTTTTCATTTAGTTTTATAGAACTGAGTTCTATATTTTGAATTATAAGGTCTAGAGATAATTAATCTGTTCTTAAGAAACCTGCCCTGATGGTTGCTGACAGGCATTGTTTCAAGATAATGAGGTTATTAAAAGAAGAATTGTTGCTGCAGCTAATATGCTTTGCTGGTGTTTTGTTTCTAATCTTCCTTACATTCTCGCCCGGCAGTAGGACATTTACTTGCTGGAGAGTAGAATATAAGAATGAAAGTCTAGCCTCCTTCCTAGACCTTCTTTTGTCATTTTTGTTCTGAACTCATGAAGTGTGTGACATACCAAATGAATCACCACCCCTTACTCTTTTCCCTTGAGTATGGCGTTCTTATCTTGGAATTTAGGTACTCTGAGTGATGTAAAATGCTATGCTGTGAATTTTTGGTGATTCAAAATTTTCATTTATTCATTGTCTAGGCACCTTGTCCTGTTCCCTCTTTTCCCTTTTTTCCGACCTAGAAGGGACAATTTCACCATATCCATTTTCATTCGTTCAGCCGTGGAAAGCAGAACTATCAGACCAAATGCTTTTGCGTTTGCTTCCTGCCAGAGGAGATAAACTGTACAAGCTCCTCAGAAACTTCAGACCAGTTTGGATTTGTGAGGTTTTCTACTGGGCTTTCACATTGTTTTTGAACTGCCTGAAAGTTCAGGCCGGACAGATGTTTTTCACCTGGACTATCTGGAGAATTGGGTCAAAATTACCTTGGCCTAAAAGATGCTACTCTTTGTTGTGATGTTCAAGTGGGATGTTTAATATTCGTGTACTGTGGTTTCACGTGTCTGTTCCCAGTTGTAGACGTCACCTAAAGAATGAGAGTCTTTGAAAAAGTTCCCCTTCCCATCATCATGTCTCTATGTCTTAGGTCGTACACTGGAAAGACAGACAGACAATTCAGTTTGTCTTCCCTTCTCCTGCCCCCACTCTTTGTTTCCTAAGATTTTTTTTTTTTTTTTTGGTGGAGGGAAGTAATTCTTTATCTCATCTACAATTCCCCTGAGCCCTCAATTTGGGTCTTAAAGGGAAAACATTGTGAAGGTTTATGTCTGGGCTCAGTGCTATGAAAATAGTCCAAGCGAATTGTGAGATACCAATATGCTGACTGGTCTCAAACCATCGCTTCTCATAACCTTTTCCCTGTCATTCTTGCTTTCTCATCCATGACCCCCTCACCTTTCTTTGCTTGGGTTTCTCTTTCCTCATTTGTCTCAGATAGTGGCTCCAATGCCAACACTAACTTGCAAAAACAAAACATTTAAAAATCAATCAATCACCAGAGAAGCAGGCCTGGTGTGACATACAAGGACACAATAGGACACTTTCTCTCTTCCTTAAAGGGAAGTCTTGATTACTGATGTGCCCAAAGTCTGCCCTCTGATGGCATTATTTAACAAAACAAATCCACTCTTGCCAAGTCCATAACTCAAACCAGTTTCCACATCTTATTTCTAAATATTGACGTTTTCATTCTCATTAGCAAAGTCATCCATTTTAATTGTCCTGCAGGTCTTTTGTAATGGTGACAGAAGCCTCAAACTTTGAAGAGATCATAAAATAAGAATTGATATTAGCACGTGTTGCACACCATCTTTACCTACTTGAACATAGCCCAGAAGCTTGATTTTCAAAATGAGAGTTTTCTCTCAGTTTATCCTGTGTAGACACGGCTGGATTAGTCTTCTGAAAATGGCGTTCTCTGCCTCCGTTTTCTCTTTTCACGGGACAGTGAGGGAACTCTGCTGCCCTGTGAGCCCACACACGTTGCTGAGCCGTCAAGGCTCCGTCTATCAGGACTTTCCCTGCGCCCACCCCACTGCACACTATGAGGAACGTTCCTCCTTGTCATCTCCTTGCTTCTCGCCTTGTTAACTCTGTCTTCCTCTCCCAGCAAGAACCCTAACTCCAGTGGCCCAATTATACCCCCGTCCCACCCCCTTGGTCTCCACCCCCACTCAGCAAAAGCTCCCACCCCTCTTCCCTCAGGACACTCAGGGAGCAGAGAGTTTTCTCAGTTTCCTCTTGTGTCTTGTGATGGGAGGCCCTGTCCTGGGCACTCAAGGACAGAAGTGTCCACTGAGTAAGGTTGTGAGGATGGAGGGCAGCCCTTCCATCCCGTTCCAGCAAAGGACCGTTAAATAACCATCCCTGCCCTCCTGCTCCCGCAGGCAGCTCCTCACCCTGCTCCCCAAACAACCATGTCCTTTTCCATCAGGGCCTTTCTCTCATTTCAAAGTGTCTCTCTCCTCACTAATAGGGATCAAAGCTTGGGCCACTAGCCTCGGGATACTCTTCGTTTTTTAATGTAGGTAACAACAGAGGAATAACCTCTACTTTTAGGCCAGAGGTGAAAAGGAAGATGAACTTTCAGTAGAAATGGAAATGGCCAGGGGTGAGGCGAAAGGGGAGGAAAGGAAGGTACTGTCTAATGGGTGCAGAGTTTTGAGTTTGGGATGATGAGAAAGTTCTGGAGGTGGGTGGTGGTGATGGTTGCATAACAGTGTGAATGTACTTAATGCCTCTGAATTGTACCCTTAAAAATGGTGAAAAGGGCAAATTTCATGTGATGCACATTTTACCACAATTAAAATGTATATATTTACATATATATGTATTTATCTATATATGTATTTATATATATTCACACTTTCAAAAGCTGCTTGCAGTCATAGAAAACTCTACTATAGTAGGAAGACAAAATAATCTTAATTCTCCAGGATAATTTCAGCCTTAAGGCTTACTATTTAATATATGCAGCAATATCCCAGGAAGAATAGCAGCAGCAGTTTAATGAAAGGGCACCTAAAATTCTCACCCAAGCACTTTGTGTCGCTAATGGAGAGATGACTAATGTAGATTGATGGGCTGATTGACGGGGGCAGCAGTGTGGGGCAGATGATGAAGAAAATCAGCAGAATGAGGTACTTAGGAATGCATGGGAAAACTGAGAACCATGCAGTTATTATTTTGAGATAATTACATTCTACTTTGGATCTTCATCTTCTTATCAAAAAAAAAAAAAAAGAATATGGTCAGTTTGCAGAGGGTCAGAAGGAGACCCACAGGGGTCATTAGAGTTGGTAAACATGACCTGTGAACAAGTTATCAGTGAAACCGGAAATACCTGCTATTTTAGGATGGCTAGAAAGAGAGCTTGAAATACACAACGGTTGTTATGGTGACCAGAGGAGAAGAGGGGGTGTTGTTAACTGAAAAACAAAATATGGCCTGACTCCCTCCTCTCCAGTGTACGCACAGCACAGAGCCTGTTGTCAGCTGTGGTCACCTCAGTTGTAAAAAACTTGATAAAGATGAAATTAGGATTGCAGATTATAAAATTAAGGGAAATGAATCTCAAGACAAATGCTAAAGGAAATTCAAAAAGAAACACAGACACACACACAAAAGTTAAAGGAATTAAAATTGAAGCTGAGAAGGCTAAGAGTTGTAAAGTGTGTGAAGAGAAGCTAATCCCTTGTGTCGAGTGGATCAAACCGAAGGAAATGTGCACAAAAGGACGATAAGGATTCTGGCCTCAAAATTGTAACAAAGATGCCTCAGCTGGTGGGGAAGCTGCGGAATCTCCTCTCAAGGGTTTTGAAAATAAGGGGGAGGGTTGTGTTTCGTGGGATGGGGGGTTGGGGATGGGGCAACAATAGATCCAGGTGACCCAGACCCCAAGACCTTCTAAGGGTGACCAGGAATTCTGGCCAGAATTTAAAAATTACTGAGAGAGGAGGAACTGATCCTGAGAGAGGATGGGACAAGGGTGGGAAATCTGTTTCCCTTCTCAGGCACTGGGACACATGGGTGCTGTTTGGCCTCTTCTGTATAACTGACGTGTCACCCCAGATTTTGCCAGTTTGGGAGGGAGCTGTGTGTCCTAGAAAAAAGACAAGGGTTGATGGCCTGAAACCATTATTAGTGTCATTTTCTGGAAAGGGGAAGACATATACCAGATGCCTCTCTCATGGTTAGAGATTTCTAGACAGGCTATTATACTATCTGACGCTGTTTAACAATAAATTTCTAAACCATCTAAAACTTCTTTTTGGAAATGTACTCAGGAAATCTTGCATTTGGTTGCAATGTGCAAACAGGAGCAGGTCAGCCATGCTTGACAAGCCATGTCCATCTTCACGCCTATAGCCCTCAGTGGAACGTGGCTGTGGCCAGGCCAAGAACTGTCTGGTGCTGGGCAGTGGGGCACGGAGTCATGTGACCTGGCAGTTCCGCTAATCAGCGGTAGTAGTCATTCTTCACGTGACCATGGAAGTGCAGTTGAAGTTTTAAAAGCGTGTTGCAGTTTCTGAGGGTTGAACTGCATTCACATCTGGTATGCATGCTTTATCTTTCTAATCCCTAACCCTATTACTTTAGTTGCTGTTTATCATAGACATGAAACCCAAATTAATTAAAGAGAGGAAGATACATCCAGAATGTTGGTGGTTAGCAGTGGTTGGCACAACTGACTTCTGGGACCAGTTAGTTGTTCACCCAGCTGCATGAATGTCACCTCATGTACATCTGGGAGCTGACAAGGGTCGTGTTGGCACGGCTAACCCTGCTCCTGAGAAGTGTGTTTTCCAAGTTGGTGTATTCGAGAAGCCCAGAACAGCATTCACGTGTCCTGGTGCCTGAAATCACACCATTGGAGAGTCATTCCTTTTTGTTCCTTTGGATTCTTCTCCCTGAAGATTCTCTAAAAATGCAGAAAACAAACAAAAGAACTGGGGACAACATTCTACAAATTAATACACAGGAAAGAATTGGTGGCTGGTTGTGTTCACTTTCATCTACCATGGAGCCCTGGGATATTGGCAGAAATTTACAGACTTAGACGTAGCCTCCCATGGTGTCTTAGAAGCCACCATGTCTTCACTGGTTGAGCACCCACTGTGGGCCATGCACTGTTCTAAAGGACATTGTTCCTGGCTTCAGGAGACCCATAGTCTGATGGGAGAGGCAGACATGTTCCCAGGGCTGGAGAGAGGGCTTGGGCCAGAGGAGGGAGGGGCCCACATGAGGATGGGAGGTAATCACAGAAGGATGTGGTGGTGATACTGGGCTGGGTTTTTGTTGGTGGGGGGAGGATGGGGGAGCTGGGTTTTGAAAGGTGAAGTGGCTGCCAGCTGGAGAGGTGGGGGCAGTGTCATGTTAATTTGTTTTCTCTGAGCTCTTTCTGACCCCTGACAGAATGTCCTGACATCCTCGTCAGAAGGTCACGGGGTGAGAGAAGCCTGTGGGTCCCTCAGGAGGTCCCCAGTGCAGGACCTCTGCCCAGAGCCCAGAGTGTTCTCCCAGACTTTTCAGGGTCACTGCTTTCAGGCAGTTCAAAGAGAAGGGGGAGGAATCCTTAAGACAAATTCAGCCAACCTAATCCTTTTGCTTGGGGAAGGCCTCGCTCTTGGGCCAGCATTCAGTGCATTTTTATAACCCCTTTGTGGAAGAAACTGAAATGGAACTTGTAGATATTTGTTTTATTTTTACCTAAAACCCTTTGCCATCATTTGAGGATAAATATGCTGATTTGTGTTGTGTTCATGAGATCCCTTACACTATTACTTTTCTCCGCTCTGGACTCTTCTTTCCGTGGTTCAGAGCACAGATTCTGGAGCCAGGCTGTCTGGGTTCATATCCTGGCTCAGCCACAAGTTACTCAACCTGCTCTCTGCCTCAGTGCCCCATAATTATGGCTTTTCCTTCACCGAGGCGCTGTGAGGCCTCAGTGACTTGGTCACAGAGCACTCACAGAGGGTGGGCGGGGAGCACGTTATAAAGCTTGGCCATTATTACCCACTTCCTGTAGAGCCCTTTACCCAAGACTGTGTGAATTAGAATGTCGAATGAGTACCATTTCAGCCAATGAGGCAGTCAGGATTTACCAGTCAGTTGAAACATTCCCCGAGGGCCAGTGGGTCTGTGCCAAACCCTGGGAATATAAAACCCAGTACAGTGTGGCCCTGCCCTCAGGAACCTACAGCCTCATGAGACATCAGGCCGCATCTCTACCTTCACGTTGACAAATACCGGGGTTTGTATGGTGCGGACTGTGGAGCCATCTCAGCGGGTACTGGACAGGCCCTGCCTGTGTGGTCCTGAGCGCCCAGCGGGAATCACTGCTTGCTGGTTAAGTTGCTCGCTGGGACCCGAGCAGATGGGGCCCTCTGACGATGTTACCTAGGGGGAACCAGTGTCTAAGTGGGCTTTATTTTCCTCCAGAAGTGATGGCCTGTAATCAGTTCCACTTTTGTGTGCATCTTAGGTTTGGAGGAGACCAGCCTGTCTACATCAACATCATTAGAGACCCTGTCAACCGGTTTTTATCAAACTATTTTTTCCGTCGATTCGGAGACTGGAGAGGAGAACAGAATCACATGATCCGCACCCCCAGCATGAGGCAGGAGGAGCGCTACCTGGTAAGTCCTGTTGCCTGGAGGAGTGGTCCCTCCCTGCCTGGGAGCAGCAACGCGGGGCCGGGGAGCTCCCCCACCTCCCGTGGCACGTCCACGAGCTCCACGTGGTGAGGGCACGTCCTCAGGGAGCAGGTTTTCGCCGGTGAAAAATTAATTTTCCAGATGACCCAGATCCTAACAAACATTTTCTCAAAAGACTTTCTAATCTTGTTTTCCTCAGTTTCTAGGTTTTAAGTCCCAGAAAAGAAATAATCTTTCCCAGAGAACCCTGACCAGCACGATTTTTGTTTTTGTATTTTGGGAATTTCTCTTAAAAGGTTACAGAGTACTTTCTCATACCTCATCCCATTCAATTCCATGACAATCCCCTGAGGGAGGGGCATTTTCAGATAAGGACCCTGCGATTCCAAAAGGATGTGGGCACAACCATGAATGACTGTCTTCAGGTCCTCTGATTCCCAGTCCGGGTTCCTCCCACCATAACACAGCAGAATCAGACCATCTCAGTAAAATTTGTTTGCCTTTTCTGGACCTTGTTTTGGGACCCTGAGCTCCATAGGGATGTTAATTTTTTTTTTTTTTAATTGAACTATAGTTGATTTACAATGTTGTGTTTGTTTCTGGTGTACAACAAAGTGATTAAGCTTTATATATATATAAAATCTTCTTTTCAGTTATAGTTTATTACATGATATTGAATGTATTTCCCTGTGCTATACAGTAGGACCTTGTTGTTTATCAATTTTTTGTAGTAGTTTGTGTCTACTAATCCCAAACTCCTACTTTATCCCTGCCCGCCCCTTTCCCGTTTGGTGACCTTAAGTTTTATTTCCTATGTCTATGAGTCTGTTTCTGTTTTGTAAACAAGTTCATTTATATATATATTTTTAGATTTCACATATAAGTGATATCACATGATGCTTGTCCTTGTCTGGCTTACTTCACTTAGTATGATCATCTCTAAGTCCATCCATGTGGCTGCAAAGAGATGTTAATTTTGATTGCACTAATTGTTTCCACAGCTTGGAGTTGGTAACAGATGAAAGTAGTGTATCTTTCAGCCAGCACCAAATAAAAGATGCGTTTATCATCAGTTTGTGATCTAGATTGACAAAAGCTTGCTGAGTAGCTTAGAGCCTGGTGTTAAAGAGGCTGAAATTCTGTTCCCTGTGTCCGAGACAGCTCATCAGGTTCATCCTGGGCTGTCAGGCACAAGCAGAAAGGGAAGAAAGTATTGAGGGATCCGTGCAGATCTGTTGCCATGGCTGGCGTGTAACACGGCGCCTACGCCCACTGCTGATGGGTCCGCAGCAGCATGCTGGAACTGAAGAGAAATAGCGTTACTCACAGTTCCAGCACAAGGCCAAAACTTCTCTTTCCATATTTGATTTTAAAAAACATAATAAAAAGTATGGATTTGGAGGATAGGGCATTTTTGGATAATGTCACTTTCACGTCTTAAAATCCACGATTAGAGTGAGAAAACCGGGATGCGCGGAAGTTTGCACAGCTAGTTACAGGTTGGCCAAAGCACATCACTCACCAGCCAGTATCTGCTCAACTACCTAATGCTTCACTGAAATATTTTGAGGGTAGATTTTTTTTTTAAGTGGCTTTTACTTTTTTTTTTTCTTTTTAGTTTTTGATGCAAAACTCTAATCTTTTTCTTTAAACTACCTATTATAAATATGGTTCTGTATTTTTTATTCAATGACTAGCACATATTCAGAGTATAGAACCATTTACTAGAGGAATAATGTCTTTATAGTTTGTATTGGATCTTGCTTAGCAATGATTTTTTTTTAAACATAGAGCATATTCCATGTAATCAAAATACATTACAAACTTTCTGACTCAGTCCAATACTACAAAAGTTAGAATCAAGTTTTAGCAGAAGATGCTGAAAACCCGAAGATATGAAAGCAAGTTTTATGACTCCTGCTCTTCAGATATTACTGTACCTACCTAATACTAATTTACCTAATAAGTAAGTTCATATTTACCAGAAGGTGAAAAGTGATTCGGATAAACAAGAAAGTGGAGGGGCAGTCCTGAGGATCCAGTGGGTGGGGACAGGCTGCGATGTTAATAAGGAGATCAGGGAAGGTGTTGGATGTGGCATGTGAGCAGAGATTAGAATGAGAGATGGTGTTGGTCACGTGGTCGGCTGGGGGCCCGCAGCTCCAAGTCGAGGGGGCAGCTGGAGCAAAGGCCTGGAGCATTCACATGTACTGCTCATTCAGAAATCAGCTGGGAGAACAGTGTAGCTGGTACAGAGTGAGGGGTGGGGACAGGGAAGTGCAGCTGTTAATTTAGAGAGGTAAGGCTTAGAGGTAAAAGATCATATAAGGCCTTGTGAGTCACTGCAATAACTTAAAGTGAGTTGGGAAGTAGTGTGAATAACCCCAAATCCTACGCACCTTAATCAGTGATTCTTTCTCCTGAATCTCCACTAGAAAGCTGAGCCCTCCTTTCAGCAGGGGATGTGTCATCTCATCAGCCTTCTAACATCCTCAGCAATTCTCCTTCTTCTTTCTGAGGGTCAGGACTCCTCCCTCCTGCTCTAGACCTGTATCTGTCTGATGCCTGGGTGCTTGTTCTGAATTCTCACAAGCGTCCTCACACTCAAAGTTTCCATGGGCTTCTAAGGAAAAATGGAGTTTGTGGGATGGTCACCCCAAAGTTGCGCAGTGCACAACCTCCACAGCTGTACAGGGAGGTCCTGATATTCTTCGGTGCTCCCACCAGGTTCTGTGCTGACTGTGTCATTTCTCTGGGTGATATAATGTCTTTACTTCTCTCCTCTCCTCCCAATAGCCTATAAGCTCTTTGAGGACAAGATTAAGATCAGAGTTCCATGTATATATCTCTGGTACTCAGAAGAAGGGCTGAAATACTAGAAGCCTCAATAACACTCTACTTAATAAACAACAATAAAAATAATTAATACAGTTATAATGTAGTTAATATGGAGTTCAGGGAATTTTCTAGGTTTTGCTACCCTGTCAAGTTTTTGCCATCTTGTAAATCATTCCCTATAACATAGTCTTCACACATTACACAAACAGTAAGTTGTAATCATTAGCAAAAGAAATTGTAAACATGAGAGAAAAAAAATCACTGTTTAGTTTTTTTTTTTTTTTAAGCCCATAAAATGTTGAAAGTTGGTAGTGGAAGCAAGTCTTACATTTTTGAAGAGCTGGTGGCTGTCTCTATGGTGTGATATGAGAGATTCTAGGGAAATTTCCCTGCCTGAAATTCTACCCTTAGAGATTTGCAGGGGCCCCCATTACAAATGTAAGCACTGTGTCCTGGGAAGGGCCTGTGTCACATGAGCTCAGATCATTCCTTGGCATGGCCCCAGCAGGAGAGCGCTGGGCTCCCCAAAGCAGCAGAGGGAGAAATCCAGGGAGCAGGGGGTGACCAGGGGGCCCCAAAAGAAACGTGACTCCTTTGTGATCTGGCTCCAGCCTGACCCTGTTAGGAGGCTGTTTTTTTGTTCAAAGGATAGTTTGTTTATTTGGAAGAAGACAGTTGATTGCCTTTTTTTTAAAAACAGCTGAAACTTTTAATTCTATCTCCTTGGTCCCATTAGACTCTTGAAGTAAAACTGCCCCCTTTCAGAGCCTGTCCTCATTTTGGCAAGCCAAGGTGGTCAGTTGTTTCACTGAAAAGGCGGTGTTGTTTGTGTCTCGCTGGGGTGCAGGGCAGCTGTGAGGAGACCGCGGTGCCCTCAGCGAGTCCCCGCCCGGGGACCTGAGAGGGGATGTGCAGGGTGTCCCCGCGCCCAAAGGGACAGGCAGGGCAGGCCATCCTTTCGGGGGACCGCACAGCGAAGCCTCTCCCTGTGCACTGCACGCACCCAGAGTCACGGGTGCTGGCCCGGATCAGGTCCACTAGTGTCCCCACATTATCCCAGATCTCAGCACTCCCAAGTCACTTTATCTAGCTGCCAAAAATCAGGCCGTTCTGCTCCTGGCCGTGAGCCTTACAGAGCTGCTTAGCATACAGCTGAGAGAGGGCTAGGGCCTCCCAGCCTGCTCGGGGCTGAGCTAATATCATCTGTGATGCTGGGTGGTTGGGATGCAAATGGAAATGGGTACAGGGATCATAGGGTTTGCAGGGTCCGCGGAGGTCATGAGGAACCTCCTTGTCTCACAGGTGCAGGAACGGGGCCTGGGTCTAGCGGTGGGGGAGGCGCCCCGCCAGGAGTAGAAGCCAGGCCTCCTGACTTCACCACCGTGTTGTTCAGTCACTCAGACCTCATGTTTTACTTCCTGAATGGTAAAGGGAGAAGAGGACTGCGTCAAGTTCCATGCTTTTTGAGCAGAATAATCCTGGCTGACACATCTTTACAAAGACATAGCTGTTAGAACAATTTTTTCCCCCAAATATCAAGTATCTTATAGATATTTCCCATATTTTCTGGAAACAATTAGATTTTCTGAAAGTTTCTATTTCTTTCCAAACCTTTCTTCACTTGTATTTACCAGAAAATAATTTTACAATAAATTATCGCTAGAACGAATAAAAAGTCAACTTTTAGCAGCCACGCTGTGAAAAGACAGTTCCCTTAGGCTCATTTCTTTTTGTCCAGGAGCCAAAAACTCAGCTCCCAGTGCAGAGGTGGCTGCCTCCTTTTTTGGTTTGCGACTCAGGAGGTGGGGCAGATCTGAACTCAGGCATATGGACAAGTCCCAACACATGAGGCTCTTCTCCAGCTAGAGTCCAAGCTGCTTGATTTCCAGGGCAGGGAAATACCTGGCACCCAGAACACTGTTAATGAGAAGGAATGTCTGCTAATGAAGAGTTAACTGTCGTGGTTTGTGAGGGAGGGAGAGCATCTCCTTCCTACTGGAGCCACGTCCTTGTCCAGTCTCTGAGTTTCCCTGAAAATGGATTTGTCAAGCTGCACTTCCACTCTGTGGGTTACACATGTGTGATTTGTGCTTGCTATTTGCCCAAAACCTGGCCTTAGAAAGTTTCGTGGTGAAGTATTCTCCAGAGATTGCCCTTGGCACTTCCAAACTCCAAAAAATGTCAATTTGGGCTCCTTACCCCAAACCTACTGCAGCTTCACCAGATGCTCCTTCACTAGATCCTCCGTTTGAAGAGCAGGAAGAGAGAGGAGGGACAAAACTGCCTCTGTGATACTGTTTGTTCATCTTGGCGATAAAGCATGGAAAGTAACACATGTTTAAAAGAAAAGATGCTTAATATACAGCTTCTTAATTCATAAAGAATTCAGTGAATCATGATGGCCCATTTGGATTCTGGAGAAGCCTGAATATTGGCCAGCATTAGCAAAGGTTTTCAGAAAGCTATGCATTTTAATCTGCATGAAAGATTTGGCAAGCTCTGTGAGTCCTATAGCTTTGAAAGTGTATGTATGAAATACTTGTTTCTGGAAATTTCCTCTGTCCTGACCAGCTGAGGCTGTCCTGGGAATGAAACCTCAGGCTGTGCCTTCATCCCTAAAGCATCATTTTTCTTAACGGAGGAAAATGAATAAGGGATTTGGATCATCTGCTTTTTAAGTATTTCAGTGAATATCTGTGTTTTCCAAATTTTCGAAGGTAGGAAAGTAATGCTTTGTCTCCAACTAGTTCAAATTTGGCTTATGATTGCAGGCTGAGATAATGGCCCAGGACGCGGTGTACTTAAGTTTCGTTCTCAGCTGCCCTAGCTGGGTGACTCAGCTGGTGATTCAGCTTCCACGAGCCCTACTTTTCTCATCTGTTAAATGGGAGCATATTACCTTGCCTGTATCACAGGGTTGTCAGGAAAACAAACTGAACATCCTGTACAGAAGTGCTTTGAAAGCTAAATCTTTCCAAAACATGTTTTGGCATTGATGATTTATCCCCTTGACTCTGTCGGTGGCTCCACATGACCTAACAAGGCCATTTTTTCCATAGACCAGGGGACTTCTCTGGGCTGGGGAGCCAGCAGGGTGCTGTGTCTAGGGGCTCAGGCCACGCGGGGCTGTGTCCTGAAGCATCAGGTCGGCTTCTGCTGAGATCCTGGATGGCCCCACCAGCCCCCTTCTCCTGGGAATCCATTTCTAAGGAAACTGCTTCTCTTTGTTCCCAACAGCTGGAGACTCATTTTGATCCCAGCCTGCTGGCATCCATTTGTCCCACGTTTATTTACTTGGAAACCTAAGCTGGTGTAGGCACACGGTTGTAAAGTCACTGAAGCAGCTCACTCTCACCTGCCGAGGCGTGGGGAGGAAAGGTGCACAGGCCGACATGCTCTGACGCGCTGTGAGCCATGTAGAGGCGCAGAGGACAAAGCAGTCCCCACTGGGGAGAAGGGTCTTTGACACCCATTTGTCCTGAGGTGTGTTGAAAGCAGGGATCATAGGTGTTTTTAGAACCAAAGACAAGTTCTGAGGTTTAGCAGTACTTGGAGTGTCCCTGGGAGCTTGGGGCAAACAGAGAAGATGATGGGCATAGAGGAAGGAGAGGCAGGAGGAGAGCAGGAAACAACAAAGAGATTTTGGAGAGGAGAGGCAATGAGAGAGTGGCCAGCTTAGAGCCTGCGCGAAGGGAGAACAGGATGGTACCAGCCGCCACCTGAGCTGCCTGCCACCAAATAACCACAGCGATGTGTGGCATGACGCAGGTCAGTGGAATAGGACCTCCCTCAACCCCCTTTTATAGACTAGGAAGGCGGCCCCGAGAGGCTAAGAGGCTAAGACCAAACCTCGAATATGAGGATGTGTGTTAGGCTGCTTTAGTTATCAGGTGCTCAGATCCACGCAGGTTGCCTCGGGAAGAGAAATGTGAGAGTAACTTAAGGATGTATCTGGTAATGAGGACAGAAGTACCACAGCTGCCAGCAAAGACCAGGAGATGCCACGCAGAGCCCGGCCACATGGGGAGAGCAAGAAGCAGAGTACCGCCCAGCCTCACTGTGGGAAAGCTAGAAGTGGTTCAGGACGGGAGCCAGGTCTAGTGACTGGGTCATCTTGGTGCCCAGACTGCCCAGGGGTTCCCAGCTCCCCATTCTGTGATTCAACCCTGGACACACTTCAGCCACTCGCTCTGCGCACCCCTCTGTCGGGGGCCTTCCCGTCTACTCCCATGCTGCCACCCGGGGGTTCTCTGTAGCTCAGAGGGAAGGGACAGGATGGAGCCACCTCCCTGTCTGGTGTCTGTGTTAGTTTCCCATTGCTGCTGTGGCAATTTACCACACACTTAAGTCACTTAAACAACCGAAGTTTCTGATCTTACAGTTCTGTAGGTCAGAAGTCTGACACAGCTCCCACGGGGCTAAACTCAAGGTGTTGGCAGAGCTGATTCCTCTTTGGAAGCTTGAGGGGAAGACCTATATCCTTGTTCATCTAGGTGGTTGACAGAATCCATGTCCTGCGGTTGTAGGACTGAGGTCCCATCTCTTGTGGGTGCTCAGATGAGTGCCATTCTCATTCTCTAGAGACATCTATGCTCCTTAAAGCGTGGCTTCCTCCCTTTCTCCATCTTCTAAGCAACTGGTGATGGATTGAGTCCTTCCTGTGCTTCACACCTGTCCCCCTCCTTCTTCCATCTGATTTCTCTCCCCAGCTGAGAAGGGTTCTCCACTTTTAAGGATTTTTGTGAATCCGTTGAGCCCACCCAGATAAGCTAGAATAATCTATCTGAAGGACTGTAACCTTAGTCACATCTGCAGAGTCCTTTATGCTGTTTCAGGTCCCATATCCACAGACCCCAGGGGTTAGGGTGTGGACACCTTGGGGGTCTATTGTTCTGCCCACCACAGTGTCATTTAGGACTGCAGGGACTGAGAGGACTGTGGAGGGGACGTGAGCATGACTGGCACTTTGAAACCTGGCCTGTCCCAGCCACAGCAGGGAACCCACATCCACTTTCCACTGTGGCATGCTGCCATGCAGTGGCACCAAACTATGGTTTTCCTGTCCCTGGTCTCCAAAAGCAAGGGGCCAGTCATACTTTTTTTTTTTTTCACCTACTAGTGACTCATTCATTCATTGATCCATTCACTCATCTATTCATTCAATAAATATTGATTTAGTTCTTTCTGTGTGACAGGCACAATAATAAAAACTGGAAATAAAACGTTGAACTAAAATAGACCCTATGTCTGTCCTCATAGAACTCAGAGTCCTACAAGGGAGACAGTCATTAATCCCCAAACCACACAAATTTATGCAAAATAGTAACTGTGTTGCAGGATGTGACACTGTCCAGGCATAGAATGGGCTAGTTGACAAGTCTAAAGGTCAGAGAAACGATGGCTGAACTAAAATCTGAAGGGAAAGAGAAGGAAGAACATCCAGACATCAGGAACAGCACATGTAAAGGTCCTGTGGCAGGAAGGAATGCAGTGAGTATGGGGGAAGAACCAGGGAGACTGGAGCAGGGTAAGCTGAGGGAGGAAGGAAAGCGTTGAATCCAGTAGTGTAGGCAAGCAGGGCTCGGGCCCCAGAGAACTCCCCAGGGCCTGTTAAAGAGGACTGGGGAGACACTAAAGGATTTAAAGGAGGAAGAGGGGTGGGGGAGTAGATGTTTACATGGGATCCTGAAACTTACACTTTGGAAAAAAAGTTACTTTAGCTTCAGTATACAGAGTAGAGAAGGGCTTGAGTTAATCCAGTGAAATGGACAGATCAGTTAATCCAAGGCTACTGCGGAGATCAACTGGGAGATGAACAAGCAAGGAGCAAGTATTTATGGAGCAGGAGCAGCTCCAGTCAGGGGCAGGGTTGGCTTTGGAGGAGCATTTACAAATGAGGGTAAGTCTCCTCACTGCCTTTCCAGTTGCTAAGTGCCTGGCTAGCAACAGAAGACCCAAACTTGAAAAGCTTAACACTAACAAGGAGAGATAGTAGCTCAGTGCAGCAGCGCAGGAATGGGCATCGGCTGGGATATGTTTAATCAGCAAGAGAATGGTGCTGACACTTACAGGAGAGGAAAGAAATCAGTGAGAGTTGGGGTCATTGGAGGAGGCTTCCTGGACAAAATGCAGGCTCACTCTTTAGGGACAGATGCAAATTAAAGCAGACGTAAGGGTCAGGAGGACCGTAGGAGTGGAGCTTTTGTGCAAAAGCCTGAGAGCCTGAGGCTGACTGCATGGTCAGCCTCCCAGCTTGGCTGGAGCAGAGTGTTTAGGGAGGCAAGGAGCTTTGGGACAGAGAAGCAATTCTCCAGATGTCCCCGAGGAAGCTGCCAAATCAGGTTTGCCTGACCTACTCTCTCCGTAGAAGGTCCCACCAGGAGCATCAAACCCAAGGGCTGCCAGAGCACAGCCAGGTGCATCCCGCTGGCCACCTGTCAGCTGAGCTCATCTGCTCCAGACCCCCACCCCTCACTGTGACTCAGCGGCCAGCTGCAGCTGCCTCTTGGCTGGGGTGGCGGGGGTGGGGGGTGCTCAGCATTGCACCCCTGCTGGGACAGGTGGCTCATATTTATGAAAGTGGTGGGTCTCAGCCTGGTCACTCATTGGTATCACCTGGGAGGCTTTTAAAACTACTGCTGCCTGTGTCCCACACCCAGAGATTCTGGTTAAATTGGTTGGGAGTGGAAGCTGGGCTTGGGGATTTTTTAAAAGCTCCCAACGTGATGCCAACATGCAGCTAAGGTTGAGACCTACTGAGGAATCCATTCTCGGCTGTATTAGCAGGAGCTGTTTTTACTAAGAGATGCATCTCCTGAGTATCTTCCAGAAGCTTACTTTCTGTATCCTCTGCACATTTGGGAAAAGCTGTATTTGCCTTCCTCTCAGGAATTTTTTTATTTGTTAGACTTTTAATTGGCATGTGCAAATAAATGCCATTAAGGGAGTTTGGCAATACAGTGCAAGATTTGTTGTATTTATGAATGCTCTGTGTAGGTCTTAAGTCAGGCTTTCTTTTAAATTCAACTGGGTAATATTTATGATACAGAAACCAAAGAGTATATTATACTGTACATTTAAGATCTCATTTTAGGAAGCCATGCTTTTGGGCAATAAAACAGAGGGTACTTTGATGAATAAAATATTTTAGCACAAGGACATCTTTTTATTTGGTCAACAGAGGCATTTGGAATCCATTGCCATCTTTCCAAAGAGACATGTGTCACTCTTCAAATGCAGGCCAGTTCATACAAATACATATAAATGCTGAATTAAAAGCCATGGTTGAATAGATCTACACTTTAAATGCAGTCAGGAAATGTTCTTTAATGCTTTTTAAATGCAGCCAGGGAGCTTGCTATTCAAAGAAGTTATGGGGTGAAGTTTTATATAAAGTGAAAAACTAATGGCTCGATTTACCTGTGTTAAAATTTTGAATTTCATACCCTACATTTGTTTTTCGGAACCCGGCACACCTCTATAGTTGTCCCCAATTTGCTTTGCCAAATTGTAATATTTTTTCACTGCCCAACTGTTTTACACACACAGTATAAATTCCCCAAAGACAGAATGACCTCCAAACGTGTTCTTAAAAACATTTTGCAAGGTCTGAAGACAGACAGGAAAAATACGTGTAAAACATCTAAGAGATTTATTGGAATCTCAGCTTGAATTCTGATTGCAAGCACTTATGAAAATGTCAATATTAACATGAAATAGCTGGCAGTTTTTCTAATACATGTAAATTGAATTAGATAGTGTGTAATTGGAAAAATGCTTGCTTTGCTCGGGCTCTCTCAAAACAAGTCTTAGAATCTGTTAGCTGCAGCAGCCTTGCCCTCTAATGGCTGGAAATTGAAGGACAAGGCTGAATACTCTTGACTTCAAGGAGGATAGAAACGAAGCAGAGAGACTGGCAGATCACTTGGCACCACGTCAGGAGCCTCTTCCCAAAGCGAGGGGCATGATGTAAGTGTCGGGGTGAGCATATTCTTAAAATGAGGCAGCTAGATGGGGGCTGAGGGATGGGGATCTGATGGGATGCTAAGTGCCTTGGAGCTTCTGGGCCAACTTCAGTAGAGATAGGTAGTATAGATGCCCAATCTCCTGAAATACAAATGAGAGGTCAGACTCACCTCGTAATAGTGAAACATTTAAAAGCCTGGAAAAGTTATAGAATAAATAGCCAGGCCTGGAAATTGTGATGGTCTTGGCTTAATAAGTTTTGCAGAGCACACTTAACAAACCACTTTAGTTCCCTTTTATTATTGACTAATGAGTGTCACAGACAGGGTAGAAATAATACCAGCAAATGTAGTTTGTCAGGAATTTAATAGGAAGTTTGATTTTATCCCATGTGACATTTTCATTGATCTAGGAAAGCAGCCAGGAATGAATGGGGCAGGTGGGGGATTGATTGGCTATAAAATTGTGCAACCTCTAGGCACAGACCACTTTTTTCTCTGACCCTAAACCCATGCGGATATTCATAATTAAATGAAAGAATTTTAACCAAAACCTACTCAATTTCCTGACAAATAAAGCTTTTTAAAAATGGCCCTGCATTTCATATTACGAAGTAAAATCATAATGGAATTGTATCAACATTCAGCTAAGTGTTTCTATAATCTTTTTTTTTTTTTTTTTGCATTGAAGGAGAATGTTACACTGGTATGACTTATAGTGAGATGGTTGCCCCTTCACTGTTCCTCAGAGTTTTAAATTCCAATTTTGAAAGAAACTGACTTCTTGGAGGAGGCTTGTGAAAAGAGTCAGCAGATGTATAAAAGAAAGTTATCAAGTGCAGTGAGAGATGGAGGAAACTTTGTTGACAAGGAAGTCTCAGCTATCATTTTGGCATTCCATTTCTGACCACTATTGATAAATAAAAACCCTGTGAGATTGTGCTCTCTTTGGCAGCACATATACTAAAATTGGAACGACACAGAGATTAGCATGGCCCCTGCGCAAGGATGACACGCAAATTCGTGAAGCGTTCCATATTTTTTTGACACAACATCGTAAAATGATTATAAATCAATAAAAAATGTTAAAAAAAAAACCCTGTGAGATTAAGAAAAGTGATCAAAACTAAGACAATTAAGATTAGCCTCAGCCAACCTTGATTACTGCTAATCTTTATTTCTCCAGGGAATTATTACTGGGTGTGAATTATATTTTTTTAAACATTTTTTAATTGAGTTATAGTCATTTTACAATGTTGTGTCAAATTCCAGTGTAGAGCACAATTTTTCAGTTATACATGAACATACATATATTTATTTTTTACTTGCTAATATAATGTATTTTTTATTTGTAAATATATATTGCTTCTTAACTCCTTCAAATTATTTCACATTTGTATATGTCCGATATTTTTAACTAAAATTTAATTCTCTCAGATGACAAGACATGATCACCTCTTTTAATCTTAGCACCCTTCACAGCTCCCTGGCCAACACCCAGTCCAACTCTCAATACATACTTAACAAATGTGGACAGAACACCAGAGTTTGCCTCTTCTGTCCACTTGCATGTGCAACCTCCATATATCTGGAACACCTGCAAAGTGCCAGCACTGCGATGGGAGTAGCTGGGGCAAGATGAGCACCGGTTCCTACTTTCTGCCTCTGCCACACACAGAGAAACCCATCTGTCTCCTCCTGTATTCTGTTACTAATGAGTGATACCCCCTGTCGGTTCAGTCACCCAAACAAGAAACCTTGGAGTCATCCTTGCCTGCTTTCTTTCCTCAACTCCCCAACCCATTTGCAGTTAGCCACTAACTTAACCTGGAATCCTCCTGAAAGCAGCGCCTGAGGCAAGGGTTTGGGAGAAGGGTTTTAGAATTCAGGCAGTGATCTGAGGAATAGGAGTGGGGAACTGGAGAGAGAGGGAAGGAAGGAAGGCCAATACAAAGGCGTGTCCTCATGTCGGTCACTCCCACAGAAACCAAGGGTCAAGGCTGCCAGGACTCCCTGAGGACAGTGTAGAATTCGCCCTAGAATGTTTCTACTGGAGGAAAGAGGATTGCATTTATCCACTGCTTTCATCCTTTGTTGTCAAGTTCACCCCATGAAGCCTTAACTCCCACACATCTGGGCTGTGCACACATGGGTGCCAGGTGTGCTCTTGTGGGTATAGCACTGGGAACAGAAAGCGAGGTTGCTCTCAGGTTGCTTCTACGTGAGTCTTGTGGCTGCAGCAATGGCTAGAGTGAAAAATGGCCAAGAGGACGGGAGGCAGGGCAGAAGAGTGTCCAGTCCAGCTGCCAAGCCTGTTGGTTCTCCCTCCTTGACTCCTCTCAGACCATCCACATCAGGCATCATCAGTAAAGCCCTCCTCGTGTCCCATTGAGTATCTGCAAAAGCCTCATAGCTGGGCAGCCTGTCTCCAGTTCATCTCCCACCCCACAGTCATAGTGTCCAGTGTGCAAGTCTGACATCATCCTTCCCCTGCTTAAAACTCTCCAGTGTCTTTCTGCTCCCCAGGAGTAATGTTAGCTATCGATATTATTATAGTATTATCATAATTATTTAATCAAAAAGCATCACAACTGCATGTGACTCTACAATCAGCTCAGTAGAAAACTTCAGTGAAAAAAATCACCTCCCCCCAAAAAAGAAGCATCACGAACCAAGAGCGGAGCTGGTTCGATCAGTGAACAGCATAGGAAAAATGCAAGTGAGAATGAGCCCGTTCTGGAAACAAGATGTGAGAGGTGTGGTTTGATTAACATTTATTTATTTAGGAAAGCAATAGATTATTGAGAGTCTTAAAAGCCACAGAAAGGACTTCAGAATTCGTCACAGAAGGCAGGACTCACTGAGCTTCTTGAGCAAGGAGTTAAATGACATGGCGCGAAACGCTGCTTCTAAGTTGTGTATTACAGGAGAAAGGTCTTCTTCCCTCCGAAGCTATTAAGGAAATTCCCCATGGTGTTTCCAGGGGTTTTGTTGTAATTCCTATTGTTTAATACAAAATCTTTGATAATCCAAAATTTAGCTTGCTGTCAGGTGTGACATCAGTCCAGCATGTTTTTTTTCTAGATGGTTAACAAATTATCTCAACAATACTTATAGGATAATTCTTTATTTTTCCACACCAAAGTGTCACTTTTATCATATGATAAATTCTTATTTTTGGAGGGATCAATTTTTTGTCTTTATTTTGTTCCATTGATCAGTGTCTTTAGGTACAATAATAGCACATTATTACATATTATACATGTGTGTCTGCTTGTGTGTAAACTAATATATAATTATACAATATACCATAATACAATTAATACAATTGTGTAATATATAATAACTGTTCTATCATAAATATTTTATTATCCAGTAGGATCTAATCTCTTTTCATTACTCTTCCCCCCCAATTGTCCTGGCTCTTTGTCTCTCTTGATTTTCTATAGAAACTTTAGAATCGGCTTGTTCAGCTCCCCTTCTCCCACCATATGTACCCAGAAAACCCTACCATTATTTATGGGGTTCATGTTAAGTTTTAGATTAACATAGGGAGAATTGACATGTTAATGTTGAGTCTTACTATGTGAGAATGTATTTTGCTTTTCCATTTGTTCAAACTTCTGTTATATCCTTTGAGAGTGTTTAGAGTTTTCTTCATGTAGATCTTGCACAGTTAAGTTTATTTCTAGATATTTTATCTTTTTATCTTTTATATTTTATCTATTGTTGCACATTATTATTGCTATTATTAAAGTCTATATATTATTTTTAAGTCAGCCAGCTTACTCCATTCTCTTACTATCTGTTGGTGGATTTTCAGGAAATTCTTTCCAGTTTGCCAGATAACGTTATATCCCTAGATAATAATGATAAATTTTTCTTTCTTTTTCCAAATTTTTATGAATCTTACTCAATTGTTTTTGTTAGTATCTCTAGAATAACATTAAATATAATGGTGATAAGAAGTGGTTTCTTATAGAAGCCAGATAGTTGAAGTAAAAATTAAATTGCTAATTGTCAATTTTTGTTTATTTCCTTTTTTTTTTTTTACTAGGGTGTAATATTTAGGATTCAGCCTTTGGGGGGTTTCATTTCAGGCAGAAAATAAGCAGCATAAAATTCAATGTCTAATGATAAAAAAAAAAAACCTCAGGAAAAAGACAAGGACTATTTCATAAACCCTCCACCACCACCCACTTGTAACTTAGATGTTGCTATTAACTTACCAACCCCAGAGCGGCTGCTTTCTCAGCAGCCTGTTTTGCACAGATTTGTGAAGAAAAGATTCATGCTAGTGGCAAATTCAATGTTGGCGTTCCTTCTGGAGGTCTCTGGGCTGGATGTGATCTTGTTTCTTTTCCAACGGGTGTGGCTTTCCTGGCAGTCAGTTCCTGAGTGACCACATTTAATAAATTGGAATAAATTCGGAATGGATTCATCATTCACGGTTTTGCAATACAAAAGATAGATGAAAAAAAAACAAGGAGAGGCTGAGGATAGAGTTAGGTACACATCTTACTTTGCTTTTGATTATGAGCAAATGTAAGACCACAGTGTTGCAGGTCAGGACCGTGTTTGGCCAGGTCTGGTCCATCTCTGACACTGAGGCCACTTCTGTCAGTCAGCCTTTTTTGACTTCCTGTGGGGCTGCTACAGAAGGACCAGAAAGGCCTTTGAGTGAATCTGAGCACACTTGACATGGGAAAAGTGAGGACTCTTTGTCTCGGACCCTGTACTTTGAGCAGTTTTCAATCCACTCATTTAGATACAAATATGGAAACAAACAAGCCAAGATCCTTGAGAGGAACCTTGACTGTGGACACTTGGGTGGATGCTGCCTCTTGTTGAAGCTGTGGACTGGAGAAGCACTGGGAGAACCTCACAGTGACACCCCGTCTCCCGCCATGCTCACTCTTGGCCCTGGGTGGTCAGCTGGCATGCCGGAGAACTGAGGCCAGTATTTCTCCTTTACTTTCGGACACTAAGTTGAAGTGAGCAAATAAACCCCTTCACTTGAATTGTTTTGACTTTGTGCCTCTGAGACCTTAACTGTCATTTCCAGCTGCTATCCTCATGAAAGTCAGATCACTACTATCAGACATTAGTATGTGCTTTCACCTTTACGTACAAACCCCAGAATTGAAAGCCCGAGTAACTTGTTATTTATTTTGAGTGGTGGGTTTCGTTTCTGGCCCTTTACAGGTAGGCTTTTCCTGTCACCCAGTATTTCTTCCTTTGCATGAATACTTTGGCTCCACATCTTCATCGGGTACTCACGTTCAGTCTTCCTTGGGCCCCTAGGAGAGTTTTATGCAGGCAGTTTCATGCACCTTGCCTATTCTGCATTTGCCCAATCTGAACACTATGTTATTGGAATCTTTTGAGTAACATACATACATCATCAATATACCATTATCCTGACTTGTTAAAAAAGTTCTTCACCTTCATCCATTCAATCCAACATGCGCTGAAGTTCTTTTCATTTTTTCTTTAGAATGTCTCCCAGCTTCGCTCGCCCTCTCCACTGCCGCTGTCATTACCACTGTCCTTAATGTTCTTCAACAGCACAATAGCCTCCTAACTAATCTCCTCTGATTGAGCCACTTTGCTGCCCCTTCACCCTGTGTAGCGTTGCCAGATCCATTTTCCAAAGCAGCACGTCACATCATGTCCTTTAATTCCTTGCTCGAGAAGCTTGGTGAATCCTGCCTTCAGTGGTGAATTCTCAAGTCCTTTCTGTGGTTTTCAAGACTCTCAATAATCTGGACCTATCTTGCCAGTCTTGGGGTGTTGCCTTCCCAAATACATGCTAACCACCCAAGCTTCCCACCTTTTTTTTTCAGAACAGGCTCCTTCCCATATCCATTCTTTTCCTAATGTTGCTACCCTAAGCTGGAAAGCCTTCTTCTCTTTCCTCTCTCCATCTAGCTCCTATCCATCTTTCAAAATCTCATCTCCAGTCTCTCTTGATCCCAATCTTTGGGGCGCTGTTCCTTTTCTAGAGTTCCAGCTCCTTGTGTGCTCTGCTCTGTCTCTTACTCTTGCATTCACACTGTGTTCCAGGTACTGTTAGCACATGAGTTCTTTTGTTTTTTTCTTTTTTAAATTGAAGTATAGTCGATTCACAATGTCATGTTAATTTCTAGTGTACAGCGTAGTAATTCAGTTATACGTATGTATATTTATATTCCTTTTCATAATAGGCCGTTACAAGATATTGAATATAGTTCCCTGTGCTATACAGTAGGACTTTGTTGTTTATCTATATACAGCAGTTAGTATCTACAAATCCTGAACTCCCGATTTATACCTTCCCACCTCTTTACCTCCTGGTAGCCATAATTTTGTTTTTTATTTCTGTAGCACGTGAATCCTTAACTTGATCTTCACAATACAATCTTATGAGATTATTATATTATTATGATCCCATTTCAAAGATGAGAAGCCTGATACTCAGGAAGGTTAAGTAACTTGCCCAGAGTTAAGATTACATCCATGAAGTGATGAAACTAGGATTCAAACTCAGGCAGTCTTTCTTCAGAGGCGGTGTACCTAACCACTGTGCTGAACTGCCTCTTTTTGTCCTGTGTGACTCTGCTTGTTTCCTTAGTCCTTTCCCAGCCTGACGGCCAGCTCCTCAAGGGCAGGTGTCATCTTCCCTGCCTTGTATACGTCCCATTTATTGCTTCCCTGGAGTCCATCAGGTAGGAAGATCTTAATAGAATTCATTGCATATGGGCAGGGGACTTACCTGTCTTACTCACCAGCATTTCTTCAAAAAGTAAAAAATAAAAAACTAGATCTAGAACATAAAAAGTGCTCAAAGATTATTTGTCGAATAAATGATTAAATTAATATTTGATTGATTTACAGTTTGATAAATACATAATCACATCAACGCATCCTTCTCAAGTTTTTTCATTCATGTAACTATGCGTATCTGTATTTTATTTACAAGTCTCTCCGTTGCCTCCAGGCCACAAATGATGATTAGCTGAATTTTTTTTTCTAGATAAAATGGATGGTTAGTTGTCCTCACGTAAGTTAGTTGTTACTTCTAGGGATCTAAAGGCGCTTCCCAGGGCACGGCGGGCTCTGGAGTTCACTCCTCTATTATAGCTGATGCAATTAAGTTAACCAATTTATTTAAACTGTTATTATCAAAAGCAAAAAGAAACACTTCCGTGAGGTTTAGCTGCCTTAACAAATAGTGCTTTTAAACTTAGATTTATAGCACTTGCTTATTTATAAGTAAATAAAATGGTATTGTTGCCAGTAGATGTGGCTGGTGTCCATGTTCCTGTCCCGTCCCAGAAAGAATTCAGAGACAAGACACAGAGGTTAAGAAAGTAAAGTGAGGATTTATTAAGGGATGGATAGTATGTTCTCAAGGGGAGAGCGGGCAGGCTCAGGTGAGCAGCTGCCCTGAGTTTTTTTGGCAAGTTGGTTACGTAGAGTATAAGAATGAATGGGCGGAATATTCACTGGGGAGGGAAGGGCTTGGAGTCGTATTTTCATCCCAACTCCTCCTTCCTGAAGAGGGAGGGATTTTTGTCCTTATTTGGTCTGGATTGGAAGTGTCATGGTGTCAGTGTGTGATGGGTACGTCTCATCTGCAAGTCTCATTTTATTGAAATGAGGGCATAAAAAGCAAAAGGTTACATTCAGACACTGGAGATTCCTGCCTTTTCTCACCTTTCTTTGTCGGCCTCCAGGCTGCTCATCACCCCAAAAGGTGTGACCACTTTTTCAGCCCAAAGGTTCCTGTTTTTCTTTCTCTGTCCAGGGACCCCTGCTGCTTACATGATGTGTGGTTTCCTGTATTTGGCCCCTCCTTTCTGCCCAATTCCTACCATTTGACCTGCGTCCCCCTTTCTCCGCTCATATCTAGCTATCTGCCTGCTCTAATAGTATCAATAGTCCAACAAATCGTCAAAATTTAATTTTCAGAAATGTTCCTTCTTCATGAGAAAGCTCTTCCAAACTGGAAGAAGGCATTATTTGTTTCATATCCTGTGCCTGAAAACTGTTCTGGTCTCTTCTTTTCATCCAGGGTCAACTTCATATTTTAGCTAAAAGATACCTCAAATAATTCTCTCTAAATATTATGAGTGGAAGTCAGGCTTCTGCAAAGCAAAATCTGTATTAATTGCCAAGTCACATTTAGCATTAAGAACTTAAAAATTCAGTCAAAATAAATAATTTTACATCAAGAGCTGAATTAACACCAATTTTTCAAAAGACTTTTGAGAAATTCAAGGCATCTCATCAAGTCTACAGTCTTCCAAAATTGTGCTGTTCTCCAAGACAGCCTTATTAGTCCCATTGTGCAAATAACAGAGTCGTGGCAAGATTGGAATGACATCAGACTGAGTAGGCTCTTGACTTCATCAAACCGTCATCGCTAAATTAGAAGAAGAGGCTACAAACAAAGCAGGAAGGAAAATGATTGGCAAGGAGGAAGCCAAATGTAAGAACAGGATGGTCACCAGAGCCCTTTTAACATAGAATCCCAGGGAATTGAGAAAAGGGAGGGGAAAAAACAGACCTTAATGAATCATAGCACTTTTCGAGATAGAAAAGAAATGTAGAGGCTGTTTCATCTCAGCCACTCATTTAAGTAGTTGGGTCTCGAGAGTGAAATTTGGAAACGCGATGTAGAGCGAGCCCTCATTAGGATGCTGCTGACGGCAAAGGCTAAGCCAAATCAGGTGTTTATCAGAGAAAGTGAATGTAGGAAGTAGAATGTCATGAACAAATTTATGAAGTATAGGAGGGTCTGAAAATGGTGTACATGAAATTCTGGAACAAATTTGTAAAGTCCAGAAGTGATGGCTGTCTCCTAAACTTTTCCAGTCTATTGCTCACCAATCTGCTTATTATGACAGCCTAGTTCAATGTCATGTCTGTCCAGAAAGTGAGGACATAGTCACCTCAAGATGACCAAATCACCATGGTGGGCTCTGTCACCCCGCCACACACACACACACACACACACACACCCATATATATGCTCACTCACACCCTCACAGTGACTGAAATTTAAAGCTTTTTAAAAAAAATGTTCAACTCTTCTTCCTGGGCTCTTTTCTTTAATTATAAATAAAACTGGTAGGTCTGGCTTTTTGTTTCCAACATCTTTTAATAAACCTACCCATCCTCAAGGTTATATACATCGTGTGCATAAATGTTTGGGCTATTTATATTCTGATATGGTTCATTCGTTCTTTCTTTCTTTCAACAAATACTCAGCACCTGCTCTGTAGCCAGCGCTTCGGCAGATACTGAGAATGCAGTAATGAAAAAAACATATGTGGTTCCAGCCGTCATGGAGTGTATAATCTATCGGGGAAAACAGACATTAAACAAATAACTGGAGGAGGTGATCAGCCTGTGGGAACAGTATGTAGACAGATCAAGAGTCCCAAGTCCTACAAGACTTTTATGGATGGAGTTTAGAAAGCAGGGCACAGGGGTATGCTATGAAGATGGAAAGGTGTGCAGGGCCAGATCATCAAAGGCTTTAAAAATATTACAAGTATGTGGGGCTTTATTCTGAAGACAATAAAAAGCCACAGACAGATTGAATCTTGGTTGGGGGGCATGACATGATAGGACTTGCATTTGAAATCTTGTGCGAGGGGAAGATGCTTGGAGTAGAGCAAGGTGAACTATTTTGGTTTGGAAGAGAATTATCATAGTAGAGGAAACCAATAGAAATGAACAGACTAAGACTGATATGTGAGGTAGAATCAGTCATTGCTTCTTGAGTGAATGAATGTGGAGCTGAAGGAGGAGGGGGAGTTAAGACAGATCCCAGGTTTCTGGTTGGAGCAATCTGATAGCTGGTACTACAGAAGGTGGGGAATAAAGGGACAGAGGGGTGGGAAAAATAAGTTCTGCTTTGGATGGGCTGAATTTCAGATACCTGATGTTCAAGTGGATGGAGATACCCAGCAGGCAGAAGAGAGAACTAGGTTGGATATATAAAACTGGAAGTTACCGGGATCCAGAGAAAGGGTAATTAATCTACTAAATACATGCATATTCCGTGAGGGGTGAGATCATGTCTGGCACAATGGTGGTCCTCACTAATTATTTGCTGAAAGTTGTTGAATTGAAACCATGGGGTGAAATCAAGGTTGAGGATAAAACAGCCTGTGGGTCCCCTGTTTTTAGCTCTCCTTGAGGAGTTGGAAGCAAAGGAACCAAGCAGCAGTCCCAAGAAGGGGTTAACACAGAGATGCGGCATCACAGAATTAGAGGGAAGAAGTTTTGAGAAAGGAAGCTTGTTCATTGTTGTTGGAAGTTTCTAGTAGGGGTAAGCAAAATAAAGCTAGAAAAATGTGGCCATAGGATTTAACAGCAGCGTAAGAGCACATTAGCTTGTCAGGAACAAGGGTAGAGGCTGGGTAAACTTGAATGGAGGGCAAGAAAGTCATAGGAAAATAGAAATAGTGATGGGAGTGTTGGTCTGCATTGCCCTGATGTGGTTGGCATGCCTGGGCTGGTAGCCATCATTTCTCCTGAAGAGGATGTCCTCTCTCAGTACCACTTACCAGGGCAAGAGGTAGTGGTACCCAGAAACTAAGGGGTAAGGGAATCCCACATCCGTCTTCTTTTTTAAAAAAAATACTTATTGAGCACTTGCTATATTACACAATCCAAAGTGATTTGCGTCCTAAGGTCCCCTGAGAAGCAGAAGCCAAGTTGAGATTAGATATGTGGAGATTTATTGGGAGAAATGCCTGTGAGGGAAAAGGGAATTGGGACAGAGACATTATACCTGCTGTAGGTCTGACCCCTGTGAAGAACAGAGAAGGAAGAATTGGGTCTGAGGCAGAAGCTCAGACTACAGTGCAGTTCTAAAAAAGGTTTGGCCAGGGGGGAATCTTTAAGCCAAAGACACTCACCAGAGGAGTCCTGCAGGTTGCAGGAACAGACCTGCCATAATCTCTTTGCCATGCTCAGTCTTTGGCTGAGAGCTGCCCATGGCCTCAGCGCGAATGAGGTGATAGATTCAGAGCAAAGCATCTAGGACCATTGGGCAGGATAGGTTCATGATTGCCACACAAATACTATCTCATTTAATCTTAACAGCATCCCTCTGACATAAATATTATTATGCCCATTTCACAGATGAGACACCAAGGATTACATAAGTTAAGTAACTTGCTTAAGTTTTCACAACTAGTAAGAGGCAGAGCCTGGATTTCAACCAGTGGTATGCCGGAGCTGGCTTGGACAGGCTCTGAGCAACTGTTAAATTTTCAGGCGTTGTTCTGTTCAGTTAACATCAAGATATTGGCTTGAATTTGGCCATGGTAGGAGTATTTCACCATGGAAATCTGCAAACACTATAAATCAGGTCTTTGTTTTTCGGGGGAAGGTGGTTGTTATACATTTACCAACATGCCTCGATTTAAACCCAAGTCATCTGCCTCCAGAGTCGCCCCTCCACCTTCTATGCTACAGGCAATTGGCTTAATGATTCCCTGATACATTTCTGCTACAAAAAATTCCTTAAGCACCCCCTTTCCTCTGAATCCAAAGCAGGGGTTGTCATGCCCTGTGTTTTGGCCCTGCCTGCATTCCAACATCACTGCTGTGTGTCCTGCTCCCTAACTGCACAGAAAGTTTCCCCAGGATAAGAAGAGGAATTATCTTATACTTCCTTGTATTCTCAGCCCCTGCATCCCACCCCACTGCTCAGTAAGTATTTGCTATCGAAGGTGACACTGATCTATGTATTCACCTCTATCGATGATTGGGGATTGGTAACATCTATGAAATAATGTAAAAGGTTGTGTTCGACACAGTTGTCTGTTAGCACTCATATCAATTCCTGACTCTTCCATCTGTAAAGGCAGACACTGCTGGAAAGTGTTTCAGCCTCCAGATGACCTTTTCAGAGGACTGTAACATCCATTACAGCCCAGCGATGTGGTTCCTGCCTACTCCCACCCACAAACCAGGAGAGACATTAATTACTTGCCTGCCTGGCCACTGGCAGCTTATTGTGAAATTGCTTATCCTCCCAGCTCTGCACTCTCCAGCCTGGGAAATAAAACATGCCCGCTGCCTGGAAGCAGGGAGGTACAGAGGAGCATTCAGAGTCCTGGACTCCTCTCTCCCTGAGCCGTGTACTCCAGAGTCCGAGAGCACAGCAGCCGTAGAGAAAGGTTAGGATGAAAAGAAGCCCAGGGACTTTGGCCACTGTAGAAAGTGATGTGCCCAGAGATGTCAGTAAGTGACCCTGAGATGTCAGAAGACTCAGGTCTTGGAGTCACTTCAAATCGCATAATATGTGAGCTACTGAAACTGTTTCTCGTGCACACGAACCAGCTGCAGAAGCAGCTTGTGCCATGAAGCCTGCTTCCAGGTGAAAAAGCAGGTCTCTCGTGAAAGCAGCCGTGCCCTCAAGCAAAGCGTTTTGAAATCTTTTGACATTGCAAAAGAACCTATAAATCACCACTTCTTCTGCACCACTTCCAAAAATGTTTCTTCCTTATTAATGTATTTAAAAAATGCCTTTGGGAGTGCCTGCTATGAGATAGGGCCTGTTCTCAGCCCTTGGGAACCTTCAGGGAGGAGAACAAAAGTTGCTGTTGCTGTGGGGCTCACGGTCAAGTTTTAGCCCTTCCTTCAATCCTCTTGATC
Organism: Camelus dromedarius; assembly: GCF_036321535.1. Lineage (NCBI taxonomy): Eukaryota > Metazoa > Chordata > Mammalia > Artiodactyla > Camelidae > Camelus > Camelus dromedarius. Next base: position 15,191,300 of record NC_087441.1, on the reverse strand, counting down.
TTCATCGTGTGTGTGTGTGTGTGCTCATTCATCAAGTAGATCATTCAGCCAAACAGGCACTTGGCACCTCCTCTGTGCCACGTGCAGTGGTGGGGGCTGGGGAAGCAAGACAGACTCTGCTCTCAGGGATACAGGCCAAGGGGAGAGGCAGACACATGCCCCTTGGATTCTAACACCAGGGCATTATCTGCCAGCATCTGTGGACAGCTGCGGAGGCCATGTCCGTGAGGCTTCCTGGAGGAGGTGACACTTGAGTCTTGAGGGATAATAGAAGGTAGCAGGCAGAGAGGGCATAATTTGAAACAGCTTGCTGCTCAGGAGGAACTAGAGGCAGTGAAGGTTGCTGGGGCATAAAGGATGAGCAGGAACTGAAACCCGAGTTTAGACAGGTAGGCAGAGCCTGCATCGTATGTCGAGTCCCTAGTTGATTTCATTGATTTAAAAAACAGCAACAGCCCAGACACCCTGAAGTTCATTTCAGTGTGTTCTCCTTTGAAGGACAGGCAGGAAGCCAGAGGAGGACGCCTCCCTGGTCTCTAACCCGCAGTGTAGAAGTGCCAGGTGGCCACACTGACCCCCGCTCCCTGCCTCCTCCCAGCCGCACCCCCGTCCACTCCGCTTTGCCATTTCAACTCTCCTCTTCCCACTTCCAAATCTACTCTTCAAAGGAGACTTCTGCCTGTTCCCAAGGATGCAGCTCCTTCGTTCCTCTTCATTCCTCCACTGCCCTGTTTCCAGGTAATCCACTGGCCTGTAATTCTGGATAATCCACTGGCCCGTCTGGCAGCAGCGCAGCCTGAACTGCCTCCCACCCGCATTCCCACACCCCTTTAGCACCAGCGAGTGAGCCAGGAGTGTGCTTTACAGCCGCCTCTGCCCCTCTGGAATGGTCCTCTGGAAATGTGGGAACCTCGTCAGTCCTTCACCAGCCAATACAGATGGGCCAATAGATGTTCAAAGGCTTTAAAAAGACAAAAACACATAATTCACAGTGTTTCTGTTGTTATCACTTGAGGCCTCTAGACTTCTAATGAAGTGATTTCTGGCTTTGTGGGAATTTCATGAAGGTGGGATTCTTTGACCTCAGTAAAATAAAAACCCCCAATAAAAACCTTGGTTTAAAGTTTAAAAGGCTTGAAGGGAGTCAAGATAGAGAAGGGAGGGGAGAACTGAGGTGGGTAATTGAAGCCAGAAATGTTGGGGCCTTCCCTCTTTGAAGGAGTAGCTAGGCCACGACAGAAATCCACCTCCTGGGTCGCTGTTGCTTTTTACAAAAGGCATCAGCATTTTACCAACACTTATAGGCTGATTTGGCAGAAGGCTAGAGCATTAAGGGGGAGAAAAGTAGCCCATGAGACCCTTACCAAAAGGATGGGGAAGCAAAGGTGACTGGTGTTATCCTTGTTAAGATAAACTGAAAACAACTGGGATTGCATTAAGAGAAGGTCTACCAACAGGAAACGCACAAAAGGACATACTGTGTCCCCAGCTCTGTCATGTGTCTTTCCAAGCGAACAGGTAACTTATTAAATTAAGGCAGCTACATTCAGTCTTCCAAAAAGGAGGCCTTAAAACTGAGGCATCAAGGCCTGTCCAGGTCCATGGACCATTCTCACTTGCGAGGTGAAGGCTCTGTCTAATCTTTGTGTCTCTTCCTCAAATACAAGAGTTAAGAAGTCACCCGTTCATATGGTAAATAAATTTTCCTGAGCTTTTTGGTAATCAAATGAGTTTTTATTTTATTAATTCCATTATTCTCCACTTATTTATTTTTTTATTGTATCTTTTTTCCCAACTTTTTTTTATTGAGTTATAGTCATTTTACAATGTTGTGTCAAATTCCAGTGTAGAGCACAATTTTTCAGTTATACATGAACATATATATATTCATTGTCACATTTTTTTTCTCTGTGAGCTACCATTAGATCTTGTATCTATTTCCCTGTGCTATACAGTATAATCTTGTTTATCTATTCTACATTTTGAAATCCCAGTCTGTCCCTTCCCACCCCCCACCCCCTTGGCAACCACAAGTTTATATTCTATGTCTATGAGTCTGTTTCTGTTTTGTATTTATGTTTTGTTTTTTCTTAGATTCCACATATGAATGATCTCATATGGTATTTTTCTTTCTCTTCCTGGCTTACTTCACTTAGAATGACATTCTCCAGGAGCATCCATGTTGCTGCAAATGGCATTATGTTGTCGGTTTTTATGGCTGAATAGTATTCCATTGTATAAATATACCACGTCTGTAATTTAGATGGAAACACTTAAGTCAATGAAAATTCATCTAAAGAAACATCAGCCTCTTTCTAAAGAAATTTCACATTTTGATATTAAAAAATAGGTGTATGGGGTAAGAAAGTCCAAAGACTGTTGCTTCCTATGTTCTTTTTCAATATTTTATTTGGAGTTTGGCAGAAGAGTCGGGACAATCCACAGTAGCAAAAATAGACCTTCATATAAAAAATACTGAAAAGGGCTATACCCCAAAATATTTTTTCTCTTTATCTATTATATTTTTAATTTGTTATATATTTTACTTTTAAATATTTATATCTGTGGGGCAGACTTATGTTTGCTTTTAATTTTCCTTTTTTGCTTAACCATATATTCTATAGTAATAAAAACATTTGAGGAGTAAGACTAAGGTTTGACACCAATGAGCTGTTCCTTGCTTTTGAACTCGAATAGTTAAGCAAATCAGTGTATTAAATTGAGAGGCCAAAGAAAACATTCAGTGACAAGTTAACTGGATACTAGTTCTCCATTTAGCCGTTTGACCTCGTTCACATGACACCAGGGTGTTCTCATGGATAAAATTGTAATTCCAGATATTCAGACTTTCAGATTCATATTTTCCATATTAGCCCACAGCAGCTTTACTCTGGGAATTTTGCAGAAAATTCTCCTTGTGTTTCAGTCATTTGCATTCTCCCTGTGAAAGCCAATAGGGAACAGCAGTAGACACTGACCATCCCCAGACCCCCAGGGAACTGTGCTAGGAGGCTCTGTATTAATTGATTGAGAAGTTCTTCTAAAGCACCAACATCTTTCTAAAACAATTCGGATCAAATAATGAGACTAGCTGCAAACCACAATATTTATGAGACGTAAATTTGAAATCCACAGTGATGTTCTATTAGGAGTCTGAACTAGAAGTGGAAAGAGGAGAGAGAGGGCCAAGTTGACTCAGTAGGGTCAGGAAGCTAATGGTACTTCCTCATTCACTCGAGAAATACTGGCTGAGCATGTGCTCTGGGCCGGCCACCCTTCTAAGCCCTGGGACTGCTGTGAAAAAGACAAAGCCCCATCTCTCTTGGAGCTGATACCCTAGTGAAGTGAAACAAATAGTTAACAGACAGACAGACAAATAATACGCAGTGGTCAAGTGGTGATAACGACTCATGGATAAAGTCCAGGAGAGTCTATGAGCTCCAGTAGAGGGGAGAATGCATCATTAATTTCAACAGCTTAGCATTTCCTTCATTTTTGAATATAGGCAAAAACTACATCAGTATTTACAGTACCTGTAATGTCATCAGTAGAATTCCTACCTGTTTTATATCAAGTACTGTTACTGGAGGCCTCTCAGAATAAGCATTTATACCACCATAAGACCTGGGTTGAAATTTCAGTAGATACTAGACCCATTGAGAAGTCTTGTTAGTTCGTACTTTCTCACACCTGTTTAGTATTTTGATCAATAATTCAATATATTTGGTTTCCTTTCCAACCTTATATGTTTTACTTTATACATTTAAGCACATGGATCTGAGAAGTGGGTTCTTAGACTACACCAGACTGCCAGGAGGTCAGTAGCACAAGTGCTTTTATGCGAACTTCCCCTATCTCTTCCCAGATTTTTAAGGGCTGACATTTAGTACAACTAATAGTTTTTACTGTTCCTTCAAAGATATTCTTTAAAAAAAAATTGTTTTGAAGTATGTGCCGTGGTGAAGTGTACCATGGTGTCCAGCCAAGTCTGGTCCACTGCCTTGACTCATATTAATGAGCCAACCACTTACCGCCACAGTTTTGCACCATCAGCACAAATATTGACACCATCAAAAAGACCTTGTGTGATTATGAAAATAGTTTTGATCTTGTGGACCCCTAAAAGGTTCTCAAGTCCCGCCAGCAATCTGTGGACCACACTTTGAGAACCTCTGTGCTAGATTAAGTGGCAAGTATAGAAATTCTTTTAAACATTTGAACCACCCAGGGGACTCCCATCTGCATAAAAATTTTGTTGGTGGTGGTTGTAGTTTGCTATCCAGCTCTTTGAAATGGAAGATTTACCCAAGCTTTCAAGGGAGAGTTTTAAAAATCTCAGTCAAAAATCATCTTCTGTTGACAATTTTTGATGGGCCAACACTGTAAAATGTCAGGAAATATATCTTACAGCAGAGACAGATGGCTCCCACTTGAAAAATACACAGTTCAGAGGGGGTCTTCACCTTCTTCATGTCATGAGTCCCTTTAGCAGTCCAGTGAAGCCTACAGATCTCTTCTCAAAATAATGTTTCTAAATGCATAAAATACTTTGGATTACAAAGAAAACAAATCATATTGAAATACAGTAATAGCTCAGGCCCCTTTGCAAGGGTGGGGTGGGGTGGGGGCTCTGTACTCCAGGTTAATAACCACCTACTTCCCTCAGTCTTTACTGGCAAGGAGAAACAGCTAGGGATGAAGTTCATTTTTTAATGCACTTGTTTCCATGTCAGTTAACATCTTAAGTCCCAAATTCTGACTGTAACCAAGACAGATTTAGACCTAATGAGTCCAGTGCAAGAGTATGGAGTAAGAAGAATGAGTTTCTCCTCCACCTTCTGTAAGACTGAGTGGCACATGTCTCCTGCTAAATACAGACTCTTTCTAAAGGAGAATGGTCTTGGGCTGGAGGTAGGAAGATCTGGGACACTGCCTCCTGAATAATCTAGGACTATCGAGAATTCTCTGCTGGGACTTTGTAAAATTTGGGGTACTCCTTTTGAAAAAAAGAATTGTTTCACTCCTTTCTTTTTCTCTGCTTCTTAAATGAAGCCACCATCCTTAGACTTAATGAACTTTGGAAAACTATCTAGCCCTTAGTGCTAAAAGCTAAGAAGCGGAGAATTTACAGTTGTGTGGTTACCTAAAGAGTGAAACCAATAATAACCCCATGGTGAAATTTTCATTCTCCTGGTGAAAGGTTTTTGAATTATTGAAAACAACTTATTTATCCACTTTCACAGAAGAGAAGGTTGGTGCTGATAATTGAAAATAGCTGATAATCCAAAAATCAACTATATTTAGTCTTGGAATTAATAGTATTCCAGCGTTATGATCTCCTCTGATTGTATTTTTCTTGGGCTAATATTGAAATGAATTCTTATTCTTTGACTTAAGGGTGGGGAGGTAAGTTGGTGGTTTGAAAATATCCCAAGAGAAGGAAGCCAGCCTATGATTTTAGATTTGCCACAAATAATCCACCAGGTGGATATTCACCACTTCGTTAGTCAAGGGTTTCATTGTGGTCCTAGTAAGTTTTTTTCATGAAGGAAGTCGTGCTCCCTGTAAACCGCAGCTCTCCTTCCTGTCCCACCACTGGGCTCTTTGAGTTTTTACCCTGCTTTCCTTGTGTTTCTCACTGCATAGTTTCCCTTCTAGGGGTAAAATGAATCATCAAGCCCTCGTATTTCCACGACCGCTTTAATCCAACGTTGCTGAATCCTTGATAGTCCTTTATCAATGCATTTAAAAAATCAAACCACCTGTTCACTCCTGCAGTTCTCTCTGTAACTTGCAAAGAACTTTCAAATACATTTTCTTTAGTCTCTGCAGCTGTCTTATGAAAGAGGTGTCACTCTCCTGATTGTATAGATAAGGAAACTGATGCTTACAAAGATGAAGTATCTTGCTCATTCTAATCCAGCCAGTGAACAAGAGACCAAGACTCAAACCTAGATCATCTGATGATAAATCTAGTGTTTCCTTTGTCCCACAGCTAGCTCGTGTGTGGTCTAGTACCATTAAAAATCCAACTTGTCCTTTATCTAGCTATGTTATTCTTATCAGAAACACAGTGTAGCAAACTATAAGATCTTGTGTTTTTTCAGGGGGTACTCAGATCTGAAATGACTATGGCTAAGCCAGTGGAACATAAACTGGTCAACTGTGGGTCATATTTGACCTGCAGACATGTTTGTTTCACTCACAATTTTTGTTTTGTTTTGGTCCTAACATTTAAATATTAGGAGACTTCACACAAAAATTCAAATTTCTTGCTTTTCTTGAAAAGTCAGAATATTGAGCAACTCTGGCACAAAATCCACGTGGCAGTGATGGGCTTGAACTGAGTAGTACCAGCCCACAGGAGACAGGAGACGTGTTTTCCCAGTTTGTGCCAGGCTTCCCCACTTGACAGCATGTGCAGATACAGGACCTCAGTCGGGCATCCCTGTTACCTGACAGGTACCAGTGAGCGTTAGTGTTTGCTACCCCTGCTGTAGAACGTGAATTCCTGGGGAGCAGAAATGGACTGTGCCTAACACAGTGCCCGGCATGTGTTGGAAGCCTGGTAAGGACAGAGTTGAATGAGGGCTATGGATCTTGTTACAGTAATTAAACATTGCGCCTTGAGAGTTGAAAATGTTTATTGTGGGCATTACAAAGAATTGCTTCTAACCACCTAACTTATTATAGTTGATTGTGGCTAATCAATTGTTGATGTCCCTCCCAAATATGTTTAATCAATTTTTCACCAGGCAGACTCTGCTTTTCCTCCTACAAATTCTTCCACATGTGTGTCTAAATGATAAACATATTTATACACTGTGGAATCACCCTCCTCATCTTTGGTGCAACTCTCATATGTTTTAGATTGAGTTTATAAAATACTTGCTTTCCTTTACCTTTGATTCTCAATTTGAGAGATTTAGAGGGAAAAATATCTGGGGAACTCTATTTTAATAGTTCTTGATTTTAATAAATGTTTGCTTATGTAGGTAGAAATTATTATAGTGATTTGAATGTTTTCATTATTTGTAGAGCCTTGGCAGAGTCTATCCATGGGCAGATAATAAATTTAAAAGGAGAGAGAATATCAATAATTAAAAGAAAAAGGTAATAAAAGAGAAACTTTTATAACACAGTCCTTAAAAGATAAGAATTTGGGTTTACAAGTGGCATACTCTTAAACACAGCTGCACGTAATAAGGATGTGAGTGAACATATTATAAGGGAGCTTTGAGAGAAACCCAATAACCAGTGTAAAAAGGGGCCTGACTTTGTAGTTTTCTTTTTTCTTGACTTCTATGTAGTTGTATTTCATTCTTGAGCAGAAAGAATCCAGGGAGCAGGGCCAGTGACAGGGTCAGAAATGAGGTCTCTAGATAAACTAAGGATGGAAAATTATGAAGGTGAAACTCAGGATTCATAAAGGCCTCTTATAGGAAACAGTCCAAGAAGCCTTAAAGTAGTGACAGAAAGACAGAATGTGAATGAATGAACAAATAAATGAATGAATGGACAAATGAACTCCAAAAAAAAAAAAAAAAAAAAAAGAGGCCCAGGGAAGAAGAAGGCAAGGGGAAAAAGATGAGGCATGTGGCTGAGGACAAAACTATTCTCACAGTACTTTTTCTGATTTTTTTGTTTACTTTTTACTATACATTATGGGAATTTTCAAATATTCATATGAAAGAAAATTGCCCAGTGAACCTCTATCACCCAGTCAATTCTTAGCCACTCATGATAACAGGGTCTTAAGAAACAGAAATTCAAAGTTCATCTAAAATAATCATTCTGACTATTTAGTTTCAATTTCTCTTTTTTAAACCTATTGTGTATTCTTTATGACCCTCTGAGTTGGGGCTGTGGGGCCATAGAAAGGAGAGGCTGTGAGCCTGAAAAAATCCACAAACATGTTGTTTATGCCCTGAATAACCAGAATTTGAAAGTGTGACTTCTGTGGTTTGTTTTGGCCTTTTGGGCCAAAACAATTAGACTATTGGATGTGAAAGAAAGAAAAGGGAATTCTGAACCTCTTCAGCTGGGAAGGCAAAATCATCAAAATTCTATGAGGTTAAGACATTTTCTGTGGCTTTTACTAACTTGTGTGGCCCAAAGGAGTCATAAATAATTTTGATGGTATAAAACCCTTGAAGAGCATACTTGGTTTCCCAGGAATTCCTGCCATTCTTATACCAAGTCTCACATCGGTGGAGAAGCTCTGTTGGGGCCTGATTTGTCTGCTCATTGTTGCCTCCAGGAAACACTGAACTGTGTTGGGACTTACCCTCCCCCTGGGGTTTCTTTTAACAGGTGAAGTGAGCAGATTTGAGGTGAATGATGCATTTCTTTCCACTTCATAATTCAACTTTGAAGTAAAATCTGCAGTGGTCCTTCTGATCTCTGGCCTAAGTTTTACCAGCATCTTTTCCTCCTGGTGTTACATGGAGAGCAGTGAGGAGTTAACCTGCATCCCCATGGCTTTATTAAGATCCAGAGTGGTAAAACTGTAGGCCCCACAAGATCTACTGGCAATAAGCGATATCACACTGCCAGCCTACAGAAAGCCCACAGAGTGTTGACCTGTCTATTTTCTATGTGACCAGGTAGGAGAAAGGGGGTGGGACCTCTCTGTAAACCTGACCTCCTGCTTATTTTAAAGGTTTGATCAGCATCTCAACATTAGTCATATTAGAAGGTCAGATAGTTCCACTGACTGTGTGCTTCCAAATATAATCAGCGTGGCCCCCTTCTGCAGAGACCGCTACCATCCAGGTGCTGGGCCAAGTGCACCAGGCAGAATCGCCCTGGGCTCAGGGACTAGGTAACCAAGACAGTACTTTCAGAGCTCACAGCAGAGCTGCTGGCGGCAAAGGCCCAGCCACATGGCTCTTTCTGGCCCTTGGGGACCAGAATCACAAAACCCCAAAGTCGTTATTCCTCCAAGAGGAATGTACCTTTTCTAGCAGGGAGTAGGTTAGAGGTCATTTAGTGACATTTCAGTCCTCCAGATGTCTACTTAAAAAAAAGTATCCATACTTGTATATCTTTATCCACAATATTGTTTTAAGTACTTTTTGATTAAAATGCATCAGTACTTGCAATCTGGATTTCACTCTGCTGCTAAATTTTTTATGATGCTGTTTATTGAAAAACGGTACCATCTTCTGAAAGCTTTTACCAGATTCCCATGGTGATTTGCTAGGCATAGCACAATTCAAATTAAAATTTCATCACCTTCAAAGGCCACTTTTATGAGCTATAAAAGAGCACCTGCCTGGCCCAGGGTGGGTACCATCATATGGAGAGGAAACATGAAGCTGTTCTTCCAGAAGCTGAGAGTCTGTATAATACTAATAAAGAAAATGCAGAGCAGAAATTACACCATTTCTATATTTGTGGTATACTTCAAATATTGGAACCTTTGGCAACACACTTGTAGCAATTAAAAGATTCAAAGCAATGCCATTATAAAAAAGTCACTGCTATGCTATATTTACCTATTGTAGGGTCTGTAAGAAGAATCCTCAGGAATCACACTGTTTTAGGTCTGGCTTAAACTGTGCATTGGCCCTATGTCTCTGACATCCTCATGAAGCACAAATGATCACATTTCAATAGAAATGTGACCTTGCTTTGGCATGGACTTGACATTTTACCAAGCTTCTTTCCTCTGACTCAGCAAGCTGCTCTCCTCATACCCGTCACCCACATCTCTGCACTCAGTATGCCTTCTGATAGAACTCCCTGTAGGAAAAAGAAAAAGCACAAATAGCCCATACAGGACCCCCAAGCAAGATGGTGTGGTGCTTTCGCACTCCCTTGGCCCCAGCACATGGCAATGATAGGCAGAATATTTACAAAGGAAATCCAGAGAGTGTCCCCATGCCTGGAACGACACCAGAGTAATGAACAGTGGTGAAACTGCAGGCAGCTGAGCTCTGGTCCAGAATCGGGGGGTGGCAGCCAGGCATTGGGGTCCTTGTCAAGATAGAGCCAGAACCAGGCTCAGTGCCTTAAGGGCCTGAGGTGGGGAGCCACATTTCCCTCACTCTCAAGTGAAGAAAGCCAAACAAAATGACTGCTGACCTGTCACTGGAACTATGACTTTGCCTCTAAGGGTAGACCTAGAGAGGTGGTAAAACAAAGTCCCAGCCTATTAAGTAAGAAGTGAACCAAATTTTTGCCACTTGATAACAGATTTGTAATATCTGTAATATTCCCATGGGATGGGAACTGCAAGTAAGACCTGGTTCTGGTCTAAGTGCCAGGAGTCCAGATCATAGAAACTTCAAAACCACTAGGGAATTACAGAGGTGGGGGTGGGGGAGGAAGGGAGAGAGGGAAGGAAGAGGAAAGAAAGAGAAAGTGAGAATGAGAAGGTATCTCCCACTCAAAATGAGCCTACAGGCCAAATAGTCTAAACACATGGGAAAAAAATCTAATACAAGAAAGACAGGCAGCAAAATCTGCTACCGGGGCAGGAATCATTCTAGATGTCCTTAAGGAAGATGTTTTAAAATAAGTGTGCCTAGAATGTTGAAAAGATAAAAGTATGAATAACTTCCATTAAAAAAGAGCAGGAAATTATAAGATAAAAACCTGAAACAAGAACATGAGGATATTAATAAAGAATTAATTATAAATCTTAAAAATGAAAAGTAGAGTCATTGTCATAAAGTTTAAGAAATAAAATAAACTCTGAAGTGAGTAAAGTGAAAGAGAAACTTTCTGAATTAGGAAGTAGGCATGAGGAATTGACCAAAAATTCAATTCATAAACATAGATAGATAGATAGATAGATAGATAGAAGGAGCAGTTAAAAGATGTGGAAAAGATTATAAAGTTCCAATGGTCTTTCAGTAGGAGTTCCAGAAAAAGAGAATGGTGAAACGGTCAGGAAGCAGTATTTGAAGCTATTGAAAAATAGCATATTCTAAAGTTAAAGGTGTGATTCTTCAGACTAAAAGTGTACCATGAGTACTGAACAGAGTACACAAAGTTCAGTTTACCCCCAGATACCGTAGAGTGAAATGCAGGGTATCAGGGAAAAGGAGGGAAAGCAGCTGACTAATAAAGGAAGCATAGTCAGGCTGACAGCAGGTTCCCCACCTGCAACAGTAGATCATGAGAGAATAATATCTTCAAAGTGCTGAGGGAAAATAATTGTCAACCTAGGGTTTTCTATCCAGCTAGATAATCACTCTAAAGACTTTTTCAGACATAGAAAGATAGAGCTGACCACTTCTTGACTTCTCTGAAAAGATCATTAAAAGATTACAGGGAGAAGGAAGAAAGATATAGGACACAAGACACCACAGTGAATATAGCCATTGATTAAAATATGTTGGTGAAATGGGGTAAATATTGAGTGCTGAGTTTTTTTGTGTGTTAACAAAGGATTATAATTAGACATTGATGAGATGGAGTTGGTGGGGTTTAATGAGTAATTAAAAGTGCTAAGATCCTTCTAGATTCGGGAGGAATATTGAAAAACCAAATAACTTCAGATTTTATTAGAAAAAAATTTAGTCAAGTTTGAATGTTAAACATTTTTAAATGACTCTTCCATCAGCCCATCTTTCTGACTATTCATTTGTGAATGATTTCTTAAAATTCTGCACCCCTCCTCAGGACTTCTCAAGCACTGAGAGTATTTTAAGTTGCAATTATTGTTATTATTTGTATTTTTAAGCTGTCAGAACCATAACTAGGGGGAGGGGGAATCTTAGAAAATTAAAAATGTAAAGGTAATCATGTAAATAATAGCAATATGATCTTTAGATGCTGAAACAGAAGAAGAAAGGCAGAGGTCTTACTAAAAACTTTAAAAACCAACAGAAGACATGAAAAGAAAGAAGCAAAAAAAAAAAAAAAAAGAATAGCAAACAAAACACAAAGATGACAAAGATGCAAAAATAAATCCAAATATATCAACAATCACAGTGGAAGTAAATGATTAAATTCATCTATTAAACACAGAGAGAGGGGTTGTCTGTTGAAAATACGCTGAAAATAAAAGGATGGGAAAAGGTCACCATTTGAATACTAAAAGAAAGTTTAACGTAAGACAAGTTTTAATGTAAGGCAAAAGCATTAATAACAAAAGGAACCAACTACCAAGAAGATTTTCTACATAAATGTTAGTGAGATGACATTTTATAAACTAAGTAAGGGGAGACAGGCACAATTGGTCAGCTACTTGGGGCCAGGGTGTTTACCATGATATCTTAAGTACAGTAGATGCCTTAATTCATGATATAATTAAAGAATTTGGCATGCATTTCTTGAAAAGTTGAGCTTGAATTGTTTAAACACAACGAGCAACTGATTTTGAGCTACCCCAAATTAAGAATCTCTGAAATCGAATTGCATTAGACCATATTGTGGCATCATAGATGTAAGTCACATAAGAAAATTCTAGTTGAAAATTTAAAATCAGAATCCCAGGTGAAGTGTATCTTGGGTTGCATTTCCAATCAAGAGCATTAAAGAAATGATAGCCTTCCTCTGCCTCAGGAGTCTTCCTTCAACTAGTCCCTGAATTCAGGTCTCATAATTTATGTTTCCATAAAATTTATGCTGGAAATTTTTTGTCCAAACAGACTTTCATAAAATGTCCCACTTGTATAAAATTTAGAGTATCTAGTGGTTTCTTAAGTAACTCCCACTGGGGCTGACCTCTCCTTAAAGATTTTCTTTGTGCAGATATTCCAGGCATTATATGTAGAAGGAAGGGAAATGATTGTTAGCCAAAAAAACTATAATTATGAAAATGAGTGACTGATAATGTGTTCCACCTTTACTTCAGAAAATGTTTGTACGAAACTGGGCTGGGCCCAGTGTTTTTACATTAGAATCTCAGTAGACATTTATTTGCCTAATAAAATAACCGCACAGTCTGGCAAAATTCTGCATACTTGGCAGCCCTTCCTGCCCAGGAGCCTGGAACAGCATTGGTCCAGCAGGTGTGGCTTTCAGAAGGTTCAGAGAGTCGAATTCGGGAAGTCTGTCCAGCACCCGACCTGTGTGCAGTGTGCCTTCCTGAAGGCCAGGTTCATGCCCAGTTATTTATAGGCTCAAAGGACCTCTACTCATTCACAACTGATAATGAAAACTGAAATCCCCAAGGAATTGACACTATATATCAAAATTATAATAAATTTCTTTTCAATAGAATATGCCATGTATTTTTAAAGATATTTTTGACATTTAGAATATAGACGCCCTCTAGCACTGGACACTGTTGTACATATAAGGACCCTGCCCTTCCCCTTGCTTACATGGGTTTGGCAGCCCTTCTTTCCTTAAAGGGTAAAGTGGCGGGGAGAATGGAACTCTGAGCAGCCTGGACCCTGGGAAGGAGAGGAAGAGGAGAAATGGTTTCTCATTTTTTGTTTTTCTCCATAAGGTGCTCTTTAATTATAGGATCCAAACAATCATGCCCCAGCCGGTAAGATCCGACTTCCTGGGCCCTGTACTCAGCATCACCTGCTTGTACAGAGCAGGCGGAGGAGCCACGGGATGGGGTGCTGGGCTAGCTTGTCCAGTATTGAGCCTCTGTGCTCTGGCCTGAAGCAACGATTCTTAGGTTTAAAACCTTTTTTCAAACGAAATCTTATACAAACCCAAGTAAAGCACAGTTCTTCTGGTTTCAGTAGGGCTGGGGGTCCTGGAGCCTGGCCTGTCTGACACACCGTCTCCCACCAGGGACCGTGTGTACCCGGCCTCTCCTTTTCCTGGAACTCCTTAACTCCCTCCTTTCTGGGCCCAGGAATGGAGAGGATTGAATGACAAAAGACTGGGGAATGAATGAGAAATGTGCTACAGACTTCACCTATTTTGTCTTATTAAATGAACAAAATTCCAGGACTTGGTAAGAGGTGAGGAGATTTTTTTAAAATGAGGACTATGGAGGAGGAAAGTGCTGCAGACCACACTGTGTAGGTTGTATGTGCCTTGTCTACTCAGAAAGCCCACCAGGAGTTACCTTGAACTCGCTGTCAGCTCTTGAATTCTTTCCCAGCTTCTGGGGCCTTCTGCGGGGGGACCAGAGTGTGCTAACACCAGTCCTGCCAGGAGTGGCACCCGTACCTGGTCCTGCTGCTGGGACCAGAATAAGAAGCAGAAAGAAGTTCCAGGCAAGGGAGACATATAAGCAGGACATGAAATTACCTGCTGGCACAGTGCTGATGCTCAGGAAGAGAGACCAGCTTCTCAAAATCACCAGAAGTTCTTCTTTAAAATGCAGATTTCTAGCCTTGTCCCCAGAAGAACCTGTTATATCAGACACTCTGGAAGCAGGGTCTGGGAGTTAGCATTTTTTTAACAGGTGCCCTAACTGACTGTTATTCCCACTGCATTGTCAGTAAGAGGCCTTCAGAGTTTTTGAGCAGGGGAGTGCCGTGGATGAATTAACCTATCAGTTAAACTACTGCAGCAACTTTGTGCAGAATGCATTTGGGGAGAAGAGAGGAAAGGAAGAGATACTAACTAGCTGGAGGGGACCCGAGCAGTGTGGGATGGGTGGGGAAATACAGCTTAGGAAACAGCTTGGGGGTGAAGTTGTAGAGCCAGGTCACTGAGTGAACGAACGTGGAGCATGAGGGTGAGAGTCATCGGGAGTGACTCCCGGGGATCTGGCCCTAGTGACTGGGGATTCCTTTGGGCTCCATGGGCCCTTTTGCATTTAACAGGTGAGTATTATTCAGCACAGCCCATCCGATGAAAATGTTAACAGGAGCAACTCAATAAAAGATGATTTTGCTGTAAGATCAAAGTCGAAGAAGATGAACCCACAAAGAAAACCTAGAGGGTGGAAATGTACACTTTAAAAAATAGTCTAGAATAAATTTCAACCAAAATTGGTCTTTTATTGTAGTTTTGGTGATTAACAGGACTCTCTAAGTCATCTGGAATATTCACTTATAAAGAATATCTCAATCCCCTAATCAATTGAGAATACGGGCAGAGTGGGGTCTTATGTTTAAACTCAATCTTAAAAATAGGGCTAGACTTGGGCAGGGGAGAGCTTTGTGGGGTGCCACGGTAGACACCAAGATCCAAGGACCAGATAAGCAAATCGTAGATCAAACAAGGGTGAGAGGGTCAGTTTGGCTGAAGTCATCATCATGATGATGATCTTAGAGCAAATCTCAAATAAATATTAAGGTTTTCATTTAAAGCAACCTTATCCTAGAAGCACTGCATGGGAAGAAACAACGAAGTTGCATAATCGTTTTAAAATATGTAAATACGAAGGGAACTTCAGTATAAAAAGGTGATTGTTAAAAAAAAAAAAAGGTGATTGTAAACACAGGATAAAGAAACCTAACAGCAGAGATAAAATTATTAACTCTGGGGGAAACCAAATGGTCCCACGGAGGGGGGGGAATTGGCGGTGCCTGTCAGAGGACGCTGGACAAACAGCTGTGTTGACACTCGTCCCATTCAGTTGCCCAGGACACTGAAAGGTCACTCGCTGAGGGTCTCGGTTCCAGTGAGAGTGGACTGTGAGTGGCCGGGAGCAGCTTCCTGAGGCCCCGTCCTGGAGCTGCTGGGAAGCCAGCAGCATCACTGTGCCCTGCGGCTAAGCCGTCGGCAGCTAAGTGCGTGGGTCTTCACAGCTCGTTTCCTGCTTCCACTTGGTCTTACACCTGAGTCATCCTTTATTTATGTCCTCCTATAGCATTTCCATAAGATGGGTTGTGGCCAACACCATTCATCAACCTAACGGGCTCAAATGGAACTCTTTGAAATCTCCTGGGACATGCTTTGATCTAAGAAAGGAAGAACTGTTAACAGCAATTCTTAAACTAGGAATTTATGTCTTCCCATAAATTGACCTCGGGAAGTGATTTGTGGATTCCAAAAGAGAAATGTCCTTCCTAGGTCCCTGCACTCCTCCGCCCTCCCTGCTCTCAGCCCCACCAGCTGATGTACTCTGCCCGCTCTTGTGAGCTCCAGGCCAGGATCTCTGGGGACAGAATCCCGGTTGTGTGTCTTGGCTTGTTCCTTCTGCTATTTGTTCATTCATTCATTGAATATTTATTGCGCTCCTGCTTTTTCCAGGCAGGGTGCTAAGCGCTGGAGACGCAGTGAACAGACATCTGTGCTCTCCTGGACTCACCGCCTAAACAAATAATTACACAAGTCCTTATTAAAAGGCAACTGTAAAGTGAACTCTGAAGAAGCGCAGGTGCTGTGAGAGTTTCTGTGGGAGCCTTCGGTGGGCTCTGTTGCCCTGCCTCTCGTGTTAATGCAGGTCTCTGGAGGGGCTGACTGTGTATGGGACAGGTCTCTGGACACCCCCTAAATCACCATCATTTTACTCTGCCACTTGCTGTAAAATCTCGACCTCAGAAGACAAACCCTCTGGCTCTGGCCACGCTGGCCCTGGCTGGAGTTCCACACTTTGCTTCTCACCCAGCTCCTGGCCCCCTCCCTCTGACCCCATCCCTGGTTACTGGGTCACTCTGACCTAAGTCTTACATTCTTGGGCGAAGCCAACTGCCAGGGGATACCTGGGGGGTGAGGGAGGACAGGGAAGTCAGAGCATCCTCATGGCATAGCCCAGTCACCCTCCCACCCAAGCTTTAGTTTGTCTTACAAAGTGTAACTCTCCTTAAACTTTTCTGATGGCAAAACTAAAATACATACATTATAATAAAAGCTAATGTTTCAAAAATAAATAAAGTAAAGTTTCAATGTGTTCCCATCATCCATTACGTCTACCAGCATAAACAACTCCTTTTAACAGCTGGGTATTTATACTTCCAGATACTTTTGTCTTTGTGTAAACACAGACGTTTATTTTTATGTTGTCTTTCACATTGTCCTGTAATCGATTTTATTTCATCTAAAAACTCATCATGGACACTTTTCAGGACAGTGCATGTAGACTCTCCTTATCCTTTCTGGGTGCCCAGTCTTTTATTGTATGAATGCACCATAACTTCTCTGTGACTCAGTTCCCCGTTAATGAACATATGAGTTCTGCCATATTTTGTTGTAATAAATTTTGTAGCGATGAATAGTCTTATACATACCTTTCTGTGTGTTAGGTTCTTCTTAGAAAGATATTTGGGGTCTAATATGATGCATTTTTAATGGGTTTTCATACACAGTGAGGTGCCCTTAACTACCCTTTACTTCACGTGTGGCTGGATGGGCTGACGTACACCATTCTGTTTGCTTCTAGTGTGTTCCTCCTTGGGAACTGTGCACCTCTGTTTCCCACGGTAGGCGCAGGTACTTAGCTAGAGTGTATTTTTTGCTGAATCTCTTTATTCCAGTTGAATTTATTATTGTAATTGTGTAATTTATTTAATTGATACATAAACCAAAAAAAATATGAGAGGGAAAAGAGAAAGTTGTTGTAAAAAAAAAAGTTTGTTGTGTTTTTCTGATTCTCAACTTGAACTAAAAAAATTTTTTTAATAACTAACGACCTACCTCAATCATATCAGATATAGTGGCTTCAACTAACTCATAAATTCCGTCAACCATGTGGCCATTCTTACTGAGTTACATCCACTCTTAATCTGCCTTGCCAGTGTTGTCTCTGGAAAAGCATCGCATAGCTGTTAGGTTTGTTTATAAACTGGGTTATCTTCTCTCCTTAGAAGTACCTAAGAACCAGACATGTCTTCTCTGGTGTGTCCAGTGTAAGCTGGCTTGATGAAAGTGGATTTTTAGCCCTTGTTTTCACCCTCGGGCCACATTGTAAGCTCTAGTAATCCTGATGAAGACACCACGCTCATCCTTGTAGAAGAGAAATTTCTATCTGAGAATTCCAGATTTTCTGTCTGGAAATCACAACTGTTGCCTTTAAAAGTGAGAGAATGTCTGTATGCAAACATCCGGTCACTTTCTAACCAAATATAACACTAGAAATGGTTTTACAACCCCTCCAAAATTTACAAACCCTTTATGTGATTATTGTAGGTGCTTAATTGTTTGTTGGACCTATAGATACACAAGGAAACACATTTCTACAGGTTGGCCATAGAGGGATCTCTGATTAAGTCTGAATGATTTAAGAACTAAGTCATACTGAATTCATTCAACAAATATTTAAGTGCCCACTGTATACTTCCCAGTTTCTCGTAACTGCTAGGACCACTACAAGCCACAGTCAGCAGAACTGCTCCAAGATACTTGTGATCTAGCTAAAGACTTCAGGCCACTGGACACACAGAAATTCAGTTAACAGAACAAGCACTCTCAGAAATGCTCTGACTGTAATGTGCACCTGGCCAGTGGAGCAGGATTCTGCAAGGAAGGAAAAAAGTCTTCTCGTGAAATCCATCAGTTCTCTACGTCTTCTCAAGGCTTGCCGGTGTCATTTAAAAATCAATTTTCTTACACTGTGTGACATTTGACAGAGCACTGCAGAGACCACGAGACATCTCACTGCTGTGTTTTCTCTTCTAGGATATCAATGAGTGTATTCTTGAAAACTATCCCGAGTGTTCCAACCCCAGGTTATTTTACATCATTCCGTACTTTTGTGGACAGCATCCCAGATGCAGGTAAAGACTGAAACAGGCTGATGGCATGCAAATGTGGACAACAGCGGCAGGAAATCCACCAACTGGATGGCACGGGCATCTTTTGCATCCTCTGTCTTTTGGCCTTCTGGAATTCTGTTTATATTTACTGTTAATCTTTAAAGATCACACTTGAGACTCTGAATGTCCAATAAATAAAGAAATTAACAAATCAAGGTCTGACAGAGGCCTTGGCAACCACCCACAAAGCTGTGTAGCTGAAATGCCCACCAAACTCTTCTTTTTGCTTGACACACAGCTGTCGCTACCCAGCCCATGAGATAGTAAAGAGCAGGGGGGAGCACTGACTGTGCTCCATCAGGAACTGTCCTTGCCTGTGTGGTGTGTCTCACTGAGTCTGAATCACTGGATGCTCACACCCTGAATTCTAGAGGGCCTCTCTCCTGAGACATACTCAGTAGAAAGAAAAGAAAGTACTTTCTAGTGATCACACCTCAGCCTTACTTGGATGAAGGACCTTCTTTAGAAAGTGACTTAGACAGTAAGGGCTCTCAGAGTGGGGTCCACCCACCTCCTGCATCCGCATCCTAATCACAGTCTCTGAGGTGGGGCCCAGGTTTGTGACCACCTCCCAGGTGACTCTGGTCCAGCTGCAGTTGAAACTCATCGTACTAGGCAAATATGTAGCCTCCAGAAGAAATGGTAGTGAGGATGAATATTATCTTTGCTCGGTGGAAAATAAACCATGCTGCCAGAAGTGACATTTTCCCCCAAAGGAGACACTGATTAGAAGGTTACTGTGTTCTTGAAGAGACCAGGGGTTGTGGAGGGGAGGGGGAGACACAGCTATTTCCAAATTGCTACTCATTCATGGTATGTTTTGCCTTCACCACGATTACTGCTTAGTTATTATGTGTATTGTCATTATGGATGTTTTGCTGGATTCACTGCTTTGTTTATGGTCAGAACTCTGGGACTAGAAGTGTCAGTTTTCTGCTTTATCATAAACGCTTGAGTTCAGGAGGCCCCCCTCACCCACCCTCTCCCCAGTAATAAATGCCTCCTGGTACACGGTCAGTGCTTCAGAGCATAGGAAGATTTGAGGCCAGATGACTCCTTTTCTGTCACAATGAAGATATTCATTCCAAAAAACATGATTCTAACTCCCTAAAATACTTTTAAAATTTTATATTTCCTAAAATTGGGGCAAGTCCTTCTGATGCCTCATCTAGGTGCACACGGGATGATTTTCAAAACGCTTTCAAGATGGCACCTTGTTCCACCTTGACAACAATTATTTGAGCTCACGTCAGTGTTGGCTCAGAGACTGGCCTTACTAATAAGATCAGGCTGTTTTCCTTCTGTAATTAAAAAAAAAAAAACAAAAAACACCAGATTTGTCTTTAAACTCTTCAAAAGAATGAGAAGATTAACAAACATGATCTGACACCTGTTTTGATTTCTACAGAAGAAATCAGTCAGTTTCACATTTCCAAACTTCTAATTTTACGGATTCGGTTTGGTCCTTTTTCTAAAAAGACGTTCTAGTCAGTGTTTATGGAGACTGAACTACCCAGGCCTGTATTCTTCTTCTAACAAACATTTAGGTGGGGCACACTAAGTCCGAGGCCCTGGCACCACACACAGGTGAGGGTGACAGAGGTGAGACCAGGACAGGAACAGGGGCAGGGGCAGCTGGAAGGCTGCTGGAAGCACTACACCTGGGCTGGTCCTTGAAGGAAGTGGGATTTGGGCTTTTGCGAAGGGATGGGGGGTTGGGAGAGACCATCAACATGCTGTTGCTGCATTTCGAAAACCAATCTTTGACTCCCAAATCCTTTTTATATCCATAAAGGGAGCCTGGTGAGTGGGCCCTGGAAAGAGCAAAACTGAACGTGAATGAAAACTTCCTGCTCGTGGGGATCCTTGAAGAGTTGGAAGATGTGCTGCTTTTACTGGAAAGATTTTTACCTCATTACTTCAAGGGTGTGCTCAGTATCTACAAAGACCCAGGTAAGTCCGTTTGTGAGCGAGCGCTTCTCCGTTCTGGGGGTTTCTCATCTAGAAAAGGATTCAGGAAATAAAGGAATGAAATCATCTCTTCCGTTAGTGAAGGAAAGTTCCCCTGGCTTCAAAGCAAAGTTAGAACCACGAGATATAGATGCCAAAACCTGGAGTTTCAGGCCAAACACAAACTCACCATGTTTTAAAGGCCTTCCTCCTTTAAATGGTTTAAATGGTTCCATTCCTCCCTTTGGAGAGTGAAACTGGCAACATCCCCATTGGCCTTGTCCTGAGTGTGTTGCTGGGGTGACCCAGCGAACAGGCAGGTGCGTGTCTGAGTCCGTTGAGGGGAACGTGTGGGAGTGGGAGGGAGCCACCGTGTGAGGAGGTATCTCTGGTCCCACTTCCATTTGACAGAAGCAAATCCTGGCACAGAGAATAGAGAAAGCAGCCCATTGAAAATACAATTATGATTTTATTTCAACAAATGGAGTGGTTTCCAGATGGAAGCAAGAAGGAGAATGCAGCAAAGCAATTACAAGCAGTGTCCCTGCAGATAGGGTAACTCTCAGAAATCCATTGTTGCTTTTTCTCATTGTCGTTGTGTCCTGAGAGAAAGACAAAAACACTGTTTCTTTCCTGTTCTCCTTCATCTACGGCAGCAACAACACCACCTAGTCACTAGTCTGTTGATGGTTTTGTTCTGTTGTCCTGAAATGAGAGGCCTGTTCTGCCTGGTAGGAGTAGTGAGCTGTCGATATTTTTCTTAGTCATGTTTTCTTTAGGAGCTAACATCATAGTGGTGTTAAAAGGCCAAAGTAAATAAGCAAGTTAATTAAAGAGAGAATAAGTGGATATCTGTGATTGGAAAAGTGTTTATATCAATGTCCCTCATAAACACACCCTTGATTTGGACAAATAACCGAGCTGTTCCAGTTCAGTAGCACCACCTAGCATCGGGACATGGAACTGTATACCTGATGTTAACCCATCACCTTCCTTCTATCTGGGGACTTGAAAGCTCAGGTGTCCAATCCCTTTCCCTTGTATTTTAAATGCTTTCTGTTACTAACATTGTATTAGTATTCATTTTCAACTTATTTCCATTACAAATGTAAACACTGGAGCCACAGGAGGGAATTTACTAGACTTTTGTGGGCTGTCCTGATCGCCAACTACTACAAAAGGAAAAACGTGTAATTCCAAATGACCGCCATACTAACTTTGAGGATGTAAGTTCATTCATAAATTAACTGCTTTGTTTTTTCAAAAAAAAAAGTTTTTACTTAAATATTTTATGAGCAATGATGATAAATACAGTACAAACTTAAATATTATTATCTTTATTAGGCATGAGTAACAAAAAAAATAGACCTCCCATTAAGAGTATAGTACTGTGCTCTCAGAGTTCATTTGCATCGCAGTATTAAATCTGACGATATTTACATAGAAAGTTGAAACTGGCCTGTTATTCATGAAGAACAGTTCTTTAAAGAAAGAACACTGAGTTGGGAGTTAGACGAGACTTTTTTCTGCAGTAGTTCTGCCCATAGGACTCAGAGCAAATGCAGCTTTGGGAGGCTGAGCGCTGAGGTCTGTATTACTATGATGCTGAAGTATCATGTAGAACATTGTAAGGCTCCTTTTCCTACCTCTTGTTGGTTAGCACAATTATAGGGTGCTTTCCTCCCACCCCCAGAAAGTTCTAGACAGTCCCCATTGCTTTCGTAATTCCCAGGTTTAGTTACGGAGGCTCTCGCCACCTAGAGGACACGAAGGATCCTGGATGGAGGGGCATTTGTGCAGAATCCGTTCTTCCCTAAAGCTGGTGACCTTGAAGTGATCGAGACAGGGACCCCAGCTCACTCTCCGGTCACGATGCCCCGCCCTCTCTGTTCTCACCGTGTGCATCTCTGTGGAGGAGACGGGATATCACAGTGATGGGAGCACAGGCTCTGGAGTAGACAGCCTGGGCGTTAAAGCCCCTCCTCCACTTAACCGATAGCCAGAGGGAAGGGGTAACCCCTCTACCCCTCAGTTTCCCCAAATGTATAAGACGCATAAACAATACTGGGTTGTTGTGAGACGTACCTGATCGGATCCATGTAAAGTCATTGGCCCAGAGCTTAAGGTATGATGTGTTCAATAATTAGCTATTAGCCTGCCAACAGCATTACCGGAGAGAGACGGGGCCTGTGTCTGTGAGAAGCTAGGACTTAAGCTCTCTGTGTAACTTCTACAGGAAAGAAGGGTCGGGGGCAGGGAGGGAGGCAAGAAGGAAGGACAGAAAAAAGAAAATGATGACCCTTCACTTATTTCATCAGTGATAGCTGACCTATGACTAGCAAATCGAACGCCTTTTGGAAATAGTATTTCTGACTTAGGAGGAGGGGAACAGTTATATTCTGGCCAATATCTTATTCCTGAAACAACCATAGGGAATAAGCTTAATGGAAATATTACTACAGTGACATGTTCAAGGGCTGAAAATCACACACCATCCAAATTACTGAGGATTTTTAAAAAATCATCTTTTTTTTCTATGCCTGAACTCTTACCAGAGATATGAGGGACTTAAATTTCAACTTTAAATGAAACCCACTGTTGAGATGCGATTGGGACCAATAGCATTAACTTGAGGTGAATGTTGAATCTTTCAGACTATTATATATTATGTTATTTAGTAGATATAGGATGGGTGTACAGTGATTTAATGGCATTTTTATTTTAACTAAGACCCTAAGATTCAGTTCTTGAAAAACCTTTAGTTTATTTTCTTTATGCAGAATTACTTACTTCAGAACTGAGTTAATGTATTAAACTTTGTCCAGCAGGTGGCAGTGTCTCTCCATTTTCTCAGGGAAGTGTATGTGTTTCCTAACAGTTTGCATCTGCAGGCAGGAGTTTACAGAGTGCTTGAACACAGATGTACAATTATGACCAATTTGGGGCCTAAAAATGGGATCATATCAAAAGGGTTCCAAGAACAATTGATTGAAATAGTCCAAAGTGCATTATATGAGAACCAAGGGAGTCAGGGAAGGGGGGATGGTTTACAGTCAAATAAGTTTGTGTGGGTTAAAAAGTTTATATACCAGCAACTCTGGTTTTATAAAAATCATCCATCATTCCACAATTGGATTAAACATGCTGTTTTTCACTTTTCATTTACATTTTTGCTTCCCACGTCTTATTATTTTTGTGCTATAACAAAACCCAAAGTATTCTAGAACCTCACAGAGATACAACTGATGGTCAGGAGAAATTCAGACCATCTACAGACACCAATGAAATTGTTAAAAAAAACTCAATTATCATTTATAAAAATAGGACCCCCCCACTTTGTTATTGGTCCATGTACCATCAATATTCTCCAAAAAGATTTGTTTTTCACCAATAATGTCCTAGGCTCAGGTTCTTTTTGGGGGGGGTGTGTGTGTGTGTGTGTGTATATATATAATTAAAATATAGTCAGTTTACAATGTTGTGTCAGTTTCTGGTGTACAGCATAATGCTTCAGTCATACGTGAACATACATATATTCATTTTCATATTCTTTTTCACCGTAAGTTACTACAAGATACTGAATATAGTTCCCTGTGCTATACAGTATGAACTTGTTGTTTATCTATTATATATATATATTAGTTAGTATCTGCAAATCTTGAACTCCTAATTTATCCCTTCCCATCCCCTTCCCTCCCCACTGGTAGCCATAGGTTTGTTTTCTGTGTCTGTGAGTCTGTTTCTGTTTTGTGAATAAGTTGTTTTTTTTTTTTTAGATTCCACATATAAGTGGTATCATATGGTATTTTTCTTTCTCTTTCTGGCTTACTTCACTTAGAATGACAATCTCCAGGTCCATCCGTATTGCTGCAAATGGCATTATTTTATTATTTTTATGGCTGAGTAGTATTCCATTGTATAAATATACCACAGCTTCCTTATTCAGTCATCTGTTAGTGAACATTTAGGTTGTTTCCATGTCTTGGCTATTGTAAATAGTGCTGTTATGAACATTGGGGTGCATGTATCTTTTTGAATTAAGGTTCCCTCTGGATATATGCCCAGGAGTGGGATTGCTGGGCCGTATGGTAATTCTATTTTTAGTCTTTTGAGGAATCTCCATACTGTTTTCCACAGTGGCTGCACCAAACTGCCTTCCCACCAACAGTGTAGGAGGGTTCCCTTTTGTCACACCCTCTCCAGCATTTATCGTTTGTGGACTTTTGAATGATGGCCATTCTGACTGGTGTGAGGTGATATCTTTTATAGTTTTGATTTGCATTTCTCTGATAATTAGCGATATTGAACATTTTTTCATGTGCCTATTGGGGTTTTTTGTTTGTTTTTTTGTTTTTTTCTAGGCTCAGATTCTAATCATGTTGATACTTTGTGTGTGTGTGTGTAGTATGTGTGTGTGTGTGCGTGTGCGTGTGCATCCATTCATGTTCAGACAGCTAAAGTCTTTGTTATGCAGCACGGGTATCTAAGTGAATAGTCTTGCATCAAAAAATCAGCAACAGTTCCTAAATAATAATAATTTGCATAGCAGTTTGCACTTTCCTATAGATGAGCTCATTTGCTTCCTACACGAATCCTCTGAAGCTGAGGAGGAGAAAGAGTCTTTGTCTCATTTTCTAAACAAAGAAACAGAGAATCAAAGGGTAGAATAACTTACTCACAGTTATCAAGTCCCAGTGACCACAGTCATTCAAGCTTCTGTCCCCAGAACCACCACAAACTCCATGAACCTGTGACCCACCACATTTTCTTCATGTCTAATCACTAATGCAGAGGTCAGTGAGTACTGAGTACTCTTACAGATTGCAGTTGAAAATAAAAGCTTAAAAATAAAATCTGTAGATTATCTCCATTCAACATATGGTCTGATTTTATAGTAATAACTTTCCAAAAATATTTCTCTTCTATGAAGACTAATATTTAAATAGCAGGCATAATCTGAAAATACCAGAAAAATTCAACAAACGCTTTCAGCAAATGTTTAAGTGTCTGCGATACACTCCAGTCCTGAGGAACGGCCATATAAAGATAAGGGAAACTACATCTAGCCTGAACGCCATCACAGACAGGGCCAGAGGAGAACTTCCTATTGGAAATAGTTCTGCCAGGCCTTGAAGGGTGCAGAGCTGTTCACCTGCTGGACGTGGAAGGAGGCACGTTAGGCAGGAAGAAACAACATGAGTGCCCGGGGATGTGCGGGCACAGACGTGCCGAAGTGTGGGAGGCGTGAGAGGCAGCCCAGCCCACCTCGGCCCTGGCCTGCTGACCCTGTCTCTTGGAGCTGAGTGCCCCAGTGCCTCACAGCTCAGGCACGCTGCTGGAGAGACAGTCCTGCCCAAGGCAGGAAAAGTATCCGCAGCCTCAGATCTCTACATGGTGCAACCTGGAGCTGAGTCACTCATACCAATCCCAGGAATGGTGGCCAAGCCACAGCTGCCAGAGGGCCATGTGTCGCCCCCCCACCACCTCCCAGTTGCCCTGCCCTCTGCCAAGCCCGACCACCACCCAAAGGTCCCTCACTTCCCAACAGTGTCAGGGCTACTGCTGGGCCCCAGGCCCCAGGGGCTGGGGTGCTTCCTCCCTGCTTTCTTTCGGTTTCTGCAGCTAAAGCCCAGCCTCCTTCTAGGCCAGGGGTGCCCATCAGCTCCAGTTGGCCCCGCCCGGTCCCTCTGGGGGGCCCCCACCACACCTCTCCAGATGTCATCTACTGTCCGGCCTGCCTGACCACCTAGGTCCCCCCTCTGCCCACCCGCACGGACCCCCCTCTGTTGCCGGTCACTCCCTGACTCAGGGATGAGCTGGCTGTGGCCCCCAACACCGTCTCTGGTCTTCCTGGCCTCCCTTGCTGAGAGCCCTTGGGATCGTCCCTCCAGAAGTTACCCCTAGTCCCCACCTCCCAGCCCATGCACCCTGGGAGATGATCTCTTCCAGGCCCCAGCCGCATCCTCTGGAGAACCCCGGATAGCCCCCGCAGTGTGGCCAGGCATGAGATGAGGTGTACTGTTTTCTCTGTTATGATTCATCTCCCCAAAAGAATAGCTGGCTGGTAATATCTGAGTGTGTGGTGGAGGTCCCAGCATTCTTTGATGTTTAGAGGTGAATTTCTCCTACTTGAGAATTTAATCACTTCTACTTTGAGCAGTTTTTAGTTGACTTTGACAGTAATATTGCTGCATTGAGTAAGAGGGTGGAATTAGTCACCACAAATTTCAATTTTTGGACTTTCTTGATAACTCTGCGAAACTGAAATGCTTCCAAAACCCTGGGCAAAAGAGATTAGAGATCGGACCCCAGAGGGTGACAGTTGATCTTTTAGTAAAAGATCTTCCTGCTCCTTTGTGCCCAGACTGCCAAGGTTCCTGCCCATCCCAGGGTCTTAACGTGGTGATGTGGACAGAGCCCTGGAGAGAGAAGTTCAGAACTGTGTGCCCTTGGCTCATGGCCTTGCCTCGCTGACATTCTTTGCTTATAAAATGTACCCCCAGCTGGGACGAAGTACAGTCCTTACCCATTTTGCATGACTCAACATTTTACAATGGAAGCTTCTATTTTTGTTCAGCTAAATCTTGTTCAAATAAAAATATCATTTCCTGGTCTGTATTTTTTAAAAATATCTCAGACATTTTTATCAACATATAATATCCTAGCTTTTCACATCTTGCAAATGGCACTGGACTGTGAAAGAATGCAGTGAAAAACTGCAAATATACCTGTGGACAGAACACTGCTGTTTTTAGTGGTTTCTCATGAGCTATATTAAGCACATTAATTTCATTGTCCACAAACCCGTAGAGAAATCCAGTTTAATTCCCCACTGATGAGAGTAGGAAAGTTTTGCTTGTTGAGTGGGAGTTTGAGAACTCTGACTGGAAAGTCTCACCTCCCTGGTTTTTACAATATGCTTCTAGGTGCCTCTGTTGCCTTGTCATGGCCAGATACCACTGGAGCTATTTTTCAAAACATGCTTTCCGAGAATTTTACCAAGAATTTCCGAGTTTTCAAATATATTTTATATATTAAAGTAAAGCATGTATATAATTAAAACTCAAACAGTGCTAAAAGTCATATAATGAAAAGCAGCCGTTTCCTATTTCAGTCCTCTCCATCACAAAGTCTGGTTTTGCAGAGGCAAACACTTTTGCACAGTTAGCTGTTTCTTCTGATAATCACCAGATTATTTATAACTAGTGTGCACAGGCTTGTTTTATTTCTATTGTTTTATTGTCTTGATTTATTTATTTGAGACGTTATTTAGTTCTTTTATTTCGCCATCTTTACCTCTACTTCCTCCCCTCCAAATCTTCCTAATATGGCTGTATCCATGTTTTACATGCACCGTCCCTGATACACATTACTGTAACTGTATACATTTGTTCAGTGTTGATCCAAGTAGCACACCATCTTCTTGTTTAATTTTTTACATAACTTACTGTTTTCCCTAGAATTGATTATTGCCTTGGGTTTTTTTTTATTTGTTTAGGTTTATTTATACCTGTCAAATTTTTCATATGCGCCATTAGATCTATTGTGTCAATATTACTTTTGATATTTTTTCAATATTATTACCAGATAAGTATGTCCATGCCATTTCCACACCACCAACTGCTCCATCCCAGGACCACTCCCCTCCTTCCTACCCAGAGCTCTAACTTTCTGTTTCAATCTGGGCTGATTACTCAGAAGCTCCCTGGAGAACTTCCTTTTACCATTTTACAGAATATATTGTCTCCTTGTTCTCCTGAATCCCATGAATTCTATTTCTTGATTTAATAACTCATTTTATTCCAAGATATTCCCAAGTTGTTTCTGATAAAAGGTGCATGGGAGGCAGTAAATTCCTCAAGTCATTGCAAGTCTGAACAGCTCAGTGTTCTACTACCTCATTTGATTGCCAGTTTGGCTGGGTGGGGATTTCTTTGTACATGCACTCCATTTCCCACATCTTTTTCTCTGACTTTCTCATTTTCTCTCTCCTGGAGCCTTCCCTTTATTCCTTTTATGAAAATTTACAAAATGCCTCAGTGTTCTGAGTATTCAGTAGTTAACTTTTAAGCTTAAAACTCATGTTTTTCATTTCTGGGAATTTTTCTTGTTTTACTTCTTTCCTGATTTTACCATCACCATTTGCTCTGTTTCATTTCTGGAATACTGTTGGTCAGATATTTGGACCCCTAGATGCAGCCTCTCTATTTGCTTTATTATTTTTTCCTCTTAATTTCCTTCTCTTCAACTTTTTCTCTCTGGATGAGTTCCTCAGTTTGTGTTCCAATCATTCTATTGAATTGTCTCTCTTCTAAGAACTCTTTTTTAATCTTCTTTTTTTCTTGCATAATATCTGTTCTTGTTTATACGGTACAATACCACCATAAATCTCTGAAAATTACAGAGACTTTAACAAGTGTTTTTGTCTATTTCTTATATCATCTATGTTTACTCTGGCTCCTTTTCACTGTTTTGCTTAGTTTGGGCCTCTCTTTTTCAGTCTGACATCTTTCCTCTGGTGATCTATGTCAGAATTCAGAATATTTGAGGGTGAGGCATGAAAGAGCTCATGGAAAAGTTCTATGCAATAGAGGAGGCTTATCTACTAAGGGACTCCACTTGGGATGATCAAGCAACAATAGAAATTTTGCTGGGAAAACATTTGCTAGTGATTTTAGGTCTTTTTTCTCTGGAGTTTATTCAGTTTCCCCTACTGAAGAATTCCCCAAACATCCTCTTGGGGGATGGGAGATGAGGTGGGAGTAGGGGAGCAGGACACATATCTGATTGCTGGCCTGGGAACAGGAGCTGAAGGTCTACGTTTACTGCCAGTCACTTAATTGTTCTTATTTTAGCCCATGCCTCTCCTTTCTCTCCTCTGGGTTAGCAAATCAGCCTGGAGCCTCTGCCCAAATTCTTTGGAGGCTGAGCCTAACAGGCAATGGAGAATGCATCAAGATACCTGGCTGCATGCAGGTGTGGAAGCTCCATCTCCCAGGGGTTCTGCAGGGTGAGCTGCCGCTCCTGGTGTTTGTCCCCCCTCTGCCAACACTGCAGGGCACGTCCTCCGCTCTGCCACATCCCACGTACTCCTCCAACCACTATTCCTCTTCCAGAACTTGGCTGAGGTCTGTATTCCATTGATCTCCTTCTCCAGTTCTTTATCCTTGTGAGCTTGCAATCTTTTATAAAATTATCCTTTACTGTCATTTCAGTGACATTTTTCAGAGGAGAGGAGTCGAAGGCATGTAGTCAGCCTAATGCCTGTAGCTGGAAATGTCCTACTTGAGCTTTAAGATTCTATTACCAGCCTTGTGTTTATTGCTTCCAGCTAGGTCTGTTATATGTGTTCCTTTCACGTGATGTCTGCATAGCCATGATGTGAATCAGGCTACCGTAGCTCAGCCTTCAGTTTGTATCTTGGGATTATAGCACCGATGAAATTTCCAAAACAAAACAAACAAAAAACCAAGATGCCTTGATGGTAATTTATTAGTTAAACCCCAGTGGGTTTTTACTGAACGATGTTGCTATGATGAGGCTCCCAACTATTTTTTTTTTAATTACCTGGAAGAAAGATCAGGGCCATGTTGGAGATTTATTTGAGGGGAGAGAATGTAAATTATAAGAATTGATAAAAAGACACTCTCATGATCAGAGGCAGTGCCCGACCATGCAGCGATACCATTCCAACGTGACTTGGCAGAAACACGCACCACTGTTTCACGCGCTGTCGTGTGCCGTTTCCCTAACCTAATGCAGGGAGAGCGGCAGAGGGATCCCAAGCCTGGAGAGCCCAGGGCCTCGGTTCCTGGACGCTGTCAGTCAGCCCACGTCCAGGAGAAAAAGTGGCCATTGAGAGGGCTTCTCGGCAGCAGCTGCCTTAGTAGCAGTAGCAGCAGCTCACATAACAAATGTTTCATGACGAATGCAAACAAAAGCCAGCTCTGAAATTCCAGCCACGCCATATCCAAGCCAGTTCAAAATCATATAACCACTCCGTTCGAGTTTTTTCCCCTGTCTAAATGCATTCCATATGAGCCGTGGTGTTAGGACTGCTGGGATCTCCTGCATTCGCTCAGAAAGCTGTTTTTAAAGCCCAGACTGAAAGGAAAGTAAGTCAGTGGGAAAACAAACTCAAAGAAAACACTGAGACTCAGGTGTGGGAAGTGTGTTTGTTTTCCCCAGCCAGGCGTGCCGCCCGGAATGAGGCTGGAGGCTGGGAATCTCTTAGTGCCCGTTCTCCGAGGCCTGGGAGTGGGACTGTGCTCCATTGGGCCCCTGGGTCTGCACTGGCCCTGGCCCCCAGTGAGTACCGCTTCTCAAAGTGTGGTCCGAGGACCGGTGCCAGCCCATAAACTGCTTGCTGCTAGCCCACGATGAGATAAGGCAGAAACTGAGAGTTAGCCTTTAGAAGCTTTGATGGTAATTTGGCATGGCTCTGATTTTTTTTAAAAAAATGATTCATTCTTATTGTAGTTTACAGAAGTATCAATCTGAGATGGATTATGGGAGAAAAAAATCAGAGATTATTTGAGAAACAGTGTTACAGATTCTCCCACTGGCTTGGGCTTCCCAGGTCAGCGAGTTGGAAGGCCATCCAATTGACACGACCAGTCGTAAGGCATTTGGGGCTTATAAGGCTCTGTGATTCTTCCATTTGGCTTTGCCTTCTTGACAAAAGAATAGCAGTGGTTCATTGTGCTTGTGGGTTCTGGGTAGTTTTCACTGATTCCTTTGGACTTTGCTGTATTGTCTACCTTTACTATAGTTCTCATGCATCGCAGATGTCACAGTGCAGTACGTCCCGGCACCATGCTCTGTGCTCTCCATGTATCTTCCTAATCGTCACACTGGTGCCGCAAAGGAGATAGTGTTATCCAAATTCTACACAGGAGAAAACACACCCAGACAGTTTAAAGACTCTATCCGAAGTCTCACAGCTGGTGAGAGGCAGAGCCTGTCTGGGTCCAAACCCTGTGTGTTTCCACCATGCTTTGAGACCTTCTCCACGTTCCTGATCAGAAAAAAGAAGATAGTAGGAAGGGGGACAACTGAGCAGTGGTGAAACAAGAGGAAACTGTCAGGATGGCCCCTTCGGGCAGGGCTTGCTCATGCTTGGCCATTTGCATGAATTAGAGGAGTTATCCTTTTGGCGTTTAACTCTGTAGAGACTTCTTGAAAAGATGGACCATAGTTGCTTCCTTTCTGATGCCCCACGGCACCCACAGTAGAACACTGTTCAGCACATGCGGTGCCTGGCTCTCCTCCCATCCTTCCCTCTTTTCTGAAGCCCCAGTCTGGCAGAGTTTTGGGAAGACCACCTAAAGCACAGCTAATTACTGAGTGTTTCTGGGACAAATACCTGGAAGTATCTGTCTGCGTGACCAGATGTCCCATACCTCCAATCCCTTAACCTGAAAGCCAATTAGAGGATGAAAATATTTTTGCCACTGCTCTCTTTTTCATGCAGCTCTGAACCTTTCCAGTTCGAATAATTCAAACCTCAGCTATAAAAAACTTAAGTTGCTTTTTTAATAGAGTATTGAAACAAGTTTTATTCCATTAGTACATCAAATAGTTTCATCATAGAACTTTAATTTTCATTTGTCTGATTATTTGTTTCCCTTATTTTGACCTGATTTTCATCTATATTATTAATATTTTCTTGAAATATATCTCCAGACACCAGCAGATAAGCATTGTAAAAATAAAATCTTATTTTTGATGTAGGTCAGTCAATGAAAGGTCTTTGATTCAGTCTGTCCTCTGCATGTGTCCCTGCTAAAAGGTATGCCGTTTTCCTGGGTACCGACAACTCAACTCCATGGCACAGCTTTTTAAGGGCTCAGAAGCATCCTGGTAAAGATTCCCAAAGCTCCTTCTTACTGGGTTCTGTTTCCATGATGCCATTCTTCAGAGACATTCTTCAGCCCAACTGATGAATTGTGCACAGTGCTTCTCCTTGCTTTGAGATGCAGTATGTGGCATTCCCTTGAGAGCCTGGGTGGGTATCAATTATACAGAAATGTCACCTTCCTTGGTAAGACGTAAGTGCAGCCCATCATTCCCAGGAAGGAAATTTCCTGCGGGAGAGGCAACTGGGTCACCTATTTAACAAACAATGATTTCACACTTACTGTGAGCCTGCCAGCATGTGAACACTTTATAGATATTAACCATTTAATAGTCATGAGACTGGTCTCTATGGCTGAGTTCTTCATTGCACTGCTGGCCCCCTGCCCCACTCCCCACCTCAGGAGGGGCTGTACCCAGCTGGGTCAAGAGCATGCAAAGAAAGCTTCCGCTTAGCCTCCAGCCCAGAGAGGTAGATCTGGAATGTCCTGCAGGAGAGTGGAGAGAAAGGTGCAGAGATGGGTGTATAAACCTGGATAATTCAGCTTACAAGCTCTAACTGGCATCCTGAGGTTCATAACCAAAGAAGAGACCCAGACTCGGGCATTGCTGCCTTGTGTCCCCTAGTCTTTGCTCCTTGCTCTTCTGGAGGGCATCCCCCTCTTCCTGGGGAGCCCCACTTCACCAGTCTTCAGTTTAGTCATGAAGACTTTCCACGATGATGGAGAGTGTTGACGACCATCTCTGGTCATAGTAAAATGCACACGCCACCGTCTGCATGCCTCGCTAGTGTTTATTCTCTCCCATAACTGGAGACCCAGGTCCCTCTCTCTCTCATACTTCACCATGACCAGAATGGACCCTCCTCAGAGTGAGTGAATGAAGTTTCTTTTTTTCATCCTCCTACTCCATCTTTCTAGAGAGAATTCTCTCGCCTTGTGCCTGCCTCCAGCCTTCCAATATCCCTGTATACCATTCTCACACCCTAAACCACCCTCTCCATGCTAATAGCCCTTGGCACCTGACCCATCGTCTCTCACAATTTAGCTGTCTTGTGGCCCACTCCCTCAGAGCCCTGATAAATCATTCTGGAAGTGTGATGGTATTAGCAGCTGACAGTAACACAATTTGTGATGCCCAGGGAAATTTCTAGTAATAGTGATAGTAACCCCTAGAACAGTGCTTTGTGCATTATGAGTATTCAATAAAAAGTTATTGAACTGACACCGAAGGCTTTTTATGTGGACTTTTTGATTTAATCCTCAGAACAACCCAATAACATATGTACTTTCATTATTCCCATTTTACAGATGAGTAAATTGAGTTTCAAAGAGATCTAGATGACATCACTATTTTACTAGGAGATTCCTTAGGGAAAAAAAAATTTAGATACTTTTTATTATACGTGAACTAAAAATGATTTTAAAGAGCTTTTTAGGAGAAAATATGTTGCTTTAGTCATCTAAATTTAGTGCACTAGAATTAGAGGGAGGTGATGTGAACTTCAGTTGGCCATTAAGCCAGTTCATTGCTTTATATCATTGACACTTCCTTCCATTCATCACATCA
Organism: Camelus dromedarius; assembly: GCF_036321535.1. Lineage (NCBI taxonomy): Eukaryota > Metazoa > Chordata > Mammalia > Artiodactyla > Camelidae > Camelus > Camelus dromedarius. The sequence continues at coordinate 15,157,353 of NC_087441.1, read as the reverse complement.
GCAACTAGGACAGAGGGTGGAATCTTGGTTGCCTTGGGGTATGGTAGCCAACTCTTTACCCCCATAGCCTACCCTGGGTCACAGAGCACCAGGATTTGGACGTAACCACTGCACATCCTGCCACCTGTGGTTTAATGGGTTCCTCCTGCGGTTGTTAATCCACTTCAAGGGGAGAAATTATTAATGGTGGAGATCCAGGTGTGGGCTGTGCTGCTGAGAACAAGTGCTTTTTGCAGAAGAGTGTCTTTTCATTAGCACCAGAAACCCGTACCTTTTATAGGACTGTCTTCTCTGCCCGCAGCAAATGTTCTTAACTTGAAGCTTCATTGCATGGTTTTCAGGGAATCCTTAAACTGCCCCATCCCCATCCATTTAATATGAAAACATTTTGCGTGTCTGCTTTTTCCTGGGAAGCAAAGTATTTTCAGATTTGCACAGATGTTCCCAACCCCCAGAACAGTAAGAGTCACAGTCTGTGTGTAAAGGCAGCTCCACAGGCCTCTCACACTTGCTGTTCCACACCCTCCCCTCCCAGTGGCTGGTCTCTGGCAGAGCCTGCCCATTGACCACATGCCCATCCAGCTGGACTGGGAGCCCTACACAGAAGAGTGAGCCCCATGGGTGTGAGCCTCAACACAGACAGACCTGATCTGATAGAGAACGGCCAGAAAGACGGTTGAACTGGCCTGATGGACTGAGGTTGGCCATCTTTCTTTGGAGCCAGAATATCAAGCTGACGCTCCAAATGGTGATGAAATCTTATGTTTGTTCAGGGTGATTTTTGGCTCTGCCACACTTCTAGTCTTCCACATTAGAGCATAGGATATTGTTTGCCTAAGTATAATAGGGCATGTGATTTGGTTCCTGGCATCGACTGTGGAAGATTAGCTTACTTTCACCAACCCAGAATCAGTCCCCATGGCTATCAAGAAAGACCACACAACTCCCAGAGTATCTATAAGCAGATACCAAACCGTATATGTTATTAGTCTTGATCTTAGACCATATTATTATTAACTTTGCTTTGGTTAAAAGGGGACCCCATCGTATTGTTAAAATCGAGTTTCACAGCCTTTAAGTGATGAGGGTACGTCACTTTTACGATGTTTTTCCAAAAGAAAATGTTAAATCCCAAATACATTTTTGGCTGAATAGTTGGTTTTAATGGTCTAGAGTCAAAAACTGTAACTTAATTCCTCGTAAAACTTAAATCAATTTCATGAGGGTGCTGCTACACAGTTCCCTCTGTTCAGCCCAAGATTTCTACTAGTCCCCAACCCTTAAGAAGTATTAGCATATTCTTTTAAAATGCTGATTTTTTCCATTTTAAAAATTCTGTTGTCAGAATCTGACTTGTGTTGACATACAGTAGCTTATTTCTGGCCTCAATCATGGTATTGTGGTTATAGTTTCTCCTTTTCTCTCACTCCCTTTTTCCTTAGCATCAGTGACCATTATTTGGAGTCCAGATAATGATCTACATCTGTAGTTTTCTGACATAGAAATACAGGATTTCTGCATTTTGCTTTCAGAAGGTGATGCGGGTGGGTGGGATGGTTATTCAGAATTACGCATCTATAGGTTGAACTTAATATTAAGTCACCAATAGGACTGGTGACTCCTATGTCTCATTCAGCTCTGGGGTTTAGTGGTGACATGGCATCTGCTACATGCCTGTGGCTCCAGCTTAAGACCACCAGCAGCAAGAATGCTGGGTCCCACCGAAAAGCGGTAACACATCTGGAGAGCAACTAAGAAAGATCCAAGTCGTTTTCAAGTTTGCCTAATAATGTGCTCAGTAGTCTAATGTTTTGGACACAAATAACCCAGACTTCTTCCAATAACATGTGCTTTGCATATCAGATTAATGTGGGGCAGGAAACACTTGCAAAAAGGAATCCACCCAGAAGAAGAAGGCCAATATGCCAGCATCAAAGGCTTAGCGTTTTGTTTTGCTTTATAAAATGGAAAAGTATCTTACCCCGTAGCGAGCACACATTGCTGAAATAATCAATGTCTCTTCAACAGCATGCCAAATTCTGCAAGTTGCTAAGTATCATTCTTTCTGAGGGGTGTAACTCATCTGGTACTGTTTTCAGATTCAGAGAGATTTAAGAGCTCTGAGGTTGAGTCCCAGAGCAAAGTCTTAAGATAAAGTGTGGCTGTGTGGACATTTCCTGATTGTTAAGAGGTATCATTAGCTATTTAGGGGCTCAGAAGGCTGTGTATTTGAAGTTCACCTTTTTTACGAAGCTGATCTCTTTTGTGGGGCACTTTTGTGTTCCTTATTTGTCATAAGTTTCACTTCATTTTTTAGTAATTTTTTTTTTTTTACTCAAGATTCAATGTTCTAGAGGAATAAAAGAAAGGGATTTATTTGGTTTATAAACTCAATTCAGTGTAACAACCATGTCTTCGAGCACCTGCTATGTGCCTGACCTTGCTGGGCGTGGGAAGAACCCACAGGGAAGTGACTTGGTGCACGTGAGGGTCCCTAGGGGACTCCTCCCCATGACGGACATGCTGACTCTCTTGTCTACCAAGGGACAGGTGCCAGAAGGTGCCAGCCTGGGAAGCCCCAAATGATTCCACCTCATACTCTGAGCAGCTCTCTCCTGGGGTTGAAGGACTGAGCTCAGAGTCCACCAGAGTCTCTGAGAGAAAGCACCATGGTCTGCAGAAGCAAGCCAACCCCTTCTAGTTCTCAGCTGGCTTTCATCCCCTTTGTGGGATTCCAGATTTTATTTATTTAAAGGGAGAGAGATTACCCTACAGCGCCACCACTTTGCCAGTCACCCAAGTTTGGAAGCTTGAAGTCCTTTTAATTATAACTAAACAGAACCATCCCCCAGAAAATCTGCTTGGGACCAATATGGAAATTTCCCCAGCTCACCATGGAAGGAACAGATGCCAGATTACTGGGTGCCAGACATATGTCTCGCAATGACTGTTGTTTCCTGCAGGCCACAGTCAAGAAGTTTTCAATAGAGAGTTGGAAAGAGATTTTCCTCTTCAATCCAGACAGCGCTATAACACACTCCCACGTGCCGGGAGTGCATCATCACAACCCTATTTATGGAGCCTGGAATTTCACTTGATGCACAGAATCTCTGGGTCAGCAGCAGTGGCTTCAGCCCTACCCTGGAAATTGAACAAAAGGAGGCTCAGGGCTTTGTGTTGGGACGGTGCAGGCCACACATGGCAAATGTTACAGGTGGGACCCTCAGCCAGTCTACTGACCAGGGCTGGGGCCACCACTGCCCTTCAGCAGCCTGAGGAGTTAGGGGAGCCTCTGGGAGCCCAGTTCACTTCATCTTGTCCTCCAAGGCCTGTTAGGAAGCTAACAGCTGCTCTTTCATAAAAGGCTTCTTCTGTTAGCAAGGTTTTCTCGTTTCCTGAGGTGCAAAAGCAGTGTAGACACAGGTCACAGTCATGGACTTTGGATCCAGTAGACTTGGGTTTGAAATCAGCTCTAATTCATAGCAGCTGTTTCTTAACCTCTCTGAGCTTCAGTCCTCATCTGAAAGAAGAGGATGGTAACCTCAGCAAGCTGTTTCGAAGGTTAGTGGAGATAATGTACTCATGCACAAATGTACTTTCCAGGGCACTTTTCAGATCATCTCATTTGAGTCCTCTTTTCAGTCTCTGATACGGCAGGGTTTATAACAAGTGCTCACACTAGTCCAGTCTTTGAGTTTCAAAGGAAAGACCAACGGTGGTTCCAAGTGTGTCTGTCATGGTGCGGAGTTCAGCGTTCCCTGGCATGCTCCGTGGTGGTGCGTGGCCGGAGCTCTCTGCGGGCTTCGGCTCTGCCTGTGGCTGTGGAACCGCCCATTTAGTGCCTACTGATCTGGGCAGCTTGACTTGAAGGGAGTGTCTCTGTTGGGAGTAAAGGAGGAATTACTTTCCTTCTGCATTATTTTGAAAATCACCTTTGAAGTCAATAGTCAGAGTTGTTTCCTGATGCAGCTGCTGAGGGCACAAAAAGTTGACTGACCACATCCTGTGGCACATTCCCACTTGCTCTTCTAGTTTATTTTTAATATAAACCAAGAGTAAAAATACAAACACACCCCATCTCAGATGCAAATTGAAGCCAGGCTGTGCTTCCACATATCCGTGAAAGGGAGTAAGTAACCTAATGGAAAAAAGAATGGTGCTAATGCTTAGGCGCATCTCCCTGGTAGTTACTAATGCCAGATTAACAGAGAGTTTTTAAGAAGAGTTAAAGGATATGTACAGGGTGGTACTGTGATCATAGCCCTTATTTTTTTAATGTGCTAGAACTAGGATTTTTTTAAAACACAAATTGATACTGATTTTTGTGACTTTGGAAAACTGAACACAGCTCAGAAAGTCAGCGTAAACACTGGTGATTTCAGACCTTCTTATGGTATCGTCCTATCTATAAAGTCTCTGATTATTTTACACTGAAAAACATAGGGCAATTGATTTTGAGAATAATACAGACAACTTGAATGTAAAATATGTTTTTTCTTCTTTATCGAATGTTTCTATCTTTTCTGCATCACCAAATATTTTAAGCAAAGTTCTAACTAATTTCAAAATCAGTAGTAGTACTAGGGTTTTAACACCCAGGCTCATTAGTCAGGGAAACACATTTTCATAACCCTTTATGGAGCATTCAAAATGTAAAAATCCTCATCTTTGTGAAGTTTAATTTTTGGTGCTTCTCCCACCCCGTGGCCATTTTTGTGTAGCATGCTTTCAGTGAGCTCAGAATTTATCATCACTTACTCTCACCCTTGAGAGACCCCAGAATTTCTACTTGAAACGGGTGCACCCAACTTTACTTAGGAAACAACCACCAACACAGAAATGCAGAAAATAATCCATGTTCATGCGTAATAATGTGGAATATTGTGAAAATGTCATTTTTTCCCCTCAAATTAGCATATAATTTAAAAAAAAGAATTTAAACTTAATGTGGTTCTCAAGCTTATCTGGAAAAGTAAACATACCGGGTAGCTAGTGATTTTTTTTTTTTTTTTTTAATGAGAGAAGATTTACCCTACAGGATTCTAAAATATTGGAAGGTTCCTGGGTTTAGTATAATGATATAAAGGCACAAACTCAGACAGACAAGGGAGTGGAACAGAAACACGCCGGTGTAGAGTGCTGTGGTACATATTAGAGAGTAACAAAGCAAGAGTAAACAAAGGTGTAAAATTGTTGGCTAAACGTTCAGAGGGAAAGTAGAATCTCACGTTATACCTTGGATATTAATAAATTCCTGAGGGTTCTACAGAGTTGTTTTTTTTTTTTTATGAGAACAAAAGAAACAGAAGAAAGTATAGATGGCCATTTTTGTGGTGGTGGCGTGTTACTAAGGATTTACTGAGCATGAAACCAATGAAACACATATATGCGTACAAAGAGAATAAAGAATATGTATACTTAACTAAAACTTTAAAGTATGTCTAAAACACCTAGTTGGCAAAAATATTTTTTGCAATACCCATATGGTAAATATCTTATCATTAATATATAAATAATTTTTATAAATCCATAAGAGAAATACCAACAGAAAAAAATGGCGAAAAAATACAAGTGGTCAATATATATATTAAAAAATAAGCCCAGCCTGATGATCTAGGAAATGCATATTAAAATGAGACTATATTTTCTGTTAAAATGTATGTTAAATGAACAAACACTGAGCAGTATGAAAGAGTCCTTGATAATGGGGATATTGCAGAGAAATGGCATTTTAGAAGACTGTTAGAGGGAGACAAATGGGTACGGCCTGGAGTGAAAAGGAATTCAATAATAAATATTAAGAGTAATTTAATAATACATATTAAGAGCCTTCAGAATAGCATAGCTGGGAGACTGATGGAAATATCCTGTCTCTTGATTGTCACCGTGGTTTCACATATATATACATAGCTATCAAAACTCATAGAATTGTGTACTTCAAATGGACCTGTTTATTAAATCTCAGTTATTATTTGATTTCTTGGTGAGGAAAAAATATCCAGAGACTTTGACTGCCATTCTAATTCTAAAAAATAATCAGGTGCATAAAAACTATTTTAAGGATGTTCTTTCACAGTACAGTTTACAACTGCAAAATCAAAATGAACGTGAACATCTAAAAATAAGGGAATGGGTAAATAAATTTTGTTACATCAATTTGAAGAATATCAACACTAAACTATTAAAGCGTGCTTTCAAAAATATTTAATGACGTAGGTGATTTCTCAAAATGTAATTGGACACATGCGGGAGAACGTGATAGCCAATAAGATTTACATCGTGATACCAATGTTATTCAAAAAACTGTATAAGCACAGGAATACAATTAAATTGAAATATCTCGAAGTGTTCATGGTGGTTAGTCGTATCTCTGGTAGTGGGATTACTAGTGACTTTTTTTTTTCTTTATTTCCCATCTGTTGTATCATACACATGTACATTTTGGAAAAGGATGATTAATTTTAAGAAAATAATTGAATGGTCACATAAAATGTACCTTAGAAAGAGGGAAGCAGAAGTGATGCCTGCTCAATCAGCCGGGCATCGCCAGGATCACACAGAACTTTTATCCCCCCTCTTTTCCACGTTCTTTTCTGCACACGTAGCCATACTGACCAGGAAGAGACAAAGAAAGGGCATCACTTCCTTAGAGGCAGCACAGATTCATTCAGGTGGAATCCAGAGCCCAACTTTGTCACTTCACCAGCCTCAGCAGCTCTCCTTTGGATTTCATTAAATTACCAGCTATATCCCAGCCAATGGGCCTTTAAAACTCAAACTTTGGATACACACACACACACAGGTCTTCCTGAGTATATTTTGGAGCTGTGAAATTTTGTAGAGATTTCTAACCCTGAAATGCTAAAAATTTATTTATCTATTTATTTATTTATTTACTTACTTATTTATTTATTGATGTAAGAAGGAGGTAATTAGGTTTATTTATTTATTTTTAGAGGAGGTGCTAGGGATTGAACCCAAGACCTCATGCATGCTAAGCATGCACTCTACCACTTGAGCTATAGCCTCCCCACTAAAATTTTATAACTCTGTGCTTAACTCTTTAATAGTCTTAAGATGTTTATCTTGCCATATGAACTATGGTGTAAACACCATAAGGGCAGGAATTGGCTTCCCAGGCCTGAATCCTTGACCATTTAGGTCAACCATGCAGATACTAAGATGGTTTAATTACCTGAGGTTAGCTCATAGGTCTTTTCTATTGCAGCGTGACCATACTTAGTCTGAAAACAAATCGACTGTACCCTGGAGTAGCTAACTCACCTCTCTCCCCACAAGTCCTCGGAGTATTAAGATTAAATATCAGTATCACAGTTCAGCCAAACCAGATGTGAACTGTGCAGTTATTTTCGTGTCAGGGAATGGGGTTTAAGTATGCATCCTTTATTTGTTTTTAATTGAGTGATTACAGATGGCACCTAATAAAGTCTTCATGCTATGATATCTTGAGGTCATTGATTTATTAGGTTTGGTAGGTGTAGACACTCCAAATTCTGGTCAACCTCCCTTGCGTTCCATAGCACAATTCTAAAGGAATGTTCAAATGACATCTGCCTGTTTACTTTTCCTCTTGCCTGGTGAGGAGCCTCTCTGAGAGGTAAACACCAGTGTTATTCAGGAATGAACTTTCGACTTTGTTGATATTTTTCAATAAAGTCTATTTTCAAAACTGCATCAAAATTAAGTGGCAAAAATAAAAGCCATAGAGTTTTCTTTGGATACATATTAGCCTTAATCAACACATGTCTGGTGGAGATAAATTCATTATGAGTTTTTATAAAGGTAAGGATTAATTGCACAAAAAATTGGTGAGAGTCAGGAGAAGTGGGAAAATGGAGTGTGAAGGTGAATCCATGTGCCTCTTCTCCCATTTGACTTGGACTGCTGCGTGACTGATTATTTGACTGCCTTTTTCTAATTCTTTTTCACTTTGTTTAGAGTGTTTGTAAAGGCCCACATGCCAAGACCAGTTAAGGAACCAGAGTCAGGGCAACAGCTGGGCAGGTGGTTCAGCCAAGCTAGGATGGCAGCTGGGACAGAAGGCACAGGCAACCCAAACTCCAGGCACCTCGGGTGGCTGCAGTCCAGAGACAGATCAGGAAGGCTGCCCAGAGGAAGGTGACAGAGTGAGGGGGAGGTGGTAAGAGTTGTGGGCCACAGCCCGACAGAGACCAGAAGACTCCATGGTGGAATATGGATTCCACAAGCTGAGACTCAGCAGCCGGGAAACTTCTTGTTTCATCGTCAGCGAAACCTCAGTTTCACACTGAGCTCCGGGTCTTGTACAGCTGTATTCATGGGGAAATACCTACATTCAAGAGCAGAAAACTCCAAAACTAACTCTGGTCACACTTGGTCAGCCCTGAGGAAGGCAGCTGACTAGAAAAGACTGGAGAGTTAGGCAGCCCATTTGTACCTCTTGAGAGCTTCAACCAGGCAGTGGTTACTATTCTCGAAAAAAATGAGAAAGTCAACACAAAAGTCTCTGGGACTGGACCTGACTTTCCTAACACCAGTTCATGGATATTGTTGGGGCTCTTAAGCCACAATCTCAAATTCATCCTCTTTGGGTTTTATTATTTAGTTAAATAGCATATCATGCCATAAGAAAGCAAGTCTGAATTCGTTTTGGCCAAACTGCATAACCCAGGGAACTGGGCAGAGTGTTGAATGGCACAGCGCTGGATCTCAGCAGGGCCGTGTTTTGTCCTTTGTATCTTGACCATTTTATTGTATTTCCCTAAACTGACTGTCATATCGATGAGTTGGGGAGAGCTTCTTACAAAACGTTACTCTTACTCTTTTTTTTTTAAAGCATTTCAGATGCTGTAGTCATGAATTATTTTTTGAAAGCTTGTTATTTGCCCAGCCCAAGCAGATGCAACAGAAGAGAAAATGGGTAGAAATGAGACAGTCCTACCCAAATGGAACTCCAGGGAGGAAAAAGACATGAAACATCCAAAATAAATTTTTAATATTTAAAGCATTATGCAATCAGTTCTAGATTGTGTGGCATTAGTAAGCAAAAGGCACATTGAGAAATTTATAAAGCTAGTTAACATGTAGGTGGGGGAAGTCTATTAAGTGTGCATGAATACCCTATAGGATATGAACCATTACTTTCACTGCACCACCAGTTCTTAAATTTGGGGGTGGGGGAGGAAGTAGATAACTAGGTTTGTTTGTTTGTTTATTTTTTTATTTTTTTAAATGGAGGTGTTGAGGATTGAACTTAGGGCCTCGTGTATGCTAAGCTCCGCACTCTACCACTGAGCTATACCGTCCCCACCGCTAGTTCTTAAACTTTGGAAGGAGCAGAACATCTTGCATTTTTGATGTCTATAATTGCAGGAAGTATAATTTATCCACTAAGTTTCAGTTAAATTTAAACTTATTTTGTTTCAATTGAAAAGATTAGCATTTTTCTGTTTTAGTAGCAGAATACTGTTGTTCTAAGAGAACAGATCCTGAGAAAGATATAATAATAATAATAATAATAATAATAATAATAATAATAATAATAATAATAATAATAATAATAATAATAATAGCTGTTGTTACAGTCAACACCTGTTTGGGAATTTCTTGTGTCCCAGTCACTTTTTAAGCCCTTTAGATATATCATTTCATTTAATCCTAATAACATCCCTATGGGATAGACACTATTTTTATCTCCATTTTACAGATAAGGAAATGGACAAGTTCGAGAGGCTTCACCACTGTCCTAGGTCAATGAGCTGTTCCTCAGCAGAGCCAGCACTCAAACTCAGGCCTGGGTTTTCAATACCCCTTCTCTTGATCACTCTGCTGCCTCTCCATGTAAAGAGCAAAATTGAAAACATGAAGGTCTGAGGGAGATGGAGTAGACAATAAAATCTGTGATTCCAGGAAATTTTTTTCTGCTAAATTCTTAGGAACCCAATGTTGCTGGAAAGCTTAGAAATTCTGTTGAGATGATGGTCATTAATATTCTAGATATATTTCTTTGTTCTATTTTTTTCTGGGAAAAATATTTTATTAGTTGAAGTTACTAGAACTGATTGCTTTAATAAAGTGCTTGCAGAGCCTCAGTCTGGTGAACAGTAAAGTCATTCGTTTCAGTCATGTCAACAGCTTTGGCTTTCAGAAGGATTTTAGTGAATCGGGGAATGGAATTTAAGAAAGCAAACAATCCAAGGAAAATCGCTTATTTTTCTAAAATAGCAAAGCAAAAATGGGAATCCTTTCCAGTCTAGTTGCTGCAAATGTCTGTTGGAGTCTTAAAAATTCTTAGAGTACATGATTTATCATATAGGATAAAAAGGTGATTAATGAGCACTTCTTTAAGATCTTTTTTAGGATCCTAGCATCATTATTCTGGTTGTTTAGATAGGAAAATATTCCATGATGTGTTCACTGTTAAAATTATAGTGAGTTGACATTCAGTAACATTTATTTTTTAAGTTATTTATCAAAATATAAAATCTATCAGAAATAAATATGGTTACCAAATAGAGGTATCAATTTAATGTTAACTTGATCTTGTTAGTCTCATAAAAAATTATTGGCTATCAGATATTTTCAGGAAGCCCTTTGTTACTTTGTCATGAATATCACTGAGATGATATGATTAAAAGCCGTGAATATGAATAAGCTTGAAAACATCCCATGCTAATGTTCAGGATCGTATTTTTTCTTCTCTTAAAATTATGGCATTTTTACTATCTGCTGTGTTCGCCTTTATGTTTACAGAACCAAGCTCGTGTGTGTGGGGGGGGGGGAGTTTCCATGACAATTATGAAAATGAACTATTCACTGTCTGCTGCCATAAGGCATAAGCTTGGGTGCCAACTGATTTCAGCTATTTGACAGTATATGTCAACGTATTCATCATACATTGGGGAAAAAAATAGTCACTCATATATCTATCTGATCAGGAGATGAACCAATTGTGTTATATGGAACTGGAAACTAATTCCCTCATAAACATTCTAAGTGGATATAAAGAATTATGTGCTCAGTTGCAGCCATTAATTTATCAAGGAACCAGATCTGAATACCTCAGGGAATACACAGGTGTCAAAATGGTCTAACAGCCTTCAGGAATCATCAGTGTACTATTCCTTCAAGACATGCTATCAATCTAGAAGTGCAAGAGTTGGGAATTAGTTCTAGTGCCATTTTGGATACTCAGGCATGGTGACCAGAAGCACAGGCGTGAAGGCTGTCAGGCTAGACTCAGCCATGATCACTGCCATGGACTTGAGAGAGAAGGAATGGTGGCTTGCATGTCACGATCTATCGCCCCTGCCCAGGGCAGCAGCAAAATCTGAGAGCAGGAGTGATTCCCTGCCCTATTCTCACCCCATCCCCACCGTGCCCAGGAACTCTCCACCCTCTGCTGCTTTGGACTTTGTGGGATAAAAAGGGAAGGCAAGAAAGAGAAGTTCTTATGTTCCAGACGATTTTGCAACATTCAGAAAAGGAGAGTGAGGTGAAATCTAGCCAAAGAAGAGCCAAAGAGCTTTTCCTTACCTTCACTTCCACCCTACAAGTCAGGCCTTCAGTTTATTGTCTCAAGTGAAACCCAAGAACTGATGATTGAGTTAAGTAGCATTAAATTAGAATGTAATATTTTTTGGTAGAAATGGGGTAAACATTCTCAAAGAGTGCCTGCTTATTCCTGGTAGCATGTTCTACAACCTTTGATCTTCAACCACGACATCTCCTTGAGCGCGAAGCTAAAGGTTGCAGACACACGAGCATTGTCTTTACAATCTTTTGCAATTCAGATACTGCATACATCTTACGTGCTAGGGGCGATACCAGTATTTGATGGGAAAGCTAATGACTCCATACAGGTCTTATTTTAAAAACTTTGATATTTTAGGTGACTTTTAGTAAATTCATCTTATAATCTAAGAGGAAGTAAAGACAAGAGAAATGTGAATCAGAACCGTGGAGCCAGCAGAGACTTGAAATACTCAGCCTTTTGCAAAGGTATAGAAGCTGCCACTTTACAATATTCAGTGGGTCAGAGAGTGTCTGTGATTTTCTCTTTTCTCCAAAGAGAAATGACAGGGAAAGAGGCACATTTTAAAACTGAACCCAGGACTCCTAGTTTCTCTGCATGAGAACCCTCAGCCCTCACAGAAACTCAAGAGGTGGATTAGTGATGAGACTCAGTCCCTTAGACTCTGAGCTGTAAGGATTGCAAACAGTCCAGCCAGGAGGTTACCTCAGCATGGACCAAGTAAATAAATCATTTGGTAAAAGCCATTAGAGGGAAAGGTTACTGGAAAGTCATAAATGAACCAGCCTGACTATGCCTGGTTTTGCTAGAATGTAGGAGGAATTTGAAATTCTTTTTAAATGTTTCTCTGTTTATGATTCAAGAAGAGGACTATGACATAACTCACCAGTTTCTATTATTATATCAAAATGAGGTAAAAATATGGTATGGATTTAATGCTAATTCATTTATTCAATTTTATGTAGTGAAGTTGTTGTTTTTAGAACATCATGAAACTTCATTTCATGCCCCAATAAAACTAAAATGTAATAGGTTACAGCTTTTCCGTTTGTTGATTTTTCTCCTGCAAACATCTTTGATTTTCCATCCTTTGAACAGATTTTCTTAAATGTCTTGCATGTCATTCAAATTATCCTTTTCGCCTTTTGCCTCCCCCACCTGTCTTGAAAGTATTTTCTAAAGTGAACCAGTCCTGACAGAACCTAATGATACTTAGGAGCACTTTTTGGAAAACAGCACCTCTTTCTTAGCTGCTTCTAAGCGTGGTCTTTCCAGCATTGGTGGATTGTTTCTTTTAGCTCTGTCCTTACCCACCTTATTGAAGAGGAAAGTTGGTGCACAGCTACACAATTTCAAGCTCCTGTCGCATCAAAACTCTTTCTTGGCAGTCTGTCCTCTCTCCGCTTTCCACTGAACATCACAGGTTCTCACAGCCATTGGCTATGAAAGCCATTGGCCATGAAACTTCAGCTCAAGACATCACCCCCAACCATCTTCATTGATGGCCCGCTGTCGCTCTACTACCCAACACAGTCAGTGTTCTTCCTTTCTTCTTTCTTCGCCAGAAGAATGGAAGAACCTAATTTTTCTTATCAGAAGAAATATAAACTTCTATTCTACGTCAATAAAAATACTCTTTTCCGACCATCTCTTTCAAATAGTAACTTCTGTCCAAAGGCAATTAATCATTTTAAAAAATCATCTCTTGGAAACTTGCAACTTCTGTTGCCTACCATCTTTCACAGGCAAGTTCCAGTTACAAATACAAGTTTATATCACAACTAAACCTTTCAAAAATATATTATGAAAAAGTTTGTTTTTTTCTTCTCAGATTATATTTTAAGTTTTAATATCTGTAACATTTTTATGGTATTTAAATGTTCATAGCAAACATTTACCACTGTTCTTCAAAGAAGTAGCCGTGGCACCCAGGCATTTTCCCTTCAAATGGTCTTGGTATTTACTGGTATTAGTCTGTCAGTTTCAGGCCTTCCCTAAGTAAACAAATGGACCCCCCTCCATACAAGTGGATAGTTGTCAATTTTATCTCATTGTTTTTAGATTTTGCTTAAAGCAAAAGCAATTTGGATGTTTTACATGTACACCCTGTCTTATAGAACTTACAGTTGAAAGTCTGATATCTAACAGGGAGAGAAGGAGGAGGAGATAGGGTCTTTAATTTACATCCTCCTAAGACCTGGTACTGCCAGTGTGCTATAAGTCACCCAGATAAAGTGAACTTAATTTTAAAGTACCATTGCAAACTCTCCCAGTGGAATTGACAGCATCCTTGGAACTTCATTTCACACTTTTCTGACTTGGAAATGGTTATTTTGAGTAGCACCACTTATTAACCTAACTTCTTAATGCCTGGGCCAGAGGTTAAATATCTCGCTTATCTACATGTTTGGCGTCCATAAACAGCTATTTCATTCAAAGCCCTCCAAGGGGTTATCAAAATCTCACCATGTTTCACATTCCAGAGAGAACCTCCAGGTTGCTTGTTCTTGGGGCTCACCTTTAGTTCACTCATCAAGACTGATCACTGAGATAAGCACAATGCTAAAGCAACAACAGTATTAATGAAATAGACCATATTCTGCTAAAGAAAATGTATCTAGAATGAATGATTAAAAAAGAAAACACTAGGTTCTGAGTACCCAGTTCACAGAATCCAAGGAAGAGGAACTGTTTACTCACTGTGATTATAGACATCACATGGTGACATTTCCTAAGAATTTCTTGTGCACTGGAATGTTTTCAAGCAGCCATACCCATATTAAGTGCAGTGCTTTAGTATTTTCTGTTGTCACAGAGAACAGATACAAGATCTTCAAAAAGCCCTGTGTATTTTAAAGATTTAGTCAGGTTATAGTCAGATTGATGTTGTGTGAAGTTAAAGAAAATGTCTTAAAATTTGGGAAAATTGCATTACACAAACTACAGGACCTCTGACGAAAGTAAGTGGTGTCCTAGAGATGTCAGTGCTGAAGGCCTTATCAGCTGTCAGAAGAAATTTCACTCAATATCTAAAGTTACCATTTATGTGAGGGAGACAAGCAAAAAGGCACGTGATCACTTATGAACATAGACGTTTATCTTATATTATTTAGTCACAGAAACTGAAAAAACCACTCAATTATCTAACAGTAGCAAGCTATATATGACCTAGAAGGCATCCACAAAATGGAGCATATAAAAATACACTGCAAAATATGACTTTTGATAATTAATGCTACAGGTGAATGCTTTTCATCAGTTAAGTTTTAAAGCACTATGAAACTAAATAGACAGTACAGCAGAGGTCTATTTTACAATTCATACACATAAGTAAGAAAAAGACTAGAAGGATATATATTACAGTAATAAGTGTGGCTTGATTTAAAGTCATTTTATCTACTTAATCTTTTTCTAAAAACTTCACCATCTGTATGTTTGCTTACGTATGTATGTATGTTTATGTGTGTATATATATGGTAAGTATATACTATGTACATCGTAACCAGAAAAAAATGAATTTTTAAGTTGCAAGTCACTTTTCCAAAAGTTAAGATTTAAAGCTAAAAGCTTATAAATTGCCCATGGGCTTTATTTTGACCCTGTACATAAGTAGATAGGTAACTTGATCTATATGAAACCCTGGAGAAAAACGTAACAGAGCAACATGAAAAATGAGACAAAGAACAGTCCTGTGGGCGTGTCACCATTTGTGATGTGCCCAGTGCCTGTGGGTGTCAGCAGTTTTCTTTAACATCAGCAGGACTAGACTTAGACAAAGCAGCGTGAATCCGGGAGAGCGCTTCTTCCCTGTCAAAGGAGGGGTGTGTGTGAGTGTGCGTGTAAGACAGGTAGCCTAGGGCTGCTAACAACATACAGGCTTGAGGAAGAGAAAGAAGAAGAATCTTGCATATAAAATAAAAGCAGGGTTTGTAAGGTTATCAGATGCCAAAGAAATGTGGACAGAGCTCCTGGGTTAGTGTTTCTCTTGATCTTTTCTGTTCGAATAAATCCACTTGATCAGGATGCCCTCCTCAGTCATTGACAAGGGCCTCCAGAATATGATTCCAAATAAAGTACCAAACTAGGGAAAGTAATAAAAATGCATTTCTTAAAAAAATTCAAATAAAAGATGTATTTCTGACATATACGTTTTATCAACAACGCCACAGTAAGTCTTCCAATACTTTTTTTTTTAGAAGTAGGTATTTTCAAACAGAAATGTTTGGTTCAGTGGTTGCTGTGAACATAAATCCTTCTGTTGTTGCCATTCTCATGCTCAAGCCAGAATTTTAACGGCAAAATGCTGCGTTGGGGAGAGCAAGCGTGTATCATTGGGTGGGATATACTTGCAAAGAAATATTACAGCTTTTTTTATGATTTGGGTCATGAATTTAAAGCTGGGGAGAAAGAAACAGAGCAAATGGCCGTCCACCCAGTGAACCAGAGCAGCAGGGAAAGCGGGGAACTGGCCAGCTGAGCTGGTGGGCTCTGGGGCAGCCCCGCGCCCGATTACTCAGAGCACGTGTGTCTCAACCCATGAGCTGTGATGTCTGTTCCAACCCTGACACGTTTAATTCTTTTTTTCTTTTTTTTTTAAATTTCTTAAAAAAATTTTTTTATTGAAGTATAGTCAGTTTACAGTGTTGTGTCAATTTCTGGTGTGCAGCATAATGCTTCAGTTGTACATACACATATATTTGTTTTCATATTTCTTTTCATTATAGCTTACTACAAAATGCTGAATAAAGTTCTCTGTGCTATACAGAAGAAACTTGTTTATCTATTTTATATGTAGTAGTTAGTATCTGCAAATCTCGTACTCACAATTTATCACTTCCTACCCCCTTCACCCCTAGTAACCATAATTTGTTTTCTATATCTGTCAGTCTTTTTCTGTTCTGTAAGTCAGTTCATCTGTGTCTTTTTTTTTTTAATTCCACATATAAGTGATATCATATGGTATGTTTCTTTCTGTTTCTGGCTTACTTCATCTAGTGATGATCTTCAGGTCCAGCCATTTTGCTGCAAATGGCATCATTTTATTCTTTTTTATGACTGAGTAGTATTCCTGTGTGTGTGTATTCTTCATCTACTGACATGTTTGATTCTAAGCTTTAGGATCTGAGAGTGGTTGGACAGCTCCCACATCAGAATCAGCAGGGGTGCTAATCCAAAATGTAGGCTCAAGGGCCCGGCCACAGACCCCCTGCAGGGCAGTCTCTGCAGTGCTGGCTCCCCAGGTGAACCATTGCATATCAAGTTTGTCAGGCCAGGTGTTCACTTGGTCCTACAGAAGGACACCAAAGGTAGCCCTCAACACCCACCCCTTGGTCATGGCCGCCTTCTCATCCCTCCTCTTATGCTCCATTCTGAGGGGCCCTTCCTGGGAAGTTGTTGGGTAGATTGCACATTTGTTTCTCTCTTTATTGTTTACTTTTCCTCCTCCAGCAAAGAGCCTGTGTTTTCAGCTTTTAGCAGTTCTCTTATTTCCTGGAATCGCTCTTTGTGTTTAGTAGGTGCTCAGTGCAGAGCTGATGAATGAGCAAACAGAGGCCAGGCAAGAAAATATCTAATGACCACCACCACTCACTGCCAGCAATTCAGGCAGGGTCTGAGGACAAGTGTGATGGAGTTGGCTCACCCAGGCAGAGAACCAGGAAGCTCCTCTGGTCAGCCACCCTCACCTCAAGATGCGATGGGGTGAGGACCCAGCTGTGCAGTGTTTCTGGAAACGCATGCTTCCTTGCAGGGCTGGTAGCCTGCTGCGTCCCAGAGGGGACCAGTGTGCTGACCTTGATGGTCCTCATGAACCACCCCATGCAGGCCAGGTACTTTTCTTCCTGGCTCCTTTTGTTTTACTCCGGCTTCCAAAAACCAAAGCAGTTTAGTGGCATTATGACAAGGCTTTATTCTCTTCCATCAAAGAAGCCTAGCACTTTCAGACTTTTTTTAAAAAGTAAATCATGTAACTTTCACTTGTCTACGTAGAGCAAAGCTTCTCTTAAAATTCAAAGTGAGCTCAATTTATTTTTTAATTATTAATGTTTCCAGATCTGAAAAGAAGGTTGCAGAGTAAAAGAAAAAAGTCCCTCTGTTTATTTTACCAACCCCCAGCACAGAGTTAGCCATGAAGCGCTTTTTGTTCCTTTCTGCCCTAATTGCCATACGTCCAAGAAGCTGATCTTAACATGCCATCCGTCATCCCAGTGGCAAGTCAAACGTGGTTCTTTCAGGCCAGCACAGTGCCGCGAGCCGCAGTGACACACATTCGTTTCCGGTGCCGGCAGCGGCGGGGGCGCCGCCTGTGTTTGAACTGTGTGGCCTCCCTGATTCAGGAAATGAGTTTACTCTATCTGTGACAAGCATCATGTTCACACGGTTTCAGGAGCAGCCGTGTGGGGGCTCCGCAGCAGTGGCCCAGGGACCTGTCCCGACCGTGCTGCCCTCACGCTCACGAACGCCCCAGCCCCACTGCACCTGACCGCGGCTTTCATCACACCTGTCACCTGAGAAAGTATGCTTCATCCCTGGGGCGCTGGAAGTGCCTGGGTATGCTCTGTCCTGAGATTTATAAGCCCGCTTTTTTTACACAGAGTGCTTCTTAAAAGAGCAGGGTCTGTTGGTAGATCACCACTCAGCTCCCCTGAAGCTGAAGAATTGATACCTATCTTTTGACAATGCTTATTTTTTTTTCAGTGGTAAAATTTGGCCCCACTTCTGGTTGTTAATTCAATTTGTACTCACTGCTGGCACATAATCTCTGCTGGACCAGGTTCAAACGAGCTCGGATTGTTGGGGGAAGGGGGCTTCGGTAGGTGTCGAGTGTGCATTTACTTAGATCAAGGGAAGGAATGCCAAAACCAGCCCAGCATCAGAAGAGACTGCAAGCCTGTGGTGAGGTTTTGTTATTTTGCATACAGTTAACCATCTTGGAGGTCAGAAAGCGAGGCCTCTGTCCTCCCCTGCAGCATCTGGGTTTACACAGTATTTCCAGATTGTTTATTTTGGTCCAGAGCCAGGGCTACATCGTTTTTCCATTATGCATGTTTGAGAGATTAAGAGAGGTGGGAAGGGGGGTACTTCATGGGACAGGTCTGTGATTTCCTCTTTATTTACGTTTAAAGGGACTTCTAAGAGTTCTGAAGATTATGAACTGGTCCAAATATAATGTCAATGAAGCAGAGGCAGAGCCACTGCTTTTGCAAAAATGTCCAGAACTTGGGCAGTAAAGCAAAGTCCATTTATAATCTCAGCTTGAGACGTATTTGGAGCACCGTTTGCCACTGCTCAATCTTACACAGAGACAGGTTATTGGTAAATGATATTTAGCATCACATTGAAAAGTTAAACTCTCAGTGTTTGCTTGACAGTGTCTTGGGAGGGGCAATGAGTTGGGGAATCCAGCCTGACAAGTACTCTGTGCAGATGGGTGCACTGCTACTGAATGGACACGTGTTTCCGAGGGCACTGTAGAGCTTCTCCTTTGTAGTCCTTTCCCTGAGTCACCAGCCTTCTGAGGATACTCCCAATGGCCTGATCTGAAGTTCTTCCCCCAGGGAACCTGCAAGACTCACCAAAGAGCCACCGTT
This sequence comes from Camelus dromedarius, assembly GCF_036321535.1. NCBI lineage: Eukaryota > Metazoa > Chordata > Mammalia > Artiodactyla > Camelidae > Camelus > Camelus dromedarius. The sequence goes on along the minus strand of NC_087441.1, from coordinate 15,138,231 downwards.
TAAATTATATCCACAGCAAAGCCCTTTGCATGTGGGTCAACTGCATGTGATCTGAATGAATGTTTTACTTCTAAATGAAACATTTTCTTTCACTAATGGAGAAAGAGCATTAAAAAGAACCCCAACGGATGACAAATTAAGTAATTGAACAACATTAATAAAGCAAAATTAGGTCACACAGATGTCTTAGTGCCCCAACGGTGTTTGGATTTCTTTAGTGAGTGGCTGTAAATAATACGTGTGACATGACTTCATTAGCTACAATGTCATAGAGTATATTATGTTTCTATGTACGTATTTATGTTTTGTCACAAATGTCCCTTATCACGGTATTTCTTAAGCTTTGCTAAGTTTGTGTAAGTGATCTGTCACCATAACACAGTGTTCTCCAATGAAGTGGCTCAGAAAAGTAAATGCCACTCCCTCTCCAGAGTGACCTGTGGTCCTAACCCTCTGTATCGGCCTACCCTAAAGAAATTTGATTTCTAGAAATGGAAAGTTTGCTCAGACAGCATCTTCCACTAAGGAAAGAATTTAGCAGAAACAACAAACGTATAGTCAACACCAAAAGCTTCCCTTTGGGTTAATCCAGTCTTACAGATGGATTTAACATACAGATTTCGCATCAACAAACCTTTATTGAGGGTCGTTATGTGCCAGGCGTGGAGCTGGGCACTGGGGAGCTAAAAATGAAAAAGACACAGTCTCCTTCAGTCTGAAAACATTTTTGCTGGCTTGCAAGTTTTTCACCAGATCCTCCCAGACTTACCAAAGCATTCCCCTGGACTTAGAACACTCCAGCCCTTCTTTTCAACCGATCCCCTTAATGCCAGAATACACACAGGGCGAGGAGAAGTGGGTGGTTATAGATTTCCACTCCATTTGGAAATTAACAGCCAGTGATGAAGCAAAAAGTTGCTAGACTGGGAATCAGAAAGCCCGCTTTCTGGTCTCCGGACAGTCACTTACTGGTTTTTCAACCATGAGCCAGTCCTGTGACCTCTCAGGCCCTTGGTGTCTGTAGGTAAAATGGGTTGCTGTGAGGACTGCATGGGGTTACGAGGGGCTATGTGAAAACACGTTAATCCACGGAGCTCTGTGCCAATGAAGGGGATGCGATTCTGATGGGCTGGAGGGAGAATGTGTGTTGTGGGGTGAGGGGCTGTTGAGCTGTTTATAACACTGTCTGTAAAGCTTTACTCATGCAGAAAGCTGACCCAACTCCGCAATCTCCCTACTTATTATTGTATCATTGTATCCTTAGTATACAGTCTTGGTTCTTTTTCTCTACCAGCATTGGATGGCCAACTGCAGACTTTTACGTTATTGGGGGTCAGTGGTATAAAAAGGATCCCCATTTGGGACCACTTCTCAAGGCGAGTCCAGAGTCTGGGAGCCTTGAAGAGTCTGTCCTCGCACAGTCCTGACTCTGTGGCTGACTTTGGATGTGTCTGTGAGGAAAAATCATCTTTCTTTTGCTATCCGAATAGAAAGGTCAGAGGCTAGTTTTTGTTTGTTTACTTGTTTGTTTTTCCTTCTCATCATTTCACAGCTCAAAACCAGTGCCTACTTTGAGGGAATTTTCTTTAATTATCATGATTTAATGGGATTCTTTGGCCAATCCCTCAAGGTAAATAAGACAAATAAAAAAAATCAAAAGCTTCCTGAAACCACAGCTTCCCTTTGCCAAAATGTATTTATTAATTAAAGGACGGGGCAGAAAAACAGGACATGGCCAGCACTATCATTCCAAAAAGGCAACTGAACCACAAAGCTAAACACTGGAATTTATAGACTCCAGTGGGAGCTGAAAAATCCCAGATGTGAGGCTAGCCCTGGCATTCATGGGTCTCTCGAGAATTTTCTATTAAGCTCACTCACATATTGCCTTTGTCTCCACTTGGCTGTGTCTGCACTCCCAGGCACAGCCAAGCCTTCTTCGGGTCTGACAACACCCTCTTCCTCCTGTTGGTTTCTCTCATTCACTCAATGAACATGTACAGAGGGTGCTGTGTTTCCCCAGGTGCTGAGCTGTGGAAGTACCAAGATAAAAGGGGTACCAGGCCCTCCTGACACTCTCAGCAGAACAGGCTCCATTAGGAGAACAGCTTAGGTGAAAATGGTGGGCCTGTGAAGAAAAAAAAAAGCAGGGAAAAATTTTTAGAAGTTTCACAGTGCCTCAGAGTCCTCCTAAAAGTTTTCCATCTTTTGGTTGAAACACACACACACACACACACACACACACACACACACACACACACACACACAAATCTACCCTCTTCTCTCAGACTTGCGCACACAGCAGATCTGCATGATCGAATAGTCATAGCAGTTATGAAATACCCAACTCCAGGCAGTCGTTAAGACAAGCCTGTTCAGCTTGGTGGATTTCTGACCTAAGAGAGGACATGTTGATGCCATCAAACCAACCAGGGTGAAATGCCCCACTTGCCCCTCAAGGTGAGGAGGCCCGTCTCCTCTTACGCTGTGAGCCCCCTTCAACCATAAGCAGCGTGAAGGGTTAAGAGTTCGGGCTCAGTCATCAGACTGTTCCAGACCCAACTTCTGGCGTCTCCATTTGCCAGCTGTGTTACCTCGGGCAAGTCGCTAAATTCCAGTGTCACATCTGTGAAATGGTGATAATGAGCGCCTGCCTCACTGGGGATTCTGTTAAGATTAAACGCGTGCTGGATAACTTACAGTCCTTGCACTGCGAATGCACTCAGAAATACCTGCGGGTGATGATAATGACGATGTTGCATTCACTGCTTGTAACTCCTACACCTGCTGCAGGAAAGTTACTTAATAAACATTTGTGGAAAAAAAGGAAGGAAGGTGACATTGGACACCCAAGTGAGTCCCAATTGAAGTCTTAATTTTGACACAAACCACTTGCTTCCTAGGTTTATGAAATCCAGAATCTCAAAACCTTTTCATCAGAAGCATAAAACTCAAATTTCTGTAGCAGCCAGGCAAGTAACATAAAAGAACGTACCAGCATTTAGGGTCTGTGACAAAACAGAGAGAACTGGCCTCTCTGAGGGGGCAGCCATACTCAGCTCCAGAATAACATTGCCTTGCTTTGAGAGAAGCCAGAAATCCAGATTTCCCTGTGAAATAGACCAAATCTTACAACTAAGTCAATTTCAAAAAGGAAAAAAAAATACCCCACAGGTCAAATAACACATAGGCTGCCAGCCAGATCTCAGGCGTCCTGCCTGCCACCCCTGCCTTCGTGGACACTGCTCTGTATCTGTGTCCTCCTTTTGAAACGTTCACCACAGGGCACAAGAGACACAAGCCCCTTGACTTCTCTGAGATCCTGCTTTTCAAAGGATGCACCTGGGGCTAGGTCTCCACCTTTTGATGGTTATGTCTATGGTGATGCCCACCTAATGAGGGCGAATTCACTTCCCAAAGGATGCTGATAATAAGTATAGATTTTTAAAGCATGATTGGGCTGAAATAACAACAGTCTCCCCCAAATAATCCTAACAACTTCCTCTCGAACTGCTATTACGGCAATCTGGAGAAAGACTGATGCCATAGTTCATGTAGCTTTGTTTTGTTTGGAGGGAAAGTCTGGCATTTTATAAAAATGTGGAACACTTAGCCCTGGAATGACTTTTCCATAGCACTGATTATTGTACAGCAAGACACTTAACCATATGTCTTCGAAATGTGATTTTAAAAATTCTCTGCTGACTACAAAAGGCAAAATGCCCTCTAGTCTTTCCATATGAAGGTGATAATTTTCTACAGGCTCACAAAAGCTTCACTGGTCATGGCCCAGGACTTAGGGGCACCTTGTCACAAGCAGGAGACCGGGGCTTCAGCTCCTGTTGCTTACTCACTAGCTGGGTGACCTTGGGGAAGTCATTTCGTCTCCAAGAGCTTCTATTTTGCCATCTGCAAAATAGGGGCCATGACACCTCACAGGGTTATTGGGAATATGAGATAAAATAACATACCTATGGGCATAATCCAAACCCATAATAGTTATTTGCCATCAGTGTTGGTTGAATCTGAATCTCCGCTTCTGCTGCCACAAAATAGCACTCCTATTTCTGACCATGACATAACCCTTTGGCAATATCATTAAACTTCCTATTAAATTTGGCAGCTCTGTGGAAAACAAAAGGGCAAAGAAGCCATCATTGTTTCATACAAACTTTTGGTTTTGTGTCCACAAAGTATGAAAACTAGAGGGTGGAGGGTTGGATGATACCACCCAGAGAGGAAGGAAGGGAGAAGGGGGAGGCTGGACCAGAACCCTGGAAGCACTTGACATTTAACGGGCAGGCGGGGAGAGAGCACTGGGTGTGGAGATCTGAAGCGGAGCAATCAGAAGACCAGGACCCCTGGGGAAATGCTGTCTCAGATGCCACAGGAGAGCAGTTGCCAGATGGCGTATGTGGCCATCAGTGCTGTGAGGTCATGCTAAGGAGTCGTAGAGGCCTGAGAAATGCCCACTGAGTTATCAGCAAGGAAGCAAGAGCAATGTGGTGGACTGGAGCAAGGAGGGGATAGAAACCAGGCTTCAATGAGTTCAGTCTCGTGTGTACGTGGAATATTGGGTGACAACAAATTTAGACAACTCTTCAAGAAGTTTGACTGTGACGGAGAGGACAGACAGAAGATGAAAAATAGAGGAGGACATGAGACAAGGGTTTTCTTTAAGAAGGGGGAGACTTAAGCACTTTTGATTTTGAGGGGAAGGAGCCATTTGGGAAGGAGAGGTTTACAATGACGAAGAGAGAAGGTAGAGCAAGAGTGAGGGAGAGAGAAGGCATAGATGGACGGAGTGAGAATTGGAGATCAACGCAGAACTGGAGCTTAGTGTGTGTGTATATATGTGTGTGTGTGTGTGTACAAAAAGCTCTCATAAGAATCCTCTGACCAGCTGTTACTGCCCCTCATGTTTAGACAGGAGGGGCGAAGGAGAATAAGGAGGACTGAGGTAAGTGAGAAACACTTAGCGATCTGTTGATCTGTTGCTATCCAAAAAAAAGATTTTTCAAAACTTTGTCTTATAACTGCAAATGAAAATCTTCCCTTTACTCTTACCCTACAGTTCTGTCCTATCTATAGAGTTTCCTAGCAAGCGCAGGACTCAGTCTCCTAGTGCTTGTTCTGACTAGTGCTACCAAATAGCCAAAAGACTTTCATCAGCATAGTGAGGTGATGTGTAATTAAAATTTGGTTGGAAAGGCCAATGAGGATCTTATCAAATATACATCTTATTAGAGATCTCTCACTACCTTATAAGATTTGGATAAAAGAAGTCAATGAAAGGCGAGCTGAGTAAGATCTGAGCTAACCTGATGGAGAACACTGCGAAGTTCAGACTCTGGTCATTGTGGGAAGGCTGACTCTTCCAAAACTTTGTGCATCCTGGGTCATTTTCCTATTGTGCTTCTGAATAATGATTCCTCCTCAAGACATGTAATTATAAGCTCAGGCTAAGTAAAGCACCAGGAAGTCTCCTGGAACTGAGAAACTCTCCAAATAATGGTTGATGATTGTGTTCATTTTCATCATTGACTCTGGGTGTTGGCCTTTCTTACTGGACTCAGAGATGACCTAGCTCAGTTTCCTTTTTTATGTTATTTATTTTATTTTATTTTATTTTATTTTGGGTGTAGGTAATTAGGTTTTTATTTATTTATTTATACAGAGGTACTGGGGATTAAACCCAGGACCTTGTGCATGCTAAGCACGCACTCTACCACTGAGCTATACCCTCTCTCCTCCTCAATTTTCTTTTTCAAATCAACCTTTCTCTTCCTCCAGATTATAAACACATTAGCCATTCCCACTAAAATGCCTGTTTGCTTCCTGCAAGATCAACTACCACGTGGGCTCCGCCGTCCCATGAGGCGTGGCTGCTCTAGGCCCAGCTGTTGACCATGGGTGGAGAAATATGTGAGGAACAATGACAAGGTTTCTGGCCTTCAGCCCAAAACAATGCAGCAAAAGCACAGCAACTGATTATCCTGCGGACCCTCCTGCCTCCGCCTCTTTCCAGCGGCATGACCTTGAGCCAGAGTCTTGCTCTGCCTCAGTTTCTTCATCTATTACATGGCTCTTCCACTGAGGGGTTAATGAGAGGCTTAAATACAATTCTATGTTTCAGTGCTTAGTTTAGTGCTCAGCACACTTCAGTCCTCACTAAATGGAGCTGTTACTATAAAAATATGCCACAAGGGATCAGGCTCAGCTGAAACTGTCCCGATCTCTTGACAAATCAGTTAACTAATGATGTAAACGTATCCTGGTTCTTTTCACTTGTGCTTGAATGGCATACTGTCACTTTTGATAGAGCTGGTTATGTGCTCTCCCCACCCATCCCCAACCACAGAGAAGAATATGCAGGGAAGAGAGTTTTGTTGTGATGAACCAGGAGTAGCTTTAAAGCAGTGGACCCAGTTACCTAATCATAATCAAAGGGAAACATATAAACCCATCATGCCATCATTTTTTAAAATCTTCACAAAATTCTACTGCCTTGATATGAATAACCCATTAGAGCAAGTCCACTCTGTCCATTAAATAGATTAATATTTTGCATCTAATTTATCTTGAAGACTAGGGTAAGAAGTTATCTTGTTCTCAGTTAAAAATTCAGTAGGTACTTTCCTGGGGGGGGTGGCTTTGTGGTTAGCGAATTACACTTGCTGTACATTATTTTTAGGAAAACAGTGTTTCAACCTTAAAGAGCTCTGAGGCCTGCAATAGAGGAGATCCCAAATTACTTCTTTACAAAGATCAGTGCTCCTCTACTCTTCTGAGTCTTCCTCCAAAACTTCCTCTATCAGTGCTCCTCTTTACAAAGATCAGTGCTCCTCTACTCTTCTGAGTCTTCCTCCAAAACATGGTAGGGCCACCTTCTGCTTAAGTTCCAGGCACGCTTAAGCCCCTCCCCTTTCATAAAATGTAAATCCAAGTCCTCTTCTCTTTGCTGTTACAATGTTTATGACTATATACCAGACCAGCACATAAAATAACTAATTCCAGTATTTATCAATACACTGGGGCTAATATTTACTAGAACAAACAAGATATATGGAAGATTGTGGAAGGAAATGCAGTTTACTGATTTCTCGAAATCAGGGGTTCTTAACAGACCCATAATACTGAAGATATTCATGTATGTGCTTCCATGTACCCTCCTGTCTTCCTGAACACAAGCTTTAGTTGAGTTTTCAGAAGAGTTAAGAACCTCTGCTCTAGATTGACTGAAGTATATTCCCTGATCAGGCCAGAGTTGAGAACCTGACATGTGTCATTTTCCTCTGGCACTCAGGACACTCGTGGCTGAATTGACTCTAAGGATATTATTAAAATGTTGCTAATTCCATTACAGTTTTTTCTTTTGAAAATTCATAGAAGGTATTTCTCTATGGTTTATAACAAGGGATAGAGGTGAATAGATTGTTTTACATGAAGACTAATATATATGTTAAATTCTTTGTTAGCTGCTAGGAAGTTTAGGGTCAAACTCTAAACCCACCTCCTCCACAAGTAGTTAGGACTTTACAACATATGTTTTGTGTTACTCAATATTGGAGTCTGAGGGATGAATAAATAATACCCATTTTCCCCTGCCTGGGTTCTAAGCTAATTGAGAAATGGATACTGGAGACAGACAGCTGGAGATCCAAATGTCAGCTTTATTACTGATTTGAGCCCATGGGAGAATGCAGCTGGGGTGTGAGGAGAAATGGACTGGTAACATTCCATCCAGAGTTGGACAGACTTGCCCACCAAGTCACAGGCGGGGCTGGAAGCCCTCACCCTCTTCTACAGGGGGATGTGAAGTCTCTGCAGAAGAGAGAGCACCTCAGCCCTTTATCCTAATGCAAAATCAGGAAAACCCTCCGGCCCTGGTACCTGGTCTACCTCCACGATGATAGAGGGGCTGGGGCAAGGGGCAGGAGTATGACTCCAGGGAGATCCTTCCACATGGGGAGGGGCAGCCATTACCCCCAGTGCTGATCTTTCTCCTTTTTTCTTTCCTACCCTCATTCTCCCTTTGCCCCATTTCCTTAACTATTTAGCTAATTGCAGCTTATTTACTTTTGTAAATAATTTTACGTTCTTTTTGGAATGGATGGGTCAAATAATTTAACTAGAGTTTATTTTAAAATCACAGGAATCCTAATATTTTCTTAGCATGAAATAACAAAACTCCACACAATTTAGAATGATTCAAGAGGAAGGGATCATAGGAGTCTGAAAATGAGTGAATTCTTTTCCCGAGCCTCTCAGTGTTTAAAGCTCTTCGTTCTTGGTCTGTCTTTAATACCAGCTTTTAAAACTCTGTCTTTTAAAACCTCAAAGGGATATTTATACTCAAAGCCTATTAACATGTCTCGCCTCAGTTTAGCCGTAGTTAATACCTGTAAAGAAGACAGATACTATAAAATGTTCTATCACAAACCCACTTTAGAAGACACTATGCCAAGTTCTTTAACAAAAATTCTAGACCTGATCCCAAAGTGTATTAAGCCTTTTAAGAGACTCAGTTTGGAAAACAATACTCTTATTTCAATGAGGCCATTACTACTTGGATAATTTTTTTTAATTCCTTCTTTAGAATTGCTATTGGAGGCTTCAGAAAGTATTTCAAATATACTCAAACATGACAAGTCTTTGTCCTGTTGAGGGAATCTGATTTTGGAAACAGCCATTTGGAGCTATATTAAATAAATAATGTACCTACTCATAACTGGTGACAAAAGTTTTAGTTAAAAGTTACATGATTAAAGAATCATGGGAAAACTTAATGATTGTGGGTGTGGCAATGATTTCTTAAACGTAACACCAAAAGTACAGGTAACACAAGAGAAAATAGATAAGTTGGTGTTCATTAAAATTAAATAATTTTGTGCATCAAAGAAAACTATCAACAGAGCAAAAAGACAACTTACAGACTGGGAGACAATATATGCACACCATATACCTGATATATATGCATAATATCCAGAATATATAAAGAACTCTTACAATTCAAGAACAAAAAATTAAACAATCCAATTCAAAATTAGGCAATGGACTTGCATACACATTTCTCAAAAAAGCATATACAAATGGCCAACAAACACATGAAAAGATGCTCTGTATTATTAACCTTCAGTGAAATGAAAATAAACCACGAGATACCACTTCACATTTACTAGGATATCCATAATTTTTTGAAAATGGAAAATAACAGTTGTAGAGGAGGATTTGTAAAAATTGGGACCTTCAGACATTGCTGGTAGGAATATAGAGTGGTTCAGCCACTAAGGAAAACAGTTTAAAAAAGTTAAGCATAGAATTACCATGTGAATCAGCAATTCCATTCCTAGGTAGAATCCCCAAAAGAGTTGAAAACAAGGATCTAAAGACTTTTATACAGTCATAGCAGCACTATTTACAATAGCCAAAATGTAGAAGAAATCCAGGTATCCTTCAATGGATAAGCGGATAAACAAATTTGGCACATCCATACAAGGAAATATTATTTAGCCATAAAAATTAATGAAGTACTGATACATGTCACAAAGTAAATGAACCTTGAAAACATTATATAAATGAAAAAAGCCAGACATAAAAGGGCAAATATAGTGTGATGCCACTTACATGAGGTACCTTGGAAATTCATAGAAAGTAGATTAGAGGTTACCTGGGGAAGGGTGGGAAGAGGAGGGGTATAAGGGAGTTACTGTTTAATGGGTACAGAGGTTCTGTTTGGAGAGATGAAAGAATTTTGGAAATAGCAGTGATAATTGTACAATATTGTGAATGTAATTAATGCCACCAAAATGTACACTTCCAAATAGTTAAAATTTTGCCATATAAATATATATAACATTTTTCTGTTATTAAGCACTAATATAAAATTAAGCAAATTTTAGTTATATATTTTACCACAATAAAAAAAATCATTCAGTATTTACAGCAGTTACAGTTGTATTTAGGGAATTCAACAGTCCTGCCTTTACTTTTCTTGACAAATGCCTTGCTGAAATAGTGAAATGCAGTGGCATTTGTGTCAAATTAAACTTTCAGTCATAGATGTCAGTATTTTAAAATACAAAACCAAGATGGCCAGAAAGGGGTAAGACAGCTTTTTTTCTGTGCTTTCTTCTGAAATAAAACATGAAAAGCAGGTAGATTTTGCTGTTCAAAAGAATGTATAACTAACTTATAGCTAGCAATTGAATTGTGGTCCAAACATAGTTCAACATCCCTTGAAAGGGATGTTAGCTAGATTAGGTTTAGTCAACTGGTGTTGGTATTGACACCTGGAATATGGTGAAATCTTCCCAGATGTTGGGAAGCCATTTTCCCCTTCTAGTCCTTGGATGTTAAAGTTCTTTCCTTAGGAGCTGCCAGTATTATGCCGGTGATACGGGACCTCCCCATCACCCCCTCGCAGCTGTGGCTGTTACAGACCGTGGCTCACGGGCAACCCCGCCTCTCTTCCAGAGCATAGGAAACTTGGAAACATGACTGTGACCGTGAAGAAGACTGTTCCCTCCCCCGAGGCCGTGCAGATTCTCTACCAGCGAATGAGATACGAGTACGAGTTCTACCACTACGTCAAGGAGCAGTTCCACCTGCTGAAGCGCAAGTTCGGACTGAAGTCTCGCGTCAGCCGTCCCGCCCTGAGACCCCAGTTCTTTATTCCGACTCCACTGGAAACCGAGGAGCCGATGGATGACGAGGAACAGGACGACGAGAAGTGGCTGGAAGATATTTATAAGAGGTGATACCAGCGCTGGGTTGCCTCCAATGGCTTAATCGCCCTTTTCCAGAAAGTTTTTTTGTTTAGGGAAAAAAAAATCCTAAGGGACTAAATTAATGCTCGGCTGCATTAAAAAGAACAAAACCATTCCCACATGTTGGGGTCATTGGGAGATGCCCGGTTTTGCGGGTTTTATTTGTTTTAATTCTGTTCTGTGTTTTTCTGGCTCCTCGGGTCCTTCCCAGGTACACTAGATGGCTCTACCACAAGGCATCTCATCTTTAAACAGCTTTTCTTCCCCTAGTATAAGAAGAGAAGGGGGAGAAATACAGCCTATGGCCCAATAACTTATCATTTGTAAAATGACTAGTAAAGATATTACCTCAGTGGTAGGAAACATCCAGACTTGTATATTTCAGTAGAAACACAAAACCACTTCAGAGACCAGGGCATATACTCTAGAAGGATCTAAGAGGAGATGGTAAGACAGATGAGGACATCAGAAAAGCGAATGTCCCTGGAAAAGTGGTTTCTGCCCACACGGGCAGAAACCTGCCTCTGGTCCATCTCAGGGGACACTTTCACCAAGAGCAGCATACTTCTCATCTCTGAAAGAACAAGTCGGCTTGTGCCATATCTTTAGCCAGTCCAGAGCCTTGAGTGCCTTTCAAGGTCAAAGTGCATGGCAGGCTCCTTTGAGATACTCCATTTCCAAGCACCATCCTGACAGATTTCAAAGCAGCAGAGCAGGGAGAAGAATTTATTGGCTGTGTAAGGAAGAGTATGGGTGAGACAGAGCAACTCTGGAGGTCATGTGGCATAGGGAAATGGCGGTGCCCTTTGCACCCAATATGAAACACGTGTCTTACCCACACTGCTTGAACTGGAAACCCAGGAACCAGTTTAACTCTGATATTTGACTGCTGTGGCATAAGTTCTAAGCCTGACCACAGACAGTGTATGATCTGTCAGGCACACTGCTGGCCAGCTGGGTCACATAGTGGCTGATATCTTTCACCGTTTAGTCCCTTAAGAGGTACCTGTTTTTGGTAAAAAGGGGTATTGAGTTCTGTGCAGGAAGCTGTGAAACCACAGTCCCATTTACTATGGAATCAGCTCACTCCTGAGAACCCTGACTAGGACATCGGGAAGAGAAGCAAGAGCTTCTGGGTAGGAGACTGCTTGCCCAGCTTTATAAATTGCTGTCTGCCCCCTAAGTGACCTGAGTAGAAGCTGGGCAGTTCCATGGCTCCACAGTATCTCCCATCCCACTCCCATCACCTGCCACCTCTCCATGATGCCTTGGGTCAATCCTTAGAAAACCTGTTTCTTTGGATTCTGAAATGTTTTCATCTTTGACAGCCCTGCCCCCAGCCCACCCCCCACAAAATACATATACTCCTGGGTGGACAGTATACAGCCAGCTGAGAAGTAGGGGTGCAGGTGGTGGTGGCAGGCAGGATGTTTGTGACAAATTTTGTCTCCTTTGTGTTTTTTCTCCTAGAGCCAGCCCTTCGAGGGCGCTAGCAAAGTGTGAGTTGGGAATACTTAATAGTAAATAAGACTCTGACTTTACACATGCTATACATTTTCTACTTTTCAGAAACCAACAAATCTCTCTAGGATTTTTCCTTCGTTCACTAAAATTGGACGGTAGCCAAGATATAAAGCAAGTCATTTGGAACCTGTCGAGTATGCACTAAAGCTACTTTATCATGAGGGGTATTGAGAAGGCTCCACCCCCCAGGAGTCCAGTGAAGGCTGGGACTGTGGAGGCACAAAGTCCAGCATCTGGCCACTTGTGAGCCTCCTTCCTGCCTCAGAGACCTGGGGTAGGGAAGTGAGTAAGGGGAATGTTCTTAGAAGAGGAAGTATCCTTTGTCCTGTTTAGAGAAGCCAGGGCCCTACCTCTAGACTTACTTTAAAAATCAACGTGGAGAACAACTGTCATATTCAAAATAAGAGCAGGAGCGGCTGCCCTCTGCATTGTGAGTCACTTCTATGAAATCACATATAAAGAGTGATTGTTAGTTTACACACTGTGCAATCTCACCATCTGAAAATAAAATTGGCTTAGTGTTCTCTGATGTTGTCAGAACATCAGGACAATTGGTCATGTGGGAAAAAAAAAGCATCCTTTTAGTGCAAGTTCCGTGAGCCCTGCTAGCTGTGTGTTCAAAGGCATTTATTGCCAGTAGTGATCATTACAACATCACAACGAAAGATGCGGACTGATTTATTTACAGGGCCTTAGTGTGATTGTGTCCCAACAAACAGCCTCTGGATCCTAAAAGTCAAGGCACTTCATCAGTTTATTCAGGACACATGACAACATTTCTTTGGCCCTGAGCCCAACATGGTTTGTACTTCATGAAATATATTGTACATTTTACATAGTTTAATTTAAAAAATACATTTTAAGCTGGTTGATCTTTGACTGCCTTATTTATTATAACCTTTCAGCACATTCCAAGGTTTTAGTTACTCAGGAAGGAGTTAATTAAAATGATTTTATTTTGGTCTGATGGATGTTTTTTAAATGGAAAATTATTATTATGAACCTTCAGCCTACTTTTCTTGAGTGCTGTCAAAGTGCTTGTAAATCATTTTTTTTTAAGAAGAAAGAAAAAAATGTGTTTGACATCGATGGAAATTCAAAAATGTATATGGAACTGAAACATTAGCTTAGCTAAAATAAAAGCAATCTGTGTTTGAGATGAAGTGTTCCTTAACTTATTCATTACCTAAGTAAATAAATGTATATAAATAAGTGGGAATTTTTTCCATTCTGTTGATAGCTGGAAATAAACGTGCCTGCAGTTCCTCACAGCCCCCTCAAGCTTCTTAGTTGGCCAAGCTTTTTCCTGAAGATGTGATTTTTGGAAAGATGTATTTTTAAAAGTCTAGAAACTCTTATTCTTGTAATGAGATGACACAAAACAGCTGCTGGCTTTGTTGCTATGGGCACTGGTTGGTTAGGTGTCAGGATGCTTCATCAGAATCCTCAACCACAATAGTGGGTATCTACGCTGGCCACCTGCAGTAACGTGGGAAAGTAAGGCTGTGCTGTCCCACGTCTCTTGGCATGTACTCTGATCTTTTTCTCAGACATGTAGAACCTCCAAAGCTGGATGATCCTAATCTCCCAAGGGAGCAAGTTCTGATCCAGAAATGCTCTTCCTGAGAAATTTCACTGCTGCATCAGATGGGACTTATGGAGTGGGGGTTGGGGGCGTGAAATCCCCATGCTTTCTAGATCCTGGAAATCCAGTCCAACTCCATGTGACTGTTTTGTAGAAGAAAAGAACCCGAATCTTGGTACTAAGTGAAAGAAAAACTCATTTTGATGGTAACACGTTTCACTTCAAATAAGAATCCTAGAGTCTTAAACAGCAAAGTGATAAGTGATTACCTTTCTTTATCATTTAATTTGTTTGCTTGTAACCCAGTCACGGGATGTTTGACTCCGCGTGAACTTTAAAGGCAAAAGTACTAAACAAAACCAGGACTCTGCCCACTCCGGAGCTGCTTGTGTGGTCTGAAGTTCTTTATAAATGTGCTGCTACCTGCGGCCTTATCCAGTGAGCTATTTGGCCTTAAATGAATTTTATACGTAATGGCAGGATTCTTTAAAAGGCAAAATGATGATTCACAGCCATTCAGGAAGATAGTTCTGTGGGTCAAAATTGTGAAACTCCCTTCAAGTAAAAATAAAGAGGATTTATTTAACTAAAATGATTTACTTCCATCTGCTGACAAAGAAGTTGACTTTTTAAAAAGTATTTTGAATATCCTGCAAAAGGAAAGTCTATGTTAAGCTGAAACCAGTATGAAAATTCTGTTAGGAAAAACACATAGGACTTCTTTCACAGCCCAGAAAAGTCATTGTGCTGTAACCCAGTGCATTCGTTGTCTAGAGCTGTCGTAACTGAGTTCCACGACAGAGTGGCTTAAACAGCAAATTTATTTTCTCACAATTCTGGAGGCTAGAAGTCTGCGAGCAAGGTGTCAGCAGCTTGGTTTCTTCTGAAGCCTCTCTCCTTGGCACGCACAAGACTGTCTTCTCCCTGTGTCTCCACATGGTCTTCCTTCCACGTAAGGTCACATCTGTGCCCACTTTTCCCCTTTTTGTAAGGACCCCAGTCATACTGGATTAAGGCCCACCCTGGAGACCTCAGTTTAATTTGCTCACCTCTGTAAAGGCCCTGTCTCCAGGTATAATCACATTCTGAGGTTAGGGCATCAGCACATGAATTTCGTGGGGACATAATTCAGCCCGTAACACCCAGATTACAGCAGAAAAGTTAGAGCAGATGAACCAAACTCCAACTAGGAGCGAAGGAAGCCTAAAGGCACAGACCCCTAGAGCTGCAGTGGGGCTCAGCAGTCGTCTGGTCCATCCCCTCATTTTACAGATGAGGAAACTGAGGTCCAGATGGGAGATGCGAATACATCACAGGCTCACGTTTTCCACTGAGGGTTTGATTAACTTTTGAGTATCTACCAAATTAAAACTATAAAATGATGATAAAGCCGGAGTCTATCTACTGACCTAGAGTCTGGAATGGAAATGATGAGGCACACTCCACCATACCCAGTACCACCTGCCCCCTGGAGGCAGTGCAGGGAGGTGCACTCTGCGGCTCTCCCAGGGGCTGGGAGTGGCGGCTCCTCTTCCACAGAGGGAGGCACTATTGATTTTCAATCACGTAAGTCCTCAGAGACTGGGGTCAAGATAAACATTCTAGATTTTTCTCTCTACTCCAAGGACACAGAGGTTCTTGTTTCTGGATAAAGAGACTTGGACCACATTTGCCCATTTCAGATTATAGAGTTTTGTTTTCCTTAAAGGCAAAATGAAGACTCATGTCCCACTTACTGTAAGGCATTTCAGATGGACCCATCTCAAAAAATAAAATCAAATGAAGCTCATAAAACTAGTTGAAGTTGAGTGTAGACATGCCCCTGGAAAAGCAGAACTAGAGGATAACCAGGCCCTGATCATTCGCAGGCCTCCTCACTCACTCACTGCTCCACTCACTTGAGAATTCCTTTCTGCCTAGGGCAGGCTTGGCTCGGAGCTCCGGTGCTGCAGATTCCCAGGGAACACCCAGGCCCACAGATGTTCATGGGTCACAGAATTGTGAACTGACCACTTGTGCATTTTGGATTTCAACTTGTAAACATGGGGATTCCCTTAAAAAAAAAAAAAGACAGAAAGAAAGAAAGAGAGGGAAAAAAAGGAAGGGAAGAAAAATCACCATGCAAAGGAAAAATGTGAGCTAAGTTTTTCCTTTTGGAATCTTGGCGTGTGGGTGTAGCTATCTTCAATCTGGCTTTCGCCAGACAGTGTATGCTTTGAGCAGGCATGGAGCAATCTGCCTTCCACTGCACTGCCAGAACATTCAGGCTTGACCTGTAACACGCCTCTTATTCCAGTTCTGAGCAGGGACAGCCGGGAGGATGGGCTGCGCCAGACACAGCACGCTGGCTGCCTGGGGCAACTCGGAGAAGAGGTGAAAACCAGGAAGCAGAGCGTCAACTGACTAGGGCAAGGGCTGCGAACCAGCAAAGTTCCCTAGTTCAAGTCCCAGCTGGTCTATTTCACTGGGCATTTGAGTAAATCACTTGACCTCCCCGTGTGTGATGTCAACCCAGCTGGAAAGCATTAGGAAGAAATAGGACGTCCCCTGAAAAGCAAGAGCTGCTTCTGGGATGAGCCTTGTCCCACCAGCCACAACCATGTGCTAGGAGACTGAGCCACAGTCCTTCTGGGGCTGACCAAGGTTTTCTCCACAAGATGCTGTGTCCCCAGCAAAAGAGAATAGAATTACACATAAGTCCAGGTCCATTGATGCCCCCAGTCCCTCCTGTCTCCAAGTGTTTTTGACCAGCATACCTGAGTTGATGGAAAGCAGCGCTTCTGAAATGTGAACGGAGCTGATAAGAGAGGTTCATTCTACTGGATGTGAGTCAGTGTTGTATCCTGTGCTGTTATCCATACAAACCACGCTGTGGATTTCCAATTTTCCCCACATGGAAGTTTGTCTAGATGTGAGTTATAGGATTTATCTTTAACTCACAGCTTATACTAAATACAAGCTTCGTCTAACTCCTTTAACATAGCCTGTGTGTCTGTGATCCTGTTACCAATAAGGAGCTTAAACCATCTTTGTGAATTAGTACAGGTTGTACACAAGGAAAAGTTTCAGTGAAAGTTGAAAGCCTGATAGGATGGAGTCCTGCACTTTCTGGAGTCGTGTTTCTCATTCTCAGAAGTGGCATCACTGCTGTGATGCTGTGGGAGAAATCTGGTAATGATTTTGTGGGCTGGTGGTGTGTTCAGCATGGCCGATCCTTCTGACCCCACTATAGGACCGCCATGAGATGAGACTTTAATATGTTGCATTACTGATATTTCATATACGATAGAGAGTTATGACACTAACCACAGACTTCCTTACAGCCACCCTGTTTGCTGCTTATATCAAATTTACTGCTTTCTTTCCTCCTTTGGCACACTCTCCTATTTGTTCTCCATCTTTGATTGAAAGTTAATGAAATTCTAGTCCAGTGCCTGTTCCCAAAGGATAATTCATGAACCAGGTGTGTGAGATAGCATGGCAAAAAAAACAAAAAAACAAAAAAAAACAAAAAACCATCGTGTGAATTTGGGAGATACTGAAGTTCAAAGACTAACGTCACACAGTACAGTGGTATTTTAAGAGCATGCTAAGGGCCTCAAGGAATATGGAGTTTAAAAAAAATCAATTTATTTTGTCAAACCCTACATTTCTCAAAACTATTTGCCATGAAACTCTTATGAAGACCCATTAATAGCCTGTGGAGCTAGTGTTCTGGAGATGATGCTTTGAAAAGCATTGCTTTAATGTAAGTCATTTCCCCCGCGTTGGAAGAGTGCTTTCCCTCTGCTGTGGTTCGTGTTTTGGTCTTCCAAGGGCCCATACATCCTGCTTGAGAAGAATATATTTGATTAACATTTTGTCAAACAGGAGATGAAGGCAAATAACATATTTAGTAAAATAATTAACAAGGAGCCATCTTTTAATTTTGTTTATTCTCCCTAATTTCATTCGCATCCCTCATGAGAAAGTCTTTTTCAGGTACAACGTTTTGTGCTTTTTAATATGATTTGGATACCTCAGATCAGTTCAGTATTTCCATGACGACTGATGCTCAGATCAAATCGGGTAAAAGACACATGACCCATTTCTACCCTGATCTGCGGTTGGCTTTTCACTAGGAAGGAAGAGAGTGGCCAAAGAGAGATCTCAAGCTGTTCAGATAAGGTTGGTGTTTGGAGACAAGAATACTTGGCTCTTGAATTTGAGCTCGGCTTTTACACACTGGGGTACCTGTTTTGTTCAGTACGCTAGGGGGAGCCGTCTCCACAACAATTTACTCAAGAAATCCCAAGGTCTTTCTAAACCTAACCTTCCTCCCATACCTGCTTATTTTCCGTCAGTGCTTTCGAGCAGTATGGGCCAGAAGGAAGTCATGGTTAAGGTATTTGAAACACATCACACACACCATCAGTTGATCAACAGGTTATCATCTCTCCCAGGCTGTGTAACCTGCTTGAGTTTTGTTACTTTTAGAAAATTACCATAGTATTTTTTAAATTGCTCTTTATCAGATAGTCCTTCCTGAGTGTGCTATATAATTACAACATGATTGAAATTCTTATTCGATGATCAAGAGGTGAGTCATGTGATGACTTGATGATCACGATAACCCTCATGCAATCCCACGCCTGCAGCTATAAAGGTAAGTAGAAAGTAGTGCAATGAAACAAACAAGGACATAGGAAGAAGTCAAGGATGCCCTATTGCCCTGTCATCAAGGCAGCCTGAACCAGAAGAAGATTCGGATAACTCTCAATTCACATTCCTTTAACCTACAAAAACTTACTGGGACCCATAGGGGCTAAATGTGGAGGAGGAGAGAGATCAGTGAAGACCTGAATAAAAGGTTTCATGTGGGATTGTCACTACACCTCTGGAGACAGTGGAATATGTAGAATCTAGCAGGGCAGATCTAAAACACAAAGATCACTCTGCTCTTTCAGCAGATCTGCAAGAAGGGTACTGTACCCTGTTTGTATAATAGGAAATAAAGGCCCCATTGAAGTTAAATAATGAGCTCGCGGGAGCACAACAAGTGTCAGGGCCAGGATGCATATCCAAAAAGGCAAGATAAAAGATAAGACTGAGACTGACTGCCAAGAATTTGGGAAGAAATCTGTATTTTACTCTAAGGGCAAAGAGAAGCTCTTGGGTGTTTCAGAAAAGGAAAGTAACATGAGGTAATAATTTTTCCATTTCTGAGTTAATTAGCAGGTGAACTGGTTATTCTCACTTTGACCTCTCCCCCACCCCACATTCACTGCCCTTCTTCGCAGACTCTCTCTCCCGAGATGCTGATCCTTGTGAACTCTATCACCTGGGCTCTTCGTCTGCTGTCTCTCTGGTGGATTTGGCCAGTGGGTGGCATGTAGGAAACAGGGACCATCTGAATGGAATTCTGACTCTGACTATATAATGGGGGAAGAAATGCAAAAACTCTGTCATCTGGTGTGTGCAGGGGGGGGTGGGCTGGAGAAGAAGGACAGAACCTAGAACTTTAAATTGGTTCCATGACTGATTTCAATCAAAATAGTGTCCTGCACTAAAGTGCTCAGTAAATATCTGCTGAGTTGAATGCACCAAAAGGAGCTAAAATATAGCATTAACTTAAATACTTCCAGCTTGGGTAGAGATGTAAGTCACAGAAATGAGATGATGAGGTAAAAGAGCTGACTTAGTAAGTAGAGTCCAGTTTGAGATGTGTGGCTGTGTTGATTTCAACGTGTTTGCTCACCCTTCCTCTATTTCATTATCCTTAGAGGCAGGATACCCTCTTTATCCCAATGAACGTTACATCAGCCCCCTCAGCCCTCAGTGTGGCCACAAGCAGCTAGGTCTGGGCCCCAAATCCCACCAGTCTACACCTGAGTGCTATACAAATCTAACCATTTTCTAGATGTGCCATGATGTGAAAAAAGGTTGGAAAGCCCAGTTCTAATTTACTATACCCAAAATACACATGGTTTTTTTGTTTTGATTTTTTTTTCCCCATAAAACAAGTTTTTCTTTCCAGGTCCTGCGATTCTTTTTCTTTTACACTAATCAGTGTTTGACTTCTGGGTAAACATATACAGACAGAAGAGCACTGATTCACCATCAATAAGGGGAACTGTTTAATTTTTCTAGCAAAGGTGATGGATTAGAAACCTGTCCAACTTAGACTGCTTCGGACCAATTTGGGTGGAGAACACAACAAAACGAACTGACAACTTGAACAGACTGGCCAACGTTTATCCCAAGAAAAACAAGAATCAGACATTCATTACCATTCTCATGCTGAAAATCATTAACCTGTGACTCTAGAGTCTCCTTTTTAATGAAATGACTAAAAGGAAAAAAATTTCCATAATCATTAATGTTATTTAGTATTGAGCAAGCTAAACCCTGATCAGTAGCCAATCTTAATATTCATTCCCAAAGAGGGTTTTATGTATATTACTTGACAATGAAATATATACATGCTAAAATTAAAAAATATTCAATTAATATTTTAGAATTCATAAATTAAACATACAAAGGGTAGTTCATTTGATTGGATAGTTTAGGAGTCAGAGAATTTTATTTCAACTGAACATACTGTTTTGCACATTTGTGTAGCTCCATATCATGTTTACAAATGCTTTCACATATGTTATATTAACCCTGTGGGTAGACAACTGTATGGATGAGGCAACTGAAACTCAGAGAGGAAAATTGACTTACATGAGGTCACACAGTAGCTGAACTGATTCTAGAACCCTCTGATGCCTTGTCTGTTGCTTTTTTATCTAAATTATGCCTCCATAGCCAGTGTATAGGAAATAATTTTCTTTTTTCTTCGTGCATTAGGTACGCTTACCACATCATGACTTCAGGGTCTCCCTGAGGGTGGATTGCAGTGCAGCATTTGAACTCTTGGCCTGAGAGTTTGATTAAACATAACAGAAACAGCTGCTCCTCATTTGGGGCATTTTTTGAAGCTCTTATTCCAGAACAAGCATTTTTCACAGGGAGATTCTACCAGAATAAGACCTATATTTTATCTGGTTTGATCTTTACTACATTCTACCTATCACTTATAAGCAAATTTTAGTTTCAAGGAAATAAAGAGAAAACTGGCAGTATGACTGGATGAAGGCGTAAACTTGGTTGGGTGGAAATCTAATCTCCCTTCTCCCATCCTTGTATATTAGTATCTAAGTCTTGGAGGAAGTTGGTAAGAATGAGGAAATGGGAGGCGGGGGCAGAAGGAAAAGCTCAGGAATCAGGCTTCCCAGCCTCCCCACACTTCCCCCTCCCTTCCCTAAGAGACTCCCCTTCATTTCACCCCTGGATTTCCAGGCACTTAATCCCTGTGATGGTCAGGTGAGATAGGAGAGACTGGTGTTTTAGTTGTAACTTGCACTGGGGTGGTTGTTAGCAAATCCAAGCCTCTAGCTATTTTCCTGACTCTCGCCAGAACACTCGCTTGAAACCCAGGAGCACCAGGAGCACCAGGAGGGCAGAGGCAAGTTGCTGCTGGCTTCCTCTCCTACCCAGAGACTCAGATCCAGCTCATGTCCTCAGAGCTCAGAGACGACAGATATTTGCCCGTCTATTATGCCCTCTCTTCTTGTCTTCTCTTTCTTTTCTTAAAATAGCATAGATGAAAAATACTGTTCAAGGTTAAAATGATTCTACTTTATCACCCCGAATATGCCTCCATGCTCCAGTGAATTGACAAGATTTATGGTATGTTGTGCAAGTGAACGCAAATCATAGAGGAATCTGATTTGGGGATGGGGAAGGACTTTAAACATGAGCACCATGGGAGAAATCACAAAGACAAAAGTATTAGTATCTCTGAGGCTAAAAAAAGAGCCACAATTAAAAAGTAAACATTGAGATTTACAAATGTTAGCCACTATATATAAAAATAGAGTTTAAAAAAGCTTCTTTTGTATAGCACAGGGAACTATGCTCAATATCTTATAATAACCTTTAATGGAAAAATATATGAAAACGAATATGTGTATGTACATGCATGACTGGGACATTGTGCTGTACACCAGAGATGGACACATTGTAATTGACTGTACTTCAATAAAAATAAACAAACAAAAATGAGATTTTTTTTAAGTAAACAACAACTGGGTGGGGGTGATATTTGCAGCAAAAATGGCAGATGAAAGTTTGAAACTGCTATAGAAAGAGCTTACATAAATCAGTAAAAAGAGCAAAACGTGTGCCAAGGATGTATTGGTTCTCAGAACTTAGCTTCACAAAAAGCTAAAAACATGAAAAAAAATTTCATCCTCATAAATAATCCAAGAAATTTGACTTGAAGCAATGTGACACCACTGTTGATACTTCAGTGACAAGCAAAATGTAAAACTAAAACTTTAAGACATAAAAGTGAGCTAATGTCCAGGACAAGCAGAGAGTATGGTGAAGCACTCACTCTCACTGATAGGAATAAAATTGATACATTTCTGAAAAGTAACCTAGTAATTCATACCAAAACCTATAATACAGTCAACACTGAGATCCTAACAGTTTGGAAGCCCTGCTGAAAGTGCTGATTTCATAGATAAAGCATCAATTCCAAAACCTAGAATCATCCAGAGACATCAGGGAAGTGACTCAAAGTCGTGATCTAAAATACTGTGATAACAATATCTCTCAGCCTCCAAGAAATGTGAGCATAGCTTTTATCTGAATTAGAGTATGTAGGTTACAGGATGTTGAATAAAAAAATATTCAAGGGGGAAGGGATAAATTGGGTGTTTGGGATTAGCAGATACAAAACTACTATATACAGAATAGATAAACAACAATTTCCTACTATCTGTATTCAATAGCCTGTAATAACCTATAATGGAAAAGAATATGAAAAATAATACATTAGTTTCATTATCTTATAGGCAGTCTGGATGTGAACTCAAAACTCTTTCCCACTGGCTGTGTAATTCTAACCAGGCTCCGCGGGTGGAATTGGCTCTATCGTGGCCTGTTTACCACATTGTCCTGGGCAGGCCATTTCTAAAGTTAACAGAAACACACATTTGCCAATAGAGAATACAATTTCCCACACTTTCAGGAGGAATACAGATAGGACTGGATTTGTTAGAGCTTTTTGCTCAGATGAGTTATATTTTAATTAAGAAAGTTGTTCTAAAATTTCACTATGTCAGGTATTCCTAGAATAATTAAGCCATGCTGCAGTATTTTTAACTACTTTTAGCACAGGTAAAGATTTGCTGAAATGGAATTGTCTATGGAGAGCACATGGCCTCACGTAAAGCAACTACTCTTGTAGAGCGTCGCTGCCAACTTGCTAAGATTCTTCTCTTTAGCAGAGCTCAGATATTTTCAGGTTGCCAAATTAATGCAGGGGTTATTTTTAAGCTCATTGAATTAGAAAACATATTTATCTTTCATCCACTTGTAAATTTGTTATCCCAAGCATCACATTCATAAATGAGAGAAGAGACTTGTAATTTTTATGGTTATAACCAGGGTTTGAACAATTCTGTTATTGTCTGTTTCTACAGAGAGCCAAGAAGACAAGTTCTGTCTCCTAAATGAACAGAATGATCTAAGGATCTGAACTAGTCATCCTGGTTTGTCTCTGCTTTTTGAACCTCCTCTGTCCTGCACAGAGCCAGAAACCCCAAGCCAGCCACTTTCTGTGTTAAAAAATATTGTTGATTTCATTTCTCTCACAACTTGGGTCAAATTTTATTCCTGAGTACTGATAAATATACTTTTGTTAATTGTGTGGGTTTGTTGGTTTCAGGTGCCAGAAGCCCAGCGCTAACCAGTTCAGACAAAAAGGAAATCTGTTATAAGAGTAAAAGGTATAAAATCAAAGGAAAAATTGAAAAACAAAAATGCAGGAAGGACTAGGGTACAGGTGGACTCCAGGGCAACTGGAACCAGGAACTGTCTGGTGTCTCTCTGTCTCCTTCTCATTACAGGTCAGCAGGAAATGTGTCCTCCTCCCCTCTTCAAAGCTCCCAGACCTCACTCACAGCTTCTGTCACCACAGAGAAACTGGCTTCTTCTTAGAGTTCATAAAAATCTTGGGAAAAGACACTGACTGGTTTAACTGAGTCAGGCCCCCCAACCCACAAACCGATGAGAAGTGCAGGAGAAAGGTTCTCATGGTGTAGATCACATGGTCCCAGAGACTGCTAAATATTGTGAATGAAGCAGCCACCAAAAGGAGTGTCCTCTTTTTAGATTTGCTTTTGAAAGCACAGTATAGTATTTCTATAATTAGTCACAAGAAACAGCTACTTTTGTGAAAATAAACTATTGAAAATATCATTTTTAAGTTAGGAAAATATAACAAAATTCAGAGAAGAAAATTAAAATCAACCACAATCTCATCACCCAAATACTTACATACTGGTGCATACCTTTCCAGTCTTTTCTCTATACGTATATTCTTTCCTATGTGTAGCATATCATTGAGGTTGTGTCAAATGCACGATTCTACATTATGCTGTTCACTCACATGTAAAAAGAATACTCTTAATAACATTTTATACTTATAAATCCCTTTAGACAGGGCATCTATAATATGTCAGAAGATCCATGAACGTCTTGAATTTATATGCAAAATCTTACAAGCTTATTGGTGTGTATTTCTCTTGGGAAGGGGTCCGAATTTTTGCCAGATTCTCTAAGCGGTCTGTGACCAAGAAAAAGGTTAAGAGCTATGGCATTCAAGTTTTCAAAGCATTTCTGCATAAATTACAATAGACTCAGAGCTGCTGCATATTTAATATTTTATTTGCAACTAGTCTCAAGTGACATATAGGTTCATGACATGTGACACACTGTAACATGTGAATACATGAGTTTGAATCACAAATGTTCAAGCCAGACCTTTTGCTTGTGGGTGAGCCTCGCTGGTGTCCAGCATCTTGGTTCAGCAAAGCGGCCTTATCCTCACACAATAAGTAACTCTTGTGAATGTTACAATGGTTTGCTTTTATAAACCGTGAAGGTTAGCAGTTGAAGGAGGCTGGCAGGTGCGGGGAGGGGAGCAGTGTGCTTTGGAGATGAGATTATGAGAGAGAATTAGGGATCTGAGGAGCTTGAGTTTGGTGAATTACAGAGGCATGGATAGAACTGGCTGAACCATTTTTGCCTAAAATTACCTGAATTACTAGGGCTCCCAGAGTCTGACAGAGCTTAGAGCAGTGACTTCAGGGCAAGTGCATTTGGATAATTCAAAACTAAAAGCCAAATTTTTTAGGCAAATTATTAAGGTTGTCTATATAAATTAAATAGTCAACTATTATTCAAGTCTCCTCTTCGTGGTGAATTGTTACAACTTCAATGGATTTAACCCTCTTTGATTCTGCTCTGGTTAAGTTACTCGATGGTGGCAAGCTTTCCTTTTCGCTTAGTGCAGCCCCGCTCTCTCCTACCTCATAGAAATCATGTTCTCTGTTTTAAGCACACACTTTTATCTTAATCTTTGTTTGCCAACTCAGTTGTGGTATTTCGCTGGGATACCCTTTCACTCTCAACAAGAACCACATACACATTTAAACTTGCCCTGCGTCTGCCCTTCTGTGTTAGCCCAGGCTGAGAGTAAACAAGCCCGAGGGGCCACGTGTGGTACATTCTCAGGGGGAGCCAGCTCTCCACCTGCTTCCTGTCATCATGGCTGCTGCTTAAAGTGCCCCTGTCAACCTCAAAAATATAATAGCCAGTTAATTTACCAGCAAAAGCAAGTTTATTCAAGAAGAGCTAGGAGAACTATGTTAACTAGGGCAGAGCATCCCCAACTCCAGAGAACAAGCAAGGGGAACTTGCTTTTATAGGGAAAGGGGAGGAGTTACAAGGGGCTGATATAACCAAAGAGTCCATTGGAGGAAGCTGGAAATCCAAAGTATGGAGGTTCCTCATTGGTTGGACTACTGAGTCTCTGATTGGCTGGGCTGTCACCTGGCGGAGAGAACCTCCCTATCACTTCTTCTCCCTGCTGGGAGGTAAAGTAAGCAACACCTTCCTACTGGAGATGCAGGTGTCCATCTCTTCCTGTTTGGAGTAACTAATGGTACATGGTAGGGTTTGACAGCTCACCCCAAAGGCCTGTTCCAACTCCAATTTTAGTTGAGATTTAATTCATTCCACACCTCCATTTAATGCCTCCAGTCATTCACATCCATTCTCTGATTTGCCCTATTGATAGGTGTTCGTCACAGTCATTTTTCTCAGAAATATCAAGATCCATTACTCAATTATAAAATTCTTTTAAGTTTCTCAAGGTTAAACTCACACTGTTTCTTATTTTTTAATTCCCATTTAGCACATATGAAGCAGAATTTAGAGTTTACCTTGATGAGTGAAAAAGGTATTAATCAAATAGATTCTTTACTACACAGAAAGCAACTAGACTGAACAGCTGAGAAAATCCAGTGGAGACAGCTGGGAATTATTGGGCCCAAATTATTTTCCAACTCCTCATAACTCCAACCTGATTTTCAGAGTCTCTCCTGGCCTCATTTCTCATTTTTTCAATGGTACAATTTCCCTGTCTCCTCACTGGGATGTTAAGAATAATCCTGAAATCCTACTGGTAAAATGCTTGAGTCTTTCCAAAGAAAATGACCCAATATCAAAAAAGAGCACAGGGCTAAAATAACTCTCAGTTCCACTCAGAATATATAATGAATAAACTTGCCCTTTCCCCATTACTGAGTTAAGGAATTACTCTATGCAGTGATCTGGATTTTAGTAAGGCAAATCCACTTGAAAAATAGTTGCCAGTGATTAATTTTTTAAGACAGCCTTCAAAATGTCACTTCATTCCATTTCTATAAATTTAATTGCCTATTTTCCATCAAGCTAATTATTTGCTTCTGTTTTCTTTCTTTATTAATTGATAATACTTCCAGACCTAATATTGATGCCTTACAAAATAGCCTTCTATTTAATAACAACCCCCAGGACATATTAGCATGTCATAAAAACCAGTCACATCTTCACCCAACAAATGGACGTTAAATGCAATCCAAATTCTCCAGCCAAAATTTTACATGTAAATGTTGCTACTGGGCTGTGGGTTCCTGATCCCCAGGCCTGTTACACTTCCTTTTTTTTTTTTTTGTTCAGCACCCAAATTATTTATCCAATTTTGATTGTATAATAGCAATAAAATATAATTTTCCTGGGAAAGTTGTTACAGATGGAAATGTTCATTTATTCATTTGTTCAACATATTCTTATGAAGGCCTTACTGTGTGAACATATACTTATGAAGGCCCTACTATTTGCCAGGCACGGGACTAAAGCTGAAGACTTAGCAGTGACCAAGATAAAGTGTCTGATTTCAAGAAGCTAATGTTCCAGAGGAAAAGGTAATGAATTTCCATTTTTATTTCTGGATTCCATTTCTTTCCTGGATAAAGCAAACAAATAAAGAAAATTTGATAGTGATAAATAATATAAAGAAAACAAAACAGGGTGAATGACAAAAAAAAATCATTGGATTAGGGTAGGCTTTAGATAGTTAACTAACTAGTTTGTTTACACAATTCTTAAAACTTCAGGATAAATTTTTAGTAAACTGTTTCAGAAATCAAAAAGAAGAGTCTTTTTCAAAGTTGTTTTTATTTAGAATTTTAATCACTAATTTCTGACAACCCGAGCAACAGAGTCCCTTTTCTCTCTTTTGAAGATTGAGGCAAATGATCTAGAAATGTAATTGCATGGATGTTAACAACCAGAGCAGCTACTAAAGAATGTGTGATCACTTTCTTACTAAGACGCCAGGAAAAGAAAGACCTAAATACCATTCTGTGTTACTGCTTCACTTCAATAAACCCAAATCAGGGGGAAGACATAGCTAGATAAGGTGAAACATGCAGCGCTAGGCTACTTCCTTACAAGTCTCATTTCACCCTGTCCTGGGAATCCATATATTTCCTAAGTGGGAAAATGGATGCAAGAAGTGAAAAAAAAAAAACAAAGAATAAAGCAAGGCAAGTTTGATCACAATTGATGCTTTAATTCACTACAGTAAATGGTTTCTTCTAGACAGACGTCTTTTTATCAAAATTTAAATGGCAAAAATATATCAAAATAATGTTCTCCTCAAGAGGAAAAAGAAAAACCACAGAGCCAGAGTTATCACTGGTCCTGATTTGGAAAACAATGGATTCTAAATTCTTAAACACTTTATCAAGCATTTTCTTTTGGGCTTTTGGGAAAATCTAGTCTCAGGTGATGCTTATAATTCACAAGAGTGAGTTAATTTGTTTGGATGAAAACTGGACTCATTAGTTACAGAAACAAGAAATGAGCAGTATAATACACGCATACGAGAGCACACAACACACAGAGCACACACGCACACACTCAGATGACCCTTTGCACTTCGGCTTATTTCACTATATTAACGTCAGGGATCACTATAGTTTTAAGGGATTGTCTTCTGGCTTCTGCTCTGATCATATTTCTCTACCTGTCACATCTGCACCACATTTCCTGCTGTAGTCAGATAACCAGTCTAAAGTCACCAAAGATAAAACTTACAGCCCACAAACAAAGCCAGATGATTCCAGAGGGCCAACTAAAGCAACATTTGCTTAGGTGCCTGGCTCCCTCCCCAGTGCTCATGGCTCAGCTTTCAGCTTAGGAGAAACCTTCTGGGAGCTGGACCTGACCCTCGAGAAAGTACTCTTCCCTGGCACTCACTGCTCTATATAATAAATGCCCCTCTCACCATTATCTGACCCTCTAGGCCACACCCTCTATCAGGGCAGGGACCTAGCCCCTCTTGTTCACTGCTGGGTCTGCATCACCTAACACAGCACTTGGAATGAATGAGTGAACAAATGAATGAATGAGTGCACTATTCCTTTTCCTCTGAGCAAAGGAAGGTGAGGAAGATGTGGTGAGAAAGAGGAAGATGAAATAAATAGGAGAGATTGAGAGGGAAAGAAAGAGACAGTAATGTTACCGCTTGGAAACCATCACCAGGGTTCAGCCAGGACTGGAAGGTCCCTGGTCCGCTTCTAAGGGATGCTCCATGGGTATTTTATTTAAATATTTAAAACATATAAAAAGAAAAAAATTGAAGAGAGAAAATTATTCAGTATGGGAATCTGACTCTGAAAGAACCAAGCAGGTAGGTCTAATAAATCAGGCTTTTCCTCTGCTCCATGGTGTGTGGAATGATTTACTACAGCCATAAAGCAAACTAACGGACTTTGAGCTGAGAGACACTCTGGAGGCCTGGAGCTGGGATGGCGCAGACAGGGCTGTGTTTGAAGACGTGGCTCTGAGGCTGAGGGGGTGGACGACTCACAGTCCACGGGTGACGGAGTTCAAAGGGAGAGAGGCGTCACCAGCAGCTCTGTCCACGGCTGATTAACACCACGGAATGTGAAGTCAGCAAGGGAAGGTTGCAGATCAAACTGCAGATTTTCTCAATCAGTCCCCAGTTGGCAGTGCTTCGTTCAAGTGCAAGAGGGCCATCACACAATTCCATACTGTTTGTAAAAATCATGAGCACGCTTGAAATAGAAAAAAATATGCTCAGGCTTTCCCCTGCAATGAAAATAACCGTGCATAAAACTAAATAAGAGAGGCTTCAGGGGAATATTAACTGATTTGCACATTCTGTCATTTTGAGAAACAAGACATACAGAGACTCTAGGGAGGAAACATGGAAATCTGAAAGGAACAAGAGACTGCAGCTTAGAGAAGAGATGACCTTCCACTAAAATGCCCCGAGTATTTATGCCCTACTGACAGTTTATCGTCAAACTTGAACCCAACGTCCTGTGTCAGCAAATCCTAAGTCAAATATTTCAGCACATTACCTAGGCCATGGACTTGGCCCTGGATTCTAGAGCTGTGCTATTCTTCAACTATGATGAGTTACTTTGTATAAAATAGAGGTCCCAGACTTTCGGAATTTACAGAACAAGAAAAAAAAAAAAGAATAGAAATATGGATCCAAAATAGGATTGTCAGGGTGGTTTTTTGGTGGAGTTTAAAAAAAAAAAAAAAGAGGCGAAAGAGAAGGAGAAGAAATGGAGGAAGAAGAGGAGCAGCAAGGGGGAGGGGGAGAAGAGGAGAGGGGGGAGAGAAGGGGACGGGGAGAGAAGGGGAGGGGGAGAGAAGGGGAGGGGAGAGGAGGGGAGGGGAGAGGAAGGGAGGGGAGAGGAGGGGAAGGGGAGATGAGGGGGAGGGGAGAGGAGGGGAAGGGGAGAGGGAGGGAGAGAGGGAGAGAAGTCTGGGAAGAGGAGAAGAGAGGTACTATCTACCATCACCATGATTTTGAGAAACGAATGAAGAGTTTAACATCAAAACAAAGCCAAAAACCAACTAAGAACATAATCTCCAAATTAAAAAGATGTGAATTCATGTTTATGAACAAAGTCACTTGTTTTTATTTTCTCACAGGCAGGCTTTGGGAAACCAACGAATGGAATAGGGTGGGGTTTTGCAGTAATACAGGTTCAAATCCCGACTCTACCAGCTACTAACTAGGACAGGCGGCTTCAGGTCCCCCAGACAAGCTCTCTCTTCTGTGAGGCAGGGACACTCACTTAAGGGCAATGCTGAGAAGGGAATGAATCTGGCACATTAGGGCTTAATAAATAATACTGCTCTTATCCTTGGGCCCATCCTGCTGGCCCTCCTTTATCTCTAAGTGTGATTACCTGTAAGTGTGGCGGTTTGGCCAAGGATGGAGAGGAAAGGTCGCTCTGATGCTCCGCCTCTCCTCTCTGGGATCCTGTCCTCTTCCCTCTTAGGGAGTTAAACTTGACCTCACCTGACTAAGGACGGCACCTGAAGAGACAAGCTAAGTGGGAGGGGCCTCCGGGTCCCGCCCATCCCGGAATTCTCCTGCGCCAGCGCTGGAAGCCTGCTCCGGCTGCTAGGAAACCCATCATTTTGATTTAGAATAAAATTGATTTGTTTGTCGACCGTAAAGACAGATGGAGTAAGTGTTGCCAAAAAATAGAGGATTTGGCCGGGACTGGTTGTTACATCCTGTAGAGCTTTTTAGCTACAAGATTTATATCAGAAAGGAAGATAGGGCTGTAGAATGTGAGAGTTGAGTGTGATCCCAGCCCTCCCAACTTCGCTCCTGTGGACAAACAACATGCAGATTTTAAAGAGAAAAGCTAGGGCTCTCGATCTGAGATGTTCCGGACAAAATGATTTCACCTCCTCACCGGGATATTCTGAAATGCTCTTCTCTGTGCTGATTGGCTCAGAATTAGAACTAAACTCTGTAGCGACCTCATTTGAGAGACTAGGGCGCTGAGAACCAAGGCCCTTCCCCGGGAACCGCGAGGAAAGCCGTCGGGAGAGCTGCTCTCAGCTGCGTCTTTATTGTTCCTCTCTTCGCGCCTCTGTTTCCAAACAGGAATGGAAAACTAATGCCAGCCGATTGTCTCTGACAAGACGGAGGCAAAGATCAAAGAACACGTGTGAGAAAGTGCCCAGCACTAGGGCAATATGGTGTCGTTGTGGTCATAGTAATATTAATGGAATTTCAGCTTCGTTCTTTCTGTAAAGGCCTGAAGCTAAAAATGAAAACACAATAAATAAAATCCATGCCTGTCTCGGTCTACAAGACCTCATGGAAACTCGGCTATCAGCCACGGCTTAACCCAGATGCTGGTGAGGGTCTCCTGCCTCTTGCCACGCCAGGGCTCCAGCCTGGGCTCCAGCACCACCACGCATTCCAGCTCTGCAGCCCTTGGGGCCTCGGGACTCTCTATAGGATTCTTGTGTTTTCCACATCTCCTCATGGCCTCTTCTCCCCTGCGTTCCTGCTTCCTTGTGTTGAGGTTTGGGGAGCATGGGTGGGGCAGCGAGAAGATGCAAAGACAGGTTTGGCAGCACAAAAGTCTTCAGAGGGATGGCTGGCCCCACCACCTCACCTGGGCCTTTTCTCCTGCCATCCTTTCACCCTCTTCATCCATCTCCCCCCTCCCTTCAAGAACAAACCCCGCAAATTCCTCACATTGTCTCCCGAGGAGTCACTTCCCCTTCCTGAGAGCTTGGTGCTGGCTGACATCCAATGGGTCTCACCCAGAGCCAGCAGGCGAGCAGGCGCATCAAGGCTTCTTTTCAGGCAGAGGCTGATTCTTCCTGAACAGGAGTTCAGGTGCCAGCTGTTAAAATAAAAACACCTGGCTAGGAGAGCACTGCTCTAACTGCAGTGAGGACAGACTGGGGCTCACAAGATGCTTCTCTCCACCAACAGCCCCAGCATCGCCTGGCTTTAACTCCTTAGAAGTACAAACTTGAGGGCAGCAGACCCGTGAAATCAAAAACTCTGAAGGCACAGCCTGGAGATCTGTGACGTATAAGGATCACTGAATGCTCTAAAGATGCTCAGAGCCGCTATCTCATGTACCAGTTACACAGCCTCCAGTGCAGTGCTTGGTGGAGAGCAAAATTTCAATAAACGCTCATTGAATCAATGAGTAGAGAAGGTACCACTTGCCCAGCTCTCTGATGCCACGCGAAGAGGAAGAGAACGCAGCATATAAAACACAATGTCTGCTCTTGTGACTTGAAACCAGCAACAATGAGAAGACAACGCGTGAATGTGAAGTCTTAGAGTGACAAGTCAACGTACAGATCTTTAGCCCATGTTTTTTAATGATGCAGACGAGAGAACGGAGACCACACAAATTGACGGAGGTGTGAGGGAGCAGAGTCCTCCCAGGACCCAGCTGTCTGGGTATCCCGGCCTCTGGGTGTCCTGGGATTTCCTGGCTCCACCGCCCCTCTGAGGTGGAGGATGATTAATGGCTGGATTTCATGGTTCAGTCCTCGAATCTGTAGGGGCTCTAAGCGAGGACTCAGGGTAGGCTGGAGGCGTTGGATAAAGTCGTGCTGTTGATGGGGAGCTCGTGCTGGGCTTCTTTTCAGAACAAGAAAGATCTGGATGAGCAGAGATTTATGGGATTTTCTCTTCCGGTTTTGGTAGCAGTCCAAGGCGGGGAGAGAAAACAGCCAGCTTTTATTTAGTGGACATAAATTGTATTTGCCCAAAGAAGGAATCTAGATCCAGCCAAGCAAAGATGCAGGCCAGGCCCCCAGGCCTAGCAGGAAACTGTAGCTGGGCTCTGGGGCCCTAAAGGGTGCCGGTCCCCTCCAGCCCTGACTTGCCTCTCGAGGATGCGGAGGCTGAGGTTCATTCTTTCCCTTCACCTTGATGCTGATCTTGGCTTTTTCACTTCTCACTTCTTGGACACGTCTGCCCCTCTCTTCCATCCCATCCTTTCTTAGTATAATCAACAGCAACAACAAAGTCTGATGATTTCTCTGAATCAAAGTTTCCCCCACCCACACGTCTGTGTCACTGCCAGCAAAAGGTCCTCTGAGCAGTCCGAACCTTGCAGGACTTGTGGTATGGATGAAGGTGAGTGGGAGGTGTGAAAAAGCCAAGTGAAACCTTGACAGTTTCCCTTCACAGAAAGTAGGTTGGAGCCCAGGGGAGTTACAAAGAAAAGAATGCTACATTCACTCATTTTGAAAAGAATGTCTAACCTTCAACCTACAGCCCATTGGAAGCATGTGAGCCTGGAAGTGACATTTATCATAAAACCTCCAGCAACAAAATCTGATACACCACCGATGTGAACGCACGCATGAATGAAGTACTGAAAAGAAGGAAAGAAAGTAGGGTTTTTCAAGAACTTGAAGGGTAAAATACCCACGCATGAGTGGGAAGTTGTCTTTCAACAGGATTATAGATTGATAAGCTCTAGGGCGCCCACCTAATGATTGATAAGTGGCTTTGTTAGAATCTTTGTCAAACTGAAGGTAAATACAGTGTGTTCAGCTACTGAGGTGATAACCTAAACTATCCTGCAAAAGAAGCTAACTGTCCTTGGGACTAACTACAAATCACCTAGAATTTCAGTTGAGCATATTTGTTACAAATTTCGTCACGAATTTCTGTGTGGAGGGAGGGAGTACGTGAAATTTAAAGTCAGTAATTCAATAGCAGGGCGTCTTCAGAGGCTAAAAACTTTTTTAAAAAAAACAACTTTCTGTGTTATACCACAGAACAAGAACACGCAGCGATGCTGGTCACGTAGCAAGGAAATACCTGTGTATTCCAACTTGACAAGTACGATGTTACTGTCTGCGGGGGAAAAAGAACACTTCTGAAGGTCACCAAGCATTTTATGACCGGAAATCTAGATACCCTTCATAATTAAGCTACAATGTACTTAGTACTTAGGTTGAAAGTACTACTTCTTTCACCTAATTTTTTGAAACTCAACTCGCTCCACCTGTTCGTGTACTTTCTGAGCTTTTCCTGGAAAGAGGTCAACATCTTAGAAACGTAACTGCCCTGGGGCTGGTGTGCAGACTGGGGACCCTGATCGCTACCTGGAGTTCAGGAAGCCTAATTCTCAGTCTGAAAAATGACCAGAAGTTACATATTTCTCCCCTCTGAGATCTTAGCAACTAAGCACGTTAGCATGAAAGTTCAAAGGAGATTCTTGGGATTTCTCACCAGAGTGATTCAGCTATGCGCTATGTAACAGAGGACCTCAGTTATCTGGGGGTCTTTGTCCATCTTCAGTGTGAAGAGCTCAGTGATCACAAACAGTAAAGTCACTCTGATCCCAAATAATTGAAGAAAGAAGCAGTCTAGCCAGTTGTCTATTCATTTCATCAGCTGTCTCCCCTGCTCTGTTATTGTTGTTCTCATAATTCATGTTCGTGTTTGAATCCTCAAACTATCCTATGAGCTCCTGTAGGGCTCAGTGCCTGATATTAGGGGACATTCAACAAATGTGTGTTAAATGAATAAATTCATTTTTCACATGCTACAGCAATGCAATTCCTGTTTTAAAATTCAAGGTATTATTTTATTTTTGTATATTCAAGTTATTTCAAGATATTAAACTTTCTCTCTCAAGTTAACCATGTGTGAAAAAATGTCTATTTTATGTCAGTCTCTTGTGTTAGGTGCTAGTAAGTTTTTAAAAAGCAGCAAGACTCTTAAGAGCTCTGAATGCAGATGTGCTAATAACTAGCATGTTCCAATGTCTGCAGGGTGCGCTGTCCAGTGGAATCCCCACAGCCATTCTGAGGGAAAGACGTAATCTTCATTTTACACAGGTTCACCTCTGGGCTCAAGAGGTGAAGTAAATTACCTGAACTCACATTGCTTAGAAAGAAACAGAGTTGGGATTCAAATCCAGGTCTTTTGATTCCAAATCCCATACACTGTAATTCCTTCTAAATTAACATCCTGAAATACAGAAGACACCAATATTACAGTGAGGGAGTTGACTGAAGTCAGTTTTCATCTCAAAGCACATTGCGGAAGCTGCTCCCCTCACTGTTTCTCCCTGTCCGTCCTCTCCTGTTCGCTCCCCTCCTGACCCTACCTCCACGCCCTGCCCTCTCCCAGCCCCTGCCCCATCTGCACGCTTCTGTTACACGCATCAGCAGACGCCTGAGGGGACCACTGTTTAGCTCACCGTAACAGTTATTTGGATTCCTGATAAATGGAAGTTTCCCTGTGAAAGCAACACTGAAACACACCCCTTTTCAAGTGTTATCGCAGAATTTGCAATGATTTTTTAAAACGGTATTGATGACCTGAAACTGCACTTGAGAAAGTGACTTTATATCATTTTATAAGACTGAACTGAGTTAGAGGCAGTGTTCCCAATGCTGGTCCCTGTTTGTCAACCAAACTACAGAGGTGGGCAGAGGGAGGGCCAGGCTGGGCTGGGGCCTTGGGTCCCTGGGCCGCTCACCCTGGAGCACACATTCTTGACTTTCTCCTTCCACCCGTAATGCTCTTCTGAGTGTGAGGCAACCTTCTCTGACCATCTCTGCCTGGCCCTGAGAAGTCTGGTGCTCTGTTACTTGAAAGGAAATGCTTATTATTATTATTCTCAGATTGGTCCCCAAGGAAGAGAAATGATGGTTCCTGCGCCAAATGTTTATTCAATGGAGAGTGAGAAAATTCAGGCGACATAAGGGAGAGATCTCGTTCTTGCCAAGAGGACGGGCGGTGGCTCCAAAAAATAAGATGTTGCAATGCTTACATCACAGACGAAAGTCTAATCCTTCCCTTTAACTTCCCAAATGCCTCTAAGTTACCATTAGTCTAACTTTAGCTAATCTCACCAATGGATCTCATTCTGCATTTTATACATTTAGTGGCAAATTGGAGATTAAGTGAGGCTCAAAGGACCCCTCACCCACAGTAACCATGATGCTTAGAGAAGAGTTGGGGACATGCAAAAGGGTTGTCCTTAGTTCTATTTGACTAAAATGTAATTTGAAAGACAGCCCAGCACAGGCCCATTTGGTTTCTTGCATGAGACCTGGAAATCCATTCTACGTGGGGAAGCAGAATACACAGGAAAATGAACATATCCTACGGTCTCTGCTCCCCAAGAACTCATGAATCAGTTGGGAAGGCAAGATCGAAACTGAAGGAAAAATCAAACAGCGATGTAAGGAGCAAATGATGAGAAAGCCAACAAAATGAAAAATGATCGAGAAAACTGCTGTAAGTTCAAGAAAGGGAGAAAAGACCATACCATCCCACCAACAAAACAAAACCAAACAAAACAATTGTGACAGTATTAGTGGTTTAAGAGTGGCCATGTAGTTCACCACTGTTTAAAAAGAAGGTAGGTTTCTGCTAAAGGACTGTAAGGACTAGACGTATTGACATGGGGTGAGACCCAAGCTTTAGGGTCCGTCCACTGAGCCGAGCCTCTGGCTCTAGGGAACACCACATATTGCTTTACCATTGCTACTAATCATGGAAATGGCTACATTCATTTCTTGATCCTCCTTAATTCCAAGCCAGTATCCCAGTATGACCAGAAAATCAGTTTTGTCTTTTTTTTTCATTTTAGCACATTTGTTCTTATTTATATGCCATGAAAAAAAGAAGCAAAATTTTGTCCTATGTCCTGTTTTCGCAACAGAAGTTAAAACGGGCAGTTTCCATATGTCAGTTCACGGGCAGCACGCCACGTGGTTCCTGGGAGGGCAAGACCTGCTCTGGCCCGGAGGGGAAGCATGCGGCCTCCTTACAGCTCTGATGGTCTCCGCTCAGAGGGCCACGCCCAGGGCTAGGGCTCAGGCCTCAAATACTGCAGGTTCCTGCCCTGCTCTCCTCGCCCAGACCATCCCCTGAGTCTCCTATGGTTTAGAAAGGAATGTGTTTACTTCTAAGACTGGGACCCTGAGCCTGAAACATGATTGGCTGCCCTTATGAAGCAGAAATTTGGGCCAACCAGGGCCTATCCAGAGAGATACGCGTGACTTGTAATAACTAGAAAACATGTGCAGTTGGTTGTGAATGATAACATATTAGGATGTTTTCAAATAACATAAAGAACTTTTGCTGTTGGGAGACTGACTACCTTGGCTGTTTATTAGATCCAATTGCAAGTAGAAACTACTCTTTTAAAAAATGTTGTGGTCTATAGTCCAAAACCATGGAAACCAGCTCTCTCTGCAAACAATGAACCTGCTTCCAGCCAAGGCAGCGAGAGATTCTCATTTCTCATGATTTTCTTCCAAATCCCAAACAGCAATGCCTTTAAAATGCACAAAAGAGCAAGGAGCCTACTGAATTGGCAATTATTCCTGTTCCTTTTTAGTAAAAGAAGGGAGAGCATAGAAAGGTCTGTGTTTTGCTCCTTTGGGTTTCCAAGGACAAGATGGCCTTAGGACAAGTTAACCCTCAGCATTAAGAACTGCTCAGGGCTGCAGTGGGAGAGGGTTTTTGCATTTTCAAGGCCAAGGTATGTTTTCTTTCCATCAAAGGCATTGTTCCAGGGGGAAACCAAAATGTACTAGTTTCAGAAAGAACCTCGTAGAAACCGCACTGCTTTTCAGCACGGTTATAGTCAGCACATAGTTTGCCAGTTATAAACCACCCTCCCCCTCATTCTCCAGGCCCAGAGAGTCCGCAGTCCACTTCCCAATCATACTCCTGCAACAAATCATGATAGCCCGTGTAATTTGGAATTTTTAAGTACGCGCCAAAATGTGGGTCCTGTTATCAAAGCCATCTTACAAGGCCCGACCTGTTCACCCACTGGCTGACCCAGGCAAAGCTGGGAGACAGCAAAGGCCCAACACTGGTGGAGGCTGCCCACCACCCTGTTTCCCTGTGTCTGCAGATCCAAGGTAATATCCTCCTTGACCAGGGCCCTCTGTTCACATGGGACAGCTGGCTGATATACAGGTCCACATCCATGCAGGGCATTAGCAGCCCAGGCTGGCTTGTTATCTCCTCCTAAGAACTTTTCTGCTGCCCTAGAATGGGTTAGATTACCCCACTGTGTTCTCAAAAGATCCTGCCCTTCTGCTGTCCTAGCGTCCTTCCCCCAGTCCACACTGGCCACGGGACTGAGAGCTCCGTTCTGTTCACGGCTGGTCCCTAGTCCCCAGTTCAGTGCCAGGCACGCAGCAGAAGCTCAGTAAAGATTTCCTGAATGTTCCTGGAAAGATGATGCTCACAGAGACCCAAGCTAGCTCTCCAGTCACTCAAATAGAATCTCTACTGGTGCAATTTCAGTGAAAGAACTATCTGGGTGAGAGGTGTTTCGAGCAGAGGCAACTTGTGAAAACTCAACAAATAAGGTAGTACCTACTTATCAGGCCTGCCTGCATAAACTGTAACCTTTGTAGTATCCTGGAGTGTTTCGAGACTATGATTAAATCTATACACCCTCTACCCAGAGAAAAAAGTTTATGGGAACGCGTGCACGCGCACGCACACACACATGTACATGCAGTCTTGTCTGCAATGTCAAGAAATGAAAGGGTCCACTGAAATACAGTTTTGGAACCCCAGGCGAATAACCTCTGCTCCGTCTTACTTGGATAGTGTTCTCCATTTCTACTCTAGACTTCTACCTCCCTGAGGGCAGGAAGGAAAACATAGTCAGCCCCGTGTATACTGGAAGTGACCACAGTTCCTTGCACAGAGTGGGAGCTCAATAGATGGTCAGTGGAAAAAAATACACACATGCTAACAAAGGGTGACCATTGGCCAATAGCTTCTGTGCTTTCTGTCCACACTCACCCCCCAAGAAACTGAGCAGAAGAGGGAGTAGGGGTGCTCCTGGCGCTGATGCAGACTGAGTGACCGGGGCACCTGCCTCTGTGCTCCACTCTCCTCTGTGTGAGGGGATGATTGGAAAAGGTATGGGGGGACTCCAGCTGTCACAATCATTAGGGATGCCCATCTGTGTTTACTGGGCCAGACACCAGACATTTTGCAACGTGCAGGCAAATCCTGCATAGCAAAAAATTGTCCAGAGTCTCACACAACCTCCACACATGCCATCAGATATTCACCTAGGTGAAAACATGTTTATAATCCTGTGATCCTAGGTGTCAGCTCTGTGTTACATATCACAAAGTAATCTGCGTTGTTTGAAAGTTCGCTGAATTTTCCAAGAAAGTGGCTACTGCTTAAGTCAATGTAAGATTGTACATTGTTTGGTTTGGAACTTCACCAAAAATCGTTCAACTTTTGAAAAATCACAATACCAGTGTCTACACCTCTGATGGGATTTGAATCCCCAGCACAGCACACCGGCGGCAGGCTGCGTGGGAGTCTATGTAGACCTGGGAGCTCTGACTCCTGCCTCGTGTCTTCCAGCAGAGCTGCGCCCAAGCATCTGCACATTTCAGTGCATATTCTTCTTTTAAATTATTTAATACTTCTCCTTTATATTATAGTAAGGGCATTCTACTGATTTTTAAAATTGTGTGTACAGGTCAGTTTTATCATCTAGATTTTTAATTCCTAGAAAGTGAAAGTAATGTAACAAAAAAGGGGATAAGTCTGACGGTGAACTACGGCAGTACCATTTACATGGAGAATCACATAAGGGTGCTCAGATGCAAGTAACGGTGTGCTAAATTTGGCTTAAGAATAAGACAAAGACATTTTTTTCCCCATAGAACAAGAAGCCCAGAGACAAGTACTTCCGACATTGGTTTAGGGGCTTAATGAAATGGAAAAGAAGCCCGCGGACGTCCTGCCACCCTCAGCGTGTGAGCTCTGACCCTCAGTCTTGACCCTTTGTGGACACAAGGGGACTGTAGCCATTCAGGTTGTATCCAAAAGGAAGAGGTGCTAATTTTTCCTTGCTTGGCTCTTTTTATCAAAGAGGAAGACTTTTTGCAGAAGCTCCAGAAAAGACTTCCCTTCTGGCTTCATTCACCAAACTTTAACTAGAGGCTCATGGAAATTTAATTAGATGCCTATGGCTGCAAGGGAAGCTGGGAAAGCCAGCCTTTTCAGAATTAAGTAGAAGTGGGTTCTGCTGGCGAGGATGTGGAGGGAGGGTGGTTATAGGTTGCAGTCAAAATTGTTGGCTACTCACGGTGGCATGATTTCTCATAAACAACAACAACAAAAAAACCAAAAAAAGAGCGAATGTAGCTTTCAGAATGGTGTATCTATATGTTTATTCTTGAACCAGATGAAAAGATTGTGCAATTTTTCTGTTTGGTGGTATTGATTCTTCATGCTCCTTTGTTCTTAGGTGCCGTGATTTGATACCAACTCAAGTTGGCATGTTCTGTGCTCAAAAAAGATTCAACTCTGCCACCTACCTCACATATTTGGTGTGGATATCAAATGAGAATATGTTCAATTATACAACACTCTTTACACGTGTAGAATATTCTTGATCTGATAGCATCAACCCCAAAAAATAGTTAAGGAGCTTAACTGTAAGTTTATTTTAAACCCAGTTTTACAGCCTAAATGGGATTTGAAATGAAAAAAAAAATCTGCATATTTGAATTGAAATCTTATAATATAACTTACAAATTCAAACTAGAGACTTGCGAGGCTAAACCACTTAATATTGAGAATGTGACCTTTTTGAAACATACAGCACTAGAACAAAAACGGATCATTATAGACTAAAGATTCAATAAGGAAAAAAGAGAAGAATCTTTCCTGTTTTAAGCTCCATTGACGGTGCTCTGACCTAAAACACAATTAGGCACTAGAGCCAAGAGCCAAGATGCTCTTATCTCCAGTCGCTGCGCGGTGAGCACTGAGGAGCTCTTTTGAGATGTTCAGCATCACTCATTATCAGGGAAATGCAAATCAAAACCATAATGGGGGGAAGGGTATAGGGCAGTGATAGAGTGTGTGCTTCGCATGCATGAGGTCCTGGGTTCAATCCCCAGTGCCTCCGTTAAAAAAAAAAAAGTAATAAATAAATAAACAAACAAACAAACAAACCTAATTTCCTTCCCCCGCCAAAAAATTAAGAAAAAAACAAAAAAACACAATATTACCTCATGCCAGATAAGAAATAGTATTGACAAGGATGTGGAGAAAAAGGAACCCTCATACACTGTTGGTGGGAATGTAAATTGCTGCAGCCACTATGGAAAACAGTATGGGGATGCTTCAAAAAATTATTAATAGAACTGCCATATGATCTGACGATCCCATTTCTGGGTATTTATCCATAGAATACAAAAACTCTAATTGGAAAAGATATATGCATCCCTTAGGTTCATTGCAGCATTACAATAGCCACAACATGTGAACAACCTAAGTGCCGTCAGTGGATGAATGGATACAAAAGATGTGAGATATGTGTATAAATATGGATACACACACACACATAATGGAATACAACTCAGCTACACAAAAGGCAAAATCTTGCCACTTGCAACAACATGGATGGACCTTGAGGGAATCATGCTGAGTGAAATAAGCCAGATGGAGAAAGACAAATATATATTTCACTCATACACAGAATATAAAAAACTAACAAACAAATTTAAAAAAAACACAAAATAAATGAACAAACCAAACAAAAACAAATAGATACAAAAAAATCATAGTAATGGTTACCAGAGGGGAAGGAGTTGGGGTGGGGGGAGCAAAATGGGTAAAGGAGTTCACCTGTAGGTGGCTGATGGAAGCTGAATTTTGGCACACTGTGGCGTATACAGAAGTAGAAATGCAGTGTTGTACACATGAAACATATAATGTTATAAATCAATGTTACCTCGATAACAATACGTTTTTTTAAATAAAATTAAATAAATACTTTTTGGTGCTGTGAAATGGCATCCAAGTTAAACCAGTGGTGACCACGTGTCTGGGCTTTTCATTCTCAAAAGTGTCTTGGTTTGGGTGATAAATTATAAATGGTCTCCCCACTAACTAATTTAAAATTTCTAGATTATAAACATGCATTCATTCCCAAACCCCTAGCTTTAGGGCTAAAGAAGGAAAAGCTAAAAGAAGGAGAAAGTTGTAGGGCTGGGAAGTTGGAGCAGGTGAGGGTTGAGCAGGACCAAAAACAAACAAACTAGCAGACAATTTAAAAAATAAAAAGCAAACCTCGTGTTAGAAAGAACAGAATTCCAGAAGCCATTCCTCCAGGTATTCTCCTCCTTGGCTGCAGGGCTGGCAGGGAAGGAAAATTTCACAAGGGCCTGATGAATGGATGGCTTGTTTCCCTCCGAAGAGACATACAGCTGGACCCAGTAGTCCGAATAGCAGTCCTGTTTCTCAGGCAGCCTTCCAGGGCTGCCAAGCGTTACAAGCCCTTCATAGAGCCACAGATTTTAAAGGTGAATTGAAACTATTTTAAGATCCCTCTAGGGCAGCAGATGGACAGAATGACGGATGGTTACCATGGTGTAGCTGTTTTCATTCCTGGCCCAATGCACGCAGCACTGTGGGTTCATGACTGGTGTGGTTTGCTCCCTCTGCAAGCAAGGTGCGTCTTATGAAATATGCAAAGGAGGGAGGGTGGGAATCAGTTTACAAGTTCTTCTAAATAAAATAGAGAAATATTGACTAGACCATAATAAGGCTAGGTAAGCCAGTGTGGAACTCTGAGATCCAATTGGGAGAAAGGGAAGTGACCTGTAGGTGAAATTGCCCTTTCAGGAACGTCATCCAATATATCCAAACTGAGGGTTATTTGAATTGGATCAATGTCACCAAATTCTTTGGCCAAAACGCTAATAAGTTCTAGTATAGCTCAGTGGTTAAGAGCTCCAGTTCTGGGTCAGATTGCCTTGGTTCAAATCCCAGCTTCACCAACCACCAAATAACTTGAGGCAAGTTTCTTGACCTCTTTGTATCTCAGTTTCCTCGTCTATAAAATGGGAATAACTATATCACCTACCTCATAAGGTTGTTGAGAAGAGTTAAGTGAAATGCTTAGAATAGTGCCTGGCACATGGGAGTGCTTGTTAATGTCAGTTGTGATCCATCATCACTATTAAAAAGTAAATTGTAAGGTTTCATTGTAATCTCTTAAAGGTACAACTTCCTAGGTGAGCCACGGCAGATTGGTTTCTTCAGACAATATCAGAATGATATTTTGATAAAGGTCCTAGTTTTCTTCCCCTGAGTAGGCTGGGAGGAGAAGGTTTGTGAGAGAACAGAGCTTTTCTAAAACATAGTTACAGTGTGGTATAGCTCTCCAGAGCTTCTATGCCACCCTGGTTACAAAACACTGAGAGAAAAAAGTCATAAGAAATTGATAGCAATTAGAGAGAGTTTCCAAAAGCTGGGGAGTTAGGACTGGAATGTTTTCATTCCACAAACGTCGTCAAAGCATTTGCCTGCAAAAAGCACTTTATTAGGACCCTTCTGTGCTACAAACATGTAGATTATGCCCAGGAGTTCGTTCACTCACTCATTTATTCCACAAATCTGTGAGTGTTTATTATGAGCCAAGAACTGTTCTAGGGACTGTGGATAGAGTGACAAATACAACAGGGTCCTAAGCTCAGGAGCCTCTCAGAATATGAACAATGATCAGATGCCGGCTAGATAAGCAAGGGCTGGGGGAACTCGGGGAGCACAGAGAAAGGATGCCACACTCAGTCTCTTGACCCTTGAGAAGTCAGTCTCAGGCGCTGGCACGGCCAGGGACAGCATATGGAAGTGTTTCAAAGTGGTGATTCCTGACTTGACGTCAGATTGAGAAGGACAAGAGGAACTCACAATCAGTTTAGCGT
The DNA here is from genome assembly GCF_036321535.1 of Camelus dromedarius. Classification (NCBI taxonomy): domain Eukaryota; kingdom Metazoa; phylum Chordata; class Mammalia; order Artiodactyla; family Camelidae; genus Camelus; species Camelus dromedarius. The sequence continues at coordinate 15,094,356 of NC_087441.1, read as the reverse complement.
GGGCAGCAAGAGGAGAGAGGGGCTCTGGACAGGGCAGAGAGGACAGAGCACACATTGGCCCTTTGGTGACGGTCCAGTGAAGTCAGGGTTGCTGTTGTCTTTTGACAGATAAGGAACCAGCTCTTAGCGTGGAGCTGGGTGAAGTAGGTGGACGTGGCTCCAACCCTTGGTTTTCCACTGCCCAGTTGGGGCTCAGTGCCAGCAAGACTGATGGAGCCCAGCCAGGACATTGGGGGAAAAACTAAGAGCACATTGTTATGTTCAGAGTGATAGTAACATGTTTAAAATCAGATTATCTTAGGAAGCTAACAATGCTAGGTATCTCTAGGTGTGATCAAGCCTGGGTGAAGATTCAGGCAAATTAAATTCATTAGCAGTGGCCGGATAAGCCAAAGACAAACGTCCATTCACTTGGAGGAATAAAACTGCCCAGTCAGTCAGGCTCCTTGTGACTTTCCTCTCCCTGAAACACCCATCTGGCCCCAAGACTTATGCAAATGAGCTCTGGATGTTTACAAAACCTGTCACCCTCTAAATGCAGACTGCCATCTGCCAAACTTGTTCTCTCTCTCATCTCTCTTGATTCTTTGATTGGTTTTATTTCTCCATTTCTAGGACTCCTTCACCACCACCCCATTCTGAGTCAGTCAGAGTTTGTGTTCAACTGCAAGTAATGAAACTTGACTAAACAATAGCTTCCACAAATCTGGGTTAATTTTCCTTATTGGCAGTTGCTAGCTCTGGTAGAGAGGCTTGGGGAGGTAAGGCTGGGATCTCTGCTGATTTTTGCCACCATCCTGTTATCATAACCATATCCTGGGCAGAAAGAGCAGAGGAATGGGCAATATCTGTGTCTGAGAAGAAAGACTTGTCCAGAAATCTCCAACAGACTTCTCCTGAGTCTCATTCATCAGGGCTGAGTTTCAAGTCTACCCCAGCTGAAAAGGAGGCTGGAAAGTGTTGGGTTTTGACTGAACACGTGGCTGCCTCACACAAATTCACTAAGGAAGATCTTCATGGAAACTAACATCAAGCCAAGACAGCTATAAAAAACTGCCAACAAGATTACAGATGTGTGTGGTCCTGTAAGAGAACAAGCTTCCTCATGGAGCACTGGGGTTTCTCTTCCACTCACCGGTCATGTCTCAGCACCCATGTGAGATTCAGGGCAGACACGCTGAGCAGCTCACAGACTGACCTGGAGGAGCCTGCTGCCCGGTGGGGAGATGAAGTAAGTACATGTGCCTGGGTCTGATTAAGTATGAGAGCTTGGGACCCATCGAAATGTCAGGTGGTTTATAAAGATTCAGGGTGAAATTTCTTTTCTCATAAGAAATTAACAAAGGACTCGAGATACGTTTTAGGAGGATGAAAGATGTCAGTTGATCGCTTGGTCATCACATCACCAAAAACAGTAATTAAACCTTGTATGGAAAACGTGAGTATGGAGAATATTTACAAAATAAGCATCAGAAGTCACTAACAGCTTCTGACCACTTCACAAATCAGCCTTCAACGCTAGCTCTGCTGGAATGTCTGCAGAGAAGTTCCAGTGTTTTTCCAGACTCAGCACTTTCGCCTTGGCGGCATCCTTCAATGAGGGGAGCCATGCCACGTGGTCAGTAGCATAATCCCTTTGCCTTTTTCAGTGCAACTTAAAATTTTTACTTACCCCGGTCAGAATTGGTTTCATTGCTTCTTAATCTGGGAGCCCACGTGCAATGTTCTTGGACATTTTCTGGTTACACAGGTACTCAGAAGTGTAAAAACTCTCAAGAAACATGCATTCCCAGGGAATAGACTCAGACTTTTGACCAGGCCAGGGACACTGTCATGAGAGGCCCTGGAAGTGGATCCCAGGCAGGAGGTTGCCCAGCCGTGCAGGCAGGAGTCCCTGTCTCTCCAAGGCTGCTTGCAACCTGCACCAGGCAACCCGTAAGAGGCCACTAACCCTCACCAGGAGTTTACATCATATGGCCCTTAAATGGGGTGTGTGTGTGTGTGTGTGTGTGTGTGTGTGTGTGAGAGAGCATATGGTGTGATATTTCCACTGGGATAAACAGCTGTACAGGAACCGAAAGGAAGGGTTTTCAGTTTGAGAGATCAAACTAAGTCCCTCAAGGGATGTGACATCTAAGCTGACACCTGAGGGATTTTGACCTCCTTTGCTTAGCCCCTCATCCAACCTCTATGTCTGCAACCCCATCCTGGAGAAGAAGCATTCTTCTGTGCAGCTCAGCCTTCTTGATGGAGAGCTGGGGAGAACGCCGACCTCACATGTAACAAACCTTCTCTCAGAATAGCTTTATTCCACTTATTGCTTCAGCCTAAAATTCAGGTGGTGACTTTCTGAGTCTTCCCCAGGGCTGGGGCTTCCTGTGCAGACCAAGGAATGAAGAGACACTCCATCCTTCCACCGGAAAGGATAGGATTGTTTTCTTTCTGTATGGGAATGGCCTCAATGCATCAAGATTTCCAAGACAGCTTTTAAATGTCAATTTTGTGAGTTTTAATCCAAAACATTTGAAAACAGTTTTCTGTTTGGCTTATCTACCATGGTTGGAAAGTGGAGTTTGGTGTTTTTATTGTTTTCAACTGTGTTAACTTTGGAAGGCCTCATTGCAGATTTCTTTTCACACTATCCTAAAATTTTCAAAGGGTTGAATAAATAGGCTTGAACTCTGTTCTAAGAATTGGTTGAAAAGCGAGCGCAATCCCGGTTCCAGAACTGTAACCACCACTGTAGAGAGACCAAGGCCCTGGACCTGGCTCTGCCCAGCCCAGGAACAGGAGAGGGAGGTTGGGAAGTGAGGGGGTCTGAGAAGACCCCATGGAAGCATTAGCAGTACCAGAAGGCAAGGCTGTGACCACAACAAGCAGGCTGTGGGGTTCCCCCATGCATTCAGAATTGCAAGGAGTTGAAATGTTCTTCAAGGATCTCCTAACTCCTCATTGCACATCCTTGCTAATGGATTCCCTTGCTACCCACCTTACCCCAGCCTCTCTCTATTTACACCCTGTAGCCACAGTCCTGGGGCTATGGTCCAGCTGGGTGGCTTCCCAAGGAGGTAATGAGGAGACATGATTATGTCCATTATCAAAGAGCCTTGGGTCCCTGATGTACTTTCTTACTGACTTGCTGGTGTGGTCCTGTCACTAGTTGGTTATTTTCCAGTTTAAAATTTCTTACTTTAATATTTAACCTAAAGGATTGGAAAACTACAGTATTATCCAAATGTTAAGCTACTCGAGTGATCATTTTCAAGGAGCTGGGAGGAATTTCAAGTGAAAATGTTGATCCCCATGGAGAAGCAAATTGCTTACTTAGAGAGGAGGGTATTTCATACTGCCCTGGGTCTCTAGATTAATATTCACCCTCCTGGGGGGCCATTTGGTTTTCGTGACAGGCTCTGACTGCTCTGGTCACTGTGTTCCCTCCAGCTGTCCTGGCTGCTTTCAATCCCAACTGGGTTCAGTCTGTCACTGGGCCAATCTGGAGCCTCTCTGGAAGCCGCTTACCAGCGGTTCCAGTAGTGGGTTCTGGGCTATTCTGAGCTGTCTTCAGTTTTGAGGAGCTTAAAAAAGCCCTGACGCCTCCCTTGTTCTCTCGCCTCCTCACTCCCCAGGTTCTGCCAGGAGCACCGAGAGACCGTGACGCGGCAACATGACAGTTCTGAAAACCTACTGCATGAAAGGCTCTTTGCTAGGTACTCTGGATACAGTTTCCCTTCAAAGCCTCAGAGGAACCTAGGGAATGGACCCTATTCTAATTTCCACTTAGCTGATGAGGCAACAGGTTCAGAAAAGGTAGCAAGTTATATGGCTAGGAAGGGTCAGTCTAGTTCCAAAACCTGTCATCTTTCCAGTCACACTGTGCTGAGCCTTGTATGTTCCAAATTGTCCTAAATTCCTTAGATACTCCCATCATGTGTGGGTGGGGATGGAGAGGAAAAGACAGTAAGGACACCATATCATAGGGACCTGAGATAAGGCCAGGACACAGGGGGCTGTGCTACTGAAATGAATGCCCCTGGAGCCTGTTAGTGGCCCAGACAAGGGTCCCTGGGGGTTACACAACAGCAGTGATTCCCCCAGAGGGTTAGATCCATACGGCAGAAATGAGGGGGTCCCTGAGCTGGTTTAGGTATTCGATAAGAACTGATGGAACTCATACCTTGGTCTGCACGAAGAGCAGGCAGATAAGGTTAAATGCTGAGTTGCTTTGCTCCTGGCGGGAATCACAGCAGCTCCAGGTGTTTGCCACGGTTATCTCGTGCTCATCAGCACTGTCACTGGCAGTTCTCTCTCCCCAAGTCAATAGAACAATCTGATGAAAAGCCAGAGGAGCCAGTCCAGTGACTAATGATGTGGGTATTTCTCCCTTGGGCAGCTCAGGAAACAACACTATTATTTAGGGTCTGGAGCGACTTGTTAAACCCTCCCTTGGCTGAGCCTAAATCCCACCTCAGTCTAATCCCCCAGCAATACTGGACTCCTGATGGTGAAGAAGGGTCACTTTGATGACAAATTATTAATTCCGTTTCTCCTGGACAGCCAGAATGTCAACGGTGCACTAGAGAAAGCATCTGAAGGAAGAGAGTTTGTCTCTGATTCACATCACCACGGGGCATTTTGTACAAAACATCTTCCATGAAATCTTTGAAAGAAGGCTTTATTTTGAAATATGACATCCCAACAAAAGACCTCAAGATAGATCTTTTATTTTATTTTGGGTGATCCTCACCTTGCCATATCTCAGGTCTAATGTTTTAAGTGGGCATATTTTAATGACTTATTTTACCTTTAATTAAAATTATGATATAACTCAATATTACAAAGATATGCAATGCCCCTAACTGAAGTCCATGGAACCACTACTGAAAATAACCTAACAAAAGAAAGAAGTGACCTAAACTTGCTTGTATCAATTTATAAAATTTAATTTAATAAGTGGTTTTGATATGACCCAGTAATCCTACTCTTAGGTTTAGATACCCAAGAGCAATTCGTGGATTGATCTGCCAAAAGTCATGTGCAAGAATGTTATAAGCAGCTTTATTCATAATAACTCCAAATTGGAAACAACCTATGTGTCCATCAAGAAGAGAACGGAGAAGTAAATTGTGCTATAGCCACATAATGGGATATGACTCAGCAAGGAAGTCTGCAAACTACTGGCAACAACATAGGTGATGCTGCCTGACATGATGTTGAGCAACAGAAGCCAGACACAAAAAAGCATGCGCTGTGTGATCTCACATAGATGCTGTTCCAGATCTTGAGATATATATATATATGCTCAATTAAAAAACAGAAAATAGATTTATTTAGATTCAGTGGCTTCTAACTACCTCTAGTTTGGCACTGCTCAATTCCAGTCATTTTTTTTGCTTAAAAACAAACAAACAAAAAAACTCTTAAAATTAAAAAAAAAAAGTGTTTAGTACCTAGGGAAATTCCCTCAGTGACATAACTTTCCCTTGTCAGAATGAAAGAATGAAAGAGAAAGAAAGGAAGGAAGGAAGGAAGGAAGGAAGGAAGGAAGGAAGGAAGGAAGGAAGGAAAGAAAGAAAGAAAGAAAGAAAGAAAGAAAGAAAGAAAGAAAGAAAGAAAGAAAGAAAGAAAGAAAGAAAGAAAGAAAGAAAGAAAGAAAGAAAGAAAGAAAGAAAGAAAGAAAGAAAGAAAGAAAGAAAGAAAGAAAGAAAGAAAGAAAGAAAGAAAACGAACGAAAGAAGGAAAGAAAACGAACGAAAGAAGGAAAGAGAAAGGAAGGAATTGGACTAGGCCAGGCCCATCGGGGAGAGGAGCCAGGATTGGGCCTCACATCAGGATCAGCAGGAAAAACCACCGAGTGGAATCAGCCGATGCTGCCTGTGCTGACCTGGCCAATGCTAAAGTCTCACCTGGGGCTCACTCCACCCTTTCTGCTCTCCACTTTCACATTTTCCTATCCAGGGCTTGTTATGGGCTGAACTCTTTCTCCAAAATTCATACGTTGTAGCCCTAATTCCCCAATGTGATTATATTGGGAGACAGTCTTTAAAGAGGTAATTACAGTTACATGAGGTTACTGGGATGGGCCCTGCGATTAGGACACAGACACACAGGAGAGACCACATGAAAACACAAGGAGAAGACGGCCCTCTACAAGCCAAGGAGGGAGTCCTCAGAAGAATTCAACCCTGCCAGCACCTTGATCTCAGACTTCTAATCTCCAGAACCGTAAGAAAATATTACGGCCGCCTGAGCAAACATGTATTAACAGGTTCATCCCCTGGCGGAGACGACTCATTCTCCTGCTCTTGCCTCCTGCCGGCCGTGGCTGTTTCACCTAAGAAGCCTTAACTTTATCCTTGATCTGTATCCAGATCTTAATTCCGAAGACGTTTGGCATGCTGGACCCAGGACATATGCCAAGAACAAACCATGCTGGACAAACATGGGAAACCCAGGCTCCATTTTCTGAAAGAAGGACAAGAGCAAATATATAGAGGGACGGAGTTTAACAAACTCACAGCAACCCACGCAGTGTCTCAGTGTCCTGAGCTTCAAGCTTCTCCCCCGGGAAGTAACTGTAGTCTGATTTGGAGCCTTATTTTTTTAAGTGAGAGAGAAGTGGGAGGTCCAGCAGATACAGTCCAGAGCATCAAAGAACTGTGTTTTTTAATGTGAACATTGTTAAAGCCAAGGGAAATTGATGTCCACTTCCAGGAAGGTGGGGTAGATGTAATTTTCTCTTTTTCTTTCTGCTAAATAAAACTAGAAACCATGGATGTTATGTATAAAACCATAAAAGGTGGAGAGAGGAGGGCAGACAGCTAGAGACCTGGGGACCCAAAGAATAACACAGTGGTGAGCTTCTGGGTTTCCTTTTTAAGCTTCCTGTAATGCAGACTCGGAGCTGAAGAAGAAGGCAACTGGGAAACACCAATGGGCACGGGTGAAAGAAAACCCCAAGTGAAGCCAGCCCTCTCCATGCCTTTTCATGACCCTCTATGCCCTCCAGGCCCTCCATGCCCCTCCATGCCCCTCCAGGCCCTCCATGCCCCTCCAGGCCCTCCATGCCCCTCCATGCCCCCCCCATACCCCTACATGACCCTCCATGCCCTCCAGGTCCCTCCATGCCCTCCATGCCCCCCCCATGCCCTCTCTATATTCTCTCTGTGTTCTCTGCAGGCCCTCTCTTCTCCAGCCAAAGGGAGAGGGACAGGGCCATGTGAGAAGACAGGTTATTTTAGATAATAAATGTTCTATGTCAGTCAAACAACACAGAAAAAAGCTGTGGCCTCACCCTGCCAGAAAAGGCCAAGTAGGGAGCCTAAACTTTCATCTTCACAGGCTTCAAAGAGATCCCCTGGCCCCATGCCCTGCTCTGCCCTGCATGGGGGTGATATCCGAGAAAGCTGAGTAGGGAGCCGGGACTTCACCTCACTGGAGAGTAGCACCACCCAACAGCAGCCGAACGCACATTTTCTACAAGTACCCACAGAACAAGTGTCAAGTTAGACCATATCTGAGCAATTTTAAAAAAAAGCCTTCAACAAATTCTTTTAAATTGGAATTACACACAGTGAATTCTCTGACCATGGAATCAAATTAGAAATCAGTAACAGGACGATAACAAGAACATCTCCAAACACTTGAAAACTAAACAGTAGGTTACTATGTATTCTGGATGGATTGACCTGTTATCCATTATATAATCTCCTTATCTTTCTTTGGTAATTTTCTTTGCTTTGAAGTCTACTTCATCTGATATTAATATAGCCACTCCTACTTTCCTTCAATTGATGTTTGCATGATATATCTTTTTCCATCTTTTTGCTTCCAACTTGCCTGTGTCAGTATATCTGAAATGGGTTCCTTGGAGAGAGCATAGAGTTGGATCACGTTTTTTAGTTTACTCTGCCAATCTCTTTTGTCTTTTAATTAGTGTATTGAGACCATATACAAGCACTGAATGTTTTCTACCTAAGATTGGGAACAAGGCAAGGATGTCCACACCCACTAATCTAATTCAACATAGTGCTGTGAGTTCTAGCTAGTGCAATAGGCAAGAGAAGGAAATAAAGGACACCCATCAGAGAGGGAGAAGTAAAACTATCCTTATCTGAATGATTGTCTACATAGGAAATCCCAAGACTCTACCCCCAAATCCCTAGAGTTAATGAGTTCAGTAATGTCAAAGGATACAAAATTAACATAAAAAACCAACTGACATTGAAATTAAAAGTTGAATGGCATTTATAAATGCTTTAAAATGAAATACTTGGGTATAAATCTAGCAAACCACACACAGGAGCTGTATGCTGAAAACTACACAATGCTGATAAGAAGACATCTCATAGATAGAGACACTCAACATAGTAAGGATATCAATTCTCCCCAAACTGATATACAGATTTAATGCAACTTATATCAAAATCCTAGCAATATTTTTTGTAGATATAGACAAAATATTATTCCAAAATGTATATGAAAATGTAAAGGAAGTATAACAGCTTTAAAAAATTTTTAATAATAAAGTGGGAAGAATCTGTCTATATGATTTCAAGACTTATTATGTAATAAGTCATGTTATTTTTCTGTAATAAGTAATAAGCAATCAAAACTGGGTGGTATTGGCAGAAGGAGAGACAAAGATCAATGGAACAGAATAAAGAACCCAGAAATAGACTCACAGAAATATGCCCAACTGACTTTCAACAATGATGCAAGAACGATTCAGTGGAGTAAAGGTAGCCATCTTCAACCAACAGGGAATTGGACATCCATAGGCTAAAAAAACAAACAAACAAAAAAAAACCCCAAAAACCCAACCTAGACCTCAATCTCACACCTTCTACAAAAAATAACTCAAATTGGACCATAGACTCAAATGTAAAAATATAAAACTTTTAGGGAAAAAAATAGGAGAAAATATTTTTAAATGGATAAATCTGACTTCATCAAAATTTAAAACTTATGCACTACAAGAGACTATGTTAAGAGAATGAAAAGACAAGCTACAGACAGTGTGAAAATATTTGAAAACCGCATCTCCAACAAAGGGTTAGTATCTAGGATGTATTAAAAATTCTCAAAATTCAACAGTAACTTTTTATTAGAAAATGAGCAAAAGACATGAGAAGATATTTCGTGAAGAGATATACAGATGACAAATGAGCACACGAGAAAATATTCCACATATTTAGCCACTGGGGAAATCAAAACCACAATGAGATATCCACTACACATCTATCAGGGTAGCAAGGATGCGGAGAACCTGTATCACTCACACATTGCTCATGGGAACGTAAAATGGTACAGCCACTTTGAAAAACAGTTTGGCAGTTTCTTTAAAAAAAGACAAAACAAAACCTACCGCTACCATATGACTCAGCAATCAGCAAATGCACTCCTGGGCATCTGTCCCAGAGAAATGAAACTTACATTCACACAGAAACCTGGCCACAAATTTTTATAGCAGCTTTATTCATAATAGCCCAAAACTGGAAACAACCTAGATGTCCTTCAGTGAGTGGGTGATGGAATAAACTGTGGTACATTCTTACCGTGGACTAGTCAGCAATAAAAAGGAATGAACCGTTGATACACACAGCAACCCAGATGAATCTCTAGAGAATTATGCTGAGTGAAAAAAAGCCAATCCTACTTTTGATTCCATATGTGCAACATTATTAAAATGACAATATTATAGAATGGAGAGCAGATTAATGGTTTACAGTGGGTCAAGAGGGAGGGAAGCGAGATTGGCTGTGAAACATCAACACGAAGCATTCTTGTGATGATGAAACTGTTCAGTACCCAGAGTCACTGTCCTGGTTGTGATCCTGTTACTGCAGTTCTGTAGGACATTACCACTGGGGAAATTGAGTGAAGGGTACCCTAGATTTCTCTGCATTATTTTTTCCAACTGCATGTGAATCAGCAGATATTTCAAAATAAAAATTCTAATAAAAAAAAACACGAGAGAGAGAAAAAAAGTCATACAAACAGTACAGGGAAAAAATTCTCAATATAGACTGGTTTGGCATGCTATTTATGACCTTGGCGCATTTTATCAGCACAATCTTTCTTAGAGTTTAGTTTGTAATAGCCCAATATGAAAGTCAGCAGAGTGAACTTGTTTTGCTGATGTAAACTTGCTGGTCACCAGCAGCTGACCCTTCAAAGAAAGATGGAGTGTAGCTCTCGGTGATACTCAAAGTCAATCCAGAAGAATCCTCCCAGCTGTGTGCTGGCTTCTCTTTGTAAACATACAATGAAGGAGAAGCTGACAAGGGTTCTGCTTTTGTGAGTCCCCTGCCCCTGATTCCCAGAAAGAAAGGGAGGATGGCATGATTTCAAAAGACTTTCCTTCAGTGAAACATGAGATCTATCTTTGTTTCTTTAAATGATGGAAGGAGCTCATCTTTTGACTTCTGCCAAGTTTCATGGTATTATCAGCAGACAGATGGGCTGGAGATGAGCACATAGGCAGAATCGCCCCTTCTTTCTGCCCAGAGTGCTGGGGAGGAAGCACAGCCCACCCAGGGGTGGAGCATCAGGGGGACACAACTCTGGGAAAGGCATAGGGAATGACTGGTCAGTGACAGTCCATGGCCCCTACTTCTGTGATGTTGGTCCCAATGTCTGTGGAGATGCTCCTGCCTGACCCTACAAAGCTACTGGCATGGCCTAACTCTTCCCCCTCCATATCTTTGACATTACCAAGAGGAAAGGAGGTAGAGCCAAGGTCCAAGGAAAATGGGAGAGATTCTGTTATCAGCACCTACCATCTGACCTCTGGCTTCAGTGCAGGACACCTGCAACCAGGAATAGATAAGGTACACCACAGTACCTCTTAAATGTTTCACTTGCATGCCCCAGATCTGGAGGAGAGGAAGCCCACAGCCCCAGGGGAGCCCAGGGTGCAGCCTGAGGCAATCCACTACACACTAAAATATTCTGTAAGGTTGCATGTTTGCATAAAACTCCATAACACATCTGTTTTATCATTGTGAAAAATGATGTGTGGAAATACTCACCATCAAGCAACCTGAACTTTCAGAGAGATGGCCGTACTCAACTCATGGCTTTGGACATGGAGGGCGTGTCGTGCTGGAGCTGAGGGTCTGTGCTCTGGAAACAAACTGCGTGGATGCATGTCCAGCCTCTGCCTCTTGCAAAGTGAATGGCCTTGGGCAAGTTCCTAATCTTTCCGGGCCTCAGTTTCTTTATTTATATTACGTGGATTACAGCAATGCCTACCTCATAGCTTGCTGAGAAGATGAAGAGCCAATATGCATCAAATACGTGGTGCACATGCTCATTAAACGTGAGTTGGTATCATTACGAGTTACTCTCTGGCAGTTCACACCAGTGCATCAGTCCCACTTGAAAAGCAGTTGACAGCACAGCAGAAATAAACCTGCAATGTGAAAACCCTGAAAATGGATTCCTACTTTGGGAGAGTGAATTGAGACAGAAAGCAATCTGTTTTTGTTGCGTTGGCAAGAATGTTTGGGCGCAGTCTTGTACTCGGGCCCCTTTAAAGGGAGAGTTCTGGGTCCAGGCGGCAGTTAAACCCGTCTCCCTTTTTTCACCCCGCTGCCAAAGGAAATAATATAAATGAGACCACTCGGAGCTGGGCCCTGCAGTTCTGCATGTCAACACTCTGCGTACTCCCCTTTTTAATAAATGGCTAAATTCTACATTTCGACATCGGTGACACTATCCATGTTCTCCACGTCGGCTACTTTGTTGGCTACGCGCAGGAAATCTGAAAGCTGTGGAGAACGTGAGCAGGGCTCAAAGGCGGCCTTTTGTGGCGGGCTCTCAGTTGGAACGTGGTGCGAGGAGAAGCTTCTGAAGCCGGCCCAAGCCAAACACAGGATTTGTCACACGCATGGCAGTGACATAAAACTGGTGTACGATGGTGCCCCTGGTTTTTCTGAAATGCGAGACCCTAGTCCAACCATCCGTGTTGGGGCTGGCTGCTCTCAGGAGTTACCTTGTCATCCAATATCCATAGAAGCCAGAATCCTTTGTTTTGTGCGAGGAACAGTCACCAGCTGTTTTCTGTTTCCACTGAGGGCAGGACAGGAAGAAATAAAATGGATCAAACAGCACAGACAGGAGTTAGCTTAGATACCAGAGAAAACATCCTGATGGTGAGAACTATTGAACGATCAGGGAAAGCTCACTTCTCGGAACATCTTTTTAAAAAAATCCTCAGCATGGACTGAGGAGGAGAAGGCTCTCTGTGAATCAGGGATCAGCAGCCAACATTCCTAAAAGAGCATAACTTTTCACCAACTCTTCGTTTTCCTAAGTAGTGATGGAGAATGAAAAGCCCTCTGGACTAAATAGTGTAGCAAGCACTCCCATCATTGTGGTCATGGCCTTCTCTTTTAAAGGCTAGATAAGGCCCACTGGTAAGAACCAACCATTCCTACTGGTGTGAATCACAGGAATCAGATAACTTCTTAAAGCCCAACCACATTGTTTGCCCCAGGGAATGAAAGTTTAATGAACCCAGGAGAAAAAGGCTTGGGTTCACCCTGGACCTCAACCTGAGGTGGGCTCTTGGGTGTCAGAAAGAAAGGGAGCTGATAAAGTCAGAGAGGATGCAAGAGAAGCAGGGAGACCTCAGTGTCGCTCATCAGCTTCATGGTTTTATCAAAGCTTCTGTCAACCCACACAGCTGCTGAGAACACTGAGCGTCCTCTCCTGCCCACCCATGTCTGGCTTGATGCTATCAGTTCTTAATGTAAGAGCGAGAAGATGGTCAAGATTCCTTCTACACTTATCATTCTCTGATCCTGGGATGCCTCTATTTCCCCCAAAGCCACATGCTCTGTCTTCAGGGGAAGCTCAGAGAGTCTCAAAGGGGCCACACTGTGACATGGATAAGCTCAAAATGGAGTCATGAGGGATACAGGTGTTGGGCCACTACAGGAGTAGAACATATACTAGGAAAATAAAGAGGATATATATCATTTAGTAACAAAGGTTGAAATTTACGGAGAACTTAATACGTGCCAGGAAAATATTCCAAGCACTTTTCACACGTTTTCTCATTTCATCCTCATGACAGCGCTTCATTGTCCCCACTCCAGGAAACTGTGTGAAAAAATGGTTACATCAAGAGCTTAGGAATCCTTATTCTCCCAGCTGGTACGGCTGGGCGTGACCACTGGACTCCCTGGGAGTGTGCCGGTCAAGTCTCTCGTTTCTCTTTCTTGAGTCACCTCTCCCTTGGCTCTCGCATGACTTGTCTCTTCCACCAGCTTGTGGGGTGAGACTGCACAGTCATGACTGGGAGGCACCAAAGGAGCCCAGGGGAGAGGAAGGAGGAAGAGGCTTAGATCAGCTCAGTCCTGGGAATGGGGAGAGAAGGCTGTGTCCTTGACCTTGCCATCTCTTCCTCTTCTGGATAGAAGGAATATGAGTCCAAGGGCCAGAACTCTTACTCCTACGCCCACCCCAGCCACCCCCATCTCTCTGAGCCAGAAAAAATCTTCACAATCTTTGTCAACACAGGGCTCTAGGCAGCCAGGACCCAAACTGGCAATTGAAATGAAACCTTTGTGCTCTTCCTGACCCGACACAGAGCTGGTTTTCTTTTAAAACATCTCAAACCCAATTACACCTCAGGCATAACATTCATCATAGCAGAACTGCCCCATCGGTAAATCCCAATGACAACAACAAAGGTGTGACCAGTTGGTCACACACAGCTCTGCTGAACCGCCCACCACTTCCTCAGTCCTTGTGCATCCCCTGATGATGCTCGGAAGAGCTTTTCTAAGAGCACCTCCTGTTGCTGCCTGGGCCAGTTAATGATAGAGGTAGAAGCACCTGTGTAAAGAGAAGAGGGTGTTAGAGAGGGGACCGGGGTCTTAGCCTCAAGCTGGGGGTACTGGGTGCTACACCCAACCCAGGCTGGGAAGGGGAACAGAGCCTTTGCAGAGCTTTCCTGGCCTTGCTCCAGCCCACACACCAGCCAAAGGGCCTGTCATCAGCCAGAGGGAGAATGTCTGGAGCCTCCTCCAAGGAATTGTCCCGACTTTTCAAACATGGTGTTCCCCTTTTTAATTAAAAAACATTCAGCCCCAGGGAAACCATGCTCCAGCCTCCTCTTTCACTCCCCTCTGTCCTCCCCAGCTCAAGGAAGAATAAATTGTCTGAGGAACCAGAGAAAGCCTGCCCAAGGGGAAATGATTGCACATCAGAGAAGGACTTGAAATTGGTTTGCAGAATGAGTTTGCAGGAGTGACTGAGAAGTCATTCCACACATGAAAGAGGAAATGTTTCTGAAGAATGAAGGGTCTGGAGAGAGACAGTGTAGAAGACAGACAAGGGGCTTAGCAACTACCCTTGGGCACAGCACTCAGAGCGGGAGTCTCTCTCTCTGCCTTCATCGAAGTAAACTGCCGCGTCCAGGAAGCTGATGGTATTTCTTAGGGGGACAAAGTGGAACAGTTATATTCATTGTTTTGCCTTTCAACTATTTCCCCTCAAGGAGAGAGGTTAATAAAGCAGTTGTGGGTGGGCTTAATTTTTTTCTTTTTGTCTTTTAAAGTGGCCAGCTAGCTATCCTTGCTACAAGTGGGGATTTAATTTCAAGTTCACCTTCTTACACGAAGTCCAGAATGGTAACAATAGAGCTTTTCAGGAAAAAGAATATTTTTTCATCCTTAAGATATGGTTTAAATAAAACTACAGAAAAAGAAGATGAATTGGGAAGAGAAGACTTGCCATGACTCTGGCAAAACCCTGAAAATGAGAAGAAAAAAAAAAAAGACATAAACAAGAACTCATAAAAGGACCAAGAAAATTATGAAAGAAGAAAAAAGAACAGGTTCACAGAGAATGTCTGAACATTAGGACCCACCATTTGTTTCTTCCTTCTTTTATCTCTCCCATTTGGCACGGCTGAATCCAAGAGAATTCAGGGAATTAAATGGTCAAACGCTCATGTTTTAACTACTAAGTCGAACCTGGTGTATCACCACCATTGTCTTCTAGGTTCAAGCGCCAACTAGGTAACATGGCCCGTACTTTCTGTCACGATAAGCTGCAGAGATGAGGGAAAAAAGATCCCTGGAGAAATGACAGGAGCTGCTGCTGGGCTGGGTTTTGCTTGATTCTATTGAAAGTCAGTGATGGTGAAACTGAGTGTCCTTAAAACCGAGCTCCCCTGCTGAGTTTGTGATGACCCTCTTCATCCAAAACTGTATTCCCTTTCTTGTCCTACGCCTCTTCCTCTCAGGACTGGGGAGCATCCAAGAAAAGAGGAGATGAAAACCAAGCAGGACCATGTGTGGCTCTCATAGTCACAAAAGCCCCTCTGTGTTCCCTGTTTCTTGTTTGTAGAAAAAGGCTTTAGTCTCCTAAGCCTCCCCTGAGTTCCAAAGAGCAGACTTTAGCAGTTACTAATTAGGAAAGTGAAGGAATGCAGAAACAAAGGAATAGCAGTCAGGCGAGAAAAGTAATGACAGCTTAAACAAGAGTTCAGCCATAAAATGGAGTCCTAGTTCTTAGTTCAGAGTCCAGCAGATTGGCTTTGCTGAGCACCAGGTGACCAGATCCAAGTTTGGTCTGGTAACAATTTAATGGAGAACTACATAGAATTTAGGGAGAGACTCAAAGAGAGCTCTGGGTCTCAAGAGGAAAAAAATCCTTTAGTACCATCTCTGGGACTTGTAGGTAGGTCTTTATTTTAAAGCCTTAGATTTTTGGATAAGTAAAATGTTACTTCCCAGAGTAGCCTGACTATCCATCCATCAGGTAATATTCGTGGGTTCAGTAGGAGTTCATTAGGAGCAGAAAGCCACTAAAGAGGGTCTTGACGTGAACTGGGGGCCCCAGGAACGTAAAAAGATCTACAGCCTCAGTACTGCTTGGCTTTTGCATGAAAGAAGGGACAGACTGGGGGTTCTGGGGAAAAGAGAGAATGCTGACAGGCAATAAAAGCTGAGGTTCTGAAGTTTACACAGGGAGCTTTCACATCCTCCATGTATACAAAGATGTTGAACAAAGATGTTCAGTTTTCCATTGTTACTTTCTTAACCTATCTAAAATAAACAATTAATGAGAAAGAAAACCTGCATAAACAAGATTTCCTTTAGACTAGCCCATTAAAGAAAGCCCTGCACATTTAATTGCTGCACACCAACAAAACACTAATCATTAAAAGGAAAGATAAGAAAAAGACCCCCAAAAAAGGGGGAGAGGGAGAGTTTCTAGATAAAGAGCCCTATTTCCTACCATAAAAGTATGCAAACAAAATAGACCAGGCAAAAGACACTAGAGGAAAAGAGATGGAAGCTAAACAATGGCTTTATTGATTTAAGACATGTGGATTTCATTAGGAAAGCTGAATGCATAAAAATGGGTTGTGATATCTGAACCCAGGCAAGGAGCAAAATTAGGTCACAGAGCTCCTCGGACAAAAGGAATGATGAATCTTTATTAGGTAATTGGACTCAGAGGTAGGAGGAAAAAAAATAACTCTTTTCCTCCCCAACCCCCCTTTGAATAGTTTTTAAGCCTTCAAAGGTAAATCTACATGTTGAACAAAAATGGCAAGTCCCAGAGCCCCGCTTTCTGACACAGCATCTGAACTGCCAAAGAGTCCTTGGGCCAGAAACTAGAGATTCCCGGGGAAAAACACTCATGCTGATATGGAAATAAATAATGTAGAGATCAAAGCAACACATGTAAGATGCCCCAGTGGCCCCAGTGCAAATCTTCGGCTGAATTTGAAAGTAATAAAGTAGCAATAATAATATTTTTTCCCTTGAATAGACATTTCCCTCTGAAGAGCTCATAACCCATGGTAGCATTTCTAAAGTTGATATGCTATCCTTATGGGAGCCTCATTTTAATAATAATAGACAAGAAGCCACAGTCACTGAACTCTTCAAATGAGAAAATTTGTGCTCCAGTAAATACATGGAGAGCAGTGGGAATCCTTTTGTATAAAACTCTTAATTTAATCTTGACCCTTTGGCTTGACAAGCCAAGCCAAGCCAAGGCAAAGTGTTTAATTAAGGGGAGTGGTCTTTTAAACTCTTACATCTTTCTTTCTGTTCCCTCTTTTCTGTGCATCCCTTCTTCTAGAACTTTCTGACTTTTATCTTGTGACCTAGCTGCCTCTTCCTGCTTCCCACCAAGAGCTATGATCCCATGAGCTGGCCCTTCCCTGACTCCCTTGCACATCTGGTCTCCAGAGGATCTCATTCCCTTGGGACCAGCCCCTTGGCAGAGCTCCTCACATCCACCAATGCAGGAAGTAGCTATTAACCTAGGTTTGATCCTTATCAGAAAATGCTTACACTTAAATAGTTGCCTTCAATACATTTCAACACACAATGTTATAAATTGAGCTAAATAACAATGGATGAATTTGCTGACCGAAAAAAGTGTAATCGCCCTTTACATCTTAGAGAAGTAAATGAGTTTTTAAGGCACCTGATTTGTACAAGGTATCCTGCCAAACTCTGAAATGACACAGACAAATCCAACACTAACCAGCCTGTTCCCAAGGACTGAAGACTTACTGAGGCAAGTTAAGTCAAGTAACTTTAATGCAAGGCTGGTGTGTGGTGTGAGGGAGGGACACAGAGACCTGGGGCTGGGAAGGGTTCCCTCCTGGATGAAGGGCCCGGAGACAGATACACAGAACAGTGCCTTCATCTGTGTTTGAAGAAGGGTCTGATTTCAGTAGGGTCGGGAAGCATAAGGGCAGGTAAAAAAGGCTGAGCAAAGGTGGGAAGGGTCCTCACAGGATCTTGTTCTTCAGACAGTCCTCACGGATGTACCAGTGATAGAGGTCTGGATGGTGGAGATCAGGAAAGAGAGGTCCCAGTATCAGGTCAGGCCTCCACCTCACAGCCTCCATGATGGCCAGTGTGGTCCAGGCTGTCATCCAAAAGACTCCTAATGGAGGATATACACAGAGAGGTGTGGGGAAAAAAAGATCTGGAAAGATATGTTGAGATTCCACATGGCAGACCCCAAATGCCAAGCCAAGGAGTTTGAACCTAATTCCAAGGGAACTAGGGAGCCTCAGAAAA
Source organism: Camelus dromedarius (assembly GCF_036321535.1). Taxonomy (NCBI): domain Eukaryota; kingdom Metazoa; phylum Chordata; class Mammalia; order Artiodactyla; family Camelidae; genus Camelus; species Camelus dromedarius. The sequence goes on along the minus strand of NC_087441.1, from coordinate 15,076,288 downwards.
CACAATAAGTAATCTTTTCAGATGCACACATGTATAAGCGTGTGTGACTGCGTGTGTGTGCGTGTGAGTGCCTAGGTGTGAGTAGGAGGTTATGTGGGAGAGAAGACATGTATGTGTGAGTCTCTGTGTGTGTCTGTGGATGTGTGTGGTGGGTGTATGTATGTCTACTTCTGTGTGTGTATGTGTGCACATGCTAGATATGTGAGTGTGTGTGAGTGTCATGGGTCTGGTGTATGTGTAAATGTGTGAGTATGAATGTATGGGCAGGTGTGTGAGCATAGGAGTGTGGAAAGGGCGTCGGGGTGAATCAGTGACAGTGATGGGGCTAGTCAGGGTGGAAGGAGGAGCTCCATGCAGTGGGCACTTGATGGACTCTGATATCAGCCAGTAGCTCCCCTGGATGCTGGACAGAGTCCTGCCTTGGGAGGGAGGGCTGCCAGCCCCGAGGGCCTCTGCTGCCCTGGCCGGTAGCCAGGCCCTGGCACTGTCCTCCGTGACATCACCTGCCCATCAGTGAAGGATGATGGTCAGTGAAGGATTCAAGCTCTTTCCCTGTGGGCCTCCCCCTCCCTCTTAGGGGAACGCAGGTCTTTCTTTTCTCATCCTTTTCTCTTTTTTGTGCCCTATTTTTTAAAATCTCGTGTGTGTGTGTGTGTGTGTGTGTGTGTGCGTGTGTGCGCGCGTGCATATATAACTTTAAACACACAGAGCACAACGAAGAGATGTGTTGTAGGGTTTTATTTGGATCCTGTTCTTTGACTTGTTGCTCATTAGCAATGTGACCTTAGACAAGTTATATAACTCATTTGTTCATTCTAAAATGTTTGCATAATGCCTAATACATACCTAGCACTGTGCTTCTTTGCTAAAGTGACTTTTAAGAACAAAACAAGGGTGGAGCTTCCTGCCTAGCAGGGGAGCTAGACAGTACAACAAATCGTAGAAATCTGTAACTATGCTCCGTGAAAAGTGTTGAATCAAACGTACAGAACTCTATGAGAGGGTGTATTTGGGGGCCTATTTTCCTCTGAGAAATGGGAGCAAGCTTCCTAATGTTAATCGGGGGTATTGACACTGAGCCAGCGGGGTTGCTGTGAAGATTAAGTGTGCTCATGTGCGCCCCATGGTGCCTGATAAAACCCTGCTCAGCACTCTATTATTGTAAGAGAGGCAAAACGTTCAAGAATGCATCCTCTTGGCTCAGGTTATGGACATAGGAGGAAGGACATTGGATGCCAGCGGCTTTTCCCCTGATGAGAAGGTAGGCTTATCCCCAGCAGGGCTGGCCAACGTGGCCAGGAAGATAGCTGAGCTGCGGCACACACAGGACCAGAGAACATCACTCAGAAGGAGAAGCATCAAAGGGGCTGGAGCACTGAACGAGGCTCTCAGAGCAGAGCCTGGGGGACCCCCAAGGGCAGACCATCCATCCTCCCCCTGTGCAGGGAGGGAGCAGGCACTGCCATGGTCCTCTGTTGGGCCAGACATCGCTCTAATCCCTCTTTCCCACTGATAGACAGCACTGTCTTGAAACGCAGAGGTGAAATGTATATGACAGACTCGGACCCACACAGACTTTTCCAAGTTATGTCTCAGGTTGATCCCCAACTTCTGAAGGGTTCAAAGCAGTTGAACACAATGTTTTTGTTACCCAGCAGCTCCTAGTAACAAGCGAGTACTCTGTGTTCAGTAAATCACAGGTCTATTCAAGAGACTCCTAGTAAGGCTTTGTTTGTTGTTGTTGTTGTTGTTGTTGTGTTATTTTGCTTTTATTTATTGTGGTAAAATATACATAACATAAAATTGAACATTTTAACTATTTTTAAGAGCACAGTGCAATGGCATTAAGTACATTCACATTGTTGTGCGAACATCACCACCGTCCAGCTTTAGAACTCCTTTCATCTTGCAAAACTGAAGCTCTGTACCCATTAAACGACAACCCCTCCTTCCCTCGTGCTCCTTCTAATTTCTGCCTCTGTGAATTTGATCCGCCAGGATTCTCATGTAAGTGGAATCGTACAGTATGTGCCTGGCCCACTTGACTTAGTGTAAGGTCCTAGTGGTTTTTAGAAGTTAATGCACCTTCCACACATGCCTCTGAGCCTAGGAAACAGGTTAAATACAGAGCACATCTGGCCACAGAGGTGTCACAGTGGAGCGTGGTGTGAGTGGCCAGCTCAGGCCAACTGCCTGGTGCGAAGTCTGCATCCAGCATTAACGAGCGGTCTGATTTGGGGCAAGTCATTTAAACTCTCTGTTCCTGGGTTTCCTCACATGTAAAATGGAAAAAATAATGGCAGTTCATGTTCATGGGGCTATTGTGAGGATCAATAAGTTAATGCATGTAAAACACAACAATGCCTGGCACGGAGTCTGCTCTGGACAAATATTAATAAAATTTAAAATAAAGCACATACTTATACATGTCTAAGTGTAAAATTATAAAGTTTATATTCTCATGAACACTTAAACATTTTGACTGATTATTATGAAGAAAGCAAAAATATCTACTCTCAAAAAGAATAGCTTATATTCACTTGGATATTAAACGTAAATTTTCTATTTGAGACATAGAAAGAAAAATGTGTTAAATACAGTGGCCCTCAGTCTTCAGAAAAGGTGAGATCTAAAAGGCTGTTGGAAAGGTTTACAAACGGTATGCCCCAAACCTCCACCTGACAGACACCACAGCCAGAAGGGTGGATAAAGCAAGTCCCATTCAAGAAGTGAAAAGTAAAACTTAAAACACTAGGTGATGCAGCAAAGCTCCATGCTAATGTTCAGAGGTTGAGATTCGGAGATATGATAAGCAATGAACTCTCAAGGGGAAGGAAAAATAATCCCCTCCTATTGCACATTTATGGAAGAAATGTCCCCATTATTGAAGAAAGAGGTGGCTTTTTATCTTAAAAAAGCTCACTTTATAGATTTGAAAAAAACCAAAAAACTCATTTTGAGTGCAGATTTTGCAAACAGAATTCCTTACCCACCTGTTAACTTTCTCATTCAATTTTCTCCTTCTCATCAGAGGTTATCCCTGTGGCTTTGTGGCTTCACGATGCAGATGCATCTTCCAGAGTCCTGTTCTCTGCCTCCTGGCACTCCTGCAGGGGAGACTGGCTGCCCCATGCTGGAGCCAGGCAGTGGCCTCCCAATGTCAGAGCCCAGTGGTATTATGTATCTTCTCTTCCGGTCACAGAATGGCTTCCCCCTGCCCTGCCATCCCTTTTATGAATTTGGCAGGCAGTGAACTTGGGGATAAACCCAAATCCAAAAGAGCCTAATGCAGTTTACTGTGGAAACATGGAAAGAGCCATTTGAGTCAGGCCACGGGTTTAAGAGTGGGACAACCAGCGGTCAAGTCCACCCCGAGTCTGAAATCAAGTGGTCCTTCACTTACAGCAGGAATATAAAGACAGAGAATTAAATTGCTGTCACCCTTCAGCACCCATTTCAGAAATACAGATTTCTTTTAAGAGAGAATAGCCGTAATTCTCCTTTAACTCCAGCTTTTACTTGGCCCCTTTTGTGCTGTGCTGGCCCAATTAGAGTCTTAAAGGGTTTTTTCTGAAATGTTTACTTCAGGAAGGACATGGAATGCACTCTGACAAGTGAAGCCCACATTCCCACTGTTGACTGAGGCTCTTGTTTTCAGTATCAAATAGCCCATGCCTTACCCAAATACTTTACTTGCCAACAAGGATTCAAGACTTCAGCCGCAGGGAAAGGAAAGGAGAACTTAGGGAAATTAGTGGAATCCCAGTAAAAGAGGAGATGTTTAATTAATTTTATTTTTAAAAGCAGGTTTTCAACGGCCCTAGAAAATTCCCCTAGAGTTGTTTCATTAGAAAGAAAACACAGCATGTGTCAGGTATGAAAACAGGAAAAGGGTGAGGGAGCAGCCCTTGTTTAATCATCTCCAACAAGGGGAAATTCGTCTGAGGTAAACAGTTCTCAGAAATAGCAATCATTTCATGAACTTGATTTTCTAAATGGTTGTGGTATCCTTGCAGTCAGGCCTGGGCTGAAAGTCCGCACTCTTTAGGGATATGAAAGCCTGTATAAGTCAGTGGACTATCTTAGGACTCGAAAGAATTAACTTGGGACCCAAAGTGGTGATGATTTTACTATCAGGGAGTCACTGAGAGACAATTATGTCTTATTTATGGGGACTCGAAAATCAAAACAGAAGTAAATATCTGACAGTAATAGTATGGAAATTGATTGAGAGGTAATTGTAGGTGAGACATCTGGACATACTTGGATGATTAAAAAATGTAAAAATATTAACATTAGAGTTGTTAGTTAGATATATATGATAAAATTTCTAGTAGAGCCACTGAAAGACTAGAAATACAGTGTATAACTTCCAAACTAGTAGAGGGGAAAAAAACAATACAGAGAAGGAAACTTACCTCACAAACTTATATGACTGTTATATTGCTTATGTTAAAAAAGAAAAATTGAAAATTACTTAACTAAGCATTTGCTTTATGAAGTTAACTATGAAAAACACAACAGAATCCATCCAAAAAGAACAGGAAAAAGGAAATAATAAAGATCAGAGTAGAAATTAATGAAATAGGAAAAATAAAAACAATAAAATAGATCAAGATGCCAAAAGCTTGATCGTTAAAAACACAAATAAATGGATAAACGTCTAGCAAAACTGATCAAGAAAAAAGATAGAAATATTAACAAACAAAATTAAGACTAAGAAAAGAAAAGAACCAAACCACAGATGTAGCAGAGATTACCAAGATAAAAAAGAATCCTATGAACAAGTTACAAAAATAAAATGAAAAGTTGGACAAAATGGACAAATTCCTAGAAAAATATAAATTATCAAAAATGACTCAAGCAGTAATAGAATATCTGAATGATTTGATAACTACAAACGAAATTACATCAACAGTTTAAAATCTTCCCACAATAAAACTTCAAGGCTTTACAGGTGAGTTCTCCCAAAATTCAGGAACAGATACTTTCACTCTTACCAAACTCTTTCAGAAAGCAGAAAAAGAGGAAATACTACCTCAACTTATTTCAAAAATTTAGTATAATTCTTTTTTTAAAACCAGGGGAAAAAAAATTCATACACGAAAATAGAAGCAAAAATTCTGAAAAAAATATTGGTAAACTGAATTCAGTATAATGTCTATCACATTATAATCAAGTTGGTTTATTTTAGGAATGCAAGTCTAGTTCAAACCCAGAAAATCTACCAATATAATTGACATAGCAGATTAAAGTGAGGAGAATATGCGATCATCTCAATAAATTCAGAAAAAGCATTTAGTGAAATTCAATATGCAGCAGACTAAGAATAAAACACAATTTCCTTAATTTGAACAAAGGTGCCCATAGAAAATTCCAGTAACTTTTATTTAACGTTGAGATGTTAAAGACTACTTCCTTTGAAATCAGGAACAATTCAAGGACATCCATTCTCACTTCTGTTCATCATTGTTCCAGCAGTTGCAGCCAACCTAGATAAGCAAGAAAAAATATATATATATAAGAATTGGAAATCATATGATCGTCTACATAGAAAACCTGAAAAAAATCTATAAATCATTAACATTAGAGCTTCCAGCAAGATTACTAGATGAATTTGTAAAAGTCAATTGTACTCTCTATACCAATAACAAACATTTAGAGTTTAAATTTTAAAAAGATACCATTTATAATATCAAGAAAACTATACAATATCAATTAGTAATAAATCTAAAAATACATGCAATATCTTTCTGCAAGCAAAGATCTGTAAATGTGTATTAAAAGACATTTTAAAATATCTAAATAAATGGAGAGACATTACTAACTTCATAGATCAGAAGGTTCAGTTTTGCAAGGATGTCAGTTATTACAAAACTGATTTATAGGTTTAATGAAATTGCAATAAAAATCCCCAAATGATTTTTCTTGGAAGTTGACAAATGAACTATATTTACATGAAAGGTCAAAGAGCTTATGGTAGTCAAAACACTCTTGAAGAAGATAAAGAAGGTAGGGGGACTTTTTCAGCCTGACAGCAAAGCTCACTACTAAGCTAAGATAGTGTGGTCTATATTAATAGGATGAACAAACAGACCAATGGGACAAACTAATCAGTCCAGAGCAACACATGTGTAAAAACTTGGTATTTGCTGGAAGTGTCATTACAGAGTAAAGCTTGGACTCTTCTCAGATAGTATGGGATTATTAGTTATCTCTATAAAAAACTGTATTGGATGTCTACCTCATAACACAATCAAAAATTAATTTCTGAGGGATCAAGGATTTAAATGGGGAAAGCAAAATTTTTAAATTCTTAAAAGACTATCCCTATTTTTAGAAAATATACACTGAAGTATTTGGGGCAAAGGATCATGATTTATTTACCTTACTTTTAAATGTTTCAAGAGAGAGGGAATGCAAAAGGAAATGGAAGTAAAAACATAACAGAATAAAAAGGTTTTTTTACAAAAAAAACTTTTAGAAGAAGATGTAGAACATCTTTATCACCTGACTTAAGGTCAAGCCATCCTTAAATACAACTCAAAGGATGAAAATCATACAGGAAAATACTGACAAAATAAATTAAAATAAAATAATTTCTATTCATTAAAAGACACCATAAAGAGACGGAAAAATACATGTCATCAACTGGGAAAGATATTTGACACACACAAAACTGACACAGGGTTAGGATCATGAATGTATAAAGAACTCCTATGATATATGAATATAATTCTTTATATATTCAAAAATGTATGTATATTTATACATCTTTCTATGTGCTAAGCTTTATTAAAAATAATGAACAACCCAATGAAAAATAGGCCAAAAAAAGAATACACATTTCACAAAGGAAGGAAACCAAATATTAACAAACGCTCAAAGATGCTCAACTCATTTGTAATCAAAGAAATGCAAATTAAAACCCTAATGAGATAATTTCAGACCCAAATATTAAAAATCTAGCCAATATCAAGTGTGCACAAAGACATGGAACAAGAGGATGTCTCACAGCCAAAATGGTAATCAGTGCATCACCTATAGAGCCAGGCCCCAATTCCACTCCTACCCGCTTATATTCACTAGCAAAATTCTTGCACATGTACACCAAAGATGAGTATACAATTATTTACAACAGCATTATTTGTACTAAATTAAAAGACTGAAAGCAACCTGAATTTCCACCAACAGTGGAATGAGTAAGTCGAATGTGATATAGTCATAGCATGAACTACCAAATAGCCATAGACAGCAGCACAACTGAGTCTCAGTAATGCAGAGGGATAAAAAGTCAGTCCCTGAAAAATGTATTTGAGCAGTCAGGAAAACATGAGATTTTGAAAACTGAGGGGCAAGTTAGACAAAGAGAAGAAAAGGCATTGCAGTCATAGAGACAAGGAAAAGCAAGACCCATTTAGGAACTACAGATACATAACACATCCCCCACTGCATGCGTCCTTAATGCAGACCTCTGGTATACCTGAATTCTCTTCTGGATCCCTTTCTTTGAACCATGACTAATTCTGTAAGTGAAATAATGACTTTTGGGGAATAGCTGCAGGAGAAGAATGAGGTCAGAAAGCCAATAAAGGATATAAAGAAGTTAGGAAAGGAATCGAGTTGTTTATACAGTTAATTCCTCTAGGAAGCCAGGTGGGGGAAGTTAAATCTCATGCTTCTGCCTACCCTCCAGTGGTTGTCCCCAAGAAGGAAAGGAGCAAATGTCATTGTCAATCATTCTTCAGTGTCAAGATTACAAAGATTGAAGCTATGCTAACCTGAAGACTAGAGAGGGATTTTTAAAGTCAAAAACAACTAACTTAAGGTTTTCTCTGAGCTTTTTCCATCTCAAGCACTTAAGTTTCTGTTTCTCTGAGAACATAATGGGAATGATCAATGGAGCTTTTTTTTTTTAATTTATTTTTTTATTTTGTTTTTTTTTGGGGGGGGGGGTAGGCAATTAGGTTTATTTAGTTAGTTATTTTAATGGAGGTACTGGGGACTGAACCCAGGACCTCCTGAATGCTAAGCATGTGCTCTAAACCACTAAGCTATACCCTCCTCTCCCAATGGAGTTTTTAAAAGAGAATTTCTGTGTCCAGAAAGAAAGGCAGAGCTTAAAATTAGTATTGAATTTATTAAAGCTATACATTAAGAAACTCAGTTTTTATAAATGTTGAAATTCAGCTTGCACATCTTATTTCTTTTTTTTTAAAAGTATAGCAATTGTCCAAAAATAAGAAAAGTCATTTTCAAGTTCTTGATTAATGTTTAAATTAACTCATAAATTAAATGACTAATTTCTCCTCTCTTAAATTACTAAAATTTACTTAGACATTTATACTACAATTACATATTTAGCACATCTATAATTAATACCTCTTGCAGATGCCTGTCAAGTAAATTTAACAAATTTAATAAGTACATTCTTTCTTAACATTTGATCAACTATTGTGACTCTAATAAACTCTAAAATGTAGTAAACCAGTCATTCTAATCTCACATATCTTAAAATCAGATAAAGCAGATTCAAAGTAGCATAATAATGACAAAACTTGTTACATTCATATGATCCCCACAAGTACATACCTTACATAATGACATCAATATTACATTAATCTCTTAATCCTGGACTTAACAAATTTACTCAGTGAAGACTGGTATTAGCAGCTCTGGGCTGGCCGCAGAAACGTGACATTGGGCTGGCTGGGGATGATACTACCCAAGCCACAGGCCAACAAGAGGAGCCAGTGGTTTAACCTTCGGCTCTGTCTGCTTACCCAATGATTTACTGAAATACTTTCATAATGTTTTTCTGCTTATCCGCACGCCCCTCCAATCCCCTGTCCCATCCAGGTTGCAACATTTTTTCTTACCCAGCAGGAGGTTTTATCAGGTCAGTTTATAAAGAACTTCCTCAAATCTTTTTAATGGCTGCACTGATTTTCATTGTATGGATTTTCATTGTATGTATCATAATTTAGCTAAATACTCCTCTATTAGTATTTATATTATCTCTATTCTTATATTAATGCAACTAAGATGGGATATAAAACTTTGCACATATGTAATTTCTTTTTGGTTGTTTCTTTTAGCTTTATTGAGGTGTGAATGACAAATAAAAATTGTGTATATTTAAGGTTTACAATATGATGTTTTGATATACATATATGTTGTGAAATGATTACCCCAAGCTAATTAACAGATTCATCTCCTCATATAGTTACATTGTGTGTGTGTGTGTGTGTGTGTGTGTGTGTGTGTGTGTGTGTGTGCTGAGAGCACCTGAGATCTACTTACTTAGCAGGTTTCAAGTACATGTTCCATCACTGTAATTACATTCACCATGCTGTACATTAGATCTCCAGAACTTAATTCATCTCACAACTGAAAGTTTATGGTCTCTAACCAGCATCAGATTGCAATATTTTTATGTCTTTTCATTTGTGAAACTCCTGTATCCTCTTAAGATTTTATTTTGTTGCATGTTTTATCATTCCTAGAATCCTTAATTTATACAAGGCAAACCCAGAGTGGGGAAAATTAATGTTTGAAATCATAAATTCAGAAAGGCACTGGACCTTTGGTTAGAAGATGAGGCAAAGACAAAAATTGCTCTTGGAATATGAAGTACCTACAATAAAGAACAAAATTTACCAACGTCTTGAAACTATAGATAGGAAATTTCCCAATTATTTCTGATAAGCAGGGGGTGATAAATTAAAATAACTTCCGTGTCTGTACCTTAGTCAGTTTGGGCTGCTCTAACAAGATACCCTAGATTGGGTGGCTTGAACAGAAACTTATTTCTCAGTCTGGAGGCTGGGAAGTCTAAAATCAAGGTGCCAGAAGAGCTGGTGTCTGGTGAAGGCCAGCTTCCTGGCTTGTAGACAGCCACCTTCTTGCTGTGTCCCCACTGGCCAAGAGAGCCACCATCTCTCTGCTATCTTTTCTTATATGGGTATTAATTCCAGCATTAGGACTCCATCCCCAAGTCCTAATTACCTCCCAAATCTCCCACCTTCAAACATCATCACACTGGGGATTAGGCTTCAACATCTGAACTTTAAGGAGACACAAAACTTCTATTGACAGCAGCCCATTATAATTAGCTTAAGATGTGTAAAATGTCACTGCTTTTGTCTCTGTCTAGCATTGACCTCACCAGGGGACACAGATACTGTTCCCGTAATAGTAGTGATCTAAATGTAGTCAATCATTGCCCCTACCTGCTAATGGAAGACCCTGGGTGCCCCGAAATTCCACCCAAATAGTTTTGGTGGTCCTTCACAAATATCTCACATGTTTTCATAAACAAGATCAATCATGCAACTGAGGCATCCTTACTGTCAGTTTAAATATTTTTAAGTGAATGGCTTGCTCACAACCTCAAAGCGGTAGTGTTCAGCTCTGTTTCACAAACACACAGGTGGACCTGGATGACACTCTGCAAGAAGGTTCTGTAAGGACATAGCTGGAATTCAGGTTTTCTATGAGACTTTCCCAAGACACTAGACCTAAGACAAGACAGTATTTTAAATTTTGGAAGAAGACAGAGAAGGAGAAGCAACAGCTTGTGTCCTTTCCTGGTCTGTGAACAATCACATCTTCCTCTCCTCATCCACACTCTGAAATTCCAAAATAAAAGCAAAACTCAAAACCAGACAAAGAAACTCTAGTCTCCACAGTGCCTCATCTTAGCTCCAGTATGTACATTACCCAGGAAGCAATTGTGGGGAGGCGGGGAGGGGGGAAACTGCCATCCCCCAAGAGTGTGTCTCAGCTGCCTGTGCCCAGGTTCACAGTCTTCTGTTCACAGAGACCTTCTCAGAAAAACATGAATAAAAGAACCTGGCTCTTACTATTTCAGCCTTGGACTATGTAACAAGTATTTTTCGGCCCCCTGCTGGGTTAAAAGTCACACCAATCCAGACAATATCCAGTTTATTATGACTCTATTCCCACTAGGGTAGAAGAAATAGCTAATATTATTGTTTTCAATATATTGAAGCCAAGTTTGGGGAGTAATTTTTTTTAGCACAAGCCAATAAATCAAACTAGCTCTCTTTTTTAATCCTCCAAAACAATTGAGAGGTGTTCATTGAGGGGGGGTTGTTTGTTTGTTTGTTTTATTTTTTTAAATCTCAACTGACTCATTTGGTGGAAATAAATTTATGTGTCAGCATGTGTTCTGACCAGTATCAACTTATCCTTAGGAAAAAAAATATATAACATTTTCAAATTAAGGTATATTCAGCAGTTACATAGTTTTGTTTTATTTTTTCCTTATTCTTTAAATTGTATTGACCAGCACCAGGCCATATAAGCAAAGAGCATGTGCCTGAGATTGCCATGGTAGGAAGACTGATCGATATCAGTCCCACTGTTTCAGTTGGGATAATGTGGTCATTTCGGTCAGCTTGAGTAAAGGTGTTATTTATTACAAGAAGAGAGGAGCATTTCATGAAGCTTGAAAATGGATACCTAGGAAATCCATATCTGTTGGTAACTAAATGCTTGCTTGCTCTCTCTCTTTTTTCCATCTTCCCCAACCCCATCCTGATGGTTTCTCACCTCTAATTCCCTCTGTGCTTTTGCTCCATCCTCTGACTTCTCTGGACAGACTGGCTCTTTACGTTTACTCAGGTCCTCATGGACCCAAAATGGTTGCTCTGGTCCAGCCTTCCAGTTGAATAAATGTCCATGGAACAACAGTGTCCCCTTGTACCTTAAGTCAAATTTTTATGATTTATATCTAAGTTTTTCAGGTTGAGTTGGATGTCCCTTATCTACTGTTATAAAAAAGATTGCCAACCCTACTCTTAAGCAAAGCCCACAAAGATCCTGGTAAGAATGAGGGATGGGTGTTGCAGTTACCCCAAACATGTTTACCACACTTCTTACATTTGAATTTGAACTCCTTAGCAAATCTGTCCTCCTCCCCCTGGCAGATGGTGAGGTGAGAGACGATCTTGTGCATCCTAGTGAATCTGTGTATCATTTGCTTTTGCACAAAGGTGCCCAGTAGAAATGGGACTAATAATCCCAAGGGTCAAGTGTATAACAGTTATTTTTGAAAAAAAGTAAGTGGGGAGGAATTATTATAGTATTTTTTCAGTATATCAGTAGAGGCACCATTTATTTTTAACCAAAAATATATTGATTAAAAGCATGCAAATAATCCCTTTGACCTAGGAAATCTTCTCAGAAGGTGTACCAAAGAAATAATCATAATAGTACACAAACTGTTATAGAGAAAAGTACTCATTATAGACATATATAACTGGGAAAAAAGCCACTTACCTATCAATAGGAATTTCAATGACAAATTTATGTTCCATGCATGTGGTTGGCTATCATGCAGCCCTTAAAAATTAACTTTTTGAAGAAATGCAAATCAAAACTACAATGAGGTATCACCTCTCACCAGTCAGAATGGCCATCATTCAAAAGTCCACAAATGACAAATGCTGGAGAGGCTGTGGAGAAAAGGGAACCCTCTTACACTGCTGGTGGGAATACAGTTTGGTGCAGCCATTATGGAAAATAGTATGCAGATTCCTCAAAAAAACTAAAAATAGATTTACCATATGATCCAACAATCCAACTCCTGGACATATATCCAGAGGGAATCTTAATTCAAAAAGATACATGCATCCAAATGTTCATAGAAGCACTATATAGAATAGCCAAGACATGAAAACAACCTAAATGTCCATCAACAGATGACTGGATAGAGAAGTTGTGGTACATTTATACAATGCGATACTACCCAGCCATAAAAAAGTATCAAATAATGCCATTTACAGCAACATGGATGGACTTGGAAAATGTCATTCTAAGTGAAGTAAGCCAAAAAGAGAAAGAAAAATACCATATGATATCACTCATATGCAGGATCTAAAAAAAAAAAAAAAGAAAAAAGAGGACACTAATGAACTCATCTATAAAACAGAAACAGACTCACAGACATAGTAAACAATCTCATGGTTACCGGGGGAAAGAGGGTGGGAAGGGACAAATTTGGGAATTTGAGATATGCAAATATTAACTACTATACATAAAAATAGATAAAAAACAAATTTCTTCTGTATAGCATAGCGAACTATACTCAATATCTTGTACTGCTTTTTAATGAAGAAGAATATAGGTGTGTGTGTATATATATATATGTGTATATATATATGTGTGTGTGTATATATATATATATATATATATATATATATATATATATATATATATATATATATGCATGATTGGGACATTGTGCTGTACACCAGAAATTGACACATTGTAACTGACTGTACTTCAATTAAATAAATAAATAAATAATCATTTTTGAAGACTATTTAGTAACATGGGAAAATGTACATAATATTCTAAAGGAAAAAAACAAAATACAAAATTACATGTCTGCTCCTAATTTTATCTTAGATTGTTACTATATAATGCATTTAAAGAAGATGAGAAGGAAATGTAACAAAATTCTAAGGGTGATTATTTCTGAATGGTGGGGACATGGCTTATTTTAAATTTCTTTTTGATTGTAACCTTATTTTCCTAACTGTCTAAGATAGCTGTACACTGACTTTATTATCTAGACTATGTTTAAAATACCAGTCAACCTCGGAGATATTGTGGGTTCGGTTCCAGATCACCACAATAAAGCAAATATTGCAAGAAAGTGAGTCACACAAATTTTTTGGTTTCCCAGTGCATATAAAAGTTATGTTTACACTATACAGTAGTCTGTTTAGTGTGCAATAGCTTTATGTCTTTAAAAAATGTACATACCTTAATTAAAAAATACTTTATTGCTAAAAAATGCCAAAACGACTATGATAGTAGCATCATAGATCAGCGATCACAGATCACCACAGCAAATATAATAATGATGAAAAAGTTTGAAATATCATGGGAACTACCAGAATGTGACACAGAGACACAAAGCAAACACATACTGTTGGAAAAGTTGAGCTGACAGACTTGCTCAAGTTCGGATTGCCACAAATGTTCAATTTGCAAAAAAACACAGTATCTGTGGAGGGCAATAAACCACAGAGCAATAAAACAAGGTCTGCCTATACATATTCTAATGGTTTTGTTGCCTGAATTTTCTGACGAGTCGCTTCAGCTCTCCACCTCACAATAGTGGGTTCAATAAAATGAATACTAAAAGGGGAAAAAGAAGAAACTGCTAGTGAGATAATATGAAACATGACCGGAGTTTACTTTTATTTTCAGCTTATCTTTGGTTCTTGTAGGAATGGCCCTCAGAAGCCAGCAATTTCCGTGGAACTGCCACCTGACAGTAGCTGTTTCTTTTCTTTTTCTTCGTCGTGAACTACAAATGCCCTGACGTAATGTTTGTGATTGCCAGTAGTCCATTCTGCACTTCTGGTTCTACTGATACATGGGAAATCTGAAAGCATTTTTTGAAAAATGAATGTTAAGTTTATTATTAGAGTGTTGACAAGCATGCCAGAGACTAAAAAATAGACCCTTTTTGAAATAAAATATTCAGCATTTTGACAGGCTGAGGATTTATTTGGCAATAATCTCTTGGTTAAAATTCCCTGAGGTTTGTTTATATGGCTATTTTGGTTCTTTATTTTAAGTATATCAGCATTTTTCCACAGCTTCAACCTATTCTCATCTCAGCATGTAGGAAGTTAATAGGTAGCACAGGAGCTCATTATTTTAATTCCAGTAAAAACATGACTGGCTAAAAACGTATGTGTACTAATGCCATTCCTTCTGGCACCCTGAAGGACCAATGAGAACGGCCACGAACTCCCAGTTCCTCACGGCAAGCAGGACCACTGGCTCAGGTGATGAAAGGGATGGCTCAGCCACGACCAGTTCCAAATAACCGAAGGCACTGCTTGTGAACATGGACCAAGGACTACCTGGAATTTTGTTTTTCTAATGTGACAAAACTTCAAAAGACTTTTTAAAAGGAGCATAAAAGGAATGTGATTCCTTTTAAAGTGGTTGTTGGGGGGAGAGTATAGCTCAGTGGTAGAGCATAGGCTTAGCATGCACGAGGTCCTGGGTTCAATTCCTAGTACCTCCATTAAAAGTAAGTAAATAAAGTACTGCATTTTTAAAAAAAAGAAATTGTAAAAAAAAAAAAACTAAGTGTTTTTTCACTTAGATTATGCCCTTATTCGAGTGGTACCACCATTCTTCAAAACATCTGTGGAATTCCAGTTTGGCATTACTCTCAGATATAGCTTCTGAAATGCCTCAGAAAATTAGTCTCGTTAGTTTCTAATCACATATGAATGAGATTAAAAAGTTAAATTACTTAACTTTCTTACCAGACTGGGCTCCAGATGCATTTTGCATTTTCTAAATAGCAGAGCCTCTCACAAAACCGAAGTTTGCCACCAATAAATCCTTCAAAACCACATGCCTTGGTCTAAGACAGGAATTCCAATAAGAGAATTCCAAAAGGGATTAGAATAATGGCAGAATCACTGGAATAAGTGTACAGCCTTCCAACCTAACAACTCTGATCTGGGCATTTGGGTCTGTAAGATCACGCACACTTCAATTAAAAAAAAATCCCAACATTCTTTCACTCAACTAGTGATGAGTGAGGGCCAGGGTGTGCAGCAGCAGCAATGCATTAGACTTAGCCTCTGCTCTGTGCCATTACCAGTCTTGACAGAACCAATATTAAGTAGTAATCTCCAAATGCTATTTTAGAATGATGTTAATTTGAGCTATTTCAGAAAAAAATATACATAGAAATAGGGTGCTTTGAAAGTTGCAGTGTGAGTGGAAAACTTTTGAAGTCTTTACCTCTGTTTTATTTTTTGGTTTTGGTGGTTTGGGTTTTTTTTTGTTTGTTTGTTTCTTATTTTTTGTTTTATTTTGTCCAGGACTTTGAAGCAAGGCAGGGAAGTAGATTTGTATTCAGCTAAATTTAATTTGAATGCCTAGATAGCCTCTGAGAATTTGGGAGTCTACCGAAGCTGGAATATACAACTGAAACTACCTCCCTACCCTACAATGGTTGTTATGAGATAAAGAACTAAAACCTTAAAATGATGGTTAATTAAAGTATTTTTGCCCTCATCAGTAGCAGCAGCAACATTATGTATTAGTTGAGAGAAGTCCTAGGTTTCATCTCTTTGATGCAAAAGTAGTTCAGGAAGGTCAGTTAACTTTAACCTATTTTCAGTCAACAAATATAATTCAGACACCAGGAATGATGCCAAGATGTGAGGATACAACAATGAATGTTCTGGCGAGATTTCTTCATTTGCAAGGAACTCAGCCAAGTTACCTCAGGTATTGGGTTATCCCAGTTCTCAGCTGAATGAGCTCTAGAACCTTTGTCCTTTACTTCTACCTGTCTAGATATCTGGAGATCCCCTAAGCTTAGAGATGTCTTGCGGTGAGGGAAATCATCTTGCTCATGAGCTGACAGGAGTTTGGCAGACAGTATCTAGGCAGGCAGTTTGATGTTCCCATCCAGAAGAAGACATGAATCTTAACAAAAGAGAATTGCACTGCAGTGGGACCATCTTACCACAAAGCATCACCTCATGTTGGGTGAGCCCTTCATCCCTCCTGAGAATTCAAGGGCCGCCACTCAGAGTGTTCCTCCCACTTTCCAACTCACCCCCAAATTTGGGGGTGATAGATGTTAAGTTGATCTCCTAGAACCAGGTCCCCTTTTCCCTGCCCCTTTTCCCAAGCCCTACCCTTCTCTCCTTAGGTCCTCAAGAACTGGTCCATATCAGAGAATAACCTTACATAGGTTTTTCATTAATGATGTCATCATTACATCTAAGAAATGAATCTACCTGCCCTCATCAATCATGATCTTGATTTCATCTGTATTTCTCTTGGATCCTAAGTTCTTGACTTTCTAAGATGCTGTGTAGCAGGTGTCTGTTACTGCACTCCTGGCCTCCTATTACCTCCATCCCAAATCTCCTTGATGAACAAGCATCAAAATTGCTGGTAGTGAATCTCAGACTAAGGAAAATTATTTGCCCAACACAGGGATTGTCTTTCTTAGAAAGTATTAATCAATCATTCCCAACTCTTTAAGAATATTAACCAATTATACCCAACTGTCTAAAGATCCATTCCTAAAATCTCACCAATTCAAATTAGTTCCTCCCTACTGCCTTGAAAAATGAAGACATTTACTACTCACTGGAATCACAAGTCCATTCTGACATACAGACCTGCGAATATGTCACTGGTATATATAAACTCTCCTTTTAAGTTACCATTATATAAAAGAGTGTTAGGTGTAACCGAAATTTATGGATATAATTGGCACTGTCTACTCTGTTCATTAAATTAATTTGATATAAGAAATGTACATTTAGTAAAATTAAGTTACTGAGATGAATGGTTCAAGGTGCATAAAAATTCAAATAATTTCTTCTCATATAGGAAAATTTTGTGAGCAAAAAGTGAGAATTGAAATTGACCTGTGCCAATGACTTTTTCTATGCCCTGATTAATATTCCTAAGTGCTTTAGGAATATAGTTTTAAATTGCACAAATTTGTACTGCCTTTGAGATTCCAGTTACCTTAGCGGTCAGGAATTTAGATAAGTGATTGAAATAGAAATTGCCCTCAATTTTGTTCAAATCTAAAGATGATGATGTATATTTTTTTCCTTTGCCATCAAAGAGTTCCCTGCTGTATCTTGTCTTCTAACAGTCTCTCACACACCTGCTTTGAATTTATGCACAGTAAATGACATGCTTACTCTGATATCAAAGTACCTTGTAACTGCATGATCAGAATATAGGCAGACTTCAATCATTGGTTTATACCTTTATTCTTTGGATATTATATATATAACATTATATATATAAATATATGTAGTGATATATATACACACACACTATATATATATAGGCTAATATATATCTGGTGTTGCATTGGATTTTGAAAATATAAAGATGACAATACAGTCTCTACCTTCAGGGAACTTAAAGTCTATCTGGGAAGATAGAAGTATTACTAACAATGACAGAGTGTGATGAATACATTAATGAAAACATGGACATAATGCTTTGGAAGAAGAGAAAAGGTAGTGAATAATATATTCTTGAAAAATTCAGGATTAATCAAAGCTCTTTCTGCCACCTTTGGATTAGACTGAAATGACAATTGTCAAGGGGTTGAGCTGTGTATGAACACACACATACACTCACCTGTAAGTGTAGAATTTCAGTTTTCAGTATAAAGTTGTATCATGTTCCTATTTCACAGCTGAGGAAATGGATACGTGCACTTCTCTGGCATCTTGGTCAGTTTCAGGGCCGTCAGAGCTGACCCTGGCCTGGCATGGCACATTCATTGGTCTTCTCTGCCTAGTTTGCTAGAAAATATTGTGCAACAGTGGACCTTCGTGATTTCCAAGTGTTCAGAAAAATGCTGTTTGACCGCTGAACAAGTTCCTTTTGATTATTTTGGATTAAGAATTGCTACTCTGCTCCAGTGGAGCCAAAGCAGCATTCAGGAAGCAAGGTATTTTGATTGAACAGAACATAAATCAAGGCTGGAAATGGGCGCTGCTTGGGCACCCTGTCTTGAAACCCTCTCGACTCTGTAAATTCCATTGCCAAAGCTTTGCTTCCAGACCTCAGGAACACAGCTTCACAGGTCTGCCTGTTCCAAACTCACACTTCCCATTGCTTTCATTCTGTGGCTTCTAGGCCTGTTTCAAGAATGCAATACAAAATTATAATTTCATGGAATATTGTGCAATTTTTTCTAATGGAAGGCCACTTAAATTATCAAATTTCATTGATTACCAAGCCACATAGATGACTGACCAATGGTTACAACTTGAATGGTCCCTAAAAGGAAAAATGAATTATTCCAAAATAAATATGGGCCCTTTCATGGCCCTTGTTAAGGTTTTTCCTCTGGGGACTGATATACAAAGGATTGAATGATGACTGAGGAATGAGAATCACTATAACCTGCGCGCTGTGTCTCTCTGATGAACACCTCCCCTCCCCCAGAGATAACATTGGTCAGTTGGGCATTAAGGCTGTGTTAACTAACTGTGGAATCTTAGTTAAGCTATTTTAGCTTCTTCCTAGCTTCGATAACCTACCTATAAAAATAAAATAGGAAAACTATAGTGATCATTTGAAGCACTCAAATAAAAGATGACATAAGAGTAGAGAAAAGCCCCATTTTTATTTCATTAAAATGAAATGTTGCTATGAACTGAATGTTTGTATCCCCCTAAAATTCATACATTAAAGCCCTAATGTGATGGTATTTTGACATGGGACCTCTAGGAGCTAACTAGGCCTCCATGATAGGATTAGTGTCCTTCTAAGAAGAAGAAGAAAGCTAGCCCTCTTTCTCTCCGCCGTGTGAGTATACAAGGAGAAGACAGCCAACTGCAAACCCAGAAGCGGGCCCTGCGGGTACCTTGAACTTGAACTTCCCAGCTTCCAGAATGGTGAGAAATAACTGTTTGTTGTTTAAGCCACCTACTCTATGGTAATTTGTTACAGCAAACTAAACAAGACAAATATTATTTAGAAAACAATTACAGTGGTATGTTATGTTAGAGATTCTCAAACTTGTAAAATTAGAAACTCTTTGTTTTGGTTTTGTGACATCTTTACATTTCTCTCCTCTTTTCAAATGTGTGTGTATGTGTGTGTGTGTGTGTATACACATATATAATTTATATATAGTATATTTTTAATGATAAAAGTGATATATGCTCATAGTAGAAGTTGAAACAGTACTGTGGTTAAGATTGTGGATTTTTACTACAACAACCAATGCTATAATAAAATCCTTATCCATTAGATATGTTCCTGGAAGTGGAAAAAATGGATCAAAGAGTATGTACATTCAAAATTTTGAAAGATGTTTGTCAAAGTGTCTCTAAAATGTATGCCTCAACCAACAATGTTTGTTTCTATGCACCCTCCTCACACTGGGTATTAACAAACTTTTAAATTTTACCAGTTTTAGAGGCTTAAAGAACTTGTATTTGATTGTGCTTTCAATTTGCATGGATTTAATTATAGGAAATTGAGCAAAGTTTTACTTTATTAAAGTCAATTAGAAGACCTTATTTCAGAGGGAATTTTAGAATATTTCTTGAAATCATAGATAATGCCTTGCTATAACCTGATAAATTAAGGCCAACCTAATTTATGCTAGAATAATAAAAATGGGAGGTATAACTTTTAAATAAGCAAAAGAAAATTTGATACAGCTGTGGCAAGTAGTAAAGAAAAAAAGAAACAAAAAGAAGACATGATAATTGGAAAACATGAAATCAGATGGTAGAAATATATAGCTGAATATAATAAAAATTATACAACATTATTTATCATGTAATATATAAGATATAATATGCTATTATTATTACTAAAATGGAAATTAGTTAGAATAGAGATCTAAAGACATCTTCAGCATTTGTATTATTAATTATTAATATTATCTCCAATATTTTTTATTTTATTAAAAGATACAGAAAGGTTGAAAAGAATGTGATGGGAAAGGATGCAGCAGTTAAATATGGACCAAAGAAAAATACAATAATAGTTTTAATATTTAAATATAATAAATTATATTTAATCTAATACTAATATTAAGGAAAACAGAATTTAAGGTAAAAGAAATCTTAAGGTATATTTCTTGGGCAAAGATGGATTATTTATAAGTAGTGTTACCTCATTACATGAAAAATACTAAAGTTGAAGGACTATCTCACAAATCTCACTAAATCTAAATCTCATTAAAGATATAAATGAAAATAAAGATATAAAGTTAATAGAAGAAAATATTGGAGGATTTCTTGAAAAAGTCCCCAAAGGCATAAACCTAAAAAGTAAAAACTAATGGATTTATTCACATCAAAATTAAAGATTTCAGGTCAACTAATAAAGCCTAATATTTACCAAGCAAAAATTTGAAAGTACACTCATTCATCTAATCTTCCTAACTCTCCTGAGTACCCTACTTTACAGATGAGGAATCAAGCACAGGCAGTAACTTGTCCTAGGTCACATCAGGGGTGTAGGAGCAGATGTGAACGCTAGCAGTTGGCTCGAGAGCCCTGGTGCTTGACCACTGCACTATGTTACCTCCACAAGACAATGTGGACAAATGAAACAAATGGGCGATAGACTGGGAGAAAGTATTTTAGACATCTGTAGCTCACATGATAGAACATATAAAAGACCCTGCAAAGTGGCAGGAGAATAAAAAGGAAAACATACAGAAAAGTAGGCAAAGGCTATACATACACAATTCACAGAAGAGAAAATCCAAGTAGCCAGCTAGTCTGTGAATGAACACTTAGTCTAACCAGTCATTTTAAAAATGCAAATTGTTTAAAAGATAAGTTTCACTGGCCTTGCACCAGGATCTCCCCTGTTTGTCTGCCGAAGACGTAATAAACAAGTAAATGGAAATATCTGGAACAGGAAGAACACTGTCTACCTGTGCACCTCTTCCAGCCCCAGGCAAGAGGCATCGCTGAATCTCAGACTCCACTTTGGACCTGATTATCTCCAACCATAACACCTACAGCTGGATGTCATTCTGTTTTCCTCTCATCTCCCTGATGGCTGCTTGAACCTTTTCCTGCACTAGCCATGTGTTGCCTTCTACACAGTTCTTTGTGGATTTATCCTACAATTTACCTTCCAAGTGCAGGAACTCTTAGTCATCTAGAATCCTCTGCAGTATGAGCACAATACTTTGTACCGAACAGGAGTCCAATAAATATTTATCTAACTGAATTAGGTGGAAGCACAGTACGTCAAGCTCCCAGCTAGTAGTCAGGAAACCATTCAAACTTTGAAAATGAATAAAAACAAAGGGGAGATAAAAGACAAAGTTGAACTAGGTCAGCAGTTTCCAATGTATGCTCCAGGCAACACAAATCCCATAAAATACTGCCTGAAGAAAGGGTCCTGGGTGAAATACTGTTGGAGAGTACCATGTAATGTACCCTCACCCAACCCCTTTGGGGAGCACAAGTGCGGTGTGCTGGGGCCAGCTTGCAAAAGTCATGCTACATTTATTAGGAATTTTGTGAGTCAATTATTACCCATGGTCATTATTAAAATTAAATTATATAACTTAAATAAATTATATTAAAAATCAAGGTAATAATTGCTCAAAACAATACTCCCAAGTTATTTTTCTACATTTTGCTTTTATTATGCTCTTGAAGTTGTATGTATCTGTTGTATGCATTGTGGAGTATGGGCATCTCTCCTCAAACTCACAATCACTGATGTGTTGGTAGCTGGAAATGGATCGTGGTGGGAATATTTACACCACAGAAATCACCCATAGGGTAGAGCTTTATCCCTGGGGAATCAGTTGTTAAACATTTAACATGTGATCACCTGATCACAAACACATCAGTCTATTAAAACCCAATAGCCTTACAGTAAACATCTGCTTAACTATCTAAATCACTGTTCTGAACTTTATTTGTTCATGAAATTTTTTTGAATGCCTTACATCTATCAACAACTCGAGACAAATACTTTGGGAAAAACTGGACTAGATGATTGCTAAGGCTTTTTCTAGTTCTTACAACGTCCGTAAATGACAAGACTTCATGTACAAACTTACTGCCCCCACTTCTTAGCTTTTCAACTTATTGAGGGTATGGGTAAAGTTAATCAATGCTACCTTTAAAAGTAAAGTCAAAATAATTTAAAAGTATTCCTATTTCTTAGGAAATATTAACAATTTAGTTACAATTCCTCACTTCAGAGCAATTTGGTTGAAGGGCAGAATATTATATACAAAGATTCTATTTTTATTTCTTCTGTGAGCAAGGAACTTGATGCTTCTAAATCTCATTTTCTTTATCTGTAATATGGAGTACTTTACAGGATTTTTATAGACAAAGTTACACATGAGGAATTACATCGGGGAAAACTGTGCAGTTATTATATATGAAAGGAAATATGATTTGGGTGTTTCCCTCTGAAAGTGATGTGATAAACGTGGCTTGTGAACCATCTTTAGCTGAATTTGCCAGATCTCAGACGCCTTCTCCCAAATGCCCATAACAAAGTGGAAAAATCCTTGGCCTAAACTCCAGTGTAACCTCACCACGCTTCAAGCGACAGCCCAAATGTGATTGTTAAGATGCCTCTTGGCTTCACAGCTGAGCTCACACAAAAATGCAGAGATGTTTTCAAAAGATCTAATCAAAGCCAATTGTATGCAGATTGATAGTAAATGTGAAAGGCTGGGTGGTCTCAGTATGGATGGAATTCATGGTGGATGTTTTTAAGAAGTGGTCCTTATAATTCTGAACGGTTATAGTTCAGAGAGGCCACTTGAGATTAGACTTAAATCCAGAGAAAGGTGATTTTCTCTCTCAGGTCAGCTTAGTGTTGCACAGATCTGCTTTGGAATATTTTCATAAATATGGACGTTTTCATTTTTCCTTAGAGTCTAAAAATGTTAACCTGCCCGTAGGAGGTCACTTTCCAAGGGGAGTGTGAGGAGCAGAAAGCAAACAAAGGCAGAAAGTTGTAACTTGCTCTCTCTCTCTTTGAGCCAAAGCAGGTACAAGGATGGTTAAGTGTCCCGCGCATGCGTCCTACTTTGGCTGGCCCCGCCACGGATTTGGGGTCTTCATCTGAGGACCATGGTGCAGCCTTCTTCTGCTTTTGCCTGCAGTGGGCTCTGCCAGATGTTTAACAACCAGAGCAGCACAGGCACTGACTGACCCCCACGGACGCCAGGTCTGGGGCTGCGAGCCCCGTCCTGGAAACCTAACCTGGATACTTGGGTGGCGGGAGCCATGGTTCCAGGGTGGGGGTGGGGGGTTGCAAGGAAACAGCTATTGCCAACCTAAGTGGACATATTTCATATTTTAACAACTGCTATGAATACAGCACAGCATACTGGCTGAAGTTCAGTCCTGCTTCCCAGCACCCCTCCTCGGAAGTAAGACTTTGCTAATGACACATTTTCCAGTTTCCTGACTGTACCCGTGGGGGAGAATTCAGGTGTGGGCAGCTACACAGTCACTGGTCTAAGTGTTGGTACGATGACCAGCTATGTCTTGCTTAGGAATTAAAAAGGGGCACTGATATCGCTTCTTTATGTACTGGAGTGTTCAGTGCTTTCATTTCATGATCATCATCTTATTTTATACTCCAAACAGCCCTACTAGATAAATATTATCACTCATATTACAGACAAATCTGGCATCATAGATGGTCAAATTACTAACAAAGCCACACAACTGATAATGGATAGGGTTAAATTTATGCACGGGTCTGTCTGCTCCCACAAAGGGGCTCTTTCTACTGTACTTGATAGTGAAGTGGTTAAAAGCCCAGGCTCTGGAACCACACTGCCTGGATTTCAGCCCCATCTCTGCCACTTAGCTGAGCTGCTCCACATCTGTGTGCCTCAGTCTCCATATCTTTAAAATGAAATTAACAGCATTCGCCTCAGTTTCTGTGGGATGGTTAAATGAGTCACAGTCTTTGGCAGAGTCTGGGCACAGTCATCCCCCAGGAGATGCTAGCCTTCTTGCCCTTGCTTCCTCAAGACTGCCACCCGAGTGTAGCCCTTCATGGCCTGGATCCTTCGAGATCAACGGATCTGAAATCCTCTTCTTAATTTCACCTAGTTTCTACTCCCAGGCCAAACACTGGGCGCCTAAGAAGGCAGAGCCTGCAGGCTTCACCTCATCCTTAAATATGTAATCTCAGAGATAATATCAGGCACTTTTGTTGCCTGCTGACTCTTAGGCACACTTTAATTTTCACTTTAATTTCACTTAATTGACTTCTTAAGCAGATGAAGTCTCTAATGCTAAAAGAGAAGAGAACCAGGAGCAGGGGTGAGTTAGGAGAGTGGGGACTTAGGGAGCAGGCCGACTTGGGTAGGGGACTGGATTATGAGACTTTTTTAGAACTGAGCATTTTCATAGGTTTTATTACTATTCATGTATGGTGAGGCCAGCAGATCAAGAGATGCGAGCCATTGAAAAGACAGTTTGTTACTCACAGCTCCCAAGAGGAGGGGGCACCCCACACCACCAGAGGCCACATGGGGAAGGCTCAGGGTGGGCAGGAGGAAGAGTTGGGGGGGGGGGCAGCTGGACAAGAGCTTTTAGAGCAGTTTCTGCAGGAAAGAACAGGCCAAGCTGGGGAAGCTAGTTAGGACAGGCTAGCTTGAATCATCTCAAATTGTCTGGTACTTGGCCAGATTGGGGCAGGTGGGTGGTGGCCCAGGGCGTGAGGGCCCAATAAAGGAGGTGTTGGAGTGTAGATTCTGGATTGGTTGGTTTGTATTTGAGAAGATCACGTGTAGGCGAGTTGTTGGCCGTCTCTAGGAACTGGTGAGCCCTGGGAGAGTCGGTCTTTCCAGGGTCAGCAAGGCCTCAGATGTCAAAATATCAGAACATAAAAAATAGAAACATGGTGAATATACCGGAGCACAGGGCCCTCGGCCCCTGTGGTAGAGGGGGGAGGGGTTCAGAGAGGGAAGAAGACGATCCAGCATCCATAGAAGCACCTGTGCAGGTGCTGTCAGCCTGACTCAGTCTTCCTCCCCTCCCTCATCACCCCCACATCCAGTAGGGGCTTCTAGCACTTTCTACGTAGCCAGCCTTTTCTGTTCCCTGGTCTGTGTCTTGCTCCTCCCACTCCCCTCTTCCCATCCTCCTCCATAAACACCTTGTTGTCAGGGTCTTGTCTCTCCTCTTGAGTCCTGGAAAACCTTCATTCTCAATCCCTGCTTCACTCTGTCACACTTCAGTCCTTTCAATGAGCGTATACAAACAGGCCTTTTACTGAAGACCCACAGGCAGCAAAGACACACTCAGAGTCACAATGTGGCGCATTCATCAGTAAAATATGAACTTCTGCGTATGGGCCTCCATTTCAATAGGCTTTGTCAAACAGTGGTCTGTGCCCTCCTCCAAGGGCACAGCTAGGGCTGACCAGGCTCAGCTCTGGGAAAATAGCCTAAATGCCTTCTGGGTATAGTTGAAACCCCCTGAATCATATCTGTGCTGGACCAGTTGGGCAGAAGTGCCAAGAAACACCAAGAAGTCACCCCAGAGGTGCCATCTGTATTCCTCATTCCGTGGTGCTGGCAAACGCTGCGTGCTTGCAAAGTTAACTGGGAGGACAGCAATTAGGGTCAGGATAGCAAGCAGTTTCCATGAGTTCTGGAGCTGTCATGAGGTCTGTTAGCTAGAAGCCAGTTTAACGTGGATGAGAAAAAAGGCAGCCATGCTTCCTCTCCACGGACCCTTTGTAAACTGACACAAAACCCGAGATCTGAAACCATCAATTTTCCTACCTTATGGTAACGTTCTGAAGTTCTGTCTTAGGACTGAGAAAGTTTCTGGGAATTCCCTTCAACTAGGAGCTTTACTTCAAGTAAATTAAAATGCGCAGAAGTGGGGCAAACATGAGTATAATTACATAATTGTTTTCTCACTGAGAAACCTTCCCACATAAGATATTTTAAACCACTTGGGATGAGGCAACATTTCCTTCTTTATAATTAAAAAAAAAAAAAAAAAGACCTGACATTAAAAAGACTGACAGAGAACTTGTGTAAGATTTGGCCTTTTAAATTCTGTTTTTTTATAGTTTATATCTCAGTATTGCTGTATACAATATCCTATAAAAGGTTTTACAATAAAACATGCATTTAAACAGCTCTGCAGGAAGAAAGCCAAGATTATCAACAGTTACTACAAAATCTGGACTTTGCATAAAAGGTTTCTTTTTCTCCCATTTTTCTCAGAGAATTTGTAAAACCTGAAGTCCAAATGTGTGACCTTTTCCCAATATCTCTACACAATTTCTGCTTCTCTTGATCACATCTTTCAATCTCCCCTCTTGGCCCTCTGCCCAATTCATTCTGCCCACCTGGAAGGACCCTCATCCTTTCACCTGTTAACCTCTAACGCACCCCCATGGTCAAGCCCTACCTCTTCTCTGGCCATCAAAGTCTAAAGTTATGGTCCCTTCCTTCCAATGCAGCATGATGACTGCTGACAGGATAGCCTTGACCATGAGCCTAGGGTTACTGTGAAATTGTTCCTCCATCGCTATCTTTTAAACTGTCACTTAAATACTTGAATGCTGTTTAATTTTTCCCTGAGTTACATCTTACCTCCCCACCTGGGCTGTAAGTTCCTGGAGGGCCAGTACTTCTAGTTCTTATACCCTGGGAGAGCCCAGCAGAGTGGTCCTAGGAGGTAATTTAATGACTGTGAGGTCTTGTTTTTTGTCATTTAACCCTTTACTGCCTATGTCCTGTGACTCCACATAAACGTTCATTAAATGCCATGTGTCTGATAGTCTGAAACTTTCAGTTCTCTTTGTTTTGGAACCTGGAACACATGTAAACTATTCAGTGAAGAACTTTCTTTAAAAAGGGAATTAGAGGATTTGAGTAAATAAGTTCTTTCCCATCAATGACTTTTAGAGGTTTATAGACCAATATATATTATAGCTTAGTTAATGTTACTTCTCAATTATGTCTGACTTATATTTCCATATCCTGTCATAATCTGGCTTTCTTGTGCAGCAAGACAAGCCAGAACATTTCCAGAGCTGTGATTAAATCAGGGCAAGCAAGATGCTGTTGAGCCAGTGAGGTTGAGTTAGCCCTCCTCATTTAATCTTCAGAAATACTAGAGGGTTCAGCGAGCTGCCCTTACTTGAAATACACCAGGGAGACCCCCATCTAAGAGATGGTGAGAAAGATTTTTGTTTTATTGCCAGACTTGAAACCAGACCTGAGTGGTACTTAAAATTACAATTACATGAGCAAAGGGGGCTTCTTTACGCTTGAGGAAGGGCTTTTCCATCTCTGAGTTGGAATCGGTTCAACAAAGGGAGAATGTGAGCCGTATGTTGGCTGCCTCTACTCATCATGAAGCAGAGCGTGTGCTTCGGCTGCTTAAAAAACAAAACAAAACAAACCAACAAGCATAAATCCACAGACCTGGCTCAAGCTTGGGGCCGGAGGGCTGGGCGTCCTGTGTCTGTTAGCACCGTTCTCCTCCACAGAGGCACAGTACTGCAGGAAGAGCACTAGCCTCTGCGCCCCCACGGAAGTGCCATCTAAAATTGCAAGAGTTGTCTAGAACAGTGCTGGGAACTCCCCTGAGTCTGCTCAGTCCCTAACCTGGTGGGAGGAGAACCCCCATCCCTGGAGAACCAGAGGCAGCCTCTGCTGTGCTTGGAGAAGCCCTGGGCAGCCTACAGTTCAATACCACCACTACCAAGGGGCTCGTTACCCAAGGGGCCTGTTACGGAGGGGACCACACCACGCTCGCTCATGTGTACACATGAGCATGCACATCCCTGGGACCAGGGAAGGTTAACACACTGAGCAGCACCCCACATGTGGCCCTCCCAAGGTCTGACTGAGCCTGTCTCAGACAGAGAGTCTGGATCACTCAGCGTCTCTCTGAAAGGCATGTGTCTTGGTCAGCTCAGCTGCTGTAACAAAACCACAGTCGTGGTGGCCTAAACAACAGGCATTTATTTATTTCTCCCAGTTCTGGAGTCTGGGGAGTCCAAGATCAAGGTACCAGGGAATTTGGTTCCTCGAGAGAGCCCTCCTCCTGCCATGCAGACAGCCACTTTCTCCCTGTGTCCTCACATGGCAGAGAGAAGGACTGAGAGAGCACTCTAGTGTCCCTGCCTCTTCTTATAAGAGCGTTAATCCCATAATGGGGGCCCCACCTTCATGACCTCATCTAAACCTAAGTGTAGGCAGACCTCAGTGATATTGTAGGTGCAGTTCCAGACCACTGCAATAAAGCTAATATTGCAGTACAGCAGATAACATGAATTTCTTGGTTTCCCAGTGCATATGTAAGGTACATTACACTATATGATCCTTTTAAGTATTTAATAATTATGTCCAAAAAAACCAATGTACCTACCTTAATTAAAGAATACTTTATTGCTAAAAAAGTATGCCAACCATCATCTGAGCTTTGAGCTCTGAGCTTTCATCAGAGATCACTGATCACAGAGCACCATAACAAATATGATAATAATGAAAAAGTTTGGAATATCATGAGAATTACCAAAATGTGACATGAAACATGAAGTGAGCAAATACTGTTGCAAAAAATGGCTCCTACAGATTGCTCGATGAAGTTTTGCTACAAAACTTCAATTTGTGAAAATGCAATGTCTGTAATAAAGTGAAACTCAGTAAAACAAGTTATGTGTATGATCCAGCAATCCCACTCCTGAGCATATATCCTAATCCAAAATGATACCTGCACCCCAATGTTCATAGCAGCACTATGTACAATAGCCAAGACATGGAAGCAACTTAAATGTCCATCAACAGATGTCTGGATAAGGAAGATGTAGTATATATATACACATACATACACAATAGAATACTACTCAGCCATAAAAAAGAATGAAATAATGCCATTCACAGCAACACAGATGGACCTAGAGATCATCATATTAAGTGAAGTCAGTCAGACAGAGAAAGGCAAATACTATATAATATCACTTATATATGGAATCTAAAAAGTGATACAAATGAACTTATTTACAAAACAGAAACAAACTCACACACATAGAAAACAAAATTATGGTTACCAAAGGGGAAAGGGTAGGGAGGAATAAATCATGAGTTTGGGATTAGCAGATACAAAGTACTATCTATAAAATCGATAGATAACAAGGTCCTACTGTATAGCATAGGGAACTATATTTAATAGCTTGTAATAACCTATAATGAAAAAGAATATATATGTGTGTGTATAATCAACTCATTATGCTATACCCTAGAAACTAACACAACATTGTAAATCAAATATACTTCAATAAAAAAAATTACCAAAAAAATTAAATTAATAAATAAAATAAAGTCTGCTTGTACTTCCCAAAGACCTCACCTCCAAATACCATCACATTCAGGTTTAAGACTTCAACATATGAATTTCAGGGGACACAAACATACAGTCCATGACATCATGAGAAGTAAGAAACATGACAAAAATGTGTCAGTTCATGGTGCACCAAAAAGTCAGGAAGCAAAATCAGGCCTGGAAAAGCCCAATCAGAGACAAGCTGCATTGGGGGTGGGGGGGTTGGGGAGCAAACTCGGTGAGAAGAGATTGGAAATCGCTTTTGCTGTGAGGCAGGAAAAAAGTAAGACTGGAACCTGGCTGAGGTATGTTAATGACAGAGCTTAAGAATGGATTTCCTTACCTCAGACTCCTGAATTCAGGAATCTCCTTCCAGCTCCAAGACCACGCCTATTAGGCTCCCGTTCCAGGGTGCTCTGACTCATTTTTACTGTGTACTCCTACCGTAAGCTGCTCTGCTTTACCTGAGTGTGTCGGAGTCAAGACTGCCTGGAACAGCCCCTGGGATCAAGCACCATCTCAAAGGCTGAGTGAGCTGAGAGCAGATCCCAGTGGAAAGGTGGCTGAAGTGGGTTGAACTGCATTCTCCAAAAAGATATGTTGAACCCTAACCCTCGGAACCTAAGAATGCGAACTCATCTGGAAACACGGTCTTAGCAGATGTAATTAAAATGTAAGCTAAGAGGAGGTCCTACTGGAGTAGGGTGGGCTTTTAATTTAATGTGGTAGGAGTCATTATAAGAAGAGGAGGAAAGAAACACAAACACAGACACACGTGGGTGGAGGCAGAGACAAGAGTCCTGCAGCAGCAAGCCAAGGGACACCAAGGACTGCCGGCCACACCAGAAACTGAGAGGAAAGAATGGAACAAATTCTTCACGAGCTCTGTCAGAGAGAGAGCATGGCCCAGCTGACACCCTGATTTCAGACTTCTGGCCTGAAAGAATAAATTTTGGCTATTTTATTTTAAACGTTCCAGGTTTTGGTAATTTGTTACAGGAGTCCTAGGAAATTAACACAGGTGTTCATAGAGAGGGGGTTCAGAAAAGTCCAAGAATCCTGAGCTTTGCCCCAAAAGGGCAGATGTGAACAGGTGCTAGCGCAGGAGACTTGGCTCGTAGGGGTATTGTAAAGATGCTGCCTGACTGATACCGGGGGTGGGGAGAGGAAAAGAGGAGGCGGAGGATGCAAAGCGAGGTCCATGTGACATTGCTGCCCCTCCCCACCTAGCACTCACCAGAAACACCAAATATCCAATGAGAACATGCTGGCTACAGGCAAAGAGGGAGAAGGAAGAGGTCAAGCAGGAGGAGGGTGAGGAGGAAAAGAAAAGAGTGGGAGGGAGGGAGAGGAAGAGGGCAAGGGGAAAGAGGAGGGTGAAGGAGGAGAAGGACCACTGCCATGCAAGGGAGCACATGCACAGGGTTCTGGGATTAGAACTTAGGTATCTTTGGGGAGCCATTATTCAGCCTACCACTGAGTCTGGAAGTAAGTGAGTGCATGTCTACACAGATACATACACATATCTTTCTCTACTACAGCTCAGGAAAGAATTGAATTCAGTTGAATTGCCTTTTCATTGGAGAGATCATAAAGTAGAACTTTCCACATTTATTCTATTCATCCTCCCTCCAACCACCTACAGGATACCGTGGAAGAAGAAACAATAACCTGATAACCTCAACGATAAAATAACCTCAACCACCGACTTTAACAAATGTTAACTGAGCCAGCATTGCAAGCCGGTGAATTTACCTTGCTTCATTTCTCACACAGAAGCCTGCAGAACTCTGTAATCAGTACAACAGTCATCGCTGCCCTAAATTGGCAGTTTGCACTACAGTGTTGGGTCACAAAACAAAGGGTCAATTCAGAGGAGAAAAAAAAATCAGTCAAATTGGTTGTTTGACTTTCACGTAGGCAAAACAATCATTTGATTGATGGACTCTTTCATTTTTCATAGTTATTCTAGCACCTTATAACTACAAGCTAAGTGTGCGGTTTACATAACTGTACAGTAGTCCATTTACAGGGTTATCAAATGTTTTAATTCATCTCTGAAATCAACATTAACCACTCCCAGCACTTCTATTTGCCTATGGCACACCCAACCCTCACCAAACTCACTCACCGCCTCTGTTTTTCCCTCCAGCCCAAGGCAGAGTTCTCCATCCAATTGGGTCACTATTTTTTTTCACTCAACAAATACTCACTGAATGCCTATTATGTGCCAGGCATGAACTAGGTCCAAAGGCCAAAAAAAAAAGCAGCAGAAGGCAAAACAAGACAGATTGAACATTTTTTAGAAAGAGAATCTAACAGTCTCCTACCAGTCTGGGTGAACTTGGTTTGGGGAGGCTTTCCCGGAATTCAGGGAGGAGTCACTGGAGTAGCTTGCTTTCTGTTAAGCCAACGTAAGGTGGGTGGGCACCAGTCATCCAGGGGGAAGCAGTACTAGATCTGACTATGGTTTGATTGAATGGCACCTCACAGTTTACAATGAGTAAATTTACAAAATTGTCCCAGCTTTATGTCCCAGGTGGCCCCAGGGTGGGAAGTATGGCAATACAACCTCTGAAGGTCTGGACCCATGAACCAGTTCTTACTGTAGTATCTTCAAGCTTGGAAAAGTTACAGCTCTAAGCTAAGGGAAGGAAACTCTAGCTACACTGCCTGAGAAGAAAGCCCAAAGGACCAACTGGAAATAAGATTCTACATGAAGACACATGAAGAGGTGGGGGGGGGGCAGAAATTCAGCCAGATCTTTCAATCTGCCACCTTAACATGACCCCAGTGGGCTGGGCCCAGTTCATGGAATCAAATGTCCTAGAGGAATTCACTCAATACAGTGATAGTCAAAGGACAATCAAGTCACTATACCAGCCTTGCACACACAAACATATATATGATAATTCTGTATTTCATTACTCTTTCCCTTTCATTTTTAAAAATGTGACAGTTAATCTTTGAAACAATAAAATAATTTTTGGTGTATCTATGAAAGTGGCTTTAATATTCAGCTACTGACCAGTGCTCTTGCCATATATGGAAAGCAGGACATATAAAAGAATGGCTCTACAATTCCAAGAAGCCAATGACTTGCTTTGGTTGTCCTTCAAGCAAACAAAATATGAAATAATGCTTTCTGGAAAGAGGTTCACTGAGAATGTCAAGATATTATTAAACTAGTGCATGCAGAGGGCTGTGCTAAGATTGGGGAGTGCAGGTCCCAGATCTCTTACTGGCAGGGATACACAGGCTGAAAACCCCTCCTTCTTGCACAGAGATTGGGTTCTGGGATCATTCGGTTGAGCATGTGAGTGTAAAGTTAAAAAAAAAAAAATAGTGCCATCAAAACCTGGCAGATCTAGCTGAGAAAGGACATCCTTACAGCATTGGACAAGGACACATTGGACTCTACAGGTCCATTTTCAGCCGTGACACCACTGTAGGGCTGAAAATGAATCATGGCAACCAAAACACTCAGGCTCACAAGCAGAGTTTCTAGTTCTTCCTACTGGCATTTGGGGGTAAGACTAAACTTTCGGACTGAACATGCTCCTAGTCACTTAAGTAACTGTGGGAGTGGGGATAGGTGAGGTCAAGAGCAAGAAATGGGAGCCTCGTGCTAAATGAGGGAAATGGTGGCTCCAGTGAATCACTGGAGAAATTAAAGAGACGTGACTATTTTTGTACCTCGAGATGGTGGTATGGGTACTTCACCTCAGGTTGTGCATATCCGAAGCTGAACGACTTACTTGGACGATTATCCGGATGATCACTGCTGCTACCAGAATGTCCTCGTGCCAGGAAAGAGAGTGCCCTGCATAAGGAAGGAAATCAGAGTGGAGGAGGTGAGGCTGGCTGGGAACGGGGAGCGGGATGAGGCTGGAGATGGCAAGGTGCCAGCAGGAACATGTTTAAGATTCTGGGATTTTCAGGGTCCTCCCTTTCTTGCGGTAAAGAGGGCCTGAAAGAGCTGTTGGGCTGGAGCTATGGATTGTAACGTGTCCATTAATGCAGCTAGTCTCCTGTCAGCAACTTGCATTTCTGGAGACCTC
This sequence comes from Camelus dromedarius, assembly GCF_036321535.1. Lineage (NCBI taxonomy): Eukaryota > Metazoa > Chordata > Mammalia > Artiodactyla > Camelidae > Camelus > Camelus dromedarius. The sequence continues at coordinate 15,042,327 of NC_087441.1, read as the reverse complement.
CAGGTTGATAGATCTTAAGCTCAAAGTCTCCATACTAGAAAAGTCACCCAAGGGCATTTCCTTTTGGTCCTCAGTTTACTGAAGGACTGTAATGTCAAGTTTCTTTTGTATGAAAGTACAGTGACACAATCAGTTAAAGGTCAGCTACCACGAATTCTTTTAAAATGGAGAACAAAATTTCGCACAAAGTGTAAAACCATTTTGATGGAAACTTACTCTTGAATAATAACACTAAAACTTATAAAAGATAACTTTATATTACGTTTAACAAAATTTAGGCTAAATTGCAACTATGCCTTAAGTTTTTAAAAAGAAAAATTGCACGAGGTTTTCTTTGAGGGAGAGATTATTATCTTTCAAACAAATTGTGTGATAAATATAGTTCACTTGATATTTATATTTGGCTTTTTCCATATGGCCATAAAGAAAGTAATTTTTTAGAATATTTAGGCCATCATTAATTTTCCCAATGCTTTTCTCTTAATCCTTTGATAACCAAATCAGTTTCTGCCTAAGAATATATCTTGGCCTTACTTGTGTTAGATTTTCCTCCTTTAATTGTTTATCAGGTTAACTCTGCCAGACTCCCACGGTTTAAAACTTGAGTGTGATTCCAGCAATTTTCCAACATTACTTTATGAGTTCCTGAATCTTTTGTATTTGTATTTTATTGTTGTTTGTTAACATCTGACCATCAACAAGAGACAGGCCAAAAAGGCCTTAACATGATAAGCTGAGAAATCCTGTAATGTTAGGCTGGGATGGTGATTTGTCTAAGGACAAATTTCCCAAACCGTCAGATCACTAGTGCCTAATTTCAGGCCTTGATGGGTTTTGTTTGCCTCTGACTTTGGCTTCCCTACGCAGCCTCATAACTGTAGAGACTCCCCTAATCAACAAAGGGATAACCAAAATCCTCTATAGTTTGAAATACACTGTCTCAGAAACTAAGTTCCTCATCCAACCCAAAAGCTAATTGAGCCTCTCCTGATCTGTGCAGACTGGAGCAGCTGTACCCACTCTCATTTGTGAATGACTTTTATGAAAAATGCATCCTGGGTTGTGAATTTACCAGGAACATATCTTCCTTTCCAGACAAAATGCAGCCGCTGCAGTGGCAGCCTTCTGGGCACCAAGAATCCTTAACGCTACTGGAAAATGAAGGAGGGCACTTGGTTATAAAATCCCTTCTGGCACCAAAGGTTCATGGCAAGGCAACCCTTCATCCGCTGAAGATGCTTCTCTGGGTAGGGAGCTGTGAACATTGGTAGAAACACTGACAAACCCTTCTCCGGGTCAGAAGTGACTTACAAACTCAAATGCCACCTATATATTTATTTAGGTCTATTTAGTCTCACTGTCTGACTTTTTTTAGAAACACCAGGGTATATTTTTAGTCCCCAGGTACATGGGCAGTTATTCATGGTTGGGACCCAGTCTGCCTCAATCCTTTGGTGGAGACTGTTCATGGGCCTAAGTCATTTAAAGCAAGCAAAGCAAGTGTGCAGAAGGAATAAGGACAAAAAAGGAAAAGAAATGACAACTTCTTTAATTAGTTTCTAATGTGTATAGTTTTATTTCTACCTGTGACCAAAGTCAACCCCATTTTCTGTTCTGTGAGCTTGGGTTTATTACTCTAACAGTCAGGCAAAATGCTTTTTCTATATAGGTGCTAAAACTACTGTCATTCCTAACCAGGTACTAATCGCACTGTATCTGGCAGTACTGGGAACCACTGAGTCAGCATCCAGTCTGGACAAAATAGAGGAAACAGCTATTTTCAGACATTGCACAACGAGCAGAGCAGGACTGTTCTTTCTGAGAAAAGAGAAACAAATGCAGAGGGCCCTACCATTCACAAGTCTTTCTGCTTAGAATGACTTTCTAAACTTCAGTGCAAGGAAGTGAAATGCCTGCAGGCCCCAGCTGTCTTGCTGAGTTGAAGAGACAAAGATATGAATTTTGGGAGTCCAAGGCTTCTCTCTGTGGGACAGGATATACGAGAGGAGGGAGCTGTGTAGAGAAAGAACTCCAGAAATCTGCAGAGGGACCCTGCACATCCGTCTGTGCCTGTGTAGGGTGAAAACCCACAAGGCTAAGCAAGAACAAGTTCCAGGGAAAGAACAATCATCAGAGAACTGTACACAGACAATTCTCAGGGTTCCTACCAGTGATGGTCATATTTCAGGCATCCATGAAGCAAAGTAGAGAAACTTCACTAAATACACAGGACATTTAGTTGATATTCCAGGAGAGCCATGCCTTAGAAATCGATCTAGGGTAGAGGCTAATTTAGCCCTAAACCAAAAGAGTTTAAAAATAAAACACAAAGAATTAAACCAAACGGCCAGTAACTTTCAGCCACCTGTCATAAAGAAAGTCCAACACTCTTTAAAGGATTACAAGACAATCCAACTATTAATAATACAAACTTCAAGATGCCTAGTACTTAGTCAGAACTTACCAGGCATGCAAAAGAGAAGGAAAATACAATCCATTACCAAGAAAAACAATTAATCTATAGAAAGAAACCCCAAAATGACAGGAATGGAATTAGTAGTCAAAGATTTTTAAACTGCTAATACAAATATTGTGATTATGGTCAGGATATAAGGAAAACATGAACACAATGAAGTAAGAAATAGAGGATATGAAAAAAAACACAAATGGAAATTCTAGAAATGAAAAAAATTTACTGGCTGGGATAGAAAGCATACAAGCCAGAAGGAAAGATCATTAAACTTGAACACAGCAATAGAAATGATCTAAAATGAAGAACAAGAAATGGCAAATATCTTACTAAAAATAAAATAATTTTCCCTCATTTTAAATATCTTTAGAAAATAGGTCTTCAAAAGAAAAGAATGACAATGTATGATGAGGAATCATGATGGCAGAGCAGTAGGGCTAAATTAGCCCATAAATAATGGTAGCTGTGGACCCACAGTAACAAGCTTGCAAGAAGTCTTGGTAAAACTGATCCCAAGTAACTTAACTGCTTGCCAGGAGGAAAAACCAACTCTCGTTATTAAAGAAATACAGCAAGAAGATGGAATGGAAAGTGAGTGAGGAAAAAGTTCTATGTATCTATTTTTTAATTTTTTTTTCCCAAAGTGAATTACATTTTATTTTTTCCGTAAGTATTAGCCAAGGTGTTAGGGACTGAACTCAGGACCTCCTGCACACCAAGCATGTGCTCTGCCACTGAGCTGTACCCTCCACCTCTCTGTATATTTCTTACAGAGGTGATCACACTGGTGTATACATTTGACAAACTCATCAAACTGTACACTTAAACTGGATGGATGCATTTTATTTTATGTAAATTATATCCCGATAAGTTTAGGGAGAAAAGAAATGGCTATATTTAAGTCTTCTTTTGAGTGTGTGTTGAGGGGAGATGGGATATTTTTCAGCAGGTCCAGACTGGTCAAGACATTTTAAAATTCTAACTGATACTGTTTGGACCAGACGACCTACTGTTTTATTCTTGGTTAGTCTCCTTATTCTGAGCATAAATACTATCTAGTGCTCCAGGAAACATCAAAGTAAGTTCAAAATAAGTGTTACCTGTTTTTTGAAAAACTTTATTATCTATATCATCCTCATAATGAAATGTTTTACAAGTTTTAAAAGGTAAATTTAAATAGCAAGTCCTTTAAAAGTAAAGGAAGAGGCAGTACCTGGGTGTTTTTTAACTTCACACCTTATTAGTGTTGGTGTTCTTGACTGTTGTCATTTAGGGGTCAAAAATACTAAAATATCAGTGTGTTACTAAAATGAATGTTGTAGGGCGCTGCCCAGCTCTCCCTTTCAGACTGAAGTACTTAATCCTCCAGTAGCTTGGAGTGTTGACTCCAGTGGCTTCTGGAATTGCTGAAGGGACTGCCTAGTCCAAGCTTACACCCCCTTCTCAAGGGCAGCCATATCCAATGAGCGGTCAGTGTGGGAGTTCAAAGGCCTGGTCTTTTCTTATCTTATCTCAATTTAGTACAATTCTGAAGGGCCATCCTAGCTCTGGAGCTCCCTGTGAGACCAGCTGAGGTCTCTGTTGGAGCCACACTGTGGTTCAGTTTCTCCTCGCAATCCTGCTTCCCTTCCCCCTCCCAGATGTTTTCCTGAGGGAACACCGCAATAAATCTGTGCACAGATCTCCGTCTTGCAGTCTGTTTCCCAGGGAATGTGACCTACAGCCATCAGTAAATGTGAAGGGGCTCATGTATGTCTGCCGTGATCTTTCTATGCCCAAGTAAAAACTAAATATCCACAAATCTGAAAAAAAAAAAAGATACAAATAAACTGATTTAAAAAACAGAAATTGATTCACAGACATTGAAAACAAACTTATGGTTACAAAAGGGAAAATGGTGGAGAGGGATAAATTACAAGTTTGGGATTTACAGATACACACTGCTATAAATGAAATAGATAAACAACAAGGACCTACTGTACAGCATAGGGAACTCTAGTCAATATCTTGTAATAACCTATAATGGAAAATAATCTGAAAAAGAATAGATATATGTATTCTATTCTATTCTTTGTCAGATACATATATTTGAATCACTTTGCTATACACCTGAAACTAACACAACATTGTAAATCAACTATACTTCAATAACAAAATAAATAAAAACAAAACAATAAATAAGTATCCATAATCATTAGCTTTCTTGATCACCATAATTAACCAACTATAAAATATAATGAAAAAATCCTAATCACAATAACAAAAAACACATAGAATAACTAGGAATAACCATAGCAAGACAAGTGTAAAGCATTTATTAATAACACTCTACTAAATGTCATTTTAAAAGATGTGAACAAATGGACAACAGTATATTATTTTTATATAAGAATACTCAAACCTGACAAAGAGAGTGATTCTCCCTAAATCAGTCTATAAACTCAATGTTGTCCAAATTTGAAATTTGATTTTTTAAAAAAATACAAAGTTCACGCAGAAGAATAAACATAGAAAAATGGGGAAAAAAATTTAAAGAACAGAAATGAGGAAACAGGAGACAGAGTGAGCCTTACGCTGTCAAATGTTACAATACAAAACCTGCGGTCACTTCTTCCTTCCCGGGACCCTGCCAGAGGCTGAATTCCTCCGCTGTGCTCCTCCACCTCCCCTTTTTCCTACTGTATAACAATCACCATTTATTTTGTCTCTCCCATTCCTCTGCAATCTCTTATGGGAACAATCTGTGCTTTTCAAGATATGTCTTCAGCAACCAGCACAGTGCCTGCACAAGTGATGAATGAATGAGCGAATGAATGACCAAGTGAAAGGACAATAAAGCCAAGCACGAAACTGGCCACACTGGAGCTTAGTTCATTCCATCCATTGAGATATCTAGGAGCCACTGTCATTATAACCTAAGCTGGTCCTAATGCCTTCAGGTTGTAAATACTTACTTCCTGCAGATATGCCCCATTTCCTCTGTGTCTAAATTTACATTTAAAATAAGGCGTGTGTACATTGTACAGCACAGAGAATCTAGCCAATAGTTTATAATAATTATAGATGGAGTATAATCTATAAAATTTTTGAATCACTATGTAGTATGCCTGAAACGAATATAATATTGTAAAGCAACTATACCTCAATCTAAAAATTAATTAAAATTTTATATAAATCTAAAAATAAAATAATGCATGTATTGGTAAACATGTCCATGTTTGAACAATTAATCTGCATGTCAGATTATGCTCCTAAGACTGCCTGGCAATGGAGACCTTTAGAGGCCAGTGTCTCAGCCCCCTTCATGAGAAAAGATACTTTAGATGCTATAGTGGAGAAATGAAATCCAATGTCAAAATGAGTTCCTTTTCCCTTGGGAAAGTCAAGGAAGGGCACTGCATTTACACCAGCATGTGTTGACAATGTCTAACTACATCGAATCTTATCTACACAAGCAGTAAATCCCCTCACCCATCCAGCCGGTAAGAGGGCAGGTTTGCTCCATCGCTGCTGCCAGCCAAGTTTTCAGCCCTTCCGCTACCTAAGAGGTTTCATTTCAGGATGGAGATGGTAAAGTGCCCAAAAGGTACAATCCAAGTCCCAAGGAATTTTAACAACAATAACTCCCTTTGCAAAAAGAGGTGAGAGGATACACTGTCCTATTGTAAGCTTCCTAGAGAGCCACACAGCATTCTGACCACCTGTGCACACACCCATTACCAGAGGGCAGGATTCACGCAGGTAATGAAAGGTTAGAGCTCCACCCAAACACATTTCATGTTGAGTTGTATAATACAGCCTCAGTCTACCAACAAGTGACTGGGTAGATTTTAAACTTCAGCTTTTATCTATATACAGCTCGATGTCGCAGAATGCCAACTGGGCGGCTGATTTAATAAATGCAGAATGAATATACAAGCTCTAATATTACTAAGATACAGTGAAGTTTTTTTTAAGGAAGATATGTAAATCTGATGAAAGAAAATTTAGTTTAAGTAAATTGTACTTTAGAGGGACACTAAAAACATAATAAAAACTCTTCCCAGGTTAGAGGTGTCCACATTTGGGTCTTTCATTATCTAGCCTTCACATCCTTAGAACTTCAGGGCCTTGTACTTCTACTCCAGGTAAGCCAGCTGCAGATTTGATCTGAATGCTCTAATGAGAATTCAGTCCATGGTCCTAAAACTTGGAGCTAGATTCCTCAAAATCTGAATCTTCTAAGGAAAACAGATTTGTTAGTGTTTATTTATGTATTTCCTTTGTTGCTTTTGCCCCAATTATCTCAAAAACATGCATATAAATATGTATATAATAAGCATAAAAGACTTTGAAAAACATACATATTGAAGGGCATTCGTAGAATTTAAACAAAGCCGATGCCTTTTTTACCTTCATAGCCACTCTCTAGGGTAGGTATTGTTATCATCATAACAATCCTCAAGATTCAAAAAGAAAAAAAATTACTTGAGGAAAAGGGGTGGACAACTTACTAGAGAAGGAAAAGTTAAGTTTTTTGATCTCCCCTGGGATGAAGGAAGATATCTCATCTCCCAGAAATCTCTGAGTCGGAGATGCCTGGAAATAGCTTTTTCTGGGGAACACAATAGGCTGAATCAGAAGTAACATACTAATTCTAAATCCTGGCAATTACATGTTGAGAGCTTGCCTAGATACTCTAGGTGCCACCTTGTAATAGGCCAGTTGTGTCGCTGACAGCTTAGTGTATATCAGGGAAAAGACACTCTCTCAGTGGGCGCCTCTTATAGCCACATTAATCCAACTGAAGTGTGATTCTGGAGCACAGCCAGTCCACCCCCTTAAGGCAAGGCTCCATGGAGCCCCAGGCTAGCGTGGGTGGACCAGACCAGCTCAGAGGATGAAGGATGGGGGAAGCAGGATAGTTAAAATATCTCTATGGTGTTTGCAAGCATTGTTAATACTAAAAAGACACATGGCGTCCCAGCATCCCATGGCATCCAGTGGAAACAGAGGAAGTCACTTGACTGAGAAGGGCTGACAGTGATCTGAATTAAGGCTCATTTTGAGCAGAAGCCACATGGGCTTCAGTGCAAAAGTATTTAATCATGAACATAGAACCATCCTGGCTAACAGACAGTCATCAACCAAAAGACAGTTTTCATACTTCCAGAGTGACAGTAACAAATATTCATAGTCTGCCTATCACTCTCAGCCTCAAACAAGGCATGACAAGTCCCAACATAGTCCAGATTTGGAGGAAGGGTGTCTAGCTACAGAGGCAAGAGTAACACTCATCAAACCAGGAGAAGACATACCACAGTCAGTAACAGCCCAAATGATAAGTGCCATGTAATTGCTCTGAGGATGCAGAAATCTGTAAGGGTGAGCTGGACCCTCAAGGGTATGTGATTGCAGTTGGTTGAGAGGCAAGCATCCCTTGGAAAGGAACCAGTGTAAGCAGAGGCACGTAAAAGAAAAGAAGGTGTTGGACTTTGAAAATATTGAGAAAATCAAACTGTACAATAAAGACTGGACCTCCCAAAAAAAGATTCACAATTGATGATGAGATCAATGATTTTCGAACAACTTGAAAATGTTTCCAAGTAGGCATAACAGAAAGTGATGAGACAGCCCCCCACCCACTGTGACTCCACCCCCGCCGAGTATGTTTTAATCCAAAGAGTCAGCTTCGATTTGCTTTGTGTATTCAGGTTCAAGTAAGATTTTGCTTTAAAGTAAGTTGTTTTAAAAAAATTTAAAAACATCATAGGGACCCTAACAATGCGAATTAGCAAGGTAAGCTACAAAATCATAGTTTTTAAAAAGCCAAATTTAAATGAACTTAATTTTAGAAAAGTGACAAATCCTTCCTGGAAGAGAAGAGATTCATAGTGGCTTTCCTATGTGGCAGGGTGGTAGGAGGAGGAAAAATCTTTCCTAGACGGGAATTAAGAAAATACAGTTTCACTTTGAACAAACATGTGACTGTCACATAGGCTCGGTTGATGGACTAGAGTCCTGAGCAGCACCAGCTGAAGAGCCAACTCTTTTCTGTAGACCTTCATCGAGTTCCTGAAAAATTCCACCCAAGACTGAAGGCAGGGAAGGAGCTCAAGGAGAGATCCCCACTTGGGTACACAGGGCTTCTCCAAATACTAGGCAATGGCATACTGAAGGCTAGAAGAAAGGCTCGAAAGTGGAGAGACATCGCTGGGAGGCAGGCTAGGCCTTCGCTGAGTACATGGCAGCAGCCCTGTGAAGTCTGGGCATGGGGCAGGGGAGGCGAGAGAAATCCCTTCAAGACACTCTGCCCTGGGGCGGCCCTCCGACATCTGATATGGGGTAGAGGGCACAGAGAGCTCTCCCAGAGGGTAGAAGACTAGGGGTGAGGCTGGAAGCAAAGAGAACTCTGCAGAGATCCAAAAAATTGGTAACCAGCTTGTAAAGCAAAAAGAAGTCTCGTTTGGTTTAGAAAATCAGTGGCCAGACTCTAAAAGATGAGTTACAGAACAAGTTCTTTCTGCATCACAAATGAGAGTGGCTTCTTTTTTTTTCTTTTTTTCTCCTGGGGTCTCAGACTGGGGTCACTAAAGGAGGCAGGAACTCTTTTGTCAGAAGGAAGGAAGGGAGACTTCATGGAACTGTGAACCTGAGCAGTAGGAAAGCTCTGATGGCCCTTCCCACCAGGCCTTGAGGACAGACCACCGAGAAAGCCTCTTTTCCTCTCCTGTCCTCCATCCTGTGGGATTCAGTGCCCCCACACCCACAGTGGGACAGCAGATGAATATGAAGCAGAGGATGGAGGCTGAAGGACTCCATGTGGGGAAGAGGGGGGACCCTGGGGTTGGGAAGGGATAAAGAGAAGTTGTTCTGACACTTGTTAAAAACTGAAAGGAAGACTTTATTCAAGACTACTGCAATAAGGGAGAAAGACTGGACTTCAGTCTGAACAACAGGAACAAGTAGGAATTCATAGCCACTGGGCAGGGTCTGGGAGTGGATGGAAAATTACACGAGCAGCTTGGTTCAGTATCAAGCATGGGTAGAAGGAAGAAGAGCTTGATTGGATATCAAGGGTGGGGCAATTCTCAATAAACTAGCTTAGCAGTATTCTTGGCTATAACTGGGTGGACTCAGCAGGCCAAGGATGGGACCAAGGACAAGGCCTACTTGAAAAGAGGGTTCAGAGGAGCCTGACTAAGGTTTAGCTCAGAGAATAGCCCTTGTAGGGGGTAAAGAGGCTTCAAGGTGTGAGGGGCCATGAGGATGGAAGGGAAGAGTCAGAGAGCATGCTGGCTGCTCGGGGATGGCCGCATGGATACCCAGGGAAATGATTACCAGGTCTGCCCAGTGAGAAACCAGGCACCTGATAGAAACAGGAAATATCTGGAGTAGGATGGAGAATGGAATGAATAATTCAAATTCAAAATAAAGGCCTGTTTTACACATTTTTTCCTGTATTCCGTGTGCACTTGACTGGCTGACAGTCTCTTAGGGGAGGTTGGCTGCCCCCCGCTTTCTGCACTTGGGATGTAGAGCTGGAGTAGCCCTTTGAAAGCTTCCTTCTTTATTTTTTTCATTCATTGCACTTACTTACCTCTTCCCAGACCCCTCTCCTTAAAGGTCTGTCAGCTGTTTATAACTGATAGCGAGACGGTTTTAAAGAGCATTCCTAATTCAGAGGAGACAGCTACACACAAAGGGAGGCGCCACAATGTCCAAGCTACACTGTCTGTCACAGTGGACCCACGGTCTACAGTAGTGGCCTGACCAATATCTAATCATGGACAGAGCTAAGTTGGTACATTGTGTGTGTGTCAACACTCCTATTACTAACTCTACATTACTTTCACTTGTTCAGTATTTTCCTAGAAAACTGCTGATAAATCAAAATACGGTGCTTTGTTGAGCCTTTGCTGAGTGCTCATATGAGCATAGGCAAAGCCGAGGGAAGCCCTGGGAAATGCCCTCCCCATCTACTAACAAAAGAGACCGGCTGTTGAACATCAGATGGCAGCTTGGAACCTTCATTTTCCATCAAATCATTTAAAGTTTGTCAATGTTCACCTGACATTAACATGGTAAATCAACTACACTTGGATAAAAAATAAAATTAAAAAAATAAAGTTTGCCAATGTAGAATTAGATTATAGGGTTAAATCAGAAATCCCACAGGTTCCAAATTCATTCAGATGGATTTCTATTTATTAGCAATACCTAATCTTAAGGAGTCGATTGTTTATTCTTATTAAGGAGAACAGATAGTTTTTTTTTTTTTTGGTTGATGTTTCTGTTTTTATTAAACCTTATTCCAAGCGAGGCAGATAAGGACCTGATTCAAATGATTCCTCCCAAAATGCACTTTGTTACTATTGTTGCTGGGGCTAAACAGAGAAGCTCTAAAGGAATGAAATTTCCTTCTTCCCACTGTTCTGTTGTCTTTCCAAACAGCAGACCTGCCAAGAGCAGTGGTTTGAAAGCCGCCTTTGAGGTGTTCCTCCTGCCTCTTTCACCAACTTGAGCAAAATAAGCACCTCGACTTCATGTCCAGTTCCCAAGGGGACACGCAGGAGGCCACAGAGCCAATGCAGCATAATGGACAGCAGCACAGTGAAGACAGGGAAGCTGCGGGCTGCCAGGGGTCAGATCCAGGAACTCAGAAACACTGGCTTAAGTCACTATAAATACCTTTGAAAAAGTGACGGGGGTGGGAGAGAGCGGGAACAGGTGGTCAGGGGCCCCGTGCACATCACCAGCCTAGAACAACCACTCTGGGGGCCTGAGCTCTGCGTGCTGTATTCCAAGTCCACATTGACCGAGAGATGGGATAATTGTCTCTTTTTGAGGCTTGATGCACCTCTTTTGAGGTTCTAAGAACTGGTTTGCCTCATCACAAAAATGTAGCATGATTGTTCATACTGCATTACATGTGCCTGCACGATTTACAATCACAAGGAAGAAAAACCTTCTATCTCCATCACAAACGGAACAGGAAATGTTTCCGAACACAGTTAGGGAGGAAACGAATCTCTCAAGTCTTCTAGAGAATAGATAAAAAGACAGCAGGGAAATAAAAGACCAACCAGATGAGAACAAGCAAACGCTGTTTATCCAGAGTTGCTCTAGCAAGGGAGTCGGCCAAAGTCACTTACATCTTGACAGAGACTCAAAGGCAGGCAGAGTGGTGGAATCTTTTAGTAGAAAAAAGGGAAGCCTTCAGGTGTGCCCTCACTGGAGGCTGTTGACCTGGGAAGCTGTAGGTGAGCCAACCTGAAGTAGGGATCCATGTGCCGGGTTGGGGTAAAAGCATATTTGGCTTTCCCTGGTTGATCCAAATTTGGAAGCAACAAAAAAATTAGAGAAACTGGCAATTATTAATCAAGTCCTGGTCATTTGGGGCCAATTGTTATAGAAATTATTCTTTAGCTCCCTGGATTGTTACCAGAGATAGCAAGCCACAAGTCTGACAGTAGGCTGCCTGCCTGGGTTGTTTATAAAGGGCTTGGTTTCCTGTGCATGTTGCAGATCAGTTCTATTTCTATATATTCTGGCCACTTTCTGTCTGTATATCCAGTCTCTCTGTATCACCCTGAAACAAGGCCATTAGCAGGTAGGAAGAGCAGCTTATGAGTCAAGTCATGTCATCTCTCTATGGAAAGAACCACAACTGGGGTTTCACGAAGCTAGTTAAAGTTGAGATGTACTTTTTCCCGTATCTTATAACTCTTTCAAGTATTTGGTTTATTTGATCCTGTGGCTTCTTGGTCCATGTTTTCTCATGCTTCATGCAGGACACAGCATCCAAGCTGAATGGGGAAAAAGGGTGTTTTCTTTATCCTTCCCCAGAATTTGGTCTCCAGACATACTTTCTTTGAAGACAAAGGCAACCTTGATTTAGGAAGGATGGAGAAATTCCATTCTTAAAAGTAACTTTTACTTGGATTAAAATAACCCCTAGTATCCATAGGTAGAATGAGAGTTTGATGTTGGATGATGCATCAGTTGGCTCAGGCTGTCATAACAAAGTACTACAAACCAGAGACATTTATTTCTCACAGTTTTGAAGACTGGAAGTCTGAGACCAAGTTGGCAGCAAAATTTGGTATCATACTGAAGCCTATTCTCTTGACTTGTAGGCAGCCATGCTCTCACTGTGTGCTCATATGGCCTTTCTTTTGCATGACATTGAGAGAGAAGGCAAGCTCTCTGATGTCTCTTCTTATAAGGACACTAATCCTACCGGCTCAGGCCCCACCCTTTATGACTTCATTTAACTTTAATTATTTCCAAAACGGCCTATTGCCAAATATAGTCACGTTTGGGTTAGAGCTTCAGCATATGAAATTGGAAAGGACAGAAACATTCAGTCCATAATAGTTGCGGAAGGTGGACCCATCTCTCTGTAAGGTGGTACCTGTTTGCCTGTAGGTGTGCAATGAGGGCCAGTGAGATGACCCTCAGCTGTTCTTAACTGAATTAACATCCACTTCCCTATAAATGAGGATATCAAAAATTCAAGTTGTAGGGTTTTGTTTTATTTTTTAGACTGATTACGTTTTTGACTACAAGACAAAAATCTTCACCTAAAGTCAAATGAACACAATCTGACCAAATCACAATAACTTTTTAAGTATGCTTGGGTTTAAGATGTGCTTTTTTTTTTTTAAGATTTTGAGATAAAATAAGTAAATACAAATATGACATTTAAGGAACAATGTGTCCTGAAAGAGAGATCAGTTTTTATTAAACACCACCTATCCCATATTATTCTTCTGCTACCAAACTTTCCATTGTTTTCCATCCCCTACAAATGAATGTCCAATCTCCTTAACCCCAGCCTATCTTTCTGAAATTCTCTCCTACTTTTTCTTCACTAATGACAACGCTTATCACTTGCTGTGTGCTAAACCCTCTGCTAAATGCTTTGTATGCATTGTTGTTAGTTGTTAGTACTCCCAATAAGTGCATGAATGGGTACCAACACTCCCTTCTACAGAGGAGGAGGTTAAGTAACTTGCCTAAAATCTCAGCAGTTACACACCCAGCATTCCCCACTGAGAAAAGGAACTCACACTCAAGACCTTATGACTCCACAGCTTTTAACCATCGTGTACTATAAACTCTTCCCCATCTACAGGCTTGATTTCCTGCAAATATTTCTTTGCAGCTCTAGGTCTCTTCAAGACTAGCATGTCTCATACCGCAGGCCCCCAAAGTACATGCTACTAAACAGTTGAACCAGGTTCAGAAAATAAATTCCTTGAAGTGGGTAGACTTTCTTAAACAAGAAAGTCAGAATGGAAACAAAAGACTTATCTGATTATATAAATTGTTTTTAAAAACTGTTTATGTCTTTTGAATGGCAAAATAGTGGCCTGAAAAAATATTTGCTATACATGTGGTAGGCATGGGGTTATGTCTCTAACATGAACAAAGTGTCTACAAGTTGATAAGACAAAGAAAAGCAAAGCATTAGGAAAATGGAAAAGGATATGAGCAGGTAATTCACAGACAAGGATCTCCAATGGCCAATAAATATGTGATGAACAATTTCATTAAGATCCCGGGAAATTAAAATTAAAGCAAAACTATCTGTTTTCATTCATTAGACTGGCCAAAGTTGAGAAGAGAAATAACTCCAGTGCTGATAAGGATGCAGGGACATAAGCCCACTTATCCACAGCTACTGAGAATTGAAGCTGCTATATTTTTGAAAAGCTGCCAATATCTTTTGACATTTAAATACATATATATTTTGACCAAGTGTATACATACATATTTTGGGACTCTATTCTAAAAGAAATAAAAGCACCAGTACACAGAATGTATGAAAAGAAATGTTTATTGCAACACTGTTGTATTGGGGAAAATAAGAAATAACAACTATCAAGCACTGGGGGAATTGCTAGATAAGTGTCGTACATACACACTATGAAATGCCATGTAAACATTAAAAATAGCGAGTCACATACATAAAGCTCTGACCTGGAAAGAATGCAGAGATGCTGGCCCTGCTGGAATTCTGTCTCAATTAAAACTGTCACGAGGCCACTCTTAGCTGCAAAAGAGGCTAAGGAAATAAATATTTGGTTTTTCCAGGATTCAAAGTGGAGGCAGACAAGGGAAAAGGGATTTGGGAATGGTCTATGGATTAGCCAATCAGGTGCCTACAGAGGACCCACGTCACGTATTTCTTGGTCATTCTTGCCATCTTTAGCAAAGGGCAACACACAAGGTCAGCAGGCTCTAAATTTTTGAGTGAATGATTAAGGAAGCTTTGGAGCAAAAGGAGAGACACTTTGAGCATCTTGTCATGGAAAGTTATGAAAAAGTACCACAGGGGAACTGAGTCTGGCGCTCTAGGCTCAGGAGAAGCAGAATGTCAGGGAGAGTCTGAATTCAAAGTCTCAGGACTCCATGGTTTAGAGCCCGGGTGACTGTCACCAACATTTGCACTGGGCAGCAGGGGGAACCTAAAGCCATGCCAGAATGGACATTGCTTCTCCAGGAAGCTAGGGGACTGCGCTGGGGCATGAACTGAGACGTGGAACTGGAGAAGACTGGGAGAACGCACAGGGAATGTGCTGCTGGGAACGAGCCCCTGCTCTTCCAGGAGCTGGAACATGACCTCAGCCGTCCTGGAACCAGCCTTCCGTTTGGGGGCATCCTGAGGCCTCTTGTTCTCAGGCCTCTCATTTACAAGGTATTGCAGGCCTTCAGGTCCAGACACTGCAGAAGCCAGGCAATAATTCTTGTTCCTTTGGAACACACAGTATTGTAAAGATCACAACTTCCAAACGAAACCAAGCAAATTTAGCCAGCTTGAACCTTAGAAACAAGTAGGGGTTTGGGGTTTTGGGTTTGTTTGTTTGTTTTTTGTTTTTTTTTTATCACCAAATCAAATCCATTTTGCACGAAGCTGAGAAAATGAGCAAATATGTGCAGAATTCTCAGGATCACAACACAGAAAGTCTTGTTGAGAGGATCCTTAAAATAAGTCCCTGCTTTCTCCTCCCTCCTCCCCCAACAAAAACCCAAAATGTAGCTTTGCAAGGAGAGTTTCCATTGGAAATCATTTTACTGCCATGGAGGTGGAGAAACATAATTTAGAACAACTAAAAGAGTGAATCTGGATAACTTTTTTTCTTTTCTTTTAGATCTTAAAAACCATGCACTTTAATACCATGAGCCCATGTAAGAACGCCATTCAAAATAATGGTTTTACATTTTCTAAATCTTCAGCATTAGTCATTTCGAGGGACTATCATATATCAGAAGGCAGATTTTATTTTTTTCCCATCAGACAAGAATACCCTAAGCAATTACTGGATAGCTGATTCAGTGCTCATGATAAGAACGTACAGAAGCCCTGCGGTTCCATGGTCCCTTTAATCCCGGGGGTTCTGTAGGCTCATAACTAGTCATTTTTCTCAGAGCCAGTGCTCAGTCATGTCTCAGACTGTTGGTTCCACATGGGTTTGGGGGCATATTGTTTTTGCTATTGTTATTGTTGTTTGCTTTTTAAGAACTCTTAGAAAATGTAGGAAAACAGAATTTGATTAGCCAGAGGAGCAAAATATATTATCCAATACTGGTTAATTAAAAGAGCTGTTAAATAACATCGTTCTCAAAAACATTAACAATGAACTATGTTAAATTAATAAACTGTGATAAACTAATCATGTAAATCTTAAGGAAAGACATAACAGTTCTCTTTATAGATAAGATAGATGTATTTATAGTTAAGCCCCAGCAATCCAATTATTTTGGCAGGTTATATCGATCAGTAAATAAAAATTCAAAGGTTCCATCTTCAATAAAGGAGGTATAGTGAATTCTTTTATCCAAAATCTTATTTTCTATTTGACATGCCTTATAGTCACTGCATGTAGGATTGGAAGACCTCACCCCTGGAACAGAGGAGGTGAGTATGCCCTAAACATTGAACCTGACCCATATTGGGTGGTAGAGTTCTGTTTTAGGGTGGCAGATTGAGTGCTAACGGTTTAGCATGAAACATGGATATCTGGATAACTTTTTCTTCCTATCTTGCTCTCCTTCATGGGATTCCATTGAAATGATACTTAAAGGAGAAAGAATCCATAACAGTACTGAATACAGTAGGCCAGAGATTTTGACATATTTTTGAAAACCAAAAAGTATATGAGATCATATTGATACAAAATCATTTTTGAGAAAGTTGTAGCCCTGAATACACACAAGAAGTAAGAGCACTCTTCCCAGAAGAACCTGTACCCGTCTGTATTAGCTTCTTAGGGCTGCTGTAACAAAGTATCCCAAACTGGGTGACTTAGAACAATACATATGTATTCTCTCCCAGTTCTGGGAACTTGAAGGCTGAACTGAAGGTGTTGCCAGGGATGGTTCCCTCTGAGGACTGTGAAGGAGAATCTGTCTATGCCTCTCTCCCAGCCCCTGATGACAACCAGCAGCCCTGGTGTTCCTTGCGTGGTAGATCCATCACTCTGATCTCTGCCTCTGTTGTTACACGGCCCTCTCCCTGTGGGTCTCTGTGTCTTTCATCTTCCCATAAGTGCACCAGTCATTAAATTAAAGGCCCACCCTACTCCAGTATGGCCTCATCTTAACCTAACTAATTACATCTTCAATGATCCTATTTCCAAATAAGGTCACATTCTGAAGTATTGGGGGTTTCAGCATCTTTTTGGGGGGACACAATTCAACCAAATACCACCTCATCCACCTGTTTGCTCTCACATCCGTTTCCTGCCCTCTCCCTATTCTATCCCTATTCTTTCTGTCTCTCAGGGTGCTGACCCCTACAAGCTACATTTTCCAGACTCTCTTGCCAAAATGACTTCTGGCTAGTTTCAACTGATGGGAGACACTGGCCAGAGACTGGCAGTGGGAGGAGGGAAGAAGCCAGGGTGTTTCTCCCTCCCTATCTCCCCCTCCCCCCGACTTCTTGGCTATGAGCAGTGTCTCCACCAGTAACTGAGTAACTGCATCTACTCCACGGGTCCAGCTCCTACCTGCAGACCTTCTCCAGCTGCGTGACTACCCTGAAGTTCCGGCACCAGGCAAGGGGGAGGCTGAGCTGCTAAACTCTGGGAACCCCACCCCCTCACACTGCTCTGGTTCTAAAATCTGAGTTGTTTCATCATCCTGTTGATTCCGTCAGCTCTTCCAAGGCCTTTGTAATTAATTCTCCTAATTAAATCCCCTCTATTGAACTATCTGGCACAAATTCTGTTTTCTTGATGAGAGCCTGACTGACACAAGAGTTTCAAGAGATGCCAAGCTCTGAGTCAACAGCAGAGAACAGGAGTGAACCAGGGGAGCAGGCATCAGGGTAACTGTTTAAAGGACAGCCAACAGGATAGGTGGGCAGACACCAGTCTTCACTTCTCCCTTCCCAGCCCAGAAAATGCAGTACAATTGTCAGGAGGAGGGCATGTGGGGAATAATAGCTGTAAGTATGCAAAATCCTTCATCTTTCTTAGTAGGCAGCCAATAGATACTAATCGAAGTTGAGAAATTAAGAAAAAGAAGTGTAAGCATATTTCTAGACGTTACCAAAATAATTCAAACATCAATAAATAAAAGCAGTTAAATCTCAGGCCTTAGACTTGGGGCAAGGAGAAATGAGCTTTTTTTTTTCAGTCTCCTTCTATACCATTTGAATTTGTAAAGTGTGTGCCTCTATTATATCTCTGATTTTTTAGGCAATAATTTCAAAGGTTTGACTAGGTCTTAGAACAGCTAAAGAGCAAGTGATTTTTTTTATCAGTCCTATTTCTTATTTTCTGGTTGGACAGAGGAAGGGAAGGTAAAAAGTGGAAAAGTAGGAAAGTTTCAAAGTAGGCACATAAAAAAAGAAGCTAATGATACCAATCATTAATAAATGAGTGAATTGCTTTAAATTGCTTTACTTATTACAATATGGATGAGGGAAATCCATGCAGTGTGCTTCAAGTTGGGAAAAATGTCTCTCTTTCTTAATATGAATGTTTCTGAGAACTATTATTCGTGGGAGATGTGTTCAGTATATCTGATCTAGTTTTTTTTTAAAAAAATCCCCACTCCTACTCCTGCTGTCTAAGATCAGGAAGCATGAGAGGCAGAGGCCGTGGAAGAGACCAGAGCTGACAGGGTTCAAGACTACTCTGGACCTTTATAATGAGCCCAGGAGTGGTTGCATAGTCTAGATAAATAGTACTGGGTGATTACAAACTTTCCTCTATGATAATCCAGTATGGTTTAAAAAAAAAAAAAAAGAACAGAGACAGAATTCATTTTAATCACAGGGTTGCCATCCCACTATGTCTATGACTTCGGGCAATTTACTTGGGTTTTCTGTACTTCAATCTCCATTTCTGCAAAATGGAGAAACAACATTTAGTCCACAGGGTTGTCATGAAAAATAACAGATGCAAGGAGTCTTATAGAATGCCTTGCACATAGGAGGGCCTCAAAAAAATACATCCATCACCGATGAGGAAATAGGTCAAATAAGGCTCTTCATATTTGTCCATGAACAAAAACATCATTGACGGGGATTCTTAAGTATTAGTGGTGTTTTCAAAGCACTGGCTTGCTTAGTAATCCCTGCAAAACATTTTTGCCAACTGTTGACAACAACAGGAATGACCCCAAGCAGGCCAGCCTTCTCAGGTCAGCTTGTGGCTAGCTGTGGTTCCATGGATCAGATTTAGATGAAGCTTATCTCATGAAGATGGAATAGGGTCCTCAAGATTTCACGCCAGATTCAGGGTGTGCCATTGAATCTGGGGCTCTGTTTTAGTGGGCAGGTGGAAGGAAGATATTATCCAAACTGTGGTCCAGTGAGAAGACCCAACATTCTTAGACATCTGCTTCCTAATCTCCACATTTTACCCCATTTCTCCTGGAGCAAGGCAAGCAACATGGTAGAAGCCCAGGACAAAGAAAGTGGGTGAGTGAAGAAAAATGGGTAAGAATCTCCTGGGCAGTTTAATAAGCCTCTAACATCAACATCAACAAAATGTTTAAGTGAATGGTAATCATAGGTGTAATGGGAGACTCTCCATTAGCCCTGTAAATACTGCTCGATTCTATGTGTATGGTATATACCTGGAAAGTTGGGGAGGTGGACCAAACAGAAGTCTCCTGTGTCATATTTATTCTGCGGGTTGAAAGAACTAGACAGACTAGCTTGACTTAGTGATTGAAGGGGGAGGTGACTCTGACACTAGCACCGTGTACTCATGAGGATAATCTACTGGATGTGCCCAGCAAAAACAGGAATAGTGCCCAACTACAGATGGTCCTTCACGTACTCAGGACCAGCTATGTCCAGGGTCAGCTGGAAGGAATAACTGGCAGAGATGGTGGAACCCAGTGGAGGAGGCTGGCACAAAAGAAAAGATGGAACATACCATTTGATAGCCCTAGATAACCAGACTTGTTCATTATTGCATACAAGCATTCTCTAGGGATCCCCAGTAACACTTGAAAAGATTTTCACAGGCTCTGTACCAGAGGGCAGCACAAAGAGACAGTGAAACGTGGGAGGTTACTGGGATCACAAGCACAGCTTACTCATAGATTACTGGGGCTTAGGGAGATTCCAGCACATGAGTAAACTAAACAGAAAAAGTCATTCTTTTGACTACCATTAAGTTGTAGCCTCAAAGGAAAACAGTCTTGGTTTCTTGTCAGATGCTTGTTATTATAGCTTATGGTCCATAATAATAACTAAATGTAAAGATCTCTGGAAATGTCTGCAGAGGTATAGACTATGATCTTAAGGCCAAGGCAGACCTTTGCAGACAGGTCTGAGATGGGGAAAACCCTGCTGTCTCATTTTAATGTCTGCTATATCTGGGAACTTATAAAAGACCTTGTCTTTCCTGATAAGATGCTATCATTTGATTTGTGTATTAGTCAGGTTAGGATAAGCTATGCTACAATAATGGTAAAACGCTGACAACTCAATGGATTAACACAGTAAAAATTTACTTCTTGATCACGTAATGCCTGATATGGATTGGGTGGCCCTCTTCCATCTTCACTGCATGCCAACTAGAACACATGGCCTCCATGGTCATCACAGAAGGGGAAAAAGAGCTAGAAAATCCTGTGGGATGATTTTAATTGCCAGGCCAAGAAATGGCTTAGATCACTTCTGTCCATCTTCCCATTGGCCAGAGTTAGTCCCTGACCCAACGTAGCCCACAAGAGCTGGGAAAGGTTCAGGAGCACCTGACCATTGGGTGAACATTAGGAATCTTGCCACATTGTTTCTTTAAATAATTCACTTCTCTAATGTTATTTAAATAAGTTTATTTGTGTCTTTTCCAGGGACTGAATTAATCACAAAAGGAGAAATTTATCAAATCATCACTTTATACATTTTAAATGGATTACAGTTTTATTTGTCAATTATACCTTAATAAAGCTGAGAAAAAGAACATAAAATAAGAAAGGAAAACATTAAAAACTGGTACCTCTTCTTCTGAGCCATCTCAGTGGGACTTATCTCGTAATGAGTTAAATGCCTGCTGTATATTTACCAGAGAGAGAGACAGAACAGCCTTTATGTTCTCAGCAACAGCTCAGAAAGCTGCCAACATTAGAACCTATTTGTTTTATTGAGAAGAGGGATTGTTGGCTGGAACACAAGGGCTCCCCATTACTCTTTCTGGAAAAAGCAATGGGAACTTTAACTTTTCTCTGGACAGCAACCAACATCTATCAGGAGAAACACGGGTTTAACATCTCCTTCTGAAGAGCAGCACTTAGAATTCCTAACAGCCCTCCCTGGCCTCTACCAGAGTCAGCAGTGGCTCGAGGTCCCAAACCTCCAAACCCAAGCTCTTTGGTGTTTTCATGAAAGTGCTAAAGCAAATCAATTTTGCAAACTGAAAACAAACAACTGGCCTGACCCAGAACACTAAATGAAACTGAAGTCTGATGGAACTGGGCTCAAGACCCGGAGCCAAGGCTCCCCTCACAGGAGTAATTCTGAGTTCTGACAGAGAATCATTCTGTGACCTGAGGCTCAGGAGTTCACGGCTCAGCACTTCCGTTAACTTGAGTTCCAGTCAAGTCTCTTGGGCAGAGGGGAGGTCTTTCCTTGAAGGACAATTCTAAGGTCAGGATAAGATTGAAATGAACATCAAAGTCTTCTGTGTGTCAAAGTTGAGTCTTTAAAACTCCCTGTCTTTCAAATTCACCACTGATCTCCGTCTTCCACGCTGCTTCCCTCAGCCCCAGGACATCATCTTCTCCCTCCTAATTCCAGAGAAAACAGAGAAACTTGGGGGAGAAATCCCTCAATTCTCTGTCCACACTGCCCACAAGTCTTTAACTGAGTATTTTCTGTGCTCTGTCCTCACTGTTTGTCCCTCCACCTGCCACCACCTGACGTCCACTTTCACCGCCCCTGAAACTGCTCAAGCTGATGCTACTGCCCAAGCCTTGATCCAAAGGACACTTGTACGGCCTCGTCTCCTTTGGTCTTCCCTTGGCATCCAGTGCTGCCGTGACCCTTCCCTCACTTTCAACTCTGCTGGTTTCTGGCTCCTCTGATGTCTGGTTCTCCTGCCACCCAAGTCTCCTTAATGCCTACCTCTTAAACATTGCGCTTCCCCCAGGTACCCCCTCACCTCTCTTCTCACCCATTCGACAAGACTTTCATGAATCAGGAAGCCCTTCATGGAAATGCTACAAGCAAATCAGCTCCTCAGACCCAGAAAAGGGGCCGTGGGGTTGGCACAGGAAACACAGGATCGGATCAGCTCTACCCAGCCCTCCAGGACCTGTAGTCTGGAGCTCATTTAATGGCCCGGACATCTACCCAGGCCCCTAGGCTAAAATCCCATTTCAATGAGGACTCCTCTCTCACTCTAATAGCCAAAAATTCCCCAAGTACAGTTAAATCCATCTTTTGAAAATCTTTTGACTCTGCCTCCCCGTCTTCCTCAATAGGGTTGCTGGCTGAGTTCCAGCTTTCATTATCTCTCACTTGGACTGTTGGCAGTAAATCTTCATTGTTCACCCTGAATCCAGCCTCATCCTCCTCCAATCTCCCATGCATGATGCTTGGAACATTCAATGTGTTCACAGCATCCTCCATTCAAATCCCTTGGAGTTCCCCATCATCTCCTTACAAGGCCTTTCATGAGCTGGCCCTTGTCTCCTCCAATGTATCTCCTACTCCTCTTGTGTACAAATCTTAGTTCTGAAATTAATAATCACCTTGGATGCTCACACTTTACCACACTTCCAGAACAACAGCCTTAAGAAATCCTTTCTGAGCTCATGACTATGGTTTTCTGTGTGCTATGTATGTAGGTCACTTTACATACCGTGGGCCTTGCACATAAAAGTATACTGACTTAAATGCCCAGCAGGCATCTCAAACTAACATGTCCAAAACAGAATTTCATGTAAAATCTGCTTTTTCCCAGCCTTCTCCATCTCCATTACTCAAGCCAAAAACCTAGGAGGTAAACATGATTCCTCTCCCTTTCCAACATGTCCAAATTATGTCAACTCTATACCCAAAATATACCCCCAACAACACACTTTCCTCCCTTGTTGTAGCTATCTCCATAGTTCACATCACCAGTCCCCAGACTACTATCAAAACTTCCCAGCAGACCTCCCGTACCCAGTCCTACCCCCTTAGAATCCATTCTCCACAGCACAACCAGAATGAAATTTTAAGAACATAAATCAGACCATGTCACTCCCTTGTTTAAAATCCTCCAATGGCTTCCTTGAAATTCACCATGAAATTCAAACCCTTTCTGAGCCCTGCATGAATCAGCCACATTCTCCCCTCTGACCTCCTGTGTGCACTTGTCTCCCCGTCACCCTGTGCTCTGGCCACACTGGGCATCTCTCCATTCCCCAAACTCACCAACCTTATCCTGTTTCAGGGCCTTCACAGAGGCTGGTTCCTTCCTGACACTAGATTTCAGCTTAAGTATCCCCTTTTCAGAAATGCCTTTTGCGATCACTGAGCCTAAAGGAGCCTACATCACACATCCTGGTTTGTTGTTGTTGTTGCTTTCATTGCTTTTTATTCAAGTTTGCATTTAATTTCTATTTATATTCATTTAACCTAAAATCAAATATCTTAGGACAATAATCTAAGCACAAGATGAAGATCAGGAATGGTGTCACCCTCATAGCATCACTCTATTTTATTTCTATTATGATCATTTTCACTGCCTGACTTCTTTATTAGTTGATTTTTTTTCAATAGGCTTTCTCTTCTCATGAAGACATAAGTTCCACAAGGGCAAGAATCTGTTTATTGCTGAATCCACTGGTGCTATTCAAATTATTTAAAACAGGTACTGTGTGGACACAAACCCATCACAATGGACATCCATCTAAAGGCTCCTATGGCCTTGATGATACGTAGTGGCTTCATGTCAGCCTTCTTACTCCCAGCATCCCAACAGAGCCTTGACTTAAATAATTGTCAACTGAAGGTATGAATAAATGAATCAACGAATGTTTCTTGGTTAATTTCAGTGCTCCATCATGAGCACAGGTCTAGATTAATAAAGAAAGGTTTACTGGGTGCCCACTATATGTCCAGGCCGGATCTGCACAACCTTGTGAGGCCCCATGGTTTTCTTCCACTGGTTAATTCTCTTTGGAGACTGCTACTGCTGCTTTTCCATTTTATTTGGACTAGCTGCTCTGGTGTTTGGATGAAATCTGTTGTCTTCGGAAGTCCCTGACACCCACCGCTGTTGACTTCCTTATTATACCCTCTACAGGGACCCACAGCTGAAAAATAGTAAGAGAGGCAATGAAACTGATGTCAGAAGACTGAGTTCAAGTTCCAATAATACCGCATGTGAGTCGTGAGTTGTCAGGCAAATTACTTAACTTCTCTGAGTGTGCTTCTCCGTCTGTAAAATGTTGTTAACACACAATAACACCTAGTTCCCAGGAAGGCTGAGGACTGAGCAAGGTAGCACACGTCAAAGCATCCAGGCAGTCACACCTGTCGCGTCCAAGGTCAATGTCAGTTAGTTTCATTCTGCTTAACCCTTCCCTTCAGAGTTTTTATGAAGATCAAATGAGGTAATGCATAAACAAGTGTTCTGAACATTATATATTGTTCAGATTATTAATATTACATCACTAGTAAATCATCCTTAGTTAGACTTATCTTTTTCTATTTTACTTTTTCCAATCATATTGATATGTGATCACCATATAGCACTGTGTTAGTTTAAGGTGTACAACCTAATGATTTCATATACATATGAATTGTGAACTGATCACCACAGTAAGTTTAGTTAACAATCATCCCCTCACATAGTTACAAATTTCTTTTTCTTGTTGTGAGAACTTTTAAGATCTACTCTCTTAGCAACTTTCAAATACACAAGGCAGTACTATTAACCACAGTCACCACACTGTACATTACATCCCCAGGGCTTACTTACCTTATAACTGGAAGTTTGCACCTTTTGACCCTCTACACACATTCTCCCATCCACCACCTCCCACTGGCCTCTGGCAACTTCCAATCTGTTTTCTGTTCCTCCGAGTTCAGTTTTTTAGATTTCACATACGAGTGAGATCATACAGTATTTGTCTTACTCTGTCTGACTTCTTTCACTTAGCATACTGCCCTCAAGGTCCACTCATGTTGTCACAAATGGCAGGATTTCCTAATAAATTATCCCTGATTTGAGAAATCAGATGGCTTTCCAAGAGTCATGAAGAAGCTGGAAAGGAACTCCAGGACTGTGGTGGCAAAGTCACGCTCAGGAGAGGAGGCCCATGCTTTGCTTAGCTGAGCAGCCCTCCCTGGAGACAGTATCGTTCCAGGGAAATCTGTTTATATGTCATACAAAGCTGCTTGAAAAGTAGACTTGCCAGTTACTTACAGAGAAGGCAGGCTTCCCGCTCGGTTCAAGCATTTCTCCGAAAGCAAGAGCTGAGGGCGCTTTCTCCTTTGTCTCTCCTCCCACCCAAAGATCTCTTCCTTTATTTAAAAGCATACCTTACCTGGGCTCTGGCCTCCACTGACGTAGCCTGAGATTTCCATCTCATTTTTCCAACTCAGCCAAACTTTTGTTAATTTCTGAAATCCTGTCTCTTTCTGCGCTCACCTAGCACTAGGACCACCTCCAACCATGGTGCCATCCCCAGCACAGCTCTTTGGGGCCACACGCTCATCATGGTCATGTGTTAGTCCATGATTGTCCCAACCAACTCCCACCTGGGCACAGTCATGCCCTCCCACCAAGAGCCCCCACCAAAGCCTACATGTAGTACATTACTCTGATCCAAAGAAATTTGGGTGCCCAGGAGAACACTTACAGCAGCCCTTAAATCAACAACGGAATTCGTAATGTGGCTCACAATGAGTTTTCTTACCAACCATCTCTGTGTAATTGTTTCTTCCCATTTTAACTCTTCTTGCTAACTAGGTGCTAAGCTTTTAAACTCATTATCTAAGTCTTTTGTGCCCTCTAAATTTACTGCCTTGGAGCAAATCCCTGCTCACAAGGCTCTGTTTACCCCTTTGCCCAGACATTTTTGGGGAGCAGGTAAGGGTCGGCTGCAGAGTCAATGTCTTCATTCAAAGCCCATCTAACACTTACCAGCTGTGTGACCTTGAGCAAATTGCTTAACTTCTCTGAGCCTCAAAGATGAAACTGATGCTGATGCTGATGCTGATGCTGATGAGACCTTCTTCACAGAGTGTTTGGAGAGAATAGCTAAGGAAATGCCTGTAAGGTACTCAGCACAGTGCCTAGCACATACATGGTAAGCGGAGAATGTGTTATGTTTAGTGTTAGTATTACTGTTTAGCCCAGGAAAAGGCAAACTGAGGCCCACGTGCCCAATCCATCCACACTTATTTACCTTTTGTCTAGTGTGCTTTCACGACAATAGCAGAATTGAGAAGTTGCAGCCGAGACAATATTTGCTATCTTTACAATAAAGTTTGTCAACCTTTGGTCTAGCCCATAGCACCGCCCCCTCCATGGTGAGAGTAACATAAAAACCATGGGAGGCAGAAGCTGCTACTTGCCTCCTTCTTCTAGAGTAATAGAATCCATTTTCAGCCTGCACATGACTTGCCTGGTATAAAAAAATGCATTTCCCACACTCTCTTGCTACCAGATGGAGCCATGTGACTGAATCATGGCCAATGGGATGTAATCTCAAGTGCTTTATGCAACTTCTGGAAAGAATTCGTATAGGCTTTCCCTTTCCTCCCTCCTGATGCCTAGAAAGCCAGCATGGAGGTTAAAGCTGGAGCCAGAGCAGCAGTCTTAACCCATGAAGTGAACTTGAGAATGGAGGCCACTCCTGGGACAGCCATCAGATCAAGCAGCCTGCGTCCCCGTCACTGCAGAACTGCACACTCACCCATCAGAATCTCCAGATATCTATTGGGGTTTCTTGTGCTCAGTGATAAATCTGATCCTAGTAAACAGACTAGCCAAACCCATTTAAAAGACTAGAAAGCTTATCGTTAGCTCTCAACAGCTCCTATTTCATATACAACTTACAAAATTCTTTGTAGTAAATTTGCTACTTTAATAAATTGGTTCTTGGCCACGCAGACCACTGATTCTTGCAGAATGCCAAAAGAACATTGCACATGTTTTATACTTACTCGGGAGAAAAGATTAATGCCCATTCAGGGGGGGGAAGATATACTAAAATGCTTGTTCAGGAAAGGAAGATTAATTTGGAATCAAGGTTTAAGAAGAGATTTTAAAAGATATAGAGAAAGAGAGAGTGACGTTAAGCCTGAAGAAAACATCTAAGTCTTGTGCCTACAGTAGTTCAAGCTGTGTCTCTGGTTCTTGCAGCCAAAGAGGCTAAAACAGGCCCACGCTCCCAAAAGGGTCTGTCCCCTTAAAAGCAAGCACTCTGAGCTGGCAGGGTGGTCTCACAGATGAGAAGACTAAGGCTCAGAGAAGCAAACTTGTGGGGGGTGGGGTCACACAGCTGGTGAAGAGCAGACCCCACCTGTCTGGCTCCCGGTGCAGCCCCCTTCTCCGCCCCTCTCTCCTGGGACAAGAAGGAGAGGAGACTGTGTTTGCTTCTCCAGAGCAGTCCAGCCGAGAATACATGGCAGGCAGGGAGCAGCCAGTGTTTCTGGGAAAAGGACCTTCTGTGATCTTGGGTCCTCAGCCGGCTGAGCTCCGGTGGAAAGGCCTGGGAAACCTACTAATGAGTAGAGAAGGGAAATCTAGGACTTTAAAAATGCCATTAAAATCCCTGGCTGCAAAGAAAAGAGACCGCTGGTACACTGCCAGCAAAAACCAGATTTGGAAAAGAAAGAGCTGCGTCCAGGAAACTTGTGAACTCTCTTTTTGGTTCGCTCATCTTTTCTCTAAAAACTTTCTTTAGTTGTTACTTGCTCAGTTACTAATTACAGTAGTCTCTGGGGAGGGCTGGAGGAGGAGGGGGTTGTCAGTGACAGCCAGACGGATAAAGAGGCCTATGGACCCTTCCCGGGACTCAAGCCACTAGAGCCCAGAAGCTTCAGAGCTATAGGGGGCCGTGTATAGCTCAGTGGTAGAGGGTGTGCTTAGCATGCTTGGGGTCCTGGGTTCAATCCCCAGTACCTTCTTTATACATAAATAAATAAAATCCTAATCACTCCCCCTCCCCACACAAAAAAGCTAAAATAAAATAAAAAAATTTTAAATCTCTATCTAGATGAGGAAGGGCCACCATTTGCCATATTTGTGCCAGATCTGTTTCCAAAGTTAACTCTTTGTTTTCCTAAATGTTTCATATTCTGACGTGTGTATAATGGACCTGCTAACATCTACTGAACACTTACCAAGTGCCAGGCACTGGGTCAGGTACGTAACAATGCAATGCCACACTTTATACCTAATAACTGTACGTGCTACTGTCCTAGCCTGTAGATAAGGTAACCACTAAGATTTGCCCAGATTAAACAGCTAATGAGGTGGCCTTGCTGAGATTCCAACTGAGTTTCTGTTCATTTAAAACCTGCTCTTTTAATTCTTTTAGTCACAAATCCTTTTTTTAAATGAAGAGCTGGAAAAGGTTTTTAGGACTAATTAAGGGAAAGGCAGCCTTTTTAAAGTTACCTGATACTTTACGTTGCCTTTATTTTCAATCAGTGACCTGATTGAAACCTTAGGCATTTACGTGGTATCCTAGACACCATTCACCCTTGTTTCAAAGAAACTCTTCCCCATTTTTCCAGTCCCCAAATTCTTTCATTACTTTTGATAATTTCCCAGGGTATTCCTAACAGATCTGAGAGTCCCAGAGACCATCACTGTAACCTGTCGAATAGCAGTTATCACTCTTTTAAAATCTCAGGACACTTTTATACTCTTAAAAATTACTGAGGACCTCAAAGAGCTTTTATTGATGTAGGTTGTATCTATCAATATTTTACCTTTTTAGAATTTTCAACTGGGAAATTTTTAAACTATGGATTGATTCATTTAATAATAACCCCTTTGCATGTTTATGTAAATAACATTTTCATGAAAAGTAACCATGTTCTTAATAAATTAGCAAGAGATGTATATTTTCACAAGTCTCTTTAATGACTGTTCAGGTTCTTATATCTTCTGCATTCAATCTGTTGTGATATGTTGTTTTGGTTGAAATATGTAAAGAAAATCCAGCTCTATACAGATGTGTAGCTGGAAAAAGAAGGAATAGTTTGTCACCTTTTCAGGTAACTGTGGATATTCCTCTTTGATACCATACCCAGACTCAACAACTGGAAGTTTCTTTTAAAAGATCAGCTGCAAACAGAATCTGAATCCATTATCAATGAATTTTTTTACTCTGTTATTGGACTATATTTCACTATGAACCTAAGCATGACTTTGTAACATCATGCACTGATCATTTGGAAACTCACTGAGTTATCCAGATCTTCCAAATGTTGAAGCATTTCATTATATAATAGCCTGAAAATTACATTGTTAGTATGACTACAGTACTGGAGAACACTCTGACACAAATCACAGCAATATTTGTTTCTATCTGTCTCCTAGAGTAATGGAAATAAAAGCAAAAATAAACAAATGAGACCTAATGAAACTGAAAAGCTTTTGCACAAGAAAGGATACCATCAACAAAATGAAAAGACAACCTACAGAATGGGAGAAAATATTTGCAAATGAAGCAACTGACAAGGGTTTAATTTCCAAAATATACAAATAGTTCATATAGCTTAATATCAAAAAAAAACAAACAACCCAATCGAAAAATGGGCAGAAGACCTAAATAGACATTTCTCCAAAGAAGACATACAGATGGCCAACAAGCACATGAAAAGATGCTCAATATTGCTAATTATTAGAGAAACGCAAATCAAAACTATAATAAGGTATCACCTCACACCAGTCAGAATGGCCATCATTATAAAGTCTACAAATAATAAATGCGGGAGAGGATGTGGAGAAAAAGGAACCCTCCTACACTGTTGATGGGAATGTAAATTGGTGCAACCACTATGGAAAACAGTATGGAGATTCCTTAAAAAACTAAAAATAGAGTTACCATATGATCTAGTACCCCTGGGCATCTATCCAGAGAAAACTCTGGATATAGAAAAAAAACACAGGAACCCCGATGTTCATAGCAGCACTATTTACAATAGCCAGGACAGGGAAGCAAACTAAATGCCCATAAACAGATGAACGGATAAAGAACATGTGGTACGTATATACAATGGAATACTATTCAACATTAAAAAAGAATAAATAATGCAATTTGCAGCAACACAGGTGGACCTAGAGATTATCATACTAAGTGAAGTAAGTCAGACAAAGACATATATCATATGATATCTCTTATATGTGAAACCTAAAAAAAAGATACAAATTAGGAGTTTGGGATTAACATATACACACTACTATATATAAAATAGATAAACAACAAGGTCCTACTGCATAGCATATGGAACTATATTCAATATCTTGTAATAACCTATAAGGGAAGAGAATCTGAAAAAGAATACATACGAGTATAACTGAATCACTTTGCTGTATACCTGAAACTAACACAACATTGTAAATCAACTACACTTCAATAAAAAATTTTTTTAATAAATAAATAATTTTTTTTAAAGTACTGGAGTTTGGGGAAGCTGTCAAGCCCATAGTGGAAGATGTATTTTTTTAAACATCTAATTTGCACTTGAAAGCTTGAATTTTATGATTGGTAACAAATATTGTGGGTTATTTTTCCTTTCACCAAGTGACAGCTTGCTTAATTCATTTTCAGGAATACATCTGCCATAGGTCCGAGTCAAAATAACCACAGTTTGCCAGTCATTCTTTCAAGTAAAAATGGCGTTCCATGAAAAAAGCAGCTCGTTGAGCACACAACTCAAACCCCTGCAGCTACACAGGAGCTTGTCCTCAAGACCCCCACAGCACCTCTGCACACGGCAAAGTGCTGGATGTGTACTTCCCATTTTGTCAAAATATTAAAAAGACCTGTAACCGAGGATCAAGAAGAATACAACTAATACTTTTTACTGCTTCATAAGGGCACACCTCAGCGGAACTCACATGCTTTACAAGCAAACACGCGAGACACTGAAGACCACAATGACTTCTAGGACAGGTTGGTGCCACTGCTTTGACTTCAGGCCCCGGCAGTTTCACCCACCATTGCTAATGCATCAGCAATACAAAAGCCAACCCACGGAGAAAGGTCAATAATATCTCCATGTTATAAAAAACGGTTTGATCTCATGAATCTCCCTTAAACGGCTTGGGGACCCAGGAGTACACAGATCACACTTGGAGAACCAGTGCTACCGTGAACCTAAGGACAGCCCGGGGCAGGGCTGGCCCTGCCCTCCCACAATGAAACAATGAACACACTCTCTAACTGCAGCATTTAATTTACTGGATAAAAGTCTATTTACTCTAGGGAGGAGGGAGTGAAAAAGTTCTGTATAAAGTTCAGGTAGAATAGGTTCTGCTGGGTAATCAATCATGGAATGAAAGCAGGAGAGAAATGATTTCTCGATTATCTGAGCCCAGGTCTGACATTCAGAAATGCCAGGATTCCAACTCCTAACTTCCATTTCCAAAACCAGATTAGGGAAAGTTACTCGCCTCCCTTTGACCACGTGAATGTACGTAATTGTTACTCCCTTTGAAAATAGGGAACTCACTGATGCTTAGAAGTGTTATGCATATTTTTCTTGTTGGTGCCTAGCCACACGCAGCAGTGCAATACTGCCTCTCTGTCTCTGTCTGTCTGTCTCTCTCTCACACACACACACACAGTTACAGTTGGAAAAGCTATTTTGCTGGAATTATTTTCCCTAAGTAATCCATATTTACAGTTGTTAGGAATTGCTAATTAATAAGCAAAGTTAACAAGAAGATCAAGAGTATTACAAATCCATCTTTCTGTTCAATTGTGACCACCTCCTCCCTTCTATTCATGATTTTCTGAACCAATCTCATTTTCTGAACCAAGATCAAGCCTAGTAAGAAAAGAAATTTCTTTTTTGCCAAGTAAGAACAATGATGCAACAACTTACAAACTCAAAAAACTATCTTATTAATGTCAAATGGAACATTTTATCACAAAAAGCTTTTGGATAAGAAGACGGGACTTCAACTGCTCTGTTTCAGTGCAAATGACAGAGCCTATTCTGTGTTCCTGCTGTGAAATCTGGCTTCTCGAACTTTCGGACCTACCAATGAGGACAACACCTCAGATGGTCTTTTCCTGCACCTCCCTTCCTCTGTTTTGGCTTGCAGAATCGGTGCAACCAAAGAGAAATTAAAACAACTAATCTCTAAGACTCATCCAGCTCTGACACATAATATTTCTAGAACCCTCATTAGTTTCCAAATTGGAGCCTGTGTTCCTTGTGTTCATTGTCTCACCATTTCATGAAGTGTGGTCCAGATTCTCTGCCACACTGGAAAGCACTTTCAATTTGAGACACAAACCTGGATGGTTATAAATGACAATTCTCTCAACTCACATCTCCACTACCCAGATTTCCTGTGGCTTCGGTGACCAAATGCCTGATATGAAGTGATGGCCCTACCATTTTAGAGAGTTCTTCTGTTGTTGTTTCAGCTGCTTATGTAAAAAACGTTAAGCTGGGTGATTATTTGAGAATTTGATTTAGTGATGTTTTAGGTGAATGCTTTCCATTCTCTGGACACTTCATCTAATTTCTTATATACCATACCTACTTTAAACCTTCAAGGCCATGCTTTAAATGCATTAGTAGCTGAGATCGAATGCAAATATTCCTTCAATCTGGCTGAGACTGCACATCTCCCTTGTTAGGAAAAAAAAAAAAAAAACCCTGGAGGGACTGTCATAAATAATTTTACTTAAGTGAATGCTGAAATTAGGCACCACATTGCCTGGCTCCTAGTAACCTGTTTGCAGCCAGATATGTCGAGTACCCACTGGCCAAAGCCTCGCCTTTTCAGAAATGGAAAGCAGGAAAAACAATATGATCATCTTTTAAAGTGGCATGTTGGACCCATCCCCAAAGTTAAATATACCTAGACACTTCTCATTGTGGGAACTTCAGCTGACCTTGGAAGAAAATGATGGTTATAGCGGCCCATGAGCTGAGAAAGGTGATAATGAACGAGATGTAATCATGTATTCCTGGCACACACTCTGGATAATACAAGGAGCTAATTGCATTTAAGTATTATCTTACAATATGGTGACCCAATCATTTTGGAAGATAACCAAAGTCTCCCTTTTTGGAAGAGATACTCTATTTTTAGCAAAAAATGCATTAATGTTGCCCTCTGAAACTCCCCCCCCCCAAAAAAATCGTTCCTGGATCAAGTCAAAGCGCATGGATATTTTCCCATAAATCTTCCTATCTGTGCTGTCAAATGCTGCCATGTGTGTCAGTGGTTCCTGGGCTGAACTCTGAAATGATGGATCCTGTTTTCCTTTTGCTCCTGGTAATCCTTGGTTTAGTGTAACTTGCAGCACCACTTACTGTGGTCCTCACTCAGGTTACATGAGGGGAACATTCATCCCGCTAGAGTCTGGTGCCCATCCAGGGAAGCATGCCAGCCCATGGGGCCACAAGGCAGGACGGAGAATACAAATGTCTCAAAGAACAAAAGAGCAACAGGAAGAAACTAGTTCTAAAATGGCAGGGTAAGAGTACTCTTTGCTTTGCCTTTTAAAATCATGGACAGGTTGATACATAGATTAATGCTGCCCTACATATTTTCTGTGGGAGTTGAGCAGACTCTTGAAAAGTAAAATGAGAACTGACAAAAGAATTAAGGTATTTTCTCCTGCAGACATATTTTTTTTAGAACATGTCAGTGTAATTGATAGTGTACGATGCTCTTTGGCCATTTTTCATTTCTGTGTAGATACAGAATGTTGGGATTAATTGGTCTCTTTCTGGAATTTGTGTCTTGGTCAAGTGCCTATAATTTCTACAAAGATTTTTTTAAAGCTAGTATTTTTCAGCTCAAATATATTTATAACCTCAATGTGCTGTGCACGTTACAGCCAAACAGGACAACAGCAGCCAGTAGACACTCACTCTGCTTTCAGGTATGTATGTGCTATACAACAGAAATGGAGAATTTGTAATTCTTTGTAAAATTATTTGTAAAAGTAGGCAATGGGGACATGGAGCTTTTGAAAAAAATCAAAAATAACAACCAGAGCAGTTATTTCTAGGCCTTCAAAATCCACCTGGGTTTGAAAGCTTTACTATCATTAAACCCAATTTGTACACCAGAAAACTGGGAGGGAAAAGCATATGGATCTATTAATGAAAAGAAGAAGTGGAACTCAATGTCTCGGGGAAATTTTCAGAATTTGCCAGATTCCAAATGTAGCCCAAAGTTTTTTTGACATGACCCATGGGACACCAGGCAGAGCAAGAAATGAGGCAAACGTCTTCCTGCAGTTTTTGGCAGGATCAGAGCTGGGCTACGAGGTAGCTGGGATCCTCCCTTAGGACTTCTTACTGTCTCCTGGACCCATCACTCTGTCAGAAGAGTAATGGGAATTTTATTTGTCCCAAAACTGAGGACAGCAGGGCACAATTTTTAAACTGAAGAGCCTGATCTGTCTCCCCCACTGAGTAAACACCATCCACTATCAAAGTCACCAGGCAGTCAGCAAAAAAGCAGGACATTCTCCCTACTGGAGCCTGTGAATGAAAAAGTATGTTTTGGTGTTAGGTAGGCCCATTGCTTAAGAATTGGGAGAAAATAGAGCGTAGCATTTCAAGCATTCCAAACCAAGCAGAATTTGAGAAGCAGAATATTAACAGCTAAGAAGCCAAGATCAAAGCATTCAAAGTTCAAGGGGATAAGCAGGGAAAATCAGCAGGCACTAGGCCCGGGACGGCCGCCGAAGTGAGAAGGACTTGAGTCCTACGGAGGCCTTTCCCCTCAGAAGCTCCAAAGGCAGAACCGGGGAGTCGTGCTGACCAAGGACAAAAGCGCAAAAGAGCAGCCACCAGGAGCTGGCAGGGTTCTAGTTAAATCGGGATGAGATACCATGAGAAGATCCCGGTTGTGACTATTTGGTACAGCATGGGGACCTGGCTTTGGAGCCGGTCACATGTCTGCCCTTGACAGGAGGACCCAGGAAACACCTCCAGCTAAGGCATGGCTGTGGACGAGAGCGAATCCCAAAGCGGGGTGTGAAGGGAGGCATGAGAACCCACATGCTTCCATTCCTCAGTGACGCCAGAGCTCGTGGTGCCATCAGCCCTGGGGGTGTGAGCGTGTGAGCGTGTGCGCGTGTGCGCACGCAAGCACAAGCCAGTGTTCATGTACAGGCCCACACAATACTTCCGGTGCCTCGGACCCCTGCCCTGTGATGCTCACAAAGCCTAATGCACTTACGTGGGATAATCTGCTATTTTAGAAATACCTAATGATGTTTGCACACTTTCTCAGGCATTGCTTTCTTGACTGAGCCTCTTCCAGAACAAGTCAGGAAGTAGGGAGACACGGAGACCGGCAGGTCTTCGACCCTTCAAACCCCACCACAGGGCCATGTCTTTGTACTTAACACTGCTTTTGTAAGACAGTAGATGTGAAAAACGTAAGTCATTCATGTTTTCCTGATATTGATGTGCTTTTATCCCAGTGTGATCCATATCATTTACTGCACTCAGTGAGGCCACTATGGGGGGGGGGGGGGGGCGGGGAACAGCTAGATAATGCTGGATGCACCCAAACCCAAATTTATAGCTTGTACAAGTTAACAAAGTATTTAGAGCTCAAAAGTGTTAGATGAATGAATGAATAAATGAATGAAGAGGGAGTTTATTCATTGGTAAAAAGGAATTCTTTACTTCTCAAATAGATTTATTTCAAAATTCCTCTGAACTCCAGATTCAATAGAAATTATTTACCACTCCCCTCACCCCAAAAAACAGAGCAAAACAGTGTATACATAGTTTTTTCAGGAACATATTATAAAAAGTAAGGCTCACCTCTTGTAAACAAAGTTTAATATTAGATTTAGAAAGGGTTCTTTCCAGCCATGTTATCTGAACTCCAGGAATTAGAAATGATAAACAAATTCTTCAGGCTTTTCCTGTACATGACTAAGTATTATGTCCAGGGGCATTATGTTAAAATGACACTCTTTTCTTTGCTCCAGTAAACTTTCATCATCCTAACCACAGCGTTCAGTGTCTACTTTGTATTGAAAATATGAAAAATGAGTGAAGCTTGCTTGTGAAAAATCTAGCTTGGTGTCCCAACCATAAGCTAGGAAGAGAGATTGAAAAAACTTGATACGGGTGTAAAAAGAAAGAGAGTCATGTTACCAGCAACAAGCAGACAAGGCAAATTCCCATGATGCCAGGCCACTGCTGAGGGGTGGAGGGAAGCGGAGGCATTCCTTCCGGGGATTGGTTTCCTATGTGATGTCACTGGGGGTGAAGCCGGGTTGCTGCTTGCCCTCCACCTCCACAAAACTACAACTTCCCCGGAGCATGTCACCAACAAGTCCTTCCTGGACTTTGGGTGCAGTATGGGCGTATGTGCCCTCCTTCCCAAAAGTCGAGAAGAGCTGCTCTCATGCTGACGTGCATAGACTGAAACAGATGAAACGATTTTTTAATGTGGGATTTGCTTTAAAGGAATCTAGGTGAATAAAAGAGGATGTTTAGATAGTTATTATTACTGAGTGATGGACACACGGGGGTTCATTATACTAGTCTCTTTCCTTTGTGTGTATGGTTGAAACCCTTCTTAATAAATTTTTTTTAATCTGCTACCCTAGTTGAAGCAGGAAGCAAGCATGACCATAGAGAGAGAACAAATAGAATGTCTACACTAACCTCATTTCTCAGGAGGAAAAAAGCAAATCAGTACCTGTTATGGGGTGAAATATCCATTAAGCAGTGTCCTATCTGATCAGCACTGTGGC
Organism: Camelus dromedarius; assembly: GCF_036321535.1. Classification (NCBI taxonomy): domain Eukaryota; kingdom Metazoa; phylum Chordata; class Mammalia; order Artiodactyla; family Camelidae; genus Camelus; species Camelus dromedarius. The sequence goes on along the minus strand of NC_087441.1, from coordinate 15,005,465 downwards.
AAAGCCATTAAGCCCAGCACCGATTCAGATCAGACAGCTGCAAAAATAGAGGCTGCTCCAACCCTGAAACCTAAGGAAAACAATAATTTAAATTTTTTTAATCTCTGAAATGAATCCGCTTCCCCCACATTTACAATAACAACTTCTCACTTGAATTATGCATCCCTCTGACTATTTGAATTACAAATGTATGAATTATTCATTATCTGCAATGTGACTGAGTGTTCTGGCCACACGTGTTGAAGGCAGTGCTAAGGTTGCCTAGGATCTGGCTGGCCAGGGGAAGGTGGCATCTGGGAACTCTCAGAGGCAGGTTGCCCTTCCAAATCCATGGCCACCAGAGGGGGAAGGACCGGAAGGGTCCATTGTACTGTATGGAGTCATCAGCTCTGACCTCCTTGTACCACAAAACGTCCCCACTGTCTCTTGGCTCCCCAGCCTGTAACAGCTGCTACCCACTGGCACCACCTACATTTTAAACCAGCTGGAGACAGAGTTCTACGTGATAAGCCTGTTATATTTGCAGAGTAAGCAGGAACACCTAATGGCTTGGCCCCCTAGCGATTCCGGGACTGGCCTCTGACAGGCTACAGCAGTGTGCACTGGCAAAACAGAGGAAAAAATAATTAAAAGAGCCTTTGTCAAAGCTCCCTCTAAATCAACCTTTTAAATGTGCTCAGTTTAAGAGTCCCAAAGTGCCAATTCAATCACACTGGCCTCTAAGAACCACAGAAACCCCCAGGATAGCTATGGCCAATTAGTTAAGCAAGAGGGGCGTGTGTGTGTGTGTGTGTGTGTGTGTGTGTGTGTGTGTGATTCAGAGACTCAACACAGATGCTGAAAGAGCCCCCTGGAGAGAGGGCAGAGAAACCCCCAGGCAGAACTGAACTGTTCTTTTTTTGAGAGGTTGAAACAAAGGGGAAAGGAACAATTAGAAAGATGGTATTAAAAACTGACACTGACAATAAAATAGAGGAAGGAAAGGTTAGCACCTAGGGGACCTTTAAAGGAGTGAAATGAAACTAGTATTCTTAACATAATCCACAAAGAAAGCAAACCAGCCAGCCATCTACAACTGAAGTGGATGAGGCAGGAGAGCTGAGAGAGACAGATAAAAGAAGAAAACACAAGAGATGCCAAAATCAAGAGGGAAGTAAAAATACGTGGTGTCAGAAATCAAACACAAGAGCAAGGATGAAACTGACAGCGAAGCAAAGTAAAACCCTAAACTGGCACCGTGCTTTTGCTAACAAAGAAAGTGTGTGCTTTTGGTAGACAGCCCAGCAAATCTGAAGAAAGACTTGCATATATTTTTTAAAGGGGGGGTGGCAACAATGGGCAGCCTTCACCCTTATCCTGGCACATGGCTTTTCCTCTTGAGAACTGCAGACCCACCCAGTATGCAGGAGGCAGGCCGCTGGTACACAGAGGTGTTGTTTGGTTGCCGGGGACGCCAGGAGCCACATCAATGCTGCATGGGCTTGGTTCCACGGGGGAAACTGGAGGCTGCAAGAGTCAGCTGCGCACAGAAAGGAGGCCTGGCAATGGGTGGCTACCCAGAAGAGCAGGGATTTGGGAACTTAGTGGGGGCTGTGGACAATCAGACTTGCCACCTCCTGTGTAGCTGGCTCAGTCAGAGTCTGGTCGGAACCCCTACAAGTTCTGATCTTCAGTTTCTTGTTTGCTCCGCTGGGGGCCTAAAATGTCACGACTCCAACAGTGCCTTGGGAGGTTAAGTTTTCAAACCTTCGAGCAGAGTGCGGTTGTGTTGGTTTATTTGTTCTTTTAGTGGTCATGTCATCATTCGGACCCAAGTTTTAGATTTCCCCGATTCTAATTGCCATTGCTCCGGACGTTGGTTAATTTCAAGTTCTGGAAATATGTTTGAACACCTCTCCCAGAAGTGGGTGAGAAGTTAAAACAACGGAAATTCTTGGCTCGGAGTTCAGTGGAATGTCAAAAAGCCCATGTTTAGCTGAATGGACTTTGTGTAATGAAATCCCAGCTTCCCTCTCTGCTCTTCCAGGCCAAAGACGTACTGTATGAAACTGATGAAATTCAACAAAGCAAGAGGCTTTGGAGTATTTATTGCAATATCCCATTGATGAGGAGTATTTATTGCAATAGGCTGTGGGTAAGCAGCATTGGATGTCTCTTCCATTTCATCCTACGTGAACATGGGCAATCATTCATAATACATCCAGTCATGTATTCGATGACTGAGCCCCTCCCATACGCGAGTCACGACAGGGAGAGTGATGACCATGGTCAGGCATGACTGTCCCTCCACCCTCATGTCAGGGGTGCTGGCCTGGGGAAAACCTAAAGTTCTGCAAAACTAAGGCATTGTTCTGTTCTGTTCTGCCCAGACGTAGAAGGCAAGCTTCTTCCCCATTTCCTATTCCCCAGTGTGTCACGGGGGCTTGTGCTGTTCTACCAAAGGGACTAATAAATCGGTCTTTGCTCCAACTTAGATCAATAATAGATATTCCCTAGAGCAAGGAATAGAGTTTAAAAATAAATTTATCAAGTTCTCTAAGGATCAGAGCCAAGCTCACTGACCCACGTGATGGCTGGCTCCATTTCCTTGATGATTAACTGATGACTCATGCCAGTCATAATCCATATGGCTCAGGGTCATCCACAAATTGAATTGACTGGCCCATCTCACCGGTGCACAAGCAAGCTGGCCTCGATGGAAGCGTCTTTGCCCTACAAGGCCATAAGGAAGAGCTGTGTAGTGAACTGGAAGGTCTATTTTCGTCCTAGGAATTTGACCCCACTTTTGACAGACTGGCATTCACAATAAAGGTTAGGTAATGATATTAAGTGTTTTTCTACGGTCAGGTTGATATTTTGGCAGCTTAGGGGAACTGAAAACAGACCACTTAGCTCCCTGGAGCCTTTTGTGTATTCATAGCCTGCGGTTTCGCTGCAGGAGAGGAGTGTTGTGGAATAGAAACCAGGCAAGCTCACCAGACCCAGCAAGTCAGCCCACTTCTGACTCGGGACTCCCAGAGGGAATGCCTTCTGCAAGAAATTGAAGACAGATCTCTCTCTCCCTTCAGGATACTTCTGTTCTAATGCCAGGCTGCCACACTGAACTTGGAGCCTTGACATGAGAGTTCAGTTCTTGTACTTCTGAACTTTGACATCAGTATTTGGGGAACGTTGGGAAGGAGAGATGAAATGTAGACAATGATTCCCTTTGATTACATATGTGAAAAGGGCAACGGAGCCGATGATTAACGACCACGTGCTCTGCGAACTTGAACAGTCCCCACTTTCATACCAAAGACTTTATTTTCTGTTCTACAGAAAAAGCCATAAAAAGCACTAAGAAAACAGACGTTTATTTGTGGCCATATAGATGCTTAACTGCATTCTGTAAATTGCATATATGTAGGTAGTTATCATTTGTTTAACAATGTTTTGTGATGTTTACTTCTAGTTTTCCTACAAATTAAATTTTGAACTTGATTTGGGGATTATTCTCAAAGCAAGTTTAATATGCTTTAAATACATTTTCTATATAATATTTTTATAATCTGAAAAACACACTTAATCTCTCTATATATAATATAGAAAAGAGTTTAATTTCTCTTGAAAGCAAAATTTAATTTAGCTAAGTTAGTGCTCCTGTGTTAAAACAATTCAAATCAATCAAAGTTTGTTTTTTTTTTTAAACTGTGAGGACGGTCTATAGGTTCAACTTTCTAGTCTTATGTAGAACTGGACTATGAAGTCTTTCAATTCACATGGTCCAGTCTTCTCTTGGACTCAGAATGCAATTTGGATTCCCTGTCTCTGCCTCCACTTGCTGGGATGTCTTCTCTATTCTTTTTGTTTTGTTTTGGTTTGGTTTGGTTTGTGTTTTCTCAGGGGAAGGTAAAATTAGGCATATATATATATATATATATATATATATTTTTTTTTTTTTTAACAGAGGTACTGGGGATTGAAACCAGGACCCTGTGCATGTTAAGCTTGCACTCTAGCACTAAGCTATATCCTATTCCCCATCAAAGTATTTTTTAAATAAGTATAAAATTCTCTTTTGGAAAACTGACAGTTGGGAAGAACTCTAGAATGTGTCTCTAGTCCCTGGTAGATGCTCAACATTTAGGATATGGGAGGTGTTTGCATCTTTTCTTCCAGTTGGGGTGTCACAATTTTGGAAAAGAAGAGAAATGAGAAGTGAGCAGTGAACTTTCATATGGTGTCAAAGGGCGAGGTTTGGTTTTCTGGACCAGGGTTCACCACTCTTAACAGTAGATGGGCAAAGGACAGTGAGTCCATCTACAAACTCTGGGAAGAATGTCAGCAGGAAACTTGCTGACCCACCCAGAGAACCAGAAACAGAAGTTTGAAGGGAAGGGAGAAAACTACCCAAATATAACTGTGACTGTTCCAGGACAGGGAGCAGGGAGTAAGCAGGAGAGAGAATGGTGGAGGAGGCACCTGTCACTGTTCAGCAGAGACTAGGAGGGGTGAAGGTGGAGTACAAGGCTGACCTCCGAGGACTTCTGGCCAAAGCACAGACTTAGAAGCAAAGGGAGATTGATGCTTTATCACAATGCGGAACTCTGACTGTGCTAAGGGTCATGGAGATGTGGAACTAGGTCCACACCAGGATATGGTTGGGGGAAGACATGCCTTGTTCCAACAGCAGAAGTGGTAAGAAAGTATCTCTGTACTGATAATAAAAGAGATTCGATTTATTAGCTCTCACTGCATACTAAGCATTATGCTCATTGCCTTCTATTATGTATTTCCTTTAATCCAATGAGGTAGAGTTCCATTTTACAGATGAGGAAACTGAGGCTTGGAGAGGTGGAGCTGCCCGGGATCACTCAGCTGATAAGCACTGGAACCAAAGGCCTTGCTTTTGGCCTTCTGAGATTCCCTCCTGAGAAAGCATCCCAGGACGGAACAATCCTCCGAATGCCTGTCCCGTCCACCTCTGTGAGGGGTGTTGCTGTGTTTCTCCCACCGTGCCCCGCGCTGGAGTCGAAGCCACACAGGAGCCACAGCTGAGATCCCAGCAGCGAGGACCCACTCCCACGCCAGTCCACAGTAAGTAGCTTTCCAAGAAGCGCCACTGATGCTGAAGTAAGGCAGTTTGTCTCCACATGTCATACCCGGAGAGGGGTTTCCTGTCTGGAAATTCACTAGCCCGAAGGTGGAGGTATCATGACGAGCTTGTGGGTGAGAATAAATGATGAGAGAAAGTGACCAACAACAGGGACTCCCTGACGAGCGGAGGGCAACAGGGTTCTTCTGGCACACATTTTATTGCAGATACAGGATCTCAGTCATCCAAGAGACCGCAGTAAGTCTACTTAGTCCCAAAGCCCCTGCTCTGCGTCACCATCTTGAGACCACCCCCCTCCTTTATGCCAAGGAGCCTATCCTGAGTTCTGCCACCAGGGAGAGGCAAACTGACCCTCCTTCCCACCTTGGCCTAGAGCTTCCCAGAGCTCCGCAGCCTGCTCTTACCTCTGGCGGATCAGGCACATGTAAACGTCATGAGGAGTCACTTGCCTGTCTCCTCCATTACACTGTGAGCCTCTTTAAGGCCAGAACTGCTTTTTTATCTCTGAATCCCCAACACAAGATGTGCCCTAACACAAGGAAGCACTAGGTGACTGTTTACCAAAGGATCTGTGGATCTCACTTGTTTATTCCCCAAATGACAGTCCCCCCGGGAAAGCTTCCCCTGCTTGATTAGCCCTGCTTTCCCAGGCACCACCGGGTAGTTGTTGCTTAGATTACACATTTCTCAAGGCCAGACACTGACCTTGATCTATGTCAAATGCCTGACCCATAACAGACTCTCCAGAAAGGGTAACAAAATTTTCACCATCTTGTCCTTCAACTCCCCACAAAAGGAAAAAATGCCAAATGACGTTGTCACATCTCTCAGTCCTATCCTTGAACAATTTAGTTTTTCACATTTTCAGATCTAAAGGTAGCGTTTTTGTATTTACCTGTATGAAATTCCAACAGTCCTTCACTTCAGTTTATGAAGATTTTTAAAAATTCTGTCTCTTAACAGTAATAATCACTCACACTTTTGTCATTTATATTTTCCTCTAGGTCTATAACAAATATACTGAGCAGGACACCCAGAATTCACCAACAGCCTCTGACACAAAGCTTTTTACACAGGAGGTTTTCAATAACATTTTTAAGATAAAATAGAAACCTACCAAAAGCAGGCTATCTGATGAAATCTTGGCTTCTCCTGCTGACGTTTGTAAACTCAAAGGCAGAAGAAATAATAAAGCGAACTACTGCTACTTGTAATGTTTTAAACCAGAATGTTAAGACCGCTAGCCCCTAGAGGTCATTCCTGTCTGAAGTGGTGCAAGGAGGAGGGAGGGAAAGGGAGGGGTTGGCTAAAGGGTGCCCTCGGCCAGGCATCGTCCACCCATGTCCACCCATCCCCACTTAACCCGGAGCTAACCCACTGTTCTCTTCTATGCATTGAGGGTTTGCCTAAGGCTTTGTCTGGGGGACCTGGTGCCATTATGAAAAAGAAGATGGAAAAACTCAACCTCCTCGTTTCAGAGTTGCTCATCCCTCCCCCTCCATATACACATTGCCTACGGCACCTTCAGCCAGGCATCCCACCCTGCTGCTCATCCTCTTCTTGTGGAGAAGCAGGGTGGGAAAATACAGTATAGTGAGGTTGGAGTCTCAGCCAGCAATGCACTGTGCTGGGATGATAATGAATTGGTTTCCACCTAAGGGGAGGTCTCTGGTACTATACCACTGAACTGAGCAGTGCTTTCCCCTGAGACCTGAAGGAAACATCAAAGACAAGTTTACCAAATGAGTAGGTGATTAAAAGATGTGGGAGAATATTAAGACTAGAAAGTGTCCAAAAAAATCTTTGGAATTGGCTTAAGAATAGACCAAAAACAAAAGGCACAACATTTAACAAGAATAAATACTAAATCACACTTTTAGATTTTCAAAATCAATTGGAAAAACACAAAATAGGAGACCTGACTTCAGCAGTTTTTATGAAAAAGCCAAGAGGTTTATTATTAATAATAACACTAGCCTTTTAAAGGCCCACTATGTGACACCTGATCTGAGTCAAGTGTTACATAAAGCTAATAAAGTCTAATGCAAGTTCTCTTTGCCATCATATAAATAGAGTATGGAGGTCAAGGAAGGGAAAATTCTGACCATAATCTGAACTGGTCCAAGTACCAAATAGAGATCATAGTTTCAATCCCAGGTGACACACTGTAAGAGGAACCTTGATAAACTGGGCTATATGCCAAGGAAAACAGGACGGTGAAAGCTCTATAAATCATCGTAGGTGAGGAAGTGTTCAAGGAAATGAGGATGTTCAACTGAGAAAGAGAAGTCTTGGGAGGGACATGACAAATGTCTTTTAAAATTTCAGAGGTCATATTGAAGGGGAATCAGATGTCATTTACGTAACAGCAGAGAGCAGAAGGAGGCTCAGTACGGTAGTTGGAGGGGGCAGATAATGTCAGTTAGCGTTCCGTGGTTGTGAGCAACGGAAATCACCTGTCTTGGATAGAGGAGTTCACCAGTTACTGGAAAGGCTGAGAAACCAGACTTGGGGCCTACAAGAAAGAGGTGACTCTAGAAGACCTTGGCATCAGGAACCCCTTGACTGTCTTGCCTGGCACTGCCTCCAGAATAAAAGAATTCCCACCATTCCTTGGTCTTTGTATCACTTTGTATCAAGTCCCAGAAGCATGAGTTTCACTACACATGCTTAGGTCACATGCCTACCCCTTGACTGTCCCAGGGAAATAAACAGGAAGAATTTGGCAGAAGGAACTTCCAGAGACTTCTTTGACATCACAACAGAAGGACATCAAGAGTTCACTGTCCAACACAGGCCGCTCCGCTGGGAGGCAGGTTATGCCCCAAAGGAAAATCATGGTGCTCTTAGAAAGTGGGGGAATAGACTTGAGGAATCCAAAAAAAAAAAAAAAAAAATGAAAAATGACAACTACGTAGAGTTCAAGATGAAGAAATCTTTTCTAAATATTAAAGTGGTCATTTATGTTATTCAAGCTAGATCACAGAGTCAAAAGGGGCAGGGGGTGAGGTTCTGATCTGAGGTAGAAAGTACCGTTGGCTGAACTCGGAAATCCCTTGAATTCTAAGATTCAACAACCCTTAAGTAGTTTCCAACCTGGGGACAGGTCAGAACCATGGGAGGAGCTTTTATGAAATTATTTCTACCTAGCTCTCCTCCCTGTCTCCAAAGATTCTAATTCCCCCTTCCCGTCCCTCATCTTCTAGCTCTAGTTGAGAACCAAAAACCACATCACATGTGAGGTTTCTACTGCTCGGTCAGTACCTTATGTTGGTGAAGTTGCCTAAAAAGGGAGACACAATGCTAATCAAATGGGAAAATTCTTTTTTTATTTAAAAATCTTTTTAAGCACCAGGAATGTCTAACTTGTAGATTTAAGCAGTGTAAAGAAATATCTGTGAAAAATGAAAAGGGACTTGGTTGAAGAAAATTAATAGTAGGAGTTATCTAACAATGCTGCAAATGTTGGCTTCCTTCTGCTACTGCTGTTTTGTTTGGAGTGGGTCCAGTTCTCTCCTTGCCTAAAAGGAGACAAGATCTGTTTGAAGCCATTAACAGCACCAATAGGAGGGACATTTGAATTAATAACCAGGAGGCCAGTCAGCCAGGAGCAATTTTGAACATAATCTTTTCCTTTGACTTTTTTTTGCAAGACTGATATTTTGCTGTATTATACTTGGTCCAACACGCCACTGCTGAGCCAAATAATTTATCTTTCTGACTCTCTTTACTTTTTAAATTGACCTAAGTAGAATATTTTAATTTATTTGCGTGGAGGGCCTTTCTGTGGATTGGGTTAGGCACTATGAAGCATTACTCCTGAGCATAAAGAATTCTTTGGAATTTAGCGAGAAATAACAAGATATCTAAGGGCATAAGCAGATGCTCGTGAAATAAGGCTAAATGAAGAGACTAAGATACAGAAACGTATATAATGCATGATCTTCACTTGCTTCTTTGAAAGTAAATTTATACAAAAAATTTTTTCTTACTCTATTTAACTCACCCCTACTTATACAACAGCACTCTTTGCAAAGTCTTCTTGTAGTGTGTTTCTGGTGGCTTCAGAGGACACTTGCATGTGAGCAGGAGCTGGTCCCCAAAGATGCCATGGGGTCCTCTCTGCTATTTTCCCCCTCTCCAGCTCCCAAGAGGCATTGTGTCTCCAAGGACACAGAGTACCCCAGGCAGCACCCTCCAGGGGCCACCACACACACCCTTGACACAATGGAGCCACCAAGGTGACAAATCTGGGCTAAATTCGGTGCTAGAGCAGGGCAGCGGTCACTCCTGCCTCTCCTTGGGCTACTCACTGTAACCTCCTCCGCACGTTCAGTACAATGCCCCAAGCTGATCTTTCTAAAATTCACATTGGAATCCAGGTCTCTCCTGCTTACAAAGTCTTCAATGGCTTCCTCAGACCTACAAAACCAAAACCCTCAGCGGCAACCATGTGGCCCCTCCTCAGCTGCCAGCAGGGACTCTTTCTTAGAACTCGCCCTCTGCTCTCAGGGACACCCAAGGGCCTCCCACGTGACAGCCAGTCCTCTGGCACCATCCCCATTCCCAGAGGGCTTGAGCTGTCCTTCTGCTTCAAACATCTCCCCCATCAAACCCCTTTACCTGGCAAATACCCACTTTTTTAATACTCAGCTCAGACGTTTCTTCCCCAGGACGTTTTCCTGCCCCTCCCCACCCCCGGCAGTCTGTACGCCCCACTCAGGGTCCCCACAGCACCTGGCTCTCCTTTTTCCCTCTTTACTTCTGTCCTATTTAGACCAGGCTTCTACTAGCACTTACTGGTGTTTGCTATCTATGTCCTCACTAACTAGTGAGCTCAGAGGGCAGGGACCTTCTTCTCATCACTCCAGTATCCTCAACACCTAGGACGGTGCCAGGCATAGATCGTGTATCCAGTGGGTAACAAGAAAGAATGTAGCTGAACACACAGGCAACTCCACATGGGACCTTTGAAATTCCCCAGACCCCACTGTGTCCCTCAAACTCATGTTCCTTTTCTCCTGTTCTAGAGGGCACCTGGTCTACCTGCACTCCTTTTTCTCCACCCAAGAGGGGAGTCACAAGATGTGCTGGGTTTCTAGCCTGTGCTCCTCCAAGATTCCAAGCCTGGGTGCAGGTGCACAAGGCACCGACAATTGACTGGCTTCACACTGACGAATTAAGACCGACACTACGTGGCCTGGCCAAGGTAGTCAGTGCTGAGCGTGGGCACTGGCCAGACAAATGCCCATCAGTCTGGACCCTGGCCTGGCGGGGTGGCCCCCCCACCCCCTCCAAGGGCAATGCACTGTCCACTGTGCCACCCAGCAGTTCCCACCCAACCCGGTTGATAGGAGTAATTCTCCCTCACAAACATAGAAAAACAAACTTACGGTTACCAAAGGGGAAAGAGAGGTGGTGGGAAGGGATAAATTAGGAGTATGGGATTAACAGATAAACGTTACCATATATAAAACAGAGAAGCAGCAAGGATTTACTGTATAGCACAGGGAAATATACTCAATATCTTATAATAAGCTACCATGGAAAAGAATCTGAAAAAAAAATACACGTGCATAACTGAATCGCTTTGCTGTACACCTGAAACTAACACAATATTGTAGGTGAACTATACTTCAATTTTAAAAAAAGAATAATTCTCCTTGTGAGAAAAGGACCTGCAAGACACAAACCTGCACATTCTAGAGGCTGCCTGAAGCTTCCAAGGGCACATTGTCATTTCCTCTTAAAGCCCAGGGTTGCCTTTGCACCTAATGCAGGCTTTGTGACCACAGCCACGTTTCCTGTTCGAAGGCAGCCTCTTGACTTACCCGCAGAGGCGACCACATCCTAGACGGCACAGCCGAGACTTGCCTTCCTTTCACTTCTTTAACGTGCATGTTCAAAATCGCCTCGCTTTACAGAGCAAGGGCTGAGGGAATATCTAATCTTAGCAGTAAAACTCACATTTATCATATTCGGATGACCAGTTGGGAAGGGAAGACAGCAGCAGTGGAAACATCTCCGGGACCTCGACGAGGGATTAGCTCAACTGGCTGTGGAATGCCGGTGCCTCACCAGCTGATATCCAGCCCTGAATGCATTTCTCTGTCTGAAACTCAAGTGACTCTTAGGAGGGGATCACTGTAGATACCACACACGCAGGGCATTTGTGTTTCCAGTGAGCCTGGCAGGTCTGACTGTCGTCGACACAAATGTCATATGATCGCTTATAGACAAGCCCAAACTAATGCTGGGCCTGGCCTCTCGGTCACCATTACTTTAAACCCTGCCCAGGGTTGCCATGGTCAGAGCTGACTGGGATTATGTGGTGAGGTCACCTGAGCCAGCAGCCGGGCCAGGAAGCAGAGGCTCAGCCGTTTGATGGGCAGGCCATGGCTTCAGCCCCGAAATCACCATCAAAACAGTATCATAGGCAAGCCTAGAATTCGTGGTGATCAAGAGATGCTCAAAGTGTGCTAAAGCCTTGCCACAGTCCTAGGCTTTGGATTAGACAGACATATGTCAGTGTTCTGACATGGTATTGGGGCATTTCAGTTAAATTTAGTGAGCTTAGGTATCAGCAAGAAGAATCAGATTGTGTTTTATTTAAGCACCTTCTACAGGCTTCTTTTTTTTTAATTGATGTTTGGTTGATGTACAATATTATATGTTACAGGTGTACAATATAGTGATTCACTGTTTTTAAAGGTTATACTTCATTGATAGTTATTATAAAATATTATAATATTCCCCTGTTGTACAATATATCCTTGTAGCTTATTTTATACCTAATAGTTTGTACCTCTTCATCCCCTACCCCATGTTGCCCCCTCCCCATTCTTCTCCAGTTTGTCCTCTGTATCTGTGAGTCTGCTTCTTTTCTGTTATAGTCACTAGTTTGTTGTATTTTTTAGATTCCACATATAAGTGATTCCATACAGTACTTGTCTTTCTCTGTCTGACTTATTTTATTTAGCATAATACCCTCTAAGTCCATCCACGATGCTGCAAATGGCAAAATTTTCCTTCTTTTTTATGGCTGAGAAGTATTCTATTCCACAGGCTTCTTTATTTTGTTTTCTTGTTTGTTTTTAATCATGTTAACAAGGGGTGGACTTTCTCCTGAGCTGGGCACTTGGTTACCTTCTTGAGGCTTATCTAAGTTTCTTCAACCAATAGGATGTTGATCCTGTGTACTATAAGTGATTTCAATGTTTTTAAATTGTCATTACAAGCCTACATGTATATTACATATATTTGCTGTATTTGTTCTGTCAGACATCAATCCAGTAAATGTTTGAAAATCTTGATATCTGCAAAGGTGTTTTAGTTTGCACATGCAAATTAATTCTGTTCACAAGCCACTGATTCAACATGACAGATAAAGAAATACAATGCAGATGAGACAGAACGGAATGTCAGACTGACGGCACTCCTCAAGAGAACATTTGAAACTCCCCAACAAATAGTAGCAGAAATTAATTTGACACTATGCTATCTGGAGTGATTTACAAACCAAATTGTGATTTTGATTGTAGTTCTAGCCAAAGAATTAGACTTTGAGTGCATCCCCACAGAGCCACTGAGTCAGACGTCAGGATGGCTTCCCTGAACACACACACAGGATGAGAAGCACGGAGAACTGGGAGGTGGCAACCATGACCTGAAGCTGACTCTGTCTTCTCACCAGTGCCTCCTCTCTCCAGTGCTCAGAAGAGTGGTTTCTGGAGGCTCTGAGGTCTCCCTCATGTACCACATCCTCTGCTGCCTTCCCCAGGCTTCTGACCCCGTCAACCTTATCTGCCTTGTGCCATCAAGCTCCACTTTCTGTAAGGTAACTGATAAGCTAATCTCTGTGTATTGGACAAGTTGCTGTTCAACATGTCACTCCTTCCAGCCAGTTAAACATATCTGTATTCAAACAATGCTTTTGCAAAGATTTTGCTTAAACTTAAGCAATCAATTTTTTGATGATGCCAATTCTAGTCTTTGGTCTCTAGTTGTGTTGGTGTTATGGACCCAATATTCATCTTTATCAGGTTTGGTTAATTCTTTTTCTCCACAGAAATATAATACCACAAAAGTCACTTAAGGTTTGAGATAACTCAAATATCACCCTTGGTCCCATTAATACTAATGTCAATAAGAAGCAATTTTAAAATATAAATCAAAACCAGTTAGTACTTTGAAACCTAAATGAACCTTTTTTTTTTTTCCTATTTAGTTTTAGAATCTCGTTGTCATTTTGGGCTGCTGTAACAAAATAGTGTAGACAGGGTTGCTTTAACAGTAGACATGTATTTTGCACAGTTCTGGAGGCTGGGAAGTCCAGGATCAAAGTGCTTACAGATTCAGTGTCTGATGAGAACCACTTCCTGACTTGGTGGCAGCAGCCCTCCTGCTATGTCCTTACAGGGTGGGAGAGAGGGGTGGGGGCACTCTGGTCTCTTCCTCTTCTTATAAGGGCACTAATCCTAGCCCCATCACTGGGGTCCACCCTCATAACCTCATCTAAACCTAATCACTTCCCAAAGGCCCCACCTTCAAATACCATCACCTTCAGAGTTAGGGCTTCAAGATATGAACTGGGGCGGGTGGGGGGGAGGCACACAGACATTCAGTTCATAGCAACCGTGTCTGTTATTACAAGGTGCATAAAGTTGTCCTTGAGTAAAACAAAAAATTTCTCCCAATGAAAGGAAATTGAAGATTTTTTTGAAGATTGACTCTTACTTTATTTTTTACTCATAACCCCCCATATATAATAAACATGTGTATTCTTTAATAATTTATGCTTGATTGGAGGAAACCACACCTTATCTTGCCTTTTAAGATAAGGATTCCAGGATATCGAATGATCCATTTAGAGAGATATGTCTACATTCAAATGTTACACCTCTTGAGAAATCCGCTTTTACTATCTAAATTCATTCATTACATCTACTTCCTGCAATACATGCTTCCATTATAGTAATCAGCATTGAATCAGATTGTTTATTGTCATGTCTTACTGTCATGTGTTCCTAAACTTTGACATATTTCTTTTTACTTCTTACCCAAGACCCAAACCTAGCACAGAAATGACATTAAATAAAACTCTGATGACTAAATGAGTAAATGCTTTCATGAGACTCCAGTAGAAAAACTACCCTGAAGTGAACCTCAGTCACTTCTGCCAATCAATTACTCATCAATCTCTTTGAGAAAACTGAAGATTTAATAACTGATTCACAATGCCCAAAAGGAGACATTTCCTCTGGAGTTGAGCTGTCAACAAAATTGGAGTGTCCCAAAATGTATGGTTTCAGAGAATTTCCCATGTGAAACAAACATTTTTCTTGGGAAGCATGTAACTCTTCTCTGTTGGCAATCCCCTGTGAACCTCAAGGTAGCTTCTGGATCTGGACTCTTTTGCCATCGAGAAACGGAACTGACATAAGGATGGCCCATCTCCTCCCCATGGGACTGCTAGAGTCAACCCCAAGGGTGGCTGTTGAATCCCTCATGATGCTCAGCCCCTGGACAAACCATCCAAGGGTGGCTAAGCTGTTCAAGTCTCTTCCTTACCAGGAATAACCAACTGTTGACCCTAGGAACCCAGAACTCTCAACACTTTGTTATAAATTGGAATTCCCAGAAATTAGAATCTGAATCTGAAATTCCAGTGGAATCTCCATGTGTGTTTGAAATCTAAAGAGAGAGAAGACATCAGCTATGCCTACTGTTGGTCTCAGCATCTGAAATATTTCCTTGCTGATTCATAATGTAAACGCAGGGGTTAATTCCCTCCTTTCACAAATCTTTCACAAATCACATGTGCGCCCAAAATTATTATTATCTGTGTTCAACCATGAGAGCATGACAAGCTGAATGGCTGCCAGCATGGCCCTTTGCCTTTCCCGATTTAAATAAAGAGATCTGGCTTTGGGCAGGCTTTCCAGACTGACATGCACTGCAGACATGAATGTTATTTTACTCAGATATATAGTGACATAAAAATATTTGTATAATCAATATGTCTTGTTCAGCTTTAAAATCTAGGACAGGGTTTTCAAGTAATCTCATTTTCACAGATCGAGTTGACTAGTCAGAAGCAGTGACGAATGTTGGAGGAGACATCATGTTTATTTATAACAGATTGATATTATATCTAGTTTCTTGTACTGGGAAATGGAAATAGGTTTGTGCAAACCCTTTCCCACCCCCATAAGCTAAAAAAACTGGAGACATTTCATCTGAGCCCTTTGGCTCTATCATGTAATATTTTACCCTTAAGCAGAATATGGATGGTCTGTGTTTACATCTTATTGGCTTAACCCAAGCTTTTGGTTTGACTGAAAGGATTCCTTGGTAGACTAGAGTGCTGTTCTTTGAAACGAATCTCTTCCTAACAAGGTCCTTTTAATGACTCCCTTTGAAGTATCCTTCCTTTCCTAATTGTTCTCACTTCAGTGCACCATCAAAGGGGAAGAGAGATGAAAAGAAGTGAAACTGGCACGTGGGCCTGGGTAGAGGTGACTGAAGGTTCCTTATTTAAGGAGTTGGTTCCTTTTCTCTCATTCTCTTGTGGAATCTGAAAACACCCCTCTGCTCACTGTCCTTGGGACACCCCAGGAGAAGCCACTTCCACACTTCCCGCAGCTAGATTCTCCCATCCCATTTGGCAAAAAATAATCAGGCTCAAACTTCCATAGTGGGCAACTGAAAAAGACACCAAAGAAAGTATATGTACACCATGAACCAAGAAGTACACAATTTAAGTCAGAACATGACTGTATAATGAAAGATAAGTTAGACGATGTATACCAATAATGTCTAAGTACCGGCAGGTGTACCAGCATGCAAACACAAGCACTGAGGCTTCCTGGAGTATTTGGAAACAGCCTAAATAAGGAAGGGTCTCCGGGTTGGATTTATCCTCCCACCATCCCTTCCATCCCTTCATCATCAATTTAGCCTCCAATCTGTGCCAGGCACTGGGCCAAACGCCAGCCACTCCAAGATGAAGGAGCCTTGACTACCACCCTTGAGTTGCTCAAAATCCCAAGTGAGGGACAAAAGGAAACAATTTAATAGAGAGAATCGTGGGATGAAACGTACCCAGGACACTGCAGGCTGCTGAGGGAACAAGGAGGAAAGAGACAAAAAGCTGTGTTCTGGAGAGAGATGGTGGCCTCTGAATCCAGAGATAGGTGGTCATGCTGGCAAGCAATGTCTGTAACAATACATGGCAGACACTGCTCTCAGCCTTTTTTTTTTTTTTTTTTTTTTTTTTTTTACCATATTAACTTGTTTCATTCCCCTAAGACCCTGTGTGTAGACACCACTATGATCCCTATTTCATGAAGTGCAGACAGATCAAGCGACTTGCCAAATCAAGCAGTTCTCAAGTGACAGAGCTGGAATTTGAACTCAGCTGCAGGGTCCACTCTCTTAACCAAGACACTAAGAGTTGACCAGACAGGAGTGAAGTGACACTTCTTGAAGTGGGTCAGGGTCATAGATTTTGTGATGTAACATCAGGAGAGCGTGACATTAGGTGTCAGTGGAGCTTAAAGGTCCAGGTTTTGGAAAAGTGGATGATGATCTGGAGGGTGACCTGGATGGAGAAGCCTTTGGCTTCCCAAACTGGGCTAAGAGCACCTTTGGGCACATTCAGTGGTGACCAGAGGACCCACGGCCGTCGGAGCAACATGCTGTGTTGTTTCATTCTCCCAAATATTTGTGAAAGGAGAGTTTTGATGCTTCTATCTCACAGTATGTCGCTTTAAAATGTCATCTTATATTATAGGAGGTGAAATTATCAAGACCTTTTTCCTTGTTCCTTCTTCCTTTTGATACCGGATTCAAATTGTTTCTTTAATGTATTTAAAAATCAAATTTCACATTATGGAAGGAATTCATACTGACTTAACTCAATAGAACAGCCCAGAGTTACACAAATTAAAAGTTATTTCTCCTCCTAACACCCCTCCATTCTTACTTTCCTGAGGTGATATTTCTATCCGTGCTTACACATTGAGATAACACATACATATGCACAAAATCGGGGTGTTTTGTTGTTTCTTTTTACGAATATGTAAGCAGTGCCCCCTTTTAGAACTGCTTACTTTTCTCACTGAAGTGTACTTCATGGACCACCGTCAAGCAGTGTCCACACCATCAGGGTGTCACCGTTCCCCTTCTGACAGATGGCATCCAGCTTTGTTTCTCTCCAAGCAATGCCGAAGCAAGTATCTCTGTGTATCCATCCCTCCTTCTTGTGCCTTTGGTCTTTAAAAATTGCACAGTGGTCTCTGAATTTTTTACTCAAAGATGTACTCCAACCTCATGGGGAAATGGCGGCCTA
Source organism: Camelus dromedarius (assembly GCF_036321535.1). Lineage (NCBI taxonomy): Eukaryota > Metazoa > Chordata > Mammalia > Artiodactyla > Camelidae > Camelus > Camelus dromedarius. The sequence goes on along the minus strand of NC_087441.1, from coordinate 14,988,018 downwards.
ACATTTACTCCTAAAAACAAATGGCCCGTCCAATAGTGTGTTCAATAGTGTGTTCAATAATCTGCTTTTTAGAGGACACTGTCTCTCTAGCATGCGTGTCAACGATTTCCAGCAAGTGTCAGTTCACATCTACCTGGATGATTTCCTCAATTGTCATACCTAATTTGCACTCTGGAAACAAAGCTTTTTGGAAAACCACTAATTGAAAGTTCTTCAGTTTTCTGCTTGACAACAAACTTTTAAAATAAAAGTTTAACATCAAAGAAGACTCAAGTTTGAAGCAGGAACTCCTGGTTGGGCCACGAGGCTTGGCCAGTTAGACAAAAGCCACCCAAAGCCAGGAAGTCAGGAGCTGATGGCTCAGGTGGGGTGCCTTGCTCTCATCTTGAAGAGCCGGGCGCTCTTTTGACTTCCCCTCTTTAATATTTACGCCTCTTCCATCTCAGCTTTATGCTCATTGGCCAAAAAGACTAGAATGAAACAGAAAGGGCAAGAGTTTGCTTCCTCTAAGCCTCTTACCCAGTTCTCTGTGCCCCACAGTCATGGCCAACTTTCGGTTCCATAACTTGGTGGGCACCCTGCTCCCGCTGCCCCTCTTTCCGTCTCAGTGTAAGTATCTCTTCCTCAGGTGAGCGCTCCCCTCTCCCCACACCCCCGGCCACAGTTATTCACCCTCCCTCCTGAACGTGAACTCCACGAGGCCAGGACCTCACCTGTCTTCATCGCCGCATCCCTGGTTAACAGGTCTGTGAGGACACAGGTGGCCTCAGGCTCTCAGGCACTCCTCCCACCACGGGCCGGCCTCTGTCCCAAGTGTTTCACACCCCTTATTTTGTTTAATTCCCAGCACAATCCTACAAGGTAAGTACTATTGGTGTCCCTTTTACAGATACAGGAGCTGAGAGGTAAGTGCCCACGCTCTTAAACACTGGGCTTTCTGGTCACCCAAACTCTTTCCTTGAACTCCTAACCTCATACGACTGTAAAGTCTTCAGCCTCTTTCCCAGCCCTCAGCTCATCTGGGGTTTGGGCATTTCTGACACTATCCTGACTTATGTTTACCATGTTCCTTATTTCTGTCTATCTTGATTATATGCTTTTCTTACCAGCTTTTGTACCTGCCCCTTTCGATGGAAGGTTCAGTAGAGAATTCCGAGTGCAGCCACTCTGTGTGGGATAGGAGGGGGCTGCCTTTTATTTTGAATGAGATCACTGGTGATTACACAACTTGCGTCCCAGTTGTGAGTTCCTCAGGTCTTCTCGAGACTCCCTCTCTTCCAAAATCCTGGGCCATGGAATCACGTCCATCTTCCTACTGAATTTTAAGAAATCAGTAGCCCACAAATTTAGTGTTCATAAAAGTTGGACATGTCTGAGTTTCCCTCGCCAGCTATCACAGACTTTCTCCCAAGGTGCCCCTAAGTAGCACTGCATGAACTCAAATCCTGCCTCATTCATTAAAATTTATTGAAGGGGGCAGTTTCCCTAGTTCCTCACATTCTCTCTGGGAGATGAAATTATCAACAAGCTAAGTCAGGAATTTTTTGGGAGCTCTGCTATGAAAGATGATCCACCCAGGGCAGTGGCCCATCGCTTCTCCTCATTGGCCAGTTTCCTGACCTGAGTCTGCTGGCATCTTGCTATTTTTTCCGTCTTGTCCCAGGAGGAGTAACATCCCCACCCTCAGCCGCTATCCTTGTATTCATTCTTTGCCCTGGTCCTGCCTCTTTATGGACATGTGGCAACTCTCTCCGCTCCTCACTCCATCCTCCCAACCACACACACACACACACACACACACACACACACACACACACACAGGCTGAATTACACAGAAGAGGAATGCCCTGTGGACACAGCCACATTTGCAAGATTCCTTCCTATTTTTTCTTTTATTTTCTCTTTATTCACCTACTTTCAAACTTTACTATGCTGCAGTCTCTTCTCCCTGCGCCCTGCTCCCCTACATAAACAGACACACACATGCACACACGCACACACACACACACACTCTCTCTCTCTCTCTCTACTAGAGCAATTCTGTGTTGCATCTCCAAGAGCTTAGGGAGTGGTTGTAGCACTAAACAGACAGAACTCTGCCCCTGACAGTTTACTGTCACCTCCTAGCTTATTTCCCAAATTCCCCTCTTCAGCATTGGTTCCTCCAAAACATCCCACCAGGGCCTACAAATTTAGGACCTGCCCTAATGGACAACTCCAGTCAAAAGCATCTCTCTCACCTTCGCCCTTTGCTCCTGTGTTCACCCTGGGCCCTCGCTCTCAGGTTTCTGCTTTCCTGTGCAGATGTGTTTCTCCTTCACTCTTTTCTTTCCTCATTTCCTTACAGCCAGTTATGCCTATTCTATTTCAGGCCCTCACTTGTTGCTCATTTTACAAACCAATTCAAGAGATAGATAATCAGCTAAGAACAATAATAAAATTCTAAGTCTTATATCTGGAATACAAACTATAAGGTATTTGAAAACAGGGAAGAGGGCAATTATTTCTGCTCAGCCTGTGAGGGAAGGCTTCAGAGAAGAGCTACATGTGAATTGGGTCTTGAAGGGTGAATAGGAGTTCTTGGGCAAAAGACAGGTAGGGCACAGCAAGGGCTCAGCACAGGAATAACCAGGGAAGCAAGGGAAAGCCTGCGGGAAGCATGGGTGGGGAGTGGCTTTGTTTGCCAGTGTATACAGATCCTGAAACAGCACTCAATAGGCCCTCAGTAAATATTTATTTTGGATTTTGAATGAAGTAGAACAAAGCCTGATTTTAAAGAGCATCATTTTATGCCATTCGGAGAAATCTGAATTTTAGTTTGTAGATGGTGAGTATTCAACAAGCTTTTTTAAATCAAGAAAATGGCATAATTACATATGAGCTGTTTTTTTTTTTTAAGGGATAACTCAAGATTGTATATAAAATAGATTTCAAAGGGGGAAATTTAGGGGAGAAATATAGCATCACGCTACCTATTTGTTTAAATAGGTATGTTGATTTTGATTAGATTTATCCCTTCCTTTGTTGTGTTTGCTCCAAATCCTTTTATTATTTGGAAATCGCATTTACCACCCTGTTTTATAAATTCAGTTCATACTGATGCTTAATATGTTGCCATAGAGACTGCTGAAACTATCAGCTTTGTTTCTGCAACCATCAACTTTGTTTCTGCCTCTCCAAATAGTTTCCTCCAAAAATCTCACTCATTTTCACACTTATTTTTAAATCTACTTGCTGTCCTCCATACTAGCCAGAATTCACCCACTTTTCAAGGATTCACAATCACTCTTTCTCTGTCCACTTTAAATCCCACTGGATGCGCAGCTATGTCACCATGAGTCAGTCACTATCTGTATCTTTCAATTAGCATGTTGATCTTTTGACACACTTCTGGGAGATGCAATGCCTTATTTGCTTAGGTAAATGACTATAAAGTTGGTTATTTCCAGCTTCTTGTCAGATCATCATGGGAAATACTTTGGGGCTAACGGTTCATTTAGCTTTGGTCAGTTCTCTCCACATAACAAGATTCCTATTTGTCCTTGGTTTGGTGCCAGCCCCCACTCATGGAAGCCCCTGCTTTCTGTAAGTCTCTGGGTGCAGCTGGATTGGGGGGTGTCAGATGAGGTGGAAAGGTGTTTGTCACCCCACATGACCCAGCATATGATTCTCACTGGGACAAATTTAGGAAGAAATAAGTTGCGTATCTCTAGCATTTCAAGCTAGAGAAGAGATTTGCTTTTCAAACAAAACAATGATAGGATTTTGGATCCGATATTTCTTCCTTCTGCTTTGTCTGAAAATTATTTCCCGCATAATTCCGTACGGCAGCCCGTGGACCAACGGCAGCTCCACACAAGTTCACAGAATGAGTCCTATGAACGTGGGAAGTCTTTCCTTCCTCAGTACTGGGATCAGCACGTCACTCACAACAAAGGATCAGAGGAAGTTCTCCCCACACTAACATATGCTCTTGAATTTCTAAGCCAGTCTCATTTATAAAAAGTTAAGTACCCATGGCACAACTTGTGATTGATCCAAGAAGACTTTCAGTGTGCTTTGTCAAGACCTGTACTGTATTTAAAATCTAAAGATACCGTGAAACTCAGTCTCTAGAGAACCACTGTCCTACCCTGCTCATTTTCATTTTTATGGAAATTATACCAGTTCTTAAACTAGCAAACAAGAAATGGATTAATGTATCAGAACCATTGAATGGAACTCAATTTTCTTCTTATTTTGTGCTCTTTTTTTTTAACCAAAGAAGTCTCAAGAAATATTTTATTCTTCAGGATATTTTCTGAAAATTATTTCTATTAAATTTCTTAGAGACTTCCAGGATAACCAGATACTCAAGCTACAGACCTAGAAGGAAGCAAGCAACAAAGCTCAAGAGGGAAGAGTTGCTTTTAAGGCTGAGGCATGAGAGTCCTAGAATGAGAGCATTGTGGTTGGTGGTCTATGTTTGGGGCCCTACACCTTCACCCTTCTCCATATTGATCCTATCTTTATTTAAAATTTTATTAGTTTGTTCATGGTGGATTTTTTAAATTAATTTTGATTTTCTAAAATATTTCATTAAAATATAATCTATCTTAATTAAATATCTTGGTGCCCCTTAAGCTTTTTTCTGAAGATAAGTGCTCATTTACCACACCATATTCTTAGCACTTCCCACAGCCTCTACCATGTGATTTTGAAGTTCCCCCACTAACCAGACAGGATATATTTCTCCTCCTCTTTAACCGTAGCCCCGTGAATTGCTTTGGCCAATGAAATGAGACAGAGTGATGGTGTGTTACTTCCAAATCAAAAACGTGTGAGGCTTTGCGTGCTTTCGCTTGCCCTCTTTCGCTTCTACCATCACCATGAGAAGAATGTGTCTGTGGTCCCAAAGGAGAAGCTCCATGGAGCAGAGACGGAGAGACAGATGAGCAGAGGCAACCCAGCCAAGCATTATCAGCAGGGCCCAGCCTAGATCAGACAGCTTCCAGCTAACACACAGACATATGAGCTAAATGAATGCTTATTGTTGAGACTTTGTGGTTGTTTGTTACACAGATATGTATTACACATATTAACAATTATTTCACCCTGGATGTTTAGTGTGAGTTAATCCTAATAACTCCTGTCAGTAATTGGCTTCAGAATGGAGATGTTTAGGTTCATTGCAGCCAACAAAATTTGCTGGAGTCTTCAGGGGAAATTATTCCTTTCTTCTAGAAGATATGCCAAGTCCGTCTCTTGTTCTCTTTCTTACTTCTTTGTGAACAGGAAAGTATCATACCTATGATGGCCAACAGCTGCCATCCAAAGACCTCTAGGGGAACTAGCCTCAGAATATAATCAGTCAATAGAGGAATGCAGAGCTGTGACAACAGCAGAAAAATAAAGCAAAAGGCTTGATCAAACCATGCCTGAAGTCTGACCTACCTTTGCATTTCACTTATATGATTCAGTACCTGTCATTGTTTTCGCCAATTTGAGTTGGTCTTCTTGCAGCTGAAATCATTCTTACCACCTAATTCAGACCATTTGACTGTTTCTGAGCTCAGTTTAGGACCCTCCTGCCACATTGTTCCAGGTTAAATAGGTGAATTCTCTGAATGATCTGAAATAAAGTTCGTAGTCATTATTAAAAGTTCCACACTCCTTCCCTCAGGCTTTCTCCATAGAGAGCTTCACATGCCTTAACTGCCACCAATGCAAATGGTGTCTCTCACTCCCTCAGTGTGGCCATAATTATCAAATTACTTTTCACCTTTCCCCATGCTATTTCTACTTCAAAATGGAAAACAGAGGGAACTGATGAAATCAGTTATGGTATCTTCACATGACAGAATATTATGCATCCATTAAAAATGAATTATTTATTAATTCAGCAAAAATACCTACTCTGTTCTAGGGACTGTGCTATGGAAGAATATTTGATGATGGGGGACATGTTAAATACAGACCAAAAAAAAAAAAAATCAAGGTTTAAAACATACTTACAGAGGGATTTTAAATAGGTGGAAAAGGAGCGTGTATACATATATACACAGACCTACATGGCAAATTAGACTGGAAAGATATTCTAAAAATACTAATAAGGACTAACTTTAAATAGTGGAATAATGAGCACTTTATTTCTTCTTTGTGCTTTTCCATATTTATCACATTTTCTATGATGAATTCCTATTACTTCTGTAAATAGGAGAAACACCCAAGGAAGGAAATTATGCTAGTGTCCTTGATAAATTTAATGAGTCTTGAAGTGTCCATCATCTAGACTCATTAACATTTCTTCTTTCAATGAGCCTTGATGGTTACATGTACACAAGTCTGCTGTGGGCATGAACTACAGACAAGACAAAGGAAAAGAATGTTTTTAAGTAATCTGAAAGTCACATTTACATTTAGAATTGCTCCCTTTTCATGTCAGATTTGAAGTTTGCAAAGAGGAAGCAGGCCCACACAGCACTGCAGACCAAGCTCATGGCTCAGGCCTCCTCAGAAGCCTGGGTACACCCCCAAGGGGAGGGCAGGGAAAAGGAGAAACAGAGAGTGTCATGAGACTCAGCAACCTGGGGGTTACAGAGTGAGTGAGACTAACTCCTTCCGTCCCATCTCACAGGAAGCAGCTGACTCCTTTAAACTCTCTGACCGGTGACGACCAGCATGGGGAAAACCCACGTTATGCTAAGACGCTTCCAGGGACAGGCTGGTTACTATTTGAAAAATAGCCATTTTTTAAAAAAGAAAGAGAATTGGAAAGGAAGATAAAACATATTTATGACTTAAATGATAAGACAATCATTCGTCTTGAAACAGAATTCAGTAACTTCATCTCAAAATGATAGTACAACAATTCTAGAGGAATTGGAAGAAAGGAAAAGAAACTGGACTGATTCAAGGCTGGAATGCTCTACTTGCTTATAGAATGTAATGTTAAAAGTTCTATTCAAAAACTGTTATATTATTATAAACTACATTATTTTGTTCTTACACTTTTATAAAACTTTCACATATGTCACTGCCTCCCTATGTGGGACCTAAGACAAATATCCTTCTCCGCATTCTTTATAGTCTCCCCATAAATGAGACCCACAGAGACAGGGCTAGGACTTAAGCCCAAGCCGTATATGTTCGGGGTATCTTCTACTAAATCACTTCAATTACCCTGCAGATGAGATCTAGAAAATATCTCATTTGCTTTTTTAATACTTTAATTGAACTAGAAAAATTGATTGCACTGGATAAAATTTCCCACACATGGAAGTATGTTCTCCATATTCAGTGGATGTTCCAAAAATATAAGATGACTGACATGCACTTGATCTTAATAAGGAACAGACTTCTTTAGAAAATTATAGCCTTTATATTAGACTTTTCATTACTCTTGCCTTTACTTGAAATTTGCCTACATGCTACTGAAGGATTGCATCCTGGGGGATCAAAAAATTTGTCTCAAATATCAAAGGACTTGAGGCCAGAGTCTCTTAAGGTAGTAATTTCTTGCTCTCTCTTTTTTAATCAACTCAGTAGAAATTAATTTGGACCATATTTTTAAAGAAAACCAATCTGATCCCAAATAGTTCACGTGTCAAATGAAAAAGAGTAAAATTAGAAACCACAAAACCATCCCAACATTTTCCCGCTAAGAAAATCGTCGCAGTCAGAATGGTTTGCCGCTAAGAAACAAGTTGGGTTGGGTTTGGTAAAGACCGAGTCCTCCTCTCAGCAGACATTGTCTGTGGCTGTGAGGTTTATGTCTGTACGATAAACAGTAAACACATCCGTGGAAAGTGAAAAGTTCAATAAACCATTCAGATGATTTCAAATACTCAGAATCTTCAGGCTCACAAGGACCAGTCTTGGCAAACATGTGAATTTTTCACACTTCCACCTGATTAAAGCTTTCAAAAAGTGTCCTCTCTGGAAACACGGGAACGTGGTATTCTGGACCCACCAGCATGCATGATAATCGTACACCCTGTATGCCAGATGGGAAGAAAAATTTCCTGGAGACTAGGAAATCTGTTTCTCTAGAATAACTCTGCTCACGCCCCACTGAAAACCCACAGAGTCTGGACAGAATGATGCTGAAGGACTTTCCAACCTTCCAGGAGCTTCCAGGCTGGAGCAGTCAGTGCCCACGTGCCTCCTGCCTCAGAATCACTTCTTGCTTATCAAGAATGCAGACCCTTGGGCCTCACCCTCAACCTTCAGAGTCAGAATCTCTTGGCACAGTGCCTTGGGAACTGAATTTTAACAAGCTTTTCTGATGATTCACCTGAAGTTTGAGAACCTCTGATCTCATGGCTACTGGAGAAGCGAGATAAACACAGCGAGGGCCATCGAGGGAGGGCGCAAACAATGGCACGGTGACTGGGGATTGGCCTGGCCAGGTGAAACATCTAAACAAATGCGAGACAGAGAGAGGTTCAAATGGCAGTGGGTGACAAAGAAGAACCTCTTCGCTACATGAAGCAAAGCGTAGCTCCCCGTCCAGCCCACTACAGCAACTAGGGAGGTCCAGACAGTATTGGGAGAACTGCCAGCTGGTCCCGATGCAAAGTGAAACTTACCCCTTCTCCAGCCACAGGGCTGGGGCTCCCACGGGTGCAGTGTTGCCACACAGCATTGCTGTTTGCATAAACTGAAAGCAGTGTGTCTCTACCCCAGCGGTGTTAATGGTGAGTATTTTACAGCCGGGTCTCCAGGAAAAATAAAACCCTGACTGGTAGCATTTGCCAATTTCCATGGTGTAAATTCTCCCACCATGGCTAATTTCAAGCCATTTAACATAAGATGTCATTTGAATGTGGTCTTGGGAAAACAAGCACATAATGCCAATATGAGCCAGCTCCAACACACAACTGGCTACACACACACACACACCTCTCATGTAGAGACACTCTATCTTTATATCATTTTGTCCTTCTCACACTTCTATGTCCAAATGAAGAAATGTGTCCCTTCTATCCTATAACTGAATATGCAACTATTCTTTGCTAAAAATGCGCATGTTAAAGATGGCATCCATTTTTATACAAAAGATGATTTCCCCTAATTAAATAAAAAGTTTGAATCCAGAAAATGTTCATTTCAGTTAATCTATCTTTTTTTTTTAATTGGACAAAGAAAGTACAATGTGACTGTGTGAATAATGGTACATAATAGGCAGAATTATTTCCCTCCAAGATGTCCACACCCTCATTCCCAGAACCTGTGAGTATGTTAAATTACAGAACAAAGGGAATTAAGGTGGAAGATGAAATTGATTTGGCTAATTATCTGATTTTAAAATAGATTACCCTGAATTATCCACATGAGTCCAGTGTTACCACAAAAGTCCTTCCATGTGGAAGAGAGAAGAAGGATCGGTGTGACAGTGATGTGATGTAAGAAAGATGAAACAGACCATTGCTGGTTTCGAAGATGGAGGAAGAGGCCGTGAATCAAGGAACGTGGGCCCCTCTAGACACTGGGAAAAGCAAGAAAACAAATTCTCCCCTATAGCCTCCAGAGAGGAATACGCGGCTGCCCACACCATGACTTTAGCCCAGAGACCGATTTTGGACTTCTGACCTCCAAAATTTATGATTGAAGATAATAAGTCTGTGTTGTTTTAAGCCACTAAGTTTGTGGTCATTTTTGGCAGCAGTAATAAGAAACTAATACAGCCTGTTTTTCAAGAAAGAGGCAAAACAAAGCAAGAAAAATACATAACTGGAAAGCCATAAATGGCCCTAGAAGTGCTGAGCACAATTGCCCCTTGGGGTGGACAGGGGAGGCCTCTCCCTAGTGCCCTCCTACACACACACACACACACACACACACACACACACACACACACACGAGTTGGGGGCTCTGCCTAGTAAGATACTAGGGAGCTTAAGCCTGTCATTTTCTCTCAACTGTTCCCTCAGAGTTAAGTATTTCATATCAACGTTATGTCATCTGGATACCTTAAAACAAGATCCTCAGCCTGAAGTTAACCCCTGCGCCAGCTGTCAGAACTGGCCCCTGGCACTGCCCTCCCCAGCCAAAGGTGGGACATTCAGAAATTGCCAGAGGAATCAGGCAGCCTGTCTTACAGGCGATTACTCATACAGGGTGGGAGAGCCTTGAGGTGTAAAACGTATACTCTCTAGAAGTCTGAAAAGTTCTCCAGGGTGCTAAGAGGCTCGTTAGTCAAATGTCCACCTTCTGCAGATGACGAACTAGAGAGGTGAAGTAAGGGGCCCCAAGTCACCCCTGGAGTTCATTGGCATGAGAACCAAGACCACAACCTGGCCCCTCCTCTCAGCCCTTGGTTTCTCCGCTGCAGCCCATGACTTGGATTCTGTGAAAGAGGAGGAAATAGGTCTTCCTTCTATACTCAAGAGTCAAAGGATAGATATTGACTGTTTTGGAAAACAATTGTGAATTCTATAGGATTACAGAAGATAGGAAGGGACATCCAGCATCCTCCCCCCTTACTTTGGCCTCCTCACCTACCCTCTTTCTCAGTCTTCCCCCAAGAAAAGGCAATACTAAGATGGCTTTCAAATGCAAACTTTGACCAGGCCGCATTTGTCCTGGGAAGGGAATCACCAAAGTGTCAGGTGTGGTTCCTTTCTATTTTCCACACAAAGGGAGAAGTAAGTAGCCCAGGGCCACCCCTTCACTGAGACAGGCTCTGGCATCACTCTCCTTTGCCTGAACTTCCCAGTCATGGTACCATGTAGCTGGCCAGGTGATGGTAAATCCAAGATGTGGGTTTGGGACAGAGGAGAAAGGTGTGCTAGAGACCTGACCCACTATGAACTCCAGCTCAGACTTATCAGAGCTCTGCTTTGGGGTGGGGATGTGGGGTAAGAGGTCTTCCTGGGCACTTGCTCAGCTAATCGTAAAATAATGCTGATGTCTGGGTGAACTATCGCTACACACACACAGACAAATCGTCCTACAGACCTTATGTCAACTGGAAGAGCCAGACACTAAAGAGCATTTTCCATGTACACAAAGATTCAGAACAGGCAAAACTCATCCGTGGTGATTGATCTTGGAATGGTGGTTACCAGGAAGAGGCTGAAGGAGTGGAGACACCAGGGAGCCCTCTGCAGTGCTGAAAACATGCTCTACCTTGATCTGAGTGGTAGTTACACAGGTGTATACACACGAAAGACGTTTATGGCCCTGTGGTTAAGAGCTGTGAACTTTACTATGTATATGTTATTCCCCCATTTAAAACAAAATCCTATTCTGCCACATAAAATGCATAATATCCAAATAGTTGTGTAAATGAAGGTGTATTTCTATTTTCAGAGCTTTGAAATCCTTGAAATTAGAAATTTAGAAGCTACATTTACTCTTCATTAGGTTGAAAAGTATTTCATTTAAACCACGTTTAATTACAATTCTCAACTTGAATTTTCTTTCTAATTAGAAAGATCAATGGAGAGGCTCTATACCATCCACTTTCTCCAAAGAGGCCTTTTCTTGTTTAAGGAAAGGCAAAGCAAGAATTAGACATTTTAAAATAGCCACCACATTTGGGTTCTTCCACATTTTTGTCTATAGAAAGCCAAAATCTTGGCCAGCATTTGAGATTTTTCAGTGTCCTCTTTACTGCATAAATTTTATGTCCTACATCTCTTCTATATAAAGAGAAATGAAGAGACATAAAAGTAGTTTTGGAGAGGTGACTATTTTGGTATCCAAAAAAATTTTTTTTAATTATCTTATTGAAGAGTTTAAAGGAGATGCTATGAAATATGCATTAACTGGTATTGGAACATATAAAAACATATTTTAATTTTTAAAGACGAAAGGAGCCATTTTAAAAAGCATGTGTTTTTCATAGCATACTTTATACCAATGATTCTAAGGTTTCTATTAAACAGAAAAACAAATTACAAGTCTGGCAACCACAAAGATGAAAGGGGGACAAGTCTCCATAAGTGAAAAGGATTGTAACCAATAGTGAAGTGATGACAAAATACCACGGCATATTGACAGCATTGTTAAAGCTCCAAATTACATTTAATGATAGCTAACTGATGTCTGGGGGCATGAGAGCCCGTGGATGTCTGACTGTTGACGAAAAAAGGAAAAAGAGAAAGGAGGCATCATGTTTCTTCCAAAGAATAGCTAAGTTAAACTGATCCAGCTGAGACACAATGGCTTCCAGGGTAAAATACCTTCTATTCTAATCAGCTGCACGGTTCAAGCCCAGGGCCTCCCTAGCACGCACACCCCAGGCAACTGTATTAGTCCATGGGGAATAAATTCAGCACCCCAAGAGTCGCTCCTGATCCAAATTTCAAAGACACCAGTTCAGTTCAGGACTCTTGTGTCTAACCAGGTAGAACTTTGCTTGTCAAAGGCAGCTTAAATGTGATTTCGAGTATCAGCTGAAGCTCAGTGAAATCCTTGCTCCTTGAAGAAATGTAACATTTACCAGGAAATTGTGAGCAAAGGAAACTGGATCTGGTGGAAGGGTGTGGGTGTCTAAGGGTGTCTAAATTTTGAACGGAGAAATTCGATAAATGCATAAGCAAAAAAGATTAACTCTGATAGCCACATTCATATGCCAAGCATCAAATTCAACCAGTATAAGGTCTGCTTCTCTAGGTAAAAATTTCAAATGACTAGAGTTGTCACCTGGCAAAATAAATTCTGGGGTTAATGGGAGGAACTCGAGAGGACTATGTTACTTGGCTGAATAAAAATCCTTGCCATTTCAAGAAAAAACAGGACCTCAGGAAGAAGCAACGCCACACCACCATCCATCCTTTCCAACATCAGCCATTGGCTTCCACCATGAATTTGTCCCATCTGTAAAAATTAAAGCCAAGAGGAAAAAAAAAACTGAATTTCATACTTAAGATTTACTATTTACTTAGCTCTTTTTACAAATTAAATATTCTTTTATTTAGAAAGAAATATTCAACTGATCCCATTTTAATTATGTATTTTTTCTCCAAGATTTAGACAAAGCACAAGGCTGCAAGGTTTTGATGATGATATCTGATGCCCAGAGCTATTAAAATATTGTTGCCTATTAGTAAAAAGGAGTCATCATTGGTACAGAAAAAAAAGTTATTAATTAGAAATAAATGGGTAGTTATCGATATCAAAACAGATTTTTTAACCTAAATTTAACAAATTCCTGTGACTACCCAGACACAGAAACCTCAATTTAATTTGGCTACCTACTATGCACAAAACATGATGTTAATGCTGCGTGGGAGCCAAGATGTACTAGTCACCACCCTGCAGGAATTTATAGTATGAGAGCTGTGTGCAGGCAGTGAGTTCGGGAGGAACTGGGTCAAGGGGGGAGTGCCATTCTCACCAAACCAAAGGGTTGCTAAGATATCAACATATGGAGACTGACAGAATATTCCAAATGAATGGCACGAACAAAGTTTCCCCTAAATGGTGAAAAATCGTCCCTCCTCTGCCCTGAAAACACAGAGTAACTTAATAGGCGTCTTCACTCCCACAACCCCAGGCCTACAATTTCCCTAAAAGGAATTGCTAACGGCTGGGCCGGGCCAGGCCCGCGGTGCTGACCCAGGAGTGCTCCCAAGCCTTCCGTCGGGGACACGCCTCGCACACGGAGCCATCTCTGCGGGCTGTTTGGTCAGCAGGCAGTCCTGGGGCACCAACCAGATCACTTCTTGACTTTGGAAACTGGAGAATCTGGCAGGGTCATTTTCTTCTTTCCATGGCATATTCCCAGCCTGCCTCTTGCCAGCTTCCAGGGAGGATCAAGTGAATGTTTTTCAGTTTGTGCTGAAGGCGACACCTATTCTGCACGCCTGTCGTGGGAATTGAGAAATGTGAAGGCAGGCGCTGTGGGTTGGCCGGAGGGCCCCGCGGAAGGGGCAGGGAGTGCCTGGTGTGAGTCTCTTGAACAAGCAAGAGGGACAAAGGCCACTGCTTAGCCTCCTTGGCAGGACCTGGAGGCCCGGGAATTCCCCAGCCTCACAGTGAGGCAGGAATGGGAGAGCCTAGGCCTGGTACAGGGACTCTTGTGACCATCAGTGGGGACACACAGTGTCTACTGTGAGCAGGCAGCCTCTGCCTGGTCCCCACATGGGAAGGCATGCTGGGGTCCCCAGCAGAGGGGTTCTGTGAAAACAGAGACCAAGTCGAATGAGAGCTCTGACATCTGTGGCCAATAATTGTTGACTAATATTCATGACTAATAGAAGGACAAAAGCCATCTTCATTAAGTACCTAATAAAAAAAAAAAAAGAGAACACTGGTTGCAGGGAGAGTTTTTATCCCACCCAGGGAGGTAACCGCTAAAGAAACAGGGAACCAGGAAACAGCCGGGGAGCAGAGAATGACATAGACTTCGGTGACCCTGAAGGGATGGCAACCCCATCCCGGGACCCAGAAAACTGCAGAGGCCACGAGGAGAGGACCAGAGGTGAGTGCCACTGGCCTCAGAGAAGAGCTTAGTGATGGAGGGGAGGGAACTTTTCCCTTTTTCCCTTCTTGGTTCTTTGGCTGGTCTGATAATTAAACTGATATCAGACAGATTAACAGGAGAAAACAAATTTAATTTCAGATGTTCGGGAACTCATGAAAGTATGAAACTCAAAGATGCGACCAACAAAGGCAGTTTATAAAAGTTTTCAGACGAAGAAGCAATGTAATTTTGAAGAACTGATGAAACAAAGAAGTTTGGGCTTGGGGTAGTAAGTTGGTAAAGAAGTACCGTTTTGTCTACACAGCCTTCTTGGCCTAAAATTCTCTATCTCTGATAAGGATGTCTCTCTGCCTCCTGGTACAAGGAGGGTGCCTTTCCTATGGGAAATTTATTTCCTGCTTTTAGGAGGGACAAGGGAGGGTCAGAGTGTCCTCTGTGAACTGGCTGTTTCTTAAGTAATTTTAACTCAAAATAATCAATATGCCAGAAGGGCAGACTTTGAGGTGACATTTTCTGCTGTCCTTTAATGAGACAGAGAAATTATGAGCCATTGCAGGAAAGCTGGGAATTTGGTAACATTTCTAGTGATTGCCATGATAAAGGAAGGATTAGGTGGATTAGAATGCCCCATTGGTTATATTTTGTTGTTTTTACCCAAACATTTTGCACCAGTACAAGCTGGAGTGGCTTGGGAATTCAGGATATACTTATCTTTAAAACTGTATCATTTCTAAATCTGATTTAGACAAATTTAGTGAGTTGGAGCCTATAAAGAGAGAGAGAAAGAGAGAATTTTGACTCATTTGAAATGATGCTGGAAAAATGCATTTTAATGACAAGGGTTCAGAACCATTAAAAAAAAAAAAAAACACAGCAGTTTCCAAGGTTTACAATTTTGTGGGTCTCTAATGGCGAAGACCCTGCAAAGCAAACCCAGCTTTGCCAGTGCTCTCTTTTAGAGTGTTCTTGGAATTTGGTTGAGGTTAAAGATGTTTCCATAACGTAAGTCTACACCTTAGCTGTTTTCCAACATCTGAACATCACTGTTAAGCGACGGCTTCTCTTTTATTTTGCTGTGGCCTTTCTCAGCTTCCCACAATTGGGATAGTATTTCATATCCACAGGAATGGAAATAATAACCAATAGCTCACTTTCCTCTTCTGTGGCTTATGTTTGTGTTTTTGCTTCTGCTTCCTTGAGCTTCCTTGCCGCCCCCCAACCACTTGCCCCTTCAAGCACTGCTTCACTCAGCATCTTTACCGAAAGTAAAGTGTTCTGAAGAATCAGATAAAGGAATATAACAAACACTCATGCCTAGACACTGGTTGTCTTCAGAGCACTGAACTCGGAGTCCTAAGGCCAGGGTATCATGCCAACCCCCCAGGCCTCACACAAGAGTCTTCAAGGGTTCCCTAATGTCTGTGTAAGGGACAACTCCTCAGCCTGGAATTCAAAGTTGCCCACAATCTGACACTGACCCGCATCAGTCTCTTACCACAAAACCCACATAACTTATCTTCCCCAGCCAACTGGGAAGCCTCGCCTGAGCAGGGCACGCTGCTCTCTGTGCTTTGCTCTGGGCTCCACTGGACGACAGTGCCAGCCACTGAAGAGATTGTTTGACCTGAAACAAACAAACAACGTGGGTGCTACACACTCAAACTCAGAAATCAGGTTACACCTTCAGTTAAAGTGGAATGTATTAAGTGATATTCACTTTCAGTAAAAGTCACCTTAGAAGATCTTTAATTCAAAACAATACAAAGGAGCTCAAAATATCATCTGGTGTTGATTGTAAAAGAGAGCAGTAGTCAAATCCACATGCAGGAAGGATGTGTGAACAACAAAAAAAGAATTGACTGTGTGAAATCTAGTAAAGGGGAGCCCAAAATTGCCCAAGGAGTCACAGATTGTCCGAGTGTCTGTGCCACTCCCCAGGGCAGAGGGCATCCCCACTGGTTAACAGGAGCGTTCTCCTCCACCTGGCAGACTCCCCCTTGGCAGGGATGAATATGCAAGAATATCATCATCTAGTCACATTATGAGCCGCTGAGACCACCCACTCTACCTGCGCTCAGATTTCATGGTCACCAAGGAACCTTGGTCACATTTGAATTCCTGTGTAGATTCCTTAAGGAAGAGAAGGGCTAATTGGAGAGCATGCACTTCCCACACGCTCATCATCTAACAAATGGTCATCAAGTTTGTACTCCACACCTTCATCTCCTGTGAGTTTGTTTTGCAGGTGCCCATCGCTGAGAGCCTGGCCAACTTGAGGCACACAGACCAAACCGAGTCTGTGGACCTCACAGCTAAGAGCCGGAGCACAAATGTGGTAACTCTCAGAGGCAATGGGAAAGCCCTGCGTGGGAGGGGAAGCCAGCCTGAACCCCTGGGACATCACCCTCCTGTCCCTATAACTGCCACAGTCTCCCCTTGCACCAGGCAAGGTCTGGTTAAGTATGACAGCCCACACCAATTATCTTAACAGAGAGAAATTAATACAAAGAACTGGGCACTAAGTATTAAAGAAGCGAAAATGCAAAAAGGGAACACCAGCGTTTCATGGCTATAAGTTCCCACCTCTAGGGCTGGGGCAGCAAAGGAAAGAGATTGGAATTATTAAAATGTAGAAGTTGGAGCAGTGTTATGGGCTAAATCGTGCCCCCCACACACACACACAAATCCATCTGTTAAAGTCTGGCACCTCAGGATGTGACTGTATTTGTAGACAGGGCCTTTAAAGACATGAAGTTAAAATGAGTCCATTAGGGTGAGCCAAGTTCAACATGACTAGTGTCTTCATGTCATCAAACCAAACTTGGGTCTGCTCGCCCGTGCACAGTAAAGCCAATCGACTGACACTGGGTGAAGGAAAGTGCAGTGTTTATTGCAGGACGCCAAGCAAGCAGTCCGGGCAGCTAGTGCTTAAAAAACCTGACCTTCCTGACAGCCTTCAGGGAGAGATTTTTAAAGACTGGGTAAGGGAGGGGGTTTGTGGGATATGTGATCAGCTCTTGGATGTTCTTCTGATTGGTTGGTGGTGAGGTCATCAGGAGTCAATATTGTCAACCTTTTAGTTCCAACCAGTCTAGGGTCTGTATGCTTGTGGGCAGCTTACAGCTGACTTCTTCCACCTGGTGAGGGTTTTAATGTCTGCAAAACAGCTCAAAATATTACCTATAGCCCTTGAGAAGGAATTAAAGGCCCTTGATTTTGTTAACAGCTAAACTATTATTATTTTGTCCAGCTTGACAGTTTTTCAACGCTCTCAAGGCTTCCTTACTGGTCCCCCTGCCTTCATCCTTTATCTCCTACAATCTATCTTCCATTTATAGCCAGAGCGACCTTTATAATATACATATCTGATTATGTCATGCAGTTCTTTAAAATTCTTCATGACTCCCCTTCATGATTTGACCTTTTGGGCTTCATCTGTTGGCAACCCCTCTCCCACTCGGCAAAAGCTCGCTACAGTCCCAACAAAGCACTTACAGTTCTCAGAGCACACTCTTTATGGTTTTGGTTTTGGACAAGTTGTTCACTCTGCCTGGGATATATTTTCTTCCCCTGAGTCTCTGTTAAGTGATTTCTCAATTTTCATGAGTCAACTCAAATGTCACTTCCTCCAGGAAGCCTTCCTTGAACTCCTCAGGTGCAAATGAATTAATATATATGATGAGCTTAGAAAAGTGCCTGACATGGTAACCTCTCAATAGGTGTAAATTTTTATTGCTGCCATTTTACCTCTGTGTTTGCAGAGAATCTTATATTTTATTAGAGTACTACTAAATTCCTGTCATTGTTCTCAACTGTCTGTTTTTCCCACTGGCCTTTCTTCTACCGTGTACCAGAAACTTTTCCATCCCAAGCACCTAGCTCAATTCCTGGTATACAAGGACCACTGAATTGACGCATGGATGATGGATGGAAGGAAGGAAGGATGATGACTCCACCCTAAATAGGTCCAACATGACTTTAAGAAGAGGAATGGGGAAAGAGGTGGGGAAAACATCTCCTGTGATGTTTTATCACTGAACAGGGCTTCAGAATGAGTTTAGAAGCACTGAGCGAAGTACCTGTCACTCTATCTGAATAAACAGACAGATAGATGTCGGCAATGATGCTGATCTAACGCAGTGGGAACTTGGGTGATACTTTTTGCTTTCTACTTTGCATATCTCCACATTGTTTGAATGATTTATTGTAAGCACTGATTTTTCTTTTTTAAAAAAAATGTCTGGAAACAAATATGGTAGATGGTTAATTCTGAGTGGTCCTAATAAAGATGATTCTTAATCTCTCTGTTGTACTTTTTGTGGTTTTTAAATTCCTTCTCCCACCCACCCCCCAAATTTTTGTTTAATGAGTCTATGAATTCTGCCTTTTCATTCTTGGACTCATTTTTGTCCCTTCAGATAGTACTGGTTAAGGTAGCAGGCTCTGGAGTCTGACTGTCTGGATTCAAATTCTGTCCATATTATTCACTCTCTGTGGTTCCTTAGTCAAGTTATTTCACGTCTCAAAATCCTGTGTCCTCATAAATAGAACAGATTTGTCCTTCCACACAAGATTGTTATGGTAAGTATCTGGCACAGGACAAGACTGTTATTATTATTACTATTCCGTAGCATATGCCACATTGAATCTTGAATATATGTGTTGAACTAAGCTGGGTTTTGGGGTTTTTGTTCAAGTACATTTTTTATGGTACTTATTCCAGGCCTCCTTCAGACTCAGCCATGGTTTTGCTTTATCTCCGTGAAGACTGGAAAATTAGACCGGAAGCACGCTGGCTGCCACTAGCTGAGGAGAGATTCTCCCCCTCTGAAGGGCCAAAGGGGAAGCTCTGGTGTGGGAAGAAGAGGAAAATGTTCCCTTCTTCATCTCTGAGAAAAGAACTTTATGGTGCTGTTTTGAATGTAAAGAGGATAATCTACCACAGTGATTATAAAAACAAATCTCCCCTTCTGCACTTAAAATAAAATACATGTGTCTGTGATTCCTTCTATCTGGTTATCTATAATTTCTAATTTCTTTATAATGAACATGTACTGCTTGTGTAATAAAAACTTAAAAAAAAACACACACACAGTACAGTAGTTGTTTCCAATTCTCATGGTTACAGAATGAGTCAATCTTTTTAATGTCATTTTTTTTTTTTTTTTTCCAGAGAGTGACCTAGTAGACAGAGCATGAGTCTGGAAGCTAGAAACTTCCAATTCCTTATCAAAGCACCAAGAGTCCCTTGCTGTGTAGCCTTGCAATTCCTTTAACCTCTCTGAATTTTAGGTTCCTTGTGCAATAAATCAGGATACTTAGGGATATTGGAAAGTTCAGTTGGTTAGTGTTCTCTACATCTGTGAAAAATATAACATATTATTTTTATTTAAGATACGTCAAGAAATGAGTCAGAGGCATAACACCTAAGTAAAAGCTGCTTTCATTAGTTTCTGTGCTGTGAAAAAAAAAAATGGTACATCCTTTCAGTATATTGTAAGCATCAGAGTTTCAGTAGGCCAAAGTCTCACAATTTGGGACCTGCTTTGGTTGACATGGAAGGAGAAGATTGGAAGTATTCTTGGTTTACTTTACTCATTTGCCAAGCAATTAATAAGAACCGACTATAAACACAAGTCATTTGTAGTAAAAGTACTAGCCGTTGCCTTCCCCATATCCCACCATAAATAATCTAACATCTGCCCATAGCTCTGATATCTCTGTTCTTCATAACATGACCCCTGGCCACAGCTGCCTGCACTGAAGTGAAGTTCTGACCCATAATGAGCTGAGTCGGCCAGATTCTGTCTACTTTGTACTGAGATTGAGTCGGGGATGACTTAGAACTTGGGGTTGGCCACCATGTTGGGCCATGTAAAAGCAGACGAACCTGGGGTGCAGCCAGAACAGAGGACCTGGTATGGAGAGAGCAGCGGAGAGGAGAGACCTTGTAACCAAGGAGAGAGAAATGAGGGAAAGGGTGAGGGGAAAGCTGCCAGAGGCTTTCTTGCTCCCAGATCAGGAAGAGCTCTTGTATGTGGGTTCTCCAATATTCATCTACATCTCCTCATAAAGTCCTTTCTTGAAATGAGTTGAGTGGGTTTTATTTTATTGCACCACAATCCCTGATTAAATCTATAGAGCCTGGCCCTCTAAGGCAATGACTCCTAGGCTGAGATTACGTACACCAAGAAGATGTCCACCAAAAATCTAGGATTCCAGTATAAAGTGGCCAACTTCTTATTTTGCCAAATAAAAAACAAGAAATGTTACACTGTACTGCCAGCAACAAGGTGCTACAAATTATACTGTGTGTTTCATATATAACATTTTTAAATTGAATAGTTTTATTTAAAACTTACTGCATTATTCTTTTTTCCAATTTGTAATTAAAATACATTTCCATACAGTAAAGTTCACCCTTTTTTAGTGTGCAGTTCTTCAAGTTTTGACAAATGATAGAGTTGTATGACCCCACCACAAGGGAACAGTTAAATAGAATAGTGCCTTTACCCTAAAAAATTCCCCTACGCCCTTTTGCATTCCACTCCTGTCACCTCCTCCGGTCCTTGGCAGCCACTGATCTGTTCTCTGTCATTGTAGTTTTGTCTTTGCAAGATTATCATACAAGGAAATCACACAATATGTAGACTTTCATTTAGTACAGTGTATTTGAGATTTAGCCATGTTGTTACATGTATCAGTAATTCATTCCTTTTATCACTGAGTTGTATTCTATTACATGAAAGTATCACATTATGTTACATGTATCAGTAATTCATTCCTTTTATCACTGAATTGTATTCTATTATATGAAAGTATCACATTATGTTTACCTGTTACCCCATCGAGAGACTTTTGGTTTGTTTCCAGTTTTGGGTGACTATGAATAAAGTCACTACAAACATTCACATACAGGTTTTTTGTGAACATAGGTATTCATTTCACTTGGGTAAAGACCTAGGAGAAGAATTGCTGGGTCATACAGTAAGTGTATTTTTAATTTTACAGAAAACTGCCAAACTGTTTTTCAAAATGTCTGTGCTATTTTGCATCACACCGGCAATAGATGGGAGTGCCAATTGTTCCTAGCCTAGACAGTGCTGGATAATGTCAAAATTTTGTTTATTTTAACTATTCTAATAAGTGTTTGATGGTATTTGTTGTTTTGATTTGCATTTCCCTAATAATTAGTGATGTTAAACATCTTTTTATGTGCTTATTTGCTGTCTACATATATTCTTTACAGAAATGTCAGTTTAGTTCTTTTGTCCATTTTTTAATTGGCTCATTTGGTTTTATTATTATTGATTTTTGAGTGTTCTTTATGTATTCTGGAAACAAGTTCTTTATCAGATATATGTTTTGCAAATAACATATATCTGATATCTGTGGCTTTTCTTTTCAGTCTCTTAGCTACTGCATTATTCTTATTTTTTCATTTCAATTTGGACAGTTGAAAATATTGTCCAGAACATCATTGGCATAACAGTGTTTGGGAATCCCTACTATGTGGAACACAGCAAATGGACAGGGGTGTGAATATTTTGCTAGTGAGTTAGTATATACTATACATAGCTTAAGCTTACTTACGGATGGGTAAGCAACTCTATTCATGGGGTCACCCAGGGACCTGGGTTTTTTTCTATCTTGTGGCTTCATCATCCTCTGGCATATTGTCCTCATCTGCTTGGTTGAAGCTAATTCACCGTCATTTTATCTGCATTCCTACCCTAAGGAAATGAGGAAGTAGAGGGCTAACCACTTCCTTTTTTGGAAATGACCCAGAAGTTACTAACATCCTTTTGGCCAGATCTTAGTCACTTATCTACAGCTAGCTGCTACAAAGGCTTAAAAGTATGCCCATTAGCTGGGCAGCCAAGAACTCTCCTTAAAATTTTATTACTATGGAAGAGGATATACTCGGGGAAAGCAGTCCACCAGAGATAGGAAATGGAGCTGTCATCCCTAAAATCAGATCTTCCTACTCATACTCACAGACAACCAGAAAGCAGAAGTTAATTTTTGCAAACTACAAAAGGCTTTGCTTAAAGCCACTTCTGAGATTAATAGAAAATTGAATGTGAATTTTTCCTTTTATTTTGGAATTAGCAAAAGGAGTTGGTAAAAGCTGAGTAAAAAAGGGAGCCAAGCATCACTTGTGCCAGGCACCCCCACAAAACCAACACCACACACCTCCAGCCCCACCCTCCACCTCCCAAAGGCTGAGTTGGTAGAGAGGTAAAAGGAAGTTGTTGAGTAATTACCTTGTGTGGGATGCAATTTTCTGTGGTAAAAAAAAATAATTCCTTCCTCATCCTAGGAGATGAGAAAAGGATGTGTCCTATCTCAAAGCTAACTGAGCCAAGCTCAAGAAAACTACTAAAAATCAGAGCAGTGTTTTTGATCCAAGGGCAATTTTGCCCCCCAGGGAGGATGATCCACAGTCCTGGTTTAGGACTGAGGAGTTTTTGGACTTTTTAGTTTCCTATTGCTGCTAGAACAAACAAGCATAAATGTAATGGCTTAAATGATGTAAACTTACTATCTTACAGTTTTGGAGGTCAGAAGACTCTCGAGATTAAAATCAAGGTGTTGACAGGATTGTGTTCCTCCTGGAGGTTCTCGGTGAGAATCTATTCCTTGTCTTTTCCATCTTCAGGAGGCTGACTTCATTCTGTGGCTCGTGGCCCCCTTCCTTCTCCAAAGTCATCCCTCTGATCTCTGCTTTTTGTCATCACATCTCCTTCACTGACTGGCACGTCTGCCTCCTTCTTACAAGGACCCTTGTGATTACAACGGGCTTACCCAACTCATCCAAGTTAATCATCCTATCTCAAGATACTTCACTAATCACATATATGAAGTCTCTTTTGCCATAGAAGGTAATATATTCTATTCATAGGTTTGGGGTTGCATGTGAATGGCTTTGGGGGGACAGTATTCTGTGTACCACATCAGGACATGGGGTTTTCAGACATTTGGCAATATCCAGGCACATGTGTTATAGGCAGAGCTGGCATCTAGTGGATAGAGGTCTTAGAGAAGAGGTGGCAGTGAGCAGCATGAGTCTCTGCTCTTGGCACGGAATACATACTTGAGTTTCCTGTGGCTTACATCCTGTGGAATAGGTACTTGAGTGGCTCTTGTGGAAGGGTGCTGAGAGGAATCTGCCCTGCAGTGTTGCACTCTAAAGGTCTGTCTACCCAGTCAGTGAACTCTACCAGCAAGGGCAAACTGTTGGGGTGGTGCTAAAGGAAACTGGAAGAGGTTGGGTCAGGGTCAGATCTTCCCAAAGGGAATTGAGCAGTGAGGAAGCTTCACATGCCTCCTAAGTACTGATGTATAGAGTCCATGAGCAAATCAACCTTCAGACGCCTGGCACGAAGACCGCATCCACAGCCCATCCCAGTTTAGCAGAAGAACCTGCAACAATCATCCTGAGGAGGTGGTAATCATGCCCTGACCCCTCCCTTTGTCCCTGATCCCTCAAAATGAAACAAGGAAAGGGAACAGAAAGGCAGACCACACAGCTTCCTTGCTCAAAGTCCTTTAAGCCTAAAGTCTGACCTGTGATGAGGGATCGAGAAGGTTTTGAATGAGATATGTGATTAGAGTTGAACCTGGACTCATTTCAATAAATTAGAAGTGACTAGAAAGTAAAAGGATCAATCCTTTTGTCAATCAGATGTCTTAAAAATCTGCTACCTAGCAGAACAAAAAGAGTGGCTGGAGGGCTGAAGAGGTGATCGGAGAAAATAAAAGTTTATGCCTGCACCTCACCAAGTTAAATCTCCTTTAATCATCTAGTTTTATGTCTCAAAAGTGTAATATTTCCATTGACCAGGACCATTGTTGGAAACATAATAGGACATCAGATCAAAACTCAAAGTGTGTTGAAAACTTGCATCCAGGACTCGGAACCAACAGTTCTCTCTGTGACATAAGCAGCAGTGCATTAGCATTGCTATGGCTGGGTGCCTTCGAGTCATCCAAAAGTCTCATGGGACTAGTGACCCAGTTGTCTGGATGCTACCTGAGCATTTGCTCTTAAGAGTAGAATTGTAGGCTCTAAGACCTCAAAGTAGAAAGAGGGTTTTTTTGTTGTTGTTGTTGTCTCATAAATCTAATTGAAAACAGTTTATTACCCACCATTACTTAACTCATGGGAGCAAATGAATAGAAATGTTAGCTTGTCTTTATTCTCCCTGTGTTTTTCCCCTCCCACCAATTCCAGCAGGAAGCCAGATATTTCTGTGCCCTGTAGTAAAGGGATGTCTAAGAAGTTTCCCTGAAAAGATAATTCCCTTTCTTGCTTTTGTAAAAAGCCTTAGTCCTTTAAAGAGGCTACGCTTGTCCTGGAGGGAAAGGGCCTTTGGGAAGTGGTAAAGAAAGAGCGGAGATTTGGGCCTTGACTGGAAAGGGGAAGGAAGTTGGGGTTCCAGAGAAAGTGAGGATCAGGGTAATACTTATGAAGGGAGGGGCCCAGGAGGTGCCAGACCACAGTGGCTGTACAGAACCCAGAGCTGGACGCTTCCATCCCATTAAGTACCCCACCTTGTATGACACAAGGCATGGAGCCTTGGGACCTCTGTGGGTTCCCACCACAGGCATCTCAGCAGCAACTGGGGCAGAAAGAGAACTTGCCCAACCAAGTGCCAGGGCTCCACGGGGCCCTTGGACCTTGGTACAGCCCCGAGGCACGGCGCCCCCAGGCATGTTTGGAAGGGAATTTCTTTCTACCTCCGCCAGATCAGGGCTCAGAGTTAGACGTAAGTCGATCTAAAGGCAAACAAAGAACTTGGGTTGTGGACTGATACTCATACCCCATACATCTCCCCAGTTTTCAACAGAAGCCTATACTCTGAAGTTACGTAATGAAAACTATCATTTTCTACTGTAAAAATCCTACCCTTCAGGAGGTTAAAAGGATCCATGTGATAGCAGATTAGAGTCAGAGGCATCAGTATGATGTTAATCGGTTTATATATTTGTAAATTGATTTGTATTCTATTGGGAACCAAAGAAAATGTTACACAACATGAGCTACTAACAATGGCAGATGTCTGAAGGGGTACTCAGTGATTCTGAGAAACATTTATTGCCTTTAATAGGAATTTTACGGTTAAAAATGCTTAACTGATTTGAAGTTTTCCTTCTTTGATTTCCCTACTTTCTCCAAAGTATTTTCTTGGGATTCAATAAATCAATCATATATATTTCAAAAAATTTTACCTCCATTTTTAAACACTTGAAGAGCTATTCAATCTTACTTATAATGAGATTATAAATTAAAACTGAAATAGCATGTTTATCACATACTGTACACAAAAATCTAAAAGTACACTGTGTGGGCAAAGCTGTGGGGAAACAGACACCTTCATACAGTGCCAGTGGGAATGCAAACTGGTAAAACCCCAACGGAGAAGATTTTGGCAATATCAAAATTACAAATGATTATACATTTAATCCAACAATTTCATTTCTAGGAATTTATCCTACAGATAAACTCACACACATGCAGATAACATTAGTTCAAGTTTATTCATTGCAGAATTGTATGTAATAGCAAAAACAAATCGAAAGGCCTATAAATTTAAGGTCTGGGTAAATAAAATAAGATACATCCCTACAATGGAATACTACATCTGTTTTTCAAGAATAAGCAAGTTCTTTATATATTGATATACAAAATCTTCAAAATATATTAAGTTTAAAAAAAAACAAGATGCAGAGCTGTGGATGTATCATTAACATAAATGAGAAGATAGGAATTGGCTTGTAAATACATTTTTAAGTCCTTGAAGAGATAAACCAAATATTAATAACAGTAATGACCTAGCTGGGGATGAAGAATGGGGGTGGCTGTAGGAACTAAGCAAATAGGAGACAGAGGTGGGAGATTTTCACTGAATATCTTTTTATACCTTTTGATGTTAGAACTACATAAATATACCTATACAAAAAAAATCAAATACATTTTAAAACTCTACCTCATAAGAACTAGAAGGCTGCTATCTATGAAACAGAATTCTTACTCAGAAAACAGCATCTAAATGCACTTACCATAGAGTATACAAGCTAGTTGTTACATTTTCTATTTCCTTTAAATGACTCATAACAGGAACATCAGAATTAAAAGCATGATATTCTGGCTTTTGGATCCGCTATGATTTTTACTTGAAAATAGCCTAAAGGTAGTTTTAGAGACATGATTTGTGATACAGTTAGTCCTAATTACAATACTCTTTGAAAACATCTTAGTAATATAAAATTAAATGATACCAAATGGAAACATAGACCTACACAGAAGAATGAAAAGCATTGGAAATGTTAACTGGTTGGGCAAATATGTAAGATATTTTTCTATTAGTATTTAAATCTCCTTAAAAGGAAATTAATGTGCTGTTTAAATAAAAATAATAACAATGTTGCTTAGAAGTTTATGAAAAGTTGTATAAAGATATGTAACAATAATAGCATAAAAAGAGCAAAGAATAGACATGAAAGTATACTGTAAGGTTCTCATACTATATTCAAAGTGGTAAAATATCACGTGAAGGTAGTCTGTGATAAGTCAAAGTGGTATACCATAAAACTTAAAGCAACCACCAAAATAACAAAGCAAAGTATTATAGCTAATAAGTCAACAAAGAAGATAAAATGGAATCATAAAAATGCTTGTTTAATTTAAAAGAAAGCAAAAAGAGGAAAAAGGAGGGAATAAAGAACAGATTGGACAAACAGAAAACAAACAGCAAGATGATGACTAACTTAAACCTAAACTTATCAGTAATCATATTAATGTAAGTGGAGTCCGAACACCCCAATTAAAAGGCAGAGGTTGTTCAGAATGAATAAAAAAGCAAGACAACTATATTTTTCCTATTAGAAACACACTTTATATATATAAAGACACAGAAAGATCAAAAGTAAAAGAATGGAAGAAATCATTCCGTGCCAACACTAATCAAAGGAAGTGTGGCTATAATTAGTATCTAGCAAAATCAACTGCAGAACAAAGAAATTTACCAGAGATTTTTTGTTGTTGTTATTTCTTAACGATGAAAGTGTCAGTTGATCAAGAGAACATAATAATCCTAAATGTTTATGCACCTTATAACAAAGCTTCAAAAATATATGGAGCAAAATCTGATAGAAGTGCAAGAAGAAACAGACAAATCCATAACTACACTGGAAGAATTCGATAATCCCTCTCAATAACTGATAGAACAAATAGACAGAAAGTCAGTAAGAATGTAGAAGACTCGAACAGAGTTATCACAACTTGACCTAATTGAAATTTATAGAACATCCCCCGCCCCAGCAACAAAATAGTCATTCTTTTGAAGTGCAAATGGAACATTTACCAAATTAGATTATAATCTGAGTCATAAAACACAGTCAAAAATGTTGAAGTGTTCAAGTCAGACAAAGTATATTCCCTGACTACAAGGGTATTAAAGGAGAAATTAAGGGAATGGAATGAGAAACAATTGAGGTTATTAAATGCGTGATTGAAAAATGTTACTCACTGCATTTTCAGGTCATTTTTAGGGCAAAAATCAGAACAAATATGAATTCAGCAGGAATTGACTCCCTTTCCATAACAAAATCCAAGACTGTGACTGAGTCACGTGAATGAGTCACACACTAAAGGAGCTCTGGTCGCCACCACTCGGGAAGCAGCTCCTGCTATGTACAGACACAAGAAAATATTTCCTTCATTATAAAAAAAACTCTTCCCACCCACCTCAGGCCATAATGCATCACAGAAAAGCATTCTTGGCTGCTGGTTCATAATAAACTGCAAATGACTGGGACAACTTAGGGGATCTGTTGGGGAACGAGGCAGGGGGTGGGGGGGCAGATAAAGAAAAAAAAACTTTCTGCAAAGATTTTATTTCCAACCTTAATAAACAAAAGGTTGACTTTTTGTCACTGTTTTGTCACTCTAGAAAGAGTAATCTAACAGTTCTTTAGTAAATTAAATATTTCTCCAGTTAGTAGACTTGAGTAGGTCTATTGTGGGAGACTCCCTGGCTGGAACCTCTTATGAGCAACCCTCTCCTTTCCCACTAGGCTCTGACTACACCTCTTGGCTGATGCTGAGTGGGTGTAGATAGTAGAAGCCAAGGACTTCAGGTCAGGACCTATGTAAATAGATTGGTAACCAAAAAAAAAAAAAAAGTAGATTGGTAACCAATAGAGGAAATTAAAAAGTGATGTAAGTATAATGGAAATATGGAAGAAGGGGACAGGGTATGTTGTAGCTTTGTGTAATATGACAGGAAATTCATTGATAATATTTAGACTTAATAAATCACAAATTAGAAGCAGAAGAATGTCATTTGGGGGTGTAGAAATAACTGCAAGAAGAGACAATGCAAAAAGAAGTGGTGACTTTTGCATAATAGGACTAGAGGTGAATAAGGGGAAGGGCAGGGCACTCTGGATTATAATTGTGTATCTGTGATTTTTAAAAAATTCTAAAAGTATAATTTAAAGAAACCATTCAAATTAGTGGGATGAACAGTTCAAGATTTCAGAATACAAATAATGACAACTTGTAGCTGTGTTGTCACTAGGGTCTAATCACCAAGGATGAATTGCAACATCTCTCTGTCTCCTTTGGTTTCCTCAAACTTCAAGCTCATTTGCCAGATCAGACCCCTAAAATGGCTTTGTCATTTCTATTAGAGCATTTCATAGCCTCCCACGTGTGGCATCCCCATTAGCTTCATAACACCGAAATGCTTCATCACCCCACACACCCAGCCTGAGCGCCTCTGGCCATGCTCTCCACCCTGACTTGTAGCCATTCTTCAAGAAGAAGCAACATAAGTCAGATAGATAAAGGTAAATATCATATATCACTTATATATGTGGAATTTTAAAAAATGATACAAATGAACTTATTTACAAAACAGAAAGAGACTCACAGATGTAGAAAACAAACGTGGTTACCAAAAGGGAAGGTGGGGACAGAGATCAATTAGGAGTTTGGGATTAGAGGATACAAAGTACTATCTATAAAGCAGATAAACAGCAAAGACTTACTGAACAGCACAAAGAACTATATTCAATATCTTGTAATAACCTGTCATTGAAAAGAATCTGAAAAAGAATATATATATTTGAAACTGAATCACTTTGCTATACACCTGAAACTAACACAACATTGTAAACTAACTATACTTCAATTAAAAAAAAAAGAAGCAACACATTACTTCCACCACCAAGAACTCTCCCCTGACTTTCCCTTTACATACACGCGCGCGCGCACACACACACACACACACACACACTCCCAAAGCACATAAGCAATCTGTCCTTACTCATGGGCAGGATAGGCAGTTGACTGAAGGGCATGATTTGAAAAGTTGCTAGAAAGTTCCTCTGAGTCATAAAACACCCACTCCAAAATACCTTACCCATTCGCTGCTATACTGCCAGAGTGGCCACCCCCAAATTGTTAACATCTAAAGTGTGCCTCTTCAAGATTTCTTCTTTTAAAAAGGCACAAATAATCCTGAAAGAGGTCACCCTGAATTATGTTCACTCTCCCGTTGGAGCCATTTCCCCACGCCCACCACCCCCACAAAGCCTGGAGCAGCTAAGATCACAGCTGAGAGAGAAGAGGTGGCTAAAGGCAGGAGGAAGGCACCGTTCTGCAACCTGGGGCGCTGCGTCAAGCCATCTCGTCTGGGGCATGGTAGTACAGAGATGAAGAGCACAACGTTTGGAATCAGGCCAGGCTGGTTTGACTTGCCTCTGACTCTTATTTAATCTCCGTGATGTTGGGCAGGTTATTTTACCTCTCTGAGTCTTAGTTCTTTTTAAGAGGCCACATTCTCCTGCTGTAGTTGTAGGGTTAAATGATGCAAGGGCCACTGAGATTTCCAAGAGGGCGCAGGACAGGTGCTCAGTAAGTAATAAGTTAGTAGTAACACCCACACCCCCAGAACTGAAAGCATGGACCTGCAGAGAGAAAGCCACAGGGCACTAAAGGAGACTTTCAGATATTTTGTAATTGTGCCTGGAGCCTAGAGTCTTGCACATGTCCCAGAATTTCTTTACAAGGGAATAGCTTCCCACATCTCCCAGGGGTGGTACTAGCCCTATCTTAAATAGTGATCCACCTCCTTCTCTTAGCTTTCTCTCCATTTCCACCTATTATCTCTATTTTTCCTATGAACTCTGGGAGCGACAAAGAATCTTTCCTTTTTATAAAGTAAGAAATAGGGGGAAAGGTTTAAAATGTGTATTTAATATGCTCATAAACCCTCCTCATTACACACAGTCATGTGCTAAGCACACTGAGTGACTTCCCAAACACTTGTAGATAAGCAAAACTCATGAGGCAGAAATGTCCTTCTGTGTGTCTAACTGGTTGCTACGTAGCCTCAGGTGGTGGTTGGGGAGGTGGACGAACGGATTTGCTTTTAACCCCTGAGTCAGTGACTCTCAGTCTTGGGGGATGCATCAGGGTCACCTGGTGGCCTCGTTAAAACATATTGCTGCGAACTACACTCAGAGTTTCCAATTATTAGACCTTGGAGGCTAAGAATTTGACTTTGCAGCAAGTTCCAAGGTGATGCTCCTACTGCTGGCCTGGAGGCTCCACTTTGAGAACCAGTGCTCTAAACAACAGGGTGTACCATTTAAAATGACTGAAGTCTTAGTTTCCTTTTCAGGAAAAGAAAGGCACCAAAAATATATTTCATACATTCTTTTAGTATTCTTTTCCAATCAGGTTTCTCAAACTTGATTACACACTGCTGTTTAATTTTTTCCAACACCTGGTCTTAAATCTTAGAGTTTAGAAAACTTCCAGTAGCTATCAATGGACTTTCATATCTGATCTATGCACAGAACATGAAAGAATAATTTTCAAATATTATTATATGGTATATATCTCTTACAAATAATTTCTGTATACCTAAGACAATAATTTGCTTTTATAGCTATTTTCAGTTTTCTAGATTATTACCAATACTTGAAGTTACTCTACTTTGTTTTTTCAAACAAGATGTGAATAGTATTTTTTTAATCTCTCTAAAAAGTAAAAAAATTTTCTTAAAAAGAAAAGTCAGAGAGTCCATGATACTTTGTAGTTCCAACAAGGACGAACTGGTTCAATTCTTCTGGAAAGAACTTTCCCAGTATATATCAGAACCCCTAGAAGTTTTCACATATCATTAATTCTTCTTTCAGAAACAGGTCTTGAGGAAATAACCTACCAAAAGCTATATGCAAAAAAAAAATTTCCCCACTGCATTACTTATTACAGCAAAAATCTGAGACTTATCTATCACAACAGGGGGCTAATTGCATAAACTATTATATGTCTGTACATTGGTATATTTGGCAGCCCTTAATAATGAAGAATTTTTAGTAGCATGTGAAAATGTTTATGATGTAATGTTAAGGGAACAAAGCAGGTTAAAAATTGTATTTGCTGTTTAACTTCACTTGTGTAACCATAAAAGAATATATCCTATAAAAGACTGAAAGCAAAACACAAGATGTTGACAGGAGTTATCTCCAGATAAAAGGATTATAAGAGATTTTCTTTTCTTGTTTATATTTTTCTACATTAAGCATGTGTTAATTTATAAATAGAAAAGCAATAAACATTATTTTAGAAACAAGTATGAACTCAAGAGAAGCCCCTGAAATGTATAGATTTATGCCCAAACTGGAAATGTTCCCAGAAATATTAAATGGTTAGAAATTATAAGCTTCCCCTATACACTGAGTGATGAGGTTCTATAACAAGCAAACTTTGTTTTCTGGGTGTTTTTTTTTCTTTTAAGAGTAGTAGGAAATTGTGACTTTTTCCAAAGGAAAATGAAATCTGCTTTTTAAAAGTTGTTGTAAAGATATTTCTTTTGATACAAACTGTTCATGTGTATGTTAACTTCCTATCAAGCCCACCAAGCACAGAGCCACTCAGTCAACCTGTTACTGAACATGTTTTCAGTGTGATACTGTGCCTGGTTTTATTTTTTATATGTGTTAAAATAAAGACATTGTGCTCATTTAAACTGCCGGGTAACACTATTCCCTGTAGAGAGAAATTCAGGAAAAGGCATGTTAGTACTGAACACTTTCTAAAGTGGATTAGAATGAAAGTCCTGAGAACCTAGGCATGTGGGCATACTATTTACAAGGAGTTCTTAAGTTTTGATTTCATTTGAACAAAGCTCCACGAAAGTTTCCTACTAAATAATATTTGGAGCTTTGATACTCTCATAAAAGTGATTCAGTCATCAAATTACTGTTGCACCAAAGAACAAAATTATGGTTATGATAAATTAAATGTTTAAGCATATGGGCAACAAACAGCATGATGGCCATAAATATTTTTAAACCCTTACTGTATTCCTGCTACTGTGCAAATCACCTTATTTTGGGGAGAAGGTATGCTTAACATGCACAAGGTCCAGGTACAAACCCCAGTACCTCTTCTAAAAATAAATGAATAAGTGAACTTAATTACATACCACCCTCCTCAACCCCGACAAAAAAAAAAAAAAACTATTAAAAAAAAAAAAAGCATCTTATGTGGATTATTTCATTCATTCCAAAGTCACTATATTAGGTGGGCACCATTCTCTCCAGATGAGGAACCTTAGGTGCAAAGACCCTAATAAAGTAGTCACTCTTTCTTTTTCCATCTCACATCACGATCTGCTCAGTAGAGTGGATGTTTTTCAGGCTCCCTCTTGCTTTACTCTCACCTCTCTGCGAACCAGCAGAGGACACAGTTACAGACTCACAGAGACGACCGCAGTCTCCACTGCCCCCACCCCCCGCCTGGGATCTGTGCACCTCAAGGCAGAACCTCAACCCCCGCGGCCCCATCACCAATCCACCAGCAACCTTTCCTCTGGTCCCGTTCATCTCTAGAGCCCCTGAGAAATGAGTGATGATGGAGAGGGATGTGGTACTGCCTAGAGGAAGAAAAGGGCTTTCTCTTCATCCAGCAATACCTCTTCAACCCACACTATTGCAAAAAAAGCTAATCAATTAGTGAAAATCCTTGATTTCCAGCATACTTTTAGAATGATGCAGTGGCAATATGTATGAAGGAACTTGCAATATGTTTTATTAGTACTAAGCAGTACTTGATAGTGGAACAGATGATTATCTGATAATGTCTTAATAAGAGTATCTTGAACACACACACAAAAAAAGAGTACCTTGAACTCACAAGATAGTGCTTTGTAAAACTGCACAAAAGTCAATGGTTTCCCTACTTCTGCACTTGCATTCCAACACAGGAACCAAGGGAATTCTTTTTAAAAGATAGAGCATGTCTTTCCTTTTCTCAAAGTCATCCAATCCAATGGCCCCCATCTCACTCAAAATAAAAGCCAGAGAGGCTATACTACAAAACCACAGTAATCAAAACAGTATGATACTGGCACAAAAACAGACACATAGGTGAATGGAACAGGATAGGAAGTCCAGAAATAAACCCATGCAGGGGTAAATTAGAATTTGGGATTAACAGATATACACTACTATACTTAAAATAGATTAACAACAAGGATCTACTGGATAGCACAGGGAACTATATTCAGTATCTTGTAATAACCTATAATGAAAAAGAATCTGGAAAAGAATACATATATATATATAAAACTGAATCACTTTGCTGTACACCTGAAATATTGTAAATCCACTATACTTCAAGAAAACAAAAGCAAAAACAAAAACAAAGCCAGAGAAGAAAACAACTTAAGTCTCCATCCATGGATGAATGGATAAAGAAAATATATATATATACATAATTCAACCATCAAAAAGAAAGAAATCTTGCCATTTACAGCTTTATGGATGGAACTTGAGACCATTATGCTAAGTGAAATAAGTCAGACAGAGAAAGACAAATACTGTATGATCTCCCTCATAAAATTTGAAGGAAAAGAAAACTGAACTCATAGAAACAGAGCAGATTGGTGATTGCCAAAGGTAGGGATTGAGAGGGAATAGGCAAAGTTGGTCAAAAAGTAGAAACGTTCAGTTACAAGATAAATAAGTCCTGGGGATGCAATGTACAGCATGGTGACTGTAGTTAACAATATTGTATTGCATGTTTGAAAGTTGCTAAGACAGAAGTCTTAAAAATTCTCATCACAAGAAAAACAAATTTGTAACTATGTAAGGTGAGGGATGTTAACTAGATAGTTGTAGCATGGTGGTCATTTCCCATTATGTATTTATGTCCAATCATTATGCTGTACACTTTAATACAATGTTATACGTTAATTATAGCTCATTAAAACTGGGGGGAAAAGAAAAATAAAATAATAGCCCAAGTTCTCATCATGGCCTTCAGTGTATGAGCTGAGGAGCCTTTGAAACCCAGAGTCTCTGGTTTGGGGCCTGCGCCTGAGTCCTTCAAGCTCCAAAGGTGATTTGTATGTGCAGCCACTGTGGAGAAGCAGCTCTGCAGGGTCTGATCTGGTCTTCCACCACTCTCCCGCTCCAGGCCACTGGGCTGCTTGCTGGTGCCTGCGCCTGGCAGGTGCACACTTCACTGCTTTTGCCCATGAAATTACCTGTGGCTCAGCCATCACTCCAGCTGTGTTCAAACAAAGGATACCTACCCAAACACCCTCTGGATCCACTCTCCTCATCTTCTCTATCCTCCCTCCTTGCTCTGTTTGCCTTTATAGCAGTTGTCACTATCCCATTTATTTACGAGTTTTTAATTGTGTTACCTGCCCTACTCCTCTCCACCAGAATGTAAACTCCATCAGGGCAGAAATACTTGTCCTTTGCTTTCTCATACAGCCCATGAGCCTAGAAGAGCATAGAATACTTAGTAGATGCTAAATACATAGCTGTTGAATGAGGGCATGATTTAATATTCTCTCACCTTCTTTACATCAGTGACTTACTAGGTAAACCTCACTTTCATAGCAAAAGCAGAGATAGGCTTCAGCCTGGTCCTTGTTTGACAATTTATCAAAAAATTCTAAAATAATAGGATCAAATTAACAAGGCGTTCTTCTTTGGGGGGTTTTGTTCCATTTTGTTAAAATCAAACACAGTCCCTGAGTTCCTGCAGTAGGCAGAACACCACAGAGAAAACGTTCACTTCCTCAGCATGATTAGGGTTCACGTGCCTTGTGAACTGGAAGTGACTGTGTACTTTGACCATTCAGGGATTGTCAAGTTTCAAAAATTTAGACTCCAGCATGAAGCTCAGTTTAAACTTCCTTTGGTTATTCAGAAACCACTTGAGAATTTTACTGTGACTGGATGTCATCATTAGGAATATTACTTGCGCCTTCTAGGTGAATAAGTGCTAATCTCGGGAATGTTGTTGATCATGTGCGCAGTAAAAGACAGTGGCTGCCCACAGGGGTTTACAGTCTAACTACGAAGACACATCATAAAAACTCAGTCATTAGAAAACAAGTTATGAGGCAACATACCAATGAATGTTCATTACAACTATACAAGTTGAGAACATAAATGAGGAACATAAGTGGGTAATCTTGGCAGCCGTACAGGAGGAGGCATTTGGCAACTGGATTTTGCAGAATTTAACAGTAGGAATGGCAAGCAGACTGATTCTAGATTGAAGTATGGTGCTTCTGATTAGTACAACACTGTAAAGAGTGAGTGTTTCAGCAAATTTTTGACAACACGGACTGATTAACCTCATTTCCCCGTGCCTTGGACCACAGATTGAATTCCATGAGCATTGGCATCAGAAAACTGTTTCTTAATCAGGAGTCCGTGGGCAATGAACAAGTCAAGAAAGCACAATTTTAGACTGAGTGATTGATGCAATTAAAGTTATTTGTAAGAAAGGGTTTGACTATAAATAGAGAGTAGCAAGTTTAAACAATGAGACTATGTCCAGTAGCATTTCTAGAATTTTTGTTTACTTTAAGAGAGAGCACAAAATGAACTAAATAGATTTGTTGAAACAGAGGAAGGACGAATCATTAAATTTATTTTTGAAGGAACTGATCTGAGTTATTGACAGTGTTCCAAAAGGTAAATTAAGAAGCATAAAATTTACATATTATGAAATCCAGCGTATTTTCAACTTGGAATGAAAGCACCCCTGAAGTTTCTACAAATCAGTATACCTTAATTAAGCAACAATGAGCTTATTCAAAAGTTAAAGTTCATGGCTAATCATATGACATATTTCCTTGACATTCTTAATAAATGTTAATTCTTAATTAATTCTTAATCAAATTCCCTTGTTTTTCTTTAATAAATATATCATCTAACTCAAGCTAATTATAAAAGTCTTCATTGTTACTCAATACAGGAGGATTGAATTAAATTTTTTTGACCAGATGAATAATTAAATTTTCCAGGCATGTATCTTCATTAGTTTCCCTGACTGAAAAGCTGACAAGTTGGAAGTTTCCAACTGAGTTTTTCTTCCCAATGAAAATAACCCTGTGAGCTCCAGAAATTGCCTTCTCAGGCTGGGCTTCCTGACTACAGGCCTCCGGTTCAGGGGCTTATTAATTATAATACGACATTAGAAAACTTTTGAATTGTCTTTCTTCTTCTTCATTTAGAATTAGAGACAGGGGACAGAAGAGGGGAGAGAGGAGAAATTTGTAGTGAAGTGTAAATGGAATTGTTTTATTTTGAAAAATCATTGAGTGTAAAATGTTCTGAAATATTTTCTTACATTTCATGTAGAATAAATTTGTTTTATGTGAATCTACCATCTCACTCAGGATGATGAGAAACCCACCTCTTTTAATTCTAGAGAGAAGTCTGGAAACTACAAGTGAAATTGTTTTCTTTTTGAATTATCTCCGGTAAGTTAATTCACTTCTTGTGCGTGTTGCTGTTGTTTGTTTACTTACATGGGTTTTCTGGTTTCAAAACAAAACTGGTCTCAGATGCAGCTGTCCTGGCTTGTTGTTTGAATTTTTGCACATTCCACTAGCACTTTCCACTGGAATGTTGAATTTAATGAATGAAAGACCAGATGTTCCAGGTACATCAGCCTGGGTTGAAAAAGGCATGTATGACAGGGCCCCAGTGCCTTCTAAAATCCTTAGTAAATTACAATTCATTTCAGTTCTTCAAATTACCAGCCTCTAAGTATAGGTTTAAGATGATTTTTTAAAAAATTTATCACATCTTTCAAAATGCTTTAAGATCACTTCACGGACAATATGACTTCATTTACATCATTTGATACTAGAAAAGTCATCATAAAAGTGTTTCTTCTGCTATGATAATTTAGTTGCTACAAAACTTCAATCATCCAATACAGTGTAATAAAAAGCAAGTGTTTCAATGGTAAAAAGGCAGATAGAGACTAGAGAATTTCAAACAATAACAGTTATTTTCCCTGAAAAATATCTTAATTAATGAAAGATTTTAAAGCCATAAATGAATAACTATAAATCCTACCACTGTAGAAATCCAGCATCTATCTGCGACATCTGACTTTTGTTCAAAAGTAATGGTGTTTATGGATGGATGGATGGCACTAGCTGTCTCAGGTTAGGTGTTTGGGTTTTTTCTGTTTTGTTTGTTTTGTTTTCCTAGCTATATTAGTTTGCTAGGACTGCTGTAACAGAGTACCAGCCTGGGATGTCTTAAACAATAGAAGTTCATTTTCACACAATTCTGGAGGCTGTCTGTAGGACTGATTCTTTCCAAGGGCCATGAGAGAAGGATCTTTTCCACATCTCTCTCCTTGGCTTATAGATGGCCATCTTCTCCTTATGTCTTCATATAGTAGTCCCCATGTACCCATAAGTGCCCAAATTTCCTCCCCTTATAAGGACAACGGTTGTAGTGGATTAAAGTCCATTCTAATGACCATTTTTTAACTTTACCTTTTTAAAGACCCTATCTCCAAATACAGTCACATTCTAGGGTGCTGAGGGTTAAGACTTCAAAATATATATTGGCTGGGTGGGGAACACAATTCAACCTACAGCATTAGCATAATCAATGGCTTCTAACATAATTTTACCACCTGCTATTTTGGTAAGCCAAGACACCCCAGGTAAAGCAGATGCATTGATTAGGCTATAGCTTCTTTCTCCTAATTCCAAGGTCATGTATCATTTGGTATCACTTTATAACCAATAACATCCCACATAATGTAAATTACATTCACCAATAAATAGATTATTTATGGATAATTGTTATGAAAATGTATGCTGTAGTGAAAATACTTACCAACTGGAAAGGCTCTTGAAGAGTCAATAGACCTGGGTTCTAGTGCAGGCTCTACCACTGACCAGCTTTGTGACCCAACCTCTCTGAACCTTAGTTTCCTCACAGAATTGCGATGATCAAATACAATCATTAATGTAAGAGAGCTTTGAAAACCATGATGTGCTATGCAAATATAAGGTGTTTTATAACCTTTTTTAGAGTGAAATATAACACAGATACAGAAAAGTATATAATCATGTCATTGAAATTACAGTTTTTTTCCTCCTTTCCAGTCATTATACTTTTATTTTTCCTTCTCACCTTACTATACTGCCAAAACCTCCAGCACAACGATGAATAGAGTTTCATCATGGATGGATGCTATGGAGGACTCTTAAAATAGACTCAGGATTCTCCAGAAGAATTTGCAGAAGATCTGATTTATTTCTTCCATAAATGTTTAGTAGAGCTGCCAGTGAAGTCATCTAAGCCTTCAGTTAACCCAACTGTCTCTCCTTTGAGGAGAATGTCTTTTTTTTCTCTGCTTGCTTTTAAGATTTCGTTTTGTCACTGATTTTCTGCTGTTTCAATACAATACATAGTTCACCAATTCTGTCTTTAGCTGCCTCTGATCTAGTGTTAAGAATTTTCCCTTATGTTTCATCTACTTCTGGTTTTTATAGTTGATGGCTTCAAATCCATCGTGATTGCCCTTCTCAGTTATCTTTGTGCCTGGTTACCTTTAACCATGCACAGCACATCGCATTTGTAAAAGTATTTTTAGAAATAATTTGGGGCTTACAGTGAAGGTATTTTCCTCCAGAGATGATTTGTACCTACTTGTAAGTGTGGCATGCTTCCAACCCAAGACCACCTTACACCAAATTCAAGATCTGATATCCCTAAAGATCCAAATAAAGTCAAGCTGACTAGAGGATTTGTGCAAAGCCAGTTGTCTCACTTGAGGTTTGCTCCAAGTTTGAGATCCCAGCTTATTGGGGAGACCATCATTGGTCTGGATTCCCACCTTGAGCGAGCTCTGGACTTTGATGTTTGTCCTCCAGATCCTCAAGTCTGTTAAAATGAAAGTTCTGATTTTTCGGGATCACAAAATGATTTTAAAGCAAAATTGACTTCTTTCTCTTTTTTTCTGACTTCTTTCTTGCTTTCCATTCATTTCCTACGAAGTTTGTCCTGACAGTTTCTCACTGTCCTGTCATCTCGCCAATGTTTCAAGTAGATTTTTAAAATATTATATCCAGTCTTTTTAGTTGTTTTCAGCTGGTGGTTGGGGTGATCTGAGTAATTCAGCTCAACTTCACTGTAACGGAAGTACTCACATAGGTTAGTATTAAAGAAAATGATGCTACCAGAATCTAAGCAAGAGGCATGGAATTGATTCTCACTGATAGCCCTCAGAAGGAAACAACCTTGCCTACACCGCGACTGCAGATTTCTCCAGACTTTAAGACAATAGATATCTGTTATTTAAAAAAGAAAAAAAGAAAAAGAAGATGGTATTAGTTATAAGGGAAAGAGAACCGACTTGTGTTGAGAATACTGTAGGTCGGGACTTCTGTATATATTCTCTCACAGAGTTCTTACAAAACTGCTTCAAGGCAGATAGTATCCTTATTTTAAGAAGGTAAAACTGAATCCCTAAGAGGTTAATCAACTAGGCCAAAGTCACCTGACCATTGTGTAATTTGTATGCTAGACAAAGATCTTTCTGGTACCAAATGGCTGTTTTCATTATAGCATGTTGATAGAATGTCTTCTGATTTCTTCACCTTCATTCTTTTTATCTTGAGAAATTTCAAACTGTCAGAGAAGTTGCATAGAATACTACATCTATGCAGTAAACATTAAGATATCCTTCACCATATTCACCCACTGATAGAATGTCCGTGCAGTTGCTTTCTCTCTCTCTCTCCAC
Source organism: Camelus dromedarius (assembly GCF_036321535.1). Taxonomy (NCBI): domain Eukaryota; kingdom Metazoa; phylum Chordata; class Mammalia; order Artiodactyla; family Camelidae; genus Camelus; species Camelus dromedarius. The sequence goes on along the minus strand of NC_087441.1, from coordinate 14,947,486 downwards.
CTTCCCCCTTCCCTCCCTCCGTCCTTCCCTCTCTTCTGCTTTCCTTCATCTACCATTTGATGGTTAGGTGTGTCTTGGCAGCTCACCTCTAACACTTCATCATCTATCTCCTAAAAACAAGGACTTCTACACTCACAATACAATCATATTGATATAATACCATTATCAAATACAGAATCCATTTTAAATTCCCAGTCACCCCAATAATATCCTTTACAGGTGTGTTTTTTCTTTTTCTAGGACCCAACCAAGGATCATGCTTTTCATTAAGCTGTCATGGCTATGCTTTCTTATTTTAAAAACAAGTGATTAGAAAAGTTATGACCAGATACAGACACACAAATGAAGATCTGGGGCAGGAAGAGGAACGTGAATTTTTAGTTTATATCCTGCTGCATTGTTTTCATTTTTTTCAATTATGTAAGTACAACTTACATAATTTTAAAACTAATTCATTTTTAATGAAGGACTACATTTTAAAATAATTTATGGTGTTCATCAAATTTATATTTCTGCTTAGTGGTTTTTCTCACCATACTACAGGTTCCCTGTTTATTTAAAAATGCATGGCTTTATGGGACAATATATTGGATTATGGAAATTCTGAAAACAATTATTTTATCTTTCACAGTATGATTTTCAATTTACTCTCCTTTGCCTAAAAAGTAGTGCCACCAACTGAAAATACCCGAAGAGGCCATAGCTGCTAAATCACAATTTAGTTGAAAGACAGAATTAAACAATTTCAAGGGATTTTAGGAGATTACATCCATAGCAGCTCTAATATTTTGTACTAAAGTGGATATGTTCTCAATATCTCTGGAAATATGCATGCTATTCCTTGGAAATGCATTTTCATTGGAGAAAGAAATGTAATTTTAGGGTCAGAAGACATCATTTTAAATCAAGACTGTACTACTTACCATATGTGTAACCCTGAACCAAGCATTTAAGATCTTTGAACTTCAATTTTGTCATTTATAAATTGAAGATTATAGTATTTATTTATCAAGCTTATTCTAAAGAAGAATTAAAATATGGAAGACATTTTACAAAGTCTATAGGACACACATAAAGAAAGAAAGAAACATTATTTTTCCTTGTTTCAGGAGCAAATCCCATAAAATGATATTATATTCTCCCACTTGAGATTACCTGTTTGAGAATTTTGAAGATCATCTCAGCTGAAAGGGATTAACGCCATAACTAGCTAAGTACATTCCTTCCACTTACATTGCTTTTGAATTTAAAAAAAAAAAAAAAACCTAGCTCCATTATTACTATCAATCATAACTTTTCATTGAGGATTTATTTAAAGAATCTCTTTCATGCTAAATAAATATGGAGAATTAATTTTTTTTCCTTGACTGGACAGCTAACTATGAGTATTTTTACATATTTCAAATACAACAGAAAATGAAAAGTGTTTGAGTGGAAGAGAAAATCTATGTTAAGAATCTGGCTAACTTTAGTGGATATTTTCATATGTGGATATTGCATTGCATTGCATTGAAATATTTAATTCTGGTCAAGAGAGTACAGTAATTACATTAGTGTCTATTGTCAGCTGCCATTATAAGTCAAATCAGAAAGAAAGCTAATAGTACAGTGCAAATAGAGGGGAATTTATTTTTCCTACACCCAGGTTTTTGCTGGATAAGGATGAAGCTGGATAAACTAGGTAACATTTTTTTTGCTGGAGAAAGAGAAAGCTTCTGGATAAAGACAGAGGAATTTTTGTTTGTTTGTTTTCATTATTGAAGAATATTGGTATTAACCGTATAGGAACAGTCACTTAAATAGGACTAGAAAGATGGCAAATCTTGATAATTTGTGAGTGAATTTGGGTAAAGAGGTTCATCTTTATAAGTCTATACCTTGTTAATAGTTACTCTGATTAAATTTTTAAGCCCTTAGTTGTATGTTTGGCTCAAGAAGCCTAAAATGTCCCATTTCCCTCATATAAAAGGAAAAATCAGGCAGAATGGTTTTGATCAATAAGACATGTTTGCTGAATCATGGGTATAAGATTGACTGGAGTCAAATAATCTTGACCCTAGAATTGGTTCTGCCAATAACTCTGACCTTGAGCAAATTGCTTAGCTTCTACACGGGTAAAATAAAGTTGCATGTAATGGTCTTTAAAATCCCTTCCAGTTGTAAAGTTCTCTAGTTCTGCAGATTATTTTTGAATTAAACATAGGACTGAAATTGATTCTTTAGGATCATCCTCTTTCCCTCAACATTTGTGAATGTTAGTCCTAGAGAATAGTTTAGTGTTCTGCAACAGAACTTTTTATCAGTCAGGAATCTAGAACTGTCTCTCCCTTCAATACCACATCCACCTCCACCCAACTCCATCCCACCACACACACACACACACACACACACACACACACACACACACACACACATGTACAATCTCTACGGTGGCTAAAAGGACCCAATGTCAGACTGAGGGAAGGACCAGGGGTCCCAGGAGGAAATTAAGGAGGCAAAGACAAGGAGAGGTGGGCTGAAGAGAGTGGGGGGAGTCGATATCAATGATCCTTAGCTTCAAGGCCTAAGTCATTGGCATGGAATGTTCTAGACTTTGCATCTTGCTGCATGGAGCAGGAGGCTCCTGACTCAATTACCCAAATGCATTGGATGCACCTTGGCAAAAATGAACCCATAGGTAAACTGAAATGCTGTCAGGTGCTCTACCATTCAGAGCTTGGGGAGTTTTGCTGTGAGATAACCAGAGTAGAGACTGAGTGATGACAAGGGGCTCCCTTCCCTCTCACCCTTGGAATCATCATGAACTGGGCTAACTGGCCAGAGACACAGCTCTGTGGGACAGTGGGGGCTCTTGACATGGTAGTTGACAACCACAGAACATTGCCAGTGACATCGGTTGCAAATGTCTGGCACCTGAGGCAACCAAAACCAGAAGGTATAGCAAGGAATCAACAGTTACAGAGTTTAGCCTCAAGGGACATTTGAGTTCTCTCTTCTCTAATGGATATTAACAGGGGAACTACAATAACCCTGGAAAAACCTGGGAAGACTGCTCATCAAGTTATGGGTTCCTGGGGCCATTATAATTCAGAGTATAAAGGTAATTGTACTCTTATTTACACACTGAGATTGTTAAAGATTGCAGTACACAGATTATGTTTTTAACTATTATAATTGGTTATAAGGAAGTCCAGAAAGGAGTTAATAAGAAGATGAAATGGTAATTTCTGCATTTACACTAAAACATTCATCAAGAAAATATGGTTAGGAGAAATAAGAACCTATGTTTACAAATCCTAGTTCAATGAATGCCAGTCCACATTTTAAAATCTTTTTATTTATTTGTTTCATCCATGTGGATGTTGTTTTGTGTCATAAGAGATGTAGTATCTTCATCTATTATTTCCACATAATATTTCATCTTCAGTCATGTACATTGTGACTAAGAAGAGTGCTGTTTTCAAAGAATACTTGTCAGAAAACACTATACTGAACATGTTAACATCCTTTAAAATCTTATTTTTTAGTATTTATTTATTTTTAATTGAAGCATACTTGATTTACAATGTGTTCATTTCTGGTGTAGAACATATTGACACACTAATATATACATAGATTCATTTTCATATTCTTTTTCATTATAGGTTATTACAAGGTACTGAATATCGTTCCCTGTGCTATATGGTAGGACCTTATTGTTTATCAGTTTTATATATGATAGTATCTGCAAATCCTGAACTCCTAATCTATCTGTCCCCAACCCCTTACCTCCCTGGTAATCATGAGTTTGTTTTCTATGTCTGTGAGTATATCTCTGCTTTGTAAATAAGTTCATCTGTGTCCTATTTTTTCAGATCCCACATATAAGTGATATCATATGGTATTTTTCTTTCTCCTTCTGACTTACTTCACTTAGTATGACAATCTCCAGCTACATCTATGTTGCTGTAAATGGTATTATTTCATTCTTTTTTAAGGCTGAGTAATATATATATATATATGTGTATATATATATAATATATATATATATACACACATATATATATGCATATATTATATGCATATTATATATATATATACCACAACTTCTTTATGCAGCCATCTGTTGATGGACATTTAAGTTGCTTCCATGTCTTGGCTATCATAAATAGTGCTGCTGTGAACATTGGGGTGCATGTATCTTTTTGAATTAGCATTTCCTCCAGGTATGTGCCCAGAAGTGGGATTGCTGGATTATAAGGTAAATCTATTTTCAGTTTTTTTTAAGGACTCTTCATACTGTTCTCCATAATGGCTGCACCAAACTACATTCCCACCAACAGAGTAGGAGGGTTCCCTTTTCTCCACACCCTCTCCAGCATTCAGAGGTGAGATGATACCTCATTGTAGTTTTAATTTGCATTCTCTGTTAATTAGCAATACTGAGCATTTTTTCATGTGCCTAGGCACATTGAATCTTATTTTTATGATTTCAAAATAAATCATATTTATAAAGCTATTGATTTGGTGATCACTGAGCTACCATTTTGGAGAACAGAAGGAAACTTTGAAGGATTAAGACATATTTATTCATTACATTCTTATATTATTTAACACAAAACTATACATGCCATTTAGAAAACAGTTTGGGCTAAAACATATAAAATTACATATATTTTGAAATCCAAGAAGGAATTCATTTTGGCATGTATAAAGTCTTAAAGTTCTGCATGATGAAAACTCTCAGTCAGCTCCTATAAACTTACAGCCTGTTCTGTTTCATATAGTCATTCAGAAATATGCCCAAGAAAGTTTCAGGAGCAGACATCATTCTCACAAATGCTAGAAAATTATGATCGTATATATGTACACATATTTTGTGTGTGTCTATGTATGTGTGTATAAATATACATTATATGCACAAATATATAATCCTATGTTTTTTTATATCTACAGTTGATTGTAAGTATAAATGGAGTAGCGTTGGAGTGGGAGTGCATTATTAACATGATCTAACATCAAATTCTACTGCATAAGTCCATAATGTTACTTGACTCACCACAAGCTTGAAATTCAAATACTGCAATAGCTTGTCGCTTTAATACACTTCCTATTTCTAAGGGCCCTATCCAAATCTCACAAGACTATTCAGATTCAGGAACCATTAAATGTGAAAAAGCACTTCCAAATCATTTTCTTATCTCAAACGTCCTGCCTGTTCTTTGATGTTAAGAGATGAGCTGTTCGAAACTAAAAATCCAGACATTATCATGCGGAAAGAAAAGTAGTTCAGAGGAAAAACAATAGAACACAAAGTTCTTCAGTGAAATGCTGACTTTGAGTGTAACAGAGACAAAGCAGTTATTCATAAATCTGAGGTAACATTCTTTTAAATTTTATTTAAAGAAATGCTATAGTAGCTGAAACTGGAGTCTAAAGTGTTTCCTTAACATGTCATTTTTTCCTCCAGTTCAGATACACAGACTTATTATTATAAAGTTCTTCAGAATTCATAAGGTTTTCCATTTTAGAATAGGGAGCATTTCAACATTCATTTTAGAAAAAAAAAGTTTAGAAAATTTTGTGAATTGTTCTAGTAAGTAAACCAATAATTAGGTCTAGAACATAAAGATTATCCAATGCTTCTCCTCAGCCCTGCCCCCAGACAATTAAAGTTAGTTTCCATTTTTTATTTTTTGTTGTTGTATTTATATGGGAATTTTGCTCTAGGAGAAGTAAGAGGAAGGGTAAGAAGAGTGGGTGCTATTCTACAGGTCTACAGAGTTTGGGCTAAACAGTCTTACTGAAAACTTACTGTGTGCAGGGCATCGTGCTTCTGCTGGGAAAGTAGCCTGAGATGCGGGGGAACTCTGCGTATACAGAGATAAGAAGCCATGAAAGACCATACAAAGTTTATTATCTTCATTTTGTAGTTTGTAAACTTTTTGAGAATAAGAACTCCTTTTTAATCTAAGTATCTTAAAATGTGGCTTTCCATACCACAGCGATTGTACTTTTGTCTACTTAGTTTTCAGGCCATGCTTGGGACCTCTGTGAAATCACCGATCCCTTACAATAACCCCATAGTCTGCGGAACTGGGCCTCCCTCTCCAACCCCAAGATCTGAGACTTTGAGACACAGTTCTTTTCTGTTCATAGATGGGTAGCTTTGTGAGTCACAGAGCGATTCTGCTGCAAATAAGATAAGCATTAGGCCCCTGAGTCCCATTAAAAAGAGGGTTGAATTAAGGATTTTCAGCCATTTTTGTGCAATAATGGCTGCAGAAAGGATTTAATGTCCAGCTAATAGTGCAAATAAGACCAGGTTCAACAAGGATGGGAGAAGAGTGACAGGGACAAGGGGGGGAGTTCTCTTGCATCCTAAAGCCGTGTATACATGAAAATTCACGCAGTTTTGGGAGGAGTAAGGCAGGATGGCAAACTGCCCATCTCTCCTCCGTTCCACCCCGCCCCGCCGCTGTCAAAGAACCTGCGGCAAACCTCAGGCCGGTGCTGCCCAGATTTCTTGTCTGCTGCTCTGTCAAGGTTTCTTTCTCGTCAGTTCTTTTAACATCGTGGAAATGAGGTCAGTACTCTGTGGTTGTCATTTCATTCCAAATTCTTGAAATATTTTATTATTTACAAAAGATTTCCCTACTGACTTAGGACAGGAAAAATTATGAATGTGCAAAACCTGAGAGTCCTAATCATAAAAATTTCAACTGTCATGGCTTTAGTTAAAGATTATTCCTAAAGGACTTTTGCAAGATAATATTTAAGAAATATAGCTTAATTTTTTTTTATTGAAGACTTTCATTTTGTTTGTTGATGTATAAGTTACACATTCATTGATAAAAATTCAGAAAATACTACCCCAAAAAAGTATGAAACAAAATAAAGATGACCTATCATGTTGCCAATTTATGTTATCTTGCAATAATTTTTCTATACATACATGCCCACTATTTTTAATGTGATCAGAGTATTTTGTATAATTGGTCATGCAATCTGCTTTCTTTGTTTAGTATAATACTTTGGCATCTTTTCATGTCAATGTATGTGGGACATCACCCTTTTTAATAAATGAATCATATTCTGCATCAGTGTGCCATAATTTAGCTCATCACTTATTAAGATATATTCCAGTTCTTTTCCTTTCTTTTTTCTTTTCTTTTTTTTTTTTACTATTATAAGGAAGGTTGAAGTAAACGTTCTTGAACATATACCTTCAAATATATGGCCAATTGTTTCTTCCTAGAAGTGGGATTGCTAAGTTGAACAGTCTGTGTATTTAAAATTCCAATACCTGTTATTAAACAGCCTTTGTGGGAAGCTTGTACTAATTCTACTCCCACTCCCAGGATATAAGAATGCCTCTGTCTCCACTGTGCCAACACTGGGGTTTTGCTTTTTTTTTTTTTTTAATTTTCACCATTAATAAGCAAAAAAATTAAATCTCATCGTTTCAAGTGAAATTGACTATTGAGAATGAATTTATTTTCCTTTGCTTATTGAACATAAACAATACTTTTAGTCCTTTGTCCATCTTCTGTTGGCATGTAGCTTTCTAACCTTATGATTTTTAATAAGCCTTTGTATATTAGGGATAGTAATACTACTCTATATAATCTATAAACTCCATGAGGGCCAAGACCATCTTCATCACCACCAGCCTCTGGTATAGTGCCTTACTCAGGCAGATACTCAAAAAATATCTGGGGAATGACTGACCTTGTCCATCATATATGTTGTAAGTATGTTTTCCCAGTTTATGTTTCGCTTAATCTTTTTTTCTCCATCCAAAAGTTTTTAATCTTCATGTAGTAAAAATCTATCAATGCTTTCCTTTACACGTTTCAGTCATGCAGTTCCCATCTCAAGATTATAAAAAATATCAACAAACATCTGTATGTACATCACATGTGCCAAGAACACTTTATCTATCTTCTTTCATTTAATCCTTGTAACCAGCCTTTTGTCTAGTCATTGCAATCCCACCCTAGCCCCACCCACAATTATTCCTCCTTTAGAAAACCGTTCCAGCTATTCTTCTCAATTGACTTCATTAATTTTAATATATAGTGCTTTCACATTTTCTAAATCAGGAGGAAACAGACTGAAATGAGATGTCTCACTCTCTCCCCGTCACGTCAGCTGCCCCCATTATCCTCAGTGTGTGTGTGTGAGGAAGAGATAGTTCCCCTTTTCTTTACACAGATTGTAGCTTGTTCTGCAACTTTCATTTAATAAAATATCCAGACGCTTTTTAACATCACTTTGTCATCACCTGATTGTGGTTGAGTTAAACTGATAAACTTGGGGACAATTCTGTCTTTAAAATGTCTTCCAACTCAAGAATATATTATTTCTATTTTTTTCCTAGATTTCTTTTGTTTTCTTCAGTAGAGCTTTTAGTTTCCTTATAAATCTTATACATTTCTTTTTTAAACTGAAATATAGTCAGTTTACAGTCTGTCAATTTCTGGTGTACAGCATAATGTTTCAGTCATACATATACATACATACATCCGTTTTCATATTCTTTTTCATTACAGGTTACTTCAAGATATTAAATTTCATTCCCTGTGCTGTATAGAAGAAACTTGTTGCTTATCTGTTTTATATATAGTAGTTAGTATCAGCAAATCTACAACGCTGGATCCCTTCCCACCCTCTTCTCGCCCTGGTAACCATAAGTTTGTTTTCTATGTCTGTGAGTCTGTTTCTGCTTTGTAAATAAGCTCATTTGTGTCTTTTTTTTTTTTTTTTGAGATTCCACATATGAGTGATATCATATGGTATTTTTCTTTCTCTTTCTGGCTTACTTCACTTAGAATGACGATTTCCAGGTCCATCCATGTTGCTGAAAATGGCATTATTTTATTTTTTATGGCTGAGTAGTATTCCATTGTGTGTGTGTTTGTGTGCATGTGTGTGTATACCACAATTTCTTTATTCAGTCATCTGTCAATGTACATTTAGGTTGCTTCCATGTCTTGGCTATTGTATATAGTGCTGCTATGAACATTGGGGCGCATGTGTCTTTTCGAATTAGAGTTCCCTCTGGATATATGCCCAGGAGTGGGATTGCTGGATCATATGGTAAGTCTATTTTTAGTTTTTTGAGGAATCTCTGATTTCTTAAGTTTGTTTCTGAGTAGTTGGTCTTTTCAACCTTTCTCCATCTGATAGACTAGAAGAAAGTGTACCTCCTTTTTTTTTTTAACTTCATTTACCTTATTACCAATAAGGTAATATATTTTCACACACTTACTGGCCATTTGGATTCTTTGTAAATTCAACCTCTCATCCTTATACATCTGAATGACAGAGGCTTGAAAAGTCCACAGAGCAACTAAAACCATTGTTCAACACATTGAAAATCTAATTCATTATTTCCACCAAAAGCACTTCTCTGTTTCTGTTAGTAGGATAACAATTCTCCATTTTTCAGGCTCAAAATCAGTCTTGTTTGATAACTTTTTTCTACCTCATCCTCTACTTTATTTCACTTGCCTAAAATGACTTTTTTTAAATCTACCATCAAAATTTGTCTTGCCCTGACTCTTAATTGCCACAAGTTTGTTTAGGTTGTCCATACCTTCGCCTATGAGTGATTGGCTTTGTGGTCTTCCCATCTTTACTCTGTTCCTTCTCCATCTGAACAGAGAATAGATGAAGTACAGATTCAAGTATATTCCATTGTTCATAAAGCTTGAATGGCACACCAATGGTACACCACTGCCCACCAAACTTAGTTCACACAGCTATCTTTTTCTGTCTTGTCTCCCACCACTAGCCTACATTTTTTCTGCAGTTCAGCAAAACCAAGCTACTTAATATTCCCAAAATAGGCTCTACGCTCTTCTGACTCTGTGGCTTTGCTCCTGCTATCACAGACACCTGGAATGCCCTCCCCTGCTTTTTTGTTTGTTTGTTTGTTTTTGGTTTTTGTTTTTAGTTTTTATTTGTCTGTTTTTGGGGAGTTTTTTGGTCTTTTGCAATCCTGTCACTTCTTCAAGGCCCATCTGGAATGTCATCCCCAAGAAATCCTTCCTGTGATCTCCTCCTCTTAATTGCCAGAGTAACTTTGTTTCTCTTAAAGTGCCCACTCTATTATTATCAGCATTGTAAATTTTTTAAGCCAAGAGATGTCTTGCATGATGCTACAGTGAAAAGGACCTGAAATATATATTCAGAGGATCTGTTCAAAGCCCCATTGCTCACTTAATAATTGGTTTAGATTTGGTAAGTCATTTAACCTCTTGAGCCTTTAAATCTTTAGTTGTGAGTTGGTGGTGGTAGTGATCACGTATAAAACAAAAGAATCTGTGAAGAACAGAGAAGATAATATGTATTAAAAAAAAAAACCTTGTAAATTGTAAAGCACTGTGTAATAAACAGTGGTTTATAACTGGTAAATTTTGTATGCCCTGGGTTCCTATCACATTTGTGCATCACACCAGTTTATCAATGTGCCATATTGTATATTAGACAGTGGCAATATTTTCTAAGGTACTGCATCATGGTCTAGTCTCAAAAATGGAAATCATCATTGCTGTTTGGTTGGGAAGGTGAAAGATTTTTTAAACAATGGTTTCATAGTTTTCCAAAGGCTTAGTACTGAGCACTCAAGTCCATCTTAGAGATATAGGTTGTAAACATTTGCTAATTATGCTGACAGAAACCATTCTAAAGGAAACTCTTATTAAAGAGTTTATGATCTATGGTGAAAGGGAGATAGAAAGATGAGAAGATTAGCCATTCTCATTCCCTCTGTTTTCCAGTCTAATCCTGAGGCAAAAGGTAGCTGAGTTGGTGAAAAGGACTGTTGATTTCTCATGGATCTCTCAGTTACTATTCTCCTGGAATGAAGTTTTTATTTTTTTAATTGTTTTGTCCAAATATTTTTTTAATTTTTTTATTTATCATTTTTTCACCTTTTTTTAGGTTATTCTTTTTTTTTTTTTAAATATAGGTACTGGGGATTGAACCCAGGACCTCAGGCATGCTGGACATGAACTCTACCCTTGCCCCTGGAATAGTTTTTAAATAACAAGTTCTGGTGCTTCTACTCACCGAGGCATCACACAACACATACATTCCATACTTTGTACACATGAGAGCATGTGACATAAATCACATTATTAATTCTAAAGAAAACTAAGACAACGATGAATGAGCAGCTCTCTTCCTTCATATCACTATATCCTTTCCTAAGTTTTCAATCCCCTTCCCAACACTCTTACTCTGAGCCAAAGACCTTGCTCTCTACATATATGAAATCTTGGAGGCCCCTACACCCTCTCTACTGTTGCTCTTTCCAAGATTAAATTTCTCTACGTTGTCATCCATTGTTCTTTTTTTTCTAATTTGTACTGAAATGCAAAATACATTCACTGAAGTGCCTAATCAAGCTTAATTTTAGTGTATATAGCTTAATGGATTTTTGTATATGTTTAAAATCAAATACCACCCAGAGAGAGATATAATATTTTAGTATCCCAGGATGCTCCCTCATGATTCCTCCTAATCAAAACTCCTCATCCTATACCCCCCAGAGGTAACCACTCTTCTGACCTGTATTGCCATTAATTACTTTTCCTGTTCTTGAACTTCACATATATGGAATTTTACAATGTGTATTCTTTTCTGTCTGGCTTTTTTTTTTCCTCCTCTCAGAATGTTTATGAGATTCATTGATTTTGTTAAGTGTATCAGTAGTTAGTTCTTTAAAAAAGTCTGTAACAGTTTTATTAAGATGTAATTCACATACCATAAAATTACCCTCTCAAAGTGCAATATTCAGTGAGTTTTAGTATATTCAGAGTTATGAAACCAACACCAATATATAATTTTAGAACATTTTCATCATCCCCAAAAGAAACTCTGTACTAGTTAAAAGTCACTCTATTCCACTCTTTCCTCCAGCCTCTGGCAACTACTAATCTACTTTCTGCCTCTGTAGATTCACCTATTCTGGACAGTTTGTGCAAATGGAATCATACAATATGTGGTATTTTGTGACTAGCTTCTTTTGCTTAGCATAATGTGTTCACAGTTCATCCCTGATGTAGTATGTATCACTACTTCATCTCTTTTTATTGCTGAATAATATTCCATCGATGAATATACCACCTTTTGTTTATCAGCCTATCAGTTGATGGACATTTGAGTTGTTCTTACTTTTTGGCTATTATGAATGATGCTTCCATAAATATTTATACGCAAGTTTCTGTGTGGGCATATGTTCTCATTTCTCTTGGTTCTATACCTATGTTTTTAATTTTGATGAAATCCAATTTACCTATTTTTTTTTCTTTCATCATTTATGCTTTCGATGTCATATCTAAGAAACCAATGCCCAACTCAAGGTAATGAAGATTTACTCCTATATTTTCTTCTAAGACTTTTAAAGTTTTAGCTCTTACATTTACTTTATGATCCATTTTGAGTTCATTTTTGTATAATGGTGTGAGGTGTGATTTGAACTTCATACTTCGCATATGAATATTCAATTGCCCCACCACCACTTATTGAAACAATTCTTTTGCCTCTTGAATTGTCCTGGCACTTTTGTTGAAAATCAATTGACCATAAATAAAAGGGTTAGTTTATTCTTTCTTATTGCTAAGTAATATTCTGTTGTGTGAAAATACTACAATTCATTCATTCTTCTCTTGATAGATATTTGGGTTGTGGCCCGTTTAGGGCTATTAAGAGTAAAGCTGCTATGAACACTCAGTGTTTGGCTAGTATGAATAAATATGCTACATATATTAATGTACATGTTTTTTGATGGACATATGCATTTAATTCTCCTGTGTATATACCCAGGAGTGAAATTGTTGGTGTATTACAGTTCTCCAGAGACATAGAACCAGTAGGATATATAGAGAGATTATGAGGGAGAGATTATGAGGAGCTAGCTCACATGGTTAGGGAGGCTGGCAAGTCCAAAATCTACAGAATGAGGTGGCAGGCTGGAGGCCCTGGGGGAGCCAATGTTGTAGTTTCAGTACAAAAGCCATCAAGCTGGAGAATCAGGAAGAGAACTGTGTTCCAGTTCAAGTCAGACAGCCATCTGCTGGAGAATTAATCCATCTTGGGAAGAAGTTGTTCTTTTGTTCTATTCAAGTCTTTAATGATTGGATGAGGCCCATCCACTTTATGGAGGGCAATCTTCTTTACTCAAAGTCCATCAATTTAAATGTTAATCTCATACAAAAACAGTCTTACAGAAACACCCAGAATAATGTTCCACCAACTGTCTAGACACCATGGCCCACCCAAATTGACACATTAACCAACATAGTTGGTTCACAGAGTAGGCACATGGTTAGCTTTAGGAGATACCATCGAAGAGTTTTCCGGTGTGGTTGGAACAATTTACCCATCTGCAGTGTATAAGAATTCAGGTTGCTCTACACCTTTCTTTGCCAATACTTGGCACAGTTAGACTTTTTAATTTTGGCCATTCTGGTGGGTACGTACTGATTTGTTATTGTTTGTAATTTGCACTTTCCTGATAAGAAACTATGTTGAACACTTTTCCATGAACTTATTAGCCATTTGGAAATTATCTTTGTAGAGTACTTCTTCAAGAGTTTTTCCTTATTTTAAAAATTACGTTGCTCAGTTTTTCTGATTGACTTATAGAAGTTTGGTTTTTTTAATATATATTTTATCTATGAGTCCATTGTCAGATATATATAGTGAAATCTATTCTCTCTTCCTTACCCACTCTCCTGATACTGTCTTTGATTAATAGAAACTTTCTTTTAACTTCCCATTTAGGTCTATGATTCATCTTGAATTAATTTCTGTATATGGTGTGAGGTAAGAGTCAAGTACCCTTTTTTTCCATATGAGTGGCCAATTGTTCCAGCACCATTTGTTGAAAATATTATCCTTTCCTTATTGAATTGCAGCAGTGAGTGCCTTTGCCATAAATCAAGTTCTATTTCTGGATTCTCTATTATGTTCCTTTGGTGTATTCATCTATCCCTGTGCCAATACCACACTGTCTTAATTACTGAGCCTTTTAATAAGTCTTCAAATTTGGTAGTGTAAGTCTTATGTTTGTGCTTCTTCAAAATTGTCTTTGTTATTATAACCCTTATATTTCCACATAAATTTGAGAATCAGCTTTCAATTGGCACACACAAACACATACAGGTATTTTGAGATATTCTTCCTTTCTTATTTTTGTCTCAGAAAATGTCCCTTCTAAAAAATTAAAACTCTTTTTTTGTGTGTGCCTTCAATGTTATTCCCACGAGCTTCTCTTTGATGCTCAAGTCAGTACTTCATTCTTGCACCATTAATCTTTCCTTCTCCTTTGAATTTTTCCTTTCAGCCTATAAACACAGCCATGTATTTTATTTCCTGCTAAAGCAAAACAAACAAATAAAAAGCAAATGACTTTCAACCTTTCAACCTTAGTCACCTCAGATTACCATCTTCTGTCTTTGCCATCTAATATTTTGATATATGCATATGTTTTAATTATAAAGTTTCTATAACATACAAAATTCGGAAAATATATAGCCCGTGGTTCAACAACTCCAAGACATTATTATTTTATATATTTTATAGTATCTTTATCTGCACATGAACATATATTTTTTGATGTTATAATCCGTATCTTTGGTTTTTTTTTTAATTTTCTATCTTTTTCCTTTGTCTTATATTTTTCCATACTGATTCATAATCTTAATAATAACTTTAAATGACTACATCACATATAATTGAATATACAAATTTAACTTTTAAAACAATAATATATTCAGAAATTTCAGTTGGTTGCAATTTTTAGTCTTATAATTAAATATTGCTATAAACATCTTCATTCATATAGCCTTCCCTTTTGTGATCACCAAACTTTTTGAAAGAATGATCTACATTTTATGCTTCTACCTATCTGCTTATCCCTTCACTCCTGAAATCTGCTTCTACTTTACTATGAAATAACTCTCCTAAATATCACAATGACCTTCTGGTTGGCAACCCAATGCTTCTTCGTCTGCATCATTCTGAATCTGTCCACACCACTTAACACTGTTGGCTTTTTTGAAACTTCATCTATTCCCCTTGATTTTTGTACAATATACAGTCCAGGTTTGCCTACTTCTCTGACCATGCTTTCCCTGCATCCACCTCGTCCTCCAGGATTGTGTTGTAGAACTTCTCTACCCCTTTTCTACTTTGGCAAGCTCGTGGCTTCCTTGATTTTTCTCTCAGATGACATCCAATGTATATCCCAACTTTGATCATCATTCTGAACTTCAATCCTGTCTTTTCATATGCTGATCATTTCCACTTTGGTATCTCAAATTAGAAGGACTCTCACAAAAATCATCAACTCTCCATCCATAATCTCTCCTTTCTATGGACCCTAGTCATTTAGGCTTAAACTGTAGAGTCGTCTTTGACTTATCTCTCCACCTTTGACTCCTCAAAACTTGTTTCATCATGTAAACCAGGGAGTGCTTCATGAAGAGGCATATGATTTAACTTTGGCCTAGAAGATGGGAGGGAAGTCGGTGGTGGGATGGGGTGTGGGAAGTGGTTCTGGGCAACATCTTCCCTCTCTTAAGATTAATTCTTTTCTTCTGGACATTATGACTACAGGATAGGGAACTGCCATTACCATATTGCTGTTATTAGCTGGAGAATGATGCCAAAACCCAAGACACCAGAGCAGAGATGGAAAGAACTTGTTCTTTAATAATGTTACCAAGCTTCTGAATTTTTCAAACCTGAAGTTTACTTTACTTTGTAAATTCCAAATTTGTGACATATAAATTTCCTTATTGCTAGAGCCATTTTAAATTGGAATTTGTTGTATCCTGCTTAAAGCATCCTTACTAATAGACCATTTTATATCAACTCATTATCTCTCATTTGGGTTAGTGCAACGCTTTGTGGTCTTTATGCCTTCAAACCTAATCCATCCATCTAATACACCTGCTGCTAGATTCACCCTCCTAAAGAATTACCTGAGCATATCTTTAGTCTTGTCCAAAGATCTCTAGTAACTAGAGAATAGTCCAGGCTCCGTAGCTCAGCATATGTGGTATTATACAGCTCTACACTCCTTTATATACTTCATATTACAGGTACATAGAACTAAGTGTTATTCTTTGAATACGCCTCTCCCTTTCCCACTTTGTTCCTGTTTTCTCTGCCTGGAATACTCTTGGTCCACCTCCACTAGTCTATATATGATCTTCTTGAAACTGTCCTTGACTTTCCCCCTACTGCCAGGCCCTGCAAAGCAATCTCTCCTTTCTCTAAGCTTCTATGATGTTTATTACCATCTACTTTGTATTGATGTTATTTATATAGTGTATTCTCTTCTACTGCCAGTACTGTTCCATAGAACTTTCTGTGAAGGTGGTTCATGGGCATCTGAATTGTGGCTAATGCAACTAAGGGCTTGAATTTTTCATTTTGTTTAATTAATTTAAATGTAAATAGCCACAGGTAGCTAGTAAAAGGGTCTTGAATGTAGTACAGGGATTGTATCTTATTTTATCTCTGTAGTCACTACAGAGAGTATCTGAAAGTCACAGTCCATTTAGTTCCCTCTTGTTCTCTCCATAGAGCCTTAAATACGGAAATCACATTTACTCAATATATAAGGGTTTCTAACTGTTTTTGCTCCAAATTCAAGTCGATTAAATACTGGAGAAGAAGGAAAAGCTGAATGGCCAAACCCCCATCTATTACTGAGAAACAAATGGCTAGTTCCATTATAAAAGGATATAACTATTTCTCTCTACCTGTCCATCTCACAACATTCCTTCTCTTGGTTAAGTAGGGAACTCCCTGCAGCTTTAAGCTCTTTTTTTAAAATTTTTAATTTTGGAATAATTTCGTACAGTGAAAAATTGCAAGAATAATACAGAAATTCCCATATTCACCAACTTTTTCAAAAATACTTAAACATATTTTTAAATTTAAAAATAACCGTGTGCTTGCCAAGGGCTGTCGGGAGGGGAGAGAGGGAATTAGTGTTTAGTGAGTATAGAGTTTCAATGTTGCAAGATGAAAAAATTCTAGAGATGTGTTGCACAATAATGTGAATATGCTTAACTCTACTGAACTGTTAAACTGGTTAAGATGCTAAATTTAATGTTGTCTTTTACTATCAAAAAAAAATACATACTACCACCTTCCAGCGTGAGAATTAAATTATCCTTGAAAAATACACTATAATTTTGCAATAGACTCCAAAAAAGAAAATATCTTTTTTGTTCTGTGAATTACTCTTCTAGGAATCCATCTGTTCTTGTATTTTGGAAACCTCACTTTTTGGAAGTCCTTTGTTACGGCTCATTTTAAATTCCTTGTTTTATAAGATAACCCCTTTTCACCATATTCCAAACTCAATAGAAATAAAACTGTTTCTTCAGTAAAGGTAATTACAACCTAGATTCACCAATTTTTATCAGTCTCTTTCTGTATATGTGTATGGGAGACATGAGAGATGTTTATGTATGCGGATGTGTGTATAATTTATTTCTTCTGATCTAGTTGGGAGAAAATTGTATACATAATGTTCCTTTATCGTTTAATATTTCAGTGTGTTTTCTTATGTACAAGGATATTCTCATATATAACACATTCTGGAAATTTAACATGAATACCATAATTATAGTACAGTTAATATTCCAGCTGCATCAATCATCCCAATAACGTCCTTTACAGCATTTTCCTCCTCCAGTAAAGGATTCAGTTCAGGGCCACATATTGCATTTAGTTGTCATTTCTTTAGTTTCCTTTAATCTGAAGTTTTGTTTTGTTTTTATGACACTGACGATGTTTTAAGAATACAGGCCAGTTATTTTGTAGAATTTTCCTCTATTTGGGTTTGTCTGATGCTTCCTCGTGATTAGCTCCAGGTTAAAGCTCTTGAATGGTGGTGCAAGGATGTATTGTTATACCTTCTCTGCCACCCACTGGTTCCTAGACTTGAGTTATTCACACCTGTCATATCCATAAGTTTTTAAAGCATTATATTTCTATTAAAATATGTACATATACATTTCATTAAATATATTTCTAAAAATACTTTGTATAAAATACATAATCCTACCATTTCAAAAGCAATTATTGGCTCTGTATTTTATAGTGGTTTCAAAAAGAAGTGAAGTTTACCTAATAATGGTTCCATTGCTGTAAACGCATTTCTCCCAATTATTTTAACATTGAGTGTGGAAACAGTTTCTTAGAGAGGACTATTGTAAAGTATTAAGGTTCAGTAATTTATTACTTACCCTTGAAGAAATTAAAACTAGTCTTTCCATTTTTAAAAATCCTAACTTACTCCTCTTAATAATATCGATTATGGAGAGAAAATAACTTAAATTCTGATATAGTAAGAAGTACTTTCGGCTTTTGACTTGGTAAAGATTTTGAATTGATGCTATCTCCTAATATTTCACGGTGTTTCTTAATTGAAGTATAGTTGATTTACAATATTTCAGGTATTTTAAAATGATGAGTGAGGGGAAAGGAACTGGCAAAAATACCTTAACTGTAGAGAAGCCTGTACTTCTTAAAAGAAGCTTTAAAAAAGTCTCTCACTATAACTACAGCGCTCATACTGGAAACAGAAGAATAAAAATGACTTTTCTGGGGAGTAAGAATTGTTTCAGGGAAGAAACTGGCAGGGATATGGACATTTTGGACAGGGACAAAAAACGCTGTAGTGTTTTGGACACCATTAAAGCGCTAGAATGTTTAAATAAATACGTTACATTGTGAGAAATGTGTGAGTGTTAACACACTTTTTTTTTCCTAGGGGGAAATTAAACAAATATTTCTTTAAGAAGATAGAAACAGAAGTCTCTCTCTCTCCTCCCCCCTCCCCGCCCCCCCCCAAGTTAAAGTGTCTTTGGCTCTGTTTCTAGGACTTCTAGGAACGTGCAATTAAAATAAAATCGAAACAACAAAACCCCTGCAGCATTTACTGGTTTTTCTTTCGAGCCTTCAAGAAAACTCAGAGCCCAACACTTTTTCCAAGACTCGAAGCTGCGAGTTCCGAGGCTTCAAGGACGCGACCCGCACACACTTGGGACAACACAGGTCTCCTGCTCGGGTCACTCCCGTTAGCCCGCGGCCTCCGCGCCGCCAGCCTCCAAGGGGGTGTGTCGGCGCCCCACCGCGGCCGCACACTGGGCCCCGCCGCAGGCCCACCTGCACCCTCCGCACCCCCGGGCCGGGAGCAGGCGCCGGGCGGCTGCAGCGCCGCGGCGTCGGGTCCGCCCCCGACCCAGAGCGCGAGGCCCCTGCCCTGCGCGGCGCCGCAGCCCACCGCCCGCTTCCGGACGGGCTGAGCCGACGGGAGCTTGAGTTCCTTTCTCCTTTCAGCCCGAACTGCTATCGGCCCCCAGTGGGGCCGGGGTAGGGGGACCTGCACTTTCTCTCCACGCACACACACTCCCCTTCCAAGTAACTATGGCCGGGATAAAACTTTAAAAGGATCCCGGGCCCTCCGCCTGGGTGCCGCCTCTCGCACGGCCCCGGCGGCGGCCCGCACCAGTCCGTGAGGTCGGGCACCGTTCTTCCTCCAGCCTTAGCAAGGCGGGCGTGGAGTCTGCAAGTGTCGGGGGAGGGGTGCAGGGCGGAGAAAGAGCATCCCCGCACCGCCGCTGCCGCCGCTGTCGGCCGCTCCCCCGCCGCCCGGCTGGGGGAGGCCTCGTCACAGCCGCCGCCTCAGCAGCGGCCGCAGATCTCGCGGTGTTTGCCGGCGGCCGCGCCGCCATATTGTGTGACAGTATTTTGATTTGCACTGGGCTGGCGGAGCCGCGGCGAGAGCTGGGGGGGTGGGGGGAGGGCAGGCGAGCGCGAGGGGGGTGGGGGCCGAGGGAGTAGGGAGGCCGAGCGAGCTGCAGCCGGGCAGCGGCGAGCGGCGACGCCACCCAGCCATCGTTTTTGATCTGCTGCAGCCGCCGGCGGGGCGACCCAGCCCGACCCCCTCCCCTCCCCCTCAGCCACGAGCGGCGACGGCGGCGGCCGGAGGGAGTTGGCGGCGGCGGCCGATCGGAGGGGCTGAGCGGGGAGGGAGGGAGGGCTGAGGTGTCCCCCCTGCCGGGTGGAATCGGAGGCGGCGGCGGCGCTGGCGGCGGCTGTGGTGGTGGAGGCGGCAGCGGCGACGGTGGAGACGGCTGCCCTAGTGGGAGAGGCGGCGGCGGCGGCCGAGGAGGAGGAGGGGGAAGCGGCGGCGGCGGCGAAGGGTAAGCGGACAGCGCTGCCGGGCCTCGGCGGGATCCCCAATCCCGGCTCTCCCCTCTGCTCCCCGCACCCCCTCCTTCGTCTGGAAGGGACTCGGTCGACTCGCAAGGCCCTTGCGGGGCGTCCGCTTCTTCCTCTCACTCTTCCTCCCTCCGCCTCCTTCCTTCCCCAGTGGCGAGGCGGAGAGGGAGGCCCCCCAAGTCCTCCAGACCAAGTGGGGGTGGGGAGCATCGGGCCGGGCCTGGGCTCGGGGGACTGTGTGTGTAGGGGGAGGGGGAGATTCACTGGAGTCGGGCGCCCGGGAGAGCCCCGGGTGGGGGAGGGTGCCAGGGGGTGGGAAGGGCCCCTGACTGCACGGGTGCCCCCGGCCCGCCTCTTGGCATGTATGAGATGGGGGTGGGGGAAAGAAAACTCCTTTTGGGGAGCCGCGATCGGTATAAGTATGACTTAGGGGCGAGGGTGTTGGTGGGAGACCGAGGGAGTTACGCAGGGCTCGGGGTAGAACGTCGTTCCCTTTCCAGTGTTGGTTTTCTGCAGCCGCCTAGAAGTGGGGAGCAAGCCCCGCTGTGAATATGTGGCCCCTAGATCTCGGAGGATAATTCTAGTTTTCCGTCCAGTCAGCCTCAAACCCTAAGATTGTGGCTGTGACAGGGAGGCTGAAAGGGTCTGGGCATCGCTAAACAGGTGACAGGTGTATCTTTCTGTTACTGATGCTGTGGGGTTACTCGGGCAGAGTAGTATACCAAAGTGTCAGAGACAGTGTGGGTTCGTATTTATGTGTTTGGCCATGTTTCATTCCATATATAGTATATTTGAGATGTTAGGTTTCCATTCTTCAAGTCAGCTTAATTGTTGTGGAGAAATTCTTCAAATGTTTCTGATAAGAGGGTTTTCCAGGAGAGTGGAGGGGATTTGCTGCTTCACAGGGGTTTCTTAGTAGTTCATGAATTTCGGGTCCCCACTGCGAGCCTGTTTTGAGTGCCTTTATTCATTGGAAAGTTCTTGAACACTTAAGGTCGTATTTGGGGCAACAGTGAGGCAGTGTAATTTTGCATCCATTTTGTCTGTTTTAGTTAAGTTTGTAAAGTGTCAAATTTTTTAGGATCAGATTGATTCACATTTTATAAAAGGAATTAGTTTGTGCTTTTAACTCAGTCAAAAGAGTGTTGCTCATTATGCAATTTCAGATTTGGCCGGGAATTTTGGTGGGCATGGAACAGAATTTTGCTTTCAGTTTTTATACTACTGCTTACCACACTCTTTGTACAGTAGCAGAGTTGTGACATCTTTTTAAAAAATCTTTGAATTCCTTGTAACAGTGAAATTGTGATTGATTTTAAACCCTGACAGTTTGAAACTTTGTATTTTGAAACCATTGCATTTTCTTATAAAGACTTGCTTTTCATTTTATTGTATGCTTTGGCTGAGCACTTAAATTAGAAACAATGGGAGGAATTGTCAGATAAATGAGCTACAAATCAAAATATGGCCAAGTTAGATGGAAAAGAATTCTCCAACTTTTAAAAAAACGTGTATGGAACGAATATATTGAATGATGGCACTTTCGGTGTTTTAACAGGAAATAGAACAGAAATTCCAGTGATTCAGAACTTCTGTTGGGGTTTTTCCCCCTTAAATCTAATCAGTTTCTAATAGAGGGTTCTTAAGATTTAAATCTTTAAAGAATCAGTTAAAGTTGAACGTATTAATTTGTTGAATAAGTCATCCACTGAATATGCTCCCATTATTTCATTTTTCTCTTGGGCGCCTGGGATAACTTTTCCTGAATTCTCAGGGGACACTGATGAAATGCAAGCCATTCAACCCTCTTTAATGTACTGTCACCTAGTAGAACCTGTGCTTTTGTAACTCATTAAGAAGTGGGAAAATGATCAGTCTCGTCTGATACCAGTTTCCTGAAAAATAAATTTTAACTTAAATCAGTCTCATTTAATTGAAATAGCACCTATATTTGGTCCCCTCTCTAGTGGAAAGACGTGCTTGCTTTTAGCTAAGGATATTGTTTAAAACTTGCATACAGTTATTGCATCTAATGAAATGAGGTTTTTTAACTCTGCAGAGTTAGGTAAGCTCTACTTAGATCCCCAGTTATATCATTACTGAGTATTGCTTCTTTAGTATTCGTAACACATCACACTTGGGTAAGTGGCTTAACATGATTAATCTTTGTCTTGACGAAAATAAAAATTTATTCTACTTCTGTAGTTTTCCCTGTAAGGAAAATTCTTTCCTCAAAGTAGCTGTTTAGGATGAAATCTACATATGTATCTATGAACATACTGCAGTTTGAAAAATAGGTGTATTGTAGACAGTTTACATGAAACTCTGAGTTTCATGCCAAAAAAAGCCCCATGAGAAATGTGTGAATTTTCTGAAACAGCATTTTTTTCAGTTGTATAAACTGAATAAGACTAAAAGTTTATTTTTTAATGATTATCGGCACACTTCAAAAGGCACGGTTTGCATTGTTATAGTTGTTTTGAAAAAAAAAAGTTCCTAATAATCTTCACAACATATAAAGTTTGTAAGTTAAACTGTAATTCAGAAAAACTCCCATTATATCTCTACCTGGCCAAGCTCCCATGACCCAGAGGAGAAGAGTAGTAGCACTTTTTCTTTGTTTCACTTATGTCATCTTTATTTGATCCATCCAAGATTGGGACTCTATAAAATAGAAGGATTATGAGGAAATAACAGGCAAATGTGAAATTGGGGCAAAACAGTAATAAGGAGGAGAAGATAGCAGGTAAGATGCTGTTAGAGTATATGAACAGATTTAGGCCTCTAGGAATATGGAGATGTGAGCAGCAATGGCTGCCAAGCATAGGAAAATGATCATGCTGAACTGTACTAAGGAGA
Organism: Camelus dromedarius; assembly: GCF_036321535.1. Taxonomy (NCBI): domain Eukaryota; kingdom Metazoa; phylum Chordata; class Mammalia; order Artiodactyla; family Camelidae; genus Camelus; species Camelus dromedarius. Next base: position 14,924,383 of record NC_087441.1, on the reverse strand, counting down.
TTTGGTCTGAAACTTTTTTTAGACTCTCACAATCTATATGCTATCTTAAATCCTCTGTATTGAGTTGGTAAGGATTTGGAGACATTGGAATTGTATGAAATCTAAATGTATGTACATATTTATTTCCTTCTGGCTCATATATTCAGAATACTTACAGTATTTTAACATTTCATTTTTTATGATTCTGACCCTAAAAAGTCAACAACACTTGCCTAATCAGAAAGCTGAAATCCCTGAGTAAGTGCTCTTAGGGGTGGCCAGTACTGTACTTCTTACATTCCTTTTAGTTAACTGCTAAACTTGACTGTGCCAGGGTCAGAGATTAAGAATGGCTGTCTTTATGAACAGGTAAAGAAGATTTGTTGTGTATGTATATTACTCAGCCATAAAAAAGAATAAAATAATGCCATTTGCAGCAACATGGATGGACCTAGAGATTATCATATTAAGTGAAGTAAGGAAGTCAGACAGACAAATATCATATGATTTTGCTTATATGTGAAATCTAAAAAAATGATACAAATGAATTTATTTACAAAGAAGAAATAGACACATGAATATTGAAAACAAACTGTGGTTACCAAAGAGGAAAGCAGGGGGTAGAATATAAATTAGGAGTTTGGGATTAACATATACACATTACTATATATGCAATAGACAAGGACCTACTATATAGCCCAGGGAATTGTATTCAGTATCTTGTAATGACTTATAATGGAAAAGAATCTGAAAAAGAATAAATATAAATATATGTATAACTGAATCATTTTGCTGTATGCCTGAAACTAACACAAAATTGTAAGTTATACTTCAAAAAAAATGACTACCTTTATTCTTCATTTTCTAGTAAGTATTCCATCCCTCAAAATACAGTATTTGTTACTAAGTAGTACTTTCTACTGTCCTTCTAGCATTTAAGTTATGCATTTCACTTAGACTTTTCACTTTGATTTTTATTGACTCATTTTATAAATTATGCTTAGTTTCTAATTTCTTAATCCTCAGAAAAGGAATGACTTACTGTTAAAAGCACAGTAAGATGTGTCAGCTGACAAGTTGGTATTTCAGGAGATTCAAGTCAGAATTGCCACAAGGTAAAATTGTGGATATTAATATCAATAAAAGATCTCTATGAAAATTGATTAAAATTTGGGCACTTAAAAGTGCTTTGCCCAAAATATAATTTATGTAGAACCCCTTATCTCTGGATGACACTTGATAAATAAGGCTTTGCTGAATGTGCCTTTTTGATTTGCATCTTAATATTTTTAATGTAAAACTTTAACATGAAGTTCTATTGCATTTCTAATAACCTAGTTTTAATTTGGTATCAAGGGAATGGTAAGTATCTTTTGACCTCTAATATCTTAACATTAACCTTTTTAGTGTTTCCTACATGGGAAAAGAAAGAAACTAACATTTATTGAGTGCCTTCTAGGTGCCAAGCTTTCTATCATTTCACAAATGTTTGTTGAGCACTTACTATATGCCAGGGCCCTTCAATATGTTGGAGATGGCAGCAATGAATAACAAAGACAAATTTCTGTTCTCATATAGTTTACATTTTAGTAGTGGAGGATCTGATAAAGTGTGTCTGGGAGGAAAAAGTACTGTGGAGAAATTTAAACAGGAAAGGGAATTGGAGAAGAGACTGCATATTTGCTCTTTTAAAAACTGCATAATGGGTGTTATCTTTGATTTCAAAAACAAAAACTATTATATACATAATTTTTTTCAAGAATATACTTCATAACTTGGAAACATCATTGTGTTTGTACTTCAGAGTTATAGTTCAGTTAGCAATTTCTTATTGTTAGTGCCTCAGAAATCTGCTTTGTGGTTTTAGTAGAAAATTTGGAGTTGGAATCCTGGTTTTGCCACTTAACTAGCTTTGTGATTTGGGGCCAGTTACAATTGCTTAGCCTCTCTGAGCTTGTTTTCTTCTTGGTAAAATGAGGATAATATCTATAAGGTTGTTGTGATGATAAATTGTATGTTTTGTGTAAATTATCTTATATATGCAAGGAGCTCAATAAATTGCAACTTTTTTGTCTGTCGTTTATCCGGAGTTGTAAAACATAGCTGAAATTGGCGACCCTTCCAAGAAGCTCTCATAGCACTTTTGTGTGGGACATTGTTTAATACACATTTTATTTGAACAATTAAAGCACTCTTATCTTATAGAATGAGGTTAATTAAAACTTAACTATAATTTATAGTCACTAGTACTTTCTGGGGAGTTTATACTTGTTATCTTGTCAGTGTGCTATTAGGAATAAACCTACAGTCTTTTTATGGTGAAAGAACATTGTGGCATGTCTTGTAGATGAGCTGGATCTCAGCATTTTGACCAGCAGACCACAAATATTGTATAAGATTCCAATTCATGGAAATATTTGTAAAACATTAGTGCAGTGTAAGTATTCAATAAATGGTCACTTTTTCATTGATTATTATGGCTTTATTTTGTGAAGTGGGGTAATCCAAAGAATTTACAAAGTGTTAAGGAAAACTTTTACAAAGATAAAAGAAAATAATGCAAATTGTGGATAGCTTTTTGACAAAAGAGTGGACTAGTAAATCAAATTGCAATATTTGTTGTCATTTTTAGCCTGGAAAATCACTAAACTGAGTTTCTCAAGGACAGACCATGTCTTTTTCCTTTTAGTCTTTACTTCACCGTATCTTCAGTGCCTGGCCTGTATTTAGAAGCTCAAGAAATGCTGTGTTAAATGTTTAATGGCTCTTAGTGACAGTTTTCCTGTGTGTCACAACTCTTTCTGGAAGTAAGCATGTTCTGAGTTTGAAAAGTGTTTGCACTGGGCTTAAAGTTTTTGAATCTCTAGTTTTAAGCACAGACTAGGATATCATGTGAAGTCTTCTGAGTGCTTTGTTTTTTTGCATCTAGCCAAAAATCTGAAAAAATACCCTAGAAATTGAAAGGAAGAAAAGAATCAGTTGTTTGAAACTAGATTAGTATTCATTAACCTATTCCTTTGAAGTTGACATTGAAGTGAAAAAGTGAATAGCAATTTTTAAAAGCGGAGTAGAAGAAATAATTCATACATAATTATATGCTTTTAACTAACCTTGAAAAGACAAGTTTATCTTATCTCTTTAATTTCAGTGAAACTAGATTTATACTGACTTTATGAATTAAAAGGCTCAGTCACTTTCTTACATTGCTATAATGTAGGGAATATTGGTGTTCTCACAGAAAAGGGAAAACATCTCACCCCATCCTACCCTACTTTAACAGTAACCATTTTTCAGATATTTAAATCTTAGTACTAGTCAGCTTTTTTCTGTTCTGTGGCAAGTTATTCTCTGCCTAATGAATAATTTTAGCTTTCCTAAAACTGAAGACTTCCCTCAAGTTCTAAGATCTTTAGTCATTTACACAAAATATTTCTTGGCTTTTAAGAAAATCCCCATGAGGATATATAGAAACAAATTGCTTAATATTCAAATTTGGTATGATACAGTACTGTTCTAGAAATGAGATAGATACGCGCAGTTGAATGTTTTTATACTTGTGGGTTTTCATTTGTTCATTTTAACTGTTAACAGTCAACCACTGGCAAGGGACACTACTACAGGGTGTCAGTTTGTGGCTTCAGAAAGAAAGGAAGCCTCATTTATCCACAAACAGGTACAACAAAGACCAGGACATTTTAAGAATTTATAGTATTTTAATTGCCTTGTTAAAGAAAATGGCATTCTTGTTTCACTTAAGAAGAAAAACAAAAACTGTCCTGGTACAAGCCTCAGAAGCCAAATAATAAAGTAGAGGTTGAAATGGTCCTCCTCAGAGGGAGAGAGAGAGACAGGAGAAGCCAGAGTAAAGAAACGTAGAATCCAAAAGATTTTAGTGGAGCTGTATGAATACTGATTGTTTTTAATAGAATTATTCAAAAGAATTAATCTGTTAAAGAAAATGTGTGATCCCTGCAACCAGCTCCTGCCCATCCTGGCTAAAAGAGTAAGTGAAAGCAATGCCTGTGGCATTCCTAGGTATGTTACAGAGATGAGTGCTACCATCAGAGACTTCAGAGTTTCTGGGGGATGATTCTTAGACCGTTTAATTTGCCTGTTTGGCTAGTGCAGAAGACATGTTCTCGGAGGGTAACAGATGACAGTGAATTATGGAGGAAAAAAATGCATAAAAGAGTAAATTTTCAGTTAATAAATTCTTATTCATTGGTGTATTAACTATACTTCCATCTAAATTGTTAAATAATACTCTTGAGTTTTATCTTAAAGTTTTACTCTAAAATTTATATTGAGGAAAACTTATTTTGACCTACAGTATCTTAATATTAACCTTTTTAATGTTAGCAAAATTGAGTACATCTCAGGTTTGCTTCCCGTCAGTTTGCCAGTCAGGCCAGCGAAAGACAGAGCTTGTTTCATTAGTATAAAGCCAATGGTAATTCAGTGGAATAACTTTCCATACCCTATCTATGGGAGAAAATACTTGCCAATACAAATAAAAACTTGAAATCAGAAATGTGAGCTTGCAGAACACAGTTCTCACACCAGGCAAGTTTTGTTTAGCCAGAGAAATCAACAAAAACAGTCATTCTGATATGTACTGGGAAGATAGTGGAAGGGAGTTTACCTAGTTTTAATTCTCTCAGGAGCTGAAGAAAATACTACTTTTTAAGTTTGAGTTGGTCTCTGTTAACTTGTCAACCTGCACGCTTTTAACTAAATATCTTAATTTTACCGTATTGGGAGTCAGAGAGGCAGAATGAGGAAAGACTTGGGCTTTAAAGTCAGATGGGCCCAAGTTCATATATAAATTCTATTGCTAACTATATCTGTGTGATCTTAGGCTAATCACTTAAACTTTTTGCGTCTAGGACTTTTCTTAAGAAAAATACGTATATATAGTAATACCTAACTTGCATGGTAGTTTTAACTACATTATCTGTTTCTCATGTTAGCTAGCTCTGTATTTGTTGCCTCGCACAGCACTTACCTGGAACCTAGTAGGCATCAATATGTGGAAGTCAAAATGTCTAATGTAGTAGCCTATGATATCCTGTGCTTTTTAAGGCAGCTTTTCTTCCCTGAAACTTATATTCATTTTGAGCATCTTCTGTTTAGTAAAGTTTGATTTTAAAAAGTATTAATCTTTCAAATAGAACAAAGTGAGTTCTTGTTTTAGAAGACATGTAGCTTAAATAATGGGAAGTAATTTTATATTTGGAATCTTGCTTTGTTAGGTTCTGCTTTCAGGATACCGGTTCAATTCATTTTCCTCAACAAGTAGAATGAAAAGGAAATAATTTCTATACTGTTTAATTTACTGTAACTCTTCAGACCAAAGATGAAATAAACAAAACATCATTTTTTAATTACAAAATAAACATGCATATTATTAATTCTTTGTATTTTTCTTCTTCTGTTAAAAAGCCCATATTTTCCATTTGAAAGTAGTTCATAACCCATAATTTAGTTTTTATATGAAACGCATTGGAAGATTGGTGTGGATCAGATTTTGAAAACATCTCAAATATAAGAGATTAAATATAAAATGAATCACTTTATCTATATAAGATGATCTTTGTAATTTTTTTGTTTTAAATTGCTAGTTAATTTTTTTTTAGTTATTTCTGCAATATTCTTTTCTATGTCCATATTTCACATTCAAAAAGAGATATAGTGTTAAATTTACTGATGTTTATTACTGGATTAACTTATTTTTTTGCTTTGGTTTTTCCTCACAGTTTTTTATCTTAATTCATTGAGTGAATTGGTGATTTTGTAGAATATTTTGCTGTGCTTATTAGTATTAATTGCTGTTTGTGTGAATTATATTTTAACATATTAATATAATTTGTTTATTCATCACTCGGTAAACTTCAGAAAGCTTCCTTGTACCATAGTAATACAAATAACTTATTGCTGAAATGCAAATTCAATTACTATAATTATTGTTGAAACAGTATTTTTTTCATTGCTTGCATTTTAATAAGTATGTTAGAACATTTTGTAGTGTATATTTGAAATCTAATCCTAGAAGTAATAAATAACTCTTGAATCTTACACAAGTATAGTTTTTGTTACAGTCTGTAAACAGAAGCACAAAGAGTGGTGGAGATTCAATCATTAATCATCAATTAAGTGACATATTATTGTTACAGAAAGAATTGTGAGGTTCATATTGGTCTTTTCAGTCTTGTTATTATAGCTGAATAGTTTTGCTGCTAGCAAAGTCAGCATATAACATGAGACTTCTTTTGTGTATACACACACACGTTTTATTTTTGTTTTCATCAAATACTGTTACTTGAAAACCTAACATTTTCAGATCCTTTCAGATGGGTCACTTAATGATAGTAATAATTAGTTCAGCAAATAAATTTTGCTTTTTTGCCATCTGTAACAGTTTGTCTTATATGCAGCAAATGAATCAATAATCAAGTGCATTAAAAATTAAATTGAAGAAACCTTCGTTTAAAATTTAATAATATTCAAATCTGTGGTATAAAAATAGATGCTTGCCTCCATATTCTTGATATCTATGGACTTTTTTGTCTTTTATGGTTTCCTTTTATACAAGCATTTCCTGATCATAGGTTTTATTGGTGCTAAGTTATCACTAGGAAAGAGTTGCAGAGAATATAGCAATATAGGCAAGAAAATTTGCTCTTTGAAATTTAAGATTCAGAACAGAGTGTGTTGTCCATTTTAATCCATTGAGCTCAAATTATGGTGTAATCTCTTGGTTAGCTTTTAAGAGGCTATTAGTGACCTGATAAATATGGCATCTACTTTTTGAAACTGAAGCAGATGTATGTAGACCTCACAGCTAAGAAGTTACTAGAATTGAAGTGAAAAAGTACTTGAGAAAGATATCTAAGGAATCATTGTCAAACAAAAGTTTGTGAAAATACAAGTACTGTGTTATTTGCATTGAGAGTAACTTACTGTTTACTTTGTAACTTGCATATACCTGAACTAACTAAGGACTGTTTGCCACTTTATGATGATTTTCTAAGGTAATGGAAAAATAAACATGTGGAAATGGGATTTTCAAAAAAATTTTCCCTTTCCACATAGCTGATTCTGTTTTTTTTACATATGAAAATGTATTGACCTGTATTGTTTAGGCTTGCTTTTTCTTTTCTTTTTTATTTTTCTTTTTTTCTTTTTTTCCTTTTTTGAGATTTTTCTAGCTGAGGCGATGGTTGGCCTGAGTGAGACATGGTCATTCTCTTCATAAGATTTTTCCCCTAATGAACAATGGCATGAATTTACAGAATGACTATTCAGAGCTGTTACTTTAGCTCTGTGAGTGGAACAAGAAGTACTCTTGAAGAAGGTAACTGGTTCATGGGCAAATTGAACTTAGCCAAACCAAGGTACGGGATCCGTCCTTCAGCTTTTATAGTATATCACATAATCAAAAAAATAGAAAGAAATTCCACAGAATTTGTTTCATATGCCTTCTTTGGCACACCTGTGCAAAATAACTGGCTAATCCAAGAAATCTTGCCTGACTCATTCTCCCACTGTGCCTCATCTCTACACTCTTTGTCAATCTAATGTACTTATCCAATAGTTTTGAATTAGTTTTGAGTTCTGCTGTGTGCCAGATATTTTGCTAGGTGACAGAATTGGAAAAATGCGTAAGATACAGTTCTTGCCCTCAAAGAACAGGTATACAAACTCATATACTATTGTGTAACAAATGCAGTGACAGGGTTAGATATAAAACACTTTAGAAATCTACAGGAGGGGGCTGTCTGACTCAGTGAGGGAAAAGGGATATGAGAGGGAATTCTTCATAGGAAAAAATGACACAATCTGTGTGTGTCAGATAGGCAAGGAAGAGAAGGACAAGCTAGGAGTAGAGAGGGCATTTCAGTCAGAGAAAACAACATGCGTGAAGGATGGAAGTAGAAAGTCCACACATACTCAGTACTGTTTCCACAGTGCACTAGACACCACTGGTGGCTTAATTGGAAGTGAGAAGAGCATGAAGATCCTTGAACACTCTATAAAGTAGATTTGACTTCATCCTATAAATGATGGAATGTTTAAATTAACATTCTAGACAGATTTCTCTGGCTGCAGTTTAGATACTACTTTAGATACTACTCAGCCATAAAAAAGAATAAAATAATGCCATTTGCAACAACATGTATGGACCTGGAGATAGTCATTCTAAGTGAAGTAAGCCAAAAAGAGAAAGAAAAATACCATATGATGTCACGCATATGTGGAATCTTAAAAAAAAAAAGACACAAATGAATTTACTTACAAACAGAAACAGATGCACAGACATAGAAAACTTACGGTTACCAGGGGGGAAAGGGAGGGAAGGGATAAATTGGGAGTTAAAGATTTGCAAATACTAACTACTATATATAAAACAGGTAAAACAACAAGTTTCTTCTGTATGGCATAGGGAACTTTATTCAGTATTTTGTAGTAGCCTATAATGAAAACAGATATATGTATGTGTATGACCAAAACATCGTGCTGTACGCCAGAAGTTGACACAACATTGTAAACTGACTATACTTCAATTTAAAAAAAAAAAAGCTAGGCTTAGGGGAAGGGGCTAGCCTTATAAACATCCATTTGAGAGTTGATAAAGACCTAAATTAAGCCTGTGATTAAGGAGAAGAGTAGGGGATGAATTTGAGAAGAGAATACTGAGTGTGAAGTAAAATAGGGTAAGAATCACACACGCCCTGGCTTGAGTACCTGGGTGCATACCTAGGTGGTACCTACCATTCACTAGCACAAGAACATACCAGGGGGGTAACAGGTGAGGAAGATAGTTAAGTTCTGTTTTAAGGCTCCTATGAAGTTAGAAAGGAAAAAGGCATCACTAAAGAGCAAGACTAGTGTAGTTGGAGCTAAGAGAAGAAGAGTAGATGAGATCTAAGTGTGTACATGCTTTTCATTTAGGGTCTTTAGATTGTAGTAAGGATTTTGGCATTCAGGATGAGATTAGAGGCCACTGAGGATTTTAAGACATGAGCTATTTGTCTCCCCCCCCCCCCCCACTTACAATATGATTTAACTGGTGGTTATGCATATATAATCCTGAATTATTTTCATGTGTATAGATTCATGTAACCATCATAGTCAAGTTACAGAACTAGAACTAGCCCATCACCACAAAGAAATTCCTTTGTGTTACCCAACCTTAACCTCTGGCAACCACTGATCTGTTCTGTATCACTATAATTTTGTCACTTTGAAAGTGTTATATAAGTGGAATCACACGTTATGTTCTCTTTTGAAGTTGGCTGTTCTCACTCAACGCGCCCCTTGATATCCATCCAAATTGTTTCATGTATCAATAATTTGTTGTGTTTTAGTGCTAAGAAGTATACCATTGTATGGATGTACCACAATTTAATTATTGACTAATTGAAGGACTTTTGTGTTTCCAGTTTGGGGCTATAAAAATAAAGCTGCTGTAAATGGTTTTGCACAGGTTTTATGCGAAAATATTTCATCTCTAGGATAAATCCCCAGGATTGCAATTTCTGGGTTGTATGATGAATGTGTTTAACTTTATAGAAACTGCCAGTTTTCCAGAGTGTATGCACTATTTTACTTTCCCACCAGCAATATATGAGAGATCCAGTTTCTCCATATCATTGTCAGCATTTGGTATTGTCTTTTTTATTTCAGGCATTCTAATAGGTATGTAGTGAAATCTCATTGTGGCATTAATTTGCATTTCCCTAATGGCTAATGATGTTGAATATATTTTCATGTGCTTCTTTGCTGTCTGTGTATCCTCTGTGGTGAAGGGTCTGTTCAGATCTTTTGCTCATGTTCTAATGGGATTATTTGTTTTTCTTACTGAACTTAATGAGCTCTTTATACCTTCTGGATACAAGCCCTTTGTCAAGTATGTGATTTGCAAATATTTTTTCCTGGTCTGTGGCTTATCTTTTAATCCTCTTAACAGGGGCTTTTGCAGAGCAAAAAATAATAATAATTTTTATGAAGTCTCATCTATTTTTTCTTTTATGGATTGTGCCTTTTGTCTGAAAACTTTTTGCTTAACCTTAGGTCCAAAGATTTCCTCCTGTTTTCTTCCAGAAGTTTTCAAAAAAGCTTTACATCTTGTATATGTAGACCTATGATCCATTTTGACTTAATACAAAGGTGTGAAGTTTAGAGTGAGGTTCATTTTTTGTCTTGGGAATATCCAGTTGTTCCAACACCATTTGTTGAAAAAAATTGTTCTTACTCCATTGAATTGCTTTTGCACCTTTGTCAGAAATCAGATGACTGCGCTTATGAGGGTCTTTTTTATATTCTCTATTCCAGTCACTTGATCTTTGTGTTTATTCCTTTACGAGTACTGCACTTTCTTGATAACTGTAGCTATATAGTAAGTCTTAAAACCAGGTAGTAAAATTTCCCCAACTTAATTCTCATTTTTCAGAATTGTTTTCTAATTATTCCATTTCCTTCCTGTGTAAAATTTAGAATCTGTTTTAAAAAAATATGCTGGGATTTTGATAGATACTGCATTATACTCATAGATCAATTTAGGGGAAATTGACATTTTTATATTGTTAAGTCGTTCAATCCATGAACACAGTTTCTCTCTCCTTATATTTAGGTTGTATTTGATTTCTTTCATCAGCATTTTGTAGTTCCCAGCATATAAATTCTATGCATGTTTTGTTAGACTTACACGTAGATACATTTGGAGGGGGGAACATTTGTAAATGATACTGTGTTTTTAAACTTTGGTTTTCAGTTGTTCATTGCTAGTTTATAGCAATATGGTTGATTTCTGTAAGTGGACCCTGTATCCTAAGACCTTGCTAAACTGTTAAATTCTAGTAGTTTTTGGGTGGATTCTCTGGGTTTTCTACTGTGTCTGTGAGTAGAGACAGTTTTTATTTCTTCCTTTTCAATCTCTATGCCTTATATTTCCTTTTCTTGCCTTACTGCTCTAGTAAGTATTTCCAGTACTGTGTTTAATAGGAGTGATAAGATCAGACAAGCTAGTCTTATTCCTGATTTTAGGGGAAAGCATTAAGTATGCTAGCTGTAGGTTTTTTAATAGGTGCTGTTTATCAGGATGGTGAAAATGTTTCTTTTCCTAGTTTGAGTTTTTTTCATGACTAAGTATTGAATTTTGTCAAATGATTTTGATATGGTCATATGGCTTTTCTTCTTTAAACTGTTAATTGATGGTATCTTTCCTTTTTAAAAATTTATTCTGGCAGCTCTATGTAAAATAATCTATAAGAGTGGGGCAAAGATATGAGCAGGGAAGCCATACTAGAAATTATTGCAGTTATCCAGATGAGAGATGATAGTGGCTTGGACCAGGGTAACAACAGGAAAGGGTGTGAAGAGGTCAGATTTTGGATATGTTTCAAACCCTGGGTGGGCACGAATTGTTGATGAATTGGATCTGAGGCATAAAAGAGAAGTCAAGGATGATGCCAGGATTTTTGGCCCAAGTGATTGGAAGTATGGAGTCGCTATTGATTGAGTTGGGGAAGACAGTGAAGTAACAAATTTTGGCTGTGCAATCGAGAGTTTGTTTTTGGACATGAAAACTTTGAAGGGCCTACTAGGCATTTAACTGGACCTATCAAGTAGACGACTTGATATACAAAATGGAATTCAAGAAAGAGATTCAGGGTAGAATTAGAAATTAGTGTCATCACTTGAGTTGATGCATGAGAAATTATACTGATACTTATTTTTAAAATTATACCTGTAACCTTTTTCTTTTTAATGTGCTATTGTTTAAGGTTTATTAGCAAGAAGCAGGATTCTCTTAGCACTTTGTGAATATTTGGTTTGGTTCTATTTATGAGCATTGTTATTTATCTCACATTAAGTGCACCAGAAATTATGTGGTTGGGAGACAATTTGGGGGATATATATTTACTGTAATATATATTACAGTAAATCATACATATTTGATAAGTTGATGTCTGTAATAGTAGTATAGACATATGTGCCTTACTAATTTTCAGAATTTTGTTCTAATCTTTATAAAGAAGTAGCTCTAGGCATATTGTGAAAAGGATTTGATTATTAAGTTCTTAAATGGCTTTCTGTGGCAACATTTCTTTTGTAAATAAAAGTCAGCCAGAGAGACAGATCAAAAACAAAAATTAAAAACAAGAATGCAGAATAGCTAGCAAGGAGAGACTTACCTTCTGTTACCAGAAACATATTGGTAAAGGGAAAGGGTGAATGTCAGTTTATAGACTTGATAAAAAGATCTTCTAAGTTCCATTCAGATATATTTTCATATTAAGATATTCTAGAAAATACTTTAAGTGGCACGGTAGTTTCCATTGTAACTGGTTGACTAATGATATTTTCTTATTTATAATTTAAATATCTCTAGCACTTTGTTTTGTTTCTTCTATTGCAGGATTTACCATGTTTTATTATAATAGTCTGTTTACTTTTCAGTTTCTCCCAACTAAATGTAAGTTTTTACAGCATTAGTACAATGCCTTTGCACTTAAGTTTTCTGTAAATATTTGAATGAATAAGTGAACATACACACACTACTAAAGTTTAAAGCTAGTAGACTTGCTTGCTTTTGAAAGTAAATGAGTTTTTGAGATTCCAGAGTATAGATTATGGTCAAGTGTCTTTTCTGATGCTTTCAAACATTACAGCCCTGAAGAATGCACCCATACGTAGCAACATTACTAACCCAAGGTCAGTGAGGCACACATTTCGCCTTTTGTTATTTATTATTTTTTCATAGTGGTAGTGGATTTATGCAAAATCATCTTAACTTTGGCAGAGGCTTTTTGTATTGAATGGAGGACACTTTGCAAATAGTAGGCTGGGCTTAGAGTTTAGTCCTAAGTAGAATGTCTCAGAAAATTTCCAGTGCACGTTTCATAAGAAAGTATCTTTCATCTGCCTCTACTTAGTCCTTCTCCCCATTTCCAGGTAGACAGTAGAGGTATAGGCCAAGTTTCTCTTTAATAAAATTTAGTAATAATTACACTTTTTATTTTCATATAACTTTTCTCCTTTGGGCTTTAAAAGACAAAAATATCCTGAGCCTTTACTGTTCCAATCCAGATTTAAGCACCAAGAGAACAGTTATTTTTGAAAGCCATAGTATTTTATTGCCAGATCCCTGCTGTGTTTGTATGTGCATCTATATGTACATATGTGTGTATACATCTGTATATACAGGTATATATCATGTTAGCCCATGACATATTAATAAAATTTATAGGAAGAATGGCTTTCCTCTTGTATTGTTGACACCAACATAGTAAGAAGTGCTCTGTTCAGGCATCATGGTTAATAAGGCCGGGGGCCTGTATAAAATAATCCTTATTCTCTGGGAGAAAAGTGTGTAGTCAGCTGAGTCTCATACAGAAGTACCTACCTCTCATAATTATTGGAGCTTTAAGTGAGTGAATGCACTATAAATCACTTGGCCCAATGTTTAGCACATAAATCAATGCTTAATAAATGTTAATTATTCATGGAAAACTTTGTTATAAAATTATTACAAAAATAATACGCTTAAAGCTTTATAATAGTCATTATTATACCTCTTTTCATTTGACTTTCTTGATCCCATTCTTTCCTGCATTTTATCTAGCTTTTCTGACTCCTTTTGTTGTAAGTTCTTACAACAAAGTCTCCTCTCTTCCTGTCTTGCCTCTTTACCATTATTCCCTAGGTCAGCATCATCACCTTCTACTGAATCTCAGTACAGTTTCATTTACAAATCTACATACAAAATCTCTTACCCTCTCTTGGAGAGGAAAATGACATAATCCGGCTATGTTTTAGGAGCTGGAAAGCTTGTTACCACTATGAAATACAGCTTAGAAAGACCTAAGAGTGGAATAAGCCATCAAATAAGAGGTTATTGTGTTATCGCGATTGTCCAGGTAACAGATACCTGAACAAGAATCTTGTGGAAATAGAAAGGAGTTAATAATGCAAGAAATACTTGTGGGAGTAATCAGTGGAAGTTTGCCACTGATTGCATATGGTGAGGAAAAGAATGGAAGGCTCTGAGATTTCTAGTTTCAGAATTATGCTCTAATATTAATAATTAACATATAGACAGGTGGGAATAATCAAATCCTTTTCACAATATGCCTAGGTGGGAAGCAGTGGGTTGAGTTTTGGACAAGATGACTTTTGGTTACTAGCAAGGCACTATCGGGCTGTTAGTTTACTCGTTCCAGTCCTACGCACCCCTGCTACCCCCTCACTCTCTGAATTCCATTGCTATTAGTCCAAGAACTTCCCATTAGGAAAAGTAATTTTTTGGTCATAATCAACACTAGAGATTGAAATGTATGGCTAGCAATTCCTTGTTTCCTCCCACATTCCTATTATCCTCCTCTTTTGGACCTTTCCCTCCAATGAAAAAGATTACTTAGAATAATCTTTACCACCATCACTGCTACCACTCACCCCCACCTCCAGGATATTGGTAGGTAAGTTTTTATATTTTTATAGAAAGTAAATAGGGCAACTTGGCAGAGCTCTTCAAAGAAAAATAAAACTTTATGAAGTGTTTGTGATTAAAATCTTAATCAATGAGTAGAGTAACACTTCATTTATCTAGTATCATTAGGTAATAAATATTCTACATAAGACAATTGAAACTTACCCCAAAATTAATTTATAGATTTTGTGTATGGAGATTTTAATGTTATTTTTATATATGCTATGTAGATTTTATTCATATATGTATTTTTTAATCTCTCCAAATCTATTTCTCTGTAATGTGATTTCTTTATATGAATTACTGCCTTCTGAAACAGAGAACATTCCCCCCACCCCAATTTCACCTATTCTGAAAGAAACAGCTTTTTGTTTCAGAGCTTCAAAACGAGAATCAGGAGCCCCAGGTTCTAGTCCAGGGTCTAACAGTAAATTCTTGTGTGAGATATTTTGGGGTTGTTTTACCACTGAATTGTGCCTGGCATGTAGTAGGTGCTTAGCAAGTATTTTTTGAATGAATCATTGTTTTATGCCTACTTTAGCACTCCTTTCCTGATTTATTACTGGAATTCATTACTGCCTAGTAATTAAGTTCTGAGTTTTTAATGTAGTAGGAGTATCTAGGTTCTGATTGAGATGAATTATTAGTATTAAGCTTAATTTTTAATGTCTGTTTTTGCTATATAGTAAAAAAAAAAAAAGTTTGGCCTTCTCTTGATGTATTTTCTAGTACTTAAACTTTCCAAACAAATGGTCTTCTAATACTTGGTTTATTGAGGATAGTTTCTTAATTGAATATACTCTATGTGCCCATTTTATATATAGGTGGTGTCCTGTATCGCCCCATGTCCCCAGGGATCTTATACCTTAGATGAAGGGACACAGAAGAGAATAACTATATGTTGGATCATGAAGCACTGACCCACAGGTACATTAGGAGTTTTAGGAATAGAGAGGTCCATGTGGGCTGAAGCACTAGAAAATAATTCAGAAAGGGGATGGAACTTGAATTGGTTTTGAAGAGGTAGTTAAGGCTTTGATAAACATCCAGGTGGAGAGATGACATCCTAAGCTTGAGCAGTAGCATAGTCAGGAGTGAAAGCAGGGTTTAATATGTCCAGACAAGGTCTGACTGGATTTCTATGGGGACTAGCGGGAAATAGAAGTAGATGGATTTAGTAGAGTTTTACTATAGGCTCCATAACCCTGAAGGGGTCTGAGGGTAGAGTTCAGAGGAGTCCCTGCATTTAGATGAGAAAAAAAACACATTTTATATTTTTATTAACAATAACCTGTACCTGAAATGTAGTATTTACTTCTATTGCAATTTTAAGCTGTAAAGCACAGTAGTATTATCAGTGCCTATGACTTTATTACTAATGGAAAAAGCACAGCTATTTCATGTGACTTTACAGTTGGGCTATCTCTGAATATAGTTTATGCAGATTACTACTTCAAAACTGTGTTTGTTATTGAACCTCTGCTGGATTTTATGTGTTGAGTGTTAATAAAGAAGCATGTATATCACAAATAAAGGTTTTCAAAAACACTTGGTTACTGTGTTTTTCAGTGTAATTGGTTTTCTTTATAATCATGTATTTTATTTTACTCATTTAAAACTATTCATTTAAAAAGAACTATATTTGAGTAAAATTGGCTTTCTTTGTAATCCTATGTATTTTTTTCTTATGTGTTTAATATTACTTTGAGAGAAAATACGTAGCTTTCTCCAGACTGCCAGAGGGGCCCAAGACACTGGACCTAGTGGAACCAAACTGGATAAGGCCTTGAAAACTACACTGAGTTCTTTTATTTGAAGTGATAAACGGGGAAGGAGCCTGGTGAATTTTTCATTTGTTTTTATTGTTTTAATTACAGAATAAATAATAAGTTATTTTAGAAATTTAAAATTTTTCATTAAGTTTGAAAAAGAACCGCTTCTTAGCTTACAACTATACATAAACTAAGGTTTAAAAGGTAACAAAAAACTCATCTGTAATCCCACAATCACTGTCTTTACCCACTTATTATGTATCTGTTCCAGTTTACTAAGTTCTTGTGCAAAGGAGTAGAATATTTAAAGTGGTTATATAGAAGCATTTCTTAATCTACTGTACTAGATAGGTGAGGTGGGAACAGCTTAGTGGCAGGGAGGTAAGCTATGGGACTGGTCATTAAGAAGCTGGATGATTGGGATAGTAGGGATGGAGTAGAACTGGCAATTCCGAGAGGTATCTCAGAACCTATGGGACTTGGTGATAAATACAGAGGCTGAAATGCATATAGTGGCGTAAGGAATAGTATCAAAAATAAAGTTAAGAATAAGGTGCCTAAAGTAGGATTCTTGGAATAATATTGTACAAGTCCACCGTATCTTATCTGAAACCCTGAGGCCAGTTGTGGCTTGGAATTCATAACTTCTTGAATTTTAGAAAGGTACATGGTGTGTGTGTGTGTGTGTATATGTGTGTGTGTGTATATATATATATATATAGTATATATATATATATAGTGTATTATATATAACATCCCCAGCAAGCTGTGAGGTGTCATCCAGTAATTAAACACTAGTATTTCTGCAGTGAAAAATGGAAATGATTACTGTAAGTAGGCTAAATAAAGCCTATAAGTAGCTTTCACATCAGTTCAAAGCAGATTTTTTGCCACTACCAAATGAGTTTGACTGAAGCTTCCTGAAAAGTCTTTTCAGAACTGTTTAGATTTTGGAACTGTGTAAGTGACTTGTGGACTGTATTAGTTGTAACATCCAGTGAGGAGAGACTCTTAGGAGTTGTTTTTTGAGAAATGTTAATTATTAAATGGATGAAATTTGAAGGAGTTGGAAAAGATAATGGAAAGCAAGAGTAGAGTTAAGGTAATTTCAGTTTTCAGGCTAACAAGAAAATTGCTATTTCTGGTAAAAATGGAAAGTTGAAGGTGGGGAAGCTAGTTTGGGGAAGAGTTTAAGTTTAACCTTATACACACACAATTAAGAGGAAAAAATTCTTGCTTCACCTGACTTTCCCTTTTATTTTTTATGTATTACATACCATCGGTAAATGAGCTTAAAAGTTTAGAAGTGTTGGAGTATAAAATTTTCTTTTAAAACAGGCTCTTAATTTTCAGGGCCTGTACACTCTAACGTTGAGATATTGAAGTACTTCTGGGCTGGGAGTGGTTGGAAAGGGTGTTCCTAACTAAGGGTTGTGGCCCTGCTCGCTGGAACAAAACCTGACCAGTAGACCAAAAGAAGTGGAGTGAGATACTTGTCCTCTAACAGGATGCTTGTCTATGTGGCTGAATCATTAATATGGCCATATTTATAATAATATGCATATATTCAGAAGTAATCATTTTTGCAGCAACAGTGGTAGCTGCTTTCGATGCTTTTTAGTGCTTAACCACATACCAGACACTGTTCTAAGGGGTTTTCAGCCAGCAGTCTAGTGGTATCTGTTCTGCCCAGTAGACTGGGTCATGATATCAAGCTAGGTAGGAAGCATTAGCCAAGGTAGTAGTATGATTTTGATTCCCCATTCACTTTTAGAATCTGGAATATAGGTAATTCATGCATAAATGTATAGAACTGAGTAAGTTTCACCTGTATTGCCATTTTGAGATTTTTTTAAAAAGTTACTTTGATAAATGGACTCATATATTAGTACTGTCCTATTAGAAATATGAACAAAGCATCTTTAACAAAAATGAAGAAGGTTCAATAATTACTCTTAAAATTGTTCAGTTGCATTATTCTGACTATATAAGTATACTGTATATGTATGTATTTATTTCATGATTCATAAGTTTAAAAAGGCAAATTTTGTTTTAAGCTTTTATTCATATTCTGCTATTGACTTGTATGAGTTGAACTTTATGTTTTTCTTCTGTTAAATAAGGATATTCGACTAAATAATCTGTAAGGCCCTTTCAACATCAGATTCTGTGATTCTGAATGTTTTAAGTTTCATCAAGTTTAACAGAAAGTTTAAACTACAATTTAAAGAAGATTCTCCCTAGAGTATGCTGTAAGTATAGATGAAATGCCAGAGGGACCAGTGAGAGAATGAATATCATAAGTTTGTACCTACATCCTTTTGACAAACATTAAGAGTCAGAGAAATAAGGAACCTAGGAAACTAGAAGAATGTGCAGTCTTGACTAGAAAAATTTTCAAGAAGAAAATGATCATTAGCCATTCAAGTGAGTAATTAATCAAGTTAATGAAATATAGAGGAAGGAAGGAACCCTGGACCCTGGAGGTTGAAAGCCACAAATACATCTCTGGCCCCAACTCTGCTGCTTATGGAATTTTGATAATCAGTAAATTAATTTTCTGAACCTTGCCAATGAGAGTAATAACTACCTGGCCTTCTTTAGTGGTTTTTCACGAGGCTTAAATGATATGATGAATTAGAAAGTGGCTAATAAAACTTAAAATATTCTATGAACCTTCTTTTAAAAAATAAAATTTTAACTTAGTATATTTGGAGATCTAATTTGGGTTTATTAAACAATTCATGAATCAAGCAGCAAAGTTATTGTAAAGTGGTAGATGAAGAGTCTGAAGAGGTTATTGGATTTGGTGGTTTGAAAGGAGGAAGTTATCAAGGGAGGAAACTTGAAGGGAAATTAGAACAAAGTTTAGGCCATAGCATAACTACTCAGTAGAAGAGTTAAGGCACAGCTGGTCAGAGAGAGATGGGACTAGCGTAGTTTGTTTATTCCTTGCATTGCTGTTGAAGTTTTTTGTATGCATGTTTGTATTCCTTATGGGATAAGGAATGGATAGATGGCAGGAACTGCAGCTCATTCTCAGTGCTTTGAATAAAGTAGCAATTTTAATAAATAGCTTTGTGAATAAATACTTGCTGAACAAGACTTAACTGCTAAAGAAAATTTTTGTGGTAAGAATGTGTACATGGATGTATGTTTAAGATGGTTAAGGCTTAAAGGTGTTCACAGGTTGAAGTGAGAGATTAAAAAGAAAGGGTGTTGGTTTCCTCAAGAAAATGGGAAAGAAAGGGATAGGATCTGGAGCCACAAATGAAAATGCTGGTCTTACTGGTATGAGACTGTTCCCCATAAAAGCACCAGGCCAGGAGGTTTTACCACTGAATTTTTTTTAACTTCAAGCACCAGATAATTAACTGTATTTCAGAACATAGAGGGGAAAAAAGTTAAACTTCCTAGTTCTTTTTACAAAGCCAGCATAACATAAAATACAAGTGTAAAAAGATTATACACCATTCTCACAAAAGTTGATGCAAAAAATACTTAATAAAACTATCAATGGAATCTAGCATTACATTAACAGAATAGTGCTATAACCCAGGTAGTATTCATTCTAGGAATGTAATGATAAATTGAATTGACTCATTAGTAGGTGAAGGGAGGTTATAAATATCTTGAAGTATATGAAAAGAAGGAAGGTCAACATTTGTTCTAGTAAGAATCCTTAGTGAAAAAAGAATAAATGAACATAGCCAAGATTTTATATATCTCAGACCAGAAGCCAGCATTTTGTTACTAGAAATGGTAAGATACTAGAATTCCTATTTTAGTGAAATACTAAATTCCTTTTAAAAAGTCATGAATCAAAAAAGGTTTGGCCAGCATTACTGTTACATAACATTGTCTTGGGAATGCTGGCCAATATAATTAGATAAAAGAAGAAAATAGGAGGTGTAATTATTGAAAGGGAGGAGGCATATTTATTATTCATAGATGACATTTTATATCTATATATATAAAATTTTATATATAGCCATTTTATATAAAAGCCAAAATAATCAATTGAAACTTTATTAAGAATGAGATTTCAATATATGGGATAGCTAGTTACAGAATAAAAGCACAAAAATTAATGGTTTATCTAAAATGTTTTTCTTGATGATCTTTAAACTGAAACCCCATTCATATGGATTAATGAGTAGAAATTGTCATTCTTAAATACTTTACTTTTTTTTTTTGCCTTGTGGCAAAACTGAATCTTACCATTTCTAAGTAAAGTGCAGTCTATTGTGAATAAGACATTTAACATGTTAACTTTTAAAAACTGTTTTGAAATAAAGTTGTAGCAGTGAATATATTTCAAGTAACTATAAGGAAATTTTTTTCTTTTCTAAATTCCTTGTGGTTTATGATACTTGCTCTATTACTTGGTAATGCCAGGGAAGGTGTAATCTGATCTTTGAACCATATTTGGTAAATAATAATTTTGTGTGGAACCCACTGTTCTATCAGTAAGAGGAAAATTATTGCCCAAATGTAAGACTTTTCTTTGCCCTTAAACTATTTCCTGACTTAAAGACCAAGTTACGTTGGTTCCTTTTGTTTTTAGTACCTACTGTGTACCAGGTTGTAAGGTGCTAATTCTCATGACAATCTGGAGAGCTGGGGAGGGGTGGTATCCCATTTAATAGGACAGAAACTTTGCAGAGGTTTAGTCCATACTGAAACCAGATTTAAACCTAGGTCTTTCTCTCCTAGTATATTTACAGCTACAATATGCCATCACAAAATGTGGAAATTTTACATTTTTCTTGAAAACTACTTTCATTCTGTTTTGCTTTGTTATGTTTCTAGTTACTAGAAATGCAGGGAGTTAAGTTCCTTGAATCCTGTCTTCACTATTTTTTGTTGTTGTTGTCCTTCTACAGTTCTCACAATCTGCCATCTTTTGACAGCAGCAGAGGATTCCGTTTATTTTGACTGCTGAGGGATTGATTCATTTCTTAGAGAAACTCCTAAGGGTGTCAGCTTACCAAGCATAAGGACATCATTTCCAGGCCCTAGTAATCTGATTAGTACAATAAATAGTTTAACAT
Source organism: Camelus dromedarius (assembly GCF_036321535.1). Classification (NCBI taxonomy): domain Eukaryota; kingdom Metazoa; phylum Chordata; class Mammalia; order Artiodactyla; family Camelidae; genus Camelus; species Camelus dromedarius. The sequence continues at coordinate 14,903,087 of NC_087441.1, read as the reverse complement.
TTTTAACAGCGTACCATTTCTGTAATCTTTGTAGTTGTAAGTTTTGAGGGGGTTTTTTTGGTAAGTAATGTGGACCTACCCCCCCCCCCCCATTACTGAATCTATTTTGGTAATGGAAAAAAGAATTTCCAGTGTGGTTAAGAACCACATCTTATAAGCTGTTCTTTGCCTCCCTCTTTAAGAATTACCAAGTATTTTTAAAAATTGGAACTTGAACCTCATTGCTTGGATACAGCTAAAGCATTTCTTAAGAAACCTATGAGAATCAATTGTAAGAATTTAAAGGAACAATTAGAAAATGATTGGAAACAAGATAGCAAAAGAGAAGAGTAAAGGGACCTGAAATGAGGACTTTACAATTCCAATTTTACCAATGAAAATGGATTTATTGTTGTTTTTCTCTTTCTGTTATACTCAATGGTCCCATATTGGACAGTCTGTTGCTAAAAGCCAATAGAGATTTCATAAAGGCTACTGTTTCAATTTCTAGAATTGGAGTTCAGAGTGGAGTTGGGTGAGAATAGCATCTCCTGGTAATTTGTAATTTAAAAGATTCCTTTCCACTTAAGAATATTTTATGTGAGAGACATTGGGGACTACCTCATTGCTGATAGATCTCAATGTTATCTGGTCACATTTCTTGTTCTGCCTACCTCTAGTTTACTCTAGTTTCTCTTCTGCTTTCAAGGCTCCAGACCCAGTTCCTGGACCTGCCCTGGAAAAGAAGTATCCAGTAGAGATGAGCTCACTGCAGTTACTTAATTAAAAATTTGTAAGCTGCAAAAATGGCAATGGGCCAACCAAGAACAGCTACCATTTGAATTTTTCTATTTCCAGGTATGCTTAAGTCCATGGCACCAGTCAAGCTTAGCCTGTGTAACTGCCTTACTATGAAATCTATAGTAACCAAAACTTTACTTTCAAAACTTGTAATTATCTTGCTTTAAAGTTTAGTAACATTCCTAACATCTAGGTAACATGCAGCTAGCATTGACTTTAACATATCTTTTGCCTGAATATTTCCAATTTAACTTGTTTGCTGGTGGTAGCAAACTAATGCAAAAACAATTTAAGAAAAATAAATTTGAAATGCTGTTGAGTTAAGCCCTGTAAATGTACAAAAAGTACTCTGGTCTTCACTAAAAAGTAAACAGTAACAACAAAACGGTCTTTCTTTAAGAGGTTCACTATATGGTACAAGTATATAGAGAACCAAATAAATGAAACTACTTCTCTGTCCTGAGGTCCTCAGCTATTCTATACTACAAATGCCTTCACATGAAGAGGTAATATATTCTTGAATAATTGGAAAGATGATTTCTAGATAGACTCAAATAATGTATTATGTAGTACTTTTACCTGAAGAATTTAATTATATAAGTGTATAGCTAATATTTGCTGTATTTTTACTTAATTGCTCAAAAGAAACCAGTCAAGAAGGTCATAAGTAGTTGGAATTTTCATGGAATGTAACAACAAAACTGAAAACTAAGGCATCCCGCTGCCTTAGATTTTAACCTAGAGAAAATTTTGAATGGTTAGAGGGCTGAGGGCAGTCTAGCTTTTAAGGACATTTATTGCTTTTACCAATTTGTATAGATTTAGAAACAATCCATAAAAGGTGACTCTATTTACTAACTAGGTAGATGATCAAACATATCTTTTGATTTTAAAGTTCAATTTAAATAGGTTAGTGATTACCCAGAATTGAACAGAGGAATTTTATATCCCAACTGTGATTTTTAAAGATGATTCTAATATTCTAGCTTATGCTTTGTATTCCATTCTCCAAAGGTAGTTCATAATAAGTTTAATATCAGCCAATCTTGTCAGCATTAGGTCACTGATTATGTGCCACATTATTCATTTAGTATTGGAATAATTATATCTCACTGAGTGTTGAATTAGGACTGGAAAGGGAGCCACTACCAGAGTTATTGTAAGATTAGGTTCACCACTGTTAGATGAATTAAAGGGGAAACTAAAGAGAGAATTGCTTCTGAATTTCAAAATCACCACTGTTAGGTGATTTAAAGGGGAAATTAAAGAGAGAATTGCTTCTGAATTTCAAGTCTTAATAGTTATCACTGGGGCTATGAGTAATGGTGAAAGTTTTCTACATTTTTGAATGTAAATTGTGTGTAAAACACTGTGGTAGGCACAATAGGAATGTAAAAATGAATAAACCTTGCTTTCGGTGAGCTTACAGACAAGTAAGACAAAATAAGTATCATAATAGAGGTACAAACAATGTACTTGAGAGTACCAGAGAGAATCAACTTTATGACAAAGGTAATACTTCTTCTGAACCTTGAAGGATAGATAGAATTCTTTAGCAACAGTGGCAAGAATAAGTTATGAAAGTCAAAATAAATAATATGTTCTAAAAATTGTGAGCAGTCTAGTGTGCCTAGAGAATGGTAGGATATGGAAGGACATGATGCGAGATGGAGCTATGCAACACATGGTTTCAACTGTCAGGTGAAAGAGTTTGGATTTAATTCAGCGCAGTTAAGTTGGTGAGTCTTTTGAAAAGCTGACTGCTATAGAGTGAGGGCTGACTTGATGAAGTTAGAGATTAGGCAGTAGTAATATCCATAAAGGACAATGTGTATTGTTGTATGCATTAAGCATTTTGTGTGAAGAGTTTTATCTGCAGTTTTTCACTTAATCCTTACAGGAGTTTGTGAAAAGTAACCAAAATAATATAGGTTAATAGCATTAAATTGAGCACAGGACGCAGCCCATAGTAAGAGCTGAACCAGGGTAATTTACTATAAGCTCAGAGAAAAATGTACTTGTCCACCTTTATGTATGAACATTTAAATTTCAGCTCTCAGGATTCCTGATCATTGATCATTATTATAGTTGTTAACTGTACTTGTTAAATATAACAGTTTCAGCATAGATAACATAGGCTTCAAGTTATTTGAAAGTACATTGAGTTGACTAAGTACAGGTACTTTCAAATAATTCATTCTGCTCTACTTTTACTCTCCTACCAAGATACAGAATACAAGTAGTGTTATGGGGAAATATATAGGAAATAATTTTATAGGGAAAATATTCTGCTCTAATCTCAGTTGTTTATGTTTAATTAGACAAGTAATACATGAATATATTCTTATAAAAAACGGAAACATAACAGATGACTGAATCTCCTTGGCCCATCTTCCTTTCTTGTGTCCTTTACCCTCTCCTAAATAGTGTGTATCCTTTCAGAACCTTTCCTATGCATTCATATAAAGATATCCATTTAAAATTTTTGTATCCTTTTTTATATAAAAGGTATCATTATACATGGATTTTGCATCTTTTTTCATTCTGTAATATGGTTCTTTGCTTATAATTATTTGGATATCTTGCTCTACTAGCACAGGGAACTATATTCAATATCTTGTAATAACCTTTAATGAAAAAGAATGTGAAAACAAATATATGTATATATATATGCATGACTCGGGCATTATGCTGTACACCAGAAATTGACACATTGTAACTGACTATCCTTCAATTTTAAAAAAAGGAAAAAAAAAGTTGCATGGTATTCTCTAGTATTGCTATGCAGTAATTTACTTATTCCTCAGTGGTCATTCAGGTTGTTCTTTTAGTCATATACACTGAAGTGACATCCTTATAGGTTCCTCTTTAAACACAAGTATTTGTCTATAAATTAGATGTTTTAATTTATATAGAGTATAGATAGGGCCCTGGTACTTTATGGTGAGCAACACATTTCATTCAGTCTACCTCTGTGATTGCAGTAGCACTGGATAGTGACACCACAGCTGAGAACTGCTGGCTTAGAATCCTGATCTACTACCGACTTAGTTGGAACTGTGGATTTCTCTCTTAATATGGTCTTTCCATGATTTTCTTCAGTTTGAAAAAAAATGGTGTAACAGTCATCCTCTCTGCTTCACGTGTACGGAGGATAAGTGAGATAACAAATATATGATGTAGAAAGTCGAATATAAATCTGAATTCTACTAGTTTATAATCTTCTCAAAAGCAGGGACTGTGTTTTATTCATCTTTGCATACTTAGAGCACAGTACCTGGCTTATACTGGGCAGTGTTTGTGGCATAGGTCTCAGATATGAAGGCGAACCAAAAAAGTAAATCATATTTATGAAAAAGTTACAGGCCAATTTCTGGAATCTGTACATATTTCACTGAAAACTTCTCACCTTTTTAACCTTATCTCATCTCACTTCCCAGCTGCACTGCAGCTATAATTCTTCAGATTTATCATATTCTTTCATGGCCTTTCGCCCAACACAGTTGTCAGTGATATCCTGTGCAAGACTTATGATTCATCTGTAATGGCTAAGTTCAAGCACTGCATTCTTTGTGAAGTTTCCCCTCCTTTCCTCAATTCCTAAGTTTTAGGCACTTCTTACCCTTGGTCTCCACTGCAGCTTATACAGCTCTAAATGGCCCAGAGTGAATGTTGCCAAATGGATGCATGCCCTGCTCTGGGGCTTAGTGGAATGTCACAGAACCAGGCAGGACTTGGACCTTCAGAGATAAATTATCTCAGTCTGTAAAGTGAGAAGCATGTTGTTCTTGCTGACTTGCGGGCACAGTACATACGGTGTAGAGAAGAGCAATTAAGATCATCAGTGATGTACCCAAGCCTACCCTGCTTCTTCAGCCTAATCTTTCATGACACTTTCTCCCTGTTAGTCCCACTCCCTGCACTTCAACATTAGCCAGCTGCTTGTGGTTTCGCAGACTTGCCATGCTGGCTTGCTCCTTCAGTCTTTCCCCAGACAACCATTTGTGTTTGAAATAGTCTTTCCCTCTCACCTGTCCACCTAATGGACGCATTTTTATGTTCCAAGACCCAGCTTAGGTGTCTCCTTCTTTAATTAATCTTTTCCATAAATCCTCCCCTTCCCTCAGAATTGACTGGTCCCTCCTTTTTTTCCCCTGTGTACTGCAGCACAACTCAGTTATAACTGAGTTATTGCATTTATTTGTTGATGTGTTTGTCTTCCCCTACTAAGATGTAAATTTCTTGAGCAGTATGCCATTTCATAAATCAAAACGTTAAGTAGATGATCACTTTCATAGTTCATTTTTCTATGAAAGTCTAGAGTTATGGATATGTATTGTAAAATGAGATATCTGGTTCTTTATTCAATTCTATTATACAATTTAAAATGTTATTAAATTAAATATTCTCTAAGGGTATAATATATATGTAGTTGTTTGCAGAATTGTGAAGTAGTTTTATATATAATAAATCTACTGAGATAGAAGTTTCTTTACACTTTTGAGATTATTCTTGACCATCTAATATAAAACTCATTCACCATAATTGTAACAAGCTTAATAGCCAACTATTCAACAATTTCACAGTGTTAGATTTGAAAGACTGGCATATACTTTAGTATTTTAGAGACATAATTGAATATTGTTTTACCACTTTTAACTGCTCATTTTGAATTCTCATAATTTCTTTTGAAGATTCTGAATACTATTATAGTATGAAATCTTTGATTTAAATGTTTTCTGAATTTTATACATTTTCTCTGTTAGCAGGTTTAGCGTTCACGTGATTCACTGCAGTTGTCTATTACCAATCAAGTGAATGTATATAATTTTAAAATTGCTGATTTAACTTTCTGTTAGTCATTAAAGGTTTTAGAGAATGATAATAACTGTCCATTTACACTGTGTCTAACTTACGAAGTTAACCATCACACTCCAAATGCCATAACACATGCAAACCTAGCAGCTGGCCAGCAGTCTACCTTGGGGAAAAGTCAGCTGAGGACCGTGATAGTAGAAAGAAGATGGGCAAAGTTAGAGGAGATGACCAGGAAAAAACAGGAGTCAAGTAAGGGGTCAAAACTGCACGGGGATTGTTTGGTGAAACTTCTCTTAACTTTCTGAGTATTCATCTTAAAATGCCATTTTAGATTAATATTTTAACCAGAGTATTTTCATTTTCACTGAGTTTGTTGGTTCATTACAAATGTTTATGGTTGATTTTTTTTAAGTTTTTTTTTTTTTTCAGGAGGGAGCAGGTAATTAGATTTATGTGTCTGTTTATTTTTAGAGGAGGTACTGGGGATTGAACCCAAGACCTCGTGCATGATAAGCATGTTCTAGCGCTTGAGCTATACCCTCCCCCCTTATGGTTGATTTAAGATGAAAACTGGTTCCTTCCATTGCTTTCATTTTCTTTTCTCCACTTTTTCCCACTTTACTTATAAATAGGAACTTCTTATCATGTCATATATTTATATCATGTTTTCTTTCAAAGGTGATATTTGTGTACAGAATGGATTATCCAAAAAATTGCATTAAGGGGGCAGGGGGTGCATTGAGAGGTGACTTGGTTTCCATCTTAAAGCCCTAATGTATTGGAAAATAATAATGAGGTATGAGATGGAAAATACACACAAGGTAGTTAGTTATGTAATATGTTTTGATGAATTATAACCATTCTGTCTTAGATTTATTGCACTTTTCTTGATCCTTAGAAAATGGTAGCACTCACCACAAAACCACAATACATAAATTGCCAAATGTGGCTGACTTGCACATTCCTTTTAGACAAACTATAACTGGTAAGCCTTTTAACTCTAAGAAATGGTCAACATTCATGGACAGTGTATTAAATGAGAAAATTGGGAGGTTTTCTTTTTAAGAGGAGGTAGTGTGGATCATTATGTTACTTCAGCTATTAGTATTTATTGTTTTTCTTTAGAAAGTAAATTACTGTAGGCTTATAAAGTTGAGAAATACATTTTCTGGTAACATAATCCTTTGCTCCCTTTAAGCTTTTAAGTGACACTAAATCTGAACATGATCAGTAACTTAAAGTAAGTAGCATTTAGGTGATTGATTTGGTATGTTTTTTATTTTTGCAAATAATGTGTAAAATGATTCAATGTTACAGGCGTTTTATACTAAAGTTTATCTTATAAAGATGGATTATACTTCTGTTTTTAATTGTAAATGATAATAGTATTTGAATTTTAGATTTTAATTACCATAAGTATAATTCTTGAATTTTAACTCTTAGGAAAATAATTTGACATTATAGAATTTAGCAGGAAAGTTTGCTTTGCCTTAATAAAGATGTAACATCATACTCCAAGAAATAATAATTCTAATAATTTGCTATTTAAAATAATTTTGAATTTTTTCATGATCAGTTAATGACATTTTGTAAATTCTTTTAAAATTAATCGTGTGAAGTACATCAGCTATTACCTACCTGGCATTTGATGAGACACTTACATACTACATCAATAATGTAAAAGGTATTTTAAATAGTATATATAATTAGAAAGGTAATTTTCTTTTCAGTTTAAATCTTCATTGAGGCCAAGAAGTTTCAAAATTTGCTATAACTCAAAAAAAAATTATGGCTAACTCACTGCATAGTCTGATCATGTCAGTTAGTCCACAGAAGAGACACAAGTAATAATTAGTAGTAAAAAAACATTAACCTCATGTTGACAACCAAACAGGTAAGTTGAAACATTCTACCTTCCCGTTAGGCATCCTGAGGAAGTTAATAACAGTTGTTGATATCAAAGGGGCTTTGCAGTACAGACGGTTCTGTTAAAATTTGATATATATGTCCCTGAAAAGCATCATGCTATAAAAATCATGCCCAAAAGAAACAAAAACCCACAGGATGTACAGGAAACAAATGAAATTTGGGGTACAACACTCAAAAATGTCACCATGAAGATTTAAAGAGATAGGAACCTTTAAAAACATGACAGTACAATTTTACTCATGTCAAATGGCTAAGAAATATGTAAAAACTTACACAGTATTTACACAGATAAATACTGTGCTTTGCTTTTGAAGAGACCTGAAGTTTGCTTATAAAAATGAGCATAGATGTGGCAGCTTGTTACTGTGAAGTCATTGAGGAAAGATTTTCTGAAATCAGAAGAAAAGTTGTGTACCAGAAGTGAATGGGTGTGACTGATTCCATGAGGACGTAGTGAGCTGAAGTAGCTGGCAGATGTTTAAGGTGTGTTCATATTTACATTTTGTGTGTTCATATGCAGCTTATTTCAGCTGAGTATGGTTTTCTGCATTCACCTAGTGTTTCTCGCAGATGGAATCACAGCACAATTCATTGTGTTAAGATTTTTCCCTAATATATCAGTTGCACTGGCATAAATGTGCAGTTTCAAAAGAAGTATTATAGCAGCACTGATGTATATAGCCAAGGGTAAGGCAAACACTTTAGTTTGGAGAAATACCACCACTTGTTATAGTAGTCTTTAACCTGAATCTGTTCTGATGCATATTTAGAGATTTACTGCAGCAGATACTTACTGAGCATCTACTACATGCCTTACACTTCCTAAGTATTTAGGATACAGCAGTGAACAAGGTAGTCTCTCCACTTTGAAACTAACATTACTTGTGTAAGAAAGTTTTGTCTGTTGTCAAGGGTTGGCTTTAAGAGATACAATTAGATGTATGGGTGGATGAGGAAGTCTAGTTAAAAGAGTCTGCTGGATAACCAAGCTTTTCTCCTACCTCTTAAATTACATACTTTTACAAGATAATTTCCTAGAGTCCTGTCTGACTCAGGGTTCCATTGTTTATAGAAAAAGTTACCATCTGTGAAGGTTACTGTGGAAATCAAAGTTAAATTTTAGGATGGTATATATGTTAAAATGCAAAGACCCCCTTACCTTCTTGTCCACAAGCTAAAGGAGAATCCTGATGCAGTTGAGAAATGAATTTTAGTTTTATATATTTCATCCTATTTCTCTGTGGTATTCACTATGAACTATATTTTTCTTTGTTATAATTAAAATTTTTCCAGTAAAACTCAACCATGTAAAAATAGGGCAAAAATATAATACGTATAAAGGTTTCCATAATAATACTAAAATGTTAGAGGTAGTGTATCTCAAGAGCTTGTATGATAAAAGCGACTAGACATTGCAGCCTTTGTTGACCTTTCTCATCCTCTCTTGTAGCTGCTCCCCATCCCAAGCTCCTCCTTCCTAATCCCCTTTCCTCCTGTCCCTCCTTCTAGCCAGCCTACTGTTTGGTTTTCAGGTAGCTTTTTCTGAGTTCTTTAATTAAACAAGTTATTTATCCCACATGCATGGAAAAGGAGGGCCTCAAAGACCCAATCCTTCAATATTCTACAGCCAGAGTGGCATGTAGCTCTATTTGCTAATGTTCTGTTCCCTTGTACTTTGTAGAAATTCACGATATTTAGAATAAATGATTATTACTGTGTTTTTACTGTAGGCCAGGCAAGTGCAATACCATTAATTTTCACTGTTATCACTAATCCTTTAAATTCTTGGAGTTGTTTTCATCATTTACAAGGAATAAATGATAGTAGTAAGCTATTTTATTTACTTGTGTGCTTGTTATGTGCTCTTTTTTATCTTATGTGTATTACTCATTTAATTCTCAAAATTGCATGAGGTAGCTGCTCATCATCACCATTTTATAGGTGAAGAAACTGAGACACAGAGCAGTTTAATGATTTGCCCAAGAAGACAGTAAGTGGCAGATTAAATTTCATAAATGAGCACACATTACAGAATCCTAAAATTTATACTTAAACCAGCCATTTAATTTTCTCATCTTATTTTTAAATTATTTTTATTTTTATTTTCGGGGGGGAGAGGTAATTGGGTCTACTTATTTATTTGTTTATTAGAGGAGATACTGGGTATTAAACCCAGGACCTTATGCATGCTAAGCATGCACTCTACCACTTGAGCTATACCTTCCCCCTAATTGTCTCATCTTATTAAATGGAACAGTGCCCACTAATATAGAATTGAGAGTGAAATATTTAGCAATGTTAGGTTATTTCTGTTTTTAACTATTAACATGTTCTTTTGCCAGAAAATTCTAGGAACAGTTGGCTACAGTAGAATAGTTTCTTGAAATTCTGCTGCTTAGGAGAGTTTTAAGCCTTTTAAGTTACTCTGAGAGTAACATTTAGTGTATTCATTGATTTCTTTTTTTGGTTAAGACTTTAATAGTAAAGGCCAGTGCACTGACTGCCAAGTTTGAATTATGTTAACCTAAGTAGTTTATAGAAGGTACATTACCAGTTAGTTGCTACTTCTGTTTTCAGAGTTGGGTCTCTGGGAATTAAACTTTCTTCCATCATTTACTCTGTATGTTACCTCCTGCTCAGGAACAGCAGCTTTAATCTTTGACATACTTTTATGTATCTCCATAGTTGTTTGGGAGTTTTGTTTGTTTTTTAATCTCTTGTCAAGGTTTGCTAAAAAGTAATATATCTCATCTAAATCTATAACTTCAATAGTAGAATAGTAGTGTTTCCCTCCTGTCCCTTCCCTTCCCTTTTCTTCTCATTCCCTCTGGGGTTAGGATTGCAAGAGCTTTGCTGTTGTATTGGACTTGATGGAAAGCCAGCTTTTGGTAGCATATGATTAATATTCTGCAGTTTTTTAAATTAACAACACACACACTTTTCTTCCCAAAATGCTAGTAGGGAAAGAACGTTGGAGATATAATCCACCCCTTATTAATAGATTAAGTGGCTAGGCTAACAGTATTTATAGGAAAAAGTAATATAAATACTGAATATAAATGTAAGTTAAAATTATGAAGTAAGTAATTGAACAGATGGACATAGGCATGAAGAAGCATGGTGTATATATGTGGGATAGAAACTGAGTTACAAAGCCAAATCTTCATTTTCCACAGTGGGAAATCCATAGAGAATGTATACAACTGAAAAATCAAGAAATAGCCCTTGTGTAGGAATGTGGAGAAATAGCTCAATATTGACAGTGATTAGTATAAAAGTGGAGAGGCATGGGGCAGGGAAATGCTGGTTTCTCTGATAAACTTTGTTGGTACTATTTGGCTTTTTTAAAAACTACATGTTGTCTTACTTAAAATTTTATGTAAATTTTTTATTATAGGATGTGTCATGTTAAGATAGCTTCTGAACAAAAAACTAATATATTTTAAAATCAGTTTTTGTGTATAATGTTTAATATTTGGGCTGCAAAGAATGTTGGCCTTTAGGGAAAAAATTAATAATGACTGTATAATGTTTTATACATAATATAACCAGGCATATTTTTCTTAGAGTATTCTTTTTTGGGGGGGGAGTATTCTTAAATTATATGGTAAGATTATCTCATCTGTGCTCAAGTTTTAATTAATGAGAGCACTAAAGATGCCTTTCAAATGTTTATCTGCAGCCCAGACCCAAACTCCCTCTGTGGTATCACCATTTTGAGGTTTTAAAAGTACCCTAGATTCAGCATGTTCAAAACTAAACTTATAATCTACTCCTTGGTTTTTCTTGGACCTTTTCCACTGTTTGCTAGTTTATAGATGGCATCACCATCCATTTGAAAATTGAAATCAACCTTAACACCTCCTTCTTTATTTACCCCAGTATCTAATCCATCTCCAAATTCTATTAAATTTTACTTCCTTAATATCCTTTAAGTTTTTCCTTCTACTCAGTCTCGTTGCCATCTGCAATTACAAGCTATTAACTGTTTCTTGACTAGACTGTAGTAGTTTTCTAACTGGTCTTCTCATATATTCTTTTGCCCTTTTCTTCATGCTATAGCCATTCTTCATAGACATATGATTTCCTGATCGTGTCACCTTCCCTGTCTCTGAGCTTAAATTTCAGTTGCTTCTCATTACTCTGAAAGTAAACCCTCCAAATTTTAATGGCCTACAAGTCACTTCATGATTTGGCCCCTACCTTTTTCTTGCTCTCTGCTCTCTTCAGATTTGCCTCATGTACTATGCTCTCTTCCAATCTGCTTTTGAATGATGTGAATGAGATGGAAAAAAATGGCTGTCAGCAACAAGATAAACTGAGCTAGCAGGCAGCAGACCTGGTAGCAGAAGGCAGACAGAAAATGAAATAGTGAGCAACTTAAAATAGGTATCTAAATTATGAGCTTGTTTTGATGTGCCTTTAATCCAAGAATTTCTGTGACCTGCAGAGCAAGGGTATTGACTCTAATACTTGTGTCTCCAGCATGATATCTGTTGCACACTAGGCAGTCTTTAAATTCACGGGTTGTGGATAGATGGTGACGGTCCAGTTTTTAATACCCAGTTGCCTCATAAATGCCCAAATTTTGATCAGACCTGTGAGTCCCATTGCTTTTCTTTGGTATTGTTGTTTTTCAATCTGGAGACTGTGGTCTCTTCTTGTGACTACAGTTAAACAGTTCCTTGTGTTATACAGTCCTAAAAGAATCCACCACGTTAAACGATGGTGAAAATGAAAACTTGATAATTATCATAGCATGAAGTCGAAGTGAGCGATTAACCAACACTTAGTACTCTGCACTGTTATAATATTGAGAGGTCAGAAATAAATTGTTTCCATACTCTGTGAACGGAAAGAACATGGCACATTTTATAAATCCAATATATTTACCATTAGGTTTTGTAGTACTGTTTATACTCTGCTGCTGTTTAGAATCCTTAAGAAATTATTCCTCGAGCTCAAAGATCCTCTGAGCTGTGGCAGATTATGTGCCAGAATTTTGCACCTCTTGCCAGAAGCATTTCTATAAAGTATGATTTCTTTATTCTTTTCTCAGAAAAGCAGTCATTTTGCATCTTAACCATAGAAAATACGTTTTTATATGTTATTAGAAATAATTTTCCTGATTAAGTTGTAAGATGTTTCTTGATTTTCCTTTTGAAATTAAATACCTGTTTGTTTGTTCGTTTCAGTGATGTATTTAGTTGTAAAACTTATTTATTCACCCATAAAGGCTACATTTAAAAATAGTTATCTTGCGCTGTCCTTAAGTTTACTTTTGCTGGATGTAGAACGTGAGTTGTTGTTTATTTTCCCTTTCAGCACTTAAATTTTGTCATTTCAGTATCTTCTGGCCTCCATTGTTTCTGATGAGAAGCCAGCATTCATCTGAATTATTCCCCTATGTTTTCTTTCTTTGGCTGCGTTCAAGTTTTTTGTTTTGTTTTGTTTTGGATTTTTTTTTTTGGTTTTCAGCACTTCGACTGCTATGCAGTGTGTGATTTTCTTTGGCTCTTCCTGGGTAGGGTTTGCTGGTCTTCTTGATCAAGATCTTTTTTGTTGTTGTTTTTAAAATACGCTCTGGACAGTTTTATTAAAGAAGAATTTTGCATCACTTATTTTTCACCAGTCTGTTTTGGCATGCTTCTAATGACATCAGAATCACCTGGATCAATGATAGCCAGTGTGCATATTCTGTGATATTTCCCACCCACTGTGCCCAATTCAATATCATTGCTGCTGTAGTGATGGATACCAGTTTTGGCCAACATGTAATAAAACTCTGTTTCAGATTTCTTCAAGGCTAAGCAGTTGCTGGTGAGGATGATCAGTTTCCCTTTGGCTGTCTCATCATTTTCAGAGCCTGTGTGTACCCCAGCATGTACTTTCTACTTTTCATAAGAAGTTGGAGTCTCGAGTTGATCTAGAGTCTAGAGTTGATTGACTTTGGCAGCTTTTTTGTCGTCTTTGTGACCATGATCTTCCTGCCGTAGGTGAAGGATGGCCCCCAACCAAGAGCAGCCATCAAGATGACTGGGGAGCCAGTCACCATCTTATTGATCTGTAAATTTATATCCTTCACTAACTTGGGGACATTTGTAGCCATTGTTTTATTAAATACTTTTTTCTACCCCTTTCTCTCTCCCCTTTCCTTCTGGATTTCCAAGGTATGTTAGAGCTTTTGATACTTTCCCACAGGTCTGAGGTTCTATTTGTCCCCCCACCTCAATCATTTTCTTTTCTTCATCCTTCAGTTTAGAATAATTTCTGTTGCTTTGTCTTCAAGTTCACTGACTCTTTCTTCCACTCCAACCTGTGGTCAGATCCATCCAGTGAATTTTTTTTATTTCAGACATTGTATTTTTTGCTTCTTGAATTTTTTTTTTTTTTTAATGTAGTTTCTCCCCCCCCCCCGAGAAATCCAAGCATATTTGCTGCTACATCCTTGAGCATAGGCAAAATAGCTGCTTTTAAATCCTTACATGCTGATTCTAGCACCTGGGTCATCTCGGGCTCGACCTCCCCCAGCTATCTTCCCCTTAAGTGTGGCTCAGTGTCCCTGCTTCTCACATGCAGTAGTTCTGGGATGTAACTTAACGGCGCTATAAGCAACACGGTGTGGAGACTGCGGGGTCTGTTGTGTCGTTCTAGGGAGTGCTGCTGTCTGGTTGGTTGGTGTGCTTGCTTGCTGGTTTTAGTAGCCAGCTAACTTGGCTGAATTCAAACTACAAGCTCTGAAATTTCAGTTCAGTTATTTTAGCCTAAGCCTGGCTGCTTGGAATCTCTTGCATATGTGTAGTTGGGAGATTAGAGATAGGTGGAGAAGTTATACATGGAACTTGGTGCTTCTCTCCTTTCTGTAATTTACTCACTACTTTTTCAGCTGGTGTGGTTATGCCAGAGTGTCTCCTTTGGGTCATTAAGTGAGTAAGACTGCAGGTTTACTGTTTGGGTTTTAGCTATGCAAACCAACTGGGGCCTGCTCTCTGTCTTAAAGCCATTTAAAAAATGGAAAGTCACCCTCTACTGTCCCCTTCCTCTAAGTACCGAAACCCTTCTTCTAACCCTCAACACCACTGTTCCCTGCTTGCTATTTCTGCCTTCAAGCAGTTTTTTTTTATACTTTATCTAGTTATAGTTGTTCATGAGAGAGCCCAGTAGGAACTACTCAGCCAGTACAGGAAGTGGAACCCCTAAAATACAGTTGTACATTTGAACAATTTTCCTGTTAGTGCCCATGATAGTCTATCAGAAAAGCAAGCAAGTGTGATGATGGTGGCTTGGACCAGAACAGTAACAGAGGTGGGAAAAAGTGGTCAGATTTGTTTTGTAGTTAACAGCCAACAAAACTTGGTGGTGGATTAGATATGGGATATGAGAAGGACCAACTGAATGTGCTCCCTTAGAGTTGGAGATGTAAATTTGGAAAGTCTCTATCTAAAGCAGTGCATTTGTATGAGATTACCTTGAAGAAGAATGTTGGTGTAATTGAAAAGAAACCCTACATCTAAACTTCGTAGCTCACCAACATTTAAGTTATTCAGAAAAGGAAAAGAATCTGACAAAGACTGAGAAGCTGCCAGTAGGTAGGAGGAAATCCAGAATATAAATCTCAGAAGCCAAGTAAAGAAATTGTTTAAAGTATGAGGGAGTGGTTGACTGCGTCATAAGCTGCGGAGAGGTCTGGTGAGATGAGCCCTGAGGAGTGGTGGTGAAGTTTGACAGCCTGAAAGCCCATGACAGCTTTGATTAAGTGTAGTTTCAGTGAAGGAAAACTGTGAAAGCCTGACTGGGGTAGGTTTAGAAGTGATTAAGAGATAGGAAATGAAGGCACTTAAAGTATAAACAACTCATTCAAGAAGTTTAAGCCAAAAGAGGGAAGGGGCAGATAAATGAGCTGATAGCTGGAGTGAAGTCAGGGGAGGCTTCTCAAGATGAGCAGTCTATACCATGTTTATCGCCCCTTATATTATGTTTAAATATCATTTGCTAATTTCCAGTATTTCTCTCTTCTCCTGCATCCCATTTGTAGAAACACCACTCTGAGTGCTAAAGTGTGTGTGTGTGTGTGTGTGTGTGTGTGTTATAAATAGATTGGGGGAATCTGTAATGGCGAATAACTTGGTTTGGCAGTGATTTTACCTAGGAGATGGTACTAAGCTGAAGTCACACAGATAAAAGAATTAGGTAAAGATTAATCAAATGATAATAAAAAGCTGACTTTATCAAACATGATATCTAAATGAGCTTTTATTTTGTTGATTCAGGGTTTATTAAAAGCATTTAAATATCTACTGTTATGCTAAAAACTGTTACAACGTGCTCATACAGTAATGAACAAGAGACCTAATTCCTGTATTCATGGAATTTACAGACTTGTATTTAAGCTTATGTTAGCAAAGTTAAAAGAGAAATACGACAGATGAGAAATTTGTTTTAAAGAGATAGTCTTGTTGTTAAAATGAAATGTATTTAAATTATTATGCAAATGGAATGACTTTAAATATTATGTTGTTTAGGTTTAATATATTTATATACTATTTGTATCACAAAAGAGGCTTTCAAGATTAAACATGGTTTACATAGAAATGTTAGGAATAAAAATAAGTTAGGTAATTCTCAACTTGCTCCATATCTTAGAATCACTTGGAGAGCTTTTAAAAATCCATGTGCCCAGGCTGCTCCCAACCAATTAAATCAGAACCTCTGGGATTGGGGCCCAAGCTTTCATATTTTTTAAATACTGATTTAATAGAAACAGAGGGAATAAAATGCTACTAAGCCCCTGAGAATTAATTGATTACACACTTAAGGATTAAGTAAAAAACTAAGACAAAATAGCAAATGTTTTGACTTACCATTTTTAGAAAAACCATGCAAAACTGTTTATAGAAAAAACTTTCAGGATCCAAACTTTAAGAATTTTAAATAGAGTAAACAAAATTACCTGAGGCTGTTCTCTGATCATTAAGAAAAAAATCAGTAAAGTTACTCGTTTTTCCTTTTTAAAACAACCTTGACAGTTTCTTATTTGAAATGCCTTTTGGCACAGCCATTATAAAGCGTACAAATACCTAGGAATTAGACACTGAAAGTTTGCCATCAGGAGTTAAAGACACTATAAATATCTATATGGAAAGCATTATAGGAATAATTATTTTTATAGTTTATATTAAATGTTAGATACTAATGCACATACCCTTTTGTGTTGAAATTCTAAGTCCACAATATTATTCATTCTATAATAAGTTCTCATTAAAATTTTTTTTCTTCTTTCACAGAAAATGCTTGGACAGAAGAGATGAGTACTATTTCCACTAAGGCCTAGAATTGCCTACTGTACAAATAGTCCTGATCAGGCAATATACGAATGGCCCAAGGAAGCCACCAAATTGATTTTCAGGTTTTACATGACCTGCGACAAAAATTCCCTGAAGTACCTGAAGTTGTTGTATCCAGGTGCATGTTACAGGTCAGTGTTCAATGATTTCTGAATGTATTAATACAAACTTGGTATTTTTTTTAAACATTGGAAGAATACTCTTTTATCTTCTTTGGCATTAGTGTGCTGTAATGGAGAGAGATGAGTTTTGGTGTCTGAAAGTAGTAATCATGTATACCTTTAATATGTATATTAAATCATCACA
The DNA here is from genome assembly GCF_036321535.1 of Camelus dromedarius. NCBI lineage: Eukaryota > Metazoa > Chordata > Mammalia > Artiodactyla > Camelidae > Camelus > Camelus dromedarius. Next base: position 14,885,910 of record NC_087441.1, on the reverse strand, counting down.
TTGTATACCTTTAAAAAAATCATCTTGTACAACCTAAATGTATACAGTTTTTATTTATCAATCATTCCTCAGTTAAAGCTGGGGGAAATAATATAAGAGTTTTCAATAATAACAAATAAATAGCATATATTTTGGTGATAAAGTTTTGACAGTTATTAGCAGTAATTGAATTAACCTCTCTGACCCTCAATTTTCCTCAACTGTGCAATGGAAATTTTAAAACTTCATAGAGAATTAAATATGGTAATGCAGGTAAGCAACTACAGGATACCCGTTTGTAATGAGTGCTTAATAAATGCTAGCAGCCAGTACAAGTAACAGTAATAATAGTGGAAGGCCCATAATAAATATTTGGTGAGTGAATCAGTAGTCCACATTTGTTGATATCAGATGTACAATGAAATGAAAAGAATGGGGGAAAAAAAGGAGAAAAGGGTAATAAAAATGGAGTCAGAAGCTAAAGAAAGTATGGGCAGGAGCAGAGATAGTGAGGGGAATGTACCTCCCCCTAGAACTCAGGTACCTTTTCCTAATTATCCTAATAGCATATTCTGATAAGACTATACTGAGAATGTTCAGTGAGTCATTGAAAAATAGAAAAATACTATAGATTTTTCAATAAAATTCTGTAAGACTTACTATTGAAAGAAAGAACTGTCCAGAACATTGTTCCAATAGCCTGGCTCTAGAGATTTGAAAGTACCTTAACCAGGAGTAAAACATAGAGAGCCTTTGGTAGAATTATTTTAAATATTAAAAAGAAAGAAAGGAAGAGAGGGAGGAAGAACGCTTACAGTATGATCTTCAGGATATATTAAGTTAAAAAAGCAAAACGTAGAGCAGCATATATAGATGAAGGCAGGGGGACTAAATATACACATGTACGTATATCTGCCCCTGTTTGCATAAAGAAACACTGAAAGGATTAAAAAACAAAATTAATAAAAGATGGCTACCCATGGCGGTCAAGAGAGAACAAGCCAGAGGAGAGTGAAACTTCTCAATGTATGTCTTTTAATGTTTTAGTCTCTGTAAATGAATTACTTATTCTTTTAAAAACTAAGATAAGTAGACACAACATTGTAAACTGACTATACTTCAATAAAAAAAGAATAATAAAATAAGTGAACATGTTTTCAACTTCATCAAAAAATAGAAAATAAAAGATTTAGAACTTTCTTTGGGCATCTGTCACCTTCACTATGTTAATGTGGTTTTACAAAAACAAACCTCCCTATAAATGTGCTTCCCAACACCAACTCTTAAGTTGTGTTGATAATCATTCTGGGCATCCAAGTAATGTGCCTTTAAGCTGATATTACAGAAAACGTGACAAGCAAGGAATGGGGAGGGCTCCTCTGGGAATATAACTGGGTGTAAATCTCCCCAAATTTAGGGTTATTTTTAAACTGTAATGGCAAATTGAGTTACCTCTAGATGTAGTATAAACACCTCTAATTTGGCGATAGCCTTTCTTTTGGGAGCTGCTCTCTGGAGCTTTCTCAGCTGAGTAAGTAGGCGTCTGTCTTTCCTCTGAAGAGATCCTTCCTATAATATGCCAGTTCAGAGCTTTTCTAGATGGAAAAAAAAGTATACAAAATATGAAGAATTAGTGGTAAAGGATTGTGCCACACAGCCATTTTGTATACATGTTCTTAAACATCTTGCTTCTTAGGACGAGAACAGAAGTATCTGTTCTCAGTTCTCTTCTTGACTTTGTTTCCTGCTCAGCTCCCTCTTTTTGGAACTACTGATATTGTTTCCTTGTGCTATGGATTCTCTCAGATAGCTGTTATCAGCAGGTGTAATTCATATCTTTAAAATTTATATTTGGCAATTAAATCATAACTGAGAATAGTGTGAAAATACTGCATAGTTGGTGCTTTGATTTTTTTCTTTTTTTAGCTGAAATTTTCACTGTTTTTTAATTCTCTTACTATGGAGTTTGAATCTGTAGGTGTAAAATTGCTATTTCTTTTCAAAATAATATGTTAAGGATTGTCCATTCAGTTATTTGTAAACCTTAGAACCATACCCTTAGTTGAAGCCTTTTCATATACCCTCCACCTATAGCCCTTATCCATATTTCTGTTAAAACACCTACCGTTTTGCATTATATTTATTTGTATGCCCATTGATCTTTTATACTGGACCAGCGAGATCCTTAAGAACAGTGATTGTATTCCTTTCTGCTTGCCTAATGGGATACTCAGTAAATGTCGGTTGAAAGAGTGAATGAATCAGTTTGAGAAGAATAATAACAGTGCATATTTTGATACTGCCTGTAATCTCTGTGCAAGAAGCTTGAGGAAAAATGAAAGAGAAACTGGAAATAATGGTTCAGACTCTTGTAGCTTTGAAATGCAGATTTGTATATAAACAAAAAAAGCAATGATTCTCAACCTTTTAAAAACTCATCCCACCTTTTTTGATATACATTAAAGGGAGTCTTCTGCAGTTCCCCACTGAAAGCAACCAGGGCTTCTTTGAGAAACAGCTGACTCTAAGTCTGGGATAGGAAATGTACAAGATGATCTTGGGCATCCTGTCTTACTAGAAAGCAAGGAAGCTATGAAAGACGACTGGGTTCATGTCAGATGAACACAGGAGCCAACTTGAAGTAATTCCCACTAGCCTAAAGATAAGATATAATGACCATAATCAGTTGACACATATCAAAATGTTAAAAACATAGTAGTTTATAATGATACTGAAAATAAGTCTGTCATTTTTGGCATTTGCTAGGGCACCAATTCATTATTCTAAAAACCAGTAAAGAGAAAGAACTTATTTATTCTGCTTCTTCTTTGCAAAGAGTAAGGTAACTAAGTAGTTGAAAAGAGCAAGTTCTTTGAGGAAGAATTGCAACTAATATATGAAGAAGAAATCTTATAATTGGGATATTACCCCAATTAAATGGGATACCACCATTTTGCAGTCCCTAATGAAATAAAGTTTCTAAATAATTAATAATTAGTGACGGCTGAAAATCATTAGCTAAATCAAGCTGACAACATCAGAACCCACCAATCAGCTTTAATATCACAAAAAGACAGTCAGATGTATTATTGTGCCTCCTTGCGATATAGTAAGAAATAAATCCTATAAAGAGTCTGGCCAAAAATTTGTACGAGAATCTGTTCACACCTATAGTTATAACTTCTAGTTTGTAACAAAATACAGGAAATATTGACACCATAGGGTGCACTCAGCCAGTCCAGATGGCAAATTCTGCTGAACAAATGATCATTTTTGAAAAAACAAATGTCTAGAAAATGTTTAAAAAGAGGAGAGGGTTAATTACTGTAAGAAACCTGAGACATATCAACCAGATGTAACATGTGCACCTTGCTTAGATCTTGATTTAAACTAACTAAAAAGATATTTATGAGACAATCGGGACTTTTAACACTATTTGGATATTATGTGATATTAAGCATTGATTATTTTATGATAACAGCATTGTGGTTATTTTTTTTAATAGATACATATTGAAGTATTTACAGATGAAAACAAAATAATATCAGGGCTGATCTAGCTTCGTGGAGGGGGTTTCTGGGGCATACACACTGGATAATAAAAGATTTGCCATATATGGATATTTTTAAAGATGGATGATGAATTGGGAGAGTTTGTCATATTTACTCTATTTTTGTATATGTTTAAAATTTTCTGAAATAAAAGGTTTAATGAAAAGTACATTTCCTTTTATCCTGTTATAGCCTTATAAAATCCCTGTAAGTTCTTTTATGTCTTTTATGATAAGAAAGTCTGTAGAGAGTAAATAACCTAAGAACATGTGAGTTCCGACATAGCTGGGATTAGGACATATTAAATAATGAGAGATTATACAGAATTGAAGGGGTTTTTGAGAGCTCTAGAAAATTAGAGAAGAAGAATTGGTAAATATGAGTATCAGCTTTTAAAAAGGAAGTGTGAGATTGGATTTGGTAGGGAATATACAATCTAATTTGGGAATGTTGACAGAGAGATGAGACGATGAGATCTTTGAGTTTTGACTTAGAAGGAAGAATTTACTAAGAATAGCAATAAAGTTAGCTTGAAGCAAAAAGTGCCAATTAGGTTTGGCAAAAGATAAGGTCTATGAGAAGGAGTAATCAGTTGATAAAGATTGTGATGAATTTTTAAATTTTATTTGAAAAACTAATGTATCAATTCAGAGTTATGAGTAGGATAAAAGGATTTTTATAGCATGAGAGATCTGATCAGTTGATTTGGGGAGGGAAAAAAGTCAAACCTTGCTCACTAACCTTTTGCATTACCTATTCAAACTGTGGACCATCATTTTTTAACAAGACTTCAAGATACTTTTTAGTTCAGTTTTCTCTAATAAAATTTAATCTCGTATCAAACTGCCTGTAGACATTTTAACTTGGTTATTCATCTTTTTTATGTCTAAAACCATCAGCTTTCTGTTACACTCTTAATCTTCCATTTCTCTTTGACTCCTCTTTCTCTTTTGTGCCAAATTGTGTTGACTATCTGTAGTCGTTCATAATTTGTTTCCACTGTCAGTTGTTATTTCATGACTTCTAACTGGTCTTCTTGGCAAAAAGTTTCCCTTTTCCTGTTCTTAAGTATCAGTGGAGCCATGTTCCCCAAACATCCTTTGTATCTTCAGTTCTCTGTTAATTTATATTCAGTGGCTCTCCCCATTGTCTATATATTTTTAAAATTTTTTATTGTAGTTGTTGATTTACAGTGTTTCAGGTATACAGAAAAGTGATTCAGTTGTACATATACATATATATATATATTCAGATTATTTTCCATTATAGGTTATTACAAGATATTGAATATAGTTCCCTGTGCAGTACAGTAGGTCCTTGTTGTTTATCTAATTTATATATAGTGGTGTGTATCTGTTAATCCCAAATCCCTAGTTTATCCCTCACCCCTTCCCCTTTGGTAACCTTAAGTTTGTTTTCTATGTTTGTGAGTCTGTTTTGTAAATAAATTCCTTTGTATCATCTTTTTAGATTCCACATATAAGTATTATCGTATATTTATCTTTCTCTGTCTGAATTACTTCACTTGGTATGATCATCTCTAGGTCATCTATGTTGCTGCAAATAGCATTATTTCACTCTTTTTTATGGCAGAGTAATAGTCCATTGTATAACTCCCCGTTACCTATATTGAAGTCCAAAGTCTAGTATGATTCATTTTTCAAAACCCACAATTATTTAATGGCAGTCTGCTTTTTTAACAATTTGTTCTACAAAATTTCCAGTACAAACCTTTTAACTCCAGCTAGATCTGTTCTAATTACCTTGCTTAGAACTTTTACTTACTATCACATTTATGTCTATCTTTAACTTCCTTTCACCAAGAATGCTTTTTTCTATCCAAGTTCTACATATACTCTGAAGCCCATCAGATGGTACCTCCCTCATTAACATAGTCCTTTCTACAGTAGCCTATAATATTAACTCTTTGTTGAACTTCAATACCACTCATTATTTGGCACATACTCGTGTTTTAATAATGTTACCTTTCCATAAATCCATAGTTTATCTCCCTAATTGAGTTGCAAACTCTTCTAGGGAGAAGTTTGGTTTTATACGTCATTGGGTCTTCCACAGTTTCAAACAGAATGCTGTACATATTGTAGGTGTTCAGTAAATATTTTTATGGATGATTTATGAGGAGTGGTTTGTCAGTCTCTTATGAGAATTCTTTGAAAACAATCTGATTATTTTTGTTTTGTTTTGTTTTCATTTCTCTGGAGTATAATTATCTGGTGCTGTCTAAAGGCAGAGAAGGAAACTCAGTTACTCTGCAGGCTACCTTGAGCTTATATTATATATGTAGATATGGGTAGGGTTTTTTTAAAACACGCAGAAGCATGTAAAGAATTGAGATGCCTTTGTTATTAATTTTAGAACTTTTTAATTTAAATACTACGATTAGTTTTTTTAAAGGTCATTTTTAAAAGAATCACATAGCACTTGAATGTGCAGAATATTAGTTGTACAGTATTATATGCTTAATCAAGTGCTTATATTTTGTTCAACATTTAGATTGCATTTTTAATTAAGTTGTAATTGTACTGTATTTGCATGAATCCATTTACTATAAAATAGCTTCTAAAACAGAACAATGACTTGGTTCACTTTTAGTTATTGCTAGAGAACTTTTTCATTATGTTAGTAATGGGGATCTTTAATTCAACTATTTGCATAAATATTAGTTCTTCTCAAATATATCTTTTATAATTATATTGACTAATCACTTGTTAATCATGTGGTATTTTAATAATGATGACAGTATATGCATTAGCTTCTGGTTGTTAACATCATGCTGTTTTTATTTTGTTTTATAGAATAATAATAACCTGGATGCCTGCTGTGCAGTTCTCTCTCAGGAGAGTACAAGGTATCTTTATGGTGAAGGAGACTTGAATTTTTCGGATGATTCTGGAATTTCTGGTCTACGCAATCACATGACTTCTCTCAACTTGGACTTGCAGTCACAGAATGTTTACCACCATGGAAGAGAAGGAAATAGAATGAATGGAAGTAGGACTCTAACGCACAGCATTAGTGATGGACAACTTCAAGGTGGTCAGTCCAATAATGAACTATTTCAGCAGGAGCCACAGACAGCACCAGCTCAAGTTCCTCAAGGCTTCAATGTTTTTGGAATGTCCAGTACATCTGGTGCTTCAAATTCAGCACCACATCTTGGATTTCACTTAGGCAGCAAAGGAACATCTAACCTTTCTCAACAAACTCCGAGATTTAATCCCATTATGGTAACTTTAGCCCCAAATATCCAGACTGGTCGTAATACTCCTACATCTTTGCACATACATGGTGTACCTCCACCTGTACTTAACAGTCCACAGGGAAATTCTATCTATATTAGGCCCTACATTACAACTCCTAGTGGTACAACTCGACAGACACAACAGCATTCTGGCTGGGTATCTCAGTTTAATCCCATGAACCCTCAACAAGTTTATCAACCTTCACAGCCTGGTCCCTGGACTACATATCCTGCATCTGCTCCTCTGCCACATACCTCAGCCCAGCAGCCCAATCAGCAAGGCCACCAGACTTCTCATGTCTACATGCCCATCAGTTCACCTACTACCCCACAGCCACCAACAGTTCATTCATCTGGTGGCTCACAGTCTTCTGCCCACAGCCAATATAACATTCAGAATATTTCAACAGGACCTCGAAAAAACCAGATTGAAATCAAACTTGAACCCCCACAAAGAAACAGTTCTTCAAAATTACGTTCTTCTGGACCTCGAACCTCCAGCAGTTCCTCTTCGGTCAACAGCCAGACCTTAAATAGAAATCAGCCCACTGTTTACATAGCTGCCAGTCCCCCGAATACTGATGAGGTAATGTCCCGTAGTCAACCTAAGGTCTATATTTCAGCTAATGCCACCACAGGAGATGAGCAGGTCATGCGGAATCAGCCCACCCTCTTTATATCCACAAACTCTGGAGCATCTGCTACCGCCAGGAATATGTCCGGGCAAGTGAGCATGGGTCCTGCCTTTATTCATCACCACCCTCCCAAAAGTCGAGCAGTAGGCAATAACTCTGCAACTTCTCCTCGAGTGGTGGTCACTCAGCCCAATACAAAATATACTTTCAAAATTACAGTTTCTCCCAATAAACCCCCTGCAGTTTCACCAGGGGTAGTGTCCCCTACCTTTGAACTTACAAATCTTCTAAACCATCCTGATCATTATGTAGAAACAGAGAATATTCAGCACCTCACGGACCCTACTTTAGCACATGTGGATAGAATAAGTGAAGCACGGAAGTTGAGTATGGGATCTGATGATGCTGCCTACACACAAGGTAATGATAATATTGGAGTTGGGATCATTTTCCATTCGGGGCTTGATTGGTGTACATTTGATTTCACTGTAGAAATGGGTATCAGTTTTACTATTTTATCTTTTAAACGTTGCCTGAAATAATACTATCTTAAGAACCTTTGAGAGTATTCATAGTAAATTTTGAATTTCAATTTTAGTATCTTATAATTTAAAGCTTGAATGGTAAGAGTTATCAGATCTTCAGAATAATCAACTCTATTTATTTGTTTTCTTTCTGTTTATAAAACTTTTTCAATTACTCTCACCTATGGTGGTGCTGACTTTTCCTTTAAATTTTCTGCAATTAAAATTCATGAAAACACACTTTTTTTTCTGCTCTTGTTAAATTTATTTATTTCCAAAGAATACAGTAGTAATTCAAGTGAAAATAACAAAATAGACCTTACATTTGCCTGGAGAAACTACAAAAATACTTATGCCTGGGTTCCATCCCAAAACAATGGGAACAGAATCTCTGGGATGGAGTCCTGGCATGAGTAATTTTTCACAGCTCCCCACTCTGAAAAACCACTGCATTAGGTACCTCTTTGAATTTTCTCTTGCTTAATTTCAATCACATTTTCTTGTTTAATTAGATACATTTCTTCTCTGCACTAGAATACACTGCTTGCATGAAGCCAGCTTACTTTCAAACTTTAACTCACCACATCCTTCTAACTGAGAATGTAAATACTTGATTTTAGCATGAATTTATCTGCCTACAGACTGTAGAGGTCTTGAGATTAGGAAATCCACTTAGTTCTCACACAAATAAAGAAATAAGCAAACAAACACAAAGACAAAAACTTTGAACAACAGTTGGGGGCTCATAAAATAGTCACTATCTGATTGGTTCCTTCAAATGAAATTACTCTTATTTTATAGAAATTGGAAAACACACATTTTAGTAAGAGATTAGTGGACTGACTGACAAGTAAATCTGCCTTCTTTGACTAGAATAATTCTCTATTCTTCATTTTCCTAATACAACATTGTTACTTTTATTTTATATCAAAGTTTAAATTGCTACAAGTTCTTGAATAACTCAAAGAGAAATTTGAATCTTGTTTCTGATGGTTGATTCTTTCAGCCTCCCTTAAACATCAGTTAATGCAACCTTTCTTTTTATTTGGAACTGTGAATAAGAGTGTTAGTTCTAACTATGATTATCCTTTTATGAATTAGACTAGTTAATGTTGGCATAATACTAAATTGTATTTATATTAATTGAGTTAGGTAATTTCTATCATGTGATATTTTATCTGACCCTGTAAGTTATTTAATCTCTGACAGGGAATTGTTAAACTCATTCAGATAAAAAAGTGGAGGATAAGTGTTTGTTTTCTTGAATATTGACGCAAGTTTTATGGATTAGCTGGAGTCCTTTAGGGTAAGGATGTGTCTCAGTCATCTTTGTATCACCATGAATTGTTCCAAGTATTGCAGGTTGGAAAATACTATATCATCACCCCCATGCAGTATGTAGCCCCCTGCTACCACTAGTACCCCTTGTCCTTTTTAAAATTTCTAAAAATAGTGATTTTACTTTAGAGTTTCTTAAAGGAGCCTGACTATTCTGGTTTTTTTAATGTTTTAAACAGTTATATTCTAGTGATTCCCAACCCAAGCTGGGCTGTGGTGTTTTCAGATTCCACTATCACCTATGGAGCTTTCAGAAAATAAAAATGCCCAGGCTCAGCCCAAACTTGCTCAGTTAGAGTTTCTGAATGGTGAAGCCTAGAGGTGCATGTGTGCATGGGTGCACCTGTGTTTTAAAAGTCCGTGGGTCATTCTGATTTCACTAGAAATTGTGCTAAAACTTTTTTAATTTTCCATGTGTCTGTGACTAAATTGGAACCATTTTTGTTTAGTTTTGGAAGTAAATGATTTTTAATATACCATTATTTTTGCCACTGATATTTAATTCCTATTCTTCCCCCAGAGTCCTTTCTTCTGCTCTCCTTCCATCAAAATAGATTTCCTATGTTTGAATAGTTGCTGACTTTTAAATGGAGAGCATTTTTTTTCTTCCAGTTTTTTTGAGATATAATTGCCATACAGCACTGTATAAGCTTAAGGTGTACAACAGAATGTTTTGACTTACATACATCATGAAATGATTACCACAGTAGGTTTACTGAACACCCATCATCTCATATAGATACAACACTAAAGAAGTAGATTTAATTTTTTTTTCCTTCTGATGAGAACTCTTAGGATTGACTCTTAACAGCTTTCATTTACAATGTACAACAGTATTCATTATCTTTATTGTGTTGTACATTACATCCCTGGTACTTATTTATAAATGCAAGTTTGTACCTTTTGACTACTTTCATCTAATTCCCCCTCCCTCCACCACTCCCCACCCCAAGCCCACCCCCTGCCTCTGATAACCATGAATTTGATCTCTTTTTCTGAATTTGTTTGTTTGTTTTTGAAGTGTGATTGACCCGCTACACTGTGTTAGTTCCTGGTACACACCATGGTGATTCGCTATTTCCATACATTTTGAAGTGATCACGATGATAAGTCTAGTTGTCATCTTTCACCAAACAAAATATTATATAATTATTGACTGTATTCCCCATACTGTACATTTCATACCTGTGACTCAATATTTTGTAACTGAAAGTTTGTACCTCTTAATCTCCCTCACCTATTTCTCCCTCTCCCCAACCCACCCAGAGAGTAAATTTTTATATGCAGATAATTTGATAAGAGGAATTTTTGATTGAAGTAGATATACAATATTCATATTTAACTGGAGTATAAATTAAAGTGTTAGTTAAACTTGCTGTCTTCAGTCTTTCTCCCATTCTGTCTTGAATCTCCTCTAGTCAGCACTTTTCCCACCACAGTCAGCCACAGCTGCTCCTTTCAAGGCCATCAGTGGCAGCATCGTTACTAAAGCTAGAGGTTTTCAGCCCTTGTCTTCATTGATATGTGTCAGTTAAGCACCCTCTTCTCTGTGAAATATTTTGTTCACTTGACTTACTGAAGGATGGATTCCACCTCTCCTTTTATTCTTTGCTAGTTCTTCCTCATTTCTCTGACCTTTCACCTCTTTGTTCAAAGAAGTGAGATCAAAGCCTCAGCTCAGTCATTGGGCTTCCTTTCTTCCCTAGATAATCTCAGTCAGCCTCATGACTTTAAATATTATTATATGCTAATAACTCCCAAATTTGTAACTCTAACCTGGACTTACTCCCTGAATTTTAAGCAGTTTGTTTAACTACCTACTTAACATCTCCATTTGAATGTTGACAGGCATCTCAGGTTAACTATGTCTAAAGCAACTTTTGACATTGCCCCCAACTTACTCTTCCCATCTCAATTAATGGAAACTTAACCAGGCCAGAAACTTCAGAAATACCCTTGACTCATTCCTTCTTTCACATTTCACTTGTAATTGACAATAAATCCTGTCAATCTTAACCTTCAAAGTATATCAAGACCTCTCTTTTTTTCTTTTTTAACCATTCCCAGCCATTGTCATTACCTGGTCTGAGCCACCATCATCTCTCTGATGGTTACTGCAGTAGCCCACCTGCTTTCACCCTTTCCTTTTTATGGTCTTCTTTTAACTCAGCCGCCACAGAAATAGTTTTAAAAGCAAAAAAAAAAAAATCATATTTCACCTTAAAAATTATTGAACACCTATGATGTTTAATATTATTATGAACTATACCTATAATAAAAAAACAATGTGCTTTTCTTTGGTTCTAAATATGATGCTGTTTGACGTATCATTAATTTGAAGATGATTGTGTTGATGCATTTATGGCAAACCATTTATATTCTGTCATCTCAGTGCCCAGGTCTCAAATTTGAAGGATAATTGAGTGGCCTACAGTTAATGTCTGTATGTGCAAACAGTGAGTTTCCAAGCCTTCACAGCTGCCATGGTCTGAATGTATTTTCCCAAAATTGAAAGATGATGCTATTAGGAGATGGGGGCCCTTTGTGAGGTGATTAGGTCATGAGGGAAGAGCTCACATAAATGGGATTAGTGCTCCTAGGAAAGAGGCTTTAGAGAGACCTCTTGCCCAATTCCACCGTGTGGGAACCCAGCAAGAACGTGCCAGCTATGAACCAGGAAGAGAGTGCTCATGTTTACCATGCTGGTGGTGCCTTGATCTTGGACTTCCAGCCTCCAGAACTGTAAAAAATAAATTTCTGTCATTTATAAACCCCCCCAAAGCATAATTCATATTATATCTGCACATGATAGCTATCTCTTTCAAAGTAAAGGCTACAGAGTCTTACATGATTGACTGCCTCTCCGCCACCAGTTTTCCTTTTACTCACCACCTCACTCTGTTCTAGCCCTACTGGCCTAGACATACAAGGCATACCTTAGGCCCTTTGCACTTGCTATTCCCTCTGTCTGAAATTCTTTCCTCCCAGAATCCACAGTTAAGTCCCTCACTCCTTTCAGGTCCTTAATCAAAAGTCACCTTTTCAGTGATCCCTGATCTCCCTATCTAAATCCATCCCCCAGCATTTCCTGTCTCTCCATCCTTGTTTATATTTGCTCAAGGAGGGGGAAATGAATAATCTGATACCAAGATACATAACAACTAAAACCTACTGAATGCTTACTATATGCTAGACACTGTTCTGAAAGCCCATTCATTTCTTACAGCCAGCTATAAAGTAGGCACTAGTGTTCTTCATATATTCAGCGTAAAATACTCAGGAACAGATAGGTTAAGAATTTAGCCAAAGGACAGGTGGCAGAGTCAAGATTCTAACAAGGCAGTTGACAACAGAGCCCACGGGACACTTTTAACTACAGCACTATGTCTTTCCAGATTTTCAAAATAAACTCTCTGGAAAGATGCTTCACATTTATCTTATAGCTTCGTATAGCCCCTGGTGCTCCACTGTAAAGGCCACGTGTGCGTCAGTTTGAGAAGCGTGGAGCTAAAAGATCACTCAATAAAAATAAATCAAACAGGCAGTTATCAGGAAAGAAATCAATATATATAGATATAATTAGAAATAACTTGAAACAATAAAGTAATACTGTGGGTGGGTGTAGTGAGCACCTTTTTATAAAGAAGGTAAAAGAATTTGCTAATGAGTGGGGACTCTGGTTTGAGAACTCAAGCCTACCAAAAAAGCAGGGTTCCCCAGAATCAGCCATTCAGATTACTTGTCTAACAACCTTTGGACTGCTCTAACAACCACGATCAGTTTCTTTAAACATACCTATATGTATAGGGAATTTCCTAACATTCATATGGCTGTGTACCTTTGTGTTATCTGTGCATGTGCATACTGTATTGGGTGGGTGCTTTTATCTCATTTCCTTCTGTTCACTGTGGAACTGGTGTTGACCCAGGTTTATACATCACCCAGTGTCGAAATCTTGATCTGGCGTTTCAGTGACTTGGTTCAGTCAAATCAAAGGACTGTTCTTTTCTGAAAAATGCATCTCTTATGATGTTAGCTTGTACATGTGTGATGCTCTACAATTTTACACAGCACTAAATGAGGTGACCTGAATAATACTAATCTTTAAGTAAGGATCTTTTCTGAACTCTAATTTGTGTGGTATAGGTAATAAAGAGAAAAGAAACATCTCTGCCTCCTACAGTGAAATTGATCTTTCTAAAACTCCTGAAACATACTGTTTCAGAGTAGGAAAATAATTTGATTCAGATACTAGAATCATAGGAAAATATTTTTCTCAAATTGAGGAGAGAACATACGTAAATAAATTTGGTATCCAAAATGCATTATATTTATATTTAATATTTGAAATCAAAATATACTAAAATAAAAATTTCAAAAACGAGAATTCATATTTATAAAAGATATATTGCTTGATATGCCCTCTGCTATAGCATGAGAAAAGGAGGTAAATTAATGAAACTTCTACCAGGATACTGCTCATCTCAGCACCAAGTAAAGGAAATAAATTACACTTTAGTCATTAAAGTACTACAAGTATCAGAAGCAAAAATAAACCCCAAATAGAAAGAATAAATTCAAGTTAGAGATTTCATTTCAAATTCTATCAATAGGAAGAAGACTCTTATTTTACCTGCTAAGAACAAATATTGAAGGGAAAATTGTTTATCAGTAGTAAGGCCAGAAAACTACATTTTCCCCTCCTTGAGCCATACCACCTGACTCTTCCTGACTTCTGAAAAGTGCCAATAAATACTTTTTTCATTCACTGTATTCCGAGACTTTCTGGTATCCTTTTCCATTCATATAAGTATGCTTTTTGTAACACTGACAACTTCTATAGATACAAAGAGCAAGTGCTTCACTCATTCAAACCAATTTTCATGGTGGCAGTGGGAAATAGCCTACTTTCTGTATTTGTTACAATTGCCAGAGGCTCTTCCATAACTAACGTTGCTACCAAAAAATGATTTCTTCTTCTCTATTTTCTCTACAGAAATCATCTATGATGTTGATCTAGCTAGTAAATTGTGTTTTTTTAATTACGTATATAAAATCATAAGCATTTTAATGATACTTTAATACTGTTTTTCCAGTTATATTTATGATCTTACCATATTGTTAGGCAATAGCTTTGACTTTGAACCTAAAATAGAAGTACAAATAAGAAAAACTGAGATGAAAATTAGCTTCTTGAGCTTTTTATTTCTCATTCCTTGTCATTTTTTCACCAGTACTTCTCTCCAGATGACACTACTTTTCTATTTAACAAGATTTAGTAAAAGTGCTGCTCATGACAAAAATTGAGGGAGCTAGATATCCTTTTCAAAAGGAAATATGAATTAAATTAAATGTGCACTTTGACTTTATCTTATTCATCTGCTTTAGTTTATTCATCTGCTGATTGGAAATGCCTTTTTTCGAACTTTGACTTGTGGTGACATTGAGATCACATTAAATAATTAACTGAGTAATGAACTTAATTGACATCAAACCACTTAAAGAATTCTTTTTTCTGAATCTGCCCTCCTTATAGATATGTTCTTCCTAGTCTTAAAACTAACTGCCTTTTTAATTTGGAATAAATCTCAGCATTGGAAGAGAGTTTAAACATAATCTAGAACTCTGCAACAAAGGTTATCCGGTCCACTTACCCATTCAGCAATTGGTCCTGCAGGGTCCCTGTCAAGTGTAAAGCCATTCTGTACTTGGATACCTTATGAGAAACAAATGGCCTCCTAAGATAGCACATAACATTTTTGAAGAGTTCTTCTTACTAGCAAGTTATTTCCTGTATTAAATCAATCTTTTTTAAAAACATTATGAAAATAACATATGCACATGATAAAAGAAATTTAACCCAATTTAACCCCCAAAAAAGGAAGATACAATAAAAATTTGTCTCCTTTTGGCCCCTAACCTATCCCTTCCTCCAGCCATCCCACCATTTATTTATCAGATGTCATCTCCATTAGCAGTTCTTTATCCTCTTTCCCTTTGTAATAACATATACACACACACATTCTCACACACACTTTTTTTATGGGAACACAATATGCATATGACTATACATAAATATATGTGGGATTATATAGTCTATACATACTCTACAGTATATATAACAAACATATTCTATGGGGATGTAGTCATTATTTTAATATTTACTGAGATAGAGTTAACATCCCATGCAGTTCACTGAGTTACAGTGTACCAGTCAGTGATTTTTAGTACAATCATATATGTGCAACGATCACGATCACCACAACCAATATTAGAACATTCTCATCACCTCAAAAAGAAACTCCATACCTACCTCCTTGTCCTGTCACCGTGCCCACAGCTCTAAGCAATCGCTCATCTCCTTTCTGTCTCTGTAGATTTACATATTCTGGACACTTCATATAAATGGAATTACTTAATACAGTCTTTTGTGACTAGCTTTTCTCATTTAGCATGTTTTAAAAGTTTTAAAAGTTGTAGCTTGTGTTTTTTTGGTGGCCCATTATACCATTGTATAGATATACTACGTTTTGTTTATTCATTTATCAGTTAATGGACATTTAGATTGTTTTCACCTTTTGGCTATTATGAATAATGCTGCTATAAATATTCATGTACACATTTTTGTGAACATTTATTTTTTATTTCTCTTGAATATATAGGAGTGAATTCTTGGATCATATGGTAATTCTTTGTTTAACCGTTGAGGAACTGCCAGACTGTTTTCCAAAGTGGCCGTACCATTTTGCATTCCCCCCAGCAGTGTGTGAAGGTTTTGATTGCTCCACATCCTTCACCGCAGTTGCTATTTTCTTTGATTCTTGCTGTCCTAGTGGCTGTAAAGTGGTGTCTCGTGGTTTTGATTTATTTTTCTCTAGCTAATGATGTCAAGGATCATTTCATGTGCTTATTGGCTATTTGTATATTTTCTCTGGAGAAATACCTATTTCTATCCTTTGCCTATTTTTTAATTGGGTTATTTGTTTTTATTAACTGAGTTGTGTGAGTTCTTTATATATTCTAGATATAAGTCCCTAATGTTTTGCAATTATTTTTACCCATTCTGAGTCATTTTTTCACTTTTTTGGTAGTGTCTCTTTCTGCACAAGTTTTTAATTTTGCTGAAGTCCAATTTATGTTTTCCTTTTCATTGTTTCCCTTTCATTTCATATTTTTAGTGTCATATCACAGAATCAATTGCCAAATCCAAGGCCATGAGGATTTACCCCTGTTTTCTACTAAGCGTTTTATGGTTTTAGAGCTTAACTTTTGGTCTTTCATCTATTTTGAGTTAATTTCTGTATAATGGTATGAAATAAGGGTCTAACTTCATTCTTTTGCATGTGGCAGTCCAGATGTCCCGGTACCATTTGTTGAAAAGACTTCTTTCCCTGTTGAATGGTATTGGGACCCTTGTAGAAAATTAGTTGATTATAAACACATGGGTTTATTCCTGGACTCTCAGTTCTCTTATTTTATTATCTGTATGTCTGTCCTTATGCCATTGCTACTCTGTCTTGATTATTGTTACTTTCTAGTAAGTTTTGAAATTGGAGCATGTAAATTCTACTTTGTTCTTTTTTAAGATTGGCTGTTTGGAGTCTCCTGCTATTCCATATATATTTTAGAATCAGCTTGTCAATTTCTACAAAGAAGTTATCTGGGATTCTATAGGGATTACACTAAAATACTTTTCTAAATATACTTGATTTTTTTTAAAATGCAAACAGGTCAAAAGGGTTTATGATAGAAAGTTCCCTTCACCAGAGACAACCAAGTTACTCTCAAAAAATTCATTTTGTATTCTTCTAGAAATTGAAAATGGAACATAGTATTTTGCTTTCTGTCGTTCTCATTTTTTGTTTGTTTGTTTGTTTTTATCTTCTTGAGAGTAGTCCCTGTCAGGAATTGCATATCTGCTTCTTTTTAAAATGACTGCATAGTATTTTGTACCATAGTCTATAACCAGTCCTTTCTTACAAACCTTAAGGTCTTGCTTTTACAAACTACTGCAGTAAAAACCTTGTGTATACAAATTTTGCCCACACTCATGTATTTTGGCAGAAGAGATTACCAGGAGTGGAAAACTGCTGGGTCAAAGGATATGTATATTTTAAATTTTGATAGATACATCATTTAGGCTTGGTTATGCTGCCGTAACAAACTGTATCTTTAAACAACAAAGGTTTATTTCTAGCTCACTTGACATAGATTAGCTGGTGGGCTCTGTTCTGCATCATCCTCACTCAGGTACACAGGTCGAGGAAAGCTACATCTGCATGCTTCCGTCCTTGTTCAGGCAAGACAAAGGAAATACAGCATGTCAGAACAGACTCCTCATTCAGCTCCAACACGTTACTCTTCAGAAAAGACAAGTCCATGTAGCCATACCTAATTCAGAGTAAAGGGGGAGGCACAATTCTGTGGTATACCTGGAAGGCAGAGCGCCAGAAATAGTTGGTGAAGGACGCTAATGACTGCCTCAGTACGGGTTGCCAGTTTTAATTTTGAGACCCTCTAAAGAGATTCTGCCAGCTTATGCTCCCATATTTATAAATGGGGAGCATTTTTGGCAACACTTATAAAAATGTTCTTTTCTCTTCTCTCCACCCATCATTGTGTAAGTGATTGAAAAAAATACATCTTTGTCAGGTCTGATAGGTTAAAATGTACTGTTTAGGTGTTTTTTAATTTGCATCTTTAAATATGAGTGAGGCTAAGCATCCTTTCATATATTAATTTTTAAGCCACTTGTATTTCTTATTTTGTGAACTTGCTTGTTTTGTGCCTAATCTGTTTTTTTCTAATATGTTTTTACTTTTGTATATTCAAACTTATTAATATTTTTTCCTTCTGGCTTCTGGGTTTTGCTTATATCTTATTTAGAAAGCTCTTCTCTAGTTCAAGATTTTGAAAAAAGAACAGAAATCTTGTATTTTTTCTTTAGCTATAGTGATACTTCTTGACACTATATTGAACTGGCCTCATTTCTCTCTCATGTGACATCCCTTCAAAAACTTGAAAATAACTGCCATACCCTCTGGTAAAGTATACACCTTTCTAAGCTGTGAACACCCCCAGTTCCTACCATGATTCATCTAGTTCTGTTTCCTTGAGGCACTTCTGGTGTCTCTAGGCCTGTTTTCTTTTTCTCTAAACTGAAAGTCTTAGTATCTATATCTTAAGATTGCATGCAGAGTCTTAATTATGTGCAAATAAATGCCAACAAAGTTATCTAGCAGCAGTCCCATGTTCATCTGTTATTAATACTAATATATAAATAATTTAAATTTCTTAAAAACAATTACAAAGATTAAGCATCATTATTCATAGTTTTATGGTAAAACATCTTGCCCAGATTATAGCCCCAGTTGCAGCATTGTTGCAGGGTCTGACTTCATACTGTCCTTAAAAGGAGCAAAATAATTAAAACATCAGCATGCTTTATTTTAAAGAGTAACTGCCATCTCTGAGTCTTTCTTGACTCAGTCACCAAATAAGTGACTGTAATTATACAGTAGTGTATAAGACACCTAGAAATCTCTGCTGTCAGCAGGTAGAGGGTAGAAAAATCTTGATTTATTTTAGAATCTGACATTGTGCCTTGTTAGGTACAATGACTTAGGCATGTACCTGACTTAGGCATCTAAAATTGTCCTGATGGACAAAAATTTTAAAGATACAAGAAACAAGTGTTTTACATTTCCAATGGCAAACTTTCTCTCTTCTTCCTCTCCTTTTTTTTTTCTATTAAGCCTAAGATCTTTGTATCCATAAATGCTTGGGTATGTTTTCCAGTGGAAAAGGCTTTTTTTAATATACACATTCAATTCTCTGCCTTTTTTTTTTTTTTAACTTGTGAAGAAATTAGGTGTCATTTACACTTACAAAAAGCCTAAAATTAGTAACACTGTCTGAAACTTCAGGGTTTTTTCTATTTACAAATAAAGTTGAATAACTAAGAAATTGTCTCCATTGTTTATTGGAAGCTGGCAAAAGTTGGGTAAAAATTCTAAGTTTTCTGAAATTGCTGTATGAAACATCTAGTGTGCCTGTAGGGAATGCTTCAAGAGTCCCAGTATGTATTTGAATTACCTGTCAGTTGTTTTAACCACCACCAGAGGGAGTTGCATGCTTAAATCTTTATCCATTAAAATTAAATTTTGACTGAAGAAGATTTAAAAGGTACTGATTTTTTTTCCTCTATCTGTTAGTCTTCCTCCTTTTTTTAATCTATTTAAGGACACTGAGTAGAAGTTAAGTTTGGAATCATTGTATGATTGAAATAGTAAATACATTCCTTATTTCTTTGGTAGAACTAGCATATAAAAGAGCCATCTTTCTGCAGTGTCAGCAGAAAAGCCTTGCCATATTTCACAATGTAGTAAATCTTGCTAAGTAAAAAATATTAAAAGTATTGACACAACATTGTAAAATGATTATAAATCAATAAAAAATGTTAAAAAAATATTAAAAGTAAACATTCAAGGAGACTTGAAAATAAATAAGTTTTTGTTTTACCAATATTTCTATTTCTTGGACATAAAATTAGTATTTTACTATCCATTAAAAGTCAAATTCTTGTTATTATTTTACATTTAGTAGATATTTATCAGTTGCCTATAGTTTTCAGGGTTAAAACTAGATAGTAGGTGATACAAAAATGTTTACCCTCAAGGAGATGGCAGTTTAATTGAGAGATGTACTTAATAATGAAAAATCTAAAATACTGAATTTTTCCAAGTGAAAAATGAAATGGACTCATCTGACAAAAAGAGATTCCCCTTTAATGTGATAATAATTTGTAAGTAGAAAATAATTATATATAAGCTCTTGAAGTAGTTTGTTCCCTTAACTTTGTTTTCTTGTTTCATACTTCATTCATGATATTAATTTATTGATATTCATGATATTAATTTATTTAATGTCCTTTGAACAAGTAGTACAAAAATAAACTTAAACTCCATTACTATTCAGATTATTTTGGATTCCAGAATAGCAGAAATTTAATGGGCTTTTGGCTGAATAAAATATTACAATGCAAATATCACAAATGAAGCTGCAGCACAGTCTTTACCTATTCCTTATTATGGTCTAACTACTTGTATATAATTAGATATTTTAATTTTATCAAAGTGTACATATTTGTATACATATATGTTTTTTATATGGTAGTCTGTAACCACAATGATATGTGTAAGTGTAGGTCCTTTTTTTTTTTCTTTTTTTAACTCATCCTTGTTCTACATTCACTGGACCCATTCAGTTTAAAGGCTAGTGTCTCCCTTCAGACCTGGAAATCTTCTGCTTCCAGTTTCTCATTGTCTCTATCTAGAACTTATTTTAATCAGCTATTTAACATCCTGGGCCAATTTTCTGTTCATTTCTCACTGTCATATTCTCAATATATTTCACCTGCTCGTCTTTCTGTTCTATTGTTGAGATTTCCTTAAATCTACTTTCAACCCATGTATGAAATGTTTATTTTAGCAGTGAGGTTTTTAATTTCTAAGAATTAGTTCTCTGGTTCCTTTTTCCTAGCATATTGTTGTTTATGAGTGCTTCTTGTCTCAGATATCTTAATGATAGTAATTAGAAATTAAGTTCTCGTCTCTCCTAAATTATCTCCACTTAATCTGGGTTAAACCTTTCTCTTTGTTTATCGAGATCTTTGACATGTCAAATGTTCCTCAGATGTGTGGTAATCTTGGCCAGTAGTTCATGTTTAGGAATGAAGGACCATGAAGGCTAACTGAAAACCCTGTGTAAGAAAGTGAGACTTAGTCACTTGGTCAGCTTTGCTTTGTGATGAATGAGTAAGTGAGGAGCCATCTGCTACAAGAGAACACTTCACCATCACTACCTAGCATTCTTTGTGTATGGGCACCAGCTTGAGAAATGGTTTTGGGGGAACCTTAAGAATAAGCATGCCGCTAATCTGCCCTTCCGTAGGATAAGGAGAGGTTGACCATTCTGTGAGCAGACATCCAGTTAAGCCCCCTTCTTGTCCTTCCTCACTTCTGCCTCCTGCTGTTACCTGCGTTCCTCAAAGCCGAGAGCCTCTAGATTTCTGCAGGGTAAGGTTGTCTGTGGTTTTTCTCCTTGTCTATGATGAGACTGTAGCCTTCTCCGCCCTACTTCATTAGTCTTCCCCACTTCATCTGCTTTCAGCCTTCCAGAAACTCGTTGAAGTCTCTTGTCAATAAATTGCCTTCTTCCTTTATGCCATTGTTGGATTCTGTCAGTTTTAGTTCTCTGTCATTTTCATGGGGTTCCAGGAGGAAGATTATATAAATACAATGCTTAATCATCTTTATATAAATACAATGCTCGGTCAGTCATCTTTACATCAAAGTCCTGTCTGATATAACTGATTCTTCATATTTGGCTTTTAAATTCCATGTTAGTCCATATGTAAATTAACGATAGGAATGACGAGAGTTTTTCCTTTAGCTTACCCACTGGAGTCTGTGTAACAAATTACCCCTTCTGTCTAAGTACATATTACTAGATTGTGCATGAGCCTAATTCATCTGTATGTGTAGTTGATATTATTTTGTTTGTAACAGTCTTTTCATATGCCAAAACAAAGAAAACCCAAAAAGCCAGTCTAAAGGATTTATTCAAATTCCTGTTCATAGTCATTTCCCATAACAGAGATGAAATTTTCTAGCCTCATCCCACAACTACAGCCCTTGTTTTGTAAGCCTTCCTGACTCTCTTCTGAAGCTATCTCCTTCTTTTGGACCCTGAAAGTATAACTGTCATATTTCTTTCTCCCCAATCAACCCCCAACTCTTTTTCATTTAGTGGAAGCTGATTAGAGCCAAAGTGTTCATAAATAAACACTGTAATTATTATTCTTTATTATAAGTCTAGTAATGTTTCTTAGTGGATGTGTCTTATGTCATATTTTGTACAGTAAAGGTTAAAATTGCAGTCAAAACCATAACTAGAGAAAAAAAGTTTAGCTTTAGCTGAATTTTCATAGGGTTTTTTTTTAGAAATTCGCCTTGACACTCCTTTGTAATTCATCTTTCTCAGATTCCTATCTAAAAATGCCATACCACAAATGAAAAATGAACTACACACATGAAAATCCAGGCACTTAATAGAGAAATCAAGATCACATCTCTCTTCTACTATATTCAGAGCATTTTTTAGCTTGTTTATAATTAAGACATACTTAAGAGATCCTGAATAGTCTAAAGATTAGGTTTGTCATTTCTAATATAGTCATAACTCTGCTTTACGATTTTGTTTTCACTAGAAAAAAAGATTTCTTAAAGAAGTTCTAAAATAGTGGATTCACAGTATTTTAGTTTAGGGTTTCAGTCTAATCATAGTAGTTATCTTGCCTTTACTCCCAAAGGCAGGCCACATCTTTAGCCATTGCAGAACCTCCTTTCTATGTGAATTCCCAAAGATGTAGTATTTCTTCTGTTTCAGAAACATTCTGAAGAATTTACTCTTAAACTTCAAAACATACTTATGACAGTACCTTTAGCAATTGTGACTCCTTCTCTCCTAAATCTTTTTCTGAATCAGATTTTTATCTCCTAATGTAGGCCTTCTATGTAGCTTTCAGCTTTTTTTCCTGAAATGAATATTGCTACACTGACTTTATTTCAATTTTATATTTGCGTCATATATCAATTTCAGAATATCTCTAGCTGCCTTCAAGGTTTTCTCTGTATCTTTGGTTTTCAGTAGTTTGACTATGATGTGTCTAGGTTTTGCTTTATTTTGCTTTACTGTTTACTTGGAGATCTCTGGGCTTCTTAGATCTGTGGTTTAGTGTCTTTCATTAATTTTAGAAAATGTTTAGCCATTATCTCCTCACATATTTCTTCTGCCTTATTTTTCTGTTCTCCTTCACCAATTACATGTATTTTACACTATAGACTGATGTTGTTTCTCACCTCTTAGGTACTTTGTTCTTTTTCCCTCTTTTTCTTTGTGTTTAATTTGGGTAACCCCTGTCTTCAAGTTCACTGATTCTTCTGTATCCAGAGTGCTGGTAAGCCTGTTGAAGGAATTCTTTATCTCTGATAACCATATTTATTTCTAGCATTTGACTTTTTTTTTTGTAATTGCCATCTCTCTTCTCAAATTACCCCATCAGCTCCTACATGCTGTCTACCTTTTTACCTAGATCCTTCAACATGTTAATCAGTTATTTTTAAATTCTCTGACAAGTACTTTCAGCATCTGGGTGCTCTTTGAGTATGGTTCTATTGATTGCTTTCTCTCTTTATGATAAGTTGGATTTTTTTCTCTCACTTTTCTATGTATCTGTTAATTTTTTATTGAATGCCAAATATTGTGTGTAAAGAAACAGAAGAGACTGAGATAAATAGTATTTACATCCAGAAACTAGAATATCTTTTTTTCCTGTCAGGATATTAGTGTGAAGGAGGTTGAGTCGATTTAGGCAGGAGGGGAGCTTGGTTTGGATTTTGTTGTTGCCTTAAGTGCATCACAGTCTTCATGTATCTCCAGCAATTAGCTGCTCTTTGTGTCTCTTAGAGTGCTGCCTAAAGTGCAAAATATTACTTTACTTTAGTCCCCTTTATTTTTTTTTTAACCTTTCTGTGCTGTGGTGGGTCTCTAGGCCATAGTTTGCTAGCCCCTTGTTTTTAGAGCTTTGTTCTTGGGCCACATCCCCCTTATCTCCACCCCTCCCCCCATCTCTCCTACCTCTGTAATATAAGCTCCAGTAGGGCAGAGTTTCTTACCTGTTTTGTTCATTGATTTCCAGAGTACCTACAACAATGCCTGACACATTGTAGGCTCTCAGTATATTGAAAGAATGGGTTAGTGAATTATGTTTTAAATTTTTTTTTAATAAACAGCCTGTAGCTGTTGATCTCTTGTATCTTTACAGATACATTTAATTAGATTTATTGTGATTACTGTTACATATGGAATTATTCCTGTCATTTTTTGCTTTTCCAATTCTCTTTTCCCTCCTTTCCTACCATTAAGTTTAATCATATTTTCTTTATTTCTCCTTTTCCTTTTAGTTTAGAAACTGTATTCTGTTTAGCTTCCTCTAGTGGTGATCCCTGAATATTTAACATGTATATTTGATTTAGCAAATTGGAGTTTTCTTTCTAAATACTTTCAAAATCTTAGAATGTTTTTCCTCTGATCTGTGTATTTCCAATTTCTTGTTATTCTTTTCTAATATTTTAGTTTTACTTTGTTTTGAACAGTCTGTACCACCCCACCCACTGCCATGATCTTTTTCCTTCATTTTATAGTTAGAACTTTTTCTTAGATTTATTCATCTCATTTCTTCCTTTTATATTAATTTCCTTCTTACCAAAAAACATTTTTAGTAGTTCTTTAAGCAGCCATCCATGGTTTGTATATTTCCCCAAGCTTTATCTCTTTATTCATCCCTCCTCTAATTTAGTTAGGGGAACTAATTATTCCATTATCTTCTGGAATATTTCTTTTCTTTACCAGCTATCAGATTTTGCCTCTTCTCCATTCTCTATTGTCTCCTTTTGGAACTGCTTTTTATATTTATGTAAAATTTTTTAACTCCCCTTTCATGTTTTTTTTTTTCCCATCACTTTAATTTCTGTGTATTCTGAGTAATAATCACAGATTTATCTTCCAGGTCACTAAATGTGTCTTTGACTATATCTAATCTACTATTTTAATCTATTTGTTTGACTTTTTCATTTCAGTGACTATTTTTCTTTTCGAGAGGTGGTACTTTTCCAAATCTTATTCATAGTAACTTTTTCTTTTATTATATTTTAGTTTCTTCTGTTATGGTTATAATCATCTTAAGCAGACTTCCATAGCTTCTTTCAGACTATTATATAATCTTTAAGTTTAGGGGAACTCCTTTGGGGCCATTGATTCTCATAGTAGATGGTTTTCTTGTTTGGTCATACTTTTCTACGGAGAGCTGCTCTTCACTGAAGATTTTTCCTTTGTGGATCCCATAGTACTAGCTCCCTCGTAGTGGAAGGGGGTTGCCAGAGCACTTTGCATTTGCTTCTGCCAGTTACCCCAAGGAAGTCACCAGCCTGGGGCTTATTGTTATAATAACTTCTCACCCTGAGGTTCTCTCTTGCCCTCATGGTAAATTTTGACTACTCAAAGTATAAGTTGTGTTTCATTTTCTCAGGAAATCTATTCTTATACCCTCTCCATATATAATATTGAATAATATCACAAAAGGGGGAGGGTATAGCTCAAGCGGTAGGTCACATGCTTAGCATGCATGAGGTTATGGGTTCAATCCCCACTACCTCCTCTAAAAATAAATAAGTAAAACTAATTACTCCCCCAACAACAACAAAAAAATTAAAAATTAAATTAAAAATTATATATATCACAAATCTATATCTTATTTCTAATTTTAGCACAAACATAAATTATCACGTAGTCATTAGAACCACTGAATAAATGTGTCTTTAAAAGTTTTTTTTTTAACATATTTAGGAAAATATATAAAAAACCATTTAGGGAGAAAATCTCCACTCGTTTTAAGAAATGCTGCTTTTAAATAATCATTAATTTGAACAAATGTCTAATTAATACTATTTTTAAATAAGTTGGTAGGTAGTCAGAGTTTAGAAATGAAAGAAAGTATATTATGTACTCTTAGTTCTCCTTTGCTGTGCCCTACATTCCAACTTTGTGCCCCGGTATTTCTTTTTTTGGAGGGGAGTTAACTAGGTTTATTTATTCATATATGTATTTTTTTAGTGGAGGTACCAGGGATTGAACCCAGGACCTTATGCATGCTAAACACTGTGTTCTACCACTGAGCTATACCCTCCCATCCCCCTGTGCCTCCATTGTCCTACTCGGAAAATAACAGCCCATCCCTCATCTTCTTTTAAGAGAATAAATAAACCCTAGTGCAGAATTCTAATATTTTGGAAATAAGAGGGATAGACCTCTGCAATTCAAATAAAATAAATTAATAAAAGCCTGACAAAACAAGCTTGGGAATAGGTAGGAATGTGCAAAGACACAGCAAGTTTTCTCCCAGTAACATGTATACCTCCAGAATCACCTCCCTATATTCATAGAATATATATTAAAATAGGAGAAAGAATACCAAGATATTTGTGTATCAAAATCAGTCTTGGTTTTTACAACTTGAAACATAATGCCCTGGTATTCTTTTCTTCCAGTAAATCAGAAAGGAGAATTACAGAGAGAAATACCTGTGGGTTATATTAGTGTCAGATTTTTGTTGGGAAAAATTATCTACTATTTAAAGTTCATTTTAAAGTACGTCAGCCTAATTAGCTTCCCACACCCCACACCCCAATTCTGTTTCAAGTACACTGCTAGATTGAATGGCCTGAATGTACCTTAGTGTGCTGTAGCCTTTTCCTTATCTTACAGATACGTGGAAATTTGAGTTGGATTGAAGATGACTGTGTTTAGCATTAATCTAATCTATTTAATCTGCTTGACTTTTTAATTACTATTTTTCATTTTTAGAAGTTACTGTACTTTTCCAGTAACTTCAGATCTTCCTGTTTTCTCATGGTAGCATCATCCATCCCATGCTGCCTTTTCTATTAATTTAATTGAATTTAAATTTAGTATTTTTCAATTTAAATTGAAGTATAGTTGACTTACAATATGTTAGTTTCAGGTGTACAGCAGAGTGATTCATTTATAGATATGTGTGTGTGTATCCTTTTTCAGGTTCTTTTCCATTATAGTTTATTACAAGATACTGAATATAGTTCCTTGTGCTATATACTAGGTCCCTGTTGTTTATCTGTTTTATATTAGTAGTGTGTATCTGTTAATCCCAAGCTCCTAATTTATCCCTCCCTTAAACTGCCTTTTAATAGAAGTGATTCAGGTATCTTCAGTTCCAGTCCAGTATCCTTAAAAGTGAGGCTCACCTTGTCCAGAGATGGCAAGAACTTGTATCAGTTTTTATGACTTAATAAGCTTCATGTGACAAGACTGATTGATTATTTTCTGTCTTTAAAAATCTTAGAAAGACATTTTCACAAAGTGTAATTGGATTATAAGAAAATGTAAATGTTTGATTTATCTGAATGGTATTGTTTTTAATTTGCAGTTTGAGCAATTTAATGTTAACATTCATGTGAATTGAAATCAGTCAGTTTTATTTGTTGCAGACATCAAAATGGATTTAACCTAACCCACATTCCCTTCTAAAATATCTGTAAAATGTTCATATTAGGATACCTTATGCATAGTCCAAACAGGTCAGACTTTTTGGAGTAGAAGGCTTATCCTTTCAAAGGGTCTGATGTGAATTTAAAAGTAGTACGTAGGTTAACTGACTAGAGCCTGTAGAGAAGCAGTAGGCGAAAATACTGTCTTTGGCCATATAAACCACCTCTCAAATTAAAGTGAGTGATATTTGCATGCCTAAATAATTAAAATAAGTTTTAAGTTAAAATTTTTGAAATTTTAAATGTTTAAATTCTCAGTATTTTGTTTTATTGTTATCTTTGGGATTCTTGGCAGCCTCTTGTTTGTTACAGAAATAGGCATTTGTTTTGTTTTCCCAAGGCAGTTTAAAGGTTAATTGACTAAACTGGGAGGGTCCTCATTGTTACTAATATGTATTGCAGCTCTATTGGTACATCAGAAGGCCAGAATGGAACGACTTCAAAGAGAACTTGAGATTCAAAAGAAAAAGCTGGATAAACTAAAATCTGAGGTCAATGAAATGGAAAATAATCTAACTCGAAGGCGTCTGAAAAGATCAAATTCCATATCCCAAATACCTTCAGTAAGTCTTTCTAAAACTGTTGTGACTGCTGTGCTTGAACATGAGAATAGGCAATCTGTCATAAGTATAAAAGCTTGATCTAGTTTGCTAGAAATGCTCTTAATTCATACTTGTTTTTCCCTTGCAAAACTCTACTTTTTCTGAACTAATGACACAAGAATTCGATGTAGATCCTTCTCACATGGAATTATTTTTCAGCTTGAAGAAATGCAGCAGTTGAGAAGTTGTAATAGACAACTCCAGATTGACATTGACTGCTTAACCAAAGAAATTGATCTTTTTCAAGCCCGAGGTAAAGTTCAGCGCATACTCAGCTGAAATTCTTCATATTAACTTACCAACTCTTCCTGTAGCTGGAAACAGACTTATCAGTTGTTATCTTACTGTTTCATATTTGACTTTGGAGCCAGATAGGGCTAAAGAACTCTTGGATTTTTATTTTCTCTTACCTTCCCCCCCAGAAGTATTTGCCAAAACCCATTAAGCTGAAAGATGATTTATTTCATTTTATTTTAGTAAGTAAGCTGTTTATCTTGGAACATTCATGGAAAATGCCATATCTTAACTTTGGAGAGAAAAAGTTAGTGCTAGTCTGAAAACTATGATTCTTGAACTTGTTCCTTTTGTTTAAAATCTGAACCATTATATTACATTAGTACAAGATTTTTATACTTACTTGAGGCCAGGCCACTTAGTTGCTTATGATGATGTTTAGTCATTTAAAATTATATTTTAAATTTTTAAATTTTAGATTATCTTGTCACATAGAACAGGGGTCTAGTTCGAATTCTGGTATTGTCTTACTAGCATTAGTTGGACTTCTTCCCCAATTTACCACTTAGACCTCTATTATGTACTGTATTATACTTACCTCAGCTGTTTTGAAATCCTTATATCTAATTTGAGATTAGAGGCACAAAATAAGTGAAAAGCATTTGTTCTATTTATACTGTGATTTTTTTTTAGAAAGAAAATGTTTGCTTTTTAAAAAAATATATTTTTGAGCTATAAACATTGATATATACTTACTTTTTTATATATTTCAGGACCACATTTTAATCCCAGCGCTATTCATAACTTTTATGACAATATTGGATTTGTAGGTCCTGTGCCACCAAAACCCAAAGGTTAGTGTTTCCAGTAAGTGTGAAAACTATTGCATTTTGAATGATTTTAGAAAATTTTTAGCAATTCTACTTCAGACATTGGCATTCTTGGATGGATTCATTAGGAAAATATTTTCACTTACATGCTGGGAATTGAGGAGGATGCAAAAATGTAATAATGTACATAGCTCTTTAATATGCATATCCTTAGGATTCATTATGTACTCCCCAAAATATCAAGTCTTGGCAAAAAAAAAAAAAAGGTGCAAAAACTTATATTCTTTGAAATTTTAGACAAATAAGGAAGACACTTGAAATTTTATTTTTCATGAATATCCTGTTTTATTTAGCTTATGCATAATTCTGTATAATCAAAATGCTCTGAATTCCAGATGAATGATTTTTGAAAATTATTACCTACTATTATTTTTACATCATTGATATTCACAGACTATATACACACCAAACTAAGAAATGTCAAAACATTTGTGTGGGATTTTTTTTAATCTAGGCATGAAAAAATGTATAGAAATAATAATATATATAAGAAAAAATACATAGAAGTTCTTTTGTTATTAGAATTTTCACATTCTCATTCAATATCCTTTTCTCCCCACTCCCTTGTTTTTGTTCAAGTATAACTTAATTAGGCCTAGCTATATCCTCTTTTTTTTTCCCCCCCAATACTTTTAAACATTGTTAGCTAGAATGTAATGAACTGTTGTTACAGAGGAGCAAATGTGAGGCTAGGACATTCAGCACAGTGAGTGAGTAGGCAAGTGTTCAGACAGTGGATGCTATTTGGGTGTTAACTAAATAAATAAGACAGTGGTATAACCTAGCTTCTGAAAATAAGCAAAGTGGGTATTTTAGACTCTGAATGAATTGCCTTAATATAATCTTTTTACTCTGTCTCAAAAACTAAAATTTTCCATGTAAAAAGATCCTGTTTTGTTTCAACACAATCTAGTATACTTATGTGTTAAGGGTAGGAGGGAGGTGGAATATAGACGAAGTAAGATTGGTCTTGAAAGTTGTTGAAGGAAGATAAGTACATGAGGTTTATTTTACTGTTCTCTCTACTGTTCTGTGTTTGAAATTTTCCATGATAGAAAGTAAGAAAGAAAAGAAAAAAAAATCCATTACTTAAGTTTTTCTCAAAAGATAGGAGCTTATATGCTGGCAATTTTTGGAAAATAAAGAATCTATTTTTGCCTTAAAGCTAAAATAGGGGGTTACTAGTTTCACCTATAGAGTTTTACTTGGTTCTCAAAATCAGTTTGCTTCACAATGCAGTTTTTTTTTTTTTAACAGCTAAAATGAAGTGTGAAAATCACAAGTCATCCTTTGCAATTCTCTTTTCTCAATTATGGTGGTTATTTAGTGTCCAAATACCTCTAATAAAAAAAGTCATAATTCTGAATACCAAAAGAAATTGTGCAGATGTAAGAAAACCATTGGAAATTTTCCATTTAAAAAATTGTAGGTCTTCTATTGATTACCTTAGCTATTTCTTAAATAATAAAGAGGATGCTGCCATTTAATAATAGATTGAAGTGTTAGTACAGATTGAATGGCCTTCGTAAAAACCATTTGTAGTAAAACAAAAAGGATAGACAGATTGTACTAAAAAATGTACCAGGTAAGAATGTTTTCCAACCTGAGTGAGACCAAAATTCTAGTAAGTAGAGTGGATTATCCCCAGATTAAAACAGTTATTCTATAAAATATTGCCCAAGTATGGAGTGTGAAATAATTTTAGGTGGTAAAAAGTCAAATTTGTTTAACTGTGTTTGTTTTAATGTGTTTTAGGGGATACCACGTAGTATCGTTAGACTTCATTTTTCACGTATTTTTACTTAAGCCTTAAGTAGATATGTTCTAAAATTACTCCATTTAAAGAAAGTTACTATATAAATAGTACTCTCAAGTTGCTCATGCACATGCCAAAAATTGTGACTATGCCTAAAAATTCTGACCAGTGCCCAAAGTGGGAATTTTGCAATAAAATGGTTTTTTAAGACTAATCAGTAAATAAAGTGCTGCTAAAGAGGCACAAAGTACCAAGCATCACTTAAATATTTTAAACGTGTTATAGAAACTTGACGTCTATATTTTCATCTACTGTATACGATAGTTTGTTTTTTAAAATAGCAGGAGAGGTATCATTTAGTTACCAACTCAGTAGAGTGGGTAGAATTTACAGATTAATGTACATTGTTTTAACACAGTTAGAACTACAAATTATAAACCTTGATAGGAGAGGTCCAATTATGCATGGTCCTTTTACTTTAAACTTCCAGCAAATAATTCGTAGGAATACGATTCTAAAATTATAATGGAATCTCCCTGACCTCACCCCCCAAAAAAGTAGTTTTATAAGTGTAATTTCATCTTAGACATAACTATGGAAGAATATAATTACTCCTTATAGTTAAGGTACCTCTGTCCATTCAGACATTGTAGAACATTGGCCTCTTAAAGCTGCAGTGACTTTATTTTTATAAGTAAGAGAGATTTGATTGAGAGAGAATACATGATTAAGATCACAGAGCGAAGAAATCAGGAGTCAGTAGCAGAGCCAAGAGTAGAACCCCATTCTCACAACTCTCAATCTAGTCTTCTTTCTACTGTTCCATAATAAATACGATTTTAGAGCAGGGGAGTGTATAGCTCAGTGGTAGAGTGCGTGCCTAGCATGCCCAAGGTCCCGGGTTCAATCCCCAGTACCTCCACTTATAAATAAATAAATATGATTTTAGAATAAAATGAAAAATAAAGTATGGTAAAATTTTATGCTGATTTACTTCTCTGACGTCTGTTGTTGATACATAGTTAAATAAGATTTTAGGAATTAGTTCATCTTTATATTTTACTTGTGTTGCTCAAGGCTTACATTTTTAGCAGGTAGAGAACATTTAACAAAAACTTCCATTCATGGTAGAAAACAAATATAAATACTACTTCAGTGGGAAATGAACCCCTGACTTTAGTGAGACGTAAGTGCACAAGGAGTGTTGCATTGTAGTAGGACTCCTTGTCACAGTCATAGGTGACGTTACCGGAATCTTGGCTGTTAGTTACTGTATGAATTGACTTCTGTTTTTCCTGCTGTAAACTGGGGGGAATGATACTCTTTTCTCCTTGGAGGAGATCCTCAGGGAATCACTGCGTCCATGTTGCTGTTCCCCAGTTGAGAGATTGGTGAGGATCAAGCATGTGTGTCAGTTTCAGCTAGATGCTTCATTTGGTTAATAAGCTACTTCATGCTGTCCTGTACAAATAGTGTTTAAATTTGCCAGTAACTTATGACTTTGTGATTTTTGCTTCTAAAACAACTCTTTTGCTTCCTTACAGATCAGAGGTCCACCATCAAAACACCAAAGACTCAAGACACAGAAGATGATGAGGGGGCTCAGTGGAATTGTACTGCCTGTACTTTTTTGAACCATCCGGCCTTAATCCGTTGTGAACAGTGTGAGATGCCCAGGCATTTCTGAGCCAAGAGGCCCTATATCTTCTCTGAAACCACATCTGAAGTTCAAGAAACTAGTCTGTCATCAGGGGAAAAGTTTTACTGCTACATAGGATTTTGTCAAATTGAAGGTGTGACAAGATGATGTTGTGCTAATGTTAAATGTCAGCCCACAGAGCTCATAATACCTCAGTCTAATGTCATGGGCAGTTGAAATTCATCACATGAAAGGTAATCTGCTGAAAGACTTGGTTGCCCGCTGCCTAACCATGTACAGTGTTACCATTAGCCCATTATGGATAATTCTCAGTATATTAATGCCTAGGTGTTCCCAGTTCCTTTTCCCCTCATGTCACTACTGAATTTTGACAGGAGGAAAGAGTAGAACGATGGCTTTTTTTTTTTTTTTAAAGCTTTTGGTGAAACACTACAAACATGAAGAAAAGGAACAAGGTTTAACTATTTAAAACTGTTTGCTGCCGCATAGTGCCAACGGATAGGGGAAGAACTTCACAAATCTGTGGTACTCTTGGCCTTGTCTTTGTCTTCCCTGAAAACATCTCCACTCTGTGAAGCCAGCATCTAGGGTCTAAAGATGAAAAGGAGAGCAGCATGCATTGTCTGTACAAACTTGGAGTGAAATATCCCACAGCTTTTCCTACTGTACAGATCTCTCGAGTCTGCTTTAAGTGATTTCTTTTCTTCCTTATTATTTTCTTATATTTCTATATGTATAGTGTAATAGTCTTTTGTTAACTAATTCTCTTTTTTTCTTTTAGTGATTAAGCACGATCATGTCCCTTTTTAAGCCTTATCTGAAAGAAGCAATGCCTTAAAATAAAAAAGCATTAATGAAATGAAACTATGCACAACATAACTTTCCTCTCCTTACTCTGTACTCTGCCCTCGTGAGTGCCGGTGTTCTGTGAAGACATGCAGATGCTGCACAGTGAATTGCAGAAAATATTACAAGACTTACGTCTATAGGTCACACTATATACTGACTTCAGTGGTGGGTGACACAACACAGCGTTTTATCTTCCACAGGGAAGCTTAAAACAAAAGATATTTTTAAGCCACTGACAGCAACAAGGTTAAGCTTGCTTTATCTGCCTGGTGTCCCACAGAACTTTCACAAGAGATTACTATTGGGAAAGTACAGTTTCAAAACCAGCAACAGCAGCAGAACCCACAGCCCTCTTTTTGGAGAGAAGTTTAAATGCTTTACTGTTGGGGCAGTCCGTTTCTAAACCTGACTTGGTGGCAGTATCATGTATATTTATAAAACAAGGCTAGTCATATTTAGGACAACTGAAGAAAAGCTGGAAAAAAAGAAAAACAAGCAAACTTGAACACTGAAGCAACCTCAAGCATCTCTTTATTTTGATGATATATTTTTATAAGGAAAATAAATATTCAGACGATCAGGAATGTATATAACTAAATGAAATCAAGAAAAAGAAATAACAGTATGCATTTAAAACAGAATTATGAAATTATATATCAGTGCTTAGAATGGGGCTAAGGGAAGTGCTGAAATGTAGCAAAAGATAGGAGATAAATGTAGACTGTCACCCACTGTAAATGTTTGCAAATGAATATTTTTTAAACAGGATTATTACAGGTGATTCTATATGAATGTCAGAGCCTTAACTTCCAGGCTTTGCATCTTGTATATGGGAAGAAATATGACAATCCTAGTTAATTAGACAATAAACCCAAAGCCCTTAACATTTGATGCATTTTGTTTTAAAAATAGGCCTTGTTTTTCAGCTTCATCTGCAGTTCTATGTGAAGATTGATAAATCAGTTTTTACTTGTTTTATTAATAAAACGTAATTTGGATATCTTGAGTTGATGGTTTTGTGATTTAGCTGGGTAAACTATCTTTGTAACAGATAAGTTATTTATAAAAATTAAAAAACTTATATTCTAAGATGGATTTTGTGACTTGTTTTTAAAGTTTGTGGTACAGGAGATAATTTATGCCCCAGCGTAACATTTGACAGTTAATTGAAATCCGAGGAAATTCATCCTCTGGAGTCTTCTCATGACATTCTGGCCTTCAGCTGCATGTCTCGGATTATTTGTATCAGTGTCCCCAGCTTCTTTTTAACTGATGAATGAAAGCAACCATGTTTCAGCTGAGCCAGAAAAATGAATAGTGCTTCTTTTTTCAGAGCTTGTTACAGCTTTTCCTTTCATTTCTTTTGGGATTTTTCAAGTTTACCCCATTATTGAAAACATGACTTCTTGAGCCATTAGCCTGAGTAGGCATTCAGTCAGTATTTGCTCTATAGCATTATATGCAAGTGCTGAGGATGGTGGTGCTTCTCTTGAAGAGAAACTTTATATTAAGAGTTTTCAAAACATGGCTCAGTTTTTCTGAGGTTGAAAAGAGCAGAGTAGCACTTGCTGATCCCATGGTGACTGTCGAAAGCCCTGCCTTGCCCTGACTGGTCTTTGGCAGGGAATATGAGGTCTGGGGTGGTCTGGAGACCACCTTCAGGAATTATTGAACTAAAATAGAATTACAGGTACTAAGAGCCTCAGACGGAAAGGTGGACTTCTGTTTCTTGTCCCTAATCATCCTTGGGTACTGACATTCTCTATATTTAAAGGGAATATGGGCAATTAGTGGTTCGTGTAAATCGGACTTCTCAGGAAAACCTATTTGTAGCAAAATGTTGTCCATTGTCTACTATCATAACTAATACATTATACAGAGGTACACATTTCACATTGTAGTGAAAATTTTGTGGAGAAATAAGAAAATTTTTCTTTTAAAGTTTCCATTTACTTTTTAAATGACCAAGCTGGATCAAGCTACAGTCTATAATATTAATTGACTTTGCATTGGAGAATTGAAATTGCATAAAATCCTATCTATTGATAGTCCAAAACTCTATTAGATGTTAACTTTAAACTTAAATTTTAATCGAAGCATTTATAAATAGGAAATTTAACTGACAGTTCATCAGTTTCCTCAATCCCAATTTAATGTTGATGGGAAGTTCTAGTGAGCAGTGATAAGGTTTAAGAAGTGAATGGTGTAAGATATAATATTCAGTCCATGAGTAATTGAAGTTTGCTGTGTTGCCTTAGAAAATAATACTAAATCTGTAGTGGCACTGAAGTTCATTCCAGATTTAATATCTGCGTACTGAGTATTAGCATGGTTTCCCATATAATATTACAAAGTACTTCTATTTCTCCATGACAAGTGAGCATATTTTTGGCTCCAGTTTTTAGAAGCAATAATGATACCCATTTTACTTGGAATGATTCAGGGCTGCATTTTAATTTTTATTGTTTCCATCTGAAAATATAATCAGGCAACTGAGAGAAAAGACAAGACTTCTTCTAAAAAAAACACAATTTTGTAGCTTTATATTTGTTAAATTGGGTTCCGCCTTCCCCCCTCCGTATGTTGTAGGCTGTATGGTATTTTGTTTTGTTCTTTTAAAGGGAGTATAGTTAAGCATTAAGAATGCTTAGTAATGCGTTGTCTTTGTACCTATAAATTTGTTCCTATGTTACAGGTTCAAAATAGAATGGCCGTGTTACATCGCAATAATTCATTGATTTTCCTAGTTATTTAGGATAGTTACGAAAGCAGTTGCATTTTTAACTACTTGTTCCCCAGATAGAACCCTCAAGAATTAAGACAGTTGGAGTCCAATTCAGGCATCTCCTCAAATTTCCTCTCTAACTTTGGGGTTGTCCATTGCTTTTCTTCCCCTACTTTGTTAAATGAAGATAATTACGTTAATGTTAAACCCTCCTCACAAGGGTGTTGAGAGGCTTAATGTGAAACTATCTGAGCCAACCTCTTCTCTCAGTAGGAACCAGATTATCCTAAAATGTAGGTTGTGCTTCTGTATGAATGGGTTTTGAGGCTTGCTTCTCATCAGTATTAATGAATAGAATGGTAAGCCTGCTATTTATCTCTCTGAATTGGTCTTGGGACATCACAGTGGATCCGAATTCAGTATTTTGGTCACTGTGATTGAATTCTTTGCCTCTTTTAATGTCAAAAGGTTGGTTGCATTGCAAAGGTTTTAAGGCTGACCTAAAGATCAAGTGTTTATATTCCTGCTGCATGTCCTGCTCTCTAAAGAATGTATGTTTTATGATGGAGAATAACAAATTATTTCTCCAGGAAAATAAATACTTTCTTCAAAGGACTTACTCCAGCGTTTGCACATCTGCATATTTATTTTAAGCCTAAAAGTGACCCGAGGTCCACTTCATGCTAGCTTCTCTTTATAGGTCCCCTTCTTCACCTTTTCTTTTTTTCCCTTTTCTGAGGGCAGGAATACATCCTTCCTCTGACCCCAACTACAGTCAGCTCCTCCATATCTGCAGGTTCCACGTCCATGGATTCAACCAACCTTAGATCAAAAATACTCAGAAAAAATTTTTTTTAAAGTTCCAAAAAGCAAAACTTAAATTTGCTGTGCACTGGCAACTGTTTACATAGCATTTACATTGTATTTACAACTATTTACATTGTACTAGGTATTACAAATAATCTATAGATAATTTAAAGCAAACTGAATAGTATACCTTTTTATATAAGGGACTTGAGCATCCACAGATACTGGTATCTGTGGGGATCCTGGAACCAATCCCCTGTGGATACCAAAGGCTAACTGCATATAATAGAGCCATTGCAACTTACTGATCTACATTCCAAAAATGTTTATTGATCCTCGTAGCACAGTGAACAAATACTGTAGTATCTTCACCATGGAGATGCTTTCCAGAGATGTTAAAAAGAAAAAAACCTTTCACTCCCACCTGTGAACCCACCCATCGGTTCCTAGTGGGCTCAGTGCTTTTCACACTGTGGTCTAATTGGTTCTGCCGCCAGCTTCTGACCCATTCCTGTACACTGCAGCTAGATCAAAGAGGAAACATGTCCACGATCTCCTCTGCAGAAATCTGTTCTGTTTCCCCATCTCTGACTGGGCTGGCTTATAAGATTCTGTCATCCATCCCTTACCTACTTCTTTGGATGGTTTGTTACTTTCCAAAAGCGTACTCTTAAAACTAAATTGGCCTAATAGGTCTTGCACAGCCCCCGGTGTTACTTTTGTGCATCCCATTACCCCTGTCTCTACTTAAATTTAACCCTTCAAGCATCAGGTCAAGGGTCAAGGTTGTGAGGCCTTTCCAAACCACCCACTCGTAGCACCTGCTGTATTTTCTTCCTGCTTGGCGTTCACTGCTACTTTGACCTCTCCATTTATAAACTGACAGGGTAGGTATTTTGACATAACCCTTTGTATCCCCACAGTAAATACCCTTCTGCATAGTAAGAGATCAGTAATTGTTGACAGTGATCATGAATCTTGAGGGCAAAGTTAATTTCTAACATTTGATTCCAAGTTAATCAGTTGGTACAGCTACTTAGAACTTGACATGTATTTTCCCATAGGACCAATATCTTAAGTGATGGGTTCCCAGGCCAGCCCCTTAATTAACTGGAATGCCTTGCATTTGGAATACTGAAATAAGGCCCGGTACTTTTGGGATAAGTAGATGTAAAGACGACATTAACTGAGACTATTTCACTCTCACGTGTGGTTCTGGAAGAAGACGAAGTAGAAACCTTTGTGGATATTCTGGAAAACTCAGAACTTTGGCATGTGAAATTGAGGCTCCTGATTCTGGTACATCCGATTTCACTTCAGTGCTTCAATCTCACCTTTTCTTAGGTAAAGATGTTTGAGTGGCTTGTTCTTAGACATAATAAGGATCTCTTTTTTTAAGTCACAATTGAAGCAGGGAGGGACGCAATATTTTTCTTGAGAAAACTGGTCTAGAAAAAAGGAAAGAAGAAAGTTGAATGTGAAGTGTGTAAGAAATCTCTCCTTTCCCGGGGAGGGGGTGGAAAGGCAGGCTTCTGACTACAGGAACAATAATGGAGAGCAAGGACTGTTGTATATTTGTGAATGGAGCATGTATAACCAAGACACTGCCTGTGTGACGGACGCCATGGAACCAATACATTTGATTACATGAATTGGCTTGAAGTCTTAATGACTACCTTTTGGGGTGTTAATAGAATTATTTCACAAAACTTTTTGCTGAAATGCCAGATTCTTTATGTAATAGAACAGTACACACATCTTGGAACACTAATTTACTAACCCAGACAACCAAGCTCTGCTAAGTTGAGAATGAGAAGAAGTAAGTGCAGTTTCATTCCAGTGAATAACAGGTGATTTTTGTTGAGGTTGTGAAGTATCCCAAAGCATAATTACATTAATAGCAAGTGGCAAAAACATACAGAAGTTTTCAAAACTTGCCACCTGTATTTCTCTATTAACCACGATCTTTTTCTCCTCTGCTATTCACAACCATTAACGTGCTACAGCTAAAGACACTGGCTTCACATCACATGAAACAAATGGCCCCACGTTCTAAGACAAGTGAAATAAAGAATAAGCAGGACTCCCTGAAAACCTTAGGCCAACTGTCATTTTTCCCCTGAGCATTTGTGCTCTGGCATCCACATTTGCTACAGTGCAGAAATTTTGAGACCTCCTTAGAGTTGTATAAAGCTTTCGTGTTCATAGCATTTTTACATAATCATCAGTCCACAAGTAAAAGGATTTTATTACAGTATTGAGTCTCATTGACTGTTTTCTCAGGTTTCTACAAGCACGATACTGAGAAAAATATTCCCTTCCATTCTCACAGTTTAGTAACACTTCAGTTTTTCTCTCCTCTAGACAGAATAACAACCCTCAGTCTTTCCTCATATAATCTGTTTTCCTTTCCTTGGGGCCCAGCTTCCTCTACCACATCTTATGAATTATGATTAGACATAGGACCTTTGGCATCTTTACTCATTCAGAAAATGGGCTTAATACTTGTCCTTTGGCACTTGCATGTCCTGTGCTTTTGATCACGTGTTAGGGGCCCACTGGGGGCTTCCTCCCGTGGGTGTGTCACAGGGCACCTGTGCTTTTCAGGCGATTTCATGAATCCAGTTGACCTTAAAGTTGTGCTGTCGTAACTGTTTTGCTTTAGATGATTCAGCCTTTCTCTTTCAGTGTTAACAATCCATCCTAAATTAATCCTCCTCTACGTACTGAGCATTTTCTCTGTAGGTTTGCGTGCTACTCACCAGGAGACGGAGCAGAATGGGGTGGTTATTCTCAGCCTCAGGACCAGCCATGAGTCAGTCTTTGGTAAGTGTCAGAACGTCTCCACTCAGCACGCCCTTGGACTCGGCTGCTTACCTGAGTGGCTGAAGTCGCATTTCCTAGCTCGATAATGAGAAATTCCTCACATTCCATTTACCTATTTCTCTTTAAAAAACAGTTAAATACATAAATTGGGCACTATGTAGTTTTTTAAATCTGCTTAGCATGTGCTTTTTACTATGTCAGGCCCTATTCTAAATGCTTTACAGATATTAACTCATGTGATCCTCAAAACAACCCAGAGAGGCTTTTATTGGCATACATCCTTACAAGACCTGTATTGTCCTTTTATGCATGTGTATTCTTCCTTTACGTAAACAGTACTAACCTCTTACTTGTTTACCAAGCACGATATTATAAAGGCCTGTCCATGTCAAAAAAAAAAAAAAAAAGGAAAGAAGTAGATGATATGATATTTCCATTTACAAAAGAACTGAGGCAAAGAGAGGTTAAGTAACTCTCCCAAGGTCACACAGCTAACAGGACTCAGGGCCAGAATTTAAAACAGCAGTCTGACTCCAGTCATGCTTTTGACCACTACACTGTGCTGCCTTCAGGCTTTCCAGGGGGGCTGTGGGTAGATTTTTATTCTCACTTATTCCAAGGTAGTTACAGTAAGTGATCAGCTCTCAATCTCTTGAATCGTCTTTACATTTGAAGAGAAATCTTCCACTTCTGCTAGTCTTTTTGCCAGCCTTTGTAATCCTCTCATGTGTGAGAACAGGGTCTCTTGTCACCACTATATACCCTCCTCCCCATGTGGGCCTGGCACACAGTAGGTGCATAATAAATTTTAAATTACCTTATAAATTCAGTGACCTAGGGTAACTTCATTTTTCTATTATTTTCCCCCAAATGCTCCTCAATATCACCTTCCTCCATGTAGGCCAGCGTGTTAGGTAGCACGGGAGATAAAGTCACCACACGAGAGCTTACAGAAGGGAAATATGTACGTGAGTACAGTCAATTCTTGTCATTCTCGGGATTCCATGAAATTTGTGAATTGGCCTGCTCCTGGGAGTCGTCTGTGGACAAGCGCAGAACAGGGAGAATTTTGCGTCTCCTGGTGCTCAGGCTCCCAGCTGAGGCCAGACAAGGTGAGGACACCTCCTTCTCGTCTCAGCTCTCCTTCTGTGAAACTGTGTCCTTCTTTATGTCTACTTACTGCCACTTTTTTGCCTTTTTGTTCGTGATTTTGCTGTTTAAAATGACCCCAGGCATAGTACTGAGGCGCTGGCTGGCGTCCCTAAGTTCAAGAAGCTCATGATCTGCCTTATGGAGAAAACGGTGTGTTCGATAAGCTCCATTCAGGCGTTGAGTCATAGGCTGCTGCCTGTGAGGTCAGTGCTAAGGAGTCAATAGTATATATGGAACGAGGTGTCTTTCAACAGAAACACACATAAAACAAGGTCAGGTATCAACTGGTTGGTGAAAATGTGACGAGAGGCTCATAGGAACCTAATCCTGTGTTTCCCTGGGAGCAGTGATTCAGCCTTTACTGACTCAGTGGAGACTTCATACAGCACAACTTCTATAAATAACAAGAATCGACTATAATTATAAGGCAAGTGCTGTACAAAGGGTGCGAGTTTCAGTGATGGGAGAGATGCCTTCTAACAGTTGAGTCAGAGACAACTTATGAAACAGGCATTTGCAGTGAGACTCAAATGGGAGGGGAGAATCTGACAGAGGCGGCAAGACCTTCCAGATGCAGAAAAGAGTGTGAGCCACAGTGGAGTCCAAAAGCTACAGGAGCTGAGCAGAGATCTGCAGGGAACCCCACTTGGCCGTAAGGCGAGTACAGATTATCTTCCAATAAGACAGGAAAAGTTGCCTGAACCATTCTATGGATGATGACAAGAGTGTACTTAATTTGATAGGCAATGGTGAGCCATGGAAGATTTGGGGGTAATTTGCCCAAGAGAAGTGAAAATGTAAGTCCACATAAAGACATGAGTGTTGATAGCAGCTTTATTCATAATAGCCCAAAACTGGAAACAAACCACATGTCCATCAGCAGGTGAAGGGATAAACACGTGTGGTCTGTCTGTACGCTGGATGCAACTCAGCGTTAAAAAGGAACACATACTGATAGAAGAATACGGATGAATCTCATATGTGTTAGGCTGAGTGAAAGAAGCCAGACAGAGGAGCACATTCTGTGTGATTTCA
The DNA here is from genome assembly GCF_036321535.1 of Camelus dromedarius. Classification (NCBI taxonomy): domain Eukaryota; kingdom Metazoa; phylum Chordata; class Mammalia; order Artiodactyla; family Camelidae; genus Camelus; species Camelus dromedarius. The sequence goes on along the minus strand of NC_087441.1, from coordinate 14,843,882 downwards.
CTGACATGAAATTACGGAGTCAGCACATCTAATCTATAGTGACAGAACACAGAGGGCAGTGAGACAGGATTCACTGAGAAGGGCACGAGGGAAGCTCTAGGGGGATGGATGTGTCCTACGCCATGGTTGTGGCAAGGTGACATGGGTGTATCCACTTATCAAAACTCATTTAAAAATGGGAACTTTTTTGTATAAAAACTTATGCACAACTTACGTAAGTGCATCTTATTGTACTAAACAATACATATTGAAATAAAATAATAAGTTTGTTTTAAAAGAAACATTAGGGAAGGAAGCATCTAATACGTTTCAGTACTTTTGGGGAAAAGCTGATGAACCAACAACCCATGAGAATTTGGGAGTTTGAGATTTACAAATGTTAGCCACTATATATAAAAACAGATTTTTTTTTAAGTTTCTGCTGTATAGCACAGGGAACTATGTTCAGTATCTTGTAATAACCTTTCATGAAAAAGAATATGAAAATGAATATATGTATGTATATACATGACTGGGACACTGTGCTGTACACCAGAGATTGACATACTGTAACTGACGGTACTTCAATAAAAAATTTTTTAAAATAAAGTAAATAAATAATCCATGAGAAAGACAAATAAGGGGAGAAGCAGAAACACAAAACAAGTTGCCCACTGGATGCTCCCTTAGTAATGATCAGGTATAAGGTGGAATCCTGTCACTTCTGAAGCTAAAGACTCACTGACATTCTGAGAATTTCCATTATCTACACTATCACTAACCTGCATTTTATGTACAACCCCACAGTAGTGTACGAATTTACCAGTTCCTCTGAAGATATCCCCACTGTGTGTCAGGGGACCAATATACCCGGTCAGTTTCCTTCTCAAACCACCGACACCACTGAACTAATGCTGGGAAAGAGGAGGTTATCCTGTGCTGAGAAGCATCATGTTGTTGTCTGTTCTAGGGAGCCGAGTGTGAGGTCCGTGCAGAGAGGATGCAGTCAAAGTGGCCGGGTGGACGATGCCGCATGAGCGCCGAGATCATCAGCGCTGTCCTAGCACTTTGATTCCTCTGGTCCTTCCTAAGAACTATTCTTTATTAGTGAGGGAAGAGCTGCGCTGTCCTGGTGGTGCTCACGTCCACACAGCCGCATCTGATGTTCCATAAAGAGACACCAGCATCAAGGATGGACATCCCGAGGGCATGGCCTCTGGCCTTCTGGCAGCTTGAATCCTGCAGTGCAAACAGCACACTCACTACGCAGCACCCTATGCCGTCTGACAAATCCCAAACAATTACCAGATGCTTCTAATTTCTAGAGTTAAACCTCGATTTAGAAATTTCATTTCTTTTTTATTCATTCAAAAAATGCAGTCCTGTGTGCCAAGCACTCTTCTGGTTCTGGAGACACAGACCCAGGGTTGCCCTATGCCCGCCTGTCCCCTGGGATCTCACGGCCCTGAACCTCCTTCCACCCTGTCTGCCTGTCACGCCCTTCTCTGTGCTGCCCAGTCACTTTGAGAGTGGTCTCTTCATACTTTGGTTTCAGGCTCTCTACTTAGCAGCATGTGCTCAAATTCAGAAGAATCCGTTTCTAATTGTGAGCAACCCTTTCCTTTACTGAGGAACAATAAATACTGTAACGTTTTTCTGGCTTCTGCTTCTGTGACACAGTAGGGAAGCTCACGAGTGGAGACGTGTTGCTAAGTACTCCAGGAATTGGCTGTCGGCCGCTTCAGGACGGTCTTAGTCGTGATGCTGTTCAGGTGGGTGGAGAGGGAAAGGGTCAAGTGAACAGCTCTGGGGTCACTGCTCCCAAAAGGCTGGAAAATGTGGCTCTAACCCTACACACGTTGCCTCTTCACTTGTGTGATCAGCAGCAGTTGATTTCAGGCTGGATGGATTCCTAAATCTGACATCATTTTTTGTTTCTCACTGTCTTTAAATATTCTCTTTAATCAGGAAGGGAGAATGGAGGGTATCTCAGAGACGACTCCCGTCCACCTTAACACCGTGTTGGGGAGGGACACAACACGTGTGTGCCTTCTCTCCTCGCGCTCCACCTTGCTTTCTAAGCACATCATGAGGACGTCTTTCATCAGCTGAGCCCTCTGTGGCTCGGCTCCCAACTGCTGAGTAAACAGAATGGAAGTCAAGCAGAAGAAAAGCATGAATACACACAGAGGCATAATGACAAGGGAACGGTTTTAAGTCGAAAACATTGCTCACCCGGAAAGAACTTTACAGAGAGAAGTTTAAGCTGTTTTCACTTTTCCCTTCAGAGATATTTTCTTACGGGGTTGATATTTCCATAGTTCAAAAGACACTTTTTGAGCAGAGGATTAAACTTTTGATGAATTCCAAAAGACAGCCCAAGTGTGGTCCAGCAGGCCTCCGAGGCACCTGATGATCATAGGAAATGACCATCAAACGGAGGAAGCAGTGCTTCCACTGAGGGGTCTGGACCGGAGGGGAGCAGCCAGCATCCAGGCCTGCCACACTGTCGCCTCCAACTCCGTCTCAGAGGGACTGTGTGAAAACCCACGTGAAGCCGCTACCTCTACTGAATGAGAACGAAGTCCTTGTTGCAGTGGGCCTTTACCAACCACCTGCGCTGGCTGTGTCAGGGCATTTAGCCTTGAGTGAGACCCTGCCCTACCCACCTCCACAAAGCACTAATGGGAAACACACAAAGTAGCCACCACAACGTGAGCACAAATTTAGTACACGGCTGGTCGGGAGGAACAGCATCGGAGCCCGGGGAAACCAGGAGAGCCCCAACGGGTGACTTTTATACCTGTGGCTCCCAAATGCCAGGCTCCAAGCTATTCCCAACCCATGCTGCTTCCTTCAGTGATCCACAGCAAACAGGAAAAATGAGAACGACTTGCTGCATTTTCAGCCCTGATTGTGTTTTAAAGGCTGCCTTTTGTTCTAAACATCTTTAAACGTCTTTATAGACCCTCAGCCCCTTGAGAAACGGCCCAGCCCTAGAGCTTTTAAATCCACAGAGCACCTCTGTTAGTTCACACCCTCCAAGAAGCAGACACAGAGGTGAGGTGGGATTAGAGACGCAAGAGGAGGCGGGAGGGCCTGCCGCGCCCCAGAAGGGGCAGGAGGGGAGGACCGGGCAGACAGACTCAAGGCTGCAGCGCAGATCTAACAAGGTTCCAGCCAGCATGGTGGGGAGACCTCGAGCCACGGTGACCTGTCAGGAGAGCCGATGTCTTCACAGAACGGGCCTCACTTAGCACCCCTGGGCTCCGCCAGTGGCTGGAAACGGCCTCAGCACCGAGATGGCGGTGGAGCCACGGGCCGCAGCTGGGCTGGGACATGTCTGGGCGGTGCACGCTCATGGCCACCACAGCCCAGCCAGGCGCCCACGGGTCTGTTTTGTCTCCTCCCGTAGGTGCAGGGAGCCACTCCTCCACGGTCCCCTCAGGCCTCTTCCTGAAGAGGGAGGTCGGCAGGACAAACCACAGCTGCCATCAGCGCAGTTGGTCTCGGGGCCACAACTGACACCTCTCCCTAGTCCACTGTCCCTTCTGAGCACCCCCTCTGCTTTCACCGTGGCAAGTCTTCGGGGCGCCCCTGGTGTGACCCAGACCTCCTTCCCTGAGGGCTCTGAGTCCCGGCAACCCCAGGCAGGTAGCAGAGGTGGCCGCGCAGATCACCTGGGCTCCCAGGTATTCCTCCCTGTCCCCACTTTTTCCGACCGGCCTTGCCTCCTCCAGCAGAACATGATGGTGACCCCTCACGTACTGCTTGCTGGACGCAAAGGGGGCAAGTGCCGGCCACGGCAGCGGGACGTGCTGCGCACGCTAGCAAGAGCGCACCCCCTTCTGGGCGAGGCCCTGCAGAACCCAAAGCTGGGGCAGGAGACACACACAGTCCTCTGGTGGGTCATTGGTGGCCACTTCTGTCCCCTCCTTGTTCCCTTGCCCCGTGTACTCTTCCCGGGGACAGGGTACCACGACAGATTTCTGCCTTAATGCCCAAACTGCTCTCCGAAGGATGGCAACTCTCCTTTTCCAAACGTTGCTGCTAAGCTGGTGCTTCAGCTGTGCCATTAGAAGGCCGCGTCCTTGCTCTACGAGGCCAGCTGCTCCTGGATGCTGCAGTATGGGACGCGACCTATGGGGCTTGTGATCAAAGACCTGCTCCGGCACCTCTCTCACTGTAGAGCGCATCCCCTGTCTTACTACGTGGGATTCTGACCCCGTGGGGAAGGTGTTCAGGAAGCCCCCAGATGGAGGTGCTGGCTAAAGCTCTGTGGGCAGAAAGGTAAACCCGCACCAAGAATGCGTATCTACTCTTACAAGGAAGAACCACGGGACTGGCCTTTCCAGGCCAGAATGAGCCAAGTGTAGCTGACTTGCCCCCACGAGGTTGGCGGTTTTCCTTTGAAGAAGGCTACCATACTGGGGGCTCGCACTGGCCTCCAGGGGCATGAAGTCACCCTGGGGCGCGGCTGGGGGTATCTCGGAGAGAGACAGACGGAGCAGGAAGGAGGACGGGGTAGGGAGGGGCTCAGACTGCAGGCTGTCCAAGACAATCGGGCCCTGAAGGCAGGTTGTCCCCCGAGGAGACCTGAGTGTCCCAGGAAGGGGTGTGAGCAGCGCTCCTGCCCTGTGTCGTTGTCTGGGGCACCTCGTCTAAAAAGTGGCCTTGGCACCAGAACAGCGAGGGTCCAGAGGGAGCAGCTGGGGCCGTCAGTCAGCTGTCTTCCTGCAGGGAGAGCTCGGAGAGGGCGTCTCCTCCGCGGCCACCGCATAAGTCCCTCCCGCCTCCGCCGGGAGCAGCGAGGATGCGAGGATGCGGGGCCTCTCCGGGAAGAGCGGTCAGACGGCTCCACCCCCACCACGTGCTGCTCGGCCCTCAGGGACAGGACCGCTCCCGGCCAGCGGGGAGCCGCGCTATTCCCAACGGAGCCGGTTAAGTGAGGCAAGTCAGAGACAGACAAGTCCTGTAAGATCTCACTTACTTGTGGAACCTGAAAAAGCCAAACTCAGAAACAGTAGAACAGTGGTTTTCCCGGGAAGTGGAAAATGAGATGTCAGTCACAGGGCCCAGACTTCCAGCTCTAAGATGAGTTAAGTTCTGGGGCCCAAATGCTCAGCACCGTGACTAAAGTTTACAATACTGTGTCGTCTACTTGAATGCTGCTGGAAGAGTGGACCTTAAGTGTTCTCACCACGATAAGAGAAAAAAGGAAAAAAAGGTAAATAGGTGAGGTGGTGGAGGTGTTGACTAGCCCTATTGTGCTGATCATTTCACAAGATATTCCTGTATCGAATCATCACACTCTGCACCTTAAACTTACACAACGTTATAATATCTCAGTAAACCCTGGGGATAAAACTGAGCAGTTCGGCAAAGCCAGGCTTTTTCAGGCTCTCTTGGTCCAGAATTCATAATGCAGCATGGTTTTTGGTTTTTTTTTCTGTTGTGAAGGCTCACGCATACATGAGATTTAAATACATTCTGAGAAAGGCCCTCCTTAGGCACAAAGGAGGGCGAGAGAAGATGTGTGACGCATCCGGTTGGGCGGTACCCCAGACAGCGCTGGTGCAAGTGTTCATCGTTGTATGAATTTTTAAATCTCACGATAGCTTACAGCCTTGATATATGTAGAAACTGTATCTTTTCCTCCCAATTCTACCCATTTTTACCCAGCAGGAGCTTGAGGAGATGGGGTCGATGTGGCCAGGGCTTGAATGAGGTCAGTGGGAGAGGAAGGTCTAGCGCCTGGTGCCCAGCGTCCTGTCTTTCCATTAACAATACCAGCTGGGTCCCGGACTGGAGGGGAGGCGTGAGGACCCGGGAGCAGGGAGGCTGCTGGGGGCATGTTGAGGGGCTCATGAGGCTTCCCTGAAGGGCCCCTGAGGCATCGCACTGTTCTGGGCTTCGAGAGGTTCAGGACCTGGGAGAAGAGGTGGAATATGAGCAGAGAAAATTGTGCCTCAAAGGCCCTGAGGCAGGAAAATGCCTGGCACATCTGAGGAACTAAGAAAAAAGTCCAGGCAGCCTGGCAGCCCGAGAGGTGAAGGAGCGTGGCCCGAACGGAGGCCGCAATGGGAGGTAACGGCCAGATGGTGAGGTCTGAGGCCACGTTACAGACCTGGGGCTTTGAGAAGCTGCGGGTTGTTCGTTCAGCAGAGTGGGTGCCCAGTCAGGGCCACCTGTTCTAGAAGCTCGCTCTGACAGCACGAATAGAGAGTGGACTGGAAGGGGCAGGAGGTTACTGCAGGGGCAAAGGTCATGAACAGGCAATTCACAGATGAGGAAAATACAACAGCCAGTGCACAAGGGGGAAGACACTATGCCTCACTTGTCAACAGGAAAGTGTGAATCAAAACCACAGTGAGATGTGATTCATACCCATCAAGTTAGCAACAGAAGAGCTGTCAGTATCTTTTTGGTGACAATGTGGGAAAACAAGCTCTCAAACCCTGCAGGAGGACAATTTAGCAGAATCTAATGAAGTTGCAGGTGTATCTTGTCAGCAGTTCTACTTTTAGGGAGGTACCGGGCAACACCACCCACATGCAGGAAAAGGCAAGTGTAAGAACGTTTATTAGAGCATGATTTGTAATGCAAAAAAGAGAGGTAACCTAAGTGTACACCAACAGGGGAGCAGATGTGTGAATTAGGGGAAGCTCATACCATGGGTTCTCTGGAGCAATTAAAATAACTGGAGCTACCCATGCCAAAAGAGCTACATCTCAAAATATAATGTTAAAAAGCAAGTGGCAGGCAGAAGGATTACATGGCATTTGGTATCACTTATATAGCACTTTAAATGCAAAACACCCTGTATTTGCAGGCTTATATATATGGTGGAAGTATAAAAACTAGAAGGGAGGACACCAGCTTCAGAGCACTGCTTATCCCTAGGGAGAGAAGATGGGTGACAGGATTTAGAGTCATAAAGAGGGTTTCAACTATATCTCATATTCTCATCCTTTAGAAAATTTGATGCATTGAATGGCCAATGGTAGCATTTATGAAGTCTGAGTAGTAGATTGCATAGGTATATGTTATAACATTTTCTGCACTTTTGTTTATTTAAAATTCTTTATTAAGAAAGTTTGGCGGGTGGAGGGGATGATTCAAGTAATCCAGGAGAGAATTCACAGGAGTAACCACAGTGGAGATGAAGAAAGGGCAGGCAGGAAGCGGAATGGACTGGACATTTGATACTACAAAGTGGAGAAGGAAGGGTCAAGCAAGGGTGTCCTCCAGCTCCTGGCAGAGGCAGCCAGGTAGACGGTGGAGACAGAGAACATGGAAAGAAGCAGGTGTGAGGGGAGAGCAGACAGTGGAGCAGGGAACACGGACAGAGAGGGTGTGAGCAGAGAGCCATGACATCAGGTTTAAGCGTGTTGGGTCTCAGGTACCAGTGCATCATCCATATAGAGCTGTCAGGAGGCAGCTGAACTCCGAGATGCATTCTAGGCTGGAGAGGCAGCTGCCTTTCAGTGAGGATTCAAATGATTCAAGTGTAGAGTTAAGATCACCAGCGGAAGTGCTGCCGAGTGAGAAGAGAACAGTCTGATTGGTGCTCCTGCAGATCATGATCAGGCAGAGCAGGAGAAGGGGCTGGGGGTCGGGGTGGTGAAGTGCGGGGTCCCTGTACATTACTGCCAAGGGGACAGATCTGCACACGTCTTTGGAAAGCAATTCGGCAATGGGCATCAGAGGCCTTAGAATCAGTTATGTTGCTTGCACCTAATAATTCCACTTGGGATGAATTCTGGAATGGTGAAAGAACTTTATGCCAAAGATATTTATATTCATAATAGCAAAAGAGAGAAATAAATAATGTGCAATTAATAAATAAATTACAGTCTCCCCACTTTGAAAAAGATATAGTTCTAACAGGTGATATTTACAAAGCATGTACCACAATGAGGAAATGCTAATGTTATAATATTGTAAAAACAGGATTCTTTCACTGTATCTGGAGAATGATCTCAACTCTGCATCTGCAAACCAACAACAAAAAGAAAACTTATATACTGAAAGCATATCAGAAGGAAATACACCAAAATGTTACATTTTTTTTCCTGTCATTTTTCTGTATCTCCTGTGTTTTCTGTAATGGGTGTGTATTTCCTTAATAATGGAATGCACATGTACATCATTTTCCAAAGAAAAGTTAGTGTTGAAACTTTTCCCTCAAGATGTGACTGTGTGCCTTGTTTGGTGAAATGAAGCAGGTACAGTCACCCTGCTGATGAAAAGGAGCAGGAAGCAGGGAAGCCGCTCTGGCCATCACGGGACTTTTCACTGCATCATGGTTTGGGTTCAGCTTCAGTCGCCATCTCATATTTCCCCAGGGAAAACAATGGTCTTGCACTGTTCATCACACTCCACCGAGAGTCCATCCAAGTAAGGATGTCATAGGAGATACACCCTGAGCAGCATCACAGGCTGGCCAGCACCACACAGCTGGGCCTTGGTGCAGCCACCAGCCACATATGGCTATTGAAATTTATAATTAAATTAAGCAAATTAAGTAAAATCTCAAGTTCAGTTCCTCAGTCACACTAGCCACATTTCAAATGCTCAAGAGCCCCCCATGTGTAGTGACCACTCTCTTGGACAGAGCAGAATACTTCCATCACTGCAGAAACTTCTATTGGTCAGCACTAATGGAGAAAACGAACTAGCTTTTCCCATATGCAGAGATGACACAACATTAATAAGTTATAAAAGAAATGCACATTAACAGATTAAAGGGGGAAATTCAAGCATCTCAATAGATGTAAACAAAGTGTTCAGGGAATTCAAGCTTTATTCATATAAAAATAAATATACAAATAATAGACTATGGGAGAGGGTAAAGAAAAAAGAACCTATTTATAATAACAATAAAAACTACAAAGTATCCATGAATAATTTTGATAACATATGTACCCAAATCTTTGTAGAGAAAATTGCAAATTATTACTAAAGGAAATAAAAGACAAATAAATCTAGATATGTGCCATGTTCATAGATGGGAAGATTCAATATTTTAAAGATGTCAATACCCCATAAATTAACCTATAAATCTATAAATTCAAAGAAATTCTAATAAAATTTCCAGTAAGGATTTCTGTGAGGCTTGGCAAGCTGGCCCTAACATTTATCCAGAACAATTAAGGACCAAGGATAGCTGAAACACTCCTGAAGAAAAAGAAAAAAGGAGGAAAGAGACTTGCCTTACCATTTGTTCATTCATTCACTCAACAAGTACTTATGGACCACCTACTATGTGCTCTAGCTTTCGATGCTAAAATATAGCAGTTATGTAGGGGACATAGCAGTTAGCAAAACAGTCATTGATCCCCACCCTTGCAGACCTTAATAATATTCCAAATATCAAGACTTGCTATCACAATTGAGATGCTGTGTGTGGGCTCAGGCACAGACAAACAGAATAGAGAGCCCAGAAACAGAAACTTGACATGGGATGTGGTTGAAGAAAAGGGAAAAAGATGTCCAACTCCTCACCACACCCAGAAACCAAATAAAATGTAAAACTTTAAAATTTTTAGAAGCAAACATAGAAAGGTGTCTCGGTGACCTTGGGATAGGGAAATATTTCTTACAAGACATGAAAAGCACACACCACTACAAAACTGTTGATAAATATGACTGCATAAAAATTTACAAACTCTGGTCAACCAAAATTCCTAGAGTTGAACTAATCCACAGATTGAGAGAAGGTATTTCCAAAGCCTGTAACTGAAAAAGAGGAATTATCCAGTATATATAAAGGACTGCTGAAAATTAATAGGAAAAGAGAATACATTAGAAGATGAGAAGAGAATGTAAACAGGCAATTTATAGAAGAGGAAAAAGCCAATAAACACCAAAAGGCAGAAATTAGAAAAATGTAAATTGAAACAACAAAATAATTACACACATCAGATTGGCAAAGAAAAGAACAAAATTAAAGAAAATAATATGGCCAGAGAAGAAGTCTACACATCACTGGTAAGAGTGTAAATTGATTCAACCACACAAAACACAATGAGGCAAAATTAGAGAAATGAAATATGCATGCCCATGGCCTTTGCAATTCCGCTATTTGACGGAGAGAGAAAGTCTCTTGCACGTGAACACAAACAGACCTGTGTAAGAATAATCACTGCACAGAACGTAGAGTAGTCGTTGCCTGGCTGGCCTGGGACTGGGAATTAATAGTAAATGGGCATGGGGCCTTACTGGAAAGATAGTAAAATGTTTGAAACCTGCATTGTGGTAATGGTTGTGCAATCTGGTAAATTTACTAACAATCATTAAATTGTATAGTTAAATAAAGTTGGTAAACTACATGGCATGCAAGTTATACCTAAATAAAGTTGTTTTAAAACTGTCATTGCAGCCTTATCTACCTTGAGTAAAAAATTGAAAACAGCCAATAATTTTATAAATTGATCGTTGTAGAGATTCAATTGAACACAATAAAGTGATTCAAATAAATAAACTAGAGCTACTAATATCAACATGAATAAACCTCCGAAATGAAAAATAATGGCTGAGGTACTCAAAGCAACTTGCAAAACAATACACATAATGTAAGTGGTAACATTTACCTAAAAATCAAAATCACACAGATGATGCTATATAATGTTTATGAGTACATACAAATACAGTGATGGATAGAGATACACAGGAATATTAAACACCAAATTCAAGATAGTGATTGTGTCTGGAGAGCCAGGAATGGAGATACAAGTGTATCTGCAATGTTTCATTTCTTTAAAATAAACACTGAAGCAAACATGGCAAGACGATACAATTCAATTCAAATATTTGTCATAATACTCTCTGCAATTTTCTGTATATTCAAAACAGTTTGCTGTGAACTTAAAACTACAACTTAAAAATACATTTTATTTGCCCTTCCGATTGTTCATGATGCCCACAGCTCTTACATCTTCCATTAAAAATGAGCTGTCACTGCTAAAGTGCGTGTATAGTGAATTTTAAGTATATTCTATAAACACTGTCAACTGTTGACTGGTTGCTGGCCTCAGGCTGGCACTGCCAGATAAGCTGGAGCACCTCTATTGCCTGGAGTCCAGGTCAATACAAGTTGTGTGCAACAGTGACACCTAATGGTCAGAGGAGGTACTTGCCTGCACTGGGGTCTGATGGGCTGGGAAGTCACAGGCAAACACTGCCAGCCATATTCGGGGGACAGTTCTCCCAGCAGCGGTTAAGTGAAAGAGAACGAAGGATTCCGGACTGGAGTAGATTATAGCTGATCAGCTCCCTTCTTAGCCAAAGCAGATGAACAGCCTCAGAGACCTAAATTAATTCGATGGTTCCTTTCCTCTCCTTCCTCCAGGAGTTAAGGGAGCCAAGCTCTAAGTCCTGAAGACTTCGTGCTTTCTCCTGGCACCCCCAGCACCACCAAGGCAGCCCTTTAAAAATAGTGCTTCAAGGTGTTGGGAAAGCTGGACAGCCACATGTTAATCAATGAAGTTAGACTGCTCTCTTACACCATACACGAAAATAAACTCAAAATGGTTTAAAGACTTAAATATAAGACATGATACCATAACCCCTAGAAGAGAACACAGGCAAAATGTTCTCTGACATAAATTGTACCAATATTTTCTTAGGGCAGTCTCCCAAGGCAATAGAAATAAAAGGAAAAATAAACAAATGGGACCTAATCAAGCATAATTTTTGCACAGCAAAGGAAACCAAAGACAAGACAAAATGACAGCTTACTGACCAGGAGAAAATATTTGCAAACAATCTCTTACAAGGGCTTAATTTACAAAATGTACAAACAGCCTTTCAACTTAATAACAACAACAACAAATAGAACAATCAAAAAATTCACAGAAGACCTAAATAGACATTTCTCCAAAGAATACATATAGATGGCCAATAGGCACATGAAAAGATGCTTGACATCACTAATTATTAGAGAAAGACAAATCAAAACTACAATAAATTATCACCTCACACCAGTCAGAATGGCCATCATCAAAAAGTTTACAAATAAATGCTGGACAAGGTGTGGAGAAAAGGGAACCCTCCTGTACTGCTGGTGGGGATATAAATTGGTGCAGCCACTATGGAGAAGAGTATAGCTGTTCCTTAAAAAACAAGGCATAGAGTTACCATATGATCCAGCAGTCCCACTCCTGGGCATATATCTGGAAAAGACAAAAATAATTCGAAAAGATGCACCCCAATGTTCACAGCAGGTTTTTCTTTTTCTATTTAAGAGATTTATCAGGTATAATTGACATACTACAGTGTACAATTGATGAATTTGGGCATCTTTACACACTCATGAAACCCCCACTACAATCAAGGTCATGACGGATCCATGGCCCCCATGTCCTCATACCCCCCTCAATCCCTCCCTGGGCCTTCTCCCCACACCCTTTTCTCCAGGTAAACTTGCATCTGCTTTCTGGCACTAGAGATCGGTTTACATTTTCTAGCGTTTTACATCAATGAAATCGTACAGTATGTACTCCTGTTTGACGGGTTTCCTTCACTCAGCGTCATTTTGAGATCCATTCATGCTGCACATACCAGCAGCCCATTCCTTTACACTGCTTAGAGGCATTCCATTCCATCGTATGGACATGCTACAAGTTGTTTATTTATTCAGTCACCCGGTGATGGACATTCAGGTTGATTCCAGTGTTTGACTATTACAAATAAATGTATGTGAAAGTCTTCACATGGATATAGACTTCCACGTCTCTGGGGTGAATACCTGTGAGTAAAGTGACTAGATCACATGGCAGGTGAGTGTTTAATTTTTTAAAAAACTGCCAGACTTTTCCAAAGCATTTGTACCATTTTACATTCCCACCAGCAGTGACTCAGTTCTGGTTCTTCCACATCCTTGCCAACACTTGATATGGTGTGTCTTTTTCATTTCAGCCATTCTAATGGGTGTGTAGCGGTAACTCATCGTGGTCAACATTTGCATTTCCCTAATGACTAAGAATGTTGTGCATCTTTTCATGTGCTTATTGGTCATCCATACATCTTCTTTGGTGGAGTACCGTGCCCAGTATTTTTATTGGTCTGTTTGTTTTATTATTGAGTTTCGAGAGTTCTTTATATAGTCTGGACACAGGTTATTTAGCAGATATATGCTTTGCAAATATTTTCTCTCAGACTGTGGCTTATCTTTTCATTCTCTTAACAGTATTTTTCAAAGAGCACTCCAGTTTACCCATCTGCTCTTTTATGGATCATGATTTTTGTGGCTAAGAAATCTTTGTCTTAAAGGTCCAAAGATTTCTACATGTTCTTCTAGAAGTTTTATAGTCTTAGGTTTTACAGGTAGGCCTATCAGCCATTTTGAGTTCATTTTTGTTTATGGCACAGGTTCAAAAACTGATCTAAGTTTGAGTTTTTGTTTTGGTTTGGTTTGGTTTGGTTTGTACTTGGACATTCAATTCTTCTAGCACCGTTTGTTTAAAAAGCTCTCCTTTCTCTGTCGGATTGCCTTTTCACCTCTGTGAGCATCAGTTGCTCTATCCGGGCTTTGTTTGGTTTGGTTTCCATTCTGTTCTCTGGAGCTGTTAGAAGCCTCCCTCAAATTTTGTCGGGGGTGGGGGGTGGCAGCCCCGGCTCCAGGAGGAGTTTGGCAGTTTGCTCAAGGGCAGTTTGGCCTTTGCCACCTGTTGTCCAGCCCTGTAAAGGTCTCCTCTCACCTAGCTCCCCACATTCCTTCAGGGAGAACAGGGCAGTTTCCCACACGACAGCCCATCCCCTAATGAAGGTGGTTGCTGGCTTCAGCAAGCAGCCACCTACGCCCTCTGGGGCCCCCCAGAATCTCCCTCCAGCCCTTCCACGGCCTTATCCACTCCTCATGGCCTCCCTTCTCCAGAGGTCCCACAGACAGCCATGCTTTCTGCTTCACAAAGTAAATAACTTATCAGTCGGAAGGACTTGAACTCCCTGCCTGGAACAGTCCTAGGGCCGCAAGCCCCCCTGAGCCTTGAGCCCAGCTCCCAGGAAGAGAGCTCCCAGGAGTTTCCTTCCTGGCAGGAAGGCACCAAGTCACTTCCACCTGCGGCAGAGGCTCCTGCATGGCCCTCACCTGGAAGGAGGACCCCAGGAAGGAGGCCCGAGTTCCCAGGGCCTATGATCCCCAGGCCCTGGCTGTGCTCACAGAATCTGTAACAGGCGAACCCATCGGAATCAATACAGATTCGTTCAGCTCAGCCCCTGCAAGGAAGGAACAGGCATGGAGGGAGCCGAGGAAGAAATTGGACACGTCGCTCCAGGGATCTCTTTGGGGGTTTCTGGAAAGGGGTTAAAAGCCAGAGACTGTGAGTGACGTGGTCCAGGGAGTCCAAAGGACAGCTGTCATTCTGTCTGAGATATGAGGCTGAGCTCCAACCAGGGTGTGAGCCCTGAGGGCAGGGGCCACGCAGTCAGGACCTGGGGCGGAAGAAGTAGGGAACCCTTCTTGGCACTGCGGCTCCTAAATCACTCTGGATAAACAAGCAAAGGAAAAGCTCCCCCGGGGCCCTGGGCAGGGCTCTGCCAACAAATCAAAGGTCAGCAGAGCCATAAATCAACTGTATTTGCACCAAACAGATCATGAAGAGTTATTTTTTAAAAATGACTTGGCCAAAAATATTCCCTGGAGCTGAATCAACTCAAAAAACACAATCAGAGAATGGGAAATGTCCATCTTCCTCCTTTCCCAAGAGATAAGCCCCAGAGGCCGCCGCAGCGAGAGCTGCCCCCTTTCCCCTGCAACATCACGATGCCAGATGTAAGTGCTGGTGGTCCATAAGGTGATGGCTCTTGGTGGAACCACCGCTGCCGCCGGCAGACACGGAGATTGGGCCAGGGGAGGGGAGGGTGTCGTGGTGCCTCCAAGATGCTTCAGCCTTCCCGGGAACCAGGGCGTGCACAGGATGTCTAGCAGTGGAACCAGCATGAGGCTCTGCTCACCTGGACTGTGACGTCACTGACGTCAGCAGGTGCTCTCCGGGCTCCAGCCCATGAGGATTCTCTGGAACTAAATATGCGTGTCTGTATGGAAAGAGATCTGGAAGGCTCTACACTTTGGTGTTATCAGACGTCAATTCAAGATGCCTGAATTTTCTTAATCTTTTATAATGAATGTGTATTTTATTATTTTTTTAAAGGCAGCATTATTTAGCAAGGAACTTTTTTCTCATTACCAAAGTTACTCACTATAGAAGATTCGGAAAACTATAGAGACCAAAAGGGGGAGTGAGTCATCTGTAATTGTAACCCCCCCACCCAGATATGTTCTCTTGACCTTGTAGTAAATTTCCTTTGGTTCTTTTCTATAAATATAATATGAAGTTTTTAAACAAACAAACAAAAAAAGAGATCATATGGTACATTCTTTTTTATAACCTACTATTCTGTTTCCTAGTGTATGCTCAACATTTTGTGTGTCGTTGACATCCTCCTACAATACCATTTTCTGGGGCCAACTGGCATCCTTCAAAGTCCAAAGACCCCCATTCCTGGGCTCTCAGATGTCTGCCTGCGATCCCTCAATGGATAAAGTACATTCTTTACTGAGCGTGTTTGCCCTAACAAACTAATAGCCCCAGGTAATGCTTAATCTCACACTAGCTCAGGCTGGTTTGTTTCAGCCCACCTTATCAGTCATAAACCCCACCACCCTTCATGGACCCTAAACTTCTTACCTCACCTACAACCAATCGGAGACTTGTGCACAAGCTGATCAGGCACCTTATGACCTGATCTTATAAAACACCCTAACAACCAGCCCTCAGGGCTCACACAGACACCTCTCATCTGTGTAGCCTGCTGCTGTCTGTGGCAGCATACCCTAATAAACTCCTGTTCTATTTTCATTCTTCGTCTTTGGTAAATTCTTTTACTGCCTGAGACACCTGCCAGCCTTGTCCCCGGGCACATTTCAGTGGCTTACAGTATTTTATAGAGTGGACGTACCATGCTTCATTGAAGGACGGTACAGATCAGTGGTAGAGTGTGTGCTTAGCGTGCACAAGGTCCTGGGTTGAATCCCCGGTACCTCCATTTAAAAAAAAAAATTCATTCATTCCCTCTGTTGAGGCTGTCAATCAAACATTTCCCCCTGAGCCACCACAAGCGAACTGTCATAGTGCCAGTCTCCAAACACGCCTACCCTATGCAGAAAGACAGTAGAATTGCATTTTCCTGCCCCCAGAGAGTTAGGTGTCACCACATCACGTGTTTTGGCAGTGAAATGTAAGCAGGGATGAACCTGGCACAAGCTTTGAGGGCCTGTGCCCATCTGAGAACCGTCTCTACAGGCACAGTCCCGCCCAACCTACAGCGGACACGTAGGCAGCGGGGAAACCAACTCTGCAGTCTTAGTCATTGGGATGAGGGACCATTTTGTTTCTGTAATATAAACCTTGCTGGCCCCAACTGACCGGCCTCAGGGCTGATGGAGAGACAAGGTTAAAGACAGAGTCCCAACCCTCCAAGTGTGCCTGGTCTTGCTGGGGACGTCCAGCCTAATACAAGGAAACAGCTGGATAATGAGCCGCTAATCACCACTCAGAGCAAGAGCACCAGGGAGCAGGCAGGAAGTGTTCAGCCCTGAAAAGGCAGCATGGAAACCTTCTGCGAAGAGGGATGGCTCGCCAGCACTGGGCAGGCTTTGTGGAGGAAGGGCGAAGAGGAGGGCTTTGAAGGCTGGGGAGGTTCGAGGGCAGGGGTGGAGGCAAGAGATCAAGGAGGGTAGGAGAGCAAAGGAATTATGACCCAGCAAACAAATACAGAGCCCCGAGCACTGCTGAGCAGGTGATTTTGTGTGAAGCAGAGCTTTTGAGAAAATGGGAGCTAAAAACAGCCTCAGAGAGAGAGAGAAAGGGGCCCGTCTGGGAGAACTCGCTGCTGTGAGGAGAGACATCCCATCTCCCTCCTGTACTTCCCTTTCCTCCTTTGGGAGAGAAGATGCCGCTATGCCCCGCCTCATCAGGAATGGCGTCAGAGACGCTGCCCTTTGGAGGCTTAGTATGGCTTGTTTGAGTCATACACACCCTTGACTTGAAAACAAGAGTAAGGTGCTTCAGATAAAGTCAAAACTCTTGTGGTTTTCACATCCAGTTTGAGTAGTCACTCCCCACAGCTACAAGCACTGACTACACTTTGCATCTTATCAGCAAACCAGTCAGCGTCAGCCAGTCAGTATCTGCCAGTCAGTCAGAGTCTGTCTGGCCATGTCTCTCAGGCAGTGTCAATCAGTCCATCAGTCAGTGTCAGTCAGGGTCAGCCAGTAAGTGTGTTAGTCGGTCAGTCTCCGTTAGAGTCAGTCAGTCAGTGCCAATCAGTCATTGCCAGGCAGTCATTGTCAGCCAGCCAGCCAGTCCGTGTCTGTCAGTCAGTCAGCTAGTCCGTAAGTACAGCATTCAGCGGGTTTCTGAGCACTGTGCCCATTTGCCTCTATCTTTATTCACCCAGCCCCTCTCCTGTTTCTGGGCATTGGGATAGGTGTGTGACTCCTCCACGGGGACGGATAGGTGACGTTGCTTCCCCAGGAATTCAGAACAAAGCAATTGCCAAGCTGGGGCAGGCCCCCAGCCCCTCATTTTCAGCCTGGCTGCCGGTGGCTGGGCTGAGCTGCCTGATCCCGGGCGCTTCCTCCTCAGGGCTCCAGCTCAGAAGTGACTGAAGGGAACCAGGTCACCTTTCGACTCTGAAGAGCCACTTCCTCCCCTGCAGGGGTTTTGGCAGTCTCCCACCTGAGTGCTGATCTGGCTGCAGTCCCAGGATTGGCAAGATTAACACAGTGATACCTCAGGCGCTGTAGCAGCAGGCCCTTCCAGCTTCCTCCCACAGAGAGCTCTGGATGTGACTAAGGGAGAAAGAATAAACACAGAAGCTCCTTCCTCAGGTGGGACTGGTGCTGGAGGTGGACGATGGTAGGGCCCCCCTAAGCCCTGGTGCAGCTGAAAGCGAGCAGGACCCTGCGGGGCTTTCCCCTGTGACAGACCCCTCGTGTTCCCTGCTTCTTGCCTGTAGAAGAAGCTTTAGTCTCCTAGGCCCTCCCTGAGTTCCAAAGAGCAGACTCAAGCAATTAATGATTAGAGAAATGGAAAAGCAGAAACAAAGGAAAAGCAGTCAAGCAAAAAAAAGTAATAATAACATAAACAATAAGTCAGCCATAAAAAGAATCACAGGGCTCCTAGTTTATCCATGAGGGATATAGATAATCTCCTGACTCACATTTTTAAGTTGTTTTTACAAAAGCTAGGACCCCACCAGGTGGAAACTGCTGACCATAAACACGTAGCCCCTAGACTGGTTGGAACCAGAAGGCTGATGACTGAGATTCCTGAAACATCACCCTGTTTTCACCACCAGCCAATCAAAAAAATGTCCACAAGCTGATCATCTACCCTGCAATGCTCAATCCTAATGTTGCCTTTAAAAGCCCTTCCCTGAAAGCCATCGGGAAGTTTGGGTCTTTTGAGCCTGAGCTGCCAGTTCTCCTTGTTTGGCGCCTTGCAATAAACACTGTACTTTCCTTCACCACACCCAGTGTCAGTAGATTGGTTCTGTTGTGTCTCGAGTAGCAAACACAGTCCCCAGATTTGAACACTGTTGTGGGCATTTACTTTGTCTGCCTGGGCACCATTCTTGCATCTTTAGGGACACTGCTCACCATCTTCACCAAATCCCCACAAACCACGTGGGTTCAAGTGTAAGCTGACCATCACCGTTTATGCTCTCATCCTGGCCAGAGGTGGGCCTGAGACCCAGCTGAACCAATGGTAGAACCTCACAGCGACCGGTCCGGGAGCGGGCACACGATCTAAGCCAGGCCAATCAGAACTCTTCCCAAGAGACTGCCTCTTGAGTCCTTTAGCTGGGAGGGTATTTGCCTGTCTGCCAGCAGAATGGCTTTCATCCATCAGGGGGAGAGAACCCCACATGAAGAAGAAAACAGACGAGAGAGTCCTGACAGGGTTCAAGCCCCTAATTCCAGTCCATCCTGCAGCTGCCTCCACCCCTGGCTTCCTGCCATTTGGTTTGTGAGCCATGCTTGTGAAAAAGAACCTCGCCTGATACAAATGAGAGTGCTTGCTGTCAGCTTAGGGCCACCCCTAGCGACATCTTGCACTCACTTGGAAGTGTGTGGTCTTGCCCAAGGCCCCCCACCGCCTTCTCCTCTTCAGCCCCTTGCATCAGAGGTGGGCACTCCGAAGGACTCCGTGCTTGTTTCAGTGCTCGGTTGTCACCGTCTTGAAATTCTCGACCACTTTTGAACAAGAGGCCCTGCTTTTTAATTTTGCATAGGGCCCCACAGTTAATTTTGCACCAAGTCCTGGCTCCAGGCATTTCCTTATAGTGGGATCTGTGACGCCAATTCATTGCTCCAGTTCCCAGAGCCCCCTCCCCCATCACCTATTGCTGAATGACCCTTCTGCTCACCCCCTCCCCTGTGCCCTCCTCCCCTACAGGGGACGTTCCTCCCAGAGGCAGGGAGCCATACCCATGCCAGCTGGCAGGTAGCTCATTGCTCCCCATCTGAGCTCTGTGTAAAATCCTTAGAGCAGGGGTCCATTTGATCTGGAACTATGCTAGTGTGAGTGGCTTCTCTCACTTCTAGCCCTTACACCAACATTCTGCAATTGTGTCTCAAACTACTTTCTAGAGGCCTCTAGGAAAGCTACGTCACATAGTAAACATGGTACAGGACCCGGATCCTCAGATTTGAGCGACCAAGGACTCTGCCTGTGTTCTTGGGAAAAAGCCTGGCGAGCAAAGGCGTGTCCTTGCCTTGGGTTTTGCTGATTTTCCTGGAAAAGGTGAATTCTAGGCCTCTCCCCCACACCCCAAGGGGGCAATAACACCAAGTAAAGCAGCCATAACCTCAGCCTTCACACCCACAATAGTTAACAGGAGAAACCAGCCTGAGGGGGAAGCTGACACAAGAGAAACGGATACACAGTTTGACAATGGAGAGTCCAGGTGTGGGTAAAAGTGATTTATTTTGGGAGCTCGGTAACAGCTATGCAACTAGGAACATTTCATCCACCCATCCCATTCAAGTTTTGTGTCACAAAGACATACCAAGACTTTGGAAAAAATTCCAAAGGGGATTACATTGAAATGTGCTGTTTCTTCACTTGTTTTTGTGCTTGTCTTAATCACAGTGAACCAAATAAAATAGCTTTACAGCTTACTAAAACTCAAACTTGTCCTCAAAGGAAGTAGTTTAAACATTTCTACCAGTAAATCAGCAATGCAATGATTCCATGTCAGGAAACAGATCCAAGAGACAAAAGCAGCTCTAACATAAAGCTTATCTTGTCAAAAGGGAAAAGAACAAACCAACCAAAAAACAGCATGAGGGAAATCCAATTTATCTAGAAAAGAGTGCATCCTCCTCAGGACGGAGGTCTCCAAATAATAAGGTACAACTGTGGATGTCCTCTTTGGAAAAAAGAGGTGAGGAACAGATCTGGCTGAAGCTAAGAATCTGGTTTAAAAAGATGAAAGAGCTCACAGGGGACACAATGTCTCTATCTCCAATGGCAGCGTTTAGCACAATGAAGGGGGCCAGGACTGGATTCTCCGGCGTGCACCCTGGGCTGGGCCAACTGTGCACACAGCCCATGCTTGCCAGTCTGCAGGAAGCTGGTTGGGGCTGGGAGCTGGTTTTCCACTGGCAGGTGCCTCACACCCTCCTCGATGGCTGAGACACCAAATCTCATGAACCAACCAGCCAAGATCTGCGAGCTGGACCTATAATCCAGAGTGAATGGGTGGATGCCACCCAGAGATGCCAGGGCCCTTGAGGATACAGGGTCCACGTTCTGAAAGCACTATCTCTCTCCTCTCTTGTCCATTGCAAATGGGTGGACCCCTTCCCCCAAAACTCAAAGCAGTAGTTGGTGAGAATAAACAGCAATGATGGAAGGTGGCAAGAAAGCTCCATGATTGAGGCTCACCCCAGCTCTCCGCTGACCCACCTGGAGGTTTCTGAGCAGAATCCCTGACTCAGTGCGCCTGGGCTCAGCTGTGAGGTGTGGCTCAGAAGGCTTGGCCAATAAGGGGCCTGGGCTGGAAACATGATAGATAGCTGAAAAAGGAGGACACTTATCCCTGAGTTAAGTGATGTATGTGTGTGTGTGTGTGTGTGTGTGTTGTGTGATTGTGGGTGTGATATCTGCATGTGTGGTGTGTGTGTGTGAGGTGGGGTGAGGGCCCCAGACAAGGTGCCCCCCGGCCGCACCACCACAGACCAGCACAGCCACACAATCTCAAGAGTGAAAAGTGGAGCCCACACATGGAGGCGAGAACTCTGGGTTCCCCTCAAGAGGTTAGAAACAGCTCATATGAAAACCTCCAGATGCCAAAATCTCCAGCAGCCAACTGACTACACATTTCAAATGTGATTTGATGCAATGAACTCCAAGGCCGTTTACCAGAGTTTTTCCACCTTTTGCCCATAACCCATTAAGTTCACATGGCTACTGAGGGAATACAGGCACATCTGTAGCTAACAAAGAACAGTGTCCTCCCAAGCCTGATTATGTGGGGTGTGCTCCGCAATTTCCTATTCCAGTCTGTCTCTGGTGTGACCCCTTAAGTTGATCTTGTGACCCACTTGTGGATGCCAATTGTAGCTGGACAGAAACAGCCATGGAGTACTCTGGGCAAACACTTGGAGCCCTAGTGGGACTTGAAGTCTTCAGGCCTGAGAAATCACTCCCTCAACGGAAGTGGCCAACCTTATTCTGAAGGACATGGACCTGTAGCAGCAGCCTCTGCGTCGTCAGTGAAGGTCACCAAGAGCCACGAGGGGCACTGCAGAGGGCCCCAGGAAGCTAGCTTTCCTGACATCTTCAAAGAAAGGGGGTTCCACAGGGGGTGCCGACCCAGGTGCAGGCTGAGTACCACCACCAGCCCGGCCAGGTAGCAAGGCAAGACTGGGACAGCCCGTGCGGTGGCCCAGGCGAGCTCCTCAGGGCTTCCCCACGGGCACACTCGACCTTTGGAATTTCTGGATGAGGAGGATGAGCCTGGCGACATCGGAGAGCTCGGGGAACAGGGCCATGACGCTGTCCACCTGCTGGGGCGGGAAGATGCTGCAGAGCACGGTGCGCGCCCGGGCGCGCGCCTCCACCTCTCCGGTCGCGGCCTGGAGCGCAGACCCCGAAGGCCCCCGGAAGGTGCCGTCCCCCCAGCCCGACTCTGCCGGGGCCGAGCGACCCGGGAGCCGGCCGGCCCTTGGAGGGAGGGCCCTCAGGTCGGCGGGCTGCTGGCGCGGGGGGCGCCGGTCGCTCTGCCGGGCGCTGGGGCGGGACCCACTCCACGGTCCGGCAGGGGCTGGCGGGGACGGCGGGGGCCGGGGCGCCACCCAGTCGGGACAGCGCGGCCCGGACGCGAGGCCGCAGCAGGGGCCCGGAGGGGGCGCCCGGAGGAGCCCCGGGTCGTCGCCGAGGGCGAGTCGCGAGAAGCGGCCTTCGAGAGCCGCCACGTCCGCCGGCCGCCGCGCGAGGGCCAAGCCGCGCCCGCCGGGCTCCCAGGGGCCGGGCCGGGCGGCGGGGACGCCTGGGGAGCCGCCCTGCTCTGCCTGGCCCTCCGGCGGCGCGCTCCCCGGCCGCTCCTCCTCGCTGCCCGCGCCCCGCCAGGCCCGCGTTTGCGCGCGGAGCTCGTCGGCCACCGCCAGCTGCGTGTGGTGCGGCCTCTCTGGGTGGTAGAACTTGCACTTGATGCCGTAGGTGCATTTCTTGCCTGGAAGGGTTGGGGGGAGAGGGTGCGGGATGAGACCTGGACCTGGGGGTGGGAGGGAGGGGGGAGGCGGTATGGACCGGACAGTGCCTGCCCTATGCAACTGGCTAGAAGGCTGGCATCCCTGAAGGGCTCTGGGATAGAATCCTTAACTCTTAATGGAGAGCACCGACCGAAGTCCATAAGGATAGGGAGGTAGGGAGGACGGTGGGGCAGGATGTGGGCACAAGGTGCCAGGGGAAGGGCCTCCGAAAGGCGAGCCTGGGGGTGCCCTCTGCGTGACCCTGCATCCGGCGCTCACAAACCCTCCCATGCAACAGGGGTCCAGGATGTTGGTTCATCATTACAATAATCCTGTCAGAAAACTGCCATCCAGAGAGGTAAAGTTACCTCCCCAGGATCACACAGCTAGTTAAGAGCAGAACCTGGCTAGAACCCGGGCTGCAGACTGTCCGGCCAGCGCTTCTGACCTAAACAGGGCCCACAAGACGTGGGGCGCTACCCACCATAGGGGCAGTGCTGCCAGGACGGCTCTGGGGGCTTTGGCGTCCTGCTCAGGAAGTTGCTCAGGGTGGGTCCCCAACGGCCCAGGGGGTCATCAGGAGGCATGAACCTGGAAAACAAGCACGAGGGGGGTGACTGCAAGGCCCACAGGCACTCACCACGGGCACCTATGTGGGGAATGGGCCAAGCCACCCAGCACCAGGTGTGGCCTTGGCCCCGCCTCTCTGTCCAGGGCTCTTTCTCCTACCCGGAGGTTGTCCTGCGAGTTACAGCAGCACAGCCCTTCCTTCACTCTGAACCGTGCAGAGCACAGCCCGGACAGATCCCAGGACAGCAGCCCCTGGGTCCCTTCCAAGTGTTTCTCCTGCTGAGGTTCCAGCCAGCAGTGCCAGAATCACTTAGCAACTCCTTTAAAAATGCAGGCTCCAGGCTTCACACCAGACCTGCTTAATCAGAATCTCACATTGTTCAGGATTCTGCATGGTAACAACTTCCCAGGTGATTTTTATCCACTAAAGTTGAAGCATAATTACACTAGGATTCCCCTGGGTTGTGGTCTGAACATGACTCTAAGCTGCCTTCCAGTGTCGTCAACAGAAGGTTAGAGACCTCTATGGGACCACAAACAGCTTCTAGTCCCATGAGCTCCATTTCTCCCATGTGGCCCCACAGCTCTGGCCTGTCAGGTGGGGGATAAAAATTAACAGAGTTTGAAACTGCTGTCGGTGAGTCAGGGAAGTGGATCCCAGGTGCAGCCTGCACACGCAGCCTCGGTGCAGCTCCACCCTCCTCCTCAAACCCCAGGGCTCTGGGTTTGGCCTTAACATCCTGGGCTGCTGGACCCCGGCCATGTCACTCTCTGACACCACCCTGCCCCTTCCCTTCTTCGGCATTAAATCTGAGGAGGAAGGGAATTCATCCTCAATGCCCAAGGCTCAAAGGAGAAAACAACATTCCTCAGAAGGAAAACTCCCTCATTTAGCACAATCTACTTTTTTATGTGAATACTTTTGTTCCCAGGAGGCACTTCCAGGTCAAACAAAGGTTCCACTAGAGGGGTTGTGGATTCTAATTGGGGGGCCCTGTTTTTATGGGCTAGTTTCCTCCTAAGAGTCAAGGGTCATGCTGGGGTCCCACTCTGCAGACCACATCCACCAGGCCGGCCCCAAGCTGGGCGATCCCTGGTCCGGGGTAGCCTCCATGGCTCAGATCCCAGCTACACAGCCGGCTTCTCAGAGCTGGGCCCTGACCAAGAATCTGGGGAGCCACCCAGTGCAGCTATTAAAAGTTCCCAAAGGCTTCACCTCCTGCTCTTTCCCGGGCCTCACAGCCAGGAGCTCGGCCAAGAGGGCCCTACGGACGTGCCCTGAGCATGGGGCAGGCGTCCTCACCCACAGGCAGGCGGCAGGCTCTGCCCTCTGGCAGCTGGGGACCTTCAGGCAAACCCTGAGCTGAGGCCAGTGCGTCAAAAGGACTTGGCCTGGGCCCCAGGCTGTCGCCAGGCCAGAGGCAGCCATGATCCATCAGACCTCAGTGAGGATTTTCTGGATCCCACAGTAACCAGACTCGCCAGATTCCTCCAGGCCTGAGCCAGAGAAAGGAAGCTGTCATCCTGGTGAATATGGAAATGGCTGGGGCGGGGCGGCGCGGAGGTGGGGGGAGGCATGGGCTACTGCAGGGTAGCTGCGGCAACCAGCTGCCCTGGGCCCTAGGAGGCCCCCTCCACTCAGTGGCTGTGGGCCGGGGGTGGTGGGGGCAGCAGGGCCTGCTGGAGGCCCATGGCCTGGCCTGGGCTGAGAATGACTGCCAGCACTACCGGCTCCAATCCTCTCTGGTCCTCAGGATCATCTCAGAGGTCAGAGTGACTAATCCAAGTACAGTTAATTCAGGGTGAAGAACGTTCAGCCCGGTAAGGGTGAGTGCTTCCCCGGACCACACAGCCAGCACATGGCAGGGCCTCAGTTTGAAACCTCATCCGCTGCTTCCAAAGCCCCAGCTTTTTCCACTACACACACTGCCCCCCAACGTCCAGGGTCAGGAGCTGGTCTGCCCTGTGCGAGTGGCCTGATAACAGAGGAGACTGGAATGGGAGTGATGTCCCAGCCTGCTGTGCCCTTCCCTCCTTGTCCCACCCTGTGACCACCCTGTGACCACTCCCACCTTGCGTGGCTCCTGGCCACTGCCCTCAGCCCGAGGACGTGTGCAACGGACCAGCCCTGGCTTCCTCCCCACCTCAGCTCTGCCTTGGGGCCCTCACCCAGCACCCCCTAACTGGTCTGTGCCTCGTGACCCTGACATCACCCTCCGCCAGCTGTAGCTGGTTGGCCCAGGTGGATCTGACCCAGGGGAACCACCAACCCAGGGGACAGACGAACCAACCACATTCTCCTGAAAATGTCAACTGAAACATATTAAGACAGAGTGATTCCAAAATCTTTACAGCCCCAAAGAAAAGGTGATCTTTCCAACTCCCGTATGTAATTCAAAACTTTAAAAAAAAAAAAAGACAAAGCATAAAATAAGGGACAGGAATTGCAATAAAGTTCAGATTTTCCCCACAATGATTGTTCCCATGCTCTTAAGTATTAAATTCTTCAAATTCTTCTACTTATTATTTATAACTTAGATGATTAATTTCTTGAATATGTGCAAGCATATTTGACTGTCCTTTATCACTGGATTACCACATTCTGTTGATTCTTCTTCTGTAGTTGGCTTCATTCCTTTGATAACTATGTAAGTTTAAAAAGCTAAAGCTCTAATCTGTTCTTAGAAACAATGATCAGTACATGTATGTAAACTAAAAAGCTATGTGCAGTATATTGTATACATGCATATAATGTATATGTGCAAACTGTAATAATTCTACTTAATAAAACTGAAAAAGGGAAAAAAAAAAAGGCAAAACCGCCTACAGTGCATTAACTGAAATGACAATTCAATTAATGGATAATCTCAAATGCCTCTATATATGACATTTCCTTCCCCAAATGGAAGAGTGTCAGCTGAAATAAAACTTAGTTTTACAACTGTTAAAAAATATATAAGTAAATAAATAAAAACAAAAAGTTAATGGTACCCGCTGCCCCCTGCCCAAAGCCATGCTTGGCTGACCTGTCAAGACAACTGGGTGCTGGGCCAGTTAGATGTGGGCCTGGGAAAAGAAAGGTCATAAACAGTTGGGAAAGAAAAACAGCCCTGGGGGTAGGGGACGGGTGGGAAGGCTGGTCACAAAAGAGAGGGGACACAGGGATAGAGAGATGGGGTGGCCTCTGGGCTGGGTCTCCAGGCCCCGGGGTGGGGGTGGGGCGTGATGAAGGCCCGCTGGGCCCGGGCCGGTGGGAGTGGCTTCTGCCTGTCACCGCCCCGCCCCCACGTGCCAGGAGCCAGGACCCCGCGGCCCCACGTACCGGTCATTGACGAAGGAGAACATGAGCAGCCTCTGCTCGATGAACCACTTCCACTCGGGGTTCTCGCTCTGCAGGTCGCGGTAGTTGTCGTTGGAGACGATGACCCCGTCCTGCTCGTACGCCACCTTCACGATGTAGCGGTCGTCGTAGCACACCACCCGCTTGCCGCTCACCTTGCGGGACGGCGTGTACACCAGCACGGCCTGCCTCTCCAGCTCCTCCAGCACGTGCTGCTCTGGGGGTCGCGGGGCGGAGAAGGCACAGAGCGCTTTCTCAGAAGGACGCCCCACCCCCAGAACCATCCTGAGATCACTGCTCCTCTCAGGGTTCCCCCTCCCCGCTGGTGTCCCCCACACCCCCAACCTCCGACCCCAGTACTCCACCCTTCCCAGGGCCCAGCCCAGCAGGTGAAGAGCGGGGAGATATCGAGGGAATTTGCCAGCAGCCTGAGGTCAAGAGGGCTTTTTGCTTCTGTCCTGCCTGTATCATGACCACAATCCAGAGGACAGGACCCAGCCAAGGAGTCACACTTTGGAAGAAAAAGTGAAGCCCCAGCTCTTGTGCTTGTGATGGTTATCTGCCACCAAGCCCCACCACAGGAGACACAGAGGCCAGAGGCCTTCTTCTGGAGAAGGACATTCCTATTTTAACTAGACTCCTAGCACTGCCTTAGGGATGACTAGGAGTCCTGCATCCACCTGGAAGTCTCCCACGTGAGCCCTTAGCAAAGGGCCAGTGTCCACCCTCCCTACAACACAGGAGTCTGCTTGGACACCTTCAGGACAGAGCAGCCCACAACTGACAGCTCTGAGGGACACAAGAATGTCACAGGGAGAGGCCAGGATTAGGAGTCTGGTCTTAGCTCTCAGGTTCTCACCCCTCTCTGAGCATCAGGTTTTGCGTTTATAAAATGAGGG
This sequence comes from Camelus dromedarius, assembly GCF_036321535.1. NCBI lineage: Eukaryota > Metazoa > Chordata > Mammalia > Artiodactyla > Camelidae > Camelus > Camelus dromedarius. The sequence goes on along the minus strand of NC_087441.1, from coordinate 14,816,326 downwards.
AAATGGCTCCTGCACCTGCCTCACAGCATCTGTGGGGAGGGCCCCGTGAAGCTGGGGAGGAGGGAGCCTGTATCCAGTGGTGCAGATGTTACAGGGTCTCTAGTCAGGAGCTAAAATCTGCATCCCTGGATGGTCCACTCTTTGATAATAGTTTTGCCTTCAGAGACACGCAAAAGAAGTCCTTTCTACACATAACGGTTACTCCCAACATGGAAGAGCATTAGCATGTTCTTCACAAATCGTTTCTTCCCTCAAGTCTAAGTCCTTTCCTATATGATGTGGTTCCCAGACTTTAAAAAAGTACATAATGCATGTGTGGTATACAGACTCATTTTTTTAAAATGCCATGCGTGCATGCTTTGTAATGTATAAAAATATCAAATACTATGAAACTAATATAATATTGTAAGTCAATTATACTTTAATTAAAAATTATAATTAACTAATTAAATGCCCTGTGTGCAGCACTCCCTTTGAGAAACAGAACACAGCCCATGCTTTGAAGTCTCCATTGCCCCTCCTAGTTTGCATCTCTTTTCACTCCTCTTAGGATAACTCAATTTTTAGAAATTTGTGTTTATGATTCCCTTGCTTTCATTTTTTAAAATGCATATATATGTACCCTTCAAAAGGACTCTTTCCAATGTGATTATGAACCTCCAGACTTAACACAAATGGAATCATCTTGCACATATTCCTGCAACTTGTTTCTTCATTGAACATTGGGTAGGTGAAGTGTGGCCATGTCATTGTGTAACAGGGAAGAACAAATATGACTCCATATTACATCCATTCCTTTAGCTCTAACCCTGTGTTCTGTATCCTGTGCTTAGTCATGCTTGCTTTGCACCTCTTGTAAAGAATGTTGCCTATTGCCTGAAATATACAGGAGGGCCCATTCTCAAGGTTAAGATCTTTAAGAGTATAACATTTTTTCATTCATTTAGAGATTCAAAGTTGCGGAACAGAGGATAACATTTGTCTTGTTGGAGGTGTACAGGAACATCGTGACCTGATCTACAGGGACAGCTGCAAGAACAAAAGATTCTGACATCAAGAAGTTGGAAACAACCAACCACACCCCTTCCCCTTTCTAGTATAAAAGAAACCTGAATTCTGACTTGAGTAAGATGGTTCTCCAGGACATTAGTCTGCCATCTTTTCGGTCTGCTGGCTTTCCAAATGAAGTTGTTATTCCTTGCCCCAACACCCCGTCTCCAGATTTATTGGCCTGTCATGCAGTGAGCCAGACAAGTTTGGACTCAGTAACAACTGCTATCAGTTTTGCACAGAAGTGTCCTGGGACAGAAGAACAAGGATTTCTCTAGGGTCTGCCTCTAGGAGTGATATTGCTGACTTGTAGGGGAAGGCACTTGATAAGATAATGCTGAATTGTTTTCCAAAGTGGTTATGTCAAGTTACTCCCAACACAGCATCTAAGCCGACCTTGCCAGCACTTGGCATTTGCAGGTTTTTGAATTTTTCCCAATCTAGTGGGTGTAACGTCACCTCTTGCTGTGATTTAATTTTGCACTTCTCTGGTTACTAATGCAATTGAGAATCTTTTCGTATGCTTGTTGGCCATTTGTGTTTTCTCTTCTGTTAAAGGCCTATTCATGCTTTAGCATATTTTTCTATTGGTCCTTTGTCTTGGTCTTATTAATTTGGAGAAGTTCTCCATGGATTCTGGACAATAATCCTTCATCGGGGATATGTGATGTATTGCCTCTCCCAGTCAAAGACTTGTCTTTTTATCTTTTTGTTTTTGTGGTATCTGCTAATGAACAGAAGCTTTTATTTTAATGAAGTCAAATTTATGACTTTTTCCCTGTTCTTTGCACTTGCCGTGGCTTGTTTAAAAATTCTTCCCTACTAGAATGATTTCCCTACTCTTTACCTATACTGTATTTAAATATTACACAACTGTTATAAGCCACCATTGTCCATGTTCAGACCATAGAGAATAATCTGGGATAACCGGTTCATGATGAACAGAGTATTTATATCCCTTCCTCATAAACCCATTGAAAGGGCAGGAAAGAAATACAAAAAGGAGCGGGGATCCGTAATCCCATTAAAAATGGGCTTGGGGACAGCAGCAAACCCAGGATTTTGACAACTTTTAGGAAGACAGGGAGCAGGTAGGATGGTATTGATTGCACAGTGCAGAGAGAGCCACAGCCCGGAATGTGCACAGTGAAGGTGAAGCCATTTTCCCTGAAAGTCCCAGAGCACTGCAGCGGGAGAGGAAAGTCAGCAGCAATTGGATGATTAACTGAAAGGCTACTCATAGGGCAGCTGCATCTACCCTTTCCTGGCCTTGTCACAATAAGGGTGGTGAGGCTATAACTAGGAAAGTGGAGGTTCCCAGGTGGCCTCTGACCTTCTAAAGTAAAACCATCATCCTTACAGCACTGGAATACGTGGTGGACAGAGGTGCCCAGCTGCCTGGCTGCTCCATGCAGGATGCGTTCAAGCAAAATCCACTGGTCAACACCAATGGTCAGCCCTGCCTTTTAGAGAAAGATCCTAATGCCGGGAGAGAAAACCCATAGAAATTGCACAGGTATGTATTTAACCAACCTGGTTCTTTATTCACAAGTAAACACTGACAAGCAAAGGATCACCAGACTTTTGAGAAGAAGATTTAACAGCACAAAGAGAGAAAGAGAAACATGAACAAAGAGAACTGACCCCAGAAAAAACAAATATGATTCATGGAACTTAAGAGAATTTATTAAAAGTCTGTTTTAGTATAGAAATAGTCAAAAAGATACTGCATCCATAAAACAAGAATAGCATTTTACTTAAAAAATAATGGGAGAGAATCAGAAAGAGAAGCAAATGGTGACCGTTGTTAGAATTGAAAACAAAACCAAAAACTTGTGGTTAAAAGGCTGGAGGGAAATTCAGTGAAACCTCCCAGAATCACCAAGAGGTCAGCCCCACCATCAACACTGACATTGACTCAGCTGAAACATGCCAGCAATGAATTAGCACGAGTCGTCTTCTTATAAGAAAGGTGAACAAACAAACAAAAACCCCTGTTTATTTATACCACCTGCTCTATTATTTGTAGCTTAAAATATTCCTAGCTAGTGCAAGAATTAAAAATAAAGAATTCTCTGGGTCTCAGTTTCCTTTTTTTTTTTTTTTATGAAGAGATTGAACCAGATATTCAGTAAATAAATATCACTGGACCAAATAAATGTCTCCTTCAGTTCCTATATTCTATGAGGGGTGGGATGCAGACCCAATCTTTCTGCAGTGTTAAAAGTTGTAAGACATTATTTTTGGAACTTAATCATTTACACTAAAAGATTAACTACTTTATTCATTTATCTATCAACAACTATTTACTGAGCACCTAAGGCTGTAACAGGGAACATTCACGGTCATTGCTTTCATGGAGCTTATAGTCCAGTGAGGAAGACAGACTTCATCAAACAAATAGCTAAGTAGATAACTGACTGTAACTGTCAGGAATACTACCAAGGAAAGGTGTAGAGCACTTCTTGAGCATGTGCTCCAGCGTACCTCTGATCGGGGCATCAGATCTTGGTGGTTCTTTCCTCCAGGATGGAACAAAAACTTTGATGTAGGTGTGTCCTCTGTCCCTGAACCAGTCCACAGCCAGCTGGATTCCCCGGCAAGAGAAGGCTTCTTTATTTCCATGGCTACAACGAGAAAAACAAAGAAATCTATAGAGACACAGAAAGGGTTTCTAAAGAGTGATTTTTTTTCCCCTGGGAATAAACTGGATCATAGTCTCTTAATCAAAGGGAATCAAGCAAATCTGCATTTTGAAAATAGGTCATTCTTTGCAAAATATATCCCTTAATTGGGACCATGTAGCTTGTGATAATATATGGAGGGCCTTAGGATCCAAGAGGAGTGCATTCCAAGGATTACTGGACAAGATATTCTTATGAACTGAAGTTAATAAGGGTCAAGAGGGTTGTCAATGTGTTATTGGGCTTCCCAAGTCCAAGTGAGGAGGCCAGTGTGCCCATAAATTCCATTGAAGACAATGATTGGTGGAGGGAGGAAGGAGAGACTGGTGCGAGAGGATGCTCGAGATCAGACAGGGACTTGCATGCCTTATTGAAGGTTAGTCTTGCTCCTAAGAGGAATGAGAAGCCGTAGAAGGAATTTAAGGTGTTAGATGTGATCTGATCTGATCTGATGTCTATTTCAAAGAGCTGAATCTGGCAGCACACAGGACAATAAGTTGGAAGAGGGCAAGAGTGGATGTGGGACACCAGTGAAGAAGCTGTCATAGTCATCAAAGCAAAAACTGACAGTGACCTGGCCGAGTTGGTGGTAGGGCATCCAGGAGAAGAGGATGCGAACTTGAGAGACAGTTAGATGGTAAAATCTCCAGAACGTGGCAGTTGATTGGATACAGGGGTGACAGAGAAAAAGGCATTGAGGAGAATTCTAGATTTCTGGCTTGCATAAGGGGATGGAGGGCCCGTGAGGCAGGGAATTCTGGAGGAGGGCAGGATTTAGAGATAAAGATCGTGAGTTTGGTCATGGACACGTGTTGAGTTGGAGGAGCCTTTGTGACCTCAAAGTGGAAATGTTAAATAAACAGCTAAGGTTCAAAGGAGAGGCCTGGTGATAAAATGTCTGAGTCATCTGTTTAATCAACTGTTGGAACCACACGTGGAGAAAATTGCCTGATTGCCTGGAGGAGAGTGAGACGCCAGGGGCTGGACCTGGAGAAACTCTGGAACTCAGCACTGGTTGCAGGTAGAGGAGGACAAACCATACAAAAGAGACAGACAGCATCCATCAGAAAAGAAGGCAGCAAAGCAGAAGAGGCTGCACCGTGGAAGCCACAGGAAGGAGGCAGCTGAATGCTGCTCTGAGGGGCCAGTGAAGCCTGAAAACATCCCTCAGCCTTAGTTGATGGAGGTCAGCGGCGTTTTGCCGGAGAGGGAGACAAGAGCATAGATTTGAGATATTGAGACTGCAGAAACGGTGGGACTTGGCCAGGGATGGGATACAGCCCGGACTTGGGGCAAGATCACCCTCTGCTCACTACTTCCACCTCAGCCACCAGAACTTCCTTGAGCCCTTGGTCCTGCCATGAACCTCCCTCCACTCCCACCACAGGGCCTTTGCACCAACTGTTTCCTCTCCTCCCGGCCAAGTCCATTACTCCTTCTCCTTCACACTCAGCTTCATCGCCACTTCCTCAGGAAAGCATCCCCTGGCCTCTAACCCGGTCAGATTACCCTGTTACAAGTCCTCACAGCACTGTCCTTCTCCCTCCTAACACGTAGAGTCACCCATGGGATGAACTGGGTCTCCCTCTTTCTAGATCATAGGTTCCTTTTGCTGCTCATTGAATCCCCAGCACCTAGTATGGTGGTGCCTGATCACTGGGCTCAGTAAAAACATGTTGAAAGAATTAATGACTGAGAAAAAACCAGTCTTGTGAGCAGCTGGAGAAGGAACAGCTCATGTGCAGGGAAGGATTGGCTGGAAGGACCCTGATGACAGAAAGGCTCATATGTCTAGGGACCAAAAGAGGCCAGTGTGGAGTGAGCGAAGGGGAGAGTTGTGGGAGGGGTGGCGGGAGGGGCAGGGCTTGGTGCTTAGAGAGCCAAGGATCCCCACGACTCTCACATCCTCTCCACATCCAGGCAAGGCTAACACATCAAATTTTCACTTTTGGGCTTTCTCTTGAGCATAGCTTCTTCTGCTGTCTTCTCAGAGGGGGTTAGGATAGGTCAAGGTTTGCAAAGAGAAAAGGGGAGTCTGGGAAACACTGATCAAAATAGTATTAGAAGTCAGGCTTTGTGACGATACAAGAGAACTCTGCATTTCTCTGGCGCCAGTAACACTTCAAGAACCAGGCTTTGCCACCCAGATCTGTAGAGTCTTCCAGATTAGAGGAAATAGCTCTTTGGCCTTTGAGGCTCTGCTATGATGTTTATGCAAATAATAAGGAGAAAATATCAGTGGGGCAGTCTGTGGTAAAAAGGAAGAGGAAGTGGAAAGCTAGACCCTTCCACCCCAGGGGAAGTTGGAAAAGAAAAGAGACGGAGGAAGAATGAGGAGGCCAGTCACTGAGTCCTTACCCTGCACCCCCAGGCCTGCACCCGCTGAGCCATGAGAGGAAGGAGGGTGGAAACACCACGATGGCTGTAACGAGGAGGCTGAAGGCTTGTATTCAGTACAGCCTGGGCGGTTCCAAGCCTCTCAGAGAAATCCTGGTTTCAGCGGGTGCAGCATCCCATGGGGCTGCAGCGCTGCCTTGGAGGAAAGGGGCGGACAGGTGAGCTGAACGCAGTGCCCCTGGATCCCTGGCAACCCTAGGCCTGGAGGACTGTGTGCAGCTTGGGAATGGACAATTGGCCCCCCATGAAGGGGACTGGACTTTAAGCCAGCATGGCTCCCCAAAAGGCCAAATGGGACCAATGACCCTCTATGTTGACCATTCCTGAAGCCAGGCCAGCCCAGCCACTCCACAGCAGAGCCCAGTGAGGGTCCCAGATGCCCTCTCCCAGCCAGGGCCAGGTCTCAAAGCCCCCAGATGCCAGTTGGGAGAGGAGCAGGGGAAGGGAGAGGAAATGCAAAGCCTGAGTCGTCCCAAAGACAGAAGATACTGAAATATCACAAACCGGCAAATTTCAAGTTTGCTCCTCCCTACGCCCTTAAAGGTGAAGAGATTATATCTATCACAGAAAATAAGGTCTACTTTTTCTGTGCGCGCTGAATCAGTAACGTGAATGTTTGATGACACTCACACTCCCATCCTGTCTCCAAATAAGTTATCTCTTGGCTGCAGCAAAGTCTATTCTCAGTCAATTCTCAAGTAAACACATCATTGCCACAATTCTTTTCAAGTGTGTTTCTTGATTGCTCTTCTCTGTGACTACGTATCTGTTTTTAACTGTTCAAAAGCCAACTTTCTGTCCCTGAAGCCTTTGATGGGTATGTGATTTGGGGTAGGAGTTGGGGGGTGACATGATCTCAATCCCTGTAAGGGGACAAACTTCCAGTGACTGGACAGGACCACAGCCTGCAGTGCCCTGGCTTGGGGCATGTGGAAGGGAGGAGGTTGGAGGTTCAGAAGCTCAGGAAGAGAAGAGCTGAGGAATGGTGCCACCATCAGCTTCATGCAGCAAAAATTGTCTTCATGGCCTCTCTGACACAAGACACCAAGATGATGGACCCTCAGCCAAGAGTCTCCGAAAGACAGATAAGTACCACGAAGACCAGGGGAAGATGGAGGAAGCATATATCTGCCCATAGCACATCAGTGAAGCCAATATCTTTCCTCTCTCCTTAAGAAATGCCCTTTCTTCCAGCTTTAATTCCAGGCACAGGGAGGTTAGGGACTCATCTCTAGAACCCCTAAGCTGGTTTCTCTGGAATGGAGGATTTTGGTCTACTGTTTTGCACACACCCTACCTCAGCATCTCCTCATGAGCCTTCTGGTCTCTCTCTCTCTTTTGGGGGGGGTGGGGGTGAGGGGTAGGTAATTAGGTTTATTTATTTATTTATTTATTTATTTATTTTTAATAGAGGTGCTGGGAATTGAACCCAGGACCTTGTGCATACTAGGCAGGCACTCTACCACTGAGCTATACCCTACCCCCCCCTTTTTTAAATTGAAGTGTAATTGATTTACAATGTTGTGTTAGTTTCAAGTGTACAACAAAGTAATTCAACAAAGTTATATTTTTATATATAAATATACATATATATAGTTTTTCAGACTCTTTTCCATAATAAATTTCTACAAGATATTGAGTATAGTTCCCTGTGCTCTACAGTAGGTCCTTATTGGTCATTTATTTTACATATACTAGTGTATATATGTTAATCCCAAACTCCTAATTTATTCCTGCCCTCTGCCTTTCTGGTCTCTTGAAATGCAAAGATTGTCTACCGTTCAACCCTTGCCATGTTTTTCCACCAACCTCAAAACCCCATCATGACTGCCCTATTTCTGGCCAGAAAGCCCTGGGCAATGGTAGGATCGATGCCACAAGCAGGGGCCACCTCCTCACCACAGGGCAGTCTGTCTCTAGGAGCCAGCAGAGCTCCCAGTCCGGCACTAAAGCTCAATGGTCACCTGGGGAGCGCACATCCCGCACACAGAGGGAAGTATGTAAGCCCAAGGACCCCGTCCCCTATGCTTCTCCCCCGTTCACTCAGCATGGAGCGATGAACGTCTCCGTCAGCAAGGTTCTGTGTTGGGGGCCTGGGGAGCAGTGAACGAGGCAGACCTCACCCTGGCCTCTTAGATCTCATTTTTAGTATTTGTAAAAAGTCCTGCATACCTGGTGACTTTGCACATGTGCCTAATTTAATCATCGCAAGGAGCCCTTGGGAAGCGACCTTAGTCCCATTTTATCCAAAACTAAAGCAAAGCAATGTGCCCAGCTCGCTGATCCAACAGCGGATCTCAGAGCCCAGTCTGTTGGGCTGCAACTCTTCCTCCCCATCTCCATTTTTCCCATTTAGTCCTGCCCTTCTCCAGTCTCTGCCCCTGGGATCCAGACAGCAGCTCCTTCGGAGCATAGATTACCAGCTGTTAAAATGCTCGAGCCTGGGGAGGGAACTTAGCGCTTATTAACAGGTAGCAAGCTGAGCGCCTGGCCCTGGGTAAAGGAAACAGGAGTGGGAGGTTTTGAATAAAGGGAGGTAGGAAGGGAAGTGGGGTGGCACCTGAGGCAAATTTTGCCTACATGACAAGTGTGGCAAACACAATTAGCGTGTAGCCATTACAGTAACTGGCAGTCTAACTGGACACCAGTGCATCATTAAATGTTGCCCAAGAAGTCTCTGCAGATATTAGCAGCTCACAAAACAGTCCCATGTAGAGTGAGACAGTGGTTTTGGGGTGGGTGGGAAGGAAAAAATAAGCTGTGATTCCTTTGGGGTGTGAGATGTAAAATCATAATACTAATCGACCCTGTTTCTTATTTGGGGTTAAAATGCAAATACTCTGGATCTTGAGTTTATTGGCCTTTCACTGAGCTCTCCCTCCCAGCTCAGGTCAAGGTGAAGAAAGGGGTTGACCTCTGAGAGAGGGTGCTCCCTCATCTCATACAAGGAGAAATGGGTGTAGACCCTAAGAGTCCTTTCAGAGTCAGAGTCCATTCAGAGGCTCAGAAGCAGGTGTGACCCTACAGCCCAGAAGTGCACCCGCAACGGTAGCCCGTGGAGAAGGGCCTGATGCAGACCTCCCACTGTGAATCTGGCTCTCTCATCACTGACAATTCATTTCTCCAGAATATACTAGCTTCTGCTAAGAGTTTAAAAAGGTAAACAACAGTCCAAACAAAAAACCCTGTACACCCCAAATGAAGACATATTCAAATGAAACCCTTGCCGGGGCCGGTAAGAGGATGTGAAATCATCAGGTGGTTTTCCCCCAAGCTGAAGGGCCTTCAAGTCACTCCTTTCCTAAATTTGCCTACAGAGCGTACAACACTTGTGAGTACTTGTGGGTATTTGTGAGTTTGCCAGGCAAGAAAATGCTGGTGGGAGTTGACGGTGAGAATTAATGTTCTTCCCAAACACCATGGCACAGCTGGTAACATGCTTCAATGAAAGTTACCTTCTTTTCAAAACCTGCTGGACATTTTTCTTCAGGCTAAGCGTACAGCGACTCCAGCGTTCAGCTCACCTCTCTCTCTCTCATGTACGTACACACATGCACACACGCATGTATGCACCCCTTGAAGGAGTTGGAATTGTGCCTGGAAACCAGTCTGTGTGCCGCTGGTTAATTAGAGCCACCATTCAGTGCGCATGTGACTTTCTGAGGGTTCCTCACGGGCTGGCAGCAGCAAGAGAGGTGTCCTGGGACCCTGATGAAGGAGTGGGGCCAAGCGTGTCCTGTCTGCAGCGGGCACATCTGGGGCTTATGGTGCTGGGGGAGGGCTCTGGTCAGCACAGGTAGGTTCTGACCCCGGAATAATGACCTGTGGGGTCAGGGTCTCCCACCTTGAGACCAAAAATACATGGAAATTGCAGCCCAAAGATATATGGTGCTGGAGGAAACACAGGGCTTTGGAAAGAGCACTGAATCCAGGACCTGGCCCTTACTGCTCTGTGACCTTGGACAAGTTATTTACTCTCTTGGAATCTCTGCAGAAGAGAAATTCCTTTATAAGAAAAATGTATTTATTTCTTTCCTGAATGCATAAAATAATCACCCTGAATTCTAGAATGTTAATGATAAAAAGCCATTTTAGATTATAATTATTTAGTCCAATCTCTTAGTTGTATCAACAGGGCTCAAAAAGGTCAGGTGACTCACATGGAGGTCGTGCAGCGGGTAAACTGAGGAGCTAGAGCTGTAAGTCCCTTATGTAGACACCACATGTGGCTGTTGACACTTAAGTTCAAGTTAATTCAAAAGAAAGAAAATTTGAAATTCAGCTCCTCTGCCACACCAGCTACATTTCAGTGCTCGGTAGCCCCATGTAGTAAGTGGCCGGTGCAAGTAAAGAACTTGCCATCATCACAGGGAGTTCTATTGGGCAGCCTGAGGCTAGAGGTCAGAACGCAGATCTTCAGTCTCTAAGCCCCATGTTCTGTCCTCTGCTTCTGACCTCCCTGGTTTCCTTCATGAAATACAAGGGATTCGGCAAACCTACGGGGAAAGCATATGATCTGGCTTCTCAGGTCCCCATTTTATGCAACTTAGAAATCTCATTGAAGTTGAGCCACTACCTAGGAAATGATCAGTGATGCCACTGGTCTGCTTATGAGAGCCAAATGGACTCCTTGTGTGGTTACAATGAGGAGATGGAAGGTTTTTTTAGTTTGGTGGTATGGTTCTATTTAAATATCTTAAACAGAAGGTGTTTCATAAAGCGGGCCAACTCTTGTGTGTTCCGAACAAATATATTACAACTTCTTTTAAAAAGCACATGGCCAGTGACCCTTGCTGCTGACCTCCAGAACGTGGCCACCCCAAGCCTCAGATGTATAGTGTGGCCACTATAAACAGCCATGGGCTACACATTTTGAGGCCTTGGGAGAGGAGCCCATGGAAACTTCTACAGCAGTGGCATGGTCAGAGCACAAGGCCAGAGTCTGATAGAGTCGATGTCGACACTGGCCAAGCCCACCTAGGCCCTCCCTGTGCTTCTTCCTCTCTCCTTTCTCCACTGAGACAGTCAGAGGCAAGGACTAATGGCCCCTCTAACATTCTCTGTGTTAACAGAGGACACGTGGCTTAGAGCCTCCCATAAAGCATGACATTATCTATAACTGCTCATTTTTACATCAGTGGCTCTTTACATTTTGGGGATTACAGACCCTCTAAGTATCTACTGAAAGCTGTAGATCTTCTCCCCAGGAAACTACATATATGTACCTTGTGCTCCATTTTGTATATCATTTCAGGCCATTGCTGGCTTTGAAGCTGGAAGGGGCCAAAACCCAAGGAATGCAGGCAGCCCCACGAAGCTGGAGAAAGCAAGAAAACATAGCATCCTCTAGAGCTTCCAGATGGGAACACAGCTCTGCCAACACCTTGATTTTAGCCCAGAGAGACCTATGCCAAACTTCTGACCTCCAAAACTACAAGACAATAAACTTGTGTTGGTTTAAGTCACTATATTTGTGTGGTTATTTGTTACAGCAGCAATAGAAGCTAATACAGATTTTGGTCTTTAAGGATCCACTGAAACACAACTTCCCAAAGACGATTCTGGCCGAAGAGTCAAGCTGTTGTTCTCCGTGAGCAACGGCAGACGCTGCCCCAGGCTCCAGGGGACAGAGCACAGTCGGTAAGTCAGCCACAGGCACCCTAGACGATGCTACTGCCAACAGAAGACACACCTCTTGCCTGCTCGGGGCAGAAAGGACACACGTCCCAACCTGTCTTTTAAGCTCCTCCCCACTCCTTGCAGGACCAGACAGCACATGAAACAACATCATCTTCAAAATCAGAGAATGGCAATGTCTGCGACACTACAAAACCTCAGTGAAGGAGAATTTTCAGAAATCATGTTTCTGAGGTTAACTGACTTTTGAGGTCAACAGATAACAACTAGACAACACGCTGAGTTTCAACCATCCGTTCCCTCTAAGGATGCGCCCCACACTGGGCTCTATCCTTCACAACCGAGGACCTGGCAGAGCCTGGGGATCAGGGGTCCTGTTGAGGCTCTGGCGGGGGGACACAAGGGGCGTTATTGCAAGAGAAGGATCAGGTTTGGAGCTGCACATCAGACCCAAACTCTCTCCCAGACGTGCCTTTGAACAAATCAAGTCCCACCCATCAGGTGGTGGTTGTGCAGTTTCTCTTGTTTTCCCTGGCTGATGGGATGCATGGGGCAGGAAAGGGGATGTCTATGTGTATGTGTATACATGTAATGTGCACACACATTTCATTCCTCAGAATAAGCCTGAGGGATGGATTCCCATTTGTAACCCACACCGATGGAGCATGAAGGGACTAAACTGTTTACAAATGTAGGAGGGGACTAACTGGATTTACACAGAACACATCATGGTCACGTGCAAATAGAGGATGTGGTTTAAACTTGAATTCCAAGCAGTAACAGAGACTTTCATCAAAAGAAAACCCTCCACCACCACCCTGTTGTAACTGTTCCTAAAAAATGTCTGGTCCCCAAAGCCAGAATGCCTGCGCTTTCCTGTGGCACCTGCAGCGGCCTCTTTCCGCTACAGCCGTTCTGCTCTTTTGATCTGGGATCGCAGAGCCTATATCATCTAAGGGCTGGAAAGGTCTTCGACTTAAGCGATACCAGCTTACTTTAAATGTCAGCTGATATCTTTCTGTTGCTGCCCAGAAGGAGAGCTGCCTTGTCCAAACCAGACAGAGACCAGATCCCTCACAGCCCCACTGACTTTCTTTCTATGACCCTCAGAACTTACTGGATTCCAAAATATCCCTTTAACTTCCCCAGAGATTTCAAATTAAGCAGGATTTCAGAGGCTCGCCTATCTGGTGTCTACATGGGAGCATGCGTGAGGATTCTTCAGAGACCCGAGGACCAGCTCCTCAGCCCCAGGGAGAAAACAGGACTCTACTCCCTGTTGATATAATGAAGCCCAGGGAGACGTGGCTGGCTAAATCTTGAACAAACACTTGAAATAACTTGTCCTACACACCAAGCAGGGCATATAGGAACAGCCCCAGAGGCTGGGCCATCTTGAGTTAACTCTTCCAAATTGGTGTCCTATGGCACTCAATCCAGAGGGAGCCCAAATCCCCAGGGAAAACCATTCAACCTGTCAGCCAAAGGATGCCCTGTTGACACATTCTGTGCCAATAACACTGTTTTTCTCCATTCCCACCAGGGCTCAGCTTTCGGAAAGGGAAGTGCATCGATTAGCAGCTGTCAGTGACCGACTTCCTATGGCTCTGCCCTTTGCTGAGCTGTCGCTCAGCCAAATAGTAGAATAATGCATTTGTTTGGTCCAAGCCTCCTTTGTGCCCCACAGGGAGTGTGGGTGAGGCCACAGATTCTCTCTCAGCTGAACTTAGCCTGGCCGGGAACAGTAAGGAGGTGGGGTGTGGTACTCTCATCACCGAGACACACAAAGATGACAGTACACCAGTGTAACAGCTGCTGCTGCAGCTCAGAGCCACAGGCACACCTCCCGAACCGAGCTAGGGGACCACACCACCAGCGCCACTCACAACCCCTGGCAGAGGGCTTCCAACACAGTTCAAGGCATTTTCCCATCTGATTCTCATAACCTCGAGGGAAGTAAAGGAACTATCTCTTGGCCTGTATCACGAAAGAGGAAACTTGAGATACCTCAGCTTTCCCAGAGTCACGCAGCTGGTTAGGGAGGGACTCCAGACAAGATGCCACCTTCACCAAGGGCCAGCCCTGGCTCCTCTATCTCCTGGCGTCCTCAGAAGAGGGCTTGGCTCTGAGTTAACAGTGCCATTTGTTGAGCACTTACTCTGTCAGGCACCGCCCTAGGCATTGTCTGCAGCTCCAGTTCTTACAGCTGCTTTCTAGGGATGCTATAGACCAACATTACAGATGGAGAAAGGGAGGGTCAGAGAGGTTAACTGACTTACATAAGGCCACACAGCTGCTGAAGGATGGAACAGGGATTCCAAGCCCCATCTATTGGCCTCAAGCTCTTTGTACTAAACCACCGAGAAGAGGGCCAGTTCTCCCACCCTGTGGCTACCGGATGAAGAAAGCTACCTCATGGCCACGTTGCTGCCGTCGATCACGATGGGTCGCAAGGAACTGGCTGGGCCTCTGCTCCTCTCTTCTGGGTCCACTCCCAGCCCGCGCTGGGCAGAGGTGGGGGTCCCACAGGAGCCCCGGGGGATGAGCAGGGGTGCAGCGCCAGCCTCATGGGCGCTGGGGCGGCTGCCCGTCTGGATCAGCTCCTGCAGCATGTCGTTGACCAGGGCGTCCTCGCCCAGCTTGCCCAGCACTCTGACCACGTCCTCCCGGCTGTAGCCCAGCTTCTGGAAGAACTCCATCTTGCTCTGGCGCTCCATGCTTGGCCAGCCACCCGGCGAGGGTCCTGCCGCCGGCTTCTTCCTGGTGGAGCCCCAACAGCATGAGCTAGAGAGAAAAGGCATCCATCAGGTGCTTTCTGGGCAGCCAGGCTGTGGGCTTACTGCGTGCAAATTATGTGTGCTCCTTCCCCGCCTTATCTGTCAGGAAATTATGTCGACGCCTGGCCCCCTGGGGATTTTCAGTTGCTCAGTGAGGTTGAGGAGCCACAGAGGCAACCACCTTGCTTTTACTAGTGCTTCTCCCAAGCCTTCTCCCCACTCACAGCCCCTCAGGGACCACTGACCACAGGCACCCAGGGCAGCAGAGAGGGCCACGCAGCCCCCAGAGTCGTAGGTTGACACCCTAACTCCAGTCTCTCAGAATGCGACTGTATTCAGAGACGGGGCATTAAGGAGATGACTGAGTTAAAGTGAATATCAGTAGTGTGGGCCCTGGTGTCCTTATAAGAAGAGATTTGGACACAGATGGTTACAGGAGGGAAGACTATATGAAAACACGAGGGGAAAGGCCATCTACAAGCTAAGGAGAGAGGTCTCAGAAGAAACCAGTCCTGCCAACACCATAATCTCAGGCATCTAGTCACCAGAACTGTGAAGCAATAATAATAATAATAAATACAATATAATAAATTATATATACACACACACATTTATATATATGTCATCCCTCAGCATCCTGGGGAGGCAGGGAGATTGATTCCAGGACTCCTGCAGATACCGAACTCTGTGGATGCTCAAGTCTCATATAAAATGGCATAGTATTTGCACATAACCTACACACATCCACAGGTATACTTTAAAGCCTCTCTAGATTAATACAATGTAAGTGCTCTGCAGATAGTTGTAAATGCAACGTAAGACCATGTAAATAGCTGCCAGTGTGGCAAATTCAAGTTATGCTTTTTGAAAATTTCTGGAATTTTTTTTAAAATATTTTCAATCCACAATTGATTGAATTTGGGGATATGGAGGACCAATTGTATACACATTTTATATATATACACACACATACACATTTATATATATAAATGTATACACATTATTTATATATATATAAATGCCAAGTCTGTGGCATTTTATTGTGGCAGCTTCAGCAAATGAATACAGCGCTTCAGCTGAAACAAGGGAAAATGCCCCTGGTGAATTCTATTCCCAGAACACGATGCTCTGACCCAGTTCAGCTCTGTGCACTGGCCCGGCTTTCCCTAGTGATTAATTCAGATCATACTGAACCTCTAAAATGGAAGGTCCTAACCCAAATGTGACCCTTTCCATTCAGACATCACTGCCTGACCTACACCTTTGGGGCGAGGGTGGGGGGCAGGGGGCTGCACTGCGACAGACGTTTGCCAAAAAAAGACGATTAAGCCAAAAGGAACACTCTGAACAGACTGGGTCCCTCTCTCTTTTCTACTGACGAAGACCTACATCTTTCAGAAAGCATTTTAAAATATAGAAATTACCGTGAAAATACATTTACTGTGAAAAAAAGAAACCATGTAGACAGATAAAGAATAAAAAGCTATGCTGTCTCCTTGCACATGCCCCAGTCCCGCCTGCCTCTCTCCTGCCTCCTTCTAGCACTTGTCCTACGCGTTTACCTGCAGGTCTGGAAGGTACACACATGTATTGTTTTAGGGAGGTTGTTTTTACGTAAATGTGTATCGTATTGTACATATTGTCCAGCAATTTGCTTTCCTTATTCAAAATGCATTTTGGAAATCTTTCCCTGACAGTTTATCTGTTCTGCTGCCTACTGTACCCCCAGCATTTAGAACGGTGCCTGGCACAGCTGACTCTCAACGCATATTTGTCGAATGAATGAATGAATGAAGAGTGGTCATATGCCAAATGATGGAAATTTAGATGGTCTTTGATTTTTCCCTGTTCCAACTCATGCTCAACACACACTGACGCACATCTGTCAATTCACCCTATCCGCTTCTCAGTGTTACAGGTTCTTCATCTTCAGTCCTAGTCTCCTATTGGAATCCTCTGCAATGTTCTCATCTCTCTTCTGGGTTCCCAGAGTGGCTTTCTCCTTTTTTTTTTTCATGGCCTCTCCTCGTAGTGCTGGAACTTGAAGAGAACTCACAATACCTGGGGCTGGCAGGTCAGGGGCATTTGTCAGCCAACCTCCTGGACAGAGATGCCTCTGCAGCAGCCACCACCTGTCAGCCCTCACCTGCCCAGTCCCCTGATGGCTAAAACGCTACAGCTGCCGCCCAGATCACCAGCAACCTCCTAACTGCCACACCCAACTGAATCTTCACATTCCTCGCCTTATGCAACCTCTCTGCTGCTGACGACTCTGTGGACCACTCCCTTACTTGTGACTTTAAATCAAAAAATTGGGGGCCACCTCCTTCTTGAAACTCTCTTCTCCCTCAGGTTGTGCAGCTTGGCCTGGATCTCCTCCTAAGCCTTTTCAGTCTTTCCTTAGCTTCTGCTGACTTGTTCAATGACAGGGTCCTGCCCAGGCCACATTCCCTCCACCTCACACCCTCCACCAGCCCCTAGATCCGCGAGCCCACAGCTCACTTCCTGCTCAGACCTCCTGCAAAGCACCAGGCGCACACAGCTGTAAATCTGCAAGCTGAGTGCCACACACGCTGTTCAATAAAGTGTCGTGAGAACTCAGAACGCTGTCACTCACCAGACATTTGCTGAGTCCACTTCAGTGGTTCTCAAGGTGGGGTCCCTGGAAACCTGGTGGGGTAGGGAGGAGCCCAAAACCCTTTCAGGGAGTCTATAGGGTAAAAACCATTTCCATACTAATGCTAAGATGTAATTTGCTTTTTTTCACTCTGATTCTTACAAGTGTACCATGAAGTATTCCAGAGACTACACTTCATTGTGATACTGCAACAGTTTGAATACGAAAGCAGATATGAGAGGACATCTGTCTTTCATTAAGCCAGATATTAAGAAATTTTCAAAAACGTAAATCAGTGCCAGTCCTCTTGCAGATTTTTTTGGATCTGGAAAATAGAGGGGTTTTTTTCATAAAAAGACATTATTTATATTAATATAATAGGTTTGTGATTTTAAAATAAATGAATATTTTAAAATTTCATAATTTCAGATTCTAATAAGATACAGAGCAATAGATAGATACAACCCACACAAATAAAATTTCTTTGGGGTCCTTAATAGTTTTTGAGAGTGAAAGAGGGTTCTGAAACCAAAACATATTTTCTTAAATTTAGAGCTTCTCAATAGGTATTTCTAGATAGATGATTCCATGTTGGTGGCCTATAAACGTGTCACCCAGGGCCCCAGGACAGAGGCCCGGTGTCTTTCCCTCCCTCAGCCCAGCCCTTCTTATGCCTGTCTCCTACTGCCCGCCGGCCCCACCCAAGCCTCAGTGTCCACCTTCTTCATCCCACACCCAGTGCACAGCAACGGCCTCTTAGGGGGTCCCCTCCTCAGTCCCGTCTGGCCCAGCCCCCATGTGTAGCCAGCACTGTATTTCTAGAACAAGCCGACCATGTCATCTCCTGCTTAGAAAGCCTCTGACCCCGTCCTGACTACAAGAAAGACACCAACTTCCTAAGCAAACGGCTGAGCTGTCAGGAGGCAGCGCTGACCCCTGTCCACCTCCCACCCACCACAGGTCCACCTAGCCCTTTCTCTAGAACCACGCTGAGTCTCTCCCAGCTCCCCAAGCATTCCAGAACGTTCTCATCACTGTGCTTCTGCATGTGATTTCCTCTCTACATGGAATGCTCTTTTTGGTTTGGCAAATGTCAGGCTTCAGCTCCAATGCACTCACAGTGGTCTCCCTGACTCCGCAGAGTGGATGAGTGGCTTGGGCATCTCATGTCCCAGGCACTTTGCTCAAACCTCTGTTATGACACATCAAATTGTCATTTATCTAGTTTTCAAACTGTGACTGGCTCTCTGACCTCTTTGCACCAGAATCATCAGCACCTGGCATAGTGCCTAGTGTATCCGAGGGGGTTAATAGCTTTTTCTTTAATAAATGTCTAAAGCTGAAATTATCTTCCCCCCTCAAATATTTTTTCTTGGGTTCCCATCTCATCAAATGGCATCCCCCAGAGCCCAAAGAAGAAATCTCAGTCACTTTGACTTGTCCCTTTCCCTCGCGTCTACATGCAGTTAGTCATTAATACTACTTCCTGGACATTTTCTGTAACCATGGTCTCTTTACACTCACACCACCCATGCCCGAGTCTGTCCCTTCCTTCATTCGTCATTCATTCATTCATGTGACAGACACTGATCACCTTCTAGGCAGCAGGCACTGTGCTGGGGCCCAGTTCTAAAAAGACAAAATAATAACTCAGTCCAGTTTCATTTTGTTCACAAGCTATTCAGGAAAACAGACAGAAAGTGTGAACAATGAGCCAGATATCACGATGATGAGCAAATTAGAAAAATGTGCTTTCACAGCTCAGGCAAGGATGACTTCTCTTCCTCGGAGGGGAAAAGAAAGGTCAGGGAGGCCTCACAGAGCTGGACAACCAAGGACGAGCTGGACTTCCCCATCAGAGAAGGGCCACGTCCCCTCCACGGGGCGCCCGCTCCCAGGTGGGCTGCCCGCCAAACTCCCACTCACAACAACCTTGGTCAAGTTGGGCCACTGACCCAAGACCTCCGTGTCTTCCCAAACATCAATGTCCCTCCATCCTACACAGAGTAGATGTCAAAACCCTCAGCATGAGAGGCAGGGCCCCTCATAGCCCGCCTGACCCCCACTCCACTCCAGCTGGCCACACGTCTCTAGTCCAGCCTCGCTTTCTCCTCCCTGACTGGTGACCAGTCCTTTTCTCTCAGAACGGTTGTTCCCTTGGGTGGGCATCTAGCTTTGGCCCAGGCTCTGTAGAGGAAGGGGACACTCATCCATCTGGCAGGCCAGCCTCACTCCAGAGGTTGCTCCCTGTCCCTGAAAGACCCTGGTCTCCTGGGCCCTCAGGCCTTCCTTCAGGGTTCCCTCTGCAGAGCACCTGCTCCTCCTCCCTCAGGCCTAACCCCACTGTCACATCCTCCGAGAAGCCCTCCCAATCCTGATGGTCCCTGCTATTCCCACCGCCACCTTCCCTGCTTATGCATGCACTGTAGCTCTTATTTTGGTTTGGAAGAAAGAGAAAGAAGGGAAGCTTGAGAGGAGGGGTGGGAGAAAGGAAAGGGCAGGGGGCAAAAATGAGACAGAAGGAAAGAGAAGAGAGACAGTACAGGCAACATGAACATAAACGTTAGTCTTCATGTTGTTTTTCATCGTTTCCATGTCACTTGCATGCAGAGACTTGAACTTCCCATTACCTCAGGCGGGTAGAAGGGGGAGATGAAAGTATTCCCTTCTCACAGATGAAGAAACTGAAGCTCAGAGTGGCACAGAGCAAAGGCTACACAGCTAGTAAATGTCAGAGATTGACCGTAAGGAGATGCCGCAAATAATGTGTTGCTTTGAGTTGTGTTCAAGACAGAGGCGACACCTTGTCTTTGCAGAAATGGAAAATATAACTGGGTCAGGTGACTTCTCTTTGGTCACCAAGTTAGAGCTACAAGGAGAGTTCATTTGGTTTGCAGCTATGTATTCTGGTATGACAGAAACATGAACCTTTTCAAAATGAAAGCACTTGGGGCTTTTACCTGGGGTGGGGGAGTGGGAGTGAGGCCCCACGCTTGGCAGCTCTCCTGAGAACCCTCAAGTTCCAACAGAGTGCCTTTTCCGAGGAGACTTGAAAATTGATGCGTGGGACAGAATTAACTGAAAGAATTCACCTACTTCAGAGGCTTTTTTCCCCCCTTGAGACTTTAAAATAACTTGGTTTCTGTTTAAAATTTCTAAATAAGGGAGAACACTGGGGTGGGAGTCTCAGTTCACAACCCCCCACCCCCTTCAGCCGTGACAGTCTACGAGCTGCAACACTGCGGGCAGCTACTTTTTCCTTTCTATTTTTAAGACCTGAAAGTATGAACAATTTCATTTTGGTTTTCTTCCTCAATCTTGACTGGAAGTCACAAACAGTACAGATGATTTAGTAACACTTTCAAAGTCTTTCCAAGTCTCCTGAGCTCTTACAGTGGTCAGCATGCCACGTTGGCCTGTGCTCTGCCGTCCAGGCTGTGGAGGCGGGCTCGGGGCCCGACAGAGCAGCAGGAGAGGAAGGGAGGAGTTGGGGGGGAGTACCTCACAGGTGGAAAGATGGGGTCACATCAGATCTAGAGTCAGCCAATCTGGGGGGAAGGGCCAAAAGTCTGTAACCTCTGGCTGGAAGAGCCCTTGAGGAAGAAAATAAAAGAGAAACAGAAGAATGAGACAATGAGAGGGGTCGGAGCCGTGGAGAACCAGCAGCTCCCACGGGCACTTGGTTTCATAGTTAGAAGGTGCCTCCTCGTACATCGTCTTCAGAAGTCCCAAGTCCCTGGGACGTGGAAAGGGCTACCTCCCTACTCATGCAGCAGGTGAGGAAACTGAGGGAAAGAGAGGTTTAGCCACCCAGGAGCCCACAGCTAATGGATGGGAGAGACTAGACCCCCAAGGGTGATAATTCCCCACAGAGGGTGCTGTCCAGGGCCGCTCAGGGGTCACAGAGCAGGGCCAGCTCGCACCAGCCCTGGAACGAGTGCACTCAGCACACGGCTCTGACCCCCAAGTCTCTGTCAGCTCTGGAGAAATCGACCCCATCCAGCCACCAGAAGTTGCCCACCATGGTGAGGAGAAAGTTCGAAGGGTCATGCACAAGTTTTCTGGTTCAGCTCAGACCTAGAGGCTCTCAGGGGAGTTGTCAGAGTTTGAGGAAGTCACAGCGAAGCAAAGACTTCAGCCCATGAGATTTGTGGTTTTGGCCTGGCCTTTTTTTTTTTTCTTCTAAGGGAATTATAATTTTTTTAAATTGTGGCAAAATACTCATAACATAAAATTTACCATTTTTAACTGTTCTTAAGGGTGCTGTTCAGGAGCATTAAACAACCGTTACCACCATCCATCTCCAGAGCATTTTCATCTTCCCAAAACGAAACTCTGTCGCCATCAGACTCCCCACCCCACCTCCCTCAGCCCCTGGTAGCCACAGTTCTACTTCGTGTGTTCGTGAATTTGCCTGCTCTAGGTACCTCATGTAAGTGGACTCACAGTATTTGTTCTTCTGTGACTGGCTTATCTCACTTCACATATGTCTTCAAGGTTCATTCATGTTGATACATGTGACAGAATTTCCTTCCTTTTTAAGGCTGAATAATACTCCATTGTGTGTATATGCCCCATTGTGTTTATCCATTCACCCTTCCATGGACCCTTGCATTGCTGCCACCTTTTGGCTGTTGTGAATAATGTTGCTATGAGCATCCGTGCACTGGCCCAGCCTTTGTTTTCTCCCGGGAACTGGTCCCCTGCTCTGCTGAACTGCCATAGGTTACTTCGGGGGTACACTCAAGTATTTACACCCTGGTCAATACCACAGGGCAACTTTGAAGCAAAGTTTAAAACAAAACCCTCTACTCTATGCCACTCTCAACCTATTCACTGTCGGGTGTTGGCACTCGTGGCTTGACAACATCTGGCCCTGGAGAGGAGGTCATAATCTTGGGGGTCAGGGCGACCTCCAAGGAATTAGCCAAAGGAATTAGCCAACATTATATTCATTGCCATCAGATGAAGACTTATTTCAACGTCCTCATAGGCCTCCTCGAAGCCCACAGACCCATCCCCTAGAAGAGATGGTGTCTGGGGCTGCTGCCAAATGTTCCTGATCTGCCAGGAAACGAGACACCCACAAAACAATTTCTAGTCTAGAAGATGCTTTCAAGAGCATGGAGACAGGTTTCAAGTGGGCCTGAGAGTTTTATTCCTTCTGATTTTCATAAAATTAAAACAGCTTCTAAGACCACAGCAGGAGTTTTTACTTAAACTGAAGAGTTTCCTCTGATTACTCTTTCTCCTGCAAAAGCCCTCTTGCTCAAAAGCCCTTTTTCTCTCTGAGCCCTCAAAGTAATGTAAGGTGTGGGAGGTGGGATTGCTCAGGATACCTACTCATCCAAGAACTGCCCTCCATCCATCCCCTCCTCATCTGCTTTGCCTCTCTCCTCCCACCCCTGGACCCAAGTCTGACAGCATTTTGTGCCAGGGGACAGCACTCACCAGCCGGGTGTGTCGTGGGGCCCTTGCCGCGGACACCCTGCTCCCCGCAGCTGGCCAAGCCCCCAGCAGCTGTCACACGCTGTCCTCCCAGCCAGCCAGGTGTCCCGGGGAGCCACTTTGGGCCAAAGCTCCACTTCCTTTCGCCAGAGTCACATTCAGCTGCAAAGGTAGTTTTGCTTTGTGTTTAAAAAAAAAAAAATGGAAAGGAAGAAAGCAATCAAATGAGGGAGGGAGCCTGAAGCCTGCGCCTCAGTATGAGTCACCGAATCAAAGTTCAACAACCACATGCAAAATGCACTCAGTGAGGACACAGGCTGGCCGCACGGGAGCCAGGAGACCACAAAGTGAAGAAGAGCATGAGCTCTCCAGGCGTGGGCACGTCCGTTACAAGTTCCCGCTTCTGCCACCAGCTGAGAAGAGCATCTGATCCTAGATTCTCCTTAGGAGGGTGGGTGCTGACAGCCATATAAACAAAACTGCATTAGGAGTTTGGAGTAGCAGACACATGCTATTGCATACACAATAGATGAACAACGAGGACCTACTGTAAAGCACAGGAAAGTATATTCAATTTCTTGTAATGAGCTATGAAAAGAATGTGAGAAAGAATAGATAGATATATGTATAACTGAATCACTTCACTGTACACCTGAAACTAACACTGCAAATCAACTACACTTGAATAAAAAATAAAATTAAAAAAAAAGCACCCTACAGTGTGCAGGAGCCAAGGTGGGCAGGACAGGGGGACGACAGACCCGGCCGCGGAGACACACTCCCCAGGAGCATGAGCATGTCCCTGCCATTACAAGGGTCCCAAGCAGGTCGCACAGTTCTTCGGGCTGGAGGACCAGAGCACTGGCCTCTGTCAGGGGTCATGTGACCCTGGGCTTCTCTCTGCACCCCTGCCTGGGGTGGGCAGCCGCTTCCCTCTCACTGTAGCAGGTGGAGCCTGACCCAGACCCAGTGATCACAGTTCTCCAGAGACCACAGAGAGCCACAGACACTGCATTCTATGGTCATTTCCTGCACTGGGGGATGCCCATCAGGGGTCAGAATAAGAGGAAAGAACACAAACCACATAGCAGCCCACTCTCCAGCAAATGACTATGTCTCTAAAGTGACTTGTCCAAGGACACACAGTCATAGCTGGACACGCTGGGTTTCGAGCCTCGGAGTTGGTGCTGAGGAAACAGGACAGTCACCAGTTACTGGTGTTTGCTGCTCTTCTTTCTTTATTTCGTATCGTATCCCACAGACGATCGGAGGCAGTCTGGAATATTAAAGCACAGAGAGCAGGGGGTTGTGGAAATACAAATTAAAAGTGCAATCAGAAAACATCAGAGAAAAAAAGAATGTTTTGCTAGAACCTGGATTAAAACAGTCGCTTCCTTGGAGCAGTAATCCCAGCTTCAAATTTTCTGGCACCAGGGATTTTCTAATACCAACCGCCATTCGTTCAGCCCCTCCCGGTATTTGGTGACCTCCCATCAGAGTGTCCTGGTGCCCACAACAGCTCTCTGGCACAGGAAATATTATTCCCATTTTTGAGATGAGGTAATTGGGGCTGGGGAAAGGTAATTAAACTGCCCAAGTTCACTCAGTAAGTAATTGAGTCGGGATTGAAACCCAGAGCCACCAGGCTCCATCATGCACGGTCACCCGTGGCCTCTCAGCTCCTAAATCCCTAGTAAAACATGCATGGTTTTCAAGAGAAATCAATATTTTCCTGGGATTAAATTTTAGGAGAAGTCTAAGTCCTTATATGGAATAACGTATCAGACAATACCTTCTGCTCAAGTCCTACAGAAGGTGTAGAGGGTTCAAATGCCCATCCTTCATCAGAGGCCTTCATAAAAAGCTGAGTCGTTTCAACTCAGGGAAGGGCTTCTATGCGGAAATGAGCTAACACTGTCCAGGAGCCTTGTTCTCTGACTGTCTAACTGTCTAGTGGAATAAAGCGACAGCCACATACTGCCAAGGGGCTCCTTGGACAATCTCCTCCAAATACCAGACACTGAGTCATGGGATTTTTATGTATAGGATAGCAAACAATCAAGGAGGGACTTCTCTGCAGAGACTGCCAAGTGCCACCATGCTGTGCACTCAATAAAAGATGAACTTGGGCAAGGGGACTTAAGAACGCTGATCTGTGTTCAGCGCCAGGTGAACAGCACTCTGCACAGGACAGGCCCCACAGTGGAAGCAGCAAGTTGTTTTGCAGAAAAGTTGTTTGAATCTGCTCAACTATCAGACAAGTAAGTACTTGGCAGAGACCCCAGAATTCTGTGTCTGAAATCTTGGAGACATTTTGTAGACCAGAAAAATTGTTCCTCAGCTGTCTCCATAAGAAAAGAACCACCATATGGTGCCTTTCCAGTATCTGATTTAGAGAAACCTCATCTTGATTTCTCTACAGCTAAAAAGACTTCGCTTACATGACTCTAAGAAGCTGAAAGTTTTGAACCACTGTTTAGGCTATTTCTCCCCAAAGGGAACAAGAAATAAGATCTGCCGGAGGTTACAGTTTTAGTTACTTGATCACTGACCCCAAACCGGACTCTCCGTTCGAGAGACCGAGGACAGCAGCCTCCCACCAGCGGTGGCAACTGGGCCCACATCTACTTGCCCCTAAAAGCTGTTAGGCTTGGAGAAGGGCGAGACAGCAGGCCTGGCACACTTCCCTCTTCTGCTCTAAGCCTGGCATTCAGTCTGCCCTCAGGCTATTTTTCTCCACTCTGGCCCTTGCGGTGAGAGACAGAGGTCTGTGCTTTCAGGAAGCAGCTGGAGGTGTTGAGACAGTGGGTCCTAAATGCGGGGTACAGACCCTCCCCGGGGAGGAACACACGAACGTGTGGGCAGATGATGTGGGTTGTTTCCGTGGTTCCTGGACCCTGGAAGCCCGAGGACAGACCGAGGCAGGACTGCTGGTTTGGCTCCCCCGGCTCTGTCCACAGCATCAGGGAGCACCGGGAACGGTCTCCTACTGTATAATCCGTGTTCTCCGAGCGCCAGCAGAGTGTAGGCACTGGCAGGGCCAGGACACGCAAAGGCTCGGCCCTGCTGGGGACGCCCAGCCCCTGCCCGTGACTCCTCCGCCCGCAGCGCGTGGGAGTTCTTGTTTCTCTGTCTCTCCACCGACATTTGCGAGTGTGAGACTTTTTGCTTTTTTCCAGCTTGATGTGTGAGAAATGGTGTATCGTTTCTCAGGGTGATTTTTTTTTAACTTTAATTTCCCTGATTACTGTTGAACTTGAGGATCTTTTCATATGTTTCTGGGGCGTACAATTTTCTTTTTTCCCCCTATTGTTCATTTTCCTGCCACGTAGACTTTTTATTAATTGGTATTAACCTTCATCTGTTCTTCATGCTTTATCTTCCGTATGTGCCGGGACTTCCAGCTCCCGGTCAAATGCTTGCCTTTCAGCTTCGTTTACAGTGTTTTGCAGCTGCAGCTGTTTTCACTTCTATGTCATCAAAACTACTGTTTTTTCCTTCATCATTTGTGCTTTTGGAATCTTGTTTAAGAAATCCTTCCCTATCCTGAGACTGTAAAGATTATTTCCTATACTGTCTCTAAAGTTGTAAGTTTCTATTTTTTGTAATCAGACCTTTTATCATGATCTTTTTTTTTTTTTAATGAATGGTATACTTGTTAGGATAGGCGGCTTGGTGTCATGATCTCGGAGTCAGGCTGCCCTGATGTGATTAGCTGTGTGACCTTGAGCAAATTATTTAACCTCCCCTTGTCTCCATTTCATCATATGTAAAATGGGAATAATAATCACATCTATCTTATAAGGATATCCTGGGAATTTAATTGATGCATGTGGACTGCTTATAACAGTGCTTGGCATATATATTTTTAATGTTTTTTCTCTTTTTCCTTCTTGGTGGGGGCAGGTAATTGGGCTTATTTATTTATATTTGGAGGAGGTACTGGGGATTGAACCAGGACCTCGTGCATGCTTAGCTATACCTTCCCCCACTCCACCCCCAGCATATATAGTAAACGCTCCACAGTTTGCTGTTTTTATTATAAGCACAAACTTTAATGCAGATAGGATTGCTGGAACTCATTATGGCAAAGTCTAGCACCCAGGGAACACTGCAAAACTGTCAGAAGGTGACAGAGACTTGTAGAACAACCGTCTCGGTCACCAGCAGGAACGTGTCTGCCACGGTACCCACAGCAGCACATGGGAAGCAGCTGGCTTTGCTCTGTTGCTTAGCCAGTCGTCTAACTGCAGTTGTTACTGGCTTGGCCCAATGATCTAATTTAAAACAATTGTGCATTTAAAACCATTTTAGTTTATGAAATAAAATCTATGTCTCAGTTTCTTTGCATGCCACCTGAGATGTTACCATAAATAACTGCAGGGATCAAGGCGATAAAGACTCATTTAAACTCATTTCAGTTTCATTTCACACTGTACACTGGGCTGAGAACATAAGCACCAACTAAAGAGTGTCCGTCCCTGAGTGACATGATTGTAAACACAGAGCTGCAGTCACACTGTACGTGTTCGAGTGAAGCAGACTTGGACTAAAGCCACCTCAGCGGGGGGGGGGGGGGGGGCGGGGGGCTGTCCCGTGCAGCAGAGGGTATTCAGTGGGCCTCTACCCACTAGACACCAGTAACACAACCCTCCACGATCAGACAAGTAAACATGTTCCCAGACATCGTCAAGTGTCCCCTGAAGGCAAAATTGCCACTGATTCAGAACTACTGGACAAGAACTACTGTGAGGGGGCAGAGGAGGCCTTGCAGAGGAAAAGGTGGTTTGGTGACTTTGAAGGGATAGGAGTGTTCCAGGAGAAGTCTGGGATCCCTGGGACATTCCTGATGGAGGGAAATCTAGGCAGAGGCTCAGAGACACAAGAAGCCTGACCTGCTCCCTGTGGCTGAGACTTAGGCTCAAGGGGGAACAATTCAGCTCAGGAAAAATTTAACAAGCTTTTTTTTTTTAGGAAGCTTTTTCATTTTAAAAATACAATTAACTGAATCATTAATACGTCTTCCACACACAGGTAGCTTTGTTGTGATTTTTATTTCTGGGCCATCATGAAGCAGCCAGCAGGCTGGGAAAACCGGGTGTCTCAGGGTGATCGAGGTTCAGAAACTGGTTCTAATCAAGGCAAGGGCCTGGCATTCCAGATGTCACCTAACCGTGGAAGCATCTCAGACCTTCTTATCAACCAACGGTAAGGAAAGTGATGATTTTTCCAGGGTGCTCTCCACCTGACTCTATTCTCTTTCCAAGCTTGGTCACCGAATTCCTGGCCCTGTTGTTTAGTGTCTGAGTAGCTGACTGAGGACTCAAATGCCTTTGTGTTTGGTACTGGAGACATTCTCCACTTAAATTGTGAGATTGTATCTATGTAATCAAAATAAAGTTGGCGTTTTGGAAAAATCTCCCTTAAGCTGCTGCAACCACTCAGCTCCTTTGGATTAAAGCTGACTCTGGGGAACCCACCTTTTCTGGAGACTGTGGTTCCCTCACAAAAAGCCCCTAGGGAGGTATGAGATGGTCTAACGCTCCAGCCATTGCTAGGAAGAGAGACTACATGTCAAAAGGAGGGAGGTCTAAGGGAAACAGGTAGAGGAACCCAAGTTAAGGGCAAAGAATGAGTTAAGGTAAAGCCTTACTCCTGGGCTAATGACAGCGGATTGTAGGTGGTCACATTTGAACACTTGCAACACACTCTACATCTAGAAACTGGGGTTCTCAGGCTCCCCTGGGCATTCTCTCCACAGCTTCCTTGCTGGCCTCTGGCCAAAGTGCTGTGGAGGCTTTTCTTGAACTTTACAAACACCCCACCTCTTGCAGTGGATTGAACTGTGCCCCCTAAAAGGATATGTCAAAGTCCTAACCTCCACTGTGTGTGAATCTGACTTTATTTGGAAGTAGGTTGTCTGCAGATGTAATCAAGATAAGACACTGCCATACTGGATTAGGGTGGGCCCTACATCCAATGATTAGCATCTTTATAAGAGAAAAGAGAGGGAGGTTTGGATACAGAGATGCAGAAGAGCCACAGGGCAGAAGGCCAGGTGTAGAGAAGCAGAGACTGAAGTGATGCAGCTATAAGCCAAGGACCACGACTCTATGCTAGGAAGAGGCAAGGTAAGATTCTTCCCTAGAGCCTTCAGAGGGAGCAGGGCCCTGCCGACACATTGATATTGGACTTCTAGCCTCCAGAACGGTGAGAATCAACTTCTGTTGTTTTAGGCCAGTTTGTGGTCATTTGTAATGGCAGCCCTGTGAAAGTAATCTCCCCGCCTCCAACCCCTAAAACACCATCCTCAGAGCTCTCAGACATGGTAACCATTCACTCAGCTAAGTGCACGCCTACCATACACAGTGAGAAGACAGGAAGGAGCTGGAGAGTGAGTCCTTGGGCCCAAGGGCTGGTTGGCCGGCCAGGGAGCAGCTGCCTGCACTCAACACAGCACTGCCTGTGCCCACAACTGCAGGGGGGTGTGCGGCGAGAAGACAGCTGAGACAAACCTGGAGATCAAGCAGGTTTTACGGGGAGGCCCGTCACAATCTTTCCCATAAGCGTATACCAGGGGGAAAGGCCACGAACATGTGTCTTTGGTTTATTTTCAGAGAATGAGTAGTAGATAATTATCAACATAATAGTGAAACATCACTTATGATAAAGTTAAAAATATGTTACTGCTGTCTGCTGAGACCACAGAATTTGTGGGGCTGGTTTCCTACTCGAGGTGAGGCACTGTCCTGCGTGCAGATGTGCAGACACGAACCTGACAATGTGCATGTCCTCAGGACAGCCCTCTGCTGCACATCCCACCAACGCAGCACAAAGTGAGCCCCCGTCAACCAGGGGGTCTCCATTCAACCCTACACCTTATCAAAGTTTTACTAGAAGCATGCCCCTCGGCCGCCATCCCAAAGAGATCTGATTGATTTTCCATAATGCCTAATGAGTGATTAGGTCACTAAGATAGTGTGACTTTTTACATTTTTATTTATTGCCTAATCCCAGTTCCAGCACTGCACCAGCTTGGATATCAAATGCAGGAGGTGTCAGCTTATATGTCTCCTCCAGGAAGCCTATTTTGATGTAAATCTGGATTGGGATCCATGTGTCAGTAGATATCAAATGAATCGTGCATGGTGCCATCTGAGGAGTTTGGTGACAACCCTTGAGTGACTATACACAATTCCCAGATAACTTTTCTCGACTGTCCTAATGTCACCTCCTTTCTTAGCAATATGTTCTAATTTTCCACTGTGGGCAAATCAAATCCAAGCTTCTCAGTTCTGCATTCGGTGCCTCCCCTTCCTAATCTCCCTTCCCTTTCTCACCGCCCTTCACAGTCCTCTGCTCTGGTCAGACCACCATATTGTTCGCTCTCTACCTCTTGCCTTTGCTCTAGTCATTTTACAATGGAGTGTCAATTTCTGGTGTGCAGCACAAAACTTCAGTCATATAGGAACATACATATATTCATTTTCATATTCTTTTTAACCATAAGTTACTACAAGATATTGAATATAGTTCCCTGTGCTATACAGTATGAACTTGTTGTTTATCTATTTTTACATATAGTAGTTAGTATCTGCAAATCTCAGACTCCCAATTTATCCCTTCCAACCCCTTCCCCCACGCCGGTAACCATGTTTGTTTTCTATGTTTGTGCGTCTGTTTCTGTTTTGTAAATAAGTTTGTTCGTTTGTTTGTTTTAGATGCCACCCATAAGTAATATCATATGGTGTTTTTTCTTTCTCTTTCTGGCTTATTTCACCTAGAATGACATTCTCCAGGTTTTCAGCAACATGGACGGACCTGGAGAATGTCATTGTCTTTGCTCTTGACTCATTTTCTGATTCGGAATCCCAAGCTCTCTCCACCAGACCAAGCTGCCTGGAGGAAACAAAACTAAAGAAAGCTTTTCTCTTTTTCAGAAACCAGAAGCCGTTGTGGTCTTGTAAATTCACAACAACAAAGCATCACTCTTCCAACTTCTCTTTTTATAAAAGCTCTCTTGCTTGTACGTTACCATATTTTCAATCCTTTATGTGTCTCAAGTGTCCTAGTGTCCTGGGTAAAGTAAATTCATAGCAATATAACTTTTTAATTGTACACAAAACTCTCTCAAAAATTCTGCCCATCTCCCATTCCGCGCACAAGGAATAGGAGAGGAGGCAGACGTAAAATTAAACCTAATTAGCAGTCCTGGATGGGTAAAACAGGGTAAGAATAAAGATTGTCCCATTGGAAAGAATAATGGAGATTACTTGCTTTAAAAAGGTAATTTTGAAGGTTAAGGGGATCTCCATATTCTATCATTTAACAACAGGAAGCACAGTCTTCTCTAAAATTTCCCATCAAAACATGGTTTCATAGCAACAGTCACTGAAAGGTAAGGCTTCTGTAGATTTCGATTTTACTGTCTATAATGCATTCTTTGTGACTCACCCTGGATGGGTAAGAAATGTCAAACTTGAGATTAAAATTTTTTATGACAAATGGAAAACATAGATACAAAATATCTTTCAGTAACTAAAAAGCAACCAGCTTATTAAAAGACATTTGTGAAAGTATGAATCCATTCAAAGTTTCTCTTTTTAGCCTTTAATAGTTCTGATCAAAATCTTTGAAAATTCAGCTGGTATGGGAGATTAACCTGAAACTTTACAGCAAAGTTATAAGGAATGAGCAATTTTCATCTCAAGATACCTATTTTTTTCTTTTGAAAAATAAAAAATCTATAGCTCACTTTTTTTTTTTTTTTTGGTTTTAGCAAAAGTGAATAAGATATATTACTGGAACCATGATTTAAGAGTTTACTTAAAACCTAGAGAAGCAAAACAGAAGAAATAGGAAACACAGTTACTTTACCCTAGATGTTAGTAATAGTAAAATAGCACAATGACTGCCCTGTACCTAGTCAGGGAGACTTGATGGACACTATGATTACAGGTCCTCACTATTAAGATCACTTTGTGAGTAACAGGACTCAGTGTTTCCATGCATACGTCTTTGTTAAAACTATAGATTTTCATACCTAAAATATCAGCTATTTCAATTAAGGATAGTTTTCCCTTGAAATGTGAGGTTCAGAAATTTTTACTATTTATTTTTCCCACTGAACCTATTGAATTCAAGTTTCAGTTATCAGTAAGTGATTTCTTCTCACTACTCCTATTTCATTCAACCATCATTTCTCTCTTGCTCATTCATTCTTTCAGACCACAGTTTAGAATCTTCTGCATGGACAGTACTTATTTTTCTAGATTCAGGGTGATAGTCTCTTATGTAATGTCATTACATTATTTTTTTCTATTGATGGGTAAGAATTATGTACAATAGTAGAGAGACACCTGCTCTAAGTAGTATGGTAGATAGGATATTCTGAATGGTGACCTCCCCTATAACCCTCTCCCCACTTCTTGTAAAACATCCACATGGCAGATAAATCCAGATAAGTTACAGCAGTCATACTTTAAATGCATTAATGACATTGTAAGACAGTTGGGGAAAGTCCTCAAGACCAAAAATATATGAAAGAAAAAATGGTGAGCAAATCATCAGCCCTGACTGTAGAGCTTTGGGGACTGAGGGCCTCAGACCACAGTGATGAAAGATGTTGATGAAGACTAGGCTTTAAACTTGAAAGTCAGAAAACTGAATCTAAGATTTTCACACAAAGCCAGGAGACTAGAAGGGCTCACCATCAGAGAAAGACTAGGCTAGAAAAAAAAAAAAAAAATCTGCAGCTTTAAGGAATAAAGAAAAAATCTGCAGGCATCTTCCCAGCTCTGCAATGAAGGTGATGGGGATAGCTCCTAATTGTACACATGTTTTCTCTGATATTTTGTTAACTCTCACTATGTCCTGTGGTTCAGAAGTGCACTATGCATGCACATGGAAACTTTAAGCCAATGAGCAAGGAACAAAAGAAAATAAAAACCATACAAATTTGAAAAAGAATCAAACAGAACTTCTAAAAATGAATCACTGAAATTAAAAATTCAGTGGATGGATTAAGTAGCAGATTGAATTTATATGAAGAAAGAAAGAATGAGTGACCTGGAATGCAGACCTGAAGAAATTATTCATAATGAACCATATGGAAAACATAAGAGTTAAGATTCAAGGAACAGAATTCAAGGCCTACAAAAAAACTGGAATTGCAAACGAAAAAGACAAAAATGAATAGAGGAGAGGCAATATTTGAAGACAAAATGGCAGAGAAGTATCCAGAATAGTGAAAAAATGTGAAGCCATTAAACATAGGAAATTATATGCCTAGAATAATAAATAAAATAAATCTATATCTATTAAGAGATAGATTGTGAGTTTGGGATTGACAGACACATATCGCTATATGTAAAATAGATAAAC
This sequence comes from Camelus dromedarius, assembly GCF_036321535.1. Lineage (NCBI taxonomy): Eukaryota > Metazoa > Chordata > Mammalia > Artiodactyla > Camelidae > Camelus > Camelus dromedarius. The sequence goes on along the minus strand of NC_087441.1, from coordinate 14,783,333 downwards.
AACAAGGATCTGCTGTATAGCTCAGGGAACTATATTCAATTACTTGTAATGAGCTGTAATGGAAAAGAATCTGAAAATACATACATATATATAATATGTATGTATGTATATGTATAACTGAATCACTTTGCTGTATACCTGAAACTAACATTGTGAACTGACCAAACTTCAATAAAAAAGAATTTTTTAAAAATCCATATCTAGGTACAGCAAAGTGAAACTCTAGGATACCAAAGACAAAGAAAAACCTTTAAAAGGAGCCAGAGCCTTTGCTACAAGTTGTGCTGGAACAAGTGGATATCCTCAACCTACATATTACATCTTCTCAAAAATTAACTCAAATTGGGTTACAGATTTAAATTTTAAATCCATAAAGCTTTTAGAAAAAGTAGGAGAAAAACTTCAGGGTCTAGGGCTAGACAATTCTTATTCTCAACACCCAAAGCATGGTCCATAAAAGGAAAAAATTGATAAACTGAACTTTAATAAAATTAAAATCTTTTGTTCTGCAGAGACTTGATTAAGAGGATGAAAAGACAAGCTACACACTGGGAGAAAATATTTGCAAACACATATCCAACAAAGAACTAGTATCTAGAACATATAAAGAACTCTCAAAACTCAAAAGTAAAAAAAATCCAACTAAAAACAGGCAAAAAACATGAAAAGACATTTCACCAAACAGGATATATGAAGATGGCAAAATGTGTACATGAAAAGATGTTCAACAGCATTAGTAATTAGGGTAATGAAAATTAAAACCACGATGAGCTATCACTATACGTACACCAGTTGGCTAAAATAAAACAGTGAAAACACACACTGGCAAGGATGCAGAGAAGCTGAATCACCCATCCATTGCTGGTGGGAATGTACAATAGAATGACCACTCTGGAAAACAGTTCAGCAGTTTCTGAAAAATCTAAACTTGCAATTGCCACATGATTCAGCAACTGTACTCCTGGGTATTTACCCAAGAGAAATGGAGATTCATGTTCACACAAAAATCAGTAGCAGCTTTATCCATTATAGCCCCAAACTAAGAACAACCCACATGTGCTTCAACAAGTGAATGGTTAACTGTTGTACATCCATAGGGTGAACTACTACTAGCAGTAGAAACAAATTAACTGCTGATACATGCAATAACCTTGTAAAAGTCTCCAGAGAATTAAGCTGAGTGACAAAGAAGCCAATCACAAAAGGCTATAGACTGTGTGATTACATTTATATAAAATTCACCATAGTAAAATTACAGAAACTAAAAACGGATTAACTGGTTGCCAGAGGTTAAGGAGGGAATAGGAGAGACAGGGCAGTGGGCGTGGCTATAAAAGGGCAACTGGAGGGACCCTTGTAGTAAAGGGAATGCTCTGTCTTCACGCGTTGGTGTCGATATTCCGATTGTGATGCTGAACAACAGTTTTACAAGATGTTACCACTGGGAGAAGCTGAATGAAGGGTACACGGATCTCTGTTTTATTTCTTACAACTGCATGTGAATCTACAATTATTTCCAAAATGAAAAGTTTAATTAATAACAACACAAAATGAAAAGTTTAATTAATAACAACAAATATGACGATGTTAAAGCATTTTTTTAGAAATGGTTGAAAATGCTTCTGAAATGTAATTATCGCCCATTAGATGTGCCCATTATAAGACATTCCTTTTAGAAGCTTTGAAATGTTACAATGTATGCTTATGTAGACACAATCTTCTGTCTCAGTAGAGGCACTGACTTCAACAAAATCTATTTATTAAAAAAAAAAAGAAAAAACAACAAAAAAGCAACCAGAAAGAAAAGACACATTACCTCCAAAGAAATGATATTTGCAATAATAATGGCCTTCTCCACAGCAATAAAAAAAATCAAGATAGTAGAGTGCTGACGAAAAAAAGTATTCAGTTAGAATTGTGTATGCAGAAAATCAACTTTAAAGAACATAGGTGAATTAAAGACATTTTTGATAAATAAAAACTAAGGGTTCACCGTCAACAGACTGTCACTAAAGAAATATCAAAGGTTCTGTTTTGGGAAAAAGGAAAATTATCCTATGTGGAATATCTGACATGCAAAAAGAATGGGTAAATCTAACAATTATCTGTATAAAAACAGTAACAATAAGGTCTAATTTGTAAGGTTAAAAATCACAAGCTAAGACTAAAATACTGAAGGATTATAGCACAAAATTTGGAAAAGGGGTGATTTAAACTTAAAGATTTCCAAGATCTTCAATGACAGAGGAAGGTGAAGATATTACCATTATATTTTCAGTATGAATGGTAAATTTCAAAGGCAATTCACCAAAACAATGAAGATGGGGGAAGGGGGTAAATTTTTTTTAATGTTTTAAGTTAATCCAAAAGAAAATGAAGGGAAAACAAACAAACATACAGCACAAAATACAGTGGTAGGAATAAATCTAAATATACCAGTAAGCAATCAGGACTAAACTCATTGGTTAAGGTTAAGATCATATTAAAAATAATCCATTTTGTTATACGCTATTTCTGAGACACATTGTAACATAAGGACCAAGTAAGATAAAATTTAAAAGGCAGTAAAAAATCTACTAGATATACTATGAGCATCCTCATGTCAATAAAGGAAAAAATGCAATAACAAAAATGACTAAACTCTTGAGAGAAACAGAAAGCTGATACTTCTATAATCATCAAAATCTAATCATTAGTTAAATTTTCTTACAAAGAAATACAAAGGTCAATTTTACAGGCACACTGTATCCAATATTCAAGGAATAGATACTTCTAAATATTTCTCTTCTATTTCTATAGGGAAAAAAGAAGAAATCACTAACTTATTCTATAACATGGACATTAAATCCAGACAAAAGTAACACAAAAAAAGGAAAATTATAGGCCAATTTTATCACTGTATTAGAAATTTCAGCCAGGAAGCATTGTAGGAACACCACCATCAAAATAAGTATATACTTTATCTTAAAAATAATTAAAAAAAAAAAGAATGGGGATAGGAAAAAAAAGTCATCATTATTTGAAGTTATCATTGTCCACATGAAAGACCCAAGAAAACCCTATGAATTTTAAATCTAAGACTTTAGCAAAATGGCTCCATATAAGAGCAGTAATCAAAAATGTAACTCCTTAGGTGAGCAAACAGAAAAAATATTTTTAAAGATATCATTTATAGTAGCATAAAAGATAAACAAGTAAATCTAACAAAAGATGCTCAAAAGCTTTAAAAGGAAAATTCAAAGAATGGAGGGATATACTATCTTTATGAACAGAATCATGCAAAATTACAAAGATATTGGTTCCACAAAGTAATCTGTTTGAATGCAATGCAGTTGAAGTCCCAACAGAATTCTTTAGGAAGCTTAACAAGTTGGTTCCAAAATTGCACAGAAAAAAGGGCCAAGGCATTCTTAATGAAACAAATTGAGGGAACTTGCTTAAAAATCAAGACTTTCTCTAAAGCCAAAGAAATGTAGATGTTTGATATTGATACTGGAAAAAAACAATAAACCAACGGAACAGAGAGCCCAGGAAACAAAACCCATATATATAAACCTGTATGACAGATCAATAGGAGAAAGATGAACCATTCATAGTAAGTTCTGGACAACTGGTGGAAAAAAAAAAGTGAATTTGAATCCCTGTTATCACACCATGCACATACACACAGTATGGATTAAAATTAAATGTAAAAAAAAGTTTTTAACTTTTAGAATATAGGCGAATACCTTTATTAAGGATTTCTTAAACAAAATACAAAAAGCACAAAACACACAGGAAAAGGCTAATAAATTTGACATTTAACTTAAAAATTTCTACCTAAAATGCATAAGCTAACTTTAATCAAACATCTATAGACTTAACTTACAGTTTATAGGAAATAGGATAGAGGACACGATGAAGATACCATCAAATAATTCCAGAACGTGCATTATTCTACAAAACAATTGGCCTGAACTCTTCAAGAAGTCAATTAAAAAAAAAGGGTGGTTAGGGTGGGTGGATGGGTAGGAAACTCTTTTAGATTAAGAGAGTAAAATGGCAAAAATAACATGCAAAACATGAGCTTTGGTTGAGTGTGGGTTTAAAGACCAGCCAACACCTAAAAATGGTATCATTGGAACAATGGGAGAAATTTGTATATATATTAAATATCATGGGATTATTGTTCAGTTTTTTTTCAGTGTGATAATAGTATCGTGGTAATACAGGACACTTGCTTTTTGGAAAATGTATGATGAAATGCTGAAAGATGAAATATCATGATGTTTTCAATTTATTTTCAATTTGCTCAATGACCAAATGTTATTAACTGTTAAATCTGGTTGGAACGTATATGGAAGTTCATTGTTTTGCGTGTTTCTATATATGCATGAATTTTTCATATTAAAAAGCTGGAGGAGAATTTAAAACTTGTGCTCTTTCAAGGGCATCAATAGGTAAAAAAAAGAAACCATAAACTGAGAGATGTTTGCAACATCTAATAGTAAAAATGGACTAGTATCCACAATCCATTTTTAAAAAAACACTCCTTAAAGACATCTATAAGAAAAAAACAACATAATATCAAATGGGCAAAAGACATGGAATAAGCTTTTCACAGAGCAATCAGGAATGAATATATATGAAAAACAGCTCAACCTTGTTAGCATTTATGAAACACAAATTCAAACAATGAGACTTCCATTCCAGCAGGATTTATCTTCCTCATATTAAACAACTAAACACCTGTACAAAATATATACAACAAAGTTTTTCAGATATTGGACAACTGTGAAGGGACAGTGACTCTTGAGAGAACAAAGCAGGGAAGTCTGACAACTGCCTGGGCTTACTGCAGGGAGAGCTGGGGAGTTTCCTGGCAGAGAATTCAGGGGGGCCAAGGTACAGTCTGTAGGGCAGAGTATTGGAGACAGGAGGGAACTACAGAGGGAAAGTTCCAGATCTACAGAGGGTTCCCCTGAGTCTTTGACTAATCAGTGTATGCACTTGAGAAAACCACCCAAAGGTGGGAAAGAACCACCAGAAAAGAATAGGTGGTACAATTCAAGTTCATACAGGGCTCAGAATAGCTCTTGTTCCTAAAGCCAGAGTGGAGAAATCTCATAATAAACCAGGCACAGGGAAGATTATTCAGAAGGGTATTATCTCAGTAGTGGGCCAAAGTAGCACTAGATTTAAAGCTGTTCTGGTCCTATCCCATTAAACTTAAAAGCAAACCACGGAGGGATCAAACTGTTTCTAAATAACTTAATCATGCCCCAGAACAAAGCTCAACATATTTAAAGGAATACAAAAAACCCCAGCACCTAACAATGAAAAAATCCAAAATTTACCAGGCAGGCAAAGAAGGAAATTACAACCCAATAATGAGGGAAAAATCAATCAATATAAACTGACAAGAAATGACACAGATACAGAATGGTCAAGTACATTAAAACAGCAATTATAAATATACTTCAGAAATTCAAAAAAAAAGAAAAAAAAGAGGAAAGCATAAGCCTGTGACAGAGAGACAATGGAAGATACAAAAAAAAAAAAAAACCCAAATGGAACTTCTGAAGTTTAAAAATGTAATTTATGAGGTGAAAAATACACTGGGTGGGATTAACAAGAGAGTAAATACTTAAGGAACTTGACATAGCAATGGACACTATACAACCTGAAACATAGAGGAAAAGGAAAAAAAAAAAGACTTAGAAAAAAAAAAAAAAGAGCATCAGAGTGCTGTGAGACAATTTCAAGTAGCCCAACATACAACTGCAGTCCCAGAGGGAAAGAAGTGAAAGGAGGACAGAGACAGGGAAAGAAAAAAAAGGAAAGAAAAAAAAAAGAAAATAATAGCCCTAAAATACCAAATTTGATGAAAACTATAAACCCACCCCCAGCAGAAGAAACATGGAGGGAGGTGGAGGAGAAACCCTACACTAAGCACACCATGATCAAAGTACTCGGCAGCAGCAATCAAGAGAAACCTTAAAAGCAAACAGAGAAAAAGAACAAGAAGAAAGTTTCCTACAAAACAAACACAAGAATAATAGTAGTCTTCTTGCTGGAAACGACAATTAAGATACCACTTAACAGCCATTGGACTGGCAAAATTTAAAAGTCTGAAATTAAAAAGTGTTAGAAATGATGCAAGACAAAGGTAATTCATACAGTGCCTGTAGGGGTATAAACTGGGACAGCCACTGGAGAATGTAATTTGGCCTTATCTTACACAGAAGAAGATCAGTATCACATGACCAAGAGAATCACTCCTAGATACAGAACGTTCATAGCAGCATTGTTTGCAACAGCAAAAATGAAAACAAACCCCAAACATGCAGCAACAGACGAATGGATAAATTACGCTCTATTCATGTAACACAATACGGCAGTACAAATGAATGACTTTCAAAAAACATTAGGTTGAAAAAAGCAATTCACAGAAGTAAACATACGTTATACCATGTATAAAATATTCAAAAACATACAAAACTTAACATTCCACTTAGGAATACATACATATGTGGTAAAACTGTAATAACAAGAGAATGACAAACACAAAATTCAGAGTAATAATTACTTGAAGAGGCGAGGGCACTTTTAAAGTGCCAGTAATAATCATTTCCTAAGCTGGCTGATGGGTACAAATTATTATTCTTTATACCTTGTATATACATGTTTGTGTATTTTTGTAGGTATGAAATCATTTTTTAAAAAGGACTGAAAAATATGAGTGACTATAAAAATGAAGACTACTATTTATGTATAACAATTAGTGTAAAAAAGTATACAAAGAAAATGTTTAATTCTTTTTTGTCTTTCAGCGCCCTATACTATCAGTGTTAATCTAAAAGGGCCATAATCCTACCATGAAAAAATAATAATAATAACAAGCAGAGTCTTTAACTGCTTTGACACAAAATCTGAACATCTGGTACTCTAAGTTATACGAGAAAGTGTAAATGTTAGCCAATTAGGTCTGATTCCTCTTTCATCTGTACTTAGATTTTTCTTTATCTTTGGATTTTTTGGGACTCCTGCTTCGGTCTCTCTTTTTGCTCCTTTCTCGTTCATAGGGATCTGTTTGGTATTTGGATTTGTGACTATTACTATAGTGGCCATCCCTTTCTCGAGATCGGCTCCGACTTCGGTTTTGAGGTCGGTCTCTCTTTTCACTCTTTTGTTTCTCCCAACAACTTTCTTCTTCTTCATAGTGACCAAAGCCCATTTCCCTGTAGATATCCTGTCAAAGGAATAAAGAGTTATAAGTGAATCAGTAAAATAATCATTTTGTAGGCACTGTCAATTAATAAAACTTAAATAAGTCCCCATTAGCAAGAAGTTTTAACAGCTCAAATTTGAACACTACCACTAATGCCAAGAATCTTGTAAATTAAAAAGCAAAAATAACTAAGAAAAAGACTTAACCATTTTCTCATCCATCTCATTACTGTGTACCTGTTATTTCAGCTAACCTGAAGGATCAGATCTAAAAACAAGGAACTGAAATAGCCCAATTGAAATAAGTCTTTGGGGCAAAATTGCAATACCAAGAATTCTGGCTGTGTATGGTCACCTCTTTCTCTGTCCCTTCTCCAATTCCCAAAAACGTGGTTCCATCACTGGTCTGCAATAAAACTACTAATATTCCCAGGAGAATCCCATAAAGAAGACATCATTTAAATAACATAGCTAGAAGAGGTTTTAGACAAATCAGTCTAAAAAGAAAACAGATTGTGAATACTTTGGTCTGAGCAATTATTTTTAAAGTGTTGATTTAATAACAGCTCCTCTCTAAATCTTCAGATAAATTGTTTTATTTAAACTAAGCTAATAGATGTTTTTATTAAAAAATCAGTATTTACATACTTTTTTAAATGAGTTAAGAAACACTGAAATAATCCATTGCCCCAAAGACTACCCAGTGGGTACATTTGGTTCTATTCTTAAGTAGCAGTAGTAACTTTTCCATATAGAAAAGGGCTAGTTACAACCATTCTATCTGTGTCTTATCTCTAATTAAAATGAATATCTTAGGAAATGGCTGAAACTGAAAGAGATCAGAGCCAATGCTCTTTCAAGAACAATTCAAAAAGTTCAACTTTCTTAAAAGATTTCTCAAAGGAAAGGCAAAATTCTAAGGACTGAACTCCCAAGGGTCCCAACTCTGTCACCTAAGACATTATTATAGCAGATGTGAATGTCAAGGTTTAAAATCCAGAGTGGCGATATCCAAGGTCAAGGACTAGGTTTTAAGTAACGGATTCATAATTGTTCCATATGCTGTCTAGATACCACACATTATGGCTGGCAGAGAGACTGCAGTGTGTGAAAACAGATCTAACATGATTATTATAATCAGTGTTTATGGAACACCTCATTAGAAACTGATTCATGATTTCCCACACAATGCCAATAGTTCTTGTCATTCTGTAAGAGTCCTAGAGGTAGTAAAATGAGTAGGTATTTTAGTTTGACCTTTTACCAACTACTTTTGAGCAAAATGTGACATCCCTAGGTAAAAGAATTATTTTGTGCTTCCTGCAATATGTATGAAATGTAAATATCCATGTACTATTCTGACTGTACACCTACTACTTATTTCTGTACTGGTTGAGGGAAAAAACTTTTTAAATGGAGAGACGTATAATCTATAAAGTCTTCAGCACATTAGTATACAAATAAGCACTTGAGTGCTTTGAGGGTTTAAAATAAGAGAGAGAGAGAAAAGATTACGCAGTACTTAATTCTTCAAAAAAACTGAGGAAGCTGAAAATATGAAATGGACTGAAACCTTACAACCTCTCCTACTTGGTATAGTTTTCAAAGCTACACAAGCTTTGAAGTCGGGCAGCTCTAAGTTCAAATGGTCTTTGTCATTCAGGAGATGTGTCAAACAAGAAAAACTCTTGAGGTTAGCTTTATCAGGGAAGGTTTCATAGAGAAGTTATAAAGTGCCTGAAATGAGCCTCAAAGATAAATGGGTTAGGGTTTGGACTGGCTGCGAGAAGGCTAACGCAAGGAGTAGAAGTGAAAACCAGAAAGCAAGGTTTAGCACTGTTCCCATGAAGGAGAAAAGTTAAGCAGTATTAGAAAGACCCTATATGTATGTGCTTGCACAGTGCTAAGTGCTTCTGGAGTACAGTATTATCCTGACCGTGGAGATAAGGAAACTGAGACTGAGGAGATCCACATAAGTTGTAGGTAATTATTTAACTGATTAGTAACTTTTCATATAAAATTGAAAAGGGCATGGTACAGAGTAGTGAAAAACTCCCACACCTGACTAAATCAAAGTAAACGTTAAAGTTCCAGCGGTCCCACTGAACTACAAGGCCCACGGGCCTAGGGGCCAGAACCTTCGTATCTAAGTTGAGGGAAATGAATCAGATGAGCTCTAAGTCCTTTCCAGCATGGACTTCTAAAAATTTTTATCATTTTATACATTTCAGACATAAGACAAGATGATTAAACCAGCACGCAACTGAAAAAAAAAAAAAAGAAAGAACCATAAAATGGCCAATTTAAAGCAATCAACTTAACCTAGCCAATGATTTCATGCATAGTAATCACAAAAAATTTTTAAAAATTTAAAAATCAACCAAAAGCGGTCCTTGCTGAGGTCCCTGGGAATAAGTCAGATTTAGTTACACCTAAATCACTAACATTAAGTGATTAAAATGACAGCAAAAATAGAGTCCCAAATTATAAGAATACTGACACCTATGAAAACCACAGAGGACAGCCAGCCAGTCTGAGTACTTCTCAGCCAGGCAACCCACAGTTGAGTACTCACTTCCTGTAACCTCACTAGAACCCAAACCTCAACAACACAGTAACCAACCACCTTGGAATTAAGACATGAGGTGGAAAAATTAAACAGAGATTTTGAATTGAACAGTAAGGCTGTCATTCAATAAAAAACAAAGAACGTGAAGAAATCTAAGTTAAAACATTCTTAGGAAACTAAGCTCACCAAGAAAAAAGGCCAACAAATAGGAAAATTTGAGCCATATCTAAAAATCACATAGCACTGAAAACTCCCTTTAATGATTATGTATTCTTGAGACTAAAATCAAAGGGCTAAAAATCAGAATAATAGAAAAAGCCTATGCCCACTGAAATCTTAAATATGGATGCTGTTTTATTAGAAAGAAAATGAATACAGCTGCATTATTAAATCGAAGTATAAAGTCAAAAAACATTTGCTTTAAGATACTTTGAGGGGAGAAATAAAGTTAGGAGATTATTGCCAAAAGAGAAGGACATTTGCTACTGTAAAGTTTTAAGCAATCAAACAGTAAGATAAAAAAGATTCACAAAAAGGCAGGGGTGAGAGGATGGGAACCACAGGCTTAAAATGCAGCCAGTCTTCAGATTATCTCAAACACACTAATGTGTATCATTGAGGAGTCCATGTACAAGTGCAGGATGAGGAGCTGTAGCTAAAAGGAACATATGCGGCAGGGGGAGGTGAGCGGTCAATGGGAATGAGGATTTTTAGTGGAAAACATGCTAAGCATTCATAGAAATGTGATATAGCCACCATTAAAAAAGACTGAGGTGGTCTTTGGCTAATAGAGTATAAAAATTAAGAGAGAGAGAGATGTTCCTTTTAGTTCACACTGGAATTTTATACCATGGGACAAATTATATTAGAATTAGCTGGATTTAGGAAAGAAATCTGCTGACAGGAATACATCCCAGGTAAGAGCAGCAGCAGAACAGATAGGGGTGCAAGTCTGAATTTAACTTATGGTTCCATTACATGTTAGCTGTGTAAAACCATGTGCAAGTAGCTTAACCTCTTTACTTTTTTAATTTCTTTGCTGTGAATGGAGACAACAGTACCCACCTCGTATTGTAAGGACACAGAAGATGTTAGCTATTACTGATTCATGTGAGGATTACTTGAAAGACTGACAAGGGTGTAACTTAAAAACTGAGAGCAGGGCATGATGGATGGGAATCTTTGAACAGCAAAAGGGCTATGGAAAGAAGAGAGACTGGACCTCTGCTGGACGACAGCAAGAAGCAGGAAGATACACTGTCTAGAAAACTGGGGAATAAGAATATATATAAAATATGCACTTGCTGAAATTTTTTAAATAAAAAATAAACCATAGAACATATAAAATGGTTAGCTTTGGGGAAAGACGAAAAAGGGGAAAGGACAGGAATATAAGTTGGTTCTCTGTAAGTACTATTTTGTAGATTTTACTTTGGAACAGTACAGTCTTTAAAACTACAAAACAAAAATTTTAAAGCAATCCTTAAACATAGAAAATAAACAAACTGACATATGAATCCAGTTAATGGCCTTACTACAGACAGAAACTATTCCAAATGATTTAAAACATAATAATTTGACCATAATAGTAAAAGTAATAGTAACAGCCAGTGTAGGAAATGTTTGCACACACATTTTTTTTTCCACTTAATCTTAACGATGTGCCTGGGAGATAAATATTATCTTGATTTCACAGAAGAGGAAACTGTGACCAAGAAAGTTAGATAACTTGATGAGGTAGCAACGTAGAAACCTAAACTTGGCTTTTCTGACAGCAAATCCTTTACTTTGCCAACCATACTCCATCTTTCCACCTCTGCGTCTTTACTTGACATTCTCATCGTCCTGCGTTCCCTCTGCCTCCTCATCTACCAGGGCCAGTTCAAACGTCCTCAGGTGGCAAAACCAAAGCAAGGAGCTGTAATATAATCTGCTGTTCACTTAACTGAGAGCCAAAATGCAGGCTGGAAATGACTCTTCTCTTTATAAATAATTTCCTTTGGGGAATTTTTAATTATCGTCTCAGAAAATGTATTGTTCAGGAATGGTTTGAGGATGATCAGGTTAGTTCTAAGTGCTGCTTTTATTTCATACATAGAGTACAGAAGGACATAGATGGTGTTCAGGTCCTAAAACTTCAAGAGCTGTAAGTGCTGTACATAACACTTAATGATAAATTAATACGATGAATTAGAAGAACTTTTTTTAGCATTACCATACTTGTTTTTGATGGGGAGTAAGTGAGTGTCCACAGATATGGAAATCACTCTTGCTTCACAATGTGGAACTATATGATATGTTAAGACACTTTGAAAACAGTATTTTATAATTTGTTGTATTATATTCTTGAAAATTAAAGTTCATTACCCTGGTGAAACCACTTGACATCTTAGAGTTAGGAACACAACCATCCCTATTCAAAACTGTACCCTTACCTCCAACATTACATCATCAGAATGTAATTTACAAAGGGATAAGGTACTTATTTCTCTACCAAGTCAGGACATCAGTAAGTACCTGATTAGTATTTTTGATTGGCATGTAGTCCTCATCTTCTTTTTCTTCAGAGCAGTGATGGGTTTTCTTCTTGTGTTTTTTACTTGTGTGTGAGTGACTTGATTTTGAGTCTTCTGCCTGGTCCTCTAGTACAAGATCATATTTTGCACTGTAGCAGCTAGTTAAGGAAAATGTGAGAACTGACACTCAAAACAAAGAATCTGGTAAACAAAGGGAGGCCAGGAAGCTAAAGGTAAACTTTTAAAGCAGTAAGTATCTCAGAAGCATAGAGTATGTTTTTAAAACAAAACTAACTCATATTTTACTTCATTACATAGTCAGGAAAAATGGAAAGAATCCTAATCTTAAATAAAGAGTTATCAATTGCTAAGTGGGCAAAAAATATGGAGAGGAAATAAAACTGTCTTCACAAATGAAAATATAAGTAGCATAAAAAATAAGGAAACATATTTGTCAATAATGAAAAATCTTAAACTTAGAAAATGAGGAACATTTTTAACCAGAAAAAATTAAGACATTACAAATCCCAATGCCAGAAAAGGTATAAAAGATGAAAAATATATTCATGTGACTCTTCTTCTGAGTGTAAATTTGTTTAATCTTATAGGAGAAAATTTAGCAATACATATCAATTTATATTTAAATTCAAATACAAATTTACCAAAAAATTAAAATAACACTAAGTTAAATGAACAAAGGTACAGTTGTCCCTCATTATCCACAGGGGGTTGTTTCCAGGGCTCCCTGAAGACACCAAAAGCCGCAGATACTCAAGTCCCTTATATAAAATGGCACAGTGTCTGCTTATAACCTACACTTGTCCTCCCTTATACATTAAATCATCTCTAGGTTACTTATAAAACCTAATAAATGTAAATGCTACATAAATAGCTGCCTGCACAGGGTAATTCAAGTTTTGCTTTCTGGAACTTTCTGGAAATTTTTTTCCCAAATATTTTCAACCTGCAGTTGGTTGAATCCATGGATGTGGAACCTGCAGATGCAGAGGGCCGACTGCATACATAATAGGATTATTTTTAATAACAGAAACTGGGAACAATAAACAGCCTAGTAATAAAGATATACTTAAATACTTCAGAGTATTTCCACATGATATTATTATGATAAAGGAAGTATTAACAATGACAAATGAGTCCTATGAAATAACCTGGAAAGGTGCTTATGAAAAATTAAAAGTAAAAAAAGCTTGAAGCAAAAACTATATATACCATACAGTGATTACAACTTTGCACCTTTATAAAAGAGCAAGGCTTGAAAGAAACAAGGAGAAATAAAAAGTTTCATTTGTGTAGGTAGTAGAACTGTAAGTCAATAAATTTCACACGAATGTGTTATAAAAATTATAATACGTTTTAATTTAGAAATAAGTGTTTTTTCTAATACACTATAATGTCTTAGAATAAGAGAAAATGTAAAACTATTACAACCTCTGCTAAAAATAATCTCAAACTCTAAAACAGATTCTGAGGAAGGCTGACAAGGACTAGAATAGTGGTTTTCAAAAGAAAGCTCAGGAGGAAGCCCAAAACACAGAGCTATTTCAGTGGCGTGTGGGACTAGAGTAAAAGCAGACATACTTCCCCTGGGACAAGAGCTTCATGGCTGTTTTCATGCTGCCAGGTCTGTGCTTCCAGGGATGCCTCAGTTCTGTACAAGATTCAACAGGAAACACTGCACCTCCTGGCTTTTCACAAGATGGCTCACAATGGCTACTTAGCCTGCATCATCCTATTATTATTATTGTTGTTGTTGTTATTTAACCTTTGTGCACCATCCTATTATCACTCCATTATCTCCAATGTTTCTCCTTTATACTGCATCCCAGCATTTCCACAGTAGCTGCTGGAAGTTTTCCTTTTTCAGGTATGAATTCAAAAGCCCTTGCTTATGACTTCACCTCAGTATATGCCTACACATGCTGCTCCCTGTCTAAAGTGTTTCCAAGTGGTGTTTTTCAAACAGCTGATAGTAATCCACCAATGGGGTGCAAAATCTATTTAATGGGTCACTAAAAGCCACCATTTTAAAATAACATAGAATAGACAATAGAGGGGGGAGGGATACAGCTCATGCTTAGCATGCATGGGGTCCTGGGTTCAATGCCCAGTACCTCCATCAAAAAAAAAAAGAAAAGAAAGAATAGAAAATACAGTACATGGCACCTAATAAAAATATTTTTTATGACATTTTGGTTTCAATTATGTATGTGTGTGAATGATTCACTTGGACTATACTGGGTCAAGATTTAAACTTTATTTCTTAAATAATGGATCACGGTGAAAGGAAACAGTATCTCACCTCAGCCCTCCTCTCCACCATATTCAAGCTGCAGCTTTAATGTCACTACTTATAGTATGACTTAAGGATCCTCCGACTTACCCCTACTATACGTTCCATATCCAACAAATGTACTTCCTTGCAACACTACAGACATATATAATTAATAGTGATTATTTAATGTCTGTTCTTCCTCCAACTCCAAAATAAAACACAAGGTCCCTCTGAGCAGGGGTTATGTCTCACTGCTAAATTTCACTGGGCATGTAACAGATGCCAAATAAGTGTCAGCTGAATGCTTGTAACACCACCAACACACTTGTTATATCTCTTCCTTCCTCACTTATCCACTATCTTCTACTGACCACTATAATCAAGACTTTTAGAAGATGTCAAATTGCTCCAAAATCCTATGAATTAAATACAACTTTGTGATCTCCCTGACCTCTTTTCCCCCATTACTTCCCTGAGGTCTAGTCCAGCCAAGTTAAACTTCCCTCTTCTGTTTTTGAATTCTCTTAATAACACTTCTACAGCAATTTCTCTTTCTCTCAAGACCTATAAAGTACATCCCATGCCTTTCTAAGTAATTTATCTGTACTCAGATTATCCTCAGAATCCCCTTTCCTCACCAGAGTAACAAAGTAACATGTAAAAAAAAATATGTTACATATTAAAATATATGTTCTGTCCCTCTATTATTGTACCTGAGATTATAAACGAAACCTATCAATTACTGAGAACATAAAGAGCATCAGTAGGATGATGATCAGGGTAAGACTCAGGGATTCCTCTCTCTCATTCAGTGTTCTGTTTGAGAGGGGTTAACAGTGGTTTGCACCAGGACATGTCTGTCTTCTCCATCAACTTCAAAAAGTTAAAAGCAGCACTGTTCAAACTAGCCATGTGTACTGGTTTAAATTTAAATTAATTAAAACTAAGCAAATTTCAAAATTCAGTTCCTCAGTCCATTTCACAAGTTCAATAACCACATGTGGTTAGTGGCGATACAGTACATTTCCATCACTGCAGAAATTCTGTTAGACAGCCCTGGACTAGAGCTTTATTCTCAAACATGACTAGTTCCTTTCTTAACTCTAAGTTATCATCTTGAATTTAAATCTTGAATTTAAAATGCTTTAATCCTAGATATTCTTTCTTTTCAGCCTGAACACCCTCTACAGGGGGAAGGTGCCTCCTCCTTTATACTCCACGACCGGACTTCCTTCCATTTGCCCTGCACATTCCCCTTCTTCCAGCTGCAGTTACTCATGGTTGGCCTCAACTTAATTTCAAAGATTTGGTGAATAAATTTCAAGTGTATTCCACCCATACCTTTTATGATTCTAAGATTTCAATCATACCCCTCACTAATGTTCATCTTTTCAGACCAATCTTTTGTTTTCTGCTTGTTCTGTCTGCATGTGAAACCTCTCCTCATGCTGATTATGTCAGTATACTCCACACTTACTCCAGCTCTAACACCTTACAATGCTTTATGCATTGCAGGCAGCCAATACATTAAAAATATGTATCTAACAGGTCAACCTGATATTCATCTTTCCTTGATAAATACTTGGGAAAAAAATGTCTATATAGTATGGGAAAAGAGAATCCCTAAAATACCAACAGAAACCAGGAAACAAAGAAACCATTTACCAGAAAGAATCACAAAAGAAATAACCTTTGCCATGTGTCGAGTGATATTTATAATGAGAGAATCAATGAACAAATTAAAATGACATAATATGAACAGTATGTTTCATTGCTTCTTACTTGTCTCAAACTAAAACTTAGAAGAATCTGTAAATTAAAGGGTCAAGTCAAAGGATTTCTTTTTAATCCTAAAAAAGTCAACTCTTGCACACATTAGGAGCCCAACTAAACACCTGTTCAGACTGACCATGTATTATGCCGAAAGAATCTACTCACGCGAGACAATGACAGGATTTTGTTATCTACATAGTCACCATCTCCAAAGACGTTAAACATATAGAAGGGTTAACACAAAGGGTTTAGCTTAGCTGTGAAAAAGAAATTTCTGATTATGAGAAATTTAAAACATTAAGATTATACACAGAAAATACAAATCTTACCTGCAGATCATCTGAGAGTAAGTGTTAACCTTAACCTAAATGCAGGGAGGTAAAAGAATTAGGCTAAAGATTTCTTTCAACACTAACCTTCTCCATACAAGGAATATACTGAAAAAGTAAAGTATAAAGTATCCATATGTAAAACGGTGAAAAGAGATAAAGATAAACTAAGTGATTTCTCCACAAGCCACTGGGATTCAGGAACCTTGTCTTCTACGGCCTTTGTGACTCTTTCTATCACACAGTACTCTCCGGAGTGGACGGTCAACACATACTGATTAACTGGTTCTTGTGAAGGATACTCCTGTTTGGGCTTTACTTTATCTTTCAGAACCAAATTAGATGGTTTATCCTGTTCCTTTTCATACTCCTTGAAGTCACTCTTGGTGTATTTCCCGCCTGTTTATTTTAAAAAGGGGGGAAAAAATTAGTAAGAAAAATCACCTGATGAACCAAGAACAGTAATTATTTTATAAAGGTATAATATATAAGAGCTATTTTATAAGTGGCATATATCTCAGGGGATAGAAAAGGCTGAGAAGAAAAAAGAATTGTAGCAATTCATTCTCCATTACTATTTTAACTGAAATCAGATATCTCAAGACATCCATTTTGCTAGGTAGCCACATGCTGCCCCCTAATGATATACATGAATATTACAACACCAAACTTCCAAATCCTAAATTACACAGAGAATACAATCACCAGAAAATAACGCAGGGTTTAAGCACAGCCATGAAGTCCATGAGAATATTAGGCCCAAAGGAAACTGAGGGCTTGGGACCCAAGTATGTGATCTGAGAGGCTTACAAGTTTGGAAGAAGTGAGGGTTTAAAGACCTCTGATATGTCAAAAGAAACATTCTGCCCTAAAATTTCAACAGAGCACCAAGCAGAGAGAGGACAGCAGGATGTATGCAGAATGTCCCTTAAGAGATGGGGGGCGGGGGAGGTTGGCAAGAGCACCAAAGATAAACTGTCTCAGCTTTGAAATTTCTCCTTAAGAGCACCTTTATTCCTCACAAGTGCCAAGAATGAAATCACCAATTCCTTCAGAAAAACAGGACCTACTGTTACACCCTAACCAGCCTACAGTAGCAGGGCCAGGAAAAGAGAGAACATTCCTTCTTTCAAACCTAGTCTCCTACCAGATGAGGACCCAGTTCATACCTACATCCTAGACCTGTGACTCAACTGCCTTTCCTATCCCCTCAACCAGCAAGAGGAACTGTTTCCACCAGGAATGCTTCCTACATACAGAAGGGCCAAGTTGAAGGCACAAGGAAGGCAAACAGGTGTTTTGATTGCGAATCCTACATATACCTTGATTGTCACCAGAGTCTTTAAACAAAGGAGAGAATACAAGTAAAAAGGTGGGGGGAGGACATCAAGGACAAGATGAATCTACCTGGCAATTCCAGAGGCTCTAGAAACAAAAATGGCCAGTAGACAATGGTTCATATAAACGTGAAACAGACAGCTGTAAGAGTTAAAATACTGGTAACTGTAACAAACAAGCCTTGTTTCATCACTGAAACAACTATCTGCCATGTGCTTGCCATTACCAGTCTCACAATGGATGAGGCAGTTATGTTATGACAGAAGGAGCAACAGATTAAACTGAGAAGTTCTGGATTCAAATCCTGACCCTACTGGGAGGTCCGAGGTAAGACACTTCAGTTCTCTGAAACTCATTCTCTTCATTTATGAACTGAAAATAACATCAACGTTTCACAGAGCTATGGAATCATTAAATAAGGCTATAAGGGAAAGTACTGAGCACTGGGAATGGAGCACAGGATACACTCAACTTTCTAAATGTGAATCCATAATATACAAAATTATCTCAAAATTAACAGAGATTAACAACAAAATACACGTTTATGATGGGACATGTGAAACTGAAGCATGTCTCTTATGTGATGTTTTATTTTAGAAAAATATGAAATTCACTGAGAAGTCATCTTGTAAATAAACTACATTGAAACTACTTAGGAAGGCAGTATCATTTCTTCAGTGGGAGAATGGGTTAGGAAGAGACAATTGAGAAAAAGCGACAAACTAGTTAGGACCTGTTTAAATCATGTTTATGTGACACTGGGTGAAATACTTCACAAGATTATGCCTCAAGTTCCTTCTCTGTAATGAGGAATTATAAAATACTTATTGCACAGACTCACAGACATAGAATACAAACTGGTTGCCAAGGGGGCGGGGGGTGGGAAGGGACAGACTGGGATTTCAAAATGTAGAATAGATAAACAAGATTATACTGTATAGCACAGGGAAATATATATACAAGATCTTGTGGTAGCTCACAGCGAAAAGAATAATGTGACAATGAATATATGTTTGTTCATGTATAACTGAAAAATTGTGCTCTACACTGGAATTTGACACAACATTGTAAAATGACTAACTCAATAAAAAATGTTTTAAAAAATAGCAAATAAATAAATAAATACTCACTGCATATATATATATATCCCAAATGACAAAATTTAATTAGCTTTCTGGGAAAAAGCCCCACAGAAGAGCTACTGGGTGGGACTACTGGACCAGAACTGTACTGCTTAGGCCACCAGCTCATTGATAGTTCCTAAATGTACTTATTTGATTCTTTTGATCACATAGCTATAATTATCACATGTGGAAAAAAAGAATTCATAAAAATCATGAGAAATAAAGTGTTACAGAAAAAGAAAGTAGTCCTAAAGTTCCTAGTACAATTTAGCATTGCACGGTGAATTACTACTAGAGTGAAACCTTTTAAAAACGTTGCATCGACAATCAAAAACCCACATGATTTCAGCATACCACAGAGTCAACCTTCAGGGTGGTATGCCACTACCAGGAGTTTATCTGACGTGTATATGCATATGTGGGAAATGCCACATGTTTAGGGATAGGACATAATACACAGAAAATAAATGATTAGCAACTTGACTGTCCATTAGTAGGACTGGTTCAATAAGTTGTGACACATACATTCAACAGAACACTGTGCCACATTGAAAAGAATATTGTCATTTTATACACTGATACAAACTATCTCTTTGATGTGTTATAAAACAAAAAATGCAAGGTACAGAAATAGTATGTATGGCTTGCATCCACTTGTGCTTTCCTTGCCTAAAGGAGAAAACTCTGTGTGTATTTCCTTTTTTAGAGGAGAAAACTATATATACATAATATATATACAGGAAAAACATGAAATTCTAAACATCAAATAAATATATACTATATATGTGTATAAACATACATATTTAAATATGTGAAATTATATGTATTTAAAGAATATATGTAGAAGGTTACAAAAGAAACAGGTAGCAGAGGCTGCCTCTGGGAAGGGAAACTGGGTAGAGGAGCAGGAGTGGAAGGGAGACTGTGTTCCACCACCTTTTCATAGATCTTTTCAATTTTGTACCATATGGCAACTAAAACAAACACTCTTAAGAAAAAAAAAAAATTTTTTTAAGAGTTTTGCCTCTAGAAGAACCAAACCACCACCAGGTCATAATACCTGCTTTGGAAACATGTCATGTCTACAACGGGTAATTGTAAGTAATTAGTTACAGTCAAACATAGAAAATATATTCATCATCAGTTTAAAATACACATAATGCACATTCACACACACCCTCTTCTATCTTACGTGCCAGACAAGTTACGTGAAATCAAATGGCAGCAGTTACACCACTGAACATCTCTAACAGCACTGTCAAAGGAGACACATACACACACATACAAGCATGCAAAGCAGAACAGAAACAAAGAAAGATGAACCAACATACCTTTTCCTTTCCATTTAACCTTTGCAACAGACTGGCTAAAGTCCACATGTATTCTTCTGTCATCTATAAGTACATTATCCATTTTGAAGAACGCTTTCTCACAATCTTCTTCCTGACAGTAATTATAAAAACTCAAGTATAAATCATTATGGAAAAGATTCCTGCAGCTAGAACAAATAGTGAAAGTACAAAAAGTTTCTTGTTACTAAAACTAAAATTTGAATACTTATTTATGCACCGAATGCTGTTAAATGCTTGGGGTCTATTATTTCAATTAACTCTGATAACACAACTCTATGAGGTATTGTCTATTATTAGTTCCGTTTTCTCAAAGAGAATACAGACACTTAGAGAGGTACAGAAGTTGCCAAAGGTCACACAATTGGCAAGTATGAGAACCAGAATTTGCACCAAGGCAGTCTGATTACAGTGCAAATACATGTACTTGTCAATAGTGTTATATAAATCCACAATCCCTTTTACTCAAAACCCTAAAATACCCTGAATATTGAAAGCTGTTTTTATAAATTTGGTGTTAAAATCCATGTGACAGCAAAACCTGACCTAGATTTTGGATTATTCCACTAAGTATGAACATTAATTTGTTTCATCAGGGAAGTATTTTTGTGACTATGGAATGCTGACCCAGAGGATTATCAAATAAATTCACAGATATGTGTACATGTACACACACACACACACACATATACACACATAAGAATTACCTTTCTAAATTCTGAAAAAGTTTGAAATGGAAAAAATAGCTATTCCCAAGGGTTTTGGATAATAGATTGTGGGCCTATGATACCAAGGTATGTGTTACACAGAAATTCTTCTGTCAGTAACGTGACGAACCCTACATCTCCATTTCTGACATCTGAAGACTGGAAATGACACATTTCAACCCAGCACTGATCAATTTTCTCCTAGATTCCTGGAAACTCATTTTTTGATCTGGTCACAACTCAACTAGAAACAATTCAAAGAGAAGCAGATAAAAGAACCAGTTATAATCATATTTATTTACTATGTATGTCAAGAATTAAACCAATTATAAACTCCATGACTATATACACAAAGTTTCATTCATCTTTGAATCTATATCATTTAGAACATCATCTGGCACGTGGTAGGCAATTAATGTATATTTGATTAATCTAATTGATTATACTTATAATTCCAGACATAATTCCATCACTGTGCCAATTCCCTAAAGAAAAAGTTCTCTGATACTTTTTTCAGGAGGAGAATATTTGTACTCGATGAATGTATACTCAAACAATAGTTAAGGAATCTCTTCAAAATTGAGATTAAAAATACATATGGAAATTAAAAGGACAAAACTATCCAAATTTTCAATACAATTTCAAGAACAAAGTTGGAGGACTCACACTACCAGATATTAAGACATTGTAAGGTTATAGTAATTCACACAATTTGACAGGGGTGTGAGGACAGACAGACTGGTACAACAGTACAGCATCCAGAAATAAGACTTTACATGTATGTGGACACCTGATTTATGACAAAGGTGGTACTGAAGAGCTGTGTGAACAGGTAACCTTTTTAATGAACTGTGCTGGGTAACCTGGCTATCTGATATAAGAAAAATGAAATTTAACATGATTCACATAGTACACAAAAATCAAATTTCAGATCTAAATGGGAAAGATAATTTCAGAACAAAGCTTCAAAAGACAGTAAAGAGAATATTTTCATGACTTCGGAGTAGGCAAGTATTTTTAAAACAGGCCATAACATGGAAGAAAAATACTGACAAACTGAACTAAAAATTAGAAATTTCTCCTTATCAAAAGACACCATTAAGAAAGGGGGAAAGGCAATCCACAGAGCAAAAGATGCTTGCAACACATACAACCAAAAAAAGTTTGTATCCTGAAAATATAAAAAATTCTTACAAATCAATAAAAAGGTAGCAAATACCCAATCAAAAAGTGGCCAAGTCTTGAACAGGTACTTCATTTAAAAAAGAACATTCAAAGGACAATAAACATATGAAAAGGGGCTCAATCAGGGAAATGCAAAGTAAAACCACAGTAGAATGTAAAATCTAAAAGACAGACCATATCAAGAACCGGTAAAGATACAGAGTAATAGGGACTCCCACACATTGCTAGTAGAAGTGAAAATTATGACGAACCCTTTGGAAAACTGATTGGAATCATCTCCTAAAGCTATACCTACTCAGCAATTCACTCTTGGATATATACCTAACAAAAATGCATATCTGTACACTGAAAGACATGATAGAAATGGTTTACA
This sequence comes from Camelus dromedarius, assembly GCF_036321535.1. NCBI lineage: Eukaryota > Metazoa > Chordata > Mammalia > Artiodactyla > Camelidae > Camelus > Camelus dromedarius. The sequence continues at coordinate 14,760,568 of NC_087441.1, read as the reverse complement.
GTACTACATTCGTAACAGTCAACTGGAAAGGACCCAAATGTCCATCAATAGCAGAAAAGAACTCTAGTTCATATACACACAATGAAATATTATATGTCAATGAAAATTTACATACACACAATAAAATACCATATCAATGAAAATTAACCAAAAAAAGTTAAAAACTATATGCAATAATGTATAAATCTTACAAATGTAACAATGAGCAAAAGAAGCTAGACACAAAAAACACACACTATGTCTACATTGATACCAAGTTTAAAATTAGACAAAATAAATCTATGATACCAGAAGTAGCAGTGATGGGAAGTTGCAGGAAGGGGACAGAAGGGGGGCCTCAGGGATTCTGGTAACTATCTTCTGCTAACATTTTTATTTCTTGACTTGGGTGGTGATTTACATGGGTGTATTAACTCTGATAATTTATCAAGATGTTCACTCATGAGCTACACGTTTTCTGTATGTATTTTATTATTCAGTTTTTTAAAAAAATTTGACCAGATTATCCAAAGCATAAAGAACTTGTCTAACATGAAAAAAAAAAAGATTCAGTAATGAACACTTAAAAAGAGGTTACCACTCATGAGAATTATGAAGCAGAATAATGTAGTTTAATCTGATTTTCAAGGACAGAGAAAGGCTGCAAAAGAGCCATCAAAAATTGAAATGCTGAATCATGATAAAGAATTCATAGAGTCTAGAATCACCCTACGCTCTACAGTTGACCTATTCGTGGTGAATGGTACACCTGCAGAAGACTGAGAAACACAGGCAGTCATTAGTTTATCTGACAAAAACGAAACGAAATTATACTTGTGAGCAAATCAACAACATAATCCTTAGTGTTAATGATGGAATCACACTGTCAAGTCGACATAAAGTATTCATAGCAACCTGAAGGTAGAGATCTCTTTCCTGCTGACACCAATGTACCCTGTAAGTATTACTTCTGGTACACCTGGCACCAGGTCTAGGTATAATTTGTTACGTGCTGTCCTCCTCAACCATCTATTATTCATCTTGTACCCCTAGGACCTATCACAGTGCCTGAAATATAGGTGTTTGACAAATGCTTTGGAATAGCTGTAACTTAGAATGAGCTACTACTCGACACATGTCAATCCAAAGCTGCATGAAGAAACAGCATAGCCTCACATAATGACTAAAATCATTAGGAACAGAATCAGACATACCTAAGTTCAAATTCTAGGAGCAAATACAAGCTCTTTTGTTTACCAGATGAAGAAAAGTATAGAAAATAAACAGAATTAATACAAATATTCCTAGTCACTGTATAACTCACATTTAAATTTGATGGGGTTTTTTGCGGGCAGGGGTGTTAATTAGGCTTACTCATTTATTTCTTTTTTTAGAGGAGTAGTGGGGATTGAACCGAGGACCTTGTACATGCTAAGCACGTGCTCTACCACTTGAGCTATATACCCCCCTTTAAATTTGATGGTTTTTTAAAAATACCCAAAATTTATGAGTATTAACAATGTTTTATATCTGAACAATTTTATAAATATAGGTAGTAGTTAATATTTGTTACATAAAATGTTAACTGAGTTATTAACTATTTCTTTGAAAATAAAACAGCAGGACAGAAGGCTATGACATTCATTGGGTGCATGATTTTAAACAAGTCATCACCACATTGTGCCTCAGTTTACTCATTTGGAAAAGAAGGACAGTACAAATCTCACAGAGTTGTGAGGATTAAATGTAGGTCATGTAGCAAAATGCCTGCTTAAAGAAAGTTACCTGAATACATAAACTATCATTACTATTCTAGATCTAGAAAGTACTAATCCAATACTCAAGTTTTATTCATAAGGAAGGTAATGCCCAGAAGAAGAATTCTAAATAAAATGTCAGGTATCATAGAATAGCTAGTCAGTGACAGAGCTCAGATTAATATCTAGATCTTAACACCCAGTCCACTTTTCTGTTACTCAATTACATATTTACCTAAATAACACTGAAAAATTATTCATAGAATGAGAAAGACTTTACCTGAAACTTAAAAATTTTTATGTTCACATTCACATAGGTTGAACATAAACCTAAAGTAAAACATACACTAACATTAACAGATGTCAAATTTATCCCCTAATTTGAATATAATAAGGTTATTTTTCCAGGTGCCTAAAGAAAGGGGAAACTGATTTTCTAATCTTAGAGACTAAAAAAGTTCTACAATTTTTCACACTTTAATACCATATAAGAACAAAATAAATACAAACTTAATATATTTATATTATGACCTACTTTTTCAAATTCAATAAAAGCATAACAGAGGGATTCTCCAGTCTTCCAATCCCGGATAACTTCACAACTGAAAGAAAGTTTGGAAAAAAGTGACTTTAAAGAAAAAGCATTTACTCTCACTTTTCAAAAGTAAAAAACAAAATAAGCCAGTTATTAAAGGCAAAATTAAATTCACAGAACTGTATTTCTCCAAACTTCAATAATAATTATTTTTTTAAAAAACAGTTTACCAGTCTAGTAACTAAATTATTCAGATTCTACTATAAACGTCCAACCTAGGCCTACAATCCTGAATTTCTAAAACATTCAAGAAAGAATAAGATAAAAATATTTAACTGTCCTTTGACAAAAGGAAATTAACTGCTAAAAGTTCTTTTAAATCCTAATTTATTTCTAGTCCAAATATAGGTGAATCATAGACTAGCTAATGTTACTGTAGAATAATGTATGTACATTCATACATATAGACATATTTATTAGCAAACTTCTAATTTGGGGGTTTTGAATTTTATTTTTTAAATTTTTTAAACAACTTAATTGTGGTATAATTTCTGTACAGTAAGTTACACATATTTCAGATGTACAATTTGATTAATTCTGACAGATGTATACACCTACGAAACTATCACTACAAACAAGGTACCTAACATTTCTATCACTACCTAAAGGTTTTAAATTTTTATATAAACCAAATTCAAATTTAGTCAAATTAGGTATAGTTATTGCACAGAACTAATCTATCTTAAGAACTAAGTGAAAGAGCCAATAAGGTTGGCCCTGGCTTGATGCTTTTTCCTCATGCATCTTAAGCCTCATTTTAGAAACATGAAATAAAACAAAGAAATACAAGGAAGAAAAAGTTATCACTTCACAGCACATGGTTCAGCTGTTAGCAATAATTAAATACACATTAAAATGGAAGGATCTAACCAAAATTATGACATAACCAAAGCAGGAGGCAAGAATGAAGGGGGGAGGACAGAAACAGAAGGGAATCCTCATCTTCCTTAGCAAGAAGTCAGTCTATAATGTCTACAGTTTAAAAAAAAAACAAAAATAGCAATAATGGAGTATTTTTTATAAACACGATATATTGTAAGTGGGTGGAGAAATAAAATCAGGTAATATTTTATGGCAAGATTTTTCTTTCAATAGGAAGAATAAAAAATGGCTTCATAGACGAAAAAAACATGAAAGGAAATTCTAAACATAAAATAATACTTTTAAATCAATTACAAAATATTCCCCTTTCTCATAGAAATACTAGCATTGCATTGATAATGCCAGGAAAATAAACTGAAAGAAAAATTTTAGAAAATTTATATTCAAATTACTTTTGGTTGCTAGAAATTCTAAGGAGAATTTAAATGGACAGATATTTAAAATACTAAAGAAGGTTATTGAGAATAGTAAAGAACTAGACTTAAACTGTTTCATTCACTTCCAGTTTTAGAGTTGAAAATGCCTGTGTTGGTAGTGAGAGACTCATTCAATTCATATATTTTTTTCATACGTATTTTCATTCCCTACCATTCAAAAGACTCATCTGTAAAACTCACCAGTATAAAATTCACCTAGAGTTCACAGACTCAACAAAAATGTCATTAGAAAATGACCAACTAATACCTAACTTTTCTAAATCTTTCACTAATTCTAGAGATTACCTTCTTATTGGCCCAAATCTTGAGAATATTATCTCCAGATCTTCATCTGTGGTTACTGGATTCAATTTACATACAAACAGCACATTTTCTGGAGGTTTAATATCTGCATCAGGTAGGTCTCCCACCTAAATTACAGATAAACAAGAATATAAATCAACTCCTTTGTTTAATTTCCACTATAAATATCCTATCCAGGCCCACAATGTTAATTTCCCTAAAACATCTAAACTTACATTATAAACTGCAGGCTCAGGAAAAGAAATCAAAATAGACTTCGAAATTCAAAACTCCACTCTTCCTGGCAGTAACAATATTAATAGCCAAAATATTTACCTGACTCTGACTTCGTGTGAATACCGTACTTAGCATTTCATATACATTTTTGCCAATTCTTAAAATAACCATGCAATTTCCATTTTAAAGATGAGTAAAGTGAAATTCAAAAAGGTTAAATAACTAACTTGCCCAAGGCTATACAGTTGTAAGCAACAGAGTTGGGACTTGAACCCAGGTCTACCTGGCTTCAAAGCCCGATTTTATCTCCACTTTTTCTTCCCCAAGTATTTGATATATTTTAAAAAGAATTTATGTAAACTTTACCTAAGTTATGAAGTATGAAAATAAAGGATACCCATGATGCCACCAACTAGCTTAAGAACTAAAATGTCCCCTGATGCCATCATCCCTCTGCTTCCCTCACCACAAATGAGCAATTTTTAGTTTTCCTTTTTGGCTAGTCCCTTACATATCTATAGTTTTACCACATCTCTATATGGTCCCCCAGCCTGCCTTCTACTGTAAGGAAGAGCACTCCTTTATTATCTACTTACCATATATTCATTATTAGTTTGGACTCATGGATTCCTTTTTTTGTTTTTAATAAATAGACTTTTATTTTATTGAGCATTTTTAGGTTTAAAGAAAACCTGAACATGAAGTAGAGTTCTCATGGACTCCACCCTTCTCAACAGTTTACCTTTTTAATTAGCATCTTGCATTACTGTGGTACATTTGTTACAACTGGTGAGCCAATATTGATAGATTATTAACTGAAGTCCATAATTTACATTAGGAGTCACTCTTTGTGTTGTACATTCTATAGATTTTGACAAATGCCATGTATCATACAGAATAGTTTCATGCCTCTAAAAATCTTCTGTGCTCCACCTATTCATCCTTCCTTCCCCCTAACTACTGGCAACCAGTGATCTTTTTCTTACTGTTTGCATAGTTTTGCCTTTCCCAGAAAGTCATACAGTTGGAGTCGCACAGTGTGTAGCCTTTTCAGATTGGCTTCTTTTATTTAGCAATATGTATTTAAAGTTCCTCTATGTCTTTTCATGGCTTAATAGCTCATTTCTATTAATAATTACATAGTATTCAATATGGGTATACCACAGTTTGTTTATCTATTCACCTATTAAAAACATCTTGGTTGCTTCCAAGTTTTGGCAAGTATGAATAAAGCTACTATAAACATTTGTGTGCAGATTTTTGTGTGGACATAATTTTTAACTCATTTGAGTAAATACCTTGGAGCACAATTGCTGGATTGTATCACTCAGCTTTGTAAGAAACTGCTAAATTCTCTTCGAAAGTGAATTACCACTTTACATTCTCACCAGCAATGAATTAGAATTCTAATGTGCTTATTAAACTGTTTGTTTTTAACTTTTTTTAAATTCAGTAAAGTTTTCTTGAATTATAATCTTTAACATTTGTTCCTTCAGACTAGTGATGCTAGTATGAATTTTAGAATAATGAATCTAAAAGCTCTACTATATAAAACAATAACAGTAATAAAAACTTAAATTATTATCTACCTATTCCAATATTTATTGATAATTTATGTGAATGAAAGGTATACCTTTTCCACAAAAATAAGAAATGGAAAAAATGCCTAGTAGGTCAATTAATCAACTACTAAATAACTCTTCCCCAGATATTTTTAGTAATACAGAAATGGAGTATATTTTAGAATGTTCAATTTCTGCCTAGGTTTATTTTACCCTATTAAATTCTGCTACTAAATCTCAATACTTGAGATGTATAAAGAATTATTCTTGAATACACCGAAAATTCAGTCCAAAAAAATTCTTTAAAAATGAGGTGGGTATAAACAATTGAGATCCAATTAATATTTGTTAAGTTGGATACCCACTTTCCATTTTTTAAAAAGGCCCTTGTCACTATATTGATAATGGAATCAAATTTGTTTACTTTCATATGTATTATTACGTCATATAAAATTCAATCCAGAAAAAAATTCTTAGCTAAATTTTTAATATTTTAAGACTATCAAAAAGCCAGAAATAAACTCACAGAGAATATGTATTAAATATATTGCAGAAAAAGTGTTTGAACAAAGTAATTATCTTACCATTTCTAACAGAATAGCCTGAGTTTTGGCTTCTTTTTCTGCCTTTATTTCTTCTACTTCTTCAGCTGATCTTCCTTTGAAATCATCTATTTCTTCATCTGCTCCTATTCGACCACTCTGTAAGGCAGAAGTTACTCAGATATACATTTAAAGAATAGAAACATCTAAAAAACATGGGAGACATTATGCTTTATTCTTAGTTTCAGCAAATATGTTAGAATAGAACACATTTGTTTCACAAATGTGAAACAAACTTACAAACTTATGAAAACTGGTTTAAATTAATTCAAAAATTACTAGCCAGACTAGGCTTCTAATTTATTTTTAAATCAAAATAAACATTTATATAAAAACTACCTGATATCCAACTAAGAGCTGAATACAGAAGATAAATGATCTTAGAAATTAAGCATCAAATCCCAATTATAAGGAAAATTCAGCTTTGAGGAAACCTAATAAACAGAAATTTATACATTTAAAGACCTGAAGGAAATGTCTCCTTTATTCCACAGAGATTTCTGGGTTCTATCTTGGCTCCAGAGTATCCCCAGTTGAAAAGTTCCTTCGCAAGATGATAATTTAATTTAGCCTTAAAGCTACATACACTCTTATCTAGAGTTAAGAGATAAGATAAACATTTTCCCAAGGTGTTCATATAAACTTCCAGAGCTAAAGATGTTCTGGTGGAACAGAAACTAAAGAAAGAATATTAGGGAACTAGATACCTAGAAAATGAGTATCACCATGGAAGAGAAAAAAAACTCTAAATTTGTCCTAGTATTCTTGATCAAGCAAGATAATCATCCTGAAGAAATAAGTTCAATAGTCTATAAAGGGAAATCTATGCAAAGCACTAATATGTGTGTATGTTCAATCACAAGATGACTCTACTTACATCTAGTTGCTCCCTTGTGGGTTCTGGTGATCGATCAGGAATTAATAAATCAGGAGGGTCATCAAATGGATCATCTAAAATCACTGTATGATTTATCCTTACAAAATAAATCCAAGTCAAATGTTACGTGTATGTTATTTCAAAACCCATGTTTTACTTTTTATAACAGTTACAAATGTTTTAAGTAACTCTAATGCCAGAAAAACTGTAAGTTCTTAAATGTTATTGCACAAGGATATTACTAGAGTATACTTTCACAATTATTGTACTATTTTTCATTGTTTGATACTATATTTATTACTCTACATTACACTAAGATATAATATGAATGTGTAAATCTTTGTGATTTTGCCATATTTCTCAATAATCTGTATTTTTAAAAAACTAAATTAGAGGATTAATAATTCCTCCTGACATAAGCAATTTTAAATAATTAGTACAAGTACCTTGTTTTTTTTAAAAATAGGTCTTCTCTATTACAAAGATTCTTAGAGTCTTGTGTTAATTCACAGTTCAGAATTATCCAAAAATCAATACTCTGTACGCCATCACCTCTACATATCAAACAACACAGCATCAAAACATTCTAGTACATTCAGATAGTAAACCGTAACCATACCTGATATCTTGATATGGTACAAAGTCCTTATCAACAAAGGTCTCGTTAATTTTCTTAATTATGTCCATGCCTTCTGTCACCTCACCAAACACTGTGTGAACACCATCAAGGTAATCTAGATTATCTCCCGTAGTAATAAGAAACTATATAGAAAGACATAGAATAAACACAAAAATATATATGTAATTCAAACTGAAATCAGTTACACACTGACAAAAAATACACAAAAGTAAGACTCTATATTAACTGCAAGAATTGTCACTAGTACTAAGTAAAAAGCACAAAGCTTGAACATAAAATATCAACACATACACAGACGCTCTCCTAACTGTTCAAAATACTTGAACAAACCAAATCTCAGTTTCTTCACACGTAAACTGTGAGAAAAAAAAAGCTTCTACCCCAATGCGGCTGTTGTGACAATGAATTAAAGTGCTCAACATAACCTGTTTTGAAGTAAGTAACAAACACTGAAAGGAAACAGGCCACAGTGTGAACAGTGACGATCCATGAAAGTGGGGCTGGGCTTGTGAGTAATGTTATTTTCTCCTTCGTACTTCTCTGTATTTTCTAAATTCCTCGCAACGGACATGCCTTACATTTAAAAGAACAACATAATAAAGCTTTTTTTATATGGAAAAAAATAGTGCAATCTTTTTCTTCTAACAAATACCTTTGATCAAAATTCTCCCCTCATGATAGTTTAAAAAGATAATTTTCTGGGATCCCTCCAGCAAAACTCATCTCCTCACCCATTTCCTAACCTGAGATCCATGCTGATCGCTGCCATTGTTCACCATGGACACAGTGCCTTTCTTCTTGTGCTTAATTCTTGGCACTTTTTCAGCCTCAAAAAAGCTTGCTTGATCGCCATACAGTTGACTAAAAATACACATAATAAGGTTATAAAATATAAGTACTTTCAACATGAAATACAGGACTAGAGTTATATATAGGGCACTAGAGTTAGCATATAGAGTTACCATTTCTTTATAGAAATGCCACTATGATTCAAAATAGTCTTTTTTTTTTTGCTATAGACATTTATGGAACTTGGGGGAAAAATCTATACTTGAACCATATTTTAAGATGCAGATTGAAACATGCTAGTTAACATTGTTAAGAGGCAAATCTATTTTCACTCATTTAAAAATAAAAGAACTTACCCAAAAACAGATTCTCCTCCACGGCCAGTCCCTGTTGGATCACCAGTCTGTATGATAAAATCCCTCTGTAACATTTAGGATGCTTTGTTAATTCACAGAGTTTGCTAGATGGTTCCAGTAACAAAGAATATGACTAATATCCACTAACTCACCTGTACATTGTGAATAAGGCAATAATTGTAATATTTTATTTTACACAACTTCAGGAAATTCAAACAAGCTGAAAGAAAGTAAATACTAAGTTTATTACAGTAGTTCACAAATACATTTTTAACCAAGTAAAAGTACAGTTAGTGTAATTTAATTTCTAAATTATCATACAAACCCCCCCAAATAGTCAAATGTCCCAAGCCATTAAAAAAAGGTAATAAGTTTAGAAAAAGGCAATATATTTCAAATTCTTTTTATTCTCTTTTTCTTTGGATTTCTTGGGCATCTGAGCTATGCAGAAAACTGAAACTTATCTCAGATAAGCAATCGTTTATTGATGGATTAACTTTGCAAGAGAAAAAAAAGAAAACTAAAGATATTATGATAGGAAATAATTGAACAGAGTATCTTGAAAATCAATACACATTGTGTAAATTAGAGAATCAAATATCTGGGACCATTTTTTTTTTTACAATGATTGAGTAGCTCTTCACAAAAATCCATACACTTTCAGCTTTCTGAAATAAATTCACTCATTTATCCAATAAATATTGACTGAGTATCTTCTAGGTACTTGGCACTGCTGTTAAGTCAAATGCCACTAAACCTTGGTCTCTGCCCTTAACAAGTTCACAGTCTAGTTGTAGAGAAATAGGCTCACAAGTTCTCAAGGCACTAAGCTAGAAAACAGACAGAAAGATATATTAGGCAGTACCTGCCCCCAAGGAGCTTCTAAACCAAGGTCCTTACACCTGAATACAAATAGTTACATACTGGGCATACCTGATAATACCACTTGTGTATTTAAATAGTACGACAGTAAAAAGTGGTTTTAAAAATGCCACAGGAGTTGAAAAGATAGATTGTTCCTGGCTAGGGAAATGAGAAGCCCTCAGGGAGGCTTAAGGTGAGCATTAAAAGAATTGGATTGGCAGAGAGTTAAGAGCGGACATTTCAGGCCTGGAAGACATTATGATATGGTCTAGAAGTGGGAATTTAAATGTTTGGGGGAGGGTCCAGAAGACTGGTATAACTTCTATAATACTCCAGTATTACAGAGTAATAGAAGATAAAAAGGCTAGAGGGGTAAGGTAGGGCCAAGTTACTGGAGGGTCTTGAATATCAGGCTTTTGATCATTTTTTCTAGAAAAATATATTTCTGGGCTTACTATTCAACATATAGGAATAGTCCTTTAACTAGAAAACAAAAATAATGGACCTAAGCAGTGATCATCAATGGCTACCAAAATCTTAACAGGAACACCGTAACAGGTGTATCAAGTTAGACAAGCCTAAACCCACTAATCAATTTTAACATCACAAAAAGATCCAACCAGACATCAAGTGCCTCCTGAATGTGATATAGTTGAAAGTAGAGACTAGCTTATATGAAATACTCTTGCCAAAAACACTAAACCTGAATCTGATCAAGGTTCCAGATCCAAGTAAGCAATTTATGAGAAACAGAAGGAATAGAAGAATGTTAAAAAAATATATACAACAAGGATGAAATCAGTGAAATCCAAAATGAGGAAAATGCTACAGAACAAATGACCCAAATTCTTTCTCAAAATTTTTTCAGGGAAAAAAATGGGAAAGGGTGCCAAGGGGAACCTACAGATTAAAAGATATTTAAGAGACATATAAACCAATATAATATATGGACCTTCCTACAGAACTGAAGACACTCTTACCACATAATCATGTTCTTTGGTATTTACCCAAAGGAGTCGGAAACTTAGGTCTAAGCAAAAACCTACACATGGATGGTTATAGCAGCTGTATTCATAACTGCCAAAATTTGGAAGCAATCAAGATGTCCTTCAGTAAGTGAATGGATAATCTGTGGTACAATCACAATGCAATATTATTAAACACAAAAAGAAAAGAGATATCAAGCCATGAAAAGCCATGGAGGACTCTAAAATGCATTTCACTCAGTGAAAGAAGTCAATCTGAAAAGGCTACATATTATATGAGTCCATCTATATAATATTCTGGAAAAAGCAAAACTATGGAGACATTAAAAGCTAAGTGGTTGCCAGGAGCTGGCAGGGGAGGAATAAACAGGCAGATCACAGAGGATTTTTAGGGCAGTGAAACTATTCTGTAAGATACTGTAATGGTGAATTCATGTCACTATACATTTGTCCAAACCCACAATGTATACCACTAAGAATGTACCCTAATGTAAACAATGGAAGTTGGGTGATAATGAAATGTCAACATAGGTTCATCTAAGGTACCACTGTAGTAACAAATGTACAGTATATACCATGTTACATGGTACAAACATTACAAATGTATTACAGAAGTACCACTCTGGTGGGAGATACTGACAATAGTGGTGGCTGTGCATGTGTGGGGTACGGGACAGAGGGGAAATCTCTGTACTTTCACCTCAGTTTTGCTATGAACCTTAAACTGCTCTAATAAAGTCTTAATTTTTAAAAAGGTGGGGGAGAACCTGCAGATTAAAAGGTATTTTTGTCAACTAATATAACATATGGCCCTTGTTTGGATCCTAATTCAAATTACCAAATATTCTTTTAAATGCCTAAGAGATAATAGAAAAATATGAATGATACTAAGGAATTATTGCTTATTTTTTAAGATGTGATAATTTGTGGTTATATTATCTTTTTTTAAGTATCATTTAAGATACAAATTGAAATAATTACAGATTAAATAAATGCCATGTAAAAAATTTATTATAAAAAAACCCACTGGAGGTGGGGATATAAATGAAACATGTATTCACAACTGTTAAATGAAACTGATCATCAGGACATGAGGGTTCATTTACATGATTCTTTCTATTTCTGTATATGTTTCAAGTTTTCTATAATAAAAAGTAAAAAAGGGGGAAAGAGAAAGAAAAGAGAGGGAGGAAAATAATTCTGAATATATTTACCATAGATTGATAAGTAGTTATACATATAAGTAGATAATCCAATCACATGCTTACAAATACATACACAGGGTGGAACTTAAGTTTTTAGTGTTCCAAGCTAACTTTGCAGAAACACTGCTTGTCCATTCTGTGTTAATCAGATGGGGTAACCCTACCTCCCTTTTAGTTTCTCACAGTTCTAGAGAAAAATGTCCAATCACTTGCCAGGTGCTGCTCCAAGTGGAGAGTGTCAAATTCAAAGCAAAGCAAAACCAAGAGATTAAAAAAATACAATTCCCTATAAGATCCTGTGAACCCCTGGACCCTGCTATCCTTAAAGCTTACCTCAGTAACATGAGGCAATCGATTATTTTCTTTGAGCCAGTTTGGGCTGAGTTTCTGCCACTTGCACAAAGAGAGAGTCCTAATGCAAGTCCTAATGCAAAAGAGTAATGCAACAATGCAATTTGCATTACTCAATATAATGAATGTTTGGTGTGTGCCCTGAAAGTGTCAGACAGTGCACTAGGTGCTTAGGATATAGAGATAACTAAGGCAGTCCCGGCTCTCTTAGAGTTTACATTCTTGAGAGGAGACCAAGACTTGCAAATAATTCCAGGACAAGAGGTAAATGTTACAACAAAATACCTGTTGTGTGATTTATAAAAGACCTGAGACAGAACAGAAGAAACCGATCTAACTCTGCTTAGGGACACGGGACAGCCTCACAGAAGAGATCATGCTTGACCTGTGATGTGAAGAGTAAGCAGGAAGTTTGCCAAAAGGACAACAGTGGAGAGAAATGTAGGGTAGAGGTAATAGTATAAAAAAGGCATTGATGTATGGTTGAGTCTGTAGTGCTGGGGGTGGGGGTGCGGGGATAGCTGAGTGTGGGATAAAGTGTAGTATAGTATGTCAGGAGGCACTCTTACTGTATTGTAGCTTGTTTCATCCTCTTTGATAATCCGCATTCCGGGTGGCAGGACTCCGATAGTAACTAATTTCTTCTGGGCTCCAGTTTCTCCCCACTCTGATACATTCTCCACACTGTTGCCTATTATCTTCCCAAAACAAGAAGTTTGCTACCTCCCTGCTTTTTAAACCTTTCAAAGACTCTGGACATCAGTAGGGCACACAAGGCTATTCACGACCTGACCTAACCTAAAAACGTATACGAGCAGACGCGCAGTCTGCCATTCCACCGTCAAGCCACGCCAGCCTACTTGCTATTTCCATAAAATTCCAAGCAAACTGTTAAGAAAACCCTCGTTCCCACTCACCTTTGAAAGAACAAGTTCAAGTGTTCTGTATTCTTTGCTAGCTTCGCTTCCCCCGCCCACAACCAGGAAGAATTACTCCAGTTCTCTGGTTTCCATGGCAACGTTCTTCCACTACAACACTTAAGAAATTAAATGGGCTGCCGCGCCTCCTTCCCACCAATGGAAAAACAAAACCCTGAAGGGCAAGACGCCCATCCCTGGGCTTGGCAAGAAGTCTCGCACAGTGGACGGTCAAGGAGTGTTTGTTAAGGTTGGGTGCACACCTCCGGACAGCCCTTTCTCCATCCAGGAGGGATGTCCATACTCACTGCTCCAAGCCCAATTTCCCTGCTTTCGTAAAGACTTACTGATTACACACGAAGAAATATGAGTTGTGTTCCTCTGGCTAGTAAAACGCAGTAAAGCCACGGGAGCTATGGGCATTGTATACGCAGCCTGTATCACACACATACACAGAGGTATTTAATAACCACAAGTACCCGCCACTCGACTGGCCATCACCGGATGCGGGAGAAGGGCTGCTCCTCGAAAAAAAAAAAAAACTTTTCTAACCAAGACCCTCTAATGAAACAGCCCGGTCGAGGGCACCAGCAGCCCAGAAGCTGGAACCAGTCTAAACCGGAGACTAGGCAGAAAACGCAAAGTGGGGAAAGGAGACCGATGCCCAGCAAGAGGTGAGCTGGGCTCGGGCCTCACCGCGCGGCCGCTCCTCCGTGTACAAGTCGATGACGACGTCGCCCAAAGTGGTCTCCAGCAGAACCGCCATGGCGCCTGCTCCTCCTCTGCAACAAGCCCGGGGGGTGACAGGCGCAGCCGGACGTCATCTACGCCACGCGTCACCCTCGGCGCGACGCCTTTTTACGTCATCCTTCCGGCGACACCGCCCTCTTCCGGGAGTCTCCTTATTGCTGCTCCGGTGGGTGTCACTCCCCGCCCTGCCGTGGGTCCCCGCCCCTTGCGCGGCCCTTTTGAAAATCCTTGACAGCCCTTGGCGACTGGCGCGGAAGACTGTCACTCAAAGAGGCTTCTGTGAAGAGTTTTGTGCCCGTTTTGTGTCCATCTGATGAACAGGGCGGACCTCTGAGCGGCCCTTTAATGCTCCTCAGGCCATCTCCGTCGAAGCCCGAGGGCGGCTGCAGCGCCATGTTCCCCCGACTGGGACGACTACTGGGGTTTCCTAATGGATCTCTTATCGCCCTGAATCAGAAACTTTAGGCCTTAACGGTACAATTTGCTACTCAGAAAGGTGATAAACAGAGCTCTTTCCTGGCTAACCATGCCTAGGGCAGAGACTATACCTGTTATCACAGCAGATAGTGGATCCTTGGGGCGATAAGCTAAAAACCACAGGCTTCAGCTCCAAATCTCTTCTGGTTTTATCAATACTCTTGATAAAATAAAATTCACACTTTAAGGCAAGACAAAAATGTAAAGGTAAAACTTCTTCTCTGCCTTTGGTCTCCTCCATCCCCTCCAGTGTGCATGATGCATCTGCGTTATGTGTTAACCAAAGCTTTCCAATGGCAGAAATACTTATTCAACCTTAAAGATCAATTTTTCTTCTTCTGGGGCCAGCCATGTAACTCCTTAGAAGATAACTGTTCCTTTCTTAATCCTGTAAGAGGTCACGACCAACCACTCGCCTTACATGTGCAAACATCTTTGATGAACTTTTTGTACAATGCCAGTATATCACTTCCTCTAAAGACAGTGATTGGTACAGCACAGACTAGTCAGATAACCTGTGGAGATACTGGGCCACATCTAATGTAAGTTCTCAACTTACATACTTAGGATCTTAATGTTAAAAGCTATATTAACTTGTACTCTGCCTGTTTTACAAGATTATGATTTCTTGCATTACCAAATGTGTAACTAAGCCTCCGATAAAAACAATGGTGACTAGGCAACTTGAAAGAATTGACCAAATACATAGTTTTATAAGCTCAATATTTGGGGGTTTGTTTATCTTTTTTTAAAAATTGTAGTTGATTTACAATGTTCTGTTGTTTTTAGTGTACAGCAAAGTGATTCAGTTATACATATACATACAAATATTCTTTTTCAGATTCTTTTGCATTATACTTTGTAAGATATTGAATACAGTTCCCTGTTCTATACAGTAGGCCTTTATTGTTTATCTGTTTTATATATACTAGTGTGTATATGTTAATCCCAAACTCCTAATTTATCCCTCCCAGCCCTTGGTAACCATAGCTTGTTTTCTATGTCTGTATTTCTATTTCTGGTTTGTAAATAAGTTCATTTGTATTTTTTTTTTTTTAGATTACTAATATAAGTGATACATGATATTTGTCTTTCGCATTGGTAACTATTTTTAGCTTTTCAGAGAAACTCCATAATGTTCACCATAGTGGTTTCACCAATTTACATTGCTAGTAACAGTGTAGGAGGGTTCCTTTTTCTTCACACCCACTCCAGCATTTATTATTTGTAGACTTTTTAATGATGGCCATTCTGATTGGTGTAAGGTGATACCTCATTGTAGTTTTGATTTGCATTTCTCTAATAATCAGCATTGCTGAACATCTTTCCATATGCCTATTGGCCACCCAGATGTCTTCTTTGGAGAAATGTGTATTTAGGTCATCTGCCTATTTTTTTGATTGGGTTGTTTTTATCAAATTAAGCTGTATGAACTGTTTGTATATTTTGGAAATTAATCCCTTGTCAGTCATGTCATTTGCAAATATTTCCTCCCATTCCTTAGGTTGCCTTTTCATTTTCTTTATGGTTTCTTTTGCTGTGCCGAAGTTTTAAGTTTAATTAGCTCCCATTTGTTTATTTCCATTACTCTAGGAGAAGGATCAAAAAAAAAAATATTGCTGTGATATATGACAAAGAGTGTTCTACCTGTGTTTTCCTCTAGGAGTTTTATAGTATCTGATCTTACACTTAGGTCTTTAATTCATTTTGAGTTTATTCTTGTATATGGTGTTAGAGAACGTTCCAATTTCATTTTCACATGTAAGTGTCCAGTTTTCCCAGCACCACGTATTGAAGAGACTGTCTTTTCTCCATTATATATTCTTACCTCCTTTATCATAGATTAATTGACTATAAGCACATGGGTTTATGTCTGGGCTTTCTATCATTCCATGGCTCTATGGGTCTGTTTTTGTGCCAGTACCATACTGTTTTGATTACTGTGGCTTTGTAGGATAGTCTGAAGTCAGGGGCCATGATTCCTCCAGTTTCATTCTTTTTTCTTAAGATTGTTTTGGCTGTTAGGGGTCTTCTGTGTTTCCATACAAATTTAACAATCTTTTGTTCCAGTTCTTTGGAAAATGCCATTGGTAATTTGACAGGGATTGCACTGAATTTGTATAATGCCTTAGGTAGTCTGGGCATTTTAACAATATTGATTCTTCTAATCCAAGAACAAAGTATATGTTTCCATCCGTTTGTGTCATCTTCAATTTCTTTCATCAATGTCTTAGAGTTTTCGGACTACAGGTCTTTTGCCTCCTTAGGTAGGTTTATTCCTAGGTATTTTATTCTTTTTGATGCAATAGTAAATGGGATTGTTTTCTTAGTTTCTTTTTCTGATATTTCATTGTTAGTGTATAGAAATGCTACAGACTTCTGTATATTAATTTTGTATCCTGTAACTTTGCTGAATTCATTGATGAGCTCTAATAATTTTCTGGTAGTGTCTTTAGGAGTTTCTATGTATAGTATCATGTCATCTGCAAACAATGCAGTTTTACTTTTTTTTTTTCCAACTTGGATTCCTTTTATTTCTTTTTCTTCTCTGATTGCTGTGGCTAGGACTGCCAAAACTGTGTTGAATAAAAGTGGTCAGAGTGGGCAAACTTGTCTTGTACCTGATCTTAGGGGAAATGCTTTCAGCCTTTCATTGTTGAGTATGGTGTTAGCGGTGGATTTGTCATTTATGGCCTTTATTATGTTGAGATATTTTCCACCTATGCCCACTTTCTGAAGAGTTTTTTTATCATAAATGGATGCTAAATTTTATCAAAAGCTTTTTCTGCATCTATTGAGATGGTCACATGGTTTTTATTCTTCAATTTGTTAATGTGGTATCAGATTGATTGATTTGTGGATATTGAAAAATCCTTGCATCCCTGGGATAAATTCCACTTGATGATGGTGATGATCTTTTTAATTATTGCTAGAGTTGTTTTGCTAGTATTTTGTTAAGGATTTTTGCATCCAGTTTCATAAGTGATATTGGCCTGTGATTTTCTTTTTTTGTGATAAGATCAATGATTGTAATAGTGTAACTCCAAATGTGAGAAGAAGCAACAAGAGGGAAGTATGTCCTGGACCATAACAGACTAGTAAGACAAGTGATGCAGAGGATTTGGGCTACTGCTAATGAGGCCTAGTCCAGTAAGAGCACAATGAGTAACCTATCAATGAAATCCTTGCCTGACCTGGGAATGAGCATTCCTAGAATCATGCAAAAACTTAGTCATGAAATGCCTCCCAAACCTTGGTCGAAATTAAGACCTAAATGGAAGGGATTGTAAAATAAAGAATGAAGAAAGAAAGACAGAAATAAAGAAGGAAAAGAATATTGCCCACCATCCAGTTCTAGAAGACTCAAGTCATTAATCAAGTCATTAGCCACCACAGTCACTGACCTATAATATCCCTTGAAAGGGATTCAGGACAAAGATCAGGATGAGGCACTTTGTGCTCTTGGAAAACTGATACAACTGGCCTTCAGACAGTTAGATATTTTCAGGAGAAAATTTCATGAACCCAGTTTCTTACATCTTCATATACTTAGAAAAACACTAAGACTATTAACTAAGATGTCTGTTCCTCTCAAATAGCAGTAACCTACCAAGATGAGTGCTTGATTTCATATACCTCTTTGCCAAAATCACATATATATGGGTCTCCCCCTTTACCTCTTCAGAACAGTTCTCAGAGCTCTCTTATAATCTCCCATCTTATAATCTTCAAGTTGGCTCAAATAAAATTCTCCATTTCTTTCTTAGATTGACTATTAATTAATTTTTTCATCCACACTGTAACTTAGAAAACTTATACAACTACTTTTGGCCTCCATTGAGGGTTTCCATGAGAAGTTTACTCCTCAAACTCTCCTGGCCAAGCTGATTACTCTTTTTAATGTCATTTTATACATACTTATAATGTCCAATAACTTCATATCTGACTGAAAACCAAAGTTGTTATAGTCTATAAGGCCTTACATGATATTCTGCCACCCATCTTCCTGTCTTCTTTCTTAGTCCCCTCAAGTCACACTAGACTTTTGCTAATCTTTGAACACTACTGGGCAGTGTTGGGGGGCTCTGCCTCAGGGCCTTTGCACTTGCTATCCCATCTGGTCAGAACCCTCTTCCTCTCTTTCACCTCCTTCAGATCCCTTGCTCATATGTCACCTCTCAGTGAGGCCTACCCTGACCACCATAATTAAAGTTAACCCCACATACCTACTCTTTTTTTTTTTTCCATAGTACTTTTTACCATCTAACATGCTGTTTAGGAATTTGTTTATATTTGTATACTGTTACTAGAATGTCAGCTCCAGAGGGAGAGCCAGTTTTGTCTGTTTTGTGTTCTGCTGTATTCCTAGTGCCTACGACAGCCTGCCATGTAATAGATGAATAATTATTTGTTGAATAAATGAATATTGGCAATTAAGTAAAGAAATGCAAATTAAAATAACAGTGAAATTGTGATGGGAATGTAAAATAGTACAATCACTTTGGAACAGTTTGGTATTTTCTTGCAGAGCTAAACATAATTTTACCATATCAAGCAATAGGTATTTGCTGAAATAAGTTGAAAGCTTATGTGCACACAAAAACCAGCATGCAAATGTTTATAGCAGGTTAATTCATACTTGTCAGAACTTGGGAGCAATTAGGACTTTTTAAATAGGTAAATGAATAAACTCACTGGTTTAACAAATTGGAATAAACATCCATACAATGGGATATTATTTAAAGATCAAGAGAAATGAGCTATCAAGCCATGAAAAGACACGGCAGACTTTAAATACATATAGGTGAGTGAAAGAAGGCAGTCTGAAAAGGCTACATGCTGTGTAATTCCAACTATTTGACATTCTGAAAAAGGCAAAAGTATGTAGACAGTAAAAATATCAGTGGTTGCCAAGTTTCTGGCAGAATGAAGGAGAGATGAATAGCTGAAATATAAGAATTTTTAGGTCAGTGAAACTATTTTGTATGATGTTATAATGGTGGATACATGACATTATGTATCTGCCAAACCCCAAATAACTGTATGACACAAAGAGTGAACCCTAATATAGTCTATGGGCTTTAGTTAATAATTGTGTATCAATATTGGTTCATCAATTGTAACAAATGTGCCAGACTAATGCAGTATGTTAATAGAAGAACCTGGGAGATGATGGAGAGGGTATATAGGAACTCTTCTGTACTTTCTGCTCAATTTTTCTTTAAACCTTAAATTGCTTTAAAGAAGTGTGTATACAGAAAAAAGATTTGCCATTTTTCATCTTTTACTTAAGTGACTCAGAAGATAAACAATCTTAAATATTAAATTTTATGTATGTAGCACTTAACATATTCCATGGTTTTATGGTTACAATTTCCATGATTATCTCTAAATATTGAGTCCCCTGAGACAGTAACCTTTCACTCCTATCCAACCCCACTCATATAAAAATCTTAACCTTACTATAGTAGACGCTAAATAAAAGAGATTTCATTAATTTTATTCTTTCCAAATCTTATTGCATTGCTACATAATACTGAATCATGTTTTACCAAAAATATCCATGATGGTTAATTTTATGTCAACTTGACTGGGCTAAGGGATGCCCAGAGAGCTGGTAAAACATTGTTTTCGGTGTGTCTGTGAGGATGTTTCTGGAAGAAATTAGCATTTTCATCAGTAGACTGAGTAAAGATGATTACCCTTACCATTGCAGATGGGCATCATCCAATCCCTTGAGGGCTAGAGTAGTACAAAAAGGCAGAAAAAGGGCAAATTTGATCTCTCTGCTTGAGTTAGGATTTTCATCTTCTCCTAACCTTGGACATCAGCACACCTTGTTCTCTGGCTTTCAGACTCAGACCAAGACTTCTATCATCAGCCCTCCAATTCTCAGGTCCTCAGGCTTGGACTGAATTATACCACAGGCTTTCTTGGTTCTCCAGCTTGCAGACAGAAGATTATGAGTCTTTTCAGCTTTCATAACCACAAGAGCCAGCTGCTATAATCTCTCTGTCTCTCTCCATATATATATACAGTTGGTTTGGGGTTTTTTGGGCATTTTTTCAATTAAGTCTAAGCTTTAACAAGGACATCATTTCCAAAAAATGTTAGGACTGTTAAAGCTTTATGTCAAAACAGAAGCAGGTAATTGTGATAGGCACCATGCCTGAAATGAAGAAACACAGAAATTCCATTCAATGAACAATAAAAATAAAATCTTAACACAAAATATCATGTAAACAAATAATTACAGGAATTTAGGAAGTAATTGTCAAGAACTGTGAAAAGTCTGAGTTTTTACTGCTTTCAGATTAACAAGTTAGCCTGCCATAATTTCATGGGTGCTAATAGAAGATAAGAGAGTCCCAGGTCAGAGACAAAGATAATTTATTACTCAGCACAGCAAGTTAAGTGAGTACCAGCATGTTTGCATCAGTTTCATTGCCTCAGAGTCCCAAAGTGCAACGCTGAGGGCCCAGACAACCTGCACATTCACTGGGTTGCATTACAGAAGAGAATTCCTGAGGTTAGGGAGCCTGACCTTCTCTAATGGGCATAAACATACCAGCCCTTTGCTCTGAAAGCAGACACCTATTTATCAAGGTTTGATGTATGTGTGTATAAAATCTCTTTGAAAGATGGCCTAGAAGAAAGGGCAGTCAGTACCTTGCTCACAAAATGTACAGAAACTCTAGAGTCCCATAGAGAATTATCCTCCACTAATAACCTTGCAGAGTCTAAAGAAAGTATTTTTTTCAAAAATCTTTGAAAACTGAAACATCAGTTCAAACTAATTGTTTGATACTGTGTATATAACTCATTTGATTTTTCCCAATATAATCTTAAGACTAGAGATAGCATTACAGGGTAATATTTGGTAAAATCCTGGATATGCTTAAAAGAAATACTATGAATCCAAAGAAAAAAGAGAGGATTTGGAAAAATAAAACAATTTTTAAAGACAAATTTGGGCTATTCAAAGAGAATTAGAAATTGACATAATAAATATGAGGAATGACTTCATATGTGAACTGATTCACTAATGACCACATATGATACTGCCAGATTGTTTTGAAGAATTCAGACCCACGTGTGGATATCTTAAGCCCAAGATAGAATAACTTATTCATTATTCACGGTGTAACTTACCATATCTTTATTTGCTATCTGTTTATCTATCTGTCCATCCTGATATATCACTAAATATCAAATATTCTACCTTAATAGGAGAAATATCATTTCATGATGATTATATAGTTTATGCTTGTCTCATATTACACTTTGAGTTTCTAATGATATAAATATTTAAGTGATTTGTGCAGTAGTTAAAAAGGTGAAAAGAAATGAGATATATCCTTCTAAATTCTACCAAATGTAAACACTAAAGTAGATTTTCTCTGGAGAACAAGATCAGTAAATTTTTATTACTTTCCAAACATCAACATCACCAACCATCTTGACTAATTTCTCTTATATTGACATTGTGTACCTAATCTGCCCCTTTTCCTGCTTTTCCTCTTCAGACCCTGAGGAATCCAGTTTGGTAAACTAAGGTTCATCCTATTCCCTGTTACCATCACATTTATAGTGAGAATGACTTTGGATATGTAAAAGGAATATCTTTCCTGTTTTTTGAATGTCTATTGTATGTCAGCCACTTTTTTTTTGTCCAACTATTTTATTTTTATTTTTTAATTTAATTTATTTAGGGGGAGGTAATTAGGTTTATTTATTATTTTAATGGCAGTACTGGGGATTGAACGCAGGCCTCCTGCATGCTAAGCACATACTTTACCACTAACCTATACCCACTTCCTTGATCTTTCTCTCTTTCTTGATCTTATTTTCATCATTTCCTTTGAACCTTCAAAAAGTTGAAAAATGTGCAGTTGAGTAACTCTGGAAAGTAATGGAGTAGATTGTGTTGCAATGGAAATGCAGTGACTCTCCCAGAAATTGAAAACAGATACAGATTATGTCCCAGATTTCCCTTTGGTGCCAAGCCCGCTTTTGGATTACAGAAAAAAGAGGAATTCAAGTTTTGATTGAGAATGATAAAAATAATGGGCTCAGTTGCTGAAAAAGGAGATATATTGAAGTTTAGAGTCTGAGTACTATTTGGTATGAGAATAAAGATGTATTTTTTATACATCTTATATGCCTTATATTCTATGTATTGAATTTTTTTTAGAATATCTTCTGTTATATGAAAAATTAACTTCAAGGAACATAAAGCATCTAATGTGCACAGAAATACACTGAGTTTCTGTAGGCAAACTTAACTCTTTTGGAGGCAAACAAGTGAAAGAACAATGGATGCTCAAACAATGGGGAGGGCTCTGCTGGGAGATACAGACTATCTTACCATCCGCAACTACTTTTTCTTTCAAATGTATTTTGGAACCTTATACGTATATTACTAATTCGAATTATGAATTAGAACAAATATGTGTTCTGACCCATGAATTTGATTCATTTTAATCCTAGCCATCTGAAAGTGAAAAGGCTGGTGGTTACAGTTGGAACCCATGAGTGGATGAGACGTCACTGTAGAATCCACTTGTCCGTTAATAATGTTGTGCTGAATGTCATAATAGGCAAGAAATTAGTTGAATGATTGTAGTTTATTGTACAGAGATTTTGGCCAAAGATTTTGTAGTTTACTCTAGCTATGCAGGCATGGGTGGAGGGTTGATAAAAGAGGAAAAGGAGTTAAGAGAGAAACAGATTTGTGTTTTTCATGTCAAAAGTTTGAATTTAAAGAAAGACTGTTTCTTACTTTCCATGAATGGCATCTCCAAGTTCTTCTCAATCAATCTGCAACCCTGTTAACCTGAAATGCCTGCATTTCTTGGCATTTTCTGTGTTAACCTTAAAAATAAAATACCCAGTTTTTTGTTTTTTTTTACCAGCAAAATGAGTTTATTCAGGAATAGCAGATGAACTGCATTAAGGCACATGCAAACTATGGGGAACTATAGGCAAGTTGGAGAACAAAGGAGAGGGGCTTGCTTTTATAGAAAAAAGGAGGAAGGTGGGAGGGGCTGTTTTGAGTAAAAGTCCACTGGAGAGAGCAGGAGTTCAAACTTCTCATTGGCTGTGTGTGGCAGTTTCTCATTGCCAGGGCTATTGCTGGGTAAGGAGAAAATCTTCCTTTTGCTGGGGTAGTGCGGTAAGAGGGTAAGCGTCTTCCTTGTGGAGATGCATGGTACCTCTCTCTCTGGGGTGTGCAGACACAAGGAGTGATGGTGCATGAGAGCGCCCCCTCCAGGGCTTAAAGGCTTCATTTTATTTATTTTATTTTATTTTTTTATTTGATTTTATTTATTTTATCTTGTTTATTTTTCTTCCAGTTTCATTGAGACATAATTGACATATAGCCCTGTATAAGCTTAAGGTGTACATCATAGTGATTTGACTTATATCATGAAGTGATTATCACAGTATGTTTAATGAACGTCCATTTTCTCATATATATACAAAATTAAAGAGATAGAAAAAAATTTTTGATATGAACTCTCAGTATTTACTCAAATAACTTTCACTTATAATACAGAGCAGAGCCAATTGTATTTACCATGTTGTACATTACATCCCTAGTACTTATTTATCTTATAACTGTATCTTTTAACTTTCATCCAGTTTCCCCTCCCCCACCTCCCAGACCTCACTTTAAATGAGGTTTCTTTTATTTATTTTCACATCTTGCTTTGGAAGGTTTCATAATTTTTTTTTAATTCTGAAAGGGGTAAGAAAAATCTATCATCTTATTTTCATAGATTAAGAAACTGACTAGAAAGACCCTAAGTGTCCAAAGGGTTTGTCTCCCAGTTGAGTGTAGTTCCCCCAGGTCTCCAGTGATTTGCTGAATGTTCAACTCAATACAGTGTTGATCCTCAGCCTTGGCACAATAAATCACTTGAGGAACGTTAAAAACTACCAATGCCTGGGCCTCAGTCCAAACTAATTAAATCAGAAACTCAGGTGTCCCCAAATACACCAGAATCAGCAATTTTTAAAAGTGCTTAGGCAATTCCCAAAACGTAGAAGGAAGTACCAATTTAATGAAATTTCCCCCCTAAAGGTGATATATCTTATTTCAATGTACAATAGCTTTCTGCTACATTACCATTATTTTCACTTTATAGACATATGTAAATATGTACAGAGAAATACCTGTGTACGTATACAGTATATGCTAATTCAAAAATAATGGCAACGAAAGTATTTACATTTGTTTAGGTGAGGAAATTCTCTCCAAATCAGAGTGCCGGTCTAATGACGAGATCAGGCTTTCTGTGACTTCCCTCGGCCTCTGAACGCTGCGCGGGACCCCGAAGCCCCAGACCTCCGAAGCTGTCGGAGGCTTCCGGGCCCCGCATCGCCCCGCCCCCCAAACGCCCCGCCCCTCGGGCCCGCCCCGCCCTCACCTCCCCGCCTCGCGCCCCCGCCCGCCGCCCGCAGCCCGCCGCCTGCCAGACCAAGATGGAGGGCGCTCTCTGGGCGCCGCTCTCCCTCCGGCTGCTCCTGCTCGCGGTGCTGCCGGCCGCCGGCTGGCTGACGACAGGCACCCTTGAGCCACCGCTGCCACAGAGAGCCCCGAAGGTAGGGCGAGGCGGG
Organism: Camelus dromedarius; assembly: GCF_036321535.1. Classification (NCBI taxonomy): domain Eukaryota; kingdom Metazoa; phylum Chordata; class Mammalia; order Artiodactyla; family Camelidae; genus Camelus; species Camelus dromedarius. Next base: position 14,735,400 of record NC_087441.1, on the reverse strand, counting down.
CGCGGCTTGGCAGCACCTCCGCCGGGATCCTTGGGGGAAGCCCGGGCCGGGACGTGGGACTGCGGCGTCCCCCTGGACGCCTCCCACCTAGGACAGGCAGGCCAGGGGCTGGGGGCCGGGCCCCCAAAGGAGAAGTGGGGAGAAGCACCCGAGGACGCTGGGGCGGCAGGCGAGGGAGGAGGCGAGAGAGCAAAGGGAGCTCTTTAACTTGTGGTTCAGCCGGTGCCCCGAGACTGATTGTTAAGCAGTCGAAACTGTTGCCCTCCTGGCGGGGGGTTGCCGTCAAAGTAGCCGATCATAAGTGATCTCAACCTTTTGTTATGGCGCCTTCTTGGGGTAGAGCCGGGCTCTGGGTCAAGGCAGTGTTTATGTGCTGGGGAAATGTGGAAGTTGGTTAATGGGAGAGAGCGAGAGCGTTTCCAGGCCACCTGTCTACTCGGGCCAGCGGAGGGGAGGATGCCTTCCCCGGGCGCGCAGGGCTCCGGGGTGCACGCAAGCCGGGTCGATGGGACGGGAGAAGGGGAGAGGCGGAGAACCCAACCAACCCTGACCCTGACGTCGTCCCTTTGGCGGGTGTTGTTAGAGGGGTGGATCTTCGAGGCTGGTGGGACCAGCCGCATCAGCATCCCCTGGGAACCTGGTAGAAACGCACCAACCCGACGCTCTGGGGTGGGGACCCTGCAGTCTAAGTAAGCCCTCCAGGTGATTCCGAGGCCAGCTAAAGTTCGAGAACCACTGCATGCTTGTCGTGAAGGGTGGCTTGTTCTTACTACTTTTGCCAGTGTGGAATCGTGCTGACTTTAACCAGTGTTTGCCTTTCATCAATTTAATGTGTGGTAGGGAAAAGTTTGAAGACTTTAAAATGCAAATTTTTCCTAGAATGAAAAGCAGCTTTTCTTACTAGTCAAAATTCAGGGGTGACTGACACCATAAATGTCACTTAAAAAATTTGGGGAGGGTAATTAGGTTTTTACCTTCCCCCACAAACGTCACTTTTTTACTTTCAATGTTTTCGAATTACATTACTCTCCCTGGGTATTGTAATAGCATATCTCGGTTTCAGTTCTGTTGGGACATTCCAAGAAGCCACACCATCCCATGTGCTAAGAACCACTTATATCTAAAATATGTGGACCACAGTTGCAGCTGTTCAAAGTTATGAATATGAGACCAAGAGGCCAAATAAAAGTGAAATAATTCCTGAAGTTCTGGAACTTTCCCAATTTTCCAGATTTTGAAGATTAATCATAGTTACTTATGAACCAGAAAGACATTTGAGTCTGTCCCTATAATCTGAAAGAAAATGTTTTTTGACTGCAAGCTGAAAATACACCACACTGTGGCCTGTTAGTGAGTTCATTTTAGTTCTCCTTACGACTTCATTCCACTTTTGGAAAGTCCAGATCTACACTCAGAATTTCATAGATTAAATGAACGCCGTGCAGCCAGAAGGAGAATCTCATTGGAAATGTGTATGTGGGAAGCTGAGGCCTCTGGATCTAAAAATTTTTTAATGTTTTGTGAAAATTCTCAAATGTACAGAACACTTAAAATAATTTGTATAGCGGTCACGCATATTAGATAAGAACTGTCTGGTTGACCGTTGTGCAGTGATGGTGCATGTCTTCTCTCTCCATGACAGTAGTCACCAGACTACTGTGGTTATACAGTATTTGAAATGTGGCCAGTGCGACTGAGGAACTGAGTTTTTAAATTTTTATTTAGTTTTAGTTAACTTAAATGTAAATAGCCACATGTGGTTAGTGGGTACCATATTGAATAATGCAAACTTAGACTACCATTTATATTTACTCATTTTATCACACATCTGTTCACTTGTTCATCTTTGTATCCAGGCTGATCTAAATGTAAGAAAACTGGTTGGAGTGGGGAAAATTCTCCCTGTTCTCTCCTTAGTGACTCAGATTTATTGGATTGTAAGCATTTTTCTGTTTTTTCTTGTCGACTGAATAAATAGGCACAACCTAAAAGTTGAGAATTTTGTTTTATTTGGCAGACAAAACTGAGGACCTAAGGCTGGAGGACAGCCTCTTAGATAGCTTTGAGAGTCGGCTCTGAAAAGATAAGGAAGGAACCAGGATATATAGGAGTTTTTGCAACAAAAGCAGGTAGTCGGAACATCAAAAGATTACTGTTAATTAAAGAAAACCAGGCATCTCAAGTTAATTTAGCTCACTTTTCTACCTTTGGGAAGAAGCAAGAGTCTGAGCTCATTAAATCATTACTTTGATACGCACCTTAACTGTCTAGGGTCAGCATCCTGCTTTTCTCCATCTGAGTCCCCTTAGGGTGCACAGTTGAGGGTGACGGAAGTGGCTGTTGGCTTGATGGCTGCAATGTCCTTTGTTTACTGTACAGCAGGTGACATTTTTCATCCACTGTTTACATATGTAGTTGTCAGAAGTTGAGGTTACACTGATTGTGAAATAAAAAATTTTACAGCATATTCTTCTAATATTAAAATAACTTGGTCACCAAAGAGAGGCATCCAGAGGACACTTATTTTTTTATATGTGTAAATATTTGTTACATATATTTCCCTCAGACTTACTCATTTACTTTAAGACAGGTATCTATTACCTTTACCCTTAGGAAGCCATTGTGTCTCAGATGGGCATCTTGTGAGTGAGGGAATTAGAGGCGAATTGAAAATGGGTAGGGAGAAACTTCAGTTCTGCCACCTGCTTTCCAAGTACACACTGCCCTGGCTCACAAGCTTGAACTTCCAGTTTAGGCAGAGGCTCTCAGGAGGAGCAGGGAATATGACCTGGCTCAGAACTTTGGGTCAGGAGGCAGTAAGGGATGAGAGTTTCTCCTGATATGAAGTAATTCAGGAAGACTAAAAAGACTTTAATTGAACTTGGTTCTCTGGAAAATGTAGTGTGCTAGTGTCTGTTAATTTTCTTTTACAAACTCCATATTCTACTGGGCAAGTGATGTATGTAAATGCAGTAAACCACTGGCAATATAGTGTATGTTCTCTCTTGAAAGGCAGAAGCTATAAAAAGATTTCTTAGAATGTCATCATTGGAGGGTTATCTCTGGGCTGTTATAAGAACAATAGTCTACAGTTAACAGATCCTGTAGTTTGGATAAAGAATGAATTCTTGGCTGGAATTTGGGCATAAAACAATACAACCATTGACTTGATGGTTTATTAAATGTTGGTTTGTTCTAGAGATGAATATATTTGTTCTAGCCCACACTTAGTTCTAGTTTAGAATGGACCAGGAGAAAGCCAGGCTAGGTCTGAGGAGTCACTATCCTAAAGCTTCCTGGGCTCTTATAAGAGTTAGGAAGTGTACAAAGTCATCCTAAATGAATGGTGTGGGCTTACATGTTAAACTCCTATTCCTCAAGTTGTCCCAGGAGTCAAGTCAGCCTCATAAGATCACTTCAGTCTTAGTCTCTCATTTGTTAGAAATATATAAAGTGTTGGGGATGCTCATGGTGCCAAGAAATATGCTTGTGTATTAGTTTGATATTTATGAATAATTTTTCTCTTTTCAAAGTTAAGAATACCCCAAGACAAAAATATTTAAGAGGAATTTTATTTTTATTCTCAGGTAACAATGTCTGTCTGTGAATAAACTTAGGAAAGAATTTGATTTACAAATGACAAATTGTAGTTCCTGTGACCCTGAATACTTAAAATAGTGCTTTCTTCTCTATAGTAAGCATATCCTGAGCAAACTTAACTATTTGAGTAGACAGCTTTTGAGCATACCTTGAGAGGCACTAAAACTGATTGTACTGCAAGTCCTTGTTCAGGGGCACTGGGGGACACGTTACAGAAGGTTGGAGCCACTTTGTTCATGAAAACAATAAAGCTGGAAACATTTCAAATGTCCACTGATAGTAGAACAGAGAAGTAAATTGGTGATCATTTGATGGAATATTACACAGCACTGTAAATAAATGTCTACAGCTGCATGCATCAATTATTTTTAAATAAAAGAAGTTCCAGAAGAATACATACAATATTACTCTACTTACATAAAGTTCAGGAACAAATAAAACTAAGCACTGTGTTGTTTAGAGAGAGATGTACAAGTAATTCACCTGTAAAGAAAAGCAAGAGATGTTAACATAGAAGACAATGTATGGATTCCTTCTGAAGAGCAGGAGGGAAACGTGACGGAGAGGCTCGTGTGGGAGACTTCAAGGTGTGGATGACGCTCTCGTTTCTAACCTAGGTAGTAGGCACATGAGTGTTAATCTTCTCTTTTAAACTATGCATGTTATATGTTCAGATATGTGATATAATTTATAATTAAATGGAAAAATATGTACATTATGAAAAATTGGAGTTATAAGTAAGAACATTAAAAACTCTGTAAAAATGAAGTTGATGAGTTTTTTTAAGTGGTCTTTTAATGTCATAAGTGATTCTACACTAAATATAATTGAGGGGAGAAGAAAAAGCGCTGAGTTATTCTCGGCTTGGGAAATGCATACCTGTCCAACTTGTGTGATATTTGTTTTGCAGGACAGCATCAGAGTTAATGTAACTACCCTGAAAGATGACGGGGAGACATCTAAAGAACAGGTTTGTCTCCTCTGGTTATGTTTTTATTCTATCACTGAGCTAAGTATTATGCAGCCTATCTTATTTTTTATCTACACATCCAATTTAGTTAGATAATGTATTTTTGACATGAAGAGTTTGTCATCATTTGTAAACCATTGGAATTAATGTGTATACTGCTTTATTTTAAGGTTGTTCTTAACATAACCTATGAGAGTGGACAGGTATATGTAAATGACTTGCCTGTAAATAGTGGTGTAACCCGAATAAGCTGTCAGACTTTGATAGGTGAGTACTGCTAAATTATTTCCGTAATTGTTCTATTTTTAATAACACTAAATTAGTGAAACACAATTCTTGGATATTCTATATTTCCATTTTAAATTAATAATATATGTCACTACTGGAGTATGTAATAACACTAATGTATTTAAAACTCTTCCTACTTCACATTGATTATTTCTGGCGTGGTCACATTTTCTGTGTCATGAGATTGGTATTGCTTGGAACTGCATGTCTGGCAGGTTGATAACTATGTAAGAATGTGCCTAGAGGTGGTGAATGGAGATTTACAAGCAAGAGTCAAAATCTTGGGAGGAGTGCCTATCACAACTGTAAAAAACAGAGAAAAGTGAATTGTCTTTCTGATTTTCTACATTTCAGTTTCTTCTGCCTTTATGTCTGTAACGTTCTCCTTTTTAACCTTGTAAAATCTTTAAGACAAGCAAATGTATTACATTGGAATGTACTATTGTTTGAATGAAATAAAGAATATGAGAAATTTGTATTGTATTCTTATTACCTGTTTTAATATATGCATTTAAAGCAGTAAATGTTTTAAGCATTTGTATCCTGTGCTAGATTCACTATAGATTTTTATTATAATTCCATTCATGGTGTTTTCTAATTGTTTGTTGTGATATTTCCTTGCCCTGTGGATCATTTAGAAGTATGTTGCTTAATTTTCAAATATTTTGGGACTTTTTTTTTTAACTGATTCCACCTCTGTCATCAGAGATATACTCTGTATAATTTTAACTCTTTGAAGTTAGAGATTTGCTGTATGGCTTAACATGTGGTCAGTTTTAGTAAATGTTGCTTTCCATGTGTACCTGAAAAGAAAGTAAATTATATAATTAGTTGGATATGGTGTTCTGTATATGTCAGGTCAAATTTGTTAATCATGTTCAGTCTTTTATGGAAATTACAGATTCTTGTTTGTTTGCTCTGTCAATTCCTGGTGTTATGGTATGTTAAAATCTCTACAATATATATTTGTCTATTCTTTCAGTTTTGTCAATTTTGCCTTATATATTTTGACACAATATTACTAAATTCATACAGATTTAGAACTGTTGTGTCTTTCTGGTGAATGCACTCTTTCATCATCACATGACCTTCTTTATCTCTAGTGATGTTCTTGCTTTAAAATCAGCTTTCTCTGTATTATTTTAGCAATAACTGCTTTTTGGCTGGGCATGGGGATGGGAGGTGGATTGCTTTGTGGTATCTTTTCATCTGTCCACTTTCTTTCAGTCTTTCTGGGTCCTTATAATTAAGGTGAATGTCTTACAAGCAGCACCTACTTGAGGTTTCTTTTTCTTTTTTCTTTTTCTAATTCAGGCTGTCAATCTGTCTTAATTGGAATTTTAATTTATTTGCATTAATGTTAATAACTGATATATTTGGATTTAGATCTTCCATCTTGTTTCCTATTTGTATCTCACCTATTCTGTTTCTTTTTCTTCTCCTTTTTTGCCCTCTTCTGGGTTATTTACTTTTTGTTTCATCGTTCCTCTCTATTTGTTGGTTTTTATGTTATTTTAGTATTCTTGTAATGGTTACCCTTGAGATCAGTAAACTAATACTTTTATTATTTTCCAAATAATGCAGGAAACTTAGAACATTTATACTCCATTTATTCCCTTTCTGCTTTTGTGTCGCTATTGTCATGTACTTTAATTCTTTGGGTTCTTAAACCCTAAGCAACGTAGTTGTTCCTAATATTTTTCTGTCGTCCAGTATTCATTTATGTTTACCTGCATGGTTACCTTCACCGAGGCACTTCATTCCTTCCCGAATATCTGTGTTCCCCTCTGGGGTACTTTTCCCTCTTCCTGAAGAATTCCCCTTAGTATTTTTTTAGTGCAGATTTGAGTGTATGTGTGTGTGTGTTTGTATTTTTACATCTTTTCTAGTGGTTCTCAGTGAGAGAGTGGGTGTACTACGAGGTAATCCATCACAGCTGGGAAGAGAAGTGGCATTACTGGTTTGAATGCTGTTCCACTGATGTTGTGTTCATGAGGAGTTTGACGTGGAGTGCAGTCTGGCCGCTCTGTGTATCGTGCTCATCCTTCAAGTCATCCCTGTTGTTGCATTGAGCTTATTTCCCTGAAAGCTGAAGTAAAAGCCTATCTTATCAGTCACAGGAATCTTCAAAACACTAAATGCAGCTACAACAAAAAAGTCTTCTATGCTTAATTCTTTTAAAAAAATTCGTCTTTGGTAGATGGATTAGTTATTTATTGCTATGTAACAATTTAACCCAAAACTAAGTAGCCTCTGGCAGTATTATCTCATAGTTCCTATAGGTTCAGAATCTGAACTTGGCTTTGCTGGGTCCTCTGCTTCTAACTCAGCTGGGAAAGATCTGCTTCCTGGCTCATTCATGTGGCTTTTGGCAGCATTCATTTCCATGTGCACTGTTGAACCGAGGCCTCCGCTCCTCTCAAGATGGTAGCTGGAGGCCTCCCTCATTTCCTGGCCACACAGAGCATCTCACAACGTGGCAGCTGGCTTTGTCAGTGGGAGTACAAGAGAGAGTGCCAGCAAGAAAGCGGGCCAGCACGACAGAAGTCAATGTTTTATTACCTAATCACACGAGTACCGTTTCAGCCCTTTTGCTGTTTATTAGAAGCAAGTTATTAGGTCCAGCTCGCACTCAGTGGGAGAGAATTGCACAAGGAAGTGAGTGTCAGGCGGCAAGGGTCATTGAGAGCCACTTTGGAAAGCTGTCTACCTGAGCAGAGAAAAGTCCAAATAATGAAGGACTTCTGTTGTTTTTAGTTGTATTCTATAGCATCGGTACCAGATTTGGAGTCTGAAGAGTCTGCAGTTTGATGTATTTATATGACCGCATTTTCTCATCTGTTGAGTCTCTTGCGTCCTAGTGCACCGGCCTTTGGGCATACAAGCAGGCTGGCAAAGAGCCTGCTGTTTCTTGAGGGAGACCAATGGGTAGACTGTGAAAACACTGAAATAGACCATGAGAGAGGGGAAGTCTGCCAGTTAGGAGCCTCAGAGGGCGTGAGGGAGGTTAGGCAGAAGAGAGAGAGGAGCGACAAGCACACCATAACGAGGCTGAAGGAGGAAGCCAGGCGGAGAGCCGCCGAAAGGGTTGTGTGGATGCTGCTCTGTTGTGGTCAGATTACTCTGGCCCTGTTGTGCGCGGTTTAAAGGGGGAGCGATACAGGAGGGAGGATAGTTGGGTAAGCATTGTAATAGTAAGTAGCGAATGAACTAGATGTTGAGTGGGGAGGTAGGTAGAGATGGAAAGGACAAAAGAGATACTTGGGAGTTGGAATGGCCTAGAGGAAGCAACTGACTGGGCATAGAGGATGAGGGTAAAGAAGGCAAAGGTAATTTAGTTTTTGTCCTTGGTAGCTTGGCAAAAGGGTGGGTTTATTAACAGAAACGGAAAAATGGAGGAGGAACAGTTTTGTGAAGACTTAGTGAAATCAAGGGTTAGGCCACTTGATTCTCAACAAAAATGTCTGTACCTGTTTAAAAAATTGTAAATGTTAGTCAATACCCGCCAGAGATTTTGATGTATTAGGATTAGAGTGAGGCTCTGGCATCTGTACTGTTCCCCAATTGTTCCTTATGTGTAGTTAGGATTTAGAACCACTAGACCAGGTATTTGAACATTATTGATAATTTATGATAGGATATTTATTTTAAATTATGTATTTATAATTCTGGATGAAATCACTGCTTCGCAAAAGCTATAGAATAAACTTGATGCATGTTCTCAAGGAAGTCAGCCTAGTTGAGACAGGTTTATAAACTAAGAGCTACACTGCAGGAAAGTTAGTGCTTTAAAAAAAAAAAGGCATGAACTTGAGCATTGTAGAGATATGGTATGTGGAACTACCTAAGTAGAAGTTTATTAAAAAATGGATGGGAGGAGAGTAAGTAGGTAAAGGGAATAGCTCTATAAAGGCACCGAATCAGTTTAAACAGATGGGTCTCTATGCAGAACATGCATCTGGGTTCCTTTTTGGCAAGTAATCCTCAGACAATAACATTTGAGGGACAGAAACAAAATGCTGCTTTTGCAGCAGTTTCATTGGTTTATATTTTTCTATAGTATTTTCTGCCGTAATAGAGTAGCTGTTGGCTCTCTGAACCAGCTGCAGTTTCCACACCCCATCTCCACTGGGGTCATTGTGAGGGTTCTCAGCTAGAGAGGATCATGGCCAGTAGCTGACCCCACCCCGTCATCCATTAGTAGGGAATAATTACAGGGCTTTCCCACCCACTTCCCAGTTCCTGCCCTCTGCAACAGAACAATTCATTTACTGGGGAAGAGATTGAGAAAAAAAAACCTCTAGTATCCTTACTGCTTGGTCCCCGTCCATCGCTGGGTTTTGTGAATGAATGGATGGGTGGATGGATGAACGTGCTCACTTTGCTTTGACAATCCCAAATCTGGGAGTGTCTGCGTAAAGAGTTATGCCCTGTTGGTTCCTCATTGACAAAATATGTAGAATAGGAATGATGCTGCTAGTGTGGGGTTCATACAAAATCTAAAGACCATCAAGGATTTTTCCCTTTTCAAATGACTGTAAGCACTGTGAGAATTTGTCAAGTTGTCTTTGTTGTCATAAATCTGAAACATCAGTGAGGTCAGAAATGAAGAAAGACAAAGATGTTGGTCTGCAACTGTCTTGTTCCATGTAAATGTCATCATAATAATCAAATTCAGTAACTGATTTGGTGGCATTTTTTTGTTCAAAGCTGTCACTACTTTTTTTTATAGTGAAGGATGAAAATCTGGAAAATTTGGAGGAAAAAGAATATTTTGGAATTATCAGTGTAAGGATTTTAGTTCATGAGTGGCCTATGACATCTGGTTCCAGTTTGCAACTAATTGTCATTCAAGAGGAGGTAGTAGAGATTGATGGAAAACAAGTAAGATAGTATGCTTATTAATTGGGAATTAAATTGTAAAGATTTGTGCTCACTGTTACACATGCGTTCAGTTATTTTATTTATTCTGACTTCTAATACAGAAAAAAGTACCCTAATGTTGTCTGTATCCAATCATTTAGAATCTTTTGGTTTAGTATATATACTTACTTAGTATAATACTTTATACTTTAGTATAAATCTTTTATCATTTGAAGTCTTAATTTTTAAAAAGATAATGTTCATACATGTTTATACCACTTTAAAATATTATGAAAGTCATTAAGCAGAACAAATAAGTGAAGAGATGGTGGCTGGTAATTCTGCTGCCATTTCCTCTGGCTGTGCCTCTAAGTCAATGAAATGAAACTGGGAGCAAGCTTATAGTAGTGAGTGCTAAAGCACACAGGAGTGTGATTAAAGTTGCAAATTTTTGTTTGTTTGGGGGGAGGTAATTAGATTTGTTTGTTTATTTATTTTAATGGAGGTACTGGGGATTGAACCCAGGACCTCATGCATGCTAAACACTCACTCTACCACTGAGCTAAACCCTCCCCCTCCTAAGTTGCAAATTAAATGCCTCAAAGGAGAGGGGAAAACAAAGAAGAATTTTGAGTAGGACAAGTTTTTACTTTCAGAAATCAGAAAGAGAAGTTCAGTTTTAGATTCTTACTGGATTGTGCCATTATTTAAAATAAAGAATAATTGCTATTTTTTTTGTAGGCTCAACAAAAGGACATTACTGAAATTGATATTTTAGTTAAGAATCAGGGAATACTCAGACATTCAAACTACACCCTACCTTTGGAAGAAAGCATGCTGTACTCAATTTCCCGAGACAATGACATTGTATTTACCCTTCCCAACCTCTCCAAAAAAGGTACTTTAAAAGACCATTATTTAAAGTATTAAGGAAATTATTTCTTTACTTGATAACTTTTAAAAATTTTGTTTATTTTTCATCTGTTGTCTTTTTAATCATAGTCAATATGTTTAGAAGTAAGCTTTCAAAAATGCTTTATAACATCTTGCTTTATATATCCACTTGAGGTCTTTATGGAATATGATCAATGTTGATTACATCAACATTTTGCTATAATCATCCATCTAATCTTTCTCTGGGTAATCATCACAAAATACATAGTAAGAATATTGTTCATTTAGAAGAGGAAGCATCCATTTTTTCCCACTGGCACAGAAATTTAAAAAATTTGACTTTCTATGTGACAGAGTCATAACTACTGTAACTCCCTATAGCTCTTAATTTGGGGTTCCTTTCTGGCACTTAAATCTAAACAACAAATTTTTTTTTCCCTCTCATGGAAAAATTTACGTTCTTGTTATTCGAAATGTTACTGATATAGTAATGTTAGGACTAGTAGGAGAGACACCAGCATGTGCCCAGCATTTTGTTAACTTGGCTCTTCCTCCTCAGGAGAAAGTGTTAGTTCGCTGCAGACCACCAGCCAGTATCTTATCAGGAATGTGGAAACCACCATAGATGAAGATGCTTTACCTGGCAAGTTACCTGAAACTCCTCTTAGAGCAGAGCCTCCATCTTCATATAAGGTAAAGCAGGTATTTGGGATTATCTTTATATATATTACAAGCATTTATGGTTATGGTAAAGAAAATAAATACCAGCATTTAAAATGAAGTGGAAACCATGAGGGTTGAATCTGTGGGACACTGTTAATAGTGAACTCATCATTGTGTTAATATGGTATTTTTAGGTATTCGTATTTTCCTTTTCAAGTTCCACTTAATAATATAGTCAGATAGTGATTATCAGGGCACTGGATTTAATTTTGTTTGGGATTTTCAGTTCCAAAGTCTTTCTCATATCCCCACTTGTCTGTTCATTCTGTGATTTCTAACACACACACACACACACACACACACACACACACACACACACACACAACACACACGGTCCCCTCAGGATCCTGTACAGTGACTAAGCACACTTGGTTAAGAGTGTACTTTGGCTCTGCCACTTACTAGTTGTGTGATTTTGGACAAGTTCCTAGCCTCTCTAACCTCAGTTTCTTTATCTGTACAGTGGGGCCCCACTTAGTTTGTACAGTAATGCCTTTCTCATGAGGTTGTAAGGATTTAAATAAGACAGGTACAAATGTAAATGTGCATTGGCACCTGTTAAGTACTCATATGTTACCAATGACATTACACTGCGGACTGAAGATATTCAGGGTTCAGAGAGAGAATCCTCAAATCTCCATATATGTTAGCTAGACTCCTTACTCAAAATAATTCGAGTTTAAATGAGCAGGGTTTGTGGTTAGTCTCAAAGGATTCCTGAGATGGTTCTTTGACAAGGGTCTCACTGAAAGTTAGGATTGTTTCCTCGGGGTTGCTAGAGAACTCTTTCTGCCTGAACTCTAGCGCCCTCACTGGCCACCCCACCTCCTTCAGTGAGGGAGGCCCACCAACAGACTTTTGAAAGCCTGTGCCCTCAGTGCATGCCTGAGTTTCTTTTGTGACTCTTAAGTATAGAAATGTGTTTTGTGCATAGTGAATGCCATCTGTTCCAAAGCTACTGATAAATTTGTCTTTCTTCTCTTGTCCTCCAGCTATTAGAAACCCACAGTTGACTGGTCCATTTTATATAAGTGAACTAGCTGCCTTCTTGTCAATTGGCAATTATTTTCACTTGGTTTCTAGTTAGACAACAGTATAAATAATTGTAAAGCATAGTGACATTTCTGTGCCTCGGTTGTTAGAACATTGCTTTTTAAATTGTAAATAACTGTGAGGTACATTTAAAAAGAAAATGCACCCATTTAGTGTAGAGTCAGATAAATTTTGACAAGTGTAGACACCCATGTAACCATCACCTCAGTCAAGATATAATACAATTTTTTATCATCACCCCAAAATTAGAACATAATTTTTAAAGTTTCTTAGAGCTCAAATGAAACTGGCATATCTAATCAAAACTTTTTTTTTAAGGTGATGTGTCAGTGGATGGAAAAGTTCAGAAAAGATCTCTGCAGGTTCTGGAGCAGTGTTTTCCCCATATTCTTTATGTTTTTGAACGTCATGGTGGTTGGAATTACAGGAGCAGTTGTGGTAATAACCATCTTAAAGGTGCTCGTCCCAGTTTGTGAATACAAGTAAGTATTATTTTTGAACAACGCTAGTATTTTTAATGATGAAAAAGTTGTATTGACTATATTTTAGAGTAGAAAATATAAAACCTTTTTTATTTAGGAAGGGTAAGACAAGTGGGAGGGAAAACAATATTTTTTTTTCTATCCCATCTTCCAACTTTAGCAAAATTAAAAGACATTTATTGGGTACGTAGTATGGTCAAGACACTTGTCTTGGGAATTCAGATGTGGATAAGACAAACTCTACTCTGTAAGAACTTTATTAGAGAAAGGAAACAAATACCTATAATGGGAAATGTAATGTGTGTAATAATAAGAAAGAAATGAAACAAGAGGGCTTCACTATGTATTTTCAACCCCAAAGTATCAATTTAAAATGATGTAAATTTTTGAAGACTAGCAGGATATGCACTGCCGCATTGCTTGTAACAGAAAACAAAAGCAAAAGAGGACATGTGAACACGGGGGCTGATTAACGGTTCACCATGCAGTGAGATTCTGTGCACCTTGTAAACGAAGGAAGCCAAAGATGTATTAGATGGGGGGGAAGAAAGTCTGATGGTATCATCCAACTTGGGTAAAACAGAAGTAGTGTGTGTAAATGTATATGAATGCATAGAAAATTTCGGGAATGACAAAGGAAATGTTATTCTAATGAGTGGGAATGAGAGCAGGGGTGGAGAGACTTTCCCTTTTTCCTTTTCTGTGTAGCTTTTTTTTTTAACTGTAAGAAAGTATTTTATAAATTTAAAAATGAATTTATTTTTACTATTTTTACAAATCATTTTAGTTGTTTTTTTTTTTGTTTTTTGGGGGAGGGGTTTAAAAAACAATACTGTTTTATTATAACAAGCAGGAGTGGCCTGCATGGGGTGTGGGTGCACTGGGCTCAGGGTATGTCGGGCTGTGAGGAGTAGGTAATTGGGAGGCTGGAAGGAAAGAGGCTGAGTCTAGAGACCAGGCCCCAAGGTTCCTCAAATTTACTTCTGGAAATGGGAAGCCTTAATGAAGGAGTCATGGCAAGCTATGGCCAGGCCACCAAAAAGATTAAGAAATTCCTGGAAATCTAGCTGCCCATCACTGTTGAGGTCCAGTTTGTTCATCATACGGTCCAGGACACCAGGGTCCTTCTGGTTCTTTGTGAAGGCAGCCAGTTCGGTGTTCATGAAGATTAGGAACTCGGTCTTGGAGAGTTTGCAGCTGCTACCATCCCGTCCGGCATACCTTTGGAAAACAGCAATCAGAGACTCGATGCACTGCTCAGTCTCGAGGGCTGGATAGTTTTGCCATGTTGGAGAGGAGCAAGGCACGGGGCTGTGAGCGGGAAGCGGCTCCGCAAGCCCATTTTAATTGTCTTAATAGAATTAAATCTCAATACACATGACTACAATTCTTGTCTTAGCTAAATTACATTGTACTGTGTTGGAAAGACCATAGGATTTATATTTAAAAAAAAGACCCAAATTAAACATTTGCTTTTTTTCCACTTGCTTGTCAAGAGGTCTTCAAAATTCCCATTTCTTCATGTGTCACATTGAACTAATGCCTCCCCTTAAAGGATTGTTAAAGGTCAAAGTCATAATGCAAGCAAAACACCTGAGAGTAAAGAAGTATTAGTACCCCTGCCTTTTAGTTTGTGTTTTCTCTGAAGAATTCACATTTCACGTTTCTTTCTGCTAATGAAAATTCTATAGCTGAATAGTTACTTCCTTTTTCTTTTCCTTTTGGCTGCCAGGAAGGTCAGAACTTTTTTCGGCCTTTATTATGCAAATCTGCATAGAAAACAGTGTTGTAAATTTTTTTATTGTTCTTTTACAAAATGTTTCATTTGCCCTGGGCCGCCTCTGTGAAAAGATGCAATGTAAAATTAAGAACCAAATTTTCAGTATACTTTATCAATGGCAATTGTACTAAGGATACTTTCTGGTAGTAAAAAACTGATAATACAGAAATGTTGAGAGCAGTTAAGTTAAAACTTTTCACTTCTGTGTTCTCTAACTCTTGTATGTAGAGGTAATAATTGTTAACTGGGTATGGATCTTTTATCCAAATCCTATATATTGATGAAATTGTATACTAGATAATTAGAATTGTTTCTCAACCTAGACTCTTATCTGTCCCACAGATTATGTTATTCATTTATAACAGAGGCCCTCAAACTTTCTTGGTTTATAGCTCTCTTAGTGTGCCAGGAATGTTTTCCTGGTGCCCCTACCTAGGCCAGAAGAAAAACTGAAAGAAAAGTATGTTTATATAATTCTTAGCTTACAGATGGGATATGCGTGCTACACAGTACTCTTACCTTGGAATCAGATTGGACACTGCCACCTTCATTTCCTGTTCAACACTAGTTGTTTGTACAGTATTTGCTTTTTATCACAATAACTGCCTAAAGTCCAGCTTTGCAAATGACTTCATTGAAAAAAGACTGTATAGTACGATCTAATGTTGAAATCGTGAACTACCCTCAAGCTAGTATTACACATAGAGTCTTAAAAATTTTTAATATTCTGTAGTTCTTCTCTGAGCTACCCCAGGGGTCTCAGTGCAGTTTGAGAACCATGGACTTAAGATCTTTTCCTATTAATACGTATATGGGCTTACTTATTCTCTTTTTGGCTGCAAAGTGTTTCACAGTATGGCTATGCCGTAATATAACCATTCCTCCAGTAGACTTTTGGGTGATTTCCAATTTCGTGTTACTTTCAATAATGCTCTAGTGTATATTCTTAAATGTACATATATCTCTTTGCACAGGTGTATTTATGTAGAATAGAGTCCTAAAAAGTGAAATTACTGGGTCAAAGAGTATGTGTGTATGTATATGTGTGTATATATATATATATATATATATATATTTTAACATCTTCTCAACACCTGATGGCAATCTTTTTTGCTTTTATACTGTGGATAAAACTCATTTTAATTTGCATTTTCTTCTTACTAGCATCTTTACTAGTCTAAGTCTTAGCGTCTTTGTGTACTTAGCTGTATATATTTCTCCTGTGACATGCCTGTTATAGCCCTTGTCCGTTTTTCAATTGTATTGCCTTCTGTAATCATCAGTATATAGGAGCTCCTATCATACATACATAATATGCATAAATATACACTATATGTTTATTTTTAAATCCCAGATTATGGTTTGTCTTTTGCTTTTATTTATGGCATTCCATATCATATGGAAGTTTTGAATTTGGGGTCACAGCAATTAATGTTTTCCCTTTATGGCTTCTAGGATTTTAATTTTTCTTAAATAGACCTTTCCCATCTTGAAATGACGTTGTTTTCTTAAAACATTTTTTTACCGTCACTTTTGTGTATAGTTTGACTTTAGTTCTGATTTTGTTTACCAGAGAGGCCATTGATCTGTTAGTAATTTGCCCGTTGACAGAATTTTAACTTATTATGAACTAAATTCCCTTATACACTAGTCTTGTTTCTGGATTCTCTTCTTCCACCGATCCACTTGTCTGTTGCTGAGCCAGTAGCATGGTTTTAATTAATATGGTTTAATAAAACCTCTGGTAGCTAGTGAGGGCAGCTGCCTCTTCTCCATGTTGTTTGTTTGGAAAAAATGTTACAGCTGTTCTTGCAGTTTCTCCCTTGTGAACTTTAGAATCGGCCTGTTCGGTTCTACACACTTAACTTTTGTTCATGTTTTGATTGAGGTAACACTGAACTTGCAATACAGTTTCTTGGATCCAATCCAAAGCTCTCCCTGGTCAGGTGTTTCAGTAACAGAGGAGAAGTGCTGTCTAAAGATGTAAGGTAGCATTCCAGTGGAGTACTGGTTAGGAAGCCGCTTGGGCCAGTCTTTCTTCCCAACTGGTGCATATCTAGGACTGTCTGCCTTGGGGATCTGTATTTACCCTGTCCTCTCCTGCAGTACCAGGTAAGGAACTTCTCTTACTCCTTTCTGTTCTCTCAATTAGTTTGGTTGAAGTGAACTTTGGACTTAAGTTCATACAACCCTCATGAACTAAATAAGATGAAGCAAAAGCACCTAACCACAGGTGTATATTTAATTATAACTTCGAAGCAGCCCTGTTTTACTTCCAAACTATAGACAGAGGAAATGCTTAATTTTAATTTTTATATTTCAGAGGAATTCTTCAGTTGGATAAAGTGAATATTATACCTGTGACAGCTGTCAACTTATATCCAGATGGTCCTGAGAAAACAGCAGAAAATCTTGAAGATAAAACACGTGTTTAAAACACCATCTTAAATCACGGACTCTGAATTAGTCTATTGGTTCAAATTTGCCACTTGAATATAATTTTCTTGAAATCATTAAGAATCAGTTTGTACCCTAGAAAAATTGCTAAATTCCTAAAACTGCTTAAGACTTGACCTTTACAGTGACAGTTAAACTTCACCTTATTCTGTAATAGGACTGGCTGTTCAGATGATCAATTATTAAGGAAAATTTAAATGAAATGGAAGAGAAGACGTGGAAAAAAGTTGAAACTACCAAAAAGAAAAAAAAGGCAAGACAAAATGCCACGTGCCAATACTTTTCAAGGTGCCTTTGTTAGGGAAATTATATCCACTTAATTACTGTAATATATAAGACTATGAAAAGCACTTTATGAAATTCTAATTTAAAAGCTCAAGAACTGAACACTTATTTTTTTATTCAGTAAAATGTGCCTTTATATTATGTGATTCAGTATAAAATCACTGAAGTGTATCATGATTTGATTGTATCCTGTACCAAGACTACTTAACCTTGAATGAACCAAGATTGTAAAATAGTGACATGTTCTCACTCTAAAATAAACTTTTTTTGAAGAAAAAAAGTAGTCTTTTTGGAATAAAAACTTTGCCCACGTGAGAATTACTTATAACAGCTCCTTTCACATGACACTCACTGAAACCAAGGGGCAAATCAGTTAATGAGTCTGTCAATATCATGGAATTACAATGTGCCTTTGTGCTTGTGGTTCTCAGTATAATCCTATTTACCCTGTAACAGTGCTTGGTCTTTTTTTAACTATTACCCATATTGAAGTATGTTTTACATTGTGATCCATTACATATAGTACTTATCTTTACTCCATGTGATACTTTCTATTGTTTTATTAAAATTTTTTTGATTGATTGCAACTCATCATTTAAAACAAACACATTGTTCAAGAAAGAAATGACTGGTTTTTAAAAACACCTCAGATGTAGGCTAAACAGCCTAATGTGGAGGAAGGATGACAGGCAGTAGAGTGAAGTTTCATTCTGCCTTGCTGTTTTTAATGAGGAATAACAGCCCTGTGTAATGTACTATCTCCATACTATAGACGAATAGTATGCAATTTATAATTTGATCCTAGAGTCACCCAGCTAGTAACACCATATTTTTTATGTACTTCCTTGCTCTCTACATTGCTAGAAATCATCAATTCTAACTCTGTGTGATGACAGCGTCTTATTTCACCCATTAAGCATGGCTTGTAGATTCTAGTGAGGAGAACAGTGTTGTAGGCTTTGCAGTCAGCAAGCAATTCCCATCCTGCCCTCTTGTTACCTGTGAGGCTTAGGACCGTGGCGAGACACTCAGTCTCCTTGAAGCTGTTTTCAGTGGTTGGGATGATACAGTAAGTTTTTTTTTTACAAGTAACAATAAATGGAAATCTTACCTAAAATTTTATACCATTAACCTTTCTTTATTAACTTTTACTTGCACTATCAACTACTACTTTAATCGCACTTTGTATCCATGAGTGATGGGTTCATGAGTTTCATTCAAGTAGAGTGAGCAGCACGGCCTTAAAGGTATCTAGTTGCCTATAGGGCAGCCTCTTACGTAGGCAGAAGGCAGGCAGGCAGGCAAGGCTGTACATAGATGTAATTTTTTTTTCCCTTTTAAACACAAAGTAAAATGAAGGGTATTTACAGCTCTCCCAGGAAGAGGAGGGACGCCAGCACACCACCAGGCAGGAAGGAAAGCACGCCGGGTGTGGTTTCATGCATCAGTTGACGACTTGTATAAAGACGTCCTGGAGTTTGCAGTTACCCACTGGCACCTATGGAGCCAGAGCCAGTCTTCCTCACCAGCAGGAACAACGGTCGCAGGCAGTGGGAGAGAAGATGATACCCTCAGAAGTGCTATAAAGACACCTTTTCAAACTAAGTAATAGTATTTGTGCTGCAACATTTGTCGTCTGTGAAAGAGAAACTGAATAATGTTAAAGTAAAACAAATTTGCTTGTAGCTTTAAAAGTTGCCTTTATTCAGAATCATACTTTTTAAAAAAATCTTACCATTATGAAAGTTTAAAAAAATATAGCGCTTGGTGCAATGAACTACTACATTTAATTATTATTCAAACACTGAATGCAGGTTTCTCACAGTTTACATGTGAGAATTTAGCATGATCCAAACTCAAATATCCATTTCTCGTATCTTTCAATGTCTGCAGCAGACACCGACTTGGAGACCTTTTTTAAAGCCATTTCAAAATCCTCCATGGTGGTAGGCATGTGCATTTCTTCTCTGGAAAGATTTCTGATTTCTTCCGGGGTCAGACCTTCAATCCGCCTTCTCATTGCCATCAAGGATGCATCCCTAGGTTTTACATTTAAAAAACAAAAACAAAAAAACCAGAAAGTGATGTTTTGGTTGAGTAAAAACTCGTAAACAACATTTTTTCCGTGCGTGTGTTTTTCTGTTATTACATATACATATGTAGCACTGCACAGAATCTAGTATTGGACCACAGGTCTGTTTTGAGTTGTTTTCTAGCAGTTAAATCTTCCATGATGAAATATGAGTGCTAATCAACTTAAATAATTGACACTAAGCATGAAGCCCAAGAAGAAGTAAAAGGATATAATAAGATAGCAACTGAATTTTACTAAAAGTGTACCATAAATACATAAGCATCATAGAGACAGGAGAGAAACTGTTAGCTAGAAGACTACATATTTTTCTACTACATGTGTAAGAAAAGCTAAATGACTAAGTCAGATGGTCTCTCCTTCCTCCCCCGCCTCCTGTATTAATGCTATTTTTGTTTTTTAAAGAGGAAACTTCAGATTCAACTACCTCTTTCCTTTCACCCAGTTTCATCCTTAATAGCAGCCACTATATATGTGCAAAGGGACAAACACAGCTGTTTCATACACACGTTATCACTAAACCTCACATCAGCCTTGCCTGGTATGCTTACCTGAGAGGTGAGAAAACTAGTGCAGTCAAGTACCTCGCTAGTAAGTGTCTGAACTAACACTTAGATTAGGACAAAATTTACTTGAGTCAGCTGGATTAGAGACCATCTCTTCTTTTTACTGCTCTTCCTATCACATTTAGGACATTTTCACTGAAAATGAGATTGTATTCCCCTTTGTCAGGCCAAATCAATCTATTTCAAGTTATACTTCCTCTGTTAACAGTATGTTGAACGAATGTACCAACATTAATTTTTCTAATCCAAGACAATTAATGATTTTCTATTTTATACAAATTGTTCTACCATTAGCTTTTTGAACCTGCAGCTTTTAAATGAACTGATGACACTTCACTGACACGCAAGATACCCAAATAACTTACCAGCACCAGATAACACTAAGTACCAAAACTCGTGTCTGTGACTAGATTATAATGTGGGTCTTCATTCTTCATCCAGACTAGATTATAATGTGGGTCTTCATTCTTCATCCAGACTAGATTATAATGTGGGTCTTCATTCTTCATCCATCTTAATTCAACACAAAACTTCATAATAGAAGTTTATACCCACAAAAACCTATGCTTCCAAAATAATTCATACCTGCACACGTTGGTAATGTCCGCACCTGAATAACCTTCCATGTTTTCTGCTATACTCGCAAGGTCAACATCATCAGCCAATTCCAGCTCACGTAGACTTATTCGTAACAGCTCCTCCCTGCCTTTTGCTAATGGTAGAAACAAATTTTAAAATGTAAGCCTTCGGGAGATGGGTGTAACTCAGTGGTAGAGCTCATGCTTAGCACATAGGAGGTCCTGGGTTCAAGCCCCAGTACTTCCATTTAAAAAAAGGAAAAAAAGATTTTTTAAAAAATGTAACATAAACAATTTTTTACTTTTCTCAAGTCTACTTCAAAAAGTTGTTTTTCCAATTCTTAGAGCTCATCTGGTTAAAAAATGTAAGAGTTATTCCTCATTTATTTTATTTTTAAAATTTTGATTTTGATTAATTTTAATTTTTGTATTGAAGTATTTCATTGAATTTTAAATTTCCTAGTATCAAGGCTTTAGGCTCTAGATATAGCCAAACTAGTTAATAATAAGAAAAGACATCCTACGTTTGCCTTTAAAAGGGAAGTTAAGTAATTAATACCAAATTTTAAAATTTCTATGCAAAACTACCTAAGAGTTAACATGAACTTTCTGACTCAAATGAAGATACCTGATGGTAATGGAATATAGATTCTTTTTTCAAGGCGTCGTCTTAAAGCCTCATCAATATCCCAAGGAAAATTAGTAGCTGCCAGGACCATAACCATTTTGGAAGGGTCATCATTTTCAGAAGCACCTCCAACACCTTAGGGAAGGGTAAGAATACAGTAAAAAGACACAAAATAGATCTCAACTACTGAAAGATTATCAAATATTTCACAACATTAAAAGGCAATGTAATCATCAACCCTCCTTAAGACTTATAAAGCTAACTGGTACATATATGAATTTGTTGTCCAAGAAAAGTGAGTTTTTATAGTGTGCAAAAAATATGACTTAAAATAAATTGAATCAGTTCAGCTTAACTACATAGCAATTAAGAAAATTCTTCAAAACCATACATATCCCTCTCTAAAGCCAATTTATCTCCATTTATTTCGATTTTATGGCTAAAAATAAGATGAGTGTATACGCCAAAGGGTGCCCTGTGAATGAACAGCCATTATTTCTGCTGTCACCACTGTCAGTGTGCCCGATTTACTGCTGTCCACCTCCATGACCTCCTTGCCCCCCCCCCACTTCGTTGTCTGGAGCTGTGTGGTTAGCACTAGGAGTGGGGCTTAGTCAGTTCACACATAGGCACGTGCGTACCATCCATCTGAACCAGCAGCTCGGCTTTCACCCTTCTGCTTGCTTCATGCTCTTCAGAAGTCCCTCTGCGGCTACAAATGGAATCTATCTCATCAATAAATATGGTGGCTGGAGAATAAAATCGAGCCTGAAGGAAGAAACCATGCAACACCACGTTTTTATTTCATCTAAAAATAATCTATAGTTTAGCAATTAGAACATAGCCACACTGCACATCTCTCCCTCTTGTCCTAATTCTGAGGAGAAAGGACAGAATTGGAACAGCTGAAATACAGTTTCTAACATAGAATTATATACTTAAATATTACATGGCAACTCTGTACCATTCAATACTATAACTATTCAATACTATAACTGGCTATATTTATTTATGAGTCGTATAAATACAGGATTATCCTGTCACAACAATGATATGGGTAACAATGGTGGGAAAACATGTACAGATATTGGTAAGTGTTCTAAAGTTCTAGAAAAAAATTTGTTAAATAGAATCATTACCTTAAATAAAATCATATAGATTCCCTCTAAGAAATTCTAATTAAATAGCTATTTTTCATTTGGCTGACACAAGCGCAGCTGACCCCTGAACAATGCAGGTTTGAACTGCATAGGTTCACTTATATGTGGATGTTTTTCAACAGTAAATACTACAGTTCTACACAGTCTGCGGCTGGCGGAGTCTGCAGATGCAGAGGAACCGTGGATACAGAGGGCTGACTATACGTTATATGTGGATTAACCTCCATGTTGTTGAAGGGTCAACTGAGTTTTATCCTTCAGAGGACAATCCTTAAGGATATCCTTAACAGTCAATTTATATGGCCTAAGGTTTTTGGGTTTTTTTTTTAGATAAAATTCATATAACATAGAATTCACCATTTAAACCATTTTAAAGTGTACAATTCAGTATTTAGTATGTTCACAATGTTGTGCAACCATCATCACTATCAAATTCCAGAACATTCACATTGTCCCCTAAAGATAACCTGCACTTCTTTCCTGCTAGCCCTCGGCAATCACTAATCTATTTTCTGTCTCTTGGATTTGCCTAACCTGGAGATTTTAAATAAATGGGGTCATACAATATGGGGCCTTCTGTGTCTACCTTCTTTCACTCAGCATGCAACATTCAATGGTCAATATTGTAGCAGATGGAATACTTCATTTCTTTTTATGGCTGAATAATATTCCCTAAGTTTATTTTTGTACATTAAATGCATTTCTTTCTTAAACCAAAGGATGGGGAAAATTATCTATTACGTAATAGATCTAGTCAAGTATTAATCTAGTAAATAGTTGTGTCAGGACTCAATAGTATCACCCTTTTCTAAAAGAAGCATTTTATTACAGTAACTAAAGCTTACTGTTAATAATTTTTAAACAAAATATCCAAACTTATAGAATCATGGCACAAGAAATCTTGAACCTCAATGGACAAAGATTTCTCAAAACAGCTTAAGTGAACAAACAGCATTTTAAAGGTTTTTCTAAAAATAGAAGTCCACAACAGCAAGGGAACATTAGACTTGAACATGCCAAGTGTACTGGGCCTCTCAATTCTTTGAGCCATGAGGTTACAATCTAGTATCCTCTATGAGGCAATTAACTGGGTTGAAAGCACTGTGCCTCCAAAATATGGATTTAGTTTTAGTCTGCTCACTTAGAAAATCCTCATATTTAAATCTCATTTTCTTTTCTAGTTAAAAATTTGAATTCTAAGTCATCTATCCCCTCTAAAAAGATAATACCATTTTGAGTAAGACATCTTTATTTGGATTTTAGGTATGATGTACAAACATTTTTGTACTTTCTTTTCAAGAAACAGAGGGGAAGAAAAAAAAACTGGATGGAGGGAAAGAAAGAAAAAAGCAAACATGAAAGAAAATTTGTAAGTGAAATTCTAGCTAGCAACCAGCTACCAAGAGAACCTACATTGACAAAAATTAACTTTCAATCTGTTTGTTGCCACACCAAGCAGAAACGACTAGACTGATTCTTTCCCAGTACTGAGGGTGTGTGGAATGGTCTGACTTAAAGCTGAAGCTGTGTGGCACATGTAAACTGGCTTTGGATGACCTGGGAAGGGGACACTACTTGTTTTTGCCTGCAGGGCACCCCTTCTTCTGGTAAGAGAAACTCTCTTTTTCATTTGTAAATCATCTCTTTCTCATTCTTATTCCACCAAGAGAGCCAACTTTGTTGGAGTCCCAAGGGTATGATTCAGGCCCGGCCAATCAGATCACTCCAAATCTCTAGCCAGAATGAAAGGTCCAGCATGTGATTCAAAAGAGGCCAAATGTTAAATCTCTTGGAACAACCGAGAATTGAAGACTAATTTCTCAGGGATTACCATAAGGAAAACAAAAATTAGGCCTAGGCTTCTGACGGCTATCTTGGTCACCATACGGACCTGCCAATGTCAAGGACAACCCACAGGTAAAAAGAGCCCAAAGCTCAGGGAGAAACAATTCCTGAGGATACTTGAATTGCTGGGTCCTGCTACGCCTGAAACTCTAAAATGCACCTTCTGATCATTTCCAGTTATGTGACCCAATATATTATTCTTTCTGTTTGAATACATTTGATTAGATTTCTGACACTTGAAAATAAAAGTTCTTGACAATACAGCAAAAATTATACAATTAAGTTTTTGTATGCTTTGTTACCAAGTCATATGAAAAACTCTGGACAGATTTTAGTAATATTTAATTGGCTTCATTCAAAATATAGGCCTTGAAGCATGCTCACTTGGAGGGATTCTTGGTGAGGGGCACTCAAGAGAGAGGCAGTTATCTACAGAGAAGTCAAAACCAAGATATAAGAGGCAGTACAATTTTACTCCTTGAGAGAGTCCATATAACATACAGAAAAAAATCAAGATGGTTTCAAATGGGCCATAACCAAAATTCAGAAAGGCAGAAGCTCCAAACTGCAGGCACTGGTTTGTGACTGAGCCACTGCTGAAGTGAGCAACTCAAAGAGCATACTCTAAGTAAGCAAGGATTTTTTAAAAAGATGGTTAAGATTTTCCTAGGCAATACTAGGGAAGCCAGTCAAACATAAGCTGTTTGATAAGCCTTTATAAACCACACTATAAAAAGATACTTAAATTAGCACTCTGTAAGAGCCTTTCCCTCAAAGAAGAAAATGGTCATTTTTCCCAAATATAAAATCCTACGTTAAAAAATATATCAAATAATTTTCAAACAGCAACATTAATACTTATGAGCCCTTATGAGTCAGGCTCTGTGTTAAGCAGTGTACATGTATTAGCTGATTTCACTCTCTGAACACTACAGAGGTAGGTCCTAAATTATTGTCCTCCTCGTGTAGATAAAGCAGCTGAGGACTGGGAGGACTGGGAGAGGAATTTTCCCAGTTAACTAGCTAGGAAAGTGACAGAGGTGGGAACTAAACCCAGGCCACCTAACTCTAAGGACTCCACACTTCGCCATTCAGTCTATTTAGCTTACATTTTAAAAAGGCCTAGTTATTCTGGCAATATAATTTTCTTCCCTGAAGCAAATAGCGTGTGAATTTTCCAAATGATCTCAGAGGTTCTCCATTAGACTCCTATTGTGGGGTAGACTATTAATAATCCATGAGAACCTACCAGAATTTGCATCCTGCCTTATAAATTATCGAAGTTCAAGAAGAAAGAAAATGGGAAGTGAAACAGGAAGAAGCTTTTACAGAAAATGGATAACCTGAAATTGTGAGGGGTTTTGTTTGCTTGCTTGTTTTACTCTGAGCCTAGGAAGGAAGATCTGGTATAATATTAGCATGGTCATTTAAGGTTTTATTCACTATGATTAAGAATATAAAGCTTTGTCACTGTCTATATAATATGCATAACTCTGTCCTCATGCATGTAAATATACAATTTCTTAAATAAGGTAAGATGGAAATAATCTGTGAAGTGAAAAAGCTGTTGAATTCCATCCAAACACTCAACCAGAACTTGTTGAATTACACTTCTACTGATACTCAGTTGTGTGGTGGGGCAAGAAGGAAAAAAAACTCAATGTACTTAATCCAAAGACTGGGTCATTAAAGTCGGGGTATTTGGTATAGTTAATATATTGGAGGTAATCTAAGCTCCATATCTACTTAAGATTTTCATCTTTTTCTCATGATTGTTATAACACGGCATTTACTATATTATAACCAAGTCTGCTGATTGAAAAAGCATATAATTTCACATTGCTAGAGCCGATCAGTATGTATCACAATGCAGATCCTGTAATGTGAGCACATCCATGAGCTAACAGAGAAAAGCCCGTCCTCCAGAGGAGAGGAGACAAAGAGAAATGCAAGTCATTCATGTTAGTAAAAAAGTTCCGGCTGCAAGGGCACAGGAATCACACTCGGGGCACAAGTCATCCTGCCAGTGATTCTACATGTGTGCTGGAGATAGTTACAACTCACTTTCTCCCCTTTCAGAGGTAAAGAATCATTAGAGTTGTCTCAAACATTCACCATTTCAAACAGAAGACGAACAAGCTTCTCAGACTCTCCTCTGTACTTGGAAGTCAGAGTTGATGAAGAGACATTGAAGAACGTTGTCTTGCATTCCGTAGCTACTGCTTTAGCAAGGAGGGTCTTCCCTGTGCCAGGTGGGCCAACCATCAACACTCCCTGTTGGGAACAGAACAGCATCAACAAAGGATTCACCTGCCATTGTTCTAATTCACAACAATTCCATTAGTAAGGATCAATTTTCAACCAACTTTTAAAAATATTAAGACAAATAAAAGACAAAGGTAAACAGAATACTTTTTCACACATTTACTTTTTCCATTACAAAAGTAAAGTAACAACATAATTAAAAATTTGGAACTAAGAAATAAGAAAAACATAATCAATATAATATTGATATTGTATATCATACCAGATACCATTAGTATCTGGATATATTTCCTGCTGGTCTTTCTGCTCAAATTAGTTTTTTGTTTTTTTTTTTTACATAGTTGTACTCAAAGCATGACTATAACTTTTTATCTTGCTTATCACTTAACATTTCAAGAATCTTTAAAAATAAGTACAGAATTAGCTATTAGCATGTTTTCCAAATCCAAGAGTTTCTGGACAGTCTCTTTTCAAATCAGCACATGACTTTAAAAAAGTAACTCATTAGATGCAGATATGTCTTATTAATTTCTTAAGAACAATTCCAAGAAATACAGATACAAGTTCCGTACCATGACATGTAAAATGAAATATTTTTGCATTAGGTGACTTGTTTATACTTGCAAATGTAAGCTCACTATAAATCTGCTATGTGTCCAATTTTCCAAAGATCACATTGTACCTATTTCTTATTCTGGGAACCACATAACAGTTTTTGGTTTAAGCAAAGTTCTGTGTAACACAACATAGTTTTTAATTTAAAATTTGTTTTACTTAATACTCTATTTTCTCTTCTCACTTCCCACAATACAGACAAACATTGACTTTCTACAGCAATGCATCTGCCATTTGCTTTCACAGTGCTGTAACAGCAGTACACTTACTTTCCATGGTCTCCTAATGCCCTTAAAGAATTCTGGCATCCACATTGGTAAGACCACAGCTTCCTTAAGCAACTTTTTAGCTTCTACTAAATCAGCAATATCATCCCTGAAAGAGAAGATATTTTACCAACAACGTTAGATTATATATTTAATTCTGTGTAGTCATTCTTGAGATTCACTGGAAGCACATGATTTTACATTGCTGACAGAATGCTAAGTTTCTCCCTAGCACTGGTGAGCTAACACAATGTGCTGAGGCCTGCTATGCCAACCAGTATGTGGAAAGAACACAATCTGAATCTTTAATTCCTGGCAGTTCTGATTTTTTACCTGGTGAATGAGAACACAGGTTATAGGCCTACTCTTAAGTACTATCATGCCACCTTCTTTTCTTTTCTTTTCTTTTCTTTTCTTTTCTTTTCTTTTCTTTTCTTTTCTTTTCTTTTCTTTCTTTCTTTCTTTCTTTCTTTCTTTCTTTCTTTCTTTCTTTCTTTCTTTCTTTTCTTTCTTTCTTTCTTTCTTTCTATCTAACTGGGAGTATATGTGTGTGTGAAATAAAAGCAACATATATTGGATAAACTTATAGATAACATGCATAAGAGTCACCGCTGTTTTACCATTAGAGGATGTCCCAAAAAGATGATAAAATTTTGTGATCCTGTTCCCATTCTGTATATAGGATTTTTTAAATTTAATAAAAAATTTATTTTATTACTACTTATTTCACTAAATTTAAAAATATCAGACAAAAACTAGTACAGCCTGAACCACAGTGAAGTTTTTCATTATGTGTCATGCTCACATTTCATGTACTCTGGGGTTCCATCCTCAAGGATGAGTCTTCAGTGCATGCCCACACTTGCTCCATTTTCTATTTCAAAAAGCATCATCAGTACCCAATTACTTTGTTGTGATATAACTTACCATCGAACATTGGGATTCTGAGAAATTATATCTCTTTCCAAAGCCTCTACTAAGTCTTTGTCATATCCAGTACTATCAAATTTATTTGTCTCTGGTTCTGTAACTGCAGCAGGTGATTTGTTCTACATAAATAGAGAAAAAGGAAAAAACAAGAGCTTTTGATTGACTTAAAAGTTACATTTTGTTTATGTGAATCAAAAACAAAGATTGAACTCAAGTGACATTTTTTCAAAAGCTAATGTAATAGTACAAGTAATAAGGAAAGAATCAAAGACTCTAAGTCGTCCTTCTACATCAACCTCAGAGTTTCATACTCAGTTTTTATTTTTACATAAAAAGTATGGCAATAGTGTTAAAGAAAATAAAAATATTATGCATATGAACTGACAAGAATAAAAAAATTGATTCTGAGATACACTGTGGTTACTAGCGAAAATCAGAAGAGACACCTCAGTCCTTAGATGGATTCCCTCCCAGTTTCTGTGATGACAGCCATTTGGGCTGCAGTTCTCAAGCTGTGCACTAAAGTAACCCACAGCACGATGGCAAACTCACAGGGCACTGCAGGATATTTTTAGTTTTTGAGGGAAACACAGTAACATCTGTTTGAACACTGGGTGAACTTTCAGCTCGAGGTAGTTCAGTTTTTACGTTAAGATTGTTGCGATCTTTTTCTTTTTTTTTTAACTTTTTTTAATTGAGTTATAGTCATTTTACAATGTTGTATCAAATTTCAGTGTAGAGCACAATTTTTCAGTTATACATGAACATACATACATTCACTGTCACATTTTTTTTCGCTGTGAGCTACCACAGGATCTTGTATGTATTTCCCTGTGCTATACAGTATAATCTTGTTTATCTAGTCTACATTTTGAAATCCCAGTCTGTCCCTTCCTACCCCCTGCCCCCATGTTAAGATTGTCACAATCTTTTCAATTGTCACAATTTCTTTCAATGATGCCATATTTTTGTGAAGCTGGGTTTTTGGCAATTGCGGTGAGAGAAGATACAGTGGGGAAAATCAGTATGGAAGAAGAATGAGAGTGGAATGCCTGCCTCCAAAGTCTGAGAAAGTGTGCAGTGTCCAACACGTGTTGTTAAGACATAAACAGTTATTTGAACCTAACTTCATAAATGGATAGGTTTCTTTTTGTCCTAGAGCTGCTGTAAAAAAATTACTGAGACACTCATGAATCTAATGAGTCAAGAAAATATAAGAAACTTTGCATCAGTGTAAATGATTATTTATTTAGTCTTAGGTACTAGGACTGGTAAACCATCTTCATTAACATTTTTTTTTGCCCATAACATGACAATTTCTTTGTCACTGGTGTGGTCTAAAGTTGTAGTTAAGTCAGTCTAGACGCAGCCAATATTTATGATATTTAGTCTCACACCGGATGACCAAAGAAGCACTCGTCTCACAATTTACATATTCAATATCCAATAGTGACATAAAAATTCAAGGAAGGTATTGTGTAACATTTAAAAGAGGAGGTTATCTCTTATTTATGAAGTTAATCATTCAGAGATATTTATCAAGAACCTATTTTGTGCTAGCAGCCGTGGGGGACAGAAAGAAGACACTGTCCCTGACTACGGAGAACTTACACTGTAAGCCCAGGGAGGCACAAACAGAAGGCACTTTCTAGTTCTCTTTCTTTTCTCCTAGAACACAGTGCTGGGGGAATGTCTGCAGACACAGCAAAACAAATTTAAGCTAGGCAGAAAAGAGAAACAGTTCTATAGTAGGTCTGCCAAGGGGAGCTGGAATGGAATTTCAAATCTTAATATTTTTAAATAGGATTTTTATTTATTTATTTATTTATTTATTCTTAATTTCATAAAAGATTGCTTTTTTTAATTGAAGTATAGTTAGTTTAAACGTTGTGTTGGTTTCTGATGTATAGTGATGTGATTGTTTCTGATGTACAGCACAGTGATTCAGTCATATATATATGACATATATACACATCAGATTTTATTTAATAAGTTGAACTAGTACAACTTCCTTTAGGCACACACAGATTCAATAGGTGAAACTACTAACAACTACCAGGAGAGGAAAGAAAGCAACAGAGAGATGAAAAAGAAGGCAGACTCCTTTTTAGTGCTCAACATAAACTTGAAGATGGGCCAGCTGATCAGGAGATGACTATCTGGGTTTAAACTCAGTTATTTTAAAGGCTGGCAAAGTAAGAAACACAAAATCCAACTTCACTGTCTCAAAAGAGTTAATTAAAAATGACAGCAGGGCTTTCTCTCACAGGAAGATGGAGCAGCCGCGCTCGTCACTGCTCCCTCTGCTAAGGAGAACCAAGACCCTTGGGCATCATACATTATGACAAGATAAGACTTTGAAAGGTACAGGGAACAAGGCAGACCAGAAAGGGAAGTTGGATGGAAGTTGGTGGTGACTTCTCTGGGTTTTCTTTTTCTTTCATATATCCAGACTTGAGGCTGAAGAAGCCAACAACCCAGAAACCACAACATGGGCAAACAAAGAAAGCCCCAACCAAAGCTTGCTTTCTCTAGCCATAAGACCAAGAAGGGGACAGGCTGGCAAACGACATTCTACTCCAGTAAAGCACCACAGAAAAGGCTGTGGCCCAGCCCTAATCAGGCCAGCAAAGGCCAAGTGGGGAGTCTAGATTTCCACACTTGGGAGGCTGTTATGAGGCATCCAAAACCCCCATCAGGGTGGTATCAGAGGCCAAGTAGGGAGCTGGAATTTTCATCCCTGCCAACCAGTAACAAGATCCCCACTCAGTCAGTGGAGACCACAGAGGGAACCTTCCACCCCACCTAGCAGTCACGAGGCACTGAGACTATGTCAGAGGAAGACTAGCAGAGAGACAGTATAAGGCCCCGACCACTTGCCACAGTCTCACTAGAGTTTACACGGAGAGCCTTTACCACAGCTCAGTGGCAGTAAGAAGACATCTCCCACTATTCAGGTGTCAACAGAGGCTGGGGAAGAGAAAGCCTGGGTTTCTACCTTTACCTCGCAAGGATGGCTCCTCTTCCCCCTAACCTTCCCTGCCCGAGCAGTGTCAGCTAAAAGAGTAGGTTTAAATTTAGATCTAGAGTACCATAACACAATACGAAAATGTCCAGGTTTCAACAAAAAAGTCACTTGTCATACCAAGAACCACAATCTCAAATTGAAACTTAAAAAAGCAATCAACAGATGACAAAACTCAGATGACAGGTACTAGGATTTTCTGACAGATTTAAAAGCCACTGTTTGTTTCAACATGTTTGAAACAAACTAAAAAATAGAAAATCTCAGAAAGAATTAGAAAACAACAAATTAACCCATTTCAATACACATTATAACTAAATTTCTGAAAACTAAAGACAAAAAAAAAAAAAAGGATGTATCTAGAGAAACAATACCTGCCTAAAGGGGAAAACGATTTATATAAAACAGATTTCTCCTGAAAACCAAGAACCCCAGAAGGAAGAGGCAGAAAATTTTTAAAGAGCTATAAGAAAAGAATTGCCAATCCAGAATCCTCTACCCAGCAAAAATATGCTTCGGAAATGAAAGAGAAATAAAAACATATGTAGATGAAGGAAAAGTGAATTTTGTCACCAGGAAAGAACAACCCAAAAGAAAGATTAAAAGAAGTTCTCTTAACAGAAAAGACACAATAGTTAAGAAGGAATCTTGAAACATCAGGGAGGAGGAATGAACACAGTAAGCAAAATATGGGTAAATACAAAAGGCTTTTTCCTCTTGGGTTTTCTAAGTTACGTTTGACAGTTGAAGCAAAAATTGTAACACAGATGGTGCTCTAAATGAATGTAGAGAAAATACTTGAAACAATTACAAATGGGGAAGGATAAAGAGATATAGAGAGATTCCTGTACTTCACTCAAACTGGCAACATGACAATACCAGTACCACTACAAATTCCATATATATAAAATCTAGAGCAACCACTGAAAAAGCTAATACAGACATATCATCTGCAAATATATCCCTCATTTAGTAGGTGGCCTTTTCATTTTGTTGATAGTTTCCTTTGCTGTGCAAAAGCTTTTCAGTTTGATGTAGTCCTATTTATTTTTGTCTCCCCTACCAAAAAATACTGCTAAGACCAGTGCCAAAGAAAGTACTACCTATGTTTTCTTCTAGGAGTTTTACGGTTTCAGGTCTTACTTTTTAAGTCTTTAATCCATTTTGACTTTATTTCCATATTTGGTGTTAGCGAGTAGTCTAGTTTGATTCTTTTGCATGGCACTGTCCAGTTTTTCCAGCACCATTTATTGAAGAGGCTGTCTTTTCTCCATTGTATGTTCTTGCCTCCTTTGTCATCAATTAATTGACCATATAAGTAAGCGTTGATTTCTAGGCTCTCTATTCCATTGATCTATGTGTCTGTTTTTGTGCCAGTACCACACTGTTTTGATGACTGTAGCTTTGTAGTATAGTTTGAAATTAGGACCCATGATACCTCTAGCTTTGTTCCTTTTTCTCAAGGTTTTTTGGCTATTCGGGGTCTTTTATGTTTCCATATAAATTTTAAAATTGTTTACTCTAGTTTTGTGAAAAATGTCATTGGTATTTTAATAGGAATTGCATTGAGTTTGTAGATTGTCTTAGATAGTATGGTCATTTTAGCAATATTAATTCTTCTAACCCATGAGCACGTATATCTTTCCATCTGTGTTGTCTTCAATTTCTTTCGTAAGTGTCTTTTATCTTACCATATCTTACCTTAGCTCATTTTCTGAGTACAGAACTTTTACCTCCTAAGATAGACTTATCCCTAAGGATTTTTCTCTTTTTGATGCAACAGTAAATGAGATTGTTCTGTGCTCGTTTCCTTTTCTCTAGTCATTGTACAGCTACTATTTAGAAGAATAGTAGCTCAACATAGAAAGACTGTCAGAATGCATTGTTTATTGAACAGAACAGGCTACTTTATAATTCTAGTTATTGCTAAAAAAAATCATGCATATAGAAAAGAATTAGAAGCATATTCATGACATTAACAAAACACTGAGTGGATAAGAATGTGAGTCTGAATTTTCTTTTATTTGTTCTATTTTCTAATGAGAATGTAATAAAAGATTTTAAGTTGGAAAAAAATCTATTCATCCTTTATGACTTAATGGTTTTATCTCTTCCATAAAGCTTTCTGAGTACCACATTCCCCTTGCAAGAATTCTGCTATGTTTAGTCACTAGCTGCCATCACTGTTTAGCATCTAATTGTTCTATAATTGTTTGAAATATATTAGTCTGGTCTCCCCAGATATAAGTTTCTCAACACTGGGCATATATTTTCAACAAAGACACAGTGGCTGATTCAGTTAGAAAAAAGCTATTCTATACATCTGTTCTTTGCTAGTCAACTCTTGAGGATTTCAGCAAGTAAGCAATGTCTATACTCAGCAAAGACACAGATAAGACCTCCTTTTATTGTAGCCAATTTTATGTTTATTTACTATACTCTCTCCCCTTACCCTGTTCCTGAAACAATGCAGAACCAAAGGTTGGTGGAAACACTGTATGTTTTAAACTGAAGGCTAAAATACTTTCACTGATAAATAAGAACTTATTTTTTTTTAAGTGAGCCTCCTTTTGGGCAATTTGTTTTTATCCTACTTTTAATGTTTCTACTTTTGGATTTAGATAAATTAAAGGGTATTTTGAGTGCAGTCATCAACTTCTAAAATATTTCATTAAAAAAATTTTTAATGCAATGGTAAAACTGTTTAAGCTAACAGCAAATACAGTAAAAATCTCAGTTACCTGGAATGTCTTGGAAAGAATAACTAATAGTTACTGATTATGTACTAGGTACCGAAAAATGTTATCTCATTTATCCGACAAAACCCCTATGAGACAGGTGTTAAAAATAACTATACACGAGGAAACAAAATTTAGAAAGACCAAATAGTTTATGGTAATACAGCCAGAAACAGCAGGGCTGCTGGTTAAATACAGGTCTACCTAATTCCAAAGCCCATACTCTTAACCATCATGCTATATTTGTGAAAAGCTTTATATTTGCCTGCTTTAACAAGCAAATCATATTAATTCAGTTTAATTTATCTTGGACAACTGATTTGCTGATTATAGTACCTCAGATTCTACACATCATTTCTCAGGGTATAAAACTATAGATATAAAATTTAAAAGGTATAGGATATTGAGCTCTACAAACCACAGATGGTTATAAGGCTTACAACCCAAACCCTAGATGACAGGCCAGAGCAACCTTGTTACTGATAATACTGCATGAAGTCAGATGCATCAGCCACCTTTACCATATTCTTCCTTGTTTCAGGAACTAAAACAGAACTGCTGTTGCTGAAAGTACAGAAATATAGGACTACAGAACTATGGGGAGAGGGGCCCAAAGGAACTGACTGTCCAGATGTACAAGGAAGAGGAGAAATTAAGATGATGACACAAAATCAAGAGCTAAATGCACATCTGTATCTTCAACAACAAGGAAGGTTGTGTTTAAAGGTGTGGCCTGGCTGGTTACTGGATGAGGTTCTTAAGCAGAATTACAAAGCTAGACTGCAAATTTAGGAAAAAGAACTTGAAGTAGGGGCTGATGTGATGTTTTGAAAAGGAATGGATGGGCAGCATTGGAGCTTTACATTTGTTATAACCCAGTTTCTACTTTGCCCAAGTGGTACGGAGGGGTCCTTTTGGTACAACAAAACAAAAGTTAGCCTGTACTTTACCATTTCATAGACTAGCTATGTGGCAGGGGCAAGGGACTGGGAAAGGCAGAAGTGGAGGGGACAGAAACTAAGTTCTTAAATTCCTATATGCTTCCTACAACAAGAGAGTATGTAAGCCCTCAAATAATATTAATTGGCACTGAAATCTTGGTTACAAATACCATTCCTCACTAATAGGAAGCAGGGTTCCCTGGAGAAATGGGAGAAATACAAGAAGAGCCTGGAACATCCTATTGTGCCAGAAAATGAGGAAATGCTCAGGGAATGGTGAGTACATGTCAAAAAGACTCAGCTTCAAAGGTCTCCCACTCCTCAGGTCTTGAACAATTTAAGCATCAGAAAGATAGTAACATTATAATTCATGGACTAAAATAAGAATCCATGAGTCCATACTGATAAAGTTAAATAAAGGGGAAGACATAGAGCTTTTATTATAGTTCAATGTCAATTCATGTTGAAGCAATAATGGCATCAGAAAATGGTTTTTTGATTGTCAAAGGAATAACTGGTCAGGCAACAATCACTGGATGCTAAAACAAGCACGTGAAATTTGGATGAGAAATAGGATATTTATACAATCTTAAAGTATCTCCCCACAAATTAATATAAAAGGATAAGAGTAACTTTATAGTGGAGAGACTCAGCAGACACCACCCTATCAAGAGATCCAATTTGTCACAAGTAATAGAACAAATAAATCACAAGTAATAGAAAAAATAAACCTCCTGTGCTTCCTTATATGATACACTGAGAAGAACAAAACTTCACTTTAGCGGTATTCCTGCCCAAAAGTCACAACCTTAATCTAATCATGAGGAAACACCCAGGCAAACCCAAATCGAGGAACATTCTACAAAATAACTCAAACACCAAGCCAGAAAAGATAAAGGCCAAGGAAATGTTTACATTGAAAGAAATATCACAACCAAATGCAATGTATGCTTCTATATTGGATCCCGGCATGATTATGGTGGGGAGAAAACTATAAATGACATTATTGGGATATCTGGTAAAATTTTATGAAGGTCTATGGATTAGATAACAGTACTGTGTCAATGTAAAATTTATGACTTTGATCACTGTATTGTGCTTATGTGAAAGAATGTCCTAGTACTTAGGAAATCAATTCTAAAATTTAAGGGTCAAAGGGCATGACATCTACAACCTACTCTCAATGCTTTAGGAAAAAGTACATACAGAGAGTAAATGATAAAGCATAAGGATAAAATATTAATAATTGGTAAAACTGGGTAAAGAATATATGAGAGTTCTTTATATCATTCTTACAACTTGTTTGCAAGTCTGACATTATATCAAGATACAAAGTTATAAAAAAAAATTTGTTGAACAGTGAGTGGGAAAAATTCTAGCCCAGGTCGAGTATGACTACGGTTTTATTATAATAGCAGATTTAATGATTAAAAATTATTAAAATTTGTACAGTCTTCATTTTTAAGGTTAATAAATAACTTTTTCATTTACGAAAATCAGTAACATTTACCTTATCCTCTCTTCCTTTATTCTGTTCTTTCTTTTCCCGACAACGGACAGCTTTCCCTTTGTCATTGTGAAGACCGTGTGCGGATGGACGGTGAACTCTGACAGTTGTACTTGGACGGTTACCTTGTGGTTTAGGGTCACTGTACTGAGGAGACTGGCGTTTTCTAGGTCCTGGTGAGGGTCTAATCAAACACAAGATCATGAAAATCATGATCAACTCTTGGAGTGGTCCAAATATAGATGAACACATACAGGATGTAAGTTAGAGTCAATGAATTAAAGAAGCAAAGGCAATAACTAAATACAAGACAGTGAATAAACTTGAGGTCACTGAAATCTAGGATTTTACATTTAAGTTGGACACAATATAGTTACATGGTAGAAACAATGAAAGATAAATGATCATCATCTCTTTTGAAAGGAAATATCTGTTGCATATCAAGGATAAATTAGTCTGATTCTTAAAAACTGAAAAGAGACCGATAATCAGAGAAGAATTTTATCAAAAGAGCAAGAACCAAAGCACAGGTGTAGAACTCATTTATCTACTGACACATGCACACTTTGGTACCAATTTATTGAGTGTATCATAGTTTTCACGTTTTAATTAATAAAATGTAACCATCTTCCTATGAAAAAAAAACTGATGTAAGCACTGGCTCTGGCCACCTCTAAGAACTCACGCATGGTGCTTTACCTTTACACAGATCACCTCATTTCATCTTCATTTCTGTGGCAGGATTTAGACCTCTCAAATATTTACTAGGCCCCTACTATGCTCCCAGACTTGGTTAGGGCAAGTAAAATGAGTAATAAAAAATGTAGGGGAGTCCTACCCTCAAATACCTCAAGTACAGTTAAGAAAGAAGGTACATAAAACTAGGCAAGTATACTAGAAAGTGTGAAAGAATGCAATGGCAATGGGAATGACTCCTTGAAGACAGAAAATAAGTTGGGCCTGGAATCATGTTAACCTTGTTAACCTAAACAAGACAGTACAATTGCAGACAAGAAAACCAGTGAAGAAAAGCAAAGAAAGCAAGATGAGCTTAATCTATGCAGAAGTTATAAAGACACTAACTATAAAGACAATGGTGAACATTAAGAGATGATACTGAAAAGGTAAGTGGTTCAGTGAGCAGATCTAAACACTGCCAGTTCAACAACAGGCCTGGTCTTTAGCTGACTGTCATTGAAAAGGTTTTAGAAAAATCAGTCTAATACTTAAATATACTGATGAAGGAAAAACAAAAAGCAGAGAGATGTTATCAAGGCATGAGATGAGGGCCTAGCTTAAGGAGTAAAGATGAAAGTCTAAGAGACATGCTATTGAAAAAGACACTCCTAGATGTGAAAGGTTGCGAATGAGAATTTGGGAGAATGGTAAAGCCAAAACAATAAATATGTGAAAGGACTGATGAGGGTTCAATTTTGGATTCAGAAACTTGGAGAGCCAAGGAGAGATACTGCTTTAAAATATATATTTATTTTTCCCCTTACTAGAAAAATAATATAAAATAAATACTGAAATATAACAAAGTTTAATTTTAAAAAGTCACCTGTAACCCCACGACCTAGAGTTTTCCACTTACCATATTATATTCTTAGAATAGACTTCCATTTAAACAAAATTGGAATCATTATAGACACATACACTCACATTTTTCTCTGCTCATTATATCATGAAACATTTCCTGTATCCTTTCCTCTATCATCACCTTGTAAATGACTTTTAATGGCTAGATGGCAATCACATAAAATGTGCCACACTTTATCCACTTCTTACTGCGATTCATTCATCTAAAAAATAATTTACTAAACTATTATTATTGACAGGCACTACTCTGCATTTGAAATAAAAACTTTTTAAAAACTTTAATAGAAGTCTTTACTCTCATAGGGTTACATACAAGTGTGTATGGGAGGGAGTGGGCATTTCAATGAAGAAATTAACAGTACATCAGACGATGCTAAGTGCTAAGGAAACAAAGAAGGTGAGGGGCTATGGGATGATACAGGTAGGGTGATCAGAGATGGCCCTTCTGAGGTGATATTTAAGTAGAGACCTGAAAGAAATGAGAAACAAGCCATCAGACGTCTGAATTGAAGGAAAGGCATGTGCAGAGAACGGAAACATTTGTGTCTGACTTGTTCAAGACGGCTGAGGGAGAGAACTCTAAGAACTTAGGTCACAGAGGCAGTGGGGAACCAGATCTCATAAGGTGGCATTGAGAGACATGTGGAAAACTTTGGGTTTTATTAAGTGAGGATGATAAGATATTTAACGGACATCAGCTGACTTTTAAAAGACATTTAAAAAAAATCATACCTAAAGCTTTTAAGCTATTCCTAAATTTTCCTCTAAAAGGCTTCAATGAACCTCCTTGAACAAACATTTTTGTGCACAGCCCTAGAAGAGAATACTGGATCAGTGGAATCTGTTCTTTAGGTAGGACTAAAATTTCAGTGATGTCAAGGTTAGAATCACCAACAGAGTGGAAAGAATAAGCTCTCTTAAGCATAAGCACAAATGAAGACCAACAGAAAAATAAAGAATTTTGAGGGATATCCAGTTGAGGGAGCAAGTACAATAAATTACAGGAAGAAACAGAAAGATGCAGCAAATAAAGTCAAAGAGGAGAACTTTGTAGTAGTAGTTCAGGGCATTGAAAATCAGAGACAAAAAAATACCGAAGAAAGCCAGAAGCAATACTAAGGGACACTAGGGCTCATCATCAAAGACTTTTCAGGATGAAGAGGCTCATTTAATTCAACTTTCCACTACCCCTAAGAGAGAATATTTCTGCCTCTGCTTGTTAAGACTGTGGCAACCAAATAGTTCATTAAATTTCAAATTAGCTGAATTTTCACTGAGAACATCTATTCATTGGGAAGTTCTTACCAATAACTGAGAAAGGAATTACAGGGCTGTTATAGATGGAATATTTGTGTTCCCTCCAAAATTCATTATGTTGAACTCCTAAACCACAATGTGATCATTTGGAAAAAGGAAGTAATTAAAGTTAAAGTCATAAGGGTGGGGCCCTGATCTAAGGATTAGTATCCTCATAAGGGATACCAGAGAGCTTGCTGTTCCCTCTGCTATGTGAGGACACAGAGAGAAGGTCATCTGCTTAGGAAGAGTCCTCACCAGGAATCAAGCTGACTGGCACCTTGATCTTGGACTTTCTAGCCTTCAGAACTGTGAGAAATAATTTTTTGTTGTTTAAGTCACCCAGTCTGTGGTATTTTGTTACGGCAGCCAAAGGAGACTAATATATGGGCAAATAATGACTCCAGAAGAAGGAAAAAAAAAAAAAGAAAGAAAGTAATTAGGAGTAAAGCATATTCATAGAAAAGAAACACACAATTAGACTCATCTATTATTAGCTCTACCTCTGAAATTAATAAAAAAGTAATCATAAATGTGGGAAAATACCCACTTTATTTATAATAACAAAGGGGAAAATGACCAATAAGAGCATGGTTATGCAGGTTATATCCTATCAAAAGAGTAGCAAATAAGCCTTTAAAAGCAGCAGAGAGTAAGGTCTGAGATGGCTTATAAATTATCAATGTTTACAATATGAAGAGCAAATTACTTATCCTATCTAAGCTTAAGTTTCCTCAACAGAAACTGGGGCTACAAATTTAGTACCTACCTTCTAACACCGTTTTGAGGATTAAACAGTATATGTAAAGCAATTAACACAGTACTCAGCACACAGTAAGTATATGATTATTATTGCCTACTATTAGGATTTTTTTGAAAAAAACGGGTACAAAGTTCTATATATGTATAGAGCACAGCTGCAAGCATGAAAAGAAACAATGCATAAAACACCAGAAGTTGTACTAGGAGGACTATGTGATGTCCCTTACTACTTTTATGCATTTTCCTGTTTTTCCTTTAATTAGCCTATTGCTATGCTTTTTTTTCTTTAGTGATTTAGTGAATTCTAAAATAAAACAGGAAATATACAAAAAAGTACTTATAAGTAAGGGTAAAATTTAGTAAATATTTGTAAACTATCAGAGTAAATAACAACATTAGTATTTTTACCTGGAGCTTAAGAAAATTACAGTGGTTATGAAACAATCAATACTCACTAGCTGATGCTAAACTGGAGGGGGAACAATTTGGTATGGTACTTCTCAAAGTGTGATCCATGGACCACCTGTATCAGGATCACCTGCAGATTCCTAGGCTTCATCTGCTATCATACTTCTCTGGGAGTGAAACCCCAGAACCCACATTCTTAATGAGTGCCCCAAGAGATCTTTATGTACGTCAGAGTTTGAGAATCACTGGCATGGCAGAGTGTGCCAGCTCTGTAATCAAATATATCTGGGTTCAAATCCTAGCTCCACTAGTTATTAGCTTGGTGATAATCGGAAAAAGTTACCTAACCTTATTGTATCTCAGCTATCTTATCTGAAATACAGGGAAAATATGACTTCTTTGGACAGCTTATTGTGAGACATAAATAAAATGTATAGTCTATTTTAGTGCTCAGAACCCTGTAAACACTCAATATCTAGCACCTATCATAAAATACAATCAAGAATTAAGTTATGATGATAGACTCAAACACCTGAAAAACACCTGAGCGATGTGTTAATGCAAGGTTCTCAAAGTGGTTAAGGGTCAAAGAACCTGAAAGTCAGTGTTCTTTGCAGAATATAAATACATCTATTTATACTACACACACACACACATATTTAAACCCACAATACAAACTAGGAAATCTAGTATGTAAGTAAAAAAGATAAATGACATCCATTTACACATTTGTCAGTTAAAAAATATGCAATGAAACTAAGCATTATAAGCTGTTTAGGACATTTCAGTAAATATTAACTTTCACTAATTGTTCATTTGCTGGCACCAGGAAGGGGGGGGGGGATGTTGGAGAAAAACCTATAACTGAGAGGGGACATTTTATCTTTCCTTTTCTTCTGTGATCTGAAAAACCTATTTTTCAACTTTAGCAGCAGTACAGAGCTTGATAAATAGCAGTATTCTGCGATAGCTTGTTTGAGAACCACTGTTTTGGTATAATTCTCTCACTTTACACAATAAAAATCTGAGGCCAAGAAAGGTTACATGCCTTTCCAAAGCTACAGATAGTGGCAAAGATAGAACTAGAGTCCAGAAATTTCCATCTCCAGCCCCATGTTCCTTCCATAACAATGACTCCACTACTTTAAGCTCATTCACAAAAGCATAGTTTTGGTTTATTTCCATCTGAAATTAATTTACTGAAATGAGTCATACAGTTACATGATATACAATTTAAGAGTTAGGAAAGGTATTCAGTAAAAAACCTCCTCCCATTCCTGTCTCTCAGTCCCCTAGTTCTCCTCCTAGATAACCCAATGCTGTCAGTCTTCTGCGCTACTTTGTTTCTTAAAGGGTCTCTACTTACCTTCGTTCAACAGGTACGGGCAAGGACCAGACTTCTCCCTCAGACGCTGGAAGCTCATGCTGTGCAGCTTTTAACGGAGTGCTGTCTAGTTTAAAGCTCTCTAGTGTTTTCATGATATCCTTAACATGTTTAGCTTCTACATTTATTTCCTGCCAAACCTGGTTTCAAAAGAGAATATGGTTCTTTAAATTCCTATAACTAATACATTGCCAAGATTAGATTAAGGCCATTTATTAAAGATGTTAGAAGCCTCCATTTTGACATCAGACATTCAGGAAATCATACCAAAATATTCTGTTGAAATTTTAATGGTTCATGAATTCTTATTTTCAATTGCAAAATTAATTCTGATAAAATGAATTAAATATGCTGGCTAATTAAGCCATGTTACTGACTTACGGTTCTTATTCCAAGTAACTAACAAATTAGGAAGTTAGGGGAGAATATAGCTCAAGTGGTAGAGCACATGCTTATCATGCACAAGGCCCAGGGTTCAATTCCCAGTACCCTCTCTAAAAATAAATACATAAATAAACATGATTACCACCCCCCCCCGCCAAAAAAAACTTTTAAAAAAACACTCTTCAAAAAAATATTTTTAAAAATTCGGTATCTTCTAGTAACCTATAATGAAAAAGAATATGAAAATGAATATATGTATGTATATTTTACCAAGTAACAATGTGATCTAGAAAAAAACTTTCAAAACAATTACTATTAGATTCTGAAAATTAGAATAATTGAGTAGAACTCATAATACTGATGATGGTGAATATGGACTATTACTAATATAATAAATCAAGCTTCAAGTAACATTATATACAAATCCATGCAATAAATTACACACTCTTAACATATAACTGCAAAAGCACTAACTATTTAAATCTTTTCCTCTGAGTATTTTAAACCATTAAAACAAACAGCAGTCGTGATTCTTACCTGTTGCCATTTCTGCTGGAGGTATGTATCTTTGACTGAGTATAGATACTTGTTCATTTGGTCAAGAACTCCCTGATAATAGACCATTGCAGAGTCATAATTTCCCAGCAATGCATATTCACGTGCCAATTTTACATTCTCACTAATCATAAGGAGACTCATGCTCATTATAAGCTAAAAACAAAGAAAGAAAAATATCATATTATTTGTCTCTTAAAAATAAGCACTACAAAGAGTTTTTTAAAGTATACTTTCCAAGGATCCCTGCTTACAACCACTCACTGCACTTTCCATCTCTATACATTTGATCATGCTAATTTCTACTCCTTAAAAGAAATGTCTTAATTCCCACAGCCAAATCCTATCTATGTGTCAAAGCCCCACTCAGATGGCAACTCTCCCAGTATGTCTACCTTCTGAAATTCTCAGTTCAAAATGAGCTCCCCCCATTCAAATTCCCCCAGCACTTTACTGGGGCCTTCACCTCAAAGCACTTGTCTACCTTGAATCTCTAAGTTCTTTGAGAACATGATTTGCAGCAGGAAGTCTGAGACTGTAACCTCAGCGCACGACACACAAGTCTTAGATCATTTTTTGGAAGGCAGTGTGAAATAGCAGAAAGCACATGTTTTGCGGTTAGAAAAATCTTGGTTAGAACTCTAATTCTGCCACCTTGGTCAAGCCCCTTAACTTCACTGAGGCTTAGTTTTTAAATCAGTAAAATGAGGATAGTAACTAATTCCAAGAGTTGTGCTATAAGGAATAAATGACGGTTTAAAGTACCTGGCATAGTACCTGGCAAAGAGTGGGTCTTCAGTAAGTGCTAAATGCATTTTCCCTGAAACTTTCCATATACAAGAACCAAGCACAGTCTTTTTACTTAGTAGGATATGGATATATGTATAAGGGGTTTTTAAAGGTAGGTTTTTACCTACCTTCTCAGCAGGAGACAATTTCCAATCAGAAACAAGGGAAAAACTGACCAACTCTTTTTATGAGGTGAGGACCACCTCAGTTTCAAAACTAATTAAGAATAATACAAAGCCCATTTCACTTATGGACACAGATATGACAATCTTAAATAAAAGACTAGCTAACTTAACAATATATCAAAACACACACACATGCATGCGCGCGTGTGCGCGTGCACACACACACACACACACACACACACACACTCGCCATGATCAGGAAGGTCTATCCCAGGAATGCAAGGATAACTTAAGATCAGAAAATCCATCCTTATAATTCCTATACTAACGGACAAAAGGATTTCACACAAAAATGGGTAAAGAGTATAAGCGGCAATTCATGGAAGGGAAAACCCAAAAGGTTAACGAGTACAGATACTAGCAATAGATGAATGTAAATAAAGCAATGAGGGGCCCCTTTTACATTAACCGGATTAAAAAAAATAGTAAGTCCAGTAATACTAAGTA
Source organism: Camelus dromedarius (assembly GCF_036321535.1). NCBI lineage: Eukaryota > Metazoa > Chordata > Mammalia > Artiodactyla > Camelidae > Camelus > Camelus dromedarius. Next base: position 14,691,040 of record NC_087441.1, on the reverse strand, counting down.
CTGGCAAGGACTGGGAGAAAAGAACACCCTCATGTACAATTTGTGCGCATAAACTGGTATAACCATTTTTGGGAGCAATCTGGCAGTACTTTGACAAAATTTGCATGCATATATCCTATGACCCTGCAACCCTACCTTTCTATAAATATTCCAGAGGAAGTTTCACACAGACCCACAGGGGAACTTGTTTTTGGATGTTAATGACAGAACTGTTTGAGAAATCAAGGAGCTGGAGATAGTCTATTCTCTGCTAGGGAGACAGGTAAGAAAATATGGTGGATGCATGCTATAGAATACTACATAGCAGATGGAAGCAATGAACAAAATTTACAAATAGCAACATGGATAGATCATCAATACATAGGGTTGGGTGAAAAAAGAACTTAGAATAAGATCTAAGTCCCAATACCATTTTATAAACTTAAAAATATGCTGTATTTACATATGGTATATAAAACACTTTTTTAAAAAGCTACACACACATCCAAGAATATATATTAAATACATTACATTGTCTATGGAAGGTATGATAGGGAAATATGGGTGAAGAAAGAGGATGAAGGGTAGGGGAGAAACAAAAAAATAAATGAATGCAACAAAAGAAGTGCCTTATAACCATCAATAATTAGAGAGCCTTTAAGATGGCTCTCAATGACCTCTGCCTCCTGGTATCTACACCCTCATGTAATCATCTCCCCTTGAATGTGAGCTTGTAACAAACAGAATATGCAAAAATGACGGAATGTCACTTCTGAGATTAGATTGTGACTTCCATCTTGCTCACTGTCTCTTGCTCTCCTGCTGGCCTGCTCTAAGGGAAAGCAGCTACCATGCTGTGAGCTGCCCAGTGTGGAGGCTCACATGGCAAAGAACTGATGGAGGCCCCGGGCCAACAGCCAGTGAGCAACTGAGACCCTCAGTCCAACAGTCCAGAGGAACTGAGACCTGCCAACAACCATATAAGGGAGCCAGAAAGGGGATCCTCCCTCAGCTGACCCTTGAGATACTGCAGCCCTGACTGGTACCTTGACTATAGCCTGTGAAAGTCCCTGAACCAGAAGCACCCAGCTAAGCCATGTCCAGCGCCTGACCAAAGAAACTGTGAGATAATAAATCTTTGTTGTTTTAAGCCATCAAGTTTTAGGGCAATTTGCTATGAAGCAATACAGCTATGAATTGAGGTCTATAAGTAATTTAAGACTGAGCAACTGAGTCCAAAGATCATGGTTCTCTGTTATTTTACTGATAAAATAACCCCAGTACCTAGAACCATGCTTCCTTCCACACAGTAGACACTCAGTAAATCTTTGAATGAATGAATACTGCCAGGTTTTGTCTTAACTACTAAAATTTCTTACCTCTGACCCTCAGCACTCTCACATTCCTTGATCCTCAAAGCATCTCTACCAGAATCATGTGGCTGCTTCTGCCCTGAAGCTACACATGCCCTGTAGTGACACCTCGTCTGAGCAGCAGTGTCAGAGAGCACAGCTGGGGTCAGCTACTGGCAGTACACAGTTGATCTGGATGAACGCAGGTATCAAGACTCCCATGTCTTTTCCTTCTCTCCATCTTTCCCTCCAGATCTTTCTTCCCTTCCCTACACTAAAAAAAAAAATCTAAATTAAATTGTTACTTATTTGTAGGTGGATTTTTTTTTTTTGGTGGGCCATGACTCAATGTTCCAAAACTCACAGAAGTCATTCCAGGCCTTCTTTGAAGGTTCTGTGTTATGGATACTTCTTTCCAGTCAGATAAAATTCCTTAGGAGCCAATGAGCTGACATTTTCTAACAAACAAATGTAAAGTCAATCCAAGGCCACATTAAAAATGACTTGAAAAGTTCCTGGTTATCAAAGAAACAATGAGTTTACTGAAAATGTATCAAAATACCATGACTTGAAGAAATGTTAGACAAAAGTAAATTTTCCTATTCTTGTAGCATCTCTAAGACATTCTTCTCAAATGTCAACACTACAAATTTATGAGATTCTTCAATTTTCAAGAATATATCCTTATCATTGCTAAAATCACACTGCAGGAAGACAGAAACTGGGTCTACTTGGAACAGTACCTGGCAATACTTGAAGAAATAAATATATGGGAAGAAAAGCCTATGTAGACCAAAATTTAACCACCATGAACTACAAACACTATTGGTTCAATTAATAGAACACTTACAAAAATGAGATTGGCCCAAAACTCTGACACTCGGTTTTTAAAGAGAGATTATCACAGAGAAAAGTAACCATAGGTGATGCACGCTTCATCTCACAGCAAGCTTTTCCTTTACATGATCCTTCCTCTCAGAAAACCATCCTTTTGCTTACATGGCTTCAGTATTTATTTCAGCTAATGACTAAATTCATTTATTTAAACTAAGATGCAACATGAAATTTTAATTCAAGTAACAGAGTCACATTTTTAAAACACTAAAAGCTCTATTACAGCAAAATTTGTAGTAAACTTAATATGTGATGCTGTGTGGTATCTCACAAAGACACTTAAATTGTCTTTTTCTCCTCCAGGATGAGGGAAAAGAAGTGATCAAAGAGAATGAAAAAGAACAGGCTACAGATTCAAATATTTGAGTTCTCAGATGCCTATTCTCTCCCCTAAGACAAATACAGGGGCTTTCCTATTCCACATCGAAAAGGATGCCATACTCACTTAATTTTTAAGGAACTTTAGACTGGGTTCCACTTTTATCGCAGTTTTTACTGTAATGTGCACAGTATTATCATTCATTAAAAAATATTGTATACATACTGAGGTGCAAGGAATTGTACTGAAGACAAACATAAAATCTTGAAGTTTGGTGGAAGGGTATCATTTCATTTATTCTAGGTGTTTTTTTCTTTGCTTAGTAGGAGGAAACAAGCACACAGCGTTAAGCAAGGCTAAAAAATCAGCATCAATGTTAAAAATATTTATCTGCAAAACTAATGTCCTAAACAAAAACAGATGAACTTCAATCATGCATTTTCCTGAAGGAATTTCAGTAAGCCAAGTGTGTATAACTTTACAAGTGACAATATACTGTTAAGCAATTTTCAGAATGTTCATCTCTAGGATATGAAAGCAACTACCATGCTAATTTACAGTCAGTCACTGATGATTACGAATAAATACAATAAATAAGTGACCCATGACCAATTATAGCATGGCATACATTCTTCTTACCTTCATAACCATCATATGATAAATACTCAAGAAGCACGAGAAAGTTATCACTACAAAAAGAGCACCAAAAAGAAATCTGCTCAAGAAAACAAAAACAAATATATGTATTTGGTAAACTTTCTTTCAGTTTACCCTGAATAAAACAAAAATAAATCAGTGAATGTAACAATTAAAATGTAACTTTAAAAGCCATATTCAAGCCATTATCAATTAACACTACAAGCAAAATCTATTTAGCATGTTATCACTACTGATCATACTGATTTGACACTATCTTTTTAACCAGTCAAGTAGCTAAAAACAAAACAAAACCACAAACCATTGCTGTAAATAGAAATTCAACATTGTTGTTAATACAGTAAATTCTACAAGATTATCTAATCCTTAGTATTTGTCAAGCATTGATAACGGTTTCAAAATAAAATGCAGAATCTGTTGTAGCCTAGTACCGAATATATAAAATGTAAAAGCTTCATGAATAATCAATGCCATAAAGGAGCTTTATATAGCTTTTCATAGTCTAGGAATGTTGGAAAGTTGATTGGCACTGCCCCCTTTTTTAAAGGCATGAGACAGCCCACAAGTTAGTATTAATACAAGACAAAGACTTTTGCCACTATTTCTTTGTTTGAGAACTCACTGATTACAGAGAACATCTCCTTTGAAAAATAAAATAGGGCTGCACACTGAGATAGTTAGGCCTGTATGAACAATTACAAGAATCTTTCTTGACCCCTTGGTGTTCTATCATTGTGACTATGCGGCAAAGATCTATCGCACACCCTCTAAAACATTAGGAATGTTCTCAACAGTAACTAAAGGTCTGATTTCAAAGAGGAAGACAAATGAGTGCTCTCAGGGAAGAAGAGTGCAAAAAAAAAAGAGAGAGACAAGGGTTCAACAATATGCTGCTTCAAGTTAGTAACTGATATAAAAATAGCACTTCGCTGTTAACAGAAATTTATTTTTGATTAAATAAGGGTTTGAGACTACCCACTGCAAGGCATTAAGGATCCACGTTCATCTCTAACTTCATCACCGTATAATACACTGTATGAAACAAAGTTTTTAAAAGGTACCAACTCTAAACAAAAAGGGCCATAAGTCTTCCAGGGGACCCCCAGCTCCAGAATAAACTAAGAAATAACATCCTCACCAATATCACACCCACCTAACAAAATGTAAGAAAGGAAGCTGCATTCCCCAAATAGAGGCTTCTGGGGTTTTTCAGGGAAGAGTTTCGGGCGGGGGCGTGGACGAATTCGGGGAGACGGCCGATCAAAAAAGTTCAGCAAAAAAACCAAGTTCTCTAGGCCGGAGACTTCTCTAATGACACTGGCCTAGAGTGGGATCTGCAGGGGTCCCCAAAAGTTACCGTCTAGACAGGATTCCTCAGGGAGGGGGACCGTCACGAGCCACAGGTATCAGCGACAACAGCAAGACCTAAGACCTCAGCGCAGGCACCGGCAGGTTCACAGCCGGCTGCGCAGCGGGCTCGCATCCCAGGCTCCCGAGTCCCTAGCCGACCCGGCCATGGGGGTCGGGGGTCCCCAGAACACCGGGAGAGAGAGCACTCACCTGCGGCGTCTGAGGCTCCTCGGGAAACTGCCCAGCGCCAGGCGGAGACGAAGGGCCAAGCGGGGATCCGGGCAGCGAGGGAGTGGGGTCCGGCCCTGTCCGGCCCCAACCACCCTGCTCTGTGCTCACGGATCCAGCACTGCCAGGTCCAACCGTCACCAGCCCCCGACGATGCTTCAGCTCGCCAAGAATTTGAAGGCAAACCCGCCAGGGTCACTTCCGGTGCCGGGACCGGCCGCGGTGACTCGGGCGCACGCGGGGCGACGCCCCGGGAACGAGGACGCCGGGCGGCGTGCGCGCGCCGAGCACCCGCTGGGCGGGGCCGGCGGCGATGGGGCGGGGCTAGCGGGGGCGCGCCTGTGTAGTCCCGTGCCACCGCCTGCCAGCGGGCGGGACAGAATGGGAGGGGTAGGGACGCAAGCTAGTACAGGCACCTCGCGTTCCTCAAAATCTTTTTCGAAGTGCTTGCTCACTTTTCCTCCCGTTTGATTTTCATCATATTCCTCAGAGGTGAGGGGGTCAGAGTGTCTGTTTTACAGGTAAGTGTCAAGAGTCAAACAATTCGTTTATAACAAATCCTGTTTTAGAACCAGATACTTAGAATTTGGCTGAGGCGCTTGTCAAGGCATAACATGAATAAAACAGGGAGTGAGTAAACAAAGATTTCGGACACGCTACTGGTGGAATTTTATTTTCTTGATTTTTTTGATCAACATTTTAAAACAACCAGACAACACATAAAATTATGATGTTCCACGATGTACAGGTACGTACATACTCAACGATACTATTGGCCATGCGTCGTCCAGTCTCAACATCCATCCCCTGCCTCCACCTAAGGTGGAATAGAGGCACTTAAGACACGTTTTCCTCTAGGAGTGAGCGGCAATTAAAATTCTAAATTTAAAGCATCCCATTAATTTAACACGGACTTATATAAAGGCAATTCAAGAGAAACACATCCTTTCAGTCCACAAATATTTATTGAGCAACTGCTGCGTGCCAAACAACGTTGTAGGCACTGAGTATGCAGTAGTCAACAAAGTAGAATGTTTCCTGGAGTTAAAAGCCTTGTAAAATTCTCAGCTAAGTATAAAATATTAGTTTTGCTATGGTGGATATGAACTCTATTGTAATGGACCACAGGAAACTATAATTAGTGTATCTTCTTAAGGTAAAAAGTCAATTCAGGGAAGTACAGATTAATTACCCTAGTCAGGCTTAACAACCTTTTTTTGTAATACGAGTGAAGAGTTATGTTGAACTATAAAGGCAATTTATAGTTTAAATGGCACAAAATGAATACATATTGTAGGATTCCATTTATATGAAATTCTAGAACAGACAACACTAATCTATAGTAACAGAAAACTGGTCAGTGTTTGCTTGAGACTGAATTGGGGAGTGGGAGAAATGGAAAGGATTAGACTACAAAAAGGCAGGAGGAAATGTTTCGAGGTGATGGAAATGTTCTATATCTCAATTAGAGTAGTCATTATATAGGTGTATATGTTTATTAAAACTCATTGAACAATACACATAACATGGATGCATTTTATTGTACATAATTTATACCTCAATGAAGTTAATTTTTAAAGTAAAAAGCAACCACCAAAGAGTGGCTTACATTTACTACTTCTGTGTCTTCATTAGTTGTACTAGTCCAGGAAGGCTATGTTGTAGTGACTTCTGAATCAAAGAGGTTTCAAACAACAGGAATTTTTTTCTTCTCATTTACTCTGTGTGTTCATGGTAGAGTGGCTGTAGGCACTGGGACCCTTGACAGTAGGAGGGAAAAAAATGAGATAACTTGAATAACTTCGGCCTGGATTTGATACAGTCCACTTCTGCCCACATTTCATTTCACATTTCATTCCACATTTCATTGGCCAGAGCAAGTCATGTGGCCAAGACTGAATTCAAAGGGATGGGATGTTGAACTCTACAGCGTGCCCTGAAGGAGAAACAGAATATTTGTGTACTGCCCTCATAACCTCTACACTAGACATTTCTTCCTTTACAGTGTGGCTTCTACAACCATCCTTATAACATGATTGTGTCGAAACTGAGACTCAGAAAATTGGAGGTTATTTCTTCCTGGTGAATAGTGGGATTCATTTGGCAGGATCATAGGACGCATGAAGGAAAGTTATGGAAAAGTAGGTAAAAAGATAGGTACCAGTTTTTGTTCAGCAGGCACAAAGGGGCCATTAAACCATGTACACATGAAGGCAAAAATGTATACAGGAAATGGGAAGATTAATTTGGCAGCTGTGAGTAGGAAGGTTTGGAAGAGGCAGAGAACAGGGGGAGACTGTTGCAAGAGGTGTTGGACCTCTGGAATTACACAGAAGGGAATACCATGAAGACTTCTTGTTGACATTATGCATTTGTTTTCTTTCTTGCCCCAGTAGATAATCTTACACGTAGAAACTTCCTCCATTTGAGTAGAGCAATGTCTGTCATATTGTAGGCATTAGATATTCGTAGAATAAATAAAGTCATTAAAAAAGAATTTGGAGGCACTTATGACACTTTTCATTGATGAAATCTAAAAGGACTTTCAGGACCAGTTTCACTCACCTGGTCCCCTTATTGCATCTGCTAGTCCTCCTCTACCTATTTCAAAAATCTGAGCTATCTCTTGGGGTATAGCGTATGTATAAGATGAGGAAATTGTAACCATGATTAAGAATCTGCTGACTTTTTAGATTATGTCACAGTATTTGCAGTAGCAAAATGGGAAAGATTCCCCAGTGCTGTTCACTAGCCTTATACACATTATTCCTGAATAATAGCTTCCATCACAGACCTGCTACTCCCAGATTGCTAAATGCCATAGGAAAAAAAGAAAAAACATACCACCTTGAAGACCGATGCGCAATTACATGACTTATAATCCACCTGAAATATATGTTTCTGCATGTCCCACCTCAGTTATCTCTCTTCTCACTTTTCCCGTTAGTTATTTCAAACTTTCATCACTGTCTACAGGTCAGGCACATAGCCCTTTCTGCCCTTTCAGTAAATCACCATGTCTTCATCTTCAGAGAAAAACAGAAGCTATCAGATTACAGTTCCCTCAACTTGATCCCTGAGGCAAAACTGCCATCTGCCTGCCGAATACTCCTTTTCCTCAGTAACAGAACCTAGCTTGATGAAATTGAGCTACCTGGAATAAGGACTACATTTTTCAGACTCTCATGCAACTAGGCGTGGCCGTGGATCTATCTTCTGGCCAGTAGAAGTGTTGTATAGAACTTTTAGGAAGGTACCTTAAAGGGAGAGGCCCTGAAAATCCCCCTTCCACCCACACCACCCCCTTCTCACCAGGTTAGAACAGAGACAAGATGGACAGAGTATAAGCAGCCAACTGCTGACCATAAATGACCTTTAGGATATAAGCTATATGATGAGGGTAGCAGAACTGAACAGATGAAGTGTGGGCTGACGCTGTGGAGCTGCTATCCCAGGTGTGGACTGCCAGCTCTACATACTATATGTCTAAGTAATGGTTGTTCTGGGTTTTTCATACACAGCGTAACCTAAACCCAATACTCTGACCTCCAATTTACAAACGTCTCTAATTCACACGTGCCCTTTGGTTTTTGCCTCCTATCTCAATGAAAGTGTGTCCTTCTTTGTCTAAGCCCAGTTCCTCCACTTGAACTTAAAAGATTTTTTTAAATTTCCATTTTATGTATTTGGATAAGCAATGCATTTCCATGGTTCAAAATTCAAATGATATAAAAGTTTATATAGTGAGGAAGCCTTTCTACTATTCTTGCTACCTTAAAAATCCAGTCCCATCCCCAGAGACAATAACATCAAATTCATTAACTACCTTCCAGAGAAACTTTTATTATATAAGCAGTTATATAATGTAATTTATTGGGTCTCTCATGAGCTTTCTCATAATCTGCCAGTTTAAACTGTCTTCAATCAAGGAAAATTTGCTTTTGGTAATTTCTTATAACTTCTTTTTTCTTGTTGGGATTCCCTGTCTTCACATTTATGAGAATATTTTTCTTTACATCATCGCTCATAGTTATAAGAGCCATTGTAGTATCTTTGTCTACCAATTCCAGATGTTGGAAATAGAATCTCGGGGTTGACAGCCACTGATTGCGTTTTCTCTTGAGACTAGGTCCTATCTTTGTTATGTCAGGTAAATTTGGAGTGTATCCTGGATACTGGATTATGTTACGCTTCGGATTCTGTGATACGCCTCTGGAGGTGTTTTGTTTTGTTAAGCAGGCAATTAACTTGGTTTGATTCGCTTTCTTCTGAGCAGCATCTCAAATGTCAGTTTAGTTCTTCGATTCTTCGATTGGATGCTTGGATTCCTCCCCACACATATGTGGTTCATGAGTCAGCTAGATTTGGGCCCTGCTCAGACAAGGTATCATGAAAACGAGACATTTATCTAGTGCCATTCCTCTCTTCCAAGCGTTGATTTCCACCCAGAATCTGCCTGCTCTTGGTTCCACTTGAGTATCTTTTTTTTAAAACTTTTTATATTTTTGAGTATCTTTAGGTAGTTGTTTTATTATTTTCCAGAGTTTGTAGTTATATGTGATAAAGTCAATCCGTCAGGAGCTAACTTGGTCATACTAGAAGCAGAATCTAGAATTATCTTTCAAGTAGGTCATTTGGTTGACAGGTTGGATAATAAACTTGAAGGACTAGAATGACATCAAAGACTTGTTAGAAAATTATTACAATGATTCAGGCAAGATTTGATGAAGGCCTTAACCAAATTAGTTTAACCAAACAATGGGGATGAAGATGATGAATTAGAGAAAAATGTACTAGGTAAATAACTGAATTCCATATTGATTGCATGGGAGATGGTTAAGGTAAAAAAATGACCTTCTTAAATTGTTTTGCAAATCAGATTATACATTAACACAAATTATACACTGTATTAGGGTACAAGTTCAGCAACAGTAACAAATTATATATATATATAATGTGTATATATATATAATGTATATATAATATATGTATATACCTTTTTTCCCTCTTCTCTAATATTTTGCACTTGATCAGAGCAGGCTGGACAGACAGCCCTGCTTCACAATCTTTCATAACTAGGCTTTATTACTTGTTAATCCATCATCACTAGGGTGTTTTCCTAGTTTTCATGGTCAACGTAAAGGCATGACTCTGTCCATGTTCCATCCTGTGGGAAGAGGGGAAGAGCACGTGGACAGCAAGCAGTATCACAATATCAACTTTAAGTGTATGAAGCAGAATTTGCATATATCATGTCTACTCATATCCCAGTGGCCAAAACCTAGTCATGTGGCCACAACTAATTACAAGGCAATGTAAGAAACATGGGCTCTTGTGGGACAGTTGAAACATGAACAGCGATAGGGGTTCTATTAACAAAAGGAAAACTGAGGGAAGGGAAGCTGGAAAACAAGAGCAGCCTGTGTCATCAGTCAACCCCTCCGGGAGCTGGGTACTCATAAGAATCTTTTCCATCACAGAACGAATTTAACCCTTCTCTAGGAGAATCAGCTCCCACCCAGATTCTGAATCCAGCAAAAAGGTCAGGATCTGTCGGTGACTCTACGGAAGGAAGAAGGAAAGATTAGGTACTAGGGAGGACAGTAACTGCCTGTATTTCAAACATAAACTTGACATCTTCCCTGTACCCTTCAAACACGTAAGCAGATATATTTTCTGCGTATTTTCCTTTGGCATAACAAGGTGTAGTCACAATTTTAAGCATGCCAAACATGGATCCAAAATGTAGTAAAATGAGGAGCTAATGAGCCAAAGGGAGGTGCCTACCAGCACCAGCATCCATGCGTCAGCTCCCAGGATCAGCTGCTGCCAGCGTCTGTGTCCCCAGGGTGAGCCACAGTGGCCCCCCACCTCTCCGGGAGGCTCTCCAAGACCAGCAGTGTATGTTCACTGCTCAGTCTTCTACAAGAAGATGCTGTGGAAGCCAGGGGAAAGTAGCTTGGACAAAGAAAGAAGTGAAATTACAGTGCAGCCCTGCTGAAACCACAGCAACTTGGCCAAGAGGATGATGACATATGAAGGCAAAAGACACTCTATGAGACATTTTCTCTGGAAACATATAATCAGAACTATAGAATTAAAAAGGAAATTGGATTGCATGAAGTCCTTGTCACCTCCCACCTACCAAAAATATGCCAGCTAAATAAAAGAATAAACAAATATATTAATTGGAGTTTTTTATGAATTGTAGTAAAATGAATCATAAGCCTAATGCACTTTGCATCAGCTGTACAACAGCATCACGTAGACCAAATATGATTTTACAAGTGAGTGCAAACAAAAGGGTAAGAGGAGACCTAAGGGTTATGGTGACACTTGAAAAAGGGGGAAAAAAACCTAAATATCTGTTAATCTATGTAAAGTTGATTTAAGATATAACATCAACATATGTACTTTATTTGGTAGGCAGTTCATGTGATAAAGTAAAAGATTATAAATAAAGGAAAACAGATTAGCCACTACACATTTTAAAAGTTATAAACTGGATTCAAATAATACAAATCAAAGTTTAATAATTAAAAAGGTTTAAATCTGTGCTGATCTAAAGGGAGCCTTTAACATGAAATATTTATTGTACTTATGTTGGACAAAAGGAAACATTTTACTGGGTTACACTAACTCTATTCAGTTTACTGTAAGTAGGTGTTGTTATCATTAGCTATATATATTTTAATTCTAAGCATCAAGTTTTTAATCGTAAATTTTCTGAGAATAAAAAGATTAAAATAAATTTTTGAATTAAAAAATCAACATAACTAAGCAGCTTTAAAGTCAGCTTTCCACACATAATTTCAAGATTTCAATTTTGCCTTTTTTTTATTATAATCCCAGCAAATGTTACACTAGAGAAAATGATTGGGGAAATACAAATAGATTCATTAAAAACACAGGCTGATTATTCGTATCTACTACATTCAGAAGTATGCAAAACAATTTAGTTATACTGCAAAGCTGTAATTTCTTTTCCTAACAAAGCATTATTTTATAAAACTGTAGTGTTGTATTGATTCAATTTTAATACAAAATACTTATATACACAATACAATATAAAAGTAAACTGTGGTATAGTGCCTTCACGAAGGGATATATTAAGGCGCTTTACAAATATACTGATATGTTGACCCAAATTACTTTTTGTTTTAGTTTAAAACAAACAAGTTAAATGTTTCATTTTAAATACCAAAGGGATTTTTGTTTATTAAAGAAAAATTTCTAAAGTACCTTAGGTAAGAGCAGCAGCAATATCTAAAAAATCCTCCCACTGTATTCTCTAATTTCAACATATTATTAAGTCAGAATAAAACATTTCCACTCACAGTTTTGCACTTTCCAACAGCAGAAGGTAATAACTTTTTAAAAAAGTCAATCTCAAAGTGACTTCTTAGTCATACATTCTATAGTTTCTATTACAAATAAGGTAGAAAAGATACAGCAATAGGGCCTGCCTTAGGACGTCACTGGACAATACATAACTGTATCTACCATTATTACATAATTATAGAACACATTTCATAAATACTATTGATATGCATAAAAAGGGGTAAGTATAAGAAAGACAGCAAGTTTTTTAATGAATGGGAAAATTATTTTAAAAAAAAATATGAGTAACCAATGTTTTCACTCCGTTTCAGTTGAGAGCATATAGATTTTTGATGCTGTTCTCATCTTTTTGGTTAGGAAGCACCAGATTCTATGCTGGAAGAATTGGATATAGTCTGGGAATAAGATAGCTAATGAAGTTTATCCAAACTATTAAAAATGCAGATACTAAAGGCTTGTACACTGCTTCAGATAAATGCCAAAAGCTTATACCATCAGAGGAAATTTAAAAGAATACAATATTTGTAGTGTGTTACTTTTGAGGAATAAGGGCAGCACAGACTTTGGGGAGGGAAGGGGAAAAGACAGTACCTTAGTTTTCCTACAACGTAAATGTAACAAAGTTGGTTTTGTACTGTATTGCACCATAGTCCAGAGTAAAACAACTAAATGGAAATTTAAATAAATCTGACTGAGAAAGCCTGAAGGAGAGGGATAACTTAAAAATTTGAGTACTGAGCTAAAAGTTCTTGAACTAATTTTCTTTGCAAAGAATTTTACAGGACTAATCAAATGTTCCACGAAGTGAAGACTGCCATCTTATATAGTGCATTTTCTTACAATTCTCTGAGTAGAAGTCCTTCAGAAATATTTCTATATCAAGCCTGTAATAAGACAAACATATATTTCAGTGCCCTCAAAAGAGTGTTTAAAATGTGTTTGTGTTGTACCAGCAAGAGAGGGATTCATAGGGGTATCTTATCACACGGTACAGACCTTTCCCATCACAAGTTATCAGTGTTTATATGAGATGTGCTATTTGAGTACTAATCAGTAAATTCAAAGCAAAATTCCTAATTTAATGTATCAGTGTTCTTATGGGACAGAGGTCCTTAACCAAGAGTTTGTGACAGGTTTCAACATGTCCAAAATCCCTAAACTACATGCAACATTTTGTGTATGTGCTGATGTGCATTCTTCCAGAAGAGAGCCCACAGCTTTCATCAGATTCTCTAAAGGACCAATGACTCCCAAAGACCCACCATTAGAGTGAGTTATGCAGTGGTTTACAAGCTGAGCTCTGAGAAGGCAACCTACAGAAAAGTAGAAAGTGTGAGCTAAAAAATTTTCTTTGCCCTCCCCAACTGGAAAAGGTTTGCCTTTAATTTTACTTACATATATGTTTCCATTAGCTTTTATATGAGGAAAGCTAAAAGTTTGAAAATCACTAAAATTATGCTTCCTACCCAAAACAATTCCCAATCAATGGAACTTAAAGAATAAAATACAAATTTTACTAATGTCAGAATAGAGCCCTCTTCCCCTTCCCAAAAGATAATCTGAATGTATTTTGGTATGAAACCACAAGTCACTCTTAAAACTAAGTATTATATATAATAGGAATGCTGAAAAACATTATTTAACCTTAAATAAGTTAGGAGGATTTGAATTTCCTACTAAGACCACTATGTAATTTTTCATAATTACTAATGGCCACATTAATTTATAGTTAAATATTTTTTTCACAAATTAATCTGCCCATAGGTAATGTATTGCCAAATAGCCAGATTTTCCTTTGCCAGTAGCAATCCATGTATGCAGCACTGTCTTGAAAGAGAAAACCTGTAACATTACTGATGACATAATCCAAACTGTCACTATATGGAAACAGTACTTTTCTAGTAAGTACCCACAAATAATTTCTAATCAAAGTTTTGTATGAAACTGAAAATAATCTCTCTGTTTAAGATATGGAATTTAAAAAAATTTTTTCAAAGTAAAAATATGAAAGACCTTAGCTTTTAGTATTGAAAATTTTAATTTATGACAGCTTGGTTCCCTTTTAAAACTGAAAGCAGCATTAAAAATACCATTATGGAAAGAAAAATAGTAGTGCTTTGCTTCTTTTAAAGCCAGTAATTCTTGATATATAAATGTTAAAAAAAATTAAATATTCTACAGAGGGGAAAAAAAGATAGATACACTGCATTATTTTTCCTTCTTACAAGCATGCTGTTTCGATCTTGTATTTCTTAGTTCCAAAATGTGAATTACACAGAATATCATCAGCCTAGGAACACTCACCACCATGATGGCTTAATTTCTAGTTTTTTTTTTTTTTTTAACCAAAAACAAAGATATGGGGGAGAAAAAAAAGGAGCTCTGTAAATGTGGGGTATATTTCATATTTGGTTAAAGCAAGATAAAACTAAAACTGTCTTTCAAAAATTTTTGTCTTTTAAAATTATTTAGCATATGTACAAATAGATACCAGGCTTTTCCTTTTAAACAAAGCACTATTTTTTATTTTAAGTACTTTAAGTACCAGGAACTGACTATAATATTCAGTTCATAATTTACTTTCTTTATAACAGTTTTTTTTTTCTAAATTACTGATTAAAAAGGCTGGAATAAATTAACATTTTAAAAAGATTCCCCATAATTTAGGAATATAAAATATTGTACACAGAGCACACATACATAGCTCTGTCATAGTTGCATAATTTTATTCTCAGAGCTTAAAAAAACCCTGCGTTTCAGGCCTTTTTGCAAATCCTCATTACAATTATTTCCTAGTGTGTTAGACATACACTAGATCACGATTTTTGGTCTCTGAGCCTGTGTGCTGATCATCTTCATCTGACTGTTGCTCTGAGCCTTGTGAATTAATATATTCATATTCAAGAGGCTTTGGATAATTATATGGGTAGCCATTGTCATCAAAAAACCTCCGAAAGGTAAATTCATAGAAAGCATGTTCAGGGTGCTTTCCATTTTTATACCATCCATTGAGAGTGTCATTTACGTTTTCTTCTTCATTATCATCACTCCATAACTTATCAGGATCAACAGGATCAAAATTTGAAGTATCTGTTGGGTGTGTGATTTTAGGAATGTAGGAAGCAGACTGCTGTCTTAGGTCACTGGAGAAGTCAATTGTTTTAAAAAACGGATGAGCTTTTATTTCATCAGCACCATTCTTGCCTAAGCGATCTTCTGGTCCTCGGCAGAGTTTAATAATAAGATCAGAGGCTTCAGGACTCAATTTAGCTTGTGGTGGGATGTGAAGAGATGTTTGCCAGTTGATAACCTTGAAAGAAGATTTTTAAAAATTAGGGGGAAAGAGGTAAGTAAGAAAAACAAAAATTTCCTCCAAGTTTTATATGAAAAAGTCTTACTGGACTATTTGTGTTTTTTAAAAAAATAAATTACCTTTAATAATGAATCATTGGTAGGAAATAGCCTTTCCTCCCATCTCCCCCTCTCCAGGCAACTTATATTCATATGACATGACTCACTAAGTTTTAGCTCCCTTGTTAAGCCCTTCTGCCTGTGGTAGAAATGACTTTCTACTGTGCCTCCCCAGTTCTATGTATTTACTTGTATCATAATTATCTCTAATACTCTGTGGTACCTATTTATGTCTGTGTCCTACTAGAGTATAAAATTCCATAAGGCTATAGACCATGTTTTGTCTTTGTATTTCCCAGTGCTTGGCAAATTGCCTGGCACATAATAGATATTCAATATATATTTATTCTTGTTCTGAATAAGCTAGAAAGAGGGATGGAAGAAAGACAAGAGGGAAACAAGGAAGGTGGTAGGTAGTCCATAAATATTTGTTAAACAAATGAATAAATGAACCTCATTCTTCTTTATTAATATAGGTGCTTATCAGCTAGTGTACTAGGGAGAAAATGAAAGCCTCTCCTCTAGTATCTCTTCATCTTAAAGTCTTTGAGAAAAAGGAGATGCTTCAACTAATAATAAAATACTTCTATGAATTCTTTTTGGAAAAAAATCATGATACAACAGTAGTTATTTATGTCTGGTTCCAACATCTATTTCAGATAGGGGAAATGAAAATATACAATCAGCTGAACAAAGTTACACTCAGGATTTTTCAGTTAAAGGTAAAAATAAAAGACTAGGCATAGCAAAAAAAGATTCAGTTAATTCAAAGATAGATCAACAGAAATCAATGTAAACTGAAGTACAGAGAGAAAGTAAATAGAATAAAAAAAGAATAAAGCATAAGAGACATATATGACAATATCCAATGTTTACCACATAGACATGTGAATACTAATTCGAGTCCCAGAAGACAGAAGGAAGCAGAAAAAATCTCTGAAGAGGAAATTACAGGGAACTTTCCAAAATTGACGGATGTCATCAACCCATAATTCAAGAAACTGTGAACCTCAATCAAGATAAACACAAAGAAAACTACACATAGGCACATCATGGTGAAATTGCAGAACAGTAAAGTTAAAGAGAAAACTAACCCTAAAAGCAGCCAGAGACAGAAGTTCCAGTACTGAGTAATTGATATACTCCTATTGAATGCAGCTATACAAACTGGACAAGAATGCAGGGAGCAGCTACCTGAGGATCCTGAAGAGTGAACAGTAACAGGGAGACTGGGGACAAAGACAAGAATTTGAAATACCATTCAACCAGTGGTGAGTTTACCATTTTTTTCTTCTACTATCCTCTGGCCTAGACTCAAGGAAACTCAAACCCTGAAGAGGTTTCGCACAGAGTGAGCTTCAGGAAAAGCCCCTTTGCTCAGGCTCAGGGAGTGGGAAAGGAATTTCCTGGCCACAACAGAGGTGCAGTAAAGGCCATCGAAAACTTTGAAAGGGGACCTTTCCTCTCCAACTGGAAATCAAATCATATAGCATATGATCCTAAGAAGATTGACTGAATCTCTGTCACTTTTTTGCTCTTTCTGTTCTCTCACACCCTGTCCTGGACACAGGCCCAGTCATGAGACATGTATGGCAGAGTAGGGTGAATAAAGCCTCACTTTCTGGTCCAAGAACTGAAAAGGGGAGTCTGAGGGACCAGAAAGTACCTGGGATGTGGCAAAGAAGGAGGAGGTTGGCAAATTGACACCAAAAACTTGTTTACAAACTGCTGGGCTCACCTCCAAACTGTACCTGTGTGGATCTAATTCTAAAGAGCATATCAAAGACTTTGAGAACTGAACTAAGAAGAGACCACAGACCAGGGAGAGATCTGTCTAGCAATGCAAAGGCTTTGACGATGAAACTTACATTGAAATCACAAGCCACTAAAGGCTGGTTGGAACTTGTGGCCTGAATTCAATGAGGTTTAATGCCTGCCAAAACAGTATCAACATTGCCCATAAGATTTAAACAAGACCCAGAGTCTCATAACATAATATTCTAAATGTCTAGGATACAAGCCAAAACTACTTGGCATACAAAGAATCATGAAAATTTCAACCCACATAGGAAAAGAAAATCAACAGATGTCAGTGTTGAGATAACACGGATGTCAGAATTATCTGACAAAGATTTTAAAGTAGCTATTATAAAAATGTTCCAACTAAGGATGAATACTCTTGAAATGAAAGAAAGTCTCAGCAAAGAAATTAAAAATATGAAGAGGTACCAAATGGAAATTTTTAACCGAAAAATACTGTAACCAAAATAAAAACTCAATGGATGGACTCAAGAGCAGAATGGAGATGTCAGAGGAAAGAATTAGCAAACTTAAAAAAAAAAGCTGAAAAAAAGGTTTGAAAATATGAGAACCTTAGTAACCTGTGGGATTATATCAAAAGGTTTGATGCTGGTATCATTAGAGTTCCAAAAGGAAAAACTACGTGGTGCAGAAAACATATTTGAAAAAGTGATCGCTGAAAACTCCCCGAATTTGATGAAAGACAAACTTGTAAATTCAAGATGCTCAGAGACACCAAACAGGATAAGAGCTAAGAAATCCATGCCCAAACCAATCATAATTACAATACTGAAAGCTAAAGACAAAGAAAATTTCTTGAAATTAGCTAGTGAAAAATGATGTATTACTTGAGGGAACAACAATTTCAATGATTGTTGATTTCTCATCAGAAACTTTGGGGGCTACAAGGAAGCAGATAACAAGAACTGAAACCCAGACTTCTATTACCAGCTGATATCCTAAGGAAGATTAAATAAAGACATTCTCAAGATGAAGGAAAGCTAAAAGAATCTGTTGTCAGCAAACCTGCTCTAAAATATTTGCTAAAGGAAGTTCTTCAGACAGAAGGGATATGATATAGAAGGAATCTTGAAACATCAGAATGTAAGAAATACAAGGAAGATGCTAACTATCTCAGTAAACATAAATGACTATTCTTCTCATCTTTAGTTCTTTAAAATAAGTCAATGGTTAAAAACAAAAATTGTAACATTGTTGGATGACGTTTTAAATATATGCAGATGCAATGTATAGATAACTAAAACATAAAGGGCAGGGACTAAAGGGACGTATATGGTAGTAAGGTTCTATACTGAACTGTCAGTGCTAAGCTATTGATTCTACACAGACAGTGAAAACTTAGTATGTATTTTGTAAATCACTAGAGCAACCTCTAACAAAACTATATAAAGAGATAGTAATCCAAAAATACAGTAAAGGGAGATCTCATGGAAAATGGACAAGAGGAAGCTTCAGTGGTCAGTCCCTCCACAAAAAACAAAAACTGGGGAAAAACTCAACTATTATCATAATCAACCATTTTGGAACTCTGGAACCTGACCAGACACAGCAAAGAGGGGAGTGTTCATGAAGGGAAAGCCTGCTAAAATTTGATAACACAGAGTGTGCATGAACCAACTCCCGTTTGCCATTCCTCAGCCCCAGTGAGGTTATGAAAAGGGCAGCCCATTTTCCTGAAATGGCTGTATGGTGCCAAGGTGGGCAGTAAGGACCTTGTCTCCTAAAAATCTGAGGTTGTGCATTTTGGTTGGTCTTGGTGATTCCATAAGGGACCAGCTCAGAGGCATGCCTTTCTTTTGACCCTCTTAGGAATATTTAAAGCAACAGGCATACTTCTTTTTTGAGCCAGACATTGAAGGAGCTCTCCATCAGGTTACTGGCTTAGGCTGTTTTTCTTTGAGTTTTGAGAGTTCTTTTTACATAGTCTAGATATAAGCCTTTTGTTGGGTATGTGATCTGCAAGTATTTTCTCCCAAAGTGTAGCTTGTCTTTTCATTGTCTTGACTGTGTCTTTGGCAGACTGAAAGTCCTTAATTTTGATGAAGTACAATTTCTCAACTTTTTCTTTAATGGATCATGATTCTGATGTCATTTCTAAGAACCCTTCACCTAACACCAGGCCATAGAGATTTATATTTTATCTCTAGATCTATGACCCATTTTGAGTTAATCTTTGTGTAAAGTCTGATTTTTTGTTTATGGCTGGCCAATTTTTCCATCACCATTTGTTGTAATACTGTTGTTTCTCTATTTGCACCTATGTCAAAGATCAAATGGCCTTATTTTTGTGGTCCTATTTCTCCATTTACTATCTTGTTCCATTATCTGTGTGTTTATCCTCTTGCCAGTATCATACTGTCTGGATATCTATAACTTCATAGTCAGTCTTAAAATCAAGTAGTTGCTTCTTCTTTGTCCTTCTTTAAAAAAAAACTGTTTTCATTATTGAAGTTCCTTTGTCCACCCATATAAATTTTGGAATTGGCTCATCTATATCTACAAAAATTCCTGTTGGGAAGTTTTATTGGATTTAAGTTTAGGTTAGTTTTGGGAGGAACTGATAGCTTGACTATGTTGAGTCTTCCAATCCATCAACATGGTGTGTTCCTCCACTTATTAAGATCTTCCATGATTTTTTTCATCAGAGTTTGTAGCTTTCAGCATTCAGATCTTGTTCATTATCTATCATATTTATACCTAATAGAACTATAGGTATAATATAACCTAATAATATACCCAATAGAATTATACCTAAGTATTTCATTTTAGGGAAACTACTGTAAATGACTAGTGTTTTAAAATTTCAGTTTCCAGTTGTTCATTGCTTGACTATAGAAATACAATAGATTTTTATGTATTACCTTTATATCCTACAACTTTCCTAACCCCATTTATTCGTTCTGTGGGGTTTTTCCCTGGGACTTTCTATATAGAAAATTTTAGGTCATCTATGAATAAAGGAAGTTTTAATGTTTTCTAATCTGTATGCCTTTTATTTCTTTGCTAAGACTTCCAGAACTATGTCAAGTAAGAACTGGTTAGGACAAATATCCTTGCCTTGTTCTTGAACTTAGGGAAAAAGCATTCAATTTTTCACACACACACAGCATCCATACAAATATATATGTATTTATAAATATGCATAAATTTATATATATACATGTATATTAAAATGAAGGCAAAATAAGGACACTTTCAAACAAACAAATCTGACACAAACCTGAGGGAATGCATTACAAGTAGACTCGTACTAAAAGAAATTCTAAAGGAGGTTTTAAATATATCAAATGCAAAGACAGAAGTTATAACTTGGGGAGAACATCACAGAAGAGATGACATCTCAAGAGCTTCTCAGAGAGTGATTAAAAATGATCAGGAGTGAACCAGAAGGTGGGGATGGCTGTGGAAGGTGGCAGAGAAAGGACATCCCAGACAGAGGGGATGGTCTGAACAAAGGGACAGAGGACAAATTTGAACTTTAACCCAAAGAAAAGGGAACCATTAAAGGGTTTTTTAATGGGACAGTTTATGGTCAAAACTGTGAGCAGCTTCTCACTTAAGTGGCAGAGATAATTTAAAGTGGAGATATAGACCTCTGTTTGTAGTCTAGGGCTAGAATGTGCATGGAAGGAAACAAAGCCAGTAGCTAGCAGAAAAACAAAGAGTAAACTGGAATAAATCTTCAAAAACTACTAAAAACTTCTGTGAGAATGAAATATGAGTGTAGTGTATGAATGAGGACAGATAAGAGTATGATAACAGTGATACAGTGGAGATAAGTGTTCATGCATAGAATTTTAATGGGTTCCTAGATCCTTACAAGTTCATTCTTTAATTCTAGATTATGATGCTCCAAGTAAAGGACTGATAAAGGTCTATGGTATAGGGACTTCTAACAATTCTGTTGGTATAGATTCTATACCTTACCTTCATTTGTGTTTCAAATGGTGTTTGTGCCAAGAAAGGAGGTTGTCCCACCAACATTTCAAAAAGAATGACACCAACACTCCACCAATCACATAACTGTGAATGGCCTAAAATGAGATACCAAAGTGATGGTTATTCATAAGCACTTAAAAGTGCTCAGTTAATACAATCAAAATTAATACTAAGTCACCAATTTATTTTGTAAAACTAATACTTTATTGTAAAACCCCAAAATAAGCCATACGTAAGTTTGAGCTGGTGCAAAGGAATATTGAGATTATGATATAAACATTTTACCTGTTCGCAACAACACTTCAGGTGCAATATAATTGGGAGTCCCAACCAAAGAATGTGCTAGACATCGCTGGTGCTGGCGTGCAGCTCTCCGCTCCAGTGGCTTCAGTCTATCTCCACATCGACAGTTAGAGGGGTCACCCCATTCATTACTGAAATCCATGCTATCCTGCCGTGGATGGTCACCTATATAGTTAAAAACAAAACAAAACAAGAACAAGAGTATACCTAAAGTCTGTTTAATCTTTTGACATCATGGTTTACAGTTAACAACATTCTCCCCTTGTTGACAAGCTAAGACAATGTATGCCAAATCACTGATGGTATTTATTAATGACTAGACCTGCACTCTTCAGATATCAATAGGACAAGTTCTACACTAAGAAAAATTAGCCTAAGATGCAGTAATTTACTCAATATTAAATGATAATAAAAGTCATGAGTAAACAGGATTGAAAATGTTATTCAGACTTTTCCCCAGTACTACTCTGGACAAAGTTTCAAACAAATTAGATTTGTATTTCATTCATTCAGCAAATGACAATAATAAACACAGTATTCTTTTGTAAACTGACTATACTTCAATAAAACATATATTTAAAAAGTATTCTCTCAGACAGCTTCTCTGCAGGGGAGAAGTACAACACACAAATGCATATAATAAGAAACATAGTGATGTATCACATACAGAGAATCAACATGGGGTAATAAGGCAAATGTGCTCAGGTGGCTTGGGAAGACCAACTGAGATGACATTTGTTAAAAAAATAAAATTAAAAAACAAGAGGAACTCAACCATTTGAAAGCTAGAGCAAGGCATTCTGTATACTCACAACAGTACAAGAGGGAAGACCAGTGTTGTTAGTAAAGAGGAGAATGGTAGGAAATGGAGCAGAAGTCAGTGCACACGGGTTTTGCAAGCAAAAGAAATGGTTTGCCTTTTACTCCAAGTACAGTGGGAAGATAGTGGGGAGTTTGAAGCAAGTGAATGACAAGGTCTGATTTATGTTTGAAAAAGAAAACTGCTGTGTAAAGAATAGATTACAGAGAGGACAAGGGTGAAAAGAGACCAGGTAAGAGGCTCACAGTTAAGCTTTGGACTATGATGGTAATAGTGCAGATGGAAAAAAGTAAACAGATTCAGGATATATTCAGAGGTGGAGTAAGCAGGACTTACTGGGGATTAGATGTGGAGGGTATGGGGAAAAGAGAATCAAGGTTAACTAGGTGGATGGTGGTGGTAGTTTACTAAAATGGGGTAATTTGGAGGGGAAACAATATGGAGGGAGAGAAACTAAAAGTTGTTTATTGGCAATGTTAAGTTTGAAAAGCCTATTAGGAATCCTTGTGAAAGGAAGAGGCCATTTCTGAAGAGAGAGATTTGGAAGTCATTGATGTAGAAACAGTAATTAAAGCCATGACTGGATGAAATCACTTAGGAAAAAAATATCTGAAATTAACCTAAAAGTAAGCATCATCTGGGATGTTTGATTGAAATACAATTTCTACCTTCGAGTGGGGATTTTCAATCAGAAGACTGGAGTAGAGCCTAAGAAGTGTACTTTTCAGAACACTAAGTAATTCAAGTGAATCTAGGGAGATGTGAAATTACATTAAACTGAACATTAAAGTAGGTTCAGATGTCTCAGTTCTATCCACTTAATGTCAATCTACTTGTGTTCACAGAAGCACAGCAGGCTTCAGGGGACTGCTATGAGCATTAAATTAGAATATACATAAAGCACCTAGTCAGTAATAAGTATTTAACAAATGTTACATTGAACTATACTTCCATTAGTGCTTGGAGGGACCTTGATGAGGCAGTGTGGTATAGAAATAACACGGGCCCTGCAAGCAGATAAACCCGGGTTCAAAGCCTAGCCCTTACACTTATTTTCTGTCTAACCTTGGGCAAGTTTCTTATTCTAAGCCTCAGTTTCTTCACTCTACCTCACAATGACGCTGTGAGGATTAAACAGAATCATGTACGTAAAGTGTTTAAACAAGTTGTGAATTCTCATACAATGCAGTCCTAAATAGCTGTGAAAATAAATGTTACATGCAGTAACATAGATGAATCTCAAATAAGAATACATATAAAATGATTACATTTAAATAAAGGTTCAAGAGTAGGCAAAAGGAAATAATACATTGTTTAGGGATATAAACATATGTGGTAAAAGTATAGAGAAAAGTAAAGAACTTGATTATAGAGTTCTAAAATAAAGGTTACCTCTATGGAGGAAAGAAAAGGAAGTGATTGTTTTGGGACTTCAAAAGGACTGATAATCTAATTCTTAAAAAGGACTGATAATCTAATTCTTAAGATGAATGGTGAGCATGGGGCTTCATTTCCAAATTATTTTCAAAATGTTATTTGTCTGACATATTTCAAATTAACAAAATGTAAAGAGGTTAACTCAAAAATGTTAATGATATTTAGAAATAATTGATTTTAACACACTCTTTCATTTTATAAGTCTAAGTGTCTAAAGGATTCATCCACATTTATCCAATGGAGTCAAGACTTGTCCCAGGACTTCTGACTCCCATCCAGTGATACCATCTTACATTTCACTGCATTAATAAATCATATAAACACATACAAATTTTATGATTTTACTCACCACTCTGATAGTACTTAGAATCATGTGTCCATCTGAAGCCAGTGCAGAGGCCGAAGTCAGTCAATTTAATATGACCATCACGATCAATCAAAATGTTATCAGGTTTAATATCTCTATGGATAAAACCCATTTTATGAACACTTTCAACTGCACAGGTAAGTTCTGCTGTGTAGAATCGTGCCAGATTTTCTGGGAAGATGCCCATCCTAATTAATAGGCTCATCATATCACCCCCAGGAATATAGTCCATTACAAAGTATAAATTGTCCTTATCCTGGAATGAATAATAAAGACGAACTACCCATTCATTGTCAGCTTCGGCCAGAATGTCTCTCTCAGCTTTAACATGAGCAACTTGATTTCGAAGCAGAACATCTTTCTTTCGAAGAGTTTTTGTTGCATACAAAGCCTTAGTATCTACTTTTCTTGCTAGACAGACTTCACCAAATGCTCCTATTCCTAATGTCTTTATCTTCACAAACATAGACTTGTCCATTTTAGCCCTCTTAAGACGGATGTAATTAGACTCTTTTTGGCAAAGCATCTTTCTCATTTGATCTTGGGCATCTTGAGATAATCCAACCTAGGCAAATAAACTAAATATTAAATGAGGAATGATCTTCTATACTGAATATTAAGAAATCACTTAGAAGAAATTCAGGCATATATTTATAGGTTAAATGCATAATAGTTTTTAATAAAGCATGTTAGAAATCTAGAATATATTTCAGAGAAAATTAATTATCAAAAGTGCAGCTTAAGGGATAGTTAACAGGATACACAAGGTAGGTATATATGCAGAGTCTGCTGTGGAGAGCAAGAAGATGATACCAATGGTCAGCTTTCTACTCCTTTCTAATGCACTCAAAAAATGCTCCCAATGTGCAGTAACCAAACATGTTAACATGCACCCTCATCTATCTCTCCATGCATATTCATCACAAACTACACAATTAGATTGCCTTCATTATATGCTTCTCTTTGTGGAATGCCTACGCCTCAAATATTCTTCCTTTCACTTTATCCTTCATGAAAAGAAATTCTTCCACTCCAGCTTCATTTATTATAAAAAAAAACCTGATGTATTAAGAATAAAAGAGTGTATTCTCTAACCTAACCATTCATTAATAGTCTTTTATTTTTCCCAAAGCACTAGAGTAAGGGTAAGACTCACAGCCACCACTAACGCAAAATGCAAAGGGTATGTATGTCCTACCTTATTTAAAAGGGACAACTTGTTTTATTACAAGGAATCTTTTAGATATTTTGGAACGTTTCAAAGAATAGTCAGTGTGACTTATGAAGATACCAAAACCAGATAAAAACAAAAACCAACTTCTAAGTAGACATGGAATACCTGGATTTAGAAGGAAGGAGCAGTTTATTTTTCACTAGTTAATAAAGAGTTAATTAAGGGTTTAAATTTAAAAAAAGAATCTGATTTGAAAAGGAGAGTATAATTCTAGAAATGCAAGACTAATTAAAATATAGCAACTTCATGCTTATGTTAGGATGCGCATTTACATGCAAAATCTTTTGAGAGGTGGCATGCCAGACTTAGTAAATAACTGTTTCTCTTAAAATCTTACTTGCCTACACAGTAATGGAGGCTACAGAAGTCAGCAAAGCTTCCAACACCATAAAAGTTTAAATCAGCTATTAGTGGAAGTGAAGAGGAAAAAGGAAAAATAAACTAAGAAAATACATACAGAGAGACTTTAGTAAGAAATCCTAAGAGCTAAAAATATGGATAAGTCATACAGGTTATCATGGTATTTCTAATCTAACAAAATTCAGTTTATAACAGGAATAACCATACTGTGAAATTAGATTTAGAAAAATGATTTTAAAAGAATGGTCTCTCAAGTTACATGAGGAGGTTTTATCAAATTTAAGCCTCTTGGATTTTAAGCAATAGATACAAGATTCAGAGTCAAACCTTTGAACTACAAGCATATGATAAAAACAATAATGATAGCACCACCATAGTATCTAGTGAGGAGATCTATATGGAATCACAGTAGATACTAGTCTGAAGTGTTTACTTATTCTGATCTCCTTTCAGTAGAGTCTGATTTAATACTTTCAGCACATTTTCCCAGACATTATAAAAATAAAATTAGAAGGGGAAATACCTGAAAGGAGATATCTCTGACACTTTCTAATAAGACCAACCTGATGAATAAACCCCTAAGCCCAAAATTACTATAAGTAAAAATAAATGTTTCATAAGTTTATCAAGAGATGGGACCCAGATATTTCTAGTTTAACTTAAAATGTTATAAGATAATGTGTAAACTCTAGAAAATAACCTTTGCTCTAGCTTCCATTAAGGGATTCTGTATACCTTAACTGCACACTGTAAACTGTATCTTTCTTAATTTATTACAACTTTATTATAGGAAATTCTGAGTAAATCTTGAAATACTAAATGAAATGCTATAATCAAAAGTACTTTAATGTTTACTGACTTTTAAATAATTGGTAATATATTTAGCATAAAAAGAAAGAAAAACAGTAGACCACAATAGTTTAAAATAAGCACCAAGCAAATACATGATCTAGTATTTAAAAAATGGACATTTTAAAAGGTTTTACCCGCATCATTTCGTTCTCTAACTGTTTTTTACGATGTAGACGCTGCTGATGAGATTTGAGTACATTTTCTACATGTTGTTCCATAAAGAATTTAAATGCCTGAGGAGAATAACTTTGAATACGAGATTCCCTTCGCTCTTCATCTTTCTTGTTTTTCCTAACGGTGATGGGTGAAGTGGTAATCTGTTTCTTTTCTTTATCTCCATTATCAACATTTTCATAACTTTTTTCACCCTCATCTTCCTTGGGTAAGCTCGGCTGATCCTCTTTGCTAGATTTATTGATTGATTCATATGGAGAAACAGATGGGTTTTGGTGTAGCAGATGTTTTGGATAAGGTGGTGGTGGACCTTGATAGTTTGGAGCTTCAGCAACAGGCGGCATAACAGTCATATTTGAAGTGGTACCCTCAGAAAAAGGAGTAGGTTGAACAGTTTGAATTGGCTGTGGTATCCAAGAAGGGTGTGTAGGTGCTAAAGCAGTCTGTAGCTCTGGTTTTAATACACGTATACTTTTCACAGGTTGTTGAATGGGAGCTGGTGTAATAGCAGTGACTGTTGTAGCCGAGGGCTGAGAATTAGCAGAATGACTTGTTCTATTTCCTAATGGGTTATTAAAAGAATTTGACCTCACTGGTATGTTAGGCTGCCATGTAGGGATTTCATGCCCACTGCTTGGGGATGATTGGGCTGGAGCAGAAGATGACTGAGGCCAAGTTGTTTGCAGTCCAGGTACATTAATGTTATAAACCTCCGTGTTATGACTGTTTCTGTTTGGCACCATCATAGATTGAGGAATGCTTCCATTTGTATATGATGAAGGAGCAGCAGACCCCCCTGTCTGTAAAGCAGAAGGGCTTTGTCCATTAGCTGGGGTCAGAGGATATGGAGGGGGCGGCTGCCGATTCACAGTGCCAGCAGGGACAACATTTTGGTGTATCATAAAATCAGTCTGACCACTACCATTCTGAATTCCAGGTCTCCCTGGTGGAAAGTTAAATTTGTTAGAACTCTGCATGATGATTGGTTGTCTGCCAACAGGAACAGAATTAATGCCTCTCTGTCCCTGATTAGGAGGGTTCATTGGGGACGTGTTAAGAGGTGGTGGAGGATAGCCCTCCTGCCAGGCTCCAGGTGGAACAGGAGAGATTCGGGAGATTACGTATTCCATGTTCCCAGAATAGCGCTTTGTTTGAGAGTTTGGTTCCCATGATGGGGGAGGTGGAGTTGTACCTCTTGGAGGGGGAGTCTGGCCTCTTGGAGGTGGTGGAGGAGTGACACTCCTTACTTGAGGAGGTGGTGGGGGGTTCACTCTCTGTCCGTTGCTAGGGTGAGCTTGAGCAAATGCTGTTATACCAGATCCTGACAAAGGTCTTCCTACATCTGTCTGTGAGTTGGGACTTTCAGAACGATAGGCCACACTTTCTCCTAGCGGTGGGCCATGTCTCTGAGGAACTAAGGATTCTTTAGAACCTTTCCAGCTTTGTTTGCGGTTAACTGATTGTTGCACACTCCCTAAGGTAATAAAACAGAAAAAAAAATGTTTTTAACCTCCTACTTTTAAAGAATTTAGCTTGGAATTCTACTACTACTAAATGATAACTCTCTTTCAAGAATCATAAAAATCAAATTTCAAGTATGTGGTTTTATTTTACCTTTTAAATTTTTAATTATTTTTGACTAGGTAATACATTCTCATAGTTCAAAATTCAAGAGGTGCAAAAGGATACCCAACTCTGTCCCTTAGCCAACCAGTTTCCTTCCCTGAAGGTAATCAATGTCATCAGTAAGAAATTTTAGGGATACATAAGTAGATAGTATACCTCCCATACATACTCTTATGCCTGGTTCTCATTGAAAATGTTAAGATTCTGTATCAGTACATAAAGTGTTTCCTCACTTTAAAAAAATGTTGTTATAGTTTTTTACTGTATGGATGTACCCAAATTTATTTAATGTCTCTCCACTGATGGCCATTAAAATTGTTTCTAGTGTTTTGCATTATTACCCTTTGCTGCCTCCCCCAAAAAAGCAATGAAAAATTTTGTATAGACATCATTTCATTTATATATATTAAGTAGATTCATTATTAGAGAAGTGGCATCATTGAGCAAACGATGTGTCCATTTGTAATTTAGATAGACACAACACTAATTTTAAATACATTCCAGTATGGCTTTTACAACAGGAAAAAGACAGCAGGGAGATAATTAGCTGAACACTAAATAAGATAGAGATTTTACAAAATCTCTCTTTAATGAAATTTCCAAATAAATTAAACAGGCAAGAAAACATATGACACCAAAAAAAAAAAAAAGAAGCATTTAAAATAGTCTGGCTACTTAGAACAATATAATACACTTAACATATATTAAAAATACATTTGTATAAAATACAATACATATAAATAATACATTCCAGAAGGATTAAACATTTAAATGTTAAAGATGGAACCATACAAATACTAGGAAAAAGCCAGTGAACATTCAGTAATATTGGGGTACTTCTCTGTACCTCCTGGGAAGGTCTTCCCAAGTATGACAAAGGTTGAGAACATACAGTAAAAGACTGACAGATTTAAATATATAAAACACTTAGCACCATTCAACCAACTGTGATATTGTGACTGAAACAGAAACAAGCTATCCCATGTGTTATCAGCTGAACTGTGTCCCTGCCGAAAATTCAGGAAGTCCTAACTCCCAGTACCTCAGAATCTAACTGTAGTCGGAGATAAGGCCTTTAAAGAGGTAACTGAGGTCATCAGGGTGAGCCCTAACTGAATATGACTGGTATCCTTATAAGAAAGGAAATTTGGACACGGAGAGACATCAGACACATGCGCGTGCAGAGGGACGACCATGTGAGGACCTAGTGAGGAGGTGGCCATCTGCAAGCCATGGAGAGAGGCCTCAGGAGAAACCAAACCTGCTGTCTCTGATCTCAGACTTCCAGCCTCCAGTCTGTGTATTTTGTTATGGCAGCCCTAGCAAACTAATGTACCAAGTCACTAAAGCCAACAAGATATTTTCTGGTCCTCACCTTGGTTGACCTCTCTTTCTTTGTAGTATTTGGCATTTTTGATATTCCCTCCGCTTGAAACATTCTCTTCCCTTGGCTTTCAAGACACTAGAAATCTTAATAGTTTTTTTTCCTTCCTTGTTAGCTAATTCTTCTGTCTTTGCAGGCTTATCCTCTCCTACAAGCTACTAAGTAATAGGCTTGGTTCTAGGCCATCTTGTCATTTTTGTCTATGTTATCTCCCTTAGGTGACCTATTTCATACGCAAGACTAATTAATATATATATATCTAGCTCCCTACCTGACATTTCACTTGGATAACTCACTCTATGAACCTAACTCAACCTTAAGTCCAAAACCAGACTTACGATCCTTCTCCACCAAATCTTGACCTCCCTTAGCATTCCCTTTCATAACGTGAGGTATCACCATCCATTTTTCTAAGCCAAAAGCCTAAGAGTCATCCCACTCCATTATCACCCCTATATGCAATCTACAGCCATGTCTTTGTCAACTTTACTCCTCCTATCTCCTTCCTAATGCATTCAGTTTTCTCCACTGCCATCACTCTAGTCCAGATAACCTTCATTTTCTGTAAACTATTTCTTATCAAGTCTATACAGATACCCTCCCTTGTTTTCTCCGATCCGTTCTCATCCACTGGAGCTATCATTTTGAAACACAAATCTAATCATATCATTACTCTGCTTGAAATGTTTCCATAACTTCCTGCTGCTCTTAAGGTAAAATCAGTACAGTCCTGTATAGTCAGGCCTCTATGTAATTCTCCATTCATATCTCATACTCTTGTTTTCAGTGCTCTAGCCACTTTCATTTCTTCGAATGTGGCATCAAAACCTGCCAGACAAGCCATGCAGAGGAACATGCTTCCTCACTAAGCCCATCCCCATTAAATCTTGTCTTTCTTCAGATATCAGCTCCATTATCAGTTCATAGGAAAGTTTTCTTTGCACTCTTTATTAGGTCCAAAATCCCTCTATTATATGAGTCTATAGTACCACATACATTTTCCCTCTTCATTCATACTTAGTCATAATTCTACATGTATTTGTGTGAGTATTTGAGCTCCCTTACTAGAATCTCAGCTCCACAAAAGGGTAAGAACTTTACACCCAATGCTAAGCAAAGGTCATGAAACAGTGGTTGATCAATAAAAATTTGTTGAATGAAACAATGAATAAATTAGGCTTCTTATAAATCAATTTAAAAAGACAAACACAAGATTAAGAAAGAATTAAAAGGTCAATTTACAAATAATCAATAAATAAATGTTCAGCCTTACCAGTGACCAAAGAAGTGTGAAGGTAAAATGATAGTATTTTCACAGCCATTATATATCCAAAAAGGATAATATCTAGGATTTACAAATATAGGCATTCTCATATTAAACTGATTGGGAGAATTTAAGTTGGTAATATCTTTCTGTACAGCAATACAGGCATACCTCGGAGATGTTGTGGGTTTGGTTCCAGACCAGCACAGAAAAGTGAATGTTGCAGTAAAGCAAGTCACACAAATTTTTTGGTTTCTCAGTGCATATAAAAGTTATGTTTACACTCTACTGTAGTCTATTAAGTGGGCAATAAATAGCACTATAATTAAAAAACAATGTACATACCTTAATTAAAAAATACTTTATGCAAAAAAAATGCTAACCATTATCTGAGCCTTCAGCAAGTCATCTTTACTGGTGAAGGGTTTAGATATTCGAGCATTACTGAAATATGACAAAAAGACATGAAGTGAGCAATTGCTGTTTGAAAAATAGAACTGACAGACTTGCTCAATGCAGGGTTGCTGTAAACCTTCAATTTAAAAAAAATGAAATATATGCAAAGTGCAATAAAGTGAAGAAGCACGATAATATGAGGTACGCCTGTAAGAAAAACTTCATAAATTTTTGTAAGTTTTTGAAAACTTACTTTTACCAAATCATCAGGAATGTACAAAGATTTACAGCAGTGCTGTCTATAATGGCAAAAAAAAAAAAAAAAAAAAAAGGAAACAAGGCAAATGTCAAAAAAGTAAGAGAATGGTTAAATAATGTATGTGATAAATCTAAATGTAGCTAATTACTTAGGCCATTTAATAATAAGGAAAGTTATAGATGGTATACTAAGTGAATAAAGTAGGTTTTAATATGAAGCCATTTTTTTGCTTAAACAAGAATTGAAATACACACTTATAAACGCACTCAGGTTTTCCACAGGAAAAGACTGAGAAACAAAACATAACAAAACCTTGTGGGTATTAATAGTGGTGTTTTCTTTTTGCTTATTTACTTTCTAAATATTTATGATGAACATGTTTTACTACAAAAAGAAGATTATATATATATAAAAAAGGAAGAGTCTGAATGATGGTATTTATGGTCAAAAAGAAATATGTTAGTTGCATTATAACCAATCAAGGAGTTCTCAACCTAGACTGCTGCTTTTCAGAATTATCCATGGAACTTTACTGCCCTATCTGCAAATTCGTTTTTGTGTGACACTGTATAATGTTATTATTCTAGCTTAAGACTTTCACTCACTGTGATGCTTTTAACAATGCCTAAGACAAAACATTTTATATACTTAAATATTTTCAAATATTATAAGATAAGAGACGAGGAAAAACACTTGATTAATCACCTGGCTTCATGTTGGCATTGATAGGTCTGGCAGCTGCTGCAGCCATTTGTTCCCGCCGAGGATCCTGGTAACTCATTTTACTAATAAATTCAATTGCAGCTTCTATACTTCTGTTATTAGTTTTCTGAAGAGCTTGTATAACCATATCCTGGTAAGAAGTTAAAAAAGAAGAAACAAAATTTAAATCTTATAATTAATAAGAAGGAAAGAACACTACAACTTCCACTAGAGAAATTCATAATATTGAAGAACAAGGCCCCAAGCCATAATATTAATGTCTTGATTATGAAACTACTACAGGGTGGAGGGGCAAGGGAGAGGTAGGGGATTAAGAAGAACAGACTACTTTACATTGTGCATAAAATAAATAAGCTGCAAGGGTATCGTGTACAGCACAGAACGACTATAAAAACCCATACGATCTCAAATTACTAAAGAAAACAAAACAAGCCCTCAAATCCTTCAAATGGTCCTTTAATATTTTCACCTTCATGTAACAAATTACTATTTTCTTCTAGGGTTCTTCTTCCAGCTACAGTCACAGCAACATGATTCTAAATCTCTCATTCTTAACTTCATTCTTGTGTAAACAAACAGAGACTATCAGATTGTTAGAAGGGCACCAATCAACACACTGGGAAGCATTCTCGTATTGTTAAAGCACTTTTTAAAGCATCTTTGCCACTGTGTTTACTAGTAAAAGAGCTATGTAGTCCTGGTTCCTATCTTAAGAGCTTACATTTTCAGAGAATTTTATTTACAGGGACACAAATACAGGACAAATGGTAGAAGAAAACCATTCAGACTATATATATATATATATATATATATATATGATAATGTGATGAAGACTTTAGAAGGTTAGATGGTACGAAGGAAAAAGCAGGGAGTCCAGAATCAAATGGAACTGAGTTTGAGTTCTAGCAGCTTCTCATCACTATACTTTGTCTTTCATGCTTAGAAGCAAAAATACATTCCAGTGATTGTAGATTTATGTGCCGCAATTTAGAACCATGTGAACTTTGGTAACTTACTTATTAACATTTCAGAGCTCAATTTCTTCATCTGTAATTCACTTACAGATCTGATGTGAGGATTAAATAAGAAAACATGTAAAAGCACATAAGCACAGTGTCTGGAGCTCAGATATGGGTTGTCCTCCTGGCTCTGTTCCTTGTCCTTTATGTTACATGTAAACACAAATTATACACTACCATGCAGAAAGTATACTGACATGCATTTTTCAAGAGGGAGGCAGCTACTTACTTGTCCTAGAGGATTAGGTATTTCAAACAATATTTTAAAATGAGAAATGGCTTAGTAAGACTAATGGGTGAACAGGCTACTGATAGATGATCCTCTTATGTGAAATGCCCAGAGATGATTACAAGACCAACCAAAAAACAGACTGCAGCAGAGACTTGTTGCCTACTCAAGATCCATTCTCCCTTCTTGGAAAAAGTTATTGATTTTGTTGGAAGAAGTTTTCCTTATACCGACACTGGCCACATGACAATTCTGACCAATGAGACAAAAAACCAAGGATTTCTGGAAGAATGTTGCTATCTCTGATTTAGGTATTTGTCCTTCCTGCATCTTGTTTCCTAGACAATAGATATGACACCTGTGCTACAGCAAGTTGCCACCAAAAGGAAAATTCAAGAGATTCCTAAGAGTCCTAGATTCTGAATATTTTTAAGAGACTGAACCAATACTAGCTATATAAACTGAATCACTATTTTGTTTAAAGCATTCTTTAAAAAAAATTTTTTTTGAGGTACAGTTTACAATGTTGTGTCAATTTCTGGTGTACAGCACAATTATTCAGTCATACATGAATATACATATATTCATTTTCATATTCTTTTTCATGATAAGCTACTAAAAGATACTGAATATCTTTCCCTGTGCTATACAGCATAAACTTGTTTATCTATTTTATATATACCAGTCAGTATCTGCAAATCTCGAACTCCCAGTTTATCCCTTCCAACCCCCTCCCCCTAGTTTAAAGCATTCTTATTTGGATTTTTATTAAAAGCAACCAAACTCAATCCTTAACTGGTAAAAGGGTATATTGTGGTCACATTTTATGCTAATCAGAGTTTGCAAATTTGTAGTGAGATACAAAGTCTCCCTTTACGTGCAAATTTAAAATAATACATATCATCCAATTTAAATTAAAATTCACAACTTTATTTATTTATTTACTTTCTTAACTTTAAAATTGGTTAAACTAAGTCAACTGTAACTGTATTTATGCTATTATCACATGGCAGTGCCATCTCAGTTGATAAGAAAAATGGCATCCACCATCCTTTTTCAACATTGTGGAAACCATAGTCTTAAACGCACTAGAATTTCAACCTGTCATTTTAGTGATTATTATGCTGGGACTTATTCTTGAATTTTATTGCTGTATGTTAAAATACTTTTTACATCTGTAACAATATCAACCAATTGTTCCCTTAAGTGGGGTGTTAGTGCCAGTGTGAAAAAGAGTAACTTCAAATCAGTAACTTTGAAATAGAAGTCTTATGTGATTATGTCCATATAACCATACTTTTGTTTTTCATGCTTAGAAGCAAATATTCACTCCAGTGATTGTAGATTTATGTGCCCCAAGAATGCATCAATCCTATTTAACATTTATTCCTACGAAGAAATTAATCTTGAAATATTTGAGGTTTTAATTTTACAGAGCACCAGGAACATGTTCTCAAAATAATGCAACTGCCTTGACTTTGTGTAAAGGAAAAGATTAGGGTTTATGAAATGATAAAAACAATGAAGTAAAAACTGGTTAAGGATCTTGAATAAATTCTGCAATATAATGGGAAGCTATCAGAATCAATGATTCAAGAGGTAGTAGAAGTAAATTGCCATATTCTTTATACCACTATGAGTATAGATAATATCATTCCTTCATTATTTGGATAAATGAGGATTGATAAACATCTAAATGCTTTTAATAAAGCAACCTTGCTTAAGGGGTTATTAATGTCATAAGGTAAACAATTTTGAAATGTGTGATTTCAGTAAAGCTAACATATTTTTGTGATGCAAAACAATTATTGTTACTATGGCCAACAAATAAAGAATAGGGCATTGACCAACATCTGACACTTCTTAAAGCTGTCTATGTTGGAAAGAATTTTTATGTTCCTTAGAGGTATGGACCATCTTTGGTATAATTCACTATCCTGACTGACAGGTTCACACACAGTAAGAGCTTTATAAATACATATTTACTGATGTGACTTATCTAACATACACATTACTACTTAAGGGCCTTCATAGCCATGTGATTTTCTAAACTTCCTTTCTCCAGCAACATATAAGAGGAAAGATGAAGAGCAATGATTCAGCCTTCTCTGTATTCTTGCCTTTAGGCTAAGGGATTAGGAAGAAAGTGCTCTAGAGAATCTCCGTTCAAGCCATTTCCTTAATCCTCCAACTACTAACCAGAAAAACATACCAGGTCCTCTTCTCCTCTTTTTCTCTGTACTTCCTGGTGCAAATTCAATATTTTTAGAATAGTTAAGTATAAAAATAATAGGAAGTAATATTAATCAAATGGATGAAAAGAATCAGCCAGAAAGAAAAATCTTTTTTTCTTCCTAGTTTAGTTGTAAATCTCCCTTTTCAAATCCATTACTATAATGCATATTTAGGTTCTCATTTTTTAATTTAAATTGAGAGATATCTGAAAATGTGGTCACTAAAATATTACTAACAAGGTGAAGTAATTTTAAGGGTAATTATTTTTGTGTAGTGGAGCTAAAGGTAATTTTTAGTTTCCCCTTCATACTTTTAAATTTTTAACAGGGAATAGGTATCACTTTTATAATCAGGAAAAAAGTTACTAGAATTTTGAAAGAAAATGTAATCAGTGCTTGATTATTCACATTTAGTTATATTTTCCATGGCCAATTTTTATCTAAAATGATTTCTACCAACTAAAATATTCATATAAATTATGTTATCATGGAAAATAAATTCTATTAACGACCTAAACAAGATATGATTAAATATACAGACTATAAAAACTTTCAAAAATGAGTTCTGAAGGTAAATATTAAAGACAGCAATAATTAACACAAATTGAAATTTCATCAAAATAAACCTTTGATCAACAAGTAAATTTTTAGTTTTTGTGAATTTAAGATTTGGGTATGAGAGTGATGTGAACATAACTGCTTAATGATATCTAATTGTATTTCTTTCTCTGTAGGATAAACTTAAATTTCATGTCCTTAGAGCTGTCATTTCTACAACAGCCACTCAGCTCACCAGAGCTCCTGTCACACACAGATGTCCTTACCCTGCCCTAACCTGTGGTTTTCCTCACCTGCACTTCCACTCTGACTTCATGCCACGACCTTTCAAATCCCAGAACCACAGAGAAAACTAAACAAATAATCATTATTTTGTTTTAATAATTAGTGGAAGTGTAAACAACATTCTTTGCTGATAGAATATACAAATATGCATACACAGTTAAATTCTCTCAAACATTAAGGCAGGAGATCACCTAAAAAGTGTTATGTAGTATAAGGTAAGAAAAATCCTTTCCTTTTGTTTTTAAAAATTCTTACCTCATCAAATCCAGCAGCTTGCAAGTCTTGAAGCATTTGTGGATTAACTTCTGAAGCACTCCGGCTTGTTTCATTTGCAAATGGTTGTAGAGAGTTCCGAATTTCCAGCAAGGCTTTATGATGCGTCCCAAACTTGGGTGGATTTCTGACTTGTCTTGGATCTTCAGTTGACATTTTCCCCATGTTATGCTCAGCCTTAGCGGCATCAGATGGTTTGGATAAGTTCCTAAGGGATTCCCGAATTTCTTGCAGCATTTGACGGCTGCTGCCAGTGTAGTTACTGGCAGGAAAGGTCTTAGGCCTCATTTGTCTATATCCTTCTGGCTTTTCACTCCTCTTCATGAAACATCTATATATATAACCACCACAAAGGACTTCTTTAAGAGATACTTGATAGAGTCAAAGCTTTCCCTTGAACAAAACTGAAAAAGATCCTTTGTAGAAGTCCCCAGGAATGTTCTTTACAATCTAAAGAAAAGAAAAAATAAACAAAGCTATAAAGTGATTGATAAAGTAGTACCATATAGAGCAGTCACCCCCTTATTCATGGGGTATACCTTCTAAGACCACCGGTGGATGCCTGAAACCTTGGATGGTATCCGACCCTACTACATACAGTAGACCCCTGAACAACACAGGTTTGGACTGCATGGGTCCACATACACACAGATTTTTTCCAATAAATACTTACTACAGTACTACATGATCTGAGGCTGGCTGAATATGAGGATGCAGAACTGTGGATATGAAGAGCTGAATGTAAAGTTACACGCAAATTTTCAACAGCTTGGAGGGTTGGCACCCCAACTCCTGTGTTGCTCAAGGGTCAACTGTACTGTTTTTTCCTATACATACATACCTATGATAAAGTTTAATTTATTAATTAGGCACAGTAAAAGATTAACAACTAATAATAAAATAGAACAAATATACTGTAATAAAAGTTATGCAAATGTAGTTTCTGTCTCTCTAAATACCTTACTGTATAAATGTAATGCCGTTTCCATCTTAACTAAGCATGTATATACTGTGGCCATAACTTTTATAGTTTGAGGTTTGACAGTAAAACTAGCACGAATTTCTCTTTCTTTCTACACAATTTCACTTACAGATTTGTCAGCACATCATTTTTTTTCCTTATTGAGAACTTTCACCCCTCCACTTTAAGGAAGCACTTCACAACTTCTCTTTGGCATATATCTAAATTGCCAGCATCACTATTCTTGTGCTTTGGAGCCATTATTAAGTAAAACATGAGTTGCTTGAACACAAGCACTGCATATGATGACAATCAATCTGATAACCCAGGTGGCTACTGAGTGACTTGAGTGGGATACACTGGACAAAGGGATGACTTACTTCCTGGGTAGGATGAAGCCAGATGGCGTGAGATTACGTTCATGCTACTCAGAACAGTGCACAATTTAAAGCTTATGAATTATTTCTGGAATTTTCCATTTAATACTTTCAGACCACAGGTGACTGTAGGTAAGTGAAGTCTTAGAAAGTGAAACCACAGATAAGGGAAGACTACTGTATCAGGGGGAGAAATCTCACTGATTTAGGAGTTAAGAGACCTAGGTTATAGTTATGGCTCCATGAAGGATTACATGTCCCTATTTCCTAATCTACAGAATTACCTCAAGTACTGGTTATGATGATAAAAAATAATTTTAAGAGTGCTTTAGTAAGCACATAAAGTGCAGCTGACCCTTGAACAACACAGGGGCTTGGGGTGCCAGCCTTCCACACAGTGGAAAATTTGGGTGTAACTTATAATCCGTCCTCTGTACCTACAGTTCTGCATCCGTGGATTGTGTAGTACAGCAGTGTTTACTACTGAAAAAATCCACGTAGGAGTGGAGCTGTGCAGTTCAAACTCGTGTTGTTCAAGGGTCAATGGTATATACAAATGCAAGGGATTTCTAGTGAACAATACAATGGGCAACCTCTTATTATCAACTTCACCTGGTGGCTCCAATTTTAGGTTTTACAAATTAGACTTCAAGTATAAGATTGCTTTAAAAGGAAGGGCACTGCTGCTTTAAAACGGTTTTTAAACCGCTAGTCTAGAAGACACCTTTATGCTTCAAAACCAGATGCTTAGGTTTATTTCTCAAACTGTGGACTGGGACTCTAGAGACAGTAAGACAGTAGGATGAGGAAAGGACCTCTAAGGACTTGTCTTATTCCTCATTTCATGCATGAATGGCTTCTACAATGCACTGGTGGAACAATCACCTAAAGTCCACTTAAATGTCCCCACTGAGAGGGAAATCACTAACTCAAGAAAGCCATTCCATTTGCAACAATTTCTAGATGTGTTTTATGTGGAGCACCATGAAATCTCCGTGCATATTTAGAGCCTGTTACAGCTGGTGCTAAACAACTTTATCCGCATTCTTATGCAACCATCATGTAACATGAGTGGTGATTACACTTAATGAGAATAGAAATAGGCTCTCAGTAGGTGATAATTAGCAATGTTTCATATCCCCATGGTTCCAGTTACAAACTATTTCACCCAAACTCTCTGAACCTCACTTTCCTCATCTACAAAGCAGAGATAGTAAACCTGTGTTACCTCCTTAAAGACCCTTTCCCTGGTTACCCAATTATCCCATTTTATTTTCTCAATACTTATCATTATCTAAAGTTATCTTATTTGTTTACTTGTTGTCAACCTCCCCTCACTGAAATAAAAACTCTGTAAGAGTGGAGGACATTATTTGTCTCATAACCACTGTCTGTCTAACATTTATATCAGAGCCTGGCGCATACTGAGTGCTCAATAAATATATGTTGACCAAATGAAATAAACATGTCTCCTAAATATCCCAGTTCCTTTAACTGTTCTTTAATTCATCATCCTCTTCTGGATACACTCTGGTTTGTCAAAATCCTGCTTTGCCAGAAAAGCACAGCATTTGTAATAAAAAAGCAAACAAAAATATTGAAGTCCTTGTTCTGTTAATTATTAGCAATGTGGACTTGGGCATTTAATTCTCTCAAAAATTGCCTCCTGAGGCAAAAAAAAGTTAGAGTAAGAAGGTTTACCTTACGGCTTGAACAAGGATTAAGAAGAACAACCCAATACAACTAAAGGAATATACACACAATTGTTTAAAAATGTAGACTGCCCCTTGCAATACCACCTATAACAGCAAAAGATGACATCAACCTAGATGTTCATTGGTAATTGAGGAATTTATAGTACCTCTATATGTGATGAAGCAGATCTTCTGATGCAGTTCATGAACAGATACTCATAATATTCTTTAATATTCTTAAGCAAAAAGGGCAAATTTCAAAACACTATGTATAAAATAAAGCCATTTTCTATCCTAAAATTAGATTATGGTGATGGCTGTACAGCTCTGTAAACATACTACAGAATCACTGAATTGTGTACTTTAAATGAGTAAACCTTATGGTGTATAAACTGTATCTTATAGCTATTAAAAAGAAACCCTTTTTATTTAAAAAAATTATATTTATGGATATTAATTACATATATACGCATACATGAAAATTTGCAGAAAGCTTGAGACAGGATGAAACCCTGAAGCAGACCACTAGAGGCACAGTTTCCTGATGACATCACCTCTACTTTGTGGTATAATTGCTAAATTAGTTATGAATCAATCAAATTCTACTTGATAAGCAGCCCAAGTTTCTTCATTCTGTAAAAACAAAAATAATGAACTTTGTCATTGTTATGTCTGTCTACAACATAACCCAGTCTAATGATAATTACTTCATATATGAAATTAGGACTGATACATCTTGTGCTTTCATGAAGAAAGCTGGTCTCGAATGATAAGCCTTCCCAGAATATTAATTTAATAGCTTACTAATGAGTTTTTCTACAATTAACATTTAGCTCACCAGTCTAAAACTGCAGAATCTACCTCCTTGCCCTTTCCAAAAGGGAAGATATTTTCCATTTCCAGTTCTAGAACTTATCATTTCCCCATGATCGAGGATTAACAACAGTGGTTGTACACTTTCACATGTCAGTTCACTTAGCACCTGGGCTGCCTTTCATTTATAGCATCTAGGTATTCCTTTAATATATCACTTATTTTAGATTTCAACTCCAAGTTAGCCATCACTTTATCATTACTTTACTATTTCCAAGATCATTCTCCTTGACAGAGAGGAAAAAAACAAAATAAGCATAGTGTTGCTTCTCTCTGTCAAGATATAGCATGTTTCCATCCTCCCAACACACAAATTGGTAAACAGTAGACAGTGCAAAAATATCTGTTAAACTAATAAATACAGGTGACTTATTCCTTTTTTTACTTTTTTGGAGGGGAGGTGGGGAAAGAGGGGAGAAATTAGGTTTATTTGTTTATTTATTAATGGAGGTACTGGTGAATGAACCCAGGACCTTGTGCATGCTAAGCAGGCCCTCTACCACTGAGCTATAACCTCCACCTGACTTTCTTTTTACTCTTAGGAAAATATAATCTTGGTTTTTCCCCTAATTATAAAAAGATGCACCTTACTGAACAATTCAAATATTATATAATTATGTAAAGCAGAAGTCCCTCATAATTCCCTTCCTCAACAGAGAATCACTGTAGTAGCTGGATAATAACATCCCAAAAGATAACTACTTCTTCATCCCTGGAATCTGTAAAATGTTATCTTATTTAGAAAAGGGGACTTTGCAGATATCATTAAATTAAGGATCTTGAGATGTGGAGATTATCATGGATTATCTCAGTGAGCCGTACATGCGTGAGAGGTGGGGGAGATCTGATATACAGAGGAGGAAGCAATGTGACCATGGAGGCAGAGACTGGAGGGTGTGGTCAGAAGCCAAGGAATGCTGGCAGCTAAGAGAAGCTAGAAATAGCAAAGAACTGCTTTTCTCCTAGAACCTCCTATGGTAGAGTGGCCTTGCTGACAACTTGATTTTGGGCCAGTGATACTGTTTGGAATTCTAGCTTTCAGAACTGTAAGAGAATAAATTTTATTTATACTGTTTTAAGCCTTCAAGGTTGTAGTAATTTGTTACATAAGTCACAGGAAACGAATGCAATCATTATTAATACTGCATATTCTAGCATATATGACTTAATCAAGATGGGGTCAAAACACACAAAATATGCCATCCTCTTACATAATTATGTGAATTTACAAGAAGAGAATGTAATGTTGCCCAAACTCATCTGACCAAAGAACTATTTTTCTCCAGAGCATCTTATGAGATTCATTCTCTACATAATATACTTTAGAAAATGCTGGACCAGAGAGATTCATTCTAGTCCTATATTCCATAACTCTGTACTTTGATAATGCAATTACTAACACTCCTAACATTCAAGCGAGTGCACAATGGTCACAGAAATTACTTCTTGGATATGTGTGATAGTGTGTTTCAGGTTCAAATAAATGAATAATTTATTTATGCTTATCTCTTTCATGTACAT
This sequence comes from Camelus dromedarius, assembly GCF_036321535.1. Taxonomy (NCBI): domain Eukaryota; kingdom Metazoa; phylum Chordata; class Mammalia; order Artiodactyla; family Camelidae; genus Camelus; species Camelus dromedarius. The sequence goes on along the minus strand of NC_087441.1, from coordinate 14,648,526 downwards.
GTTGAAATACTTGCAAATAAAATATGATGCCTGGAATTTATTTCAAAATAATCTGGTTTCGTGGTGAAGTGGATGGAAATACAGATGAGACAAAAGTAGTGATAAACTGATGATTGTTGTAGCTGGGTGATGGGTACCTGCGAGTTCACCGTACTATTCCCTTTACTTTTATGTATGCTGAATTTTCCAAAACAGAAAGTTAGAAAATAAAGAAAAGGAAATGACTATGGTGGATCTTGGAATGGTTCTGCTACAAATTATTCTTTTTCAAATACGAAGTACAGTAAAACACAAAGGATTTCTATAAAGAAACTATTGATTCCATGTAACAATATCATTTCAACATTAGCTTTTCAAGGGAAATAAACATTATATTTAAATACTCATTTCAGTTGTAAGATGATTGGCATCATCTGATTTCAGAAATGATGACATGGAAGAAATGTGGTATGTCTTTATCCAGTCACTATTGATTAACCTTGTGGCAGGGACCATATTCACATACTACCCTCTATCTCCCATATTTCCCAAAGCCCTTTGAGTAGAGATCTATAATGTGTGTCAGTTCTGTCTTATTCCTTCTTCAATGACATCCAGGTCACATTCTGAGATGGTAGCTTCACATTATAGAGGGAATGTGGGTCCCTAAGCCACTGATGGCTTACTACTGACCCCCAATGTACTTTGTATTAGCAAGACAGGAATCTCTATTGTGTTAAGCCATTAATATTTTCTAATTTGTTACCACAAAACAGCCTAATATCATTGTGGCAATAAACAAAGACTGTCCAATAAAAGTAGAATCTATTTATTCAGAGCTTGCTATAGCAAGGGAGTTACCCACTATCACTCACGTATGGAAGAGACTCAAAGGCAGGTAGCAGAATGGAAGTTTTATACTAAAAAAAGGGAAGACTTCAGGTGTGCTCTGTAGATTGCTGCCACAAGGAAGCTGGAGGCCAGCTAACTAGAAATGGGGCATCCTATGTGATTGTTTTGGGTAGCATATTTGGTTTTCTCTGGTTGGTCCTGAGGGAAGCTTGCAATTACTGCTATTGCTACTAAGGCTGTGAATCAGAGCTGTATTTTCATATATGATCTGGCCATTGTCTACTTGTATATTTAGTCTCTCATTATTCTAATACAGAAATTGGTACCTAGAAGTGAGGTGCTGCTATAATATAAACCTAATATGGTATTGGCTAAGTGGTCAGTCTGAGGGCTTCAAGGAAACTGAGAATGGAGGCTGGAAATATGTTTCATAGTGGCAAAATATTTGATAAAATGGTTTGCCTGTTGTAACTTATAAGGTAACAAGGAACCTACTGAACTTGTCATTCTATGAAGAGAGTTTGGAAAAGAGAATCTTAGAAGTGTATGTTGGCTTCTGTTGGCTATTTGGCAAAGCATTATAAATAAATGATAAGGTCAAGAAAGCAGCTTATTTGCCAGCAGAAATAGAGAGGAGTAGAAAGAGTTCAGAAACTTAGTCTTGAGGAATTGGAAAAGTAGCTTGCTTTTAGACCCCAACACAAAGGGGAAGGATTCAAAGACTCTGAGCACAGATGTCCACCGAAATCTCTTAGCAGACTCAAGTACCTCAGTGTTTTAAAAAACAACAACATTAACGGTACGGCCTTCCCTCAAATAACCAAGTGAGAAGAGAAGTGAGAGTTCTCAAGTCTTTGGATGAGGTTACTAACACATGTGAACTTTGGTTATAGTTACTGAAACACAACTGACTGGACCTAAACATACCAGAGACTTAACTAACTTTGAGGAAATTGTTTTGCTAAAAACTTTTTAAAAAAAACAACTCAAGTTCAAACTAAAAAAAAGCCTTTAACTATTCAAAATCTAAAGCTCTTGGGCTCTCAATTTCTATGAGCAGTAATTTAGTCAAGAAAGATTTGCACCTTCCAAAGAGGGAATATTCCCCAAAAGTTCACATTTCATGTGGCCAAGGATGATAATGGAAGAAGAATTCCCAGAAGGTTCTTGGAGAACAATGGCCAACAGTTACAGAGAACAATGGAGGGAGGAGTTCCCCACTCCAGATAACTGAATCAAAGCGCTATCAAGGAATCTCCCCTTCCTCCAAGGCTGGTTGCTTTCACAAGATCTGCCTATGGAGATTTTTAAACTATTTTATTAGCAATTGCTCTTTCCCATTCTCTCCTTCTCTGCGTGTTTGTGTGTCTGGTTTTTTTTTGGCAGGGGGAGGTAGTTAAGTTTACTTATATACCTTTTAAGGAAGGTACTGGGGATTGAACCCAGGACCTTGTGCGTGCTAAGCATGCACTCTACCCTGAGATACACCTTTCCCCCTATAAATTTATTTTCTTCCCCTGAAAAATCGTTACTAAATAGATTGCTTGTTATAGACTTAACAGTGTCTTGGAACTGAGGAAATAAGACAGTTCAACCTCATCTTTTAAAGTAACTGTATATTGAATTACATCATGTGGATGTGTCATAACTTATCTATCCCCTACTGTTGGGCCTTTAGGTTAGTTCCAATTTTTTTCTCTTATAAATAACGTTCAAACACTGATAACTTCAATTGTATTGGTTTAACATTCTAGTTCTGAGGATCAGTGGTGAGTTCATTTTGTTACACTTCACAGCTTACGTGTATATACATATTCCTTGTACATATCAAAATTAGTTAATAAAAAATGTGATGATAAAAATTCTTGTGCACACAATGTTGAGCATTTCCCTTAAGATAAATTCCCAGAAGTGGAACTGCTGGGTCAGAGAGAACACATATTTAAAATTTTGATACTTACTGTAAGGTGGCCTTCCAGAAAGGTGGACTAATTTACAATCCCTCCAACAAGGTCTGGTTGACACTGGCATTAACAAATTTTAGTAATCTTTGCTGATATGATATGTGAAAACTCAATAAATAAAGAGAATTTTAGAAAGAAGTCTTCAATGATAAAAAGCTTACCTTTTTAATCCATGTTACATGGTGCCAGACAACTAATACATAGTTTTGATCATGTTACCTCCCTACCTACCCTACTTTAACTTAGCAATTAAAGGCAGAGATCTGGAGTCAAACAGCAGGGAACAAATTCCAGTTCTACCAGTAACTAGCTTTGTAATCTCCAGTAACTAGCTTTGTAATCTCAGCAAGCTGTACTTCAGTTCCTTCATCTTCAGATGTGGGCAATAATGGTCCTATTTAATATGGTTATTTTAAGCATTAAATAGGTTTAATACATGTCAAATGTTTAGAATAAGTGCCTGGCTCAATAAATATGTTATTATCCTCTCACTCTTTCCACTATCTTACCTAGATTCTCCCCCATGTAACATACACTGTATATACTTGCTCTCAGCCAACATACCTTGTGCTTCTCTACTTTCATGTTCTTTCTTTTCCTGTTACTCTTCTTGGGAGAACCCCTGCCATATTTCTCCTTGTAGAAATTATATCCAACCTTTAAGGTGCCATTCAAATGCTTCATCATGAAGCTTTCATCGAACTGCCAGTTGTTATCTTCCTCTGAATTCCAAATGCACTTTGCACGGTCAAATAAAACTTGTTTCTGCCCTATTCTTGCACTTGTCTCATTTTTCCTACTAGATCACAGACTGACAGAGCAAGGGTGTCTTGGAGATATATATATAGTCAGATGAGGGAATGGATCCAGAGAGGTAAAGTGGCCCCCCTAAGACCATATAGCTAGCTGGAGATCATGCTAGGAATGGACTCTACACATCCTGAGCCAGCCTAGGGCTCTTTTTACCATACCTACATATTTAGTTTTTCTAACTAAGGGATGGTGACTCACTCACATTCTTTGAAGGGATACTTAAATTGGTTAGACTGAACAGACAAAACCTTCATTTCTTAGAAAGTTCACACCTTCATCAAATGCAAGAATGTTAGTAAGTCCAAACAAATATTGCTGATACCTTGTCCAACTTAGGAGAACAGATCCCATTATATAAGAAGATTTCAAACTGTTACCGTTTGAATCAGGTTTATAAGATAGCCTGTCTCAATGCTCTGACTAAATCAGTCATGAGAATAGCTGTCTCAGCAGCATATTCTTAGTTGTTCATACAGCAACATTCAAGAATCTCTGCATACTGATTACATTTTCTCCAATTCACTTTCTAAGAATTAACTTACCAAAAGTGAAAACAATCACTATATTTTATCTTCATGCTGAAAAATGATGGCCATTTCTACTTGATAAAAATGTTCTCCAATGACTAAGTAACGTTTGTGGTCTACAAAAATCCCCCACTAATCTAAATACAACATCTAGAATGAAAACTGAATCACCAGAGTTGGAACTATTCCAAGACTACATTTGTGTAGAGTAATGAGGAGGAGGATTAAAAACAAAAATTCAACCTATAGAAGGAAATCCACATAGCATACCAAAAATACGTAGCAGAAGTATTTTATTATTTGCTTTTGGAGAGTGACAAGTGATATATTCAGTACATATTCAGGCAAAGAAAAAACTGGGCCTCCCCAAGCGTGTATCATGATCTAGTTCCTTGCAGTAGCAGCCGATCAGAGCACAATGCTGCTACTTTTACTGTTAAAATCAAATTCCTCCACTGCCTTAGGGAATCAACTAGCCCATTTTACCTGTCTGCCAACTTACTAAAGTAATCACCTTAATTAAATCATAAGTGTATATAACTTTGGACAGAACATTCATTCCAATTATAATGTCCTATCTTTTTCCTCCAGATGGAGGATATTTGATAAAAAAATTCTTAAGCCTCAACATATAATCCATAAAGGCCTGACAAGCTTCATGATTCAAATCCATTTCCATACATTATTTGTGTGTGAGATTATACTTATTTCTCACTAGATTTATGAATAACTTCTATACGAAGATATAATATTTTGAGTTACACTAACATATGGGTCGACAGACATAAAATTTTATTCCCTTAGAAAAGAACTTACAATTGGAGAAGAAAATAACTTTCAACTGGAAAGAATGGGGTTAAATCAAGTCACCTGAAAGTTATTCTTTGTGATACAAACGCTTCTTGAAGTTACAATAAACAATGTTCCTTTAATTTCCTTCCTTCTCTATATTTTTACACACACTTCTACTCCAAAAAGGCCCCTCCATTTCTCCTACCCCTTCCAACTACGAACAGTAACCTACTTACAGTGAACTGTAAACAGAAATTCCCAGTATTTCTTTAAGGTTTATCTAAGATCGGGTTCCTCTGGGATGCAAAGAACTGTGGCTCTTTCACTGCAAGTTTCCTTCAAAACCACCTTTCGCCTTCCCTCCCTCCTAGACACCGATGACCCGTGCGTGTTGGGGATAAGGGTGAAGGTGTGAGGGAGACAGTCCGCTCAAGGCCTCCAGGCTCTTCCCAACCTAACCTGAACTTCCAAGGCCGCAAAGCCTGGGGCTCTTCCTCCAGCCCCGGGCGCGGCCAACCCTCGCTTCCCCAGGGCAGGGCTCCGCTCAGGTCGATGCAACCAGCCAAGTTGGGCCCGCACCGGACCGGACCGGCCCGCCCGTATGCAGCAGCCCCTGGACCCCCGCCAGCGGGGATGGGCGTGGGCCCCGGCGGCCACCGCCCGGCCAACTCGGGCTCGGGAGGAGAGAGTGCGCCCCACCCGCTACGCCAGCCTCGGACCTACCTGCAGGGGAGAGCGGGGCTCCTGGACAGCGGCCACGGGCCGGAGGGCAGGCGCCGAGGCGGCTGCAGCCCGTCCCAGGGACCCCAGGTATCCCCGGTGGGGCAGGGCGGGCAGAAACGCTGGGGGGTTGCCGCGGGCCAGCGCGGCCCGTCGCGGGGGTCGCGGGGACCTGGTTCTCTCCTTAGCACCAGGCCACCGCCGCCGCCGCCGCCATTTTGCCTTCCACTCGGTGTCGCCGCCGCCGCACTCCGCTGCAGGTTTCCCGGATGTGGGCATTTCCCGGCGTCGCTTGCGCGGGGGCCGAGGACTGGGGGCTTCTGCCCGCCCGGCGACGGGGAGCGAGCGCGCCGCCTGTGGCCTCCGGCTCCCCGTAGTCTCCCGCTCCTCTGCGTGTCCGCGAGCGTCGCCCCGCGTCGCCCCGCGTCGTCCTCGCCTTGCGCTGCCCAGGTGACGCCCCGGCTGGTGGTGTCAGGCTCTCCCTCTCCCAAGCCCACTCATTTATTTCGATGTCTCTCTTTTTTCAATTGAGCTGTTTCTATGGACTAATAGAGAATAAAAGATGAGCATCTGGAGTTTATTTCTCAAAAGGAAACAGTAGTGTGTTGCTCTCTGACACCTCGATGTGGACATCGGGATTCGAGATTTCTGGTGGCTTTGAAATAAATTGATTTTTGCTTTTCCCACGTAAATCTGTGAGTTTAAGTATTTTATGAATCAGCCAGATGAATACATTCTCGAACCAGAACCGACCAGAGAGTTGAGATTTTTAATCTGTCAACTGAATCTGAAGAAGAGGAAGTCATTATTGCCATAATTGGAATAACGGTGACTGAGAGAAAAGGCTTTATTTCTTGTTTAATTGAATTGGAAGTTGGGGGTGGGGTCATTGGGTGTATGATGTTTGAAGGTCCTGTCCACTCTTTGTAAAGAGCGCCTTTGCCAATTCTGCCTCTAGAAAATATATGCAGTTAGTCTTTTCAAATATCTCCTTTCATCATTTTTCTACTAGAGACTAACTATAACTTTTTTTTTTCAATTAAAGACTTTCCCCCCCGATGTTGAATTTGTTGCCGGCTACTGTATCCAGAGTTCAAATGTGAAAACCTCTGTTAAAAGATTACATTCCACTTGGTTGAAAACCTGTATTTCACAAGCACAGAGTTTGTAGAAGATAGGACAAAGTGAATCACTTAATAGCCTTAGGTCTTACTTTCTTCAACTGGAGAACTGGGTAACCTGCAAAGTATCTTTCAGCTTCAAAATTGCATGAGTTATATGAATCTAGTATGTTCAGAGTCCTGCTTGCCCTTTCCAGAAGGATTCTATATCTGGAACAGCATACTGCCTCCCACACTTTGTCACCTCTGTCACCAACCCTCAGAACTTCTTCATTTAAGCTCTTCAATTCTCTCTAAACCTAAAGGCAGGTATCTCCAAAAACTACTGTCTTTGGGAAAATTCCAGGATAATTCAAGGAGCTCATTAAATTGCTCTGGTAGGACCAAGAGGTTTACTCCTGTGAAGTAGGGGAAGAAAAGAGCAGGGAAAGGAGAGAGGGCATGGTCAGGAGAGAAGAAACAACCAAGATGAAAAGTAGCTGAGACTCTGCGAAGGGGTGGAGGTGAAAGACCAGGGAAATGCTTACTAGAGGTGCTGGCTGTCTAAGAATGGCAGTATCTGCCATTGTATTTAAAGGTCTTTGTATTGCTGTGATGGAAAATCTTTGGTCCAGCTTCAGCCTACTCAACCCCTCAATGCTTCATTGAATAGGGATTTTTTATTTCCTTTTATTTTTATCAATGGGTGTAGGGGGCCAAATTTCATGCTTGGGTGACAGTAGGAACAGAGGCAGCACACATGGAAGAAGCCTGGAGGCCAATGTGGTCCTGAGAACACAGGCCCTCCCACGAATTCATACTATCTTAGGGGAAGTCTCTAGATTGAGCAGACCACACTTAGGAGTGGAGAATGGTATTCTACCTCCTTGAGAGTGGAGAATCTACATAAATTATTTGGAGTTCTGAGCAGACTTGTCTCTTGTCCATTTTATTCAAACATTTATTCTTATCAGTGTGGATTCATGGATATTTATTTAATAGTTTGGATATTTTCTATATTTTGTTGATCAAATTGTTCCAGCTTTGGCTATTGGAGCTCTTCCAGTTAGCTTCTGTGTCCCTATGACACTGCCATCATTGTGGGGTTTTTTTTTTTTTTTAACTTTATTACTTTCTGGTGCTACAAGATGCTACAAGCCACCTATTTTATTTCCTGCCCCTTCAAGGAGCCCTGGTTCCTTTTATTGGAGAACAGTATTACAAACCAAATCTGGGTTCTAGGCATGTTCATGGCTACTGGGGTAATCCTTGTTTGTGAGATACCTTTGGCTAAGAAATTTTAAAATTTAAATTGATTTCATACTATGCAGGGGTAAGACCTGTGTTTTGATTTGTTGCAGCTAGTATTTTACAGTCTAGTATTAATTACAATTTAGCTTCTTATATCCGTAGCCTGTACAAAAATTGTTTTGACAGTTGATGCATTTCTGATAGCAGTGCTAGGCTGGTCTCTCAGCTACTGTCCCCTCAAAGTCCAGTCATGACAATTTGGAATTGAACATTAGTTTATTTTTAATTAATTTTTTTTTACCTGATCAGCTAGAGTCCAGTCATTCTACTTCTCTCTTCTCACTCCCACCCCCCTTCGTGGTTTTCTCCCTCTTCTAATATAGTGAAATGTTGAAACTGTTTTGATGATCAGATGATTGTAGTCTAGGCTGTTAGTTATTTTATTCTATATTGCCACTTAACATTAATTGCCATTCAGAATAATACCAGTGAAAGTTTAAACAGTTGCCTATCATAGTTTGGATCTCCCCAGGTTTCATTATCTGTAAAAGAAGAGTACTGCTACTCTTCAGACCATCTAATTAGTCTAAGCTAGATACCATATTGATACCATAAGCTTAAATGAAGGCTTGATATAAACTATACACAAGTGAACTTAGTATGCTTCTTGGACAAGTTCCAGAATGGATTATTAGAAGGATGTTTCCACAATACTATGAAGTAGAAGTGTTATTCACAAAGGACAAGGAACTTTTCAATTATGCCAAAATTTTGGTAGGATGATAGCTATACCATGGGTGTTTTCTCACAGTAGCCTTGTGAAAAAGATAAATGAATGGGGCAGACTGTCAATAAATTAGGTTGGTTTATAAATATTTCACAGCAGTAGCCAAATACCAACGTTTCATGTGCCACTGATAATTGGGAAGACTCTAGGAGTGGGCCTATGCACTCAGTCCATTTAACCTATCTCCTCGTGGGGAGAACACGTTGGGAAATTCTGAAAATGATCAGCTTCTGCAGAAAAGATTCAGTCATGATTGTTAGTTCTTTCCTACAGTGAAATAAAATTTCCGTCTTTTTAAACAGGAGTATGGACCACAGCAAAGGATCAAAACCACCTGCATGAACTCAAGAATACGGAACTATGGCTTAGGGAGTATCAGGTATGAAAAATTAAGGGTTTAAGTTCAACTAGTCATCAGTCTAACTGAACAAATGTCAGAATAGCTGAAACAGCATTGCAGAGGAATATTGTACCCAGAACCAGAACAGATTTCTGTCATACTATCAGCAAGGCAGACACCACTGGAAAAGTGTTCATTTTGGAAGTCACACTTTAATGACGGCCTTTGGCAAATGAGGTATTTTTTAAAGGGAAGACAAAATTGTGAGTTGTTTAGTTTACACTGATTCAGTGCATGAATTGTGAGTTCAGTTTAGTTTACACTCAGACATGGGCTCTGTTCTTGAGCTTGTGGTCCAGCAGAGGGAGACAGCCTGCTTTCACAAATGGCCGTAAGCACAATATATGCTCTGCACAATGGGCTCTTGATGCAGAGTGCAATTTAGCCAAGGGAAGGCTTTCTTGAGAAAATGACACCTCAAAGGAGTCCAGAAGGGTATGCAGGATTTAGCCAAGAAGGGCAAGAAAGGCGGGGAAGGGAACCTTGCCCACAAGGAACAATTGAAGGGATTTTAAAAGCTTACCCCAAAGAAGCTACAATCTGTATTTTCAATATTTGAATATATGATGAAAGAAATTGAAAAATTTTTTGTGCCTCCTGAGGAAAGAAGACAAGTGAAAGCAAATTTCAGTTTACGTGAACATTCATTTATTTAGTGAAATCTTATAGTAAAAGACCCCAACATAATGCAAATTTGATAAATTGGTGATTGGTTCTGTCTTATAGTAGGTTCCCATGATCATTTCATTAACCCACAATAACATGATTCTACCCTTTTTTATAGGATTGTTTGGGATACCACTCACACATGAAAACCCTGCCATAATGCTCTATCAGAGCTGTCCAAATGTGGAGGCTGCATTGGAAAATGGGAAACTTGATCATGGTACATTTTCAAGTAGAGTTGGATAATTGGCTGGGAATGCTGTGGAAGTGATGATTAAATTTAGGTTGGAGATGCCCTCTGAGCTGTCTTCCACCTCTGAGTTCCTACAGCCCTCAAAAAAACTCTACTTGATAGTTTCATGAATAAAGGCAGTAAGTGACAATGAACAAATTCATATATTAGGGTTTTATTTATACTATATAAAGCTTATGTTTCTTATTAAATCTAGCAAAACTCATCAACTGATTGAAAATGTAACACTATTCAAATGTACTGTCTCTCATTTACTGTTACAAATACACTTAAAGCAAAGCAAAGCTTTAAACTTAAAACTTGTTTCCAGTCCAAGTTAGTATTCTAAGCCTATATGGCTGGTTTCCTCCGTCTACCAATTATTTACTGAAAGGATCAAGGGAAATTGTATACATCGCTGCTGGAAACTGAAGAGGGTGCTGAGAAGGTGAAACCTTTAAACTTTTCAGCAACAAATAATATGGATCACAGCGGAGGCACAAGTTTGCCATTCACTGAACATGGAAAATGTGCCACCTGGGAACTAGGGTCTTCCAGGAGTGAGATCAGCTTTGGGCCCACTCAAAGCAAGGATGTTAGCCTCTTCCATAGAATGGGAGGAGTCCTGTACTGGGTGAAAAGAGGGACACAGCAGCAAGACATTCATACAAAGGGAAATATAAAGTCAAAGGAAAATTCTTGGCTATATTTTTATTATTGAATCCATCTGTTTACTGCTAGAGAATGTGCATCCACAAATATAACATGTATGGTATACTGCATTAAAAAAATTATATACATTGATGGATAGAAAAGGGTATGAAACAAATTATCTCTGTTTGAGATTATAAGTACTTAAATTTTTCTTTTGATTGTTTTTTTCCTGTAATGAATGACTTTTTGTAATAACAGGAAGTTTAAAAATTAGTCCCAGCAATAAAACTATAAATAAATTACAAATTCCTATTAGCAATATTTTCTTTCCTTCTCGAATTCTTTGAAACTCAAAGATACTAATTATCTTTAATGAAATAGTTTTGAGCCAAATGTATACAGCAGATGTGTATATGTACTCCATTTTAAAATGTTAACAAAAAAACAAAACTCAAAAAACCCTGAGGTAAGGTGGCATAAAAAAATTGAAAATATTTATTGGGGCAGAAAAACAAAACTTGAAAATTACTATTATTGGGATTGTAAAGTAAATAGACATACACTTCAATTGTGTAATACGAGTGATTTGTCATTAAGGTCTTATCAGTTCAATAATGCATTTAATGTAACAAACTTTAGAAAGGCAGTATCATAAAATTATCTTAAAACACTACATGTTAGGTCATCATTAACACTTTGGATAAGGATAAAGATGGCAAAACTCTTTACTCTTACTGTATCATCATACCAGACTCATACATGTTACCTGCTAAATTTAAGTTCAAAAGGTGTCTCACTTATCAATGTCAAGTTCTATTTTATTGTACAATATCCAGTTCAGCAATTTTCAACTATGTTGTAAAATCAAATAAGAGCAAAAATCCTTAGAAAAAAATGTATTTGTCTTTTTCCTTTTTAATAAAAATAAAGTTGGGTCTTTATTTTTAATAAAAACAAAGTTGACAGAGTTCTGTTCAAATCCATTCTAAGAGAATCTGTCAAAACATTTTCACCTTTAAAAAAATCTGAACACTACAAAAATTTGTCAATTTTGCTCTACTCAATTCTTTCTGGAAAAAGTGTATTGAAATTATTAAGGAAATAAAATGTGGAAGAATTGAAAAAAATACTTGCAGTAAAAAGAATAAATACTAACACTGGCTAATGCCACCAGGGAGCGGTATGCCCCATATACTATTCATAAAAAGGCTAGAAACTCCTTGGTAGCATTATTATTAAATTGTATGACATTATTAAGCTCTACAACATCAAAAAATGAAGAGCTGATTCCATAAGCTGTCCAGAATTGTCTGTTTGAAGGCAGTGCATTTATGACCACAAGGATTCCTGATGTTCTTCCATACATTCCAATTATTTTGCCATTAGTCATCAATCAGACTCTAGCGACTAACTGTTAGAGCAGGATTCAGTTAACAAAAGCCAAAACTGGGCATCGACATTAACAACAGTTTACGGATGCTTCCCCTGCAAATTTCACATTTTCCAATAATGAAAATTTGCATAGAAGTTGGAATTTGAAAGGTTCCAACTGTATGTTTTACATGAAATCTTATAGTATTTTCATGAAAAAAGCTGTCTAGTAACATAAATTGCTTCTGCATCGGTTCCACAAACAAGACAAGGACCTAAAACATCCAAACTGTTCACAGACAAAGTCCTGTTGGGAAGCAAGCTTGTGATTTCAATACGGTCTTTGGCAGGATCAGTGCTGAGCCAGGAACTTATCAGAGATTGGTGAACATTAGCCTGGTTACTAATGCTGTGAGACAAAAAAGTACTATTTCTTCCTCCTGAGGGAAAAAAAGAAGAGGGAAAAACATCTTTCAAGACTAATTTTATACTAGTAAACACCTGAAATTCCAGTATTTTTAAAAGGCAATGATTTAAACATGTTTTAATTCTCAAGACTAACAGGCTGATAATTCCATATTATACAGCACAATTTTTGACCAAAGGTTTATTTAGGGGTATTAAATACTCAAGTTTCCATGGGATACTATGGCTGTCAAACCTGAAATCTTCAGCAAAGCAGAAGATTCATTTTGACCCTGTTTTCTTGTTTATTCTTTAATGAAAAGCCTCAGAAATGTAGCAAAATGGCCAAAAGACAATAAGAGAAAAAGAGATTTAAAATGAAGATAATATATAGAAATCTAAGCTGTCAGGTAATCAAAAAATGAAGTGATCATGAGAAAACTTCTGGATGTATTTCTAAAAATATATTTATTTCCATACTTCTAAAAATATAATCAACTTGCTTTAGATCTTTTATTGTTAGCCTTTATGTTAGGTAAATGTTCTTAAAAGTAGAATTTTAGAACACTACCAGATTATAAACTTTTATCTCTGACAGTGCTCTGTATTTAATAGAGGATTAAGTGGTACAGAAGCAGTATATTTCAATCTTAGCCATCATCTGCAATTTTCTTTCCTCTCAACTTTCTGCCAAACCAAATAAGGACAGATTTCATTTATTTAATAAATGGTTGAGTATCTACTATATGCCAGGCTCTGGGCTAAGTGCTGGGAATGAAAAAGGTAAAGTCCCTGATATCTTGAAACTTAAAGATTATGGGTTTAAATCTTGCTGATCCTTGAAAGTCCAGCTCAACTTCCTTTTCTAAGAAGAATTTGAAGATGACCCTAGTTCATGCTTCTCTTTTCTTTCCTGGAACCCTCAACACTTGTATGCACCACTAATCATTTACTACCTATGTGGGGTAGGGTATAGCTCAGTGGTAGAGCATATGCTTAGCATGAGAAGGCCTGGGTTCAATCCCCAGTGCCTCCATTAAAAAAAAAAATTTACTACCTTATAATATGTCTTAGATCATGATTTCACTTTCACTTTTTTTTCAAGAGCAGGTTGCATAGATTATTTTACCTTTTCACAGAGTCTAGTACTGTCCCTTGCAATACTAGACAAAGGCTACTTCCAGTCTAACCAAGGTTCTTCAAACAGTAAAATTTCAAATGCAAGATAGTGGGCATAAGAGTAGAAAAATAAACACCAAGTGCTTAGCTAATCCTTAGATAAAATTATTAGTTTCTCTGGAAACATAAGACAGATCATGCAACTCCCCTGCTCAAAAATTTCCAGTAGCTTCTATCACCCTTGGAATAAAATCTAAAGTCCTTATCACAGTCTCCAAAGTCCTGCTCCTCAGCCAATCCCCACCTGTCGCCCGCATGTTGAGCTGCAGCCAAGTGGCCTCCTTGCCTTTTTGTCTCAGGCCCTTGGAATGTGCTGTTTCCTCTGCCTGGAGTGCTTTCCTATGACTCACAACTTCACTTCTTCAGGTCTCTGCTCTGATGTTCTCTCTGCCAAGCAGCCTCTCCCCCAATTAATTCTTTATCCCCCCACTCTGCTTCACTTCCTCATAGTCATCAGGGTACTTGGTCCAGTTCTTTTCCTTTTTACTCTCAGTCTCCTTTCCTACTTTTCTATGCTCTACTATGTATCATACGGACAAACTCCATTTTCCAGGTTCCCTTGCCATCTGCCTTCCAGGCAGACCCTGCCCATGGGAGATACTGCTGTGGGTGATGGGAAGGCAGACCAGGGGAGCAGCTCCAGGTTTCTGGCAACGACCACATGGGCAGTAATACCAGCCCCAGCTGAGGTGGCACCTTTTCTGCTGACCCAGGACCAACTTTGACAGCACTTCCAACAGCACAGCAGCAGAGGTGCTAACAACTGTTGATATCTGGGCATTACTCGTTTTTGCTGTTTGCCGTTCCAGCATCCCTCCTTTTGTTCTTCTAGTCCTTCTAACCCATGTGAAACCAATTCCTCTAAATCTAGGGTAGGTTCTGCTTTTCTGATTGGACTTTCGCTGAAACACTATCTATTTATTTATTGTCTACTGGAATATTTGCTCTATGTGCCTTGAGGCTTTTCTGCTCACTGTCGTGGGCTCTAACAGCTAGAAGAGTGCCAGCATGTGGCAGGCATCTGATAAATGTTTGCTGAATGAATGAACGAATAAACTTTGGAACCACAGACAAACTCAAAAAAAAGGAAGCTTAGGAAATGCCAAAACAGAAACAAAAATACTCCTTAATTTTAAGTATATAGTTTCTGGCTGACCTTTACTTGCCTCTGTCTTTAATCAGGAGACAGGGTCTTTTAGTCTGAGGAGAAAGCAGTACCTTAATACATAACAGACCGACTTTTGTCCTGCCATACACCCCTGACAATGTAACATAAGAGAGTTATCAGTGCCTATCTTATGGTATGAGGGCCCAGAACAGTGTACTCACAAATAAGACCCTTGGCTACCTGCAGTTAGCCACCTAATAGCATTTCTAGTCATGAGCAGTATGGCAGTAAGTGGCTGACAGTCAGATTGCAAGCTCTGTGATACTAGAATTCACCCTGAGGCCAGACAGTGGAAACATTTTTGTCATTCCTTAATGTTAACAATATGAGAATTTGTACTTTGATGTTTTAAAAATATAATAAAGTTACATACAAGAATCTTCATTAAAACTTTTTACCTTGGTGAAAGAGTGATGATTTCTCAGGTACATCTGTGGAGGCATCCCAATGCCAGAGAGATCCATCTTCAGAACAAGTAAATAGATGATCTGGGTTGGATGGGTGAAAGTGAACTTCCCACACTAAAAGATAAGAACCAGGAAGCTTATTCCTGTGTAGATATAAGTTGAATAAACGTAAAAAACCTGTCTCTAGACATCATCTTCAATTAACCTCCATCACACACCTTCAAACTTCACGCTTATGATAAAAATCAAAGGCTTCAAAATCAAAGAGAAGACATAATATAGCTCTCCAAATGGCTAAAACATGTATATAGGATAAAAAAGCCAAGTAAATCTAATTGTGTATTGGGCTAGCAAGTGAATGAGAATAAATGCTAATCATCTGACCTATTACATTTTTTTATGGGAAAGTATGACAATGGGATAATTCTGAAAAGATTTTTAAAAAATTGTTAAGTTCTCTTATTTTCAATTCCTGTGTCATTAACCTATGAAGATTATATTATTGGAAACAGAGAGAGAAGACTATAAAATTAGTATACAAGTGACTTTCTAAGAGGGAGAGTCCAATTTTGGCTCATGCCAGGATCTAGATACTTCTGGCCTGTGTCACAGAAATAGCAACTAGCTTCTAGCAAACCCAAACCTGGAAATGCTCCGAAAGTCTGGATCCAGTTTCAGGTGAAGGGCTTTTAAGAAGCCAGCTTGGGACTAGGGACTCCTCAAGCCCTAAACTTTAAGGGAACTTTGTGTACCAACAAACATCTGGGAGCCCAGGACTGGCCAAGGCTCCTAAGGAAGTTATCTACACCATGAAGGTAAAACAGTATAGTCTGTGAACAAGGGTTCTGTGATTCTGGGTTAGGTGACCTGAAAGAGGCAGCAGAGAAAGTGCCCAGAGTGCAGCCTAAAAAGTGCAAGGCACGTGTTTGTAAGCTGGCAATTCTCATTCTGACGGTTACCACAATTAAACGTCATGCCACCAACCAAAAGGTCACCCTCCTGAGGAAAAGAATGTGTTCTGGGTGAGACCCTGCGTAAAGCACATTCTTACTGTTTCATTAAAACAAAGTGAAACAACAACAACAAAACAACAAAAAAAACTGAAACAAAACAGCCTGCAGAGCCATTAGCAGACTGCCCAAATGTACATTCTTACATAGTTATGAATATATTTCAATATTATTGAAAGTGTATTAATGTACTTTCAAATTAGAAAACAAACTCTATAAAATATCTTATTTCATTTCTAGCCAAGAGTCAGGATGAATTCAAAATACACTACAAGCCATGACAGCTGTGTGTTTTGCTTAACAATATAGGCCAGCAGTTAAAAGCGAGCAGGTAAGAAGAGATCTGAAAGTCTGGAATTCTGCTACCACTGGGTAGTAACATCAAACTGAGGGCATGCCCTATTCTTTTTTTCTTTTTTCCTGGACATAGCTATCTCTGGAAGAGGCAAAAAATTTCTATCCCTTTATCTGTTTCTTAAATATCTTAAAAATCATTTATTTTCCCAAAGTAATAATGTGAAACTTAAAATGAGAAGTTGCAATACTGGTATAATGTTTACTCTTTTATACTTTTATTCAAACATTAATACCAACTTCTCTTACATCAGAATTCAAAACTATAATCCACCTGGCATGTGGTGGTAAAATGAAAAATTCCTGTTCAGACAAAATTTCTCCACCAAAATCAAAAGACAAACATGAAAAAAAAAAAAAAAAAAAACCAAGAGCTTATATCTTTTGTTCTTGTTAAAAGGAAAAAAAAAGGTACAATACAAACTGAAGAACACACAGATTAACAAATATTGAAATCAACAGCCTGCATTTGCATAGGAAAAGGGCATTCTCACATATTGGATATAGCAATATAAACTGGTATTATTTTTATGTAGAACAATCTGACAACATGAATCACAGCTTTAAAATGACAAACTTTTTGGCTTATCAATTCTACTTCTAAAAATTATCCTAAGAAAAAAGCACATAAAGATGAATATATAAGGATAATCACTACGGTTTTCTGTATAATAATGAAACATGTTAAAGAATATAAATGTCAAATATAAAGAGATTAGTTAATTATTATAAATTTATACAATTCAGTCAAAAGCTCTGATGTAGAATGATCCATATATATCGTTATGGAAAGGTACTTACAATATACCATGCAGTTCACCCACCAAAACCTTATATATCTCCACAACACTTACTTTCAGCTTCATGAGCCTTCAAGAGGGACACAGGCATTGTACCTTGTCTAACATCCCAAATACTCAACATTCCATCCTGGCCACCGGTAGCTACAACGTGCTGCTGGTTGGGATGTCTATCAACACAGTGGAGGGGCACTCTGTCACCAGTCCTTTAATGGGAGATACAAGGACTTCAAACAATTGTAAAGTATAATTTATCTTTGAATAATCCATGAAACATGTTTCAGTCCAGTAACTAAATGGTAACTTTGTGGTTGGAGCTACTGGCTGAACTTATGTCAAAAAACTAACTACATTCAATATATTTCTAAACATTAGAATTTGGGGAGAGGGGAGAGGATTAAAGGCCAAAGTTATTCTTTCTTTCTTCAATTTGCAGACATAAGGAGCAAAATAATTTGATGATATACAGAAGATTTCCATTTCTTGGCTTTTTAAAAACATTACATATCAGCTAAACAGCATATTCCTTGCTTCCCTTATTTAATCCTTAGTTTATATAATTTTCTTTTCAGCTTGATACATGTTATTTTCTTATTAGAGAAGATAAGGTTGTACACATAGAAAGGGGATTTCTGCTTTGGAAAAATATCTTGGATTTTATTTTTCTCCCAATCCCTTCTAGAGTGTATTACACCCACTATTAATTTGATGAAAAAAATAAGTTTTCCATTAAATAATATAAACTTCAAAGAGATAACATAAACTTGTGAATCAATACAACAAATATTTACTAAATGCAGCATGGTAATTTCAAGCTTATCAAATTATATAGTTGACTGTTGAACAACATGGGTCTACCTATATGCAAAGTATTTTTCACTAGTAACTACTACTGTACAGATGATCCACGG
The DNA here is from genome assembly GCF_036321535.1 of Camelus dromedarius. Classification (NCBI taxonomy): domain Eukaryota; kingdom Metazoa; phylum Chordata; class Mammalia; order Artiodactyla; family Camelidae; genus Camelus; species Camelus dromedarius. The sequence goes on along the minus strand of NC_087441.1, from coordinate 14,630,184 downwards.
TTGGTTGAATCTGGGGATGTGCAGCCTCTGATACAGAGGATTCTGGGTATATGGAGCAGTGACTATAAATTATACATAGATTTTCAGGTGTTTAGAGGGTCAGTGACCCTAACCCCCATGTTGTTCAAGGGTCAACCATATTTGCTTTATTAAATTTAATCAGGGATTATCCTCTACTATGCAATTAAAATACAATATGGTTTAAAGTCAGTTGCTATAAATAATCAAATAAACTTTGCTTTATACTACTGAAATCACAAATCAAAACTTACAGTGATAATATCTGAGAGGGCTCATTTCCTTGTTGTCTGAAATCCCATATTTTTAACTGTCCAATGGAATTTACTGTAAGAATCTCAGGTGTTCGAAGGAAGGTTACAGCATGGAGGGTACTGCTATCTGCATTGTCTACAAATTAAGAAAACAGCAGTGTGTGTTAATGGGTCTGCCTTTTCCATGAAAATCTTAAATTGCATTCCTTCTATTGACTGCAATATTACAAGCAAAATTTAAGTAAGTCACAGTTTAATTTCTATAGAGAAATGCACAGTAATATATATGTAAAATGGACTCTCCTTTGATAGAAAAACTGTATCACTCACAGGACACCTGAACTGTTTATTTTTTTAAATAGAGGGCTGAGTTTTCACATATTTCTAATTCCACTTAACATTGTTACCCTCCATTTTTGAGAGAGCTGTTCAAGCTCCTCTATATTCAATTTTCTTTCCCACAACTTAACCCAGAGCCTCCATTTTATTGGACCAAACTCCAGCGCTTCCTCCAGAGTTCACTCTGACCTTGTAGTGCTGACTCACTGCAAGTCTACTCATCTTATTCCTCATGAAATCCTTCTTGAATGCTTTAATAGTTCTTTTCTTTGTCCTTGAATGTTTAAGTTTATGCCACATAATTTAGCATATACTTATGGACTTTTGTTTTGTGACACTCTTCCAAACTGCTACCAGGCAATGGTCCTTAATAATTAAACAAATGGTGATCCTCAGATCTAAAAATCATAACACAAAAAACTGATTCATGGGCTCAATCCACAGAGGTTCTGATTCAGGAAGTCTAAGGTGATGGGCTGTTAAAAATCAGCTCAGGCAAGTCTGTGCAGAGCATGGTTGAGAACTACTACACTAGAACAATCCTTCTGAAGCATGATAGGGAGTATATCACCCTTTGCTCAAAAACGTTCAACAGCTCCTTAGTTGCCCACCTAACAAAATGTAACTTCTACAGCTGTGCATTAGATTCTATACATCCTGGCCACAACTTTTTTTTTCCATTGTATGTTTATACCACATTTTATTTATCCGTCTGTTGATGGACATCCTGGCCACAATTTACCTTTCCTGTTTCACCTCTCACTTCTTCTATACAAATACCTAAAGTCAGGTCAAACTACACTTTCTATCATCTTCTGAATGGTCTTACCCTGCTTCCGTGCTGTCCTCTTTTTCTGGTGTGCCATCTTTTAGCATTACTTATGTCTAGACCCTAAATTAAATTAATTGTCACCTGCCATTCAATTCTTTATCTGATAATCCCCTCCAGCTCTCTCACCCAAATTTCTCTTTCCTCTAGTCCCACCTTCATACATGCCTTATCAACATACAGTCTTGATAAAGGGATCCTGCTTTGTATATTTTTAAATCCCTCGAACACCTAGCGTTGTGTTTACTTAGCACATAGTAGGTGCTCGATTACTATGTGATAGACAAAAGAAATATGATTTTTCTTACCTATAGTTCTTACAGCTTCCTTGTGATCAGCTCTGAAGAGATTTATTCGACCATCTTCTCCAACTGTGACAATTTCTGGGTTGCTACACACAACACCCGTGCATGGTGCACTGCTACAGGAAGGGCTGCCCGGGCCCGTGTGGTAGTGAGCTGCTGTCCACTGCTGGCTGACTGACAGAGTCTAGGTGTCAGAAATGACGATATGATTAATCAACCCAAAGCTCCAAAAAAATACCACTTTCCCCAACTAAAATGTTTAAAATTCTGTCTCACACCCTTCTAGAAAAAGAATACTCTTTTTCCTTCATATTTCCAAGTATTAAAGTCTAGAAGCTACTTCCATCAAAGCTCTGTATATACCAGATTAGATTCCCCCAAAAAAGGCTGTTTATAATATTCCAAACTTACTTCAAGCTAAAAAAATGGTTTTTGGGTATCAGGTAACTACGTGATCAAAAGCAACTCTAAATTCTTAAGTGAACTGGCCTACATCTAAGAGATAAATCTCTGTAGTGCTTTCCAAATGACTCCATTAAGAAAAATAGTTAACAAGATCCGGATCTTACATTTACCAAGCGCTTCTATTAGTAAGATGACCTTTACTAACTCCAAAATCTAAATAAGCATTCTCTTCCAGCAACTTAAAACTGTTACCTCAAGTTGGGCTACTTTAAAGGACTGCCCTTATCACTACGCTCAGCACTCTTAGGCTTTAGCACACAAGAAAGGTATTGAAAAAACTGTCAACCCTTCATACAGTGTGTCTTCTCTTCTAGTGAAAACCTAGGTTCTATCTAAAGAAGCAAAGCAGCTGGTCCTGTTCTCTCTCCTGATACCTGAGCTAGAAGGTGCTCTTTCTTTCTTCAAAAGACCAGAACAGGATCTTAAAAGAGAGAATTAAAGGAAAATTACTTGCCAGAATACTTCATTGCTAGACCTAATCTAATAGAATTTAAGAGATACCCAATTTCAATCATAGTTCAAACAAACATAGCCCTAGAATTAATCTACTAAAAGATAGATATTTTCCTCCTTCATGTTTTGAGACTATAAAATTTTATTATTTGTGTCATTATTAAGTATAATCTTATTTAAGACTTCCTAAGAATAATTAAAATGCAAATAATTAAAATGTTTCAGTTTTCAAACAAAAGTTCTTTACCTGGTTATTTGGATGGTGAAGTAAAACTGTTACACATCCTGTTGATGAAGCAGCTACAATTCTTTCCTGGTCAAAAAACTAAACAAAAAATTCCTGCTTGTTATAGATTCATAAATATTCATAAGGAGGAAGCCTATTTGTTTAACTCATTTAGTAGTACAACAATTTTAAAATGCAAAGAGCCTGTAAATGCTAAGCAAGTAAAATGTGATAGGTCCACACAAATAAAAGTATTTTCGTGAAGAATGAATAACTAATTTTTTTCTCTCTAAACTCGTTCACCTGAAAGTATCATTCCCAGGGTTAGGCAATTTTCCACAGAACAAAATACAGGGACTTTGAAGTCATACAGATCAGAATCTGAAAATCCCATTCCCACCACTTACTACTGGCTTTTAGACCTTGGCTAAGTTATGTTCTCTAAGCCTTGCTAAACCTGCAAAGCAGAGAACTAATCTCTACTTAGGTGGTTGTTATGAAAATTCAAAAAGCAAAAATATGTAAAGTGCCCTGCATAGTATTTATCACATAGTATATGCTCAAAAGATCTTAGTCTCAGTTTTCTCATTAGTAAAACAGAGATAGCAATACTTGATTCACAAGCAGTTACTGAGAATTAAATTATGTAAAGCTCCCCAAACAGTGCGTGGTAAATAGTAGATGGTCAACCAGACAAACAAGCTAGGATTAATTCTGCATCCCCTTCCTCAGTCCTGATTCTGGCAAATCATAACCTACAGAGAACTCAGTTTCTTGTAAACCCAGGGTGAGACTAGACAAACTTTAAGGCCCTTTACGTCTCTAAATGTAGTACCCTCAGTATTTTAAAAGTTAATTTTTGTATATTACACAAACTTACTTGTAAATCCATTACATCACCATGGTGTCTGATATCACACAATAACTGATGGTCTCCTTCAAACCCTCCATCAGGGTCCAAGTTCCCAAAATCTCCAATAGACCACAGTGAGACATAATTTTCCTGTAAAGCAGAAAGTTTTATCTTGAAATGATATATACGTCAAACTCTAAAATTAAAATTTGCATTGCCTACAGTCAACCTTGCTTTAAAAGCATCTCAGGAAAATGGCATGATGATTATTAAAAACACAACGAGATTCAAGGCTCAGGCACCCTATCGATGGCTCTGAGGTACAGGGCAACCGAGTCTGAGATGGGCATTCGAGGCACAGAGAAGGACGAGAGGAGCTAAAAGCCGAGAGAGTTCGCGCGCCGGCGGCCGGGGGCGCGGCTCTAGGAAGGAGGGAGGAGACAGGGCTCCCCGGCCTGGGAGCAGGGGTACCTCATTGTCCCAGGACCCCGTGGCGAAGGTCTCTGCGGTCTGTAGGCTCCCCGGAGGCAGCGGTCGCCAGCGAGTCTTGCTGATTTTCTGTGACACAAACTTAGCATAAATTTCCTCCATGCCGAAAACAATCGCGGCACGTACAGCAAGAAGCACACCGCGCGCCACTCAGTCCCGCCCCTTCCCGCGGAGTCCTGATTGGACCGGACCTTAAGGGGGACGGTGGCTGCAGAGAACCAATTCTCCTCCGTCTGCGGTGCGGAACGAACGAGCCAGCGGGAGGCAGATGGGATGCCCTTCCTGAAGGCAACTAAGGCAGCGGCTCTGACCGAGGCAAGAGTGTGCTGGTCCCGGTGCTGTAGGACCTGCTCCTAATCTGCAAAGTCAGTACAGGAATCCTGAGGCAATACATTTGTGCAATAATTACGCAATGTAGGACAAATTTAGGGCAAAAACAAAATCAATGTAAGAGAAACCACTCAGTAGACACACCTAAGCATTGAATCTTGCATTTCACCGCGCATAGAAAAGATTTAAAATTCTTTAATTCTCATGGAAATACGTGACTGACATACCAATTTATTATTCAAAACCTCTCCCTTCATGCCCTCCAAAACAAATCCTTTTCTTCAAAGTTAATACACAGTGTCAGAAGCTGAATTTGGAATTCTGAAGACCCCAGTTCCAATTTTGATTCATTGTGTAACGTTCCTCAGTTCATTTTTGTATATAATTAAGAATGATTTTGAACTACAACGTCAACAGCTGGGGAGCCAGAGCTCTTCCTTTTTCTGTATTTTTGATTTGACCTATGGTATCTTTTTTATTTTATTTTATTTTATTTTATTTTATCTCCTCTCTGCTTCTCAAAATCCTCCTCATCCTTCAAGGACCAATTCCTTCCTCCATCTTTTCCTATTACTCCAGCCCATGATGATCTAAATAAACATATCACTTAATATCTATACCTTTAATAGTACTTAAATTTTGTCCTCTGTCGCTAGTTTTCTTTTGACGCAAATCTCCCCACTTGGAATGTAAATCCCTAATGCATACAAGGCTTATTCATCTTTTTTTTTTTTTTAATCTCCTTTATACTATATAAAAGGGGCCATGATTTTGTTTCCATTTGATATTGGTAGTCCTATTTCACAGCAACAGTTTATAGAAGCACCACATGGAAATGCAATCCATCTGGATAAGCTTTAGAGAGAGTTATCAGGTTCTTATTGAACACTGAATGATATTTTGTATTGTTTTAAACTGGAGGACTATTAGGAAACTGCAGAGAGATGAGATAGAAAATCACTAGCGTCCCAAACCGACAATTTCATCCCCAACATTGAAGTAAAGAACACTGTTTCGTTTATTGTCGCAGAATCCCAGGAAAACGTTAATATATATTTCGGATTGAAAGTAGACTACGTAACACATTTGACAAGGTCTGGTAAAAACTAGAACTTGAAAATTGTTGCTGATGCAGTAGCATCGATGTCTTGACATAGCTTTGTTTCCTTCCTTAAAAGTTTATTGGACTAAATGATGACTGGATTCTTCCAGCCTCAGTTCCGATTAGGAGTCAGCAAATTGGATGCTACAGGCAATGTTTCTTATCAGCTTCTCAATGTCTTGAATAGGTGATAGCAATAATGCTGGTGCCTAGTCTAACAATGGAATTTATGAAGCTGAATTAGCTGAAAACGCATACCTGTGTTGGGAAAGGAACACATTCGCCATAGGATATTGTGGTATTTTAAACTACCTGCATTGTTCTAAAGAGCAAAGCATTCCCCACGCTCCACCCCCGACTCCGTTTCTCTGTATTCAGCCACTCTGATTTTGTGTTTTAGAACAAACCGGGGTCCCAAAGTCTCTGCTAACCACTGATGTACTTGTCACAAGCCAGAGGCTAGAGTACTCGCATTAGAGGGCACTTGCCCTCCGGCTTAGGCTCCACCACGCGGAGTTCTGACTCTAACCGACCTAAATATTAGTCAACTGGGTTGGGTGAAGCAGGACGGAGGAAGCCCACTCTCTAACAATCTGGACAGCTATAGGAGCACCCCCGCCGCTCCCAACAGCTGACCCAGCGGCGACTGTGGAGCCACCGGCAGCGGCGGAACCAGATCGGCCCTTCCATGCCGGCACCGCGCTGGGTAATCAGAACCTCAGCGAAGCACGCGACCGACCGCGCGGGGGCCCACTCCGCCTGCCGCAGGCCAAACCCAGCAAGGAGGCGTTGCGCAGCCCGAGGACTCAGAAAGGCCACGCAGCAGCGGCAGTGGCGCTGACTCAGCGAGGCCAACCCGCTAGTGTCAGGGAGCCGCAGAAGTCCCCCGCGCAGGCGGCGGGCACGCGGCCACCGCCGCCTCCGGCCCCACCCGACCGCACCCGAGGCCGCGCGGCGTCACAGAGCGCATGCGTGCCGCGGGGAATGCCGGGAGCGCGCAGTGGCGGTAGCGGCGGCGACGGCAGTCACAGCGGCGGCTACAACGGGGACGCGAGCGGGGCGGTGACCGTGTGGGAGGTGGTCTCACTCTTGGGGAAGCTGTTAGGCACCGTCGCCGCGCTGAAGGTGGTTCTGTACCTGCTCCGGGTGTGCTTAGCGATGGCCTGGAAATCCGGCGGCGCCAGCCACTCGGAGCTAATCCACAACCTCCGCAGTAAGTGCCACCCCCGCCCGGTGTGGGGCCACTGGGAAAGGCCAGGCCTGGACCGGGTCCCCCTGGGCCGCCCGGAACATTCTGTCTACCCACCCCGTGCCTGCCGGAGGGCGTCGGCGCAGGGTTGCACCAGCGGTTCTGAACGGTGTGCGCTTGCGATCGCCTCCCCCGGGACCTGTCACTCATCGGCGATGTGGAAGGGAACCGGGGAGAAGGAGCCAGGGGCCGCTGCTGGTGGGGCAGGGGCAGGCGTTTCCCCGCGGGCCTGGGGGAGGGGGCGCGGCACAGGTTGTGGGACTGTCAGTTGAGTCCGCCGCCTGCTCGTCCGGGTACAGCGGGCGAGGGGAGTGCCCTGGAGGTGGGATGTTGGCCGGGCCTCCTTGAGTCTGGGCTGTAGCTGAGGGGACCCCACCCTCGACCCCCGCGTCTTTTCACCTCCTCCTCTGTCTTAATCGACCGAGCTGCAAGCTTTCTCCCCTATTCTGCCTCCCCCGCCCTCCGTTTTTTCCTCTGGCGGGAGATGCCACCGTCTGATACTGGCGAGGGGAGGGAGAGGGAGATGAGAGTATTGTTGCGGATGCTGAGAGAAATTTCTGGGGCTGCTGTCCAGTGGAAAGCTTCACGGGGGGCGGAGGAAGAAATAATCAGGGGATGCTGTTCCTGAGAGACTTGTATTTCAGGAGCCTTTACAGGTCTTGGGATCCAGCAAACGATTTTGTGTGTGGAATGTTCTTTTTTCAGGGCTACCATATGCTTTAAAAGCCTTGTATGGAAGTTTCTTTACACCATTCACTTTAGTTATTGTATTCCTTCCTCTGATGATAATTTTAGGGTGGGACGAGTGCTGTGTCACTTTCTTTTTTTAAATCGAAATACAGTGTTGTCGTCTAGTCGGGAGACCAGAAGGACCGCAGTCCGTAATAATTTCACTCTGGTCAGAATTTATAGCTCTCTTATTTGCCACTGACATTGCAAATAATAATACCCTGCCATGTGACATTTTTAATTGTTATAGATTATTTAGCTTTTCATGTGTTTGTCATGTTTCCTAATTCGATTTGTAACCTCCTTGAGGCCTGGGACTTTTTTTGAATCCTCTCAAAACTTAAAAATCATTCCTTTTTTCATAAATGCCTATTAAATGTGTATTATATGTTTGGATCTGTGCTAGGAATATCAAGATTAGTGAGAGAAGTAAATAGCATTGTCTGGTACATGGTTAATACTTAATATTCATCATTTGACTTTTTTTCAAAACAATATTTAAAACTTGGAAATTGTGTCCTTAATGTTTAGTAATGAAGAATGTTTAGATTTTAAAATTCTGTCAAGCATTGCCAGTATTCATTTTATGGAAGAATATTTGAAAGTGGAAGTTTATGTGCTGAGACAATATTATCGTGACTTAGGTTCCCACGGATTGCACATAAGCTCAATATATTATAAATATTTGTATAAAAATTTTTGAAATGATCTAGTGCCTGCTGTTGCAGGATACACACCTGAAACATTCTGTACTTGAATTGTGATTAAGTAATTTTCCACTGGTAGGTTATCACAGTAGACACTTGGCTGTAGCAGAAATTTGTAATCAATCGGGCTCTTAAAGTCTCTCCTTTTTGGGTCGATTTTGTAGTAAGCCAAGACTAGATCTTCTCCCAGTGGTTTTATAATCACTTTAATGTATTGCATTACTATTCTTAGCTGAAATATCTAAGGATTTTTTTAATCAGAAAATTTAATGAGAAATATTTAACATACATGGGTGTTGATAGTGCACAGTTTAGTTTTATACTAGGTCTATGACTGGTAAGAGGAAATAAGAGGAAGTGAGAGTAAATAAATTGTTTAGCCTCTTTTGTAACACTCTTGCAACTTTTGTTTCAACACTTTGCTGAATTAATTCTAGCTAATAGATTTCATTTTATTTATTAATTTATTGTAAAAATAATGTTTGCTCATTTGAAAATTTCAGTTAGCACAAATTGAAAAATTTTCACTCTTTACTGATTATTCCGCCTTTATGTATTCTTCCTAACTTAAAGGCTTCTAACTGATTCTTTAGAAAAAGATTAAAACATGATTATGCTGATATTGAAGTGAAAAGGGATCTGCAAACTGAAAGAAAAGCAAATTACAGTTTTAATTTTTTTAATGAAAAAAGTTCATGATTGGTTTCATTTTAATACTGTTATAATTTTTTTAAAAATATCTACTTGGTTTTTTAAGACAAAAATATAATTGTTTATGATTTCATAGTTGATATATCATTTATTGATTTTTTTAGACTGTAATGGTACATCTCATAATATGTCTTAGTTTATACTTTGATGATAACTGCTCTTAAGTAACTGAGAACAGTGGTCTAAAATTTGAACATTCTTCACAATCTCCTGAATCACCTGGAGAACTTGTTAAAACAAATTAAGATATTTTGCTGGGGCTCTTAAGAATTTGTATTTCCAACAATAATGTGCTGCTGCCGGTCCAAGGACCACACTTTGAGAATCACTACTATAGAGAATTGAAAATCACAAGGTTAAACCCTACCAGTGTTTCAGCTGAATCACTTTAAAATAAAATTTTAGGAAAAAAGTCTATAGCAGTCCTGCCCAGCAGAGCTTTCTGTAATATCTGTATCAGTGCTGTTCAGTATGGTAGCCACTACTACGTGGGGCATGGAGTACTTGAAATGTGGTTAGTACAACTAAGGAATTAGATTTTTTTAAACATTTTTTATTGAGTTATAATCATTTTACAATGTTGTGTTAAGAGGAATTAGATTTTTGTGTTATTTCAATTAACTTTAACCATTAGCCACATGTTGGACAGTATAGGTCTATAGAAATGAAAAATATAGTTATTTTATAATTATAGACTGATAATGTGCTCATGAAACAAATTAACTTAAGACAACTGTGAGTGCTTAATCCAGGGAATATGACAATTCAAGCAATGTTTATATTAGGATTTATTTTCTACTTTTATTGGGATAATTTCATGCCATGGTAAAGTTAGGACAAGAAGCGGACAAGAGTGGATGAGGTTGAGAAAGACTGTATCCTAGAGCAGGGATGTCTAAACCAAAGGGTTTGTGGAAGGTTAACTCTTAACAGACTTCAAATGCTGTATTGGCCTCTTAAAACAATGCTAACAATTGTTCTTTTACGTATTTTTATTTGTGAAAAAAAATTCAATCTGCTACCCTAATGCATCAGTTATTTCTACTTATATTTCCTTTGCATTCTTGATTGTGTCATTTTGCATGTATAATATATATATAGTTTGTAGAATTAGTCAGCTGATATTTGGCTGTTGTCTATATGCCAGGCGCTGGAGACTGAGCTGTGAAAAACAAACATCTATTCTCTCTTGTAGCTTACTTCTAATGGGAGCAGATAAATAAAATATAAATCACATGATAAGTGGTAGAGAAGAAGGATGGGGAGTGTAGGGTGGTAGGTTTGCAGAAGAAGGCCTCACTAGGGTGTCATTTGAATAAAGATTTGGTGACCGGAAAGAAATACAAGCCATGCAGATAGAACTGGGGGACAGGCATTTGAGACAGAGAGAACAGAATGTACTAGGTGTGGATTTGGGGTGTGGGAGAAAGATTGGAGTCAAGGATATGACACCAAGGTTTTAGACCTGGGCAATGTCAATGATTTGCCATTTTCTGAGTATGAAATAATAGATGAGTGAGCAGCAGGGATTTTGGGGGAGGTGGGGAACGTAAGGATGTGTGGGAGAGCAGGAGTTTATTTGGGGGAACGTTTGGTTTGAGTTGCTTATAAGACATTGAAGTGAAGATCCTTGGTAGGCACTTTAATTTGTAAGAATAATGATAATTTATAATTTTTATATCCTTATTTCTGCAAATAAATTGAAATTATTTTGTCATTCTATTTAGAATGTCAGTTCTTAGCCACTTGTAGCATGACTAGTGGAAAAGAGAATATTCCATTAGTTTTATCATGTGCATTTGTGGGCCAAATATAACCAGGTGATAAAATCCTAAGAGACTGTTTTCAGAAATTTGGACCTCATTTAGGCAGGGAGGGTATAGCTCAAGTGGTGGAGCGCATGCTCAGCATGCATGAGGTCCTGTGTTCAATCCCCAGTACCTCCTCCAAATATAAATAAATAAATAAACCCAATTACCTCCCCCCTCATAAAAACAAAGAAGCAGAAGTGGACCTCATTTAGAATCCAGAAGAATACATCCTCATTTTAACTTACATCTAGTCAGTCTTCCGGGTACATACTTGTAAGTAAATTTACAGTGCATTGAATAAGATTTAATAGCTATGATGGGGGGGGGGATTTAATATAAATGTATCTACTTAAATTTAAACTAACTGAAATAAAAAATTCAGCCACTCATTCATACTAACCACAGTTCAAGAGCTCAGTAGCCACCTGAGGCTAGTGGCTAACCTGTTGCACAGGGTAGATATAGAACATTTCCACCATCATAAATTCTATTGCACAGCACTAGATCTAGATGCTAGGTTGTATTACAGTCTACTTAATGAGGTCTTAGTTCCATTGTACTGTTCCACATGTTTTTATTAGTATTGCATTTAGTTCTGGCCAACGCGCTTTAAGAGTAGTAGTAAGAAACTGAAGATTATCAGAAAAGGGTGATCAAGATGACAAGAGCAACAGCATTTTATGTGATGATTTGATGAGATAAAGGTTGTTTGATTTAGCAATGAGAAAGCTAAGGAAAGGAATAATATATAAATATTTGAAGAAATGTCATTTAGTAGAGGGTCAGACCAGGACAATGGGAGAAAAAAATTTTGGCTTATTATAAGGAATTATTCACAAAGCTGTCCTAACAGTGAAAAAATTAGCTTTGAAAAGTATTGTTTTCTGTCATTGGATGTATTGAAGCAAAGAATGGTTGACTATTTCACCGTAAGGGATATTGTGGAAGAAGTTTGTCCTCAGCTTTTACTATGTACTAGATCTCTGAGGACCCTTTCAAATCCAAGATTCTGTAATTTTAATTGCATCCTAGATTGCGTGAAATCACCGGTGAGGTGTGTGTGTTTGTGTTTTAGAAGAGAGCCACAGAAATTAACATTTGATTACCTATATTTTAGAGTTTTGCGTAACATTTTAGTTTGTCAGAGATCTGAGGAGTCCCAGGAGCATCCTCCTTTGAGAAATAGTGTCAAAACACTTGACTTTATGTATCTATTAAGAGTGACAATGGTCTAGAGAAAGATGTATTTTGAATAATTTCTGGTACTTGGATGATAGGCTTTATCATAACTTGCCATCACTTAAAATTCTGTGATTACAGTGTGAATTTAAAACGAATCCCTTTCAGACTTTCTGTACCAAAAGTGTCTCAAGCTCTACTTACCTCTTATCACACCTAATCGTTCTAGATGGGAAGTGAAAGATGATCATTTTGTTCATTTCTTACTGTTTACTTCAACATTTTGTTAGTCGAGAAGAAATAGGGAATAGATGATTAAAAACTGTTCAAGTCATAAAACAATAATATAATAATGTAACATTTCTTTTATTGAGATGTAACTTTGTAACAAGTTACTTACAGAAACTTAGAGAAAGTTTCTGTATGACTTGAAATCCATCTGCAGTTTATTTTCTTACCTGTGTTTTCAGTGCTTCATACCAACACAGACATTCTTCTTTTTCCGTTTCTGCCAGGATTCTGTTCTTCTATTTTCCAGATCAAAAATCTTGGAATAGTCATTGATTCTTACAGAATTAATTAATTCTGTCCAAATTAATTCAATAGTTATTACAAATGCCTTTTGTAGTCCCTTCTTTCATTGTATTTTCATCAATACTGTCCTGGCGTAGGTTTAGTTTTAACTTGGAGTGATGTGCCTCCAAGTGTCTGATTGGTCATCATACTTTCAATTTCTGTCCTCTCACATTCATTCTATACTTTACACCGATTGTCCTAGTGTACTGCTTTCTGTTATGTCACTTTTCTGCCCAGACTTCTGTTGCTTACTGTATCAAGTATAAACACTTCTTGCTTAGCTTTCAGGCCTTTTAAGGGTCTTCTGCAACCTGTTCCTGTGCTCCAACTCCAATCCTGTTCTTCAGACTGATCTCACTTTACTCTTCATATACCTTGTGTTTTAGGGTACCCGTTCGGCTGCTATAATAAAGACCAAAATAACAATGGCCTAAACAAAATCAAAGTTTCTGCCTCTCATAACAATCCACATATAAACAGTTCGGAGCTAATATGGTAATTCCATGGTGTTTAAGACCTGGGCTCCTTCTTTCTTGTTGTGTTCCCTAAAGTCTTTCCCTTATCTGCAAGGTTGAAGGTAGTTTATCTCAACACTTCCATATTCTAGCTGGTGGGGAGGAAAATGGGGCAAGGGGGAAACCCACATCAGTTTAAGAGCATGATCCGGCAGTTGCATACATAATTTCTGCCTATGTTCTCATTGACAAGAACTTAATTCTAAGGCTGTGCATAACTACAGAGAGCCTAGATAATGCATCCAATTAAAATTCTATCATTGTGAAAGAAAAAGAGTCCCTGCCACATGTTACATCTTATTAGAGCAAACACACATTGTATTTATACATCTATATAAATATTATCAACCTGTGGTAGTAACGTTAGGAGAATTAAGATTAATTTTTAGCTAAATAATATATATACATGGTTAAAAGATAAAATAGTACCGAAGGGCTTATAATGAAAAATAGTAATTGCTAGCCCTCTTCCTCCCCACTCCCAGACTGCTTAGAGTGAACCACTTTTAACTATGTATTTGGTCCTTCTGGTGACTGTCTTCATGTCTCTAAATCATATGCTTAAACTGCTGTTTCTTGTTTTATCAACTTTAGACATCATCATCTGCCAAGATGGATGAGTATTTACACCCTATAAACTTACCCCCCTCCCCACATATGGTTATATTGCAATTTTTGCTTCCTCTTTTGTGGTTACCTTTTTAACTTTAAGTAATATACTTTAACCTCAATTTCTTGTTCCACAATTTATAAACTGACAGTATCCCTTAACCCTTCCACTTTGTCAGAAAGGATACTCATTTTGCAACTTATTAGCTGCTCTTTTACATTGTCAAAGTTGGTAATATTTTGTTTTGTTCTGGGCAGTAAATAAATCTGCACTATGTTTATTTTTAAGTGTTGAAGATTAGTAACCATCATTAGAAGCATTAATGACTGAGTTAACACTTTGCTGAGCTGTGCAGTGTGCCATGAGTTTATTCTCTGTTCTTTGTTTCTAATATCACAGACCTCTCTACTATTGAAGAGGAATAGTCAAATGTTTTTCCTTGTTTTACACTTCGTCAATTAATGCCACAGTTTAGTTTTCTTAGGGTAAATCATGACTCTTGTATAGTATTTTTTTTTCCTGTAATTTATCTCCCTCTTCACCCTTCCCCACTCCTTAAGTCTGAGAAGAGAAGCAGATTCCTTCTTAATGTGGCTGTAATTTTTCAAGCTTTTTATTATTTGATTTACAGCTTGGTTTCAATTGCATTCTCCTTTTTGAATTCTACTAACTTCTCATTTGGATCAATTGCATATTTAGATCAACATTAGCCATTATTATAATTATTTAATTAGGGTCCCTGGTCCTTAGGGTGCATGAAAATTAAGTATGGGTGGTTCTAAAGCTGTTCACTAATTCAGAAAGCCTAATGGTAATTGCATGTCTACTCATAATTAGGCTATACACTCAAAGTGAAACGTTAAATTACTTTGCAGTTTGCTAGAAATATTTCAGGGCACTGGCAGTTGTATATGTCAGCTTACCAAAAATGGAAAAATTATTTAATAACTTAGTAAATGTATCTTGCTTTATGCATCTTTCAAAATATAGAATCCTGGGCAAAAGCAAATAATAAAAACCTTGGGGTGAAAATTTTGGAAACTGCCCAGTAATGGTTTAATAAAGCTTTATCCTGAGCCTTGATGTATTCAGCTTTTTAATTAATGGCTGGTGACATGCTTTTAAAACAATTTAGGGTTTTTAATAAATTCTGTATGCCTCTACAGAGTAAGAAAGCAGCCAGAGAAACTGACATGAGTTTGAAAGATGTATATTATCTAGCTTAAGGGAAGTAATCTCTTTAATTTACTTGATTTTTTTAATGTGCTTATAAACCACACGTTTAATTTTAAGTGTCACACTTTAAGTATACATCTAGAGAAGAATGAGTAAGTGAATATATGACAGTAATTGAAGTATTGAGTGAGGTTGTTTAACATGAAAAAGATAAGACTTGAAGTGGTCATGATATGTTCAGATGTGTAAACAGTGTTGGTTAGATAGAAAATTCAGTATTTTTTTTGTTATTTAAGAGAGTATCTAGGCCTAAGGGTTTATGTAAGTGAATTATAAAGAGGGAGATTTCCTCTTAATACAGGGAAGTGTTCTGATAATTAGTGTGGTCTGAATCTGGAAAGGGCTGTTCCACATTAATGCAACTTTTCAAGTAGAGATCATGGTACCTATTTATGAAGAAGTGAGACTTGATGGCTTCTCAGGCCCCTTATGACCATGAGAGTCTACGAATCACCCCTCTGGAATTTGAATTGAATACAGGGCAAATGAACCACTCAAGAATTATTTTGGGAAATGAATTAGTAGAAGTCACTAAGCTATTTTAATACAGTAGTAGCGGTACAGTGAAGTGGTCAGCAGGAATCTAACATCTCAATTTGAATGGCCCTACCCCTTATTTGCTCTGTGATCTTGAACTACTTAGTCTTTCTACACTCAATTTTATTATTTGTAAAATGGAGTCATAATAGTGCTTACTTTATAGGATTGTTAGAGACAATTTAAGATTGTTTCGTAGTTCCTAAGTTTATATCTCAAAAGAGATAGTGTATGTCATGTAATGTGCTTAGAATTTTGTCTGGCACATGATAAATATTTAGGAAATTATATATCTATTATTACTCTGCTTTTAAAACATTTGAAAAAATACTTTTACTGTTTTAATAACCTTTACAGGTAGTTTGCCTAAGCTTATTTGTGTAGAGATAATACTTTCTATTTGGGTTAATTCATCCAAAACTTACAATATTTTTAAATGGAAAGATGATATGTTTGTCTGCCAGTCTGTAACTATTTACAATATTTCTTTAGTTGGCATGCATTGTTTTATAAGTATTCTTTTGTTATTTGAAGAGTTTGTGTTTATACCTTTTATAGTGTCTTTAAACCACCATTTTTAAACTGTTTACTGTCTGGTCAGTATTAAATGGTATCCTTTGATTCCTCCTGTCCACAGTCAATGATCTAATTCTACTTTTCCCTCTTTTTCCTCTTCCCATTGTTTTTAGTTGCATTCTTTCTACTTTGTCAGAACATATACAGCATTTAAGTTTTTTTATTCAACTCATGTCTTTACCCTTTTGGTCTTTTAAAAAATTAGTTAAAAACAGATTATATTCAGAAGCTATTGCAATAGAGGAAGAGAGACCTCAGTTTTAACTGAACTCAGTTTCCAATACAGAATGGACAAGTGGGGATTCATAGCCTAGGAGCAGGGTGGGGGTCAGTGGGTAGAAAATTACTAAGAGGAAACATCAGAGGTTATGGGGGATTCTGGCTAAACTAGCTTGAGAGGATTCTTGCTGAAGGCAGACCAATCCATCCTTTTAGTCTTTGCTCTAAGGTTGGATATGTGTCCTTTTCTAATGTATCCCTGATCATCTCTTAGTTAGATGAAGTACATCTTCTAGAAGATTCCTCAGGAAGGGCTTGTGTGTGCAGCATTCCCGAAGTTCTTGCACATTCAAGACTTTTTTTCTATAACCTTATTATTTGGAGGACAGTTTTGGCTGGGTGTAAAATCCCTGGCTTACACTTTTAATAACTCAGCTTTATTGAGGTATAATTTACATAAAAATTCCTAATTTTGAGATTACAATTTGAAAATTTTGACTAACAGATACAGTTGTGTAACCACAACCCTAATGATATAGAACAGGAATTAGCTCAACCCCTAGCAACTGCAGATCAGCCGTCTGCCACTATGATTTTGACTTTTCTATAGTTTGATATAGATGGAATCAAATAGTGTAAAATCTCCTAGTCTGGCTTCTTTCACTGAGATTAGTATTCTTGAGATTTGTTCATGTTGTTGGGTGTATCATTGCTCCTTTTTATTGTTAACTTGTACTTTCTTTCTTTGAATTTCTTGAAAATGCTGCTTCATAGTTGCTTTGCTTTGAATATTGCTCTTAAGAAACCTGATAGTTGCCTGCTTTTTTTTTAATCCTTATTAGGTAATTTGATTTTTTTTGCTTTGAAATGCTGAGAATTTTATTCCTTGCTTTTAAAGTCTGATAGTTTTATTAGTATGTATCTTGGAAGTTGATTGTTTCTGGTAATAATTTTACTTACTTCCTGTTAAGTTTTCTTAGAATACAGTTTTAAATATTGTATGTTTAATCAGCTGAATTGCTTTGATTTGCGTATTGTTCTCTTTTTACAGTAGCTTTGACTGGAGTTGGTTTTTCTTTTTCTTTTTCCTATTTTTAGGCATTTTGTGGCCACAGTTCAAGAGCACCTTCTGTCAGTGTAGTGACTTGCAGTTTCTTTAATGGATGATGATGTTGGTAATAGTGGTGGGAAATGGGGGGGGAGTTGGCATATCTTATTGCTGTTTTGTTTCTGTAGGATCCTTACTTTTCTTCC
This sequence comes from Camelus dromedarius, assembly GCF_036321535.1. Taxonomy (NCBI): domain Eukaryota; kingdom Metazoa; phylum Chordata; class Mammalia; order Artiodactyla; family Camelidae; genus Camelus; species Camelus dromedarius. Next base: position 14,612,612 of record NC_087441.1, on the reverse strand, counting down.
TTCTTTTCCTTCATTGCCATATCAAGAGGCACTGTCCTTTCCCTGCTTGTATGAAACAAGTGCTTCTTGTGCTTGCCACATCTGGTCCCACTACATTTTTTAAAAAATAGCTTTACTAAAATCTAATTCCACACTATGTAATTTGCTCATTTAAATTGTACAAATCAATGGTTTTTAGCATATTTACAGATATGTACAGCCATTACCATGGTCAATTTAATACTTTTGTTACCTCAAAAAGATAGCCTGTTTTGCCTTTCTGTTCCCCTAACCCATCAGCGACAGCACCTGCTAATCTACTTTCTATCTTGTAGATTTTCCTATTCTGCACATTAAATAGAATCATACAATGTGTCATCTTTTGTGACTGAGTTCTTTCACTTAGCATAATGTTTTCAAGGTTCATCTCTGTAATAGCACAAATCAATTCTTCATTCTACTTCATTCTTTTTTATGGCCTAATAATATTCCATTGTATGGATATATACCACATTTTGTGTATCTGTTCATCAATGGGTGGTCATTTGGGTTGTTTCCACTTTGGGGATATTTTTAATAATGCTGTGAACATTCGTATACAAGTTTTTGTGTGGACATGTGTTTTCATTTCTCTTGGGTATACACATATGAATACAACTGCTGGGGCCTTTGATATGTTTAGCCACTTGAGGAACTGCCAGACTGTTTTTCAAAGTGGCTGTACCATTTTATGTTCCTACTTGCAGTACATAGGGTTCTAATTTAACATTCTTGTCAACACTTGTTATTATCTGACTTTTTGATTATAGCCATACTAGTAGATATGAAATGGTATCTCACTGGGTTTTTAATTTGTATTTCCCTGATGAATAATGATATCTAGCATCTTTTCATATGCTTATTGGCTATTTGTATATCTTCTTTGGAGATATGTCTGTTCAGATCCTTTGAACATTTTAAAATTGGGTTATTTGTTCTTTCACATTGAATTGTAAGAATTCTTTATTCTAGATAGAATTCCTTCTTCAGATATATGACTTACAAATTATTTTCTCTCATTCTGTGAGTTATCTTTTCTCTTTCTTGATAATGTCCTTTGAAGCACAAAAGTGTTTAATTTTGATGAGACCCAATTTATCTGTTTTTTTCTCTTATTGTTCATGCTTTTGGTGTCATATGTAGGATCCATTGCCAAATCCAAGGTCATGAAGATTTACCCCAATATTTTCTTCTATGAGTTTTATGATTTTAGCCCTAGTGTTTAGATCTTTGATCCTATTTGAGTTAATTTTTATATTTAGTGTGAGGGAAAGATTGAACTTTATTCTTTTCATGTGGCTATCCTGTTGTCTCAGCACCACTTATTGAAAAAGACTATTCTTTCATCATTGAATGGTATTGGAACTGTCATTAACCCACTGAATATTAAATTCTTTCCTTGTAGCCAGTGCAGTGAACTTCTAAGTCCCAGACCTGTGTTCACTGTTTTAGTACTTAGTGTTGTACTTCCTCTTTCTGGGAAAGATTTTGTCTGTGCTTCATCTGCATACCCTACTTCCTTCTTTTAGTCTTTTAAACTTCACCCCCTACCTATATAGGGGTAGATACACCTTGCAGCAAAAGCAAGAACTTTGTTGGAATTTGTTTATTTTTCTACTAATAGATAATTTGAAGTCTGGATATTCTCTGTCTCTTAGTGATGTGAAAGCGTGGATCATGTGTGCTTTTGTTTATGCTCCTTCTTGATCTTAAGTTTAGGGTTTTTTTTGAGTGGCCAGGTGGGGAAATTCAGATTCTGGTGGCTGCCATTATCCTCTAGAATCTAGAAGCTCCACTGTTGTTGAATAAATTAAATTAGTTTGCATAAACATTTTAAACTTCTCATGATGCTTTTACAGAAGTCTCATTTTAAAATAGTTATGGCAGTCTACTGAGTGGGAGAAAATATTTGCAAATCATGTATCTGATGAGGGGTTAATATCCAAAATATATGAAGTTATACAACTCAGTAGCAAAAATCAAATTAAAAAAATGGGCAGAGGATCTAAATAGACTTTTTTTTTCTAAAGAAGACGTGCAGAAGGCCAACAGGTATGTGAAAAGATGCTCAGCATCACTAATCATCAGGGAAATGCAAATCATAAACCACAATGAAGTATCAGCTCACACCTCTGAGAATGGTTATTCTCAAAAAGACAAGAAATAATAAGTATTTGCAAGGCTGTGGAGAAAAGGGAACCCTTGTGCACTATGGTGAGAATGTAAATTGTTGTAGCCACTTTGGAAAACAGTGGAGGTTTGGAAGTTCGTCAAAAAATTAAAAATACTACCACCATATGATCCAGCAATTCCATTTCTGGGCATTTATCCAAAGAAAACAAAAACACTGATTCGAAAAGATATATGCACCCTCATATGTTCATTGCAGTATTATTTACAGTGGAAACAACCTAAATGTCCATCCATGAAAGAATAGATTGATGTTGTGGGGTGTGTGTGTGTGTGTGTGTGTGTGTGTGTGTGTAAAACACACACAATGGAGTATTATTTATCCATTAAAAAGAGTGAACTTTTTTCGTTTGTAGTATGAATGGATCTTGGAGATACTATGCTAAGTGAAATAAGGCAGACAGAGAAAGACAAATGCTGTATGATCTGACTTACATGTGGAGTCTAAAAAAATAAACAAAAAACCAAGCTCATAGATACAGAGACAGATGAGTGGTTGTCAGAGGTGGGTGGGGTGCAAAATGGGTGAAGGTGATCAAAAGATACAAACTGCCAGTTATAAAGTAAGTTTCATGGGGATGTACAGTATGGCCAGTATAGTTAATAATACTGTATTACATATGTGAAAGTTGCTAAGAGGGTACATCTTACAAATTCTCATTGCAAGAAAAAAAATTCTATAACTATATGGTAATGGATGTTAACTCAACTTATTGTGGTGATCATTTTGCAGTATATACAAATATTGAATCATGTTGTATACATGACATTAATATAATGTGTTTCAATTATACCTAATTTAAAAAAAAGAAATCTGAAAAAAAATAGTTGTTCATAATGTAACCAAATTAAGCAAAGCATGTTTTGGTTTACATAATTGATTTCTGGATTGTTAAAATCAAGTTTGTAATTTAATCTTACAGATTTTAGGTAAGGACAAGAACTATGGTGTTGTGTTTATTTTTATCCTAAACATGTAGCACTGTGTCTAGTATGTGTTAGATAGTCAGTAAACATAATGAGTTAATAAGGGCTTTATCAAAAAATTGATAGTTGGGGAGCCAAATATATACAATCAGCCCTCTATATCTCCAGGTTCTGTCTCCATGGGTTCAACCAACTGTCTACTGAAAATATTTGGGAAAAAAATCCCAGAAAATTTCAGAAAAGCAAAATTTGAATTTGTTGCATGTCTGGCAATTATTTGCATAGCATTTAAATTGAATTAGGTGTTATAAGTAATCTAAAGATGATTTAAAGTATACAGAAGAATATGCATAGGTTATACGCAAATACTGCACCATTTTAGATAAGATACTTGAGCATCCACAGATATTGTTATCTGCCGGGGTCCTGGAACCAATCTCTCATGAACACTGAGGGAAGAGCATATAGACCTTGCTTTCCTTCTTGAAAAATTTGTTTCTCTTGGCCTCTGTAACAGTATATCTGCTTGATTTTCATCTATCTCTGTGGCTGCTCCTTGTCATAAACTTTGAAGGCTCCACTTCCTTTGCAGTTCTCTTAAATGTTCACTTTTGCTTTTCTTTGCTGCATATTCTTCCCTGGGCACTTTAGTTCACTTCCATTGCTTCATTTGCCATCTATACAACTAGAAATCTATGTCTCTATCCTAGATCATTTTCCTGAGCCCCAGATCCATGTGTCCAACTGACCGCTGAATATCTCAATGTGTATGGTCCATAGCCCTTAATTGAATAAATAACTTACCCTTTTCCTTCTTAGCTTTGATCCTTCTCTAGGATTTCTCAGATCTGTTTATGACATCAGCATCCCAACCATTACTCCCCTCCCACCTCCACACCTAGTCAGTCAGGTATACATTACCTACTAAATATAACTCAAATCCTTCTACTTTTCTTCATCCTTGCTGTCATTATTAAAGACCAAGTTGTGATTACCTGGGCCATTGCAGCAGCTTTCAGACTTGCTCTTTTCCAGCCTAGTCTCTGTAGTGTAGTCAGAGTAATTATTCTAAAATGCATCGGATCATGCCACTCCCACCTTAAAATATTGCTTCATTCATTTCAGAAAATGGAATCATCAAGACAGATAAAGTATTTGAAGTAATGCTGGCCACAGACCGCTCCCACTATGCAAAATGTAACCCCTATATGGATTCTCCACAATCAATAGGTAAGAGTTGAGTTTCTGAAAATGTCACAAATTTTACTCATTTACTCTATAATTTTTGTAAATAAAAATAGAGTGGGACACAGGTATGTATCTATTATTACCTCACTAATTTGAATTTTATGTCTTAGTAAGTTTCATAATCCAAACCATTTAAATAAAATGTTGTATATGAAGTGTCTTTTCTATTTTCTTAAACACTATGTGATATATATATAAGAATTTTATAAAATTTTTCTTAAAATATACTTTTAATGAGAACTTAGAGTTTAAGCTGCGTGCTGAGTTTTCTTTTAGGGTTCTTAATGTTGACTAAGGTTTTTTTGCATTAGCATCAGTTTTTAAAATCAACATTAAAGAGAATGTGTAAGTAAGTTATTACTGACTTCCCTGCTTCTCTTGCCCTCAATTTTTTGGTTTGTGCTTGTTTTTAGAAAGTTCTGTATTTAAGTCCTTCTCCTGAAGCAGGTTTTGCTGAACTGCTGAGCCTTGGCAGTGGGCGCCTTTGAGGCTTAGAGGTGCCTCAGGATTCTGTCGGCCAGCAGCCATGCTGTCTTCTTTTGAAGCACTTTAACAGTCAGCAGAGAAGATCCTGGGGAGCTTCTGAACCCCGAAGGCACCTGCTACCACCGCTCAGTGAAAATTGCTTCAGATGCAGAAGCAGGTATATAAGCTTTGAGAGAGCAACACTGGAAGAAAAAACTAAAAGCTAGAAACTAAGAAAAGATTGTATAAATTAACATCAGGTGATAGTATAGAGAGTAAGTTGAAGTAGTTCATTAATCTCAAGCTGCTCTGAGTGCCAGTTGTTCTAATTTTTAAAGGTGCCAAAAATATGAAACAATTTAATTTTGTGAAGATTTTTCAGTGATATGTGGAAGCTTATTTTCTTTTTATAAATCTGAAGACAAAACATCACAAATTTGTCAACTCAACTTAATGAACTTCTTCCTTTTTTAGCTAACTATATAGGAGAAGACATTTTTGGAAATAGTGGGGCTGTTCTGTTAGATGAGTACACGAGCCTTTGGCATGATTGTATTCTCTAATTGTAACTGTGTAATGACAGTACTCTAAAGTACAAAATCAAAGTGTTATTTTCTTGAGATCATAAAAATAATTATTATGAAAAATAACTTATGAAAAGAAAAGAAAAAAAGAAAAATAACTTATGGATGTTAGAAAAGGAATTACACGGAGTACTTCATATGTTTTTGCAGCTGAATGTATCAGTAGTTCTCTTCTTTTGCAGGGTTCCAAGCAACAATCAGTGCTCCACATATGGTAAGTTAACTTTGGTCATTTGGGTACAAATGAATCACATTTTTCCTCTAAGACTGTTTTCTTCGGTAAAAAAGGTTTAAAGAACATTTTAAACTTCTAAGCATATCGGTTTTATCATCTGAATTATAGAAATTGGTAACAAGCATCTTATTCTTAATACAAGGTGTATAGAAGGAATTCTTTTTGGTAGAAGCTGTCATTAAAGCTTTTGGTGGTTGTCATTAGTATCTAATCTGATCATGTAAAAAGTTGGATATAAAAGGTTATTTATTTAGTGATGAGTTAATTAAGGGAGAGAATATTTTAAATAATATAATGAACATATTAAAGAAATCGCAAGTATAATATTGTTTCATATTCATTAGGTACTGGTCGAGTATAGTAGCTATGTCTAGCTGTATAATTTTGAGAACGACCTGTTTTAAGTTTGCACTTTTTATCTGTTGCGAGTTTTCTTGGGTTTTAAATGTCAGTTATTTAAATAAGTGCTCTGTTGGTTTTTGGTGAAAAGAACAGTAGCTTTCCTGATTCTCTGCAAGTATTTGGAGTTGGAGAAATTCTTATTTAAACTTAAAGTCTTCTTTACACTAAGATAAATTCTGCGCATAAATTCATAATGAACTGATCATTATGCTAGAAGAAAAAATAGGAAAATTATTTATAAATGTTGAATAGAAATGACTTTAAAACGTAACCAAAGACCCAGAAGCCATTAAAAAACCTAATATATTTTGTAATATAAAAATCTGGGATTTCTGCAGAGAGAAAATATTACAAGCAAATTCAAAGAAGAAAAACTGAGGGAAATATTTGAAATGCATATGACAGTATAGGGCAAATTTCCATATATATATGTATATGGAGTATATATATGTATGTGTGTATCCTATAAATTAAGAAGTAAAATATCAGTAAACCCAAAAGAAAATGGGTAAAGTACAAGAATGATAATCCATAGAGAAAGAAATACATTGACATTGGCATTTAAACAGATGAAAAGTTGTCATCTTCACTTAGATTAAGTCAACTGCAAATTAGCATTACAGTGAAGTACCATTTTTTCCCTATCATTAGAAATAAAAAATTTGTAACTTTGTATTACAAAAAGGAAACTGAAAGTCAACATATTTTTTTTTGGTCGAGAGTAAATTGATAGTGTTTTTGGAAGGCAGTTTGGCAGTAGCTATAAAGTGTGAAATAAATATACCTTAGGCTCTCAGTTTTATTTCAAGATATTTATCCCATAATATATTTGCACAAGGGCAAAATGACTAAAGACATTCACTGGCACATTATTTATAATAGCAAAAAAACCCAGTAATCATTACTAGTCCACTAATAGTGGATGGTTAATAAATTGTGGTATATCTGTACAGTGAATTACTGTGAAACTGAAATGAAGAAGCTCTGTAAATACGAATTTGGCAAGATTCTTCAAGAAGTATCATAAAAGTGGAATGCAGAAGAATTTTTAGAGTATTCTGTAATATAAAACAATCAAATAAATACACATACATAACTTCCTATAAGCGTGAAAACTAAAAATGATTTCTTCTAAAGTAGGGAATTAGATGATTGGAGGCATAGGAGTGGAGGTGAGATCTGCTTATCATTGTATACCTTCTGTATATTATCAGGTTCTTTTTTTTCTTCTTCTTCTTTTTTTTTTTTTTTTTTTTTTGCTTTAGGATAGGAATGGCTTTTGTATGCATTACCTATTCGAAGAAATTAATAATTAACCAAAAAAAAATGTATTCTTAAGATCCCTGCACACAGTTTGAACTCCTTAAAATGAAAGATTTATGTGTTCATTTAATCCTAATAGCTGTTTTAGAGAATTGGTACCCAATATGTTTGGGAAATTACCCAGACGGGTATGTTTTCAGATAAATACAGTGTCAGTTTTCTTTTTTTTCCTTGAAGTTTGGTGCTGAGTGTTCAGTTCACTGCCAAATGAAACATAGCTGTAACTCCATGGCAAAGGGTGCATTTTTAAACAAAAATAATAGCTTTATTAAGATATAATTTACCCTTTTAAAGTACATAGTTTGTGGTTTTTAATCTATTCAAAGTTATACAAACATTACCACCATCTAATTTCAGAACATTTTCATCACTTCAGAAAGAAACTCTGTACCCATTAGCAGTTAGTTCCATCTCTCATTCTGCCCAGATCCTGGCAACTAGTAATCTACTTTTTGTTTCTGTGTCTATTCTGGGCATTTTACATAAATAGAATAATACAATATATAGCCTTTTGTGACTGGCTTTTTATATTTTGCACAATATTTTCAAGGTTTATCTATGTTGTAGCATGTGTACTTCATTTCTTTTTATTGCCAGGTAATAGTTCATTGTATGGATATACCACCTTTTGTTTATTCATCAGTTGATGGGCATTTGGATTGTTCCCACTTTCTAGCTGCTATGAAAAATGCTATTATGAACATTAATATATATGTTTTCATGTGTGCATATATTTTCAGTTCTCTTAGGTATATACTTAGGAGTAGAATTTGCTGGATCATACAGTAATTCTATGTTTAATATTTTGAGGAACTTCCAAGGTGGCTACACTATTTTACAGTCCCACCAACAATATGTGAAGGTTCTACTTTCTCCACTTCCTCCTCAACACTTGTATGTTTTATTTATTTTGTCCGTCCTTGTAGCTACGAAGTGAGTCTCATTGTGTCTTTGATTTGCATTTCCCTAATAATAATGATGTTGAACATCTTTTCATGTGCTTATTGACCATTTCTATAACTGTGTTTATTGAACCTCAAAGTCACAGATTTAGAATATTTTCCAAAGTCTTAATTATAGAAAAATGTGAAATGGCATCCTGGTAGTAGGGAGCATACTTAGCCTCCAGATATTGAATCCCAAATACCATTTCTCACTGAAGGAGACTAGAGCTTCATGGAAAAGTGACTGAATTTCAGAAAGTGAAGAAGTACTCAAAGGCTAATGGGGATAATGTCAGGAGGACATAGGAGAGCAGGTTTGAAGAGACTCCCAGAAGCCAAATGGGAGACAATTTGAGAATCAAAAAATGATAGATAGTGAACATAATGGATTGTAACACAGTGAATTCAGAAACAAAAATCCAAGAGTCAATAGAGATTGAAAAAAAAAAGAAAACAAGGCAAGAAAAAAATGAAAAACAGGAGAATACCAATTAATAAATGTGGAAGGAATAACAGAATTTTAAAAATCATTTTTTTGTGGAGTTTGGGTTTTTCGAGGATGAGCCACCCATTCTCCTTGCTTGGCCCTGTAATAAACCTTTCTCTGCTCAAAAAAAAAAAAATCAGTTTTTTTTGTAATCATCAACATAATAATTGAATTAGGCAAAGATCATCAATTAATCTAAAACCATTAAGAGGAATGTTGTTGGGGGAAGATATCCATGTAGTCTCGAATGATTATTCTACATGTTACTTATTAATTATAAAGAGAAAAATATACTTTGAAAATGGAGTGATCTAGTAGTTACCATGTTTACCGAGTGGTAAAGCTTGGCAAGTTTAGCAGTAAGACAGCCCAATGTTATGTGCATCCTGATATGGTGCAGTGGGAGGTGCCCTGTGTGGTGTTCTTGCTAAAGGTCCTTGATCTGAATCTGTGAGGAAATTGACACATCTAGAATGTGAATTATTATGCAGGGCAACCAACTGGACAGAACTTTTAAAAGGAGCCAGTACTCTGATGAACAAAGAAAAGTGGCAGGTGGAACAGAGGTACGGGGAGAATATTCTGGACTGGCAAATGCAGTGCATGAACTTTGAATGGATTGAGGGGAAAACAGAGAAGAGTTTTGGGGGACAGCTGAGGAAATTTGAGTGTGGTGTGTATGTTGGATGATACTAAATTTATTATTTTCTTGAGTGTGGTAATGGTGGTGTGGTTGCAAAGGAGGATGTCCTAGTTTGTTTGTTGGTTTTGGCAGGTACATGCTAAAGTATTTAGAAGTGTCGTATTATGATGTCTACAGCATATTTTCAGATGGTTTGGTAATATAGTATGGTACAATATAAACAGTTGGTGACTATATGGGGAGAAAGGGTGTTCATTGTATTTCCAGTTACTTTATTTCTTTATTTCATACAAATATGATACTTATTAATGGAAATTAAACTTTTCAGGGACTCCAGATCATTTTTAAGAATCTGATAAAAGCTACAGATCTTCTTCCTGAAAAAAGTTCACAAACTCTCTGTTATTAGAGACTCCATCCTTTGGGCTAAGCCTCTTGTCTAAAAGCAATAGCTTTGACTAAATAAAATGTCTCCAGCAGTCTCCTCAGTAAAAGTTAATCCAGTGTGTTTCATAGAAACCTCATTAATTGACACTTTCTTGTTCCACTGGTTGATGTTCATAATAATTCAGAGTTAGTATCCTGCTGTATCATTTTGAAACATCAAAGAAAGATAGGTTAGAGTTTTAAAAATTTTGAAACAATCTCAAACTTACACAAAATTTGCAAGTACACTATGAAGAACCTTTCTTTCTTTACTCCATTTGAAAGCAAATTCCTGAAATGATGCCCCATCACCCTCAATTACTTGAGAGTGTAGTGTATTTCCTACAAAGGACATTCTCCTACACAACCACAGTATAGCCATCAAAACCAGGACATGAACATTGATACATTACTACCATCTAATGTTCAAACTCCTTTCAAATTTTTCCTGTTGTCCCTGTGGTGTCCTCGATAGCAGAAGGATCCAGTGCAGAATCACTACTCTTTAAGTCTCCTGCGATCTGAACCAGTTCCTCAGCCTTTCTTTTACTTTTATGGCCTTGATTCTTTTGAAGAAGTCAGGCCATTTATTTTGTTGATGTCCTTCTGTTTGGGTTGTCTAGTGTTCCCTCATGATTCCATTCAGGTTATGCCTCTTTGGTGGGACTATCACAGAAGTGATGCTGGGTTCTCATTACATAGTGTCAGACAGAGTACAGTTTTGATTTGTCCCGTTACTGCTGATACTCACTTGATTAAGGTGGTGTCTGCCAGCCTTCTCCACTGTAGATCTAATAGTTTCTTATTTTCTCTCTTTTTATATTTAACTACCTTTTCTAACAGTGAGAAACCTGGTTCCTTTTTCCTTAATATATTTATTCCATCAATCCCACGGTGTATAGCCAATTTCCCCCCACCCCTCTCCTACTCTACCTTCTCCACCATTTATGTCTGACACCTGGCACTGATCCACCGTGTTGTGCAGAAAGCTTCCTCATCTAGCTTGGATTCTGACTCCTGTTTGGATCTGCTCCCATATGTAAACACAGATGCCCTCCTCACCCTGCTTGGACTCTGACACTTCTACCTGGACGCTGTAGCTACCCCCTCTGCCACCTGGGCGTGGGCAACTAACTACCTTGCTCAGCCCAACTCAGTGGCTTTAGGATTGGCTTGTTTAGAAAGGGAACAGATGGGGCAGGATAGCAGGAGAAAAGGGAAAGGGGAGTAACCAGAATATTTTATTAACCAAGTCATTTTGTTCTCTAACTAAAAGTGTGAAGCCACTGATTGTCTGACAGTTACATGTGAGATTTCCTAAGAGAGAGTTTATCAAAAACACACTAAATGGAAGTAAAAGGTCAATTAATTTAATTTTGCCTGTATAAATGACTTTGAAGTACCTTGAAGAATAGCAGCATCAGGTCATTGTGCTGTAATAGTTGAATTTTCATTAATGTAAATGTTATACCTTTTATTTGTAAGTCCTTTCGAGTTTATGACATACTTCCATACTTCATCACTTCTGTTTACAATGGTACTTCTGTGGAGAAGGCAGAATCAGAGCAACTTTTTTCTCTCCATTTTAATGATATGGAAACTGAGGAATAAAGAGCTAAAAATAATTTCAAATGTCATGGGGCTAATGAATGCAGAACTGGTAGAATCTAGTACTCGGGACATTTAATCCAGGGCTCTTTTTCATAGTACTAGTGGTTTTTACTCATTAGGCAAGAAACTCTTTGCAAAAAAGTCTATATGAAAAATTGATAAATTTAGACATTTCTCTATTACTCTTTTCCCAAACACACCAGTCTACATTTCTGTGGAACCTTAATGACTTTCTGGAACATGGTTTGAAAATCCTTGTGTTATATGAGGCTGCATCTATCAGTGGCCTTCTCTTTTTATGCTATTGTGGGAAAAGATAGCCTTAACTTCTTTCTTTTTTAAAAAAAAACTTTTTAGTATGGAAAAAATTTCCAACACCACACATGCAAGTAGAATTGTATAATGAACCCTTACATAGCCATCACCCAACTTCAGTAATTACAATTTGTTAATTTTGTTTTATTTAATTGTTTCTCTTTTGCTGAAGTATTTGAAAGCAAATCCCAAATGTAATATTATTTCACCCCTAAATACTTTAGTATAAATCTGAGAGACTAAAAACACAACTACAATACCATATCGTACCTAACATAGTTCCTTAATATTGTCTTATACCTAGTCCGTGTTCAAATTTTGCCAGGTTTTTCAAAAAATTCTTTTACAGTTAATTTGCTTAAATCAGGATCCAAGCAAGATCCTTCCATTGCACCTTTTTAGTCTTTTTAGTCTCTTAATTTTAACAGTCCCTCTTTTTAAAAATGCCATTTATTTATTGACAAAACTTGTTCATTTGTCCTATAGAAGTCCCTGTATTCTAAACATGGATAAATGTTACCTAGTGGTATTTAACTTGTTCTTTTTTTTTTTTCTTTTCAAGAACAGTTCCTAATGGTTCTTTTGTTGCATCACATCATACACAAATATCTGATCACCCACTTTTAGTGATTGGAATAAAAGTATTTCAAAACATTTTTGTTAAATTATAATATAAATGCAATAAAGTACACAAATCTTAAGTGTATGGCTTGATGAATGTTTACATGTGTACAAATGTGTAACCACTATGCACATCAAGATACAGAACATTTCCTGCACCCTAGAAGGCTCCCTCAGTCAGAAAGGTTTCTTTTCTTGGTCAACCTCCATCTTCTAGGTAACCAGTATTCTAGCTTTTATCACCTAAATTAGTTTTCCAGAATAAGGAGTTTCTGTTCTATTCTCCATTTTGAATATTACCTGTTCCTGATAATTAAAATTAAAAAAAATTTTTGACATAATTTCACACTCACAGAAATGTTACAAGAATAGTACAAAAAATTCCCATATACTTTTTACCCATATTCCCCAAATGTTACCATTTTACTGCATTTGCTTTATCATTTACTTTCACTATTTCTCTCCATAAATATATATATATAAATATATACACACACACACACATAATTCATAAATATGTATGTATCTTATGAACTCTTTGGGAGTTATTTGCAGGCAGAATGCTCTTTACCTTTAAAAATAGGGCATTCAGTTACATAATCACAGTACAGTCCTCAAAATCAGGAAATTACCATCAATACAACATTGTTAGCCAATTTACAAACCTTATTTAGATATCAGTTGTTCTAGTAGTGTCCTTTATAGGAAAAGAAAATCGCAGGTCAGAAATTTCATTCAATTGTCATGTCTTTTTAGTCTTTTTTAATCTGGAAAAGTCCTTCAGTCTTTTCTCATGGTCTCAAAAGTTTTTATGAGTACAGGCCAGTTATTTTATAGATTGCCTGTCAATTTAGATTTGTCTGATATTTCTTCATGATTAGATATGAGTTGTGCATTTTTGCCTGAAATATCCCATAAGTGATGTATTTTAGCAGATGTCATGTGATAACAGTGTGTCCCATTATTGTTGATATTAACTTTAATCATCTGATTAACATAGTTCTAGTCAGTCAGGTTTCTCTACCAAGAAACTTCTGAACTCCATTGTAAAGTTACTATTTTTCCCTTTTGTAATTAATGTGTCTTGGGCAAACACTTTGAGATGATGTAAATATCCTGTTACTCATCAAATGATAATTCACCAGTTTTAGCATCCATTTATGATTTTTACCTGAATCAGTTATTACTGAAATAATTGCCAACTAGCAACCTAAGTTCATCATTCCATCTATATTTGAAACAGTTGGAAACAGTTTCCCCCTTTTTTCCATTTATGTATGTATAAAAGAATGTATTTACTTATTACCACTGTGGATTCATGGATGTGTATTTTTGTCAACCAAGAGCTGGTAGTGAATGTGCTATTGCTACTGGCTCTGATGATTTTTAATAATGAACATACCAGGCATTTAAGGACAGCTTTTGAGATAACATTTATTAGTTCTAACCTCATATTTTGGAAAAGCACTGAAATGTAAGTTTATAAAGAGGATGGAGTAGATAAGGCTTTATTTCTTGGTTTGATCCAAAGCATAACCAACATGATTTTATTTGATTTACAATTTATGTGTACTGTAAACAAACATGTTCATTTGGACCCCTTAATTCCACTTCTAGGAATTTATCCTACGGATATCCTATCCTAAGATACACTTTACAAGATTATTAAAAAGATTATTTATCTTACAGATACACCTTTTAAAATTATTTCATCTCTTGTTATAGAAGATTGAAGCCCACTTAAATATCTCTCATTAGGCATATTGGTTATTATAATGTATTTATAGAAGAATATACTCCTCAGCCATAAAAAAGAGTGAACACACTGTTTAAGTATTGACAGGGAAGCTCCCTCAAGATTAACAAATTTATAAATGCATATGTATTTGCTAGTATATACATAAAATGAATACATTTGGAAGAAATCGCAGGAAACTGGTAACACTGGTTGCCGGTTGCCCTCAGGAAGTGAGACTGGTTGTGGACTCACAAGGGTAGGCTGGAGACTTTTTATTGTAAATCATTTTGTAGCTTTTGACTTTGAATTTGAATTTAAATTATAAAATTCACACACTAGAGATCTAAAATTACTGAAACACTTTATCTAAATGCAAGAATTTTAATCAAACAAGAATTTCCTTATGTAATTCCTGTGTATAAGTATATAATATGTTTTCATTGTTTTGGTAGATGACAATAGTAGGAAAATTGGTATAAAGCTAGCAACTTTATTTATATGCCATTGTATGTATACTTTATAGAATCTTGAAAAAAAAGAATACTTGCTTTGTTTTCTTTTGGCAGCATGCGTATGCACTAGAACTTCTCTTTGATCAATTGCATGAAGGAGCTAAAGCTCTTGATGTAGGATCTGGAAGTGGAATCCTTACTGCATGTTTTGCACGTATGGTAAGAGCTTTGTTTTCCATTCTGGCCTGACAGAAGCATATTATGTGATTTGGCTATATATTTTTTTCACTAGCAGTTTTAAGGGTTTTTTCTTCCTTTCTTTATAAGTTCTATTAAGATAGCAGTTGGAATATGTATCACTTAGGTTTTTTTTGGTTGAAGTGACAGACCATTGAGTCCAAACTGGCAGAACTAAAAAGAAATTTATTTGGTTTATATAATGAAAAAGTCTAGAGGTATGTCTGGCTTCTTGTATGGCTGGATTCAGAAGAAGATGAGATGATGTTATGGATAATGGGTTTCTCTCCAGTTCTTGGTTTGACTTTGCTTTCTTCCACATGTTGGCTTCTGTTGGCTTCATTATCGTATGTGCTCCTGTGATTGCAGAGTGACAACCAGTAGCTCCCAGACTTCATTCTTCCCAGTTCTCATCTAGCAGAACATAATAAAGCCTGATTTCCAGACACTCCTACAGGTTTATCAGGATTGAAGGAGAGCTTTTTTTACATTAAGAAAAACGCACTTAGGAAAATGCCTTGTTCTTTATACTTCAAATTTTATCACCGGAGTCTTTATCTAGTAAATGACTATCCAGAGTGTAAGTCTGGAGGCCTACTCAAGCACCTTGTAGTAAAGGTTCATCTCTGCTCAGATAATCAAATGAGGTTGATTATGAGAAATCTTCTTCCTGGAGGCCAACTTGGAAGGTTCTGGTCTAGTTAAATTATGGTTTATGGATCCTTTTTGGACTAGAATCCATTTATTTTGCTATGAATACATAATCGACAGACTACCGGAATGTAAGCTCCAGGGAGGTGGGAATTTTGTCTGAATTGTTTTCATTGATGTATCCTAAGCATCCAGAACAGTGCCTGGCACACAGTAAGGACTCAAATATTTCTTTTCTGTTGTTTGACTTGTTTTGTATAAGTTAAACCCTCACTAATGGGATATAATTAAATACTAGGAATGCTATTTAATTAGTGACTTGTTCTCTATACCTAACATATTTATGGTTTCAGAGGCATAATCATTTAAAAAGTCATTAGATTTCTGTGTTATCTTTTCAAAAATGGTATTAATTAATGGTTTTCACACATTTATCATGTGCTAGTCACTGTTCTGAACACTTTTCATGTATTCTCTTATTTACTACTCACATCATTATAAGGTATCCTCATTTTACAACTAAGGAATCTGATTGATAGAATAACTTGTCAAGGATATGCAGTTATAAGTAAGTGGTGAAACTTATATGTGAATCCAGGTAGTCTGACTTCAGAGCCTTTATAGTGTTAAATTTATTTTACAATTAATATTTATACTTGGGACCTTTTTAGTATTTTTATATTTTCCAAATATGGGAGTAGAATCAGGTGTAGAAATCCCTATAAAAATTTTTATGTAACATTTTTATATTTAAAGTCACACTTTTAAATGGGATTTAAATATTAAATACTATTTTCTTAGTATTAGAAGTTTTTGTAATTTATTCTAGCTTCTTAATTACTGAAATATCATTATTCATTTGAGGTTATAGTTGAGAAGTTTGTACTTGACAAATAATTTATAGTAAACTGAGTGTTTAACAGTCTAATTGGAGGCTTAAGCTTTTTATTTGTCTTGATTTCTCATTGCAGAATATGACTTTGATAAAGAAACACTTTGAAAAACAAATTTAGAACAGTGAACTGTTGAATTATTCTCTCACTTCCAGGTTGGATCTAGTGGAAAAGTCATAGGAATTGACCACATTAAAGAGCTAGTAGATGACTCAATAAATAATGTCAGAAAGGACGATCCAATGCTTTTGTCTTCAGGGAGAGTGCAGCTGGTTGGTGAGTATCAGAAAACTTCAAAAATTTCCTCTCTGGAGGGTTTCTATTTTCAGAAAAATCCCATGCAAGCTAAATAATACACAGAGCTAATTGCTGCATTTTTTTAAACATATACTTTTAAGTACTAAGTAAGAAGAACAGTTACTCTAAATGTTACACTGACTCTGTCTTGATCATGGGTGACATGATTGTTAACTATTTCAGAAAATGCCATGCTAAGTTCTTTCTTCATTGCTTTTTAAGGAGTAATATCAAAGTAACAAGTGTTGAATATAAAAAATTTAGGCAGTGCAGAGATGTGTAAGATGGAAAAGAAAGCCCCTCTTCTTCCCTCTTAAGTTTTCTAGACATGTAAATATACATATGAATAAATTGCACACACTTGGTTTTTAAATTGACCATACCCTACATATTGTCCTTTAGTTTGCTTTTTTTCCATTCAGTAGTAAACATGGAAATATTTCCATGTGAGTACATTGTATATTGTGAAAAATAACAGACATCAAAATATGCATAAAACATAAATGTGAAGCTTAGCAAACACCTATTTAATCACCACACTGATCAAAAAATGGAACATTATTAGTACCTTGCAAGTCCTCTGCTGGCTTCTTCCTCATCGTAACTACCTCCCTTTTCCCTAGTAGTGACTCGTATCATTACTTTTATGCATTTCCTACCTAACTGCACTTCCATAAATGATGTTTAATCTTGAACTTTAGCTAAATGGAACCATACAGTATATGTTGAATGATGAATGACTTCTTTCATTCAATATTATGTTTGTAAGATTCATCCTTCTTTGTGCATATGGTTCATCTTCATTGTGGTACAGCATTCCATTGTAGGAACATTACCAGAATGCATTTATTAATCCTACTCTGGATGAATATTTCGGATTGTTTCTGATTTGGAGATATTCACAATGCTGCATATTCACAATATACGTAAGTCCAGATGCATAATAGGTACACTTATCATACAGGCACTCACTTCTTTAGCAGTGTTGTTGCAGGTTCATAGAGTGACCATAGATACTGCAAAAACTGTTTTTTAAACTGATTGAACTAACTTATATTTCTATCAGCAGTGTATTAGGGCTCCTGTTGCTTCACATCTCTACCAGTACTTGGTATTACTAGATTTTTCTTGTTGCCCTCTTAGCGTATGGCAGTAACTCTGTGATTTTAATTTTGTATTTTCCTATTAACTAGTGATTAAATGCCGTTTCATATGTTTGGCCATTTGGATTTCCTCTTTGTGAAATGGCTATTCGGATATTAAGTTATTTATATTTTTCTTTGATTTGTAGGACTTCTATAGACTAGCCCTTTGTCTATTTATACATATTATAAATCTCTTCTCCCACTCTCTGGCATGCCTTATATTGGTACTTTTTTGATAGATAGCAATTCTTAATTTCACTGTAGTCAAACTTACCAATTTCTTCTAGTGCTTTGTATCCTGTTTAAGGCTACTCTGAAGACATGAAGATATGTCCCTATATTCTTTCTCAGGAGCACTATCATTTTAGCTTTTCACATTTAGATCTTTGATCTTTGTGACATTAATTTTTGTGTATATATGAGCTCGGGGTCCAAGTGTCTATTTTTACTTTGGATATCCAGTTGTCCCAGCATCATTTATTTAAACATCTGTTCTTTCCCTGCTTTAAATCTCCTGTAATTCTTCACATTGGGTAGTTCTAGCTGAACAGATTTTTAAAGCATTTTCTTACTCTTTCAGTGGGGGATGGAAGAATGGGATATGCCGAAGAAGCACCTTATGATGCTATTCATGTAGGAGCTGCAGCCCCAGTTGTGCCCCAGGCAGTGAGTTGAAATTGTTTCTGTGTTTATATGCTTTATCCAGCTAAAGCTCTAGAAGATTTATAGAGAAATGACTTCTAGGTGATGGTCAAAATATCACCTATGTTACATTATGCTTTTTTTTTTCCTTCCTTATTTTAGGAGGTGAATAATGATGCTCAACTTTTTTTAATTGAAACATGTGCATTTTAATTGTATATGGTAGGCAGGTTTTTTTATATGCAAACAATTATATAAATGACAAGAAGATTACTAAACTCTAGCTCATGGCTATCTTATTTGGAGCAGAATTTGATCCAGCTAAAAAATAGTACACCAGTAGAATTGGGAAAATGCCTCTGGAGTTCATGACCTGATAATCACTTGGTGTATTATTCAGTATCAGAATTTGCAAGACTATATTAGGTACATGGGTAACACCAGGAAGTATTTATCATACATCTTAGGAACTTTATGCTATAGAAGAGATGTGTCATACATGTATCAGGGAAATTAATGATATGATAGCATATCATTAACATGTGATAGATACTGAAGGAAAAAGACAATATGTACTGCAGGAGTTAAGAGAGGGAGAGAATTTTGCATAGAATAGTCGAGACTTCATACAAGAATGGAATTTGAACTGAATCTTAAAGAATAGTAGGATTTGAAATATGAAAACGAATATACGTATGTATATGCATAACTGGGACATTGTGCTGTACACCAGAAATTGACACATTGTAATTGACTGTACTTCAATTGAAAAAAAAAAAAGAATAATAGGGTTTGTAAAGTTGCAGCGAGAGGGCAGATATTCCAGTAATATGTGTTACATAGTCAAGGAAATATTTAAGTATCAAATTAATTTTTCACTTTAGTAAGACTCTGATAAACTATGTCAGCCCAGATAATCTTTTGGCTTAGGTTTCTGTTACATATGATTTTTACATGGTTCTTGACTAGATGACAAGGGGCTAAAAGTGACCCTGTGTCTTCTGCCAAGCCTCATTTGCTCCCCAACCGGAAGTGTTCTTTTTTGTATGTGTAGACAGTTATGAGAAGCTGAAAGCTGAGAAATTTGTTCTGGTCATTGACTTGTTGTTTATTTGCTGAATGACTTTAGGAAAATCATCTATTTTCTCTGGCCCCGTTACCTGTTTAAAAAAATAAAAAGCAAACCAGTGGTTCTAACGCATTTTAATTGAAATACTAACATGATATAGAAAGGTGTACAAGTCATAAGTGAATGACTCAATGAATTTTCACATAGGAACACATGACCAGTAGGTTTTTAAACTTAAAAAAATATATATTGCCAGCCTAGTAGGAACAAAAAACTGAAATAGAACTGTGTTTAAATGAAAGGTCTTGGGTGCAGGTCTCATCTCCCCCCCACTAAGACCCTAAGATGATCTTGAAGGGCATTTCTGGCTTTAGCCCAATATGAATTTGAACACTTGTAGTAGCACTTGCAAGTATTATAGGAGTCTTTACATCTGATGAAATTTAAAGATAGACATGCTGAAGGGGCTTTCCAGTTTTAAGATAAAAAAGGTGTTTATGCCTCCTTTGGATATCCCCCCCAAACAAGTGGAAAAACAAGAAACAGAAACACGAACTCCATATTCAGTTATCTAGGAGATTATACTTGCAATCCTGAACTCTACAGTGTGTGAAGACAGAAAGCAGATGGCGTAATAAGTGACCCAGAAGGGTGGAGGAAGTTGAACCAAAGAGACTGCAGAGGGGAGTATCAATGCAGAAGCAATTCGTTCTGCAAAACTCAGAGAAAGCTTAGATATTAGAGGCATTAGGACCTTGGAAATCAGAGATGAAGCTTTGGCCTGAAAGGAGGGGGTGCTACTTAAAATTCTTTATGAGGAACAATAAACCCTTAGCCCTAAGAAAATTTCTAAGAACTGAAGGACATGATTTTACAGTTTGAAAAGCTCTATTAAGTGCCTAGTACGAGTTTTTTTTGAAAAGGGGGAGGGGGAAAAGAACTACAATATCATTGTGAAATTTCAGAATATTAGGGATAAAGAGAATATTCTGAAAGTCTCCAGAAAAACAGAATAGATAATCCATTAAGGATTGGTAATCAGAAAGGCATTAGACTAGAAAAGCAGCATTAGAATGAACAAGTCAGAGGCACACCATCACAATTTTGAATTGAGAGTGATTTCCAATCTTGAATTCTGTACCCACACATATTGCTAAATACATCCAGTAAAGATAATTTTAGACTTGCAAATCTCAGTCCCTCTCTTTAGAAATATTCCCAGGTACTGTTTCACTTTCCATGTACTGAATACTTCTGGAGGAATTGCTTTAATAATATCATCAAAAAAATGAGGGAGGAGAGAGAGAGAGGAAAAACCTAAAACAAGAAGCCATGGGATGTAGGAAGGTAGCACATCTTGTTCAGGAGAGAAATGGTAAGAGTCTCCCGTATTACTGCAAAGGGAAGTCCAGTATGAAAGCTATGCAGCGGGCCTGGAGAATAACCAGTCCAGATTTGGAGCAGGTACTAGAAGGGAGCCTACCCCAAAAAAAAGAAAAGAAAAAAAGAAGACACTAATTAGATAGGTTTGACTGTGTGAAAATTTCATGAAGAAGCTGTTGGGTGGGTACAAAGATTTAGAAACAGTTACCAAAAAAATGTGAATGAAAAAAAAGTTTCAGTTTTAACTGCAAGGATAACAACTATTACATAAGAAAGGAAACCGTCATTGGTTGCCTTTTGGCTCAACTGCGGATTATTTTTACACAGTCATAACTGAAAATGGTTCCAATAAAAAATTATGATATTGGTTGGTATGGAGGAAAGAAACAGAATACAGTTGGCCCTCTGTATCTGGGGGTTCCACATTCAAGGATTCAACCAATCACAAATAAAAAATATTCAGGAAAAAAACTTCAGAAATTTCCAAAAAGCAAAACTTGAATTTGTCGCACTCGGCAACTATTTACATAATATTTGCATTGTAGTATAATAAGTAGTCTAGAGGTGATTTAAAGTATATGAGATAAGGGGGCGGGGAGGGTAGAGCTCAAGTGGTAGGGCTCATGCTTAGCACACATAAGGTCCTGGGTTCAATCCCCAGTACCTCCTCTAAAACTAAATATGTAAACCTAATTACCTCCCCCCATAAACAGACAAACAGAGTATATGGGATATATAGGTTATGTACAGATATTACACCATTTTATAAAAGGAACTAAGGGTCTGTGGATTTTGGTATCAGAGGTAAGGTTTTGGAACCAATCACCCTTGGATACCAAGAGACAACTGTTTATGAGAACCCAGTTTATGATAATTCAGTCCTGATCTAACATGTAATTTGAAATAAAAAAGGAAATATTATACAGCATAATGACTATAGTTAGCAGTACCATATTATATAATTGAAAGTTACCAAGAGTAAATCTTAAAAGTTTGTTTTATCACAAGGAAAAAATTATGTGTGATAGTTGATGTTGGTTAAACTTATTATAATCATTTTGCAATATACACATATATCAAGTCATTATGTTATAAAACCTAAAACTAATACAATGTTTATATGTCAATTGTATCTCAATAAAAAAAATAGAAGACATGCTTCAGAATTAAGCACTACAAAAAGACACAGCAAAAAGTATTTTAAATGACTGGATTTAGGGAGCAAGATTGAAGTAGGGGGAAGAAGTCTGCTATTTTTCATTAAAAACTTTGACATTTAGAAAAATTAAAAAGGAAAAAATAAGACTTTCTGACAACCAAAATTTTAATTGAAGACACTCTTCCTTGGGATAATACTGTCCAAATTAAAGTTTCTTCCTTACTGCTTTCGGTTAGTGGTGATCTGTAAGGCTACATTCAAATGGTAGGATAGGGCTTAAAATTTTTACTGGAGGGGCTTTCATTAAGTAGTTTCGGTTCTTCATTAACAGGGGCGTCTTTGTCCTAACACAGCAGGGACTCCAGTCCTATCGTCCTTCACTATGTCATGGTGCCAGTAATCTTAAGTTCAGTCATAAAACCAAGGCTCCCTTATCTTTGGTTCAGTGATGCTATGATAAATTCTATGATAGGGCAGGGATTCCTTGCTGATTTTCTGTACTTTCGCTCCTCCCCTCCAAACCACAAAGATTCAGAACAGGCATAAAGCCATCGAAATTTTCTCCTTTGCCTTTGGCCTTCCCAAAGAGGATAGCTCTATATTATGTGGTTCAACTCACACACTTTGAGCATTGCCGTCGTACCAGGTACTATGTTAGATGTTAAGGGCACAAAGATGAGTAAGACACAGTCCCTGTTGTCAGAGAAGTTGTACTGTAATGGGGGAGGTCGATAGGTAAATGAGGAGGTAGGTAATTGAGTAATAAGTTTAATAATTAAAGTATGTATGTACTAAATGAAGTACATTTCTGCTTTCTGCCCATGGACACTGACTGTTGTTTATAGTGATATAAAATGACTATTAATATAAAATCTATAACTTGATGTGTATGTGCTTTACTTTTTCTTTTAGCTAATAGACCAGTTAAAGCCTGGTGGAAGATTGATATTGCCAGTTGGTCCTGCAGGTGGAAACCAGATGTTGGAGCAGTATGACAAGCTACAAGATGGCAGTGTCAAAATGAAACCTCTGATGGGAGTGATATACGTGCCTTTAACAGATAAAGAAAAGCAGTGGTCCAGGTGGAAGTGATTTTATCTTCTGCTCTTTCTTCTTCCACACATGCAAGGTGAAAGGGTGTGGATTTTAAGAGATTAGACTACAAGAGCTGCTTTTTTGGTTGTCACCTTTATGCTACTCCATTTTAACATCGGAAATTCACTACATTAAAAACATAGAAAGGTTTTGCATGGTCTGTTCTTTTGGCTTAACTCATCTTTGGGCAAGGGGGGTGAGACTTGGTTGGCACAAAGGTGTTTTTCTTTTTAAAGAAGATTTCAGCTACAGTTCAGTATTTCTAAGGGTATTTTATTTTCGGCCACTCTATTTCTATATTGACAGCTCATTTTTTATAGCTGCTGTATGATCATGGAAACAAAGGCTCTCGTCCGAGGAGATGGGGCTGTCATTTCCTGCCCCATTCACTCTCTATTATACCGTTGTTGTGAAGAGAAAGAAGGGAAAAGATCTTGTCCCAGTTTTTGAAGGTGTCAGAATCCCAGAGAGGATGTTCTCCCTCTCAGCTTGATTTCTCTCTTTCCATCGGTGCCTGTTTTACATTCCACTGTTGTTTCAGAGCCACTGTAAGGAATAAACTTCTCACCATTCTGTAGAACAGGCTGGCCAGTATTTAAGCTACTCTAAGTTCCTGCGGAGAAGAGGGGATTCTCTAGGCTCAGAGCGAGTGCCCAGGTCTCACACACCCACCCAAAGGGCCAGCAGCATGCAGCATAATCTTCAGCACAGCATGGCTCATTTTAACGCCCACTTTTGTTTTTATGTCTCAGCATAATCTGAATATTTTGTTTGAAGCCAAGATTTGTCTTTTTCCTCTCTTCCTTCTTGCCCTTCCCACTCCCTCCAGTGGGAGGGAGTGAGATCAATAAGTAAGAATGACATTAGCTAAGACTACTTGAAATTAAATGCCAAAATAAGAAAAGCCTGTTTCCTTGTTTTAGAATCTATTTTTATTTGACAGAGGTACTTATTTTAAGATAATTTCTTAAGTAAAATGGTGATTATAAGTTCAATAGACCTCTCAATTTTGTTTTCTCTAAAGAGGAAAGGTGCCTTTTGGATGAATGTTCAGTTGCAGAAATGGTAATGAATCTAACTCAGTTTGTTCAAAGCTAGATTTCACTTTTAACTAAATTATGATTGGCCATTTCTGGGATAGCTTACTCGGAGTTCCATTTTAATTCCTCACCTGATGTAGTTCTGGCTATTTTCTTTGAATTCTAACCTAGAGCACAGCCACTTCTTGAAAAAAAATTTAAAAAGCTATCAGTCTTAGTAGTCAGGATCAGATACAGTTGTTAACAACTAATTATGACCTCCCTTCATTTTGCTTCTAATGTGGTTATACCATTACATAATTGTGATCTTGCTGTTGTATAAAAGGGGCAAACATGTCACTGAAATAACAGAAATTTGGTATCAAGTAAGAGTTTAGATTTTCATTAGTAAGTTTAAAATTTCTCTTTTTATACACATTAAATATTAGTATTGAACATTCCATCTGTAATTTAATGATGAAGGAATTACAAAAAGGAATTTTGTTTTTATAACCAGAGGTGGATTAAGCTTGAAGCTAATGAAACTTAAACTTCATGGCCTTATACCTAATTTTATTTGCATAGTCTTGTTTTTGGTCTGCCTTTTTTTTTCCTTCGTAGAGAGGTTCTCCCCTTAACCCAATTATATAAGCTTCAGACATCCACACACTTTTATTTACTCTTGATAAGGCTAAACTTTTGTATTAAATTTAAAATAATTTAAAAATCTATGCACAATTATTCAGTCATTTACCAAATATTTATTTTTATTTTTTAATTGAAGGATAGTCAATTACAACGTGTCAGTTTCTGGTGTACAGCACAATGTCCCAGTCATGCATAAATATATACACCAAACATTTATTTATACACACACACACACACACACACACATATGTACTTGGTTTTCTATTTGGCTTTCAGCTTTTTAAAACATTGAGTAATTTTTCGTTGTATGCATCATTGGAAATGTTTTTTTAGTTGTAGTAGGAGGACTTTCTACTTTTTTCTATTGCAAATTTTCTATTCAAACACATTTTTTAACATCCAAAGATGTAGTTCCAATTACAGAGATAATCACTTACTTAGATGTAAATCTTTAAAGAATATAAAGAGTAAAACAAAGTCTGGGAATGAAATTGGAAAAAAACAACTGCTACATTAAAATAAAATTGTACTGAAAGAAATCACTAGAAAATAGGATGTTTGGAAGGGTAAAAACATCAACAGTTAAATTAAGATCTTAAGAGACCATTAATCTATTTGTTTGTATTCGTAAACTCTTAAGTGTCCAGGAAGGAAGCAGAAGTGTGCTCAGCTAGGATTTTGAAGTGATTTTAATGAAGGGACTGTTCAAAGAAATATGGGAAAGGTTATGGGAACCATTAAAGGCTGTTGACATACCCAGGGACTGGTCATACCCAGGACGATAGCAGGAAGCTATTGCCACTCCAAACCTAAAGGCAAGTAAACAGTTTTACTGGAAACCACTGAGAGCAGAGGACAGCAGAAGTAGGATTGGGTGTGGTCCCTGCAGAAGCTGTAGTGACAGAGGAAGGCAGCTACTCCCAGAACTATGAATCACGTCAGTGTTCTCTCCTCCTGCCCTCTTCTGTCTACCAGGGCGTCACATGGGGCAGATGTAACCGGAAGTTGAGAGGAAGCAGCCAGGTGGCAGATGTAGTCTGAAATCAGCTCTCACCACCACCTCCTACCCCTTCCTTCCTCTGCAGCAGATATCCCTGCTTCTTTTTAAAATTAGGTCTGAAATAGATTGAGGGACATCTAGTTCTTACGTGCCCTGTTCCCATCCCTTCAGGTTAATCTGTGCTTAAACTGTTCTTGACATGAAAAAAAAAATGTGTATTTTAAAATTACCTTTGGAAAAGCAACATCTGATACTTTTCTTGGGCAGTTTGTTCTGTTGTTAAATTTGTTAAATATTTTTCAGCTTGAGGACCTTAATGCACTCATTAATTCAAAAAGTATGGGTGTACCCACTATGCAGGGGATTATAGAGCCAGGAATACATAGCTGTGAATCTGAAACTGACCATTCTCGTGGAACTTCTGTGAGTTCATGACAGGGATGTAAAAAAAAAAAAAATCCAAAGATAAGACAAACAGGCAATTAAGAGTATAGCGTGATGACTCTGCCTTGAGGTAGTGGGGAGCAGTGGAAGTATAGGAGCCAGGCAGTGAAGTAATCAGAACTACCTTTCAGAAAGATAACTCTGGCAGTGGGGTAGAGAGTAGATTGGAAAGGGTTAAAACTAGGGTCAGAAACAGGAGGTGCTTGTACAAGTGAGGGGTGCAGTGATGGTGGCCTGAATTAAGGCAGTGGTAGTGAGTATAGAATGTGGTTAAAAGGATCATTTACCATTTTCTAAGTGCTCTTCCACATTTGGGAATTATCGTCTAAACAGCTCCTTAGTTTCTTGCCAGGCTAGATAATTTCTGTTCTTTTAAATTTTCTTCAGGGTTAATTTAAGAACACATCCTGGTGCTTTCTTATGAAACAGTCTCTGATTTCTCACCAGCTTTTCCATCCTTCTCTTACTGAGGCATGCAGAGTTGTTGCAGTGCTCCGTGAGTGAGATCCAGTCTTTGCTGAGGAGGTGTGATAGAAACTAGATGGAAAAAAAAAGAACTAGTGGGCGTGCTGAATTCTAGTGCCAAATAAAACCCCAAACTTGAAGGTAGACTTCTGCCCCCTTATAACTTGGAAAAGTATTCCTTGCAATTTTGTTGGATTAGTAGAAGGGGAGAGAATGCCAGATGCATAAGCTGTAGACCCAGAACCTGTGGTATCATGTTCATGAATGTGGATGTGTAATAGTTGTATTAGTTGCTTCATAAACTCTTAATGATTTTTAAATTTGTATTTTATTTAAGTATATTTATTTTATATATCTAGAAATAAATATTTTGTTAATCTTTTGACAAGTTTTATCTTTGTTTTTAATGCTACAAGAGTCAGTGGAATAAGTCCATCTCTGGTTTATGAAACTGAGGAATGTTTCAGGGTTCTCATTTCACAGTGCTCTGTCTGTAGATATCTTCGTGAAGTGCCATGTACACATGCAAAAGATGTTGTGAGTTGACTGAGCATTTCTTGGATTGTCAGTATAGGTCCTGGGGTATCCAATTGATCCTTTGTTCCATATTATTCTCCTTAATTTAATTTAATTTTAATTTAATTTAAAAACTGTCCCTTTTTAATTTCTTTACATATGTTGTGACATTATGATATATTTTGCATATGCAGAGGCAGGAATATATTCTGTTGCTTTTGGAATTCTTTTTATGTCTCTTATAATGCTTTGTAGAAAGTTAATTATACAAAGCTTTTGTTACCCAAGAAAACCCATTAATTAGAAAACACTAATGGATTTTGATTGTTATTTCCTGGTACATCTTTTCATTTGTCGTTGATAAAGAGTATATAAAACTAAATGTTAGTAGCTCAGAGTTACTAACCTAATAAGTAACTAAATTATGTATAATTATATGTTATACAACAAAGAAATATATACAGTTATTAATGAATAGCACAGATATAGTAATTTTTTAAGTTTCTAGAAATTTAAGACATACTACTTTTTATTGTAAATGTTCTATGTTCGTTAAGCCAGATAAAGAAAGATATGGTTATATAAAATGTTGAACATTAGGAAAAATTAATAACTTGAAGATTATATGGATTTTGGAGTATTAGGATCTGACAAGGTTATATGTGCACTGGCAGCAAATGTTTGGTTTTCCCTGGGGCCCTGAATGTTACAATTCAGGCCTGTAAACTTAATTCTGTTTCCTTTTTTTGTTTTTGTTTTTGTTTTTGGTGCTGTAAAGATTTCATTCTATTTGTTTTTAACAATATTGTTCCTGACTACCAAAGAAATATATGTGCATTGTAAAAACAGGAAAAAAATACAAAGAATTAAAGTCAACCATGATCCCCAAATCTAGAAATAACCACTTATTAACATTTCAGATCCATAGATCTATATACATCTCTTTTGTAATTCTGAGATCATACAGTAGCATTATTTTGTAATCTCCTTTTCTAATTTAATTAAATGTCATCAACATTGTCCCACATCATTAAATATTTTTTAACAGTATGATTTTTCCAGTTTTATTGAGATACAATTGACATATAGCATTGTATTTGTTGACATATAGCGCTGTATTAGTTTAGGTGTACAACATAGTGATTTGATATATGTATATATTGCAAAATGATCACCACAGTAAGTTTAGGTCTTACATTCAAATCTCTAATCCATTTTGAGTTAATATTTTTGTGTATAGTGTAAGATAGGGGTCTAATTTCTTTCTTTTTCATGTGTCTATCCAGTTTTCCCAACACCATTTAAGAGACTGTTCTTTCTCCATTTTACATTCTTGGCTCCTCAATTAACTGACCATTTATTCCTGGGCTCTCTATTCTGTTCCATTGGTCTCTGTATCTGTTTCTATGCCAAATACCATACTGTTTTGATTACTATAGCTTTATAATATAGTTTGAAATCAGGAAGTGTGATGCCTCCAGTCTTGTTCTTTCTAAAGATTGCTTTGACTGTTCAAGATACCTTATGGTTCTATACAAATTTTAGTTTTGTTCTATTTCTGTGAAAAGTGCCATTAGAATTTTGATAGGGATTGCATTGAATGAGACTACTTTGGGTAGTATGGATACTTCAGCAATATTAATTCTTCCAGTCCATGAGCACAGAATATATTTCCATTTATTTGTATCATCTTCAATAGTATACAGCTCTTTCACTTCCGTGGTTAAATTTATTTCTAGGTATTGTTTTTGATATAATAGTAAATGAGTTTTCTTTCTTAATTTCTCTTTCTGATAGTTTATTATTAGTATTTAGAAACACAATTGACTTCAGTATATTGATTTTATATCCCACAACTTTATTGAATTAGTTTATTCTAACATTTTTTGGTACAGTATTTAGGGTTTTCTATATATAATATGTCATCTGCAAAAAGAGACAGTTTTACCTCTTCCTTTCCGATTTTGATGCCTTTTATTTCTTTTTCTTGCCTAATTGCTCTGGCTAGGATTTCCAGTTCTATGTTGAATAAAAGTGGCGAGAGTGGGCATCCTTGTCTTGTTCCTGATTTTAGAGGAAAAGCTTTCAGCTTTTCACCGTTGAATGTGATGTTAGCTGTGGGCTTGTCATATGTGGCCTTTATTATGCTGAGGTACGTTCCCTCTATACCCAGTTTGTTGAGAGCTTTTATCTTTTTCCCTTTTCAAAAATTTTTTTAAGTGGAGAGGCTATTTGGAAATACTGTACCATGTTGTTTGGCAATAAAGATATTTATTGACAGTATCCTTAATGCCTTGCCACAGGTAAATAAAATGTGGTAAAATTATTTTAAAAGAACAACAATGGTATCTTTGTATTTTAAAAAGCACAAGTGAATTTAATTTATGAATAGATGACTTTGCAAGTGAACTCTTTGAAGATTAAATATTTTAATGCTTGCATGAGTTTAAGTAAAAGTTGTTTAATGAGAATTATAGTACTTAAATTAGAGGAATATATTAAGAGGAACCAGAACTGATAACTTATTGTTTAACAGATAATCCAGTGCTGTATGACAAAGGCATATTATGGAAGAAGTGATTTTTGAAATATTTTCTTGTACAATTTATAAAATTCAATTAAAAATATTGTCTAATAATCCCTTAATTCACCACTTACCTGGGAAATTTTAGCTCTTTATTTACCTTCCCTTCAAATTTATTTTAACAACTTTTTAAAACCTTAAAAATTTTTTATTACAGACAAGTTGCAAAAATAGAACAAAGAGCTGAATGTCTTCATCCAGAATTACCAATTATTAACTTTTTCCCACATTCCTTTTCACTCCCTCTTTTTCTACATATAGACATATATGTAATATTTTTTCCTAAGTCATTTGAGATTTCGTTGCAAACATCATACTTCTTTACCCCTAAAGTACTTGAGCGTTAAACAATTTTTTGTCACTCAGTTACCCTCAAATATGAAGCTTTTAGGCTTTTCTGGTAGCTTTATTTTTTCACTTTTAACAGCTTTATTGAGGTATAATTTATATACCATACAATTTATTTTAGACTGCATTTTTATTCCTTCCTTCCTCTCACTGGCAGTTGCTGGTACAGTGCTGCACCTGGCTGAGCGAATGGTTTCTTTTGGAGCTGATAAAGCTGCCTTATGAAATCAGCTGACAGGTATATTATACCTACAGATGATGCTTTTTCTCCCAGAGTTTGGGTTGAGATTGACCCACTCGACAATTGCTAACAGATACCCTAAGCAAAAGACTAAATTTTTGTTCAATTTTGTGAATATAACTATAAAAAAAAAGATCTAAACTACTCGTTATAATTTTATAATAAATAGTATTAGCAAGATCCTAGATCTAAAATTTATCATTTGTCTGAATTTTTGGTCTTAAAGCAAGAAAGTTACTTTTGAATAAAAAATAAAGAATTCAAGCCCTCTAGGTTTCGCTCTTCATTCCGGAGTAGCATGAAGGATGTTTGAAATGGCTGATTTCCATTTTTGCTTTGACTTGGGATCATTTGCTCAGTTTTGGTTTTTTAAATAATATGTCGCTTGGGGATTTTTATACAAAATCAGTGCATTTTTACTGATTTGTTAGTTATATCTAAACTATTAGCCAAGTTTGGTAGTATGTAACTCCTACTTATGTATTTCTCTCTTTTTTCTCCCCAGGGACGAACTGTAAAAGCAACATCAGCTTGACCAGTATATAATATTACAGTGGATTGCTCATCTCAGTCCTCAAAGCTTTTCGAAAATCAACAGCATCACAGCTTGTTTTGGACTTTCTTACACTATTTTCAGCATGAAAATGTGTGGTTTTGTGAAGTTTCTGATTCTTCAAAGAGGCACAGAAGCCAAATTGGTAGAAGAAGGGTGCAAAGTATAATTTTGTGTATTATTACTTTAACATGCCCACAGTTTACTTTAAATATTAAAAGAAGGGGTTCTGCAAAATGAGGAACTTAGTTCGTCAATTGATTTTGAGGAGTGGTTTTTTTCTTTTCTTAGACACAATTCTGTTCTGCTGTTAATTTATCAGATTGCTTTTGTGCATCCGGTAACACCACCATTCACAAGTTAAGATTCTTGGGTTTTGGATGTCTGTTAGATGCTACTAAGAAAATACAGATGAGCTTCCTTTTTAAAGCTTTTGATGTGGTGTCATAGAATAGCATGTTGTAGATACAATCAGCTGCTTTGTTACCTTAAAACTAAGCATTTGTAAATATTAAAACTTAAGAAGATGGCAGGTGATGTCCCTTAAAACACCCATCTATTCACATTGGACATAACTGACATAGTTCTTCCTTTCTCTCTTTAAAAATTATAGGAGACTTGTAGCTCAGTATTGTTTTTTTCTGTTTCTCTTTTGCTGCTGGTAATGTATATGAATTTAACATGCTGTATAAGCTGTGTCCTAGTTACTGAACAGTTTATGCAGTGCTGCTTTGCCAAATAAAGTTAAAAGTGAAAGAGGCATTGGTGGTGTTTGAATATAGAAGAACCTCATGTCACCAGGTGCAGAGTGCTAAGATTACAGAGAAAAAATTTGTTCCTCTGATGCTCCATTTTGTGAAATCTAAGTGGGTTAATAGCATTAATCTAACTGTACATTTGTAAAATGTGACTATGTTTCTTGAGGACAAGAATGACACCTCATTTATTATTTTTCTTTGCCTAACACAGGGCTTGTCCTCTTGTAGATGTACAGTAAGTGCCAAATGAATGAATGAATTGACTTAATGTCAAGAAAGAACAGGGTTGAGAATTAATTTACCAAAACCCATCCATCACCTATAAATAGATTTATTACTATATCAACTGTAAAATGAGTTCCTAAGAAGACAGTAGCACATTGGGATCTTGTTTAAATACCTTTTATAGTAGGATCTTAGTTTTTCTAAGGGTTCTAGAACCTGAAGAAATAGAAACTCTAGAGGTAGCAGAACTAGCACTCCCAGCAAAGCCCTTCCCTCTGTTGTGTGCAAGTGTTGTGCATATGACTGGCAAGTAGAGCCTTAGTGAGGGTGTGACACCCCTCCCTCACCTCTTAAAGTCTTAAACATTACTTCTTTGAAAATGGCTTTTAAAAAATTATGCATACGTCTTTTCACTAGTGTCTCTTCTTGGACAAGTCTTAGGTATAGGAAACTAGCATTAGTAGGTGGGCAAAATGTGTGAGTTTTGAGTTCAATGCTGGCTTCAGTTTGCTGTTGTTGGTACTGCTTCTGGACTCAGGTATTCTTTAGAAATTAAAATTAAACCAATTCTTCAACTTATGCACTGGTCTGTATCCTTCCTAGCCATTATCAACATTTTACTCTATGTAAGTCCCTTTGTTAGGTCTTGGGGATAGAAAAAGGCCCTTACTCTCAAGGGGTTTGCAATCTGATTGAGGGGATAATTTATAAATCTGATAAGACAACCTAAGAGGCATCTGATTGGTGCAGACAAATGCTGGGCCAAGCATTGCTCTTGGACTTCACACTTTTGTGAATTAAAATTGTTAAATAGGAATGGAGTTTAGGGTAGCATCAATAAATGGGTAGAGATAGAAATAAAAAATTTTAACTAGATCTGTGAACTTTTCTCTTTAAAAGAATTGAATTTATGTATGTTTTGATCCGAGAAGAAATCTCTTTTTAATCTTTAGTATTCATAACTTCCAAAATATTTTAGCATTTCATTTTTCCTTAATATAAGTCACTCCTTTACATAATATGAAGGACAACAATAAAAAGATTTTTAAAAGTTCCAGCATAGTGAGATCCTGTTGATACAAGATGATTTTTATGGATCTGCTTTTATTAAAGCCAAATCTAGCTCTCAATTATGAATTAAAGTAAGAATTTAGTTTTGAATAAGGGTTTCAGCTCTTTCCCAAGTAGTATTCAAAGAAATGACATTCTGCAAATATTTAAAATCCCATTGCTGTAATTTTTGAAAGTTGCATTACTCAAAAAAAGCTGATTATACTTTTAAATTGACTATAAGTTACTTACACTAGGGCATCTTAAAAATTCAATGTATTTTAAAATATAAAATATTTTTTAATAATAACTTAATACTCATGAATTCTTTGAAGCTATTCTTGGCATCTGATTGTCAGCCTAGAAATAAAACTCCTTAGTTTTGTTTCATTAGAGAGGTAGGTGTTACTGGTTTTTGACCAAATGTTAACAAATGTTCTAATGGTTTGGTACAGCCCTAAAATAACTCATCTGATTATGGTAATGGAAAACTAGTATTGCAAATGAAATAACAAACATAGGAAATTTTTTAAATGTTCTAAGTGGGGTTCAAAAAGCTAATAACTTAGGTAAGTAATAAATTTCTTGCTGAGTATAAATCATCATTTCCTATAAATTACTGTGCTCTTAAAGAGCTGCATTCAGTAAACAAGTTCTAATCAGATTTCAGTTTCCTGTCTCTCAATTTCTCCTACCATTTTCCAGGAAGATGACAATGTTTTGTCCCCGTTGTACTGAAAGGGTGGTTCACAAAGAGGGCCACTAAAAAAAGAGAACTAACTGGCTGTCCATGGGGCCCAAGAAGTTTGTGTTTATGTATTATAATATAATAAAAAGGAAAAAAAGTCTGATAATTTCCTTATCCTTAATCCTTCCTAATATCATTGCTACGACCACAGTGGTTGGTTCCCCACTTGAGGCTTCATCTTTCTAATTGACTTTGTGCTGTTTGGCCAGGACTGTGACATGCTCCCTTGCTTTAGTCCGCATAGAGTGTTGTAGGAGCCAGTGAAACCCTCACTCTCTTTCCCCTCTTTCCTGTTCTTCTTGCCCCTTTCCCTTCATTTCCTTTCCTAACATAAGATGAAGTTCTGGCTGCTGGGTGTGAAGAAATCATTCTCACTTGGGTGGAGTATCCCAATAGGATGGGCATCACGCAATAATTTTTTTTTTGTCCACAGGGCAGGTGATGGACTACTGAGGCAGCAATCCAGGGACTAAGGGCAGCTGAGGACATTTGTATTTGAATTCCCACGCACTGAACATTTTACCGTGACCTTTAAAAGATAGCGTCGAGGAATTTCTTTTATCAGCACTCTTTGTTTATTTGGGTCTTTGGTGATTATCTGTCAGGATTTTGCCTAGAAATTACATTTTGGATCAAAGAGCCTGAAGCATTTCCATGCTAGCAATACTGTATCAGTTTTAAATCAAGATAAAAGGATATTTTCTGGGGAAAAAGACTTGCACTGCTGCTGTCCAGCATCATGAGAGAGGATGGTACCACATATCACTAGCCCAGGACAAGATCCAAATTCAAAATTCCAAGTACAGTTTCTACTGAATGTGTATTCTTTGCACCATCATAAAGTCAAAAAAAAGTAAGTCAAAGCAATGGAAGTCAGGGACTATCTGTACTAGCAACTGTGATTATATTAAAAAGTTGTTTTAAAAGAGGATTAAAATATAATACAATTTATTAAAGGAATATTGTACATATAGATATGGGACATCTTTTGTCAAGTATTTCAACACCGTACCAATACTAACTTGTGTTTAATTTTTTCGTGTATAAAAGATGTGCTGAAAGATGCATGCCTCATCAGGTTTTATTTTATTGGGTATGGCTGTAGGTGACATCCTTCTATATAAAAACAAACTGCACAGCATCACATACAGAGTACAAAATCTTCAGTTCATTCACACAGTCATTTCTCTAAACTCCTTGAGGAAAAGTTTAAATCTGCTCAATTCTAAAATTCAACAAAACGCTTGAGTTTCTCAGGAAATAAAAATAACCAATTTATTTGTTTTCCTAGAACTACTCATCCATTTGTTAATGTATTCAGTTATATCTGTGACCCAAATTAAGTCCTTTGCCAAAGGAAAAGCCTATATCAGGTTCAGTCTAAAAATAAAGTGTTCTAGAGGGTTTCAACAATTTTAAAAGATTTGCCACTTAACAGTAAAAAACCATATTATGTAAATAGGAACATCACAACATATGTTCCTCTCAGTAGAATAATTTCTAGAATGTGCATAATCCCAGCATTAAGCAATGATGGAAATAATATGCCTTTAAAATCCTGAAGATTAAAAGGTAAAAGATGCTAATAAGCTAGATGCTGGTTTTCTGTAAAGATGAATTTGTGCAAAACTCCTTTATGCTCTGGGAATACATAAGCCTGGCATTAGCTGTTTGCACATTATAACATTTTAGAGCATTAAATAAATAATGGAAAAACTGGCTCACTCCACTGGACATAAGAACTGCTGATACTTAAACACATGATGTTTTTACAAAAGCCGTACCCAGAAATCCATTCAGTGTTCTGCTTTTCAATTTGAATGCATTTTTCCTTCCTTCAGCACATAACTAATGTTGAAAACCAGTGACTATATATATGAACAACTGTGTTCTGGACCATCAAGTTGAGTAGATATAAGAAAGAACTAATCACCTTCTTTGCTCATTTTGCCCTCAGCTAAGTTTCTGTTAAAATTTTTGACCTGCTGGGTTCTCTGCTTCCACCTTGATTTCCTATCTCATTTAATGACCATGTCAGAGCTACGTAATCCAAAGTCTGAGTTTTTCTCCCAAAGTTAATGATGTCAGAGGCATTGGGAAGAACCCATATTCACCTTCCCCGAGGCCTCTTTGATCTGCTCCTTAGGTTTATAATTAAGATATTCCTGCCATAGATACCATCTCATTGAGGGTATAAACACTTGAGATCCATCCTCAGAAACAGGTTTGAAGGGGAGAAGGGAAAAGAGAGCCCTGGAAGCTGAACGTGAGGAACAGGAGGCCACAGAACAAGGGAAGCAGGGCAGAAAGTAAAGAGTTAACACTGCCCTTCTCAGGCCACCTCTTGAGAGACTGAATTTTCTGCCTTGGCTAACTACAAATTTCTGTTTTTAGGGATACCTTATATAAATCAGAATCAGCTATGTAAAGGTCTTTAATCATATGGACTCCTCTCTCTAAATTTCAAAATAGTTCACATACTTTCCAAGGAAAATCAATAAATAAAAACAAAGATTTAGGTCTTGCAGAATCTCTAGGGTTTTCAGTAGTTTTCTTAGCCCAGTTAAAAACAGAAGAGTTTACAATTATATATTGTAACCCAATATATGTATTATATAACCCAATATATGTATAAATTATAAGTGCAACATGTCCTTGACCTCAGCTATTTAAATTACACTTATTATAGATACATCCCATTTATGAGGTAGTCAGATTCCTCAGATGTAATGGGACGAGCTTTTTTAAGTTTCTGTTTCACCAGTCGTAGTCGACAAGCAACCATGAGAAGCAGCAAAGCCGTGATTGCCAAACCCAGGGCCAGGGGCAGCACTGCACCTGTGCAAAGGTCAGAGACAAACAGAGTACATCAGTGGTTAGTAACAATCACAGCTACAATTTATTATATGGTAAGTACTTTGCATGCACTATTTTGTTTAATCGGAACAACTCAAGTAGGCACTTGTATTACCTCCATTTTGCAGATTAACTGAGATGCAGAAAGATTAAATGACTGGCCAAAGAGCACATAGCTTGTAAATTGCAGGTCTAGGTCTCAAACCCAGACTTCTTTAAAACCAAATTCTGTACCAGCCAGGCTCCTAAAAGATTTGTATGCCACCAGTGGGTACAAATGTCACAGTTAGATCATCCTTATATCCAATTGTAATAGATATTTTATGACTAGAACTGTAAAGACATTGTGACCATAGGAAATATTTTCATTTTAGTTGCAGCTAACATTTATGGATTCATATATGATCATTCTCTCTTAACGTAAGTATGAACTAACTCCTCATTTCCTGTTCTGGCTAGGGCTTTAAGGAATTTGTTTCCTAAATCCAGGAAACCTACTCCCAGCCAGGAGAACCACTATTGACAACTTGAGGGAAAAAAACCTCTTTGGTTCTCCTTCAGAGGCTTTTTCCTGTGGGGCTGGTCCTAGACACGTAGACAAGAAGCAGCGTTTAGAGCCTTTCAGGAGTCTGGAAGGGACAGAATGTACCCCAGATCAGTCTTTCTTATCAAGCTCAGCAGGCTCTATTCTTAGTCTGATCTACCCTGTAGTCAGGCCAGGCTTGGAGATGATATGGTGGAAATATTTTTAGCTACAGGGGTCTTGCCAACTGGTGGAACTAGAGGAGCAAAAATCTCCATTGCATAAGCTGATTTTATAACATTTTCTTTCATTCAGTTATTCATTCATTTTGCATTAATTAGCAACCATGGGCCGAATACTGGTAATCAAAGATAATAAAGTGTGCCAGCACTGTTCTAAGTGCTTCATAGATTAAGCAGTTCTCACAACCACCATATGAGTTGGCACTATTATTACCTGCATTTTACAAATGAGGAAACTAAGGCATTGAGAATTAAGTGACTTGTCTGAGTTTATAGGGTAAGTGGCAGAGTCAGGATACAGCCCCAGGCAGCAGTTCCAGAACCACTGTGGTCCACTACTTCTCCAAAGCTAAATAAGATTGTTTTTTAATGACTTCATGTCTGGGTAGATAGACATTTAAATGAAAACATGCAATAAACTTTTATAGTTACTATGATAGAATTATATATGAAGTACAGATATAAAAAGGAGTGGTCCACGTATCCGGTTTGTAGGATTTTTGCTTGAGTGATTTAGATGCGATGGGGCTTGTTTGGGATGAGTGAGAGAGATTAATTTATTTTTTGACAGTTTCAGATTGAGATGCCTACAGCCAGTCCAGGTGGAATTTTCTGTTAGACTGTTGGATTATTTGGGCCTAAATATCTGAGGGCCTTTAGCATCAAGGTGATGGTTGCAGCCGCAAAAGTGGGTGAGACTGCCAGAGAGAAAAGGAGAAGAAAGGAGGGCCAGGAGCAAGGCCCTAGGGAATACCAACATTTAAAAGGGCAGACGAGAAGAGAACCAAAAAGTGCACAAAGAGGTCAGAGAAATGGTCAGCATCCAACAGAGAGGGGGGTCCTGGAAGCAGAGGGATGAGGCTATTTCTAAAGGAAAGCGGTCAGCACAACCAAATGCTAAGCAGAGGTCAAGCGGGGGGAAGCCCGGACTCGGCAACTGGAATTCATTTACAGGGAGGTCGAAGGCTGAGGGATGCTGTTTTGTTTTCTACATATTTTGAGAGATCAGAATGTGTCTGAATGTGTCTGGGGGAATGAGCCAGGAGAGATTACAAACACTGGGAGTTAACAAACGATGGAGAAACAGACTTGCAGAGATAAGGAGCTGCATCCAGGTCAGGGGGAAAGACTGACCTTGGAAAGAGGAGATACCTTTTCCCTCAGTGCTGAAGGAAAGGAAGAGACGGTGAGTACAGACAGGCGTTTACATCTGCGGGTAAGTAACTGAGGAAGTTCCCTCCTGATAACTTTGACTTTCTGAGCTTAAAACTAGTCCTAGGTATAGCTGGCCTCCTCTCAAAGACAAGAGGACCTGGGGCTGAGTACATACTAATGGCATTTCAACCTCTGGTGTGTTTGTAGAATCCTAGGTAAACCTCCTGAAGAAGATTCTCAAGAGTACTCTGGAAGTGTCTGGGTTCAGGAGGATGGGATGGGGAAGCTGTGTTAGTGACTCGGGTACAAAACAAAGTTTTGGGTGAGGCCAGTATTCCCATAGAGAACTGTGAAAGATAAAAATCAATGATAAACCAATGGTCTAGAATTGGATTCTAGAGCTGCCTCATACATACCCATCTCCCAGTGGCAACCCTGAGGAAAGAAGTTTTGAAAGGGCTTAACTGAACCTGGAGGTGTCAGTTCCTTCTGCATCTTCCTGTACGAGCGACATAAGTTGGATATGTTTGTTACAAAGGATTTGGAGAAAAATAGAGAGACTTTGGTCAACCCCCACAAAAACCCTGGGAACCCAAAACCATTTGTTTTAAACTGGAGCCCAATACCCAGCCCGGATCCTATTTGTTCAGGGCAGGTTGCGCTTCTAGATATGTGTAATGTGTTTAAAGATGAGTGCCAGCGTTCAGGCTCCAGGGGAAGGGAACTGTGGTTGAAGACCCCACCCCAAGTCTGGGGCTCAGATTTAGCTATGGCTACAATGATAGCACCTCATCTAGGAGGATTTTCTGTTTGCCAAAGTCAGATACGAAGTTGCTGAACTGTCAGATATGATTCCTGATTAACGCTTTGATGACAAGATAAGTCTCCCATAACGTACTTGCTAGGAGACTGAAAATGATTCTCAACTTTTACTCAGTTGACATAGCTTCTTCAATATTTTTAGTTTGGGTAATTTGAGACTTTAAAATTTCCCAGCTCCTTCTAAAACACATCACGATAGTTTTCTCAGAAACGAGCTAAGAGGATGAATTAGGTATTCTGTTCATAAGACTGGAGTGACGCTCAAATCTGTAACAGTTAGAACAGGCACCAGGCAATCAGAATTGAAGCTCTCTGGATACAGCTGGCCATGGGAGCAAGGGACAAGCCCGGTTCTCTGTTATGTTGACAGGGGATGGGATCTTTTTATCCAAATATCCTGGGACAGGCTAAGTTCAGCAGGCCAGCTGACAGACTGGGCAGCATCCAGGAACTTGACTTCTGGGTTATTTTAGTCATTTATTATTTAAAAATTATACTTGAATATTGTTCAGATATTACAAAAAATACTTGTAAAGAAAGTTTTCTCAATGTTTAGATATATAACTTGAGAATCATATTTTGTTCTAAATATTCTTTTACTAATTAGTTTGTGAGAGTATGTATGTTGAAATTGCTTTCTTTCTAGTTAAAAATAACCAAAATGATGGAATTATGATCTTTTTCTCCTGCCTGCTAAGTACTCCCTCTCCTTCCGACCCCCTTTCCCCCTTCCTGCTGTCTTCTGTCCTTTGTCCCTAGAGCACCTCGAGAGAGAGCTGGGCACACTAAGACCTTCGCCCTTGTTGACCATAAACAACAGTCACAATAGCCGCCATTCATGTGGCTCACTGCATGAGCAAGCAGTGTGCTGAATGCTTTATATTAATTGTCCCCTCTATTCTAACAGCTCTGTAAGGCAGGTACAGTTATTATCTCCATCTGACTAATGAGGAAATTGAGATCCAGAGAGATAACCTGCCCAAGGTCTTAGAGTTTAGTTGGGGAGCAAGGATGTGAATCTTCGCATCTGATTCTAAAGTCCATGTTCTTAACCACTATGTCCTGAGTATTATTTGCTCCATAGAATGTGACACCTGGAAGGAACTATAGTGATTATCCAGTCCAACTAACTTAACAGAAGAGGAAGCTGAGGCCCAAAGATGTGAAGATACTGGTTCAAGAGCCCAAAGACGAACATGGTGTAGGAGAAGAGAATGCACTGGTTCTTCTGACCCACAGATCCCTGTTTGTGTCATGAACTCTTGCAGCTTCATCTAATAACCTCAGCTACAGGATGTGTGGTTCTGCAAATGCTTATTCTCTGCAATGAATTTCCAAGGTATATATTTACCTGCTTCTGGGGCTGGGTGTTCTCTTTGACTGCTCTTTGACTCAAAAATATAATTTTTCTCTTTTCCATTCTTCCCTGAGGAACCACTACCTGCAGAAAATAAATAAAACATACAGAAGGTACATCAGAAACTTCAGGGAACAGACACGAAAATACAGCCTCATTTATTTTTTAAGGAAGCACTTACAGACTTTATTTCTCCAATAAACATAGGCCTATGTTTGATAGTAAAACATGAGATAATTAAACCAGAGTGAGAGGCTAGTACAAAATCAGGGGGCAGAGAAGGGGGAACAAGCACATTGTCCCAGAACTTCCACCCCTACCCAGAGAAGGAAGGAAAGGCCTCAGCCGAAAGTCAAGGGTCATCTCTGAACTTCATAACGTAGAAACAGACACGATCCAGAAAAGTTTTTCTTTAGAAAATGAACAGTGAGCAAATGTAAAGCACTCATAAGCACACCTCATACATAAGGTACTCAGACATGCTACTTCACTTATCTCAGCCCTGCTTAGCAGACAGTAATAGCTCCATTTTTTTCTGGTTAGGCTCAGAGAGGTTCAGCACTCAGCCGGGTTCATTCAAGCAGTAAGTGGGGCCCAGGGCTGGGATTGAAACTCAGGTGTGTCTAACTGCTTGTTGGTGGAAACCAGCACTTCTGATTTAATGATAGGTTATCAATTGTGTTTTAACTATTCTATTAACTTATAATTTACTATTGAGAACAAATATAAAGACAGACCAGATTTTAGGATTTTTATCCCAGGTTCTGATGAGCCATGGCTGCATCATTCTACTTGTCATCTAGGAATTCATAGCATTTGTGTCTACCACATTGACAGTATCATAATTAATGAGTTAGTGGAGTTACCCTCAGGCTGTAGTGCAACTTCTTTGGATAATATAATGATTAACGGGAAAGAATTGGAAATGATCAGCTGACATGAGGAACTTTATGAAGAAACCAAAAAAAATTTTTTTAAGCTTCTTTACTCATATGGCATCAACAGAAATGTTCAAAATAACCTGCAACTAAAATAAGACTATTTAAAAGTAGTGCATGGGATTCTTTGGTCATTTGTAATAAGAAATATACATGAATTTCATGAATTTACTAAGGATCATGGAATCAACTGCAAAATGGAAAACTGTTAAGGTATTCCGGATTTCCACTAGGGCCGGATAAAGCAATGATGGTAAATGATCATTGCAGCCACGTGTTAAACAGAAGGGACTGTAACTACGTTTATTTCATTAAGGCATCCTTAATGCCCCTTTCCACCCAGCCCTTCAACCCATCAGTCACCATATCACGCAGACCCTCTTCTCTGTCCTCACTGCCGCACGCAGCCCTGGGTCTCCATCACCTTTGGCTCGGGAACCGCAAGAGCCTCCTCCCCGGCCTTTCTGCTCTTAGACGTTCCTACTGGAGTGTGTCTGCAAAGGATATGCATCCTACTCATTCACTATCAGTGCCATGAGATCAGCCCATGTTTGCTTCTCTCGACCAAGACCAGCAGGCTCGCAACCTTCTACTGTGCCTCTAAAAGCCCATGCATGCCAGCCTAAATAGAGCCGGTCATTTGGGCTCCCTTCGTAAACTCTGAGCCTAAAGAGAAGGGAAGAATAAGGCATAAGCAATTTCTTGTGGGCTAGGAATCAGCTTTATCTTTCAAATAGACTTCTATTAGTGTCCACTTTACTGCAGTGGTGGAGGCCCCACTGCCACCCACAGTGAGGGGACGGAAAGGAAGAAGAGCAGCCAGTGTGAGACTGAAGAGAAGGCAGTGACCACCTTGGAACCAAAGGGGAGAGAGACGGCCAGGTAAGAGCCATTACAGTGGCTGGGCTGCCAGGTGTAGGGGCTGCTCAGCCCTTAGAGCAAACGGATTGTCACCTGGGCTGGAGACCTGCACCTAAGTAGGATGGGGACAGGGACTACTGAACCTAAATGACAGGGCTGGTGTAGCGCTGGGACCATACAAGTTCATTTTGAATCTTCAGTTGTCAAATTTGAAGAGTATTTTCTTAACTGCCCTCATGCCCTGGGGGAGGAAGCCAGCGATCTAGGAGGTGGGAGAGATGGGACGGATGGGGTAATTAGGGAGAGGGTGGTCCCCAGAGGAAATTTCAGAAGACACAATTGCCAAGGACTCTAGAATCTCCTAGGGCACCCGCCCTGCCCTCTTAGTATTTGAAATGGGAATTTCTGTTTTCTACATTTTATGAAGGAATTGACCGTAATTTCCTAGACTGCCTGATTCACTTGTCCCAGACAGCAGCATATGGAATGCCACAGAGAAATGCCTCACTTCCACACATCCTATCACAGGCTCTAACCAGTGCAGCAAGTCAGAACAAAACAAGACGACTACATCGCTTACTTTTGCGAATAATTCACTTTGGTAATGATCCTTTTGGAAGAGTTAATGTTTCAGGAAATTTTTTTCCCTCCTCTGAATGATATATTGGGTTATGTCGAACATACATAGCTACACATTCACAGAGGGAGTTGGAAGCTGGATGGCAGCTATTTTAATCTCATTTTCAGTTGCCGTAGAACATACAGGCATGTTCTAGAGGGAAACTGGAAAGCCAGCTGGGAAACTGGCTACCACATGGGCCTGCCTCCCAGAGTGCTCTGTAGATTCCTGTGAC
The DNA here is from genome assembly GCF_036321535.1 of Camelus dromedarius. Lineage (NCBI taxonomy): Eukaryota > Metazoa > Chordata > Mammalia > Artiodactyla > Camelidae > Camelus > Camelus dromedarius. The sequence continues at coordinate 14,569,205 of NC_087441.1, read as the reverse complement.
CACCTGCCAAATAATGTGGACAACACAACTGTCCTTTCACTGGTAGACAATACTGTGTGTCTGCCAAGTAGGTAAGAGGGAGCTCTCGTCAAGAAATGCTCTGAAATGGGGTGGGAAGGGATACACTGGGAGTTTGAGATTTGCAGACACTACTACATATAAACTAGATAAACAACAAGTTTCTTCTGTATAGCACAAGGAACTATATTCAATATGAAAAAGAATATGAAAACAAATATGTGTATGTATATGGATGACTGAAACATTGTGCTGCACACCAGAAATTAACACAACAATGTAAACTGACTATACTTCAATTAAAAAAAAAAAGACTGGGAGGAGGGTATAGCTCAAATGGTAGAGCATATACTTAGCATGCATGAGGTCCCAGGTTCAATCCCTAGTACTTCCTCTAAGAATAAATAATAAGTAAACCTAATTACCTCCCACTAACCAAAAAACAAAACAAAACAAACATAAAAAGAGCTATCATGCCACAAAAAAAAACTAAGTAAAAATAAACAGTAAGAAATGCTCTAGAGATGGTACTAGGGCCAGATTACAGTTAACCATGACGCCGGGCTTGCGTATCTGCTTGTCCTGGAAATGCTACTCAGTCCTCATTATAGCCATAACCTCCTCGTTGATATTCTCTTTGCTCATTATTATATTGTTTCTACACTAGGCAGCTTTGAAAAGAGCCTTTACAACTTGTCAAAGATTAGTTAAAAGGAGTTCCAATTTCATGGGTGATGGAAGGCTAAGAAAATTATCACCTTATATTTGTATTTGGCTGGAGGGACATGTTTTAATCCTATTAGAATACTGGAGGTATTCAACTAGCTTCTAGATAAAATGAACTGTGTCATTCTGTTTAATACCAAGAAACCACATGGTTCCTTGGGACTGACCCAAGTGGATCAGATGTTATAGAATAGAATTTACTGCATAAGCCATCAATAGATTTCAAATAATAAAATGATGTAATCCCCATTACAGTGACCAAAGCTTTTAGACTGACACCTTGTAGAAGGCAGAGGATGCCTTTTCCAAGACCCATGTTTGTTTCTCTCAGTGCCGCAGAATATCTGGGTATGCTTAAAGGCATCTGCTGACTATAGCTGATTAAATGACATTTTCCAAAGAAATGAGTAGGTCCATGTTAGTTAGTTCAAAATAAGTTAGTGGAAATAACCATTTGATTATCTTCATTTGTGATAAGTAAATTTCCCGTAACTGGATCTTCCGTTCATGGAGATGCAGGTGGTCCCTGCCACACCGGAGCGTAGCAGGCTATTCACCTGTGCTGCTTAACAGGCTTCGACAATTTCAAACCACCTTCCCAGAAATGTTTTATAGTTTCAGAATGGTTTCACAATTAGAATAAAGACAGTCCACCATAACAAAAACATGAAATATGGGGCATGTGAAAATCACCCTTTTAAACATTCTTTATGAGAATATCCTCTTTCAATAAAATTCTTTCCACAATAATGCAAAGGTCATGGCTGCTCACTCTAGTTACCTCCAGAGATAAGCTAAACAGCCAGGCTTTGGCATAAGTAGCAAGGGAAGCTGAGAAAGTGCAGGCAGAAGCCCTCACCTCTGTACAGAAATCATGCATTCTCCTAAGTCCATGCTTCAGTCTGGATCCTTGAGGGATTTGGCTGACCTGTTGGGCTAAACATGAATTCTCAAGTTTCAAAAAAACAGATTCAGTGTGACTGTGATACATCACCATTTTTCTAGCACTCTGCACAGATGGAAACCAGATTTCTTTCCTCCGGCTGGGTCAGACACAAGAGGACGGCCTTGTTAATAGATCACTTGGCCCTCCAGCTGCAACCACCTCCAACAACAATTCAGCCGTTGTGCTGCTGGCGTGGGGAGCAAGCAGCAGCACCCCTGCGGTGGATCCTCACCCACGGCTGTGAGAGGTTGGAGTGTGCATTCGTTCATTCGCTCATGGAACTGGATATCTGTACACACCCGCAACTTTATCCTTAGTTACTTGCTTGGGTTAAATTCCCAAGAGTAGGATAATTGGGTCAAGGCTTCAGAAACAGCCCTCTGGAAGACTGGACTAATTTGAATCCCACTAAAAGTATGTGAGACTTGTTCCTCTGTATTCTTGTAAGATTAATTATTGTACTTTTTCACCTCTGCCATAATCTCATTACTTTCTGTACTGCATTATTAGTATTAATCTTAGTATCTCTTTAGCATGTCTTCAGTGAGTTAAGTCTTATTTATCCTTCTAACGTGTCTATGGGGGAAGGAGGCAGCAGAAAATTTAACTTGTCCCTATTTACTGTACTAGCTGATGATCCTTGTGAAACTCAGGCCTAGGCCATGAACAATAATGCATTTTAAGTCTATTTATGTTATGCTGTGGATAACATAATTTCAACTCACATGAGATCAGAGCCCAGGGATTCTAGTCTGATGGTCTCACGGATAACAGAAGGGGAGGAAGGAGAGGGCTGCTGTCCAAATGGAAACCATGTGCCATAGGGGCCCTTTCTAACATCTTCAAAGTTCTATTCTTTTCTTCACCCTGGACTTTCAAACATTATGTTTTTGATGGACATTTAATAACACATGAAAATGCTTGTGAGAAAAATAAAAGTTTTGTAAAAATAATATTATCTTAATTTTGTTAAAAGTGAATAAATGTGTGTATGTATGTATATAAGTAAAAGTAACTGGAAGAAAATGCAACAAAATGTTAATAATGAGCTTTTGCTAGATGGTTTAAATTTTCTTCTTTATATTTTTCTGTATTCCCCAAATTTTCTATAGTAAACACATATTACTTTAATAATTAGGAAAAATAATACACATAATGAATAATAACTGGATATTAATCTCTCTGCATCTGTGAATCTCCACTCCTTACATTTTCATAGCCCAAGTCAAAGGCTTATTATCAAAAAGAACAGAAATAGAGATTGCAAATATATTTCAAATTGGGTGCCCGCTCCCATTAACCAGTGGTGGCAGCCTGGAGCGTTATTTTCAAAAAGACCCTGAGGTTGAGTCCTCCCTCCCCAGGAGACAGAGCTGGGATCACAGAGCAATATCTGGCACAGATAAGGGCTGACGGAGACTTGCATGAGTGTCAGGCTACTTACCTTCCCTGAAACACACCAGGCTACACAGGGTCTTAGAGACCATCTGTTTGAATCCCTTATTAACTGATGAAGAAACTGAGGTCCAGAGACATGAAGCAACTACTCAGGGTCCTAAAGGCAGGGCCAAGACTAGAACCTAAGAAAGGAGACTGGCCTTTGGTCTCCACTCCGCCTTCAGCTAATTCATTCATGCTCAGAGGCCCATCCTGGCCTCTGAGAACTCAGTCATCTCCATCAACTCTTCATCCCTGCTGCCAAAAATACTTGGTCTCCCCTGGCTCTCTTTCTTGGGTGGCTGTCTTCCCCTTCCATACGGAGAAAATGGATTAAAACAAATCCCAAGGCTTGGATGGAGTGACAAAGTTCTCCCATTAGGTGGCAGTACCAACAAGGAAAAGACAAAAGCAGACATCTGAAGTGTGCTTAACCTAACCCGTCCAGAAGAAAAGCCTTTCCTTGGATATTTTGTAGACATATTTGTATCAAGGCACTTTAAAATCTACAAAGTAGATTAACAAAAGATTGGAGGGAAATATACCAAAATATTAAAAGTTGTTTTCAATAAAGGGGTGTTTTTAAAGCCATTTCCTTTTTTATTATTTGCATCTTCTGTATCTTTTATAATGAACAAAAAAATTTTCATAAAGAAGTTATTGAAATAGTGACAGATTATTTCATTAAAATGTATGCAGAGTTGAGTACTGAAAAGACGTTCACAAAAGCACATAGAAATGTGATAATCTGTATCTCTGTCTCCCATGTCATATAATCACACAAATATAAATGTGTAAAAAATTTTTTTAAACAACAGAACCCTGTAATGCTTTAGGAGTATGACTGTATTTTAAAATATTACTAGCCATATTTTTAAAAAACAAAAGTATGATAGATGGTTAAATTGGAGGCATAATATTGAATTACTAGCACATGCAACCATTTCAATATAATATTTTCTTTACATTCACTTCCTTAATATGAAGAGGATTTACATAAATATGTTATAGGGGTTATGCTGCATCACTTTAAAATGATCTAAAATTTAACACTTAGGGCATTAGTTTCCTCAACATAGGTGTTAAGACTTTAAAACTCTAACTTATTTACAAGTAAATATATTGATTCCTCTGGGGTACATATGTATGTATGTATGTATGAACATATTTAGTAGGTGTTCTTTACCATAAATAATCAGAGAAGATAGATGTTTTTTCTTTTTGGAAAGTTCTTCATTTTAACTTTGTTCTTCCCTTTAAGATATTTCCTTAACACTCTTCAAATAGAACCTTCATTTTGAGCCAAGTGTCATAACAGAAAATGAAACCCTTTGTGAAAACCTGCCTCAAGTCCTTACCTGGCATCCCAGGATCAATGCGACTCTCTGGTCCCCAAAAAGTGGAATGATTCCTCTTCTCCGTGGCTGATAACACAGGTGGCTGTTTGGGGGCAGTGACTTTCTGGGACTTTTCCAACAAGGAGCCCCCACCTGCCTCTTTGCCGGGTCCTGTGGTTCTAGGCTGTGCGGTTGCCGTGTGGGTCACCATCTTGCGGTCAAGGCTTACTGAGCGTGAAAGAGCTACTGTCAGTTGTTGAGTTTCTTTTCTGAACTTTAGCTAAAACCACTAAATTTGTAATAGATTTAAAGTCATGGATATTTGGGAATGATAACCCATCCAAGATACATCAGAGCCCTATAAAAAGCTATTCACTCCTGTTTTCAAATGGGAATCAGTTCTCTCTTCTAACGATTAGCTTTCTACAAGTTCACGTAAAGAAATTGGCAAAGACACAACTTAAACCTCAGGTTTTGAGATTCTTTATCCTTCCTCAAACCAGTACGTCAGTAACCTTCCCACAGCCCTTCTTTCTTGCGGTGTGTGTTTATACACACAATATTACAAGACTGATTTACAGCTCTGACTTAGCCACATCTTAATATGCCATAAATTTTCTAAAAAATTTATCAAAACAAAATGTGAACTCATTTCAGTTTTTTTTTTCATTTCAGTTTTTTGTTTTTTTTAAAAAAAAAAGCATATGCTAAATAGCATTTTTAGGATGGGGAAGAAGCTTTTGGAAAATTGAAAACATCTCTTAAAAATGTAAGTAATATAAAAAATTTGACATTTGTGACATATGAAAGACTTATAGTAAATGCTCAATTTAATTTAAGGCATAGCTTGTTCATGTGAAGTTATACCTGAAACCAGGCAGAAAAACAACACCTCTGAGTTTGCATTAACTGTGAGAATACAGGCAAAATGTGATGCAGCCAACTCACAGTTTTGACAGAAAGCTTCATCAGACCCGTCGGGACATTGCTCCACTCCGTCGCAAGCCAGTGTGATGTCAATGCAACAGCCATCATCACAAAAGAAGTGGTAGCGCGAGCAAGCGTTTGAGCATCCTGTTTGTAAACAAATCTCAAGTCACAGGAGGGCAGGAAAGCTAAGATTTCCACTGTGTCAAGATTAACAGAGACTGTGTATACGATGAAACGCATCTGGGTAAAGAGATGCAGACAAAGAGGAGGCACCTGACAGTTTGTGCTGGAGCAAAAGGTTCTGGAAAGGTTAGGGGGTTTCTTCTTGACCTTCCTGACTTAATATTCAGGAATCACCATGGACTTCTTGTCTTAGAGCTGTTCTCCAAGCTGCCAATGACTAAGGGATGGGAACGGAGAAGCCTCAGCTCTGGTCTTCCCCATCCAGCCCTGGGTTTCCTCCCTAAGAAGACTCACTCTGCATTCATTTGTTCATCCCACCCACCAACTCCTCAGCAGGCCCCCGACACCACACAATTTTAACCCCTGCACAGCACTTGGCTGACTGACCGTGTTTTTTCAGATGCTACATCTTGCATTCATGTCTCCTAAGTATTATTTTTACTGAGATCAACTTCCAACTATTGAACCCTATTTGCTGACTACCGTACATCTTTGGTGCTATAAAGAATAAGCAGGATCTTTAGCAACAAGCTGGTATGAATTTATTTTCTACAAATAACGAAATTCTCTCCCTTTTTGAGCTGTTAGGAGTTTTTAGCCTGCAGTGCAATTTGTAAAAGCTACATGTATTGTTCTTGAAAGGCATTCTCTGCATCCCCAACTCCAGATTAAGCCAACTTTACTAGAATTAGCTACATAGCAATTGGGTGGCTTTCTGACACTGGTAATACAGACTAAAGGCACCAGGCTAAACGTAGGTCATAGGAGTTCCATAATTTCCCAGGTACAGATGGACTAGACAATTCTCTTGGGACACAGAAGAGTGGCAAATGATGATACCCCTCTGAGACAAATGGCTGAGCACTGCATACATGCCCACACGAAATCTTGGATACATAACCTACTGGAAAGCAGTTCAATTAAAAGTTTGGGAAAGGAGTCCATCTGGGTAGAAGGCAATTTGAAGATATCTTGATTCTGGAGGAAGAAGAGGGTAAAAAAAAAGAAGTGGTAGAAGAAGCTCCCGAGAAAGAGGAAGCAAGGAGCCCGCAGTTACGGCTGAGAACTTGGCCTAGAAAGGAGAATTTGCTTCAGTCACAGGAAAGAGTTGGGAGGAAAAGTGAAGGCAAACTGTGACTACCAAGCAGGATGTGGCTTCTGCTCATATTTATAAAATTCATGACATGAAAATCCTAAATATCTCAAGCCTTTACTTACTCCTTGGTAGTTTGGGAGATAAATCCGTATTAGTAATTTATCCATCTATTTCTGTGTTAGTGGTCTCCAGATTTTTTTGACCACACGTATCTCCAATCTATAAATCATATTCATGTACCACTATTAACATGTTATACATGTTATAAAACAGATGGAAAACTTAAAGATTAAAAATTAATAAAGATATAAGTTCTAGTGTCTTCTTTTCCATCTTAAAAATGTCTTGACCATCTCTGGGGGTTCCTACTTGGAGGCCACTTATCTGGATCAAATTTACAGGGGTTTGTTGTCTTGCTATTTGAATAGATTATTTTTTGCAACGCTTGAGAACATGCAGGCTCTACATCCAAAACTGAACCAAGTTATTACCACAGAAGCAGGGGTACATGCTTGCCTGTTCACCCCAGAAGGCGTTACCCTCGGTTACCACGAAAGCTGGTCTTTAACGGCAAGATTCCTGTATATAATAGAGGAGACAGAAACGCTTCTCAGTGCCCCACCTCTGGTTCTCAATGTCTCTGTGTGTGTCTGATGAACTTCAATTCATAGTATGTTATTCCAATCTAACCAGTGAGTGATTCCGTACAGCAGTTGATAGTACACACAGCATTCTTTCTTATTTTCTACATAAAGTCACTTACATAAGACCTATACCCAGTTGGCCTTTCAGTAATCAAAGGTGACTCCATTAGTCTCTGCAGCTTCAAATACACTTTACTATCATCTTGAGAAAGGCCAGAAATGTACAACTGGCAACTTGCCTTGGGAGCTCTGGAAAACCAGCCTGAGTAAATAAACCAGCGCAACAAGTGGCTGGTGAGTGGTCAGCCCTCTGCTTCCGTCAGCTCGGGGCCCCTTCTCCCTCTGAGGCACCTCAGTTGTACAAAAGCAACCCTTTTCCAATTTCTGTAGGGGATGACAGCTTCCCATGAACACTTTCCTCCCGGAATCAGTGCCTGACTTGGTTCCTGCCCAAGGAGCCCTAGTTCCAGAAGGGCAGCCCTCTGGGACCCGCAGTCCCCTGCTGGCAGTGATTCCAGCTGGAGCAGATGCTGTGTTTCCAAGGGCCCTGGCGCATGGCCAGCATTCAAGGTATATCTTGAGTACCTGTGTGGCTCTTCCGTGCAGCTGCAATAAATTAAAAAATAGAGCGTCTGCTCGAATGTGGGCTGGGCTGGATGTTTCCACTTAGTCACTGTCAGTGACTCAAGGTGCTGCAATGAGCCAGAGTCTGGGACCTGGTCTGTCCATCTGCACTCACCCCTCCTCCCCCACAGTAAGCTTAAACCTCAGCCAACCTGATTTTGAATGCTGCTCATGCACTGTATCCTTGTGGAAGGCAAATTATCAAGGCTGTCCTTGGAATCTAAAGTCTCCTTCCTTCATTTCCAATATGCATACTGACCCACATCTTTGGTGGAAGACAAGATCAGCAGACATACGTACAAGTAAATCACAGCCATATTCCAATGTTTTTATTCTTATTCTTCTGATTGCTGGCTTAATTATCATCCAAGTACTGAAGAATCAAAGATGTAGGAGGCACGCTACACATTTACCAGAGCTGTGGAGTGCACCACCCTGTGCCCAGGGCCTCACACACAGTTCCCGCACACTGCAGACGCTGAGAAAAGACCCGCCGACCGAGTGATAGGACCCGCTCACGTCCAACACTTCAGTGCTTCCCACAGTGATTTGCTGGGGGGGTGAGGAGCTTCCCCCTGCAGTACCCCTGTATCTTTAGTGCTGCCAAGTTCATCTAAATTTGTTTTTAACTTGATGAGTTAATCTTAGAAACGTAAGTGTCTGGGAAAGTAAGAAACAGATAAATGAGTTTACATTGTACAACAGAATGTAGAGCCCTCAGACATATGTCAAGCTATGTTATCTGCGCATCTGTGTAAAGTATCCATGAAAAATTTTCAATAATCCTTTTACATCGACACATGTACTTCACATATTCTAATGTGTTTTAAATGTACTCCTTAGCTGCATTCTTTGAACATAGGTATCAAGTAGACCACCCTCCTTTAAGCAAGATCCTCTCCTGAAAAAGCCAGATGATTGTAGTTTATGAAATCGAGTCACAGAAAGATGGAGCATCTACAAGGTCCCCATGCACATATGGTCAAATCTCGTCCCCTGCATTGCTCCCCTCACAATCCCAATATGGCAGTGTCACTTAGCCCCAAACATAATGAAGCCGATTTTTGTCACCATGTTTTTAGTAAATACTTTCTCATTCAACAACAGCCAGAAGTAAAATGGAGGAGCCCATGCAGTGCATAGGATGTAAAATGCCCGTCTAATGCCATCTTTCCATCAATGGCCTGTTTCTGTGGGCCACTGTGACTGCAAGGGAAGGGCCTTCCTCTCACCTCCTGTGGAGAAGGCCACGGGAAGCACCGTCACCGAGACGTTGTCGGAGCTCCTCTGCCCAGCAGTGTCCATCACAGTCAGCTGAAAGGTGTACGTTCCTTCCTGCAGGTGGGACAGCTTCAGGGTTCCTGACTGAGGCACCTGATACCCAAATAGGAAACATAGTATTTAATCAGGAAACTGAGGCACAGTGTCCAACATCATCCCGCACTGGAAATCAGTGTTGCCATTGGAGCAGCCCCATGACCCACCAGTCCACTCCTGGTCCAAGGTTGCAAAATACTAAATCACACACTGTTTTGGCAGGTTGATCCTGTTTTGATTTCACAGTCTCCAATTTTATCTGGGCTGATAACATCCTAGACTGACAGTCCTTCTCTTGTCCTTGGCAGCAGTGCTAACAAACCTGTACCTCTTTCCTGCTCCACACCCAAGCTCCACACCCAGCATTATCCATTCCCACTCAGCACGTGACCTCATTTATTTCAAGAAAAAAATTAGGACCATAATTATGGCCATATTTATGGTTCCACTGCTCACATCCTGGGAAGTAACTGTATCTGTACCCATTGTCACCTCTCTTCCCCCAGCCATAAGATGAGCTGTCCCTCGTTCCCTCCAGGCCAATCCCTCCACCTAGTCCCTGGCCCCTGTCCCTCTGTGACCTTCAGTACAGTGACCTACCAATTAATTAACTTCTCTTTCAAATGTCTCTGCTAATACTACGCTCAAGTTTCTCTTGACTTAAAGGACAAACAACACAACAAACAGTAAAACAAAAAAAACCCTCCAAGATCTTTGCTAGCCAGTCTTACTTCCTTTCCATTTCAACTTAACTTCTTGAAAGGGCTGTTCATGCTGCACCGGCTGCTTTCACTTGCTCTTTTCCCAGCTATTCTTTATCCCACACGCCCGGCCTCCTTCTCCACCATTCCCTGAAACTGTGCTGGTAAAACTCACTCACTATCTGACCCAGCAAAGGTCATCCAGTCATCATGGTCAACAATACTCATCAGTCTCTACATATGTTTTAAATCTAATTTTAAAAAATATATTAAGATATAATATATATTTTTTCCATAAAATATTTTAAAAATTTTAGCTGGCCCTCTAACTGTGTTTAGCACTGCTGGGCACTCCTGTTTTCTGTAGCTCTCTACCTCCCTGGCTTCTGTTTCTGTGTCCAAGTTCTCCCAGCTATTCCTTGCTGATCACCCATGGGCTTCACTCCCGCACATCCCTGAACCCAGGGCTTCATCCTGATCCTCTCCTCCTGCCACAATACAGGCAGCTTCCTGGTTGTGGAAAGAGCTCAGTTTGGGGAGTCACTTTTGGTTGAAGGGCTGTTTTTTTCAGCCATCCCAATGATACTATCAACTGTAAAAGAAAATCCCGTTCTGCTTAAATGAACTAATCTGGATGTTACTGTTTACAAACGAATTCTCACCATTACACATGTTATTACATTGATGCATGAATGGACTTGAAGGTACAGAGAGTGTCCCTATTATAAGTATCATCTGCTGGTTCTTATTTATGGAATTCTAGAATTTGGACTCTTGCACATAAGCTTGGCTTAGAGGATTTGTCTAAGAGCACTATATATACACACGAGTAGAATGCTTTACAATCATTTAGAGGCAATTTAATGAAATACAGTGTTTTTTAGGCTGCTCAGTAATCACCCAGAGCTCCTGTTAAGTGCAGATTTCTGGGCCCAGCCTCAGCGTTTGAGTCAGTGGGTGTGGAGAGCAGGGTCTGGGAATTGACACATAACAAGCACACCCAGGTGATGCACTGATCACACTGGAAGAAACAGGGGTAAAGTGGTTAAGAGCCCAGAGCCTGGCATCCGATAGACCTGGGTTTGTACACCAGCCTTGCCATACACTGGCTGAACGGCCTTGCACAAGTCACTTAATCTACCCGGGCCTCAGGTTCTTCACCTGAAGAATAGAAGTAATGTTAGCACCTGCCTGATGAGGATTAAATGAGATAACCATGTAAAAAGAGCATAATATAGAATTTAAATATAATAGAAATTATAGATATAAATTTTTTTAAATTTATATAAAAAGCTTAATATAGTAAATGCTTAAATATATCCACTATCTCCATTGGTTGATTCTCATGTCAAGATGAATGACATTACCATTTTTATAGATAAGGAAACAAAACCTCAGTAAAGTGACTTTCATTCGCTGAGGCAGTGACAGAATTGAGACCTCCCGTCATAAAGGAGTCCACAAGCTGTCCCATCACTTTCCTTGCAGAAGTTGGCAAGGAGGCCACCGGCCCTTTGTTGTTTATTTCAGAGATGTTAGAGAGCATCACTGCCACCCTGTTACATTGTCTTCAGGCCCAGCTGCACCGAGAGAATATCACACCGGGGTCGTTTACATGAGAACTAAAACACTACCTAAAAGCCTAGCAGAGAGGGGAAGATAATAAGATAACTTTAGAAGAGCCTGGAGTGGGAACTGGTCCCGAGAAACAAGACCGTACTGAGATGAGAGTGGTAGTCAGTCTGAGGACAGTCAGAGAAGGTCAGAGATTCCGAAGAGTGAGATTAAAAATGAGACAAGAACAGTGGTTTGGTACCTCAGGTTCATATTTAACTCCTCTTTTTTTTCTCATTCCACATACAATCCATCAGGTAATCCTGCTGGTTCTGCTTTAAAAACCATCACGTCCACTGTGCCCACCCCAGTCTGAGCCCGTCCTGTCTCTTGCCTGAGTCATTGCAGGGGTCAGAAGACTTGAGCTCCAGTGGGATTGAGGCCTGACACACCCTTTCTCCTAGAAACTTTCTCTCCCACTCCTGTCCACATGGTTGCAAGGGAAGGGTCAGTGAAGACCTCCCTCTATGGCCATAGGGATGTGAGGCTAACCTAAGGGGAGCCAGTGACAGTGCCTGGGTGGTGAAGCACGGATCTGCCTACGTGGAGGTGGTAGGTAGGGCAGGCTCTTACTCTTTCCAACTCTGGCTCAGAGTCAGGCAGCCTTGCTAGGCAGCAACAGGTTACACCACTATGTCCTGCTTCTTGGGACTTAGACAGGAATGCATGGGAACACCACACTGGAGTGTGCTGACATGAGCCCTGCAGCCTTGAGCAAGGTGGTGTGAGAGAGGCTCTGTCCTAGAAGGTCTGCCGGAATGCAGACATGCGACTGCCGAAGGCCAGCAACGGCGGGGGTCGCTGTCCTGGGTGTATGGGAAGAGAGGGTAGGTTGTAGAAGTGACTCAGAGTTGGGGTTTGTAGGGTGGGTGTGACGGGGGACACTGAGTGTGGCCATAGGAGTAAGGCGGAGATGAAGTTAGCCGAGATTTTAAGAGACCAGGGAAGCCATGAGGCTGGGGCTGGATGGGCCATCCACACAGACACTGTCATCACCCAGGCCCCAGTCAGATCTCTGCAAAGGCAAGTCACTGGGTTTCTGGGTGCTGACACTCAGCATGCCAGTGCCAAACTAAAACTCTGGGGGCCTTCTCTGGGAAGCCCCAGGGCTGGAATGCTGGGGCTGGAAGGACAGAGCATCCCCCACCTAAAGGGCCAGTCCCTTGGCCTGGGCCTTGGCTGCTGCCCTCCAGCCTTCCTCAGTACTTCCTCTCCAGTGCAGGAGACACTGGATCCAGATGCAGACCGTGGTAATCACCTTCAACATCCTGGGTGCACTCAAATTTAGGTCTTTTCGGATTAAATATCCCTTCCCTGGCTTGTGTGAGTGAGTGTGTGTGTGTGTGTGTGTGTGTGTGTGAGTGAGTGAGTGAGTGTGTGTGTGTGTGTGTGTGTGTGAGTTGGTGATCCTCATCAAATGACTGCTCTGGGCCTCCTTATTCACTTGGCAGAATTAACATGGTTTCTAATGAGCCAAATTTCCACCTGGCTCTTGTGGGGCCAGGGCATTCTAACAAGTAGAGTGGAGGTGTGTAGAAGTTTGTCTCAAAACCTTTTTCAGATAAATAGAGTTTGAAAAATCTGCTTGCAGGGGAAGGATAGCTGTGTCAGGTTGTGCAGCTCAGCTATCCACAGGCGCAGTGATGATCAGCTGTCTCGACAGGAAAGCTCCGAGAGCTGCTGGGTTTGGACAACAATGGAAAGGGGTTGACACACTGACAACTGCTGACGGAGCGTGGATCTTGCCCAAAGGGCCTCTAAAGCGGGCTTGCATTTGGCACCAGTGCACATCTGTAGGCCTTGCCTCTATGAACAGAAACTAACTATAGTAACTTAATACCAAGGTCTTTGTTTGAGGCTTATTTTGATAACTGAAAAGGTTAATAAGATCCTGTTAGTCTCCTGTGAAATTTCCTCTACAAAAGCCTAACCCCCCCTCCTTTCTAGTAATTTGTATAAAGCTTTCGCTGTATCATTTTCATTAAAAAAAGGAAGTAAATACTCTGACTTTTTGCATTTCATCATTTCAAGTTACTTTTGCCCGCTGTTGTTTTATTTCCTGGAAGCAGACAATTCTTTTACATTTTTAAGCCATAAATGATAAAACATTGATTTCATTTTTGAATCCCTTTCGTGACACAACTTGTGGTACAAAATGTTTCAGTAAGCCAACGAACGCTAACGCTTTCTAGCTTTATGTCTCATGTCAACTAATCCAACTTGCAAAACTGGACACGAGCTCTGTTTGTGGTTTGAAGACAATTACAACCCTTGTTGTAATCCATTGCCACCTCCCCCAGTGCATACAGACAGTGAAAAAGACACAAGAGGCAACTATCCTGATCAGCAGAGGCTGGAACATAAACTGGTACCACAGCTGTCTAGATAGTTCAGGTGAACATGCTTAGGCTCTGATCTTCAGTTACATGTTCCTTTTCCTATTTCCTTACTTTCCAACATGGATAGGGCCCAGAGCTCCATAAAAAGAAGCAAAAGGAGCCCAATAGCCTGTCCTTTCCTAGTTGTACTCACTCACATGAATGGAGTTAGATCATATTCACAAAGAACAGCACTCTGATGTGCCCATTGTCCTCAATTCTGGAGGAAGGTGATTTTAAGAGCATTTCTTCAAGAGTTGTGGATTTCCCTTACCATCCTAACCAGAGGAGGATCATTTTTAAAAGAAGAGAACCTAAGAAGGCAGTAATTAAAATAGAACTAAATTGCTTATCAAGAGATTTCAGGCATCAAAGGGAGAAATATTTTGGACTGAGATCTTTCTAACAGATGGGGAACCAGAGCTTAATCTTCATTCTACAACCCATCCAGGGTTTACTTCCATGTTATTGTTTCAGAATATGTTCACAACCAGTTTTCCCCAACTCTTCCCTCATTTCCCTTTCATGCCTCTAACTTAGCCCAATCAGAGAAGAATCACTTTTTATACTAAAATTTAAAAATGCTTTGAGATATAAGCAAAGCCGCTCATGTAGGAAGAAGGGCTAGGAGCATGAAGGAGCAGCATATAAAATCAAAGGGGCGGGGCAGCCTTGGCTCCTGACAGTGTGTAGAAACAGAAATAGAAGCAATATAAGAAAAAGCCAACCTTTCAGGCATTTCTTATAGGGACACCGCTCCCCAGGTCCTGGGTGAAAGCTATTCTAGCCTCTCTTACGAGGGTGATTGGAACAAGGAATCTTGCTCTATTTCTCTTCTTACCTCCAATGTGCTAAGTTCTGAGACTAGAAACTTAATGAATGTTTGATGAATGAATGGACAAAAGAGCGAACAGAATGGCAAACAGGAAAGACGAGAGACAGCTAGAACAGGAGCGGAGAAAGAGAGTAAGGCTAAAGTTCTCATCGTTCTCACCAAGAGCAGGACAATGTTCCCTGAGGATGGGAGCCGGTTTTCTTGACATCTGGCCAGAATGCAGAGTTTCTACAGGTGAAAGGTCAGCACCGCTTCCCTCTTGCTTTTTCTCCTACTTCCCTGCCCTTCTTTCCAAACCAAGGAAGTTTGTAAAAGTATGTTACTGCACAGACCACGGGGGTAAATGGGCAGCTGTCCTCTGGGGAAAGCCTAAACATGATTCTCATTTTAAATGTCTACGGACTTTATGGCCCTAGGTTACTGTAATCAGAGGATATCCACTGAACTTAAACGCTCTCACACGTGCCCAAAATTTCTGCACTACAGAATGTGGATCTTTCCAGTCTGAAATTTTCAAGTCAATCTAACTATGAATCCTATTGTCAAAATATTAACATTACAGGGATGTGTACCATAGCACCGTCATCTGCAAAGTCTTCTCTGACTCCCCTCAGCTAGATGTTTTTAAAAATTTATTTTTATTGAAGTCTAGTTGATTTACAATGTTGTGTTAGTTTCAGGTGTGCAGCAAAGTGATTCAGTTTTATATATATATAGTTATCTCTCCCTCCCTCTGAATTCCGGAAGCACTTTGTCTATATTTTCTTCTGGCCTTGCTACCTTCTGCCTGGTATTATTGTTATTTAGGGGCACATCTGATTTCCTCAACAGGAGTCAGCTACTTGAGGGCAATATCCTCCACCAATTCTTCACAGCGCCTTACTCCCTTGCTCCTCGCCAGTAGAAGACTTTCATAATTTTTGTCTGCTTTACATACAAGTGAGTAAATTTATTCTGAATTTAGTTCAGTTAAACTATTGGTCAAAGAGACCCCACAGATAGTTTACACCCCAGGCTGTTTAGAATGAGCTGTAATAGTTACCTCTCTGTGAGTGCTCAGTTTATGCTCTGCAATGTGCTAAGCATGTTATTTGCATTATCCCCCCCCCCCCATTTTAACCCCTCACTGAAACCTTCTCAGGTAGTAATATTCTCTTTACTTGAAAAGAGGAAGCTGAGGCTTAAAGAATGAAGTAGTTTTCCCAAGTTCACCCTGCTAGGGAATTGGCAAAACCGGGTTTGACCCCAGACCATCTGATTCCAAATTCCACGCTCATAGCCACCGTAGAATTCTCCCTCCCAGTTAGCAGGGTTAGGCTTTCTGGGCCCTCACACCAAGAATCATTTCTTAGAAAGAACTCCGGCACAGTTTATACTACAAACCGGCTAGCTTCTATGGTCAGAAAAAGCAAGGTAATCCTCACACACGCACACACATATACACCCACTCACATACAAGTTGTTTAAAAACCTCTAAAAGCACTTCCTCCCCCTGCCCGCTACCCCCCACCACAGCAATAGAAGTGTTAGGACCTCTGAAGGGAGAGTGACAGAAAGTCTGGTGGTTTAAACCCAACGAGAACCGAAAGCCCAGACTGACTGCAGAGCCCTGTGATACAGAAAGTCTATTGTGCTGCAAATTTATTGTCTGGGAAATTGAGTGTTTCTGAACAGGAAAATGACTTCCAAGCTTCTGCTGCTACTGAAATAGCTCTCTCACAACTCGGTTTACCCAGATTTATTTTGCATGAAGTCTGTACTTTTTTTTTCTGGGGAGATTATTTTTCAACATTTCCTTTTAAGTAATTTTCTTAAAGAAAAAAATGCAATTAAATATTCAAGGCCTTGAGCTATTGTGTAAAAAGAATTCATGCTTAAGGGCAGTCTACATCTAGGCTGATGGTTAACTTTGAAACATGACCCATGTGAACTATTACTCAGTCTATGATGCTCTCATGTGTCTCCCTGCTTACCTGGAGCAGTCAGTCCTAGGATTTGCTGGGGATTTTTGATTTTTTTTTCCCTAACTGACATCACTCCTCATCTTGAAGCAAAATACAAAGAAATTCTTAAAGCCACAATGGACTATTCATTCATGTGCACCAACTTATCCCCATGTGTTACTTAAGAAATTTGCAGGCCTGGTAATCTTCAGCTCAAAAATGCCCTGTGGGATGCCGTAACTTTTTCGTCCTTTATTCGAAGCTTCGGGTGAATAAAATAACAGGTGCAGTGACGTAGGCGACATTTTGCAGAGGTTCAGATTTCTTTTGCTGCTGGGGGAGGGGGTGGTGGTGTATTTTTTGCTTCTCCCTCTCTCCTTCTGCCTTTGCTCTCAACCCCCAGGAAACACCCAGGCCCTCTGGCTTTTTCAGTGTCAAAAACTGTACTTTTTTTAAAAGCCCTTTTTTGACTCAGACCAGAGTCTGAAGGATTTCCTCTCTAGGCATTTGAGGAGTGAGGCTTTGTTCCCTGCTGAAGGCTTTCTGGGCACTGGTGAGCACATGGAGTGAGTATCTGGGGCTGGGGTTCCTTGGGAGAATCTCGCCTGCCAATGGAGAGTGACGCAGAAGCCAACCTCCTGCCTTGATAGTTCACTGAAATTCTTCCCCTCATTTTTCTCTTTAAAAATTGTCATGGCTGAGCAGAATCTTCGGGGCTGAGCAGAATCTTTGGAGCTGGTCTCTGGACAGTAGCCCACCATCTCCCCAGATTGCCGGCTGTCCTGATTAAAACACCTTCCCTTTCTACTGACACTTGCCTCCCGAATTATTGGCTTTTGAGCAGTGAGTAGCCAAACCTGAGTTCAGTAACATTTCTCTGTGACAAAAAAAGTCAATATTCTTCTATTTATGTTCCTTTCCCAGAAAACCTTTTCCCTCAAGATTCACTTTTAAAATACTATTTTGAGCTGCTGAAGGTGGTCTAAAATGAGACTAATTGGGAGGCCAAATATAGACCATCCAGTCTCATGAAACTTGGGTTTTATCAAGAAGGATCCATGTTTCTGTTTGCTCAGGACATCCCCGGTTTGTCTTTGTGGTCCAGGTGTAATTATTAATACCACCTCCTTTCACTCCCAAACATGTTCCAATTTGGATGATAATCTACCTATCTGATTTTTTATTTTGTTTTGTTAGCGCCTGTTTTTAAAAATTAATTATGTACAGCAGGCATGCTAGCATGCAATTGGTTTTAATTTAATAATGAAGCTACTGGTGTACACAATATCCACCCTTTAGTAAGCTTCCATTACACACGGTCTTCTAAAACCGTTTAGTCAAATTTTCCACAACTGATGAATGGAAATCAACCTACAGATTCATGAATTCCAAATCTCCCTGAAAATCTTTATATTCTACATCATGTTCCTAAATGTCATATTTTACTTTCTGACTTCAGATTTGAACGCATTATGTTGAATAATTATGAAACTCAGTCATCTAATGGACTATCTGAAAAATGTGTCTTCTTACATTTAAGAATGTATTGTAGATTAATATTCAGTTAAATGGATGTAGAATATCCTGTTCAAGGGCAGAGATTATTTAACTTTATAACCTGGTGGATAGCCTCCTGGTTCTGACCAATCATCTCTCCTATTCATTTTCTTCATAAATGAAGAAACTAAGTCAGGAACATGACCTTTCCCATATGCTTAGTTAATGGAAAGTGTTTAGTACAGTCCTGAACACACGCTAGAGGCTAAAAAAGGTTACTATTAATTTTATCATAATGAAGCTGGCAGCACAGTTCCTCTTAGGGTGGGAACTTCATTGATTTTTGTTGTTTTTTGAACACCTGAATGGGTCGTTTGGACATGAAAGGATAGGTCTGAAACCTGGTCTTAAAGTTTCACAAGATAAAGGGAGGGCTGACTGTGCTACCACAGAAGATGAGAGAAAGGGGTGAGGACTCTGCAGATGGCGGAAAAAAGGGAGGTGGAGAGGAGAGGGCTCACGAAGGGGTTGGGATAGGCACCCAGCGGAAAGCCCAACCAGTGAGAGCTCCTGAGTGGTGGGGAGGCTCCAGGGCTGAAGAACAAGGATATCCAACACTGGGTTTTAAGTTCATCGCTTTGCTTTGTTGGGCTATAGCTGCCCTTCCTCTGTTCCCAACAACCTTCCAGGTGAGCCCCATTCTGTAGCCTGAAGAAGTATATAAACGAACATTCTCATCAGCTGGATCCCATTCTTAGAAACAAGGTGATTTGATTTGAGGGTCCCCATTTTCCTGTCAGAAATTTTAGGGTGTAAAATCAGACGGCCCAAGTAAAAGGGATCAGAAGGATAGCCTGTCAAGGTGGTTATTTACTGTTAAAGGAAAGCTTTCACGATGTTAAAACTGACTCTCACACAGTATATATGAACGTGTGCCACAGATTTCATTTAACTCATTAATGAAAGAGAACCAACAGGTCTTCCACTGACTCGAAGGAGAATCTGAAGGACAGACATACAGAGCCATGAATGCTGACATGAGTTGCTAGTAGATGCAAAACTGAAGCAAGTTTGCTGTTAGTACTTGTTAGGTACTGAAGTGGATTTAATAGTAAATTAATACCTACGGGTGCTAAAGTTTCATGTTTGGAACCCTCTTTTCTGCAGAGTGGAAAGTAATTGCAACTCTATATGAAAAAAAAATGGTTTGCATTTCCATGGACAACAATCACTTGCATTACTGTCAGTCTTCTGCAGTTTATAAATGCTAACTCTGAAGGATCTGCTAGGCAATGCTGGCATTCAATTGAAAGGTACTAAGTATCCTCTTGCCATTTCAAAGTCTTTCACTATTTTTTTTTTCTGACAATCTTAATCCACAAAATGAGAATGAGCCTACATTTGAGGTTATTCTCAGGATTTCAGATATGTCTAAATTGCCTGAAACTGACTGGGGACTCAATCACTAATGGCTATTATTATGATGAAGTCATGGTGGGATGAGTTAACTTTGGGGGCATTCATGAATGGACACCATTATAAGACAGGTGCAGTTTGGCACCCAACAGCTCCTCTATTGCAGACTTTGTCATTTAGATGGTGGCTTTATAATTTTAGTCTATCTGCTATCACTGTTACACGCTTGGCTGGGGAATCAGTACAGATTTTCCTCTTGATGGCACTGCAGTCAGCCCTAAAAGCCTCTAAGAAATGCCTAATTCTGTTTCTTCTTTATAAATATCTTCAGTAAATTAAATACTGAATCATCAGCATTAGTTTTACTCAGCACTCATATGCACAATTCATTGTTTACAGAATAAAGCTTTTAGTAGCAACTATGAAAAGCTAAATGATAATAGAGACAGATTTGCAGCTGCTTGAACAAATCTATCCCAAGAGTGCCCGTTAACAGTCAGTGTCCATCTCAAGAGAGCGCTCAGAGTGGTCTGAGCAATGACTTGTCCGTGCATCTTTCCTGATCAATCTTAGTTCTCAGAGATTTCAGTAAAGATATAATAATTTTGCAGCTGACACAATGCACAGAAGAATAATCAATAAGATGGATGACATTCAAAGTTCAGAATTATTTCTGTTGTAGATGAAAGCCAAAAACTGAAATGTAAAAAAAGATAAATATAAGGTCCTGCACTCAGGTTCAATAAATCACTTACACAAACGTAGGAATCCATCACTGCAGGCCATCAGAACAGTTCGTGTAGAAAGATGAAGCAGGTTTTAGGTGATCCTGCTAATGGAAAACTCAACATGAAGCTACTGTGTGAAGCAGCTACTAACATAGTTTATGTAAACGAATCTTCATTAGTAGAACAGAAGACAACATCTGGATCACAGGAAGTAATAGTCCGGGTCAGGAAGAGCCACAATTTACATACGGGTTTCAATTAGGGATGTCAGATTTTAAGAAGAGCATGGATGAATCTGAGAAAAGCCAAAAGAGGCTGAATGGTGGGCTGTGTGAAAATCAATTCATATGAAGAACATCTGAAAGAACTGGGAGTGTTGAGCTCTGAGAAGACTATTCCAAGTGGTGACATTCATTAAAAAACAAAACAAAACAAAACAAAACTTTACTGGCTGATACACAGAACTAAAAGATGTGTTCAATGCTTTTCCAAAAAGAAGACCCAGCACCAATACATAGAAGTTACAGGGAGGCACACCCTACTGGCCCAACAATTAGAGCTGATTAGAGATGTCATGCAACATGATGTGAAATAGTGAGCTTTCCTCTCTGGAAATACCAGGCAGAGACTGGATGACCACTGGAAGGGATGCAACAGCAGGGGATCTTACATGGACAGGAGGCTGGGTGAGATGCTGATTGAGGGTCCCAGTCCTGTTCTAAGACTATGTAACTGTTGAGTAAATCAATGTACCTGAATCAGTCTTGAAGGACTAGCTAATTATTGCTCTTGTTTTTGTTACAATAGAATAGAAATCAGTGCTTCCTCACAGAGGGAAGACCCTGTGAAGACACAGGGAGGAGAAGACAGCCAACTACAAACCAAGAGGAGAGGTCTTAGAAGAAATCAAGCCTGCTAACACCTTGATCTGGGACTTCTGGCTTCCAGAGCTGTGTGAAATTGCTGTTGTTTAAGCCACCCAGTCTGTGGTACTTTGTTACGGCAACCCCGGAAAACCAGTACCGATTTTCCCCACCTCCCCTGACTGAAGTGATCTGGATGAGATTTATCCGCTTAAGCCAGGAAACACTCTTATCTATAAAGGGTTAATAAAAAACCACTTTCCTCAAAACTCAAGACTCCCCGTGATGATCCAATAATTCCACTTCTGGATATTTATCCAGAGGAAACAAAAACACTAACTCAGAAAGATATATGCACCCCCATGTTCACTGCAGCCAAGATATGGAAACAACCTAAACGTCCATCAATGGATGAATGGATAAAGAAAATGTGGTGTGCATATATATGGGCCTTGAGGGCATTATGCTAAGTGAAATAAGCCAGACAGAGAAAAATAAATACTGTATGATCTCACGCTTATATGGAATCTGAAAAAACAACCCCCCCCCCCAAAGACCTGAGCTCATAGATAAAGAGAACAGATTGGTGGTTGCCAGAGGCAGGGGGTGGGGAATGGGCAGAATGGGTGAAAGGAGTCAAAAGATACAAACTTCCAGTTATAAAATAAATAAGTCATGGGGGTGTAACGTACAGCATGATGACTATACTTAACAACACTGTATTGTGTATTTGAAAGCTGCCAAGAGACTAAATCTTAACAGTTCTCATTATAAGAAAAAAATTTGTGAGTATGTGTAGTGATGGATGTTAACCAGACTTATTGTGGTGATTATTTCACAATATATACACGATATATCGAGTCATTATCTTGTGCACCTAAAACTAAAATAATGTTACATGTCAATTATACCTCAATAAAAAAAAAAAAAAAAAAAAAAAAAAGACTCCCCGTGTGCAGGCAGCCACAGAACAAGTGATACATTCCCATCTGCAGCAATCCCAGCGCAGCTCAGAGAAGACTGATGGAAATCAGTGAGGAACACTGAATAGGAGTGTTTGGTGCCACCTTCCCCTTCATTTATTAACTCATTTGTCTCAAGCAGGCCTGACTACTAGGTAAGGTGGTTGCTTTTTAGGTCATGGGAAGAATGAGTTCATTCTATTGTTATTTTCCTCTTTATGCTCCTTTGTCTTTTTCAAATTTTCTACTTAAACTCTGAACCAAAAAAAAAAAAAAGAAATTAAAAAAATTTTTTAAGTAAGCTGAGTCATCAAAACAAAGCATGGGTCTTTTTTCTTGAAGTGGTTTTGTGTTCAGAAGAAGTCAACAAAAGAGCATCAAGAATGAGGGTAAGCTTCAAAACAAATGATTAAGATCACTGTTCCCTCAGTAGAAAAATAAATTCATGTAATAAAACATTTTTTCAACCATCATTTTTATGCTTTCTCTATTTTATACCTCTTCTGCTAGCTTATAGACATGTTGGGAACACAAGTGGAGGGATATTACCAAAGACCACGTCACTGAAACATTAGTTTTCATTACAATGACTACATGAATTACCTTCATGTCCACTGACGGGTCCCCCTGCAGCAGTGTCCACTCATACTGGACGATGGCATGGTCATCTGTGCTCTCACGGCCATCCAGAATCACCCCATCTGTGGGCAGGTGCAAAACCACATCCTGCCCGGCCTTGCTAAGTGGAGGCTCGTCCTTTTCTGTGAAAGAAAATAATCACAAGAGAGATTATTTCCTATTTTGTTTCTAACTTATTAAGAGAGGTATCTGTTTGCTAGCATAGATATAGCCCAGCAAAAGAACTAGCAAGAAAATGTATAGCAAGTGCAAGTTATTTTCTTAATTATTTCACTGTATTCTCTTCACATAATAAACAATAAAATATACTATGAATATAGAGTTTAGTGATAATACATGCAGAAGAGGAGGTGTGGGGTGTTAGCTATTAGCAGTAGCAAGGACAAAGTTGTGGGTATGAGACAGTACTAGGCCCTTCAATCTGGAGGAGTAGTTTTATTCTCTAGAATGAAATTTTCACTTAATTTATAAATAAGTTAAGTTCAAATGAATTAAATGAATTTATTTAAAAGAGATTTTGAAACAAACCTCCCCAAAATTTACCTCTGATGTAGATTTTCTTTTTTTCTTATCTTCAAGTTTTAAAAATATAAATAATATAAAGTGTTCAAGGAAAAGGAAATAAATTAAATTTTGGAAAGTTAAGGCAAGCTCTGGGATACACACAAAATAAAATCCAGATAGAAATTCTCTGGAATCCAATTTCTCATCGATGGAAATAAAAGAGGTTCATAGCTTGTAATAATTTTTTTAACAGAAGCTGGCAAAGAGTTTCTGAGATACCCTAAAATAGCAAACAGGGATATATTTACCTTTGATCATTAATGGTACTAAATAATATTTAGTGTTCACTAAATAGTAATATTTAACTCACATCTACTTCAGTGATGACTCATAGAAGCTATCAGATACAGAAAGAATTTCTAAGAGCAAATTTGTGAATATTTTAATTGATTTAAGCATCTTACCCAAATGCACATATATTTTAAAGAAATGTAGTAATGTAATGTAGCTCGGAAAAAAAAAAACAAACTCTACAGGTTTTTTAATGCATCCTTTTTGGCTTGCACTATTTCCTCCCTCCTCCAGCGCCAAAGCTCTGGTCCAAATTCTGGCTTAGACTAGTTCTTCCTTAGTTTATTCTGAATGATGTTGCACAAGACACTGCTTTCTTCTCATGCAGCCAAAGTTTCCTCCCAAGTAAACTTCTAAGGGTCAATCAGATGCCCAGTGAGCAATTTGGGGTTAGCAGCAATCCTATTAGTTTCTCATTAGGCAACAAAGGGTAGTCACTGCAGTTGGATGACTCTTCTGGAATGATAATCTGATTGGGTCATTTCCTTGCTTCAGGGGATGTCCAGAGACCTACCTGACCTACCTGTGCAGCCCTATCTCGTCATCTAGTGCTCCTCTCAAGTCCCAGTGCCAGGATTTATGTCAGGAGGGGCTTGCAGCTCTTAGAGCTGTGGCTTTTCTGAATGAGAATGCCGCTGCCAGCCTCAAAGACAGATGACTTTTTTTTTTTAACGAGCAAGTTTACAAGGAATAAGCACACTTGCTTGCCAAAGAGTACACATACCTATCGAGAAGGTAAGTCCCATTTTTACAGTTACTGAAAACAATGAGGACCCGTAACTCCGAATTAAATAACCCACATAAGCAACCCCTGCTTTAGAAGAAATTTGATCTGCCTTTTTACACCTGAGCAAAGATCCAATGCTTAATGTCTTTATTCTACTTCTCCTAGGTAAGGAGAGAGATGGCAATTACATTACTAATAGGCCCTTTTACACTTTTACAGAGAACTTTCCTTCGCTTCTGGAAGGTTCTCACTTTCCACACAATGGTTTACCACTTAACAATTCTGGAATCTTATAATTCAGCAGTGATACATTATAGTTAGCAGCTATCTGCATTAAAACTTATTTTAAAATACCATTTTTAAGTAGACAAACTAAAATATACCTATATGATATAAACAGCAATGACACTAATAACGCATTTTTAGGTCCTCAAAGATTTAACCAAAAATATTTAAGATGGAAAAATCAGGTAGGTAATCTCTGAAATATCCCACATATTATAAAACTAATTAATCCTGGCCCTCCTGGAAGAAAAAACTCATCACTTTAGTCATTTACTTTTCTTTAGGTAAGCCTTAAGGTGTGATTTATGAACACAGTGAAATCCTCATGTTCTCTAAATTGGTCCCTGTCGTATTTGAAATAACAGAACTACATTTCCTCCTCAGTTTGAGTCCAGGCAAATTACACTGTATAATGGATTTTAAAATAAGCCAGAGCTTATCTATCCAGAAACAGGCCTTAGAAATAAACAAATGACAACAAGAAGAGGAAATGGTGTGCTATCATTAAACAATTTGTGATGAAAAACAAGATAAATGTAACTTTGAATTTTCATTGTAAAAATATAATAAACCAACATTAAGTACTATAGAAACATTGACTTCCTTTGAAACCTGAGCACACTTGATAAACTCCACAGAGGTGAAATAAAACTCATTCCAATTTTGATGGAGCACATCAAGGTGGCATTTTATATGGAGAAAGATATTGTTAACTACTCTGATTTACAACACTGCTCTGAACAGAGCCTTAACAACAAGAAAGAGGTCTGTAATTTGGGTTTTACCTTGTGGGCACAAATGATACAGCCAAGGCTGAGGATACAGAAGTGGGGCCAGACTAACGGCAGGAGGCTTAGGTATTATGGGTCAAAATCCATGTTGGTTTTTCTGTTTGTTTGCTTTTGTGGTTTTTTTTTTTTTTTTCATTGTATTTTTCTTAATAGCAACAATTTTGGAAAAAATTACTCACAACCCCAATATGGTTGTCTTCATTTTTGGTGTGTACTGTTCTAGTCTTTCTCCTTCTAAGCAGCTGATAGTAATTAACAGCTACCATTTATTGGGTGATTTCTTTGTACCAGGCAGTGTTTTTGAGCCACGGTTTTGCTCAACTTTCAACAGCCTCTGAGGCAGGGACTGTCATCTGCCTCACACTCATTAGGAAACTAGGGTCGGAGAGGCTAGCTTAGTTGCATAAGATCACACAAGTGATAAATTTGTTAGTCCAAATGTCAGCCCAGATCTGTCTAACTGAAAAGTTCTGTCCTTCCCCTGTACTTGGGGGGCATTAGATGTATATTCTGGTTTTAAATAGTAAATATAAAGATACATCCTGAATTTAACCTACTAACTTATTAATATATTCTATTTATTGATATTTATTCATATATCCCAGCATTGCCAGTGTCACTGTATAAACTTCACAGTTGTCATAACAGTTTCTCAACCTCTACTATTGGACATTTTACTTCATTACCACTTTTTTTCACCATTATTAATAATGCCATAATAAACTTCTTTGCTCATACTTTTCCTTTAGCATAGTTTTCCTAAAAAAAAAAGTACTTCAGGAGAATGAATATTTTAATGGTCTCTGCTATCTTCTCTGATTTCCAAAAAAGTGGTATTTACACTTTCAGTGACCATGTAAGATTATATTAAGTTCTCCATTAGCATGTCAATGTAAACGTAAACTTCAGAGTAAACTTATTGCCAATTTAATCAGTATAAGCTGGTATTATTTGCATCTTGATTACTTCAAAGGTTGAACATTTTTTCATAATTATCAACTACATGTCCTCTTTCAGGAACTGTGTTCATATCCTTTGCTCATTTCTTTTTGTTTTTCCTCCTGATTCACATAAGCTTTCTATTAATATAATAAATGCTTTAATCTCGTATTTTCTCAGACTCATTTGCAATTCCTTTTGTTTCCTGACATAATGAAGTTTTAAAAAATGTGTATATAACACATTCTTTCTCTTTGTGATCTCTTGATTAGAAAGTTATCTTCCCCCCATATGTGTAAGAGCAAGTTTATTTCCTTCAAATCTTCCTATGTATGGAGTAACCTATGGTGTAATTTAAAAAAAAAATTCCATTCTTTAACCCAACTGGAAATTCATTTGTGCGTGATCAGAGTTGCAGGTCTAAATGTATTTTCCCCACCATTCCCACCAGTTATCTCAATATTACTTATTAAGCACAATTGTTTGCTACTCTTCTATGATGTTTATTTATAACACAAAAGGGACAGGTTGAAAATGTGAGAAATGTGAGATAGGTCGAGCACGTGTGGAGAGATTAGTCTTGAACCTTCCTAAATCAACTCCTTCCTCTGTACTTGGGGGTGGCAGTGTGTGGGCTTGCAGAGGGGAGGACAGAGCACTGCCTGAAAACTCTGATTTTTCCTAACACAGAAAGAGTCCTGACTTCTCAAATCACAGAGGGTCTACCCAGAGATCCCAGTATTCAAGCTGAATGTCCAGTGGAAACAGCAATAGAGGTTCTGGTCCATGAGCCCTTGGAAACTATTCTCAGATTCCTCTGGGGTCCTAACCACTCCTGTCTCTTTCTCCTGCTGTTCTTCACATTCATCGGAGAACCCAGTGGCCCAACCTCTCCAGTCAGCCACGCAACCTAACCAGGGTCATATAACAACGTCATGTACATGGGTGCTGCCTTTATAATTCACAAAGCACGTCCACCGTTGATCCTCACAGCAGCCTGGCTGGAAGGCAAGGAAAGCACTCAAGGCCCAAGAGGATTAGCAGGGACCCTCTTGTGGAAGAGCTTCAAGCCCCCTACTCTGACCTTTGCACACACTGCAGGCAGATGCTGTCATTTCAACACACCTCTCTCCAGCATCCTCCACTCATTCCCACATTCTCCCACAACCCCTACGGCCACCTACTCAGTCCCAGCATGGAAACCCAACCATGGATGTGTCTGCTTCCAGGTGGCCTGGTGCTGCTGGAGAAAGCACTCAAGCTGCTCCAGAACACAGCTCACAACTCACATAACACAACACACATAACACAGCTCACTACTCACACAACACAGCTCACAACTCACAGAACAGCTCCACAGCTCATGTGCTACGAGACCCTCCAGAAAGTTACTTTCTGTCACTAAGCCTTTGAGTACAGTGGGGATTATAATAAGAATCCAGATTTTGAGGTGTTTTGAGGACAGAGTTCATGTGTCTAAGGAGCTTATAACAGTGCCAA
This sequence comes from Camelus dromedarius, assembly GCF_036321535.1. NCBI lineage: Eukaryota > Metazoa > Chordata > Mammalia > Artiodactyla > Camelidae > Camelus > Camelus dromedarius. The sequence goes on along the minus strand of NC_087441.1, from coordinate 14,541,274 downwards.
ACTCAATAAAGGTGGCAACAAACAGGGCTGATGGGACCCGCTATAAATTTGTGCTAGCCCATCCCACCTGGTCCCTCACCATTTCCTCATGATCTTCCCATTCCCCTCAGTCCCCTAACAGATTCTCTGCAAGAGCTTTTCAAAACCGTTTTCTTACTACTTTAGCCTTAAACTTCACCTGCTCACAAGATTCAAAAAAAAAAAAAAAAAAGAAAACAAAAACACTCAAGAAGGAAAAACTTAGTCTCAGAAGCACAAAGAACTTCAAGAGGTTAAGGGTCTGGGCAGGGAAAACGCAGAACACTTGGCTAGGGTAACCTCTGCCCTACCTGCAGACAGAATGAGGGTGCTCTGGGTCTGAGCTGCACACTTCGACGTATCCATACCACTGGGGATCTAAGTGTGAGCAAGACAGTGTTTTTCCAGAATAAAGACCAAGCCCAGTGGCCATTTATATGTACCCTTGACCATCTAGAAAACTGAATTTCTAGACAAACTCTCCCCAATGAAGGGAAGGGCTAAAAAGAAAGTGGAAGAAAAAATGACTCAGAATCTTCTACTAGTAAACTGAACTTTCCGCCCCCCACAGGCATATTCTTCCCTTGTTTATTTTCCTTTTGGTTTCCCCTGGCTTATAGGAGCTCTCCCTTTTGGCAATGTCGGTTTCTTCCAGATGGGCACTGAGAAAAAGGGAAAGGGATTTTGCTTCTTTGTGGCTGGGATTTTTGAGTTCCTGTTTGGGCAGAGGAAAGGGGTGTGTGTGTGTGTGTGTGTGTGTGTAACAGCCATGGGTGTGCTCAGGGATGCTGGTGGGGGTCCCAGTGAAAGCGCCTCCTGCCTCCACTTCAGGGAGAAAACTCTAGGATCCTTCCCAGGGTCTGCGTCAAGGCTGAGCAGTCTTAGGGTGACCTTTTAATGTTTATTCCCCTGGAGGTAGGTAGTGAGGTGGGCCATTGTAGATACAGATTTCCAGATCCTTCTCTTTAGACCCAAAGGTCATGGAGACTCCAGATGTCCAAATTGAGGCTCCAGATTGAGGCTCTGCCCGTCTAATCTTGTTATGGTTTCACTCTTAGGTTACTACAAAGTAAACAGCAACAGAGTGCACTCAAATACACTGAGCTGACCACAAGCAGACCCAATCAAGGTTTTAGTCCCTCAGTGACCTTAATCTCCAGCTGTTACAATTTTTTGTGTGTCTCCAGTATGTGTCTTGATTCTCATTCTGAGCATTCTTAGAAAGTAAAACTATAGAATGCAAAGCATCATTTTAAGCTCCTTTTCAAAAGGTGCCTTAAGCTTTCTTATTTTCAACTAATCAAGTCCCTTCTTTTCCCTCTTTACAAAAGAAAAGCGTACTTCATGGGAATCAGTTGGATCTACCTCAAAATAACCTGACACGTGTCTCTTCCCATTTATGTCTGATGAAAGCAACTATAGGTGGAATCATAGGGCGAGAGCCAAGCTAAGAAATCAGGGTGTGCTATGAGCAGCCTGGCATCTAATTAGATTTTGCTCTTGCAATTACTTGACACAAACCATGACTTATAAGAATCTTTGAGAATAAAATAAACTTTTTGTTTCCTGAACTTTTCTTCTCCTTTAAATTCGTGAATCCTCTCAGATCAGCCTCCTTCCCTAAGCTTAGAAAAATTCCAGAAGCAGCCTACCGTGCCTACTTCTGCCCAGTCTACTGGGGTTTCTCCGAAAACATCCCTAGGGTGAGAAATCAAAGCCACTCCTTTACATGCCTGCAAGTAAGTCAGTTAACTTGGATCGAGGGTGTTTCTTTTCTGACTCGGCTGAGGAGGTCCCAGGTCTCCTGCCTAGGCGGGTCTCCCAGATGCTGCTACCAATAGGTCCAAGGACAGCGACTGCAGGACCCAAGCGGCCTGGCCCCAGCCTTCTCCAGTGGAGCGCTTACCCAGCCGAAGCTCGGCTCGGCCGGTGGCCAGGGCGCCAGCTTCCAGGCCTTCCTGCTCGCCCTCCGGGACCCGGCTCAGGCTGTAGCTGCTGTAGCCGCGGTGCAGCGCGAACTTGCAGACGCTGCGGCCGCGGGCGGTGCAGTTGAAGAGGTAGCAGCCGAGCGCGGCGGCGGGGGCCGGGAGCCGCCGGGGCAGCTCCACCACGGCCACGGAGCAGCGCGGCTCGAGGCAGCAGGCCGCCACGCACTGCCGCCAATCCCGCACGGCCGCCGGCGCCCTCAGGAAGCTGGCGCCGGCCGCGATGGAGTCCTTGGTGCGGATGATGGCGTCCGGCATGGCGCTGTAGCCGCCGCCGCCCGGGCCCGGACAGCCTTCCTGCGGGCCGCCGCCCGTGCGCAGCTCCAGCTCCAGCTCCTCCTGCGGCCGTTCCTGCTGCAGCTGCCGGCGGAACTCCTCCAGCAGCTGCTCCACTCCCGAGAGCTGCGCGTGCAGCTCGGACAGCGGCGCGGAGGGCGACCCAGCCGCGCGGCCGCTGGGCAGCCACAAGCACAGCAGGAGCAGCCCGCGCAGCGCCCGGTGCCGCGGCGGCCGTCCGCGCCCCGAGCCCGCGCTCTCCCTGGCGGCGGAGGCCATGGCGACCGGCAGCAGAGGAAGCGAGCCGAGGCGGGGCCGCAGAGCGCGAGGAAGGCGGGAGAGCGCGAGCCCTGCGGCCCTCCTGCGCTGCCGCGGCGGGAGCTAGGCCCCGGCGCCTCAGAGAGCGGCCCGCCCGGGGCCCGGCTGCGTCCCCGAGGCCGCGGGCGCGCAGTCGCCGGCGGGAACGGCAGCAGCTGGAGGCATGGCCAGCCCGGCCTGGCACCGCCTCTAGTCCTTTCTGGGGGCTTCTGGGCGCAGCGGCGCCTGTCTGCCCCAAGCCGACGGGCGCTTGGTGCGGAAAAGGCGACCTCGGCGAGAATCAGCACCCGGGGAGGGAACAGTGGCCCGGGGGCGGGGCGCGCCAAGCCCCGCCCACCACGCCCTCTCTCTGCTCCCGTTGACCCCGCCCACACCCACCCATTTCGCGGTTGAGGGAAGTAGTCTTGGCGGGAGAGCGTCCCCTAGAGGGATCTGCGCCCCCTGCCCTCCGAGTCTGGGCCGGGTTTGTGTTTAACGCACTGCGCGTTATTAATCAGTCCTCCTTGGGTGTCAGCTCAAAGGGTTACGCGCGCTTGGGGAGAAGGGGAAGGGGGTTCACAAATCCTTGGCCTGCTCCAGAGGAAGGGCGTGCTCAGCTAGGAACCGGGGATCACCAGGCACCATCTTCAACCCTTCATCCCCAACGTCCCTGACTCTCCCGATCTTAGGTCCCCAAGATGTTCGGGGGCAACGTAAGGCGGCGGCGCTGTGGAAAAGTACACAAATAATAGTCGCAGTCACTTTTACCCAGACATAACTAGAAGTCTGAACACAGGCCATTCTGAGTCCTCTCTACAGCGCGAGCAGAGGCCATCATCTTGGGTCTTGCAAGATCTACAGAGTTGTGTTCTACACGACATAATAAGGTACATGAAAATGTCCAATTCAGGTAATGCTAACCGAGAGTCTAGCTGCCTGTGACCAGCTCCCGCTTCTTGTTTATTTCTGAGCCCATTTCTGTAGATTCAATTTTCTCCTGATTATGAATCATATTTTCTTCTTTTGACAGTTTTTTTATTAGAAACTTGAACGTCGTGAATTGTACATTGTTAAGTGTCTCTGTTTTTTAGGAGGGCAAGAATAAATCACTGGATAGGAAAATAGAAGTCTTTGCTATAATTTTTATTTTCAGAGCTGACATTTGGGAACCCACAGCTTTCAGGTCCAGAACAGAGTAGGAGGCAGAATTAGAAGGTAAAAATAGAAAGAGAAAAGGAAAAAAACTAACACAATATTTTTGTCATTCACGAAACATACAGTAAGTTTCTGAGTGACTTTGAGGCTGGAAAAAGAAAAAAAGGCCTCTTAGCCCTGAAGGTTGTGTCTGGAGGCCAGCACTTTGGGCTCCAGGTTCTTCCACTGTAAGACGTTTACCCCACACGACTGCAGCCACTTTGAGATGCCCAGGAAGCAACGTAAGGTTTCCTTTTTGCCTTACACCTCAGAGCCTGAGAAAGCTCGTTATGAGGAAAAATTTTCACGTGTGGTGAAATTCTCCTTGAAGGTATTCAGACCCAGCAAAACTTCTAAAACTAGTTATTATAATAATTATTAAGTATTAAAAATAAACAGATATGATAATATAATGTTAACTAACAATTGTATATGATCTCCCAGTTTGCAGACTCTTTCATGACATGATTTCATGTAGCCTTTGCAAAGGCGTTAGATGGACACGTGACCTCACTCCTATCTTAGGGACAACGATGGAGCCTCAGTACAGAATGAGACCCAGCTCATTTCTTCCATGGTGGGAGGACAAGAAAGACGGGGACAGGACTGCATTTCTCAGGGACAACATGTCCAAGCCCTTCCAGCACAGCCAAAGTTTCCCCACCTCGCTAACTTCACAATCTTTTGAAAAAGTGGAAAAGACAATGTTTTGTTTACGGTTAAGAGTGGTTATTTCTAGGGTATCAGATGGGGGCACTGAAAGGGAATGTTCACATTTTGACTTCATAAGATTTTATATCACTTGAATATTTTACAGTGATTTGTGATAAAGGAAATAAATTATCTCCAAATTCTAATTCTTTCTCCTTTCAGTTTTTTAGAAATAAAATATCTTTGATTTGAAAGCTTAAATGTCACAACCTTATGAATGGACAGAAGAATTTTTATGTGAGGATATAAATTCAGGACTGTGATCTGAATAGATGGAGATGTGTCTATATTTTAATGATCTCCAATAGATGGAATTGAGATTATTAAGGGAAAAGGTCCAGCAAACTGAGATTTGCACTTTGTTGGTAGATTATTGTATGTTGGAATCAGATTGTCATCCTAGTGACTGACTTAAGTGCTTTATAGGCATTTTAAAAAGTTAAACTAGCGCACGTGAAGTGCTTAGAAAGGCATCTGACTCATGAAAGATGCTCAATAAATGCCAATAAATATTATTATTATATCACATTCCTCCTTTTAATTTTACAGGTAAAAAACCCAGGCCCCACAGAAATGAAGAAGCTTCTGCACAATTAGAAGACGCATAACCAGCTGAAGCCGGAATCTCCCACACCCGCCAGCCCAGCCGTCATTGCACTAAGATTCCTTCCCATCCTCACCCTTTTCATGGCGTCTGCTCTGCCCACATCCCTGGAGGGGCAGCCCCAGCTCCCAGGTGACCCAGGCCCGTCCACTGCTGATGGACCCATGAGGAACCCCTGGCCCGAGCCCAGCGATCAGACACTGTCTCCCAGGAACACAGAACTTAGATTCGAGGGACAGTGGAACCAGTGAGGGAAGTGAAGCTGGGAACCAGGTGGGGCCACCAGGTTGGGCAACCAGGTGGGATCCTGTGAGGGACGATGGGGCAGAAGAGCCGCTCAGCAGAGGGGACACAGGGAGTGGCGGGAGGGGCAGGAAGAGCTCGGGGTACACGCAGCCCTGAGAGAGGGAGAGAGTGAAGGCAGGAGCTGCCTGACTACTTCCTAGTCCCCGCGGCTCCCCTGGGCGCCTCCCGGGCCTCCTCCTTGGATCCGTTGCATGGGCTTGTACGCCTTGCAGCTGAGTGATCTAGATTTGTCCTGGTAAAATCTCTGTGGATTGCGAACAGGAGACACTCACTTCAGACTGGCCTGGGGAAAAGGGGTCACAGTGGGTGGGCCTGTGAGACGTGTCACAGGCAGGGCAGGAAGGGCAGCTGGGCCTGAAGGAGGGCCTGGGCCCCAGGCAGCTGGTCCCAGGTGCTGCTTCTCCCTTCAGGTCAGGGGGTCCTGGCTCTGCACCCCTCTGTGCACATGATTCCTGCTTCTCTCAGAGTCTGAGGGGTTGTGAAAAGTCGAGACATGCTCTTCAGTCCTGGAACCATCTTTTACCCTCAGAAAAGAAACAAGTGTTTGTGCTACATTCTGGATCATTTGGGCTCCTGCCTGTTGTCTCCTGATCTGAGATGCTGCCCACCAACCCTTTTGTCTTCTCGTTTGTTATTCTCTCACCTGTCACATCAGCAAAAGCAGTCAAACGAGGCCAAAGAAGACAAAGTCGGAGTGTGTCACGGGCACACAAAATCTCTCAGGTGCTGGCGCTCCCACTGAAGGGAAGGCCTGTGAGAGGCTATAGGGAGGCCCCTCCCAAAGGCGGAGGAAGATTTTCTTCCCCCTTCAGTCTAGCACGTGCTTCCCTGGGGCGGCCTGCCCCTCACCTCTGCTCAGCTCAGCTGTGGCACCAACATTCACTGGAGCGGCCCTGACCTGCTGCTGCCCGAACATGCAGGCCTACAGCCCTCAGGCTCAGGGAGCCAGAAGGAGGCTGAGTCAGCAGCACCCAGTCCTCTGGAGGGGCCCAGCCTCCTTGAAACCCTCACTGTGAGACCTAGTTTCTAAAAGTGGCCTTTTCCCTCCTTCCTGGCTCCCCAACCCCCTTTGCTCCTGGGAGTGCAGCATAAATCCACTGGCTTGGTTGAGGTAGTTAAGCCCTTCTCATATTTTTCTCTGCCTGGATTGGCAGCCAGACTGTCATCAAGGGTTGGGTTTTGCCAGTAAGAGGTGGTGAAACATCGTAACCTTCTCACGGTCCGGAGAAGGAATATCAGATAATGGAACAGCTGTTAGAACATTAGGAAAATTGTTGAGCTAAATAATGCTGACCTCAGAGAACAAAAAACGTTTTCACCAAAAGACAGGGGGAGCCCTGGGTTAGACCAGATCAAGAAAACACTCACCATAGGCCTTGTAGAACTCTGACCCTGGCCCCCACAGGAGAAGGTACTTTGCCCCTCCCCTCACTGCACTATTGTGCTGCCCAGACCAGCCTCTGCTCCCAGCCCGACTGTGGAGTGTGGGGGCTCAAGACATAGAAAGTGCATTTCTATGTAGAGCTGGATCAGTGGACAAGAGCTTAGGGGAGGCCTGTGGCTCACCTCTCCCAAGTCCTTGCCAGATCATGACCTGCCCAAGAGCCACAGGCCAGCCTGCTTCTCACCTTGGGTGGTACGTGACCTCCTGTAGTTTCTGATGGTGATGCCAATTAGGACTAAACTGACGAAGATGGATGGGATGACCCATGCCATTAACTGGAGGTCTGTAGACTGCTCATTATCTGAGGACAGTAATGTTGGTGCTAAAACAAACATAAAGCAAAAACCTTATCAGATCTAAAAATACACCTTCCTCAGCACCTTCTGTTCCCGGAGAGCACATGTCCCCCCACACAGTGACTGACTCTTTATGTGAAGTCACCCTGCCAGGTCCTGGGGAGGAAGATGAACAGACGTTGTGCCTGGTCCTCATAGAGCTCACATCTCTCCTGAGGGAGGCAGCAAATGTCCATCTGATTACCGTTCAGGCAGACATGCTTGCTGGGGAAAGACCTTTCTGAGGACAGATCTGGGGGTGCTTAATTCCGTCTGGGGAAGGTGGTGAGGGCTTCGTAAGAAGTGACATTTGAGCTGATAAAGATCACAACAGGAAGGAGAGAAGGAAGGCCTGGAAGCACAGTGATGCCTATACATTTGGGGACAATCTAGCAGTGCAGGGGGACTGGATCATTGGTTATTGGGGGGAGGGGGCTCGGGGCTCCTGAGCTGAGGGAAGTGGGAAGGGAAAGGAGGATGGTGGGAAATCCTATCCTGTGCCCGTCACTCACTCTCCAGACAGGGAGACCACTAAGAAATCAATCACTCAGTCAATCCATCATCTTTTCAATTCCACACACATACGTGCTCACATCCACACAGGGAAGGCACTAGACCTGTGAACAGAGCTACCACCTCCTCCACACTCTGCTCACTTACCTGTGGGCTCCGGCTCCAGCCTTTCCTCCCAGTGTTCTAGGAATTCCTGAAACCAGTGATTACAGTCTCCCACGGAGGTCTTCCTGAAATACTCTGCCAGTCCCTGGTCGTTCTCCCACTCCTCGATCCCTGTGTCTCCAGGACTAATGACTGTCCACTTCATGTTCATGGCGTCAAGCAGGAGGGCTGTGTGTCCGTCGATGCTGAACTGCCAGGACGCACCAGTGCATCGCTCTGCTTCACGCCGACAACACAGCTCGGCCTGCAGGGTGGGAGGACCTGCCATCCCACAAAAAGAATCATCCTGGACCCTCCGGAGCCCATCCTTCCCCAGTGGCTCAAGTGTCTCTGCACATTAGGGGCCTGTGTTCTTCTCCCCATGACTTGCCCGCTCTTGCCCATTAAGTGCATCGTGTTCTATGGTTGGACCCGTGGTCAGTTCTTTCAAATAAAGCCCCTTCCCTGCATGTGCTGTGCTCTGTCCCCTCTCTTGCTGACTGTCTCCATCTCCCCACCCACTTCCCACACTTACCCCTGGTCTTGTTTTTGTGTGGTTTCAAGACAGGCAGCATCATTCTGAGCTCTTGCCCCACCTCTGCCAGTGTCTGGCTCAATTCTGTCCATGCTTTGGTGGCAGTTACTTCCTTCCCCAGGAGACCCAAAGGTTTGACCTCGTTGCTGTCAGTGTCATAGTGGAGGAAAGGCTTTGTATCCACCGAGCCCTGAACCTCACACCAGGGCTGTCCAGGTCTGGACTGTGATTTGATGGTGAGGTCGAGGCAGAGAGAATGAGCATCTGTGAGAGAGAAACATAGGGGTGTCCCCAGAGACGCCTCCTGAAGGGCCTGGCTGCAGAGGGAGGAGTCTCCATCCCAGACACCCTCCATCTGCTGCATCCTTAGTCCTACTTCACCTTTAACTGAGGATTAATAAAAAAAAATTCATGCTACCATGGACCCCTCAGGGGCACAAAATGTTGCCAGGAGGATTCTTCTGACAAATCTATTTAGCGTTAGGTTCCAAGTTCTGAGGTACAAAAAAGTACAAGACAGTCTCTGTCCTCCAGGGACTTAAAATCTGCATGAACAGGCAGGACTTTCCACAAAGGAAAAGACACCATAGGACACATGTCACATACAGTAATCACTAAAGGCTTCCTGGAGTAAAAGGTAGGATTTGCCCACAGGGAGAGAGTTGTCACAGGAGCACTGGAGCAGGGATAACGCCTCTGGCTGGGGCCAGGCAAAGCAGGTGTAATATCCTGGGCAGCCAGCCCAGCTGAACCACACCCTCACTGTTCTAAGTGAGCACCTGGATGCGCACCCACCAGTGTGGTGCCCTTTCCCTTCCCTCTCTCCCTCCCATTCTCCCCTCTCCCCAGCCAGGTTTGGATCCCAGGACACTCACTGCCCAGAGTCTTGTCGAGTTTTATAAGCTGCAGTATCAGCAAAAGAAGACGTGTAGCGTGAGATGTCGGCAACATTCTTCCCAGCAGTTTTAGGACAGTAACCTACAAAAGAGGCCTGGTGTGCATCTATGTACCTTCACCTCTGAGCACTGCCCCGAGTCCTCAGTCCAAGATGACTGAGGAAGCTCTACTGAAAAACAATGCAAAGAACAATTATACCACGGGAGTGTTTTGCAAGTATTCAGAACATAATTCCTCATTTAAAAAAAAAAAGAGGTAACATTTAAAAGTAAATTCACTTTGAATAAACTTCCTCCCCTCTACAACCCCCTCAACTCCCAAAACCCTTTTCCTCTTGGAGCAAAATAATGTGAGCCCCTCTCTTCTCTTTCCACTCACCGTTTCCTCTAACCTCCGAGATAACTTCCTCTGGTTTTTGTTTTGTTTTGTTTTGTTTTGGTTTTTTGCAGCTTCTTTTGTCTCTTTTCTGTCCCCCTTCCACCGTCTTCTCATATTTTCTCCGACCTCCACTCTCCCACTCCTAACCTTTCAAATTTTTTCTCTTTAATGATTCAGATTCACTCTCACCAAGTACACCCCACTGTTAAATCAAACTAGCTGCAGGTCGCTGGCATCCGGTGCATCAGAGACGGATGGACCGCCGTGCCTGGCGCCTCCTTGCGGGCGCTGGGCCGCACTCGCCTCGGCTGAGGGCCATCTGGTCCCGGCGTCCGCCTGCCTGCCTCGCGCCCCCGCCCGCGCGCTCGCGCCCGGTAAGTAGCCGCGGTGGCGGGCGCCGCTCCCTGCACGTCCGGCACGTACCCGGGGTGGCGAGCCGGCTGTCTTCTGGCTCGTGGTCTAGCGCGTGCTTGTTTGTGAAAAAGAAAAAAACACAAGTACGATAGAGTCCTAGAATCCTGTTAGAGCCAAGAAACAAGAAAAGCCAAGGCGTTATTAGCCTCTGTTCACCGGCAAGTAGCAAAATCCTCGAAAGGCACGGGAGGCGCAAGCTCAAAGCAAAGGTGTAGGACTTCCCCTTCTTCCTCACTGACTGGCAGCCCCGACCCCCTCCTACCCGGCAGCGCCCCCCATCCCCACTTCCGCAGCTGTTCCCCCCACCCCACCCCCAAACTCCCAACCCCCTCGCCCAGGCAGTCAGTCGAGCAGGTGGGTAAAAGTCCGCGGGGCTCGGAGTTGGTGGCTTCGGGACGGCGGGAGAAGACGGAACCCTTGTGGGACCAGCCCAGAGGTCCTACTAGCCGTCCACTCCTCCCTTTCTCACCCGCAGCCGGGGTCCAACGCTTCCTGTGTGTAGGGCGCGGTCGTTGACAAGGGAGGCCCCGGGCCCGCAGGCAGCAGCCGGGCCACGAGGGCGGTCCTCGCCTGTCCCGGTGCACCCAAAGTTGCTCTCACAGCTTAGGAGATCGTCGGCATTTGCAGACGTCCCCGAGAGAAGTTCCGGAAACTCCCTTTTCTGGGTTTTCAATCTGGATCCCTCTTCTCTCGCATCACCTCCAGGCGTCCCGCGGCCCTGGCTCCGCCAGAGATGGGCCCACTGCGTCTTGAGCGGCTTGGCTGGGATCCCGACCCAACGCGGCTGCGAAGAGGGGCCCGGGCGGAGGCCGCGGCGCTTGGGAAACCGCACTCCTCCGGTGAGGCTCGCGGGGCCGGAACACACAGCCTTGGGAGGCTCGCGAGGGCTTGGAGCAGAACCCGAGTGCGAGGTTCGCCGCAGGGGCGCGTCAGGGACGCCCGGACGTTCACGAGCTTCCTTCCTCCTATCTGCCTGCGCGGGGCTTTGGGGTCCTGGACTGGAGAGAGGGACCGGCAAAGGGAAGCACTAACGACTTCCCAGTCTCTTATTTCCAGGACCTGTGGCCCTGTCCCTCACTTTTCTATCACCCCCTACCGTGTTTCCTAAATACTTCCTGACGCACTTTTCCCTACCCACCTGGCTGCTGCCACACGACAGTCATTCTTGGATGGGATTCCTTGTAAATTCAGTTAAATAAATAGATAGATAAAATAAAGTACATGACACCATGAATCTAATTTATTTTTCTGACTCTCCCTCCCCACTTTTGATTTCATTAATCTCACCGTGACTCTGTTCTAGGTTATCTGCGACCAAGGCCAGGACAAGTGAGAGGGAGCAGGTTGCCACCTCCACTCTCTGGCAACATTCCTCCCTGCTCCTCATCTATAGTGGTCCCCACATTCACCCTTGAATCTCCAGGGTCACAGATGCACAGGTTTTCCCCCAGCACACGTGCACCCACTCACTTCACATTGCCACCCACACTGACTCTGTTGTGTATTGATTTGATCTGATTTCAAATCTACCTGTTTATGACCTAAATGAAGTTGTTCTAATCCACTTGTTCATGACTAAGACAAAAATTTAGTTTTGGGTTGTTTTGATACAAGAATGATGAAAGATGTGTCAGAATGTCATCATCTCATCTCTGTGGTTCATAAGCACTTAGCAGCTCAGCTGCTGAAGATGCCTGTTGGGATTGTCAGAAGAACGTGTGGTGAAGCAAATATGGCGAAGGAACATTTAGGTTACAAATACTGAGGGTTTGTGAGGAGTATCCTAGCGTTTCAGACTGGGCAAAAGCTTCCCTTTGCTGATCTAGCTTTCCGAAGTTCTTCAGACTCTTGCTTCTCTTGGTGGGCAGTGGTGTTACAGGATGCAGCAGTCTCAGGAAAAGAAGGGACATGAGTTCCTGCCTTGGGGAGGCACTCGTCGCCGACTAACTTACAGATTTACTCGTGCAACCTACCTGCCGCAAATACTTGAGCCTTGATGCTCTTGCTACAAGGGGCTGTCATTTTGCACCGGCCGTTGAGTCAGCCCGGGTTGGTTAAGCCGGCAATTCCTGGACTTTGAAGGAACCATCATATAAAACGTACACCCCGACAAACTTTGGACTTTATTTCTGTCATCTCCCCTTGCGTGGAACAATAGTATGTTTCATCAACCATGTGTTTGGAGTATGTTATTTCTTTATTGGCTTATGAAGAGATATTAACCTGCATGCTATTAGCTAGTGAAATTTCCACGGTGAACCCATGTTAAACAAACTATCGGCAAAGGCAGTCTCATTTTCTGAGCTTAATTTGCCACCCTGGAAACAAAATACGCCCCGTCTCCATCAGCTCTATCCCAGCCTAACAGGAGGGTTCCAATTTCTCCACATCCTCCCTAAGGCTTTTTACCTTCTGTCTTTTTGTGGGTGTACAGGGCAAGCTCCGTGGTTTTGATTTACATTTCCCTGACAGCTGAGGATATCGAGCCTCTTTTCATGTGTTTATTGGCCATTAGTGTACTTCTTTTCTACTCAAATTCTTGTCCCATTTAAAAATTGGTTTATTACCTTTATATTATGGAGTGTGAGTTCTTTATATATTCTCAATACCAGTCACAAGATACATGACTTGCAAGTATTTTCTCCCATTCTGTAGATTGTCTTTTTATTTATTTACTTTTTTTTTTTTTTTTTTTTGCTGGCTTTTTTTCCGTAGTGGGGGGGTAAATAGGTTTATTTATTTATTTATGGAGGTACTGGGGATTGAACCCAGGACCTCGTGCATGTGGCACACACTCTACCACTGAGCTAGACCCTCTCCCCTGTCTTTTTACTTTCTTGATGGTGTCCTTTGAAGTACAAAATTTGTAATTTTGAAAAAGTCAACGTAGTCTATATTTTTCTTTTGTCATTTATGCTATTGGTGTATTTAGGAGGATTTTGCCAAACCCAAAGACAAAGATTTACTCCTATGTTTTCCTCTAAGACTTTCATAGTTTTATCTCTATTATGTACGACTATGATTCATTTTGAGTTAAATTTGTATATGGTGTAAGGAAGGGGTCCACCTCATTCTTTGGTATGTGGCTGTCTAGTTGTCCTCCCAGCACCATTTGTTGTACCAACTAAAAATTGGCACTTGTCATCTGCCTATACAAGGATCGGATCACATTGGCACTTGCCATTTACCTCTGCTTGGATTACATCATGAGCTGCTGCAGCTGCTGGCCTCCAACACACCCTAAAAGGAGTTCAAGGTGGAGATCAAAAATGAGTTATTCTTGCAGGGAGGCTATCGCTCAAGTGGTAGAGCGCATGCTTAGCATGCATGAGGTCCTGGGTTCAATCCCCAGTACCTCCTCTAAGAACAAATAAATCGAATTACTGCTCCTCACCCTCCCCCCCCAAAAAAGAGGTGCTCTGGAGAAACTGGTAGAATAGGCCTTCAGACAGTGAGATATTTTCAGGAGAAGATTTTATGAGCCCCAATTCTTGCATCTCCTCATATCTAGAAAAGCACTAAAATCATTAACGGTGACATCTGCTCCCCATGACCAGCAGCAGCCTCTGCCTAAACGTGTGCCTGACTGCATGTCCCCCCTCCACTGAAGTCATATACACTACTGAGTTTTCTCCCGCCTCTTGGGAATTGTGTCTCAGAGCTTTCTGGGATGCTGGCTCTCAGGCTATGGTCCTCACTTTGCCCCAAATAAAACTTAACCCACAACTCTCACATTGTGTGATGTTATTTCAGTCGACAGTTTTGGTGACCCCACAAAGGGACCCAGAGCGGACTTCTCTCCTTCATCTGAACTCTGTGAGGAACCGGAGCCTTGGTACTAGCAGAGGCCCCTTGCACCCGTCCACCTCCTTGGGGAGTCCAGATGAATTTGGGTGAGTCTCTCCTGGTTCTCAGATCTCCCATATTGGTTGATGATCCTGAGTTTTATTTGGCAGTGTATCCATGTACCTGGTCCTCCAGTTGAGAGATACTGGGAGGAAATACCCATCCAGTGGAGATGTGCTGGGTGAGGCCTGGCTGAAAGAAACCAGTGTCTGGACTGAGTGGTTAGGTAAGAGGCTGAGCTGATGCTTTTCCTTAATTTGGCTACCTCAGTAGAAATCTTCAGGGATAAAAGTGAAATTTTATCCCTGATAAATTCAGCTTTAAAATGAGAAACAGAGTCTTTCAAACAGAGAAACAGGGGTGTCAGAAAACCAATGTCCGACTAACACCCCAGCCAGATTCATGTAGAGAGCTCATACTTACAAGTACCTACTTAATTGGGGAAATTATCTAAAGGAGATCTTGATCAAAATGGCCAAATTGGGGGTCTTCTGATATTCCAAAATTAATATTTTTGCATGCAGAGTTAGAAAAAGCTGGCCATAAGATCAAGCAGACCGAATGGAATGCTTACTTGATTGGTGTTTAGAAGCTTCTAAAAGAAGAAATGAAAAAGTAATTATTTTTTGCAGGAAACCAATAAGAAATTGCTTGAAACTATATCAGAAGTAAAAACAGTTGCTAGCACTGACAGTCTCTCTCTCTGGTCCTCCCAGGTAACCTCTTTTATCTGAATTGCCTGGTCCAGACGCTATCTCTTTTTCTTTTCCATCTCTTCCACCTTCTGCTGTTCCCTCTTCCCTGCTAAAGAAGGATTAAAAAAAAGTCAGAGGTGATGATAGCTCCCTTTAAGGAGAAACCTATTACAGGAAGAGTGTTTACGTACAACACCCTGGACTGAAGCAGAACTAGAGTCTTGGCTAAGGAATTTCCCAGTCCAAGTCACGATCCATTGGGATTTGCTAAGGAGTCTGATTTAACCATCTGGACCTACAGGCCTGGGCTTTCAGGCCTATGCCAGTTAATACAGCTATCCGTTTCTGAAAGCAAAGCAAGGGAATGGATGGAGAAAGCAGGTTGGAAATGCCCTTTAACAGATTTTCAATTGCATAGTCCATAGACTAACACTGAATGCAACAGATTAGCTTGAAAATTACTCGAACTTATCCCAGAGCCTTTTCCAAAAAACTGTGGACTGGACAAAGATTTAGCAGTGCAAGCAAAGACTTGATGAAACAATTCCGACTGTTATGAAAGGTCTAAAAAACTTTCAAGCAATATTCTGGCTTTACACCTGAATCATTCTCTAATCACCAAAATAATCCTTTAATTTAGGTGAGGAATTGACTACTCTAGTCAAAAGACACAAACTAAGTTGGTCCACATTACAAACACCCTTGTTAAAAAGAAAAAAAAAAAGGGGGGATATCTACAAAAATCATGAACCTTCAGTTGCACCAATTAAGTACTCAATGCCAGTCAAAGGTTAACCAGTCCTGTTCAATCCACAACCGAATGAGAAAACCAAACTTTGCTTTTACTGCAGAAAAACAGGGCATCAGAAAATGAATTCTAAGTTATGAAAAAGAAGCCTGGAAAGAAAAGTGGATTTTAGACCAGAATTATGAGTTGAATAAGAACAGGGCTGCTCCAAGAGAACATGGGGAGTCCTTCCTCTTCTCTCTAACACCCTGGGAGAAGTAGAAATGATTATACAAGGAGAAATAATTAAAGCCCAAACAGGTATAAGGGCCACCTTTTCAGTTCTGAACCCCACCAAAATTACAGGCTCTCTCCCTCAAAGTAATACAGTTCAGTTGTAGGGGTTTCTAATGCACCTATTAAGGCTTTTAAATCATTACCTTTAGAGTTTTACTTAGGGGAGCTTGAAAAAATACTCCTTTTTTTCTAGCAGGAAGCGCTCCTATTCACCTGATAGCCAGAGATCTATTGGAAACTTATGAAGCCCATGTTTCCTGTACTCCTAAGGGATAAATGTTTCTAGATCTGAAGGACCAATCAAGACTTCCTTCATCATATATTGTTTGTGACCCATGACGAGGATGATGCTGAACTAGACTAATTGCTAGGCTTAGTACCTAAAGAATTATGGGCACTTGATTCTCCCAATGTTGGAAGAATACATTCTGCATCAACCATTAAAATCACTATCGATGAGAACGAGCCCCTGCCCAATATTCATCAATATCCATTAAGGCAGGAGGCCACAGAAGGAGTAAAGTCTTTGATATCCACTTACACTGAGAAAGGGCTTATTGTAGTTTGCACCTGCCTTTGTAATACTCCCATTTTGCCAAGTGAAAAAACCCTACTGGCAAGGGTTGGAGATTTGTACAAGATTTGAGATCTACCAATGCTATTATTATTCCTTGTCATTCTGTAGTGCCAAACTCCCATACCTTACTGTCTTATATTCCTAAAAACAGTGGCTTCTTTTCTGTAATAAATCTCTGTAGCACATTTTTAGTATTCCTATACATCCACATGATCAGGATCTTTTTGCCTTTACTTAGAATGAAAGGTAATATACATGGACTGTAATGCCACAGGGCTATCCTGAAAGCCTCACTTACTTCTCCCAGATACTAAAAGCAGACCTAGAGAATCTGTTCAGAATTCTAGGAGAACGTGCTCTTCTCTCCCTGTGCCTTAAGACCCGGGCTCTCAGGAACACTTATCTCATCTGGACCATTTCCAATTCCTGAGACAGCAGGAAAGAAAAAGGGGGGGAGGGGTAGTGGGGGAGGGAGAGAGGGAGAAGCCTTTTAAATTTAGCTTATTGCAACTGTTAGAACTAGTGAGTTTTATATTGTAATACCTGATTCATGACTAAGTTTAGTAAATGAAGCTATGAGATCTCTGGTTGTGTCTGCCTATATGCTTATTTGTGTATTTTATATGTCTTTACCTTTGGATGGCATTATCAAAATTAATATGTAAATGAGCTCAACTTAATTACCCTAAGGGAAATTAAACACATTAATTCTCAGAAATATAAAAGGAAACTGACCAGAATGAACTTCAGGTTCATGTGAACTGGGAAATATTCAGTATTAAATTAACATCTGGTATTAAAGTTTGCTGATTTAATTAATATAGACATGTCTTTAGAGTCATCAACATTAAATATAATACTTTTGTTGTACCTAGGTTTAATAGAAGTCAAATAAAATCTTATTATATCTGTTGCAAATTTGTCCGCAAGAAAGATAACTTGGTATGGTGAATTTTTAAACAGCAAATTGAATGTAAATGAGATAAGAGCTTTTGGATGAATTCTTTAGCAGGGATCATATTTTAGAAGTGTCTACTTAAAAATAATTTTTCCAGACATTTGGTAACTTAAAATTTTAGAGTTGTTTTAAGAGAACTCTGGGACAAGATGAAACAGAGTAATATTTGCATTAGAGGGGCCCCAGAAAGAGAAGAGAGAGAGAAGGGACCTGAGAAAATTTTTGAAGGGATAATAACTGAAAACTTCCCTAACTTGGGAAAGGAAACAGTCACCCAAGTCCAGGAAGCACAGAGAGTTTAACACAGGATCAACCCAAAGAGGAATACACCAAAGCATGTGGTCATCAAATTGATAAAAATTAAGGGTAAGGAGAAAATATTAAAATCATCAAGAGAAAAGCAACAAGTAGCATACAAGGGAGCTCTCATAAGGTTATCTGCTGATTTTTCAGCAGAAACTCTATGGGCCAGAGGGGAGTGGCATGATATACTTAAAGTGATGAAAGGGAAAAACTTACAACCAAGAATACTCTATCCAGCAAGGCTCTCATTCAGATTTGATGGAGAAATCAAAAGCTTCACAGATAAACAAAAGCTAAAAGAATTCAGCACCAGCAAACCAGGAGCAAAAGATTGCTTTGGTGATCTGGGGTCTTTTGTGATTCCATATACATTTTGGAATTCTTTATTCCACTTCTGTGAAAAATGTTGTGGGTGTTTTGACATGGGTTGTATTGGATCTGTGGGTTACTTTGGGTAGTATGGCCATTTGGATAGTGTTGGTTCTTTCAATCCAAGAGGACAGAATGTCTTTCCATTTCTTTGTATCATCTTTAGTTTCCTTCACTGGTGTTTTACAGTTTTCAGAGTATAGTTAATCTCCTTGGTAAAGTTTATTTCTAGATATTTTGTTGTTTTTGATGCAGTGGAAATGTTTATGCCACTTATAAAATTCTTGTTTTTGAAGAGGAAAAAAAAAGTGAATGAAAGGCTGCAAATGGCAAAATATCTTTCTTTTTAATGGGTGCGTTGTATTCTGTTGCATATATGTGCTGTATCATCTTTATCCATTTGTCTGTTGATGTGCACTTGGGATACTTCCATGTTGTGGTAATTGTAAGTGGTGCTGCTGTTAATAGTGGGGTGTGTATATCTTTTTGAATTAATGTTTTTGTTTTTCTTAGATATGTGCCCAGGAGTGGAGTTGCTGGGCCATGTGGGGGTTCTATTTTTGGGTTTTTGATAAATCTCCATATTGTTTTCCATAGTGGCTGGGCCGGTTTGCATTCCCACCAACAGTGTACAAGGATTTCCTTTTCTCCACATCCTTGCCAGCATTTGTTATTTGTGTCTTTTTGATGATGGCCATTCTGATGTGTGTGAGATGATGTCTCATTGTGATTTCGATCTGTATTTCCCCAATATTAGTGACGTTGAGCAGCTTTTCATGTCCTTGTTGGCCATCTGCATTTCCTCTTTTGGAAAGATGTCTGGTTCTTCTGCCCGTATTTTACATGGATTGTTTGTTTGTTTGCTTGCTTTTAATTGAAGTACAGTTGATTCAAAATGTTGTATTAGTTTCCGGTAGACAGCATGGATGGACTTGGAGGGCATTATGTTAAGTGAAATAAATCAGACAGAGAAAGACAAATACTGTAAAATATCACTTAGATGTGAAATCTAAAAAAAAAAAATAGCAAACTAGTTAATATAACAGAAAAGAAACTGATTCACAGATATAGAGAAATAACTAGTGGTTACAAGTGGGGAGAGGGAAAGAGGAGGGGCAAGATGGAGGTGGAGGATTAAGAGGTACAAACTATCAGGTATAAAATAAGCTACAAGGATGTATTGTACAACATGGACAATATAGTGAATATTTTATCATAATTATAAATGGAGTATAACCTTTAAAAATTATGAATCACTATACTGTATACCTGTTACATATAATATTGTACATCAACTATACTTCAATTAAAAATATAGTATTATAAGATAAATACATAAACTAAAAATGGTTAATAAATGAATAAACTATTAAAAATTTTAGAGTTGTGCTAAATCAAGTTAAATGATGGAAGTTTACTGAATAGCTAGGTCATTCCCAAATAAAGTAAGATACTGAAACATTAATTACTGAATACTGGCTTTCTTTTGCAGAGAAACCTAAAGGTATTTAGGACTATTAATAAATATGTTTAGTGCCAAAATAAGATGCACAAGGTTTTTAGAAATTATTATTGGTATTTATGTTTGCTAATCTACAGAATACTAGTGTAAAAGAATTCATAATTGCTTACTTCTTAGTTTTCATTAGAAATTGAGATTTTTAAGAGTTGAGGATTCTATTTTAAAGTTTTACTTAAATCTACTAGGAAAAATAAAGGAAACATTTCAATAAACAGCAGGAAAGTAGGATGTGTGACTCAGTAGAGAAGGTATGAGGAATGGAATTGCATTTTGTTAAGGGAAAATAAAAGTAGGTTTGTCGTATAGCTGGTTGTTTCTGAATGGGAAAAAAAATAAGGGGGAAACTAATACAGGTACAGAAAGTGGTGAAAGTTTGTGGAAACAGACCCTAAGAAAACAGCCTTGTGCATAATCAGGATTAGTTAAATTTAGATTTAATTTAAGTAAGTAAATGGATTTAGTTGTTAAAAGTATGCTAGTGCAAAACTTGAATTTAGTTTTTCTCCCTGATAAGAGGACAAATTTTTCATAAAATGCTGATCTGTTATTGATAACAGATTATAAAGTTTCTTTTATCTTGAATGAAAAATCTATTATAAATGTCCATATTTGCCTTTGAAATGTTTTGTTATCACTTTGGCTAAGTGAGTAAGTATTGTTTCACAGTGATCTATGATCCCATCTGACAAAGTGTTTCAAAACCTTTTTTATTTTTTTTTTGACAAATTTCCCAAATCAAATTTTAATAACGTTTCCTTGACCTATAGCAAATATTGGGATGCTTCAAAGGGCCACTGAAACATCCCAGAAAGAGATATTAAACTCATTAGGTTCATTTGGTATGTTAAATTAAATAGGAAGTATTGTCAAATAAGTAATCATCTTAGGTCATATTAGGAAAAATATTATTAATATGGCTATTCTAGAAATTATACGGAATTCTTAAAAATCTGGTATATCCTGATAAAACGCTATGAGTCATCATTCTAATTATTAACTTAAAATGTTGTATGTCACAGCAGTACCCAAATTTCTTGTCAATTGCATTGTAATCAAGTTTTTAATTGTGCCTGAAGGTTTTTACCATTCATGGATAGTTCTGGTTTACTCTGATGTTCTTTGCAAAATGCCTCCTCTTCAAGAAAAGACTTCTGTGATAAGTACAGATTTCTGACACCTTTCAAACCATAATGTTGAACTGGGCAAGAAATTAAAGAATTCCAATGGAAAATCTGATGGCTTCATAAAACTGTTAACAAAAAGGATCAGTTACATAGGACTGAGTGAACCAGTGAATAATGGTTATAATTTTTATGGTTCCTGTTGGAAACATTACTGGCTTTTAATCTGTATTTTCCAGATATAAAGAAACCCTTCCCCTTAAGCTAATGATGACTCACAGCAATTTGGTAGATTATACCTATGTCGGCAGACTTAGAACAGTTATCTCTTCCCTCTATCTGATTCCTCCAGAGACTGGAAACTCTCAGGTTCCCCATGGCTTTATCAGATAAATTAGGAAGACCACCTCCTAACAGGTATAGGAACTTTAAGGTATCTTGGGGACCTCCAAAAGAGAAGAATTCCTCTAAATATGTAAAGCAAAATCTGTCACAAGCCCTTGACTTGGCTCTCCTGGCCCTAGGAGACCTTATTAAAATTTCAGCCAAAGACTCCTTATGAAAAGTTCCAGCACAGCCAGTTTAAAGGAGCCTCTATGATCAAGTACTCAGACTTAATTTGCAAACAAATTCATCTTGATTTTGCTCTATTTGGTAAAAAATGAGGGTGACTTTAGAGAGAAAAAGATTATGTTTCAGTGAATATTAAATTATAGCTTTGTTAATGGAGGTTGGTATTTACGGCCTAAGACTCATTTCCCAGACAGTTCCTTGCTGTTTGGTTATATTATTGTAAAGCTTAATTGAATTATTAAAAGGAAATTCTAAGTTTATTTCTGAAGCTTATCTCAGAAATCTGTCTTTGGATGTAGATCTGATGCCCCATGACCTGCAACCAGGAGATTATGCATACTGGTGTCAACTAAAATAAATGTGCAGCCTAAAAGTTGATAGTTATGTTTTATTTGGCAGGAGGACTCGAGCCGGGATGACAGCCTCTCAGATGGCTCTGAGGGACTGCTCTGAAGAGGTAGGCAGGGAGCTAGGATATATAGGAGCTTTATAACAAAGACCAGGTGGTTGGAACAAGAAAAGATTACCTGTTATCTAAAGAAAACCAGGCATCTCAATTTAAAGAATTTACTGCTTTTCCATGTATGGGAGGAAGCAAACATTTGGGCTTATTGAATTCATTCCTTTGACAAGCACCTAGCTATCTAGGGCCAGTATCCTGTCCTTTCTTATACTGTGTCCCCTCAGAGGGCACCATTGTGAGTGGCTGCAGAGGCTGGACTGCAGGCTTGTCTTCACTGGGGGTGGCGGCAGCTGCTGATGCCTTGATGGTTTCAGCATTCTTTGTTTACAGATATAGTTTGCAGTATTTTTTGTTCACAGGGCTCTTCATTGGTCCTAAATTCAACCAATATTTTGGGAGACATTTCATGACCAATTTTGTCCCAAGGTGCTAGGAAGTCTCATTCCTAGATCAGGTGAAGATTCTGTTGACATGCCACTCTAAGTCTAATTTTTGGATCAGGCCCTGTTGATACTAAAAATTCTCTGGATCACTTGTCTTACTAGGCTATTATGATCCAGGAAATGTTTACCCCTCATTGCTCATTTCCACACCTAGAATCACACTATTACAATTATTCTATGCAGGGTGATACATTTTATCTTTTTCCTCAAGATGTTTAGCCATCATCAATCTTGTTGGAGGCCTAGTTACACGTTGGGAAATGTAAGAGACAACAATCTTATAAAATAGACAGGATATAAGTGATACAGCTAGTAACGTGAATAAAGTCACGAGTAAGGATTTAATAGTCGAGAAGTTATATTTTTGGGTTAAAATTTTGCTTGTGTTTCTGATTGAGCTTAAGTGATCTTGTAAGAAAATTCATATTCGTGGTCAGGCTCAGAGCAGGTATTATTAATTGGCCAGGTGAGGTCTCCCACCTTGTAATGTCAATAGTGGCCTAAACAGAACTATACTTTGTTTTTAGAATAAATTTTCTGAGGGCTGTCTAGTTAGAGCCTTGGAGTCGAGAAACCCACCAAGGTAACACAGAAGTACTAGATAGAGGTAATGTACCATAAACCTAACAACTGGATGAGTTCATAATCAAACGTATGAGCAATTATCAAAGTAATTGGTAAACAGGCCTGGTCCGGTGTCTTGGGTCAGCTGTCTACCTCAGATGTTGTCTTCTCATCCTGGCCTGGTAGCTTCTTCTCCATTTGAGCATTGTTTTAAGGTGAGCAGTGCTCTATAGGCCAGCCCAGTGCAGAGGCTCTTTCTGACTGGAAACTAATCCAAAAGTCAAGTTTCCTTCAGCTTTTGCTGTGTATGGTCTAGCTAAGAGTAACTGAAAAAGTGTCCTTCCATTCAGGTTGGAGATAGTTCTTGAAGTCATGCCTGTTCCAGTATATATAATCTCCTGGTTGCAGGTGATGGGGCATTGGACCTTCATCCCAGGAAAGATTACAGAGCTTCAGAAACAAACCTAGAGTGTCCTTTTAATAATTCAATTAAACTCTGCAGCAATGTAACATAACAGCAAGGAATGATCTGGGAAGTGTCTTAGTAAATATAGACCTCAATCAACAAAACTAGAATTTAATATCCACTAAAATATGATCTTTTTATGTCTGGGAAACAGATTAAAAGCCAGTCATATTTCAGACAAAATCAAAAATTATAATCATATTTATCCGCTTACTCAGTCTCATGTAACTAATCCTTTTGTTAACAGTTTTATGAAATCATTTTATCAGAACTTTAAAATTTCTTGCCCAGTTTAGTTCAGTGCTATAGTTTGAAATTTATTAGAAATCAGTAAATCTCCTTGAAGAAAAAGCATTTTGCAAAATCATCAGAATAAACAATAACTGTCTTTAAATGACAAAAAGATTTAAAAGCATGATTAAACACTGTTACACTGTAATTGATAAAGAAACCTGGTCACAATAACCAGAATTATGACTGGTAACATTTCAGATATATCAGAATTTTAGGGAGTCCATATAATTTCTACAATATCTATATTAAGAATATTTTCTCATACAATATAACCTAGGAAGATTTATTATTCATTTGACAATACTTCCCATGTTATTTAACATACCAAATGAAACTGACTAGTTTAAAATCTCTCTTTGGGATGTTTCAGGGCCCTCTGTAGCATCCCAACGTTAACTGGAGGTCAAAAGAACTTTAATCAGAAGTTGATATTTGGAAAGCTTGTTAAAAGGTTTCAAAACACTTGGTCAGATAAAAGTATAGATCACTGTGAAATACTACTTATTCATTAACAAGAAAATATTTCAAAGGTAAATGCAGAACAGATCACTTAAGGGGTAAAGAAGCTTTACAATCTGTGACTGAAGGTGGATTAATATTTGAAAAAAACTTTGTCCTCTTAACAGAGAGAAAGCAAATCTAATCTTGTACTGGCTTACTTCTGAGATTCATTTACTTCGAACGAATTTATCCTAAACTTAGCCAATCCTGACTATGTACAAAACTCTTTCCTCAGGGTTCCTCTTCCACAAACCTTCCACAAGTTTCTATACTCAGATTATTTTGTCCTTTATTTTCTCTTCCATTCAGAAGTAACCAGCTTCAGGACAAAGTCATTATTTTCCATTAAGAAAATATAATTCCATTCCTTCTATCTCCCCTTACATATTCATCTTCCTTTCTTAGGATACTGAGATGTTTCCCTTAATAGTAGAGAATACTTCAGGGTGGCACCAACCATTTATTAATATTTCTAAACACCTTTAGTTTCTCTGTAAGAGGAAGTCAAATGTTGAGTAATTAATATTTCAATCTTATTTTATCTGAAAATGGCATAGCTATTTAATAAACTCCCATCATTTAACTTAATTTAGCACAACTCTAAAATTTAAAGATACCAAATACTTACAGAGATTATCTTAAGCATACATTTCTAAAAATATATTTTTAAAGAATTTACCCAAAAGCTCTCATCTCATTTGCTTTTAATTTACTTAGAATTTTATCACACCACATTACTATTATTTTTTTTTTGACAAATCTGCAACAGATGTAACAAGATCTTTTTTGACTTTCATTAAACCTAGGTACAGTAAAGGTAGTATACTTAATATTGATGACTCTAAATATGTCTATATTAATTAGAACAAACTTAAACTAAACTTAATACCAAGTATTAACTTAATATTGAATGTTTTCCAGTTCACGCGAACCTGAAAGTCAATTTGGTCAGTTCTTGTTTTAGAAATATTTAATTTGTAAGCTCTTATTTTTAAGTCAATTAAGCAGAGCTCTTTGATTTTGATTTTCTTAGCAGTAGAAATATATCTATAATGTGTACACAGACTTAGAAACAGACAAAAGCTAGAGATCTCACAGCTTCACTTTAAAACTTACTTATGAGTTAGGTATTACAATATAAATTTACGGCTTACAAGTAACAGTTGGAGTAAGCTGAATTTGCTTGCTCAAATCACTAAGGCTTACTATTTATGAAAAAGACATTTAAGATTTCTATTTGTCCTTGACAAAGTCTGAAGGACCCGTCAAAGTTCTGAGTTCTAAAATGCCAAAAATTTCTTTGGCCTTAAGTTTTATCTCATTGAGCTGATTAGGCTCAGTCTCAGGTCATTGTTTGCTGTATTTACATTTCTGACCTGCAAGACAAAGACAGTTGCTTCCAGTTCCCCAAAGAACTGGTCTGTCACCTAGGCCCAGTTGTATCTCCTCAATTTGCTCTTCTGTAACAGTGAGGAGAGCACTAAACAAAGAATTCCATGTTTTAAAACTTTAAGATTTACTTCATCATGTCTTCAAAAGCTTGCAGAAGGCATTTAGTAAGGTCTCTTTTCCTTGAGTTATAGTTAAACCCAGGATAAATCACTTATTATTTTTTTATTGGCCCTTAATATTAGCTTTTAGTTTTACTTTATATTGGACGGCTCAGGTAACTCTACTGGTTTCCTTTAGTTTGTTTAATTAATATTTTCTGGGGGACAAATATGTGCCCAGCTTTATAATACCAAGAAGGGGAAGCGTTTTTTCCATCGAAACATATCTATCTCACAACATAATGAAGCACAAGAGGCTTATATAAAGCCCATTTAAATACACCAATTTTACAAACTTTTATCTCAATTTTATCAACTCATATATCTTTAATTTTAATATTTATTAGGTTTAATCAATAAGTCTTATTTCTAGAAGGAGTGCCAGAAGCCTTTTTCTTTTATTTCTTGTCCACTTTCTCTAATTTTATATAAAAGTCTCTGGGATCCCCAAGTTTGAGCCAAAGGACTTAGGCCCTTGTCAATTTTTAATTTGATTCATTAGTCTGTTGCACCAATCATTGATCAAGTATCTCAGTCTCTATATATTTTTTCCAGCCCTATAAATATATACATTTTAAACTGGGATAAATAAAGCAGACTTGTTTGAACTTTAATGTTGGGGACAAGTAGGTGATCCCTTTGTCCTTTTTGTAACTTTACATAGTGTAGTATCAAAACCTTGTATCTTAATCCAAAATGTCCATTTTATTTATCCCATTCAAAATAACCATCTAAAAATATTTATCCATTTGGGATAAGTCCCTTATTTTTTTCTTGTTAAGAAAAAAATCTTTTGACATTCTTTTACATTCCTTTTCCAAGTTACTCAACCTAATTAACATTAATTATTCTAATGCTTTTATTAGCATCTCTAAAACCCATTGAGGGGAAAGGAAAAACACAAATGTAGCTTTCCAAACCGTTTTTTTTTTTTTTTTAACTAAGTTCTCAGGTTAACCATTAGATATATTTTTTCCACCTTTAAACTTGATTTATTTTAATAGGTACCAACAAGACAGCTGTTTATAAAGAGAGCTGTCTCAACTTTCACCAATTTAGAAGTTTCTCCAAATTAAAGGGTCCATCATACGGCCATCAATTATATTTATGTGTATATTATATATAATATATATATATATATATATATATATTATATATATACATACACACACATAATATACACTATATATATACAGTGACTTTAAACCAATAAAATGAATAGGCTTTTCCACATGACAATGGGGGGTGTCACCTAATAATAATAAAATTCAAAAGTTTACTCCCCAAAAGGTAAAGGCCTTTTTGGTCCAAGCTGATGCAACAAAGGTTAAGATGGCAAAATGCCTGAAAATTGGTACAATCAAAGGATTGTTGAGAATCCCAATTTGCCTGCTTGGCCGTCATATGTACACAATAACTTGTACCTTTTGGATGGCAGAGTCCAAGTTTTCTTTTTTTAAAAAAAGGAAACACACACACACACACACACACAAACACAACGTCCAGAGAAAGATAAAATATTTACATTTCAAGGGCACAGGAAGAGAAATCCAAGTTCCCCCTAAAGGGGCTTTTGTTTTTATAAGGTCAGAATTCCAAAAAATGTTTTTATCAGGCCTGGCTAGTTATTTTCAGGGTGAGTTTTTTAAATTCCCAATTAAAGTTGTAAGTTTTGTACATACATCAGCCTGGCCGGGGTGTTAGCTGGAGGCTGGCAATCTGTCATTTCTTTTTCTTTTGTTTTGAAAGTTCTATTCCCCATTCTAAGGTCGGGTTGTCAGAATAAAATCCCTAGTAGGTTTTCCCGCAGGGACAACTGCACGGCATGAGGTCTTTGCCTCTGTCACTCCTGCAAGTTTCTCAGTCACCTGAGAAAGCTGTTGCCAGCCAGGAGGAGGGTTCCTTTTTTGGAGTTGAAAGGTTCCTCTTAAGATTTTTACTTTTATCCCAA
The DNA here is from genome assembly GCF_036321535.1 of Camelus dromedarius. NCBI lineage: Eukaryota > Metazoa > Chordata > Mammalia > Artiodactyla > Camelidae > Camelus > Camelus dromedarius. Next base: position 14,514,003 of record NC_087441.1, on the reverse strand, counting down.
CAAATTCAATGGAGGTAGCCAAATTGAGGAAAGCGTTAGACCAGCCTCTTACCTAATCACTCAATCCAGACCCCAGTATCTTTCAACCGCACCCCACCCGGGGTGTCTCCACTGAGTGGGTATGTCCCTGGTATCTTTCAACCAGTCCCACCTAGGGCATCTCCTCAAGGTGGGGATTTCCTTGGTGTCTTTCAGCCAGCCTGCCCCCCATCCCCAAGTACAGCTCCTCAAGGTGGGGATTTCCCTGGTGTCTCTCAGTCAGCACCCCCCCCAACACCTATTACATCTCAGCTAGGTGGGTATTTCCCACTATCTTTGAACCAGGCTCCACCCAGCATGTCTCCACTGGGTGGGTATTTCCCCCCAGTATCTTTCAGCTGGAGGGTCAGGTACCTGGACACACTGCCAAACAAAACTTACGATCATCAACCAATATGGGAAATCCAAGAAGCAGGAGAGACTCACCCAAATTCGTCTGGACTCCACGAGGAGGCAGATGGGCACAAAGGGCCACTGCTGGTACCAAGTCTCCAGTTCCTCGTAGAGTTTAGGCGAAGGAGAGAAGTCTGCTCTGGGTCCCTTGTCATGGTCGCCATAACTGTCAACTGAAATAAATGCGTAGCCTAAAAGTTGAGAGTTATGTTTTATTTGGCGGAAGGACTCGAGCCAGCGTGACAGCCTCTCATATTGCTCTGAGCAACTGCTCCGAAGAGGTAGGGGAGGAGCTAAGAATATATAGGAGCTTTACAACAAAGACCAAGTGGATGGAACATTAAGAGATTATTTGTTATCTGAAGAAAAACAGGCATCTCAAGTTAAAGAATTTAGTGCTTTTCTATGGATGGGAGGAAGCAAACATTTGGACTCATTGAATTCATTCCTTTGACAAGCACCTAGCTACCTAGGGCGAGTATCTTGTCCTTTATTATTCTGAGTGCCCTCAGAGTGCACCATTGTGAGTGGCTGCACAGGCCAGGCTGCAGGCTTGTCCTCACTGTGGGGTGGCGGCATTGGCTGATGACTTGATGATTTCAGCATTCTTTGTTACCTGATATAGTTTGCAGTATTTTTCGTTCACACTGGAAAAGACACAATTTAAGGACTATCTCCAACCTAAATGGAAGGATCTTTGTCAGGAGAAGCTACCAGACCAGGAGGAGAAGAAGACAACATCTGAGGCAGGCAGCTGGCCCAAGACACCCGACCAGGCCTGTAAATCAATTACTTTGATTATTGCTCACAACTTCACTTATGAACTAAATATATTTCACAATCTTACGCAGAGTTAAAGCTAATTTAATTGTTATTTTTATGATCAATTATCTATATTTAGTACTTCTGGGTTACCTTGGTGGGTTTCTCCACTCCAAGGCTCTGACTGGACATCCCTTAGGAAATGTATTTTAGGAGAAAGAAATGATAGTCCTGTTCAGGCCACTGTTGATATTACTAGGTGGGATTCCCTCACCTGCCCAATTAGCACCTGCTCTGACCCAGGCCATCAATATGAATCTTCTTCTAAAGCTACTAAAGCTCAATCAGAGCAGCAAGAAAAGTTTCAGCCAAAGAGTATCACCTCCCACAATTAGGGGATAGACTCACATGGTTAACACCAGGCTATGGTCATTTAAGTTTAAAGTCTCCCTTATGTTGGGAAAAACTAAACTATACTAAGGATAACCGCCTAACAACACTAGGAAATTTTCTGGGTGCCTTATGAACAATCCTGTGTAACATCTTCCTTACACATACGGATCGGTACAGAAAAGACCAAGTCAGATGACCTGGGGACACACTGGGCCGCACCTAATGGAACTTCTTGGCTTACACTCTTGCTTATGACCTTACTAATACTGCTAACTATATTATTTGTATTTTGTCTGTTTTACAGGATTATTGTTTCTTTTATTCCAAATGTGTGACTGAGCCTCCAGTAGAAATAACGGTGACTTGAAGTAGGAGCCCAGTTACATACTTCTGTATCAGCCCAATGATGGTGATAGCTTAACTCCAGATATGGGAAGAAGCAACAAGAGGGAATTTTCTTTCCTGGACCATAACAGACTAGTAAGACAGTGGTCCAGAGACTTGTTGCTACTGTTAGTAAGGCCTAGTCCCATAATAGCACACTGAGCGGCCTATCAATGAAATCCTCACCTAACCTGAGAATAAGCATTCCTCTAGCTCCATAGGACGAAATGGCCATGAAATGCTTCCCAAACTATGGTCGAATTTATGACCATAAGTGGGGCAACTGCCAACTGAAAATTGGCCCTGGCCATCTGCCTCTACAGACTGGATCCCATTGGCACTTGCCATCTACCCCTGCTTGGATTACATTACGGGCCTCCGCAGCCGCTGACCTCCAACACTCCCTGAAAGGAGTTCAGGGTGGAGATCGGGACTGAGGCTCTCTGAGCTCTGGGAAAGCTGGCTACACAGGCCTTCAGATAGTTAGACATCTTCCAGAAAAGGTTTAATAAGCCCCAATTCTTGCATCTCCTCGTATCTAGAAAAGCACTAAAATCTTTAACGGTGACATCTGCCCCTCGTGACCAGCAGCAGCCTCTGCCTAAACGTGTGCCGGACTGCACGTCCCCCCTCCACTGAAGTCATATATAATACTGAGCTCTCCCCCTGCATCTGGGGAACAGTTTCTCAGAGCTTTCTGGGATGCTGTATCCCCGGCTATACTCCTCATTTTGCCCCAAATAAAATTTAGCCCACAACGCTCACATTGTGTGATTTTCACTCAACAGTTTAAAACACTATTCTTTGCCCAGGAATTGTCTTAGAACCTTCTTGAAAATCAACTGACAATAGATGTTTGGAGTTGCTCATAGATGTGCAGGGGAGGAAACATGTTTCCTCAGCCCTCCTGAGGTTCCTGCCTGGGTCTGGAAATTAACCTGCCCAACATTTAATGCGAGAAAGTATGCAAATTTATTTAATGTAAGTTTTATGTGACATGGAAAATTTCATGAGGAAATAAAAGCTCAAAGAAACAAACCTGAGTATTTTTGTGCCATGTTTAATGAAGAGTGGACAGTTGTCTAGAAATATGATGGCTAAAGAATATGGGTAAGTGCAGTGAATTTTGGGAAATTTAGCAAGGCCTGTTTATTTGGATTCTTCTCAGAGTCCCTTTGAAACAAGGGTGCTCCCTTCCTCTGGGTCTAAGGGAGGGCGCTTCTCCCAGGAGGGTTTTCAGATCTGTTTCAGGGGAGAAGGTGGAGAAATTTGAGAGCAAGCTTCCTGTTTTTGCTGTTTTCTCAAAATCCTTCTGCTTAAAATACTCACTATGTCAAGGTGCCGTATTTCAGGGTGGCATGTTCTCAACCCCATCAGACCCTCAGTTCTCTTCCTCTCTGGGCCCTCGTGTCAGGTGGAATTGGAGTGGCTACTGACATTTTTTGGATCCAGGAAGGAAGAATGAACATAGGAATCTAGTTAAGATGAATCAGTTGGGAATACATTTAATTTAGTTTAATGAAATACATTCCTCTGGTTCACAGTCCCTTTCTGGTGGGCTTTGAAAGTTCATGCTCATTAAGCTTATCTTGAATGTGCACACAAGGTGCTCTGGATCAGAGACAAATTGTCTTTATTCAAAAGCAAATAATGACTATGTGGCTCCCATATTCCAAGTCTTACCTCTAGGGGAGCAAAGTGACAAGACAGGTCAAATGTCCCATGCGTGCAAATGTGGAAGTTGTATCCTAGGTGAAGAACAAGGAAACATGTTTATAAAAAGGAAGGAGGCAGCTGACCCCTATGCACTCAGAAGGGTCTCTTCGGAGGCCTAGAGGGCCAGAGACTTCACTCCACTCTCTCCACTTACACTCCACTGGTGTGTAAGCACAATCTCTCCAGGGGCCAGGCACCCCCACAATCCCCAACCAGCCTTTTCAGATTTAGAGATGGTCGAAGGACTGGGCTTCTTACCTGTTGAAGTGGAAATAACTTCAAGAGCAGGCCCTCCAGCTGTCCTGATTCTTTGGGGCTTTGCCAAACTAGGGTCAAAATTCAGGCTGTATCCTTTGGCCTTCTGGGAACGGAGAAATTAACTAGACCAAGGGCTACATTTCTAAATTCTCATAGTATTTGATGAGTAAATTGCTTTTAGGGGAAATTAAACCAAGCATTTTCTAGTTTTATATTGGTATACATGACTCAGGAGGCTGAAATTTCTGTAGGAGTGCTGAGAAAACTGGGGTGGTTTTATTTTCCAAGTGCACATAGAATTAACTAACCACTAGACTTTCAAAGCAGGACCAGCCCGCTGGGGTAACCCTCTGGATGTCACACACAGAGGTACACAGCCACAGCATGCGTTGCCATGCTAACATATCCTATGCTCCTGCCTGGAAATATGTGGGTAATGAAAGAGGAACACGGTTTGAAAAGCGTGGAGCTGAAGCTAGTCCATGGGAAATTATTTTAATCATCAAATGATTCTGTTTGCACCACTGCCCCCAGCCTGAAGGCATGCGCATTTGTTTTCTACTGCTGTGTCACAAAGCACCACCAACTCATCAGTTTACCAAGGCCCAGTCATTAGCTCACAAAGTCTTGCATACGTGGCTGGGGTGTCTCCTCAGGGTCTTACAAGGCTGCAGTCCAGGCACCAAGTGACTTTATAAAAAAGCAGTTGATTAGGACAGACTTCCCAGTTCAGGCACTCCAAGAAGCCAAATTTCTGGTTTTCGTCATAGATCCTTGTGACTGTCTTCTGTGGACAAGCCGAGTTAGAGAAGCTCCCGATCAGATCAGCCACCACCAGGAATACTCCCAGCTAATCCAACAGGAACAAGCAAATGACTCACAGGCCCTTTTCTGTCCATGTTGAGACCAGTAAGGCTGCAGCTAAAAACGGGGAGGCAAGGCACCGCAGGAGCCCAACGTGGGTTTTGGTGACTCACTGGCAGTCCAATTGCCAGCTTTCTCATGTGTTCCAGAAAGAGCAGAGCGCAAGGTCCATGTGCTTAGGGAAACCAGATCCAGATGCTGAGCTGATGTTCACTTGGGAAGTCTTTGCAGCTTGATTTCTTCATCTGTGAAGTGGGACCACGGGAAAGACTGACTCATCAGGGGAGAGGAGACTAGAAGTTGACACCACACTCGGACAAACATTGTCACCTACTCCTTTACCTCCCATCTGTTCTTCTATGGGCCCATTCATCTTTCCTAAAAATTTACTCCCCTACGCCTACATTCCTCCCCGTTCCCCTTTCCCTCTTAAGGCAGTATTTTTGTGTGTGTGCGTGTGTGTGCATGGTGTAAACTGCTTTTCATTTATTAAACTTTTTAAAAAATTGAGCTATAGTCGATGTACAATATACACAAAATTATATGTATGATATTATATAATATTTCAGGTGTATAGCAGTGCTTCACAATTTTAGTGCTCTACTCCACTTATAGCTACCATAAATGAGTGGCTGTATCCCCTGTGCTGTACAATTAACATTGTATTTAAGTCTGAATTCTAAGCTACCTCGGGAGTTACTCACTTTTCCTGGCTATTTCCCATGTGTACACGAGGTATACATATTAATAAACTTCTGATTCTTTTTCTCTCGTTAACTTGTCTTTTATTACAGCCAAGAACTCAGAAGGGTAGAGGGAAAATTATTTTTTGTCTCCTACAATACTAATATATTTTTAAAATCTGTTCTCTCTCAAGCTGAGGGCTTTGTCTGGCTTTTGCTTGTTGGCCTTGAAAATGGCCCCTGAGGTCTTCAATGGCAGGGTGCTTACTTGACCGCAGGTCCCAGGCTGAGCTCTGAAGTCCATGGCTGTGTTTGTGCCAAGACCCCTCTCCCTACATCTGTTCCCAGCCAATGACTGAGCCAGACAGGGTGACTAAGGCAGGCCCCTTCCTGGGGGACACAGACTCATCTGATGGGTGACTTTTACTCAAGAACTCCTCCAGGGCCTTGTGAAACTTTCCCTAGACTACAGGGCCATGCAGAGTGCCACCATCCAGCCGTCTGTCCCTCTCTCCTTCACTTGGGGTTAGAACTGCAGCCGTCCCATTGCTTCTCCAGTCTCCCCAGGCTTCTTCTCCTTTTCTCACAGGGGTTTCCCTTGATGAAATCCTTGCACTTTAAATCACTGACATCTGTTTCTCAGACGATGTAGACAGCCACATGGATTTATCGGCTGAATTCTATTTCTTTGTATTTCATGTTCTGATAACAACTAACATTCAGCTGTTCCTGTAATACATCAAAAATAAGTTTCATTACTTGGGCATTTGAGACCTTAAGTTCTCTGTAAATTCAGCACATTCAATTTTTTTGTTGAGAAAGTTTAAGCAATTGGGGCAATGCTGTAAAATAAAATGTTTTGTCCAGCCATAGCTCTCTAAAAATAGAAGTTGCACCAAAATGTTATTCATCTGTCAAATCTTGAAAAAATTTCAAATCTTTAGGGTAATTTTTAATGGTTTGTTTCAGTTGGCAAGTAATCCAGAGAAAGGTATAAATTACCACATCTGATCTGAAAGGTTTAGGGAGATAAAAGTATCAATAAGCCAAAGTGAAAGCTACTTTCCTAGACGTGTTTTTGAGTGAATTTCTTATTCCACACAGAAGATGGTCCTGAACTTCATGCATCTCCCGGGAGCCACGAAGTCCCTGAAGTGGATGCTTTCTGTCTGGAGGTGGTTGGAGAGCTCTGCATAGTCCTTTGCCCCACAGGCCCACGGGCTCTCATGTGTACCAGGTCCCACTTTAAGGTCCAGCCCAACATTATTGGACATTATTGCGGGGAGCTGCCTCAAAGACTGAGGGTCGAGCACTCAGGAGTTAACAACCCTGTTTGCAAGACATAGCCCTGGGAAACTTGCTCTGCAAAGATTCCCTGTCCCGACACCCCACCTTAAAGATTGTAGATTAACAGGTGTTTGTCCTGGAAGAGGATCTGGACTTTCTTCCTTGCCCAAGGAAAACAAGATAAGGAAAGCTTGACATCTTAACTTTATGACTACAATAAATACGTCCAAAACAGCACTGTAAAAGATCTTGAGGCACACTATGTAATCTTCCTTGGTATGCAATGTTTTTTCTTCTCAAGCATTATAAAAAGAATCAGTGAATAAACCACGGCGGCGGTGTCAGGTCTCTGCCTCGGCAGGCTGCAAGACCCGTCCCTCTCGATCCCATTCTTTGTGTGTGTGTCTCTTCTTTTTTCCTAGTTGTGGCGACCGCGTCTTCAGACCTGTTCGTTTTGCCGGCAGGCTCCGGCACATTATGTGCCTTTTGATGTAATATAATAGGATATTTACAAGAAAGAGTTTTGCCCCCTCCCCTGCTAAAAAATGAGCCTAAATCTAATCAATCCTCTGGATTTAATTGGTTTACGAGAAATATTGTCAGCAAAATAATATAGACAGGTACCAGGATGCAATCAGCCAAGTCCAAAATATGACAGTTCTATAGGACAATCTTATTTCTTGAATACATTAATTACAAGTTGAAAATCAAAATATATAAATTAAGCAGGGCTGTCCAGGTTTGGACCGAGTCATGACAGTGAAGTGGAAGCAAAGGAAGTGAGCACCTGAGAGAGAAACTGGTGAGGGCTAGGTGGGGAGAAAAGGATATTTTAGGTCCTCAGTCTCCCTGACACCACAAGGAAACCTCTGAAGGGCTGGGCTGGAGAGGGAGCAGCCTCCATTCTGGATCCCAGCATCCTCAGTCACTGAGTCCTCTGCCCTATGTCCCCTCCGACTCTCTGATGTTCAGGAAGAATGGCAAATTCTACAGACCACTGAGTGTGTGCCCTGTTGCCAAATGCATTCGTTTGGCCAATCTTCTGGGGGAACAGCTACTGTGAGCAGAGCATGTGGCCAGGTACAGGGCAAGTTACAACAGTACCAGATCAGGTGTGTCCTTCAAGGCTCACAGTCTGTCTGGACACACAGGACGTTCAGCAGAAGGTGAACAGGCAAAACAACCTGGGAAGTGTGGTAAAGGAGTACCAGGCTCAGGGCAGTCAGAGGCCTCCTGGGGAAGAAGGTGGGACTTAGCAACAAGAGTGAAGAGGAGGAAGATTGGAGGGAGGGGTTCTAAACTGAGGCCCTGCTTTCCAGAATATCCTGTGAGGAGGGAGCTCCACCCTGGGGGTGATAAGAAGCAAGATTAGAGAGTAGACTTGGTTCTCCAAACACTGGGTGGGGACAGCTACCCCGGGCACCTCCCTGTTAACCCACAAGCCTCACTAAACACACATGGAAGAAAGACAGAGACATCCATACACATCTGAACAACAATAACAACAACAAAAAAACAGGCAAAGCTCTAAGCACCTGGTTCAGAAGATTTAGAAAAGGATGAAAAGGACACATGTCCTTCCTTCACCAAGACAGAACCCCCAGCTCCAGGACAGATGGGACACAGCACTGCCGAGCTATGACAAATTCAAGGAGAGAGAGGAAACTGCAACTTCAAAACAGCATCCCAGGGAAGGGTTATAGCTCAGTGGTAGAGTGTGTGCTTAGCATGCATGAGGTCCCGGGTTCAATTCCCAGTACCTCCAAATAAAAAAAAATTAAAGCTAACTACAACCCCCACCCCAAACAAGAAGAAAAAGAAAGAAAAAAGCCCCCACAGCAGTGATTGCAAGCCAAAGCAGTTGCAGGAGCATCACCATGATGGGGGGTGGGGTGGGGAGGAAGCAGGTGGGAGGCCAGGGCTGAAGCCACTGCCCTCTCCTGATGTTCCAGGTCCTGTGCTTATTTTGGGTGGGAGGGTGGGACCCCAGCAGCAGCAGAAGCGAGAAGAGGGAATTCTGGGCTTGGGACTCCTCCCAGTCATACAATTTCTCACAGTCTGTACTCAGCGCTTAAGAAAATGATCTCCCAAGGCAACTGATCTCCTTCACATCTGATTTCATCCATCTAATTAATTGGAAGAACCACTGTATGAGTTTATCGCCTTGTGTATAATCTTGGGAGAACTGAGGAAACAGCCGCTGAAATCAGCTTCTGTGCTCCATGGTTCAGATGAGGAGCCCCAACTGACACAGAGATCCTGGGCCACATTAAGATGGTCAGCGAGGGCAGTCGTGGTCTTCCTGCCTGCCCAGTTCCCAGCCAGGCCAGAGCTCCCAGTAAATATTTATTGAATGAATGCATGTTCACTAGCTGTCCCTTTTCTGGTATTAATAAAATGGTTATCAGTCCAGGGTCATCAATAGATGCTAAAATTATGGGCTGAATGTTTTGGGGGAACAGGATATTTTCATAGAGACTGAATTTCAACCAACATTTTTATCTGTGCGATGCCATAGAAATAACTCACCTTTCACGGTCATCATCACGATCGTGACCATCATTTGCTAGTCTTTGTATCTTGCTGACATTCTGGAGACTTTGGCTTAGGAATAACTCTCTCGACCTCCTTCTATCCTGGCTGTCGACAGCTTTTTCCTCTAAACACAAGCTGCTGTGAGGTTTCCCACCGTCAGCATTTTGGCAAATGTGACCAAGACATCCTTCATCTTCCCTCAGCTGGATGAACCTTGAGATAGTCTCTTTCCTGACCTCCCTTTTCTTGGAACACTTTATTTCAAAACCTTGTAAATAATTTTTTTCTCAACAGTCTTACAACTTTGGACTGTCTTTCTCAAAGTCCTGGGAGCCATCTCTTTGAAATGCAAGTGTCATGTGCCCCCATCTCCCAGTCTCTATAGGAAGCCAGGAACCCATATTAGTCAGCAGGAGCTGCCATAAAAAAGACCACAGACCGAATGGAGCCTGAAGATGTGACTGAATTGTTGCAATCCCGTGATCAAACTTTACTGGTGAGGAGTTGTTTCTTATGGACAGGCAAAGAGAGTGGTTTCTTTTTCTTTCTTTTTTTTTTTTTTATGGAAAGTTTATTATCTTGTAACTGTCATAGTCATGGATCTTACACAGAACTTTTTTTTTAGTTAAAAAAAATTGTTTTTAATTTAAGTACCTTCAGTTACAATGTGTCCATTTCTGGCATACAGTACAATGTCCCAACACTTATATATATATACATATATTCATTTAAAGAGAGTGGTTTCTTGAGATGGAATTCCAACCTGGTGAAGGTGCTGGGAAGATTGCTGAAATGACAACAAATGATTTAGAATATGACATAAACTTAGTTGAAAAAGCAGCCGCAGGGTTTGAGAGGACTGACTCCAACTTTGAAAGAAGTTCTACTACGGGTAAAAAGCTACCAAAGAGCATTGCCTGCTACCAAGAAATCGTTTGTGAAAGAGGCATCAATTGATGCAGCAAACTTCATTGTTGGTTTATTTTAAGCAATTGCTACAACCACACCAACCTACACAACTACCACCTGATTAGTCAGCAGCCATGAACTTCGAGGCAAGACCCTCTACCAGCAAAAAGATTATGACTTGCTGAAGGCACAGATGATAGCATTTTTTAGCAATAAATTATTTTAAATTAAGGGATATACAGTTTATTTACAGATAACACTACTGTACACTGAACAGAATACAGAGTAGTGTCAACATAAATTTACAAGCACAGCGAAACCAAAACATTCATGTGACTCCCTTTGTTGGGATTTTATTGTCATGGTCTGGAACCCAGCCTGCACTATTTCTTTCTTTTTTTTTTTTTTTTAACATTTTTTATTGATTTGTAATCATTTTACAATGTTGTGTCAAATTCCAGTGTTCAGCACAATTTTTCAGTCATACATGGACATATACACACTCATTGTCACATTTTTTTCCCTGTTAGTTACCATAATGTTCTGTGTAAATTTCCCTGTGCTATACAGTATAATCTTGTTTATCTATTCTACAATTTTGAAATCCCAGTCTATCCCTTCCCACCTTCCGCCCCCCTGGCAACCACAAGCTGTATTCTCTGTCTATGAGTCTATTTCTGTCCTTTATTTACGCTTTGTTTTTGTTTGTTTTTTAGATTCCACATATGAGCGATCTCATATGGTATTTTTCTTTCTCTTTCTGGCTTACTTCGCTTAGAATGACATTCTCCATGAGCATCCATGTTGCTGCAAATGGCGTTATGTTGTCGGTTTTTATGGCTGAGTAGTATTCCATTGTATAAATATACCACCTCTTCTTTATCCAGTCACCTGTTGATGGACATTTAGGCTGTTTCCATGTTTTGGCTATTGTAAATAGTGCTGCTATGAATATTGGGGTGCAGGTGTCATCCTGAAGTAGGGTTCCTTCTGGATACAAGCCCAGGAGTGGGATTCCTGGGTCATACGGTAAGTCTATTCCTAGTCTTTTGAGGAAGCGCCACACCGTTTTCCATAGTGGCTGCACCAAACTGCATTCCCACCAGCAGTGTAGGAGGGTTCCCCTTTCCCCACAGCCTCTCCAGCATTTGTCATTTGTGGATTTTTGAATGACGGCCATTCTGACTGGTGTGAGGTGATACCTCATTGTAGTTTTGATTTGCATTTCTCTGATAATTAGTGATACTGAGCATTTTTTCATGTGCTTTTTGATCATTTGTATGTCTTCCTTGGAGAATTGCTTGTTTAGATCTTCTGCCCATTTTTGGATTGGGTTGTTTATTTTTTTCTTATTGAGTCGTATGAGCTACTTGTATATTCTGGAGATCAAGCCTTTGTCGGTTTCATTTGCAAAAATTTTCTCCCATTCCGTAGGTTGTCTTCTTGTTTTACTTCTGGTTTCCTTTGCTGTGCAGAAGCTTGTAAGTTTCATTAGGTCCCATTTGTTTATTCTTGCTTTTATTTCTTCTAGGAGAAAATTTTTGAGATGTATGTCAGATAATGTTTTGCCTATGTTTTCCTTTAGGAGGTTTATTGTATCTTGTCTTATGTTTAAGTCTTTGATCCCTTTTGAGTTTATTTTTGTGTATGGTGTAAGGGAATGTTCTAGCTTCATTGTTTTAAATGCTGCTGCCCAGTTTTCCCAACACCATTTGCTGAAGAAACTGTCTTTATTCCATTGTATATTCTTGCCTCCTTTGTCGAAGATTAGTTGACCAAAAGATAAAACAGAAATCTGAAGGAATTACATCTAGTGTAATAAATTAATAGATACAATCATAAATAAGATTGAATTCTTCTTAAATACCCTCACATTGTTTCCCCAGACACAGAAAGAATTCCTGAGGTTCTGTAATAAGCAGCACATGTTATTTTTCTGGCAGCATCATCATTTGCAAGAACAAGGTCACGAGATGCAGAGAAGAGTCTGGTTTTCCACAAACTAGAAGAAGATGGAAAAGGTCCTGTTTGTTGCGATTCCTTGTTCAAACATTTGAATGTTTCAGTGCAGGAATTCCATCAGTAGCACCAAGAGAACGTGGCAAAATGTTTTAGAAAAAATGTTCTGAGTAGAACAGTCACCAAATTGAAAAAGGACATGAGATGGTACATCTACTGTGTCATCGGGATCGGCTGGTAGCCCTGGGATTTGCAGGGTGTGAATCTGTGGTGGTCTAAAATGAACGGCAGAAGATCAAAGGTGGCCAAGCAAAAGGCAGAGTCTCTGAGGCAGACCACCCTGTCAGGGGCTTTGTGGTAGCACCATAAGCCTTCAGAAGGGAAACAGGTATTGGTCCACGTGGCTGAGGAAATCCTGTCAGTTTCCTGGGGCTACCCTTCCCCAGTCTCTCCCCACCTCCAGCCCCACCCTCACTGAGGGGCATGTGATTTCTCCACCCTCCCACCCCATGCTGGGTCCAGCAGCTTGTCCTAACCTCTTCTCTCCTTTACTGCATCACAGAATCAGCTTCAGGCCCTGATATCTGGGCTTGGGCTCAGGACTGAAGCCAGTAATGAGTCAGTCTGCCCTCTTTCCTTGGGTCCTGATCCTCCCCTGATGGAGGGCCTAAAGGACCTGGTGGCAGTTCTGATGGAGAGGGGCCTTCCACCCTGAGAGCTTCAGGGAGGGCTGCAGGCAAGCCTGAGTCTCTTCCCTTCTCTCCCAGCCTCTTAGCTAGCAGGACGCATCTCTGTCAGTATGATGGTCCCTGCCCTGGCCCCATCTACTCCTGGTCCAGCCCAGCTGGGAGCATCCACTGCAGCTCAGTCCCACCCGTCTCCTGAGTCACGTCTGCCCACAGCAGGGGCTGCTCCAGGGCTCAGGCTGGAGTCTGCAGGAGGCTGGTGCCAGCTGCACGCAATATGCGGAGTCAGAATTCCTGTTGCTCCACAGAGAACTGGCCTCCTCCTAATTCCATCCTGCACGGTCTGTATGGCCGGCCTTCTGCCTTGTCTGCTGTGACCTAAGCCACTTTCCATGGGAACCAGCACCAAACTCCGGCCTTTGGCATTGGATCTGCAAAGCCTTCCCATCCCTTCCTCTTGGGATAAGACCCAGGCCCCTCTCCTCTTAGCCTCCTGGATGTGTCCCCTTCCCCTTGACACGTCACATGGCACCACCACACCGCTCTGACCCAAGTGTGAGTCCTGCCTGTGCCCTGTGTGCCTGCTGGCCCCACACCACCTCCCACGGGGCCCTGCCACACAGGTGCCTGTGCCGCTCAGGCTGACTTTGCTAAACCACTTGAGCATCAACAGGCTCTGAGCCTTGGTGAGGGCCCATCCCCTTTCCACTGCCACCCGATACTTAGGAGCTACTAGCGCTCAGGGCTGAATTGGTCCAAGTTATGGCTATTGAGAGGTATGAGGTCTTTTCCACCTGGTTTCATTTCCAGGATGAAAAGGGTCAGTGAGGGGGCAGGGGTTGGGCTGGGATTCACCTCTTCCCATCCCCACACTAGGCCCTCTGCCCCTTCCTTCCCCCTGAATTCTGCCCTCAGTACCTGTTAGTGAAAAGGACTCAGCATAGGATGCCATAGGTGAAGACCCCATAGGTGAAGACCACGAAGAGGAGGCAGGCCGTGGGCATGACGGCTATGGCCCTGGACCGGGTTGTGTGGGTGGCCGTGGTTGGTGATGCTGCAGAGGAAAGGAAGAGTGAAAGCCCTTGTTCAGACCCCAAAACTGAGGAGATGCCTCCTCAGCACCCCTGGCCCAGGTGCCTCTCCTATGCAGACAGTTCTAACCCACCACATGGCAGCCCTAGTGCCGGGTCCTGACGTAGAAAGAGGGAGAGGGAAGAGCCGTGTCTCCACCAGGATCAGACAGCTAATGGGGCCAACGAGGGGTATAGTATTACCACCCACTCCTGCTATGAAAGAAGAGGAGGTGACACGTGACAGTGTGATCAGAGAAGTCCCCTCAGGAGCTGACATCTGAGGTCGTATTGGTGGATTTGCAGAAATAGAGCAGGTGAGATTTTAAAAAAATTCTGGAGACAGGGAAAAATAAGAAGTAAATCTCTATAATCAGAATGATGCCATCATGTGTGGGGTCAGCAAGAATCCACGGTGAATGGTCCAGAGCCTGTGCTGTGAGGAAGAGAGTCAGGAGGTGAGAAGAGAAAGGAAGGATGCTGGAACATCCCTGTGTTCTCCCATGAACAATTCAAGGCAGATGAATCACTTTCTCAAAGACACTCACACACACACAGAGGGGCAGGTCAATGTCATGTTGATAGGACCATCACGTCCTCCCCCACCCTTACCTGTTGTTTTCAGTATCTCTTTCCAGTGCTCCAAGAAACGATCAAGCCAGGCCCTGCAATCGCCCATGGAGGTCTTCCTGAAGAACTTGGTCACATCCCTGTTGTGCTCCCACTTCTCTTTCATCCTTCTGCCTTCAGGATGAACCAATGTCAAGGTTTCATTTTCCGGATCAAAGGTGAGAGACATCTGGCCATGGAAGCCAAAGTACCAGGATGCACCCCTGTCTCCATTAGCTTTCTTGTGACATGTCATCATACCCTGCAGGGTAAGAAGATCTGCCCCCCACCATGGGAAAGAGGTAAGCCTCCAGTTTTGACATATTCTTTGCCCCCACCTGGTGTCTGCCTCCCTTGGGCCCATCTAATCTGGTGCTGCTCTCTCCTTTAAGGCCTGTTCTTTCTGCTGCCTACTGGGGAAGGAGCAAAATCCAATTTTATTTTATTTTTTACCCGAATACAATGAAGGAACCTAACCCCACAATCTGCTCCCTTGTGCACCCAGACTTTCTGACTTACCCCTGAGAGTGTGTTCCTCCGGCACAATGTCAGGCAATTGCTCTTTGAGCACGTTCCCAGCATCTCTGAGTGTTTCCATCTGTCCTTCCCAATCTTTTGTGCCTTTTACTTTCTCTCCCAGGAGACTCATGGATTGGATCTTAGCAGCGCCACAGTCATAGGAGAGAAAATACTCTTTGTCCACCTGGCATTGAACCACACACCATGGCTGTCCCGGTCTGGGATTAGGACTGATGGTGAAGTTATAGGAAAGAGAGTGAGGAGCTGTGAAGGAAAAATGCCAGTGAGGGTTGAGGTTGGCAGGAAAGCACCCATGCACCCTCCCCCTTCTTGGTGACAGCAAAAAAAACTGGGGCTGGGCTGGCAGAGCAAGGACTGCCCCTGCCTGGCCCTCCCCCCACCAGTTACAGGCCAGTGCCCCCTCTTCTTTGGGGAGAAGGAGGCGGCTCCCGCCTGGCAAGAAATCACACATGCTGGATATATCCCCTTGTCTACCAGGTCGGTACCCAGCATCAGCCGACACATAACCTTTCCAGAGACGTGCCGGGTGGCTGTGGGAGGAAAAGCTTAGAAGCCAGAGGATCGTCGGAATCCAGCTCAGCGTCCTGTGGGGACATGGAGAGCCTGAAGGGGCTGCTTCTGAGGAATCTGATCAGACTGAGGATGGATGAGCAGAGAACCCAGAGTTGGAGAAGGGAGAGTGTACAGTTACAGGTCATGGGACTAAGCAAGGCCTGGGGAGATGCTGCTCATCTCGAGTAGGATGAGCCTTGGAAGCTTAGAAAAAGGCACGGCCCACATTGCATGACACAGAACATCCAGAACTTCCGAGGTAGGTATGAGAGGAGGGGATTAAAAGGCCCAGAGAAGTGAATCCGCCAGGGCGGACATCATAGGAAAGTGCAGAAAAGTGTCCAAGCCACCACCCTCCACGGGAAAGGCTGAAGGACCCTATCAAGTCTGCGAGGAAAGCACGGCTGAGAAGCCTCTCAAACAGCTCAAGGGTGACTTTTGCTGAAGGTCAGGGAATGGCGGTAGGAGATGGTGTTCCCAGTGGGCTTCCAGCGGTAGCAGAGATGGAAAATGCTGACATAGCAGAAGCCAGGTGGAGGTGCTCCAGGTCAGGAGCCAAGCAGGTGCAGTGCTCCCAGTGATTAGAAAGGCCAGAAGGTCAGCTGGGGCCTGACTGCAGACAGCTACGGTGATGGCTGATAGAGCAGGCTGGTCCCAGGGGCAACAGATGGGCAGCCAGTCTGGATGAAAACTGCTTGACTGAAACAAGTAAAAGAGAGACAAAACATAAGGATGTGTGATCAGGAGGCTGAATGCAGCCATTCCAACCAAGCATCCAGATCCTTGGCCCAGTTTCCAGAACTGAGCTGGTTCTCACACCCAGAATCCATTACTAGAGAGAGACAGGCCAGGTTCCAAGGAGGAGGGCCCTTTGATCACCACAGAGAGTGCATAAGTCCTTCTGGCCTTCCCCATGTTTGGGAGCCACATGCCAATGACTTGGGTAGGCATACACTCGGAAGCAGAAGCTACCCACAGATTCATTTTGGACCCAGTGTGTGACTGATGCCCTGCCCAGGGACCTGAAGCATCATTATGCCCTCCTGTTATTGAGGTGATGTATGAAGGGCCAGGTACTGACTAGACATCTGTCTCCAGTCCCGCTTACAGTGTTGCCACAGGGTCCACAGATCTACACAGCAGTCATTTCACAAGCCCTGGAGTTGTAACATGAACAGAAAATCTTTGTAGTTAGTATATTACTGTGGGTGAGGACTACTATAGTAGTGATTTCCAAATTCAGGCTTCTCACACTGCCTCGCCACCCCTCAAGTTGCACATGGAAAACAATATCATTGTCTGGAGGAAATGACAGAAGTGAGTACCAGCCTATAACCTCTGTAAGGATGCAGGGCCTACCCTATCTCCATTTAATTGCCAGTGTGGCCCGTAGGTTTTCTGTAATGGAACGTAGTAAATATTTCAGGCATTGCAGACCATGGGTCTCTGTTGCAGCTACCGTTGTAGCACACAAGCAGTCACAGACACTACGTGAATAGTGTGCGACTGGACCTGCTTCCTGGGCAGAGGACCCAGTAGAACGCATGCTATTAGAGGTACCTGTGGTCGGAAAGGTGCTATGCGCAGTACATGGCATTTCTACTTGGAGGCTCACAACACAGATCCCTAGTGTTCTGAAGCAAGGCCATGCCGTTTGCATGGGGAAACCCACACCATCTAAAAGTATCTCCTGGTATGGTCCTTGGGCCTGGTGGAGATGAAACCTCTGGCCATGGAATGTCAGAGTTGCCCATCATGAATTGGGCTCATCAACCCACTAATCAGAGAGGCCAGTTGTCATAAGATAGAAGTGATTATCTGCTTTGGCATGAGCAGGGACACAGGGATCAAACACGCTGCTCCACTGGGTGGTCGAGACCCAACACCAGGAATGTCACAGGACCACTCACGCTATCCTCACACCTATGGCTTCACGAGTGTTCCTATGGTACCTTGGACCAAGGAGCCACTCTATAGCAAAGGAGGGGTAGAATTAGCCCATATCTGCAGGACCCACGCTCCTATCACATTCACGGCACCCAGAAGCCACAGTCGGGACAGGGCAAGGTCCTGGTTATAAAAGACACAGGTAAGGCACCCCTTGGATGATTCCCTCGGGGCTGGGGCACCCAATACTGGGGTCGCAAAACCAGGGCAGTGGGCAAATCTGATTCCCCGTTGGTTTGCATATTGTTTTTGGCTGCTTTTGTCCTACAAAGGTGGAGGCCCCTGGTGCACAGAGACAGATACCACATGGCCTGTAAAGACAAACATGTTTATTCTCTGCCTTCTTTAGAAAAAGTTTGCCAACTCCTGTCTTAATCAATAACCATTACAGGATGCTGACTCCCCAGTCCTTAGACAATATGAATCTGGGACCAAAGGGTAGAAGAGGGAGCACCCGTCTTCACCCTCACTGCCTGGGTCAGACGCTGGGAACCTGTGCTTCCCATCCCTCCTCCTTCAGGAACCGTGGGCCGGGTTCCCAGGCTTTTGCTTGGATGTGTCCTCAGGTAAGGGGTAAGGTGCCAGCTGGTAGAAGGTGTGATTAGAATCCCTTCACAGATTGGAAGGTGTTGGAGGCACTGGGCTCCTTGGGACGGTGGAGAGATGGTTAATGAATAGTGTTATAACCAAGCAGGACCCTGTGGGGCCTTCTCAGGACAGACACCCAGCCCACCATATCCCCTGCCTGTCCAGTGTTTGTAGAAAAGCTTTAAAGGCCTCTACCAGGCCTCCTGTGAGTCTCAAAAGTCTGGTTCAAGAGTTAATGATGGGGAGGAGGGTATAGCTCAGTGGCTGAGCAGGTGCTTGGCATGCACAAGGTCTTGTGTTCAATCCTCAGTCTCTCCATTTTAAATAAATAAATAATTTAAAACCCCTAACTATACCCCCCCCCCAATTAAAGATTAATATATGTAAAGATGGAGAAACTAAGAATACTTGTTGGGCTGGGAAAGTGATAACAATTTAGATTATCGACTAGCCACATAGCAGTGTCACTGAATTCCGAGTTTCTGAAAGATATAAAGATCTGATCCACATTCCCAAATTACATGTCCCGGAAGCCAACCCCCACCGGATAAAACTGCTGAATGCAAGCTCATAGACCCCTGGACTGGTTGAAAACATAAGATGGCGTGATGCTTGAAACTTCACCTTGATGCCAACCAACCGGAGAGCTGTGTACAAGCTGAGGGCGCACACTTTAGCCCCGTCCCTGGCACTGCCTTTAAAATCATCTCCTCATCTGGCAACTTGGAGACAGTCTTAGGACATTAGTTCACCATCTTCCCAAGGTACAGGCCTCCTTAATAAACCAACTTTTCCTTTTCTGCCACCACTCGTGGACCTTTCCAGCGGTGAGCAGAACTTAAATCATGTAGTAGCTTCAAACAGTTACAGTATGAGCTTCCTGGGAGGAACTAATTGACTCACAAGTGGTTAAGAATTGCGTCTCTGTTAAAAAAAAAAAATTTAGCGTCTCTTTGGGGATGCGTCTGAAATTTACCCCTGGGATGACTCAAGGACAGAGAGCAGCAGGGACCAGAAGGGTCTGTGCGAGCAGATCAGGGGTGGCTGCTTTTGCCGGTGTTCTGGGTCGCGTCCCTGGGGGAACGCCTCCTGTTTGCCCCGCCCAGCTCCCGGGCTGGGGTTTCGCGAGGGGCGGGCTGGGGGCTGGGGACTGAGGGCTGCAGGGCTGCATGGCTGCGCAGACTTTCCTGCCGCGCGCTCTCTTCCTCTTCTCCTCGCTCCACCTCACACTCCCGGCTTTACTTCTTCTCCCAAACCGCCCCTTTTCTGGCTCGGAGGGCGGCAACTGGTCCCCGGGAAGCCACGGAGGAACCTCTTTGCTCCTCGGAGAAGAAGATTGGACGGCACCCATCCAGCAAGAAGTTTCGGTAACTCCCGCAGAAACCCACCCCGGCAAACTTCCTCCCCCGTAGCGAGACATCTCCTGCCCCCCGACCCCCCCGAATCCCTTCACCTTCTGCAGATGCCCCCCGCCTCGCCCGACCTCACAAACTTACCGCTGTACACCATGTAAACTGAGAGTAGTAGACGCAGGAAGCGAAAACTGGTCTTGGAGCCACTGGTCCGCACCATCGCTAGCCTCTGGAGAGACGCAACTGTGCCGGGAGCGGTGAATCTCCGTTTAATAGCTTAAGATCGCCCGGCGTCCCAGGCACCGCCCACCCACGCTCGTCAACGTCCTGTGTCACGTCCTATGTAAGGGGTGAGCGCTCCCTCGCTTGCCCTTGTCAGTTTCTTGATTGGGAAGTTTGGTCCTAGTGCCGCTCAGCCTTTCTCCACCCTGTTCTTCTGGCCCCTTTTCGTTCCCCGTCTCCACTCCCGATTTCACAGTCATTCCTTCTTTTCTTTAAAGACTCAGTATTTTCTTTCCTGAGAACTCTCCTGGCTTAATGAAAGGGACTGAAGACAGCCGTTACCGGTAGGTGTCACCAACGATATGTTTTCAAGCATCTTCTATGCTAGTGGAGCCCAAGACCTTTTGTGAACCAAGTTAACTGCTCGCTAGAAAAAGCTAGGTGGACTGAGACCAGAATTTCTAGTTCCAAGTGAAGGCAAAAATGCAAGCAGGGTATTTTCCTACATAATTACAATGCAATCACCAAAATAGTTTTCACACTCAGACACTACTACCATTTAAACCTCAGACACAATTCAATTTTTACCGGTATTGTCCTTCATAGCTAAAGAGTCAGATGGATTCAGGTGTTTTCAGTCTCTTCCTCCTGCTGAAGACAGACGTTTCCTTTGCCCCTTTTGTTGCTCTCTATTTACTGATAATGTGGAGAGGTTTGGATTTGGGTGGCCACTTTTATTGTATGTCATTCCGAAGTCCTCATTCACACATTTGAAAGACAATATTTTTTCATCCAGCCTTTTGCTTGTTTGATTTTTTCATTACTTTTTATTGAAAACTGCACTGAATGCTAAATTTCCACCTTCAAATAAACAAATACAGTAACGGTAACTCACACTAAAACAAAACATATTTCTGATAGCCATTATTTTTCTGTTCAGGACAATTTTAAAGGTTCTTTTGTCACAAAAATAGGAATGTACCTATACAAAAGGTCAAAATAGGCCATCTCTTAAACAAAAAGGCGATGATTCTCAAAAGACTATGAATATAACATGTAACTAGTTGATACAAATCTAATAGGATTTGTTAAAATCAGTCACATCTAATAACACATCTATAGTGTTCTTGCATAAAATATCACGTGAAGAAAAGACTTTATCAATAATGCCTAAAAAAGTGAGTTTGTTCGTAGACAATCTGACAAGTTATCATAAAAAGTGTTTCCTGAGACAAGGAAATGCAACATTATTCTTGAATCCTTTCAGTTCAAGACGTTCCACTCAATAAAATAGACAAGGATCTGAAACTGAGAAAATATATTTGAGTACAACCAGCTTGTGAAACTTAATACTTTTTTTTTTTTTTTTTGCATCATCAGAGAGTATAACTGAACTCACAGCCAACTTGCCCGCTCGGTGTGCAGTTCAGATGGGAGCGACTTCTCTGCACAGGAGACTGTACTGTCTTCAGAAGTCTTGTGCTCGTGGTTGTCTCACACGGCGGTCTTCTCCCCATTCTGTAGTCATTTACTCTTCGTATCAGCAAAAGAGGTAACCAGCCCCCGTGGACCAAAGGGACTAGAGTCACAGGATGGGGATTTCCTCTTATTTTTTATTTTGATGTTTAGAACTCTTGATGCAACATTCTAGAGCAAGGTGTTCAGGACCTGCTGTGCCCAAGGGACAGATAAAGGAAAAAGATTTATTTATTCTTTGTGATTTGATGCCACGGCAGAAGAGGAGGTGACTCATGAAGATAATGGTAAGAAGTGTCTCTCAGGACTTGACATTTGAGATGGTACTGAAGGCTTTCCGTAAACAGAACAAGTGAAATGCAAAAAAAAAAAAAAAAAATTCTGGAAGAAGGAACAGTAAGAAGTAAACATCTGGAATCAGAATGATGCAGGGGTGTGATCCCTCTCATAGCTCCATTTTATAACACCCTGGTCCAAAGAACCTCTGTAATGTCTAGAGGCTAAATATTTCAGGTTATGCAGAACCTAGGCCTCTCTGCAACTACTCAGTTCAGCTGTTGCATCAGGAAAGGGGTCATGGACAGGACATGAATGAATGAGTGTGGGGGGACCTGCCACTAGGACCCTACAACTCAACAGATCCTATGACACAGAGGTATATGAGGGGGGAAGTGATGCTCTGTGCAGTTTATGGCATCCTCACTGGAGAATCACAACACAGAACGCGTAGGGTCAGAAGCAAGGCCATGCCACTTGCAGGAGGGAAAGCCACACATTTTAAAGTGTCTCCTGGTATAGTCCTGGGACCTGGTAGAGATGAGGCCTCTGGCCATAGGGTATCAAGTGACCATACAACCTAGAGCTGCCCAGAGTGGGCTCCTTGGCCCACTGCTTATTAGGCCAGACAGACCCAGTGGTTGTAAGACAGAAATGATTCCTCCCAGTTGTCATGAGCAGGGCCACAGGGAACAAGCAAGCTGCACCAGCAGGTGGCCTAAACCCCACATCAGAAATGCTGCACTACAGCTCACCCTCTGCTCTTACCTCCGGCTTTATGAGCTGTCCCTGTGGCACCTTGGACCAGGAGCCCCTCTACGGCACACGTGCGTGCCTATCACATTCACTCCACCCAGAAGCCACGGCCAGGACAGAGCTCTTCAAAGCCAGGCTGAGGAACTCCTGGGCAGATTCACTAAGAGTGTGGCACCCATATCTGGGGCAAGTATATACCCTAAATCTGGGGGGTCAGCAAACTAGGACACTGGCACATCTGCTGCCCTCCTCCCCACCCCAGCCTCGCCATTTGTTTGCATGTTGCCTTTGACTGCTTCTGCACTACTTGGTACAGAGACAGACACCAAACAGCCTGCAAAGGCGAAGCTATTCATTATCCTCCGTTTACAGGAACAGCTTGCAGACTCCTGCCTAAATCAGTGACCTTTGTGATGCTTGTGTCCCTAGCAGGTCTGGGACCGAAAGGTAGAAGGGGGAGCGCGCGTCCTCACCCTCACTGCCTGTGTCAGACTCTGGGAAGCTGTGCTTCCCATCCCTTCTCCTTCAGCAACTGCCGGCCGGGTTCCTAGGCTTTGGCTGGAATGTGTCCTCAGGCAAGGGGATAGGATGCCGGTTGGTGGAGGGTGTGATTACAGGAGACCCTGGGCTTCTTGGGCCCGGAAGAGATGTGTTATAAACGGTGCGAGGTGAGGTGGAGAACGAAGAGCCTTTGCCTGTACCTGCGGTTTACCGCTATTTCGGTCTTGGAAGTCGCTGGCAAAGAGCAGTGTTGTGGGGACGCGGGTAGGGGGTGTGGAGAGAGGTGTTTTCCGGGGTATGTCTGGGTATTGCCCAGCCCGTCTCCAGGAGCTCGGACTTCTCAATGTGCTGGTGGGGGCTGGGGGGCTGCAGCAGCATTTCCTGCCCCGCCCTCTCCCCTCTTCTCCCCGCTCCACCTGCTACCCTCCAGGCATTACTTTCTTGCCAGTGTTCTCTTTTCCGGCCTTGACCTAGCGGGGAGGGCGGCCACCAGCCCCAGAGAATTTACCGAGGAGGTAGAGCCCAAGGAGGGGAATGAGGAGGGGGTGGGGAAACCACCCAGCAGGAAGGATCTCCAACCCCCGCGGGCTGCGGGGTGCACCCCCTTCCCCATCCTGGGTCTGAATGCGTCACCAGTCCTGAAACTGCAGGAAACTGGATTCCATTGAGCTAGGAAGTGGATTTCCTTCAGGCCCTCTGTTCGAGAGCCAAGCTGGCCAGAAAGCGAAATGGTGACAGTGCACTTCGCTTTCAGCCTTGTGAGAACCAGATCAGAGAAAGGAACAGGGCCCACCCAGGTCTTTTCCCTACGGATAGTTAAGTGTGTGTTGATTTAAGCAGATAGGTTTGTGATGATATGTTATGGAGAAAATAGAGAGCTAATGCCTGCATCCTCCTGATTAAATGAAAATCTGTCTGGATATAAAGTTCTAGCCCCAAAGCTCTTTTCCTTCAGTCTTTGACGATAATACTCCTTGGTTCTCCAGGGCTGCTGTTAATATTGCAGCGGATCTGTTTCCTTCTTATTTCTGCGTGTCTCAGGGTTCATTTGAAGGAGGGAGCTGGAAGATTGTGCTCTTTGCCATCTCTCTCAAGTAAATTTTGTACCATGCTGGGCTGCCAGCTAGCCTCATGGAGGTGAGGGGAGGGTTTTAAAAACTTTTACAACTAATAGAGCAGCAACTGCGCTCATATGTGGGACAAGTTCATTGTTCTTCTTTTGTTCAGCTAGTGCTAGTCAGCTGTTATTCTCTTTCCATATTTTATGTGAATCAAATTTATCCGGATATAATTACAGACAATACTCCTCTTCTTTTTGAATAGAAGTAGCTTAAAGTCCTTTATCTTTTAGCATGTATTAGAACCATGTAGGCATTTGGCAACATTACAAGGCATGTTTCTAAACTATGGAAGTAAAAACAAGGCAAATGAAATTCCTTCAGTCATGAAACATCTTAACCAACCTTGCAGTACCAAGCAGTACTATTTTCAAGTTTGCAGAAATGAAAAAACTAATCATTTTTTCCTTAGTGAACACTTGATTTCAGACAAAGTGAATGGCAGACCTAGATGACAACTCTCACTATCATTTTTATAGTTTATAAATTTCATACGGTCAGCCATATATTAGATTTACTACAAGTATGATAGATAGTTTAATGAAATATCCAATCCCTTTAGTCGTTGGAAACACACTGATTCTAGACTTAAAAAAATAAATAGCCACAGCCATTGGTGACAACATGGATGGACCTAGAGGGTATTATGCCAAGTGAAATAAGTCAGACAGAGAAAAGCAAATACTGTATGATTTCACTTACATGTGGAATCTAAAAAACAAAACAAACGAACGAACATCACAGAAACACTCAACAGACACAAAGAACAAACAGGTGGTTACCAGAGGGGATGGAGGGATGATAGAAATAGGCGAAGGAGATTAAGAGGTACACAGTCCCAGTTACAAAATAAGCGAATCAAGGGCGTGAAAAGTACAGTATGGGGGATATTGTCAGTAGTAATGTAACATCTTTGTATGGTGACAAACTGACTGACATGGTTGTGATCATTTTGAAACATATAGAAATGTTAAATCACTATGTTGTGCACCAGGAACTAACATAGTATTGTAGGTCAGTTATGCTTTTAAAAACAAACAGACAAATAACAAACTCTGAAAAAGAGATCAGAAAAAAAGAAAAAAGAGATCAGTGTGGGAGCCCATGATTGGGTTAACAAATTGTAACAGACCCCAGCTGCTGGTCTCCTTAAAGAAGAACAAACTTGCTTAGTAACTGTCTTCCAAGCAGGCGCCTGTGCATTTGCATTCCGGTCTCCTTGCCATAAAAGCGGAGACAATGCCTTGCTTGCATAGTTGAGGTTTTAGGTAGCACTCTGCTAATTGCAAAGCAACGACCCAAGCCCTCGGCTATAAACGCTGGGCTGGGCGTGCCTGCTGGTAGATAGTCTTCTATCCCCAAAACAAGAAACTGGCTGGTCTGGTGGTCTGCTTTGACGTATCTATAAGAATGTACCTTGTTCCCCTCTCCCCACAACTTCCCTAAAGATAAACAAAGACTTTGTACTCATTGTGGCTTCTACAATCTCCATCCCACTCTGTCTTTCCCTAAATTCTGGCATTCCATCACACAACTGTTAGTGATTTCTCCTTTGATTGTACACAATAAATGTGGGAGAATTTGAGAGGCTCGTGGAGTTGTCTCCCGACTCCCTCTCGCTCTCTTGACTTTTTCCACAGAGTCTCGAGTAATTCATTCCGTCTCAGTGGGACTTCTGCCGGCCAGAACCCACAGATCAGATTTGTGGTTACCAGAGGCGGGGTGGGGGTGGGAGGGTAGGAGGGGTAGGAATTGGGGGTGAGTTGGGGTGAGGGGGAGGGGGGATTGGATAATGGTAGCCAAAAGGTACAAACTTTCAGTTATAAGATAAATAAGTACTAGGGGTGTAATAAACAACATGATAAGTATAATTAGCACTGCTGTATGTTCTATATTAAAGTTGTTAAGAGGGAAAAATCCAAAAAGTTCTCATCACAAGGGAAAAATATATTTTTTCTTTTGTATGTGTTTGAGATGATGAATCTTCACTAAACTTCCTGTGGTAATTATTTTACAGTGTACGTAAGTCAAAGCATTATGCTGTATACCTTTTAAAGTCATACACTGCTGTATGTCAATTGTATCTCAGTAAAACTGGGAGGAAAAATAAAGAGGTTAACTTGCTAAAAAATACTTAAATAAAAATTTAAAAAACAGCCACATTGTAGAAAACAGCACCCTTTAAACACTGAACTCAACTGAATTAGTCAGATATTACTAGGTAGTTTTAACACTGTTACAGAATCTTAATGAATAATTTAAAATAGTTTAAAATACATTTTTAGAATATATTTGGACAGTGTGAATTACAGTAACATTTTGCCTTTAAGGAAAAATCATTAATTTCGGATTTAACAGACAGAGTTGCACTACAGGAAAATATGACGTCAGGAGAATTGTACTTTTAAGAGCAAAAATGAGCAATGAAAATGAATATTACCAGAGTTACCGCATGGGATGCAATTTCTCCCATACAGGCATCTTTCTGCCCCCCAAAATTGTGAGCTCTAGCTGGCAGACTCCACGTGACATAGCAACAGCAGAGTGAGAAAAACCACAAAGCTTTTCTGATAGAAATCAAGTGATTTCCCATTTCCTTTTGTGAAACGTTTTGACTCAAGTCCCTCCTCCTCCCGATGAACTAACAAACAAGGGCTAATAGCAGCAAACGCGAACAACAGTTAAGCCTCTGATTTCCGCAATCGTGGATGAAAGCTGTCAATAGAAGGAAGTAATATTTGTCCTGAAAAAAAAGTGTATGGGCATAAAGGGAAAGGTAGTAATAAGCACTTACCATGAAAATGTTTTGCTTATTAGCAGGCATGTGTTAAACATTTAATTGTACCTACATTTAACTGATCAAATGATAATTCTGTTTACCATTGTTTGAATTTTTTTGGTGTGTATTTTCTCTTCTTTCTTCCCATAATATCGAATGTTTAAAAAAATCGCTCCTGTCAAGAGAATGCCGTCCATTTAAATTACTATCAAAATATTTCTTATCTCTCTTAAAAGTAAACTTTATGTCAAAGGAGTGTTGACTTCCCAAAGACTCCTTTGAAAGACTCCTGCCAAAGGAGTCTGATTTCTGCTTGCAGAACATTCTTACCCAAGGTAACTTGAATTCTTCCTGACCTCTTTCTTTTTTTTTGGTAAGGACTCTTCCTTGTTTTCAGTCTGAGCCATAAGATTCATCTTTGTGATTATAATATTTAGCCTCTCAGTTTCCCTCCTGGAAAACATTAAGCCAGTCACTGGCCCTTCATGGCTGAGTCAAAGTTTACTACAAGTAGCGTTCATTTTCTCACAAAGCCAGGTTACTCATTTGACCGGTAGCCATTGGTGGGAAGGAGAACGGATGGGTCACACTGTATGAGTGGTCGAGATCTGCCCTGGAACAGGAGAGGAGAAGGAGAAGAAAAATGGAAGAAGGGAAAGAAACACAAGACAGAATCAGTCCTATGAGTCATAAACAGGTTTTCGGTGGTGCACCACTGTTACTCATACGACGAACACGTGTCCGAGAGGTCTTTGACTGCTTTATTTTCATATCCTTGGGCTTTCTTTAGTGTGGGGGAAATCTTCTCTTTGTATTTCTTGAAGACACTGTCTAGGACTTTCTCTCAGAGCTTAGAATTTTGGAAAAAAGAAAGGAGTCTTTTCTATTTTCTGCTTTTCCATGAATCTCCCCAGAGGGAAAGAACTCAGAAAGCTATTTGCTCAGATGAGGAGAAGGGAAGATGGAAACATATAGAGAAAAATTGGTATTGCTTAATGAG
Organism: Camelus dromedarius; assembly: GCF_036321535.1. Classification (NCBI taxonomy): domain Eukaryota; kingdom Metazoa; phylum Chordata; class Mammalia; order Artiodactyla; family Camelidae; genus Camelus; species Camelus dromedarius. The sequence continues at coordinate 14,486,349 of NC_087441.1, read as the reverse complement.
TTTAACAAGTTGTCATAAGGCAAACACCCATGTATCCGCCATCCAGGTTAAGAAACAGAATTCTGCAGCCACCGTAGCAGCTCCCTCAAGTACCCCATCCCAACGGAACCTCCTCCCTTCCCCTAAAAGTAACCACTACCTTATGTTTGCACCCAAGTGCAAAATTCTTAGCCACTATAGTTTAGAGTCACCCATTTTTTAGGAAACTGTGTCTTCCAAATGTTTTTCATTTTTCATTCTAAAATATGATGCTATTCAAAGTTTTAAGATATGCAAAATAATTCTATATTTTGCTTATTCTTATATATACATTAGTACATGCATATCCATCTATACCTATATACCTGTCTATCTGCATCTATGTCTCCAGCTTCTGTAAAGGCAGTAAGATTGGTTGTGACTTCACATGGTTTCTGGGATCAGGCTGCCTGGTTTAAAACCTGTATTTGTGTGATCTGGAGCACACGTTTCCCCACTGTCTCTCTCAAATTTGTATTTCTCTATCTGTAAAATAGGTATAATTGAATATTACCTACTTTAAAACATCTTTGTGGGGTTCAAATAAGATAATGCACATAATGGATTTAGCATGGTGCCCGGCTCGTAGTAAGTACTGAAGAAATTTTAACTCTTTTCATTATATGGTGGCAAAAGATCTAGGTGTTAAACCCTCATTCTCTCACCTTGGCAAGTCTCTTAATTTCTCTGAGTCTTGATTTCTTTGTTTTTCAGATGAGCGTTGTCTTACATGCGCTGTAAGGTGAATTTCTGCGCTAACACTCTCGAAGCCCACGACCGGAGAAAGTGAGGCCCTGGAAGAATTGTACTAAGTAAGCAGGTTGGAGTGTCTGGCATCTAGACGTTCTAATTTTTTGGTATATTTTTATCGAAGTATAGTCAGTCTACAATGTTGTGTCAATTTCTGGTGTACAGCACAATGCTTCAGTCATACATGAACATACCTATATTCGTTTTCATATTCTCTTTCACCATAAGTTACTGTAAGATATTGAATATAGTTCCCCGTGCTATACAGTATGAACTTGCTGTTTATCTATTTTATATATATTAATTAGTCTCTGCAAATCTTGAACTCCCAATTTATCCCTTCCCACCTTCTTTCCCCCATGGTAACCAGAAGTTTGTTTTCTATGTCTGTGAGTCTGTTTCTGTTTTGTAAATAAGTTCGTTTGTCTTCTTTTTCCCCCTCTTAGATTCCACATATAAGTGATATCATGGTATTTTTCTTTCTCTTTCTGGCTTACTTCACCTAGAATGACAATAGACATTCTAATTTTTAATTTCTTTTTTTAAAAACAAAGTCTTATAGTCTAATTTAGCCTTAGCTGCTACTTAAGAGAAGCCTGATAGAACTATCACCATTGAAACAAGACTGTAGTTGCTAAAATCAAGGATAACACCAGAGGGCACTTGAGTTAAAGAGTGAGGTGGGAGAAAGTAAGGCTAAGCTTTGACAGTCCTTTTAAGGGGTGAGAAAAAAGTGGGAGCAGAAGAGGTGAAAGTAGCAGGATGTTTGTCTGTCATGAAAACCACGTGGAAAAAGGCTACTTAATTTAGTCTTCAGTTACCAGGACGTGCATGATGGGGAAGAGAGGTTGTGTTCAGTTTTGTTAATTTCACCTGGATTGTTGGTATCAAGTTTAAAGTGTCGTGTTGATAAAACAAAAACAAATAATAGAAGCAAAAACCATCTTTTGTTGTGGATTCTTATGCAATAGGAAGCGCTTCCAGGTGTGTGGTATTTGCTTCCAGTGTGTCAAGACAGGAGACTTCCACATGGCTTAGGGAGAGGACTCCTGGGAATACCTCAGCCTTGTGGCAGTATACACACAGTGACTCTAGTCCCCAAGGAAAATGCAGGTTTAAAGAAATGCACATTAGACTATAATAAACATTGGAGATGAATAAGGATGGATGGGTAATAACTGAAATATAATTCATTGAAATTGTATTCATTAACTGAACCATTTCAAATTCTCACAGAGATGATAATTTTACAAAATTAGAAACACAAGCAACTCCATACAGACTAGATGTTAAATTCTACATGGGACTTGTAGATTATCTCTCAATATCTGTTTATGTGATAAGGGTTTATATTCTGTCCTGTACTCTTTTTTGCCAGTTAACATAAGTCCAAGGGAACAAATAAAGATCTTTTTGCAAATGGCCTTTTATAATACAGTAAACTGCCCTGTAGTTCAGAAATAATGGAAATCTAGGCAAATGAAGTGTCTCGTACATAACAAAAGGTTTCCATTAAGTACCACCCTCCATCTTAATCTCAGCCCTGCATATTGAGAAAATTGGGAGGTCTCTCTCACTGTAACTGTAGCTCTGACATATGAACATTCCAAAAACTGAGCAGATACCTATACAGTGCAGTAGCTACTTCCATGAAAGGAAGGGCTTAAATACAATTTAAAAAATCCTTTTGGTTACCAGGAGCTATCAGAAGAAGCATGGATGCTTTTCATTAGAAGCTGACAATAGTCTTGCTTAGTGACGAGTAAATGATGGAGTGATGTGTCGCGTTGGATCTGAATTTTTAGCCCTTGCATGTTACCCTGGTGATCTGTGGTGTACTCTTTTGTTCAGCATGGAACAGCTGTTATAATCAGGTGGGTGACTCTTTGCCTGCTACCTCACTGATCCTCTTTCAGGGGCTACTTGGGGTCTGGGCTAGCCTGGAGTGGGTACAAATCGAGGGTCTGTCCCATTTTGGGGATTGTATAAATGTAAAAATCATTATTTTTAATTGTTCACTTTTCAGTACTCATTAACAAATCTTAGTGTGACTTCACACCTTTTATTAGAAGCCCAGATGTAGGACTATAAGACGTAGAGGATGGAAACTTAAGAGGTAACTCTCTGTATCTCACTCTGGGGTGTGTGCACCTGTTGGTCCAGTGCTGAGTGACAGGGAGTACAAGAAACCACAGGATAAGCTTGTGCTTTGCCTTAGAGAACCCATTTTTGTAAAAAATTTGTATGGGATAAGCTGAACTAATTTATGTTTATGTTAAAACAAATCTGAGGATATTATGAAGTAAAATGCAGAACTGCACATGAGTATTTTTTAGTGAAAATAAAGAACTTCGAAGAACTTTATCTTTTGCAGAGGGCTATTTTGGGCTGGGTTTCTGTGTCCTTAGATGTGAAGCATAATGCTTGCTCATGTTCTTCTGCCATTAGTGGTATTTAAAGGGGAAACATTTGAAGTTTCTGTTTAACAATCTCAGTTGACATAAAAGGAAACCAAAACACAAAGAGGAAACTTAATTTATGTTGTGATTTGGGCTTCTATACCTTCCTCCTTTAACCTTGGCTATTTCTTCCTACTCCCAAACCCAGCCATAGCCAACTAGAAAATTCAGAGCAAGTGCAATCTAGTGGGAATGAAGAACGCAGGGCTGTCCATAATTTTAGACCTTGCTCTGCCACTAACCAACTGTGTAACTTGAACAAAGGATTTAATATCTCAGTCCTTCAGCAATAAAGAAATTCACTTAATGCTGGAGAGGGTGTGGAGAAAAGAGAACCCTCCTACACTGTTGGTGAGAATGTAATTAGGTGTAGCCACTATGGAAAGCAGTACGGAGATTCCTTAAAACACTAAAAATAGAGTTACCATATGATCCAGCAATCCCATTCCTCGGCATATATCTGAAAAAGATGAAGACTCTAATTCAAAAAGATACATGCACTACAATATTCATAGCAGCACCATTTACAATAGCCAAGACATGGATCAACCTAAGTGTCCATTGACAGATGAGTAGTATAAAGATGTGGTGTATATATATACACACACAATGGGATACTGCTCAGCCATAAACAAGAATGAAATAATGCCACTTGCAGCAATGTGGATGGACCTAGAGATTAGCATACTAAGTGAAGTAAGTCAGACAGAGAAAGACAAATACTATATGATATCACTTATATGTAATTTGAAAAGTGATATAAATGAACTTATTTACAAAGCAGAAATAGACTCACAGACATAGAAAACAAACTTACGGTTACCAAAGGGGAAGGAGGAGGGATAAATTGAGAGTATGGGATTAACAGATGCACACTACCATATATAAAACAGATAAACAACAAAGCCCTACTGTACGGCACAGGGAACTATATTCAATGTCTTGTAATAACCTATAATGGAAAAGAATCTAAAAAAAGAATATAGTTACATACATATATATGTATATATATAGCCAAATCACTTTGCTGTACACCTGAAACTAACACGGTATTGTAAATCAGGTATATGTCAATGAAAAAGAAATGCATTTAAAAATAAAGAAATACAAATACCCATTGTACTTGCCTCGTATGGCTGTTAGAAAGATCAAACCAGATAACAGATGTGAGGTGAAGTTTGAAGTGCTATGAAAAGAGAGAGTCCACTTTTCAACAAATGGTGTTGAGGAAACTAGACATCCACATGCAAAAGAATGAAGGTGGACTTTTAACTAACACCATATACAAAAATTAACTCCGAGTGGCTCAAGGACCTAATTGTAGTCCTGAAACGATAAAACTCTTAGCAGAAAACAGAGTAAATGCTTCATGACATTGGATTTACAATAATTTTTTGGATATCTGAAGTCTCAGGTAACAAAAGAAAAGATAGACAAATTAGACTTCATGAAAATTTTTAAAAATTGTGTATTGAAAGGCACTATCCACAGTGTAAAAAGGCAACCCACAAAGTAGGAGAAAATATTTGCAAATCATGTATGTGATAAGAGATTAAAATACAGATTATATAGAGAACTCCTAAAACTCAACAACAAAAAGACAAACAACCTGATTCAAAAATGGTCAAAGGACTTTAACAGACATTTCTCCAAAGAAGGTATACAAATGGCCAAAAAGCACATGAAAAGATGTTCAGCATCACTAATCACTGAAGGAAATGTGAATCAGAACTATAGTGAGTTAATCATCTTGCATTCATTAAAATGACTATCAAAATAACAGAACACAACAAGTGTTAGTGAGGGTGTGGAGAAATTGGAACCCTCATGCACTATTGGTGGGAATATAAAATATATATATTACATATATAAATATATATACAGTATATCCACTGTCAAAAACAGTATGGCAGTTTTTTGAAAAGTTAAAAATAAAATTACTGTATGATCTAGCAACTCCATTTCTGGGTATATACTGAAAAGAAATGAAAGCAGTCTCGAGATTTTGGTACCACGTTCATAGCAGTATTATTCACAATAGCTAAGCCATGGAAGCAACCTGTGTCCATCAATGGATGAATGAATAAGCAAAATATTTTACATCCATACAATGGAATATTATTCAGTCTTAAAAAGGAAGTAACTTCTGCAACATGCTACAACATGCATGAACCTTGAGGACATTATGCTTAGTGAAATAAGCCAGTCACACACACACACATACAAATGTATGATTCCACTTACATGAGGAACTTCAGAGCAGTCAAAATCATAAAGACAGAGTATAAAGGTGGTTGCCAGGAGCTGGAGGAGGGGAGAGTGGGGAGTTATTATTTAATAGGTATAAAATTTCAATTTTACAAGATAAAAGAGTTATGGGGATGGATAGTGGTGATGGTTGTACTACAGTATGAATGTGTTTAATAGCACTGAACTGTACACTTAAAAAGTAAGATGATAAATTCTGTGTGTTTTGCCACAATTGAAAAGAAAGAGAGAAGGACAGAATCCAGACGCTAGAATCCAGTGCTTGACGGCACTTTGATAAGGGGTGAGAGTGGGCTTACTGTGAGCAGCTCTACTCTCCGGCGAGTGTACTTGTTTTATCTGCACGGTCTGTGATTGGTGACTCATCGATTTCCCTCCACTGCTAAGTTTTGTTTTGTTTCCTTGGCTACAGACTTGCACTTCCTCCTTTTGGCCCATGGAAGGTAGAAAGGCATTCCCGGGCCACTAGATGGAAAGAGGAAGAGGAAAAGGTAGATGGAATCTCTGTCAATGCACCCCCACTGCTGGGCACCCGCGTCTGCTGGAGTGTAACCCGGGAGTGCGGGGTGGTTGTCAGGCGCCATCTCAGCCAGGCTCTCCAGTCCTCTCAGGAGTGTCATTAGCGTGGGGCTGTGCCTTCTCTCATTTTATAGATAAGCTATTGAAGAGTGTAGAGATTAAGAGCTGTATTCGAGTGTCCTTCTGTCTGCATGCCTTCCCCCAGCCTTGGCTGGTGAACTCCTGTCCCTCACCATCCAGCTCTGTGTCACCTCCCTCAGGGGCCCTCCAGCCAAGGGACCCCTCCGTGGTGCTCCTGTGATGTGGCACACCGGGGTTCCTCACTTTCCTCCCCGTTCCTCTGTCTCCTGAGATGGGTTGAGAACACCATGAGATTAGAAGCCATGCATATTTGACTTGTGAAGTCTGTAAATAAACGAGAGAGTGGATGCATGAATGAATAAATAATACTTTAAGATACTAAGGCCCCAGATGAGAAATTCATTCTGGCTTATGATTCCCTAGAACCTCTTGTCAAGTCTCCCTCTTTATAGCTATTAACAGCCTTGGCCCCATCCCAGCTGGTAGAGGTTCAAATATCACTGAGACAATATTTAGAAATTTGTTTAGAGCCTGCTGGCTCCACCCCAGCCAGCCCTTCTGAAGTTGTCGCTGAGCCTCATGCGGGAAAGCTCCTTGATGGAGCAGGGTCTTGTGAAGAAAACGCACGATCTGTGTAGGAATAGGCCAGTTTAAAGCAGCTTGTCGGTGGGCAATTGTTTTCAGCCTTCCCATAATTAATTTCATACTAATTAATTCTCTGTTCCCTTTGGAAAGACAGCTAATACTCTGCAGGTCGTGCCGGTCTCAGAGAAGATTGTGACGGTCCCCAAGAGTTCTCTCCTTCTGCGGGATAAAATAACTGTGACCAGAACCGGACCTCCTCTAGAAAGGCTGATAAACACCCTGACGCACACGGCTTGGTCTGCAAGGTCTGTTAGGGCAGCAGTGTGACCCCTCACCCCCTGCAGTCATGCCAGGGAGAGAAGGCACAGCTCTGCCTCTGACACCTCACCTGCTGGCAGTGACCAGGAGGGGACGTGCTGGGGAAGAGTCACTTTAATGCTTTTGAGTTCTGGGCTCCCTCTCATCTCAAACTCAGAGCATTCTACTTGAAGGTGTTACTTTATCACCAGAGTCATGGCTCTGCCTCTGTCAGGACAAGAGGCTGATGATCTGACAGCTAAGTAACTGGGGTCACTCTTACCTCAGTCTGCTGAGAGGTCACACAGGGCCGTTTCTAAATACCTCCCGAAGAGCTGACCCGTGGCCTCTCTGATTCTGTTAGGATGTGATGTGCTGATGTTTGTCCTTACCAAGTGACCATCGTCTACTCCCGGAAGCAGGGCTGGGCCTCAGAGCTGGTTCTCTCATTTCACTTACTGGCCCTGGCCCCGTGCCAGGCTCTGTGGTCAGGATGTTACTGACATATATCCCTATTTTTAACACATACAGATAGTCCCAAATCTCTGCAATTACAGATATAACAGACAAGGGCAATACAGGGGGGGAGGGGAGAGTGTAAAACACCACTTCCTTAGAGAAGCCTGCTTTAATTCCCTGCCCGCAGTTGGATCTCTCAGTTACAAGCCTCTATGTCACCTTGTATGAGACATGAACTCCACAGAGTAGGGACCATGTCTGTTCTGCTCAGCACTGTATTCCTAGCCCTCAGCACAGGGTTTAGCACATGGTAGGGGCTTACTGTATGTTTGTTAAATGAATGAGGAATCATGGAAGGCCTTACAGAGGTGGTGGCATTTGAGGTGGGTCTTGACAAATCAGGGGATAAGTTTACCAGGAAAGGAGTGAATGCATAATTGTGTAAAACAAATGCACGTGATTAAATGTACACCCCTCCACGTTAGCACAGGGAAAATCCTTGATGTTTAAAATCCCTTTGATGGTGGGGTGAAGCCCAGGCAGATAGTGGTTTGCAGTGAGCCAGGGATGCACAGAGTATTTGTGATCCTTCTTTTCAACACACTTGGGGAACCAGTCTCATAATGAGAATGAGGCTTGGTGAACAGGGAGTCCTGGATGAGGGTGAGACAGAAGAACCCTTCTTTCCTTCGTTCCTCCTCCATCCTTCTATGAAACAGAGCCACCGCCCTCTTCAAGCCTCCTCCCCACCAGACTGAACAGCTGAGACTTAGAAGAAATCCTTGAAACACTGCTCTTCCTTTGGTTAGTATTTATTATTTTACCTTCCTCTACTTTCTAACTGGCTGAATTTATGGGAGACAAGGCATTTACCAGCTGCAGTCTAAGTTAGGAATCACGATTCATTCAGTTCAACAAATATTTAGTGAACACCCTTGGCATCAAAGATGCAGTGTGGGAGCCACAGCAGAAAGTACAAGATGTTCAAGCCACAGGCTGTCTTCCAGAAGCTTATTTTTAGTAAATAAATAACACAAATAACACCAGCAACTAGAGTGCAATCAGAACCGTGTTGAAATCACATCTGAGAGTCAGAAATGCTGAATGCAGGAGGGAGACATGAAGTGGGAATTGGAAGATGAGACGTGATGGGGCAGGGGTGTCAGCCCAAATGAAGAAATGACCAGAGGCATGGAGGGTTTGGGGAAGAGGTAGAAACAGCCACTGCAGGAAAGTGATGGAAGGTGAAGCGGGAAAGGAGATCAGTGCAGTACCGCGGGAAGCACCGAACACTTGATCTGAAAGTTTCCAAAGGTTAAATATCTTACGTAGGAGGCACACTAGAAAGTGGGAGGGCAGGGATGTAAACTCGTGTTTGGTCTGACTCCAAAGCCTCTAGGTGCCTGTATACACTGAAGCATGCATAAACTGCTTAACGAGATACCTTGAAATTAGAAGGAAAGTGGTAACATGTTTAGGACTTTCAGTGTCAGATTTATAAAACAATCATTGCCTAAATTTCTAATGCAAAAGGCCCACAGCCCGTTGGTCTGAGCAGTAGGTTTGGGGATTTTCTCACCCAGCAGCACAAGGAATCCAAACTGGAAAAAAAAAAAAAAAAGCATGATCATTGCAGAGTTGACTCTTAGTTTGATGGTAGAGTTTAAATTTCAGATTTGGTGTTTGTTTATTTGTTTGTTTTAGCAGGGGTTGGGAGAGGGAAAGGAATGGAATAGTTTTGCTCTTCAGAGGAGTGATGGAGGAGTCAGAAAGACAGGACTTCCTATTCCAGGGTCCCGCGTGCTATGTGCTGTAAGCTACTTCGTGGGCGTTATGGGTTAGAGCCCTGGGAAGGACTAGCTGGGAACCTAATTCATGTGTAGGATTGTTTCTGATAGAAAGCAAGTTCTAGGCTCTAAAATGACATGCAAAAGGACTTCTGAATGCAACCTATTTGTAAGTTGAAGTTATAATAATGATAATGATCAAAGCAGATTTTTAAACTTTGATGAAATATTTACAAACAAAAATTATGGTTGGCAGGAACATTTAGCAAATGGATATGTCTGATGATGAAAGGCCAGTGGCCTGACTGGGTTGAGAGAAAGAATAAATCGATGCATCTTTCTCCCTGCAAAATAAATTAGACAACATCCTGTCATCACCTGAAATGACTCTCTTCCTGCCAAATGTTTTCTGACACTCTTTTTATTAAGTAAGCTTCATGTGTCCTGGTATAGTGCCTCTTATATATTTTACCTTCCATGTAGCAAGTAGGGTGGTAGTAAATTAATTCCTGCTGCATACAGGTGGGGCAGTGGAAGAACACCAGTGTCAGAAGAGGTGGGTGGGTTCCTTTTCTCTCTTGGTCACTATTGCTGGGGGACCTTGGACAAGTCACTTGACCTCTACAAGTCAAGTTCGCTCATCTGGATATGAAATAAGAGGGTGGAACAAGGCTTCTTGAAGCTCTGAAAGTCTAATCCTATGTATACAGCTAAGTTTTATAGTTGAGCTTCTCTGAAGATGGTTTATAAAATTATTGTTCAGCAAGTGATTTTTTCCCCATCTCTATATTATCATCATTGTTGACCTTTAATGTCTGGATTTTGAAAAGATTCACATTGTTAAAAACTGTGTTTTTAAAAAGTCATTGGAGTGGCAGTGGAGATTCAGTAACAATTGTGGATTTTTTCTTTTCTTTGTATTGTTGCAACAAAGCGTGTTACAGCTCAGGATTACAGCTCAGTTGTGACAGCAACCTGGATCCTGATGAGAGACCAGGCAGCACTTGGAGGGTTGGAGCACTCAGGTTTATTATGCTGATGGGCCCAGAGGAGTTAACACTCCAAGCTCTGGACCCCATCTGTAGGTTTACACAGGCTCTTATAGGCTGCCAGTCTAGATTTTTGCAACATCATTTGCAAATAAGGTGTAACAAAATTGACTAATTAGGAATGAGCTTTATAGAAATGGACCAATCGGGAGTGATAGAAATGGACCAATCAGGAGTGAGCTCCATGCAAATGAGGTGCTACAAATGGCCCAATCAGTAGTTAGCTCAGGGAACCAATAGAATCTTAGGGGTAAGTTCCGCTTTCCTAGAAGCAAGCAGTTTCAGAGGCAAGAAGCGAGCATGCCCCAGGGAGGGGACAGGGAAGCGGATGGTGCTGGCAGGAGAGTAGTGGCCCTGCCTGGGGGTCCTGCCAGCCTTTTTCATGGGGCTTCCCACCTCAGTAGTTCCTTTCTGATATGCAGCTGGCAAGTTATTTGATTTACAGTAGAAAATTCAGGAGAAAGTATAAGCATGAAAATTGCTTCTTGGAATTAAGCAATGTTGATGGGCATATAAATTCTTATCTTTTAATTTAAAACTTAAGACTTCTGAAAAAAAAGGTGACCCAAAGTATCTTAAGAAGGGAAGAAATATTTTGCTCCACTGCAGTGTGTGTTTTGGACTAACATTTCAAATTTGAGCTGCTATTTATTTTATTAAACTATATTTTATCTTCAGAAAGAAACAAACCTTGATGTTGTGAGTTGTTTTTTTTTTTTAAGTTACTTTTGTGCCTTTTTTTTTTTTTTCCTGTGAACATGGTTACTTCATTTCAGGCTGGGGAGGTGGTGGCATAAATTCACTCTTTTTACAGGGTGACCCCTCTGTTTATGTGAGAATGGATGAGAATGTATCTGTGGTCTTCTGGGAGTAGGAGCAATTTCTCTTCTAATGTGTTAGCTGTGTTAACTATTCCAAGGTGAGACCAGTATGATATATCCAGAGCAAAAGAAAAGAGATACCAAAAGGACACTTTTTTTTAAAAAGCTTGTGCATCAGAACAAGCCATTGGAAGGTCTGTGGAGAGAGTGACTCTAGTTTTCAGGAGGAGGGTTCTGCACCGGCACCACTGTTTGTAGGGAGGGAGAGGTGTGTCCTTGCAGGCAGGCTGAGCACGTGGCCTGGGAAGCCTATACCGGGCTGCCTTTTGACTGAGCCAAGAAGGGTGAGGTGGGAAATTTGATGCCTTCTGCCTTTCTGTCCTTCCTTTCCACAACCGTATCTCTCACTCGCAAAGCCAAACTCCTGTTTAGGCAGCTCTTTCCATGGTCCCTACCTGGTTCTTGTGTTGCAGGTTGGTCAAGAAAAACTATTTCCTCCATTTCCTAGGTGAGGGCACAGACATGGAAAGGTGAACTGGCAGGCTCAAGTAAGGGATCTTGAATTTGAAACCAAATCACTCGATGTCAAGTGCATTGCTCTCTCTGCATTCTTGTTACTTCTGAAGGAAGTTCAGAAGACACCATAAAAATCTTACAATCTGTGGCCACAGGAAAGCAGACGGCCTCTCTAGTAAAGAGGGGGCAAACTGTCAAGATAGGAGGGCCGAAAATTCTCAGAATGTGGCCTGCACTGATCTGTTGCCTTTCCGTGATTAAACTTCCAGCAGAGAGTTAACATCTTCTGTGACTTGGTAGTTTAAACAGTTTAGAGACTATGAAAATCTTACAGTTTGCATGAAAAGCAAGGAAGCAAAGCCCCAGGAAAGCAAGTCACCACTGTAACAAGAGAGGGTGGAGTGTCAAGATCTGTCAGCCAGCTTGTGCTTCTGAGAGGCGGGCCAGCGACTGGGCTGTCTGCAAGAGTCCGGTAGACAGAGTGAGCCTCGGCCATCAGTGGCCGTGGGCCGGACGGGGAGCGGTAAGAAGGGAGTTAATATTATGGAACACAAACACGGCTCTCCCTTAAGCTCCACAGGATGAGGAGTGGACCAAGGAGGGCAGAATCTCTTTTCAGCTCCCCGGCAACCAGGCAGCAGGCTTGTGGCCTGAGTCTGATGCCTGGATGCTTCTGCCTGGGATTCCGACTCGAACAGTGTGGCCACACGCAGGGAGAGTCAGGGATTACTCACGGCAGCTGCGTGGAGCGAGGTACAGTGAGGCAAGCGTGGCGTTCTAAGTAGAATGCTCCTGGGGTCATCCTGGCTGGGCTGTGCTTGGCCTGGTCCCTGCGGTTTTGCAAGCCTGGATCTCCAGCCCTCCTGCCTATCCCGAGACTTCAACAGACTCTTTCTGCTAAACATGGCTTCTGTTGTTTGCAGTTGAAAACCCAACTGATGCAGCCAGTGTGGGGTAGAATCAGGATTCAAACTGAATCTGTCAGATACTGTAAGCCCATAATTTATTCTTCTGTACCCAAAAAAGTGATTGGAATGTGTGTGACTGCCAAATCTTGTCGTTTAAGGCTTCATGGGAAATGGATTTACCAGTAGATCAGTGAGCAAATAGATCAATAGCGATCGCATACACAGATATATTCACACACACATATTCACATTCACACACACACCCCCCCTTTAAATTGATTGGAAAGAAATTGTTGCAGCTGTATGTTGCTGGCCTTTCCAAAGGAGAAGAGTGGACATAACATTCACTGGGTGGTTGTAAGCACAAGTGGTGATGTGTAGGCTACAAAAGTCATATATTGGTTAAGAACAGATTTAAGAGTCAGACAGATTTGATTTCAATCCTAGGTCTACTATTTAATATACCTTTGTGACCTAAGATAAATTATTTATCTTCTTCAGACTTCAGTTTCCTTATCTGTAAAATGGGGACAGTAATACCTATTCAGAGCAGCACACATAAGGCACCTAGCACAGTGCTTAGTAAATGGGAGTAATTATTTTTATTTAAATATATTGCCTTCGTTTAGTTCTCACAGCAATACTGGTAGGTGGGTATTTGTCCTTTCTTGAATGAGTTTAGGAATCTTCCTTGTCGGCAGATCCTCTTATCTTCTTCTAGAAAAGGGACGTGGGAGTCGGCGAGGAGCAGGTGAGATGAGGAGGAAGCCACACAGCTCTTTATAAAAGTTTGGTTTGAGCCTAAGATGTCATCTGAGGTGTCTGTTTTCAGGTTCATGATTGAACTCTTAGTCAATAGTTAGCGTGACCTATTCATGTAATTTGCATAATACCTCAGACAAATTTAGATTTATAAACCAAGGCCCCTCAGCATTTGGTGATAAACCCTGATACAGGTCCCCTGGATTGGGTTAGCTGTGTCGTCCCTGGTCTCCTGACATTCAGGTGCATGAAACACCCAGGCAAGGCCCACAGCTCTGAGCATCCCTGCGGAGCCTCTCATCCTGGGGACATTGCTCACCTTGTGCAGTGGGAACCACAGGCCAGTTCTGAGTGACACCAGTCCCCAATAGCCCCCATCACCAGCAAAGTGATGGTGGCTTTGGAGGAAGTAACCAAATCCAATCAGAAAATAATCCAGTCAGTGGATAAAGTTGTGGTATATTTATATAGTGAAATACTACTCAGCCAGAAAAATGACAACATAATGCTATTTGCAGTAATGTAGATGTCCCTGGAGAATGTCATTCTAAGTGAAGTAAGCCATAAGCAATACCTTAGGATATCACTCATATGTAGAATCTAAAAAAAAAGAAGACAAATGAACTTACATATAAAACAGAAACAGACTGACAGACATAGAATACAGACTTCTGGTTGCCAGAAGGGAGGGTGGTGGGAAGGGATAAACTGAGAGTTCGAGATTTGCAGATACTGACAGGTATATATAAAATAGATAAAGAAGTTTATACTGTATAGCACAGGGAAATATATTCAATATCATGTTGTAGCTCACAGTGAAAAAGAATGTAAAAATGAATATATGTATATTCATGTGTGTATGACTGAAGAATTGTCCTGTACACCAGAAATTGACACAACATTGTAAACTGGCTATAACTCAATAAAAAAAAGCCAATCAAGACATATTCATTAATGAATACCTAATAGTAATCTATTTGACATTCTTTTACATGAAGTCACAAGTGTGACCAGTCTTTGTCAGTCTGCTTAGTAAATAACGGGTCCTAAGGGAAAGTTAAGTTCCCCTCTCCCTTTCTTAGACAAACTCTTTTGGTGGCTTGTAAAAAAATTTCATCTGTATTAGGTTATATAATTCTTACAAAGATTTTAAGAGAAGTGTGTTGCTGGTTTCTTTTTTTAAGTATTATTTCTTATAACAGTCTTAAAAAAAATTTTTTTTTTTAATGGAGGTACTGGGAATTGAACCCAGGACCTCAGGCTTACAGAGAATGTGCTCTACACTGAGCTATACCTTCCCCCCTTTAAAAAACTTTTTTTTCTTTTTTCTTCTTTTGTGTTGTTTTTAATCTATGCTTTACCTAGATGAAAATCTGAAATCTGAGGAGAATTTTCCTAAGATTGTGCTGTCTGGAAACAAAGCAGGAGCTCAAACCCACATCTTTTGACAGCAACTTTGTACTCATTCATCCTGCATTTGTGGATCATCTACCATGTGCCTGGAGCTGGGCTGGCCGCCAGGGATCCGTGTCTTGGCCATGGCCCCTGCCTGCAAGGAACACACGCTGGTCAGGAAGACTTTTCCTTTTGGCCAGCCTGTCTGAAACAGCGCCATTTTTTTCCTGGCTCTCATTAATGATCCATTCATATCCCAAGGCTAGAGGATGAATGGCTATATTCAGGTTTCCAACTTATGGTGATTTTCTTTGGAAACCAACCAGTTTGGGGTCTCCGTTTCAATCTGCCCACAGATTTCATCATTAAAATGTCAAAAATGATGTGGAATGTGGAAATATTTCTCACAAGGCCCCTGTGGGGCATTTCAGGAGCCCGTGACACCCTGACTCTCTTCAGTCTGGATACAGGGAGGAAGATGCCCCAAAGTCCATGCGTGGCCAACTGTTGTGTTGTTTCTTTGAGTTTGTTTCATTTATTTTTTTATTAAAACAAAGCTGGATTTGGCGTTTACCAGGGAGAGGGAGACAGCTACTTCAACCAAGGCTCGCTAGCACCAAAGAGGGGCAGGGTAAAGCTGGGTTATTTACTGAGACTTCAAAGTCTAGTTTAATGCAAGTCTTTCGATGCTGTGCTCAGTTAGGTCTATGTTATTGTTTTAAAACTTGGCAATCAGTGCCTTGAGAGGAAAAGGCTTAGAAACCCCTTTAAGGTCTGGGGCTATTGTCCAGGTCTTCCTCTGGCCCCATGGCATCAGCATGAGTCCTGAGAAGTCTGTGGAATGTCTGGATCAAGACACTGGTGACCTGTGCATGAGCACGTGTGGCCACTTTGATTTTTCTTAGTTCACTACCACTTCCCAATTAGTCCAAGGACAAATCCTTTCCCTGCCACCCTCCACAAGGTGGAACTTCCTGGGAGCATCATATATGTGACACAATAATAATTATAACAGTCATACTAATACCAATAGTCCTCATCTACTTGTGCATCATACACACGACAAGGTCACAATCACACCAATCACTGTAATAATGATAGCCAAATTTATTTACCGCAACCATGTGCAGGCAGCTGGGCTAAGCACGTTAGATGGATTCCTCTCATAAAGGTCCATAACCATGCTGTGAGCTGGGAACTGTTTTATTTTTGTTTAGAAATTGGGATAATGAAACTTACTGATGTTAACCAGCTGGGACAAGGTTGTGAAGTAGAGCTGGACCTTGAATCCAAGCCAAGGCTTTCTGAGCCCAAAGCCCTTTTTCTCTTAACTATTATGCTATTGAAGCTCTCTCTCCCCTTAAAATGCATTGTTCCTACAGCTAATTTCTCTAAAGCATCGCCCAAGTCTTTGCTCACAGGGGAGAAGATGGACTCTTACATACAGAACCCCTCTCTCTTTTCAACCTGGCAGGAAGTGGAGCCTTTAATCCACTCTTAAGTGGCTTAAGTGATGAGGTAGATCCTGCTATTCTCAGGTGTGGCAGCTGCCCCACTTTTGTGCTGTTCTGCCTGGTTTCCTGATTTCCCTGGGAAGCCTTCCAGGTGAAAAAACAGTTTCCCCAGTAACTGACAGCCCACCCACTGGCCCCTCTGCCAGAGTGAATTGGTTGCTTTATGACCGTTGGTTTCTTAAAGGTGTTTCTGTTGGTATAGTCCCAACGGCTTTGACACATGTTCTGACAAATTAGTGATGAAGAAGACACTTCCTTGGGTTAGAAGGAATGAATATTCAAATAAATAAAAGAAAACTGTCAATGTAGATAGTGGCTGCTGTAGGGTGGGAGGACTTTGAACAAGTGGTTCTTTTATTTCCCTGGCTTTGGAGAGAGATACCTAATTGCTCCTGACAGATGGAATTCTACCCATTTTAAAAGCTGCCTGGAGAAGGAGATTCCACTGTTCTCTGTAACTGCTGTGTAACAGTTGGGTTATTATTTCTAACAACTAATCAAATTTCCCCACCTGGAAATCTTGACTGCATTTCTAATTATGTTTCCTTGAGTGGAAATGGACAAAGGATCGCCCACTTGATAGAGAGGGTCACACCTGTGCTGCTTTATTATCTTAGGAGCAGGGGCTGCTGTGGAGGAAGGACTCACTGGTTTTCATGGAAAGGTGGAGGAGGGTAATGGGAGGAGGAAGCCTTATGTGCAAGCTCAGAAGTGGAGCTTGAGCTGCAGAGGAAATAGCTCAGTGGTAGAGCATGTGCTTAGCATGCACGGTTCAATCCCCAGTACCTCCATTAAAATAAGTAAACAAACCTAATTATATCCCCCCAAATTAAACAAAAGAAATTTAGAAAAATAAAATAAATATTTTTTAAAAAGGTGTGGAGCTTGAGTCCTGAAGATCAGGAACCATGACTGTAGAACTTCTCGAATCCTTATAAATGTGCTATGTTTGTTGAGCTGGGATCTGCTTTCCCTGCCTTCCCATCATGAGAGCACTTACAAAAAAAGGCTCTATGTCCTTGCTTCCTTGCAAAAATGCAACAAAATGAGGAGGGAGGTAGCAGAGGGATGGTTGAGTTGACTTAGGAAATTGGGGGAGAGAACAGCCCTAGCAGGGTGGGAGGGGGCTGCTGTCGGGAGAGGGTGCAGCCTGGATCTTGGCCACCTCAACTGATAAAGAGGTTAAAACGTGGGGAGTGATTTGGGGTCTTAGAAAGACTCCTGACATTGAGCAGCAGGAAGACCCCATTAGGGATGATATGAATCTTACCAGGGTCTTTAACACATTTGTAAACCGTTAGTAGAGTTCATGGCATCCTGACATGCCCCTGGTAAAATCAACCTCTTCCTGAGCTGTGGCTCTTTCGTTCTTTGTATTTTTGTCTGTTCTGGTCAAAGATTGTTATTTTACATTTAGAGAAAAAAACTGAAGAAGAGGAAACAGATTTCTTGGAACAAGTGGACTTTAAAAGTGGAGCTTTGGGGACAGAGGTGCTCAATTTAAAATGCGGGCAACAACAAATAAATAAGCAAAACAAAGAAGGAAGTAATAGAACACATATACATTCCTCCAATATCACATGTCTTATATGCAGTGACTTTAAAGTCTTTCATTTATGCAATAAATATTTGTTAAATACTCTACCATGACAAGGAACTGCATTGTTTGCTATGGATGAAGCATACGTGAACTAGACTTGGGGAACCCAGGGTCTGCCAGGCGAGCTGAATTGGGTAATATAGGTAGATGGTGATAAGTGGAAAATGGAAACCCAGAGCCAGTGCCGTGGGGCTCAGAGGTGGTGAGATCTGTCTCAGCTGGGACAGTACAAGAAAGCCTTGGGGGAAGGAAGCCCGAGAACTAGGACTTGATGAATGGTGGGTGGGATTTGGTCTTGTTGTCCAGGTTGAGGGACATCCTTGGGGGTGGGGGGAGACTAGCAAGGACCAAGGCACAGAATGAGGCCGTGCAGGGCTCAGGAAGAGGAGAAAGCCCGGAATAAAGGAGGCCTGATGTTGGCCGGAAGAAACCCGTGTTGGAAGGAAGTTCAGAACCAAGATGTGGAGGTGCCTGAATTCCTTTATGGTCACTGGGGAGTCATTGGAAGTCCTGGACTTGTCGAAAGGTGGCTGGAAGGAGTAGCGTGCAGACTGTGGGTAACGATCTGGTCTAGGGTGACTGCAAAGCCCCTCTCCTGCTTACTGGAAATGATGGCGTTGTGGGGGTGATTATCAGTGGAGCCAGGCAGCATTAACCTGATTCAGGCTGCAAGTGGCTGTGGCTGATGGGAAAAGAACTATGAGTGAGAAAGAAGTTATAAAAGTCAAGGACGTTGCCAGGCAACTCTGTGTGATGGTGAATGATGAACACTTCCAACCCCATCAATAGCTTCTCAGTTGTGATTTGCTCTGAATCCTGCTAGCTCAGCTCATGCTTCCCTCTATTACCATTTGGAAGCTGAACAACCTCGTTTGTGGAGAGTTTGCACATTAAGCTTCAGAGAATGGCCTGGCGGCACGTATCCTTTAAACAGACACAGATGGTCACTGTTCTTGGGATGGTGGCTTTGCCTCCCCATCATACTAACCTTCCAGGCTGAGGAATTCTGAAGAACTAAGTGATTTGGAGCAAATGTACGGAAAAATACAATCCCAGATCGTCATGACCAAATCATGCATGTTCCTAAGTGTTGTTCCCCCACCCCCACCCCAGGTGAGCAATCCTGTAGCTACAATAAAGTAGTGTTATCTAGCAGTTGAGGATTTGTGCATCTTATGGCAGTTCAGCACATCAGCACCCATGCTCCTTTTGAGGAAGGGTCGTCCACACGTGTATTTAAAGCTGTGGTCAACCACTCTGGGTCCCTGGCTGATGGCGCCAGTAGAGTTCCCAGTCGACAACCAGCTCAAAGTAGCCACGTGATAAGCCACGGCTTTAAAACATGTGGCTGATCCTTCACAGAAATTCCCAGACATTTGGTGGCATCTGGCCAGTTATCTGTGCATCATAGGGAAAAGATACAGATCATCATCTTTTGATAACCCTTCAGCTACTTAGAACTGACCTCTTACAAGCTTACTCCATAGAAGGGAGACTCTCTTTCATTACTCCCTAGTCTCATTCACCTTTCTTGTTTGAAATTATTCTGTTTATTTGTTTGCTTCTTGGTTTTCTGTCTCACCTGCTGAGAATGTAACCTCCATTGGTTCATCCGCTCCTGCTGAGTTCATGCCTGGAACAGTGGGGAACTTAACATTTTCCTTCTTTCCGTTTGCTGGGGCAGGGCCTCTGCATGCCTCTCCGTGGGTCTGACCCCTAGGTGTGAACACTTTTCATCAGCCCCCTTGCCCTTCATCTTATGTTAAGCATTAAATAATGTACCTATTTAAGTGCACATTAAAATCTGTGTTCACAGGTAAAAGCACTTACCTTTCCACTCACACCCTTTGACATTGGTTTATAATGTAGTTACACAGAAGTCCTGATCTTTCAAGAAGGATTAATTGATTTATGAATTATGAAATGTGTTTCCTCTGGTTTTCTAAATTTATGATACTTCTCAATGACGTGGGATGGCAAGTAGCCAGTGACATCACTCTTTGGCCAAAATCCATCAGGAACTCACCTATATTTGAAGAGATGGGAATTTTTACTCATTGCAGTGGGGGAGGACACCCACAATGGGGTGTGAGAAAGAACTGATAGGATTTGGGCTTGTGTTTGGTGCTACTGGGGAGGGCTAGAGGAAGGATGGTTTTGCTTTGCAATGGATGCTGTCAGGAAGTGGGGGAAATTCTATGGTTGGGTATCTTAATAATTCTTACCTAGAAGGCAGGAAGAACGCAGGAGCCTAGAGCTGTGATTGGTAAAGAAACAGCTTCCCTTCATATTAACTAGGACAGGGAGATGTTGGCCCTTTTGTTTAAGCGATGTTCTCATGTTTGTTTGTGTTCAGATATGATTATGAGAGAGCCTTGTTTTCTCTTGATCCATCCTGGTCACACCTAGCATTGATGTTCTGCAAAATTATTTTTATTCAACAGAAAAACATCAGGAAGGGCCTTGCTGTGGGTGTCAGGCCAGCTCCTGGTGGTCCAGGGCTTGTCTCTTTCTCACCAACATGTCACAGAGAGCTGTAGGGCGGCCTCAACCTTGATTTGGGTGTAACCGCAGGAGGCAGATAAATGACATTTGAGCTGCAAACTGAAAAAACCTACCTTGACACTTGGTCCTGAAATGTAGGTTACTTTCTCAACACACAAATGTTCTTTCATGAAGGTAAAATTTGCATTTAACATTTTAGTCGGTTCTGCTTGTATGGGAATGTGGAAATATGTTTTTTCTCTAACTTTGCCCAAATAAATGGGTCTGGGTTTATTTAAATGATGACAAGAGCCTTGCCTTTCTAAGTTCTCTGTTCCTCCCACGCCCCTCAGCATCTTCGTGGTGCATCGTGAGGGATTTCTTTTCTTGGGATCCAAACACTACAGAACTACCGGGTGACCCTTCTGCCCACTGGCTGAAGCAACAAGCAGGTCTGAGATGGGATGTGGTTGCATGCGTTTAAGGAAGAATGCTTTCTGTTAAAACCTGGTAGAGGAGGCAGGAGTGTTATTGTTTAAATTCACAGACTTTGGAGCCAGACAGACTTTGGTTTGAATTAGTCAGGCCTTCCACTTACCTGCCGTATGACCTTGGGCAAGTTACCGAATCTCTCTAAGTCTCAGTTACTTTACCCGCAAAGCGGGGACAGATACACTTACCATGAGTTTGTTGAGAGGAGTCAACCAGTTGTGACAATGGGGAACACATTGCTTGCGTGCAATATACATGGAATATGTGGTAGCTTTATTTAAAGTTACCAGTTAACTATCACTCAGCAGTCATTCCTCTGTGTAAGTTCAGGGGGAGTCAGAGGGAGATGGCAGTGAGAGTTTTCCTAGGGTTTTCCTTTAATCCTTGCGTGAAGGAGACATGGCTGATGGTTGCAGAAGGATTCTTTGATTTGGATTCAGGTGATCTGAGTTCTAGTCTGGCTTAGTCATGAATTATTTGTATACCTTTGAAAAACCTCTTGATCTTTTTGAGTCTCAATGTATTTGGGCTGTTTCTGGCTTCTAGCTTTTATAAGTAAAGCTGCTATGAACTTTCTTACCTTTTAATGTTGGTTCCTATTATAAACTTTCAGATGTATTTCCTGGAAAGCATTTGGACCTTGATGAGTAATAA
This sequence comes from Camelus dromedarius, assembly GCF_036321535.1. Taxonomy (NCBI): domain Eukaryota; kingdom Metazoa; phylum Chordata; class Mammalia; order Artiodactyla; family Camelidae; genus Camelus; species Camelus dromedarius. The sequence continues at coordinate 14,464,931 of NC_087441.1, read as the reverse complement.
CGGAACATCAAACATTTCAAGTGTAAAGAATGATGATAATTTTGAATGGCATCTTTCTTGTAAGTAAATCACAACATTGTAAGGCAGAGTCTCTGGCATTATCTTTCCCCTTGGCACACAAACAGAATAGTCCACAGCAGTGTTTTTCATATTGCAGACTGGGAGCTATCAGTATATAGTAAAGACAAAAATGCTGGGTTTTTTTTTAGGAAATAGAAAATAAAAGGAAAACTCAAATTCTTTAGACTTGGGAAGAGTAAGAAACATATCTTAGGACTTCCATTTCAATGATACATGCCTGTGCTTTCTGGGTTGCAACTGTAAAGGGAAAATTGTCTCAAATTTCAGGATAAAACCTTGAATATGATGGAATTCACAACCTCCTTCTGGGAAGAAATTAGCAGTCCTGATGGAACACTGCTATGGTTTTCTGATGAACTTAATGGGATTAAGATTTGCTCAAGGAAACTGGTTACCTACTTACCCAGTTGACTGTCAGTATCAGTCAAGAGTCTAGTGACCTTTCCCCAAAGATTTATTTTCTCTTAGTAGTTAGTCTAATAGTAACCATCTTCTTTTTCTATAAAATGTTCCCACCACAAATCTTTGAGTGGGCTCCTGGAGGCCTTTCCTTTGCAGCAGGATTGTAAAAACAACTTTGAAATGTGTTCAGAATTAGATTGATGAAAAGTTTCTTTGACAATATGTTATATATGTTTCTGTGAATCAGGATCAAAGAATTCTGAAGGTCATTGATTTAAAGGGGCAGGACCATGGCCAATGGATGGGGCAGGACTCGTGGGACTCAGCAGTTTCCTGGATTCGGACACCGATCTCTGCAGGGGTCAGAAGCAGGGCTGCAGGGGCTTCTCTCATCCTGGGACAACACCTACAAGAGAGGAGACCAGGTGAGGGGCTCGATGGGGGAGCTGTAGCCACGCACAAGGATGAGGCAACAGCTCTCCATCAGGATGTTACCTTTGAGCCAAGTTGCATCTTTGCATGGGTGGGCTGAGTGGCCTCAGACAGAGCTGACTAGTGTGGCCAGTGGGTGGAGGGCGAGACCTGAGGGCAGAGGGCAAGAAGCTGGATTCTGCAACAGCCATGGGGGTCATCATCCGTGGGTCTTGTTTCCTCTTGGGGGTCTTGACTGTGGCAAGCAGCATCTTGTGGCCTCATTCAATGGTAGGATCTACGAAGGCAGAAAGTTTCCTGTCTTGTTCAGTGATGTGTCCTCTAGCATGGAGTAGGTACACAGTAACCACCTGTCAAATAAGTGAATGTGGCCTTTCTGTCACCAAAGGGTCTTAACATGTCTCCCTCTGCCTGGAAGTCCTCTCTGTGCTTCCTCAGGCAGGTCAGGGCCCAGCCCATGGTGGGCTGGTGGTTGACCTCTCTGTTCCTGGGTTCCCACCTTACCTGCTTCTTTCCCAAAGGGGTAGTGGCTGGAGCCTCATAGGTGGGCCCCCAAAATATGTGATTCCCTGGATCCTATTTTCAGGGACTTTGTGGCAGCTGCTAGCTCTTAGTATGACCAGTCAGAGGAGAGAAGAAATTGACAGAGAAAGAAAAATAAAGAATAGATGATTATTGTGCACAAGACAGAAGGTGAAGGAAAAGGAGTGTGTACTGACTGTACCAATGAACAGCGGTTGAAATGCTGGATGAGCAAATTCCTGAAAATGACTGGAAGTATCTGAACATTCTATAAACGGGGTCATTAGGCAATATGTGTTGAATTGACTTCCTGATAAATACATTTTGAAATCATGAATGTCAGGATATAAAATCTAAAATAAACCATGCTGTTGACTCTGCTGGAAGTAATTTGACCTAGATTATAAAAACCAGTTTTCAGAATGGGCTGGTAGTACTTAGTTCCAAAAGTATGTCATCTTCTTTCCTTTTTCCACATAGTTGAATATTTAAAAGCAGATGGATAGTTTTATTTCTTCACTTGCTCATTTCCGTTGTGTTTTACCTTGGGTTCTGCAGAAAGCAGAGGCTAAATAAAAGGCTTGTGTATGAGGATCTTACTGGGGAGTGTGATCCCAGGGAAGGAAGGAAGGTTGTGTTACTGAGTTGCCGGCAGCAGTGGCCACTGGTTCACTGGGACCACCTGAGGAGCCATATGTAATGCATCTCAGGACTGTCCATCAGGGGAAGAAAGGAGAAAGGAGTATGCACCCACTGCTGTTCTCTGCAGATCATAGGTTTGTCCTGTAAGGTGTTAACTTATTCATCTTGCAGGTTGGAAATGCGCAGGCACCAAGTCGGTTCCTGAGGCATCCCACCCTGTAATGTCAACAAAGAGGTTTTGGTTTGAGTGATGAGAGCCTTGAGGTGTAGGTGAAACTGACTGAGCTGTCCCAGAGCTGGTTCCCCAGTGGAGGCTGAAATAAAATGTAGGTGAGGCTGAGGGAATCCAAAATGGTAAACGAGAGATGTCCGATTCAGATGGGGAAGCAGTGACACCACACAGCATTATTTTGGGGGACAGTATTTTGGTCAGCAAGATAGAGAATGACAATACCTAGACACTGGCTTCAGCCTTGGTTTTGGATTTTTCTCAGTAGGGATCTTAGTAGAGCATGTTCTTCTCAGTTAATCTGCTCAAAGCTAGGAAAAAGGATACAAAGTTCCAGTTGTGTGAAGATTTACCAGCAGGTCTCACTTTTGAATGCCGTCCAATGATGGTGCTTTGCAAGGTATGTATTCTTCCCAAGAGATCCTATCCATACCCTGGGTATCTGTACAGTTCCCAACTCTGAAGTTCCATCTCGGCCTCTCTTCTGAACTCAGAGTCCATTAACTTTATTACCTTTTAGAAGATTCCACTATGGATTTCCAGTATAACCTATTCAAGACAGAAATCGACACCAGAATCTTCCCCTCTTCCCTTCTCGGACTTATAAACGGAACCCACAGAGTCAGAAAACTGGGAGGGAGCCATTTCACTCCCCACTTTCCTCCCTGTGTCAGCCAGCTGTGAAATCCTATCAACTCTACCGCCTTCTAAACTTCAAGTCTGTCCTCTCTTTTCTGTTCACTGGGGTAGAATCGTTCAGGGCTTCATGTCCTCCTGCTTGGATTGTAGCCACAGATGGCCTCTTACCTCATCTCCCTGCCTTTGGTCTTCTCGTTTGCCAATCCACTGGGAAGAATTTACTGACTGCCCAGAGACTAGGGGATGACATGAGGAGTCATATGGTCTGGTGATTCTCAACCAACAAAATAATGAAATTATCTAGGTGGGACCTGAGTTTTTTCTGTCAATTAAGATAATTGCTCTTGCTTGTGCTCTAAGTCCAACAGTAAGTGTGATAGGATTCCTGCTCCTCTTTGCTGCCGTGGTTTATCCACCTGTATCTTCTGGGGGGTGGGCTCTTGGACACTCAGTATTGTTCTTAATCTCTCACAAGGGTTTATGACATGCTGCCGCTGTGACTACATTTATGTATTTGGTGGTTTGAGGTCTGGGGATGATGTTAGACCTACAACACAGAACATTCTTCGCAAATACCACAGGAAGGTGGATGCCAAGAAGGCAGCCACTGTCCATCAGGGACCTTCCTAATTCATAACCCAGCCTTGAGTTCCTGTCTCCCTGGTTAGGGAGGGAAAAAAAGATGGTTTTTGTCAAACTCTGGAGAGGAGGGAAAATTTAGAGTGGATTTTGGAACACATTGTTTGAAAGTTTAAAAACCACTGACCTAGAATAGCCCTGTACTTTATAACATATAACCTATCCCCTAATGTTGTAGTAATGAGGATTTCCCTAGGGCCAGCTCTGTTCAGTCTCACAGGGCACTGTGACTTAAAACATGTGACATATACCCCTCTCAAAATGCAGGAGGCAATGTATATGCATGGACCATTAGTACAAGGTCAAGGAAGCAAGTGCTGAATTGTATGGGGCAGAGATGGAACTGTTAGAGAAGATTTTACAACACCCGGAGGAGCCGATCATGGGGAAAAAAATCTATGAAGGAACCACCCTGTATTTTAGAACTGTAGCTCACAACATATCCAGTGTATTTGTTTGTTTGGTTTTCATAAAGTAGTATGGTGAGAACATATTTGACCTGATTGGAGTTTCACTGAAAGTTCATAAAGCACTTTTTACTGTAATTCTAGTCACTGGCTATTTTTTTCTGTGGTGATGAGACATGGGTACAAAGAGAAAAATTCAGTCATCTGCCTGTCTTTAGCTTACTTTGCAGGATTGAATTTTAAACTGTTCTTTTGAATGTTGGCAGCATGTAGACTGAGACATGGCAAATGATAGCTTCTAATCACACGCTAATGAAAGCTGTAAGGAGATAATCGTGGACATGTTGCCTTCTGTCAGTGTTTACTGCATGACGTTGAGATTAATTTTATTTTAATTAGGATCATTACTGAGGCCTCCATTTTTTTAATGAATGCCAGGCTAAATCCATTATTCATTTCGCAGCTATGAATGGTTCCATTCTTTGCTAACATTTGTATATTCCAGAGGTCAGGTTTTTTTCTTTCTTTACAAAAGAGGAATTTTTCCTTTTGTTTCATGTTTAGGATGTTTAACTTGTTGGTTCTGTCAAAAACTGAACAGAAATAACAAGCATGCTCACTGTTTCTTAGAGTGAATGGACTCATTTGACTTAGGGTAAAACTTTCCAAAATCTAACAAAAATAATTTATTCTTAAGACAAACTTTAGGTAATTCCTTCAGATAGGTCAAACTGAACATATCTACTATGAGCTGAATTGTGTCCCCTAAAATTCATATGTTGAAGCCCTAATCCTCAGTACCTCCAAATATGACTCTCTGGAGATAGAAACTTTAAAGAGGTGAATAAATTAAAATGAGGCCATTAGGCTTAGCTTTTATCCAACCTGACTGGTGTCCTTTTAAGAGGAAGTTTGGATGCACAAAGAGACACCAGGGCTGGGTACAGAAGAAAGGCCATGTGAGAACCAGTGAGAAGGCAGTTGTCTATAAGCCAAGGAGAAAGGCCTCAGGGAAAACCAAACCTACCGACACCTTAATCTTGGACTTCTAGCCTCTGTAACTGTGAGAAAATAAATTTCTATTGCTTAAGCCATCCAATCTTTGGTAATCTCTTATGCAGCCCTTGCAACCTAATACCACATCCAAAGCCAAATTTGTTATTTTTCTGTTCAAAGCCATTCATTCTGCAGCAGAGGCATTTCCTGCGCATTTAATATCCATGTAATTCCCCCTGGAAGAGCTGTCCACCTGCCGTCAGGTGGGGCTGTGCGCTAGCTCTGGTCTGTGGGCATCCACAGCCTTAGCCCTGTCCCAGTGACCAAGGAGGCTATTGTTCCAGAGGGGAGCTCCAGTATGGTGGGGTTTCCATCAGGTCCCTGGGAGACTGAGCAGAACAGAACCTCCCCCCAGCCAATGTAGGGTATGTCCCATGTGAGAAATAATTCATTACTTTATTGGGTCTGGGATTTGGAGGGTTTAATTTGTTTCTTCAGTTTAGCTTTGCTTATCATGACCACACACTCTCCAGCCTCTTAGTTCACCTGGGAGTGTAAACTTAGCACATATTTGGACTCATAACTTCATAATTTCACATCTGACTGATCATTAGTCATTTCCAGTCTACTTTCACAACGTTGCACAGACTTACCCCCACTTGCCATTCACAGAACTGCCATAGTTCTCTCCCTAAACAAATGATGACAATGACGATGATGATGAAGATAAAACACTGTTCCAGGCACCGTTCTTCTGCTTTATGTATATGTAGTCATTTACTCTTTTAACCTATGAATTACATACTATTATCATGCCCTGTTTCCAATGAAGAAATTGAGGAACAGAGATTTTAAGGAACTTGTTCAAGTTCACATAGCTGGTAAGTGGCAAAGCTAGGATTTGAACCTTAGTAATATGGTTTCCATTGCTTTCAAGTAAATTAATAGCAACGACCCTTCCAGTCCTAGTCCCAGTGTACTCTCTCCATCTCTTCTCCCATCAAGGACAACCATCCACTACTGACCATGTCAACCCTTCACTCTAGTTACAGTGTAGATTGTTTCTGTTCTCCAGATAAATCCTGCATTTGCCAACCTCTGTTTCATTGTTCCAGATCTTTCATTAGTGTTGCTCTATTGCCCATTCTCTTTCCCCCTTGGCTCTGCCTATCAACAACCTGTGCATCCTACAATGCCCCATTCATTTGCCACCTCTTCTGGGAACCCCTCCTTAAATCATCTATATTCAGCACTCCCATAATCCTTTGCCTGTACTTCCCTGTAGGAACTCATGGGTCACTTATTGGTACGTGTCTATTTCTCTCTCTCAAGAATAGCTCCCTGAGCACTGGGGGCATGTTTTTCTTTGTCTCCAAATCTCTTCTGCAAGCAATGAGCACAGTGCACACACACAACCCTTGGGTTATAAATCTTAATTGCAATTAAGTGAAAGGAAAGTTTCCCTGAATGCTTTGCTACTTAACAAACGATACTAATGTTACCTGTTCTCACACTGGCCACCATGACTTAGGATTCCCAGTCACATTGTGTGAAAGTGACTTTGTTAACATCAAATCGTTTTTCCTTCATTCTTCTATCTGCGCTCGTTTCTCTGAGTTTGATGCTATCCCTTCTCATCTGTGTCATGTTAGCAAACTGCCCCTTTGGTCTTTATAGTAGAACTGAATTTCACTGGATTTCAATTATTTCTTACCTTTGATTTATTGATTAAGAGCAGTCTTTTATCCTGGTGGCACTTTTCAAGCAGGTGGTAATATACGTTCCAATCAGTTGCAAGAGAAGAGAATAGTGTTCCTTCCTCTCTTCTTTCCTGCAGGTCTCCCCTTTGAGCCTTTTCTGCAGCCTTTAGTCCTCATCTCTCAGGGATGGACTGAAGGTTGAAAGGAAAGTGGAGTTCTGTCACTTCTGCCACAAGCATTTCTGGTTCAGATGCAGGATGGATTTGAAACGTGAAAACAATTGGATTTTCTGAGGATTTCAGTTATCATTTTCCCCAAGAATGTATTTGTGTTTGCCATGTTCTTACGTAGACATGCATTTTCCCTGATATGGCCCCCGGGATCTTCCCCTCATGCCATTCATGCTTTTGTCTGGTCCCCTCCCACAGTAAATAGGGGAGCAATCCTGTTTAAACAGTCGGATATAGCAGGAGAGACAGGGTGTGACTTCCAATGCTAAATTATAAAAGACATTGTGGCTTCTACCTTCCACCAATCAACTGGATTCCTTGCCCTAGGGAAAACCAGTTTCTGGGTTGTGAGGACCTGAGCCATGCTGTGGAGAGATCCATATGGCAGAATTCAGACCTCCTGGACGGCCAGCACCAGCCCAACCTGACAGCCACGTGAGTGACCCATCTTGAAGCAGATGCTCTGTCCCCAGTCAAACCTTCAGATGACTGCAGCCCCAACTCTAATTCATGAGAGACTGGATCTGGGTCAGCCCTGCCAAGCTGCTCTGCAAATCCTGACCTCCAGAATCTATGTGAGACATTAAATGTTTATATTTATTTTAAGCCGCTAAGTTTGTCAGCATCATTTGCTGTGCAGCAATAAATAATATACATGGCACAGAAAGTTTCATTTTACTGGTTCTTTGAGAATCCATAGTATTGTGTTTTCAGTTCTAACAGTATTTTCAGCATCATATAGAGTAGAAGTAAAAGTCTGTGGTATAAAGGGAGAATCACCATGGTTTGGTCAAATGCTCCGCGTAGAGAGACTGCATCCGTTTCTTGCTTCAGTGGTGTCTGCACTCCTGGAACTGCCCCAAGACGTGCTCCCCTGTCCTGTTCCACCCCACGCTCCTCTGCTGCCTGCTCTCAGCCCCCTTCACCCCTCTCACCAGTGACTATCACTGCCATCAGGACTCAGAGGCAGCCACCACCCCCCAGGTTGACGTGGACCTCCACGCTCCTTACCTCTGCCAGCATCCCGACGGCTCTGATGGGGATGCCGTGACTTTGTACTTAGTGAAATATTTTCTTCATCAACCCCAGAAGGAGAGCTGGCATGCTGAGACACGGATGCAAGTGCGAAATCACAGAAGAGGCCAAATCTTCTCTTGGCAACTGAAAGAAAGCACTGAAAGCAGTGAAGTCTGCATTTCACTGGGGAAGTGAACGTGAGTCATTCATTACTTCATCAGAACGAACTAGCCCCAGACACAGGCAACCCCATGCCTGAGTGAGCCAGATATTGAATATAGTTCCCTGTGCTATACAGTAGGTCCTTGCTGTTTATCTATTTGGTATATATTTGGTAGTGTGTATCCGCTAATCCTAAACTCCTAATTTATCCCTTCCTACCCCGTTTCCTCTTTGGTAACCACAAGTTTGTTTTCTATGTGAGTCTGTTTCTGTTTTGTAAATAACTTCAGCTGTGTCATTAAGACAACCACAGCTGGAGTCCAGTCATGGGCTGCTTCCCTCTGGCTTTGAAAAAGTTGGCCTTGCCGTTCCTCTCTGTTTCAGGAGGGGCCCCTGGCCATGCGGGGCAGTCTGCATCACCTGCCTGAGACACTGAACCTTTCGTGCCTCCTCCCTGTCCTTCCTCCCTCTGCCGTCCTCCTTCTCTGCACTCTTATACACTGGCACGATTATACAGCCCATCTTTAGCATTCTAAATAGTGTGTTTAAGGCACTTAGTTATTTAGTGGAAATTCTGTCTTGCTTTATGGGCCATGAGTATGGAAAACTGTGGAAAATTCTTTAAGAATTAATTCTATTACTTGATAAAGATCAAAGCGAAGCGAATATATATTAAGTATATACACGTTTCCTGTAAAATGTTTAAGAACACAAGCCATCTCCAACTTAAATATTTGCCCTGGATCCAAACAATTTAGGGAGAAATGAATGTTAAAATCTACATGGTTAATGTATTCAGTGTTTGAAACCATACTGGGTAATTTAGGCAAGAAAATATACTTCATCTACTTTGATTAAACCTGCAAGACACCATAGCTGCCAAATTTTCAATTGGCTCCATATCACGTGGATAGACTTTTGGAAAGATGTTCTCAAAAGTTCCTGGAGAAGGATACACACAGCACCCGTCACTACCCACCTCAGATCACTGAGGCTTTTAATGCACTGATGCTCATGCTGTGAACAGGCTGGACTTGGCTAAGTGCCCTTTGACAGTGGCCTTTGGTGGTCTGAGGCAACTCTGGTAACTTACCTGAGCCCCAGGGCCTAACGGAGGATGATTCTGGTCCTTTCAGGCCTCCTTGGAAGCTCAGGTCTTCCCTGAGGATTACGGTCAACTCCAGGTCTGCCTGTTGGGGCAGGGTCAGCTGTCCACCCCTCCAGCTCCTGCCTCCTCTTCCTCCCTTGCTCAGAGCTGGCCCACTCAGACAGCTCCAGGTAACACAGCACATTCTGGGATGGGCTGGTGTCCGACTGCCTTTTTCTATTCATGGTGTCAACCAGGTGCTTTACAAAGTTGTCCCCCACCCTGCCCCACCCATACCCAACAAGAGCTATTGTGTTACTTAAACTTCCTGGGAACGTGGAATTCATCAAACAGAAACCCACAATGAGAGGTATGAACAACTTCCACAAGTGTTTGCTCCCCTGAGTGCTGCCAGGGAAGGAAAGCACTTCGTGCTTCTTGCTCTTGGAGAGACACTGGGCTGCCCAGCTGGCTGACTCTAAGTCACAATCACGAGACATGTTTAGAAATGTCTGCAAGGGCACACTGTTCTCCAGGAGAGCTATCCATCAACTAGGACCACAGCCTCATTGTGACCAGTGCTCTGATGAGGCCTGGACACCAGGGGCCAGCCTGGTGAGCTGTGCTGTGGGTGGGCTCATCTCACTGTCTCCCTCCTCTGGGCCTCTCTCCTCTGGCACATCCTTTCCAAGTTTCCCCATCCTCTCCTCTCACCAGCTCTGTGCCACCAGCCACACCCTTCTCACCACTGGTCCCCAACCACCCGGGGCCAGCTGGCTTCACTCAAGGCCAGTCTCCCTGGCTTGTTCAGACACCCCAGGCTTCAACTCCTCACCTTCTGCTCCAGGCTTGTAACCTGGTAAGGTCCTCCCCGCTCATGCCCCTGTCAGAGACCATAGCACCTTCCAAACCTTTTCTGCATTTGAGGGAGCAGACACACATCCTATGATGCTCTGTGTGCACATGGGTAACATTCACACCTTTCTGTGACCCAGGAGTGACTGCTGGAGAAGAAAGTGCAGCCTTAAGGAGGGGACACTGTCACAGGCAGGCTTCGGGGAGGGGCTGTGTAGGTCCTGTGGAAGTAACCCTCCGATGAGACAAAGTTGGTAAACTGCAGCTCACGACTGAATAGGACTTATCTTTTGTTTTGCTTGCACAGTTTTCTTAAATTTTTATTCAGTGGACAATATTTTAAAAATAGGAAATTTCACATGAAAAAATCTATTTTTGGTTTCTAGCTGAATTTAATATACACACGGTCTGCTATGCTCCCTTCCTGGGGCCCTGAGGGCTGCCGGCTGGGTAAGTTCTTGCTGGCAGGGACGAGGTGCTGCCAGGGTCGGCTTTGCTGGCAGGTAACTGGTGCCTGGGGAGAATTTGTGTTACGAGTCCAAACTCGTTCTGCTCGCTTCACGACAGGGCAATAAATCGGGATACGAGGTGTTGGGGCAAGGAATAGCAATTTTATTTGGAAAGCCAGCACACCAAGAAGATGGCAGACTAATGTCTTGGAGAACCATCTTACTCAAGTCAGAATTCAGGCTCTTTTTATACTAAAATGTGGAGGGAGTGTGGTTGGTTGTTGTAAACTCCTTGGTGTTTGAATTCTTTGTTCTTGTAGCTGTACACGTGGGTCAGGTCATGGTGCCCCTGTAAAATCTCTAACAAAACAAATGTTATTTTCTATTCTGCAACTTGTTATCTTTATATAAGGACAAAAGTGTTAATATCCTTAAAGGTCAACGCCTTGAGGATAGGCTTTCCTGTATATTTCAGGCTAAAGGCAACATTCCTCTACAAAAGGTGCAGAGCCAGCAAGACCAAGCCTAGAAAACAGGGCACAGGATTAAAGCCAAAGAAACAGATCTAATACGGAGTCAGATTTGTTCTTTTCTGTTACATTTGGAGGAAGTTGGGCAGGGAGGGTATAGCGCAAGTGGTAGAGCGCATGCTTAGCATACACAAGACCCTGGGTTCAATCCCCAGTCCCTCCTCTAAAAATAAACAAGTAAACCTAATTACCTGCCTCCCCCCCCCACCAAAAAGCTGAACAAATTAAAAAAAAAAGAAAGAATGGAGGAAGTTGGAGTCAGGATTCTCTGCTCAGAACCTGCATGCCTAGAATTAAGAGGTGACAAATGGCTTTGCACCTGAATTAAACATGGTTTCACAATGAAACTGATGTCAACGCTTCTAACCGACTCAGAGGCTGACTCAGAGGCTGTATTGCCTAGGAAGTTCCTTGGAGGTCAACAAAAATCATTCTGGAGAGGTGGGGGCTGGGTGGAGCTCAAGGCTGGCCTCGGGGGCACGTGACATGTGCAGGGTCCGTGCTAGGCTGGGCCTCAGACGTGGTTTAATACTCCGCTAATGTTGTCTTGAAGTGAATGATAAGTTTTGAACAAGGATCCCAGTTTCATTTGCACTAAGCCCCCTCCCCGAATTATGTAGCCAGACCTGACAGAGTTTACCCAAAGCAGGACCCCCACCTGACCAAGAAGATATTTTTGAAATGAGTTGCTTTAAAGAGACTTGAAATGTTGATGGATGCCCTGTAGCTCTGGTGTTCTGAGCAGAGAGTAATTTTGTGTAATACTGTGCTGATCAGTGAAATTAGAGCATCCACTTGTTTGAAGATAGTGCTTCCAGGAGAGTGTGGGAATAACTGAACACACTGTTAAGTGATCAGAAGGCTACTGCTGCCTCAAGGAGGGTGAAGGTAACATCTTTTCTGCTTTAAGAAATTTTGCAGTATTTTGCAGAAACCAACCCAGAACATACAGGTTTTCCTCTGTTGGAAGGATGGACCAGAGCCAGCTAGGACCACATGTGGAGCAATGGTGGTGGGAAGCAGCAATGCCTCAGAGCCTTCATGTGTAAGTAAGTGCTTTGGAACCCTCTGGGAAGTATTCTGCTCAGGGTTGCTACTTGCCTTCCAAAGGAGTGCAGCATAAATGTCAGGCTTCCTCAGCGCTAACTCAACCAAATGTTTTCAAAATTTAAACCCCCCAAATGGAATATTTCTGCAAGTGTGTTGTCTAAGAGTCTCGTGCTAAATATCAGAATTTATATATAGTGTTTATAGTAATTATGAAGTGAATTGGGAGGTTGTTATGGGTTGAACTGTGTCCTCTCCAAAACGTGCGTTGAACTCCTAACCCCCAGTGCCTCAGAATGTGATCTTGTTTAGAAATAGGGGCGTGATGGATGTAATTAGTTAACATGAGACCCCACTGGAGTTGGAAGGACCCTTAATCCAATGTGACTGACGTCCTTATAAGAAGAGGAGAGACCACAGACTCACGACACCATGTGATGTGAAGCACTCCAGCTACTGGACAGTGAGTGTCAAGGTTAGGTGCCCCCTCTCCCCTCAGCAGTGGGGGAGGCAGGAAGGCTTCTTCCCTGCAGATCTCAGAGGGCTGTAGCTCTGCGGCTCTTGATTTTGGACTTTCCTCTGAAACTGTGAGAGAATACACTTCTGTTGTCTCAAGCCTCCCGGTTTGTGGTATTTTGTTACAGCAGCCTGAGGAATCCAACCTAGAATATATAGGTTTTCCTCAGATGTATATATTTTTTCTTTTTGGGTAAATCTAGTCCTTTCTAGATGTCTAGATTTAGAATAAAAAAAGAGGCATTCTATATTTTTTGGTATCTGTATCTCATTTTAAGCTCCCCAAATTTTGGCATCATGAGTAAACTTCAGTTTTTTTTTTTTTTTAATTGAAGTATAGTCAGTTTACAGTGTTGTGTCAATTTCTGGTGTTCAGTATAATGTTTTAGTCATACATATACCTACATATATTCCTTTTCATGTTCTCTTTCATTATAAGTTACTACAAGATATTGAACATAGCTCCCTGTGCTCTACAGAAGAAACTTGTTTATCTGTTGTTGACTTTTCATGATTAAAATGGCAGCCCTACTCTTGTTCATGTTAATAGCTATCTTATCTCCTTGGAACTCATCATCTTCTAACATGCTTTTTATTTTACTTATTTGCTATATCTATTTTTTTTTCTGTCTCCTCCCACTAATAGATAAGCTCCACAAAGGCAAGATCAGTGTTTTGTTCACTGATGTGCCCCAAGCACCTAGAAGAGCTCTTGGCGATAATAGGTGCTCAGTTAACATTTGTTGAAGGAATGTATGAATTAAAAAGGAATGCACCACTTTTCTGAACTTGATCAGCTTGGAAAGCTAACTTTTTATTTTTATGCTTTTTTGTGACTTGGTGGGAGTTCCCCCTCCCCCAGCCCAGTCCCAAACTCATATCACTGGGGTCTCTGACTTGCGGCTCTTTAAAGTGGGTGAAACACCTCTGTGGCCTCTGGTCAGTTTTGCTCCATGGCCCCTGATCCCTGGAAGTACTTCTTCAGCTGCTTTATGCTGAGATTCCCAAACCCTCCCCAAGGGCCCTCCAGTCAGGGAGGGGCCAGCCTTTGCCTCAGCTCTCTCTCCGCTGCCCCTGGCTCTCACTGATGCTGACTTTCGGTTCACAGAAACACATGCTTTCTGGACAGACTCTGGGCTAGTGACTGATCCCCGCGCAGCCCTCTCCTCCTGCTCTGCTGACCCAGCAGCTGGCCAGCCAGGCTCAGTTAAGTTCCTAGGCCTGACTCAGGCACTAGCCCACCGTGTCCCCAACACCCCCCCTCAGCTCTGAAGTTAGGGGCCAAGCGCCGTCACCTGTCCTCTTGGGGGTGGGTGAGGGGGTCTCTCAGCAGCAGCGCTCCCCTCCAACCCCTTGCTATTAATACCCTTAACGGGAGAGAGGGGTTGGAGAGTTACATGACCCCTCCCCCACAATCCTACTTGTTACACGGTGGTTGCACCCCTTTCTTTGGCAGTTGGTATCTGTTGTCATTTGGGGTCTCCGTGAAACATGATTGAATCCTGTGACAAGGGCTCACTCTGTGCCAGGCCCGGTTCATCACTGTCATAAGGGTGTGATCTCAAGCCCTGCTCCCAGCACCTCCACCAGAAAGGGGCTGTCCTTGCACCTGTCTTACTGAGGCTATGGAAATTGAATGTCTCGCCCAGATCAACCAGCTACTTCCTAAGGGACAAAGCTCAGATTCAAATCCAGGTCTTTCAGACTCCAGGGCTTAATATGGATTACTGCAATGGTTCAGATTTTTGTCAGTTTTTATTTGTCTGGAAAAGCCCTAAAAACCGAACTTGAAAATATTAACTGAAAGTCTTCATGCAGCCTACAGCATCAGAATGGTACATTGTTACTGAAAGTGGAAAATAAGGATCAGGGTTTGTCCAGAATCAGACAACTTGTTGTATAGCAAAGATGCTAAGGGCTCATCAAAACCTATGTTCTCATTTCCTTCCCAGAAAGTTCTCAGCTCAACACCTTTTCCCAGGTCCTCACATCTTTTGAGTTTCTGGACCCAATTCCAGCATGTGTCGAGGAGCTTCCCACACAACAGCAAGCAATTCAACTCAATTCTGACAGTGTCTACCTGGAGGCAGCATCAGATTTCACAAGTTAAGCGTTCGGTCCTACAAGATTGCCCCACCTCAATCCTGAATCTGATGCCAATCACAGGTCCATAGTGTTACCTGTGCTTCTGACCGACTGGCTGTAAATCAGAGGTTCCCACAACCCCTCTTTGGGTTTAATTAATTTGCTAGAGCGGCTTACAGAGCTCAGAGAAACATTTTACTTACCAGAGCACTGTTTATTATAAAAGGATAGACCTCCGGACCAGCCAGAAGGAAGAGTTGCACAGAGCATGGCGGAGGGGCAGAGCTCCTGTGCCCTCTCCAGGCCTACCACCCTCTCAGCACCGCCCCGTCCTCACCAGCCTGGAAGCTATCGGAACTTAGTTCTTTGGGGTTTTTATGGAGGCTTCATTACATGAGCACGATTGGTTAAATCATTGGGCGCAAGTGATTGATTCAACCTCCAGCCCCTTTCCCCTTCCTGGACCTTGGGGGTGGGACTGAAAATTCTAACCTTTTAATAACAGGGTTGACTGTACTGGCAACCAGCCCCCATCCTTAGGTGCTTTCCAGAAGTCAACTTACTAACCTAACGAAAGACACCTTAATCACCCTCAACACTTGAAACAAAGTTCCAACGGTTTCAGGAGCTATGAACTAGGAACTGTGGATGAAGCCAAATATAAATGAGAAATGTAACTCTGGTCACCTGAATGATTTATTTCTCATAAATCACAACATCACAGCTTGCAATTAGGAGTGGCCCACATGACCGAGTCTTACCTGTTGGAATATGATGTGTACCGTTTCCTGGCCTGGCTTGATTCCAAACCTAGGGCTACATTTAAAGTCATGAGTTGAGCATGGAAGAGCTCTCATGGGTCTGGGTATATTTTAAGTGACTGCATGGAGGAGGCTGCCAGGGAGGAGGGCTGTTCATCCATCCAGGATTAATATGTCAGCACAGATTGAACATCTGTAGTGGTGGGGCTGGTACACATTTTGGGGCTTGGCCATAGCAGTTAGCTGTTCTAATGAACACACGCTGTGTTACTGATACACAAGCAGGTGCATAAGCAGAGCGTGTAGCTCAGGGGCCAGATGGAAATGAGTGCTGCATGAATCCATGTGTGATATTTATTTCCCAGAAACATAATGTATGGATTAAAGTTTTTCTGAATAGTTTCAAGATAACGTTTAATGCCAGTAAAAGCTCTGCTAACTAGCTAGAGCCTGGGAGGTATCCTGGGGATGGTGTAGGGAGTCCATAAAGAAACATGACCCACATATTATCTTGGCCACATCAAGCAAATGATCCCCATTAGCAAAAATCCCTCATTCTCATTCTGATTTCTCACGTGTATTCAGAAAATTTACTAAAATCACCAGGAGGTTTGGCAAAAGGAAGGCATCAGTCTTGATCCTGCAAACAGAATCATTGCTGCTGGCCTCCTGCTTGTCTGTTTAAAATGTAATTTTGGTTGTGGCCATTCCATTCATGTCCAGGGGAAATGTGACATCTGGGAAGATAGCTACTTAAGCAAACAGACAATTTGGCTTTTAAAATAGGCTAAAGGAATTTATTTGCAAACACTGACTTTCCCCCTTAGGAAGACAAGCCACTGGCACTAGGTCCTTCCTAGTTAATGCCCCATGATTCACACCTTGGATATAGGGTGTTATATCTGAAAGGATTCTCCATACCTACCTGCCTTGAGGGAGAGAGAGCTGAGTAAGTGACAGCTTGCCAAGTCTGAACATCAGCTTTACAGAGGAGGCTGTGCAGTGTCAGAAGCTTGGATTTGGAGGAATGTGAGTGGGCGGTGATCTCAAAGAGACTCCGTGTGATGGCTAAACTGGGTACTCGCATGTAGTGGATACTTCATAAACCTTTGCTGAAGGAATGACTCCTCACGAGAGGCTGCATGATGTAGGGGGCTACACTGGCTGGCTCTGCCCCTTACTAGCTGTGTGACTTGGGCAGGTTACTTAACCTCTCTGTGTTCGCATTGCCTCATTTGCAAAATGATGGGTTTTTGTGAGGATTAAACAGTTAGTAGATGTAACAGAAGCAACGGTGACAGTAGCTGGCATTTAGTAGGGTTACATGTGCCATGTGTTGCTGTTGTTATTACAGTAGCAGTATTAATATTCTTGAATGCTGACTTTCAGAATGTTGAAATGGTTCTGCGTCTCTCTCTTAATAAGCTGAGGAAAAGAGTATAGAGGAGTTACAGCTTATCAAGATGATATTTCTTATGTCCAAATAGCATTTGGTATTTAAATACCTTTATTTTTTTTTTAAATTAACATATGCAGTCGTGTACTTGTTCACTGAATTTGCTGCTTGCCAAATCCCGAGCTAGGTACTAGGGAAATCAAGCTTACACAGTGAGCCAAATCCTCCTTTGTTTTTCTTCTGAAATCTTATAATCTAAATCCTGTTGGTTAAAAACCATTTTTTCCAGCCTCACACATTTTCTGAAACCACATTTATTTGTTTATTTATGTACTTACTTACCTACTTACTTATTTACTTATTTGAAGTATAGTCAGTTTACAGTGTTGTGTCAATTTCTGGTATACAGCATAATGTTTCAGTCATACATACACATACATATATTCACACATCAACCTTATATCTTAAATATTCAAACTTTTATAAGCTGGTCCTGTCTCGCAAGACCCTTCTGCAACATTCTTTGGCTTCCTAACCAAGTTTCCACTGATGAAATCAACCGATATTCAGTGTGTTTGTTTAAGAATTCATATTCCACCTTTTTAAGAGATTAGATTTATTTGAAAAAGGTTCTGAGTGTGTTATTTGTAGTTATTTCCTTTTTTCCCCCCATAAAGTGGAAAACCAGAAAATGTTTCAACAGAGTAGGACAGCGGGTGATCGTGGGAGCCGCTGACTATAATGTGGGTGCCGAGGCTCTGAGCCCTGAGCTGGCATTAGGGCTGTCACTCCCTCTTCTGGGTTCACGGCAGAGAACACTAGTGTCCAAAGGCATTCTTCTTTGTAGAGCCTGGACACCGCCTCACAGCCCAACTCCAAGCAGAGCACTAAGTGGCCCCCGGGAAGCAACATGAGCCACAATATGAGATGAAACTTACTTTCCACCCCAAGTCTGCAGGAGACTGTGGTTAGCAGCCCAGCACACGCTTACCTTGAAAGGCTCTGCAGTAGTTCCTCGGGCTGGGGCGACAAAGTACTACAAACTGGTGGCTTAAAACACCAGAAATGTATTCTCTCCCAGTTCTGGAAGCTCAGAGTCCGACAGTCAAGGTGTAGTCAGGCCATCATGCTCTCTCTGAAGGTTCTGGGTGCCTCTGGCTTCTGGTGGTTCCTGGCGATCCTTGGTGTTCTCTGGCTTGTAGATGCAATCCTGCGATCTTGCCCGTGTCCTCACACGGCAGGCATCTCTTGCTCTCTTCACACTGTCTTCCTCTGTGTTGTCTGTGTCCCTGTGTCTCTTCCCCTCAGTAGGGCACCAGTCATGTTGGATTAGGGGCCCACCCTACTTCAGGATGATTTTTATCCTAGCTACTTGCATCTGTAATGACCTTATTTCCAGTACAGTCACATTCAAGGTTCCAAGAAGGAAGCGAATTTGGGGGGTGGGGACGCTACTCAAGCTAGGACAGGTTCTGTGCCTTCTGTCATGATCACACAGCCAGTTTATCCCCGTCAGGAGTTACTGCCTTGGTCTTGGAGGCTGGCAGTAGGCAGAGAGGGGTGGGGCATGTGATGGGGGAAGGATGCAAGAGGCTCTGTCCGCCCGGCAAAAGGTAGTGATGGCAGACAGGGCACTTGGCATATGCGCTGGCGTCGGGGGGTGGGGGGACCTGGAAATCAGGAAGAGGGACACTTATCACCCACTCACAGCTTGGCTCACAGCCTGGAACCAGCCCGCAACTGCATTCTAGGATTAGCAAGTGCAGATGGTGCAGCAAACCCCCCGTGTGTGGGGTCTGGCTTGTTCCTTGCCCAGCCTGACTGATTTTACGGGACAAAATAGGGGATACAGCACAGTTGGTAAATTCGATTCTTACCCTGTTTCCCAGAAAGTCTTCAGATTTCTTGGTTCACTAGAACCATGAATTTACTAGAAGTTTTATTTTCTAAAAATATGGCTGCAGTCACAATCACAGTCCTGCAATATCTCCAGTGACAGATTTGAAAGGACCTTGAGGCTTATCTTCATTCATTATGCTCAACAGCATTTCTGGGCTTTTCGGTATGGAACTTCTTTCTAAGGGTTCAGCTAGCCAAAGGGCATCTGTGGAATTTTTAATAATTTCCTCTCTGTGGGCTGGGCATCTGGGGCAGAGGAGGTTAATGCCACTTACTACTTATTCTGCAGCTTACAGCTTTGCTGTTTACACTGGGGACGTTATGCGCACTTACTGCTCGCTTCTTTTTCTGGGCTGTAGCATTATTGCTATACCCTGACATACAGTGTTATAATTTGGCCTGGTTTTCAAACAATGTATGCAACATAGTGCAGTCGATTTTTCTGTTATCTTAAATATGAAAGCTGGGAAGAAATGCCATTCTCTACTTTTCCAACATATTATGTTGTCTAGGATCAACACAATTCTCTACCCAAGGTTCTTTTATTTTCTTCCTAGTTAGGTAATTAGATTTCTTGGTGATATGATAGATTTACTTATTTATACAATTATGTAACTATTTCTGATCCTTTTATGAGTCCATAATTGAGATGTTTTTATCTGTCCCTAAAGATCCACTCTTTTTATATTTCAAAACAGTTGCCAAATTACTTCACCAGTTTCTGGCTGTGACTAAATAGTCTTTTCTATAGAAATAGACGTATTTGATTAAGTGCTTATGGGGGAGTTGATGATGATGGTTCTGAGGTTTCCGTGAAGCAAAGCCGGAGAGAGTAGTTAAGGGCAGGAAAGAACAGGAAGCTGAGAAAACAGGGCAGTGTCTGGGGAGTCTAGTTGTCATACGTAAGATTCTCCCCAGATGGTCTTGGGGGGGGTGGTCCTCCACCCTAACTGTACAGTGGACTCTCCCCGGAACTTTAAACAGCACCAGCACCCAGGCCTGACCCCCAGAGATTTTGACTTCATTGATGGAGGTGGGACTATTTGCATCCCACGTGTAAGGGAACAGGGAACTGGGAGCTGCACATCTCGCAGGTGCCACGTATAACTGCCAGTCGATTTCAGAATGTCTCAGTTCTCAGCGCAGAGAAGTGGAAAGGAAAAACTGGCTTCCTCACTTAAAAACCACACTTGGCTACTCCAAACTTGGAACTGGGCCAGAAATCTCTGTGAGGAGTGACCTCTTGGTCCTCTGAGGCTGCCTGTCCCCTGAGGCTCCCTCACAATGACCCCAGGCTCAACCACCGCAAGCTCGAGCCAAAGCAAAGGGGATGCTCTGTGTCTATACCCCGTGGCTCTGCCCTAAGCTCACAGCCCTGCCCGCGGGCCCCTGCACAGAACTGAGAGGAGGCTGGAGCTTTCAAGCAAGACCGCACTACTGACCAAGTGAGCTGATAAAAAATAGGATCACGGCTCCATTAGCCACAAAACCTCAGAGTGGAAGTAGGGGTCACTTTGCTGCTCGCACTTGGTTTCTTTATCTTTGAAGTGAGCATAATCACCAACCTTGCAGATAGATTGTCATGCAGAGTTGTGGGAAAACTTAATGAGACAGCATTTATAATAAAGTGCCTAATGCAGGGAGGAGGGCATAGCTTAGTGGTAGAGCGTGTGCTTTGCATGCACAAGGTCCTGGGCTCAATCCTCAGGACCTCCAATAAAAAAGTAAATAAACCAAATTACTTCCCCCCTCCCAAAAAACAACCCTAAAAAAATTTTTTTAAAAAAGTGTCTAACGCATAATAGATACAAGCAATGGAGAGTTTTTGGTATTTTAAGACCCAAACTGTTATAAACTTGGGCCATCTGCTCTGCGTAAGACTAACTCATGACTTGCTGACCTGGCTGTGGGCCCACTTCCCCGTGGGCACGGTTAAGTCTAAACATCTCCTCACAGTCTTATTATAAGGCTAAGGAAACATCGCTTCTCCCACCTCCTTGTGCAGCGCCTAAAGAGTTTGCCTTCTAGAAAGACCTTCCAGTTGTCCAGATAATTGACAGTGGGAACACCAGGCCCTTCATGGACACCCAGCCCTCTTTCCACTGGGATGGAGCCCATTGTAACACAGTGCAACATACAGTACAACACAACACAATGCAGTGATCCCAACAGTCCTGAGAGACAGGCAGGACCAGGGATGCTGATTTCATCTTTTCTTTTAGATGGAGGCACCGGGGATTGAACCTAGGACCTTGTGCATGCTAAGCATGCACCCTACCACTGAGCTACACCCACCTCCGAGATGCCGATTTCTAAAGGAAGGATTCTAACGCCATCCCCCTCAGCACACGGTGTGCGAAGTGTGGAGGCCACGCAGCCTCATCAGAAGGTGAGCCTCTTTCTGGGTCACTAGGATGGGCTCTATTTTTATCAACGATTTCCAGAAGCAGAAATTAAAACCAGCTCCTCATTCTCTCAAGCTGGAGGGCAATGCCCAGCTATTATTGCTATTACCACAGCGATTAGGGTTGATAAGCCAATCCTAATTACAAAATGGGACCTTTATCACAGAGCTTTTCAGAGGGTGGTTCCTGAGCTGGTGCCAGTTGGTGAACTGTTTTGTTTTTGGGCAAAGGCAAGACAGGTTTGGAGCATGAGAGCAGATGTTTAGAAAGTCTTAGAGACATTGGACCAAGGGTACAGACTGGTACAGAACAGCACCTGGAGCAGGTTAACTGTTGCCAGACTTGCTTGGTGAGTCGAAGGTGTCACAGCGGCAGATTAGTTGTGCCTGTAGGACCACGCCTCGGTCAGTCCAAGGTGACCTGACCCTTCACCACAGATGGCCTGGGGCGGCGGCCTTGGGAATCATTCCTCCTTTTGTAGATAGGAAAACAGCTACTCGCCGATGGCAGAGGCAGGTAAGAATAGAGCAGGAATTACGATTTGATTTTACACCTGATTCCTCAGCCACTGTCTCCTAACAGCCTCAAACCACTAAGGTGCTGAAAAGCTGAAACTAAATACTAGGAGAAAAGGTGGTTAGAGCTCCAGCTGGTGTGTAGGACCTTGGGAGAATGGAGTGACAGTTATTTCCTTTGTTTACTATGGAAACCCAGGAGTGTCTCTGTAGCGGGGAGAAGTGTGACTTCCTATGATTTAAAAGAACAACCACCACCAGACTGAGCCTATCCTGAGGAGAGACGAGAGAGACCTGCAAGTCTGTATATTTGTATTAGAGAGTTAAGAAAACAAATGTAAAGCCAGAAGTGGAGATAGTTTTACTCATGTCCTATTTTGGGGCACCTACCACGTGGTAAGCACTGTTCCTGGTCCTGAGAAACAAACCCCAATTAGCCTCGCCCTTGTCTTCAGGAGTTTGGAGTTTACAATCTAGTGGGAGGGACAGATGACTCAACAGACTCTTGTCAACAGTGAGACACTGGGTGCTACTGGTGCTCTCATGCGGTTTTAGGAAGTGGAGAAAGTGAACAATGGAATCCCTGCCCTCATGAAATTTACTTTCCAGTGGGAGAGCGAGGCGGTTAACAAATCACTTTTCAAGTCATAAGAATGAGGAGGAGAAAGAAAGAGATCGAGGGGATAGAGGGTGCAGAGAGAAGACCTACCCAAGGAGGTGACATTGGAGCAGAGACCTGATTCCAGAAAGGCTTGATGGGGGATGTGACAGATGGTGGCCAACGGGCAAACAGGAGAATAGTCTCCTAGCTGAGACCGAGGAAATCACAGAGAGCTTAGTCAGGGAGGCGAGACCAGGAGCTGATCCTGGAGGGGCGTGGTGGTGGTGGTGTTGGGCCAGTGGTCATCCTGGGACCATGGGAGCTGGGAAGGGAGGTTGGAGGCACAGGCAAAGGTAGACGGGGAACGTTCATATTTGGGAACAACACATTCAGTAAGGTATTGGGCAGAGGGAGGCGTGTATGCGCATGGGGGTGGAATGGGGAGTGTTGGAACAGATGCTGAAGCAGAAAGCAAGGGCCAGAGCAAGAAAGGCCTTGTGTACAATGCAGTGTTGTCTGGACTTTAGCCTGGAGGGAATGGGGAGCGTGGGGGTAATTTTAAGCATATGATATAGATTACATTGCTTTTGGAAATCTCTCTGTGGGAGCAATACAGAGAATGAGGTAAGGCGGGTGTGATGATAAACTAGGACAGCACGGGAGAAATGCAAGGAGCATGGAGACCAGAGGAGGAGGCAGGTCTGAGATCCAGACAAACATGGGAACTTTAGGATTTGCTTATTGATTGGGCACGGTGGATAAGAGAAAGAGGTAGATGGTTCTCAAGTGTTTAGATTGAACAAAGAAGTGAATAGTGCTAAACAGTCCTGGCAAAAGGAAGCTAGGAAGTGAAGCAGGTCCAGCTTGGGAAGATGGTGATTTCCCTTTGAATCGGTTAATTTGAGGTGACTTCGAGGCAACTGGGTAGAGGTGCCAACTGAGTAAGCAGTGGGTATAGGTGTTTACCTCCATTTATTGGGACTTGACAATGGGAACGCTAACTGGATTGTGTTTTATAGTGATTGGAGCAGGTTCCCTACGGAGATGTTTTACCACTGTTCTCTTCACATCCCTGAAGTCAGGGTGTGCCTGTGGCCATAATTTCTCTGGGACGTTGTTGAAACTGTGGTGAGTCAGTCCTCTCTGTGGTGTTTACAATCCTTGCACACATAACCGCAGGCACTGTTCTAGGTTCTTTTTCCCCAGTAACTCCTTTTCCCTCAGAAAAACCTGTGAGACAGACCTGTGCTACTGATCATTTTATAGATGGAGGAATGGAGGGACAGAGAAGTTAAGTAACTTCCCAAGGTCACACAGTACCTAAGTGGCAGAGGCCAGATTGAATCTAGGCACTTGGGATCTGGGGTTTGTGCTGGTAACCACTGCCATACACTTGTCTTGAGACTGGAGGCTCTACCAATATTGCCCTAATAGCCTTCTATTTTTACCCTCTAGGCACTCCACCATTTCCCAAGAGAGCGTGGAGGTCCAGCAAAGGCCCATCTTAATGTTCAGAATATTCTTCTTCTTTGCTGTCTTGTGGCACTTCTAGAAGGATCACATGCATGCTCTGTGTCAGTTATTTTGGGTCAAAATTGTTGACCAAACACTTCACTTAATTGTGATAGAAGAGAGTGTCAGGGAAATAAGTCACCAGCCTGGAGTATGCCATTAAGACTGAGGAGAGCCAGGACTGGCACTTGTAGGCATAGTTCAGGCCAACAGCAGCGCCTCTCAAATTCTGGGTTGAAACCCTTTAGTGGCTTGGGATATTGTGAGTGGCATTCTTTAAAAATAATGAAACAGAACAGAACTGAACAGGACATGTCAGAGTGTATTACATGTGATATGGGTAAGTTATGTGTGTGGATATATATTTAGGTCATGCCAAAAATGTATTTCTTATTGTGGCTTGTGGTAAAAAATGTTTGAAAAAACTGGACTAGAGCAGCCTTTACTGTGCTGACCATCTATGGCTGAAACAATATTCGCTGTACCGTTTTGCTCTCTGATGAACGTCTATAAGTGTCTGTTGTGTACTTTAACTATCAATGTATTTGCATAGTGCATGGGCACTGAATGTGGTGTACCTGTGCATCTGAAGCTTGGACCAGCAATCTGCTTGAGGTTGTGATTTGGGGAGTCTGTGGCAGGTAGAAGGTAGGGTGTCAAAGCAAAAGCTTCAGCAGGAGACAGAATCACCTGGGGCGAGTGTATGGATGAGCAAAGAGGAGCTGAGGGTAGAACCCTGGAGAACCACTCAGCTCAAAGGCGGGAATGTAGGAAAAGGAGTTCACCAGAATCACTGCGATGGAATAGAGAGAGGTGGGAGCAAAACCGGGGGTGTGTTGGCAAGGAGAGGTTCAAGATTGTCAAATGGGGCAGGAGGTCAAGTCAGGTAAGAGCTGAAAAGCACACATCGAGTTGAGCAACACGGAGTTCGCTGATGACCTTGGTCGGCTGCACTGCAGAGGGCTGAGCAGGAGCAGGGAAGACAGGGGCATGGGGAATAGATAGCTCTTACAAAACACTGGAAGTGAAAGGGGGAGGGCAAGAGGCCATCGGCTAGACAGGGTGTTACAGAAACGTGAATCCCGTCGACACTTGGAGGGTTAGAGAACTCAGGTTTTATTACACCGGCCGGCCCAGAGGAGTTAACACTCCAAGCTCTGGACCCCGTCTGTAGGTTTTCACAGGCTTTTATAGGGTTTTAAGTTTCAATTAAATTCGTGCCATATGTAAATGAGGTATTAGAAGTGGACCAATCAAGAGTGAGCTTTTGGGAACCAGTGGAATTTTAGGGGTAAGTTTCGTTTTCCTAGAAGCAGGCTGTTTCACAGAAGCGCAGAAGCAGGAAGGCAGTGGCCCTGCCTGGGAGGTCTTGCTGGTCCCTTTGTGGGCTTTGCCCCCTTCAAAGGGATAACTGGCTTTACAGAGACAAACTATTCCACAGGCTGGAGGAAGGTGTAGGGATACTAAGTCTTTGTTGAAAGAGATGAGATGAAGCTGTAGATTTCTCCTCCTGCTTTTCATCATCTCTAAACAGTCAGGTAAGAATATTTGAGACAAAATTCTAGAATTGCAACAAAGGCTGCTATTGGCTCTAATTATTTATGCAAGCAATGGCTAAGTTTATTTTGGAATTATGATTCCAAATTGTAGTGCATGATAAAATCAAAGGCCCAGAATTAGGAAGGGAAAAAAGGGGGATGAAACAGTAGCCCAAAGAAAACAGCACTGATAATGCTGTTGACAATACTGCCACTCTCACTCCGTAAAGAACAATGAAATAATGGTGTGAAACAATTTTCAGAATACAGATATTCTGAAAACTGAAAATGCTGTGAGTAACTGATAGAATCCTAAAGAACAGATGACTTTTTTTTTTCTGCTTTCATAATGAAAACCAGACTTAAAATTACTTTTTGTTTGTCTTTTCACTTTATCAAATCTTTGAGGGAAATCAGGTGCCAACATCTTATCACTGACTTGTCTTACTCAAGAGTTTTCTGTTGAGGTTTGTAGACCTTGGAGGCTGAAATTATCACAGTCTCAAGGTAGATTACCAAGTATTGCATAAGTATTTCAACAACTAGTCTTTCATGGGTAAGGAAATTTGCAGCTGAGTATAAACATTTGTAGTTAGTCCTCGTTTCCCTGGGGAGTTAAGAAAGCCCTGGGACCCCTGGTTGTCACCATTTCTAACAACCCTTGGGTATAAACATCCTTTTCAGGGATAAAGGACCTATATAATTCCTAAAAGAAACTTTCCCCAACTCAGAAAGCAAGTAAAACATGGCCAAGTTAAGAAAACACAAAGCTATGAAGAAGAGATATGCTCACAGCAGGGAGTAATTGCCTTAAGGCAGAAGGTAATCTCTTGTGCTCTAGAAAATTCTCAGACCTTTCAACTCACTAAAAATTCTTCAATGTTTTAAAAAAGTATATTTTTTAATTGAAGTGTAGTTGATTTACAGTGTTAGTTTCAGGTGTACAGCAAGTGATTCAGTTATACATATACATACATATATTTTTTTCTTTTCAGATTCTTTTCCTTTATATGTTATTACAAGAAACTGAATATAGTTCCCTGTGCTATACAGTAGGTCCTTGTTTATCTAATTTATATACAGTAACATGTGTCTGTTAATCCCCAACCCCTAATTTATCACTTCCTGCCCTTTCCCCTTTGGTAACCATACTTGATTTTCTATGTCCCTGAGTCTGCTTTTGGTTTGTAAATAGAATTTGTATCATTTTTTTTAGATTCCACATATAAGTGATATCATATGATATTTATCTTTGTCTGACTTACTTCACTTAATATGATAATCTCTAGATCATCCATGTAGCTGCAAATGGCATTATTTCATTCTTTTTTATGGCTGAATTGTATAAATATACCACATCTTCTTACCCAGTCATCTGTTAATGGATGTTTAGGTTGTTTCCATATCTTGGCTATTGTAAATAGTGCTGCTGTGAACATTGGGGTGCATGTATCTTTTCAAATCATAATTTTCTCCAGATATATGCCCAGGAGGGGGATTGCTGGATCATATGGTAAGTCTGTTTTTAGTTTTTTAAAGAACCTCCATACTTTCCTCCATAGTGGCTGCACCAATTTACATTTCCACCAACAGTGTAGGAGGATTCCTTTTTCTCCACACCCTCTCCAGCATTTATTATGTGTAGACTTTTTAATGATGGCCATTCTGACTGGTATGAGGTGATACCTCATGGTAGTTTCGATTTGTATTTCTCTAATAATTATAGATACTGAGCATCTTTTCATGTGGCCGTTGGCCATCTGTATGTCATCCAATGTTTTTGATTAACTACCATTTTTAAAAACTTGTTTAAGTTAGAAATGAAAGTGCTCTGAACAAATATATACATTAGTCTTACTGTTGAGAAATATCACTGGTTTTGCTGAATTTAGTCATCTATGTAAAGGGTTTCTGGTCTGGGAATAATTCCCTTGTTCCCAAATATTTTGTCTTCAATATTTGAAATCTGCAAAAACAGTAATTCTACTGTCTGTCAAGATTTGAACACTGAGTTTTGATTTTTCCAACATGGAGTCGTGTGTGTGTGTGTGTGTGTGTGTGGGAGTGGGGGTTATGGAATTCATTTCAAATGCAAATTATGTCCTTGGTGGAGCTATTGGATTTATAGGATGAGGAACTCTTGTTTAGGTCAACTCATAATTCCAAGTCAAAGTGACTCATTTGGGCATCTGAAGGTCAGTGTACCTGTGCCTGTGGAAAGAGACTAACTCTTCCCTGGCTACTTTTCTACAAGTTAGGATACCTAAAACCCTAAATTTCTTCTTAAATGTCTCTTAGTACTTGTCATTTTTGAAGTCATACATGAAAGCTAAATTTTAAGCACAGAGGAAAAGCATCTTATGCAGTGAGAAAAAAATTGACATAAGAAATTCTCAGAAAGAACTTAGTGAATTTTTATAAATCCTTTGAAGTTATTCTTGAATGACTGAATTCATTGTCCAAAGACTCAAAGTAAGGAGTTGGAATTTCCCACTCTGCCACACTCCTGGATCACAGGCACAATTTTCAAAACAATTGGTATAGCCAGACTCCAGCACCAGAATGAGGCTGAGGGTTTATATAGTTTCTCCTTCATTAAGTAAAAGTTTATCTGTTTTTGTTTCGATTGAAATTCTCTTGTTAGTCCAGTTGGTTAAAGCTGGTGCTGGCTAACTTGGCTAAGTGCCAGATGTCTGGAGGGAGACAAACTTACTCTGTGTGGGGAGATTTGATTTGCTGCCCTCCCGCCTCCTCCTCCTCCTGGCTGACAGAGTTCCATTTTGTTGAGGTGCTTGCCTTCTTGGCTCTGTGAACAGGGTTTAAAATGATCTACCCTCCGAGGCAAGTGAGGGTGGAGGTGATGTGGAGAACAGCCATCAATCTCTAGGAGCCAATCCGGGTAGCTTCATCTCCCTTCTCTGTGTAAGGTCGGTGGGAAACTTACCACTTTAAGGACAGCTGACTCTTCCAGGAGGGCAGCGACTTTTAGCCTTGACCCCTCTAATTATGAGAGGGGCCCAAGACCCACCTTATTTACACAATCCCCGCTAGATCTTTCCTTTCACTGTCCAAGACCAGACCTGTCCTGATGTTGAGCTTCAGGCATGGAACACTGGGAAAATCCCTTCTCAGGTTCTGGCTGGAAAACCCCAACCAAAGGAACAAAGCAGACACAAATCTGGGTAGAGCAGATTGGGGTACCAGCTGCAGAGCCAGAGGAGTCAGGACAAAGCTACTGACTACTTTTATTTTCATTGTCTGTAGCTGGGAGTCTAGGAGCCCACACAGAATCCTCTCTCCATGGTAGAAAGTATTTAGAGGAAACTGACTTGATTCTTTATTTTATCTCTGAGAAACTTATTTGAGTAGCTGCCAGTAACCTTTACCAGCTTAAAAAAAAGTTCATAAAAGCTACTTGCTTGTGTTTGAACATCTTTGTAGTTTCTTTCAGTTGCCTGAACAGAAATGTATTGTATATAGAATAGAAATACATTAGTGTCCCCCTCTTAATTTTACAAACATACACATGCAATTTTCTGTTTACAACTTCCCTCCTCATCTCCATGCCCTAAGCTTTATAATAAGCTCATTCATTTGTAACTCTACTTGGCTGCATGATGTTTTAAAAGTAGTTAGTGTTGTTGCTTTCCTAGCTAAAAAGAGGTTGTTTGGAAATAGTATTAGGAGAGAGGAAAGCTGGCTATGCAGGGAATACTAGAAATGTAAGGTCAGTAACCGCACTGACTCTTAGAGAAATGTTTGCTGTCAGAATGTCCCCAATTCCTTAGCCCAAGAGATGATCAGCCTCCTGCCCTTTAGATATAAAGATAACTTACTACTCTGCCTAGGATGACACAAGACACTGTGTAAGGGGAGAAAAACTGGTCTGAAGGGAATTCCTTGGGCGCGGTGATTGCCTGATTGCACAAACATCGCCTCGTCAATTTTTCTCACAATCCCTGAGGGGAAGTGGCGTGAATAGGAATGGTGTTTGGAGTGGCCGGGTGGGGCCGAGAGGGGAGGAGACACTTTCCTGCCATCCGAGGAGGCGGTAGGGAGAGGAAAACCTTTGCAAGGAACCTGCAGGCGCGATCCCTTCCCGCGTGCCCTGCCCAGGCGGTCGCCTGTCCCCGGCTGGGCCGGCCGAGGGCGCGGGAGGTGGCAGGTTTCGCGCGTTTCGGGACGGCGGGAGAAGCGCAATCCCGGCGTCCAGGAGGACAGGACACAGTGTCCAGGAGGACAGGACACGGTGTCCAGGAGGACAGGAGGCGCAGAGGACCATCCCTGGCATCAGACCCCACCCGCTACTCCTCTGGGTGTCTACACCCGTGCGCCCGCGCGTGTCTGCGCGCACACATTCCTGCCGCCGCTCGCAACTCCCACATCCCGGGCCCGCTGTCTGCCAGGCGCCGGATCCGCCTCCCGGCTGGACCGAGAGGGTCCTCGGCGGCGTCTTTAAGGCTTCGGTCCCCGCCCTACCCTCCTCCCCGCCCTCCCCCGCCTGAGCTCCTCGGTGTCGCCTCGGCTCCTCCCGACATCCCCACGAGCCTGGCGGTGGCGCGGAGCAGGTGCCGGCGAGCCCCTCGCATGCCGCTGCCCGGCCCGAGGTGGTAGCGGCGCCGGGCGCGCTCCGCCTGTCCCTCCTCCCGGCCGCACTAGGGCTCCGGCGCGCGCAGGGACATGTCGGTGGCGACGGGCAGTAGCGAGGCGACCGGCGGGGCCGGCGGCGGCGGCGGCGCGCGGGTTTTTTTCCAGAGTCCCCGGGGCGGCGCCGGTGGCAGCCCAGGCTCGAGCAACGGCTCGGGCTCCTCCCGGGAGGACTCGGCGCCCGTGGCCACGGCGGCCGCTGCGGGGCAGGTTCAGCAGCAGCAGCAGCAGCAGCGGCGCCACCAGCAGGGAAAAGTGACAGTGAAATACGATCGTAAGGAGCTTCGGAAGCGGCTAGTGCTGGAGGAGTGGATCGTGGAGCAGCTGGGACAGCTGTACGGCTGTGAGGTACCTGGGCGCGGGGCCGGGAGGGTCTGGGGCCTCCCTCGCCCCGCCGGGTTAACACAGGAATTCTCCAGGGCTCCGGCTCCTGGCCGCGCACTGACCTGGCTGTGCGGGACGCAGGGCTGGGAGAGCGGCGCAGCGCGTTCTCTCCCCACGGTGCCCTCTGGTACCAGGGCGCAGCGACTGGGACGCCTGGGTTCAGCTGCCTGGTGGCCGGAGAGCTCCGGGCCCCCTTGGTGGCCGTGGGGAGGGCTGGGTCTTGCTCAGTGATTTTCCTTTCTCTGAGCTCTGGGCGCTTCTCGGCTCCAGCTGCAGCTACCCGAAGTGGGGCTCGGAGGGACTCACCCCAGCTGCGCACAAGCCCACGAGAACAACACTCACTGCTGGGGTCCCGGCAGCCCCGATATTGGTGGAGAGGGAGCAGGGAAAAGACTGCAAGCTGCTTGACGAAGAGGAGAGGTTCTGGGGATCTTGGGGGCCCTACAGGTTCCTGAAATAATACATCGAAATCATGAACGGAACACTTTCCCTTTACCCGCCGGCCCCGACGCTTGTCCCCATAATTAGTCCTTGCATTACCAAAGCTGCACACGTTGGGCTTTGTTGAAGCAGCTTTCTTTTTTCCTGCCCAATTTCATTTCGTCCCGTTGATGGACGCAGAATGAGAGCCTTGGGCAACCTGGAAGTGTGCCTGGGTGGAAGGAAGGGAGCCTGCGGGTGGTGTGCGGGATGCCTGGAATCCCCCAGCTCCCCCTCCGCCAAGACATTTACTTCCCAGAGTTCAGGGGCTAAGCTTAAGGAAGTCTGATTGCCGTGTATACATTCGATGTAAGGAGAAATATTTAGAATAAGCTATATCAAACGTGTAGTAGAAAAAAATGAGTGAAGCCAGAATGATCTCCCATGAGTCTTTCATGACAGTAATTGTAAATGAAGCATTCTACTACTCTTAAGGGAGTGAAGTTTGGAAAGGGTGGAAGAAAGAAGAGGGTTAATAATTAAGGATGTGGCTTCTGAGTTAAAGATTGGTTGCATCCATAGGACTGTTACCTTCTTCAGCAAAAATGAAAGCCAGATGAACGCACTGGCTTTTCCACTGGTTTAGATTTCACACATTTTATGGCCTGTTGTGAATACATATTTTCCTTAACATTCTCATCCTGCAAGGAAGCAACATTCTCATTACAGGCTCCTGATGAATTATTATGATATAATGAAGCTTGACTATTTGACTAACGGGCTTGTAAAAATATAGTATTTCTCCAGACCAGCTCTTATAAAAAGCCATTTTAATTGCATAAATAAAAAGTGGCCAAAATAGAAAGTGTTTATGGGATTTTTTAAATAGGAAGTTGGCAAAACTCTTTAAAGAAACAATATATTTGATTTAGCTGGGATTACTTGAGGGGGATGGCTGTGCTCAGTCTTGCCCCTGTAGAATCCAATTAATTTTCATTTATTTCATACTGGTCTTTATACTCCATTTTGGGTTTGGAGAAGATTTGGGTTAATAGAGAAACTATTGTTGAGATTAACAATGCTTTAGCAATGCTCCTTTTATGGGAGACTAATTAAATGGAGCTTGGGAAAGAGCTCCAGCCCCTCAGCAGGTTGGCAAATTATGCGTTTTGAAAATTCTTCAGAATAATTGGGAAAAAATGAAGAATTGAAAGCTCATGGTATTAAACATATAGATTAGGTTCCTGTTTTAAAGGGTAAATATGACAAATCTTTTCCTTGTACTTCTCCCATTTCAGAGCTCAGCCTATAGCAAACAGCTAGAGATTTGAGAGGTTTTGTGGTAAAATGATACAGGATGCTATGTGCTGCCCGCTTGTCATTAAAATGTGGCAGGTATTTCTCTTCAAGTTGTTTGTTCTGTCATTGTTGATTGAAAAAATATTAAGTCATTGAGAAGGTTGTTGGCAATTTGTAAATTCTATGCTGATGGTACACCATCGAATAATAAAAAGCATGTGGCATAATAAGTAGCCATATAAAGGTTTGTTTTCTTCCATCAATTTCTCCACTGGCAGAACTCTATTTTTAGCCTCCATTCTCTGGTCTGGTAGCCTTTCCTTGCTGAGAGTTTCAAGTATTTCAGCCTCTGGTTTGTGAATCAGGAAGGACCCACCTGGCTTATAGCTCTGAATCTCATGAATATGAAGGTTAGGAAATGTTCTCTTTACAGTTAAAATTGGTAATGTTTCCAAATGTTTATGCCACGAACTTGACACCAAAAGCCAACTTGCCAGAATTCAAACTGGCCAGAGGCCTACGCTCTCTGCCAGGTTGAGGGAGAAGATGAACACGTATTTAATTTCAGAAGAACTTGCATCAGGCAGGTCAGCAGTTAGATGACTTGTCCTTTTCAGAATGGAAGACAGTGGTCTTTTAGAGTGGTGTAACGCATGATACTTTAAAATTAGAACGGAGTGGGAAAGAAGAAAGACACAGGATAACTTCCTGGCTGTGGTTTTATCTAGAAGTTTGCCCTGGCCGATAGGTTTTGTATGGAGAACAATACAAAGACAACATTTGCGAAGTACTTACTATGTATTTGACGCTGTTCAAGGCCCTTTGTACGCACTGATTCATTTAGTCTTTACAACAACCTATATGAGGAGTGTGCTGTTATTATCTCTGTTTTACAGACGAGGAAACTGAGACATAGAGCGGCTAAGAGGCTTTCCCAAGCTCACATAGCTGCTAAATGGGAGAGGGTTGCGGGTGGGGGTCAGAACCCAGGCAGTGTGGCTCTGAGTCCTTATTCTAACCTCCAGGCCTGCCGGTAACTCTGCAGGGTCTCATGCAAGAGAACAGATGGAAGCCCTCAGAGCATATGTCTACATATTTAAAAACTATGAATCAAGCTAATGAGCATTTATGTAAGATGGGTTCTATCCTCCAACCTTGACAACAGTATCTTCATTTCAGCCTGGAAGGCTAGGTCTGAACTTTGAATTCTCAAGACTTCCCAGAGCTCGGAGCTGATTGGGAGGATCTTCCCCTGGTCCAGGGCCTGCTTCTCTTGGCTTTTCACCTGTGATACAGTCTTACCTGGTGAAGAGCGTTGGGTCTACTTGCACAACCAGTCTGGCCACACCCTCTGCCACCCCTTAACCATGCCTCTGGCTCCTAGCAGTGGCAAAGTCCCCAACTTGGGAGGCCAGACCTGGGAGGAGCCTGTTCATGCCTTGGAAATGTCTTGGTATTTGATCAGGGAGACCTGGGGACTTGGACTGTAGCCTAAAACCAGATGGAGGGACACTGGTTCTGGATGGGTAAGTCCATTTGGTCCCAGGAACCCTGTAAGAAGGGAGTGTGGCCGGAGGGGGCCCAGGGTTATGGTCCCTCTTACCCAGTCTGAGGGTGGTATCGTTAAACACCACATCACACAACCTTTTGGTTACATAAATAAATGTTTTTTGTAGATTCTAAAATGATTGTGTGTTTATAGTCATTTTCCACTTAACCTTTTTGTACAAGTAGTTCCATTTTCACCTAGGAATTTGACTATAATGGAACTGAAAGGTTAAATCTATATCTACATTTTAAATATTTCTGTTTTAAGACATTTTTATATCTCTTCCAAACTCTGATGGTTTTTAAGAGCATTTGAAATCTGGCATAGTGTCTACTTTGACAAGTATTGCAAGATGACTTACTGGATAAGTCATATCAATTTCTCCTATCTTGCCCAGCATCACGATAACATCTGTACCTCCAGTTTTGCAATTTGATTTGCTTTGGAACTAAAGCCTGTTATTAACCTCAGATTACTGAAACGCCTGCAGAAGCCTAGCCATAAACAGGCTTGTGCACGGAGGGTGTCTTACTGGGTTATCCTGACTGTCTGTTTAGGAGGTCTCTCCTTTTGCTACAGCTTGTCTACATTTTAAAAAGTGGTTTCCAGCACATTACACCTTTCGTCTTCCCTTACTCCCTCCCATCCCCATTCTGTAAGTCAGTGGGTTTTAAAGGTTTTTTGATTTTCCAAAATTGCTGGTTATGACCTTCTAAATTGACTTTGTAACACATTTTTGGGGATTGGGATCTGCCATTTAAAAAATCCTGCTGCCGAAAGGGAAAAGGCTGAACGTATGTAAGAGAATTAGCTGACATTCACTGAGTGCTTTCTGTGTATCAGCTATGGTTCAGGTACTCCTAGTAACAATCCCTGATATTCCCATTTCATGGATGGAGATGTGGAAAAGTTAGGAAGTTGCTCCAGGGCCCTCAGCTGGGACGTGACTGAGCAGGGCCGTGTCCAGGAAGTCAGGTGTACGTTTATCACTGCTTCCCGAGGCAGGACAGAGCTGGCACCTTCTGTGAACCCTCTTCAGGTTGCCTCCTCCCCAGATGCAGCTGTTGTAGCTTCTGAGTTGACCAGTATTGCATTTGGGGGAGCCCTGGTGTCAGTGGGTTTGTTCTTGTACCTGGATCAGGCCTCTTGTTTTCAGTTCAGGTCCTTGCTTTGTATCTCGATTCCCGCCCTGCAACCTCAAATTAGCCTGCATTGATGCTTTGTTAGCACCTCAGCTGGAAGGCAGAAACTGCTGTTTAGAACATGATTTGTGGATTATTTGGTAAATCCCCATTTGGATAGGTATTTGAGAATGAATAGACTTTTAAACAAAACTACTTAAAAAAAAAACTCCATAAACTGAATCTGTAAAGTATTAAGGAATAAATTAAACATGTTAAAAGTCTATGAATAAAAGAATTCTCAACTGCCAAAGGAAGAAAAGAAAACTGTACTTAACATGTTTCTCTGTAGAACAGTTGTTAGGGAACTCTGGGGTGGAGGCAGTGGGGACAAGAGTAAAAACTTGGAAGCAAAGTGAACCGAAAGGTGAATTGTGGCCCCAGCATTTAGTAGTGCTTAGAGGTTAGGCAATTTCCATAACGTCTCTGAGCCTCACTTTCCCCCAGTGTTGGAGGAAATCATTCTGGCTGCTTTGCAGGGTTGTTTTGAGGACCAAACGGGCAAGACACGGAGCTGGAACGTAGCTGGTGTTGTAGTTTACCAGAACCAGCCACTAATTGTAGGTCATTCTCTATGATGTGGGAGAGGGCAGGAGGGGGTTAGGAAAACAAAGTATTCATACTGATTTGGTGGTAGAATTTGGTGACAGGTGTGTGGATATTTCAGGGTCAGAGGTGTTAGTGTGTCTTTGAAATTGAACATGGGTAAATATTGGCTAGGTCATTCTCTTTTCTCCTAGAGTCTTCCTCATTCTGGAAGTTCCTTTGGATTTTCGTGTATGTGGAGAGAAGTGAGGCATCAACAATTTGATGGCAGGATCGGCCTTAATTTTCTTTGTATACGCCTCTAATAGAGCACAGTTCTTCAACCATCAAGCATTTGTTTGACTAAATGATAAAGGGCCAGCCTTCAGAGAACCTTTTTAAAAGTCACCAGTGTTTTAGTATCAGATTAGTTGGTGGTGTTTCTTCATCATAGTCATGGCTCAGGAAAAAAAGTCGATCTATGGTTTTGTTAATAATCCATACCAGGCTCCTGCATCATTACTGTTTTTATTTCATCATTATTGAAAAGTACACCTGTCTTCATCGACTAATTTGTTCGCAACAGGAATTTAAAGACAGTAGTTGCAGCTAATTGATTTTTAAGCTTAGATTGAGAGAATGCTTTTCAAAAGACTCCCATCCTCCCTTTTCTTTTGCTTCTACTCTGCTCGCTGCCACAATCGTTCTAAGATCTTTCTCACCCCATGACGCCTACTCTTTATCCACCGCAACCTGATGTCAGCTCCCGCCCCAGCTTCCCTGAGGACCTTCCCGTTTCTCAATCCAGTGGGTTTATGGGTCTTTATTTCACTTGACTTTCTGCGGCTTGAGGTGCCCTTCACCATTTCCTTAGGGAGCCTCTGGCCTCTGAGGCAGACCTCTCCTGGGTCTCAACTTCATCTCTAGCTACTCTTCTAGACTCCATTCTGAGTTTTCTTCTTCTGCCCGCCTCTTCAGTGATGTCTCACCAGGTCTTTGGGCCCCTGCTCTGTGCTCTCTCTTTTTTTTTTTTTTTTTTCGCTCTTGCATCCTCCTTCTGGGTGATATGACTATTCCTGTGGTTTCAGTTGCTGTCCATATGCTGACAGCTCTTCAATCTATATTTTTAGCCCAGATCTGTTTTCTGAGACTTATTCAGCTGCCCCATGGGAACCTCATATTCAACTGGTCTGCAAATGGGCTTCTCATCTTCCTCTGCAAACCTACTCTCCTTCCTCAGTTCCTTGGGTGAAAGGTGGGCACGCTGTCCATAGATGTCCCGGCCAGAGATGATGCTGGTGTGTTTCTCTGGCCTTTCCCTGCGGGTCACGCCCAGCAGTCGTGAGGTCTTGTTGCTGCTTGCTCCTCAGAGCTCGGGAATCTGACTCCTTGACGTCTCACCACCACTGCTTTAGTCCAGCACCTTGTAATTTCTTGCTTGTATTATAGCAATAGACACTCTGGTCTTGTGTCCCTCAAATTACTGCTGCGGCTAGCGCTGGCACCAGACTGCCACCACCCCTCGACCATCGCTGCTATTATTACAACTTTGAGGCTCAGTAGAGCTCAGTCGAGGACCAGGTGATGTATACATTGTATCTCCTGCAGTTGATCCTGACAGTAACTTCATGGGACTATTATCTTTACTTCTTCCAGTTACAGAGGAAGCAACTGAGGTCAGAGAAGTTGTTACTTGTCCTTGTCCAAGGTCACGCCGATTCCAAAGTCGCGGAGCCTCAGTTCTGCTATTGCTCCCAGCAGCTCTGTTCATTAAGTTGTTGCTGCACCCCTGTCCCTCATGAGCTCTCATCTAATCCTTGCGGTAACTCTGCAAGCTGTGTAGAGAAACTGAGGTCCAGAGAGCCTGAGTGACAGGTCCTGGTCAGAGGCCACATCACTCTCAAATGGCAGAGGCAGGAGTGAATCACTGTCTCTGGTTCCTGAGCGGGAGCCTCCTCCTCTGAGCCCTCACTGCCAGCTCTCCCTCACCCGAGGGGCTTCCAAGCCCCCCCCCCCCCCATGGCTGGAATGTTTCTAAAATCCAGGCTAGATCTAGTCATTCCCCACAGCCTTCAGGATACAGCCTGCAGCAGGGCTCGGGGGCTTGCTGCTGGCACCTCTCTGGTCTCATCTCTTGCCACTGACCCCCTCCAGGCCTCCTCAGTTATCAACCGAGATCCTATGGCAGGAACCCCTCCCCACTTGCTTCTCACTCTGCCAGAATCACTCCCTCCCTCCTCCTCCTCCTTACCCGCCCACCTCCTACCTGTTCTCCTCCAGGAAGCCTCTCTGATACATGTCATCACTGGCAGGCTGGCTGACAGGCCTTTGCTGACAAGTGCATACCTCTGTCTTGGCACCTTTCTGTAATCCTGTCTCCTGGGCTGGTGATAGCTTCTTGAGGGGAGACTCTTCTGGTCCCTGCAGCCTTGGTGCCTCTCACACACCTGGCTGCACTTAGGTGTCCAGGACCTGGCTGTCAAGGGAGTGACACAGAACCTGGCCCTGTAGACCAGCTGGCAGCATCTTCCAGTGCCGTTGCATTTCAGAAATACATACCCCAGATTAACTGCATTAATGTGATTTGGCTCTGCCCATATTAAAAACGTGCTCTTCTGTCATTAACTTGGAAGGTTCTATTTCATGGTTATGGATTATATCCATGCGGTTTTTTGAAACTGTGAACTAAAAGGAAGTTGTGATGGAATAAAGCACAGATGCCCGGACGATTGAAGTCTTCAAAGGAAGTAATCACACGTTATTGCCATTCTTCTCTGTAATTTTAATTTTTCACTATGTACATGAATACTATTTTGTCTGCACAGTAATTGTTCATTTCTTTGGGAGTGGAAATGCTTGCTGTGCGAGGAAGGGATGAGTGCTTTCCCATTAGTAGATAAGATTCAGAGCGACAGGCTCATGCAAGCTTGATGGAAGGAGGAGTGAAAGCCAGGATTCTTGCCTCTGCTTAAAAGTTTGGGCCAATAAATTCTCACAGGGTTTTTCTTAGTCAGCACTGGCAGTTTGGAAATCTGTGCCACTGCATAAAAATTCAGAAAAAAGAAGAGGCCAGAGTGGGGATTAGTCTCTAAAACATCACTTTATGGTTGAGAAAAAATAATCAGAGAAAGTCTTTTCCTTTTTGAAAGAATCTTTAAAGCAAACTGGGGAAAGAACCATGGAGGGCAGGAATATCCTTTCGTTCATTCACTCATTCATTCCAACAGATATTTACATAGATGGGGAGGGGAAATAGGAAAACTTCATCCTTTTAAACCGTGTAAGAGAAAAAGAAGTGGAGGAATCCTTTCTGTTACAAGAGGAGCATGGAAGTGTCCATATGATGGGAAGCCATTTGAGGTCAGCATACAGTTGTGTTAGTGTTTTCAATACATTTATTTACTGTATAGTGGTTGTGCTCTTTTTCCTTTACTTGAAGCCTGTTTTCAGGAAAGGGTATCATAAATTCATTGAAAGTATAATGCAAATGATTAAAAACACTTGAATTATCTTTCATTTTAATAGGAGGTAAGGTGTTGAGGAAGAAAAAGTCATCACTTTAATAGCTGAATTTTGG
This sequence comes from Camelus dromedarius, assembly GCF_036321535.1. Lineage (NCBI taxonomy): Eukaryota > Metazoa > Chordata > Mammalia > Artiodactyla > Camelidae > Camelus > Camelus dromedarius. Next base: position 14,426,055 of record NC_087441.1, on the reverse strand, counting down.
GAGTTCATAAACCAGGGCTGTATCATCTATGGGTTGTGGAGCTTTGTTGGCATCTATGAAATCTATGAATCAAAACATGTCCGTTGTTCCCAGCATGATGTTGTGGGAAGGGCATGGGCCTGTGGAACCCTGTTCTAGGTTCTAGGTGACCTTGGCAAGTCATAGTCACAACAGGCTTTTGTTTTCCTCATCAGAAAAAAAAGAAAAAAGGGAGGGAGGTCTAGAGCTTTCAGGCTCTAACCTTTAAAGATTTTATAACAAAGCTGGCCATGCATTGGGAAAAATGAGATTAATAAAGAGAGGGTGATATTTGAAGCAGTAATAGAGAGTCTTTCCATCTCAAAGCCAACCTGAGACCATCGGACTAGTTCACCAAAGGATCATCTGATTTACATAGCTGATTTCAGGAGCTGAAGTGAGTGTATCCATCCTTCCCTTGGGTGATCTCTTGTGTGACATCGCTTGGATGGAAAGGGTCAGCTGGAGAATTTTTTTTTTTTAAATCTTCATTCCCCTCCAGCTTTCCTACCCACTGTTGACTTCCAAGTTAAATTTGAAATCTAACAGTACAGATACTCATAGCTTCCCTATCTGCCTTTTTTTTTTTTTTTTTTTTTGCATTTAATTGGGTTAACCTTTAAGAAGAGCTGGCATATTTGACTTAAGGCTTTTAGGCATATAATTTATAATTTTGGCTGTTAGAGGCCTTTCCTGTTCTTATTATTTGTCCTTTATCTTGGCAGCTCATAATTAACTAATGGTGGTGTTTATTTTAACTTGAGAAAGATTTGTGTTGAGATATAAAATGAGCATCTGAGAGAGAAAAGTGCAGCAGCTTTAGGAAATAAATTTTTAAAAAGGCAAAGACTACAAATTAGCCTAAATAAGAGACTGATTAAATCTGTACTAAACAAATTAATTTGCACTGGGGAATTTATTCCTAGAATGTCACTATAGTTGGTTTTAGAACTAACATGACAGGATAGAAAAAAGAAATTAAGATTTTTTCATAGACAGTTCTGGTAGGAAGTAGAAAGGAGAACTGATTGCTCTTTATAATATTTGTTTATTTTGTTTCATGCTAGAATCCATAAAGCACCATCAGATAATTCCATTCAGTCCATGCAAAAGCTCTGTGATGTAAGCAGTTACCCTGTTTTTGAAATGAGGAAATTGAGGCTTAGACGGGCTTAGTAACACGCCCATGTTTAGATTGCCAGTAAGAAGAGGAAAACTCAGACTTGGAAACCTTGGAAGCCAAGAACATCAGTTTCACCTTCACTCTCTGATCATTTCCATGTATTCTAGCATGTTTGGTCAATACACTGGGCAAGCCTTTTCTGCTTAACTTATTTGATGTACTTCTAAATATATTGTATCTTAGTTGAACAATTTATAGTGTTCTGGGTTTTGTTTTTTTTTTTTTTGATGGACCATTTACAAGATTCAGCTGGTTCTTTAGAAAAATTCAAATCCATCCGTTCTCGACTATACATCACAGTTAAGTGTGCTACTTACTTCTGATGGCCAGGTTAGTTCTGAGTCTTTCTGCTCTCCGTCTATTCGATGGAATTTTCAGGTAAAAAGTTGGAAACTCACTTTAAATAAGCCATAGGATACAGAGTGGGTATTTTATCCTACATGTTTGAAAATACCAAATATTACCATTGACATGAATACAGTAAAGAAATTATGCTTCATCAAATTAAAATGTGAACAACCCTTAACTTCTTTTGTTTCTGCAAAAGGATGTTTTTGCATAGCCACTTCACTGGTTTCTGCAAATATTAATTGAATCAAACCTGTTTCAAGCCAAGCAGGTAAAGTGCTCAATTTTCAGATTGGTAAAGATGGCTCTTCTGCTGAGTTCTAGTGAGCTAATAATACTCCACATAACAATTCTAATTAGTCAACTGGTTTTTCTCCTATTTGCGATGGGGTGTGGCAGCTTTCTGACAAGTCAGAAGAAAATGAGTCACTGATTTGGTACTAAAACATGATTATGCTTGCTATAATGAAAACGCACTACAAATATTACAACTGAAAAAAGTAACATGTACTATCTGGTAGACAAATGCCTTTTGTTAAGCTGAAATATTCCATTTCTTCATCAAATCCCAGATGGTTCAGCACTCAGTAATCTTATGCCAGAAGCATTTTATATGGATGGATGTTGAGATAATGGAAGTGTGTGTGAGTGTGTGTGCGTGTCTGTATCTAGGTAAACAGACAGACCATCACCCAAACGAGCCTGAGACTTTAAAAGCATTTAGTTGTCAGTCACGCCTCAAACTTCTGGGATATCCCCATGTTAAACTTTGGAGAGGGACTGTGGGCTGCATTTAATAACTGAAAGATCCTTAGGTTGAGTTAACTCCATTAAAGAAGAAGAAAAAGAAGAACTCGTTTCTTTATCCTTTACACCCTACTATAAATTGTCTTGCATAAAGCAATTTAAAACAGCGAGGGAGGGCAAAGAATGAGATACAGATAACGTGTTGAACAGTAAGGTCAAATTCAAATTCTCAAGCCAGCCGTTATAACTAGGGCACTGACCACTCGGCTGCCTCCGTGGGTGCGAGGCTGAGCTCTGAGCAGCCCGGGTGGGTGTGGGTGTGGACTTCGCCTTCCTCCCAAGGAACTTAGGTGATCTTTTTTAAGTCACAAAATAAAAACAAACTGAAAAGTTTTTAGATATGGTTTCTTCCTGGTGGTAGGAAATAGGCTGTCTCATCTAAGAGACCCCTGTTGGTTTGGATCATGGTTCTTTTTCCGTCCTTTTTGCAGGACATCATCTTTTAAGATAGCCTCTCCCATCTCCCTGGGGAAGGACTGGACGTTGTCTGCCCAGAAGGACAGGGGAGACTCTCCCCACCTGCCTTTATTCGCAGACTGGTCATGAGCCGTCATCCTTGGCTTCCTTTAATTTCCGCCTTTAAATAATATAGCTCTCTCAGGGATGTTTTGAGTATTAATGTCAAAAAATCATCCTAAGAAAAGCCCAGGATATTTATGAAAGCGCCATTAGCAACAGCTGCGATCTTTTTGTCATGATTAATTCCGCCTTATTAATACATATATTCAAATGAAATGTAGGTCCTTTGGCCAAATAGAGAGAAGAGGCTTTTGAAGGTTTGTTTTGTTTTGTTTTGTTTTGAATAATTTTTGGTGGGCTTTACACCTTGATTGAAAATTTGAATCACACACCAGCTTTTGTGAATGTAGAATAATCTAATTAATGTCTCAGCATGAAAAAATCTTCTTATTGGGTTGCTTCAAGAGAATTACCTTTTTAATTCAAGAGAATTATCACGTCTGAGTTACGTGACGATAGATAACATACATTCTGGATATAAATCTTTTTCATAGGATATCTTTTTTATATGCCTAGAAAAAAGACTGCAAAGACATAATAACTACAAATAGGGCTTTTTTAGTGTTGTTACGGGTAGTTTTTATTTTATGTTTTGAACAATGAACGTGTTTTCCTTTTATTAGAGAAACTTAATGTTATTTTTGAAAAGAGGTGGGCGTGGGATCTTGCTGTTTGTTGTCACCATAGCAAAAGGGCTCCTTGCTCTTCTGTGACGTGAGCTCTTTTTGTCACACAGCCTGACAATGTTCAGAGCAGCTTTTGGGGTGTTTTGCCTTCTCTTCTTTTTGAGATAGCCAAATGTTTTTATTTTTTAATTGCAAATAATTAAGGGAAAAAAATGAACCGACAAGTTTGTTTGATTCTTTATATTTTTCAGAATAAGTAGTGGTCATGCTTTTGGAAATTAGGGTGTCTGTATTTTGGGTGGAAAGACCATCTCATGGTGCCACCAACCATGGGGCAGAAGGAAGGTTAGATGGAAGAGAGGATCACCTTTTATCTTCTTTCAGGAGCCCATCCCCATCCTCCTGCTTGAGGAGGGGCTTTCTTCATCTTCAGCCTTTCCTTCATGTCCAGAGTCATGGAGCTGTCTGTACTCTTAAGGTCTGTGCATTTCAAGTATGTAAATGTTATAAAGTACTGGACACCATACACACAAGACGCTCCCTCCCTGTCTCTTCCTCCCTTTGCCCAGATCTAACTGGGAGCTTGTCAATACTTTTTGTCCACATTTTGTCACTTTCTGCTCCCCCCAACCCACTGCTGTGTCACTGCCTCCCCTTTCTGCCAAGAGGGCTCATGCCCTCGGGTTTCTGAGTCCCTGGTTCCCATCCCAGTTCTCGTCTTTTGTGCTGTCAGCAGCGTTTGACCGCCCTGCCTTGTAGAGCCGCTCCATCCGTCATCCATCCATCAGCGCCCCCCGCCCTCCGCCCATCATCCCATCAGCCACTGTGTGGTCCATCTGTTCCTTTCTCCAATATCCATCCATCATTCCTTGCAACCACCTTCGACTTGGCCCACTTAAAAAAAAACTTTATTTTTTTAGATGGTTTTAGATTTGCAGAAAAATTACAAAGATAGTACTCCATGTACTTTGCAACCAGTTTTACTTATTAGGAACATCTTAATTTAGTGTGGTATGTTTGTTACAATTAATGAACCAGCATCCATACATTATTTTAACTAAAATCCACACTTTATTCAAATTCCTTAGTTTTTACCTAGTGTCCTTCTTCTGTTCCAGGAGTCCATCCAAGATACCACATTACATTTTAGTTGTCATGTCTCCTTAGACTTCTCTAGGCTATGACAGTTTCTCAGATTTTCCTTGTTTTTTAATAACCTTGACAGTTGTGTGAAGTACTGTTTAGGTCTTTTGCAGAACGCTGCTCAAATGGGATTTCACTGATGTTTTTCTTATCATTAGACGTGAATTATGGGTTTGGGGGAGGAAGGCCATAGAGGTAAAGGACCGTTCTCATCACATCCTGTCAAGGGGCTTCCTATCAACATGACTTATCACTGATGGTGCTAACCTTGACCACCCGGCTGGCGTAGTGTCTGTCAGGTTTCTTCACTGTAAAGTTACTCCCTCTCCCACTTTCCGTACTGTATTCTTTGGAAAGAAATCACTATGAGCTCTCCGTTCTTAAGGAAAGGGGAATTATGCTCTAACCCCTTCTGTTTCTACATAATTTGTATGGAATTCTTCTGCCTGGGACATTCGTCTCCTCTCCTCCATTTGTTTATCTAGTCAATAATTTATTTAAATCATTATGAACTTGGGGGTATTTATTATGTACTTTGGGTTAAAAGTCAGTGCTTCTGTATTTATTTTGTTGCTTAAATTGTTCCAACTTTAGGAGCTGTTTCAATTGGCTCCTTTATTATGTTTGACAAACTCCCATCATTGTGTGTGTGTATATGTGTTTAATACTTCTTCTCTTTCTGGTACTACAAGGTGTTCCAAGTTCATCTTGTATATTTCTTGTCCCAGGCGTAGAATCAGCCATTTCTCCAAGGAGATCTAGTTCCTTTTATTGGAAAGTGGTATTAGAAACCAAGACATGGATACTCAGTGTGCTTGTGGCTACTGGGGTGTCATTATTTCCAGGGTCTCTCAGCTGTCAGAGTAAGGAAATGTATGCGTGTATACTAACCTTTGAATGTACATGTGTCTGTAAATATTTCTATAAGTGACCATCAGTATCTGGATTAAGCAAACATGAGTTCAAGATGATGTCTTCAACTCTAATCTACTACCACATGGATTAGCCTAGCCTCTTTCTCTTGCCCATCTGTAAATTCTCACTCCATCAGTGAGACACGTGGGGTTCCCACCACCTGCCATCCATTCACTTAGTTGTTTGATTGTGGCATACATGTATAGCAGTGTCAGAAACATTAACACACACCCCTCGGAAAACAGCGTTATCAGCTAGAGTGCAGTGCTTATGTGCAGTTCACCTTGCATTTAGACTTAGACTCTACTGGTTTCCAGTTACTTAGGTCAGCACCTTTTCCCCATAGTGCCTTCAGTGGGCTTGTTTCATACATTTTTAATATAGTTACATTGTTTTGTCACATTCTGCATTCCATTTTGGGATTCCCCAGTCTCTTAAATTATTTTTAAAAAATTTGCATACTTGAGATTTATTCTTTGTCTCCTAGAGTTCTATATGTTTTGACAAATACATGGTGTCATGTATCCACTCTTACAGTGCCATATAGAATAGCTTCATCACCCTAAAAAATCCCCTGTGCTTTACCCATTCAGCCTCCCCCACTTCTCCCTGAGCTCCTGGTGACCACGAATCTTTTTGCCATTGCCACAGTTTTGCCTTTTCTAGAATGTCATATAATTGGAACCATGTAGTATGTAGCCTTTTCAGGCTGTCTTCTTCCATTTAGCAATCTGCCTTTAAGATTCATCTACCTCTTTTCATGACTTGATAGCTCATTTCTTTTTATAGCTGAATAATATTCCATTGTGTACTCAAAGGCACGACAATTCCATAGCTGGAAGGACATCTTGCTTGCCTCCAGTTTTTGGCAATTATGAAACAACCTGGCATAAACATTTGCAGACCGGCTCTTGTGTGGATATAAATTTCAAGTCATTTGGGTAAATATGCCAGATATACTTTTAAATGCTAGGGACGCAGATGTTAGGGATGTGGCAGGGAACCAGAGAGGCAAAGTCCCTGTGCTCTAAAACCAAATACCATAAACAAGACAAAATGATTTCAGCTTGTGAGAGATGCTGTGAAAGAAATAAAACAGACTAATGGGATAAAGAATAAATGACTGTGGCCAGGTTGATGGGACCAGGAACGGCTTCTCTGAGGAAGTTTGTTGCATTTGAACCAGGACCTAAATTACAAGGGATGTCACCAGCTGTGCAAAGACCCAGGAAGCCGAGCTTTCTCCCAGTGGGCTCAGTCAGCGCTGATGGAACCTGACATGGTCAAAAGACTAGGGACAGAAGAAAATGTGAGATGAGATCATGAATGAAAGTATTTTTTGAAAAACTTTTTCTTGTAGTGTAACATACAAAATACACAAATCCTAAGTGTGCAGGTTGACCAATTGTCTCAAGTTGAACCCACAGTGTAATCACCATCCAGGTCAAGAAACAGAACATTACTAGCACCACAGAAGTCCCTGTTGTGCCCTCTTTCCACCGTTAGCTCCCCACCCACCGCCTGCAAGGTAATCTGATTGCCTTTTAAAATAATTTTTATGTCTGTGTCTTTTGTTCAATATTGTGTGAGATGCACCCAAATCATTGTACGCCATTGAGATTTGTTCACTGGAGTTGCCATATAGTATTCTATGTGCAAATACATCACAATTGGGTTTTAATCTGTTCTGCTTTTTATGGGCCCTGGGGAGATTTCCAATTTGGGATTATTCTGAATTGAGCTGCTGTGAACATGATCGCACACGTCTTTTAGTGAACATATGTCTGCATTTTTGTTGGGTTATAGCCATAGCGGTGAAATTGCTGGCTCGTAGGGTAGGCATATGTTCAGTTTTGCTAGATACTCCTAGACAATTTTCCCAAGTAATTATAGACCTACATTCCCACCACAGTATCTGGAAGTTCCAGTTGTTTCACATCCTTGCCAACACTTGGTATTTTCACTTTTTCATTTTAACCATCTGTTAGGTATATAATGTTATTGCAGTGTGGTTTTAATGAAGTTCAGTCCTTTTTCATGCTCATTGGCCCTTTGGGTAGCCCTTTTGTGAAGTGCCTGTTCAACTCTTTTGCCCATTAAAAAATAAAACTTTGGATTGGGTTGTCTGTCTTACTGTTTTTTTAATGTATCCTGGATACTAGTCTTTGTACATCCTAGATATCAGTCCTTTATCAGAAATATGTGTTTTTTAAAAAAGAATGTACCTGGTGAACACAGCCCCCCAGGGGCTATGCTTCCATCTCTGTTTGGCAGCTAGTTGCTGGTGTGCTCCGTCCTGCCCTGTGGGCAGGGCTGAGGCCTCCTCGATCTATGGGGACAAAGCAGGGACAGGCATGAGTGGCTTCCAGGCTCTTGTCCCTCCTAGGATCCATCCCACATTCCCTTGACCATAGCCTGCAAAACTGAACAGAACTGGGACCTTTCTTCCAGCTCTGAACATTCATTCTTTTCTATTCATGTTTGTTCGTTGGCCTTTGGTGCTGGCAAGTAACTTACACTTAAAAGTTTTTCTGGTATTCTTTTCTCTTATAATAAAATAAAATATTCCAGAAAAAAAGAAATATGTGTTTTAGTATTTTCTCCCACTTTGTGAATTGCTTTTTTCACTCTTTTAATGTTTAAGTGTTTTTGGTGAACAGAAGTTTGTAATGTTGGTAGTCCTGTTTACCAGTTTTTTCCTGGTTAGTGCATTTGCATTCTGTTCAAGAAATCTTTGTCTGCTCCAGGGTCACGAAGATGTTCTCCTCTATTATCTTTTGGATCCTTTGTGTTTTACCTTTGGTAATTAGATCTGTAATATGTCTGAAGTTGATGTTCGTGAATGGTATACTGTAGGGATCCAGATTCAGTTTTTCCCATGGGGGCATCCAGTTGCCCCAGCACCACTCATTGAAAAGATCACCCTCTTCCCCACTGTGCTGTGGTCACAAAACAGGGGACCTTGTGTGTGTGGGTTTATTATAGATTCTGGGGAGTGTGTTTTCGTGCTGGGTGGGACCTTCCCAATTTCTTCACCATACTCCATCTCCAGTTCCTGGCACCGTGGCCCCTGTGCTGTAAATGGTCAGTAAGTGCCAGCTAGTTGATGGTCAGGTCTAAACCTGCCTTTCAGTAAGAATATGTGAAAACCCTAGGTTCAGGTTCAAAGAAAAGATACTAAGATTTCATTTTAGAGAAGACTTTACTTGACTAGTTAATAATATTTCTTCAACAGGGCCAGATATGAGTTTGGACAGGTCCTGCTGGCCTAAGTCCTAGGGAAGGCCAGTCAGCTTCAGACCGTCCAGTTGGTAAGGCCGCATCTGTGCAACGACCCAGCCAGCCACCCAATAAATATTTGTCACGGGCCTACTATAGGCCAGGCGTAAAGTAGAGCTATGAAATAATGGGATTCATTCCAGAATTTCTATTTTTGATTTTAGAACATTGGTTCTAAAATCTTTCTTTACAAATTAGACGCTCAGTGCAAGGAGGGTAATTTTTGGAATTTTCTTCTATTTCTGAGATAGCTTTGTTGTTCTATTATAGTTATTTAAAATTTTTGGTGTGTGACAGTCTGGGGTAAACATGCAACAAGCCTAAGAATTAGAGGTTTTATGTTGCTATCAGCTATTTTAAAACAAAACCCTACGAAAGAAAAGGGATTAAACAACAAAAAAATTTGAAGCACATTATTTCATCCAGTGAATTTAGTGAGCAGTGAGCTACTCTTCTTATTTTTGTAGTTTAGCATCAGCCCAAAGCCCACATTCAGAGAAACAGAGACACGCATTTTCAGGAGGTTGGCCTCGTGCCTAGGAGGGGAATCAGGATCTTATATCAGCTTGCCCTGCAAGTGGACCTTCTGCTGGGCGCTGCTCCTGGTGCCTGTCCATCGGGGACCTGTCAGTGGATGGCATGTCCATGGCCACCATCTTGCTCTGTTATGCTGGGGACCCGGTTCATGTCCCAGGACCTCTGTGCTCCCTGCCCCGGTCCAGGGCTGTGAATGAGAAGGGATGGACTGGGCGGATGCCCGAAGCTGGAGCTGGACGGTGGGGCCGTCTCCGCTAGCACTTCCTTGCCCACTGCTGCCTGTTTCTGGTGGTTTCCAGTTGCAGCTGCTCAGAGCCCTTTGTGCACGCTGGGAGAAGCAGCCCAGGAGCTGGGCCTCCGCCTCGAGAGCGGGGTGTGGACTGGCGAGAGAACAGGGTGTCTGTGCTGTGGAGTATTGCTTATGGGCAGCGCTTTGATTTGTTTTCTTATTTAGTGAATGTTAGCCTTTCTTTTTCTTTTCTTTTCTTTTAGTTTGTCTCAGTTGAATACTTTCATGTATCGAGTGAAACCTCACCTATCCAGAAGTTACTCATTTGGAACACAGTGGAAAACCTGAAAGAAAGCCGAGTGGGTAACTCTGAGAACCTGAGGAGCTGCCCTGGCGTGTTTGTTCGTTCTTTCTTGGAGAGAGCCTTAGGCTTTTGAGAGGGGCTGTTTACTCTTACTTTAGCCATGGTTTTAACAAGCTTGGTTTTCTGCCTTCTTAGTTCACTGAGACTTAGAAGCAGCAAAGCAGGCTGCTAGTAAGTACTGGGAGAACATCTCAAAGTGACAGCTGACAGCCTGACAGTAAGGGGGTTGACAGAGAATCTATAAAAAGCTCAGAAGATTGGAGCCATCTTCACAGGAGACAAAGAGCTCTCTGTGCATCTGTGGCCTGGAGGGATGCGGTGCAGCAGCATGTCTGACCCGAGTCCTTAAGAAAATACCCAGTTATATTGGTAGCCTGCACATCAGAAGGCAGGTTCACTTACAGCAATTTTCAGAAAAAGAGTGTAAACATTGGTTATCTGGAATAATTTGCTTACGTGGTTAGAGCCACTGTTTTCCTCAAGATACTAAGCAGATAAAACAGTTCTCCCTTTCTCCCCTTGTCATCCCATCTCTCCTCCTTCTCTCTCCCCAGTTCCGCTGCCCTCCTCTTGCTCTCTTCCCCCCTTTTCTGTATCCCCTTCCCCTCTCCACCCTCCTCCCTGCCTTCCTCCTCCCGCCCCGCTGTCTCCCCTTAACTGCTTTCCCTTCCACTTTCTCTCCTCTCTCCCCATCACCTTCTCCTCCCCAGAACAAGACCATTTCCCATTTGCATTGTCTTTGAAGGACACTAGCATCTAGGGGGTTGCTGGTAAAGATAGAACAACCAGCTCTCAGAGGAAAACTCCCCCGATGTATAGCACTTGCCCATGTCCTTGGTGTAAACACTCCTTCCATGGTTGATTTCAGGCTGCCATTGTAAAGTCACTGAACTTGGAGCAGGGAATTAACCTCAAGAGTGTAGACAATAGTGAAATGCAATGCAATCATCAGAAAGCGATGAGTTTTGAGTATTTATTAACTTTAAAAAATATAATTAATTTACTTGTGTGTTTCTAAAATTTAATTTTTAATGATGACTAATTAATAGCTGGCTTGTAAAATTCCTGAAAATCTGACAGTTCTCTCTCCTGAGCTGGTATCAGCCAGCTCCAGCACCCCATCAGAGCTGAGGGATGCTATGTAATCTTCCTAACAACAGTCTGAGCTCTGTGAGAGCATCCCAGAAGCTCAGAGATCATCTATTCTGGCCTCTCTGCCTGACACCTTAGTTCCACCTGCAGCCTGGTAAAAGGATGTTGCAGGACTCCTGCTGCTCAGTTTCTCCTGCCCCAGTATGGCATCCGCGACGGACATACTTGAAAGTTCAGGCACTTTCTTCAGCCTCCAAATTGGGACTGGAATTTAATCTCTTTCTCCTGTTGCTTTCTAGTTTCATTCTTAGGAAAACAACCTGATTTGTGATTTCATTAATTTAGCATAAGACATGTGTTTGTAGGGGTTCATTTAAAGACCACCAAACTATGTCATTAAGTAAAATCAACAATATTTTTTAGCATTTATTATGTGGTAGGCATTCAGGATCTCTCCTGTTTTTTGCTGAAGAATTTATTTTACTGATTCATCACTCATATTTTAAAGGATATTCATTATATAGGTTTTATTTAACCTGTATGTGTTTATTATATGGTATATTCATTCACAGGTATGTGTGTATATATATATATACCTGTATGTATGTATATATACATACACACATATGTATTTATGTATTTATTATATTGTACTTTCAACATTCAGAACTTCAAGTTATCATAGGTAGGACATACTTGATTCTCTCAGGCCAGTGAGACTAGATAGCTTTCTAGAAGATCTCTCCAACCTTGGGGCGCTGGTGCTTTTACGACCTGGTGAAGCTCTTTTGTGAGTATGTTTTTGGAAATGCAGCAGACCACGCATGGCCTTCTGTGTGAGGCCCCATGGAAGGGGTGGGAAGAACATGGCCTCAGAGTCAGGAAGACCTGAGTTATTGAAGCTGAGGTTACAGGTTTGGTTTTTTTTTGTTTTTTGTTTTTTTTTTTTTCCTTAAGAAGCCTTGGCTTGTTCTGGGTCTCAAGATAAAATTCTTTGGAAATGCTATCTGACACCTCTCCTGGAGGGCGGAGCTGCTGTAACAGGAAGCAGTGTGGGTTGAGGGTGCTGTGGGTGTAATGGGTTGGGGAGATGGGCTCGTGACAGGAAATGTGAGCACAGTAACTTGAGAGGATGGCACGGCAGTTCCATGTCCCTAGGTGGCCAGGTCTGCCATGGGGCTGGGTGTGGGCATGAGTTCGTGCCCTCCATGTTGGGCTTGGGCACCTGCCTTCTTGGTCTTGCATCAGCCACATGGCTGTCTAAGTTGGTCGATCAACTCACTGCCTGAACTCCAAACCTACTTGCCATGGCTTCCCTTTTTATTTATCATGTGAAGAACCACTCAAAAAGAGTTGGAGGGTTTTGATTTTGTTTTTGAAATAATTTTGAGTTTACAGAACAGTTGCAAAGATAGTACTAAGTTTTCCCACATCCCCTTCACCCAGCTTCCTCTAATGTTAACATCTTATAACTGAGTACATTTTTCCAAACTAAGGAATCCACAATATTCTTCTTCTCTTCCAGGACATAATAATCCAGGATATTTCATGGCATTTAGTGGAGTTTCTTTTTGACCCCTTCTCTCATGTCCCACTCGCTCTTGGAGCTGCCTAATCCAGGCCCTTACACCTGTCCTTCTTTTTCTGGAACAGGTGCCTGGACCCAGCCCCAGCCCCTTACCACTCACATGTGGACCCTGGCACATTATTATTGGACCCCTGTCCCCAGTTCCCCCACCTTCTTCTGAAATGCCCAGAGCATTGACTCTTTGCAGGTGGCTCAGATCTCTCCCTGCGTGAGAGCTAGGCTCCCCACGGCCTCCTTCCTCACCTTCCAATGTCATCCTTCCACTCTCCAGTCAACTTCCACGTCTTCTGCTGATGCCGGCTCTCTGGGCAGCCTCCTTCACACTGCTGAATATCTCATAATGGCTAACCTGAGTCCTACTTGTGTGCCAGAAACCGTGTTAAGCTCCTGACATGCTTTATCTCAATCTTCAGGACAGTACCTATGAGGGGGACTGATTAGGAAACTGAGGCACAGAGAAGGTAAAGTAACGGCCCACAGTCACAATACTGGTATGTGGTTGAACACGGATTTGGACTGAGGACCTTAAAGTTCATCAGCACACCAGTCTCTCGTCTCAGATTCAAGGTGGCCCAACGTTCCCCTCCCCCAGACCCTCCCTTTCTCAGTTAGGCTCCTACCCATCACCCAAAGCCCCAGTCAGGTCCCATCTCCCTGGTGTTTTGCATTGTAGGCTGAACTCAGTCTCCTTACCCAGTACTTCTTAGTATTTATAAATCAATTAAAAATAAACGCTATGGCCTCACTGCCCTGGCACCTGCCGTGTGCTGCCGGTGCTGTGCTTTCCTATGAGCGCGTGTCTTATTTTCCTAATTCGTCTGTAAGCGCCTCGAGGGTAGGAACTTTGGTTTATAACATATTGTGTCCTCCAGAAAGTCCAGCAGATTTTCCCTGTTCAATAAATGTGTTTTAAGAAGTGTGATTTCCTGGAATATCATTTGATCATGAATAGTGAAGTGTGCTTCTTTCTGGGTCTCATTCTACTTGAAACATACAGTGAATGGCTTGAACACTGCTTACAGTGCTGCTATGGCATTTAATCCCCATCGAGCAAATAATAAAACCAAAAAACAATAAGCCTTCCCCATATTAACTCTTTATCCTCATAACAAACCTATGAGGTGGGTGTTATCTTTAGTCCCACCTTAAAAGGGTGGAAAGAGGTTCAGGAACTCACCGAGGGCCACAGAGAAGCTGGTGGAGCAGGAAGGAATGTTCCTCGTGGGCCGAGTCTCCTGGATCTGTGACAGTGGGGTCTTTGCCAGCAGAGGTCATGGATGGATACGGAGCGAACCTCCTCTTTTTGTGAAATCAGAGCGGTCATTTATTAAGGATACAGAACTTTGGAATATGGAGCATATTTTTGAGAAAGTGAGTTTGTTAATATTGTGAGACTTGATAAATGTTTAACTCCTTGCTCTTTTTATGAGTGCTCAGTAATTTCCTTTGCAAAGTATCACATAAAAAGCACAAATAAAGGTGAGCTCCCTGGTTTGGAGCCTGCGAGGGCATTTCTCACCGCAAGGAAGTTGCTGTGACGTTTCCAGGGTGGGGGTTTTTGGGGTTTGGTTTACCCCCGGGTGGAGGTAGGTAATTACCAAAATTCTTACTTTGTGTGGTTTGTCAGTTCCAAAGCTGAATCATTTTACAACATCTGACCCTGTGTTATTGGGTAACCATAACACATGGCCTTTAACTGTTTCTGGTTTCAGGCTGGTGTTTTTCTTGGTTAAATTGGTTAAAGTAAAACCTGGATGTCTGACTACAGGTGTGTTTTGAGAAGTGCAGTTTGAACCACAATTTTGAAAATACCTGTGGTATTTTTAACCACCATTTGGTTTACTGTCTTTTTCTTTTTTTCGACGTGTGAAAGTTTATTGCTATCGTGCTTTCACCATCAAAACTTACGATCTTGGCCTTTCCTCCTGGCCTTTGTGTAAGGCCAGAGGAGAGACACTGGCTGCTCTGACCACCTTAAAGCGGACTCCAGGTATGTCACCAACAGCATGACCTTTGCGACCAAATCCAACAACCAGAACTTCATCATTTTCCTCAATAAAATTCAAACAACCATCATTGGGTACAAAGGCTGTGATTTTTTTTTTTTTTTTTTTTTGCCATTCTTGATGAGCTGAACCCTGACACACTTCCTGACGGCAGAATTTGGCTGTTTGGCTTCAACCCCTACTTTTTCGAGCACAGTTCCCTTTGCATGAGAAGCTCCTCCGAAAGGGTTGGCCTTCAGGGCTGTGCCCAGATGGGCTTTCTGGTACTGTTGATCATGCCATTCTGGTCTCGCCAGCGGCTGCGGAGCTTCCTGGTAGGACAAAGGCTGCGACACTCGCCTATCCTGCCGGTGCCACGGGCCGGAGCAAAAAAAGGGTTTGCTGGTCTTTATTGCTTCAGCGGGTCCTGAACTTTCTGAAGTTCTCTCTTCCGTAACAAGATCTCTAAATCTGCCACACTTAGGTCACAGGTTACTCCAATAAAGGATTGAAAACTCCACTGGGGGTATTTGGAACACTGGCCTGACACAGCCTGTGGGTTTTTTTCCCTTTCTTGTGGGATTATTCTTTGACCCACTACCTGGTTTTTTTTTGGTGGGGGGAGAAGGGGGTTCTCATGTTTAAGGTGAACAGGGGGGCCCTGTGGGGCACCACGAGGTGAAGGAGTGTGGGTTGGGGGTAGAGCCCATGTGATGCTTACAGTCGCCCTGCTGGTTAGTCTGGACAGGCCAGCCCTGGGGGCTGTCTCCAGCTCAAAGGGGTGCCCATGGGCTCCTTGAATTACAAAGCCAGGAATTGCTCCTAAAATCAAGCTTGAAGCAGGATGCTTATGGTACAATTTGTCTCTGATTCTCTTGGGACACCTACCTCTCGTCTTGCTTCCTGTTTCAAGGCAACATCTTTTGGTTTATACTGAACTTTCCCCTTGATCGTAAGTCTTAGAGCCGAAGGGAGGACAGAAAAGCAACATCCTGTTTCTTCCTCTTTCTGTCTGTGCTGACACTGAAAATACTGAGTAAGTTCAGGCTCAATAAATGTGAGAACTTCCGTAAGGCGTTTGAAGGAATTACTCTTTGTCTAATTCTCGCTCTGCTTCTTTCTACTGATATTTTGGCGGGTTAGGGGGTTGGCGTCTTGGGAGCCAGGAGAGCTCTTACGATCATCTTCAGCCAGTCCACGTTCAGACAGATCCCTTTCAGATCATAGAAGTGAGATTTTTCTTTGAAGCTGTTGTTGGCAGGGAGGCCCACGTCAGGTGGGTCCCTGTCACCATGCAGGTGTCTGGGTTCAGCTGAGGACAGTGAGGAGCCTCTGAATCAGGAGAGTCCTGTTCGCTGTGTTGGGGACCCTGACTGACGAGGCCCCTCAGGAGCTGGGAAGAAAGATTGGCAGGAACAGTCAATTATTTAAGGCAGGTACTGATAAATTTTTTTTTTTCACATATTGAGATATAGGGAAGTCATTCTGGCTTGTATGTGAGTTAACTTGAATTTTTTGCTAACTAAAATAGCATGTTTGTGGCCTATCAAACATACATTGTACATCTGCTTTAATTGTTAAAGCAAAGGGCACATTGACCAGAAGTAAAGAATGTCCATGTTAAAAACAAAGGTTAAACGTCCTTCTTCTTGCTGGCCCTCTTTTGATGCTAAGACTATCCTCCCAGGTGCCAAGGGCACACTGTACATACTGGACGTGTATGTGCTGGTCTGTTTTTTCTTTTCGTTTTTTTTAAACCTTAAAGAAATGTATCCTTTACTTGTTTCATGTTCTTTGTTCTGACAAAATACAAAACTGTGCTGAAAACCCTGCTTCTCCGGAGCAGTTTCTCAGAATAATTTAGGAAGCGGGCTTCTGGGCTAGCCCTCGGTTTGGCTCATATCAAACTCTTTTCTTCTTATTGATTGATTATTGATTATTTTCGTTGGCAGCACCCCCGGGCAAGTGCCCTGGCCTCTCCCCTAGTGTCAGCTGGCCTGTCTGTCTGTCTGTCTGTCTGTCTACCTTCTGGCTTCCTGAGTTCCTGACTCCATGTCCTGTTCGCTGCCTCCCTTTTACCAGAAATTCTGACATCCGTGTTCCCAGGCCGCACACTTGACCTGAGTTCCCGACAGACGTCTCGCTGGGTGGTTTGGCTGTAGATGTTTTGGGCCCTGTGTTGCCCTCTGAACACAGTTAAGGCCAGTCTTAACTGCCAGCAGAGGGAACGCAGGCCTTTCCCCTGCACCGTGTGTCCGAGACAGGGCAGGAGCGCCGGCTTCACGAGGCACGTCAGATGGTTCCAGAGGAACTAAGACACGGCACTCCTGTACCTGTTGCTTCTGTGAAGGCACCGGGGAGAAGAGATGGAAAGTGGAGTGGCAGTTTGGGCCCATATATGGGTCTCACTTCAGGCCAAGTTTATATTGGGAAGGAGGCTATCTTGGGAGATAAGTGAAAATTCTTGCCATTGTGACCGAGGACTGGACCCTGCCTGTTGACAGCAAAGAGAGGAAACAGGGTCATGTGAGGCGTGTCCGAGGGGCTGTGGGGTTGCTGTCATTTCCCCCAGAGCTATCCATGCTGTCCCCTTCTCCTTTCCATGCTGCTGTCCTGTCTTTCTCTCCTGGGGATGGATGCAGCGAGCAGGTGGGGGAGAGTTACTTTAATTGGGCCAATGGCACCTACATCGGAACCCCAGGGGCTGGATTTGCCCAGTGACTCTCCCAGCGATGAGGGGACAGACCTCATTGCCAAGGCCCTGTCTCGGACGAGGAAGATGGGCTTCTCTTTACTGTCTGTGTCTTTCCTCTTTGCTGTGCACTTAGTCCTGGTTGTGGAATGAACATTGTCCAGCTGCTCATCAGTTTCATGGTTCATGAACACGCCTGCCCCACATGGCTGAGTGCTGTGACATCGTTTGTGCGTGTGTCCTGGCCTCCGGGGCCCTCACCAGCACCCGCAGGTACCATGAGGTTTTTGTGCCCATTAAGTCTGTCTGCATGCTGTGATCAGGGGCTGGCGCCATAACGGAAAGGTTCCTGGCAACTGTCTCGGGCCCACCTGGGAGCAGTGGCTGGAGATCTGGACTAAGGATCCGGTCTGTCTGATAACAGCCTTTGTGGGAGGCTGGAGGAGACCCTAAGTGTGGGCAGAGGAGCGTGTTGGGAGCCACAGGAACAATGGAAGCCCTATGTAGGCTGCAAGACTGGGTCAAGACCATCTCAGGAGACCCTGGGCTCTAATCGCAGGGGAAGTGGGTTACAGCAGGTGGAGATCTGTTACTCTCCTTCCATGCGTGACCAGTCCTGGAAGTTCAGTTCTTCAGTTTTAGTAAAGCATGAATGACTTATAGACCTGCTGGAAGTATCTCAACCAAGGAGATAACCGTATGTCTTAGCAAAGCATGGTCACAGAGGCGTTACCTTGATGGCTGGGTTTCCACTTTCGTTTTTTGGAATCTTTGAAGATAAAGTTCCACCTGGCTTTCAAAGTTGTCATGATGATACAAAATCCTGTATCAGAAATGCTGAAGAGAGGATTTTTGTGCTGTTGGTTATTGTGTTACCACAGATGGACGTGGTCATCTGAGACGAAGAGCTGGCTCACTTGCGTTTGTTTCAACTATCCTAACCCGGGTGGGGAGATGCGCTCCCTGATATTTTCAGATCTCACAGCTGACTCGTTCCTTCATCCACAGAGGAGAGAACGCGAGATCCGTGGACCTCTCGGACGCCGCAGGCCCAGCCGACCCTCCAGACAATATCAGTACTTGTTAGCTTTCTAGACTCTGTCGCTCCGAGTACTGAAGTCCTTTTCAAAGCTCTGTTCTACTTCCTACATTACCCTCCCAACCTACTTCCTCCCAGGAGGAGACGAGGCCTTCGGTGTCTGCTGTCCTGAGAGCGGAGCCAGTGTGGGCAGGCTCAGGGAGAACCAGGGAGAGACTTATGGCCTCCGAGGACTTCGTCCTCACGGTGAGGGGAAGGGACTCCTGGGGGCTGAGAATCCCAGTAAGTGTCTGGACTTGAGGGCCTGGCCACGCAGGCCTGTCTTTTTACATGGGCACTAATCTGGCAGATTCTCCCTTTATTAGAATCTGAATCTGCATCTCATGTTAAATCTCAGGTGTTGCTTCAAGAACTATTGAAAATCGTCGCCATCAGTCATGATGATGACTTTATATCTGTGAGCTGCAACATTCATATTATTATTTTTCAGTGTGGTTTTGATGAAACTGAAAAATAATATCGTGCATAGAACGAGTGGGGAAGATGAAAGTTTGAGTCCCAACAGCTCATCAAACTGACTGCGTGACCTTGGGGAAATTACTTAGCCTCTCTGTTCTTTGTTTTCATCATCCGTAAAATTGGGACTAATGAAAGGGACGTTGTGAGAATTAACCGGGGTGATGATCCACGTGGTAAAGCGTTTAGCACGGCGTCTGGTAGATATGAAGCTCTAAATAAATGTTAGCTATCATTCTGCTTGAAGCAGCATAGCATAGACTGATGCAAGTCTTGGCTTTCCCTCTGGCTGTGTGACTGTGGGCAAATAACTGAACCTCTTTCTCTGAGCCTTGGCTTCTTTGTCTGTAAAATGGAGTGACTAGTTCCACCTACGTGGAAGGGCTGTCACAAGACCTACACATGGTAGCGTTTGGGGAAAACGCTTTCACAAAGTATAAGCATTTTGGACTGTCAGACATGGTCGTTTTATATTTCATCCCCCGTAAAGGACTCTACCCATGTCATAAACCTCACGAGCTCCTTGGTTTGCCTCTGGTTGTCTTTTCTGATGTGAATGTTGTCACAGCCGTACAAGCCCTCTGTGGAAGAGTGGTTTTAAGCGTGTATCTGGAGGACCTCCCTGTGGTCACTTCAGTGGTGACACAGGAGGAGCCATCTGTGTAAGCTGCTTGAGAACAGGTGACACGGAGACGAGAGCGACACAGCAGAGTGATTCTGCAGAGATTCAGGACTATCACCAAACAGCGTGGCCGGGGGAAGGCGTGGGTGAGTCTGAGAACTGCCAGTTTGAACTTGAAGGAAGCCTGGGTGTGGGGCAGTTTGTTGGGAGAGATGCCTTCGTGCTGCTGAATGCTGATGCTGAACATCTCAGCAGGGCTCAGAGGGGCTCAGTTTAGAGTAAGAGATGACTCAGTGCCAATCTGCATCGTCACTAGAAAAATTAGCGTCACATTCTTCTCACAGTGCATCTGAAATCAGGACAGAACGTCAAGGTTTAGGTTTATGTGGGTGAGAGGAAGATAGACAGACTATAGCTTCTCCCTTAGGAACTAATAGTTAGACTTAAATTTAGGAGGACGTGATACACGTATATTTTTAAGTGAAATCTACTAGATCTGTCTTCAGAAGTGCAGTTTTTCTTCCCTCTCCGCTTGTGTATGTATCTGTAAGTGGTTGAGTGCTTCTGGTGAGGCTGGCGGTTGAGGAGATAGTCTTGATAAGAATTGCCCAGACTGCTGGGGGTTGAGCTCACTCATCTCCCAGAGTTATTATGTGAGGGTACCTTTCAGGGAGGGAGGCACTGGTGGGCATTTTCCCTTCTTTTCTGCTTTAGGATTCAGGTTGTCCTTAGAGGAGAAATGTTAATAGTGTGGTAGAACCTTTAAACAATCTTGTCTTGAATATTTAACTGTTCGCTGTTCCTGTTCTTTTCTGTTACCCCACAGCTTTTCACTTTCACTGTTTCCTGTTTCCCCGGGTGTCCCACTTCTCAAACTAAAAAATGGTTTCTTGTGCATAATGCTTTTCTTGCTTATACCTTAATTAGGAAAAATGTCACTTAGGAGCCTAGCCTCCTTGTTTCTGAACATAATAAGATGCTTCGTCCTTTGCTGGAGATGCAGGTTGCTCAGAGTCTGTGCGAGCCGTCTTTCTGACAAACGTGGCACACTTTATCGGTATCTTTGTTAAGATCTTTCTTGAATGTGATGCTTTATTTTTGATTTGGGGCTCTTGACAATTTTTCTTTTTCATCACTTCTCTAATTTGAGACTTGAAATAAAATGGCTTTGTGCGTAAACGGTCTGCAGAATGTTTATCCCTTTCTTCTTTTTCTTCCGTAGCTGTTGCTAGATACCAGGGAAATTGGATGCAAGAGTAGAATAAAAATCTGGTTTCTGGAAATGCTGAGCCTGACCTGGACTATACAGCTAACTGGTTTGGGTGTAAGCAATATTAAAGAAAAAGAAAACTTAATTATGTCACTTGACTAAATTGAGCCGTTTTTACCAAATTGGTTACGGGCGCAGAGCACATGGCCAAGGACACATACTCAACATCCAGACCTGTTGGGTCTGAGTCTGGCCTGTGACCTCCAAGCTGTGCACCTTGGGGCAAGTTATTCAACCTCTCTGTTCAGCTGTAAAATGAGGATAATAAAGGTGTGACTCTACTTTATAGGGCCAGCGTGAAGATTAAATGAGAGACACCTAAGGTGTACAGTATAGCACCTGTCACCAGATAAGCGTGCTAGAACCATAAAAATCCATAAATACCCATAGGAAGTACAACATCCTGCTAGTTTGTGGGTTGTCTTTCATAATTGCTGTGGTAACAGACTTTTCACATTTGAGAAGGAGTGATTTTTAAAATGAATTATCTTGGACTAACTAGCTAAGCAAATCTAGCTAATGTTGGTCATAAATTTCACTTGAATTTTCTATAGTGCAGTTAGCCATAAAACTATAAAACAGAAAACAAGTTGGTGAAAATGGATTTATAAATTCATCTTATCTCTCTATCTCTACAGAATGGAAATAGAAAGATAAAATATATTTTGTCTTAGGACTTCAGAGAAGTTCAGTGTTCAGAAAAATCCTTCCAAATGTCATAGTATGTGGAGAGTTATTACAAACCTACTGTCTAACATCTGAGTGTTGGTTTCCACCTGGATCACTATTTCTTGAGATGAGTAAGTAAAACTGAAAAGTCTGAGTGATTTATGGAAAATCTCACACCGACACAAACATTAATAAGCCTGTTTATTTTAAACGTCTTGAGAAAAGTGGAGGAGACGTGCTACGGTGTAATGCTCTCCTTTTGACAGTTCATATATTTCTCAAGTTTTGAGTCACTTTTTGAGTGTCAGGTCAGTGATTCATCTGGCTTTTGAAGAAGGATTGGTTGTCAAAACTTGACGAACAGCTAAATCGGGCAGGTTAAATATCATTTTCTTCTTTGACATAGACAGACTCAGAAGTTAATGTCTGGGCTCCCCATTAATCTGCAGCTGTAGTCATGCATCTGCGTACAGTAAAAGCTGCACCTGGTGAACAGGTATCCCAAGTAGTGTGTGATGGTCTCGCAGGAGGGGCTCAGCATAGGTCCTGTCACGTCTCTGAGCTGAGGTGGCTCTTGTGTGGAGTATGGAGGGGCCGTCTCCCTCACTGATACCTCCTCTTGCTCACAGACGCGCTGACTTCTCCTGGATGGGCACATCCCACCATCTCCTGACAGATAAGGATGCCCGGCTCTTTGTCCCCTTCCCCACCGCACTCCCTTTATGGCCGTATGCTGTGATTCGCCATTATTTGCAGTTTGAGGGATCTCATTTTTAAGCCATGTTTAGAGCTTCTCTCTGCCAAAGTTGTGGATAAGTGACTCCAATTTTGCCCAGGGGATCTGCACTCCCAGTTTGTCTGTTTTCTCCACTGGAATGAAAGGCTCCCAGAGAGCAGCCTCTGCCCAGCTTCATGAACGATTGTATCCCTGAACGTGCAGCAGTTCCTTGTACATGCAGGTGCCCCCAGAGATTCGTGAATGAGTCAGCGAATGAATGAAATTATGCCTTTGAGCCAACCAAGGCTGGCACATGTGGTCTGACTGAGATACAGGCAATCAGGAGGTTGTGGTCAGGGCTCATCTGCTGGGCGAGGGAAAGACTAATTCCCCCTTCATACCCTCGATCCTGTGGCTGGGCAGCCAGGACCTTCTCTTGGCGAGCCATACCGTCTGTTGTTGGATCTTGGCTATCGCATTCTGTTACAGATCTTTCCCTCTTTTAACTTCAGATTATTATTAACATTGTGCTTTTTCACTTTCCTACCTCTCAGCTTTGCTGGGTTGCTTGGGGTGAGTTATTGAACTTCTTACCTTATCACTTTCCTTATCTATAAAATGACAACAGTGGTACTGCCTATCTGATAAGCTGGCTGTGAGGATGAGCGGAGTTAACGTATGTCAAGTACTTAGAAAGTGCCTGGCAATGGTCGGCTCTGATCACTAACAGTCACTCACAATGCCGTGTCCATGGGCAGAGCTGCTCCTTCTGAGGCCCGTGGCCATCTCTCCTTTACTCTCGGCCCTACCAGCTACCTCACTTGGTTTCCTGACTTTGTTGAACTTGCTATAGGCACCTTCCTCACAGCCGCCAGATGAGTTTTCCAGCAACAGTCCACTGTACCTCTAGGACTTAGCCCAAAGTCTGCATGTAATGCGTTTCAATAAGTGTTGATTGGAGGATGCTGGGCTTCCCTGCTCGCCCCCCTTGCTGGGTGTGGGGCTCAGGGCTCCACAGTCTGAAGGCACCTATTGCATAAGAGTTCTGCCGACTCCTGGACTGTAAGAAAACTGGTGATGACTTATAATTCCAGCCATCAGTGACAAATCAGCTCAGCATTATCAGTCAAGGAGGGTAGTTTATGTTGTGATTAGGAGAGACTCCGAATTTCAGTGGCTTGAAACCACAAAATTGTGATTCTCACTCACGCTGTGTATCCGATGTTGGCTGATGTAGGGGTTCTGCTCTTCATTGTCACTCAAGGGCTCTGGCCAATCAAGGCTCCCTCTGGACCCGTGTTTTGCAATTAGCAAGGCGGAGCGAGCATCACGTGAGGCACCCTTTGGCTCTTAGAGCTCCACCAGGAAGGGCACGCACGCAGCACTTCTGCTTCCCAGTTTATTGGCCAAAGTGAGTCATACGCAGCACCTAACTTCAGAGGGAGCAGCAGAGCACAGACCATCCTGCACCAGGGAGGAGCCGCCAGAGTATTTGCAACCAGAGAGATTTTGCTGATAAACGGAGTGTTACTGTCTCTCCTTAAATGGATTGTTCCCTGTCACAGTTCCACCCTCACATTAACTAATTATTTTATTTAGTCAAGGAGAAAAGACATTAATCCCAGGAAGCTTAGCAAATGAGATATTCCTTTGTGATGGTCTTCCAAACCTTCCGGAACAATCTTCCCGTCCACTAGGAAGGAAATAACTCCGCTGTCTGACTGAAGAGCACACGTCCTGTGCAATCTAGTGCCCGGCCCCAAACAGGAGTGTTTTACAAGAAAAGCTCCTCAGTTAACTCAACTATGTGACCCGGCATTTGCCAGGGCTTTCGTGTGTCCGGGTGGTGTATATGGCCTTTCATCCAGACTGCCAGCGGGGCTTGTCACTGTATGGAGAAACTCCACATCTAGTGAGACTGCTTTGATAATCTCGTAAATCACCCTTCGGAGAGTAACCCCGCTGTGCCCAGCACTGAGCAGGGGGCTGGGGTTCTATGGGTAAGGGGTCAATAAACACAACAATGGCAGCTTGAGGCAAGAAGCAAAGCCAAGCGTTGGGGCTGGAGTATAAGGGGAGGGTTAGGTCCCCTGAGGTAGCAGGCAGCTGGGGCCTAGCCCAGGTGATGACTGGGAGCTGAGACGCCAGCTCGCCCGAGGTGAAGGAGCGGGCACTTCAGGAAATGCTTCCAGGCCAGCGTGCCTGGCCCCAGGCACAAACTGAAGCTGGTGGGGTCAGACCATGAGAACCTTGTAGGCCAAGTCGAGGAGTCAGAATTTCTAGTTTAGTTGGAAGCCTCTGAAGCAGGGAAGGGAGGTGGTCAGATTTGACTTTTAAAAAGTTATCCTTTTTTTTTTTTTTTGACAGTTCTAAATATTAGTTTTATTTAAGGATTTTGTCTGTTCCATACCTCACAGTTGCAAAGAAAGCAGACCTTTTTTTTTTGAAGAAGAGCTGAAAACAAAGCAAAGAGCTTTGGTAAGAAACATCTAAGGCTGTGGCACATTCTAAAAAGTTATTCTTGATTTACTCATTATTTTTTATGTTTCACATGCTTTACCTCTTGATATGATTTATAGTTCCCCAACTACTGACTCTCCACAATATTTGTCTTAAACCTAAAGCTGTATTTCACACTGAAAAACCATATTAAAATCTGTTCTTCTCCAGTATTTTCCACTCACACAGAAAATTCAACAATGTGAAAAAAACCGAAGGAAGATTTTATTCTCCAAGGTGGATTCAGTCACTGTGGAGAGAGATCTGTTTATTATCAGGGCTTATTTATTTCATTAGGTGATTGCTACAATTTGTTGTCAAAATGTAACTTTGCACTTAAAGCATGAAGTGTTTCTAATTTAGAACAGATTAAGCTACTTCTGGTTTTGCTGGTTTTATGGCGAGATAATCTATTTACTTTAATCTTTTTTGGCAAAAGCTTGATTAGATGATCAGACAAGTGTTTATCCAACACGTTCTAAAACCATAAATTTTGTTTCGAAATTTTTGAAGGCAGATTAGAATTTTGACAAAGCCCGTGTGGTTTCTGTGCCTAGAACAGGCCCAGTAGACGGCACCAAAGGCCGGGAGGGAGTCGGGAGGCTGGAGGGGGCCTGTGACCTGGACCAAGGGGGTGGGGGTGAGGAGAGGAGGGCAGTGGCAGGGGCTGTTGGGAGGTAAGATTTGTGGGACCTGCCAATGGGTAGGTGTGACGTCCAGCAACTGTGGTCATTTGCTCAGGGCAGCTGTCTTGGAGAGCAGGGCACCTGGAACTGAGAAGGGAGATCAGAAGATGGGTGGTGAACAGAACAGAGGGAATGACCTTCAAAGGAGACATTTTAATTACCCTTTGTTCACTCACTGAGTTCCCCCTCCTTTGAGTTATTTCTTCTGGATATCACTGAAATCAATCCTTGAGAATCGGGTCAATCCCTTTGCCCCCACAGAGTACCAGATGAAGAGTGATATATTTAAGATGTTCACCTCCACTCCCCAGCCCCGCTCCATGTGCCTCTTAATATGTTTCTTTCTGTTGACATAGTGCCAGCTCAGACGGAGGTCAGAATGCAATAGCACAGATTGCAGTGTTCTTTGATGACTTAATTGACGTCCTCGTCCCATTTTTCATGGTCACTGTTATTGGGTTTGAGGGAGACCTGGGTCTCTTGATTGGATTAGGAAGACACCTGCATGACCCTGATTGAATCTGGCAGACGTTCTGGTCTCCTGGCAGAGGACTGAGGAAACACCCGAGTCTCATCAGCAGTGTCTCATCAAGCCGTCTTTTACCTTGGAGGGGTTTCTGGTGATGGCTAAGCTCATCCTGTGGGTTATGATTGTTTTAGGTTTCTTTCAGGGGAACATTGTCTGACCTCACATTCTGGGGATGCTCGCGTTTGGAAGCTTTAAAGCCTTTCTTCAGAGTGGTAAGGAATGTTTTATTATCAAGCACACTTCTGGGTAGTTTGAAAGCCGTAGACATCTTAACACCAACAACCACGGTTTGGAATCTTAATCCTGGCTGGTTATCTACTGAATCCAACAGCTGCCACCTCCTTCCTCCTTGTCTTCTGAATCTATCGCGTCCCACAGACCTGTTCTGGGTTGTAACCACCCACTGCTCCCAACACAGAGCTCCTCCAGGGACTACAGGAAGGTGAGGCCAAGTAGCAAGCCTGGAAGGCTCTTAGCCTGGCTTTAAGCCCCCATCTCCCTTGCAGGTTCAAGAAGGGAAAAGATGTTTCTGGTCAAACCCCCTTTGCATCAAGCTGCCTGACCCAGGACAAATCATGAAACCTTTAGAAGCCTTCATTTCCTCACTTGTAATATTAGCACCACAATTAGGGTTGAGAGGAGAAGTAATTCAACTCTTTTTTAAATTGAAGTATAGTTTATTTACAATGTTGGGTTAGTTTCAGGTGTTCAGCAAAGTGATTCAGTTATATGTGTATATATATATATATATATTCTTTTTCAGATTCTTTTCCATTATAGGTTATTACAAGATATTGAATACAATTCCTTATGCTATACAGTAGGTCCTTGTTGTTTACCTATTTTATATACAGTACTGTGTATATGTTAATCTCAAACTCCTAATTTATCCCTTCCCCCACCCCTTTCCCCTTTGGTAACCATAGTTTGTTTTCTATGTCTGTGAGTCTATTTCTGGTTTGTAAATAAGTGCTTTTGTATCATTTTTTAAGACTCTGCATATCATATGATATTTGTCTTTCTGTCTGACTTACTTCACTTAGTACAATAATCTCTAGGTCCATCCATATTGCTGCAAATAGCATTATTTCATTCTTTTTAATGGCTGAGTAGTATTCCATTACATATACATTACATACATATATATATATACCACATCTTCTTTGTCCAGTCATCTGTCAGTGGGCATTTAGATTGCTTCTGTGTCTTGGCTATTGTAAATAGTGCTGCTGTGAACATTGGGGTGCATATATCTTTTCAAATGAGAGTTTTCTCTGTATATATGCCCAGGGGTGGGATTGCTGGATCATATGGTAACTCTATTTTTAGTTTTTTAAGGACCCTCCATACTGTTCTCCATAGTGGCTGCCCCAGAGAAGTAATTAAACTCTTGATTGTAAAAGTTACAGGCACAGGGCCTGGTACAGAGGTGCTGATAAATACTAGTTATTATTATTTTGAAAAAAAGAGGACTGTCTTATTCAATTTTGCACTACTTGACTAGACCAGACCTAGGACTATGCTTTTTGATAGTTTGTGTCACACACAAATTCCTCAAAGAAAATAAAAATGTTGGCTCTAATTCACTATTTGTGGCTGATTTATGGTTTAGGACTTTGTCGGTTTATTATTAATTGGTGGAGATCATGGTCTCTATTCTGGGGCTTTCCTGATTCTCAGAGGCTGTAAATCAAAAGGTTGCTAAGCCATCTTCTGGAAGGAGGCCAGTCAGCCTAAAAACCTGCCTGATAAAATAGTGAGCTCTGTAAACAAAGGCATCACCCAGATATGACAAAGAATTTGAATTTTTTCTCTGGCCTGGCTCCACCGCTGACTTCCTCAGAAGCGCTCACTGGTGAAGGGCTTACCGTGAGGCAGGCACATGTTAGGCAAAGGGCGTGTTATTTAATCCTTGAAACAGCCCCGTGAAGTAGGCTCTTTTATTCCTTATTCCCACTTTATGGATGAGGAAACTAAGGTGCAGAGAGGCTAGGCTGCACAGCCTGTAAAGGGCAGAGCTGGGACCCAAACCCTAGTCTACTTGGCTCTAATGTCTGTTCTGAAATACTAGTGTGGCTTGAAGGTGCAGCTAATGTTGGGGTTGAGAAATATTCCTTTGGGAGCAGATATTTAATGTAGTGTCAACAGTGTGCAGTGTGAGGTCCACTAAAAAGGAGCCTGCTTTACTTGTGTTTAATCCCGGATTTCCGCCCCAGCACGACCCAAGCGTCGGGATCACTGGGGAGCTGTGATGTCCATTGTGCTCAGTCCTATGGCCCATTCTCAGTCCGTATCTCACTTGCAGGGTCTGGCTCAGCTGCTCAGCCCCGCCTTCTTAAAGCATGTTCTTCATCTGGCTTCCCAGGAACCACACTCTTCCTAGTCCCTTTGCTGGTTCTTTCTAAGTTCTATACATCGGAGGCCTGAGGAATTAGTCCTCAGACCTCTTCTTCTACATTCCACCTCTTGGAGTTCTTATTTAGTCTTAAGGCTTAAAATGTCATCTATGTACTTGTGAATCCCCAATTTATATCTCTAGCCTGGACCCTCCACCAGACTTCATTCTTACATATCCGACAGCTCCACTTGGATGCCTAGAAGGTGGCTCGATCTTACTGTGTCCAAAACCAAGCTCTGATCGTCAGCCCTTTCCTCCCTCAACTGCTCTTCTGGCCCATCATGCTCATCTCAGTCATGGCAGCCCCATCCTCACAGCCACTCAAGTGGGAAATCTTGGAGACATCCTATCCTTGCATCCCGTATTCAGTGGGTCAGCAAGTCCCACTGGCTCTACCTTCAGAGTCTACCCAGAGTGTGACCTCCCCACTGTGATGTGTATCACCTGCTTCTCTTGCCTAGATTCTTTGAGCTCTTCCTGCTCCCCTTTCTTCCTCCTTTGCCTCCTGCCCCTTTATTCTCAACATAGAAGCTCGAGTGAGCCTGTTACTGTAAGTCCAATTATGTGTTTGTCTTTAGACCGACCTATGAGGCCTTCGTGATCTGATCTGCCCACCCCATGACTGCTCTGATCGTCCCCTTCTTTTCCCTTCCCTGACTCAGCTCCCTGACACTGGCCTCCTCGGTTCCCATGTGTGTGTTTCCTCTTCAGGGCTTTGTTCTTCTGCTCGGAACATTCTTCCCCTGGACAACTGCATGGTTCACTCCCTCACCTCCTTCACAGCTTTACTCACGATGAACCCTCCATGATCAAAACCTTTGGGGCTTGCAATACCTCAACCCATTCCTGTCTCCCTTCCTGCTCTAATTTTCCTCCTAACACTTATCTCCATTTAACATTCTTCTGTGTATCTAAATTCCAGGTGGGCAAGGATTTTGTCTATTTCGTTTCCTACTCTATTCCCAGTACTGAGAACAATGCCTTGCATATAGTAGGCACTCAACAAATATCTGTGGAATGAACGTATCTGCCAAAGGTTTATTTATTTTAACCATGCACGAAGAACACTGCTTAGAATTGGGAAAGGCATAAAAATAAATCAGACACGTATAATGCTCTCAGAGTGCTCCCCGTAGCATTACAGAAAAGACATGTGCATAACACCTACTTCTAGAATCATTATTTAAGTGCCATAGTGATGCGAGGCTTTAAAAGACAGAGACCTTACCCTGCCAGCTGTTCCAGAAGGAAATGGTTTCAGGCACCAAAGTGGTCTTAAGCGGGAAGTGAGATGTAGCTGAGGATGGAAGAGCATTGCAGGGGTGGAGGCCCACGAGCATGGAGGTGGGAACTTTCAGACTCAGTGTGCATAGTGAGTCACTTGGCATGCAATTGCGTTTTGTCTGTTTCTGAGTTTCCAGTTTGTAAAGAATAGTGTCTCCCTAGAGGGGTACTGAGTGCCTTCCCTTGGGTCCTCCAAAAGCATAGAAATTCAGTGTTTGAGATTTGATTGGCTGTAGGTTTGGGCTGGTCAATTTTTGACTTTTCTCATCCGTTTTGTGGACTTGATTTGGATGCCAGCCATTCTGTATAGTTGTTTACTTGTCTCTCAGCCCTGGCCTGGATGGTTTGTGTTGTACTTGAGGTGCTGCAGGATGCCCTGGGTGCAATTCCACACCTGGTCAGCCTTTTAGCTGGAAGGACAAAGAGCCTGGAATATTCTGAGTGCTTGGTTCCCTTTTCTGCTTGTCTCCTTTCTTAAGCTCTTATTTAACTACAAAGTAAAAATCACTAATACAGGCTCTCACTGGCCCACAGGTATGGGCCAGGCTTTGATTCACGGAGAGGTGAAAGCTTAGAGGTTATCAAGGCCTGTGTTTCCCAAACTTGCTGTTTATCAGAGCCGTTAAGGGAGCTTTTTTTTTTTTTTTTTTTAAGTAATTTTATTTTATTTAATTTTTTTAAAAATGGAGGTACTGGGGATTGAACCCAGGACCTCATGCATGCTAAGCACGTGCTCTTCCACTGAGATATACCCTCCCCCAGGAGGGCTGTCTAAAGACACTCCAGTCCTACTTAATCAGCATCTTCAGAGAAAAGGCCCAAGAATCAATATTTTTAAAAGGAGACTATAATCTGAAGGAGGGTTAGTACCTCCATCAGCCTTTACTGGCTCATTCACATCTGGAATGGCCTTCCAACGCAGGCTGTTCTGATTTTGAACAGCTGTTCTTGGCAACAGCTCATTCCCCGTTCCCTTCAACTGTCCCTCCTATGATGTGGCTCCTGACCCCACTGCCCTAAGCCTCCTTACCCCGCCTCTCATCCAATTCTCCAGCAGACATTTATTGAATGCCTGGTGTCTGCGTGGTTTTCCTGTTTCTTTTTTCCTCAAATCCCTCTTCTATTTTGATTACCTTTCTCTTATCCCAAGAAATGGTTACTCAGCCCATTCATGACCCTTCTGAGCGTGAGCCAAGGTTTATCTTTGTACTGCACAGCCGTATTTGTTTTCTTTTTAAAGCATGTGTACAAAAGGACACAGTCAACAGGATTTTTAAGTGGTGTGTGTAACTTAGTGACGAAAACCAAATAGTGTCCCACCACAATTTGTATGTCAATTATAAACCGTTCTTTTCCCCTTAATTAAATGAAGAACTCTCCAGTTGTCTACCAAGCAATAGTTTATTATTCTAGGATTTCTTTTTTGTATGTTGCGTTAAAATGATGTTTAAAATAGTTTACTTTTTATTAAGCTACATTGGCCTCTTCTCACTCTGAAATTACTAACCCCTTTACTTAGTAGGAGGCTGGCTCCTCTTGCTTCATCTCACCTTTAGTGCAAACAGTTCTGGCATTTGTTAACCTGATAAAATGCCTGGCTTGGCCGACTGCAAGATGTAAAAGATGCTCTTATAATTTGTTCCGTAATTTAAGACCCTGTTTTGCTCTTTAAACTGCTTGGTGGTTGATGTTTACTATTTTTTAACATTTCAGTGAGTCAAGGGGAAATCCTCGTGTTTAAGTACTGATGCTCGTTGAATATAATTATTGACATGGAATTTAAAGGTGAGATCGAGCCAGTTCATAAATACAACAATTGATCCAAGAGACTCTCCGTCTGGGTTGAACAGATCAATGAACGCAAGAGTTATGAAAGGAATTTGTGCCCACTTTCCCTTTGGAGTATCTTTACTTACATACCGAGAGCAGTTACTATTTATAGCCTCTTTTATATAACGGTTATTGTATCGCCAATTCTGGGTCAATTGCAAGAGGAAATGAAGTCCCCGTGCAATTATATGGGTTTTTAATTCTTGAGTATCCTGGAAAATGTGTTCAATAGTAAGTTTAGGCCTAAGCATTTTATTTGGGAGAGAGCTTCAATTTATTCACTCAATAAAAAATTTTCCTGTGCATGTATGTGGGTTGGGTGCCACACTATGTATGGGAGCTATAAGAACAAAGGAAGCACAGCCTCCGCCCTCCCAGAACTTCTAGTTTGCTGGTGGAGACAGCAGATACACATCTTGATGCGTTTTAACGTGCTAGTGACCATGATGAGATTTAATGTGCTGATGACCCCAGAACGTGGGCGGCCAGAGGATGGGAGACTCCAGGTGCTAGCGCAGTGTCGGGTCCTGGGAGTGGCTGGCCTGAGTGGTTCTCACCCAGTCTCCTGGTGTGCACGGGATACAGAGGGCAGAAGCCTGAGACCCTTCGGCCTGGTCACTGTCTGGACAGGAGAACCTGTGTCAGTGAGTGGAGGAGTGGGACTCCCCTGCCCAGTGTCATAGACACTGAGAGCTGTAGTCTGAGTAGGACTCCCCCCTCCTTTCTAAACAGGAGTAACCACAGGGTTTCCAGAAGGGAATCACCACTGTATGCTGTTGTCATGCCCGCCGAGCACTAGCTGGGCTGCTTCAAACAGCCTTTCCCTGGAGCCTGGCAAAGATTTATGGTCACTGGGGGCAGCTGCGCCATCATAAATCTTCAATCCTGCCTGCCGTTATAGCAACCGAGTTAGCTTGCCAGTGCAGAGACCCACTGGGACTCAGAATAAACCATCCAGTCAGTCACTCAGCAGATAATTATGGCGTGCCCACTTGGTGTGGGGCCTTCTCTTCCTCTTTTGTTTGTGTCAATATTGCAGAGTAGGAACAAGGCATCAGATTCTCGTGTCTGATTTCTGTTCTAAAGACTTTTTAAAAAAAAATTTGTGGGGTGGTTTTGAGTATGTCATCTTCAAATTGTTCTCAGCTTACGACAAAATTAAGCTTTGGGAAAAGATTTGATCTTTCAATATCTTTCTGGGAATAAAACCATAATAAGGGTAAAAAAAATGCCCTTTTGTTATTTGTCACCTTTTTTCCCCCTTGAAAAATAGATCTGAGTTCAATCAATCCCTTTGCTAAAATTAAAATGGGCACCCCTGCTCCCTGTCCATCTGCCGCCATTGTGATCTCAAATGCATGTCTGCCCCAGGAGCAGAAGTAACATGTGTGGGAGGGGTAACAGCTCCTGCCTCCCTAGTTGAAGTTTTCTTTGGGACTGAATCAGAATAACAGAATTGGGAGTTTCTGGAATTAGATGCTGCTTGCCTGGCGCCTGAGCTACAAAGCCGTTACTGTGGAGGTGAAGCGCTACCGTAATCAGGGCTGACAGCATTTGTGGAAGTCAGATGAGAATTTCCAGGTCTCAGGAAGGCCTGGGCGCCCCTGCCCTCCCTTGCCCTCCCCGAGGCTCTACCTAAACCCAACTAACCCTCCACTCGCCGCCGACTGCGGCCTGAACTGCTGTTGCCTGCTTCACCCCTTTAGTTTCCAGATGTGTAACCTGGAGAATGACTCAGGTTTCAGTCCTTGAAGGACTGCAGTGGGTTACAAGGATTATCAGCCCCACTTGCCTTCCTCTGGCCGCGGACAAGTGGAGGCTGGGAGAGTATTTTTGTGGGAGGGAGAAAGCCAGGAGAGGAGCCCAGGGTCAGACCTCAGCTCCGCCTGAGAATTCACACTGGACCCGCTGCAGGTTCAGTTCAGGTGAAGACCACTTTCTCCTTCCTGTTGTTGGTCTAGGAGTTTACACCATGGGCCTCTTGCCACCGGTGGTCACTTCCAGAAGGCACTCCAGCAGACCTCTGGCTCCATGTAAAAGGCACCCAGTGCTTGAGTTGAATTTGATGTTCATCCCTGCCCTGGGCTTTGTGGAATTAGGGAAGGGGTGGGGGCAGATGGCCCAAGAGTTAAAGGGCTGCTTTGTAGGTTGGGAAAGTGCTGATTTCCAGGCTGCTATGGGGTGTCTGCTGGTGGGTCTCGCCTTCCAACGCGGAGGCAATCTGCCTGTGACGTCTGTCCCCTGACGGCCCCGGTCAAGGCAGAGGAGGGTCTGGGTTAGGCCCCTGTTCTGGCTGCACTGTTGTCAGATGAGCTCCGCCCCCGGGGGGAGGAGGGCTGCTCCGGGTGAGCGGCCGTGGCCTGGCTCAGGCTCCCTGCCAGAACTTCTTTTTTCCTGGGCACTTTCACTGGTCTTGCCTCGTCCCATGTTTAAGACCGGCACAATTACAAAAGCTGTGGAAGATGGTTTTTTTTTTCCATTTGTTTGACTCATTTTTCAAAATAAAGGCCCTGACAGGAGGTGTGAAACACTCAAGTGACCTCCGCAGTGCCATCTGTTTGCGGAGGGTCCCAGGAGAAGCGAAGGCGTGCGGTGGTGGCCTTGGGCCTGGGGAGAACCTCCCCGGCCCCTGCTCTGGGGACAGGGACAGGGCAGGGCAGCGGCTGGCTCTCTCTCTCACTCAGCTGAGCTTTGCTCCCCTTGGCCAAGCAGCAACGTGCCTTGTATGGCGGCCACCTGCCTCCCTCTGCAATGTCCCTGCATGCTTTGTCTTACCCCTAACTGCTGGTGTGGGTCTTCCATCTCGCTGACTGTTGAGTCCTCAGCACCAGCCCAGTGCCCGGCCCTCGGTAGGCAGCCCGTAGAGAAAGAAGGTTCTAAGAGGGGCGTGGAAGTCAGCGACCACGCACAAGGAGTCCCTTTCCCTTTTTTGTTGTCACTATCTTAAAAGAAACGCAGAACATCCTGATGCAGTGACTTGCAAGCTGTAGTTGGCTTGCAAGTCACTGCATCAGGATGCAGGATGCACTGGGCTCCAGTGACCTGTGGGGACTCCCAAGTTCCTCCCTGCACGTTAGGGCCCAGTGACTCTGACGGGTGTCCAGGCACCTGCATCTGCACAGCGGGCTTCAGGGGCAGGCAGTCTATGAGTCCTGACTTGCAGAACATCACTCCCAGCTGCTAGCGGAGCAGTGCTCTGGAAAGTCTCTCCAAGTAGGGAATGGACAGTTGGAGAAGGGATCTCTGGCCCATTCCTCCTTCTTCCTTCTCACCTGGCGTTTCCTAGCCTTTGGTTTCTTTGGTCGCCCCCCGCACTGAGTCTCCTACGCTCGCTTTACAGTTCTCTCCAAGTACACTTCATATTTTCAGTGCCATGGATGAAACCAGTTGACATTTAAAAAATTGAGTACTTTTATAGGCGAACAACAGCAACAAATTACTGGGCACCCATTAAAAACCAGTTAAGTTTCCAAACATTAGGTCTTAAACTGATTTTAGCCCCAGGAGACTGGTGATCTATTACAGTCACCCCTCAAGGTGTTGGGGTCCTAATTACTTGCTTCTGTGGCACAGTTGCCTTTTATTCTCTGTAGCCTTGAACTTCTCCACCCAGGCCTCCAGACGTTATCCTCTGCAGCCTGAGGCAATCCGTCCAGTTCCAGCTTCCAGCCTAAGGAGCACTCCTTCCTCACCGTGGACCAGAGGGTAGTGGGGCCCAGCCCCCGGCTCTGTCCCTTGGACAGTTCCCTCAGGGGCAGATGTGGCCGTCTCTGAACCAGGCTCAGAGAAGAGCAGGATCTAAATCTTCCGTCTCCACTGTGTTTGTAACAGGTGGGGCCCAGGCCTCCGGCTGGGGGGTTAGCATGTTCTCTAGAAATGGTTAGTCATTCCCCAACTTGCCTGAAAACGCCAAGTCCATTCATGTCCATCTCACAAAGGGTGTGGTCCATGGAAATTTAGAGTTGCCTCCTGGGTTCCAGATTGCCGCCGGTGCCCCGGCGGCTTCTGATGTGTCGGGTGCCTGGGGGACTCCCTGGCTGCCATCCCCACACCACTCACTGCCAGGGCCCTGCCATTCTCCCTCACTGCTCCAAAAGTCACTGACACCACAGGGAGAGCGCTTCTCCCCAGCAGGGCCTCATCCTGAAAGGCGGAGAGCACACACATGGGGCCAGGTTGTCCGGGTTTGAAGCTAAGCTATCAGCCCCATGGGTCAAGACCCTCAGACATTCCATCTATAAAATAGAGATGATAATAATACCCACTTGGGGAACTGTTCACTCTAACTCAGAAAGTGATTAGCAAGGGCTTACCTGGCCCTGTGCAAGGAACTCTGTTCTATGGACTTACAGTTTAGGGAGAGACACCAACAAATGTAAATTTTACCTGTGTGCTAAGTGCACAGAGGAGAGATGCACAGAGTGAGGCTGGAGAGGCCAGGCTCTGGTAGACTGTGTTAAGAATTTTTGTTCTGAGAACGATGGGAAACCACCCAGTGGGGCCGTGTTCTTTTTTTTAAG
Organism: Camelus dromedarius; assembly: GCF_036321535.1. Lineage (NCBI taxonomy): Eukaryota > Metazoa > Chordata > Mammalia > Artiodactyla > Camelidae > Camelus > Camelus dromedarius. The sequence goes on along the minus strand of NC_087441.1, from coordinate 14,390,150 downwards.
GGATTGGTTTTATTTTATGTTTTGTTTTTTTTTGGGGGGGTAGGTAATTATGTTTATTAATTTACTTTTTTAATGGAGGTACGGGGGATTGAACCCAGGACCTTGTGCATGCTAAGCACGCACTTTACCACTGAGCTATATATACTCTCCCCTTCTAGATTTGTGTTCTTTAAGTTGCTACTCTGGCTACAGTGGAAACTGATTGGAGGAGGGGATAAGAGTGAATGTGTGGGAGCCATTAAGAGAATCCTGAAGTAACTTAGGCAAGAGATGATCTAGCTTAGACTTGGGAGGTGGTCAAACGTACAAGTTCAGGGCACAGTTAAGCTATAGAATTATTTGTGAAACAGAAACAGACTCACAGACATAGAAAACAAACTTATAGTTACCAGGAGGGAACTGGGGAGGGGAGAAGGATAAATTGGGGAGATACTAACTACTGTATGTAGAATAGATGAACAACAAGGTCCTACTATAAAGCATAGGGAACTATATTCAATACTTTGTAAAAACCTATGATGAAAAAGAATACAAAGAGGAGTATATATGTATAACTGAATCTTTATGCCTACACGAGAAATTAACATAGCAATGTAAACCAGCTAAACTTCAATTAAAAAAAAAGCCCTGTGCTTCACCCAGTCGTCCCTCATTTCCCGCGAGCCTTTGACATCTACTGATCTTTTCACTGTCTCCACAGTTTTGCCTTTTCCAGAAGGTCGCATAGTTGGAATCATACAGTATTAGTCTTTTCAGACAGGCTTCTTTCACTTAACCATATGTCTGTAAAATCCTTCCATGTCTTTGCGACTTGATAGCTCATTTCACCAATAGTCTTTCAAATTCCATCTGCGCCGTGCCTGCTGGGCTGCACCTGGAGGTCTCCATACGGGAGCCACAGTTTCTTTTTGGTGCCTGGTGTCTCTTCAAGTGGCATTTCCACATCAGCTTCTCAGTCTTGCTCTTCTGTGCCCCTGTAAATCCTGAACACATTTGGCCATAGCTGATTTAGAAGCCTTCCCAAGGTAGGAGGTGGACAATGACTGGATTTTGTGGTCTGTGTTCAGGAAATCTTACACCACAGTGACTTCATAGACCCACCAGAATGATTCAGTGAAAGTGTTGGTAGCATGAGGGGGGCCCCCTTCTCTTGAAGAGTTGGGCTGTACCAGGCTTTGCATTATTGTGCTTTTGCAACACCCTGGGAGTAAATTGAGGGTCTCCAGCCTGAAGAATTCTGCTTGGTCCCTACGCAGTTTTACTGCAAAAGTGGGTGTGCACCGTCTTCTATTAGAAGACAGCCCTGGCTAGATGACTAAGCGGATGGGAAACGGGGCGTAGCCAGGTGTGACTTCCTAGAGACAGGCTGCATGGCTGTTGCCTCATGCTCTTCTTGGGCGACACCAGTCCTTTCCTTCGGAACACTCCTTTATTCTTCCCCCTTACTCATTGCCTGCAGTCCAGGGCCAACTTGAGATCACTGCTGAGTTGCCTGGTCCCTCCTGTCTTTCTGTTTTATATCCTAACGTTTGTGTCCACCAGCTCCCTCAGTACCCACTTGGGAGCTTAACATGTGGTGTTCCTTGTGATGCAGGTTGTCCCTGCTGTCCTTGTGATCCGTCTCAGCCATCGCTTACTTTCAAACACTTTATGAGGAACAACCTTCCAGTTTTCTTGTCACTTTGGGATTGTTAACGACCAGCCATGCATCTCTAATGTTCCTGTGCGGAAGTGCAGAACCAAGTGTTACTGTTTCCAGAAAGCTGTGCCTCTGGCGGGTTTTGCTTACACTTTTTCTCCCTCTCTCTATTTAATCCTTGTGCTTTTGAACAAATTTGTAATGTGTTAGGTCATTACTTGCCATTTTCAGGCATCAGGAATGAAAGAATCCTTGGAAGAAACATTTACATTGAACTTTATTTTGTTTGAGAGGAGTCAAGTGATCAAAAGTGCCCAGTCCACTGAGCACCTTCTGAGGTCATGTTACCACTTGCTAGTTGGCCCTACCCAGCCAGGCACCTTCAGGCCAGTTTTTGTCCAGCCCTGAGAACGAGGTAGTTGTCCTCATTGACAGGCATGGGAAGAAAGGGTTAGGAGGGTGAGTTACTGTGCCCCAGTTCATGCAAGTGGTAAGCAGCAGAGACAGTTTAAACCCGCCTGTCTCTCTCCAAACTCCGTGCACAGGGCTGCCACTCCCTGTCCCCTGACTGAGGGGTCTCATTTGTGCTGAGAAGCACAGCTACCTGGGGCCTGAGTGAGATGATGCAGGTCCTGTTCACTGAGATCCCCCCTGGGGTCTCTTTATCACAGAAGGAAGATAAGCCATCGAGACCAAGGATGGGACATCTAACACCATTTCTGCCCTGACACTGAGTCCTTTTATAAAAACTGCTTGGAGAGCTGTGATGATCTCTCCAGAGATATTCATTTATTAAGATGGATTGCTAAATGTCAGGTTCACAGGAAGGGCAGAGATTTGGGAGTGGAGAGGCCTGCCCCATGCTGCCCCAGAAACGGGGAGCAGCCTGCGTGGAGGGCAAGGATGAGAGATGGAGTTCAGCCTCGGGAAAGCCTCTCTTCACCTGGTTCCGTGCTGTCCTGCCGCTTTCCCAGGCATCTCAGCATCTCGGTTGCCTCCCCAGCTCTCGGCCTGGGTACCCAAGTACCATCTTTCACCACCATGTCCCTGTCGCTGGCGGCTGACCGCTGCCATCGCACCATGGGCTCCTGCCCGATACGGTGCCCTTGGTACTGGCACCTGGCAAAATGCTCTGGTGCAGCTGCACAGATACCAGTTTGCTGTCTGAGCTTTGGATTAGTGGTGACCCAAGTAAGAACAGTATATTTTGTGCTGCTGCTGCCCCAGTCTAAGCCATTGTTATTTCTTACCAGGTTATTCTGCGGCCTCCTAAGTGGTCCTGCTTAGGGCCTCGCCTCCCACAGGCTTTGTGAAGACATTCACAAAGCAGCCAGGGTGAGGCTTTGTAGAAGGAAAGTCAGATCACACCACGCCTCTGCTTGAACCCCCAGGGGCTTCCCTCTCACTCGGAGTCCAAGCTTGAGCCTTTGCAGGGGCTCGGCCCCAAGCCCACTGTAGTGACCTGAGAACCTGGCTTCTCAGGCTCGCCTGGACACCTGCTGCCCTCCCCCTCGGCCCTCTTCCCTCAGATGTCAACATGGCTTCCTCCCCCACCTTCCTCAGGGCTGTTTTCAGATACTTCTCTCGTTACCCTGACCACCCTGTTGGAAATTCCAGCCATCCTGTTTTTCCCTGTCCCTCTCCTCTGCCTGTTGTCTCTTGAAACTATTCATCACGATTTGCTGCACAATGTATCGTACTTAGGTGTTTATTGTCTGTCTTCCTCATCAGAGTTTAATCTTCATGAAAGCAAGTATTTTTGTCAGTTGTCCATTCTTTTTTGTTGTTGTTGTTGTTCATTCTTTATGCTTGGCATCTCAAAAGTCTCTGGAAGATAGCAGGTCCTCAGTAAAGAGCTGTCACATGGATTTGCCTGGGGTGCTTAGACCCCAGTGAAGATGTGCCTAGTTCCAGAAGACTCTCATGAGACCAGTAGTGTGGATCTTTGTATCTCTGAGCTGGCATTTGCTTTGTGCTGTTGATTGTTAGGGCAACAGTTCTTAACTGGGCAGCTGTGACGCGAGGGTGTCACAGTCATTTGTTCAATGATGATAGTGAACGTACCAAAGAAAGCTAGTGAACTACCAAAAAATTAAAACATGATGCATATGTAAATGCATAACTGAATCACTTTGCTGTGCACCTGAAACTAACACAACATTGAAATCAACTATATTTCAGTAAAAATTAAAAGAATACTAAAACATATCCTGGATATTTATAAAATACTGTCAATTTTGCTCACTCGTATGACAGTGTGTTTTCTTGAGCGAGAGGAAAGAGGGGTGTCTGGGTGGAGTGCTAGGGACAGGGTGTGCCCTGTGGCTTTTCTGGGCTCTGCTGCAGCCATCGTTTGTCCGTGCTGAGCGCTCCAGACGTGAACCGTAGCAGTAGGGGATGCGGGGTAAAGAGGGGTCCAGACCTGCTCTCCCAGGTGGCAAGGACAGTAACCTCTCTGGATATTATTGAAAATATTCCTTCACTTTATCAGAGGATCAGGAATGGTCAGGCTATCTTCATTTTTTTAAAGTAGGAGTTTAGGAGATTTTGCTGTTTGGCTCTAAGCAAGCTTCAGCCTTTGAAGGTTATTTAACTTTTAAAACAAGTGTGCGTTAGGGACATGCTGGTAACGTGGATTGTACCGTGTGCCTGTGTTGAAGCTGGAATGACCTACATTTGTTTACCCTATTTTAGCTCCACGTAAGGCCTATCCTTCCCCAGCCCCTCTCAATGGCCCTGCAGGTGTGCCAGTCAGGCACCGGACCTCGGGCCTGTTAAAAATGGGCTCATCTCCTCCCCTTTCACTTAACTTCCCAGCTCCTTAAGCCTCCATCTGCTTTGTCCTTCGCTTCCTGGCCTCCCAGTTACCCCTCCTGCCTTAGTCTTGATTTTAGTATCTGTCCTTTGGCCTTTTACAGTCCTTTTCAAACATTATTATTATTGTTGTTGTTGTTATTTTTGGTGGTGGGGGGAGGTCATTTTATTTATTTATTTGTTTATTTATTAATGGAGGGACTGGGGATTGAACCCAGGACATCACGCATGCTACGCATGGACTCTACCACTGAGCTATAGCCTCCTCCCTGGCCTTCATGGTCCCCAGCTACAGTTGACTTTCCTAGTTTATTTCTTTGTTTCTCTGGAGCACTTCCTCCCAAAATGGGAGGTAAACCTATTAAGACATAAGACCTGATGTGTCTTAAAATATCTATGTTTTTTTCCTAACCCTTAGTTGATGGTCTGGGGGAATGTAGGTGTCCAGGCTGGAAGTCATTTCCCTGCAGGATTCTGGCATCATCGCTCCCTTGGCTCCCAGCTCACGGCGCTGCTGCTGGGATGCCTGTCGGCACTGATTCTCTATCCTTCTGAAAGCTTCCCGGATCTCCCCTTCCTCCCCATTGTTCTGACATTCCATGGTGATGTGCGTAGGGTTGGCTGGGCTCCTTGTTAAGTAGAAAATTTTTCTTGCAGTTTCCAGGGCTTTTTTAAAGGCTTAATATGATATTTAAATATGTACCACTTAAAACCACTTGTAAGCTCCCTATGCTTATGGTTCTTCCAATTAGAAAATAAAAATTGCAAATTAAACATAAAGTACCCAAGTGATGGAACTCAGATGCACATTGTGAAATTGATACAGGACAAATGGATGCGGGGCGTGAGGAGTGCCGTGTCCCAGGATTCGGTTGAGCCCCTGGGACGTGCCCCATCCAATGTGGGTCCTTGGCTCCACACAGGAAAGAATTCAAGAGCGAGCCACAGTTGAGTGAAGGTAGATATATTTAGAAAGATACATGGAAAGGCAAGAGAAAGGCCACGAGGTGTGCAGGTTGGGTGCTCAGATTAGAGTAAAAGTAAGTACACCCTCCATAGTGCAGGCCGTCTCCAAAGGGGGACAGAGGAGAGGGCTGCGGCCTGGTGTTGCTAGTTTTTATGGGCTCAGCGGCTTCATATGCTAATAAGTGGAAGGACAAATCTAATTACCCTGGGGAAGGGGCAGGGATTCCCAGGAAGTTGGCCATTTCCCACTCTTTGGCCTTTTGTGGCTAGCCTTGGGGCTGTCATGGTGCCTGTGGGCATGTTATTCACCATGCTGATAAATTACAGTAGGCATATAATGAAGCTCAAGTTCTGCTAGAAGCGAAATCTCCCACTATCTTGAGCCCCAAGGCCTACTGGGGGTTGAATCTTCCACCATTTTGATGTTAATTGCTGTATCATTCTTTGAATGGCTGTGCCCTGTGCCCTTCCTGTCTCACAATGACTGTGATGGCTGGTGTCATTCTTTCCATGAGAGGAATTAGGTACAGTGTGGGGCAACACAAGAGTCCTCTGAGCGATGGCATCTGATTTCACTTGGGGTAATAAGTCATTTACGTCCTAAGTCTGCCCTTTGGCCTTTTTCTCATTAGCCCATGACAAAGAACATCATTCTGCTTGATGATAAACGCAGGGCTGACTCGGTTATAGGATGGCCACCTGGACAATTCCTAGACTAAATATGCTTGCTTACAGAAAAGTTTTTGGATTGTCATTAAGATGAAAACATGAAATGCAAATATTTTCATAGAAAAAATGATAATAGTCCCCTAATGCCTGGGATTGAGTGTGGCGTGCGTTCTTTGTAGCTGTCTGCAGTGCAGTGTTCCCTGGAGGTGGACAGAGAGGGGAGCCCTAGGGGGTGTGGGCCGTCAGGATGGCCAGTGCCCAACCCGGCTCCTGCGGCCCCACGTTTCTCCCCTGGCTGCGACGGTGGCCATTAGTGCTCTAATCCCAGGGTCCTTCATGTCCCACATTCCAGAGAATTGGGAGCCACTGTCACATTCAGGGAGCCCTAGAGCTGTGTGTTGTGGAGCTTGAAAACCATAATCCACTTTCAAGCTGTGTTAGCTTCAGCGTTCCTGCCCCCTTCCCTGAGAGGCGAGGATTTGTGTTTTTTTTTAACGGCTAACACCACACTTGACAGGGTTGGTGGTGTACATTTTCTGGCTAGTTAGGAGTGTGTGTGCATGTCTGTGTGATGTGTGTGGTGTGTGTGTGGGGTTACCGCAGGCCGTCTGTGTTGTGGAAACACCATACACGGTGGCATCACTGCTTCCTGAGCCCGTGGTGAGCCGAGGCCATCTCAGGCTCACGTCTGAGGTTCTGCCTGCGTGGAGCTGGGCCCCTGGCCCTCAGCACTGCTGTGGGTCCCCTTGTGGGGGCAGCCTGGGGGTCCCCCTTCTGCTTAGGGCTGGGGGTGCTGGAGCTGGACTGCCTGTTGGTTTGTGAAGTGTCTTCAAGGTCCCACGTGTGCTCTCTGTTACTGCATGTATCTCCCAAACCTCCAGGGCACAAAACTTGGATCTCACCTTTCCCTTCCCCCTCCTCCAGCATCCGGTTCATCTCCAAATTCCATCTCTTTCCCTTCCTATTTATTACTGTTTAAAATCTTTCCATTCTTGCCAACTTGCATCAACTTGCATCCAAGCCCTGTTACCTCCCACCGGGATGAGCACAGCGGCCTCTGCCTTTTCTCCCTTTTGCCTGGGGCCCTTCTGCTGAGCCCACGCTCCCAGCATTTCCCACCCTTGCTCTGGAGCCCTCGGTGGCTACAGACTCTGCAGGCAGAGGAGAAGTTGGCAGTATGAAGGCTGATGGATTTCATTTGTCTTTCACAATATTTTAATGAATTGTAAACCAACTTTAAAAAAACAGGATATTTTAATGTTAAAAATCTGTATTTTCAACTTTCCTGCAAACTTGGCAGATCTAACAGCACTGGGCACATCTTCCTAAACTGTTCCTGAATAGTCAGGAGTGGAGTTTTCTTTGCTGCCTTTGTCTTGTTTGCCACACTCCCCACTCCTCCTTATAGCCCTCCAGCCTGCCTTGGCTCTCATCGCTGTTATCTGTCTGGCTTTCATAGATATTAATATTTGCAGCCCAGAGCTCTCTGACTCCCAGACCATGGGCTTTTCTACACCCTGTATTTAGAACACACCTTCTATTTTTGCCTCCTGTGTACCAGTCTGCCTCTTTTGGGTGCTCTCTCCCCCTCTAAACTTGTCCAAATCCTGCCGTTCAACAAGGCCGGCTTACATCCTTCTCCTCTGTGAGACCCTCCCTGCCTGACCCAGGTGGAAGTTCTCCCTCTCTTTAATTATAAAGCACTTTGGGTTTGTCTCTGTCTTTTGATGCCATTGTGTTTTATTTTGTTTCCATGCTTTGACTGCCCCTCCAGGACAGGGCCTCACAGCGTTGACACATGGGGCTTCCCAGATGGTGGATCCTTGGCAGATGTACGACCAGAAAGATACACAGACATGATCAAGGGCCTCTGACTCAATGTGGGTTAGCTTGTGGTTTACCCCAGGCGCCCTGAAGAGATTGTTTCTCATCTTGTCGCCAGAGCCCCTGTTGACAGATCTATTTTTAATGTGAGGAAATCCCCAAACACAACTAAATTCTGTTAACCAGAGCGAGGTGTGTGTGGAGTCACTCCCTTGTCAGGGGATTGATCTCTCTCCAGGGTTATTCAGTGATACCGCTTTATACAGAAGATAGAACTAAAGAGAGCCTCCATCAAATATGGAAAATTCCCATGCTCATTAAGTGTGAAATACCGAATGCAGGCAGGATTCTATGCCGGGCACTAGAGCAGCCTTTTCTTCCCAGGACTCTCCCATGAGCACCTCCAGGGCCCATCTCTGTGTCCTCACCCGGGCTATGGGTTTCGGCATCACCAGCCTTCAGAACTCACCCGTGTTCCACGCTCCGAGCGCCCACGCTGAGCCTGAACCCCTCCTGGGCTCTGATAAAAGTAGGTGAGGGTGACGAGGAGCTCGTAGGTTGATAGGAAATGCTGATGCCTAACGATTGCTATAATTACTCAGCTGGTGAATACTTAGCTTGCATCAGCTGTCCCACTTAGAAAGCCAAGCCCAGGGTGCCCCAGCCACATGCCCTTGGGACATGGCTGTGACCTTGCGATGCTGGGGGTTTTCTTGACTCCTGTCAAGCTCCTCTGAGAGGGGAGGGGACTTGCTTCCCCATGTCTGGGCCCAGAGGGTGAGTGGACTCTCAGGCCATCCTGTCCAATGGGAAAGGAAGGCCCTGCGTCTGTCTGTCCGGGACACCAGCTGCTTGCCACATGTGGCACTGAGCCCTGGAATGTGGCTAGGGCAACCGAGGAACTGAAGTCTTAATTGTATGTCATCTTAGCGAGCTTAAACTTACATCCCACTTGTAGTTGCCGCATGGGACAGCCCAGATCTCAACAGTTGGGGGTCAGATGCGGTCAGCGTGCCTGGTGGGGAGCCCAGGGCACTCGTGATGGCAGGACACCTAATTGCAGACGCTCCCATGTGGGTGTGCCTGTACACGGCGGTGCAAGTAAAAGCCCGTTTGACCGAGTCTGGCAGGGCTTCAAAGCCAAGCGCTGTTTGCAGGGAGGCCCGTTGCTGTGCTGTTCTGACGAGGGCGTTATTTACTTATTCTTTAACTTCCTTCAAGAAATCAGACCCGGAGCCCACCTGGCCTGTGATTCCTCGAGCCATTTCTGTAGCTTGCCCTCCTCTGCTTGATTTCATTAAACGGTGACATAAATACATACTGTGTATCCAACCAGTGTGTGTAAATGCTGAACCCGAATGACTGTTTGGGGGAAGTTGTGGGGAAATTTTAGGGGGAGGGTGTATAAACCTTTACACAGACTGTAACTTGTGGGTTTCTCGCTTTTGCTTGGCTTTTCTTGAGTAAAGTCAGCTGAAACTGGCTCCGAGTATTCTGGTTTCACATGGTGTTTATTACAGCCACACCAGGCTATGGACAAAGCTGAATTAATCTTGAGCCACATTTGCTAGAACGCACACACAGCGTGTGCCTGGCTCTGCTCCAGAGGCTGAATGGCCGTGGCTTCAGCATTTTTTGGCCTGGGGAGGGCCGGTCGTGCATGTGTGATTTATCCACACTGCGGCTTCCCAGCGGCAGTCTGCGTTCACAGGCTGCCAGTGGTTCTGCAACCTAGTGTTTCTTATTGGTGTTTCAGTTCCCATCAGTCCTTTCACTGTGGAAAGTCTGACAGACCTTCGAGAGCTGTACCGCTATCTGTGGATCCTTAAATGACTCCCTTCCTCTCCTGCCAGCCTCCCCCACCACCCCTATGGTCTTCCTTTCAGCCATGATTTCAAATATACGCAAAAATAGGAAGTCAGGCACAGGCAGTGCTGGGGGCAGAGAATGCCAGTGCAGAAGGGATGCCGTGGCCAGGGAGGCTGGTACCCACGCAGGCAAGCAGCATGCACACCCAGTGTGGTCTCTCCCAGCATCCTCCGAATCCTCCAGCATCCTCCTCCCCGATGGAGGCCACATCTCTACCCACCTCCTTGCTCTGCCCCTGGGAGCACTTAAAAGTGGCATCTCTTTTGAAACAGCAGCTCTGAAAGTGGAGGAGGGAACCACAGCAGCCCAGCCATCTCTAAGCGGAGGGCAGTGGTGTGTGTTCATTGCCTCACGTAGACTGACTCTCCAGGACCCAGCAGGCACCGTCAGGTATTCGCATAGGCAGATACGTACTTCCACCGCATACTGCTTTTCTGATGTCCTGGGAAGCCAGGATTGTGATTGTGTTTTAATTTTATTCCTGTCACTGTTCTCCAGCAGGAAGCATTCTTTCCCAGTTCTGAGGTCATTTGAATTTTCTAAGGAGTTATGCTTTTTTTTTCATTCTTTGTTAGTAATATTATTAACATTTCTAAAAGAGACTTTAATCTTAATAAGACTAAGATGTTAGACTTGCCCCTTTGCTTTAGGTTCAGTTTCTCCTTTACTTTATCTGAGCTTTTCAATGGATTGCATATCTTAAAATGATAAAGAAACAAGAATCAGAACCCCTATTTACAACAGTTTTAAGAGCTCTATGTCAGGAACCGGGGGCAGAGACCAATATATATATACATATATTTCTTGTAACTTCACAGTAACATATCAGATTCCTCAATTTCCTCAGAATGCTTGGGTCCTCACATTTGTGTTGGAGTAGGGAAAAAAAATGATGGAGTGTGATTCCTTAGGAAATGCATTTACAAGAAAAGAAGTACTCAGGAAGTCGTCCTCGCCCCTGCAGACCAGGTGATGCCACTGGCACACGGCGGCTAAGCCCAGGTGAATGCACAGGTGTCCCCCACACAGGCTTCTGCCGAACTTCTGCAGACACTCCTCGGCCAGCCCTGGGGCTGGGACGCGTTGGTGTGCAGGTGGCTCCCTATGGGAAGGCGAAATGCAAGATGACAGCACTGGCCTAAATGCGATTTCATCTCAGTGTTCTCAGGTGTGGGGAAGATCAGGTAACAGACGAAATGAGAGGTTGCAAAGACCTCCTGTGAGTTGGAGGTGCGGATTCCAAATTAGTGAGGTCTGTTTCCACACTGCAGCTGGACTCTCTTGCCCTCCGTTATGGACTGGATGTCTTTGGCTGCAGGAGTATTAAACATGACTCACAATAATAGGGCTTTACTTGGGTGTAGGTGGGCTACAGAAGTGATTCTACTTGGTGGCTCAGCAACGTTATCCAGAGCCCTTTTTTCTTCTTTCTCCCCACCCTGCCCACCGGGAGTCAGACCCTCCCACTGTGGTTGCGTGATGGCTGCCAGCAATTTCCGGGTTACGAGCTTCCTCAGCCTGCTCTCCAGCAGGGACGCTTCTGCTGAAAGGGCATCTTTTCCCAGAACCCCCACTGGTCTCATTTGAGTCCGGAACCGGGACTGGGGCGACGATGACCCAAGAGCGCAGCCCCAGAAACCCGTGGTGGAATCAGGTTTTCCCAGACCCAGAGCCAGGGAGGGAGATACAAACCCCCAAATAAAGATCAGATAGTCGCCAAGGGAAGTGGGGAGATTGAGTAGGAGACTGCCACTCTCACTACTCGTCCTACAATCAGCCAAGCCCCATTATATACTCTTAAGTGCAGTTTTCTGCAGAAAGTAGAAAATTGTCACTTTGGAAATAGCATGACTTTCTACTGCTCTGTGCCTCTGAAGTCTTCTTTGTTCTGTCTCCTCCTTCCCTTCCTGTTCCCTCCTCCTCTCCTCCTTCCCCTTCCTGCCTCTTCTTCCTTTTTCTCCTGCTTCCCCCTTTCTGTCTCCTGCTCCCCCTTCCTTCTCCTCCTTTCCCTCCTCTTCCTCCTTGTCTCTTCTTTACCCCCCTTAATTGTCGACGCCCCTTAATTGATGGTCTGGTCATTTATTTAACTCAGCCAAAGCGGTTCAGTACAATGCAGTATCTCACTAAACAGAATGTCTTCACATTTGCTCCCCAGGAAGAAGAAATGCCAGATGTGGAAATTGACATTGATGATCTTCTTGATGCAGACAGCGAAGAAGAGAGAGCTTTAAAGTTACAGGTAAGCAGCGTTCAGAATCTAAACCCTTTGGTCACGGATACTTGGACCCACCTGTGTCCCCAGAGCATGGCTTGCACTGGTTCTGCCCTAGGGCAGTATTGGCCCCAGCACTCAGGCAACGACAGTTTGCAGAGAGAAGGCAATGGGCTGCTGAGTTTTCCACCTCCCAAACTGCGTGTCTAATGATAAAGCAGTTCTTGACTATGGTCAGTTCTCAAAGTGCCTTACGAACATGAGTTTCTCCAGCATCGTCTTCTTGGGACAGAGAGATGGTTCTGCCTCCAAAGGTCCGTTGTATGAGAAAGAGAGGGGCTGAGCCAGAACCGGCGTATCTAAGCCCAGGATTCTGGTCTTGCAATTGTGGATTAAATCATTCATGAAATTAATTTCTAGTTAAGATTGTTTACAACATAATTCTTTTTAATAAAATATAATATTTTTATTTTTAAAGATTTTAATAAAATATCTTTTATTGGAGTATGCTCACCTGACAACATTCCAGTATGATGGATGTTGTGATGTTCTGTGTTTCCTTTGTCCAGAGCAATAAAATATTTATTTCCATTCCCACAGGAGGTCAAATCTATCATTTTAAAATCTGCATTTGGGAGTTTCTAAAACTAATTAACCTTTGACCTACCACTTTTCTTAATGTTCATTGATAATTACTGTTAACGGCCATCGGTTATCACCGATGGCAAATGATCGTTACAGGCAATTAAAGGGCACATTTTAATGTATTAATAATTACTAGTGTCCTTGAGTGGTGAACAAGCTCAGTTTAATGATTATTTCCTGTTGGTAAATTTAGTTGAGAGGTGGTAGCATCCTAGTTATGAAAGTTACCAAAAAAAATAAAGCAGGCACCAGCTCTATAGAAAACGTAACCACTTAAAAAATTTTTCTTAAAAGGTTGAACTTGAAAGGCGCTTTAGCTGCTGTCAGGTCATCCCCTTTGGTTCCTGGGTGAGGACACTGAAGTGTGCAGAGGTGTGACAAGCTGCTTTGTGGCTGAATCACAGCCAGGACCTCGGTCTCCACGTCCAGTGTGATTGTCACCATCTCTCACAGGCTGTCTCAACTTAAGTGTATCCAGCTTATTATTAAGCAAGTTGGCAGCCCAAAGGACAAGTGTGTGTGGCGTGTGTGTACGTGTGCAGTCTCTCCCCCGTGTGTGCGTTCTGAAGAGTGCAAGACATTCCTGCAAATACAGGGTACAACTTTTTGTATCTTCAGAAGGCCAACGGATGCTAAAATGAAGTGTGATTCTAGACTGTCAGTATGGAATCTTGAATTACCATGTTCAGAATAATACTATAAAGATGAAGTGATTTTTGATTTCACTTTGAAAACGATGCTGAATTTTAAAATAAAATTTCTGTGTATTTTATTCTAGGAAGCTCTCGTAGACTGCTACAAACCAACAGAGGTAAACAAATCGCTTTTCCTAAATGCCAAGTTTGAATTGGTTTTTATTAAATCAATTTGCCTGTTTTTAAAGCTAAACCACAATAAGTGGATTTGAATATGTAAATACTTGAGAACCATTATTATGAAATGCATATGTTTGAGTAGTACTAACTTCCTTACTTGTAAACCTAAATGTGTCTGGTTAAGGAAGACTTAAAACTAATGGAATTGGGTGTGTTGTCTCCTGGTATATAAAAGCTAAACTTCAAAGGAAATTGTGAGAGGGTTTGGAATTACGTTAGTAAAAGTTTTAGATTTATAACTGGAGAATACATTCTATTAGTGTTGAGTTACGTATTTTTAAAAAGCTTAAGACCAATTTTGTTAGTCTGAATTGAACAATTACCTTTATTGGAAGAGTACATTTTATGCTTTGGATAGTTGCAAGTGTATAAATATTAATGTAAAAACAATGGCTATTAGTTTGATTAGACCAAGGAACTTAGTGTATACTGTAATAACCAGAAGCACAAATAGTGTAGAAATTAAGGATTTGATCAGTTATGAAAATATTGGTAAAAGAGGTACATTCAGCTCCTGTGATAAATCAGAGAAATTAGAAGATCCAGCAGATGTCCTGGAGTTTATTTGCAATATCAAAGCAATGGTGGGAGGACTTTGTAAGCTGTCTTTGAAGATTCATGCCTTTCAGTTCTTCAAAACTTGTCTTTTATTATTTACTATTTTTATTACATTTTCCCAAGTATTCTATACTTTTGGCTCTCCTGTTATTTAGATGTTACATCTTCCAGATGGAGGCTTTAATTTCTTATCTTTTCTCTTTTGTTTTTCATCTACTTGATCTTTTGTTCTACTTTCTGAAAGATTTCCCTGACTTTATCTTCTAGCCTTTTTACTGATATTTTAAAGTTTCAGCTATTTTATTTTTAATATCCAACAGCCCTTTCTTGATCACTGTTGACTGTTTTGTTTCTGTATTTCTTCTTATATTATGGATGCACTTATTTCTTTTTTCTCTTTGAGGATTATCAATCAAGTGTTTTATTTTCTTTGTTTTTGTTTTCAAGATTATTTTGCTGTCTGCATTTTCTCTGAATCCCACTTTTCTTTTCTTTTCTTTTTTTTTTCTGTTTGTTTTTGTCTGTCTTTACTGGCTTGGGGAAGTACACCCATGTTTGGATGTTGGGACCCAGTGAGTTGATTAGAATCTGTGTGTGTGAGCACACCTTGTCCATTGGTGGGTCTCACTGTGGAGTGACAAGCTTGCAAATCAGATTTGTTGTTGTTGTTGTGTGTGTGTCTGGAGCAGGGGGCCTCCTCAGACTGTCACTATGTGGACATTTCTTTTCTGGAGAGATTTGGGCTGTTGAGTTTTGTTTTTTTTTTTGTTTGTTTTTGTTTTTTTTTAAGAGTTTGACCCTGTAAACTGCTGTTGGAGTGTTGATAATCCGACTTCAGGCTTTTTGGAAGTAAGGATGAGAAGGAGGCAGGAGACCTCACTGTTTAGTTTTTTGGGGACTAGAACTCCTTTATTTATAGTTAGTTGGGAAATTGATCTGAGAGTTAAAACAGGTATTTGGAGGGCAGCATCAAATTGTTGTGAAAGGTTAGACAAGACTAGTAGGGTTGTTGTAGTCAAGAAAAGTGATGGATGAACAAAGCTCAAATTTTCTGTTCACCATTGTTCTTTCATGACCTCTGATGGTGAAAATGTAAATTGACATTACAAATACCAACAGAAATGATGCCACGAATTCCATTTACGTTGTTACTGAAGATCCTTTTCCTTCTTTTCATATTTATTGACCTTGAGAATGTAATCGTATCAATTATTCAACAATAGAGAAAGAGTGTTGGACAGTTTTATACTACTTCAAAGCATAAGAAATCCCTCTTAATCACAGTCTATAAAGCTCAAAGTGTATGTGTGCACATTAAATATAGTAGAATGGACATTTTAATGATATAACAACTTAGTACTGTGACTACTAGCTCTCAAATGGAAATTGAATAAAGTTTGGATAAGTTGAAAAAAAAACCAAAAGAAAAGTGATGGATGATGCTGGTGAATTAGCATGTGGTGTCGGCATGGGGATCATTACTGAGAGTATATCCGGACTGGTGGGTGTAGACATGCCATTAACTCACTTTATCATTCCCATTTGCTTCAGCTCTCCTCCTGGGTGGAGAAGTTCATGTGTTGGTATTTTGGTGGTAAAGGTTGGATATACATGAGCCTCCTTCCTCGTCCCAGTTTTTGCAGTGTCCAGGGAGCAAAGTATTTACATTCATTAACACAGTTAGATGAAATGGAGGGTCTTGTCCCCCGGGAACAAAAGTGTCCGTCACCTAGTCTCTGTAAGGAGGCTTATGAGCTGAAAGGATGCGACACTAGAATGCTCCTCAGAGTTCCAAAGAAAGAGGCGCTGGAATTTACAGGAGAGCATCTCGTGTTCCTTGTTTAGCTTGTGGTTTCTAGGAATGGAAATGGTGTCAAACACTGAGGAGTTTCAGTCAAGCTCATTGATCTATTAAAGGGTCATTTCAGAAAATGTTGGGTAGTTTTGCCTTTGAGCTTATGTTCGTAAGAAACAGATTTTACTGGCACCTGGATTGTGATGATGAAAATAAGTGCTTATGTTTCCCCACAGCCCTCAAGTTGACACTGTGGTGACAAGCATTATCTTATTTAGTCCTCACAACCATCGCTTGGTGTAGAGAGTCTGGGTAACTTGTCTAAGACCTCACAGCGGTGAGCAGAAGAGCGGAGAGGCAGGGACTCAGTCCGGAGTTTCTAGTGCCTTATCTTGTGCTCTTTTCCCCATCCTGCCCATCTTGCTAAGCTACTTGCAAGACATCTAGGACATTAAAGGACTTTGTCTTATCTCAGCTAAATGCCTGACAATTAATGATGTTTCTTTTCAAGTAGTCTTCTCTGGAGGTGCTATTTTTTGATCAAAAGAATTTTACAGACAATTATTACACCACTTTGAAGTTGTAAATGTAAGGAAGCCCTCTTTGCTGATTCAGACGCATTTATTTATAGCTTCATTGCAGTGGCGGGGGAGGGGCTGGTAGGGAGTGGGAAGACTAGACTTTGAATCAAGACTCATATACCAGCGCCAGCACTAAATGCGCGTGACTTTGAGCAATTTTCTCAACCTCTCTGAGCCTCCATTTGCTCCTTTTTAAAAATAGAGGGAATAATAACCACCGCCCCAGGTTTTAGTGAGGGTTCTTTGCAATGACAATAACTTTAGTGATAGTAACAACAACAATGGTTCCTAAATCCTCACTAAGCACGCCAGGCACTGATCTAATCGCACGTATTAACTCATTTCATCTTCACAACAGGGCTATGAGCTTGACACCATGATCATTTAGAGAATTTGAGACGTAGAAAGGCTGCCAAATATGCCTAAGATGACATAGTGAGTAAGTGGGGAAGTTAGGGTACTTAGGAAAGCACATAACACAAAGCTGGATGCGTGCTGGCTGAGTCTGGTTCTATAAGGGTCAGTGCTCCTCCATTACATATTAAATATGCAAAATGCCCAAATTCACCAGTAATGCTGTTCTTGTGTTATTCAATTTGAAAAGCAGACGTTAAAGAATCTGCTGATTTCACCCACGTGACACTGTTTTGGTGTGTCACTTTCGGTTGTAGACTTTGGGTCCGTGGTTTTATGTAGTTTTATCCCATGTGGGTCCTTGGCTAATAAGAAGAGAACTTGTGTTTCCCCATTTTGATTCATATTCCAAACTGGGGATTCCAGGCATTTAAATCTTTCCTGACTTGGACTCTTCAGAAACACAGCAGTAATTGTGGTCACCACACTGACGTGTTAGTGATTGACTTATAAGAACGATGTTTTAATTTTTTCCCCTTGAGTGAATGCCATTTCTGATGTTGTTGATATTATAATAGAGCTGATTTAAAGGTAGAAAGGATGTTTCTCTATAATGCAAGAAGGGCAGTCATTTTGTTTTGGTTATGACTTGGATTTGAAGGATCCATAGTGATCGCCTAGTGGACATTATAGAAATCAGGGGTAGGGGTGTTGAGGCCAGCTAGCCAGGCTAGGGAGGAGCTTCTTTTACTCCTTTTTGCATGGTTTTCAAATCTTAGGATCACAGTGGAGCACCCCCATTGTAAGGGAGTTGCCAGTCTGATCTATTTATTTCTATTAAGAAATCTCTTTTTAGAGTTGAAGGTGGCTGAGCCATTGTTCTCTGATAAACATTTGATTTTTCTTTCTGTGCATTTATTTCATTTTTGTAAAGTAAAGGTTGTGGTATTACCTATCATCCTAGCAATCAAAGCTTGTAAACTGATCTGCACCAGAGGTTCATGCCGAATGACGAAGTCTGGGAGTGGGTGGTGAGAGGCATTTCTGGGTCCCAGTAGTCAGCCGGGTCATGGAAATACCATGCCACGTGGTGGTGCAGAAAAGGGATGTCTAATCATTGTTTGCAGATGGGAATTGAGCTGTGTTTTCAGAAAGGCAGGCCTGCTTTTTTACTCGTCCTGGGTTGGCGGTAGAAGGGCGGATTCTCCTTCATTGCTTTGGTGTCACGATGAGTGACTGCATCTTACTTTTCTGACACCCTTTGGTGATGACCATTGTTAGCTCATCCTACTCACAGCGGCTCTCTACCAATTTAGCATCTTAGCCTGTTTAAAATATTGTTCGGTTTCTGTGTACATGGAAGTGCTCCCAGCCCCTGACCAGTGAGCCAATTGCTGTGGGGAGAAAATATAAACTGGGCGTTGACAACACAGAGAGGCTGCGTGCGTGACTGGAGGAGGCACAGCTTGGCATTTTGCTACGTTCTCTTTATTTATTTGCTCAACAAATGTTTACTGAACATCCATGTGCCTGTAACTAATATAGGGACTTAAGGAGGGTAGTGAAGATGCGTGTCCCTTTTAAAAACAATCTCTTAGATGGCCACAGCCAACTCTGGTCAGAATTTAAGTGCCCAAAGAATATTAAAATGGGAATAAAAGAACAGAAATGCCAGGGGTGTCAGCTCATCCCATGGCTCTCTAAGTTAGGAACCAAATTACTTAATGGAAAATGATTTTAGGGACTGTGTCCTTACTAGAGAAAGCCGAGGAGGCAGCCGTTTGGCTTGTGTAATGTATCTGAGCGCCTGCAGCCCGGGGAATCTTTTCAGCTGGCCTCCCATGGGGTTTCCTCAAAAAAGACTGCAATTTTGGGCAGAGATGAGGCATAGAGCTTGATGCTAGATTAATGCATTGAGATCACCCTTTGAAAGCTGGCACCTTCAGAATGATGTTTCTGAAAAGGGAGAGAATTGGGGAACTTACAAAAAAAGACCAGAATCAGATGAGAACGGCATGCTGGTGGTTGGAACCCCCCCCTGGCTATGAGGGCCTTAGGATGTTTTAGTGCAGTTAGGCAGGTGAGTAACAAAGGGTTGGGATTTATTAACAAGAAACATGGGAAGCTTTATCTAGTGGCCCAAAGGATTTTGCTCCCATTGTGTCCGTTGCTCACACATGTTATTAAAGTTCTTTCTGCTCCAGGCCGCCTCTGCCCAGGGGAAGAGCCCGGATGTGCGGGAGCAGGCATTTGGACTCATGTTTGGGTAGGCATCCTGTGCTCTGTCTCCTTCTCACTGTCTGTCTCTGAACTCTTACTAGGTGAGCACAAGTTCTACTTCGGGGTATTTCTAAATCTGAAGGTTGTCTTCATTAAACGCAACCCAGAAATGTTAGGTAAGCTTGCCATAGACATGCGATCATTGAGCAAAACTCTGCATTTACTTCCTGGTCTTTATTCAGTACTCTTTGCAAAGTTAGGCAACAAATGGTCCACAAGACCACTCTCACTTCTGACACCATTTGCAAGTTCAGGGGCCCCCAAGACCATACTCATGTTTGATGATTTGCTAGAAGAACCCACAGGACCCACTGAAAGTTACTCACACTCACAGTTAAAGTTTATTAGAATGAAAAGCTACAGAGGAAAATCAGCCGGGAGGAGAGCTTTGTGAGACAGGGTCCAGGAAAGGTCCACATGCAGAGTCTCCAGCTGTCCTCTCCCTGGGGGTCATGGGCAGTGTTGAGTCTGTCAGCTATGCTGTGTGGCAGTATGTACAGAGTAGCCACTCAGGAAAGCTCACCTGGGGCTGGGTGCTCTGGGTCTTTATTGTGACTTGGTCACATAGCCATGGTGGACTGTGCACATGGCTAACTCGAGTCTCCGGCCCCTCAGGATAAGGAGCTGATACCATGTGACCCAAAGCCCCCACCCTAAATCACAGTTAGACTCTCTTGCAATGCCCAAGGCCCCCAGGTAAGCACAGACACTTTTTATCAGGGAGTAGTCGTCCAGGGGCTTAGAGCTTGCCTCTCAGGATCTGAGGACAAAGACCAGAACTCCTTCTGGGTCAGGTTTAAGACTTCACTACAGTCTTAGAAGCAGGATGACCATGAGAATAATGATAATGATGCTGACAACAATAATTGAGACAAAACATTAGGAAAGAAGAAAGAGATGCCATTATAGGGAGAGCCACATGCATCTTGCCTTCAGATGCTTCAGTAATTAATGATTGTTATTTTTTTTAAAAAGAGTCGGTGGGGGAGGTACAGGCTTTAAAGGGCAGTGGACCTTTAAATAGTTGGCATTTCCCAATGATTGATTGTGATTTTATGGCCTTTTCTTTTTTTCATTAAACTCAGAAGTAATGATCATATTTAAAAAGCCGATCAACTCTATATTAAAAACAGCTTCATATTTTCTTCTTGTGTTTAGACTTATCTGGACAGAAGAAAAAAATATGAGTTAAAGGTAATTTGACACATGGCTTTTGGATTTCTATATTTAGCAAAGGGAATCACAATTAAAAAAACGAATTTGGAAATGGGTTTCTTTCATTTAGTCAGGATTTCGGTATTTGTAGCAAATAATATTGTTCTTCATTGATAATGGAACCCTGGATGAAATTACTTTAGTTTCCTTAGTGATTATAAAGTGGTAGATTATAATGTTGATGAATTTACTCCACTGATTATTTACTATGGTTGGAGTACTGATATGAACTTTATTATATGTTGTCTGAATTGCAAGTGTGTGAATTGTGAGAAACCCATTAGTAAGTGAAGGAAGAATTAAATGCTGGTGAGGTTGAATCTGGTAAGAGCAAATGGACTGTTCTGCTGCATGTAAATAAAGGTTAGAATTTGGGTACAAAATAAATTAGTCTAAGAGCAGTGGTCTGGATCTCTAAAACAGATGAATGGGCCCGCTCTCACCAACAGAACAAATTAATCTTTAATGGCAGATAGTCAAGAAAATAAATGGACAGAATGGTGTCAGTGGTTTTAAGTTAAAGGAGGAGAAACCAGGATGCAGTTAAGACCTTCAGGAATTTATGTTGGCAGAAGTGATTATAAGCCCAGCAGGCACAAACCCTTATCCAAAACAGATTCATAAGCCTCTTTGCAGATAATGAAAAATAGGATCAGTTCTGGTGTGCCCTGTCAGCCAACGAACCTCTCTGAAGATAAACACTCCTCCCTCCCGCCCCCCACCCCCCCAAAAAAAGAGAGGGGGAAGTGAAGTATTTCAGTGATGAGTGATGATGGCACTTGTGGTGCTAAATAATGCCAGTGACTGCAGGGAGCAAATCCCAGAGTCACACAGGGCTGAGGATGCCCCCCCCAGAGCTGTGTTCATCAGGGAGGATTCACTGCCTGCCCCTTTGGCCTCCCGTGTGACCTGGATATTCAAGCTGATGGAAGTTCACAGCGTGATTTTTAAATGCTTAGCTGGTTCTTTGGATGAGGACATGTTGCCACTTGGAACAGTTTTCAAGTGTTGCCATTACATTTGAAAACAGATACGTGCTACCTACCCTTCCCTTGTTCTCATGTGTCTAAACTTTGTTGGATCTAGAAATTCTTCTCATAGAGCCTGGTGACTATAGTTAGCAATACTGTAATGTATGTTTGAAAGTTGCTAAGAGAGTAGATCTTAAAAGTTTTCATCACAAGAAAAAAAATTGTAACTGTATGTGGTGATGGATGTTAACTCGACTTAACCATCATGTTTTTTTGCGGTATATACGAGTATTGAATCATTATGTTGTACACCTAAACTAATATGTTGGCATATGTCAGTTATTCCTCAATTTTAAAAAATTCTTCTTTCCTTGTCTGATCACAACTTGCGTGATTCCCATGTTGTCTGTTGAATGTTAGGCTTTTTGGAAGAAGTGTCACGTAGCTATGGAAAAGGTGTATGAGTTGACTTGATCTGCCATGTTCTGGCACTGAGGCTCAGGACCGGGAGCAGATGGCCCCTGTGGATGTGAGATTTTAGGAAATTGATTGGGGTGACAAAGAGGAAGGAGCACACGGGGCAGTCACTGACCCCCATGCACCCCACCCTTCAGAATCCCTACTGTTCTTTGCCCCGGCCTGTACTCTGTATAAGGGGTCAGTGGCTGTGTTTTGGACAAACAGGTAGAGCAACAAGAATTCTGCTGGGAGCCCTTTCATAGGAACTTGCAGGATCCACACAATCGCTGTGGTCGGTGACACCATTCACGGAGCAGCAGTTTTAAGCATTTCTTTGGAAAGTCCTTATGTCAGGAAATGCTTCTCATCAAAAGGCTACTGCATAAAATCCATGTATCTTGTTTATCTTTGTCAATGACTCAAAATGCGTGAAAGAATGGCACAAATGCAGTTTACTCATGCTCAAGGCGGCGATTTGCCGTGATACCGTGGTTTCTCCTTTTCCCACTTTCCCACAGAGCCGTCTTCACTAAAGCAGTGTTGTGTCATCAATGAGTGTAACAGATGAATCACTTTGAGCGACTAGGGAAGGGGCCCAGACGTCTGGCTGTGGTGATAATTACAAAATGTGTGTCCATCTGCCGCCTCTGGCACAGGCTGGAGCGGGCGGGAGGGGGTGGCAGCTGAAAGCCACAGGGCCCAGGAGGGATCGGGGGACCGGAGCTCTGAGTAGAGCGTGGCCACCGCGGGGCCATGCCCTGTGACGGTGTCACACAGCTGAAACTCCAGAGCAAGGAGGGACCTTCTGTTTTCACTCTGCTGCTGCCAGAACCCCTCAGGAACATGCTTTGGCTTCTTTCTTTCTTAGAAGTATCTCGTAAATCAGGTGGCTGCATGTCATATAAAGTCAGGTTTCCAGGGGTCACTGGAAATGTTTCTTCTCTTTTTTATTGCTTCTTTGATCTCTCTGTCTTCTGTGTGTGTTTGAGAACGTGTGCACACATGCACACGCACACACACACAAGCATCCTAGGCCCCCACCTTCCGCCAAATGCTTCTTGTCTTCCCTAACTTCCCCGGATGGCTAGTGTTCCAGTGCTGAAAGGTACATTTCTAGAACCTTCCTTCACAGTAGCTGGGGCCAGTTGATACTTTGTACGATTCCAGTCCCCTTTATTGATATACGAAGATTCTAACGTCCCCTCTCTCTGCTCCTTCACTTTAATGCCACAGTTGTTTGAATTAATTGCTTCACACACATTTCTTTACTTTGCAAACCTTTGCTGAGCACCTTCTGTATGTTAAGCACCAAGCTAGGAAAGTGAAGACGGATTGGATTCTTGCAACCAAGTAGGAGTGTGAAGTATGCACGTGGATTATCTTGGGTGCTTTATAACTATATAAATGGTATGCTGCAAGTTTTCTTCTTCAACTTACTTATTGTGCCCAACATGAGATTTCTGAGATTTGTCCATGTTGCTACAGGAGGCTCTAGTTTATTCATTTTTATTGCATTCCTGTGCAATAACATTCTTATGTATTAATATATTGTAATACATTTATCCACTCTTCTGTTGATACTCACTTAGGCTGTGTCCACTTTTCCATTATTGTGAACAATAATAAAATAATTTCTTAACCTATTGCCTTGTGCACAAGAGTTTCTCCAAGGAATATACCAAAAATGGGATTGCTCTCAAATGTTTGCACCAGCTTGTGTCCACCCCAGACCTGGTACAGCCAGACTTGAAAATTTTCACCAATCTGATAATATCTCATTTTTGAAAACATACCATCTCCTGACTGCCAACTAGTAAGGTTGAACACTTTCCCCCATGTGCTTATTGGCTGTTCGTGTTGTCTTCTCTGGGAATTTCCATTTCAAACCCTTTCTCCACTTTTCTTTTGATGTATCACCCTGGGTAGAGCTTGCAGAGAGAAGGAATTGTACCCTCCATCCCAGGACAGTGATTCCGTATGTCTTATGCCTTTATATCAAAGTAAAGTTTGAATATTGGTCTGACCACTCAGTAGCTGAGTGACCTCGGGCAAACCTCTAAACCTCTCTGAGCCTATTTTACAAGATAGTTGTAATGATTAAATGACACATTATATGAAGATGCCCAGCGTGCTTGTCACATAAAAGGTGCCCAATGAGTATGAGCTCTACCTGAACCGCAGACAGGCATTTAGAGTCAGTGAGAGAGCTGTCCTATGCTAAATGAAACAGAAATGTGCATCCTCTGGGAAAGAAGAGTCACCACAGGAGTTCATGAATAAAAGGTGAATGCAGAGCATCTCAGATACAAAAATAGTGCCCAGACTGAGGTTGGGGCTGAGGTCCCCGGGGTCATTTAGAAAGGTGTTTGTTGAAGAGGTGAAATTTTCCGCTGTTTTAAGGGAAGAGGGTTAGTAGGAGGAAGGGCAAAGATTTCACCTGCAGTGTGATGGAAGCCACGTTCATAGACCCAGAGTCAGAAGGAGGAAAAGGATGAGCTAAAGGAGGTGCGAGGTGGGTGGTTGCTGCTGCTACTGTGTGTGTGTGTGTATGTGTGTGAGAGAGCGTGTCTGTGCATGTGTGTGTGTGCCAGGGGAGGAAGCGGACGGGAAGTGTTGCTGAAGGGACGTTTTCATGTCATTTCAAACACTTCATGATGTGAGGATTGAATGTACTCATTTGTAGCCTTCCAAGAGGGAAAGTCAGGCAGGTGAGGTGGCACCGGAGTGGCTGACTGTGGTCCTGGGCTGTGGCCGAGACCTCGGGGAGGCGAGGTCAAAGGCAGGGAATCTGGTGGGAAGGTGCAGGGGTAATTGCAGTCCTGGACTGGGCAGGATGAGAGAGGCGTGAGTGCATTTATTTTCTCAGCAGTTGTAGTGTCTGTTGCCTGAAGCTGGGGGAACCTACAACCACGGAGGGAGAAACGTTTGCTTGGCCAGTGATACTGACAACTTCTTTGGAAGAAACTCATTTGTGCTGCTCATAGCCTGACATTAACACCCTGACCTGAACGCCCATGGTCTCGCTGGATGTCACACAACATACTTCTCATCTGCCTTAATTTTCACACCTTTTCTAGGGGACTGGGGTGGGGAAGATGGGCTACATTTTTCTTAGTGATTTTGATTTGAACTTGTACAGACTGGAAATATTCTTATCAATATTATCTCCATGGTCATGATGATGACAGTGAAGAAGATGTTGATGGTGGAGATGATGTTGATGATGATAGTAGCAAGCACTTAACACAGTACTTCTTATGGTCTGAGCACTTTCCCAAGCACATTATATGTATTAATTCATTTTCTCATTTAGTTCTTGTAGGAACCTGGAGGGTAGGTTTTATTATCATTGCTCCCACTTTACAGGTGAGGAAAACTGAAGCACAGAGAAAATGATTAGTCCTTAGGGATGTGCAAGGATTTGAACCCAGCCTGGCTCCCAAGTCCCTCTCTTAACCATGTGGCTCCACTGCTTCTTACTGTGTGCACAGAGGGTTACTCCTTCCATATAGGAACAAACCCATCTGAAATCTTTTTAGGCATTTGTTTCAAAGGGTTCTTCTATGTCTGTAACCCAAGATCTTTATTTATCTTCCTTTTCTCTGCTTCTTGCATCACCATTACGATTCACAGACTTTGGGACACAGAGCTTCACCCCCTCATTACAAGCCAGTGCATGCGGTGATGATTGTCCAGCTGCAGTTCAGTCCCCTACCTGGGCCCAGCCCACAGCAGCCCACAGGAACGCGAGCTGGGAGGCAGATCTGAAGGAGCAGACCTGGGATCTTTTAGGTAGTGTTTTGAGGACAAAAGCTGCTGAGTCAGTCTGAAAAACTACATGTCTTGAAATGATGGGTCAGGGCAAAAATTATGGCATTTTACTGGAATAGTATTTCAAACATTATGGACCAGAATGGCCAGGTCTTAGAAACTGGTGGAAGATGTTCAACTAATAAAATGTGTACCTTGAAGAAATGCTAGAAGAGGGAGAGGAGGAAGAGGCAGGAGGGAGGGAGAGGAAGCTAGACCATCACTCCAATGCAGCAATTCTGGATCCTGTAATCCTTATGTTAATGCAAAGCTTCTGATCTTTCAGAGTCTCCTGGAACTTCTTTTAACTTGCCATCCATTGTGAGAGGCAGAGTGGGAGAGGCAGGAGCTGTGTCTGGCCTGGGCCGGACAGTGTGCCCTGTCCTGCCCGCGGGGCACCTGTACTCACTTAGCACTGTGGCTTGTGCTTTACTCTGACAGGTCCTGTTTCTGTGTCTTCCTTCCCTGCTGGCCTGGGAGCTCCTGCTAGGCAGGACCTCTACCTTCTTCTGCATGTCAGCACCCAGGGTAGAGTCTGGCACGTGATGGAGTCTTGGTACATATTTACTGAACTCAATTGACATCAAGAGACCTAGATTCAAATATTTTCTTTGTGACTTGGGCAAATGACGAATGAACTAAAGTATCAGTTTTTCTGATCTGTAAAATGGAGATAATAAAACCTACTACAATGGATTAAACATGTAATATGTGGAGAGGCTACCACAGGTCTTCAATAGGGTTAATTTCCTTCACTTTCTATAGATCAGGAATAACCAGTGCCAGATTCAAATACAGAACCCACTAGGGATTTTTGTTGATCCTCATCCATCCTTTTAGCTGGGGGTTGAAACATCAAAAGAGAGTCAAGAGTGCCTTTATTTGAGTATCGCAAAAGAGCATACCCTTTGTGGTTAAAGGATTGCCCTAAATAACTTACATTTTCACTTGGAAATCCTGCATCTGGGAACCACTCATGTTCCTCCTTTCTTTCTACATGTTCAGTGCATGTACAGGTTACATGGGAGGAGACTGTATAAAGATAGTGGTGAAATGCCCAGCTTGAAGTCAGCTTGGTTCTTTGTAAATGCACACAGAACATTTACCAAGACACACATATTCTAGGCCATAAAGCAAGTCTCAAATTTAAAAGAAGTCAAGTCATATAAGATATGTTCTTTGAATGCAGTGGAATTAAATTAGAAATCAGTAACAAAAAGATAACTGGAAAATCCCCAAATATTTGAAAAGTAAAGCATACATTTCTCATGGGCCAATAACTCGTGGGCCAAAGAAGAAATCAAAGGGGAAATCAGAAACTATTTTTAAGTGAAAGAAAATGAAAATCCAGCATATCAAAATTTGTGAGATGAAGCTAAAGCAGTGCTTGCAGGTGACTATCTAGCAGTAAATGTCAGCATTAGATAAGGTCTCAAATAAGTGACCTCAGCATCCACCTCAGGAATAGGAAAAGGAGAACAAATTAAATTCAAAGTAAGGTGAAGAAAGGAAATAATAAAGATGAAAGTAGAAATCAATGAAATAGAAAACAGAAAAACAATAAAGAAAATCAGTAAAATAAAAGCTGATTCTTTGAAAAGATCAATGCAATTGATAAATCTCTAGCCATATTGGTAAGTGTTAATAAAGAGGGAAGACTAATTATCATATCAGGAATAAGAGAGATAACATCATACAGATTCTACAGATATGACAACCTCCTGCCCATAAATTCAACAACTTACATGAAATAGACTAGTTTCTTGAAAGATACAATCTGCCAAAACCTCCCCTCAAAACAAAACAAAACAAAACAAATCCAGGCTCAGATGACCTCATGGGAGAATTTTACCAGACATTTAGGGAAAAAATCGTATCAACTCCACACAAACTCTTCCAGAAACTTGAAAAGGAAGGAACACTTCCCAACTGATTCTGTGAGGCCAGAATTACTTTAATGCTAAAACCAAAGACATTACAAGAAAAGAACTGTATAGACAAGTATCTGACATGAATATAGATGTAAAAAAATCTGAAGTGAATTTTTAACAAATTGATTTCAACAATATATAAAAGAGAACAAAACATCACGGTCAGGCGAGGTTTATCCCAAGAATGCAAGGTAGGTTTAACATTTGAAAATCAATGTAATGCACCATATTAAGAGTCTTTTCTTTTCAGGAAAAGAAAAACTCTATGATCATATATGATATCAATATGTCAATAGATGCAGAAAAATCATTTAACAAAATCCAGTATTTGGTAAAAACTCTCAGCCCATTAGGAATAGAAGGGAATGTGTGAAGATACTCTTGATAAGCATATCTTTGAAAAATACAGGTAACATACTTAGTGGTGAAAGACTAAAACTCTCCCCTGACATCAGGAACATGGTCAGGATGACCACTCTCACCACTTTTATTCAACATTATATTGGAGTTTTTAACCAGTATCATTAAGCAAGGAAAAGACGTAAAAGGCATCCAAATTGGAAAGGAAGAAGTGAAACTGTCTTTATTCACGGACAACATCATTGTCTATGTATAAAATCCAATAGAGTATACAAAAAAGTTAGTTCAGCAAGCTTGCAGAATATAAGAGAAATATTTAAAAAATCTACTGTATTTCTATATACTAGCAATAAACAATCAGAAATTGAAATAAAAGCATACCATTTACTATAACATCAACAATATTAAATACTTAGGAATAAATCTGACAGAAGATGTGCCCATTAATTTAAATTTAAGTAGCTGTGTGTGTGGTTAGGAGCTACTTTATTGAATAGTCTGGGTCTAGATCATGGTGTTTACAAACTGTGGGTGGTAACCATTGGGTGGTCTTGACCTGTATCTCCTCAAAATAAAATAGAATAGAAAATACTTTATATATAGTAAAAGTTATGTTTTTACGTGAAACTTTTGTTTCCTTCTTGCATCTCTGTGTGCTAGGTTACTATGACCATGTATAGATCACATGGAGATTTTTAGGATTTCTTGTTTTGCTTTTAGTTGAAAGCCACTGATGCCCATATTTATGTTTTCTGCCATGAGCTGAGACCTGAAGTTATGTTTATCTGACTTCTTGACATTTACCCTTAGATACCCAGTAGGTAACTCAAGTCTGTAAACTTACTTTGTTCCTTCAAGTTATCCCCCATCTCAGGAAATAGTGGTACCTTTCTTCCAGTGTTTTTCTGCTAAGAAGCAGTGACTTTAATTTCCTTTTTTCCTGTCCCTGCCCCGCCGCTGCACCCTACTCCCACTTTCAGTCCAGCAGCAAGGCTTGTTGGCTCTGTCTCTGAAGTGGATCCCAAATCTACCCATTTATTTCCACCTTGGTTTTTCTAAGCCACCAGCATCCCTTGCCTGGACCACTGCAACAGCTCCAAGCTGATCTCTCTCTCACTCTTGTCTTTATAAAACTCATTCTCCACACAGTAGCCAGAGGGATCGTTCAATAACCCAAATCAGAGGATGCTGCTTCCCTACTTAAAAGCCTCCAGTGGTTTTCCATTACACCGAAGATGCACCCTCATGGCCTCACTGTGGCCTACAGGGCCCTGGTGAGCTGGCCCTCGCACCTCCAGCATGGTGCCCATCATGCTCATCTTGGCCTTTCCGTGCCAGGAACACCCACTTCCTTGCTTGTTTCTCTGCAATGACTCTGCGCACGTGCCATGACCCAGACCCCCAGAGCTTCTCCAAGGTAGCCTCTCTTTGTTAGTTCAGGTCTCGACTCAGATGTCATTTCCTCCAAAGGGACAGCCCTTCCCTGACTAAATTAGTGTCCCCAGCCCAAGTGTGAGTGACCTGTTTTGGAAGTAAATGAGATATGTTGTTCTTTTTATAAAGCACTTTTGAGAAATATAAGCCAAGAGCCATCAGTCAGTATTTTTGATTAGACATTCTTGAATCTTATTTGAGAATCATCTGTAATCAACAGAATCCTTCTGTGCAAGTGGTATTGTCAAGTTTCTGTCTGGAGAATAAATATTAGTCTTGCTGTTCTTTGACTTACTCAACTGAGCATCTCATTATGCAAATTTTATGAATGTTTTAAAATATGTACAATATAGTATATTAAGTTACAGATACATAAATTGCATTAAGATAAAATTTAAAATTAGAGTTTTTTGCTAATGTCAGTATATCATCAATACAAGAGGAATTATTTAATTAAACTTTTAATCACTGAGCTTTATGTACAGCATGACTAACTTTCTGAGAGAATTTGAATTTGATTTAAATTACCAAATTACTTTTAACTTGAAGAGGAAAGGGTATGTAGTTTAGGGTACATCATTCCTGGTGTGATTTTAATCTTAACTTTTACAATGGTCTTTATGAAAAATGTTATTAAAATAGTGCAGAAAATTACCAGAGTTAAGATAAATGATAGGGTTTCTGATTTTTGATCTTTGCTTCAGAAAAAAAAAAAAAAGAAAAGGAATCTGCACCCAGATGGTGAAACCTTTCACAGCAGTCATTTGAGTGAGTAACAGATTCCAAAAACAATGAAATTGAAACTGTGTGTGCAGCATCCTATTATGTTGTTTAAACCACACAGGAAAGGGCGTAACAGGAAATGCATTTAACTTTATAAGAAGAAAACTGAATGTAAGTGGAAAAAATATAAGTGGGGAAATTTGGCATTATTCATCCTAGAAGATCCTTAAATTAGGTAAAACGGCGTTCAGAAAACTAAAACATGACATGATCTTACTTCACATGTATTCCGTTCTGTCCAAGTTCAGAAATGGTGGTGATTAAAATGTTTGTGTCCTTTGACCCACCTCTGGATAGCTCTTCAAAGGGAATAATCCAAATTGCAGACCAAGATTTATGCACAGAGATGTTAATTGCGGCATTGTTTATAATTTTGAAAAGCCAAGCACCAACCACATATCCAGTGATGTGGATATTAAGCAGCTTGTAGAACATCCATACAATAAAGGATCGTATAATCATAAAATTAATTTTTTAAAAGACTGTTTAATGTTGTGGGGAAAAGTTTTGACATAATGCTAAGTGAAAAAAAAAAAGAGTACAGTTATACAGTATGATCTCAATTAGGTAAAGATAATTTGCATAGAAGAAAATACATTAACAGTGGTTCATTCTGAGGAGTAATTGTTGCTGGTTTGTATTTTCTAGTCTTTCTGGAAAAAGCACATTACTTTTATAGTAGCAAAAGGATTATTGAAAAAGGAAATTGTGGTGGCTAATAAAATATTAGCTATTTAAGCTTACTGTGTTTCAGAGCTGGAGGGTAGCACCAGGATCATGTGGGCTGGGAGCTGTGACTTAGGGGTTGTAGTTGGTAGGGCAGACTGTCTGAGATCTGCTTTTCGGGAGACCGTAGCAGAGAGGTAAGGCTTCTTAGTGTTTTTGTTCTGGGATGTCCCTGATGTGCCCAGAGCTGACATTCACTGGCTGTCACTTGCTGATCAGAAAGTCTAACTGGCTGTCAACTTTGCTTTAACAAATATAATAAAGGAGGACAAAGTAATTTTTATCTAAGTGTGACTTATTTGGTAGCCAGAAACTTTAATACAGGAGACAACAATGAAAGATTCCTGATGGAGTAAAGTGGGAAGCATTCTAGATGGTCCTTCAGTCCTTGGGTTCTCATCCATGGAGAGTCATGAAATCATTTTAGTGGGTCTCCCCAGCGTCACCTTTTAAATGAAATTGGAACAAGATAGAAAAGACTGGGAGCATGGCATATATTAAGTATTCATTCTTTAAGGCTTTATTTCAGGTGTGCTTTTGTATGTACTCAGTTGTAAATGAGAAATGTGTTTTGTTTTTCTTTTCAAACTATGATTTGCAGTCAAAAAAGTCAAGAGACTCCCATTGGGATCTAGGCTAGTGGTTCTCAGTAAGATCCTGGGACCAGCAGCATAGGTGCCACTTGGGAGCTTGTTAGATATGCAAATTCTTAGGCCACACCCCAGACCTACTGAATCAGAAACTCTAGGGGTGGGCCCAGCACTCTGTGGTTTATTTAATAAGCCCCCTGCGCCCCAACCTTACCCTGTGCTTCTGATGCACACTCAGATTTAAGAACAGACTTAGAAAATAATCTTGTGGTTATGGTGGGGGAGGAGGATAAGGAGTGGGAAAGGATAAATAGGGAGTTCGAGATTTGCAGATACTAACTACTATATATAAAATAGATATACAACAAGTATATACCGTAGAGCACAAGGAACTTTATTCAATATCATATAGTAACCTCTAATGAAAAAGAATATGAAAAGGTACATACGCATGTATATGCATGACTGAAACATATGGTACACCAGAAATTGACACAACATTGTAAACTGATTATATGTCAATTGAAAAGAAAAAAGCAAACCACTGAGCCAAAAAAAAAAAAAAAAAAAAAAACTCCACTGGTCTAGTCTTGTTCTTCCTGGTGTGTTCCAGAGACTTTAACGTTGGCATCACTTAGCAGCCAGCTGGAAATGCCGTCCCAGCCTCAACTGGACCTACGCATTCAGCATCTACAAGCTCCCCAGGTGATTCGTAGGCACATGTGAATGGTTTATTAAAGGTCGAGAAGCACTGATCTAAACCGCATAGGCCTTCAGGGCTCAAGTAGATAATGTCAATGAGTCACTGGTTTTCTTTCTAGAGTACAGCAATGAGAAAGCAAGGTGATGTGAAGTTGAAGCATTTTCACTTATTTAAAAACGTCATGTATTGTACCAGTGGGGGTTAACACGTCCAGCCAAGCTCATAACTAAGGTTAACTGCAACTGACATCAATGACTTCAAGCAGATTTTGAACCTAAATTTTAATAGAGCTCATAATAACCTCTTCTGATTTCTTTTAGGAATTTATTAAGGAGCTGCTCTCTCGGATAAGAGGCATGAGGAAACTGAGCCCCCCGCAGAAGAAGACTGTGTAATTCTGGCACAAGTGGAACTTCCCCGGAGACCGAGGAAGGGATTTGGACTTCATGAAGACGTTTATTAAAGAATAGTTGTCCTTATGAGCAACTATTTTGGGGGAGGGGGGTGGTATCTATTAGACATTTATTCAAGAGCATTTTTTGTTTGTTTGTTTTAAAAGATTTTGTTAGTGTAATATTTGAATTGCAAAGATATCATTACTCTGGTTTCAGCCCAACCGGAAATTACCAAACCAGGCAGACACGCAAGGATGGGCTGGTCCAGGCAGCATCTTTTTGGAGAAATCAGATGTTTAGGACTTAACTATACAGGGATGACGGTTTTCTTACAACTAGCTTGGTAATACTTTTTTCTTAAGTTGTACATTTGACTCAGATGTCGAATTTCTCGTACTTGTATATATCTACACGCAACTAAGTTAAAATGTAGATGTGAGTTTTATTTCACACGAGTGGAATAAACTTGTGGTCATCCTTTCATTGGAGGTCACAGCACGTGTGTTTTCAAGAGGCCACTAGGTATTCTTCATGCAAATACTGTTGACCTTCAATGTTCACTTTATGCACCAAAGTGAAAGAATTCAGTGTATCCGTTATTTTAATGAGCTACACTACAAAAATGTGGACTTGGTCAAGGGCTTAATGTATGGACTTTGTATTATTTCATTAATCAGGATGCTTTGCCAGGTCATGTACTTATTGCCTTGTTTGTGGTATTTTAAAGTTTTATGAACCTTTTATTTGAAGAACTATTTGGATTTCTAGAGAAACGCCCACGCTATCTGAGTGCTGTTTTGCGGTGGAACAAGGAAGCACCATGTAGCAATTCATTCTCTGCTTTCAACCAAATAGTGTGTATTATTCTCTCTCCATGAAAGCAGGTCATAAGGAAGTTAGCGGAGGATGTATCTTCCTCCGTAGAAGTAGATCTGGTCACTTCTGTGTCTGGGCAGCATCAGATCAGAACAGATGAGCTGAGTGATGGGTGGGTGTAAATGGGAGAAAGCTTCACCTCCTCCCAAGAAAGCTGATACAGGAGCATTTGCTGTTCGGAAGCGGAAGCATGGTGGCGATTTCATTGCCAGCTTCCCTCTATGGCATATGGTCAGGACTCTGGCTTCTGGCCCTAATTTTGCACCCCATCCCCTTGTTTGGAGCTGAGCCTGGGGCACCTGCCCTGCCCTGCTCCTCTCAGTTGTCTACCAGCTCCTTGGAGAAGGATCAAAGTTCAGATGAATGTGGGCGGGGTCAAAGGGCAGGGTAGAAACTCATCCTTCCCTCCGGGAGGCCCCCACTGCCTCCCTGCAGAAACCCCACATACTGCAGGGTGTCTCCAGGTGGCCCTGTCGGAGCACAGGGGTCAGGCATTTTATATCAAGGGTGCTCTGAACATATTTTATTTTTTCAAAGAACTATGTTTGTGAATTTTATGTATACTGGCAAGCTTTTGAAAATGTATTTAATTTTGTAATGTTTACCAATGATTTATTTACATGCTATTTACTCGAATAAATGGAGCTGCTTACAATTCTGCTCACATTTTTGCCTCGCAAAACAACGCTGACGTGATGATTTTACTTTGTTCAATGCTCTGCAGACAAGGGCACAGGGTGCCTAGCTGGCTTTTTATTTTCAGGTCTTTTCAGGTATTCGATCGTGTCCTTGGCCTGAGGTATCTTCAGATCAGGGGGTGAAAGCAAAGGAGCTAGGACACGTTCCCAGCTAGAGAAGGAGACAGAAAATAATTCTGCACGCTCAGCTCTGCCGGCCTTCTGTTCCCACACTCTCCCAGGCCACGCACCTTGCATTTCATTAAAACTCCCTTTTGCCCATCTGATGTAAACCCTCAAGAAGATTTTAGATTAGTCAGATATTCCAGTTATTGTGAGAATGCCAGGCACCCTATAAGTACAGAAAAATACAGAATTTGCAGGGCTTCTTAAGGCTTGACCAGCCCAAGTGATGGTCTTCAGATGAAACAAGAATGAACTTTTTCCTCCAAAGGCTTCTGATCCTACCACGTAACACGCTCCCTGCCTTTCTGCCCTTCCCTTGCTCAGGGCCTGGCGTCGCCGACTCCCCGAGTTCTCAGGCCACAAGCTGGGACCTCCTCCTTGATTCCTCATCGCTGTCCCAACATGCCCTTCGTCACCAAGCTCTTCCTCCGCTAATACCTGTCAGCCCTGTTCATTGTGGGGTCTGGCCTCGGTTGCTGCTGCCGTCTTGGAGCTGGCTTCCCCGTGTCCAGTCTCACCTCCGTCTCGATTCTCCACTCAGCAGCCAGAATAATCTCTCCACAAGACGGCTCTGATCACGCCACCCTCCCCTACTTAAAACCCAAACCCTTTGTATTCCTTACAAAGAACTCTTCCCTGCTTCTCCAGCTTCATCTTTTGGCCTTGGACTGATGTCCAGTCCTACAGAATTCCATGGGGTCTGGAATGTTTCATATATATTTTTTCCTCCAGAGCTTTGCAAAAAGCTATTGCCTCGGTCTGGAACACCCTCTCCAGCAACAGGCTCTGTCTGGAGAGCTGGATTAGGTCCCTTCTAAACGTATGCAGAGCTTCTAGTGTTTTCCCTGACATAGCACGTCCCCGTGGTATTATTACCATCTGTTCACCTGTGGTCTCTTCTCTTAGACCCTAGGATCCTTGAGATTGGGACTGGGTCTTATAAATCAAGCATCTGCTCCTGTGCTTGGCCCATCCAGGAGATCCCCCTGTGTTTGCCAGTTGAATATATGCGATAAAAGATTCTTCAAAAAAAACTGAGCTGTTTCCTTCCTAGCTTAGAGAGTCGTTTTTAGACCTAAGTGTATGTTTGAATCACTTGGGAAGCTTTAAAAACAAGTGACTCCTAGACCCTAATCCAGATCAACTTAATCAGAATCTGTAGGAGCAGAGCTTAGGCATTTTTTAAGGCCCCCGGGTTGAGGGCCCCTGGGCTGCTGGGTCCTTCTTGTGTAGTCTGATCTGACCGCTGCTCACCAGGTTTGTGCTATTGCAGTAGGTGGCAGTGATGACGTCAGCCCATTCACTATTTCTCACCTTATTTTCTACTGGAGACAAATTAAAGCACAGCACTAAGGGAATGACTCCATGGGACCCAATGTCTAGCTCAGTGATGGCTTGAACACTGGGAAGTTGAAGTTTAAACTTTATGGAGTGGCATCCCTTTACAACAATCATAATAGTAGTTCCTGTTTATCACTGTGCTAAGTGCTAACTTGCTGTATCTCATTAAATCTCGATGTTAATCTTACGAGGTGGATGGCATAATCCTCATTTTACAGATGAGGAAATCAACTCAGAAAGGTTAAATAGCTTCCCTGAGGTCACAGTTACAGAGCTGAGATTCCAACCCAATTCTGTTTCACTCCAAATTGTCTGACCGTTCGGCTTATCTGCCTCTTACATGGTGTTACTTTCAGTCCCACCCACAGGCGTGAAAGCTGGCAGCTGTACTGGTGAGTCGGGGCCCTGAGCTGCTGGTGGGGG
Source organism: Camelus dromedarius (assembly GCF_036321535.1). Lineage (NCBI taxonomy): Eukaryota > Metazoa > Chordata > Mammalia > Artiodactyla > Camelidae > Camelus > Camelus dromedarius. The sequence continues at coordinate 14,354,189 of NC_087441.1, read as the reverse complement.
CGTGAGGCTCTGTGGTTGGCGTGGTCCTCGGCCACCTGCCGGTCCTTCCTCAGTCCTGAGGACCAAGGGGCTCTCCGGTCCTGAGCCGTGGGGCAGCCAGTCTCTGTGCTGCTGCTTCTCTGTTTCGGGCTCTTGCCTCCCCTCTGAGGAGACGCTCCTGGACTTGGCCTTGGCAGCTGAGCACGAAGTACCCTTTCATCAGTTTTCTGAGAGGGCAAAATTGGGAGAAGGAGCAGCTCAGGGTAATGTGGGTTTTCAGTTCTTGCAACACACAGTTACTTGATTTTTGTTTCCAACCTAGAGTCCCCATAACAGATTGTGTGCTGTGCAGAATCAGTTTATCAGCAACAGACGAGGGTGTGATTCTCCCTGACTCTTCCCAAGAAGACGAGATGGTTGGGAACATGAGCTCTGAGTCGTGTCTATCATTTGACAGAGGGTAGCAGACTGCAGCGGCCCCTGCCAGGAGATAGCCAGCCAGGCAGTAAGCCCACACCTGGAGATGCAGGTTGGTGAGCACCTGGGACTTCTTCCCTTTCCAGGGTCAAAGTAGGAGGCAGGTGTTGGCCCTGTGGCTTAGTGCTGCGCTGGGCACTGCTCCACGCCCAGTCTACTAGGATTGAGCTTTTCATTTCTTTTGCTGTCCCTCCAGTGTCACTCAGCAAGACGCCCGAGCCCAGAGCCAGCCCTGCATGTGACCGATTGCTCAGGGAAAGGCAGGCCCCACTGCTGATGGACACCCCCCACACCCACCTCATTTTTTCCTTTGCACATGTTGGGGATTCCCTCAGCTTCTCGGGGCCCTTCCCTGAGTGCAGGCACTTTGGGGGAGTTTCTTGCTGGCCCTGTCAGCCTCCTCCTTCCACCCCTGCTTCAGGCACTAGCCGCAGGACCCTTTGATGGTATAAATGATCTAAGATGACATGGTGGGGAAATCCTGTGGGAGGGGACCTTTTGTCTGTGGTCTGTCTAAAAACACAAAAGAACTCAGTTTATTTGGTAATTGAAACTTTGGGGAAGCCATTTTCAAATTGGACACAGACAGAGATACCAGTGATTTTCCCCACTGCTGTGTCTTCTTCCTTCTTCCATGAACTCTCCAGGATCAACCCAAATGATCCTGGAGAGTTCATGCCTAAGAGCTCACGCCATTCCCTTTGGGATCTGGGGTGTAACTTACTGTGTGTTTGTAATTTGCCTGTGGAAACTCAGATGGCTTCTCGGTCTTCTCTGTGTGAGAGAGAATGATCTGGACTTCCTGGACTTCCCTTCCACCCCCACTCAGACACAAGGGCTGGAAATGCTTCACTGAAGTGTTCTGAGCCACCATGGTGTCTCTTGCCTGGGGGTGAGTTGTTTGTGTAAGACTGGATTGTTCTCCATCTGTCTTGGCTGTGTGGGTGTTCCCACCGCAGCACACCAGACAGGCATCTCAATGGAGCACTGATATTAGACCGACCGCGAATTAAGGTCCTGGAAGTCTGGTTTTCTGGGGCTTTTATTGGGACCATTAGATAAATAAGACCAGATTTATCTCTGGTTCATATTTTCTTCAGTTTCAGGGATTACGGTATTAAATGGTATATCAAGTAGGGTATTAAATAACCTTGCTGGCTTGGGTTCATCTTGTTCTGGTGGATTCTAGAGGCAGGAAGTCCTATCAAGCATAAAGGGTTAAAAAAAGTGCACTTTTAATGTCATTGCTATGTAGACTTGATTGTATATATATACATTCAGTGTTATTGGGGGGCAGTTCTACATAGGTCTCTCATGTTTCTGAGCAGACACTGACTTGGCTTTGGACAACTGTTTCCAAGTATGTTTGTATGTACAGCAGTCTTGGAGGATAGAGATAATTTCTCCCCCTAGAGCAAAAAGCAGGCGAACTTACAGCACATTATGAAAGATGTGGGTTCCCTCCGTTCAGGTTCTCTCTCCCATAGTGCAACCCTCTGCAAGTGCCATTGTCACTCAGCCTTCTTTGCAATCCCCTGTGAGAACTGGGTCTTGCAAAATCACCCCCTCAAAAATGCCGCTACACTGGCTGTCACTACTGCTGTGGGTGATGAGCTGTCCTTTCTCTCTGACCAGGGATTGTCAGGTCTCTGGTGAGTCCATGACGCTGTGACAGGCTAACTTGTCAGCTTGGAAGTAGGGTCAAGTCTCTTCCCTGCCCAAGTGTTGACAACGGTAGTCTTGTGGATCTCTTTGAGCATGACTTGCATCATTCTTATAAACAGCAGAGCTTTCTTGTTTTGTTTTGTTTTCAACCCTAATTTAACCCATCACTTTCAACTAGGCAGGGTCAGAAGTTTTCTTTGAAGAGACTTCATGTCAGGAAATGATCATTCTGTGGACAGAATTTACTTTCCCAAAAGTCAATTCCTATCTTCCTCCTTGTTCACAAAAGGGGGATGCTGCCCGTGGGAGATCAGGGAAAATGGGTCAATTAGCGAAATGTACCTAATTTACAAAAAAATGACACTTTAGAGTGAGGCAGAGAAGACAAGCAAATGGCAGTTCTTGCCTTGCATCTTCCTCTTTAAAATATGTGCCTAAATGATGTGCACAGCATATTATCACCTGAAATTTTCAAGTTCCCAAATTAAACTCCAAAAGTAGTTTTACGATCATAATTTATTTGCAGGGTCACAATCCACCCAGTGGTCACTGAACCCCAAAATAGGAAAATGAACTCATGGAATGAATATCTGGCGCCCCCAGATCACAAAGCAGTCCATTAAAAGTGTAACCTGACAACGCCCCTCAGGGTCACTAGTTGCTTGAGGGTAAGTGGTGTACTGTTTGGTTTTCCTATGGTTAGTAGTAGAAAGTTACTCCTGGAGTGGATTGGTTTCTTAAAAGGGGCCAGTACTGACTCAAACCCCTTTCCAATAGTTATGGATTATGGGACCAATAAGACAATTTATCTTTTAAAAAAAATACATTTTTATAGCACTCAGCACAGCACTTCGCTCTTTTTAGCTGTCATCCCAATATGGGGAACCAAAATGTACAATCTACAGTGTAGGCTTGTATCTCTTTAACAGAATCTTAGCGAATCACCTCTTTCTGAAACTGGTGATGGGTGAGGAGTTGAACAAAACCTCCGAAACTGTTAAAAAAAAAAAAAAGCATAGTCCCCCCACCGCCCTGAATCTTATTTTCTGTTTCAAAACATGTTCTCCTTTTAGAGCTGAGAATTTCCCGCCTGTGTTTTTAACCTAGGAGACCTTAAAGTTACAGCTCATGTAGGCTTAAGGAGGTCCTCAAAATCTCTAAAACTTTGTAAGAGAGAGAGAATATTTTGGGGAGGAGAGGGTCTGTGTTATCATCAGGTTCCCAAAATGTCCATACCTCGAACAGCTGAAGAACCAGGGCCCCGAACTTTGGAGGTGGCAGCCCCACAGGTTGCCAGGTGCCCCAGAATACCTGGGGACAAGCCCAGCCTCCCCTCCTTGGCCTCAGACCTCCCTGATCCAATTTCCTGATCTCTTTTGTTCTCACCTCGTACTCATATGTTCCATTGTGCTGAATTCCTTCCATGAATAATAGCTTCTCCCTGAGATGCTGCTTCTGGAGCAAGTAGCAGCCTGCCCTGCAGGGAAGCCCAGAATGGGGCTAGTCCCTTGCCCCACCCCCAACTTTCCACACAAACTGGCTGGTTCAGGAGGTGGGTTCCATGTCCCTTTCCTCTTCTGCTTCTTGTGATGTGTTCTGTCTACAGGTTCTGGTGACCACAGGCCTTTGGTGTAGATTTACCTCCAACAGGCTCTGTTTCACAAGTCTGCTTCAGTTGCCAACACCCCTTGCCTAATCTGTGCACAGCAGGTGTGGACAGAACACCTGGAGAAATACCTTTCCTTCCCCCCAATCCCCTTCCAGCATTTTGTTCAGATTATCCAACAAGCAAGCACACGAAGACACACATGTGAATACTGTCTGTGAATACAACTGAGCAAGGAGTGGAAGAATGGTTCACACTTTGACATCCTGTCCCTGGGAAAAAAATGAGGGAAGGAAAGATAAGAATGACACCTTGTCTCTCGACAAACGCATTTTTTGTACTTCTCCTGTTGTTTCATACGTGTGCAAAGAAAGCAAGCTGTTGTGTTATATTTGGGCTGGGAATTTAAATTCCATGAAATATTTTATAATTTCTAGGGAGAAGTAAGCCCTTAATTGCTCTTTTTGCTTATGCTTTATCTTGAGTCTCATTTAATCCAAAGTGTTGCTTCATAATTTATGATCTTTATGTGGGGGAAACAGGAAAGACACTCCTTAATGCCGTTATACGAGCAGGCTGCACATTTAATGTTTGGAATAGAAGTTGCCCTGGCTTAAATAGTCCCTCACCCTTCCAGCACCTGAAATCAAGAATGACTCATCCATCCATAGGATGGACCAGACAAAGCCGTACTTCTTATGAGCTCCAGAGCCTCAAGGCAGAAACCCTGTAAGAGCTGAAATTCCCATTTTATTGCCAACAACACATATCAAACTTAACATTCATTCACTGATGATTGTCCAGGGAAAAACAAGCAGAAATGAAGGTGTTTTCACATCATAATTGTCAACTGAAATAAAATCACCCAACGTGAGAGTTGTGGGTTAAGTTTTATTTGGGGCAAAATTAGGACTGTAGCCTGGGAGACAGCATCCCAGATAGCTCTGAGAAACTGTTCCCTAGAAGCAGGGGGAGAGCTCAGTTTTATATATGACTTCAGTGGAGGGGGGACGTGCAGTCCGGCACACGTTTAGGCAGAGGCTGCCGCTGGTCACGAGGGGCAGATGTCACCATTAACGATTTTAGTGCTTTTCTAGGTATGAGGAGACGCAAGAATTGGGGCTCATAAACTCTTCTCCTGAAAATATCTAACTATCTGAAGGCCTGTTTAGCCAGTTTTCCCAGAGCACAGAGCACCTCATTCCTGATCTCCGCCCTGGACTCCTTTCAGGGAGTGTTGGAGGTCAGCGGCTGCGGCGGCCCGTGATGTAATCCAAGCAGGGGTAGATGGCAAGTGCCAACAGGATCCAGTCTTTGTAGAGGCAGATGGCCAGGGCCAGTTTTTAGTTAGCAGAACCAATCATCAATCCAGTCAACTCCCTCAGATACTAACTTCATTACTAAGGGCACCATTAGTTTTGTGTTGTCAGAGTTGTAGTGAAAAGTCCTTGGGGGTTAGTTATTGGTTGCTGGGAAAGTAAACGTTAACGTCTGCCATGGATCAGGAAAGAGTGTTTCATGACTAACTGGTCAGATGCTTATATGGGATGGGCTGAGTTTGGAAGCTGCCCTGGTTTTCCACCCAAGGCTCCACAAGATCTTTTAAACCACCTGCAGCGGTCAGAGGGGCTGGTCTCCCCGGAGGCGGGGAGCTGGTCTCCCTGGTGGGGGGCTGGTCTCCTCGAGTGGGGGGGCTGGTCTCCCTGGGGAGCGGAGGCGCTGGTCTGGGGGGGGGGGGCTGGTCTGGGAGGGGGAGGGGCTGGTCTCCCCGGGGGTGGATGTCGCTTTTCCACGTACTGCATTTCAGGTTTTAAAAATAAAACCTGTGGCCTCTGCTCTCTCTCTTTCATTTTAAATGGGGGCCCTGAGGCCAAGCTGTAGTGCAGCTGACTTTAGAAGAAAGAATCCTATAGGAAGCAAGCTTAGGTTATCGTGAGAGGTGGGTTAGCAGGCACCTACTATGAAGAGTTCTCAGCATCTGAGGGAGGCCCCTGGGCCCCTGCCGTCCCCTCGGCACATTAGTTGGGGGCCCCAAAATCAGACATCCGTCCTCCTTCCAGTTAACCAGCACATACTTCTGCTAGGGGTCTTAAGCTTTAATCATTTTTGCTTTTGTCAGATTCCTTATGGGGGCAGGGAGGGTCTGGGTGTGTGAAGGCTGTGAGGGGCTGGCGACAGTGTGGGGCCATCACGTCTTTCAGTTCCCATCTAAATATACATTGAGGCAGGCCCTCCCTCGGTGCCAGGTGAAGGAGTCTGGGATTCCGGTGCATTGGTCTGAATATTTCCTCCACAGAACACTTCATACAAGACGAACATTGTAGAGAAAGATCTGGCTCAGAACAATACCTAAGGGACTGCGGGGCTGAGGCTTGCAAGGGGATGGATGGGGCACGTATGGTCTTCACCAGGATCAGGTGCACTGTGGGCCTCGGTGGCCTCTAGGAAGTCGCAGGAGTGAAGAGAGCCCTTGGATCTGTCACAGCCCAGCCTGCTGTCTTTGGGCAAGTGGTTCTGTCTGGACTTTAGTCTCCTTATCTGTAAAATTAAGAATTATTTGCCTTAATTATCTCATAGAGTAGAAAGGAGCAAATAAACAATGAATGTGAAAGATCAGACCTACCAGAAGCAGGGCAGCCTGCTCGTTAGACTGGAAGCTTGAGGAGCTGCAAAGTGGCTGCCAATCAGTGAATCAAACAATCAATCGCATTGGGCTTGGAATCAGCCCTGCACACTAGCCCCAGCTCTGCTGCTTCCTGTCTTTTGCTGATTTGTGTCTGCCCCTTGCTTTCTTTACCTGTAACGTGGGAAGAGAACAGGATTAGATTTTATATGTATATAAGCCTACATAACCATGCAGCGCCTTCTTAGTCTTGTAGAATTAGGGAGATCCTGCATGTAGTTACCTAGAGCACTCTTGCTCATTTTCAGTTTAAAGGATGATAATCACCACCCTTAAGGCCCTTGCTTTTTCTCCCACCTCGTCCTTCTTAATCTGTTCCCATTGTTGATCTGACCCTGCTCAACTGCAAGTGTGAAGCCAGGCAAGTCCAGTGGAGTTGACTGCACACCTTAAGTCTGCAAGGCCTCAGTCAGGTGTCTCCAGAAGCAAGACCAGAGCCCCTGCCCATGACGGACAGATGTCTGCACCCTACAGTTCTCAAGCTCTCCGATTCCATAGTGAGAAGCTTGGAGGACCTGAAAAAACTTTTGATCTTTGTTGTCTGTGTAATATCCTTTCTCTTTTTCAGTACTGAAATGTGTTTGTATCATTTCTTCCTCTTGGGGTTATAGTTGGCTGGGGGTGAAGGTGGCAGTTCAGCAAGTATCCTAAATCTAAAGCCATCCCTGCGGGCTGAAGTTTAGGTGGAAAAACGGCCCTCCACGCCTAAGGTTCAAAGGAGGAGAAATCCATCTAACAAGGCGCACATATTTTTTCCCCCAGCATTTCTCAGGGCTGATGTTTTTTTTTTATCAAGGACAAGGTTATGGAAAATCATCTTTAATTAAACCTGCAGTCAGCCCCTCTAGGGCTTTGTGCTGTGTTCACCTCTTAAATTATACACTCCAATTAGCAGAATCCTTCCTCCTGGCCTCGAGGTTTTATTTTCAGGTCTCAGGGTGCTCTGGCAGCTCCAATCTGTTTCGTTCTCTCTGAAAGCATCATCTGTACAATTTCTTCCCCGGCTGCCTTAGGCTGCATTCTTTTCCTTTCCCAGGGTGTCTTTGTTGTCGCCCCAGCCAAGGCCACAGTCTGCTTTGTGTCTTAACCCCGCACCCCACCCCCGCCTATCGCTTCCCTGCTGACTTTCATTCCTGGCTCTTCCCCGAATCATTCTCCACCTGTCTATGTATTTAATAAAGATGTTAACCAGAATTTCTTGCTACTTTCAGAAAGAAGCTTATGGAAGTAATGTTCCCTTCTTTGGCCAGAAAAACCAAGATGTGAAAGGACTTCTAGGGGGAAGGGGTGAGGGGCCTCCTTAATCAAGCACTGACCCAGCTGACACTGCCCCCTAAAATGATTAGAAAAAGTCATTTCAAATCCTCATCACTTGATAAATTAATCTAAAAAGGGACCAGAAAATGTGGCATTTCTTTCATGTGATCCATGCACTGACCCTTAAAAATTTCAGCTTCCTGGAATATTGATTAAGAGCTTTAAATTACTGAGCAGTGATTTAAAAAGAAATCATTGTAATAAAATATTTCTAGAGTACAAAAAATCTGAGGAACCATATTGAAATATCTCCATGTATCTACATCTGTATACATTTCTGTATCTACCTATCATCTACGTAGTTCTTGTCATTAAACTTAAGAAGTGAAACATAGATAAAAGTGAAGCCTTCTTTATGCCCCTTGATGAAGCGACCTATGTCTCTGAACCTACTAGATACTGTCAAATGCTCTGAGATGATTTTGGAGAGCTACAAAATCTGTCATTTCCCCTTAATCCTGATAATCTATGACTTCCTTCCTTCCTTCCTTCCTTCCGATATGCTGCTTGCATGTTTTATGGCTCCTACAAGAACTTCTTGAATTCAAACGTTCATCAATTACATTTGAAAAGCAGAGTGCCAGAGTCACTCTTCCTCTATGAAATCCTTACGGAATGAGGCTTATCTGACTTCTAGAAACCAGCATGTGGCCCGGGCAGGCAGTACAGGGTGGGAATATATCCCGCCTCTAGGAGTTGGGGCTCCAGAACAGACGTTGCTTGGGGACCAAGGGGACAGGCAGTGTTCACTGGACGCAGAGCCATAAATGTGCTTGAATTACTTGGCACACTTAATGGTGCATGCTAATGAAGGCTTTTAATTTTTATGATTATCTAGGGGGAAAACATATGGGGAATGGAGGTAATCCCGGAAAAAAAAAGAAAACATTAACACAGAACAGTCTTGAAAATACAAAAGGAAACTATGACAAGTGTTGAGGGGGTGAATATGAAATCAATATTTGTAATGAAAAATGTGTGGTAAGGAGTGTTGAGAAAATGGGGAAATTCCAGACCACAGGCTGCAGGGCTTTGAACAAGCTCATCCCCGTCACACTTGACGCTTTTTAAGTGAGCACTGTAATATTAGAGGAATATGGGGTGGGTCTGTTGGATTTGAGAAGAAAGCATTTTGTTCTCAAAATTACTTTGTTGGCCTGGATAAAACGGGGAAGACTGAGGAAACACTGAGTGGCCCTGTGGCCCTCCAGGTGTGGTGTCCTTTGGCTTTTGATGTCATTGGCTTAAAGACGAGTGAAGAGAAGGGGGTGGGTGAAGGCTGTTTTCCAAACACCTGAGCTGGTGACTGCTGAGCGCTCTGTAAGGCAAGTCACCAGGAGGCTCCCGGAGGAACTCAACCAAAGCAATAGCTTGGCCTCTGTGTTGGGTAGACAGGGAGCTAACTGCAGGGCGTCCCAGACACAGTGACGGGGGTGCTGCGGGGCAGTTTGGCAGCTGGCTTCACACCTTCCTGCGGGCAGAGCACAGGATGTCTCGCTCACAAACACACACTCCCTTGGGTCCCCGGCATTCTGCGCTCCGTCTCTGTTGCCTTTCTCAAGTCTGCTAACCTACAAGGAGGCACCAGCCAGGTGGCACCTCTCCCAGGGGACATCGCTCTTAATGCAGGCAATGGCTGTACACCTCTGAAAGCCTGTGGTATGTTGAGGGGGTCTTCCCCACCTCTCAAATCACAGAGGGCTGCTCAGCTGGAGCTCAGGGACATCCAGGCCTAAGCTCTCAAATCTGCAGGCAGCAGTCCCTGCACAGCTCGATGCGGCCACAGTGCCTGTTGGTTTTCCTGGTCACGCGTCTCCTAAGAAAATTGCAGGGCTGATGGAAAATACCTTCTTTCCTCTGTCTCCATGCCAACAGTGAGCTTCCCAGTCCAGCCTGCCTGCCTATGTCCTCACGGCGCCCCTGCACGGACAGCCCCGGCGCGCCGTACTGATCACCGCCTTGAACTGACTCCGTGTGACCTCCAGCCCCCATCCTTGCTCATCCCTTCTGATGCTCAGCACCGCCTTGTTAGTGTCCCACTTTGTGCAAAATCAGAAAGAAAAAGAGTCATCTATCGTCTGTAAGAAATATGCCGTTGGAATTTAGTAACCAATCCTGGAGTGGCATTTGGTTGTTTGAAACATGCTTTCATCTGTGCTATTTGATACTCACATCAACTCTATGAAGTAGGTGAGGCAAATACTATTAATCAAAAATATTTTAAATTGTCAGTTTATAGATGAGGAATTTAAAGTTTGAAGAGAGTTTCTGAAGATAATTTTTTGGTCTTTTAGAAATTTCTGAAGTTTTCAGAGCTGAGATGGGATGGATCTGGGATTCAGACCCAAATCTTCAACTCTTAATCTTGTGATTTCCAACTAGACTGTTGTTTCCTCAGGGTTCTCCAGAGAAACAGACCCAACAGAATACACACAAACATATACACATGTGCATGTACCCCTCCGAATGCATATGTGTATATGTGTGCATGCATACAATTTATTTTTTAATTGCAGAATTATATATATTATAATAATATTATTATATCGTTATTATCTTAAGGATTGTCTTATGTGATTGTAGGGCCTGGCAAATATAAAATCTATGGGGGGAACTGGCAGGCTGGAACTCAGGAAAGAGTTAATGCTGTAGTTTTGGGGCAGAATTTCTCTTCTCTGGGAAACTTCAGTTTTTGTTCATAAAGTCTTGAACTGATTGAATAGGGCCCACCGACATTATCAAGCTTAATCTCCTGACCAACCGTCCATTGATCACAGAAACTAACCACATCTACAAAATACCTTCTCAGCAATACCTGAATGACTGTTTGATTAAATAACTGGGTACGATAGCCTCGCCGAGTTGACACATAAAACTAGTCATCTCAATTCTGTTATAGAAATCTTCCTAGTGTAAGTCTCAACTTTGTGGTGGGCTGAACTGAGTTAGCACAGAGGATTGAAAGTGAGACCGTGGATGTGTGCACTGGCCTGTGTTCCGTGGTTGAGGTGTCCTCCGCAGGCAGGTCTGCATGAGATTCAGCTTGAGAGGCTGTTGGTGAACATGGGCTGAAGGGATATATGTGGCTCTTCCTTATTATCTCAGGGGTGCTGATCATGGAATTACTGATATCTTAAAAAACTGGTAGCTTCCAGGTCCTTCTGTCCCTAAGAGGTGCCCTCTGGAGCCTGACTGGCGAGGACTGGATCACAGTGTTCCCAAGTACGAGCTTTGCCGCCTTAGGCAAGTAACAAAACCTCTCTCTGGCCATTTTCCTCAATCTGAAAAATGGGAGTGATAATTGTATCTACAACATAAGGTTGTTGTGCAAATTAAGTGTGTTAATGCAGGTGAATGGCTGGCAGCTAGAAATACCCAGCAAATATGAGCTATTATTTCTACTACTATTTACATTTCTGTCCTGGACTCTTCTGGTTTGAGCCCCACATTCTTCACTTGCAGGAAGAACGGATTTCTACAAGCTCTTTTTCCCAAACATTTCCTGGATTCCCAGGCTCCCACTGCTAACCGTCCACATTGGAAGCAGTATGTTATTTAAATAATTGAGAAGATATTACCTTATGGAAGAGAATCCCTCCAAATTAAAAAGTCAAAAGTAGCTTAGAATATTGGTTTGCTAATATACTAGCAATACACCGCTACGACAAGGTACCACAGACTGGGTGGCTTAAACAGAAGTTTATTCTCTTGTGGTTCATTAGGTCAAAAGCTCAAGATCAAGGTGCTGACAGGGTTGGTTTCACCTGAGGGCTGCGGGGGAGAATCTGTTCCGTGCCTCCCTCCTAGGTTCTGGTAGCCTGGCCTCCGGTGTTCCTTGGCTTGTAGGTGGCTGACTTGTCCCCGTGTTTTCACATGGTCATTGTCTTCTTTCTATGCATGTCTGTCTCTGTGTCCAAAATTCTCCTTCTTATAAGGACACCAGTCGTTGGATTAGGGTCAGCCCTAATGACTTCATCTTAATTTGATAATCTTCGAAGAACCAAGTAAGATCATATTGAAAGGTACCAGGGGTTAGAATTTCACTATCTTTTGGAGGATCGGGGCGGGGAATACAATGAAACTTACAACACCCAGCTTTCATACTGGGCTTAGTGAATTGTAAACTGCTTATGCTCTGGCCCGAGGCAGTGCCCTTTAGCTGACGAGTAAATCCCCGATTCCCAGCCGCACTGTCGTGTGTGCAGAGAGTCCCAGCCAGAGGGGTGCTGGGGGCCACTGTGCTACTATTTTGACATTTACTGTTGTTATATTTTAACATCTTTCTTGTATCTCACAATGAGCACTCATTTAGTTGGTGATGCACGTGCTGCAGGAAGAGTTGGGATGACTTAGAAATAAGCTGTGGCGAAGAACAGACACCATGGTATGTACCACGTTATCCGCTTCAGAGGAGAGAGCTCGCTGAAACATTAGAGATAAAGCTAGACAATTTTTAAAAAGCATAACTAGACAATTTCTGATTTACACACTGTGAGAAGTTATTTCTCCCACTGTACATTCATTTCCGTGTGAAAATTAGCTGTGGGTATACCAGATTCCCCCTGTGCAGCACTCCCGCCCCGTATGTGCATGAGGCTGCACGCCCTCCCACGCCTTTTCACGAACATCACCCGGATGCTATAGCTGTCCTGTCACATGATGTACCCTGAGGTCTGGAGGGAAGGTGATGGTCCCTACTTCACAGGTGCTGTCACTGCGATACGCAGAGGGTGTGAGAGGCAGGGCCTGCACGGGGGCCCCATTCTGGCTCATTCCGCAGCCACAGGTGGAAGACCTTGGTAGGAGGGCAGTGAAAGCCTTTCATGTCTGGGCAGCACCGAGTTCATGCGATACAAAGGACTGGTTCCAAAGCTCCCGGGAAGCCAGGGGAATCTAAAGACGGGAAAAGGTGGAACTGTACAGTGTTGATGCATTCCCCTGGGTACTGTTCCTCCTTGAAGTGGAAATCCAGTGCTGGATAATGAATTGTCCTGAGGTCTCTACTCTGGAAAGTGATTGGCCAAAAATCAACTGCCTGATTGAAGTCAGTCTTGCTGTTAACTGACTGTCAAGCCCAGCAGTGCTGGTCACTAAAGACACGCGCTCGTCGCCCGCTGGGAAGAGTGCTCAGTGCAGCTGCTCCAGCACGTACAGCTTTTCGCAAGTGCCCGTTTTGTCAACACCTTCCTTCCAACAAGGCCAGGCACTTCCCTTCCCGCTGTGGCTGTGCGGGGGGAGCTGTGCGGTGCTGGCAGCACTCTGCAAGAACAAGGTTCTGAGATTCAGGCTGGCAGGACAGGAAAGGGAGTCGGGGGCGCCGTGCAGGTCTAAACAAGAGCCTGTAAAGTGCTGGAAGCGTGCTGGGTGTGGGAGTTCAACAGCAAACAATAGTAAGAGCTGCTGTTTTTTGAGGACTTACTGTGTGCCAGCAGGCACTGAGCATGTCCCATGTTTTACTGTATTTAATCCTCTCAGTGTTCCTGTGAGGCTGGTAGGCACTAATACTATTTCATTTTACAGATAAGGAAACTGAGGCTCACGGTGGTTAGAAGACTTGCCCAGGTCTATGACTCAAAGTAGGAGAGTCAGGAAGTCAGCCAGGCTGGTCTGACTTCAGAGCAAGGTCTTAGTAGCACTGCAGAAACATCAAGGAGTTTACGGTCTAGGGCGAGAGACCAGCAAGCCAGCAAGGAGGGCTGTGGGAAGAGACAAAGGACACGGGATGGAGTCTTTGGGGGAGATCATGGGAGCAACTCCAGGGCTGGAGGTCTAGCTGTGTGTCCCCAGGGCACCCTGTGATGGTTAAGTTCATGTGTCAATTTGGCTGGGCCACTGGATGCCCAGATGCGAGGCCAGATATTCTGGGTGTTTCTGTGAAGGTGTTTTGGATGAGATGAACATTTAAATGGGTAGACAGAGTAAACGGGATTGCCCTCCCTGCTGCAGGTGGACCTCATCCCATCAGTTGAAGGCCTGAATAGAACAAAAAGTGCTGACTGTCCCCTGAGTAAGGGCGAATTCCTCCTGCCTGACTGCCTTTGAACTGGGACGTCAGGTCTATTTCTGCTTTTGGACTTGAACTGAAATTTGGTTTTTCCTGGATCTCTAGCCTGCTGGCCTTCGGACTGGAACTCCATCCCTGGCTGTCCTGGTTCTTGAGCTTTTGGACTTAAACTGGGACTAAATCACCGGCTCTCCTGGGTCTCAGCTTGCTGACTCACTCTACAGAGCTTAAGACTTACTGTCCTCCGTGATCACATGCACCAATTATTTTAAATAAATCTCTTTATCTCTATCTCTTTCTAAACAAACACAGACAATATTGTCTATTGACTCTATTTCTCTGGAGAACCCTGAATGCACACCCTGTTCTTATCCTGCCACACCACATACCTCAGCATCTTATTACTGACCCTTTGCTTGTGTCCCTTCACTGGGCCGTGGATTCTGGCCGTGGACTCTGGCCGTGGACTTCTCTTCCTGGCTGTATCCTCGGCACCTGGTGCTGTCACTTAAGGAAAGTTCTGGCAGAATGCCTGTGCATTGATTGTGCAGCGTGAATGAGGTGCTGGGATCTGAAGAATGAGTGGGGATGAGCCGGGAGGAGGTGTCGGAGGTGGTGGGGTTGGCAGCTGAAGGATGTTCTAGCAGAGGTAATGGCATGACTCCAGCGTCTGGCTGAGAATGGGCATCATGAGTCTCAGACATCAGTGATTCTGCAGGGCTGGAGGCTGCAGTGCGAGGCTGGGGGGGTGACGCTGATAGCTGGGTCACAAGGGGCTTCACACGCATCTTAAGCAGTTTGGACTTTATCCACATGAGGAGCCATTGAAGAGTTTGCGGATTTGGAATCAGTCTTGCAGTGTGACCTTGGCTAAGGTGTGAACTCCATCTGAGCCTGGGTTTTGTTGTTGTTTGTTTGTTTTGTTTCTTTTCATCATTAGACAAATGAGGGAAATTTCTGCCTAGAGGGGTTGTGACAATCCCGTGGGAAGTGTCAGCTCCGTGTAAGGGAAGGCGTGCTGGAGGTCGGAGGGGGCTGGCGGGCAGCACCCAGCGTGCCTGTGGGGATGGGTCCTGCCTCCCCTGGCGCACAGTTGCAACTGCACCACATCCTTCTGCTCTGAAGGGAGATGAATACAGCATGTGATGAATGAGTCTCCAGTGGCATCAGAGAGTGGCAATGCCTGCCCTGAGTGCCAGACACAAAGGGAGTGGTTTCTATGCTGGGAGCATCTAGATGAATAAATGATGTCTAGAAGGGTCCCCGGGGGAGAATCACAGCAATACCAGCGAGTCTCTGTGTTAGAAGCGAGGGCCATTGAGCTCCAAGTTTAAAAAAACTTGGATCCATTTAAGGGCCATGTCATCTCCACGTGCTGGTTTGGTATTTATCCCTGCTCATAGTATATTCAGGTCAGCTGCCGACAAGACCTTTTCCTTGGCCAAATGTACTACTCTATGTGGGAGATGGGGAGGGTGAGTAGATTAAATAAATATGGCAAAGCCTCCGGACCTTGGTTTGCTCCCAGGTAAATTCTTCCTATAGCAGTAACTGGTGGTAATTATTTTTATGTTTACCCAAATGTAATTATCATCAATAAGCTCTTAAAGGAAAAGGATCTCAGAGTGATGTGTGGCACATAGGAGGTACTCAATACAGAGGAATTAATGTTTATGCTCTCATGTGGAAGATAAATACGTGAAAATAAATAGTGCAAAGTCTTCCCAGTCCTAGCTTGCTCCCAGGAGAAGTATTTTATTTTTCTGAGCTCACTGGAAGAAGAGAGGCAGATTGGTTTTCCCAGCAGTACGGGGGACAGAAAAGGATGGATAGGATTTTGTGTCTGGTAATGGGATGATGGGAATAAAACAAATGCTTAGAAAATGCCAGTGGTTTGTACCACCTCAGCTGTTGGAGGCTGTGAATGGCAGGCTGGGGTCATTTTTGGAAACTAGGCCTCTGTTGTCATACTAACATGAGCATCAGAAGAATCCAACATGATGCACACCATCTGACAGGAGGAAGACTGAACACAAAACAGGGAGTGTGGCCCCCAACAGCTGTAGGAATTCAAAGAAAGTAGAGATGATCGAGGAGTCAAGTTTTGATGGACAAAGAGGAACACTCAATGTGTAAGGATTAAAATGAGCAAAGGTGGTGACATGAGAAATCATAAGACCAACCTGGTTGGAGTGAAAGGTGTTGAGCCCTGGCAAGCGGACAACCACAAAAGGAAGCGGGCTTTGGACAACCAGAAAAGGAAGTGGGCTTTAGGAGAAGCCTAGAAGCAGTTAATAGCAGTGTTATATTTAGGAGGCATGGAACCTGACTTTTGAAGGCTTATCCAACTCTTGGTCTCTGTCTTCTCTGCTCCTCCATAACCCTATTTAGATCTCCTGTTGTAGCACTAACGGGTTGAATCACAATACACCACTTGTAATTATTTTATGTTTATCCAAATGCAATTATCATCAATAAGATTTCTAAGGAAAAGAATTTCAGCAAGATCTGTGGCACACAGGAGGGGCTCAATACTGATGACTTAATGTCTACCCACTCTCATCAGAAGGCCTGGCGTATCAGGACATTCAGCACATCTTTGCTGAAAGTCAGAGATCAGTTGCAGATTACAGAATCCACTGTCATTATGTTAAGCAGAAAGGGACTTAATACAGAGCATTAGCTGCTTACAAAATTGTTGAAAAGGATTTTAGGCTGGCTGCGCAGGAATGACCCTCAGGAGAACATGACTGCAGAACTTCAGGAATCCAGGGAACTGGCAAACCATGATACTGACTGCCAGGCTCCAGGCACCTACCCCTTAGCTATACTCCAAGGATTAGGAGGTGGCTATTGCAAATACTGGTTCCAGGGACGCGCTGTCCCAGCTGTGATTCTGGCCTCAGAAGCTACCATCAAACCTGCGGGCTGCAAACCAAGCTCTGCCTCCTTCCCTACTTAACTCAGATCCTAATCCATGGCAGCATGAGAGCATTTGAATGGCAAATCTCAATCACATAGGAAACCCCAGTTGTAAAGGGTCTGGGAAATTCTGTTTTGAATCTTTCAAAGTGACTGCAATGTATGAAAGTCCTTAGAACAAGGTGAGAACAGATAAAGAGCTACCAAGCTACCATCTGCACCGCACTGAGTATCTGAATATTCCTTTGTTCAGTGGATTCCGTTAAAGATCAATGCTGGGAAAATTCTCATTTGCTGCCTATTCTAAGCATTTAACATATGATATAATATATTTATTTAGAAAGGTCCAAACACTTACCCTCTCCCCTTCCCTCCACTTGTGCTTAAGCCAACCACAGTTTAGAGAAATGATTTGCTAACCCAGGCTGGGGCAAGCCCCAAGAGAGTGGCTGACAATGGTCCCTTTTGTGACCACTTTTTACAGAATCAATGGGCCAGAGGCAGTCCATTTGTTTCCCTTTCGTTCTCTTCAAATCTTGCTCCTGGACCCCTTAGCCAAGACTGGACAACTGATGCTAGCTGTCATTATAGTGAGATTCCCAGATTTGTAAGGAGGTTTCTGGAAATTTACATTTAACTGGTTTTGTAAGTGTGACTGGGAGATACCTCACCAGTGTCTGCTTCCAAATTTAATCTTGGGGCCAAGCGAGTGCAGGCATGTTCCCCAGGGAGGCAGCTCTGCCTGCATGGAAGACTTCTTAACACTGGATTCCAGCCGCATGATTCATGGACACGATGCTACCATGCCCGCCCTCCCCCACCCCAGCAAGGCACCTGCCACTGAGTTAACTTATTTGCATAGTACAGCCTAGAGCTGTCCCTAGTGCCAGGACAGTGTCTCCCCTTCCTGCTGATTGTAAAGGCAATAAATGCTTGTCCTAGCGCACTAGAAAATATACCCAGTAGGAAGAAAGGGAAAAGTAGTCTGTAACTGTACCACACACTGTTTGCCACACATTTTGCCCTTTTTGTTCTTCTCATCCTTTTCTTCAGTCACAGGATTTTAAATGCAATCCAAGAGAAGAAGTTAGTCCATATACATCTCCATATACCTGAGCAAGGTCTTCCTCACACAGACACGGACAGAACCAGGAAGGCATGACCACTGTCCATTGCAATATTCACCACTCTGCCAGAAAATCCTTTTTTTTTTTCACAGTTAACTTAAGAAATTGGTGTGGTCATAGTCCATTTTCTCAGGCCAACGGTGGTTGACAACATCTGCCCTCACTCTCTGGAGGATATGAAGGGAGGCTCACAGTCTTCTTCAGCCAAAATAACCCCTGATCAGTAGAATCATCAAAGGGCTGACAGATGTCTGGCAGGGGGTGGGGGGCGGGAGATTGGAGGCGGTGCATTGAATTAACAAGGGCTTTTTGTTCAAGAAAAAGCGTGTGGACAAAGGCTGCCCTACATGGACAGCATTTTCACAACTCACTTGACATATGTTTTGACTCTGCTGCTTAAGAACATAAAAAGTTAACAGATGGCTTTCCCTCTCTGCCCCCTGTGGAAAACGACAGGCCAGGGCATGTCCGTCTAGCCTGCTGTAGCCCTCCCTCTGGAAAAAGGAGTGTCTGAAGCCTGGCTGCCAACGAATGTTCCTCAGAGGGCCCCGGGCAGGCCTAGCCAAGAGAGTGGTGGGTGAGAGCGGAAGGCCAGGCTGGCCGCTCCCTGCTGGAGCAGCCAACCCTTACAGCCACTGAGGCTGGGGTTTGGGTCTGAGGTTAAATACAGCCTCACACACCTTCCAGAGCTGCACTTGGGTGGCTTAATGGAGCAAATCAGTCTTAAAATGATGTTCTCAGGGGAAACACCACATCCATTCTCTCTCCTAGGGCTGTACAGCTCGCCTGGACGCGAAGGGTTGGAAATGAATGGCCTTCTCGATCTTTCGATGACCTGAAGTGAAACGGCCCAGCTGACAGTGAAACAGTCACCTCAGCACTTTCCTTCTTTCTCCTTCCCTCCACCCGGATTCTGCCCCGGCTTTCCTTTTTATTGCTGACACATCAGAAGCTTCCAGAAAACTTGGCCAGGGCTGGGAGAAGTTAACTGGGAAAGAAAGAAAGCAAGTGGGGGGAGGGGAGAGGGGCTTGGATGGGAGGTTTTCGGATCAGAGGAGCCCTGCGAGCTTCAGCCTTTTCTGAGGGAAGTGGCAGAGCAGCTGCAGAATCTTCCATTTGTTCTTGGAGATAAACCAGTCCTGTATTTATTGTCGGACTTGGACAAAAACAAGTGGATAGATAGCCTTGCATCCTCATCCCACTCAGCTGCAAGAAAACTGAAAGAACATCCCCCCTCTCCAAATTAATCTGTGAAGAGATGTGATATTGAGATTTATAATTAAAAAAATGTATTTGGTCTTTGTCCCAGTTCCTGGCACCAGAGCTCCTAAAACTCTTAGAATTTCCTAAAGTGATGAGCAAGAAGGTGTTTTTTGTTATGTCAATGATGTGACTTTTGGACAGCCCCTAAGTCGCTTAAGGATGCAGGTTGGTTGCCAGGGGAACCAACTGGGTGGTTAGATGGTTGGAACTGTCAGTCCCACCCTCTGATTTTGGGAGAGGGGGGTTTAGAGGTTGAATCAATCGACAATGGCCAATGATTTAATTGATCATGGCTATATAATGAAGCCTCCAAAAAAAAAAAAATCAAAAAGACCAGTTCAGAGAGTTTCCAGGTGGGTGAACACAAGGAGATTTGGGGAAAGTGACAAACCTGGAGGGGCACGGAAGCTCCCCACCCCATCCCCATGCTTTGCCCTCTGCATCTCTTCCATCTGACTGTGCATGAGTTCTATCCTTTTATAATGAACTCATGATCTAGCAAGTGAAATGTTTCTCTGGTTGTGCGAGTCACTTTAGCAAATGAATCAGACCCAAGGAGGGTGGGGCCATTGGAACCTCTGGTCTATAGCCAGTCAGTCAGAAGCACAGGTGACAACCTGGGCTCGGGATTGGCATCTGAAGTTGGGGGGTGGGGGTGAGTATTCATGTAGGACTGGGCTCTTAGCCTGTGAGATCTGGTGCTACCTCCAGGTAGACAGTGTCAGAATTGAGCTGAATTGTATAACACCCTTCTCGGGTGAGAGAATTTGTTGTTGTTGGGGAATCCGTGCCACACCCCACCATGTATGTTGAGCTTGAGTGCAGACTTATTAGAACACTAATAAACATCTTTGTGGCTCAATAATTACAGTGTTTCCCAATCCTTTTCACATCATAAGATGCATAGAAACCGATATTTGAGGCCATACTGGAGCCTCTGAGGGGTCAGACGGTAACCCACCTGCACAACAGGAGGGGAATATTCTGAATTAATGAGTCCAGTCACCCTGCCTTATTTCAGGAGGGGGTGGGGAGGGTCAGTACAGAGCAGCTGGAAATTCTTCTGGAGACCAATGTCCACGTGATCAATTCCTCTCTTCTTGCTCCCTTTCCTCCTCTTTGTTTGACTGACTGATTCTCCTATCAAAACTGTCTTTGGGGATCTCACATTCAGTTCTAGGAAAAAAGGCTTATAAGGCAACCACAAGGCAGGATAACAGATGTGAAGAGGAAAGAATGGTCAGAGTACACTTATTGAAACATGTTTCTAAACTAGTTTCTCCCTAGCAAGCGGTGAGTGTTGGAATCATCTGGAATCTTCTCTGTCGATGCAGCCTCCCACCTCGTCCTCCAATTCCTGGAGGTCAGGAGTTTGCATTCCAGCCTGCCCATCAGGGGGTCCTCAGGTCACATTTTGGAAAACCTGCTCAAAACAGTGTCCCTCCCCCTCCTTCCTTTATTAACTGAACTTCAGGATGGTTGGAATTACGCTGTGTTTCTTCTGCCCGTTTAATGTTTAACTCCCTTCTGTCCAGACTTAGGTCCTTGATTCTCAATGCCGAGGAAACATTTCTAGCCTTTCTGTTTCAAAAAAGGCTCCCAACCTCAAAGCCACACCTTCCAGGGTGAAAGAGTTTTCTCGAGCTTTGCTGCGGCTGCCCTCCCAGGATGATCGGGAGGGGCCGGGGCTGTGCTGAGCGGCTGGTGCGGATGTGCTGAAAGGGGGTGTCTGCCTGCTCCTGCTCTTGAGCTGCTTGGGCTTGTGTGCGTGAAGGAAATGACTGCAGAGCGTAAAGGACGAAAGACTCTCTGCACTTGAATTGATGCCTAGGCTCAAAGCTGGGTGAGGAAAACCAGCGCATTATGAACACAGGCTTCCCGCCATCCCGAGTGGGCCTGCCGTCCCAAAGCTGAGTCAGGGAACACTTGCCTCTGACTTCTCTCTGAGGCCCAGCAGACACTGGCCATCTGTCCAGCACCTTGACTTTCTCCACCCCATTTCACAGGCCAAATACTAGGGTGACCACATCATTTGTTGTTCAGCCAGACACTGATGAGCACGAAGAAAGTACTGTTATTTACCCAGGACAAAAATATACACAAGACTGTCCTGCACACCCAATCTAATGCCCGCTTCCTTAAGTGGAGGAACGTGAAACCGTCAGGGAAAACTGACGTACATGGTTTCAGCCACTTGGCTAATAGAATGTGTCTGATGTGTACTTCCCAGGCTGGGAGGCTGCGGTCCAGCCTTTGCTGTACTGCTTCCTAGCTGGGCGACCTTGGACGAACTACGGGCCTTTGTGGCCTCATCTCTCTGAAATGAGCTGAAAAATGAAAAATACCAGTTGTACGGTCTCTGTGCTGACTAAGGAGTGGGCGCTCTGCTTTCCTTGCTCCTTTTCCTCGTTCACCCCTGTTCTTCCAGCGCCTGTTCCTCATTCTGCACCAACGTGTGGCTGGTGGTCACCTGTGGTTATTGTTACTCAGCTCAGAACTCCTGCTTCAGTATGCAAGCTACCGGATCACAAAACCAAAGACTATTTTAATTGTGGCCGTGTCCCTGCTAGACTGTACCACATCCGCAGCTGTTTAGATGTCACTTTCCTCAAGTGCATCCTAAGCCCCTTTCTGTGAGGCTGGGAGCTTGGAGTTTCCATCTAGTATAACACCTTGCGCAGCCGGGAGGTGCTACGGTAGTGAATTATAGCAACTGAATTGAGCTCATTAAGTTCTGGCAACCGTCTTGAGGCTAAAAGAAGATTTTCGCAATGGTGGCAAGAGCCCAGAATCACTTCAGTTTAGGTTGATGAGGGTTTTTCTGAGTTTCATCCTCTTGCCATCTGAGACAGGAACTGCCATGGAGGGGAGGGAGGGGTGAGATGCTGCAAACTGCACAAGGGAAATAGATGAACAGAGTAAATGAGCTGCTTCACTAAGCCTCTGATGCAGAGAGCCCTTCCGTGCAGAGAGGGTGTTACCACCAGCCGCAGAAATAAGAGAAGAGGCTTTAGGTCTGTAGTTTGCTCGTGACTTGATAGGATTAAGTGTGTATTTAGAACCATCCTTTAAAACAAGAGTGGGCAGAATATGGCCCATGAGCTGAATCCAGCCTGCTGCCTTTGTAGGGTCTTAGAGCGAAGAATAGCTTTTCCACTTTTAAATGACTGAAAAAAAGAATCAAGTGAAGCCTGACATTTTGTGCCGTGTAAAAATTACATGAAATTCACATTTTAGAGTCTGTAAATAGAGTTGTATTGGAACACAGCCACACCCATTTGTCTCCATGTTGTCCGTGGCTGCTTCCTGCCATAGCTGCTGAGAGGTTGCCAAGAGCCAGCAGGATGCCCACAACACTTTGCTCTGTGGCTCTGCGTGCTGCAAATCTCAGGGGTGAGGTTATAACTCGACGGCATTTGGGGTGCTGCCCCTACTGCTGTACTAGGACATTTCATTGTATTTATTACCAGCTGTTCTAAAGACATCAAACTACAGAAGACAAGAGAGTAGGAGTGATTGACTCTGAAGGACTGGGTTCCAAGTCAGTGTTGCTAAGGATGGTTTTGCTAACAGTGGTAAATCAGAGAATCCCACAATGTACCTCGGCTGTTTTAATTTTTAAATTTATGCTTACACTAAAGTAAAAGATGGTGGTGGTGGTGACATTTGAATTGGGGTGGATTTAAACTATCCAATTGCTCTAGACTCATCAAGTAGTGTTATTTACCAGCAGAACTCAGACACTTTGTGGGTTCAGGTCCAGACCACCACAGTAAAGGAGTATTGCTATCAAGTGAGTCACACAAGCTTTTTGTTTCCCTGTGTCTGTGCATGTTTACCCTGTACTGGAATCTATTAAGTGTGCAATAGCATTATGTCTGAAAAAACAACATACCTGCCTTACTGTAAAGACACTTTTTGCCCCAAAATGCCAAAACAATGAAAATAGTAACATCAAAGCTCACTGACAGCAAATCACCATAATAAATATAATAATAATGGAAAAGTTTGAAATATTATGAGAATTACCAAAATGTGACACAGACACAAAGTGAGCAAATGCTGTTGGAAAAATGGCACCCGTAAGGTTGCCACAAACCCTCAGCTTGTAAAAAATGCAACAAAGTGAAGCACAATAAATCGAGGGGGTGCCTTTATTTACAGTTATATAACAGAGATGCAGATTTTTGATTTTGCCTCTTGGCCCGCAAAACCTAAAATATTTGCTACTTGGCCCTTTACAGAAAAAGTCTGCATACCACAGCTTTAATAATTCTGTCCTTCCCTGGAGGAGATCAGAGGCCTGGCATTCTTTGGCTTCGTGGTCATTGATCTCTGCCCTGGTCTGACCTTGCCCGACTTCCCACGTGTACTCTGGGCTGCAGCCACAGCGTGGATGTGACCTCCTCACTCCCTTTCACCTCCCTGTCCGTGCTGGGGCTGCTTCCTGGACCTCAGTGTCCTCTCCCATGCTGACTGCGAGGTCGAAGAGGGCACCTCTTTCCCTGGCTTTATGTTTCTATGAGAGTAATAATAGCAGCTTACACTCATTGAGCACTTACCGGGGACAGCTCCAGCCTCTTTGCTGTAGTATCTAATTTAATCCTCTCCAGCCCATCTCCATCTTACAGGTCACAAAACTGAGACTCAGAGATGTTAACCAACCTGCCAAGGTCATATAGATGAAAAGTGGCAAGCCCAGGCTTTGCATTCAAACAGCCAAGCTC
Organism: Camelus dromedarius; assembly: GCF_036321535.1. Classification (NCBI taxonomy): domain Eukaryota; kingdom Metazoa; phylum Chordata; class Mammalia; order Artiodactyla; family Camelidae; genus Camelus; species Camelus dromedarius. Next base: position 14,330,419 of record NC_087441.1, on the reverse strand, counting down.
CAGCATCCACGTGCTGACTCCTTCCCTTTGGAGCCTCTCTGGAAACATATCTGGCCTCTTGCAACCTTTCCCTGATTCTTCATGGAGGCCACCTTAGTGATCTGATCTGGGGTCACAGCCAGTGGCCCACGATTGGGTGGGACCAATCAGTTAAATGCCTCCGAATCCTGGGGATTCAGTGTCCTTCTCTCTGCGGTCCTGGGCAGCAGTGTTGGGTCAGGGGGTCTGCTCTGCTGTTCGCGAGCAACTGCCCCTCCATCTACGCTGGGTGAAGGGTTGGGGTATGTTGGTGTGGCCCCTTTACTTTTATTTTCAATACTTTGCTTTTTAGAACAGAAAACTTGAGAAGATAGTAGAGAGAGGTCTGTATTGTTTTCCCTGTTATTAACATCTTACAGTAGTATGATACATTCATTACAGCTTGTGACCCCAAACTGATATATTTTTATTAACTAAAGTCCATAGTTTATTTAGATTTCCTTAGCTTTTACCTAATGTCCTTTTTCTGTTCCAGGATCCCACCAGGACACCACATTGCATTTTTTTGGTCATGTCTCCTTAGGCAGTTTCTCGGATTTTCCTTGTTTTTGATGACCTTGACAATGTTGAAGAGTACGGGTCAGGTATTTTGTAGAAAGTTCTTCATTTGGGATTTGAAGTTTTTCTCATGATTAGACTGGAGTTATGGGTTTGGGGAGGAAAACCATAAAGGTGAAGTGTCATTCTCCTCATATCGTATTAAGGGCACTTGGTATCAACATGATGTACAACTGCTCGTGTTGACCTTGGTCGTCTGGCTGAGGCAGTGTTGTCAGGTTTCCCCACTGTGAACTTACTCTTTTCCAGGCAGGTTCTTTTGATCACAGGTCTAAAGCGATGTTCTCCAGTTGGCTTTCTCAGCAATAAAGCTAACATTTTGACCTCCATTAGCCTGCCTCTTGTATCTTACCTCTCAAACGAAGAAGGGAGAAGGAAAAAAAAATGGATGCTATGTATTGAATCCCTAAAACCTCAATGCTATCAATGTGGCAAAACACTGCTTATTGTTTAAGGTTCACCCAAGCATCTCTTCCTCTTTGAAGCTTTCCCAGATCTCCCCAGGCAGAGGCGTGGGTCCTTTTAGATACTCGCACAACTTCCACCTACAACTCTTGTGGGACGTTCACTTGTTTGTGATGATTTCTTCTCCCTGTTCTTTCTTCTGCTGGACTACCAGCTTCTCAAGGGCACTGGCCATGCTCTATGAATCTCTATGTCCCTGCAATCTGGTTGAATCTGGAATTTAGATGGTACTTAGTAAATGTTTGCAGAATGAAGAACCATTCACTCCAAATCTCCTATCAGCGAGGATTGCCTGACTCCCCTAGGATGGAGACTTAGTGACACTCCTCTTGGTGATGGTTTGAGGAAGGCATTGCTGAGGACCAGTTCCATTCTCTTTGTAGCTCCTTGGGAAGGAGACAGAGCTGCCTTGCTGGTGCAGCTGGAATAACACTGGTCAGTTGTTGACAGTTATTACTGAATGAACAGCAGGAGGAAGGTAGTCTTCCCTGGGTTATAGGCTTTTTCTTGGTTGAGGCTTACAAAAAAATCTCAAAAAACAAGTGTATTCTTAGAAATCGGTAAATGGTAATCATGATAATAGCTATCATTGTTGAACAAGTATGATAAGTACCATGCTAGGTATTTCATACATGTCATATTTCATTCTTACAACTCTGCAAGGTAAATCATTGCCTGTGCCTTACCTGAAGGTCGTATGACTGGAGACTCAGAGAGGTAAAGCAACTTGTTCAAGATCACACAGCTAAAAAGATCTGCTCGTAAGTGGGTCTAATTCAAAGTTCATTTTATTTCTACTGATTCTATATTGATTCCCATCATAAACTTTCTGCTTTTCTTCATTTTCTACTTCTGTCATTAGCTGATTTCAAGAAACTGATATGAGAAAGGACATGCTATTGGCCAACAAAACATAGCAGATAGACCAAGTTTCTGTTCTTTTTTTCCAAAATAAGACTATTTTTGTAATTTTGCCCTAAAGAATGCTGACTCTAAACTATTTCGGTACATTTTGCCTGAAATCTTCATTGAGATGATGTACTGTGTTTTCTCACTGTGTGATTTCAAGATGCACATTTCCCCATATTTTAACATCCTCTAAAATTTGAGTGTCTCTTCAGTTGCATTCAACCTGGATTGAAATCAAGTTTTTTAAAAGGGGATCTTAGGTTCTATTTAAAGGTGTCTCAGCCTGGGGGTGTGGGGGGTGGGGATGTCCTACCTGCTTGGGTTCAAATCCCCCAGAGAACATTTTCCCCCACTTCCACTTAGTGTGAGTTGAGACTTGCAAGCTTTCTGCTATTCCCTTTTGTGGAGTGGATTTATTCTCATTTACTCCAAAACTGAAGGCATGGCTTTGGTAGGCCAGCTTTGTTTGAAGAGTCTCCCAATATTGGTCATTTTTTCCCTTTCTTATTGTTAGATAAAATAAAGATGTATGTTACAGTTAATGGTATTTTGGATCCAATGAAATGTTCATTTACTGAGATCTGATGTTTGTGTCAAGCAGGGTGGTATCCAGTCTGCACGATGCCCTCCCTGTCCACTGTGGTTCTCGCTCCTGATACCCATGCCTTTGTGTGCCCCCTCTCACACAGAGTAAGACTGACCTATGCAACCAGCATAGACTATTACAGAAATGACAGAGTGTGACATCCAATGGTGGGCCATAAAAGACCTTGCTGCTTCTGCCTTTTCTCTTTTGGATCACTCACTTTGGAAGAAGCCAGCTGCCATGTTGTAAGGACACTTAAGCAGTCCCATGGAGACATTGATGACTTTTTGTCAACAGCCAGCACTAATTTGCCAAGCGTGGGAGTGAGCCAACTTGAAAGATCTTTCTGCCCTGGTCAAGCCTTCAGATGACTGCAGCCCTGGGCTTGACTGCAACAAGAGACTCCAAGCCAGAATGACCCAGTTAAGCTATTTCCAGATTTGTAATTCACAGAAACTGTGAGATGATGTATTATTTTAAGTCAACAAATTTTAATGTAATGGACAATACAGCAATGACAACTACTGAAAAACTAGAAAAATATATTTGGAAACCAAAGGTTTTATCTGTCTTTTCAAAAGCAGTTTTCAGTCCTCTGTTTTCTAATGATCCTTTTCCACATTAAAAGAGAGAATTTCTATTATTTTCAGGATAACTGAGATCTAACTATGAAACTATGAATATTTGCTGTGTCTAACATAAACGCAAAGACCTGTAAGTGACCTCATATATAATGCTGCATGCTTTATGCTTCAAACTTCACAGTTTCATTGAAGAGATTTTTCTTATAATACTAAAAGGAGGGATAAAATATGTATTGCTTTTTTTGAATAAGAAAATATCAGCTGGATTATTTTTAATCCAAAAAGAATACTTTACTTGCAAAAGTGTCTTTAATTACCCTAAAATGGCTCAGTTTAGGGCACTAGGTCATATATATTAAAGAGACCTTGCTAATCCCTGGTTAATAGTCTCAGTTATGTATTTGGGGATATTGTGGCTCTGCCCTTTGGACTTGCTGAAACTTGCTGAGATTTTAATGATTATTTAATTAACACATCCTTTGGAGAGCCTCTTGGTTTTTGATGTCATCTTTGGAAAAAGCCAATTTGTGTGGTCTTATGCCCTAGACATCTACTAAATCTATTGAAATAACTTAATATTATGTTTTCTTTTTGATATTCAAATTGATTGTTCTAATCTGCATTTTGGTTGTTATTGTGGATTGTCACAGAAATCCAGTGGTTTCTAAACTTTGTTTCTCATCAAAATCACTTCTGGAGGTGTTTATTATTTTAAATATAGGTACTGGATCTCATGCCTGATATTCTAAATTAGAATCTTCATAAATGGGCTTTGAAAACTTGGATTTTTTTTAGTTAACAAACTCAATCTTGGTGATGGTGGGGATGTTAAAGGAAAGTTGATTCTTTTAGCATCATTCCAACATACCACTAACAGGTGTGTTAGAACCCACTGGGCTTGCTCCCTGCCCATCCATCTCCATCTTCTATGCTGGCCTCCAAGTCTGTGGGCAAGAGAAGACACCGCACAGTATTGGCCAGAAGAAATCTTAGAGATCTTCTGGTCCACACTTTCTCATTTTTCAGATTAGGAAACTGCTTCTTCATTAGAGAAGTGAAGTGACCTACTTTCTTGGGAGTTTTAGTTATTCCATTAGCATTTTGACAATGTAGTTGGAAATAAAAAGTTAGTAACAACAAATACAACAACAGTGGTTACTACAACTCTCCAATCTAGGGCAGGGCTGCCATTTATCTTTTGGACAACAAAGCTTGCAAGTGATTTCATGATTGTTTTATTGAGGAGACTGTTCTAATGATGAATATTGGTAGGAATAAAAATGTATCTCATTTTTAGATTGGGTAAAGAATTGGTTAGAATATTTTTAACCCAGAAGGAAATATATTACTTGCCTCGGTGTAAGAAACTCAAAAGAAGAACTAATGTTTTCTGTGTTACAAGTAGCAGAGTTTCTGGGTTAGGGTTTCATATTTCAGGAGAGAAGAGGTAATTGGTAGGAACTTGAAGACCAGTAGAAGTCCGCAGGATCCCTGGGAATGCTGGCAGGCAGGAAACTTGAAAGGAAGGAATGCCCATGAGGACGTCTCTATAGCAAGAGTGGCTGGGGAGATCAGGACCATAGCGTCTAATGCTCAGTTTTATGTCATTGAAACTGTGCTGTAATTCTCCATCTATGATCCCAACCTTCACTAAACTGTTCTACATGCTAATCTTGTTTCGGTGGTGCTTTGTGGAATAAAGGAAGAGGGACAGCATAGGGAGTGATGTTGCATGAGACTGAAGTGTTCATTGGAAAAGGAAGATGAGAGAGGGAGAGGGAGAGGGAGAGAAAGAGAGGTGGGAGGGGAAGGGGGAGGAAGGTGGAGAGAGAGAGAGAGAAAGAGACAACACCAGAAGAATATAATCCCTCTGAGAGTCCCAGGAGGCTAGCGGCACTGGGCTTCATAACGCGTGTGGCATGGACTCAAGCTATTTTTTTTGGTGGTGGTGGCGGCGGGGGGGTGTTAAAGGAAAAAGTGACCTCTCAGAAGAAAGACTTGGGAACTGACATCCCAAGCAGACACTGGGATTGTGTCATAAGTTTTTTATGAAATGGAAGAGTTTCTATCATGCCACACACATTCCTGCCACACAGAAACTGTGGGTCCTGATGGACATTGCCCCCAGAGGCTGAGACTGCCCTCTTATATATATCCAGCTGTTCTTTAGACACTGTTTCAGTACTCACCAAAGAATAAAGCCACAAGTGTTCCATCATAGGGAAGACAAGTTTACAATAGCTGGGGCGAAAAGCTTAATTTAGCTCCCGGGAAAGGGCCAGAGTTGTCAAGGGAGAACTGAGGGACTCCTCCTCCCCAGCTCTTTCCAGCCTTTGTATTCTGTGAGTCTTAAGAAGAGACGGACCAAACCGTGGTTTTGTGCCGTGATGAATAAAATGGCCTGGCTGGGTGTCAGCTGGCCTGCCAACTCTGGCAGCTGGCAAGGAAGGAACAGAGAACTTCCAAGGAACTAGCTCAATCTGCATGTGTAATGCATTCATATATGCTGTCTGCATATAGATTGTATAACATCCATGACATACAGAGAAGGACTTTGTGTTCCTGGGGGGAACAAAGCTCTGAAATAGACATTTCTAGCATAGCACAACTCTGGTCATACACGTGGGGTGATCTCAGCCACCAAAAGACATTTAAAAGGCCAGAAGGCACATATCAGGACAAAGGAAGTCATTCCCACAGTCAGAGCCCTGACCTGCCACTCAGGGTGGGATTGGGGTTGCCTGGCAACAGCAGAGACCTCATAGGGATGCTGGGGAGATCATTCCTACGGGGAAACTGAGCCCTAAGGAGCTAAATCCTATTTCACTGAAGCATTTGGTTGCACTTAGGGGCTTGACAATTCCTACCGTGGGCAAAATGTGATAACAAAAGCTCACATCTAGGAGAAGAGAGTGACTGATCCCAAGTGACTGCAGAAACAGCAAATGATTGATCTACTTTGTACAATTATTCCTACTGCAGGCCATCCTGGGAATCAGGCATTAGCTTCCAGGCTAAGATTCACCTCTGACTGTCCACCACCTCGTGCAATGCTGTTCTGAGATTTGGGGTGAGGGCAAAAGAAAACTCATTGGATTATGAAGGCACTTGAGGCTGGGGCCAGCACTTTTTATCTCTATGTACTTACAGTCACCTAGCATTGGGTTTTTAACATAATAGGTGCTCAAAAAGCATTCATTTTGTTGAGTAGTAAGAAGCACCTGTATTTCTGTGGGGCTAGTGGCATCTGGAAATTACATTGTGCCATTTTGCTTGGATATTAAAGGCTAGGGTGACCGCCAGAAGAAAGGCGTGGAATGTAATAGCTCAATAGCAAGCACTTGGATTATATTCTAAAACATCTTCTATGAAATGGAAGAGCTGAGACCACAGCACACATGCACTTGAGTAGACGAGGGGTCCAGATACGCTCTCTCCCAGTGTCTTCCTGCCGGTGGAATACTGAAGGGGTCAAATGGGAGTCAATACCCCTGGTCGCTTCAAATCTTATGGAAAAGGGAGTTTATTGTACTTTTGAGTGTCAGGTCGGATCCTCCCAGGATGATTTTATGGGGAAGAGAAGGTCTTCACTTCCTCGAAGCTTCGAGTTTTTGGACTAGGGAGAAGAGTAGAATTCTCCTGGGGAGAGAAGCAAGGCTGCTAACTGGTGGGCCTTTCCTGCCAAGATGGAGGCAAATAAACAGCAGGAGGCCCTGGAGAAGATATCTGACTTGGAAATGAGTGAGTGAGTCTGTAAGACTGGACAGGAGACTCTAAGATGTTGATGAGGTCTTCTTGCATTAGGCCTTCTAGTTTTTATTCCTAGTAGTGTGACCCAGCAACTTTTAAAATCCTCTCTTTTTTTCCTTGTTTTACATTATAATTTTTTTCTCTTGCTAGATCTGAAACATTGGGGGCAAAAAAGAGCGAGCATTTATCCTTTACACACACCTTTGGTTTCTGAGTGTTGTGAAGAATCTTTTTAAACAAACCTGGAGTAAAAGCAAAGACGCCATCCACACCCTCCCCAGAGAGGACCCAGCTTTGTCCCAGGACCCATCATCCCAGGAAGCCCAGGCAGGGTCAGAGCTTAGCCTCAGGCAACGGACCCAAAGCCTCATCTTTGTTCATTCTGACAGGAAAGGAAGAAGTAAAATTGTCTGTTTGCAAGACATATTATATAGAAAACCCTAAAGATTCCACCAAAAAAACAAAACAAAACAAAAACAAAAACAAAAAACCTAACCTGTTAGAACTAACGAATGAGTTCAGTAAAGTCGTAGGATACAAAATCAATATGCAATAAGCAGTAGCATTTCTGTACACTAACGACAAACTATTAGAAAGAGAAATTGAGAAAATAGTCCCATTTACAATAGAATCAAAAATACCTAGGAATAAATTTAACCAAGAAGGTGAAAGATTTGTACACTGAAAATTATAAAACATTGTTGAAAAAAATTGAAGAAGACACAAATAAATGGAAAGATATGCCATGGTCATGGATTAGAAGATTTAATGCTGTTAAAAATGTCCATATTACCCAAAGCAGTCTATAGATTTAGTGTAGTCCTTATGAAAATTGTATTTCTACAGAAATAGAAAAAAAATTCTAAAATTCATATGCAACCTCAAAAGATCCCAAATAGCCAAAGCAATATTGAGAAAGAAAGGCAAAGCTGAAGGCATCACATTTCCTGATTTCAAACTATATTACAAACCTATAGTCAAAACAGTAAGATACTGGTACAAAAACAGACACAAAAATCGATGGAACAGAGTAGAGAGTCCAGGAATAAACCCATGCACATATGGTCAATTAATTTTCAACAAAGGAGCCAAGAATATACAATGGGAAGACATAGTCTCTTCAATAAATGATGTTGGTACAACTGATATCCACATGAGAAAGAATGAAACTGGACCCCTATCTAATACCAAATACAAAATAGATTAAAGACTTGAATTTAGGGCCTGAAACCATAAAACTTCTAGAGTAAACCATAAAGGGTAAGTTCCCTGACATTGGTCTTAGCAAAGATTTTTTGGATTTGACACAAAAAACAAAGACAACAAAACAAAAATAAACTACTACATCAAACTGAAAAACTTCTACACAGCAAAAAAAAAAAAACCATCAACAAAATGAAAAATCAACCTATAAAATGGGGAGAAAATATTTGCAAACCACGTATTCCATTAGGGGATAATATCCAAAACAGACAAGGAATTCACACATCTCAATAGCGAAAAACCTAATAGTCCAATTTAAAAATGGGCAAAGGATCTTAATAAATTTTTTCCAATGAAGACATACAAATGGCTAGCAGGTACATGAAAATGTGCCCAGAATCACTGATCGTCAAGAAATGCAAATAAAAATCACAATATCACCTCACACCTGTTAGCACGTCTATCACCAAAAGGTTAAGAAATAGTAAATGCTGGCGAGGACGTGGAGATGTGGCAGATGTTGTACCCTATTGGTAGGAATGTAAGCTGGTATGGCCACTATGGAAAAACAGTACAGAATTTCCTCAAGAAATTAAAATTAGAACTGCCATTTGATCCAGAAATTTCACTTTTAGGTAACAAAATAAACACCTTCTTGTTTAAATTTATTCCTAAGTATTTTTTTTTGATGCTATTGTAAATGGGATTATTTTCTCAATTTCTCTTTCTAATAGTTTGTTGTTAGTGTATAGAAATGCTACTGCTTATTGCATATTGATTTTGTATCCTACGACTTCACTGAATTCATTTATTAGCTCTAACAGGTTGGTCTTTTGGTATTTTTTTGTTGGAGTCTTTAAGGTTTTCTACATAATATCATATCATCTGCAAAGAGAGACAATTTTATGTCTTCCTTTCCGATTTTTTTTAACTTTTTTTTTTCATTGAAGCATGGTCAGTTTACAATGTTGTGTCAATTTCTGGTGCACAGTACCGATTTTGATGCCTTTTATTTCTCCTTCTTGCCTGATTCCTCTGGCTAGGACATCCGGTACTACGTTGATAAACGTGGTAAGAGTAGGCAAATTTATCTTATTCCTGATCTTAAAGGAAAAGATTTCAGCTTTTCGTCACTGAGTATGATATTAGCTATAGGCCTGTCATACATGGTCTTTTTATGTTGAGCTATGTTCCCTCTGTACTCAATTTGTTGAGAGTTCTTATAATGACAGGATGTTGAATTTTGTCAAATGCTCTTTCTGCATCTATTGAAAAATATGATTTTTATTTTTCATTTTGTTAATATGGTGTATCACACTTACTGATTTGGGGAAGTTGAACTATTCTTGCATCCCAGAAGGATCTTGGTGTATAAGCCTTTTAACCTACGTTGAATTCTGTTTGCTAATATGTTGTGCACAATTTTTGCATTTGTGTTCATCAGGGATATTGACCTGTACTTTTCTTGTCATGTCCTTGACTGGCTTTAGTATCAGGGTAATTCTTGCCTCATAGAATGAGTTTGGAAATGTTTCTTTTTCTCCTTTTTTGGGGAACAGTTTGAGAAGGATTGGTATTAATTCTTCTTTAAATGTTTGATAGAATTCACCAGTGTAGTTATTTGATGCTGGACTTTTCTTTGTTGGAAGGTTTTTGATTATTGAATCAATGTCCTGCCTTTGATTGGTCTGCTCAGATTTTCTATTTCTTCATGATTTGGTCTTGGTAGATTGTATATTTCTAGGAAATCATCCATGTCTTTTAGGTTATTTATTTTGTACATAATAGTTTCTTACGATCCTTAGCATTTTTGTGGTATCAGTTGGAATGTCTCCTTTTTTGTTTCTGATTTATTTATTTGAGTCTTTCCTTTTATTTTCTTAGTCTAGCTAAAGATTTGTCAATATTGTTCATCTTAAAAAAAAAACAACCCAACTCTTAGTTCACTGATCTTTTCTATTGTCTTTCTGGTCTCTATTTCATCAGTTTCTGCTCTGATCTTCATTTTTTCCTTCCTTCTACTAACTTTGGGCTCCATTTGTTCTTCTTTTCTCCCTTGAGATGCAAAGTTAGATTGTTTATTTGAGATAGTTCTTTGTTCTTAACATAGGCATTTGTTTATCACTATAAACATCCTTTTTAGAACTGTTTTTGCAGTATGCCAGAAGTTTTGATATTTTGTTTTTCCATTTCATTTGTCTTAAGATATTTTTTGATTTCCCATTTGATTTCTTCTTTGACCCATTGGTTATTTAAGAGTATGTTGTTCAATTGCCACATATTTGTGAATTTTCCAGTTTCCTTCCTGCATTTGATTCCTAGTTTCACACCATAGTGGTTGGAAAATATTCCTGATATGATTTCCATCTTCTTAAATTCATTAAGACTTACTTTGTGGCCTAACATATTATCTATCCTGGAGAATGTTCCATGTGCTCTTGAGAAGAATGTGTATTATGCTGCTGTTGGATGAAATATTCTTTGTATGTTTGTTAGTTTTATCTGGTCAAACATGTAGTTGAAGTTCAATGTCTCCGTGTTGATTTTCTGTCTGAATGATCTATCCATAGTTGCAAGTGCAGTATCAAAGTCTCCTCCTATTGTTGTATTGCTGTCTATTTCCCCCTCAAATATTTCAATATTTGCTGTATATATATAGGTGCTCTAATGTTGGTACATAAATATTTACAACAGTTACATCCTCTTGGTGAATTGACCCTTTTGTTATTATACGATAACCTTTTTGTCTCTGGTTACAGTTTTTGTCTTAAAGTCTGTTTAAAAAAATCAAAGTATAGCTACCACTACATTCTTTTAGTTTCCATTTGCATGGAATATCTTTTCTATCCCTTCACTTTGAGCCTATATTTGTCCTTAAAACTGAAGTGAGTCTCTTTTAGACAGCATATAGTTGGGTCTTTTTTTTTTTTTAATCCATTTGGCCACTCTATGTCTTTTGATTGGAGAATTTAGTCCATTTACATTTAAACAAATTATTGATAGGTGTGGAAGTATTATTGCCGTCTTGTTAATTGCTTTCTGACTCTTTTGTAGTTCTTTTCTTCCTCTCTTGCTCACTTCCTTTGTGCTTTGATGATTCTGCAGTGGTAGGGTTTCTTTTTGATTTCTTCCTCTGTGCAGGTATCTTTTGTGTATCTGCTGTAGGGTTTTGATTTGTGGTTACCATGAGGCTTACATAAAACATCTTATGGTTGTAACAGTCTATTTTAAGTTGTTACCAGTTATGTTCAGAAGTATATAAAAGTTCTACAGTTTTTACACTCCCCTCCACATTTTATGATTTGATGCCACAATTTACATCTTTGCTATTGTGTGTCTATTAAAAATTATTGTAGTTATAGTTATTTTAATATTTTTGTCTTTTAATCTTTATATTAGATTATGAGCAATTTACCACCACCATTACAATATTAGAGTATTCTGAATTTAACTATATAGTCACCTTTACAAGTGTTATGCAGAGGATCTACAGCACAGCGGGTTCCTGATGAATCAGCTCACACACACACTGCCTTGGTTAGTCCTTGTAACAGTCCTGAAAGGGATGAAGCATCCTCTCCTTCATCACATGGTTGGCAGGTACAGGAGGAGAGCTGGAGCCCAAAATGTCTAAGTAAACTCTTGTGTCCACAGAGCTGGTAAGTGGTGGACTCAGGACTTGACCTCTAGGTGACCACACTCCGAGGCCCATGCCCTAAATCCTGTGACACTTTGCCTTTCAAATCTTCTTGTTAAGCTGAACTGACAGTAGCAAGTAGAGAAAAAAATGACACCTTCCTACAAAAGAGGATGAATCTTCAAGTAAGATCAGATGGGGCAGGCTCTAAGATCAAACCTATTAATCCACAAATAATTACCAACCTCTTAAATTCTAATTTGGATGAAGCTAGAATGTCCCTCTATACGACACCAAGAAGAGGCACCTCAAAATATAGACAGTGAAAGTTCAAAGTCACAGAGCTGGGAAGGTGAAGGCAGATGCCTCTGGTGACAATGGGAGCTACCAAGAGGCAGAATTGGAGGGCTAGGTGTGAGAGTGGTGGTGGGACTTTGTATTTGTGAAGCGAGAACGTTCTGTATCAGGCTTAGTGTGTAATGAGTGCGGAGAAGTGCTCTTCAGAGTGCAGGGTGAGTGGAGTCCATCAGCTCTGCCCATGGCCTTGATAAAAGTTCCCTCAAAACTTTCTAATCATTAAACTCTGATAACTTAAAATGTAGTCTTTGGCCAACTTAATTTATGTCATGAAGTTAACAGGCTGGTTTATAGGTCAGACCTTTATGAGACTGGTTAGTACCAGTTAGGTTTCCAAAGTCTGAGCTCCCCTTGGGACACATGAAATCCTGTTTCCAAAATACAAATTTGAGATCTAGGACTGTGTTTCCCAAACTGTGACTGAGGCCCCCTCAGGGTGCCGCAGCAAAGTCAGGGAACCACAGGATATTTAAATTTTTGAGGGGAACCAGTGACATCTGTCAGATATCAGGTGAATGACTAGCTTGAGATAGTTTCAACATTAGATCATGCTTTATTTCTATTGAAGACATTGTGTTTTTGCAAAACTGGTTTTCGGTAGTTGTTAAGATAAAGGGCAAGTACTGCACAAAAATTACTATAGGGCAGAAGACGAGGCATTGGAGTCTGCCCTGATTCCAGGGTTTGAGAAGTGGTGCAGTGCCCGACAGGAACACACGTCCAGTGGTAAGCTTGAGGGGCTATTTAATGATGAAATAAACATGATTTTTTCTTTCAGTGTTTTGTTATTTTCTAAAACACTACTAAATTATTAGGACTTTGGTATTTATTAAGGTGTTTATATCTAACAACTTAATAAATAGAAGTTTTAGCTGAGGGATGCTGTGAAAAATTTACTGAGACATTAAGATTTCCACAAACCACGAAAAGCTGGAACCCTTTGGAGCAGGTGCCCCTAACGGTGCAGCGAACCTAATAAACTTGCCTTGAAACAGCAATGGACACTTCCTGTGATTTTTCTGACCTTAATTTCTTCTGATCCAGCTAAAGCAGAAAGATCTCTGGGTTTAAAGTCAGAAGGCTCAGGTTTAATTATCGTTCTGTTACTTTCTAGCCGGGTGAGCTTGTGAAAATCACTCCTCTTTTTAAAGTCTGTTGCCGCGTGTGTTAATGAGTGCTGTTTATTTCATAGGATTGTCTGGGAAACCAAATATGTGTAAAATTTTATCGTGAATTACGTTTGTTATTAGGATGCATAATATTACTAGCTTCCAAGTGTCACAGTGTTTCCATTCACTCTTCTTTGCCCTGTAAATATTTTCTCTTGAAGAATTTCTCTTCTTGGTCATAGGTTATAATATCTATATGATACAGAAGTTATATATATGTCTATATCATACAGAATCCCTACAGGAAAAGATGGCACCGTCCACAGGTTAAGTGGGCCAAGTTCAAAGAGGGATCACGGACACAGGTCTGTGCAGGGTCTGGGAACCCACAGGGAGGAGGCGGCCCAGGGAGAAGCAGTCACAGGAAGCTCTTATCCTGGGTCACCTGCATGGGTGGGTCACCTGTGCCATCAGTCAGGGGCCTGTGCCCAGAAGGTCCCCACACCTGGTTTAATGCTTTGCTCTCATAGTCTTGAAATTTTAAAAAATTTCCTTGTAAAGTCAAAAATCATGTTTGTTCAAAAACCCAATATTACATTTTTTTGGACATTCACAATATTGTTTCCCCATCCCCACCATCCATCTCCGTCTTCCCACACTGAAACTCTGCACCTCTTAAGCGCTAACGCCCTGCCCTCTCGTCCCCCTGGCGAACTCCATTCTACTTTCTGGGTCAAAATCTGACTATTTTAGGGGCCTCACATAAATGGAATCATGCAGTATTTGTCCTTTTGTGTCTGGTTTATTTCACATAGCCTAATGTCTTCAAGACTCACCCATGTTACATTATAAGAATTTTATTCCTTTTTGAGGCTGAATCATATTCCATTGTATGTATATGCCACATTTTGTTTATCCACTCATCTATCGGTGGGTTAGTCTTTGAACGATGGGCTATGCGTGTTTATTTTGACTGGGCCCTGTAAATAACTTAGCTGGTCTGCTTGTATCTCCTCCGGATCCGAAGGACAAGAAGAGGAAGTGGTGTCATCGGAAGCCAGTGGGAGGCTTAGCCACGGGGAAGTATGTGGTGTAGGATGCCACTTCCCCTACCCTCAAAGTTGTGGCTTCTACAGAGGAAGAGGGGATACATCCTCCCCATCCTCTGAGCTCCTGCCTGCACCTCCCACTGGCTGAGCTGCACCAGAGGCTGTGGATTCTCTGGAGTCAGCCTCCTATCTCAGATCTGGGGATGGAAAGGCCGTTAGTGGATCTGGATGGGCAAACGGAGACTGCACGCTCTCTATGTAAAGAATAAAATCATCTGCCTTTCAGTGGAGCCCGCATGACAGCTCAGTGTTCACCTGCCTCTGCCTCCTTCAGGGCCCAACTACTTTTCCCATCAAGCTTACTCATCTCCCTCTAAGTGCAAGATCTGATCTCAAAGACTCTCAGAGACCACACAGCACCCGCCAAGCTGACCCAGACCAGAAAAACCACCCTCATGGAACTTCAGGACTAGTTTCGGGATCTGGGGAGGACGAGGATGTCAGCCATCAATGACACAGAGCACAGCGATTGCTCCAGGAGAGGCAGGCTCTGGGTGCACGTGTGTAGGGCGGGGCTGGTGGAGGTGGCCTGCCGGGGAGACAGAGGAGCTGGGACTTGGACGAGTGGCCACTGGTGAAGTGGACCAGCAGGATGAGGGCAGTCCAGGAACCTGGGCCCAGGGCAGAGATGGGCTGAGCCAGGGCTGAGGGCGCCACGGGGATCTTCAGTGGCTGGAGGTACATGGGCGGCTAGATGTTCCCGGAAACCAGGCTCCCTGTGCTTCCTGCAGCCCAGCAAGTGCAGACAGGAACGTACACACACACACAGACTCTGTGGGAAGATCTGTCAGCTTGTTGCTTTCTGGAATAATTGCTTTTACTTTCCAGGTTTTTATGATTTCACTGTTTCTAACCTTTTTCTTGCGCTCACATCTTGGTGTGAGGGCTGATCTGTTGACAGCTATCACCTTTGTGAGCAATCTGGGGTTCTTGGGGTCAGCAAGGACATGTTTGGATGACATAGACCATCCCGGCCCCCTCCAGACCCCTGAGTTAGGTCACTTGGACTGGCAGCCCTCCACCCTCCTTGGAGGAAATCTAAAGTGATTTGGAATGAGTTAACTTCCGGTTGCCAATGACTAGCTGCTCTCTCTCTCCCCTGCCGCTCCCCTTCTCTCTCAGGGTTTGCAGTCCCTCGGAGGCACTGGGAAGCACATTTTGTAGCGCGTGTCTTTCTGGCCTCTCTTGATGCCAGTGACAACAAAGAAGCCACACAGCATGATCTTGTCTTGGAGCAGAGCCCTGGGCCTGGTGCCCAATGCGGACAGGACAGCAGAGCTAGCACGGGAACTTCAGCTGTCATGGCCAGAATGTCACACCCCAGGCCTGGAAAAGAGTCTTCAGTCTCACTCAGGGTGGCTTTTACTGTTGTCTTTCTTGGCCCCTTCTGCCCTAATTCAACACAATTCACACTTTAGTGTTGTGTGAAAGAAAAATAAATTCTTTTCTTTTTCTCCTGAAGATCCAGAAGAGAGTCATCTCTGAGCGTCCCCCTCTGACCTGTTACAAGATGGCAAGTTTTGATGTGACTGTGTTTTCTTCTGTCTGTTAAATGCACATTTGGATCTACTTACTGGACAGCAGATGCGGAGGCTGGGAAGGAATGACTGTGACCCTTGGAGGGACGGGGAATGGCTGGGGCTGCTGTCTTAGACTGAGGTTTCATTTCAGTTGCAAATGGTTGGGCCAGAAATTTTCAGTAGGTGGTAGAGCTCCAGCACCTTGAGAGTGTATTTGCTCCGCTAGGTTCCTTGACAAGTGCTATGGAATTTCATTTTACTAAAAAGAAAGTAAAAAATGGGCGGGGAGCCCCAGCTATGCTATTCTACCTCCACCCCCATCTCTCCCACAGCATCACCCTGAGTGTCTGGCCCCCGTGATGAAAGTACTTCATTCCCTGTTAAGCAGATCAGTATCATCAATAGTATCCCCAGCCAAGATCTAGGATATGCTCTTGAAGACTTTTAAAAGTGTAAATAGTGTATCTGTTATCTATGGCTGCATAACAAATTATCCTAAAACCAAGTGGTTCAGGGTAACAAACGTTTATTATCTCACAGTTTCTGGGGGTCAGGAATCCAAAGGTGATTTAGCTCGCTCGTGGTTTTGGCTAAGGATCTGTTGGGAGGCTGCTGTCCAGTGTTGGCCTGGGCTTGCTTGGGGTTGAGGATCTGATTGCTAGATGCCTCCCTCCAATGACTGTTGGCAAGAGTGGGCAACGATGGGGCTTTGATACTGAAAGAAAGCCTCCTGAGCCAAGGGCCAGTGTAGGGCTCAGCAAAGAGGAGCTAAGCAAAGAAGAAAACAGGCTGGTGAGTTGGCCCAGGAGGTGAGCAGGGACAGTGCGGGCAGCCCTAGGAGGGAAGATGGGATGAATTTTGGGAAGACCATCCCAAAGAGCATCCTTACTGAGCTGCCATCTTCTTGGGCACAAAGAGGTCTCATTTAGAAGCATGAGCACACACCTGGGCAAGAGGCTTGGCAGTTTGATGGAGAGGACGTCGAGTGTGATGAAAGGCTTTCAGCACCAGTGATCAGAGATTGAGAATGACCTACATCTCTACCCCTCCCAGCTAACGACGGGACAGAGTGAGGCCGAATCATGCATGAGAGAGAGTTTGGTGAAAACTACTCATGAGACAAGAGCAGGATTACACAGTTACTTTTCATTTTCTACGAACTCCAGGGTAGTCCAGCTCTGATGCAGCAGACACATACCTGTGTGCTCCGGAGTGACGTTAACATAGACGTACCGGGCATAAAATGTTAGCCCAGTTATTCCTAGTATGCAATTTAGGGCAAGTCTCCTCCAAGAATACCATCTTATTAGAAAGCAAGGTTCTGGGAGGTTAACTGATATCCTCAGGGCCACTGAGTTATGAGTGGCAAATCTGCTCCCGGACGTCCTCTTCTGACCCACAGGCCCACACTCTCTATTATATTGCTGTGCGGATTCAGGCAAGGTTTTGTAAGACAATGAGCTGCCTCATCCCAACAGATGCAGTGAAAGTGCAGGGCTCACCACTTCCAGCGGCTGCACAGCTAGAAGCATCCTTTTATCAGCCGACCTGAGGGCAAGGAGATGGAGGGGGATTGTTTAGGCTGCTAATGGACCTCCCCACACGTGCCCTGTGACGTCCCAAACCTTATCCCACATTGTGACACGGTACACAGTAGAAGCCTGCTAATACTGGCAAACACTTAGGAAAGCAAAAATGATTTGTGCAAAAAGCCTCTGGCTCAGGGCATCTAGCAGCTTTGTGCAGCTGTCCTAGATTCCTGGAAACTAGACTTTCTGTGACCTCCGGGGGTCAAAGGGCCTATGTACGTTCTTCTGTTTCCTGCGGGCCACCGCAGAGCACCCAGCCGGACTCTGTTGCTGCTAGGATAATCCATATCTTTACCTCACCCATCTTTGAAGTCTTCACATGGGCGAAGCAGGGACTCCAGGCTCTTCTCTGATGAGGCTGAGTTGACGGATGTCACCAAAATATTAGTGTCATCTTTTCAGAATCACATTAAGATGTGTTCACATCAAATCAGTCTTGACAGTGAATCATACAAATGAGTGACTTGCTTTCGGAGGGCTGAGCCGGGAGAACAGGGGCTGCACAGAATCATGCACTTACTACGACAAGTCGTTCACAAGCGGCTCCTGCTTTTCTGTGCTGTTCATGCGTCAGGGTCCTGGGTAGCTGGACAAGGAGGGAAAGAAGTCAGTACCTGCAGCCCCAGCCGATGGGCTCTTCAGGTGTATCTGCAGGGGACGGTGGCTTTAGATGTTGGGATTTGACCCTAGATCCTGGTCACGACTTACTTCTCACCCTCAACCTGACATCCTTTACGAGATGCTTGTCAGATCATCTTTAAATGTGGGGTCCTGATTTAGTCTTCTGCCCAGCTCTCTACAGAAGGATGTCTACGACCATTTATTGCCCCTTCAGCCCAACAATTCATCACACTCTTCCCTGGTACAACTGTGACGGTTGAAGCTTTGGGCTCCACTCCTGGTATAAACCACTGGCTTCCCCAGCTCTACGAACAAAGATCAAAGCCAGCCACACAGGTTATTGCAAGTGAGAGGCTGAATTTCACTCTGACACAGGGAAAATCAGCAGGAATCAAGCAGTTAGGAAGTGCTGCCGACAACAATTACAGGGTGACAGCTCTGTCTGATTCGATAGGCAAGGCTGTGCTAAATTTAGCACGTGGCTTTACTGGTGTTGGCCAGTATTATTCCAAGGATGCAAGATGCTAAACACAGTTTCCAGCAGCATGGCCTTGTGTCAAGGTGGGAAAAACCACGGGAGCCGGGAGGCTCCCTGGGCCCGGGGAACAGGCAGCCCCATGGGCTGTTCATCAGCAAGTCTCTGAGCTGGGACTGCTGGTGGCGGGTCAGCTGGAGCCCAGTGGGGACCCACTTTCCCACCTGTGTGGTTTATGTCAACAACATGGCACACAGGGAGCCAGGCTATTTCTGGAAGATTCCTAGCACTGTGAATTTCAGCTTACACAGTTAAAAATAGATTTTTCTTTTTAAAATTAGACAAACCAGACAGATAAAATAAGTGTCAAAGATTTCCAGAACAAGACACACTACAGAATGGGTCAGCAAAAGGTCCACAGGCTGGCAGCCTGTTTTTGTAAATAAAGTTTTATTGAGACACTGTGGCACCCACCAGTTCCTAAATTATCTGGGGTTGCTTTCAGTCTACGATGGAAAAGCTGAGCAGGTGCGACAGAGACTGAGTGGCCACAAAGCCTGAAGCATCTATGATCTGGCCTTTTAAGGACGTTTTCTGAGCCTTGCCGTGGAGCAGTTGTCCCGGGCTAGTTCTTTCCAGTATGACTGACACTTGAACAACACGGGTTTGAACTGTGTGGGTCCATTTATATGCAGATTTTTAAAAAATAAACACATTGGAAAATTTTTTGGAGATTTGCCACAATTTGAAAAAACTCATAGATGAACCGTGGAGCCTCGAAGTGTTGAAAAAATTAAGAAAACTTAGGTATGTCATGAATGCATAAAATATATGTAGATTCTAGTCTATCCTTGACCTGCATAAGGTGAGTGACTTAATATAAAATCAATAGAGTGCTCATTTTTTGTACTGTTTCATAACTTTGCTTTCAAAGAATTGCATTACCATACAGTATGCCTCTTTTGCTCCCAATTGGAGAAACTGCATGTCCACCCATCATCACAGGTAAGTGGTTATTGAAAAAATGTTAATGATGTTTCTAATACGGCATGATGAATATGACTGTAATACTGTATGCCATAAAGATTTTATGACAACTCATTCATTATTGGATAGGCTAGTCTATCTTGAAGCAATTGCTATCAATGACACTAGTCTACCATAGAGCAATCCCATTGCTGCTTCTTCATTATCAATGCATGAGCCGTAGTACCTGCAAATAAATATGAATTTCTTTTTCATGTTTTCATTTCTGAGGTCTAGTGTTAGTCACATGTGTAAATCTGTAGCACTTTGTATCATAAGACAATATAGATGTGGTGCTGACAGACAGATGACTCATTAACAGATGACATAAATTTAGGGTATTGATAAATACCGTGCAGTACTGCAAATGTATTTTCTCTTCCTTACGATTTTCTTAATAACATTTTACTTTCTCTAGCTTATTTTATTGTAAGAATACAGCACATAATACATACCACAACATATGAAATATCTGTTAATCGACTGTTTATGTTATTAGTAAGGCTTCCACTCAACAGTAATCTGTTGGAAGCTAAGTTTTTGGGGAGTCAAAAGTTATACATGGGTTTTCAACCACAAGGGCTGTCGGTGCCCTTTACCCCTCACATTGTTCAAGGGTCAACTCTATTTCCAAAATCGAATGGAATTTGTGCATTTACTGCTGATATGGCTACAGAAACTGGTCACAGCTGGGATATCATACTGGGGCCCAGAATCAAACCTAGCCAGCAGATATGTGTTCTCAGGGCAGCATGGCTGTGTTTCACCAGAATTAGCAACATTTTCCAACTAGGAGATTTCACTAAAAAATGTCTGATTTTTGGCTATTCAAATAATTGGGCAATTTGGCCACATTCCTGCTTGGCAACCAAAGGCTGGAGCCTGGCAACCACAGCCTTCTTTAGATGGGATGTATCCTGTTCTGTTTTGTCACAGACCTCACTGGTCCCTGTTGCTTCCCCAACAGTAGGACAGTGTCAGCTACAATTTAACAGGGTTCTTGCCCTGCTGGGTTCACGCCCCTGGAGGCTTGATAATCTATTATCTGCCAGTTAGCATGAGTTTACAACTCCAGATCTAAAATCAAGATTCTTTGCTTTGGGCCTGAATTCTCTCAGGTTATTCTAAAGTACTAGCTGTGTTGTGCTGATTAGAAACTCTTTTGACTATTACTCACATTAAAAAATAATAAAAGTAGTACTTCATAATGAAAGATAGGGGACCATGGCTCTAAAACATCTAAGAAAGCAAAATGCATTATCTCATGTAATTAGTTTATTTACCAACCATGAGTCACTAGTAAACCATCAACTCTAGGAGGACGCGTGGTTGGGTCACTTCTGATGGTTTCTCCTCATCTAGACGGGTTCATCAGAGTGGCTAACATTTCCTCCCAGGGTTTGCTCTGGATGAGTTTCCCCCCAAATACAGATCCTGCGCTCCCTGCCTAGGGTGACCTGGAATGCTTGTTAAAGATACACATTCCTCCATCCATACCAGGCCAACGGCATCAGAATCTGTTATGACCAGAATTAATGCACCCAAGGAGTTGTCAAGTATGTTACAATTTTTGACAATTTTATTTGCCTTCTGAACTCCAAGAATGAAGGTGCATTTTATCTTTTTTAGAAAATTGAAAATTTCGCCTGTCATCACCAGAATTTACTAGCTTTGTATTCTAAGAAGGGAAAATATTAATTTTCAAGATGGTTTTAAAAATCATAATTGCATCTCCCTTGCATCTGCTCTCCAGCTCACAGACAGCAGATCATGGGACTTCTTGGTCTCCGTAACTATGTGAGCCAATGTCTAAGCTCAAACTCCTCATACATCTCTATATATAGCCTATTGGTTCTGACTAATACGCTATCTACACACATTCATATATAGGGGAGGAAAAGCAATTCTCCCTCCACCCTTCTGAGTTCTTGGTTGAAACCCCTGTGATAAAAGAATAAAAAGAGAAAAACAAATAGAAGTTTATTAACATGTATACTTTATGTACACACAAGAGGTACCCAGGGAAAGTGAATAACTCCCCAAGGTGGCTTAGAATTTAGACTTAACTGTGAACTTCATAGGGAAAGGGGTGGGGGATGTAGGCTTCTTAGGGGAGAGTGATTTTTAAGAAAGATGAATGGAAGACTCAGTGGGAGGTGTGATGGTTTGTGACAAAGCCTGGATGCAGTGGTGACCTCTGTCTCCTCTCCTGGGATGAGTCAGTCCTCCGTGGTTGATGAAGCCCCCTGAGAGGAAATCACTGACAACCGAGCCCCTCCGGAGGGCCTGTCTTTAGATGGAGAAAGGGGCTCAGAGAAGCCTCTCCCCTGTATGTGCCTACAGCGTAAAATAACCGATATGCCAAAGGGGCATATTGTGGGGTGGCACGTCCTGAACCCCGACAGTCATATTTTGGGGTGGCACATTCTACTATCCCACACTTATTTTCCTTAATCCTAATTTGGACTTTTTCCCCTAGCCTTTTAAAAAACCTGGGCCCCTCTATTGTTCTTCCCCATCGTGTTCATCCAATGCCCTGTGACATGGAAAATGCTAGTCCTAAGATCTGATTCCTCCTCCTCTTGCTCCTTCTCCTCATATAAATATATTCCAAGAGAACATAATGAATGTTTAGTGGAAACTGCTGATTGATGATTTCTTCTGGTAACCCTTCCCCCGGTCCTCCCCCTGCTCCTCCCCATCCCCCGCCCCATCCACCCATATGGGAGAATGTTCCACTGCCTCAGGTCCACTCCTTTCTGCTCTGATATGTGCTGCCTCTTCCAGGCTGGTTCCAGGACTGTGACCATCTTTCTGTTTATGGCCTCATGACTCTGCAAGAGCCTCCGTCCTCACCCCCTGGGGCTTTCAGGTCCCCTGAGACTCCACCCCCGGTGTTCTCAAACATAACTGAGTCTAACAGCAGCACAACCTGCCTGAGGATGGGCTTTCTTGAAGGTTGGAGCTTTGCTCCCAAGACGGCACTTGTACACTCTGCAAAATGCCTATGGCCCCCAACCCTTCCATCTGTGAAAATGAGCCCAAATAAAGAGAAAAACTGGATTTAGGGCTTAACAAATGAAGGGGATAATATAACTAAAAAATAACAAACCATTTTTGAATTTACAAATAAAAATGTTTTAAAGCCTTGTTGGATTAAAATTAAGGAATTAATTAAAAAATATATATATAGGTCTTTTTTCCGGTTCCCACTCTGACATATAACCCTGAGACCTCAGGCGAGGTGCTCCCTCCATGACCTGGAGCTTTCTTATCTGAGTGTGAAACGGCAGCTCTAGGGTTCTAAGGGCCAAATGTCCTAGTTGCCCGGGGAAGGTGGCTGCCAGGGGAAGGTGGATGACAGGGGAAGGTTGTACCGGGACACTTCCTTCTGGCCTGTGAGTTCAGAGAACCCCTCCCCTCTGAATCACAGCAAATCATTTCTTCTGCTTGCTTTTTACCTTGGTGGAGATGGCACCTATCACAGCACGTTAGAGCCAGCTGTTTGCTTGACAGTTTTTCCAGCCAAACAGTGCTCAAGTTCTATTACTGTGTTGCAAGTAAGAGGAAATCCAAATCAGGCAGGCTCCGATAGTAAAGGTGATTTATTCTTTTATGTCACCGAAAGGTCCAGCTGTAGGCTTGGCCTGAGGTCTAGCTGGAATCACGGTCCCACTTTCTTTCCTTGGCTCTGCTTCTGTGACGCTGGCCCCAAGTCTCAGGTCTCAGATGGACTTAAGATGACTGCTGGCAGCTCCTGCCATTCCATCCACCCTCCATCCCAACCAAAGGGAATGAGAGCTTCTGTTCCTGTGGGTTCCAATGGAAGGAAGACTTGCTCCTTCCTTGAAGCTCCTGCAAATCTCCTCTTGCCATGTGGACCATTTGGGTCAAGTGTCTATCTTTGAACTAGTCACTGTGGCCAAGAAGAGCTACACTAATTAGCAGAAATTAATCAGATTCTCCTGCTTCCTGGGAGCTGGGGGCGGGGTCAGCTTTCCTCACCTGCCTGTCTGGGGTCAGGGGAGCAGGGAATCCCCAGATATGACAGCGATGGAGGAGGGGCAGATGCTGCCAATCCACACCAAGCAAGCACCTTGGCTACCGCCTCCACCACTGCTTGCTTTCTATGCAGTGGTCCTTATCTCCCCCTTAGGAAGTGAGTGTGGGGACTCCGTGTAATTTCCATGTGTACTCCCAGGGCCAGGCATACAACATGTGTTCAGTAGAGGTTTCTTGTGGACTATTACTTCAGATGCCTCTGCAGAGATCACTTTCAGATGATGCCTCTTGGCTGTTCCCGGGGACTTTGGATTCCGTGTCCGGATGAAGTATGTAGAGGTCAGTGGCATTGAGAGGGAGTATGTGTGGGAGCAGCAAGTCCCTGGGTCTTTGAGGTGTCACCTCCTGGCCATGATGAGAGCACTGGGGCTCCATCCACTTACCACATAGGAATGCTGGTGTGTTCCAGCATCACGGGAACTAAATGACCCCCAAGTCTGGTTTTTGATGTGACATTTACTACAAAAGGACATGGGTAGGGTTGAAAATAAAACACCAACCAGCAGCCTGATTTCCTTCTCCCAGTGATAAAACTGCCTCCCCCGAGCTTCTAATAGAAAGAGACCAGTGAAAGACAGGAGTAGAAATTAGCTGCCCTGCCCCTACTCCTGAGGTGCAATCTGGCATTTAGCTGGAGGCAGATAATGGAAAAAGATTTGTGGCAGCCACTGTGAAAGAGAAATGAAATGTCAGGGTTCCTTCCCTGGTGGGGCCCCACCGGGTCAGTGCAGATGGCACCCCCACCATGCAGTGTGCTGGAAATGTATTTTAAAGGGTATTTTGTAGATTCAGCAAACTGTGCTACTCGACCATAGTGGAACATGAGATCGCTAATCAGATGCTGTGTGAACATGTTGATTAATATGGATACAGCATGTGAAATAATTTCATTTTAAAAGAAAAAACCCAGAACTCAAAATAGCATGAACACATTGATTATAGCTCCATAATGCATGTGTTCATTTTTAAATACTGAAAGACTGGAGTGAAGTAAATAGAGTTTATGAGACTGGAAGCCTTAGTTCACAACTAATTTTAAAAGATTTCTGCAGAATGGTCTTCTCTAGGCCAATGGGTAATGCATTTTTCAGGAAATGAAATCCACTTGTCCCAGGCCAGTTGGACGTGGGTAGTGGTTTTAGTCTAAAGTGGACAGTGTGAAGAGAGGAAGGAAGGAAGGAAGGAGGGTAGTTCCTGGATTTCCTTGCCTAAAGATGCCCAAGCTCAAAATGATCGTTCTACAGTTTTGTTAACCTAGAAACTTTCTGAATCTGTGACAGCAACTCAGAGTCACTTCAGATAGATTTACATCTATAGATTTACTGACTACTGAAGCCCCAGTCTCATACAATAAGTGCACGTTTATTAAAGATCTGCTGTTAATCCTTTGATTACTATATGGTGTCCAGCCCTGCATTTGAAGCTATAGAGGGGACCACAAAAGTGATTAGGACATAATCCCTGTTATTAGTAGTACACATTCCATCTCATTAGAGAAACAACTGTGACATATTAAGCCTCTGGAAAAAAATACTCAGTGAAGTGAGAGACTGGAAAAAAAAGTATTATAAATGAAAAGGGCAATCAAGGAAGGCTTCTGGGAGGAGGTGGCAATTATGTTGGATCTTAAAGTGTGGCTATGATTTGGATTATTACATTTTAAAAAAGGCACAGAAAGACAGTGAGCAAAGGGGTCCCAGGGCAGTGAGTTCCACCTCCCTGGAATGGGGTAGGGGTAGTGAAGGGGGGACAGAGAGCTTGCTAGTAGAGGGGAGGTAGGTCCTGGAGAGCCAAGGGAGTCAGGTGTTCAGGACGGGGATATAGGAAGCAGCCAGGAGAAATTCATATAACTTTAGGGGTGGAGGGTGGTCAGGTGGGGAAGGCAGGGCCCCCAGAGCTTTCATGAGAATGAAGAAGACAGAGGTGGGAAAACTGAGAGGAAAAGTTAGCCAGACCCCTCCCTCTGTATTTGACCGCAAGGGGATACTAAGGTTGTGAAATGGTGAGTCTCCTGGCTCTGCTCTCTCCTCCCTCTGTGACCTTGGATGAGTCACTCCATCTCTCTGCCTCTGTTTCCTTCAATACAAAAGTAGAATAATACTTGACTCATTTCCTTCAAAAGTTGGCTGAGGAAGTAGACAAAATAATTTGGAAGACAATTTGTAAAATATTAGGTAAATATTTGCTATTATTATGTATATTAGCTTGTGCTCTACATAAAATAAAGCTGTTCCAGAATGAGGTAAGTCTTTCTGCCTTTTTCTAGGATGGTGTTAGGTTGCCATTCTTTGGAGACTCTCGTGACTTTAAAATCATGTCCTCACATTGAGAACCTTCCTTCTGCTGCTCACCTCGGTGGGGATCCCCTTCCCTTATACTCTGATGCCTCTACCGTGGAGTTGTAAACCAGATAACCATTTCTGCTAGGACTGAATGTAAAGTAAGAATAAATGAGCGCTAAATGTGACCTTGAGAAGGCGCTCCTATGGGCAGAGTTATAAACTTTGGGTCTTAACTTTTTTGGAGGCATCATTTTGGCCACCAATATTACTTAATAATAGTGAAAATGTATTGAACATTTGGGCTCAGATCTGGGCTCTCAGATGTGTGGGAGGTAGTGGAGGCGTTGGACAAGTGACAGGTACACAAAAGAGGTGTTACAGACATTTGTGCCGTCGGAACTGCTGTCACTCTCGGTAAAGGCTGCCCATGTAGACACGGAATCAGCATATTGGAATTTGATGAAATAAACATTTCACCTATCTTTTGTATTTTTGTAAAAGGATTGTATGTTTGAGTGAATTGTGATATATTTGGCAAAGGTGATGAAGTTGGCTGTAGGAGCTGGTCTGCAGTGAGCATAGATAATTCTATTTTTAATATATTATATTGGAGGTGATGACAAGACCCTGCCTACAGATGGTTGGAGATTCAGTAGTAGAACTTGGATGAGAGGAAAAGACTGGAGATAAAAGTTTAGGAGTCATCTACAAATAAACAGTAGATTCAAATGAGAATGGAAGACACTGTGAGGGGATACTGTCAATGGAAAAGATCAGAAGACCACGGTTTGAGTCCTGGACAAATGCAGAGTCAGGGAGGAGGAGAGGGGAAGTGTAAAATGCTGCTTCTGATCTCCAAGACTTTGTCATCTTGAGGGAGACACTAAACATGCACATCACAAAGGATTGGAGAGTGAGGCATGACTATAAAAACCACCACATGACAATTTGGTCTCTAGGACAGTACACGCCGTAGGTGGTCAGGAAGGGAGCGATGCCATGAGATGGGGCTGCTGCAGAGGGCTTCCTGGGAAGGCAGGCAAGCTCAGCCTGGAAAATATGGCTCTGGGGGCTCTGAGCCACCTGCAATATATTGGGGAAGCCCTTTAGCCCAGAGATACACACAAAGAAATGTGGGAGATCTGGTCAACCCAGTGGAAGAACTCCCTCCCCTACCCCCTAGCCATCCTGAGCCATCTCAACATTGCCTCCCTCTTCTCCCTTCCACAGACCCCTCTTCCTCCAGTTCCCTGTGCACAAATCCTGCCTCTGAAACACGGCCCGGGCCGCCCATCCCATCTGGAAGGCCTTGCTCTTTCTCTCCTGCTATTGTGCTTTCTGGAAGCCTCCCAAGACAACCCTAGCTGACCTCCTTTCTCAAAACTTTAATAACTGAGTTTTCTTTACCATGTATTTGAAACGTGAGATATAGTTCTTTATATTTTTATTCATCGTTTATATGCTTGACCTGTTCCCCAATTAAATTGTCTGTCACCTGCCTTAGAAGGTTGTTGTGAGGATCAGGGGCAATGCATGTAAAGCACTAGCACAGAGTAGGTGCCTGGTAAGAGCTGGGTGTCACCCTTGGTGGGAGTATGACGTCCCTTGAGATCCGTGGCCATGTCTGGTGCCCTCTCCACCCCAGCTAAGGGCAGGCACACGGTGAATGAATGGGAGCAGATATGAAAATTGATTCTTCCACTTTCCAGTGGGTGCTTCTGCATCTTCAGCAGCCGGAATAGTTCAACAGCAGGGACTGTAAGAGCTCATCTCTGGGAGGTCTGCCTGATGGTGATTATTTTGTGATGTATAAAAATATCAAATCACTACATTGTACACCTGAAACTCATATAATATTGTAAATCAATTATACTTCAGTAAAGATTTTTTTTTGAAAAATTTGTTTAATTTTTTTTAAAGAAATGGCTGGAGAAAAGCCAATTCTTTTTTCCTTTATTGCTGAAGGACAAATTGCTTTGGTTACATATAATATCTCAAAACTGTTCAAATGGACATGAATGCTGATGGCAGACTGCAGATAAATGGGGGATTACTGGTTCAGGAAGAGAACGCTCAGTGAGAGTTTGAAACCTCTGGCTGTCCCTGACCTGAACCACTTAAGTAGTGGGTAATGCTGTTAGTCCTTTCTGTTCTAGTCGGGGACTTGGCTGCACATTTCAGAGCACCTGCAGAAGGAGGAAGGAGAGGAGAAAGAAAGGAGAGGAGAAAGAAAGGAAAGGAGAGTGACTTGGTTTCCTTCTTTGGAGTCGCATGTATGAGTCCAGCTGAGATGATTTCTGTGATATTATTTTTTGAAGCAGCCATTTTTAGAGCTTGAAGTAGTTTCAGGTCAGAGCAGCCCTGTGACCTCTGACGCTGGCAGAGCGGCAGAAGCTGGAAAGTGTTTGTGCCTTTGGAGAGAGTTTAGGTGTCCCCTTGATGGCACCCACTGCGGCTTGGCCTGTTGTCACATTTGCTGGTAGAGGGATGGTGACATGGCCATGGTATCTCTGGGCCACATCTCTTCTGCACACTGACCTTCAAACTTTGGCTTTTTAAAAAGATAGGCATCTCCAGAATCAGAACAAATAACTCAGTTGATTTAATACTTCTGACTACTTCACATCCATAGAGGGAGTGTATGAATAGTGGTAAAGGGAAGGTGGAACAGTTTGGGTAAATTTCCACATCATGTAGCGCAAGCCCAAAGTGAAGCTCTGAAATAGATGGTCTGCCTTCAGGGCCTGCCACCCCCTCCATTAGCAGTGCCTTTCCAAGTGACCCACCAGACACTCCCTCGGCACCAGCCTGGCCTGGGCCTCAGCACGCGGACTGTACTCAGCCTTCTTTTAGGAAATGGCTCCCTCACCACGTGCTCCTTAGTTGTGCACTGGGCACCCAAGGACCCAAGGGTCCTCCACTTCCCCCACCAATCCCACCCCTCGGGACAACTGGGTTCAAGGGGGATGCCTGTCTGAAGGGCATACAATCTCTTTTGTCAACTTGTGATTATCCAAGAGGGGCAAATGACTAATCAGAGCCTCTCTGTCTGGAATCTGCATTGGAGAAACCGGTAGAAGTCACAGAGTTAGCAGAGGATTCTGCTGAAAAGACTTGCAGACAAACACAGGGGCACAAAAAAGGAGGGGCCGTGAGTGAGTGGTAGTGATGAGAGAGCACAGGGCAGCAGGGTGGAGAAAGACACAGGGCGAGGTCATCCTCGGTGGTGCCGGGCAGGAGCCGAGAGGACAGGGAGGCTAGCTCACCCTGATGGTGGGGGAGCCACTTCCCACCACTAAGGACAGGCCTCTGGGTCACCAGGATGGCCTTGAACCAGGCCACTTCCAGCTCTTGCACTGGGGTCGCTGTCTGTGGGGCTGGCTGCCCAGCAGCTCCTGTGTGTCCCTGGGGCCAGCTGGTTGGTGGTTCAGCATTTCCGGGATTCCCACAAAGCCTGGACGAGATGCCCGTTTTCCTTCCTCCCACTCTTGTGTATCCTCAAGATGATATCTTGATTCCCAGAACCCAGCGTGAGTTTGATTTCTTGTGTGATAGCCTAGAGTCTTCTCACTGATAACTCCCCTCTTCGCTGTGAATTTTTGGTTTTAGGAAAAGAAAGTACTGGGATGCCGTAGGAACAGTAACGCATTAAAGTCATGCTGAGACTTGGCAGATGTTTCACTTAAAAATCTAAGGTCTCCTCCTAAGCCTTGCTTAGGACAGAAAGCTCCTCCCAGACCTGTCCAGGTTGACACCAAGGGACCAGGGGGCAGGGCCCAGTGCTAAAAAGTCAGAAAGACTGAAGGGGCCAGGGAGGCTGCAAAAGGGGAGGGGACTGTCTTTGCCAGCTCAGGCCACCAGAACAAAAACCACAGACCAGGACTTATACACCGACATTTACTTCTCACAGTTCTGGAGGCTGGAAATCTGAGATCAGGGTGCCAGCAAGGTCAGGTTTTGGTAAGGGTGCCTTTCCTGGCTTCCTGGTTTGAAGGCTGCTGCCAGCTCTGTGTATCCTCACATGGTGGGGAGAGAGACAGAGAGACAGAGAGACAGAGAGGCCAGGGGGAGGGGTGGGGCGGGACACACTCAGTATCTCTTCTCATAAGGTCACTAATGCTTTGGGATCAGGGCCCCACCTTTTATGTCCTCATCTAACTGTAATTATCCTTAGAGGCCCTTGTCCAAATACAGCCACTGTGGGGATTAGGGTTTTGCCATAGGAATTTGGAAAGGACACCATACAGCCCATATCAGGGACCACACAAAGGAGCTACTTGATGCCCAGGCAGGTAGACTCTGAGTAGACTTATGGCTGACTTGGTGGTGTCCATTATTTCATCATTCATTCCTTCAGCAAGGATTGCTGAGCACCTCTGGTATGAGCATCTAGGCAGCATGATGTGAGCACCAAGCAGTATTCCTAATTGACATTATCTATGTAATATTACTAACTATATGAATAATAAGATATGTGAGATGATGTTAAGGTCTACAAGACAAGGGAAGCATTGATGGAGGCTAGGGAGAATGTGCGTGTATGTTTATAATTTTACAGAGCTGGCGTTTTGAGCCATGGTCTGGTTATAAATAGAAACTCAGATGATTTTGTAAGATAACCGCCGGATGCTGCTCCTGAGATGTTGTCTCTTTTTCTCCTTTCTTGCTTTTAAGATCAGGGCACCGGCTTGGGGATCGCTAGCCTTTCAGGGACCTAATCAGGGCATGAAATCCAGAAGGAAGGGGGAGCTCACCATCTTCAAGATAATGATCTGGGGGTCGATCAACCTTCAGAGGTGCCTCACTGCTCTGCCCCCGCAGCTGATTGACCAAATCTGTTTCTTGTTGCTGAGAGCCAGCTGTCCCTCAGGTTCCCGGGCTTTGCTCAGAGGACACGTGGCTGCTGGTGGGGACTCCTGCACCCAGAGAGAAGGCTGCCAAACGTGCACGTGGGGTCCTTGGAGCCCCTGAGCTCTGGCTCATGCAGGTGAAAGAGTCTCAGGTTGCCCATGACCGATTCTGGGAAACCAAACCTTTGCTACGTCCAAGCTGCTTTGAGCATAAAAGCTCTGAGAAGTAAATGACCCCAAAGGTCAGGCAAGTTAAATATTTGAACATCACACCTTTGTTTAAAGAAAACTACATACCCCGATGAATCTTTCCCCACGTGGGCCCTCTCCTTTGATGAGGATGTTGATCATAGTTGGATTATGTCAGAGGATATTGGTAATAATTCATCGCTGAGCGGCCTGTAACTGCCTGGCAGGGCGGGGACAGCAGAAGAGCTGCCGGGGTGGGGTGGGGGTAGGTGGGTGAAGGAGGTGGTCTTTAGCATCAAGACAGGCCCCTCCCCAGAGACCTCATGTCCTTCACACTCTTGCAGCCAGGAACTCAATTCCTAGAAATCCCGCCTTAAAAAAGCACATTATGCCAGCTGGACAAAGTGGCCAGTCTGTCGTCTGTCCCTCCTCATGTGCTGGTGCCGACACCTAGTGTTGGATGAATTTCTCCTTTTGGGAAACACTCCAGAAGTGCCCAGAACCGAACTGCTCACATCTTTATGCTGCAAAACAATCAAGTTTGCCAGTCTTGACCCTAAATGTCTTCCCTGTCCTGTCTGGTAGGAGACAGTGCAGACAGCAGGGGATGCAAACGACTCTGTAAGCACCCCCTACCTTTGAGCTCTTGTGGTGGGGGCCACTCTGGATTCACCCCAAACTTGAGTGGTGGCGCTGTAGACTGGCTTGAGGCTGGACATGAAAGGTTAGAGGCCAGCCTGGTACCCTTGGTAGCTTTCTGGCTGCAAAGCCCTAATGAAGTCGAGCGCACAGCCCTTGATGTCTTGTGAGTCGTACGTGGTGCCCCCGTGGTGAAGTACTGTTTCTGCAGCTGAGCTCAGCAGAGCAGCCCGAGCTGCCTGAGGTCTTCGCCTCTCTGGGCAGCACTGAAACTCCAGAGACCGTCAGCTTTTCATCCCATCCACCTTCAGGCTGGGGAGACCCCAGGACTGGAGTCAGAGGCAAGGCGGTCCCCAGGCACCAGCTCACACAGCCCCGGGCTGGAGCACTCCGTCCGGATGTGCACTTGGCGATCTCCCAGCTGTGGTTATGTTCGGCTTTCCCGGCCTCAGTTTCCCCCTGGGGATAATAATGTTACCTCTTACAAGACTGTCCTCAGGACCAATGACATAGGGATTTTGTGCATGACACAAAGCAAGTGTTCAATATAGAAAATATCTGAAGACCACTGGAGACAAACGAGTGGGAACTTTGATGCAGGGCTGTTTGGGTGATAAGAATCCTGGTTTAGTTCTTTCCAGTACTCTGATTTTCTATCCACCAGACATGAGAGTGATGCCTCTTACACAGAGGGCCACCGAGAATCTGGAAAGTCTAATTACATGTAATCTGAAAAGCGATTTGCCCACAGGGGAAAAGGCTTCTAGGCCCGAGTTTTTCTGGGTGTTTCTGTGTGGACAAGTGGCCTCAGCAAGACCCCCTGAAGTCTGCAGCTGCTCCCTGCTCCCCTCGCACGTGCCTGTCACACAGTAGGCCCTCAATAAGTGTCCATCGAAGGGAGAGAAGAGGTGCGTCCATTTCCTACTTGGGTGGAGTTTTGATTTCTCTAAAGCTCCTGTGCAGGCCTCGGGCTCAAACTAGTATCCTTCTGGCGGCCACACCTCCGCGAAGGCTGCTCTCTGGGCTTCATGAGAGGGATTTACGTGGATGGGCAGCAGCTACAGTGTGCTAAGTGTGGCGTGTCGATTAAATCAGACTCAACATAGGGCCTCCAGGGAAATGACCCCGCCTATAGTCTAGGACAAGGTCTAACAGAGCAGCCAAGAAGGCAGCATGCAGCCGAGCGTCCCGGCGGTGAGCCAGGCCGTGCACTCAACACATCCATCAGGCCCAGATTCGGTTTCAGCCCTGTCAGCAGTGGCTTCTCTGTGTCCCTGCTAATCCTGGTGTAAACCACGTAGAGCTTAGACAGTTTGTGCGAGACAGAGAAGCATTTTGGTGTATTTTATTACCACCCACACATTGCGATATCTTGCAAAGATGCTGTTTTTCTAGGACTAGGAGCCCCATGGGGGCTCTTCCTGGAATGCAAAGTTGGCATAAGTACAGAATTAAAAGCGACTGATGTTCTGTGAATTGGTGTCCAGAGAAAACCACACTGCTCTGCTACTTACCATGGCTGAGCTCAGTAAAGACATAGTCATCCGGCTTCAGTATTAATAGATCATGTTTTACAGAATTTGAAAGCTGGCATTTCAGGGAGCTTCTATTTAGTAATTATTTTTAGGAGGGGACAGGTGAGAAAACCGAGATTCTGAGGGAAGAAGTGACTTGTCCAGGGTCATGCATTTCATAGCAAAACCTTGATGAGAGACCAGAGTTTCTAACTTTAGTTAAACTCCTGGACTGTCTAAAATCTAGCCCCTCTAAACATTTTTGTCCTCAACATCACTAAGGACACATTTTTCCCAAGATCCTTATTTAGGTTTGTTATTTTGAAGTGACGGCTGGTTGGGATTTATTTATTTTTTGGGGGGGTGGGGAAGTGAAGATATAGAGTATCACTACCACCTACCCAGCTGCTGAAGCCAAAAACTGAGTCATCCTCAGTCCAACCCCTGCCCCCCACCCCTGGCCAGAGCAACATCTAATCTGTTGAGAGCTCCTGTATTTTTCCTACTTTCAAAACACATTTCAAGTCCTTCTATTTCTCTCTACCTCCATCTCTGTTCCAAGCCCCACCAGCTCTTTCTGCATCTGCTGCAAAGCCTCACGTCTATTCTCCCCACTGGAGTCAGAAAATGATCTTTTTATTTTTTAAAAATAATTTTAGATTCACAGGCAGCTGCAAAAAACAATACACAGGGAAATCCCATGTACCCCTCCCGCAATTTCCCGCAATGGTAACATCTTGCACAACCAGCAAACAGGATCAAAAGCAGGAAGTTGACACTGAGGCAACCCAAAGTTAACTTCCCCAGTTTTACTCCCACTCGTGTGTGTAGATTCATGAAACCACTACCACAATCAAGAGAATAATCTTCAAAAACTGTACTTCAGTCATGCTATCTCTCTGCTGAAATCTTTCAGGGCTCCTTATCCTTCTAGAATACACTCAAGCTCCGACAACGTCTCAGCTTCCTTGCACAGCGGAGCGCTCTCGCCCTGCGGCCGGGCTGGGCCCACAGGCCCTCGGAGCGTTGGCACCTGCGGGCTGCTTTCATCTGGTTTGGTTGTTCTTGGCCGTTCCTTTGACCTCTTCTCCTCCTTCTTATCTCGGTTCCCAGGCCGTGCTCTCTGACCACATCATTTCTGTCACAGTGCCCTGGTCTTGGCCCTGCAGCGCTGGTCACCATGGACCCGGCTCCATACACTTGCTCACTTGATTCTTTGTTCCTCTGGGATGTACATACCACAAAGGCAGCACCTTGTCACTAGTGATCCCCTGAGAAGTGACCATCAGGCCTGGCACCCAGGAAACATGCTGAATGATGAAGGTCGCGCCAGATCTCCGTCTTAATGCCCAGAATGAGCCAGGGCGATGCAGTGATTGAATTTATTGGACGGGAAAGGAGTGTATAGTCATGTATGTAGGAAAAAAATTCCACAATTTAAAAAGAATAATTGCTTTATATCAAGTACAAATAATACTTTAAGAACACAAAGGTATAAACTTTTGTAAAATTTTTAAAAGTCTGTATCCAACTCTTTTTGCGATATGGCAAGGAAAGTTGTACTTCCTATTCTTTATCACGTAGGGTTTTTTGGTAAATGTTTAAGATAGTCTGTTTCTTTCTTTCTTTTTTTTTTTTTTCTAATAGAAGTCTGCTTTCTTTAATGTACAAAAAAGTATGAGCAAAACCAAAAGTAAATTAAGCATTATCACATTTGTTTACACCACAATCTAATTTTCCATATTAACTTTACTATTCAAACAACAGAAAGTAGGTGGCAATTTAGGAACTAGGAAAGACTCTGTTTCTTTTTATGCATTATATTTTATATCCTTAAGAAGTGTATCAAGCCCATTTCTCTTTATATACTGAGAGTAAACATTCCAGATAGCACTGTGTTGTGGTGAGTACAAAGCGGGTGCTTGTATTACCACTTACGCTGCCTGGGATTTTTCGCCTCAGTGTCCTGAGCCGGGACCAATGACTGGTGACAAGGTTTAGGATCAGTCCCTAACCTCTGGCTGCAGAGGGCTCCTGAATTAGCAAACACACCGAAGGCTGCATGTCACCTGACCAGCAACACGACATTCAGTGTTTCCTATTTATTGGGTCCTTTACAAAAACTTTCCTTTTCAACACAAGCCCTTGAGATGCATTCATTTCATTTTAAATACAGAGGTAAATTTAAAAAAAAAATGAAGCAGTGACAGAAGGCAGTGGATCTTCATTGTTTTTTTTTTTTTTCACTTTGAACTGAAGGAATCAGCTGAAGTGACACAGGGCTTTGGACACACAGGCTCTTCTGCAAGGCTTATCGGTCACGTCTCCCATGGGGACACCCTCCTGTGCAGGAACTGCCCTGGAGAGGACTGAGAAGTAGAAGAAACTTCCCTTTCCATTTCTCCACTTTCTGTCCCCTGAGGATGTTCACTCCACTTTCTCCGGCCTTGGCTCCTACTGGCTTCTTCCCTTAAGCAATCTAGACTTCAGTGCTCATACATTATTTCAGTAAACACCCATTAATTGGCACTACTGTGGGTCAGGCATCGCGCCAGAGACACACAGGTAAAAGATGTGTACGTTCTGGCCAACTAGAAACTTCCAGGGCCAGCAGGGGGCACAGAGAAATGGACAGGCAATCACAGGAAACATGAAGGCTGGGGCTGGTTGTAGGTATTTTGAGACAAGCCTCACAGGTTTTGGTCCCAGTCCAGCCAGCTGAGAAGAACAAAGGGAAAAAGAGCTGTGAGCGCTGAGGGAGCAGCTCCTCCAAGTTGTCCTTTGAACAAGAATCAAAGCTGGTGATTGAGTCCTCTTGCTGACAAGCTCTGGGACAAGCGGGATCTCCTTAAATCGTCTCCCCTTTCCTGACCCTGCAGCAGCAGGTGGAGACCAGAGGTGATGGCGATTCCTCTTCCAAACCTTCTGGATTTTTCTAATACACTTGCCATCTCCTTGATCAATGGCAGGAGACATGGCAGTGAGGGCGGGAAGCCCAGTGCAGCCCCTGCACTGCCCACCACGTCCAAGGAGGAGGTCTGGCAGAGACCTGGAGTGGAAGCCCCAGAGGTCACCGCCTCCTTCGTCTCACTGAGTTCCACCTGATGAGGGGGCTGTTCTTTGGGACGTCTGGGTCATCTCCAGATTTACCAGGATGCATTTTGCACTGCTGATTTGACTGTTCTTAAAAATGTTTTCCTAATATATCACCCCCCTTCCCCTTTGGTAACCATAAGTTCATTTTCTATGTCTGCAAGTGTCTTTCTGGCTTGTAAATAAGTTCATCTGTATCATTTTTTAGATTCCACATTGAAGTGATATCATATAATACGTGTCTTTCTGACTTACTACACTTAGTATGATCATTTCTAGATCCATCCATGTTGCTGCAAATGGCATAGGAGTCTGGGATCAGTAGATACTAACTACTATATATAAAGTAGATAAACAACAAGGTCCTACTGTACAGCACAGGGAACTATGTTCAATACCCTGTAATAGCCTATAATTAAAAAGAACATGAGAAAGAATATATATATGTATAACTGAATCACTATGCTGTACACCAGAAACTAACATTGTAAATCAACTAGACTTCAATAAAAATTTAAAAAAAATTTTTTTCTTAATTGCATTTTAAGAATTAATAAATCAGAACCTATTTGTGTTCCTCCCTTTCCCCTAAGAGGAAACTGCTGGTAAAAGAGTTTAAGTTCCTTTTTGTCGTCTCTACTGCTCTGTCCTCACCCAGTCAGTGATTCTGTTGAAGATGAAAATCTCATTCTTTGAAACAAATCTGCTCAGGGGCTGGAGCTTCCTCTTTTCCATCTCGGGTCACTGAGCATTGCTGCTCTCCCCCACGGCCGCTCAGGACCTGGTGCAGTTTATTTTCTTTGAATGAAACACATTTATGTAATGACTACTGGTGAAAATGATGTGAGCAGAGGCTCATAGGAACCCAAGCCAGTATCTCCTCTAAGGAAAGTGGTTCAGTATCCACCAATTCCATGCGTGTGGAGACTTTTTCAACATAGCTCCTACAAAAAATGAGACTCAACTAGTTCTGCCCAACTTAAAAGATTGTTGTACAGATCAAACGAGACACAAAATGGGAAGCTACTTTCTCAGCTACAAGCACCAAACAGTGAGAGGTCGTCACACTTGTTCAGTAGCTGACAGTGTCTTCCTAAACACCTGAGCGTGACCTCGTATTCCAGAGGCATCCGCCTGCCCCCCATCTAATGAACTGGGAGGATTAGGCATGTAAGCAAGTCGGGGGATTTCCATGTGTGTCTCTTGATTTCCTCTTTCTGAGCTTTGGGCCATAGTGAAAATATTTTGGATGAGCTGAGGGGCCTCTGAAAGTCCTGTGATCCTGCCTCTGAGTAATTTGGGAGCCTGGGGAGGCCGTCTCTACACCAGGTGGGGGAAACCGTAGAAAGATAACGAGGTGTAGTCAGGCGGATGGCAACTCAGAAATGGTTTTATCAAGGTGGCCTGAGGTTCTGAAGTGGCCTAGGCACAATCCACAAGCAGCTGGGAGTCACCTGTAAGTCCTGCCAGGGGAGCAGGTCTTGAAGGTCTACTGTGCTGTGATGTGGGGTGAGACTGTAGGCCAGGGACAGCTGTGACAGACCTCAGCTCTGAAGACCCCGTGGCCAGATGCCCCCAGGGCAAAGGGAGAAAGGCAGGGGAGGGGACTACCCAAGAGGCCAGCATTTTCTAGGAGAGGCTGAACACTGTCCTTCAAAGGCCTATCTCAGTGCATACAATTTCTACTCCAGTTACGGTGGTATTTTTCTCATCCTATGTCAGAGTTTGCCTCAAATCCTTACAAAGTGGTAGAGGATTCTTACTTATATTCATTCTTTTTCATTTCTAAATCAAAACCCTTCTATCTATGGTATATGCTCTATGTTTTATTTTTATTGCCACTTAATTATAAAGTTTCCAAATTTTCCAGTTAAAGTAAAATACAAGAAAGCAAACACTGATGGAATGCCAGCAAACACCTGTGGCATCAAGAGCAGAATTTTGTGACGTTGCCCCTTAAAGAAGGTGCGGGAGCTTTGGAAACACGTTGTGAGAGGGTCGTTTTACTTGCTCTGGACTTAGCAAACACGATGTTGGAATGGCTCAGTAGCTACCAACTGACAAATGGACGATGTCTTGTGATGAGATTAGTAGGAATGACTGCCCTTGAATGGCAGAGTCTCAGATGATTTAAAAAAAAAATACAGTGGACCTTTATCTCAGTTGTAACCTCCAGAGTTAAAATTATTTGCGAGTGATAGGGAAAGCCCATGGTATGTTGCAGCTTTTGGATTGGCTGAGGCTAGGAACTGGGTGTGCTTTAAAGCTCGTGGGTAGGAACAAGTCTCTTAGGTAGTGAGTGAGCCTAGCCAACTGCCAGTATCTCCATTTCCATTGAATGGAACTGTTCTCTATTTATTACCTTGTTTGCAACAGTCTTCAGGAAAGGTCCAAAGAAATGATTTTGCTCTTTTCATTAAATTAATATACTCTGTGAAGAAAACCATAGTCTGGAGTGGAATTTGGAATTTGAAATTCCTTTAAATGTCAAGGGTTGATGGTAGTGCCTTTGAGTGGGACATGGATAAGGAGCACTGTAAGTTCCCTTCCAGCAAACAAAATAAGAATAAAAAAAAATTGCATAACTCTTTCTTGCAGTAAATAGCATGAGACTATATTTCAGCTTCCTACCCAGACACACAAAATATATAAATCTTTTCATCCATTTTAAGAAACTGTACTCCAGTGTCCAGGCTGCAATGGGAATCCATGGGAAAAATAGGGTCACTTCTTGTTTTGATCAATACGGTAGTGTGATCTCTGTAAAACTGGACACTTGATGGGGTCCTTTGCTTTTTGTTTTTTCTGACAATCACGTCCACTAACAAGCTCAACTAAATGAAATGACTTCAAGGAAGGTTCAACAGAACCCACAATGTGTATGTCATTACATGCTAATTATTATGAGGGAATTGAGATTCTAATTTGATGAAAACGTGTGAAGTGTAAACAAAACAATATTATCCTTTGAACAAATCCAATTGACAATTTTTTTTGGCCTAAAATTAGATGTCTCCTTATGGAGGAAAGGTCAAAATATAAGAATAAAAATGCTAGTGATTCTATAAAATTCTGTAGCTGTTCTTGGGCTCCTGAGGGTGGCCTTGGAATCTCTTCAGGGAAATGAAAAAGGCTGAATCAGCTGCACAAAATATTGGGGTTTAAAGTGAACTTTAAAAAAATAAATGGTTTTACTGCTAAATATTTTTTCTCATTTTTTAAAAATTGAAGTATAGTTGGTATACAAAATTATGTTATAGGTATACAATGTAGTGGTTCACAGTTTTTAAATGTTATACTCCAATTATAGTTATTATAAAATATTGACTATATTCCCCACATTGTGCAGTATATCCTATAGCTTATTTTATACCTAATAGTTTGTACCTGTTAATCCCCTACCCTTATATTGTCCCTCCTTCCTTCCCTCTCCCTACTGGTAACCACTAGTTTGTTCTCTGTATCTGTGTGTTTGCTTCTTTTTTTTGTTATATTCACTAGTTTGCTGTATTTTTTTAGATTCCATGTATAAGTGATATTATACAGTATTTGTTTTTTCTGTCTGAGTTACTTAACTTAGTATGATATTCTCTAGATCTATCCATTTTGTTGCAAATGGTAGTATTTCATTCTTTTTTATGGCTGAGTAATATTCCATTGTATAACTATACCACATCTTTTTAATCCATTCATCTGTTGATGGACACTTAGGTTGCTTCCATATCTTGGCAATTGCAAATAATGCTGCTATGAACAGTGGGGTATATGTATCTTTTCGAGTTAGTTTTATTTATTTATTTTTTTTCAGATATACCAGAGTGGAATTGTTGGGTGATATGATAGTTCTATTTTTGAGAAAACTCCATATTGTTTTCCACAGGGGCTGAACCAATTTACATTCCCACCAACAGTGTCCAAAGTTCCCTTTTCTCCACATCCTTACCAACATTTGTTATTTGTGTTCTTTTTGATGACAGCCATTCTGACAGGTGTGAGCTGATATCTCATAATGGGTTTGATTGCATTTCCTTAATGATTAGTGATTTTGAGCATCTTTTCATGTACCTATTGGCCATCTGCATGTCCTTTTTGGGAAAATGTCTATTCAATTCTTCTGCTCATTTTTTAATCAGGTTCTTTGTTTTTTTGATGTTGAGTTGTATGAGCTGTTTATATATATAAATGATATTAAACCCTTATTGATCATATCATTTGCAACTATTTTCTCCCAACCAGTAGGTTGTCTTTTCATTCCGTCAATGGTTTCCTTTGTTGTGCAAAAGCTCTTAAGTTTAATTAGGTCCCATTTGTTTACTTTTGCTTTTATTTCTTTTGTTTTAAGGTACAAATCCAAAGAAATATTGCTATAATTTATGTCAAAGGGTGTTCTGTCTATGTTTTCCTCCAGGAGTTTTAGAGTATTCAGTCTTACAGATAGGTCTTTAATCCAGTTTTAGTTTATTTTTGTATATGTAATACCAAATATTTTTAAAGTCATGAATACTCTTCATTCATTTATTCATTAACCATTTATTGAATGCCTATTATGGTTGGCATTGTGCTAGATGACCACTGTGCCCCCCTGCCAAGTATATATAATCTTAGATTCAGACATTGGAATGAAAGATGACACAAATAATAATGCCTCCTTATTTCACAACGTGTGGGAAAATGGAAACTACTATTAAAATTACAGAGAGGAAATTGAATCAGAAGGAAGGTAGTTAATACCTTACAGTCATTGTCCTTGCTCTTCCATTTTGAGTTAAGATGCAAGTCTGGCTAAAAGGATAGCACTGGGAACAATGGTACAGGAGATGCCCTTATGTGCACCCCAAACATTCTCTTTTATCTTTTGGCAGGTGCTGGTGAGGGGTCGGGACTTACTGGAAGAGACTGGGGAGCTTGAAGGAAGTGAGGAAGTGGGAACAGGGTGGGGGTGGTGGCCCCAGGCTTTTTTTCAGGGGGTTAACAACAAATCTGCTGTAACTTATTCTGGTGTGTCTGCAGTCCTGGGAGTCTGATATTCCTAGTCCATGTCAAACTCTACACACACATTAGGTATTAAAAAAATATTTTTAAAGGCCCAAGGTTTTGGTGTATTTTTGTTAGCATCTTCCTGACAGGGACTTAGGAGCCCGGGGGCCTTCCATCTGTCATTCATGTGGCAGAGGGAAGTCCTGCTCACAGAGGGGAGGTTCTAATAATAGCTTCCCTTCCTAAATATGTCTGCCAATTAGGGGCACTTTCTTTACATATCTCACTAGAGCTTCACAACCACCCCTGAGGCAAGAAGAAAGGAAAGCGTTTGTTGTCCTCATTTTATAGATAAGAAAAAAAGGATTGGAGAGGTTAGGTGACTTGTCCAAGGTCAGACACTCTGCAAGTGATTGAGCAGGAGCAGAACTCCAGGCTGGGTGGGGAGGGCATTCAGGACATCTGGTTAACACCTGCAGGTGACTAGGGGTGCAGCCCTTGGAAGCCACTTGTCAACTGGAAAGTGAACAGCTGGGGTTACTCTGGGGGATCCCTGAGGTTCTGTGATTCTGGCTGGTGGGAAGTGGGACTACCCACTTTTACCTCTCACTGACCCGCAGTAAGTCATCCTCAGATATGGAAATGAGGGAATACAGGCTAATACTTCCCAGTGAGATTTCACTTCTTTCCTGTAAGTACAGATATGCTGAAAAATCACTGGGGAATCAGCAAAATCCCTCAGTAGCTCCAAACCTCCTTAAGCAATTTGTGCTGCCTAAATCCAAAATTAAGCTCTGGCTTTGCCTGAGCTGCTGGCAAGCTGCCAGTCTCATTACAATACGGTAGGAAGGTCTGTTATGTCTTGCAGAA
This sequence comes from Camelus dromedarius, assembly GCF_036321535.1. Taxonomy (NCBI): domain Eukaryota; kingdom Metazoa; phylum Chordata; class Mammalia; order Artiodactyla; family Camelidae; genus Camelus; species Camelus dromedarius. The sequence goes on along the minus strand of NC_087441.1, from coordinate 14,288,406 downwards.
CCATGATTGTTAACTTTACCTGTAATTCTGTCTCAGGAAAACTGTCATTTTAGAGTGTGAGCAATGGGAGGGCGTTACAGAGTCTGAATTCCGAATGCTGTGGTTACTTCGGATTTTATGTTACTCCCTGAAGTCCCTCCATGTTTCCTTCAGTAACCTACCCGATAGTGTTTTTAACCCTAAAAATGCACCTTTTCCCCTGTCAGTAATGAGGTTCAGCTTTCTGAATGGTGTCTTGATTTCTATGGTAACTATGGTAACGCCTCCACCTGCTACCCCTCCCAAAGGAGAAATAAACAAAGAAATAAGTTTACATCATACAAGCTCCATCTTGAGTCCATGAGAGGAAATGGATTTGTTCAGGCAGGGCAGCCACCACCATACCCCCTGGGAGTCCCTGGTACTGCACTTCTGCTCAGCAATGCTCTCCTCCTCTCCTGGGGCCATCCTGCTTTTAGCATCACTCTGTTATTCCTTGTTTTACCGCAGAGCAGTGGTAATTGATGTTGATGCTCTATTAAACAGATGGAGGGATGAGCCAGAAGCATCTTAGTTAAAAGATAGTTCAATTCTATCAGTCTTGTTGAAACACTGTACCCTCTGATTTAATTTCATTCTGCTGGGATTCAGAGGTGACAGACTCTGGTTCTCATTCTCTTATCATTCATGTGGGTGTACTCTCTAGAAAAGAGACAAGCCCTCTCTTTTGCCCTTCTTCCCACTCAGATTAAGGGCGTGAGGTGAAAACACAAACAGCATCCATTGAGGGACCTTCTCTTGTGAGTTCCTTCCTGCCAACAGGCAGATGGGTGGGCAGCCTCGCTGGCAGGAGACAAGGGAGAAGGGGAGAAATCATTACTGCCAAGTGAACCTTGAAGTGGCACAGAAGCTTGGTCTGATGCTGTGAATCCAAACCTCTGAGCTTTCCAGGGTTTTGTCTGAGATATGGTCCGAATGTTTAACCTCTTCCTTTCTGGTGGGACACCTGAATGTGGAATGACATAAAATGGTACCCCAGATAGAATGTCTAGAGTAAAAAGAAGGGAAAGATTGGGATTAGAGCATATTTTTCTTAAAGCAGAGTCTTTTAAGTAATATTCTATGTTAGCGTGTCTCAAACCGTGCATGTCTCAGGCTTTCAGGATGACTTGTGTAAGATGGGATCCTTTCTGGAAGGTCCTGGTGGCTTGGCATTTAAGGAGATACCTGGTGTCCTGGATTCCTTAACAAAGTACCACATACTAGGTGGTTTAAAACAACAGAAATCTCTGGTCTCACAATTCTAGAGGCTGTAAGTCTGAAATCAAGCTACGGGCAGAGCTGTGCTTCCTCTTAAACTTGTAGGGGAGAGTCTTTCCTGTCTCTCCTGGCTCATAGTGTCTGCCAGCAACCAGGCATTCCTTGTTTTGTAGACAAATTATTCTAATCTCTGCTGCCTCCATCACGTGGCTGTCTCTTGGTGTATCTATGTCTCTCTTTAAAATTTTTTTAAAATTTATTTACATTTCTTTAGTTGAAGTACAGTCAGTTTACAATGTTGTGTCAATTTTTGGTTTACAGCATAATAGTTCAGTCATACATATATATATATTTGTTTTCACATTCTTTTTCATTATAGGCTATTATAAGCTACTGGATATAGTTCCCTGTGCTCTACAGTATGAACGTGTTGTGTATCTATTTTATATATAGCAGTTAGTATCTGCAGTCTCAATCTCCCAATTTATCCCTTCCTACTCCCTTTCCCCTCTGGTAACCATAAGTTTGTTTTCTATGTCTGTGACTCTGTTTCTGTTTTGTGAATAAGTTCTTTTGTGACATTTTTTTTTAAGATTCCATATGTAAGTTATAGCATATGGTATTTTTCTTTCTCTTCCTGGTTTACTTCACTTAGAATGTATGTCTCTCTTCCTTTTATAAGGACACTGGTCATGTTGGATTTGGGGCCAACCCTACTCCAATATGAATTCATCTTCATTTACTTAATTACATCTGCAATGACCCTATTTCAAAATAAGGTCACATCCAGAGGCACCGGGGTTGGGACTTCAGCATACCTTTTGGGGGTCGGGGGGCACACAATTTAACACATAAGAAGAGAGGATACAGGATCCAGGGTTTCCCTGACTGAAGTGTCCAGAGAACTTTTTGATTGAAGAGACTCCTCCAGAATTTACAACCTGAGAAACATTTCTGTGAAGTGATGCCCTTAGCCCTGTAGACGTCTCGCTCGTGGAGTTCTCCAGTGTACTGGAATATTACCCTCAATGCTGCTTCCATGCCTTTCAGGTCCAGACACCACTCTTCCTTCGTTTCAATTTCCCAGGACCATGGACCGTGCTGCCCAGGGGAGGACGTGCGCCCGCGCCTTGAGGAGCCCGCCCCGGGCGCCTGGGCCTGCCAGCCAGGGGAGTGCTCTCAACGGAAGCTGAGCCCCTCTCCGAGTGCACGCCTGCCACCTTGTGGCTGGTCCGCCTTCCCCCGGCAGGATCTTTACTAAGTAAAACAAGAGCATTTTGCCTCAAAGCCCAAAACATCTGAGGCAGCCACTCACCCAGCTGTTCTCTCATCTTCGGACCAGCCAAGACCAGTCAAGCTCTGGTCTTTACGCTGGTCTTCCTAACTCTAGACCATGTGCTGTTCCGCCTGTCCCGCCCCTGCTGCTTCTCGCAGGTGTCCCCATCCCTACTGACCACGCTGGACATCACACTTCCTTGGTCCTGTGTGCTTCTCTTCCGGTCCCGGCTCATGACCCCAATCTGTAAATATAAATCAACAAGATCAGTGGCTTTAAAACTTCTTTAACCAAGATCTACAGTAAGAAATTTGCTTTGAATCTTGAGCCAATGCACACATATAAAAATATTTTTAACTCTTTAAGTATCATGAAATAACATTTACTCTTACAGAATGCCACACACTCAGTTTTCTATTTTATTGCATTCTATTCAAGTCTAGCCTAGGCTATTTCATTTAAAAATGTTGCTTACAACCACTGAATTGAGTTCACTTCTCGTGAGTGGACTGCAGCTTGCATTTTGAGAAACAGTGACGTAGATTAAGGCAGAAGTCTCTTGAGCAGTCTTCCTGCTTCAGCTCTTCCTTCTCTCCAGTCTAGTTTCCACCCGCCATCAAAAATCATCTTTTTAAAACCTACATTGGATCAGCTCTCTCGAACACTTAAAACTCTCCAGATATTCTCATCCTCTTAGGATAAAATCTGAACTCCTCAAGGCCTTTTATCTCCCCTGCGGAAAGGGCCCTTTCTTACTGTCTCCTCCCACACCCAACCGGCATCACTCCTTCCAGCTCACTGGTTTTTGTTTCGCAAACACCTGCTGATCCTGACCTTTGACTTCTTTGATGCTTTTTGTCTCAGTTCCAAGGCTGTCTCCTCAGGGGCCTCCTCTGACCACCTTGCCCCTGTCCTGTCGGGGCTTCTCAGTTCTGCCCCCCAGTACTGATTGTCTTCAGTGGTTTGCCTGCTTGTTGGCTTTCTGTCTCTCCCACGTGGGTGTCAGCTCCCAGGAGGGGAAGCTAAGACAGACATTTTCAGAGAGCTCTTGGGGTCAGCCCTGTAGGAGGGGAGGACAGAAGGGGAACTGATACAGCAGACACCTCCGCCCACCCCGCAGGAAGTGCTGAAGAGGGACTCCTAATCTGGTTTATTCTGTGTTCTGATTTGATTCTTCTACTTTTTTTTACACACGATTTAGATATATAGATGTTTTAAATTTCCATATAATCCATTTTATCTAATTTTCTTTTATTACTCTTAGATGTAAAAAGTGCTTCTTGGTGCGGGTGCCCTGGTGAGAGGTGCGCCCACAGCGTGGTCATGAAGTGGAAGACCAGCTCCGGCGCTCCAGCTCCAGCTGCCTTCAGGTCCTGCCCTCTGATGGCGCCTTCAGGAGCAGGATGTGCCCACCCAGCTACCTTCTGAGGTTTCTACTTGACCCATAGGAAACTCCCTCACCCATCCAGGCAAGTATAGGCTGCTCCATGGGTGTCCTCAATGAGGACAATGTCACATGTTGATGAAGATGTGGATCAAAGGAAACTCTTATTGACAAAGGGGCTCTCCTCAACCAGACTTGAGTCAGGTTCTTCTCAACCAGGCCTAGACCTTGGGCTCTGTCCTTGGCCCTCTAAGTCCAGCTTTAGCAAGAATCTTGCTGGGTTAATTTAGTGAAAATCCCCCATCCTTCCTAGCTGATCAAATTCCTCACCCCCCACCCTCCATATCATCTCAAGTCTGCCTGCCTTCAGCAGAAATCCTGTCTGGTTTAGCAACAATCCCCTAGCCTTGATGTTTCCTCTTAGTAATTTTCCACCTGAAGACTCCGCCCTGCCTCTTGGCTAGGAATCTGTTCCTGTCCTTGTTTTATGCAGAGTTGAGCCCAGTCTCTCCCTTAGAGCAAAACTCCCACTGCAGTGGGCCTTTGAGCAAAGTTTTCCTTGTCACCTTTAACAAGTGTCAGAATAATTTTTTCTTGGACATTGTGCTTTGCTAATAGGATTGCAGTTTGATAAGCACTTTGGAAGTCTGTTCGGCATTATTGTGTAAAGCTGAATGTGTGTTTCCCCTATGGCCCAGCAATTTCCTTCTTCTTTAAGGAAGCACTCTTTCTAGAAGGCACCAGAATCACAGCAGCCAGAGTGGGGGGCAGGAAGTTATGCACTGTGCAACTTCAGAAAGGTACTATTTACATCGAGTTGCGCAGTGGGTATGAACATACGGCCTGTCTCGGAAACATATCCAAGCACGTTCACATGTGTTGCTTAATCTCTGCAAACCTCAGTTTCTTCTATAAAATAAGAATAATAAAATGCCTATGGTTTCTCATCATGCACACACAATTTTTTTTCTATTTCTTTAATTTTTTATCTATATGGGACGATGGATGTTTGTTAAACTTACTGTGATAACAATTTCATGATGTATGTAAATCAAGTCAGCATGCTGTACACCTTAAACCTGTATGGTGCTGTATGTATGTCAATTATATTCAATAAAACTGGAAGAAAAAAATGCCTACTGTTGGGGTTTGAATGTAATAATTAATCACTGTAATAATAAATCATCTCTCTGCTGCTTGGAGTTCAGAGATAGACTTAGGAATTAGATAAATGAGAACCAAAACATTAGTTTTATTATTGGTTTTTATTATTATTTATTTTCAACTGGACAATGCAGCATCCATGTTCTGATGGTCTAATGGATCTATTAACGTGTTTCATTTTAAATATTTTGACCAGAGTTTCCAGAACAAGAATGCCAGACAGTAAGTTCTCTCCCCTCTTCTCTCCCTCTGTCTTTCCTTCCTTTTTATTTGTGTTGATTCCTAATTTTAATGATATTGCCTCTAGTGTTTATCATTAAGAATATTGTTGATTCCATTTAAGATGGATTTTTAAACCAGTTTAAGGAAATATTTTTAAATTATTGACTTCTAAAGAAATTCCTAAGAATCAGGTTGAGTATTAAATAATATCAGATAGCTTTTGGACATCCTTGAAGATTGTTATATAATTTTAACATTTGATCAATTTTTGTAAATATATATGTAGGCTTCCTTATTTAATTATTTAAATATTTAATTAATTAAATTTAAATATTTAGTTAAATATTTAATTATTCTGCATTCTTTGGATAAATGTTACTTGACTGTATTTAGTGAAGATACATTTAAAATATATTGATCAACTTAAATTGTTAATTCTTTCTGTAACATTTATAAGTGAAATTGATTTTTTTGTTTTGCTATCTTTGTTAAGCTTTGTTAGTAGGTTTATACCATTTTTGCTCAATAAACTGGGCAGCTTTTCATTCTTACATATACTCTGAGACTTTTTATTTAGCTTGGATAATATTCTTTGCGTGTTTGAAAAGTTTGTCATCTGAACTAATATACATTTTTTTAAAAAATGTAACATTCTTTGATAATTTAAAGATTTTTTTTATCATAGTCACTGATATCCTTGGTCAGTTTTAGAATCTTGCTTGTTTTTCCCCAGAAATTGCCCATTTTATCAAGTTTAAAAATGTATCCACGTTGAATTATATAAACATTTATGTAATTTAAAATGTCACTTTGTAATTGTTTTAGTTATGATCTGAGTTCTAATTCTGTTCAGTTGTGTTTTTCTTATTCACATTTATTAGTGTATGTTGTATTCTTTTTTCTTTAAAGAGCCAGGGCTATTATTTATTTAATAAATAAATTTATTTGTTTTTTAGAGAAATATTTAAAAATTAAAATACAAGAAATTAAGGGTAATTGTAATGTTAACTAGGGAAAAAAACTAAGTCTCAGAAAAATTAGCTACTTGTGTTGTATAATGTTTTTTTAAAAATCAGCCTTCATGCATTTGGGGCAACCAATTTTAGAGTCAGTTTTCAGTTTCTCAAATTGAACTATATTGTTAGCAGTGTTAAAGAATAGCACAGCTCAAGAATGTTCATAGCAGCATTATTCACAATAGCCAAAATGTAGAAGCAAACCAAGAATCCATCCATGGGTAAATGAATAAACAAAATGCAGTATACACCTACAATGGAATATTATTTGGCCTTAAAAAGGAAAGAAATTCTGCTATACACATGCTACAGTGTAGATGAACCTTGAAGACATTATGCTAAGTGAAATAAACCAGACATAAAAGGATAAATATTATATAATTCTACTTACATGAGGTACCCAGAGTAGTCAGATTCATAGAGACATAGAATGGTGGCTGCCAGGGGCTAGGGGAGGAGGGAATAGGGAGTTAGTGTTTGATGGGTACAGAGTTTCAGTCTGGGATGATGAAAAAAGTTCTGCAGATGGATGGTGGTGATGGTTGCACAACAGTGTGAATGCCCTTAATGGCACTGTTTATGTAAGCTTAAAAATGGTTAAAATGGTAAATTTTGTGTTCTATTTTATGTCTATTTTACCAGAATTTTAAAAAAAAGAATATTATGCCGTTGGCTTTAGGCTTAGTTTAGATCAATTGTTCATAAAACAAGAGTACCATAACTCTATTAATGAGTAGGAAAACAGCCAACATGGATACTTAGCATGAAGTATTAAAGAGATTTTGAGTCATTATTTGGAAGAAAGGTACTGAATGCCTCCCTTTGTCTGCAGAAATATTCTTTTATGTCAAAATTTCCAAGGAAATATTAAAATAGGGAGACTATCCTGGATTATTGGACGGGCCCAGTGTAATCGGAAGGAGAGATCCTTCCTTCCCCACCCCCTGCCCTGGTCATTCTCCCAGCGGAAAGTGGGTAGAGGTGGAGGTCAGAGTGATGACATGAGAGAAGGACTTGACCAGCTGTTGCTTGTTACAGTAGTTAACATTACTATCTAGTCAAACATTTTAAATATAAGGAATATTAAATTATGTAACCTTTGGACCTCTGGCCTTTCCAGAGTCCAGGGTTGACTCTAGGTATACCAAAAAAAAAAAAAAAAAAGAAGAAGAATTCTGGTCTTCCACCATTTATATTAAACAATTTCAAAGTCCTAATTGGACAGGTTACTCACTGATGAGCCTTCGCCTCCACTAGGGAACTGATTACAGATAGGGTGGTTGAGTGAACACCTTTGTCTTCAAGGAGGGAGAGAAATGAATGCACTTTCTCCTGCTCTGCCCACTTTACCATCAGAAAGACTAAAAACCTGGAGACCCTCTATGATTTGAACAATGTTTGCCTATTAACTTATTCTCATATGAAGTAGGCAGTAAGTATCCTCACTTCCATTTTACCAGGTGTTAGGGTTGAACTGTGTCCTCATGGACATGTTCGTGTCCTCATGGACATTTTCATGTCCACTTGGAACCTGTGAATGTGACCTTAAGTGGAACTAGGGTCTTTGCAGGTGTAACCAGGTTAAGATGAGGTCAGCAGGTGGGTCTGAATCTAAAATGACTAGAGTCTTTGTAAGAAGAGGAGAAGAAACACACAGACTGAGACCCACAGAGGGAAGATGACCAGAAAATAAAGTCATGCCGTGTGACTCCAGAGGCAGAGACTGGAGTGATGTTTCTACAAGCCAAGGAGAACCAAGGATTGCTGGCAACCACCAGGAGTTAACAGAAAGGCCTGGAACAGATTTTCCCCTAGAGACTTCAGAGGGGGCATGGCCCTGCTAACAGCTTGAGTTCAGACCATTATCCTCCAGACTATAAGGCAATATATTTCTGTGGTATTAAGCCACCCAGTTAGTGGTACTTTGTTACAGCTGCCCTCAGAAACTAACCAGGCCATCACCTTAAATGCCAAGCAATCAATTCTTTTCTTAAGGGTCGCCTTATTTTGTCAAAATTCTGCCTCATAATTTATTCATAGAGGAGAAATAAGATTGAGAAATAATCATTAGTTCAGGTGATTTTTTTTTAATTTACAGAAAAACAATAATGAATTTATAGGAAGGAAATATATACAGTATTGATAAATGCTAAGTAATATTGCTCTGGGACATGCCATTTTTCTGTTAAAAATATTTCTGGTTAATACCACTAGTGTTTTTTGTCTTCTTATTTAGAATGGATGCCATCTTGTTTGTGGCTAAGCTCTTCCATATAAAGGCATTTTTTTCAAAAGATAATATTATACAGTGGTTGGACTATATTCAATATCTTGTAGTAACCTATAATGAAAAAGAATATTAAAACAAGTGTATGTATATGTATGACTGAAACATTAGGCTGTACACCAAAGATTGATACATTGAAACTGACTATACTTCAATTAAAAAAAGGTAAAAATAATAGTAATAGTAAATAATAATAATAATACAAATAATAATACAGTGGTTGGAGAAATCCTATCATTTTTCTTCTGTGAGCCCCAGTCCATGACCTGGCTCTGCTGTTTCTATGTTGTTATATTGTTTGAGTGAGCACAAGAAACTCTTGGGAAACCCTCCAGTCTCAGAAGTCATGTTTTGATAGGGGCAGGGAAAGTTTCACTTGATAAATCAGGTTTGGGAACAATCCCCAGCTTTGTGAGACTCACATTTTCTTTTGAGCTTTTTTTCCTGAGAGCTCCTTCTTGTGAAGAGTCTCTCCCTCCAGTCTCTCCACTTAAATGCTCACTGGGTTGATAACACGAAGGCTGTGAAATCCCAAACTCTTTTCCCAGAGAGCGTGAGGAGTGAGAAAAAGTACAGATTGGAAGTTGTGATTTTCTTGGAGGAGAAGGGATGTATTTTTTGATTCCCACTCTGTAACCCCCCATGGCTGGACCTTGTCATTGCCACCACCTCCAGATTTCATGCCACCTTTACCTCTTCCCAGTCCCATGGTTCTCTCCCTAGATGAGATCTCTGTTAGCTCTCATCTGAACTGCTGCAATGATCCCTGGCCACAGCCTTTAATGGCATCTGATTTTGTAACCAGATGAATCTTCTGTAATACAGTTTTTAAGACATCATCTTCATTATTAAAACTTTGAATTTATATTTATTAGGAGTTTATTGTGTTCAGTATACTGTGCTTTATTGAGACACTGGGAAAAAGTTTCAATTAGCATTGGGTATTTACAATACTTTGCTCTCCTGGATGGGTAGAGGACTTAGGCTTGGAGAATCTAAATTTGGGACAAAGTAGAGAATGTGAGGAGACAGCCTTTTCTTGAGCCCAGTGGTTCTCAGGCTTAGCAAGAGTCAGAATCACCTGAAGGGCTTCTGGAAACACAGAATGCCAGGCTCATCCTCCCTTCCCCCAGAGTTTCTGATTCAGTGGGTCTGGGGTAGGGCAGGAGAATTTGCATTTCTAACAAATCCCCCAGGGGATGCTGATGGTAGTGACCCTAGACCACACTTTGAGGACCTTTTTCTAACTCATCCACAGTGCCTTAGTCATGGTATATAAGCCTTCATTTTCTTTTCTCTTCAGAACAGTGGAGTTTTTTTTTTTTTAATTAAAAATTTTTGGTAAAATATATCCGACATAAAATTTACCGTCTTCGCTATTTTTAAGTGTACAGTTCAGCAGCATTAAGTACATTCCCACTGTTGTGCAACTATCACCACCATCCATCTCCGGAACTTTTTTCATCTTGCAAAACTGAAACTCTGCACCCATTACACAGTAACTCTCCTTTTCCCCCCTCCCCAGCTGTAGTCAACACCATTTTACTTTCTGTCTTCATGAATTTGACTACATTAGATACCTCATATATATGGATTATACAATGTTTATCTTTTTTTCTGGATTCTTTTCCATTATATTTTATTACAAGAAATTGAATATAGTTCCCTATGCTATACAGTAGGTCTTCGTTACCTATTTTATATATAGTAATGTGTATCTGTTAATTCTAAACTCTTAATTTATCCCTCCTCCCTCCACTTTCCCCACTGATAACCATAGTTTGCTTTCTATGTCCATGAGTCTATTTTTAGTTTGTGAATAAGATACGTATCATTTTTTTTTAGATTCCACATATAAGTGATATTATATGATTTTTGTCTTTTTCTGTCTGACTTACTTCACTTAGTATGATCTCCAGATTTATCTGTGTTGCTGCAAATGGCATTATTTCATTATTTTTTATGGCTGAGTAGTATTCCATTGTGTATATACCACATCTTCTTTATCTAGTCATTTGTCGATGGACATTTAGGTTGTTTCCATGTCTTAACTATTTTAAACGATGCTGCTGTGAACATACAATGTTTATCTTCTTGTGTCTGGTGTTTTTTTTACTTAGCAAATGTCTTCAGAGTTCATCTATACTTTTAAAGGCTAAATAATATTCCAACGCCTGTATCTACCACATTTCATTTATTTATTCATCTGATCATAGATACTTGGGTTGCCCAGCCCATGTCTTGGCTATGGTGAATAATGATGCTATGACAATGAGTGTACAAATATCTCTTTGAGAACTTGGTTTCAATTCTTTTGTGTATATGACCAGTAGTGGAATTGCTGGAGCAGTGGAGTTTCTTATAAAGCGCCTCACCCTGTGAATTAAATGGGATAATGTAGATAAAGTGTCACCACAGCGCTTGCACATAGTAACATAAATGTGTGAGTAGTTAGGTGTAAATATATAATAAATACCTTTTGATGGTGTTGATGTTGTTAGTGAGTATGGACTGTGCACAGTGGGGCCCGTTAGGTTTAAAAACATTTAGAATTTTCTCCCCCAACTTTACACCTGAACTGAGATAAGATTTTGGTGCAGACATAAGCACATCCTCTTTCAAGCCTTTAGCTTGAATACTTGATATAACACTTGCTAAACTGGCACTTGATAGAAATGTCTGATGGCAGGTCACTTGTGGGGATCATTAACACTGTGTTCCTACACTCAGTGCCCCAGAAAGTCTCTTTCCTGGAAAATTCTCTTTAAGGTCCTTTGAATTCCCTTGCAAGTACACTTGTCAGATGCTGCAAACGCAGGAAGGAAACGGGGACAGGGGAAATCAGATTCAGCATCAGCATTGGAAGTTAAAAGTCATATGTGTGTCTTGGGAAAATGTGTTTTCCAGGATAATGCTATTCACAGTGTGGTCTGCAGACTGGCCAGTCCATCCAATCTTGACGCATAAAATGAGACATGGAGCACACACTGGAACGTGGATTCAGGCAAATTGACCACGTCACCGCACTACACAGTGTTTAGGTCAGGTCAGCTGACTTTTTTTTGGTAACAAGATTTTCAGAAGGAAGGAAACAGTGCGTTGATTAGATTCTGGCACACGCTCCTTGAGAAGCACTGTCCCAGGTCATACTGGATTTGTCCAGACTTGATAAAAATCTTCATGTCCTCCGTGAGGTCTTGTCTTGCCTTAGACTGAATGAGGGACAGTGTGCACATCTATCATAGCATTCATTGCACTGTATTGTAATGGTCTTTTTAAAATATCACAGAATATTTATTTAGTATCTATTTTGAAGTTATAAAAATAAGTAGCACACGCTAAAGCCAGGAAAAAGAATGTGTTATGATACATGTTAAAACATGGATGAGCCTTGAAGACCTTCTGCTCAGTGAAATAATCCAGTTACAAATAGACAAATACTGTGTGATCCGCTTACATGAGGTACTTGGAGGAGTCAGAGTCGGAGAGGCAGGAAGGGGGCCAGAGGTTACCAGGGGCCCTGGGGAGAGGAAGTGGGCAGTTGTGGCTAATAGTTAGGGAGCTTCCGTTTGGGATGATGAAGCCCACGTTGGAAAGAGTGGTGATGGGTGTACAACACTGTGAATGTTCCTGATGCCACTGAACTGTACACTTCGAAAGAGTTAAGATGGTAAATGTTACTATATTTTATCACAATAAAAAAGTAGGAAAAAAATTACATACTGGTTGAAAAAATTCAAATAGATACACACATATGGCAAAATGTGAGGGAGAGGCCTGAGCTAGGCAAGTCTTCCCCCAGTCTCCCAAACCGCACCATCCCAGGAGATCTGGTAACCACTCGAAAGGGGCATGGAGGCTGGGGGAGAGTGGGCCAACCAGAGGGCCCTGTGATCTGGACTTGGAGGAGACAGAGGACGTTGGGGGACTGAGGAGGTTTCATGTGGTGACAGCCCGTATGGTGCCTGTCACCTAACACTGTATCCTTGGGTGGAATCCAGCAGGAAGAGGGCTCACACCAAGGACCAGACGCTTCTCCTCCATTCGGGGCACATTGAGGGTGCCCAGGGAAAGAAAGGGCAAGAGAGAATCCTCATTGTCTGCAGTGTCAAATGGAAGGGGTAGAATTGTCTTAAATCAAAATTAAGTTTTCTGCCATATTTGGAAATGAAATGATTAAGATGGACAACGAATCTGAAGTGAGTAACAAAACATTACAATAATAAATGATGTCAGAGTGTCTCAGGGCGTCCTCCATGGCATCTACCCTCCGCGCTCATCCCCTTCTCCTGCCTTGATGAGGAGGAAGTGTTGGGACAACAATTACCCCAAGATGCGTCAGACCTGCTCACAGTGGACAGGTGTGTCTGGGCCATTCAAACGTCAGCAGTGCAGGGCCTCTCTGTCCCTACACCACAAGCTCTGTGTCCAAAGTGTAACTGATTTGAAACTGTGATATTATCAGAAGGCTTTACTACAGTGCTTGCTGATGACAATGAAAAATGTGACTATCTTGACTTCATCATGAGTGGGAAGCCGGCTGTGGAGGCTGTGTGGGTGGTAAGGGCCTGTGAAGAGAGACCCTCTCGGACGAGCTCAGATGAGTATTGCAGGAGTTCACGTGGAATGAGAGGGGGATGATCTCCTGGACATCTAAGACTGACCAGGAGACCTGAGAAGTCACCTTGGCTGAGACCAGCACTGCGGGTGCTTTGGAAAAAAGGCGGCTTGGGTACCAAAGCTTGGGAACCCTGCATCTTTCTCCAGGCATCACCATGAACTACCTGGCTCCTCTCTTTCCTTCTCTTGCCCTTCACCTGATAACAACTGCTAAATTCTTTCTCTCTGAACTAGACCTGTTTTCAAACCTCTTTTCTGTATTCTTCCTAAGCCGAGCACAGGCCATGGGAAGTTCTGTCTTAGTGAGCTCAGGCTGCTACAACAAGGATACCACAGACTGAGCAGTGTAAAAAGACCAGCATTTATTTCTGACAGTGCTGGAGGCTGGGAGTTCAACAGCGACTTGCTGGTAGATTCGGTGTCTGGTGAGAGGCGGCTGCCTTCACGCTGTGTCCTCATGTGGTGGCAAGTGGGCGAGCGAGCTCTCGGGTTGCTTCTCACAGAGGCTCTAATCCCACCTGTGTGGGCTCTGTGCTCATGTCCTTGTCACCTCCCAAAGGCCCTACCTCCAAAGACCACAGTGTTGGAGTCCAGGTTTCAACATACATATCTGGGGAGGAACACCCACAGTTAGTCCATAGCATTCCACCCTCCATTCCCCAGTCAAGCCAGTTTGGCTCCAGAGGGTTCTGGGCTACTGATCCCAGTTTGCTGTGAGGCAGTGAGTGGCATGGGGCCATTTTAGGCTAACACACAGGGGTTATTTCTGGCCCATTTATATAACACTGACCTTAGGCACATTACTTAGCCTCCACGAACTTCATTTTCTTCATTTGTTAAATGGGGATAACACTGGGATCTACGGGGCGGGTTGTTGTGATACACGGTGAGTTACTGTGCATAAAGTGCTCAGAGGAGAACCGGACACCATACTGCAAGCACGTGGTAAGTGTCAGCTCTTAACGTTCCCCTCCCCACATTCCATTTAGGGCAAAGAAAACAATTTATCATCTTCTAGCACTTACTTATTTCTTGGCATCAGCAGGCTCCCCACATCCCCTGCTTCTGCCCTCCCTCCAAAGTGCAGGCTTTGCCCATTTTCTCTTCTGCCTGGAAGATTCCTCCTCTCCCTACTTAATCAGTCCCTCTCATAATCCCAACCTCAGCTCAACCATTCCTTTCTCTGGGAAATCTCTGATCTCACCAGCTTGGCCAAATCTCACTGTCTCCTGCTCTGGGATAACTGAAATGAGACGTTAATTGGCAAGACTTGATCGCCTGCTTCCTCCTTTAGCCCACAGCTTCAGGAAGGCAGGTACTGTCTGCTCTGTTCACCTAAAGAAATTTCTGGCACCTAAAGAAATGCCTTTCACATTGATCCTCAAAAATATAATGTATGGTATTTCTGTTACCGCAGCTTAACAAGACTTTTTTTTAAAGGCTTACTTAAGTTACTTTATAATTAATTAATTAAATTGCCATTTTAAATTTTTTTGGTATCACTTTTCCTGGATCAAATTTTTGTTCTCTAATGTAAAACAGGATCACTTATATGCTGTATATGTTGGCTCAGGCTTCATTAAAAAAATAAGTAAATAAAACCTCAGGGCAGTGTTTCCCAAACACGCTATTTTAAAATGCAGACTATCAGACCTCTTTCCTGGAAAATTTCTTTCAGCAGATTTGAGTTGGTGTCTGGAAATCTGTTCTTTAAAAAAAAAAAGTTCTCCAGGTGATTCTTAGCCCCAGGCAATTTGAAGACACATTGCTCTCAGAAAATCTACAAGGAGGAAAATTAAATGCCTTTCACCATTCCTGGCAAGATCTAGTGCACTAAAGTGTCCTCAGATCTTGGCAATTATTGTCTAAGAATATATTGATTGAGCACACAGTTTAAAAAAGTGCACGCATCCATGCACTACCAAACCCACAACACACCCTGATGCACATGCCTGTGATCTTTGCACCTTTGCAAAGTCCTCGTAGAATCAGAGTTCATTTTGTTCCTTGCCTCTCCCGGCATTCCCCATTCCTGTCCCTGTTTGTTTAAATCCCAGCCTGGGAAGTATGGGCACCATTCAGGGTCAGCCTCACGACCATGTTTCTTCTGACTCCAGTCCTGGTAGCACTTGTCTGCATTTTGATGGTGTGGATCTTTAAAAATTCTGATGGAGGCACCGAGCAAAGGAAGGGGGAGGCTAGAGCCCAGGCCGAGGCTTGTCCCTGGGTGGATGAAGACTTGAAAGACTGCACTGACGTCCACCAAGTGGAGGAAGGTAAGGATACTGGCTGTACCGCTCAGCTGCCACCTTCTGCATTGTTATGATGAGGGCAAGTCGATGGCAGGGCTTGTGGAGAGGAAGAAACAGAGGCAGGTCATCGTCAACCTCTCTTGTGCAAACAAATTAGTGTGTGACGGAGACTGGTCATTTCTCTCAAGTGGTCAGCTTGTCACCTGCTGGCACGAACCCCCTTTTATTCCTGGATTCTCAGTAAAAAGCTATAGGGGGGCTGACATTTTCCCTGGCTCCAGTCCTGTTCTGGATGCTAAAATCTTTCTGAAGGGGCCTGTCACAGGCTGGGGTGGCCGTGGGTTTAGTGGTCAGGTTTAGATCAAGAACTTTGAAGTCAAAAAGGAACACCGGCCTACGGGCTCGCTACCTCTCTATGGGTTAGAGGCTGCTGTCCTCAAAGCTGAGCATCCAATTCAGTAGACAAGGCAATAAACAGGCAACTGATAAGAGTAAAACAGAGATGAACAGGGTGGAACTGATGATAAGGTGTTTTGAGAAGGCTTGGGAGTGGGTGGTGGAGCAGTTAGAAAAAGAATGAACCGGGGCTGGTAGATGAATGAGATGAATAGCAAAGGGTAGGAGGCAGCTCAGGCGAGAGGCACAAAAAGAGCCTCAGTACAGGGACTGGTACTGGCAAGGATGCTGATAAGACGGGAGGATTGTACTCACCAGGGAAAGGGCAAAAATGAAATGGGGTATTGAGGACAGTCTGGGGATGCATGACCTGAGAAAGAAGAGATAATAGAGGAGGCAGGAAGGAAGGGAGAGGTTCTTAAAGAGCCTTGAGTAATCCGTGTTTGAGGTCTGTCTGAGGTGGGTTTGTAGGATGGATTTGCTTTGGAAGAGGCTCAGTGACTCTCAGCCAGGCTAGTAATGCCTCCACCCTCCCTCTGACAGAGGCCACCTGAAGGTGTGTGTGTGTGTGCACGTGTGTGTGTGCGCCCGTGTGTGTGTGTATGTGTGTGTGGAGAAGAGAAGGGATTCTGCTACTGAAGGAACATGAGGTGGATTTGGTAACAGTAAATAAATACCAGATTCAAACCAACTGGATAATTAACAATGAGACAAAACAGTAAAATAAGCATGGTAGGCCATTGTAGTGTGAGTTAAGGAACATACAGGTGCCTCTGCCTGCTCTGATTCACAAAGAATGTCTGTTCCATCTTCACAGATCAGGAAATCAGCAAATGTGTGGGCCGGTGGGGGAATGGCGGTTGGGGCACAGAGAGGACATGCTGAGTAGATGGCAGACACATACTTCCTCTGGGGACCAAATATGGTGTCCTGTTAATGCTGTCAGTTCCCTGTTTATCTGTAGCGTCTAAGGTTTAAGGAGGAGAAATGGCTGGCATTTAATCTCAAAGTGGAAACCTCAGATTGTTTCCCTAAAACGAACCAAAAATCCAGCACAAAAATTCTCTAGTCAGGCCCAGATTCCTGACAGTTCATGGAACTGGAAATAGGAGAAGAAGATATGGGAAGCACGACTCACTAAGATATGTCCGTTTTAATGTTAGTGGGGATTTTTCTTCCCTTAGTGTCATTAGCCATCCACAAGCTATTATTCTAACTGAAATTTTGATTGTCACAGTCACTGCTAAAAAGATCATTGTTAAAATTTTTATCTAGTGTGGGTAACACCTGAGAATAAAAATGTTCCCACAAACTTGGGAACAGACAGATTTTTATGCACCCATAAGCAGCTGTCAGAATTGGTTTCAAACCTGTTCAATGGATCAATGACAACTCATCTCAGTAAAAGCTTAGGGAGTCAACCAATCAGGGGTGGATTCACTCCAGTACCAGCCCCTCTGAGTGCCAACCAATCAAAAACAGTTTCAGTGTAGTAACACTGTCCCTAGAGATGACATCAATGCTCTTGTGTAAGTCCTGGAAGTCCACCAATCCCTGAACTCCGTGCTTCCCCACCAAGCAGTGTGCTGGAGCTAGGCTGTGGAGCCGGCAAGATCCAGCTGTTAAATATGCAGGAAATCCTGGGCCATTTGTTCAATTATCAGTAGCTTGAAGTCAGGCCATGATGGGAATATTTACTCCACTGGAACTGGTAAATGCTGTAAATCAGGGCTCTCGCCTGATTAGAGAACTGGTTTACCAGCACACCACTGACAAAAACACTATATAAAGTCAGCATTCTCCTGTGTTCACAGAACATGACCAGCATAGCTTTCCTTTGCTATAGGAGTAATAAATTCAGCTTCATCTTTGCATTTCATCATCATCTGACACACTCACATATGAATGCTTCTGAATGATTAATTTTAAAAGGTTTGTTTACCAGGACTCCTATAAGACATTATGGTTCCAGGACCAAGGGGAGGGAGGTTAGAATTCAGATGAGAGAAGATTAGAGAAGGGAAAGGAATTGAATGAAGACATTGTCCTTGGGATTGAACCTGAGTGAGTTCTTCTAGGGGGAGAGTGAAGATTAGTACAGGACACTGGGGACACCACGAAGAGGTGAAGGGGCTCAGAAGTCTTGTCAGCTTCACCCAGAATAGCCCTGCTGTATTCAAGGTCTTTCTATCTGGACACTCCCAGGCTCCCTGGCCCCCACCCACCCCGACTGCTGCTAGTGAAATCATCAGCCTATACTGCAGTGAGGGAGTTGGATGGCTGAGAGGCCCGTGTAGAAAGCAGAGTGATGGTCGAGGCCTTTGGGTAGGAGGAGTCCTCAGGACAGGTGTTGCTCCCATCCCCACCTTCAGAATCTGTCTCCTACAAGAGCTGTGTCACCCTGAGGCTTATTAATATTGCTGCTTAAGTTTCCCCCAAAATTGCAAGGAGGGAACAAGGAAGACTTGACACAAATTGGCCTTGTCGTTTCCCAGCTAGAAAATATTTGTCCCATTTGCAAAGATTTTGAAGTAGAACTGCAGAAACACAAAACCAATTTATGGAGAGATGCAGCCAGAAAAATGCCTCCAAGTCAAACATTAAAGGATAGACGTGGCCTAGAATTTCTTAGCCATTAAACCTAATTACAGAGCAATTCAAGGTTCCTTGGCATTAAAGCAGTGATGAAAGGCCAGTTGGTCTTGGTGTCAATAGCAAACCTGGCGTGTGGCAGCACAGAACCTATATTAAAAAGCAGAGCATCATAGCACACATTTATTTTGGAATAGGTGGGCTTTGCTGCTTGAATGAACCTCCCAGAGTGGCTTGGCTGGTCTGGGGTGGAGGCAGGACAGCTGTGGAAGGAAGCTCTTCTGTCCCCTCTGGTGAGGGTGGCGTTCCTCGGGCGCAGTCAGGAGTTCAAGAGGAAGGACAGAGTGGTACCTCTTGTACTGCTTCATGGCCCTTGATCCTTGGAGCTTTCTCTCCAGGCATGCCCCTTTTCCTCAGACCAAACATGGACTTTCTGCCCTGGGAGAGGCTCAGGGACAGCAGTCCCCCTGTGCCTTGGAGGGCTCTTCAGGACACTCCAACCCAGCACTGGTTGGGACCATTTGTCTGCCCTGCTCGGAAATAACGGCTGCGCTGATGAAGTTCAGGCAGCGGCCCGTCCTTCTGCTAGAGCAGGAGGCTGCCCGGGACTTGAGAGGCTGCAACACTGCGGAGTCATGTCCCCTGGCTGCCTTTAGATTATACAATGCTCAACGGACCGGAAGTCAGGGAGGTCGTTTGTGCATTGGTTCATTTACTACTTACTGACTTGGAGAGGTTGGCAGACTTCATAATAAAGGGAGGGGAAGTTTCACTGGGATTGAAAGTCTTTATTGACCCATTTGATAAAGTTTGGGGTTGATACTAATGATACCTGGGCTGGATACAGAGTGGATTGTTAGAAAGCTGATGGGCGTCTGTTGCCACTCCTCCATCACACCTACTTCCTTTTAACTTAGTAACTGGGCCTCCTCATTAAATGTGTAGAGTGTGGGCCCCAGCTGCTCCAGCTCGCAAAGTGGGAAAGGAAGTTTCTCACACTAGCACTGAGCTAACCTTGGTAGCTGTTAGTACGGTGCTTGGGCTCTCAGTCTCTTTGAAGTTCTTATTCATTCTGTTCCCTCTTGGCTTCTTCTCCCCATCTGCATGTACCTTGGATTGAAGTGCGTGGATGTGCCTGTGGGAAATGGGTTCTCTTCCACCCGGAACGTCCCAGACCCACAGGGCCAGGCCCTCTCTCTTTTTGGTCTCTTTTCTCTGTTCCTATTGTCATCCTCATCTTTATGTGAGGGCTCCCAAAGTGACCTCTCGCCTTCTGGACATTTAATGCAGTCCCCCTTATCCTCAGGGCATATGTTTCAAGACCCCCCAGTGGATGCCTGAAACCGCAGATGGTATTGAACCCAACACATCCTATGTTTTTTCCTATACATATACATACACACCTATGATAAAGTTTAACTTAAATTAGACACAGGAAGAGAATAT
This sequence comes from Camelus dromedarius, assembly GCF_036321535.1. Classification (NCBI taxonomy): domain Eukaryota; kingdom Metazoa; phylum Chordata; class Mammalia; order Artiodactyla; family Camelidae; genus Camelus; species Camelus dromedarius. The sequence continues at coordinate 14,268,512 of NC_087441.1, read as the reverse complement.
CTGAATTGTCAGCATCACTACTCATGTGTTTTGGGGCCATTACTAAGTAAAATAAGTGTTACTTGAACACAAGCACTGTGGTACCCTGACTGTCAATCTGATAACTCAGAGGCTACAAGGGACTAACTGGGGGGATACGGTGGACAAAGAGATGATTGACATCCTGGGTGGGATGGAGCAGGACAGGTGTGAGATTTCACCGTGTTACTCAGAGTGGCACACAATTGAAAATTTGTGAATTGTTTATTTCTTGAATTTTCCATGTAATATATTCAGAACACAGCTGACCATAAGTAACTGAAACTTCAGAAAGCAAAACTTGTGCTAAGGGAGGACTACTATATTGGGAGAAAAAACACTGACTTAGCAGTTAGGTAACCTAGATTATAGTTCTGGCTGCATAAGGATTACTGCGTGGCCAGGACAAGTTAATTGTGCCCTTGATTCCTATTCCTACTTCTGCTCCACCTTCCCCAAATGGTTCATCTCTTGTGCTCTCATCTCACCTAAGAAAATATCGTGTCTTTGCTCTTTTTCTCAGATGTCCTTATCTAAGAGTTGTGGTTAGTTGATCTACCCTTGGTTTTTTTGGTAATTCATTTCTATGGCCTTCTTGTTAAAACAAACAAACAAACAAAACCTCTTAACCATGAAATGCACAGAACATAGAAAATCTACACAGAACATAGATGAATGGCTTAACAAATAATTTTAAAGCAAAAATCCATGTAATTATCACTTAGGTCAAGAAATATACATTTCTAGTACTCCATAGACCCCTACATGTTCCTTCCCAGTCATAACCTCTTCCATATCTGACAGAAGTAGCTATTATTTCGAATTTTGTGAAAATTACTTCTTTGCTTTTTTCTTTACTGATGTATCACCTATGTATGCATTCCTAAACAGTAGAATTATATTGTTTATATTCTTTCCACTTGCTTCTTTTGCTTAATATTGTATTTGTAAAATTCATCCAGGTTAGACGTGTTACTGGAGATCATTCACTTTCACTGCTGTATAGTATTCCATTTCATGAGTATATCACAATTTATTCACTCTACTGTTGATGAATATATGGGCTATTTCTAGTTTAGGATTATTATAACCCATGCCTCTATGAACATTTTAATACTTGTTTCGGGTACCCATGTACATGAGCTTCTCTGAGGCATATGTGGAATTGCAGGGTTATAGTGTGATTGGCATGGAAATGTACCACCTAGATTCCCCTTCAAGGACCTGCTGTCCCTTCTGCTGGGAGTGCTATCAGCAAACAGCCTTCAACTGTCAGCATCTTCCAGGGTTTACCCGTACTGCCTAGCTGCCTTGCCCAAGATCCTGCCTTTCTCAGGGTGGCCCAAATCCAGTGACTGATTGGGTCAGTGGTATAAAGGCCCAGTCATTTTGGGAGCACTAATTTGGGACAACTCTGATGGGCTATTTTTGTCCCAAAGAAGCTCTTGCTTTTGGTTAAGCCATCATTCAGACTTGCATTACAGCTTGACTTCTCCTTTTGTCCAGTCCTTTTACTTTCCTCTTCCTTTCCCAGGTTTTGATCCCAGAAGTACTTCCTATAAACATCCTACACACTAGTCTCAGTCTGAGTCTGCTTCCTGGAGAAGCCAAGTAGAGACTTGTAGAATATATATATTTAAATATATATATTTAATTTCACTATATAATGCTGAGTTTTAAAATCTGTGGATTGATGTCTTTCAACAATTTCAGAAAAATTTCAGCCATTAGCTCTTCAAATATTACCTCTGTCCCATTCTCCTTCTCTTCTCTCCTTTTCTTCCAGGACTCCAATTAAATGGCTAAACCTTACATTTTTTGAGGTCTAGAATACCATTACCTATTTCCAGGGAATATTCACATTTGCATCTACCAGTTGGGCAACACTCTAATACTCTGGGGAAACTTCAATCTGAGGTCAAGGCTGAGGACTCACAGGATGTTACCGCAGGCTCTTAGACATCAGGGCTGGCTTTCGTAAATTTTACTCTTACTATTGCAACATAACCTTCAGGCCCTGGGTGGCCCTGGGGTTTTGACTTTTATCACCATCCTTCTGTCTCAGCTCAGCCTCATAGCTGTTTCTTGGTAACTGGAAAATGTTCTCTGGACAGTTGAGTGCTGGTCTACCTCTGTGGGTACTAACCTTCATCTAGATTTTGACTGTGATGTCCCACAGGCACAGATGAGCTCTTTAGTACTTAGAAGAAAATGCTTAAAATTATATTCTACTAAGAATATTAACTTTCTTTAACTTGGAGGGTTCATGCAAATTATGTAAATAACCATTATTGGAAGTGGAACTCCTTTAGTAAATGCCACAACAACCTTACCACAACCACAACATCAGCTAATCTGCACATCAAAGTGGATTCGTATCTATGCAAAGAAGAAAGCAACAACAAGTTGTTTTCATCACACAGTTGAAGGTGTGGGATGTACATCCTATCAGACAAATATTCGTTGGGTTTTGGGTGGTCATCAATGAGGAAGATATATGACAGCATCATATTCAGTTCTCTAAAGACACAGTTTAGGTAGTATTAATAATAATTCAGGTAAGGCATACACATGCACACAAATGTTAATGGTTTAAAAATCTAAATTTGTTACTTTATGAAAGTAAGTATGGAGCATTTTCAGCACTTTTTTCATTGTGGACTCTGATATCTGTTCTTATCTAAGTGGGAATTGCCTCCTACTGGTAATATGGCTTCTCTACACCAGTTTTCATCAGGCTGAAAAACAGAGCAGATTTAGAAAAAGCAAAATTGTGTAAAGGAACTCATTAGATTTCACTGATATATTCAGTGTATATTTCCTGGGTAGCCATCTTGGTGAAGCCTTATTTATCTGATTTCAAGTTCCCTGAAAAATCCAACTAGTATCAATTCATTCTGATTTGATGTACTGAGATCCACTTTCTGTCCTGCCCTCTTTTTGATGTTTTTTGCCTCCTAGATTCTAGGAATTGATGAAGTTCACCAACAACCAGAAGTCCAAGACTAAATCAAGATAAGCAAGGAATATATGTATATATTCTCCATCCAAAGCATTCCTATTTTCAATAATTTTAACTATTTCAAGACAGCATCTTGGAATTTCTTTCTGTTGAAATCTTTGTAGTTCACATTTAAGTCTTTGTAGTTCAAACTAAAAGTAGTGTCTACTCATGGTTCTGAAAGGAATGAAGAAACACGTATTCAGAGGTAGAGCTGTGACATTTTGGATATGTAACCAACAATTCTGAGAATATTGGAATGAAGCGTCCGGGGATTCAACAGTAAAGTCTTCTGAACCCTTGTTTAAAAAGCCTCCCAGGAACTTCACAGCGCTGTTTGTTGCTAAACCTGGTAATCTTAGTTGTTTTACCTTTTGCGTCTGATAATTCCAATATTTGGAGACTTTGAATGTCTGACTCTATTTTAAAGAATCAATTCTGCTCTTTCTTGCTCAAGATGTTTTGATTTTGTATATCTGGTTGTATTTGGTGGGTTGCTGATAATTGTACTTAGAATTATTTGTATATTGGTATTTACTTCTGCTGAACAATGTTTTTGGTTTTTTTTTCCAAGCAGGAACACCTTGTTCCAAATTCAAGTTTGAGGCAGGATCCACCGAAATGCTATAACCCCTTGGGGGCTGATTTATTTATGATTCTTGCTTTTCCTAAGGATGTAGTCTTGAGGTCCTGGCTTGTTAGACTTCCCATTGTACATGGGCCTGGGCTTTGATTTCTGCCCTTCTTAATCCCTGAAAATATAAAACTAAAAATTCAGATTTATTGAGACTGACAGATACTATCAGGGTGAGTGCGGCTTCTGTGCTAATTTACCTCTGCAGGTTCATACTTTCCCTTCAGGTTTGCCCTGGGGATTTCTTACTATGTTGTCAGCCATTCATTGATTTTTAAAAGGGCTTTTAAAAAACTACTTTATTTTGAGATCTTAGTGGTTTTCAGCCAGTGGGAGACTGTTTCAAATAAGGTAGTTCACAGTTAATAGAAATTTGTATTTCTCATCTTTGTGTAGGTAAAAATTTTCTTTTTCTTGATTTATAACCAGCCTGGAGTTTGAAGGACAGTCAAGATCCGAGTGCAGCCTTCTGTAGATCTATTCTTCTCATTTTTTGGTTGATGTTTTATGAAACCTTACCGACATTTTTGAGAACTTCATTTCCGTCTCCCCAATGGCCACCTTATGAATATAGGCCAGGAAAATAGTTTTCCATCTACCCTTCTAGGGTCTCTAGGCTGAGACCCCTGCCGCTGTAATGAAAGCAGATTAACAAGAGAAAAACAAACAGAAGTTTAATAGCATGTGTACCTCTTGTGCACATGGGAGAGACCCAGGAAAACTGAGTAACTCCCCCAAACGGCCCTAAATACCATCTTCAAATAAAGACAAAAGAAACATGTTGGGGGCTGGGGAGAGCCAGTCATGGGAGGTCATCAGGAAAAGACAGTAAGCGAGGGTAAGTTTGTTTCAGAGATTTAAGTCCACATCTTCTCTATTTAAAAGAGTTTCTTGTGATTTTGAGTCATCCTTCTCTTCCTGGTACAGAGAGGGAGACACTTCCAAATGGAGGTTTCCTTTGTAAACGTTAATGTCTCTTGCAAAAGGGTGACTTCTACTCTGCTTTTCGGGGCTTCTCCTGTGTCTGCCGTTTCCTAAAAATAACCAACTCAAAATAATTCTTACACTAAAAAGGCATATTTTGGGGGGCATATCCAAGAGAGGTCATTTAATTCACAGTCTTTCTTGTTCTTACCTGCAGATGCCAATGGATGGCAAGAGTCAGAGGAGGACGTTGAACACATCCCATTCTCCCATACCCGTTATCCTGAGAGGGAAATGGTTCGGAGATCCCAAGAATATTATGAACTTCTCAATAAGAGACGGTCTGTTAGATTCATAAGTAATGAGCAAGTCCCAATGGAAGTCATTGATAATGTCATCAAAGCAGCAGGTCTGTAATTGCACATTGGGTCCTTCAGAACATCAGTTGCAAATGACAATATCTATTCAAACACAGTGAATAAAGCCTGGAGAGATATGTTTATCTATAAAGTCTAACCCAGGTGTTGACTACTGCCAGGAACATAATGATTTCCACTTTCCACAAACATTCAACTATTACAAACTTCTTGAGAGCAGATGTGACAATGGTTTAAAACTTCTGAAATTATTCAATATTATAAACTTTTATTAAAAATGAAAATGTCTGAACACACTATTACACACTGGAAGAGAAATATCCTCATATTTTCACCTCTCCTTAAAACACACGCACACACACACACACTCACTCACATTTACACATTCCCTTTTTTGGAAACAAATTTCTTACATTACATATCGTGGTGTTCTAATACTGTATGCTAATGAACTGGCAAAATTTATTCATGTGAACTTCCAAAGTAAATCAAAGCAAGGCAAACCTATTTTCAATGCAAATTAATATCCCTCCAGAAGAATAAATGAGAATTATAAAAAAAAGGAGGAGGAGATAAAAGAGAAAGATCCCTATTTGAGAGTCTCCTCTGATTGGATTCTTATTCCTGCATAATTCGCATTTAAATTCATTTGCAGAAATTATCGCATGACCATTGTAAATTCATTGCCCAAATGAAAGAGAAGAAAGAATAAAACATTTCATTTCAGTTAAGAACACAAATGCACTAGACTGTTGAGTCCTTCATCTCACTAATAGCAGTTACTGGATTTCTTCTGTGTATATATCTGTACCTAAATATGTGTGTGTGTGCATATGACATTCAGATAAATTTGGCATAATTAAAAATATTAGGAGACAATTTATTTCTTATGCTTAGTGAAACAAATATTTAGTGAACAGACAACATGCAAAAAGTGAACTGGAGTCACTATGTTCAGAAATGGGGTTTGTGTTGAGATTTGACTTTTTAATCATGCCCTCTGTACTGTGGGGACTGGTAGTTGCGAACCAGAACCCCATTAAGGCTGGCAGGCCTGAGGCCCCTCCTGTAGAGTTTATGCCATTAAGTTACTCACTAGGAAGAAAGGAAAACTTGCTTCTGAAGTATCTCCCCAGCGGATCCCTGTGTGCTACTTCTAGGAAAAATAGGGCATTTCTAGGACAGAGGGGTGACACCCAGATCAGAAGCTGGCCCAGGCCCTGGCTGGAATCTCAAAGGAAATTCAAGCTCCTTGGATTCCATGACACACTCTGAAGTTCTCTCTGGGACACTGAGACTGGCTCAATTGCGGGCAGAGCTTCCCACGGCCTGTGGGAGCTGGAAGACCGGCTGTTGTGTGTAGGAGCGCCCAGGGCCAAGAGTTCTCATGCATCCCCAGCAAGACCACCAACCCACAGCGCCGCACTCAGAGCAGTTTACAGTTTAGTTGCCTTCCGGAGGGTGCTTTTGAAACCATTTTACCATTTCAGTTTTATCATTTCCAATAACCCTCACAACTTTATCAAGAAACAAAACAAAACAAAAACAAACAAACAAACAAAAAGAAACAAAACAAACGAAATTGGGGGATTTTAGCTGTCAGAACTTCCCCTCTGAGTCCCCTAACTGGTCACAGTATAGTTACTTAAGGACGTTTTCTCCCATATAATAAGAGGAACATTGATAAATCCCCACAGCCCTGGGACTACTGGCCTTGATCCCAGTGAGTTGGTCTGGAGACTCCCACAGTGACATCCCAGAGGCTTCTGCCAGGCGCTCTGTGTGCCGGGTGATCTAACTTCATCCTGAGCAAATATGAGTTATATTTATTCTTAATTAACAGCCTCACATTTTCCACAGTTTTAACTATTGATTTTAACTTAATTGGTGACAGGAACAGCCCCAAGTGGGGCCCACACAGAGCCCTGGACCTTTGTGGTTGTGAAGGACCCGGACACGAAGCATCAGATTCGGGAGATCATTGAGGAGGAAGAGGAAATAAACTACTTGAAGAGGATGGGTCCTCGATGGGTTACAGACCTGAAGAAGTTCAGGTACAAAAGTGGATAGAAATAGGGGTGTTTGGTTTGGCTTCTTAAAGTGAAGTAACTATGACTGCAGGTTTTGTTTTATGTGCTTTAAAGTTGCATTCGACTGTGGGAGAAATTATGGACGTTAAGTCGGGCCTCCCCGCTGTAACTGAGTTGAGCAAACATATTGGGCAGGTGATAGGAATGCTGGCTAGAATCAAATCTGGGTTCATGTCTTAGCTCTGATTTTCCAACTGCAAGACCTCGGGCACTTTATTTGTGCATTAGTCTGGATTCTCCAGAGAAATAGAATCAATGCAGAGAAAGAGAGACACAGAAAGAGAGACAGAGAGAAACACAGAAAGAGATTTATTACAAGGAATTGGCTCACACAGTTATGGAGGCTGAGAAGCCCCGACCCAGTCAGCAGGCTGGAGACCCAGCAGAGATGATGGTATAGTTCCAGCCTGAGTCCAAAGGGCTGGGAGCCAGAAGAACCAACGATGTACATTCCAATCCACATCTGAGCCCAAAGGCAGGAGAAGACTGAGATTTCAGCTCGAAAACAGTTAGGCAGAGAGAGAAAATTCTCCCTTATTCCACTTTTTGTTGTTCTATTTGGGGCTTCTGCAGATTAAATGAGGCTCACAAGAGTGCTTGGGTTTATATATGAGGTCTACCACGTATTAACCTCTTTGTGCCTCAGTTTCCTCATCTGTAAAATGGGGATAAGTCTAGCATCCACTTCATTATGGAAGTTAGGTGAGCTTGTCAGCACCCAGAACAGTGATAAGGACACATAGTAAGGGTCATGACATGGGTAAATAAGTAGGTTCTGACCCAAATACTTATTAGTAAATAAAACTTTGAGGACTTAACTTTTCTCCCACCTGGAAGGTAAGATCATAAAATACTTCTCAGGTTCTTGAGTGAAATAAACTACATTTTATTATAATGATCACTTCTTCCACAGGATCTGCTTAAGCAGGCTTTAATTTTAGTCCATGTTTAGTGACAGCACAAATTTGGTACAAGTATGATACCTGTTAGGCATTAGTGACTTTGTGGGCTTCCTTCTCTCCAGGAAAGAAGTGGGTTGTGACTCAGTGTAACTGGTTTTACCACAGAGCCTCAGTGTCTCAGAGCAGGGACACACAAGGTTTCTATTTTCCTTAGTAGCTACAACTAACCATGCCATATTTAGCCCTCTTTTCCCATCAAGGACCAGTCACCCTACACGGTATCTAGGATCGATTCCATAATTTCTGAGTCATCTGTAATTAAAACAGTCCATTTTTCAGACTCAGCCTTGTCACTTTAAAACATCTGCCACAGAGTGCCCCTTACAAAGGCTGCCCGCCCCACAGTGGCATTTCCTTTCTGCTCTAATCTCTTCTCAGAGTGAGCATGGGGGGTGGGGATGGGACACAGATGTGGGCCCTGACCTCAGACAGCCCCGAAGGGAAGCTAGCTCGTGTCCTTGGCACGTAGGATGAAGGAAGACACATGCCTCTGGCTGTCCACGGTGGGCCTTTTGTGACCAGTTCCGATACCAGCCGCCCAGCAAGCACTGTGCTCCCAGCGTAGGAAAGGGCGATGGGGCTGCAGTCTAGGGGTAAAGCAGAACTGGTCCCCCAGTGGTTAGCGCCAGGTGGTGAGAAGGAATGGCCTCTTAGTTCTGCTCCTGTTTTGTTTATTAGGCCGCAGAGGATAATTTTTTTCCAGAGATATTTAAACCCTACTGAAATGGATGTTTACTGGTGGTGTAACTTACTGCCGTGTTCTAGATGTGCAGGAAGTGAATAATGAATATGTAAATCTCATTCAGTAGTCATGAGAAAAAACAGGGTGGGTAAAGACAAGTTGAATTTCTGCCCTTAGAGAGATGCTGTGCTGTGTGTGTGCAGCACATACAAAATGCAGCCGGTCCCCATCCCCTCCCCAGCTAAGGCAGCAGGAGTTGCTCTCTCATCTACATGCTCAAAGCACCTAATTACACCTTCTGTGAACTTAAAGTAGTCATCACCACGTAGTTATTTTCATTATTAGCTTACTCTTCTTCTCATTTTATAGGCCCTATTTTAGAAACCTTTGTTGTACACCAAGATACTCTTGAAATTCCAATTAACATTACAGGCTTTCGCTGCGGACAATACACATACACACACACACACTTACACATGAAAAACTCTAGGGTCCAGGGACATCCAGTTTAAAAAATGTCTTACACCTCCTAGCACAGCACTGATGCCTAGTAGGTAACTGAATAAATGTTTGTCAAATTGAATTACAAACGAACATATGTCCTGATACCCAGTTTGAGTAAACTCTGAAAGTCAAAGCTGTCATCAAAGGCTTCATATGCAATCTGGACCCGACCTACCTGTCAAGTCTCCCCCTCCTGCTGCTGGTGTGAGCCCTCCACCCCAGACAGAAGTGCCCCTTGTCCTTTTCTTATCAGGCCTTGGCACGTTACTGTCTTTTATATGATGTCATAATAAACTCTTGTAAAATTGAACAAACCCAAAAGATTAGTTACTAATGTATGCCCAGGCAAAATAAATAAATACAAAAATTGGTAAAAGTGACTCCCCTGTCTCCGAACCTGGGTAAACTGCTTGTTCTTCATCTTGTATTTAAAAATTGTTTTGAATTATTCACTGTAAAATAATCCTTAGTAGTAATAGTAATACTAACTAACACATCCACAGCACGATGTGCTAGTTAGTCTTCTAAGCACTTGGTCTGTTTTGATTGATTTCACCGTCACAGTAACTGTTCGAGGTGAGTGTACAGTCGTACATTTTACACACGAGGAAACTGAGCTGTGAGATGGTAAGCAGCTTGCCCAACACGGCAAAGCTAGTTGACGCCAGAGTTTTTCTTCCCTAAACTATTAACAGTCTCCCTTTTTGTAAAGAGAGAAAGAAGTGATGCTAGTTAAATGCGAGCAAGCTGGTTGAAGAACGGTAAAGTCGTTTTAAAGTGTAACGTATAGAAGTTAGGAGTGTCAGAGGAACCACAGAAAGACGCACACGTGAGCTGAGTGTGTTTTAAACAAGGCAGCATAATTAAGCTAAAAATGAAATAAATGATGACTAGCTTTTGCTTATTGATGACATAATATGTCCTAAGAAAAATTCCAATGTATAGCATTGTATGAATATCTTTCCTTTGAATGTCTGTGCTAGAATAAAGCTTTCTCTGAAGTGCATAGGTAGGGTAATGAAATAAAGAGGTACTCGTGGCTGGAAAATGAAAATTGAAACTCAGCATTTATACCTCACTTGAGTAATCTCACTCCCACAAAATTTTCCTTCCTTTTCTCCATAACTAGGCTAAGAGCATCACCATCTGCCCACCTGGAATTTCGTTCAAACTCACCGCCACCTTTTCCTTCTCCCTTGCTCACTCCTGTGCCAGTCTGTCAGCTCCAGCGTCTACAGTGCCCCAAGTTCTCCTGGGCTATTGCCACTGTCTCTTGTCTGCTCCCCTATGAGCTGGTCCCTTGCCCACACCAATACGCCTCTTTCTGAAACAGATCTGATCATGTGATGCTTCTGCTCGGAAGTTTGTGATAACTTTCTATTACCTACTGAACAGAGTTCATGACCCTGCAAACTCTGTATGAAGACTGCCAGCCCACCCATGCCCCACCATGCACACCATCCTCCAGCCTACCGGGCTTCTGAAATTCCCTGGCCGGCCAAGCATTCTCCTTCCTGACTGCCCTTTACTCATCTCTTCGCTGGGATGCCCTCCCCAATGCCCCTTCTCTGCTTGGTCTTCAGCGCCCAGCCTCAAGAGAAACTTTGGAAACATTCTGACAATCTTCTTATTCAAAACTAACATTTCCTTTTTGGGCTCCTAATGCGCTTGGCTTATATTTCTTTAATAACACTTACCAGGTTTTATTTTGATAAATTTGGCTTCCTGTAGGTTATAGGATCCATCTTTGTACCTTTTAGCATTTCACGTCCCTTGCCATAGTAGGCCCTTATTAATGCTTGTTTATTGACTTTGGATAGAAAAAGATGAATGTGACACAGACCAAAAAAAAAAAAAAAATCTCGCTCTTTTTCAACTTAACCTCCCCCCTAAACAGGTAAATATTTTTATTTTCAATGTCAATAAGTTAAGGTAGTAAAAAGAGAACAAAAAACCATTAAGAGAAAATATTCGTCTGAACCCTATGTTTCCCCTATTTAGGACCAACTGGATTAAAGAGTACTTGGACACAGCTCCTGTTTTGATTCTCGTTTTCAAACAAGTACATGGTTTTGCTGCAAATGGCAAGAAAAAGATCCACTACTACAACGAGATCAGTGTTTCCATCGCCTGCGGCATCCTCTTAGCTGCCCTGCAGGTATGTTACCCTCCCGCTCAGCCCAAGAGAGACAGGTGATACTTAGCAGCCAAATGCAGTTTTGTTTGCAAATTTCAGCTGAGTTTCTGGTTCAGGGACGTTGGGAACTTATCTAACACTGAATTCCTAAGTAACGGATGTAAAAACTGACTCTGGAAACCTGGACTGGTGAGTATGTGGTTCGAACAAGCTGGAATCCTTCCTTGAAATTTACTTAGAACATCATTTAAAGGTCAAAAGAATGGTCGTTGTGTTGGCCTTCACCTGTAATGACAGGAAACGTTAAGGGCTTTGGTAAACACACAAGAAGAGCTTCAGATTCTGAAGGTTTCAGGGATTAGCTTCTTAGTTTTGTTTACTGCTGTCTGAGCCAGTGGGATGATTACAAAGTTAGAAGGGGGACCCTATCATAGAGCTCCTTTCCTGAGAAGTTGAGCTTACGTTGTACTGCGTTAGAAAGATGTCCACGTGCTTAAAAAAATTCCATCTATATAGTAGTTAAAGCAATGCCAAGCATGAAATGGAGCAGGATTGAGGTCTGCCTTTTGCAAGATTCAGCTCATTCACCGAACAAATATTTTCTGAGTTCTTTCTATGTGGCAGATCCTAGGAGTCACCAGGATAGTCGCCTTGAGAACTGTATGTTCTAACAGGGACTGGGGTCCTGGGAAGTGTTGGAGCGAGACATTAAGCATATGAAATAAATAAAGCCAACAGGATTATAAGAGTAAATGAGCCTATTTCCAAGGGACAATTGATTAAAAAAAAAAACTATATGCTTCTTCAGTATCTCAAAGGAAAATGTGTATGCAGGAAACCCCTTGCAAATGATAGTCCTTGTGACAAAAGAGGAATGTGTTTTCAGATTACTTGAAAAATGGCTCCAGAGGAGCTGGCATCCTATTTCCCTCCTGATGTTGTAACAGATAAATAAAGGGGTCGCTGTCCAACGTCAGACCACAGGGCACAGCCACTCATCTTAGTTGGGGTCCCCAAAGAAGCTGTTTAGGCCTGGAGCGAGCTCCCTTCACTTCTGTGCCTTCAAATCAGCAACTTTCCCCACTTTGCTGTTGAGTTTGCTGCCCTCTGGCTTTCTGTAAGGCATAATTCTGAGCATGGGTCTGGCTTTGTGAGGGAGGAAAGAATCTTCCTGAAGACAGATTGCACAGGGACTGGAGGCGTGCAGGCCTCTCAAAGGCAGTTCCAGAACCTCCTACTGGCCCAGGCTTCACAGTGACCATCTGACTGGAAGAGCAGGGGGCAGAGAGAGCCAACTGGGAAAGTGTCTTGAAGCCTCACATGATTTTTATTAGATGTTTATCACTCGAAGGGACTGGGGAGAGGTTAACGGAGTATTTCCTCTACCTCCAATGTAGCCTTTGACCACTGGGTCTTCCGCCACTGGACACAGGTGTTTGCAGCTGGGGGTGATGCTCTGCTTCCATTGCCGGTTATATAATCATAGGAACTCCCTTTCGTTTTTCCATTCCTTTGGTGTAGTTGGATCCCCCAAATTTCTTTCCATGAAATAACCATTCTGATTTCTTAAGCATCAGTGGAAGATAAAACTGGTATTTTCTTCTTTGAGAAGTTTTCTACTATTTGGTTAAAAGAAGGTGGGGTCTGGGGAGGTCGAGGGGAACCTATAAGACTCAAGATACCCATTGCCTGAGCTGGTACCCTGTCTGCTGCCCAACTTCAGGGAAATGATGGGCCAAGCAGATGTAACAGGGACTAGACCGTGGCCAGGCTGGAAGCAGAGCTGGGATTTTTGCCTGCTGACTTTTAAATTTTTTTTTTTTCCTCTCCTGTTGTAGAACGCAGGACTGGTGACTGTCACGACCACGCCTCTGAACTGTGGCTCCCATCTGAGGGTGCTCCTGGGCCGCCCTGCAAATGAAAAGTTGCTGATGCTGCTTCCCGTGGGGTACCCCAGTGAAGATGCCACGGTGCCTGACCTCACACGGAAACCCCTGGATCAGATCATGGTGACTGTGTAGGAAGGACCCTGGCAGGGAGATGCTGGAAGGCCTTGCCGCCACTGTTCCTCTTGGGTGTACAGATGCTCTTTCCCTGGGTGTTGGGTCTCCCCTGCACTCCACTCCACAGGGGTGGCCACTCAGTGCTCAAGAAACCCTTCCACTTTCTCCAGCACTTTGAGTCCTAGAAGCCCTGCTTCTGACAGTGTGATTAGCTAAACATAGAGTAAGAGATGAAAAAGTATGTTCTCTCCCATTTCTTGCCCACTTTGGAAATGCATTAAAATTTTACTAAGAACATGCCCTAGTTTTTAAGTTTTTTAAATTGTTCCAGAAAAATCACTGGTGACTTTTTCTTTTACTTTTTTCTTTTTCCCTCTAGCTCTTTTACTTTTTAAAAACTTCATAGAGGACAGAATTATCAGAAATTTTAACGTAGCCCCAAGAATTCAGGTATGTGATGATTTTTTTTCTTTTGATGGAGGTACTAGGGAATAAATCCAGGACATCCTACATGCTAAGCAAGTGAATTTTAATTTACACTGATCAAACGGCCTTCTGCCCTCGGCTCTCTGGTGGTTTTTAGGCAAGGATGTGCTTTTGAGATACACTCTTCCTGAACTTCATGGCTATTCCACCAGTTTTTAATAAGTGACCTTTGAAATAATTAAAATGTCTCAAGCGCAGAATAGAACAGTGTGTGCTTGCGTAAGTGGGTCGGACTGGCAACCATCTGGACACATTAATGGCTAGTTGCCCTGACCAGTGTGTGTTGGAGCTGGCTCGCACCAGCTCACGGAAGCTGAGTGTTACATATTCGGGAATTTTGCAAGCCAGTGATTAAACCATTTGTAGCTTGAAATTGCCCATTGGGGGAGTACTTACACCATCACAATGGGCAGACATACAAATCAGGGTTTGCTTTCTTTTTCTTAAAGAGAACTGCTTTCCGTACATGAGGGAGCACTAACTGTGTCCCCCTTCTTTTCTACTCTCTGCCATGAAACACGCTTATCCTTTTTCTCCAGATGGCAGTCACGCTGTTTGAAACTGATGGGGTCACAATGTACCAGGAGGCAGATGCCAGTTTTTGTCTTTCACCAATGATCTTCTGTCTTCTCTACCAGGAGCGCTGCTCACGCAGGTGCATTCGTAAACATAGCTCAGATAACTGCTCATCAAGCAACTCTACTCATCTCTCCATCCCCTCCCACTGTCCTTTTTCTCTTCTATTTTTTTAAACTCAGTTCCCTCCAGAAAAATTGCTCCTGCCTCTCTTCCTTTCATTTGCGAGTCACATCGTGCATTGATAAGATCATTGATGGTATCACTGATAAGAGTCAGAGCTGGTGACAAGTCTGTATCAGAGACAATGAAGACTTTTTCCGTTTAAAATATAATTTGATATTACAAGAACTTATGCTGTTGATCTCTTTAGTACCCAAAAGTCTCTTTTAGAATCTCTAAAATCTTCCATCTAAATCTTTTATCTCTAAACATGCTTTCCCCAAGTCTACACATTTTACTAAATGCAAAATTTCTTACATTTTGTTTCTACTCTTTTAAAAAAATTATTAGTGTTGTGATAGGTATTTTTCTTGTCTTTATGTAAATGAGCATTATTTTAACTACGTTGTGGCTTTAATTAGACTTATGTGAGCTGAGAACGTAATCACTGTAACTCACGTTGTTTTTAACAGGAAAAAGATACTCTGAGTTGCACTTTAGCATCACAGTGCAAAGAAAGCAAAGTTGTATTTATGAATTTCTTTTCTATTTCTTACATTTTGGAACCATTTGAGCCCAGGGAGTTCTTTGCTAGTTTTAGTCCACCCTGCTGAGAGGCTGAGGGTACCTTGCCTCTTGGGCACGGGGTGGAGAGGGAATCACCAGTGGTGGGCAGGGGTCTTTTAAGTACAGTCACTTGAAGGAAAGTGAAAGTTCAAGCACAAGGTAGGGCCCTTGAGCAAAAAGTTGATCTGGTTGCGTTCTAATCACATCACCCAGACACACCACCCTTTTTCCTGGATGCTTGGCAAAGTTGCAAAGGTATAGATTTGGGGAGAGCTACAGCTGGCTTTCTTTTTGAGGGGTGGAACTACTAGTAATTTTTAGTCTGGACAGCACAGCATAGATGAGCCTGGGTTCAAGTCCCCTCCTGGTGCCCATAAGCTGGGTGGCGGTGGAGAACTGAACTTTTCTCAGCCTCAATTTCTTCATCTATGAAATGAAGATGAACACAGTGCTTATCTCAGGACTACTGTGTGACTGCGTGTGATGGTTCCCATGGTTCCCGGCATACGGTGGTAAAACTTAGTGCTAGCTTTTCCTCTGGGCTCTTGATATTATTATTAGTGTTATTATCACTATTATTAACCCTACGTGCCATGCACATTTGACCCCATTAAAAATAAAATGGCACCCCTTAAAAGCCTTGCCCTTCATGCACTAAATCATCTTAAACTGTAAACGCAGCGAAGGAAGATCCCACAACCGAAAACCCTCTTTCCCATCTTTCCCTCTCTCTCAATATACATGCAACCCATGTATGACAGCTGCTCCCAAGGTATCTGCCATCCCCATTTGTTAATCATCTCAGCATTTTGTCACAGACTGGCCCTGTACAAGCTCTCTTGTATCCTTTGCTTCTTTCTGTTCTCTGCATCTATTTTTTCCCTCTCACTTTTCACAGTTATAAACCCAGCTGGCCTTTCTGGCTTCTTCTGTCCTCACCACCTGCTCTCCCCCATACATCATTCTGATCCTGGTAATAAAGGCCTAATAATAACAGGTGAAGGGAGGCCTTTCTTAACAGGTGGGGGAGGGGAGAGGGGAGGAGATTGTGTAGCCTCATATGTCAATATCACCATCAAGGTCGTGTCCATGAGACAGTGGGGGCAGCGGGTGTAATGCTTAAGCATATGAGCTTAGGAGTCACACAGCCTGGGTTCATATCTCTGCTCTGTCAGGGATCTAAAGGGGAAAATTCTTAATTCTTATTTTTTGGTTGGCTTTATTCCTTTGATAACTATGTAAGCTTGAAAAGCTAAAGCTCTAAACGTTCTTAGAAACAATGAACAGTACATATATGTAAATTTTAAAAATATGTGCAGTATATTGTGTATATGTATTTACATGCAACATACTGTATATGTGCAGTCAAATTGTAATAATTCTACCTAATAAAACTGAAAAATGAAGAAATTTTTAAAAAGGGGAAAATTCTTATTTCCCTGGTAATCTTGAGCTAGTTGTTTAATTAAGCCTCTTATCCGATGCATGAAATGGGGTGAATCATACTTACCTCATAGAGTTTAGCACAGCACCCGGTACACAGCATTTTTACATGATAGGAGTTCAGATTGCGGTGGTGATGGTTGGCACCACTGTCATTGTAAGGCAGCCCTGCTCTGGGTTCCAGGTGGGCAAAGGTAAGAAGAGTGGAGGAGGGGCACCCTCCCCTCAGAGGAGAAGCCTGGCAGGGACTCAGGCGGCAGCTGAGGGCCAGGTGGAGTTGGACCAGAGCGGGTCAGCCTCACCAGGACAGAGAGCTTCTCAGGAAACACCACCACTGGGAAATGCCTTTTTTTAATTTGCTGTACAAGTTAATGTTATTGGTTTGAGATGCAATCAGGTAGTTACTGTTTGCATGCATTTTTAACATTTTTATTTAAAAATCGTGATGGAAAGTTCTGTCTGTCACCTTAACTCAGTGATAAACTCTTAGCACATCATTAAAGAAGGAGAACGGACACTGAGTTCCTCCTGTTGGGATGCAATATGCCGGGGTCAGCATCACTTATGAAGTGTTCTTTGCCCAAAAGGTCTGAGCAGAAACCAATCAAGTCTCTACACCTAACTCCCAGTTTACAGTTAATGCTGAGGTTAGAGAAACAAGCCAATTGACATGATGGAAGAATCAGAAGAACCCAGAATATGGACCATTCTACAAGAAATAGGCCTAGACTCTCCAACAAGTCAATGTCATGAGAGGGGAGAAAAAACCAAGAAGGACTGTGACAATCAATGACTCCAACACTTCTGGGACTTAAAAGTTTATTTCTTGGCAGGAAAAGCACCCACAGGCCCCCACAACCCTCCAAAACCATTGCTCTCCCTGGGGTGACTCAGCTGTCTTGTGACTTTACTGTCCAGAGCACACTGTCTCCTCACTTGGGGGAAGAGAAAATTGGAGGTACGTACCCAGTGATTACAGACCTTGGCCCAGGAACGTCTCCCTCACCCTCACAACCCGAAACCTGATGTGACCGAAACTAGTCACATCGCCTCATCTGAAGATCAAGAAATGTCACCCTCGTCTGGAAGGAGGGGAGGCTGAGAGCATTACAAGTCTCTTTCCCCCAAACAAACACCTTTGACCTTAGGAAATAAAGCTGGATATAACAAAAAAAGTGTTTTTTTCTTATTAAGTCGTATGAGCTGCTTATATATTCTGGAGATCAAGCCTTTGTCGGTTTCATTTGCAAAAATTTTTCTCCCATTCCGTAGGTTGTCTTTTTGTTTTACTTATGGTTTCCTTTGCTGTGCAGAAGCTTGTAAGTTTCATTAGGTCCCATTTGTTTATTCTTGCTTTTATTTCTATTGCTTGAGTAGACTGTTCTAGGAGAACATTTTTGAGATGTGTGTCAGATAATGTTCTGCCTATATTTTCTTCTAGGAGGTTTATTGTATCTTGTCTTATGTTTAAATCTTTGATCCATTTTGAGTTTATTTTTGTGTATAGTATAAGGGAGTGTTCTAGCTTCATTGCTTTACATGCTGCTGTCCAGTTTTCCCAACACCTTTTGCTGAAGAGACTGTCTTAATTCCATTGTATATTCTTGCCACCTTTGTCAAAGATTAGTTGACCAAAAATTTGTGGGTTCATTTCTGGGCTCTCTATTCTGTTCCATTGGTCTATATGTCTGGTTTTGTACCAATACCATGCTGTCTTGATGACTGTAGCTCTATAGCATTGTCTGAAGTCTGGGAGAGTTACTCCAAACAACCCAATCCAAAAATGGGCAGAAGACATAAACAAGCAATTCTCCAAGGAAGACATACAAATGATCAATAGGCATATGAAAAAATGCTCAATATCACTAATTATCAGAGAAATACAAATCAAAACTACAATGAGGTATCACCTCACACCAGTCAGAATGGCCATCATTCAAAAATCCACAAATGACAAATGCTGGAAAGGCTGTGGAGAAAAGGGAACCCTCCTACACTGTTGGTGGGAATGTAGTTTGGTGCAGCCACTGTGGAAAACAGTATGGAGATTCCTCAAAAGACTAGGAATAGACTTACCATATGACCCAGGAATCCCACTCCTGGGCATATATCCAGAAGGAACCCTACTCCAAAATGACATCTGCACCCCAATGTTCATAGCAGCACTATTTATAATAGCCAAAACATGGAAACAGCCCAAATGTCCATCAACAGATGACTGGATAAAGAAGAGGTGGTATGTTTATACAATGAAATACTATTCAACCATAAAAACTGACAACATAATGCCATTTGCAGCAACATGGATTCTCCTGGAGAATGTCATTCTAAGTGAAGTAAGCCAGAAAGAGAAAGAAAAATACCATATGAGATCACTTATATGTGGAATCTAAAATAAAAAACACACACACACACAAACAAACAAACAAAACATAAATACAAAACAGAAACAGATTCATAGACATAGAATACAAACTTGTGGTTGCCAAGGGGGCAGGGGGTGGGAAGGGATAGACTGGGATTTCAAAATGTAGAATAGATAAACAAGATTATACTGTATAGCACAAGGAAATATATAGAAGATCTTATTGTAGCTCATGGAGAAAAAAATGTGACAATGAATATATATATGTTCAAGTATAACTGAAAAATTGTGCTCTACACAACACTGTAAAATTACTATAAATCAATAAAAAATGTTTAAAAAAAGTGGAGGGAGAAAGGAAGGCTGAAGAAATGGATGAAACTAGAATTAGGATTGTGAAAGGCTTAAAGATTCTCTTCTGAAAGGTAAACATTAAGATTGGTTGGTATTTGTCCGATACAGCTTTTAAATATAACATCAGTTTGGGCCAAGGAAATCCATATAAACATATATATCTCCTTCCTAAACATAGGGGTGATTATTCACCTTAGAAAGATGATACATCAATGAATTTATCTAAATACTGGAGTTTTCAAAGAATATTTGAACTGATATGACACTGAAAAAAAGTAAACATTTTTGAGAATTATCTATAACCTAAGATAAAACATAGTTATCAATGACTGTTATGCTTGAGAGGCAGGAGGCACATAACTATTCTTTTGCCGGATATCATCAGAGCACTCCCTTATAATTTGGTGAAATGGGAACAATTGTAATGTTTCAATCCTTACATATCTTTATTTATTATTAACACCTTTATTGTGGTATGATTCCTGTACAGTGAACTACATAGATTTCAGATGTACAATTTGATGCATTTTGATAGCTGTATCCACTAATGAAACCACCACCACAATCAAGATAGCTAACATTTCCATCACTCCCCAAAAGGTGCAAATTTTGAATTCCCAATTTATCCCCTCCCACCCCCTTTACCCCCTGGTAACTGTAAGTTTGTTCTCTATGTCTGTGCGTCTGTTTCTGTTTTGTAGAGAAGTTCATTTGTGTCCTTTTTTTTTTTGATTCCACATATAAATGACATCATATAGTATTTTTCTTTCTTTTTCACTTAGAATGACAATATCCAGGTCCATCTATGTTGCTGCAAATGACATTATTTTATTCTTTTTTATGGCTGAGTAGTATTCTATTATGTATATATACCACATCTTCTTAATCCAGTCGTCTGTTGATGGACTTTTGGGTTGTTTCCATGTCTTGGCTATTGTAAATAGTCAATCCACACATATCTTTAAATAATGAAAAGTCTGAAACAAATGTTGCCCCAGCTCTGCTGTGGTGGCTTCATGTTCACACACACACACACACACACACACACACACAAACACACACACACAAACACACACACACACACAAAAGGCCAGACATTCAAAACAGGAAGTACTTATCTATCTTTTAGAGAGAGGTGACTAGAGAGAACAGGAGGTGGGGCCAGTAAGGAGACTCCCCGCACTGGAGTTGACTGAATGGGCTAATACATCTGAGATTGGGACCAGAAAAGTGCTCCCTTTGGTTGGTCTCAGATAACATCCAGGATGTCCAGGCTCGAGGGAGAACAGTATCCAGAGCAGACATCCTGCAAGTTAACTACAGTAGTTCTGATGAAATGTGAGATGCTATAATCCCATTTGGGGAATTCCTAAAAAGTCACAAGAAAGAGGAATGGTTTGTGTTATCATCATGATTTTAGAGTCATGGTATAGAGCCAAATGTTCAGGATTAAATTCAACAGCATTAAAATGTCCTTAGAGCAACATGGAAATATGCTAGCAATGTCTGCCGAGGGCCAAGTAAATATACGAGCCAATGAAGTAATAAAGGAAGTTAGCTAACTTGGGTGGAGTTACAGTTGCCAACTTTCTAATAATTAAAAATAAAGTACAGTAACTAAGAGGTACTTGGAATGAAGGTTCTAAAACCAAACCTCTCTGAAGGTGTTTCCTGTTGTCATAGTAACCACGGAGAGGGTCAGAGTTCTCACCTCCCTCCCGATTTTGGCTCCTAAAAACCCTCTTATCTGAGATTTCACCGTATTTGTGGTCATGGGTCCCTGACTCAGTAACTTTGACTTCCTTGAGGTTGAAAATCTGTTCCTTTATTGAGTAAGTGACTTTCCAAGTCTGAGAATGTTTAGTATTAAATATGGAGATGATGAATAAAACAAACCCATAATATTGACACTTTCATGTCAAGTTTAAGAATAATCTTGCATATGTTTCTTATTTAGGTAATTTAAATATTTAAAACTTATGATTCCAATTTAAAATGTAAAATTGATTAAAGCTTATAATTTTATGTTGAAAGGTATAATAAAATCTGACTTAGCTCATTAACAGTATTAAAATAGATTCACTATATTTATAAATTTAATTTAGTAGGTTTAGAAGAGATGTTTGAGTATATGAGAACAGTTTGGTTTAATTGGTTGTAAACTTGCCAGGTCAATTAAATGAAGTGTTAAAACAGAGTCAGCTATGATTAAGTCCATACAAGGAGTTTAAAATGTTTAAGAGATTTCAATAAATGATGCTTGTAAATGAGACTGATGGTTTAAGGGAGTCTTGCTTATTCAACATGGGTTAATCAAGCATTAATTAAAGCCCTTCTTCCCCCAAGTGATTAGTTTTATTTTATTTAAATGTACTAGACTTAGAAACGTAATAATAAAACATGTGTTTCACGTTAGAATGCTTTTGGCAGAAAGTAACAAATAAACAAAAACCCCCAACCATAGTGGCTTAAATAAATAGGGGGGTATTTTCCCCTCATAATGACAAGCTTGGATGCAGGTCCAGGCTTCCATGAGATCAGTGCCAAAATCTCAGTGGTTCTCCAGGGTTTTCTTCATGACTGCAGGATGATGATATAGCTTACTTCATCACAACCAAGCGCAGTACTTGAAACATAATAGGTGCTCAATAAATATTAGGAAAAGATTGAATTTGTGCAAAAATACATGTATCTATATTATAAACAATTTTTAAATGTGAGATCCAAATGGGACTTGGAAATCTATGGTCTTAACCAGTATTCCAGGTGGTTCTGCTGACCAGATTAGTCTGGTAAATAAACATCGACAGCATTTTCAAGTGAGCTCGTCCGTCCCAGGGCTTTAATTACGCACTGTCTGCCGGTGCCTCCCAGGTCTGTACCTCCAGCTTTGACCCCTTCCCTAAACTCCAGACGCTTACACTCAACTGCTTCCTACACACTTCCTCTTAGGTATCTATTAAGCATCTTAGATGCTTTCGTGCTCAAAGTAATTAATTTGAGTCCTTCTCAACCCTTGCTAGGATCCTCAGTTCATTCTTTTTTGGGTGGAGCCTCAAATCTAGAAAGCATCCTAAATTTCTATCATTTCTTTTATCCCCCACATTGAAACCCATCAGCAGTCTTACTGAGTCTACCTCTGCGTTGCCCACAGGCAGGGAGCACGGAGAGCCCAGGTGAACACGAAGGTCGCACTACCTGCTGCTGTGAATGGTACAATCTCCTGGTCTGACCCAGGTGCCTTGGGCCTTCTGCCAGCACCAAAACTGGCAGGCTACCTCTTTAGCATGCAAGTGGGTGCATGCTTAGATCCTTCCCAGTTCCTGACACCTTGCAATAAATGTTCTCTCTCCCTAAAATGCTCCTCCCCCAGGTGTTGTGGCGCTGGCTCCTCTTCGTCATTTACATTTTCTTCTCAACTGTGACCTCTCTGCACAGCTTTCTTCGACCATCTAATCCAAATAGCCCCAGGCCAGTCACTCTTTATTCTCTTCATAGCAACTGTCATTATCTAATAAGTTTTTAAATTAAGGCAACATTTAAAATATGCACACAGATCTAAAGAATACTGTAATAAGTAACAACATAACCACAACTTGGGGTAGATACAGAACATCATCAGCGCAGTTGATGCCTCCTACGTTCTTCCCCAAATCCATCCCTCCAGGGAGGAAAGCACCAACCTCCCTGTGTAGTGAATTTGCCACTTAATAACAAGTGATACGATTTTGCATATTTTTAATGTCACATGATGTTGCACTTTACATATTTTTTCTGTGACATGCTTCTCTAAGCCAGTGTTACGTCTGTGACACAGTCCACGTTGTTGTGAGAAGCTCTGGTTCATTCATTTCCGCAGCTCTGCACCATCCATTGTGGGAATATATCCCACATTATTCATTCTCTTGTGAATTGGCATTTAAATTCTTTCCTGTTCATTCTTTCTCCTTGTTAAATGTCTTCAGCGTTTCTCTAGGGTATATATAACTGGGCAGAAAGTTGCTGGGCTGAAGGGCATTCATATTTCAACTAGAAATTATCAAGTTGCTCTCCTCGGTCCCCCCAACCACCGAGTTCTAAGACTCATATATTGAGGGTCTTCCATGATCACACTTAAATTTTAAGACGTCTTATCACTCATGCTCCCTCAGTATCCCCAGCGCCCCGAACAGTGGCGCTATGTAAGTATTTGTTGAATGACTGAGAAGATGGTGGCCCAGAAGGGTGCAGTGACTTGTCCAGGGTTACAAACTATCTCAGGGACAAAGCTGGGATTTGCGCACAGGCTGCTCGCTCCCTAAAGCCAAAAAGGAAGCAGTCGTTGTAAACACAGTCCCTTGAGCTGTAGGTCCAAAGTTCTGCCCCAGGAAGAAAATCTGGAGTGAGTTCACACTGAGCAGCCAGCAGGCCAGCCCATGGGGTCTGAGCTGGTGAGGGCCAGACACACGCTCCCCGTGGAGGTGGGGGTAGTTCCTGAAGATTCTTCAGCAGGCGAGGATCTGACTCAGAGTATAGGAACAGAGCTGCAGGGGCAAAGGGGGCTGTGGTGATGGGGGGATGCAGAATCTCAGCAGAGAGGGAGAGTTTGGGGGACAGGCCACTCTGCTGGCAGAGGGAATGCCGACCCAGCAGAGGCTCCCTGTGTAAGCCCTGAGATCACATCAATCTTTAAAAAGCAAAGAAAGAACACCAAGAGACCTTCTCTCCTGCTCCCAGCACGTCCCCTGGGGACCGCTTTGGCGGAGCGGCCGAGCCCTAGAGGACAGCTTGGATGGAGCCTCAGCTTTGGAAACTCAGTTTGAGGGCTTGAAGTTTGTGTTTACTCTGGCTTTTTTTTTCTAGCTGATTTGCATTTGGTTTTCATCACACACTGTCTTGGATCCCGCCTGGAATGTATGTATCATTTAGCAGCAACCAGAGAACAGGACCACCAAAAGGAAGGAAAATGAAACCCCCAAAGGGGGCTTGAAGAGGCACAATTGGAGAAAGGGCGAGGGCAGAGCGGGCTGGGGGCAGAGAGGGGCTGGGGATGTGAGTCACAGAGGCGCTAACAGTCTTTCCTAGTCCCCAAGGACCAGCTCCACCAGACTCGGATATCTGGAGGGAGAGAGAGAGAGAGACAGAGACAGAGACAGATAGAGCGCTCGGCTGAGCATGTATTCAGAGAGTGTATAAAAGAGAACTAACTCAAGAATCCAGCATCGGGGTGTCCCACCATCACTCAGACGGTCTGCTTCCCCACACAGGGTCCTGATTAGTCAAACTAGGCCATTTTCGGTGCCACTTAATCCCCTACGGTTGCCCTCCCTGCTCAGACCCAGACATCTGTTCCACATACTTCTCCCAGCTTCATCCTCCCATCCTTTAAGGGCCAGCTTTCTGTCACTTTATTGGAGAAGTCTCCCCAGATTCTCCAATCAGACTTCTACTGGGGAAGACCAAGGCTGGGCTCATCTCTCTCCTACGAGCATCCCTGGTGTTCCCTCCTACATCACTTGCATCCTCTTCCTCGAGTCAAGCCCTCCACTGGACTCTCAGCTCTCAGAGCACAGGAACCAAGCCTGGTTCAGCTTGGTGTCCTCTGGGCACCCAGCACATGGCCTGGTCCATGGTCAGGGCTTGGTAATTGTTGTCTGATAGGATTCACATTGCAGGGAATCCCTGCAATTTGATGCCATCTCTGGATGATCGGGTGACTTCACCAAAACATTTTCTGCACTTTTGGTGGGAAACTCTTGGAGGAAAAAAAAAGAGAGCCTGGGTCTCTCAGATTTGGTAGTGACATAAACCAGTTACAACAAAACCCACATCATTATGGGCAGAGTAAGGGTATGTATTTGCGGAGAGGAGTGGCGGGATGGGATTAAAGCAAGTGCAACATCCACACTCTTTGGCACTCTGAGTTTATAATTTCATTTCTGGTCACAAACTGGGAGCATTTGGCTTACTAAACACCATGTTTATATAGATTTTTGGACTGGGAAAGGGATTTCTAAGCCCATTCTCTGCTCTTGGAAGGGATGGATGTCACCCATGTTGCTGCATTCTAAGAAAGGTATTACAAGGTGTATTAGACAGGTCCAGCCAAGGGGACAGACACCCTTTATTTCCATAAAGGGATTTTAAAAAAGAAATTGGTTGCAAAGTTGATGGGAGCATTGACAGACCAAAGGAGACGAGGGCTGATGAGCCATTACCCCGCCCTTCCCCGGTGCTGTGCTGGCAGTGGCGGTGGGGAGCTGGGGAGGATGTTACCAGAGGGACCACCTGGAGGAAGCTGGGAACATGGATGACCTGACAGGTAGGGGCCACAGGTCTGTGTGGCAACAGCCAGGATGCTGTCTAAGGCGGAAAGGGAGAAGAGGTACTCTGACTTCGCCCTTCCTCCAACCCTCTGAACTCCTGCCATTGCTTTCCATTTGCTGAGCCTTCATTTCTCACTTCCTCCCTCCTTCCTTTCTTCCCTATTTTTGTCTTATGGGAAATTTTTTTTTTTTTTAGAACAGGGATAGTTTTTCCTAGTGCTTACTAATAGATCTAAATTTAAAAATAAAATTTAAAAGTAAAAACTACAGTGTCTGTGGTCGCCCTGAGGGCAATAAGGAACTCATGCCTTTTACTTCCTGACCTCAAAGTTCCCGTGGAAATCACAGATGAACTTCCCGTTCTTACTGAAGAGGTGGTGGAGCCTGGTAGGCAGGACTGTGGGTCCTGGAGACCAGCAACCGGGCCTAAGTTCCAGGTCTACTTAACCGGAAGCTCCTGGTCAGCTTCTCCATCAAGGGTTCTCGTGTGTGGAAAGGGAGAAAGGACCCTAGCATGCCTCCTGCAGAGGATTATTGTAAGGATTATGGAGTTAGCCCCCTCAAGGACCTTAGAACAGAGTCTGGCGGACAACACAAGAGCTCTTGTCCTGAGAAGATTCCACAGCGGCCCTGTGGTCTTCAGCCGCCTTCTGACAAAGCTTCAGAAAATAGAAAACCTGTTCCAGTCATCCTCCTTCTATGGAAATATTTGGACTTGGACATCCGATATTATTCATTTTCAGCCTTTATTCAAACACACACTATTTCCACCAGGGGAGTCGAATGCTGTCTTGGGCATTCTGCCGAATGTCCCCTGGTGAGAACCCGATTAAACTAGCAGCAGGAAGGAGGGAAGACAAAACAAGCCCCTCTTTTCTCTCACGATGGCATTTCAGAGCCTGCCACGCTCAGCCGCTGCCCCGGCACAAGTTGCTGCACCTGCCGAGCTAGGGGTCTGGACCTCAGCTTGGGACGCAGGAGCCCAGCGAGGCCAGAGGGACAGCGTGCCCTCAGGGACAGAGCCGCGTTAAATGCCTCCCCCCGGCCATTGGCTTGGCAGGCCCCGGCCATTGGCTTGGCAGGTTGGGCCTGTTTGTGTGTCTTTGAGGATCGTTTTCTGGAATCAGCTGCCCCACTAGTTTCTGTATGATCTTCCTTCTTTACCTTCTAAACTTTTAGTATATTAATTTCTGAAAAAAACTTGGGCTAGTGATCCCAGAAAGCTATATGGCCTTAGACTTAATGTATGAACCATTGAAACAAAAAGGATCATGTCAAACATATGCGTGTCAATGATTCTGTTCATAACATTGAGATGGAGCCTTGTGAAACCTTTATCACAAACTGTTTGTGTACCAAGAAGCTAGTGGACTTCTGCTTTTCAATTAGAAGTTGAAGTGTTTAAATGCAATTGAATTAACACTTCTGCAATTCCCTTAATTGACGTCTAGGGGAATGGAGCGATTTAACTGATGCCAGTTTTCATCCATGCATGATTTTTTTTCCCACGTTGGAAGTAAAACTCAGAGTTTCCTAGCTTAGAGGCAGAAACTAAACAAGAGCCAGAGTGAACTCTGGCAGTGACCTGTAAAGGGAAATTTGTTGAGGAGAACCTGGAGAGAAAATAAAGCTCAAAAGAGGCAGATATCCACTAATTAAAACTAATACAGGACATGAAAATCAAAGCTAATAGACGGTAGCTTTAATTCTTTAAGACTTCATATCCAAACGCTAGGTTTCAGGGCCAAGTCAATACTTGATGAAATATGAGTATTTGTTAAATGCACGAATCTCTATTACTTCCTTTTTAAATATGTGTACTTTCAATAAAGATTTAAGGCAGCTAATAGTACTGAATTTTCTTTTTTAAAAAACAAAGAAAAAATGGGAGCAATAAAGAAAATAAGGAAGGCAATTTCTGAGATATTTTCCTTTTCCACCATTCTTGAGTGCAAATGATCATATTACATTGTTATCTAAACATAAGCCGCCTTGCATGAGTAGGGAAAGTCTTTTCTAAAGCATCCTTCAGCGTTTGTTCTTCATCACATAGAACTGCAGGCTTTGTCAATTTCAATATGACATGTGGCATATCCGTTGTAGAAGAAGCTACAGATCACAGTCATCGAGATAAATGGTTCACTTCAACGTGATGAATTATATTGAAGTATTATAACAGCCCCAAGCCTTATATACAAATAGATATGATTTAAAATGCCATTTTCTTTTTTTATAAGCCCTATTTCTATGATTGATCATAAAAAGTAATGTAGAATATGAGTCTGCCAATTACCAGAAACTCTGTCCTTCTCAAAGCCAAGGTTAGAAAGGAGAGATTCTGACAGCTCACTGACATTCTTCTTTATAGTAAATTATGTGTGCGGTTGACTGTTCCTAATTTGGAATTATTAATTTATAAAATAAAGCCTTGTAGGGAGGATTCTTTATCACAGCTGACAATTAAGAAGCAAATACAGATAAAACTGTTGAGCCAACATAGGCCAGCCAGGATCCTTGGATTGCAGAAGGCCAGCCATCTCAAGGGCAGATGTGGTAAGCCACCCTGAGTGGGCAGAAGTCTCCTACACCAAGAGTCAGAAGACGACCTCTGCGTTCTCCCTCTTCGGGTGGGTAACATCAGTCATGTCTACTCCTACTGTTCTGTGTAAGAATCAATTGAGATCATTTTTATCTTGAAGCTATAAAGCACCATTTATATATTAGATGTGATGGTCACAGTGAGGACAGAAATATTGGAGATTCATTGCAAACTATGAAATGGATTAGTTTATCTTTGGTCTCTGTTGTGAAGGAATGCAAATCAAATAAACAGCCACTCTAAAGTGGAATCAAAATAATCCCCAAATCTCTGAAAATCAAAACAGTTTTGTCCAAAGTTCTGCAGCCGCAAAACACATCATTCCCTTGCGATCACTTTTGAATGAAAGATTATCAATCACCAGCAGAAATCTGTGGATGCCAGTAGCAAAATGGATGTTCTCAGTGGCACGTCACAATAGTATTTCATCTCGTTTCTAGATGAAAGTCATGACTTCATAAAAGGTGCCAAGGTGCATGGCTGTTGGCTTTCTGGCTCCAGATTAGATTTGACTTGAGTTTAGATTTTTGCTTGGCTAGCTATTAGACATAGAACCCTGGATGACTGACTTAAATTCCTTGTATGCCTCAGTTTCCTCATCTCTAGAATGGGGAATAATTGTGACTTGTGGGTTTGCTTTAAGGATGGGATGAGGAAACATGTAAAATGCTTAGTACGGATCCTAGCACATAGAAAAGACTGAAAGAATATAAACTATTACTACAAGAACTTGGAAGAAGAGGATGATATATTAGGAAGTGAATTATTAGCTAAGCAGAAGGTATCAATGAACAGATTTTTTCCCCCTTCCTTGGTTATAGTTTAATATAACTAATCAGTGAGATTTTAGCAAGAGATAGGAGATGTCTCGTGTGTTTTGGCAAGTGGTCCTATCAACAAAGCTCTAAGCTGGCATTTGAATGGGAGATTCAGTTCAGTTCGATTCAACAAACACTTGTTGAGTGACAAGTACTTGCAAGAACAATGTGAGTCTAATCTAATAGAGAGACAGACAAGTGAACAGATGTTTGAACTGCATGGTGGTGCTGCATCCGAGAATAGGTACTATCCAAGAGAGGAGGCTTTCTGGGTGGTTCGTAACAATGAGTTGGTCAAAGACCAATAAAAATGCCCTTCTAACTTATGATTGACATAAATTTGAGAGAGGTAGTTAGTGAAGTGGAAACAGACTCATGAGTCCGAAAGATTCTCAAAACCTGGAATTAGAGACTAAAGTTTAAATAATGAGATTTAATAAGGATAAAGTCTTACAAGCCTTGAAAACTAACCGGCCAAGAACAGTGGGGTGACAGCAGGTCACTTGAAAAAGTTCAGAGAGTTTTTAGCTGATTGGCACAAGCACAGTTTGAGGTAGTAGATTACATAATTGCAGAAAGTCTTGCAGCCTCAGACTCCATTATTAGAGGAATCACAGTATCACAGCTAAATAACGCTCTCGTTGTGTTCCCACTGTCCAGAGCACACTGGGCTCACATTTCAGTGATACATGTTTAGGAGGATATTGACCCATTTTAATACCTAGAGGAAGACATCAGAGTTGGCGAAGGAACGGAATGCATGACTTCATAGGAAACGTAATGGTCTGAAGATAGCTTAATGGAAAAAAATTTTGAGGACAAGGACTTGGTAGGTGGCTTGATACAGTTCAAGATTTTTCACATGGTCTCAAACTTTACAAGAAGTTAGAAGATGACAAACCTTAAATGTAAGGAAGGACATTCTAGAAGTTATAAATAAAATGGTAATGTTTGTGAAGAATGGAGTTTCCTGTCATTGGTTGAGTTGGATGAAATGATTAACTGTCAGGTAAATTGTAGAGAAATTTCTTTCATCAGCTGAGGAATCTCCTCTGACAGTTACTCTAAGACTCTGTGATTCTAAAAATGTCCTGGTAGCAGAATATATAGGTAAACAACCTGTGTAATTATTCTTTTCAGGGTTAGGGGTCAAAATATATAGTTGACCTTAAAATATATAGGTCTTTTCCATGCCCAAGATCATCAATTTGTTTTCCAGTCTGTATTTGCATTAATACTTGCCCTTAAAAAGTAATGACCTCTTCACACCCACTAGGATAGCAGTAAAAAGAACAATAATTTTAAAATAGAAAATAACTAGTGTTGGTAAAAACACAGAAAAATTCCTGATGGGAATGTAAAGTGGTATAGCTACAGTTAAAAAACAAAGGAGCTTGGCAGTTCTTCAAAGAGTTAAAGAGAAAATTACCATCAATCCCTCTCCTATAACATATACTCAAGAGCATTGAAAACATATGTTTATATAAAAAGTTGTACATGAGTGTTCATGTCAGCATGACTTATAACAAAGCCAGAAGTAGAAACAACCCAAGTTCCATTAACTGCTAAGTGTACAATAAATGATGTGTTATGATACAATGGACTATCATTCAACCACAAAAAAGAATGAAGTATTATAACGCTACAAGATGGATGAACTTCCAACGTACTAAGTGCAGGAAGCCAGACACCAAAGACCACATAGTACATGATGCCATTTATATAAAATAAATGGACTAGGCAAATCCACAGAGATAAAAAGTAGATTATTGGTTGCCAGAGGCTGGCGTGGGATGAGAGGACAGGGAGTGACTGCCAAGGTAGGGGTTTCTTTGGGGAGTAATGCAAACGTTATAAAATTAGTTTGAAGTGATGTTTGTGCAGCTTGGTGAATAACCAAAAAAAACCCCCCTGAACTATATACTTTAAAATGGTGAATTTCACATTATGTGAATTATATCTTAGCAACAATAAACAGTAAATAAACCACCAAATGTTATCAACTGTTTGGAATATTCTAGTTTCAAAATTAGAATATGTTTTAAAAATCTGACACATTTCAGTTTTTTCAATTGTTTCCAAAAGATACAGAAGTTTTTTTTAACATTTTTTATTGATTTATAATCATTTTACAATGTTGTGTCAAATTCCAGTGTTCAGCACAATTTTTCAGTCATTCATGGACATATACACACTCATTGTCACATTTTTTTCTCTGTGAGTTATCATAACATTTTGTGTATATTTCCCTGTGCTATACAGTGTAATCTTGTTTATCTATTCTACAATTTTGAAATCCCAGTCTATCCCTTCCCACCCTCCACCCCCCTGGTAACCACAAGTCTGTATTCTCTGTCTGTGAGTCTATTTCTGTCCTGTATTTATGCTTTGTTTTTGTTTGGTTGTTTTTGTTTTTGTTTTTTAGATTCCACATATGAGCGATCTCATATGGGTATTTTTCTTTCTCTTTCTGGCTTACTTCACTTAGAATGACATTCTCCAGGAGCATCTATGTTGCTGTAAATGGCATTATGTTGTCGGTTTTTATGGCTGAGTAGTATTCGATTGTATAAATATACCACCTCTTCTTTATCCAGTCACCTGTTGATGGACATTTAGGCTGTTTCCATGTTTTGGCTATTGTAAATAGTGCTGCTATGAACATTGAGGTGCAGGTGTCATCCTGAAGTAGATTTCCTCTGGATACAAGCCCAGGAGTGGGATTCCTGGGTCATATGGTAAGTCTATTCCTAGTCTTTTGAGGAATCTCCACACTGTTTTCCATAGTGGCTGCACCAAACTGCATTCCCACCAGCAGTGTAGGAGGGTTCCCCTTTCTCCACAGCCTCTCCAGCATTTGTCATTTGTGGATTTTTGAATGACAGCCATTCTGACTGGTGTGAGGTGATACCTCATTGTAGTTTTGATTTGTATTTCTCTGATAATTAGTGATGTTGAGCATTTTTTCATGTGCTTTTTGATCATTTGTATGTCTTCCTTGGAGAATTGCTTGTTTATGTCTTCTGCCCATTTTTGGATTGGGTTGTTTATTTTTTTCTTATTGAGTCGTATGAGCTGCTTATATATTCTGGAGATCAAGCCTTTGTCGGTTTCACTTGCAAAAATTTTTTTTGCTTTCTTTTAGCTCAGCGATTTTACCATGCTGTACATTTGTATGTTTTTATAGGTCTGCATGAAATGTGCAGTCATTTCAAAGCAACTCGTAAAATAAACTATGGGGATTGTTTTCTATTTTCTTCCCCGAGTTTCTTCTGACTCTTTCACTGTGGTTGGTGCTGAGCACCGCCATTGAGAGTGTAAATTGCTGATCAGAGAACTGTGAGAACTGGGGAAATCTGAGGGCTAGGGACAACTCAGGTGGGTATTGACGACCTCCAGAACACAGGTCAGGGAGCTGGGGACTCCAGGTAAAGAGAGAGCCAGAGATGGTGTTATGAGGCTTCACACTTAGAGAGAAAATTGACAAGGATCATCACTATTTCAGAGGAAGCGGCTCAGGACGTCAGTGTTGCTTTGGTCATTTAAAAGATGGCTGTTGGATTTGGGGATCTTTCTTCTGGATCTTTGCTAGTTGCTACAAGTACTATCACTACCTCTTAGGACCTTATAAACAGAAGGAGAGAGAAGTCTGTAACCCCTGTCCTCACCACTTAAACTGCTGGAGGGCAGTGACCGTCTACAGAGCTGGTGGTGTCTTCCGTGTCCAGACACAGTCCACATCTTGACATTTGAGTGGATGCTTTTAGATGATGACACCAGGAGTTTATGTGACGTTCATGAGGTTTCACTCCATGATTGGCTTACTTAATTTGGAACTAGCTCATGTGGATGCCACATAAATACTATTTCTACCTTCTTTTTTTAAAAAATTTACTTTATTTATTTATTTTTATTGAAGTATACTCAGTTTACAATGCTGTTATCAATTCTGGTGTACAGCATAATGTTTTAGTTATATATATATATACATATATTCCTTTTCATATTCTTTTTTTTTACATCTTTTATTGAGTTATAGTCATTTTACAATGTTGTGTTAAATTCCAGTGTAGAGCACAATTTTTCAGTTATACATGAACATACATATACTCATTGTCACATTTTTTTTGCTGTGAGCTACCACAAGATCATGTATATATTTCCCTGTGCAATACAGTATAATCTTGCTTATCTATTCTACGTTTTGAAATCCCAGTCTGTCCCTTCCCACCCTCTTTCTACCTCCATTTATTGTAGTTGATGAGAAGAAATTCAAGGCACCTTTTCTGAACTGAATCTAATCAGGGCAATTATTGTGACTCCACTAGATGGCGCACTCACGCTAGATCAAGACTTCCACATATAGATGAGGACAGTAAATCTCACCGGATAGCTTCATCAGATACTTAAGGAGCCGAAGTTTACTTGTTTTTTGTTTTTTTTTTTTTTTCCCTCAGAATTTTCCTGTGTGTTAGTAATTTATGTCTTCCAGATCATGTAAATACAGATGTGCTAGAATTAATCATCCAAATCAACTGTTCTGTGTCTAAGGCGGGTCTGTAAAAATGACCGCTTTGTTTTCAGTTCAAGTATTTTGACTATTCCTTTGCCACACATTCCTTTATTTTTCATACAGTTACATCAGTGGCCTGGGTCTCTGTTCTTTTGTACACATACTGATAGAGAGGAAAATTCCTACCTTTAATGTACTGGAAATTTTCTTTTATAAGACCCCGATTCCCTAGCCCTCTCAAAGACGTCACTCATTTTACTTTGCACTGTGTTAAGCAGCTCAGTTTTTGGAAAGATGTTAGAGAAAAGAAATACCCCAAGACACAAAGAAAATGATTGCTTTCTTTACTCAGCTTTATTTGTCTTTGTCTTTTGAAAAAAAGAGAAAAACAAAGAGAGAGAGAGACAGGAAATGTTTTATTCCCAGCCAGAAGCTGAACCAGCAAGATCAGGCACGTCAGTGAGACTGTCCTGTGGTTGCTGAGATACGCCGTCTCCCGGTATAGCCCCCACCCCCGCCCCAGCACCCCATCTAGAGTCAGACACACTCAGGCCCCCCGAGGAAAAGTTTGGAAGGACATCCTTTGGATCAAGTCCAGAGTCAATAAAGGGAACTCAAAGAAGAGACTTGGGCAAAAAGAGAGAAATGAGATTTCTTCAGCCTGAGGTTACAGTGCCACAGATGTGACCAGCAAGGGCTCTCTGGGTAGAAACTTGAAGCGAGAACGGCCTGGAGGCTTGAAGCCCTGATGGGGGCTGGGAGTTCCACCTCTTGGCTGGATCTCTGCTGCTGTCCCAAGAAATGCTTGAGTTTGGGATCTCATGCAATCTAAAGAAGAGATCCCTTGAGGTGGTGGTAGCCTCAGGAGTGGGTGGTGCAAAAGCACAGGAGACCCAGCCCAAGAAGGTGGAAGATGAATGGGATAAAGTGAGCTCATTTCCTGTGCTTTCTTCTCTTTCCTGATGGTGCTCGGTTTCCACAGGGAGAAGACAAAAAATAATAGCCTAAATCACAAAACAAGAATGTGATCTAGTTTCTTCTAGAAGAGGATGGAGAAACAGTCCTCAATGATGCTGACAAGGTTTTAGAAACTATTTATGTCTTACTGAAGTCTCCAGAGACGACCTTTAATTCTAGAAATATATGGTTAAAGGTTTTTTTTGTTTGTTTGTTTTTTTTGTTTTGTTTTTTACTGATTCAGTCCTTGGGATATAAAAAGAACCTTGTGCCATTTGACATTTATTAAGAGGTAGAGTTCTTTTAAATTTTGAATATATTGGATCAATTTGTACATAGTATTGCATTTTTAATAACCTTTATTTACTTTTTATTTTTAAGCCCTAACTTCTTTTTTTTTTTTTCCGATCCAGGTGTCATGTAATAAGTTGTGACATTATACAGTTGCACCTTAGAACCATGTTCTTGGGTTTTGGTGCTCTTATTATTTAAAAAATGATATGTTCTGTGAAAAAACATAAATGTGAAAGAAAGTAAGCATGGATTCAGTTTTGTAATAATTAAATGCAATTCCAGGATGGCAAAGATTTACACAGGATTTATACTTGGCATTAGTTATCACAAGTAATGCTGGCTGCGGTAACAAAAACCTGAATGTTTCAGTGGCTTAACAAGATAAAGGTTTATTTCTCACTCTCACTCAGCTCAACATGCATCTCGCAGGAGACGGGGAGGGAGCTCTGCTCCATGCATTCACTCAGGGATTCAGGCTTTTTCCAACTGGTGACTCTGCCATCTTCTAGTGCTGTGGTTTCCTCTACCTTTGCATTCTATTGGCAGGTGAGAGAAGAAGAATGGATAAATCATACTTCACTTAACTGCCTCTGTCTGGAGGTGACACACATCATTTCTGCTTACATTCCATTGATGAGAGCTAGTTTCAGGAATCTTTCCAGGAAGAAGAAAACCTGGATATTGGTCCAGTATTTACCACACATATATACCAGCAAGACAGAGTTTGATAAGATAGAAAACTGTTTGTTTTGGGGTAAGAAATGCATGTTCCACTCTTTGATGTATTCATCCCACAGACTCAGCTTACTCATGCCGGACCCACTCGGGCATGAGCAAGATCTAGCCTTGGGAAATAGCTTCCTATTTCTAGCATTTTTCAGATTAAGGAACCTTGATGAAGTTTTGACCAAGGGAGTTTTTCTATAAAACAACTTACATATTTTTTTTAGTTGGTTTAATCTAGTCCTTAAGAAAACAGACTTTAAGTCCTTTGTTAATGTGGCCAGCCTACAAGATGGTCCCCAGTGATACCTGCCTCCTGATATCCACAGCCTTGTGCAGTCTCCTCCCACACTGAAAGGGGCTGACTTGCATAACCAACAGGCACCATGAAATTGACAGTGTGACTTCATGGCCCACTGCAGCTTCCACCTTGCTATATCTTGGAGGAAGCCAGCTGCCATGTTGAAAGAATATTCAAGAAGCCACCAATCTTAACATCTTCAGAACAAGATCTATCACATCATATTACAAATGTTGGTGAAATGAAACATTAAAAAAAAGCTCCATGGAGAGATTCATCTGAGGAGGAAATAAGGTCTCCTGTCAACCACCAGCACCAG
Source organism: Camelus dromedarius (assembly GCF_036321535.1). Lineage (NCBI taxonomy): Eukaryota > Metazoa > Chordata > Mammalia > Artiodactyla > Camelidae > Camelus > Camelus dromedarius. The sequence goes on along the minus strand of NC_087441.1, from coordinate 14,232,398 downwards.
CCTGTGAGCCATGTGAGTGCGCCATCTTGAAATCAAATCCTTCAGCTTGTTAGTCCTTCAGATGACTGTAGCCCTGGCTGACCTCTTGATCATAATCTCCTGAGAGACCCCCAGACAGAACCCCTCAGCTAAGCCACTCCCCAATTCCTGATCCACAACAAATGAGTCAGATAATAAATGGTTATTGTGTTTTTAAGCTACTAAATTTAGGAGTAATTTGTTCTGTGGCAATAGCTAATTGATACAGTCTGTCTATAAAATCTGTTCTCCTGATGTGGAGTGGTGGTTAACAGTAGGTAAAAGGCAGGAGAGAGGACTCGTTGAGGCCATCCCATCAGGAAGAAATATATTCAGTTCAAATAGATTCCCTCTCTACTTTTTTAAAGCTCATAAAAATATTACCACTTCAACCAGGTTAAGTTCATTATTGCATAAATAACTTTAAGTAGATTGATTCTCTTTTCTCAAAAAGGTCATTAGTTAAGTAGAATATCATACATTTAAATCTTCACAAGAACCTTATCCTGGAGGTTCTTGCCATGTTTACAGATGAAAAAATATACTCTTGGAGAGTTTAAGCAGTCTGATCATGTTCTAAATAGCAGAGTCAGTATTCAGAATCAGGTTGGTGCAATTCTAGAAGCTGGAAGTTTCATCATGCTGGCTCTTAAGTCTACCTGAAGTCAACCAAGCTTCTCTGTCAAGAGTTGAGGCCCCAGGGTGAGGGGCAGGGTCAGTTTGGGAGTGTGGTATAGGCGGGGCAATGAGGCTTCAGTTTTCAGTTTGAAGTCAGTTGAGCACAGTTCAACAACTGTTTACAAAGCACCAACTTGGTATATTGGCCCCACAGGTCCTCCTGGCCTGTGGATTCTTGAATGATGATGATGATGATGGTAGTGCGATGCTACCGTATGTCAGATACTATCCTAACTCGTTCACATGTGCTGACTCACTTCACCCTCACAACAACCCTCTGGCAGGAACTGTTGTTAGTGCTGTTTGACTGATGAGGCACTAATGCAAAAAGAGCTGAAGTACCCCTCCCAAAGCCACTCCGCTAGTAAGTGGTGGAGCTGGGACTCAAACCCAGAGCGGCTGACTACAGAGTCGGTGCATCTAACCTGTGCTATGGACTTTTCCAGTTGCTTCACTGACAGGGTCAGGTTTGTCTTATATCTGCTGGTCTAGTGACAAGGCATTTTGTTATAGCAACCTGGACTGACTAAGACATTCCCCAACTTGGATGCAGCCAGAATCAGTCTTCAGAGACTGCCAAGTGGTCCGTGCTCATGCAGGGCAACATGGTCTGCTAGTTGCAATGCGGAGAAGAATCTCCTGGGGTGCCTGCTTAAAATGCAGATTCCCAACTACCCCCACCCCCAGGCCATTCTCAGCCTGTAGGCTTGGCGTGAGGCTGGTGATTCTGGGGCAGAAGACACCTCTGGGGCTTAGAAGAGCTCTGTAGCAGGGAAGTGCCCCAGCCCCTTAACGAGCCCCACCTTTGAGGGTTTCTTCTCCTTCCCAGAGCTCTCATCTGTTCCAAATACCTTTCATGCTTTCCACAGTTACTGTTTCCTTCTTTCCAGATCATGTGACTGTCTGGTACAGAGTGCAGTCCACACACTCCTTTCTCACAATGGTCTGCTTCCCCACCAGGGTCCAGGCAAACCAGGGTAGACAGCTCAGACATCACCCCAGAACACTCATCTCCACTCGGTGGCCACGCAAAGCCTGGGCCCTGACCCAGCTGGGATCACTGGGCTGGACCCCGAAGCCCAGGGTGGGGGAGGCTCCAGCCCTGTCCCCGGGGACTTAGTTGCTAGTAGGAAGTCAGGCAGAGAAGCAGGTCATTTCAAAATCCTATGGGAAGAGCTGAAAAAGAACATGAACTGGGTCCTGTGGGAGCACGGATGAAGGATTTTTTGCCCAACACCTCTGATGTTCAGAGTTTTCTGAAGAAGATAGCAATTCCTGACTAGTCGAGGTCAGGAATTGGCCAGCCACAACCTGTTAGCCAAATCCAGGCAGCTCCTGGGTTTCATACAACCCCGTGGGCTGAGAATAGTTTTTACATTTTTATATGATTAGAAAAAAACATCAAAAGAAGAAAACTATTTCACAACATGTGAAAACGATAGGAAACTCCAATTCTCTGTGTCTCTAAATCAAGTTCTGTTAGAACACAGCCATACTTATCTATTTACCTATTGTCTGTGGCTGCTTCTACGTTGAGTAGCTACCACAGAGACTGTGTGGCCCGCAAATCCTCAAATACTTACCCTCTGGACCTTGAGAGTGAATGCGTGCTGACCTTCAGTCCAGGCAGAAAGGACAAGGTGGGCAGAGGTATGGGGTGAGAAAACCCAAAGTGTCGATGGAGAGCCACTCGCTGTGAGCAGCGTTATCAGAGCAAGGAGGGAGGGCAGAAAGGGAGATGAGCTGGGGCCACATCATCGGTGGTCATGGTCCCCGCTTGGGCACCGTGCCATGTGTGATGGGGAGTTTTGCAACCAGGGAGACGCAGCGTAACAACCAAGCACTGAGGCCCAGGTGGGGAGAGGCGGCGAGTAAGCCGCTGAACACACGGAGCGGCTGGAGGCCTAAAGGTGGAAGAAGGGTACAGAAAACAGGGGAAAGGAGCCAAGGACGACAAAGGAAACCCCACTTGGTAGGCAATTTTGCAGAATAGGAGCAACTGCAGTAACCCAGGCGTGACTGTCACGCCGTCACTGCCCTTTCAGATGCTTAGTTCAAATGAATAAAGGCCTTACCTTTTTATTTATTTTCCAAGCCCATCATGAGTATCTCCAGTGGGAAGTTATCCTTTTGCATTTTCTCAGATCAGGGACTTGAAGATACGACGATGTACCTAAAGGCACCGTGTAATCGGCAGGGCACCGTAGAAATGGCAGCTGCTATAGATCTGCTGAGCCAACATTAGGGCCAGACCACGGCAGGACACTTTAGACAGTTAAATAGTGTCTTTTCTTCAATACATCTCACCATTTGCAGCGTATCCTAGAGGTGCTTATTCTTATTTCACTCTGTGTGGCTCTTGGAGTGACTTCCAGCATGTGGCTGTGCCCACGAGTTACCAGTTTGGCAAACAGGTTCATTATCTCTGGGCGTTTGTCTCTGTTCAGGAAGAACCAGCACCACTGTGATGCACTGGATGAACTCTGGGTAATTACACTCGCTGTTTGGGGTGGGGGAGGTGAAAGACCCAAGACTAGTCCAGCTTCTCTTTGGTAATTCATCAGATGGCCTTCCGGTAAGAGGGGAAGGACAGGAACTGCGGGAGGATGGCGAGGAAGGATGGAGCACATCAGAGCATCTCTGTAACCTCAGCTAGACTCAGGGAGCACCGAGTCTTGGATATTAAATCAAGCAAAATGGTGAGGGAGCCGCATGAGATGCTTTCTCAGCGCTATTTTGCCTTCATTTACCTTTTTGGGGAGGGAATGAAGTCAGAATTATTTTTAAATAAGAAAGATGATAAAAAACCAACCCATTAAAAGGTACAAATTAAATATTCATAAACACAATCCCACATCCTTAACGGGCAGTCTTCCACGAGGAGGTGGGCGGTCTCCGTCTTACTCAGGGGAGGGACATCAGTCTCACTTGGAGCCACGCACTGGTGGCCGTCTCCTGTCCCGCCTCCACATCCCATGTCGCCAACTGTCCTCTGTCCTTGGAGCCTCAGCACTATCTGCTGTGTTTGTTTCTTTGTTTGTTTTTCTTTTTCTTTTTACTTTTTAGATTTCCTTTTTAAATCATTGCCATAAATGCAGACAAACCTAAGTTGGCTGAATTGGCCATTTCCCCCAACCCCAAAGAGCAAATTCTCAGCATTTATTTCTGGGAAGAAGGCAGCAGAAAAGCAGGCTCAGGACAGCGAACATAAACCTATGGGTGTGTTTTGAATTGACAAGGGAATATGGTAACTCCACTGGCCATGAAAACCAGTGACATCAGACCAACCCCTGTGACCCTTCCCACCACAGTTAAGAGGTGAAAGATGGTTTCCAAAAGCTCAGTCTACTGGGGAAGAGGGTTTCAGTCACCCAAGTGGAGGCCCAGAATACATGTCAATTAACAAATGATTAGACAGAGATCAAAGGTACTAAAGGACTATTTAGAACCTCTTTCTTCTTATAATGACCTGAAAGCAGGACCAGCCACAAGGTTTGTGAGGCCGGTACAAACTGAAAAATGCAGGTCCATTTCTCAATGCTGTCCAAGACTCCTAGAGCAGAGCATTAAACCAGGAGTAGGCCCTTTTGGAGTGCGGGCCCTGGGCAACCGTACAGGTGACATGCCTGTGAGAGTTTAAGGCAGCTTTCAAAACGTATCTAACTTTACTCAAAGAGTTAATTCACCCACTAAACATTTGTCTTGTAGAGAAAAATGAAACTGTCTTGGAATAATTTTTCTTTAAGCTTGCAGAGGAATGAATTTGCCTCTGACATATATATTGAATTAGTTAAAATGGACTCTTGAATGTGAGATGCTTATGCTGGGGTAGAGTTGTCCAGGCCAGTCTGAGTACCACACGCGTGTCTGCAAATGTCCCCACATTGGCAGGGTTTAACACACTTTAGAATTGTATTGCTTTTGTATTTTTTTTTTAAAACCTTTGATATGAGGGTTTTTGAAAATATGCTTATATATTTAGAAATCCCACTTCCTTTGGTGCTTTCTCCTTTAATAGAAATGCATTCACTGCCTTCTGCTTTTATACTCAAAAGCTGGGGCTATTTAAGCGCTTTATTGGAAAACTGTCTCACTGAAGTTAATTGACAAGTCAGTATGAGGAGCAATTAGTGATTTGAACTACAAGATGAAGCGTCAGTTGATAACACAAATCTTTCAAGTTTTGAGAGCTCTCATGGATCAGGTTAAAGGAAGCAGCAGCCCTGAAACTGGAGGAGGAACCTGTCTTCCACAAAAGATCGGGAGACACTGAGGAGCTCTTGGGAGAGGCCAGCGCAGGAGGGTGGGTCCCAGAGCAGCTGACCAGGGAACACACAGAGGTACCAGATGGGCAATCAGGCTGGTCACCCTCCCTGGGTTCCCATACCTACCTTCACCCCTGGGCCAGGGAATGAATAGAGTGCTAGGCGCCAATCCGGAGCAGCACTCAGGACAGAGAGAGAGGGAGACCTGAGACAGGTAAGAGGACAAGCCACACCCCCGGAGTACATTTCAGGCAGTCACTGCACTGGGGGTGCCTGCTAAGTGACCGAAGTCATTCACGTGGCCACGCCCAAAGCCAGCCTCCGGGGAAGCACGCGCTGCCCCGGCTGGCTAGAGCTCTGCACGGTCATGTGGTCAAAACGAGTAGACTGGAGAACAGTCCTGACGGCTGATCGGGCAGCCAGGCCGACGCCTGCCCTCCTCAAGGGGGTCTTTCACCAGAGGCCCTGCTTCCATCCCCAACTCGTGTTCACAGACTTGGACATGAGTGTGGCTAATATAAGCCCAGTGCTGGGAGAAAGGACAGGAGGGCCTCAGGCTGTGGTGGAAGAGAGGAAGCCGCCTGTGGTGAGGCTAGAGGAGCAGTTCTGGTGAGTTCTGCTCTCCAGCTGCAGTTCCTGCAGCTGCAGGTAACCCTGAACACCGTCCCCAAAGACCGGTTCTAACTGCTCAGCCCAGTGAAGGGTCTCAATCCTGCCACAGTGACAGGAGGGGAGTGGGGAGGGGCTGGGGGAAGGACCAGAGGGAGCCTCAGGAGCAGCCCCGGGGCCACGCTGAGTGAGGGTGTCTGGGGACAGGATGGAGCCTCCGGAAGTCCGGAGGGTGAGGCCTGTGTTCGTTGTCATCCATCCCCCAGGTCCATGAAGGTCCTCTGCCTGCTGGAGCCGGAGTGGAAATAGGCCTGGGTGAGGAAAGAAGGTTTTGCTCACAAGGCTGAGGTGCCAGGTGGCTCCTAAGGGAAAGTTCCGTAGTGGACAAGATGCAAGTAGATTGGAGAGGGGGAGCCTGGAAATACCCGGGAGTCAAGAGCACTGGAGCAGGAAGGTGCTTCGGAGCTTCCGTGCCAAGCCCAGGGCTGAAGAGGTAGCTGTGCAGGGCCCCGGCTCACTGGGACGAGGACGCCATTTTACCGGTGAGAATCACAGGGCTTGTTAGGAATCCACGAGAGGCCACTTCTGCAGTGTTTTTGGGTTGTGCAGTCCACTCATTGGAATTGTTTTTTCAAATAATTATTTTTAAATTAGATGACCAGCCGGTGCCCTGGGCCCTTAATCAATAATGCTTGGACCAAAGAACCATATGAACCAAGAATCAGGATCTAGGGCTCGCACATTTCTTCCAAAGAGCGAATAACCAATTTATATGTGCGTGGTGTCTTTAAATATTTGCATTGGGCCGTGCAGAGTTAGGGGATTCCTGCAGGCCGAGACCTTGTGGACTGTTGTCCTGCCGGAAGAGGCTGCAGCTACAACAATGACCAGAAGATCAGCTGTTGCTCCAGCCTTGCCCTGCTGGCGGGTCACTGAGCTGGCGGCCAGGGGTGCGGGGCTCAGGCGGGCGGGGCCGGACCCTGCCCACGCGGGACGCTCCGGGGCTGCGCTGCGGAGGGAGAAGCGCCGATGTGAGCACGCGGGCTATTACTCAACTTAGACCCGCCCCGAGGGGTCAATGTTAATATATGCAAGACATCATGCTGCCTTACCTCCGTTCACCCCCCTCCCTTTTGAGCACAGACTGCAAAAGGCTCCTTCTTTGATCCTGGATTTTTTTTTTTTTAATAATAATAATAATGTAGAAAGAGAAGCAGGAGGGAAGAGTACGTATATGTTTTGTAGGTTCTTTGGCATATACTATAGAGTTCACAATTTTAAAAATGTTTCAGGATGGAAAGATGATAGTCATGGGATTTTGACGGAGATCCCTGTGGGCAGGTATCTCTTTTCCTCCCCGGGGGCAGCCTGCTGGGGAGGGCAGAGCTGGCCGTGGGCCCCGGCCTCAGCTTCTCTCTGTGGAGTGAGGGGCTCGGCCGGGTGGTCTCTGAGGGTGCCCCCTGCACAGCGCTAGCCTCCTAGGGTTCTAGACTCCTGGCTCCCTTTCCATCAAGGGCACTCATTTTGGTGGGGCGTGGGGGGAGGAGTTTTCGGTTTATTCCTGAATAACACTTAGGTTTATTCTAACGGAACCAACGGCTCCAAAGTGAGAAGAGCACCTCATTTATTTGTCCTGAGTGCCTGTGTTCATGTAAAAGGTGTGGGGCAGGTGAGTCTGGGGGACGTGGACACCCTGTGGTGGTCTTCTGGTGGTTACTGGCAGGTAGCCAAGGGCCTTGTCCCTCTAAACCTGCTCATGCCACCAGGGATGGCTTCCTTCTCCGAGGGCAGCACTTCTGAGTCACAGGGGCTTTAGGACTCCACTTTCCTGTCCTGAAGCCCGATGCACGACTCGAATTTTCCCTTCTAGAAGAAGATAAAATCTACAGCCTAACTCTATAATTTGGCATTGTATTAAACTCAGCATTTCTACCTCAAACTGAATTTAGAAAACAAAGTATTTAAATTCACATTGATGAAATCTGGTTTGCCTACAATAACAATTTAGAAGAATCCAACCCTGTTCTACCTTAGGCCTTGTGACAATAAGCATGAAGTGGTTCAGAATCAAACCCTGCAGCCAGGAAGGGTGATGGACAAATAGCTTTATTTAGGGAGAGCCACAGTGCTGAGATTTCTGTCTCCAAAGGGATTTATTGTTTAGTTTGGACCCAACCTGGAAGATACCCACCAACAAAAGAGGAGTTCAAGAGTGCCTTACCTTGTGCTGCAGTACAGACAGAACAAAAGGAAGCTGGTTCAAAAACACAGCTGCTCAGATTAGAGGAGACAATTGAAGGATCATTCCCTAGATCCTTCTAGACACCATCTCCTAGCAGTAGTTTCATGTATCTGGAGAAAACTCTAATTCCAAAAGATACATGCACCCCAGTGTTCGTAGCAGCACTGTTTACAATAGCCAAGACATAGAAACAACCTAAATGTCCATTGACAGATGACTGGATAAAGAAATTGTGGTACATATATACAGTGGAATACTACTCAGCCATAAAAAGAATGAAATAATGCCATTTGCAGCAACATAGATGGACCTAGAGATTGTCATATTAAGAAAAGTAAGTCAGAAAGACAAACATCATATAATATCATTTATATGTGGAATCTAAAAAATGATACAAATGAGCTTATTATGAAACAGAAATAGACTCACAGACATAGCAATAGAAAACAAACTTATGGTTACCAAAGGGGAAAGCAGAGAGAGAGGAGGATAAATTAGGAGTTTGGGATTAACAGATACACATTACAATATATATAATAGGTAAACAACAAGGACCTACTGTAGAGAACAGGGAACTATATTCAATATCTTGTAGTAACCTATAATAGAAAAGAATGTGAAAAAGAAGAGATACATATTTGTATAACTGAATAACTTTGCTGTACACATGAAACCAATATAACACTATAAATGAACAATAAAAAATAGCTGAAAAGATAAAAAAAAAAAAAAAAGAAAACAGCTGTTCAGATTAGAAGAGACAATTGAAGGATCATTCCCTGGTAAGAGACACCATCTCCTAGCAGCAGTTTCTGCTGGCTTTACAGCAGAATTTCCTAAAACATCATCCATAGTTGATGTTTTCAGTTCTCCATCTCTCATTCTCTTCTCAATTTCTAGCAGTTTTCATCTGCACCTCTCCATAGACACCACCCTTGACAACATCCTACACCATTTTTACCTGACCAAGTCCAGTGGACAATTCTCAACCCACATTCACTTGACCTCTTAGCAGCATCAAACCAGTTGATTATGTCTTCTTAAACACTTGACTTCCAGGCCACCACACTGACATTATCTTATGTTAATCTCCCTGGTCTCTTCTCCCTAGTCTTTGTTGGAGTGCTCTCAAACTCAGTCCTCAGCCTTCCCAAGGCCATTCAGCAATTGCCATGGGTTTAAAAATCATATATAATTAGTGGTTCCCAACCTGATATCTGTAATCTTGACCTCTCCCTTGACCTTGGACACCTGCCAACTTGACTTCACTTCTTGCATGTCTAATGGGCATCTCAAGTTGAACATGGCAAAACCAGAACTCTTGATTCTTTTTCTAATATCCACCCTAAACCCAGCCTTCTCCATATCACCCCATAGCACAGGCATTATTCTCAAAAGGGATTAAAAGTGATGTGAAAACCCTTCACGGATCTTTGCCTGTAGATTTCATGAAATTTCTGATTCATTGCCAGTAAAAGAATCAAAATGTGGTCTAGCCCAGAGAGAGGAGTTATTCCTAATTTTAGTAGACTCTAAAACATAAACACTCAATTAGTATGTATTGAAATGAATGAGATGTAGGGAACTTAAATAGCACCAGAGGGCTTCAGGGCCTTGCTTATCTGGGTAGACATTTACCAAAATATCAGTTTTCAGAGATTTAAGAACCTCTCTCTCTCTCTGAGCTGGTTCTGTGGATACTTCTCTGCTTGAACTCCTATCCCTGAACACACACATCAACAGATGGACTGTAAAGCTGTGATCCTGGATAGTAGCTTGAATTTAAAACTGTAGGTAGAATACATTTGGCTCAGCATACACCATTTTCCCCTAAATTCAAAACACTTAGAGTTGACCACTTGGTTCCGTTGCTTTTCACATGGCTTGAAAATGACCTCTGATGAATGTTGGGAAAAGATCGGGGATTGTATGTTGTCAGTTTCTCTCTCCCCACAAAATTGCATGAAAGAGGCAAGGTCATATATGGAAATGATCAATTTATGTCACCTCTAGATTAGCTTATGAAATAACGTGGACAATATCAGTGTCAGATTGATATTCTTTTTTTTTTCTTTTAATTATTCAATTACTTACACCCTTGATGTCATCTTCCTTTGAGGCACAATCCTTTTAAATAACCCAAATAGATCTTAATAATAAAAATATTGGTGATGGCAGAATGAGGCAGAGAAATCAATAATGAAAGAGTGGTGTGAAGTCATTAAGGCTGAAATCATTTGCTTATAAATAAAACTCATTACATGCTAGAGAGCTACATGTTCCTTTCTGAGATACAATAAAGGGCTGGTGACCCATGAGTCAGACTCTGTCGACAATACATAAGAAGGGAAGTCAACTGCTCTCTTCACTTGGACCCACCTGGAACTAATGAGAGGCCAGAGCAGGACCGGATGTGATGAGGAAGAGGAGGAAGAGCCAAGGACAAAGCACAGGAAGCATCTCTAATCTCTGCTTTGACACTTACACACATAATATGTGTGTTCATGTCTGCATACATGCTTTCACATTTATATACAGAGTATATACACACACATGTATACATATATGAACAAATATACACACATGGTTTATACTTCAGAAACATTACAGATTAAACAGGGTTTTTGAGGACCATAAATCATCATTTATCTCAAGAAGTGCCACACACACAAGAGACAACTCAATACATTGCTACATACCTGCATTATTTAATATTTGTACTTAATCATAAAGGTTAACACACTGCATTTGATTGCTCTGCTCCTATTTTGGTTGGTTTTCCTGAGAATCTGTATTTAGCCAGGGGAACTGCACACGTATGTGCTTCCTGAACTTAGTAAAAGAGAAGCATTAAACAGAAAGGCAGTTGAGGAGGACAGTGAGTACACGGTGTTGGCAGCTGTAGCGTGGACTGATTGGAAGGGCCAGCTGAATTCTGAAGGTATCACTTTTGAGAACAGCTTCAGAGCTCTACTGCATGATTCTATTTTAGAGAGTCTCACCGCAGGATGTCTGGGCCACAGGAGACTGCAGTCTGGCCATTACGTTTTCCTCTTATTTTCTTGTGTATTACCTCATTTCAGTCATGGGGCATCAAGACAATGGCCATTTCTATCTTTACTTTATGCACCAGGTAGAAACTGTAAAGTTATATTGGTTGGTCTTGCTTATGAGTTTTAGCTCAAAACTTGGAATTATATCATGGTGGCATCTCTGGGGTCACTGGGGTGAAAAGAAACAAAGAGGGACGTGAGATAAGGCTTTGGGGCTGGAGCCGGTAGAGAGGATGGCAAAAGCGTAACTGGAGCCTCTCCTTTACGGCTCCACCCTGAGTAGAAGGTCTTAGGAGAGAAAGAAGAAGAGAGATCCTGTTTCCAGGAAGAGAGAGCATTGTTAATCCCTACACTGAGAGAGCCTGTCTCAGACTGGACCGTCATAACTGTGATGTGACATTCAAGCATGTCTTGTCATCTCCCTGGGCTGCAGTTTTCTCCTGAGTAAACCGAATGGGTACCCATGGCAGACCCTGTTGGTTGTTCACCCAATAACTCTGCCCTTTCCCTTCATCTGTGGGAAACCTGTTTCGTTCTGGGCCTGGCGTTCAGCCCTAGAGCATGAATCAGATTGGTGTGAACCAAGCTTAGAAATCCTCCCTTTCCAGCGTTTGGTTTAGGGGTGTGTACACGTTAAATTGTTTCCCCACCAGAAAGACACACTGGAGTTTTAACCCTCGGTACCCGGTCCCTCAGAAGGTGACCTTATTGAAGACAGGGCCTCTCCCATGATAATCAAGTAAAAACAAGGTTGGGAGGGTGGTCTCTAATCCAGTCTGATTCGTGTCCTCAGAGAAAGGGGAAATCTGGACACAGAGACAGACATGCGTTAGAGGGAAGACAGTGGGGAGAGACACAGGGAGAGGACAGCAGTGGACAGGATGAGGAGAGAGGCCTGGGACAGATTCTCCCTCATGGCCCTCAGAAGGAACCAGCCTTACTGACACCTTGACTTCGGACTGCCGGCCTCCAGAACTGCGAGATAATACATTGCTGTTTTTTGAGCCACTCAGTGTGTGGTCCTTGGTGATGGCAGTCCCAGGACACTAACATGGTATGTCCTGGTCCAGGTGCACCAACAGCACATGCGAGTTTCAGTTGCCCCACATACTCACCAGCACTTAATAATGTCAGTTCTGTATTGGTTTGGTTTGATTTGATTTTTTGTCATTCTAATATAGTGGGATCTCACTGTGGGTTAAATTTGCATTTCCCTAATGACTAATGATATTGAGCATCTTTTCATATACTTATTTGCCATTTGTATATCTTCTCTGATGAAGTGTCTACTCAAAGCTTTTGCTAATTTTTAAATTGAACTGTCTTTTTATACTGAATTTTTTTAAAATTGAAGTATAGTTGATTTACAATGCTGTATTGGTTTCAGATGTATATAATAATGATTCAGTCATATAAAAATACATATGTTATTTTTCATTATAGGTTATTACAAAGTATGGAATGTAGTTCCCTGTCCTATACTGTAGAACCTTATTGTTTATCTATTTTAAATACAGTAATTTGTATCTGTCTTGATATTGAGTTTTAAGAGTTCTTTATTCTGGACACAAGTTCTTTATCAGATCTATGATTTTGCAAATGTTTCCCCCCCATACTTGACTTGTTTTCTTCTCCTTTTCTTAAACAGTGTTTTCTTAAAGATCAGAACGTTTTAATTTTGATGAAGTTCAATTTATCAATTTATGGGACGTGCACGTTTTATTAGATCCAGTCCCTTCTGAACTGGTTTTATGTTTCAGTGGCTGGCAGCTCCCAGGCTTTCATGTGGTTTCAGTCCTCCCTTTCCACTTACAGCACTTTCTCAAATAAATGAAAAGTAAGTCATCGAATAAATCATACTGAGCAACTCAGAAGTTACTGCGTGTACAGCATCTTCGCCTGTCAAAGTCTTGACGAAGACCTGGGAAGAACAGAACAAGAAGCAGCAAAGCCACAATAGGGCCTTTGCAAAGAATGGATCGCCCTTTGACTGCTGCACCCATCCTAAAGTTTGTAATAAAAATGAGATAGCACACACAACTTAGGGGGCAAAAATGAACTGTAATCTAAAATAAGAAGAGTTAAGAACCGAAGTGCTAGGTAGCCAATAATGTCACTCACAAAGATAAAATCACTCTGTAATGTTGATCTTTGTAGATTTGCTTTAACATCTCAACTTCCCTATGTAACACGAAGGGCGTGTGTTTTTAATGACATGAAAACTGATGCTGAGGAAAGCGATTAGTAAATTCCTCATCTGATTATCTGCTCATTTTGTTGGTCTTCTACTTTTCAAGTTCAACCATTGTTTTGGAAGGGTAACAACGTCATAAAAAAAGATTTTGCTTATTCAACATTATCACCTAGGATTATATCATTACTCTTATTAAATCCTAAAATGATTTTTAAATAATTTAAAAATCTCTAATACTTCATATTGAGCTATTTATTATTTTGTTTTCTAATTAGCTGTGATCATTGAAATATGGTCTTGATTGTTTCACATGGATAAGGTAAAATTCTTGTTATCCTCTTAAAAGATCATCTCAGTGTTTTGGTTAAAACTGTTTAGTTTGAGAATATCTTTTATCTCCTTTTCAAATTTACTAATAACCCATTACATGCCAAAATAACACTGAATCTAGAACCTAATAGAAAATTCCATGTGTTTTAGAGTCTGGTGAAACACAGATTAATATATAATAGATCTATAAAAAATGGAACTTATTATGTTTATTTATCACTCCAGAAATATTTCCCAAGCACTTACAAAGGTCAAATACTGTTCTAGTTGCAGGAGGTGTAGTAATGAACAATAACTATTCTTTTCCCTACAATCTGGAGGTTGTGGTCTAGTGTGAATACAGCAGTAAACAATAATCTCACAAGTAAATGCTTAATTACAATATATGATAAATGATAGTTGTCATGATATGAGAGATCTCAGAGTAGAGAAGGTTTTTCTTAAAAAAAAAAGTTTGGGTTGAGATCTGATTAAGAGTAAAGATTAACAGAGAAAGGATGGTAAGGCAAGTAAATATTCCAGGCAGCAGTAATAGCATATGCAAAGGCCCTGTGGCATGTTCTAAGAAGGCTCAAGATTCTGGAGCAAAGAAAGTGTAGGAGAGACTAAGGTAAAAGTAGGGCATGTAGGGCCTTTTAGGTCACATGAAAGATTCTTCTTTAAGAGGAACGGGAAGCCATGCGTCAAGCCAAGAAAGGGATATTAATGTGTGGGTGCGATGAGATTTTTCACTTTGAACATGAAGAATGTTACTGAAGACAGGAAAAAGTCACCTAAGGAGGACCAGTTAAGAAGCCACTGAAATAACTCCAGTGAGAGGAGATGGCTGCTTAGATTGAAGTTGTTGCTGTGGAGACAAAGAGGTGTGTGGAGGTTTGGAAGAACCGTGTAGATAGATTGAAAATTGAGGGCTGAGGAATGGGGAGGCCCTAGGCTTCTGCTTATAGAACTAGAGGGAAGAGAGTGTCTATTAGTCAGGTGAGAAACCCTAAAAGAGGAACAGGCTGGGTCAGAAGATCCGGAGGTCATCCTAAAGCAGTTTCAGTCAGGTTGAGTTTGAAGTCTCCCTAATGGAAATCACGAATAAGCAGTCAGACCTGTAGGTCTGGAGTGAGAAGAGGGGATGGGGCTGGAGATGCAAATTTAGGACAGCCTGGGGTATTATCGTTGAAAACTCAGGCAGGCATGGAATCATCCAGGGCACATGAGCCAGGCAAGAAGAGGGGACGTGGGCAGTGCCCTGAGGAACTTCAGGCTCGTGGCTGTGAGAGGAAGAGAAGCTTACTCTGGTCAGCCAGAATCCATGGGGAAAATCTGGGGAGTGATGACAGCGCGCAGTCCACTGCATTGAATGCTGCCGAGGAGTCAAAACTTGAAAAGTACACATGAAACTTCATGACCCAGAGGTTTTTGCGGCTGGTTTTAATAGGATGATGAGGGAAACAAATAGCCAAATGGTTGAGTGGTGAGCAGAGGGGGTGGCAAATGGAGACAGTGAGTGAAGACAGCTCTTGAGAAGCTTGGCTCTGAATGAGAGAAGGAAGTTGGAGTCAGCAGAAGGGATACATGTGGTCAAGGTTAAACTAATCAGTAAATCATATTAAGAATGACAGGTGAAGATATTGAAAGACCATTGCATGCAACTAAATATCTGAAAAATGTTTTATAAAATAATTCAAGTTCATGCCTCAAAATGCATACAATTCCACTTCTATTTCAGAGGTTTTTTAACCTATTTTTAACGAAGCAGAATTCTTTTAATAACTGAAGTTCCACTTATAATCCCAGCCTGCAAAACAGATAAAAGCAGAGGTGGTTCTGATGACACCTGCGTGGAACCCTAGGCTCCTCTCAGTCCAAACCAATGCCTTCTCCAAAAGTGTACATTTGCAAAAGTGACACCTGTTACTAAATGGGTACTCAACAATGATGTACTTTTGAAATGGGTTATTTGAGGCAACCTGCAAAGATACATAAAATACAAAAGAATTAAAGAAAGGAGAGAATCAGAGCAAAGCTGGCTGTCAGAGCAGCACACTGAGATCTGTGCCAGCTGGTTCTGTACAGCTGCTGGACAGGCAAGAATTTTGTCTCTAAGTTTCCCCAATAGCCAAAGCAAAATAATATACAAGCTTATTCACAAGAATTCACAAGAATCCCAGCATCCTTAAGGTAAGGTGCCCAGCTGTTCAGGGAAGTAGCTTTTTATGATAATAAGACTGGAGAAAAATGTCTCCTGTGAATTCTCATATGGGAGGGAACAAGATGTATGGGTAACATCTTCAACAATGTCTTATTCAATAGATAGAGTGACAAATTTTGTGCACCTGTCTCTTCTGTTCCTCAGGAGGCCAATGGAACAGCATCAAAGTGTCATGGAACAAAAGCAGTGTTTGTGGGGTTAAGGGAGTGCGGCAGAGAGAGCAAACAATTTCTGAATATCCAACGCACAGCCCTCTAATGGTGTTGCAAGTCTCCCCCCACTCCCCCTTAACACACTTGCTTACCTTCTTTAGAAAAAAAAAGCAAAATCATTTCTTTATTGTTTTTCATCTTACGAAAGTAATGCATATTCTTTACAAAAGTGTAAACAATTCTGAAATATAAAGCACAAAAAGAAATCCCATCCCTCAAAGATAACCATTGATTTCAGCTTAAGTATATTCTCCTGAGATTTTTGCCTCTATTCACAGCACTAAATGATGTACCTATTTACTAAATCGGATCATACCTGATTTAATGTATAGAATCTCATCTTTTAGTGATTATGGATTAGCTCATCCTATGAATGTAAAATAGTCCCCTATGGATGAATATTTGAATGTTTCTATTTTTCTCACTATTAAAAATAAAGCTTCCATGAATTTTTATAGGCATAATTTCCAAAAGGTCTTGTCTGGCTTCTCAGGATTCCCTGTCCAAATCTCCTCCTGCTAGTAGGACCTGATGTGAGCTCATTTGTTTTCTCTCTTTACCTTCAGAGTTATCTTGTGCTTCATTTCTGAAAGCCCTGACCTCTCTGACGACGCAGAGCTTAGAAGAAAACAGTTTCCTGCTGAATGTCACTGCGTACTAACAGCTCAGAATTTTCTCTCCCAGTCAGTACATTTCCACTGCCGTGGTGTCCTTCTAGAAACAAAAGAAACTAAGTCTGTTTTGCAAGTGTTTGTAGACACACAGCTGGCATATCTGGAAGCCTGCCAAGCACAGTGGTGAAGGGTGAGCACTCTGGAACCAAACTGCTTGGGTTTGAATCCTGGCTCCAGCACTAGCTAATTAGAATCTTATGAAGACTAAGTGCATCAGTAACTATAAAGCCCTGAGAACAGCACTAGGACATGGTGAACTATTTAAGAATTTGAAAAATAAATAAAATCTACTCTCAACCTGCTCCATGTTGATGCAGACACTTTCAAGCACTCCCTGACCTCATGCTGCTGTTCACCTGGGTCCAGGTTGAGGATTTTATAGCAATTAAAGCCCAATTTGTGGCCATGATTAAAAAGTCTTTGAATAATAAATGCTGGAGAGGGTGTGGAAAGAAAGGAACCCTCTTACACTGTTGGTGGGAATGTAAATTGGTACAGCCACTATGAAGAACAGTATGGAGGTTTCTTAAAAAACTAAAAATAGAATTACCATACTATCTAGTAACCCCACTTCTGGGC
Source organism: Camelus dromedarius (assembly GCF_036321535.1). Taxonomy (NCBI): domain Eukaryota; kingdom Metazoa; phylum Chordata; class Mammalia; order Artiodactyla; family Camelidae; genus Camelus; species Camelus dromedarius. Next base: position 14,215,341 of record NC_087441.1, on the reverse strand, counting down.
ATATATCAGAACAAAACGCTAATTGGAAAAGATACATGCACCCCAATGTTCATGGCAGCACTATTTATAATAGCCAAGGCATGGAAGCAACCTAAATGTCCATCGACAGATGACTGGATAAAGAAGATGTGGTTGGTGTGTGTATGTGTGTGTGTGTGTATAAAATGGAATACTACTCAGCCATAAAAAGAATGAAATAATGCCATTTGCAGCAACATGGAAGGACCTAGAGATTTCATACCAAGTGAAGTAAGTCAGACAAAGACAAATATCATATATAACTTATGTGTGGAATTTTTTAAAATGATACAAATGAACTTATTTACAAACCAGAAATAGACCCACAGACTATGGTACCAAAGGAGAAAGGGGGGGAGGGATAAATTAGGAGTTTGGGATTAACATATACACACTACCATATATAAAACAGATAAACAAGGACCTACTATATGGCACAAGGAGCTATATTCAATATCTTGTAATAACTTATAATGGAAAATAATTGAAAAAGAATATATATGCATATATATGTATACCTAAATCACTTTGCTGTGACACTAACACAACATTGTAAATCAGCTATACTTCAATAAGAAAAAGCGCAATTTGTCTATGGCTAATCAACTCTCAGGTTGCTAAATCGGTTCTTCATTCATTTACAGTCTCTGTCATACTCCAAGTTTTATTTTAGTCAATATAGCTACATAAATGCAATTGAAAGCACTTTTATTCTATTCTTCTTAAAATTACTTTTTCTCTGGATGAAGTTATAACAGATTAGACACTGACTTAAGAAATGGTTATTATTGATAAGTTTGTAATAGATCAAAAACTTTGGATACCAGAGAGCATGGACATTATTGGACTAATTTCTATTAAATTTAATTACTATATGAAATTTCAAATTCCCAATTTCATTCCAAAACAGATTTGAAGCAGCTTGAAAAATATCACTTAGGGGAAGAAAATATTCCATCAGTGTACTTTCAAAAACAGGAAAAATTTTCGAAGTAAATCCTAACTCTGCAACAGATTTTACTAGGCTTTTTTCCAAAATGGCCTTGTAAATCAGTGTTATTATATTTTGGTGAAGAAAGGCTGAACAATAACCAGCTTTATTCACCTACAGAAGTATATTCTAGAAACATCCTTTTGAGTACTTACAAACAATGATCTGTTTATATTCTGTGTTCTTTCCCACAGAGGCCAGTACCAGGTGCTTCAGGAGACTAAAAATACCAAAAATGTTCATAAACATACACAATTAGTTCACTAATTTCTTCTGGAATGTCTTCTGGGCTGCAGTGTCTGCCTACCATGTAACTTGAAAAATAAACCAATTTCACTCACATAACTAACTCCAGTTACAGAAGTCCTGTCTAGCAATTACCACCATGCACATGAAATTGTAATTTTTAGAAACCACTCCCCAACCCTGTTATATAAAAAACTTTGGACTGATGCTTGGCTTTGCTCCTTTTCAATAGTCTCATATATGACAATACCTTGTTGTAATCTAAAGTAAACTAATATGATGTTTACTTGTCTTCATGCTGTGACAAGAAAGGCCACTTCCATCTCTTTCTTTAGGAGAAATCACATGAAAGTTTTTCATTAGTCAGGGGGTTAAATGTATGGCCAAGCACAAAATGCTTAATTTTGTGGGAGTTGTCATTTTGATAGCTAAATCAGGTGGCTGGTTAAAAAAACCAAAAAACAAAAAACTGAATGCAGAGTCAAGTAACTATGCCAAACCCGATTAGGAAAATTTTCTGAAAGTCTTTGTTCTGAAAGTTTCCCTAAAGAAGATGTCTTTTGCTCAATTGAAGGCAGTAACATGAATTTCTGTACTTATCACAACCAAGACGTCGTAGGAGCTCAGTAACTGCTGAATGAAATTGACTGGTAAGACTTGGCAAGCGGTTTGTTTTGGATGCTTAGCGTAAGAGCAAGAACATGGATGGAGAATGCCTCAGTTGAAAAATACGTCTGTCCGGCTTCCTTGCAACAAGATGGGGCAGCTTAATTGTCAGATGATCTCCAGTCTTCTCTTGGATAAAAGAAGAATAAGAAGACCCACGTCTCTGGGCCGCTAGGAAGAGCAGTGATAACAGATGTCAGGTGCCCCACACAATGAAGAGTGGGCTACGATTATGACTGTTATGAGAATAAAGTCTTGATCATGCTCATCAGAAAATGAGTTTTTCCCTAAGAATGCCATTCAGTCCTTCTCTTTCTTTGCTATTCATTCTGCTGGTTGATATTTATTTCTAAAAAATTAGTTTGAGTTCCTGCTTTACAGTAAAATATTGAATCAAATGGTGCTTTCTGATGTTTGAAGAGGGGCCCCAGAGTAACTGCTCATCCTAAACATAAGGTAGGATTACTGGGCACATGTTAATGCAACAAGTGTAAGAAACTGGGTTAAGTCTGTGTTGGAACCAACTCATTCTGGGAGATATTTGGTTGTTTGTTTATTTTTTCAAAAGCCATGAGATGTTTGTTTCCTTAGATCACCTGGTGTCTTTACCCTAAAAATATACTACAGAAAACATTGAAATGAGTGATCTTATTGGTTAGTTCCAAAGAGGATTTTAACAAACAGAACAGACATACCAGCTTGACAGGCAGAACTCAGGAATGAGCTGTTGTTTTATGAAAAGGGGGAAGGGCTTCAAGCTACCCAGGTGTCTAAGAGACAGAATCTCAGATGAGGGTGGGCCATGCATACAGGTGCTACACGCATCACAGGATAAGCCTGAGGATGTGAGGTGCGAAGAGAATCGCTCACCACCCAGCAGCTTTATCAGTGACAGCCCGGTGCATGCACACAGGACTCTTTGTGTGCCATCTATGGGGGTGTCTTTGAATAACCAAGGCAATGGCAGAGGGAATCTGCAAACAGATTCTGCATCTGTGCAGAAGGTCTGGAGGATGAGAGAGTCAGGGGCAGCTGAGGGGATAAGGTATCTAGCTAGAGAGGAGTTAGGAAGGTTTCATCACCTTATTACTTCAGGAAGGCTTTTTCAAATGTGAATGAGGGATGTTTGCTCTGACAACCAAGTTCCTCGGGGCTTGACAAAAACCTGAGCTACACCTGTCATCAGAGAGCTAATGAAATGTAACAGTGGATCCTGGGCGGCTGCTTGTAAGAGTCAAGGGCAATGGGCACTGTTTGGCCTTTGGAGCCTGTTTTTCCAATTGGGGCACTTGACATATTTCTTACACAGTGGAACATTAGTAATGTTTTGAAAGCAAAGATGGGAGATGTTTCTCCAGCTCAGGACCCATTTCCTATGATGCTCAGTGAGCAGGCACGTTGACTTCTGGGCCTTTCCTCTTAGTTCTGTTCCACTTCCCGGAAATGACGTTGCCATGGGGACCTATCGTCTTCCTGCGGAAATTGTGGTCCTCCGACCAGCAGCTTCAACGTGAGAAACATCGTTCCAAGTAATAGTGCTAGGGGAGAAAATTCTGGAACCCCTATAGAACATTTCTCAACCCTCACCCAGACAGGACCTTGAGAAAGGCTGGCCTCCAGGTCACATGCTTGCTTGGTGCTGGAGTCACTGAAGGCCTCTCTTCCTGGTGCCTCGTTCCTTCCTTCAGGCCATGATGTGTCCACACCTAAGATCCAATGCTAAAACCGGGGCCATGTGTTCCCATGTGGGCTATGGAAAATAAAGTAGCCACCCAGCTTTTTGGATTGTTTCCCAATGTCCCTGATTCCTGGCAACTGAGAAGTGCTCCCAGGGACAGAACTTTCGGTGGGGCGGAAGAGGGAGGAGAGGAAAGTGGGGTGAATACTGCTGACACAGTGGGAAAGGCAGTCTGGGAGGGACCTGAATCAGCGGGAGTTCACCTTCCTTCCCGTCCCGCTCTCCTGGCCCCAGGGCCGGGGTCAGCAGTTCATGCATAAGAAATCAGGATTCTTTGGAGCAATTCATGCTGCCAAATCCACACTGACAGTCCAGGCCAACACCTCCAACTCCCCCCCGAGTATTTGAAGGTCACTTGCTCTGCGTCAAGCACGCTTGACAATTGCTCAAAGGGAAATGAGGGAATTGTTGTGTATAAATGAGTCAACTCACCTTCAATTAACACGACTTGAAATGAAACTTTCAGTGATAGTCAGATGAGCTGGCAGGGCTTTACCTGCATGTTATAAACTAGGATGCTTATTACAAACTTCTGAGCTTATGATTTGACACCAAGTTTGGGAGAAGAGATTAATTTGGACATAATAAATAGTCCAGGTAATTTTAGCAAGATTACAGGTAACATGTTGAGAACATGTATTCACATTTGAATTATCTGCAGTCAGGAAAGAGAAATAATGAAACTAGTCCCAACTAGCAGGTACTTCTTCCTTCCCGACTTCTTCCTTCCCTCCACATCCTAGCCCTTTACATCACCCTCTCTCTAGGGGCTGACTCTTTGGGGAGGCACATACACCCAACATCCAACATCCAACACATGGTGCTATGAGGACTGGAAGGAGGCTTTGGGCCGGCTGGGGCAGATGGAGAGGTGCCTTGCAGAGCCCAGTTAACCTGCACTGTGGATAACAGAAAGCCGGCTCTGCAGATACCTGGGTAAATATTGGAAAACACATTCAGTTGATGTAGTATTTACAGTTGATATGGGCAGAGGGCCGAGACCAGGCTGTGGGTGGCAAGTAAAGAATCACATATACTGTATGCTTCCACAAGACAGGAGTGTGGCAAATCTTTTTTATTTAAGAGAAAATTGTGGTTTCCCTCATCTTTTCCAACTTCTGCTGTGGGATGCTACTGGGAGAAAAATTTAATTCATGGTGGTGTTGACTGCTCTGTTTGGAGGTATGAGACAAAGTTAACTGCAGAAGCTCCTTCCACACTTTTATGATCCATGTTAAATAACTCCACTGCCGAAATTGTTGCTTGTGCAGAGGGATTTGCCATGCTCACTGAGTTCTCAAAAACTTTAGCCATTTGGACATAAAGTTTCAGTGAAAGCCTTATTAGGTAGGTATATGTTCAAGAGAAGGGAAAGCTCTTCACAGTCAGTACCCTGCTAAACCCCAGCTCACGTTTGGTAGGAGGGCAGGAAGGATATCTGCAGAGAAGCCCCAAGTGCTACCAGACGCCCTTGAGGCTGGCTCTTGCAGTCACCGATGTGCTCAGGTTTAGGGCCAACACTTGACCCAGAAAAGGATGCTGCCAGCGTCTCCTTATCCTCCCTCCTGCCTGGTGTGCTCAAGACTTTGGGGGAAAATGACATGTTCTCACCTCACAGAGGCTGAAGATTCATGGCATAGACCACATCCCATCTAAAAACCAGGAGAGAGGCACGGGGAGTGTCCATTTCTCTTGACTTCTGTGTAGCAATCCTGTTCAATGCTTCTGCATTGGAAGTTGATTTCCTGGATTATGCTAGATGCTCACAAGACCATGTGCATGCATGTGTGTGTGTAAATGTGTTTGTGTGCATGTATGTGTGTGCATGCACACGTGTGTATGTTGGGAAAGTGATACTTACCCTACAGATGCTGAGGAAAGAGAATCTATGTGCTTCCTGGTGTCACCCTGGTAAAGAACTAGTCAGAGCCATTGGGGCGGTGAGACTAAAATCAGGTCACCTGAAGGAGACCTGGCAGTGCTGGCTTGATTGTAGGAGATGAGTTTCCTTCTGAAAGATTGAACTTTTGTGGAAATGAGATGGGGTAGAGACCCAGGCCTGGCTTTCAAAGGGCATCTGCAGAGTAACTACTCAAAGCCATTTCAGGTTGAGAACGAGGCCCACACTCATGGCTCCTTCCACTCAAACCAACCTGGGAGAAAACCATGGAAATTAGAGATCATCGATCTGAGAATTAAGGTAAACTGAGGGCTGCCGTGTCCAGGTTTGTGGGGGGAGGGAGGGGGTCATGGCTGCTTCCGGGGCACAGTGCACAGACTCAATGAGGGGAGAACAGGTTGGCGGCGACTTTGTGAAGTGTTGCCTTACCCTCTCCTCCTCATTTCCTTGCTCAAGTTTCAAAAACAAGCAAAACAAAAAAAAGCAAATATATGGAATATCTGAACATTCAGTTACGGCCTTGAGAGAAGTAGGGCTCCAGCAGCCGTGGTCTTGCTCTCGGCCCCATGTCAGCCTCCTACGCACTGGTCCCACCTCTAGCCCTGACACCACCACCACCTGGTCAACCCCAGGTCCGGTGCCCGCCCTTTGCCCTCCCCACTTCCCACCGGCACAGCCTGTTACCACTCACTCGGCCAACAGTTCTCTAACTTCATCAGGATCCGCAATCCATCGTCTCCACCCTCTTTTCTAGGTCACCCCTCCAAGGTCGGCACTTCCTTCCATAGCCAGCGAAGTTCCATACCTCATCCCCACAATCACTCCCCTTTTTCTACCCAACACCCTTTTGCTGCTCTCCCTCTAGCTCAGTCTCCTAGAAATAAGCCCCATATTGGTGAATCCAGGCCCCCCTTCTCCAGCCTGCACCCAGGAAGCTTCCATGGCTCGAGAACATCAGTCCACACTGCCTCCGAGTCCCGCCAGATTTCCTCCAAACACTCACGCTCTGACTCTCCCAGACAGATGTTTCCCACCTCTCCTTTCTCCCCAGCGGCCAGCATTCCTCCCCCTCCCAGACCGTGTTTTTAATGACCGAGATCATAGAAACGCCCAGAAGTCATCCTTATCTTCTTGCTCCCAAGCGTACCAGTCTCACCAGATGCCCTGCCTTCCCTCCCATTCATCGGACCCGACCCTGCTCTCCCCTCAGCCCTACTCCTTTCTCCTGTTTGGGTTCCTCAGAAGCAGACCCTGAGGTGAGGATCTGGGTGAAGCAATTTGTTAAGGTGCCCCCAGGAGAAATCAGGAGAGGGGCAGGGAAAGCAGAACAGGATAGGGGAGAAGCCCACCAGGGTGCAACTTCAGACAAAACCCTGTGGTCTGGTCCTGCAGATCTCTGAGTGTCACTTATACCTTGGATTTGTCCTGCCTGAAGTCCTGGGAGCTGGACTCTCACAGCCCTGAGGTGTCAGCCAGTGGCCAAGGACACTCGGGTTGAGGAGGGAGGGTGCAGGCTCTGTAGAAGGGTCGCAGCTGCCGCCTTTGAAAGCAAAAGCACACGGATATACATGCGGCATAAACTCACCGTGGGATACGCTGGACCATGATACGTTATGGGCAACCTGGGGCTCATCTGCACCCACCAGAAGAATAGATAAGGGGGAGAAATTCAGCAACAAACAAAACAGAAAAGCAGAACAAACGATACAGGAGAACCCAAGTCTCCCCAGAGCAGTGCGGTTCCCTTCACTTCCAAGGCTTCCTGAATCAGTGAGGAGCTCCCTCCTCCGCCCGGCTGCATCGCGCTAACAAAGCACAACGTCCCATTTCTAGAGCCAGCCAGATAACCAGGACAGAAGAGCAGAGCTTGCATACACAGCCATGCTGGGAGCAAGCGAAGTACCAGCTCACGGTGGGAGGATGCTGCAATTTACACCGTGTGGTGTTGAGAGCACAGGGTCTCAGGCCAGACCTCCAGGTTAAGGTCCAACTCTGCCACTTGGGACTGTGTGACCTGCAGTGAGTTACTGAACCTCTCTGTGCCTCAGTTTTATCAGCTATCATACAGGGATAATAATAGTATCCACCTCATGGGGTGGTTGTGGGATAAAGTGAATTACTGTAAATCACTAGGAATAGTGCCTAGCACGTACTAAGCACTCATTTTATTATATATACACATGAGTTTTTATCTAATTTAAAAAAGCTAGAATTCATTACTTAAATATTCTTGACATAGGTTTTCCATGGGATTCTGGTTGAATATGATGTCAGGCCTAACATTCCTGATGTATCTCTGCCAACTTTTATGTAAATACTGTGGCTTCACCCTCACACCCCCCCCCCCGATAATACACTCCTGCTAATTTATTGGATATTAAAGGTAAGAAAAGGCCACATGCCAAAAGCAGATGGAATTTCTCCAAATAACATCATCAATACCAATGAGTTGAGAAATACCTTCTTGGTACGTCCATCCTGGGGCCGTGACCAAAAAGGGAATGAACTGGAGGAAGCAAATAAAAAAATGTTTAGTATACGTATGTACTAATTATAAAATCAGAAAGTTTAATTTTATAAAAATAATACTGCAACCAGACCGTTAGGCTAGATTAATATTTGGAAGTAATTAATATTTGGACATGGGCAAATTTTACTAAAGCAGCAAGTATACAGTTGGGAGTAAGACTGACCAAGACCATCATCCCCTGTTCTCAGTTATCTGTGGAATCACAGGAAGGTCGTGTTAATAAACTGTCCTCAAAATACCCTTGATGGAGCAAAGTACCATTTTTATTGCTCACACGCAGTGTCTTTGACCAATATTTAGTGCTTTGGCTGCTTAAGGATTGAAGGAGTGTGGCTAGAAATACATTTTCTGTTCATTCTCAGGAACAGAAATATTCCTTTAGAGTTTTAGACCAACTGACATAATGTATCTCAACATGTAACTCTTGTTTGATTTTGAAATTCCTTCCTTTTTCTCACACATTCCTTTTGGAAGAACATGTATTCTGTTAGGAGATGCAAGTATGACCCTCATATGCAATGTTTCTGACTGTTTTTGTGATTTTGATGTTTCCTTGAGAGCATCATATACCAGAATCCCATGATAAGTCCATGCAAAGAGTATCAAAGAAAAGTAATGAATTCTAGTTTTTTAAATTAGGGGAAAATCTTAGTTTTGAGAATTACGTTAAAAAATTAGGTAAAAAAAATTCTAGTTTTGAAAATTAGGTAAAATTAGGTAAAAAAAAAAACTCACTTAGTAAATTCCAGGCACTATTATTAATGGCTTAAATTAATTCACTTTACCCCATAACCACCCATTACACAGATATTATTATTATCCCCCTTTGATAGAAGATAAAACTGAGGCACAGAGAGGTTCAGTAACTCACTGCAGGTCACACAGCTCCCAAGTGGCAGAGTTGGGACTCAAACCTGGAGATCTGGCTTTGGACCCGGTGCTCTTCTGCCTTGGTTACCCCCCAGCTGGCTCTAGAAGTGGAACGGATGCAGCCGCATGGAGGAGGGAGCATCTCACTGATTCAGGAAGTCTTGAAAGTGAAGGGAACTGTGCAGCTGTGGGGAGACTTGGGTTCTCCTGTATCGTTCTTTCTGCTTCTTCGTTGTGTTTGTTGTTGAATTTCTCCCCCTTATCTCTGCTCGTCTGGTGGGTGCAGACAAGCCCTAGTTTCCTCTATTTAAAACATTCTGGATGTGAAGTTAGTAAACAATTTACGTGAGGGAACATATGTTACGGAAGTGGAAACAGCTGGTGCTGGGGGTGCTGGTGCTCATGGGTTGTTTTTATGTGGGGAGTCACTGGAACAGCTCCCACACCCAGCCTGGAGTGTCCCTCGTGGGCTCCTGTGGGCTCTCCTGTCTCCCCTCCCCCTCTTTCCTTCTTCTCTCCTCCCCGCCCCTCCTCTCTCCCCACTCCTTTCCCCTTCTCTATCTCCTCTCTCCGTTTTTCCTCTCTTTTTTCTCTCCATTCTTTTCCTTTCTGATTGTGCTTTAATATTAAAAAACACAAAGATTTCCTTCCCAAACTCCTCTCCCTCCTTTTGGAGGGGTTGGCTAGGACCCTTATCTTTGTCTCCAACCCCATGGGACACACAGTGGTGAGTAGGAATGCAGTGGGCTCTGTGGCCTTGGGAGTCAGTGTCCTGAACAGCAGTGACCTGTCCCCTCCATCTGGGGCGGCGGCTGGGGAGAGCCAGACCCGGAGAGGGCACGGGGCAGGGGAAGCACAGTGAGGGACAGCTCATGAGGACAGGGTCCCTTGGTGCGCTCAGGGGGTTGATTGGGATTATAGTGACAGTGTGGACACAAACTAAACGATTCCCTTTTTATTAATAATAATGGTGACAGTATTAATGTGGCAACAGTAGCAAACACATACAGCACTTACGAAACTCCCTGTACTATCTGAGGTACTTGATATGTATTGATTCTTTTCTTCCTTATAACAGCTCTTTGGAGTAGGTATTATTATTATTATCTCTGTTTTACAAATGAGGACACTGAGACACAGAGAGGTTAAGTAACTTGCCCAAGGCCACACAGCTAAGTAAGTAGCAGAGCTGGAAAGCAAACCCAGGCAGCTGGGCTCCAGAGTTTCAGCAGCAGAGTTTTAAGATAGCTTATTCTTGTGCTTCACTTAATGGTCACGGAGAAGCAAACAAACAACCTGACAAATTGGTACATTTGCTCCATATGAGTGCTTGCGTGTAACACGTTGAAGAAGTGGTGCCTAATGGGATTTTGATGTTCTCTAAGTCTTCTGACAATTTCACACATGATCATGTGGCCAGATGTAGGGCTCTATTAGCGAACACGTTTTGTCTACACATGTGTCTGCTCCGGGTGGGCTGCCGGCCTTAGCTGAGAAAGGATGCTGGGAAAGCAGATTACCTCTTCATTTATTCAGTCATTTGTTCATTGTCTACTGAGTGTCAGACACTTGGCCAGGCTGTAGGGGTACAGAAGGAAAAGACTTGGTCCAGTTGAGAAATGAATGGTGTTTGCTTATTATAAACATGAAGTGCATACCAAGTATGATAACACAGTGTGATGAGAGCTATCAGAAGGGAAAAGCGCTACCTGAAGGGTCCCAGGAGAATGTTCCCACCTCTCTGACGGGCACAGCTGAGGCTGGCGAGGGGACCTGTCAGGGTGTCTTTCAGGAAGGCATGGTGCTTGTGCCTCATCTTGGAGGATGGGCAGGCTTTGAGTTAGTGAACGTAGGAGCATTTCTTCTGCCAGATGGAGCCCCAGGGCATGCTATGGTCCTCATGGGGACACATTTGATGGGTCATGCTTCTGGGCTTGTCATCTGTGCCATGGGTGAATTGGTACATTAATTTTCCTCTTGTCTGACACAACCTCCAATCTGCGTGGCAAATGAGAAGTATACTGGACAGCATTGTGCGATGCTTTTTAAAGTCAGTTAATGAAAAACTCCTAGTTACTTCCTGTTATGGGCTGAGTTGTGTCCCCTCAAAATTCATACAATAAAGCCTGTGACTGTATCTGAGTTAGGGCCTTGAAAGAGGTAAAAAAGTTAAAATCAGGTCAATAAAGTGAACCCTAATCCAATCCGACTGTGTCCTCATAAGAAGAGATTAGAACACAGATATTCACAAAGGTAAGACCATGTGAAGACAAAAGAGAAGACAGTCATCTATATAAGCCAAGGAGAGAGGTGTCAGAATGCAGCCTACCCTGCTGACACCTTGATCTTGGACTTCTAGCCTTCAGCATAGTGAGGAGATAAACTTCTGTGGTGGAAGCCACTCACTCTGTGGTATTAATGATGGTAGTCTTCAGAAACCCATTCACTTACCCTCACTAGCCTCTACTGAATGGAAGTGTCCTTCATTGGATCAGTGCCTATGGAGAAATTCCTGGTTGAAAGCACCAAGGTTGGTAAATGGGAGATTCAGAGACGAGAACGTCATAGTCCCCCATCTGAAGGAGCTCTGTGGCCTGAAGCAGCACATGGAGAAGGGACATCTCCCGGCTGATCTGGCCCCCTAGCACGATGTCACAGCCAGAATGTGATAAGCAGGGCCTTCTCTTGGCCCATACTCGGTCAAAAGTTACAATAAGAAGAGATTTCACAAATGTATGTGAACAGCACATGTGTGCTGTGAAGCTTGGGATTTCATAGGTAGCAGGATTCTAAGCCCTTCAATTCGTATGCAAGTTAAATTTGATGAGCTTTAATTCCACATTCCATCAAACATATCTTTTTCCGAAGTAAGACTTTAGTTTCCTTATGGAGAGTAGCTAGATGGACATTTGAAATCTAAGTTGTTTTCCTAAAGCGTTGTTTCAAGGTAATTTGAGTAAATGGAACAACCGAGTCAGCTGAGATTTTTATTTTCTTCTTTCTAATCTGGCGTGATTCAGAAGTTAATTACAAGCCATTCTCCCCAACACCCGCCCCCAATAAGAACTATGCCAGGGTAAAGTCAGAATCCAGGGTTGTTCTAAGCAAACATACAGTCATTGTAATAGACAAATAAATACTCCTGTTCTAGTTACAGCTGTCACTGAGGAATCTTCCAGGCGTTATCTCATTGTTTGCTAAATTGTAAAAATCACAGCGTATTTATTTCTTTAGACAAAGCTGTTTGTATAAGCTCATGATGTTTTTTAATATTTCCGAAAGCTCTGCCATGTGAAGGGCTGCACGTGTGGGCACCCCCATCTGAGAGCCTCACGTGAGCTGGAATCCTGCGGACTGGTGAGCAGCGGAGTCTAGGGTTAGGGGCCTGAAATCCTAGGTCCAGGCCGGCCACTACCAGCTGTTTGTGGTTTAATCACCTATAAAATGTGCAGATTGGAGCACATGATTTCCAAGATCAGCCATGGCCCTAGCATTTCCGTGCAGAAGTAGCTTAGGGACAGTAATCAGGTAGAGGGGGCTGTCCTGAAGTTGCATTTATATACCACTTTTCATAAAATTTTTGGAAACAGCAGTTGTCAGGGTCAAAACTTTGGAGGTGGTGGTGGTAGAAGGTATTTGGACTAAAGCAACCCTGCCACGCTCCTTCTCCAGTTCAGCTCTAACGCTCTGCCATCCTTACACGAAGCTGAGATATGGAACGAATAAGCAGAGCAACAAAAGATAAAAGACAGACATTGACAGCAAGACTGGAATGAAACTGAAATGTTGAAATTCCTTTTTTTCCCTTATTTTTTATTGAAGTGTAGTTGATTTACAATGTTGGTTTCAGGTGTACAGCAAAGTGATTCAATTATATACATACATACATGCTTTTTTTTTTTAGTTTTTTTTTCCATTACAGCTGATTACAAGAAATTGAATACAGTTCCCTGTGCTATATGGTAGGTCCTTGTTATTTACTTATTTTATATATAGTAATGTGTGTCTGTTAATCCCAAACTCTTAATCTGTCCCTCCCCCCACCTGCCCCCGTTATCCACAGTTTGTTTTGTATATCCATGAGTCTATAATAAAGATGCAAATAAAATTTGCATCTTTATTATTATTTTTTTTAGATTCCACATGTAAGCAACATCATATGATATTTGTCTTTCTTTTTCTGACTTACTTCACTTAATATGATCATCTCTAAGTTCACCCACGTTGCTGCAAATGACATTATGAAATGTAGAAATTCTTAGAGAACAGTGGAATCTTAGGATAATTATTGAGAAATGAAAACAGGAGGAAGCATACGTGATCAAGCCAGTGACTCTCATTAGCAACAGTCTCCTTTCCAATGACTTTTAGGGCTGACCTCCATAGTGTGGTGTCTGTTCTCAGATACCTACTGCATGATCCACAGACGTTTATCTCAAAAATTGGAAATTCCACTTTTTGCCCACCAGAATGGCAACAAATTAAAGCTGCAGTAATAACTAGTGATGAAGATGCTATCAAGAAATGCACACCTAATATGTCGTTGGGGGGAGTATGAACTGTTTCCACCATGCTTTAAAAGATTGTTCTTTTTCTCCACTGAATCACAGTGTTTGTTTTCTTATTTTGAGTTGCAAAAGTTCTTTATATATTCTAGGTGCAAATAATTTGCTAGTTATTTATATTGAGAGCATTTTCTTCCAGTCTGTCACTTATATTTCATTTTCTTAACAATGTCTTTTGTAACGCAGAAGCTTTTCAATTTGATGAAGTCCAATTTATCAATTTTTCTCTTTTATGACTTATGATTTTTGTGTCCTAAGAAATCTTTGCCTGACTCCTGGTCAAAAAGGTTTCCCAGTCAGAGTTTTTTGTTTGTTTGTTTGCTTATTTTTTTGGGGGGGGGAAATTTTGTAGTTTCAAGTTTTATATTTTGTTCTATGATCCATTTTGAGTATGGCATAAACTAAGAGTCAAAGTTCAATATTTTATTGTTATATCTTTATTAATAGACAAATTTTAGAATAAGTTTATGTTTACAGAAAAATTGAGTAAATAGTAGAATAGTTTCATATATTCCATGCCTAATTTCTCCCATTATTAATCTCTTACATTGCTATGTTGTGTTTGTTACAATTAATGAACCAATACTGATACATTATTATTAGCTAAAGTCCATAGTTCATTCAGATATACTTAGTTTTCACTTATTGTCTTTTCCTGATACTGGGCTGGATCTATCCAGGATCCCATCCACCCCATTACATTGAGTTGTCACGTCTCTTGGCTGTGACAGTTTCTCAGACTTTCCTGTTTTGGAAGACTTTGGCCTGAAGCTTAATTACACCCTTTGGCCCTGATCACTCCCAGTCCTGACTGTACTCCATCTAACACCAGGTTGCTGTTGGGTCTACCCAGCCGCTCAAGCAGTACAACACCTTGCCCCTGGTGGGCAGCTCTAAACCCGCGGACACTCAGTGGCTCGTGGTCAAGTGCTCTGTGTTTGCCAGGGACGAGGAGCACACCCCCCGAGGCCCGGCTTTCCCATGCTGCAGTGTTCTCTCCTCCAGGAGGCGTGCACTTTCTCCATAACTCTAAGGTGAACGTTGAGATTCTCCTATCGGCTCTTGCCATCAGCTCCACACAGTGACTGCCCACCACGGATGCCTCCAGGACCTGGTGTCGCTGGATCAAATGGCCTGGGCAGCAGGGATACTTGCGCTTCTGTCTGGACTCACACAAAGCAGGAGAGGCTTGCTCTGGGCCTGATTCCAAACTTGCAGCCTTTCATAGCACTCGGTAAATGGGTCAGACAGCATTCTCAAGTGTGACACACGCTGGTTCCAGGGCTAGAAGCAATCTACCAAGAAATGTGCTACCTTCTTAGTGCTGAGAAGCAACAGATGCAATCATTTGTCCTTTAATTTGATGGGATGTCCTGGCATGCCCCTAAACACTGCACTGATGTGACAGGAACCTCTGAATCTTCAAAGAGGTCACGTCCCACTTTCATGGAGCATACGGGGGCCTCCCGCCTTCTGGCCATCTGACGTCTTCTCATCTGACTAACCTAATGTCACGGGTTTAGGGGACGAGTGAGATATTCTACAGAATGTCCAGGTAGTCCGGGTCCCTGTGAACATATTATGACAGACGGTGGAGAGTTAACACAGCTTTGGGGCAACACTGCAAATATATACTCTTGTCTGTCCTGTTTGAATAGGAACACTTTCTGATCTGCTTGTCTAATTGGAGTGGAAAAGAAACCATTCACCAAATCCCGGGCTGCACCCCACAGGCCCGAGGCTGTGCTAGTCAGCTCTAGCAAAGACTCACCTCTGGCATCGCAGCCGCAGGTAGAGCATGAAGAGAGGGAGCATGGCAGAGGATGAGACTGGAAATGGCAGTTGGTGCCAGATTGCAAATGGGCCTGAAGGACCACGACGGAACTGGACTTCAGCCTGAACACACTGAGGAGCCTTGCGGGTTTGTAAGCAATATATTCTGTCCACTTGCTGCTTTCAACCAGAAAACTATGTTTTCTAACACTGAATAGCTTCCAAATGAACGGTCTCATTAGGCAGAGCGGGTGCTGTGTGTGGTGCTGAACTGCCCATCAGGATGGAAATACCCCTTCTCCTGGCCGCCCGAAGTGCTGGCTGCTGGAATCTCACACCTGCATCCAAGCTGCCATTATTTCCAGAACACAACGTGCACTTTCAACCCTCTGCTCCTTTGCATTTGCTATTCTTTCTCTGGAATATCTCCCCCACTTCCTATGCCTGGAGAAATTCTATTTATTCCACAAGACTTCCTTAGATGTCTCCTCTCATCCCAGAGAAGATTAGCTGCTTCCTTCTCCTTCCAGAGTGTTTTGTTCATAATGTGAGTTTAGGACTTGAAGAGAGTCTGTGTTCATGTTATGTTGATCCATGACCTTGACTCCCCTATGAACTATGCACTCAGGACATCAGTCCAGGTCATGCCTCATTGATCTTCATGTCACCAGAGGTTTGCCTAGATCCTGACTCATGTAGCATTCAAGAAATGGTTATTGAATTAAATTTGCTATTTAATTGAACCTGATTCTGGTGTTAAGAAAGGAAAAGAAATCCAAACTTAGATGCACACATTTATTCTTTCATGAAATATGTATTTATTGTCATATAACAGTAGAGTTTCTGTGCTAATATCACTTACTATTCTAAATTTGGAAAGTTAAACTGTCATAAACTGAAACACCCGTCTTTTTCTTTACATCTAAATTGGAACTATTTGACCAGTAATGCACATGACTCTAATGTCTTTAAAAATTACTTAATTGTGTGTATGTGCGCATGTGTGTGTGTATGTGAGCTTGTACTGTGTTTGGAAACTCCCAGACACTCTATCTTTTATCTTCAAGCATTAATCTCGTAATAAAATAGTGCTGAGAGCAAAGATACTTTTGTTTATAGTTTCAAAATTACAACCTGATTTTTAATTTAACACAAACCGTAATTCTTTTTAAATTTTGATTGAGGCATATGCTATTTACAACCATGGAGATCATGAGTTTGACACGTGTTCACATCTTTTCAGATGCAAATATTCAGTGGAGGCGTCTCCAAACAAGTTCCTGGCACTTTACCATTTTGTTTTTTAACCACAGATTGACCACATATATAATCACAGATTGACCACAGATTGACCTGCATATATAATCTGCCTTACACTGTCTGCATTATGGACCAAGTATGTGCATTTTAGGCAATAAACACGACATTTAACCAAGCTAGAAAATTGATCACTGCGTTAGTTAGACCCAACTTACTACTAATTTTACAGTATCAAATCACAGTGGCTTAAACATAAAAGGAGAGCATAGAGTGCATACCTCTCTCGTGCAAACATCTGAGGGTGGGCAGTTCTGGACTTTTATGGCAGCTCTAGGATCATCTGAGCCCCAGGTGCCTCCAGCTTTCTGTCCCACCAACCCGAGAGTCTGGTCCTCATTCTTACAGTCCAAGATGGAGCACTGGCCAACATATCTACAAAAGAATGCTGAACAGGTAAGGAAGAGGAGAAGCCTCCCCTATCCTTTTTAAGGACCTTTCCTGGAACTTATAGATATCACCTTCTCTCATGTCCCATTGGCTGGAACTTAGTTTTGTGGCTACAAACAGCTTTCAAATGAGACTGGGAAATACAGTCTATATTTAGTATGGCTGTGTGCCCAGCCAAGTATTGGTGGTCTGTTACTGAAAAAAAAAGGGGAAAATATACATTGGGGACCACTGCATTTTTTGCTGTGTGTACACAAGCCAAAGAGAAAACACAATGCTCAGATGAGATTTTGCAAAATCATAAATTGGAGGAGTCCGGCTTTTGGGAAGCTGTCTTTGTTTGCCTTCATTTCTTTCACTTGCCCAAACGTAACTCTCCCACTTCCATTTCCTGTTTTCGTGTGTGAGGCCATGTATTCATCAAGGCCTCTACAGCTTGGCAGGCTCATTTCACAGAGGGCCTGGGAGCTGGCTTTGGTTATTCAGGAATGTGTCTCATTTGCCCTACATGAGCTCAACCCTGAGCATCGGAATCATTTGGCAACAATAATTTATTTATAAACACTCATTAACCTTTTCTTAAGTGTTTTACTTTGCCTTTGGTTTGCTAAAACTGAAACACTGGCTTTCTGAGGATTTAGAAAAATAATCGAGCAAGTTGAGAAAAAGAATTGGGGACAGGAGGTGGGAGCAGGAAACTGAAGTTAAAAAGTACTTAAATGGTGCTCTTGGAGCTGCTTCCTCTGTCTGAGGAGTGAGTTTTTCCATCTTTTTCTCTTTCAACCTGGAATTTTCATCATTTTCCTAAACCACATGAATGCCAAAAGTTTTTTAGAGGGGAAAACTGATATAAGCTTAACATTATCCTTAGTGCTGCAGGAAATGCAGAAGGAATTTATGTCCTGGACTTTGGGAGGCGGAGTATGGGAAGGCCAAGGGTATGGATTTAGTCAGGATAAAATAGGCTGAGCTGCAGTAACAAATAAACTGTGAAATCTCAGTGCTTATACACGATGAGCATTCACTTCTAGGGGGAGGGCAGAGCTCAGTGGTAGAGTGCGTGCTTAGCACGCATGAGGTCCTGGGTTCAATCCCCAGTACCTCCAGTAAAAACAAAACAAAACAAAGAAACATTCATTTCTTATTTGGCCTTCAGTCTCAGGCAAGCCTGGCAGCCAATCTACATCTCACAGGACTGCCTTCTGGAGCCTACGTCCTTCAAACTTGCTAGGAAAGGAGAAGGAAGGACTGAGGGCCAGGTCCGGATGCTTCTTTCTAGAGGTCAGAGTTGCCTAGACCAGAGTTTAGTCACTGGGCAGGAACCGAACTGCGAGGTCAACTGAGGCTAAAAGCCAAGCCTATGTGCTCAAGAAAAGGAAATGGTGTGGTGAACACATCATCATGTCTCCGCCGTGCTGGGTTTAACTCCCAGCTTTTCTGCTTTATATCTTTATGATCACGGGCAATTCACACAGCTTTTCAGCCTCAGTTGTTTTATACATTAAAATATACATAATATCAACTGCTTGGGTGAAAGTTCTGTGATGTGCTTGCCATCTAGGGGTCCATGACAGGCTAATTCCCATCCTTTTATTTAGAGGCATCTACAGACTTTACATACACGCAAAGATGAGAAGCACTTCCAGATTTGTCCTGGAAACGACCTGCTTACAAAGCCCCTGGGAGTGAAGATTAAGGTGATGCATTCTCATCCCCTCCCACCCAGACAAAAACATCAAAAATAGAAATTTGCCTAGAGACTGTCATTTTATAGCCTCTTCCCAAATTTTTAAAAATTGTGGTAAAACAGACACAACATTTATCATCGTAGCCATTTTTAAGTGTCTAGTTCAGTGGTGGTAAGTACATTCACATTGTTTTGCCATCACTCTCCAGAACTCTTTTTATCTTGCAAAACTGAAACTTTGTACCCATTAAAGAACAACTCACCATTCTTCCTTCCCCCAGCCCCTGGCAACCACCATTCGACTGTTTGTCTCTACAAAATTGATTACTCTAGGTACCTCATATAAGAGGACTCACAGCATATATTTTTGTGTGTGTGACTGGCTTATTTCACCTAGAATAATGTCTTCAAGGTTCATCCAGGTTATGGCATGTGTTGAAATTTCCTTCCTTTTCAAAGCTGAATGATACTCCAGTGTGTGTGTGTGTGTGTGTGTGTGTGTGTGTGTGTGTGTGTAGATATATATATATAGGTGTAGACATACCACATTTTGCTTATCCATTCATCTCTGGACACTTGGGTTGTTTTCATCTTTCAGCTATTGTGAATAATGCTGCTATAAACATGAGTATACAAATATTTCTTTGAGGCCCTCCTTTCAGTTTTGGGGGGTATATACCCAGAAGTGGAATGGCTGGATCATGTGGTAATTTTATTTTTAGTGTTTTGAGCAACAAGATGATTCTTCCACCCATTCATCAAAGTTTGAGAAGCACTGGACTAGTGTCCAAGAAAGGATACAATCAAGTGCGGAATTTGTGCAATCAGGCAATCTGTGCTATGGGAGGTTAGGAAAGAAGAGGAGAGAATAGAAAGGCATGGAGGGGAGTGCTGCGGAGAAAAGATGTGAGTTGAGAGCCGCCTTGAAGCAGAGGTTTGAATAAAATGAACTGCAAGAAGGCAGTCTAAGCGGGAAACCACAGAAGCAAGTCCAGGAACCCATGAGTGCAGCAGGCAGCAGGAGAGGAAAATAATGCTGAAGCCTCAGGGGAGATGAGGTTGTAGGGAGGGGTGGAGTTAGATTATTGCAAGCCTCCTTGCAAACCAGGCAAATGGACTCAGATTTGATGCAAAAGACAATAGGCAGCTCCTGAAGGCTCTGACAGAGAAGAGTCGGATGATAATTGCCGAGTCATCATCCAGGAAAACTAATAGCATCAACAAAATAGTATTAAAAGTGCATTTCTATATAAATTCCATTGTAGTGAGGATTCCAATAAAATTGTATAAGTGGTTACTGTGATATTATAAATGAACCTAACTATATAATTACCTCTGCTCACCAGAAGCTTCTAACTAGCGTCTTCCATAATACCTAGAAAATTTTATGCAAAATATAAAAAACCTAGCAAAGTGCAAAAAAATTCTCTGTTCACTAGTAATATGAAAAAATGTGTAAGAAAGGGCTGTGTCTTTAGGGTTTTATGCAAATATTAGAGTTGTGGTATTTGAAAAGTTTTGATGTTACAGGTCCAGCACCTAACAGTTGTAACTTTACCTTTTTTAACTTTCACTCCTTTTGTTGAAGTTTCCTCGTCTCTGTAGTGGGGATAACAACGGGACCTAACTCACAGAGCTTTCGTAATGATTTAATGACTTAATGTACGTAGAGCACTTAACACAGGGTCTGGTGCTGAAAAATGAATGAATGTTATTTAATGATACTACCTGTACTCTTAAAGAAATAAATGAAGATTAATAAACGAATTTCCTGTTCTAACAAGAAATCGTTGAGCATCAGAAACTTTCAAACTCTTACTTTCCCTCTACTGGTCTAGAGGATATTCTCCACACGGACTTTCTAATTTGGAGCAAAGCAAACTAAGGCCTTGTTCATAAGGTACCGAAATTTTCGTTGTCCTCAGTTGGACTTCAGAGCCTTCACTTTTTTTCTTTTCAGTCCAATTTTCCACCTTTTGTCCTTTTTTTCCCCTGAATTTTCTATGTCATCCTTCTTAAAATGTAAGATCTTAATCAATAAAGACATGACCAAGAGTGGGAATCAAAGGGAGATTGGCTGGACTGATAAGTCTCAGGGGTGGGGACCAAGTCTGTTTTGTTCTGTGTGAATCCTATGCCTTCCCTACACCTGATGCGCAGCAGGAGACCCATCAAAGAAACAATGACTTGTGGCTTCCCAGGTCATCCTTCATCACAACCCATCAGTGGTTGTGACTATTAACTCAAAGGAGCACATAATGATGTGATGAAAGACAACAGATCATTGCATATGGCAGCATTGACAATGATGACCTCAGGGAAAATTTTTAGGGAAAAGTCTGAATTGAAAGAGTATTGTACCTCCAGTAATGACAGACTTGAATAACTGATGAGCCAAACCAAGCCTGGAAAAACAATGTGGAGATAAAAAGAAAAGAAAGGAAAGAGTGAAACAAAAACACAAAATAAAAACAGTAAACTATTTTTTTGCCTCGTGAATATACTTCTAAGCACATGTACGCTTAGGAAGGTAGAAATTTATCAGGGAGAATTTCTTGCTGAGTACTGGTCATAGATGTTTCTCCGAGTAGCCATCATTAGGAAATATTCTGAAAGTTTATAATCAAGCAGAGACTAGACGAGGCAGTCTTGATGTGATCAGTGTTCTCGGGGCCGTAGGTTCAGTGTATTAAATCATTGACCCAGTTCAAACTCTACTGATCTCCTGAAGGTCATTGGAGCATGAGGCCCCACAAAATCAGGACTCTGAGTCGTGTTCATTAATGAGTGTTTACAAAAAGGAAGCCCTGTAGGAGCAATATGACGATCTTCAGAGTCAATTCATGCTTCCAGGCTGTGATTGCCAAGGCTCCCTCCCATCGGGATCAATGATAGAAAACTTTAAGAGCTGTGGATTCATTTGGGAACCAAATAAAACCCCTGAAAAGGTAGTGAGAATAAAATACTAGGGGACCTGCAAACTCTCTCTTTTAAGAACTCAAGATAAGGAGCCTAGGATTTGGCTGGATGATAGGTCACCCAGACACAGCCAAGCTGCAACTAGGGAATGTTGCTCATGTTGAGTGGCAAGAAGCCAAACATCTTTCCTGACCCCAAAGAGAAGCCTGGATATCATAAAAGAGCTTGTTTCTTTGATTTCCCAGCCAGGATTACCTTTGTGTTATAAAATAGATTATGCAAGTTTGGGAGGCATGGTGGTTAGTTTTATATGTCAACTTGGCTAGGCCTTAGTACATAGTTATTCAACCAATCACTAATCTAGGTGTTTCTGTGAAGGTATTTTGTAGATTTGGTTAACACCTACAATCAGTTAACTTTAAGCAGAAGAGATTACCCTTCAGAAGGTGGTGGGCCTCATCTAATCAGTTGAAGGCCCAAGACCAAAACTGACATTTTCCTGAGGAAGAAGAAATCCCACCTGTGGACTACACCATCAGCTCCTGCTCTTGTAAGTCAGTTCCTTAAAACTTATCTGTCTATCTATCCATCCCCTACTGGTTCTGTTCCCCTGGTAGAGCCCTGACTGGTAAAAGAAGAAATCACTAAGAGAGTTAAAACTCTAAAGGGAAACATTGTTTTAACTGACTAACAACAACAACAAAAGCCAATGGCCTTATCACTGTTAACCACTGAGTCCTAGACCAAGATCAAAAGCTCCAAAATATAGCCATGTGCCTGAGTTGATTCATGGAGAGTTCCACTCTGGCCATCTCAAAATACACTGAGTTGTAGTCCCTTTATCTGTAAGATTTTAAAAAATTCAATAGATGACTATCAGATGAAATAATCGGTTTAACGTATGTAGTAAAGAGAGTAGCACTTGATAGGTACAGTAAATATAAGCTCTTTTCTCTTCTCCCTCTGAATGATTTCTCCCAACAAAAAGAGCTTCAGGTGCTTTAGTTTTTTCAAATGATCTCATGCGGAAGTTGAGCCAATAGGCAGTCTGGATATCCATGATACTTTTTTAGTTTGCCTGCTTGCTTGTTTGTTTTGAGGTCTTCCTTTGGTATCCAACACTTGAGATGAATAAATCAAGAAAATTCTAACAATGGACCCACACTCATGCATTTCATATCATAATTAATAACAGACTTGGGCCCTCAGCTGTCCACAGAAATACACGGATGAGCACCAAAGTCCAGCTAAGGTATGTAAATGTTCCCTTATCCCACCTTGCTGGTCTGAACACATTTCTGCTGGAAAACAGAATTCTTTTTTAATACACAGTTTCAACATAACAACACAAAAGAAGCAGAAATATTTTTAACCTGACATCTTTGCCAGTCTCCACACATTTTGACATAAATAGCCAAACAAATGCAAAAAGCTCCTTCAATTCTTTAAACTCACAAAATGAGTACAAACAGATATGATTACAAACATAAGATTATTATAATTGTTTCTCTAACAGCAGTGAGGGTTGCACAGGGCAATCTACCCATCTAGCCTGGCTCTTGGGTGAGCCAAGGTGTGAACTTGAGCTTGTAGCCAAAGAATTTAATTTTGAATCCAGTTGCTAAATGAGAAACAAGCAAACCATACAGTAGTTCTTCCTGTCTACCCAGTGACTCAGCCTGAACAGAAAGACGTTCAGAAGCCCCTGCCTGGTTCAATTTGGACTCAACGAACTTTCTTTTGTTCAATGTCAGGAATTTGCTCCAGTATCTGAAATGGTTGCTCAGCTCCTTGACAGAATGTAGAATGATTCCTGTTTCCTTGTTGTTTCCTGAAGGATAAACACTGACCTAAAATCCCTTTTGTCAATAAGTCTGGAAGGAACCCATCTTCACGTGAGCGCTTTTTCCGGTCCTGCTGGGGTTGTTTGTAGCCTCAAAGGCCCCAGCAGGATGTTTCTCTCCTATATTCCTCAAGGCTTCTCATCCCTCAGATGTCCTTGAACAACTAAACAGAAATGATGTAATGCTCTAGAGGTCTCCTAACCCACATTCATCAAAATAAAACACCCCATTGCGCTTGACCACATAGCTTTGTCTTAAATGGAGAACTATGTATGTGTCTGTATATAGATGCATGTATATATATGTGCGTGTGTTTGTATTCATACATGCGTATGTGTAGTATATGCATATATTCATCCATGTGCATGTATACATAGGTATGTATATATGAATGTGTGTCTGTTTGGAGCTTTATCTTCCAATAGAGCCCTCCACAAACATCTCAACAAAACTGTTCAGCACTGCTGAGGGCAACTGAACATTTTTGAGTGTCTACTATGTACCAAGTAACATACCTGTGTCATAAAAAGCCTATATGATGGGTACTATTTTGTAGATGAGTAAACTGAGGCTCAGATCCACAGCCAATAAGTAAGTGCCTTAGATGAGACACGAACTCAGGGCCATCTGGCTCACGGCCTTTCTGCCCATTGTCTCTCTGAGTCCTGACTCAGGCTATTTCTTATGGAGGGTTCTTCCCCTCCCTCCTGTGTCTGCCCATCCTTGAGAACCTGCTAACATTCTGTTCTTCCTGAAACCTTCTTTTCCTCAGCCCCTCGAGTTCTCATCCTCAGTGGGGGAGCTGGAGCCAGCCTGCACTGACTCCCAAGGACCAAACATTAGCATCCCTTCCTGCTCTGTGTTCACAGGCATCACACTGGGAGATTGAAATTGGCCGTGATCAGTATAATTACTCCACAGAAGTTGTCAAACAATACAAATCAGTACTTTCTTATTGGAGAGCCAGTTGTTACATATTTACTAGTAACTAAAGACCCTCCTCCTCTAAAGTTTAAGCTTCACTTATGCATATGTATTCATTCCTTTCAAGATTAGTAATTCTTCATAGATGCAAGCCCCCCTCTCTCAGTTATTTACATGAACTACTTGGGGGAGGGATTTCCTTCTTCTCCCTCTTTGTCATCTCGTGAGACCCAGGGCTGTGGAACTAGAAGGCACTGGTGAATATTTGGTTGGCAGATGGTGATGCACAAAATGTGCACTAATTCTGCTCATGAACACGCTAGCATCCCTCATAGAGACAACATGTTCTGACCCACCTCCCCTGCTCTGCCTCCTGATGCCTGAAACTTGGTGCATTCAAACCGAGCTTCCCATCCTTTCTAACCGCTGCAAACACACTTCTCCATTTTTAGGGTCTCCAGCAACCGCTCTCCAGCTCTTCAGGCCTGAAGTTAGTTTTGCCTTTGTTTTTGTCTCTCGCACCATCTGTAATAGTTGCCTGGCGCTGCCATACAATTACTACAAACTGAGTGCTTTAGAACAACAGAAATTTCTTCTCACTGTTCCTGAGGCTAGAAGTTCAAAATCAAGTTGTGATCAGGGCCAAGATCCCTCTGAAGGCTCTAAGAAAGAATGCCTTCTGGCCTCTTTCAGCTTCTGGTGGTGATCAGCGATCCCTGACTTGTAACTGCATCTTTCCAACCTCCTCTGTCATCACATGGCCTTCTTGCCCCTGCGTCTGTGTGTCTCTGCACCTCAGTATCCAACTTTCCTTCTTCTTAGACACAAGTCATACACGATTTAGGGTCCACTTTAATCCAATATGATTTCATTTCAACCTGGTTACATCTGCACAGACCCAAATAAATTCACACTCATAGGTACCAGGGCTTAGGATGTGAACGTATCTTTTTAGGAGACATGACTCAACCCACCACGCCATCCCAGTTGTCAACACTCAATGTTTTGCAATTTGCCTTTGATCTGCTGCTTCTGTAACATCAAGAATGCAGACACTCCTAAGGAACTTTCTTGGACTCTTTAAGGACAGGTGGGCATATATGCCTTCCCCCAGGGATTGTCTACCACCCTTCAACAACAACCTTCCTGGCCATGTGACCACTTTCTAGACTCCACACTGCCTCATGCATCCATCGATGCCATTAGGGTCCCCCAATCAACTCTACCGGTCCCTCCCCACTGGCCTTTCTAGAACATGATGCGCCATAAATATTTATTAATTAAGCTGAATTGAACTGTAAAAACAAATGCCAATAAAATAATGTAGGAGAAAGATTACTTAGACCATCTTTCTCGATGTGTTTGCCTGGGTTTATTCACCTCCAGATCTCTGTAAAAATACAAAATTCTGAGCTCCACCCTAGAACCAGTAAATTAGAATTGCAGGAAGAGGATTTGAAAATACATATTTCTAAACTGTTATTGAATAGCTAGTAGTTCACATGATTCCACAGTCAGCGTATGAAAGCATAAGCACAGCGAAGCATTTAGACGGTCCCCAAGCCCGTCTCCCCATCTACCCTCTTTCCCCCAGTCCCCTGTGTTGCTCATTGTTTTTGTTTCTCTCCGTTAATACACATAAATATTAACATATATTCTTATTTCCCCTTTCTTGCAAAAATTAAATGCATATGTATACACACATATGAAACCTGCTTTTAATTTTTTTAATTTGACACCATATCCTATAGGTCTTTTCATATTTGGACTGTGTAAATAGATATCCCAGTATTCTTTTTTATACTACATAAAATTCCCTTGTGTGGCTCTCCCACAGTTTAATAACCAACCTTTTGTTGCTTTATACTTGGGTTATTTCCAAACTTTTGCTATTACAAACAATGTCCCAATAAATGATTTGTCTGCATACGTCTTTTACTTTGTGTACACGTGTCTCTGCGGGGCCTGTTATCAGAAGTGGGGTTTCTGGCCCAAAGGGAAATGTGCCTGTCGTTTTGTTAGATCTCACCAGACAACTCCCCGCGGGGACTAGGCCAGCAACGTATGAGAGTCTGTTTCTCCCATAGTGTTACCGACAGACAGTGCTGTGGTTTCAATTTGTACATCTCTTATTGTAAATGAAGTTGAGCATCTTTTTGTGATTAGGGGAAGATAATCTGCATTTTTAACAGAATCCTTGGGTAATTCTTATGCACATGGCTCTCTTAAAGTTCCTGGCCCAGAGCCAAAGGACTTGAAGGGAAAAAAAAATGGTGAAATGGATGCTGAGAAGCAGCTTCCCATCCTGCTTACGTCCTGAAGACTGTTAGCAGCCCGAGGAAGGGCCTCCTGCAGGCACGTGCTCCCTGAGTGACTTGTACTCCAAGAGGTTACCTTACTCCATTGTAAGCAGATAAACGAACAGGTTTTGTAAGCTGTAGCCCATTACCCACTTCTAGACTGGATAAGAAGATGTTAGGGGAATGCAAAGTGCTGGTAGAAGACAGGCTTTCTTTGGGGCATTAGCTTCATGTTCTGTTCCCCGACTTCAAGGGAGTTGGAAGGGAGCACCTCCCCTATGATTCAAGCCCAGGGTAGGGGCTCCATGGCGTCCACTTGAAAGGCTTGGTGTGAGTCCTTGGCATTTGACGGATATGGCAACTGCTATTTGATTCATACTGGAAAAGCCTAAAGGTGTGACTCTGCAGAAGCATGAGATGTGTCTGCGTGGGGTCCCTACATTCTAGAGTGATCCACATCCCAGTGGGTCCTGGACTGAAGGATCTCCTGGGTTGTGAAACTTTCAAAGCTAAAACCAGGACAAAACCAGAATGGCTGGTCACCAAGAGTGAGGCAAAGAGACAATTTTCCAAAGAAGAGGATGTGGGCTCTGGAGACATTAACTAGCCGTGAGTCATCCTGAAAAGGAGCAGCTGAAAGGGCAAGGGATCCCAACAGAGAAGTCAACACCCGCTGGCCAGCCTGCAGGGGAGCCACAAGCAGCTGGACTGAGAGGCATCGTCAGTGCAAAGAACTGCAAGGAGGCCCCCTGAGAGGATCTTCAAGGAGACCCAAAAGTACACCACCACGGATGAGCTGGCACTGCGTGTCTGCCAGCAGGTGCCAGTGGCGGGGCACACTCTCCCAGCTAAGGATCGTGCTCCTTTCCTCCAGCCTCTTGTTGTGGACCCTGGGATGCCCCGACACAGCAAGGAGGACTTAGTCCCAGCTCTTGGAGGGTGACCGACAGACCCCCCAGCTATCACCTGCTGACTGGGGAGGCCAATATCCAATGGCTGATGGATGTGGGAGCATAAAGGTCTGATCCCCTGGCCTTAGCCGGGGGCAACTCTGAAGGGTCATCCCAGCTTCAAAACTCTGGGGTCAGCTAAGACCCCACCAAGACAGCATCCCAGCTCAGCTTCACCTTCTGTCCTTCTCTCCCCTCCTCCTTCCCTCCCCCTCCCCCTCCCTCATTCCCTCCCCACCCCTCCTTTTCCACAGGCGATGAGAGCAAGGTTTTTCCCAGAGGCAGGGGATAAAACAACTAGTGCAGAGTGAGTCGACTGGGGCCGAAAGGGTTTCGGCTCCCATCCTGAGTCAGGTCATTCAATCTACCACTTAGAGCAGCTTCTGGCGACTCTTTCATGAGCCACAAAATGGGTAAAATCGTGTTCTATCTGCTCCTGATCTCACAAGGACCTCAAAAAGAAAAAAAGGTGATTCAGACTCTGAGACAGAGGTAGTCAAAAGTCCAAAGGCATCATTTTAAGACCAAACATATCCCTAAAAATCAGCACCTCTAAGGTGGCCACAAGTAAGATGTGGGCCTTTTATCTGTCGCTTAACCCCATTAGTCATTAACCTAGTTTGCCAAGTGAGTGTAAACTGTCTCCTTAATAGAACTGATACGGTCCAAGTGTTAGCCCTGAGCAAATGTGAAAGTTTGAACTCTTAACTGGATTTTTCTTGAACCACTGAAGACCCCTAATCACATCTGGTCAGGGGCATATGCAATTTTTGAAAAAGTACTGTACATGTCTAGCTGAGATCATGTCACTACTGGCTCAGAAACAGAAACCTCGGCCTGCCTTTCATGGGCGTGAAAGCCACGGGACAGCAGGGTGCAGCCCCCTCCCCAGTTCTCAGCAGGTGGCTCCCTGGTGGGTTTGAGGGGTTGAGAGAGCCTAAGAAATGAATAAGCATCCAGCTATGTTTTCACACTAAGGGTCAAACCCAAAACACCACAGGTCAAAAGGAACCAGGAAAAGGAAAGAAAATACACTTTATCCAAAAATGTATTTTTAAACAGCTGTTTTTCCTGTGCAGCTGTCTGGCCTGATTCCTCCATTGATGAGCAAAAAGTTAAAAAATAATAATAATTAAAAATAAATTCTTTTTTTTTTCCAAACTCAAGATTAGAATATGTCAGGATTGGAAAGGATTGTATAGTAGTTCATTTAATCAAACCCATATTGTGCGCAAGTGAAGAAATGGTACAAGAACGGTGAACTGCTAGTGAGGGAGGGGATCTAATTCTGCTGACACAGGGCACATCCCCTTACAATGCTCTCTGATGTGTATATTTATTGTGTTCTATGACTAATAGTCTCACTTGAGAATTTCCAGTTTCTCCAGTAGGTGGGAAAGCTGTCTCCTCCAGATAACAGAATATTGGAAACATTAGGTGACTTGCTTCAAATCTCACAGCTAATAATTTGTCACACTCCTGTTTAAAAGTCTTCAGTGGTTCTCCATACATTGAGACAAAGTGCTTCCTGGCCGTGCCTCTCACTGGAACCACCCCCTTATTGGCTCTGCCTTCTCACTGACCCCAGCCATCACTGACTCCACCGTCTCACTGGCCCCTCCTTTCTGGTCCCTCACAGACTTCTTGCCCCTGAACCCTGTCTCAGCCCCAATGTGGTTTCCCACCTGGTGACCTTCTGCATCAGCCATGCCTCCGATGGCATCCCTTCCCATGCAAAGGCTGCTGGGGTGAACAGCAGAGTCCTTCAGGTCAGGGCGGGGGGCTCAGCTCCAACACTAGCTGTGTCCTCCTGAGATGCAGCTGCCTCACCTGTGGAATGGGAAGCCAGGACGAACCTCTAGGACTGCCTTCTAGAAGTCTGGCCTCTGCCTCCTGCACCAGACCCAGAGTGCAGCTCAGCCAGTGCAGAGCCCAAGACCCCCACTGCCTCCTTAGCTCACCTCCTTGACTCTCCTTTACTCCCTTGTCTAATAACATGGCAGCTGAAACTAAAACCATGTTCCTGGGGAAAGACATTCCCATTAACTATTCCTTCAAAGCAGAGACAGCGATTGGTGGCTACATTTTATAGACAGTGGAATACTACTCAGCCATAAAAAGGAATAAAATAATGCCATTTGTAACAACATGGATGGACTTGGAGATTGTCCTACTAAATGAAGTAAGACAGAAAGAAAAAGAAAAATACCATAGGATATAACTTATATGTGGAATCTAAAAAAATGACACAAATGAACCTATTTACAAAACAGAAACAGACTCACAGACATAGAAAACAAACTTATGGTTACCAGGGGGAAAATGGAGGGTGGAGGGATAAATTGGAAGTTTGGAATTTGCAGATACTAACTACTATATATAAAATAGATAAACAACATGGTCCTACTATATAGCACAGGGAACTTATATTCAATACCATGTAATTGCGTATAATGAGAAAGAATATGTAAAACTGAATCTCTACACTGTACACCAGAAATTAACACAACATTGTAAACCAACTATACTTTAATAAAAAAAAGAATTATTTAATAACTTATCTCACTCCTGTTTCACAGGTGTTCACTTCTGTGAAATATCCATCAAGGGTACTTCATGAAGGTTATTTTCAGGCAGAGATTTTATTTTCTTGAACAGGGACTGTGAATGAAGGAATGAAACACACCAATATTTCCCCTGGAGTTCAGTTGAAATGTTTGTTTCTCTGGGATGCATTTCCTGATATCCATGAGTCCCTTGTTATTTGCTGACATAAAAATCCAGTGATTATCCTCCTCAAGGAATAACTATATAAGCAACTATTTCATATCCACGTATCCAGCTGGACTATGAACTCTATTTCTCTTCTTACTGTTTGATCCCCAGCACCCAGTGCAGTAGAACCTCAGTAAATATCTGTGAATGAATGAATAGCCAGCCTTGTCCTGCTCTCGGAGTGTGGCTGGTCAGCAGATCAGCAGCAGCGGCCTCACCTGGGAAATGCAAATTCTAGGGCTCCGCTGCAGCCTTACTGAATCTGAACTGGGGTGGTAAGCGGGGGATCCCAGCAGTCTATGTTTTAATAAGTCCCCCACCCCCGTGATTCTGCTGCACACTCAAGGGTTCTGGTGAAATAGTTAAGGTTTAGCACAAGACTCTATCCCATAGGGATCTGAACAATAGACAGAGGGGAGCAGAAAGGAACTTAAACCTGTGGCTTTGGAAGAACAGCAGGGATGGGGAGGAGGAGGGGGTGGGTGTGTGCGCGTGCACGTGTGTGCGTGTGCGTGCACGTGTAGACTGGGCCCGCAGCTGCCTGGGCACGAAGGACCCCTGAGCGGACTAAATACATGTTTGAAGACCAGTTCTGTCCCCAATGAGCTAACAGTGTTGAGGCAAAAGACTGTCCCCAAGCACGCGGGATGAACTCTTCCCTTGCTAACAGTTTCCCTGGTCTCTTAAGGTCTGTTCTTTGGAGTAGCTAAGTATGGGGGGATACAGACTTGTGACCCCCTTGGTGAGAGAGACTGCTGGCCCTGAAAAAGTATCCCCCAAATCACTCCCTTCAGCCCGGAAAATATCACTTATTTTGCAGTATGGGTTGGCTACAAGGCTGGCCATTAGTCATGTTAAAATCTGTTTTCTCCCTCAACAGCTATTAGGTGGCTGCCCGCGAGACCTGTCCAGTTGTCTGGGGACTCTGCCCAGCCAAGTCTGTGTAGTTTTAAATCGCTCTTTTCATGAAAAAGGTCAGTGGCTATATTTGTTTTGAAAACAGATTCACATTGGATGCAGAGATTTCAATGGGCAAGAGAAGGGTCCTAGGAAGGAGAGGTGCCGGCCACGAGTGGGGCGCTGTCAAGTCCACTAAGTCATAAGGCCCTGTGGCCGCAGCTGCAACACATCGTCCTGTGGAAACGGTACATTGGAGAGCAGGTTGGGGAAGGGAGGGCCTCTCCGGCAAGCTACATGAGCAGGCGGCCCGACCTGCACATCACCGAACTCTGAAGCCCCGCAGTCTCAGTGTTGGCTCGTGACCACAGCCTCGAGAGTTTCCCCTATATCCCGCTCGGAGGGAGGCAGGAGAATTTAAAGTGGGATAGAAGAGCAAAATGCCAAATAAGTTTTATTTCTGAGAAAATTACCCGCTGATTAAAATACACATGAAGTATCCACAATGCCTTTGGAACAAAAGTCAAACTTCTTTGCATGGTCTTTCTAGTCTCTTTCATTATCTCAACTGCTCTGTTTCTTATGCCAGATTATTCCCAATAGTGAAAATGTTCTTCCCGAAATACTCTTCAGTCTATTTCCAATGAGTAAGAAAAAAAATGAGCAAAAGTCAGGGCCCTAGCCAGACTGTGGGCCTTTCTAGCCCACGATTATTTATATAAATAATCCTTTTTTCATGTGTGTTTTTATTCCCTGTGGGTGTGTCCTGGATTCCATTGCCAACATCCTTGATGACCATAGCAGTGTCTTCTGATGGAGACCCAAGCTTTATCCCAAACGCCCCCGCCGACTCAGCTTAGCCAACAGGAGGGATCATGCCTGAAACAGATGTTTTAGCTTCGCTTGGCCAAGCAGCCCAGTCCCCTCCCAGCAAATGAGACACTTCATCCCTTGGACGCCAGAAGCACCTTCCTGATTCATCAGATGAGATGAGACACTGGTCTGGGGGATGACCCCAAAGTCATGGCTTAAGCAAACAAATCAAATCTGTGGACTTAGTAGGAGCACGAACCTGATACGTAAAAGTAGCATTGGGAAAATCCTACTGAACTGAAAACAGCACATTATTCTGGTGAGCCAGCAACTTCCCAAGATGATTTTGTAAAAAGGAAGCTAAAATGGTCTCAGTAAGAACTCTTCCTGTCCTGAAGAAGGAAACCAAACTGGAGAATTATGGGCAGCATATAATATTTCTCAATACAAATTTTAAAATTTAATTAAAGCCTCAAAGCAATACTAAAGCCCTTATGAGAATATATGGTTGATGCGTTTCTTCTGTGTGATCCAATCATCACTTCTTGAACTGTCCCGTGAATCCCCTCAGGATCCTGTTACTAGGCAGATTCGAATTCAGAAGTTCTCTGGTGGGACAGCAGATTCTGCATTTCCGACCGACTCCAGACACTGCAGATGCTACTGGTCTGTGGCCCCTACTTTGAATAGCAAGGTTGTGTTCTGTTCTGAAAGCGGTATTTCTCTAAGGGTGGTCATTGGATCACTTGTATGAGAATCTCCCATACAATCTGTTTAAAAACAAAAATCACAGTCCCCCGCTCCACCACGGTTTACTAA
Organism: Camelus dromedarius; assembly: GCF_036321535.1. Classification (NCBI taxonomy): domain Eukaryota; kingdom Metazoa; phylum Chordata; class Mammalia; order Artiodactyla; family Camelidae; genus Camelus; species Camelus dromedarius. The sequence goes on along the minus strand of NC_087441.1, from coordinate 14,182,409 downwards.
ATCCAGTACCTAGAGCTGAAGCCCTGGGATGTGTATTAACAAACTGCCCGCATGATTCTTACCGAAGCTAAAGCTTGAGAATGGGCACTGTCTAGCGAATAAATGGCGAATTTGGGATAACTAGGAAACCAATGTGGGGAAGGCTTTTTGCCCCACAAAGGAGGCTTCTGTGCCGTCAACAGGAAGGCAAGGGACCAAGGAATGGAGCAGGTGGGGTGTTCAGAGCTCGGCAGGTTCAAGCTATGCAGGGCGTCTAGATGATATGGAAGGAGCTCCTATAAGCCTCCATCGTGATGTGATGTACTAATTTTTGTTGCTGAAATAAACTTTAACGTTCAGTATTGAGCAGATGAGCCGGACTTCAAGACATAATTATGGTATGTAAAAAAGTTGCAGAAAATTAAGTTTTTATTCTCTTATCTTCTCATTGATGTATAATGTAATTTTACATTATTTTAGAGGAGTTTATCATCATTTCTGTGGATTCTTCACTTGGTGGTGTGTCCCTGTTTTTAACCTTTGAGGTATTTTCAGTCCTCAGTTCCCATCTCTTTGATGGAGGAGAAAACAATTTGTAGACAAATGCTGACTTTTACCAAGGACATTGCCTCTGAAAAAGAAAGAAAGAAAGAAAGAAAGAAAGAAAGAAAGAAAGAAAGAAAGAAAGAAAGAAAGAAAGAAAGAAAGAAAGAAAGAAAGAAAGAAAGAAAGAAAGAAAGAAAGAAAGAAAGAAAGAAAGAAAGAAAGAAAGAAAGAAGGAAAGGAAGAAAGAAAGAAGGAAAGAAAGAAAGAAAGAAAGAAAGAAAAGAAAGAAAGAAAGAAAGAAAGAAAGAAAGAAAGAAAGAAAGGAAGGAAGAAAGAAAGAGAGGAAGGAAGAAAGGAAGGAAGGAAGGAAGGAAGGAAGGAAGGAAGGAAGGAAGAAAGAGGAAGGAAGGAAGGAAGGAAGAAAGAGGAAGGAAGGAAGGAAGAAAGGAAGGAAGAAAGAGGAAGGAAGGAAGGAAGGAAGAAATAAATCAGAAACTGTACTTGTTTGGTAGTAATAACAGCTAATCTTTACAAAGCATTTTTTTATGCACTGCGAACTGGAACAAGTAAGTTAAATTTACAATTGCAATTAATCCTAAATGTAAAATATGTGTCATTATTATCCACAAGGGCAAGTGAGCTTCAAAGGGTTTAGTGAGCAGAGAGTCAGCGCTCCTGGCTGGCCCGTGGCTAGTGCATCACGCTGCAGTATTCTCTTGATCTTTTCTCCTTCCATAGAAACTTCCCAGGTTGCCAATGCCAGGCGTTGCCTGTTCCCTGAAGTTTTGACGAAACCCAGACACACCTGGTCCAAGGGAGTGCCTTGTGTTTGGCAGCATGGCCCTGCACTACACGGGAAAGTCTTACTTAAGAGAAAACAAACACGGTCCTTTCGTGTTTCAGCCTCCCATAGGGAGTCATTGTCACGTCACCTTGGAAAAAGTTGAAATTGATAGAAGCAACAAACAACTTTATCTGGTGTTGCCTTAGAAATGAACAGCCCCATCCTTCTCAAATCAGTTACTGGTGATGGAGGAGAAAGCAGTAGATGGAGAACATTAAAAAACTTTTTTTTCTTAACAGGGTACTTACCCTGTTAATGTTCTAAGTGTGGGTAGGTCCAAATGAAATAGTCCCCTTGGGAAGACTGGGTTCAAAACTGCCAAACAGAAAGACAGAGGAGGTAAACAGATGAACTTCTCTTTTGTCTGGCATTAATATAGCCATGTCCACTGTCTTTTGATATTTATCTTATAATTTTTTATTTTTTTAGTTTTAACCTTTCCTATGCTCATGTTTTATGTGTTATTGTAAACAGCGTATCACTGAAGATGTTTTTTTGTAATCCTGGCCAACAGTCTCTGCATTTTGTATGGCAGGTTTATTGTATTTATGTTCGTTATCACTGCTGAGATATTTGTTTAGGCCAAAACCTTTGGAGACATCCTTGACTCATCTTTTTCACAAATCAACAAATCAACAAATCTTGTAGACTTCTAGCCAGACACCCCAGCCTTGCTCACCACCTTCACTTGTCCAGGTCACCTCTCACCTGGATTCCTGCAGTAGCCAGCCAGCTAGTCTCTGCTTTGTCCTTTTTTTGTCTGTTTGCATCACAGCATCTAGAGTGAGCCCCCTTAGAAAGTAATAAATCGAACCATCTCTCTCTTCTCAAAAAAATCATCCAAATACCCATTTCAGTCAGCATATAAGTGCATCTTTCAAGTGGTCCCCCGGGTCCTATATGATCCAGTCCTGCTTCACCTCTGTTCTCCTCTCTTCCTGCCCCCCCCCCCCCCCCCGCTCTATGTGGCTCCCTCAAGCACATGCTAGCTTCAGGGTATCTGCACTTGCTGTTCCTTTGTCTGAAATGCTGTTCCCTGTATACATCCACATGGTTCAATTCCTTATCTCCCTCATAATTTTTTGACTACTACCTTCCCAGCAAGGCCATCCCTGACAAGCCTTCTTCCATCCTTAACACACCCATTGCACTTATTTGTCTTGTGCTGACTGAGACATGTCACATGTGATTCATTCACTTATCAGTTATATATGTTTCCATTACTAGGATAGAAGGTTCATGAAAGCAGGTCTTTTTTGATATTTTGTTTGCTACCATATCCCTAGTTCCTAAAACACTATCTGGCTTTTAGTAGGCACTCCATGGTATAATGGTTGAATGAATGAATTTGGACTTTTTTCTACCATCTTAAACTTTCTACTTTCTATGCTTTTATTTTTCTCCTTTCTTGCCTTTTTTGGATTGAGTTTCTGTTTGTTTTAGTTTGTCATTTGTTCCTTTCTGCTTATTTGGAAGATGTATTACTCTATCTACCCTATTTCTGTCCTCAGAATGGCTAACCTTTCAATTTTAATTTTTAATTTTACTGTGCATAGGTAACTGAATCAAATCAGAATCTTAACCATGCAGGACAATATTATTTTTACTTTTAATCTATTCTCTTTCAAGGGGCTTCCTGGAGCATCTCAGTATTTAATTATTTTTATAATATAATATTTTATATTTTGTTCAACAAAAATGTAAGTAGTTTTTACCCCAAGAAAAAGAAAGAAAAAGAAAAGCTCTCATCTCTCCAGATGTTCACATTTGCTGCCATAGGGTCATCACTCAATATTCTATCATTTTTCTTTGACCTGGGAGTTTTTAACCATCAACTCCACCTTGTTTGTTAACAAGTGAAAAAGAAGGAGGAGTGGCGATTGTGTATCTGCTATATAATATATAATTTATTCATTCCTTTATTTTCTCTTTACTTAAAGTATACTCTTTATAAACAAACAAACAAAAAATGCCAGTCTTAGTCTTTTAATAGGAGAATTCAGCCCATTCATATTTACCAGACCTACCAATAACTTTCATTTTATTCCTTCCATCTGGCTTGCTTTATGACTTATTCATCTCACCTTTTTTTGTTCTTGCTTCCTTTTTTCCTGTTATTAAATGACTTTAATAAGAAGTTGTTATTTCTTCCCTACTTCCCCCTATTTCAGAAGTCCTATTCTGCTTTATAGTTGGGCTAAATTTCCAGTCAGTCATCTCCTCTGCCTCTATATTCATAATCCCACCCTTATTTTTCTACCGTAACAATAAGATGAGTGTGGCCAAGCAGCACCAACACCCACCACTGTTTCACACTTAGGCAACAGGGGGCCTGAGAGGAGGAAATAGGAATCGGGGACAAAACTGAATCCTTCCTATACCTTCCAAACTTTTTCATCAGTGGTTTATTATCTAATGCTTTTTTGTATAAAATTCCTTCATTGATCTGATTCCACTCTCATAAAGGTAAAGACTAGATAGTCGTCTAAATGTAGATCCCAGGCAGGAATGGAATGTTCCAATGACAAGCGCAAATAGGAGGGAACGACAGAGCAGGCCGGGTAATAATACGGCAGAGTGGAGAGTGGGTCTCACTCCTGTCTCCTAGCTTGGGAGCCGACCAAGCCAGGCTGTGTAGAAAGAAAACTAATTCACACTAGATTCTAGTGACAAACAGGCTATGTTTTAAGGAGTTATTTATATTCTATAATTATAGTATTTATATTTTATGTTTGCTAAAATAATATGTGCTTCTTGTGGGAAAGCTGGGCAACAGAAGAAGTAACAAGAAGAAAATGGAACCTGTTGTGATCCCACCATCCAGAGAAAACAACTGCTAACCTTCAGCTGTTTTTCTTTCAGTGTTTATTCCCTCCTGCATTCGCATTCATTTAGCATTTTGACTTTCTCACCTACTGTGTGACTTTGATCTAGTTACTGAACTTCTCTGAATTTTACCTTCTCTTTTGAAAACTGAATATAAACTAGTGCTAACCTTATAGAGGCATTTTGAGAGTTAAATAAGATAAGATATTTACAGTGTTTAGCATAGACCCTAACGCAGGGTAAAAAGTAAATGTTAGCTTTCTCCCCTTCCTCCTCCTCCTCTTTTTCTCCTTCCTCTTCTTCCTCCATCATCATGATGATTCAGCCTTTCTCAGATTGCTAACCTTATACCTTACAGAATTGTGAGTATAAAAAGAGATAATGATCCTAAGTGTCATCTCTGTAAACCACAGGCTCCCAAATTTATTTCTAGCATACTGAATGCCACAGATTTACGATACAGAAGACCAAATGTTTCCTCTTTCAACAAATATTTCATAATCACCACCAGGTCCACAAAGTTAGTTGGAATCTAGGGGGAATACAAAAGTATTTAAGACAATATCCCTCCCCTTGAATTCTAATAATTGGTTTCCTATGTTATTTCCTAGGAAGACTCCAGATATCAAGTCATACTCTAAAATTAAGAAATTAAACATTGTCTTTTTGGCACAGACATAAGAAAATAAATCAGTGGAACATATTAGAGTCCAGAAACAAATCCTTGTGCACATGGGAATTTAGTTAATGAAAACCAGGGCATTTCAAATCGGCAGTGAAAGAAACTTCAATAAATTGTGTTGAGAAAACCAGCTATCCATTTAGTAAAAGAAATCAAGACCCCTTAACTACCTCACACCATGCACAAAAAATCAACTTTATACGGATTAGAAAGGACAGAAAATTTCAAAACAAAGCCTAGTGTTAGAAGAAAATGTAGGAAAATCGGTTATTTACTGCCTCACAGCAAACTTCCCCCAAATCTTAGTGCCTTAAAGCTACAGTCATTTATTACTGCTAGCGTGTCCGCAGGTCATCTGGGCAGTTCTGCTCATCTGGGCCGGGTGGTGGGTGGTCTCACCTGGGCTCCTTCGTGGGGCTGCAGTCAGTGGGCAGGCGGGCTGGGGGCTGGCTGTCTAGCATGGCCTTACCTACATGTCTGCTGGCTGGCCGGCTACTGGCATGGGTGGGGACAGCTATCTCTTGTCTTCTAGTAAGGCAGCCTGGACGTTTCACATGGCAGGGATGGGGTTTCGGGACGGAGAGCAGATGGTGCACGTGGTCACTTCTGCTGCTTTCCATGGGCCAGTGCAGGTCCCAAGTGGAGAAAGAGGTCCTGTCTCTTGATGGAAGAAGCAGCAAAGTTGTGAAAGTGAAAAACAGGCCACTTTTGCAATCTTCCACAACAGGACGTTGTTTTTTATTCTTAAGCTTTGAGGATTCATTTCATCAAAATTTAAAACTTAGGCACAGCAAGAGAGACTACAAACAAAGTTAAAAGGGAAAATTGAGAAAAATATGAGTGGTGTATATGGCGACAAAGTATTCCCGTGGAACAATTTTTAAAAAAGGCAATATTCTAATCTAAAAATAAGCAAGGATCGAAAATGGTAAATTCTCTAAAAGAAGGACACAAACATGCACTACTGTATGAAAAGGTGCGCAATCTCACTAGTCATCTAGAAAAGCAAATTAATTTTTTAAAAAGGGTCATTGCTGAAATGACTGGTGAACATGAAAATGATTCAAAATATTCAGAGGTGTAAGCATGCAAAGAGGTGGACTTCCATATACTATAGGGGGTATAAATTTGCACCTTCCTGAAAGCCATTTGGCAATATATATTTAAATATATTTAGCATGTGGGTATTCTGTGTCCCAGCAATTTCCCTACCAGGGATAGTTCTTAAGAGAATGATCGGGCAATTGTTATAACAACTGAAAACAACGTAAATGTCTAGCATTAGAGAACAGGATACCCAAATATTGGCAGCACGTCTGCACGGTGTAATGGCATGTGTCTTAGTCTGTCCAAGGTTGCTGTAACAAAATACTGCAGACTGGGTACTGAGTAGCCTATAAGCAGAAATTCACTTCTCGCAAGTCTGGAGGCTGAAAGTCTGAGATGAGGGAGCCAGCAGGGTCTGGTGAGTGCTCCCTTCCAGGGAACAGACCTCGCTGTGTCCTCACATGGCAGAAAGGGCTCAGGAGCTCTGTGGGTCTCTCTTTTAGTGGAGCCTCCACTCTCATGATCTATGCACCTCCCCAAAACCCCATATCCTGTACCATCCCCTTGGGGTTAGGATTTGAACATTTGAATTTGGAGGGGACACAATCAGACCATAGCAACGTGCAACCATGAAAAAGTATGAGACAGATCTTCATGAGCTGTTGGAGAAAGATAGTATGACCCATTGCTAGGTGACAAAAAATGACAAGATCTGTCATATGATCCTATGTGAGTGAAGGCCACCTAGTTTCAACCTCCAGGACTCTACTTGTGTTATTCCTTCTGGCTGAAAACATGTTTCTCCATCACACACTTTTCAAAACACAACACGAGAGTCCATCCTGAGCAGCCCCCAGGTAAGCATCCTTTCCTGCCGGGAGAATTGACAATCTCTTTCTTTGTACCACAGATGCAATTTTGCAAGGGTGTTTGTGTTTCTCTCTTCTGTTACCCTATCTACTTCCCCCACCCATTCACTCACTCTGGATTTGACTTTAAGAGGATGAAAAATAAATAGTAAGAAATTCTGTCAATAGAGGAGACTGGGGTTAATAATGTTAGAAAATTTTGTTCTGTTTTTTTGTTTTTTTATTGAGTTATAGTCAGTTTACAAAGTTGTGTCAATTTCTGGTGTACAGCACAATGCCTCAGTCACACATGAAAATACATATATTAGTTTTCGTATTCTTTTTCACCTTGAGCTACTACAAGATGTTGAATATATTTCCCTGTGCTATACATTAATGTTAGAAAATTTTGATCCACGTCCAAAGAGACTAGGATGGGCAGGGAATATCTTCAGTTTTTGTCTGAATTTTTTTGTTTGTTTGGTTGTTTTCTTTTGTTTTTTGAGGGAGCAGGACCCGGGGTTGGGGACGGCACCTCCAGCTGAAGGCCCGAAAGAGTGCCGGGACCTTTCAGCGTATTGTCTGCAAGAGGCAGGTCTGCTGGATGCTGTGGCGTGGCCTCAAGTCCACTCACCTGCTGTAGGGCTGCACCCCTTCAGAACGTCAGTTGATTTATCTGGCATGTTCCCTTTCTTGATTTTTATTTATATGAGTGAGTCTGCTGAAGCTTTATTTAAATTCCCACACAAAAATTAGAAAGCGCTTAGAGTTTGAGAGCAAAGGAGTCTGTTTGCTTAAACTATGCCCAGAAAGATGGAGTGGAAAGAAAACTCACATTCCATAGGAACAGAGAGAGTAAGTTTTCTGCCCCCCAGAAAATGTGATTTGGAAAAAAGAGATCATTTTTGTGAAATGAGGTCCTTTCGTGTGAAAGAAAAAAAGGAAAGAAGGAAGGAAGAAAAGAAAAGAGAGAAAGAGACAGAAAGGGACAGAGAGAGAGAGAAAAAAAGAGAAAGAGAAAGGGAGAAAAAAGAAAAGCAACCACATTAAGTGGAAAATCACACATCACTCATTATAGGTTGAAGTACAGAATTCCTGGTGCATTACAATATACATGTTTGTCTGGATTTTGAGTCAAAGAATGTGTATTTACATTTTGTGAAACTATAACCATCTAGTGGCATTCTTTTCAAAGGCCCCCACCTTGAAACACAGTATCTGTAATGATTAAATATTAAACTACGTATTTCTCTCTTCTCCCACTGGTGCAAACCCAAGAAAATGGAATTAAGTGACTTTTTAAAAAGTATGATCATGTAGGAACCTGTGTCAATTTCCAGGCATGAAACAATATTTTAAAACTACTACAGGCAGAATATCTATTAAATATGGCACTGGTTTGGATTATAATTAGAATAATGACAGTATGTGTTAACTCTACTGTCTTTACTTCATGGAAAAATTACAGAAAACTAACAACTAAGACTATGCCAGTATTTTTCAAGTTTTGTGAAAGCATGAGATTTCATCTTAACCCAGGAATGAACTCCTTCATGATTTCCAAAATCATACACATCAGCATAAGCTCACTGGGTTACTTGCAAAACAGGTACGTCTTACAATTAAATATACAGATTTGCTCTCCACTTTCTGCTTTTAATGACTCCTAAAGCATGAAGTTGGGCTATTTTTTCTTCGCTAAGTCCATATTTTCTGAGTGTTTCTTCTGAGGGTTCTCCTAGGACTGGACTCCATGCAGAAGGGACAGAAGCTGGAGTTTTTGAAAGAAATAGAGCTGGCACTGGGGCTTTCCCCTCCTGCTGATCCATGAAAAAGAAGAGTGCTCCTTGTTCTTCAGGAGCTGAGATAAATCCTCCACCATCAGAACAGGGGTCACAAAACGGGTCCAGTTTCGCAAAGATCTTGCACAATTCTGCTTTGCACCTGAGAAAAGATGTCAGTAAAAAGTGTCTTCAGCCTCAGCCAGTCCGACAAACTCAGCTGCTTAGGTAGTTTTGAAGGATCAAGACCAAGTCCTTTCAGAAATTTCTTATCAGTGGGGACTTCCAAAACCCTCATGGCCATGAACTTCCCATCAGAGGTCTGATAGATTTCCCAGATGAATTTGCCACCAACTTACACATTTTGTCCCTTTGTTTTGTTAAAACTGTCCACACTGTGCAGGCACCAGAGCACAGAACTAACATGAGTTACACTTTCTGTCACATTTACATCAGCTGTTTGTCTTTTCTCAATTGGGCACGTTCAAAAAAAATCATCACAATATCCCACTGCCCCAAGAATCCCTCCAACTAAGGAAGCCAGGAAATGGTGATGGTACAGTTTCTCTTTTTTCTGACCAAATTTTGACAATGCACCAGATAAAGCCAAAAGGTTAATATTGTGCCTTTTGCTCTGGGAATACTTACTGGATAAGTTCATTCCAAAAACAAAACAAAACAAAAAACCCCACAGCATGCATGAGTCTTGGATTCTTCCATAACATATCCTCTGGCAAGAGTTGCCCTTTCCCCAGAGAAGGGGAAGAGTCAATAAGATGTCAGTCTGAAGACAGACTTTTTGAAGGATGGCTGCACCTTCTGGAGTTTTCAGGTTTAGAGCCAGTGATTGCTTACATCAATTCACAAAATCAAACATTTCTTCTTGGTCCCAAGCCACACAAACCGCCTTGGCTTCACAGTCAGCTAGAATCACGCCACAGACGGAAGATGGAAATTTCCCAGCCAACCCCAGTACCAGCACTGTGCCCCAGGCCCTGTCAACTTTACACACAGCAAACTGGAATAGCTGGGATGTGCCTGCAGCTTTGTTTTTAAATGTAAGCTCAGGACTTTCTGGGGAGGTGCTAAAGAAAGAAAAAGCCCCACCCATCCAAAAGTCAATAAATGATTTAAAAAATTTGTTGGTCATCTTCCATCTTCCAATGCTTTTACAGCCCATCTCCTTTCAACTATTAAGTACAATTACTAAATAAAGGCAGATATTTCTCTCCTTGAGACCCTTATTTGAAACTGTTCTACAGGATTAAAATTTAGTCACGAGTGGCCCTTTTCTGGGATCATAACAATTCTTTTTCGATCAGAAGCTTAAAGATAAGCCAGATAGGGGAGTTATCTTTTTATTGGCTAAAAACAACCACTGGCTGCCTTGGCAGTGGTGTGACCTTCTGAGAGGGAGGTCAGTGTCTGCTAATGGACATCGCAACAAGAGAGGAACACAGCACAGAATTTCTTCCCTGACCAGTGCCAGCAGCTTGGGAGTGTACAATTTTGAAAATGCCTGAATGTTCTTCAATTTGCAAAAACATGCAAAGTAACATGTGTTGCTGTTGGGGTTTGTCAAATTAGTTTAATTTTTGCTTAATGAAAAATTAGAATCTATCTGAAGAATAACAATTTAGTTATTACTGTTAAGGTTCTAAGCCCTAGCAATATGTTTAGGTTTCTGAAGTGACCCCAGAATCCTGGATTTTTGGGTCTGGCAGTGAAGATGAGTGAAGTGAGTCAGCTCCATTGGTCAGAAAGGAGACAGTGTCAGCAGAGCCTGCCAGGAAGAGTCACGGGGATGCTCAGGGAGGTGACTTCTCGAGTCTCCCTTTCCTCACAGGAGATGTGCTGGATGGAGGTTATTGCCACAGTAAGATCTTGCCCAGATTTGGAAAGAGCCAAGACTCTAACATTTCCACCCACCTCTCCCTGGGGTGAGATAGGGATGAAAAATAGGGTGAGAGAGGATGGCCACATCCCAGGTCCCAGGTGAGTCCTTGGGATGTGCCCCATTGAGTGAGGGTCCTTGGCTTCTGGCAGGAAAGAATTCAAGAGTGAGTAGAGTGCAAGTAAATTTATTTAGAGATGCAGACTCCATAGACAGAGCGCAGGCCATCTCAGAAGGCCAGAGAGAGCAATAGAGAGAGACTTAAGGGTGTGAGGTTGTTAGTTTTTATGGGCTTGGTAACTTGGTAACTTCGTATGCTAACAAGTGGAAGGATTATTCCAACTACTTTGAGGAAGGGGCTGGGATTCCTAGGAATTGGGCCATTACTCACTTTTTGACCTTTATGGTCAACCTTAAACCTGTCATGACACCTGTGGGAGTGACATTTAGCATGCTATTGTATTACAACGAGTGTATAATGAAGCTCAAGGTCTACTGGGAGTTGAATCTCCGCCATCTTTCTGCTAATTGTTGTATCATTCTTTTAATGGTTGTGCCTTGCCCCCTCCTTCCTGTCTCCCCGGACTCTCAGCATACTTACTCACAGGGTGCAAAGTCTGCCTTCAGGCAAGCCAGTTTGGTATTTGAGGGGAACAATATCTTCCTCTGCAGCAGCACCCTATGGCCACAGGTTATTCAAGAATGCATTGTCTTTTCCTCCACACAGTCCCCTCGCTATCATATCATGGTGGCCCCTTTATAGCAGGTTTAATCCAGTCAAGGCAAAAAAGGGATTGAGCTCTGATTTGCCAGAACAGGAGTTACCAGCATCACAGAGGCAAATCTAGAACTACTCCTCCCAGGAGTTTACTTAGAAATTACATCCTATTAAGACTGTCTTTGAGTTGTTTCTGAATGGTGAAAAACAATGAGGACTTGCAAACTACAAGTCTAAATGTCATCACCTTATTCCTTCTGTTGATAAACTGCTTGAGAGTCATGGCCACAAATGAATTTTTTTTCATATCCCTTGCATAGTGGGCATAGAACCTCAAAAGTTTTAAGTCCTAAAGGATCTCTACAATATACTGACAAAACCAGAAATGACATTTGTATAAGGCTATTCATAGTAGAAGTATCTGTAAAAACAAAGGGCTGAAAACTGCGTAAGTCCCATTTATATGAAACTACTTAAAATGGAACAACTACACTGTGGAGTACTATGCAGCCATGAAGATAAATGAGGCTCTCTATATATTGCAATGGAGTGACCTCCACATACATGAAGTTAAAAAGCTAGGTGCAGAACAACATGCTAGCATGCCACCTTTTATCAGGGAAGCAGGGGGAATATAAATGGTTTCAAGTATTTGCTTATTTATTTTTTAAAAGTAATAGTAGGATAAAACAAAGACTAATGAAGACGTAAAATATCTCAATAATTTTTATGTTGGTTACATGTTGAAATGCTAACATTTTGGATATATTGAGTTAAACTAAATATATTATTGAAATTAATGCCATCTATTTGCTTTTAGTTTCTTTTAATGTGACTACTAGAAAATTGAATTAGATATGTGGCTCTTATATTTCTCTTGAGCAGCACAGCCTCGGAGGCTGGTTCCCTCATCACTGTATACAACACTTCTCCAACAAAAACGACATTGAATCTCAGGTGAGAAGATACTGGTTATATGAATTAACATGAAAATTTGAAACAAAAATTGACATCCTAATAGGTTATCTCACTCTTCCTAGATCTTACTTAGTCCTCAAATTAGGCTTACAGAGTCAAATTCTTTTAGAACAGAAATCAGGAGTTGTGAATCAGAAAAATAGAAGCAGGTGATGAAAGCTGCCTTTTCTTCAGAACTTAGAATTTACGTTTAATGGTATCAGACTTGACAGTGTAGCTTTCAATCTCAAGAGCAATCTGTATCTGTGAGAAGATGGAAATAACCTGCTGGTATCTTATAAGTTCAGCAGACTTTGTATATTGATGTATGCCTGTGGTGGCCCCACCGTCCACACACACTGAATGTCATCTATACATGAACCTATTCTCTGTTACTAATGTTGGCATCAGGAAAAATACAGAAAGGTATCAATCACTGTTAATGGCAAAAATCAGGGAGGTTTATCTAAACACTAGGATTTTCCCTAAGAATTGTTCATTTCTATATTTATCTAAATAGTTTTGAAGCTTTTTTAAAATTTTGGTTGGTCAGGTTTTTTTCTTTTGAATGTAGCTTTTGTTTGATTATTAAAATAGTATAAACTCACATAAAATATTTATAAAATACAAAAAAAATTTTTTTTAAGTGTACCACCACCCAGAGATGCCACTGTTAATGTTTAGAAATATCTTCTTTCAGGTAACTTTTTCTGCACGTTATAGTAATTAGTTATGGAATCCTCTATTTTTTAAATAAAAATGGTATTACATCATACATTCTGTTTTATATCTTGTCCTTATACTCAACAATATGTTGTGGATCTTTTCATGACATTAATTTTTTTCATTCAAGTATAGTTGATTTATAATGTTTCAGGTGTACAGCAAAGTGATTCAGTTATACATACATATATATATATATATTCTTTTTCAGGTTCTTTTCCTTTCTAGGTTATTACAAGTTATTGAATATAGTTCCCTGTGCTATATAGCAGATCTTTGTTGTTTATCTATTTTATGTATAGACTGTGTGTCTGTTAATCCCAAATTCCTAATTTATCCCTTCCCCTTTTCCCCTTCGGTAAGTTTGTTTTCTGTGTCTGTGAGTATGTTTCTGTCTTGTAAATAAGTTTATTTGTATCATTTTTTTAGATTCCACATGTAGGTGATATAATATGATATTTGTCGTTCTCTGCATGACACTAAATTTTAATTCTACATCATTACCTTAGTAGTTGTATACTATTTCAAGAAACCAATTACCTTATTTATTAAAAATCTCTTGTAGATGAACGTTTGGACTAAATTCTTTTTTTCCTGTTATAACAACACTGCAATGAATATCCTTGTCCACTGGCATTTTCTTATTCTCAAGTAAAATTACTGTGTGAAAGTTCACTGTTTTAAGACTTTGGATATAATTGCTTTCCAGAAAGTTTCCACAATTATACCCAGAGTATGTGTATACTTAATGCTTGTTTTCTAACACTATTACCAAAATTAGATACTTTTGTACTTGATAGACAGAGATGCCTACCTGCTGTGCTATAACATACTAAGTGAATCATACAAAATTGCTGCTACTCAACCTTTGTTGACCTATAAATGACCATTTCATATGAATAAACCTAATAGAAATGTCTATAAACACATTTCATTGTCCTCCTCTTACACATCATTTTGTTAAAGAAAATAATTCAAAGGGAGGGTATAGCTCAGTGGTAGAGCACATGCTTAGCATGCACGAGGTCCTGGGTTCAATCCCCAGTACCTCTTCTAAAAATAAATAAATGAATAAACCTAATTACCTCTGTCAAAAAAAAAAAAAGACAATAAAGAAAATAATTCAAGCAGTCCACAAATTCTTAGAGATTTACCTCCTTAATAGCCACCAACTCAAGTCTAAAAATCCCAACCCTACGTAGTTGCCAGGATGATGTACCTACACATAAACAAAACTGGCCATGCCATTCTCCAATAAATACTCTTCAACGTCTCCTTGGTATGTGGTGCTGTCACCTGCTGAAATGAAAAAAAATGGGGAGGATTATGTTTATGGACGTGGGAGAATGAAATTAGAGAAGTTCCATTTTGGTCGTGTTAAATTTGAGACAGTGTGAAATAACCGAGCAGAGAGGTCAAATAGCCAGTTAGATATATGATCCCAGAGTTCAGAGCCGAAATTTTAGCTGAACACAAAAATTGGGATAACATCGGTCTAGGAATGGCATTTGTCCCTATAAATATACCTGCTCCTCTCTACAGAGCACTTGGTGTGCACTGGTTGAGTGACTTTACCCGAAGCAAACCTGTGCAGGATGACGAAAGGCTTTCTCCCAGACTGACAACAAGTGTAATTTATTAAGGAACATTTATATGCTCAGAGGAAAGAGGACATGTGACTCCTTCCCACCCCGAGGGAGACACAACAAAAGTAATCGCAAAGATCAGTTAAGAAGTTGGCTAAATTTTTAAGAAAAATCTTTAAAGGAATGTCCCTTTTTTTCAACCTCTGTCACTACTTCATCTCAAGAGCCGCTGTTTGTTGTTTAAGTTGCTTTGGAAATGACTCCACCTTGATTTATGAGCTGTGAGGCAATGCTATACCTCGGGAAATGGAAAGATTTCTAGAGGGAGAGGCACTGAATTCTCCACCACCCTTTCCCAGGACTGCAGCTTTGGCATTCTTAACTTCTCTGCCTCACATATAAACTGAGGATAACAATGCCTGCTCTTGTGAGATTTAGAGACTAAATACGTTCACAGTGTAACCCACAACAGACCCTCAGTGACTGTAGGATGCTGCTATCACTGAGAAAGGTGCAGAGTGTTTCCTCTGGAATATGGCAATACATTCGCACGACATTAATGGCTAATTTATGTGTCTGCACTCAGCCCTGGAGGGTTGTGGGGAAACAGGGGGAGGGCATCGAAAGCTCTGCCGTGTGTGAGGGGGACTGAATCTTTCCTAAAGTGTCCCCACCATGTCTGTACGTGGGCACATCCACATCGATTACTTCTTTTTTTGCTGTCGAAATTCAAGACACATCTAGGGACAGCAGAAATAAACAGGAACATGTGCTAGTGATGGAATGGACAGGCTCTGCCCTTGTCCCCGGTGCCTGGGTTAGTGAGGGGAAAAACTGCACGTGTGGAAGCTTCTTCCCCCACCCCGCTCCAGAGTAAGTATCTTAAAAACAAACAAACAAACAAAAACCCAAATAAACAAAAGAACAACCCTACCACTTGGAGGTGAGGATTTCAAGTGATTCTGCATTTGGGGGCAGAGGCTGAACTATTTTTTTTTCCATTTGTTCTAGAAGGAAACCTATGTTATCTTAGTCATGTATCAGGTTTTATCATGTATGAGTGTGCTGTATTCGTGGGAAAGACTTGAAACAGGGAAATCATCTCAACGCAGGTGTTTCAGGCAGTGGGCAATGACATGTGGGCAGAGCTAGAAATCTGCAGAGCTTGGGGAGATGCTGGGTGTCCCCTCCACCTCTGACTGGAATCAAGGAGGGGCAGAGACCCAGCCAGGACAGGGACAAGGGGCTCCCATGGGAGAGTCCTCTTTAGAGAAAGACAGCCATTAGGAGACTCCTGGGAAAGGCACAGCTCCTGGATTTTGGTAGTGATACCTGATTTTGACTGTTTTTTATTTTCATCGGGTTCTACTTACCACAACTACCATCAACAGTCATAATAATAAAGGCTAGCACTTTTAAAGTACTGTTCTAAGCACTTTGCATAAACGAGCACATATAATCCTCACACTCTAAGAGGAAAGTACTCTTATGACGCCTGCTTTTCAGATGAGGAAACGGAGACACAGAGAGATTAGGTGACTTGCTTAGGTCACTCTGATAAGAGGTGTCTTTCCTGCATTATAATACTCATTTATGTGAAAGCCAAGCCTTTGCTAAACTGTTACTGAGCACTTGAGTCTAGTGCTAGCTGAGTTTCAAGGAATTGAGGTCGGAGCTGTGCCGGCACTTCGGGTAAATCAGTGTGGGTCGAAGAGCAAGAGTAAAAAGGAGATGATGAAATAGGGAGACTGAGTATAGAATGTAGAATGTTCTTTTAAGCACCTTGGCAGAGAAGGAAATGGCTGAGATGGGACTATAGCTAGAGGGAGACAAATGGTCAACAAGTATCTCTCTCTTTAGGATAAGAAGTACTTGGGCATATTTCGAAGCTGAAAAAAGTGAAGTGGGAGAAGGACTGAAGATATGAGAGAGAAAGGGGATAATTACAAGATCCTCCCACTGGAGGTGGGAGGAAGTAGAATTAAGAATTCTGGTGATGCAGCCCTTGGACCCGGAGTGACATGACTGACCCGAGTGCCTGGAGGGATGGAGGGAAGGAGGAATGCAGGTGATCAGTGAGTAATGTGGTTTTCAAAAAGGAGATATAATTCATACCTGATGACTTTCATTTTCTTGATGAAATAAGACACGTCTTTGACAAGGGTGAAGACTGTGGAGTCTGGGAAGGGAATTATAGGAGAGAGGATTTGAAACAGTTGCTTAGTGGTAAGGGGGCTGACAAGAATAAGAAAAAAGGATTTTTTTCCCTTTTTTTTCCTTGTTGAAGTATAGTCGGTTTATAAAGTAGTGCCAATTTTTCGTGCACAGCATAATGCTTCAGTCATACATATATATATACATAAATTCCTTTTCTTATTCTTTTTCATTATAGGTTACTACAAGATATTGAATACAGTTGTTCCCTGTGTTATAGAGTAGAAATGTTGTTTATCTACTTTATATATAGTAGTTAGTATCTGCAAGTCTCAAACTCCCAATTTATCCCTTTAAAGGATTTTTGAAAGGTGTTGAGGGTCCAACTTGGGAGGAGACCAGGAGTTTGTAGTGGATCCAACATATTCTGTTGTGTGATTTGCAGCAACATTCAGCAGCATTAGTGACAGACTGCCAGATGATCCAGGGGTTTTGCTGGGCTGGGCAAGGGAAGGACAGGGATTTAAGGAGCTGAGAGTGTCTGTGAGAAAGAATGTGGTTTAGGGAATCAATCCTGTGGCCTGAGTCACATGAAGAAGTTAGACAAGGAGAGGGCTGTGAGGTTGGGAGAAGTGAAGGCATATGTCACAGGTTTAGTCAGAAGCAGGTGTAAGGGGGACCAAGATGAGAGAACGTGAGATTGTGGCCAGAGATGGGGATATTAGAGCTTCAGATTTCAGAGGTGAAACCCGTCTGGGTGATGACAAGGTCTTGGTGGTGGAGACACAAGCAAGTAGGGGAGATAGAAAGAAGAAACCATTGGAGAGAAAGATACTAAGACCCTGAGGATGGAGCTGAGTGTGTGCTGCCCACATGGACACTGCAGTGACCCCAGAACTGACAGCAGGACATGAGACGGAGAGGAAGGCTATGGTCTCTGTGCCCATGTCCTCTGAGAAGGTGGGGAGTGACCAGGATGTCAAGAGAGGGCAGTGATGAGCCAGGTGGCATGAGCCACCAAGCAGGCAGCCTTAGCTATGGAAAAGGGGAGAGTGCAGCAGCAAAGCCTTGTGGTCAAGGGCATAGGTAGGTTCTGGAGCTACATGAACATGGATTCTGATCCCAGTTCTGCCTCTTAGAAGTTGTGGGACTTGGGCCAAGTTATGCAGTGTTGTGGTCCTTCGTTTTCTCGTCCACAAAGTCGGGTTAATAACACATATTCTGACACCCAGTTGTAATGTGGGCAGCACAGTCCTGACACATGATAAGCATCTGATAAAAGGCAGCCTCCTCTGCCTGGAATGCCCTTATTTTCCCATTTATTGAAATTCCTACTCTTCTGTTAGGACACTGATCAAGCATCAAATCAACAGCAGTTTTCTGTATTCCCTGACGTCAACCTGCCCTTTCTCCTCACTGACTCCCACTAACTCTTTCTCCTGCAGTTATAGTTCTTATCACTCTCTGCATTCTAGTTATTTCTGGACGTGTCTTGCATGCTGACTGGATTACAAAGTTATGGAGAGAGAGAGTAATGGCTTGCTTGTCTGTTTCAACCAAATGTTTAATAAATATTTGTTGAATTTTACCCATTTCCTTCACCATTGTTATCCTAATCATTTAAATTAAAACTACATTATAAAGCTTAAAATTGATCAAAAGAAACAAAAACTTTTAAAATTGATGACAAAAATCTTGATGCCGGAAACTCTAAACACAAAGCCTAAGGACTTTAAGAGAAAGATTGTGAAAAAAAAAATGTGACAATGAGTATATGTATGTTCATGTATAACTGAAAACTTGTGCTCTACACTGGAATTTGACACAACATTGTAAAATGACTATAACTCAATTAAAAAATGTTAAAAAAAAAAAAAGAGAAAGATTGTGAGATCATACCTATAAATTATGAGTTTGATCTGGGATCAAAAGAGTTCATGTGAGAGAGTCAAGTCATTCATAACCTTAACTGACAGTAAAAATATGTTCTAAAATCAGTGCGTTATAATTCAACATGTATGTCTTATTTTAAGCCAATGCTTTATTTTCCATTGCACCTTAAGCCATATAGTAATCTCTATTCATTTCAGGCAAAGGAAACATTAAAGAATTTTATTGTCTTACCAGAATATTCAAGAATGCCCTGAAAGATAGAAATCAGATATTCATTAAAATCTTCTTAACGGTAAGCATATGGCCAAACAAGGAGGACACTTTCCCCTTCTATGTACATAAAAAGCCACAAAAAGGAAGGAACTATTGATACACAGAACATGGATGAATCTCAAAAACAGTATGCTGAAGAAAGGGAGCCAGACACAAAAGAGTAAACCCTGATGATTGCATTTATATAAACTTCTAGAAAAGGCAGAAAACCTTGGTTGTCTGGGAGCTGGGGAATGACTGACAAGGGGCCAATGGAACATTTGAGGATGATGGAAGTGATCTATATTTCCATAGGCATGTGGGTAACCTGGGTATATGCACTTGTCCAAATTTACAGAGCTGTGCATTGAAAATGGGTGCATTTTATCTTAAATAAGTTATACCTCTATAAAGGTGATTTTAAAATACATTTTATAACTCTCATATAAAGCAGGTTAATCTGACCCATTCTGTACACACCAGAACCCTATTGAGAGCTGGTGTTCTCAGAGATGTTTCTAGATAGTTGATGGGCTGGAGGAAGCTTACAATGGATTAATTAACAGGCTGTAAAACAGGCAGTAAAAACAAAATATAGGTTTTTTTCCCAAGGCCAGAATTCTCTTTTCTCCTCCTGTTAGATGGAAAGAGACATAGGAAGCAAACACTGAGGGTGGATGAAGGCTTTTTCCTGACAAGGTCACACATGTGGGTCCTTCCTGATCCATGGCAATCCCAGGCCAATGGAAGGCTTCTGGAGAGCTTTGAGAGCAGAGTTGCACGGAGGACCCACAATCCAGGAGCTAGAGACAAACCCCAAGATGTTGTATAACACATTAAACACATTTAAGACTGGTTATACTCTGTGAGCTACCATAAGATCTTGTATATATTTCCCTGTGCTATACTGAAAAATTGTGCTCTACACTGGAATTTGACACAACATTGTAAAATGATTATAAATCAATAAAAAATGTTAAAAAAAAAAAAGACTGGTTATACTGAGCAACAATTGGTAACAGTTGAAAATCAAAGAGCTCTTTCATAACTTATATTTGATGGGTGTTTCTTAGCATCCTTTTACACATGGCTTATCTAGCTAAGTAGAATTATAAACTTTATCAAATTTTGTACTTCATTATTTTAAGACAGCTTTTTTTTTTTTAATGGGTGGAAAAATTCTCCGGTCCTATGTCTGGAAGGAATCCATCTGTTTGGACCAGAAGGCTTCGTCCAGGCACCACCAAGAGTTGCAAACCAACTGGCATAGCCCAGGGTGGAAAAGCTTTAGAAGGAGAACCTGGCCAGCCTTAATCAATAGAACTGGGGGAAGGTATAGCTCAGTGGTAGCGTGCATGTTTTGCATGCATGAGGCCCTGGGTTCAATCCCCAGTACCTCCATTTAAAAAAAAGAAAAGAAAAGAAAAAAAGATGGGCCACATAAAATAATTAATTAATTAAAAAAATAAAAGAAAGCAGAATCATCAAACACGAAGCTGGCATTTTAGAAAATGCTGTTTTCTGTGCTCCCCAATGGGTTTCATTTATCTTTGATTATTTTCATCTTCCACACTGGGGAGCAGGGATCCTAGTTTGTATCTCTCAGAATACCTACCACACTCCAATTTGGCCCCCAGCACCATAGTGCTTTCTTTCTATTGAGTATTTTATTCATGGTCTTGAAGCTTGTCCCCACTTCCTTGTCTCCAACCTTGGTTATGGTGGTTTCTAACATCCTGAGTACACCCTTCTCTTTAACTAATCCAGCCCTAGGACTCCATATTTCTGCACAGTCCCCGATGGGCAATCACACCCCCTCTTCTTTCCCACCCCCAGCCAGACGGCCTGAGGCCCTGTGGCTTTTCCTTGGTGCTGCTAATACCCCCGTGTGCATCTTCATTCTCCAAAGAGATTCTGCTTTGGTAGCCAGCATAAACAGGGAAGGCTAAGCTCCTTGTGGCCCAATGCAGGTATATGTAGCTGCAAACACCAGGAGGGGCGTCCCAGAACACCAACATAGAGATTAGATTTTTTTCAAAAAGTAACACTATCTGAGAGTAATAAGTGTCTGTAACCTCACCTATATCTGACATCCATACCCAAGCGGATCTGGTGATTCTTTATATCCCAAGGGTCCCCACTGTGAACTGAATCACACCAGGCTCCCAGGGATGACAGGAGATTTGGGCTTGGGGCGGCAGGCAAGTCCCCACACAGTGCAAAGAAGTTGTACTTAGTTTTTTGGGTTTTTTTTCCAAAAAGGAACTTTCTCTTACCTAATAGAATTTACTCAGAAAATTGATTCTGATTCTCAATTCTACACTGGCAGTCCTACACTTCAAAGAGGATGTAGTAATTTTCTTTCCCCCAAATTCTCATTTCCACTAATTCTAAAGATCTGGGGAGTTGATACACATTCTGAGAGAAGCCGTCTTCCCTGTTGTAAAAAATATAAAGATGTTTTCTTTCTATAAAAATTAAAGACCAGCAGCTGTTCTTCCTACTCTATTAAGAATGACACGTAAAATACAATCTTGTAATGGCTGCGCTTCCAAAACAGAAGAGACGATCTAGGACGTGAATTTTTTGTGGGGTTTTAGAGGCCATTTTGGCCATATTCATCAGGTCACTTTACACGCCATTCAGCACAAACCCGGCAGCTGGAAAGCTGCACAGCTGCTGACTGGAGCAGAAAAGAGAAAACATTTTTTTCTCCACGTGAGGTGGTGAAAGCATGAGATCGTTCTGAAAGAAAAATGGCTTTCAGTTGTTATTAACTCTCCTATGAAGGAAGCACGGGTAGGGGGATTCTAAATAAATGCAGAGCCAAATAATGTACAATGATTTCAAAGATGTATTCTGTCTTTATTCAAATAAGGGCGAGCCTTAGGTTCTAGAAGCTCCCACTTCTGGTTCCCGTAATAATTTTCATACATGCACAAACCCTTGTCTAATCCAGTCTGAGGCTTGGTGTCTGACAAAGTCTCCAAGTTACACCTTTTAGAAAGACACGATTATTATCTGTCAAACATTAGGATTATAAACAGAAAATGCCCATTTCCCTTAATCATCTCACACGGCCCTCACATTCCCTCTGCACTGTTCTTTCAGCCACCACATCTGTGTCGTAAAGGAGAACTGGAGTCGGTGATTTCAGTCCTGCGCTGTTGTCCTTGATCCACACTGTTCTGACCTCCAGGCATCCCCCAGCCCTGGCTGCATCCCCTCCCTGTTTTCACTCTGACTTTACCCTTCTAAATGACACTCTACACCCTTTTCCTACCCATGTAGTGTCTCCTCCCAGCAGAGATTCTGATCCTGGTTAGAAGCACCCCTTCCCAACCATCTTTGCTGTAGCTCTTCCTGTTTATTTTACCATTCCTGCAGAAATCAGGCAAAAAACAAATTGTGAAAAAGTATGTATATGCTTACTCTGATCTTTTCAGGAAGTAATGAGTACAATTTATTCACTGCAGAATTTCAAGCATGTCGGAAATTGCATAGACTAGAACAATCTTTCCAGCACCCTTCCTAGTAATGTTCACCGGCTGTTTGTCTTGGTTCCAGCAGGTCAATGGGTTGATCATTCTCTAGGTGGCTCCTAAACCCTTTCCTAGGTGGTGACAATTATTTCAGCATTTATCATTTGTGACACAGTCATTTCCCTGCATGACCACTTGCACAGACCCACATGCAAACTCCACACAGCTCTTCTGGTCGCTCTGTGAGTCTCTGGTGACCTTCTGGTTCATTAACCAGATCAACATTTGACTGTATAAACATGATGGCTACCATCTGCAGACTTGGAAAAGTCATTGTGCACTTTCTCTTTTATTTCATAAATATATGAAAAAGTCTGAGGTTCTGTTCCAATCTTATTTCAATTAAAAAAAATCTTAGAAAAGATTCCAGTCATTTGGCCAACCAGTCAATCAACTTGAGTTTATCAAGAATGAGCATTAATGTGCAGGGGATTGTAGAGATCAGGAGAACATTTACGTCTGACCAGTTTGTCGAGACTGGAAGTTTGAGTCACAGTTTTTGGCTCAGAGGGTGCCCCTCAGTGTCTGCCTAGGAATATAAATAATGCTGACTGTTCAGCAGTTTTCTGTGAAGCACAGTGTTCCTATAAAAGTAAAGCTGCATAATTTGGTCAATAAGCCCACACTTTCATTCCACCCCTTCCTAGTGGTTTAGCTTCACCTCTTCTGTTAATAGGTTACTGTATCCTGTTTATCCACTTACTCATTTCGAAAACCAATTTGGGAGTTGGAATCTCCCTTGAGCTTTTCCTCTAAGGGTAATTCTGGAGAAAAGCATATTCTTCCTCGTCTTAAAAAAAAATATATCAGAAAATGAACAAGTAGCAGCAACAAGCTCTGAGTAGCTTCTATTCTTCAAATAGCTTTCTTAGGATTGTATTTGGATCCCCCTCAAAGGAGTTCTTCCTTTGCTTGGGAAGCCTGTCTGATTTCAGATTGTTCCTGACCTGGAACATTTTCAGAAGTTCTTGCCAACAAAGCATGGTCTCCAGCCACCTGGGAGCCCCTGATGCCACCAGAAAAGCTCTCTGTATTTTCTCAAAAGGTTTCTTACTTGTCCTCTACAAGAGCATTTCGTTTTTAACACAAAGTGTTTTATTATTATTATTATTGAAGTATGGTCAATTTACAATGTTGTATCAATTTCTGGTGTACAGCATAATGTTTCAGTCATATACATATGTACATATATTCCTTTTCATATTCTTTCTCATTATAGGTTATTACAAGATATTGAATAAAGTTCCCTGTGCTGTGCAGAAGGAACTTGTTGTTTATCTATTTTATATATATTTAGTATTTAGTATCTGTAGATCCTGAATTCCCAATTTATTCCTTCCAAGTCTCCCCTTACTCCTCCGGTAACCATAAGTTTGTTTTCTATGTCTGCGAGTGTGTTTCTGTTTTGTAAATAAGTTCATTTGTGTAATTTTTTTTAGATTCCACATGTAAGTGATATCATATGGTATTTTTCTTTCTCTTTCTGGCTTACTTCACTTAGAATGACGATCTCCAGGTCCATCCATGTTGCTGCAAATGGCAATATTTTATCCTTTTTTATGGCTGATTAGTATTCTATTGTATAAATATACCACATCTTCATTATCCATTCATCTGTTGATGGACATTTAGGTTGTTTCCACATCTTGGCTATTGTAAATAGTGCTGCTATGAACACTGGAGTGCGTGTATCTTTTCAAATTAGAGTTCCCACCAGGTAAATGCCCAGGAGTGGGATTGCTGGATCATAGGATAGGTCTATTTTTAGTGTTTTAAGGAACCTCCATACTTGTTCTCCATAGTGGCTGCACCAAACTACATTCCCACCAGCAGTGTAGGAGGGTTTCCGTTTCTCCACACTCTCTCCAGCATTTATTATTTGTGGACTTTTTAATGATGGCCATTATAACTGGTGTGAGGTGATACCTCATTGTAGTTTTCATTTTCATTTCTACAAGAGCGTTTCTAATCAAATCTTCTCCTTTGCAGAGAGTGAAGTTGACTGCTGGATGAAGGAGAAGTTAAGACTGTGGGCTCCAGAGCCAGGTTACCTGGTGTGAATCTGGGCTCTGTAAGATCTCGGGCAAATTAATGTATTTCCATGTTTCCCTTTCTTCGGCTTCAATGTGATGATAATAACAGAATAGTCCATCACAGGGCTGTTCTAAGGATAAAATGAGTTAATATAGAGGAAATGCCTAGAATAGTGTAGGACATAGCAAGTGTTAATATTTACAAGTATTAGTATTATTTAGAAAAAATAGAATATATCAATTGGAAGACCACTCCACTTGACATCAAACCTACAAACTAACTTGCATTTACTTGGATCCTGTCCTCTGTCCTCCTATTGTCAACAGAGAGAATCTTTTAGGCTATTTAAGGTTAATTTCTCCCCCTGTACATCAGATACATCCTATGACCCCTCGTTTTTCTCAGGAACCTCATGCATTGTTACCCCTCAACCTCTTCCTCTCTTACATCTTAAATCCCACTCCCCTCTTTGCTATAATTTCTCTCATCAGCACTAAATATACTCATTAAAAAAAAATAATCTCTCAACTCCTACTCCTACTATCACATTAATGATTCTTACCTCTCATCATCTCCGAAAGACAAAGGCTTGAAAGAGTTAGTTTTCTCTACTTTCTGGTGGAGATGACTCATCACTTCTCATGAAGTCTCAGCCCCTGAAGTCTGGCTTACGGCTCTCTCCCCCCACTAAAAGTGCTTTCAACCATTCCTTCTCATTAAGCCCAGTGGACAGTTTTCAGTCCTTATATTACTTAATAGAAAAGAAGGTCTCTCTTCCTTTTCTACCAATATTTGCTTGTAGTTAGTGCTTCTGGTGTTCTATTTAAGAAATTTTTTTTACCCTGGAGTCACAAAGATATTATTCTGTATTATCTTATGAAATTTTATTGTTTTACCACTCATATCTAAATCTCAATCCACCTGGGACTTACTGGTTTCGGTATGGTGTGACAAAGGGATCAATTTAATTTTTCTCCATATGGATATCCAATTGACACAGTATCATTTGATAAAGGATATCTTTTATCCACTGCTCTGTTGTGCCATTTTTGCCATAAATCAAGATAAACATATGTGTGAGTGTGTTTGTTCCTGGGCTCTGTGTTCTGTTGCATGGTCTATTTGATTATAAATATGCCAATATCAAGCTTTATAATTGGTCTTGATAACCAAAAGAGCAAGTCTTTCCACATTTCCCCTTCTTCATAAATTTTGTTTGAATTTGTTTAATTGAAATTCAGATTACATTGAATATATACATCAATTTGAGGAGGACTAATGTCTTTAAAATACTGATAACTCATGAATATGGTATACACCCCCTCCCAATTTATTTTGGTTTCTTTAATTTATCTTAATAATGTTTCTTTATTTACAAAGCAGTCTTGCATATCTTCATTGGATTTATTCCTAAGCATTTTAGATTTTTGATGCAATTCAAATAGAAAGTTTTAAATTATATTTTCTAATTGTTTATTGCTGGAATATAGAAATGAAATAGATTTTTGTAGTTTGTCACAGGTCCAGCTCATGTTAAACTCACTTTATGCTAATAATACATTTGTCAAATATTTTTGGATTTCAATGCAAATCTGCATATAATCATATCAGTTTTATTCCTTCTTTTACTTGTACATTTTGTTACTTTATCTTCTTTTAATACACTAGCTTGAACCTCCTCCAGTTAATGTTGAATAGAAATGATGACAATGGGTATACTTATTTCTTTTCCTAATATTATTTTTCTAATATCATTTTCTCTAATATTATTTCTTTGGTTAATTCCAAAAAGTAATTGTAGAATTACAAAATAGTAGAGATGGAAGAAACCTTGAAGGTCATCAGCTGAAATATTAAGAGGTGGATTGAATTCCTTAATCACACAATGAGAGTGAGCAGGAATCAGAACCCAGATACTCTGACTACTAGTTTAGTAGTTCTTTTCCCTATTGAAAAAACTCTTTTCTAAAAAGGAATACAATTAAGGTAATTTCCTTTTATCTCCTGAAGTTAGAGAGGGCTTGAAACTCAAAGCTTTTAGAGTTGAGTAAGTCTAAAGTGGGCTATATCATTAACAAAGCCACCATAGCCAGGCCAGAAACAGCGACAAGTCACTGGCAAGCTCACCTCATTTCACTAAGAGCTCCAGGCCCATTTTACCTCCAGGGAGCTCCCAGCCTGGGCACTGGCTCTGTTCAGTTTGTGAACCCCTGGTAATTTCACTGACATTTCTCCTTGACCCTGTGTCAACCCATCCTGGCTCCATAAAAATAGTTGGGGTTGGACAAAGCTATGTACTGTCCTTCAGTCTGATTTCCCATGAGATTAAAGGAAATGATTTTGTTCAGTTTCCTCTTTTCTCTTTGGAGTCAAACTCCTAGCAAAGCATGACCCAGTGAAATTTTCATCTGTCCCCTTGTCATTGCCAGCATCTTCAACTCCATTATCTCCTAGTCATCTCACTCGCATCTACCTAGTAAATCCCAACCCAATTTCACAATCTGATTTTTACTACTCCCTGTTACTGGTTTCTGAGCCATGCTAGCATTCAGTAATGCAATTAATTGATTTTTAAGAGGCCATCTCAAAGGGCAGTAGAGATATCATACACAGGTGTAGACCTTGAAGAGTTCGCAACCTAGCTGAGGAGACAAGATTAACACATGTGAATTAACTGAAGATCAGTAACTGATAATGTGCATATAATTTCTGTTAGCAAAAAATCAACATACAAATAAAGAGCTCTGATAAGTGAACAAGTTCAGGAGTGTTTAAGCCTGTTTAACTGTTTCAACATTTTCAGGAGTTGTTACCCCCTGTCATCTCAGCTCTACTTATGGGTTCTTTGTCTCACCTCCCACACCTAAGTCATTGAGGGAATGCAATGACTTTGCTTTGGGTTTGCTTTGGGTATTCTTGGTTGGAACGTGGAGTGCAATTTAGTCCAAGAAGCAGTGGTTTGGAATGATGTAAATACTTCAGCCACATGACAGGTTAAGTGGGCTTTTATGAACTGACACAATTTCTTTGGAAAAACCACTCTGAGTACAAAATGACTTGCTTTCAAATGAAATTTCCAAACACAGACCCTTCTTTTGGCTCCACATACTCAAATCTAGGCACTTAGGAAGTGCGTCCCGCCAGCACCGTGATGCTCCCCTTCATCGGCAATGTTGATTGTCTTCTTACTGTGCACATGGAAAGACTAAGTATGAACGTGTCAAGCAATAAAGCATGGTGGTCATGTATTTTGTTTTCACGGAGACTAGCACTCTTCTCCGCGTGGTCTTCTCCTGTGCAAGGCAAGAGGATTAAAAATATTTCAGGAGAACTGAAAATACACTGCATATGCTTTGTGTACAACTATCACCCTCGGGTCTATAAAACGAATAAGGTTTTCTTGGTTTGGGCTCTTGGCCGAACCTGAGGAAGACAGCTTTCAGAATACCTAATGTTCATAATCCTGAGGCTGCCGGATAATATAAGTGGAGCCAGACAGGAGAAGGACAAATTCCCAAGGTGTTATTCAGCACTGCCATTCAAAGTGTGGTCAGTGGTCAAGAGCTTCAGCCTCACCTGGGAGGTTGCTGAAAATGCAGATTTTTGGACCTACCTAGAATCAGAACCCCTTGGGGGAGGCCAAGTAGCTGGGCTATAACATGTTCTCCCATGCACATCACAGAGAACCGGCGCTGGGCTCATCCTCTCTCAGATCTGTGGAACCAGCACTGGTGGCAGTCTGCTGAGACTTGTAAAGGTCCTTCAGCCCCGAGAAGGGCCCGCGCCTGGCCGTGATGGATCAGATTGCTGAGCACAGGGCCTGACCCAGAGCAGGCACTCGATACCCGTGGAATGAATGAACACGGTGTGGCCCCAGGTACCTCTTGCTCTCCGTTACGGGCTAAACTCTATCCCCTCAAATTCTTATGCTGAAGTGCTAATGCCTAGTGCTTCAGGAAGTAACTGTATTTGGAAGTAAGGTCTTTAAAGACATAATTAAGTTAAAAGGAGGTCATTAGGGAAAATCCTAATCTAATATATCTGATTAGGGGGTGGGGGAGGAGCTCAGTGGTAGAGCATGTGCATGCATGAAGTCCTGGGTTCAATCCCCAATATCTCCATTAAGAAAATTCAAAAAAAAAAAAAAAAAAAAGAAGAAGAAGAAGAGGAGGAGATTAGGGTACAGACACACACAGATAGAAAGACTATAAGAAGAACAGAGAGAAGACACCTGTCCTCAAGTCAAGGAGAGAGGCCTTGGGAGAAACCAGCCCTGCCGACACCTTGGTCTTGGACTTGTGTCCTGCAGAACTGTGAGAGGATGCATCTCTGTTGTTGAAGCTGCCTAGTCGGTAATGGTTTGTTACAGCAGCCCTAGCAGACTCATACACTAGCCCTCCTCTGCCCTCACACCCGGGAGTGGTTTATACAGAGCTCTGCCCAGAGTAGTCTCCAGTTCCTATAGCAACACACCTTTGACCTTGAGAGTGGGGGTGGTGCTTGAGGTTTTCTGTGATGGACTATTGGTTTGGAGCACCTGTGCCCAGTCCTGACTCGGGGGAAGGTGCGTTCTCCAGTGCTCTGCTGTCCAAACAGGGAGGGCGGGCGGCAGCCTAACCCTCCAGAGCCCAGAGTTTGTGTTGACCATTAACCATGTGCATGTCTATGGGAAAATGCCCTCTCTCTGGGTCAGTATCTTCCTATGAAAAATAGAGGCATTAATGACCTTTATATTGACAACAATCCTCTCTTTCTTACAGGGTTGCAGAAAAGGTCAAGTGAGGTGATTACGTAGGCGCATTAAAATGCATTGTGAGGGGAAGGTGGGGTGTGGACTATTGTTCTCACTTGATTACCAGGGCTATTATTAGCAAACCTGCTCTAGCTCTACAGCTCGGGCAGAGCAACAGTCGGGCGCTCTCAGTAGAGCGCATGCTTGACTCAGCTCCGTCACCTGGTAGAATTTAAGGACTCAGGCTCGACCTGGCAACCATACGTTTAAACACTTGCCAAGGCGTCATGCAAACATGTTTGTATCTTTGTAATCTATCTGTCGCCTTACATTTTCATCTCAGCTTCAGAGTATGCTTACGCGCTCCAACTCTAAGCAACCAAGGTAACTCATCTATAATTTGGAATCCATCTCACCTGTCTCCTTCATTTAAATCATCACCTCCTTCCTACTCTCATTTTAAAAAATACCTGTATCTTGGATCAAGAAGGGGACAATCTATTTGAGGATAAAGACCCCTTTATTTCTGAGTTTAAGTCATCAGAACCAGGAAATCATATCAAGGGCTCTGTTCAGCCAGGAAATGCAGCAGATTGAGTGCTAAATGACACCAGACCAAACAAAAGAATGTTTTGAGAGATCATGGGTGAAGTTTAGACTCAAAGACTTCTATTTAATTCAAATCACATAATAAATGATGGTGATATCATTAAAATAAATATCCCGCATGGACCATCACTTTCCCTCCCATATCATAGCACTGACATCATTTTTGCATATTATATCAATGGAATTTTCCCTATTCTGCTGAAAGGTCACAATTCTGTCAGTAATGAGATTCAGCCCCCAGTCAAGCAGTTCCAGGACACCACCGCCCATTTCCAAAACAATCTTGAGGGTGGCTTCCCAGCAGCATGAAATCCAGCGAGCAGATGTCTCCTTGGGCGTGAGACACAAGTTGCATGGGGGGAGTCCACTCCAGGTTACTGTGGTCACTGGGCCTGTGGCCAGGCCACCTAGGAGGACACAAAGTATCACACAACACCCAGGAGGACAGGGCTTCCACAAAACAGTTAGGTGGAAGCCAAAGGGCCCAGCGGCACCATCTGTAGGCCAACCCTGGGATCCCTGCCAGTGAGGCCATGGTTGTCAAACAATGACATCATTTGTCTGAAGATCAAGAGTTCTTCAGGGTGAAACAGACCTAGGACAGAGGCCTGGTCATGTTCCTTGCACAGCTGTGTGGCTTTAAACAATTGTCCAGCCTCTCTGAACCTCAGGTTCCCCAGTCATAAGACAGGGATGACAACGGTCTCTTCCGCCGATGGTTGTTGTGAGGATTACAGGATAAAGTCTGTAAGTCAGTCCCCCATAAATGCCAGCTGCTGTCATCAACGATAATGGGGATTTGCAGGTTGGGCTGAACTCAACTATCTGCCGAAACAGGGACCTACCACCCTTCCTCTCCCCTGCTGGGGCCAAAGGGGTGCTTTCGATGACATGTTGAATTTGGTGATCTTAGGACAGGAGGGGAGGGAAGAGGATATCTGTGAGTGTGCACTGGACTCCTCAGAGGCTATGTAATCACTTAGATGTCTTGAGCTCTTTGTAAGTGTGGGTCTGTGCAGGGTCCATTCTTGAGCTCATTTGTCAAGTCAGATTATTTTTTTTCATTCCCCATTCTGCTGTGACTACATCCTTTTTACATTTATATATGCAACCATCCCTTCACCTCCCCCAGTACCCATCTGATTTACTCCCATCTGATTCAGATAGAAAAGCATGTATTAGATCACTACCATGTTAGTGTGAATTAATATAACATGTTAGCCCCATCCCCACCCCCAGGAGGGTTTGCCTTTCAAAAGAGAATGCGTGAGAGAGAGTGAGAGAGGATCTCTTGGTTAGTATGTCAAAGGAATGATGCAGGCGTAGACTATCTGATTTCAACAGGGC
Source organism: Camelus dromedarius (assembly GCF_036321535.1). Taxonomy (NCBI): domain Eukaryota; kingdom Metazoa; phylum Chordata; class Mammalia; order Artiodactyla; family Camelidae; genus Camelus; species Camelus dromedarius. Next base: position 14,151,415 of record NC_087441.1, on the reverse strand, counting down.
AAATGACAAAATCCCTCAGCACATCCGTGTGGAAGAGATGGAGGAATATAGACCAGAAAAGAACACTGCTCTATTTATAACTGGTTCAATGTCTCCGATCAAAGAATGCTTACGAAAGGAGGCACAAGAGGGTGGTATCCCTGTAAAGGACCACAGGGATCTTTTTAAGGCCACATTCTGGCCAATATGTTTATCAACAACTTGAGAGAAAACACACATGGCACGCTGAGCAAGCTCACAGATGGCTGGGTTTGTAGAGGACACATTTTGATGATCAAGATTATTCCATGGTCTCATCTGACCTACGGCCACAGCATAGTGGGCCGGATGGCTCTCCTGCTCTCCTGGCAGGTGCCAGGCAATTTGCATGTGTTATCTCTATCCCTGCAAAATAGGGGCTTTTGTCTCCATGTTATAAATAAGGAAACTGATGCTTCTCATGGTTAAGAAGCTTGACGGGATCCCAGCGCCGAGTGGAAGGACAGAACTGGAAGCTGAATCCAGATCTGTGTAACTCCAGAGTCTCGGCTCCTTCCTGACCTTACTTTGTCTACTATAGTCCTGCACTGCCCTTTCAAATACAAGTGTACAAGGCTTATAGTGGGCGGTGGGGCGGTGTCTGGAACAGACAGATGCAGAACGATTTGTGGGGGGGAAAGGAGCAAGTAGGGGGAAGGGGAAGGAAGAGGGTGGGACAATGTCTGCTTTCATCTGTCCTAGTGGTCATGACCAATGGGAAACAGCTGACAATATCAACTTGGCAAATGGAGACACACCAGTTCTCGCCAAACGTGGAAAGGGCTGATATGTGCAAGATGTATTCAGTGTAACCCAGGGAGGAGGATTTTAATTCCACATGAGCTGGAAGTTTCTGAAATGACAAGCGTTGTTTGCACATGCAGCCGGCTCCCTCCTGAGGGGCTGTCTTGTCCCTGGAGCTTCCAAGGAGGACCCCGCACTGCTCCCGGGATGGGGGAGAGATGGGCCCTTGGGCAGGAGCAGGGGGACAGGAGGCCTCTACCTCACAAGGGTCATAATGTACTTCAGACACTTTAGCGCTTGGGCTGGGGACACATTTAGAAACAGTGGGATTTTCTTTATTCTGAAATACACCAACACAGCTTTCTGCCTCCTCCATGGAATATGCAAAAGTTGTGAGACAGAGATGGCCCCTCATTAGACCAAATGCCAGCAGAACAGCGGCCTAATTTAGTTCTTTGTTTGAAGGAAAGGATGAAAAAATCCTTCAAGCAGGCTTCTGGGGGCAAGAAAAACCCTCGAAAGTCCAGCAGGGATGCTTTGGGAAGCACAAGATAGGCTTTGTTCTGCTGCTGCCAGCTGGTGCCAGCGGAGCAGTGAGCAAATGGAAAAACGTCCTGACAGACCATGTTTCTCACCCGTGCACTCTCCTCTGATTCTCCCAGGACCTTCTTGCTGGGGTGTGCGTGCTGATGAGTTTGAGCTAGAGGGAGATCTTTTTTTTCTTCTAATCTTCAAGGCGGTCAACCAGGAAGAGCTTTAGACATCCTCCCAGTAACTGGAATCCTAACAATGAAATACACCAAGACCACAGCCTGCTTGATTATTTCCTAATTTTCTCTTTATGCTGGTTCCAGCCCGGAGACCCTGCCAGATGCAGAAAGCTTCCTTCAGAGCAGCACAAATAGTTTCCATTTCCCAGTCGAGAGCCAGCATCCAAGAGGAGCTTCTGATTTGAAACTGAATGAAACAAAAGATGGCCCAGAACTCGACGGAAGCCAGGAAATAGAGGCTCGGGAGCCAGAAAATCTCTGCAACGTCCCAGAAATCCCCCTGGGCAGAGAGAGGGCACACTGGCTACTCTGTGCAAGAAAGCATGCTTGAGTACAGCCTCTCAGCTGTTTTTCTCTCAAAGCTTGCTTCAGATTCTTGGTGAAATTTTGTAAAAACACATTCCATGTTCTTGTCCTGATTGTGTGTCCTCGCCTCACATGCTTCTCTTTTGTCTATTGGACTTCATAAATTCTTCACCCAGTGATGTTTTCATTTACTTCTCAAGGCAGCAAACATATACTGAACATCCTGTAATTCATTCATTTCTTCAACATTTCTTGAGCACCCATCACAAGTAAGAGTGGGGATGGGTTAGAAAGATGAATACGACACGGTTTTTGGTCAGTGTCATAGCCCTTATATGACAGACCCTTACTAAGTCTTCTGAACTTTCTAAGAGCTTTCAACTACATGCAAAATATTCTCACCTGCATACCTCTAAGCTCCACTGCTTTCCACAGCCACAGCCAGATTTCAATGTACCTGCTAGATTCAGTCTCATTGTGAATGTCCCACTGACACCTAAACTTCAATGTGTTTAGAACAGAACTCATACCCTGATCCTGCTCTCCTTCACGACTTTCCCTTCCTCTTAGAGTCATCATCTCATTCCGTGGATTCAGGCTCAAAGATACGTCTGAGGGTCCACTAATTCATATCTCATCTCCCCTTTCAGAGTCTGAGCTTTTTTCATGAGGTCAGCAGTCTGCTAAATCAATCCTGGAAGTGACTGCCTATTCAAGTTAAATGTTTGTTTCCACAAGAGGGTAAATGGACGAAGCCTTTTTCACAAGAAGGGATGAGTAGAGAATGAAAGATCAAAGGTACAAAAAAGGAAATTGTAGGAAGAGCCTTACAGAACAGAAAAGGATTAAATCAAGGGGAAGGGGTTTGTGAGTTTTAGACCAGAGGTAAAACATCTCTTTTTTCTGACTTCTCAAGGAAGGATGAATAGTGGAGAAACTGTTAAGCTGGCAATGTGCCCGGAGGAAGGAGCAGTGCTTCTGCTATGGTGACAGAGGGGTGTGGCAAGTGGAGGAATGCAGGCACCTCACCCTGCGACTTGGGCGAGTTGTGCTCCAAGCCTGTTTCCCTTTGTGCGGTGCAGGGGGGTGAGCCGTACCTAGCTGGTGCATCTGCGGTGAGGAGTATATAAAATAATGCAAGAAAAGAGCTTAGCACAGTGCCGAGCCCCCGTTACATTAATGGATGTGGGTGCTGGCTGCACTGTGGGTGGAGCTGAAGGTTCTGGAGTTTAGAAATGGCAGGAAGTGTAAAGGAGATAGATACAACGAACTGTAGTAAGTTGTCATAATGGAGAAGAAATGAGATCACAAATGGGGGAGGGGTGTGATTGGACAATCTCTGCCTTTATTAGGATGTGAAAGGTAGGGACTGGCTCTTGACTAACACTTCCCCTAGGGTGAGAAGTTAGTTTGGGTGGGCACTTGTAAGCAACTGGCTGTAACAAGAAGCTGTTGTAGAGAATGAAACAAGCCAAAGGGAAAAGTCACCTCCCTCCTGAATGCAATTCCTGTCATTCCATCATCAGTAAACCGTATTTCTTAATTCTTTCCTTCTTAGGACTCATCTCTCTCCTCCTCTTTGAATTCCTTTTTTGGTTTGTTTGTTTTTTTAAATATTTACATATAACTTTATTTCATCATTGTCATTTAAAGCTTGATTCTGTAAAACATAAAAAGACATGTTTAAAAAGCTCAATATCACTAATTATCAGAGAAATGCTAATCAAAACTACAATGAGATATCACCTCACATCAGTCAGAATGGCCATCATTCAAAAGTTCACAAACGATAAATGCTGGAGTGGGATTGGAGAAAAGGGAGCCCTCCTACACTGCTGGTGGGAATGTAGTTTGGTGCAGCCATTATAGAAAACAGTATGGAGATTCCTCAAAAAACTAAAAATAGACTTACCATATGATCCAACAATCCCACTCCTGGGCATATATCCAGAGGGAACCTTAATTCAAAAAGACACCTGCATCCCAATGGTCATAGCAGCACTATTTACAATAGCCAAGACATGGAAGTAACCTTAATTTCCATCGACAGATGACTGGACAAAGAAGTTGTGGTGTACTTATACAATGGAATATTACTCAGCCATAAAAAATAATAAAATAATGCCATTTGTGGCAACATGGATGGCCCTGGAGAATGTCATTTTACATGAAGTAAGCCAGAAGGAAAAAGAAAAATACCATATATCACTCATATGTGGAATCTAAAAAAAAAAAAGACAAATGAACTTATATATAAAACAGAAACAGACTCACAGACATAGAAAACAAACTGTATGGTTACAGGGGGGAAGTGGGTGGAAAGGGATAAACTGGGAGTTCGAGATTTGCAGATACTGACTGGTATATACAAAATAGATAAACAAGTTTATACTGTATAGTACAGGGAACTATATTCAATATCTTGTAGTAGCTTACGGTGAAAAAGAATATGAAAATGAATGTAAGTATATTCATGTATGAATGAAGCAATGTGCTGTACACCAGGAATTGACACAGCATTGTAAACTGACTATACTTCAATTAAAAAAAAAAAAAGACTTCTGTATCACAGGCATTTAAACAGTACAAATACCCATAGCTTTACAGGTTCAAGTTATACAAAGTAAAATAAAATAACCGGAAATTTTTTCAATATAGAAATTATACAAATGAAATAAATGGCAAATAGATGTAATAGCATTCAGTAAATGTTATTTCTCAATCCTTTAATCCCTGGGACTCATCTCTCCTTCTCTTTGGACTCTGGTACTGTCACCAGAGCTTCCTAGCACCTGAGGGACAAACTTCAATGCCAGAGCTCCCTGGCCACCGTAGCTGCTTCTCCAACAACTCACTCGGGAGTTCACATATCCCTCTAACATGGTGATCTGGGGACTGGGGAGAGGAATCAAAGGCAACTGCCCACCCAGGGGAAGATATTCAACTAATCATTAATCAGAAACGGGAGTTCTAGAACGTCTATAGGGTTATTTAGGTAGTCCCTGCAAGGAGTTCCTCTGTCACTATGCTTGGCCCTGGCCTCCCTGTTCGGAAGATTTTCAGTGTCCCTGGAGTGCTAGGGGGCAACTGAGTGGTTTCCCAACCTCTCTTAGTATAGCTGTAATTGCAGGTAAAAGTGCTAAACCTGGGATTGTCCTAGAGGCCTAATTAGCAGCTCCAGCTGGCCTGATCCGCTGGCGGTGACCTGAGAAGTGAGCAGGGCGAGGGAGACCCTCCTTGCCTTGGGAGGTGACTCAAAACAGGATTCATTTTTTAGTTATAAATCCCATATGCAGATCAAGACCAAAAATTAACTCCAGACAATCACTTCTTCATACGTATTCTGGTTAGTTGGAAGCTAAGGGTAGACAGATGCCCCGGATTCAACTTGGGAAGACCAAAGGCAGTACCTTCCAACAGAAGCTGGTGGTTGAATTAGGCCTGCAGGTTGCTAAACAGAAGGCACAGGCCCAGAATTCTGGCTTTTTATTTCCTGGATGTGGGAGGAAGAGTAAATTTCCGTACACTCTAACCCAGAACTCCTGGGAGTTGTTGCAAATAGCATATTCTTCCTCTCTTGGTTTTATTTTCTTTCAGTAAGTGCCTTATCCTTTTGTTGAAAGATTAATGTGGAACTGATGTTATTTTCCTTTCATATTCTCTATGTTTTAAAACACACACACACACACACACACACACTCAGGCTGCCATAACAAAATACCATAGACTAGGTGACTTAGACAACAGAAATTTGTTTTCTCACAATTCTGGAGACTGGAAAGTCCAAGATCAGGGTCCAGCAGGGCGGTTTCTGGTGAGAACTCTCTTCCTGGCTTGCAGGGAGCTGCCTTCTCTATGCTCCTTGCCTGGTGGGGAGGGAGGGACGGTCTCTAGCCTCTCTTCTTATAAGGACATTAATCTTATTATGTCAGGGCCCCACCCTGTGACTTCATTTAACCTTAATTTCTTCTGTAAAGGCCCATCTCCAAATATAATCACATTGTGGGTGAGAGCTTCGACATAGGAATTTGAGGGGGATATACATAATCAGTCCATAACAATAGATGAAGGCTTATCATCAGTTAGAAATACCAACAAGCATTTAGATTAAGGGTAAACCCATTATGGGCCCCCAGTGGAGTTTCTCTTTCATATCTGGACCTTAAATGAAGAAAAACATGCACATGTTAGATAAATGCAAATCCTAGTCTCACACATTTTTTTCTTCCTGAATTTAATGGGATTTTTTATTCTTTTGACAATAAGTAGATCATATTTTATTCAGTTCACATCTGCCTAAAACAAAATAAATGCTAAATTTTTTTGATTGTTTATTTCTACTTTACCTCATTCCAAACAGAACTGTTTGAGGAAGTGTATGGAAATGCAGGCAGGACAACAGAATTTTTAAATGAAACAATGGAAAGGGAAAACAACTGTGGGAGAAGAAGATGGAACCAAAAGTAAGGTTGGAACACAAAATACTTGCCATCAACTCCCAGGCAATCGCCCATGCCAGAACTCACATTTGAGATTGAGCTCCCACATAGCTTAAGCCAAAAGAGAACCAGGAAGACAGATTTCCTATGTTGATGATCAGCAGCAAGTCCGCGTTCTTTGAAGGTTGACCAAGTGGGAGAAAGAGACAAGGAATAGAACTGACCTTGACACCTGATTAGAAGCCCACTAGCCACAGGCGCGCTGACAGCCTATCTGTGGGTAAAACCAAGCTTTTCTTAAGAAGACTGTCTTTTTTTTTGCAATGGAGTATGGCTTCTCAAGCTTTAGAAAAAGAGTCACCTGGGGTGGTTTGTTAAAATGCAACAGATTGTGTGGCCCATCTCCGGAGATCTTCGTTTAGGAAGTTGAGGGTAGGACCTAGGAATCTGTATTTTTAGCATATAGGTGATGCTAATTCTGGTGGTCCGCAGACTGCACTTTGAGAAACATTACCTGAGAGAGCTTGTCTGTGATAAATTCACCAAGAAAATTTTTTCAAAACAAAACATGCAAGTTGCTTACTGTGTGTGGAAGTGCACATGTGTGTATACAGTTTTCCCTCACTACCCTAACGTAGGGCGTTCCTATGAAAACTTTTGTAAGCATGGCACAAAGGGAAGAAGCAATGCCTTATCTTGCTAATGGAGGCACAAAATAAATGGAGATAAAACACAGATGCTCACAGACACAGTTCAAAGCTAAGGGGAGGCTTGGTGCTGAGATGCTGGGTGTAGTTCTCGGAAAGGCAGCTTAGTGGGACTGCTGTCACTGCTGCTCAGGATGTGAACCGCCTCTGTACGGGTTTGCTGCAAAACAAATGCTAAACACGATTTCCCCCATCCACCTTTTTTTTTATAAAAGTGAAAATTCTCTTCTAATTTCTTTCAGTTAGCAAAAACAGGTACTAATGTTAAGTCTTTTGTTAGAAAGTCATGGCCTAAAGCAAACTTTCGAAAATCAGGGGATACCTGGATCTCTACAGAGATCCATATATGCACATACACACAGTCCATAGGAAGTTAATTTTCAGCAACGCTACTTCCTGGTTAACGTTCCAACATAAGCTAGTTGTAAAATGTATCCCTAGGAAGCTAAATAAGTCGATTTGCTGTACATGGATTTTGGATAAAAGCCAAGTAAAACTCCCAGATCTTTTTCACATGAGTTGCCCTTGAGTTATTGATTTTTTTTTTTAAGCTCAAACACAGGACTTTATAAGAATTTATTCTTGTTATTTTCCACCAGTGATCCTATCTGGCTGGCGGGAGTCCATGGAATCTGCCTTATGTGCCCGATACTCTAAATAACCGAATTCATAAAGCACACCCTATATGTAAGCCTGTGGACCATTTACCAAAGCCAGTCAACTTTCTTGAATTGACAATGAACAACATGTTCTATTTAAAATGTCTTATTTTCTTCCTGAATTGAATTTCTTATTCAGAGAGTAAAAAAATCTGAAAAAAAAAATGACTTTATGCTTCTAAAAGTTTCTCAGTCCCTTAGAGGCTGTAAAAGTGTGTTCCATTCATCTTCGGGTGTCTCCAGTCTTTAGTGAGAGAGGGTGACAAATGAGGGCTGGATGGGGGAATAAAGAAGGAATATATACATTAGCCTAGAAGTTGAGCTGAATTTTTCAGTAAGATTATGCCTGATGGTTAAAATGACCACACTGGCACCAAAAACCAATCAACCAATGATTAATTAAGTGATGATTTAATATAAATCAGCTGTTCTCAGATGTGCTCTCCCTCCTACCCCACGACCACCACCAGCAGCAACAGCATGCCCTGGAAACTTGTTAGGAAGGGAGATTACGGAGCCCCACTCCAGACCCACTGAATCAGAAGCTCTAGCGGTGGGCCCAGGGGTCTAAGTTTTCCCACGCCCTCCGGGCGATTCTGTTGCAGCACAGTTTGAGAAGGACTAATTGGTAGCATGAATCCTTCAGAGCCTGCACACATTACTGGTGGTTCATAAAGTGCCTTCCTCAATACACGTATACTTGTTGTTCAGATAAATTTCACTGGGGACTTACATGTGCTAGGAACTGTGCTAGACATTCAGGATAAAGACAATAGCGATGAACTCATACTTGACCCCATTACATTTTTCCTGATCAGCAACATAATATATATTTATGATAAAAATTTTGAAGTATAAAAAAATGTACCTAAGCAGGAGGGAAAAAACTTTGTGTAACCCCACCACTTAGGGGTAACCTCTTTTATTCCAATGACTTTTTTAATTTAAAATTTTTAAATTAATTTTTTGATTTTTTATTGAAGTAAAGTCAGTTTACAATGTTGCATCAATTTCTGGTGCACAGCACAATGTTTCAGTCAAATATACATACATATATTTGTTTCCATATTCTTTTTCATTATAGGTTACTACAAGATATTGAATACAGTTCCCTGTGCTATACAGAAGAAACTTGTATATTTATTTTATATATAGTAGTTAGTATCTGCAAATCTCGAACTCTCAACTTATCCCTTCCCACCCCCTTTCCTCCCTGGTAACCATAAATTTGTTTCCAATGACCTTTAAATAGTAGTACCAACAGTGACCCTGAGTTGTGGACCTGAGGCTGGTTTGGGGAGTTTCCAGGGCTCGGGCAGCCTCTGCAAGCAGCAGCAGCACTGAGGACCCTGGAGGGGCCAGGGGTTGTAGCAGCTCCCTAGTACATGCCCATCCCTTTTCAGCCACTCGTTGGGTGACCAGCCCCTCCCTTCCTGATTTGCCCAGGACTATTCCAGTTTTAGCATGGAAAGTCCCACGTCCCGGGGAACCCCTCCTTCCCCAGCAAAGCAGGACAATTGGTGACCCTCGCAGATGTTTCTGCATTCAGACAGGCATCCTCCTCTTAGTTTCTTCCTGGTATGAAGTAAGAAGGTAGGAGGACTTCAGACCACTGTGACGTGATGAGTGAAACCCGGAGTCAGAAGTTCTGACTTCAAACTGGGCTCTGCCACTGACTTACTATGTGATCCTGGCAATTTATGGAACTTCCCAGAGCCTGTGAAGATTAAATGGGCTCTCTTGGCCTCCTACAGAGCTCAGAGTAAAAGCCAAAGTATTTAGAGTGGCCTCCAGGCCCTGCACACCTGGCCTTTCCTCTATTCCTCTCAGACCTCCTCTCCCGCTGCTGTTCCCACGGTGCTTGCCATTCCAGTCCCAGTAGCCTTCTTGCTCTTCCCCAGGGCCTTTGCACTGGCTCTTCTCTCTGCCTGGGGCATTCTTCACGAAAAAATCTACAGGCTTGCTCCCGTACTTCCCTATTGGTGAGGCTTTCCCCAAACACCCAATATAACACCCCGGTCCTTCTTCTTCCCACGCCAGTCCGCATGTATCCAGCAGTCCCTGTCCCCTGCTTTATTCTTCTCCATCATACTTATCACCAGCTGGCCGACACTTTATTTGTTGCTGATGTATTTTGTGTTACCATCCACTAGAACACAGGCTCCATCATGGCAGAGGGATCTATAACCTTGGTGGCTTCAATAGGGCCAAGCACTGTGAGCAGTAAATGTTGGATGGATGGATGAATGGCTGACATAGCCATAGCCATAGAGAAGTGAAAATGTAAAGATCCCACCACAAATAAGCCCTGCAAATAAGTGGCAGACTGGAGACGTTCTTTGCAACGTGTACAGTAGACCCCCTAAAAAAGGCATCTATACTGTATTTTTTTAATCTTTAGATAGCAATAAGAAAAAGATTAGCAGCAACACAATAGAAAAAATGGGTAAAGGATATTAATAGGGAATTTACAGGAGAGAGAACGTGGTGATCAGTGACCTTGGGCAGGTAACAACCACTGTGTCTGGTTTTCCTAACCTAGCAAAAGAGCTCCCTGCTTCCTAGGGTTGGGAGAATAAAATGAGTGAATACAAATTAACTGCTTGAAACAATGGCTGGCACATACTGTTCCCCAAGTACTAGCAAGTATCATTGTCAGAGAAGTAGAACTGAAACAAAATACAACTTTTCACCCATCAGGTTAGTTAAAAAACAACAAAAAAGAACTTTAAGTCTGAAAATAACAAATACTGGAGATGTGGGAAAATGGGTCTCTGATACAATGCTGGTGTGGCGATTCAAGGAGAGGGTCGTCTCAGAGAGTGTGTAGCAGTACCTGGTAAAACTGAAAATGTGCCCAGCCTTTATTCATATTCTCAAAAACAGAATATGAAGTTGATGATCCTGGATGATGAAAATACACGTCATATTATTCTTTGCTCTTTATTTTTAGAACTCAAAATTTTAAAAGATATAAGGAAAACAAAACAGTCTAAAGCGGAAAATTTTGTAAAATTTTGTAATTAAGCCACTGCTAAATTGGAGGGAAAATTCTCATGTTTTACAGATAAGCCACAAAGAGATGAAGTAATTTTTCTAAGTCATTTTAAGAAGAGTAACATCTCTTAGAAATCTTCATGAACAACTGAATTTGGAGAATAAAACAAAGCAGTAATGTTAGTTGTACCCAGCGCCACATCCGCCCACTGCTACAATATGCCGCAAAAGTTCCCTGGACATTCACAGTGTCGTTTGTTCTATTGTTAGTAACGAAACTGAGATGGTTTTGTTTGCTTGTAGGGACACAAAGTTTGGCGCTCACCCACTTGGCTAACAGAGCTGCAGAATCAGTGATGGATTAAAGTGAGATGAAGCTTAACCGTCTCATCTGAAGAAGAAAACTAGTATTTTATAAACAAGGTGGAAACATTGGGAACCCTCTGGGATTCTTCGACATGAACTTCTGGAAAAGGCTGAGCTGGCCCCGGGGCAAATAGTCCACGAGTGCCAGAGGCTAAGCGGGAGGTCTGGATGCTCCAGGCAACACAATCGACTTCCTGGTATCCATGCTGAGATAAAGGCATCCTCAAGGAAGGATGCCAAAAATAGGAAGTCTTAAAATACAAAGGAAACAAACACTGTTTTTTCCTGACATTGATCCTCTTGACGTGGGTCACCAGGAGATAAGTTACCCTCCCCCAAGAGAACACCTCAGAGAAGAACAGAAAAAAAATGCCACTTTACCTGTGAGCCGTCTGATTTCAGATTGGACATTTCTGAGGTTCAGGGGCAGCTTTCTGACTACGGTCAAAAATGACCAAACTGCTGTATTTCAAGCACCCACACTTTCCTCTGTGGCTCCCAACACCTCCACAGCAGCTTTTAATGTCTATAGGTTACAACCAGTGATTAAACTTTCAATGGTTATTCTTTTCCCATGTGTTCACTTAGAAGGGAAAACTATGCTGTTCCTTGTTTACTTCACTTGCTCAGCCTTGAGGGAGGGCAAGCCAGAAACGGACGGGCTGACTCAACCAGCGGAGGGCGAATTTGCGATCAGGCCTACGAAACGTTTGTTCTGAAGACAAAGTCCCCTGCATGAGCGATGAAACCACATTGCGTTGGTTTGCTGGCTCACATTTTCTACAGGGTTCTCTTCTTTCCTCTGGGCCGGAAGTTGCTTTTTGCACGTCGTCTTAGGAGCAGAGGAAACCATCTGTCCAGCGGCTCCCTCTTAATTCTCTAAGGATTTGGTTTCTTGCTCTCAGAGAGCCACTCTCATGTACATTTTGGAAACTGTGAAAATAAAGGCATCAGTCAGTTTCCAGAAAAGCTGCTCTTTGTGAAGTGCTCCCTACTCCTCGGGGGCCAGGCCGGCCCCTCCACATGGACCTCAGTCCCATGGCAACAGCTGCACAACTCACTTCTCCAGGCCCTTGTGTTTTTGTCTAGGCGGCTGCCAAGGAGGGGGAGAGAGAGGGGAAGGAAGAACGGAGAGAGAAAGACAGAGAGAGAGAGGAGGGGGGAAAAGAGGGAAGGAAAGAAGGAAGGGTGGAGGGAGCTGGATGGACTTGAGGAGCATGGGTCCCTGGAGGTGAAGGAGAGACAGACCAAGGTGGGGGGGGGGGGGCGCACGTGTGACTATAAAGTACGAAGCTAGTTTCCAATGTCACTGAAAACTGGCTCTGAAGGCAACCCCTGGGGGGAAGTTTGAAAAACTAAACTAAAGTGGACTATGAAGTAGTATTTTGGTAGGGGGAGAAGTCTCATGACCTTAAAGGGATGCCTCAGAGGTATTTAATCCTTACCACCCTTGGCAAGCAGAAAATGCAGGGCCCCAGCAAAGGCGCCAGTGGGAGGGTTGGTGCAGGCGGGGCACCAGGATGAATAGACAGACTTTTGATTTGATGGCTTTAGGCTCAAACTCTGTACCACATGCTTTGACTGTAGCTCCAACTTCAGTCAAAGTTGGAAGCTCCTTGACAAGGGAAGCCACAGTGTAGTGAAGAGTTAAAGATTGGACTATTTGGTGTTTCACGTGAGGGAATTAAACTGAAATGGCCAGAGACCAGGAGAGGGAGGCCCACAGAAAGACTGGACGCTGCTTGTCTATTGCCCGAGGGATATTCGCAACGAGAGAGGAGAACAGAAAAGCCAGTTCAATGGCGTTCTTCAAAAGCGCCTGTCCCGGTCCACTCACATCAGCTTTCCTGAATTCTGTGAGTGGTTGTTGTAGAGAATAGGTGTGACTGGTCACCATGTCACATTTTAAAGGTATATTCTCTTCAGAATCTCCTTAGAGATGGGAGAAAGTGGATCTGGAGGGACAAATGGAAGACATCCAGCCCACGTCCGGATCTCACTTCCCTCGCTTCCTACTCCTGCCAATGTCTGCGGTTGACCAAGCCCAGGGGGCAGCAGCGAGCCAGAGAGCTCACTGCCGCGGTCCCTCAGGGTCAGCTCCCGAGGCCCAGCGCAGGGTGACCAAAGTGGAGAACAATCTAGAAGAACACAGGGAGACGATCCAATACACCGCCTGGCCTTTCTGTCCTGGGGGTCCCCCATAAGCAGACTGAGAGGACAGCTGACCCCATGCCACAGAGCAGGTGAAGGCGGCATCAGAGCTCACGTCGTGGCCATCCCACCTCACGGCACCACCGCAGCGGGCACTGATGTCTGCAGGCACCACAGGATGACTCCGACCGACACCAGAGGAGGGCAAAGGAGTCTGAGGGGGCCAGAGCTCGGCTGGGTCCGTCCACCTGGCAGCAGCCCAAGGCCTGGAGCCCTGGCAGAACTGGGTCAGCCGACCGTGTGCAGGGGGACACCTGTGTGTCCTATCACTCTTGTGCTTCTGAAAATCCCACCCCAAAAAGCACTAGAAGCTTATAAAAGTCTTGCCACAGGCTCCAGAACCATCCAGACCAAGCCTCAGCCTCACATTTCAGTTCAACAGTCCTTTCTCAGATGTCTGGCCTCGCAGGCTCTGATGATGACATGAGAGGATGTGGTTTTTAGTCTCCCTCAAGTCTTGGTCAGACAAGACTTTTTGACTCTGACTGTCTGGGCCCCTTCATAGCACATGGGCTTCTACAAGATAAAAGCCTCAGTCCTGCCGGATCCCTTCCCTCCCAGCCAGGCTGTCCCTCCATCCCATCTAATGAAGTGTTAGCAGTCAGAGCATAGAGGAGCACACAGGCCTCTCCTCCAGCCTTCTCCTTATCTGCCAGGACCCGAGGCTACAGGTTTGCACAGGTTCATACAGCCAGTCGAGCTAGGCCAGTGCTACCCTGGTGGACCCCACGCCTAGCCCAGAGAGTTTCTGCTGGGCTGCATTCTCTACAGCATTTTTAAGGAATACATACCCATGGCTTTATTTTTGACATTTTGCCACTTTGGAGGATGTCATAGGACTAGCCATATGGCAATACCCCTCTCTCGGGCTCACTCCAAGAGGCCCTCATCCTCCCCTTGTCCCTCTCTTTACCCCTCCTCCTCCCACTTTTGGTCATCACTGCCTCTCCTTCTTCCATCTGTTTCCCTTTCTAATTGCTTGCAAGAGATTTTGGAAGTGTGGGGAGTGAGCAAAAGTAATGAACAGGCAAGACTGGGAAGGGGGGGTTAAGGGAAGAAGTACCTGGAGTGCCCACGAAACTGACTTCGCTGTTATTGTATTTTGAATAAATGACTTCATTTCCTAGGGAGTCTGTTTTTGTGAATTTTTCATCACACTCTGTAACAAAGTTCTCCACATTCCAGTGACTAGAAAGCCCATCTGGGTGCTCTCTCTTTAATTAAGCGCATCACTCTTGATGTACTATTGCCTTGGAAACTTTTTCTAGAGTGACTACATCTCTTGGTTGAATCAGTCTGGAAGAATCGGGTGGGAAGGAGGATTGTGAGGGGAAGGAAAGGCCAGCCTAATGCTGCTGCCCAGCCTGGCCCTGCTCAGGGCCTGCCCAGGTACCCCGGTGATGCCACACACCACTGGGCACAGCCCTCCTAAACCACGGCCTGTTGCCCAGCCCTAGTGTCTGCTGTTACTCATTTCCACAGGCCTTTCCTTCACTCACTATGGCCTGTTCCCTAAAAGACTGGCCTTTGACCTCTAATCCGCCCACAGATTGGTTTTTTTCAATCCCTAAATTCTTTCTAAATCTAACCTTCTTCAAATCAAAAGTAAATTCATTATATAGAAAACAAACTTATGGTTACTAAAGGGGGAAGGGGTTGGAGGGATAAATTAGGAATTTGGCATTAATATATACACTGTATATGAAATATATAAACAACAAGGACCTACTGTATAGCACAGGGAACCATATTCAATATCTTGTAATAACCTATAATGGAAAAGACTCTGAAAAAGAATACATATACATGTCTATGTACTGAATCACTTTGCTGTACACCTGAAACTAACACAACATTGTAAATCAACGATACTTCAATTTTTTAAAAAAGTAAATTTCTGAAGGGTGCTGTTTGCATGCAAGTATACACACACACACCAGAGCCTTTTTTAAATCAAACGTGCATTTATCATTACATTTTTCATACATGCATTTTGCTGTTTAACCCACAGTGGCAATTCTGACAGTGCTTACTTCAAGCCAGTGAGCAGAATCTCCAGTGCTGATGAGTAACAAGTATATTTGTTTGGAGTGTGAAGCCTTTCAGTGGGCTGTGCCCACGATACCATGTAGCCACTACACCACATGTGGGCCAAGGTGGGCTCAGTACTACTCTCCAGAGCGTAACTGCTACCGGTGATTGCTTCTGATCAGTAACAATGAGCAATTTAGCCGAAGGGTCGTTCATATCCTCAAGGCAAGAAATGTGTCTGTCTTATTTAACTAGTGTAGCTGCAGTGTGTCATATGGAAAACAATTCTAAGATCTTAAGATTTTTCTAAAGCCAGAACAAAATTGCTACCTGAGAATTACAAGCAGATGCATCTTTTAATGGACAGGCTTGATTTTACATCAGAGCAGAATGTATTTTTTATGGGAAAAGCTGCTGGATTGGGCCATTTTTGTCCATTCATTCAATTATTCAGTATCAACTAAGTGACAACACTATGTTTCTAGGCATATGATGATGAAAAAAAGAGAGACACTACTATCCCGAAGTCCGCGACATAGTGATGTACAAATACAATGACCCAAACAAACGTGGGGTGGCTCTGAAGGAAACCAACAGGATCCATGATAAATAGCAATAGAGGAGGTGCAATTTAGACAAAGTCTTCATTGTTCATGGAAAGTCTAGACCTAAGGAATGAAAAAAATGTCAGTCAAGCATGACAGGGAAGGGAGGATGTGAGGATGTCCCAAGCAAAGGAATGTTCCAAGCAAAAAGAAACAACATGCACAAAGGGCCGGGTGGCTACGGGGGAGGTTTATCTGGTTCAAGGAAATGAAGGGAGGTTAGTATGTCTGACCTATAGTGCGTAGGTGGAAGGACAGGAGGTTGAAGATTAGATCCCTGCGTAAGCCAGGGGAATGGGTTTGTATTCTGTTCAAAATTGTGCAATGGTTTCCCATTGCACAGTTTTAAACAGAAAGGCGACACAGTTCAGTCTGTGTCTGGCAACAATCACTGGCCGCTGGAAGAAGAGGTCAGAGGGAGGCAAAAGTATGTGATGGAGACCAGTGGAAGGCAGTTGGTAGGCCTGGGCAAGAGATGGTTGACTGCCCAGTGGGATGGAGAGAAGTAAACTGATCTAAAGCACTTTGGCTCCTGAAGGAAAAGATACAGTAGGAGTTGCTGAGGCATTTGATGAGGGGAGAGAGGAGATTAAGAATGAAATGCAGGTTTTTGGCATGAAAAACGGAGTTCACGGGGTACCATTCATGAAAATACAGAAAGTTGGGAGAGTAGTGATTTGAAGAGAGTGTGGGGTGAGTCAGGTGAACTTGAGTCACCCTTTGTCAAAACTAAGCCTATGCCTGTTCACTGTTGCTGGCTCCTGGGATCTCTATGCATGCTGTCTGAGCATCTGGGTGAGGAGGAATGCAGGGCAGCCAGCTCTTCACCTCAGCAGACTCGCTGTTGAGATGTGATTTGGTGTTTCACACAAGATGTTAAATCCGGCATTTGTGAAATGTACTCTAGGCCCCAACAACACCCTGTGGATGCGGTGCAGGGTGGGGAAAGAGAATAGATACCCACACTCTTAGTCATCTCAGAAGTCGGTGTGGAGGCAGAACACAAGGACTTAGTGATGCCTTGGGTAATCATGTCTTGTCAATTTAAATATTCCACCTGTTTCCTGAACCAGAGAATACTACTCTGCTCAGGTCTTGAGGCAGCTACTAGACATCAGAAGTCTACAAATAGTTCTGGGGTAGGTATTGTTCTTATACCAGGCATATATATATATATATATATATATATACACATACATATACCTACATCTAGATTTATAATTCATTTGAAACAAACTCTGATATGTTAATGTATTTTTAAAATATGATCTATCTTAAATAACTACTTAATATACAATCAGTAAACTTTCTCTTCTGCAGCCAAATTGAGAAAAAGGCCACTTTGAATGTGTAAAGAGCTAAAATACAGAGACCTTAATCCATGTTGCAATCTGCAACTGCAAGCAAATATTTCCTGGTGGTATCTATGCTTCTAAGCAAATATTTCAGCAAACTTAATGACTAAGTAAACATTACATACAACGGAACAACAATAAAGAAGGTGGCTGACTTCTCATCAGCAACAATGCAGGCCAGAAAATAATGTTATGATATCTTTACTTTGCCAAAACAAACAAACAAAAAACCTTGTTTTTTTAAAATGATATAGCCAAGAAAATATCTATCAAAAATAAGCAATAAAACTACAGAAATCAAAACAGTGTCATACTGGCACAAAGATGGACATATAAACCAATAAAATAAAATAGCCCAGAAATAAATCCTCACATATACAGTTAAATAATTTTCAACAAAGGTGCCAAGACCATTTAATGTGGAAAGGATAGTCTTCTCAATAAATGATACTGGAAAAATTGGATATTCTCATGCAAAAGAATAAAGTTGGACCCTTACCTTACATGATACACAAGAACTAGTTCATAATGGATCAAAGAACTAGATGTAAGAGCTAAAGCTATGAAATCTTAGAAGAAAACAAGGCATGGTATTGATTTGGCAATAATTTACTGAATAAGACACCAAAAGTAGAATCAACCAAAGTAAAAATAGATAAATTGGACTACATCCAAAATTAAAACTTCTGTATATCAAAAGACACAAGTCACAGAGTGAAAAGGTAACCTACAGAATGGAAGGAAATATCTGCAAATCATATATCTGATAAGGGAAATATATTTATATGGACATATAGGTATAGATATATTTCTCCAGAATATATAAAGAACTCCTACAACCCAACAATAACAAAAATACAAACAACTCAATTTAAAAATGAGCAAATGACTTGAAAAGACACTTCTCCAAAGAAGATATACACATGACCAACAAACACATAAAAAGATGCTCAACTAGTCATTAGAGAATTACAAATCAAAACCACAGTGAGATATCAGCTCACACCTATTAGGATGACTACTAAAATTAATTAATTAATTAATTAATTAATTAAAACTAGCAAGAGTTGGCAAGGATGAGGAAAATTTGAATTCCTCATGCACTGTTGGTGGGAATGTGAAATGTGCAGCTGCTATGGAAAACACTATGGCCATTCCTCTTCCTCAAAGATGAAAAATAGAATTACCATATGATATAGCACTTCAACATCTGTGCATGTAGCCAAAAGAATTGAAAACAAGATCTTAAAGAGTTATTTGTACATCCATATTCATAGCAGCATTATTTATAATAGCTGAAAGCTACCCCAATGTCCATTGATGGATGAGCAAAATGTGCTATATACATACCATGGAATATTATTCAGCCCTAAAAAGGACAGAAATTCTGATGATGCTACAAATTAGATGAATCTGGAGGACAATATGCAAAGTGAAATAAGCCAGTCACATACACAAAAATACATACCATGTGATTCATCTTATATGGGGTACATAGAGTAATCAATTTCATAGAGACAAACGGTAGAATCATGGTTGCCAAGGGCGGGGGAGAGGGAAGAATGGCGATTATTCTTCAGTGGGTAAAGAATTTCAGTTTTGCAAGAGGAGAAGAGTTCTGGACATTAGTTGCACAGCAATGTAAAAGTACTTAACGCTGTTACTATTCACTTAAAATGGTTAAGATGGTAAATTTTATGCTATATGTATTTTACCACAATGAAAAATAAAGGTAAGCAACTACACATTTTCTAGGAAAAATGCTGAGAGATTGTGTTTCTAGCATAAGTCCAGCAAAAAATACTAAAGGAAGTTCTGACTAAAAGGAAATGCCATCAGATGGCAACTTAGATCCACACAAAGAAATGAAGAACACAGGAAAGAGTAACTCTGTTATAATTATTTTTTCTTTTCTTAATTTCTTAAAGAGACAACAGAACTATTTAAGGCAAAAATAGTAACAATATACTGTGGGCTTTATAAAAAGGTCAAATGTAAGACAACACTAGAATAAAGAATGAGGGTGGATGGAAGTTATACTATTTTAAAGTTTTTATACATGAAGTAATATACTATTAATTCAGCATAGATTGTAATCAGTTAAAAAACCACAATGAAATCTCCAGACAAACAACTAAAAACAAATAAAACAAAGAAGTTCAGGCAATGTGCCAATAGATGAGAAAAAATGGACTATACAGAATATATAATTATTCAAAAATAAGGGAAGAAAATAAGAAAAAACAACAAATAAGATATAGAAAACAGCAAAATACTAGTCTTAAATATGAGATATTTCATATAAATGTTAAAAGATTTTATAATTATAAAATGATTAATACTAAAAGAATCAATTCATCAAGAAGAGGTAACAATCTTAACTATATATAACCTAATAACAGAGGTTCAAAATACTAGAGAGAACTAGATTCATCCATAAATATGGTTTGATATTTTAAGACACTTCCCACAACAGTTGTGAGAGCAAGTGTGCAATACTATCAATCAATTTGACCTAAATGACATTTACAAAATACTCTACAAAAGAGTATTCACGTTCTTGCAAGTGCATGTAGAACGTTCTTCACGGTAGACCACAAGCTGGGCCATTAAAAAGCCTATAAATTTAAAATAATTAAATTATACGAAGTATGTTCTCTGACCGTAATGAAATTATTAGAAATCAGTAACAAGAAGATACCTGGAGAAGCTCCAAATATTTGGAAATCAAATTGTGAGATATAGTTAAAGCAGTGAAATAGAAAGTAGAGAAACAACAGAGGAATTTAATGCAACAACAAGCTGTTTCTTTAAAAAGGCCACTAAAATTGAATTAATCAAGGGAAAAGAGAGGACACAAATTACCAACATGAAGTGTAGAGAAAAGCCATTAATATAGAGACTACAGACATTGAAAGGAAATAAGATAGTATTATGAACAAACTTAATCCAACAAATTCCACAACCTAGATAAATTGGACAAATTCCTAGAAATACACAAATTATCAATATTAACTCATGAAGAAATAAAACACCTGCATAGCCCTATATCGGTAAAAGAAACGGATTTTATACTTAACTTTCCGACAAAGAAAACTCCAAACCTAGATCCTATCAAAGATGTAAAGAAGAAAGTATATCTCACGAATCTCTTCCAGAAAACAGAAAAGTATTAAATACTTCCAAACTCACTTTATGAGGCTAGCATCATCACGATACAAAAACTAAACAAAAATATAACAGTGAAAGAAAACTATAGCCCTATATCCTTCATGATCACAGATGCAAAAATCCTTAACCCTATATTAGCACATCAATCCCCAGAAATATATGAAGAGTAATGTATCGTGACCAATGAGGGTTTATTCCAGGAATGCAAGATTGGCTTACTACTTGGGTAAGTCATTACAGAATAGAATAAAAGAGAAAAAACATGATCATACTAATAGATGTAGCAAAATCTTCTGACAAAATTCAATGCCTGTTCACATTAAAAAATTAAACTAGAAATAGGAGGAAACTTCCTTAGTCTGATACTAGAAAAAGTTTATAATTACCATCAAACTTAATGATAGAAACTTTAATACTTTCCCCTTACAATTAACAAAGCCAAGATATCTGCTCTTACAACTTTTATTCAACGTATACTGGGTGTTCTAACCACTGCAAAAGAGCAAGAAAAAAAATTAAAGTCAATTAGATTGAAAAGAAAAATTTTAAATCCTCTTTATTCACAGATGATGTGAATGCATACATAGAAAATCCTATGAGATCTATGAAGAAATACTAGCACTAATAAAAGAATTTAGAAAGGTCACAGAATATTTAGTCAATACACAAAACATGATTTTATTCCTATATCCCAGCAGTGAACAATTGAAAAACACAATTTAAAAAAATAATAGCAGTTATCTTAGCATCAAATAAAATAAAATAAAGTACTTCAGGACAACTTAACAAAAATATGAACAAAACCTGCACACTGTAAACTATAATACATTGCAGAAATTTTTAAAGATTTAATAAGTAGAGAAATACATTAATGAACTGAATATTTCAATATTGTTAAAATATCAGTTCTCCCCACTGATTTGCATATTTAACATTATTTCTATTGAAATTTCAGGGAGGTTTTTGTAGAATGTGACAAGCTTAATCTAAAATGTATATGGAAATGCAAAGGACCTAGAATAGGTCCTCAAAAATTGATCTGTCAAATATTGTTTAAAAAACAATTTTGAAAAAGAAAAACAAAGGTAGAGTATTTATAATATTGGATTTTCAAAACATGCTATAAAGCAACAGTAATCAAGACCATACACCAGTTCTAGCACAAGGATAAACAAATTGATCAGTGGAATATAATAGAAGGTCTATAAATATTATACACACATAAATATTGTGAATTCATTTTTGACAGTGGTATCAAAACAATTCAATGAGGAAAGGATGGCCTTTTCAACAAATGGTGCTGAAAAACCTGGTTATTTGTCTGGTTGGGGAGCTGGGGGCAGGGAATAAATCCTGACTCATATTTCACATCATACACAACAATTAATTTATAAATGGATTATAGTCCAAAATATTAGAGCTAAAACCTTTTCACATTCTAAAAGAAAACAGGAAAACATTGTGTTAAGCAAAATAGATAGGACACAAAATCTACAAAAGAGAATGATAAATTAGACTTAACTAAAATTTAAAACTTTTTCCCTTCCAGATGATGGAATGAAAATGAATAAACTGTTCATGCATGCAAGAAACATGGGGGACTCTCACAAGCCTTATATTGAAGGAAAGAAGTCGGATACAGAAGTCTGCATACTGTATGATTTCATCTATACAAATTTTTAAAATATGTAAAATTAATCCACTCAGGCTGTTACTGGAGTGTGTTCACTTCATGATGATTCGCTGAGGTATCCACTTACGGTTTGTGCCTTTTTCTGTATGTATGCCATCTTCATTTACCCAAAAAAAACTTTTAAAAAGGGAATCGCGAGTGAATGAGAATCAAGGAAATAAAGGAAGAAATACAGACTTTTGTCAATAAATTCACTGCTAAAGGAAAGATGCAGGGAAGGAAGGAGCTTGGGGTGGAGTGAGATTGCTGAAAGACATGTTTTGGATTAGAAAAGATTTGAGCATGCTCATATTGTGATTTTTTTTTTAAGCCAGTGAAGGGGAAGAATTCATGCTGTAGGAAACATATGATTAAAATGATGAACACTGTTTTAAAGAGTTTATACCGGTAATTGGTCTGTTCATATTTCCTAAGGACCTACTGTATAGCACAGGGAACTACATTCGATTTCTTGTAATAAGCTCTAATGGGAAAGAATCTGAAAAAAAATGTATATATATATGTATGCATATGTATAACTGAATCACTTTGCTGTGCACCTGAAACTAACATTGTAAATCAACTACATTGCAATAAAAATTTTTTTTAAAAATTCATGAAGCGGTGACTCATGAGAAAGCAGCAGGTATACTTGGAAGGGCTAATCTTAGACAAGAGTGACTTTTTCTCTCCAAGTCACTAACAATAATAGTAATAATAACAATAATATTGGTGCCACCCAGGAAACCTACCAAAGGATGGAGGAAAAGTGGGAAATTGTGGGAGCAAAACTGAGGGAGTCTATAACTGACACAAATGACAGCCGTATGCAGAGAGTTTGTAAACCTAGCTCTGAATCTTAAGTAAAAAGTGGTCAAAGCTGGCACACCCATCACAGGAAAAGTGAAAAGTAGCTGCTTAGGGATAAATGAGAGAAAAACTGAGCTGTATTGAGAGGTCAACTTAATTTGGAAATTACACATTTTTATTGTACTAATTGGCTCAACCATTCTCTCGAACACCCAGGCAGGAAACCTTGACGTCATTGATTTATGACACTGTTTTATTCCTTCCTCTCACAATCTTCTCCCACTCAGTACTCCCTCCCTTTCAGTCTTCTGCAATCCAGGCCCCATCAGACAAAACCTAAACTACCGTCTCCGCCTCCAGTCTCTCCTCCAATACTTACTTTCCTGATACAAACACTTACCTATCTGCATGCCCACAGAGATGGCGCCTAGCATTGGATGCCAGTTAAACTAAAAAGCTCAGTTAGCCGAACCCATGTCACATTTCAGACCATGATGGAATCTGAAGCACATGGCACATCATGGACCAGATGTCAGCCCAGCACATCCAGCCCATCACACACTCAAGCTTTCACCCAGGTAACTAGGAACTCCTAAGTACTGACACGCATTGAGTCCTTACGATGGATGAGACATGGTTCTAAGCACCTGGCATATACTGGCCTATTTAAGTCTCTTAACCTCTGGAGTAGGTTCTAGTTTTTTCACTCAATAGTCAGAGAAATTAGACAGAAGGGGCCAAGTGAATTGCCCCACCTAGAACTAGTGAGTGAGATGATGTGGATTCAAAGGCAGTTAGTTAGGTCCGAAAACCATACATTTGACCCCCACATTAAGATCAGGCACTCACTTAGCTTCTGGCACCTCTGTCTTTGGGTCTGCCTGGCCAAGTCAGAATCTTGGTTCTGCAGCCCACCTTCAGCATGGCCCTAGCAAATGTTGGTTTTTCTTCTGGTTCCAAGAGCTATGTGCTGTCTTGAAGCAGAACTTTCCCCTCCCCCAACTCTATTCATTGGGATCCAACCCCCTCTCCCAGCAGCAGCCCTTGTCCACAGTCTTTCTCAAAGGTGTGCGCTGTGTCTGCCCTGCCTACCCAGTAATAATTATTTTTTTTAAAGCTGAAATAAATATTAGAAAGTTTTAAAAAGAAAAGAAAAGAAAAAAGTTTGGAGGAGGAAATCTTAAAAGAAGTCCCCTAAAAGAAGATTATTTTCATCTCAGCCTGTGCTCTGTAGTTCCAATTTCAACATAAAACTATCTTTTTCTGTTTTATAACCTTACCCTGTTCTGCTGGATTGATTCTCATTTGCAGAAAGATTTGTTCTTTTACTCATTGCTTTTCTTAAGAAAATCATCTTTTGAACGAAGAAATGTTTAAAGAATTAGTTCACCTTCTCCTGAAAGTTTGCTTCCCCTTTCCAAACTAAACAATAACCCTCTTTCTTCCCCCACCCAGAACAATATTTTCCAGGATTTTTTTTAAGCAAGTCAGAGGTTACAACAATCTTTGCTGAGACACTCTTAAGATTCCATTGTAGATATAATCCGTATCAGTTTGACTCCGATTACCAAGTCACCTAGTCCTTATACAGAGTCAAAGATAAATGCTAATATTCTACAAACTTCAATGCTGCAGCCTTTGAAAGTTAAGTTTTTCAGGCACTCTTTGTCACTTAATGTGCTTCTTTCTTCCCTTGTGGTGAACAGCGTGAAACCTCCACCTTCCCACGCTTCGATGTGAAAACCCTACCGTAAAAACATGGTACATTATCCTTAAAACAAATTTCTCTCTGACTTCAGTGACACTAAAATGCACGGTAAACAATGGTGCTGGCACAGTTCCAGTGCTTCTGGACACTGCTGCTTAACATAAAATGAGTTCACAAAGGCTGGGGTTTCATTTCTGAGGATAACGGATACTTTAAATACTGTACACTTTTGTGTCTACACATACAAAGTAGAGCAGTGAATTGGGGCAATTATCCTTGTAATTCAAGTGCACCCTTTCCTCCCCATGTACATATTTTGGCTTTAAGTATCTGACTGCTTCAAATGAAAAGTATCTTTTTTCCCATGGAGAATTGATTCATTTCTCTATTTTGTGCAGGCAAATTCAAAGGATTCTCTAGTCCATGAGAAAGTTTTGCAAATAAATCATTTCGGAAGTAGCACTTTTCCTCAAATACGGTTCAACAGGCAAAATGTAATTTACCTGTGAGGTCGGAATCCCACCCAGGCAGGGACATCCTGTCCCCATCCTCCAGCCCTGAGGAGCAGGACAGGAGAGGCCCTGCCGCCAGGGATCTGATAGAAGCTGTCATCCAGGAGGCAGGAACACAGTTCACCTGTGGCCTGCGAATTACCATGAGACGTGTTGACAGGTGTTGGGGCTGGGGAGGGAGGTGAGGTCTCTGGAAGCCGGTGAAAGGATGGAAGGCTCCCACCTCTCATCCAGCAGGAGCAAGACACTACTGTCAGCATCACTGATGGGCAAGAACATTCCAAAGCATGGACAGAACGTCCCGAGACCCTTTGTGGAGACCTTCACAGGGCTTGGGGGTGGGGGTAAGGGATCTGAAGGATGGCATTCAAAAATTTGCACTATCTTCAGCATTGAAGCGCACATATGTGATTAGCTGCTAACCTGAGGGCCCAGATGAATCACCCATCTTAATGTACTTGCATTAGTTTAATGAAAAAAATGCTGTGGTTTGGCAGGTGAGCCAAGGAGTCCTTTCTTGCTGTTGTTTGTTCTTTTCACTAAGCTATGAAAGGAATGTGTCGCTTTCTTTCAAAACTGTGCAGACATACATAAGGACTTTGTCACAGGAGCCCTTAAGGGGCTACAACTGAGTAAAAGGAATGCATGTTTAAAATACACATTAAATTCATCCTCAGAATACTTATGATATGCCAGAATTTCTGAAAATGACTGATTTGTAGTGTTGCGAAACATAGGACGAGGCGTGAAATCCTAAAAGACCTTGTATGGCTTTTATTGTGTCATGGCTACAATTCCAAGACTTCAGACTCCAAGAGACTCTGAAATGTCCTTGTGTCCCTTGGTATCGAGCAGGAAAGCTTGTTGATTCCAAATAAATGTACAGTGAGTATGTGTGGGTGTATTCTGCTCGGAAGTCCGGCCCTTCATAAACCAGCTGATAATGAAAACAAGATGTCCCATTTCTGGAAAAGGGGGATCTACAGAGCCACATAATGAAGAGATATCAAAAGGCTTGATTCATGAAAGCTGTGAAGAATGAGGTGACAGTTGGAGCCTTTTAAGATGAATGGCCTGGAAAAAAGATCAGTTATCTAGTCCTAGGCCACAAGGATGAAAGAAAGATGATTTCTTGATGCTAAGGTTTTCATTTTCTGGTCATAAATCAGTATTTGTTTATGTCAGTTTACCTTAAAAGGAACATTTAGTCACGAGCTGTTTTAACATAACTTATTATTGCTTCAGGCCAAAAACACCAGAAGGAGGCCAGAGACATAGGGCCCTGTAAGGAAGGTATCTGGGGATACCTTCGAGTCTCTGTTTTTGGTACTCTGCCCTCTCCCCATCTTCTTCTCAAGACCTTTCATTTACTCTTCAGCTCCATATAAATCCTCGTCTCCAGTTTTAATTCCTTAATGGCCTACAGTCAATTCGACTCAACTCAGGATGTACGGGGTGGCATCCTGTGTGTCCAACTGCCTACAAGACACTCTCACTGCTCTTCCTGCTGGCCTGTAAGCTGGAAATGTCCAGACTTAGCATCCCCTTCTCAACCGCCCCATTTTTGGTACCTCTCATCCTGCTTCTTGTCTTTGAAGTGAAACCTCCTGACATTTGATTCTTTCTTATTTCTTAGTTCTCATATCCAAGCTGTTATGTTTCTTTCTTCAACAGGGTCTTCTTTACAGCCTTTCACTGCACCCTCTCCCCAGCTACAATTTTCATTTGGTTTCCTTCCTCTTTGACAGTTATTTCTATGTCTCCTGTATGAGGGTGACACCAGGCCAGCCTTTGGTCCTCCATACCCATCCCTCTGCCCATCATTTCAGGGAGCCCATAGAGCAACTGCAACCTCTGCGTGGGAACTCACAGGTCTCCCCACAGGCTACAGGATACAGTGGGGTTGGATTGGCCACATTTGAACCCTAACTGTAGAACTTATGGACTCCTTACTGCCCATCCCCCAAGAGCTATACATTCTTCTTTTGCAATATCTCTGCCACTTTCCTCTTCCTTCCTGTTTCCACTCCCACCACCTCAGCTCAGGCCCACCTGCAAAGTGGCAGAAGCTTCCCAACAAATCTTCATCCAGCCCCTTCATCACCATCATCATCATCATCATTATCACTATGGTTCTCTGGGTCATAGTTCACTGGAGGCTTTCATATATATATTCCCATCATGCCGTTCTTGTAATAACCCTTTGCAGTACAGAATGAAGAGGAGCAGATGAATAAACTACAGATGATGAAATGAAAGTATAGGATAGCTCGATGGCTGCCCAAGATATCAGAGCTGATGACTGGTAGAAGCAGGACCCACATCCCTCAAGTCCCAAGATCTGAGCCCTGAGTTCCTTTATGGAATTCATAAGCTAAACAAGAATCACATCCCTTACCTGCTCACATCTTCCAACAGCTCCTCACTGTCTGCAAATAAAGTTTAACCTCTTCAGCCTTGCCCTCAAGATAAAATTCGCATGGTCTGATTCCAAGTTAATTCTTCTCTGGATTCATTTCCTGAAGGAATGAACTAACTCCTTAGGTATAATATCTGCACATCATACTCCAGGAAAAGGTACCCTGTACAGCTCTGGGCTCATCTCCCGGCTTTGGCCTCTTTTATTGTCTATTCTCCACTCAGTAGCAAGAGTGGTCTTTTGGAAATGTGTGTGACAGCATGTCAGAGCTCTGCTCAAAACACCCAGAATAACATGCCAAGTCCTTGCCATGGGGCACAAAGCCCCACATGGTCTGGACCCAA
Organism: Camelus dromedarius; assembly: GCF_036321535.1. NCBI lineage: Eukaryota > Metazoa > Chordata > Mammalia > Artiodactyla > Camelidae > Camelus > Camelus dromedarius. The sequence goes on along the minus strand of NC_087441.1, from coordinate 14,123,571 downwards.
CACTCTCTTCAAACATGTCTATAATTCACCTCTTCAAACTCTCACCACATTGCTTCATCTGCATTCTTCAGATACACCCAGTCTGTTCCTGCCACAGGCCATTTGCATGTGCTATTCCCCCTCCCTGGGGGACTTTGCCTCCTGAAATCCATATAGGGGCCTCTTGCACTTCCATCAGGTTTTTGTTTGTTGGAAGGGCTTTCCCAGCCGCCCTCTTTAAATCAGCACTTGCCCCTTATCCTGTTTTAATTTTCTTTCCAGGGCCTCCCTCCACCTGGTGTGTTACAGTCTTACTTGATTTGTCTCTCTTGCCCCTAGAATGTAAGCCCAGTGAGAGCAGGGACTTTATGTGCTTAGTTTAATCCTGCGACCCCAGCACCTAGAACTGTGACTGGTGCATAGTAAACACTCAGGAACCATTTGCTGAATGAATCAACCAGTCAGTGCAAAGGAGCCTTCTTGTCATTTACTATCTCCACAGTCTCACTCAGGCTGCTTTTTCTGCCTATAATTTGTGGAGTGCCCGCTTTGCCCCAACCCTGCAAAAAAATCCAATGCTATGCCACCCAGTCCCTCACACCCAATTCATGGACTGTCATACCTCTGGAGAGTTCCTGATCTCTCCATCTGCAGGTGGGCTCACTCTCATCTACACTCCCATAGCAACGTCCTTGTGTCCCTTTTGTGACATCTATTGCATCTTATCGGCAGTATGATTATTTCTATGTATCCCCACTCGACACATAGTTTTTAAGTAGAGTAGTATTTATAAATATATTATGAGAGCATGACTGCTTTTTCAATTAAAGATATACATAGAAAGTAAATATAAATGAAAGGTGATCGGAGAGGAGTAAGACCACAAGTAGCAGAGGGAAGAGAAAAATAGAGGGAAAAACCAAGAGCCGCACACATTTTTGATCTTCTGCAAAGTACACACCCTTCTTCGGGTCTGACATTTTCCTTGAGAAAATGACCTGGGGGGTGTGCTTGGTGGATTTAGGATGGTCTCGACTTCCATTTGCTCAGAGCCAACCGTGGCCGTGGAAGCTAAGATGAGGGCTGACCGCCGTCGGTCTTCCGGGGGAGGAGCCTGCTTTCGAATGCCCACAGCTGTCAGCACTTTCCCGCCGGCCCTGGGATGCTGTGCTGACCAGCTGTGCACCACCGGAAAGGTCACTGACCCTCAGCAAGCGGAGGCCGGGGGTCGGCTTTCCAGCGTCACTGGGGATCACTCCAGGCTGGGCACTGACCCGCTCAGGGACCAGGGTCAGTGCGGTCAGCCGGCAGGAGCAGGGCAGGGGAACAGTCACACAACCATCATCCAAAACCTTTACTGCAGAGTCCTGCGTGGTTGCCTCAGAGGTGCAAAACAGAAGCAGAAGGCGGGAGCAGGAGGTGGAGGGGCCTCTGGGAACTTACGTGACAGCAGCACCGGGCAGATGGGCATAGGAGCCCAGGTCTGCTGCAGACCATTAGTAGCTGCTCTGGTTTTGTCCCCTGCTGGCCCAGGACCAGCAGCCTTCTATGTTCACCTCAAGCCTGTCTGCACCCTCTCCTACCCACCTTTACCCTTCACTCCTTCCCATGAGAAGCAGTATGTGTGGCATCTGCAAAAATCCAAGGAGAGCCAGATGTGCCCCCGCACTACAACTTTCCCATCTGTAAAATGGGCAGGATGGTTCTTCTCTGCTCCATGCCTCCAGTGAAATACTAATGAAAAATTGCCTGGTAAATTACCATGCTTGCCATATTGATGTTAGCTTTCTTCGTCCTCCCAATGTATTAATTCCTCACCTTCCTCCTCTTTCCTTACCTGCCCCTTTACAGTCCATTCTAACAACAAATCACATTTGTAAAAATGCAATTAAACCAAATACAAAGGTACCAAATCCACCAAACAAGATGGCTTTGTGCTTATGAACTTACGTGAACTCTATTTTTGTTCAGAGTTCCAGGATATCACAGATATTATGCTTTAGAATATAAAAATATTAGTTACCTAAAATTGAAATGTGGTCACACTAATTTTATTTCAAATCACGTTTGGTGGGTGCAGGAAATCGAGCTCGTTCATTTGGTGGTCCTGAGCACCCAGGGTGGTTTTCACAAAAGCCAAGTCCCAGGTTGCATTTGTGGTGACAGGAATCGTCCCACACCAGCTTTACACCTCCTACCCCGAAATTACTCTCTCTCTCTCCGGCCAATATGACACTAAAACGTTGCCACCCTTTGGATGAGGCCAGAGCTCCTAGCTAAGATGAGAAACTGTGATAACCCACTGGCATAGCTGAGTTCTAGCTCCTTTCTAAGTAAGAACAACTTGCCAGAGAGCAGCCTGGATGATACACAGCTGTTCAATGCATCAGACACAGAAGAAGGAGTCGTTCAAAAATGTTTGTGAAAAAAAAGGGGACAATTAGACACTTTTTGTCCTCGAAGAGTTTTTAAAGTCTTAACAGGGTAGCTGGGTGCCGTGTGCTCACTCTAGAATCAGGTTCTGCCTAGTGTGAGCATCCCTGGCTGGGCACCCAGTAGGAATGTTTACCTGAATGGCCAGGTAGACAGAGGAGGGTCCTGGACACCTGAGGGGGGTGGGATTTGGAGCCAGTCCAAGAATGAAAAAGCACTGCTAAGCCAGGTGGAATGTCACCCTTGTCAATGGCTGGATTTGATCTGGACAACCTAGATTATAGGAAGGAGGGGATTTGATCTCATATTTCTTGTGTCCCAGTCTAAGAAAAACAGCTACCATTTATTGAATACTTTGTGCCAAGCGCTACTCTAAGCACTTTGCATTTAAGCCTTTACAGCAACTCTACTTACTGTTCCCATTTTACAGATGGGGAAACTGAAGCCTGGGGTTGTTAAATTTGCTGCCACAGTGTTCCCAACAAGTGGGTGACAGACAGAATCAGGATTTGAACCCAGGCACTTGGACTCCAGGGTCCACTGTCTTAGCCAGATGCCTGACTGTCCTGTGCAAGGTGGTTTCTCTAAGGCCGAGGTAAGTTTTCCCTCCCAGGAAACTGGCACAGCCAGAACCACATCCTTCTCATCTCTGCCTTCACCTGCCAGCTCCTCAGGGCACAGCAGAGCTCCTACTCATTGCTCTTTCATCCTTCTGAAAGGCTAACTGCATTTTCAAGAGTGCCCGGAGCAAGGAGCTGGTCAGGGGAGGCTGGATTCTCCCTCCCGCCACCCACCCCGAGTTAGGGGCCAGTTCTTCAGGCTGACTGCTGGGGAAGGACCCACAGGACGCAGCAGCCCTGTGGCCAGAAACAGGTTCCCCCCACCCTTCCAGGGAGGGGTGCAGGGAGAGGACTCAGCGCTGTGGGTTCCAACAGCTATTGCTCTTCAAACACACACACGAGCGCCCACCGGGGGGCAGAGAACATGCTGTGTTTAACCCTCTCCCAGTGATTGCATGGGTAGGTTACCAACTTCTGCTTCTACGACTGCATTGCTCATCTGTGTTATTTTCCACTGCTTGCTTCTGTCTCCACTGGAGAGGCAGGCTCCCTCTGGGGTTCGACCCTGGCCGTGGGCCCTGTGCAGAATGAGTCTCCCTGGCAGTTTTGAGACGTAGAGTTTGCAAAGAAGAGGTCAGGCTCATGTGTTCCCAGAGTGGCCCAGAGGATGGAGACTGTCCACCTGGGAGTTAGGGGTGGGAGGTCCATTGTCCTTACCTGACAAGGTTGGTAATTATCCATATCTCTAAACTATAAGCTCCAGGAGAATAGGGACAAAGCCTTGTCCATTGTTATTTCTCCAAATCCTAGAATGACGCCTGGCATGTGGGAAGGAAGGAGGAACGGCGTGTGTAACTGACACCACCCTGCCTTCGCGGGCTTACACTCTCTCAGGAAGATGCCACGTGTATGTTTCTAACGAGATGTAGGGAGCCTCAAATGATGGCAGGGGTCTGGGGAAGAAATGGCATCTGGCTGGGCAGATTCAGAAAGACTAGATGAAGACTGGCATTGGAGGCAGGCTTTTGAGGATGGGTAGGACTTCACAGGCAGAGAAATAGACATGAACAAGGCCTGCTCCCGGAAAGCACGGGAATATTCAGGAAACAAGGTGGTTTCCTTTGGCTGGAGCACGAGGTGCATCTAAAAGAGCCCCAGGAGTCAGGGTGAGGGTGGGGTTTGGCCAGGCTGGGGAGGACCGGACGCCTCCAGCAGCGCGGGCTGGTTGGGGAAGCAGGAAGGCCAAGGTGAAGGGGGCTGGCTGCCTTCCACCTTGTCCCGCCTCTATTTCTCATCTGGTTCCGAGAATCAATTGTTCTGCGTTAAGTGGATGGAGGGACTTTCCTGGCCTCCTATCTGCGCTCATAACTAGACTGAGTGGAGCCTGCAACAATGGCTTTCTATTTAGAACCACAAATCAGGCACTGCGTCGGCATTCTCCGTAGAGGAGGAAGGGAGCGGATTGTCATCTATTTTTGCGGAAAGGCTGTAAGGAGAAGGTAACAATTCTAATTCTATCAAACTCCAGTGGCTGCTTTCTTTTATCAATAATGTAATCTGTTGGTCTAAAAGCCCATCCTCAACTCCCCAAATTTGAAATATTCAACTGGACTCCTATGCAGGAAATGCTGAAATATAAGAGTAACTGGCAAACCTGGAGAGGTTTCTAGGAATAAGGCAAATGAGTATAAAATATTCTCCATAGAAAATATAAAAGTGTTCTAAATTAGGCTACAGTCTCTTTTGACCAAGCTCTGCTCCAGCCTCGCTCTCCTGAGTTCACCATTACTATCATTCTGTGTACTTATTTCCAGAACTATTCCCAATGTACTTACATATTTAGTAAATGTGTATTCATATTTGTGTCCATATGCCTAAATACATTGCTCTTGCGGTATCAAAATTCATTTTCTAAAAGCCTGAAGGTGGAAAATGAACAGAATGGTGAGTGCATGCTACAGCGGAAACACGAAGCTTTTCATATTCTGTAAATAAAGTACTCATCCACATAACCTTGGATTTTCCTGCCATGCTCAGGGAGATTTTGTGAAAGGACAAAGCTGATCCTGCATTTTCCTGCTTGGATTTCTTACCTGCTTCTGGAAACCTCCGCTAGATTCCCCACCCCACACAATCCTTAGCGTATCTGACAGGTATAAAGAGAGAGAAATCCAAGGATGGACACGGCTGTCACCCATGCTGCCCTTACAGAGGGAGAGCCCTCCCCGCACCAACAGCTAGAGGGGCACAGGCTGCCAGGGTCTCCCGACACTTGCATCCATCCTTTGAATAAAGATGTGGGCATTGTCTCTGTGGCTTTCTTAGATCTCCAGTTTAACAGTGATTTTGTGCAAGTTCTCTTGCCTTTGTCTTAAACTCAAAACTCTCTTCTCCCACCAGGAAACACAAGGTTTAATAGCCTTACAAATGGAGGCTTTCCCCCGAGAGAGAAAGGAGGCTAGTTAGATAACTCATAGACAGGAAACGGTTAGGTGAATTATTAATACACTACACAATAAAGAAGATTTCTTCACTTGGATGATAAAGCACACCATGTGAGCACTTTTGAGCTCTCTTGCACTTCCTGTGACTCCTAAGAGTGTCAAGCCTCAGAGCATAAAACTGAGAAGGTCAGAATTCAATTTCACATCACCTGTTGCCAAGGGCAGCTCTCACTGGGGCTGAATTAACCACTGATTCTTATTCTGCTTTCATAAAGTGACAAGCAAATTTAAACTGAGATAATTTCATTAGAGGGCGAGCTCAGGGCGTTCACCCTCCCCTCTTTATTTCCGTGTGGTACTCAGGATCCATGTTGGTTATTGTCAAATATCACAGCAGTTTCTCCTGCTTTCACTGCAAAGGCAAGTGACAAATTGCTTTGGGGTCAGGTTTTATGAAGACGATAAAATCCTCTAATGGGTTTCAGGTGCTTTTTTACCGCCCGTCATGAGGCCATCTTAAGGTCACTGCATGGATATTATCAGGGCTCAGTGATATCGACAGGACAGGTGTGCCTGACGTTTTTCTTTTACATCTCCTTTGAAGAATTTCCATTGAAATCAGGGGGTCTTAGATGCTAGGATTTGCTATATAAAGGGAAAATCATTTACCTTCTACACTTCCTCAAAGATTCCATTTCTGATATGACCCTGTGATCCTCAAGAGTAATTTTTTCCCCACCGCCTCTCTTGTGCTGGGAAAAAATGCATCTCTGCTTAGCACCAAACATGGTTCCTCTTCAAAACATGGGTGATGCCTGATGACAGCATCCCAGTGACCCATCAAAGGCACCATCGGCTCTGGAAATCAGATAGTCCTTTGACCCCCTTGGAGCTGCAGATTCTGGAATCTGAGGTCCAATCTGATATGGCAGCATCAGAGAAACGTATTTTTCCCTTCTAGTGAACTACTTCATTTAGTTTTTATTTTATTTTATTTTTCATTAAAACATTTTTTATTGAAGTATAGTTGATTTACAATGTTGTATTAGTTTTTGGTGTACAGTGTGTGTGTGTACACATTCAGGCTACTCCACACCATTCAGTCTGGTTCCCTGTGCTGTACCGTAGGACCTTGTTGTTTATCTATTCTGTATAGAGTAGTTTATATCTGCCAATCCAGAAAAGCATATTTTAAAAGAGAGAGGAGTGTATTATTCTGAAATAACATTTTCTGTTATGCCAGTCTTGTAATTGGCAATGTATCCATTACACCCAACTGCAGCCTTTGCTTAATTTTTAAAGCTTCATATTAAAATGTTCAAGATTTACATGAAAATAATTATCTCCTGGGGCCCCTAAGCCCCATGAGTGAAGGGAACAGGCTTGATGCTCCCTTTTCCACGTCCCAAAATGGCAGGAATACCCAGTGGGTGCCTCAGGAGCCTCTCAGAGACAGAAATGGTAGAATTCCCGCTGTCATTCTCAGGAAACCAAGGAGGGCCAGTGTTGCAGAGCCTCCAGGAACACCATCCTCACCGTGGGATTCTACAGCTCCTTCCCGGGGAGAATCTTACTCTTGTCTCCGCCCTGGCCTCCCACCACCCACCCAGTCACATCCTGCTGAGGAGAGGGAACCCCTGTTCCCAGCAGTTCACTCTAAGTGGCTGCCTGACAGCCCCTCAGCGTCTGTTCTCAGAGGCTGGCAGTCTCCAGGCCCCACCCTGTCGGGAGCTGGGTCTCAACCAAGCCCAACCAAAGGGTCTGCAAATAACGTCACTTGTCCGTCTGGTGTGGTTTCCTTTTCCTAAGAAAAGGCCTTTCAGTCCGTTCAGCCTGCCTTTAAACCGCAGCTTCCCCTCTACCAGAAGGCTGTTACGTGCTGTTACCTTCTATACCATCGCACGAGGCACGGGCATTATCGCGTCTGTCTGCTCTCGGATCTGAGCCCCAGCGACTTCTAGCTGGGTGGCCCCAGGAAAATTCCTGACCTCTCTAGTGCTCCATTTCTTTATCAGCAAAATGGAGATGATGATGATGATGATGATGATGATGATGATGATGATGATGATGATGATGATGTGTTATCTTTTTATAGGGTTCTTTGTTGTATTAAATAACACAAGCAAAGCACTTACCAATACCTAACACTATAGAAATCTCTCAATGAACAAATCACAGTTATTCAATTTTCTTTTCCAATTCTCATGTTCTTTCATATATTCTGTAATAGAATATATATTTCTGTGCTTTTTTCATATTATTAAAAAATGCTGGACAATCAGATGATAGTTCATGTGTCCAGATACTAAATAGACCTCAATTAAATAGATTAATTGTATGTGTTCTATTAATGGAGAAAGCAGTGAATGAAGAGAAAATATCCCGTCAGAGACACAGGGTATTTTTCAAAGTTACTTCTGTGCTAAGGCCTGAGAATCTGAGGTTCTTCTCAGTATAATTATCCCCAGCCTTATACAGTAAGAATTAATATTCAGAAAGGTCACCCTGAGCTACTACAAGATCTGTACCATTGAGGAAAGGATCCGATTATTTTAAGACCACATTTTTTATTGCTTTTTAAAAAAATTCTTACTTTGTTATTGAAGTGTCGTCAATTTACAATGTTAGATGACATTTTAAGGTACCAGTGTGCCTAAAGATTTCCTACATCACATATTGCAAAGAAAAGGGAGTTCTGGGGACCTCAAAACTCACTAAGCCATAGCACCCCATTTCCTAGTGTTTTATTTAATCCACACTCTACTGAACTGAGTGAGGGAAGGACTTGTCTGTGGATCGGAAGATTTCTGGCTGCATGTGGTTGAACAAGCGTACACCACATCTCTTGTTTCTGTCCTCCTCCAAGACCATGTCATTGGTGATTATGTATGGGTTAGGCCTCAGAGTAGCACAGGAAACACATAGCCACCAGATGAGATACCACTCAAAGCATTTTTTTCATACTATTACACAAACCATGAAAATACTCCTACGAGGCAAATATTAATACACAGAAATGGTGAATTCCTTTCTATCGCTGGAGAAATGAGGGACCGTAAGCAGTTGAAAGGCCACCTGAAATTCACAGCAGGAGCTGCTCTTCTCTAGCTGGTTAATACCAGGATTTAGGTCGGCGGATCCCCTCATCACTGACCGTGCTGCCTTTGAAGATTTGTGAAAACCTGCAGTTCTGACTTCCTCTTAACCTGAATTTTACCAGTTTAGGGGAGAATGACCATTTCGGGGAGGGTTGTGCTCTGTCTCCCAGCTGGAAGCACAGTAGCCCATTGACTGTGCGGACCTAGGAGTGACTCATAATGCAGCTGCTTAGATTTATGGCCAGTTGATGGATTTAAGGGCTGTTGGCGCTTTTATTGAAATTCATATTAATAAAGAAAGGGGCTCTATAAAAACTTACTGTTGCATGGAGAGAATGCATGAAGCATCACAGAGCAAGGATTATGATGTCTTTACAACTAAAGAAGTGGGGTAGAACCATGCTTTCTTTCATCAGGCTCTGCGGCCTTAAAAGCAAGTAGGCTCTGAGGGACTTTACCCATAAAATTGGCAGGACAAACTAAACTTCAGATATTATATATAAACTCCTGTTTTCCTCTTACCACCAAGAAGTTACTTTTACTGCCAAGACGTAATGTGGCTTTTTTTTTTTTTTCAAAGATCAGACATAAACACTCCAAGGTGGAATTTTGGCAAGTTCTTCTCTTGTCCAAGTTCTTAATTTATGCCAACATGCAGCATGGAGTTTTCAGCTACTTAAGAGAAATCAAATCCTGGTTATGTAATATAGTAGCATAAAACTCTGAAAGAACATTCAGATTTATATGGGAGAGGACCCATTCCTCTTTTTATAGAAAATCTCCTCTGGCATTAGGAGCTAGCCAGGCTCTCAGTATACCAAGCTGAATGTCAGATGCCAGGGAGAGCACGGTTCACGTTTGCTGCACATCTGCTGTGTTTTGGGCACAATGTCCATCTTATTTCACTTAGCAACACAATGATGCATCAAGGTATGATTTCACTCCATCGTACAAGTGAGGAAACCAAGGCCAACAGAGGTTAAGTAACAATGTCATCAGGGTCATCTTGAGAAACTGTGGTAGGCAGGATTCTAAAAATGGTTCCTAAGATTCCATGCCCTAAACCTTGGAACTTGTGAATATAATGAGATACCATTCCTGTGATTATGTTATACCATATGGCTCAGATGACCTTAAAATAAGATTATCCATGGACTTCTAATTTAATCACATACATCCTTAAAAGCAGAGTGCTTTCTCTGCCTGTTATTGGAAGAAGTAGGCAGAGAGATTTGAAGCATGAAAGGGCTTGATGATTGAAGATGGAGGAATGGAAGAGGCCACATTTGAAGACTAGAGAGATGCCTGTAGGAGATGAGAATGACACTTAACTGACAGCCAGCAAGGAAACCGAACCTCAGTCCTACAACCACAAGAAGCTGAATGCTGCCAACAATCTGAATGAATTTGGAAGTAGATTCTTCCTCAGAACCTCAGATGTTCAGATAAGAACACAGCTAGCCAACACCTTGCATGTAAATCCTCAGCAGATAACCCCATGGAGCCATGCCAGATTCTGACCTATGAAAACTGTCAGATAACAAATCCTTCCACGTTTGTGGAAATTTGTTATGCAGTAATAGAAAAATAACATAGCAATTAAGTGGAGAAGCTGAGATTCAGACCCTGCTCCATGTGGCTTTAACCAAGCCAAGAAGAAAACTTCCAGCCTCATCACAAAACTGCCTTAAATAGGTTAACACAAAATAAAAAACTAACTCATTTCCATAACAGATTAGAAAAATTAGCTCTTGGTTTAGTATTTATCTCCACCCCTATCCCTGACTTCATCCTCAGGAACATCCACATTTCTGCTGATGGACCTCTGGAACTCTGTCACTGTTGTCATTATATTATGACCTTCATCATATCATGCTTCCCAACTTGCAAAGTGCTTTCTCCTTCATTATCTAATTTTCTCTTCACAACTGCTCTGCAAAGCAGATGGGACAGGAATAATTATCCTCACCCTCCAGCTGAAACAGCTGAAGAGCAAACCAATCCTGGCTCCCCTCCAAATGCAGTCTTTTCCTAGAGATTAAGAAACTGAAACTCAGAGCAATCAAGTGACATACCCGGGGTCGCAAATCTACTGGGCTCACAAGTCCTGGTCCTCACAGCACACTGACCTGGAATTCCTTCTCCCTCAGCCCTCTGACCCCAACTGAGCTGCACCCACAGCCTTCTTCCAAGTCACATCCTTCTGACTCCAGTCCCTCCTCACTCAAGGCCCTCCAGCCAAATGGACCTCCCTCCCAGTGGTTACCCGCTACTGCCTCAGGGCATTTGTACTGGCTGCAGATGCTCTTTCTGCATGGAATACTCTCAGTCTTTGCTCTTTCCCCTTTGGCATGTTAACTCCTACTCATCCTTCTGATCCCAGTTCAAAGGACAGTGTTAGAGACATCTCCCCTGAACCTCTAGAGTAGGTTAATGTTTCAGCATACATCCTCATAATATCCTTTACTTTCTACAATGGGCAGTTGGTTCTAATTGGGGTATTAAGTCATACAAATCGATTCTCCCCATTATATGGCAACTCCATGAGGACCAAAACAGCATCTCTTTTGCTCCCCTGTGCCTAGCATGGTCCTGGCACATACACAGGGATCAGCAAATACTGGATGACCTAGTGAGTGCACTTATATACTTATGCATAAATGAAATAATACAGCTACTTTTCAGGCAGGAAGGCCATTCCATCAAGTCCCTCCAAGGGGTCAGCAAGGGAGGGTACTTTGGCAATACTACACCACTTCTTTCTACATGCACCATTCTCACGCCGAGCCCAAGAAGTGAGTGTAAGTCCTTGCCAGTAAAAATGTTACATTCCCACCTCCTGAAAACCAAGCAAAATAAACAAACCAAAAAACCCTTCACAATCCTGACTGGAAAGCACCCTGTACCCCTGAGCATTTCCTCCTTTTCATGGGCTGGTGTGGATGGTATTTCTTACCTCCTCCCAGTGACAGCTCTATTGACAGATTTGCTGAGGAAGCGCCACCCTCCGCTCCCACAGGCGACCTGCTGGAAGCCGGGCGCACAATGGGAGCTGCTGTGTAGACCATGATTCTTCTGGGCCTATCTCTTTTCAGCTATAAAAACCACCTGACACTTATATAGTCATTCATGAATAAATTGGCATTTTTATTTTATTTTCCTGACAAGAGTTACTTAGGTAATTCTTTGAAATGTTGCACTAGACTGCCCCTCGGGTCCTTTCCAGTTCTGAAAAATTCCATCTGTGATTTACTAGTTTTGCCCTTCAGACGTAGCAGCCGTGGATTCACAGCCTCGTCTCATTCCTTGAATGAAGCGAAACAGCATCTGATTCCAGAAATTTCTACAACAACGTGGAGAATGCCTTCCTCTGTGAAGAGGGACGTGAGTAATGCGCTAAAGTTACTCTTAATCTAGTTTAAGCTCATTTATCCCCTATGCGTCTGCCAAGTAGTTAGCCACCTAATAAAAAAAAGACTTTAGTAGAGAGGCTCTGACTTTCAAGAACCCATCAAAGAATCATTTTATTATATGAATAACTACCTTCAATTCTATCAATTTTGTTTGTCAAGGTTTGTTTTTTTTTAATGTGTACATGCAAGCCTGACCATTATGAAATTAACTGTCTCACCTGTCTCATCCTATCATTGTCAATAATCACAGGTTGAGTGCACACCCAGTCAAGGAGTTTGGTCCTTGCAGTTTTAGGGGAAGAGAATATAGGCAGTGCATGGTTTTGACATTCTGAGTGGGGAGCTCATCCCTGGGGTATTTAGGAAAACCTAATACAAGACATAGGACTAAAATTTCTCCTTGGAGAAAGGACACATCTCCTCAAAGAATGTAAGAAAACATATCCCAGCTACAAACACAGAAATTCACGTGGTATCATATAATCCATATGATGGAAAAATTTATGTGAAATAATAATAATAATAATAGACAAGATGGTCAAATAGGGGCTAGGTTAATGGGTCTTGAATATTGGGCTAAGAAATTTGAACTTGATTCTAAACTAAGAAGCCACTAAGTTTGTTCAAGAAGTGGCTGATGTCCATATGAGAGGTACACCCTTCCTCTCCTCTATGAGGGCAGGCATTTGTTCCCTTGTCTGCGCACTCAGAGTATCACGTTGAGAGTGGGGTTCCCTGGTTCAAGCATCTTTCTTTAACAATGCAGAGGGATTTTGTGAACATATAATATTGTGAAGTTACTGAATATGAAATTAATTGAAAATTAACCTATCCACACTATGGGATAACCCATATACGGTCTTCTAAATCAATGTATGTAAGTGACTATGTAAACAACCAACTGCAAATAGGAGGCAGACAGCCCAGTAAAGCGTCAGAGCCTCTCTTACTAAGAGATTTACCAACCAAGTAAGACCGACATGGGGAGGATTCACATCCATCACCTTCTTTTAAGGGGAATATTTAGGTCCCAGGCCTGTCAAGCACTTCTTCTTTCATCTTCCTGATTTAGGATAATTTGGTGATTCTTGTAGGTACCCAGCTGGTCCACATTCCACTGTAATCCACAATGGGCTGATTATTTCCTTGCATCGGAGATAAAACAGAATATAATTCAGAGATCAGCCTCCAGTCAAGTTTACAATTTCTCAAAGTTAAGTGTGTAAGTAGAGAGACTTCCTCAACTATAATCCTCAACTCGAGCTACATTTTTTCCCACTTAACCCCTGTGCAAGCCTGGACAATGCTGGTATTTAATTAAGCACGTTCTCCTCCAGTGTGAGCTCTGCAAAACCCCAGCTCCAAGTGACAGCCTAGGGAACAGCTTCCTTTGTGGACAGGACCGCATCCCCAGGGCAGGGAAGGGGGTGACTTACACACCTCATGGCTTGCGAAGAGCAGTGGCCAGGGAGTTAGTCAGTGCAGAGAGAGACACAGATTGCAGGCCATCAGGCAAGTCTCCCCACTACTCAGAAGGCTGGAGTCTCTGATTACTCTCTGGGTCAACACTCTTAAAATCCTTCCTGGCCACACAGCTTGGTTCTGCTTTTAACCATTTAGGGGCTCTTTCTGTGTGGTTAGCTATGCAAACACTGTTCTACTGAGATCCGGTGGCAGCCCCATTGTGCAGAGTGCATGAAAGCCTGAAAGGGGGCATATCTCAGTTGGGGAAGTCTGCGATGAGGACTTGAACTAAAGCCAGAGTAAGAGGACTGCAAAGAAGGAATAGATGGTACTGCTTCATCTTTATGTATTATGTTTTTAATTATAAGATTACAGGAGGTGTTTGTTAATTGAATCGGCCCACATCAAGGTTGTCTTTTTTTTTTTTTTTCCTTCACTTGCTGCATAGGTTTAAAAGACCCCTTCTGTTCCTGAAAGGTGGAAGGATACATTTCCTAAGAGAAATAGGAGCTCAAAACATCTTGCTAGGAATGCGGGAGTCAAGTCTCAGGAAAGTATTCGGTTGCTGGAAAGTTATCATGAAATTGGGTTCTTCATAAACAAAGTCCTTCTGTAATTACAGAAAAACCAACTTTGAAACCAGTATCCTGAGTGTGCCTGAAGTTAATTGCATTACAAAGGACTCCAATCTACACAGGCAGTTGAGTCCGAGTAATTTGTGCGGTTTCCACCTTCTATCATATTTCTGTCTAGATACTTGGAAGGCGGGTTTTGTCTGTACCAAAGTCAATTGTCCAATTATGGTGAAAAAGTCAAGGGAAATTATAAAAATGAAGAACCAATTTTTTAAAGATTGTTTTTTAAGGAAACAAATTTAGAAAAAGTATGATGTTTCTTTGGCCTCGGGTTTGTTTCATCACAAAATTCCAAAGAAAAGTGGAACGTCTCAGAATTCATACCCAATATGTTGATATTATGTAGTCAGGTTTTGCTGAATGAAGCTGGAAAGAAAATGTTAATGGGAATAAGGATTTTGATAATGTAAACAAAGTTGACCTTTTTTAAAAAAACTTTTTTTTTTTTTGTTTACTTGTGGGGGTTTTTTGGAAGGGGATGTAATTAAGTTTATTTATTTGTTTATTTATTTTTTAAATGGAGATACTCCGAATTGAATCTGAGACCTCCTGTATGCTAAGCATGTGCTCTAGCCCCTAGCTACACCCTCCCATCCACCCATAAAGTTGACTTTTTGAGGGGAAAGGGGCTTAGAAATAAAAATAAGGAAAGAAGGGAAGTCTGGGAGAATAGATCTGTACAAACAGGCAGAAATACATATGAAAAAGTGATGGTGACGGGAAGCTGGATTTCATTTCTGTTCTGAAGACAGTGGGACAAGAGAAACAGTTAGGAGGTCTCACCAGTCTTTAATGGATGCAACACATAATTCTAAATATTCAAGGTATATTCGCTGAGCAAGCCCAAAGGAACTAATACATATTAAAAATATTTCATTTATTCTGAATAATTCTTAAGTTAATTAATGGAGTCTGATTGCTAAAGGTGATGAATAAAATTGTTCCTAAGTTTAATAACAGAAAGATTTGGAGAAAAACATATGTTTGAGATTTTTTATTTATAAATTATGTATATGAGAAAAATTCAATTCACCGTAGGACTATAGCAAACCAGAAAATTTGATCATGCTAACTTGAAAGTATCTTGGGGTTAAAGTGATTTCATCATCAATTCTCATTTTCCAAGGTGCTCCCAGAAATAAAATAAAAATTTGATCTCTCTCCATTCACTGCTTAATTCTCCTTTGCTCCCCATGTCATCACACTTTCTTCAAAGACTATGCTTTATAAGCTACTGATAACTGCTTACTCCATTATCAAACACTGCTTAAATTTCACGTCTTCATATTTTCAAATATCAATGTTCCCCATTCAAAATGAATCTTCCTTTTTTTTTTTTGAGAATTTCATGGGATTTAATTTTTTAATTTTGCATTTGTCTTAAAAATTGGGATTAGGCTTTATTTAAATTAAAGTTCACATTTTAACCTATTAACTATGTAATATGAAGACCCAATCCTAGATCATTTTATTCCAATTATCAAACATTTTAAACAACATTTTGCAGTTGACACACAACAACCTTGAAAGCCTGGTGTCATTGAAACTTTTCCTTCCAGAGTTTTCACTTGAAATAAGGTTATTTTTTATGCTTCAAGAAACAGCTGTTTAAGGGGAGGGTATAGCTCAGTGGTAGAGCGTGTGATTAGCATGGATGAGGTCCTGGCTTCAATCCCCAGTGCCTCCATTAAAAATAAACATATAAAACCCTAATTACCCCCAAATTTTAAAAAAATGAATAAAAAAATAAATCTAATTACCTCCCTCCCCTCAAAAAAGAGAAAAAAAAACAAACACACACACAAAGAAACAGCCTGCCACTATTTAAAATGGAAAAGAAAAAAAGGAATAGCATAGTATTTATTAACTATCCAGTCTCCAAATTTGCCAGTAGCTTCTAAAGAGTTGTTACAGAGCCCTTAGTGATGACCCGGTAATTATTTCTAAGATGATGTTGTGTCTGAAAGAGAACTGCCAATTTACAGTCTCAAAGACCTTTTTTGGGGGCATTAATGAATAAGAATAATTATGGGGTTTCCCCCTTTTCCGCTGATCACCTTGTTCTCTATAATTAGTCCCCTTTTTACTCCTTTCTACAGGATGTGCGTTCAGATCTTAGATGTAAAATTCCTTTCTCACAGGCAGTAGGGTTAAGTGTAAAGTTGTGTGGAAGAAAGGAAAACTAGATAACCACTAAGCTCCATTTGAAGGTAGCAAGCAACACACGAGGGTGTGGGTTTCAGGGGGTGAAAAATCTCCCCCTCCCCCTCTGCCACCCTCACTTGCATTGGTTCAGGTACTAAGTGAGCTTCCTGTGAGCTCTTCTTTCAACCCACACACTTCACCTGGCAGGTAAGGTCCAAACAACTTGCCTGTTTGACTGAGAGGAGGGATAGGACCTAGGAATCCCTGGGACCAGGACCACCACAGGTGGCACCACTCACCGGTCTTTCGCTCTGCCTCTGACCAATATTCTGGAGTCCCTGTGTCTCCAGTGGCCTTTAATGAAATGTCTTTGCATAAAACCTTAAATCTTACTGTAGTACGTATTTTCCTAGGCTGGCTCCTGAAAGAGCTTAAATTTGAGATGCCTGATCTAAAGGGACTCCTCCAGTGCACACTTAAAGAGATGCTGTTGGTACTTAAGATGGGACAAACATTTATAGTACAGGACTGTCCCAGATTGCAGAAAGTTTAGCCACCCTGGCACCTAACCACCAGTAGACTCCCCCTTCTACTGTGACAACAAAACACCACCCTTCCCCTATTTCCAAATGACTCCAAGGGCATAGGACTCTTCCTGTGAAGAACTTCTAAACATCAGTTTTTTGAGAAATAAAGTTAGAAGCAGCTCTTTCCTCTAACACATCCGACATAGAGAAAGCAGCTCAAAAAAATATGCTGAATTTCAGAAGCTGCCAAATGTATATTATCCTATGAACTTGAAAATAGAGCTAATTCTGAAGCAGAAGCATAAGTTGTCCAGCGTTGCTTTATTTTGGTATAATACCACTGAGAATGTTCTCTGTTACAGAGATTTTCAGGTCATCTGCATAAAATAATATTGGCTTTGGTTAATTTTTTCTGCAAATATCAGTATTTATAAAGCATGTACACACAGCTTGACTTTACTATATTGATCAAAATTGAGAACATTCAGGCAATTAAATGAATAGATAAAGTTATGATGGTGACTATGCACTATTTATAGTTCTTATTTTCAAGTGTTTCTGTTCTCCTGGCACATTTCTGTCATGCTTTTTGCATCTCTTGGTTCCTCTTTGCTGTCTTCTCACCCTGGTTGGTATCTGGGGTCCTCCTCCTCTCCTGGGGGCCCCTTTACCAGCAGGCAATTAAGCTTTTTAAGAAATCTCATGCACTCACTATGCTTGTCCATTAATGGGCAGGATAATCCTTCACTATATTTATAATCCTTGATAGATAATGAATTTACACTTGCCTCCTGGACATCAGGTCTTAACCCACCAGGCTACTAATAAAGGGAAGTTTAGGCATTATGTTGCAGACCAGCAATAGACATATTCTAAAGTATCAGGATTTCCGGTGACCTCAAATTTACCTATCTTTAAATCCAACTCAACTAGATACTAAGAATCAGAAACGTGTCTAATTTTTATCTTTCACTGTTTGAGGTTAATATGACTTCTTGATTTTTGAATCTTCTGGCTGATTAGAGGCTGGAGAGACAGGAGTGCCAGCACCAGCATCGAGTCTGATCGCCACTCCTGGCTGGAGAGGATTTGAAGGCACGTGTCAGTCTACCCCAAACTTGCTTACATTCTTGGTTTTCTGGCCTCCTTAAATGAGACTTTGCCATAAGTCCCTTCGCTTACCCCAGACTCTTTAACACAGTCAGAATGTTCTAGGTTGTCTTCAAACCAAATTTGAAAATTGAAATAGCTTTAAAAAAAAATGCGTTTTTCCTGAGGTGCTCCTATAACCCACTGGAGGTGATATTTCTGATCTTGTGTGATCATAAATTCAGTGCAGTCATCATCAACACCATAAAAGTTATCACCAACAGTCATAAAATAAAAGCGAGGCATGATCCAGCCTTTTAACTCTGTAGGCTTTGCAAACATTAACTCGCACATGTGCATGGATCAATGACCCTGAAATGTGAGTCTCTACAGGCCTGTGTCTGGTTGCACTGCCTTTCATTAGAAACAGCTGAGTAGGTGGGTCACATGGTGAACAGGAAGCAGAGCTCCGTGTTTGAAACCTGCTCCACCACGTACAGTGTGTGGCCTTGAGCAAGTCACTGAAACTTCCTGAATCGCCATGACCTTGTGTGCAATTTAGGGATTATAGTGTCTGCCTCACTGGGTCTGTGTGAGGGAATGGATGAGATGATCTCAAAAGGCAAAAACACTTCTTTAAGACCCAATCTTATTCGAGAAAGGAAAAGCTATGACTTGAGGGATACACTAGGTCTAGGCTGGCTGCTGTCAGATTCTTCTTACCCCTCTCCTGCTTGGTATCTCAGGATTGCAGGGGTGGCAGTGGGGACATCCCTGTAGGCTAAGGGTTCCAAGTTCCCTGTCATCTGGGTTCATCCCATGGAAGGTACTGGATTGGAGGGTGAAAGAAAGGAGAAACCAGGGTATTTCTCCCAGTCTCTGCCCATGTCTAAGGCAGTGGTTCCTTTTCTGGCCTCTACAGACAGCTTCCATCTATAACACCCCCTCTCCCTGCCCCTTCAGCTGTGGGGTGATGATAGCTTCCCACTGTTGTTAATTTCTGAACTGCCTCACTGTCTCCTGTTGGATTCTTGGTTCTTCCATCATTTGTAGAGACAATTCCCTGCATTAAAGTCTCTCTTTTATAAATATTCTAGGTGGTTTCTGTTTCCCTTCCTTGACCTTGACTGATATTAGTAATAGCATCAGGAAGACTGCTTATACACAGACACACACACACACACACACACACACACACACATTCTGATACTGGAGATGCATCATTAGAAAGTCATTCTATTGGATTCCACTGGATTCTTTTTCTTCAAGGGGGAGAGTACATATTACAACATGGAGTGCTACATAATAGCATTTTCCCAACTCTTATGTTGTCATTTCATCCATCCATCCATTCATCCACCCATTGAACATTTTATATCTCTTACAAGTTAGGAGTTGAGCCAAGTGCCGGGCACACATGATAAGCTAGATAAACAGCGTGTCAGCCCAGGTGATTTCAAGCTCTCTCTCTAATGATCTGAAGGGCAGAATACACTTATTTGGAAATCGGGAATGATAACGTGGGCTAGGTGCCTAATGTTACGCTTGGCATACAGCATCAACAAAAGAGATTTCACATTCCTGTTTCCAGGAGCCACCTCCCACCTCATTAAGAAATTGAGGTGCAATGAAATGGGCTGGACAGGAAATATAATAATCCATTCCATAGATAAAGAACCAAAGTTCAGGACTGTTATCTGCCTAAGGGTGAGTAGCTAGTAAGTTGCAGTCTGCACACCGCTTCACTAATTACTTTACACTAAGTCCTCTGTGCTAAGATGTGTGTGACTGAGTGGGGATGGGGAGTGGAGCAGCAGAGAGAGCATTTTGCAAGGAATCAGGAAACCCTGATTCTCCTCCCTTCCTCTCCAAGTTGTCCCTAAACCCCATCTGTCAGACACTAACACACTCATCAGTTAGCTTCTTTGAATCTGTGTCAAATGAGGGCCAGCACCTAGCTCACAGGATTAAAAGACACCATAAATGTGGCACATGCTGTACCATGAGGTGCTCCTGCTCGCTTCATCGAAAGTAACAACACAGAGAGACGATGGGGTGACAGGCACGGTTTTGTGCGAGCCCTGGGTACTGGAAAAGGTCTGATCAGCCTCCAGAGTCTCTGTTTCCTGTCTGTGAAAGGAAATGAGCACCTGCCCAGCAGATCTCTCAAGGGGGTTGCAAGACCAGCTTTGAAGATGGCAAAAATCTGTTTCAGTCCCATTGCAAATCATCCGTGATAAATGTGCCCCAAGCATAACCCAGTCTCATAGCTTTAGGTCATACAAGTCAGTTGTGAAGAAAAAATAAATTACAAAACAGATTATAAACTGCACAGTGTAGGGAGACAACTATAACACTGTTCTCAATGTACTGCACAAAACCATATTTTGTTTCAAGTCTTTATTATAATTTCCATAGCCATGTGCATGCATAAGAGCAGATAAAGGGGGAACCAGCAGCAATAATAGCTAACATTTATCTATCCAATAATGGTGCCGGGAACCTCCTAAGCCTTTCCAACCCATTATTTTATTTAAATCACAAGAAGCAACTCTATGAAGTAGGCACTATCATCATTATCCCCATTTTACAGATGTGGGAACTGAGGCACAGAGAGGTCAATAATTCTCTCAAGGTCACACAGCCAGTGACTGGTAACTCTGAGGGTCTGTAAAAAGTCATGTAAGAGTGCGTCCTTACAAATTACAGAACCTAATGGAGTTAACAGGCGAACACAAACGGCTGCCTTTGAAAGGAGATAAGTGTTCAGAAATCCCTTCTCATGCCTTTGACGTTTATCTTAGGCACCTTGGACTGAAGTTGTAATTTCACTACACAGCTAGTACCTTTAAACACTTATCTGGCTATTACAAAGGTTAGTCTTCTTTGCCTCCTTTTACACTTTTACTTTCTCTAAGCAAAGATTATATGGTACATTAACTGAGGTGATTAGGGTAATGACGCCTGAAAAACAGTGAGCTTCCTCCTTCTTTGTACATATTATTACTCCAGAGCTTCTGTATAACACTAAAATGTCGAATTAAAAGAATTATTTTGGTATTGTTTTTGCAAAATCATGTGGTATGACAATCCCAGAAAATGAAGAAAAGTGATGTCTGTGAAAACGGTAGTAGGGCTTTTTTCTTTTCTTTCTTTCTTTTTTTTTTTTTTTTTTTTTGGTAATTTTTCCCCCAGGGGCTGTAATTTGACTGCTCTCTTTGGCAACCCTCCAGAGACAAGTCCAAGTGCTTAATCTTTCTCTTTCTCTCCCCCCCCCCCCTCCCCACCTTTCTCGCCCGGGGCGGAGGGGAGGAGGGACCGAAAATCCGCTGCTCGCGGCGGCCCGCGGAGCCCGCATCCCTGCGCCGGGAGGGGCGGGTCGGGGCGCGGCCGAGCGGGGAGCGCGGCCGAGCGGTGGGGCCGAGCCCGACGAAGAGGAAGTCCGAGCCCGGGCGGCGGTGCAGGGCGCTCGGCGGGCGCCGGAGCCCGCGCAGCGCAGCCGCACCTTCCCCGGCCGACCTGCGAGCGCGGCCCGCGCCGGGAGCCGCCCCTCCCCGGGTAAGCGCCCGCTTTGCCTGACACCAGATCCTTTTCCAGGGATGGGACCGCTCGCTGGGAGCCCCGGGGAACGGGAAGGGGACCCGGAGACCCTCGGCCCGGCGCCCCAGATCCGCAGGTGGAGGCGGGCGGAGCGGGGTACGGGGCCCTTGTCCCTCGCGCGCTCCCTCCGGGGTGGGGGCCGGCGGTGTCGGGGGAGCGCCCCGCCGCCGGGGACCCGGGCCCGCCGCTGCTCGCCGCCGCCGCCGCCGCCCGGCTCCAGGTTCCCGGCTCCCGAGTCCCGGCCCCGGTCCCCGGTCCCCGGTCCCCGAGTCCCCGAGCCCCGGGCGCTCCCGCCCGTCCTCCGCAGCTGCGGGAGCCATAGCGTTTGCTCCTCCGAGCAGGGGTTTCTGAGTGCGCTCAGGAGTGTTACCAACCCAACCTCCACAACTCTTAACAGGACAGTCGGAAGGCGGAACTTGAGCGCCCGCCGCGCTCGGTCAGCTCCCCAACACCGGGCCCGGAGCCTGGCCCCCCAGGACGGGCGAACTGCGGTGGGAGTCCGGAGGCCAGGGCGCGGTGGCGCGGTGGCGCGGTGGGCTTGGAGGGTCCTTGCCTTTGGAGAATAGCCTTGGTGTCCCAGCTCTGCATATGTGCCCTTGAGGGGGGTGGTGGAGGACCGAAGGCTGGTGGCCGTTGGGTCATGGGGGTAAATATAACACCTGGTCCGTGGGGACTTGGCAGACTTTTCTAGCCTCGGAGGACATCCGGGGTCTGCAGTGATGCCAGCCGCCCGGCCACCTCTTTGTGTCCTCTAGTGAGAGTCCGGTTCTTAAACCAGAAGCCCAAGGAGGTTCTGACTGGGGAAAGCGGTTAAGCTGTTGCATTTCATTCTGTTCTTGGAAACAATGAGGTCGGTGACTTTTTAAAAAAACACTCTGGTGGAGTCTTGTTAGACTTTTCATCAAGTATTTCATTAAGTTCTGGTCCTTAATGCTCCCTTTGTACCACCCTCAGGTGGCCACTGCTACTGCACATATTTTTGAAATAGTCCCGTGGAAGGCTGTTTCCAGCCGGCATCATGGAAGACAATATCCATCTCAGATGGAGAGTTGCTTTGGGGGTTTTCCGATGACTGGATACAGAACTTCCTTGTATTTCGGATTTAAACCAGGAGACCAGAATGTTGACTCTAGGTCAGATTTGCCATGAAACAGAATTCCAGGCCTAGATAGATCATGTAATGCTATAAAAATAGTTATCAAGTGTTGAAATCAGCGTCTTTGGGCTTCTCAGTTTCTGTAGTTGACATACTTTTAAAGAATTTATAAACTTTGGACTTTGATTAAATGCTATTAAAACATTTCCAAGCCCATCGCATCTGGGAATAAGAAAACTGCATTCTAACTTCGTCTTTGCCAGTTAAGACCTGAACAAGCTGTTCCACCTCTGGTGGCCTTGGCTTCCTCCCTCATGAAGTGGTTTAGATGAACTAGATAGTTTTAAAGCTTCAAGCTCACTCCTCACTGCCCCCTCCTCCCAGTAGTCTTTATTTGATCTACCATATTTAAGACTTGGATATAAAAGTGATGGTTTGATATTATGGCCTTTACCACCTTTGAATCAATTCCTCACTTTGCTTTTGGTCCTATTTGAAGCCATGTGTCATAAGCCACTAACCCACCTTAAGAAACGTTTCCCCAGAGTTCTCCCTCCTCATTGACTTCATCCTCAGTAGATCATCAGTAGCCGTCACGGTATGACCTTCCTTCTCCCTGGCGTAGCTGCTCCCTGAAGCATTCCGTTGAAGGGCAAAGCACAGCGAGAAACAGTCACCTGGCAGTCAGATCCATGCCCGAGTCCTGCTTTCCTTGATGGTTTTTCCTGCTTATCTCCATCCTCACCAAGGGCACCAGCTTCCTTCAGTGACTTTAACATGAATGATGTTCCTACACACAAGCTTAAATATTTCCAAGGGAGACTCCATCGGTGCTTTGCAAAGGTTTAAACAAATCAATAGGAAGTGACAAGATAATTTTTCAAAAGCGAGAATAACCAGTACTGTTTTGTTCTCCTCCTTTGAGGATATGATTTTTTTTAAGTGATTTAATTCAGAGTGAATGGTTTGTAGTCTGACACATATATGAGGAAGATGTTTGAGCGCAAGCACTAAATCTTTTGAGCTCTTAGTAAACTAAAAGCAATTCCTGGATCTATACTCTGATTCTTGAAGGCTGCAATCCACTTTTTGCGAATTTCTCCCTCCTCCCCCCTTTCACTGCTAGTAGTTGGGTCTTTTAAACAGTTGCCATCTTTGAATCCTCCTTCAGGCAAAGATTTTTCCATGGAATAGTAAAACTAGAATGCATCTTGGAGGATCTAGTCCAGCCCCTACATCTTAAAGATTTGGGAAAGCACCAAATGGTGGTTAAGAATCAGTGCTCTGAAACTAGCTGACCTGTGTATGGAGTTTGCCTCTGCAGCTTGATGGCACCGTGACCTTGACCCCTCTAAGGAAATTATTTAGACGTAGATTATTTTATAATCGAGAAAGAGTAACAATCATAGTTGAGCGTTCTCTCCAGATGATCTCACCTTTGCTCATTTCTTCCTCTCTGAATTTAGGAAATAGTGACTCTTCTCCTGATCTGTGCTGAGCACTGGTGATTGTTAATGAAATAATCTGTAGTAAGTGTAGGGCACCTTGTGTGCTTCAAGGATGATTGTTGTTGATAAACCAGGTGCCAAGAGTGAGTGATTTTGCTGAAGGCTACACAGCTCTCAACTGGCAGAGCTGTGCTTTAACCCCGATCACTTCTCTTTCCCCTGAACTGCACTCCCTAGAAGTGATGGTGGCATGGGGACATATTTTAAATTAAATGACATAGTTCACTAGTTAAGAAAAAAAAATTCCTTGCCTCTTTTGACTTAAAAAGAACATGGTTTCTAAAGCAAATGTCATGTACCAAGCAGGGATGTGAATAGAAACATTTTCTAGACAAAGACCCTCAGCAACTTAAGATTTGTGTATGGCAGGCATCTCAAATATTAATGTTTCATCACAGCCTCCATCAATCTTGCTTTATAAAATGAAGGGCTGACCCCACGCCATTTGAGCATTCAGAGTCATGGGCATCTGTGCCAAGTAGAACTTACTGACTGCAGGGCCTGCTTTCAAGTAATTAAGAGATTACTGCATGCTCTGCATCATATTGCTTGTGCTGGTGAAAAGCAAAAAGCAACAGATGCTTTAGCGAAGGTGACCGAACTATAGGCTGGTCATCGAAGCAGGGGGGCCTGGGTTTGCTGTAGAATAACTGGGCTGCAGGTCACCCAGGTGCTGAAGAACAGCTTCTCGTACACCCAGGGATCCCCACCCCAGTGGTGAGGAGTTGACTGTAGGTCTAGCATAGTTTTCATGCTTGAGTCATGTTTGAGTATCTTCTGAATCTGAATACACAAGATTATCCAGAAATGATCCTCTGCTGAGATGCAAGCCATGTAAAAATTCCCAAACCTAAACATCCCCTTTTGATAAATATTAATTATATTTGAAGGAAAGCAAAAGTGACCTGGAAGCATGGATCTGAAAAAATCCATAATCTCTTCTG
Source organism: Camelus dromedarius (assembly GCF_036321535.1). Lineage (NCBI taxonomy): Eukaryota > Metazoa > Chordata > Mammalia > Artiodactyla > Camelidae > Camelus > Camelus dromedarius. Next base: position 14,098,636 of record NC_087441.1, on the reverse strand, counting down.
CCTTCCCCCTTCCCATATAAATCCTGGAGGAAGGACAACTTGTAGAGTGTTAATGTTAGGCTAAGTTTTAAAAAGATTCCAGCTGCACCCCCTTGGTGTTCTAAACTGATGTCTTTAATTAAGAAAGCTGTTTGGGTAAGCTTTAATGACCAGGGTGCTGCAGAAACCACTTATCACCAGCACTAGGAAGGTGAAACCATTACAGCATTAGCCAAAAGCTAGCAAGCCCTTAAATGTGAGAAGGACATTTTTTAAAAAATGTCAAAGACAAAGTTGAAATGGGTGTGAGTGTAATCATCAGTAAAACTTTAGAATTCTCATAAAAGAAATCACTAGATCAGTAAATCATCATACCATTAAACTGGCTCCAATGTTTGAAGTGGTAAATAGATCTTACAGTTGTTCACTGTGTGTCTAGTTACATTTAACCCTGACTTAAATGACCCGAGTTTGAATAGAGATGGAAGCGGGTGATGAGAATTTCTACACCAGGGGGTGGTAAACTTTTCCTGTAAAGAGCCAGATAGGAAATATTTTAAGTTTTGTGGTCCTTGTGTATCTCTGTTGTATATTCTTTGATTTGCAGAAGGGGGGATTGTTTGTTTACATAAATCCTTTAAAAAGGTAAAAACTAATCTTTGCTTGAAAAGAGGCTTTTCACTGGAAATTGAAATAAGTGTCAGTAAACCAAAAAAGAAAAAAAAAAAAAGATGGCAGCCAGAGTTTGCCAACTCTGTTCTAAATGAAATATTCTCTCGTTGATGGCCTTCGGTATTTTCGTGGAACCTCAGAATGACAGATTTCATAAGCTCTGTCTAAGCTGACTCACTTTAAACAGACTTATAATCAAAGCTCCTGTGTTACTCTTTCTTCCAGTCACTTTTCTTTCTTTTCTCTTTACACTGGGCTTAGAAAAGTCTCTGTTAGACGTAGCGATCAGTGGACGTAGGAACGAATGGCAGTGCCAAATTTCAACACTCCTCCTGAGTGAGATGCTGAACAGGGAGAGAAGCTCAGTGGGGATGGAATAAAGTCCACATTGAAACCGGTCACTGATGAAGATCACTGATCATGTGCACTGAAGCTCAGATCCCCAGTGGGCACCCTCGGGCGGTGGTGCTTACATTTCTTCTAGCACCTCCCCACGTCTCCCCCACGTCCCTGTCACTCAGGACAACTCTCGAGCCCTAGGTGTGCTGTGCGCGCTCTCACCACTGACGGGCTCCCTCCATACGAAGTTTAAATACACATCTCTTCCATGGAGCTTCTCTTCGTCTTACTGGGAAGAGACAGAGGCACTTGCACACTCATATTAACACAGGACCTTATACATGAAGCAGGTAGAAGGACAAGAGAAATGTGGGGATCCCCAGTGGACAAATACTACCTTTCAAAGTTGGGGGAACAGTTTTATTCCTCTCTGTAGCTTCAGGGATCTTGTCTTACACCTTTGGACCGGTCACTGAGTCCGAACTGTTTCCATGCTTTTTGTGTGATACATAGTGCAGCACCTCTGTGTCTGGATTTGAAGTCAGGCTGAGCCGATGTCTGGTCCTGGCTTCTTAACCTGCTGTCCTATCTTTTTTTTTTTTTTTTGAATATGTAAACATACTGCTTTTTAAAAATTTTTTAGTTTATTGAGTTATAATCGGTTTACAATGTTGTGTCATCTTTCCAGTGTAGAGCACAATTTCTCAGTTATACATGGACATACACATATTCGTTGTTGAATTCTTTTTCACCATGAGCTACCACAAGATCTTGTATATATTTCCCTGTGCTATACAGTATAATTTTGTTGTGTGTGTCCCATCTTTAAAGTAGATAATGAGAATGACCTCTCAATTGCTAGGGATAAATGAGATTTTCCTCTGTCAAGCATTTAGTTCAGGGTCTGACACGCGGTGATTGCTCAATAAATGGAAATCTTTGTTCATTCCAGAGTCATTTACTGAGAACCTACTGTGCCTGAGTAGTGCCTGATGCAGTGAATCCAAGAGCCATGGTCTCCATAGTGATGTGATCAGTGAAGGGGAGAATCTGGGTGAGGGATGGGCCACCTTAGATGGTGCTCTAGGAAGCCTGTCAGAGAAGGCAGTCTTGGAACTGCAACTTAAATGGTAACAATGAGTCCCTACTTCATCTGATCTAAGATACTTTTGAAATGCACCCTTTTTAAATGTACCAGTAAGAAAGAAGAAATGCTGTCAATAAAATTGATACAATCTCTTATAAGATGCATCCATAAATTGTAGAAAATGTGCATCTTAGCACCAATGAAATACATTGATATTTGTGCTCAATAAATAACCATCGGATCAGTTCCTGTTACTCTGTGGCTGCATACAAAGTTCAGCTCTGAGTGCTTTAACTGTAACTGTGTTTGTCCCTTCTGTTTCTTAGGTCTGAAAGGTTGACTTGGAACTGGCAAAGAGTAAAATATGGTAAATTCAAGTATTGTGAGACATTTGTGATCTGAGGTGCTTTAAAAATCGTTTAAAACATTCACTTTGGTCATTTCAATGAACAAAATGTCGGGTGACTACTGTTGAAGTGAAGTTGGCCTCCACGTAACTTGGGTAGGAGCGAAGCTGAGCAGCCCTTGCAGCCGATAATTCCTTTTGGCAGCTGTCTGCAGAGATGTGTGAATCTTTAATGCACAGAAATGCCTTCCTCAGGGCAGTGAAGGCATTAGCTGGAGCTTACTTCCTTCTGTTTCCCAGATTTCATTTAACACAAATACTCCTTCTCTCCTCTGTATCCCCAGGGGCTGATCACTCCTCTAACCCAGCAGGTCCTTTGTGATAATGAAATGGAGGAGGCTCCCTTTAGAGCCGCCCCCTCTTCCCTGCTCTGGGGAGTCTCTGGGTTTTCATAGTCCAAGCAGTGTTTTCTCTTGCCCCACCCTCCTCCCTGCTTAGAGAGTGAAATACTGCTTAAGTCGTTGCTTTCTGACCACCCTCTAAACTCTGATTCCGCATCAAGATCTTCCTCTGAACCCACTTTGGAGCTTTCTCCAGCTCTCCCTCCCGTCCAAGATCTCTGTTTCTGGATGGATGACTCAATGGGAGCTTTGACAGTACTTGGCTATTTCTAGCTGTAATAAAGTGTGCTTTCATGCTGTTTTGATTTCAGTTTCAACGCGCCACTCAAGGGCCTAGCACGCGTCAGCACGCCAGCCCTCCACACGTGGTGGCCTGCCTCTCCCCCTGCCACCTGGAGTCTGTTCCTTTGGGGCACTTTCAGCAACTCCCACCCTCTCCTGGCAGAGCTCCCTTCCTGCACCCCGCCTGCCTGGGGTGGGGGGTGGGCTCTGTCAGCGCAGGCCAAGGAGGAAGCAAAGTGCAGACCTTCCACCCTTTCCAGAGCCACATCCTTCCTCCCCCCACCTTCTCCTGTCACCGAAGCCCTCATACTGTAGGAGGTCTTCGGAACCCACACCAACTCCAGCTGAAATATGAGTCTTTGGAAACAAATAGATGCAAAGGAAAGGCCATTTGTAGGCATTCCAGGGGTGCGTATTAACCACAGTCCAGCCTTAGGATGATTTAAGGCTGTTTCTGACCTGTGACTAGAAAGCTGGTTGAGGGTGTGTGTGTGTGTGAAGATGTGAGAGATGTGAACCGTGTGAGGAAGGGGTGAGGGCTGAGCCAAGGCCATCACAGAGTTCAGCTCTCCATGCCCGTGTGATTACAGACAGTCCTCAAACACTGACATCTGTGCTTCTCTGATGTGCTCAGAGAGAGGAAAATCTGTAATCTGGGGCATAAATATACGATCCCGTGTTTGTTCCCTTTAACCACGTAGACCTGTCATTAGTTTAAGCATCTATGTTGTGCTAAAATATTATAGCTGCTTCAAAGGAGGATGTCGTAGCTGGTCTGAAACAGCTTACAGCTTAAATATTCAGTTGTCTCACGTGTTTTAGAATTTGAATCAACTAAACATATGAATTAGGAAGCACAAGAGTCAATATCAGGAATATAGGGTTACTGAGAGGGGGGCAGAGGAGTCTATTAGAGGAGACGTAGACTTCCAGAGGCGATTTTTTAAAAAGAAAAACCTTTCTTTACCTTGTGCTCCTCCCATCACAGGTCAGCGTTCTAGAGAACTACTTGCTAAGGACTAACGAGGGTGAGGCCGTAGGGTGATGAGATGCGCAGGGAGAGGACGGCAAGTGGGCGTGCGCATGTGCTGATCAGGATTGGCTGTGTCTAGCAAAGTGCTTTGGGAAATACTTGCAAGCTTTTGGAATATAGTTATGGAGCAAAATCTTGGTGGTCTTGGCTTTTGTCCACTTCTCTTCATTGTCTCTATAAGATAAATGCTTATTTTCCCCTCTCTCCTTTAACGGTTGTTCAGATTAAACTCTAAGGAGTGTCATTTCATCACAATATTTAATGATCTCTGATCTTGAAGCTAAAATGGCAAGAAAAGTAATGTGAAAATAATGTGTCTGAGGCATGGGGAAACCCTGTGGTCCACGGGTGTCCCTGTCACAGTGAAGCATTGACTCAAGCAAGTTAGAATCCAAAAGGTGTCATTGTTAAGCATTTTTTGTTTGTTTCCTTTTTGTAAAAAGAAATTATCCTGATAGGAAAGCAAATACTGTGAAGTTCTCAAAATTGAGTGGTTATGAGCTAGAATAGCCATGCCCTTCAAAATCCAGAATACTCCTGGGGAGCAAAAAGAGATTTGTTTTGCTTTATGATCTATGGTATCAAGATGCAATACCATCTCATCTAAAACTGTAGTTTGAGAAATTCCCAAGTAGGAGGTTAACAGGTGTTTGTTTTTAATCTTATATAAATGAAGAAGAGAGTGCATTTCTGTACTAGCCAAGGAGATAACAGCTAGCAATAACTATTGTAAAAATCTCCTTGGCTTTGGATGACTAACATGAGCAAAAAACATACTTTGCAAATGTTCAGAAATGAAATACCATCCTCTTGAAGGAGAAAATTCTAATTTGATACTTTAATATGCAAAGTAGAGCAATCAAACCTAACGCTGTCTTCTTTTTCTCGCTTACTCACTACAATACTAGTCCAAACACCATTTCTGTGACATTAATTATGGGGGAAATGGTGTGCATGGGAAGAGTTAAGTTTGTTTTTTTAAGGTCTGAATATTCAGAGTTGAAATGTGGGAGCAGTCTGGAGTCAGGCAGTCTACATATGTCATTTGAAGGTTTTTTGGACATGCCTGCTAACTTGATGGTAAAACCATATAATAAAGGTGTTATGAGGTATAAATGCATAACGTGTATATAGTACCCAGAACATAATAAGCCCTTGATAAATAATGGCTCTTTTATAATATTTACTGGGTGTCACACTTAAGTTTTATTCCCTGCTACTAGACGTCTGGAACAATAAACAACACGAAAATAACTGAGAAAAAACATCTCAGTGGTGGATGAACAGACTTTCTCCGGAGGCAAAAGTAAGAGAGAAGAGGAACTCAGTTGCTTGAGTTACTGCAGGAGAGATGGAGTGTACATCACACTTGGGAATTCAGATTAGCATCAGCTTATTCAACAAATATAATTTCCTAAATGCTGAGGACACAGTGATGAACAAAACAGGCCAAATCTGGAGTGAAGGGAAAATCCTATGTGACCACTGCTTTAAAGGAAAGAGGGAAATGGAGTGGGGGTGGGGGCACGCTATTTGCCTGGGTGGTCAGAAAGACCTATCTGAACTGGTTACACTGAGCCAAAGTTTAAATAATAAGAAGTGACCTTGAGAAGATATGAGGGAAGAACATTGTAGGCAGAAGAGAAAAAAAAGTGTGGAGGCCCTAAGAGAGAAATAAGCTCTGTCAATTCTAGGAAAAGAAAAGCAGGCTGTGTGTGTGAACAGGAGGGCAGAAGTAAGTAGGAGATACAGTTGGAGAGGTAGGCAGCCTGGATCTCTTATGTCTTTGTAATACCAGAAGTCTTTACCATGGCTTAAAAGTGTGATGCAAAGCCACCAGAGGGTTTGAGTCAGGGGAGTGACAGAATCTGATTGATTATCATTCAGTTGGGACCTGTCGCAGTGGTAGAGAGGACGCTGGCAGAGGTGAGCAGCTCGTGACTATGAGTGATGCTGTCCGTGAAGCCCTGACCAACAAGCTCAGCTCCCCACATACCCTCCTTTTCCAGCTCCTCAGCATCCCATTCTCTCATCCCCAGCACTTATGGTGTGATATTTCTGATGACTGTTTCATTGTCTGCCTTCCCTCCCTAGACTACTGGCTCCTTGAAGGCAAGTGTTTGAACAAGGTAATTTCTCCTTTTACTAGTTGAAATGAGCTTTAAGAAATCTGGGCCCAAATCTGTTTTCAAAAGTTAGTTGAAGAAAGGAAATTTTGAGTGGGTAGCTAAACATTTGGAGAGGACAAGGAAGGAGGAAGAGGAGGAGGAGGAAGGAAAGGAGAAAAAAAGAAGGAAAAGAAAGAAGAGGAAAGAGTAGGAATCACACTGGAGGAATCTGGAGGAGCTGTGAGCAAACACATCATAAAGGCTTCTTCAGAAAAGTGTCTTTGTTCAAATGATCCTCTGTAGGAGGAGTCCAGTATCCATTGGTTTAAAAGTTGCACGGGTCTGCAGTAAGTGCTGTGCTGTGCAAATATGTATGCCCATTGCCTGCCTTGCACTGGCTTATAGCGCACTTGGAAACTTAGTGGTGTTTATTCTGGCATAGAACCAACTATCAGAGAAACTGTAGTGGTCAGAAGTCTTTCTGATGCTCCAAGCCAGTTGAGTGACTGCTGTGCACTTTTAGACCGGATATCGGCCCTGTTCCAACCCTAAAAACATGCCTTCTTACGCACAGGGAGGGCACCCTAGTCCTTTCGGGAGGTTGTGAGTCTCCCCGGGCATAGAGATTGTGCCCTATTCTTCCTTGTATTCCAGGTGGAGAGCATGGCCACTAGCACACCGTTGACCTTTAATCAGCTGTTTGTCTTGAAGTCTGATCCAGGTCTCTATTTTTACTGCGAAGTGGAAGTGAAAAGTCTGATGTTCAATGCAAGCGTGTGGGTTTGGGAGGAAAACCTTAATTCTAGCTTGCCAACTTAGAGCTTAGAAATGTGAAAACAGATTTGAGAAGCCTATGTTTGTTATCCTCATATTCAGAATTTAGCGCTCTTACTGAAAAAGAAAAGAATATAGCTAAACCACATTGTTTAGTGTTACTTTTAAGTGGTGCGATAATTGCTCTATTATTTGTAAATTGAGTTTATCAAGACAGATTTTCAAAAGATGTTAAAAGGGAATGGATTCCAATAGCCTAGTTTTACTTACTATGCCTGTTAGAAAATAATCAAATGAAATTTCTCTTAAAATATTCTGATCTAAATTTTCTGGCTCAAATAGTGAGGCCCTGTTGTGTTTCAAAATAAATCAAGAGAACAACTGCGCAGCCGGCCCTTCTGAACCTCCCACTCTCATTCCCATGCCTTCTGGGATTTATCTATTGGCTTTTGCACAATTGATTCAAAGTCATCCACCCAGAACTGGGTTCATAATCTCTATTTCCAGACCTACCTCTAACTTCCTGGAGTTGTTTTTTTTCCCCTCCTTTTCCAATTCTTAGTTAATAGCTCCACACTTCACTGGTCAGGACAAGTCATTGTCCTCCCTTTTCCTGCCTTGTCCACTCAGTTAGTGACAACTTCCTAAACAGTTCTCAGTCCATATTCACTTATTCATGCCTCCTTCCCGTCCTTTTAGATGCTTCTCTCTTTCCTGAACCATTAGAATAGTTGCTGAGCCAGCATGGATTGATGGCTCTCGAATGCAGATCTGACCAGTGAATGCATTGTCACAGCAGCCTCTTCTAATGGCCTAACCCAAAGGAAAGGCTGATGGCAGAACTTCAGGTGGGGATGGGGAGGGCAAAGCTCAGTGGTAGAGTGCATGCTTAGCATGCACGAGGTCCTGGGTTCAATCCCCAGTACCTCCAAACAAATAAATAATAACTTTAAAAAAATAACTTCAGGTAGAGATAAAAGTCCCAGGTAGAGAAGCTTTGGTGTTTCTCTGGTCATATTCCCCCATAATCCATAGGCAAACTCTGTGGCTCTTCCTCCAAAACATCCAGAATCCTAGGACTTCTGACAGTCTTCAGTACTCCTACTTGGTCCAGTCCACCTGCTCTCTGTTCCTGGATTAATGCCCTGTGCCCCCGGCTATCTCTTTCCTACAGCAGCCAAAGGGATCCTCTTCACAGGGTGGCTAATTCAGACTCCTCTAAAGGTTCCCCATGTCACTCGGAGCCAAAAGCAAATCCATGGAACCGCCCCCGAGAGCCTCCCCAGTGTGGCCCCAGCCCTGCTTTCTCGCTCTGGTCTCATCTCCTGCTCCTCCCCAAGTGCTCGCTCTGCCCTAGCTTGCTGGCCTCTCTGCTGGTCCCATATACACCCAACAAGCTCCAGCCTCAGATCAGTTTCTGTGAACTCTGCCTGGAACATTCTTCTCTAGGTGTCAAAGCTTTACTGTCTCACTTCTTTCAGTCCCCTGCTCAAGTGTCCCCTTATCAAAGAAGGCTTCCTGCTCATGCTCCATAAAATAGGAACCCCACACCTTGGGGCCATCACCTTCTTAACTTACTTCATTTTTATGCATAGCATCTATCAACACCTTACGAGTATATTTGTTTCTTGTCTGTTCTTCATGAGAAGCGAGGCCTTGTGCTGTTCACATTGCATTTCCAATGCTTTAGACAGTGCCCAACACAGAGAGAAGCTTATGCACTTTTCAGATAAATCAGTATCGCCTCGGAAATTGCCATCTCTTGCCTCTAAATAAGGTAAGTCCTGGGTGTCTGATACCATTACGCCGTTTTCTAGAATGAGATCAGCACCTAAGGTGGGGGTGGGTGGGAGTCGAAGTGGTGGAGAGCCTGCCCTATGACCCCACCTTCTTCCAGCCTCCATCCCTGCCCCCATCCTCTGGCTTCGGAAGAAGCTTCCTTCAGGGTCCACCTGGGCCTCTTGCCTGCAGTGTCTGCTAGAAGCACCATCCTACCCGGAAGACCTTACTCTTGGCTGTTCCCTCTTTACTGCCTTATTCCTCCCCAGCACTCACAGCACCACTGAGAAAACATCAAGTCACTGCTTGTCAACTCTTGTAGCCTTCCTTTATCCACGTGCTTCTTATCCATCATGAAAGGCGGTGTCGGATGACAGTTAAATGTTCAGACTCTGGTGCGGGGCTACCTGGTTTCAAACCTGGTTCCCCCACTAAGATTTTTCATGACCTTGGACAGACTTTTAGCCTCCCTAAGCTTAGGGGCAGCATCTCACAGATGAGGGAAACAGTACCAGCTTCTGGGGTTATGATGAGGGACAAATCCAATCATTCCTTCATATGTTTGCAAAACCTAGTTCTAACATAGAGAAAAAGCTATGTAAATTGTTCACCATTGTTTTCATTAACATTTCTTTAAAACTGGCGTCTCTCAGAAAACTCAAATTGCTCTCTTCTTTGTCAAAAAACCCAGTGTCTTTTAATTACCATTTTATTCAGCTTCACTTGTATTAATGCCTTATCCTGATGCAGGTTATCAGCTCATCCATGTCTTATTAATTTATGCACACAAAATAAATATTGCCTGTGTATAGAAATATTATAACTATCCACTCTCCTCCCAGCATTTCCCACCTCCATTCCCTACTTTATTTTTTTCCATAGCCCATATATCTGCCTGATTGACACACCATGAATTACTATTTATCATTTAAGCTCCATGGGGAGAGGAATTCATCTTCTAAGTAAGGAAATTTCCAAATAAACACAAGTAGAGAAAATAGTATAATGAGCCCCCATGTACCTTTCTTCCAGATTCAGTGACTACAAACATTGCGCCAATCTTGTTTCATCTGTTTCCCCGTGAACGCGCCTCCCCTACTTTGAAGTCATAAAAGCAAATCCCAGATATCATGTTATTTCACCCAGAAATATTTCAGTGTGAATTTCCAACTGATAAGAACACACTTTTCTGTATAACCACTGCGCAATTAATACACCTAATCAAAATCGCAGTAGTTCCTTACGTCAACTCTTACTCTGTCCAAAGTCAGATTTCCATTAGAAACAGGAATTTTTTGGCCTGTTTTGCTCATGGCCACATCCCACATACATAAGAGGCACTGCAATATGTAAAAGAATGAGTGGCTAAGTTGTGTTCTCAAATTTTATTTTTGGAAGACAACTCCATAAAAATATGGTAAGTGGTGATCGTGATCTTGGGCTAGTAAAAGAACGCCCACTTGACTCGTAAGGTAGCTGAGGCATATGTGTAATGTTTACGGGTGCTATAGAACTAACACCAGTGTCTTTCCATGAGCAAACACCTTCGGAGTTCTAACATGGGACAGGCTGTCTTTGAACCTGCCTCTCTAGCCTCAGAGGACTCTGATGCTCCACTGCTCCTTCCTTCAGGAACAGGGAATGACGTTAGCAGGATTCAGGCTTTTAGAGTTGAACGGACTGCCTTCTGAACGTGAACTGTACTACCTACGAGCGATCTCTTCTTTCATAGGATGGAGTTAACTATAACCACTGCAGAGGATCATAAGGAACATGTCCGAGCGGTGGATACCCTGTCTGACAGAGCTTGGTCTTCAGCAGCTGTTTAATGGACAACTGTGATCTCTCCCTTGTCACCAAGCCACCGTTGGTGGCAGTCGCCCAAGCCCAAGCGCCCCCAGTGTTGACTGGAGGCAAGGGACTGGCAAGCGGAGCCAGCTCCCAGCAGTGCTGCCTCCCCCGGCCTCCCTGCCCCTCCAGCCAGACTCTCTCTCTTTCTGTCTAGACTGGCCCTTCTTCAGTTTTTCTCACTTTGGTCCTGGTCCACTGTGGAATGGGAAAGCCGTGTTGTGTTTCACTTCTGGGCGGTACCGCTGCCCTCTTGAGGGTCAATTTGAAGAGCTTTAACATCTAATGAGACTAAAAACATCCTTATAGTTCAATCTTCTCTTTTGAGTAAAGAGTTTCTCACCAGAGAGAAACAGTTACATACAAATCAGTGCTGTCCTGTAACTGTGGATGACTGTATCACCTCTCCTAAATTAGAACTCTATTTCTACAAACCCCAGAATGAATGACAGGGGTATATTTTAGACTCCTATCTAAGGAAAATTATTGTCAGGCACATTGGGGTCCCTAATAAATTCTGAGGTCACAACTAGTCTTGTCAAGAACACACTGGTAAGTCACTCCTCATCCTAGGTTTAGATACAAGGTTAGTCTTCCTCTCCATCATTCATCTAACACAGGCAAGGGCCGTCTCTTCTCCATTTCATGATTTGAAGTAGCTGCCCTCAAGTTCCAAGACCACACCTTGCTCTGAGGCAGATTAACCTGGAATTTGAGGTGAATAAAGCTTAAGATAACCTATAACCTCAGCAAAGCTCAGTCCCTCTCCACAGCACAGAGGGTTTCAAAGTGTTGGCTCCAGCTCTGATAGCTTTGCACTCCAAAGAACACACACCAAGGAGCCCTTTTCTTTGTGACGTGGCTGTGCCCTCCCCTCCAGCCAACCCCAGAGTCCAAGGCAGAGTTCTGTTTGCTCTCACTTGTCCTCCTTCATGCCTCTGAACACAGCCATCTGCTTTGTTTCCCTTTCTCCTCCATGGCAGCCCCTTCTTGTTTCTAAATCTCTCCAATGGAAATCTTGTAATATGCATACACTTAAATTCTCACGACAGGAAAAATAATACAGATGTAAATTCACAGAGGCGAGAATTGTTTGTGAGAAGAAACAGACTGAAGAGGGATGACAGGGAGTGAAGTCTGCTGCAAGGAATGGGGGGGAAATTCTAAATATGGACCAAGGAGACCGGAAGGGGCGGGGCATCTGGGGAGCAGGTGCGTGGAGAATGAAGGGCAGTGTGAGCTCAGGGTTGATGGTTATGAAGCTTTACCTCTGGTTCCCACTTGCCTCCTGACTTGTAGTTCCCTGTTGTATCAAGGAGTAGCAGTCCCTGGACTGATGGGTATGGTGGTGGTGGAGGAAATGATGGCTAACACGGAGCACTGACTAGTTCAGGCATTGTTCCAGTGGCTCTGCATTTATTTACTAATTTCAAGCTCACAGGTACTTTGAATACATTCAATCATACCCATTTCATAGATGAGGAAACTGAGGTGTCAAAATGGTTAGAAAACTTGTCCAAAAACTCTCAGCTAATCAATTGGCAGTGCCAGGATCAGTGCCCAACAGACTGGCTTCAGATCTCATGCTCATAGTACACTTGGTGTCTGAGTTAGGATTGGATTCAGCTGCAAGTGGAGGGAGAGGGGGACACAGGACTCACAGGCCTGAGTAGGTTCAAGGCTAGTAGGCAGCTCTCTGTTCATTGGGGCCCAAGCTCCTTCTATGTTATTGCTCTGAGAGATGCCATCTTCTTCATGGCCGGCCACATGCAGGTGGCCCTCCCTACCCCCAGGTACCGCATCTGTGGATTCAACCAACTGTGGATCAACATCTGTGTTGCATCTGCAGATGAGAAGCCTGCAGATCCCAAACCCACAGATACGGAGGGCTCACTATATTTAACGTACTGCACCGTTTTATACAAGGGACTTGCGCATCCCGGGATTTTGATATCTAGCGGGCTTCCTGGAACCAACCCCTGAGGATACCAAGGGATGACTACACCTAGTTAAAATTGAGGGTTGAATTATTGTAGAAGAAAAGAGTGGCTATTTGGGGTACGACTCTCTTGATAAGAGAAAGGAAGGTGACATTGCAAAGTGTGGTATTCCAAAGGGAAGGAGCGCCAGTGGCCAGAGTCTCTGAACATACTGTTCGAGTGCCTTGCAATGGTAGCAATGACTCTTGGTAGCTACTAAAGTATTTGATTGACTATTGGAGTGTCTTCTCTAAAGACAAAAAGCCATAATGTTTAACATCTGGCGGGATGCCCCACTTAATTACACATAGATATTAGATGCTAGTGTTTGATTAACAACTGGGCATTTACAAAACAAACATTTCTTCCTGACAAGGGGTGTTTACTAATGGGGTGAGAAGCAGTCTCTTCTGGAGAGGAAACTTCTAAAGATGCTAATCATCATGGGACGTCAGTCATTCATGATGACAGTAGGAAATAGCTGAAAACTGACACGGTCTACTTGCCTCCTTCAGCTGAATGTCTTGTAAGAACTTGCTTTTCTGTTAAAGAGGTGTACTTTTCTATCAAAGAGGTGTACTGATCAGATACTCGCTTGAAGGACTCCACATTTAAACAGAATTGATTAACCAAAGAAATGATTGAGGTTGCAATATTCTCAATCTATTATGACAGACAAAAATAATTGGTAAATGCAAATTTCTAGCATTAGGGCCTAAATTGAGGGAGGGATGATTTAAACATTAGTGAGAGGATTAGAAAAAAAAAATCAAGAAATTGGATAACAAAGATTTTGGCCAAGATGAAGAAACTGAAGAAGTGTAATGGAGTTAAACTGTGTATCTTTCAAAAATTTAGATTCTGTGAATTTGCCTCTATTGCATGTTCCCAGAGAATTACAGGAAATCCTTTCTAACAGGGTATCCTGAGTCGGAGGGTTTGTTAAGTTAAAAAAACACTCGTCTGGTGGTATGCTTCTGGTGAAGATTATAGAATCCATTATGCTTCACTGAGTTTGAAGAACTACAATCAGTTTAATCACACTTGTTTTCACGGTGGCCCAGAGAAGAATTAAGAGACTTCCTTTTTTAAAAGTTTTTGCTGAGACAGCATTTTTATTCCCCAGTTGAGTCAACGGAATTGTCTTCTGTTGGAATTCCAAAATCAAACTTGATGTCCTAGTGAAATTCGAAAGGAAATTGATGAGAAGTAGTTAACCAGTTAATTACTAGTATAGCAAAATAAATGTGTACTTTAAAAGTGTTTAAACTACTCAGATGGCTGGGGACCTTCAGAAGAAGGCTATCGGTTAATGTAAAGCCTTGGAAGTACAGGACTCTAAATCTCCCTGCAACGTTTCCCGTAGAACTCAGTAAGGTGTGGGTCTAACTTAAAGGTGTTTATCTCTTTCTGAGCTGCCCAAGAAAATTAAGAGCAGTGATGCTGATGGTGAATAAAGCTGCCAGCTGGTGTGAGGCTGAGCAGCAGAGCTCTCACCAGGGCTTATAAATGCAAAGGATTTCCTTCCATTCTCTGAGGACCTTTGACAGACAAATGATTGCAGCTTATTGATGGGCATATCAGCAGGCATTGTTGTGTGGAGGGCCTGGGGTGTGGGAACAGGTCTTAAGGGGTGAGGAAATACCTCGAAACACAGCAGCGACAGAAAGGGAATATGGTGTGGGCTGGTAAATGTTTAACAACCTACAGGGATGGGGGTGGGGAGCTGTGTGTGTGTGTGTACACCCACACACAGGAGACACACATGTACACATGTACATGTACGTTTATGATAAATTACACAAAAGTTACAGCACACACTTGGCACATAATAAAAATTGGTTCTCATCGTATGCTTTTCTTGATGTTTTCTGAGCTGCTGCTATTCATAATCAACCTATTAGTAACTGAATTTAATCTTAACATGCAGATTGTTGGATATTTTCTTTCGCATTAATATGAAGAAAGGGAAACAAGGAAGATGTGTATCAGAGCTTCACTTTCATTGGTGCCATGAGACTCCTCTGTTGAATTGAATGCTGGATGAATGTTTCCTCATTTTTTGGTGCTATTTATACAATGTAACAGCTACAGATATAAACCCTTATGTTTTAAACTGTATTATTAATGTCTTGCCTGTCGCTTTCTTAGACATGAAGAGGACAAGTCAGGCCCAGATACGTAGCGTTTGCCAACTCCCATGGTGTAAATTTCAAGCTAATGACATGACGTTGTGAAATGCAGAGTTGGGGAGAAATGTGTTCTATCATGACATTAACAGCTATTAATATGGTATTTCTACCATATAGATAAAATAAATGTCAACAACCTCAAAAGCGTAGGTAACAGTAAAATACAGGAAAATAGTAAGGGATGAGTTTTGAGCATTTATACCTTTGTTTCTAATGCAGTTTATTTAATTTTAAGACTACATTATTTACATGTTAACAATGATTTTGTTTAACAACCAGCTCGCGAAAGTACTAAAATTTAACAGTTGGCTCATGTGAGATGCTAAGGAAAAGAATTTTGAGTAGGGGAGTGTCAGCCCTCACAGCATAGAAAAACATCGGAACGTAACTAAGAACGTCATCTGGGAACTTTTTGACCTGATGGAACACGTTTTTGAAAAGCAGTGGTGGTTTTCCTCCAAATGTGGGCCAAATGCATTTAGGTAGCTGAATACAGGTGGTCTCCAAGTTACCAGGAACAATTAAAATCCCAATGGTGGCGCAGCCCCTTCCCAGCCATTGCTGCAGGTCTCTAGCTGGTTACTCCAGAATTTTACTCACTTGGGACTGAGGGGAGTAGCAGCAAAGGGAGAGAAGTTTGTGAAAAACAAGGGAGGAAACTGTTTCGACTTGCCTTGGGGACAGATCCTAGACCTTTCGACTCAAGTGATGACTTTACTCAAAATTCTACCTACTGAGAGATCGATGTTGGTTAAAGACATGGTGGAGGAGGTTGGTTTAAAGGTCATCTCTGCTCTGTGCTCAGGGTTCTTCTGCAGATCCAGCACTCCCACCTGCCCTCTGCCCCTGGAAATGCTGTCCTGTTCTTTCCCATTCTCCCTCTTCTGCCCTTGTAGAATGCTTTCCAGCTTTCTCCATCTTGGCATTTGCTCAGATCTCTCACCCAGCTCAGCAAACAGATGACCCTCAGAATTCATACACCCTTAGAGTGTATGGAAGATGGTAAAAATAGACCCATTTTTCTGACACATTTCTATTTGAATTAATTCAGTGTTAATTAATTCAGCTTTACTCGTATTACCCACCAAGGCCCTTCATACTAAGTGAGCAGAATACCAAGTGGAAAGGAAGGCAGTTCTGGAGCAGGGAGCCTGTGGGGACCCAAGGGTGGCTTTCACTGAGCAGGTGAAGAGGTGAAGAAGATAAAACGAGGGCCTCTAGAAGCTTTCTTTCATCAGAGGTGAAGGAAGAGATGTCCTTTTATTTCCTATCTCCCCCTTCACACTGCACACAGCTCCAGAGACCCAGGGCCCGGAAGAACGTACTCAGCTTCTCACCGGAGCAAAGCGTAAAGGCCAGATCTGGGTTCTAGCTGACAGAACTCGGAGAAAACGGCCCATTTGCTACTTGGGACTGCTTATAGTTTTGGGCATAAACTGATTTCTTTTCCCCAAAAGATGTGTTTTGAGTTAAGCAGACTGTTCTTGCAGCTCTAACACATTCATGCTACTTCAGCTTCTGTCTAAACACCATGTTTATCTGATGACAATCACACAATCGTTATCCTCTTTATATTTTGACTGGGTTTATTTTTATCTTTTGTCTTTATCTGTGTTTACTTTTGTGGTTTATCTTATTGTGTATGCTTTTATAATTTTTATCGAGGTTTTTATCCAAGAAGGGATTGTAGGGCACAAGAAGGGAAAGAAAAACACTGATTCCAGCTTGGCCCTTAGGAATAGTTATAAGCCTGTACTCCTCAAAGTTCTTGCCCAGCCACGGACAGGAAGCCCCAGACGCTGGGCAGCCTGCCTGCGTTCTCACTGCAGGAAGACGCCCTGACTCAGTGCCCACCCCCGCCACCCCGCCCACCCCGCCCCAGCTCTGCCCGTTCCCGGCCACACCCAGGCCAGACCTGGCAGGTCCTGATCCCGTGGGAGATTGCTGCAGCCTCCCAGCCTGTCCTTTGTCCCCCCAGACCCCTTCAGTATTTGTGCAAGCGGGGAAGGGCTCTGTGTAAACACTGTCACTCCCTCTCTGACCATCGGGCACTCCACACCCTCGTCATCTGAGTGGAGGCGAACAGAGCCAATTGTATGTTCTGTTTTGCTTACCTTTTAAATTGCCAGATCTTTTTGACTGACTTAACTTTTTTTTTAAGTTGTCTAGACTTCTGCCATAATGAGTGTATGTGTGTGTGTTCATTCTGTAAACATCTGTGAGCCTGCTCTGTGCCAGGTATCCTTCGTGCAGGTACTTAGGGTACAAGGGTGAACAGAACTGCCGATCTGCCCTCGTGAAGTCTGCATTCTCTGCAAGCAACTGTGCAAACAAGTAAACATCATACGTTACCAGGAATGACCAGTGCAACAAAGACGAGCCAGGGTAACAGGACAGAGAAGGAACTTGGACTGGGGAGGGAAGTTACTTTTTCTTGCTCAGATACATCTCATTTGTGGATGTTAACAGCGGCAGCCAGAAAAAGTAAATAGGACTCTGCCATTTAGCCTTACCTCTGTAAGGAAAGGAAAAACATCTGGCTTCTCTTTCTTGGATCAAATCTCCAAGGTTCCTGATTTCAGTGCTGTGCCTCAGTTTCCTAATGTTAAGATGCATTTAATAATAGTAACGTGCTTCTGAAGTTGTTGCAAAGAGTAATTGCGTTAGTGCTTGTAATGGACTTAGAACAATGCCTGGCAAAGAGTAAGTCCTCAAATGTCAGCTATGACTCTGCAATAATGATAAACGGTGAGATCCAGCACTTGTGCCAGGAGGCTGTGTTCCAGGATGCCGGAGCTGCTGCTTCTCTGGGAAGCAGTGGGTGAGACACAACTGCTCTGAACCTCAGCTTTCCTCTTTGTAAAACGGGATGCTCTTAGTCCGCTACCCTCAGAGGGTTTTGTGCAGGTCAACTTCAACAATGTGACAACACCGTTCAAAAATTGGGAAATACCATTGGGACGTAGATGGTGGTCCTGAGCACTGGTAGGGCCCAAGAATAACCTATTTAATGTATCTAACTATGAGTACGATCAAAATACACATCGTAATCTTGTACGCGGCACTTCTTGTCCTCCTCTTTATGATGCTTGTTTTCCATTGTTTTCCACAAGGTGACATCTTGTCCCTCAGACACCTTACAAGTCACTGCGTGGTGGCAGGGGTTATGCCTTGTGCCCAAGTCCGGTTGTGCTGTTAGTGCAGTTGACCTTGAGCACATTTGAATCCAGCTCATCTTTGAGCCTGCTTCCCTTGCTGGCCCCTCACACGATCCCCTCCCCTGAGAACCCCGTCCACCTCTGGGCGCTTCCCATTACACCAAATGGAAGGAAGCAAAAAACCGAATGAGAACGTCATACTGTGAGGTATCAGAAGTATGTGTTTGTTAAACGAATGAATCTCGATGAAAGCAAAGATGTTACATTAACATTTAATATATATGCATAAGGCACTAGATGCTATATGATGAGTGGTCATTTTAGCCCAAAGATAAAGAATAGCAGTTTGCTATCGTACCTTCAATAAAAAGAGGAAGCACTCTCAGTGACAAACTTCTTTGGAAATTGCAAAAATCTAAACAATTGGAGTCACCAGGCTGTGCTCCAATGTGGGGGCAGCAAGGAGGGGCACCCGTCCTGTGCCCTGTCTCCCCAGCTCACCCCAGCCCACCCCATGAGGCATCTCAGAGCTCCTCAGAGAGCACTGAGCCACCTCAAGAGTTCTGCCCGCTCCTCCAGGCCACCATTCTTGAGCCCCATGACCGAGCTGGACCCGCCAAGGAGATGCACAGCTTCCCAGGAAGAGTCAGCAAGACCCTCTTCCCTCATCCCCTCCAGGCAGGTTTTGGGAAAGGGAGAGGTTCCTGGAGGCAGTGTTATTGGGGGATCACTGTAAGGGAGGCACCTGGGGCTTTACCACCACAGGAAGTCGGAGACTTTTCCCTTAAACTGAAATAAGAAATCAACAGATGTTTATTTCATTACGTCCTAAGTACCTAAAAGTGTGTGAGGCCCTACAAGGGTTAGAGAAACCGAGGGGAATTTCATAGTAGCACCCTCCCCCTCCTCAGGAGAAGGACCTTGTCAACTGCATTGTTTCAGCCCCTCCATCAGAGTGGAGGTGGCACTTCCTCTTGAGTTCAGAAGATAGGGAGTCTTAATTAGCATCTTTTTTTGTTCTTCGGTAGGAAATGAGTGAGCCAGCATGCTGAGGCCACTTCTGCCGTTTGTTAAGTATCCTGTATGTCAGGGACACGTTCTTGAAGTTTCATTTCTCTTTTCCTCAGCCTCACGGTGGTATAATTCATCAAGTGACACTGAAGTCACATTGATGTTATCGTGACTTAAACCACACAGGTGCAGCCAGAAAGAGGAAAACAGCTGGGGAGATTTTTTTTTTTTCTCATTTTGCAAGTTAAATAACCTTGGGGGAATTGTTTCGTGAGAGTCTGTGCTGTTGGGCCAGGGACAGTGCCATTTCTGGTGTGGGGACAGAGGCACCATTTTGAATATTCTTTAGTAAAAAGCATTAGCAGGGCATTTGGGGTTTTGTTCTTAGCTGCATTTAGCTGCATTTCCCCCATTCCTCACCCCTTAAAATCAGTAGGATCTAGGTCAGCAGTCTTCACAGTATGGTCTAGGGACCCTAGGTGGTTCCCTAAGACCCTTTCAGGGGTCCATGAGGCCAAAACCATTCTTATAGAAATACTAAAACTCTTCTCTCACAAGGGCACAGTGGAGTTTTCCAGAGACTTAATGACATGTGATGCCCAACAGGCTGAATGCAAAGGTTGATGTGGCTTCTATAAAGCCAGACGTTCAAGAGACCTAGAAAACTGTACAAGAGTGACTTGCTCCTCACGGAATCTTTTTGGTTTAAAGAAAAATTATTTTTCATTAAGATGTTACTTACAGGCACATGTCATGGATTTACCATTGCTATTGTAAAATTAATACGTATTTTGAAAATTTTTGTGATTTTAGTTTGTAATATGATGAAGACTAGAATTCCTAACCCACAGCATCAAGAGCTCTTTGGGGTCCTCCAGAGCTTTTACGAATGTGAAAGGAGCCTGAGAAAAGTTTGGGAACCACTGCTCTAACAGGGGAGCTCTAGTGGAAGAGTAGGAAGGGTCTGTGTTTCCCTCCTCGCTGGGGAGTACAGGGTGCTCGCTCACAGGGTACAGTACCCGCCGGAAAAAATCCCACAGAGATCACTACGCCTGCAGGATTTGGTACACATTCTCATTCGGCCTATCGGCCCCTCGGCCCCTGTGATAAGACCTCAGCCTTTTCTTCCAGCTCTTTCTCCCACAACTGCCCTGTTCACAGCCCTGTGTTCCAGGCAGTCTGGAAGTGCCTGGGACTCGGGTGGCCTCCTGCTCCAGGTCCTCGGGGTCCTGTCCCCAACCCCCAGGGACTCCAGCTCCAGGAGAACCCTGCCCCCCTCCCCATCCTCTCAATACCTGAGCCTCAGCGCTGCTGCATTCCGTCAGAACAGTCCCCATCTGACAGAGTTGCTATGGAGAACAATTGAGTTCATCTCCCGGGTGTTGGGCACAGGAGCCCTTACAAAGTGAGCGCTCAGATGCCGCCTTTTGTTATGAATGACTTAGTCACGTGCATTTCACTGCCACTCAGATTATATCTCCCCGTAGATGCGGGAGGTCTTCTGCAATAGGGCCATGTGACTGCTGTGGGACAGTCTCTTTTAAGAAATTCAACCAGTCCAACTTTGGTTGCTGAAAGTAAAGTCTGAAGACTTTTCTTGTCCTCATGATTCTTACAAGCATAGTGATCAAGTCTTTTAATTTTTTAATTTTTTTTATTGAAGTATAGTTGATTTACAGTGTTGTATTAGTTTCTGATGGACAGTGTAGTGATTCAGTTATACATGTATATATTCCTTTTCATATTCTTTTTCATTATAGGCTATTACAAGCTATTCGTAGTTCCCAGTGCTATACAGTAGGACCTTATTTATTTGGGATTCATAGTGATCAAGTCTTCATCCTTATTTCAAACAGAAATTGTTGCATTTCCGTTTGGATTAAGGAATGGGGGAGGCACATTTACTGAAAATTTTCTGTACCCCAGACCCTTCCTGTGGTTTTGTTTTCTTTCTCGGTTGTCACCACAATCGGCCAACTTAAGCAGCGGCAGGCAGGGTTGGCTGGGGTCACCAACGAGGAAACTGAAGCCCTGAAATAAGGAACTCGCTTTAAAGCTGCTTTGCACCAAGGAAGAAAACCGTGTTTGAAATCCAGTTTGTCTAAAATAAAAGCCCATAATTTTTTCATAACAACTGAATCTAATGAGTAAACCTTTGTTCATGGATCAAAAAAAAAAGCTCTACCATAATCTTAGGGTAGGATGTTAGTTTTCTAGGGCCGCCATAACTAAGTGCCACAGACTTGGTGGCCTTAAGCAACAGGAATTTATTTTCTCACAGTTCTAGAGGCTAGAAGTCCAAGATCAAGGTGTTGGCAGGGCTGGTTTCATTCTGAGGCCCCTCCCCTTGGCTTGTAGATGACTGTTTTTTTCCATGTATCTTCACATATTTCCTCTGTGTGTCTGTCCAGTTGTCCTTGTCTTGTAAGGACAGGAGTCATATTGGATTAGGGCCCACCCTAATGACCTCATTTCAGTCCAGTTACTTCTTTAAAAAGCCCCATCTCCAAATACAGTCACATTCTGAGGTACTAGGGGTTAAGACTTCAACATTTGAATTTGGGGGTGGCTATGATTCAGCCCACGATAGACACTGGTTAACTCTGAACCTGGACAGGATATTAGATGGTGTTATGAGACTCTTGTTCATTTTCATAGGTGCAATACTAGATTGTGATTCCACAGGAACATGTCACTTTGGGGGGACACATGATGAAACACATGGGTGTGAAGAGTGATAGCAAACACTTGGTGCTTTGCTGCTTTTCAAACACACTGCTGTGCACATGCACATGCACGGGGTTTTGTGGAATGTAGGCTGTATTCCATGTTGAAGTGCATTACTTTCCAACAGTTCAACAACCACAAAAAAAAGTTGTGAGAGTGATGAAAAAATTGCAAAAGACACCACCAGGAACAGACTCAGAAAAAGTGTCTGCAACATAAGAAGTAGATGGGGTTTATTGTCCAAAATACATGAGAACTTCTGCTGGTCATTAAAAAAGACCAAAAAAAAAAAAAAGCCCATATTTTGTTTCCTGGAAGGAAGGGTGTATAGGAGAAATATTGCATATTTTCCCAAAGAGAGGGTGTTATCCTCTCCAGAGGGCTTCAGGCAAAAGTTCAGATTTCCTCAGCCTGGCTGAGTTTCAGCGTGGTCTTTCCTGAAGTCTAAGGATTGAACATGCTGGCCTTGAGAGATCCGGCCAAGTGCTTGTGATCAGGAGTCAGTTCTGATCTCCTGTGTGTTTCCGCTGGTGAAGGGAGGGGTTGAGGACACTGGGAAGTCAGCTCTCTTCCCTGCCTTGTGCTCTTGAGTGGGAAGGAAGGCTCCTACAACCGCTGCAGCCACGTTAGCTAACTCACTTCCTCAGACCTCGCAGGGCTCAGATACTGTGTTTTTTAATGTTTTTAACGTTCAGCTGTGACACCAGCAAGGTATTAATGGGTTCTGAAAAGGTAAGTAATGCTCTTTGAATAGGGGTTATCAGTTCCATTTCAAAAGGCTCAAAGGCCCAGTATCAAAGAATCCAAGTCCATTGGTTAATATACTTGAGGGACTACATCCTGTCAAGTATTAGGAACAGTTCTGTTTTTATCCTGAAACTTTGTGTATGCACGTGCGTGTGTGCACACACATGTGCAGCGTTTTTACCCTCAATTTAGGTCAAGGCTACAGAAAACTGTTTAAAGTAAAATATCTTTGCACTCCACTGTTAAACTCAGGAAAGCTTATGAATGAAAAGCAGCAAATAAACTATGCTTTGTAGTGAATGGGACACTTTGAGAGGAAGGGAGGAGAGTCACTGTCTAGACTCTGCAGTGTGGTGAGTTCTCTTGTAATAGATCAAGGGCAGAGTTTGGTCCCAGACCCTGTTTCCAGAGATGAGATATAACCAGTTAAATCAGCAAGTCCATAAACAGACATGTTTGTTTATACCATGTCAAATTCTGGACAAAATATTTATTTGACGAATGAAAAATATTTATGTCTTGAAAGGCATTGTTGAAGCAGAGATGAAAAGAAAGTTTTTAATCGTTTTCTTCCTGAGCTCTATTAGAAGCTACAAAGTCTGCTTTGAAATGACTTGCACTTAGGAGAAAATTAAGGGCATCATTCTCTTTACCCGTGAGTCTTACTAACATTGCAACGATCTCAGTTACGAATTGAAAACTTTTCTTTGCTTAAAAATAAGGATATCATGGTTTCTTCCATTATGAAGAGTGAACATTTCCACGGATTATTGTGGTGCGAATTTCAGGAGAAAAGAGAAAGAAACTTGAGCTTACAAATAACAGTGGTCTTTAAAAAAAAATCAACAGTAACATCATTTTTGAGAAGAAAACTGAAACATCTGGTTTCCTTCTGGGAAACTGCACTGTTTTTTTTTTTGACCTTCATCTTAAAAAAAAGTCTTTAGTAGTCTAGTCTGCCAGTATGAAGTTAAAAGAATTACTACATACCTGTAAAATCCAACATTGACACATCGATTTTGTTTATTATGATTACAGGGTTAACAAAATTGGATATGCATGTGTCCTGCCTAGCAAACTGAATATAAATATGTGTCAACATATACTTGCCACAATTAGAAAAGATTTCCATCCCACTCTTGTCTTGAGCATTATTGGAGGAGTTAATTGCCATCTGCAATCATTGGGAACTTAAATCCCAGATTGGACAGATAATAACAAACAATTGGTGCTTCGTTGCTTTCCAAACACATTGCTGTGCGATGTGCAGGGAGTTTTATGGAATGTAGGCTCTAGTCCATGTTTTAAGAACAGATAGAGGCCTCCATGAATATTTATTTTTAATGATGTCCTTGTAAGCACATGGTAATGGGATTTTTAAATAGAACCCGTTCTTGTACAGAATCACTATTGCAAATGTAACTAGTCTTAAGTCCGACATATGGGAAACAGATTGAACCCAAAGCACATGTTTTGAAGGTTTGATAATATTGGAAAGATTGTCTGAGGAAATGCTGTTTCTGTAGTAAAACTGAGCAATGAAGCCATGATTAAGGCATTTGAACTCCCACTTTCAGAGGTTTGGTATGTAATAGGTTGTGGGTTGTGTGCTTCTCTGAGTGGGATTTTCTGATTTACTGTAAATCGCCGCTGCCATTCAGTGCATGTCTATTTTTCCTGGTATGAACTTCAAAAAGAATGTTGACCTAGTAGAAAAGCCCTCGCCTTGGAAGAAGTGGCACTTCAAACCCAGTTTCTCTTTAGATTCCTTTGAGATCAATTTTCAAAGAGTCCTCAGCAAAATGGACATTTGCTTTGGGATGGTATGTAGGTAGGAAAACACACACACACACACCCACACACATGCACCCCTGTCCCTGCCCCGCCGCATTATACTCTCTCTGTCCGGATTACGTATTAACTTGACTCAGCCAGAGGGACTTGGGGTTGAATTCATTTGGTTCAATAGGGTTGGTTAATATTCTGCCCCTGCTATTAATGGCCCTATAATCTAGCAGAGAGGATAAGATGATCGCGTAACCATTGTATGATTCTGTAGAATGAGAATCTGCATTGTAACAATATTCCCAGGTGACTCACAGGCACACAACGTTAAGAAGTTCTGCCCAGATGACAAGTGGTAATGTCACACCATCACCCACGCACAGATGGTGGGGCCTCAAAGTAGACTGGAAAATGATGGAAATGGAGAAGCTCCCCTGAGAAAGCGTGCAAGCACGCCGGGTGTGTGTCTGTGTGTGTACACGTGCGTGTGCCCGCATGCTGGGGGTATGGGGGGCACCTACTGAGAGACTGATGGAGAAGAAACTGAGGATTCTACCCTGGGAGACTAGACTGACATTGGCCCCCGGGGAGGAACTGGCCAGTTTGGATGTGGAGGGTAGGATTCGCCACACCAGTTACAGGCTTGAGATACCTTCAACACGTACAGGTGGTTTGTACTCGGGACAGGTTTAAATAAAAGGTTGAGTACAGGGACACATTTCTGCTCTGAAAGCCATTTGACAATATGCATCAAGGCCTCAAATGTCTGCACCCTATGATCCATTTTGAGGATTATATCCTAAAGAAATAAACCTTTCTGTACACCTGATTATATACAAGCTTTTACATTGCAGCAATAAACAACCTAAATTTTCAACAATAAAGGATTGAGTAATTTTTGGTACATTCATACAAGGGACTATGACATGTAATTAAGATTTCCCAAGACTTTTGTCAATGATAAAAGTAAAACGTTTAAGACATGGGAGAAAAGAGAGGATAAAATCAACATAGAATAATCTGTTTTTTAAACAAAATCAATACTGCGTTGAGTAGAAAGGCAGGAAGTTAGATCAAAATTGTAATGCTAATAATAGTTATCTTTGGGCTGTGACACTTATTTTTATTTTATTTGTACTTTCCTATATTTTTCAGGACTTTCAAGATTTCTACAATCAGGGAAAAAAATGTTTTATTTGTTAAGTAAAAGTTAAGGATAATTGGGTAGCCTCTTCCCAGCCAGAGTGTGAGGGCATAGGCTATTTGAGGGTGTCACTGATGACACCATCGTGTATGTTTGAGCGGTTCTGTCCACGGTGCTTTCTTCAAAGCATTCTCTGCCTTGAAGCCAAGAATATTAGCCTGAACAGCTGAGTGCATTTGGCATCATTTGCTGAGGTGGAAGACATGGGGGAAAGGCAGGTTAACAAGCGTAAGAAATTTGGAATCTATGATCAGGCTGCATCTCGAAAAAGAATCTCAGCTTTAAGTAGTGATGCCAGGTAGACACTTGGGTATGTGAATCTGCTGTTCAGGAGAGAGATCTGGGGAGGAGATGTACACCTGGGAATGATCAGTGAATCGATGTTATTTACAACCATGAGGCTGGATAAGATCTCTTAGAGAGAAGGTGTTCACAGAGAAGCAGCCAGAAGGCAGATCCTGGGGCATCCCAGCACTTAAAGGATGAATGAGGAGGAAGGCCCAGTCCAGGATGCTGAGCCAGCAGGGATGGAAAGCCAGGAGTCCTGTCTCTCAGAAGCCAAGTAGAGAAAGGGTATCACAATGGCTGCAGAGTCAAGAAAGATGCTGAAAGTGGATCACTGCATTTTGCAGTAAGGAAGTCAAACAGTTGAACAGTTTTAACTCAATGAACAGGTCTGATGGAGCTGAGGGGATGAAAGCTTGATAATATATCTTAGAAGAGAAAGCTATATGTTTTCATTTTTATGTGAAATCTAGAAAATGAAACAAATGAATGACTATAACCAAACAGAAACAGACTCACAGATACAGATAACAAGCTAGTGGTTACCAGAGGGGAGGGGGTGGGGAGAGGACCAAAATAGGCGAAAGGGATTAAGAGGTACAAACTACTAGGTATAAAGTAAATAAGACACAAGGATGTAATGGACACCACAGGGACTTATAGTCAATATTTTACAATAACTTTATATGGAGTATAATCTATAAAATCAAATCACTATGTTGTACACCTGGAACTAATATAACATTGTAAGTTAACTATACTTCACTTTTTAAAAAATATCATCTGTTAAAAAAGAAAGGTGAAATTCTCTAAGATTTTACTAATTACTTAGGAAGAATAGGAGAGGTAAAGAAAATCTCATACGACCAGGAATTCAAGAGCTCATAGAATACAGGTTTCTGGATCTTCTATGGTTATGTTGGGCCAAGGTTTATAAGCTCCAGCCTGTTTTATTTATTTACTTATTTTTATTGAAGTATAGTCAATTTACAATGTTGTCTTAGTTTCAGGTGTACAGCAAAGTGATTCAGTTATACATATACATATATAATCTTTTTCAGATTCTTTTCCATTATAGGTTATTGCAAGATATTGAATATACTTCCCTGTGCTATACAGTAGTTCTTTGTTGTTTATCTATTTTATGTATAGCAGTGTGTATATGTTAGTCCCAAACTCCTAGTTTATCCCTCCCCCCCACCACCCCTTTCCCCTTTGGTAACCATATTTTGTTTTCTATGCCTGTGAGTCTACTGCCAGTTTGTAAGTAAGTTCATTTGTTTTTTTTTTTAAGATTCCATATGTAAGTGATATCATATGATATTTATTTTTCTCTGATTTACTTCACTTAATATAATAATCTCTAGGTCCACCCATGTTGCTGCAGATGGTGTTATTTCATTCTTTTTTATGGCTGAATAATATCCATATATATATATATATATATACCACATCTTTGTCCAGTCATCTGTCGATGGATATTTAGGTTGCTTCCATGTCTTGGCTATTGTAAATAGTGCTGCGATGAACATGGGGTGCGTGTATCTTTTCAAATTAGAGCTTTTGTCTTTTCTGGATATTTGCCCAGGAGTAGGATTGCTGGATCGTATGGTAACTCTATTTTTAGTTTTGTAAGGAACCTCCATACTGTTCTCCATAGTGTCTGCACCAATTTACATTCCCATCAACAGTGTAAGAAGGTTTCTTTTTCTTCACATCTTCTCCCACATTTATTATTTGTAGACTTTTTAATGATGGCCATTCTGACTGGTTTGAGGTGACAATTCATTGTAGTTTTGATTTACATTTCTCTAATAATTAGCAATATTGAGCATCTTTTCATGTGCCTGTTGGGTATCTGTATGTCTTTGGAGAAATGTCCATTTAGGTCTTCTGCCCATTTTTTGATTGGGCTGTTTGGGGTTTTTAGAATATTAAGCTATATAAGTTGTTTGTATATTTTGGAAATGAATCCCTTGTTAATCTCATCATTTGCAAATATTTTCTCCCATACCATAGGTTGTCTTTTCATTTTGTTTATGGTTTCCTTTGCTGTGCAAAAGCTTTTAAGTTTTATTAGGTCCCATTTGCTTATTTTTGCTTTTATTTCCATTACTCTAGGAGACATATCAAAAAATACATGCCTGTGATTTATGTCAGAGTGTTCTGCCTGTGTTTTCCTCTAGCAGTTTTAGAGTATCTGGTCTTACATTTAGGTCTTGAATCCATTTTGAGTTTGTTTTTGTATATGGTGTTAGAGACTCTTCTAATTTCATTCTTTTCCATGTAGCTGTCCTCCAGCCTATATTGGAAGAAATCTGCATTTTAGCTCTTAACGCTGCAGTCATCCATCCATCAGTAGATCACCACAGTATTGCTCTCTCTTTTCTGATTAAAACCAAGAAATGGATTCCAGCTGCCCTTCATCTAGCCCCTTCCTTCCAGGACCGTGGGGAGTGATGCCATGGATGATGGTGCCTTTTTGAGAACACCCAGGCCCTACTCACAGGGAGTAATGGGACCCCTGGGGGCCCTGCAAGACAGCCCTCCTCACACCTCGTGTCTCGGGGTGTGGACCTTGCGCCATATGAGAGCATCTTTACAGCACTTAGCAAGATGCCCAAAGTAACTGAACTACCGTGTGCAGCAAGGTTTCTAGGAAAATACAAGTTTTCAGTGTGCATTTCAGAATACTTCTTCCCCTGCTACAGTGGGTTCAGGGGTTCTCTTTCCTCTTGTCAACAACCACCCACCCCGTGGCTACCAGGAGGATCACAGAAGCTTCCGAGCATTGGTGGAGGCTGCAAAGGATGGGGATGAAGGGTTGAACTGGGTTGGTGAGGAGAGGGGTTGAGCCGGTGGAGGGGGTGCATATAGAGGAGAATGAGGCTTTGGAGGGTCATCTCAGCCAGGGCTTCTTAGCGCCGGGTGCTGCCAGGGGCTGGCCCCCTGCTTTCTCTGCCACAGCCACCAGGCTGTCCACCAGCATTTCCCCGTTCTCTGGCTACTGAGAATGGACACAGTCTCACAAGTGTACAACATTTCTGACATTTTCTGAAGAGTTCTTGCTGCTTGTAGCAAAAGGTCAACAGTTTAAAGTTCTCTCCTGAGAAATGCCTGTGTTATAATGCTCAGCGGGAAAAAAAGGGAAAAAAAGGTCAGAGTCCACTAAATAGTTTACCCTCCATTCTCCATTATAAACAAACAAATGGGCAGGACTGAAGGAAAGTCCCAGCTGTAGGCATGATCGTCTCTGAGTTATAAATGATGCTTTTTCCTCATTCTCCTTTACTCTCTAGACATTTTACAGTGTGCGTCTATTATTTTTATAACTAAAAAAAGAACATTTAAAGATTTCTTCCAAAGTTCGGTTCTCTTTTTGTACACTTTAACAATCTGCCTTGGCAAGTTGGATCCCCAGAGGGCTGCTGGCAGAGTCATGAGGGCTGAAGTGGACGGTCAGACTTGGGGTGGCCTGGGCCTGGGGCAGGCGGGGTGGGAGTGGTGGAGAGAAAGGAGCCAAAGCTGCTGCCGGGTGCCCCCCGGCCCACAGGCCAGAGCTGCCCAGGATGGCCAGGCCCTCTTTCTGGCTTCTCTCCCCACTCCCTCCACGCCTTGCTCCCAGTAGGGTGGCCCGGGCAGGCAGCACTGGTAGAGAAGATAGTCCAGAGGCCATCACTTATTAAGGACTAACGTACGTTTTCTCTCCTGGCCTCCCAGTAACCCTATGAGGTTGGCAAGAAGGGTACTGTTGTTCTTCAGTTACCAGGAAGCTGGTGAGTGAGGAGTTGCAAGTTCTAGCAAATTCCTTAGCCAGGACCAGAAACTCTGAACTCTTGTGTCCTTACACAGTCAATGATGGTTGTCAAATCTTTCAAAACCATAGGCTCTATATAGAAACACAGTTTTATATGGAAAAAATGTATATGGAGATGAAAAACATAAAACTGGACTGCTTGGAGCAGGAGCCAAAACTAAGGACAACTCCTCCCCACAGGAAGGGGCTGTGGTGGGGGAGGGACTCCACTGCCAGTGCTCAAGGAGCAAAGACAGAAACCCACTGACTCAGCCCAGACTGAGCCATGAGGGCTGGAAAGAAAAAATCAGCAGCAAAGGGCGTGGAGAAGGTAGCAGAACCCTGGGAGTGCTGCAGGCACCTTGGGTATCAGATAACTCTAGCGGAAACTTCCACGAAGTTTAGTGTCCTTAAATGCTAGAGAGGTACAAGATGATTGACACCAAGCAGGAGGAAGCCAGCCTCAGTTACGGAGGGGTCTCTGGAGTGGGAAACTAGTGAATCTGCACCAGGGACCTGACGCATAAGAAATATGTGGATTGAAAATTCTCTGCTTGTTCAGCGTTTTCCCCTAAAAAAGAACAGAAACAGGACAAACTGGAAAGGTGAGCAGACTTTTAAGGAGTATGACCTGAGCCTTACTGGGGGAATAAAGGGAAAGAAACTCATGGTGAAGGCGAGATTGAGGGACTGGTGGGGGTCAAAGGGGAGATGAGAAAGGTGTGTATTTCTATGGTGGAGCATGCTCTCAGCTCCCTGTATTGACGAGAGAAACCCCTTCGTTTGAGAATGCACATGAGGAAATGGGAGGATCTGTTTGTTCAGGTAAAGTGCAGGGTGCTCAGCTGACGGTCCCCATCTTCTCTGAGGTCAGACATGAGTGCTTTTACAGAGAACAGGTGGAAGGGGAGACACAGAGGTATGGAGGGCTGAGGTCCTATACCATGTTAGGACATCTAACCCAGCTTTCTTCTGCCAGCTCAGCAGGACAGGATTTATCTTCAGCTCCCCTAGTTTGTCACTGGTCACGGCCACCACCCTGCCCAACCACCACCATCGTGTGTCTGGGGTCTCCAGTGGATGGCTGTGTGTTTGTGTGTGTCTCTGCATTTAACTCAGAGGATGCTCCCCAAGGTTTGACCGTGGGTATCCTTGACGCACTTAGTCCAATCCACTTCTGTTGGGCTCCAGATGTGTGCTGAACCCTTTGCCAATTCCAACTTCCAGAAACTATCAATCTTTAAACTCTCAACCTTGTGACTCCCTGACCTGTTTTCTTTGAGCCGTAAGTTCCTCCTGACACACTGTCTGCGAAGTGCCTGGCTTATCAGCCACTGCCAGGGCTTTGGCCCAAGGCCACGTTGGATGCCACGATCCCCAGTCTTGAGTGTGCTCTACTGTAGAGCTCACTGCTGCTGCCTGGGTTCCCGCAGGAGAGGGAACCCAACAGACCTGCCAAAGGCCACCTCCCAGGGCCTGAGCTGACGCTGCGGGCTTCACAGTAGCTGAGGAAGAAGAGAAAGCATCGAGGGCTTACAAGGGCAGCTTTACAGAAGGTGGAAGGAAGCAGGGGTCTGTGACAGGTGGTGTGAAGGGGACTACTCGAGTTCTGGAGAGGATGGAAAGTGGGTGTTTGGGGTACATGGGGTGGGGTCGGGGTTCTGCAAAGAAGCTTCAGTTGGAGAATCTGGTTTGTATCTAAAGGCCACAGGTGAAGCCTTGTCTTGTGTGGTGAAGTCTGGAGCAGCACCTCTCCTATTTACTCTGTTTGTTTGTTTGTTTATTATGATTATTATTATTTTTTAATGGAGGTACTGGGGATTGAACCCAGGACCTCATGCTTGCTAAGCAAACCCTCTACCACTGAGCTATACCCGCCCCTTACTCTGCATAGGAATCACCTGCAGACACAGATTCAGGAGGTTGGGGCAGGGCTGAGAGCTCATTTCCAACAAGCTCCCAGATGTTGTGCCTGGACCACACTTTGAGTAGCAAGGCTGTGGGGGTGCCCCAGGGCATGGCTGATGGGGGTCTCCCCTGGGAGAGGCTAGGGAGGCCCTAGGTCAGGCACATTTAAAGGTCCCCTGTAGGCAACCTGAAACTGTCAAGAGTGATGGCTGGAACAGAAGTAACAAGAGACCTGGAAACCCAGATGTTGAAGATAGGTGGTGCCAATCAGTGCCCCTCTGTGGAGACCGGGACTTTTGGAAACACACCTGGACTGATGTGAGGGTTGTGGGATTCTTCTTTAATGTTTGTGTTCTTCGTTGTGATCTTGATTCTTTTTTGACCAAGAGTCACATGGTGAAGCCAATTGGTTTCTGTATGAGTCTCTATTATGTTAGTGAATGGTAATACTTTTGTCATAAAACAGTCGATTTATGAGTATAAGGAACTTATTTGCTAGGGAGTGACTTGTGCATACTGGCTATCAAATATTTTGAATTTTAGACAGACCACATAGCTGTGTGTCTGTACTGTAGGCTTTGACTTCCAGAGCAGCAATATGTTTTATATGCATATTTATCTACATAAATATATATATTCTATATAAATATTATATGTACATAAAATCGAAGTAACTAAACCCCAGAATCTTGGAGCCAAATGGTAATTTAAAGATTAGTCCAATCCTCTTATTTTCATATGCACTATTAAGATACAAGCAGAATAATTAATAACTTGGGTACGCTCATGTTCAGAAGTCTTGCTGGTTCATTTAAGATCTAAAGGACTAAGCTAGACCATACTATCACATTCTATCATAAATAGGATGAAGAGGGACTGCTTTCCTTTTAGGAAAAGAAAAAGCAGCTTTAGGCTTAATAGTAAGGTTGAGTTTTGCGTTTCCATAGTCACCATCTGTTGAAACAGGCATCCAATCTCTGAGAATGGTCATCTTTTGCATAAATCTATACACAGGCTGTGATATTAATTCTTAATATTAAAAAATTCTCACTATTCATTCTTATAATTACTTTTTCATAAAACCTTTCTTAATTATTTCTTAATTATTACAAAACAAAACAAAGTAGTCCTTTGCTTGTGTGTAGAATGGACATTGGAAAGCGATGAGGGTTCTGCTGGCCCTGGTTACCCTGAGGTTAGTGTCCACTTGTGAGTGTCAGCTGCCTGGGGGGACATGACTCAGAGAACAAGGTCTGTCATTTGAATCATTTGCCTCTATTTACTTGCCTTTCAGTGATGGCAACAAAGCCTTTCATGGTTGCAAACACAATGCAAATTTGTTCTAGTAAATACATGCAGCTCAGCTAAGTGAATAGTGAGAACTGCTGACTGTTTAGCTGGTAGAGTTAAGGGGGGAATTGAGGAAGAGACCCCTCTGACAATAGATCCGCCAATACCAAGGTCCAGAGACCCATGCAGGTCAATTCCCCGACCCCCTAACAGGCAGCACAGGGCTTATCATAGGAAAGCCGTATGATGGCCAGCAGAGGCAGCCTGCTCAAATACCAAGCACCCCTTGATCCAGAAAAGCCTGAAGTTGCATCCTTGACTATGAAAACTGCCCTGCACAGTGTTCTGTGACCGCCGGCTGCAGGATAGTTCTGTCTCTTACATGTTAGGTGAGATTCTTGTGCAGACACGCATCGGTCCAACGTGTTTGAGTTGCACCATGTGGGTGGCACTTTGGGAATATCCAGAATTAAAGTTATAGCACTGTTCTCTAGCATATATAATAGCATAGAGGACATATCCACAAACATCCTTCTACAAAATAACACATGAGTACGCAGGGCACCATACATGATTTACTACCAGTATAGACAGTGTACGCTGGCTTAAACAGGAGGTGAAATCACTGCTGCTCTGAACAGGAATGAAATATTCCTTCTCCCCAGGGCCTCCATCTAAGAGGGAGAAAGAGAGAAAAAATGGTAGGCAAGTGGAGGAATTAGGCCAAGTGGGAGGGTGAGGAGATTTAGTGAGATGTGTAATGTGCGCGTGTGCAGGTCTTTGTCTCGATCGCACTGTTTTTTTCCTGCCCCTGCCTCTTGCTCCCAACGTTCTCCTTCTACGAATCCTCTCTTCTTTCTGTCTCGAAACCTGCATGAGCTTCAAGACGCAACCTCCTGCTGCCTTTCCATGGCGTTCCTGGGCTATCCCAATCTAACTAAGAGGCCTCCTAGTCACTTTCCAGGCCAGTTTGTTGGGTATTCTGTACCCACTGCTTCTGGGAAGGCAGAGTATTGCATACCCTTCATGCAAGGGTAAGCACCCTGCTGTACCCAGATGGGAGCACAGTGCTCTCTATGTGCGGATTAATTCATTCAGTTGATGCTTGTTGAACGTCTGTTACCTTGTGTCAGACACTGCTCTCGTGCTGCAGGTGACAAGCCAAAGAGGAGAGCAACCACTCCCTAAGAGCATGCAGACCAGTTGAGAATACAGACAGGAATATGGTATTACAATGCAAGGGAGAGAATAAAATGGTGGTAGATGTGTGCAAAGTTCAAGGGTAAATAGGAGGACCTGTTACCGAGTCCACTCTCCACACAACACGCCAATAAACCGAGACAAGGTGTTGGGGCAAGGAATAGCAACTTTATTTAGAAAGCCAGCCTGTTGAGAAGATGGTGGACTACTGTCCCAAAGAAACATCTTACCTGAGTTAGAATTCAGGCTTCTTTTCTAATACAAGGGAGGGGTTTGGCTGGTTGCTGCAAACTTCTGGGTGCAAGAATCCTTTGTTTTTACAGCTGTCCACGTAGGTTTGGTCACAATGTTTCTATAAACCTCCAACAAAGCAATTATTATTTTCTGTTCTGCAACTCATCTCTCTATGAGCGGAAAAGTGTTATACCTTTAAAGATCAGATCCTTGAGAATGAGCAACAGGCACCATTCTTTTGCAAAGGTTCAGAGCCAGCATGACTAGGCACAGACGACAAAGCTCAAGGGTTAGAGCTAAAGGAATAGATCCAATATGGAGTCAGGTTTGTTCTTGTCTGTTACTGGCCCTCAGGCCAAACCAGGCTGATCAGGGAAGGATTCACAGAGGAGGTTAGATATGAATTGAGTCTGGAAAAATTGGGCATTTAGCATAGATGAAGAAATATTCATTGAACATGTAAAATGCATTTAGAAAATCTTGTCAGGCACAAAAGTGCAAATACCTGAGTTTCAGTGTCTTTCCTACGTTATTATAATGAGCCTCCTCAGCCCTCAGAAACATCACGTTTTCTTATGGATCTGGGTGGTCCCAAGGCTGAGCTCAGAGCTCAGGGTGACCCCCCTCCAGTGAACGGCATGAGGGAGACTCAGAGGGTGTCACAGAGGTCTGTGACCTGCTTCTCAGTTGATTTATTATTTAAAGGACTTAAAAAGAAAGAGCGTGTAAGTGATACTTGATGGCTGGGGATGGGAAGGGGAAAAAAAATCCTTATTCACCTGAATCCTACCCGCCGGAGGTGGCAGCCGTTTGTGACATTTTTGTTTTACATCCCGTGTGATGTTTTCCTGCTTGTCTTTTTTTATTCTTCCAAAAAAGGGATCCTTCTATCCTACACATCCTGGTCAGCAGCCTGGCTTTTGCAGCCAATATTTTGTGACCGTCTTGAGCATTTCTTTGAGTATAAGCTTTGCAGTAGAGTAATTCCAAGTGCTTCGCGACACCTGCAGTTTGCTTTGTAAGTTCGGCAGGGATGCAGAGAATCATTTTTCAAACTTTTTATTCTCACGGCAGCTGTGTTTGGTGGTAGGGATGCTGGTGGTTAGCAGACGAGGAGGAGGAGAACGAGGAGCAACTGTACCTTGAAGTGATGTTTTAAAAGAACACTTTCTGAGATATTTTGCCTGAAGTGGTGGTACGTTTCACTCCTCATTGGTTTTATTTACTAGAAAGTTTCTGGGGAAACTAGCCTGCTTTAAATTAGAGGATATCAAAGACTGAAGTTTGCATGCCCTTCTAGGATGACTTCATTTGAATTTCCCTTTTCCAACTTAGTTGATGTTTTGCTGATGATGTAATTATTTATTTAGGCTTTTAAACTGTTCTGTGCAAATACCTTATGCAATGCTTTCTTGCTTTCTTTCTTTCTTTCTTTTTTTAAAGCACCTTTTATTTATTTTTACTAAGTCAAAACACACACTTCACATCTGGGAGTAACCAGTGAATGGATTAGCTATCCTTTGAAGACTCATAATTCAGTTTCACATTTTTGAATAATGACTCTGGGCCTCAGGCCCCACAGATGAGACACGGTTTCTGCCTTGAGGTCACAGTTCTAGTGAAGAAGCAGAGCAAGGGCATCGCCTGGAAACGCACTGCTCGGGTGCCCTCCTGAAGGAGGTCGTTGGTGTTGAAGTGGAGTCTCGAGGGGCGAGAGAGAGTTGGCCAGGTGACGAAGGGTGGGAGAGGTGAGAGCAGGACGGGGTCCGGAGAGGCAGGAAAAGGTGCATCTGGCAGGTGGTGCAGGCAGCGCAGGGTCACCAGCGCATGCAGAGCCACATGAGGCTCACAGGAGTTGAGTAGAGCTGGTAGGATGTGGGACTTTATTTACCCTGATGAGTGATTGGCCAAGAGACTCTTATGAGCTGTTCTCCAGGCAGTTGAAGATACAGGTCTGAAGGCTTTGCTTAAACTGTAAAGACTGAGGGCCCTTTGAAGACCTGCGCCTTAGTCATCTCAGTGGCAGAGCAGAATAGAAGCAAGAGCAGAGTCAATGAGAGATGAGGAAATAAGAGGATTGTAAGCAGTGACACTGAAAAAAGATGGTCAAGGGAGGAAGATGATGAAAGTCGAGGGGAGGAGGGAGAGAGCACAGGGTCCAAAGGGGACGCACGGTTGAGACGCCATTACATGTACAGGCTGAGAGAAAACAGCCAATGGAGAGGGGGAGTTTGGATGTGTGGGAGAGAGTGATGTACGGACGAGATTGAGATGCTAATGGTGAGATATCTTTCCTCAGTTCTGACGGTCCTCTCCTCGGGGCCTGCAGGGAGGCAGCAAAGAAGAGTGAAGCCAGGGATGGACTGTAAGTGCAAAGCATAGGAAATTGAGAGAGAGACAGAGACAGAGAGAGAAACAGAGAGAGAGAGAGAGAGAGTTCTGATGGCCTCATTGTTCTCAACGTGATGGGCTGCCTCCTGCGGACAGGGGTTGGGGTGAGTTAGAAGGTTTGTGGGCCAAAGTAAACAGTAAACCTGCAGCGGAGAGGAACTGTAGGAGGAGCGGATAAGGATTAAGGCAGAAGACATGTCCCAGGGCAGAAAAACCCCTGGCACGCAACAGGTGTCCAGTTAATAGTCAATTAAAATATAATGCCAACAGATGGTAGAAGAGCATCAAGGACCCCCTGAGGTTGGTGATCACGATTTATCTTGCTATCATTATACATGGGTGATTTCTCTTCAGTTTTCAGCCTCAGAAATACATAAGTTAAAGTGGAAAAGTGGGGGGAGGGTATAGCTAGTGGTAGAGTGCATGCCTAGCATGCACGAGGTCCTAGGTTCAATCCCCAGTACCTCCATTTAATAAATAAATAAATAAACCTAATTACCTCCCGCCCAAAACCACAACAACCAAAACAAAAGTAATAAAAAATTAAAAATCAAAAAAAAAATTTAAATAGGAAGAAATTTAAAGTAGCAAGGTGGAAACTTACCTGGTGTTGGTCTTTTCCTGGGGAGTTGCAAAGTTTAAGGATGGAGGAGAGTGAAGGATATTGTTAAGAGAGTGATTAGGGGTGAGGCGCGGAGGATTTGATCCACTAGGAGAAAAAGGAGGGGTTCGGGGTTCGGGGCTGAGAGGTGGAGGCACTTTTCATTATGTGTCCATAATAATTACCACCCATACAAAATTTTCCTCACTTTTAAAATGATGATATTCATAAATTCATGATAAATTGGTAATAGTTGTCATTTTACATATCATTAATTTTAAGTTTTTGTAAAATAAAATGAGAAGCAATCTAAACTCCCAACAACAAAAACACATTCAAGTTCAAGGAGGTAATGAGAGAAACCCACACATAATGTTCCTGGGAATTTGTGATGATACCACGTTTCACTCGGGCAGATGTGGCTGCGAGAAGTCTCAATGTCTAGCACGATATTAAAAGTCAGATCTCGTTATTTCTCCCTTCTGAGACGAGAGGGCCGTGCTGAATACATATCAACGGCTACTACACACATTCACCTGTTCAGAAACACATGAGGACCCGTGAGTGCACGTCCCTGTGTGGGGTACCACTTACGTGCTGAGTGCCGTGAGCAACCAGGAGGCATGGGAGAGATTGCCTGACCATCAGAATAGTTTTCAGTTTGGCTCAGGAGAAAAGGTTCACTAATCTATATGCCTGTTAAAACAGTGTGTGATCAGGAGGCCACAGAGCAGTAGAGAATAATAAATATGAAGATGATTTTGTAATATAGGAAAAATGTGTGGCCTAGGGCAGCCTATGAAAGCTTGATGGCTTTGGTGAAATTTTAAACAGTAATTGCAGAGAAAAGGTATGAGAGGCTCAAAAGGCACGTAGGATTCCCTCAGTGAGTTATCTATTGTGATGTTGCCTTCTGTCACTGAATCGCGTTTAAGGCTAACTTAAAAACTGCAGAGAGGCCTGAAATGCAGTTTTCAGATAAAGCTTTTTTTAAAAAATGATAAATAAATAGAAATAAACATTTAAAATATTTTAACTGAAGAATAAATCAATTTCTCCATCACTGGATCAACTGATTTAAATTCAGGCATATGGAAAAATTTAATTTCAGACCCTAAGCCTCATTCTGGGAGAAAACCCATTAAAGTCATGAAACAATTGAAAAAATAAATCTTTATTTTGTAGAGAACCCAGTGGATGCTGGGAGGTGCAGCAGCATTTTGTGCTTTTGGATTATTGCAAACACTGACATCTATCTTTGCCTGAGAGGACCAGGCTGTGGTTTGTAAAGGACTTCAGGATAGGGGTGGGTAGGAATTTGTAAGATATTATCCTTCCAAGAAGAGTTAGTATTTTGGGGCAGGGGTGGTGGTACAGAAACTTAAAACTACTCTGGTTTTAAAGTTGCTGAGTGACTCTTTCCATGGAAAAATAATTAGCTCTCAATCCTTTTTAGTTTGAGTATTCAATAGAGCTATCATTGGGAACCAAAGGAAATAAAAATGTAGGTGGATAGGGTTCCCACCCATAAAGGGCTTATAACAGAATAGTTTGAATTTTCACATGAATGTTTTACATTATTTCATTAAGTTTACTCCAGTACATTTCAATTAGTTTCCTGGAGTGCAAGTAAATTGCAGCTTTCACTACTTTAAAAAAGAAAAATATTGTTTTGGGGAGTTGTGGAGATTTATGTGCTGCAAACTTCATTTTTAATAAAGGACGCTGAAATGTTTTTAATGCCCTGAAATAACTGAATGAAAATTTTAGGAGTCTTGTAATTAAAATAAAAAATATAAGAGCTATGGATGGACATTTTAGAGGAATCCTAGTTCTGTTGTTTTTTCTTTTGGAATTTGTGAACCAACTATATGTAATTTGTAGCTCAAAAGAATTGAGAAATGTATCTGTTTAGGTCTAATTTTGTCCTTTTTAATGTTTCTAATCTCAGTTGTCTTCACTCATAGGACAAATATCTCAGTTTATCTGAAGCCATATTTTTTTATTTCTTTCTTTTTTCATTTCTTTATTTCTTCTCTAGTCTTTCATGGGTTCAAACATGCCAATCATCATCATTACCCACTTCCAGTTATGAATATGATACTTTTGGATTTTCTCAGTGTCTAGACTCTGGATTTTTAAGATACACAGTTGATTTAGTAGTTCAATAGGGGGCCTAACTAAACCCAGCTATGTTAAATGTTCGTGTTAGTTGTAAACTACATGATGCACATCCTAAGTGCATCTTAAAATAAGGAAACTTAATAAATGTGCAGTGATTTGGCAGGTACCCCTGAAAGCTGTCAAGTGTATCCAGGGCCCTTGTTCCATGCACTGTACAACACTCATGATGGATTTGGATTGTGCGATTTACAGAAGGCAGGACTATGGACTTTTTCTATTTTAAATTTAAAATAATATATCTTTTGGGTGTTAACAGAGGACATTTTTAAGTTGAAAGGGATGAAACAATCATGACCTTTCATACTCGTGTCATCGTTAGGTAAGTTAGCAGCTTCCTGTGCAGGTACTTGTGGACTAGCACACCGAAGATCTGGGTTCTCTTTAAAGACAAAAATCATCTATAGATATGAATCCCTCTTCAGGGTCATGAGACAACTTTCAAAGTGTTAATGTTCATGAGAAGACGCCCTATTTTGAATTTTTATATGAATAACAATTTAGCATAAAACAGCTGGATCACCATATGTCATTCGTGGGTTGTTTGTTTTCATTTTAAGTTAGAGTAATACGTAACACTCATAAACGTCACACTTACAGAGAGGGAGCAGGGTGTCTTTTGAGACGCTTTTACGTGGAGGGAGCAGGGCCACTCTGGCCTACCCAGCGGCCTCTGTGGTGGCAGTGTAGCATCAAATGGCCTGTTACGTGATTGACTCTGCTCAGTTGGTCCCTTTTTTTGGTTCACTGAGGGCTTCTTCCTCCTGTCCTCCCCTGAGACCCTCCATTCTTCACGAGCCTACAGACACTGCCACTAGACAAGGGAACAGATCTTCCTGCCCCTGGTTTTATTCATACTCTTGCCTTCAAATCAGAGTTTAGATAAAAATCCCTTGTTTTAATTGTTTTCAGTTAGCTTCCTATGTTTGGAGCCGTAGATTTCTCTCACTTTGAAACATTCTCTTTGTTAGCAGTTAGATGCCTCATGAATAAGACTTGATTTTTTCTACTCTAAATGGATGTATTGTTTAAAAATCTAATTCGTTTGGAAGGGGCTGAAATCAAACATAGACACCTCATTCCTTAAGTGGCAGCTACTGTTAACAGCTGCTATATTAGTGTTGTATATACCATTAGTATATAATAGTGCTACATTAGTTGTCACCAACTTATTTCCTCTCTAAAGCATCTATCGAACCTCTTCTCTGTATAAGTGAGAATATTAGCATCCTTTATTCAGCCCTTCACCCCATGACTAAGATGACAAACTAGTCCTTATTTATCCAGTTTTAGGACTGAAAGCCCCATGTCCAGGAATCCCCTTGGTCCTGATGCAGGAAAAACGGATGTGGGGCGTGAGAAGGGCTTTGTCCTAGGCTTCAGCTGGGCCCCTGGGATGTGCCCCGCCAAGTGGGGGTCCTTGGCTTCACGCAGGGAAGAATTCAAGAGCGAGCCACAGTTGAGTAAATGTAGATACATTTAGAAAGATACATAAAAACGCAAGAGAAAAGCCACGAGGTGTGGGGGTTGGGTGCTCAAATTAGAGTAAAAGTAGGTACACACTCCATAGACAGAATGCTGGCCATTTCTAAATGGAGAGAAAGAGAGGCCGTGAGGGGCAGTGTGGCCCATTTTTATGGGCTTTGGTAGCTTCATATGCAAATAAGTGGAAGGACCAGTCTAACTAGCTTGGGAAGGGGCTGGGATTCCCAGGAAGTTGGCCATTTCCCACTCTTTGACCTTTTGTGGCTCACCTTGGGACTGCCATGGTGCCTGTGGGCATGTTATTCATCATGCTAACATATTACAATAAGCATATAATGAAGCTCGAGGTCTACTAACAGTTAAATCTCCCATCATCTTGAGCCTCAAAGCCTGCTGGGGGTTGAATCTTTCACCATTTTGATGTTAACTGCTGTAGCGTTCCTGGAATGGCTGTGCCCTGCCCCCTCCCTGTCTCAGTCCCAGGAAGGTCAGCCCTTACCTGTAACCCCACAATGTCCGACCGTAATGTTTACGGCATCATGGTAATACTTGCTGTTAAAGTGTAACTCTGAATGCTGCCTTTGTCTATGGATGTTTCTAAAAGTCAAAAGCCAGTATGCAAATAGGATTCACTATAATGAGATCCGTACAGAAAGAAATTCTGCACTGAATCACTGAATTTTGCTGCTTGAAAGAGATTTTTCCAACGGTTTCAATTCTTTTTAGACACTCCTCTGCTTCTGGGTTATGGTCAGCTCCTACTGGTTTTCAACATCCACGTTGTTCCCTTCCTTAGATTCCTGATTTCATTTGGTAGATTATTCCGTGTAAGTAAATTTTTATATATAATATACACAGATGGTAAGCTCTGTTACTGCATGTTTGGAAATGTCTGATTCTGCCTTCACACTTGATTGATAATTTCAGTCTAGATTCAAAATGATAGTTCCTCAAGTTTGAAGGCATTGCCCCTCTGATACCTACAATCTAGTGTAGCCAATAAGTCTGGTGTAGACTGATCCTTTTAACTTAGTTGATTGTGTATGTATGTATCTCTGTCTGTCTGCCTCTTTGAAGCTTTGGGGAATTTTTACTTTTATCCTTAGTTCAGATATTTCTCCAATGATCTTTTTTTCATGAACCACCCCCCCCACCTTTTTTTGGCCTTTATGATCTGAAGTTTCCTCTAGCTCGGGATATTTTCTGTCCACTAATGCTTACGCACTCTTCACCTAGAACTCCAGTGGATAGATTTTGGTCCTCCTGGAACTGATTCTCCATGTCTTTCATATTTTCCTTCTCTTTGTTTTTTGCCATATGTTCTGGAGATTTTCTTGGCTTAAATTTTGCAGCCTGCTAGATGAGTCTTTAGCTATATAAATTCTATTATTTAGTCCACTGAGTTTTCTGTTTTGGCACTTATTTGCTTAACAATCTGAGAATGTTCCCATTCTTGTTCTTTTTTCCATGAAAGGAGTGTGAATATCAATGACCATTACTTCAGCCCTTAAGAAAGTATTGTTCTTGACAGTGATGATCTGGACTGATAATCTTCTTGGATTGCTTAAAAGTTTTCTTTTCCAGCATCAAACACTTCTTTAATTTGTTAATCTGTAGATAGATTGTATTATTGTTTTCCACCAAAACTCCAGTTCCAACTATGTTACCTGTCTTGGTTCCTTGGGATAATTTAGGCTTCTTCTTTCCTGTGCTCCCCCACTGTTTTGGGATGTCTTTCCTTCCAGCTCCTAACTCTCCCCTAAAAGCTATTCTGATTGCCCCCTGCACCCCATTTACACAGAAGGTTCTGGGACATCCCCCTCAACCAGAAGGAGTCTCCCGTTTCTCTTAATGTTCACTGGTCTTGATTGAACTTTTCTTGCCATTACACCTCCTTCTTTGCTTGAGGGTCCCCACTGCTAGAGCAAGATTCCTGAAATGAAGGCAAATAAGGGTATCAAGGGAACAAGGAAATTCCCAGACACAGGAGGGAGAGGATGGGGATTCTAGTGAGCAGGTGGAGGCTGTCCCTGCCAGGTACCTTGTGTGAAAACTGGCTCATTAGTGGCTAGAGGCTCACGTTTCTACCTCTCACCTAGAAACTTAATTGGACTGAAACTTAATTTTTCAAATTATTGTATGTTCCAAAAGTCTTCTAAGTAACAATTAGTCAATAGATGACCAAAATAGAAACTATTAAAATTATCTTTATGTGACAGGGAACAGAATTATATAACCTGGATGCATTCCTTAAAATTTCTTTGTGGTTTGGCTCCAGTAAATTACTACTTTACATATAGCTTTTAAAATATATTTAGACTTAAGTTTAAAGAGTGAGAACCACTTGTGTAAACATCACTGAATACCATTCCTTTCATGAATGGGGTAATGTTACTTATACTCTTTCTTCACTTCCTCTGGAAAAGCCCATTTCTTTGGGGAGGGCTTTAGCTTATACTCACCTTGAAAAGTGAAAGGAATTCACCTGAGTGTGTATCAACTCAGCCTCAGAATTCTCACCATTGCTACTGAAAACTGCTTGGCCCAAATCTCCAAGTATGATTTTTAATTAGACTGTCTGTCTTAAAATAACAAATGCCCATACATATATCCCTAAAGCTGTAAATCAGTATGTTAAGGGGATTAGAATAACCCTTATTTTATTTATGCTTTAACAGAGCGTAATCCCTTCCCCTTTTTTTTTGAAGAGCAGTCTTGCAGTGAGCGTTGCAGTGAAGTGAGGCGGGAAGCGGTGATGAAGGACTTCCTGGGCTGGGCTGAGGGGCCTGGGCTCATCAGTCAGCAACGGGGGAACCTTTTGAAGGATTGGAGCAAAGAAGTCACATGATCACATTTGTCATCCAGATGACAGGGTGGAGGTAGGGTCGGAGGCAGACCAGAGGGGAGGTCGTGATGTAATAATCCATGTCATGAAGTAATGGAGCCATGGACCAAGGCAGTAAGAATGGTTCCTGCCCAGCTCCAAGTTTTTATGCTGTATTAATTGTGCTGTCATTAGACAGATTTACTGGTTATTTTGTGAACATTTAGCCCCTTTAGAGCTAGAAGGGCCC
Organism: Camelus dromedarius; assembly: GCF_036321535.1. NCBI lineage: Eukaryota > Metazoa > Chordata > Mammalia > Artiodactyla > Camelidae > Camelus > Camelus dromedarius. The sequence goes on along the minus strand of NC_087441.1, from coordinate 14,054,740 downwards.
TAAGAGATTCTTATACAGTCCTTTCATTTTACAAATGGTAAAACCTAAGGCCTGAAGAAATGAAGTGATTCCTCCAAGTCACGCAACTCATCACTAGCAGCACCTGGGCTTGGACCCAAGTCTGCTGATTCCAAAGCCAAAGCTTTTCTTGTGATGCTTCCCACCTGCCCTTCCTGCTCGCTGCTAGGCACAAGCCCGAGCCAGCATCCCCCTAAGGACCTGTCACCTGGTGGTTGGTGACACAGTGGGCTATTGACTGAATTACTGTTTTCTTCTGGTCAGCTCATGCCCCGACTCTTCCAAGTGCCTAATTCTAATCCTCCTCATTCTCCCCAAATGCACATCCTCGCCCACCACATTCAGAAGACAATCTTATCTCTTGCTTCCCAGAGAAAATAGAAATCCCCTGAGAACACTCTGGGCTGCTGCCTGCCATCACATTGACTAAGTCTGGTCTGCCTGCCCTTTGTTCTTATGGTGAAAGTGTCACCACTTTATTTAATGCTGGGTCCTGGGCCCTCGGTCCCAGTTCCTTCTTGTCTTTTCAGGGATATTTCTGATTATTTTCCCTTTTCTAGTATTTTCAACCATTTCTTCTCTAGAAGATGTGCCATGTCATCATTTATATATCATCTGGACTTTTTTCATTTAAAACCCCACTTAGAATACCTATCCAGTGAGCACATTTCACTCACTTACTTATTTGCGGACTATTTGCAAGTGGCCACCATGTGCCCACCATGTGCTAGGTGCTAGGCTTGCTGTCACGTACAAAAGAAAAGGGGTCTCATATGGTCTGATGGGAGAGACAGATGCTAAACGAGTATCTACATTTGCTGAACATTTAGGTTGGAAAGTGCAGTCTGCACGATTTTATGGTAGTGGGTGCTATATTTCAGGTTTTTCGTAGGTATGGTATTTCAGTTCCATAGTAACATTTGTGGCAGTGTGTTCTCATTAGCATATCTGTGCATTACCAGAGGACTGGCCTTTGCTTTCAGTTTAATTTTAATGTCACATGGCCAAACATCCTTGCTATTACAGGCTGTTGTACACACCCAAATATCTGGGCTAAAATGCACGTAAATCTGAATCTGAAGAAATGTTAATCTGCTCATGGAGTTAGAAACTAAAAACCATATATACTTATTCTAAATTAGATTTAGAATATTCTAGGGGAGGGATAAATTAAGATTTGGGATTAGCAGATGCACATAACTATATATAAAATAGATTAAAAAAAACAAGGACTACTGTATATCACAGGGAACTATATTCAGTTTCTTGTAATGACATATATGGAAAAGATCTGAAAAGAATGTATATATGTGTGTGTGTATATATAGTGTGTGTGTATATATATATAGTATGTGTGTGTACATATAGTATGTATGTGTGTGTCTATATATAGTATGTATGTGTGTATATATAGTATGTATGTGTGTATATATATAGTATGTATGTGTGTACATATAGTATGTGTGTGCATATATAGTATGTATATGTGTGTGTGTATATATAGTATGTGTGTATATATAGTATGTGTGTGTGTATATATATAGTATGTATGTGTGTGTATATATAGTATGTGTGTATATATATTATGTGTGTGTGTATATGTATAGTATGTATGTGTGTGTGTATATATAGTATGTGTGTATATATATAGTATGTGTGTGTATATAGTATGTATGTGTGTGTATATATATAGTATGTATGTGTGTGTATATATAGTATATGTGTGTGTATATATATTATGTATGTGTGTATATGTAGTGTGTGTGTATATATATAGTATATGTGTGTGTCTATATATATAGTATGTATTTGTGTGTATATATATAGTATGTATGTGTGTGTGTGTATATATAGTATGTATATGTGTGTGTGTGTGTATACACACTCCTGAAACTAACATTATAAGTCAACTGCACTTCAATAAAAAAAAATAAAAAAAATAAAATTTATTCTCAGATAAATAAATACTTAATACAATTTAAACTTACAAGGCAGATTGAAAAATATCCTAGTGGTTCTCTGTGAAGAAAACCGAAAATATTATGCAGAAAGAATCATCTGCTCAGTTCAGACTCCCGGGAATATTTTTAATGACATTCATATTGAGTTTGAGCCTTTTTAAATTAGCAAAATAACTGCGTAAGTACACGATAGGTATGCGATAGACAAGTTTAATAAGAAGGGAAACAGTTTTCTCAAATACAGATTTAAAATGACAAGGTTTCTTTGCAAGTGTCAATTATAACCCTCCCAGTTTCCTCCTGGGCTGCATAATACAATTTTAGCATATCCTCTCTTTTTAGAAGTAAAAGCAGTCTGCATTAGCAAAACCAAGTATTTCCAGGAAGTACCAGTTGCTGTAATGGTGGGGAACGTGTGGATGAATAAATCACTGTTTGGTAGAAACAGTAAAATGTTTTACAGGAAGTCTGTCCCCCATGTTCAGGTTTCCCTGAACCTGAAAGCTCATTGAAACATCCTCAAGGTGAATGTTAAATAACAACTCTATGATGTATTTTGTAGTTCATTTTTTAAAAAACTGATATATCAAAGCCTGTTTTTCTTGACTGATGTGGAAGGGTTGAAAAAAAAAAAAGCCTTCAGTGAAAGGAAATTACCTTTCTAAATATAACATTCTAAAGTGATGTAACAGTTTTTCCCTATGTTGCTTGAGTAAAAGTAGTGTTTTTTACAGAAGCATGGTTTTTAAAAAAATCAGTACTTACCATTAAATAAACTGGCAACAACAAATTCAAATTTCTAAAGCTGTCTCCCCAAATGTTAGTTTATTAAATAACTAGTATACAAAAGAAAGATGATCTCTTTGATTTCCCTTTACTAAAATCTATTTTACTTATGAGACAGTCCAACTTTAAAAACTACAGCCATCTGAATTCTGTTAATTTTAGGAAATTTCAACTAACATTGTTCATTTTCATTGCTTGCTAACACATTCTGAATCACTTCAAAGTTATTGACTGAGGTTGAAAGAAGCTCTTGGACTCTATAAAAGGTGTTGCTTATAAAATGTTTCTGCTTAGACATGTTTATCCATTTCCATGATTTCCTCCATTCTGTTAAGTACAGAATCTGCCCAAACTTTATAACCTTCACAGTCCCTCTCCTTCTCTTTATTTATGTCTGGACTTGAAGATCTTTGGAAAGTGCTTGTCTCACTCGTAGTATTCCTCTGCTGGTGTGCTACTAAGCCCCAAGTCTGAATATTCGAGTTATATTCTTTTCATGCTTTCAAGAGCACACTGGGTAACAAGCTGCCTCTGGGCATTGTTGCTGGCTAGCTCTGTGACAGCCCATCCCACTGACTGGAGGTTCCGTGAGGGTAGGAACTGGGTCTGTCCAGTCACTGCTGAGTCCTCAGTACCCACATCATTGGTGCTCAGATGTAGAATGCATTCAGGTCATTTTAAGAGTAACACAGGTTATTTGGATGATCGGAAAGTGAGTTAAGAAAAGTGTTGATGACTGATTTATAGCACTTGGAATTTAGCCACAATCCAACCTGTTGACTGGTATGCAGCCCTCCGAAGCCACCTGTCTTGGGCAGAGGCGTGGTATTTTGCTTTGTAATGTTAGTGCCTTCAACAGCACTTGAATGAAGGTTGTCCATTCAAGGAACATTCACATTCTTGCCCAGTGTCTCTTCCAACATTGGACAATAAAGGAAAGTGGTGTGTTGGAATCCCCAGTTCTGTTTGCCCAGCTTTTCTTATGAAGAGGCCAAAGTTTGCTGTAAGAATGAAAAAGAGAGGGACACACAAGGGAATATGAGGAAGAGGTCACTTGCTGGGACCACTGGTCGCTGATTAAGGATTAGAATTAAGGCTCCTTCGTCAAGTAATTATGCCACCTGTTAGTCTCTTTAAAAATATAAACAAGAAATGGCAAAGTCTAAGGTCTGGCCGTGAAAATCTGGTGTGCAGAGTTTTTATTGTCTACCTGCTTTTGGTTTCCTTTTTTAAAAATTCACAGCTAGCTTACCATTAACTGTAGCCTAGATTTGGGAAGCATCCAGTATTAGCCTAACGTATCTTCATGACGTATAAAGAACTTGAATCAGTTCTGCCTACACACAGCTGGTGTGTGGCCCCGTGGATCCCAGGAACCAGTACAACCTAAAGACTGAACTTGTCATTTCATCCGTTTTATTTACGTGCAGCCTGCAATGCCTGACGAGACGTGCAAACCCAGGATGCAACATCTGAATTGAGCAGGCGGAACCTTCACTTTGACAGTTTACTTTTTTCTAATGCATCTATTAAAATGCCACTGAAAACAACTCAACTTATTAAAAGTTGCTTTAGGTGTGCAGTTTTCCCAAGAATACACCTGCTTTGTAATATGAGATGTATTCCTCGGAGACCATGCTCTACTCATTTTATAACCTCCATGCCTGGCATGATGCCTGGCACACATCAGGTATTTACCATATAATTTAATCAAATTGTGGGTAAAACTAGTATATTTACTGATTAAGAAACCAATAACTATTTGTTATTGAAAGATTTGTACCCCTTTCCCATAGTCTCCACTTCCATTGTAGGGTTTTGTTTTTTTAAGTGGTTGAGACCCACTGAATTTCTTTTGAAACAAGAAATAGCTAATTAGAGATACCGAATTACAAGTAGAAATGGACAAGTTTGCAAGGAAAGCTATAGAGTGTCTGTCTTTGGAGGTCTCTATGAAAACAGAAATGTGTGTTTGCATTACTGTATATAAAATAGATAAAAGACAAGGACCAACTCTATAGCACAGGGAACTATATTCAATTTCTTGTAGTGAGCCATAATAGAAAAGAAACTGAAAATATATATATGTGTTCATGTATGTGTATAACTGAATCACCTTGCTGTACACCTGAAACTAGCATTGTAAATCAACTACACTTCAGTAAAAAATAAGAATAAAAAATAATAAATGAAAATAAAGAGTAAAAAAAAACTATTTGTACATAATAGATCCTAAATACTTATTGAATGAATAAAAAATTGAGTCAGGTATTTAAATAATTACCTGCTTGAATGAAAAATGTTTATGATTGTTTAACTATTTTTTAATTTTATTTTTTATTGAAGTGTAGTTGATTTACAGTGTTATCTTTAGGTGTACAGCAAAGCGATTCAGTTATACATATACAGACATAGCTATATATTTTTCAGATTCTTTTTCCATTATATGTTATTACAAGAAATTGAATATAGTTCCCTGTGCTACCCAGTAGGTCCTTGTTGTTTACTTTATATATAATAGTGTGTATCTGTTAATCCCAAACTCCCAATTTATCCCTCCCCTGTCCTTTCCCCTTTGGTAACCATAGTTTGTTTTCTGTCTGTGAGTCCATTTTTGGTTTGTAAATAAAACTTGTTTAACATTCTTATTCTAAAATGTTTGATCATTTTAATTCCCCCACTCCCTTCCCTCCTTGGTCAAACAGTGTCTACTGTGAATTCTGTAGCTAGTGGGGGTTTTTCCTTACGTCTGAACAATTACATGTACATATGGCATCCCAGAATCAAAACTTGGCTCTACGAAACAACTAATTAACTTTTGACAAGAAAAAGCTAGGAACTACTCTTCTTATTTTTGCAACTTTTCTGTATATTTCCGAATACATTTTTTTCAAGTTAACAGCCTTTCTGGAAAGAGCGGGATCCATTTTAAAAGGTATATTCTCCAATAATAACAAAAATTAAGTCCCTAGAAACATATTTGATGAAAGATCTTTATGAAGACAATGGAATATCTTTAACTTTATTGAAAGATACTTTTAAAAGATCTAAGTAATTGGAAGGGGTTAAGATAGTCATAGGTGATCTCATTATTTTAAAGATGTCAATTCTCCTAAATATAGATCCAGTGCAATCCCAATCAAAATGCAACATGTTTTTGGTGGAACTCAGGTTGATTCTCAAGTTTATACAGACCAAAGATCCAGAAACAGCAAAAAGAATCCTTAAGAAGAAACAGGTACAAGGATTTAGAGATGTTATTTATGTTGTTATAAATCCAAAGTGATTTAGACCCTTAGTTTTGGCAATAGGGATAAGTGACTAGGCTAGTAAAACAGTATTTCTGAAATAAGCCCACATTTCTTTAGAAACCTGATATGTAACAGAGCTGAAATGCAAATAAGTGGAAAGAATAAATTTATACATGATATTAAACAAGACACAAAAATCATTATACCACAGAGAAACGTATGTAACTGCATCATATTTAAGAACTTCTGTCTGTAAAAAGAGAGACTGAAGAGAAGCCATAATCCATAACAGGCAGATAGATTTACATGTTGGGAAATATATAAAGAACTCCAACAAATTCATAATAAAAATAATTCAGTAGAAAAATGGGCAAAATACATGATCAAGTTTTTCACAGGGAAGGAAACATGAATAGCCAACACATATATGAAGTTATGCTCAACTTCATTAGTAGGAATACCATTTCTCACCCATCAGAATAGCTATAATTAAAATTTTATAGAATCAGGTGTTGGACATAATGTAGAGCAAAAGGAACTCTCATAGATAGACAGACATACGTTGGATATACTGCAGGTTCAGTTCCAGACCATTGCAATAAAGCTAATATCACGATAAATCAAGTCACAGAAATTTTTTGATTCCCCAGTGCATGTAAAAGCTATGTTTATACTATCCTGTAGTCTATTAAGTGCACAATAGCATTATGCCCCCCAAAACCAATTTATATACCGTAATGTAAAAATACCGTATTCCTAAAAAATGCTAACCATCATCTGACAGCATCGGTTACCACAAACCTTCAGTTTGTAAAACACTCAACATGTTTGAAGTGCAGTAAAGAACAATAAAATGAGGTACGCCTGTACTGTGGGTGGAGTGTAAATTGGTACAATTACTCTTGAAAAAAAAAATTGACATTACCCAGAAAAAGGTCAACACATGTATGACGAACCACCGAGCAGTTCCAATTCAGGTAAATGCAATGCAGAAACATGAATACAGGGGCCCTGTACCACACTGCTTGTAATGGGAGAGAAAAACGGAAATAGTGTGCCTACCCAGGAACAAATCACAGTGATCAGGGAGATGAAATATGATGAATGGTTTCGCCTGATTGATGTTTTCCAGAGCATCTGGGCTGACATTAGGGCAAAGCAGAGGAAAATACTGGTGACGGTATTATTCGGCCCACTCGCAGCAGCCAGGTTAAGAAGGTTTGTATTACGCTAGCTGATGTTCCTGGCCTTTGGTCTATGAAGGAAATGAGGCAGCTCGAAGACTGCTAAGCAGAAGGGAGAAGGTGGTGCTTATGTTGCAGTGGACCCAGAGTCCCAAGTTACCTGGCATTCTCAAATCAGAATGGACAAATGTGGGATGGTCCTCCAGGATGGTAGGTGTAGGGCAGAGGCAGGACTCTTGTCCACATACAGAGATTCCTTTTGGATTTACACGATCAAACTGTGTATCCCCTCAAAAACACTCGCCTTGTTTTTGTCTACTTGCCCATCTATGTTACTGATTTAAGGAATGCTTTCTAGGTACTTATGGGAGGAACGCTGGGAGAGCTGCCCTTTTTTGGCAATATTACTGTTGAGTACACCGGCCTAAAGTCTTGTGATTTCTGGTAGCCCCTTTTGTGAATTTCCACCATCACTTTGTTTCTTCTATGAAGTCCATGTGTTTTACCCAAGAAATTAAGATAACAAATTTCATGCTTATGAGCAGATCTCTGGGGCTCCTGTATTTCATATAGCTGACATTTTAGGGAAACTGTTTATGCCTTGGTATTTGTTCAGTTATTATTATAAGTAGAAGTATTTCTATCAGACGTGACTTTAAATCGTTTCTTGTTTAAATCATGTCAAACTCAGAGCATTAAATCTGCTTTTACCTAGTCACTGGGTATTATCATCCCCCAAAGCTACCAGGCCTTTAATTTTGCCCTAAAATAAACAGCAAAGATGGTCTGTTTTGTGGGTAATTTTCATTAACATTCATTCTGGAATGACTGGAATTGATCCCACAGTTACTATGGTCTAAAATGAAAGGTAAGCTTACTTTAGACGCTGTAGCTGAAAAGACATGGTGCCATATTGGACTTGAGTCTCCTTTTTATAAAACCAGCCCTGACATTTTATTTATTTTTATTCTCAGACTCACTATAGTTGTGTTTTGCCTATAGAACTTATTTTAAACATCACCTTGCATGTCCCCCGACTATAAAATAAGTTTCACATTGTTCTTTGGCCAAAAGCAATAATAAAACATGACCCGTTTTATCATGGTTCAGTGAAGGGCAATTAGCATTTTCTTTTCAGAAATACAACATCAATGGCTATTTATAACATTTCCCTAACCTTCAAAAGTGTAGTAAAGTGTTTTGGGGTTTTTAAATACCAAATTCTATTTGCATCTAATGCCCTGAGTGCAATATATTAGTGGATTTTGCACTTAAGGCCGGATAATCAAATAGTCTTAATGTATTTTTTTTCTAAAAATTCTATCGTGAATTTATAGAACAGCCTCTAAGATCCTCAAGTATTCATCTATAAATAGCATCACTGATTGTAAAAGCTTCTTGCTGTTCTCATATTCCTATAATGGTACTTCACCTTTTACAGACCAAAAATATAAATTCATTGGTTTACCTTGTATTGAATTTCCTGGCTAGATGATGCTTGTCTTTTTTTTTTTTTTTCCTTTTCTAAAAAAGTACAGTTATAGTTTTCATCATTTCTCATGAGGAAGCCATTATCCTAAAGATTTCCTTAAATATTTTCTATATAGATTCTTTACTATAAGCATAATTTTTCTGAATATGATCTGTTTTCAGACTGTCTCCATTTTCATTTCTTGACAACTAGTCATTGCTACCACAGGACAGAAAACATTGCTTTTTGCATATTGTGTTTCAAATCATCCGATGGCACCTTTACTGTTTCCAGTGGGGTTTTGTTCTGTTTAGATATTTCTCTTGAGTTTTCTAGGTATTCAACCCTGCACCTGCTGATGGTGGGGTTTGGTCTGTTCATTTCCTTTCACTAATGCTTTGTGGGCATCTTTTATTTTATTCCTGACTTTTTGACAAAAATTGTTGTCTGTTGATTTTAGATCTTTTTAAAAACCATAGTGATCTTTCTAATTCTAGGTTACTGAGAGGTTGTCGGATATAAGTGCTGAGTTTATCACATGCTGTTTTGTCATATTTGAAAATATAAATATACGTTGATCTCTTGTGACCTATTGATAGACTGTAAGAGTTCTATTTATATAATATTTGTAGAATAAGCCCAGTTTATATTGCTGTGTTATTATTCTCATATACTAGAAATCAGGTGTTCTGAGCACTTTGTTTGCTATGCTTCTTTCTTGTTTATCTAAGTGAAGCAAGCCTTTTACTTTTTTTTCTCTCCTTTGTGTCTTATCAGGTTTGGTTATCTGATAAGCTTCACCAAACAAACTGGAGGGTCTTATTTGTTTTATATCCTGAAAGCTTTTTATATAGTTTGGGAATTATCTAATCCTTGAAGTAGACCATTTTTTCTTAACTTTTCAGCTGTTATATTTCTGGTTCATTTTTTTTAACGCTTTTATCGTGGTATGGTTCCTGTACAGTAATCTGCACATATTAAAATGTACAGTTGGATGAATTTTGATAGATGTTTACACCAGTGAAACCACCCCCACAATCAAGATAACTAACGTTTCCATCACTCCCCAGGAAGTGCAGTTTTCACATTCCCAGTTTATCCCTTCCGACCCCCTTTACCCCCTGGTAACCATAAGTTTGTTCTCTCTATCTGGTTCAGTTTTAATAGTTAAATATCACCTTAGCAAACTTGAGATGTTCAAATTCATTCCTAAGGATCTTTTTATTGGCAGTCTCAGCTTTTCTCCTCTCTTCCATATCTGTGATATATTCTTCTGATAATTCTAGTTTTCTGTTGGATTTTAAGACTAGATTTGCCTGAAATCTGTCTATGAGATATTTCATTCTGTAATAAACCAGTGACTACTGTTTAAAATATCTAAATGACAAATTCCCATTTTCATTTTTTTTCTGCCCTCCTAGGTTGTGTTCATTGCTATTTTAGAACTGAAGTTTAACTATGTAGTTCACTTCTTTGTTCTTTCCAACTTACAGGGGAAAAATTCCAGTTACTAGTGTCACAAGTAAAACTGCATTTCTTACTCCCCATACAAAATGAAATTAGCTCACTTTTCCATCTATCCCCACTCACTTCCCCATTTTTCATAACATAATCCAGGATTTCAGACTTATATGAGCCTAGTTATTACAATAAGGTTTTTATTAGACATGTTTCCAAAAATTTTGGAAGGTTGTACTCTGGACTGTTTTTAGAAATAATTAGTACACTCATTCCTTGTTTATGACTTTAAATGCTCACCATCAGTGCTACTACATGACTACTTTTTCATTCTTAACTTTTTATTTGAATTTATCCCTCAGTCAACTGGAAATATTTTCAAGTCACTTTTGTTCATAAAGATACCTAGCTGATACAGTTCTAGGCATGTTTGTTTTTCCAATATAACATGTGTGGTTCCTTCTTTTCAAAAACAGTGACCAGAAAAAAAGCAAACCCCAATTCTACTACCTGTAAGCATCACCCCCACCCCCACCCCCACCCCCATGAACTTCCACCTTCCAACCCCAACTGCTTTGCACAGATGGAAACTGAGAGGAATCACTGGATGCAGCCATGGAGAGGAACTCAGGGTTAGAGTGGCCTTGGCCTTAGAAGGCTGTTCCCATCCTGTGGATGACTTGTGTTTCAGAGATGAAAATACGAGGGCTGGGACTGAGTGAAGTCATCCATTCTCCTTCTGCTCCTTGAAGTTTTCTTTCTCTACCTGGTAGAGGACCTTCTCCTTGGCTTCTGGCCAGTCCTTGAACTTAGTTTTTAGTGCTACTGAAAGTTCGAGTGCCTTTTGAATTTGCTAAGTATTTCAAGGGAAAGGGAAAAATCAAGGATTGGATATCAGTAACTTTCTAATACCACAACCTGTGAGCTTTTTTAAAAATTAAATTGTTACGATTATTGCTATAGGTCTGTTATAGACCAGTAGGGTAGATGTGGCATTTTCCTAGGAAAATTATGGTCTTTTTGCATCTGGTCATCCTTTTGCCACTTAAAATTGGCCTGGATATCTCATCCATGTTCCACTGAAATCATTCTGGAAAAGTAATATACTTAAGTAAAAAGAAATTTATTGTTTGTGTTTCTACTACAGGTGAAGACGGATGTTAGTAGTCTGTGGATGAAGACACTGGAAAGGCTTCAACCATAAAAGTGAGCCGTTTTCATTTTTTTACCATTTGACTATGAAACATGTTAAAAGATGAATAAATTCATATTTCAGGTTTGTTAGGTATTTTGTTACCAGTACGCTCTGTGAGCAAAATTTTTCTTGGCTTACAAAGACATAAATAACAAACGGTGTAATCAAAGGGTGAAATAAAAAAGAAAGTGCATATTTCAAAATGCATGTATGACCAATAAAAATGGAGTCAGGAAGAGTCAACCATTGTGTGACCCAAATTGGAGTCATTTCTTCCCATTGGCCTTGTACTGTTAAGGCGTCAGTTTTTTAGGTGCTATTTTAAAAGCTTTTCATTGGCCAGAAAAGTTCTTCCTGTTCTTTTTAAGTTCCTGTTTTTCCTTCAAGCTATGAAAATCTCAATCCAATTTTGTGGTAGTAGTACTTGAAAAACCACGATGAATGATAAAAAGGAAAGGAAGGAAGGGGATATACCCTTTTTTTAAGGTCTGGGCAATGATTTTATTGTTTCTCCTTTCCTAAGTCCTTTAATTTATCATATTCTGACCACATTATAAGCTGTTTGTCAAGACTTGAAGTGTTGAGCTGACATTGCTCAATTACATAGCGAATGCTCACTAGAATGGTAGGAATGTGTGAAGAAACTCAGTCCTGCTAAGCATAGCATTTATTATTTTTCACTCATTTATACTTTCAATTTTATACCAGGTCTTTTTTTTTTTTTAACCAAACAGTAAAATAAAAATAAAATTACAGTATAAGTGCAACAAGGGGTTAGAGTTTTGTTGTCTTTAATTAGCAAAATAATCATGCTTTATTGTAATCATGAATATTTGATACACTGCATTCTTCTTCTTGAGGTACTCACAGTTATTACAGAGACAAATGGTATTTTAATGGAGTAAAGATAACTTCACTTGTGTTGAAGTTCAAGTTCATCGGTATTTTGCTAACTGGTAAAACAATGGTTTTCTTACCACAGATCTTCATTACTGGGAAGAAAGTTCCAGAAGTTCTTTTGCCTAATGTATGACTAGAATGCTGAGTAGCTTAAAAATGAAGCATCTGTGATCCAGAGTTGACTCACCCATTATGCACAGTACCTGGGGTCCAGCATGCTTTTAGTGGCCCACGAAAATGTTTTCATTTTAATTCTTTCAAAAACAACAAAAAAATGAATATAATAGTAGTGAATACATAACAATGAACCCACCCTAGATTGCATTTTTCTTTATACCAATGCAGTTGTAAAATACAACTTTTAATACTTTTTTTTTTTTTTTTTTATGGAGGAAGGAGCCAAAGTGCCTCAGAGCCCAAGAAAGGCATCACGTCCCCCTACCCGAGTCTCAGTCAGGCACACTCTCTGTATGTAAAAGATTCAGTCATTTGAATGCTTTTTTTTCCCCTTTTTTTTTGAAGAGGAATAATCATTTCTTTTTCAGAGATGATTACCTTCTCTGTAAATGAGTGCATAGACTTGTCTGCTCATCAGAGATACATGGTTCTGTCTCCAAAGAAAAAAAATGACGTATTGTTAGGTTGGATAGCTGTGGTTATTATGTTTCCCTAGAATAAAATAAATATTTTGTCCCCGAGAGATGCACTGATACCGTGTTTGCTTTGTAATATGATATGGATCATAAGGGAAGGGAAAGCCAGACCAGCGCGGGATTCTTTGGTCTCACTTGGGACCCACATTTCTGCCCGAGGGGTGTGAGTTCCAAGAGAACAGTGGCCCACCCCGCCTCCTCGCTGCTATGGGAGTCTAGAATTTTCCCTCCCAGTTCTTCCGTAGTTGCTGGTCTGTGTGACTGAGTATATGACATTTTCAGTTGCCACGACTGATCTGGTTTGGTTTGTTTCTGAAGCCGTGATCTAGTGTTGGAGAAAATACCTTTGTTAGTCCTCAGCTGCAGTGACCATAGAAATTGTGTGTAGAATATCTTCTGAAAGTCACTTGTTAATTGAAAGTAAGTATGTTGAATGTCTGAGGAACTTCTGTTTCAAAATTTGTGCCACTCAAACATCAGCTACCTGAAAGCCAGGATCTTCGTGTGTTTTGCCTGTTGCTCTGTATATTTCTAGGTATTTCTGTATACTCTAGAAAAAGCCAGACACAAGGGGAGCTCAGATGTTTGCTGAAAGAATGAATGAGCTAATTTCCTTCTTTAGGAAAGTCATGTTCCCCGCTCTGGGGGACTACGTGTCCAGGCCTCTGTTAGAGGTAATGATGGTGGGGATCAGACACCGGAAGGACCACTCCCCAGTGCCTGGAGGGGTGACCCTGTGCTGGTCAGCCTCCATCTCAAGACTCAGTTTACCCTTTCACAGAAATAAACAGTTGGGCTGGAAGGAACTTTTTTTACTTTTCTAGAACTTAAAACAACAACAGAAGAGGCATTCTGATGGCCTCCCCCACCTCGGTGGTACCCCTAGACTCCTCTTACCCCATGTTGCTCTCAGGCTGGTCCAGGCCACCCCACATTCCCCCAAAAGGAAAAATACCTCTGTACATTTTTTTTTTTCTGGTGGTGGGGATGGTTAATTAGGTTTATTTATTTATTTATTTTTAGAGGAGGTACTGGAGATTGAACCCAGGACCTCATGCATGCTAAGCATGTACTCTACCACTTGAGCTATACCCCCACCCCTATATTTCTAAAACAGTTGTTCATTTTAAATGTAAATATGTATAATTAAGTTAATAACCCCCCCCCCAAAAGAAGTCATGTTAAACCTCTGAAGTGTTCTGATATTGTTTGGGGTATATAAGTGAACTGTAAAACCTCTAGTTCTCAGACTAGCAAGTATCTGGGCATGTACACACAAATCTATATAGTGCATCAGCTTGAAATAATAATCTACAAAACTATAGATGAGAACTGTTCTCTCCAGGGTAGTAAGCCAGTCAATGCCACTGGGTACCAATTAGTCAAATTAAGCTAGGAAAGCAAGAGAATGCAAGAGCAAAGTGCGGCTCTCTCCAGCTATTGAAGACATAAGTCTGGAGGTGCAAACAGAAGAAATCAACTGTCCTCAGTTAGTAGTATTTGGTTAGATGGTCCTGATTTATAGAAATGTTTGAAAAATCAGCGGAGTATAGGTCTGTTTTGCAGTTTTTTGACCCTAAGGGAACTCGAATGTGTTATTTTTCTCTTAGTATGACCTGTGTTTGTGTTACTCAGCCTCAAGACTACATCTTTGCAATGCTGCTAAATATATGTATTTATCCAAACTCATATAAACATTTTTTTCTGAATAAACTTGCTCATACATTTTATTCTTGGTGCCATCTTGTCCAGGGTTTCACCTGCCCTTGTTCTTTAATGAAAGTGTATCAGGGGTGGAGGCTAGGACCGCACAGCATAGGACTGCCCGAGGAACAGAAAGATGCCAATTAAATGTTCCAAGACACACACCAGGTGCTGGGGTGCTCAGGGCATCCTGATCTTTGCTGTTCTTGCTAGCATTTTCTGAGCTCCACTACGTGGTCATGCTTTTCTCTGGAAGGCGTAGACATCACTCTAGTTTCTTCCATCCCTATCTGAGGGCTGTCACAGCCCTTTCATGAGCAACTGCAGGAGGCCCATGCACTGAGCCTGGCCCAGGTCAGTAGCTGCTCGGTGGCACCTCAAAAGTCCTGAAGCTAAAGGCTTTGTGGGATTGCAGTATTGGGGCTGATTACTCCTAAGACTCACAAACAATGCAGTGAAGGATGCTTAAGGAGGAATAGACACTGCCCAGCCCTTTTCATATCCCGTAAATGACCTTGCCACTGTGTTCCAGGTCCCGGAAATATCTTACTTAAGGCTGACAGATTTGTTGGAAAGCAGCTAATAGAAGAATTATCAGTGGCTACAGCATAAATGATTAACATTGTGAATAAATAACTCACTATATTGAGCTAGACATTGCTAATAATATACCCATCCGGTGTAGTTCTTGGCACCATGCTAGGGGACAGGGACTTAATGCAGTATGCGATCTTTAAAAAGTCTTTGAGATGCTTTCCTTCAGTTTCTTTCATTGCAAAACCCCCTGATTATCTTTTGGCATGGCGGTGTCATCAAAATAATGTTTTAAATGTATAATCGAAGATTGAAAGTGTTATAAGAACTAAATATAGTAGCAGTTACAAAAATATAGCACAAAATTACGCAGTCAGGAGGATGTGCAGACTTGACTCTCTGAGTGTGGGCCCCTCTCGTATTAAAAAATATCTCCTATGAAGGAGTTCTGGAGATGGACTGTATAACAGTGTGAATGTTATGTGTATTTTACTGCAATTAAAATTTAAAAAAAATTTAAAATATCTTCTAGAAATTTGCATGCCTTGAGCTGAGATAGAGATTGGACACCCTTTTGGTGGGTAAGGGGGTGAAGGAGGAAGACTTCCTCACTGTAGATCCTTCGTTACAGCTGGTGAAAGTTGTGCACATGGAACATATGGGTCAGTCTGAGGGGAGAGCAGAGGGTGAGGGACTCCATTCTTGAGAGGAAAAGGATGTAAGTTAAAAAAATTAAAAAGTACTTATTTTCTCACAAAGGGATGACTTTTAGAATGAGGACCTGGTTCCCATTCCTGGCATTGAGCGTGAGGGGATTCTCAGGACAGTATGTTCTCAATTTTGTGCATTTATGGTAATAGGTTTCTTTCAAAAACAAGGTGGGGGGGGCTTCGTGGTCAAGCAAGTTCGGGATTTAAGCAAGGTTAGTGATTCTTTCTTCTGCGAAGTCTTTACTATGCTTCCCTGAACGGTGCGTCTTCAACAAGGAGATGTTACAGGCAGGGTTTCCCAAACATTGCAAAAGAATCCCTCTCTTTCTCCACAGCCCCCACCCCGCCACCTTCTAGTTTTTTGACTTATTACCGTGTTGTTCTGTGGAAGGTAGTTTAGCAGATGCAGGTTTAAGGTCAAGTGTGAAAAGAGGAAGAGCACAAACACAGAAATGGGTTATAGGGAGAACTATAGATGAATTGAAGGTGTAGTTGTGACCTGTCCCTGTAGGAGGAGCCGGAGAGGACATCCGGAGCACAGAGTTCCATACAGTGGCTCCAAGAGCTCCATCTGGGTAACCAGTAATGGAGCCAGCCCTGGAGCTTGCCAGTTAGGGAGTCCCTCACCCTTTGCTCTCCCCTCAGACTGACCTGTATGTTCCATGCATACAACTCACAGGGCATCTCGAAGCATTCAGCTAAGCCACTGGCTCAGGGATCAGCAAAGGATGGCATTTGGTCTTCTGAAGTTCAAATGTGAAGAAAAGGTTCCTGAGATCTTTTGCTATTAAACTACCTCCAACCTAATAACATTTGATAGATTCTGATGGACTCCTTATGCAATACATTATTGGAAGAGAAGTAGCATGAAATGGTTTAGCATAGGATGTTATTGACACATCATTAAAAGTGATGTTTTAGGATGATCATTTGATAAATGCATGCCTACTTTGTGTGAAGCACTAAGCGTCACGACTTGTCGGGCTTGCAAAGGGACCATCTAATAGGCATGGAAAGGCCATCACGTGAAATCTCAAAGGAACCAGATGCGTTCAGTTGTGCCAGATCTGCTTTCAGCAGCTGTAGATAATGAATCCAGTGCCTGGAACAGACAGTTAGTTGTAATATTTGAGAAACCTGTAGAAACGCTGGACCAGATTCACTGAGCTTAGGAAGTCAGTAGAACAGAATCACCCACCGTGGCTGTAGGTAATCAAGGTCTGTATTCACGCAGACTGACGAAAGCCGACACCGCCTCTGCCTCTGTCTTGGCCCCGTGCTTCCTGTCTTGTTCAGGATCCCCAGCCATCGCTCTTTCAGCTGCATTTTCCAAGGTACGCATACTTCCCAGAAATCTGTGGGGTTTGCCTTGCACCATCATTCCTTTTCTATGCCATAAGGAAAGCCTGTTCTGGAAGAAGAGTACATTTGTGATAAAGACTGTTTAGAGTTAAGTCGGGTATTAAAGCAATCATTGTGTTTTTAAATTGAAAGACGCAGGAGTCACGATTGATCTTAAGTCCTGTATTAAGTAGAGTATTTTCTTTTAATATCCTTTGTCTTCAGAAATGTGGGATCTGGTTTCTTAAAATGTTGTAACTTCATATATATTCCTTTGATTTCTAAAGCACAGTCCTTCAAAGAAAAACAGAGTTTAGCAATTTCACAAGTCCTCATAAATGGAATATTGTAACTATCAGGCTCTTAGGCAAATGATTGCCAAATCATTGCTCACTGGTTTCTCTTTTCTTTCTAAGCCCTCTGTCTCATTTCTCTCTTTTCTGTGTTTTCAGTTGGGGATCTCCCAGTCACCTCTAAGGTTACATATTCCTAAAATTACATTTTAACTCCTATTTGAGGAAAGTGAAGATTTTTTAAAAACAATTCTATTGTGGTATAAATTCTGTATAGTAAACCACATATTTCAAATGTACAATTTGATGAATTTTGATAGATGTATACACCGATGAAACCACTGCCACAATCAAGATACTTAACATTTCCACATTCCCCAAGAGATGTGCATGTCGAACTCCCAATTTATCCCTTCCCACTCCCTTTACCCACTGGTAACCATAAGTCTATTCTCTGTGTCTGTGAGTCTGTTTCTGTTTTGTAAATAAGTTGTTTTTTTTTTTTTTTGACTCCACATATAAGCAACATCCATATGGTATTTTTCTTTCTCTTCCTGGCTTACTTCACTTAGAATGATGATCTCCAGGTCCATCCATTTTGCTGAAAATGGCATTATTTTATAAATGAAGATGTTTTTGTGCAGACTTATCAAGTGCACATTTGACATCTCTCTCCCTTCCTCCTCCACACACCCACCCCAGATATCTAATTTGTCACCAAATCTCAATTAAATTTACCTCGCCATCTGTCTCATCCCTCCTTTTCCATTTCCATGGCCTTCATAAAGGGGAAAAAAATGAACACTACACATTTTATACTTTTCTTATTTCATTCTTTTAGTCTCATGCAGTTATTATCACAAACTGGACTTCACAGGTTAGGAGACTGAAGCTCTCAGAAATTTAAGTTATTGACCAAAGTCACACAACCAGTAGTTTTGGAAACAGGTCAAGTTACAAATACCGAAGTACAACTCCAAGTCCAAGTCCATGGTCGTCTTTGCTGCCCTGGAGTGTGGAGTGCCTCCTGCAGCCCAGCCATGTCGCGTGCCTCCGTGTTACCATGTTGAGTCAGAAGAAACGGATTCTCTTTCTCTCTGGTTTTTCCGAATGCATGAACCTCCAGTTCATTCTGTCCACCAGCCTGGTCCACCCATGGTGTTGGGTTAATCATGTCAGGTGTCTAGTCTAACATTCGCAAAAATATATTGTTGCTTGCCCCATAAGCTCCAACCTGTTTTTCCTTTTCATCTTTAAGTCACCTGTTCTTTTGGAGTCGCTGTGAGGGAAGCACTGTGGGCTGTGAGGTTGCCTGGAGCTGGGCATGCATCACTGCTCACCTCCTTCCCAGGAGGCTGCGGGCAATTTTTTTTTTTTTTTTTTTTTTTTTTGCCATCCTCATCTGTAGAATCCTGATGGTAAATTGACTTCAGATGAGCTGTGGGTGCAGCGAGTGTGTACCATGCCAGCTGTAGCGAGAGCCAGGCAGGCTCTCAAATGGAGCTGGAGGGCAGTTGCAGTAATACTGTTATCTGGACCTTATCCATCCTCTTAAACTCAGTTCAAATTCCTCCTCCTTTATAAGCGCCTCCGGCCTGATTTTATCTGCCTCCTCCTGTGTCAGTTAGCCTCAATTTTAATTATGTAGTGCCTCTTGACACTGCTTTGTGGTCTTAAAAATCCTTCTTGAAATGCCTTCTTGAGTGTGGTTAATTCCTGCTCTGATGGACTAAAGTAATCCAAAGGCAGGACTAGATCTTAATGCATGTGACATATAGTCTGGTATCTGATATATAACTATTCACAAATTTTTTTGACTCAAAATTAAGAAGGTTCACACACATTCAGATGAAACCAATCAGCTGTGTTGATTTTAAGTATAGAGAGTTTCCAGGTAAATGCCTCCATCCACGTGATTAACCCAAATTTCTTTGTTCATAGTTCTGAATGTGAAGAACACTGCAGAGTAAATTTGTAAACTCCAAGAAATTTCACTGTCTAATGTTTCTGATAAAATTGTCTTTTAAACAATCTTAAAACATGACTGTATATATGGTCATGTTTTATTTTCTTGGAGTACCTCTAAATTAGGAAATACTTTAATTTTCTCCATAACTTATTATTTTCTGGGCAGATAGAAACATTTTTCTTGGGCAGATTTTCCTTTTTCTTCTTTGCCTCTTCAGTCCAGATGACTTTTTCTCCCCTCTCCTCCTGGCCAGGTTTTCCCTTGGGAGAGTGTGGTGGGGAGGATGAAGAAGTAAGCCTGTGAAAGAGTGCCAGGAGATCTCTTTTAAAGATAAAAATGCGGTGCCACTTTTAGACAGAAGGAATAGTTTTGTTAATTATGAGCCTTTCAGCTTTATTTAATCACCCCATATTCTGAGCCAGTTTTTAAAACTCTGTATTTATCATTTTAACTGAAGGTCTGAGGAGTCCCTCTTTTGACAATATAAGTGTGGGCGAAAGAACAATTATTTGAAACACATAGGCAAGTTTCACCTGCCAAGGTGTGTGCTCCATCCTCACATCACATTTAAATGCATTTGCACAAAGTCTGTTTCTAAGCAAAATATATAGTACTAATTTTGGCAGTATTTTGCCTATATAGAAAAGTTATTTGTTGAAATATTTACTTAAGTAAAAAAAGTCCCCTTGGTCCGCAGGCTTAAAGCTGTGAAATGGAATTGTATGAGATCCTTTGGAATCTCCCCAGGGGAATGGCGTTCTTCCTTCTTGGGGTCCAGGAGGTGGGGTGAAGGGTTGGAAACCGCACCCCCTAGCTGTGGAATGCCCAGCTCCGGGAGTGAATTCTTTTCTCTGTGCCCTCATCTCCCTTGTCTGTCTGGGAGGCAAAGCTAGATAAGGTCTCAGAGGGTGGAGAGGTGCGGGCTGGCCCAGCACACACCAACACTGGGATCTAGCAAGATCTCTCTCTTAGCACGAGGAATTTTCCAAAGAACATTTTCAAAAACTCAAAAATTCTAGAGAGTATTTGAACATTCAAGACTAGGATTCTGTAGGGGAAGATGAGGAACTAGTAAGGATTCAATCAGTAAAACCATATGTAAACACAGTGTACATTACATGCAGTCAATCTTCAATTTCAGCAGGGTTGTTTTCCAAACGTTCATTTGAAAAATATTTCAGAGTGTACTTTTTCCTCATTAGACATAAAGCTGTGCGCGGGACGCCTTCAGGCAAACAGAGCCTGATTAACCCCTGCTGCACCTGAAAAGCACTTCAGGCCATCTGGACGGCCAGTTGCAGTTCCTAATATTCTTCCCCACTGTTCACATAAACAATTGAAATTCCAGTATCTGTGGACCAACCTCATCTCCTGGCGAACATCTCCCAACTAGAGAATGTGGCATAAACATTTTTATGAGGCCACGTCTCTTGAAATTGGAGTTTAGAGATTCACGTATTAGCTGTAAAACTATAGTAACATGGAAATGAGTAATGGTGTCTAAGAATGAGTCAGCAGACCTTCCTCAACATATCAAAGCAATAACAGAAGCGTATTACAATTCTATAGCGCCTTAAAGTTTGATGTATTTATAATTTCTGCCTGTTTTCGTTTTGAAACTCTGAGACCCAGGCATTCTTATTTACTTAGTGCAAGAGCTTAGGTGGAATGCTTTGAAATGAACAGTGCGATGGGACCTGGTATACTGAGGGGAGTTGGGGGAGGCTGTGAGAATGATGGGCTCTTTGGGCCTCTTAGGGGAGGCAGGTGGAGTGAATAATTCAAAAGAGTGGACTGTAGAAAGGAGGAACGTATCATGATAGTCCTCCTCTCTCGTAATCCCAAAGTGGGAACTGGCTGGTTATGGTAACACTAGGTTGAAAGAGAGAAGAAGGGAGAGGGTAAGGAAATCTTTGCCTTTCAAGTCATCATCTTCCCAGTCAGGGTTACCCCCTGGTATCTTAGACATATTCTTCCATAAAAACACTGATAACCTAGGGTTAGATCCCACATTTGAGAATCATTATGGGTTAAAAAGCTTTTACAGGCAGACCTGGGAACCATATATACCATTAGAACCTGGAACAAATTTTCCTGTTGGAATAAACAGCCATTTACCAGCAGTCTTTTGGAACGTGCTCCATTTTAAAACTGGTTCTGCCTGTGTGTATAGAGTCGAGTGAGCCTGAGAAGAGAACAGTAAAACGCCGGATTCTCATGGTGGACATAGGGCTTTGTTTCCTTTGGAATTCAGTGGACTGTTGTACTTTTTTGTATACCTAGGGGTCAGTCTCAACTGTGTGTTTCTTAGACACAAAATACAATTTCTAAGTTTGCCAGGTTTATGATTTTTCTGAACACGAGTTTTCCTATCTGAGGAACTTTAAACACTTACGAAAATAATTATGACGCTCATGGGGTCACTTTAGAATACAAAAAACAGATGGTAAGAGGTTCGTTGACATGACCAGCTGACCTGCTGTGAGATACTGAACACTTTAATTTATTTTTCTTCCTCCATGATCGTACTTCTGAACATCTTGAAAGACATCCAAGGAAACTTTTTCTTCTGATTATTTCCAACTACTTCTTGGAAGTTCATTCAGACTTACAATTAAACAAATCATCCATGCTTTTGGAGCACCAATTTAAACATCAAATGTTTACAGTTTTATATGGAAAGAGGATTAATTATCTCTCCCTGCCACCAGGCTTTAGCCTTAAAGGCAAGCTATTTAGTTTTCTTGTACACTGAGCAGTTGCTCCGTAAATGGGTTAAATAATATGGTATCTTGGTTCAGAAAAATGTGGTTCCCAAATGAAGCATTTAGAGAAAATGATGAGCATTTTCTAATTTTGGATTTATTTATAACAAATTGAGGACTTACATTCTGAATGATTTTTATTTTAACAGATCAGTGACATGTTCAGGAAGAAAATACTGGAGATATGTAGGCATCTCTGAAAGTTCTTCACATTTCTTCACATTTATTACATCTTTTATCTCCCACTCTTGCATCCTCAAGCTTTCTACTTTCACTGCTTTACTAGTTTTTCACTTTATTAGATAGAACATTTTCAACTGCGAGAAAGACTGTTACTCAAATTTGCTAACAGAAAAAGAAATTACTGAACTACTCTTGAGGAAATGTGCCCTTTAAGCATTATTGACTCAGTGACTCAGGAAAACATCACTGAAGATTTCGTTTCTCCCCACCTTTCTGCTCCATATCTTTCTTGGCTTCTTCCTCAGGTAGGTTCCCCTAAATGGTCACAAGATGGCTGCTAACCACAAATGGATTAACAGGTTCCCTTGTCCAAATGCACCAGGAGAAAGAAGGGAACCTCTCCCCAGCCATGGAATATAAGTCCCTTCTTCCAAACTGATGAGACCACTTACATCATGGAGAGCAGTAACAAGACTAAGAATGCCATGCAGCAATTGGCTTATTAATCAGGATCCATTGGTAGAGTTGGGGATGGGATCAGTTGCACCTATACCACATGACTGTGAGTAGAAAGGACAAGGAGGTGGATACCTCAATAAAACAATTGTTGGGAAGGAAAAAGTGGAGCATAGATACTGGGATACCAACAATGCCCATGATAGTGGGACCATTGTACTTAATTCTCACAGCCTTGTTTCTAAATAAAACGTAGTTCTGAGTATAATCTTTCCATCCCTGGCTCTTATCCCTACATACTAATGCAGACTGTCCGTACTTCTACAAATTTCCTCAAGTTATTTCTTGGCACCTTGGAGGGAGGGGGAGAATGTCTCATATTATGAAAAGTTGTGGTATTGTCTTCATCTTCTGACCTAAGTTGCTGAGGTCTCCTTGCCTGGAAGTTGCCTGCAAACCAGCCAACACTGTCATCCAGAATCACTGAAGCACAGGGGCCAGCCTGGCCCAGTTGGTGCTTTGTTCTTTGGAGCATGTGCCAGAGTCATACTATATTCTGTGCAGAATTGGGGCAGATTCTTCTAATATCTTTTGGAATTTAAAGTGGAAATTACTCTGTTAGAAAATACTTTATGGCATTCTTCTATCTTTAGAACTTAAACATAAACTATTGAGATGAGGCCTGAGGACAGTAGATCAACAACTGAGGATGGCTTCCAGGCTTCTGACTTGGACAGCTGGGTGGAACTAGGCTATAACCAGAAGACTAGGCTTTTTGTGGTATTTAGCACCCAAGTTACATAGATCAATGTAGGCAATTTTAGAACCTATTTATCATTTATAACGTTGTGTCTATGGGGAAGTGAGTCTTCCTTCCACCTTGGCAGCACTCTGGATGAAAGAGACAAGTAATATAAATCAAAACAGGCATATAATGTGGAAAAATTGTATTAAAAGTGCCAGATGTTTCACTTTCTACAGTCCAGTGGAGCTGTGGTTGTCAGAAGTAAGCCAATATATTCAGATTGGAATATTCCCAAGAGAAAAAAGTTTAGGAACAAGGGTAAACTAGGCCTTCTTCTCAACAAGCTACAATCATCACAAGATAACACTGGCTTTCCTCTTAAAGGGCTTCTGTGTCTGGCTATGTCCCGCTGAATCTCTTGTTTCTCCTCCATCCCATACACCCTCTGCTACGTCTGTCCATTCACTGCTTACTTGTGTCTGTTTGTCATCTTGCCCCATTCCTGAAATGCCCTTCTTCTCTGCTTGGGGCAGAACTGTACCCTCCAGATCACCAATAAACCTAGTATTTTTACCCCTCTCTGTGCTCACCTCAGCCATAACTAGATGCTAATTTTAGACATTGGAAAAATCTAGTCCTAAATATCTCAGGTTGCTTATGAGAAAATTGAGGCACAGAGAGAGTCGGTGTCACCACCAAATTTGCTCAGCAGATTTGTGTCCAAGACTGAACTAGAATTAAGATATCTTGTCTTCTAGCCCAGTGTATTTACCATCATAGAAACTGCATTTATCAAATCCTTTAGTTTTTCCACAAAGAGGGTATGTAGTGGATACACACATACACACAATTTTTTTTAAACTGACGAGCAATAAGAAAGATGGGATTTTAAATTGATTTGCTGTATTAGTCTGTTTGGAGCTGGGAATGCCAACCATTTAAATCTTGCATGAAAATCAAGCCTGTTTAAACATATATTAGGACTGGGTTTGTATCACTTTTGGTTACCTAACTACTAAGACTTCAGGATACTAGCATCCCCAAATATGTGATCACCAGACATCTAAAATCTTGTATTGCTGTAAACATGACTTTTTAAAAGAATTTCCACATGTGACTTTATGAGTGTCTAGTCCTTGACTAAAGATCAGCACTTAGAAAGCTGTTTGTTTCTATTATCTGTTCAACCAAGTATTTGTGTTTTCAGCAAACTTATAAGAGACAGCATTATGTTATCTTAATGTGACACTGAAATGGGGTTTGGGCAGAACAGACTTCTGTTTGTAACACACAGTCTAACATTATAAAGTATCTCAGGAAAGGGTAGTTTGAAGCACAGATTTCAGTGACAACCTCCCATAGTATCATTAATTTTCCTTGTTCATAGCAGTCTAGTTTTTCCTGTTTGCAACAGATGTGTCTAAACAATGTGTTTTGTTAACTCAAGCAGAAATATTTTCCTCTGCTAAATCACCTGATATCACCTGGTTTTCCTTATGCATAAGGAGTGTATGCTGCTTGGGAACATTTAGAGAAGCTGACTTCAAATGCATGGAGAGACAGGAAGCAGTGAAAAGCACAACTGACCCTCCTTTAAAACTAAAGGTGATATTAAATCCACCAAGAATAACAAGTAAAAACACTATTTATTGCTGTCGAGTGCTACCTGCCCCTTGAAAAGGTTTTGTGGTCAATCAGCAGGGATAAAAGTTTTCAAGACCTCTTGTTTATTTGTGAGATGTGTGTCTAAAGAGCCATAAAGAGAGGAAGTATTTGAAGACTGACTTGTGTACAAGAGTGGCTAAAATACTGACATACAAATTGGTCTTTCCAATTAGATTCTACAAGCGTACTTGTTCTTTTTTCAGCTGGTTGCTGTTGGGTATGGGTATCAGCAGGGAGGCTCCCTGCCCACATACTGAGATGTCCTGGTGCTTCCATACCTGCTGAATGTGAGCCTCACTGCATTCTGTACCTGCCAAGAGAGGACATAAAGCATTGGCTGCCCTTCCTGTAACTTTCCTAAAAACAAAACAAAGCAATTATCATGGGAGCATTAAACACCAGAACACCTTCTAGACAAAGTGCAAAATGATTTGGTTCTTTATGAGTCCCTCAAATATTTTTCAACTCCCTATAGTCTAGTTCCAAAAAGGAATTATGGTTTTTCTCTGAGAGCCAACAGTTCCCTTTGTAAATTTCTGGATTTTTTTTTTTTTTTTGGTGTTATTTTGAGTTCTTCTACAATAAAATTTAATGGTCCATTTGAGAAATTGAACCCGTATTGAGCATAGTTTCTATTATTGGGTCGTTGGAGGAGATTCTTGAGTGCTAAACTCTTCTTTGATCTGTTGGGACTCACGGGTTTCCATGGAGTCTGGCTGGCTCATGACCAAGTAAGAATTCAGCATTCCTGTCAGCTGGGGTGCTGTGTTCCTAATCAGGTCTGACCTGAAATACTTGGACAAAGGACTTTAAAATCAGAATGCTTTATCCGTAATCCTGAAAGTAAGTTGATTGTTTGGAGGGGAAGAATGTGGTAAAGGTTTAAAATCCTGTATTTCTTTCACGTATGTGCATTTTGATTTGTTTCTGGAAAAATATTTTAGTCTTTTGAGGACCAGTCCTCCTATTTTGTACAAAGTGATACCAAACAGAATGTCTTATTTGACCTTAAATGAAGATCAAATGAGAGTCAATTTATTGTGACCAATCTATTTCATACATCTGGCAGTGATCTTTTTATTTCATGGCAGCGATGACTCAAAGCAATTGTTAATCCTAATTTATTTTTAAACATTTTAACTTCATCCTTCTTTGCAGAGCTTCTTTGTGTCTCCCCCACGTAGTTTTGTAGGATGGCTAAAATAAGATCACTGTAAATACCGACGTTCATTTTTTAAAGTCAAACATTTGCACAGCTACACTGTGGATTCAGGAAAGACAAAGGGAGACTTCTGACTGAGAGCTGGCCCTCAAATAGAGGGTGATGGGAGCCTGCAAGGCGCGTAACTGTAGTGAGCTGGGATGTGTTGTTATTGTACAAAATGAGTAGGTGCAAAGAGAAAAAAATATGACTTTGGCCTGGGTGGGCGGCGGTTGAAGAGGCATCTGAGACGGCATTTGTGCTCCTACAGAGGACATTCTCCAACCTACTTTGATGCCTGACTCCCTTGCAATTACTTCTGCTTGAGTCCACAAGGCCTTATTAGTTAAGAGGAGAATTAACTCTTTAGCTACGATGTCCTTTGGGGGAAATCTTTAGCTAAATCACTTTGAACACTTTACTTGATGTCAAAGTTACTTGAACTATACATTTAGATCTTTTCAGTGAAGCAGTTGAAAAGAATGATTCTTAACAGTCAGCCGGGTTCTTACCAAAGGTGTTCCTCATGTTGACATGGCGCTAACCCGGATTTTGACCTTAAAATGTATTTCTAATTTCCTTTTGAAACCATTCCTGAGATTACTAAGGGATTTTTGTATTTAAGGAAAGACATAGCTTTATTAATTTTTATCCTTGCTCCCTCAATGAAATACATGTTTATTTTTCTTCATAAACCCCATGGATTTTTGATAGAAACATCAAGAAAAAAAATCATCAAGAAAGAAATTTTATATAATGTTTTCACATGTGCTTATGTTTTCAAAGTAAATAAACAATGAGGAATCAATTTTCAAAGATCAGTAATGTTGGTGGTGTTTTTCTAATAAAAAAATTGAATTAAGTGGGCTCACTTTTCATAACCTCTTGCTAACTTATTTCATTGACTTTATAAGGAATACGATCCACTTAATCATATTTTTAAAGATGTGTATAAGATAAATGTTGGGTTTCTAATGAAGAATAAACCCAGGAGCAAAGCACAGAGCAGGAAGAATAGTACAGAAAGGCAACATTGAGGAGCTGAGCGGGACACCACTGAGAGCTACACAGACCTGCTTCTTACTCTCCCAGACCCCCCAGGACCGGGGCCCCCTCGGAGTTATACAACATGTCAGTCCTGGAGCTAAGGGTTATAAAAAATGTTTTCACATTTTTGGGTTCATTCAGCAAACTTTGGGGTTCCCTAATTATCCTAGGATTGATGGGGAAACCCTGGATCACACAGTGTTCATAGTTAAGGAGCCTATGTATTGTTGACCCCAAATAGTAGCCCATTTGGCCGAGGCAAATGGCACAGTGTCACAGCCCCTATGTTGCTGCTTTCACCCCCGTCTTAAAGCATGCTCCTTTAAAGAGGAGAAGGCAGAGCCATTATGGGTAAGAAGGAAGCAAAGCCCCAGTCTGTTGAGAAGTTGGTCGAGTCAGGAGTCTTCCCCCATCTCATCTACTCAGTCTTTCATGTAGTTGGCACTTAAGGACAGGCGCCATACACCAGGCACCGGAGCGGGTGCTGAGGATACAGTGGTGAACACGGAAGTGACACCTGCAGGAAGCTAGTGGATCTGCTGGAGCTGAAAGATAATTGTGAAGGCCATCGTAAGAGTATAATTGCACATTGTGGTGAGTGCTATGTATGGAGAGAACAGGGGACTCTTAAGGGAGTGGATTTTCATTGGCAGGAAGGCCTAGTTGGACGAGAATGAATGAAAGAATGAGTGAGAGGCTAGAGGCTGGTGAGCAATGGGCAAGTGGCAGTGAGATGGGGCTGGAGAGGCAGGCGAGGTTTGTATCATGCATGGGGTTGCAGGCCATGTTGAGGAGGCTGGCTTTTGTTTTAAGCAGGGGAGTGATGTAATCCAGTTTAGTTTTTTGAGGGTTTGCTCTTTTGGAAAAGAATGAATGGCAGATAAGAGTGGAAAGGGGAGAAGCAATTAGGTGGCTTTTCAACAGGCTAGTCAAGAACTGATAGTCCCTTGAACCAATAGGATCCCTGATATTAAAGAAATTACCCTCCAGTGCACACAAACGATGTGCAGATGTTGTCCTAGAACCACTATTTAAGTAATGGGGTAAAAAAGCATGCATGAGAGCATAAGTCTTTAACCCTTAACTAACTCACCATTTATAAGTGGTGCAAGGACTCCCTCTACCTGGGGTCTCTCTGTACCGTGGAGAAAACGAGAGCCTGATTCCAGCGCTGCCCACAGGAATAAAGCCATGTTACCAGGTGCTTTGCAGTACTATACAGATTCTAGAAATGGCTGCTGCCGCCTCTGCTCTCCCGTTTGTTCCTTGAAGTTCCCAGGGGAAGCCAGAGGGCATTTATAGTGTTTGTTCATGGACATGAGTGAACATTAAAATTAAGGATGATTTTACAATTGTCTTAGAAGTTGAACCCTTTGAAAA
Organism: Camelus dromedarius; assembly: GCF_036321535.1. Lineage (NCBI taxonomy): Eukaryota > Metazoa > Chordata > Mammalia > Artiodactyla > Camelidae > Camelus > Camelus dromedarius. Next base: position 14,025,870 of record NC_087441.1, on the reverse strand, counting down.
GATCTAATTAGATCATCTAAAAGATCATTGTAACTATACGCCTGTATTAAATTGAGGCAATATTTCACAAATAGTAGTAGCATTTAGGTGAAATAAGAGAATACAGAAAATTTTAAATCATTATTGCTTTGACACTTGTGTAATATAATCAGTATAAACTTTTTAATGTATAAATAAAAGTAGTAAATTATTTATATATAATGTACATACATTAAATTGACAATAACGTGTAAGACATATTTGAGGAATGGTTTCAGTTATTTTAAGTATTACTAAAGCATTGATGTATAATTTCTTCAGCTATTTGTTAATGTGCTATGATTTTTTCCTTTGAATGTTATGATAGAAAATCATATCAAAGACTTTAGAATTAGAAGGAATTTTAAAAGATGAATAGGTATAAAACTCCTTTTTCTTTTTATAGAAGTAAATGACATAAAAACATTCTCTTGTAATGGACTCAAAAAAAAAAAAAAAATCCCACTCTACCCCTCTCCAAAAGAGAAATACAGGAACAGCCCAGAGTGAGTCAATTTTTAGTTGGTAATTCAAAGAATAAAAAAGAGGAAAAGGTGATTATTTATTGTTTTCTTTGTAGATGTTGAATTTCCCGTCCACACAGGTAACTTTGGCATGGAAGAGGGGCGAGAACGCCTCACGTTTCCAGTTCGGGTGGGAAGAAAGCATGTTGAGAGAGAAAAAGGAGGATAACTGGTCCCTTCTGCTGGCCTCCCTTCTCCTTTAGTATTTCTGCAGGTAGACTCACAGCATGCGTGTCTGCTTCTAACTAGCAGGGAATAAATAATTCAGCATTTTCTGCTACATATCAACTCTGCTTATTTTCCCCCTCAAATTACATACTCTGGCAAGATTTCTTACTTGTTAAAGCATTTAATTATTGTGTTTGGCAGTCATGGTTGGTTGCATTATATAAACAAATGCCTACTTCAAACATCGAAACTGATTTTTTTTCAAAGCCTGCCAGAAAGCGAGACTATTTGATGTGCACTTCGAATGCTCTATTTCTGATTATATAATTTAGGTCTGGGAATAGGATTTTGGCATTTGTCTGCAGCCCTTATGCCATAGAAAATTAACCTTTAGCATCCTCTTTAAAAAGGGCAAATCATCATGGATACGAGTTCCAAAAGCATTATTAAGGTAAGCGCCATTCCATTAAAGGATCCTTTTATCTTCAAGCATATGCAGATTTGTGCGGTACTGCATTATTTTTAAACATTCTGTGTCATCTGTGACCTCTGCTCCCCATTCTAGTCAGTGTTTAGATGAAGAGCTTGATAAACAAAGCTAATTTTCTTCTGCCTGTCTGTAGCCACTGCTTGCGATTGGATGCTGAAATATATTCAAGAACACTTCTCAGGGCACCAGACTCATTCAAAGCATGTATACATCTGTAGTCAAGTAAAACTCAGGTAAACCAAAGCCCTTAATAAATTTTTTTTCCCTAAATTCAGTTTCTAGAAGAAACCCTCTCTCCCCACTACAAAGTAGTTAGACATGAAGAATTCATTTAAGGAAAACAGGTAAACTTCCTGAAGTGCGTTGGGCTATGGGTCTCCATTAAACCCACTCCACCATCTTTTCTTCCGAGTCTGATGTGGTGCCCCTTAGACAGTTGACCCTGAGGCAGAGCAAGCATCTGAATCATCAGAGGAAGATGAAATCATAGTTTGGATACAGTACTTACTGAGGTGGGAGCTTGTATGACCCAGTTTACAAAAAAAAAATAAATAAATTAACAAGGGTCGAAAGAGGTTCTTACTGTTAACCCTAAAGTGACCAGAAAGTTCATTTGAGCAGAACTTCTCATCTCTTGAAGAACTGAGATCATTGCAATTTTAGTTAATAACAAAGGCGGAACTGAAGACCTCAGAGGCCAAGGCCACTTCCCCGACTTTCCCAGGATCTGCTTGCTCCTGGAAAGTTCTAGAAGTTCATCTGAGAATGATATCCACCAAAATGAGCGGTGGAGAGATGGCTGGGTTCAAGCTCTCGTTACAGATTATCATACAACTATGTTTATGGAACCTGGGTTTCACTTTTATTTCAAATTGCATGATGCTAGATCATACCTCACTCCTTTCCTAGAAAATGTACACACAAGTTGGCAACTGTTCCGTATTTGGAAATGTGGTGGGGATCCCAAAACTTTTGTATGAATTGATGACGTGGCCTCACTGAGAAATACTTAATAATCACGGGCAACCTTTGGGGAGCTTACCACGTGCTGGCAGGCAGTGCAGGGTAAGTGCTTTGCAGGCGCTTTATGATTTCCCTGATGCCAACCCCCCCCCCCCCACCGCCCCCGAGAACAGCTCCTGACAGCTCTTCCTGCTTGTTCTTGTTCCCTTTACTCCACTTTCCATTATGTGCTTTGGGAACTTTCCTAAGGTCACGCAGCTCCTAAGTGGCGGAAGCAGGACTCACACGCAGATCTGTCCAGCACCACAGTGCCTGCCTGTAACACATGCACTTTCTCCAGGGCCTGTTCTCACACAGGCTCCTGTGTTCTTGCTCCTTTTCTTCTTCTTTCTTTCATGCTTTCCAGGTTGGGGTGGGGGACTGGGAGAAAGGAAGTCTTACCCAATAACCTCATCTTTCAGTTTTTTATATTTCTAATATATTAGGGGTCTTTTATCTTCTCTCTTTATGCAGACTTCATCTGTGTTCTGTTTAACTTTAGTGACATGCTAGAGCATCTATAATGTGTTTAACTAGGTTCTCAGCCGCTTGCTAGCTGTGTGAGCCCATGCAAATTATTCAGCCCTTCAGAGCCCCAGTTTCCTCATCTGTAAAGTGGGTATAACAGTACTTATCCTGCAAGGTGGCTTTATGTAAAGCATCTAGCCTGGTGCTGGGGTACCCTCTTGCTAAGATAGTTGTATTTTAGCCTCTTTGTCTTTGATGATAAAACTTATTTCCCTTACTGGAAAATGAAGCACAGGGATTAATTTAAATCTAAGATGCTAAAATTAAGTAGCCAGAATGAACCTACATAAATATTTCTTGCAGGTATCATGAGTTAAAAAAACCCTATAAGACATAGATGAATCGAGTAAAACCTAGTTAAGTTACTAACCACAGGATATAATACAAAAGAAAAAAATCTCTAAGATTTAGACCACATGCCATAAAAAATGCATATGTCAACAAACTACCAATGAATTAAAGAATTATGGATTTTTCAGTAGCGTGGTTTCAGCTACAAAGGGGAAAATTTTGTCGAAAGAATTGAAAATTGAAAAGGGAAAGATGGGAAATGTGTTTATATAGAATTTAAAACCTCTTAAAACTAAAGCAGCATGAAAGCAACAAAATGGGAAAATATACATAGCCAAAATTAAAGACTTGGTAGCACACAGATGGATTTATATAAATGTGAGCACAATATCAGATTATAACTAAATAAGCAGTCCACGGGTACATTCAGCCATTTCACCCAAAATAAGACAAATAGAACACCAAATCTGTACATTCTATTTCAGTAAACTTTAAAATGAATTTTACACCTACCAAGCAAACTAAAGTCAAAGGCCAGATCTGGAAAGATTGTAGGGAAAACAGATATACTCATGAATTATTGCTGACGATGTTTATTGATTCAGTCTTTTTGGATAAAACCCGGCAGTGCACAGTAAGAATTATCAAAGTCTCGCTCTTTGAACCTGCAGTGCTCTTCCTGGGAGTTTATCCCGAGGATAGCATCAGATAAACACTCATTGAGTAACTGTTAGAAGCTGTGAGAAGCAGAGATGAAGGAGATAGATGCTAATCTGAAGGAGCAACTAATGCAGTTTAAAGGCACTAAAATAGTACCTGTTCAAAAATGTTTTCAAAGGATTAATTATAATGGGGGGAAAATACAGGGTAGTTTAAGTGTCTGAAAATGGGAGAGTCATCATTTCCCTGAACCACCCACCACCCCACGACCAAAACTCCTCTGCTCTTTCGCATGTACCTCTCTGAGCCCCAGGGTCTGAGCCCCTCCCTGACTCCCCTCTCTCCTCACCCCCAAGCCCATTGGATCCGTTCCCAAGCCACGTGCATCCCCACTCCAGCTGCCTTTACCCAGGCTGCCATCCTCTCTTTCCTAGTTGCTCTTTATCTCCTCACTTGCCTTCTTACTTCCTCCAACTTCATTTAGTGTCTTCTTTTCCAAACGCAGATCTGATCGTGGTACTTCTCAACTTCAACCCTTTCAAAACCCTGTTGTTGCTTCAGGATAAAGTCAAACTCTGTTAAGATATATAAGGCTTTTCATGGCCTGGTCCCTACTTACCTCTTAAGTCTTGTCTCTTGTTTCTCCCCCTCTTTACACACACACACACACACACACACACACACACAGTAGTTTCTGCCTCACTGCATTGCTTACAGTTCCCCTAATAGGCACTCTCTGTTCCTGCTCCTCACCCAATCCTGGAACTCCAGGCTGGCTGACTCCTATTTATTTCTCTTTGTTCTTCTGGATTCACATCAGATATCATCTCCTCCAGGGACATCTGAATGATATAGGCCCCTTATGACAGAAACAGACGCAGGCTAGGTGAGGAGGCCCGCCTGTGCTCACAACACTGACTACCCCTCATGTAGAATGGTGTCTTTATTGAGAAAGAACTTCTGAAAATTCTGAAAACTCCTATCTGAACAGTCTGTTTCCCATTTAACTTGAGGCAAAATATCATCCCGCTTAATCTTTATAGGGTTAGTTGTAATACTACCTTTTATACTATTTTATTGATAGTGGTAAGTACAACCACTTAAAATTATGTATAAGGATTGTATTTCTTCCCTCACTTCCTTGCTATCTGCAGAAACAAGAACAGATTTCTAGGACTGCCAGATTTAGGAGCTTTCAACAACCACAGCAAAAGAGGGAGGAGAGCGGGATATACCTCCAGTGGAATTAAGGGGGAGGTTTAGACCACCAGGAGGTAAAAGGGAGGTCACCCAAGAAGGAGCTGACCTGGTTAAAGGTGCATCTCTCTGAGACTGCCCAAGTCCCGTTAACTGGAAAGTCCAGTTCATCAACTCTTCATCAATTAAAAGCCTAATATCAAATGTTTTCAGCACGAGTAAGAAGGGCAACCTTATAAGGTCTTTTCAGTGTGTTCCCTTGTCTTTAATGTCAGTAGTATTTTGTGACCCTTTAAATGTGGTTATGAGTATTATCTGATACTTAAAGACCAAATGTGGCAAAAAAAAAAAAAAGGCAAATATATTTTCTTACTTTTTCTTGTCATATATTTTAAAACTGCTTCCAATGAATGCCTAAATTGAGGGATGCCTGGACAAGCTTTAATAATTCTATAAAGTGAGCATGGAGACATCTAACTCCTTATGCCATTAATAACTCTCCGTATGTAAAGAGGAATTATTTTTTAACAGAAATAATCCATGTTAACTTCAGATGCGATAGTAAGCAGAAGTTTTTATGTTAGGTTCAGCCTGAATTACCCATCTCGACCCAATCTAATTGATGTAAGTGGTAGGAATTAATTTTGTGCAGACAGGGATAAAGACTAAGCCAGGTCAATCAGCGCCTTGTAATTAATCCACATACTCTTTTTAAGAGAGAGAGAGAAATGTTGGCACATTCCCTGGTTTAAGGTTATGCACCAATCCAATATAGAGTTCTACAATTTTATAGGGTTCAAATTTCAGGATAGAATTACAATTAACAAAGGTTTTGCTATAGCAGATGGTTATTTCCAGCTGCCAAGTGTTGGGGCTTTGTTAGGAATCTGTTCTAACCATCTACGGGCAAATGTCTGAGTATATGAATTAAAGACAAAACATTTAGGTGCCTTTTAAATATGATTTGAAAACCTGGACTTTTTCCTACTAGGTTAATACTGATACTGAGTACCAATTAATTATAAACTGGAAATCAGTCTAGACATATCACCTTTCATTTCTGAGAAAATAGATAATAAACCCCAGAAAAAAGGACAAAAATATTAATAATTTTCTAAGGCAACATGTTAAACACATTCTTATGAAACTGCATATGTAAGTGAAGGTGCCACACTAATGGATGGCAGCCCTGTCCTACTTTGACATAGAGGAGAAAAAAATACATGTGGAAATCATTTTTGCTGCACATTAAGGGTTTGGCATGAGAAGGCTCCATTGCCTTTTCTTTTTTTTTTTTTTAATCATATTAAGATTTTTCTTCCAACTGATAATTTTTTTAAACATTTTTATTGATTTATAATCATTTTACAATGTTGTGTCAAATTCTAGTGTTCAGCACAATTTTTCAGTCATGCATGGACATATACACACTCATTGTCACATTTTTTCCTCTGTGATTCCCTGTGCTATACAGTATAATCTTGTTTATCTATTCTACAATTTTGAAATCCCAGTCTATCCCTTCCCACCCTCCGCCCCGCTGGCAACCACAAGTCTGTATTCTATGTCTATGAGTCTATTTCTGTCCTGTATTTACGCTTTGTTTTTTTGTTTGTTTTTGTTTTTGTTTTTTAGATTCCACATATGAGCGATCTCTTATGGTATTTTTCTTTCTCTTTCAAAAATCAAAATCCATTGCCTTTTCTTTATTTGAGTTGTGTTTTTTTAAATAATGTGCACATTTAACAGCTTTTAATATATTTTAACCTAGGTTTTAATCTTAAAATAAATACCAAGCTGCAAAGAGATATTTAGTCATTTGTTAAACTACTGAGTTTTTTGGCTACTTTCAGAAATATTGATAGGATTTCTAGGGGCACAGAAGATGTGAATCTTAAAACAAAATAGGAGGCAAATATAGGCAGCTCACTTTCCACCACAACGTTGTCTTTGAAGAATCCATATAATAAAGTAGATCATGTTTTCCCATAGGAATGTTTTTATAATTATAAGCTACTTTCTTTACTAGACCTTTACATCTAATTAAAACAATAGCATGTTTGTAAACATTACAACTGTGATAGAAGTATCATGCACACTACCAAAGTCCCCCGTGCACTATAGTTGTTCACTCATTCATTCAACAAATGCTCCTTGAGTATGTACTGTGTGCCAGGCACTGTTCCAGGCTCTGGGGATTTGAAATGGGAAAAAAAATGGCTCCCTCACCCTCATCAATATTACAGAGTAGACTAGTGGGGAGGGAGATGACTAGAAACCAAATTTTCACTGCAAATTATAAATGCTAGAAAGGAAAAATGCAGGCATTGCCTTGAGGAGGTGATACCTGCAAAGAGCACTGACAGATCAGTAGTAGCTTTGGTGGGAGGTTGTTTATGGCAGAAAAGCAAAGTGGGGAGACCATGACTCCCTGGAGAAACTTAGAGAAGAGCAATGGGACTGGAGTGGTGCAGCAGAGAAGGCCATAGGGTGAGCGAGGAGGCAGACACTGGACATGCAGGGTGTTAGAGGCCATGTCAAAGATTTGATCCTTGTCCTCGAAGAAATGAAAAGGCATTTGGTTGATGGGGTAAGGCTGGGGTGATATCAAGATCTGAAATTTGTAAAGTTTTTGGCGTGACAGTCCTACACCCTCCAGAGAAGGTTAGGAGAATATTATACTAGTGCAAATGACAGGTGAACAGGGTAAAGACAGAGAAAAGTAAGTGACATTTGAGAGAGCATTAGGAAGTCAAAAACAAAAACAGAAAAAAACTAGAGGTAGTAATGATCTGACTACCTGGAGTGAAAGTGGAAAGGATGGCTCCAGAACATCAGGCTGCTATATCCACGCAGATGATGGTAGCATTCAGCTTCCTGTGAAATCTCGAAGCTGAGACATCAAGCAGTCACTTGGATATACTGTTCTGTTGCTCAGGTGTTTGGGCCAAAGATAAAAATAAGTGGGTGGTCCTGCAAAGGAAACTGGAAAGGAATGTCAATATAGTAGGAGGAAAACCAGGGTAATAAGAGAGCATCGTGGTCCCCCAGGGAAGACAGTGCTTCAAGGAGAAGAGAGTGACCAGAGCGTCAGGTGCTGCCAAGCAGTTATAGGAGAAAGAGACTGATGAAGACCAGTGGGATTAAGCAGCACTATGCTGCAGAGAGCTGTTTTGGTGGTTGGAGACGGTGAGGGGAAACTAGAGTGGAGGCAGTTGGGACAGAGATGCAGATGAGGTACAGATGATCCATTTGTGAGGTTTACCCTTGATGAGAAGAGAGCTCCAACTGGAGGAGATGGACACAGGGAGAGTCAAGGGAACATCTTCAACGGGCAAGTCTGAGCACATTTTCCTTCTCGCAGGGCGGATAGACAAGAGGTGCTTTTGACAGCTAATGAACGTCTCTAGACAGTGTGACCCACTTGTGTATGTGAGACTCCAAATTCTATGTGAATTTACAGATACATTTTTCAGGGAATAGTTGACATTAGCAGAAGCCACACGTGTGTTGATCTTCTCCCCGTGTGGGACCTCTACGATGCTGAGGACCATACACATGGCACAGGGGGGTTAGGTTGTCAGGCTTTGTTGATTTCGGTACAGCATCCAGTTCAGAGCCATTCAGCTCAGGCTGTGGTTATCACTTAGAGCATCATCATTTTCTTTTCATTTTCCTTTGCTTTAATACTTTGTAGAATTTCTTTCATGTTCCTCATGTCGAGGACTGTGCCAGCACAAATAGCTCCATGTCGTTCAATTTCTTCTTGGCCTTGTGTTTTGTTTTGGTTTTTTTGTTTCTTTGTTTGTTTGTTTGTTTTTAGTTTCTCTTTTTTAATGGCGGTCCTGGGGATTGAACCTAGGACCTTGTGCATGCTAAGCACGCACACTACCACTGAGCTGTACCCACCTCCCCTGCCTTGGCCTGGAATGCAGAATGGAACTCGGAGCAGCTAAGCAAGTGCTGCCTGGATCAGCCCGGCCATAATGATTTGGTGTTCAGCCACTTTGGCAGTGCATGAAGCACTTGCTGCCTCGCGGTGTTGTTCCAGCCTTGATGTCTAGAAAGCCTGTAAACACAGACTCTCCTTTCTCTATAACTGACTTTTTCCCTAGTACACCTGCTTCAGAACCCTGCCCTGTGCAGGTCATGGTCAAGGTCAGGCAGGGATAGCCTGCCTCCAAAAGCCCCGGATGCTAGCCCAGCCCGCACTTCTGAGGCCACCCAGCTACCTGCTTAGGGGGTGACGCCTGAGCCCTGCTTGGGAGGCCTGATGACTGCAGGCCTGACGCCTGCAGGCCTGACTCTCTTGACAGAGCCCCTCACCTGTGGTCAAAGTCATCTTCAACTGAGTCAACTGGCAGAGTCAAAACTGCATGTGGAATAAGGCTTAAAGTTGCTCACTGGGTCACCAAAAGGGCCAGCTGCATGACTGTAAACAGCCAATGGTGGCACAAAACAATTTGCTGTAAATCACCAAAGAAACACCAGTGGCCCACATTCAGTACAGCATCTGCCAGAAGCATCAATCTTCAGGAGTTATTTTGTTCCCCAAATGCCACGTGCAAGAGCTGATCCACCAGATGTTGGGGTTTAGGAGGAAAGGGCCACCAAGACCCTCTCCTCCCACCAGAGTTCTGAACCAACTTGAGAATTTGAAACAAAGGAGACTGAACCACATTTACTGCTGATAAAGCCAACATTGGAGATTGCGTCTTACATGTGCAGGCAGGTGAGCATCCTACTACTAAAGTCAGAATCAGGAGCCTTCCCACCAGTGGGCTGAGCAGGGGCCAGCCTCCCCATGCAGGAGCAGAGCTGTGTGCATCCCACGCGTGGCACCACCAGGAGCACCACGCGCTCCCTGTTGGGAGCTTCTGCCAAAAAAAGCCAGAGAGTGGGGCTAAATTACCTCTGCCCAGTTTTCCCTTCCACATTTGCCAATCTTATTCCTGAGTCCTGCCCCCAGGAGAAATGTGTGTGAGGACTCAAAGAGAGGCCCGTAGCTCTGGGAACCCCACCCAGATGGAAAGAAACAGCAAGAGCCAGAGAGAAATTCTCCATGTAGCCAACCCTCCATCCCACAGCTCTTTCCTGAAGTTAATAGTAGGAGGTCAGATACTTGCTAGAGATGGAAGTCATTCTTAGTTCTGATGGCTCAGTGCATGTTTTAGCCATTGACAACCTTATCATCACAGCTTGACGTGCATTTATACAATCGGTGTTCGCTGAGAGCCCGCTGTGTACCCAGGACCACATAGGTCCCAAAAGATTACAAAGAAGTGTGTGGCCTGATTCGGCCCTCATCCTCCATAGAAGGTGGGCGGGGACAGTACTTATGTTTCTGAAGTTTAGAGCATAGTCGGTAACTCAAAGTCACCTTAGGTTAGAAGCAAACCTCCGTGAGCTGAACTTTGCCGTGGGCCGTATTGGCCTTTACAAAGCCTTCAGCACAGCTCTGGTTTTCTAGATGTCCCGTCCAAAAAAGAGGTGTGTTTCCTTCCTCTGTGCATCCCTTTTCGTGAGCAGAGGGGGAGAGTATCTTATAATCAGACTGATTGCGGGGAAGATGGGCTCGAGAGGGAGCTGTTTCCCTTTGCATCTGGTGAAGAGCACCCTCGGCCCTGGCGGCTCTCTTACCGGAAGCGCCCGTGTAGGAACTGGAAAGGGTTGGGTTGACCTCCATGGGCAGGACATTACTCTTCCTTCCCTTCCTGACCATGTTTCCCAGAGCGGTTATGGTCATTACTCAACTTCCTGTCGGGGAAAACCTTGGCTACTGAGCGTCCACCTGCTACAACCAGCAAACTAAGGCAAAGTGTTCCAGGCTGCCATGAAACCCACACCTTGAGTTCACACGCAGACCACTTTATAGTGGGATCTGGGGCCTAAGACATCTGAAGCAAAGATGGAGCCATTCTTTGTAGGGTGGAGGGGAACAGAAGCTGCTGCCTGGGCCATCACGTTCTGGGCCAAAACATTACAGGCAAGTGACATGTGGGGACTCCCAGGGGGCCTGGGATGGAGACAAGACAAGGTGGTGTCATGAGATGGCAGCTGCAGCCAGGGTGGCGTTGGGGGTTGTGCAGGCAAGGGAGCCTCACGGGAGGATGACGGTATCAGGCCGCCCGACTGGTGTGGAGATGAGGGGTAGCCGTTGCTGGGTCTTCATCCAGCAGTCTGAGAGCTGGTCACACACTGTGCTGGCCACGGCGGTAATAAAGGTGGTGGTTCCTGACTTCAGGAAGCCCACAGTCAAGTGAGTTCATTTCTTTATACCCTCCTTGGATCAGTTCCAGGCTGGCAGTGTAAGAAAACATGGGGAGTGAGGGAAAATGCAGGTTCCTTGACACTGTCTCAGACCTGGGGGAGCAGTCATTCCAGGGCGAGCCCCAGGATCTGTATTTTACAAAATGTTTCTGATGCACGGTCTGGGAGCAGCTGGCCGAGTGGGACAGAGGGCTGTTGCAGTGGAGTGTGATGATTGCTGTGACTGTGTGCTCGAAGGAGCCGTACGGATGTGGAAAATTCACGTGGGGAGGGCCTGGGGAGGTTATTGGAAGTATCTGTTGGCTCCATTTACCTACTTTCTCACCCATCTCTGTCTCACCTTGGTGGCTGATAACAGCAGGTGTGCAGGGTCCTCAGTGTCTGAATTGGGGCAGTCTGCTGTGCTTCTGGCCTTGATTCCTGTGCTTCCCACCCTGGACTTCTGATGAGCCCACTAGGGATAGGTGCCTGTTGTCTGCGGGGATTTCAAATACGTGGCAGCAGTAATGATGGAGCCTCAAAGAAGAGCTCCATCTGGGGGACATTAGTAGTTCTGTCTAGTCTTCAGAGAGCTAATCCTTTGCTTTCAGCATCACTGTGTTATCTCGGCCACCTCACCCTGAGGATGGGGCCAGGTGGCTTCTGCTCATCCTGATGGATCCTCTCCTGGGATCCCTACCATCCTACGTTCCCAGCCCACCCAGTCTCCTACAGCTGGACACAGAATTCCCATGAGAGGTCATCCAGGATAAATGCACACCCGTGTTCCCGCCTCCTGAGGAATTCCAAGTGACACTGGACCATCCTAAGATCCCTGCTTAATCCCTTGCCTCTAAGCCAAGATCAGATCCCAGGTTTGAGTATCTGGCTCGCCTGTTGCCTTGATGCCACCCCACTCCCACAGGGAGTACCCCCAGCAGAAGGCAGGTTCAGCTTGTCTTAGTGACTCTCGGGGTCCCAGGAACTGAGAGACTGCTGAAGGCCACTTTGCCCTTTTCCCTAAAGGGCAGGCAGCATTGCTCCCTGAGCAGGTCTCCCCTGAACCCCAGCAGAGCCCAGCTCGGACCTCTGTGGTGGAAGGGGCTGCCTGTGGCAGAGGGGCCCCCAATCCAGTGAGGAAAGGGAGAGGTGCACTGCCAGGAGGAACAGGACGTGTCCCTCTCAGCAAATGCTGCCCCTCCATGACCGCACACTGTGCCCCAGAGGTGTGCCTGGACCCTGTCTGAGGGTGGGGTGCAGAGAGTAGAGCCGACAGCTTCCTGCTCTTATACCATTTCAAATTCCCATCCTGCCTTTCTACCTTCCCTCCATCAGCCATGACACCAAAGTTTCCTGACATCTTGGACAAGTCAAAATAAGGAGCAAAGGGGGGAAATTTCAACTAAATGAATATGTAAAATTCATAGGTAATGTGTAAATGTGTCCCCAAAACACTGCTGCTTTTTAGTGCAGTGTAGGCTTTTAAATATATATATATGTATATATATATATAGTGATGCGTATGGGGGAATTTGGGAAATTTGCCCACCTCCTGCAAAAACAACCTTGATCTTATTAGATAATTAGTGTAACTGAGGAAGAGAGGAAAAGGGTGAAGTCGGATAATGGATTATTCCATCAACTCCATCTGCATAACCCACAACAATCATAAGGACAGTAAATAATATCAAAAGGCTCAGATTGCCTACAGTTAATTCAATCCTAGTACCACCCAGGCTGAATGAATGTAGCGGACCATGGGATTCTAGAACTTTCTACGTCTTGCCCCTCCCACAGCTTTAATACAGTTATGAGTCTCTAACCAATGTGCTCCTGGCATCCTGACCAGTAGGGGGCGCTTGTGAGCAGCGAACCATATGCCCGGACGGTCCCACCTACTCAGTCTGAGGCAACTGAGGCTAGTTCAGCAGGAGAGGAGAATTAGGCCATCAGAATCAATTCCTTTTTAAAAAGGTTTTGAGCATTTACATGGTTGTGAATTTTTCTGAAAGTCCCTTAATCACTTTCCTCATCTGCAAAAGCTGATATAATTCTGTAAATTAGAAATACTTTTCATACACTGTAAGCAAATTCTGTTTAGCTAGATGAATGGTTCTCTTTGGAAAAACAATTGCCCAAAAGCTGTACCAATTCAGGAGAGAAAATAAGCTGGGAAAAGAGAGATACACAGGTACGTGCCCCCTACCTCCACACACACACACAGTCATTTTTAAATGTTGAAAAATTAGACTTTACTTCCTTAAGTAAAAAATGAAGAATCCAAATAAAGAATAAAGAATCCATATAAAGGAGGTTGGCATGTCTGTAATATTGACCATCTTCTTCTATTGATTGACTCTGTTCATATCCCTCATTTTTGTTTTTGCTCTTGTCTGCTTTTGCTTATCTCACCCCACCCCCCAACTTTCCCTGGGCCTCCGGAGGAAGGCCTGACAACACAGGGATGAGCATGTGGGTGGAGGACGAGGGCGGCGGAACCGCCCAGACCTGTCTGCCTGGGGTGGAGCACCACTGCAGGTGGACCTGATCCTCCCACGGCGGCAGCCTGACAGGGCAGCCCCTCCTGGTCACCCAGCAGGGCCGCGGCCACCTGGGGGGCATGCTGTCCACAACCATGGTGGGGGCTCTGGTCAGAGGATGGAGGAACCGAAGCTCTCCTCGAAGGGCAGAATCCAAACTTCTTGTTCCTCAGAGCCAAGCTGGAGTTCAGACTCAGGGTATGTGTGTGACTCTGCTATGACTGTATGATTTTCTTTTTCACGGGTTCAGGAAGATGAAAATGATCTTACAAGCTTTTTCACCCCCTTCAAATAGAATCAACAAATCTAAAGTCTGCTTTTCTTCTCAGCTTATTATAAATTACGGCTAACTCACTCGTGGGAAGTTTCTTTTCTCTTTTCCTAATCAAAGACATAGGGACCTTTGGTGGTCACAGAGTAAAAGATCATTATCCCACCTCAATTTCCTTCATAAGCTTTTATTTTAAGACATAATCCTCATTCTGTGGTATGTGTATTTGACGAGTAAGACAGAAAAGACTTAGTGGCTTTTGGCAAATTCTAGTGTAAAAATCATAACACTTTTTTACCTCTGATATGGGAAATGGTAAAAGTAGTTAGTTTCTGAGTTTCCCCACGAATTATTTTTATTTTCTGTTACTATTGTTTTGAAGGAGCAACTGAACTCGTAACCAAAATATAGCTCTCCTGTTGACTTAGTTCAGAAGGTTATCATGGCCTCTTCTGACCTCATTCTTTTCTGTCTAGACCTTGAATTTCTTAAGGATACTTAGAAGGGAAGTCTTTGGTCTTGCTGATGATTGACCTATGAGAGAAGCAGGGCTAAGCCCAGAAGGAGTCAACTCCCAGGAGTTTTCCGAGCTGGCCTGCTGCCGCTCCAAGTGCTTTATCTGCCCTAAGAGTTTCCTAAGCAGTAAATGCAAACTGTTCTTTCATTTCAACAAATATGTATTGGAAGCCAGAACGTGCCAGGCATTTTTCTAGATCCCGGCTTGCTCTGGTCTCTAGTTAACCTATGACTGAGAGGTGTGAAAACGAAATGTGATTCGTTTTGTTGGTTTCCAACCACACTTTTCTGGCTGGCTGTACTCAAGAAGAATCAAACCAAGAGACTATTGGGAAACTGGCCTGATAAGTCTGTTCACGGCAAGATAGTCAATTACTTATTGAACCAGATATGCAAAAGGTAGACGGCTCTGCTGTGGTCTAAGCTGCCAAAAGTCTGTGATCAGTGGTAACACCTGGCGTTCAGTAAGAAGTGTTTCAAACGTTGATCACCTGGTCTGCTCCCAGCACATTTGCTTCACAATATTCAGAGCCTTACAAGATGACAAAGTGATATGCTAACATGGGAGGGATTTTTTTAATAGCTTTATCGAGATATAATGTATATGCCGTACAGTCCACTCATTTAAAGGGTACAATTCAGTGGTTATCTGGTACATTACGTTCTTCATTTTTCAAGTTGTGGAAATACATAATATAAAATTTGCCATTTTAAAGTATATGATTCAGTGGCATTAATTCCATTTATAATTTTGTGCCACCATCACCACTGTCCGCCTCCAAAGCTTTTTCATCACCCTGAACAGAAATTCTGTAGTAACCCCCCATCCTTCCCTGCCCCCCCTTTTGGTAACCTCCAGACTACTTCTTGTCTCTGTGTATACCCCTAGTCTAGATACTTCGTATGAGTGAAATCATATGTTTTTCCTTTCACGTCTGGCTTATTTCACCCAGCATAATGTTTTCAAGATTCATCCACAGCATGTATCAGAGCTTCGTTCCTTTTTTATGGCTGAAGGGGTAGTATGTTCTCATTTCCTTCTAGTTTTCCCCCCTCCCTTAAATATACCTTAATTTCTAACCCAGGCATGAAAGAGTCTTCAGGAACTTTTCAGCCTCCTGGCATTTTTATATTTATTTAAAGTATGAAGAGACTCCGGGAAGTATTTGTTTTCAGTTAGTTCTTCAAAGGCAAGTGCCATTGATTAATCTTTTTTAAAAATCTTTTTCTCCCTAATGTCTAGTCCAAGTCCTGACCTAGGGCAATTATTCGACAAATTTATCCTGAGATGGACAGATTTATAGGTTTTACTTTTAGGTACCAGGAAAGAGATTTTAAATAACATGATCTTTATGCTTTAGTTCTTTATTTTCTGGAGCAATGGAATTTTCTTTTGACATTTAAAGTGCTAGCTGCAATTGTTTCTCACTCCATAGAATCCCTAAATATCAGGTAGATGTGTTATATAATACAAATATTTATCTGTGACATGTCAAAAGTTAGCTCAGGAAATCTGACAATGCCTAGTTCATAGTAGTTTAGAGAATACCTGATGATGTTGGTCATTGAGGGTGATCAGAGTGTCCCCAGCTGCTAAGCAGTATGATGTGAAATACGTCTTTTCAGCTCGTAACTGCTCTTGGACCTGTCTACCTGGTGATTCTCAGTGCTGAGCTCAGAAACTGGAAGTAAGGAAACTGAAGGCAAAGGTGGATTTGGGTGATTCACAGTGTTCACCTTTAAATACAAAACGTAACTACGTTTCTGCCAGTTCTGTCCAAACAAGCAGGGATGCGCGGGGGGGAGAGAGGGGAGGAGGGACACGGAAGGGGCAGACCACCATCCAGCATGCTAAAACTGTGCTTGTATCGTGCTTTAACTTCAAAAGCTGTGAAGGACATGAGAGGAAAGATGAGGAATGCAAAATGCCCTTTGAGTAGGACTTGGAAATCATCAAAGGATATCTCTTGCTGTAGATGATTGCCACACCCAACTTTCTCAATCCCAAATCAGGAACAAACTTTTGCACATTTTAATTTGCAACCAAGTTACTTGCCTTGTTGAGTCAAATCATGTCCATTTTAGTGCATGCGCTGTTTCAGAAATTCTGTTCTTGGGCGAAGCTTCTGCAAATGCCCGAAAGACTGGGTCGTGTCACCCATTTGCAGCTTGGCAGAGGCAGCACGCACTCTTCAGGTTCCCTGTGGTCCTCCCTCCTTGTCTGGATGACCAGCCCGGTTAGAACTCCATGGCTTGATACTCTCTAAATCCCCCACGCCCAGTGTCCTACTTAGGGTAGGTCCTCAATGACTGTTTGACAGCAGAGCCTTCAGAAGTATGAAATGCAAAATGTTGTCGAGTAAGGAGCCTGTTTTTTATGGTCGGCCTGTATAATCTATCCTGATGCCTTATAAGTCACACCAGGTACTTGAGTTATTATTGCTTTTCACATTTCAAAGGCCTACAGATTACCATTGGCCTCAATATAAAATAATAATTTCTGACTGTAGGACTCTACACCCTGTAGTCGAAAAGAAAGCCCTTCCTTCCTCATTTCTCAGTGACAGCCTGTAATCATCTCTGAGTAATTTTTAAGATTCTTTCTAAACCACTACTTCCTTCATTATGCCGGCCGGGGAACAGCTTCTCCTTGTGTTGAATGGAATGGTTCTCATTCCTTCCCGAGCTCCACCACCCACCTAGTGAGGAGAGGTAGCTGTAAATCTCAGCCAACTTTCTTTTCCAACGATCATGCTGGGAGCAAAGTCCAATGATGAAGTCAGCTCATCACCAAATATTTACTGAGGACCTGGGAGAAGGTTCATGTAGCCATCAAAGAGAATATGACTTGAGTTCTACTGAGACCTGGTTGTTCATTCAGTTCCAGCCTAGGCTTGAAGGACCGGAGATCAGGGGTGGATCTGGGTTTCTGTCCAGCCAGAACATGGCCCATCTCCTTCTTTAGGACTGGGAGCAGTTTAAGGTATCCTCATGAGGCTTCTGTAAATTCCAACTGGAATTTTTAACCCTACCCCATATATGGCCTACCAACTCCAGGCAAGGTAAAATGAATGCTGAGCAACTGCACATCACAGCCTGTGGTATGGCTTATTTATAAACTAAAATTGTTTTATCTTTGTAAACTAAAATTAAAATTCACTCCATTTTATAATTAATGATAATGACTAAATATGACAACAATGTTTTAAAATAATTTACTGTAATACTCTGATCTGTACTAATTTTACTTAGTTTAGATGGGCTGTGTATCCCTTTCCCTGTATTTACTTGTAATTAACTATGTAATTACCACTTGATAATAGCCCCCTATTTTAGTTAGAATAATCTTGAGTCTTATGATTCAATAAATATTCACTGAGCAGCTGCTTATGGATAAGGCCAATGGGCATGCTGGAAAGATAAAAGAATTACTAAAGCTTCTCCTTTTAAAAAAATGAAGCCTAATTGACATAACATTATATTAGTTTCAGGTGTACAACATAATGATACGATATTTGTATATATTATGAAATGATCACCACGATAATTCTAGTTGATATCCATCACCACAAGTACAGAATTTTTTTTCTTGTGATGACAACTTTTAAGATCTATCTGAGGCTTATCCTTGACCCCCAAAAAGTGTTTGTGATCCAGAGAAAACAAATGTAAAGAAATGCAACAAATATAATATGAATAAACAGAATTAAATAAATGGTAAATGGATGTTGGAGGAAGAAATGATTAATTTTAAGAGACAATATCACTTCCCAAGTAAGTAGAACTTGAGTTGGGCCTTTCAAACCTTTGAAGATACTTTCAACTCTGAAACTGGGACTAATAGAAAGTAAATATTTGCTCTTATTGCACTTTTAGCCTTTTTTCACTCATGAAGGTTCTACTAAGTTAAAATGAAGTCTTGAAATTAATCTAGTTATAGACTGTCAGGGGCAATTATAGTACAGAAGCAAATTCAAAGACCTCAAGTTCATTGTGATGTCCATACTTAAGAAGAGAGGGAAAGGCATTCCAAGGGCAGGCACCAGCCTGAGCAAAGGCCCAGCGGTATGAAAGGCCGATAGTATTTGTGGGGAATACTGAGTGGTCCAGTATGGCTGCAGTACCTGGCCAGACCCTAGAAGGCTCACTGCCAAGATAAGGAGCGTTGAGTTGATCCGTAAACCATGGGAAACTAGATCAAGCTTTCCTGGCAGAGGGTAACCTACATTCTGAGTTTTAGAAGAGAGCCATGTAAAGAGATGGTTTGAGGAAGCAAGAAATTGAACTTAGCAACTTAAGGAGGTCATTGCAATGACTCAGGCCAAATCTCTGAAAGTGACAGCGAGGAGAGAAAGGATGGAAAGAAGAGACATAAACTTATCTGATTCTATTTTATGATGTATGCAGAAGTTATTACAGTTTCGCTTATTAAGCCCCATTTCTCAATGATTGTACCTGTGGGATTTTAATTTATGGAGGTGGCTGAGTGACAACACAGAGAAACTAATGCTACTGAAAGAAGATTTTTATTGTTTACATTTCCCAAGAAGAGGGGCCTGGCATGCCACGTAGGGCCACACAGGGAAGCACCAGTGCTGGTCAGAGGCAGAAAGAAGTGAAGGGAAGGCCTAGGCCAGGCCTTTACTGGGCCTCTAATGGGGCTGCCCATGCAGGGCAGGCCAGGGCCAGCAGCTTAGGACTGGCTAGTTTGAAGAATTCCAGCTGGCCTTGGGGCAGAGGGGCTTCCCTGCTTGTCTGGGCCCTGGCCCTGGGGTGAGTAGGGCAGGGGAAATACGGCTTTTGTGTGAGAGATAAGAAAGTGGTTCCAAGCATGGGCTGTGGATCACAGAGGAAATATAAACAACTTTCGCTGTTTGTTTGGTCCTACAATTAATGGATATTAAATAGATGAATACAGAAGCGAAGAAAACACAAGTTTGAAAGTCTCTGTCTGTAATAGGGATACTTGGCTGAACGCTTTATATGCATTAGCATTTAGTCCTCTCAGCGATCTGCAGTAAGCGCCACATCGTCCCCATTTCACACATGACGCGACTGAGACCCATAGGGGCTCAACAGTTGACCCAAGTTCATACGGGTAATGGTGTTTCCAGCCAGATTCAATCCTAGGCATCGTCAACTCCAGCCCCTGCTACTAAGCTCTCTGCTTGATTACTCCTCACTCTGGGCTCAGAATGTGAGACCAGTCCTGTTAAAAGGGTGTGGTAGAAACTTGTAGACGCTTCCCCAGGGCTCACTGCACTGGGGCCAGAGGTGGAGTCATATGGTGCAGTCTCTGTAAGTCTTTCTCTTCCTACCTGCATTGTCAGAATAGTGTGAAGATGTATTTGCATACTGGTGGCCTACCATTCAGCATGCCATCTTAAAGAAATAAAAAAAAAAAAATGTGTGACTTAAGCACTGTCTCCTCCCTTCCTGGAAACTGATTCTTAACTTTTGGCTTTTCTCTCTCCGATCATTTTAACTCTGGGACTTAAAGCTCTTGTGTCAGCAAACAAAGCCCTTGGCAGACTCTTTCCTCCCTGGTGTCGTGAGCCAGTGATCCAAATTGCCTACGGAAGTCTCTGCATTCCCTGGGATAGACCCGGAGGTCCTGCATTAGTAACCAGCCCGTGTGGTTGTTGTCCAGCACGGTTCCTTGGTTCAGCCAGCCACTCCCCGTGAGGTCTGTCTCTTCACAACTGCCATGGCTTTGTTTTCTAACATTTGGCTGCCTTCTCATCCCCTCTCTCCATACATCTTCATGCATCACTTCCACAAAGAGCCAGCTCAGTGCTCAGCCTCTGTGGGAAGGCGTCCACAGCCACGTAAATCATGCAGCCACATCCATGAAGCATCTACTTTGCACAAAGCCGTGAGGGGGACACAGAGCCGTGAGTGGTCCAGGTCAGGATCTCAGGGAGCTTGTGACTGCCTGGCGAGGCAGAGTACGATGGTAAAGAGGTGCAAATAGCCCCCTTCAGAAAAGGGAGGCCATGTCACACAAGAGTTTGAAAGTCATTCCCCACCAAGTTGGTACCACTTATGTACAGCTATTGCTTCACTCACCTTCACCTGTCTGTGTGATAGTTACCTGGGGGCTGTCACTCTTCAACTGGACTGTGACCCATCAGAGAGAAGTCTCGTTTTTAAGAGACTTTGCAGAAGGAACGCGGTAGAAATTCCTGTTTTCTACCCACCATTAGTCCAGTTACATGGAGACAGCCCTGTCCTTGCAGGCAGGGCCCTGCTGTATGGGGTCAGTATAGCAGAGGGAGTGGACGTGTCAGCCCCAGAGTTAGACGTCTGGTTCGTATACCAGTTGTACCACTTCGTAGTTATATGACTTTGACAATTACTTCGCCGCTCTCTGCCTCATTTTCCTCAAGTGCACAAAAGAGGTGATAGCAATACCTACCTTTTAGAGTTGTTCTGAGAATTAAATAAGTCGATTGTTTTAGGTTAAAAACAATACCTGGCACGTAGTAAAAACTCAGTGTATGTTAGTTATTAGTTATTAGTTATTACTCTGTGGTCCTCATGGCTGACTGGTTCCCATCTTTTTCTAGTCAGTTCCTAGTACCTGGAGCTGCCTTACCATTACAAGTCATCACTTTCATCAGTCTGCTAGTAAATTCTTACAAAACCAAAGTTAAAAAACTTCAGCATACGCATTTCCCCTGGAATACTAGCATTTTATCAGTATTTTATTATTTCTACATTGACATTTTAACAGCCAACAGTGGCTTAGAAAAGGATTGGGAAGACATACAGCATCTGTTGGTCTCCATACTGGAGTTTCTGTTGTGTTTTTGTTTCCATGTGAACTTTATTTTTTCAGAAGTTTATAAGCCTTTTGCTCCATGGTGAGATTCAGCAACAAGTTTCCATTCCAAAGAACAATATTTGTCCTACTTGAAAGTCAATCCTGGTTTCCATTTTCTTTACAAAGAAGTAGTGCTCAATGCTTTATGCTTCCAGAATTTGAATTTAGCTTGATGTTTTCACAAATGTAATTTTTTCATATTTGATCACTTTTTAAAACTTCTTAAAAGTTGCAAATACAGCACATCCTTTGGGGGGTTTTTTGTTTTGTTTCGTTGGTGGTTGTTTTTTTGGGGGGGTTTGGGTTTTTTTCTTTTTTTTTTTTTTCTTTTGATGTTGAGTTGTCGTTAGTTGGTCTTAGTTTGAGAAGAGGGTGTAGAAGATGTTAGGGGTTCACTAGAAGTATATCTCTGACCTATTGACTAGGATCCTAAACTGCAGAAAGTATTTCTGCCTTCTAGAGAAAACTTCTGACTCCTCTCTTAAAATGTTCAAGTACAGGACAGTGGCTAAGACTACAGATCGAGACAGAATCCTGACTCTCGTGCTTCCACTTGTGTAACTTTGGACTTGTTTGCCAGCTTGCCTAAGCCTCAACTTGCCCATCTTTGAAATGGGGACAATCAAAGTCAATGCATTAAATGTTCACAGCGGTACCGAACAAACCAACATGGGTGATTGTGGTTTTGCAGAGGTCTGACCTGAAAGTTTCTGAACTCTACCTGGCCGTTGAAGTCTTCTTGGAAACAAAATGTGCCCTCCTTGAATAGAGATCTGTGTGAAAATGTCTGTAAAGTGACCAGGTACACTGAAGTCACTCTGGTCAGGAAGTAAGAGGGGGAAAAACATTAAATAAAAATTCAGATTTAGAACCTTCACCTTAAAAACTGTTAATTTATCATTTTCTTGGCCACTTTTACAATCGATCAAATGAGCCAGGGAGCTCTTTATGTAAGTTATGCAGAGAGTGCAGAAAACTGGTATTCGCCTCAAATAGTGTCTGAAGCCTGGGTTATATATCAAGGTTGTGATGAGCAAGAATTCAGATCACAGAGAATATTTTAGAACATCTTCCCTCTGTAAATATTTTTAAAAGCCCATATATCTTTTAAATTATTTCTTTGATAGCTTAAGTTGAATGTCTAGGAAGTCTGGCAGCGGAATTCATGCTAAAACCAGGAGATGCCACTGGTGGGAGGGGTGGAGTGCTCTGTGTGTGAAGTCTTTTCTCCCGTCTCCCCGAACCCCTGAGCCACTTGAAGGCCTGCAGGGATGGCAGGCTGCCAGCTCTGGAAAAAATCAGCAGTTTTCATTTGAAATCAGAGGATGACATTTAGACACTTCTTAATCTTGCAGTAAACACTTTAACTATCTAGTTACATACACACACACACACACACACAAATGCACGCACACCTCTCCCCTCCTCAGGCAGCATTAGTGCTCGGTCCAGTGGCCTGTTTCCCTTCAGCTCCATGGATTGCACTATGTGGGTGTGTTTCTGAGCAACAGCATCTCTACGCAAAATGCATCAAAGGAATCTTTAGCCAAACTGGGTTTGAAAAATGAATCACTGGCTCATGAGCATCATTTTCCAAGGGCTTTTTAAGTCCAGAGATAGAAGAAATTATCTGTGCAGAGAACAAAGATCTTAAGGTAAGTACTCTGTGTGTGTTGAGATTGAGTCCATTGGTGGTGTTATAGTGGTTTCAGAAATCAAAGTTGAAAGCTGTTACGGGAGCTTTACCTGTGATTTATTAAATAGAAGATTTTAGTGTATTTCCAAGAATAAAATTACTTTTGAACCACCGAGAAATTATGCAAAAATTATGCTATGGCCAATGAAAAATTTCTTGGTTTTGATTATTTGGGTGGGTTCTAATTATATATAGGTGTATGTATATATGTATATATGTATATAGAATATGTATATATACACATATAGTTGACTATATATATAACTATGTGGGTATATATACATGTATATTGTGCTAAATTTTGCTTAAGATTGTTTGGAAATCATATATTGCTATCAGAAGTACTTTTAAATATATGAATACTTTTAAGCATTTAAAAATTTCTCCAGAATATATGTGATGATTTGATTCTGAAAGAGTAATGATCATTACGAACAATTTGTAAATTCTCAAGCTTAAAAATATGAATTACATAGTAAATTTACAATTACCTGGGCCACAGGACAATATGGCCTGCTGTAGGCAGCGGAGACAGCCCTGAACTCGGAGTCCATCGACAGCTCTCTAGCTGCGTGCCTTGGGCAGGCTGTTTGCGCACCCTCTCAGTGTCCTCAGAATCTTTGAGGGGTGGCTGAGCTTAGGGCCCCAGCCCTTGAAGGAAGGAGTCCTGAGTGGGCAGGGGAGGACACAGAGTGGAGATTTCAGGACACTCAACTGGGAAGTGAGCCGAGGTGCCTGAGGACTGAGGAGGTGGAACCAGTGTGGTCCAGGACAAGCTTCTCCTATTTCAGAATCTTGCCTAGGGCTGACCCTGGAAGAGGGGAGTTGCAAGAGTTCTGTTTGGTCATTTAGAATTCATGTGACCTCAGCCGGGATCATCAGCTCTTTGTGTACCAGTGGCAGCCAGTGTGGCTTCTCCCCACGTTGAAACATCTGTTGACTCTGGCCGGCCTCGCAGCGGGGAGATGGGCACAGACGTGCTGAGGGAAAATGCTGTGCTTTGTTTCCTAATACCAAAGAAGCCTTCTTAGGGTGAAGAATACAAAATGTCACCACACTGTTACCTGCTCAGGAAAGTAGCTCTGGTCCTTTTTGACAGACCTGGAGAATTTGCTTCTTACAAACTTCTGAAGATATTTTGTTCTTCCGGTGGGCTGCTGCTGCTTTTAATTAATCAATCAATCAATCTATCTATCTATTTTTATTTTGGCTAAAGAGCAAATGTATCAATTTTGAAAGATAGTTACTAGTTAAGGAAGTTGTTGGCACGTTAATGGTTTGGCTGCCTAACCTCCCTAACATACTATGAAGGTGAGATACAGAAAAAACCTTACATATTCCAGCTGATTGAAATATTCTGTTATACCATTTCCAAATACATATATAAGAAAACAGAGTATTCTCAAGGAAGGATATTTTGGGAACCTTTAAGGAGTCGATAAGACTAAGTATAATGAATATAATAATAATTACTTGTAATCTTTAGAAATGTAACAAAATCCAGTTACCTCCTACACGTCACTCCAAGCCAAGCAACATAGAAAAGTCTAAAGCTCTTCATTTATCCTTTTACAGCAGTTGCACAGATTGTGTGTGTGTTTGGTCGGGGTTGGGATTTGTGTGCAGATCTTGAGTCCACTTCTCACTTGAAAAGTCCAGGTGGCTTCACTTACAAGCTTTCATGTCTATAGATGACTTGGAAAACAGGTTCATCTGATTATAATTGTTGAGCTCAGTCTGAAAAAATGTTTCCTGTTCTTTTTTCAGGAGGAGTCTTATTCATACACTTATGTGCCTAACTAACATTTATCTTTTCCTCGTGGCTAGAATACGTGCAACGGTGAATTTCAAAGTAACCTCAGATGGCAGTGATTGCGGTCATTGCCTGTGAGGCTCCTTTTAATTTCTTCTCTGTATTCTTATGTCCTTCATGGCTAAGATGTAACTGTCCTTAAAACTGGTGGCGTTTGACTGTACTCTGTGGACTGGCGCTATGTCAGGGTCTTGTCACTGTACTATAGTCAAACATGGTGTTGGCGCTGGGGGACACTGAGTGAAGGACACAGGACACCTCCTTGTACCCTTCTTTTTGCGACTTCTTATGCGTTTATACTTCAGAATTTTTTTTTAAATTTAATGTAACTGTTCTCTAAAACACCTACCTGAGGTCTCTAGTGCCTGAGCAGGTATTCCAGTAAGATGCTTTGATTCAGTAAGTGACTACCAAGCATTAAGTCCTGTAAGGTTTTGTGAGTAACAGATAATTGCCTTGTAAATGCAGATGTTCCATAAATCCTTCTGGAAATCCCTAAATCACCTTGCTAATGGGGACGAAAGACCTTTGGTTATGAGGTCTGTCTACTTAGGCCGTGCCCTTGGGCCCTACTTACTTGCCCAAGCAAACAGGCCAATCCCTGGGCTCTCTTAATAGAAGCAGTAATGTTGAGAGTTAGCTGGCATTCTGTGAGCACATAGTATGTGCCAGGCTCGGCCATGCCTTACACTCATCAGATCGCTTAAGCCTCAGATCACTCCAGGACAGCACAAAAATGAAACAAGTTCAAATGTGGCAAGTTTAAACAATCATTAACTAGTGTCCCTACTTTCTAAAGAGTTCACTTTACAAGGAATCGTAGTGCAAGGCAATGCATCCTCTTGGCTGAACAAATAAACACAAAGCTTTCCTTTTGATTTATAATGCAAACAAAAGAAAGCTTGGAAATTGTCTAATCATCCTTCTCTTCTGAGAATAAATACTGGCAGTTATCCATGACCCCTGCTTTTTGCTAATTTCTGCTATGTTTAGCATTGAAAGAGCCAAATTTTAGATCACAATCTTTGGTAAATAGCTCAGGGTGAGAAGAATATTTATGATCGGCAGTGAGCAGGTTTATATTGTTTCAGATTGGTTATGTGTGGGGGTAGGAGAGAGGGTCCTAGCAAAGTCCCAATATTATAGTGACTCATGGTGTAACATACCTGCCAGCAAGAAGCTTCCAGACGTCTCAGCTGAACTGGAAAGAGGTCAGCATTCCCTGCCGGTGCTCAGGGCTGCTCCAGCAGGCTGGCCCGTCTGCCTTGGACTCTCCTATTACAGAGCAGCTGGTATCCACCACTTACTGGGAAGCTGTAGAGTGAGGAAAGTAGAAGCCTCATTCTGGCTCAACCACAAACTAGGTCATTGATTCTCTTTTTTTTTTTTTTTTTTTTTTTAATGTATAGTTGATTTACAGTGTTGTGTTAGTTTCTGGTGTAGATCAGTAATTCTTAAAACATGTTCCTGAGACCAACAGCATCAACACCATCTGGGGACTTGTTAGAAATTCTCAGACCTTACTCCCTGGACCACAGAATCAGAGACTCTTGGGGTGGGACCAGAGATCTGTGCTTCTCAGGGCTTCCAGGTCATGCTGTTTGAGAATCGTGAGGTTAATAACCTTGGGTGAGCCCCTTTCCAGGCTTCACGTTCTTCTTCTGTAAAATGGAAGACTTCTAGTAAGCTGCTTCTAGGGCCCCCCCTCACAGCTCCAAGGCACATATCACAAGCTCTCTGATTCTAGAAATCTGGGGTGTAAATCTACACACCTGGGAAGTATTGCCTAGTGAGTGAGAGGACAGGCTCTGAGACCTGACCGCCTGGGTTCAAATCCTGGTGCCTTCCCTTTGTTACACTGCACACCCAAGCCACCTACTGAATTGTCCTATTTGAAGTGTTCTTCCTCCATAAAATGGGGGTGATTTCACCTGTGTCCTAAGGGGCTTGTGAGGAATTATCTAACACATGTGGAACAGCACCCAGCCCATAGGAAGTAATTCATGCATTAGGTATTAGCAGACCCATCTCTCTCCCACTGAAAAATTCTGGAACTTTGAGGATGGGAGTTGTAGCTTAGAGAGCTTTATTTCCCATGCATGGGCTGTTTATTAAAAATGCTCTTGAGCACTTGCTAAAGAAATAAGATAATAAACATGGTAAAAATATCTATTCATAGGAAGGCTCCACATTGGGATGTGTCTAGGGATGGCATGAAAACTGAATTTTTAAAGAATCAGCAGTAATTCTTTAGGAGGGCGTTAGTTGTGGTTACAAGTCTGGCAATGGGCAAGCTTATTAGACCTGTGATTGCTTCCATCTTATAACTGGAAGAAAATGAATAAAATGAATTTAGACTTACTTATATTTGGGGTTCTTTTTAATCATTTGATCATTGTCTGTTCATAATGGGAAGGGAACTAATCTGATTGGTTGTCTGTTAGGTGTCATTCACCATTATGGATGTTTTATAAGTGTCACACCAATTAAATCAAGTGGTAACCCTGTGAAATAAGATGGTTCCTGATTTGAAAGATGTTGACTAAAATTAAAGTTCATGACCCTACAGTAAGTTATAGATCCAAGATTTGAAAGTAGGTGTCTCTCACTCCATAATTCACCCTTTGGCATCACTTACTTAGCTCTTTGTTACACTTGTAAAATACAAAATTAAGCTTTCAACAAATGCAGCATGGACATTGTAACTTCACAAGCACAACTAGACCACTCAGTGGTTGTCAAATGCTGTAGCGTATGGAGCATCTTCTGAATGGCACTGGGAACCTCTCAGCATCAAAACTGCTTCTCTCATTTGCACATACAGAACTCAAAGGACCTTACCTAGGCCTGTGTTTTGATCATCATTCTTCCCCTCTCTCTCTCTCGGCCGTCAGGTGAAAAAATGGCCAGCATGCGTGGAGAGGGGACGACATTGCTGGGGAGAGGGAGCCACACCAGGTTTTCTGTCTCACAGTCAAGAAAATCATACTGTTCTTTTCTGCCTATCTCCTCCCCTCCTCTTTCCCATGATTTTATTCAAAGTGAAAGCAGGTTAGGATACACAGATTATCTACCAGAGGGGTTTTCAATTTTGACTCAGTTAACACGTAGAATTTTATTCTGTTCATTAGGAAAGCTCTATTCTGCTTGAAGAGAACTTCTTGTAGTGTAAAAAAAGTCAAGACATGTTCTGCTTTTTTTTTTTTTTAACCTTAATTTGGAGGTTTGGTAACCTTCTTGGGGCACAGCTGTGGGGCACTCCACCCTGGAAATACGTAAGAATCGCTTTAAGAAAAAAAGTTCTAGGGCCCTGATCTCATCCTCCGCAGAATATACTGTTGTTGAAACAATGCTTGATTATTGTTTAATACCTTGATTTTTGAAGACTTGCGGATCTCGTGTAGCATTTTAACGTAATTGAACGTACTTGGTGCCCTTGGATCTGCTTAAACGCTGTTTTTATCCCTGAAAATATAACTAAACTACTTTCAAGTGTTTTCAATTTGGCTGACTTAGTTGAATCCTCACTCTAGTCACTTTCATGAGTTGAAAAAAAAGAGTTTAACAATAGCAAATATTTATTTCCTACTGGCCCTTGAAGTTCAGAGGTTAAAATACCTTCAGTGGTCGATAGTCCAACTCTATTTTTCACGTGTTAGGATGTTGAAAATCAACCTGGGTTGATTCTTTGAAGTGAGAGAGGAGATAGCCA
This sequence comes from Camelus dromedarius, assembly GCF_036321535.1. NCBI lineage: Eukaryota > Metazoa > Chordata > Mammalia > Artiodactyla > Camelidae > Camelus > Camelus dromedarius. The sequence continues at coordinate 13,997,369 of NC_087441.1, read as the reverse complement.
GGATCCCAAGTGCAAACCCACTGGTACCCACCTCACCACCTCCACATAGGCGCCTGAGGCTTGGGGGATACCCACAGCAAAATGCACGCTTAATTTTACCTTTGGCTTCAGACCCAAATCTTCATCTGGACTCCTTACAACAAAATTGGGCAGATCTCACGTGGGTCTCTAGGGCCCTGCTTGTCCTTTCAGAACAAACCCAAATAAGAAGACTGTGGGGCTTTTCCTGCAAAGTGCCTCACCCTGGACTCCAACCTGATTCCCCACTAGTGCTGCTTCTAATATTCTGTTCCTCTCTTGGGGACCCTGACTGTTTGTGGTCTCTATTTTATCACTGACTCCATAAAGCTTTTCCTCCTTGGGGTGATAGAATAGGGAGGCTGAGGGAGGATTTGGGGGGCTGGCGTGGCCTTGAGCTCCCCTGGAATAATGGTTCTCCACCGTCATAATGCACACAAATCACCCAGGAAGTGTAGTCACCAACGTTCATTCTGGGTTCCCATCACTGAAGATTTCGATTTAGTGTTCTTGGGCAGGTCCCAGCACCTTGGTTGCTTGTTGAAAATACAAACTGGTGGTGATTGCATTAATCAGCTCAGGCTGCCATAACAAGATTCCATAGACTGGGTGGCTTGAAGCAACCGACATTTCTTTTCTCACAGTTCTGGTGCCTGGAAGTCTAAAATCAGGGTGCCCGCAGGGTGGCTTCTGGTGAGGCCTCTCTTCCTGGTTTGCAGACGGCTCCCTTCTCACTGTGTCTTCACATGGCCTTTGCTCTGTGCAGAGCAGAGAGAGAAAGCGATCTCTGCTGTCTTTTCTTCTTTTTCATTATTTAAGTTTTGAGTGTACAGCACCGTAATTCAACATCTGTATGCACTGCAAAGTGACCACCACCGCAGTCCAGTTACCATCAGTCAACATACAGTTGACTCCTTTTGCTCATTTTACTCATTCTCCAACCCCTTTCCTCCGTGGTAACCACTCATCTCATCTCTGTATTTGAGTTTGTTTTTGCTTTATTCTGTTTGCTTGTTTGTTTCATTTTTTTAGATTCCACATATGAATGAAATCATTTGGTGTTTGTTTTTCTCCATGTGACTTGTTTCACTTAGCATAATACCTTCAAAGTCCATCCATGTTGTTGCAAATGGCAGGATTTCAGTCTTTTTTATGGCTAAGTAATATTCTGTTTTATATATCTATCTATCACATCTTCTTTATCCTTTCATCAGTCTATGGACACTTACAGGTTGTTTCCATATCTTGTCTACTATAAGTAATTCTGCAATGAACACAGGGGTGCATATATATTTGCAAATTAGTGTGTTCATGTTCTCTGGGTAAATATTCAGAAGTGGAATAGCTAGATCATATGGTAGGTTTTGAGGAATCTCTATACTATTTTCCATAGTGGCTGCATCAGTTTACATTCCCACCAACAGTGTATGAGGGTTCTAGTCTTTTCTTCTTATAAGGACTGCAGTCCTATCACATTAGGGCCCCACCCTTATGACCTCACTTAACCTGGATTACCTCCTTAAAGGCTCTATCTCCAGTTACAGTACAGTCACATTAAGGGTTAGGGTTTTACCATGTGAATTTGGAGAGAGGGGAGTGCACAGTTCAGTCCATAACGGTGCCTTAGGGGGTGTTGAGCCAAACCTTGAAAAATGTTGGCTTCGGGTAGGTACTAACAACTGCTGATTTCATTCAGCAAACACTTGATTTACACCATTATGATAACTGATGTATTAAAATTTATAAATAGATTAAAATCTCTAAGTGCCTACAAAAGAATGAAAAGCAAAGTATATGTTGAAGGTATGCCAACAGAGCATTCATTTTTATAAACTATCAATGGTTTAGCTCATCTTTAAAACTTTATCCCCCATTTTTAAAATTGAAGTACAGCTGCTGTACAATATTACATGCTACAGATGTGAAATACAGTGATTCACAAATTCTAAAGGTTTTAATTCATTTATTGTTATTATAAAATATTGGATATATTCCCTGTGTTGTACAATCTATCCTGCAGCTTATTTTATACATGGTAGTTTTATCTCTTAATTCCTACCCCTACATTATCCCTCCCCCCACCACTGGTAACCGCTAGTTTGTTCTATCTATGCGTCTGCTGCTTTTTTGTTATATTCACTAGTTTGTTGTATTTTTTAGATTCCTCATGTAAGTGGTATACTATATAGCATTTCTCTTTCCCTGTCTGACTTATTTCACTTAGCATATAGCTCACAAATCCATCCATGTTGTAAATGGCAAAATTTCATTCATTTTTATGGATAAGTAGTATTCCATGTGTATATATATCACATCTTCTTTATCCATTCATTTGTTGATGGACACTTAGGCTGCTTCCATATCTTGACAGTTGTAAATAATGCTATGAACATTGGGGTGCATGTGTCTATTCAAAATAGCGTTTTTGTTTTTCACAGATGTATACCCAGGAGTGGAATTGCTGGGTCACAGGGTAGTTCTCTTTTTGTTTTTTTGAGAAGCCTCCATACTGTTCTCCACAGTGGCTGCACCAATTTCCATCCCCACCGACAGTGTACGAGGGATCCCTTCTCTCCACGTCCTCACCAACATTTATTGTTTGTTTTCTTTTTGATGATGGCCATTCTGACCAGTGTGAGGTGGTATCTCATTGTGGTTTTGATTTGTGTTTCACTGATGATTGACGATGTTGAGTATCTTTTCATGTGCCCATTGGCCATCTGCATTTCCAGAGGAACTTTTTTTTAAAAAAGGAGATCATGGAATGGGATTTATTGATGTGGAGGAGAAAAAGAATCCCCTGCTCTCTAACACGTTCTTGTCATGGGGTTTCCAGAGGTTCATCCCAGAAGAAACGGGTACCAGCCTGTCCTCTTTTGGCCTGAATCGGGGTTTCCTAGGCCTTTCTCTGCTCTGGCCCTCACCCTGGATGCCCAGCGGGAGGTGTGCGGGAAACATGTGGCCTCATAAGCACACTTGAGAACCGTGAAGAGAAACACAGGCGAGCTAAGTAGCCTGAGGTCTGTTAGACTTGCTTGATCCCATCTCAGTCTGCAGGAGCTTTTTCCCTCAGGGAAGCTTTTAGCCTTCTGCTTTTCTCCCACATCGGGATTAGGGGAAAATCGTTGGTTTTGTTTTTCTATCCCCCTCACCCACTCCCTCCTTCTCCGGCTCCTGAGGGAAGAGATCATATATCAGAGACGTTTCTTCTTCAGAAAGGCTTGGGTACGTCCACAAATCCTCACTGAGGCCCCTGTGTATTAAAATTTCTATCTCCAGGGTCCAGAAAGAAATAAACACTGGGATGGGGTGCAGGATGGGTTTTTTTCTCCTTTCTAGGAAAAATGCTGATGATTAACTAATGCCTCTGGGTATCTTCTTAAATGCTCAGTGTCAAAATGAATAAATGCTCTTCCTAGCGAGGCGAGACTGCTTACTTCTCTTTTTTTCTTGTCCATAAACCCAGTCTTAACAGCCCTTGTTTATTCTGATGGGACTAGGATCCCCAGTTCTAAGTCTTAACTTCTGTTCTATTATTTTTTTAAGGGTACCACAAAACTAATGTTATATGAGATTAGGATATATGTGAATTGTATTTTTTTTATCAAAGTATAGTCAGTTTACAATGTTGTGTTAATTTCTGGTGTACAGCATAGTGATTCAGTTATACATATACGTATATACATATATTCCTTTTCCTATTATTTTTCATTATAGGCTGTTCCAAGGTATTGAATGTAGTTCCCTGTGCTCTACAGTATAAACTTGTTGTCTATCCATTTTATATATAGTAGTTAATATCTGCAGATCCTGAACTCCCAGTTTATCCCTCTACCTCCCCTTCCCCTCTTGATAACCATAAGTTTGTTTTCTATGTCTGCGAGTCTCTGTTGTTTTGTAAATAAGTTCATTTGTGTCGTTTTTTTAGATTCCACATATAAGTGATATCATATGGTATTTTTCTTTCTCTTTCTGGCTTATTTCATTTAGTATGATAATCTCCAGGTCCATCCATGTTACTGCAAATGGTAATATTTTAGCCTTTTTCAATGGCTGAGTAGTATTCCTGTGTGTGTGTGTGTGTGTGTGTATGTACACCACAACATCTTTATCCAATCATTTATCAATGTATATTTAGGTTGCTTTCATGCTTTGGCTATTGTAAATAATGCTACTATGAACATTAGGGTGCACATATCTTTTCAAATTAGAGTTTCCTTTGGATATATGCTCAGGAGTGGGATTGCTGGATCATAGGGTAAGTCTATTTTTAGTTTTTTAAGGAATCTCCGTACTGTTACCCATAATGGCTGCACCAAAGTACATTCCTATGATATGTGAATTTTAACATTTATAGTTGATCTTGGCTTGTGTTTCAGAAGAGTATCAAAAACAAATCCTGGCTTCAATACTTGCATACGGGTCTAATATAAGGGACCCTCAAGTGCTGCCAGGCGGCTCAGTGTGTCATTCTTTCAAGGCTGTGGTTTTTGTCTTACTGTCCCAGGATTTTCAAATGTCAGAAACGATGACGCCAAGTCACTTCAGTGTTTGGTTTGACAGAATCACCAGTTAAACTCCTTCTCTCACCTTAATTCCTTCATCGAGACCCTGAACAGATTCTGACATTTATTGATACGTTGTAGGTTTGTGAAAGACCTAGTACAACAAAAACTCTAATTAATGATAAGAGTAGAAAAATGAAAGTAAAAGCTGGTGAGGTCAAATGGTAAAGACAGTTCCAATTGCCTGGCCTACAGTTAATGTTCCTCCTACCCCACGACTGCAGACATGTTTCCCTTACTCCCTTCACTGAATCTTTCCATGGTGGTTTTGGTCTCACGGCACTTTTTGTGTGTGTGTGTGTGTGTGTGCCTAATCTTGTATTAACAGGTTAACAGACCACAAGTGACATTTTTAATTCTTTACGTGTCATTTCTACATGACTTACAAATCAAAGAGAAATAAATTGTTCTTACAAGATCACTTCTCATAAACTGGGTCCTGCTAGGATTACTAACCTAGTATATGGTGTAGTGTCCAAGACTTTGTGAGTTAACCCAGAGTCAAATGCCTCCAGGCTCCAGAGCCAGGCAAGCCATGAGAAAGAGTTAATGGAGACAGGTGTGATACTGAAGGGAGGGGTGGGGCCTGCGGCCAACTGGAAAGTGCGCAGCCAAGGGAAAGGGAGGCCTCTGAGCTCCACCCATTGCTGCTGAGTAGGAATGCAAGGTGACCCGTTTTTATTGTTTCTTTTTTTAGCACCTCCTCCTGAAGCAGAAAAATCTGGATTTTTATGTGAAATATGCTGATTTTTGCTTTTTTAATTTAATGCTTCTATTTTTGAAATACCCTGATTTTTTAATTCTGACTTATCAAGTGCACCCAGTGTTAACAAACAAGTCTTCAGGTGACGTTCTGCCTGCCCAGCCTCAGAGCACAACCTCGGGGTTGAGGGGGGAGGTCTTCAGTTCACGCCAGGCCTCACCAGCCCTGAGGGGCTGGGTCACAGTAAAAGGCTAAACTTTGCCAGCTGAGCTGTCCCTTCCCATGGGCACAGGAATGAGACCTGTCTCCCTTCCCTCTCCCCCCAGGCAGTGCCCCCCTGACTCCCTGACTTGCCTCAGGATGCCTGCCCTCCCAGGGGCCCCTGCCCTGAGAGCTCCCCTGGGAGTTCACCTGGTGGACCACCCCAACCCCAACCCCAGGCTGTGGATGCTCACGTCTCCCTCATTTTAAGGGAAAAGGGCTCCCTTTCCTCTTCTGTTTTCTCCTTTTAGATAGAATCTCACAGCTGAGTGCTAGAGATATTATAGCTGTTATCTCTCTTCCTCTCCCTCCCTGCAACTTCTCTTTTTTTTTTCTTTTTTTCTTTTTACCACCCAGTCTTTCTTTCTCCAGGACATTCACAGGCTGCAAGGGTGAGGCCAGCCTGAGTAGTTGCCACCATGAAATCAGAAACCAGTACTTCCTCTGACCCTCATGTCCTTGTGCTAAGTCTATTTCTCAGGCCTGACCTCCTTCCCCAGTCCCTCCTAGGACCACCGAGTCTTTCGCTACCGCCAGATCTCCCACCTCCAGCCCCAACCTCTGTCCCCTCCACGGAAGCTGTGATGTACACCTGAAAATTGTTGAGTCCGAGTTTCAGATATTGCTGGAATTCTTTTTTAGGAGCCAACTAAATAGACCTCTTGAAAAGCAGTTGGTCAGCCAGCCAATCCGTCAGCCCCTCAATCAAAGCAAGTAAACTGGGTTGGGGACCACTATAAAGAATCTTCCGGACTTACCCACCCAATTTCCGTGGAGGTTCAGCCAGGACACCCATTACCATGAATTTGTTCTAATCACCATAATTGCATATGTACTTAAAGTATGTGAGCTCCTAGGATAATTTAGAACTAGCCATACTTTCCATTATCTGTGTTATAGGAACATAATTTTTGCAGTTATCCAGTTATATCAACTTTTATGTTACCACGATTCCAGAGTATATTAGGACAGGTGCTCGATTGGGAGGCAACCCCAAATTATATATCCCTGTGGTAAAATGAGCAGTTCTGTAATCTGTGCTCTATGCTGGTTTCCAGAATGCAATTTTGCAGAAAGTCGAGATGATGTCAGTGACTAAGTAAAGAGCATGATCTTGATGCTCGACTTTGGTCTCCTGTCAGTTGATATTGTTAAAAATTTTTGTGGGGACTCTTTCTGTTGATAATTGATGAGTTAAGATGTCTTCTCACAAGTTCTGCCACATGGGGAATTATAGATAATTTAAAGCAGTTTGGCTATACAAAGGCCATGTGCTCCTGGTTTTTGCATCAATTTGTGGTTAGCTGACCATAATAGTGGGACCACATTTAAGATCCTCAAGTTATATGAGAACCTCAAGAGGGACCATCCATCTGTGTAGTCAAGAAGTGGGTCATCGTGTGGATACATCGCCCCAAACCACGGAATCTTAGATTCGAAGATTTGGGAAGTGACTCCAGAGTTTTCACTTTATTAGTCCAGAAGGAATCTGGAACCCATATTGGTGAGTGACTTGCCCAGGATGACCCACTTATCTAGGAGAGCTAAGATTCCACACAATCCCAGCTCCAGATCCATGTCCTTTCCACATGTCATGTTTTGTGCAGTGAATGATGGTTTGGATTGAACAACATGAGTTCAACTTTGGGGGTGGTTTTTACTGTGACGTCGTTAGGACACTACCCAGCAGTCCTTGTGAAAATCCACCTCCCCAGTATTCTCAAGTAGCTTCATTCATCGGGGTTTACATTTTGTTACGTCCTATTTTGCACAGACTCCTAGGCAGATGCCCTGTGCCTGGAGCCACACTGGCATGGGAAAGTTGTCCCTGGCTTTGAGTGTCCTGGGATAGGTGACCAAGTGGTCCTGGGAAGTCCTCAAGGCTCACAAGCACACGGTCAATCCGTAAATCCCACAGAAGCAGCACCACAAACTGAGTGGGGCGGCCCCTCCCCCAGGCTGTCCTTTCATGACCGCTTCTCCTTTCAGGGCTCCTTTGATGTTCATTTTCATCTGATTATACCTAGATGAAAACGCCGGGCAGGGAAGTCTACATTGTGATTTACTGTAACCACACCTTATAAGGGGCCCTGTCCGAGTGGTTGAGCAAGAACAGTCATGGTTTCTGCCCAAGCAGCTCTGCCCAGTGTCTGGAGGGGGAGAAAGAAAAGCCCAGAAGAGGGAGGCTGATATGTGCAGCTTAGAAGATGCACCCCGCCCCCCCGAGTAGAGAAGGAAACTAGAAGAGTCTTTAATAAGGGGGCAGACTTACAGTAAACATAGTTACTAATTGTGGTATGCAGTCGTACATTTGCAAACAAGATTGTTCAGAGAAAAATCTAGGTTGAGCAGTCGCCATGGGCTTTATGCCAAGTAGACCAGTATTCTGTGCTTACAGGAAGTAGAACCACCTGGATGGTCTCTTCTGTCTGCCTGGCTTCCCCCAGTTAACTTCTTTTCAGCCTTCAGATTTCAGTTCACACACTCCTCCCACAGGGAACCGCTCCTGACCACCCCAAATCAGGCCTGGTCCCCTTGACCTGTTTTCCCAGCACCCCATGCCTTCCCCGCAAAGCACACACCTCGTGTAGAATTAATCACTTATTCCTGTGATGGCTCAGTGTCTGTCTCCCTGGCCATACTCTGTGCCCTTTGAGGACTGAGTGTTGTTTGCCGCATCTGAAAGTCTGACATAGGAGAAGCAGGGAGGACATTTATTTCCCAGAGAATGTTCTCTAAAATTGGTGTCTTTTTAATATTTTTTACAGCGGTAAGTAGGCATGAGGATTACGATTCTGAAAACATGTTGGTGGCGGCTGTAGGAAAGCTAAATCGTGAGACCCGTGGACAAGGGGGTCAGGGGGTGGTTCCATTTTTAAGCCCAATCCCATCCATGCTCCCACAGCATGAGGGGCAGCTCCTCAGCCCCCCACCCACCCCGTTGAACCCTGCCTCCAGAAATCACTTAGGGTACTTAATAAATCTTTGAACAAGGAGGCATGTATGACCTGATAGCATCTCAGATAATTAACGAGCTTCAGAATGGAAGTGACGTGTGATTTGTCTTGTGTTTTCCTGTCGTGGTCCTTGAAGAACTTCAGCTCAACGTGAGAAAATACTTTAAAGATTAGAACTACCCAAAGTGCGATGCACTATCTGAGCAGGGATCAAATGTCCGGGAACTAACAGTATCCAAGCAGAGACTGGCCGTACTAGGTGAGCTATTGTAGGTGATAATTCAACACCAGTTAAGCAGTTAGATTAGAAAACCTCAAAGTATCTTTCCAATATTGAAATACTGTTATCGTGGGATTTTCGTCCAGATATCCTCCACTCAAAGATAAACTCCACAAAGGCAGGGATTTTTACCTGTTTTCGTACTGCTGTATCTTCAGTGTTTATACGGTGCCTGGCACAGAGTAGCTGTTCAATTACTATTTGTTGAGTTAACAAGTATGTCAGTAGATATCAAATTTGAAATATGTTTCTGGCACAGAAAAGGTTCTAGTTGTTTATTTCGTTGTCCTGAATTAAGCAGCTGGTAAATCAAAGAAGGACCTAGTGAAAAGTTGCAGTCAAACCTTTGGACTAAGTATGTGAAGTCGAACTGTTACCAGCTTTTCAGAACAGAGATTCTGGAATCAGAATTGAAACTGCAATGAAATGGTATCAGCCAGGGACCTGGTGAGGAATGGGATTGACTCAGCTGGTTCATGATGGAGAGTTTAATGATGGGGTGGCTTCACTGAAGGTGATGTGGCTGTGAGACTATGAGACACCCGGACTGCAGCAACAGCAGGAAGCCTTAACCACCGATCTTGGGGACAACTCCCAGGGACCCCCCAGGGGTAGAATTAGGAGAACCCAATGAGACCTGGACCGTGGAGGCCAGGCTGCCCAGGATGCAGCCCCTGCTGAACCCCAGACCCGTCCTCAGCCAGGGGGCGGGCACAGATGCCCTACTTCCCTCTCCCCTCGCCTCCTGCCTTATCATCCTCTTGTCTCCCATCAGCCCAACCCAGCTGGAAGCCAGCCAGCAGGGAGCAGGGCGTGGGGGAAAAAGATGAGGGTGGGGAGGGTTCTCCATATAGGGAATAACCTTCACGTAAATTATTCTATCTTTAAATTCTATTTATTTTATCTCTTCTACTTTAATTACACAAATAATACACATTTCTTAAAGAAAAAGCAGAGACTAGATCCCAGTGGGTAGTGAGGGAGCAACCCCATAATCGCACCTCCTCATGCAGCTCGTAGGAAGGTTTTGGCTTTTTCTCCTTCTTTCTCTCTTTTTTCCTTTCATCTACTTGTATAAAGGATTTGAATTTTGTTTTTCAAAGTAAACCAAAATAAATTTGGTGACACTTGTTTCTTGGCCTAATTAAGATTAACCCCGTCTCCTAACAGAGAGCCCTACTTCCTTTTCTTTGTTCTGTTAATGTAAACAAGTTACTTCATATACCTCTGTGGGAACAGGGAATTAGTCAAGTGTTTCGACGCACAAAAAGTTTCAGCAAGTTTGGCTCTCAGCTTGGATACTGAGTAATTAAACATAAGATGAAAGATGAGCCCTACAGAGCTTGCTGTCTAAGACTGAAAGAGAAATATAAGTGAAGGCAGCCCCAATCAGCTTGATGGTACTGCAATGTGGGGTTACTGTCGGCTTTTCATATAACTTGAAGGGAAGTCTGAAAACGGGGAGAGGCAGTTTAGGAAAACAGAGCAAATGTATATGCATACAGTTCTTGTTAATACCTGAGCTGTTGCTTCGTAACAGTGTTTACACTTGTCCCATTATTTATCTGGTGCTTGCATAGCCCTGCCAGATGGGAGCTTCCAGAAGGCAAAGTCTCGTCTGTTCCTGGAGCCCAGCACGGAACCTGGCATTCACTAGGTACCAGTTAGCGAGGGTGAGTTAGCGGTGGATACTCTAAGAGAGAAGGTGCAAAGGGAGATGGTCAGCAGGTTGTCGCTGTGTGTGCCAAAGTTCTGAAAGGCAAAGACGAGGGCACATGGCAACAGACAGGTGTTTAAGACCATTGTAATAACATAACTAAGGTGGTGCAGCCTCATTGCCTTCTTTGGTTTAAAAAAATCTGCAAAGTAATATGTCATCTCAGCTCCTTTAGAGAGGACTAAGTTCTGCTTTCTGGAGTGGAATCTGTATTTGACCTTTTACAAATTTCTGCCTCAGTGGGGTTGTCCTTGTGAATTGGTTCAGGAGGCCGAATGAACAGAAGCTCCAACCACCCCACTTCAATTCTAGAAATTAGATAGCCTCCCCCGGGATGAATCCGTTTGCTCTCAGGTCTTACATCTAGAGGTTCAGCTGTCAGCCACTGTGACGTTGAAGGTAACCTTGAGATTGGGGGAAGAAGACTGACACTGGCAATTCTAAAGGATGGCAGTTGTTGGAGGGGAGATTCAGAACCCCTTCAGAGAGTGACCCAGAGCCTCTCTGAGCGGCTTGTCTGTTTCCCCCACAGGCTTACATCCTCACCTCTGCTACTTTTGATAGTTGTCTGTTTGAACCCACCATCTCGGAGTCTACAGGACAGGGATGGAGCTGGAGATGTCGAGCTGCACACCTCCCCATCACTCCATCCCCTTGGAGCTGTGGGGAAAGGCTGGCCAAGGGGGCTGTCTCCTTCCTCTGCCAGGATGTGAAATGCTTTTGCAAGCTCACATAAGGGTTATGAACCTCCATGGCTGTCACTCTGAAACGATAATAAATTCTTGTTTTAATTATTACTTTGGAAAAATACTGCTGCAGGATTTCAAAAGCATATCCAAGCCCCTTGTACAAGTTCAAGTACATTTTTAAAAGAATGTTTTCAAAAGTATAGATCGTGCTGAATGCCTTTGGTTATGAATGGATTAGATGTGTGTTATCTCCTGGAGAAAAAATGTGTCTGGAAACAGACTGCGTTCTGAGAGGGATAATTAGTTCATTGTGCATAGCCCAGCGAGTCCTCCCATGGCGTCCTTAAAGATGGGACTGATCTAGTATTGAAAGCAAGAGAACATTTGTAACATATTGCTTGCTTGATATCTAAAAATTGTTCAGTTCAGAAACAACTAAGGCTTGATTTCAACGTCTCTGGACAATAAAGACCAAAATATCCTAATAAAAGAAGAGAGAGAAAAACAGAGCTAATGGTTATCACAGATACAGAGAAGTCAGCCCAGGGTGGAACTTTTGAAACAGCACAGTTTTGGAGTCCCCAAGGATACATGCCCTTCCAGGCCACCTCAGCTGGTTGTCACAGCAGACTGGCCTATGATAGAGAAGTTACACCGTGACTTGCTTAGCAAGGTAAGGATGAGCCTGAAAAGGTGTGGTGAATTGTGTGTGTGTGTGTGTTTGCTGCCTCAGGTTCTTACCATTCTGCCTCAGTGCTGACACTTCCCTGCAATAGGGGGTGAGGAATTATATTTTCAGTTGGATAATTTGAGTACTGGTACCTATTTATTCTTTATAGTCCCGTTTCCGTTGTGAGGTTCAGTACTCCAGGACCAACAGAAAACACTACTTTTATTAAATAGCTCCCAGAACTGAGTGCTCTTGTCTGCCTTAAACCTATGTCTTTTGCTGAGCATAAACAGTTTTTAAATTTGTTGACAACAAACTTGCTTACCATTAAAATATTTTCACCTTGAAAATAGTCCTTTAGAAAGAACAAAACCTACTAGCTCTTTTGTCTGTTTAACAAAGCGTATAGTTTGTTTTGTGTAACTCAAGAGCAAGGCAGAGTTTATAGCTGGTGACATTTTCTGGGTTGAGAGGAGACCTCTGGAAAAGTGTATGTAGATTTTTAATAAAGAAAGACTTCAATGTAGAAGTGTGTTAGTGCATGATGTCTCACTTTCGGGAGGAAGGTCACTGTGCCCTCCTAAGGGACATCAATGGGGATGTGTGACACTTCCTGGCATGCAACTGACTTTAATGTGTGGCACATTTATCGTGGCATGCACTGAGAAAATGTAATCTCATGCCTTTTTCTTTCAAAGAAAAAAGTTCTGGTAGGCTAAAAAAAATTTGTCAGTGGCCTGTGCACTAGAAAATAGTTTTGCCATTTGTCTAGAGAACAGTGTCACAGTGGCCGTAACACCTTAAATCACAAAACAAACAGGTTCCCCCCAACCCCTGCTCCAGCATTTAAACTGTTATGCACCATATAGAGAATGTTACTTGTGATTTAAAATATCCCTTATAACTTCTAGCTCCTTTGTAACTGAAAATGTAAGACCGTTGTCTCAATCTGCCTTATCAGCTATTGATTATATGAAACAAATCGTGCCCTGAGTCTGAAAAATGTATGCATGCCTTTGCCCTCCTTCCTTTCTCCGGGCCGTTCTTTCATCCTTCATTGCCTGAGTTCTTGGAGCTGTTGCCTGGCTGCAAAGTCAGCGAAGTCGCTCCAGTAGGTCAGACCTCGTTAAGCCCCTCGAGCTGCGTGTTATCTGTGCTTCCTCCCCTCAGCCTCCCTGCCTCCCAGACAACTCCATCGTGGCCTCCCTCCTAAAAGACCCGTGTGGTTCCCCGAAAGGATGCCCAAGCTGATGACGCCACGGTGGCAATGACTCCACAACCCTTCCCAGGGGATGTTGGAGTTTTAACTGATGACTTTTGCCCTCAGCCAGAAAGAACTGGTTTCTCACAGGGGCCTTGCAGGCCCTGTTGCAGCCATCTGGGCAGGGAGATTTTTAAGTGGTGGGGCCTTCTGGTCTTTCTCCAGTTAAGGCCAAAAGACTGGCCTGCACCTGGCTGGCTGGCTGGCTGGCTTGTGTCCTGCTGGCTGTAGGCATGGCCTGGGGTGCTGCTCTTCTGCCCCTGGGTCCCCATTCCTGGCGAGGACATCGTGAGTTAACTCCCGTGCTTCCTGACTGTGTGACCAGTGTTGCGAGGGAATTAACAAGAGAGGCGTTCCAGCGAGAGCATCTTTTCCACCTAACAAAGCAGAAATGTGCATTTATCTGTGGCCAAGCTCACTATCCTTTAAAAAGTTATTTCAGTGAGCAAAAACTATGTTTTCTCCTACTTTTAATATTGGCAAATGAATGAGGCAGCCAGAAACAGCATGGTTACCAGTGTCTGTGCCTTTTACGTGTCTTGGGATTGGTTTTGCTGTGTGCACAAAAGTCCAGTGACAAGACTGCAGGGCACCTGGAAGACGTGCTACAGCCCAGTGTAACTGGCGTGTGGGATGAGATGGGAAGGACCGGAGGGCCAAGCCATCGCAGGGCTGAGGGGGGACAAACAGAGGCCTGAAGGAAACACGGAGGCACAGAAGGCTTCTCTGAGCTCCAGTGTCAAAGAACCTTGAATGTTGCTCAAGGAATGTTACTTTCTTCTCCCTTTTCCTTGCTCTCTGCCCTTCCACGCCTGTATGACGCCTCTTGGGCCCCACGCCCTGCTCATCTGATAGTTCAGTGGGCAACACTCATCCCTTGGTGTCCGCCGGGGATTGGTTTCAAGCACCGCCCTCACCCCCCAATACCAGAATCCACCCGATACTCAAGCCTCTTATATAAAATAGCATGGTATTTGCAAATAACCCACACCTATCTTCCTGTATACTTTAAATCATCTCCAGACTTACTTATGATACCTGGCACGATGTACCTGCTAGGTGAATAGTTGTAAATGCAATGAAGTTGCCAGTAGGTGGCAAACTCAAGTTTTGATTTTTTGGAACTTTCTGGAAATATTTTTATCTGAATATTTTCCATCTGCAGTTGGTTTTGAATCCGTGGGTGCTGAACCTGCAGATACAAAGGGCGGACTGCACTTGGTACTGGGATAAATACAAAGGCAAAAACGGTGTGTGTATGTGTTCCATGCTCTACAAAAGCTTAACATTTTAAAAACTAGGTTCAGAATCCTATGAACTCTGCGTATTTGTGGCTGCAGTATAGGGTGGTTTCAGTTACGCGCAAGTGATATGAAAGGTCTTTACTCAGACAAGTTGATGATTTTGCTATATTAGCAGGAATTATGGAGCAGAAATGACTGACTAGTGGGACATATGTGGCCTGTGCTGTCAGTTCAAAACCATCCTTCAAGCCAAGCCACTTGTCCAGTGTAGAAGTTATAGACGGCCCAGCATCCACACTCAAAGTCGCTTTGCTGTTTTTGTTCAATTGTAATGGACACAGCATCTCTCAGAAGTGGCTTTTGAAAAATATTTCTTGGCAAGAAAAAAAAATCCAAGTACAATAATACTTTATTGGAAGAGAAAAGAGTTAAGGTGTCATCTGTGGATATGCACGGAAAGCAGATGAGTCAAGGAGAAGCCAGGAGTCTTTGTATATATTACCCCATTATAGAATTTAGAACTTGGTATCTTCCACATGAATATCCAATCTGCAGCAAAGGAAGGTTCCCTGCTCCCCAAGCTGATAATCCAAGACAGGAGAAAGATGACTAGAAGAAAAATTCAACATAAGACCAAGTGATAACTTACTCTAAGTGCACTAAACAGCCGTTTAACAAATGGGAGGAGCAGTGGGCTGGAGTGGTTGTGGAAGATTAGATGGAGCTGAAAAGATTGGAGTCGACTGTTAGTTACGCAGAACCGGAGGGCTGGACACGGGTATGGGGGACGTCATTTCGGGGGCCAGAGAGATAGCTGTGGAGGTCAGAAAGGATTAAGAGAGTCCCCACAGCCCGGGGTGGGGGGGAACCCTTCCTCTCAAAATGCCTCTTCAGCACCCGTGACTTAGTGATTTTCATTAAACCAGTGAATTTTGTGGGGGAGAAGTGATTCCAACAAGTTGTCTTCCTAACTGACTGATAAATTTCCATCAAAATGGGCTCCCTGAAGTAGCTCTGGGTATGTTCAGTCTTATTTGGAAGGAAATGGGCATTAAAACAAATTATCCTATTATGCTGTTAGTTTAAAATCACTTAATAGGCGTGACAGAAATAGTTATATTAAAGATGATCGGCTAACATTATTTTCCATAACCACAAACGAATGCTTTAAGTGGAGCTTCTATTTAAAGGATTTTGATCCTCTGAAATAGTTGAGTTTTCAGTGTCTATACATGGGCATAATCCATATTTTGAGTTTTTGCTCCATGATGCAGTGGTATCGGTTTTCAGTAACATTTTTGTACTCCTGAAGACCTGCATCTAAGGAACTCAATATCATTCTCAAATATGAACCTTTTGAATCTTTGTATAATAATAGAGCATTTTCAGAAGGACCAGTGGCCTTAGGGAAGTGGATGTGAAGGTCTCTGAAGTGTGGCAGTTAGATCATTCTGTCTTTACTGCTTAGCACTTGTGAATATAAAATCACAGAACTAAACTGTTTTTCTAAGAAATGCCTGTGAAGTTTACATTTTAGGTATTTGTCTTCAGACAGATTTTTCAATACTGTTTAAAAAAAAAAACTCAACCTTAAACGTATTCTTGTTTAATTCTGCTTCCTTAAAACTGTATTAAGTGTTCCCGTTAAGGGAAACTAACTTCTTTCAACGGTGTGTTATTCTCTGCCCCACCCCCACCCCCAAACTTCACTTTAAAACTTAGGTGAAAGATGTGTCCATTTCCTTTGAAATAAACTTATAATTCAGGAAGCGAACTGAAAATATCAGAGCTTGGAGATCTTGCTGCTTTTGTGGACTTTTATGAGAACGGTGGCCGGAGCCAGGAAGGTAAAGCCCAGGCAGCTGTAGGCGAGTGTGGGTTGTATTTGATGTTCACAAAAGAATGGCAGTCGCAGGGTGTTGCTCAGCGAAGTGTGCATTTTCAAGTTACCCACAGTGGTGTCTATTGTCCTGTTTCTCAATTGAATGATGTCATGTTTCATTTAAGGCTCTTAGTGATGCTGAAGTCTGTGGTCTGCACACCAGGGGGAAAAAGGCAGTGAGAAAGTTGCCAATCAGGTTTTTGTAAAGCCTTTGTGTGTTGGGTTTTGAGAGATAAAAGCTGACTCATGCAATATTTCCACGGAAGGAGCTGCACAGACTAGCAGAGGCTTCTGGTTTTACCTGACTGAGCTCCCAGTGAGGTCACCGCATCAGCTGAAGGCGGACGATGTGGCCCAGCCTGGGTAGAGCGCAGGTAGGTGCCAGTGTGGGTGTGCCTGGGGGACCGAGGCCCGACACACTTGGTCCCTCCTCTTGGAGCAGCAGAGCCGGTCCACCGCGGTGAGAAACCGTCGCAGGGCTTTTCTCCGCAGCCCTGCACCGGGACAGCCGCTTGCTTGGATATGTTACAACTGTTCTGTTATAAATGCGATGCACTGAAAAGAGTTCTCCAACAATAGAATTCGTCTCGGAGGTGATTTTTTTTTTTCCTCCATCTGAACTGCAGTCTGTCTTCAGTGGTTTTTGCCTTGTTTTGGTTTGGATTTGATCTTCCCTTAAAGTTAGGTTGAAATAATCTAGAGAGCTGATGTTGGTGGACTCTGGGGAGAAAACTCAAATCCTAAGTTGTCGTGCAGTGAATACTGAGTATTTTAATGTGCTTTCTTTACGAGGTTCAGGCAGGTTAAGCTGGGGGGACAAAATAAATGTTTGCAAATTTTATGCTTAGCAACTGTAGTGATGAAATTTAGTCTGAGTCTGGTGGTAACCAGAGTTGACTAAGAAAATGCAGTTTCCCTTTTGAGTGTTTATTGGTAAGAAATTCTTTTGTTAGGGGGAATAATTGGGGAGAAAAAGGCACGGATGGCATTCAGTGCTGTAGCACATTGGAATCTGATTTTGTATTTTTAAGTATTTTAATTTAGTGATACTAATATATTTGAGAGAAGATGTATATTTTTGGCATTCCTTTTCATTAATCATATTGAACATAAAAATCAAGTTATTTTAATGTATTTAAATATTTAATACAAACTGAGGTTGTGATTTTAATTTCTTTAAATAACTTTTTCGGATTATAGAAGTAGTGCACTTACTGAAAAAAAGTGATATTTACAGACAAATATCAAAGGAAAAATCATCCATTCTCCTACTTGGTAAAACCAATGTCAATATTTTATTCAATATCCATTCAATCTTTTTCTAATGTGGGTAATAAAAAAAGTGGCACTTTTAAATTCAAAACTGGGATCACATTGTTCCTGTGTTTTATAAACCACCACTTTACTCAACTGTATATTATGACCATTTCCCACACCCTTATGGATTTGAAAGGGCATGACATTTAATAGTTTTGCATTGTACTTTCTAGATGGATTTATTCACTCAGATCTCTATTGTTAGCCACTCTGAATTCTCTTCCTCCTCCTCTTTTTTTCTGGGAGAAAATGTTTAGTGTACTTTATGGATGGTTTATTTTCTCAGAGTGCTATTGTTAGTTACTTGGGTTTCGCCTCTTCTGCCTCCTCCTTTTTCTTTAAGAAATGTTATTTAGCCTAATCCTCCCTCTCCAGTGCGCTGAGATGTTTTTGGAACTGAGCGCATTCAGTGCAGATGGAGCCTTTGTGTAGAGCTGTCATTGTTTAGTTACTGCCTCGAGACTGATGTTTCCATACGAACAGGAAGGAAGCCAGGGCATAGATTATTACTTAATCTAAATTAAAAATAGAGTTTTTTGGCCTTTGGCAAAGTCATTGATACATATTTCATCATCCAAGACCTGGCATCGGTAGGGTGTAGAAGAAAATTGCTATTTTGTGTTTACTGCTTGTGCTGTGATTCCAGCAGGGAATGGGCAATGCAGAAGTGGCATCCAGCAACTTCGTGTTTATTTCAGGGTTGGAGCTGCAACCCAGTGGTTGGATGGGACCTGGGAAGTTATCTAGTCTTACTGCCTCACTTACACATGAGGAAACCAGAGACCCAAAGACTGTAATACAAACTTCCATGGTTCAGAGCCAGGCAGAAATGCAAAACCTCTAAAGGAGAGAGTGCTTTGTCGTAACTTGACAGAGGACTGGTTGGTCCTCTGAGCTCCTTCTGTGCACGCAGTTGGGCTCATATTGATTCCCTCATACATACACTATAGGCACACTGGTACCATGTACTTCATGTAAGTGCCTTATGTCTAGTGCTTCATTTCCTGATCTGTATGCTCCTTTTCTGCCCTAGTCTATGAATCTATATCCAAGTATAAGAAATAATGGACTAGAAATCAGAAACCATAATCTCTGACTCACAGTTCAACTTTGAGCAAGATGTTACCTAGCCTCTCTGTTTATTTTTTCCCATCTATAAAATGTTCTGAAAGTAAAGACACATGCAAATGAACTGGGAGGCTTTGTGTAGGGGGGGGTTGCTATGCTTTCTTTAGGGGATAATTTTGATAGAAGGTTAAAGCACTGGCACCTGATGGGAAGGCTGATCTGCTATAACAGAGGCTGTTCGGGTTATCTCTTGCTGTGTAACAGATCACTCCAGAACCTAGTGGTTTGGAACAATGACAGTCACTTCTAATCTCTCAAGGTTTCTGTGAGTCAGGAGCTCAGGAGAGGCTCTGCCAGGTGGTTCTGGCTCAGGGCTCATAGGGTTGCCATCAGACATGACAGGGCGGAGTCATCTCTCAGGCTCTTCTCTCCCCGTCTCCCCCGTCTGGTGCCTGGGCTGGAAACCCTCAAACAGCAGGGGCCGGATCAGCGGGGGCCTGATCTTCAGCATCTCTCTGTATATTGATGTGTTCTCAGCAGATGGTTTCTCCAGCACATCAGCATCAGGATAACCAGGCTTTATTTATGTGGCGGCTCAGGGCACATCTAGACCCAGTTTTTGCAAGGTCCTTCTGCTCCAAGCCCTACCATGCTCTAGGGCATTGGTGTCATGTTCATGGTTCCAGCAAGGTCCCTGCCACATCCGAGCCCCAGTGGGAAGGGGGAAGAATGTAGAGAAACAATGTCTGATGCTTGAGAAATGGACACGCAGAGGGACACATATCTTTTCCACTGGTGAGAACTTGACCACATGGCCACATATAATGGCGGGGAGGCTGGGAGCTGTGCTTAGCTGGAACTCTGTTCTCTGAAGAAGAAGAAGGAGTGGATATAACAACCTGTAGTTTAGTTTTCACCCCACCCCATAATCTCCTTCACCTCCCACACTAAATCACCTCCAAAAAGCAGATAGACAAAGTAAAAACAACTGTATTTGCATAAAAAGGCCTTAAGGGAATTCCCTTAAGTCCCTTTTAACCAAATTGGCATGCCTGTGCCCTCGAATGTAAAAATTCTGGAGTCGCCACTTAGCTAAGGCAATTTAACTAACACGTTCGCTGCATATAGCTAGCGATGTCTAACTAAATCCCCACTTGACTTCAGTGGCCATTGTTCTCTCTTAGTTTTCATTGACTAGTATAGGAATCAACTGGTAAATTATCTGAATATTTAGTGTCAGACTTTACAGCTTGAAAGAATCCTTGTTCCTCTTTCAACTTCCCGTCTCTTGTTTGAACGAGAGCATTTTTTTTGCAAGGCATCTTTTTCCATCCTCGATCTTTTTGTTCAGATTCCTTCTTTACTGACTGACTCTTCAATGGTAACAAGCTTTTTAAAAAAATTACTTATTTTGGGAAAAATTTTAATGTACAGGAAATTTGCCAAGACAGTTCAGAGTTTCCATATGCCATTTATCCAGCTTCCCCCAGTGTTAGCATCTTCCATAACCAGAGTACATTGGTCATAACTAAGAAATTAGCATGGTAAGGCTTTTTTTTTCACTTCTTCATTACCAAACAGCTACAAATAAGAATGAAAATCATGTTCCCTGGATTGAACACGCTGAGCACCAAAGTACATATGTAACTGTAGTCCTGGACCTGCTGTTGATACAAGAATCACACTGATATTTTGGAAAACCAAAAGGTAGAAATTCACACTGATATGTGGTGGCTTTTATTTGTTGAGCGCTCCGCTATTATCTCTGAGATGTGTAAAGGATTCTCCTCAACTACTTAGCGTCCTCTTTGAAATACATAAATGTATGTTTTTTATAACTTTGATTCAAATGTTTGTTTTTTGAATCATGAAGTCAGTTTACAACTTTGAGGCTCTATCAAAGACTGGCTCTGAAATAAGTGAACTTTGCTGGCTCATAGAATAACTTGCTCATGCTTTAGTCTCTCTGTTGCCTCTCCTCCACAGGCAGTGGAGTAAGGAGCCACATAATTTTAGTTATTCGTTGGTCTTGAGCATTGCACATTCTCTTCATGTCCATGGTTGTCCTGCCAAGGAACTCAGATTAGGTATTTGAAGTCTAGAATAGCAATGAGCAGAATTTGGAAGTCCTGCTCACTCCTCCTTCCCTGCTGTGCATAGAGTTCTGTGTTGCCATGAAAGCTCTCTCTCCCTGGGGGTTGTGACACAGAGTGGCCAGCTGTGGCCCCATCAGTTCCCCCTTCAACATGTAAACATGGTCGGAGAAGCTTGGGCTTCACTTGCCAATGAAAGTTCTGCCTCACCCCTCAATCAGCCTCAGGGGCACGTTGGAGCCAAGAAGGGCTGCTTTTCATTCTGGCAGTGGCATTCCAAAGGAGGGCAATTAAAACGATGCAAGTCTGAAGAGCAAACAAGGAAAAGCCAAGGAATTCAAGCTCTTTCACCTAGAAAAAAATTAGAGAGAAAGACTTGCCGTGAAGTAAAATGTGTGAAAGTTATCTACATGGGAGCTTTACAGCCATATTTTCCTTGTTATTGAGGTTGGCACAGGAAGGAATATTTTGATGGCTTTTAGGCTACCGTACTGCTAGTTATAAGAAGCAAAGCCCCTCTACACATGCTTCCACCACCATGACCTCCAGGTTTACCAACTGGGGTCAGATGGACCAAGAGCCTAAAGGCAGGAAAGCAACTTATTTTAGATTTTAGGGTGTTTATGGTCAAAAGACCCACCGACATGGGCCACTAGCAATCTTTGGCAAGTTCTCGGAAATTGATATATTATTAGCCCTGGGTTTAAGATTTAGCAAAAAAAAAAAAAAAAAGAAAAAGAAAAAGAAAGAGAGGTTTGAGAAGGAAAGGAAAGCAAAGCAGCAAGTTACCCAAATGTGGACACAACCCACCAACATCTTCATCTTTCACTCAAGGCAGAGGATAATGCTTTCTTGCTCTATGGTTTTCTACCTGAGTGTCTCACTTTATCATGGGAAATCAGCTACCCCAATATCCAGTGCACAGCGAGTGTCTCCCAATTCTATTTTTGCTGACTCATAACAATATAGTATAATTAATGAATAGAGCAAAAAAAGATACATTTCAAATTGTGTGCACCTCTTCATTCACTATTATTGCAACAAAGATTGATGAATAAGCAAGTTTAACTCTTACAGAATGATATAATTATCTAGAAGACTTCTAGATCAACATTATCTGACTAAAATACAGTGCAAGCCACGAATATATTTTGTAATTTTCTAGTAGCCCCATTTTAAAAAGATGAAACCAGTGAATAATTTTAAGAAGATACTTCATTTAACCCACTCTTCCAAAATATTATTTCAACATGTAATTAATATAAAAAGTGTTACTGAAGTATTTCATACTGTTGTGTTTCAGACTACATTTTTGAAATTTGGTGTGTCTTTTACACTCATAGCCCATCCCAGTTTGGACAAGTTGCATTTCAAGCACGCGATAGCCACGTGGGGCTATCGGCTACTGTGTTGAACAGTGGAGCTCTGGATATAAATATTAACAATTGGTGAACTGTATTAGAAAGAATAGGCCAGGCAGGGTGGAAATCTTAAATTATTTTGAGGGAGGTGAGAACAAGACTAGACAGTTTTTATGAGGTACATTTCCTTATGTGGGAAAAACTATAATTATCTTCTAAGCAATGAACCAGCATTAAAAATGTTATCCATTAGCAAATGTGGACTCATATTATCTGCCATTATATGACCTAGCTTTAAGTATTTCACTTCTGTCATCAGTCATTTTCGGAAGGTATTTAATTTGGAACAGTAAGCTTGGCTAAATACTAGAGATACCAAATATCTCAAATATTGTTTTATAAAGTGCCTGGTTGGCAGTCTGCATAGGCTGGCCCAGTGGCCTAGACTACATGGCCTGGAGTTGGAACACATGAAGCCTTCCTTGGAACAGGGCCCAGTGCATGTTGCGGTATGAGATTCATCCATGAAGGGGTCCCTGTTGACCTGATTTTCACGTCCCACTGTCTCCTGCCTCTGAAAGTATAAAAGGCACTGTCATCCCTAGCAGCCCAGCACGGACCCCTCTAAAACATCTGGCAATTTTTTATTCCCCCTTAATCCCTTGGTCCCAATAGTGGCTGGCTAACTTGGAGTGGAAGTAGGTAAAATCTCTCCATTCTGTTCGTTTTTCACCATCCTGATAATGAATATTTGCCAAGAGGTATAGAACTGTCAAAGAGGGTTTTCTCTGCTGGAGAGAAAGTTCTCTTCTAGTCAGAAAATCAGAGGTTGTCCTGGAGACCAGTGTGTCCAAATCTATGGGGAGTCTGTAGGTCTAGACCTTTCCAGGTGCCCCAGCTTTCTTATAGCGCAGTATATCCAACTTGCGTTGGTCCTAACTCACAGCCTCATTGGCCCTTTGGGACCTTAAAGAATCCTTACATACGTCCCAAGTTAGTGCCCATTCCTGAAAGTGAGATCAACCTCTTGGTTATGGTTATGGTGGATGCCAATGAGAAGAAATCCTTGTGTGTCCGCTCCTAATTTGAACTGCCCAGGACTTTCTTAACAGCAATCCCAAACACAGAGAAGCATCCTTCTGATCCTGCAGACTTACCTACATGCCTGGCTGCTGCGTGGATTTTTCCAGCACTCACGTTGGGCCAGGATCTTCAGCACAAGTGCATTTTAACTGCTATAACCAATCTGTGTTTTATAGGCCATAAAGTTGTTACAGAGCAAGCAGAGAAAATATTGCAAAAGCTTTATAAATTTGCGGCAAATATACCATGTGGTAGTGGTTATGTTGGTAATTTACTCATTTCCTGCACATTTCTTACCATTTCTTCTTGTTGACCCAAGTTAGTTCCTTTATTTTATATTACAATTTTCATATTTGCATTATAACCCTTCACTAATATTTGCCATGAATATAAACTACCTAGAAGTCTTGATGTTGAAGTATATAGACTCCGATGGATTTTTTTTTATTCTAGAAAAATTGGTACCAGCTGTTTGATGATCCGTAGGGTTGAATTAAATTCATGTTCCTTCTGAAAAGACGATCATTAATCTATATTCTTGTTACTGTGCTTGTCTCATTATGACCTTCCATACCTAAGTTGCACTCTTCTACTTTTCTGACAAGACCTATAAACATGCATTTTGGTGGATTTTAAAATGAAGCAAATTTCTTCATTAATCCCACTCTTTATGGTGAGGCATTTTGCTTCCATAAACCTGGGATCGCATCACTAGAGGGGAAAAGCTTTGCTCCTGCCTTACGATTGAAGAAGATTGGAACTTTGTGTGTTCCACCAAAATAGCTTCTGAAAGTTTAAATTCCAGGCAGGGCCTTTTTTGGACCCAAGATTTAAGTGCTACAGGCTTTAAAGTGACCTTTTGACTTTTCAAACACTCTCTGCTTATTCCTTGTTGTAAACACTAACAGCCCCATTTCTTTAAAAACAATTCCTGTAGATTATTTAATTGTATGGTTACACTGTCACGTTATCTAACTCTAAATGTGGAAAGTGTAGTTCATCAGATGTGAAGTGTAACTTACATATACCACACATGGAATGCCAGCTTTCAAGAGGAGATTAAGAGAAGTGTTGTGGTAGGAGGGTGCATTTTAAAAGGGAAGTGGGTCTCAATATGTTGCTTTTTCTTGCTCAGCATTAGAAAATCATTGTCCATGTGACACTTTCTTCAAAGCTGTGTAATGTGTAAAGTGAAATGTGAAGTTGTCCGTGTTGTTGGGTTGTGGTGGTTCCAGGTTGGTAGCTTAAAATTTTGCGGGATTATTAGTGGAATGTTTAAAATCTAGGACATGATTTCTCAAAATTCCTTAAGAAAGATGCATTTTAAGTACATAAGAATCACTTGTGGTGCTAGTTAAAGCTCTCGATCCCTTGTGCCCTGAGCAGTGAGCCTTGATTTAGTAAATCTGGACTGATCTGCTCTATTAGTCCTTCCAGGTGCTCACACTTTGAAGTCATGAGTGCAGAGCTTCTCAAGCTTTAAAGTGCGTGCACGTGGCATTGGCATCTTGGTAAAACACAGACTGAAGCTCAGGAGTCCGGGAGCACCCAAGACTCTGGTTTCTAACACGTTTCCAGGTGATGCTTTAGAAACTCTAACTTTTTAACTCAACCTCCCATGGGTATCTTTGCATTTCCTTCTATAACTAACTTGCTACCGTTTTTTGCTTTTGTCCTGGCTAGGTTTTAACCTCCCTTAAGCCTTCTGTGTGATAGAATTTTGAAATACTTGCCTATCTTGCTTATCTTATCCCTTTTCTTTCTTTCTTTCTTTTTAACGTATATAGATGTGCCCACGTCGCGTCCTGAAGAGCCATCAGCTGTAACAGAAGTTCCAGATCGCAAACCCGCAGCCAGGCATCCCCGCTCCTGGGAGCCCACGAGCATGGAGCTCTCCGACAGCGACCGCCCGATCAGCTTCGGCTCCACGTCGTCCTCCGCCTCCTCCCGGGACAGCCATGGTTCCTTCGGCAGCAGGATGACCCTAGTTTCCAACAGCCACTTGGGCCTGTTTCCCCAGGATAAGGATGCAGGGGCCATAAAACTGGAGCTGATTCCAGCCAGGCCGTTCTCCAGCAGCGAGCTGCAGAGGGATAGCGCGGCTGGGCCACAGAACACGGACCAGGCCGGCGACAGGCAGCCCCGGGCCCAGCGCAGAGTGGAAGCCAACGCGGCCACCAAAATGGGTGCGGAATCCGCCACCAGCCCCAAGCTGCTTTATGTGGATAGAGTTGTGCAGGAAATTCTGGAGACTGAAAGGACTTACGTGCAAGATTTAAAAAGCATCGTAGAGGTAAGGCACACTGTTGGTTTTTTACATTTGTCCTGCGGGATCCATGCGCTCGCAAAATAAGGAGCCAAGCGTGGTGTCTCCTAAGATGCAGAAGTGGTGTGACTGCTTAAACAGATCATAACTTAAGAGGAATCCTAGGACTGTATTCACTGTGTTATAATCCTCTTAATATTTGCATTAATAATTGGATTATGTGCTAGAAGCAAGAATGATGCTACCAGTTCAGACACCTATATGTTGTGTTAGTAAATCCTGCACGGAAGATCTGAGTGCCTGGCAGAGAGTGGAGCAGAGAATGGAGTAGGAATTCAGGTTTCCTGACTTGCCGGTGTCAGGTTTGTACTGACTGAGCCCATCGGCGATCTTCACTTTAATCACAATTGTCTACTGATGTCTGGAGCTTCCAAAACTTCCTGTTGCCTCACCTCCAGGACTGTGATTTTTCATGGGCCTCGGGCATGGCCTAGGGGTGGGAGGAAATTGTGGAAGATCCCCAGGTGATTCTTTTGTGCAAACAAGCTTGGGAAGGGCCGTGATGCTGTTTGTTCTCTGTATTGGTTAGTGTTTGGGGGAAGGTGGTGAAAGGTACGCAGAGAAAAACCCTGGACTTGGGGCGTTTGCTTTCTTCACTTTTGTAGTAAACAAGTTTGCATAAGTTCTTTGACTCCCTGCAAGTTGAGCCCAGCTCAGGTACCAGATCGCCAACTCTGGAAATTCAGTTACTCATTTGACTTTGATTTATAGGCAGGTTTTTAGGATAAAGTAAAAATTACCAGAGCAGCTCAGATGTTAATTCATTCTCAATTAATGACTTGAAATGTTAATATTTCAAAGGCAAGTTGATACAGCTGCCCTCCCTTTGCTGCCTAGTATTGTAGTAGAAGCATTTGTTAGCGTCTACTTCCTGTTTTAGACTTTTAATCTAAAATGTGTTTCAGAGTAGAGTGGAGTATTTGCTGATGAGGACATTCTCCACCAAATACATACATTCTTTGAGCTTTAGGGGAAAAAAAATTCTAAGACATGATTGTGTATTGAGTTCCACAAATGATAGAACCAGACACTGTCTACTAAAAATAGTTATGACATAGCTTCTCGGTAAAAATAGAAAAATCAGTTGATGCATCAACCAAAACAATATGTAGAAGAAACCAGGCCAACTGTTTCCTTAATTCCAACAATGATGTCATCTGTACTTAAGAAGAAATACCTGTGAAACTGCCAAAAATTTTGAAACCTCTCAGGAAATGTGTGGTTGTCAAAGCTTTCTTTGGTCGATCCTTTCTTCTTTCTTTCTTGGAAGCTTTTGCGCATAGTCAAAACTCACCGTACTGAGAGAGAAACCTTCACTTACTAAGCTAATATTCTGTGAACACGCTTGTCTCGGAGACTGGTTGACAAACCTTAGGGGAGAAGAAATAAGGCAAGATGTGTATGAAAGAAATCAGATCAAGACAGATTTTTTTCTAAGCAAGTTTCAGCAGGAGTTTTATTCCAAGCTCCCCAATTGTTCTTGCCATTTTTTCTTGATCAGTGAAGTAACCATGTTTTACACTAGGGGTTGGAGGACTTTTTCTATAAAAAGGGCCAGCTAGAAAATATTTAAGGCTTTCTGGGCCCTGAGGTGTCAGTCCAAACTGCTCAGTTCCACCATGTAACTTGACAGCAGCCAGAGACACTCTGTCCATGAAGGGGTGTGAAAGCTCCAGGAGAACTTTAGGGTCACAAAGGCCATGGTGTCCCAACCCATGTCTTACACTTTAAATGTGTGCCCACATTTCAGCAACTGTAAAATGAGACTAATAAATAATACCTCCCTTATGGGGTTGTTATGAGAATTCAATGAGATAATATATTAACAGCTCCTGCAACAGTGCCTGGCACATGGAGAGCAGTTAGTCAGTGGAAACTACCATCATCACGGGCCTCTTCTGAATTTGCTGGTGGAGTGTAAACACAATTTACAGCTCTGTTTTCCCTGGGCCTTTCACAAAAAACAAACAGATGAGTAATTCACCACAGCAGAAATTTAATTAGGAAAAAAATCATTTTAAGTGGTTGATTCCAGTGTTATTATTTCGAATGCAATTGGATTAGTTCCAAAGAATCCGTGGAAAAGCTGAGGTGACACACAATTCGGCAGAGGAAAGGCAAAGGAGGGTAGAAATGTCCGAAATGTGTAAGGAGCACCCAGGTGGGGAGGAGGAGATGCTGCTTAGTCCCAGAAGTCGCCAGAAGCTTCGAGTCACTTCCGCTCCCGACCTAAAAAAGTTCAGAAACTCTTCGGATTGAGATGCATCATCGCAGTCTCTTCTTCACACACTTTTGTGTGTGACTACCTCTGCTTCTCAAGATCACGATGTTCACAGAGTGGTTAAACCCGTCTTGTCTAGTTCTTTCCTTCATGAAGAGTAACCAGTTATTTTCCTGGTTGCAACCACTGTCCCCAATAAAGACTGTTAGGATGAGTATTCTTTTAAAATACAGAAAGTATCAATTCCTTCAAATCTGTTTTCCTTGATCCATTTATAACCTATTTTTATAATTCTGTAACTGACTTCTCTAAAAGGCTTGATTTTTCAAGAGCAGAATTTTTAATTGGGAAAAGGGCTACTCAGTAACAGCCTGCCATGATCATTCTCACTACACCTAAGATAGAGTTTTTTAGTTGACTCTTGCTTAGAAAGAATTATTTCCGAAAATACCAAAGGGTCTAGTTGTTAATAGAGATAACGGGTAAGTCATTTTTCACTTTAAGCGGTAGCAGTTTCAGACTGTCTGCACTGGGCTTTATTCCACTCCCACCAACTGACATCCTTCAATAGTCATTCTCGGTTTAATTGATTTCCCCCATGAGTGGTATGTTTTATTTGTCATACATCCTGTCCATACATAATCCTCACCACTCAGGTTTAGATTTTGTTTTTGGAATTTATTATCAGAAACATTTTGGGAAAAGATCATTGGTAGACAATGATTTAAAAGATATTAACACAGTATCTTTGATAGCTCACATGGTCCCAAATAGCAACAGAGTAGCTTATTTCTGAGAAGAGATCCTTCTAACCTTATCTGGGCAACAGGACTCCCGATGTTGGTTACAATGCAAAGAAGGATGTCTGCTTTACTTTCCCTACCTAGAGACGCTATATTAAAATAATCCCAAATAGATCAGTATTTTTCCTTTCGCATGCCATTTAGGGATTCAGAAATGAACAAATAATGCTTTTGGAAAACTCAGCTGAAAAAAAGGTTATTGTTCTTATTGCTATTGGTCTTCATCACTTGCTTCCTTCCCTAGACCCTTCACTCTGTGCCCCCTGTCCCCTCACCATGGCTGCTCCATCCTCAGCTCCTTTGTCCAGCATCCTAGTCGTTTGCTTTTTATACACTTGACATTTGAGAGAGAGGTGAGGTCTTGACTACGAGCCATACGCAAAGAAACAATGGTTCTCTTATTTCCATTTCTATATATGGCTCCTAATAGCATTCACAGATAAAATGAGATAATAAATATGAAAGCAAGTTTTAAAAGTTAAAAGTAAAATCTCCAATGATACAATTTGTGGAGAGACAGAAATGCACAGTTGGAAAGTAGGAAATAAGGATTTCTTTCATGTGTAATGAGAACGTAGATTGAGCAGAGACACTCATGGATTGAGTGGGTTTCTTTAATCTTTCTAAATGATCTATAAAAAGAGCCTTTGACAGCTCATAAGATTTGGCCCCAGATATAGTTCATGGCCTGTTTTAACCTTTTAAGGAAGTTTTAAAATAGATCATAACATCATTTAATACTGTGTAATTAGAAGTTACATCCCTACTACAAAATGGCATCTTTGAAGTGTAAGAAATGCTAAATTAAATCATCTTTGGGGATACTGAGGACATGTGTAACTTAATGAGGAAAAAGTGGGTAAAATATTTAAAGTCACATGAGTTTACTTCTTTTGATCATATTCTAGAAAGCTGAAATCCTTTTGAAAGCCCCTTTATCCACACAGTATGTTTAAAGGATAAGGCTAGAATACTAACTCCTTAATGTGTAAAATGTAAAGAACCAAGCCTTAAGCCATCCTTGTTAAGAGCATCAGCGCTGTTCAAAAGCTGTGGCTGAACGAGGACTGGACCATTGCTCTCCCACCCCCAGCTCTTATAGTTATTAGTGTACACGGACTCTTTGTTTCTTACGTGATCATATAGACAGTGTCAGGGGAGGTGGAGGAGAGAAGGGTGCTTTTCACACAGCTAGTGACATGAAACACGGTGAAAAGTATTCTGCCCTTTACCATGGCTTAGAGAACAGGCTGCCCTTCATGCTGGAGCTATCAGGTTAGTTGGAAGAAGAGCAAGCCGTCTTACACTTGAGAAGAAAGCCTCTCCCAAATCTGTGCCCAGGGAGTTTGTAAGTGACTCTACTGTCTGCTCTGCCTGGAGACTTAGGTCTCAGGCTTGAGAGGTGACCAAGACCTGGACAACATAGAATCTGAGTTGGCGTCTGTCCTGCGCCAGCCCTCAAGGACAACAGTGTCCAGCTCCGAGGTGGTTTCTCTTGAAGCCTGGCTTCCTATTGATTCTGTTGGAGATAGGAGGTGGTTTGGTGTAGAAAGGTCAGTTTGTGTCTCTGCTCCTCTTTCCCCCTGGCTGTAAAAGGATGGCTTCACATGGGCCACGGGCATTCCCCGGGCCAGCCTAACTGCTCAGGATCCTTGACGAGACGGGAAAGGTCCTGAACCAAGGGAGGCGGCTGTTGAGAGGAGGTGAATTCTCGTAGGTTTGCTTGTCTTTCATTTGCGGATGTCTTCACTCAACACTTGCCCTCCAGTTTAAATAATGACTTATTATATTGACACTTTTTAGGAGATTCATTTAGATGAATGTTTTTTGAACACTGAGGGAAATATGTGTTCAATGCTAGAGTGTAGGGCTTGGTAGGGATTGTTCTTTAATGAGGGCTTGCTATGTGGGTGGACTGAATAAGGAACTGACACACTGTAGTGCTTGACACAGCTTAATGTGCTTTTTCTTTTACGTGGCATTTGAGCACTTTTATTTGAATGTGTCGCTTTATGTTTCCTTCCAAGGGCTTTCATCATGGTGGGTGAAATCTTTCCTAAAACCATTTAAGATCTATTGTAATTTTGAAGCAAACCTGTTAAAGTAGTTTTTTTTACTGATGAAGAAGTTATACCTCAAATAGTATATGAACCACTGTACCTAAGCCCCCAAAACTTTACTTTCTGTTCATTTCCAAGCCTCTTTGCCATTGTTGTTAAGCCACCTTCTTCCCTACTCCACTCTCATCTCTCACCGCCTTAACAGTGACAGAAATTTAGAAGAGGGGAACACATGGTTTGGGGTATTCATCTCTTTGACTGGTTGCAGTCTGACATGGGAGGGTGGACGGGGACCTGGCCTTTTACTTCTTTCAACCATTTTAAATGTTCTCTGAATACCTTCTGATTGATTGCTAATGAACATGGAAAATAGTTTGGGCAACGTTTAGTAAAAGCAGAGTACACTGTCTGCAGAGCTGCTGTGCAAAGTAGCTACTGGCTGTTCATGAGAGTTCGTGTGTACTTAATGAATGATGTCAGTTTCTTCACTCCAAATCATTATGGCCAGATTTTGAGTCAAAACTTAGGAAAATTATTCAAAATAACTGTATTGGTCAGATTCTCCTGGGGGCATGGTAGACAGCGAGCATCACCATTGTGAAACCTTAAGCTTTGTGACCATTCCCACCACCTTAATGGATCCCAACAGCTGTAAGCATACTGCAGAGCTGCGGCTTCTCAATTTTGTCATTATGTGCCTTAATCACAACAAAAACACTTAAATGTAACATGAACAGCAACTAATATCTGAGTACTTACCGTATATCAGGCACTGGATTAAGTACTGATAGCCTCACCCACAGCCCCGTCACGGGGGTGCTAGTAGAATTTTCCATGCACAAGAAGATTGCATTTTCAAGGGGTAAAGCAACTTGTCCAAGCCCCAAAGCCCCCCTTTGCTACTACACTGTTATTACAAATCTCCTCTTAGACTCTAGCAGAGAGCTCAGGGGTTGGGGCCTCCTTGCTAAGTTCTCCAGAGCAGGCTGCTCCAACAGCAGTGCAGCAGACATCTGGGACTGGATCATTGTTGTTCGCGGGGGATAGTCGTGTGCATTGTAGGACATTTAGCAGCAAACCTGGCCTCCACCCACTGGATGTTAATGGAACCACCACCGTCCCCACTCATGACAACCAAAGATGCCTCTAGACATTGCCAAATAGCCCCTGAGAGACAAAAGTACCTTGGTTGGGAACCAATGTTCTAAAGATTTGGAACACACAGTGTATAAAGATAGGCTAAGCCACAGTAACAAGTAAGCCCCCAAATTCAGTGATTTAATGCAATAGAAGTTTCTCCTTTTACAATCCTGTGTGTGTGTGTGTGTGTATACAGGTTAGTGGGGGTGCTGCTTCTCTGCACAGTCATTGAGGAGCCCAAAAGATGAGGCTCTGTCACCTTCAGCACGTGGCTCCCGAGGTTGGCTGGGGTCTGCTCCATCTCAGTCAGCTGGAAGGGCGAGAGGACATGGAGACATGCATGGGGTGGGGGGTAGGGGGAGGCAGGGAGGGTTTCTGGGACAGGCATAGGAATGGCTCACCCCGTCTCTCATTCCACATCAGACTGTAAGTTTGGAGGTATGGTCTAGCCACATGCTCAAAGAAGGTAGGAAACATTTGTGTGAGCAACTGCCAGTCTCCATAATATAGAATGAAACCTTCTCATTGTAAAACCTACACCATGCATTCCACCACCAGCACTAGAAGTAAAAACAAAAAATACATAAAGAAGAAAGCAGGAATTGGAATTTGCAGGTACTAACTACTATACATACAATAGAGAAACAGCAAGGTCCCACTGTAGAGCACAGGGAACTATATTCAAGACCTTGTAATAGCCTATAATGGAAAAGAATAGGAAAAGGAATATATATACATGTATATATCTAACTAAATCACTATGCTGTATACCAGAAATTAACACTACACTATAAACTGACTATAATTTTAAAAAAAGAAGAAAGCAGGAAAAATTTTGATGATGCTTACTTCTGAGATTATACTCTACTAAATAATAATAATAAATATATAATAAATAAATGTTTTAAACGGGATTCTTCGTTTAGGGCCTGGAACAGATTCAAACCAATTGGACCTTCTCTTGTTTCCCCCTCTCCTGTTCCATCACCACCACCCCCTTCTTCTGCCATCACTCCTAACTGCCTCCCCCTTTTGTTTTATAGTTATTTCTGTCCACATGACCTGCCAAGAGGGCTCTTCGGGATTATTGAACACAGTAGGTAGCATTTCAGTTTAAAAAGAAGACTGCTGGGTCTAACATAGTTCAAAGGCAGGGATTTTGCTTATCTTGCTAGTGTTCCTGAACCTTCTGAGGAGGCTGAAGTCAATGAGGCTAATGGACTAATGCCTTCATAGACTGATGATTCTTAGAAGCTGCAAGGTTATTGCCACATTGATAAAATTTATAAGAAAATTGAATGTCCTCCTTTTTACTGCCCTGCCCTTCTTCTAAACTCATTTCTGTAACTAAGCCAAAATGAGAACTGTGGACACTTGAAGAAAAAGTAAGCAATGAAAAACCAAATTGTTCAAATCGTTCTAATACATTCTTAGGCCTTGCACACCCCAAATCAATTGACATCATGATGAATGGTTTTCCACGAGAAGTTGAAGTCAACTTGCATCTTTTCAGAGGTGAACTTGGACAAAGTAAATTTACCATTGATAAAGCATAGTCTATTTATGTTGTTAACCTTTACCTGGAGTACAATTTTCAAAATACTAAGAACTTTGTAGCCATAGCATAATGATTACCAGTTGGTATAATAATTAGGGATTTAGTGATGTTCCCCCTTGTCTCCTTGAGAAATACTAAACCTTAGGTAATGGAAAGTCACCCTTGAGTTCCTGATGATCCTGACTGTGGCTTGCTTCTTGAAACTTGGGGCCAGAATGAATAGTTGAGGTCAGTCTAAGGATGTCCAGGGATTTGGAGGCCCTGTGTCAAGCTCTGTGTGGCATTCTTCCAAGGTTGCAAGAATTCATGATCTGAAAATAGATTATAGAAGGAGATTGTTTTTAGCTCCCATGTCATATGTCTAAGACCCAAGAAAGAGAGAGTGCAGATGGTAGAGGGAAAGAGCTGTATAAGTCTCAAAGTGCCCATAATCAATTCTGCTATAATTTGACATATGACATATGTGAGCCTAAAAATCACTGTGCAAAATCATATGGGGGAAAAATGGATTCCAAGCACAACACTCAGAAACATCAGTGACACAAAAAAAGAAAGGAATCAAACAAAAATGGAAACAGTTTTACACATGTTAAATGGTTAAGAAATACATACCTACTATGGTAAATATGATATTTCACCTTATAAAAAAGCCCTAAAACTTCCTATAGAAGCCACCTGGTTCCCACACCTGCCACCCTCTGTGAGAGGAAGGAAACAAAAGGGAGTGAGAGAAAAAGTGAGAAAAAAGAACAATAAAGATGGAAAAGAACAGAAAGGGAAAAATATACAATAGGCTAAGAGGAAAGAAAGAAAAATTAAAGCGAGAAGGGAGAGGGTATATCTCAAGTGATAGAGCACATGCTTAGCATGTATGAGGTCCTGGATTCAATCCTCAGTACCTCCTTTAAAAATAAAAAATAAATAAACCTCCCCCCTAAAGAGAGAAGAAGCTATTGCAGGGCTGCAGTTTATGAGTTATTAGGATGTAGGGTTACCTGACCTTGATGCAATATTGATACACCTGACATGGAGAGGTGTGGCTCTCCTAAGGCATGCAGGTGGACTGAGGTAGCCGGTGGGTGTTTGCAGGGGTGTGTGTGTGTGTGTGTGTGTGTGTTTGTTTGTATTCCTCTGCTGCTCTCCGGAAGTGGGTGCGCTTTTCTGTGTTCACCTAGTGTTTATCATGGCTGTGATCCTACCTCAGCAAAACTGAGAAATTTGAATTAAGTTCAGATTTCTCCTTAGTCTATTAATCATGTGGGAACAAATTCGTATTTTCAAATGTTAGAGAAGAACTGACCATACTTACTCTCTACAGTATTATGACTTGCTACAAATAGGTCTCACCTCTGCTCAGACTAGAAGGTTAAAGAACACTATACCTGTTGTCAAAACACATGGTCTTCCATTTGTGTTCAAAGGACTGATAAAGACAATGACAAATGTCCCTAAAACACTTTATTTCCACCCTATAAGAAAGAAATGGTTTAAAAGAATCTCAAGCTCTCTAAGTAATTTGAGAGTTTATTGGTATTTCTGAACACTAACAAATTTTTTCACCCTAATCTTGGACCCAAAAATATGACTACTTGAAAATACAAGTGTTGTGGAGTTGTAGGAAATTTTTCTTTTACTGAAAGGATTTTCGCAATTCAGTCAAATACTCCTACGCAAGCTGTAGCCCTTGCTGTTTATGAAACTCTTATTACACCAGGGAGATTTAAGGGGTAAATATTAGTATGTTTCTGATGTTAAAATTAGAATATTTTCCACCTACACTTGCAGATTCAGAGTTAGACAATGTATTCAAGGAAAGGATAGACTTACTGTGTAATTCAGGAAAAAAAGAAAATAGAAACTATTTTTCTATACATTTCACAGACATAACTGAGTACATGCATTTCTTTTGTGAGATCGAGCACTTGGAAGAAACATTTGCAACTAAAAAGTCTCTTCCCATTCTATTAAGCTTTTCTTTTAAGGCAACATTTTGATTTTCATTTGAATGAAAAGGCATTTCAAAACCTTCAGTTAACTCAGGTGATTGGGCAGCTATTATTGCTGGTCTGCTAGGGAACTGCTAATATATTTCAAAGACTGCCTGTGGGCAAAATTCTATTGAAGATTTGCTAAAACAGGTCGTGTTCAGTTGGGGTAGAATTATGCTGCCTTTTGGGTGTGTGCCATCTTGAATAGTCCATTAGACTGAGTGGGTAGAAAATTACAGAATTCAGGAAATTGTGTTCTAAACAAACCAGCCTTTGGTTGGGAGAAGTTTCCCATGGCTGGAAATTTCTTCCAAAGAAAAGATGCTGCTTCTGAAACCAACTACATAGAACAATTTACCTGGGTTCTTTGACAAGCCTAAAGCAAGGTGGTGTTGAAGCAGCCCTGCTCTGTAACGCCTAGGGAAGAGGGAAGAGGCGACCTGGACTGATGTGGGACTTGTCAGCGTACATAGCTTAGTAGTTAATCATTTTCTGATCATTTCGATTTCTCCTCTGCCCACCACGACTTTGCCACTTAAGGGGGACTGTTCTATACAGCAGCTCACGTGGAATTTCTTTTAATCTCTTTTTAAAACTGTGTTAAAATATACATAATGTTTATTATTTTAACCATTTTGAGTATACAGGTTAGTGACAGTAAGTACATTTACACTGTTGTACGCTGAGCTACATAACCATCACCACCATCCATCTCCAGAACTTTTCTATCACCACAAGTTGAAAATGAGTACCCATTAAACATTACCTCTTCACTCCTCCTTCCCAAAGCCTCAGCCAATCCTTTTTATTTTTAAAAATTGTGGAAGAATACACATAACATAAAATTTACTATCTTAACTATTTTGAAGTGTACAGTTCAGTGGCATTAAGTACATTCACAATGTTGTTCAACCAATCTCTAGAATTCTTTTCATCTTGCAAAACTGAAACTCTGCCTGTTAAACAGTAACTCCCCATTCTCCCCTCCCTCCAGCTCCTGATAACCGCCATTCTGCTGGTTCTAGGACTCTGACCACTTTAGGTATGTCACATAAGCGGAATCATACAGTGCTTGTCCTTTTGTGACTGCTTATTTCACTCAGCACAATGTCTGCAAGGTGCATCCATGTTGTAGCATGTGTCAGAATCCTCTTCCTTTTTAAAGTTGAATTATAGTCCATTGTATGTACATATCACATTTTGTTTATCCATTCTTCTGTTGGTAGACACTTAGATTGCTTCAAATTGCACAGAATTTTTAAGTGGAATCACACAATTTTAGAACTGGAAAACAACTCAGGGAGATCTGACTATAGATTCTGAAAGAGCAAGGTGTGTGCGTAAGTTTCTATTCCCAGCAATCAACACTGTATCTGACACTTAACAGGCCATTGGTAAATGCTTGCTGAATGAATTATCTAGTTTTAATCAATCATTTTTGTAGGTGAGGAAATAGAGATCCAGAGAACCAAGTGATCTCTCCAACTGGATGCAAATCCTAGTTCTGCTACCTATTACCTTTGATCCTGAGCAATTTCTTAACTTCTGTAACCTTCAGCTTCTCCTCCTTAAAATGAAAGATATTGCATAGCTCATAGGATGTCATGAGGCTGAAAGGAGGGAATGCCTGTAAAGTGGTTTGCACGGATCCGGAATAGTGTAGACATTCAACAGCTGAAAGCTGTTCAAGTCCTAAACCCTGCAGCTGAGTGTTGGCAGTGCCAGGACTATATCCAGGTCCTGTCTCCCAGCCACTTCATTTAGAAACAGCAGAAAAATGTAGGAAGCATTTATTGAACGCCCCTTCCATACCAAGTAAGGAGGGTTCTCTTACATGTTAGTGAAAGTTTCTGGGAACACAGGACTTTTATTGCCCAGCTGTCCACATCTCAGCCATTGACAAGGATGAAATCGACATGGACCACGTGTAAAGGGAGGAGCCTGTTGCTCCTATGTCTAGACATCGCAGAGCTTAGACAAAACCAGAGCAGTGAGACAGAGAAGTGGGAAAACTTAGGATCACCTCCTTAGCACCTTCTTGGGACAGTCTCAAGCAACCTGTGGAATTACCCCTTTTACCCCTAGCATACTAAGAGGTAGCTTTTTGAGGATGAGAAATCGTCTCCTACAAGACCAGAGGGTCTGGGCTGGTCTACTTTTGATAATTAACAGACCAGTTGATACTCTAGGACCCTGTTGTGCCAACTCCTATTCTGAAGTAGGAGCTGGCTCTGAAGTTCCAGGTCCTATAGGAAAAGGAAGAAAGTAAAGAAGGTCATTGATAAATTGTATACATTTACTTGATATTCAAAATTGTCTGGAATGTTCTAGATACTACTTTTGGCAAGAAAATCCACTGGAATAAAATGCCTACTTCAAAAATAGGAAAAAGTAAAACATCGTAAAGATCCCTTATGAGAAACTCACAGCTGACAGGTCATCAGGCTGATTCACCCTAAGGATAGTAAGTCCTTATAAAGAGGTTCAAAGGGGCTATTATTTTTTTCAACATTTTTTTATTGAGTTATAGTCATTTTACAATGTTGTGTCAATCAAAGGGGCTGTTATTTGAAGAATTAAAGAATATCACCTAAGAAATATGGTTAGGAGGAGCAGCTAAAAAATAGGGTTTTTCTAAAGCAGAGGCTGCACCTGCGTATCACCTGGGGCGCTTTTGCAACTCCTCCCCTCTAAGCTGCACCCTGGGCTAATGAAATCTGAATCTCCGAGGGTGATGTCACTTTTTCTTAAAGCTCTCCAGGTTCCAATAAGCCATCAACGTTGAGGTACACTGTACTAAAGGGATTCTTTCTCCGTTTGTTATAACGCAAACAGATATTTAAAGGCAGCACAATTTACCCCACCCTCCAGCCCCTGTGATGAAGTGATGAAAATGAAGAAAAGCTAAAATCTGCAAGAACTGCATCCAAATCCTGACTCTGCCATTTCCCTTTGTGATCTTGGATAAGTTACTAAACTTTTCTAAGTCAGTGTTTTCACCTGTAAGATGGGATTAGTAGGGTTGTTGTGAAAATAAGATTATCCATGCAAAATGCTAGCACAGTGCTAGGCATATAGTAAACACCCAAATGAGAATTATTATTAACATACTTAGTATTATTTAGAAGGGCCAGGCCAGTAATTTCTGGTACATTTAAAGTATCATAATATTCTTGCTAGCCTATTGTAAGTTTTCTTATTAATAAAATTAAAATATTTCTTAAAATTATTTTACCTTTGCATTTTAAAAAGGATGTATCTTGTTGGGATTTTTAGTTTACCTGCATATCTACATGTAGTTGGAATTCATTTCCAGTGTCGTACAGGGCTGCCAGAGCTGCAATAGCAGACTGAAATTATTTTCAGAATTTTGCTTTGAGCCGCGCTAAACTGAGATAGATTTAAAAGACAGCACTGGTCCGGGCTCTGGCCCCGTGCTGACAGTCAACCGTGTACCCGTGGACGTCCAACCAGGCTGACCTCAGCTTCATCCTCTGTAAATGAGTCTAATTCAAAAAGCCAAAATCTAAAGATGACTAAAGGTCATAGCTCCAACAGCCTCAGCTCTCAAGAATGTAACCAGGAAATAAGTGAGTCCTTTGAGCAGCCAAAATAGATATTTCAAACGGCGAACAGTCAATCCTGTGTCTTTACCCAAACAGAGGCCCCACGCTCTCACTAAGAGCCTATTTACTCTACATGTTTAAAATAAGCTTAATTATTTGGTTTCCTAGCCCACAGCAAGGGGAGGGATGGGGCAGGAGGAGGTGGATGTGACAGCACTAAGGAGCCAGAGGAAAGAACTCCTTAGTAAATAAATTAACATAAGGCCACTTACAGTGGGTGCAAACTCACCTCCATCACCCTGGTGAATTTCACTTGTGACTTACAGCCCAGAGCATAACCTGAGTCCTTACTGATGAGCCTGAATAGCAGGAAAATTTATTATGTTTGGTAGAGCGTCTGAAATATATTGTCTGATGCTTGAGCTTCATAAACAAAATGATTTTTTAATCATGATAATTGACTTTTAAAATGCTTTTCTGTGTTGTAAAATACACATAGCATAAAATTTATTTTTAAGCGTACAGTTCAGTGGCAGTAAGCACATCCACAATGTTTTGCAACCATCACCACTATCAATTTCTGGAACTTTATCATCCCAAGCAGAAACTCTGTACCTGCTAAACAGTAACTCCCCATGCCCCCTTCCGCAGCCCTGGCAACCTCCAGTCTACTTTCTGTCTATGAATTTATTAGAATCAGACAATAGTTGCCCTTCTGTGTCTGGCTTATTCAACTTAGCATAATGTTTCCAGTTCATCCATGTTGTAGCATGTGTCATAATTTCATTAATTATAGTTAAGTTTTAATACTTAACTATTTAATACTTTAATTCCTGTACAATAAATGATCCCTCAACAAAAGTGAGATGACGCTTTATAAAAAGTGAAACTCATCCTTACTCTATAAGGAGAGGGTATTGTGAAAAATAACAAAGGCGTGAGAAGTTACAAGCATCTGTCCGACCCAAAGCAAAATGGAATGGTTGTTCTGAATGTTAAGATTTGCTGTTTTGTTAAACTAATATAAAAGAATCCATAATGATTCTTGTGCTTGAATCACACACACACACCCACCCAAAGTAGATCACATAAAAACTGGAGAGAAGCTATAGCCTGTCTGTAGTTTCAAATGGCAAAATCACATCGAGGCAAAATTACTCCTTTGTTTTCTCCACATGCTGCCTAAAGGACAGTGTCTGTGTGTGTGTGTGTCTGTGTGTGTCTGTGTTCTGGGAGGCAGAGTGAGCCATTCCTTTAAACTACACTTTAAAATATTTTCTTCTGAAACGAGCCTTTTTTTCTCCTTGGACCAACAAGAAATGTTACAAGTGTTCCTCCAGTTTTATAACGGGGCTTAAAGTTACGCTGTTAACCTTTCAGAAAGCTCTAAGTGGGAGATGAGTCAGGAGGGGCACTGTCGTCCTGGCGGCCGCCTACCGTCAATACAGAAGGGCTGAAAAGACTGCCGCTTTTGTCCCGTTTTCCATAAAGCAGTGGATAAATCATTCAACCCAGGGGGCTGTTTACAGCCTTGTAAATGGTGTTCCAAATGCAAATGAATGTAAAGAAAAGAGTGAGAGTTAATCTACTTTTGATTAGGGAAATGTTTCTTTTCTTGTGCAAAGGCGGCAGTTAGCTGGGTGCAAAGAGGGTTAAAAAGGGACTCAGAGTTTAGGAACCTTTGTCATCTCTGAGAGGCCGCATTGTAAAAATGCTGTCCCTGAGACCACGGGGAGGGGAGGGAGTAAAGAAGAACGCTGGACTGGGTTACAATTCAGTACAACTTTTGCCACTTTGAGAGCTTGAGGGATCCACCAGGGACTAGGTTAACTCTTGCCTTCTGGGCTCTGCTTCATGCACATGGCAATTGGATCAAGTTCACAGGGATTCACTCTGCAAACATTCTACAGCAGGACCCCTGGTCATTGCTGACGTCAGTTTTGTGGGAGAGGAGGAGCTACAAGGAGATTTTATAGCACTAGGTGTTGATTCCTGTAACTTCCTTTAGCATGAAATTATAAATGTAAATATTCAGGGGAGCCCCTGACCCAGACAGGGGCGGCAGGGGGCAAGGATCAGAGAAAGATTCCTGGACGAATCTTGGAGCAGGAGTTAGCCGGGTTAGAGCGTTAGGAGGGACAGTCTGGATGAGTGATGCATGGGAAGACGGGACTTTCCAGAAGGTACCAGGAGTGGGTGCCTGTGTGTTGGGGGGTGGGTGTGAGCAAGAAAGTGATAAAAGATGAGCCTAGAAAAGTAGGTAGGGGTGCAAGCCAGGAGGGCCCTCCCTCTGTGCTGAAGGCTGTGGGGAGTAATGGAAAGAATCTGAACTTTAAAAAGATCACACCAGACTCATTCTGAAACATTGGAGGAGGTGGGACCACCGTTGAGGGTTTAGTTGGGATGTCCTTGTCGTAGTCCCAGTGGAGCTAAGCTGGGAGACCAGGGCAGCAGTGAGCGAGAGAAGGGCTCAGTTTCAGAAGAGCTACCAGCGGGAGAGGTGGCGTTTATTGTCCGGTGGACATAGCAAGTGAGAGGGCCGGGGTCCAGGAGACTTTTGAGTGTCATTGGGGCTTTGTGTGCCTGTGTGTCTTCTAACCATCTTCAGACCCTCTCCCAACAATGCTGCTCAAGCACTTAGCCTTCCTATGTCACTCTTTATACCCTTGGACAGAGAAAGGGGATGAGAGAGCCTTTTATTATAATTTGTCAGTGTACAGATAGAGTTAATATTTTTTAATTAAAAATTTTTTTTCATATATGCTTCATAGACTTTTTTTTTTAAATTGAAATGTAGTTAATTTGCTTTTGGTCCAAAAGAAGTTCCAGTCTGGCTATCTCCTTGTCCTACTGGGGAGACACCTGGGGCACAGACGGACACACAGCAGCCGCTGCTACCAGCCAGTGTGTGCTGGGCACCACGTGCCGGGCACCTTAAATGAACCTTGTCATTTAACCTCCAGAATGATGATCAAGTGGGGAGTTGTGTTATCCCTCCTCAACAGCTGAAGCAGTGAGTGTCAGCAAGGCCAATGACCCACCCCGGGTCCGGCTCTCAGACCCAGGCTGCCTGCCCGGGTGGCTGGTGCATTTCCCACCACACAGCTCCAGAGCCAGCGCTGAAGCCAAGGCCTTCAGGAGGAATCTGCTGTCCCTTCCCCAGTGCCATACTCTGTCCTCAGATAGATCTGCTGTTCTGGAAAGTAGCAGCAGACAGAAACTGCATCTATTGCAGGGGAAAGAATTGCAGTGTACTTCTGTTGAGATGGTAAAACTGCTGCTGCAGAAATTCCTCGTGCACAGTCTCTTCAAAAATCATTTATGGAAACCTCATCCTCTGAGGTCTCTCTCCTCTCTCTCTCTTTCTTTCAGTTCTAAGTAACATGATGGCCATGGACTTTGCACTTTAGATTTAAGAGAGGAGAAAGATTAGTTTTCCCCAAATCACACATTTTACTCCATGGGCACAGATTGGAACCAGGACTCCAGTATGGCAAGGAAATCTTTGAATTTGCCCCATTCCAGAGGCCCAGCACTCTTTGAGAAAGTCACGTTTCTTGGGAGGGTCCCACCTCCTCCAATGTTTCA
This sequence comes from Camelus dromedarius, assembly GCF_036321535.1. Lineage (NCBI taxonomy): Eukaryota > Metazoa > Chordata > Mammalia > Artiodactyla > Camelidae > Camelus > Camelus dromedarius. Next base: position 13,954,950 of record NC_087441.1, on the reverse strand, counting down.
GAATGAGTCTGGTGTGATCTTTTTAAAGTTCAGATTCTTTCCATTACTCCCCACAGCCTTCAGCACAGAGGGAGGGCCCTCCTGGCTTGCACCCCTACCTACTTTTCTAGGCTCATCTTTTATCACTTTCTTGCTCACACCCACCCCCCAACACACAGGCACCCACTCCTGGTACCTTCTGGAAAGTCCCGTCTTCCCATGCATCACTCATCATGCTGGCCCACCTGCACCCCGTTTTACCCTCCACACGGTGCCTCTTCCAGCTCCCCTGGAGGTCACCAAGCCCCTGGCTGTTTCTAAGTCAATAAATAACTTCTGGTTAAGACTGTGCTGTAATGAAGTCAACAGCAGAATAGCCGGAGAAGCAATAAGATATGTCCTTAGGGCTGCTCATTGTTTTTGGTACAATGAACGGAACGGTTTCCCCTATGCATTTCCATATTTAGCAGTGGATTACCTAATACTGCCAGAGTAGAATCACAATCATCCTCTTTGAAAAACTGCCTATAAAGAGATGGGCACCCCCCATGTAGGTTCTTTATTTAAATATATACAGCCTTGTTGTGTTGCAATTTTCAAGTAGAACAGCTTGACCTTGAGGGTCAGTGTATGTGACTCCGCAGATGGGAAGTCGAGTAATATCTTCCAGCCCTTTCCTCTCTCTAGTTAATATTGTCCAGGTGGACTCTGCCTCGGGGCCTGGTTGAGACTTTAGTTTGTTTCAAGGTTAGAGGTCCAAGTAAATTAGCATAAATTGTGCTAGGCCTTTGTGTCTAAGGCCTTGTTTCTTCTCCATCAAGTGAAAAGCTGCTTGAGCAACTACTGTATACAGGCCAATTGCTATGAGAATGACTTACGTCACAGTTTCTGTCTCAGAGACTAGAAAGTGTTCCAACTCATTAAATAAATCATATGGTTCATGACTGTCCAATACATCATTAGAACAAGTGCACACTAATGTGTATGTGGAAAACTGTGATGTGTATGTGGAAAACTGCGACTGGACCTGTTTTAATGGACCATTATTTGGTGTCCTTATTTCAAAATGTCTGGTGCCCTAGAACTGAGAGTCCTCGGGTGAGGTATGGGTCTGATTTGCCAACAGGAAATGTTTTGCTGAGAAATCAACAGCCAACCTTGTGGGCAGAGCTCCGTGGAAGAAGTCAGAGCACCACTGATAAAAATCCAGACCGACGGTTGTCAAAAGTGGGCGCCGGAAGCTACTCTAATAAGCTCAGTAGAGTGCACGCTCCCCTGTGAAGCAGTAAAACCCCCTGCAGGGCCACTTACCCACCATCGTAAGGAAGCCGGCCCGCACAGGTCCTGCACCTCTTTGTGCACCTCATCTCAGTGCATCAGCCCTTTCCCCTGACAAAAGCTGTGCTTGCAGACCTGCTGTTTCTCTCTTCATTTCTGATTGATCTTCATTTGACGGTGATTCCTGATTCTATACATTTTAAACTCTCTGCTTTCCAGGCTCTTCATTATGTAATTCTTTTGAAACATACTTAGAAGTAGGTTGGCGCCGGGAGGGCAGGAGAAATGCATGTGTAGTGTTTCTGCATGACTGCTTTTGTAAAGGAGTGTGTTCCTATGGGAAGAGCTCTGTAGAGCGATGCAAATAAAGAGGGGTGGAATGCCTGACCCTGGAGTGACTGGCAAGGACAGTGGGATGTTTTGAAGGAGCAGAGAACCAGGCACTAGTGACACGGAAGAGAACAGGTGAGCAGAATGGGAAAGCAAGAGCCAGTGTTGAAAGGAAAATGGCAGATGGCTGAGAGCTGGTGTGCTTGGCTGATGGAAAAGCAGGCCTGGAATGTGTGCTGAGGAACACATGAAGGAAGTGGGTTCATCCTGTGAATAGACCCGTACTGATTCAGGTAGAGTATGTGACAGTCCTGGCTCGCGCAGTCACTGAGTTCAAGTGAGAGTGTCCTCTTTGATGGGCTCCTGCCACATACCTGATAAAAAACACATTTAGTCCCAGAGTAAGCATCAAACTTCTGCTACTTAAAGATACTGTATTAAGGACTAAAATCTTTTTTTTTTTAATTGAAGTGCAGTCAATTACAATGTGTCAATTTCTGGTATACCGTACAATGAAGGGCTAAAACCTTTGAAGCGGTAGTATGGGGTCTGGGGGGCCAAGCTACAGTCAGCTGATCCTGGTTTGCATACAAAGTCATTCAACTCTCCGTGTGACCTTGGGAAGCAACTGAACCTTTGAAGCTACCAGTAAAATGGGATTAATAATGGAACTCACCTCCTGGGGTTGCTATGAAGGTTAAATGAGATAATGCATGTCAAGTAGTGAGCTCAGTGCCTGGCAACAAACCTCATAACAGGAAGAATAATGATGATAATGATCATAGAGCAGTAGTAGTAAACAGCAGTGAGGAGGGCTTCAACCTCAGATGATCTAATAATGTGAATTTGTTTTACCGATGTTTTCTTTCCCATACACGAAACCCCTTGGGCTTTATTTAATTTTTCTTAATTACCATGTTTCAAATTATACCAGCAGTGCCGAGATTGTAATTGTGATGATGAATCCGTTTCTTATTTTCAGTATTTAAAGCTCTGCCAGGACGTGCATCCCTCTGCCCCTTTATCAGCCTTCTCCGTTTTCCTCCTGAAGGATTATAGACGCATCTGATTGTGTTTGTCTGCTCCCTTACCTGGACAGTGGAAAGGGAGTAAAAAAGTATGCTAAGTAAAGGTAGCCCAGTGCCGAGGAAAACCAGAGGGTTCGTTCTCAAGGGAGTGGTTAATAAACCGTTCACTTTCTGATCTCATCAGCGCCTGCTGGGACCCAGGTGCCACAGTTTACTCCAGGCAGTCTGGCAAACTCTTTGGTTGCCCATTTTGAAGACTTTTAAGCATATTTTGTATTTCTGCACATTCAGTAAGCACACAGATTACCCTAGTAATGCTTTCCTCCTTTTTGGGTAGCTGGAAGTGATGCTAGGATTAAAGAGGACAGAGAAAAAGTAATGGTAGATTTCAAGTAAGTATGGAAAGATAGTTTCCACAGACAGCAGGACCTCTTCATGGGCATGCCCACCTCTTTATCTTAAGAAGAGCTTTTGCAGGTGAGAATGTTGTCGATGTCATTTGAAAATCCTAAGCACAATTTTTTAAATAAATATTTAACAAAGCAATAGAAAGTTACAGTTTTTTGCTGTGTTATCGCAGAAGGGATTCTTCTAAAAAACTTTCTACTTGTTATAAGTAAGGATAATAGAAGAGATTAATTTTAGTGTTAAATTTGCACCCAGCTTCTTTTTAATTATTATGATACATTTTTAGATTTATTTATGTTTATATACATCCAGTCAATGTGAAGTAAATAAAGACAATTGATTTTTGTAACGATTGTCAGAAGTATAGCAAAAATAGGTAACTAGTGGCATTAAGGACTTGTAATATATGAATGTTATTCCTGTTTCTTAGTATCTTGCTTATATCACTAGATTACAGCAGACTGCTGGTTCACACATAAAATATACTCTGCTTTGAGTTTTTGGAGAAAGCCAAACAAATATCCCCAATATTTGCTCTTTCTACTCAATACTGCTGCTTCTAACAGAACTCCTGTTCCCCATCCCTTCCCCAAGTTTCTCTTTCTGGGAAGAACTGTCCGACCCTCCCTCCCACCTCCAGGTTCCACTGTTCTGTCTCCTCCCCGAGAGGCACCTCCTACCACCCCACCCTTCTTTCAGGAGGAAGAAGCGAGACAACAGAGGGGACTGAGCAGGTGCAGGTATCATTTGTCACAGTTTAGCAAGAAGGTCATTCTCAATATTTTTTGCTGATGTCTTATGTATTGAAACAATTATAGAAGGTAAATGAGGCTGAAAGCTCCCCATTTTTTATTCTTCTTTTACTTAAATGTCTCAGAGCCATTGATACTGACTTCCACATATCACTGATTAAGATCAGCCTCTACACCATCAATTAGGAAACCTCTGAATGAGAACCAAATCACATCAGCAACAGAAGCTGCTTTTAACTTTAACTTAATTTGGGTTTCAGTTCCATGCTTGCTCCCTCTCGCTCTCCCACCCCCACTCTCGTTTGTGCATGTGTGTCTTTCTCTGTCTTCTCTTTCCTCTCCCCTTCCACGCTTTATTCCCCCTTTCTCTTCTTGTCTTCTTTCCTCTTTTTTTTCTCTTCTCTTTTCTCCCTCCTCTCTCTTCCCCTCCCCCCATCCTCTCCAACAATGTTGGCAGAAAGGTTTTGTCCTGTGGATGATATATTGTATTTTCAATACAGTTCTCTGTGGTGGGGTGGGGCTGGGGAGGCTACATTATATAGACTCAGGGACAACATTGTTCCCACAGTAAGAGCTTTTGTTTCCAGCCTGATGGGTCGGCCAAAGACCCCCAGTCTCATTTCTTTGGCTATATCTTCTTCCTCCTCCATGAATGTCTATAGAGAAAGAAATGAGATTGATGTGAAGATTAGACTTCTGGTACTTTATCTGCAGGCTACAGCAGGAAATTTTACTATAAACCCTGTTTGGTGGCTTATTTGGAAGAAAGATAAAAGGTTTCTTTCATTTGAAAGTGTTTTCTTCTATAGTCTCACAGCACTTTGTAAATAATTCTTACAACATTTACATTGTTGTGCTATGACTTGTTTCTTTCTCCCTTATTCCCTCATGAGCACCTAGAGAGACAGAGATCATGTCTGTCTGCTTTTTTTTTTTTTTTTTTTTTTGGAATTGAAGTATAGTCAGTTACAATGTGTCAATTTCTGGTGTACAGCATGATGTTTCAGTCATACATATACACGCATATGTTTCTTTTCATGGTCTTTTTTATTATAGGTTATTATAAGATATTGAATATAGTTCCCTGTGCTATACAGAAGAAATTTGTTTTTAATCTATTTTATTTATAGAAGTTAGTATTTTCAAATCTCGAACTACCAATTTATTCCTTCCCATCCACCCCATTTCCCCCCAGTAACTATAAGTTTGTTTACTATGTCTGTGAGTCTCTTTTCTGTTTTGTATGTAAGTTCATTAGTGTCTCTTTTTTTCCCTTTTCTTTCTTTTTTTTTTTTTTTAATTCCACATATGAGTGATACCATATGGTATTTTTCTTTCTCTTTCTGGCTTCACTTAAAATGATGATCTCCAGATCCATCCATGTTGCTGCAAATGGCATTATTTTCTTCTTTTTTCTGGCTTGTGTCTTACTCAGTTCTGAATGCCCTGCCTCCCACAGTTACTAGCACATAGGTCTATGCCCCCCAAAATTTTTATTAAGTACGTTATAATAAAGCTGTTGAATACAATGCAACTGTTATAGAGAATGAGAAAGAACTGTATTTACATATAGGAATTATGTGTATTTACATACACTGAATGGAAAAAATGAAGCTGTGAATCAAGCATAGAGTCTCATTTTTTACAGATATAATTATGCCCCAGAACATAACCCAGAAGCATGCACATCACCTCCTTAACCAGAGTTACCTCTGTAAAGTGACATCTGGGGAGACAGGGAAGGTCCTTGAGGAGGAAGAAGAAACTACTTCATACTCTCTGACTTGGTAGAATTTTGTTTTCTACAGCATAAAGTGAAGCTGACCAACATCATCTTAGTTGGATAGACAGTGCTCCCTGTCCAGACTTCCCAGGAGAAGTTCTCATCTTCCTGTCCTCTACCTTTCATCTCATCCTTTCAACTTGGCTTTTACAGCCACCTTCTATGTTCCTCTGTGCTTACCATTGCCAGTTATCCCTTCCTATCATTTCAGGCTTCCTCCTTCCATCTTCTCCTTCCCTACACCTCCCACCAGCCTGTTCACAGGTGGATGCATGGATGGATGTGTGAATGGATGGATGGATGGATGGATGCATAGATTGATGGATAAATGCATGGATGCATGAATGAATGGTTGCATGCATGCATGGACTGGTGGATAGATGCATGCATGGATGGATGAACAAATCAATCAAAAGATCCTTCCTGATCTTACATCTCTTCCAGTTACTGCCCTACCAGTCTCCTTCCTTCCTAACCGAACATCTCATAATGTATGCTCCTCTGTTACTCCACTTCCAAATCAGTCTACAACTCTCTCTAGTCACTGGACTCAGGACACCATTATTCCCTAAATTTCCCTGAGACTGTTTCTGAAAGAGGTAAGAAGCACATATCTGGCTCTGTACGCCAAGATCCTGGGAGCCAGATGAAGCCACTGCTCCCACTTAGGGATGCAGTCAGTGTGGGCAGAGTTCTGTGCTGCCCAAGGCCTTGAGGCTCTGAATTTGCCTTGCTACTCTCCTTCTCAAGGGCTGTTTGGTGTTCTCACTGCAACATGGGAGCCTCCCTGGAGGTGCCATGGCCTGCTGAACCCCTCCAAGGTTGCAGTTTGCTAGCACTGAGATACTCTGAAGCTACTTTCTCATGGCCAGGAGGTGGACACGTACCTGGGCCCTTAAGACAGGAGAACATTTTGGCCCCAAGCTTCTGTCAGTGCTGTGTAAGATGGAGCCCAAAGCTGTACAGTCTAGCTCCCAAAGATCTCTCTGAGCAAATTGCTCTGTTTTTCTTCCCAGATCCTATGCGGGACAGACCCCTCCTTGGGGATGTCTTACAGTCACCCCGAGTTCACACATGTAAAGCCAGTGCACTGTCTTTACCTTCATACCCCCCCCAATCTCTTCAGTCACCTCAAAAATGGAAAGAGAAAGTGCACAAGGGGGACTCCAGCAGGGGCCTGTGACTCTGAACCCACTGCATCCCTCTGAGGTCCCCTAAGGGCACCATTTGTGCAGAGGGCAACAGCTGGAAAGTAGAACTCGTATTTCTTCTCGGAGCTTCCTCTCACAAGAGTACCATGAGCGGACCTGTGCCCCTGAAGACTCACCATGTAGATGAGTGAGGCCAAAAGACATGCCTTGTCTCCTTCTGACCACGAGTCCCCAGAGGTGTCCTTCAGCGTTTGATCTGAGCACGAGGCAGCCCAGTGCTGGAGGTCCCAGCCAGCCAGAAAGGCCCAGAACCGCCCTGCCAAGGCCTCTGCGGGTTGGGTTAGTTTTGCCTCACCAGCCACGTGGGAAAGAAACTCAGAAGGAAAACTGAAGGCTGGCTGAGCCTTCTCCCCAGAGGGAGCACCCAGCTCTCTCCCCGTGGCAGCCAAAGGGATAAGGAGACAAGGGATTGGAAATGTCCCTGCTAGGAGCGAGAACAGCACCCCTCCTCCTCGGAGTGGAAGGAGAGGGCAGACTCCCTCCTCCCGAAAGCTGTCCCCCTTGACTGGCTCCTTTCTCTCGCCCTCCACGTCTAATTAAACACCGCTCCTCCCCATGGAACTCGCGGAGCACTGGGTCTGGTCTTACCTGCACTGCTGCCCCGTCTAACTGGCCTCCCCAGGGCAGCTTTGTAGCTTCTCTTCTGTTCTTTTCTGATGCTCAGATGATCTTTGGTCTCATGACCTCCTTCAGTGGGTGCCTCCGCCTGCAGAGCATAGACGGTCCTCCATGATCAGGCCTGTCCTGACTCCAGCCACGTCTCACGGTGCAGCCCCACCGCCAGGGTCTGTGCGCACGCTCCCTCAGCCCACCTCAGCTCCTTCTAGCGTGCTGACTGTCACCTTGTATCTCATCACCCTGTGCCCAGTGCTCTAGTCTGTCTTCCTGGATGTTGTGCCTCCTTCTGACGCCTTTCTCTCTATTCTGACTCTTGGTCAACCTTAAAGATTCAGCTCCACTATCACCTCTATAAGACCTGTCCCCGCCCTGGAATTGCCCACATCCTTCTCTACCCCCTCTCTCCTGTGTGCTGAATGTTTATTTATCAGTCATGCTGCCTGAACACTGTATTGTACTTATTTGTTTACACTTGTCTTTCAACTACACAGGGAGCTCCTTGGGGGAAGGGGTCATGTTTTATTCATTTTTTAAATTCCTAGCTTGTAAAACAGAACTTGGCACACATTCTTATGACCTCAGAAAGAGAGGGGAAGGAAGGTTTGTGTGAATGAATGTGAATGTGCGTTTAAACTGTAAATTGATACACAAGTGCAAGTTATTTCAGGATCAATGGCATCCCAGTGTAACACATGAAATTTGGAGGCAAGTTTTAGATAAACAGATGACTACTTTCTAGAAAAGGTGGAGGGATTGGAGAAGTAGAAAAAGATACATCCTCCAAAATAAAGACGCAAAATCCTCCACTGGAGTTATATCAAAGGGCTTGGAGTCTGGAGGTGCTAACACAAGAACTAGTTCAAAAAGAGTAAGCCATCAAACCACGAGGTAGAATTTTGAAACGTGAGCAAGAGGATTTAGTAATGGAACCTGTTTTCATTTTGTTTCTCCAACGTCTAACTATCCTCCAGAGAGTGAAAGAGTAGGAAAAATATAAAATATTTGTTAACTTTACAGTTCTAAGTAAATCTCTTTTCTTATGGTTCAATCTTCATTATCATGTTAAACAGGTTATAATTTTTAAACATTTTAAATGTTATTTTAGAGGGAAAAGAGAGATAGGGGCAGGGGCATTAGCTCGATTCTTTCAGGGCATCTTAAGGAAATGAAGCAAGCTCCCAAGGACGTTGAGTTTGAATTCTGTCCCAGTTCAGCGTCCTTTCTCCAGCGTCTCTGCTGGACGGTTGTCTAGACCAGGGCTTCTCAGACAATCCGTGGTGAGGGACCTGTGTGTGTGTGTGTGTGTGTGTGTGTGTGTGTGTGTGTGTGTGTGTGTGTGTGTGTGTGTGTTCTGATCGTCACACACTGACACTTCTGTAAAACAGCACCAATAAATGAATTACTAGAAAAAACAAAACAGAGGAAATCAGACATGCAAAATACAAGCCCAAATTGTATATCCTTCTGTCAAAATGCTGGAAAGGTTTCTACATGCTTACTCTCGAGTTCTGCACTTATCTGGTTGTCCATCAATAGCAAACAGTTTGCAAACTGGCTCCTGTCCATTTACCACACTTCAAATAGCAGTGAGTTCAACTTTACTTGGATATTTTCAGTGATAGACATTGCAGGAATAAAAAGGTTATTGAGGAGAGGGCAGACTTGTATAAATCTTACAATGGTGGAGCTGTTAAGGACATAAATTGATTAGAAACATACTTTAGGCAAAATTTATAGTAAGATAATAAAAAATTTTCAAACAGTGCGAAGCTCTTTTTTGTGTGTGTGTCTCCCCACCCCCCAGTGCTTCTCAAAATAGAGTGAATTTTTGATCCTCTTGGAGAGCAATTGTTTTCAGGGCAAAAGTTTTAAATTGACCCTTTATGATTAACTGGAGCCAAAGGTGCTGACATCAAGCCAATAAAATTAATAAGCAGCGTGACAGGCTCTAATAAATTTCCTTGGTACCTTTACTCTGTCATTTGAGCACAGAATGAACTATTATTATCCCCAAGCTTCAAGCCTCTCATTTTGGCTTCAGATGATTACAGCTGGTAAGGCAGCGCATGCTACAGTAGTTTTCAGTAACTGGTTTAGGGTTAAAGTATCATATTTAAAAGACTTAATTATGATCAGTGGGGGAAACACGCAGAGGCCGTGTGACTTTGATCTGTTTTCTAGAGTGGCCTGCAAAAATTGGGGCTGCTAACAATCTATTTTCTCAACCGTTTCTGAAAATAAGCAGCTTTTAAAATCTAGTTTCTCTGCCACGGACTCTGGGGTTTTGAAACTCTTTCATTTGGAGACGGGCCATCATCTGCTGGAAGTGGGCCATGGTTCTTTGTCTCTCACCCCAGATGAAATTCTTCAACCCCCTTAACTCAATCTTTCCCTGACTTGAAGAATTTAGTATCAGGTTTCTGCAAATGAACCAGCTTCGCACCTGAAGTGAGAAACAGGATTCTTCCTTTTCTCCTTGAACCCCACTGCCCCCGCCCGCCCGGTGAATCTGGCAGGCGCAGACCATCTCTGTCCCCACCTTTGTGCTGCTGTTTGGTGTGGAGCATGCCTGCTGGTATCCTTCTGTTTTACTTTTAAATTTCATTCCCATCTAGAACCTTCTGTTTCACTGTCTTAATTTTGCATATGTGTCCTTTTAAAATGTTGATCCAAGTATTAACTATCAAATATAAGCATTCAATGCAATTAAATGTTAGCCCATCTTTTTGTGCCATGTGTAATTTTATGAAACTATCAACGAATACATTTGTTCTTCTGAGGAGCTGTGAGTTAGATTTGCACTTGTCGTTCAGAATGCTCTCTGAATTCATTTCTAGCCTTCTTCAGCATTTCTTGTTTGGGCATTCTCTCTCCATCCTGTGCACATAAGCTCCTTATAATTATTCCATTCATAAAAGTAAGGAGGCTCGGTCTTGCTTTTGTGGGTTTTAATGGCAATTACCCTTAAAGCTTGTGAGTTTAATTTCTTATTGCGAGACCACTTTCTCAAGGAGGAAAGATGTTACCACCAAGCTTGTTAAAACATAAAAAGGCTCGTGAACATCGGTTCCTGCAGAACAGTGGCTTTCGCATTAAAGAACCAGAATGGTAGGTTACCCGATGCGCTCTGTGAAACGAGCTACTGAGAAAATTACTGACGAAGCCCTGCCTGGGTTTCATTTGAGGACCACGAAGGGCATACGAGGATGACTGTGGCTTATGAAAGATGAAAGAAACAATTATCTGATGGTTCTCGCATTTCAGCTTCTCCTTTCACTAGTTGCGCCTAAATGCTATTGTGTTGGCGACTGGACGTTGGAATGCGGTTGGAGTGCTGGGATTTTCACGGTCTGGCAGACTTGTCACGGGGTTACTTCCCCAGACGCTGCAGAACTCCGGGGACATTTGGTAGAGGGCCATACTATGCTGTTCAGCCCGGGCTGGGGGGCTGTATTTATTTTTTATTTTACGTTATTTCAGCTGTTTTCACTTTTTTCTTTATTGTTTTCTTGCCTCCTGCAGAGTTCTTTCCAAGCATCACTTGGGAGGAGGGGGCACACTTGGTTATAGACTCAGCACACAGCGCTGTGGAGAGCAGTTTCCCATCTCAGCAGTCCGAATAGCTTCTAAACCACAGACATTTAACCCACTGTGGGCCTGAGCCCGCGTTAGCTACGTTGGGAGCCCTTTCCATGTTAAAACATATGAGATCATTTAAAAGTTTTCCCTGGCTCTTTAACAAAGCCTATGAGATAGCATAAGTGAGTTACATGCTTATTTTATTTTTAAAAGTGTCGTTTTTTAAAATAAACTGGTATTTGAGGATGAATTTAGTTCTGTTCTTTCACAACTGATAGCTTTCTGACTTAAAAGTTATGTTTAAAACAACTCTATCACATGTCAGATTTTTTTCTTTCTGGTTTCCTACTCTATGAGTTTTGAAGTATCTTTTTATCACATAAGCCTTTTAAGGAAACCGCAAACAATTTTGTTATGCCGAAACTCACTTTATCGGTTAACTGTGGTCATTAAATGACCCATCTGGGGAAGCTCTAATACATTTGGGGTGTAGATATGTGAATATAGACTACACTCTTTCCCTCTGCTCCAGTTCCTTGTTTTATAAACGCAGGAGTATTGTCATTATTAACAGACTTTGTATTCCCATAGTAGAGTCGGTGAGCACATTGCTGCAGTGATTACTTGAAGCTGATGTGACAGATTCATCTTACATAACTAAAGATGGCTTGGCAAAGGACAGGCGTTAAGACATCCTTCTCGTTGATTTCACAGGATTACCTTGACTGCATCAGGGACCAAACAAAGCTTCCTCTGGGGACGGAAGAAAGATTGGCCCTTTTTGGAAACATACAGGATATCTACCACTTTAACAGGTAAGTTAATACTCAAAAGATTGTTCTCACGTAAGAACATGATTAATTTCTCTCAAATGAACGCAGCCAAAGAAAACCTTACCTGGAGTCCCTGATTTCATTTTATAAATTTTTGTGGGCTATCATGCCGTGAAGTCTTCTACCTGGAAACATCCCTGCTTGTGTATGAGTCTCACATTTATTCAAAGTCCCATCTCACTCCATCCTCCTGGCTCAGAGAAGAGACCTTTCTGCCCTGACAGAGCAGCGACATCTTCCTTCCGTAACACAACAGGAACATCCAAAAATATATGCTGGCTGGGGTTCCCAGCATCCCCACCTCTTCTGGATTTTCTAAAAATTTTCTTCTCCCCAGGGAGTGGGCAGGAGAGAGTCAACTCACAATAAATACTTTAAGTCATAACAGATATTAATTCTGATTAATAATCAAAATTTGCAATGCTTAATTTAATTCAAACATGTATTGAGTACCTGTTGGGTCTCAGGCACTGGGCTTAGAAAATCACAATAGTAAACAAGACAGACAGGGAGCTGAAGAGGGTGGGGCAAGCAAATCAATTACAATATATTGTGACAGTTCTTGGAAGACCAAGTAGCAGGCAGGTTAAGAGCACAGACTCTGGCTTCCAACACAGCTGGGTTTGCATCCCAGCTGAACCATGTATGTATTCTTTGGAGAGTTTTAAACAGAATACAGGTCATCCCTGACTTACAATGGTTCAACTTGTGATTTTTTTTTTTTTTTTTTTTTTTTTTACTTTACGATGGTGCAAAAGCAAGATGCACTCAGTAGAAACCATACTTCAGGTTTTGAATTTTGACCTTTCCCTGGTGATGAGCCACAGCTGCCAGTCAGCCACGCCATCACGTCACCAGGGTAAACAACCAACACACTTACAGCCGTTCTTTTTCTCCATTGCAGCCCAGTGTTCAAATAAGTTACCTGAGATACTCTAAGAGAGGCTTTGTGTGAGATGATTTTGCCCAACTTTAGGCTACTGTAAGTGTTCGGAACACGTAGGCTAAGCTTTCATGTTCGGTAGGTTAAGTGTATTTTAATGCATTTTGAGTTATGCTATTTTCAACTTACAGTGGGTTTTGGGGGACATAACCCCACCATAAGTGGAGAAAGATATGTAGAATAGCTCACTCCCTCACTTCAAGTCTTTGCTCAAATCTTCCTTTCACAATAACATTTACCTGCTTATTTTTTCCTTTTCCCCTGGCATTTAGCAATTTCTAACATACTCTGTGATTGACTTTTGTGTTACATCTGTTGTTTCTTCCCTCCCTGCCCTCACTCACAGAACACTCCCCAAGGGCAGGGATCTGCCTGTTTTATTACTGCCCAACGGCCTAAAATAGGGCCTGCTGGCCCATAGGACCCTCCAAACTTCTACAATGCCCTATCACTGTGGGACTCAACCACAGTGCAGATTATAAGCCCTCCCCCTCTTTGCTCACTGAAGTTGGTATTGAGGGAAGGATCCACATCTCCTTTGCCAGCCCTAACATCCGTGTGAGTCCCCAACTCCTAGCGCAAGCCTGGCCTCTGGGAGACGTGTGTTAAATTACATCAATTCATCCTGTAATTTTGAAAGCCTAGGATAGAACAGTGTCAGTGTTGCAATATCTCTTTCATTTGACCCAGCAGACTTTGAAAGCCAATTTGCATGTTCTAAGACTGTGGTTCTCATCCTGGGCTACACCCTGGAGTCACCTGGGAAGCATTGCTTTGCTTTTTTAATATGATGACTCCTACCCCCAGAAGTTCTGATTAGTTGGTCTGAGGTGGGGCTCAGATGTTGGTGATGGTTGAAAAATGCTGTCTAGATAAAATAAGTACAATAATGAGAAAATAGAGAAAGGGCATAACAAATTGGATTAGGGGATTTAGAGCCTGCGTGTTCATTGGTGACGTGCTGGTGTTAGAGCAGGCTTCCCTTTGGCGGTCGCTGAGGGTAAAATCCTGGAGCCCCCAGGTGGCTTCCACGCCCAGAGCCCATCCGTGGCTCTGTAACCGGGAAGGGGGCAAGGCCTAGATGCTGGAAGGCTCTGGCCTGAGCCTTTTGCTGTTGGCTGTACGTGATTGTAATGACTGTCTAGCTTACTTCATGCCAGAGGCCCGAGAGCTTTATGTGCATGATTACTTTGTATAAGTCTGGGCTTCTCAGACTCCAAACCCCAGGCATTTGGCCACGTCCCCTCCTGCCAGAGGAGAGCCCTGCTTCGCTGGTCATGGTCTATGATCTTGTGACTTAGTCCAGGAAGGGTTTTCTACTCCCTGGAGTTTACATCTTCAGATGTCGCTTAATTTAAATAAAGACAAGAATGAAGTATCCCCCAAGGTCAACTAGAAGGGGCCTTGGCAGTGGAGCCCAGTCTGGAAAAGCTGGGAGACTGAGAAGACCTTCACATGCCTGCGTCGGCTCTCTGCATCGTTGCTTTTTTCTCTATGGTGTCTGTGAACCAGGAAGTCGGATGTGCTGAAAGTAAACCTGAGTCAGGGCGATGATGATACAGGAAGCATCAGTGCAGAGACACAGTTCTGTGTGAGCGTGTTCATACCTCTCCCTTTAGTCGATCACATTTCTGTGTCTCCTGCACGTGCATTCTCTCATTTAATCCTCCCAACAGCTCTCTGCGGTAGCTAGAACACATAGTGTATACACATCTTATAGACCGAGGACTCAGTGTAGAGGGTAGAAACTCCTTTGCTCAAGGACATAAAGTTAGAAATCCAACATGGCCTATTTTGAATACCTGGTTTTGTCAAATCTCAATTGGGTTTTTTTTTAAATAATTTTCAAGAATATCTGCCTGTTTCACTTTTACAGTTGAATTGTCTACACTATTTTGTCCCTATTCACTTTCATTTGCTTTCTCTTAAATCTGGAGTCTAAATTTCAAGGTTGAATATCTTTGATATTATATTTGGTTAAATAAGAGTACTAATATGACATTTTATGTTAATGCCTCTTATGAATCCTCTAGTCTATACCCTACATCAGTTGATTTCAAAGATACAACTATCTGGCAAGTCTGTGGTTAAGATTTAGCTCGTAACTTTAAAGTTTTTATTATTAGTTCAGATCCAGGTTTTCCAACAGAATATGATACTATTGTGACCAACTAAGTAAGATTTAAATCTCTAAAGTTAAAGAGGGCAAAAAGAAAATGGCCTTATGTTGGCCTGAAAAATTCAGCTTGATCAAATTTTTGTTTTTCAGGAAATATTTCCAAAACACAGGAAAGCACAGAGTAATATGACAAACACCCACGAACCACCCCCCAGGCTGTCAAAGCCTTCTCTGTGCCGTATTTGCTGTAGAAATTCTTTAAAGCGTAAAGGCGTTACAAACAATGCCGAGTCCCCTGAAATACGCCTCCCAGGGGCATCCCACTCTGTGGAGAACGGCACGGTGATGTGCTGCTACCCAGTTCTCCGGGGTGAGGACAACGGAGGGGGAATCCGGGATTTATAGTGTTTGCCAATTTCTATGGTGTAAACATTCCCATCACAGCAGATTACAAGCTACTAACAAGACATCCCTGGACAAGGAATTAGGAAGAGATGTGCAGAACTGGCTCAGGCAAGTCAGTGTAATCTGGCTCAAAATACTTACTGCACCTGTGCCTGCTACCCCAGACTTAGTATTTCATTCCCAAGTGGGATTTTTTTTGCCATGACTATATATGTAAGTATTTATTTAAATTACGTGGCATGTTTTAACTTATCTCAAACATAGCATAAATTGTGTCAACCTTTTACAAATTTTTTTTCAGTCAACGTTGCTTTTGAGATTTATAGCTCTACTTCGTTTATTTTAACTACAACATTATATTCCACTGGGGGCTACATTACCTGGCATTTTACTGATTGCAGTACGAGTGAGCCCTTTTCTCTTGTTTTTTGGCCCTCTTTGATTTCTTCTGTGAATTTCTGGTTCATATCCATTGCCCATTTCTCTGTCAGGGTGTTTCTTTTTCTTAGTGTTGTATAGGAGGAGTTCTTGGTGAATTCTGCCTGGAGATCTTTGTGGGTTATGTGAGTTGCAATCGTCTCCTAGTATGAGACTTGTCTTTTAACTTTAATTATGGTTTCTTTGAAAAGAAGTTGTAAACTTCATAAGTTTGACTACACTAAGTAAATGTAATTTTTATGGTATGTAGATTTTGTTTAAAAAATTATCTCCTACTCTCAGTTCATAAATATACTCGTATTTTTTTTCCCCTAAAAGTCAACATTTTGCTTTTCATGTAATCTAACTAAAACTGATGGAAGTATGGTATGTGGTAGGAAATCCAAATTCTTATTTTCATTTGGCTAGCCGACGGTCCCATCAGCACTGGTTGCCAAGTACATCCTTTCCATGCTGATTTATAGTTCCACATTTCTCCCATGTGAAGTTTAGCCATGTACACTGGCCTGTTTCTGGGCTCTGTGTTTTGTATCTCTGTTCTCTTTGTCCATCCTTTACTCTATACCATATTGTCTTAAATGTTAAACCCACATTGCTCTTCTTCAACATTATCTTAGCATTTCTTGACTCTTTGCTCTAAGTGATTCATTTTCTGCATTAGTTCCTCCAGTCCCATGAAGAACTCTGTTGGGACTTTAATTGGAATTACACTTCATTTATAGATTACTTTTGGCAGAATTGACATCATTGAGTCATCCATGCATAAATATATCTCATCAATCAAGCCTTTTTTAAAAGTCCTGTAATAATGTTTTATAATTTCACCATCACATTCCTATATGTAACTTTTAAAAACTTGTTCTTTTTGATGTTATTTTGACTAGATTATTTTTTTCCATTTTTGAATCAGCCATTATTGTCATATAGGAATGCTTTTGGGTTTACTACATTTAACTAACTTTTAAACTGTGCCATTTTCTATTTTTAAATCAGCCATTATTGTCATATAGGAATGCTTTTGCATTTTATATGTTAATACTACATTTAACTAACTTTTAAACTGTACCATTAGTTCTTATAATGGTTTATAGGTACTTTTAGGATTTTCTGTGCTATCTGAAAACAAGAATTTTTTGTCTTCCTTTACATTTCTTCTACCCCCTATGTTTTTTTCTTGTCTTACTGCTCTGGGTAAGTCTTCACATTCAGTGTTGATTAGATGTTTGGGTTCTTGTCTTCTTTCTGACATTAGCAGGAATGCTTTCAATATTTCACCATTAAGCATGATGTTTGTTCTAAGACTTAGACACTTGTTTCTATTTTGCTAAGATCGTAGTGTGAATGAATATTGGATTTTATTGAATGCTTAATCATCCTTTAAGAAAATTGGCACCTGACTTTTCTCCATTTATCATAATGTAGTAAATTATTTTAATAGGCCTTCTGATTTGAATCATATATACATTATAGAATAAACTCTGCCTGGACGTGACGTTTTATGTTTATGCACTGTGGACTTTGATTTGTTTGCATTTTTTTTTAAGGATTTTCCCTGCATGTTCATAAATGACAGTAGTGTATAACTTCTTTCCTTGTACTGTCTTTGTTCAGTGTTGGCGTATTACTAGACTTAAACTGTTATTTCACAAAGTCTTCCAACACAAAATGTTTTGGAATACAACTGAGATTTCATTTTTGTTTTCTTTTTTGTAGCTAAATCTTTCTCCTATAATCCCTATGGTAGACTAGAAATTTAAGACTCTGGTCTGGTGTCTGGAAGAAATTCCCAAATGGTCAGGAAACTGGGTCAGTCAGGAGAAACGACTTTCCCCATTTTAACTTGCCCCTAAGATCCCAAAGCCGTTTTTTATTGCCAACTAAAGAAAAAATGTCAGTTATTTTTACATAGCATCCCTCTTTCAGAATAGAGTTAATCTAAACTGTAATTTCACAAAGTGAAAGGCTGGAGAGTGAGGAAATAGAGACTGTTTCTCCATATTGAATTTCTGTTTTTAAATTATTTTTTAGCAAGTTGAAATCATCTAAGCTCTCTTCCTTGCTCAAAAGATGAGAGTAAATTTTCCTTTTTCCTGCAACTCTTTCTCTTTATTCAGTACACCTATGCTGTCAGTGCTGCATGTAAAACACTGGGCTGAGTCTAACAGCATAAAGTTGAATGACATCATTGTGCAGCAGAGGCAGCAAGCCATATGGTCAAGGAATGAACAAAATGCTTCGAGAACTCTAAAGAGCGTGCAGTTAATTTGGTCTGAAAGCTTCACAGAGCAAGTAACTGATGTCTTAAGGCCAAAAAATTATTTAGGCCATGCTTTTTTTCTTCCCTGAAATGTAGTTAAGAAAGCAAATCATCAGATACATGTAACAATAAGGCAACAAAAGAGGGAGGCAGTTATCTTTTTCTTAGTGCATTTTCATATCACCAAGATGTCTTCCACCTCTGCAAATGGTAGAGGGTTTTTTTAACTGAAGCATAGTTGATTTACAATGTTGTATTAATTTTTGGTGTGCAGCACAGTGATTCAGTCATTCATATATATATATATATATTCTTTTTGAGATTCTTTTCCATTATAGGTTATTACAAGTTATTGAATGTAGTTTCCTGTGCTATATGGTAGGATCTTGTTTCTTTTATATATAGTAGTTTGTATCTGCTAATTTACCCTAATTTATCCCTCCCCCACCTTTCCCATTTGGTAAGGAGAAGTTTGTTTTCTGTGACTGTGAGTCTCTGTTTTGTAAATAAGTCCATTTGTATCTTTTTTTTAAGATTCCATGTGTAAGTGATATCATATGGTATTTTTCTTTCCTTCACTTAGTGTGATGATCTCTAGGTCCACCTTTATTGCTGCAAATGGCATTATTTCATTCTTCTTTATGGCTGAGTAGTATTCCATTCTTTGTGTGTGTGTGTGTGTGTATACACCACATCTTCTGTATCTAATCATCTGTTGATGGACATATGGCTTGTTTCCATGTCTAGGCTATTGTAAATAGTGCTGCTGTGAACATTGGGGTGCATGTGTCTTTCTGAATTAGAGTTTTCTTGGGATATATGCCCAGGAGTGAGATTGCTGGATCATATGGTAACTCTATTTTTAGTTTTTTAAGAAATCTCTGTACTATTTTCCATAGTGGCTTCACCAGTGACAGGAATATTTTGACCCACAGACTTTTTTTTAAGGTAACTTTTCCAAGTCAGTGCTAACGTGGCAGTGAAATTAAGGGAGCACTTGGTAGTATAACCTCACTCCATTTTCTCTTCCCTTATGCACTTGTTGCTCTGTGGGTGCAACAAGTTAAAATGCCAGCTGACCTAGTTAGGTGGGTAGGAAAAGGAAGTGGTACTTAGAGTCTGTTGCAGACTGAAAGAGGAGAGTCCCCATTCCTGAATCTTGTTCAGTGTAAGGAAGTAGAATCTTCAAGGTCATATTATACTTCCTGACTGCAAGTTTACATCAGTGGTCAGAGAAAATCTTACATCAACTATGCTCTCTAAAAGAGAACAGTGTTTCCTCTGATTGCCCATCCAAACAAGGGACTTGAACTCAAGTAAGAAATATTTTCTTTTTCATAATCCTACTCAAAAAGGAGGAAATATTTGGAACAATTGCTCAGGGAAAAGGGAAAATACCCAAAACCTGAAGGTAGAGTGACTCTAGTTTTAGCTTTGAGTACAAAACACAGCCTATGAGTCACTCTTTCCTGCTAATGTACTTGTAAAGTTGTTCATTAGTTACACTGATGCAATGAGAAACCTAGTCCCCACCCCTGTTAGGCTGTAACTCTGGAACGACAGTGTGTTTCTGGTCTTTATGGAGTACCTTCAGTGACTGACATCCCACATTCCATGGCCGCATCTGTGTTCCCATAGTACGTGGTGTCTTATTTTATCGTTAGTCATCTTCCGTATCTTCCACACTCCCTGTTGTTCACGAAAGTCTGGTCCTTTCTATACCTCACACAAGAACAGACCACGGTCATTCTGTCCTAGACTCACTACCAATTTCTTAAATGGCTTTCTCCTCCAACCCTCCCCAGACACAAATAGCACCTCCTCAGGAAATGTTCCGTGACTTTCAATACTCTTCCTCCCCACCCAGCCTCAGTCACACTCCATCACATTGTCCTCTTCATTTCCTTCATAACACACAGTACAATATCACATTCTGTTGGGTTTATTTGGTTTAATCATTTCTTGTTTTTCACATAAACATTCTTATTAAGCAATATTGTACTATGGTGTGTGAGTTTCTATTGGTAAAAGAATGAAATTTCATTTAGTTTGTTTTATTAGAACAAGAACACTCAACATGAGATCTATCCTCTTAAATTTTTAAGTGTTCAGTGCATTACTGTTAACTTAGATCCAGTGTTGTCCAGCAGATCAGAACTTACTCATCTTATTTAGCTGAAACTTTATGCCTGTTAGTTAAAAGCTCCTACTTCCCAGCCCCTGGTAACCACCATTTTACTATCTGATTCTATGAGTTTGACTGTTTTAGATTTCTTGTATGAGTAGGATCATGCAGTATTTGTCCTTCTGTGACTGGTTTATTTCACTTAGCATGATGTCCTCAAGGTTCATCCATGTTGTCACAGAATTTTTTTTTAAGGCTAAATAATATTTCTGTGTGTGTGTGTGTGTAATCACATTTTCTTTAATTAGTCACCTTTATCCATTTGTAGGCATTTAGGTTGTATCCACATTTTGGCTATTGTGAGTACTTCTGCAGTGAACATGAGAGCACTAATATCTCTTCAAGATCCTGCTTTCAATTTTTTTGGATAAATACCCCAAGGTTGGATTGCTGGATCATATTGTAGCTCTATTTTTTATTTTTTTGAAGAACATCCATACTGCTTTCCATGGCGGCTGCACCATTTTGCATTCCCACCGTGTGCAGAGTTCCAATTCCTCACATCCTTGCCAACTTTTATTGTCTTTTGTGTGATATTGTGTTATTTATTTCGTCCATTATTATCACTTATCACCCCTGATCAGAACATAAGCCCCATAGGACAGAGCCTCCATCCATGTTCTTTACGCCGTCACCTCAGCACCTATGACAGTGCCTGGAGCAGGAGGCTTTCAGTCATCACTGTGTTGAGTGGAGAGCAAACAAGGTGGTGGGCCAATCAGCCAGCTGTATCAGGATATGAGCTCGAAAGAAATCCAGCTACTTCCTCCTCACTCTTTCCACTTTTAGTGTGTTTATCCTATTGGAGAGAAAGTTTGTACCGGAAAGCTGGCCAGGTGTCACACAAGGCCTCCCCAGGAGGCAGTCTCAGGTTGAAGAAACCATGATGCCGAGTCCAGCTCTCAGCTTTCTTGTGCTGATCAGAAGACCAGTCTTTCAATAGGTGTGTTTATAACAGAGTGTGGGGCTCGGATTCAAAAGCCCTGCTACTACCCCCAGCTATGGCCATTAAATATTAGCTGTGTGGCCTTAGCTAAGCCATCTCCCTTTTGTGAGCCATGTTTTCCTCACCATAAAATTAGGGGTTGGGAATGGGAAGGTATCTGAGCTCCCTCCCAGCTCTGTGGCTCCTGAGCAATGAATGCCAGTTTACAGTGAGCTGTGCTGGAACCTGGGTGGGTCCCCTGAGACACTTCCTCCTACCAGCAGGCAGGTCCACTCTGGAGAGGAAATCAAAGCTCAAAGGGAAGCCTGATGAGCATAACATTGAGAACACAGGGAGTTAAATATTATCAAGAAGTGTTTCTATCAAGTCTTGATAAGTAACATGATGGATTCTGCTCAAAATTCTTCTCTGCTCAGAAAGAGGATTTATATTGAAAGACTTGGATACAAAACCTGCACCCAGAGCACTCCATCCTCCACTCATGGAAAACACTGAGTTGTCCCAGAAATGTTGCTGCTCTAGCTGTTCTTTTTCTGAGACCTTTTCCTTTACGTCATCTAGTGTTTAGATCCCAGTGATCAGATTTCAACTGACCTTTTAATCACACTCATCTTTCTAGACATTGACACAAACGTCAGAAGTATACTTTCCAAACTAAAAATAACCTTACAAAGGGTATGTTTTCATAAGAAGATTAGGAAAGAATATCTGAAATGAATGGAGGCTGTCCTGCAATCATGCATTGGGGAAAGTTCTTTTCAAAGTGCAAGATAGATCCACCGAGTTTAATGAAATAGGATGTAGTGTAGTATGGTTTCAGACTCCAACAAACCTCTAAGAAACTACCACTTGTTGAGTTTCAGGGTATTGTCAGAAAGAGATCCACACTTATCTAAAAGACTATTAAAATACTCCTCCCTTTTCCAATGGCATATCTGCTGAATGCCAAGCAGAAATGAGCATCCACCTGTGTGCTATTAAGGTAGACAGTAGAGGTTTGCAAAAATGTAAAACAGTGCTACTCTTGTCACTAAATTTTGTTTTGTTTTATAAAATCTAATTATTTTTGACAAAAAGTTATAATATACAGGTATTAAATGTATAATTAAATCAACAGATCTTGTAAAAAATTATTCAGTCTTAATTTCTAATAGGAGTCGATGTAATCCACATAAAGAATTTTTAAGAGGTAAACAGGTTGTGACACCAAAAAGTTTGAGAACCATGGCCTCGAGTGAGGAACACCCTCTGAAAAACTCCACTTCTGTGCAGAGTCTGTGGTTTGCATTGTGATGTCTAAGCTTCAAAGAGGACAGGACAAATGCAGATTCCCAGACATTTGGGGAGAACCTCTAATGTGAATGACATAAGCCAAAAAGATCAAGCAGAGAAAAGGTAGTTCAGCAGAAAGCAAAAAACAGGAAAGATAAGTCCAAAATAATTATCATCATCATCATCGTCTCACCCATAAAATAAGAACAGAAACATAAGAAGCATCCAAAGACCATGTTAAAAAAAAATACCATACTTAAAAAATAAGATAGAAATGAAAAAATTCAATAGAAAGGGTGGGAAATAAAGGTGAAGTCTCTCAGAAAACAGAACTATAAACAAGAATAAGGAAAATAGGAGAGGAAGAATAAGGGTAGAGTGTCTAATCCAGTGGAGGGGAGGAACGTCAAAGCCCTAATTCAAGAACGGAGGTTCCGTTGCTTTTTGGTCCCAGGATCTGTACAAGCTTAAAAATTACCAAGTGCCCCCAAAGCATTTTTATGGTTTATGGTGTTTTGTTTACCGTGATAGGAATTAAAGCTGAGAAACTGTTCAGATGTCAATGTTCAACAATAACAGTAATAAACCCAGAAATTTCTAGAAAAATAAATTTACTACTCTTCTGGATAACATTTTTGTATGTGTTGGAATTATTCTATGTTTTTACAAATCTCTTTACTGTTTGACTTCCTGGAAGACAGCTGGATTCTCATGTCTGCTTCTGCTTTCCATCTGTGATATCACAGGTCACGGAGCCTCTGGAAAGGCCACTGTACTCTCACGAGAGAATAAAAGGAAAAAATCTAATAGTGTCAAAGCATTTCTATGAACATAGTGACCTCATGGACTTCCTGAAGGGATCTCAAGAATCTAGGGGTCATTCTGAGAATTGATGCTCAGGAACATTTGCCAAATATTGAAATGAGCTCCATGCATGAAAAAAGACCCACCTCTGAGCCAACCATCCAAGAATTTTAGAACTATGTGAACAAAGAGAAAACTCTAAAAGCTTCCAGAGCAGTAAAACAGGTCTCGTGGAGCCTGGATTATGGATCAGAATGATACTGGACTTCTCAGTAGTAGCATTAGGATTCATAAGGCAGCAGAGAGCTCCCTGAATACTCAGAGAAAATAACTTCCAACCAAGAATTCTATATCCACTGACAACATCAGCCAAGGGTGAAGGGGAGAACATTTTGAAACAGGAAGAGTCTCAGAAAATTTACCACCTATTACCCCTACTCAGAAAGCTGCTGGGGGGTAGGATCTCCCAAAGGAGGGGATATACCTTAATGGTACCCAAGAAACAAAGCATCCAACACAAGAGCTAGGGAAAGGGCATGTCAGGATGGTGTTGAGAGGACCCAGCTGGCCTGGAGAGCACCTTTCAGGTGGGAGTGGAAAGACTGAGCTCTAGGACGAAGGTCACCAAGAAAGAGTGTGGCCAATAGATGATCTGATGTTGGAACACGGTGAGAAAAAGAGGGTTATGTATGCTTCTGGCACAAAGCTTGAAGGTAAATTGGTGGTGTGTACTTTGAAAACAAAGCAAAAAAAAAAAAAAAAAAAGAGGGCATTTTAACTCCAGGGAAAACATGGTTGGTTGTACAAGAAAGGGAATGAAGCAATGGTATACTCCGAGGCTCAGCTGAGAATAATATTTACATAGTCTTTAATCTAATTAAATCTCATATCAGAGCTTGTTGAGAAGATGGGAGGAAAGGAAGCTTGGGGAAATTAAGAAGTAAATATCTAGAACTGAAAAATAATGAAAATGCATTATCAGCATGTTTAGAAACATGGATGAAGACTGAGAGTGTTTCTGGGGAGTGGCAGTCAAGACTAGGAAACAGAAAGCAAGAAACTTTGTATTTTTATCATAATTCCTATAGAACTGTTTCACTTTTTATTAAATAGGTAATACACAGCTAATTAAAATAAACACTTAACATGTTCAAGTACATATTAACCCGACTTATATGCAGGGCAGTTTGGAAATGCATTCACATTTAGACTGAGATGCCCTAGGACCCAGCAATCCCATTTATAGAATTTTATCCAACCATGGAGATTAGGTAAATGAATTATGCTACATCCACACAATGAAATATTGTGCAGTTAGTTACTTAAACTGATGAACCATTAAAAATAATAGATTTTCATCCACCGAAAGAGATTTCCTCCCCTGGCATATCTTTCCTTTAGAACACTATCTCCATTTATAATTTTATATTTGTCAGTGTGATTTTTTTCATTGAATGTCTGACTCTTCCAATGGATTTCAAGCCCCAAGAGTCTAGGAATCATACCTCATTTGGCTCACTGATGTGTTTGTTCTTGGTGCTTTGGACAGTGTCTGGTGCCTAGAAAGCTATTTGATGAATGAGTAAGTGTGTGTGAGCATGTGTGCGGACAACGACAAACATCTAGAAGACTTAGATGTTAGGTGGGGCTTATCTCGGCGGGAGAGTTGCAGGTCAGACCGGTGTTTATGTCCCTGCTTCACCATGAACTTGGGCAAGTCCCTGATCTAAGCCTTGGATATAATGACAGTAGATGATCAGTTATTTAATTAAATATGGATTCACTGTAAATGTCATATAAATGTTTAAACTTCTAAGTTATATAACATGTCCCCAACCCTCAGACTATACTCTGATGCTTTCTGGCTTTTTTTTTTTTTTTAGTGAACTTCTGCAAGACTTGGAAAACTGTGAAAATGATCCTGTGGCCATAGCAGAATGCTTTGTGTCCAAGGTAAGCAGGGTTCATCTCCCTGGGCCAACCAAGACAGAGACAGAGCACACATTGTTTTCATTTTAAAGTTAAAATGACTGCTGTGTTCCATCTTGGATGAAATTTGCCACTAATCGCTCTCACTCTGAGGTTTTTCTTCCCTCTCCCACTAGCAAGGGAAAAAAAATTCCGAAACGTACAAGGGAATCCTTTACAACATTATTTCCTTGACATGCTACCTACTGTATATAGAATCGTATCTTAACATGTCCCTTAAAAATTCAACAGCTTTTGTTTGGAAAACCTCTAGCTGAAATTGTTTTTGTAGCAGAGCTTGATGTGATTTTTTGCAGTTGTGGTTTCAGATGTACAAAGGTTGAAGTAAAGTTCATGATGGTGTTTTGGGGTCAACTGAGAGTTAGCACCTCATTTAGAGTCCCAGAGTCGAACATGAACTTGGAGATGTCCTCCCAGCCTGGCCGGGCTTCGGGGTTGCCCCACGGGGTCATTTCTGATGATCCAATGGGTTTGAATCCAAACGCAACACTCTGGGTTCTACTCATGTGTGGCTCCTTAAAGGCAGTCGATGGACTTGTATATAAAACACGCCTGACTCTGTGGGTGGGCGTTAACATGCAAAATGTTTGTGCATATGCGCTTACACACACAATTCTTTTCACAAGTGGCCTGTGTCCTGGTGAATTCTGCTGAAGGGTAGGAATTTGGAAAAGAGAAGGAAAATGAAAGAGGGAGAAATGGGTAAAAAGATATGCTGAGTATATCAAAGAAACTGTGTTACAATAACCACAGCACGTAAACCACATAGAAGCTTTCGGAAACATTTGGGCTGTTACCGGTAACTGTAATCACCAGTTGATTAAAGACGGTCCAGCATATGCTTAGCTCTGGTTTAATTATTCACATAAAAGTTTGTTTATGTGCCCTGTTGCCAACTCCCAAATCTTATTTCTCATAATATTGCCAAGTTTCATTAGAAGACTGATTGCAGCACTGCACACTCTCACATGTGAGCCGGGAATCGCTGGAGGGGTGTGGCTCTGGCTCGACCAGCTTTTCACTCAGCACCCTGAAATTTAGAAGATGTTACATTTTCTGAAACACAACCAGCTGCTCACCTCCGGGGAGGAATGGAAAATTGCTTTAATTGAGCGGCCGTTAATGAAGGAGGTAAAGCTGGCAGTCGACTTCTGCTTTTATCTGCATCACTGAGGCTTATGCAGAGATTCGTCTTTGACCTTGCTTTTGTGGTGTGGTTAGGCTACAGAGATCCTTCCTGACAAGGGGAGAATACAGTACTTCTTACCTGCCGCCCATAAAAGAACAAGGAACCACAGAAACTATTTTCGTGAGGAATAGAAATAAAGTTCCCTACCAGGCCAGCCAGGCTCTCTCCCAGCTGAGCGTGTGTCTGCTCTTAGGATTCTGGAAATACCTGGAATGGGTTTCCTTGGTTTCCTGCCTTCACACCACCCTCATTTCCATCCCCATCTTGACTGTCAGCCAGGGTGACCCTGGGTAACGTTCAGAAGGGAGACCAAGTTTGTCTTTACAGACTAGCCTTCCCTTAACCTCCTCCTCTCTGCTGATGCACGGCCCCCCTCCCAATGGAGCCTTTCTTCAGAGCCCAGGTGTTCACGCGTGCACGCACACACACACACACACACCACCCACTTATGGAAATTATCCTCTAGGAAGTACTGGTATCAGATATTGGTATCCCTGGAGTGCATTCAAGTCAATGTCACCTTACCCGTATGCTATTTACAGAGTAAGCCTTTCTCATAGTGTCCTGTGAAAACTACTCAGGAATCAGAGAAATAGAGAGAGAGAGAGAGAGAGAGAGAGTGTGTGTGTGTGTGTGTGTGTGTGTGTGTGTGTGTGTCTGTTAGAGGGGAGGGAGGAAGGGAGAGAGGTGGGGTGGGGAGAAATTGACCTTATAGCAGAAGAAACCCTAAAATCATACAGATTTCTTTGCTCTGGTTATTCATTCAAGAAACATTTGAGAGCCCCATGTGTTCAGTTGGTCAGCCCAGCACTGACTCGCATTTTGGCTCTTTCACAGTTAAGTGTCTCATTTTGTCATCATCTCTAATTACAATTTGAAAGAGTGGAATAACCAGAAGAAAATGTCTGTTTTATATAATTTTTTTTATCGTTGTCTTCTTTTTCCCTAAATACTTCTGAAAAGGGTTTGGGTACGAATATCATAAATAATAGGCATTTAGGGATTAACTAGGAGTTACTGATTTTTTGTGTAAAGCCATTGTTTGAATTGTCCACAGAGCTTATAAATCTAAGATCAAATATGCATTTGATTCTATATTAAGACTATGCAGCTGATTTAAATCAAGCTCCTCTAATTTAAGATAGGAGTGGAGCCACGATGTCCCAAAATGCACAGAAATTTAAGTTCTGCAGAGGCCTTGAGGCTTTATCAGGGTAGGTGTGTGCAGGTCAGGTATATGATGTAATTTAGATATATTTTCAATGAGGCCATTGTGTTTAAGTTTGGTATTTCATGTGATCCTGAAGGTCCCTAAATTTGGGAAAACCATCCTGATAATTGTTCAATCCCAGGTTGAGTGGAGCGGGAGGCAGGAAAGAAGCAGAAACTGAGAGGTTACAGGAAAGCGAGAGAGAAGCTCCAGTCTAATGGTAACTTCCTAGAAGACCTCGGGCAAAGCACTTTGCCTTTCTTATCCATGGAACCAGGGCTGGACACTCTGGTGCCTTCAGGAGCTTAAGAGGCGAACACAATGTGTGAATGGGCCCAGGTGGAGGCTCAGGCAGTCTAGGTACTTATGTCTTGGGGACGTAAGTGTTATGGGAAACCGTAGGCCCAGGGCCACTGGATCTTTTCTGGAGAAGCCAGAAATCAAGATATTTTTATAGTCTAATTTTTAGAATTTGGCAATTAATTTAGGGTTAAAAAAAAAACTATGTTGAAAAATTTGGCAGCATAACTAGGTTGGCAAGGCCTTGGGAAAACAGACACTCTCGTAATTGTGAGAAAATAAAATAGACCCTGTGGAGGAGAATGTGGCTATATCTAGCAAAATTACATCTGAGTTCACCTTTTATCCCTGCAATCCTATTTCCAGAAATTTATTCCAGAGGTATAATGACAAAGATTCAACAAGAGTGATGCTATTCTTTGTCATAATAATTGTTACAATTTATAAATCTATACAATATATAGAAATGTATACCTTATACATTAAATATTTATACATTAAATACATTAAATATACATTAAAATTTAATATTTAAATTATTAAATATATAGGAATATATACTATATTAAATATATGTATAAGAATATATACAATATAGGGAAATTAAATATATGTATAGGAATTAAATATATGTATTTAAATATATGTATAGGAATATACAATTTGGGAAACAGCCCAAATGTCCATAAGCAGAAAGCTGGTTGAATAGACTATGGTATATCCACATAATGGAGTACTACTACAAGCATGAAAAGCAAATAAAGAACCTCTCTGTTTTATCAGAGAGAGGATGTGGGATGGGGTGTGTAGCACTGGTTCTCAGAACGCGATCTCTGGACTGGGAACTTGTTATAAAGCAAAGATTCGGGCCCCACCCCAGACCTACTAAATCAGAAACTCTGGGGGTGCAATCCAGTAATCCATGTTTTAATAAGTCCTCTAGGTAACTCTGATACTCAAGCTTGTGAAGCACTGGCATAGCTTGTTTTTATTTATCTAGGAATGGTGGAGTTTATGCCTGTATTTAAATATGTATGTTTAAAAAAAAAAAAAGAAAAAAAAAGGATAAGATTAAAGATTGATTCCTAATGGGGAAGGGAAGGAATAGACTAGAATGGAAGGACCAGAAGCCAGACTTCTTTGAATGTGCATTTCTTTGGAGAGCTGACTTTGAAACCATGTATCTATTTTACATAATTATAAAACAAAATTTAAATTTAAAACAGTCTCCAAAAATTGAGAGCAAAATGAAAAATGAACCTAATTGTGTATTCAGTTTATGGCATGACCACGCAGAGGGAATTCCAATCAATTAAAAAATAAGCTATGCGGGGAGGGTATAGCTCAGTGGTAGAGCGTGTGCTTAGCAAAGGGAGAACCATGCATTATTTTGAAAATTAAGGAAAAGAATGAAGCATTTATCCTGCCTTACCCATACAAACCACAAACTACAGGGTAATTAAAAGCTAATATAAGGCAGTTCCTTTAGGGGGAAGGTTCTGGCTAATAAATGAAGAAAAATAGTCAAGTTAGAAATATCACCATTTTGCAAGCTCTAATGAATTAACAGACCTAGATAATAATTACCAATGGTTATTAACATCACAGAAAGAGACAGCCAGACATTATATGCCTCCCAATGGAAGTACAATCCAACCTATGATGTACTTATGCCAAATTATGGAACCTAAATCTGAACAAGCCTCTCCTGAGCCACAAGGGGTGTGGCGGACAGGGGAACAGAGTAAGGGGAAGCCATAGGGATGTGATCAGCAAAACTGAGACTGTGGGAGACTCTGCAGGACCAACCATCTGGTTTCTTCAACTTAACTGCAAGGGGAAAATAGACAGAGGGGGTATTTATAGATTAGAAGAGGCTTGAGGTATCCACAACGTCAGGTTGCTGTGTGTGGATGTTATTCAGATTCCAAATCAACCAGCAAACTACAAAAAAAAGAAAAATTAAGAAAACATGAAATATGAGCAGTGATGAACTCTCATGACATTATGGAATTATTTAAATATGATAATGGCTTTGTGGCAATGCTTCTTTTTAGAAGTCTTCATACTAGAGATATATACTAAAATATTTACAAGGGAAATGATATGCCTAGAGTTTGTTGATGGGGAAGCAGGGGTGTGGATGGATAAGATAATGAGTTAATGATTACTGAGGCTGAGCGATGGGTACTTCAGGGACTCATTACACCATCCTCTCTACTTTTATGTATGCTTGAAACTTTCTATTAAAAAAAAAGTGTAGTCTAATCCTAGTTGAATTTAACAGAAAGGATTCTAACTAAAAATTCCTATTAAGTCAGAAGAAAAAACCCACAAAATACTAGTTACCAAAACAAAGCAAAATAAAACAAAAGATTCTCTCTGGGAATCACATGTTAATCCAGCATGAAGTGGTCTAAAAAGTAAAAGGCAGTAAGAAGTCTGAAAAGCAAAATGTGAAAAACCGCCAAAATAATCTATGGCTCTTTTTCAGAATGTAATTCCATTTTCGAGTTTGCAAAAGCTAGGAATTCATTGGCCTTGAATTATTTATTCTGACAGTTTTATAATCAAAAGTTCAAGACCTAGCTTCTGTCGCCTCCCCTTCCATCTGCATCCCTCTTTCCCTTGGCAGCGCAGGAAAAAATTGTGAAAGACTTTGAAATCGACCAAAAAGGTGACTGGGTTCCTTCCATAGAAAACTTAAGTATTTTGCAATCTACCCTTATAAATTATATGATTAGTGAGATCTGTGCACCATTCACTGTCTTTGAAGATTGTACAACTCTAAATTACAGGTAACTGGTAGAAATGTAGACATTTCTTGACCACAAGCATGAATATGAACCCCGTCCCACGCAGGGGTGATTGATTTCTTCACCCACTCATCCCTGTAGAGAAAGGCAGTTTTGTATCTATTTGTAGAAGTATTTCAACAATCCCCACTGACCTAATTGTGATACTTTTATCCCTCCTTTGATCCAATTATAAGATCGTACTGCTTTCCTATTAATTAAAGGGTTAAATAAAATTTTTGACAGTGTCCATGATCTGCACAGAAGTCATGGTTTTACCTTTTTAAAAAATTATCCTTTAAGAGCAAGAAGCATTAAGACTTTCCAATAATTGTCCATCTGACTAGACATCTGAAAGGCTAAGAGGTACGAAGGAACTTGAAATACAGTCACAGCAAAGGCAAGAACTCTACATTAGTTAGCAGAACACCTCCTGCTTTTGAGGCCTGGCTGCCCCTGGAGGTGCGTACAGATGAGTAGGTTTGCATCCTGCTCTCACGTAATTTTCAGCTTCATAGCAGAGAGAGGGGCTCAACAGACATGATGTGCCCGGGGAAGACATGGCCCCCATCCTGTGAGAACTCATAGCAGAGAGTGAAGGACAGATCCCCTGCACATGTCATTAACATTTGGCAAATGTGACAGGACAGGTTGGTACTGGGTGTGTGGGAGCCCGAAGTAGGAGCAGTTGGCTTAGCCTGAGAACTCAAGGAAGGCCTAAACCCAAGTTCAATGTCAAAGGGTGCCTAGTGGCTATCCAGCGGAAAAGGTGGAGAAAACAGTGGGCAGAGAAAACAGTGGGCAGAGAAAACCGCACACACAGGGCTTGAACGTGTGCCCTGCACATGCTTCCAGCGTGTTCTGGCCACGTGACATTTACATGATCTTCTCCTGTTTCCCTCCCATACTGCATATCCACTGGAGGACCATGAGCACCTGGGGGCACAAACTATTTTCCTCATCTTACTGTCTGCCTTCAGATTCATCTAACACAGCTCAATAAGTGTTTATTGATCTCAAATGAGTTCAAGTGCATGTGGACTCTGGGTATCAATCAAGGTAGAGATAAAAAGTCAGAGATGATTGCCTCGGGGGCTCAGGAGACAGGCCAGTGTGATTAGAGAGACTAATTTAAAGATATGAATGATATATCTTTTATTGTTTTCAATTGAATGTTGATGCCTCTGCTTTTTTGGCCTATAAAATCTCTTTTGTTTCCTTGCAGAGTGAAGAGTTCCACATTTACACCCAGTATTGCACTAACTACCCGAGGTATGCATTGCGAGTGTGCAGGCGTCCTTTTGCTCACCTCTGTACTGTTTTAAGTCGGCTGCTGCGGTACATGTGCTGGTCAAGCGTTATGTGCTGAGTACCGTGGGAAAGCTGCAAACCTGCTGAGAAAGGACTGCAGGGGTACCCAGATACTGGTCCCTTCAGTCCTGGGGACTCCCCAGCAGAGCCAGAGTAGGGAGAAATCATGAAAGACCTTGATGGAGACCAAAAAGATTGTTAGATGTCCTTCAGTGGAAAACTGAGTAAACCAGCTGTGTTTGGCTGTAAGTCTTATCTATCAATGATTTTGTGTGCGTGCTGTGTTTTTAAGAATATGGGATGCACTGCTAAGGAGTTTATATAATCTAGCCGGGGGTGAAATATATTACATTTTTCCCTGTATGTTTTAGGAACTACGTAAGTTGTATGGAGTATAGAGAAAGGAAAGATCATGATAAGCTTATGTGAGAAAAGAGGACCAGCATCCCGCCTGGATCTTTGCCTCTGTTTTGCTTGCACTGGGGGTGCTGGCAGGAGAGCCATCTGGGGAGTGGCCACTGACAATATAGTGACCATTTGAGTAAGGGAATCAGCCTAAGAACGTGGGCCACACTGTAGGAATTTCTTTTTCCTGCAAAAGATATTTTATTGAGTATTTATTAATTTCCAAGTACTGTGCTCAATACTGTAAATACACAATATTGTTAAATTTAGTTTTCCCAGCAATTTAGAGATACTGAGGGATTAAAGAAAAGCAGAACACACAGACACACTGACAGTACAGTGCTTGGTGTCTCCCAGGCTCTGAACGACTGCTAGTTGATCATCATCCCACCCCATTCCCACTGCATGGATGAAATAACTGGGCCTCCAGTAGGTTTATTGATTCTACAAGGGTCACATAGCTAATAAGTGACTGAATCTGGCTAGGATTTGAACCAAGGTCAGTCCCACCTCAGACCTTGTGCCACTATATCCTTTTAAAGTTTCTGAAGCTTTGTGCCTCCCCCTGTCCCGTACCTTTCTACTGTCTGTTTTCCCACATGACTAGCAGGGCTCGAGTTTTTATGTTAGAAATGAACCAAGAAGAGAGCTTGGGAGACTGTATGTACCCGGTAGCCATTCTTAAAAGAGGCGTGTCCCAACGGATAAAGTGGGTGGTGGGATCCACCTAGAAGAGAAGCCAGCAGGCTGAGCCCTCGGGCCACTGTGGTAAGGAGAAACAAAGGACCGTTCCTGCTTGGGAGTGGCGCTGGAGAACCAGAGTGGGTTAGAAGACATGAAGCCAGAGGCTCAGATCTGCTGATGGCAGAATACTTTCCATTGGAGGGTTTTCATCTCCTCTAAATTTTAGTTAGGATAGCCTGCTATGGTGATTTATTTGGTTGGTAACCAACCATGCTTGTCCTAGGTTTCCCTGAAAAAAACCAAACCAAAAACAAAAAACAAACAAAAAAAACCCCACATGCAGATTAGTGTATTTATCACCATATCCTCACCTGTAGTTTACACAGTTCCACTTAAGCAATGTCCTCACCTGAAGTATTTGTTTCCATCTGTCTGCTGAAGATGTCAGGAAATTGTAGGACACCCCAACTAAATCCGTGGTCCTTACATTAAAAGCCAACATTGCACAATACTCTTAATTCACAGAAGTCACAGAATCAGCCCTCAACTTCTCCATAAAACTTCCTCCTGAACAAAAGGAAAAAAAAAAATTCAACTCTGAAGAATCAGCAAAGTTCTGGACCTAGTTCTCAGGAGCTGAGATGCTGGACTGGCTTGCTTGGAGGATTATGCCTGTGTAAATTTCAATATAAACATGTCATTTGAAGAAATAACTTCTGAATTTGCAATTCTGGAAGTTTATATTAAGAAAATTTTTCTGACTTAGTAATAAGAATACAGAGTACAAAATAGAGGCAGCTTTTACATACTAAGCTGCTTCAGGGTCAGGGGACAGGCAGAGTCATTTGTGCAAGGACATTTTTGAGAGCCTGTCCTTCACGGAGCACAATTCCAAGCTTGGGGTGCATTGGCAGGAAACAGGAACTAGTGTCCCTTGCCTTCTAGCAGTTTATATTCTTTTGAGGGTCAGAATGAACCAAATGCGATTGTGGAATGGCCATTAGGGAAGAACAAATCAATAAATACAAGTTAACGTAGTAGGAACACAGCAACGTGTCATAGAAGCTAAAGGTGCATGACATAAAGGAGGAGTAAGTCCCAGAGAGGAGAGGATTCAGGACAGTTTCCTGGAGGACATTTTTTTATTTTGAGTCTGACTTTGAAGAAGGAAAAAACAAGTTAGCAGAGAGATGCTCCCCAGACACTCAGTGAAGCAGGTGCATTCGGCTCTTGCCCAGCTGTGTGGTTTTCACATTCATAGAAAGATTTTGTCTCGTCCGCTCACCTCCCATCAGTTTGCTCTCTGAGACCTGAGGTTTCGTTTCCCCTGTCCTCACAAGCCAAGAGTGCCAGGTGTTCCAGCCCGTCTGACAACGCATCTTTCCCCTTCAGATCCAGGCTGGTGATATTAAATGTCACCTGCACACCTTGACAGATGTCCTCCTTCATACCAGTCACGCCCCAGTGACTTCGCAATGAAGAGGCACAAGCCATCCTTCTTGTCCCCAGGGAGGGGCACAGACTCGGTTAGGGCATTGTCCTCAGGTGTCTCCCAGTGGCCTGAATCTGGAGTTCAGTGTGCTCAGGATTTTTTACGGGTATCTTATCCTTGGGCAAGAACTCAAGACTTCAGATGATCAGAGGGCTAAGTGGGCAGCTAATTCTGACTCTAAAGAACCTTAGAAAAGTTCCAGGGTCACATAATGGAGAGTTTTGAAATCTCAACTTAAGGGGGAAATAAACCCATTTGAACAGATATTTCTCAAAGCCGACGAGCACAAGAGGGATTCTGATAGCTTAATTAGGGGACCTCCATGCCACTTCCTTCCAAGGAGTTTTATTCTGTTGTTTGGCTCTATCTGATTTTCTAAATTAGCCCTGAAAACATGTAACTGATTTGGAGAGAGAAGGGCTGAAATTACTTCCACCTGCTTCCTTCTAAGTTATGAGACCAGAAGATTTCAATTTACGTGTGTGGGAGACTGCACAAACCCACCAGCTCTTTTATGTATAAGATGTGAGCGTTGTTGCAACCATCCCTCTAAGATTGGGGGGCAGGGGGGGCATACTTATTGCCTTTGGAGTAGCTCGGGGTGGACAAGGAATTCTGAGCCGCTTTTCTAACCCACTCTGTAAGGCATGCTCCTTAAGGACCAAGGCTCTCCAGCTATTTCAGAAGCTGAATTTAGAATGAGGAGAGACACCTGAAGGTAGAAAGAAGGCTCTCTTCTGAGATTCTCAGAGGGAAGTTCCCTGGGGGATTGAAATCTCCAGAGACCTGCACATAATGTCATGCGCTTTGTGCATTTATACAAAGGTTAACAGCAGAGGGAGTGACAAGTGTCTAGCATGGGGCTGGATCTACTGGGAAGAGGCACCTCTTTTTCTTAGTACAAAGGTGCCCACTCCTTGCAATCTAACTTATAAACACTGAGTTACAGATGCACAATTTGAGCACTGCACAAAGATGCCAAGGCAGGGCATAATTAGGGGCTAATATCCAATTTAAGTCCCCTTTGCCGAGCCCTGTGTCCTGGCAGGAGCTGCATCTCCCTTAAGGAAAGAGATTGCTGTTTAGAAACCATGTGTCCATGTTTTATGACCTTTTTATTAAGTGTCTTTTTCTAGTTCACCCACCCAGAGGGACACTTTTTCCTAACCTGGCCCAGAGGGATTCTAGTCTAGCTATAGCTCTGTTGCCACCTTACCTGCGTTAAGGCATATTCACTTACTCTGGCATTTAAAACTTGAATACCGATTAAAAAGTATTTCTCCTTGCAGATCGGTGGCTGTGCTAACAGAGTGCATGAGGAACAAGACACTGGCCAAATTCTTCAGGGAACGTCAGGAAACTCTGAAACACTCACTGCCTCTGGGGTCCTATCTCTTGAAACCAGTTCAGCGGATTCTCAAGTATCATCTCCTTTTGCACGTAAGTTTCTGCCTGTGCTTGAAGTGCTTTCTAGGGGATGGGGATTTTGTGTGTGTGTATTAAGTTTGAGGAAAAAAAATCAGAAAAAGCTGTGGACATATGGAAACATTTTCCACATTCATACTTTACAACTGACTAATCTGCTTTGAGGAATTAGAGATATATATATGCTTGGCCTGCAGCCTCATTGACAACAGCCAAGGGAAAAGAGCCATTTAATCTCTGATGGTGATAAGGCTTAGGAGGACTTCACTCTGGGCAGTGACAGTTTCAGGCAGGGAGCTAGCATCTTAATGAACACCAGATTTTTTTTTTATGTTTTATTTTATTTCCATGAGCCTGGATTCAGTAGGCAGTTGGAAGGGAGAGCTATTTGTCACAGGCTGGCTTTTGTAGGAGCAAAGAGAAGGGGCTGAAAAGGGAGCAGACAGATGAGCAGTGTGATGAATGACCTTTGGGCTGGGCTTTGCATCACTTCAGGGTCTGTTTTCTTTATGTCATTTCCCATTATTTGTACAAAATTCAAGGAGGCTTTAGAAAAAAGGTAGACGTAGCTCTTATACATTCTCATTTCTTATCCTCCAAGGAAGTTGATAAAAATGGAGTGAAATGTTCTTGAAAGTAATTTCACTCTGTAAGTAGGACTGATTGCCTTTGCAACTTGAGACAGGCTAGCAGAGTGGTCAGGGGCAGGGTTCTGGGGCAAGACTGGCTGGGTTTAATCCCATAAATTTCCCACATTCATGGTGGATCACAGACAGTCAATAAAAATAAGCTATTACTCACTGTTTCTAATACTACATTAAAAATCTTTTCTTAAAATGACTTTAATCCAGAGCACCAATCTATATCAACATGCCTGCAGTTTATCTGTATCTCTTTTTAAATGATTCCAGGTTTCTGACTCGGGTAATCATTCCAAGGTTGCTCAGTTCACACGCATTTACAATTTTAAGAACTCTTTATGATCCAACTTTACCAGAAATTTCTCAGCTTTGTCTTTTTGCCTGGGTGGCTCATCTTGGGAGACCCTTATGTCCTGTGAAGCCATGTCAGGGGTGTTACTTTAGTTGTCAAGTTGGTATTGATGGCCTCTAAATGTGGTGGGACTGATCTGCTGAATTAGTGTCCAAGTGGGGAGGGTATCGCTCAAGTGGTAGAGCGTGTGCTTAGCAGGCACGAGGTCCTGGGTTCAATCCTCAGTACCGCCTCTAAAAACAAATAAACCTAATTACCTCCCTACTCCCTGCCAAAATAAAATAATTAAATACTACGATAATAGATAAAAATATTTTTAATCAATCAGTCAATCAATGTCCAAATAATTCTTTTAAAAAAAAATGCTACCTTTCCCAGGGTAGATCTTCACTGGACTCGGCTGATATGGCCTCTAAGACTAATGCATCCCAATAATCTAATTACGGCCTTCTAGACAGTAAGTCAGTCAAAAGAAAAGTCTAGGATCTCCATTACGTACGCACGTCGGATACAGCACGTCGAGATCCTTACGAAAAGCTAACTGCTGGGAAGAACAGCCCTTGCCCTCTAAATTAGAAGCTGGTGTCTTCATCAGTCCACACTGCTGTCGTGAAGTGCCACAGACTGAGTGGCTCAAACAACGACCACTTACTCCTCGCAGTTCTGGAGGCTGGCAGCCCAAGGTCAGCGGGCCAGCCTGGCTGAGGTCTGGGTTGCAGACTGCCTCCTTCTCCTCATTTCCTCGCATGGTGGAAAGAGGCAAGACTGCTCTGTGGGGTCTGTTTTATGAGGGCACTAACCCCATTCACGCGGGCTCCACCCTCACGGCCTCATCACCTCCCAAAAGCCCCACTTCCTAACACCAGCACATTAGGAGTTAGGGTTTCAACATGTGATTTTGTGGAGGACACAAACGTTCAGCGCGTAACAGCCAGTAGTAAAGAAAAAAGGGAAGAACCATGGTTTGATTAATTGAAAATGAACTTCTGGTTGTCCTTAAAGAATTTTTGCTTTTACAGTTGACTTCGAGTGTTCCTTCTGTGTTATTCACATCACGTCAGAGTTGTGTGGCCATCCATGAAGATGCCACAGCAGTGCACTCTGTGCTTCTGAGTCTGTTTATTCATGAGTAAGATTGCCTCTCAGACTAAAAGAGGAAATTATTATTTTTTAAAGCTTGCTCTTGGTCTTTAGCTTACCTGGGGGTTGTTGGTTTAGTGATGCTGTTTCATAGGACTTTTCTTAACAGCTGAGTCTGAGTGTGGAAAGAAAATGAAAATTCATTCCAGTTTCAAGCTGGATGGAAAACTTGGGGACTCAATAAAAGTAAGAAAAGATTTTAAAGTTTAGCGATGAAACTAATCATAATTTGTACTATTAAGATTCAACCTCCACCCTTGTGCATCATGTTTGTGCATGATAAGTGTCATAGAAACGATCTGGTTGACTGTAATGTCTTCTTACTGTCTTAGATATTTACATAGGGATTTAGATACTTGCAATTTGTTGTTGCTCTTTTAGGAAGATATAGTTTCAATTAAATAAGCATTTATTTACCACCCAGCTCTCTGGTGGGCACTGTTGAAAAGATAAAGGATTAAAGGAACTATGCAATAGTCCATAGTGAGGGAGGGTACAGCTCAGCAGTGGAGTGTGTGCTTAGCACGCACAAGGTCCTGGGTTCAATCCCCAGTACCTCTGTTACAAATAAACAAACTAACAAACTTAATTGCCTCCCTCCCCAAAATATTTTAAAATAAAATTAAAATAGTTGGACAAAAGAAAATTTAAAAAACAAAGCAATAGTCCCTATCCTCAGACTCATGAAGAATCTAGGGACATGTGTCCTATGTACTTGAAAGAATTGGAACTAAGACCATGTCCCTTTCTCGTCTCCCTGGGATTGGGGAACTCCAGTGCTCAGCTAAGTACTGATGTTACGTACTTTTGACCATCAGAGAGAGAGGATGTGAACCATGAGATCTCGCTCAACACTCAGAGGGATTATCTTTAGAGAATTTCATTTAGGTTTTAAAGCCTGAGTACATGAAAATGTACTTGCTACATAGGTATTTTTTAAACATAATATCCACTATTTTTTGCATCTGTTACATATTAAGCCCTATGTGTGAGTGTTGCTTCCTCTGGGAGAAAAAAAAATATATATATATATATATATATTTATATTTCCTATATGGTAAGAGTGAGACCTGTATTACTGAGAACTGTACATACTACATTGGCCACCAGGTAGTTCAGAAGTAATATTAACTCCCCTGTCTCCTGCAATAACTCTTGTATCTCCATGAGACTTAATAACCCGTATACTTGTTTCATTTCACCCTCCTTGTCAGTTTCCTCCTTGTGAAATTCTCTATTTTTCCTAGTTCCATCTTCATTCCTATCTTACCATTGTGCTACTTATTTTTTAATATTTTTTTTTTATTGAGGTATAGTCAGTTTACAGTGTTGTGTCAATCTCTGGTGTGCAGCGCAATGCTTCAGTCATATAGGAACATACGTAGATTTGTTTTCATATTCTTTTTCACCATAAGATACTACAAGATATTGAATATAGTTCCCTGTGCTATGCAATATAAACATTTTGCTACTTATTTCTGGCACACTATCTCAAAATCTTAAGGAGTGACAGTGGTGTGTAAATAAATAAGCAAAAATAAAATAAGAGAAACTAGTCATAGAGGTACCATTTGTTTCATGGAATATATAAGAAAAAAATTGAAAATAACTAGGATTTTTTTGGTTTTGCTTTTTGGGTTTGTTTTTTTTTTAAGGAAATAGAAAATCACCTTGACAAGGACACCGAAGGCTATGATGTGGTGCTTGATGCTATAGACACGATGCAGCGAGTGGCCTGGCACATCAATGACATGAAGAGGAAGCACGAACACGCTGTCCGGTTACAGGTGAGCCCTTGGGGCCGCAGTGCCCAGCGGGGCGGCAGCCGCAGTGCCCAGCGGGGCGGCAGCCGCAGTGCCCAGCGGGGCGGCAGCCGCGCTGACTTGTTACCACCTCCCAAATCAGACATTAAGGCTACTCGGTATTGCACTTCATTCATAGTCTTCACCCCAGTTCTCCTTGAAGGAAGATCGAGACACCCATAATGGTGATTGTTGTTTAATGTAACTATTCAAGAGAAAGTTCAGAGCCCCTTCCATGACCCACATTAAAAATTGAGTCTCCCCAGGCCTTTATTTTATATTAATTACAAATAAGTAATTCTTGTGGAAAGCAACTTTCTCCAAACTGTTTAAAGGCGGTTTAAGCCTCTGTTCCTCTCTCACTAGTTCATGCAAAATCATGAGGTGATGAACGTGTGGTGAGGGGGCAGGGAACTCCAAGGAAGGAAAGCTAAGCCTGGAACCAGGTTCTTAGCAATTTCACTGGAGACGAGACTTCACCACTTCGTTTTAGATTCCTCATTTTAAAAATAAGTCAGGTTTACCAAGTTCCCTTCCATCGCCAACAGTTTGAGCCTTCAGTTCCAGGGAACTTTGGCTAGATGATGCTAAGTCAGTGAGCATGTCCTGGGCACCTCAAAAGATGCACTGTTTAAAAACAAAAGGTCACGTGGGCCCAGAGTCTGGTTTTAGGCTCCTGGTTGTCCCTGGAGTGAGACTTCAAAGCCCAGAGTGATTTCGTGCTATGCAGAGCACCTCCATCCAACTCCAGAGTTCAACATCCTTTGGCCCATACATCCGAACAAAACTCTAGATTTCATCTATGGGCAGCCAGAGTGGTACGATGCAGCTGTCTGTCCAAAATCAAGGGAAGGTGACATTCAAATCTTCCAGGCTGTATCTGCTTTTTGTAGCAGTAAGAAAAGTCTTAAGGCTTCATCATCCAAGTGTTTTGTAGACATAAGGTCAGACATAATGTCTGTTACTTATTCATAAATGGCTAACTGCCTGGGTTTTCCTACCTTATGAGTCTGTCTGGCTGTCTGAAGACACCACTAAATCAGGCTCTGTCTCAGACTCCCCTCCACTTCTGTCCACGTCCACCTTCAATCAATCAAGTTTGGGTGGCTTGGCAGGCTGCTTAATTAAATGCTGTTTGTGAACATTTACATTTTCCAAAATAACAAAATCGGCTTCCTTTGAAATGGGTTGATACGGACGTCCAGTAAATCCCAAAGAAACGTCTAAGTCATGTTACCAGTTTATGTTTATCAAGATCCATTAAAAACCCAGTGGTGAAGAAACATTCATTTCCTTTTCCCCAAATAAATGGGATTAATATCAGGAAATTTCTGAGAAGATGTATCTTGTGTGATTTTCCACAGGCTTTGGTTTTGAGTTACTTGTATGAGGCGTGGACTTCAGTTTCTGGAAGAAGGTTTTCCAAGTCAGTAGCTCTGAAGGTTTTTGTCCAGAGCAGCCAAGGCAAGGATGGCTGAGAAGACCACACACCAGCGGTCTCTTTACTTGGCCTTTGAAAGACCACTCTGCTGCCAGTCTTAGCAGAGGGATTATTGAGGGATGGAAATAAGCAATTGGCAACTCAACAAATAACAACTTGATTCATCTTTGTTAACCCTTAAGTGGCACTGCCCATAAATGTAGATTTATGCCGGGGACATCAGACACCATTCTCTACCACGCACGCCCTTTAGAGCCCATCACTGATGTTTGGTCACCACCCTTGGGGCTCACCGAATGGGCCACCGTGTCCTCACTGCCTTGCCTTCCCACCTCCGGTGTCATCACAGGGAACGCTCTCTTTTTCAGGAGATACAGAGCCTGCTCACTAACTGGAAGGGGCCAGACCTGACCAGCTACGGGGAACTGGTGCTCGAGGGAACCTTCCGCCTCCAGCGGGCCAAGAACGAGCGGACACTCTTCCTCTTTGACAAGCTGCTTCTCATCACCAAGAAGAGAGACGACACGTTTACGTACAAAGCTCACATCCTGGTAGGTCCGAGCAGGGGTCTGGGGCGAGGACTTGGGGCGCTGGTTCCGTTCCTGGCGAGCCTGCCTCTGCCCTCTCTGCTCTCCCTGCAGTGTGGCAACCTCATGCTGGTGGAGGTGATACCAAAGGAGCCCCTCAGCTTTAGCGTCTTCCACTACAAGAACCCCAAGCTGCAGCACACGGTTCAGGTGAGAGCACCGCCCTCGCCCCCCCGCCAGGCTCACCCTTGTGTGATGAGTGCCATGTGTCCGGTGGCCTTTCCAGGGCTTTCCGGCCACATCATGTGTGTCCTGTCGGGTCAGAGGGTCATAGGGGCGTCTGTGTCTTGTGAGTGGTGGGGCTGTGTGACCGTCCACATCTCCTCCTGGCAGGCGAAGTCGCAGCAAGACAAACGCCTGTGGGTTCTGCACCTGAAGAGGCTGATCCTGGAGAATCACGCGGCGAAGATTCCCGCCAAGGTAAGACAGCGCGGTCGGCAAGCAGCACGATGTAAATGCTCTCAAGCCCTGGGAAGGCAGCCTGACGGCAGTGAATGTTCACCTTCACCATGAAGACAGTTGACAGGGGAGGGAACAGCTCAGTGGTGGAGCGTGAAGATGGCCCCTTGGGAATCCCAGCATCGGAGTGACCTGCGAGGGCTGGGGGATCTGGAGGGTTTGGAGAACAGCCAGAGGAAGAGCAGCCACATAAGGCAGTAAGAAACCCGAGGGAGGGAGGGCTGGGAACCAAGGAAGGAGAGAATGTCACAGAGAGGGAGTCTCAAAGGCTGCAGAGGTGAAAACAGATTCCAACAGAAAAGTAGGTGTTAGATTTGGCAACTAAGAGATAACGGAGACATGGCAGTGGGTTGGAAGAGAAAGGGAGAAATCAGGGGCAGACCAGGTGTGGACTTCTTTCTTTAAACAAAGTTCAGAAGAGACAAATGGTGGTAGGTTGAGAAGAGGTCAGATCAAAGCAAGAGTTTTGTCTCCATAAAGAATGTTGTGGATGTGATCAGGCTGAGGGGGAGAGGGGAGGGAGGAGGAGACAGGAAAGATAAGGGGCAGGGGTAGGGAGGGTATAGCTCTGTGGTAAAGTGTGTGCTCAGCATGCAGGAGGCCCTGGGTTCAATCCCCAGTACCTCCACATAAATAAACCTAATTACCTGCCCCCCACCAAAAAAAGATAAGTGGGAATACTCCTTGGAGTATGACTCAGGGGAGGTGGCAAGATTGGTTCATCCTTAACCCCAGAATTTGGGGGGCCATGTACTGTAAATGTAATTTAATAAAAACATTAGATTATGAATTTGATGCTAGAAGCTCAAAACTTCTTATTTACCAAAAAAATATGCAAGAACTTTGAATGCATGCCTCCACATATAACACTATGGCTTTTTTAAACTTTTAAAGGATAGAGGTAATCCTGTTGGTCTTAGGAACCAAGAAATTGGTGCAGCTCCAAATAAAACTAACATATCTATTCACCTCTTCTACACATATTACACTATTTATATTAACTTTATCATTAGGTGTAGGGGTTAGTCTTAGAAAAGGTCTGAAACATCCTCCCTGAGCTGGGAGAGAAGAAACATGAGACAGGGTAGAGAAACTTCAGGGCAGACTTGAGGGAAGAGAAAGGGTTTGCCATCCCCGGAGTTGGGGACAACAGCAGAGTGGGGCAGAGCTGCAGCTGCGTGTCTGTGGGGAAGTGGGAAGGTCAGAACATGTGCCAAAGAACACGGGCTAGCGAGTCAGAGGGGATGACCACGGTCATCTGTGAAAGGGGTCTAGACCCCACTGAGGCTGGCCACCACCGTCAGTGTGATGAGGCCATTTTAATATCAGTTCAGCAACTTGGAGACTAGTGTTGAGGAGCCACCGTGCACGTGGGTTCCCCAAGGCTGAGGATGGGCAGGGCAGTGAGGGGAAGGGCAGCAGGGCAAGGGAAGGCACGGCGCTAACGAGCATGAGCTCCTGGCTGAGTGGAGAGTGGAACCAACCCAGAAAATAGGCACGGGTTGAAGGATAAGTCAGAGAACTGGTTCAGCAAGAGTTAAAGGTGGAGCGATGGAAATAAAGAGATCTGTAATTGAAGAAGGGACTTTGGGAGTCTCACCTGAAAGGTAGGACTGTTCTGGGTGACAAAAAGGCTCTGGGGGCATCTGGGATTATGCGTTGCCATTCTGGAGAGGAGGGAACAGACATACAGTGGCAAGAAACAGAAGTGAAGGTGGAGAGTGGGTTCTCCATGTGC
The DNA here is from genome assembly GCF_036321535.1 of Camelus dromedarius. Lineage (NCBI taxonomy): Eukaryota > Metazoa > Chordata > Mammalia > Artiodactyla > Camelidae > Camelus > Camelus dromedarius. The sequence continues at coordinate 13,910,822 of NC_087441.1, read as the reverse complement.
GTGGGGAAGTGGTCCATGCTGGGGCAGGGAGGAGTGACATGGAGCAGGAAATGGGATGAGGGCCATGAGAGTAGAACTGGGTGGAAAATAAGGAGAACTGAGACTTCTGAGAAAGGAAAGTCTATTTTGCTCCTTGCATATGTTTTTAAATTTCTTTACCTATTTTTTGAAAATTGTTTGAAGCTGGTTCCCAGGGGCTGTCAGCAATGATGCTGCGCCCAGGAAATGATTGCACATAGGTGTGTGCTTTGACTTCAGCAGGAGTCTCATTTCATCAGGATGTTTGTTCCGAGATGTTAGGCATCCCAGGCAGAGAGGCGATTGCGTTTTCTTCATGGTTAGTCATTTGTTTGCCGGCCTTGCGCCCTGGAATGCCCTGCTGAGCAGGGGCAGTGTGTCTCTGATATGCCCCCACCTGTTGTTTACCTGTCCCTGGGAAAATCAAAACTGCCACAGGGATTTGAAAAGGCATTTATCAGCCATTACAAAATGAGACTAGCCGACAGACCTTCCTCTTTCTCCCGCACGAGGGGTGTGTATTCCAGGCAGTTTTCCCTTTATGTGTTATAATGGATAATATAGTCACAGTAGAATTATACTTTTTCGTCCAAATTCCTGATCCTTTTAGAATGGAAACATTATGTGTTTTCAGCTACAACTTCTTGAGCACACATACACTGTGCTGAGTACTTTATTTTTTCATTTCACTCTTAGCAAGACACCTTATGAGAAAGGTCTTACTCTCCCCATTCTAGAGAAAGAAAAACAGGCTCAGAGACCATAAGTGAACTGTTTGTTTGTACAACTAGTACATGAGCGAGCCCAGATTCAAACCCAGGCCTGCCTGGCTCCAAAGAGCATCTTAATCACGTGGTTCCCAGGGAAAGTGAAAGCACACTTACTGAATGTACTTTATCCACTACAAGGTTATGAGGATTTTCTATTTTATTTAAGCAGGATCATTACTAAGTTGAACTTGTCACTTCTTTTCTCAAGACATCTTAAATTGTTTTCTTAAAGCTTTCAAAATGTATTTTATTCCCATTAGATAAAAGAAATGCATAATCAGAACAAACATCTCGAAAAAAGGATCACTGTTCTAATGTTGGAAATTCATTAGGATAGTTTCTCCTAACTTCCTTCACTTCCTTTAATCCAGTGATGGTCCCTGGCTGACTCCTAGTGGAAAATGTGGGAATAGTACTTTTCTGAAATTAAACGTCAAGATAGGAAAAAAACAAACAAACAAACAAACAAACCTGAGTTCTTGAAGTCAAGTTTATAGATATCAAGAAGCTTCCTGGAAACTAGCCAGATGGTCCATTCATACACATGGCGTACAAACTAACTTTTGTCCAGATTAATTGGGAGTAAGATAGAGGTAGAGACTTGCATTTTATATATTCACATGGTTCTGTAGATGCACTTCTCAACATTGAGCTAACATTTGTGTTTGAAATTAATTTCAGCTAGTAATCTCAGACTTGGGGTATATGATAAAAATATCCGTGTTATAAAAATCTAAGCATTTATTTTCTCAGAATTAAGGTGACTTCATCAAGGCTTTTTGGGGGGGGAGGGGATAGGTAATTAGGTTTACTTATTTATTTTCTTAATGGAGGTGCTGGGGATTGAACTAGGCATGCACTCTACCACTGAGCTATACCCTCTCCCCTTGTTTGTTTGTTTTTTAACTAAATATGATTGCCACTTAGCCTGGATGTTTTTACTGTGGTATTACATATTGTGACAAAGTATTAGTAAAATTATTTTTAAAGTTATTTTCAGCGTAGTGTTTGTAGATTCGGTTACACTACTCTTGAAAAATGAAAATGACACTAAAGAGGCAAGAAAGGCTACCTAGTTTTAATCTTTGAATCCTCAGGTGAAATGATTCCTGTTACAGCCATTAACTTATCTTCTTATAGTCCCTTAACCTTTGATAACATATGGTAATAATCACAACAAAAAGAAGCCTCAAAGCAACAAACTTCAGAAGGTTGGGGTTGAGATGAGAAGTATGTATGTAGAGGAAGCAAGACGCAAGGTTATCAGGGCCAATGCCCTGCGGGAGTAGATGGTAACTAACTGGGGCTGAGTGCCTGCCATTTGGTCCCGGTAGCAACCTTGAAAGGTTGGTCCTGTCTTACCATCTGAAAGTTGAGGAAACACAGGCAGAAATGTGAGAGCACCCGCTAGTTGATGCTAGAGCTGGAATCACAAACCCTGTCCTCCAGGGCCCCTCCCCCACACCGCAGCTCATTCAGAAGTGATGGTGGGTGCAGGAGTGCTGCAGGGAGCTGGGAGTCAGCTGATGATACTTGCATAGTACTTGGAAGAAGGGCAACAGAGGAAACTTCCGGCTATTATTCTGCATTCAACTCAAAAGAGTTTTAATGCCCCAGTGATATGGAGAGGGTTGGTGGTGTAGACCTTAGGTGCTATCCTTGAGCTTTTGGTTCCATAGACCAGGGTTGGATTCAGTCACTAGGGTCCAGTAGCAGAAATCTAGACTTTATGATAAACTGCTCAGCCAGGTTTTGGAACCTTTAGTGAAAGTTTCTCTCTCGCTCTTATTTTCCCCTCCTCTCCCCCTTCCTCTCGCCCTCCTCCTCCTCCTCTTCGTCCCTCCATCCCCTTGTCTCCTTTCTCCTCCCGCCCTCCTTTCTTTTCAAGTGGGGGCTGTGAGTTTAGCTCTGGGGCACCAATTGCACCACACCCACCAACCACACGAGGGCGCTCATCTGTTTGAATCCCTTGAACTATGTGTTAATGCCTAAAAGAAGTGAGCTTGTTTTTTTTAAGCTTTTCAAATACCACTCATTCAGGTGGGAAAAGACCTGTATTAGGATTGGTAGTTTAAAGAAGAAACAAAAAAAGGTCCCTGCAATTATAGCTACACCTTCTTTCTTTCAGGCCAAGCAAGCAATACTTGAAATGGATGCCATTCGTAAGTTTTGTTTTCTACACAATTTGAAATTTCGTGGTCTGTTTGTATCTATCCCATTTTCTATCGTCAAGTTTCTAAAAAATGTCAGTTGTAAGAAAGTAGCAGCTCTCTAGTCACTGTTTTAACAAGTAGAGCCAGCAGACGGTATAGCCTCTTCCTAATCCATGGGTTTATTTCTACATTGATTTCACCTGGTCCACCTGTGCGCCACCTGGTGGCTCCCCACGTGTCTGCATCAACTCACAATGTGAGATGTGCTTCCAGGGTCAACGCTTTCCCCACCTCCATCACCACCACCAATGAAGGTCCCACAGTGCATTTCCCACCTCACCCCATTAGTGGGAAATCTATGTTGATTATCTGCAAGAATCATGCTAACTAGGTAGGTGCCAGTTTTCCAGAAGTGGCACACATTTTAAAATTACAACCGTTTCACATGGGTGATTGTATGTCTGGGCTTACCTTGTAAGTGAGGCCTTTCCTGTAAAATCAGGCCTTGTTCAAAGCACTTATCACACCCTTGTTACCTTCCAGATTAAACAGAATAAAAAGAGAAGCAACAGTTTTAAAGACTTAAAGCCAGGTTTGACAGAAACTTTTACTTAAAACTTTCTAAGTAACAAACTTTTGAGAAATCTTTCCCCAAGTGAAGCACTGATTCACTTATCCACTCACCCACCAGGCTGCTGGTTGTTAAGTCTCCAGGATTTAAAAAATAAAACTTTACTGACCTAGAAAAACAAGCACCACCACTGTCACTGAGATGCCCCATTTCATGTCCATCAGATCCTGAGAAATGATGCAAGGTGATCCTCACCAGAGAGCTGGACCGGGGCTCACTGCCCTGTGTTCTCTGAATCCCCTTAGCTTACCCAGTGGAACTTCTCTAAGATTTTTTTTTTTTTGAGATATAGTTGATTTACAGTATTGTAGAAGTTCCAGGTGTACAACATAGTGATTCAGAATTTTTAAAGACTATATAGTCCATTTATAGTTATAAAATATTGTCCGTACCCCCTGTGCTATACAGTATATCCTTGTAGCTTATTTACGTTATAAATATATATATATATATGCACACACATGATATATATATGGGCACTGTGAAGAGAAGGCAAGGTCATGGATGGGCAAGTGAGAATTAGGAGGAAAAAGATGGAGGAAGATGGGTGTCCGGAGAGGTCAGCTGTTCCACGTGACCAGCTACATTCAACGAGATCCTTTACTTATTCCCAGGCTCTGGGCTAGCTTTTGGCCACTGTTAAGATTCTGTGAGGGCACAGAATGATGTCAAACCACTAATCGGTGCCACATGCCTCTCTTCCAGGCCAGGCGTATGCCAGAGCAGCCCAGCCTAGGAAAATAACCTTACTTGTCCTCCCCTGACTTTGGGCTTGGCTGGCTGTGAGCAGAGTAGGCCAGTCTGTTGGACCAAATGACTTCATTTATATAATTTTGCCTCTAACATTGGAGAAGTGTATATGTGGTCTTTCCAAGCCTCGGAACTTTCTCGAACTTCAGACATCCTTGAAGAGCTTTAACCCCAATTTGAAGAAAACCCATTTCCAGCTGCATCATAAATTGTGTAGCCTCAGGCTTCAGGGTGCAAGGTGGTCACTGAATATGCTGCAAGACCTTTTAGGATTAGACCAGCTTTTCTTAATCCAAAGTCTGGGCACCCTTAGATAGATATAAATTGTGAAATAAAATGAAAATCCCTTTTCTGGGATGAGAACCTACACCCTGTATCAAATATTCAAAGGAGCAATGTCTAGAAGATACGAAGAGTCGCTGCGCTAGAGGACAGCCTGCACGGGGGCAGGGAGGACTGAGACCCTCCACCACCACGCCGGGCACAGACGCCTCCCCAAATTCCTACCTAGATGGAATTCTCCAGAAGGTTTCACCTTGACGGAGCCTCTGTCAAGGAGCCCATCACTGCAGTCTGCCGGGGCCTTGGTAGCAAGTTCAGCTGCAGGGATTTTCATTTTCATGTATTGTTTGACCTCTGTGGGTCATAGAGTTGCAGATGATTCTGAGTGGGAGCAGGAAGTTATCACACCTCACGCATTTTAACTAACTTTCTAGGAAGAGTAAAGCCGATGGTTGTAGCTCTTTCTGCCCAAGAGTGAAAAAAGGTGAGCGTGCATGTATGTGCCTAGAGGCAGAGGGGTAGAGAGGCAGCTTCACGTGGAAGTCCTGTAAATCCTGCAAGTCCCAGAAGTCCCACAGTATCCAAAGCAAGTTACACCTGTCTCCCGAGAAGTCACTGAACACTTCATTCTTATAGATGCACGTGGTTCTCTTTACAGACTATCCAGGCTTCTGTTACAGTCCTGAGGGAGAGATGAAAGCATTTTGTGGCTCTAAAGACAATTCTGCTCCATATCGGCTGAGAAGAAAATCTGGTAAATAGGATGTTGTAATCCGCATTAAATCATTATGGGGCACTCGCGATGAAAGTCCCTTTCAGTCTGACAAAAAAAAGTGTTTTCTTTCTGGTTTTTGGCACACTGCCAGTTTGAATACATTTGAGGCTGCCTCAAGGTGGGACTCTCAAGCTTTTGTTCTAAAACTCTTCCTACTTGACTCTATTTTCCAGTGAATATAAAGCATATCCATCAGCTAATTTTGCTTTGTAGAGCATTTTACCATTAGCAAGCCGGCACTTAAATTTTATTTACTATCGCTAGTGCAAAATTGTATCATGTAATTGCTACATACAAAAGATTATTCAAACCTAAAGTTTTGACACGTTTGCTAAACTAGACTTCACGTCGCATTCCCTTAGCTCTCAGATTTTTTTTTCATTTAAATCAATATCTATTGAGTACCTGCCTAATTTCTGGCACTATGCTAAGAATTGGGAATATAAGAATAATACACTTGATTCCTGCTTGCAAGAGGTTTGTAGTCTAATGGGAGAGTCAAAAAAAAGTTAAACAAATACCAGTTCATCCCATGAATTTATGATGGAGGTTAAATGGAAGGAATAGTGGAGAGACAAAGGAGAGAGGTTAACCCTCTAGGAAGGAGAGAGAAGGCCTCGCAGACAGAGGACCAGTACCCCCGATGGAGTCAGGGAGCCAAGGAGGCAGATGGGGTGGGAATAGCACATGCAGAGGCCCTGAGACTTGAGCCAGCGGACCTTAGGCCAGGCAGCTATTGCCAGTTGTCAGGCCTGGTTGCACGGTGGGCTGGCAGTGGAGGTGGGCAAGTCAAATGGAAAATGTGGTTGTAGGTGCAGACAGCGGCCTCATCATGGAAAACCAAAGAGGCCACGCAGAGGGTTTGAACTTGATCCTGCAGGCTGTGGAAGGATTTTAAGCAATGAAATATTTGCCTTTTAAAAAGAAAATTCTGGTTCAATGTGGCAAATGAAATTGGCAGTTTTGATGGAGTGAACATCTTGCTGTCAAGAATCTCTAAGCAATGAGGATTTAGGTGAATTTGATAGAAAATTGCTAGAGCTCAATTAATTTGTCCATAAGCTAATAATTCACTTATAAAAAAATCTTGATCTGGTTTTGCAAATGATGCTGACCTTATTTTTTCTCTCAGAACCTTCCTCAAGATCACACAAAGTTTTGAAGACCAGCGGTAAGTCTTAAAGTAGCTTTTCTTTTTTCATTCTTGTTGACATCCACTAAGTCAGACCATACACACCAAAAAATAAACCCCCAGAAGAATTACAGATCGACAGAACTGATTATCTTCTGTAACAAATAGTGCCCCATTATAAAATGTAAAGCTGAATGGCATAAAATGTTTGCCATATAGACAAACAAGCATAAAAAAATTAATGCCTGTTGATGTTGATCTAAGACATCCCATACACCAGAAAGAAAAGACAGACGACTCTTTTTTGAAAGGCAGAGCATATAATCTTCTTTTACAGGAGAAACACAAACTGCCAATAAAATTTATAAATGGCCACCCATATTAGCAATCAGGAAAATCATATATTTCAATGAGATAGAGGAGGAAAGAAAGTTGTGGGCATGGCCAAAAAAAAGAAACAGGCACTCAAACTATTGGAGTATAAATTTCTGCAACCTTTTTGGAGCAAAATTTGGTAACGCCCAATTAAATTTAAAATGCCCATTTGCCCTCGGACCAAAAATTTCAAACTTCTCACTTGTATAAATTTCACAATGTACCCTTCCTATATAGAAGGGTGTGGACAGATCCATGAGTACATGTGTTCTTTGTAGCATTTGTAACAACATCACATAAAATGCCCATCTAGTGGGAAATAGTTTAAAAAGTTGTAGTAAATCCTGGAATACTTCATGGAATATTACGCAGCTATAAAAAAGCAATGAAGTACATATCTGTCTACTGACAAGCGTGTTCACATATATTTAGCATAAAATGCAGTGTTGCATATTGCATCTTTACTTTAGAAACAGAAAAACCTGTGCATTATGGTGGGATGGGGGCAGTGGGTATGGGACCTGGAAAGATGAACATCAAACTTTCAAATGTGGTTACCTCTGTGAGGTGGAATTTGTGGAGAGGATTCGATCACTTTTTACTTTGTATGCTTCTGTAATTAAACAAAGTTTCAGGACGAGACACACGTGATCAGGGTACTGTGAGGGTATCTCTGAGGATGTGGCTAGTAAATCTCTCCCCACAATTCCCTTTGCACCGTTCCTGAGCACAGCGCCAAGGTGACCCTGCTGATAAATGCTGTATCTTTCAATTAACACCAATAAAATGTTTAAAAATTAACAAAAGCATAATCTTATGTGTAAGTGATTTTCATGGATTGGGGCATGTGGATTTTTTTTTTCAGGCAATATATATTTTGAGGGGGAAGCTTTTGAAACTTATTAATATGAATTGGTCCATTGCTCTCAAGGATTAAGGAAGATACTTAACACTCAGATGTATGTAAGTGTGTTTTACATACAGTACAGGAAATGCAACTCGGATAACTGAGAAGCATTTTCTGATAATCAGCTCTAAAGGGCCCAGGAGCCTCTTGGGCTTCAATTCTTAATAACAAGTTTAAAAGTCCTATAAAGTGAGTACTCACCTATGGATGAGTTACATTTATAATTCTCAAAGATAAAAAATAAAAAAATAAAAAAACTCTTATTTTTCAGAAACAGCACAAGATATCCAAAAGGTAAGTACTATTAAATTGCCTATTTTGAAATGTTTACTTTAGGTTCCTTTTACATACCCTTTCCTCTTCTAAGTGTAAATAATTACTTTACATGTTGGAATAGTTTTAAGTTAGTGCTGGTCCTTATCAACCCTCCACCAACTCCACAACCCCCAGCTTCATCTCTCAGAATTAAGGCAATGATTTCGTCATCCTTCTGTCCCCACCTCTCTCATCTCAGAAGCTATAAGGTTACCTTAAGATGTAACACCTGTAGGGCTAGTCTCACCCACCCCATGTTGCCCTGAGCCTCTGCACGTGTAAGACCGAGGCTCTGTCATCCTGAGTATTTGCTCCCTTCTCAAACCATCAGCCTTCAATCACAAAGATCCTTCTAAGAGTATGGTCCTGCTGCTGATATAAGAGGTGTGACTATTTGTGGTATAACGAAACTTTACCTAGTCTTGATTTTCTTTGTCCAATAGAAGGTTAGAAGAGGAGGAATAAAAATGGTGTGTTCTATTGGAAGATGTATATTCAAGTGTATTAGCCATGAACAACAGACGTTATATTCTGGCCTGAGTAAACCACGTCCAATATGGTTTTCATCAGTTGGCTTGATTAGCAAGTCTTAGAGAACTGATCATGGCTTCTTGCTTCGTGTTCTGTAACGCTGTGGCTGTGAAATCTCTCCCCACAATTCCACTTGCATCGCTCCTTGGCACAGGGTCAAAGTGGCCCTGTTAATAGATAATGTATCTTTCATTTAAGATGTCTAAATGTTTAAAAATCAACATAACCTTATCTTTAAGTGATTATCTTAAAATTAGGGCATGTGGATTTTTTTCAGGTAGTATATGAGCTTTTGAAACTTACTAACATTAATTGGTTCACTGTCCTAGAGTATGGCATGAGATTTTGATTTTTTTTTTTTGTAATATACACTGTTGTCATGAACAAACACTGGATAGGTGTCCTGTGTAAGGTAGCCAAACTAAGACCACGGAGCAAGCCCCACTCAGTCACAGGTGGGAAATCACTCTATCAGTCCTTGAGATGCAATCTCAAGAGCTTCTCAGAAACTTTCCAGAATAGTGAGAAAGCCAAGTCTCCATAGAAGGATAAATTTATAAAATCCAAAGACAAGAAAGAAAGAAAACATCAATGTACTTTTTTCTTAGTTATAAAATCCCATCTCCTAGCAATAAGGAATGCATACTAAATTCAGGGAGAGACTAAAGAGTTAAGGAGATTAACATTTCTCCCAGAATATACATGCCAAGGCCGTGTGTGTATGTGTATGTCTAGATGTTTAAAGAGAGAGACATGGAGGGATTGAGAGAAGGAGAGAGATTTAGCTCATATATAAATTGGATTAAGACATGGATTCAAATCCATTTCTGCCATTTATAAGCTGTAGGACTGTAAGCAAGTTGTTAAACCTTACTGAGACTTAGTTCCCTAATTTACAGAGTTGTTATATAGATTGAATGTGATGTGTTTTTAAAGTGCTTAGCACAGTATTTGGCACAAAGCAAGTGCTCCGTAAATTATACCTGTTATCGTATTATTATTAAATAGCCATAATGCCGAGAATGTGGGAAAAAGGGGGAAAATGTTCATCATACCTCTGGTGAAACTGAGAAATCTACACTGTGTGTTTCTGTGTTGTGTCCATTCCATACACTGATTATTTCTTAATCTGAGAGTTGCTTCAGATTCTCCTGACGATTTATTTGATATAAAATTTCAGCTTCCAACGTCCTGCTAACTTCAAGTGTAGTTACCTTAAAAATATACTTTGATATGAACAATTCCATTTTTCCTAATTTTCTAAAATGTCTAGAAATTATTCTGGGATGAAAGATTTGAAGAAGGTATTACTTCTGGCTGTTCACAAAAATCATTGTTACACTTTCACAGTGTTGCATCATGATTTCACTAGCTAATGCAAACTTATTTTAGTTTATAAAATGCAGTTAGTGGGTGCCCATATTTTGTAAACATTACACCAGTGCATTCTGAGTAAGATGAAAAGGGAGAGATATTAAAGGGTAAAGAGGAAAAAAAAAACCAAAAAAGCAGAAAAGCCACATATATGATTTATGTACTTGTGTGTGTTATATATCTGTGTGTGTGTGTGTATTCATTTACTCCTAGTCCTCAAATGGTCCAGTTTTACTATATGAAAAGGGTGAACAAAAGATTAAGTGCCTAATTGGACTTTTCTAGTTTTAAATTTGTGACAGAAAAGTAACATTCAGGATGAAATGTTATCCTTTCCCTCCCTGCTTTCCTCTCCTTGTCCTGATACACAGGTAGGTAGGCACAAAGGCAGAAATACTGATAGGTGGATATTCCAAAGTAATACGTTTCTTTTGTTTGTTTTTATTTGTGGCGGGAGGTAATTAAGTTTACTTATTTATTTATTAGAGGAGGCCAAGGCAATATGTATCCCAGTTTCATTGACTACTGATGAAAAATTCTTGCTAATTTGATATTTCCAGGAGGTTACCATAGTGTTTTGATCAGAAACTATGTCCCTGGTACTAATTGGTTTGAATCTGTCTTAACCCTTTCAACTCTTTGCAGCTAATCCCAGTACCCACAGTGGGCATCAGAGGGCAGTCCATTGCCTGTCTGCACAGCCAAGCTCCATGAAGAAAGGTTCCAAGTTATGAGACCCATTGTTTTCTCCGATTAGAAATCGTTAATATCACTCATATTTTACTTCCTAACAGGCATCTAAACATTACTTCCTTAAATGCATTTTAAAAGAAAGTAAGATTTTTCATTAACTCAGTAGTGGATTAAATTAAATTCCTGCAACAAAGGCTCTTTGCCTAGAATCTATAAACCAAGGCAGTGCTGACCAGGTTCATGCAGGTCTGCAGATTTAAGGAAAACCCTTGGATGAGATGCAGTCAGATCACTTACAGGGGCTTCTGCTACACCAGAAACCATGATAGAACTCCTAAGAGTCAAACCCCAAATAAAAACCAGATTCCATGGCCCTTGACACCTATTTATGTTCATTCATATAATGTTATTTGCCCAGGACGCAGGGGGATTACTTGAAGTATCTGAGAGTCTTCCATATTTAGCTGATTCCCTGCAGTGGGGTAAGGTATTTGGAGTCAAACCTGGGTTTGCATCCTAACCTTTCCACCGATGAGAGAGAGCAAGTTACTGAATCTTTATGAGCCTAGATTTCTTTACTGTGAAACTGGTCCAATCATACTAATTCACAGAGTGATTGTGAACATTAAGTTTGGAGAATGTCTTCAAGTGGCCTACCCTATTTCTAAGTAAATATCAATTCCTCCTTACTGCCCCTTTTGCAGAATTTTCACATGCTTTTCAACTCAAGTTAAAATCAACATTGTTGGGGGAAGGGTATAGTTCAAGTGGAGGAGTGCATGCTTAGCATGTGCCAAGTCCTGGGTTCAATCCCCAGTACCTCCTCTAAATAAATAAACCTAATTACCTCCCCACCCAAAAAAAAAAAAATGTAAATAACTAAATTAATTAATTAAAAAAATAAAATCAATAATGTTTACTGATCACTTTCTTAAGACTTTCACAGTCTAGTGGGAGAGGCAGCGTGTAAATACAGGAGGGCATAAGTAAGGTGTCTGTAGTGCTGCAGCTCAGCTGCTATGTTCCTGTCTTCCTCAGGTTTCCAGAGAGGAAGGGTCTCCCCAGCGGACTTCAGCAGGTGCGTCTCCCGCCCAGAGGAACGGTCAGCCCAGCAGTTCTGCCATTTTCAGCGTGCTTCGCGGGGGTGGGGCCGTTAGAAACATCTGGACGGACCACCAGATCCGGCAAGCCTTGTTTCCCGGCCGCCGGTCGCCGCAGGAGAACGAGGAGGATGAAGACGATTATCAGATGTTCGTACCGTCCTTCTCCTCTTCAGATCTGAACTCTGCCCGGCTGTGTGAAGACAGCACTTCGAGTCGACCCTGCAGTTGGCACATGGGACAGATGGAGTCCGCGGAGACCCCCAGCTCTGGCCACAGGGTCGTGCGGCGGGCCAGCAGCGCTGGCGAGAGCAACACGTGCCCCTCTGACGTAAGAATTAGGGACAGCGACGGCTCCCAGTACGGCTCCCAAAGGGACCTGCAGAATGACCTGAAAACAGAGGGGCGGGACGGGACGACCCCCTTCGGGTCCTCTATGGAGTTGACTATCGATGACATAGACCATGTCTATGATAACATCAGTTATGAGGACTTGAAACTGATGGTTGCCAAACGGGAAGAAGCCGAAGCCCCTTTCCCCAGACCCGCCAGGGACTCTGTTCGCCCCAAGAGCAGCCCGGAGCTCGCCTTCTCAAAGAGGCCAGCTGGCCGGGAGAAGAGTCCTCCGCACCCGCAGAAAGATGGAGCGCTCCCGGGCCGGGAGGCCTTGAACCAAAGCGCACGCGATCTCCAGGTGGTGGAGGAGAACATCTACGACACCATAGGGCTCCCGGACCCGCCCTCCCTGGACTTCAGGTGCAGCAGCCTGAAGCGTCCCAAGAGGAGCACCTTCCTGGGCCTGGACGCCGACTTGGGGTGCTGTGACAGTCTGAGGGCCTCTGTTTCCCAGGACAGCCTCCAGTTCAGTGAGGACCAGGCACCCTACCCCCCGGGACCCTCCGATAACGATTATCTGAGTTTGCTCTATAACTCCTTCGGCTGCAACTTGTCCAGAGCCGATCGGTCCATCTCCGATCAACTGTCTGAAGAAGTAGACGAAATCTGGAACGACCTGGAAAATTACATCAAGAAAAACGAAGTCAAAGCCAGAGACCGGCTTCTGGCAGCGTTTCCCGTCAGCAAAGACGACGTGCAAGAGCGACCGCTCGCAGCCAGCGCCCCGGAGCTGAGCGCACGCTCCCCGCTCTCGCTGGCCACGGGCCGGGCCCTCCTCGCGCGGCCAGAAGACGAGCCCGGGCTGGCCTCCTGCGCCCTCGGCCGAACCCCGGCCTCCAAAGACGGCTCCTGCGTGAGCCTCCACCGGCTCTCACTGACCGGCGACCTGCCTCCCATAGAAAGTCCTTATGAAGTGGCCGGCAGCAGCCTGTCCCCAGCGGACCTGGAGAACCCTGACTCTGGCATGGACCATGTGGACAAGACCAGGAGCAGGGTTTTCCTGATGGCCAGGCAGTACAGTCAGAAGATCAAGAAGGCAAATCAACTGTTAAAGGTCAAAAGCCCAGAGCTGGAGCAGACACCTGGCAGCCAGCCCCAGAAGCCGGTGCCCAGGGACCTGGCGGCCATCCTGGAAGAAAAGAAGCAGGGCGGGCCCGCCATCGGTAGGTCCCTCCTTCTCCTTCCGAGGATGGGGAGAGCCGCATTCAGGTTCTAAACGTCCATAGCACTGAGGACACTGTCACCCAGCTGTTCATTCTCACAGTGAGACCATAGACTCGCTGAGATGCACACAGTCCGGGCCCTCCCTGCACCCACCGGAACACATGTGTGGGAGCGTGATTGGCTCTGGAGGGTTCCGTGGTGCCTGTGACATCGTCACTCCAGTTGTGATGTTTGAAGCAGTTGATATAATGATAGCAATCCGTTTCGCTGGTGGCATCTGTTGCTTTTCCCTGTGTATCAGTGAGTTAAGAGAAGGGTAGCTGGGTGAGAGTTTAAGGTTTGGACACACATGGAATAGGATTGCTCTCCACTCCAGAATCCCAACAAAAATGCCTACTCATTCTAACACAGACAAAAATCCGTCCTTTTTGCATTTTTTTTTAGCTGTTCACACTATAACTCAGCTGTTTTCTCACGCATTACATTTACTAGTTGATTTTTTTCAATAGCTGCCATAATGCATTTAATACCTCTCATTTGGTGTTCTCATATATGCTTCCAAGAATTTTAATTATTTATGTCAAGCCTCCTTTGTGGGGCAGAACTAAACCAGGGGCATGGGTGTGATATCAGTACTCTTAACGTTAAAGGAATGAGATGTTCACAGTTTCACTTTTTTCTCTTTTTTAGAGAAGCATATATTCCCTGGCTAAATTACACAGGGTTCTTCTGAAGAATGAACCTTAACCATAATCTTGGTGGAAGAGCATAGATGTGAATAAAGCACAGGATTGTCATGCAAAGAAAAATATCCGTGGGTGCTGGCTGGCTCTTGCCTGGGGAATTTTTCACCTCCAGACCCAGAGAGATTTCTGGGGTTAGGCCCAGGAATCTGAATTTTAAAACTGTGGACTTTCAGTCCTGTTTTAAGAATCCCTGCCCTGGATCTTCTGACAAAGGACCACCTCAGTATCAAATGAGAAAAGACAGTTCTCCAATTGAAAGTTACAACGAGGTGGCTCAGTATCAGGGCACATTTAGTTAACTTAGCTTGATGGTGATGTGGCTCCTCGGGCCAGCTTAATGCTCCTAACCTCCTCTCTTTGGAATTGCTTTCTTAGGTGGAAACCAGAGAATAAGAAGGCGCTATCCAAGTCCTAAGTGAACTCACAAGTTGCATGACAAGAATCTGTAGGAAATTTTTTTTTTAAGTTTGGAAGTATTTAAGAATTATCTAAAGCTTTACTCTTTTTCCAGAGTTTAATCATACAGTAAGGTTTCTTAACACATAGGAAACTTAAGCCCTGGAATTGCTACCCGAAGGATTTTTACAAACTCTCTTTGACTTCTTCTTTTTAAATAAAGGTTAAAAGTGATTTTTATGTGACTGTGAGAGAGATGAGGTTACATATATTTTTCTTCTTGCAATAACATGCCTGAAGTAACTCATGTCCATTTTCCAACGCTAGAGTTGTTAAGCTGGTTTGTTGTTACACACAGAAAACGTGGCTGAGTTCCAGCTGCAGACAGACTATTTGGGAGCACAGATGGCATTAGAAATAGTAGCGTATTGGCAGTGCATCCACTGACTGAATCTGGGCTAGGGCGCCTCTGAATGAGAGAAAATATAATACCAAGGTTTCTGATGATGATGGATTGATTATGCCAGCAGACAGTTGTTTAAAAAGTGACAATCTCCTGAGACGTGTTGTTTTGAATAAGGACCATCCATTAACATGCAAAACTCAACCTTCATAGAAGCACGGTCTTCAATACTGAATCGTTAGGGCTTACAGCTACCTTGAATAGTCTTTTTTATCCACCTTTTGATTTTAAGTATTAATAGATTTCCCTTTAGGGTTTTCTTTTGCTTTTTTTTTTTTTTTTTTTTTTTGCTTTTGGATTGTTCTTTTTGTTTTGCCTACTGGTGTCTTCTTGGGCTCCTGTAGGATTTTTTCTCAGCTTTGTGTCTGGGCCCTTTCCTGACACGGTGGGCTACTAGCAATGTTCTCTCCAACAAAGAGGAGATCTCTCCAAAGTCATCTTCCGAGAGGGGCGTGTCCCCCTGCTGTCTGGCAGGAGCACGTCTGTCAGGCCTGCCATCTCTCAGACCCGAGGAGCCTTCCATCTGGGTGGATCGAGACCACTTCCTGTGCCCACTAGGCTTTCAATCAGTTGACGTGATGACTCCTTTTCTCTCTCTCGTTTATCTGGGCACAGGGCGTCGTAATCGAACGGACCGATTCTCCAGACTTCTCCGTATGGGCCTTGCCGCTTTGCCAGGAGCTTGCTCTCGGTGTTGTGCGGAAGGAGGAGCACCCTATTCACCTGCTGAAACTCTCCAGCACCTTTATTGAACTCTCTAGCCGGGGTCTACAGGCCCCGGGTCAGACTTCCGCCTATAAATCACCCAACCAGGTCCAGTCCTTCCCACCTTTTTGAGCCTGTTGTAGCATGCTGGCCATCTTGTTCCGCCAGGCCTCCCTTCTGATAGCCTTTGAGGCCATGGAAGCCTTTGGGTTCCCTTTTTGATGGGTGTGATGTTTCACATGGGAGAAAACTCCATGTAGGCTTGAGGAATTTTCCTCCTCGTGTAAAGTAGGGAAGGCAAAATAACTTTTTATTTTATGCTTTGCTCTGCATCTCAAGGAACACCAGAAACATTGATTTTAATCCTGTCTTGAAAACAGTATATTTCATACTCCTCTCAGCAAGGATCATTTCGGATTTTTTATCTGGAATTATAAGTCCACCTTTTAAACTTACAAAAGAGAAATAAACCAGAGATAGCTCCGGGGTCATCCATAATAATGTCCATCTTCTATAAAGACGATCAGTGCCAGAACTAAGGATGAGGGGAACGTTGATCCGGTTGACTGATGTGACTAAGCTTTTTAGGCTAGAGGTGGCGTCTTGGGCTGGCTAGTTCCTGTATATCTGGCTAAGGGAATCTATTTAATGGTAGCCATTGCTCTGGAAGCTTGTATCTTGTTCACATTGGCATCACGCAAGTTATAGACCCTCTTAGAAGGTCAAACTGAGACCAGAAAAAGCCCCAAAACGTAGATAGGCACTGTGTATTACGTACTTGTGAGATACTTTCTATTCCAAAATTATATATGGTCAACTTTTTATTATCCAAAGACAACCTGTGCCCTGTGAGTTGTCTATAATACATAATGTATGTCTGTATAGCATTTTATCCAAGGCTGTCTTCCTGCTTCTCCTTTTCCTGTTATGCCGGAATTCTAGGCTGCCTTTCTGCTCTCAGTGGGATAGTCCTCGGGAAAGCACATTTACTTTTAACACTACGTTTAGAATAAAAGGAGGCAGTCCAAAAAGTATCTAAGTAATTATGTAGCTCTTGAAACCAATTTCTGTCTAGAACTATGCTTGGTTTTCTGTGGGGATTGTTCTCCAAGATTAAAGTCTCATGAACTAGGTGGAAAAATAAACCAGCTTATATAAAACAATGAGCAACACAAGACTGCATGCGTGCGTGCATGTATATGCACGCATATATAACCAATAGCTAAGTATTATGGTGCTCACTAAGTTTATAAGACATGAGAGAAGAGAAATCACTTAGAAAAGGATTCATAGAGGTGACAGGGTCTATGGAGGGTCTTGAGAGGTAAATAGGATTTGCTTAAGCAAAGGAAGAAGTGTGATAAAGAAGAAAAAAAGCATAAGAAATAATATGCATATTTTGGATAATACATGGTTTTTAGATTATCTGGGCCACCATGTTCTAAAGTAAAGAGCTAATTGTTCTTACAAGACCTTATAGTTAAATTTTGGTACTGGAATAGTTTAACTGAATTTTTTAAATTAGCTCTCACTGCTTTCCCCCAAATTGTCATTTTCTTGGAAACTTGTGAAAGTTCAGAGCCTTCCTGATTCAGCTGTGGGATCAGGCTCAGAGCCACAGTGTAGAGGAGAATGGCTCGGGCAGAACCATCTTGACTTCCATGTGGGACTGCTAGCCAAGGACAAGTCTAAGGGCCAGCTAACACTGGCTAGGCTTCATAGTTAACAAAACATTATCAATGTCAGGATGGCTAACACAGGCGCCTTGGGGTCCAGTCTCTTAAGGGGTTGCCAAATCTTAATCGGTGCTGGGAGTCTTCACTCTGCCCTCTAAGGAGTAATAGCTCAAGTTTTTGTCACTAAAAGTTCTAAACTAACCATCGCTGTCCTTCCAAGGAAGTTAGACTTGAAAGCCTGAAGGATCTTGAATGAAGTATAATCTATAATGAGAAGTTAAACACACCATGTATTCTGATTCTGGGGACTAAGCCTCAAGCGATCTGAGGGGGTTGCAGTTAAGAGGCACACAGAATAACAGCAGGTTGATTTCTGTCCTCGTGAAGACAAACTTGAAAGAAATGGCAGAAACTCAACTACACGTTTAGTTTAAATTCAAGGAATAATTTACTAACTGCAGGTTACTAGAAATATAAATAGTTTAAAGAGGAAGAAAATGTAATGTCACTTACTGGTCATTATATGTGGGGCAGCTTCCCTTTGTAGAGACTGTAGAGATGTGGTTGGAGCAATTTATAGGATTCATGGAGCAGTCATGTGGGTTCCTGGATTGGGAGCTGGGGGAGCGGAAGCAGACAGCTCGTGACATTGACATCTCTGGGCTCTCCCTTTTAAATCATTCCTGGCCCAAGAGAATTCCTTACTTATATCATGGTTCCGTTCATGTCTTTAGAAACATCTGTACTCGGAAGTGGAGCAGAGAGGATAATGGCTTTAGAGCTTAATTCAAAGCGGCATTAGCTGTTGTGGAAATAATGGTAAAATCCTGTTCTGCAGCCTACACTAGAGAGCATTAGATTATCAATTATATGCACAGGATGGTTCATTCTTAATGTCTTGAAAGCATAGGCTTCAGTGCCCAGCTTCTCAGTGATGGGAAGGGAGATGGGGCTCAGCCAATACATGTGGTTCTGAAGTACTGGAAGGGAGGATCTCCTGCAGCCATCAAGACAGTGGCAGTGGAGGGCTGCCTGGAAGCTAGAAGTGCAGGGACAGCCTCTGGGAGCAGACTCTCCTGGGAGTAGCTGTCTGAGAGCAATCAAGACTGGGGAGGAGGCAGGGGCAGCCATGGCAGGGTAGATTGTGGTTACGCTTCTTTTAATGACTACTTGAATTATTTTTCATTGACCAGAGTTTAAGTGCCGACTTTCTTATTTTTATGATGCCTGTTTTTAGCACTAACACTATTTCATGCCTATAAAGAACACTAGAAATTTTCATGACACATAGAGAATCCTTGCAGACCTGCTGCTAAAATAAAATAATCCAAAATTAGATCAAATTAAATGAAGTTTTAGGTGGTATTTTTATTTTTATTAAACTGTGGATTATTTTATTAGTTTGTGTTGCTTAGTATTCGATGATTACTCATCCTCAAACTTAAAAGTCCTGTCTACTGTTTACATTTTTAAAACGTTTGTTAGAATGTTCTTTTTTTTTTTTTAATCTTCGCATGTAGGAATGATCCTGTGTGTATTTATTGTTTTCATATTTGCCTTCCAGGAGCCAGGATTGCTGAGTATTCCCAACTGTATGACCAGATTGTATTCAGAGAGACGCCCTTTAAGACTCAGAAGGATGGCTGGGCCACCCCTCAAGAATCTCCCAACCTCAGCTCTGCAGCACCTCCCCACACTCAACATGGTGGCGAGGACTGGCTTTTGCATTCAACCTATAGTAATGGAGAGTTAGCAGATTTCTGTCCCTGGCCCGAGCAAGACTTGAAGTCAAAATATCCCACTTTACAGATCAACACAAAAAGTACCCCAAGACAATTGTCCACAGCTTGCTCTGTGCCTTCTCTCCAAACCTCCGACCCTCTGCTGGGCTCCATGCAGAGACACAGCGTGATAGTCAGTCAGCCAAACAAAGAGAACTCTTGTCAGGGTCATCTTTACAACTCTCTGGGTCGGAAAGGCATCAGTGCCAAATCTCAGCCTTATAACAGGTCTCAGTCATCTTCCTCAATCTTGATAAACAAGTCCACGGACTCCATCAACTACCCCAGTGAAATGGGAAAGAAGCAGCCACTGTCTTTACACAAAAATTCCAGGTGGGAGAGTCACCAGGATTTGCTGCCAGGGATTGCTGACTCATGTCAACAGGGCACTGAAAAACACTCAGATCTCACACTCCAGGACTCACAGAAAGTTCTGGTAGTAAATAGAAGTTTACCTTTAAGTGCCCAAGTAGCTACACAGAACTATTTTTCCAATTTCAAAGAGACCGAAGGAGATGAAGATGACTATGTGGAGATAAAATCAGAAGAAGATGAGTCAGAATTAGACCTCGTTCACAATCGCAGAAGGAAATCTGACCCAAAGGTTATGGACGGTGGCTTTTCTGATAATGTCTGGAGCAACACCTCTTACTCTTTGAATAGTCCATACACTCCAAAAAAGCCAGTAAGCGGTAAACTTGGAATTTCACCGTATCTGACATCATACAACGATTCTGACAAACTGAATGACTATCTCTGGAAAGGGCCATCCCCCAATCAGCAAAATATTGTCCAGTCTCTAAGGGAAAAATTCCAGTGTCTCAGCTCAAGCAGCTTTGCCTAAGGTTCTTAATAGTAGCTGCCTGAATTAACTTCGCATTGTGCTCACAAATTACAGATACTGACAGGTGTTTTGTATGTACCAGATGAAAACAACTTTGTAATAACCAGAGGTGTAAAATATCCTTTTAACAGCACAACTTTTTGAAACAGCTGGCTATCCAGCCAGGATTGTACTGTAGCAAAGTCCACATCGACCACTGTGTTTTCTGATGCTAATTGTCTTCATATTTCATGTAAGTTAATCTTACTTGAAAATTTGGGTTTTTGGGTTTTTTTTAACATGATGGCCATGGTATTTTTTCCTATATCGCAACAACTGGTGCCCAGACTTTAAGAAATGCAATAATCTTCTCCTCTTGTCCAGAAGCCACAAGTAGTTTTATCCTAGGACTCAAAGGCAGCAAGGAGGCCTTTTCATGTTTTTTTTTTAAAAAGAAATAAAACTAAAGCTGTTTAAAGGATTATGCTTACGTCTGGCATTTTGTTAAACTTGTGACAAGACCCTAGAATAACTTTAAGCAAGGGATCTCTAATCTCTAGGTGCCCCTTTTGGGGTTTCTATGCTAGTATCCCTGCATCATTTCATTATAATGCAGAAATTGTGTAACTGCTGGAAATTAAAATGTAGCAGGATCAGTTTTCTAGAAGCAAAAGTCCTTACCTGTATTCCTAGACAAGGCCTGGACAACGTGCTGCTCATTTATTTGATGGTTTCTGGAGTTAGATGAATGATTCCCTTATTGGTTTACAACCAAGTGCAAGAAAACGCAAATGGACTTATTGGAAAAGATGGGTTGGCATCCGGGTACAATTTGATTTCATCTCCTCATGTTTCAGTTGCAGGGGTGGGGCGGGGGGGGCGTATCTAATTCTTCACTGCTTTTTGTGCCTGTCACTAATCAATATGAAGTAAACCATAAGCTAAAATAAAAAACAAAGCGCTTTAAAGCTACCCTTTCCAGAGCAATGTTTCAGATGTCCTTTCATGAGTTTTGTACTCAGCCAGATGACCTGATCCCAGCCTTGATAATCTCAGTGACTGCAATGGAATTTATTTGCTAATCTAAATGTAATATGGGGGCCCTTTTCCCTTGTTTGGGGGCATATACAAGAGCAGGATCTTTGGTAACTAAGTTCTGACTAATCATATCTTTTCTGTTGTAATTATGGTCTTTAAAATAGCAATTCATTGTGATATTATACAACTCTTTATGGAAGGAAATAGAAAAACAAAAGCAAGACCTTGTGAGTAAAATGCAAAATTAAAGACACTAAAGAGAAAAATGAAGGCAAATGAATTGCCACTTTATAAAAATACTCTATTTTATTGAAGCCCCCAGTCAATGCAACAAGAATGTTTTCTCCAACAGCGGCCTTTGCATTCTCACTGTAAGCCGTTTTACATTCTGTGCACCCCACTCCCCCGCCTCAGTTTTCATTTTTAAAGATATGATAATATGTGTAGGGAAAGGGGATCTAGGCTTTTCATTTAAAGATAGGCAATGATATTGATCTGAATCACTGACATCTTACCAGAATTCCTTTTCTCTCTTTAGGTGCTAGGCCTCTTTTTCTTAACTGAAAAACATAAAGTGTGATCCTTATTTTATGCACAGGTACCTAAGGCATTCGTTTTCTTTTTAAATAACAAAAAATAACCCAAGTTTCTTCCTTCTCTATACTGTTCTTCCTTCTCATAGCTTATAAAACAGAGTCCATGTTGACGAGCATTGTTCTGGAAACATTCCTTCTTACACTGCCTTTCTTTAAACATGATATGAGTTTTCAAAATTAAGCAGTATCAGAAAAGAGAAGCGCTGTAACAAAGAAGACATCCTCAGCCCCATGAGAGGTATTTGTGTTACAAAACCAAGTTACCTGACTCTTCTTGTCCCAGGAATGCAGTGTCCCACTTCTGCTTTTTAGTTTGTAAGACCCAAATTCTGTATTATCCATATTACTGTGGTGTCTTACTCTCAGAAATGACCCATTCTTCACACCAGTGTCCTATTGCACGATTTTGATGTTGCTTATATGAATACACCACCTTGCACGAAGGCTGCTGTCTTACTGTATAAAATGTCTGTATGATCGTCTTTAGGTTCTAGGACAAATCTGTAGTTCTATAGATCCCTTCTGTCAGCCAGGATGCAGATTTTGAGAGCTGTGTGTGTATATATAATCTGTATTTTTCCTCAAAGTTATCAGTTAAGGGCTTTTGTTTAAAATAGCTTCTTTTGGAGGTGGGGTAGGGATGTACATAATTGGGAGGAAAGAGTTATATGTACTTAAGTGTGTGTCAAATTCTTATTAGGTCTCTGTACTGAGGGTCCAATTTTTTTTATAAGTTCACTTTTCACCTACTCTATTCTTTGTGCAAAAAAAAATGCATCTAGGAAAACATAGTTTAAATACTGTATATAAGATAATGAAAGTTAGTAATGCTCATTATTTAATAAAGTTTGTAAAGTACAAAGTAAATTACAGTGTGAATGTGTTTATTCTAGAAAGGTCATGATTTTGTCTGAAATATATTTAGTTATAATACTTTGCCTTTTGAGCCATGAAGAAAATGGTTCAGGGTAATGATTATATACTATGTTTCAGTGGCCCGAGACAGACCATTTTCTGTATCTTTGGATTACTTTGGAAATATTGACTTTAGCCTGGGATGGTATTTGTTTTTATGATAGGTGACTAAATTAGCTCAATCTACTAAGAGATAGTAGATTATCTTTTTTTTTTTTATTTTTTCACTTCGTAATAACAGAAGGCATCCTTTTAACTATTTCATTATTAAATCAAAAATTAATATAAAAGTTTGGAGGCACAAATTAAGACTTTTTTTTCATGTTCTGAATTTCATTTAAAAAATTTTACAGGGAACAAATCATGCTAATATCAATAGATAATTATAAATAATTTCTACAGCAATTCTATTTCCAAATGTAAGCATAATGCCCTACCCTACTATTATGAAATTATATTGCACCTTAACTTTCCTCACACAGGGGAAAATGGCTTTTAAATTTTTCTTCAGAGTGTTTTAGACTGGAGAGTTTCTAAACCTCACCCTGAGGATCCATCAGACTTATCTTACTCCCCAACCTTGAGGCTGAAAATAGATGGGGTTTTCCAGAAGTCATAAAAGTTCAATTTAGAAGCAATAGCAGAGGGGTGGGTATAGCTCAGTGGTAGAGTGTGTGCTTAGCATGCCCTGAGGTCCCGGGTTCAATCCCTAGTACCTCCATTAAAGAAAAATAATAATAATACATTTTAAAAATCTGGAAGCAAATAACCGTAGAAAATCTATGCCTTGTGTAAATTCCATACATAAATTAAATCCTTAGGGGGAAGAAAAAGAAATCTTAAAAATCAGCAGGTTTAATACAGTTGTTAAACATGACTCTTCAATTAACATTTGACTATTAAGTTGTCTTTTGATGTAAATTTGTTTTTTAATTTCTATCTTGAAGGGCAAATGTTATTACTTCGAGATCTCCCACATCCTCTTTACATAACTTCCTCTATCCAGACAATGGAACCACATTCAATCCTATCAGCCAGAAAGGGATTTGCAAGGGTTATGCATGCTTTTCCAGTGTTTTTTGTTTTTTTAAAAATGAAGATGTTAGCATTCTCTCACTTTTGGCTTCTCACATTTTTCTTTCCTTGCAGGTAGTTAAGGGCTTGGAACACCAAGATGATGTGGAATTATGTTGCATTAAGAAGGTTAATAAACGCGATATATCATTGCACAATCCCTATAACTGTAAATTAATAAAATTTGGGATGTTTGGTTTCTAGTATATTTGAAAACTTATAGGAAGTCAAAAGTTTCTTCTTGGAAGAATATGTTAACATTTAGCATGTGTCTCCTTTGGCCCCTTGAGATGGGAATGTTTTTTACCAGCTTTGCACAGTGCCTGACAATGTGCAGGTGTCCCGTAAATACTGAATGATTGAGCAGATAGGGTCCGAAACTTGTTTCAGCACCAAGTATGAGAAACACACACTCAAAGCAGAGACGTAAACGTGGTAAGCAAGAACAACAGCAACTGAGCTGCCTTTTAAAATTCACAGCACACACCCTCAGAAACCCAGTGTCACCAACTATTTTTAGAGTCCCCAGTCAGTAGGGCAGGAAAAAGACTGTGCCCCTTTTCCATCTCTTGGCTGATAGAACTCCAGAGAAATGTACTGTGAGTGAGATTTCCAGTAACCTTTCCCCTTTATTTTCTTTTTGGTTTTTGTTTTGGTTTGGTTTGATGGGGTTTTTTGGGGTTTTTTGTTTTTTTCCTTCTTTAAAAAATTTTTTCTCCAGTAAATTTTTAAGCTAGGAATCTACATGGTCATATGAGAGTCAGATTATCACACCCTTCTCTGAAATTCCATTTAGACCAAGTGTCTTCCCCAATCACTGGCTTTGAGAATATGAGGAGCGCACGGAGCACGCAGCCCGGCTCTGTGCAGCTGTGGGGGTGAAGCCAGCTGAGGTACAGGGGAGGGGCCCAGAATGCCAAGATCTTTTGGTGCCAACAGGCAAACTTGTCAACTTTACAACGGTGGACAAGCCCATGGGCAGAGTCCCCTTTGTGTATCTCTGATAAACAACAAATCTTGATTTTCCTAAAGGGCGGCTTGCCCACAATGCATCATCACACAATAGGAAAGGAAGAGAAGCAAGCATTTCCACTTCATTAGTCCTAAAACCATGTTTATTCAGCTCAAATGTAAAAGAACAGGGCTTGATAGTAAGCAAATCATCCACTCTATGAGGCAAACACAAGCCCCCAGATATTCTATTGTTTGCAGGGTAATGTATGGCTCTCCACGTAGCCCTCCCACAGCCGTCAACAAGACCGCAGTGGGTAAGCAGATTCCTTGTACAGACGAGATGAATCAGAGGCTGTAAACAGGTGGCCCAGAGTCTGAATCGGGCTTACACAACTTTTAAAAGATTTAACATAAAATTCCAATTTTTCACCTTCTTTAAAAAAAAAAAATAGATCTGGCCTGTTTGGGTCTGGATTCTGTTGAGGTGACTCTGAGATCTGAGGATGGAATTTAAAGGTAAAATCATCCTGAAAGGTGGTGGTGTAAGCAGATAGGGTAGCAGGTCCCCAGAGAAAGAGAACCAGGCATGGCTTTCTTGACATAAGAGAAGCCGTTTTTGGCCTAAGCCATTTTGGGATCTAAGCCTGGCCTTGTGCTTGCCCTTGAATGGTTGTCAGGAATCAATGATCTCAAGGAAACAAAAGAGCAAACTGTTACAGGCAAGAGAAGTAACAATAGCAAAGATATCAGTTGTAAAGACTCCCAGTCATTTCAGTGGTAAAGATTAGCCTGAAATGCTCGACCGCCACCAGGAGAAGACCTGCCTGGTTCTCAACATTCAGCCCCAAAATTATTGTGAAGAACCGTGCAGGGTCTGATATTTTACATAGCTTGCAAGCTAAGTTAGCCTGCCTCCATTTCAGAGCCCATGATCGCTCCCAGCATAAGAGGTAGCATGAACTTGACATTTGCAATGACTTCCTCTAGTTCTTCCAGGCCCACAGGGGCCTGTAGAGCAGCCCAGGTTCACGCTACACACACAGTGGGTTTGTTTCACAGCTGAGATTTCCTGGATTTGGGAATAATCCTTTATTTTAAAGAGTTGCTAGCAAATCTTGCCCAATCTTTGGCCCTGGGACAGAGGCATTATCTTTACACTGTGGGCAGCAAACATACCTGCCCTCTGCCCTGGAGGGAGGCGCTGTCTATCTTCCAAGGTTTGCTATACAAATGTCCTCGCAACGATAGCCTGGAACAAGACAGGAAGAGATGACAATGCAGGCAGCCCGCAGAGAGTGTCTCAGAACAATCATACTGTTGCTGGGTTCACCTATTGGTGAGTGTCGAGCCAAAAGACACAAAAGACACAACCAAAACAAAGAGAAGGAAGGACTTATTTCTTGCAGCAAGTAAGGAGAACATGAGGGATCTTTCCCAATGCAGCGTCTTCCTGAACATTAAAATGAAGGAAGTTTTAAGCTAAGGGAATATACACGTTCATGAAGGGGCTTGGGCAGTGTCTGCATATTCCTGAAGGCGTCTGAGCAGGAGAATTCAGCATGGAATTGGGGCAAAGATTGATAGAGTCCACACTTTAATTAACTGAAGTTATAAGGGTCAGAAAAGGCCACCATCATCATCCCTGAAGTTCCAGTTGATGGGGTAGAAGCTTTTCTGACTCTCCAGGTCTAGAACCCTCATAAGACTCTGATCCAGCATGCTTTATAGCTTCTCATTAACATGCCTGTGTTCTGCTATACAGTTCTGCACAGTAAACTCTGTGACTCCCAAGTTTGTGTCTGTCTTGTTCAGAGTTGATTCTTTCACCATGTGCCCAACATACAGCCTGGTACAGAGTAAATGCACTCTCGCACTCTCTCTATATGCATAAGTATTACATTAACCTCAGATATATATATTCCTTATTCTGAAAACAAACTTTCTTTGACGTACATCCAAATGTCTCAAAATGCACTGAATTACCTATATTCACTAGAGAAAGAATATCAGTTAATGAATTTTTAAGGGCTTCAACATAATAGAGCCCTTTTCTCCCTGTGTAATTGACTTTTCCTAAGTAAACCAATATATATTTGCGTTTGGGATAAACAGATTCAGATGTATGTCTCAGAATGAGATCCCAGTGCTTCCCTATGAAACAAACCTGGGCCTATGAAGGCTCCTAGAGTTGACCCTCATAAATCTTCTCCCTCTCCCACCCTTCTGTCCTACAAGTGTGCATTATGAGTGTGTAAGAACCCAAAGAGCTCTCATCTGGAGTGTGAGCACCTGGGTCTCAGGCTGTTGACTTCAAGGTGGGGCTGGAGAGGGAGTTGAAGGTAAGCAGAGGGCAGAGGCCCCCACGGTTATCCGCATGAGGATTTAAAGGGGCCGAGTAGGATATTTTAACTGTCTTGATGAGCACAGGCATTTGTCGCCCTAGACCTTAAAGAGATTTTTAAAAATTACATATAAGATCACAGTTAATCATATTAGAATGGGGCAGACCTTAGTGCAGTGTCAAACACCTAAAATTTTCTTAAGATTAGAAAGTATGACATTCATCCAGTTAAAAAAAAAAGCCTTGTGTCCTCTAGGTGAATTTTATTATACTTTAGCGTATTATCTAATTTAAAGATGTAGAGTGTCGTTTTTCAGGTGTGGATTGCCATAAGCTTTTGGTGATGACTGAGAACAGCCTGCAAAGTGCCTTCTTCAAGACACACATGCAGTCTGAGTCATTTCCAATAATAAGTTGGTTTTTGTGGCTCACAGTTCCCAATCAGTTTAGCTTAGGTGCACAGTTTTTAACTTGATTTTTTAAATTCAAATCTTTCTTCCGTACAGAATATTTCATTAACTGTTGGGAAGTCTTCTTGGAGAACTGCTGTGCCGTGCTGAGCCATGCAATTCACAAAAATGCCCTACCTTTCCTTGCAATTCAGTACAATCAAGAAGGCTGGTTTTTTATATGACACTGTGGCTATGTTGTTCATCCTCCAATTCTCTGCACTGTTTCTTCTCCACTTAACATTTTTAGTGGTTGCGAACTTCTCTGAGAACTGCTTCTGCAGGGGATGGTGCATAAATGTTATCATCACAGGTGTGGCCCTGATTGACCTCCTTCCCATCCCTCCCCCAACACACAGAAGGACTTAACACACAGTTACTGAGTAAATGACTGAAAGGATGTTATTTCCTCACATCTAAAACTGGGAACAAAACAAACAAACAACATCAGGAAAAGGTAAAATAAATTATGGTCTATCCACAAAATAGATGTCATAATATATAACCACCAGAAGTCATGATTTCAAGTACCATCCTTTCCCAATTTCATGAAAACAGATATCGTTAAGTGCAGGAGACCTATACATACATAATATGGTTGCAATTTTATAAAGCAATTTGAAATAAAGCTAAGAGATCAAAATTAACAGTTATGTCTTGGCGACAGTGTTGTAGGTGATTCTATTTTTTACTTTATGCTTTTCTATATACATTATTAATAAATAGTGTGTATATATTTGAAAAACACACTCAGCTCAAGTATCAGATCCTCTGGTGTTTTCTGTGGTAGTATCTTATGTCCCTACAGATGTGCTCATTCTGGACATTTCCTGTAAATAGGCTCATACAAAGCGTGGTTGCCACAGTCTTTTTAAACATCACTGTGGTCAGCAGTGATCAGATGGTGTGGCAAACTGTCACTACTATGGTGGAGTTACTGTCGGAAACTCCTGAGGGCAGAGACCAGGTAAGTTAAAAAAAATTTTTTTTTTTTAAAAGCAGTTTTTGCTTCACAGCAAAGTTGAGGAAGGTACAGAGATTTCCCATAAACTCCCTGTGGGCTGGGTGACTTTCCATCTTTGTGGCCAGTGGTCCATGTTCAGCAGTATCTAATGAATGTTCATTAAATGAGTGGTCCTCAATTTATGAGACAAATGAACCTCTGAGGGTTCTAGGACTTGCCCAAGATCGTCAGGACAGTAGGCGAATGGGTCATTCAGGTCTCCTTTCTGACGTTTATATGCTTATGTAACTGAGCAGGACCCAGTGGGGCCTTCCAGGGACAGATTCCCCAACTCCATGTCCTCCACCTGCCACTTGTTTGTAGAAAACCCTTAGCCTAGTAGACGTTCCCCAAGTTCCAAAGAAGAAACTTAATCAGAGAAGCGAGAAAATGCAGAAACAAAGGAAGACAGTCAAGCAAGACAAAATAACAGCAGTTCTGCTATTAAGCCAAGCCAAGGACATTTAGTTCTTCTTCAAGAGCACTAGGCAGTATTCTGAGCCATGTCCTTTGAACTGTTTTGAAGAAACTGAAACCCCCACTAGGCGGAAGAAGTTAACCACAACCCCTTACAGCCCAGACCGGTTGGAGCCAAAAGGTTGATGAGGTTGACAATGTGGACTCCAAACTACCTCACCACCAACCAGTCAGAAGAGTGTCCATGAGCTGATCATGCACTTCACAACCCTTTCCCTCACCGTCTTTAAAAACCTTCCTCTGAAAGCCATGGGGAGTTCCAGTCTTTTGAGCTTCAGCCTGTGTTCCCTCTTTGGCTCCTGCAATAAACGCTGCACTTTCCTTCAGACGACCTGGTGTCAGTAGAGTGGCTTTACTGTGCCCCAAGTGGGGACCCAAGTTTGGTTCGGTAACACTTACATAGACATAACTTCTGTGATTTTGTTTCCTCTAGTGTGAACAAAGGTGGCAATATCTACCTCACAGCTTTGTGCAATGTCATCCTTACAATGAAAATCACAGACAGCAGTGTGAGATTAAGACACGGTCACTGGAGTCGGGTAAAATCTCAGCTCTGCCAAGAAACCGACTCTGGACTCGCTTCCCGGAGGTTGAATATCAGGGCAATACTCACTTCATTACGTTTTTACGTCTCTCCCCCACCTAGCATAGTGCTTAGTTGATGGAAAACCAGCGTTTATAATTTGGACTATTTTTCTTCCCACCTGACCTGGGAATTATACTCCTGATAAGATTATGAACAGTGTAATTTTTAACTGTTGAGGCAGCTACGGTTCAGAGTTAAGTAACTTGCCTAAGGCTACAAAGTCAGTTTTCGAACTCCAAGGCCCACATATTCTTCATTGTTAGGCCCCCTCCAGCCTGATAAATCCAATCCCTGGGATCTAAACCAAGTGCCCTTTCAGGAAGCAAATGGCCGCCTGAGGGCAGAATGTTATAAGCATCCTAGGCGGGGGAAGAATGTAGTCTTCACGGCTGGGCCTGAGCCCCCTCCTGATGCCCCACCCTCCTCTGATTTTTATAGTTTAGCCAAATTTCCAGCGTGTGATTGAAAGTGCCTGAAAGCCTGCCCCCGACGTCCAGGCCTCTGGAACAGTAACCCCGCATCCCGCAGGCCCCCGCCTTCCCGACGTCACGGCCACTGGGTGCAGTGCCCCCTAGGGGCTCCCGCTCAGTAGAGGAGAAAGAGCCAGGTCCTTCCCGCCTCTGGCCCGTTACCGGCCGCGTCCGGTTCTCCCGCCTGGGGCCCGCCCCGCCACCCTCAGGAGGAACGTGAGCCGCTGCGTCTCCGTGCTGCGCCGCAGCATCTCCGCGTCGCGGGAGGACCTGCAGCCCCTCGCTCCCGCCGCCTCGCCGCGTCCCCGCTGCACGGCTCGCGCCTCGCCATGAGCGCGCGTCTGCCGCTAGTGCTGCGCCGGCTCCGCCGCCCGCAGCCCCCGGGGCCGCCACACCGCCTCCGAGCGCTTTGTCGCGCCAGCAGCGGCGGGGGCGGGGGATGTGGCGGCGGGGAGGGCCTGCTCGGACAGCGGCGGCTGCAAGACACCCAGGCCGGGAGCAGCCGGGGTCCAGGCAGCCGGACGCCCCCAGCGCGGGACTCGATCGTGCGGTGAGTGTCTGGCGCTTGCCACCGCCCAGGACCCTGGCGGCCGGGGGACCCAGGAGGTGGGGCAGCCGGAGCGCTCAAGTCTCGGCCGGGTTCCCGAGGCCTCAGTGAGGGTTCGCTGAGCCCAGGGTCGTGAGTGTTTGGTGCCAACTTTCTAGGGGTGACGGCGGTTGGTGGGGGTGGGGTGCGTGGGCTGGGAGCGCGGAAGGAGGGGACTCCGGGGGCCAGCCCCGGTCGGGGGATCGGGCTGGGGCCGGGTGGGCGTGGGCATCGCCGGCGGGTGCTGCGCTCCATGGGCCGCCAGCCCCGTTACACGTGCACCTCTAGCCGCCGGCTCTGATGCAACCCCGCCGGGCGCGGCCTGGGCTGGAAAGGGGCGGCGCGGCGAGGGTCAGAGCCTGGAGGAGGAGGGACTCCCGCCCCGCCCGCCGGCCAGCTGTTCCAGTCTGGGGCCCGGGCGCTGCAGGCCTGCGGGGCTCGGGGGAGGCGGTCCGGGCCCAGCGATCGGCGCCAGTCCGCGCGGGGGCTCCGCGTCCGGGACGTTGGCTACGGGCGGCGTACTGTTAATGCCATGAGGTCTCCCCGCTCCTAAAACGCCGGAGCCTCCAGCGCGCGGGAAAGCTGCAGCCGGGCTCACCCGGTGATGGCCCCAAGGCGGCCCAAGAAGCTGGAGCTGACTCGTTTCCAGCGTCGCTGCACCGGGGACACGGAGTCCCCTTCCTGCGCAGCTGTATCTCCAAAGTTCTCTAACGAGCCAGAGGCGAACCATGGGAGCCCTAGCTGTGCCTTCCGCTACCGGCATCTGGCACGTAACATGCTCAGGGGCCCCCAGCCCCGTACCCGACCCCTCCCCACCCCAACCCCTCGCCACGCCACCTAGCTCCTCAGTGGGAGGGAGGAGAGGTAGGCCCTTCCTGGAGCAGTGTGTTAGCTGGGAACCCAGGCGGTGTAGAGTGAAGCGCCCTGGACAAACCTGGTGGTGGCGGGAAAGCCCTTTCTTGACTTCCCGAACTAGGAGATCCCTAGTTCCAGTGTCACCGAGCGAGCTGTTCACCTACATCCACTCACATTCTCTTCCGTTTTCCTTCCATCCTTCATTCTAAAAGTAATTTTACCCCATTACCAAGGCGCTTCATAATGTGGCCCATGACTCCAAGGTCCCTTTTGTTTGGTTTACCTTGTCTTCTCTCCAGTGTTGCATTTAGGTCTTTTCAGGTCATCCGATTTTAAGCAGCGTACAGCTGAACTCATTTTAAGGGGTTGTTACTAAACTGATCTTGATCTCCGGTACCCTCGCCAGATGTGCCACAAAGTCAATCTACTGACACGGGTTATGGTGTGGAAAGAACCGCGTTTATTGCAGGGGGAAGTCAGGGAGGGGGAGACAAGCCCCAGACCCACACCAACGCAGTCTTTGAGTCAGGGTTTGTTGTTTATTTTAAGAGGAAGAACAAAGAGGCTGGGATTTGTCCGAAAAGGCTCATTACCGAGCCTCTAAAAGTCTCAAAGGCTAATTAACAGACGTTAATGATGATACCAATAATAGTGCTTTTAGTACATGAGCGATATTATCAAGGGCAGCAGTTTTACTTGCCTGGCTCTCATTGATTAGTGCTCAGTTAACACGGGATGGAGGGCACCAGGGTCAAGGAAGGGAATACAGTTTTGAGTAAGGAGATTAATCATAAAGTGGGTAAGAGAACTTCATGGGGACTTGGTTTCAGGGTAAAGGGTCTGAAGACAGTATAGGAGTATAGGAGGCAAAAACCACCCCATCACCCTGGTTTATTTTCTGGGTAGCTCTTACCAGTACTTGAATCTTACTCATTTACTGTCTGTCTCCGCTGCCTGGAATGAAAGCTATGGGGCCTGCTGGATCCTTAGATCCTTAGATCTGCTAGATCTTTAGATCTTGCCTGGTAAAGGGCAGGCACTTGTGACTTAGTTGGGGAATGAATGGCTCAGGATGTGGGGTCATTCGTGAATTCTTTTCATGCCTTTTCTTTCATTTAAAGCCGTGACTGACTTAGAGATGAGTAGAGTGGACAGTCAGGGCCTGGGTGAGGCGCCTACAGCACTCGTAAGCCAGGGGTTGGCACACATTTTTTCTAAAGGACTAGATGGCAAATATTTTACGTCTTACGGGCTGAGGCAAAATAGAAGATATTACATAGGTACTTTTACATGAGAAAAAATCAAATTTTCAGATTTTTTTAATTGATGAAATTCAAAATTGTACTTATGGACACTGAGATTTGAATTTCATATGATATTTACATGCCACAAAATATTATTTTGATTTTTTAGATTCATTTAAAATGTAAAACCCATTTTTAGCTGATTGGCTGCCATGGTCTGCCAGCTTCTCTTCTAAACTAGAAGAAAGCATCATACAA
This sequence comes from Camelus dromedarius, assembly GCF_036321535.1. NCBI lineage: Eukaryota > Metazoa > Chordata > Mammalia > Artiodactyla > Camelidae > Camelus > Camelus dromedarius. Next base: position 13,878,020 of record NC_087441.1, on the reverse strand, counting down.
TGAATTACTGCGTCTTAGGATTAATGTTAAGAGACAAGTGCCTTGCTTTGCGGTCTGACTCCACCACTTACTAGCTGTGAGAGCCTGGGCCAGCTGTTTGATTTCAGTTTTTCCTGTGCAAAATGAAAACCATAATTTCATTTTGACTGTGAGTCAAAAGAGTCACTCCGTGGTGTGGGGGAGGGTGTAGCTTAAGTGGTAGAGTACATGCTTAGCATGCACAAGGTCCTGGGCTCAATCCCTAGTACCTCCTCTAAAAATAAATAAAAAAATACATAAATAAACCGAATCCACCCCTCCCCCCAGCCAAAAGTCATTCAGAAGCATCAGATCCTGAGTATGAAGCAGTTTTAGGAATATCTCAATCAATTTGGTATGTTTTCCTTTTTATGTCCTTATATGAGAAGTTAACAGCATGTTTTAAAAACTGTATCTAAATAAATCCAAAAAATTCTTTCAATGCTTAGAGAACAAACACTGTGTTAAGAAAAGATTGCACTGTAGTTTACTGGCAACATTTTTTTCTTGGTTTGTAAAGCAATGGTATGCCTTTCATTTTCTGTCCTAAATTGGGTATAACACAGTAAATAAAATTAAAGCTCCCAGATCAGGCACATGCATAAAGTAAGAAAGAGGTTAGGCTGCTTTCATAAAGATACATCAAAATAACTGTGGACTTTACTGTCCAGAAGGACGCAGTCATGGGATGGTAGGATGACCCTATATCTCCTCACTGCTCTGGCTCTGGGTAAAAGGCAGCTGCTTGGGTCCCCCAGCCAGCAAGTTGGGGGGGGGCAGGTGGCTGGTGCCCCTTTCTCTTAGCTGCACATTCCTCACGTCCCACCTCCTTCTGACTGTTGCTTACAACCTGTTGGCCAGAAGTTAGTCACATGATCCCATCATGCTGCAGGCAAGGCTGGGAAATGTGCTCTATAACTGGGTGGCCACGTGCCGCTATTTCTCGGAATACTGATGACTGTCTTTGGAAGAGACTATTTTGGAAATCTTTACCATATTTATAGACAGGTAAGCTCCTCACCTTTGAAAAAACTGAAAAGCTGAAATGTAGACTATTATTAATAAATAGGTTCAGCATTCAGGGATGAACTTCCCTGGGTAATTTTTAATAACATCATCAGCTCCCTAGACTCTTTGGCATGGCCACAGCTAGTTGCAGGGGAGGCTGAGAGATGCATTACTATTCCAGCAGTCTTGTGCTCTGCCAACACACGCTGTTTCATAGACAGCCAAAGGGAGGCTAAAATGAGGCAGTGGAGTCAGAGGTAGCAGATACTTAAGTCTCATAGTAACAGTAATCATAAGAAAGATAATAAAGCCGATGGTGGTAGCTTAAATTATTAGCAAATCATTATCTTCTTTAATAATACAGTTCTGAGTTTTAGCTACACATGGCTGCCCAGCTAGAGTTGCACATTCCTTCCCACTGGAAGTTGACAAGGTGACTTTTGTCACCCAGGGCAGAAAAGTCTCTGATTGGAAACATTTATGCTACGTTTTAGACTGATGGAGCCTGATGACTCCTTGCTTGGTTTGCTTGTCACTGTACAGAAGAATAAGGAGTAACCCCAAAGAATGAAACATTACACATGTAACAGGTCGTGGGGGGAATTAGCCAGTTTTATGAACCGAGTTGGGGGCAGATCTGAGCTTCTGTAGATGTGTTCCCTTCTCTTCAGTTGGTAGTTTTTAGTAACACCAAACGTTTGTAGAGGTGTAGGCACTACAAATGTTTCTGGGAAAATCGCTTTTGGTAGGAGTGTTTTTAGTGTTCAAGGATAGCTTTGAGGCACAGAGAAAAACTGTGTAAGAACAAAGACATAGAGCCCCTGTAGTGCCCCTGTTCTATGGATGAGGGACCGGGAGGGGCTCCTTGAACGACCCATGCTGGTCAACCAACGGCCAGGGCTGTTTCCACTCTCTGTGCTTCAGAGCCACCCTGAATCCTTGTTGAATATGTGCATCCCCGGGCCCCACCCAGACTTGGGGAGTCCGACTTCCTGGGCCAAGGCACAAAGCCTTTCTGTCTCCCAGGCTCTCCAGGTGATCCTCACACACATTGCCAAGAACCTCTCAGGACCTGCACACTAGTGCCTTCCCACACTAGACAGAAATGAGGACCCAGTGGGGCCCAAATTTGCAGTGAAGAAAGGTGGGGAATCTGCATCATGTGGTCCTCAGCCACCTGTTACTGGACAAAAGATCCTTGCTTATTTATAAGGTAGTTTGTGAACTTCCCCACATCATCTCCTTTATTCAGCACGACACAGATACAGTTGTTTCACTGGGAATCAAGTTGCTTTATCCTGTGTTTAAAAGCAAGCACAAGCCTTCCCAGGTGGGAGACAGCTGCATGCCCATCTATTGTATCTTCCAGCCCAGCTGACAGTAGGAAAGCTCATCCTGTTTGAGTTTTGAAGCCTGTAAACATTTTTTGAGCGCACCTCCACCTACTCTAAGGGCGGTGCCCACCAAGCTTGTTTCAAATTCTCTGAAAACTGGGAGAAGTTTTGCCCCTGGCCATGTTGCCATGCCTCTTTGCCCTTAGCCATTTATTGCTGATGGGATCTGGCTGGAAGTTCACCTTGCATTTTTTAAAAAGCCTTTTGCATACAAGAACATGATAAAGATGGAAAATAAAACTTAAAAATGGTCTTAAGCACGGAAGGGTGGATACTACCTCAGCTGAGTCTTCTATTATTGCGAGAGGAAAAAGAGGCAGCTTATAAACAAGGGATGACCATTTCATGTGGATGGTGGGGAAGGTGGTCCCTGAAATTATTCATCCGGGAAGGAGGCAAAAAGAGCCTGCTTGTACCACGTGTATCTGGGTCTGCCCTTGCCCCCAGGGCTGGCACCCCTGTGGTGCTAAGGGGAAGGTGGTCCCTGCTGGGACATGTGGAAGGTCCATGTCCAGACTTTGGGGACCCATAGAAGTGAGAGGCTTTCTCCCTGAGAGGCCCTGGGAAAGTATCAAATTCTGATGCCTTCCTCCCGTTTTCTGCACGTTTGCTTCCCATTTCCATTCTTCTGTAAACCCTGGGACCTGGAGTTTATCCTGACCCACAACTTATCCCACAGGAAGCCCCCTCTTCTGTCCGCCGTGTCCGCTGCCCTCCCCTCAGCAATGTTTGCTTTCCCCGTCGACCCCAAACTCTTTTGGGGAGTGTGGTGGAGAAGTGGGATTATTTAACCAAGAAACCCAAACTTCTTATTCCAGTAAACTTAGAAAATACAAGAGAAAAATTTACCCCTAGAGAATTACTGTTATCTAGTTTGTTTACCTCTGCTTCTTTTGAAAATTAGAGTGTCTCGTTTTACGCCGTGTTAGAATTTCATGGCTGCTCTCCGGCCCCTCCGTCCACACTTCCCACCCTTGGAGACGTGCGTCCTTCTGTTGTCTCATTATTTCCACTTAGAGTCACAAACCCCCTAAGAAAATGTGTTGTATCCATCCTTTCTAGTCATTACCTGAGACATGACTAGTCTTTCTTTCTCCATGTAGGAAAGTCATCCGAAATTCGAAGGAAGTTCTGAGTTTATTGCAAGAAAAAAACCCTGCCTTCAAGCCAGTTCTTGCTATTATTCAGGTAAGTTCAGTATGTGGTTCGTCCTGCTGTTTTAGGATGCCTTTCAAATTAGAAGATAATTGTACGCGGGAGGCCAGCTGCATTTCTTGTCACAGAAGTCCCCAGGCAGGCTTCAGGGAGTGGGCAGAAGGCTCAGCTGGCAGTGCTGTCACTTCTCCCTTTACCTGGTCCTTCTGCAGCTTCAGGTTACAGCTTCTGTTCCAGCCTGTCTTCCTTTGAGTCTGTCTCCTTTCGGTGTGGTCAGGAGGTAGGCGCTCACATGAGCTGCATTAGGCGAGGTATATTGTGGTCCATTATAAATGCTTATCAGATGGGGTTTGTAGGTGACAGGGGAAAGCATTACTCTTTGTTCCTGCGAAAGACAGAGGCTTGCTGAGACACGGTGTTTGGTGATTTTACTACTAAATCTTTTAAAGCCTGCCCGGAGTCGGAAGGGCCAAAAGCCGTGGCCTGTCAATAGGACTTTGCGTTCCATGCATAGCTTCTGGCTGCGGCCTCTTCGTTCCCAACCGCAGTTGGCACTGTTTGCCCCCCTTTTTGGCACACCCGTGTGATGACAGGTGCCAGGAAGCGAGGCGCTGAGCCAGGCCCGTAAGCAGCCTCTAGTCTCATCAGCACTGTGATTTCAAGACGGGAGGGCTCTGCTCAAGTCACTTGCGTTCTTTGGGGTCTGTTTCCACCGCCCCTACCAGGGTAGGCGAGTGAGCAGAGCAGAGAGAAAAGAGAGTCGGGAATCTGGCCTCCTGGGATTCTGCTGGCTTGATAGCTTTCCACCTAAGGGCAAGTCACCTCAGCGCCTCTTTGGCGTCCTCACTTAGGAAGGGATGCTGGCCATGTGGCTATCTACGCCCTCTGAGGCCTATTATTTAAAAAGTGACATAACTTGAAAGTCTGAGAAACCGACATATTAATAAATACCAGCCATTAGTCCCTTTTATAAGCAATAGGATTCTTTTTCTGCCTTTTCCTTATCATCTTTGGAATTAGATCACTTATACTCACAAAGTTAGTCTCTGTCCTGTGTTCTGTGCCTTTTCAAGCTATGTTTGTGTTGTTACATTTTCCTTTTTGCTCCTCTCTCCCAAGGCAGGCGATGATAGCTTGATGCAGGAAATAAACCAGAATTTGGCTGAGGAGGTAAGGACTGTTGATTTTCAAAAATGCATTTTAATTTTTGGATGACACGTGCTCTCAGTGACAGAATTACCCTGTGTTCTCTCTTCAGGCGGGTCTGAACATCACTCACATCTGCCTTCCTGCTGACAGCGGTGAAGATGAGGTAACTACAGCAGGGCACTTTGTGTTCCTTTTTAGACCTGACAGACCTCTTGGCATCTCTTAGTTGTGGTCGGAACGGACTGCGCTTTTTCTTGGGGCTGAACTTGTAGGGGGAAGATTGCACTTTTCCCGCTAGGGTAGATGCTCCTCCGTCTGACTGTCCCTTACCCTGTGTTTCTGTGACCTGGTGACTTTGGTTGTGTTCCTTCAGCACCATCTAGTGGAACTTGTCAGTGTCTGGTTTGCGATGTCCTGACCGGTTGTTGGACCTCGGGCCATTCTTTGGTTCCTCTAGGTCACAGTTGTCTTATCGATAAAATAAGGGACAAGATCATTTTCAGGATCCTTTCCAGGCTAACACTGTGTGAATCCTTCAGTGATGTTTTGGGGCAGCTGGTAAAAAACCCCAGAGGATTCTTCTGCCGCTACTGTATGTGCTTTAGTTGCTTCTGCCAGCGGGGAGTAGGTAGCAGCCTTCGTAAGTGTTGTCATCTCAAGCCTGGGAGAAGCAGTCACCCCCATATAAGCAGGGGAGAGGAGGCTGGACCGCAGGCCACCCTAGTGACTGGTCCTTCTGTGGCTAGAGTTTTCTTCAGACTGGCTGAGGCAGTGATGTAAACCTCAAATAAGAGAATCTGAAATAACACAGAAGTTTATTGTTTTCGTACGTGAATAAAGTTTGGAGGCAGGCACTCCCTGACTGGTGCGGTGGCATCACAAGGTGGTTAGAAACTCAGGCTCCCTGGGTCCTGCTGCTCCGCCATCCACCTGTGCCGCCTCCTCTCCAAGGTGGTGGAGTCAGCACTCCACATCACATCCACATTCTCGTCAGCATCAAATAAAACACAAACCCAGACTCGGTGGGGAGAGATGTAATCCGGAAGGATTATTGCAAGGTGGCGGAAGGGGCTGCTAAGGGAGTGCGCTCCGCCCAGAGGTGTGAGATCTGCACACCTCTGAGACGTAGGCAAAGGGTTTGTTTTATAGGGAGGGGTAGAGAAAATGGGATGGAAGGGTGGCGTGATGGGATAGCAGATGAGAGAATGTTTTACCCTGAGGCCAGCCTGTTGTCACAGGGGGATGTCTGCCAGTCAGAATGAGGGCAGGCCAAAGGAGCCAGGAGGAAGGAGAGAAGCTTACCCAAAGTTTGATTAACAAGCATTTTATTCTGACTGACCAGTGGGGACCAGCAGTTCAGCTCATCATTTATGGACAAAGAATGGGAACTTGTGGGCTCTGTGTCTGGCCTTGTCCTGGGTAGACAAGGGAGCATCAGATGGCCTTATCCCAGTCACCTGGGGAAGGTGTTCTTTGTAGTGCACAGAGGGTGGGGGCATTTCTTTACCAGTTTTCCAGCATCACAGGGCTTAGTTCAACAAGTTCTTGTCACCAGTAAAAAAAAAAAGAAAGGACAAAGACCAAAGTTGGCCCCCAGTCTCTTTCCTGAAAATCACAATTCTGTTTCCGCTCCACTGGCCTGCACCTAATTGCTTGGCCGTGTTGCAAGGGAGCTGAGGAAATGTGGTCTTTTTATACCAAGTGGCCTTAGATCATTTCTTAGCACAGCTAAAAATTAAGAGTTTATGACTGAGGAAGAGTGGAAATTGGGTATTGGGCAGTTTCTACCACACTTACTGTTGTAAGGTATTCCAAATACTGACACTTGCCGCGCCAGCACCAACAAAATGCAGAGAAACTTGTTTTCCTTCTGTAGAAAGACAGTCATTTTCTGTAGCAGAAGTAACGTTTTTTCTTTGTTTTGCCACTAATATTGAGAGCCCTTGACTTTTTTTTTCCCTTGGCTTATTTTTTTTTGACAAGAAGTCCTTTATTCCCTCTTTTTCTTTGAAATTCTAATAAATGGAAATTTAGATGGTGGTATTATTATTACGTTGGAAAAGAGTAGGGATCTTAATTTATTAAGATTTTTGCTATTGCTGCTGCTGCTACCAGATCCTAGTTAGAATGACAGTAGTACCTCCACTTCATTCTGGTGTCCGTATAGATGCGGCCCCTCTGCCCACCCCCTAACTGCCATCTCTGTTAGCCCTTTACCCTGCTTAATCTGAATTATTTTTCTTTACATTTATCAATTCCAGAGATTATACTATTATTTTTTATTGTTGCTATTGTTATTATTATCATTGGTCTTGTCTTCGCTGCTAGAATATAAGCTCCATAAGGGCAAATATTTTGTTTACAACTGTATTTCCTTTACTCAGAACTGATCCGGGATGGGTATAGCTCAGTGGTAGAGTGCGTGCTTAGCATGCACGAGGTCCTGGGTTCAATCCCCAGCACCTCAATTTATAATAAATAAAAATATAACTACCTCCTCCCTGCAAAAGAAGAAAAAAGGAAAAAAAAGAACTGATACAAAGCAGATACTCAAAATATTCAATGTTTGTTGAATGAATGACAAAAAGATGAATACTCAATGAACCAAAATCTTCTGAGTTTTGTATATTAACTAGCCTTTCTATTCTTACTGGATAGAAATGCCATAGTGATTTTGGCTAGACAGTGAAACACAAATGGTAAACCAACACTTCTCATTGTGAGATCCATATCCATGGGCTAGTAGCTCTCTTACTCATGAGCAAGTAAGATTGCTAAGTGAAGTCCTGGCATAAACTGGAGATAAACTGAGAGGCCAGAGCATTGCTTATTTAAAGACAGACTTTGCCATTCAGTAGCTATTCCATTAGCTTCCCAAACTATGCTCTGGTCTTTTTCATAAATAGTGAATTATTTGTGTTTCTTATAAAAAGGAGCTGTTTATGCTTAGAGTTTATCTGCCACAAGCCTTTGGAAGTGCTTTCTATGTGCCGTTCTGATCCAGACAATAGGAGGGCCTGAGTGACAACTCCTCAGATGTCATGATTAGTAAGCTTTGGTTGGGCACATTGTGTTTGAAACACAGGCTTGTCTGGGCCGGGTCGGAGTGCTTCCTGGCCTCTCAGAAAACTGATGATACGTCTGGCTTAAATCTGACAGGAAACTGTCTTTTGCCGATCTCGCTTGACTAAGTGTTCAGCTTTGGCTTTGTTTTGTTCTGTTCTGCTCTGGTAGAGAATAGAGCGATAAGAAGGACTTGCAGTCCGTAAAAAATTCAGCCAAGCTTTTATAAACGTGGTTAAAAGGGAACATAGACTTCTTCATTCTGCTGTACACCAGGTCTTCAACAAGGGGAAAAGAAGAAACTCAAATAGACGCATTTTAATGAACCTATTTTTTGATATAAAGTGTCTTTTGTTGGGTCTTATTTCTGCAAAACTGACTTTAGTTTTTTTCTCGTTAGATTATAGATGAAATTCTGAAGATTAATGAAGACACCAGAGTCCATGGCCTTGCCCTTCAGATCTCCGAGGCCTCATTTAGCAACAAAATCCTTAATGCCTTGAAACCAGAAAAAGATGTGGATGGGTGAGAGCAGATAAAAGAAAACAATCAACTCTTACTGCCAAACACATTTTTCTGCTGTGAATTTTTTTTAGCTCTGCTCTTTCAATGATGTCAGTAATTAAGACCTGAAAGAAATCATTTGAAATATTTCAGGAGTTTGAGGGTCTGTTAATTCTGTTTAAGAAAGTACATGTTTGGGAAATCACTTGCCTTTTTGTAGTGTTTGGGTGCCGTTTTGGAAATAGTCAAATCATATTCATTTGATAATTTCCTGTCTGATGTACAGAGTCCTTGGCCAGCTCTCTTCTAATAGCTTTTCCTTGATAATTCTATTAGACCAGAGAAAAAAATAGGGACCTGGTTCACCAGCAGTAGCATATTCTGCCTTAGTCCCAGGCCACCACCTCACTGAAACATCCAGGTTCTTCCATTATCCTAGCCTTCTGTTGTGACTCAGACTTAGGGTAGTCTCAAACACAGGTGGAAAATTTGTCATGAAAATCCTTGATCCTCTAGCGGTCACACCACAAAGGGAGAAGGAGCTCTAACCAATCAGAAAACATCCAGAGCCTCAAGGTATCAAGGGGGAGTTTCAGATCTTTCATAAAAAAAGAGAATGTTGAAAACTTTTCCGAGTATCTGCATTTTGTTACTAACCTGTATTGGGACCATCAGTTTAAGCTAGAGAGCTATGGACTGTTTTGTCCTGGATTTGAACAAGGAAGAACGCAGAAGGCGTTGAAAGCGTGGTCACTCATTTTTCCCCTTGATTTCCTAAGGAGATAAGTACTGATGTCAAGTGGGGGTCCGACCTTGAATCCAAGTCTTGGCTGGGTCACCCCGGATTTCTAGGATTGGTTCTGGATTTTGATACAGTGGAGACGTAGATTTCCTCAGAGTGAAGTGGGTTTGGCTGCGGGTCCATGGTGCTGCGTGCTTTCAGGGGCACCATCCCATGGAGCCCATTGAGCGGAGCTCCCTGGAGTTGTACAGTGAACCCCTGCATGGCCTGAGCTGCGATCCTGCTGTACAGGCAGAACCAGGACACTCGAGTTCATTCTGACTCATAGGGGCCATGTTGGAGTTGCCTGAAGCTAATGGCCTCTATTCCTGCTCACGCTTTAATTTATGTTTAATTATTGAGTATATCCTGTCTGTCAAATACTGATTTGGCTGTTATTTGGGATTAATACATGTGATGTACAGATGAGTGAGTCTTGGCTAAGTTTTGACTAACCTGTTCCCTTGTTTTTGGATTCAGAGTAACGGATGTAAACCTGGGGAAGTTGGTACGTGGGGATGCCCATGAGTGTTTTGTTTCACCTGTGGCCACAGCTGTAATTGAACTTCTTGAAAAGTCAGGTATGATGCTCCTTCAGAAATGTTGCTGTTTTGCTATTTTTTGGTATTTATGTGAATTTTTAATAAGGATTTGTTTCCAGAAGATTCTTACTGAAAAATGGAAGTGACATTCAATGTCAGCTTTATTTTTCTCATCTTTTAAGAGATACTATGCCAAATTTTTCAAATAGGATCTACTATATTACAATTTTAAAGAAAAATTGGTAAAGATGAATGATTAACCTATATTAAGCATTTTCTTAGCTTCTGTCATGAAACACTCAAAATAACCACAATGAAAAGTGTTTCAAGTTTCAAATTCTCAAATCTGTCAATACATAGACCTAAATAAGATTTATATTGAAGACTTAAATGAAGGAGCTGTTAGATATGGTTTAGGGTCTAGAAACCTAGATTGAGATTTATCAGTGAGAACCCTCTCTTTCAGCAAAATCAGTATTTAATTTCCATTTTTCTCCTCTTGACCTTGTACTTTTATGTCAGTGACACAGAAATGAATCATTTCTTTTTCTCAGTTACCAACTTTAATGAGTAAATGATTAGTTTCATATATTTAAGGATTTTCTAGCTGAGTACATAGAAATTCAACTAACTAAATTTTTCTTTATATCAGCTTGAGTGAAAAGAAGACAGACACTCCTCCCCTACACCCAAACATGCAACGATTAAACAAAAATTCCAAAATACATGCCAAAATTCTATTAGAAGATTAACTTTCAAGATATACCTTTAGGACATTAGCCATTAAGCTCAAATCTCTGAGAAAATCCACATAGACAGTGTTTTTCCATCTTTCGGATACTTAGCGTGATGATTCTGGTCACCCTACCATAAAATTTGCAGAGAAAGAAATTATGACTTAGAGCCATTGTAGGTTTGGTGCTCAGAGGGCCAAGTTTTAATGGGAGGGAGACTTTGAAGTTTTGATTATAATACCGGATTTCAATTTGGTGGGTAGGTGTCAACTTAGATGGAAAGAAGGTCTTGGTAACAGGAGCCCATGGGTCTTTGGAAGCCAGCCTACAATGCCTGTTCCAGAGAAGAGGGTCCATGACGATGAGCTCCCAGTGGAAGACACCTCAGCTTCAAAGCAGGGTAAGCATCTGTCATGTTGGGAACATGTCCTTCAGTGCTTGTATTGGGAAAGGAGGATGAGAAATGCACAGGCTAAGTGTTTAACATAAGAGGTTAGAGAAAGAACAGCAGAAAATCTCAAAGGATGGGAATAAAAGAGCAGAGATGAGTGAAATGGAAAACAAATATAATGAGAGATTATCAAGAAAGCCAGAAGTTGATTCTTGGAAAAAAATCTAGTAAAATAGACACACCACTAGCCAAAATAATTAAGACAGAAAGAGAAGGCCAGCAATGTTAGAAATGAACAAGAGGACATAACCACAGAAACAAAAATTATTTTTTAAAAAGGAGACTGAACATGTTTATGCTGATAAATTCAAAAATCATGTGAAACGAAAACTTTCTGAGAAAATATAACTTACAAAATGGATTCAAGTAAAACCAAATAGTCATATATACTGAAGACACTGAATCAGTCTACCTATCAAACAAGCAAACAAAAAAGGCAAACAAGTAATTTTATAAATGAGTTACCACAGTCAGAGAACAGATCTGTTTTCTCTGGAGAACAGAAAAAGACGGAATATCTCCTGACTCATTCTAGGAGTGCCCAAAGCAGCCAACGACAAGATGCTAAAGGACAACTTCCAATTAATTATGGGCCAATTTCACCTATGAACATAGGTGATATAACCAACAGCAAAATGGAAAAGCAAATCCAGCACCAGGTTGGGGTTATGATAGGATTGCAAGGGTGGTTTAACATTAAAGTCTGTTCAAATCTATTAATGTAATTCACCACATTATCAGATTAAAACCTATATTGTCACCATAGATGCAGAAAAGTCATTAGATAAAATCTAATATCCATCATGATTTTTTTCTTGAAAAGCCTCTTAGACTAGGATTTTAAAGGAATTCCTTACCCAGATAAAAACGTGTAAAAATTTAGAGTGTCTCATTTAATAGTGAAATAATTGAAACTTTTTTTTAAATTAGGAAAGCCAAGGGGGCCTGTTATCAGTACTCCTAATCAGAGTTATATGGGAATTCCTAGACAATGCAGTAATGTGAAGAAAGAAAGGGAGAAAATTTATAATGATTGGAAAGGAAGACACCAAACTGTCCACAACCGTGGATAGTATGATTACACAAAAGGCCCCCAGAAAACCTCTTAAAATACCAGAAATACTAAGAGTTCAGCTCAGATCTTGGATATAAGATCAACATGCAGAAACGAATTGCATTTCTAAACGCCACCCCCACAGTTAGAAAATCAATTTTTAAAGAAATACAATTCACGATCGTAATGAGAATATAAGGCACCTAGGAATATATTTAACAAAAGTTACTTCTGACCTTTTGAAAGAAATTATGTAATTTTGATGAACACCATTAAGAAGACCCAGTTAAAAGTAGATACCATATTCATTGATAAGGAGACTCAATATCTTAAAGATACTTTTTCTCCCCAAACTAGCCTATAAATTTGAACCAAAATCCTGACATAATAAAGTAGAAGTATAAAGAAATGAATGGGAACTGTGAGCCAAATCCGGAAAGCCATGACGAGACAAAGATGTGGATGTAGCTGGGGAGAGGAGGCTAGGAGACCTTCACTCATGTTGGTCATGCCTGTTCTTAAACTGGGCAATAGGTGGGGTTGTGATTGTAGTCTTTTCCATTTTGAAATAGTTAATCAAGGTTTTAATTTCAAAAATTGACAATTTTAACAAATGTCCACTAAAGCGAAGTTAAATTAAAATTGCATTAAGTACAGGGCGGTAGCTTATAGTTCAGTGGTAGAGTGCATGCTTAGCATGCATGAGGTCCTGGGTTCATTCCCCAGTACTGCCATCCTAAATAAATAAATAAATAGATAAATAACTCCTCCCCCAAAACAAACAAACAAAAATAAATGAAATAAAAATTTTAAAAATTGCACTAAGTACAATAAATTGCTAAAATCTAAAAATACATCTTCCTCACGCTGCAGCGTGAGAATAGAAACCAGCAAGTTGTAGTCCTGCCCAGGGGAGGACTTGACAGATTTGTAATGTTTGAGTGGCAGGTGGATCTGATTTACATAATTCTTTCTTGTTTCAAAATAGCCCAGGAAAGTGGTCTTGCAATTAAACTCAAACCTATGTGCTTTTTTAGTGACCACCACATGGTGGCAGCCTATACCAGAAAATTCAAGGGCGATGTTCTGTGCTTGAGAGCCCAAAATTTTTGATTTGGAAGCTTAGTGCAAGAGGACAGTAAACCTCGCCCTGAACTGAACAGCTGTGGCGAAAAAGAGAAAAATGCCTTCATTGGCCGTTGAATGTTTTCACAGCTGTTACGATACTTTTGTTAGTTGTATCTGTATTTCGAAAAACAAAGACATCTTTCAAAGTACTTACTTGTGGAAATAAATCACCTTGACTCTGTAGGATAAAGCTCATTTTAACTTTGAGAGCCATTGCGTGGCTTCTCTCTAGAGAATCTAGAAACTGGGTAACACTGTGGTTTCCGCATATCTAAGAAGGTTCTCTTTAATAGCAGGTGCTGCCCACGTTTTTTTCTTAAGTCCTTGGCACTCGGAGCGGCACCACTGTGAATCTGAGAGGCTGTCAACTTTCACTCTTTTTACTGCTTCATGTTTATAGCCAAAAATAGGGAAAGAAAGATTCTGGGCTCCCCATAGTTGTCTTTAAAGTTCATGTGGCCTCTGGTGTTGGCCCCGTCTACCTGGCCTCCTATTCACACACCGCAGGCTTCCCTCACATCACAGGGTAAAGCCTGTACCTTTCCATGTTTTTGTGCTGGCAGCCAGCGCTTACCTCCCACTGGTATGCCTCCACGCTTCTGCCTGACATTTTACTTTTTACTTGTCCTATATTTCTAAAACACAGGCCATTGCTGGGCTCATTTCAGAGGCTCAGTGGGCCCTCTGCAGACAACGAACAACGGTGATGGCAGTTAATGTGGTCCAAAGAACACTGCGGCGTGGGTTAGCGTCCTGGCGCTCCAGACCAGGATAGGCTGTGTCCACCCTTGGAAAACCTTCACTGTGAAAAACGTTGAAGGGGAAAGGGTATAGCTCAAGTGGTAGAGCACGTGCTTAGCGTGCACAAGGTCCTGGGTTCAATCCCCAGTACCGCCTACCAAAACAATAAACCTAATTACCTTTCCCCCTAAAAATTTAAAAAATTAAAGTCACCTAGAAAATGTTTTTTTGAAAAAAATCAAAAGTATACGTTTAACAACAGATTGGGATTCTTGTGTTTTAATTCTATCAACATGCATTTGAAGATAATAGTGTATTTTTAAGTGCATCTGAACAGTGCATTTTAAGAATATGGCCTATTTAGCTTCTCATGATCAGCAATGCTAAGTGTCAGGGAAAGAAAAGAGCAAGCAAAGGATCACGACTATTAGGTCAAAGGACATTATCTTTGAAAAGCATTTCTTACATGCTTGTTTGTATCTGACGCAGAACAAGTCCCCCTGCTGGCCATCTGGTTGGGGATTTTCAAAACCAAGGAGCTGGTGAGGGGTTTGGGGGCCAGGGTGGGTGGCTGGAACACTAGAGTCCTGTCTACTGCCTCCTGAAAGTGTAGCCTTTCAGGTTTGTGATGACTTGGAAGCAGTTGCAGCCTGCTGCAACCAGCAGGAACTCCCTTGGAAGATTTGGAGTCAGCAACATCTGTGTCCTCGGAAACAGTAAAGCATAGGCTTTGGTGCAAACAGCTCCGGATTGGAGCCTTAGCTGTTGTTTAACTTCTCTGTGCCTGTGTCCTCATGTGTGGAACGGGGGTCATAATACGTCTACCTCCTGGCACTGCTGCGAGAATCCAGTAGTCATGTACGTTTGCTTCGCACACCACTTGGCACCTGTCAACATCCCCGTTAGTAGCTTGGCTGCTGTTGGTGGTGAGTCAGGAAGGACACTGGCAAGTTTCACCACACAGATGTGCAGCTGATCCTCGATGTGGAAATAGAAAGGCTGGTGGGTCAGTCACACTGTAGGAGATAATAAAATAGGGGGACCCAGGGTTCCTTACTGTAAGCCTGGTACACATGGCTGCAGGGAGGAAGAGAGTCGCTCTGTTTGTGAGGTCACTCAGCAAAATGTGGAGGCCGAGGGAACCAAAACCAGAGCAAAACTAAGAGACAGTGTCCCAGAGAGAGTGGGTGCCGAGCTTTGGCCAGTGCTGGCTCACCATGTCTGTGGAACTCTTCTTTCCCTGATTCCTGTTACTCGCTAGCCGCTCCATTTATCTCTGCTGGGGATTCCTGGTTTACCAGTCACTCCTTCCAGGAATAGTATTCCTTCCTACAATTTTGAGGATTAGTTGCATCAGATTAGTTAAATAGAAACGGATCCCTTCTCTGTCAGCCTGCCCTAATCTAAGGATAGTGTTCGGATACTGATTACAATGAAATCTCCGTGGGGCCCAAAAATGAGGAGTTGAGAATGGCCTCTTCAGAAAACAGTAGACTTCTGTGTGTGGTAGCTTTACAGTTTATGCCCCTCCGAGTGTATCATTGAAAATTAAGAGCAAGTTTCCTGCTTTGTTTCGGAGCATCACTCCTGGGCTCTGAGATGCATTTTGTATTTATGTGGGGGGAGGGGGAGATTGGGCATTTGTCCAAATTAGCCGCACGCTGTGGAGCGCCAGCTGCGAGTAAGCCAAACACTGGGTTTGATGTTTCGGGGTAGAGCGAAGGCATCCTTCCTCCGCCCAAACGTAGGCCCCTCAGTCAGCTCCCCAGGCCCCTGGCATGGAATGACACCCTGTGTGGGAGGGAACAGAGCCTTCTGCCTCCTGAGAATTGGCCTAGATTTGGAGATGTCCTCTTCCTCACCCCAATGAGTCCACCCTGCTGCCAAAAGCAAATGTTGTGCATTTAGTATTGATGGGGCAGAGTGGTACCCCTCTCCGGGGAAGACAGGTTGACAGGCACCTCGGGGCTGTGCTCACACCCTGCCCCGCTGGCTGGAAAGCCTCTTCCGAATCTGCGGCTGGACACAGCTGGAGGATGATGGCAAAATGGCCTCCAGCTGTGACGAATCGGGTCCGTCCTAGCTGCGTGTATAAGAAAGAACCTAGAAATAAGAGAACCGTTTTACTTTGTTTTTCTCAGAGTGTCTTGTTTCTCCTCCTGAGTATGGAAACTGTCAAAACTAGTACTAACAAAAGAAGGAGAAATATAGGTCTTTCACACTTGAAGGATGAAAGGAGGCCATTTGTTGGATTAAACTGGATTATCACAGAGTCACTCCAGTTTAACTTCAGTACATGGCAAGGCCTATGAAAGGTTTTTAAAAGTGAACTGCACCGTTCTAAGTATATTTGTATTATACATATGAAATATTGCAGAAATAATCTTTTGCAAAGATTAGTGGGTGGGGGGAACCCTAGTTTTTAAACTGGACTAGATTAATAAATTACATGATTTTTCTTCTCTTTTTTTATATTTATAACTTTTAATGCTTTGTCTTTTAAATCCTGTAGGAAATTTAAAATGCAGTTACAAACCAAAAGTACAATAATACTGGCTTTTCTGGAGATCTTGATTTCTTCACATGGTTTGGAGTGACTGACTAGTGTTTTTTTCTCTTCAGCCAGAGAACTCCCTTTTGCATTTCTTGCAGAGCGAGGCTAACAGTAATGAACTCCTGCTTTTGCTAATATGCGAATGTATTAATTTCACCCTCTTTTTTTTTTTGAAGTGCAGTTTTGCTGGATATAGAGTTCTTAGTTGGCAGATGTTTTTTCTTCCAGCACTTTAAATATGTCATCCCACTGTCTTCTGGCCTTCAGAGTTTCTGATGAGCATGAGAATTCTTTTTAACCAGAGAAGCTACACTTAAACCAGCAACCTCATAATGGCAGTAATGACAGCTAACATTCATTGAGTGTGTGGTTACTGTGAACCAGGACTCTCCCTTACTCGTGTTGTCTTGTTGATTCTGCAGCCATCCTATTAGGCAGGACTCTCACTCTTCCAATTTCACAGATGAGGAAACTGAGTCACAGAGAAGTAAAGAGACTTTGCAAATATCTATAATTTAAAAATGACAGAAGTGGCAGTACAATCAGTATTTTTAGCCACTATCCCGTGTCAGCTCTTATTCCAGATAATCACAAAATCCAATCTTTAAAAGTACCTGTAAAGTCTAATCTTCCAAACTCAAAAGTACCCAACAGCTTGGATGGACCCAGCTTGGAACAAGGCCCAAGACATCAGGCTTGTGTTGAGTTCACTATTGGTTCCTTCTGTCCACTGAAATAACATCACACAACGTGAGAGTTGTGGGTTAAGTTTTATTTGGGGGCAAAATGAGGACTATAGCCCGGGAGATATCACCTCAGAAAGACCTGAGAAGCTATTCCAAAGACACAGGAGGAGAATTCAGTGTTATATATGACTTCAGTGGAGGGGGACGTGCAGTCAGGCACACGTTTAGGCAGAGGCTGCTGCTGGTCACGAGGGGCAGATGTCACTGTTAATGATTTTGGTGCTTTTCTAGATATGAGGAGACGCAAGAATTGGGGCTCATACAATCTTCTGAAAATGTCTAACTCTCTGAAGGCCTGTTCTGCCAGCTTTCCCAGAGCACAGAGAGCCTCATTCTTGATCTCCACCCTGAACTCCTTTCAGGGAGTGTTGGAGGTCAGCGGCTGCGGTGGCCCGTGATGTAATCCAAGCAGGGGTAGATGGCAAGTGCCAACAGGATCCAGTCCTTGGAGAGGCAGGTGGCCAGGACCAGTTTTTAGTTAGCACTTCCCAAAGTTACTAATCCCCCAGACATCCTCTTAAGAGAAGGAAACAGTTTCTCTCCTGAGGCCTTGGGCTTGTCACCACCCCTCCAGGCTCATTCTTTTGAAGAAATGGTGTCCACCCTATTGAGAGGGCATGGTTGGGGGCACCCTGTTCAGACGTGTGGACACGCAGGACAGCGTCATTGATACGGGTACCCCCCCCCCCGCCCTTTTATAGGTCAGTGGAGAAGATACCACCAACCCTGGGGCACCACAGATCCTGTGCCAGGCAAAAACCAAGGTTACTCCGTAACGTGTGATTAGGTGACCTGGGTAATACAGGTCTCTGAGTTTCCTGGACAGATTTTTCAATATTCATGGACTGAAAATGTCGCTGGATGTCAGCTCCCTTTCTTTTCATTCTTGCTTCTGCCTGATCATTGCGTTACTTATTAACACAGAAAAGGAGGCGAAAGGCGAATAGAACTTTTTTTTAAAACCCCCAAATCAGGCCATTTATATTTAGTAGTGCTGAGAAAAGGATCTGTGAGAGACTCTATTGAAACGGATGAGCATGAGATCCAGAGGGGGCCGTGTGAAGTCTTAGATGGTTCGTGTGTTTTGTGCAACCGGGGAAGGGCTCAGGCTGGTCCTGCAGAGAACAGACCAGTGACGTCACCTCCAGGCCACCCCCAGGTCGTCCCTACTTGCCTGCCTGCAGCATCAGCAGAGCCTGGCTTCTTCTTTTACCCCGTCTTTTCCAGTGTAAGTGCTTTCTAAGGGTGTAGGATTAGAATACTCTAATTGGTAGGTCTTAACATGATCTATAACAGTAAAGCATCGTACATTTGTGTAAGATTTCGTTTTCAAAGCCTCTTCCCACAGCCGCAGCAATTTCCATTAACCTAAACACAGCATAACCATCAATCACGAGCTTGTCCTGCCTCTGAAGTGTGGCTTGCTGCGTGTGGCTCTGGGAACCATAACCTGGTCTTTTCCTCATTGTTGTGCTACGTGGTTCTGAGTGTTTGTGATGTTAGGTTGCCTCTCACCACACATACACACATACACACACACACACTCACACACACACACACAGGCACTCTCCCTCAGCCCTACTTTCTAATTTTATTCCTTCCTAAGGTGTGAGAAAGAGAATTATTTATTCTCGATGAATCATTCAAGGCGTGTCCATCACTGGATTTGAGGTTGCATTTTCCTTTTATCATCTGTCATGATATAGGTGAGAATCAAGTCAACCTGAAGAGGGATTGGCTGTCTTTTCTATTGTTTTGGACACAGCTATCTTTGAAATTCTCTTACACGCTGAGCAGTGAATACACTGAATGATGAAGTAAGAGGTGAACTTTGTAGAAGAAGGAAGGTCATTTGTTATCCTTTGGGGGGGAATTTGGTAGATAAGTGCTGTAATCATAATCCCAAATTATCCGTTTGGCTTGTAGTCATTCTGATTTATGAAATGGGTCTTAATTTTATTAACCAGTAGTGTTCTGCTGATCACAGGTGAGAGTGGGAAAAATAAACAAAGGCAAGTCCTGAAAGAAAAAAAGTTCTCCAGGAGGAGATCACTTGCTCGGCAGAAGCTGGGGAAGTGCCTTTGGCTGAGACTGTCCTGTCTTGTCAGAGTATTTCAGCATCAGAATGAAGATGGTTTGACATCCTAATTTTAGAGTATTTTCATGTTATTTTAATGTTTCATTTGATAGGTTGCTTACTGTTGCGGGAAAATGTGGATATTGGTCCATAGGTACAAAGCAGTGATCCTATGGTAAAAATTCAGTTAATTCAAATAAAAAGTTAGATGTTCTAGGTTTGAATAATGGATGGATAAACAGGAACTCTGCTCAGGGAAAACTCTGCCTCAGTGAAATCTCCATATGCAGGGAACACACTCGACTCAAAGGGTCAGAATTTACCAGGCATGGTTGCCAATGCCCGTTTCTATAATGCAGTCACTGATGAATTCCTAATTGCCAGAAATGGAGTTTTCTGCCTTTAGCTTGCTTAGCCATTGGGCGTCATTCAAATAGACGGACCACACCCTTACTCCTTAGCCTGCTTGAAGACACTGGTCCTCCTTTCCTGCCTCTGGGCCACACCTGAGCCCCGTCATTTATTCCTTTTCTCTTTTCATTTAAGATGAGTGCTCCCCAGGGCTACACTTAAACACCTTTTCCCTCCCATTCTGCCTGTTTCCCTTAGAGGTCCTATCCAAGCTTCTGGTTTTAACCGCATTTACGATGCTGGCAAATCCCAGCCTGTGTCCCCATCCTCCCTGACCACCCTGTTCCACACATCTAGCTTCCAACCAGCTGTGTCCTCCGCCTGTGGCCGTGTCGTGCATTCCCTCTCAGCCCCTCGGACCCCTTTCAATCCAGCATCCAGAGTAATCTTTCTAAAACACGTCTGATGGTGTGAGGGCAACCGGAGTAGCCCGGTCTGACAGCCACTTGTCTACTACCAAGAAAAGGCTAGCCAATTCAGGAATATGGCATTTATTGAAAGAAAGTGACATTTCATTAAAAAAAAAAAAAAAAAAAAACTTCCCTCTTTTTGTGACTTTGCCACTGGGGAGCCAAGGGGCCTCCATGCCACATATTTCACAGACGCTCCCTGTCATTACAGAGCACAGGGAAGACTTTTCTCTGGAACGCAGTGTGATCGCTAAAGCCACTGAATCCACCTCACAGTAACCACAAAGTGTTCCAGTTCGTTGAAAGCGAAAGAACCACGGCAGGGCCACCTCTCCCCCTGGCTCCCACCCTCAGGACTCCTGTGCTTACTGTGTGTGACAGCTGCCCGGTGTCACAGGGCCTGAGCCGATGTTAAATCCTAGCAGAATGTTTAAGTATTTTACGAACTGTGAGCAAAATAAGTAGAAATCAAATGTTTGTTTCTTTTCCATAGCCCAGTGGTGTGTCCTGCCCCTTCATCCTGAAGATCCCAGCTCTAAAATCTTGTAGGCAGGGATTTTTTTTTTAAGGCAGGGATTTTCATATTCAGATCCTGTGCATCCTCAATGTCTGCGCCAACTGGCACCTGGAAGATGGCAGATGAAAGAGTATATTCACTAAGGAATCCTGGGTCTGTTTTATTCTCTTCAGTGACCGTAATTTTAGAAGCCCGTCTTTGCTGGGGAAAGCACCTGTTGTTGATTTTCTTAAAGCAACGTTCTTCATTTTGAACATTGTTTTCTGAGCTGCGCTGCTAACATTTGAAGGCTGTAGAAGCAGGTTTTAAAGGTCTCTGGTAATTTAATCACAATTCTTCAGAACATATCTCCAAACCTTTTCTTAAATCCACCCCAGCTTTCTGTATGTACAGACATCTGTCTCATACCCGAGATTCTCACGTATCCCCTTCCAAAACCACTGATAGCAGAAGCTAAGCTCTGTCTTCTAGCCGGGAGGGTGGGGCTATCCTTTCTATAGTTTTAATTTTAAAATGCTCGTTTCATTTGCTCAGTGCAGAGCTATGATGTTCCTTATAACTTTGCAAGTCATATCTGTCCTCCGTCTCCCCCCTCTTCATATTCTGACACTTGTCCCCACCCCACCCCCCTTGGAAATCAGTGACTTGGAGAAAAATAGTTTTCATGGAATCTGAACTCTCCCACATGCTCCACGATGAATGCCTGCATATCTGTGTCTTGCGATTGTTTTAACATTTGGTCTTCCGCCTGGGGAGTGGGCGGTTCTCTGTAAGCTGCTTCTACTCAAGTCTCAGCAGAGAAGGCAATATTTTGTTATGAGGTAAAGTTTCAAGCCAGGCTTTGGCCAGGGTCCTTCCCATTAGGGAGGAAGAAAGTAGAAACAGCCAGTGAGACGATAATTCTCCTTGAATCTTAGCTCATTAAACCCTTGCCTGGGCCTCCCGGGGTTATTTCCTGGTTTGAGCATCTAGCACTTTCCCTTTCCAGAAAGAGTTAGCATCTCCAATGCGATCATTGCTAAGGGAGGAGATTTTTGTCTTTTCTCTGTGGGATCAGCCTTCCCACTTTCCCCCCGTCCCATGTTGCTTATGAGCGCAGCCCGCTTTAGAGTGGAGTCTAGGTACGGAGTTAAGGGGTCGAAGTGAGATTTCCAAGATTTATAGGTAATGAAAAGAACAGGTTGTACTGAAGATACCACGTGTAGGAAACTGAGTGCTCTGGGGGGACTTGAGTGAACCTGTGATCCTTGGCTTTTCCCAAAATGAGCATTGCAGTCTTGTGCACATTAACTTCCTTTATAGCTGCTTTTTACATGTTCTGTTTTTGCCGCCGTCGAACGTGGAGATGAAGCCAAATGGCATTTCTTATCCGCTGATCATACTTGAAACTGGCATTAAATGTTTGGGTTCCTCTCTAGTCTTGCTGTGGTTGAGTGTCTGCAGTGGTATAGGTAAGAGGGGAGATACGTTTTCTCATCAGATGTTTAAAAAGCTCTTTCCACAAGAACACATTTTCCCCCTAGATATAACATCACCCTCAAAGTCTAAATACAACATCACCCCAAAGGCTTCAGTTCTGTGTGGTGTTAATGCCTTAGATTGCTGGCAGATTGATTGTAAATTTCTTGATTCAGGTTCACAGGGTCGCTTGGGCAGGAAAAAAGTGGTTTTCCCAGCGGAGACCTCTTCTTTTTGAATGTGATTCCTATAGTGGATGCTCCGAGGCACCATTTCAGTATTCCTGTTCCTTCATTATAAGGGCCGTTCTGAAAGCAGCCAGCCCCGGTGGGCTCCTTGGCGTCACTCAGTGAATGGCTTTTCCCTATGGTATGATCAATCAAACACATTGATCAGGTGTTTCTGGGATGTTAACCTATAAGAGTTGGCTTTATCGGCTCTTTGAAAAGACGTTTGTTTAAGTTGTCCCTGTGCTCCTCCTCTGTCGGGGGACCTTGGAGCTGCTCTAGACCTTGGCTTTTTTGTTCCCAAGATTCCTGAGACCTTAGCCGAATGCAGCCTCCTGCTCAACAGTGTTGAGGAGCTGGCCTGGCTCTTCCCTGTGATCTTTAGCAAGCAGTCGGCCTGTCCGAGCTGAGAGGGGACAGGACCGGTGGAGATGGCTCACTTACTGGGCCATTGGGTGGTTGGGTGAACCAGTAGGGGTAGTGGCCGTGGGCATGTTTTTGTGTTTTGTCTTCCGTTTCTGTCTGTTTAATTCTACAGAGTCTGCAGTCAGTTGCAGGGCATTAAGTCTGTGGAAGCAGCACTGAGAGAGGGGCCATCAGCGCTGGAGAGCGCAGGGCGGTCAGCTTCCCTCTCTTTCTACCTCAGTATCAAGGATTCCAAGACTAGGTCTGCTGGGGGAGACAGTACATACCATGGAGCTACTTAACACTCCCTAAGCCTCAGTTTACTTGTCTGTTAAATGGGTACAATGACACCAACTTCACATATTTGTGAGCTGACATGCACAGTTGTCGCTGTTTTCCCTGCAGTCTCAGATGATTCCTTCTTCATCTCTCTCTCTCTCTTCGTATGGGTCCATTTGAAGTCATTGGTTGCTTAGGTGGTACTGGGGCAGGTGGTTGTTCTTTGGTTGAGGCCAGAAGCAGCCTCTGACCCTACTTCTCCATGTAACTGTCCCAGCAGACGTCTTCCTCCAGCGCTCTGTTGTCACGATACAAACAGGACAGACACAATGAATATGTTTTGTAGTAGTGGTTGTATTCTTCCCTTTTCCTTTAAAAAAATTTTTTTTTGACTAACCAGGGCCTCACAGAAAATGAAATTCTTTCTCCAGCTCTTGAAAATCCTTCCCTGGATCTGGTAAAAGTTCCATATGGGTCTGATTTTGATTGTGCAGTTGTGAGGCCAGAAGTCCCCCTGCACTGGTCAGATCTTCAAGTGGCTTCCCGGCAACAACCCCTGTTTCCCTCCTAAGCTGGTGCGCGTGTCAGGGTGCCACCCTCTCCATGCACCTGGCAGTCTCCTCCTCCCGTCAGTGCAGTTTCCTGGGCCCCATCCTTTTCTTGGTGTTGCAGTTAGTGGTGAAAACATGTCAATATAACACTACACATAATATATATGCTGAAATGATTACCCAAAAGAAATTTTTAAAGCCTTCTTTTCCTTCCTTTCTAGAATATGATGATCACATCTATTTGTACTACTATGAGCTATATCAGTAAATTAGTTACGTGATTTTGTCCATGGCACCAGTGTGGAACTGAACTCTGGAATGGCGATTCCTGTCTGTTACATTGAAGTCATTTGACGTTGATCTTCAGGTCTTTATGCTACAATTTAAAACCTGTGTGCCATTTTTCTTTTTCTTTCTAGCTACATGAGGCTGACATTGTGGTCTTAGGCTCACCCAAGCCAGAAGAGATTCCTCTTTCTTGGATCCAACCAGGAACTACTGTTCTCAATTGTTCCCATGACTTTCTGTCAGGTAAATGTCTTAAAATTGGTGCCAGACCGCTGATAAAAATAGGTAAGATTGTTATGAGAAAGATGAACCTTATTCAGAAGAGAGTATGTTCCTGAAACATTGGTTGCTATCAACATACGTACACAGAATAGGAAACTGAGAATGTTGATGTGCCTTTTGGGTTACATGACTTTCGAACCACATTGTCGGGCAAAAAGAAGAAGCCAGGATGCCAACTGCAATAGCCTCCTCCTCCTCCTCCCACATTGGAACATCCCCCTGCTGGCCTCTAGCATCGAGCAGTTACGTCGATTGTGACCTAATGTAGGTAATTTGTATACGTGTGAATTAAACTAGAAATAGTAGTTTTCAAGTCTTTCAAAAACAACAGAATCCCTTCTCCAGAGGAAATCTTCACTGAACCTCAGCATGTAAAAGCAGATGAAAGCACAGTGCTGGGAGGGTTGGGAATGGATACCAGCCCTCCTATGTCCGTAATTCCCCTTTGCAGTGACCCCTCAAGCACTCCCCTGCGGGTAGACCCAAAGTCACTTCAGTGTGAAAGTCACCGTTAGAAACAAAAAAAGTCTTAGGATGGGCACTAATACCGATGGTATTCGCCAAGGGATCCAGGCATGCCCTGGACCACATCGGGGTAGCTGGAGCTGTGCCTGCACCAGGGCACGCAGCCAAGGGGCCGGTAGGAGCTGGCCCAGCAGCGACACCCTTCTCTCATTCACAGAAAGACACTCAGGCTAAGGAAGCTTTGGACCACACCCAGCCCACTCCCTCAAGTCCCTGAGTGACGTGTGGCGGAGTGGGCAGAGAACACTCCTTCCTTGTTACCTGCGGTCTCCAAATTTTAGTCTGGGGGCCGGGCCGTGGGGGCTGTGCTGAGTAGGCCTGGAGGACAGTGGTTTTCCCCCCAAGGCTGATCAGAACTTGGGCCAAAATGAGTAGAGGTAGATCTTGAAACTTAGACAGCCCTGTAACACAGAGTGAAATACAGAAGAGTATCAAGAAGAAAATAAATATAACTTCTGATCCAGTCACCTTGAGTTAACTATTTTACATTTTTCCAATAAAAAATTATTAAACTTAATTTTATTGGAATATATTAGAAAAGATATATACTAAAAGTGTTACGGAAATTCATATAATTGTTTCTTCAAAAAGAGAAGTCATGCACCTTCCTCTCTAGGAAATGTAGCTCCTCCCAGAATTGACCAGTCAGATTAAAAACCCCTTGGGGCTGAAGGACACGAGATGGATTGGGGTGGTTTGAAGGGAAGATGCTCAGGAATTTCTCAGAATGCTCAGGTACTCAGCTCACAGATGAGCGCACAGGTGAAGCAGTTAGAGGTACAATATGTGTGAATATGAGATTAATGGCTCTTCTTAGCAAATAGGAGGCATGCACTAAATATATGCAATTTCTGGGCATAACTTTTTTCCTGAAAAAAACCCAGTGCCTAACCCACAAATGATGGACATGCACTCCAGATTTGCTTCTCTGCTTAGAATCCTAGTTAGATTGTGAAAGTCACTTACTTTATTATTGTTATTTTAATGAATGCTTCCTTGCTATGATGTTTACTTCTTGTATCTTTTAATTAAAGTTTATATGTTTAGGACAGTTTTGGCACAATCCTTAATGGAGATTGGAGAGTCTACTTCAATGTCCGTTTGGAATGCCTCCGAGTCCTGTGATAATATGGAAGTTGACATATGTTTAGACCAAGTGTTATGTTTTGATTTAATGATTCTGTGCATAGACTGATTGCAGTTAGTTTATTTCTAATTTATCTGGTCCAGTAGTAGTAGTTTTATTGATTTTCGAATGCTCAGTGCCCAGGATAGCACCTGACCCGTGGGAAGGGCTCAGTAAATACTGAGTGGTGAATGAATGAATGAATAAACATGGACTCAGAATTGTACTCTGATTAATTGCAGTTTTAAGTTAGTTGCAGATTTAGAGACATTTCCTTGAAATTGTCTCCCAATTAAAAACAGGGCTGACAGGGCAAAGGCAAAGATGAAAAATGCTTCGCAGATTAAGTGGACAAACATTTTCTAGTCGATACTGTTTATAATAGTATTACATTTCTCAACAAAATTTAAATTTTAGCAAATTTGATTACTATGAAAATTTAATCTATGAGTAAATTGGAGAAAGGCCTTTTTCCTCTCTTTTGTATGTAATTTTCCATTTTAAACAAATGACTTTTTCAAGCATTATTAAAAGAAAAGTTGCTTTTATTTAAACTTGAGGAAAAGAATTTTCAATATACTTATGATTGGGTGAAGGCAGGGCTTTATAATGAAATTTTCCTATTCATCTTAATGGTCCAAGGTCCCCCTCCCCCTTATAAAAATAGATTGGATATGGTGATTTATGATGAGGTAATTCTATAGAGGCATTTTATTGAATACCTAATCCCCAGAGAGATTTTCGTGATGGCTGATATCCCAGAAGCTGTGCTCGGAAAACAATTAGACCTAACTTGTTGGATCTGTTCACTCTTCTGTGGCATGAGTCGAATGTTTAGATTGAAAACAGGGACATAGCAGTCTTCAGTTTTCTAGCTATAAGAATAATTTTATTTTTTTAAAAATTATTTCAAATGAAAGCAGCAGACTGTGATTTTGTAATGCTCTGCTTGCTAAAGGGCAAGATACATCCTATGCAAAATCACTTTGTACCCTAATATTAAGTCTTATTTTCTGATGTACCAAACGGGACAAAGGAGAAACTGGTCTAATGTCTTTGGCCCAGAGAACAGTATCCAAACAACAGCTTTATAAGTCAGAGTAGTTCATAGCATCATTTGAAGCAAACATAATTCTATAGTGTGGAGTTGGGAGGAAACCCTGGGCTGCAACCCAGGGCTCATGCTAATCAAAGTTGCTAAAATTCCCCAGGTGGTCTCAAAACAGCTCCTGTCAGAGAAAGGCTGTTCTGACTTCCAAGGACAGTATTATAACGCTTTAGCCTTGAATTTTCTTATTGTGGAAAGTTTGGTTATTATAAGAAAAATTAAAATGAAAGGCCATCATTTAAAGTGATTCATTGACTTGTCCCTGGAGGAAGGAACTGTGAGTTAGTGGGGAGTGTTTAGTGGGAAGTGAAAAGATCCATTTGGTTTGGGATGGGAGCCCGGCTGGACTCACAGGCTGAGTGTAGACAACCCATTGGGTGGGGCCCTGCTTCTACATAGGCGGGGTGGCGGGTGGGGGGTGAGGTAATGATTTCCTTTTTGATTCTCCTTAGCCATGAAATCTATTAAGAATGTATTTCTGATTCTCTGAGTTACCATCTTAATTGCTTCAATTTCTCCAGATGCAGAACTTCTGAATTCCATTTTAAGATTGCATGAGTTCCTACTACAAAAGCACTACAGTGACAGTATGATGGAAAATCTTTGAAATATGGAAAAGGAAATAACTAACTTCTGACCCAGTCACCTTGAGATAACTATCTTAGATTTTTTTTCCATAAAAAATTTACACTGAATTTTATTGGTTGGAACATAGCAGCAGGAAAAGAAAACACTAAAAGCACTGCTGAAATTCAAATTACTTTCTTTAAAAGGAGAAATATTGGTTGCTACAAGATTCCTCTAAAGTTTAGAAAATGTGTGTATGAGCCTTTTGTGTTGTGTTTGAGTGTCTTTGTTGATTTTAGTCATGTTCTATTTTATTCAAGGCAATGGCTGAGATTATGGGAGAAATTAATTACTGTGCAATTCTGTGGGTGAAATAGTCTTCATTCACATGGGTATTGGTGATTGTATTCTGGGAATATGCATTTATAAATTGATACCAGCTCCTCAGTGGCACTTTTTTTTATTTCTCCATCATTTAAAGATAGAGATCAGAATGAGAGAAGAATATTTTTCTTCTGTCTTGGTTGTACAAGACCTTTAGATCAGATATCTAGGGGTTCAAGTGAAAGACAGCAAATCTCTCTCAGTCTCTAGACTTGGTTTTTGCCTAAATATGATTTATAAAGCTGAAATATTGCTAATCTTTAAACAGTACCTCAGGGATATGATTTTCCAACAGCCTTAATACGTTTGATAATAGAACATCACAAAATACTTGCTCTTAAATGTTCCAAGCTCTTTCTTGCAAAGGACTGTCAGCAAAATGGATAACTTAAAATTAGAGTGGTCCAAAAAGGAAGAAAATAGTTTTTTACTTCAAAAAGGTTACCATTAGCAGTGTTTCTTTTCTCTAAAGGAGGAAACAGGCTAAAGCATTTTATATGTGTGTTTACTTTTCATAAACTTCCTAAATGCCAACCAAAGTAGACTTCTAAATGTGTCTTGATTTTGAAATCCAGGTAATCCTCAAAATTAATATCCTAAAATACAACTTCTCAGTTTTGATGGAAAATTGATTCTATCACTTTTATGACAGGGATTTAAAAAATTGTCCAAGAAAGCCTGATCTTTCATGCAGCCCTTTGGCTGGGCTTATCCTGTAGGTGTTTTGGTCTCCCTGTTTATGCTTTGTTTTCATAAGTGAAACTGCTTTCAATTTGTATGTTGTTTAAATATACACACTATGGGCCCAGCACCTTACATACCATATCACATTCAGTTCTCTCAAAACTCTGCAAGGTTGACTGACGTTACCTACCAGGCCCAAAGTCACAACTGCTAGTAAGAGGTAGAGGCGTGATTTCAGGCCAGTCCGTGGCCCAACTGAGAGCCCCAAGGCTGTGCCAGAACCTACCTGTAGCTGTGCTGTGACATCCTAACTTCCTTGGTTGCAAATGAGAACATGATTCAACATCCTGGCTTTTTGCAAGGAGCAAAATTGGTTATAAATGCTAATATGCTGATAGTCTCTGTTTTTTTTTACTCCTCAAATTTTTTTCCAGGGAAGCTTGGGTGTGGTTCCCCTGGTGTCCTTGGGAGTGGTCTCGTCGCAGAAGATGTGAGTCTCCTTGCTGCAGCCCTGCGGATTCAGGTGTGTCTGACATGGCTATTAGAGAATTTTTTGAGTTTGGAGCTTTGTTGAATACCTGCTAACATTTTGCAAGTGTTTTCCGTTTAGGTGACAGTGTTGAACCCTTTTTACATTACACCCATAATGTCGTTTAATTTCCACCACAATCCTATAAGATGTTATTCCCATTTGACAGAAGAGACGAGAAAAATTAAGTTTGGTCACAGGACGTGTGTGGAGCAGGGACCCAAATCAGGGTCTGCTGTTAGTTATCTATTGCTGTATAATAAATTACCCGCAGATTTAGCAACTTAAATGACAGATGTTTATTATCTCACTGTTTCTGTGGGTTTGTGATTGGGGAGCATCTTAGCTGGATGGTTGTGGCTCAGAGTGTCTTGTGTGGTTGAAATCAAGATGTGGGCTGGGGCTGTAGTCATCTGAAGGCTTGACTGGGGCCAGTGGAGCTGCTTCCAAGATGGCACACCCACATGGCTCTTGGCATGTGGCGTTTAATTCCTCACTGGCTATTGGCAGGGTGCCTTAGTTCCACATCATGTAGATTTCTTTATGGTGCTGCTCACGGTGTGGCAGCTGACTTCCTCCAGAATGTGGGATCAAAGGACAGAGCAAGGGGGAAGCTGCAGTAGGTTTTATGACCTAGTTTCTAGAGTCACACCCTTCGTTTTCTCTTCTTTGCTAGAAGTGAGCCACTAATATGAATGTGAGTTCGCATTCAAGGGCAATGGAACTGGGCTCACATCTTGAACACAGGAGTATTAAAGAGTTTGTGGACGTCTTTTGAAACCACCACTATGTGACCTAAAGCCCCAGGTCTCTGGCTCTGCACATAAGCTGTGCATTCTCTGGCACTGCAGGCTGCAGAGATGGTGACGTCCAGCAGAGGCATTAAGTGGCGGTACAGAAGCCTGAGCCCGATTTCCTGCCACAGTAGAATTAAACCGAAACAGGTTTTAGTTCATTTCTTTCTTAATACATGCAATGCACAAAAGTTTTTACTTCAAAAGGGGATGCGGTGCATTTCTGTAAGGATCGTGTTACGTTTCAACTAAAATTTTTATTTCTAGATATGTGTGTGTGTGTGTGGATATAAAATCACTATTTAATAATTCAATTTGCTTGTTCTGTTATATCAACTGTAGAAGGACTATGGCTGCAGTGGTGTTGCAAACTTTGGAAGCTGGGCATACCAGCTAATCCTTCATGCATTCTCATATTTCCTTCATTGTATCTTTTCTGAGGTGAAGAACCCATTCTATAATTTAAATCCATGTACTTGATGCCGGTAATGAGTATTCATATAATAGGGCTTAGAGCTCATATATATCTGTATATATATATGTATATATATTTTTTTTTCCAAAAAGAAGCCTGCACCTTTAAATTACAGGTGGATAAGATTATTCCTCTTACTCCCTTGGATTATTGTGCCATTTTTACTCCTTTTCATGACAAAATATCCATGAATGATATTTTCATAGTTTAGATACGTAACCCATCGCCTTTTACCTCTCTAACGTGCTTTCCTTTCTGTCCCTCCTGAAGAACGTGGTCGGGAGCGGGAGGAGGTGGCTCCGAGAGCAGCAGGACAGTAGGTGGAGACTTCACTGCTTGAAACTTCAGCCCCTGTCCCCTGTACCAAGGTATCTGGGTGGTTTATCTATCCTGTCGTCAGCTCACCAAGGTGCCTTAGATATCCAGAGTTATCCATTGGATGGGGCCACAATTCATTCCTATGAGTTATGGTGCCGATGGTGGATAATTTTCTCTCATCAAATTGCTGCACTATTTTTTCTATCATTTACTTCCTCTAAAACGAAATGATAGTAAACACGTTTACCATATTCTATCAATTCTAAGATGTAGGTTTTTTAATTTCTGACATCAAGATGCACCTTATTATGAATGATGTATCTATCCTGTGTTTGATGGCAATATTCTTTCTTCTCAGCGGTCCATAAGATAATGTCTTACAGATTTATGAAATACAGTAATGTAATACTGTGAAATATGCTTTTCAGCGTTAGAAGGGCCTGACACCCATGTCAGCTTGGTCTTAAGGGCCTTGTAGGTGTCCCCGCTGGGGATAAATGAGCGACCAAACCAAACGCCATTCCCTGTGGGAGTGGAGTTCAGCTTTCTTCAGAGCATGGTGATATTTGCTATCTGACAGGATGCTGGGAGGGTCCAGATGGATATTTTCTTCAGAGTGATGTTTAATGAAGTGTAAGCTACAGATTTTCTCTGTGTAAATTTGAAAGTACAAACTACAGACCTAGTCTCAGCATGTGATTTGAGAATAATTCGTTAGATAAGATATCTGAGCCAGACGAATGAGTTTTCCAGCCTCATGATGAAACCCCGCCGGCCGCCCCTCCTCCAGTGAATTGGCCCAACCTCCTTCCTGCAGGGTGTGCATAAGGCCAGGGCTTACCCAGGTGATGCCGTTTGCCAGCAGGGAATACACTCCTACGCAGTGTAGGAGGTAACACCTCCGGGACTCAACTATCAACTAATTTTTCACCTGATAACCAGTTGCTTTTCAGAATTGACCTCTGTTTCCTTGGGCCATCGCTGAACACTGTGGTTCAGTTATACCCACCAGGCTGGTGACACCCTCCAGGCTATGTTTTCAGCCCGCAAATAGACTAAACATCTTAGTCATCTTCTGTGTTCATTAATACATAAATTCCAAGGAATGTCTTTGTAATGTCATCCCTGTAGTTGTGCAATCTGTTTCATAAAATATTTTTTGAAGTTACTTACGTTGTTACAGGACCTTCTATTTTTAAAAGTAAATGAGTAAACTCTACTTACATAGAGATTTAAAAGATTGAGCTGGACTCTGCCAAATGGTGTACCCAAGTCTTTGTACAAATCAAAATAAATTCTGCTGGCAGGGAGGGGGAAAGTCCTTAAATTGCTTAACCAAATTTGACTTCTAGAGTCACTAGGGAGAGAAAGGCAGGCCCAGTAGTTCATAAATCACTCGAAAAGTCACTATCACTCTTCAGCTAGTGAAGAGAAAACCTTGGAGGTTTTCCAAGAGTAGGCTCTTCACTTTAGGAGATTGTGGGAGGAGGGAAATAGAAAAAAAAGGTATAGCCAGGAAGGCAAAATGAAATAGGAGCCTGGACAGTGAAGGACGGAGGAGAACCAGAAAGGAAAATGCAGGCGGACCTGGGGAAGGGATGACCTGGCCGCAAGCACAGAGCCCTGCCCACATCCTCCCTCTCCCACTGTAGTGTGCTGTGGCCAAGGCAGCATTAGCGGTAGGATCACTGTTATCTCCTGCACCCAGATCAGCTTCGTGGGGTCATGGAGGAGAAGAGAAGGTAGTATGAGGAAATTGTCAGCAGTAGCAACAGAAAAAAAAAGTCAGAGCAGGGGGCTGCCTGCTAGTGGAGACCGCTGTGTTCCCCAAGTGAGGGCTCCATGGTGAGTCAGGAAACTGCTTTCTTATCAGTTGTCAGCCCTCAAGACCGAATCTCAGACTGATGGATGGGCTGAACCCCCAGTAAAAGAAGCAGCTGAGCTCAGGAGCCCCAAAAGACTCTGAGACGCTCAGCACATGCTGATTTTCATAGCACTCCTGTAAGATGAGCGACGGTGTGTGCATCTTGCCAGTAAAATAGAATAGTTCGATTGTTTGCCCAGCGACCCTCTGGCGTTCCTAAAATTTCCTGTGTCTGAAGTTGAGCTTCGGGCACTAGCTCCATTTACCGACAGTTATGTAATTAATGAAATATGATTTTGGACTTGAACTAGGAAAGAGAGAGGGAAGTATGGATGCAGGAAAAACAAAATAGCATTTCCACAGTTTTGAATCGCCAAGAGACACACGTGGCTAGCCCACTAAGAGAGCATTATGCAATAACCCCTCTGTTCCTGGTCAGCGAGTTCGGCAATGACCCGTAGAAGGCGCTGTGCTCTGTCATGGAGTTACCTTTGTGGGGGGCCTTTGGGCACATTGTAATTAATGCACCATCTCCTCTCCGAATGCATTGGTGTTATCCATGTACGTGTAGCCAGGCAGAATTCTAGGGTTTTTATGAGTTTTTAAGAGTGGCTTCTCAAAAGCAATGTATCGTTTTCTCTTGCACTTTAATTGTTAGCAGTTGTGCTTAATCCTTGGGAGAAAGGACCACAAAGCCATTTGATTTAATTGTTGGCATGGTGCATGGCTGTTTTCTACTCTAGTGGCGACCACCTAAGCTGAGAGGACTCTCTTCTTATGTTTTCCCCCACCCAGTGATATTGAGATTTCAAGAGCACAGACTCCAAAGGCTGTGGATATCCTTGCCAAGGAGATAGGATTGCTTGCAGATGAAATTGAAATCTATGGCAAAAGCAAAGCCAAAGTACGTTTGTCCCTGCTGGAAAGGTTAAAGGATCAAGCAGATGGAAAATACGTCTTAGTAGCTGGGTAAGACAACTTTTTTTTTTAAGGGTATCTTTTATTTACTTATTTATTTGTGGGGGTGGTAATTAGATTTTTTTTTTTTAATGGAGGTACTGGGGATTGAACTCAGGACCTGTGCTAAGCACGTGCTCTACAACTGAGCTATACCTCCCCCCAAGACTGCTTTTAAAACCTATTTTATTTACTAGGAAGACATGTTCATAGAACTCTCTTCCCTAAATTCCCTATTTTTATCAGTCGCCACACCCCTTAAATCCACCCTGTTCTCCAACTTAACATTATTTTGTCTGTTTCACTTGGCATTCCTTCATTTGATATGAGGTAAGTTTTTATTTTCAGTGCCAAACAAATGAGTCTCCTCCGCAGAACATAAAGTGTATTGAGTTCCTAATCCAGGACTTTGCTTTTTGTTTCTCATACTAGGTTTTGATCACTCTGGTTCCGCCTTAGACTTTTCATTTTGTTTTTCACGATAAAAATCAAAATAAGAATTGAAAGTAAAATATTTTGAACTGAGCAGGGTGTTTTTTGTGTTCTACTTGGAAATAACATTGGGAAATGAACAGATAGTTGTGTGAGACTTAGGTTTTTCAGTTAACATCCTTAATATTTATAAATTTGTGTTATAAAACTCATGATTTCTTTTCTCCTTTCTCGCATTTCAGAATTAACATTGGGCCATTTTCATTTGTGTTGCTCATTTTATAAAAGGCAAATGCCCAGTTTTCTTGAAAAGGAGTGTTGGTTTTATTTTGCGTCTTTTTAAAAAAAGAAATACATTCACCAGCTGAAAAACGATAGAAAACAAGGGATTTCAGATATTTATTTAATGTGACCTAAGGGAGCATCAGGAGACCATATAAATTCCTTTGTTGTCTTGAAATGTCATTGCATTGACTTACTAATGATATACTGGCCAAGGCTTGAGGCATAAAATCCTATTGTTAACAGGCAGAGACAGTTTTTATAACTGGACTTGACTCAGTTAACTCTGTTTTTACATGTCTAATTATTCATGTAAGTGCTTTATTTCTTTTTCGGGTTGTACAAATCATGCATACGTGTAAGACTATTCCAAAAATACAGAAAATAGAAACAAGAAAGTAGAAACGGCTGCTAACATTTGAGACCCTCTTGACAGAGATACAGTCTGTCATAAGTGAGATCATCTTACACATGCCATTCTGTAAGCAACTTGATTATTAACAATACATCGTTTACCTAGCTCCCTGTGAGTCAGGGTAGAGCCATGTGATCATTTTTGCATGACTGCATAACAATCCACTGCTCACATCCCAGATTCTTCAGTGTGCTGGGGGATGGGGCTTGGGGGTGAGGAGGGTGGTAAAAATGCCTTGGGTGAGGGTGGATTTCATTTTATACACCTTCCCAGCACCGAGAAGCATGTCTGTGGCTCAGCCATTGATAGTATAACATGTTTCTAATTCTTCAAGTGTATCAAGTCAGAAAAAAGGTCTGAAAATATGGTAGAGAGATGTTCTACAATTTATCTAACCAATTCTCTATTGATGGGCACTTGAATTATTTCCCATTTTTGGCCGTTATAAACAGCGCTGAAATTAATGACCTTAGATGTTCATATTTGTGCCTTTATCCAGTGATCTCCTTAGGAAAAATCCCTAGAGATGAATTCAGTTTTTTAAACCTACAAATAAAGATAAAACTACAAGCAAGATATCATCCATCGTATCACCTCTTTAATGGTATAATAATTTCCTCAAATCTCCTCCTCGTCTTCCTTTCCCCTCCCCCTCTCTCCCTCCTCCTTTTTGTCCATCTCCCTCTCCTACTGTTTTGTAAGAGGAATGGGCAGCTGGAGTCACTCAGTGGCTGTGGCTTTAAGGAATTCATACCTTGCTGCAGCACCTAGGTTGCCTGTGGCTTAACTTCCCTGAGGTTTCCAGGCTCATGCAGCTGGATTCCCAATCCTAATGGGACCCTTTCCAACCTAGGACCCCAACCCTGATGTCCCGTAACCGAGGAACAGGAAACCTCTTTGCTGAGGGGAGATGTTGGCCCCAACCTAGGACCCCAACCCTGATGTCCCGTAACCGAGGAACAGGAAACCTCTTTGCTGAGGGGAGATGTTGGCCCCATCTGACCCTCTGGGCCAGATCTGTGAAAGCAACCGGCTGGCTGGGGTGGGGGGGACTCCTGGGTCCCAGAGTTTGGAGCAAACAGCTTGTAGTGTTGCTTTTCTAGAGCAAGTGTTGCTTGATAAACGTTTGTTTGCAATGAATAAATTAGCTCTTGGACATTAAGGGCTTCAAAGAAAGTTTAGCATCTTAGCCACAGATTGACTTCCCTTCTTCTGGGCTTTAAGTAGACTTGCTAGGTGGGTTTGCTGGTTTTCCCACCCTGAGTAAGGTAGGAGGACTTAGGAAAACCCAGGGGGATGTGATCTCGGGATTAGGAAGGGAGAATCGTGTGGCCATTTTGCATATGAAACGGCTGTGACTTACTTTGTTTTGGATTTATCGATATTGGAAACAAAGGCACAGATCTAGACACGGCCCTGCCCTTAGCTGGGAACCCAGAATTGATAACGGCTCTGATGGTATTGTTATTAGATTCCTAACTTGCAGTCACACCATCAAGGCCTGGCCTCCAGCCACATGCTGGAGAGTGACCACCAGCCTGGCTGCCTGGAATTGTCACCGCAGGTCTGTACCCAGCAAAACATCGCTCGGTACCATCTCTGCTAGCATTTAGATGTGTAACTGGGCTGAAGAAGCCACTGCCATGTTGCCTATAGAAATGAAAATTAAACCTTAATTCTCAAATATAGATTTAACCCCAGTAGATCAAAGGTTTGGGGTTTTTATTTTTTCTTCTGAAACTGTGGTATAAATTCCATTACACAGTGAAGACCTATGAAGGAAGAAAAGTTAAATTGTGTTCCTTTCAACTGCATTAAAAAAGAAGCTGTGAAGGTAGGATTTTGAGATATATGTGCATCTGTCTTAGAACTCACAGGCTCGTAGGAAATATATACCACACTGGACTCTATAAGAGAGGGATATCTCCCCTCGCCAACACAACAAACTTTACTCTTTTAACCATGTAAACTACCTTTGTTATCTAATCTTTTAATAGCTGGATGTTTGAGGTCACTTTAAAACAGCAAGACCATTTTACTTACAATCTAAAATGAAAACTTCGGATTTGAAATAAAATCACCTTGAATTTTGGTCAGGTCACTTATGGAGAAGTGATATTATCAAGCTATTAGACACACAACTGCAACTTCTTTACAAATATAAATTACCCCTCCAGAGGGAGAAAACTAAATCTCTCATTACTCAGAAGTATTAAAACTTTTTATATTTCCTTCTAAGATTTTCTCTCTGCATCCGTCCATTTTACACATATCACGCCATAAATACCGTTTTGTATTCTGCTTTTATCTCTGAACATAAGTCTTTTCTCACACTTTACAAGAATTCAAATACCCAAGTAATTTTTCAATAAACCTAAATAGCTACGTATTTGTTATTGTACATTTGAATTTATGGATACGTGTGATTTAAATATGTCAGCAATGGGATTAAAATATAAAACCATGAGATTAAAAAAACTTCTACTATTAATAACCCAAATGCAGAACAGATTAATTCGTTTTAAAAAGCTATTCTTCAAACTTTACAATTTCTTACTCCATCAGAATCATCTGTATTTCATCAGCTACACATCCCGTGGTATTTACACCTACACATCACTTTATTTGCTCTGCCTGACAAAATGAAAAGTATTGGGAATTGTTCAGGGAAATATGCCAAGAGAATCTTAGGGGCTCTTGAGTTTTACATATTTTCCCAGTTACACTAATGAAAAGGAATTTGTTTGAGAACTTGACTCGGAGTGCAGCTGCGGGGCACTGAGAGTCTATGCAGAACGGCCCTCCATCTCCGGCCCTTTATTGATTTCCACGCAGAAGTTTTTAGAATTTCTCTGAATCACTTGGACTGCACAGCTGAAAAAGAAACCCAAATTCAAAGTCTGTGAATAGACTGAATTTCACATTAAAGTAAAATTAATTATGGACATCACTATTTTTTTTCTGTAGAGTGCCAAGTACCTGATTTGATTTGATTTTTATTTATTCATTTATAGTTTCTACTGTTTCAAACTGTTTTGGTCAGTGTAAAAACAACTTATTGACTTTTATAAGATTTTGATTTTCTACCCAGAGTAACTAAATACCTGTGAATTCTTCTATTTGCACTGCTTGCAGAGTAGAAAAAACAAAGGTATTTAGAAGAGTCAGGACCTTTGAACTATTTGCCTTGGTCGAGTATGATGGGAAACAACAAAATGGACCAAAGTTACCCACTTTTACTGTTAGGTTTAAAAAGACTTTAAAAAAGCTTTCCAAATCCTGCAGATGCCTGGGATGAGTGATATATATTCATATGCTGTTTGAGCACAGAGTTTTGGAGTTCACGGCTAGACCCATGGCTGATGGCAATAATAATGTCCGATGGGGTTCTAGATTTTGACTAGATTATGACTTCTCTTTGCATAAGCAGTCTCTTTGACCTCTAAGTAAGTGGCGAGCTTCTTTTAATATATGTCCAAATTGTCATAGAGTACTCCAATACATTTTTGCTGTAGTTGACAATAACATTTGTCTTAGAAAAGATGTCATTCCTTTTCCTACGGTTTTTTGCTCATCTGTGTCTGGACAGGTGACAGAAACGCAATGGCAACATTCCTTAGTTTCAGCAAGCTTATAGTAACAGTGCCCTCTGAGAAGTTAGTTAATAAGCACATCACGAGGCTGTGGAAAATTGGAGAGAGCAGGTAAATCTGCTCAAAGTTGAGGAAGATAATGAATAAAAAAATCACAGTCCCATCTCCGTAAACTCCGAGTTTTTGTAGAAAAAGAAATTAGATTAACATGGTGCTTATTCTTTCCTAAGTCAACTTGATAATTTGGAATCTGGGCTAAAGATGCTGGGATAACAATTAAGCCAAATTCTGATGCCAAATGTAGGAATGAGGTGAAATAACATTTTTATTGCAGCTCTCGTTTGATTGCTCCCAGTAAATACTTCCTACTTTCTGATTTTCCTGAATTGTATTAGTTGGCAGAACGCTAAGCAGTCCTGTGTTTCTAATTAAGAGTTGGATGGTTAGCTGAAGTTTTCGGGAGGTCATCTCTGGGCGTGTCTGCTTTTGGCTCTCTCCAGCCACGATGTGAGCATATCCTTGGGGATTCAAGTGGAATCCTTCATATGACACACTTAAGAAGAGCCCTATTCTTTTGCAAGCAGTGAATGCCGGTGCAGTACTTAATCTACCCTGTGTTTGATCTGCATTTTCTTTACATCAGATTGTGATGCCTGTGGCTCTTCTTGGAGGTGTACTTCACCCAGAAACTCACCAGCTCCCTCCCAGTAACCTTCTTGTTGCTAAATCCAGTGACCACTTCTCGATCCTTGCCCAGCTGCACACCTCCTGGGCATTTGACTCTGTGGACACCTGCCTGGTTCCCTTCAGAGACTGCCCTGTCACAGCTCTTCCTCCTCTAACTTTATGCTGCTCCTATTAGTTTCCTTTTGCTCGCTGCTTCTGACTATTCCCTAAGAGACGATGTCCTTAACAATTCTTGTCTTCATCCCTTTTTGTTACTCTGTTCACCCTCACTGACTGATCTTACCCATTCCCATGCTTTAAATTGTCCATTTTCATTTACAATTTCCATCCATAAAAATAACCGGGTGGAGGAGGGAGGGTATAGCTCAGTGATAGATCACATGCTTGGCCTGCATGTGGTCCTGGGTTCAATCCCCAGCACCTCCATATAAATAAATACCTAATTACCACCACCCACCCACCCCCCCCGCCAAAAATAAAGTAAAAATAACCTAGTCAAGGCAGATGACTTGCCTAGGTTTGACTTCCAGCTCTTAATTGCCTAATTGTGTGGCCTTGGGCAAGTTATTTAAAAATCCCTGTGCCTCACTGTCCCCATCTATCAAATGAAGATAAAAACTAACCCAATAAATATAAAGTACAGAACCTAGCAAATGAACTAACCTGGACCCACACTCTTTTATTTGGCTAACACCTATTCATTTGTTAGCTGTCAGCTTAGATGTTACTTCCTCCAGGGAGCCTTCCCTGATGTCCCCAAACTAATTAGATCATCCTTCCATGTGCTCTCATAGTACAATCTACCTGCCCTATTTCCTGTCTTTGTGTTGTAATTGCTGGTTTCTCTCTCCATATCTCCCATCAGCTATAACTCTGTGAGGTCAGCAATGGTGTCCATGTGGTCATCATTGTGTCCCTGGGGCCTAGTAACCCAGATGTAGTGGTACTTAATAAATATTTGCTGAAAGAATGATTGATTGTGTTGCTGTGGAGGTCAGATAGTTGCGTTACATCTTTGTGGTCACCTCGCTGGGTTTAGCGGTTCAGAAAACTCTCATCAGTTTTTTTGGGGTTGAGTATCCTATAACTTGGCTCACATCATCTAACCCATAGAAGACCAAGTTGGAAGACAAAATGAGTTTCTGAAACTTGTAACAATGGTTAGAATACGCTAAGGGAGAATTTCATGGGTCCTTACTTGGAAATAGAGTACACACCTGTCCCATTACTTAATACTATGATGCTATGAAGGTGAGATGCTTGGTTTTGTAGGGTGTGTGCCCAACAATGAGCCCCCAGAGCAGAGGTGACCTCCTTAGTGTGCTCAGAGTTGCTGTGGACTTACTTCTTCCAGATATTTGGGGGGCTGTTGTATTGGAAGGGGTTAGGCTTAGCGTGTCTGTAGGAGGCTATAAGAATGCAGAGATCTCTTGAGGACAAAGAACTTTCTAGCTGTAAAAGTTATCAGGAAATGAATAGGTTGCCCAGGAGGTAATGAGCCTCTAGCACAATTTTTGTTCAAAGAGGGGCTTGCACTCTGATATCTAGAAGAAGATGGATGAATGAGGACGTTAGGAATCCTTCTAATAAGGGGGTCCAGCCATCCCTCACATCTCATGGACCATTGACTTACGCCTGGCGCACATAACGCACCCAATAAATGGCCCTGGAAGAACAGAAGCCAAATTATCCATCAACAAGAAATGACATCAGTTTAATTATTTAAATCATTTTGGTGGATAATTTTTTGAAGTTGATCATGTTATTGGCACTACTGCTGGATAAATGTGTTTATGTCTTGACTTTAGCTTAACCATAGCCTGTGAGTTGTTCATAGACCATGAAAGTCCAAGAAAATTGAAGGATGCAGTGAATTTTGGAGTGATCTGGTCTCTGTCTCTCTCCTCCAATTTGGTTCTTGTACCCACTGATTGATTTTGTGTAGATTGTCGAGGAAATACCATTAAATTTACTTTTTTTTTCTTCTGCAAATCAGGATCACACCCACCCCTCTCGGAGAAGGGAAAAGTACAGTTACGATTGGGCTTGTCCAAGCGCTGACAGCACACTTGAACATCAACTCCTTTGCCTGTCTGAGGCAGCCTTCTCAAGGACCGACTTTTGGAGTTAAAGGTACTTTATTTAGCAGTTAGTGTAGTTTTTGGAGTAAAATTTAGAAGGGGAG
This sequence comes from Camelus dromedarius, assembly GCF_036321535.1. Classification (NCBI taxonomy): domain Eukaryota; kingdom Metazoa; phylum Chordata; class Mammalia; order Artiodactyla; family Camelidae; genus Camelus; species Camelus dromedarius. The sequence continues at coordinate 13,837,168 of NC_087441.1, read as the reverse complement.
GAAAGTTTTAAGAGAGCACCACCAATGAATGTGGAATTAAAACTCATCGGAGGAGCGGGCACATTTCATACCTACGTGTACCCCCCCCAACCCCGCACATTCAGTGATGGTTGCCCCCGGGGTTGATCCTGCTGCGGGTGTCAGTGGAGCCCCTGCAGGAAGCCTGTTCCCTGGGTTCCGGTGAGCAATGGCCGGGCTCTCACTCAGGACTCCAGCCTTGAGCCGACGCCTTCCATTTCATTAGTACCTCCTCTGCTGAGCTGTTTTGAAACTCTGCCATTCACACTGGTGTTTTATCATTGCAGCCAAGGTAAAAGGTCTTTCCATCCAAATAATTCATCTCTTCAGAGTTGCTGTGTGGGGCCTGAGGGGCTCCGGAAACTGGCCGTGGATGGGGAGATGGGATGAAATTCCTCTTTGGCTGTGGTTGGGCTGATATCTGGCACCTCGACATTCACTAGTCTTCATTGATTTATCATGAATCATTCTCCAGCTCACTTTATAATGGCAGTCACTGCTGCAATTACTGCTTGTTCTGGTACTTTGTGGTTTTTAGCAGTATTACGTTTGTATTACTGTCACAGATATTAATAACTCCTAACTTTAAGTACTCTCAGCATGTCATACATTATGTAGTGCCATGAACTAGTCTTGGACAAGAAGGCTGAGGTTTTACTTGTGGCTGTGACTCTTACCGCTGTGTGACCTTTAGCCCGTCATAACCTCTCTGAGTTGCATCTGTCAAAGTGCAAAAAGACTTACAGTACCAGGCTTACCAGGGTGTTGTGAGGACCAAATGAGATAGCATATAAAAACAGGGTAAAATGTAAAATGATATGGACATGGAAGGTCTCATTATTGTTTGAGGAAAGAGAAGCCTTTTTAATGTAATAACTTCACTATTTTGAGGGATGAGCACCAGGACAAATCATATATACCATTATCTAAAATAAACTGAGAGAAGTTTGTGGTGTGTTTGTCTGAGTTTATAAGGTAGATTTTACTTAGCAAAGTTTTTTGGTCCTTAAATGGACGTGCATTTTAGGTGAAGCATAGCCACATAGATCTAATACTAAATTAATGAACTACTCTCATGTTTGCTGTAATGACATTTGCTATATTATTTTTACTCTTTTTTTTTTTTTTGTAAACAAAGAGCCAAAGTCCTTAAGTTACACAGTGGGACATAGTGTGAACTCTTTGTCCCTTCTGTTCTGCTTTGACAGGCAGGTAATGTTTTTCACTGCCTGTTGTTATTACATCTTGGCAGGCACATGCCTCCCTCTTGGGTTCGGGGAGGTGTGTCCCTGTGTCCCTGGGGCTCCTGTGTAGCCATACTTGGCAACTCATTTCAAATGGTACCTGCTTTCTTGTTTAGGAGGAGCTGCTGGTGGCGGATATGCCCAGGTCATCCCTATGGAAGAGGTACGATTTCAAAGAGACACGTGTTATGGCTCACTCTTTTTCTCCCCTGAAACTTTTTCTGTGCTCCTGTAAATAAAAGTCCACAAGACTTTATCCTCAATCCCAAAGTCCTAAAGACCCTGGAAACCAGAAAAGTTTGCATGACTCATTTGGCGGCCAAACCTGACGTTTACTATTATGAGCTACTTATAGATTTTGTCTGTGCCACTTGGTGTGAATATTCATATATTTTGCTGCAGAAATACTGTTTCTGATTAATGGATGCTGCCGTGGACCCTGCTTGGAATGTTTTGTAAAGAAATTATATGTACAATCACACTGCCTTTCTGAAGTTCAAAACATTCTGAATCCCAAAACCCATCCCAAGGGTTCTGGAGAAGAGGATGCAGACCTGTATCTCTGTTGATCATCTGTTACACTGCCAGATTCAGGAAGGCCTGGACTCTTCACTTCCATGAATTGAGACTCCGGAATCAGATACAGTCGGCTGTTTGCATCCACCGGTTCCACATCCATGGTTTCCATGGTGCCCGGAGGGTGCACCAGCATGAGCCAGTGGGAGCAGGGAGAGATGAGGTAGAGAAATGAGGCTAGCTCTTGGAGGCATTGAAGTGCACAGCCAAGAGGCCGGATATGATGTGAAATATCATGGTCAGCCATTGAAGGGATCTGGACAAGGGAATAACATGATGCAAATTGGGTTTTATAAAAACCACTCTGGCTTCTGTGCAGAGGACACATTGATGGGGGCCCAGAGTGGGCACTAGGAGTCTAGCAAGGAGACTATAAGTAGCTCAGGGGGAAAGCCGATGATGGCTTGGCCCAGGATGGTGGCAGTGAGGACGGGAAAAAGGATGACGATGAATATAAGACTTGTTTGCTGATGTTAATTAGCAGTTGATATGGGGGGTGAGATGGGGGGAGGACTCAAGGATGACGTGCAGGATACTGGGCTGAGCAACTATATAGAATCATGTATTGAAATGGAGGAGCGAGTGAGTAATGGGTGTAAGACTGAGGCTGAGAGGGTAGTGATGGTCTGAAGAAGAGAGTCCTGTTTGGGGCCCATGGACATCCAAGTGGATATCACATAGACAGCTGGAAAGAGAAATTCTCAATTGTAAAATGGGCAAAGGATTCAACAGAAACATCAGAAAAGAAATGTTAACCAACAGATAAATGTTTGTCTTCACTAGTAATCAAATTAATCCACATTAAAACCACCGTTTGTCAAACTGACAGACTTGGAGTTTTTTTTAAATGCTAATAATACCAAATTTTGACAAAGAGAGACTGAAATACAGTTTATACACTGCTGGGAAGTGTATGTTGGTAAAACTTCTCTGAAGGGGAGTTAGAAATAAATATCAAGTGCCTTAAAAACATTTATACCCTTTGTTGCAAATAAATATATTTTTAGTTTATCCTAAGGAAAAATTGGCTGTGTGTGCAAAGATAAAAACCACTTATCTATTTCAGAAATTGTATTAAGTTCCTAGAAATTTGTCAGTATTCTGTCTGATATGTTCAGTGTAGTGTTATCAGTCATAAGTCTAGTCATTATTTTAAAAAGTAGAGACAGAGAAATATATGATATCATGTGTATTAGAATCTTAAAAAAATGAAAAAAAACCATTTCACATAGCTTATAGCATTAAAAAATGGGGGAAAATGCTTAAATGTTTAATAATAGGATATCAAAGTAACTACAGTTTGAGGACTATTTAATGATGTAAAAGTGCTAGTTATATTAACGTTAAGGGTAAAATCTAAGGTATAAACAATTGTAGTGTTATGATCTCAATATTTAAAATGACAAACATGCAGTTTGCCCTGTTTTCTAGTGATCATATATTTTATGTTGTAAAATAAGATTTTAACAAGAAAATATAAATGGTTAACCTAAGAAATTAAAGAAATGCAGCTTAAGACAGAAGACTACTTTTTCAACTATTAAATTAACTTTTTTTTAGTCTCAAGTTTGCTTTGTTTCTGAACTAACTGGTCTACTAACATTTTGTGGGTAGTATTACAACCCTTTCAAAAAAGGAATTTGGTGATATTACCAAGATCCTTTAATCTGGTAACCACATTGCTCAAAATGTATTGCTTCCTAGAGACTGATTTTTTTAAAATAGCTGTCGTAGCCTTCTTTGCAAAAGTGAAAATTTGGAAGCAACTTAAATATCGACATAGGAGACTAAAAAATTTCTTTAAAACATCTGCATAATTATACAGCCCCTGTTAACTGTAACTATACACAAATGAGATTATTACATAGTAAGTTTTTTTTTTAAGTTAAGGTACAAGTATGCTGATTCCACAAATAATAATGTGTGCACGAAGATTAGAAGGAAAATAACAGAAATGTAGAGTCATGAGGGTGATACATTGCTTCCTATTTCTCAGGCTCTCATATTTTATATTACTATTTTTATTTTGTGTATCTACTGTTTATTTTATTCCTGCCTTATTCCAAAGTAAATTTGATATGGTACTGTTTTCTTAATTATAAAACAGTGCATACAAGTAAATGAAAAGAACACCAAAATAAGCAAATCAGTCATTAAGTCCATCAGAATTGTTTTGCTCTTAACCTGGGAAAGGAAGTCTCTGCCATAGAACATCTGTTTGAGTGTTCTTTGCTATCAAGTGGAAGACCCTAACATCGAGGTTCTAATTTAGGCTGTTTTATGGCCCTAAGTCCCTTTAAGGATGTGTAATTTGTGTAGCATTTTATTTATTCAAAAAGTCTTTGAATACTGCAATGGTTGTTTGAAACAAGTAGAATGCTGTTTTCATTTCATTTCCAGTTCAACCTTCACCTGACTGGGGACATCCATGCCATCACCGCTGCCAATAACTTGCTGGCCGCTGCGATTGACACAAGGATTTTGCATGAAAACACTCAAACAGATAAGGTGAGAAAGGCTCCTTGTTGGCCATTTTGGGGCATCTTATCCTGGGATATGTCCTTAGTTCTTAAGGAGAGGATCCATACTTTGGTCACATTCTCAAATGGGTTTATGACCACTGCCACGTCATTGGGAGAATTATGCTAATTTAAGCCAAATAGTCTTCAAGATGAGCCTTTAGCTTGAAAGGTAGTTGGTAGACCAGTTCTCTTCATTTTGCCTGTAGGTCTAATCTCTGGTCTAGAATAGGGGGTTAGAGGGGTATCTTTTTAAGACTCTTAACGTTACATGCAGCTACCCTAGATGTGCTGTTAAACAGATCAGGCTCCTTTTTTGGGCTTCAGGTGCGTGCAGTCTGAGAGGTAAATCACACACCTGAAGAGGACAGACTCCCAGGTGCTAATTCCTCATAGACATAGGATGTGGATAGAAGTGGGAATTTCTGGTACGTTTTATAAGGCTCCAAACTTCCTCCAGTTAAACTAACTCCCTAGTGAGTTTTTGAAGCCAGATACAGAGATAAATTTTAACGTGATAGTTATAAGGCTGTGGATCAAGGAATATATTTTCATGCAAACTCTTTACAATGTGCATTGTTTCAGATCTAGTCAGATTTATTAAAATGACAGAACTTAAGTCTAAATTGTTTACATTAGCCAAGAATTTTAATAGGATCTGTAATCCAAACAGTTTGGTTATAAATGTAATGAACTTTGTCATATTGTATAAATCGTCCCAAGTTCATAGTTGGCCCTTAAACTTTTGTGGGGTTTTTGTTTTGGTTTTGCGTTTTTAGGCTCTGTATAATCGACTAGTTCCTTCAGTGAATGGTGTTCGAGAATTTTCAAAAATCCAACTTGCTCGGCTGAAAGTAAGTTTCCAGTTAGTGATTCTTTAAAAAGAAAATATCCTAAAAACAAATCAGAAAAATTGGTGAAGCCAGGAATTTTGAACTTGATTTGATTTTGGTTTCCAGATCTTTCTTTCTTTTTTTGGGGGGAGGGGTGTGGATATTAGACTCTAAAGAGACAGAACAGTACAGCAGAGATTGCACAGAAGTAGATGCTTGAGGCCTGGATCCTGCACCAAACAGCAGGTGGACACATTATTTCACCTTTGTAGATGTTGGTTCCTCATCTGTAAAATGAGAGGACCACTTCGCTGGTCTCGAGTACCCTAGTCAACTAGCAAGTGAGAATTGCCAGCAGTCTTTCTCTTTCACATTTCTTGTCTTTCTAGGAAAAAGACAGAGCCTTTGACAATTCATCTATTTCAGTTTTTTTTTTTTTTTTTTGCAGCAAAATACTAAGACTGTATTTGTGGATGTGCTCTTAATCCTTATCCAGGTTATCATTTTCTAGTGCTATTTGCTACTTAATGCCCTACTCATCACATAGATTTCCTTGTGCTCTTTTTTAGAGATTAAAAAATGACTTTAATGGTATAATTTACAGCCACCGGTTAGTGAGAATTGGCTTAAGAAATCCATCCCCTTCCTTCTTACTGAACCAAGCACTGTTTGTTGAGAATAGCGCACAGTGTAGTGTCCTCAGCAGCTCCGATGTGTATAGTTTCCATTTCCCAGCTTCCTTTCTTATGCTTCTTCATTAAAAACCACTTTCTTAGAATGTTTCCCTTATGGAAAGAGGTGCATTTAAAGTTTTAATGTGTTGTTTTTTTTCCTCATGGAATTAGAAATAACTTGTTTTTGCTTTTTAACGGCGGTCCTGAGCATTGAACCTAAGACCTCACGCATGTTAAGCACGCGCTCTAACACTGAGCTCTACACCTCCACCAGAAATAACTTGTTTTGAAAATGTAGACATACACATTACTTGAATTACTGGTATTTGTATTTGAAAAGAAGAACCAATGAGTTGGAGCAGAAGTGAGATGGACCTTCTGAGCACAGCACATGGGGACCACGTAGAGCAGACTTAAGAGCTTCAGGCCACAACAGACAACATGGTGCTTGTTTATTATGACAAATACCAGTGTCTTCCATTTAACAGATGTTTGGATTCTGGCATTTATTTGTAAGTTGGCCTAACCTACGATTTATGAGGGTCAGCTTAGTTTTTAAAAAGGCTTTCCTGGTCGTGGAGAAGGTGAAAGGAGAGGGATCGCATTTTATTTTTCTTTATTGTTAGAAACTAGGAATAAGTAAGACTGATCCCAGCGCTCTGACGGATGAGGAAGTGAGGAAGTTCGCCCGTCTGGACATGGACCCCTCCACCATCACGTGGCAGAGAGGTGGGTGCTGACCACCAGACCAGGAGGGCGGCCCGAGGTCCCGCAGAAGCTTTTCCACCAGTTTCACAAATGCACAATTTGATTTCTTCCCAGCTTGTGTTGCACAAATCCTCCATTTATTTCAGTCACTGTTATTTTACCAACCTCTTCTCTCATTCTGGCCTCCTATTTAGGAGAAAAGGCAGTTCCCTTAGCTCAGTCCCATCTACCCCACCTCTTCCGGGTTTCCGAGGAAAATGACCTTTCTCTTGTCTCGTTCTTCGCTGGCCTCTTGTCCTATATTTGGGAGAAAATGTGTCTCCCCTTATTTGTCCCGCTGCCCCCCTCCCTGCCATCCTGATCTCTCCCTTTCTCTTTCTTACTACTAGCTCTAAGCAGCTTTGAAATTTCTGTTTTCAGTGCGGAATTTTTTCTAAGTCTAGTGCTTCCAGCCACTTAACTAGAATCCCCTCCAGCACTTCAAAGGCCACGTGGAGGGACACCTGTGCCGACTGCCCTCTTTGCTGGGACACCTGCTCACATCTCCTGAGCTGCCCTCCCCGCGGGTGGGGCAGCAAGCACTGAATGTGGATCAGGATCCTTGAGTGCTCTGTTGTGCGTCTTTGGCTCTGTCGCTTAGAAGCCAGGAAATAGGTGTCGCTAACCTAGCATTACTTTCTGATATCTTTCTTGTGTGTCACAGTCTAATCTTTACATTTCTCTTACGTCTCCCTGACATTCCCCTCTAGACACCCAGGGGGGCTTCTCATGCCACTGATGATAGATAATCTTGCTAACTTTTTTTTTTGGCTTGTTGTGTTCTCTTCACTAAATAAAAAAACAGCTGAATTTCCAGTGAAACGATCACCTCAAGATCGTGTGTCCTACACATGAGAGTAGGAAGTATTTTTACTGTATCTGATTCTGCACCGTCGGGCTTGGGAGTAAGTACTAGCTAGTGATAACAGTGAGGGGCCTTCCTTCCTCTGTGTATACTCTGGCTTAGAGTCATAAAGAAGGTTTCTGTGTGCTTCATGGGTGTTGCTTGGATGTCTGAATGGGTGTGCGTTAATGCGAGTGTATGTATGTGTGTGTTTGTGAGAGAGAAGAGCATTGTATGTAGAGAAAGAAATGGGCAGCAGGTGAGTCAGGGAACAGCAGAGGTGCGCAAGCTGGGCAGGTCGGCTAGTACTTTGTGTGTGAAAGAAAAACATTCACATTTTTCCTCCTTCAGGTGCTTTTGGTCCCCAAAACACAGTTCCCACCACTGTTTTTGTCAGCACCGTATTGTACATTCAGTAAATTGGATCTAAGCTGTCAGTGTGGACAGCTTGTTACTTGAGGCCCCATAAATTATTAGTAAAGCCTGTCCTTCTGGCTTTGATTCTCGGCATTGTAAATTTGGTTTTACAAACAAAATATAAATCAGTGCAATTCAAACAAGCCAGTGAAAAGAACAAAGAAAACTGTACCCACTCTAATCAAGTTGACTTCTTTTTTACCCCCTAATACTACTTTATTTTGGAAGTTTTTTTGTGATAACGTCTACATAGCAACATCATTTTAGTCATTCATAAGTGTGTAATTCATGGTATCAAATATATCCACAAGGCTTGCAGTGGTTACATCTTCACTACTATCTCTACCCCAGACCTTTTCATCATCCTCAATAAAAACTCAATACTCACTAAACAGTAACTCCCCTTCTTCCCTCAGCCCTTGGTAACCACTGTTCTGCTCTCTGTCTCTATAAATGTATCTATTCAAAGTACCTAATACAAGTGGAATCATACTGTATCTGGTTTATTTCATTATGCATAATGTTTTCGACATCCATCCATGTTGCAACATATATCAAAAGCTTGTTTTTGTGGCTGTATAATATTCCATTGTGCATATATACCACATTTTGTTTATCCACTCATCTGTCAGTGGACACTTGGTTGTTTCCATTTCTTGGCCGTTGTGAATGATGGTGCAGTGATCACAGGTGTGCAGTACCTGCCTCCAGCTCTGTTAGATACACACCTGGAAGTGGAATTGCTGGGTCAGATGTTTGTTCAGTGTTTAACCCTTTGAGAAACTTACTTAATTGCTGCTTCTTGTGACTCAGGTTTCAGTGTAAAAGGGACACTGCTTTAGAAATGCCTTTCCTTACCGCCCAGTCAAGATGGCACCCTACCCCTACCACTGCCCTGACGCAAGCATCATAGCCCCTCCTTTGTTTTCTTAAGGCACTTACCACCAGCAAATTGACCCTAGTCTACTGATCATTTCTGTGTCCTCCCCCAGGACAGCAGCCCAGGGAAGCCAAGCTTTGTCGCTTGCTCTCCACTTGGGACAGTGCCAGACACACACCAGGTGGCCAGTCCCTGCTTGTTGATCAAGTCATCTGTTCTCTCTTCTTTTCCAGTCGTGGATACAAATGACCGATTTCTACGAAAAATAACCATTGGGCAGGGAAACACAGAGAAGGGCTATTCCCGGCAGGTAGGTGGCGCTCTCTCGAGGGCGCGCTCTGCCCACACTTGCGCTTACAGTCACCCAGAAGCTGGTTCTCTTCCTTTCTCCTTATCATTCCTCCACCTGCCGTGGCCAGTGGGCCTCCCCCCATTTCAAGGTGACATTTCCACTCCCCCTACAGACTGGGAAAGGAGCAGGAGGCAGAAGGTCTCCAGTATTATTTTGCCATCCTTTTTCTGTGTGATTTTAGTTGTGTTTCTGTTGAGAGCCACTCAGAATGTCCTGAATATAAATTCTAATGTATTTTATTGCCAACCCACCCAGTTAGTACTGTATCTGCATGACAACTGAAAAATGAAAGTCTCAGACACATTACTCAACGTTTCATAAACCAAAGAACAAACACTCAGTTATATGGCTTGATAGCCTGAGAAGTTGTTAAGGATAATGTCTTATTACCCTAATCTAGAAAGTGTGGAAGATAAATTATGATGCCTACCTTCATTTTAATAGATGGAGTGATGGTGCTTAGGGAATATAAATTCATTCCATGATTTTTCAGCCAGGCACAGCAGAACTCTAAATTATTATGTTTTGTAGTATACTTTATATTTTAAGACAGTTTTAGATTTATAGCCTTTGCATTGTTACGTTTTTATTAGTGTAAAAAGAATCATGTTTACTGCAGTATTCAGTCCTCATATCAAATAGACTGTTGGACCTTTTAAAATGTTGTGAAGTAAAAAGTGAATATGACAGTTGAGTCGAGAAGGCAAGCTAAGCCCTTGTGCTGCCCCTCTTCCAAATCCTGGAACCTGCAGACACAGAGTCCAGACAGGCAATATCCCTGCTCGAAAACCAGAGTCATTGCCACATACTTTGGAGAAGCTTCTGAAAGAATTGGATTGGTGGAGAAAAGCACCAATGAAAATATGGTGGGAGTGCTGAGGGTGGGGTCTCTAAATCTAAAGGCAACAGATACCTACTTTTCAGAAACAGGATAGCGATGGGGACAGTTCCCAAAAAGCTGGTGGACACATACCCTCCTGGGACACCTGTGTTGAGCCACAGCCAGTGGATGCCTTTGTCTCAGTCTGTGGGCCTGAGTGTTTTTGTGAGGCCAGTGCTCATAGCCCAGCCCTGGGTGGGCGGGGGGCTCACAGCACATGTACTGTGCTTACTATCTGAGAGTGCAAAGCATCTTGTTCAAGGAAAAGCGATATATTGTGACACTTGGGAAATGGCAGCCTTTTGTCATTTGGGCAGAGGGCACCCTGAGGACGAGCAGTGGCCCTGGGAGTGACTGCAGGATGGAAAGCCAAGGAGCAGCATGTGCTATGTCCTGCCCTCCTGAATGTCTGCAGATAGGATGAGGTCGTCAGAAACAGGTCCACAGACGAGGAAGAGGGAGCATCAAAGCCAGGAATCACCTGCATTGAAAGAAAACCCTTATCATGAACACAGACACCAAAGGCAGCAAAGAGAAGCTCAGATGCCCAAGGAAAACGAGATGGCAGATCAGATGGAGGAGCTTTAAAGAGCTTACCATCAGCATGAAGGATTAAGAGTTACCCTACACGGGATGAGAATTAGCTGTTATGGAAAAAAATGAGTTAAAATCTTGCAAATAAAACTATGGTGTCAGATCCACAGTTAGTGGATTGAATAAGAGAATAGCTTAACTGAATTAGAGTGGAAAGTTTAACTAATGGAATTCTCTCTAGAGAACATACTACCACAAGGAAAGCCACAGAAAATACAAAGGCAAAGTCAGGAGACATGACACATGGAGAAGTTCTAACAAGCATCTCTTAAGAGTTATCAGTGAAAGTAACAGGGAATGGAGTGAAGAATGTATTCAAGGAAATAATGAAAAGAGAATTTGTTGACTTGAAGGAAAAACATAGAATTTTTGTGTTAAAAGGGTCTAACAAATGCTGAGCAAGATACATTAGGTAGACATACACCTAGGCACATCAGGTTTGAATTTCACACTACTAGGGGTGAAAAAAAAATTCAAAAGAGCCAGAGAGAAAAACAAGTCTTGATTAGTCAGAAAGAAGTAAGACTGAGATCAGCATCAGGTTTGTCGCTGACCGCGCTGAATGTGACGTGACATTGGGACACTCACTTGGAGTTCTGAATGAAAAGGATTTTCGACCTAGAATCCTTAAGCAGAAAGGAAAAAAAAAATACTGGAATGGAAAATACAAGATAAGCTGGCTGGAATAAGTCAAACATGTTAGTAGTTGCTATAGATATGAACTGGCACTGACCTAAGATGCAAAAACTCTAGATGATTTTGACATAATGAAAAATTTAAATCTTCCATATGGAAAAGTGATTTACAAAATCATTAAAAGATTAGCAACAGACTGGGAGAGGTTATTTGCAGTATATATATAACAAAGGATTAATGTGCCAAACATAAAAAGAATTTCCATAAATTAATAGTCAAATACTGCTCTCAGTAAGGCCTTCAGTCGTCACCTTCTTTTAAACTGCACCTCCCTTTCCCAAACTCCCTCTTTCCTTTCCCTGCCGTCCTTATTTGTTTATCTTCTGTCTCCCCCGACTAAGATGTGAGTTTCATAAGGGCAGGAGTTTTGGCGTGTTTTGTTCACTGCTGTATTCTCAGTGCATAGAACTTTGTTAGGCAGGAGTGGTAAATGTCCAATAATTACTAAAGAAATGAATAGAAGAAGTAGACGATCATTAACAAACACAGAGCTAAAATGCTCACAAGCAGCCATAAAACTGCAAATTAAAACAGTGGAGTCTTATTTACCTGTGAGCTCATCAAGACATAAATAAATTCATACTAAATGTTAGTGAAGATGCAAAGAAATAGGGACTCCTATACATTCTTAGTGGGAGTGTGAATTGTAAAGCCTCTTGGATGGCAATTTGTTAGTATTAAAATTTGAAAAGTCCCAACAATTCTAATTTTGAGACTAAAGATTAAAAAAAAAAGGAGGAGGAGAAAGAGGAATATTTGCTCATATACCAAAGCAAACAAACAAACAAAAACCTCTGGGGGGAGGAGGGTATAGCTCAGTGGTATAGCATGTGCTTAGCATGCATGAGGTCCTGGGTTCAATCCCCAGTACCTCCTCTTAAAAAAAAAGAAAAAAGAAAGCTAAATAAATAAACCCAATTATCCCCCCCCCAAAATAAATTATAAATAAATTAAAAAAAAAAAAAACCTCTGTATAAGACTATTACCTGCAGCATTTTTTGTATTGGTGAAAATTTGAAACAACCCAAACGTTCATCATTAGGGGCGATCACCCATATTTGGCATATCCTTCTGCACCACAGACACAGGTGACAGTTGAAAATAAAACAGTGTATATAAGGGGGAGTGACACGGAGCTCTCGTACCGATTGTGAAATGGAAAGTTAAAAAACAAATTTAACACATTAAAAAACCTAGTTAGGCTTCCGGTGGCAGGGTCTGGGGAAGGGGTGGCAGGCGCCATGTCTGGCTGAGAAGGTGGCAAGAAGAAGCCCCTGAAGCAGCCCAAGAAGCAGGCCAAGGAGATGGACAAGGAAGATAAGGCATTCAAGCAGAGCAGTAAGAGGAGCAGAAGAAACTCAAGTTGCTAAAAGCGAAGGCTGCGGGGAAAGGTCCTTTGGCCACAGGTGGAATTAAATCTGGCAAAAAGTAAGCTGTTCCTTGTGCCTGAGGCAATGATGATCCTTAATTCCATTCCTGTTTAAAAATCTGGATTCCCTGCCATAACATTTGTTGCCACCCGTAGCTAGAATGAAGTGTTGTCTTGGAACCTGTTGTATATTTAAGAATAGACTTTTGTAAAAAAAAACAAAAACCCAAAGTTAAAGTGCATATAAAGTACATACAGTGTAATCCAGTTTACATTAAGAAAAGGCCGGCATCTGTGTTTTTCTGCACATGAACACATAGAATGCAAGCTGGAAAGACGTTCACCTCTGACATCAGTTATGTCTAGAAAGACGAGTCGTAAGAAAAGCCTTTCACATTTTCGCTGCGTCTTTTTGTACCGTAGGCACTGGAGAGATATGGGATTAATAGTGTCTGTGACTGGAATGCCTGCTGCCTGCCTTGTCTTGGTAGGCTCGTTACATACATTAGCACATTGAGTTTGTAAATCTGGTTTGCAAATGAGAAAAGTGGGCATATCGTGTTCAGTAACTTGGCCAAGGTTATATTCTGTGTTGCTTTATGCATACATATTTTTAAATAAAAAGAGATTATATTTAATAACTTTAACTGCTTTTTTAACCTTAAAACTCTATTGAGGTGAAAAAGATATGAAAATGAATATATGTATGTTCCTATTTAAAAAATAAAATAACCAGCAGGAAATGATAGAAAAAAAATGCATGTGCATCATGGTAAAATGAATCCATTACTGAAAGATTATTTTATTAAAAATAAACTTAATGTAAAAAAAAACTATTGAGGACATCTTTTTATGTCAGTAGAGGTAGATCTATGTCATGATTTTTTAATGGCTATATAATACCACATCGTGTAAATGTCCCATAATCAAGTCAGCCAGTTCCCTGTTAATGGACACTTAGGGTATTTGCAGTATTGGGCTATCATAAGTGATCTGTAACATACACATAATAACATATAGACATATTTGCATGTAATCTTGCCTGATGATATCCTTAGGACACATTCTTAGATCAGTAATTGCAGAGTCAAAGAAGATGCAGATTGCAGTTGTTCACATGCATTTCCACATTACATACCTGGAAAGCCATGGCAATTCACATCCTTGTCAACATGGCATATTGTCTTTTGTTTAAACCTGTAATAAACAGTGAGAATAATCTCGTTTATACTTTTATGTGATTTAGAAATATTTTATTTGCAAAACAAAAATAGCCCTCTCGTAGCTACATCATTCAGGCATAAAATGAGTAATTCTATGTTGGTCCTTGTTTCATTTTTGATACTGCTTATGATGCAAAATTTTGAAATTGTTAATGATTACAAATGGAGAACTTATATGTCTACTATAAATTCCACTTATTACTTACACAGTTAATATTTCAAGAATATTTACAGTCTCAGGTTTTGTATAGGAATTCTCAGTAGTTTTAGTCATTTTTCATATGCACTGTTTTTAATGGAACCGTGGTATAGAGAATCTTAAATTTCATACAATGAAAAAGCACATATGTTTGGAATGGGTTATACTGAGAATGTAATAATTTAATATAGGTATATTTGACTTGCAGGTAATATTTTTTCACTAAGTCAGTGACTAATGAAATCTCAACCAGGAAGTAGCCAGAAAGCTCCTTATTTCCCTCATTTCCGTTCTTGTCCGTGTCAGAAGTGGACAATAAAATGACTCAGGAGATGATCCCGCTGAAGTTAACCCAGTTCACCCGCCTCTTAGGTAGGAGAGTTCAGCTGGAGTGTGATGAAATGGTTTCGTCCAGTGGCTGAATCAGGAGGAGGAAGCAGTCCACGTTCCTTGGGTCTCTTTTAGTGCCTATTGGACTGTGTGCAGCTTGGAATCAGAGCCAGGAGAGGGAACAGGAGGGCCTGGGAACAATTCTCAGGAAGTAGCTGCTCTCCAGCATTGGCGGCTGGAAAATTCAAGATCTGATGTTTCTAAGCCCCCATGGACAGCTTAAAATCGATTCTGTGTCACCTTGTGACTGGGTGGATAACACAAGTCAGGGTCTCGTCACCACTAGTCTGAGCTCTAACTCTGGGAAACTGGCCTCAGAACCACCTTCTTTCACTGTCTGCTCCTTAGGTCTTTGCTGGGCAGACACCTGCAGCCCCACATAAGTAGCAGCGGAAGTGGTGGCTCTTCATTTATTCCGCCCACATGCATTGAACGCCTAGTGCATTTCACACTCAGCCCTCCAAGCTGGGGACTTAGGAGCAAACCCTCCCTAAATGGTCCCCGTCTTCATGGCACTTACACTCCGGCAGTGGAGACGTGCATCCATCAGATCATCACATTAATCATTAAAAGCCTGAAGCATGCCACAAAAGCAGACCACATAATGCCACAAGCTGGTGTAACGGGGGCCTAGCCTGGCCGAGTCCTGCTGAGCATAGCAAGTGGAAGAAAGTTGGCTGCAGGGGGCAGGCCACCCCAGAGAGCACCAAGCCAAGGATTGTGCATGTGCTGGACACTTAGGAAGCTTGCACATTCCAGAACAGCTTGTCGAGGATTATATCCCCCGGCCTGCAAGCACTTCATTGCTGAAGTACCGCTCCCTGTGGTAGTGGCCACGCAGGTGGCATTGCAGCTGACCGGTACCTTGGCTCTTGCTGTCTCAGGCGCAGTTTGACATCGCGGTGGCCAGTGAGATCATGGCAGTGCTGGCCCTGACCGACAGCCTCGCGGACATGAAGGAGCGGCTGGGAAGAATGGTGGTGGCCAGTGACAAAAACGGGCAGCCCGTGACAGCGGATGATTTGGTAAGTCTGTCTTAGAAGCTCCAGGGAGCTCGCTGCCCCTGTTCTTTTGCAGTCAAGAGGATGAAGATGTTCATCATCTTGTGTCAGTGGGTATAGTGGGAATTCAGAGAATTTCTGCACACATATTTTCCCCTTCACAATCCTGTCTGTCTTACAGCTTCATAATGTTCTCGGGGGGCATTTTCAATGTGCTTGTACCTGCCTGTCACCGAAGCAATGAAGCTTATTTCATGAGCCTTTCATGATTCTTTCTAGTTCTGACCTCTGCTCTGCCTGGGGTGGGGTTGTCCTCCTGCAGCCTGTGGCTTTTTTAGAAAGTGATCTATGCCTGTTGTAGATTGAGGGCAAATCACCTTTCCAAAGAAGGAGTGACTCCACCTTTATGAAAGGAAAGATTGAAAGTTGAAATTGGCACATTTTTGGCTCTAGTCTGCTCCCTGGACACCCTGGCGTGTTTCTGTCTTCGACTTGAGTTTCATATTATAAAGCAGCTCTCCCCCTTAATAATGCTAACTCAGGTAGCTTTCTTTCTTTTGAGTGGAATGATGCTTAGAAAGCTTTCTTGGCATCCTGGCACACCACCACCTTTCGTAGTGCCAATTGTAATTTGGTACGCTAATCTTTTGAGGGGGAGAGGATAATTAGATTTTTTTTTTTTAATGGAGGTACTGGGGATTGAACCCAGGACCTCATGCATGCTAAGCATGCACTCTGCCACAGAGCTATACCCTTCCCCCTCCTCTTCTTTTTAATAACCACCTTTACTGCTAACCCCCATCAGTGGTGTACCTGTTTCATTTGCTTGTGTTGTTCATAAGCACATACGTATGACAGAGGCCTATTGGACAGCTATTACTCTGGATTTAAGCTTACTTTCCCACATATTGAGTCATGTATCATACTGGGATCTTAAATGCACACTGATGATTGAAAAACTGTTGAGAAAAGCAGAAAGGCAAATTAATATTTTATTAATTCCAAGGGCTTGGATGTAATTTTAAACCTTTGCCAGAATGTCGTGATAACTTTTTCGCTACTTTTGAATAGAACTCTGCCTGCCTCATTAGTCTTGTCAAGTAAATCAAGTAGGTATGTTTGTATCGGCAGCCCATGGGATGCTTGGTATAAAGCTTAAAGGGGAAACCCAAATCCTGGTTGCTGTAAAAGTACTACTTTTTAAAAATTATCAACATCCCAATATTTCTGTCTAAACTAGCATATTATAGTTTGTATATTTCTCTGTATCCTCTTAATCTTGGTTATCAATAAACATGTGTCAGCAGTGGTTTGAAACTTAATCCACAAATATTATTTTCCTAAATTTATTGTTTTTATCTGTGATAAATATCTTGGATCTGGGAGGGGGGAAAAAACCCAAAGTTGACCCATGTTAGTTATGTTTTGCTTGTTTGCAAAGGTACTTAATTTCTTCAAATTGTGTTTCATGCGGTTGGAGCTGTCAGTAGCTCGTCTGCCATAGGAAACTGAGGGAGGATTTTAGGAGCTTTTAGCCTTTTATTTTTCTACTTTATAACTTGTGTTTGATTTGGTCAAAAGAATTTCTGTCTTATAATGAAAATCGGAATAGATGGCCCCTGAAAGTTTCACGTGAGGTGGTTGATTCTGATGTCCTCTGGAAGAGTATGTCCAAGCCCTCTCCGCTGGGGACTCGGGACTGAAATGGAGGGCAGAGCTTGTCGTGGACACGACCTCCCAGAGCTGCTTTATCTGGTGAGGGTTTCTTTGCATGTGTTTGATAACTGTCAGTGAGGGAGGAGCAGCCGAAGATGAGTTGTGTCTCGGAAAAATAATCAGGTGGTAACCTACCTGAGAGTCCCACGGAAATGCCTGCCTTCCTTCTCCCTTTAGTTTCTGGGAAGTAGATTTGACGGGGGTGGTTAAACCCGGAGAGCACAGAACAGTAGACAGACTGCTGCCTTCTTCCGCCTGCTCTGTTATGAAAAGGGAACTGATTGCTTAGAGCCCTTCCCGGCTGGCTGCTTTCACAGTAAGACATCTTAATATGTTTATAATAGGTAGGTTACAGTTCTTGCAATGTTTATTTTGTACAACAATGTAGAAATTACATTGGATTTTCTTAGAAATCTTCAATGGTTAAATATTCTAAAAATAGAAATTGATCGTATAAGAGAAACATTTAATATTGTTGGTGATGGAGGTGGAAGGAGAAGGCAATGGAGAGCTGAAGATTCTCTAGGTTCTCCCACCCGATCTGCTGGGATCTGTTGCATGCCGCTTCTATTTTTCAGGGCTATATTCCCATGCATTTTCTCATATTGTGGCCTTCAAGTAACTGGCTAGTTTGTTGGAAGATACTTGCCCAGTGCCTTTAGGAAAGGTGGAAGGGAGCTTTCCTGTGTGGCCTTCTTTGGCACCCTCTCCCCAGTAGTTCTCAGACCTGCTGTCTCTTCTCCTCCTCCTCCTTTCCAGAATGGGAGAGGAAGGTTCAAGAGAGAGCCCGACTCAAGCTTCATAGGATTAGAAGGAGGCAGCCACAGTCTGTGCACATGTGGCATCAGCTTCCTTCTAGGCAGACATAGCATGAGATTCGTAACCAGCCTTGTTTTCATTCTTCATCTGATTTCTCTGGGCAATAATGTAATCTCTGGTCATGAAAAATAACGTGCACGATTGCTGGAAAACACTTTCAGGCGAACTGAAAGATCTGCTTTATGGCAAGCATCTTCCCGATCAAGGAAGGTTTTGAAAAAAATGCAATGACTGCTACTACCCCATCAGCCTCACATCTGAAAATAGTTGGCATCCGTGCCGGCCAGTGGAGGAAAGATGGACAGAGGCAAGGGTATTGCGTCACCCGTAGCTCAGAGGTGAGGGCAGCCTTTGGGGCTACCCATGTGGGAGGCAGGCTGGTGAGATTCGAACTTGTGCAAATGATCTTTCGTCAATAATCCAAATAAGTTTTTTTTTTCCTCCCTTTCCTTTAGGGGGTGACAGGTGCTCTGACTGTTTTGATGAAAGATGCAATAAAACCAAATCTGATGCAGACCCTAGAAGTAAGTAGATATTCTTTTTGTAGAAGTTGTTGACAGAGTTGCATTCATTGGTTCGCTGTACCTCCTCACACGTGAGCATTTACAGCCAGTGTGAGCCCCGAGGAGCATCAGAGTAACTGTTTGGTCATCCAAAAAAAAAAAAAGGTTAAAAGTGTATTTATCAATTCTTTGATATGATTTGTCTCTTGACTAATGAAGTCCTAATTGACCAGAGTAGAAACTTAGAAATTCAGTGTCTAATATTTCAGTAAGTTGTTTGGCCACATTTATCCTGTTTACATGATTTTTTTAAAAATTGAAGTATAATTGATTTACAATGTTGTGTTTTTGGTGTACAGCATAGTGAGTCAATTTATTTATTTATATATATATATATATATTCTTTTTCATTATAGATTATCCCAGGCTATTCAATATAGCCTGTGCTATATAGTAGGTCCTTGTTGTTTATTCTGTATTTAGTAGTTTGTATACATGATTTTTTACATGATATTTTTTGATATAGCATCTCATAATCATTAGGTTTGGGGGAGGTTTTTGTTTTTGTTTTTTCTCCCGAGAAAAACAAATAGCAATTGCTGAGAAACGTTCTCCCGAAAAGTACACTGAATGCCCTTTGCCATCCTCTTGTCTTCATTGAACTTTACTCACCAAATATCTCTATTGTAGTCCGTTTTCTAGTCACATGTCTTGCTCATTGGATGTTGTAGTTGACTGATTTCTTCCTCCCAGCTAATGAGACCCCAGGATTTGGAAGTAAACAGGGAGGCAGTACCTGGGTTGGTACAAAGAGACAAGTGGGAGGATGGGGCTGGGACTGGGGAGACAGTGACGTATCCTAGGTGTTTTAACAGCTCTCTGGGCAGGAAGTCGCCGGGTTGCAGTGTTTGCCAGTTTCCACGGTGTAAATATCCCCACCTTGGCCAGTTCCTAGCTCCCTTCCGGATGTCACTGAACAAAGGAGTTGGGATGAGATGCCCACCAGCAGTGGTGCCAACAGGCTGTTTGTCCTCAAGCTGTGGTGGGACAAAAAGGGGGAGGGGGGACCAGAAGGCAGGTACATTGGGGGAAGACAGGTCAGAAAGACAAGTGGAATGGCCATCCGTTTATTCACTCACTCGGTTGATGGAAAGTTCGGTTTTGAGTGTGTGCTCTGCCATTTACTAACTGTGACTTTCAGCAAGTTTGTAAATACTCTCAGCCTCCATCTTCTCCATGTAAAATGCATAACAGTGACTAACTTAATGGGGTTATTGTGAAGATTCAGTGTTTATCTAACAGGTAGTGTGAGCAGGCTGCTTTGTAGTAGGTGCCTAGGACATGGACCCGAAGACCAAGGTCCCTGCCCTCTTGAAGCTTACACATTAGTGAAGACAAATGATAGACCTTTCTCTCCTGAACCTTGAGTTCCTTCCTCTTTCTGGATCATTCCATCAGCATGCAGACGTGCTCTGATAAAAGCCATCTTAAAACAAAACAAAACAGTTCCCAAACCCTCCTTATCCCCATCCACCTACCACTCCATTTCTCCGCTCCCCTTCACGGTGGGAGGTTATCATCTGTAACTGGGGTCCCCGCTTCCTTACCTCCCCTCTCTCCTCAAGAGCCTCAGCCTGACCCCAGGCTTCTCTTCTCCCAGCTGCTCCTGTCAGGTCAGTCTCTCCGTGTGACCAGGTCTTTGTTTCTCGGTTGGTGTCTGTGTGACCTCTCAGTGGGGCTGACACCGCTGACATCTCTTCCTTCTGGAGCTCTGGCTTCCCCGCAGGCATCCCCTGTCTCCTTTGCTGCCTTCTCAGCTTAGTCCTGAAATGTTGGAGGGCCTGAGCGCTCACATCTCCAGCTGCACTTCCCTCTAGTGTCAGCCGTGTGATGACCCTTGAACTCTGGTTCTGAATCTCCAGCCTCAGAATTTCAGCCTTGTAGGTGTGGTTACCAAGAGCCCCTAGGGTGGGTAAAAGGCACTTCAAACTTATGTATGAAAAAAAGCATCTTTGATTCTCAGCCACATCCTACTTCCTCCCAACTGTTTCATCCCCCAAACCTAGTCAGTGGTTCAAACCAAAAACCTAGGAATGGTCCTGGAGGTCCCTCCCTCTGCTCCCTCCCCATCTCAGCCCTGCAGAGACTTTCTCCAGGATGAGTCTCTGATCTATCCCCATCTCTCCAGCCTCAGCCACCAGCGTGTCCTCCTGCCCCATAGCAACAGCCTCCAAGATGGTCTTGCTGTTTCCACTTTCTTCCAAAATTCTTTCTCCACTCAGAGCCGGATATCTCTACTTAAATCAGGTCCTCTTGCCCTCCTGCTTAGAGTTCTTGGGTGGTTTACCCTTGTCCTCACTCTTCCCTGGAAATCCCACAGGATCTGGCCCCACCTCTCCCCTAACCCGTCCCTCATTCTCTCTGCCCTGGTCTGCTGCCCAGAACGCTCCTCCTGCTCTTCACCTGTCTGGTCCCTTCCCATCCCTCAGAACTCATGAACTTTAAATATCAGCTTCCTGGGGTCCCTCATTCCAGCAAAGCCCCAGACACTCTGCCCTGTCACCGTCTTGTCATTCTCTGCATGACACAAAATATTATCTGATTGTCCCTATTTCTTTGTTTGTTTACTGTATTTCTCCTCCCACCAGGATGAAAGCAGGGCTTTGCCCATCTTGTACACCACCGTGTCCCAGCTCCTAGAAAGTGCCTCACGCATATTAGGTGCCCAGTAAAATAATTACATGGATACTTATTATGTTTACTACATTGCTCCTAAAAATATATATTTGTTAAATAAATAACTGAATGAATGAGAAAAAATACATAATGAGATGTGATATTGCTTCCTCATAAGACTTCCCCCTCAAAAATAAACACACTGGGTGGGAGAGTATAGCTCAGCAGTAGAGCAAATGCTTAGCATGCATGAGGTCCTGAGTTCAATCCCCAGCACTTCTATTTAAAAAAAAAAAATACATAACTAAGACTAATTACCTGTCCCCACAAAGTAAATAAATAAAAAGAAACTACCACCAAAAAAAAAATATTATTACAATTATTAGGGATGATTAGCTTACTGTTTTAAATAATGATCTCTTAAATTAAAAATTACTTGCACCTTTAAGATATTTCTTACCCTAAAAGTCTTTTTCCTGTTAGTGAATGAATTAGTAGGTTGAGCTGCCCCTTAGCAGTTCTTACTGTACTTATATTCGTGTTTGTTTTTTCACTTAAGACATAAGTCATTTTGACATTACTTTAACAGGCAATGGGCATTGTTTGAAAAGTGAACACACCATTCAGTTAAAGTATCTGCATGTATGAGCTCTGCTGCCTGGGTCCTACATAGTCACTCCACATTAACCTGGCTAATTGGTGGCACTAGGAATTCAAATCAGAAAATGATCCCCAAGTCACTGCTCACTGTACAGATTGTGCTTTCGTGCTTGTGTTTGAACATGCTTGATTGTTAGTCCAAGAGGAGGCTCCCAAGGGCTCCGTGCTGCAGGTTGCCAGGAGACCAGTAGTTCTCAACCCTGGCTGCACCTTAGAATCTCCCAGAAGGATTTAAAGATGCTGATGCCAAGCTGTTCCCCAGACCAAGTGAACCTAGAATATCTGGCGGATATGGTCTGGGTTCCTGGGTCATTCTCATTTATAGCCAGGTGGAGAACATCCCTGTGGAAGACTTTTTAATTGAGAAGAGAGAGAATGAGAGATCTTCACATTTTACCGTGGGTTAGACGTAGGCAGTGTTGAGGGGAACACCCATGTGCTACAGTGTGCTGTCCAATATGGCAGCCACTGGCCACTTGTGGTTACTGCAATCTAAATTAGTTTATGTTAAATAAAATCTAAAATTTAGTGCTGCAGTCATACCAGTTGCATTTCTATTTATATGTTTATTGCTTTATTTTTATCAGCCACAGTTTAAGTGCTTAGTACCCATGTGTGGATGGTGGCTATTGTATTGGGGAGTGCAGATATAGAGTATTTTGAGCATTGCAGGAAATTCTTTTGGATAATGTTCTTTTGGACCTCTGATAAGCAATGAGCAGTTGAAGTGTTAATCTTATTAAATGTTTGAAAAGTCCATATGGAGACTATTCATAGCTTTGTCATCACAGAAACCGAGGTAGTTCCTGTTTTTACTTGTGTAAGTGTTCTGTGTATAAAATAAAGTATCGAACTCAGGATAGATATTTTTATGTCTTTGGATTAGTGATAGAATTTCTTAGGAGTATTAACTCAGCTTACTGCATTATGTAAGTACAAATGTCAGTTGAGTTTGTGAGTATTTGTGTCTTTGTGTTTGAATGTCTAACAATGACGTCCTAAGAATTTTTTTGTTTAAACCACATACTGGGAGTTTGAAAACCAGGGCTCTGATGCTGCTTTAGTGATTAATTTGCAATGTGGCCTTATTTAATTTTTAATTAAAATCAAAATGCTGCTGATCTAGTTCTTAGAACAGTTATCCCAGGAATCATAATGTGTTCATGCTGATCCAGCCACACCCTGTCACCTGTCTCCCTGGAAACCTGTGCTGGGTGCTGCTCGAACAGGTGGCCACGGTGAGGGCTGCAGTGTGTATAGTAGTGAAGCCAGCCAGCCACCCAGGGGTGGAGCCATCAACCTGGTCCTCTTTAAATTTTTCTCACTAGCTCCGCTAGCTTACCATAGGCAGCCACATCCTGGGGCATCCTAGGCTAGGAGGTGATGAAGACATTAAGATGTTTTAAATGGTATTTTCTTTAGGGTGCTTAAAATGTTTATCTGCACAGAAGTGAGAGACTACAGATAGATACCCAGATAGGTACACAGAGATCTAGACACGAAACATACTTGTATGCATTTCCATAAACAGGTGTGTTTGGGTTTCCTAGTCCCAGCTTTTATTTCCACAGACATTTATATGACCTTATCGGGATCCTGTGACTGTCCCTCCTGAGGACTTTGGAAGGAAACGTAAATAGAAAACTCGCAGAGTGGCTTTGATAAACTCTTTTTCACTCTCAGCGATGATTTTTCTTTCACTGCCTTTCTTCCTGCTTTTGTTCAGCTTTCTCAGCTTTGAAACATGTTCAGCTAACGGCTCATCCTGGTTCATGGGAACTTTCCATGGCTCCCAGGCCCCATCCCCTGCGTCACTCCCCGCCTCCCCCGTGTCAGCGTAAGGGCAGCCTGTATTTTCACAGGTGGAAACAAGGCTTCGTATACACAGACCCCAGTGGCCCTGGCTGGCTCTGAATAAAACCTGAACATTTTAATGCATGTGGATGAGTTTTTTTAGAAAGGGCTATAGTCTGTTCTCTTTGACAAAGGAAACGTATCGAAGTGAAAGTAGAAATGC
This sequence comes from Camelus dromedarius, assembly GCF_036321535.1. Lineage (NCBI taxonomy): Eukaryota > Metazoa > Chordata > Mammalia > Artiodactyla > Camelidae > Camelus > Camelus dromedarius. The sequence goes on along the minus strand of NC_087441.1, from coordinate 13,813,321 downwards.
ATATACGACAGATTTTTGTTAAAATAATTAAAATCTAAAAAATATTTTTAAGGTAAAAATTAAATAATTAAAATCTAAAGTTTTTGATAATTCCCTTATTTTTTCTTTTGCCTTTTTAGCAGTAATTACTCTAACATTTTACTATGAATGAAATTTTTCTTGTTACCAGATTTTGTCTTAATAATTACCAGATTTTTAACACGTAAGGTAAACAATGAGAAAGACAAAATTTTGAAAAATCAGTATAACAAGCTTATTGTAAATATAAAAGTGGCCTATGATAAAATTAATCCTCGTGTACTTGCTCTGGCACGATTCCCACAATTCATTTATTATGTTGATTTTATGATTACTTTAGATTTTTCTTGAATTATTTAATTTCTTAATGGGGAAAAGAAAAACATTTGACCAAGCCTTTGAAACAACCATCAGGGTTTAACTCCATTCTTTTAAAAATATAATGCAGAATATTATGAAATAAGGTGACTAGTTTATTTCTTGGTCCCTGAGGCAGCTAACACAGAGGCTTATCAAACTTATAGTGGGAAATTACCGATTCTCACAGCTTTTTAAAATGTGTTCTTCTGCTCCCACAGGGGACGCCTGTGTTTGTGCATGCTGGCCCCTTTGCCAACATTGCCCATGGCAACTCTTCTGTGTTAGCTGATAAAATTGCCCTGAAACTGGTTGGTGAAGAAGGATTTGTAGGTAAGTCACTTCCTTTAAACTTCGTTGTTGCAAAATATTGAAGAAATCCGAAAGATGATGCCTGGAACAGAGTGGGACCCATTCTGACTCAAAATACATTCTTTTAGGCCCACCTTTCAGAGATGGTCTCAGTACTGGAAAAGCCCTAAGGTCTGGTCTATGCTAATGACATGACATCATGGTTGGAACATAAATTCTGATGTCAGGTGCATTCAGGTTTGAATATAAGCTCTGACACTTGCTGGCCACATGACCTTGGGCACATTTTAATGACCTCTGAGCCTCAGTTTTCCTATCTGTAAAATGGTGATGTCTATTGTATCAAACCTTATAGAGTTATGGTGAAAACCAAATGAAATTATTTATTCATTCAGCAAATATTCATTGAGAACCTAACCCCACATGAGACATGTGACTCAGAGCTCTGTCTGCATGGTCAGCGAAGCAGACCTAGTCCTGCCCTCCTGGAGCATACTGTCGGGTGATGCGTGTCATTTCCTAGGAGAAAATGCTCATTAAACGTTACCCATTATTAGCAGTAATCGTACTACTAATCCCTTGAGATGAAATCAGCCTGCTCTTCCTCGAATCGCCGTATGCTTTTGTGGCCTAATAGAGGTAGACTCCCAACCATTAGCCTTGGGAATTTTAATTGGTAGGACTGCAGACTTTTTGTTGCTGTCAAATTCTTTTTGTGGTTCCTGCTTCTCTTTGGCTTTTGTTGGGTATTCTGGCCAGAAGGAGGGAGCAGCTACTACCATAGAGTTTGCTTGGTCTGCACCAGCCCAAGTGCCACCTGTAGTATTAAGGCTGTGAGAAAGCAAAAGACAAACAAACAAGGATTCATGGGATGGCACCTTTGCTTGACATCTGAGGGGTTATGGCAGCAGATTTTCACATGGCAGCAGGTCATTTCTATTCAGTGCGTGAGTGCCTGTAATCAAGTCTAGCAAATGCTTCCTTCACACTGGTTACTAGAAAAGATTCTCCTGGACAAAAGAACTTAGCTCTGCACTTTTATACTCAGCCATTACAAAGTTCACTCCGGGTCAGTGAGATGGTTGGAAGAGTTCCTTACAGACACAGTCAGGACCAAATGTGGATTTATATAGTTCACATCTCAAAGGTCTGTATTATGTACTCTTATGTACTTTACTGCCTCGGTAGCAAATCCACTTATGAGAGTGACTAGACATGCCATCTAAATGGATTTGCTCAATTGATCACAGCATAATTGTAGAGCTAATGGACAAGGAGGTTGGTAAGGGCCGGCGCTGAAAAGTTAGGTGCTGTGTGAAGTGCTGGTTCTAATGCACTGACTCCACAAATAGAAGAGCTTCTAGAAGAAAGCACTCTATTGTATGCTGACAGAGCTCTCTGCCTCTGTGCGATCCTTACTCTATCAACACATTTATAGAATATGTGTTACCGCAGCAAAGGATCTTAAAAGGTATATATGTTGGTGATGTATGCAAACCATGCCAGTTCCCTGGGTGACCTTGGACAAGCCATTAGCCACTCTGGGTGTGTCCCTTGTAGACATTCTCATCTGAAAAAACCAGAAACTGGACCAGAAGACAAACTGGATCTGGATAGGTAGCTGTGGACCCAGAGTTAGAAGCTGTGGAATCAGAACCCTAACTGGTATTATGACCTGAAGCAATTTTCTGAACTTCTCTAGGGCTCAGTGTCCTCTTTTGATAAAAGGAGACTATCTATGCTACAAAACTTTAACGAGTCATATCAAACGAGAAATTGCTTTGTAAACCTAGACTTCTTTTCATACCCTTGTCTACCACAGTGTCCCCCAAAGGCAGTGACACTGTCAAGCCTTTTCACTTGCTCTGCTGTAGCCTCACTCACTAGCCGGAGAAAAGTAGGGGCAGCTCTGCATCCTTCCCAGGGGGAGGCCGGGTGTGTGGTTGGCACATCCATTACTTTCTTTGAAGAAATCTTTTCCCAGCTTCCAAACTTGCATCCCCTTTGAAACCTCAAGGTGGCTCTTGGGGAATAAGGGATGCAAAAATGTATTTTCAAACATTTCCTTTGCATGTGTTGTTAGGTCAAGCATCACCCTCTGGCATGTGAGCATTCAGCATAGTTTGGGGGCTTCAAACGTAAGTGATTCCAAAAAAGCCCTATTTTAACATCCTTCTACAGAAATTAAATGCAGTAGTACAGGTTTACCTGAAGTCTGAGGGTGAGCTTGTGACCTTGGAAAAGACGTTGTGTATAGGAAACTCTCTTAAGAGAAAAAAGCTCAAACCTAAAAGAAAAAGATTGACAATTTGAGTTACATTAAAAAATAAATTGTTTATGATAAAAGATACAGGATTTAAAAAGCAAGTGACAGATTGGGAGGCAAATATTTTCAAGAATAATAGACAAATGACAATTATCAGAATATATAGTAGCCCACCGTGGACTAGATTGATTTAAAAAAATCATAATCCAATAGCAAAACTGGCAAAGAATTTGAAAGGTCATAGGTAACTCACAGAAGAAAGAGTGATTTGACAGCATTTCCGGTCAAACGAAAATATATTTAAGTCCTTTTGAGATAATTGATTTCAGTGCACATTTACTGAGCTTCTGCTATATGTCAAGTAATATAGAGAAGAAGCTGGAAATCTAAGATCATTAAGACACATTTCTTAGCCTCCAGTAATTTATAACGTGGTCTGAGAGACAAGCCCACGAACAGAATCTCAGTGGTGAGTACCATGCACTTATGAGAGTTAGTATCGTATTGATTAATGAGGAGCCTTAAAAGATGGTGGGCATCTCTTAGATAGAATTTTCTTCATATACTGGCTTGACGAAGGTACATTTCATCTAATTTTTTGTTCTGTCCCAACACACACAAAGAAGGTACTGTTTTGTCTACTCTGCAGTAATTACTCTAATGGAATCAGTATTCCATTTAAACTTAAAACAGAATGAAGTTTATTTAATTAATTGCATGAATTTGTTAGACTAGAGCAAAAGGTTTCATGAGGATTTGGAAGAAAGTGCTGTGGTCACTGTGATTTCTATTTCTCCTTTAGTCAGCCATCCTTATGGGAGTCCACTTGACTTCCATTTATTGCTGTAAAGGCAAACATTTCTTTGGCATCAAACTTCAGTCGTGTTATTTCTAAAAGAAGCATGTAAAGGAAAATAGCATAGAGTTTCTAGGTTTTAAGAAATGATCTCATATTGAAACTATTTGTAGAGATTTCAAACTTACACATGAACCTTGTTTTATTTTTAATTTGTTTTCTGTTCTCTTAATTTGGTTTTGATTGCAGTTCAGATGAATCCCTTGCCTTTGCTCTAGAATGCAGGGTCCACGTGTACATCTTTATAGCCAGCAGTTCTTAACCGACAGTCACCAGGCACCCCTCCCATAATTAAGTACAGAATTATATACTATGAGTATATATATTTAAAAAAAAAAAGGGGGGGAGAAAATCTCCACAGTTCTCACCAGATCCTCAAAGGGGATCATGACTCAAAAAAGCATCATCTCATAGCCTAATGGATGTCGTGTAAGCCCACTCACCTTACAGTGATCTCTGTGAAGCTTTAGTGGCTTTTGATGTCCCAACTACCTCTGGCATTTAGCATCCTCGTCCAAAGTCTAAGATGTCAAGAAGTTACCTAATTTATCCTGAGTCTTTCCCTTGCTGGCTGTAAAGAATCACACAGACCCAGGCTGGGCTCTCTGGGTGCTTCCTGGGTACATAGGGTAAACAAACAACGCAGCAGAAGGGGAAGATTAGACAAGTGCCCAATGATTTCATGCACGGAGCTTGGCCTTGAACATTCAGGAGTCGGATTTAGAGATCAGAACCAATAGCCGTGGCATTTCCAAGACAAACTGAGTAGGATTGGGAAACAAAGCCTTGTTAATATTTTCATTACAAATGCTCCCATTCTCTGAGCCATTCCCGAGCTCCAGACCTGTGCTAAAGCTGTTGTGCACATTCTCACTTGATCTTTAAACAGTTCTTTTCTGAGGAATGGGTGTTACTATCCCCATCTTACAGCTGATGTGACTGAAGCCCGAGATTATGACACATGTTCAGCATCCAGCCAGTCAGTGGTGAAGGATGCATCTTCCCGGCTCCCCTCACCCGGACCTAGACACATGATCCACCGGTCCTTCTGCCCACCGTGATTTCTAATCTCTCTTTACCTGGTTCCCATCCAGTCCCATTAAAAAATAATCAGTTTCAGATGGTCTGTCTGCAGCAGATGGTCAATTAGTGCCAATGTGATTACACTGTGCTGATACAGAACAGTGTGTGCCAACTGTAATGAAATACATTTGGTTCTTTTTCCCTCTTCTTCTTTTCTCCTTAGTACTTTACAAGATCTTTCTCTCAAATATATGCTAATTAAAGCTTATCTTACTGAGTCACACTCTCATTTCCTCACTCCCCTCGCCTGCGTCCTTTTGCAGACAGTTCCAGATCTTTCTTCTTGGGCTTCAGGGGACTCTTGTGTCTACACCCACTTACTAGCTTGTCCTCTTTTTTCCACTTTTATTGCCGTGACATTTTAAATATTCCTTCATTTTGGTAGAAGAGAACCAGACCAAATGAAACATTGCCATCACTTTATCCACCCTTAAGAAAAATCTGACGTCAAGTGGCCTTCCAGCTTACGAAGCTTTAATTCCCCCAGACCTCGGTCTGTTTACATTATTTAGAAAAGCTGGTCTCAGCCTGTGCTCCATTTCTGCTATGATATTACCCGTTTTTTCCTCTAGTGATTGTATTGTAATTAAATCAAGGAGCAGTAGTGCTGAATTGTTGGAGACGCTGGCTGAAGGTCACATGTTAACCTTCAGGGGAACTACTCATCACCAGTTGTGTTTTTAAACCCCTATAATCCGGATAGCTTAGTAAGAGAAGGTTGTTACTCATTGTCCCAGGAAGTCTGACTTCTCTTAATGCAGTTTTGGGCCTAATCTCATTCTCCCTTCACTCTCTGTTCTGGCCTTTATTCCGCCTCACCTTTGTCTTCCTATGTTTTTGTATAAAGTAGCCCTCTCTTCTTTCATTACTCAGTCTTCTACCCTTAAAAAAAAAAAAAGTGAAATAGTCCAAGTATACAGTATTCAGGAGAGTATTGTTAACATAAAACAATAAAATAGCCAGTTATTTTATCAGCAAAACAGGTTTATCTGGAGCAGCAAAGAATTGCAACTCGGGACATGCCACTATGGTGAACTACATGCAAGTCCAGTAAAGCAAAGGAGAGGAAACTGTTCTCTAGAAAGAAGGGGAAGTTGGGAGGGGCTGTTAAAAACAGAAAGGCCATTGGAGAAAACTGGGAGTTTGAGTGGCTTTTCATTGGCTGACAGTCTCACTGGCTGTGCTGTTGCCAGGCCAGCAGAAAATCTTTCTTCCTCCTCCTGGCAGTTATAAAATAGAGTCACTTCCTGCTGAAGATGCAAGGTACGTCTCCCCCTGTTCGGGTCTGTATTGACATAGAGTTGTATTTTGTACCTTCAGGCTCCCCAGCTCCATTTTAGTGAGGTTTCCCTTTACTAATTTTCACAGTATGCAGGTTAAAATAATAAACATCCATGTTCACACAACCCTGTTGTGTGAAAATTATAACCTATTGCTATGTGTCCTTTAGTTTTGTTTTTTGGTTTGTTTGGTTTTTTTTTTAAGTAAAACATTAGAGATAGAGTTGAGGACCCCGTGAGTCCCTCTCTGATCCATTCCCTTTATGCTTCTCTAGTAGAAGTCACTATCCTGATTTGGGGGGTTAACATTTGCAGGCGTGCTTTTGTACTTAGTTTATCACATAAGTCTGCAAAAGTTCTACAACAGAAATCCTCAAGCCTTCTCTTGTCATGACACGTCTTAGAGTCTCAGCAGTTTTTTCATCACACTTCAGGCCAAAAGAAATACCTGACACTCATTAAGTAGTTAGATCCAAACATCTTAATGGATATTCATGTTCTAACAACCTAGTAGCTGTCTGAAAAAGGAGTGCATATCAATCGAAAGAGGAAATAATACTTCACTCTTAAATAGCCAGCATAACTTATTAACAAGGTGTGTGTCCTTGTTGGGCACAGAACAACTTCTCAGTCCTTGGAATCACTTGACACTTCAAACCGCGTTTTTGGTTCTACATTGGTTTTCACCCAGTTCTTGCTTTTACTGCAGCAACTGCCTAGAATTTAGCTTTGCAAATCTATGATGTCACTGAAGGGAATGCAGCGTGAAAGTGTTCAAACAGTGAGCTGCCTCAGACAAGTAGATTGCAGTGTCCAACGGATGTCGAGTGGTGCCGAGTTTCCCTCCAAATTTTAAAATATCCCGAGGCTCCTCTGAGTTGGTTCACTGCTGGGCCTCAGGATGCTTCGACACGTACATTTACTGGCTGCATTGTGCTACAACAGAGGTCAGCAAATGTCTCCCATAAAGGGCAAGACAATAAATATTTTAGGCTTTGTGAGTCATAGCGTCTCTGTGCACTCTATTGCAAAAACAGCCATAGATTTTAAAAAATGAAGGCGACTATGTTCCAATAGATTTTATGTATGGACTTTTGGCATTTGAATTTCATCGTTGTCATGTGTGATGAAACATGCTTCTTCTGATTTTTTTTTACCAAGTGATTTTTTTTCTTTAAAAAAAATGATTGACAGGCCACATGAAGCCAGGAGGTATGCAGGCCAACCCCTGCTCTATAACTTGCTATTTTTGGTCAGTGTTAACATTCCTCTGTTAACCCAATAGCTGTGATCAAAAAGCTTCGCTTTGCCTGCAGCGTCTTCCTTGGCATGCACACAGCACATGTATTTGTGCCTTCTTCACTGAGGGGCATTTAGTTTAGAGTCCTTTCAGTGTTCTGTCCCAAATAATGCTACCCGGAACATTCTTGTTTATGTCTCTGAGAACATGTGCAAAGGTGTTTCTATGACCTGTGCCTTGGCGTGAGATTTGGGGGGTGATAAGGATGCTTTAGATCATCTTAGTAGATAAAGCCAAACTGTTCTTCAAAGTCATACCAATTTATATTACTAACCATCATTTATGAGATCTCTGATTCTCCACACTCTTCTCAACATCTGTATTGTTAGATTTTCAAAGTTGCCAATCTAGTGGTAGTGAAATGGTACTTTATTACAGTCGTGAGTGTAAGCATATTTACGGACACTTCAGAGCCCACTTTCTTTTGGGCTATGTATCTCTTTTTTATTAATTTATAACATCTTTTGTATGTTCTGAATATGAATCCTTTGCCATTCTGTTATAAATGTATTCTACTGTATATAGCTTACCTTTTCAATGTGTCTGTTGTAATTTTTTTTTCCTCTTTCCATCCCTTTTTCTTTATGATTTCAGCTTTTGGAATCATAAAGGTCGTCAATCTTGGTTCATAAAATGTTAGCGCTTACATTTAAGCCTTTAATCATCTCAGAATTTATGTTTATATATGGTGTCCCTTTTTCTTAAGCCATAAAATATGTGGAACTTTCCTTCCTCCATGATTCTTTCAGAGGTGCATGTCAACTCCGGCCCTAAAAAAGGGCTGAGAAGCCTCAAGAGAGCTAAATGAGTGCTCAAGGCCAGTACATGTGCTGGTCAGCTGTTGGCTTTGGGACCTCTGCCTCAGGAACAGCTTTTAAGTTCATTTTCCCTGGCACTCTGTCTCCCCAAGGAAGCGGAGCGTAAGGGACGCATGCTTGTCACTGCAGAAATGCGAGCTTTTCTTCTAGCAGGGTTCCAAGCGTCATCTCAGCCCGACCCTTCCTGTTGATCCTGAGCTTTGCTCACCAGTGATCCCTGGTCTTTCTGGAAAAGTAAAGGACACTATTCTTACTGCGTATGTTGCTCTTATGTTGTCTAGTTCCGAGTATTTCTCATAAAAGATCCCTTGGAACTTTGAAAAGAAAGGGTTTTATTTTATGATCAGATTCCACATTGTCTTTACTTTTCTCTTTTTTTCAAGACAGTTTGAATAGAATTTGTTGACCTTTTCCTGGAATACTTTCAGTTTATCCCTTGTTTATATTGCTAATATGTTCATTAAATATGAATTAATCCTGAAATGTTTTTGAGGTAAGGAAGAAAGAACTTCACAAGTAGCGATAACAGGCGGTAAAGGCCTTTCATTATGATCTGGCTCAGCAGAAAAAGGAGCACGTGATGATGGCAATTGTCTAGAATTATTTTTCAGAAGAAAAAACAAAACCGAGTATTAAGTAACTGTAGAACTTGATGTAATAAGGTAACAGACTTTTAAATTAGAAGCCTTTTTTTTTTAATTGAAGTATATAATCAGTTTACAATGTTGTGTCAATTTCTGGTGTACAGCACAATACTTCAGTCATACATATACATGCATATATTCATTTTCATATTGTTTTTCATTATAGGTTTCTACAAGATACTGAATATAGTCCCCTGTGCTATACAATATAAACTTGTTATTTACCTATTTTATATATAGTAGTTAGTATCTGCAAATCTCGAACTCCCAATTTATTCCTTCCCATCCACTAACCCCTCCCCCATTAACCATAAATTTGTTTTCTATGTCTATGAGTCTTTTTCTGTTTTGTAAATAAGTTTATTTGTCTTTTTTTTTTAGATTCCTCATATAAATAATATCATATGGTATTTTTCTTTCTCTTTCTGGCTTCACTTAAAATGACAGTCTCTAGGTCCATCCATGTTGCTGCAAATGGCATTATTTTATTATTTCTATGACTGAGTAGTATTCCATTGTATAAATATACCAGAACTTCTTTATCCAGTCATCTGTCAGTGGACATTTAGGCTGTTTCCATGTCTTGGCTATTGTAAATAGTGCTGCTATGAACATTGGGGTGCATGTATCTTTTCAAATTAAGGTTCCCTCTGGATATATGCCCAGGAGTGGGATTGTTGGATCATATGGTAAGTCTGTTTTTGCTCTTTTGAGGAATCTCCATACTATTTTCCATTGTGGCTGCACCAAACTACATTCTCACCAACGGTGTAGGAAAGTTTCCTTTTCTCCATACCCTCTCCAGCGTTTATTTTTTGTGGATTTTTGAATGATGGCCATTCTGACTGGTGTGAGGTTATACTTCATTGTAGTTTTGATTTTTATTTCTCTGATAATTAGCGATATTGAGCATTTTTTCATGTGCCTATTGGCCATTTGTGTGTCTTTATTGGAGAATTGCTTGTTTAGGTCTTCTGCCCATTTTAGAAGCCTAGTTTCCATTTGTTTTTCTCTGTGGTGCTTTTGGGATAGGAAATCATTAGAAGTCATGCCCCGCTGCCCACCCCGCCCCCCCGATTCCAACTTCTCTGCCTTCCCACCGAAAGTGCCCACCATCCTGAATTTGGGTTATTGATGTTTAGGTTTTTTAGTGATTGTTGCTAACTTACATATATTCTTTTGTATATATCAACTATTTTCATACACTTTTAAAAAACTTAGGAATAGTATTTCTTAATTACAGGTCACCAGAGCTTTACAACCTGATCTTCCAGTGCTCCAGAGGATTTTAGTTAGAATAATACTAAGTTAGACTGATTTGGGGGGGAGGGTTCATTCTGATGCCCCTCTGGTTTATTGGTCATTTTCTGCTATAATACTGAAAACCCAGGTAATAGAGATGATTTTCCTCAGAGCAGTCACACGTGTTAGTTTGCAGGCTTCAACCATCTAGATTTGAACTGCTCTCTGCTGTGCCCTGGGGGTGACCTTGGGTAGGTCGCATAACCTCCCCACATCTTAGTTTCTCCTTATCTAAATCAAGGCTTGTTCTCAGACTGAAGTGCAGTCATTCTGGAAAAAGCACAGACTCTGGCCCCAAACAGCGGACGCCAACTGCTGTTACCAGCTTAAGATGCTAGGGGTCAAACCTTCACAAACATTAATGCATCCTTTCAAATGAAGACTATCTGTGTCCTGATGATAGAAAACACAACTGTTCTGTTGCCTTGGGGAACACACCTAAGAAAACCGGTATGATTTATGTCAGAGAATGTTTTCTGGGAGTTTTATGGTGTCATGTCTTATATTGAAGTCTTTAAGCAATTTTGAGTTTATTTTTGTGTACAGTGTGAGGGAGTGTTCTAATTTCATTGATTTGCATGTGGCTGTCCACCTTTCCCAACATGATTTGCTGAAGAGACTCTTTTTTCCATAGTATATTCTTGCCTCTTTTGTCTAAGATTCATTGACCATAGGTGTGTGGGTTTATTTCTGGGCTCTCTGTCCTGTTCTGTTGATCCGTACATTTGTTTTTGTGCCAGTACCATACTGTTTTGATTACTGTAGCTTTGTAGTAGTGTCTGAAGTCTGGGAGGGTTATGCCTCCAGCTCTGTTCTTTTCCTTCAGGATTGCTTTGGCAATTCTGGGTCTTTTATGGTTCCATACAAATTTTAGGATTATTTGTTCTAGTTCTATGAAAAATGCCCTGGGTAATTTGATAGGGATTGCATTAAATCTGTAGATTGCTTTGGGTAATATGGCCAGTTTAACAATATTAATTCTTCCAATCCAAGAGCATGAGATAGCTTTCCTCTTTGAACCATCTTAAGTTTCCTTTATTGATATGTTATAATTCTCAGGATGGGTTATTCCTATGTGGGTTTTTTGGGGGTTTTTTTCTTTGATGCAATACTAAAAGGGCTTTTTTTTAACTTTCCCTTTCTGTTATTTCATTGTTATTATAAAGAAATGCAACAGACTTCTGTATGTTAATCTTGTATTGTGCTACCTTGACAAATTATTATCAGTTCTAGTAGTTTTTGTGTGGGTTTTCTGTATATAGTATCATGTCATCTGCAAATAGTGACAGTTTTATCTCTTCCCTTCCAATTTGGATTCCTTTTACTTCTTTTTCTTGTCTGATTGCTGGCAAGGACTTCCAAGACTGTGTAGAATAGAAGTGGTGGGAGTGAGCGTCCTTGTCTTATTCCAGATTTTAGCGGGAAAACTTTCAGCTTTTCACCATTGAGTATTATGTTGGCTGTGAGTCTGTCATAAATAGCTTTTATTACGTTGAGATGTGCTCCCACTGTACCCACTTTGGTAAGAGTTTTTATCATGAATGGATGTTGAGTTTTATCAGATGCTTTTTCAGCATCTGTTGAGGTGATCAGGTGGTTTTTGGCTTTTCTTTGGTTGATGTAGTGTATCACATTGATTTGTGTATGTTGAACCATCTTTATGACCATGAGATGACTCCATCTTAATCCCAGTGTATGATCTTTTTTATGTGTTGTTGGATTCGGTTTGCTAATATATTGTTGAGAATTTTTGCATCTATGGTTATCAGAGATATTGGCCTGTAGTTTTCTTTTTTGGTATTATCACTGGTTTTGGTATCAAGGTGATGGTGGCTTCATAGAAGGACTTCGGGAGTGTTCCCTTCTCTTCAGTCCTGCCCCTCCCTTTGCATGCGTTAACAATGGGGCTTTTAATGGCAGACTCAGGCTCCATTGCACACACTCCCAGTTGTGGTCCGTACCACATTCCAGCCCCTTCAGGCTGTCTCCGCACAGCCAACCCCAGCCCTCTCCCTAAGCCTTTCCTCTGAAGCCACCTAGCCCCCGAGTGCTCCAGCAGCCCCTCAGGCTGGGGTGCAGCGAGGTAACACAAACCCTCAGTGCTGGTGCCTGATCTGCCTGCCATAAACCAGCTGCTATACTTTCTCCTCCGAGCCCCAGCGAATCTCCCTGCAGGTGATGGGGCTTCCCAGGGTGAGGGAACCTTTCCTCCTTCACAGCTCCCTCCCAGGGCCACAGGTCCCCACCCTGATTCTTTTTGTTTGTTTTTCCGTCCTACCTGGTTACATGGTGATCTTTCTTGTCGTTTTGATTGTATGAGATCTACCAGAGCTCAGCAGGTATTCTGTGGGAATTGTTCCACACGTAGATGTATTTCTGATGTATTTATGGGAGGAGGTGAGCTCCACGTCCTTCTATTCCATCTTGATCTGGAAGTTTTAAAGTTCCATTTTCAAGTAACTTTATTTTGTATTTAGGATATTTTAGGTTTGTGATTATTTTTTTTCAGTTCTTATATATCCCATTACTGAAGTTTTACATAGTCATTAAAGAAAATTTAGGAAGTGCAGTAAGTTCAGATGACATTCATAAGCTCATCATATGAAGAAAACCAGTGTAGTTTTTGTCTCACCCAACCCGTTCCTTTCTCTCCCCACCTTCACCTTCCTCTCTCATTTTCTTTTTCGTCTGTGCCTAGGACTTCCCCTCCCCCTTTAGTCATAGCATGAGTGTTTTTTTTATTGATTGTATAATAATTCCATTATAAAAATGAATTTTCTTAACAATTCCCTGTATTTACAGGTTATTTAGTTGTTTTCCACTTTATTATCATGTGGTCAGTGAACATCTTAGCACATTATGGATTTTTTTCTCTTTATTTTGTTCTTTTTCCTTAGGATAGATTCATAGAAAATGGAGTTATTGGATGGTATACAAACATTTTTAAGGTTTATGAAACATGAACATTTCCAGATTGTACAATCTTGTCTTATAGGCCTACTAAATCTTACTTGGTTTGAAAGTAATCATAATGGGGAAAAAATTAGGACCTGCAGAGTTGCCCAGCTTGAGTAATAATAGCCTAGGTCGGCCTTTTGTTCATCTCCAAATATTTCTTTCTTTCTTGTTTTCAAAATCTATTTCAAAGTACACATAAAACATAAAATAAAGAACTTAATGTGTTGTTGTAAGCACACGTGAAGTCATTACCCAGGTCAAGAAATAGAACACTGCCAGCTTCCTAGAGCTGCTCTCCCTTCTGGTTCCCGATCTCAGAGAGAAAGCTTTTAACATTTCACTTCAAGTATGTTTGCTGAAGGTTTGTTTTCTGGAACAGGGTCGAATACCAGCCCCATTCCTTACCAGCTGTGACTTTGGACAAATTCCGTAGCCTAATGTGTTCTCAAACTCAGCATACCCATTACCTCTTTTAACACCCAACACTTGACTATCCTGAAGTACAACTCAGGTACTATAACCTACATATAATTTCAAAAAACAACGTAATGCGTTAGCTGTGTAAGTATTTTACGGTAACAATATTTATTTCAGTATGTACTGATTAGGAGATCTATTTCAACTTCCCTAGAAGATTTTCTGAGCGGTCCAGTGCTTGCACACACATGAGAATTGGTACATGGGACTGCACGAGTGCAGAAGGGTCAGGGGTGTTTCGGCACCTCACATATCACAAGTGGTTATTGGCACTGGTGATGTGATGTTTCTGAAAAACCGAACATCTCTTGGCAAAGTTCCAGAGAAAATAAAATTAACCTTCCCTCAACGTGCATGCTTGTTTGCATTCCTTAAAAATTCGGTACATGTTGATAGCTTGATTTTGAGTGTTTACGTAAAACAGATTGGGGGTGGGCTCTAGGTTCATCTAATCATAAACAGGTTTTCCAACTACAAGACGGGAGGGAAGATCATGTTGGGCAGAGAGCACATCTTTGTGGGACTCTTCTGTATCCTGTATCCTGGGTCTTCAGTATCTTGGCCCCACCCTCCAAATGCCAACAGCTCCTCCCAGTCCCTGAGCCAACCAGATATCCCCTAGGGTGCTATCCACTGGGAGCTGACAGCCCCTCCCTGCCCCAGTTCTCTTGTCTGTAAAGCTGGGGAAAATAACATGACCTAACATATAAAGCAACTTTACAGAAATGATGCATATAAAGCACATGCAGTTCCTGGCATAGATGAGTTTACCTTTCCTCTTGAGGACCTGCTGTGTGCTGGGCATCCTGCTGGGTGCTTTCTACGTGTTTTTATATATATATATATATATATATATATATATATTTACGTGTGTTATACCAGCCCTAGTAGGTAGCTCCAGAGTATCTCCCCACCCAATCCCATTTTACAGATGAGGAAACTGAGCATCCGAGTGAGTTAGTAATTCCCCAAAGCAAACAGCTAGTGCAAGGGGGGAGCAGAGATTTGAGCCTAAGCCCCGGCCCCAAGCCTTTGCTCTGAGCACTGTGCTTTGCTACTTCCTAAATGCCTCTCTCATTCCATATCATCATCCCATAGCCCTGTGCAGAGCGCATCACTGGCACTAAATAAATGGTTTGTTTAATGAAAAATTAATAATACACACAAGTTTACTGAATAACTTCTCTACTTGTAAACATGTCTGAATTTCCTCTCCGCTTTTTATGGTGAACATCAGCATATTTGCTCTGTGGTTTTTTGAGACAGTAGTTAAATAAAGTAATTAAAAGGGTAAACAGTTTGGAAAGGAGTTTTGAACTTTAGGAATGTCTAACTTGACACTGGCTGTTTCTTTGTGTGCTGCAAGATGCAAATTTATTTTCAGTGAGATATCTAGCCTGTCCCTACTTATGATCTCTGTATATTCTGAATAATATGCTCATAATGTAGTTCTGCTCACCATCGTAAAATGTGCGGTTAAAATAAGACCCTGTCAAAACACTGTCTTACAGGCATCAGTGCTATGAAAGTTAACATAAAATGATTCAAAAATGCATAGGCTTTTTGAGGATCAAAAATAAAAATATCCACTGTGCAGTGACTTTTAAATTTATATTCTGTGGCTGCTAAACCCCACCTTGGCTGTGAACTTTCAGCCTGAGGATGCTGAAAAGAACCCAGTAACCCTCTCCGAGTATATAAATTGTAGCTTAGAAAATAGATGTGAAGTTATTTTTAAGCTTTTAGCAATGTTTGATATATAACGTTCGTGCTCTTCTAATACAAAGAAAACAATAGAATTTTGAATACGGAACATAAGGAAACTGGCCATCACTGAAGGAATGGCGTATCATTGCATGGACCTCTCTACCTTTCTGAGGAGGGAAATAAATTTGGATTATTAGGGCTTTCTGAAAGTCTCAACTTCTTGCTAGCTTCAACCATAAATGTTCTTTGAGCCATTAATGCTTTGATACAAGTAATACCCATTTTAAAAACTACCCGAGTTTTAAAAGGAGTAAGCCACAAAGTGCTTGGGTATCCAGTTCAAAATAAAATGGAGTAAAGAAGTAACTCACAATCAGCATCATATTAAACAGTGAAGCCTCACGCCACATGAATGTATTCAAGCCATGACAAGAATGTTTATGATGATCACCATTCATCATTATTCTGGAAATACTAGCCATTGTAATAAAACAAGAACAATAAGAAAGTATAAATATTGGAAAGAAGTGACCAATTTTCCACTATTTATATACAGCATGATTGTATAACTAAAAAGCTCAAGGAATTTATTTTAAGTAGTAAAGGTTTTGGTTGGACATTTGGATGCAATGTGAATATACAATAGTTTTTCTTTATATCAGCAATAAACAGATACTGCAAAGGGGGAAATATCCTATTCATATGTGTCCCCTGGCTATAAAATGCCTAGAGATAAATGTAACAAGAAATGAGCATATAGAATGAAAAGTGTAAAATTTCATTGAAAGACACAGAGCAAGACTCTTGAATCTAAATCACTGGTGAGACGCACACCATGTTCTTGAATGGGAATAATCAGTATTAATCATCATTCCTCTGACAAACTAATGTGCAAATTTCTATGAAATTACTGTGCTCTACCGTGCCATGCTGTACTGTACCATAGTGTATAGTCATGTTGAGGAAGGGAAAAATTTCCCTCTGCCCCTGTAGGTTTTTCTGGCTGGCCTAATAATGAAATAGACATGAGACAGATTAACAGGAGAAAAACCAACTTTAATTATGTGCATACTATCAAAACGTAAGAGATTCTAAAGACCATCAGGTAAAATGAGGCGTATGTGTCATCCTGGACTAAGGAGAGGCAGGTGGGGGTCTGAGACTTCAGGGAAGGAAGGCAATTCACAGGAAGATGAAAAAGCAGATGTTTGCTGGGTTATGCAAAGACATGGGGACACAGAGAGGACTTTGGTCTTGAGGGCCCTCCACCACACCTAGCCCATATTCTTTATGTTAATTAGTCATTCTCTGGTGATCTCTTCCTGAACCAGTCCCTTTATCTAAATTTTTCTAGGCAGTTGAAGAAATAAAAAGAAAGAATTCTTGAGTCTTCTGTTTTTTTAGGAATAATGAACATAGAATAATCCTCGTGCCAAAGACACACATTTTGGGGTGGCATGTCAAAATAAGATAATACTGCCATAACAATAAAGAGGGATAAACAAAACTGATATCAAAAGAACACCCCAGAGTGTCCTTAATTAGACTTATTCCATCATATGTAAGAATTAATAATTGGATAAAATGACATTTCAAATCAGTGACCAATGGATGTGTTACTGATTAAATGATATTCAGACATTTGGTTATTAATTTTGTTGTTTTTTTTTACTTTTTTAAAAGCTCTTTATTTATTTACTGGTGTTATTTCTGCAAATGGCATTTCTTTTTTATTGAAGTATAGTCAGTTACAATATGTCAGTTTCTGGTGTACAGCATAATGTTTCAATCATACATATGCATACATATATTGATTTTCACATTCTTTTTCATGGTTATTAATTTTGAAACATAAACTTTAGAGCCCTGTGTCACAATATATTCAAAATAAAGATAGATTAAATTTTTAATGTGAAAGTTAAAACCTAAAGCTTTAAGGGAAAAAAAATATGGTATTACTGGTGTAACATCAGTGTTATTAAAAAGAATAGACATGTATGGAACTTGGAAAGAAGTTCAAGATATACAAAGTAAAAGAAACCAAGTTGCCAAATAATATTTACAATATATTTATTGTATTTTAAAAATTATGAAGTAAGTATCTATATGCAATGAAAAGATATATAAGAAGTATATCAAATGATTACTTTTTTTTCATCTGTGGGAAATGGGGTCATGGTAAATTTCACTTTATTCTTTACGCATTTTGGTATTCATGAAATTTTTACAATTAGTGTCTTATACTATTGTGATTTTTTTTTAAAGGAAAAATTGTCTTAAAATCTGAAGTTATTTGACATGCAGAGTCAGAGAGGAATGAATTCTAAGCAGAGTGCATAAAACGAACAAATGCATGTGGACGGGAAGGCATTGTTGGGTCCAAGGAGGGTTTAGCTGGAGTATAAGACATGTGGGGAAGATGAATTTCATGGTTGAATGCAGTCATTTGGTGGGGAGTAAACGCTGATCTGAAATTTTATGCTTTCAATGACTGGTCGAGATAAATTGACAATTTTAAAATAGTGGTTCCATTAAGACTCCCTTGAGAAGATGGCAGTTGAGGGAAGTTTTGAAGAAAGGTTAGGAATAGTCTAGTAAAGCAGAACAGAGGGGAGACAGGTTGGTATGTGTTCAGGGAATCACCCTAGTTCAGTTAGCTGAGATATGGCAGAAGAAATAGATTGGAGGTATATTTTCAATGTCCTTAGAAGTCACAGAGAAGAGCGTAAAGTTTCTGATCCATGAGGACCTCCAGAATGATTTTGTAGAGTTATTGTTACCAAGACTTCACTTGAAAATGGAGTTTCTTTCCAAAGTGCCCGCCTCTCATCAGATAAGTCATTCCACCTTCCTGAAGAGAGTAAGTGAGGGGAGGGAGAGGTCAAAGGCTTATCTAATGCTCCCCCCACCTCTGCCCCCCAGAAAAGGACTCAGTTAGTCCGCAGTAAGAGAGTTGGGTATTATAGAACCAGCATTACTGCTCCTGGACATTTACACGAGGTAAGATCTCAGAAACACAACGCTGAGTGAAAAGGCAGATAGAGGAACTGTAAATACAGTCTAACACATTTGGAAAACATACAGGCGGCACTGTATTTTGTTTATGCCTTTGGACTTGTGTAAAAAGAATGAAAACATAGCCTGGGTAAGCACCACGTTAATAAGAATTGTTGACTATGGGAAGAAGGGAGCGAGCTGAACTGGGCACCCACATGTGAGGGTAGACTTCAACGCTGCCTGCACTGTGTTACTTCTTTGTAAAATGACAGTAAGCAGTTGTGGCAGAATTTTAACATTATTCATGTTATGCATGGAGTAGGGAGAAGAAGGAAATATGGGTTGAAATTTAGGAGAGAGGCTGAGGCTAGAGGCATCGATTGGCAGTTATCGTTAGTATGTGGTCAAGTCTTTACTTTTTTTAGCACGAAATCTGGACATTAATAGTCATGGGTCTATATTTCGTGGGTCAGGGGTTTTACGTTACTTTCCAGCAGGAGTGGTGGTTGTATGTAGCCAACCATCCATGCCCTTTCATTTCCCTTGGGATGGGAGGTAGAGATGTGAACAGTAGCTGATTTGAGGGATGAGGCAGACTGAGCCCTGGTAAGACCTCTCTCTGCAACTGGGAGAAATGAACAAGACTGTGAGATTTCTCGGTGGTTCCCCTTGTAGCCTGCTCTCCAGGGGCACTGAGGATGGCTTATTCATCCACTAAATGCTCCTTCTTCCCCACTGAGGTGTTCAGTTATGTCCTAATGAATGAGGTGGGGGTTTTTTTTATTAATTTTTTCATATATTAAAGTGTTTATGCACACAAACACTCTGAATTTTAGACACCAGCAATCTGAGTACCTTCTTTTGATCCTCACCCCACCCTCATCTTGTTTAATCCTTTTTTGTTTGTTTTATAAAATTGCATGAATGTTTTGGTTGACTGGATTGTGTTTACTTTTTAATGTCAGGCAATAATTTCATGACAAATTCTAAAAATATGTAGAACTATAAAAATTGGGGTTTTTTTTTTCGGTCTTCAAAAAACATTTGTTTGTTTAGCACATATACAAAGGAGATAGAATTTAGAGGGAGAACAGTTCCTGAAGTCAGATGAGCAGGAGTCATACATATATATCCTTTTCTCTGCAAACTGACGTACATACTGGTATCTGATGTCTTGATTTAAATCCGTGTCTGGAGCTTTTGACTAGACCCTCCCTCACTTACCCTCAGTGACATAGCTTTGGGGCATCTATGGAAGAGTTAAGGCCACATCTCAGCCTCCGAAATTTTAGCTTTTTCATCAGCAAAACTTGGAGCAAATCTCACATCTTTTCTAAATTAGAAATGTAACCTTGACTTCAGTCCCAGAGTTACTATTGTACAGAGAAAGAAAACACTGCATAATGCTCAAATTATGTGCAAACCGGGAGGGAGGGTACAGCTCAAGTGGTAGAGTGCATGCTTAGCATGCATGAGGTCCGGGGGTTAATCCCAGTACCTCCTCTAAGAATAAATAAATAAGTAAACCTAATTACCTCCCCCTACTCCCCCCCCCCCAAAATCAGCATCTATGTGCAAACTGAAATGATAGAAGTGAAAACTGCTATCATTAATTGGGGCTTGTCTAATGTAGTGTCCGTACCAGACACACTGAAGGAAACATGGAAAGAAGGACTGTCTAGACCGTTCCTGCCTCCACGCCCCAAAATAGAGCCTCTGGAGCAATGAGAGTAATGTCGCACCTGTGCCCCTAAATAAAATGATAATGGCTGAGAACACTGAGCTCAGGGCCATCATTCCTTGTGAGCTACCTGTG
Source organism: Camelus dromedarius (assembly GCF_036321535.1). NCBI lineage: Eukaryota > Metazoa > Chordata > Mammalia > Artiodactyla > Camelidae > Camelus > Camelus dromedarius. The sequence continues at coordinate 13,793,130 of NC_087441.1, read as the reverse complement.
CTGTTCATACCAATGTTGAGCAGAATGGGGCCGAGCTTGAATAATCATTTTAAAAACCCATAGGGCTAGACATGACTGTAAAACCAGCCAGCCCATCTCATCCCTTCCTAGATAAGAAATCTGCAAAGTAGAGTCTAGGCCAGTGGCTCTTGGATGTTTTGACTGAAACCCAGAGCATAAAATACATTTTATATTACAAAATGCATATGTGTGCAAAAATGGAATCAATGTCTCAGGAAACAAGACTACTTTCTCTTATCATATGTAATGTATCCTAATATTTCCTATCCTATTTCTTTCCTTTTTTTTCTTTTTTTAATTCTGGTTGAAACCCAGTAAATTGGTTTGTGAAACACTAATGGGTCTCCACTTTGACTTCAAAAATCCCTGCTCTGCCTGATCTTATTAAAGACGTTGCAGAATCATCCAACTTTCAAGTTTAGGATGTTTCCCTTCTGTCTCGGTTTCTTTTTCTGTAATAGAAGTTGTCATACTAGGAATGCTGGTAGATTTAATTAGTTTTCAAACTCGAGAATCTTGGTTTCCCTTGCTGGGTTTCCTACACTCATAGCAGAAGCTAACATAGGTTTTTGATGTTGGGTTTTTTTTTCTGGGAATCTTTAAGACAAAATACATTTGCCTTTTGACATTTATACTTTTTTCCTCCCTGGGTTGGTTTTCATAAACTGCTTGATGAAAAATGGTCTATTTCATCTTTCCATTATTTTAGGTTAAGGCATGTTATTAGCAGAGCCTTTTGGAATTGGTTTCAAGTTATTTCCTGGTATCCAGCTCTCGAAAGCTCCAGGGGAACAGCTCCGCCCCCTGTGATCATCCAGAAATCCGGGCATCTAGCCAGAACTTTGGGACACCACTCTTTGCTAAAAATGGAAGGGTTAAAACCCTGGTCACTGCATTGCCATTGTACAAATGCTCATGATCTCTACAAGAATATGGGAACTATTTGGATCATAGATTTATGAATTTAATTCAGTTGGATTTTCATAGGGAGGTTAAAAAAAAATAACATGTATGATTTAATTTTCATCTAAACTCCCCTCTCCCCAAATCAGTGTTCACTTTGATCAAAATCATTTTGCGAAACAAGATGATTAACAGTGGGTTCAAATCATGTGAACCAAGTGTCTGTACCCAATTCTTTGGAGGAAGGAAATTCTGGGCCCTGATACCAAAGTGCATCTGAATGACATTACTCATGTTTTCAAAGGTTTTATTCCTACCAGAAACGTATGGTTCAAGTGGACCTGTGTCCCCTGTGTACTTCGCTTATCCTCTCTTTCCTTTTCCCCGTGTATATCCCCAGTCATTTTCTCACACGTTCCACACGACTACCAGACTTCCCCTCATGTGTGTCAGCGCTGCCATCACCAAAACACTAAGAGGAAAGGCACATGCTAGTATTAGGTATTTTTTTTTCTTTTTTTACTGGTTTCTTCTTTCCAATGTGTGCCCTGGTGAATCCGTATACCTGATGGAAATTTGCCCCTGAGACATTTAATAAAACCAAAGAGGATCCTCAATCAAATAGACAAATCCGAAAGAGCAGAAAGGACTGAATTTTTTGTAAAATTTCACAGACTTAAGATGAGTTGGATCCTCAAAATTAATACGTTCTAAATCTGGAGGAACAGTACGGCGCTCCTCTTGTCATTTACTGATTCATCCTGGTTTGTTTAGTCTCCTTCTAGTCGCTGAAAAAATAATTAAAATCTTCAAAGGCCAGTCCACCTTGAGCTCCAGTTCAGATTGCATGTGCTTCTGTGACTGTGAACTCTACTTTCCCCGAGTTGGTCTGCAGACAGCTGCAGTGAATAGCCGTGTTTACATAGCGCAGAAGAAGGCAGTTTGGAGAGTCCAATTTCCATTTTCTTTAGCGTTGTTCACGAGTTATAGCCCCCAGTGCTTCGGAGCGAAGCCTAGTCCACCATGTACCTTACTTCTTGTACAGAGGTTTTATTTTTATTTCTGATTTGCCATGAGAAAGTAAAATGCTGATTGAATGAAAGCTACAGTTTTATTTCTCCCTCTGTTTACAAGAGATTCTTTTGAGGGTCAAGTTGGCAAAATCTACCCTGTGCAGACATATTTCTTATCTCAGACCTAGTTTGAGCAAAGCTGATTGCAAAGGCTAGTTCTTCTGTGAGACCTCTAACAGCCCGTAAGTTCCTATCCCAAAATAATGGGGACTCAGTATGTTCTGTGTTTGACCTATATGTTCTTTGCATGTATCGTGGAGAGAAAAAAATTGTTACCTTTATGAAGTGGCCATGAAATCTGAAAATTCTAATCTTCTGAGTACACATGGAATACAGGACCCCTTAGTGACATCTCAAGGTGGAAATGCAATTTGCTGTGATGGCGACCACATTCAAGCTTATCAAGTAGCCAGAAACTCAAGGACAACTTTTGGTGCCTCGATTTAACTCCATCTCAGGGTCCAAGGAGGGTTTTCCTCCATGTAAAAGCAAAAATGAGAATTTCAGACCTAAAGTCTTTGTGGCCTTTTCTCCCACTGTGTGCTCGTGGTGGTAACGGGAACACACAGTTTGGAAAAGAAAACCTAAGATAGAGTTGGAGCCGCTCATTTCCCCAACCTGTGCTGCAGGCTGGACGCCTGGCCGAAGGCTGGGAACAAGTCTTGGGATCTGATTCATCCAGTGAAAGGTGGTGAATAGCCCCCCGGCCCCCAGGGTACTGTTTAGTTCCCTGGAGGCCAGATGACAGGGTAGCGAATACTACCGCTGGCCTGTTTCTGCTGGTGTTGGGTCCCAAGCCCAGATGGAACTGGTCCTTGGAGCTTCCTCTCTGGGATTTTTTCCTTTGTTCACCAGTATATTCCCTGCTCCTGCCCAGGGCTGAGCACTGTGTCCCTAAATGAATCGATCTAAGAATTTAATTTATATAATGGAGAAGAGTCAGATCACTTTATTTTATCACAGCAGGGCCACACTGCAATTAAAAAACAAGCCTGGGGTCCCAGAGAGGAACCTAGAGCTACATTTTAGATATCAAAATAGTGCAAAAATGGTAAGGTGTTGAGAGTTTCATCTCGGTGCACAACTTGCCAAGCAGCTGAGTTAGAGAAATGCTGCAGGATGGGTTGAGACATGGACAAGACAGGATGGGGTGGCTTTTCCCCATCGTATATGTTTGTTCTTAGTAGTAAAACGGTTCATTGCCAGCACCTGTGCTGTCCTGTGTTCCCTGCTTCCTTACGAAGTTGGAACATCAGTCACCAGTGAGACACTACGTTTCATCACCAGGAGCTACCATGTTGTAACAAACGCATCGTTGACACGGCACGTCAGACTGTGCTGAGTGGAATTTCTGTTCACGTTTCAGTATCTTACGGTGTACAAGTTTATCATTCCTGTAATAATCTTGTACAGTCTTTTATTCTGATGCATTGAATGGACTTGTAACACTTGCAGGAAGAGTATCTAGAAAGTACGAGACTTTTTTGCCATGCTGGAACTACCGCAGACTGTCTTTTCCCTCTTGACATTTTGGGTGGATAATTTGGGGTGGGGGGGCTTTTCTCTGCATTAGGGGATGTTTAGCAGCATCCCTGGCCTCCACTCACTAGATGCCAGTTACAATAACCAAAAGTGACTCCAGATATTGTCACATGTCCCCAGCTGAGAACCACTGAGCTGCACTTATGATTGTGATTCCCTAGAAATGGGTTCAATAAATGTACTAAACCATGAGATCATCCAGAAAGAAATGTGAAATGTGAGAGTTGATGCAAATTTACTGACGTATTGGTAACTAAGTTAATATTTTAAAGTACCGAAGGGAATTCAGGCAGGAAAAAAATGAAAGGGAAAGGTCAGAAAGATGTTCCCTGTTCTCTTGTCATTAGCTAATGATTTCTCGTCTTTGTAACGTTCAAAATGTACTAGAAATGTACTGTTTCCTCGCTAAGTGAAGACAAGGGCACATTGATAAGTGCTTAGATGTCAGACAAGGTAATAGAGGTTCAGTAATTATTGAATGAAAAGAAACAAAGGTCGTTCCTAAATTCTGGGATGTGTGTATTTTTCTTTCTTAAAAAAATTATTTATTTATTTTTAATTGAAGTACAATTGCAATGTGTCAGTTTCCGGTGTACAGCACAACGTCCCAGTGTATATGTTTAATCAAGAGTGCTTTTCAGCTTTAATGGTAGAGAGTGTGTAACACAGAAAGGAGAGCTCTGGGCTGGGCATCACAGGAACCTGGGACATCATAGTGGGTTTTCTGCATCTTTATCTCAAGAAAGTAGCTTGCCTGGCACGTAGGAACCCAAAGGAGGTTAGGGTATTTGTCCCTAATGCGTTCCCTCATAGCACTAGAATTTCATGAACCGGTATCTTATAAAGCCTGCCTATGATGTCATGATGTTAATTTTTTTTTTTTAGTTAGCAGATCAGTGATTACTTTAAAATCTGAGTCCTACCATACCATCTTGCAGTGGGATCTTTAAAAAAAAAAAACAAAACTGAGTCCTAATTGTCATTTGCGACTTCACTGTGTACAGCAAGTTGGGGACGTGGTAGAATAATTTAGATATAAAAATCGTGCCTCATTGAAGAATTTCATAGATTTCAAATGTGCCCTTTTTTGTTGTTGTTGTTCCCATTCGGTTCATACCCTGTGACGCGGGGTGTCCTAGCAGATCTGCATGGACATCCAGCCACGACGTTGCTCAGTATTGGTGTTTACTCTCCAGCTGAACCCAGAGCTCTGTTTCCTGTGCAGGTTACTAACAGTATTTGTGCAAATAGTCAGTCCCTTCCCAAAGCAGGCCCTGTGAGACTTCCTTTCTGGGCAGATTATGGGTTTCGAAGTTTGAATCAAGCCATGCTACAAAACCACTATCGAATAGCTTCTGTGCTTACACAGTAAGACTGTCAGTCAGCGTTTTCCTGTTTCCATTCACGAGCAGCCGTAACCCCTCCCGCCCCCCACCAGGAGAGATGGCCAAGACAAATAATTGTGGTGGCATGTGCATTTTCTTGCAAGCCTTTTAAAACATGCAGCTTTCAGAAGCCTCCATTACGTGCTTTTCAGGAATGCTAAATCATAGTAGATGTACTTGCTTCGTGACTCAAGAACAAGCCTGTACTACAATCACCATTAAATAATTCCTTGGCCTGTATTCCTTTTAAATTTTATAGGGAGTGGGGAAGATGGTAAGGGGATAAATTGCTTCTTTCAGATCCCTAAGAAAACTTAATTTACAGGTTTTCAATGTTGACAGTTCCCAGGAGTTGTCTATGAAATGGAACTTGCCAGTAAGAGTGGCTTTTCGCCTTCTCACAGCCAGACCCCGCCCTCCCCCCAACCCTGGGGACCAAGCTACAGATTCCCAGCACTCCACAGTGTCAGTGTCCAAGTTCATACTTGTTGATGACACAGTAAGCGGTCCTTACTTTTGGAATTGCTGACTCCACATCAGCACACCTTTTCCATACACTCCGTTTCCCTTAGCAGCCTGATATTTGAAAACAAATAAAAAGGATGATGTGCAGTATTTCCGAACAATTTTCAAAGTATGAGAACTTGGCACTTCCTTCTGTTTTCCTCACATTATTTGCCTCCGTATTTCCTTTGCATTTGGAAGCCGCTGTCCTGGACCTTTATTACTGCATCCTGTTTCCTTCCTTAACTGAAGTTCTCTTTGTTACTATGCTTTTTCCCCAACTTGTCTCTTAAAATATGAAATAATCTTAGCTAGCCCATGTATACGTCTGAGATGGTCATATCTTTATCAGATATGAATTACCTTTGTGCATTACCAATAATTTCCTTATTAAAACTGTTTTGGTATTGTAAGAAAGAAAGAGTTATGACAGGGAAATGTAAGTACATGCTATTGTGTTCAGTTCTATTTCATGTGTCTGGCTACCTATCTCCATTGAATGATAGCCTTGTTTTTTGGTTTGTTTTATTTTGTTTTAATTTATTTTTATCTCTAGAGGGTAATTAGGTTTATTTATTTACTTTAAATGGAGGTACCAGGGATTGAACCCAGGAACTCGCGCATGCTAGGCATGCACTCTGCCACTTGAGCTATACCCTCCCCACTCCCAATAGCCTTTACTTTAGATCACCGCTGGCTCTCCCTCTCTGATAGTTTCTTCTTTGCTAATTCGCTCACCTTTTGCCCTAGGTCCTATGTGAGGTACCAGAAATACAAAGATGAATAAGATATGGTCCCTGCCCTCCCTGTGGGAGATGACACTTAGGTCTATTTAGGTTGCCCGAGATGAATGTGGTCCCCTTGAGGGAGCAAAGCAGAGGGCTAGGAGAGGAAGAAGAGTAGCTTCCTCTGCCTGAGAGGATCGCAGCAGGCTTCCAGGAAATGAGACATCTGCCCTAAGGTGTGAGCAATGAAGGGAGAGTGGAGAGAGGAACATTCCAGATGGGGGAAGGGGACAGAGATGACAAGTCACACAGTGGGGTGGGCTCTCCAGGAAGGCTTGGTGTTACTAAAGCATGAAATTTGAGGCAGAGAGCCAGGAAGATAAAGGTAGAGGTGTGTGCTTGAAGTTACATCAGGGTGGCCTTAGGTTTTGTGTTAGGGAACTTGGAGTTTTTCCCTTAGGCGTTACTGAGCTGATGGAGGTCAGAGAACTCGGTGACTACATGTGAAGGTTAAGGAAGAAAAGAGTTAGAATTTGAGTGTTCAACTTTTTCAAAGGAATTAAATGTTTGTAAATGAAATGCGTTATATATTTGTGACCAAGTGTTTTGAAACTTTCTCCTCCCGCGTGTTTGGCTTGGAGATACAGACATTCATTCAGTGCCTGCTGTGTGCCTTGCAGTGTTAACCTCTCCAGCAGACATGATCCCCGTCCTTGTCAAGTTTATGGTCTAACAAGGGGGCTTCAAGTGGAAATGTGCGTCCGGTTGGAAAGACCTTAGAGATCACTTGGTCAGACTCCGTTATGCAAAATGTACACAGCAGTCCGCTTCCAACTATAGGGTGGTATTAAACTGTTTTCAAAATACCAAAGCATTTAAAAATAAAAAGCATAAAACTTTGGTTACTTGAATTCCCACTCCCCAGAACTCATCAACCAGAGAACAAATCTTGCTGGTTGAAGTAATGCCTTCTCTAGTCCTCACAGACCATTTCTCTTCATCTTGAAAAGTTGATTTCTGCACTTGCTCTCAGCTTTATCTGTGAATCTCTTCGTCCGCCACCCCTCCTTCCCTTTCCCGTCTCCCTCCCATCGCCCAGTTCCTTCTCTCTCTGCCTGGAGAAATGCTACTCATTCCTCCCTGCCTGACTCCACTGTCACCTTCCTCCAAACCTCCCGGGCAGACGGCACCTCTCCATAGCAGGTCATCTCTCCCCCACGTCCTCAGACTGCTTGAGCTTAGGGACCCCAAGACTGGGCTACTACCACTGAGAACAATGCCTAGACATAGCAGGGATTCAACAAATGCTTAAAAATTGAGTATGATTTCTAGCAAGTGGGAGAATTGTTCTTTTGGTAATTATGATGCTGACCATTTTTGTGAGCTCTCTATGCACCGAAAAGTAGTCACTCAGTGCCTTACGTGTGTTACCACGCTTAATGCTCCCAAGTCCAAAGAGGACATTGAGACTCAGTTAGGTTCAATAACTCACATAAAGGTTGTACAGCTGCGAGGGATTCTGGATCCCCCTGTCTGTCTGTCTGTCTGTCTGTCTGTCTGTGATACTCATCAGCAAGAACAGTCGCCTCTAATCTGATATTAATGGCCTTATTACCATCTTTTTCCCTACCTAGTGCCCAGTCTATGACCTTTGACAGATTCAACTGAATATTCCTTTTCTGGAACTCAGCACACCACTACCACGCAAAAGTTAACATTGGTGTTACCAGGGGTACCACTGAGACAGGGTTTGTTATTGTCAACAGTCTTCTCTGGTTTTGACCTTTAAATGCAATCAGCCCTTTGCATTGTCGGATATGGAAGGCTGACTGCATTCACTGTACTGTACCATTTTATATAAGGGATTTTATAAGCATCCTCGGATTTTGGTATTCATGATAGCTCCTAGAACTAATCCCCTGTGGATACAGAGGATTGGCCACACTAATAAAATCACTAGAATTGTCCCAAATACTGCATTAAAAGGAATGTCTTTTACTTCTTTAAATTGTCCTGCTACATCACTTGTACAAAGGAAATATAATAAAGAGGGGGAAAATGACTTGTAGCTACATTCATTCCAAATTGAATACTTTCAAAGGAATATTTTTCAATTTGTCAGAAGCGTATCAACAGTCATAAAAAATTTTTATATCCTCTGGCACCATTCTCTTACCCTTGGGAACTTATTCCAAGAATATAATTTCAAAGAGGTTAAAGCCCATATGCACAGATATTTTGCAGCATCATTTACATTGGAAACAACCCAAACATCTAATAACAGAGGGAACAAGTTTGCAAATCTTGGTGTATCAACTTAACAAAATTATAAGCTGCCACTTATAGTCATAAACTTTGAAAGTTTGTAGTACAGTGCGAAAACTCTGTGATAATTTTATAGTAAAAGAGCAGACTACAAAATTCTACCTATTTTATACAAATTATATAGGCGTGTGAAGTACAGAAAGGAAACCATAAAGAATTAGAACAGCCGGTTGATCCGTCTGAAATTATGGGTGACATTTTATTGTTGTTATTTCCTTAATTTTTATTAAAATGTGTGTGTTCAGCAAACACTGGGGACAAATATATTCATTCATTCACATGTTAAATGGTTATTTTACCTTAGTAAATTTTTTTTTACTGCCAATTCCTGCCTCCGCCATAAATTATGACCTTGGTTGTAGTGTGAGTTATATAGTGAATATTCTGTAAATATTTACTTTCTATTATAATAGTAGTATTCCTTTCCTGGAGCAATGTGCTTCTAATATTTTAATGGGCATTTCATCTCACTGGTTCTGATCCAATAGTTCTGGGGTAGATACAGCACAAGAGCCTGCATGTCTGATTAGCCCCCAGGGTCTGCTGGTGTGGCTGGTCCAGAGACCTGCTTTGTGTACGAAGATGCTGCCGCGGCTGACTGTCTCAGGAGTATTATCTCAAGAGGCAGTGTTAGATATTCTCTCAGCTGCACCCGTAACATCCCAACAATTTGGGGGCAGGGGGAGGGATGGCTAAAGATGAATGCCGTCTGTGGTTATGAAATAAATATGCTATCTTAGTATCCAGCCTGATGATCAGCCTCCTTAAGCCACTCAGCTAACTTCAGTTTTGTCCATCAATAGGAATGGCCAGATGGCATTAAAATAAGTGATTCTGTATGTATGTTATAAAGAGTAAGGAAAGATCTTCTGTGGTAATCATGCTAGCAATGTTCTTTGACACAACTTGGAACCTGATTAAAAAGTTGAAAATCCCATCTATGTTAAGAAAAGCTTTGCGTTGACTTTCTCTACTGGAGAAAAAAAAAAATCTTGGCCAGGGCAGTGAATCCTTAAGGAAGAGTAGTGTGAAGCAGAGTAGAGAGTCATCTTTTTATGGAATGTAGGGGTGTCGAATATTTTCTAAAAGTATGGGAGACTCTTTTTCCCCTTTGAATATGAACAGGATGCAGTGGTGTATAGTAACCCTTGAAGTGGAGGGGAATCTGTCATCCTTTGAATTGAATCTTACCAACTATTGTCAAAACCTACTGTTGTTTTCAGGAGGATAATAGCAAATTTCCAACTTGACTCTCCACAGTAACTGAAGCTGGTTTTGGTGCTGATATTGGAATGGAGAAATTCTTCAACATCAAGTGCCGGGCTTCTGGCTTGGTACCCAACGTCGTGGTGCTGGTGGCAACAGTGCGGGCTCTGAAGATGCATGGAGGTGGGCCAAGTGTAAGTGCCATGCTTCCTTTCTCATTAAACAAATTTTGAAATGAAGATGAAGCAGAATTTAGTCTTTGAAACATTCAAACCTGCTTAATAACTCCAGTTTTCTAGAATGTCTGCTTTTTCACCATTACAGGGCACTTAGAGTTCAGTGAGATCAAGTAATTAGTAACACCCACAAAGTTATTTCTAAGCAGTATTTTGGAAAGGAGCATAACGTAACGACTTTTTAGCACTAAAAGTCTAAACTGAAGCTTATGTCAACATTTTATAACCCCGTGGTAACGGGAGGATGGAGGCTCTGGTTCCTGAATGGAGAACATAAGGGTTAGGGTGATTGTTTTTGTGGGTGAGGTTGTTCATTGTTGGTTCGGCTGGTTTCTTGGTTCACTGATGCTACATCTCATCAGATTTCCTCTAGCACTATTTTCCTTCTGTTTCTGTTTATTATGATTTCACTTTATAACTCTGTTAGAGCACTGGATTACTTTTAAGAGAACTTGGCTTAGAAAACACAAATTCTGTTTTAACATTTGAAAAGACTTTTGATATGAACCTATCTTATGAATAAAATTCACAGACGTATGAAGGAGAATTTTTATTTTCCCCCACAGCAAAGGTGTAAATTTTTTCTTTTTCGTTTTTAGAGATTTCCAAAGGGGGAATAAGAAATGTTACGCTGATTAATCATTTTTGAAATAAAATAATTGAGATTTTCTTTTATCACTTACACTATTAATCTGTTATACAAACTGCCAAATCTGATTTCTTAACTGGTATATTGTGTCCACAAAGGTCATGCAGTGATTAATTACATAGCAAAAATAAGTAAGTTTGCCCTCGGAAAACACCATAACGTGCGGTTATTTGATCATCTTAGCAGTTCTTTGTCCTAGGAGAGGCAGACATTATTTCATATCATTTTATAGATGAGGAAGCTGAGGTTTAATGTGTTTAGCGGATGTGGGCAGTGTCACAAAGCCAGCAAAGAGCCAAATCTAAAGCCTGGAGCTGAGATCCAAATCCTCTATGTCCACCACACAGAGCTGATTCTTAATGAAGGGTAAACTTTTTATGCATTCCAATTCGCTCGTTAGTATCAGACACTTGAGCACTGCATTTTAGCCTAGAGCTGCACCATTATATCAAATGCAAGGCTGACAGAACAAATACTATAATAGAGTTAATCCTAAAGAGTTCTGCTTTTGTTCAAAACACCACTTGTTGCTGCAATCACTCCTTGAGTTCAGACTTGGAATCAGTATTCTAACTTCCACTTTCAAAATACTGTCTCTACCTATATAAGATAAATTTTAACTTCTCCCTCCCTGTTTTGCACCCTGAAAATTATAAAACCAAAGGATTTGGGGCCTTAATACCGGAAAGAGCTTAGAAACTGTCTAGTCTGGTTCAGTCTTTACAAAGATAAAATTACTGATGTGCAGGAGGAGTCTGCGTCTTGCTTAGTATCATGCCTCCATTTAGGGGACCAGTCAGACGTAAACTCGAGGTCTCTTGACTTCGAGTGGAATGTTTTCCCACACTCCAGTCTCTGACCTATAAAAACTTTCACTCTAAGATTTATAATCCTCTTTCAGTTCATCTTACTGTCTGTGCACTGTTTTACAATGGTTGCATTTTCTGCTCACCTAATCCTTGATACCTCTTCCACTTCCAGTTAAAGTCATGGTTCCGTGCCAGTGATGATATGAACCTATCTTATGTATAGAATTCACACATGTCTGAAGGGGAATTTTTTTTTCCCTCAAAGCAAAAGTGTAATTTTTTTCTTTCTCATTTTTAAGGATTTCCACTGGGCCCAAGATTAGCAGGCACAGATATGGGTGGTGGATAATAAAAGGGGAGGATCAGGAAGCCAGGTGAAGCTTAGCATCCCCTCCTGGGCTCCAGTAGTGCCTTCTGCATCATCTTATTTTATGAATGGTCTACAAGTTATTTTCCTACTCAACCTTGAATTCCTTGAGATTAAGGACTTTGTCCTATTAATGTGTGTACCCCTCATGCCTGGCGTAGTCTGTATCAAGGAAATGTTTTCAATAATTGAATAATAAATGAGCTTTTATCTTCTTAATACTATATTCCATACTATCCATCTCAGTGTCATTCCTTCTTACTTGAAACAACTCTGTAGTAATGTTTTTGATCCATTATAATTTCTACTTCCTTTTGATATCACTACACAAGTAACCGTGGCTGCCTCTTATGTTTATTCAGCTTGTTTTTTTTCATAATTTGTGCAGTGGAAAGTCCTATGACCCTTGAACTTGCCCATTTTAGCCCCAATCATTTTAAGTTCATATCCTGTCTTCCAAAGTGCTGACCATTCTTGGTGCAATAGAAGAACTGATACTTTTGGATCCAGATGTTTCTTTTATAATCAGTTCCTTAAACACAGCATCTTAAGGAGGGTTCTCCACAACCAATAGGATTTAAGTGTATTTATATAAAAAGATTTAATATAATAATTAGATATAAGGAATTGGCTCATGCAATTATGGAGGCTGACAGGTCCAAAAATCTCCAGAGTGGGCCTCTGCTGGAGACTCAGGAGAGCCAGTATTCCAGTCCCAGCCTGAAGGGAATCTGCTGGAGAATTTCCCCTTGCAGATTCTTTTTGTTCTAGCAGGTCTTCGACTGACTGCATGTGGCCCACACACATTATGGGGGCAGTCTGCTTTACTCAGTGTCCATCAATTTAAATGTTATTCTAATTCAAAAACACCTTCACAGAAATACCCATGATAATGTTTGACCAAATATCTGGGCATCCGTCACCCAAGATGACACCAAAAATTAACCATCACACTCATTACTGATTTCTGGTGTATGGTGCAATGACCAGACCTAATTTCATTTTCCCTATATTAATCACCAATTGGCCTAGCACTGTGTCTTTAATCAGTCTCTCCTTTCAGATCTTCAAGCTTACTTTGTGATAAATCAATTTTCCGTACATGTGTAGGTCTTCTTCTGGAACCTTCCCTCGGTTGCCCTGGTCTGTTTACACGTAATTGTGTCTGTATTACACTGACAGCCAGCAGGGCAAGCTCTCCTAGTCAGTTCTCTTCATGCATGCCTGGCCTGTTGGTGGCCCTTTTCTCTTTCATGTGTATTTTTAAAATAGCTCACAAAGTCCCATAAGGAATCTTTTTATGATTTTTATTAGAATGCTGTTAAATCAGTAGATCAGTTTGGAGAGATTTGACAGCTTTATATCTAAGAACTTGGGATGTCTCTTCACTGAATTAGGTCTTTTGAGATGTATTTTAATAAACATTTATTGCACAAAGGGCTTCTATGTCCTTTTGTAGATTTGTTCCCGTATACTTTATATTTTTAAATAGTTTAACAGGTTACTACTGGATTCTTACATGTAATCCAGTGATGTCTTTAAATTTTTTTTGAGGTATAATTGACAAACAACATTATATTCATTCGTTGCAGGTGTATAACATCATGTTCAATATTTGTATACGTTGTGAAATGATCACAATAAGTCATTAACATCCGTCACTATACGTAGTCTAAATTTCTTTTCTTTTTTTCCTCGTGATGAGAACTTTTAAGATCTACTCTCTTGGCAAGTTTCAAATATGCAGTACAGTGTTGTTACCCACAGTCACCATGCTGTGTATTAAATCCGCATGACTTTATTGTGCTAACAGCTAAATCTACCTATAAATAGCTATAAAGGTCACCTGTAACTCTGTCTGGGCCTGTTGCTTATTGGTGGAAGGTAGGTCTCTACTTGCAAACTTAATTTTTTTAATGAGTAAAGAACTGTTTAAGTTCTCTATTTCTTCCTAAATGAGTTTTATATTAAAGCTTGTATTAAGTTTCTCTGTGTTTTTCAATGTATTGGTACAAAGTTTGTCCTGGTATCCTACTAATTCTGCCGACAGCTTGTGTAGTTATAATTTTTTTCATTCCTTTTAAAAAACTCTTACCGGAATATTGTCAATTTTGTTAGTGTTTTAAGACCAACTTTTGGTTTGGTTGCTCGCCTCTACTTTTTTGGCGTTTGCATACAACACATTCTTCTTGCTTTTGCCTTGTTTTTTTTTTTTTTTTTTTTTTCCTTTCTTTTTTTTTAACATTTTTTTATTGAGTTATAGTCATTTTACAATGTTGTATCAAATTCCAGTGTAGAGCACAATTTTTCAGTTATACATGAACATACATACATTCATTGTCGCATTCTATTTCGCTGTGAGCTTTTTTTTTTTTTAAAGGTTTTTTTGGTGGGGGCGGTAATTAAGTTTATTTATTTATTTACCTTTTTTTTTTTTAGAGGCGGCACTGGGGATTGAACCCATTCTAAGCATAGGTGCTCTACCACGTTGAGCTATACCCCCACCCCTGCTTTTGCCTTGTTTTTTGAACATTGTATTTGTGCAAGCTCGGCAATACTTCATGTTCTTTCTTTAATCCAGCATTTTGGTTGTTCCAATGGAAAGGTTCACTGTGTGCTTTAGTCTACGCTAATGCTGACAAAAACCCATCTGAAAATACTTTATTATGTTCCGTCACACTCTCAAAAAACAATCTGTCGAAGAGGTAGCCTTTCAAAGGAGTTCTAACATTCTCAAGGCCTCTTTCGTTGAGAGGAGAGCAAGTCACCACATCCTCAGTGAAGTAAAATGTTCTCTAGTGTTTCTCACTGAAGTCAGTTGCAGGCTGTAAAAAAAAAAACCACTGTGGAACCCGTGAAAATGTCCTCACTTGGGCTTTCAGAGCCCTCGTATATCCACGTCCCCATCCTGTCTCTCATTTGCTGGTTAGTGGTGGTAAGACACCTGCCTTCTCTCAACTTCAGTTTCCTCATCTTTAAACTGCCCACCCCCCAGGTTCTGTGAGATAATAGGCCAAAAAAAGTAATGGCAATTATTTTTAAATGACTTAGAATTTATTTAGAATGATGCACTTTATATAATAAGGTATTAATCACACTGTCAGTTTCCCTTTATGCTGGGATGATGGGCAGTAGTTTGAAAGTTCTTAATATAGGCTCAGATTGGAATTGCCTGAGGAGTTTTGAATTATTACTGATCCAGGGTCCCACTCCCCAAAATCCTGGTTTTAATTGCTCAGGGTGGAGCTCAGGCATCGGTGATTCTTAAAAGCATACCACAATACTTTTATGTTCAGCCAGGGCTGCCAGTTGTTGGTTTAAAAGCACAAAATGTGCTTTTTAAATGAACCTTCCTCAGAAAGGACGATGACTTACTTTTCTTTCAGAGCTGAATCACAGTGAACTGTTTTGTAGGATTTTTCTTAATTTTTGTCTTTTGTTACCTCAGGTGACTGCCGGTGTCCCTCTTAAGAAAGAATATACGGAAGAGGTAAGAGTGACCAAACACTTAAGGGGCTTATGTAAAGAATCATTCAGATCCAGTTAACCACTGGCCTGCAGTCGAATCTCAGTCAGGGCAGGGGTCCTCCACCAGTGGAGTGATCTGCTGATAATCCAAGAGGAAGTGGGTGGCGGAAGGGATAAAATCCATCCAGTTAACTCTCCAGTCTTAAGAAATAATGGATGTAAGATTTATGTTCTGTTCCCTACCTCCTGGGCAGCCATCAGAGCAGGCCTCATGATCTCCAGCACAGAAACATGAAGCTTAGACATATGTATTCTTTTGGTGTGGAAAATACTGACTTTTAGAAGATACACAGTTGGCTTTATGACTAGCGCGAGTTACTTGACTCCTTTATGAAAACAGATTTTGATCAACTGGCAGCAGTACCTCTTAGCTCCTACAGGTGGCGCCAGGGATTTGAGCAGGGAGCAGCTGGACTGTGCCGGCCACCCGCTCTGGGCCTTATGCCTTCTTGTCCAGCAGCCCACAGAGCGTGGGCACGTTGTTTATGTCCTGGCCGCCAGTCAGCAGCAGAAAGAGCTGCCTGGCTCAAGACCCAAATATGCCATTGGACCCAGGATAATTTTAGACATTATTTGGAAAATGAGCCCCCTCCTTCTGCAGCCATCTTTTCTTGGAGGAAGAAGTCATTTATGGTCTTTAATAGCTTCCAGGATAATAAAGTGAGCATAGATGGAACCAAAACCCGCCAGAGCGGGCCTACCAGTGTAGTTTGGCAGGTTTGGTGGGAGGTGATACATCTGGGTCTGGTTTTCTTACAGAACCTCCAGCTGGTGGCAGACGGCTGCTGTAACCTCCAGAAGCAAATTCAGATCGCTCAGCTCTTTGGGGTCCCTGTTGTCGTGGCTCTGAATGTCTTCAAGTAAGTCCAGCGTCCTACTTTAAATGTGGTCATATCACTTGGCCACTCTGTGACCTGCATTTATGTTTGGAGGGTGTTTGGCCTTTTCTCTGCTTCGTCTAAAAGCATATAGAAATACTCTGCCCATTCTGTTGGTTGGTTCGGTTTGGTTTGGTTTCACTTTAGCAGAAATGTTCTCAAATGTTATCAGGAAAGTGGAATCTATTCAGTGAGTTCCCATTTCTTTGGCTTTTTTTCTCCCTTAATTCCACCCATCATTTCTGACTGAAAGACTGTAGATGATCAAAGGGATGTGTTATGGAGTTTTCTCAATAAAACCCTCAACAAAGTGAAATATTGGAGTCATGTTGGAGAGGATTTTCCCCCATGATTTTCTTTAGGTCTGATTTATATAAGCACAGTGTAACCACTTTTGATGTTTAAAATATATTCAGCGTTTGGGAGCAGAATTCTATATAAGCCGTTAGTCTTTCTTTAAAAACATCGCTAAATGAATACAGACGCAAAACCACGAACATTTTCATCACCAGGACCGACACCCGCGCAGAGATCGACTTGGTGTGTGAGCTGGCGAAGCGGGCTGGAGCCTTTGATGCGGTCCCCTGCTATCACTGGTCGGTTGGTGGGAAAGGGTCGGTGGACCTGGCTTGGGCCGTGAGAGAAGCTGCAAGTAAAGGAAGCCGTTTCCA
The DNA here is from genome assembly GCF_036321535.1 of Camelus dromedarius. NCBI lineage: Eukaryota > Metazoa > Chordata > Mammalia > Artiodactyla > Camelidae > Camelus > Camelus dromedarius. The sequence continues at coordinate 13,776,308 of NC_087441.1, read as the reverse complement.
ATTCCTGTATGATGTGCAGGTAAGATCCAACACAGTGACTGCACCTTAGCTGCGTGTCGGGTCAGTGCTGAGAGCTTTGCATGGGCTGTTGTAAGAGCTCTGTGGATAAGGAAACGGAAGGTTTAAAGAGGTTAAGTTATCTGACAAGGTCCTATTGCCAGGGGACCTCAACTCCTTGCCCCCAAGCCTGTGCTCTTGAAGCCTGCCCTCTCCTTCCAAACAGCAGGTCCCAGTGGAGAGGGACTTTGGAGAACAGCGTTCAACAGCTGGATTTGCACAGGAACAAGACTTGGGCAGGATTTCCTTGTCTGTTTCTGCTATAGCCCTTTTTCATCCTGGTTTTCTTGATCTATGCCTAGTATATTTGTAAAATTTTTTGAAGTGTGGCAAAATACATATAACATAAAATTCCACCTTTACCATTTTTAGGTGAATAGTTCACTGGTGTTAAGTCAGCTCACATTGTTGTGCAACCACCATCCATCTCCACCTTTATCTTGCAAAGATGGATTCATCGTCCATCTCCATTGCTCTTTTCATCTTGGAAAAGCACAACTCTATACCCATTAAACACTAACTCCCCATTTCTCCTTCTCCTCTGTCCCTGGCAAACCACCATTCTACTTTCTGTCTCTGAGTCTGACTGCTCTAAGTATCTCCTACCAGTGAAACCATAAACTATGTCCTTTTTGGGGGTGGAGACTGGCTTATTCACTGTCTCAGTCCTTTCCAGCTGCCATAAAGAATACCACAGTATTGAGTGGCTTATAAACAACAGAAATTTATTGCTCACAGTTTTGGAGGCGGGGAAGTCTAAGTCTTGACCTTAGACTCAATGTCTGGTGAGGACCCACTTCCTGTTTCATAGAGGTGATCTTCTCACTGTGTCCTCACAAGGGGGAAGGAGGGAGGGATCTCCCTGGAGTGTCTTTTATGAGAGCCCTAATCCCATTCATGAGGTTTGTACCTGCAGGACCTAATCACGCCCCCAAGTCACATCCTAACACAGCATCACATGGGAGAGTAGGCTTCCACACCTCATTTTCATATTCCATCTTCATAGGCTGAACAATAGTCCATTGTGTGTACCTGCCACTTTTTGTCTGTCCATTCATCTGTCAGTGGTCACTTGGGTTGCCTCCACCTCTTGGCTGTTGTAAATAATGCCGCTGTGAACATGTGTGTGAAAGTATCTCTTCCAGATTCTGCTTCCAAGTCTTTTGGGTATATATCCAGAAGTGGAGAGTGGAACGGCTGGATGGATTGTCTGGCGTGTTTTTAAACACAGCTGGATAATGAACATTTGGTTGGAATATCTGGACTTCCCAGGACCTCACTCGTCTCAGTTCATCTTTGCTCCCACCTGAACGTCTCCATTCTGAATTTGATGGCTCCAGTTCTGGCCATTGGATTTGTCCTTATAGGTAGTCCCCGGTTGCCACAGTGCTCAGCCTTCAAGCTGATGGCTTCTTTCATGCCTTCGTCCCCCACAAATTCTGTTGGTCTGTGACTCTAGAGTTATATCATAAAGAGCATGACACTAACTTTGGGGCTAAGGCTCCCGCTTAAGGAGGGCTTTTCGGTTGCCAAGCATGCGGGCGCTTTGTTCTTGGTAACTTCTTTAGTCCTTACTTCCCTATTGGGTGGAAACTATTGATTTTCCCTCATTTTACAGATAAGGAATCGAAAGCAAAAAGAGGTTAAGCAACATGCCCAGTGTCCCACAGCCAGACAGAGGCAGGGCTGCGGGATATGTAGAATGATGGCGGTCTGCATCCTGCTCAAAGGGGCAGTAACTGAGTGACACACCTGAAGAGGAAGGAGGACAGTGACAAAGAATGGCTACTTGGGGCCATTGTAGGCACTCAGTAAACGTCTGCGGAAGGATTTCAGGAATGAAGTGGGATGGTTAGCTCAGTAAAGGCTGGTCGTGTTTAAAGGCCGTTTTTATCAACGAGCAACGACAGTGTTCCGGCTTACAGAGGTGATGGGGTGTGGGGGTGGTGGTGGGGAGGGGCATGGACTTGTGTTCTACAGGAAGGAAAATGTTCTAATTAGAAGCTGTGAGTTCTCCGGAGATGTTAAGCATAAGACAGATGCAGCCCCACAGTGGACACATCACAGGGATGGAAGCCAGCTCACAGGGTGGCTGGCCGAGGTAACCTTGTGTTCCCTCTGGGCCGAGCGGCCCAGGGAAGCCTTGCTGTGTTGGCTGCAGCACCTGGCTCAGCTCTCGGCCCTTTTACACAAACAGCCATCAGGAAACACTTAGACCATCGCCCCACTCTGGCGAACCTCCCCACTCGGAGTGGCAAAGGCAGTTTTTAAATGAATGGTTTCACAAAGTGCGGCTTTTTCAAGGAAACCATCCAAGGTGAAAAGAAGATCAGTAAGTGGAAACGGTGTTCTGTGCGTTACGTTGTCTTAGACTCGCAGTAACCCTAAGGTGAACTCTTCCTTCCCGCTGGTATTTCAGATTTATTTTTTCTGAATTTCCATTCATTGTGCAAATAATGCTTTTAAAATGTCTGCTCTTCTGTGAAAAGCAGAACAATTTTATAATAATGTGATCTAAAGTCCTGTATTGGATGAGCTGCTTACCTCCTTTGCTCACGTATTCTCTTCCCTTTTCTTACAACACAGAAATTAGATTGGGGCTGCGGAAGTGTTCCGCAGATAATCAGCAGCTCACTGTGCTGCTCCAAGGCCATTTATGAAAAGGGCCATTGCTGCTTTTGCTCGCTGTGTACTGTCTGTCTCCTAACAGCTGTGTCCTTCACACTGGCGAGAAGATTCTAAATAATATAAGACCATTTATGGTCTTGTATCAGTTTGAAATCTGAGTTCATTGTAATCAGTAACAGAGCTCAGACTTTTTTTTTCTTCCTGACTTCATGCATAGTCAGTGCTGGGGAACCTTTATGGACTAAGTAATGGTTTTCTTGAAACCTTTTTAATTCCTGTTCTTTTTTCCCCAACAACTAACCCTTTGATGCTTGGTGGCTCGATAGGTGTAGAATTGCCCTACAGGAAAAAAGAAGCGATAAAATGCTTCCAGATAAAACGCCCTGCCTCTTTGCTTCTCTGCGCAGACTGGGCTTCCGCGTACCTTTGGCTGTCACCCCAGACTCCATTCCACCAAGAATGTATTTGGCACAGGATTGATGGCATCTTATTTCCTGCTCCACCCCCGCCCCAGTCTTGTGTTACAGGAGGAAGGCACCTGAGGTCGTTGGAGGGATTGGAAATAGTGTAGGAGCATGGGGCATGGTTGCTTTGGTGTGGGGTGCAGAAACCGTCCCCACGCCCCAGATGGAAAGAGGAAGAGCTGGAGAGAAATAGAAACAGCTGACATGAGACACTGTGAGACCAGACAACGCACAGAGCATGAGGCTTTGTGATGACAAGTCCGTTAGTTAAAGTGAGAAACGAGCTGCTCTTCTGACTTGGGGCGGGGGGGTGTCTGTGCTGAACTTCTGAAAATCGTGTGAAGCAGCCACTGTTCTCTAGAGAACAATTCTGCACCTCTTTGACCAGAGGGACAACTTCTGTTCATGGTACTAGAGGTGGTTGTTGATCAATTCAGAATAATAACTTTTTTTTTTAAATATGGAAAAAAATGCAGTGGCCTAGTTGCTCAAAGGAAGTGTATCATGTGAGAATTAATCTATTTAAATTTGAAATACACCGCATCATTTCCTCTCAACCCTTAAGCATGATCACAGTCCCCTTTCCCTTAAGCTGTTAGAAGCCCCCCCCCCAAAAAAAAACCATCTTGTCTAGGACTTTTCCTTTTCCACTATCACTTAACAATTATATCTTTACAGTTGACTGATACAGTATCTCTATAAATGCAAGCACCTGGGAAAATAGTGTAGCAGACCAAAAAAAAAAAAAAACTTACCTGTATTTACACTGTATTAGCTAACAACTCCCTCTTCCATACATTACAAGTATGTTTCACCCAATCCCATGGGGTGTGTGGGCTCAACTTTGCATTTTAAATAAGGAAACAGGAGCTCAGAAAAAGTGAGGGACTTGCCTCATGACAAATGGACACTTGATAGAAGAATAACATTATATGGTTAAAGGGGTAAAACATTGGGGTCATTCAGAATTGAGTTCCAATCTTGACCAGGGCTTCCACTATAGGTGTAAATGTGAGCTTCTCTCTGAGCCTCAGGTTTCTTATCTATAGAAGAGTGTCTGATATTAACACCCACATCACTCTGTTGCTGTGGGGACCAATTGAAAGCTGGGACAGAGGAGGCTGGGGATCAATGTTAGCTCATCACTTTCGCTTCAGGAAGACAGGATTTCTTGGCTTGAGGTTTAGGAATTGTTTTGTAACTCGGGTAACTTTGTCGGGCTCCAGGGTTGGTTTCCTGTTCAAGTGGGTTAAAACCAGCGTTTAGAAGCCGAGACTCCTAATGCACCAAGAAAGAACAGTGCCCCCAAACTACAGGAAGACATTTAGCATTCTTTCTCCATTAGTATTGGGAGCCATTAGTGATGTAATAAAAAGTCAGTCGTTTCTGCAAAGGATATGTGTGGCACTGAAAGTCAGAGTCCAAACCTTGTTTATTAAATCAGGAGCCAAGGTTGAAAACCATCTTCAGCTCCCACCAGATCCTTCCTCTAACCTTGCAAACATTTTGAGGTATAACCTTGACAGCAACAGAGGATGGTGTTTGTTTTTATTCAAAGGTCTTTCCTGTTCCTCGTGTGAAGCCATTCTCTTGATCACAGCAGGGTTGGATGAAGGGAGATCAAAACAGACCAGGAAGACTCTGTCTAGGGCCATGGCCAGCAGCGCAGATTTGTGAACTATTGTACTTTCATTGCGTGTGTGTTGAGGAGTGTTTCTCCCCTGCTGCCAGGGCTTTAGCGGGGGGACTGGTTGTTTACTGAGGAATTATGTATTTTATATTTCTTAAGGATTCAAACCAGTTGTTGGTAGGGTTTTGAGAGTTATCCTTTAATTGGACTCCAGGCATTTGCAACCAGAGACTGAAATAATAAAAATGCATATGTATAAGTACTTGTATGTACATATATAGAGTATATATAGTGTTTTTTGTGATAAAAAATGCATGTAGTATGAAATTTCCCATTTTAACCACTTTCAAATGTACAGTTCTGTGTATATAGAATATATTAAAATGAATATTCATACTGTATGTAGTTTTAACTCATAAAATTTAAAAACGTAAAATGATAGTTATGGACATCTCTATGTCTTTTCTATTTCACAGTAATTACTAACAAGACTCTAAGGAGAAGGGGTGCCCTTGTCCCTGTACTGTTGTCTCCTTCTCAAGGCCTTTGACCTCCTCTGGCTCTTTCCTCCCTGTCCCCAGACTTGCCTTTGGTCTGCCTGTTCCCTCCCATCCTTTCTCCAGCTCTCTCCTTTTCCCCTTTTGTGCAGTTGAGTGTTTGGAGTGTTTTGTGGGATGCTGTCCCTTATATTTTCCAGCTAGTTAAGGTTCTCTTTCAGAAATCCATGTATCTTCCCTGTACTCAAGTGCTTTCTTCTAGCATGAGAAATGGAATGTCACTATGGCAGAAGTTTCTAGAAATGCACTATGTCATGTAAAATTATGAGCCAATCAAGAAAGACGAGGGTCTAAAATGAACTGACAGTGTCCCACCACCACATGTTAGCCAGTCACCTTCTGCCATCACTCCATCCATTCCCTGGCCTTTCTGGCTGAAATGCAGATGACACGAGACCATTCGGTAGGGACAGTATTCATTTTCTCAGCCTAAACAGCTAGCACTTAATGAAGATTATTCAAGTGTTATCACAGGCATTATCATTAGAGACCACTTCAAAAGAGAAAACAATAACCTTAGGGTTTGGGGGGAATCACTCAAAAGAGCACAAGCTTCGAAGCACCCCAGTATCTGAGAGGTTAGGAATTTGTTTTAATAATCATTTTATTTCAGATTTCTTTTTCCTTTCATGAAAGTAATTTACTCCCCTCTTGAGTGAGACTTTTAATCTTCAACCGGAAGTTTTTCCTTTGGAAGCACAGCGTCCAGTAGATGAATGAGGGAACTATGATTCCTGTTGTACAATCAAGGAAAAGAGCCACTTGCAGGGGAAAAAAAAAAAGGGCTCCCAAGCTGCACCTTGTGTTCATTCATATTAGTCTTACAACACACCGAGGTTTGTAAGAGATGAACAAGTATGTCATAAAAACACGTGCATGTCATTAGTCCAAGCACGTGCTTGGCCCACTGTCAGCCCTTCCCCCTTCTTTGGGGAGAACATTAAAATCACCTACTCCTCTATCGCCATTTCATTTGCCATTACTGTGATGTTCTGTTTGAGAGTATATATAGCTCAGTGGCAGAGCGCGTGCTTAGCATGCACCAGGTCCTGGGTTCAATCCCCAGTACCTCCATTAAAATAATTAATTAATTAAAAAATTTTTTCAATCTTAAAAAAAAAAAGAAAGTATGCAAATCTCCCATGTGAATTCCTTATCATCCTCATTTCACATGGACAAGTGCAGACTTTCTGGCAGTGAGCCCTTGTTGCTTTCCCAGACCCCAGCTATCTCTGCCACACGTCCCGGTTGCCTTAGTAAAGCGAGATTCTCTGGGATTCTACTGGGTTGACCTGCTGCTCAGGGCCAGCGAGCCAGCAGGGATAGCCGCTCGGTGAGCTGGCTCATGGTAGTCGGCACGTACACCTTTGGTAGCTCAGATGTTCTGGTTTCCAGCCAAGGACGTGCTTTGTGTCAAAGTTACAAGGGTCTGTTGTTCTCAGTCACAACGCAGAGCTGCTCCCATGACACTAGGGGTATGTTGTAATGAACCCCTTGCTCCTGGGGTTATACTTTTATTTAGAGTACAGGAAAGTTTACCAAATGGTGCTTATAAATCATTTAAAATTCATGCTTCATTTAAAATGTAAAATGCAAATCAAAATAGTTGTTGTGTGTCCAGAGATTTCTGTTCGACTTACACCTTTATTAATTGATTCTTCTCTTTAAATATTTTGTGGGCGTTGGAATACATCTCAGCAATATCACAGCATAGGAACACTTACGTGAACTCCACTTTGTGGCCTTGGTAAAACAAAAGAACAATGTAGTTTTCATTCACTCAGCGTGGCCACTGAGGAAACAGCAGTGTGTTCCAACACTTCAACAGCTGTGTGCTTAAGAGATAGTGGAATGTTGATAATATTGTGTCATGTTTTCACGGGTCTTCTAAGAGACCTTCAGTGCTGCTGACTTCAGAACCTCATCCAAGTAAGATGAGATGCCACTATATTATAAAGCCCTCATACTTCTTTATTTTCCTTAATTTCAGCAGCTTCTTTTTTTTTTTTTTAATTGAAGTACAGTTGATTTACAATGTTGTGTTTCTGGTGTACAGCATAGTGATTCAGTTAATACATATCTATTCTTTTTCAGATTCTTTTCCATTATAGGTTATTACAAGATATTGAATATAGTTCCCCATGCTATATAGTAGGACCCCATTGTTTATCTATTTTATATATAGTAGTTTGTATCTGCTAATCCCAAACTCCTAATTTATCCCTACCCCTCTTTTGGCAACCATAAATTTGTTTTCTACGTCTGTGGGTCTTTTCCTCTTTTGTAACTAAGTTCATTTGTATCTTTTTTGCTTGGGGGTTCCACATATAAGTAATATGTGGTATTTGTCTTTTTCTGTCTGACTTACTTCACTCAGTATAATCTCTAGGTTCACTCATGTTACTGCAAATGGCATTATTTCATTTTTTTCTATGGCTGAGATAGATGATAGATAGATAGATAGATAGATAGATAGATAGATAGATAGATAGATAGATAGATAGATATCACAACCTATTTATCCAGTCATCTGTCCATGGACATTTAGGTTGCTTCCATGTCTTGGCTATTGTAAATAGTGCTGTTGTGAATATTGTGGTTCATGTATCTTTTCAAGTTAGAGTTTTCTCTGGATATTTGCCCAGGAGTGAGGTTGCTGGATCGTATGTTAACTCTACTTTTATTTTCTTTAAGGAACCTCCGTAGCGTCCTCCATGGTGGCTTTCAGCTCCATTTTAAACTTTTATTCCATTTCACTTTATTTTTGTCCACGTTCTTCTTACCAAAAAAAAAATAATTTTTAAATTTAAGTCACTGCTTTTTTGGAATTTGTAGATTAATTTTAGTCCATGAAAAAGCAGGTCTTAAATAATGTAACATAAAGATTGTGCTTTCCCAGACACATTCAAGAAGAATGTGCTGTCTAACTTCAAGTAACTCAGCTTCTGTGTGCCTGGATCACCAGATCTACAAGATGAATGTGGTGAAGAATGAATGCCTCCACATCCGCCAGCTTCCCTTTCTGGTGTCTCTCAGCCAGGGTTCCAGGTGGTCATACTCTGTGCAAGAGACCAAAGACATTAAGACAGCCGGTCATGGTTCTGTTTTGGAGCTCTGCTGCCCACTGCAGTAGCCACTGGTCACAGGAAGCTATTTAAATGTAAATTAACTAAAGTTACGAATTCATTTCCTCTGTTGCACTAGTCCCATTTCAGCTACTTATTGGCCACATGAGGCTGGTGGCTACTGGACTGGGAAACATGGGTGTAGAACATTTCCATCATCACATTATACATTTAAGAGGTTTATGGGGCAATTAATGTAAAATATGTTCAGAATCATATTCCCGGTCAAGATGAAGATTTAACAGTCTTAGTTCCCAAATGATCGAAGACCCTGGTGTAGACGCCAGGCTTTATGAAGTAGCTTATGAATACACTAAACAGTGTGCGTAACACAAACAGAATAGTCACTGTTTTCCAAAGAAGTCTTGTGTTTGCCATCATTCACACCTTGTCGTGTGTCTTTCTCCTTGTGTGAAGTAATCTTTCCTTTCCTTACTTATTAAAATCTTTCACATTTTTCAGGTACCATTCAAGTTCCCTTCTAGGTCTGGCCAGCTTTTGCTGATTTCCAGGCCTTCCCCTGCGATCTGCGTTCATCCGAGTTTGCTACTAACACTTACGCAGAGTTTTTATCACACGCTCCATTTTGTGCTGCTTTATCGTGTCATTGTCCCTGCACCATCAGACAGGGGGGACAAACATCCCCAAAGTTCTTTGTATACTGTGACATCTTGAAAGTACTTGCCATAGATGGTTATTCATTCAGCCGATGTTTGTGGAGTAGCTGCTGTGGGCAGGCTGCTGTCCCGGACATCGGGGGATGGGGACGAAAGAGGTGGTGGATAGATAAATTAGTAAACATTTATGGAGTCAGGGGAAATGCCAGGGATGTTTAATGCATAAACATTCGTAATTTATTTTGCCATTTTATTTGCTTTATGGAAACTACTGTTTAAAACAAAGCAGTACAAGTGAGTATCAAGTTCAGATCAAGATCATTGGACTGAACTTGGCTTTTTTCTTTCTTTAATGATTTACACTTCTCTGCAACATTGAGCAGAAAAACAGCAGAAAATCCTTGCCTGCTGACACAATACAAAATCGATTTTATATGATAGAACTACCTTATCAGTGCAGTTTTTAGTTTTTATATCAAACCCAAAAGTTGTTTTAATTGAGATGTTCTTTTTAAGTATTTACTAGTCCACATAGGTGAAAAGGAAGAACTATAGCAGGAGTCCCAAGAGAACTTTGGTCTGGGAATTTCTAGCTGCGTGAGCTGAGACATTTTATTTATCCAGCGTGGGGCTGCAGGACACACACCGGGTGGTGATGGTGCCTTCTCTTGGGCTCTCGTTGGACAGCGCTGTGCATGTCATGGCCCGTGAGGGAGCGCCCTCATCTCTGGGGCTGGTGAGGCTGGAGTTGGGGCATGGGAAGCACAGAGTACCAGGGGGTGGGTGCTGGTGGCTGCTGGGGATTGGCATTGCTACCATCTGAGGTCCATCAGTGCACCCAAGAGAGCGTGGGCCCGGCTAGTGGCCACTCACTGCCAGGCCTCATTGAGCCAGGTCAGAGCATTACAGGACCATCCAGAGGGCAAAGAAGTGAATGCCCACGTGTGCTTGGGGAAGGTCAGTACAGGCTTCCTGGAGAAGCTGGCCTTTGAGATAGATCTTAGAGCACTCAGGGAGTTTTAGCAGAGGTCTATCTTGAGTTTTTCTTCCTTAGGGACATTGTAGGAAAGTTAGACTTGTGGTAGAGTGGAGGGTATATTAGAAGTGATCACTTAGGAAGCGTCCATGGTTAGGTTAGACAATTAGCATCTCAACCAAGAGCACGTGGTAGGATCAGTTTCCCCACATCCTCACCTACACGTGATATTCTCACACCTTTTCCGTTTGGCTAATCTAATCTGTGAATTGGCTTTTCATCGTTGTAATTTGCCTTTCTCTGATTACTAATGATTTGGTCATTTTTTCATCATGTTATCAGTAACTCTTTTGCCCAGTATTAAATGTTTATCATTTTCTTAATTTAGGAGAGTTTTATGCATCCTGGTAACCAGTCTTTTGAAAGTTCCTTATACTTTATCCTTATGTATGATGTCTTTTTTTAATACAAGATGTCAGCAAATCTAGAAATCATTTCCTTTAGGGGGTATTTTGCTGATTTCTTGTTTAATAAATCCTCCCCTGCCCCCTAAAAAAGGAAATCCTTCCCTACCTCAAGATCATAAAGAGAGTTTCCAATATGTAGAATTTTCATTTTGAAGGTTTTGCCTTTGTTCCATATTGGATTTATTTGGCCCAGTGTGAGGGAGGAATTTAATTCTATTTCTCTCAGGCCAAAAGTCAGTTGGATAGTCAGCCCTTCCTCTGTTTTGTGCCCTTTCTACTGTATATGGTTGAGCACCTGCTGAGATGTCCTTCTGTGCTCTTTCTTATCTCCCATTGATTAATCATCTAGTCCTGTGCCAATACCACATGGAATTAATTAGCATAGTTTTGTAGTATGATTGATACCGGTTCAAAGACACCCTATCTTTGTTGTTTGGGTTTTATTGATTTTTGAAGTTATCTGACCTATTTATGCCATTACTCGTCACTGTGAATTTTAAAATTGGTTGGCCAAGTTACCTAAGCACTCTTGAGATTTTTATTGGAACTGGATTGAACTAATGGATTGTTTGAGAGAACTGACCTCTACCCACCATTGCATCTCCTCATCCGTGAACAAAGTAGCATTTCTCCCTTTTGATTCAGACCTTCTTTTATGTCCTTCAGTGAAACATCATAATGACTTGCACTTTCGTTTCTTTTTTATTTGCCGAGATGTCCAATATTTCAGCTCCAGACCACAGAGCAACTCTACAGTAATAAAAACTGTAGGGATGAAAAACACATTTTATAGCAGTTTTGGGTTCTCTCAGATTGGGAGAGTGGAGCTAGTTTTTATTTTCTCCTGTTAGGTAGGTCTCCTTCCTGTATATAGCAACAGTAATCCATCCAAACGTGCCATCTGCCACTGCCCTGCGGAGTCCTTGAGGTGGGCCACAAGAGGCTTCTGCCCCTTGGTTGATGTCCATTCCATCAGCACTTGGTCCAGCAGCTAGCTGTTCACCGACCAGTAAATCCACCGACTGCGTTATGCCTATGTGTTTTCTACTTACGGTAAAACTAGGGGCAATTTTGTCAAATGCTTTGATTGAATTAAGAAGCACTTTTCTATGGCACATTCCGTTCCTAAAGAGCCATTCTCATTTCTTTAGACCACTCTCAGTATTTTACTTGCAACCTGCATCCAGGTTTTCCATCAAACATTACGGAAGATTTTCCATCCCCTCCTCATATGCTTATTTGTCCATATCTAGCCTTCTCGAATTTTTCCCATTCTCCTTCGTGTCTCATAATTTGCTAAAGTGACACTAGATTCAACCTCTGGTTTTCCAATAAAGTCTGTGATCACATCAGCATTTATATTAAAATCTCAACCCATTCCTGCTCACAAAAAATATATTTGTTCTTTAGTTTTGCTACGTTTTCTGTCATATAAGGCCCACTTGAACACCAGCCCTGTTTAGGTGGGAGACTTTTATTCTGACTTGTAAGACCATTAAAAAGCATAGTATAAAACTACGTTTTTTTTTTCAAATGATACAGTAGATAAAAATGATTTAACTCGATAAGCAGCCTCTGAACTGGCTGAACATCTAAGTCTTCATATATTCACTGGCTGATCTCTGATCTGAAAATTTCTGTACATTAAAGATGACTGAAGGAGAAAAGTGTCTGCTTCAAATACCACAGTTGCTGAGGAGGGAATCTGTAATGAATTTTAAGCAATTACAGAAAACCTCAGTAAGCTTTCCCTTGACTCTTTAACCAGGTTAAATAAAGTTAATGACTTTGTTGTCATTTGTGTTTCTCCAGCTTCCAATTGTGGAAAAGATAAGAACCATTGCCCAAGCTGTCTACGGAGCCAAAGATATCAAACTCTCTCCTGAGGCACAATCCAAAATAGATCGTTACACGGAACAGGTAAACGTTACACTTTTGAGCGGGGGGAGTCCTAGTTATACTTTTGAAATGATTCACACTGATTTGAGAGCTGGTATAGGTCCCACCAGCTGAACTTGACTTAATCTACTCTGTGGTCTGCAAAAATTGAATTAAAAGTCATTGGGTAGAATGTTGACTGTAATTAGAACATTGTGGTGAGAGTAGATAAACATATACGTCATTGACTTGTATGGTTGTAAACGCGTCTCACGTGGGTGGTACCCATGTTTATCTGTGTTGGGTGATCTTTCGTCCCGCCTGCTCAGCCAGAAACATTGAAAGTGTCCTTGGATGCACAGCTATGGAGTCAGATTTGAGTGGTCTGTAGTGTTTCCTCTTACGATCTTTTTAGTGCCAGGTTAGTCAGATAGGAGTGCAACATATAGAAATGGCGTGCCTGGTGTTCTCTTTTAATACAAGTGCTCCACTGACTTGGTGCTGAGACTGTCTGCAGTGCTTGAAGGCTCCACCACCTTCTGCTGGGCAGGTGGCTGTGATTCAGCAGCCTGAGTCTGGCCCTGTCATGGTCACGCTGAATGGGCTCTGCTGCAGCGCATTCAGACACCCTGACTCAAAGGACCGTTTGCCTCGCATGCCCCCGCCTGTGTGCTGTGATGAGACCGAAGTCAAAGCACTTCAGGAGCTTGCTGGCGAAAGAGCTTCAGTGTGAGGATCACTGATCCATTGTTTGTTTAATTCCCCCACTCCTAAATCCTGTTTTTAAAGGATTAAAAAAAAATCCTTTTTTTAAAGGTTTTAAAGCATATGTAATATTTGGTTATAGGCTACCAGCACCGGCCAACCAGAGTATTCACCCAGGTTTGGTAAGACAATCAGCAGCTCATTTCTTCTTAGAATTTTCCAAGGGCTTGGAATGCTCTTGGCTTGTGCTTCTAAAACATAAATGACTCCCAAACAGTGCTGTCCACACTCGTGGTGGTCTGCAGGGAAATTTTCACTCGTGTGCAATGAAACGAGCTTTAAAAAAAAAAAAAAAAGGTCATTGTCATGAGGTCTTTTTTCTTTTCTTCACGTGTTTCGATAATGCTGTCATTTATTCAAATATTAGGTCCTTTCCCTTTTTTAAGTCTTAAAAAGTTTAGTAGTATGCTGATGGGATACAGCATATTGGGTTTTAAAAAAAAATGTTCCTACTGGCAAACTTTAAAATTGGCAAACCCCTGTCAGTTGATAAAAATCATTTCAGTATTTCACGAACCTCTGAAACCCAGAATTCTGGGCACTGTTCCTATAGAGCAATTATAATTGTCCCGTGGTAGGTTTCTGATCAGTATACAAGATTATTACTTCATTCTATGATGAGAACAGCCCCCCACCCATTAATAGTACTCTGAAATTTTCCGAATAGTTTTAGATTGAATCATAAGAAATTCTGTGTGGATTACCTCTGAAAGATTGTATTCCTTTTATCTGTGTGTCCACTGAGGGAGTGTTCCTTAAAAGTTACGTGTCAAGTACGTGGCTGCAATTAATTAGCCGAGTCTCTAAGGAGCCACTGTGTCCCCTTAATCACAACCAGGCTGCAAGGACACTGCCCTTTTTGTGAGACCCCACATGTGACTTCCTGCCCTTTCACCTTTGGAACTCTGGGTCAGGCATTGCCTTTGGTCCTTAAAAATAAGACGCTTGAGTAGTGACCTCATCTTAGTTCATATAATGTAATCGCAGGTCAAATAGCCATGATTCATAAACCAACACAAAGAGGCCCTGTGCTTCCTGACAGCCTCCAAGAAGGAATGAATGACGGGACTGAAAGCCTTTCTCCAGATTACCTTTCTGAGCCCCGGAAATGAATATCCCTGGAAAGCTGCTGCTGCTGGTGCTGCTGCTGCTCTGCCTGCAAATAAGCACCTTTCGTTCAAACACACACACAATGCCACCTTTCTGTAACAGGAGTTTTCCAAGATAAATCATAGACACCCTCAGCGTGCCAGGTGACGGTCACAGCACATGAGTTTTGTCCCATCTTCTTGCTCAGAGAACAGTCGGAACAAGCGCCAGCAGGGTGTGCGCCCGGGGGAGCATGTGGAGGGCAAGTGAAACAGGAACGGGAGACTAACAGTGACTCTCAAGGAGCACCTCTGCTTCCCTTTCTTCCAGGGTTTTGGAAATCTGCCCATCTGCATGGCAAAGACGCACCTTTCCCTGTCTCACGAACCTGACAAGAAAGGCGTCCCCAAGGATTTCATTTTACCCATCAGTGATGTCCGGGCCAGCATAGGCGCTGGCTTCATTTACCCACTGGTTGGAACGGTGAGTGTGTAACATTCTCCAAAAACCTTCCGCAGTCGGTGTTGTCGTGATGCCGAAAATCCTTATACTCCGCGAACACCTTGCAAATCAGGTATTGGGAAGTAATTAACAGTATTTGCTGTTTCCCTAAATACTCTCTTCCACCATAAAAAACACACCTGCTGTGGTGGTGCTTTGGGTTTTTCTTTTCTTTAGATCACGTGCTCAGGATTCTTTGAGTCATGAAACTGATTCCCCTCAGAACACAGAAGGGAGTAGCCTGGGAGGAGCCAGCCCGCTGTTGGAAATGGCGGGATGGCTTCGTAGAGGGCGCCCCCGCCGTCACATCACTGCACTCAGAATAAGACTTCACTGCGGTGGGGTAAATGGAGACCACCGCTCATGTCCCAGAGCCTGGAGCAGCCCCCGACCCCAGGGCTGGGGAGGTCAGTCTTTCACCCTCCACCTCTTTGTCGGCACATCCGTGGGGGAAGCTCTGGCTTAGAAAATGAACGGATCACAGGAGCCCTCATTTTCTGACACAGTTGCGAAGGGACATTGTTGCCATAGAATGGTTATTATAGGTTCTCTTTGGCCGGAGGGAAGGTAGCAAAGAAGTGAGAGTTTATCGAAGTACTTAAAACCCACGCTGACGGGCCTAATACATAAAGTGCTTCATTACAGCTGCACAGTGATACGGTGGCCTTCCCTTGGTAACCATCAGTGACTGAAATTTGTCCTCTCCTCAGTGGATGCTCTTGGATTAGCATCATCCTTGTCATTATTGTCACAAAACTGATCCAAGTCCAAACAGGAAACAACAGTTATTTTAATAAGCAGTGTGGCTCTATTGTTACGCAAACAAGCAATCACAGGCAAAACGCAAAAAAATGTGCATTGGTACGCATTTCGTCTGATATTGGGCAAAGTGTCTTTAATAAGCATTTTTTGAATTCTTTCTGCACGTGAGGCATGGAGACACGAAGAGGAGTAAGTGAGAAGCATTGATTTGAACTGCAGAGAAGCAGGTAGAAAGTACAGTGTTGGTGTTAGCATTTTGAATGCCCTCAGGGCGCAGAGGAGGCAACAACTCTTTCTGTTAGGAGCAGAGTGTGTGTGGAAGCAAAGGAGAATCAAGAATACTTCATAAAGGGCTCAACCTCTGACCCAGGGAAATAGTGAAATTTGACTCAAAGGCACAGAGGTCCATGGTTCCCTCCCCGAGGTGGTCTGCGGTGGCTGGAGTCGGACGGGAGTCGGGAGGTTGAGCAATGGGGTTAGTAGCAACATTGGGCCAAGCCATTAAGGATCACAGCTGCCATCTTAAGGACCTTGGGTTTTATTCCGTGTATGCTGGGGAGTTAGAGTAAAGTGGGTTTTCTGCTTGGCTTTTATTCTTATAAGAAGGCAAAGAAAAAAGTCTGATTTGTATTTTAGAAAAATAGCTCTGGTAGCAATGTGGAGAATGTTTAGAGGCAAAAGAAACAGACCCGGAGGGGACACCGGCTGCGGCCAGCGATCATCAAGGTCGGCACTGCAGCCACAGAAGTGAAGGTGGAGAGTGGAGGCGAGTTGGAGACGTTTTAAAGGCAGCCACCTGTGCGTGGGGCTTAGGGGATGGGGCTCTTCTAGCTTGACTGTGGCTGGCGAGGCTGTCAGTCGTGGAAGGAACGCAGTCAGGAAGGCAGATTGGCAGGGCCAGAAATGCGTCTGGCGTGGACGGAGAGAGCTGGAAGAGCTAATAGACTCTATAAAATGGTCTGGGAATCCACTAGAAATACAGACACAACACATGGGAATGGAACAGGCAGAAAGAAGGTGGTGAGAGTTTTAAGAACACACATGAAGGCAGGTGCAGGGAAGAGGGATGAGAAGTGAGAAGAGATAAAGGATGCTACTCGGAAAACATTTACGGAGCCGACTGGGTAAGAGGCCCCCCTGAGGAGTCTGGGCAGAATCGTCTGAGGCTTGGGGAGACAGGGGAGTAACCACAGGAGCTGGAGGTGGAGTTTCCAGTTGGGGGAGGGTTAGCAACAGCCGTGATTGAACATGAAAGGTTCAAATAAAACAGGTTCTGAATGGTATTTTGGAAAAGCACAACTGAAAGTAAAAAAAAAAAAAATCAGATCAGTGGTCTAGGGGGAGAGGGGAGGGGACACTGTGAAGGGGCACCAGGGAACTTGGGAGTGATGGAAATACTCTATATTTTGATTGTGGTGGTGTATAACTGTACACATTTGTCAGAACTCAAGAGACCTACACCTTTTAAAAGGGTGACTTCTATTGAGTATAATTTAACAAAAACATGAGGAGAGCTTGCATTCTATTCTTTAGAATGACCTCAGTGATGGCCGGCCCCCAGTCACTGAAGGCCTTTGCTGAGGGGCCAGAGCACAGCCAGGTAGTGTAGGCCCAGAGAGACCGGAGTGGCGGGGCCATGAGGGTCCCAACTAGCACGAAATGGCAGGCGTAACTGCGAGCAAAATTAGCCTAGTTCATCATCTGTCCCATCTTGTCCTGTACGGATTGGAAAATCCAACAGATTCGTTCATTCATTCCGGCCGTGTGCATATGGCCCTGTGCTCCGTGCTGTGGGGGAGCCCCAGATAAAGCAGCTCTCTCCCCTTCAGGCAGCTTACAGCCAGTAGAAGGGAATTCACCAAGAAGGTGGTTTGGTGTTAAAACTGTGAACCGATAAATGATACCTTCACTAGTCTCTGAGCATTGAATAGTCCTTAAATATAAAGTATAACTTAAAATAAAAATCTTTGGGGTCACTAAACAAATAGATGCTGGGGCTCTCCTCCTGCGCCAGCTAACAGCACCACACCCACAGCCTTGTAAGGCCAGTTCTGGAAAGTCACAGTGCTGACGGCCACTGCTCATGTGTGTGTGACCCCTAGTCCCTGTCTGTCCCTCTGGTCCTCTTTGACCTATGACCAGTTGGAAAATGAAGAGGCAGCCTCAGGTTGGCTGGGCTCCCCGAGGAGGTCCCGCTGCCTCCACACCAGGGTGGGCGGTGAGCGTCAGGGCCGCGCGGTGAAATCCTCTGAAACATTCAGGAGCGAGGAAGGAAGTGGTGCCTGACTAAAGACGTTCCTTGAGGTCAGGAAACGTCACGTGGAGGTGGTGGCTTTCTGTGACAGAGCAGGAAGCCTCCGGTGTCTGGGGCAAACGCACCGCCGGCGGCCAGGATCCCCTAATAAGGGCTGGTATTTACTTTTACTTGACCCCGTTCTGGGCCCTGCCACGGTCTGCCAGAATGCTTCTAACATTCATCATCCGTGTGGGAGACCTAGGGTAGCAATTTCCTGCTGAGATGACTGCGGGAAAGGGGCATGGGGACACTGCGGGGGGACTGGCTCCTGCAGGTGGGAAAATTCTAGCATCATGAATCACCCTTACTTGTAATCACTCAACACGTGCTTATTCGAGTGCCTTTGAAATATACACTTGCATCTCTCCACGCCAGAAAAAAAGCCTAAGCTGAGACCTCCAAATCAGAAAGCTCCTCAGTCTTTCTGCATTGTTCATTCATTCACTCATTTATTTACACCTGTGGTGTGTGAGATGTTGTAAACCACACAAGTGGACAATATCCTGTCCTTTCCAGCAGATGAAACCATACAAGTGCATGTGGGCTTTATATCAGAAGAAATCCTTCCTGGTGTGTCCTCAGGGGAGGCACATCCCGTAGCTACCTAGTAGGTGTGAAAATGGAGAATCTCAACACCAGCTTGTCCCTCCTCAAACGGTAAACATCTCCAGCTTTGCTGACTTTGGGAGGTTACTCGGTGAAGTGCTGGAGAGTTCGGGGGTTTTGCCCCCCCCCCCCAGATTTAGTTTTCTGAATATTTACCTTCACCCTCCATCCTCCCTTGTAGGCCAAGGTTTCTACCACTTAATGGTTTCATCATGTTTTATTTAGTTACTACTTTCACTGGAGTTGATCAGCAATTAGAGATCCCCAGTTGGTGTAGACGCTTCACTTGGTACATTTTACCTCCTCATGCCTTTTTTATAGACGCACGCGGTTGTACGCAGGTTACTCAGCGGATGGGCATCGAAGACCTTCGCTAACATTCTCCCATGCTCTGGCAGTGTTTCCCATCCTGCTGTCAGGAATTTTCCCTTCTAATATGTCTCCATTCCTACTAAGCCCCGTGTGTGTTCTTGACTTTCTTTAGTGATGTTAAACTTATGTGTTCCTCCCAGCATCTTATTGAAAGCTACAAAATAGTGTGTGTGTCGACCAACCCGTCACCGATAGTGCGTCTGCCACTTAGTACATCTGTTTGTGAGAAGCAGTTCACAAAGAGCAGATTGTTTTTAAGATTCTCCAATCCTGTATGCTACAGACTACTCTCTTACGTCGTTTCCAAAAATTCTTTCAGAAGCTTATGGTTTATACTGTTCAGTAAACCCAGGAGCTTATAAAACTTCTCCAAAACAATCTCATGCCCCCTACCCCCAAATTTACTAGGTGGTCTTTGTCTTGTGGTCCCATTGTTTTGATATTATCCTCCGGTTTTTATAATTTACAAGGGCTGTTTAATCATTTGACGTACATTTCATGACATAAAAACATTAATATGTAAGCAAAGTTGATGAAATTATGTTATTGGGGTAGTAAATTACATTCCATTTAGAAAAGACACCAAAATGTTAATTTAACATCGGGCTGTGCTATGTTATGAAGAGCTTTGTTTTTTTACTTCTCTGCTTATTTCAAATGACTGTATCAAGCATCTGTCACTTTCATAACATGAAAATACAATACACAGAGAAATGATAAACTGAAAGTTCTTTGGGAAGATGTTCAGGTGGCGCCGGTTAGTTGTGAGGGAGTCTGAACACAGGTATAGCAGGTGGAATTCGGCGGGTAGAATCATCTTGCCCTTCCTGGCTGTCTTGTAGCGTTTTAACACCTGAAAACTGGGATCCCAAAGAAACGACAAAAGAGCTGGAATGTTCCTAGAAGAAATGCACTCCTGAGTGTGGTTGGTCGAGTTCTGTCTAATGTTTGCCAAGCTCCCAAATTCTGCTAAGGAAACGCAGGACAGTTTTTTCCATGTTATTTTGCTTGCTTTTCTTGCCACAGGGTGGAGAGAGGGTGAGTACTTCCTTTCTTCTTGCGGGGCTTCCTTACACAGAGAGGCATCGTCAAAACTGTTGGCTTGGAGAGGTGTCCAGCCAAGTGTGAATTCCTAGTAGAAGCCCGTTTAAAGCTAGCTTTTGCTGTATCGGACTGGCTTCCCTTGGTGTCACATTGAGGCAGTTTTGAAGAACTTGGAAGTCTTCTTGAATATGAAGTCTTCTTTATTGACAAACATAGGACACAAGATTAGGACATCATGGCTATTGATGAGAATCTGGGCTAGAATCTTGGGCGTAAGCCATCCTGCAGTTTCCCCAGAAGGGGTTAAGACTTCCCATGGCGTTTATATGGTGTTCAGTGCCGGCTGGACCGTTTCTGGGGGAACAGAGTGGCTACTTGAAACTGTAGAGAGACTCCTAGTGCTTGGCCTCACCCACTGATGAGGAGAGAAAAGCATCTGGGCTGGGGCTGTAAGATGCAGCAGATCAGGGCTCCTGGGTCCATCCAGGGCAGTGGTTCTCGCTGGGCAGTTCCCCGCTCCCATCCTGCACCCTTCAGTTGGGTCCCTGTGCTCTTTCTGGAGCAGAAGGTGTGATCCTGGTCACCACATATGTGTACATGTGGTCTTTTATTCCCTGCGGTGATTGATCTGGGCTGAACCCATCATTGCATGGAAGTTTATCCAAGGCAAAGGGACTGAAAAATCAGCAAGCAGACCATGGTGTGGCCTCATTTCCATTCTGTGACCTGACCCAGCTGCGTCTCTACCCAGGTGCACCACTGATGGCCTCGCTCAGCTTGACTCTGGAAAGCAGGAAACTGCTGGAGCATATTTGGGAAGTCAGTGATGTCATCCACCGCTAATGCTGGGTGGAGAGTTACTGGTCTGGGGGAAGAGGGACGGTGAGAAAGCAGGCTGGGGCCCCACCCAGCAAGTCACTGCCGCCTTCTTTCTCACATTTCAGTTAAGCTCACTTTGTTTTCCGCTGTACTCCCTCTCCTGTAAAAGTATGCACTGAATGTTTCGTTTCCGCTGGATCTGATTCAGGTCAGCGATGAAGTTATTCTCCAGCTCAGTGGGGAGATGTTTTCTTCTCAGCGTCCTGACCCTACTCAGGGATACAGGCTTGTAAACTTGGTTCACTTGGTCAGGTGTGAAGGTGAATTACTTCAGACCTTGTAGGTTTCAGTCCAGTGCACCCCTCCTCCCATTTTCCAGAGATTTATGGCCAGGTATACAGTGAAAAAATTAAACATTCACGCCTCAAGCTGCCTTTACATGAGATGGGTAAGCAGTGGGGCTGCCGAGAGCTCCCCATCATGTGAGATCACGCAGAACATCCGTCAGAAGCTCAGTATCAGGCGTTCGTACAAAATCACCCACTTCTCCTCTCTCCCTTCCCTCGCTCTCCACTCTCCCTGCCTTCCTACTACCACCCCCACAAATAAACTCTCAGCTTTTTTTTTTTTAAGTCTCTACAAGTGACCTTCCTCACTCCTGTGCTCCTTGGCCCCGATTAACCCGACACCCGAAATCTCTCTGATTAGTTTGAAGTAATCCAGACTTGCCTCACACGCTGCCTCCCCCACCTCCAACCTGGCCTCACTTTTTTTGTGTCCCTGTGTCCTTTCACTCCATTCCTGGGGACGTGATCTGGTTGATTTCCTCTTCTCCGCCCAGCTTGGGTCCCTTTCCCACTGCTCTTCCTTATCCCTACATCAGAATTTCCTGCTTTCTCCCAAACATGCCCTTCCTCTGGCCCAAGCATCCCTCACTTCCTCTTATCCTGACGTCCCTGCAGCAAGTTGCCCAATTGCTTTGTGACCACACTTCCTTCCCAGTGTCCAGAGGAAAGGCACACATGCGTCTGTCCCTCAGGAGAGAACTTGTCAGTATGGCGTGTTTCAGGGAGAGGAAGATGACCAGCAGCGTTCTTGATTTCCAGAAACCCTTTATCAGATTCTTGAGACAGAGGAAGCTTTGTGACTCATGGAAATGATATGTGCCTCTCTACCGCATAAGGTTATCTAGGTCCTGTCCGTTTGGTTCAAGGATTTTTTCTCCCTTAGTCTGATGCTAATTTATTTTTAGCATAAATATAAAATTGCTTTAAATGAAATCAGCCTCAGGCAGGGAGACATGCTGGGTGATACCAGCCAGATATTTCTATTATTGAGTTAATTTTTTAAATTGAGTTAAATTTTGAACCCACTGCTGTTACTCCCTGTGTGTAGGCTCTGTCTTACTTTCTATGAACCTAGAAAAGGGTGCGTGTGATGCTTTAGGTTTCCACCCCTGTCGTCAGCATATTGATCTCTCGTTTTCTTAGGCATTGATGGAATACTGGCCCATTCCTCTTCCACTTCCATCTGTAGCCTACTTGTTTTCCCCCACACGTAGTAATTTGGATTCAGAGCATAAAACTGACAATCAGGATACACGCAGTTCAGAAGGACACCCATCAAAGTATGTAGTCCTTGGGGCAGTTCTCTTTGTTCTGTGCCTCTGTGTTGCATTCATTATATTTTGTTACCCTAGCCTTGTCTAAGAGGCATCCATAGTTAGAAGCAACTAAGCAGTTTAAGCAAGAGAAATAAAATGAATACAAACCAAAAGACCAGCTTTCAAATGAAATAGCCAGGCCACCCTCAGAATCAGTTTGAGGATTTGGTGGGATGAAAGAATAGAAAGACAGGCTCGACTTAGAAGGAGAATGTGGCCCTTTCATACCGGGATTGTAATTTGCGGGGCGAATATGATTGATAATATCTGGAACCCATGGCAGTTTACAGGCTCAACTGTATATGTTCATTGAATTATCCATCTATGGACACCAGATTAAATGTTTAAATAATGAACATATTATTCATCCCTGTAAAATGTCTGTGATATGCTGCTTTTTGAGAAAGTTAGTCCTCTTTTCTGGGTGTCATTGAAAATTCAAAACATTTCATACCAGTGAATGTAGCCAGTTCTAATTAAATCAGGGAACAAGTAGGTGTTAGAGAAATAATTTATGTTGGGTTAAGTGATTAGATGTGGCTATTCATGAAGTCCCTGGAAGACCCCGAATTCCTTTTCATAGTCACATTGCCACCCCTCTGCAAGGATTTCCTGGGGCACCTGCATTAAGTATGCCCCAGGCCATTCCTGATAAAGGTACCAGAGTCTGCTGAGGAGGAGTGAATCCAGGTGGCTGAATCCATCGTGGATGTCCATCTCCTGTTTCAGACTCAGCCCAACCCCAGGAATTGGCTCTTGGGAGGGTAGGACCCACGAAAGTTACCTGCCTTGCACCTTCCAAAATCCATCACCCAGTTCGCAGTTTTGTGTTTCTCCTCTGAAGACTCATTTACTCAACCTCCAAAACCTTCCCCCAGGCCTGGCATTGTGACAACTACTCGCCTCCACGCACTGCACGTCTCACCCAAGCCCACCCCGGCCTCTGTGCTGCCAGCGCCACCCAGCCAAGATTTACTTCCTGTGGGGGTCCTATCCCTCTACCAAGTTGCCTTGCCCAGTGTCTCCTGCTAATCCAGGCCTCCCCTGGGAAGGGACCTGGCCTTCAGTTCTCTGGACCTGTCCGCAGATGGGAGCAGAACAGAACTGCTGAGCCAACCCACTGGGGGGGCCGGCCAGCTGCACCCAGGGTACCGGCATCCTTACGGGCCCTCTGCCGGGGTGACCGCACAGTACGAGAATCCCCACTCCAGTCCCAGCCTGGAAAAGCACGTCCTGTAAGAAGCTAAGAGGACGGGCTCGAATGCCCACCTGTCTTATCTTCTCCCAACTCCAGCCTTTCACGGTCGGTGCCATAGCCTTTCTTGCAAACCAGTTACTGACCTGCAAGGTGATAAAACCAGGTATTTTTTTCTTAATGTGCTTAGATATGGACTGATAGATCCAGTATCCCACCAAGCTGCATCGCTTGGGAGTCTGGCCATTTGTGTGGAAACTGCTTGTCACATTTTGTAATAATAGCTATTATTGTACTATTATACTATTCTTACTGCAGACCACTCTTCCCAGTCCTTTATATAGGTTAATTCATCCGCTACTCCTTGCACCAGCCCCCTGAGCCTAGTTAATAATAAGTGGCAAAGGTGAGTTCAGGTGGTTCCATGAATATTAAAGCTTATGAGACCTTCACCTAGGAATAACTCAGATTTTAAATATCTAGATATCCTCTTTTCGATGGGTCCATCCATGTGTATTCCTGGTGCTGTGTGCTGAGCACTGAGACACATCTCAAAGCATAGAAGGTGGTGTCCCCTTTAGCGGGCAGCAGGATTGTTTGGATGAATAAGGCATCAACACCGGGAAGTTAAAGCAAATGGTTTTTGCAGTTTGCTTACCCCGGGAAGGCGTAAATGATAAATGCAATAAAACTTCAAAGAAAGCAGAGACCACAGTGGGTCTCTGGGTAGGCTGGGAAGGTTGGTTATGGAGACCGGGGCCTTGAATGACATACTGGGGCACACTAGGGCTTTTGAGGTTTTTTGGGTGGAGGACCACGTGGCACTGATCTCCTGAAGGAGGGAGAGACTGTGGTCGGGAGACCTTAAGTGAATGTCGTGGGCCCAGGATGGGGGCAGTAGCGGTAGAAATGGAGAGGAAGGTGTGTGTCGCTGAGAGACCAGTAGGAGTTGCAGAAGAACATGAGAAAGTGGTCCAAGGTTATTCCTGAGGACTTGGAACGAAGAACCCAGAAAGAACAAAGACTGATGTTTCAGTGGAGGTGATTGACTTGGCGAGCACTGTGTTACTGAGGTGCCTACTGGACTTCCCTGTCCAGTCGTCCCTCAGACAGTTAGAAATTAGCTCTGGAGTTTAGGAGAGAGACCAGCGCAAAAACTTGGGGAGTTTTTCACACTGGAGTGCCACGCAGTCTCTCAGTTCCCTTCCAATTCAAAGCACCTTTGCCTGTCTAACATGCACTGTGCACCGAGGTCACTGAGACAGGAAAGACCCAACCCCTGCCCTGGACGCTTACTGCTGACAGACTAGCAGATGCAAACAAAGTGCTGAAGGTGCCGGCGTGTGAAGGGACAGAGGAGGGCGTGCTCGCTTCTCCTGGGGGAAAGGGCAGCAGTGCCAAGGACCTGCCCGGAAGTGCTCTTGGGTATCCTGATAAAGGGCGGGCGACTTTTAGAGGGGAAGCCTTCCAGACAGCAGTGGGCAAGGCGCCTGACCACAGAGGGCCTTAGACATTAGTTAGGAGTTGAAATTGACCCTGAAGCCATCAGGGATCAGGGCACCACTCCAGTTCCCTTCTAGCAGTATGTGTGGATAGTTGTCCCTGCGGATGTGCAGGGCCACCGCCTACGTGCCCAAGGTGCAAGGTCTCCAGGTCATTCTTCACTGCCTTTCAGGCAGAAAAGCAAAACTTCCAGCGTCTCCCTCGCCCAGGCTGGGGAGCCCTGTTCCGGGGTGGCTCTTTTACTAGGTAACCAGGAAAGCCAGCAGTGTCAAAACGGGCAGCTCTGGGCTGTCTCAGGGGACAAATGAGTTGTTGCTGCACCCCACGCGGTCTCCTGCAGTGAAATATTATTTCTGTGTCCATTTAGTCATTTAAGCCTCAATTGTTTGGTTTCTGAATGGACTGTGATTTGCTACAGGTCAGAAGCTTTTAAAGTTGTTTCAAGCTACATTACACAAATAAAGAGAATTGTCCTACAAAGGAGACGCATTATTTGTCTGCCTTACACAAATATTTCCAGTCCATTAGAATTCTCTATTTTCGGCATGTTTGCTGCTCCATCACAATGATTATAAATCCACTGGGACCAGTAACCTGGGTTTCCATTATCTTTGCTCTCTCTTTTTTATGGTGAGTTTGAGGCTGCTTCCAAGTGGCAAAGAGTTAACTTGTCATCAAAGATATAAAATCACAATGATCTGTGAAGAGTTCTCTCTGAAGTGTAAATCCCAAGTTACTACTCCTATTGAGACGGTTTTCAGTTTTGGCCTGAAAAGAATGATAACAAAGACTTCTCTGCAAAAGGGTGGTTCTTCAAGATGAGGGTGGTCAGTCTGGCTCCCAGGTTCATGATGTGGTTGGCATTCCCTCCCGAGTTTATAAAAGAATGAATTTAGTAAATTGCTCATTTGTCATCCTTGATGCCTTCTAAAAACCATTTACTTAAAAAATACTTTTCACGGGGGGTAAAAATCATTGCGTAGGTAGCTGTAAGTTCTTTACTGTTTATAATAATCACAACTGACCTTTTTTCTTGAAGCTGTTTGGACAGCTGGAGGTTGTTGTTTTAATTTTGATCCATTTGTCACAAAGAAGGGAGCGTGTTCCATTTTGGAGATGGAGAAGTCTGGGCAGGGAGAGAGAAGACAGACCCCACCTAACAGTGGGCTTCCAGGAGGAGATCTGTTTGGCTTCTTCGAAGCGCTTTTAGTTTTCGTTTAGGGCATAAATTGGAACCTGCTATCTTTCTTTGGAGTAGAATGTGTTACAGAAAAGAATGATTGCTGCAATCACGTCACTGGAAAAAGAACAGAAGTTTCAGGAAGAAGAAGAATATTAAGTGTATGGATTAGAGCTTCAGGCAGATTCTTCTTGTGTTTGGACAGTAAATAGTTAATGGTACATGGAAACCATAATGGGGAATCTCTGCAGCATTTAAAAAAAAAAAAAAAGAATGCCCATAAATCCTTCTCTAGTACTTCTTTGTGATCACACGTAGAAGATGAGGACAGTGATGGAGCGTCCGGTTCATCTCAAGTGCACCAGGCAACTCTGCATCTTTCCCTGGCATCCTGTCCTCCTTCCTGTGTTATCAACGTAGAGACACTGCTCTCTGCATATCATTACTTTAAACATATGCATACACACACGCACGAACTCTACCTACAATAGATAGTTCAGTACGTTTTCACAGATCTCCTATTGTAATTTTGTTTCTTCTGTATCTTCTCTATTGAGCATGTGAGCTGACATATTTCTAGTCCCCAGATAGTCTGTTCTTTTCCCCTACGTGTAATATGTGATGCAAAAAGGCTTCATTGAATGGAGTGTTAAAGATACTAATGTCTGGATAGTTTCAGGACCAGAATGATTCTCCCTAAATATATACAGTGGTTTTATGTTTATGTGTAATGACTTGGAGAAATACCTGGCTTGTTTAGTGGGGAAATAAATGAGATTCATAGAGCATAATTTCAACAATATAAAAATGCATAGGAAAAGCCAGTAGAAACAAAGGGATGTTTACTTAAATTATAATGATAAAAATTAAAACTAGGATGGGTGCTAACATTGGGGCCAGGCAGCGTTCTGCACAATTCATAGATATTAACTCACTTAATGCTCACCGCATCCCTTTCAGGTAGGTACCACCACTGCCCGTGCTTACACAGAGGGAACCAAGGCGCAGAGAGGTTAAGTGCATTGCCCTAATCATGGAGTCAGTGAGTAGTAGAACCAGGATTCAACCCCAACTTGCTTCCTCAGAAATATTACACCGTCCTCCTCTTGATGGCCTTATGTTCGCATCCTGTGTGCTACTGAAAGTGACCCTTGATTCTGGCAGCCATCTAATTAGAATGAGTGGCTTCAGATAGTCTGCTCCAAAACTAACCCCATTTATCTGAGCAGATGGGATCCAAAACCTGATTGCTTGATAGCCGTCATTTCCATTATAGCTTTTCCAGTTGTCCTATCTTAGGATAAGCATTCTAACTAATTTTTTGGTTGGTGAGCAGAAAGCTATGTGGCTGAAAAAGTAAGTTTTTCATTGTGCCAAGATTTTTCTATGGCTTTTCTGGTTGGAATTCTTGCTTTGGGTATCTGCTAAGCCAGAATAATGCCACCCACTTCTTTGGGTGTGGATCTTGGTGTTTCTGTCACTCATTAGTTAATGTGCTTGAAGCAAGTCCAGAATTGTTTTCTGCTGGCCTCTCTCTCTCTCTTTGAGATGGGTTGGTCATCTCTTTAGGTGAGATACTTGATTTGGTTCCCTAATTTCATAAAAATATTATCAACCCTACCAGCCAAACGACTGGTCTACTAGACATAGGAACCCGCTCAGGCAGCATGGCAGAAGAGGTCCCATCCCTGCCCTCCCTGGTGGTGACGACCCTGAACCGTCAGCTGCCCGACTTCTTACCAAAGGTCCGCTGGGGTTGCGGTACTTCTGGAGGATTGTCTGAAGACTCTGCAGTCTGTTCCCCTGGAGCAGTTCTTCTTTTGAGGGACACTAGTTCTCTGAAGAACAGCTTTACCAGCATGCCACTACTGGACCCTGTCCCCTTACCTGGGGTCCCCTCTGGAAAGCGCACAGAAGAGGTGCTCCGGGCTCAGCGGGTGCTGTGCGCTCCCCTCGCACCCGGGCTTCTCCGTTTACAGCGCTTCCGGCTCCGAGTCATGACACCCATGTGCTTGTCTGTTTCCCCAGAAAGTGATCGGTCCTACGAGGGTCAGGATCACTTCCCATTAGTCTCTGCGTCCCAAATGCCAGGCCCAGCACTTGGCACACTGTAGGTTCTAGTTGTTGACTGAATCTCTGCCAGTCTTCAAGTGACAGTAATGTTTGGGGGTTTACTTTGTTTTCTGTGCTGTTTTCCCTGGGGGATGAAAATACCATTTCAAGGCACGTCCTAGCCCTGAGTCTTTTCCCCTTTTGCTTTGGTTGTCAAGAAGCTCTAGAACTAATAAACAGCTCAGCTCCAATGACTGTAGGATGCCTGGACCACTCACCTGCTTTCTAGCGGGATCTTGGTGTTTATTCTGTGTATATTTTCCACCATCCTGACTCTGTCAATCTAATTCTTAAGCTTTATTGTAAAGTAAGCCTGCTTAAGTTCTTTCTTCCCCCCCAAGAATGGAGAGCCTGGCTCACACCCCCCCCCCACCCATGTCTGCAGCAAAGCCACGGTACCCTCTTTTCCAAGGACTCTTGTCCGTGCCTGCATGGCTGGGTGTGGCCTGGCCAAGTGAGTTGTTTAGAGGGTTATTTGCAGGTGTAGACCAAGTGTTGGGCTTTGGGGGGTTTTGGGGTTTTGGTTTTGGATTTTCCCTGAATGAGGCCTTGGGACATTTGGAGTTAAAGTCTCGCCTCTGCCACAGAGCAAGTCCCTTTGCTTCTGGTCCCTGTTGGCTCTACGCCTCTATAGTTCTAAACTGGATATCGATTGGGGGTTTTATCAAAGCAGAATATGAAATTTGAGAATGTTCTTCTTTTTTATGAGAAATGACAACTACTGACTGATGAAAATGTCATGAAAGCTATCGGGTCCTTCCTTAAGTATGAAGGCCCTTCTCTTACCATTTTGTTCAATAAATGTTCTTCCTGAAAACTCAATAGAGAGGGTACGTATTCTTGCCAAAGCACATGGAGATTGGCATTTCCCAGAGCAGTTTCTCAAGGGTACCTGACCCTGCATTTTACACTCTCAGGCTGGAGGCTGCTGCACTCTCTGTCCTGCGGGCACGCGTCTAGATCGGCCATGAGGTGAGAAGGAAGGGCTCTTCCTGAGCGGGTTACATAATGCACCGGGGAGTCATCAGTTTCATTTATGAGGAAGTCGATGTTTCCAATGGATTTTGGCTTTGCTTGGTTCCAGACTCAAATCCTTCATGTATCGTAGGGAGGGAGAGTAGAGACTTGGAGAAGGACATTAGGATTTAAGTGAAGGGCAAAGCACGCCAAGGTCAGCGAGCGGACATCTCTAAGACAGAAGCAGCCCTGAATTGGTGGGAAACAATGCAGAAAAATCTACTGAAAACATCCCAGTTAAAATTTACATAGTAAAGAATCAAATGCATGACCCAGGGCGGGAGGTAGGGGGTTATGGACAGAAGGTATAGGAGGACCATATGGGTTGAGGAAAGGGAACACTGGAGAATACGATGCTATGATCCTCACCAGGAGAGTCCAGGGGAGAGGTCCTCTCCTTGGAAGTGACTCATCCTCTTCCTTTAGATGCACTTCAGATACTCAAGCTAACAGTGATGAGTCATCAGCACACTCTGGCTTAATGAATGCATCACAGTGCGACCACACAAATGCCTGATTTCTGATTCACTTATTCAATATTTATTGAAGAGTGCTGTACACTAGGCCATGAGAAAAAACAAACAAAACAACAGCAAGGGCCTGGCCCTGGCCCTCAAGGAGTTCACAGGCTGGTGAGGGATTGCAGTTAAATCATATTAAGACCTAAAAGAAGAACTGGGAACTCTCAGAGACAGGGACACAGAGGTGCCCCAGAGCCCATGGGAGCAGATGGCATGGGAGCTGGCTGGTCATGGGGTTGCCTGACTGAGCCTGATTGTAAAGGATGAGAACAAGTTAGCCAGGTGCTGTGGGACAGGAAAGCAGCAAGTGTAATGCATCACGGGTGAGTGAGAACATTGCTGAAACCCTGGAACACGGTGACTGTGCGTACAGGCAACAGGAGATTTAGAAGGAGTGTGAGCACTGGCACCTTGAGGGTCAAGCTTAGGAATCAGAACTTTATTTGTGTCCTTTTTTTAAAATTCCACATATAAGTGATATGTGTGGAACCTAAATAAAGGGCACAAATGAACTTATTTACAAAACAGAGATAGACTCACAGACATAGAAAACAAACTTATGGTTACCAGAGGGGAAAGGGGGTATGGAGGGATAAATTGGGAGTTCGGGGTTTGCAAATACTAACTACTAAATATGAAATAGATAAACAACAAAGTCCTACTGTATCGCACAGGAAACTATATTCAATACCTTGTAATGGCCTATAATGAAAAAGAATATGGAAAGGAGTATATAGTTGAATCACTATGCTGTACACCAGAAATTAACAACACGGCAAACCAACTATACTTCAGTTTTTAAAAAAGAACTTCATTCTGCAAGACTTACAGATTTTAAGCAGAGCAGTATCAGAAGTGTGTTCACATTTTAGAGCCGTCAATCATGCAGCAGTCTGGAGAGTGGAGAGAGAGAGGGGACTAGAGTCATGAAGACTTAGTTAGGAGGTGGTAGTAGTTTTGAAGGCAGGAAATGCCCAGCCTAGACCAAGGCAGAGGCAGTGCAGATGGAGGAGGACCTGGGTGCTAGAGAGACTGTGGGGTAGGAGGGACTGGACTCAGCAAACAGGAGAGGGCAGGAGAGAATTCAAAAATGGCTCAAATATCTGGCTTATTCCCCTGGGGGGATGGGTTATCATTTACTTAGATAAGCAATAAAGGAGAAAACACCAGTTTTAGCAGGTGAATAATTGTGTTGTGGGAGCCCAAACCAGCCCCAGGGTCAGTGATTCACCAGAGGGACTCACAGACTCAACATATAGTCATACTCACAGTTACGATTTATTACGGCAAAAGGATACGAAGCAAAGTCAGCCAAGAGAAAAGGCACATGGGGTGAGGTCCAGAGGAACGTAGGCGCCCTCTGCCTGACACCAAATTCCAGGCTCCCACAAGGAAAGTGGGGTTCCTTCTAAAACCTCTGTTCCTAGACATCAACCTTGCAGACCACGTCTAAGGGTCGCATTCGAGGGCCTGCTATGTTAAATAACTCTCTTCTGCACAATAATGAATTCCATTTTGAACACATTGAATCTGAGCATTTGTTTTAAGTTTAAGTGAAAATGTCCACTGGGCAATTGAGTACTGGAGCTGGGGTTCTATGATGAGATCCATGCTATAAATTAAAAGTTCTGGGGGCATTATTAGCGCTTCAAATGGTTACTAAAACCAGTGTCACACGGAGAGGAAGCCCAGCTCTGGACTTCCACCAGCCACCGTGCTGAAGGTCACCTAGTTCAACTCTCTCGTTATGTGAGAAAACGAAGGCCCCCTGCTGTGGGGCTTGGCTGCACTTTCTTCTGTTTCCAGTCTGTGGCTCTTTCCATCATTCCACTGTCTTCCCAAAATGGCAAAGTCATACGTTGCCCAAAATGGATAAAATGTGATTTAGACTGCAAAACCGACTTTGTATGTTTTTTTAATGCAGCTTACTTCACAACGAAGCCTTGGACTCTAAAAAGTTGAGTTGATTCCATCAAGGCCTCCACCTGGAAGGAATTTCTAAGCAGCCCCTAAAGTCAACCATTCATGGTCAATCAACCTGACCTTATCAAAGGGCAATAAATTATTAGGCCCTTTCTTGTCTCTTTACTTTGTGTCCATTCAACAAATTTTTGTTTCCACTTTGCTGCTAATAATAAAAAAGTAAATGTGGCAAAATCTTTGCTTTCCAGTTACTTATTCCCTAGGGTCAGAAAAGAGAAAAACACAATATATTAGAGGCGGGTCAGGAGCAAGAGTAGGCAGAGTGACCCCAGGATATGGGAAATGAAAAGAAGTCAAATTCAAAACATGTTCATTATTTGCTCGAAGCTCTGATGAAGGAAGGATAAAGTGGAGCTGTCAAATGAGGTTGCTGCTTATTTACTTAGTTTTGCATTTCATTCCTGGGTGGCCTTAAACTTGGATAGAAGAATACTAGAAAGCGGTGTGACTGCTGTTCCGTAAGATATGTGTTTCTCTTAGCTCATAATTGAGCTTAGGTCTTAGGAGTTAACTTTAGTACCTAAAGAAGGATGCTCCTCTGGTGCCCACTCGAGCCTTTTTCTGGCCAGACTGGATGCAGTCACATGTGTTTACTGCTTTTTGTGTGATTATTAATAGTCAATTTTGCATTATTCTAAGTTGTCTCCAGGAATACCATACAATATGGACAAAGTCAAACCTAATGGTAGAATGTTGATTTTAAAACAAGTTGCAGGTCATTTGTATAGTCTCAAAATACATATGAAAAAAGAAACAAAATCTTTCCCTCTTGAATCTTTATTCCTATCTCAGCTTCATTTACTGCCTCATTTGTCATCTAAACAGCCTTTGTTCTCTCAGCTTTCAAACATGATTAATTGATGTGGTGCACCATAGCATAAGACAGGGGCTGAATATTTTGTAAGATGAGTCATCTAGTCAACCGCCCATCTTTCTTTCCTTTTATACTTTACAACAAATATGGCTTATGCAGATGGAAGGGCAGTTTGCTTATTTCCCTGTTCCGTATTTTTGTGCCTTTAGCATAACATGTTTCCTTTCCATTAAGCTAGCCAAAAATAATATTGACAAATTCATGAAGCCCTCCATCTGATACTGTTGCAAACTTATGCAAATATACATAGACAGTTAAGCGAATAGAATAATCAAACAGCCAGACGTCAAGAAAAGGAAGGGGGAAGTAACATTAGCTGTCACATCACATTATCTGGACTCAAGTTGAAAGTTAATGAAGTGTTTGAAAATATACCTTTAAAACCAAAGACTTGAATTTGTGTTCTTTTTTTTTTTTCAAGAGGGCAATAATTTGAATAGAGCACAATGTAATGTTATAGTTGCTGCAGGGAGTTGTGAGCCTTTCTGGGAGTGTTCATTTGCAGCACATGCTACTTAGAATTTTTAAAGATATTCAGTGCCTTTTTGTCATGAATCTTTCCTCTGGGACTCGGCCACTCCTGGATGAACTCACAGAATGAGAGTTTCTCAAAATACATAATCAAATTGTTGATCTTAAAAATATATTGTTTTAGAGTCTTGAAAAAAATCAAAGAAGGAAAATAAGGTTAATATTTGGCAAAA
This sequence comes from Camelus dromedarius, assembly GCF_036321535.1. Classification (NCBI taxonomy): domain Eukaryota; kingdom Metazoa; phylum Chordata; class Mammalia; order Artiodactyla; family Camelidae; genus Camelus; species Camelus dromedarius. The sequence goes on along the minus strand of NC_087441.1, from coordinate 13,742,903 downwards.
ATACTCAATTCGAGGAGTTGTCTCTTAAAAAACTCTGATTTCTCTTACAGAGTTTGCTTCCAAAGAAATTCACTTTGCATGTCATAAATCTAAAATTTTTTTCTCTTTATGCCATTTCTCAAATTCCTGATAAATTTCCTTTAAGTGTTAAGTTGTTTTTAACTCGTTGGAAATAGAGGTTTGGTTGGTTTGGGGTTTTGTTTTTTTTTAATCCAGTTTAGTGAAGATGGGTTCAATACCATTGTTCCAGACCAAAACCTTAAAATATTAAATCAAATCATAGCTTGTAACTTTTCAAGTAGCCAGTGTTGGCTAATCTTGAAAAAGGTGTTAATATTCTTAGATGACCTCTTGCACATTTAACACTTTTGTACCTTCATTGTAATTTAACTTAGGAGTATCTGCAAGGCCACTGCCATCTAACAGCTTTGGGGGGGGACATGTTGGCAAAGGAAGAGCTTTTCAGGCAAATGAATGAGCACAGACGGGCCGACCCTTTTTTCTGTGGGAAGAGACAGCGGGACAGGGACTCAGGCCACCCTGGCTCCACCTCCCAGCTTCTCCCTGCTCCCCTGCCTCCCTCTAGAGCTGCCTCTTCTCCTGGCTGAGGGCAGAGTCTCCTCGCCAATGAGATCTCACATTCACTGTGTTTGTCAGAACTCTCTTTTGGTTGCAGCTCAACTCAAGTGTAGACCAAAAAGAGGGCCCAATCGACCCAGGGAAAGAAAAACGTCTAGGGTTGCCTGGTTTTAGCCATGGTTGTGTTCTGGCTTTCGCTCTCCATTTGTCAGCCCTGGCTCCCTGGAAAGGATGCCTCTGTATCACAGAGTGACCTACTTAAAACGTAAAACTCACTATCCGAGAAGAAGAGGCGCCTTCTCTTTCCCACCATCTGCCTGCCGGTACAGTGGACCCTTGAGCAACACCAGGGTTGGGGGCTGGCCTTAGTGCAGTGTCAAATCCGCATATAACCTGTAGTGGGCCATCTGTATCCACAGTTCCACATCAGTGGATTCAACCAACCACGGATCGTGTAGTTCTGTGCTATTTCCTGTTGAAAAATATTCCCATGTCAGTGGACCCACACAGTTCAAACCCATGCTATTCAAGGGTCAGCTGTATTCAGGGATCCCTTCGTGGCCCGGTTTGCCCCATATCCCCATTCTTACCCATCACTGTGTCCAGCCAGGGGGTGATGCCCATCCTGTGGGCGAGGCAGGGGCAGACCCACCTGTACCACATAAAGTGCCCCTGCGATACCCAGAAGCCTAGGCCAAGAGTGCTGGTCAGGCAAGACCCCAAAGGCTGCTGCTCACACTGTGCCTGATCTGTAGAGTGAATACATCAAGTGTGTCCCACAGGCCAAAACTACTGTTTAATTACAGGTAGAGGTTGGCATGTATGAAATACAAAGCCATTTAAAAGCATAACACTCAATTTACAGTAGCTCCTTCTTGCTATGCATTTTCATGTTGAATGGATTCTACCCCATGGGAACTAATTTTCTACTTCAGAAAGAGGTCTCCATACTCACCATGATTAGACAGCACTGGGTTTTTTAAAATAATGTTTTGGCTTTAAATAAACTACGGGAAAAATGGGTTGGTCCTTAGTCTGTTTCTGGCCCTTCCACAGCATGCATCCTTTTTGTGATGCTTGAGTCCACAACCCTCACCCCCACCCTCCAAGCCATGTCCTCTCAAACTTAAGGTTTCTCATCTTATTCCTCAAAAATGTCTACAGTTACCTATCTTACTCCTCTCCTATTCAGCTCATTAAAGCAGTGTGTATACAAAACAAACAGGCTCATAGACATAGAAAACAAACTTGCGGTTACCAAAGGGGAAAGGCAAGGGGTGAGGGGGAGGGTGATAAATTAGGAGTTTGGGATCAGCAGATACAAACTACTATATACAAAATAGATAAACAGCAAGGTCCTATTGTATAGCACAGGGAACTGTATTCAATATCCTGTAATAAGCTATAATGAAAAAGAATATATATATATGTATATATATGTAATATGTATATATGTGTGTGTGTGTGTGTGTGTGTGTGTGTGTATAAAACTGAGTCACTATGCTGTACACCAGAAACTAACTCATCATTGTAAGTCAAGTATACTTCAATTTGTCTTAAATGTATAAACATTAAAAAAAAAAAGCAGTTTATGTAGGTCTTTGTGGTCCATATTAGTAGGTGTTAAAAACATCAATTTGATTATTATAGAATCAAATTATATTCTTTGGATCAGTTTAAAATATCACAAATTATTTAACCATTTTTAATCATATTTTATTTGGATTCATAAGTAGCAGATACCATTTATTGCCTGATGACACTGGAAATGAGATTGTGTGTTAATATTTAGCAGGTAACATGTATGCACGCATATCTCCACGTACTGGTAGAGTGAAATCTCTCAAGCCCAGTGACCCAGGCTTGCCATGTGGTTAACTCTTCTCCAGGAATTAAAATGTGGTGGCCGTTTGCCAGGTTGGCATCACTGGCAACTCCTTTCCTTTCTGCTGATGTCGTGTGGACACCAGCCAGGTGAATCCTCACGTGTCCCATGTATTGCATGTCGATTTCTGGTGCATGGAAGCAGTGAATGCTTACTCTTGATTGCACGTCTGTAACTCAGCGAGGCTCTGAGGGAGATCCAGGAGGACTTGAAAGGAACATTTGAATAACGAGCTCATTCTCAGGCATGAGGACATAAAAGAGATGAGTAATGCTAATAAACACAAAACACAATTCCACTTAATTCCATTGGCAAGAGAGGAGACTTTTCGGTAAACAGACTGCAATAACAGCTAGAATTCAGATCTGATAACGGGTGCTGTTCGGTTAAATGAAAAGATGGCAAAAGATCGTTTTTGCTAGTCATCCTATCTGCCGCAACAGAGGCACACCTCCCTGACCGCACCAAAGTGAAAAACCACATTGTGATTTTTCAGGGCCCTGATGCTTTTGCCCAGTGACCTCTTAAGAGGAACTTGAGCCGAGATCTTATCGAGGATGGAGATGGAGACACCTCAGGATTCTCCCATATCATTTTTCACTTCTGTTCTTGGACATGATTATTAACGCTACCAGATCTTTCAAATCCTGAGGCATTTCCTCGTGGCTCCAAGTAGCTGCTGTGGGTCAGGTTCTTCTTGAACTGAGGATCCAGTTACAACATCCATATGCTTCCCAGCCCGCTCCCTGACCTTCATTCCTTTTCAGTACTTTTTCAGGCTTTTAATGTTTCCATTCACTAATCCCAGGAGACTCAATATTCTGAGTATTCAGCCCAATTATTTTTTTGTCAAAAGTTACATACAAATTTCTTAAGCTTGATATAACTTGCATACATTTTTTAACTTAATAGTCATTTATGTACAGCCTGAGAGAGTTATTGACAGCATATCAATGCTAAAAATTTAAGAATTTTCTTAGGTAAGTCAGAACGGTACCATTTCCCCCCGCACCTAGCACTGTCAACAGTGATGCATTTGCAGAAGGCATCATCAGTATCCTTAAGAACAGTATCAGTACTTGTCCCCGGCCTTATTTCTTTGGAACTCTGCTCTGTTTCTTTGAAGCGCTGATCATGGTATCCAGCTTTGATTCCTTTCCTGTGGACTTGTGCCAGTTTGCCTGATTTCATTAAATTTTTGGAAAGGGCTAAAACTATGGTATCGTTTTATTGCAGTCCTCACATCAATCATAATTTGGGTCGGTCTTGGTGAAAGATGAGGAATTCAGACCGAGAGGCTGGAGCAGGCGGGCCCAGTGGCAAAGGCGGTAGGGGGCAGGGAGTAATGATTTCATATTACAACTCCAGTCACCTCTACCTCATGACTTTTTAGCTGTAGCTTCATTCCAAAGTCATGAGGCTCATACCCGAGTATATAGAAACCATACATTTTTTAATTAGGCACTTATCCTCTTATTTTATTCTCTCTCTCTCTCTTCCCCTCCCCTTTTAATACATTTTCTTCTTTTTTCCTTCTATTTATTTATTTTTTGGAGGGGGGGAGTAATTAGGTTTATTTATTTATTTATGTTTAGAAGAGGTATTGAGTATTGAACCCAGGACCTTGTGCATGCTAAGCGCACACACTCTACTCTACTGAACTATACCCTCCCCTCTTTTTTCCCCTTTTTGATGGGACCCCCTAACCTTCCAGGTTTATAGCCAGGAAGGGTGAGGTATGGTGAAGAACAAGCAGGTTTCTCCCTCCCTCACTGACTCAGTAGGCCAGAGGACTTTTAGGTGCTGGCTGTTCATCGAAAAAACCAAATACCATAAATTCTAGCTTACTCTGTGTTTTTCCCCTTCACTGCTCCTCACCCTTGACCAAAATTTCCATTATATTGTTTTCCTTTTGCAATCCTTTCCCCTGAATTTATAACTTTCTCATCTTAGGAAAGTGACCCTATCTTCCCATTATGAGCTAAACCACTTGGCTATAGCAACGTCCTTTCTGCAGCAGCTTGAGTGTTTCTTCCGTACGCGTGTCTGTGGTTCTGTTTAACCTCCTGTCCAGGGATCACTTTCCCCTTTGAGGTCCCTCTGGGGACCCTCTCGTCTCAGAGCCCATCAGGGCCTTTGGTGCCATTTGCCTGTCAGTCCCACGTGACAAAGGGCCAGGTCTAAAAGGGCGTCAGCAAGTGCTAGATCAGCCCACTGCCATTTCAGAGTTGTCAGATCACTGGTCCCTCAGCAAGTCCCACCCACACAGTGAGCATGCCACAGAACACTACCTCAGATATTCATGATCCATGGAGGACCTGGTTAGTCAGTCTGAGTTCATCCTCTCATCCTTCAGATGACCGATAGTAGGCTTACCACCTCCAGCCCAAGTGGAACGGAGGTTTCGCCCTCTGGTGCATATACCGTGTCGTAGCCCTAAGAAGAAGTCAGGTGTTTTCCCAATCCAGAAAAGTTACATTCAAGTAAAATGTTTCTCTAGAATCTAGAAATTAGGTGTTACGAATTTTATTTTGCAAATGAGAACTCTATGAATTAAAATCTCTGAAGTAGATTCTAGGTAAAAATTACTATAAATTAACATCCTGCCACAGGCATTTAAATCTTTAAAAATGAGAATGACTCTCCGCCAGTGGTCTCCTAAACCACTGAGAATATACCAGGCTAGTGCCCTTGACCTTTCGCTTTGGGAAAACGTGTGTGTCATTGGATGGGTAACCTAGATTCAGACACCATCACCTGCCTCTGTCTTTCAGTTGACACCTGCGCTCAACTAGTTATAAAATGTTTTTTGTGTCTTTAGGGAAAGTGAAAGAATACTCATGGTCAAGTTCTTCATCTCTCTTGCTATTTTATTAAATGCTTTTGTCTGTGACATTGTCTTTTAGAACAGAGCTCAGCGAACACTTTCTGTAAAGGGCCAGGTAGTAAGTATCTTCGGTGTGACAGCCCACACAGTCTCTTGTCAACGACTCAATGCCGCTGTTCAAAACCTTTTATAGCACAAAATTGAGCACAGACAGTAGACAAATGAGTGTTGCAGTGTTCCAATAAAACTTTATTATAAAACTAGACAGCTGGTCTGATAGGGTGTGCGGGCCATGGTTTTCCAACCTGTGATTTAGAGGAAAAGAGAGGCCCATGAAATTTCATGTTTGGGTAATAAGCACCCAAAACTGTCTCAGGCCCCCCTTCCCTCTTTCCCATTGGGAACTGGTTTGGGCTTCCCAGTGTCCTTGAGTACTGGTGGGAATGAAATGGAAAGGGCCAAGACACCATTCCCGGAGGCAGATAGCCAGCCCTATTCTTTTCCCTCGTGGAAATCCCCATGGGCTGCCGGAGGGGAAGCAGCTGGTCTGGGAGCTCCCAGCCAGCCCCTGTTTATTGAGGGAATTCAAAGTCCGGCTCTAGGTCACTCTGCCTCCACTCTGAAATGTAACAGCCTATGAAATAGATGTTGTTTGTAGACTTGCCACATCTAGTAGACATCTGTGCTTGAAATTAAATTTTCACATAAGCATCAGATTTGCTCTTGGCTTGTAGAAAATTACATCGCGATCGGTAGAATGGTCGTGGGAGGCGAGGATAGAAGGTGGAGGAAGTAACACTTGAAAAGTGAGATTTCATTCAAAATGGGAGACAGGTGGCATGGATAGAACTGTCTGCTGTTGTAAAGTGCATCCACATCGGGACTGTCTGTTATTTATGTACAAGTATATGAAAAATTCAGGTCTTATTGGCCGGGTTTCTGTGGGAACATAGCTAATGGGCTGATGGTATCGCTCTCCTTCAGCATGCTAGAGAATTACTCAGACGCTTGTCAGATGCCTGAGCCACATATTTATTTGAAAATGTGCCATCACGGGAAGCGTTTGTTCACCAAGGTCACTGGGAGGGCAGCAGGGGGAGGCACACTGAACTTCAGATGGTTCTTGCTGCTAGTGTCAGTAGCAACACAATAAAGTGAGGAGCTGAGCTGCCAAAAGAAGGAAAGTTCAGGAAGAAAACTGTCTTGTTTTGATTGAGAAAAGCAGATAGCTGAGCAGCAACTAAAGAATCCTCTTTTTTTTAACCCCTGTTTTTCAGTTTATAAACATAAACATAAAATGTGCATTACCTTATTCCTGGTCATTTCTACAGTTTTCTTTCTAAAAACTGGACATATTACATTAATCTACATCTTAAGGATAAATTTTCTCATGTCTCCTTTTGACAATTGCAAGCCTTCTCTCTCCACCCCACCCTTCCCCGCCCTGTAAAAAAATCCTGTGTTTATTTCACGTGTTTATAAATAAATGAAATTTTGGCTCTTAGTTTAAGAAAGTGATTTAGTTTAGTGAGTTTTAGCGCATTGTTTTATGCCATTAGACCTCATTTATTAATATAATTTTATTTGGGGGCTACTTGTCTTAAAATCAGATTCTGTCATTGAATGTAATAATATGTTTCTAATAATCTTACTCTTTAATTAGATACAGTGAGTGGGGTTATAATCTTTAAAACCCCCATCAGCCTATAAAGTTCATATTCACATTTATAAGGCAATATTTCACCCAGTGATATATAACATTCTTGAAAGTAAATTGCATTCTACTGAAGATGGAATAACAGGGACCAGATTTACCCTCTTATTTTAAGCAGCAACAACAAAAAAACTAGACAAAGTACATGAAAAAAAAAAATCACTCAAGACATTGGACATCAGGCAGCAGAGGATATTGATCCCTGAGAAACAGGAAACAAAGTGAGCCCTGCAATTGCCCTAGCGTTCTGCCTGGAGAAAGATTGTAGGCTGCCTTGTAGGGAGAGGGAACCCAGACAGAGCTCAGCTGTCTCTGAGTTGGAGACATGGAACTGGGGGCTCAGGGGAACCAAGGCAGCTATGGATTGCAGAGTACCTGAAAGGTAAGAGCTACATAGGGGAAGAGCGCCCTGAGGGTCTACAGAGGGTCCTCTTTGAGTATTCGTGTGAGTGTTGATCAATGCGTGCATATAAAGAATCTACTAGAAGCCAAGGAAAGGATAACCCAAAAGAATTAGAGGGAACAGTATACAGCTCCCACACAAGGCCAAGAAGGTCTTGCCTCAGTAGTAGGGGGAAAATTAATCCTAGACTAAACACAGCTCTGGTCTCACTCAACAAAGCTTTAAAAGAAAAGTCCAACAGATTGTTTCCAAGTCACTAAACTACATCCCAGGGCAAAATACAAAAATGTTTATAAAAATAGAAAAATATTCAGTACCCCAAAAAAGCTAAGATGTCTGATATCCAATCCAAAATTAGCAAGCAAGCAAACAAGTAGGAAAATACAACCTGTAATGAAAAAAATCAATCAAAACTTACACTTTAGTGACACAGATGATAGAATTTGTAGACAAGAGATATTAAAACAGTTATGACAGGTTTTTTATGTTCTAGAGTCTAGAGGAAAATTTAACATATTAAGTAGAGACAAAGAAGATATTAAGACATCAGACTTCCACAGATGAAAACTACAGTGTCTGAGATGAAAAGTACTCTGATTAATGGCAGATTAGAAGTCAAAAAAGAAATGATTAGTTAACTTGAAGACATAACAATATAAACTGTCCAAGATGAAACAGGAAAAGGCTGAAAAAAGTTGAAAAGAGCAATCAGGAGGTAGAATCCCAAAAGAGAGAAAAGAGAGAATTAAAAATATTTTAAGAAATAGTGGCCAAATTTTCTTCTAATTTTATGAAAACTCTAAACCCACAGATTCAAGAAGCTTCAGTGAATCTCAAGTACAAGAAAAGTGAAGAAAATTAGAGCAAGGCACATCTTAATAAATTTGCTTAAAATCAATGATAAAGAGAAAATATTAAATATAAGCAGAGGATAAAAGACATTATATACAGACAAAGATAAATTGACAGCTGATTTCTTGTCAGAAAGTGCAAACTGGAAGACAGTGGGGCAACATCTTTAAAGTACTGGAAGAAAATATTAACTTAGAATTCTCTATCCACTTAAAATGTTGTTCAAAAATTAAAAATAAAATAAATAATTTTTTTAGATAAGCAAAAGCTAAAAGAATTTATCATTAGCCAACCTGAGGTATAAGAAATGGTCAAAGAAGTCCTTCAGGCAGAATGAAAATGACACCAGACAGAAACCTGGATCTACTCAAAGGAACGAAGAGTACCATGAAATGGCAACCACATGAGAAAACATAAAGACTTGTGTTCTTACTATTCAAGTCTCTCAGGAAGATAAATGGCTGTATAAAGCAAAAATAATAGAAATGTAGTGTAAAGTCTCTAAAATACATGGAAACAAAATATATGACAGCAATAGCTCAAAGTCTAAGAGGAAAGAAATGGCCCTATCCTTTTTTTTTTTAGATTCTTACCTTGTGTGTGAAGTAGTGTAATACCACTTGAAGATAGACTGAACAGTTACCTGTGTGCATCATACACACTAAGAAAACCACTAAAATAACACCAGGAGTTGTAGTTAATAAACCAATGGAGACATAAAATGAAATCATTAAAAATAATCTATCCAAAGCTGAAAAAGAGGAGAAAAGGAACAAAGAATAGATAAGATGGAAAGAAAAAGAGTAACAAGACAGTAGATTTAAACCTGACCATTATCATTAATCACATTACATATAAATGGTCTAAATGCCTACATTAAAAGACAAAGATTGTCAGATTGTTTAAAAATGCAAAATCTAACTATATACTGCCAAAAAGAAACTCATTTTAAATGTCAAGACATAAGTAGGTTAAAAGACCAGGGCTGGAAAAATGCTAATACCGATCAAAAGAAAGCTGGATTGGTGTCAAAACAGAAGTAGAACAAACAATATCAACAAGGATAAAGAGAGTTGTTTCAAATTTATAAAGAGGTCATTTCATCAACAGGACGTAACAATCCTAAGTGTTTATGCAGCTAATAACAAACCTTTCACATAGATGAAGGAAAGGTGTGAGGAAAAGTAGACACAAATATAGTAAGAGATTTTAAAACTCCTCCAGAACAAGTAAACGAAGTTAATGACGATATTAGAAGTCTTGAACAACACTATAATCCAACTTGATGTAATTGGATTAAAAGACCACTACCTAACAACAGCAGAATGCACACTCTTTTCAAATGCAGAGTATTTGCCAAACGGACCGTATTCTGGGCCACAAATTAATTCTCAATAAACGTTAAAGGATTCAAGTCACACAAAATATGTTCTTTAACCACAGTGGAATTAAATTCGAGATCAAAACTGAAAGACACCTAGAAAAACCCCAAGTATTTGGAAACTAAATAAGCCAAAGAGAGGGAGAAAACATTTGCAGATCATCTGTCTGATGAGGAATTGTATATGGGTGATAAACACATGAAAATGTTCATCATCATTAGTCATTAGGAAAATGCAAATAAAAACCACAGTGGGACACTACTACATAGCTATTAAAGTATCTAAAATTGAAAAGACTGACTATACCAAATGTTGGCGAGGATGTGAAGACAACGGGAACTCTTATCAGTGCTGGTAGGATATATGATAGTGCAACCCCTTTAGGAAACAATTTGGTAGTTTCTTTAAAGGCTAAACATGTACCTACCATATGACCAAGCCGTTCCATTCCTAAGTACTGACTCAAGAGGAATGGAGCGTGTCCACGTAGCGTCTGTATGTGAATGTGCGCAGCAGCTTGTTTTGTAACAGCACACAGTAAACTTTACACTTGAACATGTGCAGTTTATTGTATGCCAGGCTGCTAAGTAATGCAATCAGTTTAAATAAAATTGCTAAAAGTAGATACAAAATTGTTTAAAAGAAAGATAAGTGCATTAATTTCTTTTTCTATGCTGCATAACAAATGACCACAAATTTAGCAGCTTTAAGGCAGCATGTTTGTTATCTCACAGTTGGCCTCAGGTCAGGAGTCCAAACGCAGCTTCACTAAGTTGCCTGCTTCCAGCCGCAGTAATGCGATCACCTGGGGCAGTGGTCTTATAGGAGGCTGGGGATCCTCTTCCAAGCTCCCAGGGTTGTTGGCAGATTTTAGTTCCTTGCAGATGTGGATCTGAGGGCCCAGCCTTTTGCTGGCTGTCAGCTGGAAGCTACTGTTAAGTCTTAGAGGCTACTTGTGGTTTTTACCACGTGGCTTTCTTAGGCCCTGTCGTAACATGGTAGTTTACCAAAAAGCCAGCATCGGGGAAAGTTGAGTCTGCTAAAACAGAGGGACCCCATCACCTTTGCCGTGTTCTCCTGGTTAGAAGTAAATCACAGGTCTCACCTGCGCTCCAGGAGAGAACATTACAGGGAGTCACCCTAGTGTATATCCACCCCACTCTCATACAACAAACGGAAGGAGAGACAGTAGAAGGGACTCGCCAGGATCGAAGCAAAGGGAGATCATACTGCACAGCCTGTCAGGCCTACAGGATGAAGGGCGCCAGCAGGGTGGCTGCAAGGAGAACTCATCTCATGCGTGGGCATCCGAAGGGATGACCTGGGTTGTCAGCATGCATTAGTGCATGAATGATGGGCATATAGAAAACTAAGCTAATGAAGATGCAAGACAGTTATTAACTCTCAGAGAAACAGGAGTTGTACAAGAATGGGAATGCAGTCATAACATATATGATGGCCCTACTGTGAATAATATTTACATGTTCTAGTAAATCCTGATCTGACTGAAGGTAATGATAGCTTTATATTTGAGCGCTGGAAAGTGGAAGTGGGGGAGCACGGGTAATAGGATGTAAAGGAGCTAAATCCTCATCTTCTGTATTAGAAAGCCAACAGATAACATCTGAGGTTGCAAATCAAGAAAGCGGTGCTGATAAAAAAGAAAAAGCTGAGAATTGATAGTGGTTGCCTCTGAGGAGTTGGAATACAGTTTGGGTGGGGCAGCAGTGGATGGGGAACTATCATTTTTTATAGTCTGCCTTGAGGAACAACATGACCTTTTAAGCCACGTCCATGATTTACTTCGATAAAAATTAAATTTACGAAAAAGGAATCCATCATCTTGCTCTCCTGGTGTTTCTCCTTGTTTTTCATACATGCTGTGTGTTCGTGAGAAACAGAGAGAAAGGTGCATGATTTGTGAATGATTTAAAGATTGTTGGCCCGCAGTGATTTTTCTTCCACTGCCTTAATCCAGAGGAAGCAGGTCTGGCGGCTGCAGGGTCCCTACCGTGTTGGGGAAGCCACGTGAGGAGGGAGACACCCAGGAGGGGCTCCGAGGGAGGGGCAGCAGGTGTGTACTTCGCAGGCAGGATCTGCGCCCACGAACTCCTTTAATTGTCGTCTGCCCTTGTGACGAGAAAGCGTTCTGTTTGGAGGAGCCTTTACACGTAGGACTAGTTAGGGCTCTTTCAGTCCAGAAACTGGAGAAAGGTAATGTGGGGAAACACTTTTTTTTTTTTTTGTATGTTTGTGGGTATTCATGAAAGTCTGCAGAGGGAAGGAAGTACCCCCACAAGTATGATGCGTCGCTAGGCCTGCTGTGATAAAGTACCGCGGACAGGATGGCTTAAATGACAGAAGTTTATTTTCTCCAAGGTCTGGAGACCAGAAGTCCAAGACCAAGGTGTCAGCAGGGCTGGTTTCTCCGGAGACCTGGCTCTTTAAGGCCTTATCTCCAAATAGTCATGATTGAGGTTGCAGCTTGAACATATGGTTGGGTCGGGGGGATCCAGTCCATAACATACCGTAAATCACTTCTAGACCCAGTCTGAGGTCCTGAGCATTCAACTGGGATCTGGTCTCAACCACCTAAAAGCAAAATAGAAAAAGAAAAAACAAAGAGATGGCAGAACAGTGGAGGCCTCTGGTATAGTTAACTTCGGTGGCAGAGTGGTCATGAATTCTTCCTAAATCAGCTTCCTCATCAAGCCTTAGCCAGCCAAGTGGCCGTTAGTGAACATTCCATGAGGCCGCTCCCCCGCCCCTCCCCCTGCTCCCAGGCTCTCTCAGACCACTCACTCCTTTGCCTCTGTCCCACGAGAACCATAAAGGGGACATTAAAATAACGGATACAATTTCCCTCCGTCTTGTTATATTTTCCTGCCGCAGCAGCTTATTATCTCTGGGGAGGAGCCTTGCAGGGGTCAGAAGGGGGCGAGGGGAGGGGGGAAAGCAAAGGGAAATGCTAAATTACAGGGCAGCTATGTCTTCAAGCACAAGCTCCTTGGAGAAAAAGACCAGCTCAGCGAAGAAAGCCAGCTTTCCATCCCCCACGCCTTCCTCCTCCTCCTCTTCCCTGCCCCTCTGTCTTCTCTCTTAAAAGGGTTACAGAATAATGATTTAATTGCCAGTAGGACCTTGGGATAAAACACATGCCCAGAACATCACAGTTAATTTTCCAAAGATGAGCTTCTCAGAAACCAGAATTTGATTACTTGATACTGGGTTTTCAAACAATGAAACATTATTTAATTGCTTTGTTTTGCCAAAGCTGGCGGAGTGTCTCCTGGCATGCCACCTGTCCATCGAAAGGCTGGTGGATGAACACACTGCCAGGTTTCTGTGAAGACCTGAATTCGTGCCTCTGCCCTTCAGAGCATCTTCTTTGGTCAACACAGAGAGTGATCTTTTCTTTTCCTAGAGACTGAACTCAGTTGAAAATCATACCTATTTGAATCTCTCATTACACTTGAAGGTTTCTCAAAATAATATTTGTCATCCATCAGAGGCCCCTGTTTGCTTGATATTTAGGTCTCGGTTATTGGGTTTAGCATCAGACTTGATTGTCATGAGCAGGAATGACAGAAAGTAGCTTTTTTCATTGTTTATAGAGCCAGAAAAATTAGGGGGGGGGGATCTCATAAAACTAATGAACCCTTTTTTCTTATAAAAGAAACATATAATTAGACATGGATCAGATTTGTTTTCGTTTCCTCTTGCTGATCCTATCAGAAATAGCTTACAGCACTCACTTCATAGAGACAACTACATAATTATCTTCTGAAATAAAATAACACTTGTATCCATTGTGTATTAAACTCTAAACTAGGGTCTTTTCTTACTTTATCTCACTTTATTTTGAAATGGAGCCCACAGTGTAGCCCTGTTTATATTCACACTGTATCTCCAGATGAATAAGCCCTGCTCAGTGAAGTAGCTTACCCAGGTACGCAGCTGGTGCAGGGACGGGCCCTTCCCCCCACCCCGCAGAGTCACCTGGGTTACCACTCCCCATCAGACTTGGGTTACCTCTTCCAGCCTTTGCACTCGTCAGCCCCATTTGTAGTTGGCCCCCGGGAAAGTCACACAACTGCCTTGAGACCGTTTCCGCACCTGTCAGTGCGGCTGCGAAGGCCTCTCCCATCCCACCTGCCTTACGGGGCTGTGACCAGGCTTAGCTGTGGTCCTTACGGTGAAGTGAGGCGAGGTGGGGAAGAATCTCCACGGCTCCCCAGTGGAAACAGGAGGAGTGGAATGTGACCAGTGTAATGCCTGTGTGGGTGTGGCCTTTATGCATCATTTTGGTAATGAATAAAAACAAAGCATGTAAGTGATAGGGGAACCAATTGGTTGAGCTACAGTGGCGATGTTCTAGAACTGTCTGTCTTGGATTTTGCCAGCCCACCAAAACTAGTTCCCAGAGCAAATTCCAAACATAGTTATGGAATATTTTCCCTGAAATTTTTTAAGGACCAATTGATGTGGCTTTTAGGTTATTTCAGTGGATATTTACTATTTACACTTTTCAGATGGGAATAAGTAACCCATGTTTTACAACTCATCCTTATCAAGTAGCCAGCCTATTATTTTTAAAGAAAAAGTCTACATGTAACTGTATGTGTATCATTTTGGAAAAAATTGTAACAGTCTTAAGGGACTATTTCCTCACTGCTGACTCCTATGACTAGTTTTTTAAGATGTAATTTGGAAAGATACTGCTCCGGGTGTAACCTGTGTAACATATTCTTGAATAAATATTAAAGTTTAAAAGGCAGCAAGACTAAAATTATAAAGTAAATGAACTTGCCTTACAAATTCATGTAAATTTATTGGCATGAATACTGTAGCCGAAATCTCAGTAGCTTGATGGGACATGTATCCCCACTGCAGAGGTAGCTCATAACATTTCTTAGTGTGGTTGAAGCCCGCGTATTTCTCTGACACTAAATGCCGTGGTGTAAGGGAGGCAGTTGGGATCAGTGGTTAGCACTGGGACTTTGAAGTCACACTGTCGGCATTTGAATTCCAGCTCCACCAGCTGTCAGCTGTGTGATTTGGGGGCACAGTATTATGCTTTTCCTTGTCTTATTTTCCTAATCAAAAAGGGGATAATGGAACAATGATAACATTGACCTTGTGGGGTTGTAGGATTAAATGAGATACAGTGCATGGTAAGTGCTTAGTGGAGTCCCAGAGATGTTACCATTGGAGTTGCCAGGGCACCAAATTATTGCTTTGAAAATTGGTAAATAAAAGAAAGGAATTGAGGAGGGAAAAAATAAGGAGCCACTGAAGATGACATTCTTTCTTGCATTCGGTATCACGGGGTGTGGCTGTCTGGCCTGGAGCTGCCCACACAGAGCAGGAAGCTTGAGGATGAAGTCAGCACCTGGAGAACAACAGAGAGAGACCCTGGGGCTGCTTTGTGCCACCTCTGGTCTTCCAGGTTTGGGGACAGGAAGGACAGTGTCTTGCTGAGCAAGCCAGCATGGGGTGTTCCTGGCAACCACAGTTGAAAGCTAAGGATGCCATCCTGAAAATTAGAACAGGTAAAGGAAAATAAATTATTTGGTGGAGAAAAAGGCTTCTCAAATGCATAGTGGTCTTTGAACTTCAAACTGTTAGTCCTTTGTAATGTTTGAGTTCTTTAGCTAATGCATGAGGCAGTGCAAAAAAGGTGCCAACTTCTTCATTTCCTTTGTCAGCATCCAGTCAGTCAGACCCTTCTGTTTCACATTTATTTTTCTTTTCTTCCAAAGAACTCTCCCTAATTTCTCATTTGCCAAAAGGCAGGGCCCATTGACTTTACATACACAGTTGGTCATTGAACAAGGGTTGGAACCACACGGGTCCACTTCTGCACGGATTTTTTTCAATCTATGACAGTCCTACCTCATCCACGATCTGTGTTGGTTGAATCTGCAGGTGGTGAGGAACCGCAGATATGGAGGGCCAACTATAAATTATAGGAGGATTCTCAACAGTGCAGACCATCAGTGCCCCTGACCCCCACGCGGTTCAAGGGTCAACTGGACAATGTGTTGGTGATAATTGTTCATGAGTCTCCCCACTCCAGCCACATTCCTTTGTTTAGAAATTACCCCAATTACCTATTTTAAGTTTTAATCTCCCTGAAAATCAGATTTCAGAATTGTACATGTGGAATTATCCAATTTCTGTACATGACTATATAAATATATGTTATACAGTTTCATGGCTTCTATAAAAATAGAAAATTACCTGGGAGTTTGCATAAGAAGTTGTTTACGGGGTCACCTCTGGGGAGTAGTATTAGGGGAACAGGACTTGGCTTTTTAGTTCTACTGTTTTTTACTTCTCTGTTGAAAGTAACTTTTTTAAAGTATATATTGTTGAAAGTAAGTTTTTTAAAACTAATCGAAAAGTTAGTTTAGAACAGGCTTCTTACCACTAAGAGAAAGTTATAGTTTCCTTTACAAAAGAAGAGAAAAGTCACTCTACCTGCTTAGTCTTTTATTCAAGGCCATTGAAATAAAATGGAATAGTCTGAGCTCTGTAAAACTGGCACAATATGGTCATCTTTACTGTAATTGAACTTGACTTCCATCTTAGAAAGTCATCCATTAAGAATTTATTATGTTCATTCTTTTTATATAAAAAGCGAAGAATGAAAAAGTTTTTTTTAACTAAAAAGTAAAGGCGACTTGACCCAAATGGTCTACTTAATGGTCTGTCCCTCTGGAAGCAGGGACCAGGTCCTGGTCACCTTGGTGTCCTCACACTGAGTGCTCAGCAAAGGACTGTGGGTTGAATGAAACATCACTATGTCCTTTCGCACAGTAACAGGCACTCACTGGCCCCCAGGAAAGGTAAGTGCGCTCTGACAGGACACCCTCCCAGCCCCCAGGGTATCCCTGGCTACGAAGCAGAGGTCACCGTTTGAAAGCAGTCACAGACTATGCAGATGGATGTGACCTCACCCAGAAAAAGGTCTCAGAACATCCATCTCCACCAAGGCAATGGTAGCAGCACTGTTTTCACTGTAATGAATTTTAATCTCTCTCCCTTCTCTCCTTTCAGTCACTTGATGTTTATACCAACCATTTTCCCTCATGCATCGTCTCAGGGTAGTTTGTTTAATTATCTAAATGACCATTCGACATAAATGTTTCTGTCCAAAGAAGGAGAAGGGAAGAAACAGAACACCCAGTCCTCAAGAAGCTTTCTTTGTTTCCCAATTCTCTAATCCTCTAATTCTCCATTTTACACATCTGTTTAAAAAGATACTTATAGCAGGCCTGATATTGCCAGGTACTGTATATTCAATGCAGAAAATACTTTTGCCCAACAGTTTAAATTTTTGAGTTATTTCATCAAAAAGAATCTTTTTTTATTTAAATTACATCATGTAAGTTAACCATTATAGTTTTTTGGTTGTTTTAAAATTTTTTTTACTGAAGTATAGTTGATTTACAATGTTTCAGGTGTACACCAAAGTGATTTCGTTTTACATATATTCCTTTTCAGATTCTTTTCCATTATAGGTATACACATACTATATTTTATATATATATACACACACACACAAAACATATTGAATATAGTTCCCTGTGTTTATCTGTTTTATATATAGTAGTGTGTATATATTAATCCTAAACTCCTAATTTATCCCTCCCCCCCTTCCCCTTTGGTAACCATAAGTTTGTTTTCTGTGTCTGTGGGTCTGTTTCTGTTTTATAAATAAGTTCATTTGCATCATTTTTTAGATGCCATATATAAGTGATATGATATTTGTCTGACTTACTGTACTTAGTATGATAATCTCTAGGTCCACCCATGTTGCTGTGAATGGCATTATTTCATTCTTTTCTATGGCTAAGTAATATTCATATATATATATACACCCCACATCTTCTTTATCCATTAATCTGTGGATGGACATTTAGGTTGCTTCCATGTCTTGGCTATTGTCACTAGTGCTGCTATGAACATGGGGTGCACATATCTTTCCTAATTAGATTTTTCCTTTTTTCTGGATATATGCCCAGGAGTGGGATTGCTGGATCATATGGTAAGTCTGTTTTTAGTTTTTAAAGGAACCTATATACTGTTCTCCATAGTGGCTGCACCAATTTACATTCCCACCAACAATGTAGAGGGTTCCCTTTTCTCCACATCCTCTCTGTTCTTAAATTTTTGAAATGAGATCACATGTGTTCAGTCATCTGTTGGTGGCAGAAAGAAACGTGTAGAAGGGGTTCCATTTCAGATCATGAACTGAAGGAACAAAATAGATGTGGATTAAAATGCTTATTTCTGTTCTGAATTAATGTAAAACTGGATGGTTTATCCAGTTGGAAAAAGCAGTAAACTGAAGCAGAAGTCAGAAAAGAAATTATTTCAGGGGGAGAGTGTAGCTAATGGTAGAGCGCATGCTTAGCATCACAAGGTCCTGGGTTCCATCTCCAGTACCTCCATTAAAATAAATAAATAAATAACCTAATTTCCTCCCCCCAAAAAAATTAAATTGAAGGAAGAAATTATTTCTCAAACACAACAAAATTACAACAATATTTTGGTTAAGTGGCTAAGTATGATCCTATCATTTTTTGGAACAGATTTTTTGGTAGTTTTTCTACTCATTCTAAAAGTGTTCTACTCAGTTTTTATATTTTTAAGATTTTTTTAAAATGTTTTTTGGGAAGAGGCAACTGGGTTTTTTTTTTTTCGTTTTTTTTTTTTTATTTTTAAAGGTACTGGAGACCAGACCCAGGACCTCATGCATGCTAAGCATGCACTCTGCCACTGAGCTATACCCTCCTCCCTTACTGTTACTTCTTAATGACACGTTTTAGATATATGAATATTTTCTGTAACCTAGTCTTAATGAATGTTTATAAAAGCTAATCCCACAGCTCATCATTTCTCCAATATGAGCTCAGCCCGAAATCACAGATATGGAAGATTCATTGTAGTTAAAATTAGGGGCACGAAGGGCAAAAGCCCATGCTTTTCAGCCTTTGTAAAAGAATCCATTACTACACCGTGACAGGTAAGTACAATCTAGTGGCCCCTCGTTATTTTAAGCAGGAGGTCATCGTAGGGGGCACACAAATAAAGTCACTGTGGATCACCACTGACCCCAGGCCTGGGCCAGAGGTCACCTCCCAAGGGCTGTCCGAATTCTTTCCTTAGTGCTGCACTGACTTGTCTGGGGGCCACAATCCTTTGATAACGGAGGTTTTTACTGGGAGAGAATCTGACTGTGAGACTGTAAGGTCTTGTTAACAGAATTCTGTACTGTGTCTGCTCGGCAGGACTTTTATTTCCAGAGTAGACTGGCTGGAGGTGGCTCTGTCCGCAGGGCTGGGAGTCCCTCAGCTCTGCAGGCTCCATGTGCTTCCTTGTCTGTCGTTTGCTCATCCCAAATAAGTGGTCATGATTTGTGGAAGCGACAATTGCATCATCGGAAAGGAGCATGGGAGCCTTCTGACTGAACTCACTCTCCCTCTATTTGAGAGAAATAAGTTGAAAATAGAGGAGAGACATTTCCGACTTCCAGGCATTTAATCTTCCGGCTACTTTGGAAAACTCCCAGTTTTGTGACAGTATCAGAGAGACACCTACTCTTAAGTCACTGCAGCCAGTGGCTCAACTCCAGGAAGCACACGAATCACACTACCTTTGTCGGTCTTGGTCTTGAACTAGCTAAAAGTTAATGGTGGAAAGTTGAATTTTCACGTCTGTAGAAACAGCATATAAACAAGCAGTCAGTGCAGCTGTGTTACCCACCATAGAAGCTTCCACTGTAGCTTTGGTCAGGTGGGCCCAGATGCACTGCCTTCACGTATTCTTGCCTCCTGTGGATTTAAATCTGCCTCAGAAGTAATGCCTGTAAAGTCTGGGTGACAGCCTTACCCAGACGCCTTGGATCCAGAGTTAATTTAAGAGATGGGGCAGCATCACTCTGGTTGAATAAGATCACTCGTTTCTTTCTCTTAAACTATAAAACACTGGTTCCTTTTTCCAAATCCATGTCCTTAGACAGATTATAAAGGCATCTCAAAATGCTCATGTCAGAATGCAGTTAGGTAGGAAAATGCCCGTAGAGTCACTGGTGTGAGTTTGTAGCCCAGGCAACCAGAAAAAATATGAACGGTTCCCACCAATGTCCTTTGTGTTTGATGTCTCAGTGCTAAAACATTAAGCGTGGGTTTCTTTCTGGGGTCTCCTGGGAGCAGCCACTGTAGTAAGCAGAGAAAAATGTTATCCCCCTGCTAGAAACAGAAACTGCAGGAAGATAAGTGGCCATCCACATACCTAAAGTTTGAAAGTACAGAAAGTCCCCACCAACAAGCAGGTTGTGTGCCAAAACGTTATTTGTGGTTAATTGCTTGAAATCCAGAGTACATTTTCCTGAAGACATGCTATGAATTGTACCTATATTCCAGGCAGGTCTCAGAAGCATATTTAGCCCATAATGTACATAGAGTACAATCCTGTGCAATTAGCAAGACAGGCGTCAGCCACCATCTATCAGTGTTTTACGCGTCCGGCCACGTGGACCATCCTCACGCGCACTCTTACAGCCCAGGTGGTTAATGAGGCCGCGGGTGCACAGATTTCCTCCCCGACCTGCAGCTCAGCCAGGGGAGAAGCAGCAGCACTTCATCTCGGGTGAAAGGGCTTTCCTCGCCCCCCCTCCTCACCACCTCGCCCCTGTCCCCATGGAGCTCCTTTCCTGGTGCTAAAGGGAAAGCTGGGGGCATCCTGGGCCGTGTTGTCTAAGCCAGGGTTTCTCTGGTGGTAATATGCACACGAGTCTCTTAGGGATGTGCTGAAATTGCAAATTCTGGTTCTGCCTGGGGTGGGCCCTGAGGTTCTGAATTTCCAACAAGCTCATGAGTGATGCTGATGCTACTGGTCCACAGACCCCAGTCGGGATAGCAAGAGTCTATCAATATCCTGGAGGGGGAAGTAGGTGGCAGACAGGGAAATCCTGAGTCACTACAGAAGGGATGTGGGGAGTGAGAAAGCTGAGATCTATTACAGAGGCCTTATCTGGCTTCTTTTTTCATTGAGAACTTTTTGCCTGTCCGGGGGGTGGGGGTAAGGGGTCAGGGGAGAAGCAGCCCCATTAAGCGCTAGCTGATCACAGCCTTGTCTCCTCCGCCTGGTGTCTGGCCAGGTCAGGCAGGAGTTTTGCATGACACAGCACTTAGTCCTCCAAGGAGCCAGGCTAAGCAGAACCAGATAGCTTTCTTCCAGGCGACTGGATGCATCACTGTTCTATGAGCATCTATTGTATGACACGTGCACTGTTAAAGCACAGTAGGAAATATTAAAATCCATAAAGAGTGGCTCATGCAGGAGCCTCCCACTTGAGGCCTGAGACCCGTGTGTAAGGGTGTGAGCATCACCGGTGGAACCGGCAGTCTTCCCCAGCTCACCAAGGGTTTCTGATGCAGGTGGATAAAGGGTGCCCTTGGGAAAACGCCGATCTGGCCACAGTGCAGCGGAGCAGTGAAGAGTGTGGGCCTGGTTTTAATCATCTGCACCACTGACTAGCTGTGTGTCCTTGAGCACATGCCTTTGTGCCTAAATATCATCTGTCATCATCAATAAAGTGAGGCTAAAATTAGTGCCTATTCCTATGAGTGACAGAGAACTTAAGTTATCAATGTAAAATTCAGAGTGCCATAGAGCATCCCGGCGGTGGTGGTGGTGGTGGTTAAACAATTCGAGATTGCAGTCATCGAGTCAGATTTCCCCTTTTGCTGCTTATTACCTGTGTGGCTTTGGGCAAATGATTTAACATCTCTAAACCTCCATATTCTTCCTTGTAACATGGAAACGATAAAAGTACCTACTTCATAGAGTTTGGAGGATGATGAAAAAAGTAAAACACCTACACAGTGCGTAGCACGTAGTAAGTCCTCAATGAACAACGATTATTGCTCGTCAGGTAGACCAGCATCATTCCTGTCTGGAAAACAGGAGCTTTCCAACTGTGCCCCAAGAGTTCTCGATTTTACCAAAATGTGTGTTGGGGGTGAGCAGGAGGCCATCCACACCCACCATCCCCTTCAGCCAGAGGGGCTTCTGCATGAAGATTTGACTTAGAAAAAAGGCTTGAAAATCACTGTTTTGGAGCTACAGTGTACCGTGGGACCACGGGGGCATGAATTTCATTGCCTTCAACAAAGATTGAAATAGCAGATGGTGAATTTAAAGAGATACATATATATATATATATAACCTTAAGTTATAGGAGGCTGAACTGAATTATATGGTTAATTTATGTCGTTGGATGCACATTGTTCGTGGTGGCTGCATGGCAGCGCTGACTAACACATGATCTTTTGTTCTCTCCCCTAGATGAGCACCATGCCCGGACTGCCGACCCGGCCCTGCTTTTATGACATAGATCTTGATACGGAAACAGAGCAAGTCAAAGGCTTGTTCTAGATGAACAGGACGTTCACAGGACCCAGTGCAGGTAGACTGCTGCTTTTTTCTTTTTTTTCTTTTTTAACTTTTTCTTTCATTTTTTCCTGGTTCAGATCTTAAAACTTGGTTTTGTTTTTCTGATATTCATTACAAAAATGGTCTGATAAGTAATCTCCTGACTTTGGTTACTGTGAATTCCTACCTAATAACAGCCGTGACCTTGGTCACTCCCGGGTGTGGATGTTCAGTCAGGTGGTCAGGACAGAGGCCCTTGCTGTGCCCAGACTCAACTCCAGTGAAGTAAGCCAGCCACAGCATCTCTGAATGTAGATATATCTAAGGCATCTCTAGCAAGAACAACGGAGCCCCTTAAACTCATTATTCTTCTTCTAGAATTAAAACTCATATCTGCTGTCATCAGCTTTACCAACCATACCTTCCTCCCGCATATTTCTTGGTACGGAGTTAGGATCATGTGGTAGAGGAATCTCCGTGTGTCCCTTTTCTGGGGCTGCTATGACAGAGTGTCACAACTGAGTGACTTAAACAACAGAAATTTCTTCTCCCACAGTTCTGGAAGCTAGAAGTCCAAAGTCAAGGTGTCAGCCGGGCTGTGCACCCTCTGAAGTTCCAGGAGAATCCCTCCCGGCCTCTTCCTAGCTTCTGGTGGTGGCCATCCATCCTTGGTGTTCCTCTGTCTCCCTGTGCATCTCTGTCTTCACATGACATCCTCTTCTTGAAAGGACACCAGTCCCACTGAGTTAGGGCCCACCTTATTGACCTCATCTTAACTTGAGTGTATCTGCAGAGACCCTGTTTCCAGTTAAGGTCACTGTCATGGGTACTGGGAGTCGGGACTCCCACGTACCTTTTGGGGACACCGTGGGTTCATAACACTTGGCCATAGCACCACAGGCGGATGGCGCTCTTATACCACCTGAAAAGTCCATAGAGATAGGACAGATCTTCTAACTGAGAGGGTCCTGTGAGTCACAGGAAGGACAGGGCAGTGGAAACCAGAGCCCTTGAGGACTCATGGTCCCCAGTTTAAGAAGGTCGGGCTTGACGTGGAGCTGGGCGCGTCTGGTCTTACTCATGTCTGCCCCTCAGCCCTGCAGCCACACCTGCTGGCTTCTGTCCTAGCTTCCCATCATGAAGAAAAATGACTGCCTCCTAATCCTCCTCCCTGGAAAACTCCCAGTCAGAAGTTGTAGAGACTTGGAGCTGCTTTCCCATCCCATACATCAAGCATGTCCTCACCAGATTCCCAAGACACATTCCTTCCCCCCGAACACCCCTGGGTCCTTCTCCCCACTCACTCCTGTTCCTTAGCCCAGCACCCCTCCCCCTGCCAGCATATTTTGGACCCTCCAGATGACCTCACTTGACCTAAAGACCCTTCCTTCCAGTTGTCTCCGAGTCACGGCCCTAAGCCAGCCAGACACACGGGACTCTCACTTTTGTTTGTTTCACTCCCAGAGTCAACACAGGGAGATATTTTTTCTTTTTTAAGCCTTTGTTACTAAAATACTAAAGACTTAGGTTCTGATTCTCATCTTATGTGAAATTACATTAAAACGAAGTATGGGATTACTCGGTTTTGGTTGTGTGTGTGGTGTCTGGTGTGGTTTGTGTGTGCGTTTGGTTTTTGTTTGTTTGTTTGTTTTTGCTGGGGAGTGGGAGGTGTATTCAGTTATAACCACAACCACATTTCATATCTGTCATTTCTGAAAAAGGAAACTCCAGGAAACAGACTCGGAGACTCATTTCACAGAGAAGCCCATGAACTCGAGCGTTGATAACAGAGCTGTTTCGGTCTTTTGATATGACTGTGTGTGTATGTGTGTGTGAATGTTTTGGGTTTCCCATTCAGGCCTTGGGAAAACACAATATCATTCCTCTCCAACTTCAAGTTGACCCCTGTCCTGACGGATCCCCCTTGTCGGGTCAACCCACTGTGCTCCATTTCTGCCACTTGTCATTTTTCTCCAGAACAAGTGTGTGCAGTTCTTTCATCTCTCTTGGACATAGTATTTTTCCAGCCTGTTGGTCCATTTTCATGTGCTGTCCAAGTAGGTCATATAAACCCAGTTGTACCTTAATTAGTGCAGTTAAGACTCAGGTAACGCCAGGGGCATGTCCTTAGGAATGTGTGTTCCCCGACAAGTATTCCTCTGGGGTTTGTTTAAAGACTTTATTTAAAGCAGGGGTTGGGAGTCCGGACACTGGCCTGTGGTGACTCTATGGTCAATCCTCCAATGGGCCAGGCACTGTGCTAAGCACCTCTCATGAGTGGTCCCCAGACCCTTTGGGTCAGTGTTGTCCTAAGAGGTTAGGTCACTGAGAGGGGGTAGCTGGGGGATGTCTGAGATCCACCAGACGGCCGAGGGGTAGTACTGTCTTTCCACTGCTCAGCCCTGCTTCTTGTTCCAAAGCTAGGGCTTGAATTGCTTTGCCGTCCCTGGTCACTTGTCATGCTGGCACCAACCCAGTGTAATAGGTAGTGGTGTTATTTCAGAGCTGCAGAAACTCTGGCCCAGAGAGGTCAACAACTTGCTCAAGTCTGCACAGCTGATAAGTACAAAAGCCAAGACTCAACCCAGGTCTGCTTACTCTCAGTCTCACCCCATCCTTTCTGCCCCAAGCCAGAAAGATGCCCTTTCCATGTTGGTCATGGGGTAAATGAATTCTGGCCCCTTCTAGAAGATGATAACGAGCTATTTGAATAGACCTGTAATATGGGGATAACTGGGTGATTTTTTTTTTCAATAACTAGATAGTTATTTGGGTATTAAAAGCTAAATTCTTTTCAATCAAAGTATACTAGAGCTATCTCTTAGCTCTCTCATTGAATGACATTTTCCCACTCACTTATCCAAGGCTTCTTTCTTCTTTGTGAATTGCCAAATCCTGCACTATCTGGGCTTGGTGGGCAGTGGTTCAAAACCCATCACTTGACCCTGCTCAAACAATTGCAAATGATTGGGTGTCGTAAGATAAAACCACTGTACAGAGCAAGCATTCCCTCCCGGGGACTCCTCCATGTAATGATCCCACAGACATTCCTTCTGCTTCCTGTCCCCTCTCACATACAGCAGGCAGGGACCATGCCTGCAAACGGTCACAGGTCTGTGGCTATTAAAAATGCATAAATTAAAAGTGTTAGAGCTTGGAGGACGGCTCGGACAGATTTGGGCATCGGGAGAGGAAATATCTGGTTGGGTGCTTTGTTCACATCGTGGTGAGATGCCAGATCGTTCTCTGAACGCAATCTTCACTCCTTGCGAAACGTGTTGCAGATATGTCCCATGTGGAAGAAGACAGCGCTAAGTTGAGGGCTGCTTTCTTTCCTACCCCTCTCTAACCTTTCCTGCTTAACTCACCCTCCAGGAAACTGTGCGAGACTTACTATGAAGGGGAGGGGCCAGGAAATCACCAAAATTTGAGCTTTTGCTCCTTCTTTCCAAGACTTCCCGGTCCTGCTTTCACTGTTGTTAGAATAAGGGCATGATTCATTCTTTTGGATGTTACCAAATAGAACTCATTAAAATAAGTTGTTTGCCCCAAGGAAACTGATCCTGTGACATTACTGGGCTGTCTTTTGTTTGAAGATGATTGGATTTGGGGATTTGGTTTTCTCCCCCTTTGGTTTCTCATTTTCAAGCTTTATCATATTTCTGAGCCTTGGCAGGAGTCAAATGAACTCAAGAAAGCCTGGCAGGTTTCCTAAAGAATTCAGACACTCCCTTACTTCATTCTGATGTGCAAAGTGATGTTTAGTACAGAATCACGTTGACTCTGGCCCTGCTGTTAATGTTAAGTTACTTACCAAAGAATTGTTTTTCTTGAATTGAACACGCAGAAAGGAGTAGAATACGAGCTCACTCTTCCCCAAACTGCCTTTGCAGCAGGAATGTTCAGTGAGATTTAATAATCATACATTAATCTTGAGTGTGGCTGCTGCCTGCAGCCCTTCTGTGAACAGGGCCCCTCATCCCCAAGTTGTAAACCACAGAGTTTCAGCGTTCCCTTGAGGAGCACCTGGGCTCTCTGACTTTGGTCTTAAAATTCTTTCTTTTCAAGGAGCATCTCAAAATGATTCATTTGTTCATCACCAGTGTGCTTCAAGAAAAAGGTCCTCAGTTCATCACCCCATGTCATCCTCGGAGTAAAGTGGACCCCCTTGTCTTTTCCCACTTCCAAGGCAGGAACCCTTTAACCAAGGCAGGCTGCTTAAATAAAAGATTGTGATAATTAAATCTAAAGATGACATCTTTAACATCTGTGAAAGATGGCAATAATTAAATCTCCCCTATCTAACTGAAATGGAATGTTTTGAAGCTTAACAGTTGTGTAATTCTAAATTAATTCCCTTTTAAAAGAAATGTTTTCTGGGTACTATTTTTTGAGGAGGGTGAATCTAGGGATTTTTTTTTTTTTTTGGAACTAAGGAAAATAATAAGTATTTCAGCAAACTCTGGAAAATACAGTTTTTCTAACAACTCTAAATCTATACATGGTTAATATATAAGAAATTATTCATCAAAGAAAAAAGAAAAGGCTCAATTATGGTATTACTTATTGGTTGCAAAAAAATGAGAACTTGTAAGGTAGCGGCGACATTTTAACCAAATGCAGTGAACTTGAAATTCTCTCCACTACAGAAGACATTTTTATCAGACATTCAAACTGGTTAATTTTTATTTTAAAGTCACTTTGGTAGCATGTTTAACTTTAGCCTCTGTTCTTCAACAATGGAAACCAATAAACAATGATCATCAGCAAAGAGAAGCCGGTGACCAAGTGTTATTACCAATAATTAAGTAAGGATAAATACAATGAAACGTTCGTAGTTTAATAAAGAGCAGAAAATTACCCTCCCTCCCTTATGATGTGTGTGTTTTTGGTTTTTAATCCTTATGCTGCTGTAACAAATTTCTCAGTGGTTTAAAACACCAGCAATTTATTCTTTCATAGTTCTTGAAGCTAGAAGTCTGAAATCGGTATTTAGGCCAAAATCAAGGTGCCAGCGAGGCCACGCTCCCTCCAGAGGCTCCAGGGGAGAGTCCCTTCCTTGCCTCCTCCCATTCCAGTAGTGGCCAGACTTGCGGCCGCATATCTCTGGTCTCTGTCTCTGTGGTCAGTCACATCGCCTCTTCCTCCTCTGGGTGTCTGGGCACTTGGTAGCTTCCTGTTATTCACATGCCATGATAGAATGTTTTATATAGTCTATCTTCCAAAATATTTCTGACCGGATACACTTCTAAAATTTTTTTCTACTGAATAAACACTAAACCACTGATTCATTTTTACATTCTCACCTTCGCTGTTGCATTTCTGATTTTTTTTAAGTCTATAATCAGACTTTCTGTACCTTTACCAACTTTCTGTACCTTGAGTTTTCTGAAAATGTGGAACCACAGACTCTGAGCCCCTTTAAATACAAAGCCACTGATGCAGAGGTAATGTAGTGAATCAGCTGGTCTCCCACCGAGCCGGGAAGGCCCTGCTCCAGCCTTTCCTGTCTCAGGGGCGTCAGTCCACCAAGCCCACCCTCCTCCCTCCCCAGGAGTCACTGTGCCTCGCGTCTAGGGTCACCAGAGCCACTGAAGTGAGGCTGGCACGTCACTGAGCAGAGGGGCAAGGCCCGTAGCAGACAAGCCTCCCTCCCTAACATCAAAAGTATTTTCCTTTTGTTAATGTTTATTATGCTTGCAGTACTTCTGTATTCTGTTTACTTCCCTGACTTGCATCAGACGTTAGGGCAGTATTTGAAGTTCCCAGTCCCCTGTCTTCTTCACTGTCTTCTGTTCTGAAGCTAATCAAGCATCCTTCCTGGCTCCAGACCCCGCGCTCATCTGTGGGAGGCCGGCTCGCTGTATTCCTGTACTCCAGCCGAGTTTGAACTCTTGGCCCAGTAGATAAATTCCTCCGTGTATAAATTCAGATCAAAGTCCGAGTCTTTGCGTTTACATTTATCTTGGTGAACTTTTTTTTTTAAACTTACGTGTTTTGTTTTGCTCTTTTTAAAATGTAGTTTGATCACCTCTTTTTCTAAGAGATTGCAGGATTTTACAGGGGCAGAAAGTCTTAATATCCTTTGAGGGAAAACAATAAAGCTTTAACAATAATAAGCAATTCCAGACCCACTCACTTCCATTCTTGTCCTAAATGCGTTTTTCAGACCTCCCTTTCTGTGCTGTGCCTACTGTAAAAGAGACACTGAAATCAAGGGCCACAGGATTCCTAATCTGGAATCCTAGATCTTCTCACTGGACAGGATCCTGGAAACAGTAGATCCCAAATTTGGAAGTCATGGAATTTCTGCCACCATCCCCGAGCAAATCTTTAAGGAAATTCGACTGCTGCCTGCCGGGTCCATGCTGACTCCGTCCAGAGGGATGCAGGATTCCCAGTGTTCATGAGTAAACAGATTCGAAGCAATCATCCCAGCCTTGTCTCACGAACAGAATCACTTATCTGCTCTTGAATTTTCTTTTGGTCTCCAGCTTTATCCCTGTGATATATTAACAGTTTGACACCAGAGGAAAAAGCTGTTCCTAAACCACTGAAGCATTTTTTCTGTTTTTCAGGCTCCACAAACACAAACTCCTTGCCTTTTGGCTGCATTTGGAGAGGAAAGTGAATTTGAAATATGCTGTTACGCAATGCTGGAGAAATGGTGAGATAGGCCAAAGATTTACTCTCCTTTCAAGATGAATTCTGTTTGCAACAGAGTATAGAATTCAGTAAAAGGACCTCCACTAAGTCTGAAAGAAACTAATTTATTTTCTGTTTCTGCAGAGTTTACATTATTTCCCATTGCTTACACTTTAGAATGTTTATTTTATGGGGACTGAGGGATTAAAAGAGTGTGAACTCAAAGGTAACATTTTCCACTATGGAGTTTTCTGTTTTGTCTTTGAACTGAAAATAAACATGTATGTAGAAAACCCACCAGCGAGTTTTCAGCGCCAGCTGAAACCCTTTGCTCTCTAGAGGTAGCTGTTCATGGTGAGGTTGTTACCTGACACCGATTTCCCGGAAAATTGTGAATGCCACCAGAGCTTTATAAACATAACAAGGGAAAAATAACACAGAGAGAGAGAGAGAAATATCTGGTCAATTGTGAAATCTTCTGACGACTGGAGAGTTGTAATAGCCTTTGGAACGAAGTGCATTTTATATCCAGAACTACTTTTCAGCCCCAGTGTTTATATCACTTACCTAAAAATTAATGGGTTTATGCTGGTTTCTTCCACCAATAAATGAATCTCAATAACCATTAAGCTTTCGCAGACCCATAGGGCAGGAGAAGTGACTCTTAAAGGTCAGGTGGTTGGCAAATGTTTTTCCATTTGTCCAGCCCTGAAATTGTAGTTAAGCATAAAGAATGTTCTATGCTCTGTTCCCCTCTCCCAGGAGTTCCTGACCCTCTCTTGTTTCCATTTTTTCCTACAATAATATAAAATTATATAAAAGTTGACAAAACCAAGGATTCAGAAACAAACAAGAAGTGATTGTCCTCTAAGCAGTATAAGGAAAATAGTCACTGTAAATGTCTTAAGTGTCCCCCAGGCACATCCTGCAGAAGTCCTTGCCGTCAGACTCTGCGTGTTCTTACTCTGCGCCCTCCAGTGACCCTGCTCATTAGCCGCTCTGCCACAGTGTATCTTTATGCACAATTTCATTTGTTCCAAAACATGGTTTAATAGCTCAGAAGCCTCCCTACGCCAAGACTATCTGCCCCAAGAATAATTTCGCTTGGTGTTGGTGAAGTGTCATGGTCCCATCGTCTCCCTGCCCCTTATTTGGGAATGTGCCTCTCCAAGAATATGGTGAACTGGTATCTCCGATCTAGAAATCTATCTGCAGATTATGAGGGTCCACGGTGAATTTGTTCTCTGTATAACGTGCTCAGTGAGCAGCCTTTCTCGTGAATTGGTCTTTAAGCAGTTACCTCCTGCTTATTATTTTCCTCTGCCATTTAAAGTTTCATTTTGTATTTTTGAAAATGTTTTAGGAAAAAAGTATTTTACAGACCAAGGGCTTTAGGCCAGATACTTCTTTTCCTTACCTGCTTTCACCAGGCAACTCACCACTGTACCCCCAAAAAAGGAGGAAAAATAGAAGCATCCCAAACAGATGTGGGACAGGTTTTCAACACTCACACTGAAGGACCTATAATCCAGGAGCGGCTGGGCACTGCACGCTGCTTTCCCATCGTGTGAGCTCACGTGAACTCCTCGATGTCATAACTCAGGTTCTGATGGATTTGTTTTCTCTTGTGCACTAACCCTACGAGGATACCCTCCTGCTGAGTGATGATCAGTCTCCACTGAGAAGAAAGCTCTTTGGCAGGTTAATTAATGGGCTTATCAACTCATGATGACTTGAGGCATTCATGGGCAGGAGATGGTGTTATTTTAGAAAAGAGCAGGTTACCTAACGTCTCTTCTGAGGCCAACGAATGAGAGAAAAAAGAAAAAAAATAAATATCACATAACCTTTGGCATGGTGGGTTTTCACTAGAAATCTTCCCAAGAATGGTAGATCCTGATTTCTGTCTGCCTCTGTAACTGACATGTAAGAAACCAGTAACAAACCAGACGTGGTGTGGGCCCTGCTGGCCCACTGTGGCACCCAGACGTGTGGCCTTGCTCCCTCTCTGCTCCGGGTCCTGCAGCTGCAATACCTGCAAAGGTTAAGACCCAGACTGGAAGGAACCTCTGAAAGCCGCCAGAGGAACACGCCGTGGGGATTAACTGAAAACAAGAAAGAGGTGACGGGGCACTCAGGAAAGTAGAAGCAGCAAGGCAACTAGGCAACCCAGGCATCACTGTTCTTTTCATTCTTCTATTTCCAGGGTTAGTCTCTGTCTTACCTAGAATGTGCTGACTCCATTAAAGCAGCACTTGAGTGTTCTTCACAACAGATATTCAAAGAGAATCCTCCCATCTAACATTACCCAGGGATTGTTTTCTTTCCCCCTTAATGGAAGTACTGGGGATTGAACCCAGGCCCTCATGCATGCCAAGCATGCACTCTACCCCTGAGCCATACCCCCACCCACCTGTGGGATTGATTTTTAACATAATTTACACGTGCCAATAAATAAAATGATGCATGAAGCTTACTTATTCCAGAAAAGTCCACATACACATAGGTACACATATTTAGACACACAGAGCACATATCCGTTGCTTTTGTAAAAAGTAGTAAGTGCACTTTTATAGCGTTTATTAGAAACTAATAACCCATACCCACTGAGAAAGTTGAGCATTGTGGGCAGAGCCATTGGTTAGCAACCAGATCCTCACTGGTTCCTTAAACGCTAACACAGCCATGAACAGAGACGCCCCCAAAAAGATCTTACACCTCTGAGCAAGGGAGAGTGGACTAAAATCCAGGAGACTGAACTTGGGGAAAAAACTACATCTTTGTGTTCACAAACCTCAAACTGTGATGAAGCATTTCCTTCGGTTAAGAATGTCAGCACGAACCACAACAGTGTTCCCAGTACCTGTGTCTGTCGCAGTAGGACTCACTGGTCTAATATTACAGTCCGGTTTCTGCAGATACGCACAGTGGCATTTATGCTCATCACAGTAGCACATCGTGCAACAGCATGACAGTTATTAGATGTGCCACTATCTTGCTATTTCATGTCGCGAGCCACATACATTGCTGTAACCAAATTTGATTGCCCTTTTCAATATTTTAATAATTGCACTTCACTATTGTTGGTCTGTGTTAAAATCGTACATGGCATTTAAAAACATTCTGAGAAGAGGTACATGGACTTCACCTAACTGTTAAACGGATCTACAGCGCAAAAATGGTGATGACCCCCGGGGACTAGATGAAATTCTAACCCCTAGATCCAGTGGCTGTGTTTTGCTGCCCTTGGATGTTAATACGTCTGCATCGGTGCTCCAGGCTGTCCCTAAAGGTCCCTGCTCCAGGGCTCCTGGTCTGTATCTGAGATTCTTGTTCTGGGAGTAGCCCAGGCAGCACCTGTCCCTGGAGCCCTCCCAAGCCTCAGATGAGACAGAAGAAGCTCTGGAAACTGTAGAGTGATGTGTCAATGTACAACTTGGTCGACACCCCACCCATTCCCCAGGCCAGCTCATAAGCTCCCACCCACCCTGCTTTGGGGTCAAACCTCCACACATGGCTGTACACGCTGCTCCTGGCAGCTAAGTCTCCACCTGACCTGGTCCCCTCACAGCTCATATGGGCTCAGCTTGCGTCCTAGCTCTGGGGACTATGGGTTCAGGGCAAACTAATGCCATTTCCAGAAAACTACAGGTTTTACTGTATGGTTTTCCTGATGAGGGAATCATACCATTGTTGAGTTATATTGTTTAATTCACTAACTTGTTCATTCATTTATTTATTCTACGAACACGCATCGGGCAACTACCAAGTGTGAAGCAGAGTGTTTTAAGAAGAAAAGTTACCATACAAGTTCCATGACTGAAGGGACCGTGTCAGGGTGTTCTCCACTGTATCTCCAACCCAGAGAATAGGGGATGGGAAGGTAGATAGTAAGTAGGTATTTTCTGGTGAATTCATTCACCTATTCATTGGGTGTGTGTCATCCCATGTGTGGCTGGTGTTTCAAGTGGGTGCAGTCTTGTTGGGTGGAGACCCTGCTCTTTAATCTGAGGGGTCAAGGCTAATTCTGCAAAGTGAACATCAGAATTGAATTGCGTCACAGGTCATCTAGTTGGTGTCGGAAGGTACACCAAGGGAGGATTTTGTAAGCAAAAGATTATAGTTCATGTCGTGAAAACTACTAAGATACATAAATACCAAAAGTTTCAGAAATCATGGGGCAGATTTCATGGCCTACAACATGTCCCAGGTGAATTACCCACAGATTCCATGTCACACTTTGAGAACAACTCTTTTTTTTTTTTAAATCTCTTTTATTGAAGTATAGTTAATTTGCAACATTGTGTTAGTTTCTGGTGTACAGCATAGTGATTCAGTTATACATATATATATATTCTTTTTCATTATAGGTAATTATAAGCTATTGAGTATAGATCCCTGTGCTATACATTAGGACCTTGTTCTTTATCTATTTTATATATAGTAGTTTGTATCTGCAAATGCCAGACTCCTAGTTTATCCCTCCCCACCCCCTTTCCCCTTTGGTAACCATAAGTTTGTTTTCTATGTGACTCTATTTCTGTTTTGTAAATAAGTTCATTTGATCATTTTTTAGATTCCACATACAAGTGATATCATGATATTTGTCTTTCTCTGACTTACTTCATTTAATATGATCATCTCTAAGTCCATCCATGTTGCTGCAAATAGCATTATTTCATTCTTTTTTATGGCTAAGTATATATATATATATATGGAATATGTGTGTATGTATATATATATAGAATATATATGTATGCATGTATCCACTCATCTGTCGATGGACATTTAGGTTACTTCCATGTCTTGGCTATTGTAATAGTGCTACGAACATTGGGGTGCATCTATTTTTTTGAATTAGGTCTTTTCAGGATATATGCCCAGGGATGATATTGCTGGATCATATGGTAACTCCTATTTTCAGTTTTCTATGGAATCTCCATACTGTTCTCCATATTGGCTTCACCAAACTGCATTCCCACCAACAGTGTTAAGAGATTTTCTCAACATCCTCTTCAGTATTTATTGTTTGTGGACTTTCTAATGATGGCCATTCTGACCAGTGTGAAGTGATACCTCACTGTGGTTTTGATTTGCATTTCTTTGATAATTAGCGATGTTAAGCGTCTTCTCATGTACCTGTTGGCTATCTGCATGTATTCTTTGGAGAAGAGAACAACTCTTAAAGGAAGGCATTCATTTTTAGATTGAGCTATATTGGTCAGCTCAAATCAGAAGATTTGATTTGGTTTCAAGCTCTTATCCATCAAGAGATGGGCAAGATTTCTGCTAGAGCCGTATATTTCCTGAGAGCAAGCCAGTGTCCATAGACCTGGGCAGACACGATCAGTCACTGGAGATGAGAAAGAGCTAAACAGCCATGTCCCCTCCTGAAAGGCCAGGGTCCCCCTCCTTGGCAGCTGTTTGTGGGATGCTATCTAAAGTTGCACAATGTTCTGAACTTGAGTGAAAACAACCATAGATTCAGGGGATTGTCCAAAGAACCATTCTTAGTGATGACTGCCGGGCCTTCCTTCAGGTCTCAGTAAGACGGTTGATTCTAGGACAGAAGGTGGATGTCATGAACCGAAAAGGATGGGGAAAGTACTTCACAAAAATGGAGTAGGGCCATGTAGTTGAGCTTTCATCATGAGACAAAAGAGAATGAAATTCCTCACCCTACCACCTTCCTCTGATCTCAGCCTCATCAGTATGTGTTGTCTTCCTAGATAATCTAATGCTCTCCCTTTGTGCTGCCTAAGCTCTGGGGCAGGCATCCTCCCCGGGTCTGAAGTGTGGCCACCTAACCCAGCATGGCTTTCCTGAGTCTGAGGCTACCACAGACACGTCATGGAGCAGCACCATGACTGACGATGGCCAGTGTATTCAAGTTAAGCTAAATCCATGTGAGCTAGCTGAGCAAAGAAATCCTCTCTGGGCAATTAATAGCCAGCTCCCAAGCATTCAGGAGAGCTTTACTGATAGGTTTTAGAACCGTGATTTTGTCATTGTTTGAGCTGGTCTCAGGACCACCTGCATTAGAATTACCTGAGATTCTTATTAAACACGCAGCTTCCCATCTCCACCGAGACCTAGTAAATTTGACTCTGTAATGGATCCAGAGAATCTGTATTTTAACAATTCACTAAATTATTCTCCTCTATCCTACGTTCAAGAATTAACTGGGGCTAAAAAAACAAAACCAGAATTAACTGGGGCTGAGGTACAGCTCAGTGGTAGAGTGCCTGCCTAGCATGCACGAGGTCCTGGGTTCAATCCCCAGTACCGCCATTAAAAAATTAATAAGCCTAATTACCTCCACTCCAACAAATTTTTTTAAATACATAAAAAATAAAAATAAAAGAAGAATCAACCTCAACTCCACTTTTGTATCACCATTGTGCCTAGCATAATGCTTAACACATAGAAGATGCTAGACAAAGATTTTTTAAAAGGCTGAATAAACGTTCATAGCAGCCCCTCTCCTGGCCTGCTGTGGCCCCACCTGCATGTTATGCATCACGGTTACAGCGCTCTCAATTCCTGCTACCCCTTCATGGCTAAGGAATTGAATTTTTTTTTTTAGGGTATTTCTCCCTCCCTTCCTCAGCTGTGGCTTCTCCAGGCTCCCTAGCCTCCCAAGTTTAATCCTTAAAGCATCTCAGCAGCCACAGACCTATTAGGATGGGTCAGTGGACAACAAAGAAATGTATGAGGCCAGTCAAGTTCAGGATCCCTCATTCCAGAATCGTGTCTAATAATCCAGGATGGGTTGAGTTGGGTGTCTACCCAGGCAAGGTCTCACTCAAGGCTCTATGGATTAACCAGGATGATCAAGGTTGGGGAGGGGTGCCAGTGAAATGAAGCCACTGCGAGGGTCCTGGTAGGAGGGGTCATCCATGGGGTGTGGCTTTCCACCCGTCTGCCTGGGGGAGTTTATACCCATGCTTTTGAGTTTGTTGTCATAAAATCACACTCAGTGGTAAGGCTCTCCTTTCTAGCACCTTGGGTTTGCATTTAAGTCTCCTGAAATGCTTTGAAAATACAAACTTTCAAATAGGTTGTCAATCGTATTTCATCCCACGATTGCAGTGAGACTCAAGGCAGGTTTGTCTTGAAAACAACCCATGCCTCGTCCCTTTTGGCAGGGCAGAGCTCAGAGAAGAGCGATGTAATTGCCCAGACTGAGTCTGAGGTTAGAGTGTTTATGTAACAAATCCGCTAAACTTAAATATTTCTTGTGGTGTGGTCAGGGCCGCAAACCTTTGCCCAGGCTCACTACCATGAATGTCATCTGTTTACTCAACCCTGTGTGGGCATCTCTGTTTACGTGAAAGGACCCTGCTAGCTTAAAGCCAGTTAATATGTTCAATCATACATCATGTTGCTTACGTATTTTATAATAAGGATTGCAGAGACAATTTTTCAAAGCAGTCAGACCGCTTACATTTGTGCGTGCCCTGATGAGCAGACATATTGAATGAATGTTCACTTGGCAAAATCTTAACAACTAAGGAATTTTTCTTCCCCAGATAATTACAAGAGGCCTAATAATGTTCCTCCAAGCCAGCCTTCTGATTCCCTTCCCCCTTGATAGAGACAACATGTACCAGACAAACAGCTGAGACAGACAGCCCGAAGGGACTGGAGAGGCTCTCCCGGGGCCAGATCAAGCCAACTATATGAGAAGTGATGCTTTCCAACTTCATCATGGAGCTGGGAGCCAAAGGATGTTTCAAGGGCCAGGGGAGAAGGTGCTGAATAACGCCCCCACTCTTTCCAAGGCATTTTATACTGCGGCTTCATTACTGAGTTTGAAACGTGAATTCCCAGAATATCAGGCATCCCTAGACTCAAATGTGAGTGCAGAAAGGCACTCCAAAGCCAAATGTAAATTATTTTTAAATTATTCATGCCACCTATTCGCCATTAGAACAGATAATTGAGCTAACTGTAAATATGTATAAACAGAAGTGACAGAAACAAACATCCACAACAAACTACAGATGAACAGAAAAATCCACTTAAGTGCTGAATAATTAGGGTGGAGGGAAGCCAAGGAAGGTGGGAGGCCATAGTTCTGGAGTGATGAGTGAGTTGGGACTAAACTGGAAATAGCCAGCAAGATGGGAGCTGGTTCCAAGAAGAGGAGGGCTGGGACTTGGCAGAGAGGAAGGGGGAGTGGTAGGGGCTAAGAAGCTAAACTCGTGCAGGGAAGTACAGATGAGCAGTGGGTTCTGGTTTCTGACAAGTCTGAGCTAAGCGAGGCAAAAATGACAGATGGAGCCCCAGCCAACAGGAAAAAAAAAAGAGAAAGAAAGTCCGCTCGATAGGAGATGTTTGAGGTCCTCCTGGAACCTTGGGACACAGCGCAAGGAAATACATTCCATCTGCAGCATTCCACCCCAGGACTGGCCCCCTAATCTGCAGAGTGAGCTAGGGGTAAAAATTTTCTTAGAAACAACACTCTCCTGTAATGGCTAGCAATTTGGGAGCAAGAATGTGTTAAACGGCAAAAGGCTTGGGGCTCCCCTATTTAAAAAAAAATAGAGTTCAAAGTAGCTAGTTAGAACATGCAGGTTTTAAGAGTAGAAAAATGTGATGCTGTCCCCGCAGAAGGCTCTGGGTCACCACCAGAGTGTGGTCCGAAGCAAACACGTGGAGGTAAATGACAGAGAAACTGTGTTCAAACACGAATGAAGTCAGCAGGCAACCTGAGAATTAAAGCCCAAAATTAGCTGGCAGTATTGATCATTCCTAAAGGAGAAATCCAGCACGAGAAGTTCAGTTCTTAGCAGATACTGAAGCAGGAACAGAGCTTTAAGCAAATGTCCCTCCTCCATACAGACACCTGACAGTTGCTGGCAGTTCCCAGACGGAGCCAGGTCAACTGCCAGGTGAGGACTGAGAGTGATGGAGACCAGCCTGGTGGGGAGGATAAGGAAGAGTCTAGAGGAAGCCTCACAGCAACCCAGGTAACAACAGGCACAGGAAATAAGCAAGTGAAGGCCAGGGTCAATCTACATAAGTTGCAGAGAGGCTGTCTCCTACTTGTGTGAGAAGACAGTAACTTTACCACAGAGCTGGTGCCCTGTCTTTCACGGTCAGCAACCTCTCCAGACCAGGGCTTCCATCTCAGTGTGACCCAAGGGGGCAAGTGTCCTAGGAGGCAAAGATTTCTCCCCACCGTGTGACCAAGTCCCACCCCCATGCCAAGGATGGATGTGTAGGGGGGGGTCAACATTTGTGCAAAACTACAAATTCCACACAAACACCGAGTAGACATCCCAGGTGCTGACCCTGGTCCGAGACCTGAGTTATGGTATCAAAACAGAGAGATTAATGGTAAAGTCGGTATCATTTCCACCCAGATGTTTTTAGGATAATCGTGTTTAAAATTCTGTTGTCTTATGGAATTGTCTCTGAATCAGTGTCCCTGGAGATGAACAGCATCTTTTATCCAGTATTCGATTAAACTTAAGAAACATTTTTCAGGGTTATGTACTTATCGTACACTCGGCTCTGACCCCTGGCTGTAGGCAGACGCAGCCAGGATGAGTAAGGACTTCCCCCGGCACAAGTAGGCAAGCATGCTACGGAAATGTAATGTGCGACAGATGGATGATTCCTTATCATTATTACTGATAGCATTATTTCTATTCCTGCTGTCAAAAATCCAGAAACCACTAAATGAAAAAACATCAGATCAACAAAATAGTAATAGCAAGAGTTTATTGTGCACATAAGAACAGTTCTCAAACTGGGTGCTTTAAAACCAACATTGGAATGAAGCTCAGAGGTCTATGTTACAGGACAACTTACATAGTGAAAATTCAGAGACTGTGTATTCTTTACAATGATTGGTTACAATAATGAAGTTTTTCCTAATGATAGGGCATTGGTTAAAAGTGGTTTTCTTACGCCAATTTTGGAAAACAGTGTAACTTTCACTTATGATTTTCAAAGGCATTTACAAGAAGTGACTCAAGCTAATGTCACTAAATAATCTAAATTAGGCTTCACTTACATGGCTTAACAATTTTGTCTGCTCAGGAAATAGTCAAATCTTGTCTTCATTCCATATTTTACTTTAACATTGCTTAGTGGCCAACAGTAGTAACTGTTCAATAATTTTTTCATCGAATGAATGAATCAACCAATTCATTATTAACAGGGACAGTACAGCTGCCAAAGATGGCAGGAGGAAAGGGGACAAAGAGAGAATCCCTGAGCCAGGTGCTGTCGGGGAAGGTGCGCCTGAGGCTTGCCCTGAAGGTTAACAGGAAGTGTCAGTGAAGGATGGGTACACTCACACCTCACATTAGCTGAAGCACATCCATAGTCAACAGTAATGCAGGATAAATAATGTACAAGGTTAAAGGAATAAGACATTTAGGAGGGTGAGTGTACAGCGGTAGAGCACATGCTTAGCATGCACAAGGTCCTGGGTTCAATCCCCAGTACCGCCACTTAAAAAAAAAAAAAAAAAGTCATTTCCTTAAAGACTTCCTCCATCTGCTTAAAAACAGTTGACCCTTGAACAACACGGGTCTGAATTGTGCGAGTCCACTTATATGTGGATCTTTTTCCATAGCAAATACTATAGTACTACTTGATTGGGGGTTGGTTGAATCCATGGATGAAGAATCAGACATGGAAGAACCACATATGTGAAGCGCTGGCTGTAAGTTACGCAGGAATTATGACAGCACAGAAGGTTAGCGCCCTTAACCCCCGCCACAGTGCTCAAGGGTCAACTGTACTGTATCTAGGTTGAGACTTGCAAGCCTGAGGGGTAGAATCCAGTAACATGCTGGAGTCTGAACCATGGGAAAGAGGAGTTGGAGGGAGCTCTGTGAAACCCACCAGAGGTTGCCAGGAGCTGGGAGTACACGTGCCACCAGGACCTCCGAGGGCAGAAAAACACCACACGTGGAGCAGACCCCCAAGGAAGGAGTCCTACCTGCCCCTTGAGACCTCACCTCTTAGACACAAAGCCCACAGACAAGGACCAACTTGAGGGCCAGGCCTGGGTTCCCAGGGAAATCCCCTTCCCCTGAGGCAGCCACTCCAGAACAATCTCGTCCTCCTCTGCCACCCAAGGCGCCCTTAGAAAAAGACTGGAGAGAAAACACACTCACTGGGATGCTTTATGAGTGAATTTAATCCAATATCACATATTTACCCATTTGTTGAGGGTATTTCTATTTGAACATGACCTGGTGGGGGCTGTTCCCCCAGACAGTGAAGCATCAGAATGGCCATGATTTCAGCTGTGTCCCTGCCGCACTCAGCCTGGCTCCCCAGAGACCCATTCCCCCCACCCACACGCTGAGTCATTGCAAGCAGTAAAAATGCTTTGAACTGAGCAAAAGAACAAAGCTCTACCGTGATATTTCAAAGGAAACAGAGGAATTTGAGGAGCCATCAGCCATCCTGGTTTCACCCAGATTACTCTTAGTGACCTTCAGCAGTGGGACCCAGGGTTTTCATAACAACTCTGCTTTCTCAAACTCCAGATCACCTGCAGCTCCAAACTGCCTCTTCTCTGATTCATGTGCAGACTTTGAGTGGCCAAGGAGTAACTTCAGGCAGAAATCAGTGTTCCTGCTCCCCACCGGTCTCCACCTAAGCCAGTGTCTCAGAAGCGCCTCCTCCTTCCTTCGGGTTCTACCTGCCTGGAACAGTACCCTCTTTCGGCCAGACCCCTGGCCTCCCAGGTTTAAAGTCTCCTCCCCAGGCTCAGTGTTGCCCTACAAAACTGCTGATGGAAGACGGGGCCAGTTTTTCCAGCCTGTCTTTCAAACATCATCTTAAGAACAGAGACTCTATCTTTGGAATATAACCACAGAGTCACTCTAATAAGGCTGAATTTTAAATACAGTTTTTGTAACAATCCAATTATTTCTTAACTCTGTGTTATCAAATTAAAAATACATTGTCAAGAATATTCTTGCCATTCTAAACCACAAATGGGATGGTTTTGTTTGGTTTCTTATCAAAGCAATGAAATTTAATCCATGCAATTGCAGAGAATCTCTCTTTTTAAACTTGTTTATTTCCACAGCAAAAAAGAATTCCTCATAAAGTTAAATATAGAATTATCATATGACTCAGCCATTCCATTCCTAGGTATATGCCCAAAGAATTGAAAACAAGGACTCAAATATATACACCAAGTTCATAGCAGCATTGTCCACAATAGCCAAAGGGTGGAAGCAATCCAAGTATCCGTCAACAAATGAATGGGTAAACCAAATGTGGCACATACATACAAATGCATGACATTCTGACACACGCTACAACATAGATGGACCTTGAAAACAACATGCCGAGGGAAATAAGCCAGACATAATAGGACACATAGTGTATGATTCCTTTTGTATGAAATTGCTAGAAGAGGCAAATCCACAGAGACAAAAAGTGGGTTGAAGGTTAACAGGGACTGGAGGCTGTTACTTAATTGGTACAGAGTTTCTATTTGGGTGATGAAAATGTTTGGAATGAGATAGTGGGGACAGTTACGGAATACTATGCATGTAATTATTATCATTGAATTGTACACTTTAAAATGGTTCAAGTAATCAGTGGTATGTATATTTTAGCACAAAAAATTTTTTAAATCAGGCTTTTTATTAGTATGAAGTTTTTGGCTACTGGATCAATTATAAATATTATTGGCTTGTATTTAAAATCTCTGTAGTGACATTTATTCCCAGCATAAAACTCCAGTTTTCGATGTCTTTAAAACTTAGCCAGCATGTGACCAGCATGCACTGTCTGGGAGCAGAGGCTGAGCCACAGCAGCCCAGCCTTGTCGCCAGCTCTCCGCTTCCTGCCTGTGTGACCCAGCCAGTCACCTGTCCTCCCAAAGCCTGAGTTTCCACTTCATATGATAACGACATTAATTATTTCATGGGGTTGTTGTAAGGATAAAATGTGTTGTAAGTGTTATGAGCTTAGTACCGTGCTGGCACAAAGTAAGTGCTCATAGTTAAGCTATTATTCTTATTTTTATTCAATTGACAGAACTTAGGGGTTTTTTTTAAATTGATTGAGATTAAAAGAGGGAAAATGATTAAGAAGCACTGATCATTCCGAGGAGAGGAACCATACAGCATGGCTCAAAGGCGTGTGACGAAACTCAGTCCTGGAAGTTAAGAAAGGGCATGAAGCTTTCCTGAACATTCCACCATCTGAGCCTGCTGGTGGCAACTTGGGGAGTCATTCTCAGGAGTCTTCAGCCTGATTCCGGGGAAGCCTCTGGTCCCAGCAGCTGTGAAGCACAGCTGTGGGCAAATGGATACAGTGTCTTTTGCTTTTATAATTCTGTTTGCTCTGATCACTGGCACTGTGTTGGTTTATGCTCCTGGGGTGCATCACCAGTTCAGGCACCCGGACCTTCTGTTTCCCTTAGCCCTCCAGCCTCTAAACAACCTTCCCACTCCAGACCCCAGTGACATACAGGCAGGTGTCTGAAATGGCCACTGAGTTGGTCTGGGGATTAACATCCACTTTGAAGGTGTCAGGCCTGATAGGAAACTATTCCAGGGAGAGGAGGGAGCCTGGGGCAGGGGAACAACAGCTCTCCCGTCATAAACAGACTCCTCAGCCTTCGCAGCTTTGGTTTCCCAGGAGCCCAGCGGGCAGGAGTTTGGATTCGAGATGTAAAGATAACAGAGTTGACAGCTTGGAGGTCATGGTGTCCTGATTGCTCTCCTCCGTGTGAGTTGCTGTTGCTGGTTGGAGGCTGGTATTTTCCTCTCTGTGTTGTGTAGCACTCAGCCCTTTCCTGGGAAGAGAGAGCACATTTTTTGCTCCCCTTAATCACCACCACTTTGGCATCAGTACAGAACACTTCATATAAGGGACCACAGTGCCTGAAGAATCTTGGAAATTTGTTGGGGGCGGGGGCTTGTGGGGACAGGGAGTGGCTGTAAGTGAGAACACACACTGTAAAGATTGGAGCCCGGGAGAGTCTAGGGGCCCCTCTCCAGCCCCCAGGGACAGAGAGCAGGAAACAGAAAGCTCCCACAGCCCCAGAATGAACGAAGAATTCCTAACTAAAAGTGACCCAAAATAATGCGGTGTTCTACTAACAGCTGAAGGTGTAGAAGAGAACTTGTGAGATTTTTAAGTCATAACTGTATGTTAGGATACCCTGGAAGTTCATTTTCTCAATGCAAAGTTGTTTGTTTCTGATTCAAAAGTACATTAACGGTTGTTTAATGGCTATAGACTTTCAGTTTGGGAAGATGGAAGAAGTTCTGGAGGTGGAAGGTGGTGAATGTTGGACAGTTTGATTATATTTCATACGACAGAACTGTACACTTAAAACGGAGTGAAGTAGTAAATTTCATGTTACGTATATTTTGCCACATCAAAATCCATTTTTCTGTATTCAAAATCTTTTAATAACCTTTAATGAAAAAGAATATGAAAACAAATATGTGTATATATATGCATCACTGCGACATTATGCTGTACACCAGAAACTGGCACATTGTAACTAACTATACTTCAATTAAAAAAATTTTAAGTGCTTTTATTACTAGACACCTACAAACCTTTTCATTCATTGAATACAAATTTATCTCCTTGTTTTTATCCATTTTATCTCTGCGGCTTAGGCAAGCTCTGGTTCTGATGACTAGATTCTACTCTAACTAGTTATGTGACCTTGAACAGGTCATTTCACCTTTCCGGTCTTCAGCTGCCTCACATGTATAACAGGAGAAGTTTGAAAAGAATTGTCTGCTTACAGCCCTGATGGTCAAGGATTAGCATTTATTGAAAGTGTGCCATGTACCAGGCTTTCTGCTACACATTTTATCCGCATGACCTCATTTAATCCTCACAAAGATCCCATGAGGCTGGTATAATTATCCTCATCTGACAGAGAGGAATCAGAGGCTTAGAAGTTACAGTGACTTGTCCACTTTCAGCAAGCAAGTGGGAGGAGAGGGATTGGGGCTTAGGTCCATGGGACCCCTGAGCCCAGGCTCTCAGCTGCTGTTCAGTCCTGCAGCAGGACAGACGTCAGAGCCAACCCACCATGAATCTCTCTCCCTGGAAAAACCATTAGCCAGAAAATAAGACCTACATCCAGCCAGGAGCTGGTTTTGCTGTGCTTTCTTATTCCTCTCGCGAAAATGCTGCCGTCTCCTGGGGGATGGAGGGCTGAGAGCACAGGCAGGAAGCGGGACAGGCAAGCTGGCCAGCCTGCTGGCTCCTGCAAAGTCAGGTCTTCACAGTAAGTTTCATTATTTTGCCCTAAACCAATTGAAAGCTCCCCAAATTAGATACACCCTTATTCCAGCATTACTTTTAGATTATGCTTCCTCCTGTTCTCCACAACTAATCCAATCAAGAGTTGGTTGCCTGAGAATCCGGGCTCTGAAGCAGACACCAGCTAACTCCCAGCTAAGCAATGAAGATTCACTGGCCTTCAAATATTCTCTACGTCTGTTTTAACAAGGACCTACTGTAGAGCATAGGGAACTATGTTCAGTTTCTTGTAATAAACTATAATGGAAAAGAATCTGAAAATATATATATGTATAACTGAATCGCTTTTGCTGTACACCTGAAACTAATATAAATCAACTACACTTCAATAAAAAAATAAAAATTTTTTAATGTAAAAAAATAAGTGCTTAAGACTATTTTAAAAAACCAAATATTCTTTAAGTCTGTTTTAACCATGATTTGTTTTGTCCCCCTCAAC
The DNA here is from genome assembly GCF_036321535.1 of Camelus dromedarius. NCBI lineage: Eukaryota > Metazoa > Chordata > Mammalia > Artiodactyla > Camelidae > Camelus > Camelus dromedarius. Next base: position 13,698,442 of record NC_087441.1, on the reverse strand, counting down.
CACAGCATTAATTAGGGCTCTTGGCGAGAAGCACTTCGGGCATGTCCGTGTGTTGCCAGTGACCCTCAGCCAGAGAAACAGGAAAACAAAGCAAGAAAAGGCAGCAACAGTACAAATGAGCATTGGCTGCTTGCGGGATATTGCAAAACCATGGAGTATTTGCATGCATTTGTTGACTAAAATCATTGAAAATCAACCTAGGAATTAGATAACAACAACAACAACAAATCATTGGAACATCCGTGCAGTGACGCTGTGTAGACATTAAGAGTGAGTCAGATCTCTAACAGGGAAAAGCACTGTCTAAATCAACGGACATACGAAGCTTAGGAAGTTGAAGCCAAGTTGAGCAATCATCCTTGCAGACATGGGGACAGATCTGAAAACAGTAAGAAGATCCTTAAACAGGAAGCAACCAAAGCCACAACAAACAACCCAGAGAAAGAATCACATAGGACACCATAGAGGAGCAACTCAGGTGCTAATAACAGGCATCTCAACCCAACCATGACTTGCTCCTCAGCACCCCAGTGACTAAGGCTGCTCTCCAGCACTCAGTGAGGGGGAGCTCCACTGACCAGTGTTTGTATTCTGGTATATTTATTTGCTCTTAAGATACTAAACACACACACATACACACACACACCCCCCCCTCATTTCTTGGGATTCAAATATTCTCTTTTTTTTCCTATAAAGTCCATAATTTAAAACGCCGTTGGTGATACTTTTATGTAGAGATTTTAGCATTAGATACTAACTACCAATAACCAAAATCTGTTACCTGGTGTGAGTAAAACCCAGTAAGTAGCACTATATGAGTTAGTTATGGCCACATAACAAATTAACCCAAACCTTAGTGACTTAAAGCAAGTTATTATTTATTGTTTCTCATAGTTTCTGTAGGCCAGGCATGTGGGTCACAGAGGGAATACAGTTTTGTCTCTGCTCCACAAGGACTGGGGCCTCAGCTGGAAGGCTTGCAGTGTGAAAGCTGGAATCATCTGAGGGCTCGTTGACTCTCACGTGTGAAAATTGATGCTGGCTGTCAGCTGAGGGCTTGACTGGGACATTGGTTAGAACTTCCACACATGGCTTCTCCATGCAGCCTGGGCCTCCTCACAGTGTGGCAGCTGGGATCCAAGGGCAAGCATCCCCAAAGAGAGAACCAGGAGAAGCTGTGTCCTTACTATGATCTAATCTGGAAATCACACAGGTTTGCTTCCACCATACTCCATTGATCAAGGTGGTCACAAGCCCCCACCCAGACCGAAGTGGAAAGAACATAGACTCACATCTCAATGGGATGGACATCAGCCACACAGGAAGAAGAGCATTTAGAGAGGGATATGTGTGTAGGTGTGGCCATCTTTGGAAAAATACAACCTACCCTTACAGAATTCTGCTTTAAAGCTGATTTCTGTAGGAAAATGCTCCATGGTGCAAACATTTCATGTACAAGAAAGTCTTAGGTGGATCCTAACAGACAAAGTTGGAACATTCGGTGTCTGGTGACATGGTAGGAGATAGGGTTAGGAAGGTACATTAGAGCCAGATGACAGAGAGTCCTAAAGGACACATTGAAAGTGTGCTCTTTATTCCAGGGACACTGAGGGACCACGGGAGTATCTGCAGCAAAGATTGCCCTCATGGCCCTGGAGAGGATGGATTAGAGAAAGGGAGACCAATTGGGAGCTCACTAAAGTGGTCCAGGTGAGACACGTCAGGAATCTGGACAGTGACATTTATCTACATCTCTGAGCCGCCAGCCTATACCATTGGTCCAGTTTGCTCCTCTCTAGTTTTAAATTCAGCAAAGACCCCAAATAATTTCAGCATCTACTATTAATAGGTTACAGGTCTTAAAGACTTACCTTTGATATATAGTTTTGTATTTGTAATCATCCACATATAACATAAAGCAGCTTGCCTTAAAATTATATCTACTTATCACATGGCAATGAAATTTTATAAAACATTGATTTTGCTTATAAACCCCACAAACTTCCTCCTACAGCTTCTTCTTGGATTTGTTTTTAGTGTAGTACTTGAATTCATTACTCAAGTTCCCTGTGTCCTCCTTTTCTGACTTTGCTTACCCTTAGCATAAGCCAAAATCACTGAGCAAATTATGTCCCTGGCTCTCTAGAAACTTTGACTGCTGGCTGAACTATGATTCAGCAGTTCTAGGGGTCCATCGGGTCGGGGGAGGGGCAGGGACATGTCACAGACATCTCTAAAAATCTGATGACAATTTACAGGGAGTACAGGCACCCCCAGGTGAGCTTGTGCTATGAGACGGGAAATAGCTTTGGGGTGCTGGCCTGAATCCACAGGGTCATACGAATCAGCTGGCAGTTGACACCCAAATTAGGTCCGAGTGGTGATGGGTACTCCAGCCCCTGCAATGAAGGCGCCATCTGACTTGAGGCAGTCACTCTTCTCTTTGAACTTGGGTTTCTCAAGATGAGAATGATAATGAAGACACTTACCCTCTGGAAACAGTGTCCTGATGTTCTGGCCATCTGCTTCGGAATCTGTGTTCACTTATGTGCACATTCAAGGCAAGTGTAACCTGTCTTTTCAACCAATTCTGCTGAGGCTGCTTTTATAACTCTGACTGGTAGTTTCGTTTACTCTTCGATTGCTTTATTTAAACTCAAATCTAGTTATATAAACACACCTCAGCACAATTTATAGGCTGGCGATCCTTTGTATCATAGCTGGCTTGTTTTTCTTCTTGAAACAAACTCTCGAGTCTACACTTTGTCAGGTTGATACATGAGTTTGGGGACTGTTTATACCGAAACCATACACACATTCCAGAAATGTGCCTTGTTACTGATCTGAAATAAAGATGATGAGCTTTTGACTTGTAAAGAGACACTCAAGAAATCGTTTGAAGTGCACACTCTGATCTATTACTAAGAGGCACAAAGAGTTGCTCAAAACTTGCTCTGCTGCTTTGTGAAGAGGCGGGAGTTAGGGAGAGAGCAACTTTAGATCAATATGGGAGAGAACGTGCTGATGATACAAACTTTTCCACAATGAACGGGGCTGGGGATCTCTAATGAGAGACTTTCTTCACAGGGGAAATAAATGCTTAAGCAGAGCTGACTGAGCATCTTCAAGAAATGGTAGGAAAGGATTCAGTCAACCAACAGGAAAGAAGATGGCTTTGGACGTCCCTTTCAATTCAAATATCCTATCTTAAATTTCTCCAATAAGCCTTTGAGAATGAAGACAGGATTGTGTTAATGACTCAGTCCTAAGCACAGATCTTTGCACCCAGTGAATGTGGCGATCCTACTGTGAGTGGGGGTGACATAGGGGTTCATGTATATAATGATACACTGGGTGTTTTAATGCCAAGCGAGGAGACCTAAAAAACACATTTCTGAGCTTTCAAAACACAGACAAATTGTACTCAATAAGTAAATATCTGTGACTTTTCCTTTCCAGGGCTGAGAAAACAAAGCTGGAAGTGGCACAGTTTACTTCGGCAGCCTGTCAGAGACGTCACACTGCTGGGACAGGGATTTCAGTAAAGGCCAAGCCTAAAGCAGTGAGGAGGGAAGGGGCGTTCTTGGTCCCTTTGGAAGTGACTGACCTTCACAGCATGCTGACCATCAGACTAGTGCTGGGGTACACGAGATGCAAATCAGTCCCTGAAGCGCGATGGTACATATTCATTACAAATAAGCCTGAATATCATTACCTGGTCTCTACAGAACCTCACGTGAAAGCCAATCCTAGGGCTCTGGGTAGAGGGATTTTTGAAGGAATAAAGTACTAGTTTTTCCACTGAGGTTGCTGAGTCAGTTGGAAGTAAGCCTGGAGCTGCCAGGGTACCACCTAGAGATGGACATCTTGAGAATGAAGCCAACAGAAGAGAAAGGAGAGTTAAAGACAGAGAAAGGGACCATATTCTGATGACAGCCTGGACTCAACCAGGACTAAAGCTGTTCCATCTCTGAGCCAATAAAATTCTTTACTTTACACCCATTTGAGTTAAATTTCTATCACTTACTATCTCAAGAGACTTAGTGAATCAGAGCAAAAACCAAGCAATAATGTTGCTCTATGAAGAGCTCAGTCCTTTCCCCCACAGTGGCACATGCCCAGGTGTCTGTCTGGGCTGCCTTGAACAGGACCAATGAGAAAGTTTCAACTTGGTGATCACTTTGAGACTTTCTGATTCAAGTCTTAAACCTTTATTGTCTGAGCTTCAGAGATGCAATTATATTTTTAAAAAATACTATTTGCTTTTCAATAGCAAAGACTCATGAGTCATTGGGTCTGAGTAGTGATTTTGGAAATATGAGTGGTTTAGCAAGTGAGTCCCAATGCATGCTTGAGGATTCATATATATATATGAATATATTTGTCTTTAAAAAATAATGCTCATTTTGACTTGATTTTTTGCATTTGTTGAAATAAAGCAGGTTTGCATGATCTCAAGCGGATTGGGTTTGGGCCTGGGCTATGCATTTCTTTATCCTGTGCTAGCTCATGCTCTTTGTTCTAAGTTTATGATGAAGTGTGGAAATCTTAAGAAAATTATCTCATGCTGAGGTCTAGGGGAAGCAGTTGGCCATAGTGAACATTTGGAAGTTTGTTTCCTCTGAAGGATTATGAAGTTTCTAAATTCACTTTACTAAATATATATATATTTAATTTGCATCCAGTTAGAGAAAAGAGCTGGGTAGAGGCTGGAGCATGCGATATTAATTCATTAATTCCGGGGTCTGAGTGGGAGATTATACACAGCCATCACCCAGAAGAATGCATTTAAATCGCTCTAATCTACAAATTGGAGCCAGTGCTCTGTAGTTTGAAAGCTTGTAAATGTTTCCTTTACAACTTATTTCCTGTAACATTCAGAATTATAGTGCTAACGTGGTCCCACTTTTTAGAAGCAGAGGAGTGACTGGTATTACATTTTAGAAAGCTCATCTTGATGCTGCCCTGAGGATGCACTAGGAGAGCAGACGAGGCAGGAAGACTGGGTTTATGACAGACCAGTCAAGAAGTGACAAGGTGGTGACCCAGGAGAGTGGGAACGGGTAAGTAACTAAGAAACTTTGTTTAGTAGGATGCTTGGTAGGGGGTTGAAAAGACATGTTTACCCAGACCTGTGCATGTGATCTTATTTGCAAAAGGGGTCTTTGCAGATGGGTTAAGGATCTTGACATGACATCATCCTGGATTAACAGTTCCATCTGTCCATTTGGCAACCACTCATCACAGGGCCAATGATATTAACTGTATTTTCTTATTTTCTGCCCTATTGATAATCTGGCTTTTGGAGGCCTTACAGACCCAGGAGAGACTGTCCTTCTCCTAGCAGAAGCTAACTCCTAAAGATAATAAAGAAGGTTGCTCAGGGGCACACTTTTCATAAGCAAACCAACCAATCCTGAGTCTACAGCCCCCACCACCTCCTTATTTTACTCTCACACACTAAGCCATATTTCCCCTGCCCTAAAACATGCTGGGGCCAGGTGCCAGGCAACTAGAGACCCACCCCTCTAACCCAAAGCCTATGAGAATTATTCAAAGTCGCCAGTCCTAAAAGGTTTACCCTGCCCTGCCTTTGCTGCGGAAACTCCAGTGAAGACTGGGGCCTAGAATTTCCTCTCCTGCTTTCCATTCCTGCTACTGCCTCCTGACCAATCTGGTGCTCCCCATGTGGCCCTGTGTGGCATGGAGCCCCTTTCTCTTGGGAAACTGTAAGTAATAAATTTCTTTTTTCAGTGGCATTGACCAACTGTGTCATCACTCCCGTCTCCATAGATAAAAATTCTGCAAGTCCAAAAAAGAGTTGGCCCTAAATCCAATGATAGCTGTCCTCCTAGGAGACAGAAGGGGAGAAGACAGAGAGATACACACAGAGGACAAGGCCACGTGAAGAAGGAAGCAGAGATGGAAGTTGTGCTGCCACAGCCACAGAGTGCTGAGATCCACCAGCAGGAGGGATCTTTGGAGGGAGCATGGCCCCACCAACAACTCGCTTTCAGGCTTCTTCTGGTCTCTAGAACCATGAGAGAATAAATTCCTGTTGTTTTAAACCACCAAGTGTATCATTTGTTGCAGGGGCCACAGGAAAATAATACAGCACCTACCAAGAGGCACGTCCAGAAATCACTTTTCGTTTTTTCTTGTCGTAAAGGAGAGGTGTTGAGACAGGAGGGAAGGGGGCAGGGCACAATCACGGAAGGAATGACCCAGCCGTTGAGAACAGGGCAAACTGTTCAGGACAAGATGGCAGACGATCCGATTTCCAGGGGACCTGAGCCTCATGGCACAGCCGCAGGTGCCATGACAGTTCCTAGGCTGACCATAAAAGGGCAAAAAAGGGTGGGGCTCACACTCTGTCTGTGGAGTGTGTAACCACTTTTACTTTAAACTAAACCCCCGACACCTCTCCATCTCTCTCCTCACCTTTTGAGATGGCCCAGATCGGATCTGCCTATGGAGTGTGTATCTCGCTAAATAAACTTAAGCTCTTGAATTCTTTCCTGTGTGAGACAAGAACCTACTCTCCGGGAACAGTATGACCATCAGTGTTAGAGACGAAAAATCACCACCTTGAAGCAGTTTTATCTTATTCTGGAAAGTATTACTAAAAACAAAAGTTTCTCCCACTGACCTGGAAGAAGAATGTAATAAAAATTTTTGTAGGGGAAGAGAAGTAGATTTAAAATGCTTCTCTTCTTTAGGACTAGAAAGAGGCAGGGATGCAGTTACTGGGAAAGATAGGGCCATGATGGACATTGTGAGGGTCCAGCTGAGGTTTAAAAAATTTTTTTAAACAATAATAATAGCTAAAATTAATTGAGCTGCTACTATTTGCCAAACATTTTGTTCATCACTTTTTGGCATTATCTCATTCCATCCATCCAATAACTTTTTAAAGGCTTTTTGTAACTTGCTTTATTCATTTAAGAATATACCATGGCTATCTCCAGTTTAGCAAATGGAACTCTAATTAATTTTAAAAGGCTGAATAACATTCCATAGTGCACTACACCATAATTTATTCTGTTGTTCCCCAACTGATGGATGTTAAGATTGTTATCATTTTTTTTTTGCTATTATAAACATTAGTCCACTCTTACTCATGACTAGACAAGCAAACATTCAAAATAAAATATTAGGAAAATAAATCCAGCAGTGTTTTTAAAAGATAATACATCATGATCCAGTAGAATTTATTCCAGGAAGGCAAGGACAGTTAAATATTAACATAATTTATTATATTAACAAATTTCAACTTAAAAACTATATGATTATCTCTCTCTTTTAGGGTGGGTCAGGGGGACTCTGTGTTGTACTTCTACAAAATAGCAAAGGGAGATGCCTGTCCAGGCGAATAGTGGTCTAAGTTTTGAATAGTTCTTTGACCCTCAAAGTTGATAGATAAAAGCATTTTTTTTTCTGGCATCTTTGCCGTCCTTCCAATAATCTTATGAGTGCTGTTATTGTCCCCATTTTATCAATGAGAAGCATGAAGTGATACTTGTACACCCAGATGAATAAATTTTCCAGCTGTGCTGATCAGTCAGGTGTAGGAAAAAAGCAGGTGGGAGGGAGGACTGATTCACAGCTGTGCCTCTGTTGGCTGAGAGGCAGGAAAAGGACAAGGGATTTAAAAAAATTTAAGGGTTTATTCATTTACTCAACAAATTGTGCAAATTTGTCCAAAATTTAAAAATTAGTTCAAAGGAGGACTCAAGATCTAAAGTGGTGCTGTTTATAATCCTTCTGCTGTAATAGAAATGTTCTTGAATTTGCACTGTTCAATACAGTGGCCATTAGCAACATGTGGCTATTGTGCACTTGAGATGTGGTTAGCATGACTAAGGGACTGAATTTTAAACTTTATTTAAATTTGAATAATCACATGAGCCTAGAAGCTGGCTAATATATTGGACAGCATAGATCTGTGGCATGCTGGAAAAGAAACAGCTAGAAGGGAGCTGGGAAGATGAGTGAAGGGAAGGGACTAAAGGAGTTTATCAGCTCAAAGGGCAGGTTTGATGGGCATGTGGGAGTGAGGGAGCTGAAAGGAACTTGGAGGGGGGTGTCAGAGTGGGATATTGGCCTTGGAGATTTCAGAGAGGTGTCATAGCTTCATGTGGTTGCCAAGGTCCAAACTGCATCCAGGGAGCAAGTGACAGAGCTAGAGAAAATGAAGATGAGGATCACCTTGGCATAGAGGAAGTCAAAGAAGTGATGGGTTTGGGTGTGGAATGGGCTGTCCACACTCAGTGGAAATCAGCCGGATGGTGGTGATAATGGAAATGGAGAAAAAAGCTGAGAAGGATTGTCAAAGCCCAGTGCATGTGGCGTGGTGATACCTGTGGACAGAAGAAGAAAGGCAGAGCTGGTGGCAGGGCTGGAAGGAAAAAGAGGACATAGGCAGAAGGCTAGAAAAGTAAAGAAATGGAGTGCATAGTGGGATGTGGGAGAAGTTATGAATAGAATTGTGTCCCCACAATATTCACATGTTGAAGCACTAACCCCCAGTAGCTCAAAGATGTGACCTTATTTGGAGATAGGACATTTATAAAGGTAATCAAGTTAAAATGAGGTCATGATGGGCACTAATCCAATATGACTCGTGTCCCTATAAAAAGGAGAAATTTGGAGACAGGAGTGCGTAGAGGAAGGACAACATGGAGAGACACAGGGAAAAGGCGCCCATCTACAAGCCAGGGAGAGGGGCCTGGAAGAGATCCTTCACCCACCGCCCTCACAAGGATCCAGCCCTGCCAACACCCTAGTCTCAGACTTCTAGCCCCCAGAGCTGTGAGACCACACGTGTCTGCTCTTTAAGTTGCTCAGTTTGTGATCATTTGTAAAGGTAGCCCCAGCACACTAACACAGAGACTCCCCAGAGCCGTCTTCTGTGTACCCCGGAATTCTCTCAGAAACATGGGGCTACTCATGTTAAAAAATCAGCTTGAGGCGAGTCATTGATCTGATTCTCACTCTTCAACTTTTTCCTCTTTTTCCCTCCTGGCAAATAAAGACTTGTTTGCAGGCAGCCAACAGTCCAATAATTAAGGGGGTGGGGAGGGGAGACACCGAAGTGGCAAACCACACATTGTCCTTGTTTATTTGAGTGACATGCTGCGCACATCACTCCAACCTCCCAAGGGCCAGAAGAGTAAACGGCCCGCAGTTGTCCTTGGGGAGGATTGTGTTTGTAAACTGGGGACAATTTATTTGTTTAGTTAGGATATATGCTGAATACTGGTGTCCAGGACTCAAATGCCTCTGGTGTTTTTATTCCTGTAACCCCGGCTGCTTCACCACGTTTCCTCACATTCTCTTCCCCTCCACTTTCTTCCATCACCCCACCCCTACCCTAAGTAAACATGCTTTGTGTGCACCTTGGGGAAAGCAAACAAAGATGGCTCAGATTCGGGACAAAAATCCTCTTTTCTACTTGCCCTCCCTCCCAGCCCTGCCCTTCTCTCTTCCAGCGTTCCGCATCTCCACTTTAACTGAGAGGTCCTGAGAGCTTAAAGGCCACTCTCAAATCCCAGAGGAGGACATCCTGACAGTGACCACAGATATCAGAGCTCAATTCGATCACCTCTCAGAGGAAGCAGGAATATTTAAAATCTGTATCAATATAGCACCAGAAAACAGACTGACAGAGCACTGCTTAGCATCTCCTTAGACCATTATTTTTTCATTGATTTTTCCATAGTTAACAGAACACAGACCATCAAGGAGTTATTGGAAAATTGATAAAAAGGAATTAAAATGCACTTGGAAACTATGAAGTTCTGTATAAGTTGTAAATCACCTTTCTTAGCTGAGCTTGCTCCTCCGCGTGGGGTTTTATTCTCCATGCTTTTCATCACTTCTCATTATCTTTCACTGAACGCAGCTGACTGTTCAATTCTGCATCTTCTCTATCAACCTGTAAGCCATGGACACTATGTACGCTGAGGGAGTTTATTTTGCAGAAGGCTTATAAGACCTTTGAGAGTTCTTCTGCTTCAATAGAACCTTTTGTGAGATGAGGGGAAGAATAGATTGGATAGATAAATATAGATGTATGCTATAATGTCTGGCCCAAGAATTTGTTGTTAATACATAAATGCCAATTAAATAGAGTCTGGAAACCAGAATGGGGCACTCCCATGTTCAGCTACAACAGCACAGCCCAACAGGACGAAGAACGATGCCTCTTCTTTCTCGGCAAGGACTCAGCCAATGGAAAGCCACGAGCTCCTTTTTAACTACCACCTTCCCAACTTCCTTTTCCTCTCTAGAAAAGCCTTCTCCTTCCCTTGCCTGCAGGGACTCGCCCGTGGCTCACCATGGCTGCAGACCCCCAAACTGCAATTTTCTGCTCATCTCGAATACAGCCATCTTTGCTGGAGAAATATCTGGCAATCTATTTGTTCCAGAACAACAATGTAAAAATATCAATATAGACCAGCGCTCAGCAAACTTTTTCTGTAAATGTAGCCTTTGCAAGCCACATACTCTGCCGTGTATTCTTTGTTCTTATTACAACATTTATAAATGTAATAACCATTCTGAGCCCTCAGCCTATACAGAAACAGACCACAGTCCGTAGTGTGCCAACCCTTGATATAGCCATCCAGATGAAAATATTTATTTGTATTTGGAGTTTCATAGAAAATCTTACCAATGATGACAGTGTGTCATAAGTAGGAAAAAGGAAAATAGAAATGTTTACAATGTTACTCAGAGTAATAATTAAGAATAATCTGCTCTGAGCATCTCAGGGCCACTTTTTTTAAGCAAATGATTTAAATGTTAAATGTTTAATATTTAGGTTTCCAAGGTTAGCTTTTAGCTTGGGGAAAAAAAAAACCCTTCATTTGGCTTTTCTCATATCAAATTGGAATTCTACTTTTCTTATTTTCAAATGTATATTTTTGTCTTTTCCAAAGAGAAAAATAGCCTTCTCCACTGAAACATCTTTTATGACAGACTGGGACGAGTGGAGTAGAAGGACTGTGCTTCACCAAAACCTGTTTGCTAAAAGCAGAGAGACTTAAAGCCCAACAGCAGCAAGGAGATTTGGGTTCAAGTTCATGGGTCAAACCTGCTAACTACTGGCCCCATGAACTTGAGCAAGAAACCTAATTTCTTTTGGACTCAGCTTTTCTCTCAAGAGTGGGTGAGTGTCAGATTAAATCATATGCAAAAAGACCTTATGGATGTTAAAATCATATAAATACATAAGACATCTTTCCATTTATCATTCTTCTTGCCTAAATATGCCAGTGCTCAAAATGATTTCCAAAAAGCCGTTCACATCTAAAGGAAATATTCATCTCTTTTCATCCATATAGCCATTCTCTTTTTTTTTTAACTGATTTTTTTTAAATTGAAGTGTAGTTGATTTACAATGTTAGTTTCAGATGTACAGCAAAATGATTCAGTTATACATACATATATATACACACACACACATGTATTTTTTTTTTCTTTTCAGATTCTTTTTCATCATACATATATCCATTCTTTAACAAACATGTACCAAGAGCCAGACATTGCAACTGCACTGGTAAGAAAACAGAGTTGGCCCTGCCCTTAGGGGGTTTACAGCCTCAGGAATTATTGCAATCATGGCTCAAGGGAGAGGGATGGGGGAGCAGCAGTGCTGGGCCAAATACCTGGTTTTTGATACTCTGCTTTGCTTTAGGGATTTTGAATTTTCCCCAATTAAATAGAATCAAAACATACTCATCGAATAGGCATGGATGCCTAATGAGTGGCTACTAATACGTTTAATATGCAAAATTCAAAAGATACAAAAGGATCTTCAGTCAAAAGTCACTATTCAAATAGTTCCCCCCAAAATTCACATTTACCTGGAACATATGTATACGACCTTATTTGGAAATAGGGGCCTTGCAGATGTAATCAAGTTCAGATGAGGCCATGCTGATTAGAGTGGTCTCTAATCCAGCATGACTGGTGTCCTTAAAAGAAGAGGAAAGTTTGGACACAGACACACAAGGAGAACACCATGCGACAACAGAGGCAAAGACCAGATTGGAGTAACACATGTGCAGCCAAGGAAAGCCAAGGATCACCAGCAACCACCAGAGCTGGGAAGGGACAAAGAAGGATCCTCCCCTAAAACCTTCAGAGGGAGGCTGGCCCATTGACACACTGACTTCCAGAAACTGAGTCTGAAACCAAGGTGTGGAAGGTCATGCACTCTCTGAATGCTCTAGGGAAGGAACCCCCTCCAGCTTGTCATGTTGTCATCCATCCTCAGTGGTCCTTGGCTTGAAGCCACATGCCTCCAGTCTCTGCCTTCACTGTCACGTGCTGTTCTCCCGGTCTATCTTTCTCTCTTTTCTCCTTCTTATAAGGAACCACACTACTCCAGTATGACATCGTCTTCACTAATTATAGCAACCACCACCCTATTTCCAAATAAGGTTACTTTCTGAGGTTGTAGGAAGGAATGAATCTGGGGGTGACACTCTTCCACATGGTAAAGGTGGCAACTGTTACACATAGAGAAAGACCTACAAAGAAGAGTGCATGGAGTGAAGACAAGTGTAAACACAGAACCATGGGAAACTCCTTCATGTAAGGGGAGGAAGGAGGATGTGGAGCCCACCCAGAGACCTGAGGAAGGGTGGTCAGGGAGGCGGGAGGAGAAACAGGAGAGAGTGGTGCTCTGGAAACCAAAGATATTGAGGGACGTAGAAGAGCTGACTTCAGTGAGAGCAGTTTCTGTTGAGTGATGGGGGCAGAAACCAGATTATAGTAGGTTGAAGAGCAGATAAAATGTCTTCTAGTTCCAGACTTGTACACGCTGTTGATACCCTGTCATCTGTTTCTCTTCTTATGAAATTGTTCCCATAATATGATGCTAAAAGTGCTTGCAAGGGAGGAGTTCAGGCTTGTCCAGGGTGTGATGTCCCACATCTCTGGCTGAGACATCAAGTCAAGTGAAACATGGCGCCTCCTCTTCACTGCACCCACTTCCCATAAAGCAGCCTGGACTCTTACTGCCTTGGGGATCACAGAGACCAGGCTTGTAAGTGGGACTCAGGCAGAAAATGCTAGAGGCAAGAAAAAAGTCCACTGGGCCAGACCTTTTACGTGGCAGGTGGAACTTCTACCCCTGAGCTCCAACTTGACTTACGAAGTTTTTAATCAAGTTCCCTTAATTCCATACTTACATGCAAAAATGGCTTTTGAAATTTATATACTGAATTTTATAGCTATTTATAGGCATTTCATTTGAACCTCAACACACATTTAACAATTCCTAGTATTATCCTTGTTTGAAAGCTGGAAAAAATGAAGCCCCAGAAATTATGCTAAGTTGCCCAAAGTTAATCAGAAGATTGACAGGGAAAGTGAAATAAGAGCCTAGTTCTTCCAGACCAGCCTGTGGTCTTGAATTGTTTAATCGTAGCTTCATGATCATAGGTAAAGAGAAAAAATGGAGTCCCAGTTTCATGCCTTATCTTTTGTTCTTGCTTCCTTCTATTTCTTCTCCTTTCCTTCTTTTCACAGAACTGATACTTAATGAGTGACTGTCATATGCCAGGCCTGTGTTAAGCTGAGGATACAGTGGTGAACATGCCAGGCACTATTTATCCTCCCTCCTGGATGTCAGGACACCCGTGGACGGACAGGAAGCTGGCAATTAGAGACCGTGTGCTCAGGACTGCAACAGGGTGAGCACAGGGGACCGAGAGGGCAGCAGGCAGTCAGCCAGCCCAGACCAGGATGGGCAGAAAAGTCTTCCAAGTGAAGTAACATCCAGGCTGAATGGTGAATAATGAGATGTGTCAGCCCCAGACACACACACACACACACACACACACACACACACACACACACTCACACCCCTCCGGGTTCCTTAACCTCCAAGCCAGGCGGTAGCATCCCCATGAACTTCTCACCAGCCTCTTCCTCAGGCAGCTCCTCTCCCGGGTGTTGGCCCCACCAGCCATCTCTCAGGCCGGGATGCTTCCAAGAGAAGCAGAGGCCCGGTTCTGCAGTACCTGTGTGGTTGTTATTTAAATCCTCATCCCTCTCTGACTAAGAAGAGGAGGAACAAGAAGGCTGGGAGAGCCCCTGCCTTGTTCAGGTGTACCCCCTGTACCCCCAGTGCTCAGCACAGGGCCTCGCAGAGACAGCACTCAGACCCCCTGGAGGGCAGATGCATCAGACTCCCTTCAAAACTGGCCGTTCTGCTCACGGGGAGGAGGGTCAGGGAGGAGCCTGGGGTAAGAGAAGCTCCAGCGTCATACGGGGTTTAAAAGTCAGGAATACACCCTGCAGATGCTCAGGATCTGTTGTCTGCTTTTGACCACCAGCTCCCACCCAGCTCCCCAGCTGGAAAGTTCCTCCCCTATAGGAGAGAGAGGTTGAATTAAACCCAGTCGACATAAACGGGGGCATTTGGGCAAACTCAACGCAAACAGCAACATTCTTTATTCTTTAACATCCACTAAGTGGAGCTTCGACTGTCAAAGCTATTCTTGCTCTGGGCATGAAAGAAACGTGCACAAAGCACTACCAATCAACCAGCCACTCTTGATTGACAGTCATTGGTCGGTGACATCAAAGACCCCCAAAGGAATTTTTGAATCGAGTTTCCTTTCATCTTTGAAAGTCTCAGACGAAGAAGGTCCTCTGTGTTCCTTGCCTTGCTCCCCACAAGATGCCCAGCCTCTCCTGCTGTATTTGTATTTATTATGTCCCAAGTGCCGTGCCCAATATTGCTCCGGTTGGGACAAAACTTGAGAGCGGCTATTGTCCAAGCCTAAAGCTGTTTCCAGCTGGCCCTAACCCTCCAGATGTTTCTCTACAACAGCCAAACAGAGATGGGGAGTGGCCTGCACGCTCTGCTGCAGTTTCCTGATAGGTTTGCTGGTCCCTTTCATGTGTTTGTGATCCTGTCATGCGCATCTGGGTTAGAGATGCAGCCCTCAGACCACACCATCTATTGGCCGTGCTATTTGTTGAGCACTTACTATGTGCTGGCACAATTTCCCATCCTCATTTTACTGATGTGGAAACTGAAGCACTGAAGTAAGTAACTTGTCAGGAAGTTGCGGGCCCAGCCTTGACCCCCCTCAGGCAGCAGAGGCACTGTGTTCAGCTGGGGTTATCTATTGCTGTCGTCCACGTCTCGCCTTTTTTGTTGCGGTGGCCGTCTTGTTTAGACAACATGCAAAAAATGTTTAAGACTTGAAAGGTGTCTCAGGTCACTCAGTTTTTCCCTTTAATCTGGAAATGAAAGTTGGAGACATTCCAATCAAGGCAGCGGCTACCCAGAGAGACCTCCTTTAAAATGCGAACGTGTTTGAGAAGATGACTCTGGCCTGGAGAGGGAGCTGGGTGAGGACAGGGACCTGCCTCATCTGTGTGTCCAGCATTTAGCAGGATACATGGTGGCGAATGCTCACTCAGTGTCGAACGAATCTGGGGGAGGAATAAATGCTACCGTGACCGTCGTTTTCTGAGACCCACTGGGTGATTGTCTTGGCCTCCTACTAAACAAGTTAGGCCCCAAATGTAGTAAAGAGTAAAATCTAGTCCTAAAGGAGCTTCCAGCTTCCTGGGAGGAAAGAGAGACCAGTGCAGACAATTATGGAAAACACGGCCACCGTGAGTAAGTTAAATATTGCACTGCGAGAGCTGGTGGTGGGACACCTGCACCCAATCTTGAGGGGCAGGATGGTGGTCAGGGGAGACTTCACGAGGAGGTAACATCTAAGCTGAGGCCTGGAGGAGGGAACTTAGCTGTATGAAGATGGCATAGAGAGCAGAATGATCAAGGCCCTAGAGGTAAGAGAGAGCAAATGAGACACGTTAAGGAATTTTGAGTAGTGCAGGGAGCCTGGCATCTCTAATAGGGAGGCTGGGGTCCCAGAAGGAGAGAATTCAGAGGAGGCCCGAGAGGCAAGGAGGGCCCAGATCACAGAGAGCAATTGCATAAGCCAGCTTGGCCGGGTCTCGAGTATTTCTTGGCTTAATTATTAATAGTGTCCCCATCACTCACTCAAGTATCCCAACTTGGACAATCAATTATACAGTCATCCTCGTTACACAATATGGACTAAGGATTTGGCCTTTATCCATCCAGTTGCATTGGAAATGAAGAGGACATACTTGAAAAACCTTAAAATAATAAATAGTATTTCAACTAGACCTGCAGTGAGAGGCAGAGGACCAAGAGTCCAGCTGTGCCCTCGTGTAGCTGACAACCTGCTGTCAGTGGGTCTGCATCATAAATCCTTTGGATCTGGTTTGGTTTGGTCTGGTTTTGTATTTCTTTTTTTTAAAGAATGCAGATTCACTGTAGCCTAGACCCTGTCAATCAGAGTCTCTGGGTGAGGAACCAGGAAACTTCAGGGAAAACAAGCTGCCCAGGTAGCTTTCCTGCAGGTGAAGTGTGGATACCATAGACGCCTTGAGTGAGATGGAGGGAGGGCAGGCAGGGAGATCAGCACGTCTGCTTGGGGTGGGGGCTGTGCTGCGTATCCGGGCAGAAGTGACCTCAGCCCCGGGCCAGCTGGGAGAGCATGTAAACTAAGAGCCACGCAGAGCTGAACACCACCTGCACAGAGGCAACTCTGCTGCCCTCACGCTGGATGCCTTGCACTGAGCAAAGGAGGGACAACAGGAAGAAGGAAGGTGAAAACAGCCAGGCCTCCCCAGGGCTTGGAGGGGTGGGGGGCAGGAAGTGAAAATCCAGGAGCGTCCCCCCAGTGCAGGATGTCCCCTCGCATTCCGGTCGGTCCCGGGCCTCCTGCATCCTGCCCAGGCCAGGGGTGGACACCCAGCCCCGCCCGCCCTCTGCCCCCACGGCCTGAGACTCTGTAGCAAATAGAGCCCAGGCCTCAAGTTTCCTAAAGGCTCATTTCTTAGGGAGAAGAAAAGAATTTAGAAAAAGAAAAAAAGAAAAACCAAACTTAGAGGTACAGGCAGACCTTGGAGAGATTGCAGTTTTGGTTCCAGACCACTGTAATGAAGCAGATATCACAATAAAAACAGACACGTGCATCTTTTGACTTCCCAGTGCAGATGAAATTTATTTTGACATGATACCGTCATTTTATTAAGTGTGCCATAGCATTAGGTCTAAAAAAACAATGTGCATGCCTTCATTAAAAAATACTTTATTGCTAAAAAATGCTAACCATTTTCTGAGCCTTCAGCGAGTCATAATAGTTACATCAAGGATTGCTGATCGCACGTCACCATAACACATAGAATAATCACGATAAAAACAGAAATCCTGTGAGAATTACCAAAATGTGACACAGAGACCGGAAGTGAGCAAATGCCGCTGGAAAAATGGCCCTGATAGAGTTGCTCGATGCGGGGCTGCACAGATCTTCAGTTTGCCCAAAACATAGCAAAATGAGGGACAGGTGTGTGGTCAACGTGGGCAGGAAAGAGAAGCCAGGTGAGTTGGCCCGGCAGGGAGACATCAGTCTAGGAACTACACTGCCTCCAGGCAGAGCTGAATGTGGTGTCCCTTTTCAGGAAAGGGCTGGCTTTCTCCCCAGCAGCCAGCACCAGGAAGTCCGTTGCTGGCAGGCTTCTTTTCTGCACACTGCGGCTTGGACTCAGATCATGTCCCACTAAAGCCTGTCGATGCCTTCACTCCTTTTGGCTCTCCCACTGTGATCGTGTAATCACCTCTTCTAACTGTGGATTGCCACCATCTTCAGGACCTTCTCTAAAATGCCCACATTCCTTCTCAAGTACAGAACCCAAAGAGCCACGGCATCCCGTCCACTCCCGGCTCCTCAGTCTTACTCACCAGACTTTCAGTATTGTCTTCAGACACAGTTGCTTGTGTTCAGTTGATGGATCTGACAGGCGCACGGCCTGCCTTTCTCGGCATTCTGTGAACTGAAAACGTTCTTCCCCGTTTCTTACCTGGGTAGTTTTGCTCCTCACCTAATGGATCTGGTATTTGTCAGATGGTATTCCAAAATTTCCCCAACTGTGTTTCTCAGAGCAGGGGAACTAGCATATGTTCCCAGCTCAGTGATCAAATAAAGTGGGAGGGAAATTATAACCCCATCCATCTCTTGGAGATTTGCAGCGGCGTGAACACGCAGGAGGTTTTGAGACATCCTGAGTTGTCTACTGTCTCCTGCTTCTTGCTTTACTCCTGATGCTCTAACTGCCCACATCAATTTCTGACCTCCCAGGAGTGAGGGCTCTCCTGGCGCTGAATCAATCCCTTCCCAGGCCCAACTCCCTAAATATCCCCCCACCATGTAGCTGATGGCAAGTTTCAGGCTTCTTTCTTCCCTCCAGATGGAATGTCTTTCATTGTTTATTATTATTATTGTTGTTATTATTACAAAAGCTTTTCACTATTATTATAAATTACATATTAACCACAGACAAGATAGGAAAAAGAATCTAAAACACCCACTCTCTCAAGGAAAATCACTGTTGACACTCCCCTCCAGACTTTTCTATGTATACACACATAGTACATGTACTTATGTATTTTTTAATGAGATCATAACATAATGTATTTTTATACAAGCAAATGATAACATCTTTCCACATCAATAGTTACATTTCTGTAATGTTATTTTAATGGCTTCATAGGATCCTTTTGAATGGCTGCACCGTCATTTGTTTAATTGATCCCCTATGGTGGAACATTCAGATTGCTTCCAAATTCCCTTTATTCCAAACAGCACTGTGATGAACACGCTTGGAGATAAATCCTTGCATGTTTTCTCTGTTATTTCCTCTGGACAGACTCCCAGAAGTAGAATCATGATGTTCATTTTAACTCGGGGCTGAGATCATTGGTGCACACGAAGAAAGGGCAGGTCCAGGGGTTAGTGATGGGCAGAAATCCCTACTCTCCTCTCTCAGGTGCACTCAGATGCCTCATCATGGTTCTAATTAGTGTCCTGTGGTTGCTGCAACAGATCACCACAAACTTGGTGACTTGAAACAACAGAAATGTATTCTCTCGGGTCTGGAGGCCAGAAGTCTGACATGCAGGAGTCAGCAGGGCCGGGTTCCCTCTAAGGGCCTAGGGGAGCATCTGTTCCTTGTCTCTTCCAGTTTCTGGGGGTCCGGCATTCCTTGGCCTGTGCTGGCATCACTCCTATCTATGCCTCTGTCTTCATGTGGCTTTCCCCACTTCTCTCTCTGCGTCTGTGTCTCCTCTTCTGTCTCTTACAAGGACAGTGGTCATCGGATTTGGGGCCTACTCAGAAAATCCAGGATGGTCTAAGCTCCAGATTCTTTTTATTTTTTTTCAGCATTAGAAAAATTTTCAGCAATACTGAATATGTATTCTCCAAATTTTTGACAAAATATATGATCTTTGTAACCTTGAAATTTCCACCGTCAAGTCCTTAATTTAAAAATCTGTTTTAAGAAACAACATTCAATAGAAGATGTGAAGAGAACATGTAAATGCTCAGAATAGTCTGGGCACATGGTGAGGGCCCAATCAAGGTGAATTGTTTGCTATTCCTCTGGGGTGTCTAAATGCTCTCCCTGGATGAAGCCAGACCCTCAGTGTCAGCTCCTGATTCTTAATTACATCTGCTAAGATGCTTTTTCCAAGTAAGTTCACATCGCAGTTCCCAGGGGTAAGGCAAGGGCATATCCTTTGGGGGGACCTCCGTTCAACCCACTGCAATGTTCTTCAAGACCATAATGAATGGTTTTCAAAACGGCACACACACAAAATACAAATACACACATGCGTGCGCATGTTAGCTGTGGACTCTCTATTAAAATGCAATCTCATGTGAAACCCCAACATGTAAAGTGATGAAGTTGAGCTGTGTGGCTGAGGTGAGGTGCAGGGAGGCCAGCGGGCAGGGGCCCACACCAGAGCAAGGGCCAAGTGGATTTCAGGGCCTCAAGAACTCAAGCTCTTGCTGTCCCTTTAAGGAGGCCAGAGGGAGGACCAAATTGTACTTGGTTTTTCTTGGGAAGAACTGCCTCCTACCCTTCGTCTCTGGATCTGGGTCTCAGCCTACGCAGGTCCTGTCTGCTCCCCGATGGGGAGGACCGGGCACCCAGAGAAGCCCTGCACGTGACCGGCTGCTCTTGTGCGGGAATCACATGGAGGTCCTGACTTACAGTTTTTTGAGAAGCAAATCATTCACTATCTCAGCAAAAGTCCTCAAAGGACATTCCTGAGTTTCAGTGGGAGGAAAAATGAGTTGTTTATGAGCTCCTTCAGCATGTTTCTGAACGGTTGAATGTTACAATATGCTGCAAAGTTATAACCTTATCTATAAACTGGGCCTGAGCATCAAAAGCAGGCTGTCCCTGAACTCACAAATGATCATGTTCCAGAAGTTCACTGGCAGGTGACTTATTTGCAAATCAGAGTGCCTTTTTTCATATACTCTGGGCATAGAGATCCCAGAGTTTACTGACTCCTACTGTAAGCAAGACAGAGCCCTGGGAGCTCCCTGACCTTGACCCTGACCCTGACCCTGGGCTTCACAGACCTCCCAAACTCTGAGCCCTGGCCTCTGCTGGGCCTGAAAGCAGGGCTGGAAGGTGAGGGAGAAATGTGGCATAGGGTCTCCTATAGATTCAGCAGCCATGGGCAATGCTGGGGGTGGCTGCAGAGCGTCATGGACATCAGAATATCCAGACACGAGCCTGGAAAGCAGGCCTACCTGTATCCTGTAGTCAGGATTCAGAGCCTATAAACGGACATGGATTTTGGACGGTATATTAAATACCCAAAGCTGCTGTCACAAGTACCTCAAACTGGGCAGCTTAAAACAGCAGAATTTTATTCTCTTACAATTCTCAAGGCCAGAAGATTGAGATCAGGGCATTGGCAGAGCCATGCTCTCTCCTTGCTTCTGGCTGTTGTCTGTAACCCTTGGCCTTCATTGGTTTGCCGTTGTACCAGTCCAATCTCTGCCCCTGTCGTCACGTGGCCTTCTTCCCTGTGAGCGTCTGTGTCTTCACCTGGCATTCTTCCTGTCTGCCTCTGTAGCTCTTCTTACGCTTTTCTAAGTCATAAAGTCATTGGAACCATTGGATTACAATTGACCCTCATGACCTCATCTTCACTTGATGACAACTGCAAAGAGCCTGTTTCCAAGTAAGGTCACATTCACAAGCACCAGGAGTTAAGACTACAGCACATCTTGAGGGGGGACATAATTCAGCCCATCCCAGACGTATATCATCTACCATCCCATCCCAAATAAAAATGCCATCAGCAATGTCCATGATGCATAACCATAAAGGCTCTGCTTAAATATTGCCAATGACAAACAGGCAATCCATTCTACTTTCAGGTTGCCCCAGTCATGAGCCATCTCAGTGCTTAATATGATCCAAAATCTCTCTCTCTAGACTTTCACCTATTGATTCCAGTTTTCCCTTATGAAACCACATAGAATAAATCTAACCACTCTTGCAAATCCTTTTATATAGAAAGCCCTGCCAGTCAGCCTTCAAATATTTTCTTAAGGCTAAATTCTCTGATCTTCATACAACAGCTTTAGGCCCCTCGTAGGACCATAGCCATAGACCTCTGCCTGGTGGCTGGTCTGGCCCATCTTAAGAACAGGCTTCCATGACCGAAGGTGCACGGTTCAGGTCTGGTCTGACAAGTGCAAGAAGTCAATGGGTTCATTTACTTCCCGGGATCTGAGTATTACACCTCTATTGAAAACCAAAATTGTGTTGAGATTTCCGTTTTGTTCTGGTCGGTTTGGTTTTTTTTTGCTTACTTGTTTAACAGTGGGCCATGGAGCCGAGGGGCCAAGCTAGACTGTTGACTCAGATCAAGTTTGTAGTCAGCTGAAATCTCTGAGCTTTTTCATAACAATTCCTCTTAAAGCACATCTCCCACTCATTACTGCACTCTTTCCTTTTGAACATCCTGCACATTGATTCCTATTAAATTTCCTCTTAGTGCCCTCATTTCTTCCATGTAGCACCTTTAGACTCTTGCGAATCTGGATCTGTCATTCCTGAATTAGCCATCCAACCCAACTCCGGGTCGTCTGCCTTCCAGCAGAAATGAGAAAGAGAAAAGACAACCAATATTTACAATATTTATTAAGACCCTACTGAGCTGGACTAAGCAGTTGTTTCTAACATTTTCATTGACGTCAGCACACCCATAGAAAAGGGCACAAACATAAATATACAGTTTAATGAATTATCACAAAGCAAATGCCTGTGTAACCACCCATGTCAAGAAAGAGAACATTACGCTGGGAATGTTTTAATAAGCATTTTTCTCTTTAAATCCTCAGAACTATTTGGTAATTATTATTAAACATGGTTGACAGATGATAAAACAGACTCAGAAAGGTGAAGCAGCCTGCCCAGCATCCTGCAGCTGCAAAGTAGTGAAGCACAGACGGAGTCCCCACACTTGTTCTTCCCACTGCTGATACTGGACTTGAAGGCCGAGAGGTGTGGCCGCCACCTATCCAAGCGAAGTGAGGAGAAGGGAGTGAGCAAAGCAATAAGGGCAGAAGAACAGGACCGGGAGGGAACCGTCTTTGAGAAGTGAGATCATAGCTTTTTAAAAGAAAAGCCAACCATCCATAGTGACCAGAGAACAGGCAGGAAGATGAGGAGAGGTGACAGTGATAGAGGGATGGGCTGCGTCACCAAGGACCTTGACCACAAGACCACGGAGTTAGGATTTGATGCCCAGGACACTGGGGAGCCATTAAGATCTCTCAAACAGGCCTTGCAGAAGTTCTGAAGTGTGATCCCCAAAGATAAGTCTGAAAATAAATCTAAAACACCAATCTAGTCGTGTTATTCCCGGGCTTAAAACTGTCTGGAATGCCCTCTCCCTTCTTCCCTCTCTGTCTGATAAACTTGTCCTTACCCTAAATTCAGCATTACTTCCTCTGTGAAGCTTTCTGAGACTTTCTCAGGCTGAGGTAACCAGTCCCGCTTTGGGGCTTCAGGGCATTTCCTAATCTACTCGCAGCACCTCGCTCATGAGCAGAATTTCGTTTCCTAGATTGTCTCCCTCACTAAAGACTTGTCCTGAGAGGAGGAATTTGTTTTACTCATCTTTATACTTCCACTGATTGGCACAGTGTTTGGAGAAGGCAGAATCTCCAGTAATAGGACCTCAAATCCAAAATCACCTAAATCCCTCAGGTAATTCTGACTGTCAGCCCAGTTTGGAACCATTGACATCAGCAGTTCCTTGGACAATATTCTGGTGACTCAGAAGGCAAGGATGAAGGGAAAGAGCTGTCTGGGCCCTGGACTTGACCATCAGGGAAGATGGTAACGCCACGTGAGGGAGGGAGTCCTGGCGAAGCGAGGGTTAAGATGATTTTACATAAGTGGGGTGTGAGGTGCCCACTTGCATCCAGATGAAAATGTCCCTTCAGCAGCTGGGATTCAGGCGTGATGCTCACTAGAGCCATTTGTCACTTATGACCTTGAGAATTTGACGTCTGGGAGGAAAAAGATCATGCTCCCATAATTGCTGGTCTCTGCAGTTTAGCAGTGGCGGGGGGTAAAACTTGCTTTTATTTTCTTTGATTGATTTAGCCAAACCATCAGTACTGATAATCTAGAAGTAGATAAGTACGTTTAATGTGCTCTCCATAGTCCTGGAGTGAATTAGTATTTGCATAGTTGCTTATTTCTCACAGTTAAAAAAAATACTTTTCAAGAAATAAAAGGAAAGATAGCTTTTCTAAAATATGAACTTTAAAAACAACCACCTTTAAACTCCAGTGTTCCAGGGGGAGGGTACAGCTCAGTGGTGGAGCGTGTGCTTAGCATGCACGAGGTCCTGGGTTCAATCCCCAGTACCTCCATTAAAAACAAATGAACTCTAGTAAATGTTACTAATTATTTTGAAAATCTGTTTCTACAAATAAATCTTGGGTCCATAAATGGATATTAGGACCTCACCCACTACCCCAAAAAGACAAAAACCATGTATGCAAAACCATCTGACCTAGTCAATTTTCAAATTAATCAGAAATTACTATTTGAATTCAGATTTAGTCAATGTCATGGGTCTTTGCCCCAGAGCACAGATATAAACCTGATTTACTAAATGACACAACATAGAGAACAGAGTAATTTCTCTGGTGAATATGAACCAGCATTGGAACCCATCTGGATAATTTACATAAAAATTGGATTTTCTGCTTTTGAATTGTCTTTTTAGAGCGAACATCTGTAATATTGTCTGTTCAGTTCCCTGCTCCACTTGTCCACATCAACATGGCTACTACAGGAACTGCATTGTTTTTTTTCTGGACTCCATCCCACCAGCCAAAGTTCACTGGTCCATGGCTAGGCACCCCTGACCCCATGGGCTGCCTGCTCTCTCCTGCAGGGTGTCTGACCCTGAGGTCCAGCCTTGAAGGCAGTCCTTTCTAGTGCTAGAAAGCTTAAGGGTAAAACTTGGGACTAGACAGAAGCCATGTTACCTACAAGTAGGAAACATTCTTTCATCAGAGATGAAGCCTGAAGAAGAGAATGAAAGAAACCCCGATCCACTCTAACCCCGGATTCCAGTAGCTTCTGAGGCCAAGCTGGAACCCTGACCTCTCACAGTCAGATTGGTTTGTTCTTTTGTCTCTATAATCCCAGAATTCCTTTCAGTCCCTCTTTCCTAGGGGAAAATGGATTTCTGGTCTCTTGAAACCAAGAGTACCAAGATGAATAATGCATCATTTCATACAAGTTTACTCTCCAACTCAACCTCTGAGATTCTAACTTCCTTTAGAAAGAAACAGCCATAAAAGGAATTGGTGAGAGAACAAGGTCTTGCATGGGTTGAACTGAAACCCCCAAAAGATATGCTGAAGTCCTGACCCCCAGTACCTCGGGATTTGACCTTTTTTGGAAATAAGGTCATTGCGGATGTAACTGTTAAGATGCAGTTATGTTGGAATAAGAGTAGGCCCTTAATCCAATTCAGCTGGTATTTTTATAAGAAGACACACCGAGACAGAGATACAAAGGGAGGAGCTGGCCATGTGATGACAGAGGTGGAGCAGGGCAAGGTGTCTACAAGCCAAGGAACACTTTCTACAATCAATCTACAAGATTGCTGGTCCTCCCAAAAGATGGAGAAGCACGCAAGGATTCTTCCCTGCAGGTTTCAGAGAGAGCAGAGCCCAAATTCTGATTTCAGATTTCTGACCCTTGGAACTGTGAAACAATGAATTTTTGTTCTTTAAGCCATCCAGCTTGTGGTACTTTGTTTGGCAGCCCTAGAAATCTAATAGTCTTTCAAATTCTTTCTATCTAGAAATTGCACTGCTTTGGTGGTATTGTGAGGTTGAGAAGGGGCAAAAAATATCAAGATCCTTTCTTTTCTATGTTTAGGAAATGAATGCCTAAATCAGTGGGGCTTTTGGGGTCAGTACAGGGGAAGCAAGATTGCGGGATCATAGACTTTTTCTATAATGCTTTATACCCCATAGGTGTCCAATAGAGGCTATAGACTGACAGCTGGCTAGGGGAGAACTTCAGATAGTACCTGACATGGAGCAGACCCTCAAAAAGGTTATTCAGCTAGACATATTATACCAGGAGCAGAAAAAATACATTCAAAAGAAGTGTGCTATGAGCTTTTACCACTAGCCAACCCTCACTCCAGCCACATGGTGCTTGATTCTATTTCTTTTTCTGGATTTTTGGCCAAAGTTTCAGGATGCTAAGTCTGCTTCTTTAAGAAACATTTATTCAGAATCTCTTGCTTCACCGGAAAACACAAACCCTCTTGGTTTGTGCTTACTGTCTTAATCAGAGGAAAACCTAGTTGGCAATAAAGAAATAAATACATAAATAAAATAGATGATAGATAGATAGATAGATAGATAGATAGATAGATAGATAAAGTCACCTTTGGCCTCTATAGCTGCCACCCGTCCTCCCAAATGAGCAATTCCTCACACATTTTTCAGTGTTTAGAGACGGTGTGAGTGTGAGCGCAAGTAGATTTTCACACAAATACAAGGTGAGAGTGCAGTGGTTTACGGTCCTGTGAGCAAGTCTTCGAATTCATGGCTTTTTATTCACTCTAATAAGGGAAGTTAATTGTATTTACACAAGATAAATCTGGATAGTTCAGTAAACTTTACATTGTTCGTGCTAATTGAAAGTGGGCATCTCAGAAATACAGGAGATCTCCCCAAAACTGGAGGAACAGACTGGTGAAGGTGTTGGAATCTTTAGTATTTTTAATTTTTTTTTTGCATTCAGATATGGAGTTTTACTTACAGCAGAAAACTAACAAGTGCTTCCATTGTATTTTCATAGCATCAAACCAACAAGCAAATAAATATGTTTCTTATTCTGTGCTTACAATCTATTCCTTTATTCACTTAATAAATATTTAAAGAACATATACAACATATAAAACACTATGTCATTGTAACAGATGTGAATTTATGGTTCTTGCTCTCAAAGTCCTTATAATCTAATTTTAAAAATAAAGACAAGGTTTGGATAGTTAGAAACAACACAGAACTTACTTAACTTACGATGGGGTTATAGCCGCATAAGCCCATCCTAAGTTTAAAATATCGAAAGTCGAAAATGCATTAATACACGTAATCTATCAAACGTCACAGCTTAGCCTCGCTTACCTTAAACATGCTCAGAAGACTTACATTAGCCTGCAGTTGGGAAAAATCATCTAACACAAGGCCTATTTTATACTGAAGTGTTGACTATCTCATGTAATTTATTGAATCCGGCCCTGAAAGTGAAAAACTGAAAGGCTGTGTGGGCACAGAGCGGTTTGAGGCGTGTTGGTTGCTTCCCCTCATGATCGCCTGGCTGATTGGGAGCTGCGGCTGTTGCTACCGGCATCATAAGAGAGGATGTACTGTGTATATTTAGCCCAGGAAAAGATTCAAATTCAAAATTCAAAGTACAGTTTCTACTGAAAACATCATTTCACACCATTGTAAAGTTGAAAAATGGGAAGTGGAGCCATCGTAAGTTGGGGACTGTCTACACATGACTTAGTGTCAAAGGAGCAGAGGGCCTTTCCAGCCCTAGAGAGTCTGGATGAGGAGGAGGGAGACTGGTGGAGTGTGAGGAATGGCTCGGTTCGGATCCAGATCCGGAGAGGAGTCTTCAGGCAGGAAGAGCAGTTCTAGCAAAGGCAGAGTCAAGAAAGCACCAGGCATTTACGAGATAACAGAATTGAGACTTTCAGGATCTTAACAGATTGACTAGTCCAGTAATTTTCAAATAACTGAACAATGACTTAGAGACAATGTATAAAAGCCAAAAGTGGAGCTGAGCTGGCTAGACCGGGGTGGATCTGGTGGGTGTCAGTCTTGAAAGATATGAGAAACCCAGGTATAACCTTCGTAAGAGAAAGGTGAAATGAGATAGATAAAAGATTTTGTTAACATATAAGAGCAGAACTGGATAAATGGAGACATTCCATTTCCCTGGGTGGAGAAATGTTCTTTCCTATCAAATTAATTCATAGCTTTCACACTATTTCAACTCAAATCTCAATGGAAGTTTTGTAGAATGTAATCGTTTTTTAGAAAGAAGGGTATAAAGTTAGGGGAATAACTATAATGCTTAAAAATACATTGTAAAGCTGTAATAATTTGCATTCTATACACTTCATAATATAATACTATAATGCTTTATAATAAAATGCCATTAGATTTTATAATGTAGAAAAGCATGATAATGGTGTTCAACTAAACAGACAGATCAGAAGAATAGTAAATAAAGTCCCAAGATAAACTTTATTATACAAGAAAATTAAAATAGATGATAAAAAGTCATCACAAAAGTCAATGGGAAAGATAAAGAAAGATGGAGTTTTCTTTGGGAATAATTGATGGATCATTTGGGGAAAAGTCTTATTAACTATTCACTACAAGTCTATGCCAAAATAAATTCCAGATGATTTAAGATTTTAATATATTTTAAAATAGAAAATATAATAAAAAAGAATTAATTAGATAGTAAACATCTGGATAGAAAAGTGATGTTCTATACTGAGAAGCAGTTTTAAAAAAATCAAGAGAGGAACAGAATTTACTAGACATGATGTTAAATTGCTCTAGGTCAAAAATAAAACCAATAACCAAAAATAAAACACCAACAGGCTGAAAAATGCAAATAACAAATATGACACAAAATTAAGAGATCTTTTATATGAGTTCATAAATGGATTAGAAAAATCACTAAGACTTTACCCCTAAAAATAAATAGATAATCTAGCAAATAAAGTTGGTAAACACATATATGAAAAGGTGAGCAAACATTAGTAAAGACACTCAAATTTTTGTTATTTTAGTCAATTAGCCTTTTTATAAAAATTAATATGAAATTCCCTGTATCCTAAAATTAAAAGATTTTATTTATTTATTTATTTATTTATTTATTTATTTATTTATTTATTTATTTATAATTTAAATGGAGGTACTGGGGATTGAACCCAGGACCTCATGCATACATGCTAGGCACATGCTCTACCATTGAGCTTTCCCCACCCACCTAAAATAATATTTTTAGATATCACCTAGAAGTAAATAAGCTGGAGCTTGAGAAAAGCTTGATGTGCAAAGACATTCAAGGCAGTATTATTTATAATAGCATAAAGTGAATATGTAAATGAATGAATAAATTAACCCACAATAGAAGACTGGTTAAGTAAAATGGAATATGCCAACTTGATGGCAGATTATGCAGCCATTTAAATTGTTTTATATAAAAACCATGTAATAAAAAAAATGATTTTACATTAAGTGGTGGCCAAGTCGATGGTGTGTTACCCCTGGGATATCCGCAGTGCTTAGCACAGTGCCTGATCCAGAGCAGAAATTTAATACAAATTTGGTAAATGAATGAAAACAGTACATGCAGTATGATTTTTGGCCATGTGAAACAAAAGCTACTTAGAGAAAAAAAGAATGAAAAGAAGTATAAATAATGGTAGGATTATTACCTCTTTTCTTCTACCTTTTTATAGAAGAGAAGAGCTGATGTCCCAAATATTGCATGAGATATACTTACCATTGTTTATCAAACTTCAGATTTAAATGAGTATACTGTATTTTAGTTTGCTAAATCTGGCAACCCTACAAGACATCAGATTTTACATCCTTAGTCAATTTTTTCCTTACAGTTAATTTTTGAAGTCTGTTGAACAGAGCATTTCCTTTGATGAGCACTTAATTGAAAGTATGTGGTTATTTTTTTCTTTTTCTCATTGTATGTGTGTGTGTGCATGCATCTTTCTGCACAGAAATGTATAGAGAAAAAAATCACCCCAAATTTCACTATGCAGTGATAACCTCCACTTACATTTAAGACATTCTGTACATATATGTACAAACAGACTTGCATATATAATTTTACAAGTATATGGAATCATACCATATATGCTTTCTTGTTTTCTTGCTTTTTGCTGTTTCTGTTTTTCTTGACTGCCAATTTCACTGCCAATCCAGAGGGCTGACTTCCATAAAATCCCATTTACTTACCATTCCCGGGGGACCACCAGTACATGGGCTACATATGCACATGATTAACTAGTAGTTTGTTATTTTTATGGCAAACCACATAGTGCGGCTTACAGAGAGGCCTCACTCACGAGGGTAAGTCCAGAACCCATTATCTAAGCCCTCGAGGAGTCTTCAAAAAGACACACAGTTTTGTGAGAAACATGTTCATGATTATTGCTATTTACTAAGCTTTGTTTATTTCATCTCACTTTACTAATGTTGTTCCTGAAACTGACTAAACAGTTATGAAAACATGAGACAATGAAGGTGGCTATTTGGGAGAGATGCTGATCACCCAGTGTGATCCTGACAGCTGAGTTCAGCGTTTATTGAGTAACTACTATCAGCGAGACACACGGGTTAGGCACACAAAGATTATGAAGGGCGGAGAATGTACTCCTGTCCTAGAAGAAGCCCATACTGACCCAATATGAAGAGAAATAGACATCCATCCATGATTCTGCCACCCAGAAACACTACTGCCAACATTTCAGTGTCTATCTTTCCAGCTGCAATAGTTATTATAATGGCTAACCCTCACAGGGCACTTATTGTGTGCTGACTGTTCCAAGAGTTCGCTATTCACTCATTTAATCTTCAGAACAGTATCACAAGGTGCTGTTCTTACGTCTGTTGTGCAGATAAAGAAACTAGGGCAAAGACTGTTTAACTTGCCTAAAATCACAGAGCTACAAAGTGGCAGGGCCAGGATTCAAACCCAGTGTCCCTCAATGGATGAGGATAGATAAGTCAGATCACACTGTTTTAAAAACCAGATACTGAAACAATAGTATGTAACACTTATTACGTGCCAATTGCCCTTCTATATGTTATTGACTTTATATATATTGATTTATTTTATATACAGTGTTTTACATATGTTGATTTATTTTACCCATAAAGCCAACACATACAACTTAGTTCATCTAGACATTTTCAGGGACCACAAGTGACTTTAAGAACATTAAACAGTGACAGAATGCCCAGGAGACCTGAGGCTGCCCTCATCAGAGTTTTCTGTCACTGAGATCAGGGAGTTCTGCCTCACCTGAAAAGCAAGTTTGCTGAAATGGAGCTTTTCAAGTCTGCTTTCTCAGGCTAGAGTTTCACGATCATGTCTGAATGAGTTTATCTCTGAACGCATCTCCAGGAAGGCTCTGGTATGATTAATAAATACCCACACACAAGTGAGCGAGAGCCCCAGATCTCTGGATGTATAATTTCATCCACAGCCCCGAAAAATGTGAACAATTTTGCTCCAAGCCATCAGGTAGTTTCATGTTGGCAGATTCTCAGTTGATGATGAGCAGGAACCTTTGAAAAAAAGACGGTCAGCCTCCAGGGAAATGAGCACGGTCTCGCAGAAAGGCTGTCCTGAGAGGGGATGCTGTCCTGACCCCTGAAATCCAAGTATATCAGCAGCATTGACTGAGGCTCCACCTCAGTGAATGTGCCAGGGCACAACTTTAATTTCCTCTCATCCTTTTCTTCCTCTTGGGCAAAATGAATCATAAAGTTTATATTCACTTTTGTATATACAGTTTAAATAGACCCTATAAAGCCATAGGCGTAATGAATTCAAGATGCCCACATCATAGGAATTCTGCATACAAGCTGTGTTTTATGATTTGGATCCAGCTTTCTTAGGATTTTCAACAGGAACAGACTTCAGACTTCCAGGGCCATGGAAGACAGTGAAATGAAGTTTCAAATGATGGCTAAATTTCAAACACTGTTGTCCGGTAGCCTGAGAGTGCCAGAAGGTAAGTAACAAAGCAGCGTGTTTCATTGTGTGGTGAGAGGATGGGTCCAGGTTGAGATGCTCAGGTAGGAGAGACACCTGAGTTTACTACCCTACCCCTCCCTTCACCCCCTGCCTGGCCTCCGTGGGCCCTGTGACTTGTGACTGGTCCCTGAGCACGCAGCCACGTGCGCATTTCTGTGTTTCTGGGAAAGCCCCGCCTTGCAGGTGCCAGAGAAACACATTCTTCAGAGAGGGCAGACTGGCCAGAAGTCTGTGCTCATTATTGAAGAAAGAGAAGCAAGCAGCCTTCAGGAAGAATTCCAGTGTGTAAAGGCTCTTTCAAAACGCGGTGAGCTCAGGTTTCTCCAGAGCTGTTACTGCCACTTTTTGTCTCCACCCCTGCCCCCACCCTCACCCCAACAATTTCACCTCTAGAAGAGTCCCTGCCAGGCAGGCAGGGTCCTTTCACTGTGAACCCAGATTGCCAGCCCTCAGAACCTCTTCGCTCACAAAATGGGGTTCACTTATTCTGTTGCAAGCTACTGGACAGTCTCCAGTCTAGGGGATCCTTTAAGTAGGGGCAGGGAGGGGTCACATTTTCATCCAAGCTCCCGCTCAGCAGCTTTCCCATGAATGCAGACCAATTGTGCACAAATGTGGCCAGGACACACGCAGAATATTCACATGAAATGTAAGGATCTCTTGTTCTCTGTAACATTAGACGAGGTTTCAAAACACAGAATCCAGGCTGGAACCGCCGGGCCAGCAGCGGGAGGCGGGCTGTCTTAGAAGCAGATGGAACGAAAGATTGGGTTCTCGAGTTCCTAGGGTGAGGCAAAAGGGCACAATGTCAACCCAGGACCACCCAGGGAAAATTAAATACAGATCAACTTTTGGTGGCTTATGTTAACAGAGGAGAGATGGAGTTTTGATCTTGGGAAAAACAACATGGTAAGCTTTCCCCATGATCGCTGTTTATCACACGCCTGCTCTGGGGTAGCAAGAACCGCTAAGTAGCCACAAACACACAAGTGGAGTGGGGGCTTCTGCTCCATCAGCCAGCCTGTCCTCCGTGGGCTGGAGAGCAGGGTGTGACTCCAAAAGACGGAGCCTCAGGGTTTCCCAAGAGGCCACCTCGGCTCTGCCTTGGAAGGAGGGGCAGCCCACCCGCTTCCATCAGCTACCCTCTCGCCCAGCCTACCTGCCACAGCGGTGTCACCGTGAGCTCTTACTCACCTGGGACTGCAGGTGGAATCAACCTTTTTAACTTTACTTTCAATCCTATCTTTGTCAGCTGTTGTTTTTTAAAACTTATGTATTATGAAAATTTTCAAACATACTCAGTGAAGAGCATGGTGTAGCAAACCCCAGATTCAACAATGAGCAAGGGGGAGGGTAGAGCTCAGTGGCAGAGCATGTGCTTAGCATGCACGAGGTCCTGGGTTCAATCCCCAGGACCTCCAATAAATAGATAAATAAATAAGCCTAATTTACCCCCCCAAAATTAAACAAAATAAATAAAAAGAAACTGCCACTTTCAAAAGCAAAAGAAAATGTGATGTTTTTAAAAAAACAATGATCAAGACCTGTACATCTCTTCATCTGTCCTATTTTTCCTGTTTCTTTACAGCGAATCCTGGACTTCATGTCATTTCAGCCCCTCCTACTTCAGGAAGTGTCTCTAAAAACACTGACGTTTTCTACATAACTATATCTTTGTCACTCCTAAAAAAATTAACATCAATTCCTCAGTATTATCAAAATCACAGTTCATACAGATTTCCCTTATTTCACAAAGCTATCTTTTGAGTTGGTTTCTTTGAGTCAGTAGCCAAAAACAAGCTTTCAAACATTTCATCCTGTTATGCCTCATAAGACCCTTTTCATCTATAGCAGCTCCTCTTGCTTGTTTCTTCATGACATTGACCTACTGCAGAAATCAGGAGAGTCGTCCCTCAGCCTGAATCTTTCAGTCTACCTCTATGATCTCCATCCATATCTTTCACCCTCTGACAGGAGGTTGGACTTGAACCAGAAGACATGATGTGCACTGTGTGCAGACACCACTACTCCAGACCAGAAACTTGGTAAATCTGGCCCCAACTTATCTTTTCCAATATATGTCCCAAAGTAACCCAATAGCCAAGAAGGATTATTTAACATTTCTCATCCACCCTATATATTCTCCCACCTCTTTATCTCTGCTTTTCCCATTTACCTTGCTTAAGCGCTACTTAGAACTTGCTTACGCGAATGTACGGTGGTTTACTACTGCATGATTTACACATCTCACTTTCAAAGCCCACACTTTGACCAGAACCGGAATTTCACTCTGCCCTCCCACCACCCACACTCTTCAACCAAATCCAGAGCTCCAGCTCCTAGGGGCCTCCCCTCCCCACTTACCTAGCTCCTCCTGGTCCTGCTGCCTTCCTTCCCGGCTGCCACTTCTTCGCTACTCGCTGATTCTCAACTCCAGAACACTTAGTCCATCACTCCACTCACTGTAGAAATCCAGGATCTTTTCACCCTGTCTGTCTTCTCTGCTCCTACTACAGACTACTTCACGACAGGAAAGATGTGCATGGATTGCTGTCACTGGAAGTGTATAGCTGCCCATCTCAGCTGGCCTCGTGGTCACCCATTGAGCCTGTGACTTGTCTATGGTCAGTTCTTTTTGTCCTTTCACTTATTAGCTCCTCCTTAGAAATATACAGAGAGGTACTAGTCAGGAATTCCATAGAAAGTCCCTCTATTGGAATTTGTCTGATGTTTTCCTTATGATTAGACTGGGATTATGTGTTTGGGGGGAGGAAGACCACAGAAATAAAGTGGTCTTTATTTTCATCACATCATTGTAAGGGTACATACCATCAGCATAACTTATCACCGTTGATATTAACCTTGATCATCTAAATGCAATGGTACGAGTCAGGTTTCTCTAGAGTCCCTCCCCAGCCCTTTGCATTTTGCACTCTTGGAAGGAAGCCATTCTATGCAGCCAACACTTAAGATGTTGAGTGCTGTGTTCCACCTCCTTGAGGGCAGAGTTTCTACATAAACCATTTGGAATTCTGCTGCGTGGGAAATTTGTCTCTTCTTCCCATTAAGTTACTTAATCATTTACTTATATCAGTTAGGACTCATGGATATTGATTTGATATCCTAGGCTATAATTCCAAGATTATTTTATTTATTTTGTAGCTCAGATTGTTCAAGCTTTGGGAACTCTTTCCATTGGCTCTTCTGTCCCTTTGATTTTAAATTTCGATGAATGTCATCTAATTGTTTTCCATAAATGTTATATGTATGTATTTTCCCACCAGTAATACATGTGATAGAGTCATATTCCCAATCTCTTGCCAGCACAGTTGTTGCCAGGATTTTTACCTCTCATTTTAGTTTTACTTTATCTACTTTTTATCTCACAGTATGATTAGGTAAAGTGTTTCATGGTTAAGAATTCTGTGCATTTCCTTTCCTGGGGTTTGTCTCTTAATAGCCGTTGCCACCTTTTCACTGGGAAGTTAGTCTTTTACATTCATTTATAGAAACTATAAATTAGGGAAATTGTGGACTGACATATCTGTTTCCCCTACTCAAGTATTAAACCCTGGAGTCAAGAACTGTTCCACACATGTTTGTGGCTTCAGTCAAAGCAGAGAGCCTGGCAGATGATATGTATGCAAGAAATATTCCTCTACCAAAAAGCTTTCACGTATCTTAGGTTCTTATCCTAAGGAAAACAAAGCTCTATGCACTTCTCCATTTGGACACCAAAGGAAAAAGAAATATTTTGTCTCAGGCTTCTGAGGCACACAGAGGGCAGAACTCAGTGCCCTTATAAAATAGTCTAGGACAGTTTTTGGTTCTTGGGGGAGGGTATAATTTTAAAAAGCATCTGCAGTTTACAAATTTCTTTTCTTTTTCCTTACACACACTAAAGAAGGAAAACTCAAAAAAGTCATTTTCTTGGTGAATGGATAAATATTAGTCTAAACAAACAAAGAAACAAAAAAATATAGAAACTGCTCTAGGCCAAATTATAGTCTTTTGTTCTTTTCTCTGTCACTTTTCTTAGTAGTTCTTAATCTTCTGAGGTTACAACCCCTTCGAAAATTTGGTGAGAATTATAGACCCTCTCTCCAGAAATGTTTGCATAAGATGAAAAATTTCACATACAGTTTCATGGAGTTTGCAGGAACTCTCCTGGGTAAGGATTCCCAACTTGAGTCTGTGGACAAGATTTCATGAAAAGGCTGCTGCTTACCTCCTATGCAGCCTTGGGTGACTGATTTATCATTAACAATATTCACCACAGTGACGTTATTGTCTCATAAGACTTTTGTGAGGATCCTATGAGACCCTAAGCACAGACACTTAGCCCAGTGCCCGCACCTGGTTACTAACTTCACAGCTACCTGCTGTGAATTTCTAGGGCTACAGGAAAAAAGATGTCTACAATCCACTGGCACATCTTCAGAGCATCCCAGTCTAGGAAAATCTTCTTTGCCCAAGTGGGGCCACACTGCCAGTCTCACCAACTACAGAAAATTACCCATCATATTTATCCTGATAGGATTTATCTCCTCTGTACTATTTGGCAGGACCCAGGCAGGCATAACCAATCTTTTCCAGGGCCTTCTTCAGATCCCCGTATTCACTGTTCATCTTTTCTGTCTCTCTCTCCCAAATTCATCAAACAAATACTATTGTATTAAAGTTCCCTTGAGGGGGAGGGAAATAGCTCAGTGGTAGAGTGCATGCTTAGCATGCATGAGGTCCTGTACCCCCAGTACCTCCATTAAATAAATAAAAATTTTTTAATAAATAAATAAAATCCTGCTGAAAAAGAAACATTTCCAAACCAGTTCTGAGATGGTTTACCTCACCAGCTTCCTTAACAGGTTGATGAGATGCAACCAGGCAAGATGATTTCAATTTTAAGATACTAGCCAGCAGGTAGAGCATCTGAAGATGGGGCCTTTGAGCCAGGAGTCTACAAAAGAGTCTTGATTGTGGGTTTCATTAGAGAAAGCATTCTAGACACAGAGGTTCAGCAGGCCGTCTTTCCTGCCCTACCTCACCAAGGCAAAGTGCACATGAACTTAAAGGCCATTGCATAAATATTAATATATATTCCACCGTTTGTACTTCTGCCCCTCAAAAACCCTGAGACACTCTGCGTGCATAGACAGCTGAATCCAACAGAGATCTAGGGGTCAGCACAGTGTTGGATTACTAATGTCTGGGACAATGAGCAATGCATTTCTTAAAGTAGAGAATCACTCATTCATTTATTTATTTATAGATTTTTATTAAGCCCTTCAGATTCCAGGCATCTTCTTTTTTTTTTTTTTTTTTTTTCCAGGCATCTTCTAGTCACCAGGGTTAGAGCAGTAAGCAATACAGATGACATTCTCTGTCTCATGGAATTTACATTCTAATTGGAGAAAATAGAAAACCTCAAAAAAGCAAAACAAGTAATACTCAAGATAATTGCAAATAACGATGAATTCCATGGAAATGAAAGAGGGTGCGACAACAAGAAAGGGTGGGGAAAGCATTCCTTTAGATTGGCGGGTAAAGCAAGTCTCCTCTGAGGAGCTATAATCCGAGCAGAGACTTAAATGATGAGAAAGAATCAGCTGAACACACGCCTGGGGAAAGGGCCTTCCAGGCAGGGAAACAGCTAGCACGTGCTCAGGGCTGACCTCAGTGTGTCCTGGGACCAGAAAGAAGACCTACCATGGCGTGCACTAGGAGAAGATGAGAAGGGGCCACAGGACGTAACAGGTGGGCAGGGGCCACATCATAGACTTTGTGTGTCATTCATTCTGACTGCAGTAGGAAGCCATTGGAGGGTTTAGAGCAGGTTTCAGATCTGTAGGGTTTGGGCGTGGGCACCTGAGTGGGATGGTGGTTACATTTGTTAAGACGGGGAAGATGAAGGAAGAGCATGTTTGTGAGCAGGGAAGTTAAGAGGGATAAGAAATTCTTTTTTAGAACTCTTAAATTTGAGATGCCTACCAAATGTTCTGGGAGAAGTCTAGTAGGCTATTGAATTTATGAGTCTGGTGTTCAAGAGAAAGGGCAGAGCTAGAGTTATAAATTTGGAAGTCATCAGCATATGACTGACATTTACAGCCATGACGCAGGATGAGATCACTGAAGGCAAAAAGATGGAGAAGAAAATGGACTTCAGACTTTACAATACAGGAGGAGGAGTCAGCAAAGGAGACCGAGAAGGAATGTCAATGAAGTAGGAGTGAAGCCAGGAGAGAGTGGTGCCAACGGAGCCAAGAAAAGATGATGTGTCAAGAGGAAGTGAGGCCAAGGAAGGTGAGGACTGACGAAGGGGGAGTTATTGGTCACCTTGACACATGTCATTTCAGTTGTGTGGTAGCGAGGGAGGCCAGATGGTAGTGACTGAGGATGGAGTTGAGTGGAAACAGTAGACAATTCTGAAACACTTTTGCTGTGAAGAAGAGCAAAAGCAAAGAACTGGGGAAGTTGCTGGAGG
This sequence comes from Camelus dromedarius, assembly GCF_036321535.1. Lineage (NCBI taxonomy): Eukaryota > Metazoa > Chordata > Mammalia > Artiodactyla > Camelidae > Camelus > Camelus dromedarius. The sequence goes on along the minus strand of NC_087441.1, from coordinate 13,660,656 downwards.
GGAATATGGGTTCAAGGTTTTTGTTTGTTTGGTTGGTTGGTTTTTTGTTTTTTTTTTAATGATGAAGTTCTCATGGGTTTTGGGTTGGGAAAGTGGAGGGGGAGAAATTGATGACACCAGGGACAGAAAGGAAGCTACTGGAATGAAATCCTACAACTACTTTGCAACCTCATTCAAGGATGTTTAAGAACAGCTTTCTCTGAAGTAAGATTAAATTAAGTACATGGAGTGTCCCGCAGTATGAAGTATGACACTGAGAGCTAAGTGTGGGGAATGTGGGTGGGTTGGGAAGGTGGGGTCAGAGTAGGAGGAGAAAATAGCATTTATTGGGCAAATCACTATGCCAGGCAGACATGGGAACTTTGTGGTACTTTTTTTTTTTTAAGTTTTTAGTATTTATTGCCTTTATTTTGTTTTTGATTGCAGTAAAATATATATGACATAAAATTTGCCATTTTAACTATTTTTAGGTGTGCAATTCCAAAGCATTAAGTACTTCACGATGTGTGCAACCATCACAACTACCCATCTCCAGGACTTTTTTTTCATCACTCCAAACAAAAGCTCTGTACTCATTAAACAGTAATTCCCCATGACCCCCTTCTCCCAGTCCCTAGTAATCTCTACTTTCTACCACTATGAATTTGCCTATTCTAGCTACCTCACATAAGTAGCATCTAACAATAGAATCATTTAGCATGTTTTCAAGTTTTATCCACAGTGTAGCTCACATCAGAATTTCATCCCTTTTTATGACTGAATAATATTCCTTTGCATGTATCTTAAACAAAGATCTGACCCCATTGGTATCTCCACCCAAGAACACTTTATTATTGGCAGAATCTAGCAAAATAAATGCAAGCATCCCATTCAACATACAAATTATTTGCTCAATTCTTCCTTTGTCATAAAGATGAAGGATTATCTCACCACCCACTTTGGCCTGGTATTGAAATTCAAAATGGTGTTGCAGCTTCTTGTGGTTGTAGATTTCACCACTGTAACAGAGCCACAAATAAGAATATTTCTTCACTCAGACTGGCTGCATTCCAAACAGCTGGTCAACCATTGCCAACTGGTGAAGTCCAAAGCAGTAGTTGGTGTATCCACTGATATTCTCAAAACAAAATGCATCTGGATCCCCGTGTGAATTTGTTTATTCATTTATCTGTTGATGGACTTTTGGGCTGTTTCCACTTTTTGGCTCTCGGGTAGAGCACTGCTATGAACCTGGGTGTACATGTATCTGCTTGAGTCCCTGCTTTCAGTTCTTTGGGGCCATCGATCTAGAAGTGGTTCCATTTATTTTTTGTTTAATACTCACGGCAATCCATAGAGAACTTCTTCACGCTGGGGCTGATTTCCTTACTTATTCCCTCAGTGGGGATTTGTATGCCCCCAGCTCCCGTGACAATCCCCCAAACTAGATACTGGTCATTGCTTTTGCTCTCAGCTGGACTCAACTTCCAGATGAGCCTCCAGCCCTCAGCCTCCAGCTCTTAAACTCCAGTTTTTGCAGAAGGGAATTCGTTCAGCATGTTCTGGTGGAGAATGAAGAGGAGGCAGGCCATTCCTCTCCCTCTTCCTATGGTGACTGCAGTGAGAGCTGGTGTGCTGACTTACCGCTCTGGGTGGCTGGCTGTAAATACTCAATGCATATGCTTATAAACGAACTTCCACCTAATTCTTCAGATCCTTTTGAGCTGGAAAGAACATTCTCTCCTAAAATTGTGCTGCTTCTTTGAAGAGCTAAAACCTGAATTTTCCAGGGAAAAACAAATCCTCTGATAGCAAGCAAGTCACAGGTATATTTTGTGGTCAATGGTATATTTTGGATGTACTTAAACTTATATATAGATATAGATATAGATAGAGAAAGATAAGACATGCTAAAACTTAACACTTCAGACACTAAAAAAAGAAGTTATCATGATATCATGATAATAGATTGGGCTGGCGGAATTATTTGTGGAAAATAAGTAAAACAATAGAATAGTAGCAATTTTTTAATAGCTAAAATTTCCTGGAAACTTCTATACAGGAAACAGGATAGTCACTCCTTTAAAGTGTGAAAGTATTTTGTGATCTAAAAATACCTGGTCTCAGCATTGTTTCAGCAAATTTCCCTTTAAATAGAATTTTGCTTTCTTTTGAAATGTTACAATCTGCATAATTCTATAGAAGTTATTTCTGTCTAAACAAATAGTCCTGGAGTGAAAGGCAATTTAGTAGCCCAAGGGGAAGGGGGATGTAAAAATTTTTGTTACTATTTCTGGCTCCCTTATGGATTGCAATAAGCGTGTGAGGACCCCCAGGAAAAATTCCATTGCTGGGTGAGGTGGGCAGGATTTGGGACTTGAATCTCAGAAACTAGACACCCCATACCATAGCTTTCTCACTGCCACATGTCAACAGGCATGGTGCACACACATGGTTCCTTTGTTTGTTTGTCTGTCTGCTTGTTTTTAATGGGGCATGGAAGAGTGACTTTCTCCTCCTTAAATTCTCTGTATTTATTTCAATCTGTTCTTATAAACTTCAAATTGATCGTAAGTTTATCTTCCTTTCCTAACATAGTTTTGATATACTCTGTTTCTTAGTCATTAACAGTTGAGATATTTTTTCTGGGAGTTTTGTGGGACTTTATATATTTTGGTTATTGTTGTTTTATTTGTTTGGTAACCCTTGTTGGACTCTATTCACAATTTTTTCTGTTTCTCATTTCTTTTAGGTTTCCCAATTATCTTTCTAGAGTACTTTATTGCAGCTATATTTTCACTTTTTCTCCCCTTCCTTTTAAATATTTTCATTTTAGCTTTCAGATTATATTTTCTTGAATTTGCTTTATAAGACTGCTACTTCAAAGTATGCATAGAGAGAAAAATCAGTGTTTGGATGATTATTGACTTTATATTTCCAATTCCAATTGTCTATCCTCTAAAAAAATATGTGTTGAAGATTGTAATTGTGAAACAGTTTATGTTATACCCTTGTTTGGATCCTTTTACTTAGAAAGACCTTTTTATCCATCCCATTTCAATTCCCTATATGGTATAAATCAAAATTATGAAAGCTTTTAAAAATAATGTTCATTGACTGGGACTTTGTGCTGTACACCAGATATTGACACATTGTAATTGACTGTGCTTCAGTTTAAAAAAAATAGTACTCTCTGAGGATGAATACCTACAGCTGAAATGTTAGAATGATTTTGACAGGTTTTTTTGTAGTTGAAAATTGCATTAAAGACACACAATTATTAAAAAATGAATTTTAAAAGTGTTCACTTAACTTTTAGTTCTATAAATATGTTCTTTCCTACTAGAGTCATGAATAAGGCAATAATGGTCTGTGTCACATTATTACTTAACACTTGTAATCCTGGCAAATGAAATCAGACCAGGGAAACAAAGATACATAAATATTAGCAAGGAAGAGTGATAAAGGCCAGATCACAGGGACACAAAGCCTGACCCACAATTCTAAAACCCCAAAAGCTCCAAAACACAAAAATATTTTAAAATTTGACAGCAGCAGAGTGCATGATTAGCATGCATGAGATCCTGGGTTCAATCCCCAGTACCTCCATAAACAAACAAACAAACAAACTTAATTACTATTCCCCCCCAAAACAAAATAAAAAAAAAAAATACTTGTTTGGTACCAAATCTTGACCTAAAATGACGTGAAGCTATTCAGTTTTCATTTACTCCCATCAGTGTTAGTATGCAAATATATCACTGCCTTTAATTACAGGGAACTTCCTGAGCCCCATCTTGGGGGATTTGGGGGGATTCTAAAATCTAAAATAATTCTGAATTCTGAAACACAAATGACCCCCAGGGCTTTGGGTAAAGGATTTTGTACCTGCAATATAGTGGGTAGTGTCCAGGGATACCAAAAAGATAGAAATATGCACACAATCAAAATTGAGATGGCAAGATATTTGCACAGGAAAAATTGAAAGCTTTCAAATAAGCCTTTAAACCAATGTATAGTCCTGGTCTGTACTGAAATGAAGAGATATATGACACTGCCTGGGAATATTTGTTTAGTATGTCAGTGGCCAGAATTGCACAGGATTATGTTTGATGGATAGAGCCTAAAATATAGAAGAGATGTGCTTGACAAGAAAGAGGAGCAATGAGTATTTGTAAGTCCTATATATTAGAGTTTTCCCATTGTAAGCATCAGAAACTTCACTTCAAGTCCGTGCTTGGCTGAGACTTTTTATGTTGGTCACTGGACTCTCTCTCCCGCCTCTCCCAGCTGGCTTTCTTCTCCATTGTTTCATGCTCTTTCCACATGGTGGGAAGGATGGCCATTGGAGGTGTTCCGTTTCTGATCCCTCCAGACTGCAATCCCAGAAGGGAAGAGAGAGAAGGTCTCTCCATCTGCATCCATCTCAGTCCCTCAAAATGATCTAACCTAGCCATGCTTGCATCTCAACCCATACCTGTCTTAAGGAGTGAGGAACACGGACCAGCTGGAGTCACATCTTGAGCTCTGTAACTGACAACCACACTGTAGTCACATGAGATGGAACGAAAGCAATTACAAAAGCAAAGTGTGCTGGGGCCGATTCATTTTTTTTTTAAAGGAATAAATGTGCATAGCCCACATGAGAATCTCCCTCCTAAGAAGAATAGCTTTGCTTTGCTGAGGAGGATATGCAGCCAGGAAGAGGGAGCTAAATTGTAGCAGTGGTCACAGCAAGAGAACAGACGATGAAGGGCATTAAGGAGCCCGGTCACTCTTTGGTCACAAGTGTTGATGTTTGTGCATCCAACACAGGGACAGTACTGACAGGTGGAGGTAGGACATGGCGTGGGAAGGAGCTTTGACAGTATCTCACGCTAAATTAGGTGAGTCTGAAGATGTTTAAAGGAACAGCTGGAAGGAATGGAACAGAGTATGATAGACAGAAGGTGTAACATTGATCTGTGTGGATGATTCTGCCCCTGGCTGAGCCTGGGTTGAAATATTCTTCCGGTGAGTATTTTCTTTCTCCTTCTAAACATGAGAAATTTCTGGCTCCCTTCTGAACTGAGACAAGCTTGTGAGGACAGGCTTATGTTTGATGGATAAAGCCCTGCCCTAAAATACAGAAGAGAGGTGCTTGACGGGGGGCAAAGGGGGTGGGTCATCTATAATCCCTATGTATTAGACTCTTACAGTTACAAACATCAAAACCTCACTTAATATGAATTAAGCAAAAATGTAATCTATTGGCTCATTTAGAGAATTATTTAGAAGAAGTAGACTATAGCCATTTTCTGGTCAGGGATTGATCCTATCATAAATATGGCATTTCGGGACCAAGTATCATATATCCAAGCTGCAATAACCTTCTAAATAACTTGCTGAAAGTCACCCAGGGAATGATTTGTTGATGCTCCAGGAGAGGGAGGTGCAAAGGCAAAGAAACTGTGCCTGGAACTTCTCAGAATAATTAAGTTACAGTTGCTATTTGCAAGTCATTGCTGAGAAAATCTTCCAATAGATGCTACTTATTCAGCCATGTGTGCAAACCGAGATACTTCTTATATTAACATTGTAATTACATTTTGGATCATCCTTTGTTTTGCCCTTCAAGGACAAAGATTAAGTCTTAAATGTAGAAGTCAGAGAAAGAAAAGACACATTTCTCATGGCCTGGAGTAACCCTGATCTGCTGACTTAGACACACACAAAGCTGGATAGAGTCCAGCTATAACCAACCCCCAATCCATTATCACTTACTGAAGATTAAAGACAGGAGTGAATGAAACCCATAATGTGCTGGGCATTTTACATAAATCATCTTCGAAATTCTCACAACACTGAAACGAAGGTCTCATCATCTCTATTTTGATAAGCAAAATAAGGCTTGGGAAGATTTACCTGCTTTCCCATGATCTTCCAGCCCAAAGGAAGTAACGCCAGGATTCTAAAGCTGAACTGTCTGGTTTCAATGACTGGGCAAGACCACAGTCTTGGCTTCATGCTGGGTGGTGTCTTTCAGGAATCATTAAGATGAGTAACACCTAGCTTTTGATTTCCTGTCACAAATCCTCCTCTCCTTACCCTATATAGATCAATGATCATCAAGCTATAATGTAAAAAGCACAACCCAAGGAGCTGGGGATGCAAAAAAGAGTTGACTACAACTTTTGCCCATTGGGAGCTCACAGACAGGGGTAAGGGAACCCAAATATGAAGCAATAGGTGGGACTGGGCTGAGCATCCAGTGAGCAGAAAATGCTCTGGGGACATGACAGAGGCTATTAACTATAGCCCTCAAAGTCCATTTCCCCTTCCTTGGTGAGACAGCTCCTGCCCCTAGTATAGCCATCCAGAATATAGACTCAATTTCCCAGCCTCTCTTGCAGCTTAGTGTGACTAAATTCCGTCCAGCGGAATGAAAGCAGAAATAACAAGTATAACCATTGATGGGAATTCTTAAAGGAAAAGACAATGTCCTGCTTCATCCTTTCAGCTCTCCTGCCTATTGGTGCTTTGGCAGCCATCTTGAATCACGAGGCAGCTTTGGGAGTAAATCACTGGTGGCAGAGCTGCAAGTTCGGGGAAGCCCAGAGATCCAACTCCATGTGGCACAGCCTCTACTCTCGACTGCCAACCTTCACTCTTTCCCGTGGGAGAGAAGTAAACTTCTATCTAGTCTCAGCCATTGCTATTTGGGGCTTCTGTCACTGCAGGCAAATTTAGTTCTAACTAACTGCTAACAGAGCACAATTCTACCGCCACCATCAACACCCCCTCCCCAAATCCTACTGTGTGACCTTCAGCAAGTCACTTAGACTTTAGTAGGGTGACTGGGAGAATCCAAAGAGATCAACCAATGAGAGAACAGGAGAAAGCACTTAGGGATTTTAGTTGGCCTGTTATGACACAGTGTGGTGTTGGCTGGGGGAGGTGGGAGGGGTGGCGGGGAGGTGGGGGAGAAAAGAAAAAAGCTAAACACACAGAACTAATCAACTCACAATTTTCCTGAAGTGCTTAAGAATAGCATGTGTAGAGCAGCGTTTAAAATTGTGTAGCACACACAAAAAAAATTACTTCATTAAATTAAATTAAAATAAATAAAATTGTGTAGCACAAACTTTAAGTTCTTTTAGAATTCAAAGAAGGAAAAAAACCTGTGTGCTGGAGTAAATGATTAAAGGTTTGATGAGGCAGATGAGGTATAAGCTGGGCATTAAGGAGTGAGTCCAATTTTGTCTCTAAATTGTGACTCTTTTGAGCTACAAGCTATAGAAACCCAATTCAACCCTGCTTTTTAAAAAAGTGGGCAGGGTTGGGGTTGGTGGTTGGTATATGTAATTAAAGAGGCAAGAAGTAAGCTCAGGGAAGGCTGGATCAAGACCAAATGATGTCATTAGGATGTGGTCTCAGCTCTGCTTTGGAACTCACTGCATTGTCATAAGGCAAGAGGTGGCATCTGGCAGCTGTGGATTTACAGCCTATTAGCTTAACAGCCCCGCCCCAGTGGAAACTATCTCCTTCCGTAGGGCTGCAGAGAAGCCCTCAAGCTACCTGACTCCCTGTGACTGTGCTTATGTTGACCTGCTCATGTCCCCACCTCTGGTGGCGCATCCCACTCAAGCGGCATGGATTGAGGATTTGAGAAGAGTGATTGTCTAAAGCAAAAGTGAGTACAAGTGGCAGGAGGAGGGAAATGGATGCTGGGGGTGAGAATATTGTTCAAATTTTAGGGCAGGGAAAAGTGCCAGTTACATGAGTAGGTTCCCTTTGCGAAACTCATCACGTTGACAATTATAAATTGTGTCATTTTCTGTATGTCCATATACGTCAATGAAAAATTGGGTTCCCATGAAAATCTTAGTGAAAACCAGGAAGAAAAATGCCAAATAAAATAAAAATAGAAATGATTAAAAAAGAATGTTTAGAGCAGAGAAGAAGAAGAGCAAAGATGCAAAGTCTGACATGAGAGAAACAGAATGGATTGAATGGAAGAGAAAATTCACCTAGACAAGAAATGAGCTTCAGGGGCCCCCTTCTTTCTCCCTGTATTAGTTTGGTAGGGCTGCCATAACAAAAGGGAGGGCTTACATAACAGGAATTGATTTTCTCACAGTTCTGGAAGCTGGAAGCCCAAGGTGCTGGCTGGTTGGCTTCCTCCGAAGGCCTCTGTCCTTGGCTTACAGGTGGTCTTGGCCTCCTGCTGCCCCTTCATGTGGCTGTCCCTCTGTTCACACATGTCCCTGGTGTCTCTTCCTTTTCTTGTCATGGCACTAGTCATATTGGATGAGGACCCACTCATAAGACCTCATTTTAACTTAATCATCACTTTAAAGGCCTTATCTACAAATACAGTCACATTCTGAGGCACTGGGGTTAGAACTTCAACATATGAATTTGAAGGTGAGGGTGGGGACCCAGTTGAGTCCGAAATACTCACCATTGTCAACAAGGACACTAAGGAAATTTATAGATCTTGGATTTCAACATATATTTATAGAAAAAGCAACGATTACAGCTGAAAGGTACAGGCAGCCAGTTCCATGCAAACCTAAATCAGTAAAACCTGCCGTCTGGAAAGATTCATCTGTCCCCTAGAGAAAGAAGGCTTCTAGAATCCTCAGCCTTCTGGAATGGCTCTGAAATATACTGAATGTTTGTGTCTCTTCAAAATTCCTATGTTGAAACCTGATCACTGCTGTGATGTTATTTGGAGATGGGACCTTTGAGAGGTGATTTATTCTGCCCTTATGAGTGGGATTATTTCCCCTGAGAGCCTCTGCCACTGGGGGGACACAGCAAGAAGATGGGCATCTATGGACCAGGAAGCAGGCTGTCTCCGGACACCAAATGTGCTGACTCCTTGATCTTGGACTTTCCAGCCTCCAGAACTGTGAGATATAAATTTCTGTTGTTTATAAACCCTGCAGTCTATATGATTCTGTTATAGCAGCCAGAACAGTCTAAGGCTCTAAACCAGTGCGTAGCCAAAACCAAGCAAGCAAACAAACAAAAGAATCCAACCAAGAGACTCACAAATCCAGGTGCACTTGCACAAATGCTTTGCAGTGAGTTATCTGTGGGGAAGGACAGTGAGAGTCCAGGCCCTACTGGGCAACACCAAGAGGTACAGAGCAGGATAGGATGGAAGACCCAGCACCCAATAGAGTGTTCTGACCAGAGTAGATGCAGAGGAAGCAATGGCTAGACTGAATTTACAATAAAGAACAGAAAGAGGAAGAGAGAACCTCTAAATTGTTGGTGAGTTGCCTTTATTTTAACAACAACCAAAGAGCAAAAATATCCTCAATGTCTAGGACAGTGAGGTGAAAGGGGAGGGGCAAAAGCCACCTGCACTTTTATTCAGAAGCTCTTGAAGCCCTAAGCATGAAATAAGACACCTCCAGAATGCATCCAGAGAGGAGGGGAGGTGGGAGAAGGAGCAGGCAATGGATGATCTTCCTTGATCATCCAATCAGAGAGTAGGCTCTCCTTCAGTCTTCATCCATCATCTGTTAACTCCCTATCCTATTTATTTTTTTCTTAGTACTTATCACCATATGAAATTGTCTTCTATAATTGTTCAATTCCTTTTTTATAGTCTACCACCACCACCTCCAGACTATAAGCTCTAAAACAGAAGGATACTTTTGTGGTCCTTGCTGTGTTTTCAGTACCCTGGACAGTACCTAGCACATAGTAGGCGTTAAACAAACAAACAAAAAATTGTTGAATGAATAAAGGAGAAAGAGCAAAGGATATCAGAGATTTTAATAAAATAAAAGTGACTACACACAACTAGTTAATAACTCAGTGAATAGCTTGACAGTCCAGAATGCTTCATTCCATAAATATGCATGATCAACATTTTTTGGTCAGAAAAATCTGTGATGGCATTATGAAGAATCAGCTTTAGTTGTTTCCTTGTTCTTTTGCAGTATTAATAGTAAAAACATAATCTCTTCGGTGACTTTAGTAAAAAGCTTTTTGTGTACATCATATGTTTACTGTGGTCTTTTATTTTCTGTTTTCTGATGCTTTGACATCCAGCGCTTTGCTGATCTTGGAGGGATTGTCCCTCCAGGGTTAGGCAGGCAGGTCCTGGAGATGGTAAACAGCTTACCCATGAGTGTGCTTTTTAAATACGAACCAACCAATCCAAAGCCCATGCCCCAACACCTTCTTTATCAGGATCTCACACTCTAGGTCCCCATCCACCTGCCCTGATCACCCCAGGCCCAGATACCTGACATCTAGGGACAGCCCCTGTACCTCAGATCCCACTGAAATTATTCAAACCAATCTTGCTAACCGAAGTAATTTCAGGTGCTTCAGGAGAGGCTTGCCATGCCTCACCTGTTCCTTCCCACAGAAACCACAATAAAGGCTCCTGCCCACAGTTCCTCCCTCCCTCTCTGGTCCTGACCATCCCTGGTGCTTCCCTGTGTGGACCACTCTGGTGTAGCATGCCCCTTTCTCTTGGGACTTGTGAGTAAAAAATTATATATTCGATGGCAATCATCTCCTGGCCTGTCAATCTTACTGTACCTCAAATTTTCTATGAATACACTATAGTTTAAAAACAAAACACCAGTTAAGATATGTTCAGTTGGAAGTAACAGAAAACCCATTTCAAACTGCCTTACGCCACAAAGGAGATGTGTTGTGAGTTGAGAGTCAGGACAGCCTCCAGGGTTAGGTTATTTCATTCTCTGATGTCCTCGAGGCCTAAGGGTCTTCCAGTCTCTCACCTGCACTCTGCCGTATTGGCTCCATCCAGCAGCCTCAGGCCCATAGGCTTCCTAATTCAAGCAGAGGGAATGGGACCAGGTCTCTTCTGGAAGCTCTCAGGAGAATGGGGCGTCTTCATCCCCAAGAGCCCCAGCAAACTTCTTTGCAAAATGGACATGTGTCCACCCCCGGCCAAGAATGAGATTATGTAGATGAGTTTGAACCTGAGCCATTTATCCTTCCTAGACTCAGCAGGGCAGACGGCTTCCAGGAAGCACATGAGCTGCGTGGGGGAGGTGTGGGCTCCTGAATGGGCAGACCCCGAGTGGCAGAGTTACAGGAAAAGGGGAGCGGGTGTTGAGTGGTACCACGATGTCCAAGGCAGTAATATGACAACAACAGAAGTATGAAAAATAAAGAAGTGGCTCAAGGTGACAGTCTGTGTTGGGGTAAGAGGCAGTTTAAGAAGAGGGGATTAAACCTCTCACAGTTGCTGTAGGTAACACATTTGCAAGTAAAACCTATCTCTGATGACTTTCACTGCTATTAGAAGTGGACAGCTTCACTTTTGTAAGATCTGATTCTGATTTTAACATGGCTGAATAAAGAAAAAAAAAGTTAAATTTATATTTTTCACTTCTATCTTACATTTGCCTGTCTTATCTTTTAAGGCTGTAAATTTGATGGGAAGAGAGGTCATATATTTTGTAGCATACTGGTATTTAAAACGTCAAGAAGCAAAAAAAAATCAGGGTACCATTTAGCCTGAGAATTTTAATGCCTGTTCATTGCTTTTCTTCAACAGTTTCTCTCATTTCACATGTATACACAGATACTAGTGTCCCTGCCTGCCCTGCCCCCAGACACACACATCTAGTCCTGGGAAAGGCGTGACATCAAAACAGAAGCACAAATCTTTATTAAAGCATCAGAGTAAAGAAGGCTAATTTAATTAGCGTCTACTCTGGAAGGAATGGGAAAAAAAAACAACTGTAATGGAGAAAGGTTATTTGTGATCCGCATCTTGAAAAGATGTCTGCCTGATTTGTGTCTTTCTGCAGCTCTCAACAATGGAGGCTGTAACAGACACATTTCCAATCACCCAGCTTCTGTGGATTTATGCTCTCTTCCTGATTTAAACAGCAGCTCCCAGAAGGCAGTGCCTTTCAGCATGGCGAGCTATGGGGTTTGCTAGACATTCTGCAAGCATTTATCATATTTATCACCAAATTAGAGATAATTGTGAGCAAAGAAGAAAAATTCACAAATTATACTACTGATTAGCCCAACTACAATTATTTTTAATATATGCATTTTGCTTTGACTTTTGCATTTGGTGAAGGTGATATATGGTAAGAAAACAGGACTAGCAAGCAACATTTCATTTGTTCCTTCTAACAAAAGCAGAGTGAGAAAATGGATCTGAGAGCACGTTGTTAAGTCCTAAAGCACAATGCAGACGTGAGTTATTGTTACTGATTCCATTCTTGGTTAAGCTTTACTTCAAAAAAAAAAAAAAAAAAAAGAAGATAAGAAAAGAACTGCACAAGTTACTAGAAGGAATTCTAAATGCATGTGTACAATGACATTTGTAGCAGTGTGAGCCCAAAAGTGCAAATGTCCTACGTGGCCATTAACAGGATAGACATGGAATATTCTTCAGTACCTAACTTCAGGTCAGAAAAAGCCTAAACAATAAAATTAATATATATCAAAAAAGGATGTATTTCTTTTAAATGATTTTTAGTTTCCCAGGGCTGCCATAACAAAGTACCATGGACTGGGTGGCTTCAAATGGCATTAATTTCTCATCTGACAGTTCTACAGGCTACAGTCCAAAATCAGAGTGTTGTCCGAGCCAAGGCTCTAAGGACAAATCCTTTTCTGTCTCTGTCAGAGAGGTGGTCCCTAGCAATCCCAGGCATCACTAGGCCTGCAGACACATCACGACAATCTCTGCCTCTCTCTTCCCGTGGCTGTCTTCTTATAAGGACACCAGTTCTACTGGGTTCGGGGCCCACTCTACTCCAGTAAAACCTCTTCTTAATTAATCATATTTGCAATGACATAGCCAGAAGATGGCCAGCTGCAAGTCAGGAAATGCGCTCTCACCAGACACCAGATCTGCCAGCACATTAATCTTGGACTTCCCAGCCTCCAGAACCATGAGGAATAAATATTTGTTGCTCAAGCCATCCACTCTATGATAATTTGTTATAGCAGCCTGAACTACGAATCCATGACAAATGAAGTAGTCCATTTCGTACCATTTGAACATTTTACCATGTTCATGAACCTATTTAAAAATAGCAGTGTAAGAGTGGTACGTGGTTAGGTACAAAACAGAGGGAATAAATAAGTATTATATATAAGTGGTGTCAGCATTCAGCAAATTTTTGAGAAGTGTCTATTAGGTGCCAGGCTTTGTTCTAGGTAATGGAGATGCAACTCAAAAAAACAGGCAAAATTCTCTGCTCTCTTGGGTCTCGGTGGGGAGACAGACAATAAACAATAAAATGCATCTTATGTTCAGACAGAAATAAGCACCAAGAAGGAAAAATAAAGGATGGAAGGAAAATGTACGGTGTAAGGAGCTGAGTTAGAATCTTAGAGCGGCCTGGGAAGGCCCCAAGCAGGAGCCTTTGGCATAAATACCTGAAGGAAGCGAGCCTGGGGGAGGCTGCAGGAAGAGGAAGTACAAAGACCCAAGGCAGAAGGAGCTTGTCTGGTTGTTAGAGGAAGAGCATGAGGCCAAAGAGGCCGCAAGGGAGGCAAGATGGGGCCAGGGGCAGCAGCCAGGTCCTAGGGATGACAGAAGCTCGTCACACTGAAGACATAGAAGGGGGAATTGATTTCACCCTGAGTGATGTGGGAGCCCTTGGATGGTTCCAGCAGAGGGATGTAAGCAGACTTCAACATGACTGCTTTGCTGAGAACAGGCTGAGGAAAGTCAAGGGCAGAAGAAGAGAGACCTGCTGGGAATCTACTGGAAGAATCCAAGCGACAGATGATGTGGCCTGGACTGGGTTTGTGGCCGTGGGGTGGGGAGGGGTGGTCATGTTCCAACTGTATACGGAAAGTAAAACCAACAGTTTTTCTGTTGCCAGAGCAGATTCAGGATGAGAGAGGAAAAGACGCGAGGGTGACCCTAAGGCTTTTGATCTGAGCAACTGAAAAAGATAGAGCTGTCATTAACTGAGATGGAGACACAACAGGAAGAGCAAGGAGTACAATTTTTATATTAAGTCTGAAGCGAGAGATGAGGGTTGGGTAATAGCTCAGTGGTAGAGCATGTGCTTAACATGCATGAGATCCTGGGTTTAATCCCTAGTACCTCCACTAAAAAAAAAGCAAAATAAAATGAAATTTAAAATAGGATACTTAAAAAAAAATCTGAGGTAGCTATTAAACATCCAAGTGGAGGCACCAAAAAAGCAAGCATGAGTCTGGAGTTCAGGGTAGCCGTCCAAGCTAGAGATACACACTTTGGGGTCATTAGCACGTGAAAGGCATTTAAAACCACAGACTGTTGAAATCATGTAGGACATGAGCATAGATTTAAAAAAACAAATGAATCTGGTCCCTGAGTCTGAGAAACTCATGGCACATCCAGGTGGAGACTGAAAATACTAGAACAGCAATCTGTCTGAAAATACAGATTTGGAAGACATCCGCAAATAGGCAGGAGCTAAAACATGGAAGTCAACACTTGGAAGTGCCAATGTTTACATTGGTGTAGAGCCAGGAAGTGCAGATTTGGGAGTGGACCCAGGGGGAGGGGAGAGGAGGGCCAGAAGAAAGGGGCGTCACGGTGGAGCCAGGGGAGGAGAAAGCTTCAAATAGGAGAAAAGTACAATTCCTCAGAAAGATAGGAGGGATGCAAACTGAACGGGGATCACTGAATTTGGTAATTAGGAGGTTTTTGTTGACTTTAGAAGTCAGATTGCAGTGGATGGAGGAATGGATGGGAAGTTAGCAGGGTAATATTATCTGAAAGGAAAATAAACTCCATCTTCTGGCTTAATAATATGTTTCAGGTTGATAAATCATGGTGCTGACCTCTTTTCTCTCCTCCTGTGCGATGTCTGGGCTCTCATTTAGTGCTTCCTTTTGGAGGACACCGGCCTTCCGGGTCTGTCTGAGAAGCGCAGCACTGGTGCTGATCTCTGCTCCTGAAATGCCCTTGTCCTTCCCGGGTTCAAACACTATCCATGGCTCAGATCCCAGCCAATCTCCTCCTGAAAGTCTTCCCCCGTCCTCCCAGCTGCAACTTATCTGTTCCTCCTCTGAATTTCTACAATATTTATCTTTTAGCGTACACTTTGCTTTAAACTTTTATTCTTTTTATTATAATTATGGATGGGGTTTTTTTTTTTTTTGTCTTTCCTTCTCTACTAGACTAAAAGCTTCAGACTGCATCCAAGATTGATTAACCTTGATATTCCCAAGAATATCATATTTCTTCATATTTACATCAGATAGTAATACTTAACAACAGGCTGGCTACTCAATAAATATTTGTTTAGTATATTAATAAAGGAAGACTAACTGGACCCAACAGAAGAATATAAAATAGAGTCCAACAATCTGATACCATGGTTACATCTTTAGAGTAAATGTTCTTTGCAGATGAAAAGAGGAGTTCTGAAGTCAACAGAAGCAAAATATTAAAAGCCAAACATCTAACCCAATTCAAAGTATCCGAAATGCAGGAAGGAAGAAAAATGTCAGCCAAGGGTGGAATTGCTATAGTCAATCATGTTATCGGTTGAACTGTGTCTCCTCAAAATTCATATGTTGACACCATAACCCTGGGTACCTTGGAAAATGACTATATTTGGAGATAGAGCTTTTAAAGGCTGATTTAGGTGACGGAGTTAAAATGAGGCTATTAAGGTAAGCCTAGTCCAATCTGAGTGGTGCCCTTGTAAGAGGAGATTAGACACACAGACATCAAGGGTGTGTGCACACACACACACAAAAGACCATATAAGCAAGAGGCCTCTGAAGGAATCCAGCCTCCTGACACCTTGATCTTGGACAACTGGTCTCCAGAACTGTGAGAAAATAAACATCTGTTTAAGCAACCCAGTCGATGACATTTTGTTATGGCAGCCTGAGCAGACTCATACACCATCGTAGTAAAGAGTCATGTTGTATGGAAAAAAGGCATGGTTTTGCAGTGGGACGGACCGAGGCTTAGTCTATTACTTTCTATGAGATTTTGAGCAAGTAACATTGCCTCTCCAAGCCAGTTCTCAAACCTCTACACTGAAGGCAATCATCTACACTATAGTCATGAGGGATATGTAGAAGATGTACATGCAGTACCTGGAACAGAAGGAGCACTCGCTGAAGGATAACTTTTTTTTTTTTAATTTCAGTATAGTCAGTTTACAATGTTGTGTCAATTTTTAGTGTACAGCATAATGTTTCAGTCATACAGACACATACATATATTCCTTTTCATATTCTTTTTCATTATAGGTTACTACAAGATATTGAATAGATTTCCCTGTGCTATATGGTAGAAACTTATTATTTATCTATTTTAAATATAGTAGTTGGTACCTGCAAATCTTGAACTCCCAATTTACCCCTTCCCAGGAAGGATAACTTTTGTTTCTTTTTTTGATTAATTTATTTTATTTTGGGGGGGTAATTAGATTTATTTATTTATTTTGATAGCAGTATTGGGGATCAATCCAGGACCTCCTGCATGCTAAGCATGCACTCTACCATTTGAGCTATATCCTCCCCCTGAATAACTCTTAATTGTCACAACAATGAATGGAATATTTCATAAGCATTAAAATGATTATTCTGAATACTGTATAGCTGTAAGCCTTCTTATATTAAATGTGATATTTTTACTGATTAATTATTGCAAATGTATAGCTTAGGATACTTAATATCATATAATTAATAAGTATTTATTTTTAATATAATAAATTTTATACATAAATATAATATGTAATATAATTAATATGATTTTACTTATAATTTATGTAAATTTTTATTTATTTGAAAATTGTACTTTAAAAAACAAATATAATAAAATTGTAAATATATTATAAATTAATAATACACTATTACATAAGAGACAACAAGATAAATATTATAAAACTCTGCTAGTTACAACTGTATAAAAATTATGAAAACTTGGTGACAGGATTGAAAGGCAACATGTAAGTGAGAATGTAGTTTTTAATGTTGAATCAGTTAGGACTCTTTGTTACAGGGTAAAAAACAGCTGAACTTGAGGTAATTTAGGCCAAAACTGAAATTTATTTGCTCCCAGATCCCAAGGAAGGATTGCACAATGGAGCTGTAGAAGAGCAAGAATCCAGCTGGCGCACTGGAAGGACCCAGGAATTTCAACATCTTCAGGACTCTCTTTTCATCCCTAGTTCCTCCTGTTGGCCTCACTCCTACTCACTACAATCGGCTTTGTCTACATGCAGAAACCATGGCTTCCCCAAGTCACACTTAACTTCTGCCTCCAAAGAGGGACTCCCTATCTTCCCTATTGTTGTTCAGCCAGCATGTACTGGTTATGGATCCCGACGACCATCTCTGGAATTAGGTTCCAATATCCCAGGAAGGAAATCATTGATATTACCTTCTGTTCAGTCAACCATAGGCAGAGAGCCAGGTCACATACAAGCACAGCTGCCTCCACAAGAATCACAGGTTTGAAGTGATGGAAGGAGCAATTCCCAAGAACAGGATTGATACTAGGCAGATTTTTTTCAAAAAGTCTTCTGTATGTGTAGTCATGGTTTTTATTTTCCAAAAGTTAAAATACAACAACTTTCAAAAGGAAAAGAAAAAACTGCAAGTACTGAAAATCATTTTTCTATCTCAATTTTAATTCCGCTCTGCCTTAGAATGATTTTCAGGATCTCGTTCAATTTATGCTTAAACAGGGTCACTGTGTTTTGGAAGTCCTTGCAGAAACGAGGGAAAACTGACATCCAGCTTAGTGTCACCTTTAGCTCTCCCCTGATTGAGCATCAAAATAATTCATTCATTTGATGATAGAACAGGTTCATATATGATGTATCCAATTTCCTCCAAGATTTTTAACATTTAGGTTGAATTTCATTTAATGTTATACCCATGCTTTAATTTCCCCAAGGCACCAACCAGAAAAAAAACAGGCCCCCATTTCACCACACAGACATAGCTAGATAAATTTCATCTTTTCCCTCAGCATATGCAGATAAAATTTTTAAAAGGTAAATTTGCATACAAATGCAAAAAATCTATTTCAAGATCTTATGTAAAGTCTTTTAGAAAGAGCTTCCAAATTCTTACTCTTGCATATCCCCTAGTAGCAGGAGATAATTTGACTGCTGAGATGTTCACAGAAGAGATGAGAAAAAAAATGATTAATTTCCGGACATGATTAATTTCATAGAATCTCAAACTCATAATTGAGTGGTTGATTTCCAGTTCTTCCAGGTGCAACCACACCATGGAGAAATGATTTTAAAAGATGAAGAGTTAGTGTGAGCCTAATAAATTTTTCAGGCCGGCTCTCCAGATTCTCTCAATTTCCTATGTACTATTAAAGAGCAACACGTGTCCAGTGGTTAGAATGCTCTGGTAGTGCACCTGGGGACAGAAGTGACTGGATAACACAATAGGATCTGCCTAAGTGTCCAAACAGCAAGCAAACAAAAACGGAAATGGAAACCAGCTGAAAAGAACAATCCCAGGGGAGCAGCCCTGACCCACAGCAAACCACTGCCACAGGGACAAAGATCACAGAAACTTCCAAAGGGTGCTCAGGGCACAATTCCTGCAGAAACCCTTGGGTTCTCTGTGGTTTGCTTCTTTCCTTTGCTTGTGGTGTTTGCAATGGGGCCTCATTCCCAGGCTTAAGAGTCTCTTGCCGATCCATAGAGCAAAGCATGGCAGGGGAAACACCCCACTGCTAGTTTTAAATGAAGGCTATCCTGATAAACACACTAAAAAGTAGAATTTAGAAATCGGGCCCAGTCCAACCTACCAGAGAAGTGGGACACTAAATGCAATAAAGAATTACACATTGGGGTCATTTTATAAATATTGGTTTAAAATTTCATTCATAGAGATTTAATTCAAAAGTTCACATGATTCCTTCAACACTTGTTTTTCACACTATAGTGGCACCCATCTAATTCTCTTTGGGGGAAGGTGTCTTGATCTTTCATAAGATGAAAGCACAGCCAGCGTAGATTTCCAATCAATACTCCAGAACATCGCATGCCTCCACATTTTAATCCCCTATGTGTTTGGGAATTAAAGCCATTAATCTTTTTCTTTCTCTTTCTTTTTTTTTTTTTTTAATCACAAGGGCCCTACTGGCATAGTGATTAGCAATCGTAATCTAAAAAAAAAGAAAAAAAATTCTAGCACAGCTGCAAGAAAACAGACAAACAGAACAGCTGGAGAGACCTGCTCTATTTTCCGTTTAGTTGGCAAAACAAAATTTCCTTTTGGAAAGAACTCCCCCTCCCCCACAAATCCACTTTCCTCTGCTACTTATTTCCTCTCTTTTCCTGTATCTTTTATTTAATTTTCTATTTCCTTGGTGTTGCTGTCTTTTTATTCCCTGGATATTTCCTTAATTTTTGTTCATTTAACAAATATCCATTGCAAGACTAATACTGGTCAAGGACCATGCTAGGCACTGTTTGGCCATATTAAGATAAATTAAACAAGAGCACTGACATCAAGAAGTTTATTATCCTAGTAGAGCATATGACTGGTACATAAATAAGTGTGAAAGGTGGTAAGGGACAAAGTAAATATAAAGTGACATAGAAACTCAGAAAGAGAGAGATTTCTTTCCAGCTTGAGGGTTCAGTGAAAGTTCACAGAGGAGGTGTGTCGATAAAGGACATTCTAGGCAGAAAAAAACAGCATGAAAAAAGGCGTGAAAACATGACAATAATTTCTAAAAACTATGGAGGGATTGAGCTTGACTGGAAAGGCAGTTCTTGAGGTGTGATTCCCCAGACCATCAGCATCAGCATTACCTAAGAACCTGTTAGACCTGTCAGTCCTCAAGCCCCATCCCAGACTTACTCCATCAAAAACCCTATGGTGGGACTCGGGTGTGGGAAGGGACAGACTGGGATTTCAAAATTGTAGAATAGATAAGCAAGATTATACTGTATAGCACAGGGAAATAGATACAAGATCTTATGGTAGCTCACAGAGAAAAAAAGTGACAATGAATATGTTCATGTATAACTGAAAAATTGTGCTCTATACTGGAATTTGACACAACATTGTAAAATGATTATAAGTCAATAAAAAATGTTTTAAAAAAAGCATTAAATAATAAAAAAAAAAAAAACCCTATGGTGGGACTCAACAATCCATAGTGTAAACAGGCCCCCCAGGAGATTTTGATGCGTATTCGAGTTTGAGAGTCACTGAATAAAGATGGATGCACAAGAGGGTGCATGAGGTGGGAAATCAGCTTTAAAAGTGAGATTGGAAAAAACGGGACTACATCAAACTTAAAATGTTTTGTGCATCAAAGGATTCAATCAATGCAGGGAAAAGGCAACCTACAGAATGGGAGAAAACACTTTCAAAGCATGTATCTGGTAAAACGTTAATATCCATAATATACAAAGGTTTCCACAACTCAACAACAACAACAAAATCAAATAATCTGGTTAGAAAATGGGCAAAAGACTTGAATAGACGTTTTTCCAAAGTATATGACCCACAGGTAAAAGAAAATTAGTAAGTATCAGAGAAGTCAAGTCAAAATCACAATAAAATATCACCTCCCACCCATTAGGATGGCTACTATCAATGAGAGAGAGAAAATAACAATTGTTGGTGAAGACGCGGAGAAATTGGAAAGCCTGTGCGCTATTTGTGGGATTTTAAAATGGCACAACCCCTATGGATACCAGTATGGAGGGCCCTCAAAAAATTAAAAATAGAAGTACCACAGCATCCAGCAATCCCAATTCTGTATATATCTCCAAAGGAATTGAAAACAGGATCTCTAAGAGAATTGTGCAAACTTATGTTCATAGCAGCACTATTCACAATAGCCAAGAGGTAGAAGCAACCCAAGTACCTATTGTTGGATGAATGGACAAATAAAAATGTGATATATACATACAATGGAATATTACTCAGCCTTAAAAATCTAGGAAATCCTATCACCTGCTACACCATGGATGAACCTTGAGGATGTTATGCTAAGTAAAAATATGCCAACAAAAAGACAAATACCGTATGATTACACTTACGTTAGGGATCTAAATAGTCAGATTCACAGAAACAGAAAGTTGAATGGTGGTTACCAGGGGCTGAGGGGAGGGGGGAAAGGGAGTCGTTGTTTAATGTGTATGGAATTGCAGATTTGCAAAATGAAAATTTTCTGGAGATTTGTTTCACAACATAAATATATTTAACACTACTGAACTGTATGCTTAAAATTGGTTAAGATGGTAAATTTCATGTTATGTGTTTTTCATCATAATTTAAAAAAAAATAAAGTAAGCTTGGGATAATTGAGGGGCTTGGACTTTTCCCTCCTTTTCCTTCCTTTGGTCTATTAAAAGTCCATTAGTCCTTTCTTTTCCTGTCTTTGGTCCTGAGGTTTTCTTTGTGGGAAATTTTGTTTTGTTTCATTTTGTTTGTGTTACTATTAATTCAACCTTCTATTTTGATTTTTCATTTCTTCCCGAATCAGTTTAGGTAGCTTGTATCATTCTCAAAATTTGCCCATTTCATATAGATTATCTGACTTGCTGGTACACAGTTGTTCAAAATGCATATTTCCTTATCATTCTTTTTCTTTCTGAAAGGTCTAGTGTTTCTTCAGTCATTCCTGATTTTAGTAATTTAAGTCTTCCCTCTTTTTCTCTGTCAGTCAAGCTAAAATTTTGTAAATTTTGTTGATCTTTTCAAAGATAAACTTTAGGTTTTGTTGATTTTCTCTGTAATTTTTCTATCCTATATTTCACTTATTTACCTTATTATCTTTATCATATCCTTCTTTCTACTTGCTTTAGATTTTAGTTGGCTCTTCTTTTTCTGGTATCTTAAGGTGGAAGGTTAAATTATTGATTTGAAACCATCTTTATTTATTAATATAGGCTTTTGCTGCTATAAATTTCTCTCTAGTCAGTGCTTTTGCTGAATCCCATGAATTTAGTACGCTATGTTTTTATTTTCATTCATCTCCAAGTATTTTCTTATTTCATTTGTGATTTTGCTTTTATTCATTGGTTATTTAGGAGTGTGTTAATTTCCTCTTACTTGAAGATGTCCCAAATTCCTTTTCATTATTGGTTTCTAATTTCATTCCATTGTAGTCAAGAGAATATATTTTGTATGACTTCAGTCCTTTTACATTTTTAAGACTTGTTTCATGGCCTAACAAATGACCTACCCTGGAGAATGTTCCATGTACACCTGAGAAGAACGTATATTCTGCAGCTGTTGGGTGGAGTGGTTATGTAGATTAATCTAATATCTGTCTGTTAGCTCTAAATGGTTTGTAGTCTTGTTTATTCTTCTATTTTCTTTTTGATCTCCTGTCTAGTTGCTCTATCTATTATTGAAAGCAGGGCACTGAAGCCTCCAACTATTATTGTTAAATTGTCTATTTCTCCATTCATTTCTCTCAGTTTTTGCTTCATGTACTTTTAGGCTCTATTGTTAAGTGCATATATGCTTATATATTAATTTGCTAGAGTTGCCATAACAAAATAGCCCAGACTGAGTGGCTTAAACAAATTGAAATTAATTTTTTCAGTTCTGGATCCTGGAAGTCCCAAGATTAAAGTGCCAGCAGGGCTGATTTCTTCTGAAACCTTTCTCCTTGTCTTGCAGATAGCCACCCTCTTGCTGCCTCTTCATATGGCAGTCCCTCTGCGCACCCCTGGTGTCTCTCCATGTGTCCTAATCTCCTCTTCTTAAAAAGACACCAGTCAAATACGATTAGGACGTACTCAAAAGGCCTCACTTTAACTTCATTACCCCTTTAAAGGCCCTATATCAAAATATATTCAATTCTGAGGTTCTGAGGGTTAGGGCTTTAAAATATAAATCGGTGGGGTGGAGACACAATTTAGTCATAACAGTTTATAATTGTTATATCTCCTTGAGGGATGTCTTTCTTTGTGTCTGATAATACTTTTTATCTTAAAGTCTATTTTTGTCTGATATTAGTATGCCATTCCAGCTCCTTTTTGGTTACTGCTTGTGTGGTTTATCTTTTTTCAGACTTTTACTTTCAACCTACTTGTGTCTTTGAATCTGAACCGTGTCTCCTGTGGACTGCGGTTGGATCACTGTTTTTTTTTTTTTATCCATTCTAATATTTACCTTTTAACTTGAGTGCTTAATCCATTTATTTATATTTGATATAATTACCAACGAAGGATTTATGTCTGTAATTTTGTCCTTTATTTCTATGTCTAATGTCCTTTTGTTCCTCTATTCTCCATACCGCTGTCTTGCATGTTAAATAATAATAATTAATAAATAAAGATCTCTAGTATACCATTTCAATTTCCTAGTTATTTCTCTTACTAACTTTTAAAAAGCAATTTTCTTAGGAATTGCCCTGGGGATCAACATTGACATTAATTTATAAGGGCCTTGTTTATATGAACACCAACTTAATTGTAACCATGTACAAAATCATTGCTACTATATAGACCTGTTCTCTCCCCTTCTTTTTGTGCTGTTATTATTATACAAGTTACATTTTTATGCATTGTGTGCCCCTCAACACAGATCTGTAATTATTGCTGCATGCAGTTCTCCTTTAAATCAGACAGGAAAAGTGTTACAAACAAAAAATAAAGTTATGCTGTGCTTTGTACCTTCACCAATGCCCTTTATTTCTCCATGTGAATTCAAATTACTTTCTAGTGTCCTTTCTTTTCAACTGGGCTCTAGGATTACCCTAGGGAGCTGAAATGGCACACTAGAACATAGGCCAGTTTTCTCATTGTTTTTATGGAGAAGAGCATTTTCAGAGGCCCTTTCTCTGCCTTTTTGGCTGATATTCTTTTTTTTTACATTTGGAACCTGGGTGGAAGATTTGTTCCCTCTGCTCAATGCTGTCCACGTGGCCTGGGACAATCCAGAAAACAGTGCTCAGGACAGTGTGTATAAAGCATACAAGGCAGTGCTCCTATCAGCGATTTATTTATTTGTTTGTTTATTTGTTTATTTTGGTGGGGGAGGCAATTAGGTTTATTTTTATTTATTTAATGGTAGTAGGGAGTTGAACCCAGGACCATAGTATGCACTCTACCACTGAGTTGTACCCTCCCCTCCCCATCCAAAAGGATTTACCCTAAAGGTTTTCCTTGGCTTTGTGCTGGGGGCAATTATCATGAAACTCATCCCACACAAGGTCAGTCAGCTTTTCTTTCCTTCTTTCCCTTTTCCTCCACCCAGTTGCTAAGATAAGGCAGGGTTGGCGCCCACCTGACTTGATTTGGTCATCACCTAGTCTGAATCAATTCAAGACCATGGTTCCTGCTGATATGGTGGCAAGAGCATCAGTTTTAGGGTCAAAAAGAACTTGGTCTAAACCCAGCCATTCCATTCACTACCTGTGTCCCTGGAAAACCCCTTCACACAACTGAGCCTCAGTTTATTTTTCTGTAAAATGTGGGTAATAATATTTACCTTGGGAGTTCCTAAAAAGATTAAAAGAAGTAATGAATATATTTGAAGTGTCCAGCATTCTGCCATGCATATTGTTGGTGCTTGAGAATAATAATTACCCCTCAATATTATCCAGGAAGGGTGAGTTTTATAGCCTTGTTTATAATCTTTTCTTTTATTAAAACCCATCTTACTCCCTGAAAGTTCTTTACATCTAACCTAAATTCCAGACTATATTTAGCTCCTTTGTTTTGGCCTTTGTTGAGAAAAAAAAAAAAAAAAAGTAGCTGTGAACTCTCCTTACCATGACCCTTCACAGCTTGTTGTAAAGCAATCTCTTGGCCATGTTATTAATCCAGATATCTTTGGTCAGCTTGCTCGGCTCTTAGTCCCTTTATTCCTCCTTTGATGATCCTTTGCCCTCTTCTGTGCTTCTCTTTCTTCCATCTCTTCTTATGTGAATTACTTGATGTGTGTTATTAAGGTCAAGGCCTGAGTCTCTGGGACTTGGATTCAGCTGTCAGCCCTCAGCCGCTTAGACAATTCGAGGCCAAGATGAAGCCGAACCCAGAGGCTGAGATGCTGCAAGAGAAACAAAGGCTGGATTTGATGGACAACTGGGACAGCTGGAGACAACAGAAACAGTTTCTTTAGAACTATTTTCCTGAGGTCAAAAAACCCGGGAAGTGGGGTAGGGTTAAGAAGTGTTCAGGAATAACTATAAACACCAGCCTTGCACACACATAAAACACGGGTCAGGAAATGCTGGGCCTATTTCATTATTTTTCACAAAAGATTCCCTCAGACTTTTCAGTCTCCTTTGCTAATAGATGCTTGCCCTGAATTCTATTCATTCTTTCTTCCTTCGTTTGTGTGGTTTTCATTATCTCCTCTACCCGATTGATTACGCACTTACTTGTCATATTCCTTCTCCTTCCTGGTTCCCTTGGCATTTTTCTGACTGGTCACTCTTGTCCTCATTATAAATCTTTCAAGGTCGTTTATTTGATATAATGGAAAGAATGAGATTTGGAATCTGACGGCTCAGCCACTGGGAGATGCACAAACTTGAACAAGTAACAATAGGCCTATTTCACAATTACCTCGCTGAGTTGTCAGAAAATGAGAAATGTTTATGTATATGCAAAATTGGGACATAGTAAGAACTCAAGAAATTAGAGCTACTATTGCTCTTTTATAAAACCCATGCATTGAACTTGTCCACGTGTTTTTATTGGGTACAGTGGGGTTGTTTGACTATAAATAAGGACAACTAACCCCTAGTCAGAGAAGCCTGTTCTTGGAGTTGGATTTTCAAGAATAAGGATGGGAGGGACTGAATCATTCACACGCTCCATTTCCCTCATGACTGATGGGCCAGCATTTTTGAGGATGAAGATTTAGACTATGTCTGTGGCAAAAATCGGGGTAGGTAACTTTCAGTATCCCCAGGATCCGGCCAAACTATCCAGCCAGTTTAGTCTTACCACCCAACTTTTCATTAGAATCATCTACAAAGTCGTTTTCTGTGGTTTTTTAATTTTAATTTTAAAATTTAAAAGGTTAACCATTACCATTTTCTCTTTTTTCCTTTTGTTTGTTTATTGGAGGATAAGATAATTAGATTTATTTATTCATTCATTCATTCATTCATGTATTAATGGTAGTACGGGGGATTGAACCCAGGACCTCATGCATGCTAAGCACACACTCGACCACTGAACTACACCCTCCTTCACCTTTTTTTGTTTTTACATAGCTCATGTTTAGAGAGTCTATGATTTTGGTCTGTGGCACAGCTCGGTTACCTGCATTTTTTAAAGGCTCCTGCGTGATTCTAGTTGCTTAGTTAGCGTTCCCAAACTGGATAACTCAGCGATCCCTTGTCCCACATGGTGGGTTTTTACCCCATCCTCCAGGCAAACTTTCCCAGCATCCTTAGCTTTGCACAAACTGGTTGTGTACTGCATACTAGCAGGCTCCTGACGCCAGAGCTCAACTGTTGTCCCTTGCAGTTAACAGTTGCAAAGTAAGTGGTTCCATCTGGAAGACAGAGTTTTTCTCAAAGGAAAGATTTTGCATCAAACCTTAAGCCACTTCCTCCTCCAGGAAGCCATCTCTGACAGCCTGGGCTGAGCTCAGGGCTCTTCCTTCATACTTTGGAAATGCCCAGTACATCTCTCCAGTTTTGCACCTCCTGCAGTTGTATTAAAATGATCCCCTTACAGATCTGTCTCTTTAGGGTCAGTGACTGTGCTATTTTCATCTTTGTGCCTACAGCACTAGACCAGTACCTGGGACACATTAAGTTCCCAATTATCTGCCCTTTACTAAGCCTCTGCTATGTGCCAATGCACAAAATTTCATCCTTCCATGAAGGGCTTTCTTAGTGAGGTCAAATCTGGGCCACTGACATGATTTGCATCATGCTCCTCTTTCTGAATTCTCTAGTTTGTCATCTCATTTGTCATCCAAACCAGAAACCTGAGCTTCATCCTAGACTTTTTTTTTCTCCCTCCAGCTCATATCCAACTAGTCATTCATGCCCTGTCCATGCTCCCTTCTGGAAATCTATCTGTCCCCTTCTATTGTGGCCTCATGGTCACTGTCTTAGTTTCCTGAAATTGTTCCCTCTCCACAGTCAAGCCCTCTTCCCATCTCTTCTTCTGAGAGCTAAAAACTCTTCAATGAAATGTCCTTCTATGAGGGATGAATAAACAAACTGTTCTATGTGCATACAACAGAACACTACCCAGTGATAAACAGGAAAAAGTACTGATATATACTACAGCTTGGAGGAATCTCAAAGGCACTGGGCTAAATAACAGAAACAGGTCTCCAAAGTTTCTATACTATATGATTCCATTTATATGGCCTTCTCAAAAAGACAAAGTTATAGTGATGGAGAACAGATCAGTAGTTGCTGGTGGTTGGGGTGGGGGAAGGGTATGCCTACGAAGGGGCAACAGAAGGGAATTCAAGGGTGTGTAATAGGACCGTTCTGTATCTCGATAGTGGTGCTAGTTACATGAAACTCCACATGTGTTGAAATCCATAGCACTATATATCCCTCAAAAGGTCAATTTTTGATATGGTAATTTTTTAAAATAAAATTAAATAAATATAATAAAAATCCTGTATGATTCCAAATTTAATTAATGGAATATATATGTTAATAAATTTTAGAGATGCAAGAAACCAGAAACTCTTCAATGACTCCCCAAAGGCCATCTGAAAATGTCCTAACTCTTACAAGATCCATTATGATCTGACCCTGACTTGCTTCTGGGGACCACGCCTATAACACGATATTCAGCCCTCACCCCCACCACCACCCCCGGAACATACACTATGTGCTCCAGTCCTGCCAATCTGCCCAAAGCCCCCAGACACACCAAGCGCTGTACACGCTTGTCCCTTTGTGGTCACCTTTCACATTCTCTTCCCCCTCATGTCCATGTGGCTGTCCATGACTCACCTTTCATCCTTTCACCATTTTGGATCCAGCCTGTAACCTGCTCAGGCTCACATTCCCAGACCTCCCCCTTCCCAGCCCTTCCTCAGAAACCGGTGGGATCCCAGCCCCATTTCCATCTATTTGTATCGTAATCCTCTGCTCATACTGCAGTCTCCCCACAGGATGTAAACTCCCAGAAGGCAGAAGTTGTTGCTTATAATGATATTTCCAGTGTTTAACCAAGACCTGGGAATAGACTGTTAGAGTTTGAGGGAGGAATGAATGAGTAAGTGTAAATGATGTTCTAACCTCATAGACAGGACCAAAACACATTATTAGGGAATTTGAACATGATGTTTTCAATTATTCCATTGCCAGTCCTTCTATGGGGCTCCAAATACAGTGGCAACCTATTCAAGATGAATCTAAACAATTAGTGGTCAGATTTCCAACCATTTCTGTGTCCACGAAGGGGTCAGGGGTGGGAAGGAGGCATCAAGACTGACTGACTACATTCTATGTGTCAGGCACTCCGCACATACTCTCTTCTGTCCAGCCATTCTCACAGTCACCCTAGAAGCAGAGATTAACAGCCCCATTTACAAACGAGGAGCCAGGTTTTCGCAGCCTTGCCCAACCTTCCAGAGTCAGTAGATGCTAGAGCTGACACTAGAGCAGTGACATTTTACTTATTGGGCCTTGCATCTTTCATCTCATGGAATCCTTTTAACAGTCTTGTGTGAACTGAGTGAATTATATCCCACTTCACAGATGAGAAAATAGAAAATGAAGACTTAGAGACAGGAAGTAGTTCCTCCAAGGTCTGTCTGACAGTGAAGGGTGTGTTTTTTGGGGGGGGAGGTGGAGTGGGGAGGTAATTAGGTTTATTTATTTACTTACTTAATGGAGTTACTGGGGATTGAACCCAGGACTTCATGCATGCTAAGCAGACACTCTACGACTGAGATATACCCCCTCCTCCCTGCAAAGGCTGTTCTTGGCCACAGTTTAACACCTCCTTGCCTTTCCACAGAATCTACACTCTTTGTACATAGACACTAACCCCCAAGAGTCAAGTGCCCCGTCTCACACATGCAATTCCTTTTTTTGTCCTGCAACTGACTAGTGAGACCTACCCAATCCAACAAGGAGGATCCCGGAAAATCTCGTGAATTCACATCACTGCTTTTATAACAATACAACCCTGCCAGCGTTGCTGATGAATAATGAATCCCTTCCACAAATGAAAGCACAAAGTCGTCGGAGCCATAGTTAATTTACCTAAGGGTAAACAGTCCTATTGGTTTCAGAACATTTTGATTTAGAAATCACACTCATTCAAAGGGAGCATTGAAAATCATTGAAACCACACAGCGAGGACTTGCACATTATTAGATGTGAGTCTCAGTTATTCCATACATTTGAAAAAAATAAAACTTTATCCAGATTGAATTCAAGAGACCAAAAAAAAAAAAAACACCCCAAACCCCAAAAACCTTACAGTTACCTAGAATACTCCATAAGAAAAAGAGTTCGACACAACATTGTAAATTGACTATACTTCAATTTAAAAAAAGGCACCCAGACTTTCTTTTTTTTTTTAACATTTTTTTATTGATTTATAATCATTTTACAATGTTGTGTCAAATTCCAGTGTTCAGCACAATTTTTCAGTTATTCATGGACATATACACACTCATTGTCACATTTTTTTCTCTGTGAGTTATCATAACATTTTGTGTATATTTCCCTGTGCTATACAGTGTAGTCTATTCTACAATTTTGAAATCCCAGTCTATCCCTTCCCACCCTCCACCCCCCTGGTAACCACAAGTCTGTATTCTCTGTCTGTGAGTCTATTTGTGTCCTTTATTTACACTTTGTTTTTGTTTGTTTGTTTGTTTTTGTTTTTGTTTTTTAGATTCCACATATGAGCGATCTCATATGGTATTTTTCTTTCTCTTTCTGGCTTACTTCACTTAGAATGACATTCTCCAGGAGCATCCATGTTGCTGCAAATGGCATTATGTTGTCGGTTTTTATGGCTGAGTAGTATTCCATTGTATAAATATACCACATCTTCTTTATCCAGTCACCTGTTGATGGGC
Source organism: Camelus dromedarius (assembly GCF_036321535.1). Lineage (NCBI taxonomy): Eukaryota > Metazoa > Chordata > Mammalia > Artiodactyla > Camelidae > Camelus > Camelus dromedarius. The sequence goes on along the minus strand of NC_087441.1, from coordinate 13,630,722 downwards.
ATTTAGGCTGTTTCCATGTTTTGGCTATTGTAAATAGTGCTGCTATGAACATTGGGGTGCAGGTGTCATCCTGAAGTAGATTTCCTTCTGGATACAAGCCCAGGAGTGGGATTCCTGGGTCATATGGTAAGTCTATTCCTAGTCTTTTGAGGAATCTCCACACTGTTTTCCATAGTGGCTGCACCAAACTGCATTCCCACCAGCAGTGTAGGAGGGTTCCCCTTTCTCCACAGCCTCTCCAGCATTTGTCATTTGTGGATTTTTGAATGACGGCCCACCCAGACTTTCTAAAACAAAGCCAGTTGTAACCTCCATTTACCTTCTGCTAGTCATCTTGTTAATTGCAATGCTTCCTCTCAAGATTCTGTTTGCATGAATTAGCTGTACTTTATCATGTCCAGAACATGCACTAACACAGACTGCACAGTGAAAGGTAAAAATCAAGAAATAAAAGGGGAAGGGACAGTAGAGGAGTCTTTTGAACTTCCAGTTCAGATTGGTCTGGGGAAGATCGTGACTAAGAATAGCTACACAGTGGGCTTGGTCAGAAGAGCCTGCAGGCGTTGGCAGATGAGGTGGATGCCTTCTGTTTTAAGGTTGCTTTCCGGTGGCTGCCACTTAACTGTAATTGAGACTGAGTTCAGGTTTATTTTTTGCTCTTTCCCTGCATCCTGCCCTTGTTCTCAATGAGCTTTTCCCCTGCCTGGTGCCCGCTCCACCCTCCTTTACCGAGGAGCCTGGCTCTCCCTGCAATCTGATGACGCTCCAGCTGGGCACCTGCTGGGCGCCTCTCTGTATCACTGGCAAGTCAGCTTGCAGCCCACAGGTAGTGCTTCTGGAGGATCAGGTGAGGATGCCTTGACTTAGCACAGGGGGGGATGTTCGTCAGATAAGGCACCTCTGGTTCCCGTGTGCAGCTTTACAGCAAAAAGTCCCTCAGTTTTTCATTGGAAATCAGCTACAAACACAAGCCCTGCAAGAATATTGGTATTGACTTCATCAAGATTCCATTCAGGATCTTCCTGCTGTTATTAAATTAAAAACCGCAACTGTAGCTTACTCACATTTCCACTTTTATCTAAGCTCCTAAGAAGAGCCTCAGGTTGGAGCATAAGTGAATGAACACTCTAGAAGGAAATGCTTTTTCCAGAACTTAACCTAAAAAGAGGCCGTATGACCATTAGCTTTTCTGTATTTTTCCAGCTTAGTGCGTCCCTGGCAAACCATCCTTTAGTTTCTGCTGTTCTCTTAGATGCCCTTCCTTCTTTTCTTTCCTTTTGAGGTTACATAAGCTCCCCTTGAAGATATTAACAATTTATTTCAGCTTTTAAAATCCTTTCTTAGGGGGAGGGTATAGCTCAGTGGTAGAGTGCATGCTTAGCATACATGAGGTCCTGGGTTCAATCCTCAGTACCTCCAGTAAAAGAATAAATAAAACTAATTACCTCCCCAAAATAAAAATTAAAAAAAATTTAAGAATTTAAAAAAATCCTTTATTGATGATTAACTGAATGGAACTGAAAGTCAAATTACCTAATTTGACTGGAAGATGCCAGACTGCTAAACCAGCTCATCCCTGAGTGGAGAGCTCAGGCTGCCTGTGGCAGGCAGCCCTGGGAGGGCTCGGAGACAATGGGGAATTCTAGTTTAGTGGGGACAGAGTTTCAGTTTGGGATGTTGAAAAGTGGAAGGAAGACTTTTGAGAGAGAAATGACATGACAGTCAAGAGGCAGCCAAGAATTACCAGTCTCCTCCTACAAGCTCACTTCAGATTGCGTGTTAACCACAAAAGCAGCCACCCCAGAGCTTGAAAATAGGCTCAAAGGTTTAGGAGCCAGTAGGCAGGCAACCAGTCACACGATGTGTTGTGTCAGCACCATGAAATCCCAGTTCTCTGCACTCTGGGGACTGACACCTGACAGTTAATCCATGGCACGTGGGACCGTGTTCTGAGGGCAGGATGACAGCGGGCCTCCCTCACAAAACCTTCTGTCACTGTGAGAGAAGAGTGGACATTGCTAGGATTTCTAGACGTAAGGAGCCATTCTGAGGGTGTAAAGATTCACCTGGTTCTTACACCCACTCTCACAAGAGGAAGATGCCTGTGTAACTCTTTTCAACAGCCACATGTCCCCATCACCTTAGTTACCAGTTGAAAATGACCTTTAACATCTCTTATTCTAATCAGTAAAGCCTCTAGTGCAAATCGAGATATTTGAAGTGCCTTCTGGGGTGGACTTCTGATTAGCCTTTTTTTTTTTTTTTTTTTTTTTTTCAGTTTTAAAATTGTGGTAAGATACACAACTACAACTGACCATTTTAACCATCTTTAAACCATTCGGAGGCATTAAGTACTTCACAATGTTGTGCAACCATCACCATGATGCATTTTCAGAATTTTTTCAACCCCCCAAACTGAAACTCTGTCCCCACTAAACAAGAATTCCCCATTCTCTCCACCCCTCCAACCTCTGGTAACCACCATTCTGCTTTTAAACATCCACTAACCATTTCTAGAATGTGGGTTAAAGTTAACTTGCACAAACATACACACGTCAAACCATGCACGGCTGTGCTGAAGATGTCCATTCGGACATTGTAACAAGGGAGGATTGTAAGAGCCTACCTGACAAGGGTCTGTAGCAGTGAACTGGACGGAGGGGAGTGAGTATCAAACCTTTCAGGGTGTCGTCAAGTTTGGCTACTGGGTGAGTGGACGCAGCAGATGGTGTAATTTTGCTGGCTCGCAGCTTTCTGGCTTGATGAACTAGAAAAATAGGAAACACAAGAGAAGGAGTAAGTTTTTAGAAAAGGGAGGTGAGCTCACTTTGAAGACAGGCAGGAAGCCCCATAAAAAGACCACCAGGACCCCCAAGCAGGGCCGCTACTGTCTTGTTGGCACCATCCGGTTCCCTAGCCCAGAGGCTCTATCTCACTTTTTGCCTCTGAAACGGCTTACTTACCCCTAAAGTTCTATTGGTTCCCTGAGCTCACTTCTGATTGGTTATTTCCTTCACTCCCGATTGGTTATTACTCTCACTTCTGATTGGTCCATTTTTAGTACTTCATTTACATGGAGCTCACTCCTGATTGGTTATTTCTCTCACTCCTGATTGGTCTATTTCTACAACGCTTGTTCCTGGTTGGTCAACTTCTGTTATACTTTATTTGCATATGATATTGCAAAGTGTAAAACTGGCAGCCTATAAAAGCCTATGTAAACCTGCAGACAGGATCCAGAGCTTGGAATGTTAACTCCTCTGGGCCTGCTGGAGTAATAAACATAAGTTCTCCAACTCTCTGAGTGCTGCTTGGTCTCTCGATGGGATCTAGGTTGCTGTCACAACTGAGCTGCAACACCAAGCTGTAACACTGAGCTATAACACGGAGCTGTAACACACTGTTCCACAACAGAAGCACTGACATACCTTGTTTCACTGTGACTCACAGAGATTTCATTTTGTACAAAATGAAGTTTTGTGGCAACCCTGCAGCAAGCAAGCCTGTCAGCGCCATTTTTCCAACAGCATTTGCTCACTGTATGTCTCTGTGTCACATTTTGGTGATTCTCACAGTGTTTCCAACTTTTTCCTTATTATTATATTTGTTATGGTGATCTGTAACAATGATCTTAGATGTTATTATTGCAAAAAGATTATGGCTCGCTGAAGGCTCAGGGAAGAGCATTTTTTAGCAATAAGGTACTTTATTAATTAAATAAAAGATTCTTTAAGTTCTGTTGTGCTTTGCAATTTTCAAAAGTCTCATACACATGATTTCATATAATCTCATAACACTTTTTCCCCCTATTGCCTTTCCCCTCTTCCCTCTCCCCACTGGTAACCACTGGTTTGTTCTCTATATCTGTGAGCCTGCTTCTTTTTTGTTTAATTCACTAGTTTGCTGTACTTTTTAGATTCCATATGGAAGTGATATCATACAGTATTTGTCCTTGACTGTAATAAGACATTTTTAACTGAGGTACATACATTTTTTTAGGCATAATGCTATTGCACACTTAATAGATGACAGTATAGTGTAAACATACCTTTGATCTACCCTGGGAAACCAAAAGATTTGTGAGACTTGCTTTGTTGTGATATGTCTGTCTCTTTTTCGGTTAACAGAGATATCGGAGATTGAACCCAGGATCTTGCACATGCTAAGCTCATGCTGTACCACTGAGCTACACCCTCCACCCCCGTGATACTGGCTTTATTGCTGCGATCTGGAACCAAACCCACAATATTTCTGAGGTCTGCCTATACTTGTCGATGTTCAAAGCGGCAGCTGGATCATCCATCCTGGATCACAGAAAGAGACGGGGCAGAGGGACACATTCAGACATTAAGAGGCTACTTCAGCTGTGGGTGGACTGAGTCACTCTGGACGGAGATGGAGTGTGAGAGGAGGCCAGAAAAGAAGAAAGGGCCTGGGCCTGGGCCGGGAGGGGCAGCCACACTGAAGGCGAGTCCAAAGGAACTCTGCAGGAGACCAAAATGCAGTGGCCTGAGAAAAAGTTCCAGCTGGGGAGCCTCAGGAGAAGAGATTTCCCAAGGGGAGTGGTTCGCAGTGTTGGATCACAGGATGGGAACAAAGATAGAAGCTGAGGCCTGTTCTCAGCTGCTGGCAACAGGGACAAGCAGAGAGCAGCCCGCTGCAGTGGTGGGACAGATGCCAGATGGCAGACAGCTGAGCAGTGAAGGAGGGTAAGGTGAAGATCAATGTGCTGCATAGACTGTTCTTCCAAGAACTGGATTGTGAAAGAAAGGCAGTCTCTGAGGGCGTTGAGCAAAGCTTAGTGGTTGTTTATTTTTAAGTCTCAAATAGATTTAAGCATTTGTATAAAAGAAAAAGTCAACAGAGGAAGGGAATTCAGATATGCTGGGAACAGGGGGAGAAGAACTCCCTGTGGAGCCCAGGGAGTGGCATTAACCCAGGGTTCAGATAGTAGCCCCTGTCATCTCCATGAACTAGGATCCTAGAAGGAGTTTCACGAAGAGCTAAGTTGGATAATTAATGGGATCTCAGTGACAAGGAAGGACGGGAGATGCTGTTTTGGGGGGAAAAAATTGGAAAACCCAAATTCTTTTGCAATATATTAATAGTCTCCACCTGGGGAGATGCTACTTGGACACACACAGAGGCACAAGCCTCCTGTGGTGGATGTGTGACCAGGCCAGTCCCCATGCAGTGCACTGAGTGAAGTAGAGGCCTCCTCATCACAGCGATCTACCGTGGAGGACACGTTGATGAAACGTGACACTAGAGCACAAGGCCCCATGTTTACAAATTAAAATAACATTTAGCATAAGAAATCTAAAGTATAATTTTGCTATGAGAATAAAAAAGTGGGCCACCTATTAATAAAGGTGACAGTGCCCTAAAAGTTCATATCCTAGAATCATTGTCTCTGTTAAATTAAGGCTAAATATGTTTAAAATCTCACATTTAAAAACCAGAGATGTTTAGTAGGGGAGGGTATAGCTCAGTGGTAGAACACATGCTTAGGATGCGCGAGGTCCTGGGTTCAAACCCCAGTACCGCTGTTAAAAAGTAAATAAATATGCTGTACACTAGAAATTGACATGACATTGTAAATGACTGTACCTCAATTAAAAACCAGAGATACTAAAATTAAAAAAAAAAAAGCAGAGATGTTTAAAATCACTCCTCTCAATGAGAAGATGGGACCCTGCAAATTTCCACCTAGATCTGAGAGACCTACTGCAATCATCTTCACGCCCACCCATGGTGCCCTTCACAAATACTGATTTTAGTTACTGCACTTTGCAGTGCTTTGCAGCTTCCCTCTGTGGGGAATAAACTGTCAACCTCTGCTTGGCCTCTTTTGCAATAGCACGCCTTCCACAGTGGGCTCTACTTTTCCTGTTTGCTCTTCCAGACACTTCCTGCACCTCCAGGGAAGCTCTTCCAGATCCTAAGACTATTCCACATTAAAATTCAGTATTTATTTATTTTAATTTTTTTAAAGTGTAGTTGATTTACAACATTATATTAGTTTCAGATATACAATACAGTGATTTGATATTTTTTATAGATTACACTCCATTTAAAGTTGTTGTAAAATATTGTCTATATTCCCTGTGTTGTACATTATATCTTTGTAGCTTATTTATTTTGTACGTAGTGGTTTTTACCCCCTCACTCTCTACCCCTATCTTGCCCCTTTGGTATTTAAATTTACATATATCACCAACTCCATGATTAGATCTGAAAATAGGTATTATTTTAGTGTCATCTTATAAAATTCTGGAGCCTCTCAAACAGCCATAAGAAAAAGGCAATTATACCTACAGTCTTATTTAAATTGGTCTGAATCAAGCACCCCCTGGGTCTTTATTTGCACGTGGGATTATCACAGCTGATCCTGCCTCTGTGGTCACTGCACAGGTCTGCTCTGCCTTTGTTGCAATGTCTTTGTTGTGAAATTGTTCTGCAGCTCTGCCTGCCATTTAATGAGCTCATTTCCTGGTCGTACACCTGCCTCTGAGCTCAATCTAGATCTCGTTCTGAAACTAAATGATGCAGCCACCTTGCAGAGCATGGCTGTCGCCAAACTGTGACATGAGAAACACCAAGGCCTCCACTCAGATAGGTCGAGTGAATACTGGGAATATGCATTTGCTAAAAATCGTAAGAATCTACCATCTTTTTCTTTTATAAGCATCTAAAAATTCTTGGACTTGCCATTTCAAATGTAGTTTATTTGTCCTTTAGACACAAATGCTTAGCACTTTTTAACACCTTAAAGCAACAGACACTTGTTATTTCACACAGTTGCTGAGTCTCAGGAACCTGAAAACGGCTTCCCCAAGTGGTTCCGGCTCAGGGTGTCTCATGAGGTTGCGTTGGGGTTGTTGGTCACTGCTGTCATTATCCCCAAGCTCACTAGGAGGAAGAACCCAATGCCAGCTCACTCTCACAGTTGTTGGTAAGCATCATCGGTTCTTAGCTGGCTATTGGCACGAGGCTTCAGCCCCTCCCTACATGGGCATTTCCACTGGGCTGCTCACAAGATGGCAGCCTGCTTTCCTCCAACTGAGAGATGAGAGAGAGAACGAACAAGAGAGTGGGAGCCAGTGTGCATCTAAGATGGAAGCTGAGGTCCTTCACATCCTAATCTCAAAAGTGATACCATTATTTCTGCCATATTCGATCAGGCATGCAGTCCAATCCTGGCAAAATAGCACACAGCATTGCCTTGCAGTACTAATGCTCCAGAGTGTTCACTAATAGAAAGAATATATCATAAACAAAAATATTTAAATAAATAATATATACATACATTGAAGATAAATGCTTTTTTTTTTTTTCATTGATGCAGTATATAGTCAAAAAGGTTGAAGACCACTGCCCCAGAAAAGAAGAAATCTTGCTTAGGAAATATTTTCTTGCTGCCAGGCACTGTTCTTAGTCCATTATATGTATCCTCACAATTACTCTTCATGACTTTATAAGGCAGGCATTAATATTATTGAGCAAACCAAAGCACAGAAAGGTTAAATAACTTGCCTGAAGTCACACAGCTACCAAGTGGCTGACCAAGATACAAATCCCGGTAAACTAATCTAAGAACAGCTCCTCTCCATTCCTCTCTATCTCCTCTCACAATCCAGTGTACCCTCCATGAACAATTCTCTTACACCTGCAAGGATGATGCTAGGTCACGGGGCAACAAAAATTATAAAATGTGGTCCCATCCTTTGGGAGCTGTGTGACGTGTGAATGAATTAATAGTCAACCACTAATGCCTGATTTTTTTTGCCTTTAGCAAAGTGATCTCCAGCCTTTTTGATTGTATACTCCATCAATTTTTTTTTAAACTTGAGCATCAGATCCAATAGACATATTTATACTTATTTATAAATATTATATTACTATAACACTAATATGTTAGGTACATCATACCAAATACACAAATTAGTAACTTAGACAGGATGAGATTAAATACATGTAAATAGAGGCCTTCCTGTTTTCTTCCTGCATCTCAGGAGTCCTCCCTCGGAGGACCAACCAGTTAGGGGCAGCCCTCTGAAACGCATCCTTGTGCTACTCAGACGGTTGCTCACAGAAAATTCCTAGAGAATCTCAGTCTCAGAATTCTTGTTTTAGTGGGAAATCATGACAGACCTAGAGTGGCACCTGAGAGAGATTCTGAAATGAAAGTTTTAATTGTCATATCCACGTGATTATTTTCAAAATAAGTAGTTCTCATTTTTTTTGATCCTAGGAACAGTTTAAACGTAATTCCTACTGTTTCCACCAGCACTTCCTCTTGAAAAAAGTTCTCCAAATGGCAAAGCCTATAATACAACTGATCTCACCTCTTCTTGTTCATCAGTTAGTGATCCATAGACAAAATCCTCACCTACCATTAATTGGTCAAGACAGCATTTTTTGATCCCACAATGTTTGGTGAAATAAACACGTTTTAAAGTTTCCTTACTTCATCGTCAAAAAGAAAAAACAAAACAGAAAGAAGCCAGATGTGCCAATTTACAAAGTGTCGGCCTTACCAAGAGTAATTTCACTGTCTTTGGGCCCTCTTCTGATCAGCCCCTCCTCCTTTTAAGCACCCCCCCCCAAAGAGTATTGTGCTTGTTTCTCCAAGAGTCTAGGGGTTCCAGGACACTTGACGGGCTGCCAGAGGCGCTAGGAAAAGCAAGGAAGCCCTGGGTGAGTCTCCTCCACAGCAAACTCCCTCTCCTACCCCTAGATTCCCAGGGCTGGCAGGGGAACTGAGGAGGAGAACACGGGAGGGGAGCTGAAAGTAGTGGGGTCCAGTCAGGGCCGAAAAGGGACTTCAGATCGGAGCAGCAGATTCCACAATCAATGTATGAACTAGAACAAAATAAATTGATAAAGAGGTAGTGATAAGAGGCAAACTGGAACTTCGCAGTTTTAAGAAAGAAGAACTCAAACGAGGGCCAAGGCTGAACCTTTTTACCAGCTCCACACACTTTCCTGAATCCCGACTGTGGCTTGGGGTGGGGGAGAGGAGACTCCCATACAGTTACCTGCTTGGCTTTGAGTTTTGGATGATAATGCATTTCAAAGGAATTGTTTTTGCAACTTGTGCTGAGAAAAATTGCATCAGTTATAGGAAGATTATCTAGTAATAAAAGCAATCATTCTTCAACTCAGTTGCTAATTTGTTCAGACCAAACCCTTCTCAGGAATGTCAAAGAAAACCCAGGAGCCAGGGACAAACAGGAAATTAGTGCCTTGAGCCACTTCTTTTCAGGAATGGAGAAAGTTCAGTGTCTTCCTCCCCAGAATGGTAAACGAGCTATTTAAACTGTTCAGATCTTTCAAAATCCTCTTACCTCTTCTCTCAGCCACCAGAGTTAGGCAGACCATTATTTTGAAAAGAGGTTAAGATAGGATTTTTCTCTGCATATCTCCAAAGTGTCCTGAAACCATTTTACTTAAATACAATTAAATGTGGGAAATAAAAACTCTCCTGGGGACATTTCTGGGGTAAGACCACTGCCAGGGTCTGAGTCTTACTCTGCTGAAAAATCAGCTTAATATTGGTGGCTGCTATGTGCTGGCTGACAGCTTTACCATTATTGGAGCTTTAAATGCTATAGAGTTATTGATTTCTTAATCTTGGGGAATTCTTTGCTGCATTGCCTTGAATGTTGCAAATGTTTACAGAAAAGCTAATATATAATAATTGTTATTAAATGTAGACCAGGAAGGGTGTGGATTTCTTTTCACTCTAGAAAATGTAAACCATGCTCAGTTTTATTCAAGTTAAATTTACCCTAGGAAACTAGTATTTTAAAACCCAAAGTACCCCCTCTTATTCTTTCTTTATCTGATATCTGATATGATATTGCTGGATTCCTACATGTATTTTGCTAACTAAAGCCATGCTAAGCGCTCGTGAACAGAGAAGCAGAAAAGGTAGGGAAACTTGCAGGAACTCGTCTAGAGTCTAAGATGGTCCTCTGAGTTCATCTCCCTTGCTTTTATTTCTTGCTTGATCTGGTTCCTTGGAGGCAGGAGAATTTGGAGATGATACTGGCCAGGATAATTACAGGCGGGACCCTGACTTCATAGGCAGATGAAGCCAAGGACTTAAAAGAGTGTATTTACGCAGCAGGGCAGAGTCAGGAAATCTATTGTTTCTATGTTTTATCAAGTCTGATTGTTTCAGAGTTAACAAGCTTAGAAGCAAAACAAAGTATCAACCTATTAACACTGTGTTGACATCTAATTTGGCTTAGATTCATTTTAAAGGGCATTTCAAGGATGATGGGAGAAAATGAATATACGTATATTCATATATGACTGAAGAATTGTGCAGTACACCAGAAATTGACACAACATTGTAAACTGATTATACCTAAATAAAAAAAAAAAGAAAGAAAAATTTTTAAAAAGGATGATGGGAAATTGCAGAGACTAAAATTGAATAAAAACAAGTATCTTGGATTTTTATTTTAGCCCTTCTGAGAATATATATTTTATTGTCCTTTTGTTTTAATTAAACTTCCAAAAAGTTCATTGTAGACATATGGCAGTTGTAAGAAATAATACAGAGATCTCATATACCTTTCACCCGGTTTCCACCATGGTAACATCTTGCAAAACTGTAATACATATCACTCAGAATATTGACATTGATACAGTCAAGGTACAGAACATTCCCAACCCACCAGGATCCCTCTTGTTGCAGTTTTATAGCCATACCCCCTCTCTCCTCCCCTACCCTTCCTTAACCTTGGCTACCACTAATTTCTTGTCCATTTCTACAGTGCTGTCACTTCAAGACTGTTCTATAAATGAAGTCATACACTACATAACCTTTTGGGATTGGTGGTTTTCTTTCAGCACAGTTCTCTGGAGATTTGTCTAACCTGTTGCAAATGGGGGGTTTCTTTTTACTGTTGAGCAGTATTTTATGGTATAGACGTACCACATTTTATTTAACCATTCAGTGTGTTAGGGGATATCTGGGTTGTTTTTTCTTTGGGGCGCTTCCAAATAAAGCTGCTGTAAATGCTCATGTACAGGTTCTGGTGTTGACATAAGTCTGTAACGGTTCAAGGTGCAGTTGCTGGGTCATGTGCTCTGTTGCCTGTTTCATTTTTTAAGAAGCTGCCAGGGAGGCTGTGCCATTTTACATTCTCACCAGCAATGGATGAGATGCTTTGCTGCATCCTCGCCAGCATTTGATGCCGTCCCTATGTTTTAATTTTAGCTACCCTAGTAGCTGTGTAGTGATAGCTCATCGTGTTTTTAATTTGCTTTTCCCAGGTTGCACACATTTCAATGTATGTATTTGCCATCTATGTATCCTTTTTGGTGAAATGTCTCTTCAAGTCTTTTGCCCATTTTCTAGTTGGATCCCTTGGTTTTTCAGGGTTGAGTTTTGAGAATTCCTTATACAGAGCTTCCTCCACTCATGATGGGGTTACATCCTAATAAACCCATGATAAGTTGAAACTATTGTTAAAAGTTAAAAGTGCATTTAATACACTTAACCTACAGAACATCATAGCTTAACCTTGCCTACCTTAAATGTGCTCAGAAATCACCTAACAAAATCACCTAACACAAAGCCTATTTTATAATAAAGTGTTGACTCTCTCATGTAATTTATTGACTACTGTCCTGAAAGTGAAAACCAGAAAGGTTGTGTGGGTACAGGGTGGTTGTAAGGATATCAGTTGTTACCCTCTTGATGGTGGGTCTGACTGGGAGCTATGGCTTCCTGCCACTGGCAGCATCCCGAGAGGTGCGTGCTGCATATCACTAGCCTGGGAAAAGATCAAAAATCAAAATCCGAAGAACAGTTCCTTCTGAATGCATTTCGCTTTTGCATCACGGTGACGTCCAAAAGTTGTAAGTCGAACTGTCATAACTTGATGACCCTCTTGACATCAAGATACTAGTCCTTTGTCCTTTATTGGATATGTAGTTTGCAAATATTTTCTCCCAATCCATAGCTTCTTTTCATTTTCTTAACTGGGTTTTATGCAGAGCAGAAGTTTTTCATTTTGAAGAAGCGTAACTTACCAGTTTTTCCTCTTCATGCTTTTTGTGTCAAGTTAAAAACTCTTTGCCTAAGCCTAGATGCCTCAGATTTTCTATTTTTTTTCCCCTAAAAGTATTATAGTGTTACATTTTACATTTAAGTCCCTGATCCATTTTGAGTTAGTTTTTTTTATAAGGTATGAGATTTAGGTTAAGGTTAACTTTTTTTGCCTATGGATGTACAATTGTTCCAGCACCATTTGTTGAAAAGGCTATTTCCCCCACCATGAATTGCTTTTGCACCTTTGTAAAAAATCAGTTGTGCATATTTATATGGGTTTATTGAAAATGTTGTAAAACTATTTAACATTTATTCTAAAAGTGTTTAGCAAGTCAGTTTACAAGAATGCAAAAGAAATGTTAGATGAACTTATCTGCCTTTCTTCAATGTATTCCTAGTTAAGATGTTTATCAGTTCACACTGATTATTTTCATGACTGAAAGCATGTGGGTTTTGGCTGACCAAATATTTTTCTATAGTGATTAAATTCTATACTTAAGAGCAAATGTTCAACATTTCATAATCTAATGGTTTTCTGCCTAGGAATATGATAAGGAGTATATAGTTGAATATAGATAATTTTATATTTATCTGTAACTACATACTGGAATAACCATCTAATTTGGCATGATTTTTAAAAATACAGTCTCACTATAAGATATTCCCACTGTAAAGCAAAATTCATTATGCCATGAAACCCTATGTTGGACCCCTTCCTGGTGGATTGATTTTCTTGGAAGGATTAGATTGAATATATGTAATTATTATGATTCCACAGTATAGACTCCCCCTTCCTGTAATACCATTTAAAAACTGTACTAAAAGGAAATTGCTTTTCTCCTATATCCTAGCTTATTACAGTTGACTGTTAATTCCCAGTAGGAAGCCAGGTGACATCAAGAAAGTCAGTTCAATCTCAAGGCTCTGGAGCAGTGGTTCTCAACCTCTGGCTACACATTGGCATCAGCTGGGGAGTTTTTTACAATCCAGTACCCATTGCACCATGGACCAATTAAATCAGAATCTCTCGGGTTGGGACGCAGGCATTAGTATCTGTTAAAACTCTCAGGTTATTTTTGTATGCAACCAAGTCTGAGAACTACTGCTCAATGGTTAAGGTCTCTTCTTTTGTTTATTTCTTTATGAAACTTTATAGTATTATAATTTATCACTCAATACTGCGAATACAGTGTACTGGGTTGTCATAATATACTATACGAATGTGTATCTTTCAGGTTTTACTCTTCCTTAGATAGTTTAAAAATTTCTAACATTTTTTTTATTCTGTTGGCAGGAGTAACACATGTTCAATGTAGAAATTTGGGGAGAAAACAGGCAAGCATAATGAAGAAAAAAATCATTAAAAAATATTTTTTATTGAAGTACAATTACAATGTGTCAATTTCTGGTGTACAGCACAGAGTCCCAGTCATGCATATGCATACATATATTAGTTTTCATTTTTTTCATTAAAAATTATTATAAGATATTGAACATAGTTCCCTGTGCTATAAAGAAGAAACTTTTAAAAATCTATTTTTATATATAGTGGCTAACATTTGCAAATCTGAAACTCCCAAATTTATCCCTTCCCACCCCCTTTCCCTGGTAACCATAAGATTGTTTACTATGTCTGCCAATCTGTTTCTGTTTTGTAGATGAGTTCACAGCATTCTAAAAAAAAATCGTTTTAAATTCTATCATCCAGAAAGAATTATCATAACATTCTAGTTTTTTTTATTAGGCATATACACACACACACTAACATATATATTCAGCTTTTATCCTTTCAAAATTGAGATGATATTATATAGTTTTATCAGTTATTTTAGATATCTGATAAATGCAAAAATTAGTATCAGTAGCAGAAAGTGTGAAATTAATATTGGTTTGAAATTGTCACAATTTTTACAATTTCACACACCTCGATCCAGGTCATGGATATAAGCAGGTAAGACATACTTTTTAATAAGTCATTTTACATTGCTATGACATTTAAGGCACATAACTATACTTTCCATAATATTTTCCCCCTAAATTGAGAAATTACTGCTGTCATATGTAAGTTTGGAATTATGGCCTAAAATGCATCATTCCCAGCCAAACTAACAACTGTTGTGTAAAGATAATAAAATTATTTTTAAAAAATTCTTCAACTATTCGGACTAGAATAGGGATATGAACCAGGAAAAACACATAAAATGAATACAGGCTTATTGAATACAGAATGGAACTTCCTTCCTCTCTAATTCAGACTCAAATGCCAGTTGAATTTTTATTCTCTAGATTTCAATGGGAGGAGATATGTATGTATATCATGAACATATGCCTAAATCTTTTCATTACAAAGAGAAAAACTGATACATAGCACTACTGAATATTTAAGAAAGCCATATAAGCAAAAAAAAAGTTTTAATAAAAATCACCTGCAACTATTGTTGAATGCAGCCACTCAATATAATTATGGATGCATCTCAATATGGCTATGCTGAGTAAAAGAAGCCAGAAGAAGAACGTATACGGTAGGTGATTCCATTTCTGTGAATTTCTATAAAGTAGTAAAAATGCAAGTTATTTCATAGTGACAGAATGCAGACCAGTGGCTGCCTGAGAGGACAAGGTGGGCACTTGGGAGGGGCTGAATAGAACGATTACAAAGACCCACGGAGAGATTTTTGGGTAAATGGTTTTGCCCATCATCTTGATTGTGGTGATAATTTCAAAGATAGATATATTTGTCCTAAAACCCATCAAACTGGGGAGGAGATAGCTCAGTGGTAGAGTGCCTACCTAGCACGCACAAGGTCCTGAGTTCAGTCCCCAGTAAAAAAAAAAAAAACAACCATCAAACTGTACCTTTTAAGTGTGTGTAGTTCCTTCTCTGGCAGTTATACCTCAATAAAACTGTCAAAACAATATTCTTAGAGACTGTTGGCAACTTCCAATCATGGAATTTTTTTCCTGTAAAGTTTTGCTTGAAATACTGGATATTACAGTCACTTATTGGATATTATTTTCACTGACTCATCGTCTTTACTCAGGAAAACACTTCATAATTTCACACTCTGAAATAACCAGTTTCAAAATCTCCAAGAGAAAGTAAAATTCAAATATTTTGCCCATGATTTCTTCCATAGAATTCTCAAGAGCATAATAACATTCAAAACAATATCTGAGTGATTGTTTCACTTTTCAAAGCTTTCATTGCATAAGCATAAGCAAATTAGATTTTGGAATCCTTTTTTATGTAACTAATTATGCTCTCAATGAACTTGTAATGAAGTAACATGTTGAGGGGAGAGAAGGAGGGAGAAGAATATGTAGTTTCACTTTTGATTTTCTATCTTTTATTCTGATTTATCACAGCTACCCCCTCCTATAGATATTATATTTGTAGGAGTGACAAGAAGTCATGAAAGAAAGAAAGAAAGAAAGAAAGAAAGAAAGAAAGAAAGAAAGAAAGAAAGAAAGAAAGAAAGAAAGAAAGAAAGAAAGAAAGAAACCACACACAGCTGATAGAATTGAGATCAATTCCCAGGAATACAGAATCTCAAGACACCAACTGAGACTTGGATGGGAGATCTATAAAATGGGATAAAGTAGTCAATCTCTCTTCTATACAATTTTAGTAATTGTTTGGGTCTTTTCATTGGGTTCTTAATCACAAGAAAAAATAACTGGAGTATTTTCTAATGTCAAAAACAACATACAGCAGATCTAAGATTAAAAATTCACAAAGGGGTTCAATTATTAGAACATAAAAATATCTCAATAATTTACAGTGTATGTCTCTATAATGTTTTTTTTTGAGTAAGCAATGTTGACTTAATGAAACCAGTTTCCAGTTTTGAAAAAGCCCAAGCATTTTGCTTGACACTTAATGAAAGTTTGTAGAATTAATAGGTTAAAATATATTTTTAAAGGTTGGATATTCACAAGACCCTTTGTAGAATTTGTGAAGAAATTTGAAGTTGTTGGATTATAGTAACTTGATCTGCCCTGGAGTGCAGAAACCTTTCAGATACCTTCAGGTATCCTTCAAAAATGTACCCTTAGAAACTTTCTCTCCATATTGGGCAAATCATTTTCTGTGTCTGGGTTCTAGTCACTCCGCAGTGGGTAGAGAGCAGCCCAACTCTAGGGAAATGAGAAGCCAAATTGGCTATCTTGGCTTATTGGTGACTGCATTTCAATTATATTCATTTATTTGTTTATATTTAGACACATCTTGAACAAAGTGGTGGGAGCTATGTTAAATTTGTTCTGTGTAAATAACTGCTTCTGTAAAGGCTTCCACAGTGGCTGGGGAGGGGGAGGAACATGTAGACATAAATGATATGAATGAAAGAGCTAAACACACCCCCTCAACTCCTTACCCCCTCCAACCCTCAACTCATGGCTTCTCCACTTTGTTACTTTAGAGTAATCTCAGATTTGACTCAGGAGCCAATTTAAAATCTTGGTAAATGAAACTGATATATGAATAGCTAGCTTTCTACTAAATCCCAAAGCAATACATTCCTTAAAAGTCAGAAGAATCACATTTGTCTCCATACTGGATGTATATCCACAGGAGGTTGACCTTTGAACTTAATCTGTATGTTGAACTTTCCCTGTAGTTTCTGTATGAATGTTGGATTATCAGTTACTCATAAATTGAATAAAATAATTAATTCTCCTAGTTTTCTGGTAAATAATCAGCAAATGCAGGACAGGAGAGTAGGAGCTGGGTTCTTAAATGACTTGGATATCTTGATGTAGAGTAATTGCTCCAGAACAAAAGCAGACTTTTTATTTAGGGAAAGCAAGGGATAAGTGATAGTTTCAAGGGTAAAGAGTTGCCAGTTCCAAGTGAAATTGCTGTAAGGCTTTGTAGCTAGAGAATGAATCTGCGGGGTAGAGTTAAGTGTTGATTTTAAATTCTATTTTCATCATTGTAGTTAGTATTGTGCTTTCAAAGGGTTGTGTTTACATTTGTGAGCTCATTTGAAACATATCTGAAAATGTTTTGATGTATGCACAAGATGGGCAGCTCTGGCTCTAAATTTCATTGGCAAATCTTGTGTGACCTGTCTTTCTGGAGAAATAAGCATAAGTCATACAAGTTCCGCCTGCGATGTGGGCGATGTGTATTTGTTTTTGAGAAATCTCAAACTGTTTTTATGAGAGTATTAACTCTCTCAGGGAAACAAGTCAACCACCAACTGCCCCATGGGAGAGGATGTGCGAGGACACCTGCGTCTTGCAGTTTGGAGGAGAAAGGGCTGCTGGTGAGAAATCAGGGTAACTGACAGCCTTGGACTGTGGAGAAGTGGAAAATACAGCACAGCTGCCTTCCTCTCCATCACTAACGCAAGCAATTCTGAAGGTGTCTCCAAAACGCTGGAAAAGAATATCTTGGTGACTTGATTTAGAGCCTTGAATGGGAAGCACAGTAACTCTGTGCTAGGCATTCGATGGGCACTCAATAAATATGTGTTGAAAGAAAGAATGAATGAATGAATAAGCTTTGTAATTTTCTAAAGCACTAAGTAGCATGTCCAAAAGTTTGGGACATCTCATTACTAGGGACCATAAATAACCTAACCACTCTTCCTTACAAAAATAACAAAGTAATTCCCCAGTCTACAAGTAAGAATGGAAGGATTCTTGGGTCAGTCTAGAAACCAAAAGCAGTTAATGTGTGTGCTTGTGTGAATCTACAAAGGAGCCCATTATTCTTAATATCTCCTTATCATGATGCTGTTTCAGGCAGAATAGGGAGTACTAGAACGTGCACATTTTTTAAAGTAAGATTTTGCAGTTAAAAAATAAGAATATGAGCATTTTCACAGCCTGAAAAATAAACACAAAGCAAGCAATGGCTTATCTAATCAGACCCTGGCAATGTCTTCTTCAGCATGTGGGTTGTACACTGCTGGCTTGAAATCTTTGACCTTGCCATCTCTTCTGAAAATTCAACGGCTAGTAGATATGAAAAGCTTTAAATATTTCCCAAGAACTGAATAAATATAATCTCAGAGAATGGGAAATTTTGATAGTATTTGCACTACTTAGTGATGCATTTTCATAGGTTCTGATGCATTCTCAAACAGGTTTTAACAGCATTTTTAGCCAACATCCTAGGTGAGGCCTAAACACTACTTTTTACTAACATCTCTGAGAAAAGAGAACACATTTGAAGCTTCCCTACAGAAGGTGGAGAGAGGTGAAGTGTTGGGCAGTGGTTGGCAAGAGAGCTCTTCCATCTCCCAGCTGAGGAACCTTGAGCACCTGATTTCATTTCTCTGGGCCTGCTTTCCTCCACTCCCTTGGTAAAATGAGAACAATAGGATCTACATCATAACGTTGTTGTAAGGATTAAATGTGAGTATACACACAAAGTGCATTCACAATGTCTGCCACAGAATAAGTACTCAAATGGTTCCTAAATAGTCAAAATTTATGAAATGCTTAAAAGTCTTGAAAAACAACCATTTTTCAAATATACTCTTCTTAAGAGATAGATTCCAGAGAAAGTGGCCTTTATATACTCCATCAAAGAAAAATGGTAACTTCAGAAAGGTTTTATGCTGGGTAAATAACCTATGGTTTCCAAGGAGCCATTTTACTCCATGCAATTAATTAGGCTTTTACTACATGCCAACCAAGTGCTGAACTACTGTTTACATCAATTCTCTACTAGTTTGTCCTAAATTTGGGTCTGGAATATTCATGTGATGTCTAGTGGCAATATTCCAAAGTCTCTTCATTTTTAATGAGATTCTGTCTGTGAAAACTGGGCTAATTTTTCTTTCAGCCCCACCACCTTCGTGCTTATGTCCCAGGTAATCCAGCTACAATTTTAATTTAGTTCAAATGTTTATTGACTGACTGAGATATTCATGTAGCAAGTATTCAAGACTAGGAAGGGACAACACAAGCCACTTAAGCTGATATTATTTAGAGCCTTCATCTATGGAGGAAAACTGACGGAGAATGAGCAGATATATGTCATCCTGCTTCAGTGGGGCGCGAGGGAGAAGTGGCCTGGACCTCCAGCATCAGGCCCTCAAAGGACAGGCCCGTTTCCAGTAACAGTCTCACTTCCCCCAAATTCCCCCCAGGGGAGGAAGGCAGTCAGTGTTGCTGATGGCATCGCCTGATATCACTTGTTCCGGGTGATAGGAGCGCGTGGGGCCGCCTGGCCCACCTCATCCGTGGTCTGACTGAATTAACCTCTCCGTTCCCAGCTCCTGCCACGTGAGGTGTCCTAATATGGTCAGACTCCGGAGAAGCCAAGGAGCGCTTGCCTTTCTTCTGCTAATGGGGAGGAGGCAGGAACGATGGTCTAGAGGCAAACAATCTGAAGGAAAGCAAACGGGGATCTGGTACGCTTCTGGGCGAGTTGAAAGTCGGTTGCAGCAGATGCCCTGCCTTGGGTCATTAATCATTTAATAACCCCCAGCGAATCCGACCTCCCCGGGGGGCTTTCTGCCCTCCCTTCTTTCTCGCTCTCCCTTCACCTTCGGGTAGGCAGGCCTGGGTGGTCCCCTAGATCCTGTCCCCATTTACGAACGGGAGGTGCCCTAGGTCAGGGTGGGCTGCTTGCCTGGCCCTTGGCTCTTAGGCTCTGGCTGCTTCTTGGGTCCTAGCAGCCTGGGGGGAGATGCTGGTGCAAGGCGTGTCTGGGGCTGTGCTCATGTGATGAAGCGAGGGAAAAACAAGGGGGAGGAGGAGGAGGAGGAGGAGGCAAAGAGGTGGCTTTTTTTTTTTTTTTTTTTTTTTTTTCTTTTAAGGAGTTTGCCGCGAGCGCGTCTCCTTCATTCGCAGTCTGGGCGGGTTCGGAGGAGGACGGCGGGAGAGGAAGGCGCTCCTGGGACCTCGCGGGCGCACGGCTTCTGGCTCTCCTCCGCGTCCCTGCGATTTTGAGAAGGCGTAACCGGGTAGCTGGGCGTGGGAGAACCGCAGACAAGCCATGGGCGCCGGGAGCTCCACCGAGCAGCGGAGCCCGGAGCAGCCGGAGGCGGGGAGCGTGACACCGGCCGAGCCCGAACCCAGCGGCGGCAGCTCTGCGGCAGAGGCGGCGCCCGGTGAGCCTGGGGACACCGCCATCGCCGCTGCGGACCCCGCCACCAAGGTATGGACGCGCCGGGCCACCTCCCCAGGGGAGGCGGGGGCGCGGGAGGCGGGGGTCCCCCGATCTCCGCCTGCGAGAACTTAATGGCCCGTCCAGCCTATCTGGAAACTCTGGAGTATGAATCCTTTTTTTTTTTTTTAGGCTTTTTAGGGTCTGTAGTGCCGGGGCGGGACCACAGCAGCGGCGAGCGCGGCAGGGGCGCTTGCATCTTTGTCGCGGATTACCAGGCGAGGCGACTGCGCCATCCGCAGTAATAAAATCCGTCCCTTGCCCGCCGCTAACAGAGCCTTTCTCCACGCTCTTCCGGTGGGAGCGACCCAGCCCGAGACCAGCGAGCTGCGTGGGGCAGTCCGCGAACTGACCCACCGGCCAGGCGTCTTGAGCTCCCGGTACCCCCACCCCCGTTTCCCCCATGCAGAAAGTCAGCTGTTGAGCCGTGATGGGTGTTGCTTCCTGGCGAACTCGCCACCCGTGGGTTCCCCGCAGCGTACTGGAGCGACCCGGGTTTGGTACCCAGTCCTCCTGCGGCAGCGGCTGGAGCAGACACCGCCTTTCTGATGCAGAAAGCCTGGGGTGTAGCTCGCTCAGCGCCAGAAGAAAACCTGAGCAGACGCTGCATTTCCAAAGGGGATGACAGATTTCCAAACACGGCAGCGTCCTCCTTTTCGCTCCGTTCATTGCCTGTGGACTCAGTTGGATAAACAAATACTGGAGTAGTGAGAAGTTCTCAAGGATGCAGTCAGAGGCGTAAGCGAGCATTCCCTGTACTCTGGTCTATGAAGGCAGTGCTGAACCTCCTAGATATTTGGCATTTTATAGTCTTAAGTCTTAAAGGCTGAAATATTTATTCTTCGCGACTACGGCCGAAAAGATTGTGACTAGTTCCGATCATTGTCCTTTAGATATTTTCCCAGCGTGTGTGTTCATTAGCAAGGCTTTGCCCAACCCATTTTGTGATATTTTTATAGGAAGATGTGGGTAACCATACTTAATACTTAAATAGGGGAAAAAACCCTCTTGTGTCAAATTTGAGGATATACCGAATACATGAGGACCTTTAAGAGTTATCTCAGGAAGTACAGATGGTTACAGTGTGGAATAGAAAAACTTTGCAATCTAGGTAAATTTCAGAGAATTATGACCTCATTGCCTTGACCTCTTCAGCTGTCCTAGTCTAATTTCGGCTGAGAGACTGCTCCTGACCAGATTATCTCTAGTAGTTAACGGAACTACTTGTAGAATCCTGGCCCCTAGACCTATAGATGCTCACAAGTACTAGCTGTGCCAGGAATATCTAGATTTTCTAAGAGGTGCCTTTGATATACACCATCCTTTTGAGATCTTGGTCACATTTTAATATTTACTGTGCGTCACTTGGTCATGCCAACTCTGTCAAAATGGCTGCAACCCTGTATTTAGAGTCCAGCAATGAAAGTAAGGTGGAATGGCTAAAAGCTTGCAATCGGGGAATATTTTTTCCTTGGCTTTTACCAGTCCTTCAGGTCTTATTAACAATTTACACTGAGAACATGATACTTATTCCCTTCCCAATAAAGTTGAATGTGCTCATTTAAAATATTCCTTCCATTCTGTTCTCTTTATCCTTCTCCCTCTTTCCTAGTCACCACCATCTTGAAACAGCTAAATGACCTCCTTTTAAAAATTACTTTAATGACATCCAGAATATCATTGAACTTTTTGGCATACTGCCCAGTTATCAATTTGGGAACAAATCAATACACTTACATGTATCCTTGGAAAATGTGTGGTTTTTCATTTCAACAAGCAGAATTACTCAGGTTTTGAGGACCTAGGTCTTTTCAAAAGGGCTCTCTGATTAAGAATGATTCAGCACCTAGCTCGTGTCTCTCCTCTTTGCCCTGTTCAGCTCCAGTTCCTGACCTCTGAGTAGTCCCATTGGCCATTCTAGGTTTCCATAGCATCATGGACTCTTCTTTCTAGCAGTTTCCACTTTTGTGGGTTTAGCGACTTGATTAATATATGTTCTCCTGGTTGTTGGTTCTGATGCTTCCCAGAAGCAGGAACCATATCTGGTTTTGCTCATAACAGGTGTTGCCCCATGTGTGGCACGTAGGATGGTACTGGCTCCCTGCTTTTGACTGGAGACTGTCAAGTTGGAGAATCCTGTTTTCTTTGACTTTCTTGTTATCATGATCTGTCTCATTTATCACATAGTGACTAAGTCAGTCTGGTTATTTACACACCAGGTGGATATTTAGCAAAAAAATTAAGATTTGAGGACTTTGATTTCTGTTTCTTTAGAATGGCTTGTTCTGGTTGCAGTTTCAAATTGCATTTAATCTCAAATAGACAAATGTATTATAAATGCATGTTGCTTAAATGAGACAACTTCATATGAATTACACCTTGAGCTTTCTTGAATGGATGTGTGGACATCTGGGGGAGTTTTAGACTTATACATTCCTTCCCCCCAAGTAGAATGCTGATCATTAATTAAAGGCTGTTAGCAGATTTTTTTTTCCATCTAAATAATATTTGTATCATGCATGCTGCCCATTTAGCAGTATAGTTTACTTTCTTTTTTTTTTTTCTGCTAATTTTATCACTTCTAAGTGCTCACACCTCAAAAGACATTACTCTAATTGAGTTGGAGGTCATATGGAAGATAAAACTTGATTACTCAAGCCTAACATTCAGAATCACTGAGACAAGTCTTGTTTTTATCTGTGATAAAGTTCAGTGGAAATAGAAGGAGTCTTATCTTCCAGCCAACCTTTGATACTCTTTACACATTAATTCTGAGGGGAAATGGCTTGATTGGTTATTTTCCAGGTTTATTTTTGAGAGCTGGCCATTTTGGCTACTGCAGGGTGCAGGAGGATGAGACTGCCTGAACGCACGTGGTAAACAAAGCCTCATGTTACTCCTCAGTCATCTGTTTTTACAAATTTTGTCTTCGAAAGAGTATTTTCATCCCAGTAGCAATGCAGGGTAGGTTGGCCAACAACAAACTTCCTTATCTCCAGCAGATCTTGATTTCTGGAGTCAGGCTCCAGGCTAAGTCTGAACAGACAATCTTGTAAATTCGCCTTTCTGTCTTTTCTGCTCAGTGACTCAGAGCTGAAACTGGAACAGCTCTCAGTTGCAACTGTGTAGGCCAAGGTCCCTGGCAGTTGGGGAGATGGGGACCCTTGTCATTCCTTCAAGCTGTGGTTCCATTTGGTTCCAAGAGCAGTGACTCACCCTCACGTAAAGATGTGTTCAAGTAGAAGAATCCATTGTCCGGATTAGCAGATTTAAGGATGTCCGTGCTGTTTGTGCATTAACACAGACAACTGAGTTGGCCAGTTGGATTTCATATTTCCTCTCCCAGTCTAACGTAGTGTGCTGTTTCCCACTTGCCCTGTGTTTACAAAATGGGAATGGAGATCGCCAGAGTGTGATTATGTCACCAGTTTTACCATACAAGGCCCAGAATTTAAGATGATTAGGAGAGAATTATGTGTTAACAGAGCGGTGTTTTGGTGTGTGGCTACCTGTGTTCTTGATTTTCCTCAGATTGCAAGAGGTGCTACTTTCTGATTAGAACACAGTCCAGAAATTGGAGATGTGAGTGTGAGGATGATCATTTAGGATAGTGAGAGCCTTCGGGGATTGCAATGTCTTCCGTTAATCCATTACCGCCTTTTAGGCTCTTAGATGTGTGAGATCAGTGGAGATTTCCACTTGAAACGCCTTCTTCCGTGAGGAACAGAACGCAAATGTCCTCCCTCTTTGAATTCACTGTGGGTCCACTAGTCTCTGGGCTGTGATAACTTTAAACTATGTTATAAAGATGATTCTAGTTTGGTGTCTTATAGGATAATTAATAAGATGGAACTAAAATGTTTTGTTTTAAAAGCGACTGTGATACTGTTTCTTTTTCTTCACCAGTTTTAGCACATACTCAGTGATACAGAATACCAACGAAAGGAAAACCCAGCTAAACTGGTCGTACTTGATCTATATAACTCTTTATGTTGTAGTCATTCGTGAAGCAAGAAATTAGAATTTCTAGCATTTGGCATTGTGAGAAAAGTATATCAGGACTTTTATCTCATGAAAAAAAAAAACCTAGATGTCCTTGAAGCCAATTCTTAATTCTCTTATAGCCTAAAAAAATTATACGTTAGAATGTTTCATTTTAAAATAATACAATAGAAAAATATGAAAAAAAAAGCTGGGTTTGGGAGGAAGAGACACTATATCGTATAAATGTGTAAGTTTATTTTCAATAAATTCTTTAAAAATTTGTAATTGTAGTTCTTTGTCTCATCTGTTTAGATTTTGGGCCATTTTCCTGCAAATTAGCACCTTATTAGAGACTGTAAGGGTAGGGTTTTCTACTTATGTTCTTACTTGTTTTAGTATATCTAATAAAAGGATTAAAGTGGAGATACTAATCTGTAATAATTTCACTTATACATACCTTTGTATTTCTTATCATGAATAATTGAGTTTACTTATTTAAAACAAACTGTAGACCTGACATCATCATTCTTGAATCATGAAGGTTTATAAAAAGATAATCAAAAGCACTTGCTTAAAAAAAGAAAGAAATAGCACTTGGTTACTCTTACGAAATGATTTTTCTTTAAAGTCATTGTGAGCAGTATTCATTTAATGTTAATTTTTCTAAAAATGTTCATGATTGAGAACCTTAATTTGAAGACTGGTTAAAAGGGAAGTCTATTCGTTTTCACCCCTCAAGTACTGTTGACAATAGTTTGAAATCAGTATTGGTCTTTTTTTGCATGCTCTTTTAAAAAACTGTATGTATGTGCAAGTATATTAATAAGAACAGCCCCATCTTTCCCTTTTAACAAATAAGATCATATCACTTATATTCTACAGCTTTAGGGTTTGGATATCTTTTCATAACAGGACATAAAGACCTACCCCCATTGTTATGATTGGTTACATAAATTTCTTATTTATGGGTTGAACTTCCATCATGATTTAACCAATCGCCTGGGTCTATATTTAAATTTTCCTAGTCTTTTGTTATATAAATTGACACAGGGAATAGTCCTAGTTCAGACATCTTTGTATGTGTGCAGATGTATCTCTAAGATAGATTTCTGGAAGTGGAATTGCTGGATCAAAGGACTTTACATGCATTTGAAATTTTGATAGTGCTTGCTAAATTTATTTTCCAAAGAGATTTGACCATTTTGTATCCCTCCTCTGTGGAGATTGACACTCACTTTCCGATGCTTTCGCCTCAGTGGATAGCCGATTGTCAGTCTGCACCTCAGTTCTCTCGATGCGTTTTTAATGATAAAGTTGGGTGCCCTGTCACATATGTTGGCTCTGTGCTTTTCTTCTGGGTACCACTCCATTAGGAACTGGACTGGCTTTTAGAGCATTAAAGGCTACGGTTTATTTTACTGTTAGTTAATTGTAAAGACTCCCCCCGCTCCCAAATTAAATCAAGAAAAAGAATTTTAAAAGAAAAAGTAAATTTAGAGTAAAAAGGGAGCTGAGGCATTGCTCTTATTTACTCCCTTTCCTTCCCAAATTAATAAACTGTCTTTAATTTTGTTTGCTTGGATCTACTTTGCAATGACCTATTTCTTTAGCTATCAATTTCAATTTTAAAATTTGTCCTCTGGGAAGAATCTAAAAGCATCTAGTTGCCAGAATTTCTTCATACTTCTTATCCATGAAATGTTGGAGTCAGGGGTTGGGGGCAGCAGAAATCGACCTCCTGGGAAACAGTAGATCGTGGGCCCCTCCTCTGGGCTCTGTTCTCATTCTCATAACAGATGACAGCCTGGCTCTGTTAATTGGAATAAATATTTTCCCAGAAAAAAACGTAGGTGTTCAAAGCACTGGAAACTACAGGGCCTTTCCTGGACACTGTTAGGTGTCTCTTAATACAAGTAAGTATTCATTCAAGTTCAAAGGTTTTTGTCTTCCTTACATTTTCTTAATGATGTTTAACAAACAAACACACACACATCTCAATGATGTTTAACAAACAAACAAACACACGCACGCACGCACACACAAATGGAAGAAACCCTGTAATTTCATTCTGTCTAACTTAACCAGCTTTTAGTAAAATGTCAATTTTATGTTTGTTTCTAAATTAGATAAGCCAAAATTTAAGAAGGGGCGATTACTCTAAATCATTGGCTGATCTTCTGTTTGTTGGATGCAGACATTGCAAACGATGAGAGGACTTAAAGATTAAATTTTCTGTGGTTCCCAAACCTGGCTGTGCAATGGAATCACCTGGGGAGCTTTTTAAAGACACCACTGGGCCCCATTCTAGATGTATTCAATCAGAACCCCAGGCCATCCCTGGGTCTGAGATTCTGTAGCCTTAATGCTCATCAGGGATTTCGATTTGCCTTGTGGGGCCATCATTGCCTTGAGGAAGCCAGTGTAGGAGCTGAGAGAGGCCCCCAAGAGGCATTTGGAGGTAACAGCACAGAGCGATTAAGGCTGGAGCTTGTGTGGTGTGGTTAGGCGGGAGGGTTTCAGCCGATGTAAAAAGAGTTAGGTATTCCCCTCCATATCAGAATTGAAAATAAAGGGGAACATTTCTCCTACGTAATTTCTTTCCTTTATTCTACTGGATTGAAAACAAGTGTGCTGCTACTAGAGAAATATTCTAAATTAAAATTCTGAATTCTAAATAGAATGTACTATTCAGGGTAAACAGGTGTTGAATCAGATGCTCTTATCCTTTCTAAGCCAAGAGCTACTTGTCATTGTTCACTTTCCGTTCCCACCTGATTGCCTCTTCAACCTCCTCCCTCATTTATCAATTTAAATCGTCCCTTGTGTTGGGTAAGTAGATAGTGGCTGATGACTGAGCTGATGGTATTTGGCTGGTCCAGAAATCTGTGAAATCTTAAAACCTAACAAAGTGGTTGAAGAATAGGGTTCTGGCTTTCCCCCCACTTATTTACTGTTCATTCTTGGTTTCATTAACATCTTTATTGGCTCCTGTTCTCTGGGTGCTGTGCTGAGAACTGCGGGCACAAAGAGGAGGAGAGAAATCCAAGAGCTCGGTGCTGAAAAAAGGTTAAAGTGCTTCCTTTCAGATATCCATCTCTCCAGTCCACTAAAATGGATTATTTTATGTCTAGAGGGAGACATCTAAGTTCATTTTCCATACGGGTTACCAGTTGTTCCAATACCATTGATTAAATAGTCCGTCCTGTTGAAACTTGAGTTTCCAAATGCATATATATATATGTATATGGTTTCTTTTTACTTTAAAAAATCTCCTTCTCTTTATTTGTACATTTAGTTAAAAGCATTAGAGAGTGGCTAAAAATCTTCCATTCTAATGGGAGGCCCATGGTTTAAAATACTTTTAAATTCTACGTCCCAGGTGTCACTCTGGTTCATGGCTATAATAAGTTTATACATACATAAATATTAAAAAGTGGGGAGCCTGTGTTGTCTTCCGAAGTGAATTTGTTTTCTTGGTATATAATAACATTATGCATTAAAAATAGTCAATCAAGGGGGGAGGGTATAGCTCAGTGGTAGAGTGTATGCTTAGCATGCACAAAGTCCTGGGTCTAATCCTCAGTACTGCCATTAAAAAGAATAATAAAGTAAACAAACAAACAAACGTAATTACCTCCCCCCTCCAAAAAACAAACAAAAAATAATAACATTTAAAAAACAGTCAACCAAGTATTTCCTAACTGTTTACCATATGAAAGGCCTTGGTCTAAATGCTTTGGGAGGTTAAATAACTCACAGCATTATTCTTGAACACCTCATAATCTAAGTGAGGTATACGGTCCCTCTAGAGGAAATAATTCAGTAACAAAAGATTCAAATAAGTTGGACAGACAATAGAAGAATTGCCGTTAGTTGGTACATGTCTATTCAGTGAATTGTCCAGATAACTGATGTACAAAGAAAAGAACATTTTTGGCAAGTGTTGCAGGCAGATAAAAGGCCATTAGTCGGGAGGCCAGAAGGTACAGAGCATATTAAAGAGCTGAATGTTTGTAAGAGAATAATGGAAAGCTGATGAGAGAGTTGCAGCCAATCAGAGCAAGAGCTGCACAAGCAGCAGAGACCAAGTGAAGTGAAGGCTTCTGATAAAGAACAAAGCAAAGAGGCAGACCCTCTCAGACACAGCACAGACGACATCCTAGGAGCACGGGGGGAAGTGAGACCGGAAGGGGAGCTAGTTCCACGATGTGGTAAAGTGCCAGATATTAGCTGGGGCACAGGATGGGTGCAGGGTATCGTCTTGGCATGGGGGTGGTCAAAAAACAACTGAGATTCCAAGACTTGGAAGGTGGAGTGCCTCAGTTTCTGTAATAGACAAGAATGTCCCCCTCATGATGTCAGTTTCAGTTGTGGATTGCTGTGTTAGCCACCAGAGCAAACAAGGGTTTACACCAAGAGTATCTTTAAAAGGGAGACCATCACTTGATAGTAACAGCCTCAGGCTTTTTTTTTTTTTTTTTTTTAACATAAAGAAGAGGTTTGCAGCAGAGTCTAGGTAACCACAGAGGGCAGCTGTTCCTCTAAATAGTGGTCTGCATCAGAGCCCAGACCACCAGCACTGAGGGCAGTCCAGTCCAGGCTTGCGGAGTTGGGGGCACAGGGGAAGGTCAAATATCAAAGGGTAAGAGATGATGGCACAGAAGAGCTGATGGTGTTTCTGGGGAAAGTGGATCCAACAGTGACCGTTAGTAGAGGAGACTAGGTAAAACAGATGGCACCGGGTTAAACAGACGTTGGATCTCTGCTTCATCATGCAACAGTGACCACTTTACCCCAGCCCGTCTGGGTCCACCTAAAAATGCAAGGCTGATGGTTGACTAGCATTCCTTCCATTTGTAGGCAAAGAATCTAGGTGGCTTGGCAAATGTTTATCTTCCCTTTCAAAGACGATATTTCTTCCCTGCAATTTTTTCCATCTCCGGCGTCTGCCCTTTGGTTTGTTGTTCAGAGGATGATTTATGGTTTGCTATTTTTCTTCATGTCTGAGCATATGATTTCTTATTGCATTGAGCCATTAGAGGCTCTGGGTTTTGTCTGCTTCATGATCAATTTTCTGTCCTCACTCCTGATATTGACCAGCCTTATTGAAGACATGCTTCATTGTGTCCTTCCTAGTTTTCCCTACTCTTTGAAATACATATTGTTGTGATGCATAAAACAAGATTGTTGATGTATGTTATGGTTCTTGGCTTTTTTTTTTTTTTTTTTTACATTTTCAGTTCTGGGTGATAATTTTTCACTAAGGTAACAAACTGCTTGTATAATGCTTCCTAAGAAACTTATGTTTGAAATTATCCTTCACTTGGGTATGTACATAAAACAGTCTTATTCCATACCAGTAGCATATTGAATGCTATGCTATGAGTTCAACCTTAGATGTGGAATCTGCAATTGATATACACTGCAGTACCAAATGGTGAGGGGGGTGGGTGGAGAAAGGATTGTAATCTATAGGAAATTGCTAAGAATTAGACAGTCTATAATGGCTTTTTCTTAATTACTTCAGAAATGACATGCTTAACCAATGTTTAGACATGAGTTCCTGACTCCTATAGTGTTAATCTAAATATTTGAGTGGAAATTTTTGTTCTTGTTCTGTTCTGTTTTATATGAAGTAAGTTACTAAAAAGCAGTAGAAAATGTCACCACTAAAGTTTACCAAATCGGTCAGTCTTGATTATTAAGATCTTTTCTCCAATCTTGACAAAAGTTAGTGTATAAAATTCAAACAAAAAATACTTACAAGGGGGCAAAACTCAAACTGATTTGGTTTTGTGTCTGATTTTTTGTTGTCATCAAACCTTTAGAAGTGTAGGTTTCCTTTAAATTCAGTTTGATGGCAGCGTTAATCTGTCTGTTTCGTTTGCAGTATAGAAAATTTGTTTTGCTTTCATTACTATGAAGATTGGTTGTTCTTTTGTTATTTAATTAAAGACACCCTAAGGCCTTTTGAATGGTCAAAAGGTTTTTGTCCTAAGTGGAGGCTTGTCTTAAATGGGAGCTAAGAGAACCTACAGTATTATCTAGAATTGCAGAGTGACAGAGATTTCAAGTCATTTCTGGAGCTGTGCCTGATAAACAGTCCTCCACGACAGGGAGGAATTCTGAGAATGCTGAAGTATTCAGGGAAGTAGGTCATGGTTTACAGCATTCATTACATTTGTCAGAGAAAGTTTCCCAAGCAGTTCCTGTGATCGCTGGATCCCTGCTTGTTCCTTACCCAGAGTGCTTGAGTCTTGGGCAGAGTAGGTGGCTAACTTAACTTCTCAAGGGCTGGACTAAAAGTTACAGGTGCATTGTATGCACTTGCACTCCCAACTCCAAAACCAATGAGTTAGGGCTATAGATTAATGACTAGAAAATCAGAGCTGTGGTGGGTTTTTTCTTTATTGCATAATCTTGGAATAAAAATTGTTTAAAAATTAACAGGCAGGGGGTGGGAAGGGATAAATTGGGAGTTCGAGATTTGCAGATACTAACTACTATATATAAAATAAACAACAAGTTCTATTGTATAGTACAGGGAACTCTATTTAGTATCTTGTAATAGCCTATAATGAAAAAGAATATGAAAAGGAATATATGTATGTATACGGATGACTGAAGCATTGTGCTGTGCACCAGAAATTGTACAACATTGTAAACTGACTATACTTGAATTAAAAAAATTAATTTAAAAAATAATTTAAAAACAGAAAAAAAGACAGCCAAAAAAAAGTAAATAGGCAGTTGATGTGTAACTATATTTAGGAAAATTAGAGCATCTTTTAAGTGAACTGGAGGTCTTTCTTTGCTGCCAAGATTAAGCTCTGTTGGGGACCTGAGCTTGTGGAAACCATGTTTTGCCCTGAATTGTAGCTGAGTGATGGACAAAGAGACACTAACATGACCGGGCTCGAAGGCAAGAGAGAGCACATATGGGGTACCAGGAAAGGTGGCATGCAGGATGTTATGGACCGAGTGTGTCCCTCAAAACTCATATGTTGAAACTCTCCAGTGGGATGGTATTAGGAGATGGAGTCTTTGGCAGGTAATTAGGTCATGAGAGTGGAGCCTGCTTAGGGAATTAGTGCCCCTCTAAGAGGAGACACCAGAGAGCTTGCTCCCCTCCCCACTCCCCAAGTAATGCTCTTTGCAAACCAGGAGAACTCTCACCAAGAACTACATTGGCCTGCACCTTAATCTTGGACTTTCAGCCTCCCGAACTGTGAGAAATAAATGTTTGTTGCCTTAGCCACCCGGTCTATGGTAATTTGCCACACATAGCAGCCCAAATTCAGACAGAGGAAATGGAATTTATGGTGCATTGTCGAGGAACAGAGATGCTTGAGAGAAGGAGGCAAGAAAATCATTAAATAATTTTTTAAATAGTAAAAATACTAAATTATAAAATATGGAGGCAAGGGGGAACCTTACTGTGTTGGGAGAAATACTGAGTGAAAAATAGTCTTGGAAAACTTGGAATAATGATTCAATTTTTTTAACTGCAGGACTTTGCAGGGCCTTTATTGTTATTAATTATATCTTTCCCCAAGGGGACGTAGATAATACATCTTTACCCAAATGCAACTGGGAAATGTCAGCTAGTGAAGGAGCACAATTAGAACAGTGATTGAGAAGCCAGAAGAGGTATTTTGTGGCTCTGCCGTGGAGAATTTGAACCAGTGTATGACTTCTGCATTTACTGTGATCGGCAATGTGAATCCAATAATTGGGATCTACTTCTGCATCTGTGAGGATGGAGGCGGGACCTAAATTGAACTTTCTGTTTATCATCTGAGACTGAGAGAATCGTTCTGAGCTAGTAGAAAATTTATTCTCTTTGAGGTGGGAGCAAGGAGGACAGATTTTCATTCACAAATTAACCACATGTAGAGAGATTCTTACTATCTGGTTAAAATCGAAAGAAATGTGAAATATATCCCAGCTCTTAAATGTACCTTATTTTGGAAATGCCTCAGATTATCCTGAGATGAAATGTTCCGTATTTTTCATTTATTATGTCTGGAGTTCCTAATATATTCTGGAGGGTTGCAGTGAGAGAGAAAGAAGTAGAAAGAGCAACAATAAGGATCATTAAAAACTTTTGGATTGAATATGCTTTGGATTAGTTTCATTGTTCAGATAATCCAGTTAATTGCAGCAGCTATGGTTTTTATTTTCTGTGTGCAGGAGTCCAGTCACGTTTTAGACTCAGTTTCTGTGGCACTTAGTTAATTGCACGTAGAGCTGAGCATCCTAGTACAAGTCACATAATGCCTTGAAACTTTCCCTTAACCGTATTTTCTGGGGCCAAAGACAATTGGACTACTGTGGAGTTAAATGCTGTAAATTACTGTGTTCCTCAAACCCTTTCCAGCTCCTGCAGTGAATACTGGAGGTATTGTAACTGTATGTGAACTTGAACGAAGACCAGTGGAAGGTCAAAATAGAGCCTTCTTGAATGGAGTTGCAAATTCTTCCTCTGGCAAATAAGAGTAAAGGGAAATGTCACCCGTTTGTTGCTTTTTATGGTCATGAAGAAGGAAAAATCCCCAAAGCTTATGATTCCTTTGCTATGAGCTGACCAGCTGGCTTATTTCGGCCTCGGATAAGAAGTTGAGAAGCACACTGATTTATTTTTTCCTTGAGTCTGATCAAAGCAAATAACTGTATCCTGGGATTGTAACTAAGCTAAAGTTTTAAGCAAGTCGCTTCTTTGAAAACTTAAAAATTGAAGTAGGGCTGTTCTTGTGAGATTACTTTAGGCCATTTAAGCAGGAGCATCTCAATCTAGGCATAAAGGAGTGAGTCCTGCCTCTTAATAAATATTTACTGATACTGTGTTTATTTTAAAAATGAGCTTATGTATAAAAATAAATTTAATAAATCCACGCGCTGACTCTTTCTTTCAGTGCAACTTTCTGTGCTTACAGAAAGCATAACCTTTGTGGGAAAGAGGGGAGACTGGTCCCAGTTTCGTGCTCTGTCCATGTCTGAGGGCTCCTCACACAGTTATTTTAGCGCGTGTTTCTGGGTTGATGACAAGGATGAAACCTGTAGGTGATGAACTAACGCATGAGCCTTCAGGGTCAGGTACCTACAGAAATATAAAAGAGCAAAAATAGAGTCCCGTCTCTCACTGACTGTCAGCTCACTGACTTTGTCGGGTTTGAGGATCCAGACAGTTTGGGGGCTCTTGTACCTGCTTTTTCCTGTCTTACCGGTTGCTCATAACTTCTGTGAGGTGGGTGGTATCAGCTCCCTTTAAAAAAGGAGCCACCGAAGTGAACATTTACGGAGCTTTGGATGCACTATTGCAATACAAGGGGGCAAGCTGCCCTGGTTTGGTCAGCTCCCAGGCTCGGGGCTGGTGGGAAGGAGACCACTGCCGTGGGAAACAGGCCATGGCTGTGATGCTGAGAAGACGGCTTGTGTTCACCTCTCACACCCTCGGCAGCACCTCTGATCCCAGTGCACCCCGCTCTCTAGGTGTTTTAGGATGCATCCCTCTACCTACTGTCAAGTGAATGGCAACTGATTCATCTTTGTGGACCAACCGGTCATTTCAGAGCCACCCCCACTTTTCCCATCCCACCAGGGTGGGGAAACAGCCGATGCCAGGCTGTGAGAGCTCCTTGGGTTTAGAGGCAAATCACAGAGCTCATGTTTTCCCTTTCATTTGCGTGTGACTGAATGCCAGGCATCTACAATCTCCATCTTCTCCCTTCCCGTTTTGCTCTGACCTCCCAGTGCATCATCCGTCCTACAGTACTGGCATAAACCCCATTCCATTCTAAAGACATTTCCTCCCTAAGGGTCATTCCAGCTGATTTGCCAGCCCAGGTCAAGGCTTTGTCCTTAGGAGATACTGTCCTCAACCAGGTTTTTTAATACTCAGTTATATCCATCAAGTTTCAGTCCCACATATGCCTCTGTGTATTGGACAAGTTTGCTCCCAGAACAGTGTTTCTTCTGTCCCCTTTGCCTGCATCCTCTTCCCATAGAGAACTCCCTTCTGGTACCTTGAGCATCTTGTTCCTCCCTTCACTTACCAACATCCACGCCCTCATGAAGTTCTGTGGGTTCTAGATCTGCTTGATCTGTCTAGTCTTCAAATTAGTCTTCCTGCTTCTGGCCATCTTCCTCTGTGTATGACTCCTTTAGAGATGTAGGGAGTTGCATAGTGGGAGCACCTGGAATCCTGTGATCTGAGAGGCCCTCTGCGTGCAGGTGTGCCTGTCCCTCTGGAAGTTTCCTCTTTGCCGCTAGTCTCACACCTGGGTCTGTTTTAGCCTTCATTCCCCAAGGTGCACCTTGAGGGTTGAGAGAGAAGATAAAAATCAGTGGCTTTTTACATGCTTTCTTTTGCTCTTCCATTTTTTTTTCCATTCCGTCAGTGAATGTAGCAATAAAGCGAAGCTCTTTTATTGCCTTTGTTTGATTTTAAATACTTTTCCATGTCGTGCAGTAACATGGCCTCAGAGAAATGTCTACGTAACTGAGGTCAGTTTTCTAACACCGTGGGCACCCTGAGATCTACACACAGCCTGTGGCATCTTGATCATATTTGTATAAAAACATAGTTTGGGCTATAAATTCATTCATTCTTGGGTTAGTTTTTATTTGGGGGATTCTGTCTAAAGCAGAAACATGGCCAATTGACTTACAAAGCTCAAGCATTTGATTTATTGGCATTTTCATTTTCAACAAGCAGATATCTGGTATGAATTAAAGTTTAGAAATTCTTTGTTTTCCTTTTCCTCTCCCCACCTCAAAAAAAAAAAAAAAAAAAAAGAAAAGAAAAGAAAAAAGAAAATCTCTAAAGCCTTTTATAATTTCTGTCCTAAAACAGCCTAAACCGTTCTCTGTCAGGACTATTTCCCAGGTGAACACTATGCCAAGGGTAGCCCAGCCCCTCCTGCACTGCAGTTTTTTGTTTGTTTGTTACGGCAGGAAAATTATTACATCCTTCTTGGGCTTTCTCTCACTCAGACCTTTTTGAGTTGCATCCATGCAAAGCTGGTCCTTGGGGCATCCATTCAACAAATATTAACTCCTGTCTGTTGGTATTTCTTCAGCCATTTTTGCTCCGCAAACTCTTGGGAGATATCTTGTGCCTCTGCTTGTCTCCCCTTACACCTACGAGCTGTTAAATCCTGAAACTGTCCATCTCTTCACCAGGGACACCCTTTTGCTTTTCTGCCGCTTCAAGCTGAGCCCACCCACCTCAATTCTGTACCTTCCCGGTTGGTGCAGCCTCCAGCTTGGGGCAAGTGGAGAGGAGGCTGTTGTATGAGAAAAGCTGATGATATGCAGAAGGGATTGAATGAAAGAGAGGAAGGGAATGGAGAACAGCAGCTCGGAGGATGGTCCCACAGTCCTCCCAAGATGAGAGCTTGAGCAGGGTGTGGTCCTGGAAGGAGGCTGACATGCCTTGGGGACAATAAACAAAAGC
The DNA here is from genome assembly GCF_036321535.1 of Camelus dromedarius. Lineage (NCBI taxonomy): Eukaryota > Metazoa > Chordata > Mammalia > Artiodactyla > Camelidae > Camelus > Camelus dromedarius. The sequence continues at coordinate 13,595,079 of NC_087441.1, read as the reverse complement.
CTATTAGGCTCTAAAATATTTGCTTAAAGCAGTTTATAACTTTTGCTTGCTTGCATCATAAAAGACTAAGATCTATATGTAATGCAAAATTCTAGGTGGCTCTTTGCCAATAAATTCTACATCAACATAGCAGGATATGCAAATACACGTTAAAGATAGATTTTTATATAATATAAATATGTATGAAATATTTCTGGTTAAAAGTAAATTCAGCTTCAAAGATCTCATTTCTATGGATGATACAGACCGAATTTAAGTCAGTAAGAAAATAGAATTTGTAGTAAGCGCTTATGTTTTAGGGACAAAGTTAAATTTGTATATGCAAATTAAAGCATCCTTTTCTTTTTGCAAGAGTTTTATTGATATCTAATTCACATAACATACAGTTCACTCATTTAAAGTGTACAGTTCAATGGTTTTTAGTAATCAAAACATTCTTTATTGAAAAATGGTATCATTGAACAACTGGAAACAGGTGAAACTTGTTAACTGACCTGACTTAGGTTCTTACAGTTGCTTATGACTTTCCCTTCATGAAGGAATCCAGTTGGCCCCTTCTAAAAAATTTTTGAAAGTAACGGAAGGGAACTTCTTTTACTTTCTTGAACTTTAGTCACTGTCGGAATTTCATGACCTATTAAATCAGTTAGCTAAACTAACTTCAATCCAGCAGATTAAAAATATAGCAGAAGAAAATGAACTGAAAAAATATAGCAGAAGACAATAAATGTGAATATATTAACTTTAACTGGAGAAGGGACCACTTCGTTTAAATTCAGGTTTTTAAAATTCAAGAATAATAATGCTTGTTAAAAATGTAACAGTACATACAGAAGTCTCCTTACCCATCCGTCCCCAAGACAGTCTCCCTTATCAGAAGGAACCACAGATAATGGTGATTATAACATCCTTCCTGGCCTAGAATGGATTCATCAACAAATGTGTGAGGAAAAAAAAATGGTGATCATTGGGGTCAGCTTAGGTTCACTTAGGAATAATCAAATTTATTTAATTTTCTTTTTTCTTTTCTTGGTTTTTTATTGTGATAGAGGTTGTCCAGTTCCTGGACTGTAAGATTTTGGGGAAATGGATGATGGAGAGTGTGGATTTCACGAGAGGTCTGACAAAATTGACTAGTTCAGTAACTCTCCTTAAATGTGATCTGGTGAAACATACAGTTGAATAAACATAATTGACCAGTTAGCCTAAAGAGTGAGTTAATATTTTATCAGCTTGCATCAGAAGTGAAGACAGAGGTCTCAAATTGACAAAAAATAAAAAAGGTAGACTGGAAAGCAAATGCTGGATTATGTCTTTTTTTCAAACATAGGTATGGTTGATATGCTTTGGGATAAAGAGGAAAGCCAGTTTAGCTCCGCCCACTAGAGCAGGCCGACCCAAGGCAAGCAGTGTAGACAGAGAGAGGTATTGGATCTGTGGAAGGCGGGGTGGGGGGAGGGGAGGAGGGTGGATAGAAGAAAAACACCCTGATGAAATTGCATCAATTCCCATGCTTAAAAAAAAAAACAAAAACAAACTGTGGAGCAATTTGGCAACCGTATAACCGTATGAGTGTTCACATCCTTTGTTCTAGTGCACTTAATTCTGAAAATTCAGCAAATAGATAATATCAGGGAAGGTAAATTAAGTTTCATAAAATGTGTGTTACAAATGTTTATCACTGTCTTATTTAAGATATTTAAAGATCGGTGTAAGTGAATTACGTGTGGTACATATACTTGATCCTTTGTCATTAAGGGACACATGAGGAGAATTTGTAGCAACTTGAGAAAATGGTTATGGTTTAAAAATGGGGGAAATAAGCAGAACTGTCCTCCACAACAGCAGTTATATGGAAAGTATATGCATGTGGTTAAAAGTTGAGAGGAGCACGTGAAAATGAAGAAGTGTTAGAATGGCAGTGTGTTAGATTGTGTCAACTTTTAAAGCTCTCTTTAATATGTTGCTTTTTAAGCTTATTGAGAAACCAGCAGAGAGATCAACGTGGAAGAGAATTCAGCATGAAAAAAGATCTAGTTTAAAAGCTAAAAGGAAGTAAAACGCTAGGGGGCTGATTGATTTTCTGTTGACTATAATACAAAATGAGAGAAAGGGGCTAATAAATACAGAGCATTTTGAAATACACTCTTACGCTGTATTAATAGAAATACTGTACTGTGGTTTGCCCAGGTCAGTGGCCATCTGGAGTATTGTACTTAGTCCTCAGGGTCAGATTTTAGTGCCAGATATTGCTACGTTAAAGTCAGAAGTGTAGATTTTGGTCTTTAAAAGACTCATGAACATTTTCAGGTCCTTGAGAGACAGTCGTCACAGCAGAATTCACAAAACCCTGGTGAACAGAGAGAACGTGGGGCTTGGAGTAGGGTTATTTTGCAAAGGGTGATCTTCAGAATGCCAGCCACGTATACTGGGACAAGTTTTGCAAAGTAAGTTACAGGTTTGTAGGACAAAGGACCTGATTTTGTGTCGATAGCCATTGTACACCATTTTGGATCTGTTATCAGGGCCTGTTAAATGTCTAGAATGCAACCATGGAAGGACACCATAGCTGTTCTCACGAGTTGGCAAGTTAGTGTCAGTGTTAATTAACGAGGCTTTTTCATAGGGATAATGGCAAGAACTTACAGTGTGAGGTTGCGAGGAAGGTGTAGGTTGTGGTTTCTTTTCAGTGGCAGCTAAGACAGTTCAAAGGCAAAGTCTCCAGATTTCCAATTTTTTCTGTTGCCATTGGGCTCCCTGACTTTCTTCAGCTACTGCAGATGGAGAGAGCTCAGTGATCATCCTTGAGCCCTCCTCAGCTTCTCTGACTCCTGCACACACTCACTGGGCATCACCTTCCTGCCTGACAGATGCTACCTGTGCCCCCCCAAGACCCACTTTATGTTTTTCTTTCCTACTAAGAGAGATCTGGGGACCTTCATATGAGACCAAGCAAGTCACCATTATTAAAACAATGGGACATGTTCTCAAGTATGTGTATTTAAAACAAAAATAAAACTTTGGCAGCTATATACCTAACTAAATTTAGTCTAAATCTGTCAATATTGATCTTTTTGCTTACAAGAGACAGTATGACATCTAATCAAATACCTACATTATATGAAAACTTTTGTGCAGTGTTTCAATTTTGGAACAGACCTGTGTTAATAATTTGCCAGGTATTTGACCCACTTTCAAACCCTTGTTTTAATATTATGGAAATAAAATTAGAACAGGGGGCATATGAGAGTTTAGGGTAATATAAATTCCATGTTAAGAAAGCTGGGAGGAAGCTGCCCCCAACACCAGGTGTGGGAAACATTTAATGTCTAATGACTAAATCTCATCACCAAGATGAAAGATGTTCAAGCTTAGGTGAATCTTTTTCATAAAAGATTTCTGTGGACATATGAATAGAGACACTACAAATGGCTCTTCTTAGATTTTAGCTGTCTTTTTAAAGATGACTGTAACCTGTCAGTCAGCCCATTCAAAGATGGATGCCAAAAGGTCGCCTGAGTTTAAGATTTTTTTTTTTAAGGTTTCTAAATCCTTCCTAAATTTTTAAAATTTAGTGCAGAGTATCTTTTGATAGCACTTTAGACTTGTTTGTCATCCTGTTCAGTCCTCCCTCCAAATTTAGTGTTTATTTCTATCCTAAGAACTTGCCAAAACATCTGGGGAGACTTTCATAGTTAGAACGTATTTTATTTCCTTTGGGAATCAACACTACTTAAATCTGATTTGTCGTGACATTTTCCTGTTGCTCAAGAAGCACTGTAGATCTTATTTGTGATTAGTGGGAAATGAACAGATATATTTACTCCAGGAAGATATCTGTGAGTGACTTTCCCTCTGAGGTATTTCCTAGTCTCAGTTTCTGGAAGACTGTTAATTGTTCCAGGTTTTTAAAATAACAGCTTTATTAAGAAGTAATTCACATACCTACAGTTTACAATAAAGTGTATAATTTACAATTAGAGTGTACAATTCAGTGGGGTTTTTTTTTAGTACATTCATAGTGCTAGTACATTTAGCATCACAACAGTCAATTTTAGAACATTTTGATCCCCCAGAGCGACACTGTACCATGAGCAGCCGTTCCCCATTTCTCCTTCCCCCTAGTCCCTGGTAACCACTAATCTCCTTTCTATCTATAAAGATTTGTCTATTCTGGACATTTCGTATAAATGGACTCTCGTAGTATGTGACCTTGTATGTCTGGCCTTTTTCACATAGTGTAGTGTTTGCAAGGTCCATCCATGTTGTAACATGTATCAGTACTTCATTTCCTTTTATTTCCAAATAATATTGGATTGTGTGGATATACTCTGCATTTTATTTATCCATGAATCAGTTGATGGACATTTGGGTTGTTTCCACTTTTTGGCTATTATAAATAATACTGCCTTGAACATTAGTGTACAAGTTTTTGCCTAGACATATGTTTTCAGAATATTTGCCTAGGAGCAGAATTGCTGGATTGTATGTTAACTCTACATTTAACCTTTTGAGGAATTAGCAGACTGATTTCCAAAGCAGCTGCACCATTTTACTTCCCCACCAGCAGTCTAAAGGGTTTCTAATTTCTCCACATCTTCCCCGACATTCATTATCTGTCCCCATGACTACAGTCATCCAAGTGGATGTGAAGTGGTATCCTGTTGTGGTTTTGATTTGCATTTTCCTGATGGCTGGTGGTGTTGATCCAGTTTGTTTTTGGCGAACTAAATATCTGATATTCTTTTTTTTTCCAAATTGAAGTATAGTTGGTTTACAATGTTGTGTTAATTTCTGTGTGCAGCATAGTGATTCATTTATACATATATAGATTATATTTCTTTTCATAATCTTTTTCATTATAGGCTATTACAAGATATTGAATATAGTTCCCTGTGCTAAAAAGTATAAACTTGCTGTTTACCTATTTTATATATAGTAGTTTATATCTGCAAATCCCAAATTCCCAATTTATCCATCCACACCTCCCTTCCCCTCTGGTAACCATAAGTCTGTGAGTCTCTTTCTGTTTTGTAAATAAGTTCATTTGTGCCCTTTTTTAGATTCCACATAAAAGTGATGTCATATAGTATTTTTCTTTCTCTTTCTAGCTTAGTATGACAATCTCCAGGTCTATCCATGTTGCTGCAAATGGCATTATTTTATTCTTTTTTATGGCTGAGTAGTGTTCCAGTGTATACATATACTACAACTTATTTATCCAGTCATCTGTTGAAGAACATTTAGGTTGTTTCCATGTCTTTGCTATTGTGTACAGTGTAGCTATGAATATTGAGGTACATGTATCTTTTCAAATTTAGAGTTTCCTCCAGATATACGTCCAGGAGTGGGATTGTTGGATCATATCATAAGTCTATTTTTAGTTTTTTAAGGAATCTCCATACTGTTTTCCATAGTAGCTGCACCAAATTACATTCCCACCAACAGTGTAGGAGAGTTCTCTTTTCTTCACATCCTCTCCAGCATTTATCATTTGTAGACTTTTTAAATGATGCCATTCCAACTGGTGTGAGGTGATACCTCATTGTAATTTTGATTTGCATTTCTGTGATAAATACGCTATTGAGAATTTTTTCATGTGCCTATTGGCCATTTGTATGTCTTCATTGGAGGTATATTTGTTTAGGTCTTCTGCCCATTTTTGATTTGGGTTGTTTTTTGTTGTTCTTATTGAGTTGTATGAGCTGTTTGTATATTCTGAAAATTAAGCCTTTGTCAGTCACATCATTTGTAGATATTTTCTCCCTTTCTGTTGGCTGTCTTGTTTTGTTTATGGTTTCCTTTGCTGTGCAAAAGCTTATAAGTTTAATTAGGTCCCATTTGTTTATTTTCGCTTGTACTTCTATTGCCTCGGTAGACTGCCCTAGGAAAATGTATCTGGTATTCTTACACATCCACTCCAAGTAAAGCTAAAAATTAAAGATGCCTTCTGAAATGAGTGTGTATACAACAAACAGCTCAAAGGATCCAAGAATACATGCATTGTGCACCTTTGGCAATTAAAGCGTATGCATTTCTGGCTTCTGAAAAATGGCTCTTAAAATCCTGACTTAATAGGTAAGAAATACTCTTTCTAGATGGGGGAGTTGCTAGAATAATAAAATGTTTCCATGATGAGGAGGCAGTGAGAATTCTGTTGGTTAAATATATTTCTCACCAAATACACAGAAACAGTTTTTTCTATAAAATTCACCAGGCATCCACATTTACCAGATTTGCTTTCCTTCTCTTGTTTGTATCCTTTTCTACAGTTGTTGAACTCTTCCAGACAACAAAATACTTCACTCCTAAAGAGCTTTGTACTGTCTCCTAAAAATAAATTCCTGCCGTCTTCTGTTTAACCGCAGTATCATTATCACATTTGAGAAATTTAACATAAATTTAATGACATCATCTAATAGAGTCCACATTCGAACTCTTGCTATTCCTTAAATGTGTTTTATACCTGCATTTAAAAAAATTGGATCCAGGATCTAATCAAAGTTTCCAAATTGCATTCAGTTATGTTTCTTTTAATCTCTCAAGCTAGACACCTTTCTGGCCTTTTTGCTTTTTTGTGGGATTTATTATCATGAAGAGCCCTGGCTAGTTCCTTGGACAGTAGAATAGTCAGATTTGTTTTTGTATGATTAGATTCTGGCTGAACGTTCTTAGCAAGAATGTATGTATGTGATACTGAGTACTTACTATTACATCACAGTGGGAGTCATAGCTGCCCCATTATATGTGATGCTGAGTTTGAGTTTGATTAAGGTTCCCCACCATATCTCTTCATTAGAAGGTATGCTTTTCCCTATGAGATAATATGAGAGTTTAACGCTGATTATTCTGTTGCCAAACAATGTTTTAGCTTCCATTGATGATCCTCGCTGAATCACCTTGGGGGATGCAAAATGGTAATGTTCTCATCCATCATTCTTTCTACATTTCTACATCTGGCATTCTTCTGTAGAGAAGAGCTTTTCCTTTTTTTTTTTTTTTTTTTCCCTTTTTGCCTTCTTCTCTCCCTTTGTTTTCCCCTTAAAGTTAAAAAAAAATTCCCCAATAGTAATGTTATGAGCATATTTCCTTTTCTTTCCCTGTGGGGCAGGCAATTAGGTTTATTTATTTATTTTTTAGAGGAGATACTGGGGATTGAACCCAGGACCTTGTGCATGGTAAGCATGTGCTCTACCACTTGAACTATACCCTCCCCCAGCTATTTCCAATTTTTATTTCAAACTTACCATACGGAAGGGAGACCTCTAGCAGGCCAATTCAAAGACTCTTCTTGTTAGGGACATTTAATACAACAAGAGAATGGTTAGGTAATTATTGTTAGACTGGTTAAAAGAATGGGATCAAGGTGGTTGTCACCCCCTGAGGGTCACTTGCGTGTGAGTGGTGATGTTGGGGGAGCAGGGATGGGAAAGGTGGCAGGGAAGCAGTTGAATAGAATAATCAGTCTTAATTTCATTAGAGTGGATCAGAAATCTTTTGTCAGAAATGTTCATTTATTTTTTCCCTGAAGGAAGTTGTAAATTATAAAACAAAACAATAAAAGTTCTGTGCATGACCAGTAAGGATCTCTACACATTATAAATATGGAAATTAGAAATTATAGAAAGATTAAAAAATAGCAGAGGGAAAAAATGGAAATTCCAGGTTCACAGCCATTATCTCTTTTGCATATTCTTCGAAAAAAGGAATGCTTGGTGCTGTGTCATAATTTTATAGCTTTCTAACTTCACAGAAAGAAAAAAAAAAACAACCTCACAAACTCAGGTCCATAGAAACAGTGGAAAATGGTGGTAAGAATTCTAAGCCAGTTCTCATAAACCTGTTTGGTCCATATGTAGTCAAGCGATGATGCTGGCAGGTCGCCCTAACCGCCCTTTTGAGCGTCGCAGTGAGGGTACCTAAACCATCCTTACCTTGCTGGGCCTGGAAGACGCTGGTGAGGGCAGCGGTTTCACATATGAGAGAACTTAGAACTGCATAGTGTCCCTCGTGTCAAATCTGAGGTTTCCTGAGTTCAGGATGTTGAGTAACCCTTGAAGAATGATGTCCATTTTATCAGAATACTTTATATGTTTTATATTGATTTAGTAATCTGAATGTTAAAATCAAGAAATCTTTTACGATGACTATCACTGGAGGGAGAAAGGTTTTCATTATTTTCCTGCCATCGGTCTCAAAAAGATCACCTGCATTTTGTTGTCTGCCTGCAAGTTGTGCGTTTGTATTTTCCACTCCAGTGTGGGATCACAGAAGGGCTGCTTCTTTCTTATTTTTGTTGAGTGACTTTATCCAGATTAAACCAATAGAATGGCTCATTGACTTGGAAAGCTCTTCTAATTATCTGGACATCTAGACTGGGCTTATAAGTGTTTAACATTCATCTTTGCAGAAAGAAAATAGCTAGTGAAGGCTAAAAATTAGATTGAACATAATTATTAATCAATGACACCCCTGACCATTTGTCTTGGTCTAACAAATTGATCAGACTGAAATTTTGTGTATAAATGCCATGATGGCTGTGTTGAGCCTAAAGAGGCCTTGAAATCCAATTTTCTGTGTAGAACAACGAATCTTGTTTGTTTGTTTTTTTTCCCAAACCTTCCCTGTTCCCCGAACACTTTTTAAAATCTTGCACAAAATTTAAATGTAGTGAAGCTACAGCTGTAACAATTCATTTTCATAGCCTGGTGTTCTGGTGGTTAGTCATTGTTGCAGAAGCTTGCTAGTAGAGCCAAGAAGGAATTGAAAATGTAAATTTCTTCCTCCAAGTGTTTGTTTCATGTTTGAAAGTATTAAGACATTTTCATAGGTGCCAATGCCTTGGATTGCATGTTTCTCTTCTTGTTTGGGGCTTTAGTGGAACTGAGAAAGGATGGCTTATGAAACCGAGTTAGCTTTGTCAGCAGTCCGGGCTGGAGAAGGTATACAGTTCCCTCCCAGCTCCGGTTCCCTCCGGCTCCAAGCGTGCCTGACAGTCACTGCAGTGCCTCTCCCTGTGGACAGAGCCTCCGGGTGCCTCACACAAAGGGAAGCCAGCAGGGCTGGGCGTGGCTCCAGGAGCACAATGCACCGGGAGATCCAAGATTTGGAGGAACTCATTTTACTTACTTTATTTTACCTTTTTCCCCCTAGGAAATTGCCAGTTGTGTTTTATCACAATCCTATCTTTTTTTTGAAAGCTATAGATAGCCAATCGCTGTGTCTGTCTGTTTTTGTCAATTTACCTCTTTAGTAAGAATACAAGGGATCTGTCCTTTAAAAGATTATCTTTCATGGATTGATGCCAAAAGATTGCCTTTTATTTGGCAGTTTGGAGGTGGAATTCTTTGCGTGTGCATTTCCTCAGGCACATACTCAAGCCATTTTCAACAAATCTTGCTCTTGATCATCTAGTGAACAAGAAAACAAACAAACCCAAAAACAAATACAGCGACTTATAAAATCACGAAGATACAGAAGAAAATGAATCCGTCTTTTCCTAGGGGTAATTACTTCTGCAGCTGTTTCAAGGTGGGTTCTGTACACGGGGGCTCCAGATTTCCACTGGAGCAGATGGAGATGTTGAGCAAATGTCTGAGCAGTTATTAATCGATGGGGCTGCAAGAACCATTTGTCAGTTATAAATGTTACATAGACGGGAATGCTTTACTCAGCAATGTGTATGTTCCTAATTTAAGAGAAAGCCTGGATTTTCTCTTTGCGGGTGGTGCTCCTAAGATAACCACATCCAGACAGATAAAACTCATTTTCTGGATCTACTCCTCTTTAAGAAGAGTTTTTAAAATGCAAAATGGATGCAAAGAGGACATGGCATATAGCTTCTAAGTGTCTAGATGCTTACGACAGGACAGCTTTGTAGAACTGAAATAGTTTGAAAACATCCTTGTTAAATTTCTTTAACTCAAAATTTGATGCTTGATAAGTAATAGACGTTCAATAGGTATTTATTGAATGAGTTTAACTCTTAGGTCTTGAAAGTAACCAGTTTCCTTAATAAAATGAGGCTTAACCTGCAAGCAGATTATTGCCTACTTAAGCATTTTCTTCAGTGTACTGTATTTTAACAGGGCTATAAATCCCACGTCCTTTTCAGCTTTTCCCTTCTGTTCTTTTTGAACAGATATAAAAGGCATTTTAAATGCTAGTAAGAATATGCAGAGGAACAGATTTTAGGAGTAATGTGTGGGTTTTGTAAGAATTTACTTTTTTCAACTGTATTGGTTCACTTGGCACTGGTGTTTTTCCTAATATTAAATAAAGCATTAATCATTGGAATATAGGAGACATATTAAGCCTTCCCTTTTCAGTTCCTTAGGGAATAGCTAATAAGGGTGAGTGTGTGTGTGTGTGCGTGTGCGTGTGTGTTTCTAGGAGGGAAGAAGCATTTCTCTTATAGCTGTGAAAGGGGGGTCATAGACGCTGTCCCTCTTTCATATTTCATTTAAAATCTACAATGATGAAAATGTATCACCTCGGATAGTATTTGAAAAGTTCATGAATTAATTTCATACTAATTTCCATGTCGAAGGTAACCTTGGGGCCTATGATGTGTGAATATGGATAGACTCACGATGAGGGAGAATGCAAGTGCCATTTATTGTTAGCAAAGAAACATCATAAATCCGGTTGGACTCCGGGTCTAGGAGAAGTCCAGTCCTTGTACACACTGGTGTTGGAGATCATGTGTCTCTGCGGTGACGTTACGGTGCTGCAGTTACACCAGTAAGATCATTAGGATAGTGTCTGCTTCATGACTTAGCTTAGGGCCATGAGCTTAGAAGTGTTGGTCATGAAAACTTACCTCGTTGCTATCTTCTAACGTTCCCTGAAGAAATTTTTAAACAAACAGTGGTAGTGGATGTAAAGGAATTTTGAAGTTGAGAACAGCAAACCTTGAGCGTCTTACAGGCTGTATGCTTCAGTGGCCTAGAGTGTGCACATCCAAGATGTTGTTCTAACGCTTGGGAAGGCGTGTTATTATTCTAGTGTTTTAAAAGATTGTATTCCCTGGTAGTATCTTATTAAAATATTATCTTAAAAAAAAGTAGAGATAGAGAGGGAGATAGGAACAGTGGCCCGGAAGCTGAGAATTTTTTAGTGTGGTTTCTATTCCGAATGAGGTCTGTGACCTTGGACAAATAGCATTCTTCCAGGGCTTGGTTCTCAGCAGCATAATGGAGAGACTGTTGTAGATGATCTTGGAGAGGAACACTTCAGGCCCTAATGTTTCATAGTTGTAGTCTGTCTCCTTCCTTCTTAAAAATATTATAATATCAGGAGGGTTAGCTCAGTGGTAAGCCTGTGCTTAGCATGCATGAATGAAGTCTTGGGTTCATTAAAGAAATTAGTAAGTAAATAAAGGAAACTAACCACCTCTCCCTCCCAAAACAAACAACAAATACCCAATACTATAATATCAGATACTTTACAAAATAATCAGAACACTCCCATCCACCCCCATTTTGGCATATGCATTTTAAATTTGGATCTATTTAATCCATAATTTAAGGTTCCAAGTGTACGAATTTTTATTGAGCTGCAGTTAGCTTGAAAGACTCCCATTTTGCTTTCCCTTGTAGAATTCCTTGTGTTTCCATGTCATTTAAAAAAATTATTACAGTTAAGGAAGTCGTTCTTTTTATTTGCCAGTGAACACGCTGACAGCTGATTTTCATTCTGCAGAGAGTGGCTTTGATTCTGTGCCCCCCTTCTGTTGTTTCCTTGGGGTAGCCTTCCAGGTTTCATTACCAGTGGAAAGAGCAGGTGTTTTGTCGTCAAGATAAGGACACAGCATTGTAAACTGACTATACCTCAATTAAAAAAAAAAGATATGGATTTGAATCTCCCGTCTGCCACTTACTCAAGATTTGTCTTGGTTGTTAAGAGTATACTTTCACAAGTGATGCTAATTTTGATGCCACTGGGGGGAAAAAATGTCCTCAGATTTTCCTGCCACATCACTGGTATTGGGAGAGTTTACTTTGACAGATGAAGGATGGTATCTTAAATTTGCTTTGGGTTTTGCATTCCTTTACTTTATTGGAGCAGATGGATGTATTTCCATGTGTCGATTCTCTGATTTAATTTCGTGTTAGGAACAGTATTCGTGGCCCATTTTATCTATTGGGGCCGTAGTATATGCTTCGAAGCTCATGGTTTATATTTTCACATTTGCACGCAGTCCTTCAACGAACAATTTTTTTCCAAATTTTTTTTTAGTGAGTTAAGTTACTGAAAGTGTCTTCCCTTCGAAGTTTCCTACACATAGGAATCGGATTTCCAGGCCAAGACCCTAGACCTGACTTAACCCATTTTGTCCTGATGATACCAGAGAATTTTAAGTCTGGGGTTTTGTGAGTAAAGCATTCTGTGTACAGTTAGAACCCAGTTTCCTGTGGTTCCTAACTTTTCTTCACACAGTGTGTTTACTATGTTCCAGGGGTTGTTGCAGGCACTTAACAAATATTAAGTCATGTAATTCTCTCAAAACCCTTTTGAGGTGTAGGTACTCTTAGCCCCATTTTACAGACAAGGAAACTGAGGCTTGGGCTGACTAGTGACGCGGCTTGCCTAAGGCCACCCAGCTCCAGAGAGTGGAGTCTGGGTTGGAATCCTGGACGTCTGGCTCCCAAACACTGTGCTCTTCACCCCACTGGGCTGACTCTAACGGAGCAGGCTGGGTTTTTCCCTTTAGGTCTTGGATTGGTCAGAACCCCGATTTGGTGCTCCTATGGACCCACCCCTAACGTCTGCAGGGCCCAGGGCAAGAATACAAATGTAGACACATGTACCACGTGTCAAGATATTTTAAAACTACTAATCAAGCTAATACATTACTAAATGAAACGCCGTATCCTCTTATCTTGGCAAAGAAACCTCCACGAAATGATCTCAAAGGCCAGATCTGAGGTTAGAATTCTTAGACCCCCTAGACCTTTCCTGCTAGAAAGTGGTGATGCAGGCAGGGTCGGCCTCCAGCCTGCCCTCTTCCCACTCCTGGCTGCCCTTGAGGGGCAGGGCCTTCAGCACAGGGATGTGACTGTCCACCTGCTGTCCAACTCTGTTCTACCCTCCAACATCCACCACAACAAACACCCTGTGGCCGGCCCTCTGGCCTTGGGGTGCGCTGGCAACTCCACAATCTTGAGTCCCAGGGCAAGGGGGATGGTCACCTCAGGTAGGTTTTTCCTCTAGGCTCCTGTAGGGGGAAGGGAAGGGCCCGAAGAGGGCCGGGATTCTCTAAAGTGAGAGGCTCTCTGGCCTGGGGCCGGTGGTGTCGTCATGGCTCCTAAGGATTCTTTGATGTCATCGATTTTTCCTGTTTGCCTCTTGTCTGTTGACTTGATCCATTCCCTGCTGTCTACCTCCAGCTTTTGTTCAAGCTAGTCACACCTGAATTCAGTAATTATTTACCTAAGAAGTATTATATGAAAGGTGCTGGGTGTGTCCCCACCCTCTTGGAGTTTAGATTTTTTATCTTGGCTTAGCCCTTGAAAGCTTCCCACAGCATAGCCTGCGTTGTGCAAAGGTTCAGAGGTGACTGGTGACAAACGCTGAGAATTTCTTCCTGGTTAGCCCAGAACGGAGGCCTTAGGGAAGAGGGCAGTGGGAGATCACGGAAAAGTGGAGGCTCTTAGATAAGGAGGCTGGGGAGTTACACCTTAAGACTAAAGGAGACCAGCATGGCAGATTGAGTCAGAGAGCTACCCAGAGTCGGGGAGATCAGCTCTTAGGATATCGCGTTAAATCAGACGTGAAACCTTGAAGCCTGAGCTAGGGCAGGAGTCAAGGGATGGGTATAGACAGCCCTGAAGACATCAGAAATGATGGCACTTAATGGAACATGGACAAGGGGGTGGATGAGAAACAGAAAAGCCCCAGACGATCCCCAAGTTTCTAGGCTCTCACACCTGAGATACTATTCCTCTCCTGAGAAAAAAGCAGTATCAAGAAAAGACATGACTGAACTGCTGGCTGGCGAAATAGAGGGAAAGGGTAGCAAAAACAATGATTTTGATTTGTTCTTCGTAATACTGATAATAGCTAATGTTAACTGAGTGAGTGCTATGTGTCAGGCGCTGTCCTAAGCACTTTGTACACATAAACTCGTAAATCCTCTTTCTACCAGTGCGGAGACAGGCACCTAGAGATTCAGGAACCATGCAGCTAGGGCCTCTGGTCAAGACTAGGTATTCTGGCTCAGAGAATGTGTGTGTGTGTGTGTGTGTGTGTGTGTGTGTGTGTGTGTGTGTGTGTGTGTGTGTTGTGAGAGAGAGAGAGAGAGAGAGAGAGAGAGAGAGAGTCAGTATACAGAAAAGCTTAGGGTTTTAAGCAATGAACAGGGACAAGTGCTTTCCTAAACTCAGGAACTGTCGCTGACATAACCCAGCCTCAAATCTGGCATTTTTCCATTGGCAGGTCCTGTCGACTTCAACTTCAAAATTTGTCTCAGGTTGACCCTTCCCGTCCCCAGGGTCCCCTCCTGCCTCCAGCTCTGCACTGGGTGCAGCGGCAGCCTCCCTGCCTCTCTTCTTGGCCTCCATTCCCATGTCCACTGTGCAGCCAGATGAATGGTTTGGGGGGGTTTCTAGATTTGTTTGCCTAAGGTCCACTTACATCCAGGGAAGCATGCAAATCTGACGTGGATAGCTTGATGGAGTCCCATGATTACCTCTTGCTATGCACAAGTTGTGCCCACCCCTCCCCCGCTGCCAAATTCACATGCCGAAGCCCTGACCCCCCTGAGTGTGGCTGTATTTGGAGAGAAGTAATGGAGGATGAGTGAGGTCACAGAGCAGAGCATGAAAGGATTTGTGTCCTTACAAGGAGGGATACCAGGGGGCGCTCCCCTCGTTCTGACTTTTCCTCCCTCTCACTTCAGCCTATGAGCACACACAGGAAGAAGTGGCCATCTACAAGTTAAGGAGCTGGCCTTCACTGGAAATCAGATTATCTGGGACCTTGATCCTTGGACTCCCCAACCTCCAGAACCATGAGAAATACCTTTCTGTTGTTTAAACCACCCAGTCTGTGTTATTTTGTCATAGCAGCTCGAGCAGACTAATACAGAGACTTTTGCATAGTGAACTTAGGAAGTCTGTCCAGAGACTGCCATGCAACATAGGAGTGTGTAGTGGTCTGAGTTACCAGATTCTGTGACTTTATATTAAGAATAATTACTGTAAAGAACGTAATTCATGAAGCCACAGAGAGGGGAGTCTGTTAGGATCAAATAAGACTGTTCCATCATAAAAACTTGCATATTAAAGCCAAATGTTATCTCCTACTCTCCAGACACAATAACTAGCAACAATTTTATAGGATGTATGCTAACTTAATTGATATAAAAACTTTCCAATCTCAAGACAATTTTCCCCACTATTATATAAATAGATACCGAGTAATATTTTCCTGTCTTGCCAGTGATTCACATTATTGTTTACCATTGAACTAGTTTTTCCTTGTCAGGAGGTGATCACACCCATCAGAGAAAGTGTCATTTCATTCTCTGTGTGTGGCTTTTTCAAACTACTGATTACCAGAGGGCTTCCCATCTTAAATGGAGAATTTATGGAAAAGACAAAAAGAGGTTGTATTTTTAGAAGAATGATGTGCAGGTTTGAGACAAATGAGTATTAAAACAATCAAAAGTTCTTTTTTTTTTTTTTTTAACAGTAACTTCTCCAGTCATAATTTTTTAGGGAAAAAATGTTTCATGCAAAAGGTTGTGGGGGGTGGTTAGTGGATTATGTACAGAAAACAGAAAAATATTCAAAGTATTATGGTTTATCCTTTGGATGAGCTGTAGGGGAGAGGGGAAGTCATTTGGACAGTGCATGTGATGAAAAAGGCCAAATATGTTCTCCAGTTTCTAAGATAACTTTTGTATGCTATGAATTTAAAGCAAATCATTTCATGTAGGTCAGCATTTGGTCCAAAAGGAGCAAAGGCGTTGTGATCATTCACATGTATAATATGGGCATCTTTTGTAGGCTGTAATTTAAAGACGATGAAGAAAGGCAATTTTGAGAGAGGGTCGCTGATGGGACCCTGTTTAGACGCAGCCCTCTTCCCTGGAGAAGCAAACTTGCTGTAGGAATTGCATATAGTTGAAGGGATTTTGTTTGTATTTCAAATAAAGTCAGCAGGGAAGGCTGGCACCTGCCTGCCCAGCTCTCTGTCCTGATACCCAAATAGCTTCTCCCTCGCTGGCTCTCAAGGTTCAAGATCAATGGCAGCATCGGTGAGGCACTTCCCAGAAGCCCTCGTTGCTTCGTGAGGAGCCCCCACCCCTAGTTAGACAAGGGGTTGCTTGCATTTTTAAAAAACAAAACCAAAGGAGCTTTCCCTCTCTAGTCACTCAGATGGGAGCATTGGAGCTATTCTGCCAGCGATTAACGTCTATACTTCCAGAAATCATTTACTTAGCTTCCAGGTCTTTTGCCAAGTGGTTAAGGAATCAGCCACCTCCATTTAGATGCTCATTGTCATTTATTGAAGCACTTGGGGTAAAATAAGCCCCTTTCTACTCTCCGTCTGTCCAGGTCTCCAAGAGGAGTAATTTGTTCCTCTTGACTAAGAGTCCTGAATACGATCTGGTTCAGAGAAGGTTAGAGCTCAGAGCTCAAAGGAGGTCAGGGCTTACATTTTATGGAACAAAATAATCACACAAGAACCAAAACTGCCGCTGTTGACTTGGTCAAGACACCACAGTTGTTGGAGTGACGAAGCCAACCCAGATAGGGGTAAATATATTTTATTAGGTTAAAAAAAAATTAGGAGGGGAGGATATAGCTCAGTGGTAGAGTGCATGCCTAGCATACACAAGGTCTGAGTTCAATCCCCAGCACCTCCATTAAAAATAAATAAATAAATAAATAAACCTAATTACCTCCCCCTACACACAAAAAAAATTAGGAACACACTATTCAAACTGACTTTTCAAACAATAGGTGCTAAAAGTGCTATTCTAAAGTTGGTAGTTATAACTCAGGACGACAGAGATATCCTGAAATATTTAATTCATATTTTTGTTGGGTTTGGGATTCATCTGAATTGCCCCTCACTGCACCCATCCCCATTCAGAATGAAGAACAGTGAGTTTCTCCCAAATTAATGCCTTCTGCCTCCTGAGTCAGGACAGATTCCTTGAGTGTGTTTATGTGGGGAATGAGGCCCACTCTGCATCCCACTGTATTACTGATAAAGCAAAAAAAAAAAAATTAAAGTATTAATGGCATTATTAGATGTTCTCTGTAATAGCTGGCAGCTCTAAAAGCTATTTTGACGGATATAATGTGTGATTTATGAATTAGGTTAATGGGTTCCTTTTTTAATGGGAAATGCACTTGTATAAGATCACTTACTCAAGTAATAATTACATGCCTCCTGTGAGTGCTTTCTCCTCCTAGGCTTGTATTTTTTGCAGGATTTTTTTTTTAACTAGACGTGGGACTTTTTTTTTGAGTTCAGATTAAGAGGCTCAAGCTGATATTCTCCACCCCGAATGCTGAGAGAGAGATGGTTACACGGCTTTAAGTTCCTCTGCAGATTCACGATGATGTTTGGCTAGGCTGTGCATGCATTTTTGATTAGATGATGTTTTTAGAGAGTTTGCTTATATTTTTGTGAATATTGTGACCACTTGTTTGTGCTAGAAGCAGAAATGTGAGGGAACAGATTTGATGGCAAAAAACAACCAAACCAACAAAAAAGCCCTCCAAATACCTTGTAGTAGATGTGGTATTTTCGGGGCTTTGCCAGTGGAAAGGCTCTGTACAATGTCTGCTTCTTTAGAAACACTGTCTCCTTTCCCTCGGGTAGAGTTAGATCCTGATGAGAAAGTGGGTATATGTGCAGTGTAAATATTTGTCTCTCAGAACGACTTCCTTCATACAGCCTAGGCCAGCCTAGAGTTTTCTGGAGAAAGGAAGCTCAGGGCTGTTGAGTATAGATACTGTGGCCAGGATGATTTTATAAGGGGAGGGCAGTGGGGCTGCCCGATGTCACTTTCCCTCGTGTGGTTTTCATAATAGGCTTGCCTTTCAGCTCATTCAAAGCAAAGACTGAGAGATGCTTAATTTGCAGAGATGTCTGCTGGGTAATCTGGATTGTGACTCTCCACTCCTTAGATAACGTGATGACTAGTGTGTTTAGGGTTTCCTTCAGTTTTGTTTCTGTTTTGCTTCTTTTTTTTTCCCCCAGGGGAGGAGGTAATTAGGTTTGTTTGTTTATTTATGTTAATGGGGGTACTGGGGATTGAGCCCAGGACCTCATGCACGCTAAGCATGCCCTCTACCGCTGAGCTCTACCCTCCCCCCGCCACACTGTATTTTGCTTTTATTCGCTTTTAACATGCTTTCAATTGTCTAGGAGGAGCGTTTTGGGAAGAGGCATCTGAACAAGATTGTTTGGAAGCCTACCGTTGAGACTGAAGAAATGTACTGACCACCATCATCCTGTTCTTAGAATAGACTCTATTTCTTTATGGAAAAAAATGATCTTAGCACCTAGTAATGCTTAGAAGACCTACTATTATGGCGTTCTTTCCCTGCTGAGTTCCAGTAGCCTGCTCAGGGCCATTTGGGTGACAGAAACGACAGGCAGTATCTGGGAGGGGGCTGAGCACCCCCAGGAGGGCTGGACCCACTCTGAGCCAAGTTTCGGGCTGGACGTCACGGAGAAGCAGCGTTCCCGCAGTCTCATTGCATCCCCCCACCAGCCCTCTTCTCCCCCTCAAATCCAGGACGCTAAGTGCTGCCTGGGGACAGTCTCAGGCCAGGCACACTGGTCCCTGGCACCAAGGCCTCAAGTTCACTTTGCACTCCTCACTCTTCTCACCAAGTGCCACCTGCCTCTCCTCTTCCTCCCAGTGGTGACTCCCAGCCTTCACCAGTATCTTGTTTTTTCCTCCCCGTCTCCCGTTAGCAAGGGACTTCCTGTCCCCTTCTTTAGAAGTTACTCTGGCCAGTCCCTCTGAACCTCCCTGCGTGGATAGTCCCCCCCTCCCCCGTGTGTGTGGAAACTTAACCTCCTGTAAACTTCCCTGCATTCTGACTTGCTTTCCTTTTGAGATCCGGATTTCAGTTGCTGCAAATAACCAAATCCAGTGTCCCATTCACTAGTGGTCAGGTTCCTTCGGTCAGTATTATGCTCCTGGGACAGTAGCTGCCCACTGGAATCACCAGGGAGCTTTGGAAACTGCTGATACCTGGATCCCATTCCCAGAGATGCTGGCCTTGTTGGGTTGGGGGTGTGGCCCCGACGACAACTCTGCAATGTATGATCCCTGATTTCTAGGTGAAGAAACAGGCTCAGAGGATGGGGAAGGTATTCTAGCCTAAAAGCTCAGGGCTAATAGAGGCTGATCTGGGATTCCCTCCCCATGTGTCTGCTTGTAATGCCCACCTTTCATTTACTGCACTGCGCTGTGTGGATCCAGAGACGCTTTGTAGCATTTCTACCAGTTAAGGGAAGGGTCCTGCCTTCACCTGCCTTTTATGAATCCGTGGGCCTGGACAAAGGCCTTGTCTTCTCTGACCAGACTTAGTGATCAACACTGGCTGTGTTCGAGTTGCTGCAGGCCTGGGTCCACGTCACTTACTCTGGTATGCAGCAGGCCGTCTGAATTCCAGGGAGTACAGAGCTGAGCACACGCGTCAGAGAGACACATTTCAATTTATCATTTTAATTCTGCCATTAACCATCCACAAACCCTAAATGGATTCCTCCAAAGTGGCATCTTCGAGCCCATTATCAGAGCTAAATGTTTAATAACTTTATTAAATAATCCATGCCATGGTGTATAGGAAACTTTCTTTAGTCTTTTCACGTAGAAGGAGGCATTTCTGGACGTCCCTCGGGATGGCTTAACATAGCTCTCTAGGCCGCTGGCGGGCCCCTCCCCTTGCTTCCTTGCTGAGTGCCTTCTAGCCTAAAAGCTCCAGGCAGGGGAGGTTCTGGCAGTGGAACCCCCTGCTTAGCGGGCTTCAGAAAGCAGCAGATGTGAGGCAGACATTTAATCAATTGAAAACCAGTTTTGAATTCAGCCTAGGAAGCAATAGATGCTCTTAGCAAACACAGCACGGCTCATGGTGGATGAGCAATTTGCAGCTCTTCTCTTCTGTGTCTCAGCTTTTCCAGTGACTGTGTTAGAAATATTTGGAGTAGAACATTATAGGATAGCAATTGTTGATTCTCGGTTAAATCACATTCTCTTAGATGGGCCATCTTTGCAAATTAAATTCATTTTATTGAAAATAAGACAAGCAACATGGCTTGTTTTCTTTTTCAATCAAATAGATCACAGACTTAGAACTGAAGTAGCAACAGTGTGATCAATACACTCTCTCTCCAACTGGTTTTTGCTATTATTATTATTTTTAAATCAGCAGTCATTTTAAGCAGTGTGGTTGAAAAGCAGTGCAGCCACTAAATTTGCATACTGATAATGTGTGTGGTTTAACTCTGACAGTGCTCTCAGTCATATTTGTAATTAAACTGCATGTTGTCTGTGTTGGGCCAAGTTTGGAGTAAACTTCTCTTCCCTGTTGTAATCATCACCATGTTGTGGAACCTGCAGAGGGAGGTGATGCTTGCTGCCTCGGACTGCTTGAAAGAGACCAGCAAGTAAACTTCTCAGAATAGGAAAAGGGCTTGTAAGAGGCCCTCTTGCGTTTCCCCCTTTCCCATCTCTGCCTTCTCTCCTGTACACAGGTGATGGTGGGCCTCTGCCACTGGACCCTCCCTCAGTCCCTGACATGCGTCTTGTTTTGGCTATTGGAGCTTATTATACAACGTTGGGATCCGTACATTTTTATAACTGACCCCTTCTATGGGGAACTTTCTGATGCTTGTGTTTTAGGAACACATCTTTGATATAAAAGAAGTAATACCAGCAACTAATATTTTTTGAACCCTCAGATCTAAACTTTACTTGATGGCGCTGGTTTCCTTCTTCGTCAAATTTGTTTATCTGTCAGGCTCAGAAACTATTTAGCCTTTCTACGGCATGCAGTGGATTTCAAAACATTTAGTATTATCAGTTCCTAGGCAAGGACTGATGGATGTAATTATTTTACTACCAAATGCAGACCTCTTGAAGAGAAGCAGCCACTTAATGAGAGAGTAAAGACTGAACTATGACACAGTGTTTAGGCATTGAGTGGGAACTGGAATCTTGATTTCTAAATCTACCACGAATAAAAGTAGTATGAATTTACTGGTGCAGGGGCTCAAAAGGAACCAGACATGAGAATTGTCAGAAATGTTTCAAAACTTCAGTCTTGTGTTTTTAGGCTACTCATTTTAATTGTTTTCTTTGTAGTAGTATTTTGCTTATTTTGCGTCTGGGATCTGCCAGGACCTCTGAAGTCAAGATGGCAGTTGAGCTGCCCCGAACATCTTGTAGGTGCAACAGCTCAGAAGGGAGGAAAGTAACTGTCTTAGACATTCGTGCTCTGTGCCATAATCCTAGAATAGCTTTCAGGGTCTGTATCCTGAGATGTCTAACTTGAAAAGCTCTGTAGAGCCTCATCCCACTGGGGCCCACAGTCAAACAACCAACCAGCAGACAACAGGTGCTCACTTTTCTGTTAAACAGGGAACTTCGGCATGCTTTGAAGCTTAAGAAGGGAGTAGGTAACTTGCGTGGGGCTGGTTCCCTGTCCTAACGTGAGAATGTTTTGAATTGTTGGGTGGCTTATGGTTAGTCCTTCCCCCCAATTGGACACCGCAGTTCATCCGTGGTTCACTTGAATAAGATGTTAGACGGAATGTACTATTGATTCAACATAATAAGGTAGAATTGAATTTTTCTGGGTTTAAGGCAAATGAGGGGACAAAAGGATACAGTTCCTCAGGTTCTACCCTTAGAGATCGTTTCTGATTCTTTGAGGCTGAGGAGTGGTTCTTAACCAGTGTTAGCACAGCCACCCGAGTAGAGGTGGCACACGTGATGTGGGGACCACCAGGGATGCCCCATGGCCTGGAATTCCTGGGCACAGTTTCCATATAGAGGAGGATGCTGGTGATTCAGAGACTCGGCCTAAAATTCACAGGTTTCTTAAGTTGTGTGTATCAAGCATCCTAAGTAGGATGGATTCAGCCCTAAATCTTGTGGAGGCTCCGAGCAGTACAAGTAGGCATTTCACGTGCTGGACCATCTCCATGCAGTGAATTGCTGTAGTTGGTCGGTGGTGCTTTTTATTTCCTTCATCTCAAACGGAGATCTTGTAAATTCCCTTTGCCT
Organism: Camelus dromedarius; assembly: GCF_036321535.1. Lineage (NCBI taxonomy): Eukaryota > Metazoa > Chordata > Mammalia > Artiodactyla > Camelidae > Camelus > Camelus dromedarius. Next base: position 13,572,809 of record NC_087441.1, on the reverse strand, counting down.
GAAATCAGCATGGTTGATCTCCTACCTCACCAGATTTAGAGCTCTTTGTTTTCTTTCACATACTTTCCCAGAGAACCCAGGAGTTTTAATACTTTTTAAAACAACTCAAACTTTTTCACATAGGGGAATATTTGACTGAAGTGTTGTGTATTAAAACATACTGCATTTATCTTGGTGTCTTTAGTTATGGCAGATGTTAATAGATGTGGTTCAAAAAGGGTTCCATGGGCAAGTCATTCTAGAAAATGCTGCACCCATCTCCTCCTTACTGGTTCAGAGTGCACATTAAAGAGTCTCTAAACTCTAAATAAATCTGCTTAACTTTGTCTAGATCAGGGTTTCCCACGCTGCTTTGAGCCCAGAACACTAGTGAGAGAAGCCTGGTACGTGTTTATTTGATACATCTGGAATATTGATATTCTTGGATACCAGTTTGAAAAATGCTGATCTTTGAGATTTAGAGGCCTAATTTGTAGACAACTCTTCTAATAAAATGAGTTCACCTGTAGTGGCCATGTCCTTTGGGATTTATGTAAACAATATGAGGTATATTATTTTCTAAGACACTCAACAGTTTGACTATTTGAGTAGGAACATTCCATTGAGTTGAAAGTTCATTTTGCGTGCTAAAAGCAAACTTGTGATTTTAGTGTGTCTCTTTCCTAGTTTTCATGCTTTCTCATGTCTAGGAGTGAGTTTGTGTTATTCTTCCTTAAACTTGCTAAGTGATTTTCACAAATTTTACCCCAAACTTAAGAGAAACAGGAAAATTAGTGATTTGTGACAATGACTAGAGACTATCTGGTATGTATACCCTTTACCAGGTGGCATTTAGGGACCCACAAGCTTATATGCTGTGCAAAGATTGTTGCAGAAACTTTCCATAAGTAAGGAACAATGCAATTTCAAAAGTGAAATAAAACTAATCTTTGCATTCTGAACATTGGAATTTTTTCCACTTGGATTAAATTAAATTAATTAAATACATTGCAGCAACACAGAACTGCTCTAAGCCAATTAAAGATGAACTTGGTTAAATGTGGCTTTTTGGCTTCTGGCCATGGTGGGGGCTGTTGTCTAGTTGAACAGCACTGTGGACTCTAAGTCAGATTTCTAAGTAGAGAGCAGCAGGATAAAGTGGTAGCGGAGGGTCAGACAGCTGTTCCTGAGTGTTCATTGTTGAGGGCTGGAGAGAAGTGTGACTGTGCTGACGCTGGGTGATGGTGATGACATGGTGATGAGATGGTCCTTTGAGTTAATTCACTCATGTTTAATGTCACCAAGCAGTAAGGGGATATTTCTGTTCTGCTTTTTTTTTTTGGAGGGTTTTTTATTTGTTTGTTTTTTAACACTTTTATTGCGGTATTATTCCTGTACAGTAAACTACACATATTTCAGATGTACGATTTGATGAATTTTGATAGATATGTACAGCTATGAAACCACCACTACAATCAAGATAGCTAACACTTCCATCACTCCCCAGAAAGTGCCAGTTTCAAACTTCCAATTTATTCCTTCTCACCCCCTTTACCCTCTGGTAACCATGACTTTGTTCTCTATGTCTGTGAGTCTGTTTCTGTTTTATAAGTAAGTTCTTATGTGTCTTTTTTTTTAGATTTCACAAATGATATCATGGTATTTTTCTTTCTCTTTTTTACTTCACTTAGAATGACAATCTCCAAGTCCATCCATGTTGCTGCAAATGGCATTATTCTTTTTTATGGCTGAGTAGTATTTCATTGTATCTTTACACCACATCTTTACACCGTCATCTGTCAATGGACATTTGGGTTGTTTCCATGTCTTGGCAGTTGTAAATAGTGCTGCTGTGAACATTGGAGTGCATGTGTCTTTTTGAATTACATTTTTCTCCAGATATATGTCCAAGAGTGGGATTGCTGGATCATATTGTAAGTTTATCTTTAGTTTTTAAAGGAGCCTCCATACTGTCCTTCATAATGGCTGCACCGATTTACATTCCCACCAACAACAGTGTAAGAGGGTGGGATATTTCCATTTGGTGGTTTTGTTTTACTGAATATATGAGTGGGAAGAAGTAACATGAAATTAAAAACAAGCAGAGGTTTTATTTAATGATCAGAGGCTTCAGGGTATCATCAGTATTTGAAGAGCTAGAACTGCTCCTACACTTATAGGAGGGCTGCCATCTCTTTGAGGGGGAAAATTGGAATCGGAGATCTCTAATGGCCAGTTTCTTAGTGACAAGGACTTCTTATTTTTAGAGGTCACTAAAAGCCCTCCTGACCGGGAGGACATACTCTTCTCAATTTCATGTGGCTTGGGAGAGCTTTCGGCTTGACATTTTGACAGTACCTCTGAAACTTGATAAGTAGTTCGTAGTCTCTCTCTCTGAAAAGCTTTGCAAGTTTAAAAGTTCTCATTTTTCTTTGGTGGATTGCCTTTAATCTTTTTTAAATTCATGGACTAGAAATACATCTTTCTTATTACTGAAGAATTGCCTTAGCACTGCTCACTATATATCTTGAGCTAATTGGAAATTAGATCATTCCCAAGGGGTGAAACACTTTACTGTTGAAAACATAAAAATTTTGAAATTTTGTCAGCTGCTTTGAGATTTTCTTGACTATATAGATTTTTACTGACTGTACCCTAAATTTTAAGTCTGAAAATCTTCACTAAAGAAAACTATGTTTTCTTTTAACTCTGGAAAATTTCAAAACACATATAAAAGTGGAGACGAATACAACAAACACCATGTGCCCTTCACCCAGCTTTAACTGTACTCAACATTTTACTGATCTGATTTTATCTAATTTAAATTTTTAAATTTTATTTGCCTATTTTCAAACAAATACAAGATACGTCATCTGTAGATCCATCATTATATACCTCTAACAGTTGAGGACTTTATAGAATAACATAACCACATTATTGTCACACTTTACAGAATTAACGGTAATTTTGTAGGATCTTAAAGAAAACTTTAAAAGATAATTTTGACACTGATGTTCTTATAAGGTTTTATTTCTGCATCTCAGAGTTGGACTGTCCTTGTGGTGGAGTAGTTTCATGTTTAAGACACAGCATCTTAAAGCTAACTTGTTGGAAAACATGGCTGTGTAGGGGAAGGTGTAGAAGGATTAAAGAATTCAATCCAGTTTGCTTACAATAATTAGGGCTGTTGCCCCTCAAAAACTCTTATAAATAGGGATTGCTAATGGGGTCATCCATTTCTGCATTTACCCTCTTATTTTCAGCTTATTTATAGAATTTTTTTCTTTTTAATGCAGGTACTGGGAATTGAACTCAGGACCTCAGTGATGCTAAGCATGCGCTCTATCACTGAGCTATTTATTTCCTTCCTCTATTTCTAGAAATTTGAAAGTACATTGGAGGGGGGAGGGTATAGCTCAGTGGAAGAGCACATGCTTAGCATGCATGAAGTCCTAAGTTCAATCCCCAGTACCTCCATTAAAAATAAATAAATAAACCTTATCACCCCCTCCCCCCACCAAAAAATACATCGGAAAATACTCTGTGTGCCTGTGTTTAAATAAAAGAGGGAATGAAATACTTTCACCATTGTCCAGATTTTTGCTGTGTGGACAGCTTGGTTCTAGAGTGAATATACTGTTTGGAGCTGTGGGTATAGACTTGTGTACAGTAATACGTGTACAGAAAGGTGGTCAACTTTTTGGTTGGTGTTGATGGATGGGCTCACTCGTGCCTCCCACGCAGCCCTGGGTGTGGGGTGTGGGATGTCATGTACAGTCTCGTTCCCACAGCAGGATAACTTGCTTTTGCTACCTGAAGGTCTAACCAACCAGGAACCCCAAGCAGAAAAGGCTACATCTCCTTAGCTGTCGTTTTCTCTCTTTGTGACCAAGCCCTTTTAACTGCAGGAGTGCCTGAGTCTTGAGCTGCAATCCCATTCGAGTGCCCATGATCAGGTGTAGTAAGGTGCGTTTCTTGTACAGAGAGGCCTAATTTTGTTAGATTCTTTGTCATCTCACATCTAATGCTGCCTTCTTCGAAACCCTCCTCAACACAAACGTGGGGGACAATTTTTAAAAGGCGACCTTAGTGTGATAAAAAGGGCTAGAGAAATAATGGAAATACTGGAGAATACTAGAACCTTTGCCTTGATTTGATCAAGTGGACAGATTCCTAACATGGCTTCTGAGTGCTTTTCCATTTAGAGAGAGAACGTTCATGAATGTTATTTCATGTGAATCTCAGTCTGAAACAGAGATGATATTAGTCCCAATTTTTAGTCCCACTTGGGGAAAGTGAGCTCAGAGATGTTTCCATGACTGACCGGAGCCTTGCTCTGTCTGCTGTTTCCCCTGTACCTTTTAGGGTTGAAATAAGAAAGAAGAAACTCAAGTGGCTCACCTCCATTTGGACCTTTGTATAAACTACCTTGTCCCTCTTCTCCCACCCAGATCATTCGAAAATTAGAAGAATTAGAAGTCGTCACACCACACACACTGTTGAGTGCAGAGTTTGTATGCAACAAGCAAGAACTCTTGGCATTTTCATTTTCTAGGGGAAATGGGCATGGAACAAGTAATTCCCATGAGATCGTAGTTGGTGAGCAAATGGTAGAACAAAAATTTCTAAAACGTACGTTAATAGTTGACTTGTTAGCAACTTAACATGTGTGGGATGATGTTCCAAATATTCTTTGAGGCAGATAAAAATGAATCTTATCCCATTTTACAGAAAAAGAGCATAGAGTATGAGAGGCTAAATAATGTTTCCCAGACCGCAGATCAGGTATATGGCAGATCAGACCCTGCTCTCCCTGCCAACTCCTGTTTGTTGACCTGGAATTACCAAGTTTTAGCCTGCAACAGTGATGGTATAATTACAAAATACCATATTTGAAGTATTATCTTGCCCCAGAGCACCCAGCTTTCTGCTCTGCTTCTGAGCCCACCATGGCATCCATGGTTGAGGGGTGAATATGAGTTAGTTTGCATGAAAGTGTCCCTGAAATATGATTTCACTGTTAAGTTTCTATCTTAAAGCAATTCTGTTTTCCTATAAAAATGCATGTGACTGGCAGAAATTAGAATTAAAATACTTTACAGTAAAGCCAAATTTTCTTAACTCTCAGCCATACACTATGCAAAATAAAACAAAATAACTTGTCAAGGAAAGGCTTCTCCCCTACCATCCAATTGTAAAAGTAATCATGTGAATTAGATAAAGAAAAGAACATGGAACAGTAGAAAAATAAAGACTACAAAAAATTCATAGTTTCCTCCCCAAAGATAGTTTCGTATATTATGGTATTAACAATTTGGTAATATTTTTGCTATTTTGGAGTCTGTTATATATTTATAATCATACTATATATGTAACTGTTAATTTGCCTTTGAAATTTAATATTATGACATAAAATACATCTCTACACTATTTCAGGCACTTTGTAGGTACCATTTTTAGTGTCTTCAAGATACGCTGTAACCACCCTCCAAATCTGAGATATTTAGAACTATTTTTGATTTTAAGCTATAATTTTTTTGTTTATCTTTTGCTTTCCTTCCTCCGAGTTTTTTCGTTTTTTTCAGTGACCTCTCAACTGTAGGAATTGGACCGATTCTATTTAATTAAATCATTCTCTGTATAGCTTTCTCTCTCTGTCCTAAAGATTTATACCATGTTTAGACTTGGATTTTACAAAGCTTTCTGCCTAGATTTGGGTTTTATAAAGCTTTCTGCTTAGATTAGTTTGAAATAAAAATGGTTACTTTTTAAAACAGAAGCCAACCTTTTGAAACCCATCATTTTCTTAGGGTTCTGTAAATGACACCTAAATTAGAGGGAAACGTTTTAGCATAAACACAACCTAGGCTGGTTGGTATTATGATAGCTGGACTTGGACTCATACTCTGATTGCCTGAGCCATTTTTATGAAATGAGTTGGCTGGTTGTTACCTAACTTAGGCACTTTTCCCTGAAGCAGCCCAGCCCTGAGGCAGAACATTCTTCACCTTGCGGCCTGAGCGCAGCTCGGATCACCTGGGTTGAGCCCCAGCTTCACCACATCCTGGCTGTGTCACTTTGGCTGCAGGCCCCCTCAGTGCCCCTGCTTCCTCAGCTGTAAGACAGGGGTGATGATAGTAGCTTCCTTAGGGCGTAGGATGAAATTAGCAAAGGTATAGAAAGCACGTGTTTGTGAAATGGGTGCATAACATGTGTATGAATATATCAAGAGTCACCACTAGTGGCCTGATGAAGGACTGTGATATTTTGGGCTTTGTCTTGGTCAGTATTTTTAATTAATGGCTTGGCTGAGGGCATAAATGTGCTAATTACATGGAGATTATGGACAGAAGAGTTAAAGCTCCATGAGGGCTGTCTGGTCCACGGGCTCAGATGATCCAAGAAGATTTATGAACCCTGGAAAGCCTGAGTAATAACATGCTTGTCGCCTCACCTGTGGACTTTAGGGTTGAATGTATTTTCACCTTTATAATGAGAAAGTGAATAAAAGGAAAACCACGCCTCCTCCCTGACCCCTCCCCAAAGGATAAAAGCAAATACAACATCAGAAATTCCACAGACGTAGCCACTGGTAACGTTTTGGTATATATTATTCCAGACTTTATTTTTGTGTCTTTTTTTTTTTTTGGAGGGGGGAGGTAATTCGGTTTATTTATCTACTTTATTTTAATAGAGGTACTGGGGACTTTGTGCACACTAAGCATGCACTCTACCACTGAGCTATGCCCTCCCCACTCAGACTTAAAAAAATTGCTCATGCAAATATTGGAGTGAGCACTCTCCCCACCCCCGCCTCCCTCCCTGTTAGTGAGTTATTTTTGTTTTTTTGTGTTTTTTTGAACACATTAAGGAATCATTCTTTAGCAGCTTGTTTTTTTCCATTTAAATTGGGGACATCCACCCACATCAGTAGATTCACTACTAGATTTACCTCATTCCATTCAATGCTGTCTGTTATATATATAGACACCTTATAATTTAACTCTTCCTCTCTACTGATGGTTACATAAGGGTTTTTTGCTTTTATAAATTACTGTGTGTTGCTCATCGTTATACCTATCCCTGCGTAAGTTGGTAAAGCCACATCTATTGGCATGGGATGGTGGAGCCACTGGTTATGTGCATTGGAATTGGTTATCACTGTTTCCAAATTGCTCTCCAAAGATATTTACTGCTTTATTCTCTGACTTCTATCTTTTTTTTTTCTGTTTGACATTCTTAAGGGTTTACTTTCAAAACACTTTCAATTAGAATGCAGGGAAACAAAGCACATCGAAGAGTTTTCTTTCTAAGTTTTGTCATGACATTTCAGTTCCTTCCTGATCTTTTTTATTCTGGTCATTTGTGCATGTGTCCTCCTTATTTTGACAAGGTTCTGGTTCCTTCTGGGGACAGCCATGGAACAGTTCTGCTTCTTGAGTTTTGCTGCCATTGTTGGGACGAATTGCAGTGCTCAGAGCCTCATCTCCCAGGTGGACTGCAGGGCTCTGTCCACACCCACTACGCTGGTCATCCAGTGAGAATGTGGAGCCTGGACCATTACTCCTATGGAGGAAATAGTCACGTTAGCTCACCTCCTCTTCCCCCAGCATCCTGACAGCTGTCAAGAGCTCACCTGTTTGGTTCATTGTTGAACGTGTTCAGTAAAAAACCCAGTATTTCTACTGCTTATTCTGCAAAGGGGCTCAAAGCAAGTTGTGGGCAGTCCTGAGGAGAAGGAAAGGGGACGAGGATGTCGGGTAGCTTTTCCTGCAGTGCCTTGGCTACCTTTTGATGTTTTCAGTCATTCTTAGATGAATGAGAGGAAAACATTGTTGCTGGAAGCATTTGAGATTTATTTTTTTAAAGACTTGTTTAGTTGTAATGTGGTAATACTTTACGGGAATAAACTCTGGCTGACCCACTCAAAGGATATAAGCTTGAAAACATTTAGAGTTTTGATTTGCTCAGAGGAGGCGTTTATGGTTTTTGAAGCACAAATCCAGTGGGAAAATAGGTTTTCTGGGTGTTAGCTCTAAGTGCAAAGAGCATGTCTTTGAAGTCCAGTCCAGTGCTCATCTCAAAAGATATAACTATTGGTAAAAGTAAGAGCAAGATGGATAAAGCTATGTGAGCAAGCTTCAGAGTAAAAAGGTTTGGAAACTTAAATCCCATGCTACTTTCCTCCCTGAATTAAGCGCCCCTCGCCTCTCACCTGGCTCTAGCACGTGCCATCCCATGTGCCATTAAATTGTGTCTATACCTCTTTCAGGGTCTGTCTGGGCTTAACTGAAATCCTTGTCCATTTGAGTTTGAGAAAAGGGAATGACTGAAGACGAGCCAGATGTGTATTTAGGGAATGCATCTAAAGAAATGCATTCACAATGTATGAGAGACTATCAGGTTATAAAAGCATGTACTCTCCATTTTTGTTTACTTTTTAAAAAGAATGCTTGTGTGCATGTAAACACACATAGAAAAGACAGAAAGAAGGGAGGGTATAGCTCAGTGGTAGAGAGCGTGCTTAGCATGCGCCAGGTCCTGGGTTCAACCCCCAGTACCTGCATTTAAAAAAATTAATAAACCTAATTACTCTTCCCCCATCTTCCCCCCAAAAAAGAGAGAAAAGACAGAAAGAACTTAAACATTAAAGAACCTTAGATTAGGTTTCTTGTGATTTGAGGTGACTTTAACTTACTATTAACTTTCGGAAGCACCTGAACCCTTAACAATAGTATGAATTATTTAGATGACTGGGAATGGAAGAAAAGGAAAACAGAAACACTGTTTTGTTTTTTGCTTGGAAAAAAGTGAATTATCCATCTACCAGAACACGTTTAAGATTTTGTAAAAAGCATCTCTAAGTGAAACACAGAATGATGGACATATCTGAATATGGCTGGATGGAATGACGTCCCATTTTTGTGTCGAGTGTTGGTGTCATGGACTCTGAATGTTCACTCCAGACATTACCCGTGAGGTCAGAGCATGGATACACCAGCTGGACCTGAGCTGTGCATATAATACAATAGGCTTAAAACTTAAGTATCAGTAATAATGCTGTCATAACTTGTCATCAAAGTTAAGTCATCAAGTGTCTCTCAGAGACAGTTGCCCTGTGGTCACTGGGAATAACTAATCCACATTTTACTTGTCACATTTCAGCTATAAAGAAGTCTGGCAGGTGATCTCAAAGACTCATTTATTTTATACTATCTAATATACTTAACTGTATTTCTACAAGAGTAGACTTTTGTGCCTGTATCTTATAAAGCTTTCGTGTTTAAAGATACTCAGCTTGGCTTCCTCTAAAGATATCTTGGTTTTGACAATTAATGAAGAATTATGAGAAATCTTTCAAGAATTACAGATGCTCTGTAGAACCCTAAACTCTATAATAAACTTCAGAGTTCTGTTTCTTAAATGAGGGGCACAGGTAACCAAGATTTTTTGCCTTGAAGTCAGGGTATGAGAACGGCTATCTCATGTTCCCCATTTTGGTTGCCATATCGTGGTGTCTTCGGCAATACCTTTTAGGCTTAAGGTTCATTGGGTCCCGTGTGGACCACAGTAAAATATGTTTCCTGCTTTCCCCCTCTGGCTCCTCATCATTTTATTAATCAAATCTCAGTCTCAGTCGTGCACAAGACTAGCGGCATTTGTTAAAATACTGACATTTTTGCTGATGAGCATTGTGGAGACCCCCCTCTTCCTCCCAGTCCCCTGGCTTTTGTCTTTAGGTTTCATTAAAACTCCCATCTTTCATATTTTGGTAAGAGAAGACTTTAAGTGGAGGTGTAATCTGAGCATCCCATCTAATACGTGAACTCAGCATGGGCATTTTGAAGCCAGCTATCCCATCTGCAGTGTGAGTATTAAAGTACAGTGATATTATTTCAGGAGGCAGCCCACACCGTTGAAGGGCATCTTTGCTGGGAGCTGAGAACAGCCAGTTTAAGCACAGTTCAAGCCTTCTGGATTGGCTCTCTTGATTTGAACCCACTCCCTTCGTGGCTCCGATCAAACTCGGTGGTTTGGCCAGCGTGCTCCGCTGGCCTGTGAAGCAGCATGGAATGTGTCCAGCTTTGAGATTTCTCTGGAGTAAGTGGGTCTGGGTACTCTGGAAGACTCCTTAAGGCATTTTGTCATTGTGCGTAGTGACAGGTCCTTCAGCAATTTGTTGTGTTGTGGAAAATCCCTGAAAGTAGTTGGCAGTGAGTCCTGGCCTTCTGGCCACAGCTGAACTATGGGACCTATGGCCAGCCAGCCTTGCCCTCTGTAATTAATCTCTTTGAGTCTCAGTGTCTTCATCTGTAAAATGGAGACAATATCACCTCCCTAGGTTGGTTTTAAGACAAATGAATGATATAAAGTGCTGTAGAAATCTTTCAGTTCCTAATGGTTGTTGCACTTAAAACTTTTTACCTACATTCTCAGGATTTAAAAAATGACATAAGGGCACGTCTATATGTCTACTGTTTTTACAACGAATAACATCAATTGTACAGGCTGTCCCTAGGGGAGGATTGTGACTGACCGTTTTAATAATATTTTTATTAAAGGATAACACAGTGACTCATGAACACATGTGTTACGTATCTCTTCTTTGTTCACTTGGCCCTGGATACGCTGGCCTTTGAACCTCGGTGCCTTCTCGCTTGCCTCCCCTTTGCTTTTTGCTCACTCACATGCCCCTTACCTGGGATCTTAGGTCTCGGTTTTACCTTTACTTCCTCAGAGAAGCCCTCCCAACACCCCAGCCTAGGTCAAGGCCCTCTGTGTGTTATCATTTGCTGGAGATACTCCTCCTTCCTGACAATTTCCATAGCTGCAAATCAGTAATTATTTATTTAAATGTCTGCCCTCTTCCCGGAAAAGGACACATTATCACTTAGGTATATTCTAGCCAGGCATGCATAACTTGCATCTAATCACAAGGAAATATTATTTTATAGTGAAAAATATTTTCTAGACATCTGCCTCCCATAGGAGTTTGTAAGCTCAGAGTGTCTGGGACCACACCTGACTCAGTCACTCTGAAATCTCAAACAGGCCTGGAATGGTGGGTGGGGCCATCACGCCTCTGGTGATCAGAACAATGAATGGATGGATGAGTGGTGTGTACAGTGACCCAGATACAAAGCCCCGGCTGCTTGATTATAGTTCTTTGTATCTTTTATAAGATAGCTGATGGTTCAGACAGAAAAATGACTTAAGTTTCCATTGTCACTCACCCTCCATTTCTCTGTCTTTCCCCTCTAAATGATTTATAGTCTCGAACTTACAGTATTGTTTCTAACTTGGTTGTGAACGTTGAAGTTAACTTTCCATGGTTTTGTCTTCCCCGCAGCTCCTACAGAAGAATGGCCAGCTGTCCACGGTCAACGGCTTAGCCGAGCAAGGAGAACTCAGCCTCCAGGAGGGAGCCCCAAGTGGCCAGGAGGAGGAAGTCACTGTCGCAGATGGTAAGCCGCCTTGCCAGGCTCCGGGCAGGACCAGGGGTTGGAGGGCAAACAACATGGAGAACAGTGAAAACACTATGACTGGTTTGATACCAGCCCATGTGGCGGTGGAGGGTGGGGGGATGTGGCGAGGACCATACCTTAGGAGTCAGAATCAAGCACCTTGACAAGCTGTCTCTTGCAAAGGCCACAGGTTGAAGAAGAACCTTCCTCTGTTTTAGTTTCTTATCTCATTGTTCCATTTAATCACAAACGAAGGAATAGTTTAACAACTGCTGTTGAAGATCTATAGAACGATGCCTTGGCGGACAGTCAACTGACTCTCACATGGAACGTGAATAAGACAAATGAGGGGAGACGTCCTGGGAAGGAGCCTGGCCATTGCCTCAGTGAGATGAGATTCTTCTCACATGTGGAACCGGTTTCTCCTCGTGTTCGATGCCCCGTGGAGCTGCTTCAAGCAGGGAGCTGCTTTTGAAGTTGGTGGGAATCCTGATCTTTCTAAGGCACCACAGGCACAATAGAAAGTTAGAAATACATATAGTCTCCCAGAAGGAGGATCTGCATGACCTAGTGTGAGAGTTTCAAATAGTTCCTACCAAAGTAATTGGAGCGGCCCCAACTCAGATTCCAGAGTCCCACGCTCTGCCCTCCCCACGGTAACTTCAGAATCATATCAAAGCCACAGCCACTTTGGAGCCTTCCAATGGCCAAGCCACTGTGCTCCATGCTTCAGGGAAGAGGAAGGAAGCTAAGTGCGTCAGGGAAGAGGAAGGAAGCTAAGTCCATCAGGGAAGACAAGCCAGTCTATGGAGGGAAGATCAAAATAAGGTTAAGACAAGGCAACATGGTGGTTATCTAATGAATTTTGCCAGAGACAAGAGCTGCTCAGAGTTCTAGGGAAGCTCTTGTTTCAGATCAGAGGACAGGATAAGGTCTGGGGACTGAGGGGAGGTTGGGGTTAGATGTGTTGGGAAAAGGGCTGTCTACCAAAGTGAGGAGAATAAATAACAGCCAACATTTCACGAGCCTTTATTATGGGTCCTTGGATCTATGCCTTTTGTGCACCATGGCTTAAAACAGTCACCTATGAGACAGGTACTGTCATTCTCAATTCAAACCCAGATCAGCAGGTCCCCAGGCACCAGCTCTTACCCCCTGTGCTGTTACTGTGCAGGGAGCTTCCACAGGTTTGCCCATTGGCATAGCATCGTCTGAGCAAGGAGCAGAATGAAAACCCAGAAGGGAAATCGGCTGGGTCATAGGGCCCTTCTGAAAGTAGCGTGGAGTTTAGGAAGTATTTGGGCAATGTGGCGTCACTGAAATATGCCACCCAAGGGAGTGCTGCGGCTGGGCTTTTGACCTGCCTGATGCGTAGTGTTGATAAGAGAAGGGGAGATAGGGGCCTCAGCAGGTGCCCTTTTCACGCAATCGCAGGTAGCACGGAGATCCTGGCTAATCTGTGGCATGTCTCCTGCAGGTCTGCTGGCTAGCTTCCTTTAGTTTAGATGTGATTTCTTTCCCTTTTCAGCTTTTTGGGTGTGTACTGGTTTTCACTGAAAGTGATTCTGGCCTCACCCTACGATTATTCCATTGTCTCCCTGAGCGGACCACGGCCTTGGCCTTGGTGCCTAGGAACCCCCACTCCCACCCCTTGTGGCCCGGAGCTGCGGAGGCCAACCCCACAGATACTTCCAGAAGCTCTGCCTTTGGGATGAGCGTTTACTGTTTCAGGCAGAACTATTATTCCTTTGTCTTATTAGCGTCTCTAAGGTAGCTTGGTACTCTTGCTTTTGTTTTTTTCTTTTCCCATTTTGTCTTTCTGGCAATACAAACGCAGACAACATCTTCAGGTTAAATTATTAAGCAGCACTTTTTCATGCTCTTCTTGTGGCATCAGTGATAACCTGTGGTGAGATTTTATCCGTGTTCTACTTGGAAGCTTACTGTGATGTAAACCAAGGCATAATTTGATATGTAACACTTGTAGGATTTGTGGGACCTTGGTTTCTAGTCTTGTCCACTTCAGTAAGCACAGGCCTGAGCCATTTTGGTCCCTGGGAAGAGTGGCCCATAGTGGAATGTGGTCTTGCCACAGGTAAAAGCTAAGAACGAGGGGCATTCCTGCTAGAGGGTTTTTAATTTGAAGTGACAGACAACGTTTAGACAAAGCCAGAATTCAAAATATTTTCCCACCTTGACTTGCTCGTTCTCCTTCTGAAACCAGAAATACTGGTAACTTAGAGTCAGTCTTCTTCCTCTAATGAAAATGAAATCTTGTTTTCCTGTAACCTTTAAGTGATAGAAAAAGAGAACTGCCTACTAAATATTTTCTCAGCTGTGCAGTAGGGTTCAGATGCGCGTGTGTGGAGGAGTGTGTTTTGGAGGGAGCTTGGAGAGTGTCATCTTTTAGAGAGTACACAATCAGACATGAAAACAATATTTATTAAAATGAAAAAAAATTCACAACAAATTACTTTAGCCTTGGTTGGAGTTGGTCCCTTTCTTCCGAGTTCTTTTAGGTTATTGACCATTGATCACAACTGCTTGAATAGAAACGCAGCCTTTCCCCAACTAGAAAGGTCCATCATCCACGCCACACGTCACACTCACAGGGCGGCACAGGTGCCGTTCGTGTTATGGAAAATCCGCTTCTGCTGATTTTAATCTTTTTCTGCTGGAAAGATTTTTTAAAAATAAGACCCTTTACAACCCAAATTGTCATTTGTCCTATAGTCTGTGACTTACCTGGTTTTCCATGAGTTATTGCCTGAATGATTTTTTAAGGCATGGTATCTTGGTCAGGGTCTAACTTTACGGATTTCAAAATTTTTGCAAATTAGAACTTTTATATTTAAAAAAACTTTTCAATCTTAGTATTTGTTGGGCAGATTGTTTTCTTTCCAAACAGATGGAAACATGCAGTATCACAAAATCAAAAGACTGAAGATCTCTTTAGTTCGATAATAACTATTTGGTAAAGTGCCTACCAAACTCATTGAATGTGTGGGTAACCAAGTGACTCTCAGATCTTAATACACTTCAGTGTGTCATTTACATGGCAGTTATTTCTGGGGTTTTTTGGGTTTTTTTTTTTTTTTTTCTGCGATTTGTCTTTCTGCAGAGAAGCCACAACAGACATTGTAAAGCCTGTGAATGTTGTGTTTTCTTCATCCTTTACAGGTCACATTTGCTTGTATGAACAAACAAGAGTGGTCCTCTCCTTGGTTTTTTAATTTTTGTTCACGTGACATAGAATAAGTATTACTCTATTATTCTATGTCACTTTTATTATTGCATGCTCAGAGGGAGGGCATTTATACCAGCTGCAGTGGAGCTGCAGTTGGGTGCTCTGCCCTTGGCCTTGGCCACTCTGGGGCCAAAAGTATCATTAAAAATATTAGCCGGCTAACTGGATGAACAGGCTTTGTTATGCTGAGCAGAATGGGGAGGAGGCTGCTTAGGGTCATTGCTGTTACGTCTATCTGATTCCTCTGATCTGGGAGACAGGCCATCCTGGAAAACATCCCCTCACCCGCAAGACAAATAAACAAACAAAAACCTCTCAAATCTTGTCCCTTAAAGCAGAAGTCTTTTAGAGAGTGTGCTCCTTACATTTCTCAGGGTTCTACTTTCTACATCAGGTATTTTCCCCCAGATACAGTAACAAAGATGGAGGCTCCATTGCTCAGTTGTCTAGAAGCAGAATTTGCAGCCCTACCCCAAATGCTGCTCCAGGTTGCTGTTAAAAGATGACCCCCTCTCTCCCCCAAATACTCGTTTTTCTGAGAGGCTGCTTTCTCAGCTGGGAAGAAATGTTTTTATGAGTCAGTCCCTTTAGTAGTTCAATTTGTGACATACTTGGAACCTCGTTGGAATTCTCAGGAAGACACGCCTGTGGACCAAATTGCTATCCTCCATTCCTCCTTTATTTTTCTCTACATCAGTTGTCAACATCTGGCATTCGATATGCCTGTCTCTTCCCCCCACCTCTGCTAAAATAGAAGAACCAGGAGGGCGGAGGTTTCTTGGGGTGAGGGAGGGCAAGGGATCTCAATGTTTCCATGTTGAATCCCCAGAGGTAGAGCAGTGTCTGGCACTCAGTAAGTGCTCAGTAAATACTTGAACAAATGAAGCCAGGTTTAAGCTAGAGGTAACCGTCTTACATTTTCATTCATATGGGAAAGGAAGATCTATTTGTTTTTCCCTTTATGTGAATTCATTGCCTGCATAGTTAAACACCAGAGCTTTCTAGGTGTATCCAAGTCTCCCTTGCCATTGTTGCATCAGCGCTCACAAAGCCGGGTGCTTGTCAGCACACAGGGCTGGCTTCTCACAGGTCCTCACCATTGGTTATCCAGGTGTTGCCTGGAAACATGAAATCAGACCCTGACCTGCTCGTGATTAAATGAGGATGCCCGGTGATGCTATCAGATACGAGGGCTCAGTAGACAAAGAGCGGGGTCTCCACCTCCCCTAACACTTTGGTATTTCAGATACGATATTATTGCATGCCATTTGCTCAAGCTGTATCCTGTTTTGTAATGTTTTGAAAACTAGGGAGAACACTCACAAAATAGGCCTTGAACTTAGGCAAAAGTCCTAGAGTCTGCAGTTTCTGGGAACTGGTTTTAATTCAGTCCTCTGCCCCACAGCAATATTTTTAGCGTTCCTCTCTGAAATGACTTATGTCATTGACAAATTTCTGGTACAAATGCTCTACTGCTTTCATCTCTAAAGAACACAGATTTATTTTTCAGTAACTCACAGCCAGGCTGTATAGAGACTTTTTTCCCCTCTGCACTATATTTAAGCCTGTCAGTGCAGTGAACCTTTATCTTTGTTCCAACTTGAAAAATTGGCGAAGGTTGGAGGTGGGCAGTTGAAGGAAGAAGGAGTAAAACATTCTCCCTCTTTTTTTGAGAGGGAGAGGGGGAGGGTAGGCAATTAGGCTTATTTATTTAATTGTTTTTTTTTAACGGAGGTACTGGGGATTGAACCCAGGACCTCATGCATGCTAAGCATGCGCTCTACCACTTAAGCTATACCCTTCCCCCTCCCTCTTCTTATTAATCAGTTCATTGCAGGAGACTAAAACACGGGTGAGGCTACCTTTCTATTTTTTCTGTATGACCTTGAATTGAATACATCCCTTTATCTCACTGAGCCTCAGTTTTCATCTGTAAAATGAACATCCTCACCCACCTCTGAAGTTCTGTGAGTACCATCAGTATCACTGGTAATACAGTCATTAACAAAGCAAACGACGGATTAGCTGTTAGAGATACCTGTGACTGTGGGCAGGCGGGACTCTCCTTGGTAATTTCCTTAGGTCTTTTATAAAAACATTATTTTTCTTTTTTAGTCTGATCTTAAAAGCTGTCTTCTAGACTTGAAGTTTTACTTTAAGGACCGGAAAGTTCAAGAGGGGAAAATTTATTCAAGAATGTCTCCATATGTAATTATTTAGGTACGGAAGAAAGACAAGGCGCTTCATAAATGCGGCCACAAGGTACCACATTTCTCCCCCCAACTATGGGAGGAGTTCGGAATTATGTACTAGGGATTGGCTCTGGCCCAGGATGAGTGAAAGATGTTGATAAATGCCCCAAAGACTGTCAGGCAGTCTTAAATTACTGCAGTGATGTACCTATCAGTCTGTGGCTTTGAGGCTACTCCAGCGCACCGTGAATGGGGCGGAGATGCTCTGACCCACTTGAGGCGGCGTTTAGTGAGATGGGCTATAGGCCCATCCAAGTGACATACCAAGATTCAAACCCTTTCCCTTGGAGAGACTGAGGTTGTTAATGATTTTCTAATGGTGATTAAGCCACTAACAAAACATTAAATTTAGCCACTTTATTTAATGAAAATACTTTAGGCATTTTCTCAAAGACTGACTCATCCTTCAAACAGCTCCAGTTTTACCCAATATCACAGTCCCCAACTGGTTCTGGCAGGGATATATCCTAGGGCAGTGTCCCTATGTTGTAGGAAAGGATGCTTTGATAACTGATATATTCTCTGATCTATATTTGCATATTTCTCTGGAAGATACGTTCTCTGAGCTTAAATTCTACCACTTTATAGCCTATTGAGTCTTATTAAGCATCATCCTTTGAATTTTTACAAACTGCTTTGTCATTGAAGTGTCAGGACGACCGACCCTTAGGGTTAACAGTGAGTGCGTTCGTTATTCTGGTGGAAATTGACACACACTACATCGAGTTCACTGGATGAACTGGTTGCTCTAACGTGTCTTAACACGGATGTGCAGGGTTGAGCCTGACACGGAGCACAGGGCAGTTATCCTGCTGCATTGCTGGGGCTGCCATGGTCAAACATCACCAACAGGGTGGCTTAAATAATGGAAGTTTGTTTCCTCCCAGTTCTGGAGGCTGTGAAGTCCAAGGTCAGCGTGTCCTTGGGTTTAGTTTCTCCGAGGCCTCTCCAGACGCTGCCTTTCTCTGCGTCCTCACATGGTCCTTCCTCTGCACCTGCCCGTCCACGGTCCTATCTCCTTCTATAAAGACATCAGTCAGATTGGATTCAGGTCCACCCTTACTGTCTCATTTTTAACTTAATCACCCCTTTAAAAGCTTTCTTTCCAAATAGAGCTACGTTCTCTGGGGGTTAGGGCTTCAACCAGGAGTTTGGAGAGGATGCAGTTCAGCCCATCACACCCGCCTTCATGACTGACCAGCTGGAAAGCCAGGTTTGGGGCCCAGAAGCCTCAGGGGGGAAGGACGTCTGAGGCTGTGTAAGCCGGTCTCCTGCCCCCACACATGAGGCTTTTCTGCTTAAACGCTGGAAGATGTGGGGAGTTTCTCCATGAAAGGAGGCCAGTTATTCCAGTGCAGCAAAAACATGCCTCCTCCAGCTGCTCTCTGCCCCTCGTGCTGCCCTTCTGGAACTACACAGAACAAACTCACCTGCTTTTGCCACATTGCAGCCCCATAAGTATTTGAAAACATTTATCGTGTCTTTCCTTTTTTAATCCTTTCTTCTCTAGGCCAGAGAAATATGTCCAGAGAAAACAAGCTGTCTCACAACAGAAGAAGAATGCCAGGGCTGATGTATATGTATTTCAGATATGAATGTGCTTGAGGGAAGCTGGCTGAGCATAACTGGGTTTTAATTTCGGTATTCCCCCTTGTAAAGACTAGTTGATTTCTCAGACTCTTGAAAACATGAGAACAACTTAGTTTGCTTTAAACCACGTATTCTGTACCAAAAGGATTGATTGGAGGAGAGGAGTAAATTGCTACAGAAGCGCATAGGGGGTTCCCTGATCCAGGCTGTTGCTAAGAGAGCCACGGCCACACAGAAGGAGGAGGATGTCAGTAGAAGGAAGTATCAATACAGGTTGGTAAGCATTTCTAACGCTGGAATCACCCCTTTGCTACTTCATTCAGCAGGATCCTAAGCAGACAGCCTTACAGATAACAGTGGCTCGAGATCAGAATAAGGGAAATCCCACTTTTCACATCATTGCTACTTGTAATTAAAGGAGATGATTTGTGGCCTCCAGTGGGAAGGTCTCATAGCAGAGCCAGGGTCTGCCTCTAAGCTGCCCCCTGGAGAGCCCCTGAGATCCACCTGGAGCTTTGTGGCCCCACGGTGTGAGCTCAATGTTGTCAGATCCTAGCCCCGAACATTCCCCAACTTGTGTTCATTTCTGCTCAGTTTTCTAGCACGTTAGGATTCTGTCAGTGCCATCTTGATAAATGTATTACTTTGGCCTCTGACGCTGTTCTGATTCGTAGTCCCCTGGACAGCTCATCAGCTCAGAGTCCTTTTAATCCTCAGTCTTTTGAAGATCTTACATTGATGGACTTTGGTGTGAATGCATTTATTCAACATGCTGGGTTCTTACGACCTCTTTCAATCTAGAAACTTGTCAGCTTCATGTCTAAGAAGTTATTTCTTCCATTCCCCTCTTTTCCTTTGTTCTCTATTTTGGGATTACTGTTATTCAGATTTTAGAACATCTAGAATGGTCCTAACTAAAACTTTTTTTCACGTAGTTTGTATCTCTTTATTGTGAGAAATTGTCCTCAAGACTAGATTTCATCTTGATACTGTATTTTTAATTCCTTGTAAGAACTGATGTTTTTGGTTCTAAATGCCCCTTTTTGAAGTATCCTATTTTTCCCTGGCTGCAGTGTTCATCTCTCTGAGGATTTCTTTGAAAGTTTATTTCTCTGCATAGCCTCTGTCTCTTCCATAGCCTCTGTTGCCTTTTTGTTTGTTTTGGTTTTACTGTCTTTCTTGCTAGATGTTTTCATTACATGTCTGATTTGGGGGCTGGTTTGTCATATTTAAAAACTGATTAGAAGCTGTGTGTCCTGAGGCCATTGGTGGCTGTCCCTGGAGGGTGATCTGGTTGATCTTAACATCTCTTTTCTTGGGCAGGTCAGATTCCCCCAAGAAGACTTTCTTCCTGGAGTGTATATGCCCGATGGCTGGCATTCTTGAGCCTAGTGAGGGAGGGTGTCTGGGAGTAGGGACCATAATCACAACCTGCTTCTCATGACAGTATCCGTGTGGCTGCCCCCTACCCCCGCCCCACCCGTGCACACCTGGAGACTCAGTTTAATCTTGTGTAGAGTATAACTCCTGTCATCTGCTGGGACAGGTGAGTGAAGGGCGCCTGGCTACAGACAGGGGACCTAAGGGGCCCTTTTTTTACTTAATAACATTTTTAAAATTATGGTAAAATACACATAAAATTTACCATCTTATCCATTTTTAAGTGCAGTCGCATTAAATAGTCATATTTTGCAACCATCACCACCATCTATCTCCAGAACCCTTTTCATCTTGCAAAACCCATTAAATAACAGTGCCTCCCGTCCCTGCCCTGCCCAGTCCCTGGCAACCACCCTTCTGCTTTCTGTCTCTGAATTTGACTCCTCTAGGTGTGTACCTCCTGTAAGTGGAACCATACACATGTCAGGATTTCTTTCCTTTTTAAGGTTGGGTAATGTTCCATTGTATGTATATAACACATTGTGTTCGTCCATTCATCCTTATCTGGGGTCTTTCCACCAGTCTCCTTACTTTGGACCCACCAAGGTTTGGAGGGATTTCTGTAACATAAATTGAGTTACTTTCCCCACAGCTGGCCCAGGATACAGCTTTCATGAGGAAGTCGTGTCAGTTGCCACTGCAAATTTCTTATCTTTTCTCTTTCTCTAACCTTGGAGTTTATGCATTAAATTTTGATGAGCAGGACCATGTTTCCTTGGAGGGCTTAGAAGTTAAGTCAGCTGTTATCCAGAATTTACTCTTTATCTAGGCAGTGAATTCTACCTTGACTTAAAAAAAAAAAAAGAAGAAAATGATACACTTTTAATTATCCCACTCTAGATGTGTAGAAAAAG
The DNA here is from genome assembly GCF_036321535.1 of Camelus dromedarius. NCBI lineage: Eukaryota > Metazoa > Chordata > Mammalia > Artiodactyla > Camelidae > Camelus > Camelus dromedarius. The sequence continues at coordinate 13,551,982 of NC_087441.1, read as the reverse complement.
TTGTCTTTACAAGTAAATTTGAATTCATGTGACTACAGGTTAAATAAATTTATTACTCCTACAAGTGTAAATGCTTGCTTTGCAATTATTATTTGGGTGGGGGGAATTAGGTTTATTTAATTATTTTTTTAATGGAGGTACTGGGGATTGAACCTGGGACTTCATGCATGCTAAGCATGAGCTCTACCACTGAGCTATACCTTCCCCCTGCAATTATTTTTGAAGCCAGTCTAAGTATAACAGTTGATCTTTTAAGTTAAAAAAAATTTTTTAAGCCCTTTATCACTGTGTATAATTACAGCAAAAGTTGGTGGGAAAAATATTAGATTCGAATACATTGAATTCAGAGACAATGAAAAAGACAGCTGTACCAATTAAATCTATCGATGGAAATGTAATTTTTTGCCACTTAGAGACCACTAGGAACTTAGGTGTAGTCAAACCAAGTTAGGTTTATTTACCCTGCTGCGCCAAGGGCGGATTCTAGCCTGGATGGCTCAGTTCCAGGGAGGTGGGAAGGCTTCACTGTAGAATTTGGGCTTATGCTGGATGATTCTGAGAAAGCAAAGGAGTCATCTCTAGATTGGACAGTGAGGAAGTGAGGGCAGTTCTGTGACTGGGTATCTCGGTCATTTCTGCCCAGAAGGCAAGGAGATGAAAGCAGGGATAGAGGTGTGTCATCGGGAGAGAAGCAGGAATTGTCACTGCGAGAAGGGCTGGCAGATTGAGGGGTGGGGGGAGTGTTCAGTTATTTTCGTGGTTTTAGAATTTGTGCTCTGGCCGTCTGTGGCTGTTGGGCAGTTGGAATGTGGCTAATCCTATTTGAGATGTGTTCTACATGTAAAATACATACAGGGATTTGAAGACTCAGTACAAAAAAAAAAGAATGTAAAATATCTCAATAATTTTCTTATGGATTACATGTTGACATAACCATGGATATATTGGTTTCAGTAAAATATATTAAAATTATCCCTGTTTCCTTTTAGTCTGTTCAGTGTGACTGTTAGAAAATTTGCAGTCTTGCATGTGGCTTGCTGGGGGGCTCACGTTATAGTCCAGGTGGACAGTCGTGGAATGTCAACGGGTGTTGGGGAGATAATCACCGTTATTTCTTCCCAGTCTGAACTTTCGGCTGGCCCGCCCCTCCCTCCCTCTCCTTTTGGTGAAGACTTCAGGCAAATCAAAGATTGTCACTCTCTTCTGAAAAGTCGAGGAGACCCTCGGGTTCATTACTTTTAGTGTGAGATGATGCCTCTCTTATTAGGATGCGTGTCTGAGAAATTGATGATAAAGGGGTAATCTTGCTTTTTACAGAAGTATTTTTCAAAGGTTTTTTCAAATGAGGCTTACTTGTATTTAAAGCAGTATTTCTCAACCTTCTTTTCATTACCTCTGCTCCCCACCTGAGTCTTTTTAGGCATTTTTCCCCTAACGGTACCCCCCACAAAATTTTAACAGCATACACTGTATACCAAATAAGTAATATCTGTCTGTATATATAGTTATATAGAGATATAGATATATCTGTGCTTAGTGTATAAAAGAGCAAGAAAACACGAGCCAATTTTCACCCCATTGGGGAATGCATGGTTTAAAGTAAGCATAGTAGCTAACATTAATTATGCTTCTAGAATACACTCATAATGCTTGGGTTAACCTTTATTTGCACCTCAGAGTAACACTAGCCAGGGCAGTGTATTTGTTCTCTCATTAAAGCCCAGAGATTTAAAAGAATACTTTGCCTCTGGCCATGTTGCTGTCAGAGGAGCCAGAAGCACAGGCTAGCTTCTCAAGACTTTGGAATCTGCTTTTAACTAAACCAAAGATGGATGTTCAGGGTCTTAAGAACAGAGGATTTGAACACAAGGCACTCAGGAAAGAATTGGATTCTTATGCCAATACCTGACCAAATTTGGTAATGAAACCACCTTTTTCTTATTTCCTAATTTTTAAAAGCTCATACTTTGACTTGAATCTGCTTTCATCTGGCTAATTTATATAGTCCGTGATTGGGAATTTAAGATCATGATTTAGACTGCTTTGCATTTCTGATAGAAAATCGGAGGTATTGCTCTAAGGTTCAAGGTCCCAAAGTACTGGACCACCCTGTGCAGCCCGGCGCTGGATGTGGAACGTGTCTGCATTCTCACCATGAAAGTAACAGAAGTTGCTTCAGAAGATTTGTAAGCTGTGGGAAAATGTCAAGACAGAAATTGCCTGTAATTCCACTATGGTTGGCTTTTGTTAGTTTTCCTTCTTTTTTTCCTTCAACCTCATTTATGTGCAGATATATATACATTTTAGAAAGCAAAAGTGGAATTATAATGAATATATAATATATACCCTGAACAAAGAGGTGTGTGACTTTATGTATCAATGTAGGCATTATCCTTGTCATGAACTGCTTCAAACATGTTATTTGGCCAAACATTCCACCGAAGAGTTAGATATACTGTTTTCCTACTGTGGGGACACTTAGGTTCTTTAAATATTATATGTCCCAGGCAGTTAACATTTTCATACATAAATCTATACTTTCATTTGCCATATCTCATAAAAGAATTACCAAATCAAAGAGTATAAAAACATGTCATCTCAATAAGGGGAGAAATAATGCTTATTCTATGTCACTTTTATTATTTGGATAGAGGTTTTAAATATTTAATTTCCTCTTGCCTATTTTGGGGGGGGTAAATTGTCTTAAGTGACTTGTAAAATCTTCGTAGCTTTTCTGTTGTATTACAATAGTCCCTTTGAGGCACTCGTCTTCAGATTATTTGTCTAGAGGATTTTGAATCAAAATAGCCGTGTCTACACAAACATGTCCAATTCAACTGGACCATAAAATTCAATTAGCTGGTATTTGTCTGTGTTGATAGCAGAGGGGCGGAGACTTGAGTCCAGGAGAACCTGCCAGGTGTCACTGAGTTCAGTGTACACTTTCATCTTCATCATGGGAATTAGTCGGCAGCAGCTTCTGACTCAACCCTCGATTGTCTTTGAAGCATTTTAAGGGCACAGCACTGTGTAGATGCTCCCTTAGATCCCACCTGCCCTTTCCAGCCAGAGGACAAGTGACTTCACTGGGTTTGTGTTTCTTTTCCTCTGGGTGTAACGCCAAGCTGAAAAGAAAACAGAAAGAAGGGTGATGAGGGGCTGGATTTGGGGTGGGTCCAACTCCCCCGTTCCTGATGCTCAGGTTGGGGTTAAATGCTCTCACCTCCTTGGAAGAAGGTAATGAATCCAGTATCAGTGCTGATCTGGTGTGTTGGACCCTGTCTTAATTGCAGCTCCTTGTCCACCAGTCCGGCCTCCCCAGACGGCGAGGCTTCCTCCGTCCTCATCCCTGAGTCACAGCTCTGTGACGCAAGTCAGATTATTCCCACTCTTTCCGCCTTTTAATCCTCTTCACTTTGGGCTTCTGATGCCATCTTCTCCTTGATTGCCTCTAATCTCTGTCCATTCTCAAAGCCCTTTTCCAGATTCCTCTTCCTCAGAGTTCCAGACCTTTTACTTCACCTGCCTCATTCCATTCGGATGACCTCAGAGATTTACGTGGCTGCAGCTGCCTTCCCTGGGTGATGTAACTTTTGACTCCTTCCTCACCTTTGTCACCATGGTTTCCACCTATTTTTCTTCTAGAGTACCTTCTTTCTTGTGATTACCGCCCCGGTTACCTTTTCTAAATCACAGTTCAAATTAAAGTATACATTTCAGTGGTTTTTAGTGTATTTACAGAATTGTACAACCATCACCAGAACTTTAGAACATTTTCATTCCCGCATAAGGAATCCTCGTACCTTTTAGCAGGCTCTCTCTTCAGCTCTCCAGTTCTGCATAACCGTTAGTCTGCTTTGTGTCTCTATAGATTTGCCTATTTCAGACATTTCATATAAATGGAATTTAAATAATACATAATAAATAATATTTAAATAATATGTCAATATGTGCTATTTTGTGACTAGCATCTTTCACTTAGCAAAATTTTTTCAGTGTTCCTCCACGTTATAACATATATAAATACTTCATTCCTTTTTGTTACTGAGTAATATTCCATTGGATAGCTGGAATTTTATTTTTCCATCCATCAGTTGATGGACATTTGGGTTGCTTCTACTTTTTGGCTACTATAAATAATGCTGCTCTCAATATTTTTATATAAGCTTTTGTGCAAGCATAGGTTTTCCTTTTTCTTGGGTATATATCTTGGAGTAGAATTGCTGGGTCAGGTGGTAAATCTATGTTTAACATTTTGAGGAATTGACAGTTTGCACATTTCCAAATTTCCAAAGCAGCTGCACCTTTGACATTCCCGCTACCAATATATGAGGGTCCGGGTCCTCCTTTGTTGTATTATCTGTCTGTTTGAACACAGGCATCCTAGCGAGTGTGAATTGGGGTCTCCTTGTGGTTTTGACTTGCATTTTCCTAATGGCCAGTGATGCTGAGCGTCCTTCCACGTGCTCACTGGCCATCTGTGTTGTCTACCTCAGAGGAATGTCTACGCAGATCCTTCACCCATTTTTTGGTTGGGTCATTTGTTACAAAGCTCTTAAGATGTCATTCAAAACCCTTCCTAATTTCCTGGCCTCGAATGCTACTTCTTGCCTCATTTCCAGTTATCACCTCTGTCCCCTGGTCTCCCCAAGTAGACTGAGCTGGTAGCTATAGGGAAGCCACTTGTAGTCCCCAGATGTCGCGTTCTTCATGCCTCTCCCCCTGCTGCTCCTTCTGCGGGACCGCCTCCCTCTGTGCCTCGGGTAGGACTGTCCCCCTCACATCTTCCATTTTTTCAGAGCCTGGCTCAGACTTTACCTGGGGTGGGTTAACCTGGGGCATGCCCAATTCTACCTCTGGATGTGTCTCCCACCCCAGGCTGAGCTTCCCCAGGTCAAGGACAACATCCAGTTTGCTTAGTGTAATTAATGTGGAGCAAGAACTTGGTAAATATTTGTTGAATGAACGGTGATATTTAGGGGAAACTTTTTCTGTCATCCACCTATTTATGATATTGGTAAACATCTTCCCGTGGTTTCTGCTTTGGGTAGCGATGTCTTCCTTTAAATATCTGAATTTAACAAAGACAAACAAGTAGAGAATGGCAGTGATAACAAAAGATAGTTGCCTGCATTGTACCCTGACCTGAGGTCTGATCTTTACTCCTGCTTTTATCCTGATTGATGGCTTGTTCTTTGTAAATCCAAGACACACAGAGGCTTATCAGGCAGCTGTGCCACACACCCTGTCCTTGATCACTCTTAGAGGTGGAGATCAAAGGACAGCTATCTGCTAAGAGAGGCACCAACTAGCCACATGAGCTATTGCTCTGCCTCTCGGTTTTAACTTCCTCTTTCAGAAACCGAATCAGCTGTGTGAGTGTCTGCACTAATGTCCTAGAAAGAAACAAGAAGTCTACGCACCAAAACTGAGTAGCAGGACATTTATCTTTTAAGTGTTGTTTTAAATGCGCTTTACATTTGTATCTAGTGATGTTTCTTCCTCCTCAGCCCAGGTGAATGGCTGGTGCCTGTCCTATTGTTAGAATCTGGATTTATAGAAAGGAAAGGAGCTGGTGGCACAGCCAAACAAGGTCAGGATTCAAGAGCTGCCACCCATAAGTTGAATATGTGTATTTCAGATGGTAGTCATCAGCTGTCCCCAACAGCTGGTGCTGAGAAATGATGCAGATCCCAGGGGTGTCACCCAGGCTCCCAGGACAACTCTGGGGCGGGGGCTTGGGCTCCACACAGGGACAGTGTCTGGGCTAATACATAGCCCAATTTGGGAAGGCTGTAAACCACTCATTTAATGTCGAACACAGTGCAGCCTCCAGAGTGGGCTTTATCCCGAATCTGCACAGCTAGGACTTTGCAGGGCTGGGGCGGGGGGCAGAGGTCCGGGGCAGAAGAATGCAGAGCTGCCCTGACCCCTTGGCTGTGCGGACTCCAGAGGAACCGTTAGCACCAGCAACATTTCACACACGCCAGACTCTCATTATAATTGAAGCAATTTGTGAACCGAAGTTAAGACTGCTATAGAGAAGATAAAGGGGTAGAAAACTGCTAAGTGGCTCAGGGAATCACCTCCCAGGCATCAGGACAAGGTGCATCACTCCCTGTTCCCATGCAGACGTATAGCCAGGCTGGGCGTTTACCGGAAAATAAGAGGGAAATTTGGAGTATGGAGAAGCCGAAGCTGATTTTTGTACAGGGTCTGATTGCTGGCAACGATGCCGCCTTAACCTTGCTCAGTGTAAGCCTAATAAGGTGCTTAGCGCCCCCTGGTGGCCAGAGGGAGCACCTGTGTACCATGCCAGCTGGCACGCCTGTGCTCATTTGCCTTTCTTCCCTTCCCTTCCCTCCCCTCCCCTCCCCACCCCTCTTCTCTCCTTTCCTCTCCTCTCCTTTTCCTCTCCTCTTCTCTTCTTTCTTTTTTTAACACCTTTATTGTGGTATGGTTCCTGTACAGTAAACTATACATATTTCAGATGTACAATTTGATGAATTTTGATAGACATACACACCAATAAAACCAGTACCACAATCAAGATAGCTAACATTTCCATCACTCCCCAAGAGGTGCAAATTTCAAATTCTCAATTTATCCCTTCCCACCTTTACACGCTGGTAACCATAAGTTTGTTTTTTATATCTGTGAGTCTGTTTTGCAGATAAGTTCTTTTGTGGCATTTTTGGGTTTTTTTAGAGTCCACATATAAGTGATATCACATGGCATTTTTCTTTCTCTTTCTGGCTTAACTTCACTTAGGATGATGATCTCCAGGTCCATCCATGTTGCTGCAAATGGCATTATTTTATTCTTTTTTTATGGCTAAGTAGTATTCCATCGTATAAATATACCACAACTTCTTTATCCAGTCATCTGTTCATTTGCCTTTTCTTGATAATTCTGTTCCCCCCACCCTTCCCTCTCTTTCCTGGGCCCTCTGGTCCACACGAAGTCTCCCACCTTCCTCCCAGCCCCCAAAAAGTGATGAACAAGATCTCCATGGTCTGAAGAAAAGAGCAGTAGTAAAACCTTTTTTGTTTACTTAGGGGGAAAGCCTGGGCTAATGGGGTCAGACAGGCAAGGCATGAAGTGATAAAAAGGAAAGGATGAAACAGGAGAAACAAACCTGGGGGTCCTAAATGGACCCACTGCAACAGGAAATTGACACGAGAAATTGTGTGTCAAAATTGTAAAAACGCCCCCTACTTATAGAACAAATCTGAAGTTTCAGTGAGAAAGATTTTAAGAATTTGGGGCTGCCAAAAAATTCTGAATTTTAAATATCAGTCTGACAGATTTTCTTGCTGTGTGCTTGTTTATTAGAGATACAATAGTGTCTCTATTTTGGAATACATTTTAGCTTGACCTAAAAGTTTAGCTAAATGACTTACATTAAAAAAAAATAAGAAGAATGCTCAAGTATTAGGGTTTTTTGAAAGTTGTCTCAATCAACTGTTGAAGACACAAAGTTTGCATTGTAACAGACCTTCTCAAAGAGTTCAGGGAACAGGACGCATGAGATTTGCCAACCAACCCCCAAGTGCCGTGTGTGTGTGTGTGTGTGTGTGTGTGTGTGTGTGTGTGTTTGTAGCAGATGGTAAAAATATAAACTGCTACAGGTGCTAAAAAGGGAACAGTGTTTTTGCACTTCATCAGCCTTAAACAAATGTAAGGATGCAGAACACAGTATTTTTTTTTTAAAGGCAGTAGAATTCAATCTCTATGCGGTTATTTCCTTTAAGTAATATTAAAAGCTGAGATACAGAAGTAAGTCAGTGCCAGGAATGAAGTAACGGTTTAGATAAAATGGTGCTGACTCGGGTCTTATTCATCCCAACAACTTTTAAACCCTCCCTGGGTCTCTCGCAGAGCCTTGCTGACCACTAACAGAAACCAGCTACAGGCAGGGCTCCTCTCCTTTAAAACGAAACACATGACTCGTGAGCGCGGTGCCAAGTCCGGGAGAGCAGGGAGGGCGGGCCGCCCCCGGGCCCCTGGGCCCCCGGCCCTGGCCCCCCCGGCCCCCGGCCCCCGGCCCCCGCCGGCCCGGAAGGGTGGGTGGTGGGTGGGTCCTCCTATAATTAGCCGGGGGAGTGCATCCCCAGTCCACTTCTTGCTGCCGCTCCGAAGGCACCTCTAGTTCTGCCTGATCTCCGAGGGTGGCTGGGCCCTTGGTTCTCTCTGATCACAGCGAGACTGCAGGGGGTGGGCAAGACCCCCAGCGGCTTCCCCCACCGCCAAAGCAGGGCGAGGACCCGCTGCTCTGCCCCTGGGAGGTGCGCTGTCCGATATGCTGGGGATCATGACAGTCACAGGTAAGGCCGCGGCCGGCTCTGTTGTCATCTCCCTCCGAGGCAGGTGGAGCAACCCGCACGGGGCTGGGGGAGCTGGAGGGCAGCGGCTGAACATCCTGATTGGCATTTATTTCTCTCAACATGCTGACCTTTTGATCAGAAGAACATTCTCTCTTTAGCTCAGCAGAAAGCAAAGCCAACGTTTTCATTTCACCTGTGCAGGAATCTTCCTTGAAGGGGCCCTAAGGGAGACCTGGAATGCATCTTGTGAGCGGTTGTACCCCTTCCCCTTGTGGATGGGAACAGCCCCAACCCAATAGATACAGTTAGATTGGGGTGAACTTGCAAACAGGTTGTGAGCAAGCCTCATCGCTGGCTGCAGTCATAAAAAACTAAATCCCTGTTGTTGAGAAATTGCAGTATTTGGCATTTTGATGTGCTTGTTAGGAACTTTCAGTGAAGATACACTTAGTGATTTAGGGGTCAAAAATGTTAGCTCTGATTTTAGTGGTGGTTTTAATAAAGCCATAGTTACTATAAAATTGGTGACTAACAGGCAACAGCATTTAGGCAGTGAGTAGTAAAATGCATGTTTCTTAAGCTTGCTTTTGAGAGACCTGGCCGTGAGCGTGAATGATAATATTTAAAGCCTACCTCTAGCAAATAAGTTACAGATATCAAACAGTGTGGGATGTACTCAGAGTTCCTCTAACTTGTTATCTGATCTTTTCATACAATTGTACTGTAGCCTGAATCCGTAAAACCCTGTCTGTTTTCTCCTTTCTGCTTTTTCCCCATATCAAAAATTAAACTGCATTTGCTAATTTAGATTTATAAGACCAGCTCCTCTTGAAATATTTGAGATCATTGCTCACCGAATACATGGTTTCTTAAAAGCACAGTACAGAATTTCTAGGCCTTCAAATTCTTCTCAGTGTAATTGCCTCTGCAAAGCCTTGTCCTCCTCTGGAATTTTAGATGAATGTGAAACTTCAGCAAAACTAAAAATATCTCTCACTTCCTATAGATTAGCTTGTTTACTATGCGATTTCCTTAAAATCCCTTCCCTGGGTTAACTCGACTAGCCTCTCTACCCTCTACCTAGTGAGAAAATTTGCATGATACCTAGAAGCTATCATTAGACTACACAAGATTAAAAACATTAAAAACATAAAATTCTTCATTTTTTTTCCAGATCACTAATTTTTCTAGAAATGAAATATTATAAACACCCTGAGAGAGGCTATCTGGGAGTGTGATTTGGCACAGCTGGGGGTGGGGCTTCTGTGAGTGTAACTTTTTTTTCTGGGTGCTTTTTGTGTACAGTACAATCTTTATAATATTCACTATTTGATGAGTTTATCACATGCTGAGTTTCTTATGGGAAAAGAAAGTGGTCCTTCTTAGCAGAAATTAAGTTAACAAACTTGGTATTCTTGAGGGGGCTTTAAAAGATTGGTTCAGATAATGGCAGTGGAAAGATAAATGAACAGAAACAGGTGGAAGGGCTGCCTCATTTTTAAGGAAACTTTTTTAGATCGACCGCTTTCTGAGTTTTACTTTTATTACAATGTTGATATAAAGATGTGGCAAAATTTGCTACTTTCTCCTGGTAATAAGAAAGTGCTCAGAAAAATCTTACACTCCAAAAACTTATTAGCAAATAAACATTTCATAATGGAAGAAGTGAACATTAAAAAGGAGTTTCAACTGTCTTTTTTTTTTCCTCTGCAAGTTAGTCTGATAAGGAAGATTTACAGTCAATAGTCTAAATAGTTGGTCGGTATCTTGAAAAGCACTGAAGGCTTTTGAAATTGGCATTAAGGATTAACTAAATATCAAAGGTTTCTTGTAACTTTGGGATCACTCGTGTAAATAATGGAGGAGAAAGTTATTCTCTGCTTTAGTAGGACTGCCTTATGTGAGAAGTGTGTTTCAGTTTCACAGTTCATAAGAAGGGGATGAGTTGGTGATGTTTTCCTAAACTACTTAGGAATTAACTTTAATTTCTTAAAGCAGGGAAAAGCTGTCACTTAATACTGACCATTATTCTCCCCTTCCCAGACCCTGAGCGCACACCCTCCTCTAATGAATGCATCAGACCTTGAAGGATGGGATCATTGATTATTCACGTCACATACTCTTGGCCTTTCTTGACATCTTTCCTTCACATCATGTTAACAATAACTTCGTTCAAAAACTAGAAAACAAGTGATTTGACCCGATGATGATGAAAGAGGTGTCCCCTCCCCACGCGTATATCAACGGCATGCCAGCAAAAAAAAAAAAAAAAGAAAAGCTTTTTGAATTCGGAAAAGATCTTTCCTGTTTTCCCTAACTCACACACGTTATTGAGACTAACTGTAGGGTATCATGAGGAATTAGGGCAACAGTGTTCCTTAGCCCTAAAGTAAACTGGGAAGAAAGAATCCGCCAATATTCATGCAAGCTCTCGATTACTGATAATGCACTTCTTTATGCAAATCATTTCACAAGATTAAGAAAACACCCCCCACAGGGCTGCTGCTGTCTGCCTAGGAGGCGAACTCATCAAGGGACTTGGGAGGCATGAAATTAATACCCTCGCAGCTGCTGGTGTAATAACTGCCACATACTGGGCGTCCACCCTCTGTGGCCATTATCATTACTCCCCGCAATAATCCTGCAAAAAAAAAGTGGTTGTTTCACCCCCTTTTTCTCATGAAAGCTAAGTTTCTCTTGGGGTCCCACAGCTACTAACAAGCACAGCCGCAGATTAGCCTGTAAAAGACCTCGTTCTCGGGGAAAGGATGCTGATAGTGGTTTCGTGGTGCTCACGTGTTTCCAGCCCGCACAGATGTATGAGGGGCCACTGGACGTCACAGTCCAGGCCAAGGCCAATGATGCCCGTCACCTCTACGCTCCTGTACAGCGTTTTGTTTATCTGAGTTTTAATCCCAGTTAAACATCTCCCCTGGGAGGTTTTGTGGCTGACGAGCTTTAGAACGCAGAGTCGGGTGTGTAGGCTATAAGGGATGGATTTTAGAATGCGGAGAATTCCTGGAAAAATTCCAGGACAATGCTGCAAATTGTGGGGGAAAGTTAACCAGTTCCAGATGTCACAGCAAGCAGTCTCGACGTGCGTGGAGAGTGGAGAGCGCTGCTTATACTAAATTGGAAAAAAAAAATAGTGTTGTAGCTGTTGGCAGTATTGCACTTTATCTCTGACAAACAGGCTAAGTTTGGATAAAAACACTACCATTTTTGTCATCTATAAGACGACATATTCCTTAAAAGTTCTTTTTTCCTTTTAAATCCCTATAGTAAAAGAAAACAAGTTATCCTTTTTTTCTCTTAATCTCTAAGTATTTGGAAGAGTGAGAAAAGAAAGCCAACCCCTGGCTGTTGCATTTTGGGGAGCTCGGGGGAGAGGTGTCTGCGCAGAGAGCAGGATGCAGGACGGACAGCACCTTTAGCCTTTTGGGATCGTGGCCCCTTTAAGGCTCGGGAGGTGAGGGATTACGATGTTTTCACAAGGAAAGTGTATGTTTCTCCTATACTCGTTATATACCCCTGGTGAATGATTTGATAAATTGGGATTAACTGGATATCTTTGGGCAGATAAACAGTTCAGCAGAAGGTAACACCTAAATGGGAAAAGCTTTAACAATTCTCTGCCAAAGTGGGATTTCTAACCACAAAATGATTTCAAATTTGGATTTCTTTCAACGCCACTAAAGCTGTAACTGTTTGTGTATTTTCACCTTTACTTGACTTCACTGATCTTCTGTAGTTTTCTTAGCCTTGGAAGGGCTTGTTAAGCTGTTCAAAATATTAAACAATTCAGATGATTTCTGTTACAGGTATGTTATCAATTCTCCTCTAATACAGTGACTGAGGATAGTTTATCCTTTTAAAAATGAAAATATAGTTACAGAAAAGAGGTACTAGAAGGTGTCATTTTTCTTCTCCGTTTCACTTTCCATGCTTTTTATTTAAAGGGACCTTTCATTTGTCTTAGAAAAGCAAAAAGACAAACACAAAGCTTACTCACAGTCTTGGCTATGGTAAGACAGCTTCAGCTACACCATGGCTTCGCCCAAGCCTCGCCGTTACACTTCCTGCTTCTCTACTGCCAGGAGGCTCCTCCAAGGGCATATGCAGAAAATGAAGTGAGTGTAAGCAGTTTCTACATCATTTTAAAATCATATTTTTCTTTTCCAAGTAATGTTTCCAGCATATGGACACTCTCTCACAAAGGCATAGGACTAGAATCTTCTCCCAGAAAAAGAGATAGAAATATTTGGTTTCTAAGCTCATGTTTATTTACGAAGCAAGACATCTATGATGTTGCTGCCACTAATAGTTTTAGTGGAAAAACATGTTGACGCAAACCATGGGCCCAGTAAGACTGTGTTTAGGGCCATGCCCACGAGTGTGGGGACCCTTGCAATGACCTTGGTCTTTTCCCGCCCTTTGAAGTGCCTGTGGGGCAGGGCGAGGACCAGTGACTCTGCATAAAGATGAAAGTATCTGCCAGTCCTGCCTCCTAGAGGCTTTCCCAGTTGACTTACTGACTGACTCCCTTTCCTAGCCTTTTGGCATCTTTGATGCCTGGTGAGAAGGTAGACTTTCTAGCCAAACCGCAGCATCCGTGAATACATGAGCACCACGTTTGGACTTTACGGGCATTTGAGAGACTTCCGGGATTAATACCAGTGTTCTGCAAAATGGCTGGATAATTCAAAGCCTAGCATGAGTGATAACTATACATTGTATCAGTAAAACCAGTTATTTTGCAGAAGGACTTTTTGGGTGCCAGAAAAGTGCCTCCCCAAATCAGTGATGCTTAGATGAGCAGGCATTTTGATTTCCCTCTTCCTAATCAGTGGGACAAATCTAAGGCAGAAAATAACTCCACAGGGAGCTGATACGTCAAATTCTAGCAAAAGAGGTTCTGAAGTCGCTTAAGTAAATGTGTTAATGAAATGCTTGTAAGCGTGGTTGTGAATGGATTCTGCTGTGCTCAGTCAACGCACGTGAACACTGGACTGTCTTTCCTGGAAGCCTCCTCCACCATCATTATCTGCCTCCTTCACTCACCTGCTCTCTCCCCTCCCAACGTCAAACCTGCTGGCATGGTCCGCTCCTGCCTGCCACCTCACATTTTTTGGCTGTTTTTTATGCTTTTAACAGCCTCCTTATTTGGTCATCAAGCTTTGAACTCACTCAGGCGCTGCATGCAGACAGCACATACACCTTTAAAGAGCTTTCTGCTCGAGGGGAGGGTATATAGCTCATGTGGTAGAGCGCATGCTTAGCATGCACAAGGTCCTGAGTTCAATCCCCAGTACCGCCTCCAAAAATAAATATGTAAATAAACCTAATTACCTCCCCACCAAAAAATAATAAATAAAAAGAGCTTCCTGCTAACCACAAACTGGAACAGGGATGGGAGACCCCACCGTTAGCCAGAGCCTGGGACTGTGTACAGTTGGGCTGGGAAAGCAAGGAAAGGGAGGAGGAGGGAAGTTCAACCCAGAAAGAAGGGCTCAAGTACATTTAACCTTAACTTGGTCCCAAATGGGATAAAAGAATCTGGATCTTTTCTTTACACAGGTACAGATAGCAGGTAGGCAGCTAACTCAGAATGCCCATGCTCCCCCTTGAAGTGTCCATGTTGGAAGTCAGGTAAAAACAGGTACATATGGCATTCGGCTTCACAGAATTGGAAGGAGCACCTAAACTTTATATATCAATGGGTTTCTGTAACATCCTGCGGTCCTGATGGTCTAGGAAAAGTCTCAATTCCAGTTCAGTTGTGCTGAAAGCTGCTCAACACTGCCCTCTTCTGTTCAAAAACTCCTTTACGGGTTTGGACAATGATTTTTTACATATGAGTATGACGTAGTGTGATTATGAAAAATTGGACCAGTGTAAATTGTTGAAAACTAGGGGGACAGAAAAATAAATTGTGCAGCCATACGTCATAGTTTTGAAGGCTACTGAATAACTTATCCAGAAGAAAACATTCCCAGATACCAATAGCGATTATCTCTGGACATCGTCTTTGTGGGTGTTATTCCCAATTTTCCATATTTCTGAGTCCACAATTCATACAGATTACTGTTGGAACTGGTAAAAAGTAATTAAAAATAAATATTTCTGTTTTGAAGAAAACTATGAAAAAACATTAGTGTTAAATGAGTAGCAATTACATTATAAAATAAATTTATAATTATAAAAAAAAAGAGTTTTTTTGTTTTATTGTTGTCATCGGCCAGCTGAAACCTTACCCTCCTAACTGGCTTCTGCAGGAAGTACTGGACGTAATCTGTGTTCCAGGTGAGGACGCTAAGAACAGAAATCTCAGGAAATTTGCCCAAGGGCCCCATGCTAATAAGTGGTGCAGCTGCAATTCAAACACTAGTCTGTCTCCAGGACTTCTGCTCTTTAATCTTCCCTTCTACGTGAATTCTCTTTCTTGAGGGGTTCAGGGAGAATCATTTTTCAGTTATTTATTTCATTGATAAAATCTGTATGATGGATATAAATCTGTATGATGGACACAGAGATCCGGTGTCCTCTAAAATCAGGTAGGGTGAATCATCACCCTTTCTGTTTTTTGTTGTTTTCTGTTTTTTTATTCTTCTGAGTGATTTTTTTTTCAATAATAACTTCAAAGTTACAGAAAGTTGCAAAAATAAGAATAGGTCAAGGAACATCAGGAACCCCTTACCTACATTCACCTGTTAACATTTTGCCTTACTTGCTTCATTATTTACTCTCTCTCTGTTGGGAAACAAAGCAAAATCACACACCAGCAGACAGGTTCCTGTTACGTCTTACGTGGGCAAGAGACGGGCCGCTTTCTCAGCCATTTGAGGGCAGGCTAGGTACATCCTGGTCCTTTACTGCTGAATACTTAAGTGTGTAGTTCCTGAGAAGAGAGGTATTTCCTTTCATAGCTATAGTACAGTTATCAATGTCATATTTACATTATCACAGTAGTTTTATATAACCTACCATTCTTGTGCCAATCTTGACAGTGAATCTAATGGTGTCCCTTTTAGCATTCTCTCTGTGCATTACGAGATCCATCCTTAGGTCAAGTATTATGGCTTATCTCTTTAGCCTCTTTTAACCTGGAACTTTTGTAAAGCCTTTGTCTTTTTTTTTTCCCCAAAGTAAACATTTAGAAGCTTTTAATAGCAACTTGGTATTATCATGATGTCTAAGCACATGATTAAAAAAAAGTAATTCAGTTTTATTGTATTTTATTTTTGGCTGTAATAGATTGGCAGTTTAAAAAATAATCCATCTCAGATAGTTTCAGAAGTACTATGTTAGACCTTCTCATTCTATTTTTTGTCTCAAGTGGTCTTACAGGTTTTCTTTTTTCTTTTTTTTATTATAGTATAGTCAGTTTACAATGTGTCAGTTTTTCTTTTAAAAAAAATTTTTTTACTGACATATTTTACAATGTGTTACTTTCTGGTGTACAGAACAGTGACTCAGTTATACATACGTATATATTCCTTTTCCTATTCTTTTTCACTATAGGCTATTACAAAGTATTGAATATAGTTCCCTGTGCTGTACAGTGTGACCTTGCTGTTTATGTTTTATATATAGTACTGTGTATCTGCAAATCCTGAGGGATAAATTGAGAATTCGGGATTTGCAGATACAAGCCTTTATCTTTCAGACATTGACATGTTCAAGCATATAGTTCTCTCCCCCCATTTCTACCACATTTCTTATTGGGTGTTTGTTTTCTCCTAATTAAATTTAGGTTATGCATTCTTAGCCACAGATGACATCGTGTCCTTCTCTGGGTATTGTACACAATGTCTATGGGCCCCTCATACGTTGATGTTAAGTTGTCCGATTTCTGCACCCTTTCAATTTTGAAGCATGTAAATATCCTGCCCAGCACCGCCCCCTGCCAACACCGTTTAGCACCCACTGATTTTTGCTTTATCCAGTCTTTATCTTGATAGTTACAAAATAATGGTCTTTTTTTATTTAAAAATATTTTTAATTGAAGGATAGTGGATATACAGTATTACATAAGTTACAGGTGCACTCAGGTGAACTTTTGAATCATTATCTGTGAGTGGGTGGGTAGGATATATGTTCTTTCTTTCTTTCTTTCTTTCTTTCTTTTTTTTTCGAAGCATGACTATAACCATGAAAAAACTGCTTTTTACACCGAAATAGAATTTGAATTGTTGTCCACATCAGGCACACAGCAATTTTTCTGTTTGAGTGTAGGTGTTGACAGATCTAAATACTTTTTGTCATAAGTGGCATTTACAAATTTTAAAGTAACAATGATGTATGCAGAATGAGAATTTTAATGCTTTGAAAGTATATGGAATTTATTTTTCTTTTAAAAAGACAAGCTTTATGTTTACCATAAAAAATAAACTATTTCTTAGGGCAGTTTTAGGTTCCCAGCAAGACTGTGTGGAAAGTACAGAGTATAATCTCCCTCCTCCCACAGGTGCATAGCCTTTCCCACTATCAACAGACCCCACCAGAGTGGTACCCATGTTACCATCAGTGAGCCTACATTGACGTCATTATCACCCTAAATCCACAGTTTACATTACGGTTCTCTCTTGGTATTGTACATCCCATGGGTTTGAACAAATGTATAATGACAGGTATCTACCATTGTAGTATCAGGCAGACTAGTTTCACTGCCCTAAAAAACCATCTGTCCTCTGATATTCATCCCTCTCTCCTCCCTTCCCCTGGCAACACTGATCTTTTTATTGTCTGCACAGTTTTGCCTTTTCCAGAATGCCATACAGGTGGAACCGTGCAGTATGTAGCTTTTTCAGACTGGGTTCTTTCACTTAGTAATATGCATTTAAGGTTCCTCCACATCTTGATGATTTGCTCACTTGTCTTTAGTGCTGAATAATATTTTATTGCCTGGATGTACCATAGTTTTTTTTAATCCATTCACCTATTGAAGAGCATCTTGGATATTCCAAGTTTTTGCAATTATGAACAAAGTTGCTGTAAACATTCATGTCCATTTCCTTGTGTGGACATGTTTTCAACTCATACCAAATGTAGGTATGAGAAAATACCAAGGATACTTGCGTAAATGCCAAGGAGCATGATTGTTACTATACAAAAGTTCGTGTGCCCGATGCACAGTGAGGCCAAGCAAACTGAAACATCGGAGTTTGCAGCAGAGAAAGGTTTGTTGCAGGGCGAAGTAAGGAGGATGTATGGCTCATGCTCGAAAAACCCAAATTCCCATATGATTTGGGGGGAGGAGCTGTTATAGGCAAAACTCGGGGTGAGGGCTGCAGGGTGTGACTTTCTTCTGATTGGTTGGTGGTGAGGTAACAGGACGGGGCTCCAGGAATCTTGTGCTCAGCCAGAAGTTCCCATCCTCCACCTGGGTGGGGCCTTAGTTCCTGCAGAAGAACTCAAAGAAATTGCTACATATATTCCTTGAGGAACAGGACCCTGCCCCAAGGTTATGCTGTTGCTTCTTGACTGTTCCTCCCTTGTCTCTCCCGCCTGATTAGCAACTGTTTGAACCTGCCCTTTGGAACTCTGGGAAGGTCAAGGAGGCTGAATGAACCCTATTTCTTACAAACAAGAAACCGAGGATACAGGAAAGGATTTGTACCAGAGAGCGTTGCGGAAAGATTGGCCCCTGTCCCTGATGAGCCAGATAACCCAGAGACAAGGTTTTGGAGCTTAGAGGAAAAGAGGCAATTTTATTGCTTTGCCGGGCAAAGTGGACTTACAGCAGGCGAGTGCCTTCAAAGCTGAACCCACCTTGGAGATGGGGTGGGGTGGTTTTACAGCCATGGCTCTAACAATAAAGCATTGATAACAAGCAACAGAATCATTTTCTCATCAGAAGACTTAGAATGGTGACTTGATGCCTCCAGGCAACCAGTTCTACAGAGGCCAGCGGTTAGAGCTCATTATCTCGTAAGCACTCAAGTTGTGGTCTTGGTAACTCAGGCTATTTTGTAAGGTTACAGTCCTGTGACCTTGGAGAAGGACCCAGAGATCAAGCTTGATTATTACTTTCAATTACTGGAATAAAGTAAAAACAGTAATGTCAGTAGCTTTAGTTTTAACAATGGGCCTGGAACTGTGAGCAGCAACCGGTCAGTTGACTGTTTTAAGGGCAATCATAAGAATAGCAACTGTTAGCCTAAATGCGGCCATTTTACTAATCCGCCTTCAAGAGGACCCCAGAGGTGTCCTGCTGTTTCATGATTGCTGGGTCAGATGGTAAGAGCATGTGTAGTTTTGCAAGAAACTGCCAACTGTCTTCCCAAGTGGCTGTACCATTTTGCATTTCCCACATAAAACCATCTTTGAAGTCGGTTTATTCCCTTGTAAGCCAGTTGGAGGGGCCAGGCTCTATGGTTGGAAATGATAGCTTTGTAATGGGAACGTGCGCGAGGTCCCCAGTTCTTGTTCTAATAATACTCAGGAAAATAAAATTCTTAAAACCAAACCAACCCATGCCCGGTTCCTGCCATGCCGTGGGCCTCTGTTGTGCAGTGTGAGTTTTGGATCGACTACTCCATGGAATGTTGTGCGGATGAGAGAAAAGCAGTTCGGGAGTGCAGCGGCAGTGAGTTTTAGCGGCAGTGTGGCCGTCATTTAGCCAGGGCTGGTTTTCCGCTTGAGAGTCTCGGGTTGGAAGAGGGACCCATTGGGGTGATGCTCAGGGCCTCCGGGGCTTTCCCTTGCAGGCTGGCGAGGAGGCTGCGCCCTCTGTGACGAGCGCGGCGGCCCCCAGGGGGCGCCCTCGTCAGGGGCGCGGCCCGATAGCGCCGCCAGTCTCCATCCAGCGATGGGGCAGAGGGAAGAGGAAGGCTGTGCCTCCGGGGCCTCTGTAGGGCTGTCCTTGCCGGGCGGCGGCGCACGCCATGCCCTGGTGGAGTAACCTCTGCTGTGAGTAGCGCGCGCCCCCCAGCGGCGGTTTGCCCCAGGGCCGGCGGGCGGGACCACGCGGAGGGACAGCGCCTTGCCCGGTAGTGTGTGCGGTAGTGTGTGCGTTTCCATCCTTCCTCCTTTCCCTTGCTTTGATCAAAGCACTGATGCTGGGACACGCCGTCCCGTGTCACCCAGAGGGGACGCCGCATGCAGCAGAGTCACCCTCTCGGCTCCACTACGGAGCCCCTGCTGCACCGGGCCCTGATCCTGGCCCCGGCCCTGGCCGCAGGGATTGCTGAAGCCCCCGAGAGACAGGGCCTCATCTGGGCCCTGTGGAGCTGGTGCTCAAACCCTCCACTCTCAGAGTTCTGAACAGATTAAAACAGAGGCTCGGGCAAGGGAGGCTCCAGAGTGCAGGTTGCTTCTTGCCAGAAAGAAACAGACCCGTGAAGACAACGATTTGAAAGAGGCTTGGGAGTCAGGGTTGGGATAGAGATTGTGCGGGTAGGGTCACCTGGGAAGATTTCTGCCCAGGTGGCAGGGAGGAAGCATGGTAGAAAACGATATGGGCCTCAAAAAAAATCACAAGGATTTAGCAAGGCTGGAAAATGTATCTCCCACTGGAGAGCCAGGAGGAGAGCAAAGTGGGAGATGAGGGACGGGATGGAGAGGGCCTTGCCCCTCCGGCTGAGCACTGGGAGTGCACGGCCCAGTAATAGGTAAGGAGACTGGAAAACAGGATCTAGGTTTCACCTCGGGTCCCTAGCCAGATGGTCGGACGTGGTTTGGGACAGGATACACACATACCTTTAAAGCACGGCTGTGCAAAGTTAGCTTGTAGCTTAGAAATGTAATTTGACCTTAGCTGCCAGGCTAGGTAGTTTAGAAGACTATTCTCTAGGTTCTTGAGCCATTAGGGATGCTTGACGCTAGCTTCCTGATGTGATCAAAGGGATATTTCAGGAAACAGGACCTCTCTGTAAAGTCTACAGGCCCTGCCCCATGAAGGAGGCAAGTGGAAATCAGGGCTGAGTTGGGTGTGTCCAGCTTTGTGCACACAGCACAAACCAACAGGCCCTGCCCTGTCCGGAAGATTGTTCTGACAGTAGTAACTCTTAGGGTTACTTTGGTCACAAGACACAGCAGACCAGTTGTCCAGTTAGGATTTAAAATTCTCCTGTGATCCTAAATGCTTTTCTTTTTGTAATGGGTTCAGCCACGCATCACTATAAAGAGAACGTCTGAATATTGCTGCGCTGTAACAGAACCATCAATGGCTGTTTTGTTCTGCCAGTTGGCAGCTGTTATCTTTGTTTCCTGAGTTTTGACTGTAAACACTCCAGTCATCCGAGAGTTTAAAAAAAAACTGTTTCAAGTTGAAACAGACTTGGGAGCATGGAGGTGAAAAGGGGGTGAAATGGTGTGTATAACACCTGCTTTCTCCCACTATGTTAGCAAAATGCCTGCATTTTCTAATGGTTTCTAGAGAGGTTAATTCGGGGTTTTAGCTCATGCTTGCTGGCAGGATATTTATGTTTGCATTACTAGTAAAATTGTAGTAGAATAGTGTTCATTATTGGGGTTTGACTTTTTTCTCTAGTGTATTTCCAATGATATCATTTGCCTAGAAGTACTTGTGGAAAATTCTCTCATGAGTATGCTTTTATAATTGGGAAAATTTTTAAGAAACAGTTCATGGAAATGCACTTAAAGGAATTCATAGATTTCACTAAATAAGCTAGTTTATAATAGGAATAAATGGAAATGTATAGCATTTCCTTATTTCAGAAGATTATGCATACTTTTTAAAAACAATGAGGAGAGAGTATTCCTGAAAGACCCCAGCTTGAAAGGAGGGTTGGGATTGGCTACTCTGGACAGTCTAATCGCATATGTCTGACTTTTCCTTTCTCTTGGAATATCTCCCTTAATATTTAATGTGGATCAGTTTTTCCTTTATTGTTTATAAAGTCTAAAGTTGGTCACAAATGTTTATTTCAAAGTAATTTTTTTTAATCACTGGGGGAGCTTCCCCCCCAAACTTACTTATGAAAAATGTTTAGCATATGAAAAAGTTGAAAGAACAAGACAGTGAATATTATATACTTCTCCAGATTCCACAATAAACATTTTACCATCCTTAACCTTATCACATATCTACCCAACTATCCATCCCTCTGTCCATTCATGAGTCCATCTTCTTCTTTATGCATTTCACAGTAAGTGGCAGTCATCAGGATACTTCACCCCTAAACACTTGAGCATGCATAGCATTAACTAGGGTTCAGTGTTTGTTTCTCTAAGTAATTTTTTTAAAAAGGAAAACAGAAAGGAGAATCCTTTAAGAAGGGTACTTCAAAGTAATGGAATTGGCTTTTCGTCAAACCTCCTTCTCTAAATGTTCAGTTCTCCATATATTTTAGTTTTTAAAACACTACTTTAGATGCTGATGTCAGAGAAAATGAGAGTTGGCTGATTCCCAAAACTCTTACCAATACAACTGTGGCCCTGTCACCAAAGCCAAGGCCCTGCCCAACACTGTGGCGCCTGGGTGGGGTTAGAATACCTCCTCAGTATCCCTTCCTTCCTCTTTGCATAGAAGAGGCCCAGATAATCACAGGTTTTATCTCTCAATATCCCCAAATCTGGTAATGTTAGGGAGGGGAAAAAAAAGGCAAGGGAAAAAGGACTTCAGGTTAACTTACAGCGCAGTACAAGGCACAGTCAAACAGGGCTGTGCACATTTAACTTGCGTGGCACCTGGGACAGTTTTTCAGTGAACTTTTTAAGCTTCAGTTTCAAGATGAAACCCAATAAATATTATGGTGGAAATTTGTAGACATAGGTTTGTAATAGTTCACATAAAGAATAAAATCATTTTCGTGGGGAAATAAGATTATACAAATTGAAGTAATTTATGGATTTGGGGAGAAGCATATATACATTTCCAGATATTTCTCTATTTCCAGATATTGCTAGGTTCTAAGCATTAGTATAGAAATTAGTTATAA
Source organism: Camelus dromedarius (assembly GCF_036321535.1). Taxonomy (NCBI): domain Eukaryota; kingdom Metazoa; phylum Chordata; class Mammalia; order Artiodactyla; family Camelidae; genus Camelus; species Camelus dromedarius. The sequence continues at coordinate 13,529,751 of NC_087441.1, read as the reverse complement.
TTATTTTCATTTTGTGCAGTAGGCATTAAGTATGTTTTCACAGCATTACTAGGACCTTTTTGTGTGTCAATTTCTTTTTTTTATTTTTGCAATCTAGTATTGTTATTAGCTTATTTTATTTTATTTTTTGTGGGAGGGGAATTAGGTTTATTTGTTTATTTATTTAATGGAGGTGCTGGGGAATTGAACCCAGGACCTCGTGCATGCTAAGCACACACTCTATGACTTAAGTTATACCCTCCCCCTTGTGTGTCAAATTCAGTTAACCTTTTTTAAACCATAACGTGGTCATAGTGTATATACTTTTGGTAACCTGCTTTTTTTTTCCTCAATCCTGATTTCTACCCTTTCATTTCAGTAAAAATTCATCTCATCTAATCTCAAATCATACATTATCCCAAGAAGACTAAAAATGTCGCTGAGCTGGTTTGCTCTAATGGATATCCAACCCAGGACGGACCATGCCTACCATCTCTGGTTGTCATATTTCTTAAATTTTTAAATTTAGCACCAAATCCCACCCTTTATTAAATCACATTTACTTGCTTCTTTAATCCCTAACAATGTTAAAAATTCAAACCTACAGAAAAATATAATAAACACCCTTATACATTTAACATAATCACCATTCATTGCTTTTTTTAAACCACATTTTCTTTCCTCCCCTCTCTCCTCCTCCCCTACCCCCTCATTCCCTCTCCTTAAACCATCTGAAAGTTACCTGCAGACAATTCGTTTATATTTAGGTTTGATTTTTGTCCTTTGTAACATGGATATTTCAGGCCAGGCTAGTTATTTTATAGAACATCCTTCAGTGTGGACCGTTGTCTGACTGTTTCCACATGATTCGATTCTGTTAAACATTTTTGTCAGGGATACTATGTAGGTGATTTATTGGGCTTCTCAGTGCCTCACGTCAGGAAGCATGATGATGGTTTGGTCCCATTGTTGGAGATGTTAAGTTTGATCACTTGGTTAAGGTGGTGCCTGGCAGATTTTTCCATCTCCTTTTGAAATGAAGTAATCTGTGTGTTGATACTCTAAAACTGTAAGTGTGCTGGCAGCATTTCACCCAAAGTTTTTAACATCTCTTGATCCTTGACTGAATGAGTTATTAGAACATATTAGTTAAGTGTTATTTTCTGAGTCTAATGACAAACAGCCAACTTGGCTTTCCCAAATAAGGCAACCACTTAAGCTATAGCCAGTCAAATAATTTCTTTGCTTTAGTTCCAAGTCTTGTCTATAAAAACTTTCCCCCTAACTCCTGTCTTCTTTTACTTGTTGGTTTCTGAATGGCTGGTTTTGATGGTGATACGACTAGTTCCAAATGCATTCAGATATGACCACATTCAGAAGGTAACCATGCCGGTCATGAAACACTAATGCATTTATTTTATATATTGAGAAATTATTTTTATTTTTCTAAGCAACTGAAAAAGTCCAGTTCAATGGACCCTCCAGATGAAGTGAATTAAAACATGACTTTCTCCTCCCCAAATTAACTGCAAGAGAAAACCCATTTATGTTATTCCATTTAAGTGAATTGCTTGATGAGTGATACAAACACCTGTTTAGAAACAGTGATGCTCCACATTTTCAAGGCTGAACGGCTGTTTACCGTGGCCTGGGAAGAGTCTGGGCAGTCGTCTATAAAAGAAAGATCATTTTTAACTCTTGTCCTTAATAAATAATATATGACTTGTGATGCAGTAGAATTCTAAAGAGAATGACTCTAAGGATCAAAGTGGAAGTTATACCTAAATTTATTGACTGACATTTTTTCATAAAGAAGTACTACCTGATCCTCATTTACTTTGTTAGTATCACTCTTGATTCATGGATTCTATTTTTACTCAATGTGTTATAACCCGCCACTGTCGCTACTCTTTTTTTTTTTTTAACAATTCAAAGTTTGGCCGGCAGGAGCCCCTTTAAGCTGGCTCCAGTGTCCTTTTGATATGCGCTGCGCCCCTCTCCCCTACCTAAGCTTTTGAGCGCCTCCTTTTGTCACAAAATGTTCCTTGTACTTTCCCTGACCCAGCCCCGAATTCCCCCAAGGAGCTCTGGTCCCTTTGGGGGGCTTGCTGAAGAGATCAGGTAGTTATCACACAGAATGCCCCTCCTTTACGTTCTCCTAGGTACCTAGTTGGCTTACTTCTCTAACGCTCTATTTCCTGTAAAGTGGAAGTTACTGTAAAGCTTGATGGATTCTAGATCCTGGGTGTGATGTGTGATGCTGTTTTGTACACACCATCAGGTTGACCCACCCTTAGTGATGCCGTGGCCACTTACCTGTAACTAATTTTTTGAGTTGAGTAGTTGAGTTTGTTAAGTTGCCCTTTAAAGAGAACAGAACGAGAAGAGTAGTACCTCTGAATCGGAATTTTTAAAGGTCATTTGAAAGCTGCCTAATCTATTGAGATTTACAAATGCAGCTAAGACCCTTACCTGAGCCTGGAATTGCCTGACTGACGTTAAAGAAAGTATTCATTGGCTGTGTTTTTTAAATATTTAATTTTCTTGAATTGTTACCATTTTCTACTTTCCTCTCCCCCACCCTTCTCTCTCTCTCTCTCTCTTTCTCTTTTTCTGTTAATAGTTGGACAGAGAGAGTCTGAAGATGTGAGTGAAAGAGATTCAGACAAAGAGATGGCTGCTAACTCCGCAGTTGTTCCAGACGTGAAGGAGGGGCAGGAGGAAATGCCTGAGATGATGGAACAGATCCCTGCCTCCGAAAGCAATTTAGAGGAGCTGACACAGACCGCTGAGCCCCAGGCTAACGATGTGGGATTTAAGAAGGTGTTTAAGTTTGTCGGCTTCAAGTTCACTGTGAAAAAGGACAAGACCGAGAAGTCTGACACTGTCCAGCTCCTCACCGTCAAAAAGGATGAAGCTGAAGGGGCAGGAGGCTCAGACGGGGCTGGTGACCATCCGGAGCCCAGCCGGGAGACAGGGGAGGCCTCAACCCCCAAAGAAAGTGAACTGAAACAGTCCACAGAGAAACCCGAAGGGACGCCCGGAAGCGAGGAGACCCACACAGAAGTCTCTCCCCAAGCTGAGTCTGGCCCAGCAGCCGAGGAAGGAAAAGATGAAGGGGAAGAAAAACAAGAAAAAGAACCTGTGAAATCTCCAGACTCTCCGACTAGTCCAGTGGCCAGCGAAACGGCATCACCCTTCAAAAAATTCTTCACTCAAGGTTGGGCTGGCTGGCGGAAAAAGACCAGTTTTAGGAAGCCTAGGGAGGATGAGCTGGAGGCCTCGGAGAAGAAAAAGGAACAAGAGCCGGAAAAAGCCGACGCAGAAGAACAGGAAAAGCCGGAAGAGCCCTCCGAGAAGCTGGCAGCTTCTGAGCAGCCGCAACCACAGGAGGCCCCCGAGCCGGCCCAGGATGCCAGGTTGTCGGCAGAATATGAAAAAGTGGAGCTGCCCCTCGAAGACCAAGCGCAGGCCCCTCCCGAAGAGAAACCCGCCCCTTTAGCAACAGAAGTGTTCGATGAAAAAGTCGAGATTGTCGCCGAAGTCCATGTCAGCACTGCGGAGAAGGAAACGGAGGAGCAGCAGGCCCAGGTAGAAGCAGTAGAATCCTCGCCGCCTGAAACCCACGCTGAACTTCCGGAAGCCGAGCCCACGGAGGAGCCGCCGAAGACGGAGGAAGATGCGGGTGTCCTCGGCGGGGACCTCTCCCAGCCGGCAGCACCCAGCGAGGATGGGAAGGCGCCGTCCACACCCCCCGAGGGCACTGTAAGCGAGGTGGAAATGCTGTCATCACAAGAGAGAATTAAGGTGCAAGGAAGCCCTTTAAAGAAACTGTTCACTAGCAGTGGCTTAAAAAAGCTTTCTGGAAAGAAACACAAAGGGAAGAGAGGCGGAGGAGATGAGGAGTCAGGGGAGCAGCACCCAAGTTCGGCAGATTCCCCGGACAGTCCTGAGGAACCGAAGGGCGAGAGCTCGGCTTCGTCCCCCGAGGAGCCCGAGGAGATCACGTGTCTGGAGAAGGGCGTGGCCGACGTGCCCCCGGACGCAGAGGCGGAGGAAGGGACCACTTCGGACGGAGAGAAAAAGAGGGAAGGTGTCACCCCCTGGGCATCTTTCAAAAAGATGGTGACGCCCAAGAAACGGGTGAGAAGGCTCTCTGAAAGTGATAAGGAGGACGAGGTGGACAAGGTGGACAAGGTCAAGAGCGCCACCCTGTCTTCCACGGAGAGCGCAGCCTCGGAAACGCAGGAAGAGGTGAAAGGGAACGGGGAGGAGCAGAAGCCGGAAGAGTCGAAGCGCAGGGTTGACACGTCGGTGTCCTGGGAAGCGTTAATTTGTGTGGGGTCATCCAAGAAAAGAGCAAGAAAAGCCTCTTCCTCCGACGAGGAAGGGGGCCCCAAAGCCCTGGGAGGAGACAGCCAGAAACCAGAGGAAGCAGGAAGAGACAAAGAGGCGGGGCCAGACGCGCTCCCGCCCCAAGTCCAGGATCAAGGACCAGGAGCTTCCTCCCCCGAGCAGGCCGGCAGCCCCTCCGAAGGGGAGGGAGTTTCCACCTGGGAGTCCTTTAAAAGATTAGTCACCTCGAGAAAAAAGTCCAAGTCAAAACTGGAAGAGAAAAGCGAAGACTCGGTAGCTGGATCTGGCGTAGAACCTCCAACCTCAGATGCTGAACCGGGGAAAGAAGAGTCTTGGGTTTCCATTAGGAAGTTTATTCCCGGACGAAGGAAGAAAAGGTCAGATGGGAAACAGGAGCAAGCCGCGGCTGAAGATACAGGGCCGACGGAGGGCAACGAAGACGATTCCGACGTCCCGGCCGTGGTACCGCTGTCCGAGTACGATGCGGCGGAAAGGGAGAAAACCGAAGCCCAGCAGGCCGAGAAAAGTGAGGAGCAGCCCGAGCAGAGGGAGCTCGGTAAGAGCGTGGTCTACCCGGTGACCGGCGCTGTGGTTGACGGCGCAAGGGCCGTTAGCAGCATCGAAGAAAGGGCGCCTTCTTGGATCTCTGCCTCAGTGACAGAACCTCTTGAAGAATCAGAAGACGAAGCGAAAGCACCAACTGGAGAGGTGTTTGAAAGAGAAGTCGCTGAGGAGGAGGCTTCCCCCATCGTTTCCAAAACTCTGCCGGGGAGCCAGGAGGCCGGTGATGACACGCTCATCAGTGAGGTGGAACTGATGTCTGAAGCCGTGATGGCCGCAGAAGCTACGGAGGAAGCAACAGAAGCCTCTGGGGCTGAAGAGACCGCCGACATGGTTTCAGCTGTTTCCCGGTTAACCGAATCTCCCGACACCACAGAGGAAGCAACCCCGGTTCAGGAGGTGGAGGTGCCAGACATAGAAGACCAAGAGAGGCGGACTCAGGAGGTGCTGCAGGCAGTTGCAGAAAAAGTTCGAGAAGAATCCCAGCTGCCTGATGGCAGAGGGCCGGAAGACACCATCCAGACAACGCATAAGGTCGAATCAAAAATCCCCGAGGAGGTGGGAGAAGCAGAAGAGGATACTCACAGGCTGAATCTGGAGGAAGAGATGGAGGTTGTCTCGAAAGTACATGTACAGGAAACTGACACTGAGGCTCTGACCCTAGGGAAGGGAATTGGACAGGCCACCCCAGAAAGCTTGGGGAAGGTTTCTCCAGGCACAGAGAGTGCAGAGTCCAGTGAGCTTACAACCACAGAAATGGTGGTTGGGGTAAAATCAGAGACTGTTCCAGAACAGGCTGTTGCTCCTGACTCAGCTGAAACCCTTACAGAGAGTGAGACCAATGGAGGCACCCCAGTAGCAGAGTTTGAAGCTCCAAATATAATGGAGCAGGACAAGATCATGGAAATCCATGAAGACCGGGAGGTTGCATCTGGTACCCAATCCCAGGTCATGGACGATGGGGCAGTTCCTGTGCTGAAAGAGATGCCTCCAGCACCTTCCAGTTTTCAGTCCCAGGAAGACAAACATTCAGAAGTGGAAGAGGTTCTAGAACATACAGATAAAGAGGTATCAGTGGAAACTGTACACGTTCTTTCAAAGACTGAGGTGATTCAGGAGGCTGAAGGATGTGCTGACGAGCAAGGTGGAGACGAACCATTTGTCGAAGGACCTGCAGCGTCTGCTGACACAGAAGTAACAGTCGGTCAGAAACAGGTCACTGAAGTTGCCCTTGAGGACGAAGTTCCCAAAGAAGCTGAGTTTCAAAAGGGTGATAATATTGAACTCCAGAGTCATGCTAAGTCTCTTCCAACCCCAGTGGAGAGTGAGATGGTAGTTCACGTAGGAAGGGAGAAAATGGAAACAAAACCCACCCAAGTGAGTGAAGAGAGTCTTGAGCAACAGCCAGCTGTTACCGTCTGTGAAGAGCTCAGTAAGCAGCTGGTGCAGGAGGTTACCGTAACCGTCATAGACGGGGAAAAGGAAGTTATCCGCTTTGAAGAAAGTTCTTCTCTGCCCGTTCAAGAGGAAGTGGCACGTGTGGAAATTCAGGTGCAGAGCTCTGAGGCATCATTAGCTCTAACAGCTGCAGCAGTGGAGGAGAAGTTCTTAGGAGAAGCTATCAAGGTTATAGAAACAGCAGAAACTTTGGAATCTGCAGATGCACCTTCAGTACCAGAAGAAACATCCTCTGAAAAAGATGATGACCTCCCTGCTCAGCTGGCAGAAGACGTAGTGCCCACAAGGACTGAATCTCAGGCAGAATCAACACCGGTGATCGTATCTGTTACCCCCGAAGAGGGCATCCATGCTGACCTCCAAGGCGACGAAAGCACATCACAGAAAAGGGAGTCAGATGAAGGCAGTGAGCAGGTTGGTTGTCAGGAAGTCAGGGTGAGTGGAACAAGAGAGGAAGATTTAAAGGCAGAAAATGAGGTTTTGGAACTTGAGACTGAGGGCAGCAAACTCGTACAGAACGTCATTCAGGCAGTTGTTGACCAGCTGGGAAGTACCGAAGAAACAGCCACCGATTTCCAGACCCAGACTCTACTGACAGAAACCCACAGCCAGGAAACAGGGCAGAAAATTGAGAAGGAAGAAAGCAAACTTCAGGCCTCTGGAGTGGATGAAATGCAAACCATCGCCGCCGAAGAGGAGTCTGCGCTAAGCACTGAGGAGCCCACACATCCAGATGTTTCCAAAGATGTGAATGAAGCTTTGGAGCAGATGGTAGCCATGAAGGTAGAAAGTTCCAGAGTAAATGACCAGCAGCTTGAAGAGGTGACTCACCCAACTGAGGATGAGAGAGAGGCCCCTGGAACAGCGTCTTTGCCAGAAGACAATGGAGGTGCCGGGGTTGGAGAAAGAACAGAGAAGTCCCCGCTTGAATCCCAGGAAGATGGAGAAGGTGGTGCTGTGGATGACCCTGGGAACCAAAGCTCAGCCCTGGAAGATGCTGAGGCCACCAGGGGCTCAACCAGAGAGTCCCCGGATACAAATGGACCCAAACTGAAAGAGAAGGGAGATGGCCAGGAAGTCAAATTACAGGAAGAAAAAGTGCAGAGCAAGTCAGAAAAAGAAATCAAAACACAAACACAGGAGGAGACACAGAACCAAGAGGGAGAACCAGGAACACCTGAACCCACAGAATCCTAAAACATCGTGTAAGTAACTTCCTTTTCTTCTAAAGTGACTTTTTCCTTCTTTTCTGCCATTTGATGGCAGATTTGCTATAAGAGGAGCAGGAATTTAAATGATGACAATTTTAGGCAGAACCTTCATCTGCGAAGATAACCATCAATCAGACTAGGAATCCAGGTTAGTTTCCTTTTTCTCATTGACGTGCTTTTCAGTCTAATTGGTGTCATGAAAGTAATGACTTCACTTTACCCACAATGTGACTGCTTTAGAAGAAAATAAAGGGGCCTGTGTGTGCATACAAGTGTGCATTTGTGTGTGTGTTTGACTCAAAGATTCAAGAACTATGTCATGGTCACTGAGCACCACCCCAGCTAGTTTTTTTTTTAACAACTAAAAGTGCGGTGTAGTTTTATATGATACTATTTGAAATTTAGTTTAAAGCTTTCTAGGAAAAAATAATTTTTTTTTCTGCAGTAGGAGCAAGCATTTAAAAAAATCTTCAGTGCATATGACAGGCCTGATTGTTGGTGTTCTGGTAGCAGAGCACACTGTATTATGGCCCCTCCCCATCTTTCCTTCTTTCTTACAGAGTTAAGATTTGGGGTTCCCAGTTGCTGCAGCTCACTTGCACAACTCGTCTGGTGTTGAAGGAATGAGGGAGGGAACAGATTTTATTTACCTTTTTTTCCAGTGACAGATTTTTTTAATGATTTTATTTACTATTGAATCTGACTTCCTTCTACAGTTAACCTGGTGTGTTTGCAAGCCCAGAATGTGAAGACAGGTAAAGAAAATGAAAGCCGCTGACGAGACTCAAGACCAATTATTTCAGAATTTTGAGACCCAAAGAAGAGGCACATCACCTGCTCTCATTTCCAGAGAACCCCTGACAATCCTGACGCTTCATCGGGAGCTAGAACCAGTTAACATCTCCTGTTTTCAAGATAGCTCTTAAGAGTTTCCCTTGACACCATATAATGTTTCCGATTTAAATTTAAGGTCCTAAAAACCTGGAACTGGAGTTGGCAATATCTAGTTCTGCTTCTCAAACTGGAGTATCATTCTTTATGTATTTATATGTATGTTTTAAGTAATCCTCCTTCTGTATCTATTGTATATTTTTTTCTTAATGTTTAAGGAAATGTACAATATAGCGCATTCCTCTTGTATCACACGATAAACGACGGGGCACGCAGCCACGGTGAAGTCCTGGGAAGCCTTCCACCTTAGTTAGAACCTGTGAAAACAGAGCTTCCTAGAAATAACCTTCCTGCTCAGAAGCTACAGTTCTTATTTTAAAATTCACTAAGGATTAGGCCCATGCATAGTATTACTCTGAAATTGGTCTCTTTCCTATTATGCACAGTGTGCTAAAAATATAAAGCATTTTTAGGGGGGAGGAGAGCATACAGAACGTCCCATTGTTACTGTGAAATTTTTCTTTCTAGCCTCCAGTGGAGGTTGGAAGGAAGTTTTTTCAGTAGCAGATTAAGTTTGAGTCTTTTCTCCTAATTGTGGTTGTTGGGACAGATGAGTGTGCTTTAATCTTGAGGCAAAGTAATGAAATGTTTTTCATGTTATCAGGAAGAGAATTGACTGTTGTAAGTCTTTGAGTCTACTCTTCTGTGCTGGGCCATGCTCACACATAGCCTGAAATAAGCCAGGTTCTCTACAAATGGTATTTTGAGAGATGCCGGATTGTGTCTGTGCCATATTTGTGCCCACTCTTTTAAGAACAATGTAACATTATGTTCATTTGGATAAATTGTGATTTGACAACTGATTTAAATAAAATATTTGCTTCACTTAGATTTGCTGGATTTATTAGATACTAGGAAGCCTGGGACATATGTTCACTGCGTTCTAAAAGCAGATAAGCTAGAAATTTCTCACGTCGTTTCGTGACGTTACTACTTTACACCGCTCTGAGTTGGGATTCAGAGGCGATCAGCAGAGCAGGATCCTCTGAAATAAGCCAGGAGTGGTTCAGATTGACAGTACTGGTACAATGCTACCATCTGGTGGTGCCTTCCTGAAAAAAAGAGTCAATTTTCTTTGTTAGTATTTGTTAACGACACACATCTTTAGAAAGAAATTTTAAGAGGGCTTTGTAATGAAAAAGCCTTGCCTAACGTGATCCTGGAAAAGTTTTTTAAGTGTTACAGTGATTCGTGATTCAAGCTAATATATAAAGAATTCTCTCAATTGCCACACAAAGAACAGTCAGTGACCTAGTAAAGTTCCACTTTTTCACATGTAGAACTGGCCTGCTATATATGCTTCTAAAACTTTACTTAAACTCAGTACTCCAGTTTGTGAACTTAAATTTTAACTGCCAATTATTTTAAAGCATACCATTCTAGAAAATGTAGAATGATCTTTGCAGAAAGACAGTTTGCTGTTAAAACTGGAAAGTAGTTTCTCTTAAACCAACAAACCTGACTACAATAAAAAATGGGCCGTATTAGAAAGACACCTCGTAACAGCGTATGGCCTTGTAGTTGGAAAACGTTTAATATCCTTTTAGGAGTTACTCTCCCATATAATAGCCACCTGTGCTTAATTACTAAATTTAAAAATCCCCAGATTAAAAAAAAAATTCTCTGATCTAAAGCTCTCTCTTTTGCCAAGTTGAGACTAAAACAATCCAAGTGCTGGTGTCAATTTTTGAAGATCAGTTAAATTTTGGATCTGACAGCAATTTGTAAGGCGTTGACTACACTTCCAAATTTCCACTGACTTCCTCCCCCTGGCAGGAAGAAACTTTGTGCTATTCTGAACAGACTAAAGGTTTGTGTAGTTTGTAGTAAACTTTCGTTTTTTGGTTTAAATTCCATCCTGCCACTTCATCCTATTTGTATTTGGTCTTTTCTTCACCACGCGGCCAGGTCCTTCTGGCCATCACAATGGGTTTTCCAGTGGTGGTTGCTTCATGGCTGTGTTCCTGAAGTGCCCTGGATTACTTGTGTACAAACTCTGTACCTGCGTCCGATAAGCAGCATTGTTTTATTTACAAGAGGAATGCTCTTAACAGCATGAAATACAATTCTGTATTATAATTCTGAAGCTGCTGTTAATTTGTGACATACCTAATAATACAATGTAAACTGCAGAAGTTGGAGCAAGTGCCTAAATTTTGCTACTTTTGGCATTACTTTGGAGCCATGTACAATAGAAAGCAATGCAAGACTTGTAAACTCTCGCCATTTCTTGTAATTGAAGACCATAAAATGTTCCCCTCAGGGTCTTTTGCTAATACTACGGTGAGCTGTCTGTCTCTGTTACACAGATACTCTGTTCTGGGATCTTCCTTTGTTGTTGGAACAACAGATAGTCAAGGGCTGGAAATTCTCGCTTTCTATGTAAGCTTCAAGCTTCGCAGTTTCCTTTCATCTGAGACAATATTTGATTCCTAGTTCTGTTTGGGGGAGCAGATTTCCATTTATCTAAATAAAATGCAACCTAATCAAATGCCATGGATTTTCTTTCTTTAATTTCACCTTAATTCAGTTTTGATTGCTTTGATCTTTGCTGCTATGCATCACACATTTAATTTCTACTTTTAACTACTTAACCATTCTGCGTAACACGGTCCACAGAGCTTCATAGGAGCTTGGAATGTATCTGGGACATATATGAGTGCACAGAAATCCCTTATCAAAGATTCGTAATCTTTTTGGGTCAGGGGCCCCTTTAATTAGAATCGCACTAAACCTCTGACTGACCTCCAACTCCCCCAAATGAACAGAGTTTTATTTACAGTTTTTGGATAGTCAAATTATCCAAAAGTTAGAAACCTCTTAATCAACTCTGTAAGAAAGGAAATGGACATAGACCAGGGACTTCCAGGAAGTAAGAGGTTGGCACCTGAATGTGACCAATGTCCCAGAACTTCATTTCTAACATGATTGTGGAAACAGGTCTGCTGGAAAAGCCTGGCACAATTTTTGTGCAAATGCAACTAACTTTCTCCTCACCACCAAATTCCTCACCATCTCCAACCTATATCACTGGAATTGGGAAAATGATCTGGGCCTGTCTTGTATATGAGACAGTTGAGATACAGATCACCAGCCTTTACATGATAACACAGGTTTCAGCCAAAGTGACCAGGACTTTGGGATGGCATGGCAGTAGAGGTAATCATGACTTTTTTTTAGTGCTATTTTGTAAGGAAAATGGGGTACAAGAGGATGGTTGTGTCCTAGGTCTCAGCTGAGTTGCTGGGATGTGCTCCACCAAGTGAGGGTCCTTGGCTTTGCACTGGAAGGAACTCAAAAGCGAGCCATAGTTGAGTAAAAGTAGATATATTCAGAGAGACGCATACTCCATAGAAAGAGTGCAGGCCATCTCAGAAGGCAAGAAATAGTGACCACAAGGTGCAAAGTTGTTAGTTGGTTGTTAGTTTTTATGGGTTTGGTAACATCATATGCTAACAAGTGGGATTATTCCAGCTACTTTGGGGAAGAAGCTGGGGTTCCCAGCATGCTGGGGTTCCCAGGAATTGGGCCATCATCACTTTTTGGCCTTCAGTGGCCAGCCATGGCCCTGTGGATGTGCCATTTAGCGTGGTAGAATACTACACTGAGTGTATAATGTAAAGAAGGCGCCCTGGAAGTCAAATCTTCCGCCATCTTGGGCCTCAAGGTCTACTGGGAGTTGAATCTTCAATGGTTGTGTCATTCTCTTAATGGTTATGCCCCACCCCTTCCCTTCTGTCTCACTGACACACCTTAGAAATCAACCCCCTTTTTTTGACATCTAAATGTAACAGGCATCTGTGCAGTATCCTACACTCATGAGAGAGGAAATCTCATTACTTTGCACATTCTACTATTGCTTGCTGGCACGAAAAATTTTAACACAAGAGAAGTACTACATCTAACCCCTTAAGAGAAGCTTTACTATAGACAGTATTCAGGTTTGGAGACCAAAGGCAGAGTAACATCTCTTCAGTGATGAAATTAGGACCCAATGTGTTACTCTTCCAACAACAGGATACTGAGTGCCAAGGCTAGCGCTAACAAACCCGTGTGCTTCTCCGTGTTTCTTCTTATAAATCCCAGGTAACTCGGTATAACCAATGAGCACAATGACAATACATAAAATTAGGCTAATTTAAAAACCACGCTGTGCTTGACCCTAGGATCCCTGTTATTCTCAGGAGTTCATCTAGTTCCTGGGAAAGCAGACAGGCTGCCCCCAGGACCCGAAACCTGACCACTGTTAGGGTTTCCTGTAAAGGGCCTATGGGAAGGATATCGTACAGTTGGCCAGCGGGCCATTTTAAGGAAGGATGTGTCCTAAGATGTCATTATAGTGTAGCGGGGAGGTGATGCTATCCTTCTACGTTAGTGATTCCAGAGGCAGTGTTGGGGGCTGTGATTCTGCCCCCCGCCCTTGTTGAGTTTTTGGTTATCACAATGGCAAGGGTATTACTGGAATTTAATGAGTTGGGGGCCAAAAATGCTTGTGATCCTGTGAGGCCCAGGACAGTCCTTAGGAAGGGCATTTCTGCCTAAAATAACATTGCATCTAGAGAAGTGCTTCTTAAGAATTAAATATTTTTAAAAATATATTAAAAAAAAGAATTAAAGAGGTTGGAGGGAGCCCAGCTAACATGTTACTGTAACAATCTAGCAAGAGCTAATAATGGCCTATGTTAAAGTAGTGGCACTTTGGCTGGAGAGTCGTAGTGAGATCAAGAGATGTCAGAGGTGGAACCAAGAGAGGACCTGATTATCGGTCGTGGGAACAGTGTGGCGTGAAGAAAGGCGTTTCTGTGTTGCCAACCTGGATATGGAGCCGTGGACAGACATGGGTGGGGGCAGGCCATGATGTTAGTTTGGGCAATGCTCAATTTGAGAGGCCTATGAGGTCTCCAAGGGAAAATGCAGAATCGACAGCTGGATATATGGGTCTTATAAACAGAAAAGAGTTTGGGCAGAGAGAAAATGGTTCTTCTGTTCTGTGTCCTTGGAGACACAGAGAGGGAAATAAACAACACAGATCCCTGCAACGTTCTTAAAATCTCAGGCACAAACTTTGGTGACTAAGAAAGACGAGGCTGTAGAGTTCACTTACCCTGTGATAGCAGTTTCCTCACTTCAGAGTGTGTAACTGGGCGCTTCACAGGGTTCTCCTGCTGTGAAAGTGCTTTATAAACTAGAAGGCGAAGGGCACCTGTTGGGCTGCACCACGCGGGCCTGCAAGACCTGTGCTTTGACCAAAGAAAGAACCTGGAGTCAGGAACAGAGACATCAATGGTTTACTAGATAGAAGCAGCAAGGTCCTGGGGCGACACCCCACCGTGTGCGGTGGACGGCGGGGCAGGACATGGTGGCAGTCTTCACTCCCGGGGCAACTAGGGAGACCACCAGTTACAGAGGAGTTACATCAGGTTGGCTCATCGGTTACCGGGGAAACCAGCAGAGGGGCAGGCCCCTCAGTGCCCCTTTGATAAACAAAGTGGGGAGTTCGGATCTAAAGCTAGAACAATCATTAGCTGGGGCCTGGTGCAAGCCTGTAGGAAGGCCAGTCCTGTGAGTGGGGTGTAGGTGAAGCAGGCACTGGGTGGAGCAGGGGAGGTACAGAGTGCAGTAGAACAGCCATCTTGAGTGTTAGTAATTAGAAGAGGAGAAATTTTAATAAAACTGTCCACTGAAAGCAACATGATGACTATTATGTCCTTGAATATTTTGGTGGATTCATAATAATGACATTGATCTTCTAAAAATATCATAAATGTCTTTTTCAGACATGCTCTCTTTTGGAGATGAAACATCCACTTTGTGTGTTGTCTGCGTTTCTTATCTTCCCTCCTCTCCCTGTTGCTGGTTCAGCTTTTGTGGATCCTAGCATATCTCCCCAGGGAGACTTGAAGTGGGGAGGGGTGGCGGGGCATGCAGCGTGGGGTAGGGGACTCTGGTTGGGGAAGGGGTCAAACCTGCATTCTCTTCCTGGCCACTCCCAGGGCTCCCCAGACTGCATCCTTCTGGCTCCCAGTTCTCTGGCTGGCTGCCTTTGGAACTTTGCTTGTGGGCATCCTAATCTAAATGGAAAGAGAAAAGAATTCTTTAGTCTTTTTTCTTTTCTAACAAAAAAATTATAGGAATCATTTTCAGTGACTCACAGCAAAGAAGGGTTTCCTAGGCAGAGTGATGGTAGCAGAAAGGGCCCTGGGTTGGGAGCCTTGGACTCTAATTACCACGAAGTAGTAGTACACTCTTGGTCAATTTCTTAACACCATTTTGTTTCCTCATCCAGATCCTTGCCTCTCTCCGAGGAAGCAGGATCATCTACGTGACCTCCTCAAAAACTAGTTAGGATGTTTGGTTACTTTGGCTACGTTCTTTTCTGTGCTCAGAGATTACAAAGGCATTTAAAACGAGAACAGGGAGGTTTAGAATAAATCCTAGGTAGGGCCTCTCAAACATGCACTTCTTCTAAGGGCTCATGCACCAATCTGTACATTGTACAAGTCTCATTAAGGAGCTTTTGCTTCAAAGAGAAAAGCATGCTAGAAATGGCACAGATCCCTTTCCCACCCTTTATAAGTTCCCTTGGTTGTTATAATTCTGAGATGACAGCAGAACCAAGAAAAGGCAGAAATACTATAGCATAAATTATATAGTGATGCTGTGGTTCTCAGACTATGGCTACTGGCATGATCATCATCTTTTGGGAACCTGTTCAACATGGAAATTCTTGGAACGGACCCTGGACTGACTGAATCAGATACTCTGGGGGCAGTGTCTGCAGTCTTTTTTGTCAAGCCCTCTGGGAGATTCTGATGTGCTGGAGTGTTAGGGCCACTCTAATAATAGCAATAAAATGGATTTAAGCGAATTGCCTCAATTGCAGAATGAATAGGTTAACAGATGAAAAAGATTTCCCCTTCCTGACCCCCACCCCTCTCCTGACAATCCTTCTCCCCAGTGGCTTCCAGCCTCTAGAAACGTTTGCACATTTGGGAAGAGAGCATTTGAATCCCACAGAGGGTTGTTTGAATCCTGGCTGTCTCTATTTGGCTGGGTGACCTCAGAAAAGTTCCTTGAATTCTCTGGGCCTCCGTTTCCTCGTCTGTAAACACAGGACACTCATCTGACAGGATTGCTGGCAAGCGAGGAGCACACAGACACCCAATTCAGCATCTCACTCCCTCATATTCAGCCCTTCAGTTCATAATGCCTTCTTTGCAAGGAGTGATCTTCACAACAACCAGGGAATTTAGGCAGGGCAGGTTTTGACTATTTTCCAGAGAATAGCACACGCTTGAGCCACAAATTTAATAACGATTCCTTACGTTAAAAGACATTTTGAGCTGCTGGTGGAGAATGAAACCACAGACTATCATTTCATCCTGGTCTATTTTTTTCCCCCATACTAAAGATTCTCAGTCTAATTTTTATTTTATTTAGAGAGCTGTTAATAATTTAGTGATATTCTTCCAGTTGTGTTTAAGGAGCTAGTTCTAGAAAAGGGAGTTTCATTAATCTGTATCTTAAGATAATTAATTTTTTATTTGTTTAAAGATTTCTCAGCCTGAATCTTGCTTACCTGCAAGTGGTATATAGCAACTAAAAGTGGTATATAGGACTAAAACAAAGCAAAAATTGTCATAAACCAAAAGAACAAGTTAAATTCCATGACAATAAACTGTGCTCTCTGTACAAATAATGTTATCTTGGAATTCATTCCTAGTGAACTAGTAAGAGAGAGCTCCCCTCTCCCATAATTCCTACGCAAACCACAGGAGGTACCACGCACATACCGTGCTCCCCAACCATCCTTCTAAGTGCCTATAGCTTTTAAACATTGCAATTTGGCGTTTCACCAGAAATGAATTGACTCAGGTCTGACATTTTGAACTTGAAGGGTTTATTTTGGGTATCTCAGCTCTTCCCTTTCTTACAAGGTGAAATTACAAAAAAAGAATAGTGGGTAGTTCCTATTTAACCAGGAGAAGTTTGGGGTTCACTCTACTCGCCATTCTTATTATCCAAGCTACTTTATTTATTTCTCAGCTTTACTGAAGAATAATTGATAAATACAGTTTAATGGCTTTCTTCCCATCAAAGCCATATTTCCTATGATAAAATTCTACAGTTCTTTACAAATCTATTTTTTCACATCTGTTGAATGAGTCACTTATTGCTTTCCCTAGCAAAGGAAAAGTAATAAAACCAGTAGTGTTAATAAGGGTAGAGTGTGGAGAAAGACAGCTCAAATTAATTCTGAAGCTCTGGGGTTCAGATTGCTCGTACCGTCAACTGAGATGTTCAGAGCTTATTTAAACTGGTACCAGCAAAAACTCAGAATACGTTGTTAAGTTACAACCTCTTGGGATTAAATAGGCACTGGGCATTCCAGGGTAGGGTGGGTGGATGTGCTTCCTTATCTGCACCCAGCTCTTGATTTGGGGAGGAAACGGGTATTGTTCAGGACTGCCACGCAGAGCTGGTGCTGGAACCCCCTGCACTCCTGCACCAGCAGATGAACACAACACCCGCCCATCCGTCTCCACCAAGTTGCAGGTGCTCACCCCATCAGTTCCTTTCCTTTATGATTCCCATGACTTTCTGGTCTTCAAGACCCTTCGCCTGCCTGAAGGGCTGAAGAGACATACCCTGACCTCCTTTCACATATCCAGAAGTTAACTTGGCACAAGACTCTCATTTAAGTTGGTAGATGTGAATATACAGTAATGCCCCTTAATCAAGGTTTCATTTTCCCCGGTCAACCTCTGTTAGAAAAGAGTAAACAGAAAATTTCAGAAATAAGACAATTTAAAAGTTTTAAATTGTGCCCATTTTGAGTAGCGTGATGAAATTCTGCGCCATCCACTCCATCCCTCCCAGGACACGAATCATCCATTTGTCCAGCATATCCTGCCAGCTAATTACTTAACAGTCGCCAGGGTTATTAGATCGACTATCTCAGTATTGCAGTGCTTATGTTCAAGTAACCCTTATTTTACTAAAAATAGCCCTAAAGTGTAAGAACAGTGATGCTGGCAATTTGAATATTCTCTTACTGTGTCTAATTTATAAACTAAACTTAGGTACTTATGTATAGGAAAAAAATACAGGGTACATAGTGCTTAGTACTATCCATAATTTCAGGTTCTTGGAACGTATTCCCTGAGGATGAGGGGGGACGACTGTAGTTTTTTGTTTTTTTTTTTAAAATGAAATCAGTGGAAACCTCCCAAAATTTAATAATCTAGGTTTGTGTCATCTTTAGGCAAAAAACTTTTGGCCTCTTTTTTCCTCCTTGTAAAAGAAAGTTGGCTAAGACACTCTATAGACTCTTTCCTGGTCAATAGCAACTTCTTACATTGTTTCCTCATTCAATGCTCATAATCCTGTGACCCAATGCAGTTACCACCTTTCTTCTACAAATAGAGAAGGTGCCACTCAGGTTAGGGGAACTGCACAAAGTTCAACAGATAGAAAGAGGAGACGCAGCAAGAAAGTGACTCGTTGGGCCACACTCTTTCCTTGCTCTTCCTGCATCTTTTTGGATAGACAGATACACAGATAAAATCACGTACCCATTTAATCAAATGTTTATTCAATGAAAGTATGTATAAAAACTTACAAATCTGAGAACTCAACTATACACGAAATAGGATGATGGGATATTCAGTTTTTAACATACACGTACAGCACAGCTATGAACTGTTCTTCCCTTTCCCCTTCGGTCCTTATTTCTGGTTCCTGTTTTGTTCTGTGAGACCATTCTGCTATTGAACTAAGGGAAGATTAATGGACACCTTTTACTGCTTTCAGCCCAATGGAGGAAATTTCAAGTATTAAAAAAAAGATTAGAAACCAAATATCAAAATTGAGTTTTTTCCCCAAACAGCAATTAGGTTTTTGTCCCTGATTTCTCTTTGCCATTTTTGATGCTTCAATGAATGTTGCCAGTAAACTATTAACATTAAACTTTGAAAGTCACTAACTTGACTACATCTGCTCACAACTTCCCCTGTAAGATGCATATTCCTGTATCTTTCTTCCTGGGGTACACACACTGATTTAAAAGTCGATTGGTGCTAAAACAAATTTACCATTGGCAACTTGCTCGAATGGCATGTCATTTTCTATTCAGAAAGACAAGCTATAGACCAGTACTTTCAAATCTGATTTTTAAAACAATCAACCAGTTTGTCAGAAACTAAAACACAGTATTCTGTTGTTGTTCAACTTTGAAAGAAGCCAGCAATTAGATAAGGCATGTGCATTAATTCACCTGTTTACAGCAAGTATCCACATATTTTCTCTTTCAAACACACAAACTCACAGCTTGTCATGTTTTATCCAAAAATTAAGATTGCCATCACATTATTACTTTTTTTTTCTTTTGTGTTTTGTTCAAGTAGATTTCTTAATGATTTTTCTTGACTGGACAT
Source organism: Camelus dromedarius (assembly GCF_036321535.1). Lineage (NCBI taxonomy): Eukaryota > Metazoa > Chordata > Mammalia > Artiodactyla > Camelidae > Camelus > Camelus dromedarius. The sequence continues at coordinate 13,510,799 of NC_087441.1, read as the reverse complement.
AATCTAAAAGGATGCATTCTGAAATAAGACACTTGGAGAATAAACACAAAGAATGTTTTCTTGGGTTTAAAGTTTCCCCACACCTCTAGATTTTGCATAGTACAGAGCCCCGCTGTATCTCTAAGAAGCACGCTATATTTTCAGACATTGTCTTTCTGAGAAGGAAGACTTACTACCCAGGGAAAGTCATAATTTTAGCTTACCAAATTGCATTTGAGTTGTTTTGTTTTGTTATATACTCTTCATTAGTTCCAAGTATGCTTTTAAATAATCTGAAACTTCTCAAAGTCTATTTGAGTTTAGAAGTACTACTGACCATTATCTTTCCAATATCCCCTGAATTAAAGTAAGTATGTTCCAGGTTTATAATGCACAAAGCCTTTAGGGAGGAGGGGCTGGGGACAGGGCAGGGGGAGAGGAGGGAGGGGCTGGGGACCTGTTTGTATCATGCCACAGAGAACTACAGTTCTGGATTGGGGGAAGGGAAGGAAGATAGTCTTTGTAAAAATGACAGTTTTTAAAAAGATAAGTAACATTCAGTCTAACAACACCGTTTCCTGTTCCTTTTTGATGGAAGCTAACACTGGGTGGTCGGGTTCCGTCACTTCAGAGTCCCCACCACCCAGGAGAATGGACCGCCCTTCGTCTAGGGCGAAAACGTCTGAGTTCTGGTTTTGGCATGAATGTTTAACCACCTCATTGGGCGTGGAGAACGTTTTGTCACACAAATTGCATTTGTAGGGTTTGTTCGTCTGGACCAACATGTTGTCCATCTGACTCCCTTCCTCAAAGGTGCAGAGCTCCAGAGTCTGTTTGTCCACCATGGTGTACGTGTCGATGCTCTGGTTGAGGCACACGTGTCGGGCAGCCTGGTTGGCCCTGCAAAAGCTCTTGTCACAAGTGCTGCATTTGAAAGGCTTCCCGGTGTGAATGTACATGTGCTCCCTCCAGTGACTTTTCTGGATAAACTTGCGACCGCAGATGGTGCACTCGTACTTGCGCCTCTTGACCTCCCTCTCCTGGTCCGCCTGCTCCAGGTTGTCGATGTCCGCGATGTCCGAGGGCGGCGGCGTCTCCGAGTGCGGCTGCCCGTCGATGATGGGCGAGTCCGAGATGTGCTGCAGCTCGCTGTCGCTGACCATCCCCGCTTCAGGCACTTCCATGGCGTCCTTCCCGAGGTCCGCGGCGTTGCTGCAGAGAGACAGGGGCACACGGCTCTCTCCGGGCTGGCTGGCCGTGAAGGGGACCCCCGTGTGGATCTGGAGGTGCTCCCGCAAACTGCTCCGGAGCGTAAAGCGCCGCCCACACAGATGGCAAGCGTAGTACTTGGGGAAGCTTCCGTTCCTCTTCATGATGCTTGGCTTGACGTGGGCTATGGTGAGGGAGGCAGGCTGCTCGTCAGAGGAGGACGCTTCCAGATTGGTCTCCTCCCCGGAGGGCGGGGGAGGAACAGGAGTGGAGACGAGGTCCGGCGACAGCGAGGTCTGCAGCGGGTCCGAAGGGGTCATGTGTGTCCGATTGACCTGGGTCAGATTGGAGGGCAGCTGGGAGAGCTGGGCGGCCTCGGGCACCTGTTCCTGGCTCATCCGAGACGTCTGTGGCCGTGGCTCTCGGCTGAGTTTTTCAGGTGCTGAAGCAATCTTGGTGGCTTGTCTCAGTTGATGATCTGCAATCTGAATGCCGTACAAGGAAGAAGCCAGCGGGAAAACTTGGTCCGGATGAGAAAAGGCTCCTTGGCTGGCCAGGCTGGCCTCCTGGATCAGCGGGTAGGCATGCAGAAACTTGATCCCCTGCTCCAATCGAACCGGATCAATCAGTTGGGGTGCCATCTTCCCAGTGTACATCAGGTGGAGGAGATAGCTGAAAATGTCGGGCTGGATGTCAGTCGGCTTCAAACGGACACACTCACTGAAAAAACAAGAAAAAAGTCTGTGAGAGAATGTCAATCCATGTCTCAAAAGATAACACAAAATGAAGGAAAATTTAGGTATTTTAAAGGCAAATTAAACAAGAATATCTCCCACGGCTTACTGTTAGTTTCATGAAATGGAATGGAATACTCAAGAGAGAAGGAAAATTTAGGTAATTTAACTTTAATCCTATTAAGAACACAGAGAAATACAATACATATATTTTAAAGGGCTGAAAAAGGACTATTCATGTTAAACAAATGTGGTATCTTAACTCAGACTTTTTTTTATTTTAGTCTAATCGGTTTACAGTGTTGTGTTAATTTCTGGTACACAGCATATTAACTTATAGACTCTTGAAGCAGCTTTTCTCCTAGTAATCTATGTAAAATTATACCACATAAGAATGTTTGTGTTTTATGGAGAAGATCCAGTGCTCTTTATCAGTCTGAGAGTGGCCCATGACCCAGTGATGGTTAAGAACCACTGACCTGGCAGATCTTTTAGTTAAACGCCTAGGACTCTATGGATCCAATGCCATCCAAAGCTCAGCAGATCTTTTAAGGTAAGTCAAACAACACATCAGATTAGCAAGTTTCGCACTTGTAATATAACATGGGGGAGCTACACTGGTGCCTAAGAGCAAGACAACAAAAGTGAGAAAAAATAAAATCTCATTCTGCGGGTGCTCAGCCACCCCATGCCCTCTCTCCAGCATGAAGGTAGAAGCGGGAAGAACAGGCAGGTGAGCCACGTTCTAGCTCGAACGGAGTCAGGTCACCCCTCCCAGTATTGCAGATTGCATTAAAAGCAGCTCCAGGACAACTCAGTTCCTGATCACATGTAATCATCTTCATCATTACAACTGCAGCTGGGATGTACAGGCATTATCTCATTTAATTGCCATTAATTCTCATTTTACAGATAAGGGATTAGGGCACAAAGGGATTTATACCTTGCTCAATATCAGAGTTAGTCAATGGTGGAACTGGGATTTAAATCTGAGTCTAATCCTAAACCAGAACATCAAGATTCTTTGGAGCATTAAAACAATCTTGTGCAGCAGATGAGGCAGATATGATTATTCCCATTTGACAGATATAGAAACTGAGGTCTCTGCAAGTTGAATGATTTATCTGAGGTACCTAAAGCAGTTGTGGCAAAACTGATTTTCTAACTTTCAGACTTTAGTGTTTGCATCATCCCAGAAACAGCATCCTGGTTCAAGGAGCAATAATAAAAAGGTCCCAAGAACGCTCCTCTGACTATCAGTAAGGGCAAAAATTCTCATTAGAAATCTAGATATATAGGTCTACACATTAAGAGGCATATGTGCTACCACCCCCTGAGTGAATACATTCTATAGACAGTGCAGTTTTCAATTTCAAAGCCATCTTCCTTGAATGTCTTTAGAATTTGTAATCACTTCTAATTGATTATACCACTTATTACTATTATGACTTTTTGTCCCCTTTGGCTGTTTATCTTATTCACGAATATTTTCCAATATGCTAAAATACTAACAGTATATGCTGCTCTTCTAAATTTAATATTTTATTCCATTAAAGAGATGAAAAAGTGACTTTGATAGCAATTTGTGACAGAACAGATTTGAATAAGTACTGTATTGCTATCAATGTGTGTATATTTCAAGATGACTGCATACAGACAATCACGTGGGAAATGTTTGACTAAAATGTATAGAAGCCAAAGAACAAAGATCAAGCATAAAAACTAGCATCCCTTTGACAGTGTAAATGGGAAAAGTTTGGGTGACTCTGTTTGTAAAAAAGACAGATCATTCCTGTCTTCATTTGTTGTCTTTTTATAGTCCTTTAGATTATCTATGTTCTTTAAATAGGAATGTAGATGGAGGTGGTCCTCCTCCAAGCCCGAGGTGAGTGCCAACAATACTCCGCGGGTGTACTAGAACACACTTAGATGCTCTAGGGAATCTCAGTATTCAAAGTAAAGCTTCAGGGATTACCTGTGGTGAAGACTACTTTCATAATGTAAACAATCAACTCCAGATTGAAAACTTAACCAGGGGGGGATCTTTCTAGGGTCAGGCAGAGGCCTAGGGAGCCTGGAAACCGCAGGCCTTTGGAGATGCAAATCACCCCCAGGAGACCAGAGGGCACCTTTGTTCTTTGGGGGTGGAATGCTCCTCTAGGCAGGAGGAGGGGAGAGCATTAGTGAGCCCCTCTGCCTCCAGGGAAAAGAAAAGTGAAGGGCAAAAACCCAAAGCAGGGCTAGATTTTTCAGCACATCTGAGAGGTAAATGCCAAGCAGGGCCCCATTCCAGAAAAACTCTGTTGTAAGTTTTACAGTTTTCCCTCATTTGTTATTGTATAGGTTGCCCTCTGTCTGGGGACTGTGAACGGAAGTGACTGGGCAGGCCCCCGTCCACACTTCAGCCAGGCTTAGAGGGAGAACAAGGCTCGAGGCTCGTAGAGCTGGTGAGGAGGGGAAGCCTGTGGGTCCCTGGGGCTTACAGCCAGCGCCCAGGGCCCGGGGAGGTTTCCAGACATCAATTTATTTTGATTTGTGCATCTTCAAATTTTTTTTCTTAAAGCAGAAGCACACAGACATGCTCAGACACTTAAAAAGTAATTCTAAAAAGTTCCTTATGAGGAGGGAGGGTATATCTCAGTGGTAGAGTGCCTGCTTAGCATGTACGAGGTCTTGGGTTCAATCCCTAGTACTTCCATTAAAAAAGTAAATAAATAAATACAAACCTAATTACCTCTCTCCTCCCCAAAAGACAATGTAGAATAAATAAATATTAAAAAGAAAAAAAAAGCCGTATGTCACGTTCCAGCCATCACCATCCTTGACGGCTCTCACTCCCAGGCAGCCAGACTTCCTGCCAATCACTCAGTTTGCTCTGGGCCACTCTGGTCATTTCCAGGTCCTTTCGGAAGGACAGTCACACTCTACAACATAACTACACCTAAGTGGTTTGATTTGCAGATGTCTGTTGGACTTAACACTTTCATGTAGGAAAAATACAGTTTTATTAGCACAGCTACAAGCCCTTTGTATAAACTTTCACCATACCTTACATTTTCAGTTTTTCTTTCACTAGACTCTTTAAATAAATGATGGACTTAAAGAACTTTGAAAAGAAGGATTTTAAACTAATGTTAGACATCTTCAGAGGTTGTAGTGAGTAAGGCCTACAATTTTATTTTCTAGAGCTTCAAGTTTGCAGTCCTACACGATTTAAAACTTACACTTAGAGGAGTGTACGTAAGACAGAGACACCTAGTGGTAACTGTAGACATGAAAGACTCTACACTCCAAACTAAGTGTGAACCTCTATCCCACAGGTGGGCAAGGCCTCAGTCGCCCAAAGGGACGCCCAGCTCTGCGTCCCTAACAGATTACAGCTTCCACCTGGGGTGCCTTTGTTAGAAAGGCATTTACTTACTGCTCTACACTCAACATGAGTTTCCTGCGTCTATTTAAAACTCATTAAATTGTATTCTTTCATTCCTCAAAAATGAAAACCTTCCCCTTCTCAAGGCAATTTAATTCATTGTGTTGGGACTTAGCTAGGAGGTCTCTGAGAATGAAGGAAAAGGGAAGATCCTTGGTGTCACAGGATAAGGCAACCTCCACCTTATAGTCCTATTAATCACCCATTCTGCTCCTCTAGCCATTTACCAAGTGGCTACTATGTACAAATCCTCAGAACTATAGGCTGTGATGTTCAAAAACATTTGTGAAACCCAGTCTCTGCCCTCAAGCATCTTACAAATGAGGAGGAGAGGTAAATACGCAGATAACAACAAAGGGGAAACAGGTCCCTCTGACAAAGTGGCAAAAATAAAGTGCTACGAGATGTGAGAGAAGAGATGGCTTTCGATCATCTTCGGTCACTTGACTGTTGGGGGCGGGAGGGGTCATGGAAGAAGTGATGTGTGTAGTGAACTAGGGGTTAGGGAGTGAGCAGAAGGCTAGCACAATGTGGTTCAGGTGAGGGGTGGGGTGCTTCTAGGGGATGCAGCCGGAGGCTGGCTGGAAGCAGGTCAGGCTCCAAGCCTGCGGGGGCCTTAAAGACAGAACGGGGAATCTGTGCACCACCGTGATGTGGATGGGGTCCTCAAGATTTCCAGTCGAGGGCATAACACAATCTGGTAGATTTCTGAGCAAAGGCACACTTCAAACAAAGCAATGCTTAGGAATACTGATCTGACAATAATGTGGAAAATGATTAGGAAATGGAAGTGAGAAGGGAAAAAAAGAACTAATGGGAAAGGTAATTTTGAAGAAAACATGATTTGGAGACTGATAAAATATGATTTTAAAGAGATTTAAGTATGGGTTACTTGAAGATTAAAAAATAGGGAAGTCAGGAGGGATTCTGGGGAAGACAATTCAATTGTAGACATGTGAAATGAGATAAAAAGAGGGCGTTCAATTCTAGACGTCCAGCAGGCAGCCTGGAGCCTTGGGAAACAGTTCTAGAGACAGAAAGATCAAGGCCAGAGCTGTCAACTGGCTTCCAGCAGAAGCAAGATCCAGGAAAAAGACAAGCGCCCATCAAGACGGGCAGAGAGAAAGCAGCATGGAGACCAAACTCCTCCAAACTGCAGGAGGCACCTGTGGAGAAGGCAGAAAAACACAGGGTGCTCAGAGTTATCAAAATGCAGATGAGAACCCTTAAGAAGGGAGAAAACAGTTGCAAGTGCTGCAGAGGACAATGGTGACAGAGACTGAGAGAACAGCGGTGGTTCTGATGAAAAGGTGACCTTTGAGAAATGATGTCGGTGGAGTGATGGGGTGGAAACCACCGAGCCAACGGGTAGGAAGAGCGTGGGGTGAGGAAAGCAGAAGCGAGGCCACAGAGCGTCCTTTGAAGAACGGTAACAGTAAAACAAAGAGAAGCAGCATCCAGCTGAGTCATGGAAGGGCTCATCCTGCCTGGACTGGGGCGGTGGTGGGGGTACAGGTATAAAATGAAAAGCACAGAATAAAAACTACGGGGTAGGATCTGGGAGCATGAAGGCAGGAGGAAAATCGTTTTCCTTAGATAATCAGGCGCCCTTTTCTCCAAGATGGGAGAGAGTGGAAGAAAAAAGCTGAGCAGAGGTACTGAGATTAAGACGTTTTAAGAGAGAAAAGAAGGAAAGTGGGGAATTCATGCCATCAAGTTTCTCACTAGGAGACAAGGATAAATACTGAAAGTCAAGGGGGAGGCTTGGGAACGGGGCTGGAGGAGTGAGAAGTTAATGAGGTCATGCCTCTGCCTTCCTAATGGACCTGATCCCAACTGTGCAGGGAACACCCAGCAAGGATATTTGGAGGTGGAGGGTCAAGTGAGGTCACAAGGGTCTGGGGCCCAGGAGCCTTGGGAGAGGTAGCGAGACCCATGGTCTTGATGAGGGCAAAGGAGCAGGTTCAGTGGAAAAGTGGGCACGGAAGTTCAGAGTCTACAGTCATTCGATTATTATCAACCACGTTAGTTACCTGGTCTGATGGACAAACAACATCTTAAAGTAATTGGAGAATGAAGCAAGAACTGATTTGTGTGCCTTGAAGTACACATCGCCGATGGCAACCGTGCAGTCACACAGGAAACCAAACTCTCGCTGAGCGTTTAACTGTTGCAGGAGAATAAGTCCATGGTTGGCCAAATCCATTTTTTAAAAAATCTGCAAAGCAAACAATTTTTTTTTAAGAAAGGTGATTCACAAATAAGTATGTGTCCTTTTTAGTCACCAATAGTAATGATCACATCGAATACATCCAGGCACTGCTAGAAACATTACATAAACTCACTCAGTCTTCATAACAGCCCTCTGCAGTGGTTCTGCCGTTACTCCCATTTTACAGATGATGAAACTTATGGTCAATTCCGGGAGCATATGATTTGTCCAAGGTTACACGGATGGTAAGTGAAGGAACCAGGAAATGGACTCGAGCAGTCAGTCCTTGAGAGGGCAAACATTCCTGGATCTTTTTGACTTTGAGTTTAAGATTCCAAATGCAAATTCTAATGATCCATCAGAAGTTGTCAAATCTTCTACAGAGATAAGTAAATTAAGGTGCTGGGGTGGGGCCCCGGCAGGGCTGTAATAACCCACACGAGCAGGATGAGTGCTCTTCTCCCTCTTTTGTGGAGGAGGGAATGAGCTTGGAGAGGTGGAAGTAGTTAGCCTGGGCCATCTGGCCAGAAGGTGGGGGAGGCAAAATTTAAATCTGAATGTTCTGACCCCCCAATTCTAAGCTCTTTATTCCTTGTACCTCACTCAAGGAAACCACTTGGCCTTGATCTCTCTGTAGTAGGGAAACTACCTCTGGAGGAACCAGTGTATCAAATCAGTAAACTGCTCCTTCCCCATGGTCAAACAGCATTTTATAAAAGCCCAGCACACATGGATCAACAGTAATGGTATACTTAATGAAAGAGCAAATTCTTCCTCCTTAAGACTGAGAACAAGGCAAGGCTGTCCATTCTCACTATTCAGTATAGTACAGGATGTTCTAGCCAGTGCAATAAAGCAAGAAAGGGAGAAAGAAAATTGTCCCTATTTGCAGATGACGTGAGTTTTACACAGAAAATCCCAAAGAATCTACACAACCTCATGGAATTATTAAATGACTTGACCATGCCACAGGATACAAGATAAACATAAAAATCAACTATAGGATACTAATGAACTCATCTACAAAACAGAAACAGACTTGCAGACAGAGTAAATAATCTTACAGGTACCAGTGGAAAGAGGGTGGGAAGGGATAAACTTGGGAGTTTGAGATTTGCACATGTTAACCACTATTATAAAAATAGATAAAAAACAAATTTCTTCTGTATAGCACAGGAAACTATATTCAATATCATGTAATAACCTTTGATGAAAAAGAATATGTAAACAAATACATGTATACACATGCATGACTGGGACATTATACTGCACACCAGAAATTGACACACTGTAACTGACCATACTTCAATTAAAAAAAAATCAGCTGTAATTCTATATACTAACATTGAACATGTGGACACTGAGATTAGAAATATAATATACCATTTACAATCACAAAAAACTAAAGTACACAGGTGTAAATCTAACAAAATATGTACAGTATTTGTATGTTGAAACCTACAAAGTACCGATGAAAGAAATCAAAGAAGATCTAAATAAATGGAGACATACTGTATTTACATTTAGGGAGACAAATAATAAAAATCAATTTTTCTGAGTCAATATATGGGTTTGATACAATTCTTATCAAAATCCAAGCAAGATTTTCTTTGTAGATACAGACAAGAATATTTTAAAAAGTTTACATCAAAGCAAAGAAATTAGAATAGCTAAAACAGTTCTTAAAAAGAGTCACAAAGTGGGAGGAGTCAGTCTATCCAATTTCAAGATGTATTATATAGTTACAGTATTCAGGACTGTGTGGTACTGACAGAGAGATAAACACAAAGATCAACAGAACAGAATAGGGAACCCAGGAGCAGACCCTCACAAATATGTACAGTTGATTTTTGACAAAGGCACAAAAACAATTCAGCAGAGGAAGAGTAAGTTTCAACAAATGATGCTGGATCAACTGGACTTCCACAGACAAAAAGCAAAAGCAAAAACAAAAACCAAACAAAACTCACTATGATCTAAGTTTCATATACTCTATAAAAATTAACTCACAAAACGCACCACAGACTCCAATGTAAAACACCGAACTATAGCTTTAGGAAAAAGAAAAAAAGTGATAAAATCTTAGGGAATGTAGGATCAGATGTGGAGTTTTTATACTTGACATCAAAAGTACAGTCCATAAAAGGAGAATTTGATAAACCAGACTTCATAAAAATTAAAAACTTTTGTTCTGAGGAAGACCCTGTTAAGAGGATGAAAAGACAAGATAAAGACAAGGGAAAAAATGTGATAAAGGACCAGTATCTAGAATATATAAGGAATTCTCAAACCTCAGTAGGACAAAAACTGTCGAATTAGAAAATGGTCAATAGACTTGAAGTGACATTGTACCAAGAAAATATTCAGATGGCAAATAAACACATGAAAAAGACATTCAACATCATGAGTGATTAGTGAAAAGCAAATTAAAACCATGACAAGGTTTCACTACATGCCTATCAGGGTGGCCAAAATAAAAAATACCACCACCAAATGCTGGCAAGGATGCTGAGAAACCTGACTGCTCGTATCACTGCAGGTGGGAATGTAAAATGGTGTAGCCACTCTGGAAAACAGCAGGTTCTTGAAAAACTAAATACGCAACTATCACACTACCCAGCAATTGCACTCACGGATGTTTATCCCAGAGAAATGAGAACTTAGGTTCGCACAAAAATGTGTATATGATATCCACAGCAGCTTTATTCCTCAGGCAAAAACTAGAGGCAACCCAGATGCTTCCATAGGTGAACAGGTAAACACTGTGGTATGCCCAAACCACAGGAAACTACTCAGCTTTAAGATGAAATGAACTACAGATACACGTAACAACCCGGGTGAATTATGTCCCCAAAGGTTACATACTATATGATTCCATTTGTATAACACTCTTGAAAATTACAGAAATGGAGAACAGATTAGTGGTGGAGGGGAGAGGAGGGCGACGATGTTTGGTTGTAGAAGGGCAACAGGAGGGATCCTCGTGGTGACAGAAACGTTCTGCAGCTCAACTGTGTCAATGTCGATATCCTGGTTGTGATGGAGCAGAATTTTGCAAGATGTTTCCAGTAAAGGAAACTGGGTAAAGGGTACATGAGAGTGCTCTGTATTATTTATTGTGACCGCATGTGAATCTACACTTATCTCAAAATAAAAAGCTAAAAAGAAAAGCCATAACGTATAAATTAAGATTAAAAATGGCTAACTGTGATGCTTAACTTCAGAATCAGGAAGCCATTGTGGAGAAAGTGTTCCCAATAAGGTTAAAAACAAAAACAAGAAACAGAAACAGACACAGACACTCATCAGTTCTTACTCAGCTGGTTCTCAACTCCTCACCCTCCTTCCTGTTCTAGGGATGGTCTGACAGATTCAGAAATTAACAAGCATGCCCTAAAATAAAGGAACAAAGTGAATACTACTTTAAGAGACTGATAAGGTCACAAAGCAACACTCCAGAATGTCAAAGTTTTGTATTTTTCAACCAAGAGCTATATCCAAGTGTGAGAGGCAGGAGAGCCATCCACATCTGCAGTAGTTTGAGTGAGGAGACCCAGGCTATGGTCCCGTTTGCACGTGAACGTTGATGATGTGGATCAGAAACTTAGTTCCCCAGTGTTTTCTGTGTGTGTCAGAGAAGGCGAAAGCACTAGTATTAGGAAGAAGAGACAGAGAAAAGGCACAGGGTTCATGATGAAAGCCAGGTGGCAAAGTAACCCAGATCACAAAGAAACACCACTCTAACCTGACCTCCTCCAGCAGGATGTAACTTTAGGAAACTTGTCTTCGAGGCTGTTCTCTGAAAAGTGCCAGAACACCTCCTTTTCCATCTCACTAACTTGCCTAAGTATGAGAAGCAGGATTTAACTGGGGTTCATCTCATTTCTTGGAACATACTATGAGCAACTGTGTTTGTTTGAAATGAATAGGAAATTTTTAATGGCTACTTTAAAGCTACTTGTTATAAGAGAATCGAATACCAGGGACATAATAACAGTGACAACTGTTCACCCGCCCGACCCTACCTGTCTCCCACACTCTGGCCACTTTTTAAAGAATCTTTGCTAATATCACGTTTTACCTTCTATGGATTTAATGATGAAATAAAGCATATTTTTATTTCCTCTTGTTTGTCTTCATGAACTTTGCTCAGTTTCTATCAGGTCAATTGTTCTTTTCCTTATCAATCTGTAAAACTCTTTGTATATAAAGAAAATGAGCCCTTTTTCATATATGTTGCTAATATTTTTCTCACTCTCTTTTTATTTTGTTTCATAGAGATTTTTGACATAAAATTTTCATCAATTTAATCAATAATTTTACAGAACGATTTTGAGGTTTTTGGTTTTTACATTAATGGATACCTATCATTTCTTTGATTTAGCAAAATGTATGGCTCACCCTTGTTCATCAACAGACTAATGTAAGTATTTTATTCAGACCCTAAGAATAAAGCCATGATAAAACTGTGAAATGTTTCTTTTTAAAGAGGGTCTGCTAGTTATTTTAGGATCTTAATTTAGGAGCATCTAGAATAGGAAATGAACTGAAGCGTCTTTCACATACAGAGGGAAGAACACGTGCCAGAGTCTCCAAGAAGTGGAAAAACCAAATGAAAGGAGGAGAAACAAAGAGAATGAGTCCTATGTTCAAAATTCACGTGAGGGAAAATCAATTTTTAAAAATCTTATTCTAAAGACCAAAAAACCTTTGTCAGAGAGAAAAAGGAAAACAAACTCCTAGATTCTTACATATATGGATGAACCTGGGAAAAAGGGGCAAGAGGGAGGAGGGAGGAGGCCGTCCAGCCTGGATGCTTCCTGGAGGGCATCTGGGGGAGCTCCTGCTATACCCCGGCCCAGCTGACGGTACTTCCCTTTCCTCAACCTTCCTCCCTCATCACAGCCGCTCCACAACCACCTCCAAGGAACTCCGCTTGCACAATGCCGCCTAGGGTGAGGATGCAGCGTCTTCATGGGCTGGCGCTGCTCCAGGATACCCGCTCTTTGTGGAAATGGATGTCTGATCTTTCCACCTCCATCGACTGCTCACCCAACCGCATCACTCCTGCCCGCGCTGCATTGCCCACCAAGGTCACAGAGGACCTCTCATTCCCCAGCCCTGTGGATGAGTCGCTTGCTCCACCTCTCTGCAGCATTTAATACCCTTCCTCCTGCTTCATAAATATTCGGGCCCTGCTTCCAGGCCACTGAGCTCTGGTTTTCGTCTCAGCTCTGGCTATTCTATTTTCATCCCCAACGAGGATTCCTCTTTTGCTGATGCTGCTCTGCCTTTGGTCCACCGCGCACTTTTCACTCTGCAGACTCTCTGTGGTGATCTGTTCTACTCCCTCCTGAATGTCTCACAGGAACCCTAAATTCAGTCTAGGCAAAACAACTCAACTCCCAAAACGACAATAAAAGCCCCTGACACAAACCTGGTCCATCTGTATCCCCAGCACAGTGCCCACCATCATTGCCCCCTTGACCACGCCAGGAACCCCAAGTCCCCTTTCAGACCTCCACCGCCCTCTCCCCAGGTCAGTCAGTCACCCATGTGCCACCAATTTAAACTCTTCATCCTACCCCATGCCTTAGCTCTACCTCCCTACTCACCTCCCCGTTTGCAGCTCCAGCCTCTCTAATCCATCTGCACGGAACAGCCAGAACCATCTTTCCAAAGGGCAAACCTGATGTTATCATCCTGCTGAAAATCCTCCCGCGATTCCCCATGGCCTCCAGGATGAAACCCAGACTCCTGAGCACGGCTTACCCGGCCCCGTGTGACGCCAAGCCTGCTCACCCTGAACTCCATGCTCTGGTGCTGATCTAAACTATTGGTTTCCGCACTTTCGGACTGCCCAGGCCTACTAAAAACCAACCAGCCAACCTCGAAAATTGGGCTCCAGCAGGGTGTGGCTCCCTCTTTATTTTGCAAGAAAAGACAAAATATTCACATATCTGGCAGGAATGGAGGGCTTTTCAACATAAAAGGGTAGACAGGACCTAATGTCAGAATATCCTTCTAGAGGAAGGACAGTGGCACTATATTCAATACGTGGAAAAGTAAATTTTTTTCGAATGCAAAAATAAAAAGTTACCACCTAAAATTTTACTTTAAGCCGTTAAATTGTGCCTAATTGTCTTCTTGATACAAGACTGTCTGGTGATCTTTACCAAGTGATCGTCAAGTGTCCCATTTGTTCTGAAGTCCAGGCATTATCAGAAATCCAGTTTCATCTGAGTGTGTTGATGAGGGAGACAAAATGATGTATTTCACTCACTTTGGAAATTCTGGATGAACTGAGATAAGCTGCAGTTTTCCTTGCCCAGAAGGTCCTGAAAGCCCAGGTCACTCGTGGCCTCCCGGCAGAACATAACACGCACTGCTCAGGTGCCATCCTCTCAAAGCTGAGCAGTGCAGCAACCGGATGTCTACTCTTACTTGAACTGGGCCTTGGGACCTCTGTGCAGGACCTCTGTACATGCCACCTGCAGAGGGAGCCACCACTTGCTGCCTGCCCCTCCCCTTAGCTATATTTGTCCTCTGCAAAATTTCCCTGACTCTCAAGACTGGGAGGGTCTTCATGCCTCCAAAGCATCTGTGAACCTGCCTGATGATTCTGAAAAGCCGGCACTGAGTCTTATTTATCATTAATTACATTATCCCATGTGTCTAGCATATTGCCTGGTGTTCAACATTTGTTAAATAGATTAATAACTGTATGCTCAGAGAGGAGAAGGATGTTGAGTTCCAGTCATGGGTTGGCCCCTGACTAGCTGGGTGATTTGGGGTAAAAGTTCAATTTCTGTTTTTCCTAGATTAACCTAAAAATTCTCATCAATTTAATGTGTGCTATGTTTTGGAAGAATTTTTCGATTTTTAACTGTCACTTTGTGTTTCTTCAGGTTACTAATTCTGTTCTGAACAGTGCTTTATAGGTTATAAAAAGATTGTAAAATTGCTTAACACACATCATTTAAGCCATAGTGTATTGTTTTCTTATTATTTATTTCATTATTCATTGTAATAAATAACCACAGTATTAATAATAAATGATCACTTATGTGTCAAAGATTGATCATCCTCCTTCCAAGAGAAATTTAGACTTAGAGCTAAGTTAAGTAACTTGCCCACATGTAGGGCAAGCTCTTAAGAAGCAGATCCTGACATTGGTCATGTATCTGGTGAGGGCTTTCTAAGATGCCAGGTACAGTGGATACAAGTGTACAGAATACACAGCGTTCAAGGGTATAATTAAATAAGTACACAAATTTATAATAGCCAACTCTGATAAGAGTTATCAAGGAAGAATATAAGGAACTATAAGGCCATAAAACTGGGATCTAATTTGGGGATTGTGGGTCAGGGAAGATATTTGTGAGGAAATGCAAGTTAAGCAGCTATTTAAAGAACGAGAAGAAAGCAACCTAAATGTTCATGGACAGATGAATGGATAAAGAAGTTGTGGTATATACTACTACTCTGGAATACTACTCTGCCAAAATAAAATAATGCCATTTACAGGAACATGGGTGGAACTAGAGATCATCATTCTAAGTGAAGTAAGCCAGAAAGAGGAAGGAAAATACCATATGATACTACTCATATGTGGAATCTAAAAAAAAAAAAAAGAAAAAGACACTATGAACTTATCTACAAAACAGAAACAGACTCTCAGATTTAGTAAACAGTCTTATGGTTACCAGGGAAAGAGAGTGGGAGGGGATAAACTTGGGAGTTTGATATTTACAAATGTTAGCCACTATATACATAAATAGATATTTTAAAAAGTTTCTTTTGAATAGCATAAGGAACTATGCTCAATATCTTGTAATAACCTTTAATGGAAAAAATATGAAAATGAATGTATGTATGTATATACAAGACTGAGACATTGTGCTGTACATCAGAAATTGACACATTGTAATTGACTGTACTTCAATAATTTAAAAAGAAAAAGGTAAAAAGAACCCCCCTCCAAAAAAAAACAATAAAGAAGGAGAAGAGTTAACCAGGCAGAGATAAGTATTCTAGGCTGAGGAACCAGCATTTGCAAAGGCCCTAAGGTAGGAGGGAGCAACATGCAACTGAGGAACTAAAAGAAGGTCAATGTGCCTGCAGGGCAAAGAGCCAGAGAAGAATGTGGCAGGTGAGGCTGGAGATTCAGGTCTTATTAAGGATTCTGGTCCATAACTTAAGAGTAGTGAGGAGCCATCAAAGATTTGAAGCAGGGTGACATGTCTATAGTGTAAGTACCATTCTGAGCTGGTCTATCTGATCAGGTGGCAGCACCTGCAGGACTAACCAAACTGGGGGAAGGGGTGGTAAAGAGGTCGGCAAGGGGAGACCTACTGGAAGGGGTTGAAAGGGGAGATCGTCCAATGGTCTAGAAGAGAGATGGCAGATTGGGTGGTGGTGGTGAGGATGGAGGGAGAGGGACAGGATTTGAAAAACAGAGAATAAAAATGAACAGAACTGATTGGTCGGTAGATTAGATGGAGGGTGGCAGGGGAGATCAAGGTGGCCTAGGTAACCCCTAGATTTGTGTAACTGGATAGACCTTGGGGCTCTCAACCGGTGAAGGGAACATAGGAAAAACCCCCGTTCTGTGGGGGAAGATCGGTCCAGACATGTTGGGACTGAGATACTTTTGAGATACCCGAGTAGGAATGTAGCATATTTGGTGGTAATACGGGTCTGGAGCTCCCAAGTCTTGACTGTTATTTATGTCAGAGAGTCTTTGGAGAAGCCAGGTGTGTCCGACTCCAGAAGTCATGTCCTTAAATCATAACATGATAGTTCAGAGAGGTTAAAAGTGTAAACTAACAGGAGTCCCCCGAACCCTGGTCTTCTCAGTATAAATTTTATGCTCTTTCCATGACACTACCTTGCTCTATAGATCATTCCTAAAAGTTATTATCAATCCTAGTCACAGAGGGCAGACAACTGACATGAAACTGAAGACCTATATAAAGCCCTCAACCATTCAACACTACAAATGGAACTTAAAAAAAAAATTGTCTTTCCTAAATCAGAATAGTGAGCAGAGAGGAACTGAAGAACAGTAGAGACAAAGAGGGCAGTCAATTCTTAAAAGCAGGATTTCACAAATGCCTTCATTATTTATGTATATATATGTGTACAAAGTGGTGGTTTTTTTTTTTTAAAGTAAATTCAGACTGTAGGACATAACATGTTGAAATAAATAAAAAACACTTTCCAAAGCTGGAAATATAAATATCATTTATATTATTGAATGCTTTGGCATTTATTTTCACCACAGATTCCCACTTTCATAACTGGATACTACCTAGATGTCAAGTGCTTTCAGCTGCCATCACATAGTACCTGGTGGGCTGATCTTTAAGTAAGTTCCTCATCTTTTAGAGGTATAGCTGAATGTGGTGAATATAATCACAGTATATTTTGACAACCCAAGTTCCTCCTTCACTTTCAGTATAAGAACAGGAGACCAAAACAGCTTTTGGGAATTGATGATTCATTTTTAAAAGATAATAGCCCTTCTACGATACTAAATACCACTTAGACTACTCATTTCAACGGCACTAAAAGGGTCCTCTGAAGTTCCTGATTTTATTTGAGGGAGCTATAAATGAATATCGTAATGCACAGGACACATCAGTAACAGAAAAAGCACTACCCACAAGTAAGATTGATTCTTTAAAGTAGTTTAGACCACTTACCAGGATGAAAAAATTGCTTTTTCAATTTGTATTATTAATAATTAATATTTGAGGGCCTATAAAGTAAACGTGAATGAGGCTGGTTGTTCAAATTTTACTACATTTTAGAACTGCATATTTTAGAAATGTATTTTACATTTAGGAAACGTATCTTATTTAGTTGTGGTGACAGGCTGGCATATTTTTCTTAACATTTCTTTAGTCAATCTTCCTCTGCAGTAATTAGAAAAATGAGGGACTTACACTAACCAACGGTGCTTATTTCAACTTTGGAGAGCACTGCATTTGTAAAAGATTTCTTTTTAACTGTACTTTGCTTACGTTAACTTTAAAATTAGTTTTTAATTTCTGAGTATAAGTTGAGGTCAGAAGGAGGCAGTTCAGGGACAGCTTAGTCCAAGGAGAAGCAGGTCATAGATTTATGGTTAATAAAGAGTTGATATTAAAGTGATAATTCTAAAGGCATTATGCTACAACCAACTTTAAGGAAACCTAGATGTGACCGCACAGCAGAATTTAAAACCTAATCTAATTTGCTTCTAATAAGCCATCAAAGCCATTTTTTTAATATGTTGTATGATGATCAGTAAAATTAATCTGAAGAAAATACAGTCAACTATAGGTACAGCTCAGTATATGCCAGGGAGGAGCTCCAAGTGTACTTTAATTTAAAGTCTTAAGTAAATAATTTATTTCAACATTTTATTTCAGGGGTTCTCGAACTTTTTGGTATCAGGACCCCTTCACACTCTACAATTACTGAGGACATCAGAGATTTTGTTTATATGGAATGTAACTATTGATATTTATCAGATTAGAAATTAAAATGGAAAAAAATTTAAAATATTTATTAATTCAATTAGACACAGCAATGATAGCACATTGCATGTTAATATAAATAAGACATTTTTATGGAAAATTATATTTCCCAAAACAACAAAAATTAGTGAAGTGGCATCTTTTTATATTTTTACATATCTCTTTGTTAGAAGACAACTGGTCTTGGCATTTACCTTGTTTTTGCATTTACCCTGTTGCAGTATCTGTTCTGGTTGAGTATTAAAAAAAAAATCTAGTCTCACCCATACATGTATAGTTGAAAAAAAAAAAGGAGCATTTTAATAGACTTTCCAGGTAATTGTGGATCTTCTTTGATACGAAACCAAAACTTGACAAGTGTAGTTTCTTAGAGGTTAGTTGTGCGATCTAAAAGTATATGAACGAACGAAAACTTCCCGCTCTTTTACAGTAAAATTCACTGCTGTCTTTGGCACTTTGAGTGGACCTTTTACCCATGTAGGATTTTTAACATCATCCACTGGTCATTTTGAAACGATCAGCTCACTGACTTATGCAGAACTCCCCAACGCTGACACATTTTGTCAACAGTAAAAAAGGCCAATCACATCGTAGTATCATTATGAAAACAGCTTTGACCTTATGGAACCCTGAAAGGGTCCTGAGGATTCACGAGGAACTACAGATCACACTTGGACACCCCCAGTTCAGAACCACTCTGGGGACCTGGAGAATCTAAATGACGAGGCGTGGTGTAGGAGAAAATGTATATACTTTGAAATCGTTCTCACACGATTTTGACATTCACCCTTCCTTGGTGCAGAACTTAGGGGTGTACACTATGTAAAGAAACTGTACACTCAATTCTCTTGTAAAGTAAAATGTGTTTTATAAGCACTTAACTACATGCATTAAATTGCTTTATAAATCCCCATCTTTGCACACTGAGCTTTCCTGACCTGAGAATTTCACATGATGCATCATTCCTCATGCATGAGCTAGGGATTGTGCATTTTAATGTACATACCAACCTCAAAACTTAGCCTTTAAAATCACCCTCCCCCCCAAAAGTCCTAAATGTCTTGGATGGCCAACTCCTCCTAAGTGTTCTGTGGCTAATGACTCCATCTCTTAACGGCATTATCAGCACTGTAAAACACTGAATCTTATTTACTGTAGATTCAAAAATATTTAATTACTTAAGTTTAATTTGCTAATAAAAATTATAACCTACTTGAGCATAAAAAAGGTTAAGAAATGTTCTTGATCTAATGCTTAGAATGTTTTTTTTTTCTTGATTTCCCTTTTAGGTTTTCAGGGTCATGCTTTGTGACCTAAAGATCATACAAAGTAGGAAAAGTGATAAATGCCCCTTCTTTAGATGTATTTTTAAATTTACGGTAAGGTCTCCAGTTGACCAGCAGCTCTTCCTTTACTGTGATGGCCTGGCGCCATAATACTGGTCCAAAATTTCAAAGTTACTTCAGGGAAAGGTGAGTGGGTTTAGGGATGAAGCAACAAGAAACAGGATAAGAGATGGCAGGAGAATCTCCAACTCCAAAGAAGCTGATTCTAAGCCAGTGCCATGTATCATCAGCCTTAGATGTCTCCCTCACTCCCTACATCTCCGTGTCAGTGATGGTCAGGCTGGGGAAAGCATATGCCCTCATACAGTATTTATAAGGTGCAGTATTTATAAGGTGCATCTTTTTGGAGGATTGAGGTAAATAAAATTTTATATAATTTTATAAAGTTTTTACATCACGAGAGTGCAGATTTATTAATTATTAAGATAAAAAAGAAACTGTCATTGTGGCAGCTTTTATTCTATGACCTAGAACATGTCCAGTGTTTAGCCTCTGCTGCTGTGGTAAACTCAGTGGAAGAGTTTGCAGACCACCATTTATTTATACCTCTTTTTTTTTTTTTTTTTTTTTTGATAGCGGGAGGTAATTAGGTTTATCTATTTAATGGACGTACTGGGAATTGAACCCAGGACCTTATGCATGCTGGGCGCAGCACTTTACCACTGAGCCATACCCTCCTCCAGTATTTATACCCTCTCTGAGGAGAAGCTGTAAAACTGGCAGGTAAGCGGCTGAACTGTACAGCAAAGCTTTAAGGGTGGTTTATCTGCCACCCTTCACCAGGACTCCTCTGCTGTTGACTATTCCTGGTACTGTCATCACTGGTATACCACTTTTTGTACTTTGAGACCTTAAGATGGTTTCAATAACAGGTCAATTTTTTGGCTAGAAAATAAACTTACACAAACCACACATTTATTAAGTTAGAAACGCCCAGTTTAAAGGAATGCAGTATTAGCCATAAACTTCCTTCTTAAAAATTACCTTTCCAGTTTGAAAACACCCTGGACACACACCAAGATTACTTAGAATAAAAAATAATACTTAACAATTAGTTTTGGTTTGTGACCAGAGAAATGAAGGTTTAAAACGTCTTGACTCTGATTTCCTTCTAAAATTTCAGGCCCCTGCATTCTAAAATGCTCGTGGTATGTACACCTTGCTCCAGTGACCCACTAGGGTCAAAACAGAGGTTGGTCCTAGAAACGACAGGGCAGCGCGTTTAATAAAACCCAGAGCACCTTGGAGTTCTATGTGAGCCCGTGATTCCGATCTTTTTTAGGCTTTATTTTACTAAACAATAACCTATGAAGAGGAATGGACTTTGAGAGAGACACACACACCAAGTGGGCCCATTGTATGATTAAGAGCTAATGAACACTGCAGACGGTGGGGGGAGCAAGGAGCCTGGGTTATTTCCCTAAGGCATAATCAGGAGTTCAGCAGCTGAAGTTCTAGCAGTAAATGGCGTAGCAATAACTAACTGCATTTTCACTCTGCCCACTTTCTCGCCAGCTCTGCTACCCTTGCTTTCTTCTTTATTGCCCTCTTAATTCCCTACCAGCTGAAAGTGACAAAAACCTTGCTTTCTAAGCATCTTCTGCATTACTAGTTCTCTCTGCAGCCTTGTTTAAAAATTAATGGTTAGGGGATTTCGCTACAGAGAGAAAAACACTCCGGCCCCAGGAAGCAGCCTCCGCGCCCCCAACCTCCCCTTTGCGGAGCCCTGCCGGAGTGAGGGCCGCATCGGCCGGGAGCGCGGCTCGGAGGCCGGTCCCGCAGCCAATCAGCCACAAACCACAGAGCAACTCTGGGCTAGCCTCGGCCTGATCCGAGGCGCCGATTGCCAGTGGAGCGGAAGCTCGAGGCCGTAGGCTCAGCGCGCCCACACCCGCGGCAGGGGCTGCAGCTGGCGGCCCGTGAGGCGCCCAAGGAGCCCGGCCTTTCCCCCGGCCTCCTGAGAGCAGCCCAACGGCCGCCCCACGGCCGCCCCGTCAGCCTCGTCCCGCCCACGCCCAGGGGGCGTGTCCGGGGCGGGGCCGGCCGGACCGACGGGGGCCCGGCGGGCCCGGGCGCCGCGCACCCCGGCCCCGCCCCCATCCCCGAGGGGCTGAGGGGAGGGGAGAGGAGCGACGCACTTGGGCCGCGCCGCACGCTCTCCACTTCCCTCAGTCCCGCGTGCGCGCGCGCGCTCGCCCCAAGTCCCGCGGAGTTTAACACAATGCCGACGCCTACGCCGTGCGCAACGCCCCGGCCGGCGCAACAGCTCCGGCGCCGGGGGCGGGGGGTGGCCAGACAGGGAGAGGGGAAGAGCGCGCGCGAGAGCGGGAGACAGCGCGAGACCCGAGGAGGCCGGAAGCGCGCGTGCGCGCCCCCGCCCGCGAGCGGGGAGGCGGAGCCGTAGCAGTAGCGGCAGCAGCTGTAGGAGCCGCTGCAGCTGGGAGAAGCGCCAGAGAGGCCGGGCCTGCTCCGGTCGGACCGGATCCCTCCCCTCCCCCTCCCTCTCCGCTCCCCTCCCCCAAACCCACTTCCGCAGCTCGCGGCCTTGCCGCCGAAGAAGCAGCGGCGATAGCAGCAGGAGGCGGCGGCGAGACGTCGGAAGGATTACGCACCTGACGGGCCCGCCTATCGGGGCTCCAGCGCGGGACTCTCACCGGCCGCCGCCGCTCGGGACGCGCTTCGCGGTGGCGGCGGGAAGGGAGGGACCGGCGACGGGGAACGGAACGCTAATCGCCCCCCTCCCCTTCCTCCCTCCCTCCCCGCTCCGCCGCCCGCCCTCTCGGCTTCCGTCCCCTCCCCCTCCCGCAAAGCCCCGGATGGAGCCGCTGCCGACTCGCCGCCGCCTGGCTCCGGGGGATGGTTTTGTCAGGCGGCCAGAGCCCCGGCGCCAGGCGCAGCCGCCACCGCCCCCGCGGGGCGCCCCTGCCCTCGCTTCCCAGAACCGGGTTCCCGTGTGGTTCGGGCCCTCCGCCTGCCTTCACCCGAAGCCCCGGGACGGGGGTCATTCGTCTTCTTTGTTGCCACCGTCGCTGCCGGAACCGTTTGAGAGCTCCGGTGGCCCCCGCCCCCCCTCTGCCTTCCCGGAGCTTGGGTCGGGGGCGGCACGTGGGCACCGGCCCCGGGAGGCGGAGGCGGTGCGCGCTTACCTGTCGCCGGTGCTGCTGCGGCGGGGGGTGTGGAGGAGGCACTGCTGGGCAGCCTTGGCCGTGCTCTCCCCGCCGCCGCCGCCTCTGCCTCTCGCTGCTGCTGCTGCTGCTGCTGCTGCCGCCGCGGTCGGTGTCTCCGGCGCGGCGGCGGCGGCGGCGGCGGGGCTTTTCCTGTCCGGTTACGTTAAGGTCACATGACCGAGAGAGCGGAGCGACTAGTGCAAAGAGGCTGAGAGCGGCTCCCGCCGGGGGGGAGAGGCGGCGAGAGGGCTGTGGCGGCAAGAGCCCCCTCCGCCCCCCCAGCCGCCTCCCCTCCCCCCGCCCGCCTCCGCCTCCTGCTGCTCTGCCGCCGCCGCCGCCGCCTGCAGCACTAAGTACACTGCCGCTCCCACCCAGGCTCCGCGCTCTGCTCCAGCCAAACTTCTGCAAACCATGTGCAGCCGAGGCGAGGAAACTTCTCTCCACCTATTGGGGCTGGAGGCTTGAGTCACAAGCCCCATGTTTACATAAAGTGTTTAGGTAGGCAATCCTGGAGATGCTCGGGGAAGGGATGGAGAACTACTGCTTGGAGCCTTCTGCAACGTTCTTGACATCTCTTGGCCTACACCTTTGTCCGTCTGCTTCCCGTGTTAGCATAAGTTTTAACCTTCAGATTTGAAATGGAGTGGACTTGAGAATCAGGGAGATAATTGTGAATCACTAGTACCTTTATATCGCCAGTGGTAATTGAGGAGTCATACTGAAGAAGAAATGCTTGTTTGTGCTGTGTGTAGAGGTGGAAGTGCTTCCTTACAGACTAGTTGAGTGTGATGTAAGACGTTTCTGTTAGGATTGAATTTGTTGCTTATTTCAGTAATTGGGTTTTAGCTTATGAAGCGTTGATTCAGAAAAATCGAAGTGTGCAATAAGTGTTACTTAAGGACAGTTTACTCTCCTTTAAACTTTTGGTCTCTGAGGTACTGTTGGGGTGGATTCCAGAGGTGGCCATTCTTTTAAATTTAGAGGTCCTGAAATCTAACAGGGACGCCCTGAAAGAGACATGGTAACATGGCAAGCATGGCACTTAAGATTCTTCGATGGTCTTTCTTAACGTTTTAAAGTTTACTTGTGCATTGTTGCTGGAATTTTATTTGTATCTTTATTAGGACAATTTAGTCCTTTGAGGACTGCATCTAATGGTTTCTTTATTTTCCGTAATATAGGATTTTGAAGACTTAAAAAAGAATGTGGCTTGATCTGTAAGGAAATGAAGGCAGCAGTTTCCAGGCTTCTTTTTGGCTATAAAGCATGATATCCTGGTTATAAGCTTGATTTGATGTGGAACGCGTTTGTTTGGTTTACAGAGCCAGACCTCAGCACAGTGCCCTGGCACGTAGTTCACAAAGTACTTAAGGCACGCTTACTATCTTACGACAGTTAATTAATATACAGAAGTGTCCCTTCTAAAAATCTGAGTGTGATTTAGTAATCCAGTTGTACCTGGGACTACTGATGACTAATTCTTTCTTTGAAGACAAAATAGGCAGCTGTGTAACTTAAATGGTCCAAAAGTGAATAATAGATTCAGTACTTACCCACCTCGAACTTTTTTGTTCTTTGATCAGCTAGATAAATGATTTGTTAAATGTCTGCCTTGCAAAACCAAATTCTAACCCTGGTATAAGTATTTCTAGTGCGTTATCACTAAAACATCAGAGTTGGTCATCAGACCAGCATGGCGGGTTCCTTGGATTGGCTCTACAGTTGAGATCTATTTCATCTCATTAGGAAACTAAAGTGATTTTGATTGGTAGACACAGAGATCTTTGGGTTCTTAATTCTTTTAGACTCTGGACTTTAAAGTGTATGGTCTGATGAGTGCTTACATGGAGAGTAAACTGATTTAAAGGGAACTGAAGGAAAAAGGGGCAAAACTAATGCTAAAGTTTTAGATGAAGCCATTGGGCAGAAAGTTGCCTATGTGTCTCAAGTAGTTGGGCTTGAGGCAAAGTAACTATGCTTATTCTTAAGATCAACGAAGTTTCGCAGAACCACATGTAGTTGTATAGGAATAGACCCAGGGGTTATTTCTAAAACTCTTGAATCTTTTTCCTAGAGAAAGTGCTGTCAGGAGTATCCTTGTCTTCTAGAGCTGCTGCTCTCAAATTTAGAGCTGGGCTGCTTTGCCGCTAGTCCTTTCAAGGCATAATCATCCATTCTTGGATTTTGCCAAGTATGCCAATCATTTTGCTTTTTAGTCACCATCATCAAATAATAACCTTATAAAGAATGCTATACAGATTATATCTGCTTTCTACAATTGGTTGAAGTAGAAACATTCAGATGGGTACATATGCAAATATTGGGGAGAAAACTTAGTTCTTACAGAAAAGAGCTAGTAGTGTATTTCAGGATTAGACCAAGGGAAGCTGTCCATTAGTCTGCTTGTGGGAGAGCCCCAGATGCCCTGAGTTAAGTAATAAGAAAAATAATTTAAGTCATCATTTTAGTGTTTGTGTACTGATTTATTTTGCATTTTGAAAATAAATTTGGCAAATTAGGGTTTCAAAAATAGTTTCACACATCTTACCTCCAAGAAAATCACAGTGCAAGCAAATAATCTGAATGGATTCATCAATTTAGTTATGCATAAATATTCTGCAGTCTTGTGTTGCTGAAAGTTTTGTTGTATGTTATGCTGAGATACAACCAGAAAAATATGCACGCACTTGTGTTCTGAAGAGGATAGTTCCAGTGAGACTTGGACAGTGGGCAGAAAGCTATTTAATAGTACTGTACTTAACTTTTTCTTTTTTGGATAAAAATTTGTATGCCTTCAGATTGAAGATAGAGTTTCCTTTAACACTGATGATGAAAGTAATAGAGGAAGTAATACATGTGGGTAGATGCCAAAGCTGCTTTTTCACTACATAATTTTTTGAAGGATGTTCTATGGGTAATCTCTTAAATTAGGAAAACAACATGCTTTTTACATGCTAGATTTATGTCTAGGGCAGATACCACGCCTTCTGTGTTTTATATCAACTTTAACATATAAGTCAGAAAAGATGTATTTTGAGTGTTTTATATTTCGTTGTCTTCATTAAAAAGTTTATAGAAAATGCTTATTTTATAATTGGTTATTACTGAGACTATATTCCTTCAAAGATTCCCTATTCTTTAGGGAATTGTTTGTTTTAAACTTTTTAGTGTAGGCTTGTGGGTTTCAAACTTCCTTGGTGTGATTCTAAGAAGTACATTTTATTAAATGTTACCTGGTACACATGTATATGTATAGTTGAAGCAGTTTTCATGAAATAGTACTTGTTATGAGTTATATATTCTGTTGTCTTTTCTATTTCTTTTTTTTTTTTTTTAAATAGCTGATTGTGGGACCTTAAATTGATTTCATAAAACACAAATGGATTAGGTTCCACAGTTTGAAAAACACTGGTATATTAATTTTTAATATTAGTTGCAGTTACAAAGTACCCCAAAACTTGGTGGTTTAAAACAGTAAACATTTGTTTAACTCAGAGTTTCTGGGGGTCAAGAATTGGGGGATGGCTTACTTAGGTGGTTCTGGGTGTTTTTTATGTCAGGATGTTGACTGAGGTGGAGAATCTGCTTCCCAGGTGGCTCACACTCCAGCTGGTTAGTGCTCAGCAGTTCTCAGTTCTTCTCCATTGGGCTGCTTGAGTGTCCTCACAACATGGTGGTTGGCTTCCCCCAGAGCAGGTGATCCAGGCAAGAGCAAGAAGGAAGCCACACCATCACTGCCGCATGCTGTTAGTTACAGGCAAGTCACTGAGTCCAGCCTTCAGCTAAGGGAGAGGAAAGTTAATATCCATGCCTTGAAGGGAAGAGTATCAAAGGATTTATGACATTTTAATATTTTAATAACTACCACAGTTCTGTATTTTTCCTGTTGATGGGGGAATTAGGACTGAACCAGAATTCTTGCTGAAGTCAATCTGTAAGTAATTATCCTAGTTAATTAAGTCAGTTTTTTCTCTGAGGGCATCTAGTCAAGCTTCCTCAAGCTTAAATTTGAGAAAACAGGCTCAAAAAAGTTAAGTAAGTAACTGGCCAGGCCCATTCAGTCTTTAGGAAAACAGATTTTTCTGATTTTTGTCTTAAGTAATTTGTGTGCTGTTAGAGATGAGAAAGTTGCCTGGTTATTTTTAAATCTTTTCTAAAGAGTTAATAAAGGGTGGGACTTTTGTCCCTAGTCTTCCAGATTGTATCCTTCTACATGATAGTAGTTATACTTTCAATTTATTTGGCCTACAGGTAATGCTTGATGTCTTTTTGAATTTGCAGACCCCTCATACCGGCACCTCTGTCCCAGTTGATTTTTAGAGGAAACAGAAAATGTACTTATTAAATGAAATTAAACTGCTTTATTGTTAGCACCTTGTGCTGTCTACATACTGACGATGAGATTGTAGTGTGTAACTGTTCCAGTTAGCACATTTCCAGGACCTAAAAGATGTCATAACTAAAAGACAATTAGAGTATGCGTGTAAAGAAAACTATACCGTGCTTTCTGCTGTGAGATTTTCCAGGAAGCTTTGGCTCTAGAAGGATTTGTTCTAAGACTAGTTTTGGCTTACTGGTACGGAAGCGGGGTGAGTCCCTGACATTGGTAGTGTGATGAAGCCAGGATAAATTTCTAAGACCTGCCTTGATTTTTTCTTTTCTTATTAATCCATTAGGCTTTTCTGAGTAATAGTGGGGATACAGTAAATCATCTTACACTTTTGCTATTATGGAGTTAGATAATGGCTGCTTTTTTCTTAGACTGTTTCCCAGTTTCTCTTAGCACCAGGATACCTGACAGGTCCTCTTCTGCCCTAAAGCACTAGTTGTACCTTCTTATGTAATTATTCTTCCTGCTTGATATTTGTCTACCTGTATCTTGTTACCCCCTTCCCCACCGTAAAATCCTTACGGTGACATCCTTTTATATATACTGCTGGTACTCAAATGCTTGTAGAATTGAAGTGAATTCGTAGTTAAAGGACCTAAGATGATAATTTCTCCCATGAGAACTGAATGAAAAAATGTTTATTGTTGTAGAAAACTTCTGGAAATAGGTTGTAGGTGCGGATGGTGTATATGTTAATAACTCTCTATTCCTTTGATGCTCACAGTCCCCTGGGGGAGAAAGAACGCAGTCATATACTTAATACGCTGTTCTGCACTGCACGTATGCAAAGTACTGTGGTGGTGTAAATGAAGCTGGTATTAAAACTGAATCTTGAAATGGGTGTTTGAAAGATGAGGCTTGGTTTTGTGATACGTTGGAGGCTTGTGCATTCTCAGCTTTACTCCTTCATTATACATCTGCCTTGAATTGTTTTGTCGTTGGCAAGTTGCCATCATACTTCGCTAAGTTGCCTCTTTCTGAGGCAGGCACATTCTTATTATTTCTCTGGAACTGTGCTGTCCAGTTCAGTAGCTCCTAACCACATGTGGCTTTGTCAGTTAATACCACCCTGGCCGCATGTACTTCAATAGCCACGTGGGACCAGAGGCTGCCATAGTGGACAACACAGATGTTACTGAACATCTGTTGTCACAGAAAGTTCTGTTGGACACTGCTGCTCGGGTCCTGTTTTGTTCATCTGTACATTTTCACATTATCTGTAGTGCATTGAGTTAGGAAACAGGATGAGGAAAGTTAATAGCCTCCTGACATTGGGAGTCACAGTGCTTGGTATTTATGAATAGGGGAAAGTGTCGGCTATTACAATGGTTAAGAATACAGGTTTTGGAGTCAGATCTGGGTTGGAGTCATGCTCTGTCCCTTGAGCTGTTTGGCTTTGGCCATGTTAACCTCTGAGCCTCCGTTCTCTTGTTTTGTTCAAATAGGAGTAATATTTATCTCAGAGTTGTGTGAGTATGAGAAGTGTACGTAAAGGGGCACAGTATCTCAGTAAATGATAGGATCATTAATATATTTTAAAAATAATCACTGATTTAAAGTTTTTAGAGTTATCATACAGTCAACTTTTTTTTTTTTAGTGTCAGTTCTGTGAACTTGAATATAGGTGGTGTACATTTATGTAACCACAGTCAGGATACAGGACAGTGCTGTCACTTGAAAAAACTCCCTCATGCTGTCCTCAGATACTTAACTTCTTCCCACACCTCATCTCTGGCAGCCACTGATTTCTTCTCCATCTCTCTTTTTGTCTAGCACGTCTGTCTAGTGTGTCATAAGTGGAATCGTATATAGTTTTTTGAGACTGGCTTTCAGTCAGCTGAGTTGAGTGAAAGAGTCATAAAAAGTTGTAACATGTTATCAGTAGCACAGCTGACTTTTGAAGACATTAATTTTGAATTAGTATTTCTTAAAAAAAAAGTCTGAATTTTTGCTTATAGAATTGTGTTTTTCTCGAGGTTTTATGTTTGAAAGTGAAATAAATGATGAAATTTGTAGTGAAAAACTACCTCCCCCAGTTGATGACCACTGTGTGTATGATAGCAACTTGTTTTTATGAAGGTAGTTGCTCATTGGTAGGGGAGGTTCCTGTTCTTAGTTTTATTAAAGGTCTGTAGAGTTGCAGCAGAATCCTGTTTAAAGAGATGACTGTTTAAACACCACTCATTTCTGAAATGTGGTCTGAAGGTGGGAGGTAGGATAGCCAGCTGGCTGGCTGCTTTATCCAGGCTTTCCCCAGCATAACACTAAAAGTCTGGCTGCTCCAGAAAATCCCTCAGTGCCAGGAAACCCAGTATCTAAAAGGGCCACGTGAAGAAAATGTGAAGGTTCCAGTTGATCAGATGTCATCAGTGCGCCATCAGACAAGGCGTTTGATACTGGTTTGTTGCCCTCTGTAAGTCTTCATTTGAGTGAGGTGAAGAAGGTCTAGTCTGTGTTTTTTATGTTAGCAGTATTTTAAAAAATTGTTATGGTAAGCACGTTTGCAAGGCTTATGTGTAGAAGCGAAATTTTAAGTTCTCCAGCTTATTTAGCTATTGTGTTCCCCTTTCCTGACTTTTCATATTATCTCTTCTGTAGATTTCTTTGTAGAGCATTTCTATAAGCAGATTAGTCAGCTGTTACCTGCTGCCTTCCTTACAGTGTCAGCGGCATGGAAATAGGGGCCCTTAATGTCTTAGCGCTGCATTGTGGAGCGTAGAGTCGCACGTCATAACTTCTGAGTAAGTACTTGTTGAATTGCATGAAAGAATGACTCTCTGTGAGTAGGTTTTACAGTCCTGCATGCTCTCCAGCCTATTACTATAACAGTCTAAGGGATGTTGAAACATTCTGTTTTTCAAGAAATGTTTAAATTTATGTTTCGTTTCACGTTGTGCAGGAGTGACTATGTGGCCTTTGAGAGTCCTGTTTTGTTAACCCTTTGTGAGGAAGGCTTCCTCGAGGAAAAGGAGTTCGGAAGACCGTAACTCTTAAAAGTGGCAGTGCAGAAGCAGTGGAGAGAGATTGGAGGTATTTGGAGAACTTCCCTCTGCTTCTCATCCACATCCCCTTCTCCTAGCACTCGTCACACACACGCACTTTGTAAAGGCAGGAGGAGAGCGTGGAAAGACTGGGTTGGAGAGGGAACTGAGCCGCCTAAGATTGAGTATGTAGTACATTAAATGGAGGTGCTAATGAGTTTTTTAAAATCTGTATCTCTAATTTAGCGAGCATAGGAATTTCTTGGGAGAGTTGTAAAAACCATTCCCCAGCTGCAGCCTTGGCGTTCTGATTGTGGAACACAGGAGTCACTACCAGTTGTGAACGCCCAGGTGTTTGCTGATGCACTTAGTCTGAGGACCATACTTAGGAAAAACTGCTCCAAGTGGCAAAAAGACAATAATTAAATGATATGATTACATTTTGCCAAAAATAATACTAGAAATAATACTGCCTGGTGTATGCAAAATGTGGAGTTTAAAAGGCCTTTTTGGGCTTGCACGGAAGAGCCAGTTCATTTTAAACAGTGGAAATACTGCTTTATAGTTAAATGAATCTGGATGCAGCACTCACTGACATCTATCTTTGTCTCAGACATGATGTTTCTTAACTAAAGATTCAAAGGGGATCCTGGGGACTTGATTCATTCAGCCTTATCTAGTCTCAGAATCGTGTGGATTTTTTACCCAGATGGATTGTACTAATAACAGTTAACTCATAGCTTTACATGTTAATTCCATTAATCCTCATGGCAACTCTAGGGGGTAGTGTTGTTATTATTAAACCCATTTTACAGATGAAGAAACAGGCCCAGAGAGGTTCTGTGATTTGCCTAACATGATACAAACTAAAGTGGTGTGGAGCAAGGATTCAAATCCAGATTGGTCTTAACCATGTGATAGAAATTTGATACCACTTTAAGGAGTGCTTCTGGAGACACTGGGGAATGTACTTAACTTTTTAGGCTCTCACTATTTTGCTATAATCTCTTGGTCATTTTGTTCTTAGAGAAGTTGTGGTCTTCAAAAACTTTCTTGCTTATATTATACCTAAAATAATTTAAAAAAACTTCTGTAACTTAAGTTGAACCTTTTATCATAAATTTATATACTTGAAAAAGATGTAATTTCTGATACAAGTATTGATATTTTGAGATAAAGGTGTTATGTCTGTCTTGAACATGTCTTAGTGGAATGTAATCCCGTAATAAGTAGATGTCCACCATGATCCATTTAAACAAAAGTGAACAATTGAAGTCTAGCGTTCCTTTTCCCCCCTGAAAAACTGTATTTGTATTACATTTCCCCCACAAAACGTTATCCTAATAAATTTTTATGCTTGAAGGTCTTATTGATTATCCTTTGGTTCTTTGTAGCAATTTGTAAATAAGTTGAAATGTTAAATTTTAATTTGCCATGACTGTAACACACTGACTGCTTGTGTTCTTTTTATTATTAAAATTTTATAATTACACAGTTGACCCAAACAGCAAATTGTACACACTGAAACTTGGAGTAAAATTTTATTGGAAATGGCCCCCCTTAATAGGTGGGGGAAAACATTGTCTCCATTAAAGGAGGCTTCATTGACCAATATTGGAAACTGTCCTCCTTTGGCTTTCTAAATATATTTAAAGATTTTAAAATAGAGTAGACCAAACTAAGATTCAAGATGGGTGAGATGCCATCTGTAGGTTGTGAGATGGGAAAGTGGGAAAGGAACAAGCTTGATTTGCCACCTACAGGTGTGTACACAGGCACAGCAAGTTTATGAAAGTGCTTATATTGAACTTGATCTAGAAGGCAGTTCTCTAACTGTCCATGTCCACGTTCCCTGGAAGGTCCTTGGGTACCTTGGTATAGGTACCTGAGATAGAAGACTGGTACTCAAGAACTCTTGCCGTGTGCTGAAAGACACCAGGACGTGCACCTTCACACGATTCCAGCAAATAAATACATGACTGTCGTCAGTAAGGGTATAGATAAATATGTATTCTCTTGGTAGAATACTACGTAGCAGTTAAACAAAATTTAAAGTGACAGTGTCCCCATTTAAGATAGTAATACTCTGTTCATGGATGTGTATATAATGTATGAAAAAAATAGAACATTTAAATTCATTGTGGAGAGGGTAGTAGGGCCAGGCAAGTTACGCATAAAAATGAGGCAAATAGAGATTTCAAAAATTTTCTTTAAAAAAAAAATCAGTTCAAGATGGTAAGCACATAAATGTTAAAATCTTTGTTCTCGGTATATTTAAGTTTCCCCAAAGTATGTGAGAAACTTTAAAAAAAAGTTCCTCTGTGGGAAGAATATTTTGACTAACTTGGTAAAAGGATAGAAACTACTGATTAATAAAAGGAAAGTGCCCGTAAGCAGTCTGATTCACATTATTCCTCCTAAAATAGATAAGAGTTCATTTTCACCATGAAAGCCTATCATGGTATGTATTTCAGCACACTCCTGTGTGGTTCTCTTAGGGCCGAGACTGGGATTTCTTGGGGAAATGAATCCCAGTCTTGGGTGGGAAATGTTAAGGAGCAGGGTCTGAGATGTAAGCCTTCTAGATTTAATAAGTATCGTTGCCTGGATTTCCCAGATGCCAAGATTATCCAAAACTCTTTTTGAAATATACAAGGAACATTATCCTTTAAAGTTGTCTGTTAACAGCCCAAATGCCAGGTTCCTCATAATTTTTATTCAAGCAGCAATACATTTAGGAACTGAAAAAGGTCAGTGTAACAATTTCTTGATTTACAAAAAATTAAATACCTATTAAAAAATTTTAACAGGTGAGCATTTATTTTTGATTGTAGAACTTGGATATCTCCTTGCAATGACACTTTTCCTTTGGTCATCACTTGATCAGAAAAAATACTCGTCCCAGCTCAAACATTACCTTATAAATAAAAAATGAGACTTGTTAATTTCACAGCAAATCATTGGTACAAACTAAAATGATTTTTCCAAGACTGATTAGTGAAAAATGGTACCTGAAGTACCATTTGTCCCACATGGCAAGCTGCAGATCTGAGGCACAGGTGCTTGCTGTTGGGCTGTACATTATACATTTGCAGCTAGACCTTTTCTGAACGCCATCCTTAAAAATGTAGAACTTTTCCAAAAATCATATTTGATGCACTTGCAAAATACTATGACAGTCGAAACTTGCCTCACTTCCAAGTAGACTTAGTATTTAGAACAGGGTCATGATCTTTCCTGCTATTATTTTCAAGTCACTTTCATAAGAGTTACCTACCTCTATGGTGATGAGGATGACGATCATCCATTCCAGGCGGAGTGCCCTCTTCTCTGTCAGGTGATTCCGCATAAGGTCTGTTAGCTCCATGCAGTGTTGAAGTTTTTCATTCATTACCTGCATTAGAAAAATGTCAAAGTGTCCTGTGTATTTAAACAAATTCAATTAAGAAATTAACAATTACATGCTTCAGAATTCTAAGTTTGAAATACGTATGCAGTGAAAAACTCCCTTCAATTCTTGCTCCTCAACACTCTCCCCAAAGGTAACCTTCCAGTGTTACCTGTCTCCTTCCTGTGAATCTACCCAGAGACATTTTGTAATGCAGATTTGGCTGCAAAAAATACTTTGCATACTGAAGCTTAGTATTTTGATGGAAGATATAAAAATAAAATTTTTGAGTCCTAGTGTTTCATAGCTGCTCTTGGATGTTTAGCAGTTAATAAAAACAAGCTTGAAATACGATTCTTTTAGCATGGCCTTAAGATGACAAAAACAATGATTACCCTCTACTAAAACTGTTCTGAGTCCCACTGTCAAAAACCGCCAACACAAAACTTGACCTGCTGCACACTCACCACTAGGTGGCACTGCTTTTAACACTGAGCTCCAGAGGTTCTGCATTCCGATGTCCCACAAGCTGGTTGAGAGAGCTCTTACAAAACACACAATCTTTGAATTTAAGACTTGAATGTGACCAACGGTGAGTTATACTTCTTTAATCTCTCTGTGTCTCACTTTCTTTTTAAATTGCAAAGTCTGGAAACAAATTTTTGAAAACAGTTTTTGGATTCCTCTGGAAAACTCCCAGGGTATACTGAGAGTGCAGATACAGTCAATTTGAGACAAATCATAGACGCGTGTCTGGGGAGTGACAAATGTGCTGTGCACTATATTCACTGTGATTTTGCCCACAGCATTTAGCTGCCTTTCTAATGAGAGCAAACCCATGGGAACCACGCTGATAACATGTTTGCCCACGTTTCCAGGCTTTGTGGTCACCCTGTAGTTTCTAATTTGTATACATGCTTAGAACAGTGCCTCTTTCTTTCCTCTCTTCTCTTCCTATTTCTAATGGCTGCTGGATCTTGGTCTATAAATATGCTCAGCCTTAAACTTGATTCTCTCTTCAAAACGCTGACCCAGCCTTCTTCCATTTTCTTTCAAATTTGACTGAAAAACAGACATTTTCTTCCTCCACTTCCTTAGCACCCAACCTATTCCTTAGCCCTTAGAAGCTGTAGATATCACAACCCTCCTGAAACTTTCAGGTGTCTCCTAATCGCCTTTTCTTGGTTAGATTCTGAAACCTCAGTTTCAAGCATTTGACAACACCTTGAAATGCACACTTCCTTTGGCTTTTTCTCCCCTAGGAACTAAGTTCTACCTCTGACCTCATTCCTTTTGAGTCTTCTCCACTTCTTGCCTGTAGATGACATTTCCAGAGTCCTGATCTTGTCTCTCCTGTCCCCTAGCTCTGCACCCTCCCTGAATGCTCTGCCCACTCTGGTTTGTGTGCACGCTTCCTGAACTTAAGTCATTTCCATCCCACCATCACTGCTTCCGTGATACACAGGTGCCAATTGTACTAGTATTTAAATTCCAAAAGACTTAACTTAGAAATGTTTATTTTAAAAGGAAACTATCATTGCCAAAATGAAAAACCAGTATGACATGAAACAGTGTTGGCTACACAAAGCTGAGCCTGATGCCTGGTGAGACTGGGAGACCGCACACATTAGAGGGCCGGCCAAGAGCCACTAAAGCCACACGAAGCATGTTTTCTCGCCACTGAAAAGAAATGTTATTTGCTTCAACGCTTCAGTGTTATTTCAGGATCCATGTGTTACCTAAGTTCATCTCCTGTACAAGTGTATATGTATCCCACATTTTGGGAAAGACTGATTTAAACTACTATTTTTCGATACGTCCCAAATATAAATGTTTAACCCTAATTTTTCCTCTGCCTGAATTTCTAACTGCTTATAAAACATCTTACTGGTTTCCTACCAGCACCTTCAATTTAGTATTTCTCAAACTACTGTTGACACCTGTTCAAGTCTATCCCTCTTTCCAGGTCCCCTAGCTCAAAATCAGTTCACACTATCTTCTCGGTCACACAACAAGGAAACTTTTGATCTCTAATCTGCACTCCTGGACCCCGGCACTTCAGTTATCCTTGCTGCAGGAGTCTGGGCTCTGTTCTCTCCTTACCATTTCTGAATATACCTGGTAGGCCTTCATCACCTATCTGCTACCTCTTAAAACGGGTCTGTTTGGCTTTTTTTAAAGGTGGTGATGGTTTCATTTTTTTTTTTTTTTTGCACTGACACCAGAGTCCTCATCCTGAACTCTACAAATTGACCATGTCACTTCCTTGCTCAAAAGCCTAGAACATCGTACCACTGCCTTCTT
This sequence comes from Camelus dromedarius, assembly GCF_036321535.1. NCBI lineage: Eukaryota > Metazoa > Chordata > Mammalia > Artiodactyla > Camelidae > Camelus > Camelus dromedarius. The sequence continues at coordinate 13,475,133 of NC_087441.1, read as the reverse complement.
GATAATGCGAAACAATCCGATCATTTAGTCCAATCACACTTTGGTTGGTGGCATCCTCTTCAACCTGTGTGAAACCTTCTTGACCCCCTGCTCCTTCCTCTGTGCCCCCACCGCCCTGTTGTTCAGTACTTACTTTGTTCGGCCTGACAGTCACCTGCTGTCTGCCCAGCACCCTTCCCTCCTGCCTCCTTTCTTTTGGGGAGTTAATCTTACATCACAACCACATGATGCTGCCAATCATGGTATCAATACCCACCTGACACCAACCCCTAACCCCTCACCCCTCCACCGAAAAACCTGAGGGCAGACGGGGTTGCTACAAGACCCAGGCTTGGCCAACCATGAACCCAGCTGCCTTATCACAGGGCTGGTCAAAGCGTGGACACATGTCCCAATCCTTTGAAGTTGCTAGGCAGAGTGAAATGTAAGCTTGGACAGTCCCTCTTCCCACCACCCCTTTCTCCCCATCTCAGAGACAATGCCACTGAGAAGGAAAGAATGTGGCCAGACTGGCATAGAAGATGCTGAGGAGAGACAAAGTCCTGCTGACCTGTCTGGCTCTGGGCAACAGGCATCCCCTGTTCCCACACTCCCTCTCTGTTTTTCTCGGTCACGTGAGCCAGTACATGGTGACAAATCAGCAAGATCACCCCAACTGTCCTGCGATGTGCGAGCAGGAGAGCCCCACCTAACACAGGCTCCCTATTTCATGAGCTCCAGGGTCAGGCATGTTTCGTGCACACAGGTGAGGGAGCAGGAAACAGGCGGGGTCACAGAGCTGGTAAACGTGCAGGAGGCTGTAACCAGGCAGGTGCCGGGAAGAAAAGTGGGGGTGCTGAGAGAGAGGATTTCAAGCAGAGGAAACAGCACGGAGGCAGGTAGAGCTAGACAGCGAAAGCCCTGGAAGTGCCTGGAAGAGAGGCTACAAGGGTAAGTTCGTAGCAAATTGTGAGAGGAGTAACGGTCCCCCCCAGAGATATTCACAGTCTAATCCTGGGACCCGAGAACAGTACACGGCAAAGGGGAATTAAGACTGTACGAGAATGAAGGTTGTTCAGTCAGCTGATCTTAAGGTAAGAGAAGAATCCCAGATGATCTGGGCCGGCCCAGAGCAATCACAAGGGTCCTTAAAGGTAGAAATGGCTTGGCAGAAGATCTCGGAGTGATGTGACGTGATGCCTTTGAGGGGTGGAAGAAGGGACTGTGAGCCAAGGGAAGCGGGAGGCCTCTGGGGGCTGGACAGCCAAGGAAACGGGTTCTGCCCAGAGCCTCCGGGAAGGAACGCAGCCCTGCCAACACCCTGTCAGACTTCTGACCGGCAGAACTGTAAAGTGATACATTTATGTTAAGTCAGTTTGTGGTAATTTGTTACAGCAGCAAGAGAAACGAGAATACACGGTGCTCTGATGCTGGAACCTTCTTCTGCAGGTAAGGGAGTCAGTCCTCTGTTCAGTCTTCAAATATTTGTTCAATATTTACAAGACTGTGCTGGGCAGAGGAGATGGACCAGTGAATAAGACAGATGAGTCTCTGCCTTCAGCTCTGGGGTCCAGTCTCGAGGCTGGGAGACAGTGAAGAAGGTATGAGAACAGCCCCGGGAGAGCCGGGGCCAGGGCAGTGGGGACGCCCGTCAGCAGGCCGGCGCTGGAGGCGGGGTCAGCCCTGTCCCTCCCTGTTCCACCAGCCCAGGGTCTGTCATAGAGATTTTCAGTATCTATTTGGCAACAAATGAATGACACTTAGGAGAAAATGAAAGACTGACTGGATGTGGAGGATGAAGGAGGAAGAGGAAACCAAGATGAGTTTCAAGTTTCTGCTTAACTGACCAGGTGGGTGAGGCTACGGGGTGGTGCCGTTAGGCGAGATGGGCAAGGGTTGATGTTTTCTGGGAGAATACAGTGAGTTTCACTTCAAAATCTTAACCACTGGTTAATTCTACAAGGATTGAGCACGTACTCTCTGTTAGACCTTTGCCAGTGCTAGTAGGAAGAAAATAATCCTGTTTTCTGATCTCACGCAGCCTAGGTTCTAGTGGGGAGTGACACACGTCATTAATTCTACAAAGGATGCTGTGGATCTGTCCGTGTGGAAGATCTGTGAGATTTGGTAGGAAACTAGAAACACCTGGAAGGCAAACGGGAGGCTGAGGTGAGACATACCATTTGAAAATTACCAGGAAAAGGTGGGAGTAGAAGTCGTGAAGATGAACAAGATTACTCACGGGGAGAGAGGAACCACCGAGAGAACCTGGTAGGACACCAACCTGAGAAGACGGAGCGAGGGACCCTCTGCGACCTGGCTTCTGTCCCTGCGACACACCTGTCACTGCTCTCTGCTCTTCAGTGGTCTCTCAAGTACCAAAGGAAATGACTACCTCCATCCTCAACATTCTGGATTGATTTTCAGCACATCTCACACCTAATCACCCCTGCTTTTCCCAAGATTCTTTCTTCTAGGAAACAAAACAAAACGAACAAAAAAATAAAACAAGGGAACAATGTTCTTCTAGCACAACCGCTGCTCTTTCTTTGTGCTGCATGTCTTCTTGTGAGACTGGAAAGCTTGCTGAAGGCCAGGACAGGCTCTTTTCTTTTTGTATTATCTACAGTGTGAGCATCGTGTTGAGCACCATCAGGGAGGCTAAATTCTTTTAACGCCTCCTAAAGAATCTTCACATAATCCAATTAGTCTTAACTGCCTTTGGGATGCGAAAATACTCTTGAGAGGTGTCGTTTGGGAACTTGTAGGTATGCTTCACACCTCGTGTGGAAGATTTAAGAAGAGAGGTCTCAGAGTAAGGCTGGGGAGCGAAATGAAGAACAGTGAGTTGTCATGACTGAATTCAGCCAAGTAGCCGACAGTGGTAGAGAGAACGGCCCCTCTGACATCAGGAGGACACGTTCAATGGAATGTGAGGAGAGTTCCACAAGGGTGGCAGGTGCCAAAGAAATTCCGAAAGCATAAATTCTGACTGTTACATAAGCAGCTTTCAGAAACAATGTGTCCAAATTTGTTACATAAAATGTAGTTCAAACCCAGGCTGCGGTCATGTTTCCAGGCGGTCACCTCCTAGAGGTCTCCCGCCACACCCTCCCCTTGGGCCCAGGAGCCGAATCATCCCTCAGTCTCTGGTGAACTCATCATATATTCAGGGGGAAAGCCGCTTCTGCCACTTTTGCTGCTGTGTTTTAAGGAAGGAGGCGGGAATCTCACGAGTGTAGTTCCAATTTCATGTAAATCCCTTTTCCCCCAATACCTGCTACTTCTACTTTTAGCTACCTTGCCCTAGTTCCTAACATAGAATCTAGTAAGGATGTGGCAGAAGTGTGTAATTTATAACGATAATTTAAATGAAACTTGAATTTTAGCTCCTAAAGAAAAATTAAAGTGGATTTCCAGAGTCTGTTGGCACCACAGGCTGAACGTTTGTGTCCCCCTCCTCAAATTCTTATGTTGAAGTCCTAACCCCCAGTGTGATGGTATTTGCAGATGAGGCCTTTGGGAGGTGACTAGGTTTAGATGATGTCTGAATTAGTGTCCTCGTAAGAGGGAGAGGCACCAGAGTGCGTGTGTGCTCTCTCTCCCTGCTTTGTGAGCACATGGGGAGACGGTGGCAGTGTGCAGGCCAGGAGGAGGGCCCCCACCAGGAACGGCAGGTGCACGTGTAATCAGATCACTTCGATGCAGAGTGGACTGCTGCCTCTGAGGAACACGTACAAAGCACTCCAGCAGCACAGATACAACCCGTGCCAAGTTTAAACAGACCTTTATTTTTATTCTTCAGGACACTACCTGAATTTTCCACCTGTTTACAGGACTGATAAGTGCAATGTATGTGTTCTCCCAGGGACTCAGTTACATAGAGTTCACATAAGATTAAAAAAAAAAAAGCCACAGAATTGACTTGTTCCAGGACTCTTGCAGTTTCGAGACTGAGCAGACCCTGCCCACCTGCTCCCTGGGTTGCAGAATCAACTTCCCAACGCTGGGCCCAAAGGAAGCCTCTCCACTGGGAGGGGCACTGTCCCCGGAGAGCCCCACGGTGCCCTCCTGGCATGCTCCCTCCCCGCTTTAGCCGAGTGAAGACAGGCAGTGCTTTCTCTGGGTTCCCCTTCCTGCCTGGCGCTATGATTCTCGTCCCACGAGTTGATGATTTCACTGCACTTCCATGTTCGTTATCGATCCCTGTTTTGACATTTCTCATCCTCAGCCGTGACTTTCGTGTCGAATGTACTAAGTTCTTGAAGGATCTTTCTGTCTTTATACTTCTCCTCCTGGACCACACACAGTGTATTTCCTGCTCAAACCACCTTCACCCTTGGTGACTGTGACCTTGTTCTCTTCTCCTGTACTCCTGTCCACGAGGGACATGTGAAGGACATCATGGGCAACAAAATCAAAGGATACTGTGATGTGAGGAAGGACACAGGATGTGGGAGGGAGGAGATGGGGAGGATGCCCAAGCCCAAACTTGCCCAGCAGCTGGTTTATCTTGGTTATTGCTCAGCCACTGTCACTGACTTAAGTCAGCACAACAGGCTGGCTATCAGAAGAGGTCTGCATCTGCTTGGCCTCATCTCAACCATCATGGTTCCTTGAGAGGTCTTCATCCCAAGAGAAAAAGGAGAGCCATCCAAGAGCTGTTAACTTTGGACTGCTTTCAAGCCCGTCCCCAGTAAGTCAGGCTGCCTCAGCCAGGCTGATGCTTCTGCTTAATGTCCTTAAAGAATTCTCACAAGAGGCTTTCTTTTCAAATTAACTTTGTTGAGGCATAATTTACATACAGTAAAGCACATTTGTTTCCACTCTAAGTATAAAATGTGAAGACTTTTGACAAAAATATACCCATATAAGTACCAGTCACAACCTTTCTTTTTTTCAAAATTTTATTTATTTTTTTTTAACAGAGGTACTGGGGATTGAACCCAGGACCTCGTGCATGCTAAGCATGCACTCCACCACTGAGCTATACTCTCCCCACCCAGCCACAACGTTTCTATCGCCTCAAATTCCCTCGTGCCTCTTTGGAATCTACTGCCCTACCCCCACCTCCCCAAGCCCTAGGGAATCCCTGATCTATTTTCTATAACCACAGATCAGATTTCACTTTCTAGAGTTTCCTATTAACAGCATGTATTCTTTTGTGTCTAGATTTTTTTTGACTCTGATATTCATCCGTGTTGTTGCATGGATTGGTAATTAATTATTTCTACTGCTGGGCGGTATTCCACTGTATGGAGATCCCTCAGTTTGTCTGCCCATTCTCCTACTGATGGACATTCGACTGCTTTTCTTTTGGCTATTAAGAATAAAGCTGCTATGAACATCTGTGTACAAATTAATCTGAGGACATATGTTTTCATTTCTCATGAGTACTTAGGAGAGGAACTGGTGGATCATTTAGTAACACACGACTAAATTTATAAGAAACTGGCCAGGCTGTTTCTGCAAAGTGGTTGTACCATCAATTTCTATTCCCACAAGTAATGTATGAAAGTTCCAGCTGCTCCACATCCTTCCTAACACTTGGTATCGTCACTCTTTCTAACCTTAGCCATTTTAATGAGTGTGCAGTGATATCGCATTGTGCTGTTAATTTGCACTTCTCTGATAAGCCATAATGTTGCACATCTTTTTGTGCTCATTTGGCCACTCACCTATTTTGTGAGGTGTCAGCTCAAATCTTTTGCCCATTAAAAAAACTGGGTTGTCTTTTTACTTCTGAGTGGAAGTTCTTTGTGTGCTCTGGACAAGTCCTTTGTCAGGTTGTATACTGAGACTACTTCCTCCCCGCCTGTGATCTGTCTTTTCATTTTCTTAAGAGTGTCTTTCAAAGAGCAGTAGTTTTAGTTTTGATGCAGTTCAACTTATCAAATTCTTTCTCCAAGGTTCTTTTTTTTTTTTTTTTTTTGTCCTAACAAATCTTTGCCTGCCCCAAGGCCATGAGGCTTCTCTCCTACATATCCTTCCTGAGGTTTTATAATTTTTGCTTTTATATTTAGGTCTCTGATTTATTTAAAAATGGTGTGAAGTAAAGGATAGGGTTCATTTTCCCCCCTACACATGGCTATCCAATTGTTGTAGCGCTATTTGTTGAAAAGATTATCCCTTTGTCATTGAATTAATTTATATTTGTCAAAAATCAATTGCCCATATGTGTGCAGGTCTACTTCTGGGCTCTATTCTGTTCCATTAATGTATATGTCTATTCTTTTACCAATATTCAACTGTCTTGACTACTGTAGCTTGAGTCTTAAAATAAGAAAATAAAACCCCTCCACTTTGTCCTTTTTTCAATTTGCTTTGGCTAGTCCAGGCCCCTTGCATTTCTGTTTTAAAATCAACTTGTTAGATATTAAAAAGCTTGCTGGGATTTTAACTGGGATTTGGCCGAACAGGCCAATTTTCAAGAGAAGTAACACCTTAATAATACTGAGTCTTCTATAAACATGGTCTATGTCTTCATTTATTTAGTTTCGCAGCTGTATCTTTTAGTTTTCAGGGTACACTTAAAAATTTTTATTACTGAGTAATTCAAGTTTTTGATGCTATTGTAAAGGTATTTAAAAATTTCACTTTCCAATTGTTCATTGGTAGATAAAGAAAAACAATTATTTTTTATGTACTGACCTAGCATCTTGCAACCTTGATAAATTCACTTATTAGTTTCAGTAGTTTCTTTGTAGATTCTTTAGGAGAGTCTACATATAAGATCACGTTGTCTGTAAATAAGTCCAGCTTTACCTCGTCCCATGGATTTAAGATCTTGGGGCTATAGCGAGAGCCACCACAAGGGATTGAAGCCTTGTCTGGATGGCATTGCAGAGGGCTTTCTCCACTGGTCTAGGGTACTGGGTCAGCATCGGATTCTCCAACTGCTAGTGCCTCACAGAGGTACAGATGTCAGTCCCTTCATGGAGGGACCCAATCCCAAACTGGCTTTGATACTGGAAGAAGGCGTCCACTCAGCCATATGACAGGTGGGGGGGGGGGTGGCAATGAGGGGCTTCGACAGCCCTTTTACTCTCACTGACACCCTTCTCATGTTTGCACTTGATCTTAGCCATGAACAGATGACCGTTTGGTTGTCAAGGTACTGCTCTTCACTGAAGGAGGTGTCCTCAGTCGTAGACCTGATGTCAATAATTCCATCTTGAATAGTGAGGACAGACACACGAAAAAGGACACTGTGCAGGTCAAAGATCAGAACATTTCTTTTTGCACCAACCCTGCCTGGGTCAAGAGGCAGGGGCAATGACAGTGGGCTCACTGACGATTCTGAACAAAGGGAGACTGACAGTGGTAGTGGTGCCTTTGGTGGCCTGAAGCTGGGAATCACAAATGTTGTGGCAGTGTGAGGAGATGGGGGTCACAGTGCTTATGAAGCAGGCTTCTAAAATTCTCTCCACCTTTTTCAAAACCTGAAGTCAGTGGTAGAGAGACTTCTAAGATGCCACCCAAGATTCCCACCTCCAGTGGTCACACCTTGTGTAGTTTCTTCCCCTCGACCGTGGGCTGGGCTGAGTGACTTCTTTTCAACACACAGAATACGGCAAGAGTGACGGATGTCATTCCTGTGAGTAGCTTACAAAAGACTGTGACTCTGCCTCGCTAGCTCTCTCTCCCCTGCTTGCCCACCTGCTCCCCACGATGAAGTGGCTGCCATGTTTGTGAGGGCATCTACAGAAAAGCCTACAAGTCGAGGAACTGAGGGAGGCCTCTGCCAAGAGCTCACGAGGAACTAAGGCTTGGCTCCAATGGCCCAGAGGAACTGAATCCTACCCAGCTGATTCCTGGGTGACTTCAGTCTTGTGAAAGAGCCAGAGGACCAGCTAGGCTGCACCTGGATTCCTGACTCACAAATACGGATATATTAAGTGCTATTTTAAGTCACTTAATTCTGGAGCAATTTGTTACACAGCAGAAACTAACTAATACAACCACAGGAGATCCCTCACCTATTCCTCCTCAGCTTTTAGTACACTTCTTTTATATCCCCTGGACCTTCAGCTTGCGAAGACACTCCACAACCGTGGAAGTCCAATGCTTTTCACATCTGACCAGACAACTGGATTGTCAAATCTGTGTCCAGTTAGGCTGTTGATGCACTGAAATTTGATTCTTAAAGTATCACTAATCAATATTTCTGTGTCAGCTAGAAGCAATATAGCTTAGAATGGTCCTCTCTCCTTGACCACTAGTGATGACTTCTACTTTCCCGGGCTGTTTCCGGGAACAGGTGATAACAAGATTAATGACAACTGCAGGAAATTCGATGTGGTTATTCAAGGGAAAGTGTCTGGCTTGGAGAAAAAAACTGTAGATACCAGAGCTGCCACAGCATTCAATGAAACTTGGTGGATTTTTGAATTTTAAGTTATTTATTTTTGATAGAACCAAGATTGGAAAAAGGAGAGAACACGGGGGTCATTGTATATCAAGAAAAAACACTTGAGCATAACACTTCAGGCATTAAGGGAAATTGGAGGTATCAAAATTAGCAGGAGGGGATGAGAAAAGGCAGTCAGTAGACACTAACATCAAGGTGGATTAGATGTTGGAATTATCTGAGAAGGACTTTAAAGTAGCCACCATAAAAATGCTTCAACAAGCAATTGTGAACACACTTGAAACACATGAAATAAAACCCTAAAAACTAAGTCTCAGCAAAGAAATAGAAAGCATGAAGAATCATGGAAATTTTAGAACTGAAAAATACAATAAACAAAATAAAAACTCAATGGGTTCAAGAGCTGAATGAAAGTAACAGAAACAATCAGTGAAACTGAGGCTAGAACGATGGACATTCCCCAATACAAGCAACAGAGAGAAAGCAGACTAGGAAAAAAGTGGACGGAGACTCAAAGGCTTGGTGGCTGATTAAAGATCTGACAGTCAAGTCACAGAAAGAGAGATTTCTCCTCAGAAACCAGCATAGGGGCCAGAGGAAAGCTGCACAGTAATTTTTAGGTGCTGAAGGACAAGAACTGTCAACTCAGAATCCTCTATCTAGTGAAAAAATCCTTCAGGATGACAGGGAAATCTAGGCACTCGCAGATAAAGAAAAACTAAGAGAATGGGCTTCCACAGACTTACCCTAAAAGGATGGCTAAAACACATTCTTCAAACAGAAAGGAAACAATGAAAGAAGAAATCTTGGAACAACATTGGAAAAAAAAAAAAGAATAAAAATACGGGTAAATATAGTAGAATTTCGTTTTCCTCGAGTCTTCTAAATTATGTTTGATGGCTGAAGCAAAAATTGTAACACCGATGACATTGTAACACTCAAAGTGGAGAGTAAAGGGATGTAAAGTGTTGTATGGTTTCTATGCTTGATTTAATCTGGCAAAATGTCAAAACAGGTGGATTGCGGTAAGTTAGGTCTGTGTAATGTAAAACCTAGAGCAACCGCTAAGTATCCATGCAAAGAGAGAAACTCAAAAACAACATAAATTAAAATGGAATCCCCCCAAAATGTCTAAGTAACCCATAAGAAGGCAGGGATTGATACAGGCAACAACTTGGGTGGATCTCGAGGGTTCTATGTTCACTGGAAGAAGCGCATTTTAAAAGTCACATACTGCACGATTCTATTTGCGTAACGTTCCCCAAATGACAAAATTATAGAGCTGCAGAAGAGATTACTCATTGCCAGGAGTCAGGGTTGGTGGGGGAGGGAGTGGTGTGACTATAAATGGACAGCACAAGGGAGATCTCTGCAGGGACAGAATAGCTCTGTGTCCAGATCTTGTGGTCACCTGGATCGACACACGTGATAAAATTTCACCAAACTGCGCACACTTGTACTAATGTCCACTTTGTTTTCTGCTCTCTTTCCCCATGTGGTTTACCTCCATCATGACCACCTCCACTCACTTCTGTTGTTATCTTGGTACAGATGCCTCTGTCCTCAACTTTGCTTCCACACTTCTAAATGGTTTTGTGACCGTTCTAATCAGATGCCTTCTTACTGCTCTACTCTCAACACACCCTAAATCTGGCTCCTCCCCCAACCCCGAACCTCTCTGTGATTTGCTGTCTTTCTACCTGTCACCCACAGGTACGCAGTCATCCTTACTCTTCCTTCTCCCTGGCCTCCCAGGACCAACCACTTGATTTGTCTGAAAGGATTCTTTCCTAAATTCATTTCTACTCTCGCTGTCACCAGTAAAGTTCCGGACCCCACGAACTCCTGCTTCAAACTTGGTAAGAACTTCCTAACAGACCACTAGGCCTCCAGACTCTTACCAATCTTATCCAGTCTGTAGAGCAAATATCAGATTATCTTTTAATGCAAAAGTTGAAGACTGTACACAGGAAAACAAGAAGGGGAAATCTAGAGATCTGAATAGAAGTCAAACAAGATACTTCTCTAAAAGCAGTTGAACACATTAACTTAATTGAAAATTTCTCTTCACATAGTCATACAACTTATGGGTGACACTGTGTCTTTCTCAGTATAAGTGCAAAATACATACCTTAACTCTGCGAGTAATGCTGAGGAACCGACAAGTTTTATCATAAAGTTCTTCCAGGTTTTCTCTGTCCCAGTAGAAATCAGGAGTGATCAAGAAGTCTGAACTCAAGTTTATATGGTGTCTTAAAAAAAGGAAAATTAGAACTTTTTAGTTTTTTACTTGAATTAAGAAATCACGGTCTCTATTTTATTTCGTATTTACATGGTACTTTGTGAAAATATTTTTGAATGCTGATTCTTTTACTTCTGAGGAACATGTAAATTAAAAAATTTCAAATTTGCAACCAATTAATCCAATCTTTATATTAACATTTATGAAGTACATAGGGAAAAAAACACCTGATTAAAAATTCTCTAAGCTTGCTTGTTTCATTAAAATTTGTTACTATATATATATATTTGGTGGATAATCACATGGCTCAAAAATAAAAAAGGATAGAAAAAAGTAAAAATTGACCAATCTTACCCCTGTTCTTGTCCCCATCTTTCTTATGGGTAACCAGTTTGTTTCCTTTGTATCCTGCCAGTGTATGAGCAACATTGGACAAGCAAATACACACACACACACACACACACACACACTTCCTCTAAATTTCCCCCTTTTTAACATATGAGGCCTGAGTTTGCTTTTAAATGAAAATTTAAGTTGTAGAAGTAACACATAAATAGCTGTTCACCATAAAAAATAAAAACCCTAGAGAAGAATTCAGAAAACAGTGGTCAGACCTCTCACCCTAACACACAACTGAAATCCTTTAGGCCCTGCAAACACCCTGCTGTCTATGCATATACATGTGTGTGTACGTGCCTGCGCACGTGTGTGTGCCCACGTGCGTGTCTGGTAGTACGCACACACATCAAGACAAAGATGAACACTTTTGTTTGTTTACACAAGTGGGATCATACCTTGTACAATTTGTGACTTAACTTCTAACCTAGAATAACCTGCCACATTTCTACTTCTTTTTCTCTTCACAGATTCACCATATTCCTTTTAATAACACATAAGCACTCTTATTGTAAAGAGAAGAAAAATTAGGATAAGAACAGGAAGACTGTATAGGAACTATTCACAAACCTAAGTAGATTTGGTCCTAACTTCCGCTATTTTTTTTTTTTTTTGGTGGAGGGGAGTAATTAGGTTTGTTTATTTATTTGTTTTTCAGAGGAGGTACTGGGGATTGAACCCAGGACCTCATGCATGCTAAGCATGTGCTTTACTACTTGAGCTATATCCTCCCCCCAACTTCTGCATTTTGACATTATAATTAGCTATATCAAATTCTGCTCGCATCACCAGGAGAAGTGGAGAGGAGTCTCTCTATGCCACTTCTTAGAGAGCTCAAGGCTTCAGATGTGCTGCGGGATGCTCCTGACGCATGGGGTTTTATTTTTGTCGGCGCCCTGAGTTAGGGGCCCTGAGCTCTGAGAAAGGCACAGGTGATGAAACAATGGACCACTTCCCTCCAGGCCAAGCATGTACAGAGAGCGCAGAAAAACCACTCCCAGCTAAACTGTTCCCAGTGAATGCCAGTGACTCATCCCACACAGCACAAGGGATGAAACACCGAGAATGCCGCCTAGTGAGAACAGCAGCAAGATTCACCACGATTTACTTCATAAATGCTCAGAAAATTACAAGAATAAAATAGACTGGAGAACTTAATTGATTTAACTTAATTTTAAATGAATCATATGTCATCAATTTTAAGACACCGATCTTCCCATTTTACCATCTTTGAAAATGGGAGACATCTTTAAAATTGACGACGTTGCACAGGTGGCAGTGGTGACTCAGCTGTCATTGACTTAGACAATTTATTTCCCTTACGCTTTCCTTTTTATGCGTGGCCAAGAGGGAATGGGGTAAAACTGACATCCAGGTAAGACTGAAAGAGCTACTTCAGTAAGTGCAAAATTAAAATTCTCTGATAAAAAAGCACTGTCTCGTACATTAGTTGGCAGCATTTTTACTCTCCCGTGGCATCTTACGGTGTCCCAGGGTCAATGAAATGTGTGCATAACTTTTCCATAGCAATTAGGTCTATTTAGCATTACGATGCAGTGATACTCTTTCACTGTGAATTCCCATTGTCCAAATTCCAGAATACGTCTTTCCATCTTCAAAGAACATCTACTACATTCCCTGATGCAGGTTTAATGTAGGTTAACTGCGGTCTCTTTTGCACATGCAGAATTTCTTCCAGGGTAGTCCTAACATAGCCCAGCTGCTCCTGGTGGGCAGGAGTTCTCCATGCTTATAACGAATGAAATAAAAATAGCTGCAATTCCCATAAAAATATGAAAGTCTGCTCTTTACCACAGAGCTACAGGAATATTTTCTAGAGATTGTTAAACATTTGAAATATTTTATTTACAGAGAAAATTTTTACCTTAGGGCAAAGAGTTCACCCATTTTCTGCATAACTTCTTCATGAGAGAGTTTCACTTTCTTCCCAGCTTTTAAAGCCTATTTGGGAGGGGGAAAAATAGATACAAACATACACACATTTCCCTTCCCACTAGCCTTTTCTATGGTATAAACTCCTAATCTCTTATTGAAAAACCAGGCCCTCTTTCCCCAAGTGTAGTTATTCTTTCACAGTAAAAACACAGTAAAGTTAATTACAGTAAACATGATTTTTAATGTTTTTTGAAATTCTGATGTAACTATATATGCATTTTTTCATGCCACTGTTTTCCTCATAATTTGTCAGAATGCTTTTTATTTTATTTATTTTTTTTGGAGCAGAGAAAGGTTTATTGCAAAGGCCAAGCAAGAACAGGCGGCTTGTGCTCAAAAACCTGAACACCTCAAAACACTTGCTAATTAAGAAAATTAGTCACAATTTCCTTCTTTAGAGAGGAAACATTTCATTTTTTTCCCCTTCTATTCAGTTACCTTAAAAATATTATACCATTAGAGGAAAGCAATTTGAATTTTATGTTTTAAAAGGCTTCTTGTTTCATCATTTTATATGTACCTAGAGGTTCTTTTGTTTGTTTGTTGAAATTCAGTGTAGCTTTCCTAGTGTTTATTATTACTTTATTATACTCCTAAATACATCATTATATAGCGGGAAATTTGTGTTTTTCCCCAACAGAACTCAATTCTTGAAAATAAGCGTAAAATTGGCATAATTACCTCTGGAATCGACTGAATAGATTCAACAAATTTATCCAGTGATGCTTCCCAGATAGCCAGTTTCACTGGGGAAAAAAATGAACAATGAAACATTTCATTACCATCACATTCATGTTTCTATAAAATGCAAAATTGCACAGAGCCTTCATTGCCTTAAATAATAGTTTAAGGAGCAAATGTGCAAAAAATTTGAAACTGAAATTTAAGAATAATTATTATTATTAAAGACAGCACTAAGTAGAGACAGAAGAAACTGAGTCAATTTCCAAGCTCTGCTGGTGGACCAAAGCTGCATCGGGCTGAGTCCTTGATTTTCTAATACTGCATCTCAGAAACCCAGAGGATAAGCTACATCCTGGAACTAAGGGTGGCTCTGTAGGTGGGCCAGGAGTCAGGCTCTCTCCATCTTCCCTTACACTACTCTGGGCTGTGGGTACAGCTCAGAAGTCCCACAGCCTCCAAGAGTGGTACGCACAGGCTGGAGCAACAGCAGCCTAGTGTACACAGGTGGCAGGAACATTTCCTAGAGAACTTCTATGGTTTTATTCAGGCGCATGGATCTTTCTGAAAAAACTTAGAGCCATTGTGACTCTCTGTCCCATTCCTGTGAAAAAACCAGAGTATGTTTCCCTACACAGAGGCCTGTGCCCAATCACACAAGGCTGGGCTTTCTCCGCCTGGATTAGGGACAACCTAAGACTAACAATCTCAGGGAGAAGGGGAGAGGACAAAGGCAGTGATAATAATAATAATAATAATAATAATATAAAAATATTTCTGAAGAGGTAAGCTTTATCAGTACAACTAATAAGGAATGAGTTAAGTAAAGCATGGACACCATATTTTATACTCTATACTATATATATTTTTTCTTTTGGAGGAAAAAAAAAGGAAAAGGCTTTGCTGAGTATTCTGTGAAAAACACCATAATCTTTACTAAATACGTAAACATCCCTTGATCAAATGAAGACTATGTAATAACTTCTCTGACAAGTAATAACTTACCTGAAAGGCAAAGAGCATTTGAGAAAGCAAATTTCTCTAGAATGGCGTCATCTAAATCTAGCTCTGAATTTAACCAGATTTCCCCTCTGTGAAGTTTTGACTGCCCCCTGAGAAAAGAGGGAAAAAAAAGTATTTTCTAAGTCTTAAGAAGGACTTTAATTTTTTCTTTTGAAAAAGTCACCTTATAATCTTTCTAGAGGTCATTTTGACAATTTGTATCAAGAGTCTTAATAAATTTTCTTATATTCTATGATCCAACTAATTCCACATCTAGGAATTTACCTTAAGGAAATAATCAAAGGTGCAAAGAAGATTTATGTACAAAAAACTTTTTATGGTCAAGTGTTTAACAGTACGAAATCAGGAAAGAAACTAAACATTCAACAGAATGGTTCCTTTACAAGTGGGGATTCCTTATAACAAAAATGAACAGGCATGTTTTGAAAGGATATTTAGAAGAAAAGGGAAAATGATTACAGTAAATTGCTAAGTGAAAAAAATGCTGAATGACGTGATGGGGAGGGAGTCAGGGCAGCTGTGAAAACCTAAGATGTACACAGAGAGCACCCTGGAATGACCCGGGGGTGGGGACAGGGAGGGAATGGGGGAGAGAAACACCAAAAGCAAACAGGAAAAGTGGAAGGTAAACCTTCATGAGAGACGCAGACAGGAAGAGATGGACAGAGGGAGGTGGACAAGGCAGCCCACGGGAAGGCGGAGAGGCAGAGCCTGCTCTGACTGCCTCAGGTGGAGGGAAACAGAGAAGATAGAAAGAGGGCAGAGTGAACACGATGCTTCACGAAGGAGCAGAGAACCAGGTGAGGCTGCAGAGACCTGGGGTCACAGGTGGGACTCACCCAGCCCCTCATCTGGTGGCCCCGAGGGTGGTCTTTTTGATGAAACCAAATTGCTGACTCCGAGATCCAAAGAGTCAAGGACTTTCCTCCTCCAGACTATAAGGTGCTGAGTGTGTGTCTGTGTCTGTATGCTTGTCTGTGTGTGTCTGCATGTCTCTGCGTGTATCTGTCTGTGTGTGTCTGCACGCGTATCTGTGTGTGTGTCTGCCTCTGTGTGTGTCTGAGTGTGTCTGTGTCTGCATGCGTGTCTGTGTGTGTGTCTGTGTCTGTGTGTGTGTCTGCATGAGTGTCTGTGTGTCTGCATGTCTGCGTGTGTTTGTGTGTGTCTGTGTCTGCATGCATGTCTGTGTGTGTGTGTGTGTCTGCATGTGTCTATGTGTCTGAGTGTGTGTCTGTGGGTGGGTGCAGGACAGTGCCTAGTAAGCCGTGGCTGGATCTGGGAGTACAGGAGGGGAATTCATGGCAACCATAACCACAAAGCTGAGTTCTTAACACTGAATATAATGAATAAAACGAATAAAATTCTCTTGGCTCTGCATTTGTTGTGTCCCAGGCTCACAGCATCACTTTCGCCTTCACCCACCATGGGCCCGGGTCCTCACTCGCGAGTCAGGTGCCTAACATCTTTGAACCTCACCTGAAAGCTGGCTGGCTACAATCCCAGGGGTTTCGTAAGGAGTAAACGAAATGATGCAGGAAAGCACGCGGAACGGTGCCTGGCACGAGGTGAGCAGCTCCTCCGCGCTGGGCCATCATTCCTTAGCTCTTCTCCCATCCGGTCTTTCTACAGCTGGGGTCTCTTCCAAATTTCTCTAAAGCTCAGCTTCCGTCACTTCCTTTCTCAACACAAAGACTTTTTCCCCACATTCCACTAGACAGGCAACTTAAGGAGGAGAAAGACCTTTCCGCCCTGACCATTCTGCCTTCTCTCTCGGCCCTGACGTCCTCCCTCTCGCCTGTGCTCTTGCTGAGACAGGTGTGTGGCCCACCCACAGATTTTACCTGGGAGCAAACTTCCTGCAGGCACCTAATTCTACAAGTGGTTCTCTTAGATCACCCCCACGTTATACTTTATACTTTTTACACTCAAACTCAATAGAAAAGAACGCAAAAAGGATTTACTGAAGAGGAGACTTTACCGGAATCATCTAACAGGTTCACTCTGATGAAGGCATGCTGCCTGACTGATCTTGGCCGCCTGGGAAACTTCCCATTTTGGGGTTAGACCTACTTGTTTTAATTTATCGGTAGACTGACAAGTTAAAAAATAATATCTATCTACTACTATTTATCATATTATTTTGGCTCTGTCTTTGTACCCATAACTTATTCCTTAAAATTACTCTGCAAATTTGCAAGTAACTTATCTCCTCTACTGCTTTAGCTAGCTATTCCAAGTGCCCTTTTCATAAATTCAGTAAAACATTGCTTACTCTATTTTTGTGTAGTTAAGCTCTTCATTTTCCCAGTGTACCAGTGCAATTTCATAAGGCTGAATTTCATGTTTTTCTAGAAGTTGCATCACATGCTTCATCTAGAAGAAAAGGAAGATTAACCTGAAATTACACTTGACTCCCTCGTACAGAAGAATGTTACGGAGTTAATGCTTATAACATTTTAAAATTACATTTGATGACATTTCTTCGGTTCCTTAGGTTTTAAGGGAAAGCAAATTCATGTTGACACTAAACTAATCGGAATGATATATTCCTTTGCTTTTACATTTGGAATACAAAGATGGGCTTAAAGAGGAAAACAGAAATTATCATTATCCCACAACCCAAAGAAAACCACTAGTAACATTATGGTGTGTATTCTTCAAATCTTCAAAGAAATGTTTTTCATATTCTTGTAAAAATTTAAACAATGGAGTGGTGTAAATCTCTCTGTTCTCCTGAATTCCTAATCCCCAAGGTGACCATCATTAAACTTAGTGCATATCCTTCCAGACTTTTCCCTCGGTGTCAGTGTATGTACACTTAGTTTGCTTTTTATATAAATGGGACCATATTGTGCATGAAAACATTTTCAGTGCTGTTCTCCTCAATGGGGGAAACATAACTGATTTACTATCCTAGGTGTGCATCCGTGGAGGCTTTTTTCCACTCTTCACTATTACAATATTTCAATGTACCATTTGTATGTGTCTATCTTCAGGGCCTTATGGGAATATTTCTTTAGGATTTGCTAGACCAAAGGACATGCACACTTGTAACGCTGGTAAATGTTGCTAAGAAGCTCTCTGAAACAGTTTTTCCAGTTTTAGAATCCAAACATCTATGAGAGCATTTTACACTGGGTATTGTTAGTCTTTTATATCTTTGCAACTTCAAATAGCCAATTTGTATGACATTTTTCTTACATTTATTGATCATTTCCATTTCCTTTTCTCCAGGACACTGCTCCCCAGTCTCCCTCCCCCAGCCCCTATACGTGTGCGTATATTTTAGTAAAACTGGGACTGTATGAGGCATGTTTTTTAAACAGCTTTGGCATTACACTGGTTACATCTTGTAAGATGCTTTTTAAACTTAATTGTATCATATACACAGGCAGTTTCCCACAGATAGATTTTTTTTCACATGATTTTCAAGAGTTATAGTATATTCTACCCTATGGATGTATTTAACAAACCGCCTATTATTATATGTTTTGGTTATTTCTCATTTTTGTTATTATAAATAATGTGCTGATGAACGTTTCTGGACATCATTCATCATGCATAACTGTGATTATTCCCTTTGGATAACTTTCTAGATGTAAAATTGCCAAGTTAAATACAAAACTTTGATGTGTGTTACCAAACTGTTTCTAAAAAAGTTGCATTAAACAAATCCTGATTGGGATATTGAAGAAATTATTTCCAGTGAATGAAAGTTCTAGGAAACTTGATGTGAAATAAGACTCAGTGCAGCCAGCTTCCAGGGAACCGTGTGTACCTTATTCATTTTGTAGGTTATCATATGAAAAGTACACTTCCTTCTGTCTGCGGTGTAGCTAGGACTGTTCTAATTCTCCACAAATCAGTGGAGCCAAAAAGACAATTTTGGAAGATGATACTGCTAAGATTACTATCATATAATGCAGGGCAAATAAACTGAGGGTTATCTGTTGATATATTCTCTAATTGCTCAGATTATTGAGTGCTAATTAACAATTAATTACTCTCAGAAAACTAAATTTTAATACTGTCACACTTTATTCATTTTACTTACAGTTTTGTCTTTCACATTCCAGAACACAGCAGCTCCTTCCCTGATTTAAAAGAATAAACTAAGTTAAAGGCAGAATACATTCCTTAGGTCCATACACAAAGCCATGCTTAGGATAATTCTAGAATGTATCTAGAATGCCGTTTTTTTTAAAAAATGATTTTTTATTGATTTGACATTATAGCCCCTAGATGGATACGTTAAACGAAAGCTTTTTTTTTTTTTTAACTTCTGATAAAAAAAATCTGACCTCTCAAAAATTCATGGATTTCTCATGTGGTTGGCAGAAAAAATAACTATTACTGTAATAGTACATAACTTCATGTGTCTAGACTGTTTCATACCTGGTTCAATTTTGATGTACAGAAATCAGAATAAGGAAATTTCTGAGATCCATCTTACTCTTATTAGGCAGATTCTGCTACAGGGAAAGAATAAAGGATCGTGCTTCTAACAGCGGCAGAAAAAAAGAGACTGAGATAAATGAAAGCCTCAGAAGGCTAAAGGCACCTATGGAGTCACGCCACCATCCTTACAGTGCTCAGCAGACCTGCAATGAAGCCACAGAAGGCCCTCTCAATCCAATTCTGCCTGAGACAGAATTTAATGTCTAAAAACTATAAATAAACTTATTTTGATTTTTGAAGTTTGACAAGTTGAGCTGTTTTAGGTAGCAGATAAAAAAGAAAAAAAAGGAGTTACATCTCTGGGTTACTGCACCAGAGGAAAGAAGGGTGGAAACGAAAGAAAGGTTAAAAACATACGATGTTCCCATATCATTCTTCAAACATTCTCAAGCACTGTGCTTAATATGTGTGTGGGTATGGGCTTAAAGATGAGTATGGCCTGGATCCTTTGCTCAGGGAACTCCCAACCCAGAAGAGACTGATACACAGACCACCAATTACAATAGTGCAGTCAACGCTGTAACAGAGATATGCAGAATATATGTGGACATACATGGGAGGGACACAGTTCCTAAGAACTAGCAGAGCCAAATGAGAAAACAAGAGGAGGAAACATAGCAGAGGAAGCACCCGGGCTCAGGGAGAAGGCGTGAAGGAGCAGGTGACGTCCCAGAATAAAGAGCTAGTGGTGTGAATGGTTGTGGGTGAGGGTGTGGCGGGCAATCAGGTCAGAGGCAGGGAGGAGCCAACTCCTGAAGGAACTTTGTGCTGTGATAAGGAGTTTGGTCAAATTCCATACAATTTTAAGCAGGACAGTGTGGTGATCAGAACTACCTACTGAAAAATTATCCTGCCTACAACAGACAAACAGACTGGTGGTGGGGTAAGGAGACAGGCGGGGAGACCAGGTACTGAACTGTTGTTGCCAAAGGCCAGGGTAGGGTCTCAGGATACGGATTTGAGAGGTCACAGGAACTGTGCAGGATGGCGTACAAGCCACGTGTGGGTACTGAGCACTTGAAACATGCCTGGTCCAAACTGAGAGATGCTCTAAGTGTAAAACATACACTGGGTTTCAAAGACTTATTATGAAAAGGAGAATATAAAATCTCATTACTTGTTGACTGATTATATGTTGAAATGATAGTAGTTTAGATAAGTTGGGTTAAACAAAATACACCAGTAAAATTAATTTCAGGCCATATATGATGTTATTAGGTGGTTAAAAATTAAGTTCATCTAATTTTTTCAATTAAAAATGTGGCTATTAGAACATGTGTCATTACATATGAGGCCTGCATTTGTGGCCTGCACTGTGTCTCTACTAGGTAGCTCTGATCTAGAGGACCTCAGAAATCCAAATTCCTCACTTGAGTCTAAGGGATGCCCTTTCACTTGGACTAAATAACTCTTGGTTATGACAAAGGAAGGAGAGGCACCAACAGGAACAAAAGACAGGGCTTCCAGTTTCCATCAACTGTAAGAACTCAGACCACAGAAACATCATCAAAGTTTAGATTTGTGTAGATGTTCCATGTATTTCTGTTCTGCCGCTTATTAGTCCCCTGACTGTGGGTAATTCACTAAATCTCTCTGACCCTTGGTTTCATCAGCTGCAACATGGGAATAAAAGGTCCTCCTCACACGTCGTGAGGATAGTATGAGATTATTTGAAGTGGTTTCTGTTATCTTTATCATGCCCTCTTAGCTACTCTGGAGTATTTGGTATTAAAACAACCTTTAAACAAAAGGATTAGTAAGTGTATGTGTGTCACGGTCCCAGTCTAAATTCCTTTGGGAGGTAAGGTGGTCTAAAACTTGAGCTGAAGAGCTCCGGAGGGAGAAGACAGAAAAGGAAGAAAATGAAAAGGGAGAAAAGACAGCGGGGCAGGTAGCATGCACCTGATCAGGGGCACTGAAGCTGGATGGGAAACAGGATATTTACACATTCTTAGTAAATGAAAATCCAGATTTCCAAATGATGAAAAGCACCTGCCAAGTTACTCGAGTGGGCCTCTGTTAATGATCTCAGTCCAGGCCTCCTTCAGCCTCTTGCTCTCAGGAAGGCTGGAAGTTGGGGAATTCCACTTGGCTCCCTAAATCCCTGCATCCTGCAGGGTCCCATTATTTCCACAGTGCTTCCTGACCTTAGCTTTGTCCAATGCTCTTGTTTTATAACATGTTAAGTGCACCCTTTACCTCACGAATTAGGAATGGTGTAAATGACTTGCATAGCTGATATAAAAATGACAATAATGCTTAAAGTTAATTTAGAACAAAATGAATAAAAAATCCCTAATCTTTTCCCTAGGGGGAAAAACATTCTTTATTTTATAAGAGGATTTACTAGAAGATGCCTAAAACTGACAAACTCTCCTAGATCAAATAAGAATCAAAGGATATATCTAAATCACAAATAAATTTTGAACACATTTACTATTAAGAGCCAAGGTATACCTGCACCTTTAAGGACCACATTACCTCACTGCAGCCCATCTCTTGGAGGGGTTGTTTCTTGTCTTACCTGAAGAAGAATATTGTTCCAGGATCTCCTTCTTTCGCAGAATTTTCCACACCCACCACCAAAATATTTGCCGCATCTGTGATAAGTGAGCAAAAAGCTATGTCACAAGGTGATTTAAGAGTCACCTATAAACTTTTAACCAAAGGTACTTATGATCATTTCTTTATATACCATGAAGTGCTCTATAACACACTGTCCATTTTTCTAAGGTTTCTGTAAGTATTTAAGGTATGAAAATGACAAGACCATAAGAAACTACTTCAACAAAATATTCAACAACCTGTGACATTATTAGTGCAATTTAAAACTTATTCATACCCTTTTTGATTCAGTAATCATGAGTTCAGTTAATACTTATCAGTCTTAGTTTCAATACAACTAAGGTTCAAGAATTATACTTTCTATATAATTAATTTAAAATAAAATTTGAAAAGCCATTAATATATCCTCTTCCTTTGAATACCATTTTATTAACAATATAATTTTAATATTCTCAAACTGCTCATTCCACTGAATTTTAAATATTTTGTAAAAGTGTGGAAAATAGAAAACATACAGAAACAAAGATCCTGACCATGGTCGTCACTAGTAACTAAATATTTTGACATTTAAATATTAAATATATAAATACACAAATATTCACCAATAAGTAGTTACTTTGTATATTAGTGTAATATTTATTATAAGCATATAAGTATTCTATAATGTAAATTATAAATAACATATGTTAGTATATCAATTAATAAATATACTAATATTAATATGTAAAATTTTATATAACATCTTAACCTAAAATTTGGATCCTCAAAGCTTCAGATAGAGGTTGCGGAACAGGGGACTCAGATAGAGATCAAATCCTAAACTCCCTTTCTTTGGTGAATGCAAACTTCCTTAAGTACTACATCCTATGGAGGGCAAGGTTCACCCAGAGAGCTGGGACAGCACAAATGAAATGGGAAAGACCCAGACAATGAGAATGGTACAGGAAGCCCTCAGGTGTGCCGTGCACGGCGCCACCCGCTGACAGCCTCTGGAATCAGCCCAGAATGTCCCTGGGCAACTTTTCATCTTTGAGGCCCTTGACATGGCTCATTTTTCTGAGTCAACTGTTTTGTTTTTGCCGCTAAATGGTACGGTCCGTTCAGATCATCAAGGCGTAAAAAGCACAATGATATTTTGACCGCTTCTTACAGAGTCAGCGTCTCTTTTAAGAATTTTCTTGGCAGCAGAGAGGTTTTCAACCTACTATTTTTGCCCCTTTGAGGTAAATTCATGAATCTTCCATCAAAGTGTTCCAAGTTACTTATTTTTTTAATGTAAAGCAGGCTATTTGCTCAAGAAGCCTTCCTCACACTAACCTAAAACACTCAGTTAAGCTTATTTTAATTTTCTTTTTTAAATATCCATTGTGTTTATCTTTCAACTAATTTTGTTAGGTTTAAAGTGTTGGGTTACACTGGTAAATTTCTCTTTAAAGCCTCCCCCCAATATTTCTATTCATTTCATGGTTCTTCTGTAATACTAAAATAACTTCTTAATGTGACAGAAATGAAGCATCATGGCCTTTGATCATCCCAAGTAAGAATGATCCTATAAATAAAGCTGAATACCCCATACTGATTTTAATCTGCAAACTAAGCTCTCTCTAAATACATTTTAATTTCTTATCTTTGTATGTCATTTATATAAAGACTCAATACCACTTTTATGATACCATCCTTTAAATAGGAAATGAAACAAACAAATGTAAATGCATATTTAAGAGAGTTATCATAGGAAAATTATTTTCCAATACGTTTTAACATACTTGGCCCCAGGTTCAAGAGGATGTACCTCGTGGCAAGCTTGTTACTTCGACATATCCGTGCGAGGCCAGATCTTGAGAGAGGCTTCCAAGATGGTATTCATCTGCAGTAGCAAACGCAGTGCAGTGCATCAGGTCCTGCGTCAGCGAGATTAGCATGACATGGTTACCAAGGGGCTAATGTGCCTGCGGTGGTTGTCACCTTGTAGGGAGGACTTCATGCTGCAAAGCGAGCATGTGAGAGTTTTCTTCAAACATCTCAAAGTTCAGACAAGGGATGTGAGAAGGATGTAGAAGAAGAAGTCATAGGGAGGCAGATTTCAGCTCAGTCTGAAAGAACTTTCTCCTGCTTGTTAGAAAGATGGAATGGGCTGTCTGAAAAGGGAGCCACCCCCACTGGTTGTGTTTCAAGCGCAGACTGACAAAAGATACAGAGAGGATTAAGGCATCGTACGGATGCCTGGATGAAATGCTATTTAAAGTCTCTCCAACCTTGATTTTCCATGACTCCTTTTCAGAGCAGCATTATTATTTGAGGTCATTTGATAATCTGTCACCGGCCTTGTACAGGCAAAGATTACTTTCAGTCTACAAGGGAATTACAGAATTTTTGCTCTGGTTAATTCTACTCTGGTTAAAAGGTCTGTGGACCTGAGAATGTGTCCGGGCTTGGTGAGTGCTTTGGCTTCTGCACTAGGAGTCTCAGCTGTGTGTACACGTGCGCATTTATGTTGTGTGTGTCTGTATGGCACACTACGGTAAGCAACCCAGCAAAGCACATAGTGTTCTTGTCAAACTGTAGGTAACAAGCCATTAGTGAGTCCTGATGCCGATTTAGTTGCCCCAAACCAGCTTTAAAAAAAGACTAAATAGAATAAAATAGAAAATATTAGAGTACACAATTCACAGTAAGGGTAAATGTTATTTTATGATGTTTTCTGTCACATATATGCCTATGTATGTATACTGACTGGGTCACTATGCATAAAGTAAGATAAATTTCTCACTATGGGATGTGGTCAATAAAGTTTGAAAGCCATGGGCAGCGGCGCAGAATTAGATTCACTAAAAAAAAAATCGGAATAACAATAATGCCTACTTCATAGGGTTTTGTGAAGTTTAAACAAGCTGATTAATGTCAACTGCTTAGAACCATGAACAGGACAAATGTCCAACATTTGTTAGATTATAGTTATTAATACTGCACACCCAGATATGGTTAAACCAGCAAAATCTATGGGAGGTTAAAAAGTTTATCAAGTAATTTACATCTGAGTTTTCATTTGTTTGCAATTTTATATTTTAGTATCTCAATCAGAACCTTAGTGATGCTACTGTTTTTTGATACCTATGGTGCTTTGGCCCATTGTTGGTCAAAAGAAGTTTATGAGTCACTAAACCAAAATTTATTCCTAAGATTTACTCATCTTGGCTCCTAAATTCTTTCCCTTTGTTACATTCCTAGTATGAAGTTCAAGAAAAGTAGTATATTAATTCCTTCCTTCCTCCCACTGCTGTTACCTAACTCCTGGCCCTTTCTCAAGAAATGGCCCAACTCTGCTTTGCCTTTTCTTCAATCTGTTCCACAGCTCTCATGTGTGGTTTAAAAAGTAGCAGAGGAATAAACAGAGGACCTGAAGATACACAGAAACTGAAAAACCTAAAATCTGTAAAACAGCCACTCATAAGCAAAACAACCAATTTTCTAATTGATTTTAATTCCATCAGGAAAAAAAAAAGAGAAGTCAGACAAACTGAAATTGCTGTTGAATGGGAGATGAACGGATGGATGCAGGCCCCTCCTGTTGCAGGTAACTGAGAAGCTGCTTCCCGCAGTCGTTATGAAGGTGAGAACACACTGATTTACAAAAACATACGGATCTACAGAAAGTAAAGATGGTTACTGGAGTGCAGGAATCAGTTATGTGCTTCAGGTTTAGAACTACCAGCTGTTCTTCTAAAGCTTCATGGAGTTAAAAAGACCTGGCAGGATGAGACTAAGAGGGCTGAAAGAAAGGAACCCTGGTAAGAGGCACCAGGTAAGGCCAGGGCTGGCAGGAAGGCGCTACTCTGCCAAAGCTGACAAACTGAAGTTTGCTAAGCAAAATCCCAGCACATTAGTTTGGGATGTCAGAACTACTTCTGGGACTGCAATTGTTTGGGCTGCGGTGGGAAGAGCAGGAGGCAGAGAGGAGAAGACAGCAGATAAGGAGAAGGTCAAGAGCAAGCCCAGTGGAGGATCCTCCCGTGACTGCTGGCACTGGCTGACTTTCTCCAGAATCACAACGGTAAACTCGCAGCCCAGAGAACCATCTGACTCAAGAGTCAACCCTCACAGTGTTTTCAGGATTTGAACAAACTATCAACAATAAATTGCAATTTCACCCAAATCTAGATTTCCACCATCTTTTGCTGGAAAGGAAGGACGATGTGGCAGTAACCCACCAGGGCTGAGGAGGGGGCCTGGCTCTCTGCGATGCAGTCCCTCCCACTCTCCACTGTCTCACACCTGCTACAATCGTACACGATTTTGCACCCTCAGAATTGGAACAAGTCAAGGCATTCAATCACTACTTCCAAGAGGAAATAAATGCTGAGCTGCAAAGAATCAGATTATAAGTTTTTAAACACAATCTGTTTCTACTTAGTCATTCCAAGGACCTTTGCAGATTTTCTGAATATTGTCACCTTTCCTTCCCTCACCATTTCCTATTTAATTTGGCTCAAAGTTCTAGCCAATGTCCCACAGTTTAGATGGCTGAGACAACATTACATAACTTACATGGTGTGCTACGCTATTGTCTGTGTCCTCCTTAAACAGCTGGGATCTGAGCATCTGTTTAAGTTACGAATCTTCTATGAATAAATGATTCACAGTTTTCAAATGTGACTTGTTAGACTTTTTTTTTTTTTTTTAGTTTTATTTCCTCTGCTTTTCAATTTCAAGATTGAATTGAAATCCATTTGGGAAAGGGAAAGCATGTGTCATCTTTGCAGTGTTTTCCCTAAAGATGTTACTTTGTAAAAAGCTTTCATTTTCAGACACTTCTTTTCCTGGATTTTTATAATGAACCATTATTTTTTAAGCACTATCTATACACAGTAAACTTCAGGTTTTAAGATGGGAATCAACAAATCTTATTTAAGATTTATTTGCTCTTAAATAAATGTGCCAAATCAACCTAAAATAGTTACTGGATTTAAGACCTAAATCTATGCTTTTCTATTTTTTTTTAAAAAAAGCCCACAGCCAAGAAAAATCACCGTGTTTCAGTATGTTTCATTCTTCTGGCCACAGAAAAATGTTCCACCAGATGGGGCTAGAAATTTATATATGATTCTGGTTTTAGAGCATCACACACTCTGACAGAATACATTTCTTAAAAAAGAAAGTTTATTTTTATTCAAGTTCTTTTACTTAAAAAAAAATGAGTGCATTACAGTAATACAGTTGCTTCTGTATTACTAAGGAAATGCATGTTTTTCCTATTATGTACAGATTATAGGTGAAAGTTATAAAACATAGATACATTTTATATTACTAGTATAAAGCTTTAGCTTTTAAGCTTTTTGACTACAATCCATGGTGAGAAATTCTTTCACATACACAGTACACACATACATCCCACACCATTAACTTGACATAAAAGCTTCACAAAACAGTATTTACCTTTATCATGAGTAATGCGCTGATACTTTGTGTTCTATTTCATTAAAAAAACAAACCCAACCTCCCTAGTAACCACCCCCTAGTTAATTTTTACAGCACACTGGGGTGTTAGCCTGAACACCACTCCTGGGTACCCCAGCATGCTCTCCCCCATGCCGGTCTCCACGCTGCTCAGAGGGTGGTCCTTGTCCTCTGGCACTGTCCTCCTCAAAGACAGGACAGATCAACAAGAAACACTGATAAATGATGAGCCAATGGGATGTGAGTTGAATATCTCAGTAGGTAACGATCCCTGCAAATGGGACCAGGTGAAGAACAGATTCCAATATAGAAGTTAATACAGATTAACATCACTCAGTCAATTCCACGGGGCAGAGGTAAGAGGGTGTGCTCTAGGGCACACCTGGGGAAAGGGACAAAGCCTGCCTGCTTTGTGGTACAAAGTTGAGTCCTTTTCTGACTTAGTCCAGAGGGGAAGAAAGGGCTGTACCAACACAGGGGATAAGCCAGCTCCATGACGCCCATGGGGAAGCAGCATGGCCCTCTATTTGGGGCATAGAAAAGCCAGTTTCAGCCCCAGGCATACATATGTCACCTTGTTACACCTCAAGACGGTGTTCGCCTGTAAGATTATTAGAGAATAATGTTCCAAAATCATATCGCCTCAGATCACAATAGAAATGCTTTTCGAAATAGAAAAAATTTTCTATTATTTTCCTGCACTCCGAGAAAAACAGCATACTGTTTCTGTTTTTGCAAAATTCCAACTAAGTCACATCTCTGATGTTAAATAATATGTCCTGTGTCAGGACCCAGGAAATAAATGACTCCTTAAACTTAGTGAGGGAAAAAAATTATTTCTTGTAAGACAGTCTTAGGTTTTTTTCTTTTGTTCCCATTAGACAACAAGAAAGGTACAACCCAGGATGATTTCTGCCTTTCTTTAATCCTGGGGCTTCCTGGAACTAAATCTTCAACTAGATTATTCATATCAGGTATCTGATGATTATTTATTTCTCTGTGAACTGTCTGCTGTATTTTAAATATAATGCTTTTATTATCTCATTTGAAAGTATATTAAATTTTAAAATTCTACTTCAAATCCTTTCCTGGAAGCAGAAAAAAAAATCTAAAGAAAAATAAAAAACAGAATTTAAGAAATTGCTTCCAAGTTTAAGGAGAGCCCAAAAGAAATAATGAGTCTTTGACAGTTTACAACAAACAACTACAAAAAAAGGTGACATCTCGACCTTACCAGCCTCTTCCTGAGAAACTTGATTCCACTCTGGGCTCCCAGATGAACAAAAGAAAAAAGGGACTTGATCTTCCTCTTTTTTAGATCTGCCATGAATTCAGGTTTCTACACTTAATTTCATCTCAGTCACTTAAATACTGAATTCCTCTGACAATCAGAGCTAAACAATGTAATTAAAAACTCAGGAGCTAGGAGGAAAGGAGAGTAGAACAGATACAACACTTCCGTCTTTATATCCTGGATTCAGGGAAGACAAGCAAGAATTTAAACAAAGCTAGAATCCATAACAAAAATCATTAACCAGCTCCTAACTTCACAACCTGAGGATCAGAAGTGAAGGTCTCACCTTTTCAAAGGAAGTCAACCACACAGTAAAAAAACACACCCGAATTAAAAGCGCTCAGGGTCTACTTCTCAGAATCGAGATTTTTATGACAGACATTCTAATCTGTTTCCTGATAGATTCAGAAAGTCTTATCAAGTTTTAAATATTTGACACTCCTATTTGTAATGCTGATGACCAGAGACATCAAAGATCCCTTCGCTTCTCTTTTACTCTTTCCAATTTAATACACATTTACCAAGTATAAGGCACAATTTTAAGTATCATGCAAGACACACAGCTTAACAAAGGGCTTGATTCTGACCGTAAATATTTTAATAATAAATTAATCACCATTTGCACAAACTGTAGTTGAGAAATTCCCATAAACTTCTTAACAGTGACAAAAAAACACCCCCTTCAACCTTAAAAGGATAAAAAAGCAAAAACCTCCATTCTGCTTCATTGATTCTACCTTACCATATCAAAGGGGAAAGCATAGCTCAGTGGTAGAGTGCATGCTTAGCATGCACAAGGTCCTGGGTTCAATCCCCAGTATTGCCACTTAAAAATAAATACATAAATAAACCTAATTACCTACCCCCACCAAAACAAAACCAAAAACTCTACCTCACCCTGTCACTTCACCACCTCCTCCCATGAAGTCACAATCAGCTAATGAATGCTTACCTGTCTGCACAGTTAATAAAAAAGATTGTTTAAATTTAATATAGAATCCCTACAGTTTGACTTCATTTATTTATTTTTTTTACATGAGCACTTTTACAGCACCATTTCTAGATGGGACTTAATACTAGTCTTTTTCAAAATTTTCTTTAGGCCATTAACTAATCCTTTCACAAACTATATTTTTATGTTTATTTGCCTGTATTTTGCCTTCGTATGTATCACTACTTCTTAAAATGAAGATGTTGACTCTCTTTGGAGATAACAAGTTTTACCATTAGGCTTCAAAGATCTTTTTTTGGGGGGGGAATTAGACTGACTGATTGATGGATGGATGGATGGATGGAGGTACTGGGGACTGAACCCAGGACTTCATGCATGCTAAGTATGACACTCTACCACTGAGCTGTACCCTCCCCTCTAGGTTTCAAAGATCTTGATGAAAAAAGTGCTGAGCTTCACTCTGGTTCTCCTTCGTTGGCAGTCAGGCCATGGTGCAAAATACAGGGGTTTAGAGCGATTATTATGCAACAGTAGCACCGCCACCACACACATGTATTTTTACCTCATTCACAGACAGAACTGGAAGGTTGGTCCTGGATGGCTGCCTGGTCCTCGATGCTTTTAGTGGTCTCTTGATTTGTGGAAAGTCTTGTTTAGGAACAAGTGTTTCCGTTGATATAGATGAGTAATGCCTCCCTAATATTTTTATAAACCACTTAGAACCTAATAGATTCGGCTTGTGGGTCACTTTCCTGTGAGTATCAAAGGGTTTCCTGGTTGGAAGGTGCGCTTTTGCATCTTGGCCACGCACAGAGTTTAATGGAGAGAGTACGTTTGTATTTGATATTTTCTGGTTCATTTCCAGCATCTGGGACTTATTCAAACTACCCGTTGCCGTATCAGGAAAGAACAAATCCAACTTCTGACTTCTTGTCAGGGCGCTGTATGTTGTAGTCTCAAGCAGCTTCAAGGTTCGATGAACAAGTCTTTGGCACTGACGTGTTTTTGATAAAATATACTGAGATCCGGCCAGGGCTCCGAGAAGTCTGGCTGACATCACTACATCTCAAGCTAGAAAAAAAAGAATTCAAAGTTCAAGTTAAAAAAATTTTTTTTAATATATAATATTTTCCTAGGTAATAGATATATTTCTTCAAAACAATTTGCAAAATAGATACATCTTAACTTAAGCCTAGTAAAAGAATGAGGTTAAAAAAATAAATACAAGTGTTTCCACCACCTCCCCTTTAGTCAACCTTTGGATTGCTTCATTTACTTCACTATATGTCAACCATTTAAAACAAAATCAGTACTTATAAATTCCTTTATTCAAAATGTATTCGGCCTTCACAATGAGAT
This sequence comes from Camelus dromedarius, assembly GCF_036321535.1. Classification (NCBI taxonomy): domain Eukaryota; kingdom Metazoa; phylum Chordata; class Mammalia; order Artiodactyla; family Camelidae; genus Camelus; species Camelus dromedarius. The sequence continues at coordinate 13,444,403 of NC_087441.1, read as the reverse complement.
AAGCAATGAGCCAGGGCCCAGGGATGCACGTAAGAAAGGACAGGGTCCCCGGCATCACGCTGATGGTCTCCTGGAGGAGACCCGCATGTTCAATGGCTCATTGTAACTAAGTGGACAGCCCTAGACCCCACCAGAGAACTGCAGTAGAAGGTGCTAAGGAAACACACAAGGAGCTTGCCTAATTCTACAGTCAGGAAAGGCTCCCAGAGGATCTGAGCTGATTCTTGAAAGGGAAGGTGCTTTTCAGGTTGGGGTTGGGCACGGCAGTGGGGGTAAAAGATGTGAAAGACACATACAGCTCCCCAAAGGAAACACTGTATATAAATAATTTCCCCTTATTCAGGAATGGAATACTTGTTCTTTAAAAGTAAGCCTACGGTAGGTAATCAATAATAACTTTTCTTTGACAAAATCATATGTCAGATGCTGGATGAACCAACCATCTCAGTACTCACAGTCTAGCGGGGGAAACAATGATATGATCCATACTAAACCAGAGTGTATCAACTGCTTCAGGGCGCAGAGCAGGGAGCATCTGGGTGAGGGTGCGTGGGAACTACCACAGAGGGGACATGTGAACTGGGTTTCAAAAGAGCAGAGAGGTCAGCAAGTCAAACACCCCAGGTACACAGCTTTGTTTACCTGACAAACAGGGTGCAACGGCAGGGGAGGCAGGAGTAAGCTGGACGGGATCAGGGTTGAAAAGGAGCCCGATCCTAAGTCCTGATCCTGAAGACTTTCCACAGGGAGAGGGCAGCCTGCCTTTTCATGTGAGACACGCATTTCACAAACACATCTTTGGTAAAATCTTAGAGGAGGAGCTGAGAGAGACTAGGACATTGCTTTCTGAGTTCTCTGTATCCAGCAAGTGCTCTGCCTCCCCGCACAAGGACCCCATGAAGTACTGCACAGATAAACTGCTACCTGCTCACAGCCAGCAATGCAGAGACAGAACGAAACCCTAGCTGTTCCCACTTTTACAGACTACGCTGTAACCACTGCATATATTACCTCCCTTTAAAAGGATGAAGACAAAAATGAGTCACTGTGATCTCTAGGACGTAGAACCTGCAACTTTCCAAGTACTTCAAAAGTTGGAATTTTCTGTTTAGCTCTGGTCCAAATGGATCTTCTAGTTCACCTTAAACTAGTACTATTTATTCCTTGCCAGCTGAATCAGCGGGTTTTGAAGAACCTAATTATACAATATTTTAGGAATCTGTATATAGAGACCTGGATTCTTCCATTCTCTTCTAGGAAATTCTTACCTTCAAGCTCTAAATCCTGCCTTCACACAGAGGTGGGGACAAAGGATATAAAAGCTACAGGACAAACAATTGTGTTTTCTCTTTTTATTTGCTGAGAAAAACAGAGGAGTAGCATTTAAGGTGTCTGATACACACACAAAATTATTTAGGCTTTGTTAAAAACTAGAACACATCTTAGAAAAGTGAAATTTTAATTGTACAAATTATATTTAAAGATAAGCACGCTAGATTTTTAGTAACCTTGTGTTTTATGTAACATTTTGGGCATCAAATTCCCGAGCTCTACACTGTCCTTGTGATTCTTGATGGTTTCTCCATCCGTGCAGATTGGTGGGGGGCGTGATCCTTCCAACCCCGACCTCCTCTCCCCAAGTCATTCTGTCTCCCACCCTCCCTCAGCCGCTCACTCCCAGGGTCAGATGCTCTGAGTTGTATCATGGCCATTAGGCACACGTGGCTTTTGAGCACCTGAAATGTGGCTCTATAAAATAAAATGTAAAACTTTTTGGTATCTCGTATTTTACACTTAATATAAAAAAGCAGACTGTCTCAATAATTTTTATATTGATTACTTTTTGAAATAATATATTTACATATATTGGGCTAAATAAATAAAAATTAATCTCACCTCTTTATTTTTACTTTTAAAATTTCTAGAAAGGTTAAAATGTCAGTGTGGCTTGTATTGAATTTCTTTCTTTTTTTTTTTTTAATGGTGGTACGGGGGATTGAACCCAGGACCTTGTGCATTCTAAGCATGCGCTCTACCACCGAACTATACTCACCCCTCTTCGTATCATATTTCTGTTGGAGAGTCCTGCTCTAGACCCATTACCAATAAGTACAATTTCATATTCTCAACTTCAAGCATTCTACTCTCCAAAGACCATCTCTGATCATTCATACTCACTCCTTCCATCACCCAGTTCCAACAATCCTTCAACCCCAACAGGACCTACAATTCAATGATCCAACCATCTTTTCACTGTCCCTCCTTCCCCACTTCACTTCCTCCACACTTGGCTCTATTCCCTGATCCACCAGTATACTCCCTCTCTGCCACACACCTCAAATCCCCCGCACCGCCCTCAACTTGCACACACCCACGTGACATAACCTTGAATTAAACAGAATTCACCGTGTACTCGTGCCGGTACTCCTGCAGCTCAGCGTGGCTGGAGACAGACAAGCGACCAACCAGGCAACTGTCTGGTCTCACTTTAAAATCCTGACCGCTCGCTTCAGGTGGGCCTTTTATGCCACTCAACAATCTTAATACTGTATTTCGCTACTATCATTCCCTCTCTGTTCCCTCCTTACACCTTCAGTGCTTCCTCCTCCTTTCTCAGTCTCAATAATGACCCTGCTTTGTCTTTGGTTGACAAGACAGAAACAGTCAGAAGAGAACTTCTACCAGCTCTGGCCATCACCTGCCTGCCCACCTACTGCTTTTGTGCCCATATACTTTTGTCTTCCCTTCTGCTGCTACAGATGAGTTGCCCATGGTCCCATCTACAGCCAGGTCCCCCGTCTGCACACCTTCCCTGCCTAGAGAAGGCGTGGCTTCTCCCCTGTCTTGCTCAAGCTATGTATTTTTCTCTTTTTACCAGCACATTCCTATTAGCATACAATTAGGCTCTAATTTCTCCCATCTTATAAAAGCAGCTGTCCCCTGACTCCATTTCCCCTTTCAGGTACTATGCCTTTTCTTTGAGCTCCTTTCTTTTTAAGAGGAGTTTTATCCCCTGTCTCCATCTCCTCTCTCTGATTTTTTTTTTTTTGAACCGACTCCAATCGGGCTTTCATACCTATCACTTTACCAAAACCCACCTGTCAAGGCCAGCAGTGACCTCCACATTTCTGAATCCAATGGTCACTTCTCCATCTTTTGAAATTTTCCTGAAAATCCTATTCTTCCCAGTCTCCTCCACTCATGAAATAGCAATTACATCCTTATTTTGCTAAAGCCCCAAACCTGCAGTCCATCTCAACACTTCTCTTCATTCTCCATATCCATTCTGTCAGCAAACCCCACTGGCTCTGTCTGGACCAGTCCTCACCACCAACACTGCTACCTCCCTGGTCCAAGCTGCTGTCTTTCCCATGGATTACTGTCGCAGCCTTCTAACTGGTTTCCCAACTTCTTTCTTCAGATTCTTCTCAACAAAGCAACCAAACTTCAGTAGGATCACATGTTTCCTCTTCGTAAAATGTGATGATGGCCTCTCATTTCACTTGAAATTAAAATGGACTGCATGGCCCTATAGTCTGTGGCCCCTACCACCACTCTAACATCTCCTTCGGCTTTTCTTCCTTGCTCATTTTGCTGCAGTCACTCTGGCCTCTGGATCTTTGCACTTACTATTCCTGATATTCCTCTCCCAGGTATCTGCTAGTCTCATTCCCTCCCTTCCTTCGGACCTTTGCTCAAATATCCTACCCAGGGAGTCTCCCCAACCACTTCATTTAAATTGCACACTAGCACCCACACTCTAGCTTCCACCGGTTTGTATTTCTCCATTGTATTTCACATCACTTGCAAATAATTTGCGTTTTTACTTTATTAACTCCCACAACAAATTATGAACTGAGTTCCTATCATGTGCCAGACATTGTCCTACCTGCTGATAACACAGATGAAAACAAAATAGACAAAAATCCGTCTTCTGAAATTTACATCACATTGGGGTGACAATGAACATGGTAAATCAGTAAAATATACACTAGACAGTGATAAAGTCAAAGGGGAAAAACAGAAGAGGAAAGAACAGATCTTTGTTTCTCTCTGTCCTGTAGAATGTAAGCTCCTTGAGGATAAAAATTTGTCTTTTGTTCATTTAGTGCCTTCTGTGATCACAGTGCCCAGCACACAGGAGGTATTCAACTCATTTTTTTTTTGAATAAAATACAAGGCAGCTACTCAAGTTTTGGACACTTTTTAAGAACTATACACCAACTGTACCAGCTAGGCTACGATTCAATGATAAGTGACGCTAATCTTTGGGAACATGCCTTTCAATTCCTTAAGCTGCTCAAAATTATTTTTATTTTTGCAGTTACCGCTATTCACTGGCTCAAAAAAGGGTTCAGTACGTGTGTCTGGATTGAGTGCTTTTCCCTCCCAGTTAAGTCGATCAAAGATCATTGTAATAAGCAGGGGACCATAGCGGTATCAGGGAAACCTGTAACGAGAGAGGTTCAGGGTGGCAGGGAGCAAAGTCGGGGACCGCTGTGGGGGACCCTACAAGCTCCCAGAAAAAGGCAGTGCACTAACCTCTCCGCCGGAAGAGAAGAGGAACGTGCCAAGGGCGCAAGCCTCCCAGGCCGGCCGTAGGAAAGACAGAGTCCCCGGAGCAGCCTCGCGCTCCCGGCAGCCAGTCTTAACCCCGACCAGGCGCCCCGCCCAGCGCCCGACGCTGCGCAGGCGCTCGGGACCCCAGGCCCTACGGAGCCCGAGCCGCTGGGTCCACGTGACCGCCGGACCACGTGACCTGTGCAGCCGTGACCTTTTCCGCTCCCTAGTCTCTGAGACCTCCCGGTCCCTGCTTGCTTCCGCCTTCCGCCCGCTTCCTTATTCCGCTTCTCTCGTCGCCCTCAGTAGTCCCCGCCTTCGTCCCCGGAAGATCTCCGTGTCCTCGAGCCGGCCATTGTTTGTCTCTTCTACCGGCGCCAAATAAAGTTTCTTCATTCAAAAACGTTTTTTTAACCCATACCCCTCCCTTTCTCAGCTCCTCCCTCGCGCCGGCACCGCCCCTCTTCCTGCGGCGGGCGAGACTCGAGCGTTGGCGCGGGGATCGCGGAAGGTGATGGCGGGGCTGCCGGACTCTCTCTCGGGACAGGACGTAGGGTTCGTGTCGCTTTCCTCGTCCGTCGGGAACCTGTGGGTACCAGCGGGGAAGCAGCAGCGGCCGGAGGCGCCTGCTCCCTGCCTCCCGCGAGTTCCATCCAGCGGTCGGGCTCCACTTCCCGGGGGCGGCTACTGGGTTTCCAACGACTCCTGTGGAGGCGACGGCGAGGCGGCAGCTCTCCGGGCTTCAGGCTCGGATCGGCTTTCCAGTGCGGTGATTCGTGGCTGCTTCCTGCCTACTTGGGAACGGACTGCGAGCCTCGCTGAAAATCTCCGTTTACCCCCCACCTCTCTCTGCGGTGATCGTTTAGGGGTTTTGATAGCCTTATAGTAATTTGTATCGAACAGTTAACTTGTCTCTGAAGAGGTTCGATACTGTGTTGTCTTCACTCCCGCGTGACTGTCTTGAGAGTGTATGCCCCCTTTCAGAGTGTTGCAGCGCGAAGCTTTAATCGTATTTAATTAATAAACCTACTTGGTTTAAAGTTCTCTGCAAAAGTTAGGGATCTTAGATCTATTGAGAATTGCTGATCAGATTAATTCATAATCCCACTGTAAAAAATGCCTGTACCTTCTTGTTTTTGTATAGATTCCATTAAAAAAATCTTTGCATAAATTGAAAGGCCTAATTTATATTTGCAGTATGTCCTTACTGCAAAATATTGCAGAACACTTAGAAGAAATTGGCCTTACCAGTAGTAGATTGAGGACAGTGAGTCACCAATGTCCCAAAATTTAAGCGTGTACTCCCTAACGACCTTCAGGGTTGTGCAAATATAGGGAGGGTGTGCGTCCTTAAATGTTGAGACCTAGGCACCTCTGCCTTCACCCTATTCCTGTCCTGAGACCTTAGCTTTAGAGATGCAGATCTCTGAGGAAATTCAGTCGCTGGAAAAATAGTAACACTTTGCAATTCAGTAAAATACCAAAGGACTGTCACTTTTTTTTTTTTTTTTTGTATCTACAGCCTTGGAAAATTCAGCTGTCTGTTGATTTAATGTTCCTTCTCTTCTTCTAGGAAATTAGTTGCAATTCTTAAAAGTTAAATTCTAATCAGAGCAGTTACTATGCTTATTAAAACCTAGTCACTGTAAAACACAATCAAAGCATTTTTGCAATTTTTTCCTTTAAGTTTTATGGTTAACATTTGAGGAAGCCTCTTGAATAAATACTCAGGGTATAAAACTCTATTTTTAAAAATTGCAATAAGATACTTGAATTTTTAGAAGTGCGATGATCCCAAATTAAAGTTAGAATAGGAGATTTGAGCAGAGGTATTTCAACTTTCTTCATTTTTACTTTTGTCTCTGGTGATCTGAAGATGTAACTGAACTGATACTCAAAGTTTTGTGCTCTCTAAAAACTGCATAGAATTTCATCACTTACTAAAGTCTGTTTTCTCTAACTGAACCATGTATTTGCTTAAAAAACTAATTACACATCTAATGATACTCTATAAATCTTGGATTTTGTATGTCGAAAATGAAGAATATCTTTAATTTTTGATGCATGTATACTCAAGTTTTTCCTCATCTCCAGCTTTCTTCATTCTTTGACAGTTCTAGAAAATCTTTAATTTTCTGCTTGGGAGAACAAGATGGTAACATGCCTTAATTTTGTTTGGGGGCAGAATAGACGAAAGGAGTTACTGTGCAGGTAGAGAAGGCAGAAGGAAAAACCTTTGAAAAGAATTAAAGTTGGCTGAGAATATAAACTGACAAAGGGAAAAGGGAGAAGCAGGTTCATAAGTATCTTACATTCTTTATGTTCTTCTAGAACCGTAGAGTCTTTCAGGCAGTTTTACTTCCATTGCCTCATTCATCTTTCTAAGCCAGAGAAGTCACTTAGTAAGTAATAGATCTGGGAAGAGAGTCTGTTTGATTTTTAGGATTGTTCTTTTTCTGTCTTATCACATTGTTAAACTAGTTTCTGGTTAAGGAGAATAAAAGGAATACAATGAGAAAGATAAGAATGATTAAACAGACTCCAGGGGAGAGTCTGAGGTTTGAGGCACAAAGAATGCTTAGCTTTCATGATACACCAGAGGGGTTTTCAGATTTTCCTCTGTGTTATTATAGGAGTTGGGCAGTGCTGGTTTACCTTACAGTGGTTGTATTAAAAGTAATTCAAATTTAAATGAAGTGTTCCAGAAACTGAAAGATGACCAGTCTTCTAGTGTTAATGCCACTAAGTAATATATTGTGAATGTGACTCTCTTTTCTAGGTCATTTGCATATCTTACAATTAAAGACAGAATACCACAGATCTTAACCAAGGTTATTGATACATTGCATCGACATAAAAGTGAATTTTTTGAGAAACATGGAGAGGTAATTGTGTTTTAACTTTATTTAGTTAGTTAGTTAACGCTAACAGAGTTAACAGAAGGAGAGTTAACAAAGCAGTTTTCTCTGTGTGGTAATAGTCATTCCACCTGGAGATAAAGAACTCTAGCTTATAAGGTGGAACTTTAAAAAAAAAAAAATGCACAAGAGACAAGACAAGAAAGATGATGTTGTTTTGAGATCTGTGTGTGTTTTTTGATTTTTCAACTTAGGAGTTTTTTTTCAACTTAAGAATTTTTGATTTTTCAACTTAGGAATTCTAAGTTTAAATATTTGTAACAGTTTGTGAAAGACATAAAATGTAGTTTTGAAATGTATTATTTTTTCCTTAAACTTAGATACATAAAAATGTGTTATTTTAGAGAAATTATGTATATACATGTATGTACATATATATTTATATTTATAGATAAAATAGGTATAAGTTAATTATATGTAGACTATTTGTATATATACATATAAATTTCTTCCCCATATTTCTGCAGAAAGGCATGGAAGCTGAAAAGAAAGCGATTTCTCTTCTTTCTAAATTACGGAATGAATTGCAAACAGATAAACCAATTGTTCCCTTAGTTGAGAAGTTTGTTGATACTGACATATGGAATCAGTACCTAGAATATCAACAGAGCCTTTTAAATGAAAGTGATGGAAAACCAAGGTGGTTTCTCTCACCTTGGTTGTTTGTAGAATGCTACATGTATCGTAGAATTCATGAAGCAATTATCCAAAGGTGAGTATATGGCCATCAAATAACAAATGTTTAAATAACTTATGCTTTTTTTGAAATTATAAAATGGTAAGTTTTAAAATAAAAACCAGTGGAAGCCTGAATTCAGGTCAGCCGATATTAATGACACTGTTAGATATTTCTGCAAATGTTCTCGATGTAATAGATTCTTGAATTATAATCCACTTGCCTAGAATAGACATAAAATTGAATGTCTGAAGTAGGAACTAATTAAAAATTCTTATAAATACTTTTCTTGTAGAATAAAACAAATTGTACATATTGAGCAAAAACTGTTAATTTGAAATAATTATTTATATAGAAAATCAAGACAGGAGAAAGGATATATTTTGTTCATAAAAGCAGATAATATATCCAAATTAATTTGGTAAAAGAAGTCAACAGAACAGTGAATCACTATATTTATACACTATCTTAATCTTCAGCTCTTTTTTTAAATGGCTAGATTTGAAAAAGAGTAAAAGTTAAACACATGTTCAAAGTAATTCTTTATAGGCTTGTTTGTACTAATTTAATTTTCCTAGGAAAATTCTGATATAGAATTGGCTTATGAAGCAGAGGAGAATGTAATGTAGATCATTCCTTTAGCTCACAGGTTACAAAAATACATGTTTGCTGGGTAAGAGGAATCCTTTGGTATCTATTCCTAAACAGCATAGGATAATTTAAAGCAATTGATTAAACCAGCACTAATAGTAAAATAAAAAGATTACTTTGGGGAACATGCATAAATTTGAGTCTTTTCATTAGTTTTTTTCTGTCTATATAAATAATTTTTAAAATCACAATTTTTTGTTTTTGCTGAATAAGTATGTCTTAGGTCTTATGCTCTAAAAGCAGAATAAATACACTGTTAAAAACATAGCCCATTACCTGACACACAGACCCAAGCAAAAGATTATAGCTAATGCTAGGAACTGACATATATTGAATACCAGCTCTGTTCTAGTTACTTTGCAACCCAGTGAATTAGAGGTATTATTGTGGTTTCCATTTCGCAATGGAGGAAACTGAGGCTCATAGAGATTAATAATATGCTCAGGTTTACATGGTTAGTCAATGGTAGAGCCAGTATTGGAGCCTGGTCTGTGTAAATCAGCTTAGAGCCTGCAGCAAACAAGTAGTACATTTGGATATCAAGGACTAAGGTTAGTCTGAAGTTCTGGGTGGTAGTTTCATAACTTAAGAAAATATTCGTGGTGTTAGACAAAGCTGCTGAGGTGTTGAAACTCTGGGTGGTACCCTGAACAGGTCTAGTGGAGTTTGGAAGTTAGAAAGGTAAAGGGAATGCTGTTTTCTGAGTTTGATTTTAGAGGTGGATCAGGTGCAGAGAATGGAAGATCTAGGACAGAAGCTTATAAACCTGGCCGTGGCTGCATGCTGGTCACCGAGTTTTTTGTTTTGTTTTTAAACATGCATATTTGGAAATTGATAGCACACATTAGCTATAAGATACATTCATGTTACTTATTTACAAAACAGAAACAGACTCACAGACGTAGAAAACAAGCTTGTGGTTACCAAAGGGGAAAGGAGGTGAGGGAGGGATAAATTAGGAGTTTGGGGTTGGCAGATACAAACTACTGTATATAAAACAGATAAACAGCAAGGTTCTTACTGTATAGCACAGGGAACTATAGCCAATATCCTGTAATAAATCATAATGGAAAAGAATATTAGAAAGAATATATATACCTGTCACTGAATCACTTTACTGTACACCAGAAACTAACACATTATAAATCAACTATACTTAAATTTTTAAAAAAATGAACCTTTGTTTTTATAACTTAGGCACGTTTTCTATAGTATTTGATTATTCATCGTTTTACCTATTAAATGAATTGGTTCGTTTTTTTCCCTGATAAATTACTACTTACAAATTAAAAAAAAAGAGAGAGATATGTTCATTGATTTTTGCCCCTTATGCTGAAACATACTTCTAATTTTCTTTATCAAGATGTGTGTTTTGTTTTTTTATCAGAGTTAAATAGTTAAACAGTCTGTAAGTCTTAATATTCAAAGTTTTAGCCATATGTGAAATTTAAGTATATTAAGTAAATATACTGAAAGTATGGAGAAAATGACAGACATTCTTAAGCTCTCATTAAAATGTGATATACAGAACCACGCACGTCTTAAGTGTTCAACAATCTTTACCAGACATGTTTGTGTCCCTAGAGCAGGATCAAGAGGTGGAACCTTACTAGGCCCCCAGACACCCCCTTTAGGTCCCCTTCCAGTCACTACTATCACTGCCCTCAAGGGTAACCACTGTCCTGACCTTTGTTAGTTTTGCCTGTTTTCAAACTTCATTTAGGTGAAATTAAATGGATGTAGTTTTGTGTCTGGCTTCTTTTACTCAGCATTATGTTGGTGAGATTCATCCATATTTTGGCATATAATTGTAAATCATTCATTTTCATTGCTATGTAGTGTTGCATTATATGAATATATGACAATCTATTGTTGATGGATATTTGAGTAGTTTCCAGTTTGGGGTTATTATGAAGAGAGATGCTACAAACATTTGAACACATGTTCTTGAACATACGTGTCTATTTCTGTTGGGTATATACCTAGAAGTGAACCCCCGGGTCAGAGCATGTGCACTTATATGGCTTTAGGAGATTCTAAAAGAACGAACATTTTAAAGTCAGAAGTAATATATAGTCATGTGCATTTGCTCTCTTAAATATGAGGAACAAAGCTTACTTTTACTGTTGAGCTGTGACTTTAAATTAGTGAATGATTTATTAATAAAACACTAAAACAAGGGTCCACAAATTTTTTTCTGTAAAGGACCAGATAGTATTTTAGGCTGTGGGGGCATGTGTCTTTGTTGCAGCCTCTCAGCTGTGCGGTGCAGAAGCAGCTGTCAGCATATGTAAATGAGCGTGACCGGGTTCCAATAGGACATCATTTATGGACACAGAAATTTGAATTTCATGTCTCACAAAATCTTCTTTTTTTGATTTTTCTCAACTATTCAGAAATGTACAAACCACTCTGAGCTTGCAGATCATGCAGAATTGGTGGTGGGCCGGATCGGGTCTGCAACTGTAGTTTGCTGCTCCCTGCACTTGAACTTGTGCATCTAAAAATTTGTGTCCTTTTAAGTCACCTTGAGAGAACTGATTGATTTCAGCAATGCTGCCATTGCTTAAAAATGTCTTTTAATTCTTTGGAACTTCTTTCAGAGCCAGTTTACAAACCTCAGAAAGATTGGTCCCATTTTTTAGTCACTCCTCATTTTTGACTAAAAAATGTTTTATTGCATTTGATTTACACACCTCATTCTACTGAAATTGCTCTGAGTGACTTTTGGCTGTTTCCAAAAATTAACTCCAAAGGATGTGCCATCACTGACAGGACGTTTAATAATGTGCCACACAGGTTCTTAAGAAAATTCCAAAAGAGGAATTCCAAAAGTGCTTTGAGCAATGGCAGCATCCTTGGACAAAGAGTGTAGCTTCCCAAGGTGACTGACTGACTGGAAGGAGGCAGCAATCATGTGGATGTGTAAATTCTGGTATGTTTTTGGTTTTAATCAGTCCCATGGCATCAGCCATATTGTCTTTCTACCCTAAGGTAGATAACCTATGGAAGAAGTAGCTAATTTTGAAGATCAGATGATCTGACTGTCTTTTTGCTACTGGATTCTGGAAGGGCTATTATGTTAGTATTTATACCTTCTTAGTTATGTTTTTCTTCAGCTAGTATTCATATTATTGATCTCTCATTGGCCTGCATGAAGATGTAGCTATGACATGTGTATCACCATTGGTCCAAGTCAACTTGGGAGTAAAAGTTGCCAAAAAAATTAAAAGTCTACACACAAATGATCAAAATTTGTCATTAAAATAAAATTGACATTAGTACTGTCTGATTTAATCTCAAGCCATCATTGGGGTCCCATAATACTCTGTGTTTGACTGTTCTGTTTATACCTTATGTTTCTTACTTGGAACCCCACCACACTGAGCACCCAAAACATGTTTGTTAAAGTAAAGCAATTATCTTGGAATTTTGTTTGTCTTTCTCCTTTCGCCCTGAAAACCCACTGGGTAAATAATTATGGGTATAGTCACTATAATTTTTTAATACTGCCAGTAAAATATTTGATTAAGGAATTTTTGACAGTTAATTAAAATGAGTTTGGGGATTTATTTTTGCATAATTGAGTTTGATTTATTTTGTGTAATTTGATTATTATTTATTTTTGTACAGTTTGATCTGTGTTGTATCTACTAAGAAGTTACTAGTAAGGTTTTAGATGGGGTGCTACTGTTCTCTTTGTTTTAGGGAACTGCAATTACCCAAGTGTTAAAAAAAAAGAAGTAGTTATGTAAATGTTTCACTTATGTTTTTCTCCTACTTTAGTCCACCAATCGATGACTTTGATGTATTTAAAGAATCAAAAGACCAAAATTTCTTTGAGTCACAGCAATCTATCATTGCTTTATGTACTTACCTGCAAGAGCTGATGAAAACTATTGAAGACCTAGAAGATAATCAGCTGAAAGACGAGTTTTTTAAAGTCCTTCAGGTAAATGTAATAATTATCTCCTGAGTGTATTGTTTTTGTAAACAGTTAAAACATAAGTGGGTACTCATTTAACAGCAAAGCATGTTTATATATTGTCATTTAAGCTTTAATTGATTTTATTTTTATTTTTTTTACCATTCTAATAATTGTGTTCAAGAGATGAAAATCCACTTAATCTCTGAAAATGGGTTTTTAAATCTCTTCTATACCAACTGGAGGTGGTTTTAGTGGCACAGGAGTCATCCGGCTTCATAGCTTCTGTCTTTCTTGAGAGAGTCCTGAGGTCGAGTTATTTGATGGGCCCAGCCTGACTTGGCCTTGAATGTTGGCTGGGTCGCTTCTTTGTGGCTGAACCTGAGGCGCAAAGTACTTAATTTTTCTGAGCTTCAGTTTCCTCATCAGTTAAATGAGGATAGTATTATGTGCCTCATAATTTCATGTGAGAGTTAAACTGGATTTGTTCATGGAAGTGTTGGGCAAAGAGTCTGGAACACGGTACTGCTGTGCAGTTATCACCAAGGGTGGGAGCACTCGGGTGGTCAGCGGCTTGTTTAATATGGTTTTATTACGTTTCTTCATCTATCTTATATTAAGTGTAGTTTTTAATTCTCACTCAAGACAGCTTAAAATTTAAAATAACGTACTATAATCAGAACTATTTAAAAATATGTAGTTTTACACAGCAGTGCCCCCAGCCCTCATTTCCCAGAAAAAGTTAGAAAATATTTCCAGAAAGAGATGTTAGAAAGTGCTGTGAAGAGAAATAAAGCTGGGAAAGGAAATCTAGAGTGCTGGGGGCAGGGAGCAGGGGCTGCCAGGGCAGAGGGCGGCTGGGGGGAGCTGCCTGCTGAGGCCCTGAGGGGGAGCCTGCCGGGAGTGTGTGTGTGTGTGTGTGAGAGAGAGAGACTCAGAGACGGAGACAGAGACTTTGTAGGCTATGCTGTGGCGAATGGGGAGCAGAGGTGAAGGGGCTGGGAGGGCCACAGAGGCAAAGGGAAGGACTTGGGATTTTGCTCACAATGAAATGGGAAGCTGTTAGAGGGTTTTGATCAGAAGAGTAACATTAAATGACTTATTTCGAGGGGAGGGTAGAGCTCAGTGGTAGAGTGTGTGGTTAGCACGCACAAGGTCCTGGGTTCAATCTCTAGTACCTCCTTTAAAAATAAATAGATAAATAAATAAATAAATCTAATTATCTCCCACCCCCCAATAATTAATTAATTAATTAATTAATTAATAGTATTTTTAAAAATGTTGTGAAACAGGCAAACCTTGAATAAAAACCCAGGCAACCAGCACAAGAAAAGCAAGTAAATAAATTTTTAAAAAAAAAAGGTCTTTCCTGAGGTCTTTGAAAAAAGAAAAGACTTATTTCAAGAATAACTTCTGAAAACAGACCAAAGACCCAAGCGTAGGAACGGGGAGATCTGTTATTAAAATGACTCAGGCGAGGGCGCACTGGACCAAGTTTGTAGCATTGGAGGTGGTAAATGTCACCAGATTCTGGATATACTTTGAAAGCAGAGGCTACAGAATGTACTGACAGGTTGTGGGGCGTCATGAAGTCCTGATGAAACTTTGAGGGCGAGCAGAGTAAGCTGAATGATGAGGAGGGAAAGGCATATTTTGAGTTTTGAAGAAAAGCTTTTCAGTGTTGTTAACTAGTAAACCTGCTTATTGTTTCTTCCCCTCACTATTCTTTCTGCTTAGCATAGAATTAGAAAAGAAAAGAGAAAAAAGAAATTCAGCATGTCACTCTTTGCCCCTAGCTAGCCCATTTTGGGGGGAAATAATCTTTGAATATGTTCTTTGTCCCTAATCAATCAGTTGCGAAGAAGGTGCACCAGTCTATTTACTGTCATCTAATTCGGCCAGCCACCCCAAACTGCCACTTCGCTCCCACGTAAAGGAAGCCAAAGTTGTCTCCATTAGCTCTCCTGATGACCAGCAGGTTAACTTCCTACAAGAAGCCTGAAGGTGTGTGTTTGCAGGGAATAGTGATCTATTTAAAAGCCATTGCACTCCACCACCGTCCAAATACTTCAGGGCCTGCTCTGTCAAACACTGTTCTGGATGCTGGCCGTATGATTGCGAAGAAAATAGGCCAGTCCTTGCTGTCATAGAACTTGTAACCATGAAGGCGTAAAAACAATCAAATAGTGGCAGAAATAAATACAGAATTATAAACTGGAAGATGAAATGAAGGGAATGTGCTACAGAAAAGAGACCCTGATCTCAGCTGCTGCGCCATGCTGGGCACCACTGTATGTTTCCTCATCAAATTTGGACATTCAAGTTACTATTTAAACCTTATACTTAAAAAAGTTCATTCATTTATCTTTCTTTTAAAAATAATATTCTGAAGAAGTAGATTCAGGAGTAGAGAATAGACTAGTGGTTACCAGTTATAGGGGTAGGGGGACTGGGAGACAAACTGTTAGGTATAAGACAGGCCATGGGATGTATGGTACAACATGGGGCATGCAGCCAATATTTTTTAATAACTGTAAATGGGAAATAACCTTTAAAAATTGTATTAAAAAATTAAAATAATATTCTTGGGTGGAACACGCATTTTCCTCTTGTCTTGAATCACAGACAAGATCACTAGCGCCCGTGTTGGGTAGTATTTATTGAATATTTTTATACGCCGGCTTTTGGGTACGTTAACCTACATGCACTGTGTCAGTTACTTCTCAAAATAACTCCATGAGCTAAGTGCTGTTACTACTGCATTTTTCAGTTGTGGCATCTGAGCCTTGGAGATCAGTTTAACCATGGCCATTTATTGGAGATGCTAGGATTTGAACCGAGGTCTGTCTGATTCCAGAACCTGCAGTCCTAAATATGTAATTTTAGTTACAGCTTAAAAAAATAGGACTACATATCATTTCCTACCAAATAAACGAGTATGATTTCAAAGTGGAATAATAGATTGTTAGAGTTGGAAGAGTCTTAAACATCACTTTGTCTAATTTCTTTATTTTGCAAGTGAGAAAAATAAATCCCAGAGAGGTTGCTGTGTGGTAAGGAAACACAACCAGCAAAAGAAACCGAACAGTTTTAGGGGGGAAAAAGAAATTTTTATTTTTCTCTTGAGTCTGGATTGTAAAGGAAACTCTGTAGCCTCTTTTTATAGCACCTGATCATGTTCTAATAGCTTCAAGATGCAAAAACTGACGATCTGAATTTTTAAATAAGTGCACTAAAATCATTCAAACTGTTCTTTTAAAGTTCATTACGTACTAACTGATTAAAAGTTTCATCATTTTACCTTTTTTAATATAGTATTAGAGAAAATGTAGATTGGGTGGACATTTTATATGAAAAGTTTTGGAGAAATATTTTATGATTTTTGTTTTTGGCAACCCCTCCTCCCATAACATCCTGTACAGTAGAGATTTTGTTGGCTATTCGGAAGAAGGGTAAATGTTTTGTACTTTTTCTCTTTCAGATTTCGCTGTGGGGGAATAAGTGTGATCTGTCTCTGTCAGGTGGGGATACAAGTTCTCAGAAGACCAATATTATCAGTTCTTTGAAAGACCTAAAACCTTTCATTTTAGTGAGTGACATGGAACATCTTTGGTCATTGCTTAGCAATTGCAAGAAAACAAGAGAAAGAGCATCTATTACTCGAGTGGATATCATTCTGGATAATTCTGGGTTTGAACTTATTACAGATTTAGTGTTAGCTGACTTCTTGTTGTCCTCTAAACTGGCTACTGAGATCCATTTTTATGGAAAAACGATTCCATGGTTTGTTTCTGATACTACTATACATGATTTTAACTGGCTAATCAAACAACTAAAACATTCTAATCATAAGTGGATGTCCAAGTGTGGGGTTAACTGGGAAAACCATATTAAAATGGGCAGATGGGTTTACCTCGATCATATGTTTTGGACTCTGCCTCATGAATTCAGTGCAATGTCTCAAGTCGCTCCTGACTTACATGCTGAACTACAAAAGGCACATTTGATTTTATTTAAGGGTGATTTGAATTATAGGAAGTTGACGGGGGACAGAAAATGGGAGTTTACCATTCCATTTCATCAGGCTTTGAATGGCTTCCACCCTGCACCTCTCTGCAGTATAAGAACATTAAAAGCAGAGGTTCAGGTTGGTCTGCAGCCTGGGCAAGCTGAACAGCTCTCAGCTTCAGATCCCAGCTGGATGACCAGCGGGAAATACGGAATATTTCAGTTCGATGGGCCACTCTGACTTGGTGTAGGAACTCTCGGTTGCATAGAAAGATCTAACAGGCACTCTTCGTCCCCAGAAAAGCTGTGTGTGACTTAAGGCACTCATTGGCTTTGCGGTAGCTCTGGGAAGCGTGGCTTCTCAGTGCTCATTTACATACATTGATGCTTTTTTCCTTTGAACGTTTTGCCCCACCACTTTGTTTTGGGGAAAGACAGATTACACTAGTTACAGACATTTACATTTATGTTGGAATTTTAGTAACTTATTTCAAGTTAAATGCATAATTTCAAATGGTTTTAATGAACTTATTTTTTAATTGGGCAGAAAGCAAAATAGAAGCGAATTCTGCTTTTGAAGTTAACATTTAAAAAATGCTATGCTGCATGATATTTAATATTCTAGGAGGCATGGAATTCTATTTAACTTGGTTTTGGGCTCTAGAAATAAGAGCTCTGTGAAAATATAATATATATCTTGAATATGCTTGGTAAAGAGAAGCATTTTTTACAACTGTGATATTTGAACACATGAAAGTAAAACTTACCTCATAAGTTAATTCTAAATTTTGTTCTTGAATATTATTTCAGTAACCAATATTATTTGCACGCATTTGTGTTTTGATTCGGGTGTGAAATGGATGATAGGAAACACAAAATTGAACAGAATGAAGCAAATGTAACATCTTTTACATTCTATTTGTGATAGTCTGTAATCAACTGAAATATGCTATTTTAACACAAGTGTTTTAAATGAATAGGAATGCAGTGCAGTTTAAAAAAATGCTTTAGATAGAAAGGATTCTTATCTGTTGACTTTGGAGGACTACCAACGAGTTAATTCACTTTTTATATTCCTACACATTTACTGGTGATCACCAGCTATAAAAGACTGTAAGTTTCAGGTCAGTCTGTTTTGAAACTGAAATTGGAAATAAACCTGGAAATATTTTCTTGCACTGGAATAATAAAATGAATTGTACTGAAAATCTCACTGGTTTTATTCTACAGTGGGGGAAGGTAAAGAAGGGAAGATTAAAAATGAGGTCTATATAATGAAGAAGCTCATAGTGTGTATTATAGATGTTGTCAAAGCAGTTCTTAAATTATGTCATTTAAGTGGAGTTACAGTCTGTGCCCTACGTGCTTACAATTTTTTTTGGTAAAATGTTTATATAAAGCTGCACATGTTGAATTTACTCTTTTCCTTATCTGTATGTGTTCCTGCTTTAAACATTGTTACCAAAATACTGAGCATGTTAAGAGTTATTTGTAGACAGTTGCCATAGGTTAGAACACAGTTGTGTATTTATATGGACTTCAGAGCCATGGTGTGAGCTGCGGTGTAATATATAACATTTTCCAAAGCACTGGATTTTTTTCTGTTTACCATGTTTTATTAAGAACATGAGAGGAGGATGTATGAGGAAATAGTTGCCCTCCTACAAGAAAGTGAGCAAGGAAGCAAACTAGAGCAAGCAAGGAAGATGGCACTGGAAGAGGAAGTCAAGGTGGCATTTAAAAAATGCTTAGTAGGAGCCAGAGTCCTCCTGTGGTTTTACCAGTTGATTTTTTTTTTTAAACCAGCATTCTTGAGATAAAATTCACATACAATTCATCCATTTAAAGTGCACACTATTTTAGTATATTCACAGGGTTGTGCCACCATTACCACAATCTATTTTCAGAACATTTTCACCTGCCTTAAGAGAAACCCTGTACCGATTAGCCATCGCTGCACTCCCCTCTCCTCAGCACTTGACAGCCAGTAACTTGCTTTCTGTCTCTGGATTTGCCTGTCCTGGACATTTCATATATAAACAGAATCATAAAATACGTGGTCTTTTGTGACTGGCTTCTTCTCAAGGTTCATCAGTTGTAACGTGTATCAGTACTTCATTCCTTATTTTTTTGCTGAGTAATACTCCGTTGTATGGATATACCCTCTTCATCCACTCATCAGTGGCTGGACGTTTGGGTTGTTTCCACCTTTTGACTATTATGAATAATGCTGCTATGACCATTCATACACAGGTGTGTGTTCAGTTCTCTTGGGTATAGACCTAGGAGTAAAGTGCTAGATCATGTGGCAGCTGTGTTTTACATTTTAAGGAACCGCCAAACTTCTCCAAAGCACCTGCAGTGTTTTACATACCCATCAGCAATGCATGAGGGCTCCGATTCCCCCACATTCTTGTCAGCTCTTGTTACTGTCTCTTTCTCGTTGTAGTCATGCTGCTCAGTGTGAAGTGGTATCTCACTGTGGTTTTGATTTGCGTTTTCCTAGTGACTAGTGATGTTGAGCATGTTTTCATGTGTTTATCAGCCATTTGTATATCTGGAGAAATGTCTTCAATTCTTTTCCCCATTTAAAAATCAGATTGTCTTTTTATTGTAGGAGTTTTTAAATCCTCTGATTACGTCTCGTCAGATACGTAATTTGCAAATATTTTCTCCCATTGTCTGGGTTGTCTTTTTCACTTTCTTGATGGTGTTGTTTACAGCACAAGTGCTTTAGATTTTCATGAAGTCCTCTTTATCTGTTTTTTTCTTTTGTTGCAAAACATTGGTTTTTGAACTGCTTCTTAACATCCCTGAAGGGCCACTGAAGTGAGGGCCCAAGACACCCAATGGGCAGGGCTTTGCCTGCATCTCCTGCTCCCCGACCTGTCTCTCCCCCAGCGAATGTGGCCTATGTGTTTGGCACAGGTGCAGAGGGGCCCGATGGGGGAGGCTGAGGCTCTGGAGTCAGCTGGAGGTGAACTTTCCACTGAAGAACTGAGCAATCTAGGGAATCTTTCTCAAAATAGCATCCTCAATTGTTTCAACTGCTCACGATACCATCCTTGGTTAAGTATGAAGTAACTCCTGGATAGAGCAGCTTATAAATGTCATGTACCACTTTTTAGCAAGACATAGATCAATATCTTAGGTATACGATGATGCTAATGTGGATAAAGGGCAGATAAATAATTAGGTGGAGGATGGTGGTTTATGCATCACGGATTTATGTTACTTTTTGATTAAACAGCAAATGAACTAGATTTGTTGGGATGACCCAGCTTTTTCTATCATTTGAGGTGGCATTTAGCATTTGATAAAATAACAGTCGTACTTTTGGACCTTTTAATAGCCAGAACCCTTGAGGTTGTTCAACCTCAAGGTTATGTTTCTATAAAGGAAATTCCCACTGCAAAAGGCAGTATCAACATAGCCCAAACCCTTTACTTACCTTTTAAGAAAACCCTAGGGTGAATCGAAAACACAGCTGAGAGATTTATTAAAATTCCCTCTCCTGCCCATTTTCCTAACAGCTCTCTCTGCCCAAACCCTCACTGAGCCTTGTTCAGGAGCCTCTGCCTCCACAAAACTTTCTCCTCTTGTCTCGCCTTTTCTGCTGGACTGGTCATCGGGGGTCGGGGAGACTGAACATCTCTACACATGCCTGTGGTACTACCTAAAGTGCTAATGCAATGTCTAACATTTATAGTATGCAGTAGGTTATATCTTGAAATTATAGAAAATGAATAAGGCAGTGGGGGAAGCATGAGAAAAATAACAATAAGAACATTATTCCACCACCTCCAATACCCCTGTTAAGATTTTGATGTATTTCTAAGTTTTCCTCCATGTATGAACTATCTTGTACATTTCTAAGGCAAAAAATACAGGATTATACTATTTAAATTAAAAAAAAAATTTCTGCAGTGGTTTTGCAACTTCTAAGTTTTAGTTTGGTTGGTTGGTTTTTTTGTTGTCGTTTTACTTTCATAATTTTTCTGTAATTTGCTGTAATTCGTTCCTGCTGGAGGGAGAGAAGATTTCTTTTCTTCTTGGATAGCAGTATGATCTGGGTCTGAGACTCATAAATATTTGACTTCTAATCCCTGGTCTCCTGTTAACTCTGTGACCTAAGTCACATTCTCACAGTTTTACTGGAAAAGGAGAAGTTATTTCTGGTCAACTTGGAACTGCATTCAGTCTCAAACCCAGATTCCTCTAGGGAAACTGGACTCATGCTGAAAGATATCAGCATTCTGGCATCCCCTAGTGGCCACCTGAATATTCCACGAACCGTGATCTTTGTAAACTGTACACTGGGAGGTACTGTTGCATGTGGAGCCAGGATACTCAGAGCCATCCCATTAGAGACCACCATTCACCTTGTTCTCCTACCTTCCTGCTTTTCTTTGGTGTGTCGCATTTCCCCGTTTTGATTTATTTAATATTCATCTCATTTTAGAATATAGAAAGGAAAATCAGTTTTTATGGAAGACACTTTTAAAAGTGTTAATTCCCATTAGTTGCACATTTCATGGGGCAGCCACTGACTGTGTTCCATGTGTTTGCCCCACATACAATATTGAGCACAGAGTAAGTGTTCAACGAATGACTAGTAGGTGACAAATTCCAGCATTTGAAATATATTTTTTAAACTTCTGATGTGAGGCTATTTAAATTGAAGTCTGAAGGATGAAATCAGTCTGCTTGAAAGTCTGATCAGTTGGATCCATAAGTACTTGTTAAATGAATAAAGAAATAATAATATATAATTGGAGTTTTCCATAAATGTGTGTCTGTGAATACTGCTTTATCCTTTCAATATTATGTTGTGCTCACTTTCCCATTTGTTAAAAATTCTTCAAAAATGTGATTTTTAATGGCTGCAAACATTTCATCATATAGCTAGATCATATTTTCTTTCACTATGTAGATTGTTCAAAATTTTTGCTATTATAACAGAAGCTGAAATGAACATCTTCAGACTACTAGTACCCATTAAGATTTGAGTCTCCAGTTACAGAGAATTACTTGAAGTCACCCAATTATTCTAGTCCTCCTATAATAGTGCTTGTAGTAGGCTTTTAGCCTTAAACCCTCAATATTGAGCAATTGCTTTATATGAGAAGGAAAGTCACTTTTCTCCTTACTTAAAAAAAATTCAAAATATGTATCATGCTGATGACTTTCAATCCTGCTTGAGTTCAATACAAAGTTTAGGCACAAGGGGGAGACCCTTTAGCATAGCAAAGTGGCTGGATTTTTCTTCTGTGCTGTTTAGTACGGCAATTTCAGCAAGGAAAACTGGCAGAGTATAATTTTCATTGTTGACCACACATTCTTGTGGTTTCAACTTTAAAAATCATTATACTGGAGCTAGGATTGGGGCTTCTAACCATGGTAAAAGGCAGAAAGTCAATGACAACAAAATTGTGTCATTCCTTTCTTGGCTGAAATGTATCTGTACTGTTTGTAACAAAATGTTACAGCAGTTTATCATAGAAGTATATCAAAATAGGTGAATTTGAAAGTACAATTCAGGAAAAGTGGAAAAAAGAAATAGAATTTTGTTAATAATGTAGAAAAGTCATACTAGGAAAAAGTGTAAGAAAATAAAAATAATTGCTTTCCATTCACTTAACCTTTGCTTGATGAAGCGAAATTAAACTTGTTTTGTTAATTACAACAGCAAATTAAGTTTTACCATGATGGAGAAAATTTGAAGGACCTTATATTCCAATTGTATCTTACATTTAAGAAGACACAAATGAGGTATGTCTCCAATGCACAGTCTGCAACTGTGTCCAAGGGGTTCAGCGGATAGAATTCAGGTGGCCTTTAAACTTGCGTGGGAAAAAAATTTCATCTCTATTTTCATTAGTCTGTAATTGAAATGTAGTATTTCCTTCAATGTGGAACATGGACCATAAACCTCAGCAATATTAGCAGCACCTGCACCTCTGTCACCCCCAAAATCACAGATATTTTCATATGACATTACAGCTGCTTCAGCTATCCTGAATTACTGTTTCATCATTACATCGGAAATTTAGAGACTTTCCTTGGATAAGCTCATGCCACAGAAACAGTCAAGAAACAGTCAAACAGTCAAACATGCCACAGAAACAGTCAACAGCTCTTATTTTTCTCCTTTTCCTTCAATTTTCTTTCTTTTTCACAAAGTTGGTGAAAGGCATGACTGGGTTTATTTTTATGATTTAAAAAAATTTTTTTGAGGCGAAGAAGAGATACAGTGTACTGTATTTTTTCTTCCCATCTCAAACTTCACTTAATGTAATTCCTCTATTGTCCAGCTTGGTTCCTCCCAAGGGTCCTTAGAAAGAAAGAAAAGATTTCACACGTGCACATGGATTGAGTCTTCCTTAACCTATCACTAGGAGGTTTTTTTGTGTGTTTGTTTTTGTTTTTTAAATAAAAAGAAATGAAAAAGTATTTGAAATTTTTTTTTATTTAGAACTCCTTCTCTTAAAATATTTTAAAGATTCTAAAACTCAGAAATCAGAAAGGGCAGCTTAAAATATAAAGCAAGGAGCAAAATTCAACAAAAATTTCTTTCACATATATTGTCAATTTTTATGATAGTTACTGACAATTATGCATATTATAGATGCATTATAATCAGAATAGATACCTCTTATGTAGCACTATATTCCAGGCACAGCATTAAGTGCTTTATTCAAACCGTGGCATGATAGTGGGGAGGATACAGCTCAGTGGTAGAGTGCTTGCTTAATATGGACGAGGTCCTGGGCTCAATCCCCAGTACCTCCATTAATAACAACTGAATAAATAAACCTAATTACCCCACCCCTGACTAAAATAAAACATTTAAAAAAATGTGGCATGATATCTTCATAAAAATCCTGGAAGCAGCTATTTGTGATCTACTGGATTCAAATTATGACTTTTATTTGAAGTTACTCTGCCTTTACCATAATTTGTAACCATGTAATTAAATTCTTTTTTAAAATAAGTAAATACAGTATCAAGGGAAATTTGAGCCATGAGATTATGTGGATCATCAGCCATATGTTGAAGTCTCAGTAGAAAGAAAAAAAAGCCCAACTAAATATCAATTACATGTTTTAAAACAATGATCTAGAATGGGGGTGGGTGGGAATGGGTTTGTTTTTCTGTATCATTACATTTTGTATCATTTGGGCACTTAGGAATTTGTGGAATTTCACAGTAGGCTGAACACCGCACTAAGGAAGTCTTCTCTAACTTTGGTGTAGTGCGCTGAGCATCAGCAAACCCAGTTATGAAGAGGAAGCCTCTCATGTTTCAGGCCACCAACCAGCTGAAAACCAGTGGGTAGTTATTTTGAAGGGAAATTGTTCTTGTGACCAGATGGAAGTGATTTTGGTGAGAATGAACTGGCTCACTCTTCTAACCAAAGGGATGATATAAAAGTTGTTTTGCTATTTTGGTGAAATCCAAAATCTGCTCATACAAACTATTTCAATTCTTGCCTCATCTTTGATAGCATTACTGATAAGTTGTTTAAAATTAAATGAGGTGCAATTTTATATTAATCTGTAAAAGTACGCCTTAATTTTACGTTTCTGTTGCCTTTCTGGTCAGTTCCCATATGGAATGTGATTTGAACTGCTGAAATCCCAGTAATGATGGTTTTAGAGAAGAGCCATCAACTACCATTACTGAGGTGGGTTCTTGTTCAAAGAGTTGATAACTCGGGCAAGGAATCTGAATTCCAGTAAGCCCTGTTACTAATTAACTATGTAATTTTTAGCTAGGCATTCAATTATTCTGTTACTTAATGTTCTTGTAGATAAGCAGTAAACTTGCTTTTAGCTCTATCTATAATTTTATGATTTAATTATCTGTGATTTCCGCCATGCATCAAGACAGATTAATCCTATTTACCTTTCTTGCACAAAAGTTGGCGTTTTACCTTTGTGGAAAATTCTACTTCCTTTTCCCTACTTATTTATGTCATTTTTTCTTTGTGGAAAACTATTTTTTTCTTTCTGTTAATCTCTGTTTAACCCATGGAAGGTTTGGTTAATTTCTCTTCTGATCTTTGTCTATAAGATGGTGATTCCCGCCACCATATTGGGCAGGTTGATGGTATCTGTTGTACGTGACAAAGTGCTTTTGCAAGCTTAACCATTCTGGAAATTTTAAATAGTTTCTATAAGATAAATTATGAGGATATAATTAAATATATGAGTAAGAATGGAAGGCTTTGATTCATTTTCAGTTAAAAGAATTGATTGAAAATATTCTACACTATAGACTATTGATACTGTAGACAGAAATTCTTTGTGGAATGGAGGAATAATTTATTATATTGAGAAGTCTGGCTTAGCAACAAAACTCCAAGGGTCAAACTGAAGCTGACACTGTTGAATGACTATACAACGGACCTTTTCCCTTCTGTTTTCCTGGCACAGCCACCATCTTGTTTGAACATCCTTCTCTGTGTTGGTACCACTCCCTTTTCCAATGATTACTTTGAAAAGGGGCTTATGAAGGAGATATCTCTCTTCTTCCTCTGGAGATTTTTGTGTTTGGAATGATGCCATGTTTGCTTCATTTTACATACAAGATATAAAACTTTGAGAGAATAAGAAACTTGCCAAGGGTAGCAACTGACAGAACCTGCCTTTGAACAAGGTAAAAGGGCCCAAACCCATAGTTTTTGTCACCACCTACATTGCTTCCCGTAATAATAATCCTCTATGATACATTTTGCAAAGACTTTATTTATACCTTACAAAAGAGTTCACATACTGTGTCACGTAATCACAAGAGCACTATGAGACAGATTATTACTACATTAACTTGATTCAAGGGCAAAAGAAGTTCAACAAGGTTCACACAGCTAGTAAGTGGCTGGATTGGGGCTTGAACCTAAAGGCTTCCAAGCCTTCTGCCCTTTATTTGGTCACATAAATTCTTCAGGAGAAATAGATCTCTCAGAGATCTGAAATGTCTATCTAAAAAGTTAGACTTTGTTCTGTTGGCCACTGATTCTCAACCTGTGCTTCCAGGAGCTCTTGGGGTTCTGTGGAGGTACTTTGGGGTTTGGGGTGGTGCGTAAGAAGGGAGCCATGAGGAGGCCCTTTAGTGGGATTCTAGCACCCCACTCTTTGTCAACTAAGTGAAGCAGGGAAATCTCCAAATTGGTCTGTTCTGCATGCTGAGCTCTTGAAAAAGAGTCCGATTGAACAAAGATTCATTGTCTAAAAGAAGAAAGGTTTGGAAGCCACTGTGATAGGTAATAGGGAACCACTGAAAGTTTCTGAGGAGGGAAGTGGCAAAAGTCATGTGTGAGAAAGATCAATCTGGCATTTTGTTGCAGAAAACTTTCAATGGGGAGAGTCTGTAGAGAGAGACTTAGAAAGGAGGGGATAGAAACAGGAGAGATACAACAGAAGTTACTGGCGAGGTCGGAGGAGGGCAGGAAAGTCAGAGCAAGATGTGGGAACTGCAAAAACTTAATTTTTCTGCATCTTAGAGTCCAGAGGATTAAAAAACCTTTCCCCACATATTTATATATTTATTTTAAAATTTTATTTTAAACATTATCAGATGGTAAACTTAACTTTCTTTCCTTTGGAGTACAGTTCTATGAATTTCAGCACATGAGTAAACTCGTGACCACCACCACCATCAGGGCACAGAACACTTGCATTTCTACCCCCTCCGCTAAACCTTCCTCGTGTTATTCCTTTAGAGTCCCTCTACCCCCACCCGTAACTCCTGGCCCCACCGATCTTCTTTGTCCTTGGAGTTTTGTCCTTTTGCGAATGTTACATAAATGGAAACATACAATGCGAAACTTTCAAGGTTGGCTTCTTTAGCCAGTGTAATGCCTTTGAGGTTCATGCACGTTGCTGTGAGCCGCAACATCCAGGAGACTGAGATGAGAAATAAGTCTGCAAAAGGGAGATGTGGCTTGATCATGTTGGGGCCTGAACGTTTCTGAGCTGGAAAGAGTAATCATTAGGTACTAATACTCTCCGAGGGAATTCATTCATTTATTCGCTTATAGAATTGAAATCTCTGGAGCAACAAATAGGTGCTACATTTTGCTTTGAGCAAAATAAAGATCCCACCCTCAAGGGGCTTACAATTTAAGTGAGGGGAAGCACGCAAACCCACGTGTGACTTCACATCAGGAAGGCACACGCTCTGGGGAGCGGCGTTGAAGCGAGAGAGGCTTTTTTTGGACGGCGTGGTCAGGGACAGCCACTTGAACAGGCTAGATCTCAACTTGGACCTGAATAAAATACATCAGCAAGCCACTAGCCAGCCATCAGGAAGTGAGAGATACAGGTGTAGGGAAATGTGAGGAGTATGAGGGGCCTGGGGTGGGAATGTGCTGGCCACGTTTGAGGAAGAGCCAGGAGGTACAAAGGGTGAAGCTGGGAGCGTGGAGCTGAGGCCAGTCCTGCAGGGTCTTAGGGGCCATTGAAAGACCTTTGGATTTTTATTCAAAGTGTGATGGGCAGCCATTGGAGGGTTTCCAGCAAGAGTGACTTGCTCAGATATACATTCTGTAAAGGCCACTTGTGCTGCTGGACAGAGTATAGATTTTTTTTTTCTTTAACTTCATTTTTAAATTTTTTAGGGGGGGGAGAGTATTTACTTACTTATACAGAGGTACTGGGGATTGAACCCAGGACCCTGTGCATGCTAAGCATATGCTCTACCATTGAGCTATATCCTCCCCAACCTGAGAATAAACTCTTAAAGGAATGCATGCAAGATGGGTTGGGAGAGTGGGGACAGATGAGGCAAAGTAGTCATGTCATGTGGGCCTGAACGAGGCTGATGGTAGAGAAAAATGGAAGAAAGATGAGTGCAAAGAAATATTTTAGAGGAAAATGGAGTTTATTGTCTTAAGAATTTGCGTAAGTTGAAAATTTAAATTTCCAAAAATGCAGATACACTGGAAGATGATAATGAGACCATTATAAGTTCTAAGGGAAACTCCGGATGCTTGGTGTGGCTAAAACTAATATTTTGTGATGGAATTAACGTAAACATTGGCTTTCAAACTGTCCTCCTAAGAGCCTCTGGGGTTTTGTTAAAGTATTTCCATGGGTACTAGGAGCAGTTTGGAGCTGGAGCTACATTTTTAACTCCCATTTTAACTCCCAGCAGCGCCAAGATGACCTGTTTTATAGATTTACTTCCCTGTAAAATTTCACTGGAGTGATGTGAGACATAGGGGAAAAAAAAAAAAAAAAAAAGGAATGAGGTTACTTGGTGGGAAACCAGACACTCAAAGCTTCTTATTCAATGAATGGAGAGTCTCAGTCTTCCCCGCAGGCAGAAGCTCTTCTGGCCCCACCGCATTGGTGGGAGTGGGGTGGGGGAGCAGGAGGGCACAGCTGATTGTATTACAGATCTGACCCAGTTAAAAAAATATTTTTCCCCTCAATTTTCTCTCTCCACGTTTTCTTCTAACTATATGTACATTTAGCATTTTAATTTTACTTGCTCTTCAAATGTTTTATTTTTTTACTTAGAATATTTTTTCTTTTTGGGGGGGAGGTAATTAGGTTTTAGTTAATTAATTTATTTTAATGGAGGTACTAGGATTGAACCCAGATCTTGTGCATGCTGAGCAGGTACTTTACCACTGGGGTATACCCTCTCCACCCCCAGTTTCTTTAAATTTTATTATTTTATTTTTCTTGAAGTATAGTTGATTTACTGTGTTTCAGATATACAGCAAAGTGATTCAGTTCTACACATATATACATTTTACTTTCAAAAGTGGAAGTGAATTTGTAATATATCTCCTTTAATAATTTGTAGCATTTTCCAGCAAAATGCAACAGAATCATGTCTTGCTTTCGTTTTCTTTGTTTTAAAAAACAATACATTCTGCTAGTTGTTATAACAGATAAACACCCAAAGCTCAGTGGCTTAACAAATGGAAATTCCAATTAATCGGAATGTGTGTGGGAAGCAATGGGGTTATCTGCTGTATGCTGACATTCAGGGACCCAGGCTCTGCCACCTTCAATACTTCGGAGGTCATCCTGGAATCAGGATCTAGCCAGCAGACAGAGGAGGAGAGCGCATACAGACTCACACAGGGCAATTTTATGGGCCAAACCAGAGAGTGATACACTTTACTTTTGCCCACATACCAAAGGCCAGAATTCAAGGTCACACCTAACCAGGTTTAGCGAACAGCTAACCAGTCTGACACATACATGATTGGGATATAAAGATTGGAAAACATCAGCCTGAATCCTCAATTTATGTTTTTGCCTTGGGGCAAGCTAAGCTGAATTTATGTCTGAGTTCCTGTGACTTTGGGTGAAGACTGAAATGTGTAAGATCTGATTCAGAAAGTTTGTTTACATGTAGGCTGTGAAATGGCTGCCCCTGAAGCGTGATGTGCTCAGGAATTAGGATAATCCTTACTTCTGTTCATTGTCTCTTTCAGAGTTCCGGTAAGTTTCACTTCCCTAGCGAAGCCCCTCCCAGCCTGTCATCAGGTACTTTTATAACTCCAGTGACGACTTACCATGTTTGCCATATTGCTAGGGGACTAATTGCTTTGTGGCCGTGCTTTATGGTTTTTGTCTTTTCTGCACCTTATCATTCCTTGTTAATAGGAAAGTCCTCAAGGTTAGATACCTTTTACTCTTTTGAACTCACTGATCACTGCTCTGTATCAAGCAGGTATTAGGTAATTGTGGCTGATCTAGCAAATGAAATGAAGGTGGTTTACAGTCATAAATCAGTATTTTGTGTATCAATGATGAAACTTTTGGGAACCACCTCAAGAGACATCTAACCCTGGGGAGGCTGAGGGATTAATTTCTTTAAAAAATGATTAGCCAAACATTCGGCTTCCTGGAACTTGCTCTCTTCTCTTTCTCTTTTATTAGAGGACATTTTATAGACCAAGGAAATTTATGACCAGTAATGCAAGCTTATAAAGAGGGTATTTTAATTGAGGTCAAATCTGTGAATCAGCAGACGATTAAAATCTCTTTCCAAAAATTAGACTAATTTATTTTTATGATGTTGTTGAAAGGAGTAGATGAAGATTACTTTATATGTATGTATAAGGTTGGCTAAATCGAATTGGTAACAAAATCTAGCCTGGTCTGAATCAGAAAAATCATCGAAATGTTTTTGAATACTTTTGTGAAAGCGTCAGCAGGAAGTTAGAATCCATGTTGGAAAAGCAGAGCATGTGAAGAGCAATCTTCTCCCTCAACTTTTACAAACTTTTTATTAACAAGAATTATTTGTTGCTTTTTGAAAGAAAGTTGGCATAATTTTAAAAGAAACCCAAAGCATGTGTAAAATGGGGTCAGAAAAATCCCACACTCCCCTACCCAAAGCCATAAGATTTTCCAAAATAATGAAGACACTTTAAAGATCCAGAAGAGGCTGGGGTTTCGCTTAATTTAGAAACCACATTTGCTTTTGAAAGTTGATGTTTAATGGACCATTTGTTTGGCAAGTTATCGTATTTTTTGGTGGAATGTTTGACATCGGTCCTTCAAGAACTTCAACTTGTGGGAGCAAACAGAACCCAGAGAGCTGCATTCATGCTTTCATCGCTGTCTTAGAGTGATCCTGACTAAACGTTCCTGTGACTTCAGGGCCCCGTTGTTTTCTACACATGACACATCCTGTGGATGGATGAGGATCCCGAGGGAAGGCAAATTCCCTAGGGAGGACTTTGTGGCCATGGGCTTGCAGGCTGTGAGGGTAGAATTCTGTTCTTTAAAAACTTGAAATCCTATTTACGAATTTAGATGAGAAATAAAGCTATGAAATGGACAAGACATTAACATTGGAGATTCACTATCTTTTCTCCTAAGCTTTCACTGTTCATTAACCTCTCTTGTGGTTACCGTATTCTTCTTTTTACCTGTGACTATATTCAGTTAAGTTACAGTCTTGTCTTGGCTGGGGAAATAGTGTCTTTATAAGGTGTTTTGTGAATTTCTGCTTTGGTTTAATCAAACGACGCCCATTGATTTCCAAATTCTTGAAGATGAGGTACTTCTACCTACAACGGCTTTCTAAGACTCTCATTTTCCAACAGTAAAGAAAATGCTTTAAGAATTTGTTCTTATATCTGCGTAGTTAAAAAAAATTTTAAGCCTATGAGCTTCCAAAGTTCTGAGTAATTTAGTATAAGACTACACCCTTTGCTTTTCTAGTCCTTTTTTTTTGCATTGTCTTGTGGGGAAATTTTCTACTCTGTGTTTTTAAAGTACTGATGCTAATAGCAGAAATTAACAACAATGTGGTAAACTGACTATACTTCAATAAAAAAAAAATGCTAATAGCTAACTCTTCTTGTGTATGTTGTCCCAATTTCTGTTCTAAGCACTACATGCATTAACTCATGTAATCCTCACAACAACCCCATGGGTTAAGTACTGTTATTACCTCTATATTGCAGATGAGGAAATAGGCCTAGGGAGGTGGAGAAACTTGCCCAAGATCACAAGGCTAGGAAGTGGGGGAGTCAGGATTTCATTCCAGGCAGCCTGGCTCCAGCGTCCGTCCACTTAACCACTGTTTGAAGGCCTCCAAGTCCAGAGATAAATTCAAGGACTTTTAGTATTTTTTTTAAAAGGACAGGATCTCTCACACAAATTTATGCTTTACTGGTGCCTTTCCCCCCCATATATACGGTAAGAGCTAGATCTCATTTATACTCTGATTTCAATTAAGGGTATATCGACTGATTACCAACTTTGTTAAAGCAGGGGAAATGCTTGACCCTGCAGCAGTTTCCCTGGGTAATCTACAACTTCCAGCTACCAAGAAGGAGGGCTGGCTTTTGTCTGCGAGAAATCTGCCAACTACACGATCAGTTCTAATTTTTCAGTAATACATCTGCTGAAGTGATGCAGTAGTGGTATTCTCTTAGCATCGTAAATCTCTCTTTGAAAGATAATATTGCTACATTAACAACCCAAAATGTCGTTGTAAGCACCATTGCTTCCTTTTTCTTCAAAGAATTTCATAATCCCTTTGACGCTTTCAAGGGTATTATGCACAATGAATTTTTATTCCTACTTTTTTTTTTTTGCTGATAACACTAATTTTATTTTTAAAATCATACCAAATGAACAGAGAGAAAATGCATTTAAAAGTTACATTTTTTTGAAGTAACATTTGGCTTGCTTTTTGAATACATGATAAATGCTGCAAGTCTTTGAACTCATTTTTATTCTTCACTTCATATTTTTCATCCCCAAAGAGTTTAAAATATAGGTAGAATAAAAATACTATAAGAGAGAAATAAAGAACAAGGATTCACAGATTTTTTAAAAAATCATTTCACCATGTGTGATAAATTTCCAAAACTTTGTACCTATAGAGTGTTTTGGAAAATCTTTTTTTATTTCAGGTGGGTACTTTTTAAACAAGAATATATAATTTAAAAAAAAATTCATGGTTATATACCTTGACTGGCAGGAAGTACATTTGGCTTATCCCATTTAATTATTGTATTATTGAATATGAGTTATTTAATGGCAGTTATCATCATAAAAACACTTGCAGATTTAAACTGGGAACTCAGAGATACCATTCTGAATGAAACACAAGCAACAGCTGATTCAAACTGCAATGTGTGTGTCAAACTTAATCAGTGACTGATTCCATGGAATACAGTATATTATTGTTATTCACAGTAGTTATATTATTTTTCTAAAAATTTTTCTAATTTAATTTTTTTAAATGTATTTTTATCAATGTATGGTTAATTTACAATGTGTTAGTTTCAGGAGTACAGCAAAGTGATTCAGTCATACATATACATACATATTCTTTTTCAGATTCTTTTCTTATAGATTATTGCAAGCTATTGGCTATAGTTCTCTGTGCTATACAGTAGGGCCTTATTATAGGAGTTACTTTCTATAAAGTTGCTTTACACTGAATTAGCAAATACTGAACCACTGTTCCCAGGGGAAAAAACAAGCTTAGGTTCCTGTGAGCCTTTGTTCATAGCATCTTCATTAACTGATTAATATATAACTTTGTTTTATGTGTATTTCTGTTTGGAGACACTGTTTAATATATAGTGTTGACTCATTAATACTGAACTCACGGGAACTCTATTCAGTGTCTTATAATAACCTATATTGGAAAAGAATCTGAAAAAGAATAGAAAGATATATATATATAGATAGATAGATAGATAGATATATACACACACATATATACACATATATATATATCTGAAACACTTTGCTGTACACTGAAACTGATGCAACATTGTAAATCAACTATACTTCAATAAAAAAACAAAACACAAACAAACCAAAAAAAATTGAACTCACGGCCAGCAGCACTCTAACTCATGCCTAAATAAGACTTACCTAATATGCTGTTTCCTCTGTAAGGCACATCACAGCTCTGTTGGCTTAGGAACACTAGACAGCACTTCAGCATTAAGCCTGGGGGCCATTTAAAATAGCAAAATCACCCCTCACCCTAAAAAGCACAAAAATGCAAAGAAAAAAAAGGCACTAAATAGACCACAAACAGGACACGTGTTTACAGTCTGAGAGCTGAAACAAGAAGGCAGAGTGTTTCCTCTTTTGATCTCAGCTGGGAACGTGCACATTGGTTGACTCAAATTTTTCACCAATCCATGCATATCTGTGAATGACCAAGAAAGCCCCAAGAGTATTGATTTTGGGGTTGCAAATAAATTTTAGTGAGTAGGTGAATTCATAAATATGGAGGCTTGACAAGATATATACTGATCATTGTGTCAGAAAAATGGTTTCTTACGTAGATACCCAAGTTATTTTATGTATCATTCAGTTTTTAAACCTACTCCTCCGTCATAGATCAAAGTCCCTGGTATATTTCCGATCTAAGACACATTACTTCAACTTCTATCAGTTGAAAAAATGTCATAAAAATATACAAATCACCCATCTTCAAAATCAACAAAAATGTTAATAAAATACAAAGAAATTTCAAAATAGCAAATATGTCTCTACTTTGAACAGTGTTCCTTCATATGGGGTGCCCTTGTGCAGTACACAACCTGACCAATCATACACGGCAGCCTGGACTGTAGCATAGGTTACATTGGGGAAACACAGTAGGCAGAATGGATGGATTCAGCTTTTCAAAATTTAATTTAAATTTAAAAATATTTTTTTTATTGGAGTGCAGTTGATTTACAATGTTATATTAATTTCAGGTGTACAGCAAAGTGATTCAGTTACACATATACATGTATTATATATTCTTTTTCAGATTCTTTTCCATGGTTTCAACTTTTAAGAAATACTGACTGCTAGAGAACATTAATTACAAAAAGCAGAGAATTTGGAGGCAGAGAAACCTCACTTGAAATACCTGTACTGCCATTTATGCCATGTGCATGTGAGCAAGTTCCCTCTCTAAACTTTAGTTTTTACATCTATAATAAGAGAATAATAATTCCCACTCCAGAGGATTTGATTTTAGGAGGAAAAATAATAAACCAATGACAATTGTTTTGAAAAAGAGGCATATGATTTTAAGACTCTCCCTCTTTTCCTAGAAACAGTGAAGTTTCCTTTAAGTTTTAGACCAGGGGAATAATCTGATCAGATTTAGGCTTTAGAAAAATAATTCTTGTATTGGTTTAAAAATGGACTAGAAGCAGACTGATATAAAAGCCCAGGTTTAAAAACACACACACACACACACACAAAGATCCTTAAAAACCTAGTCTAAGACAATCAATAGCAAGAATAGAGAAAGAAGATCTAGACTGAAGAGTTAGATTTCTGAAACTGAATTGTGCAGTTGAAGACGTTATCCTTTCTGGAACCCCATTTCTTAGCTGGGGTACCCCAACAGCTGCTGTAAGTGTTGCTGTAAAAGGCTGTTGCTTTCTCTGGAGACTTATCCTCCTGCCAATGGCCGACTGACAGGATACTTGGGTGGGAATGGGGCGGGGGACGGAGCAGGTACAACGAGCCAGCCCCCTGGCATCAAAGTGGGAAGTTTTAGTTTCCAGGCTTGGCCACACGCCTGGTAGCTTGTTCTCCTGCCATTCCCTGTTTTCCTCATCGCCTTGTCCTTGGAGCACTCCTCAGTAAACCACTTCCTTAAGAATCCTGACTCCTGGCTCCTCCTGGGGAACTCCAAAGGGAAAGGACTTTAGGAAAAGACCCATAGCTGCAGGGGTGTGTGGAGAACAGAGGAGTCAAAGAAGACCCTTAGGGCTCTTGCTTCATCCCAGGCTTTCCCTAGTCATCCTGACTGGTTGACAGAACACTTTTCCTATAAAGAGATGCCAGATGAGTGGGTTCTTCTGACTGTCTCCAGGAAGTTCACTCTCCCTTTGGGACAGAAAAATATTAACGAAGATGACCCGATTAATCCTTCCAAATTTTCCCCAAAATATTAAACTATCTTAAACTTGTAGTTTTACAACTGAAAGATATCTTCAGTAAGGCCACGAAGGGTAGTATGATGTACAGCAAACCTCCTTGGTCAGTTGAGGAAATATAAATTAAAATTGAATTAAAATATGTTGAATTTAAACTTATATAAAAATCATTGAGTCTGGAAAATATATATTTATCATGAGTGTTTTTCAGAACCTGTATTTACCCACCTAAAAATTTTTTTAAAGTATTTCAAATTTTTGATAAGAATTTTACTTTTTTTTTTATTAAAAAGAGCATTCTGTGATGTTCTTAAATGATAAAAAACCCTGAAGGTCCTTGAATTGGTTATTTTTTATAAAGTGAGTTCTTAGCGGTTTCTAAGTTTAGCCAATTGTAAAGTTATAAAATAGATCATATTTATTTTGGGTATAAAATATATTGTAAACAGTAATATGTATCAGGAAAAGAAAATGAGTTTAAAAAATAAATAATATGAAAATTTATAAGATCTTTGGAAGTGACGTTGACAGACTATTTTTCAACTAGTTGTGTTGCCTTAATAGAACAAATTAGAGATGGAGATTTGTTTTGGGATGAACTGATACAACTAAAATCATTGCTAAAGAAGGACTCATTTGTTAGATCAAATAGAAACCAGCAAAACAACTGAAGCTGGTCTAGGAAAGGGCTGAGAATGGTTTTAAAGACCTTCACGTGCCGAAGATAGAAGTCGGTTTCGGTGGTCTGTCACCAACGTACCTTGCATCCCATGACTAAAGTAGCTTTTTGCAGCGTTTCGCAACATTTCATTCGGTTGTTTAGGAAAATATTTAAGTTAAACACAGTTTCTGAAAATAATCTTTCGACAACTAAAATGTCGTAAGAGAGTTTTCAGCGACAGGTTTCTAAATATGTCGAAAGCCCTAAAAGTTGTTATCCTATTACAGATTTTTCCTATGAGAAACTTACATATTTGCAAGACAAACAGACAAGCACACAAACAAAAGGAAGAAACCAGAGAAATAAACTTACGGAGCCACAAGAAAGCTGCAAAATAAAAGCCCAAGTGCCAGAGAGATACAGATCATCATTGCTTCCCAGAGCTACTTATGAGGCATTTTTAATCTTGTCTCAGATATCATGTTTCGTTAACATATATCTCAGCGTGCCAGGTTTATAAACATATTGCAGAATAAAATTTAACATTTATAGAAGGGTGAGCTGGAAGTGCTGGTTTAGGCTTGCCTTTCCCCCACTATGAAGTGTTTGCCTTCCCTGATAGCAGCTTACACTAAATGTGACCCAAACCGAACTCCCTCTCCTCCTTTCTCCTCTGCTTTATCTCCTCGCTGCCTTTCAGGCTTCAGCACACATTCAGCCTGGCTGGGAAACTCAGACTCCAGTTGATTTCCCCCTCCAAATCCTCCCCCTCCTCACCATCACTGCTCCCATTGCCACTAATCCCGCTCTGGCCTGGCTTGTGACAGCCCCTTCTGCAGGCCTCCTCCCTACACCCCCCCAGCTCCTCCAACCTAACCTACCGTTGCCCTGTTAACTTCTTTTGGGTGCAGCCTTCGTAAAGTTGCTGTTTATTAAAAACTTGGCCAGCAGAAGAGTGTCTGTACGTTAGCTTGGCATCTAATTAAGAACATCCCTCTTCTCTAAAGAGGCAGATATATGAGATGCACTAGGTTACACAGCTGGCAGCTTCCTGACCCTGTTGTCATTATGGAGAAAAATAGAAGTCCATACTGAGGTATTACAAATCATAATATATTGCCCACATATGCAGTCTTGTGAGAAATCTGGGCTAGAACATGCTTTGTACATTTTTCCAACCTCCTCGCCCCACCTGCTTCAACTACCATCACACCCAGAGTTACCCCAACTGCCAGCCTACATATTCTGTCACCATAGTGCCAGCTTGGAGTCTCAAATTACAGTCCCTTCCAGGGTCCAACTCAGACTTATATCCAGACTCAGGGTCCTCCTCTCCTCTTTCAAAAGACACATCATCAGATGCTGCCTTGAAGAGTCACTTGGCTCGTGTCTTGACATTGCATTTCCATATTGTTCGAAGGCATCTGGGGAGGGGTCAGGCCAGGTACTTTTTCTGCTCCCACTTACCACAAAAGTGCATGGTTTTTACATAGAGAAAAATCTGTTTAACGCTGCTTAAAAATTTTTTTTATTGTATTTTTTTCCAGCTTTACTGAGGTATAATTGACACATAAAATTGTAAGATATTTAAAGTGGGCATAGTGGTGATTTGATACAGGTCTACATTGTGAAAGGATTCCTCTTATCTGGTTGATTAACACATCCATCACCAACACTGCTTTTTAAAGACTATTCGAATTCATATCTTTTGTTGTCATGAAGAAGTTACAGGCTTAACCAGAGAGACCAGAATTAGACTTTATAAAATTGAATTCTGAAACAACTGATGTAAAGCTAAAAGAGAAGGGACTTTCTCAGGTTGGTTCTCTTCCAGGTGCTTCAAGGTTTCACCAGCTTTTGTGTTTCCTTGGGCAGTGTCATTTCACCGAAAATTTGACAAGCGTGTAGTGATTCTACTGCAAGGAAAAACTGCGACTTGAACACATGTTTACTACAAACTATACTATTAATAGGAGATTCCTGAAAGTTTCAGTTTCCATTAAGGTTGCTTCAAATGAAAGCACTGAGGTGATTCTGGATTGGATGTATAGCAATATTACCGTAAAATCAAAAGCCATTGTCAAGGCCAAGAAGTCCTCAGAGACAATAACGGATGCAGGAAGGATGGCTGGATGGAATCTAAGAAAAGCTGCCATATGTCTGATTTTATTTAATTGTAGAAGAGCACACGGGTAGGTCTACCAAGGACTTTCAAGTGAGGAGAATGCAGGTCCCATTTTTAGGTTCTGCTACAACAATTGGGGCCTTAGGTTACTCACCTTCCTGTCTTACGGTCTGGGGTCTGATCCTCAGACTGCTACTGACCAGCTGCACGCTACTGGACAATTTATTTCATTTCCCTGGGATTGTTTCCTCATCTTAAAAATGGATTATTCTAATATGCATGCACTTCATCATCTCGTTTTAAGTAATGAGATCATAGTTGGAGAGTACTTAGGACAGCTCTTGAAGGAACACATGGGAGTGTTTTATAACTCGAAGCTATAGTTGTTACTAACACTAGTATTACTATTATTTATATTTCCGTGCAGGGTTGCTGATAAGGTTAAATGAAAGAACGCTCAGCAGGGCAGGCCACATGATTTGCGGATCCCAGTACAAAATAAAAATGTAGGGCCCTTTGCTCAAAAATCATTAAGAACTTCAAGACGGAGACAACAGGGCATTAAACCAGCGCGGGGCCCGTTTGAGCGCAGGGCCTGTACAACTGCACGAACTGCACCCCCAGCAAGCCGGCCACCGGCGCTGGAAGAAGCAGAAGCGCTGGCACACAGTCGGCGCTAAATAAATGCTCGTTCACCTCTGGGTAAGCACGCTCCGACAGCGCGCGCCGCCAGCACCGTTAGCACTGACCCCCTCGTTGTCACTTGTCCTGACCTGAGGACGAGACCCAGAATTGCGCTCCCGGTGGAGTCCCTCGGTGAAGCCCAACCACCAACCCCGCTGTCCCCAGTCCCTGTGGCCGGTGTCCGCCGCTCAGCCGGGCCTCGGCCTGGCGGGAACGCCCTCGGGAAGATCCGGGTCTGCCCGGCGGCCCCGGTCTCGTCTCGGAGGCCCCGATGGCTCGCAGCCCCGCCCAGCCTCCCGGCCCCGCGGGGGCCGCCAGCGTCCGGGCCCCGCCGCCTCGCCGCGGTGTTTGCCGGTTGCCCGAGGAGACGCGCGGCGCGCACCCGCCGGCTCCCGCGCCCGCCTCGCTCCCCGCCGCCCGCGGGTCCGAGCGCGCCGCGGGGCTCCGGCCGCCATGAGCTCTTCCGGCCCCCGGCACCTGCAGCCGCCCAGCCCCGCCGCCTTGGGCGCCTCGTCGCCCGCGCCCGAGGTACGGTCCCAGGTCCCAGCCCGCGGGGCGCGCGCGGGGCTGGCGCCACGGCCCCTCTGCGCCGCGCGAGCGCACTGGGGATGCTCGGCCCGCGTGGCGCGAGGCGCTCCCGATGGGCAAATTTTCCTCTCGGTCGCGTGGGTAGGTCGTAGGCGGAATGTCCCCGCCTTAGAAGGGGACTGGAATTGCCGGCGGCCGCTTAGCTTTAGGAAGTTGAGGGGGCAAGTCGTGAATTTGTGAAGTGCGGCCGGATTTGAGATTGTACCAGTTTGCTTCTCTTGGCCATTTAAACGGGTTAAAATTTAAAGACAGCGTGTCTGGCTTCTGTAGCGCCTTCTGAACTCCCAGCCCCCGGAGCAAATCTTGCTTAACGTTGAGCTTAACACTATTTAGCTACTAAGACGTGTTTCAGAGCAGTTTTTGTCAAACTCTGAGGTAGTAGGAATAACCAGTGTTGAGCAACGTCGCTGGCCTTTTCGTTGCTAATCACTCCAGAAACAACAATTAAGCTGTGGTTGCGTGCATTTACTCTTACTCCCAGGAGGCACTCAGGCACTGGGGACTCTCAGGCTCAGCTTGAGTCGAGTATTCGCTTCTGGACCTGGCACCACCAGGCATAGAGTATGTCGGGGTGGTTGCCAGAGACACGGAGGAATTCTGTTCAGCGGAACTGCTAACCTAAGAGGTGTCCTTAGCCCAGCCATGCCGACCACAGAAATCCCCGGGGCACACTCTTCGATTCAAAACAAGGGGTGGATTCTCCAGCAGGCTATGGGAATTATTCTAATATTCAGCAGCTTTGATGATTGCCTTACATCTGACCCAAGAGTGCCTTATATCTGCCCTATATTTAGATTTTTCTCAATCCTCGTATTTATGTGTAAAATTAGTACCGTCTTGTACAAATGCAATTAATTTTTCTTCCGTTTGACGTTTGCAAATATTATCCCTATCTGGTGTCCTGTGTGAGTTAAGAATATTAGTCTATGCTTAAGTATGTAGAATTTTTATATTATTTATGTTTGGTTGGGAAACAAATCGAAAATAAATTACAGACCTCCTCGCCCTTCATCCCTAAATACTCTCGTGTGTATGTCCTGAAAACGAGGGCATTCTCTGACCAGAACACAGTGATCAAATTCAGGGTGTTTAACAGTGTTGTGATAGTATTATCTAATGCACACTATCTGCTAAAATTTTGCCAATTGTCCTAATAATCCCCATTTGCTGCAATTTTTTTTCATTTCAGGATCACACGTTTTATTTAGTGGTGTGTCTTTAGTCTGTGTAAACCTCGGAACAGTTCCTCGGCCTTTCTTGGTCTTCAATGATATGATATCTTTACAGAATCTACGTCATTTGTCCTGTAGAATAGGTTTATCTGATTGCTTTTCACGAGAAGACTTTTGGCAGGAATACAGTATAACTGATGAGTCTCAGTGCGTCACAGCAGAAGGTGCACAGTGTCAGCTTGCCCCACTAGTGTTGATGTTCCTAACTGGTGGCATCTGCCAGTTTTCTACTATAAAGGTGGAAAAATAAATAAGTTTTGATAATACCTGATTGTGTTAAGTAATCTTACTGATTCATATTGAGATTTTTAGGCTAAATTTTACCACCAATAAAATAGAAAAAAACCCACCAAGCTCAAGCTTTTAATTGACCCGAAAGACCTAAATTTTATTGAGAACAAAAGTAGAAGCAAAAGGCCAGCATTTATTACAATTTTTGAGTTTCCAAAATACTTCATCTGAGACGATCTTATAACTCAGGCAAGGCTGGAATTTCCCATTATATAGATGATGAAATAGCTTGCTCAAGTAGCAAATAATGGAGCAGGAATTTAAGAATCTTTCTTTTGAGAGTTCAGTACTTTTCCTGCCACACCATTATGCATTGAAAAACAGATGAAAATAAAATGCGGGGATAGTATGCAGTTGTGTGATGAAGTCTAATACTGCGGGACTGAAGGTATTAGCTTTGGGGTCCAAGCAGTCCTGACTAAACCACTTATTATCTGGGCAAGACATCTCAGAACTTTAGTTTCTTCATCTGAAACATGGGATCATACTACTTATCACTGTAGTTTGGGTATTTCACAGTTAATATATGTAAAGCACTTAATAGAGTGACAGAATAAATACTTCTTAATGTTAGCTGCTTTTATTCTTCATAACTTTTGGAATGTGCCTTGCATCAGCAATACCACTACCACACAGTGCTGTGACCATCCCTGACACCTCCATCAATACCTCCTCCACCACTTTAACAGTCAGTTATTGAGGGTCTGTGTGAGGGACTAAGAATACAAAAATGAATTTGACGCAGTCCCTGCTCTCAGTGAAGAATCAAGGAGTCTACAGTAACACATAACATGACTGATTCATTGGTATTCTCCATGCACCAAATTTAATGTTGCATTTTTCTCAAGTTGAGTTTACCCCTAATTAAATCATCAGCAGAGCTTTACTAAGCCAGAAAATGTGATGAATCCTAAGAGCAATATTATGTGAACCGAAGTGTAACTGCTCAAGCACAGAGGACGGAAACATGCTTGGGGGAAATTTGCAAATGTCACTTTGAGCAGAACAGTGTAACTTTGCCTTGCGTTTGAAATCAGATATGGAAGCTGAAAAATGTTACCAAATGATGTAAAGTAGTATCACCAGTCAGCAAAAATCTCCAGCAGTCATTTGGTAAAAAGTACTTGGATTTGGACTCCGAGGCCACAAGCCTGTGGAGCTACTTTGCTATGTCCGTGTTTTCACATTTTTGGGAGACATAAACTAAAGTTATGGCTCCCGTATATACCACTGTTAAGGAATTGAGCAAGATTCTTTCCTCTCTGTAAAGCA
This sequence comes from Camelus dromedarius, assembly GCF_036321535.1. NCBI lineage: Eukaryota > Metazoa > Chordata > Mammalia > Artiodactyla > Camelidae > Camelus > Camelus dromedarius. The sequence continues at coordinate 13,402,415 of NC_087441.1, read as the reverse complement.
TGGGTTAATGAGAATAGCTGTTGGACGGGGTTGTTAATGAGAAGCAAATGTAAATAGCAACACAGTCTATCAACAGCTACTGTTCCTTAAAGCGCAGGACTTAGAGCTGGTCCTGTATAATTATGGGGAAAGTCACGTCAGTTTTTTTTTATTTCCCCACCATTTCAACCTTTTAAAAATTGTGGTAAAATACACATCACATGAAATTTTACCACCTTAACCATATTTAAGTGTACAGTTCGGTGGCATTAAGTACAGTCACATTATAGTGCAGCCATCACCACCATCTCTTTCTAGAACTCTTGATGTTGCAAAACTGAAACTCCGTACCCACTAAGCAGTAACTTTGCATTCCCTCCTCTCCTCAGCTCCTGGCAACCACCATTCTGTTTTCTGTATCTAAATTTGACTACTCTGGTTACCGCATGTAAGTGGAATCATACAGTATTTGTTCTTCTGTGACTGACTTGTTTCATTTAGCATAATGTCCTCTAAGATTCATACATGTTGTAGCACATGTTAGAACTTCCTCCCTTTTTAAGGCTGGATGATATTCCATTGTATGTATATACCATGTTTTTGTTTTCCCATTCATCAGTCCACAGACACTTGTGTTGTTTTATTGTGAATAATGCTACTATGATCATGAGTGCACAAATGTCTCTTTAGGATCTTGCTTTCAATTCTTTGGGATATAAGAATTGCAATTGCTGGATTATACGGTAATTCAATTTTTAATTTTTTGAGGAACTGCTGTACTATTTTCCATTGTGGCTGCCCCATTTTACATTCTCATTAGCAATGCACAAATGTTCCAGTTTCTCCACATCCTGTCCTTTCTTTTCTTTTCATTTCTCTTTTCCTTTCTTTCTTGTAGCCATCCTAGTGTGAGGTGGTATCCATTTCCGCTTTTTAAAGAACAATTTCCTCTCTCTTCTGGTTTGCTCTTTCTTTGGTTGTTGTTATTTTTCCTCCTCTTAATCAAACTCAAATTTAAGAAAAGATCTGAGTCTAATCACATATCTTCATATGAATTTACGTCAGAGGCTTCCCTAGTCTAGGTATAAAGAAAAAAACCTAAAGCTTTCCCAAAAGGTAAGAACTGAGAGGAAAAGAAATAGAGAAAGCTAAGAAAAAAGACAAAATGATGATGAAAAGAAATACAAATATATTAGTAATTATAATAAATATAAATGGATTAAATGCTTCATTAACTGACAAAAATGTCAAATTGAATTTTTAAAAAATATTCAGGTGTATGCTTTTATGAAAGACATGTGTAAACAAAAGTATATGGGGAAAAATATATGGAAAAGTTGAAAGCAAAGTGTATGAAAAGATTTACTAGGCAAATAATAAGCCAAAGAAAGCTTGTTAGATATATTATACAAAATACTTTTAAGGCAAAAAAAAAAAATTACTAGAGTTCATTATAATGATAAAAAAATTGTATCAGTAGCACATAGCGATGAAAAATTTTATTCATCAGGAAGTAGTAACAGTTCTAAGTGTTCTATGCATCTAATAATGGCTTCAAAATATATAAAACAAAAATTAACAGAAGCAAAAATCTATAAGAAGAACTAGACAAATCAATGACAATAGTAGAACATTTTTAACATAGTGTCCGAGAGATCCACCAAACAAAAATTTAGCAAGGGAACCATTTAAAAAGCTAAAATTACAAACTTGCTTAAGTCATTATGAAGAAGAAAAGTATATGAATTATTTGGGATATGGCTGTGAAAGTTAATAGGGTGAGTTTTTCCCTTTGTCCAAGGAAACAAATACCTTTCTTTAGACTATGAAGCAATCAATTGGACAAAATCCTACAAAGTTTACTCTATTGCTAGGGATTGAACTAGGTAAATAATTAAATGTTTTCCTTTGTTTAACAAAAAAGAGCTTTATACTATCAAAAAAAATGATAATTTGATCCTGAGAAAACATTAGACAAACCCACCTTGAAGGATTTTCTACACAGTATCTGGCCAGTACTCTTCAAAAGTGTCAAGGCTGTGATTGACAGAGACTAAGGAGATGTGACAGTTAGACGCAATGTGGGAGTCTGGATTGGCTCTGGGACCAGGAAAAGGACATTACTAGAAAACTGGTGAAATTTGAATAAGATCTGTAGTCTGGTGAATATCATTGTACTAATGTTAATTCCCTGGCTTTAGTATACCTCAGTTATATAAGTAATTAACATTAGGGGAAGCTGGGTAAAGGGTATACAGAATCTCTCTGTTCTAATTTTGCAACATTTCTCTAAGTCTAAAATTATTTCAGAATAAAAAATTTAAAAAGCTAATGAGAACCAGTTAATTCATTTATCTATCCAACTTTGTCTGTTTTAACTACAACACTTGGTTTCTCTTGGTATCTAATGATTCTTTTGTTTACCACCTGGCTTTAGAATGCAGCATGAGAGAAAGCATTCAAAGAACAGGTAGGAAAAAAGAACTTTTTGAACACCAGACAAAGAGCAAATTTTTCCTTTCATAGTTTAAAAAAGTTGTGTGTTTATTTACTCAGTGTTACCAAATGTAATGGGTAGTGCATTCGGAACAATAGTGAGTGCTCCTTGGTTTGAACTTGAATTAAGTGGACTAATTATAAAGACATTTTTCTGTGTTCAAGGACAATTAAAAACATTTAATTGAAAAAAGGAGTAACATTTGCTGTACTAGGAATTGTTTATGCTAGGTTTCTTACCCAAGGTTTCTTTTCGCTTTGTTTTGCTTCCAAATTTTTTTTTCCTTTGAAATTGGTGCTTTGATCTCAGGCAGAGAAGTTCAAAGGCATTGCTGAAGTGGACCAGTAACACTGCACTCTTTCTCTTACTCATATCAGCACCAACTATTGATTATGGCTTCTATCTCTACATGTTTAGATAGTACTTGAATAAAATATTTTAAGTATTGCTAATCAAAGGAAATGTATGAATTCTCTCTCTGAGTAATTGAAATAACTCCCTTTTGGTTGACTCGATTTACCCTTATGCTCTCCCTCCTCAGTCTTCCCTGTTAGCTTTGTACAGAAATGTATTTTTCAGCATTTTTAGGTCATCGTCATCTAATCTCAATGTCAGTAATAAGGGGAATGATGTCAAGACCTGACTATAATTAGCACATTTCCCTAAGTCTTTTCTACTTGAGGGTGAATGAAACGGGGAGAGTGGAGTATCCAAAAAGGAAGCCTTGATGGTGAAATTTTGTGAGTGTCTGGAGTAAGCGAAAAAATAAAAAATTTGCTTAGTGAGTCATATGTTGGGTGAGTCACCCATTCAGCAAAGGCTTGTCGAGTCTTAGGCACCAAAGATATGGAAATTCTTTCCTTCAGCAGTTAAAAAAGTAAGGGTTTATTCTAAAGCAGGCTCTGTTTTAGTTGAGGTCCCACTCTCCTAAATGTTATATTTTAGTGGGGGAATAGATAGTAAAAGGAAACAAATGGATAAACAAGGTAATTTCAAAGTGTGCTAAATGCTTTGAAAAATAGTAAAGCAGGGTAGCAGCATCAAGACTGCCTGTGGTGGAGGTGGGTCTGCTTTGGGTAGAGTGGTCTGATGGACTCTCCCCCGAGATGACAACTACGCTGAGTGGACGGTGATGCTGCGATGCAGTGTTTTCAGATATAACAAGGGCAACTCCCTTAGGGGGAATGAGGGCAGTGTGTTTAAAAAGAGTCCAGTTTGTAGCATGTGCCTTCATTTGGGTATGTCTCATGTTTCCTCATCCTTAGATTCAAGTCACTTTTGGCATTTATAGTGATTCTATATGAGAGATGCTCTGTTCTTCTCAGTGCATCATGTCAGGAGCCTCATGTCAGTTCATCTTATTATCGATGTTATGAAAGGCAAAGAAAGGCTGAGAAGCAAATTAAACTGACTAAAAATACCTGACAATACAAGCAACACACTTATAGTCGCTCTAAGGAACGTTAGTGAGATAATCGGTGAATAATGTGGTATCTTTTTAAAATTTCTTGAATTTGACAGTTGTATGCAATGGAATGTCCTTATTTTTAGGAGATACGTGCTGATGTGTTCAGGGGTGAAAGGCTGTGATGTCTGCAAATCACTCAGATGATCCAGCAATCATGACTGTAATGTGCAGAGAGAAAGGAATAAATCAAATGTGACAAACTGTTCTCACCATTGGTGAATCTAAGTGAAGCAGATCATTGATTATTCTTGCAACTTTTCTATAAGATTGAAATAAAACTTAAAAAAATTCTGTGCCTGCTGCAAATCGGGTTACTAAGTAGAAGATGCTGTTTCTAAGTATTGAGCTTACGGTATAGTTATTAAATAGTAAATTAAGTAATAAATAAAAATTCGAAAAAGGAAGGAGGCATTGTGGCTGGAATAAAGTTATGGTCTCAGAATAGGGTCTAGAAAGGAAGACAAACAAGCCGTTCGTTACACAGGGTGCTCTACTAGACAAGGGGAGGGATGGGGAGAGGTGCGGGTAGGGGAGGCTTCGCTGAAGTTACTAGGGTGGTGGTAGGGGGACGATGTTGACTTTGAAGTGCCAGCAGGATGTGGGTGATGTTCAGTGACAGATGGAAATGTGAATCTTTAGCTAGAGATGCAGGTTGCAGAGCCATCAGTTACTACAAGTGGTTGAAATCTCTGGAGGGCATCAAGTAGACCACTGAGGGTGTCTCGAATGATGGAGAGAGAACCTCAGAGAATACCAGGCTAAGGAGTGGGTGGAGGTGGAGGAGCTGCTGGAGGGACTGAGAAGGGAAGGTCAGATAAGTCAGAGAAAGGAGAGGTGCTTAGGAGAGTGGTGGTATCAGGGGTGAGTCAGGAGAGTTCAGGGAGGGTGTGCTTTTTGTGGCAAATGCCAAAGGGAGGTCATGGCCGATAAGGAGTAGAAGTGTCCCCTGGACTTGGTGGTTGGGGCCATCATCCCCCAGGAAGTAAAGTTTCAGCTGAGCTTTGGAAGGTGAGTAGGTGTTCGCCAGGCAAAGGGTAGGTGCTGGGAGTGTTGGATGAGTTTCCTCCACGGCACCAAGCATGGGTGAAGGCGGTGGGATGGGAAGAAGTGAAGTCCGTTCAGGCAACTGGAGAAGCCAGTGTGGCTGGGGTGGCTGGAGGAGACGGTGAGGCGAGGACGTCAGTGGGGATTGGAGTTGGTAGGGTAGGCAGGGGCTGATTCTGTAGGACTTTATAGGAGTTTGGATTTTGTCCCGAGGGCAAGGGGGAATCCCTGGAGAATTTCAAGTCTTGGGATATAATGGACAGTTCTACATTTTGAAAAGATCACTCTGCCTATAAACGGATTAGAGGCTGGGTGGCGGGGGATGAGGCAGTAAATTTGACGTTGAGGAGACTGGGCAGGCCATTATGGTAACCTCGACTTGGATGGTGGACAAGAGGCCTGAGAGTGAATAGTTATTTAGGTGTGAGAATCAACAAGAGAGTTGCATTGAAACTGTGAGGAGGGAGAGATTGCAAAGGTTTGTGGTTTGAGGAACCAGGTGGATATTTGGTGCCATTTCACTGAGACGAGAAAGGACAGGTTGGTGCAAAATAGCATGAGTTCAGTTTTACGCATGTTGGGTGTGAGGGCCTGTCCAGTATCCATGTCACATCCAGGAAACAGTTAGCTAAGGAGATCCTGAGCCCAAAAGACAGGTTTTGGCTGGGGATCGTCTTATATTTGGGGCATGTCACCATCTAGATGGTTCATGAAATTATGAATAAAGGAAGTCCAGAGAAATAAGAGGCTTTCCAGGGAGGGCGTAAGAAGGAATTTTTAAATTAACATTGAAGTTTACCATGTAATGGTTGAGGGGAAGCAGACCAAGGGAACTGAGAGGCTATGGAGGGAACTCATCTATTTCTTCCTAGTATAGGCACCTCATAAGAAAATCATTTGCTCATCGATTTATTCATTTATTGAGCAAACATTTGTTGGCCTAAAAAGAATATTAACCAGGGAGTCAAGAGACTTGGCTCTTTTTTTTTTTTTTAACTCTGTGTGTGTGTGTGTGTGTGATAATTAGGTTTATTTAAATATTTATTTTAATGGAGGTACTGGGGATTGAACCCAGGACCTCATGTATACTAGGAATGCGCTCTACCACTGAGCTGTACCCTCCCTGCTGACCTGGCTCTTATTGACTGAAATGAGCTGATTTTGTTGTCTTGAGCTCATTCTTCACCCTCTCTGTCTGGTTTCTGTATGTTGTAAGGTTAATTTCCACCCTACATCTTCTAGGAAATATTAATAAATAAATCATAACTTCCAAAATAATTTGAGGAGGCTTAGAACAGAATTATATATAAAACAGTAAGTTAGAAGGTGTGGTATAAGCCAGCCCTACCATGTGCTAAACGTGAGACCTTGTGAACATGACTTAATTAATCCTTCTAGGCCTCAGTGCCCTCTTTGTGAAAATGGGAATATTACTGCTGATTATGGCTTTTTGATCAAGATAGTGGACTGAGTACCTGCGTACATACGTGTCCTCTGCTTCTCTAAACCCGATTCAAAGAGAAGAAAAAAATAGAAAACAGAATCATTCTCTAATGCTGCTGGGAATAACACCAGATTAAAAAAAAACTTTTTTTAACCATCCTGGAAAATACAAAGGCAGTGGCATCGTGGTGGTAAATAAATGGCACAGGAGAAGGTAGCAGTGGAGGTAGAACGTATTTCTCAGAGACCTCGGGAAGGTTCCATGCTTGGAATTGGCAGATGTGGATATGGATTAGGAAGTGGGAAGAAATCAGGCTGATTAACTGATGAACAGAACGTGGACTGGCTGCCTTCGTCCTCGGCGCCCCTCCGCTGCCTGAGCTTTGGACCCACCTGCTCCTACTTCCTGCTTTTCAGCCTGCAGTCTGTGGTGGGTGGGATGTTTGTGTCCTCCCCAAATTCATATGTTGAAGTCCTGACCCCTCAATGTAGCAGGAAGTGGGGCCTTTGGGAGGCACTTAGGTTTAGATGAGGTCACAGAGGTGGGCCCCCCCATGATGGGATTAGTGTCCATATTAGATGAGGAAAGACTAGAACTCTGCCTGCCATGTGAGGACACAGCGAGAAGGTGGCCATCTGCAAGCCAGGAAGAGCGTTCCCACCAGGAACTGACTAGGCTGGCACCCTGATTTTGGACTTCCCAGCCTCCAGAACTGTGAGGAAGCTGTCTGTTGTCGAAGCCACTCGTCTGGGGGACTTTGCCATAGCAGGCTGAGCTGACTAATAGTCAGCCTGTGCTAAGTTAGCAGAACCACTCATGCGCTCAAAACTCACACCCAGCACTGCCCATTTAGGGCAGAGGCCTTACAAACAAATATGAAGTGCTATTACGGTGGAACATAATGGACATTGTCTTTAATCTCACAAACTTTCTTCATATGAAAGTTTCTCATGACATATATCCTTAAAGGCTGAAGTGTCTTAAGCTGTCCCTCAGGGAAGATACTTACCTAGAGAAATACTCTTTCTGCCACTCTAATTTACAGACTCTGAAGCTGTGCTTAGCTGACTTGCTTCTGTTGCTTTTCGCTGATGTTTTGATTGTCTTCAGGTTTTGAGCTACGATGGGGAGCTCTCTGGTGAGTGACTGAAGTACGAATACATATATAGTGAGTATAAGGCTTAGAAACGATACAACTTAGGTGGGTAAAAATTTTGTAACATTTTATAACAAGCTCAACTTAGCTCAGAAGACATTATTTCCTCTCCTTAGAAGAAAAATACCATTTTGTCAATTCAAGGAAATTTATTACAATAGTTTCCCTCACTCCCTTTCCCCTTAGGTAAACTAAGTTTTTGCAGGTGGAGTTGGTTATGAGTATCTTGGGGAGCGGTGGTGGGCGGGGAGCACTGGGCTGAACACCATCCTCTGTCTGTTTGGTCCCAACTTCCCTCGTGGACTCTGGCAGCCATCTCTGCTGAGGTCCTTGGCTTTGCCCTGTTCCTGAAGGTCCACCCATGCTCTCCGCTCTTTATTCCCATCCCAGGTCCCTCTAAGTTCGTTGTCTTATTTGCACCTACCTTTTTGCCTTACTTGGGAAGACGGGACACCAGGATATGCCTGAGAAGTGGATGCTGGAGGTGGGGCTACCCTCAAGCCTAACTGGTACAACACTCAGTCATCGCCACTGGTTCTGTGCCCAGGAGCTGCACTGTCTTTGGGGCTGCTATGAGAGGCTTCCCCTCCAAGACCACATCCTGGGAGCAAGGGCATTAGCTGGCGTTTTCATTCTTCCTTCTATCCCCCATCACTCATTGCAGGTGTTATGTCCTAAGAGGGCTGGCAACATCTAAGCCCTGGTCATGTCTTTCTCCAATTCTTCTTTTCCCATGTATTTGAGCCACACTTTTCTCTGGATTTATTTAGAATCAACAGTTAGAATTTTAGGGAATAGCTGCCAAAACCAGTGATTATGGTTTTGGCCATGTTGATTGTTAAATGTTTCTTTCTGATAGTAATTAATACATATTTTAAGGCCATTTCTAATCTGTGATTTTAAAACCATGCCACTTGGGTGAAGAAGCATGTTTACATTTCTGTTCCTAAAGGCAAATGGGCAGGCTGGCATTTACTTATAAGCAAAATTAAAATATTTAGATTTATTCAAGTTTACAAAGCTAGATTTGTTCAAGATTCAGGTGATGCAGCTTTGTTTTACATCGTCATGCCCTCAAGACAATTTATTTCTTCTCTAGTCTGGCAACGATATTTGCATGAGTTTTTTAAAAAATTTTTTTGAAGTATAGTCGATTTACAATGTTGTGCTAGTTTCTGGTGTACAGCATAGTGATTCAGTTATACATATATATAGTCCTTTTCATATTGTTTTTCATTATAGGCTATTACAAGGTATTGAATATAGTTCCCTGTGTTATAAATAGGGCCTTATTTATCTATTTAATATATAGTAGTTAGTATCTACAGTTTTATCCAGTTTATCCCTCCCCACCCTCTTCCCCCCAGTAGCCATGTTTATTTTCTGTGTCTGTGAGTCTCTCTCTCTTTTTGTAACCTTGTGTAATAGCCTGGTATCAACCTCAAAATCATACTTTTTTGAAAATACAGAGTGTTATGGTTACTTTTATGTGTTATTTTGGCTAGGCTAAGGTATTTTATTTTTATTGAGGTGTAGTCAGTTTATAATGTTGTGTCAGTTTCTGGTATACAGCACAATGCTTTAGTCATACATGAATATACATATAAAAGCTAAGATATATGGCCAAATACCAATCTCTATTTCACTGTTGAAGGTATTCTTTAGGTGAGATTAAAATTAGATCAGTAGATTTGAGTAAGACAGATTACCCTCCATAATGTGGGCGGGCCTTGCCCAGTCAGTTGAAGGCCTGAGAAAAAAAGACCACAAGAAAGAGGGAATTCTGCTTCCAAACTGTCTTTGGACTCAAGCAACAACATCAGCTCTTCCCTGGATCTCCAGCCTGGCAGCTTACGGTGCAGATTTCAGACTTGTCAGTGCCCGCAATCATGTGAGCCAATTCCTTAAAATAAATCTCTCTCTCTCTCTCTCTCTCTCTGTATATGTACACATTCTATTGGCTCTGTTTCTCTGGGGAACCCTGACTAATACACAGGATAACTTCATTGCATCCTTCCATGCTAGAGGAGTTTGTTAGAACAAATGGGTTTGTGGTCCACCACAAAGGACAGTGCAGCCAGGCCTGTGGGTGCTTCACACACAGCACAAAGGTTAATAATGAACAGCAGAAAACTGGGGAGAGTGTGTTGTATTTACTGCCTGCTTTGCTAGAGAGGCACGGCTGATCGATCCATCAGTGCCACTGGGGACCACCATATTTTAAGGGACCCATGAGAATGTTTTAATTTCTTCTAAAATCAAGAGAGAGAGGGAAAAAAAGCTTTTAAGTTGAAAAAAATATTTTAATACATAATATTTTGATATGTTCCTCTTTATACCAATCAGTTATAAAATATAATTTTAATAGCTTTATGGAGGAAAGAGACCATGAAGGTAAAAGTACATGTGACCCACAAAAGTTATAATGTGGCCTAGTAGGGAGATGAAACTGTGTGTAGAAACATTGTATAGAAAGCATTGATAAGCAACAGAAGATATGTTACTAAGAGGTAAGTAAGAGAAATTTTTGTCTCCAGTTATATTGGGATATGATTGACCTACAGCACTGTGTACGTATAAGGGGTACAGCATAATGACTTGAGATAAATATATTGTGAAGTAATTACCACAATAATTGTAGTTAAATTAACATCCATCATCTCTTGTAGATACAAAAAAAAAAAAAAAGAAAGAAAACAAAAAAGTTTTTTCTTTGTGATGAGAACTTCTAGGAGTTTCAAATATATCATATAGCAAGCAGATTTAACTGTAGTCCTTGTGGTGTACATGACATCCCCAGGACTTATATATCTTATAACTGGAAGTTTGTGCCTTTTGGCTATCTTCACTCAACTGTCCTACCCCTCACACCCCCCACCCTCCTCTGGTAACTGTAAAGCTAATCTCTTTTTTCTATGAGTTTTTGTTCGTTTTGGTTTCCACATATGAGATCATATGGTATTTGTCTTTCTCTGTCTGACTTATTTCACTTATCATAATGACTCAAGGTCCATTTGTGTTGCTGCAAATGGCAGGATTTTCTTCTTTTTTTTAAATGGCTGGGTAGTATTCCATTGTATAGATATAGACAGATATAAATATGTCACATTTTCATCCTTATCCATTCATCCATTGATGGACATTTAGGTTGTTTCCATGTCTTGGCTGTTTTAAATAACGCTGCAGAAAAATTTATCTTAAAATTGCTTGCTCCTTCTCCTGTGGGTTGACCTAAAATGATGAGTATTGAAATGAAGTCCAACAAGACTTAAGTCTCCCTATGACAATTTTATGGCGTTAGAGAATTGTTCTTTTGGAAGATGGGTTAAACTATATTTCAGTTCCATTCTAAGAGAAATATTCCTGAGGAACCAATTGAATGGACAACTTAGTGACGTTTGAAACACACCATTCAGCGTAGGCACTAACTTATTGCATTTAGGAAATATTTTCACTTTAAAATAATTTATCAAGTGTTTTACAATAGACGGAGTGGAAAAAATCCCATTTGGGAAGAGTTTTAGAATCATTCATATGTGAATATATACATGTATATTCATGATACCAATGAAGAAAACGTCCCATCTAGTTGTCAACAGATTTTTGTTTCCACTGTTCACTCACAGAAGCTATTCCATATGTGACAACGTTCCCAAATCTGCATTCATTATGAGCCTTGACAGACACACCCAATACCTCCCACAGAGCTAGATCCAATAAAGTGCTGAAAAATTGCTAGTCACTTACAATAGGACCTGAAATTAATTAACTTGCCTGTGAATTTCTCAACTACGAAGTTATCTTGGTAATGTGAACAGATTAAAAAAAAAGAGTTTTGTATTAAATGAAAATATAAGCTTCCAAATTGACTAGACCTGACCTGTACAACATTTATGAAGTTGTAGAAGGGATCTTCCAAAATGTGGTTGGAAAGAGGTTTATGAATTTATTAAAGTTAAACTTTGTGAACTTAGTATTAGTTATGGAAATGCAACTCTTTATTACAACAGCCAGACTTGCCTTGCAGACAGCAATATTGAATGAAAGTCAGAAAAGAGTACAATTTAGGGAGAAATGATTACATGTGTGTGTGTGTGTATGACAATAACATAGTAACCAACAATAGGGGCTTTGGAGTCAGATAGACTTTGGTTTGAATTCTGGCCATTCCACTTCATTCACTCCTTCATTCATTCTATGATCTTTACTGATACCAAGTCAGTGGGGATACAGTGGTGAACAAAACAGGCATTTTCCTGCCTCTGTGGACCTCAGAGTCTAGTGGGGGGGGCATAGATATTAAGTAAATAATCATATAAATAAATAATAGTTGATTTGATGATAACATGAAGGATAGGCATTGGGTGACATGAATGAGAGTGTTTAGATTTAGGCTCAGGGAACATTGACTTAAGGACTGAAAACAGGTCACAGTGGCTGGTAGAGTGAGCCAGAGTGAGAGGATGGAGTTGAGGGAGGAGAGGGGAGGAGGGGAGGGTTGGGGAAGAGAGGGAAGAGGAGAAAATGGGAGGAGAAGAGAAGAGCCAGAAACCTCAGAAGTGAGATTTGGATCAAATACCTTATCATCTTTGAACCTAAATTTCCTTTTTTTACAATATGGACAGTAGTAACAGCTTCACATGGCTGCACTCTTGATTAATTGACATTGTATTTGAATCTGTGCTTAATACAGACCTAGCATAATACATATTTACTGCCTGGTGGCTATAAATAGTAATAATGCCATCATGGAGTTTGCATTCTGGTGAGGTAATAATATCCACGTCAGGAATGGAAATAAGCAGAGAGACGCTAATAGCTGTTTAAAGCGCTTCAGAGAAAAATCCCACATTTATGCTAATTTTAGAAATGATTTTTTTACATTACAGTCACAACTAAAGGAAAAGACGAGACTAAACATCTTAATGTTTTCTGATTAACAAGCAAATGTGAGTGACATGTATCAGCGAGGTTACAGAATAAAGATACTGACGTTAAAGAGTGTGGATTAATGTAATTTCCCATAACGTACATCTAGCATGTAAAACTTTGAGATTAAGATCAGCTGTTACACAGGGAGTGACAATAAGCTTCTAAAGACAGGATGAGTTAAAGAAACAATTGCAAACTTATTAGCCAAGATATTTTCATAACAAGATACAGAAAAATTACAAATTAGATAGGAAGGGACAAAGATTAAGAGTTGTAATTTTGGTTCCTTCAAGGTAAGTATTTTTTAGGTGTTTTAAACTTTTATCCTTATTTAACAAGATGTAGATGAATAATTCATAGCCTTTCCTCCCCAGCGCACCGTGGTCAACTCTCTCCTCTCCCTCCCAGCTTCTTCTGATGCTCATCTCTCTGTTCTAGGTTGATCTTTAGCCAGGGCTGATTTAAAAAATATAAAGCCTGTTATTTTCTGTTTTTACAAGAGGTGAGTAAAATTCCACCTCTACCTGCTCCAACGGGACCCTTGTTTAGCAATAGGAAAGTATTGAAATTCAATAAATAGGTTCAGCTAGGTATTTTGATCTTTGCTATGCTAATCCTAGTGATGTGAACACAGGGGAAGAAGCCTCTCCATTCTGTTTGTCCATCTACTCATCCATCTGTCCGTCTGTCATCCATCCATCTTCCATCCATTCATCATTTATTCAACAAACAGTGAATGTATATATTCACTCAACAGACATTTACGGAGGTGTCCATCATATGCTAGAACATGTGCTTGGTGCTCGGGATACAAATATAGTTGATTTCTAGGTTCTGCTCTCAAACCCACAGCCTTGTAGCTGCATCACTTACTCATCCGTTAATATTCAGCATGCATTTCATGAGTGCACCAGGCAGTGTAGACACTGGAGATACATTGCTGAGAAACAGACATAGGGCCGGCCCTCATGGGGCTTACATTCTAGTCGCAGACCCAAAATTAGTGTAGAAGGTGAGGGCTCTGCTCCCCAGAGTGGGCTTGTGGTTGCAGGAGGTGCGCAAAATGATTTATGAGAGTTTCAGAAAGAAAATATTTGCATTATGATTTTAATTTCACCTGAATGTACATTTTTGTGTACATTTGGTGTAATATGCCTAATATGTATAGTTGTATATCATTTATACATAGATTAATATTCAATCTTATTCCATAAGTTCATACTGATAGGTTGCATAAGCAAAAACATTCATAGACCTCCTGGTAGAAGTGTGGATTTAGGAGCAGGTAGGTTGTGGGTTTTTTTTTTTTTAACATTTTTTATTGATTTATAATCATTTTACAATGTTGTGTCAAATTCCAGTGTTCAGCACAATTTTTCAGTTATTCATGGACGTATACACACTCATTGTCACATTTTTTTCTCTGTGAGTTATCATAACATTTTGTGTATATTTCCCTGTGCTGTACAGTGTAGTCTATTCTACAATTTTGAAATCCCAGTCTATCCCTTCCCACCCTCCACCCCCCTGGTAACCACAAGTCTGTATTCTCTGTCTGTGAGTCTATTTCTGTCCTTTATTTACGCTTTGTTTTTGTTTGTTTGTTTTTGTTTTTTAGATTCCACATATGAGCGATCTCATATGGTATTTTTCTTTCTCTTTCTGGCTTACTTCACTTAGAATGACAGGTTGAGGTTGTGGGTTTGAAGTAAGGTTCTATCACTTGCTATCAGTTGAGTATGGCTGAGCGAGAAGGAGTAAGAATTGCTGTAAGGATTGAGTGTAATCGTGTTAGTGCAGTGTTTATGTATATCAGATCCTTAAAAAAAGATAACTATTGTCACTGTGTTATTATTGATGTAATAAATATTAAAATGCAGGTATCTTTTGGGGGAGTAATAAGGTTTATTTATTTATTATTTATTATTAATGATTATTTTTTTAATGGAGGTACTGGCGATTGAACCCAGGACCTTGTGCATGCTAAACACATACTCTACTACTGAGCTGCACCCTCTCCCCTACAAATGCAGGCGTCTTTAAAGTGATAGAGAAATATTGAGAAGGGACTGATTAAGTAGTGACCCTTAGTATCATAACTCATAATAAAGTATTGGTGGGAATGTAAATTACTGCTAACTTCTTGTGCAGTATGTATCAAAATCCTTGAAATTTTTATTCACTTTGACCCAGTTGATTCCCTTCCAGGAATTTATCCTAAGGACACAATGAGAAATTCTAACAGATTTATAGTAGTGACAGATAGGAAAAAGAACTAAAGTTAAATTACAGCTTTATGATGGAATATTGTACATCTCTTAACTTTTTAAAAGAAGTCTTGGAACACCTTCTTAGCATAGTGGGCAGCATGTCAGTCTCATAAAGAATGCTTGGGGAAATGTTAATATTTAGTGAATAGGATACAAAATTACAGTTATAGTGTGACTCCAATTATGTTTGTTTAAAAGTGCACAATATATGTATAGGAAAACTACGATAAAGAAATGCGTGGAAATTTCTCAGTATTGTTTCCGTTTGGTAAGAATGTGGGTGAGATTCATCTTTTTTCACTGATTGAGTGATCAGCGAATTATTAACCAAAACAGATAGAACAAGATGAGGATGAGGGCAGGAGTGGTATTTGGGGTAAAAAATTCTGCCTGGGCATCCGAGGAAGGCTTCACAGGGAAGCCAATTCGAACTCTTGAATTGGGCCCAGGCTTTTGTCAAGTGGAGAAAGAGACTGGGAAGAAGGTGGAAGGACCCAGGCATGGAACTGTTATGAAAGGTACATGGCATATTTAGACAAATATAAATTTTCCCGTGTGACTGAAGGTTAGGCTAGATATTGAGCGCTGGGGTAGAAACACTGGTGATGGGCATTTGGCTGACTGAGAGGTGATTTGCATACTTTCAAGAGATTATCCCTTACCGTGTTTAAGGTGGGCAGCTTTTGGAGGTAGGGAGGGACCTGCTCAGGTGTACATTTCATCACGTCTACTCTGGCAGTGAGAAGGTCAGATCGGGAGAGGAAAGGAAGGGAGGAGAGAGAGGAGGCAGTTGCAGTCAGTCTGCATTTATTTCTGGATGGAGCTTTGGCCGAGCTGTTTTCACTCCTAATGTTGACATGCCTTAACATGATTACATCAGCTTAGACTATATGACATTTGAGAGCTTGGTAAGTTGGAGTTAGATCTCTGAGGCCTCAACACTCACCTAACAGGACATATTTCACTGGTCTCAGAGGCAAGCTGGATACAGATGATGAGGAATGCAGTCTTAATACAAGAGGTCTCAGGAATGTGTTTCTGATATTAACTAAATTAATGCTGTCAAATGACATTTAGAGGATTGGCTGAAGAAGTTACGTTCATTCATTCTATGCTCTACTTCAAATTATCCCTGAAAAGTCAGAAACCGAAGAGAGGCGCCTATTTAGAATCCATTGTATGAACTCTGCTGTAGAAGTACTTTTACTGAGCAAAGGCTTGGCGTTATGCCGTTGGATTGTTCTGTGAGTTTTAAAATTTGTCGTGATTTCCTGTAGTGAACAGGTGTGCTGTTACTGAGCAACTCGTTAGCTTTACCTTGTGGTCCCAGTAGATAGTGTGACTCACGTTGATCTGTGTGAAAGCCAAGTCAAACTGGTCCGCGCCTAACAAGTGCGCGGCATCAGCGGCTCGTACAGGACGCGCGCTTCCTCTTATTCGTTCCCTGTTTCCATCTTTGCTGCCATTTGTTTACTTCCTTTTTGGTTTTTCCTGTTTTGACGTTGGATAAGAAATAAACTTGAAACTTTGCATAGAAGTTAAAGTCATCCTGTAAGATCTAGACCTTTGGTAAACTGTAACGATTACAGGAAACATCAGTGGGGTAGAAACGAGCTTTTAAGATCCTGCCGTGGTATAGAAGAAGCTATTCGGTGATTGGGAAGTATGTTCCAGAACATGCACAGAGTCAAAGGCAAGACAGTTTTCCTCCTGTCAGAGCTTATGGTTATGTGACCCATCCATGATTTCCAGTTTGCTAATGCTCTGGGGATGGACAGGCTGCAGTGGGTCTTAGGGGGAGAATCTGTATGTTTCCTAAACATCATTGCTGGGGCCGGGGCCGGTGGGGGAGCGGGGCGCAGTAGTAGTCAGCCAGCTCCAGATGGTACTTGGTATAGCAGATGAGAGCAGGTTGAGACTGTGGAATGAAACAGATGGGAGGGCTAGGATTAATTAATCAAGGGAGCATCCACCCACCCATCCATTCACTTATTCTGCAGATAATTATTGAGTGTTTACATTGTGAGGTTCTGAGTAGATGCTAAGTAGGACTCAGTGGACATCATAGTCTTTTGAGGGAGGGAGACAGTAAACACGTAATTACACATGTCATGCATTCCTTACGCTTGTGTAAGTGCTGTGGAGGAGAGGCACAGGTTTCTATGAGAGGATAGTGGAGAGACAGAGGTGTGGTCAGGTGGGAATTTTGATTGGTCATATCCTTCAGAAAATTAGGCAGAGGGAAAAATGGATTGGGAAGACCTTTTTATTTTGTTCATTAAAGCAGAGTTGATTTACAATGTTGTGTTAGTTTCTGGTGTAAAGCTTAGAGGTTCAGTTATATGTATATATATTCTTTTTCATCGTAGGTTATTGCAAGATGTTGAATGTAGTCCCCTGTGCTATACAGTAGGAACTTGCTGTTTATCTGTTTTGTATATAGTAGTTTGTATCTGCTGATCCCAAACTCCTAAATTACCCCTCCCCTCCCCCCGTTTCCCCTTTGGTAACCATAAGTTTGTTTTGTATGCCTGTGAGTTTCTTTCTGTTTTGTAAATAAGTTCATTTGTGTCATTCTTTTTTTTTTTTAGATTCTACATATAACTGATATCACATATTTGTCTTTCTCTGTCTGACTTATTTCACTTAGTATGACGATCTTCAGGTCCATCCATGTTGCTGCAAATTACATTCTTTCATTCTTTTTTATGGCTGAGTAGTATTCCATTGTGTATACACCACAAACTTCTTTATCCAGTTATCAGTCGATGGACATTTAGGTTGCTTCCATGTCTTGGCTATTGTAAATAGTGCTGCTATGAACATTGGGGTGTATGTATCTTTTTCAAATTAGAGATCCCTCTGGATATGTGCCCAGGAGTGAGATTGGTGGATCATATAGGAAGTCTATTTTTAGTTTTCTAAGGAATCTCCATACTGTTTTCCATAATGGCTGCACCAATTTACATTCCCACCAACAGTATAGGAGGGTTCCCTTTTCTCCTGCCCTCTCCAGCATTGATCGTTTGTGGACTTTTTAAGTCTGGCCATTCTGACTGGTGTGAGGTGATACCTCATTGTAGTTTTGATTTGCATTTCCCTGATATTTAGTGATGTTGAGCATCTTTTCATGAGTCTGTTGGCCATCTGTATGTCTTCTTTGGAGAAATATCTATTTAGATCTTTGGAAGTGAATATGAGATGAGTGAGAGGATTACTATTTAAGATGAATACACTGTCCGTTAGCTGATTTTCTTGTTGACCTCTGACCCCTCTTTTGATCTTCCCCAGCTGCTTCCTCCTGAGCTCTTAATTAGGAATGATGTAATGCAGGTCTTGGGGAGAAAAGAGGGTGAGATTATGGGTTCTATCTTTAGAAAGGAAGGGCTTCCCAAACAGGAGTCTGCCCACTTCAGTCTGTCCTCTAGAGTGTGCTGAGGACATCCTACCTCTTAATGAGTAATGAGAGTTGCTAAGCACTGCAGTTTAGAATTTGAAATCCACCTTTAACCTAATTTATTCTGGACACAAGGGAGAGAAAAATTAATTCTAAAAACTTAATTGGGGATTTTGCTTTGTTGCCTTGCCAGGATTCTTATTGGAAGGTTAAAAATTATTTGATTTCTTTCCAAAATGAAACCTGGAGAGATTACATATTGCTAACATTTCCCACCGTCTTCTCATTTTTTACAAAATGGTCCTCTGGGGAGGCTTTGCCAGGAGTGTGTAAGCTGGACGTCATGGGTTCCTTCTAACAGAAGACAGGCTACTAGAAATGATAAAGGAGCATCATTTTTATTGAGTTTTCTTTGGGCAGAGCTAAGGGTCACCTTGGAGGAGAAAGAAGGGATTTAGTGCAACATAGGTGGTATTTAGGTTCTTTTCTCTGTCTGGCTTGTCTTTTGTTATTTGGAGATCTTTTTACAGTTAACAAAAAGCTTAAAAATCATTGAACTCTTGTTTTAATCCTCGAAGATATTCTTTTGGCTGTTCTGTTGTGTTGTTCCATTCAGTTTTGCGGTGAACTTCCTTTCCCAAATGTAGTCAAAACCTTGCTGTTGCACAACAAAAGCATTCCAAGTATTGCTGGAAGCTCAGTGATTCTTTCTACTTCTGCTGCCTTGCACACACTGAGGTTCAAGTTCAGGGTCTCAGCCAGAAAGGAATTCACTTAGTATTCATTTTCTTAAGTCTGAAGATTAGGATGTTGAAAATTCTAGAACATTGGACTCCTGAAACATGTTTTCAGTTGTCTTTTATTAATTAATTAAGAAATTGATTTTATTGTTACAACTAGAGTCACTTTTCCTTTAAAAATTAGAACGTTGCAAATGAAGCTATAGTTCCCTTTGTCAATCACCTCTAGTCCTGCTCCCCTTCCCCCATTTCCAGAGGTAATTATTAAATAAGTTTAGCAAGTATCCTCCAGACAGCTAAAAAATATTTTGTATTCATACTTATACCTAAAGAAAATATGTCACCTTGTTTAACATGTATTTTTAAAACGTAAATGGTATCATACTACTAGTGTTGTTCTCTAACTTACTTTATTTGAAAAACAGTATATTTTTGAGGTCTATCCATGCTGCTCTAAATAGATTAGGTTCAGTTAACTCTTTTCTAGGCTCCCATATTACGGGTGTATTATTGTTGACCAGTTCCTGTATTGATGGACACTATGAACCATGAACATTCACATAGACTTTTAGGAGTAGAATTATGGGTCATGGGTTAGGTGTCCAATTGCCTCCCGCAGTGTCAGGGACATTTTATATGCCCATTCATTAAACATACTTTGTTTTTTAATTTTTTATTTGTGTATATATATATTTATTGAAGTATAGTCAGTTTACAATGTTGTGTCAATTTCTGGTGTACCGAATAATGCTTCAGTCATACATGAACATGCATATATTTGTTTTCATATTCTTTTTCACCGTAAGTTACTACAAGATATTGAATATAGTTCCCTGTGGTATACAGGATGAACTTATTGTTTATCTATTTTATATATAGTAGTTAGTATCTGCAAATCTTGAACTCCAACTTATCCCTTCCCAGTCCCTTCCCCCGCTGATAACCATAAGTTTGTTTTCCATGACTGTGAGTCTGTTTCTGTTTTGTAAATAAGTTCGTTTGTCTTTTTTTTCAGATTCCACATATAAGTGATATCATATGATATTTTTCTTTCTCTTTCTGGCTTACTTCACTTAGAATGACATTCTCGAGGTCCGTACATGTTGCTGCAAATGGCATTATTTTATTCTTTTTTTTTATGGCTGAGTGGTATTCCATTATATAAATATACCATAACTTGTTTATCCAGTCATCTGTTGATGTACATTCAGGTGGTTTCCATGTCTTAGCTATTGTAAATAGTGATGCTATGAACACTGGGGTGCATGTATCATTCTGAATTAGAGTTCCCTCCAGATATATGCCCAAGAGTGGGATTGCTGGATCGTATTGTAAGTCTATTTTTAGTCTTTTGAGGAATCTCCCATTAAACATACTTTAATCTTAACTTTTAAATTATATAGCACAGAAAAGCCATCATTGCTTCCAGATCTACTACCAGTTGTTTGCTATTTGGCAAAAGAATTTCCTTTTTAGAGCTTAATTGCTTCATTTTCAGGTAAGGGGTTAAGAACAGTCCCTACTCGCAGGGCTGTTGTGAAGACTGAATGGGAATAGTTCCTGATTCAGTGACTATTAGTTTTGATCATATATGTGTGTGTGTGTGTGTGTGTGTGTGTGTGTGTGTGTATAGAAGATACATATCTAATAAATATTAGCGTTACATCAGGATTAGTACTTAAAGCAAACCCTCAAAAGGTTTGGCATCTAAGTTTTTTCTAAAAAACTTAGATGCCAAACTAACTTTCATCCATGAAGGTGAAGGACTGCAGTCCTTTTATTTCTTTAATAAATTTTTTAATCTGTGATGGAGGTACTGGGAATTGAACCCAGGACCTTGTGCATGCTAAGCATGTGCTCTACCATTGAGCTATACCTCCCCCCGACCCAGTTTCTTTTAGCAGAGCCATAGTATGAAGAACATTTTGGGATGCTGTATTCTTCTCAATAGGGATATTGTCTTAGAAGGGTTTTTAAGTGACACCCAAGGGAAAAAGGAGTGAGAACAATGTAAAAGTAATAGACAGTTTTTTTTACAAAACTTGATTTAATGCAGAAATGTCTTCTTTCAAAATTCTTCCCACAACCGCTAAGATGTAGACACTCAGATTTATTTCCTGAATTCCACGCCCATCACACTGTCCCCCAAGGGCGCTAGTGAGCCCCGGAAACCAAATGCAGATATAAGAAAGAAAAGCAGGAGGGCCAAGAAAGTGCTTCAAAATCCGGAGGAGAACTGATGAGTGGTCTAAATTGAGTGGAGCATTGGTCGGAGAAATACAATTTGCAAGACTTAACTTACTATGCAGTGTAAATTAGGGAAGCAACTGGACTTGGTGGGAAGAAGTTGGAGAGTAGGGGAGAGAGTCTTAGGAGAGATCGTTTACTGGGGCAGCACTGGAGGCTTGAAGAGAGGGAGAGAGAGAGGGAAGGGGAGAGGGACTAAAGGAAACATTCTATCTGGGGCCTCGGTGACACAGTTGTGCGCTGCAGTGTGGAATAATGCTGGAACAAAGAAAGGGGACTGGTTATGGGGCAGAGAGATAGGAGTGGATTTATGCGCTTTTGTCAGAGGTAGGCAGTGATTTTCTTCTCTCTCTCTTTTTTTGTCCATGGGAAATTAAGACAACGAAGTACCATAGAAGCAAGACTGGCCCAAGACATTGTCCCCAGGTCAGGTAATTGGGCACATTGTGTACTAAATTATGACTAAGCTTATCTCTTCTTTATGCCTTTGAGCTTTGAAACCATCCTTTATTCTGAAAAGCCTATGAGCCACCCTATGAGGCAATTTCAATCATTATCATAATATCAGTAGCAGAATCAAATCATACGTAGTTGGCTTTCTAAAATTAATGTAAAATTGCTTCATAGGTTGGCTGAGAGAGACCTAATAACTTAAAAGTGTCCGCATGTGGGGACAAATGGATGAGTTTTTAATCTTGCCATTTTGAATAGGAGAAAATTAGTTTTTTTTAAGTGAAGATTGTTTAATATTTATAGAAAAAGTTAAAGATTTTTCCAAAAATTTTGCTAACTTCAGGGGGGCTTAATTAAAAGAGCAAAATCCTGAAGTGTCTTCTCTTAAACATACTCAAATCCCTATGCTACTAGGGCCATTTCTTTGTCCTTGTGTTTTCCATAAAGATACCGCACGGCAAGATTTTTGATTTTTGTCTGTTCTCATCCTTATTCCTTTTTTTGCATTTAAGTAGTTGGAGGAGATATTTACTCTGATTATGAAATTAACGTATCATCCCTGTAAAGGACTTGGAAAATATAAAAACATATAGCAAAGAAGAAAATGAAATGTGGTCCCATAACTAAAAGGTAACCACAGTTGACATTCCTTTCCAGTAGTTTTCTTTAAATTATATTTAATTATACAAATAATGCATAAATATATCATTCTTGATAAAAACAAAACCATTTCCCTCCCCAGCTCCAGAACTGTTGTCAGCCCCAGAGGTGAGGACTGTTAATGAAGGTGATGTGTGTTCTTTCAGACCGTTTTCTCTTTTTCTTCACAAAATATATTTATAGGAAAGACATAGTATTTTCCCTCCATGTTTTTGTTGTTGTTGTTGTTCTTGTTGTTGTTTTTTGAAGGGAAGGTATTAAGCTTATTTATTTATTTATTTATTTATTTATTTATTTATTTATTTATTTATATTTAGAGGCGGTACTGAGGATGGAACCCAAGAACTCATGCATGCTAAGCATGTGCTCTGCTACTGAGCTACACCCTCCCTACCATGTGCTTTTATGAAAAACGGTATCAGACTATGGATCTATGCTTTCTTGCTTTTGTTCAGTGGTATATCTTGGAGATACTCTTATGCCGAAACATTCAGCACAATTTCCTGCTACTTGTTGCATGGTATTCACAATATGGGGGTGCCTTTTTGAATAATTGCCTTGTTGATGGGAATTTATATTGTTTCATCCCTCTCTTTTCTGCTATTACCAATAATGGTATAATGACTATCTTTAGACATATCGTCATGCACGTGTGTGAGTATTTTCCAGGAAGAGATAGGTAGCGCTGCTGGGTCAGATGGATTTACATTTAAATTTTTAACAGAGATAACCTAATTGGAAGGGCATTCAAGGGCTTAACCATTGTGTACTCTTGCAAGCTACGTATGAAAAAACTTCCTAACACTTGATAAGAGCAACCTTTTATTTTTTCCAAGCTGATGTGCCAAAAATGGTGTGTCTTTGTTTGAATTCTTACTTCCCTGATTATTAGGGAGGTCGAGCAACTTTTGGTGTGCTTTTGACCGATTTTATTTTTGGTTTATAAAATGTAGTATAGTTCTAATTTTTCTTCCTTTTTTTCATGTGTTCTTCTTTCAGCTTTCATGTTTTTCCTTTTGCTTGTAATCCTCTCATGCTATTGTGTCTCATTTCTTCTCATTTCAAGCTACCTCAGCGTGTCTTGAAGGAGTGGGATTTCCATGGTATCTTCCAGAGCACCTTGCAGCACAGATGTGTCTCTGGGGCTCAGTTGGGGTCCTCCAGAGAAAAAGGACCAATAGGATAAATAAATAAATATATTAAAAAATATATATAGAGAAATTGATTTATGATAAGAAATTGGCTTGAGTGACAGTGGAGGCTGAGATCTGCAGTCAGCAAGCTGGAGTCCCAGGAGAGCTAATGGTGTAAGTTCCCAGTCAGAGTCTGAATACAAAGGCAGGGGGAGATTGATGTCCCAGCTCAAAGACAGGCAGAGAGAACAAATTCTCCCTTACTCAGCCTTTTTGTTCTATACAGGCCTTCAGTGGATTGGATGACACCCATCCACATTGGGGAGGGCATCTGCGGATTCAAATGTTAATCTCATCCAGAAAATCCTCACAGATGCACCCAGAATCATGTTCAAACCAAATACCTGGACACCCTGTGACCCAGTCAAGTTGACAGATAAAATTAACCATCATAGCTACATAGAAGACATAGGAGAATTCCTGAGCAAATGGTAAAATAGGATTTTATTTGGAAAACTCATCATTTAAAAGATGTTAATTCTCTTTAAGTTTATTTATAAATTTAACATGCTCTCAATGAAAATACCAACAAGATTTTTTTTTTGGAATTTGATCAGCTGATTCTAAATTTCATATGGTACAATGAATGAGTAAGAATACCCAAGGAGAAATAGTCTGAAAAAGAAGCCCTATTCGGTACGACAGTGTATCAGTGAGCTCAGGACTGCCTTTGCAGCCCTGCTGCCTCTGTTCTCTGCCTGCTCTGATCCCCCATCCTCACTGCCTCCTCTCAGATCCTGGATCACACAGGGCATCCTCCTGCCGCAGGACCCTTGCTTGGACTTTTGGATATTTGAAAGATGTGGGCTGCTCCTCTTTCAATACCTCTTGCTTATTTAATTTCTATTTAATCATCACTTCTTTAGGGAAATCCTTCCTTCCTGTTACCCTAATTTTAAGTCAGTTTCATTTGTTGTCCGCTTCTTTCTTACTTTGCACTTATTTCAGTCTGTCATGACGCAGTCATCAGTGCAGTTCTTTGATAAATAGTCTTTAATCTTCTTTCTTTCTTTTTAATGGAGGTCCTGGGGCTTGACCTCAGGACCTCATGCGTGCTAAGCGTGTGCACTACATCTGAGCTATACCCTCCTCCCCAAATGTCCTTTTTCTTACTAGACTGTAAGCTCAGTGCCTGAGCCAGGATAGGCTTTCAGTAAACACTTGCTGATGAATAATCTTGAGTTGGCTGGACTTTGAGGGGTGATTTAGACCCTCGCAAGTGTCTTCTAAACTCAGTAATCAAGAGTCTTCCTCACATAGGCCCTGCTTCAGGGTCAGAGCTAATATTATCTTAATGTGTCGTTTCTTTCGTCCATCACCATTTGAAGATCCTAATGCCTGTGGTAGTGTTCTGCTTTATGTTTTAACCTCCTCAAAGGAAGGCCCATTTCTGAACTGCCTCAGAGGCTCTTAATATTATGTCCAATGGACACTATATGTTTTCATAAGGAGATATAAAAGTATGGTGTGACCACGTCCCTTCCAAAAAAAAAATCATGTTAGTCATTGAAAGAAATAATCACATCCATTGAAGAAACTTATTTCCCTAAGGAATTTTATAAAACGGTGGGCCATACGTATTATAGTTCAAACCTCTTGTAAGTGACCTAGGTCCTCACATGGCCTACGCTGGAAAATACTGCTGTGGTGGTTAGGGTGGAGAAGTTCCTTCTGAATACTGAGAGAGGCTGAACAGGATGTGGTTCTCTTATTAGATGCAGTGAAACGGTTTATGCTTTCTCCCCAGCAGTACATCCCTGCCCTCTTCTTGGATATGTTGTTATTGGCAGACACTGGCTGTTACTAAGAGCACTGAAGGTTTTGTTTGGCATTCTGTGGATTGAGACACACTAGTCATGACAACGCTCATTGTAACGTCCCGCGCTTTAAGATGACTTTTGCATCCATGAGTATTTCCAAACGGTAGTCTCTGGCGGTTCGGTAACCGGGCAGTCATAAACAGGTTTTACTGGTGTGTCCCCCAAGGCCACTAGATATCTCAGGGAAACGCTCGTTTAAGTGACCTCTTTCATATTCCTTCAGAAATGAATGACTTTCTCGTATGTTCTTCACAGAGACCACTGGCCCTGGAAACTCCAATAGAGGTGGGTATCTGTCCAAACTCAGGAATAATTCTTGAAGGAAGCAGGTGTTACGGCAAGAGCAGGACAGAAACAGAACCAGAAATTGCAGACTGCAACCCACAGCCCAAACCCATGAGTCTGCGCTAAGGTTGTGTTTATTTGGATCACAGGGTGTTTTTTTAAAACATTTAAATTGGTTGCCTAGCTGCAAAAACTAGGAATTTTTACTTCGAAAAGTCTGGATATATGACCTGTCTTGAAAAATCGGAGTAATGAGGCCATGCTCTGATTCGTATTTCTGCACTGGTAGCCATCAGTGGCGCTGAGAGCTGTTCCCTTGTGGATGGAGCAAGGGCTCTTCAGGTACCACCACTGTCTCTGGTCTCAAGCATCCATCTAAGTCACTATCAAGACCCCATGATAGGCTATGAGACTGAGAGTACATGGCATAGTGAATAATTATGAGGGAGACAGCCCTTCACATTTAAATCACATGATCTCTCTGATAAACACATGATACCCTTTACTCTACGGACCAGAGATGAGTTGATAATCTTTGTAGTCTGGAAACAGAATGATGAACTGCCTCCTGGTTAACCTTCTTCTGCTGGTTCTTTGTTGACTCTATCTGTTCTGGTCAGAGGTCACATAGCACTGGAGTTGGGCAGAAGGAAACTGTCCAAGATAGCAAAGGCCAACTAGTAAATGCCAAACCCTACCACCATCCTGGGGGAAGCTGTCATTCATTCCCTGGCTGCCCCCTGTCTCCCTTAGAATTTTGAGAATGAGAATGAAATGATCTGAACCAAATCCTTCTCTGGGCAGCATTTAAGACATATCTGGACTGGAAAGAATGCTTCTGTTCTTAATCTTGCTTTGCACAGCTGCATGGAAAAGATTGTTTAACTCTCCTCTTTCTGTTTTGTCTTTCGGGAACCCTGTCAGGAAACTTATGATCATCTCTTGGAAGTCCCGGCCACTCGGGAGCAATTAAACCACTATCGGAATGTGGCCGAGACTGCACGAAGTGAGCTTGCAGCAACGTTGGTCAAATTCGAAGCTGCTCAGTCTCAGGTAAGAGTGTGCATCTTCATACTCACAAATGGGCTTTGTTAGCGTCTTACAGTGTGAAGCAGGGGAAAGACGGGAGTAGAAATAGGACCAAGGGACACAGACTCAAACTTTTTGGCAAAGTTTATGCTTCTTCTCTTAGTGTGCACCTACCCCCTAGTTATGGAGAATTGCTGGAAGGCTGTGCATTTGCCATGCTGCTGAGCAAGGTGACATGGGTGGGTTCTGGATCTCAGAGGAGCTCCACATCTTCAAGAGCCCTGAGGACACCTGGGGACTTTGGGTTTGGGTTGCATGGGCTTTGGAGGACTTTTAGCATCTCTGGGAGTATCTTTAACGTGGATTGCTTGCAGTCTGCAGCTCTGGGGATGGAATTCTGACTCCCTTTCTTGTGGTGGTTCTGTTTGGGAACATTCTAGGAAGACAACTAAGATCCATCTACCCTCTGAGTTGGATCAGGTCTACTGTGGAGTTTCTGGGAGGTTCTCTCTGAGACTCATTGTGATCATAACCTTGTGGCTCCAAGGAGTCCTAGACTTGCCTGGGAGGTAACTAGCAGTCCTACTGGGCTACCAGGATCCTGCTGAAATGAGTTGATCATGTGTGTGTGTGAATAACTGCATACACGAATACTCACAGTTCCAAAGGAGTACATGCATTCATAAAGTTTTCTAATGGGGTGGACCTGATACCTTAATAAGGCTCATACTGTGTTCAGCATTTTGATGCCAAAGAGTTCATAGACGTTAAAATGTTTCTTTTGTGTAAATCCTGTAATGATTTTCCTTTTCTCCTATATTTTTTCTAGAAATACAAATATTATTCCCCTTTCTCACCCATAATAAGGATCTAGAAGGCAAGAGGGAGAAATACAGTGATATATCGAATAGTCTATGTTTACTTGGGAAACGGCTGTGGCCGTGAAGTTACAAATAGCGTAGCTGGTAGGTTCCATGTTTCATTGTCAGCAGCAATACAGAGTTAGAAAATGAGTTCCCATCACAAAATATTTTATTGCTTTTTGCAAAATACACCACACATGTCTCCTGAGTGAGCTTAAATCACCCCAAGACATTGCTCAATTATTTTCTGAAGACAGAATGTGAAGTCCACTATTGAGGCATAAAATTTCCCGTCTGGTAACACGGAAACAAATATGAAAAAAAAAAAAAAAAAGAAAGGAAAGTTGGATTAAGTCATGAATAAAAGATTGAAATTTTAAATTATGGTTTTGGGTTTTTTCCAAAGATAATTCAAACTTACACATTGAAGTCCTTTCCCTCATTTTACTTCTTTTCCACGTTAGCTTCGGGACCTGCGATCCAAAATGCTTTCTAAAGAAGTTTCCTGTCAAGAGTTGAAAGCTGAAATGGAGAACTACAAGGAAAACAATGCCAGAAAATCATCTCTCCTCACCTCTTTGAGAGACAGAGTTCAGGAGCTGGAAGAGGAATCAGCGGCGCTCTCCACTGCTAAAATTAGAACAGAAATTACCGCTCACTCTGCCATCAAGGAGAACCAGGAGTTAAAGAAGAAAGTTGTAGCACTAGACGAGAAATTACAGTAAGGATATTTCAATGTATTTCTAATTGAGTCAGTGTTAAAACACTAGCTTCTGATAGCAGGATATGCCACTGGAGGCACTGGCATTTTGCAATATGGGGGTCCTGAAACTCAACTTGGAAAAAAAATCATTGACCTTATGTATCTTTGGAGTCTTGAAAATTTTTCTCAAATTTATTTCTAAATGTCACAAAGAGTCTTAACAAACATGGCGTTGTCCTAAGCATGTTTATGCCCTATTGATTAGGGCTGCAAATTCTTACATGTAAAATTTGGGAGATTTCTCCTAAGCAGAGGTTTAACTGGAGGTGTGGAGTGGTTGGTGCACAGAGGGAGGAGTTTATTCAGAAGGTAGTTCTGAAAATACCCCAGAAGTCCAGACCACCCCAGACCACCCTGAACACTCTAATAAGGTTATATCACCAGTTTATGTGAGAACTCATGAAATCTAGGTTTCTATACTTACTTCTGGCAAAAGGTGATTATTAAGATAAAATTGGGAGCTAGCTGTTCTTAAAATACACTTTAAAATTCTATGTATAATAACTTGTCACTTTATTAATAAAATACTTGATCTTTATTTTACTAACTTCATCTTAAAAAAAATAAATTCAAAAACCCAATACTTCCAGCTCTTGTCCTCTGTCTCACCTTCCGTTTACAACAAAAGTCCTTAAAAATATTTGTATATACTCCCTGTCTCCAGTTTCTCTCCTCTTTCAGATCTCCTCCACTGAAGACACTCATTAGTGACTAGTGACCGCACATTGCAAATTAAATGATCAGTCTTATCTTATTTGACCTTCCAGTCCATCAGTCAGAGTTGGTCTGTCTCCCTGAACCACTTTCTTCTTTTAGCTTTCAGAGCACTGCACATGCCTGCTTTTGATCCTACCTTTCTAGCTGCTCTTTCATTGTCTCTTGCTTTATCCTCCCAATCTCCTTGACTTCCAGATGTTGGAGCACCCCAGGGCTCAGTCCTTAACTCTCTTCTCTCTTCTCTCGTCCGTCTAAATTCAATCTCTCAGTGCCCTCATCCTGTCTCAGGGCTTAAAGTATGATCTAAATGCTTGTGACTCCCACATTTCTAGATTTAGCCTGGATCCCTCCCCAGAACTCAAGACCCACATGTCTTATGACTTACTGAACATCTCCATGTTGATGTCCAACAGGCATCTCAAACTTAACGTGTCCAAAAAAGCTTCTGATATTTCCATAAAATCCTCCTGCACTTTCCCTCATCTCACTTAATGGCAATTCCATTCTTCTAGTTGAACTTAGATCATCCTTACTTCTCTTTCTCTGATACTTCAGTAAACCCATCATTTGTCTCTACTGTCAAAATAAATCTAAGTTTTGACCACTTCCTGTTGCCACCCTCGTTGCCACTAACCTGGTCTTAGCCAACTATCATCTCTCACCTGGATTATTGCAGTAGCCTCCTAAGTGCTTCCTTGCTCTGCCCATGCCCCCTGCAGCCAGAGTGATTCTGTAAAAACACAAATGGTAGATCATGAGTCCTCTGCTCAGAGTCCTCCAATAACTTCTCTCCTCACTCAGGGTAAAGACAAAGTATTTCTTATGACCTAAAAGGCTCATCCTGACCAGGTTTGCCTCCAGTCTCTCCCGTATTCTTTCTGTTCCAGCCCTCTGGCTTCTTTGTTGTCTCTCGAATGAAACATACCAGGTGTGATTCTACCTCAGGACTTTTGCACTTGCTCATCCCTTTGCCTGGAATGCTCTTGCCCAGATAGCGCATGGCTGCCTCTCTGCTTCCTTTTGGTCTTCACTCAGAAGTCACCTTCTCAGTGAGGGCTTACATGAGTGATTATATTTAAAATTTTACCCTGCTCCCCCCCAGATATTTCTTACTCCCTTTCCTGCTTAATATTTTCCTCTCCAGTCCTTTTATAATATAATATATATTTATACACATTCATATTTTGATTATTGTCCATTTTCCCAACTAGAACATAAGCCCCATGCGGGCAAGGGTGTTTATCTGTTTTGGTTACTACTGTATCTTTAGCACCTTTAATAGAGCCTGATGCATCGTAAGTGCTCAATAAATATTTATTAAGCAAATGAGTAATGAAGTGATATACACTCATTGTAAGAAAGCTTTCAAAAATACAGTAAGTATAGTAAAGTGCCAAAGAGAAATTAAAATTACTAAAAACCTTATGATTCCAGGAAAGCTATAGTTAACATTTTGTTCAACAGATTTTTAGACAATTGCACATAAATGACATCATGTAATGAACCATTTTTCTTGAATCATATGTTGTAGATATTTTAAAAAGTCTTTCATTATATCATTTTTAATGGCCAGTGATATTCCATTGCCTGAAATATCATAACTTACTTAACCAGTTCTTTTTGCAATTTCCTTTAGGCACTTAGTTTAGCTCCACTCAAAATATTATTATAAACCAAGGTGCAATGAATATCCATGCACATTCATATTTTCACATTTATGTGATTATGTCCTTATGATAGATGCCTGGAACTGGGTTGGATCAAAGGGAAATGCAAATAGGAGTGGAAATAGTTTAGAAATTCCTGGAATAGAGGAGTAGATTGAAATCTTGGAGTAAATGTATAGAGTCATATACATAAGTCAATCAGAGCCATAGCATTAACTGTGTCTTTCATGAGTCAGGGAGACTGAATAAACATTACCTTTCACATGCTGAAAATAAGAACTTAGAGATATATTGATGTTGGTCTTTTATTGTTATACATTTTTCTAAATAGAAATATGATATGCTTTTGAGTATATGCAATTACATGCTTTGTTAATCTCTGAATAGTGTGAAAGAATTTGCAGTAAACACTCACCATGGTAAAAAGGGAAAGCAATAATCATGTTTATTATCTAGGGTACTAAAAATGATGCCAAATTATTGAAATGATTCTAATTTGCCTTTGTAACATGTCTATTTTTTGGTGATCTCTTAGTCTCTAACATTTAAAGCATTAGAAATAGACCCTGCTATTTCAGCAAACCTATGTGAGATTTGAAATAAAGTGGCATAGTTAAGCACAAATTGACTGATTTTCCTTGATTGGCCCATTCCAATACCCTTTAAAAATTCTAGATGTGGGAAAACTAATAGTGATCTTGGCTGATAATTGAACACCTCTCTTTTCTGTTGAGGGGAACATCCCCTGCTTCTGATACATTTTTTATTATAGTTATGCTTGGCCATGAACCAGAGAATGCCCCCAAGTAACCCTGATAGAACATTGTAGAGTGCTTGAAAATAAAACAAAGCCTGGTTTCTAGAACCAACATCGCATCACTCTCTTTCTTCCCCACGAAGTTCCAGCAGAGACTCATGACTGTGTGGGTCTAGTGTGGTCTAGAGGACTACCTGCACTTCTGCAGATCCTAAGAGGAGGCAGATAATCTGTCTCCCTTGCTCAGATGCCATGGAGATCTTCCTTTGCTTCTGCAAGGTGTAGGTGCCCCAGAGTTGCTTCCACTTCTCTCTCTGCTTAACAGGGCTTGCAGACAATAATGTGCTGTGTGTCTGGGGAAACTGTGTTGTGTTGAACACGATGATTGGTTATTTCTCAGCAGAGAGCTTGAGTTCTGAACTTGGATGAATGGCATCTTCTTTGGTGTTAAAACTTGACTTATCTGTTATTTGCCTGATAGACAATGTTTGAAGGAAAACGCAGAGAATAAGAATCAAGCCTTGGAGAATTGCAGGAGACACGAGGAATTTCTGGCTCAACTTCGTGACTACTTAGATCCAGAGAAGAAGAATGAAAAGGCATCAGATGAAGATTTAATTCTAAAGGTGTTTACATGCAGATTAAAAAGACTATAAATTTAGTGGTCATTATGACGTGTGCCATGAAGGAAGAGCTGTGGTTGAGTCTGGGGGTAGCAGAACAGGACAGGAGCCGAGCCCTAGTATAGCATTAATTGTCTGTGTGACCTGGGAAAAACCATATCACCTCTCTGAGCCTCAAGTCCAAGGTTCTCTCTCTCATTATTTGAGATTAATTATTCTCCAGAAGGGATTGATTGCTTTGTCTAAAATATATTTAGCTAGTCAAATACAATTAATTATTCATTTTAATGATGTGTTTTAGGAAGATTTTGTTTTGTTTTAGTTGTAAGACAGAAACACACACACCAAAAGAACAAAACCAGCTGTGTGTCATTTTTGGGATGCTCATTGAATCTAAGGTTAAGATTTAGTTCGAAAGTATTTTTTAACTTTATGCTAAAGCCAAAAAATTGAAATCCAGCTTTAATGTAACATTACTGGCTTTTTCATTCCCCTACCCTCATTTTCAGTGGGAGGGGAATTAAAAAGAACTTTAACGTATTATAAATAACTTTCAATTTATTATCTCTTCTTCAGAACTTTTTTTTTTTTTTTCTTTTGTGATTGTAAAGTTCCTTAAAGGTGGATGTACCATAGACAATCATCCTTCCTCTCTGGCTGAAACAGTTTCCTCTTCATCTTTCACTTTTTCACTATTATAAAAAAAAAACAACACTGCAACAATATATGAATATCTTCAGACATAAAAAAAATTAAGGTGGAAATTAATTGTATCAATTGAATAATTCACTTGGCCTGTGGTGGTTCATTAGGGCACCTGGAGGTATTTGGATGGAAACGGCATCTTTGCTCGTTTATAAACCTTTCGTATCCTTGCTTGCCCACAGATTTCCATGCAGCCATTCTTTTTTTTTTTTTTTTAACGTCTTACTGTTTTTTAACGTCTTACTGTTTTTTAAAATTGAAATACAGTTGATTTACAATGTTGTGTTAGTTTCAGATGTACAGCAAAGTGATTCAGTTATACATACGTTTTATATATTTTTAGTTTTTTAAGATACTTCCATGCTGTCCTCCTCAGTGGCCGCACCAATTTACATTCCCACCAACAGTGTAGGAGGGTTCCCTTTTCTCTACACCCTCTCCAGCATTTATTATTTGTAGACTTTTTAATGATGGACATTCTGACCGGCATGAGGTGATACCTCATTGTAGTTTTGATTTGCATTTCTCTAATAATTAGCAATGTTGAGCATCTTTTCATGTGCCTGTTGGCCATCTGTATGTCTTTGGAGAAATGTCTATTTAGGTCTTCTGCCCATTTTTTGACTGGGTTGTTTGTTTGATATTAAGTTGTATGAGCTGTTAGTATATTTTGGAAATTAAGCCCTTGTCGATTGCATGGTTTACAAATATTTTCTCCCATTTTGTAGGTTGTCTTTTCATTTTGTTGGTGGTTTCCTTTGCTATGCAAAAGCTTTTAAGTTTAATTAGGTCCTCTTTGCTTATTTTTGCTCTTATTTCCATTACTCTAGGAGATGGATTGAAAAAAATATTACTGAGATTTATGTCAGAGTGTTCTGCCCATGTTTCCCTCTAGGAGTTTTAGAGTATCTGGCCCATGCAGCCATTCTTAGAGGCCGCCCCTCAGTGGTTCGTTAGTAAGCCTCCTGCGAAAGCTGCAGAATGACCCCATGTTAGCTCACTGATAGGTTTTGGCTGCCCAGACCTCCTGGGGTCTGCCTGATGCCCTAGAGGCACTGGACGCAGCTCCTGGTCCTCCCTGTTGCTAACACGTGACCAGGAGCCTGGCTGTTGAAGTCCACCTTGCACTGTGGTTCGGGGGATTATCTTTAAAGCCAAATGGTGGGGAAAAGAAAGCGAAATTAAGAGCTCTTTCTTCCAGAGACCCTTTCCCACATGAGAGACAGTCTCCAGGTGCTAACCTGGCTGCTGATGCTGTGTTAACCATGCCTCCTTATTTTCCCTAATTCTAGTGCTTTGGTACTTGGGGCCTTGCCGGCCCAGGAGAGACTGGGTCCCAGGGCGAGCCAGTTCCTAGCAAATGACTCTCCTGGGTGCACAGCTTTCAAATGTAGATGAACAGTTCAGAGCCCACGCCCCAACCACTTCTATCAGGCCCTTACACTCTGGGCCATCGCCCCAGGGCCAGGTGCCAGGCGACTGGAGACAGCACCTACCCTCCAGACCCCACTGAAGTTGTTCAAACTAGCCGGTCGTAAGCCTGCTTACCCTGCCTCACCCACTCCTTCCTGTGGAGAACATGTTTCCCCCTAGCTCCCTCTGTCTCCTGACCGGCCCTGGTGCTCCCTGCGTGGCCCTGCATGGCATGGTGTGCCCCCTCTTGGGAACTGTGAGTAACAAACTGTCTTTTCAGTTCTCCTGATCTGTTGACCTCACTATACCTGAATAATAATATAAACTATATTTTTAAACAGATGGTAGGACCCTAAAGCTTTAGCAACCCAGTCACCCGAGTTAGGTCCCCATCTTTTAAAAAAAAACAAACCTTGGTCAAGAGCAAAAAGGCTGTTATCTTGAGCAATACGCTGAGAAGGGGAAAAAAAACCACTCCAGTTTCACAGCCATTCCCTCACTTTTACCGCCCTGATGTACACACACACTCTAAGGAAACATGGTGGAAAAGAGGGGCTTCCTAAGAACTTATTTGACATTCCTCCATCCATTCCCCAAATATTTAGTGAGTGATGACTATGCGCTGGACACTGTTCTAGGCACTGGGGATGCAGCAGTGAATGAGACAAGCCTAAATCTGTGCCCTCCTAGAGCTTTCATTATTGTGGATAGAGATGATGAGGAAATAAACAAATAACTATCCAGTGTTATCCCGTGTAGTAAAAGGTGCAATGAGGGAAAACCAATCAGATGTGGGGAAAGAGAGTGAAGCAGGTTGGAGGCATGGGATGCTAGTTTGGGTGGACTGGCCGAGGAGAGCCCCTCTGAGACGAGGGCTTTTAGAGGATGCTGGAGACTGAGCTGGAGACTGAGCGTGCAGATATGAAGAAAAGCGTTCAAGGGAGAGGGGACAGCCCTGAGTCAGGAGCAGGGCACCGTGTTGGCAGATTGCTGAGACTGAAAGGTGTGCCACTTGCCCAGACGGTCCTAACACAAACACTGACCCTGCCATGTGGAGTTTCAGGTCCTCCCACAGGCATCCTTGCGGCCTTAGAGAGTGAGCTGTCTGCATGCCTGGTTCCTTTGGGCTGAGCAGCCTGGTTGGCTTTATTTTTCCTCCTTATAAATCTTGCACATTTTTATGAATTCTCCAGCGAACCATGCAAATGCACAACACGAAGAGTGAAAAGCCCTGCTGGTCCCAGTGAGAACCATTGTTTGAGCATGTTATTCAGGATTTTCCTATGCTTACCTTAATTAGAAGGATTTTCTTTTTAAAAAAGAGAGTTCTGCCTTCTTTGCTGTATTCCCCCCTCCACCCCCACCCCGTGCCAGGTAACGCCTTGCGGTGCCCGTGGACGGGGGCTGACTGGGACTCCCTTCCTTCCGGGTCTGCTGTAGCTCTGTTAAGTATTTAGCAGCCAGGGGCTTGCTGATGCTTGTTCTGTCTGGAAGCTTTTGGCTAAACTCTCACCGTTGTTGCCGTGTAGCTACCTTTTGATGGATTTTGATTTGACCACCCGGTCTGCACATCACAACAGAGTTTAGAGGCTGCCTTTGAAAATGTTACCTTTTCAGTGGACGGAGGGATAGCACTTCCATTGTTTCCATGTGAGAATAGAACCATCGGGCACACAGATCGGTGTTGCTTAGAAAAAGTGGTCTGAAATTATTAATTTTTATGGGACAGCTGTCATTGCTTTCTCTTCAGCTTGGAGAGCTGGGCAAGGAAAATGCATTCATGAAAGGACAAATTGTAACTCTTGAAGAGACTGTAAATGTCCATGAGATGGAAGCAAAAGCTAGCAGAGAAACAATCATGAGGCTGGCTTCAGAAGTAAACAGAGGACAGAAAAAGGCTGCCTCCTGCCTGGAAGAGAAAGACAAGCTGAACCAGGTACGGTGCGTGAGTGTGTGTGCGCATCTCTGATCATGTTTATGAAGCAGAAATGGAAAACCAGGTGTGGATGAGCACACTGGTGTTATTGACCACAGTTTCAAAAGGCTCCTTTCAGCAGGAGGGCTAGGGGGCAGCCTGGGACTCAGTGATCTAACCAGGCCACTGTATACAGTTTTTTTTCTGATTAGAAAAAAGAAAAATACAAGACACTTAAAAGTAAAAAGTTTGTAGATAATGTCTTATTTGGTTAAACTGTAAATTAAAAAATTTTTAAATTATTTCTTTGGGAACAAAGCAGTCATGCATCCATTTAGATACAAAATTCTAAATGGACACAGGGGAATATAATGAAAAGTCTCCGCCTGGCCTTCCTCCCAGCCACCCAGCTTGCTCTCCTCAGAGACAACTTCTGTTAACAATTTCTTATATACCATTCTAGAAATAGTCTATATACATAAAGGCATATATTTATTCTTTTTATTCACTTTTAACACAAATGGCAACATGCTCTGCACACTCTATGTTCCTCTTTTTATTTACTTTCAAAAATGTTAAGATACTGCATACTATTATACACAAAGATGCTATGAATAATCTTATATCATTTCTCATATGTGAGAATATATCACCAAGAGAAAATCCTAGAAGTAGGCTTGCTGGGTCAAAGATATGGGTATTGTAACTTTGAGAGATATTGCCATGGGGTAGTGACTCAATTCTGAACTTTTATTTATACAATGAATTGCTTGATGTTTTAAAATTAGCTAGAACCTGTTTGAGCATGAGAATTAATACTGTATTTTTAAGAATACTACATAACCCTTTAATTATGTTTAAAAATTTTTGTATCAAAGAAACTAATTATGGGAGAAATAACAATGATTGATTTCCAAAAGCAGAAGTGAGCTGGTGCAATCGGTTAATAAAATACATAGGAGTTTGAAATTAGGAAATGACTAATGCTGAAAAAGAGAGGCTCTGTGAGGGGTGAAGGTTTGGTGGCGTCCCACAGGCTGTGAAAGGGGTTCTGGAATCACCGGGATGCAGTGGAAAGGACTGTCTTTGTGGGAACTCTTTGGCTTTCCAATTTACAGTGATGTCACTGCCAAGTGAGGTGAGATGGGAAGTTGACACGTGAACATGATTCACAGTAATAATCATAATAATTTTAATTTCCCCCCAATTCCCTGTATCAAAAAACCCTTCTTACCACTGGATTTCTTCTTCTGACACATTAACTTTGTGAAAGGAGCAAAGATTTTATCTCTGTTATCAAGTCAGTTCAATCATTTTAAAACCTTTGTCTTAGTCTGCTCCGGCTGCTGTAACAGAATGCCATACATTGGTGGCTTAAACAACACACAGTTATTTCTCAGAGTTCTGGGGGCTGGGAAGTCCAAGATGAAGGTTTCCTGGTGAGAGTCCTCTTCCAGGCTTGCAGATGACCACCCTCTTGCCGTGTCTTCATATGGCAGGGAGAGTGAGCAAGATCTCTGGTGTCTTTTACAAGGGCGCAGATCCCAACATGAGGGCCCCACCCTCAAGATCTCATCCAAACCTAATTACCTCTCAAAGGCCTCATCTCCAGACACCACCATCACATTGGATGTTAGGGCTTTAACATACGAATTTTGAGGGGACACAATTCACTCCATAGCGATCCTCAATTATTTTTCTCCAACCATTTCCTAGGAGAAACTTTGAACATATAGAAAGGATGAAGGAATACAGTGAACACCCACTTATTTCCCATCCAGTGCAGCATTTATTAACATTTTGCTATATTTGCTTCATTACTTTACACACACACACATGGATTTGCAGAATCACTTGAAAATATGTCGTGGACTTCATGTGTATTGTTTCTGACTACTGCAGCATATGTATCTTAAGAAGAAGGACATTATCCTATCTAACCACAATACCATTATCTAAAAGTCAATAATAATGCTACAGTATCATCTGTGGAGGTTTTCAAGCCCACAGGTTCTTTGTGCCCCTTGAGAGGTGAAGTTTAATTCCCCTCCCCTTGTGGGCTGGACAAAGCGGCAGAATATGTCAGAAGTGATGGGATGTCACTTTTGAGATTATGTTATGAAAACACTTTGGCTTTCCTCTTAGACAACTCTCTTGAGCTCTCTCTTTTGAACTTCTTCTTTTGAGGGAAGCCAGCTGTCATGTGGTGGGGGCACTCAGCCAGTTGCAAAGTCTGTGAGCCCAGGAACCAAGGTCTATCAGCTACCATGTGAGTGAGCTTGGAAGTGAATCCTCCTTCAGTTGGATCCTGAGATGAGGGTATTCCTGATCAACAGCTTGACAATAACCTTACGAGAGACTTTAAATAAGAAACACACAGCTAAGTCAGGCCTAGATTTCTGACCCATAGAAGAGAAGAAATAATGATGTTTGTTGTATTAAGCCACTAAATTTGGGGGTAATTTGTTATATAGCAATAATCAATAACCATCTCATATTCATATTCATATTCAAATTTCATCATTTGCTACAAGAATGTCTTTTATAGTTGTTTTCTTTTCCAAATTGGGTTCCAGTCTAGGTTCATTCATTGCATTTTTGGGTTATTTTTAGCCTTTTATAGGTTTAAAAAAAACAGTGTTGACTTCTTGGAGAGTCCAGAGCAGTGGTCTGGTTGTTCCTTCAAGGTGTTATGTCACTTCTTTCTCTGCACCCTGTACACTTAAAGTTGTGTCTAGAGACTACATTGGGTTCAGGTCAAATCTTTTCTGCAAGGTTATTTCGAAGGTAAAGTTAGATACTTCTTATTGCATTGCGTTAGAGACAAATAATGTTAGATTTTTCCATTGTTGCTGGAAGTAAGTTTGATTCCTCATCTCTTTAGTGAAAAGGTACATTTTTTTTCTTTTGCAGTCAAGTAAGGTATCTGTAGGGTGATAAGTGGCAGGTTATTTCTGTTCCCCAGTGAGTTTACCTAACGGTGTTGTCATCCATTGATCCTTGCCTGGATTAACTTACATCAGAGGTGGCAAAGTGGTAATAGTCTAATTTTATTATTCCTTCTACTCATTAGGTGGCATTCTTCTGTAAAGGAAAGCTTTTTTGGGGGGGGTTTACTTTCCTTTTATTTTCAATTCTATGGACACATGAATTTTTATTTACTTACTGTGTTACGATCAATTATTCTTCTTTTGGTGCTCCAGATCCACTGCGTTTGGCCAGTTGGAGTCCCTGTGACATGATCTCTGTGACTTCATAACCTGACTCCTTTAGTCTTTCAGTGCTTTTTTCCTTTCTGATGGAAGATGGTATCTTAGGCTCACTTAGAATTTTCAGACCATAGAACTAAAATCAGCCTATTTTCTATGGAGCTTCGATTCCTTTTCCTGGGGGAATGGTGCTTAGAAACCAAGATTCAGGCTTTTGGTGTGCTCCTTGCTTTGAGGTGTCATTGCTTTCAGTGGACAGAGCTAGAAATACTTTTTTAGTAATAAATTATACTGATATTTTTAATTAAAAGTAATATTCTAGAGTTTTCTTAATATCTTTTTATTTTTATTAGTATCTTTTGAATCCTAACAATATTTACTCATTTGCTTTGTTTTACAATATATAAAAAATTATTTCAAAATTACACTTTCAATATTTTACCTACCAATAAACCTTCTTAGTGAAGTTTAAGGCTCTCAGGCTTTTTACATTAGTACTGTCAGCAATCATAGTATAATAGTCACCATTTATCAGTCACTTACCATTAGCATAGTCAAGTGCTCAGAGTTTATGTACTTTGCTCACGTTTGCACAGCTATTAAGTGGCAAAGTGATTTGAACCCTGGTCATTATGTTATTGTGCTTTTATCAATAATCCCCTTTACATGTATATTCATAGATACTTCCTACGTATGTGTCTGCTGCCAAAAATTATTTGTCAGTGGAACAATAAAAATAAGTACCTATGCAAATTTCCTCAGTGAATGAATGACTTTAATTTGATTACAAATAGTAGTTGTTGAATCATCAAGCCTTGAAAACTATGAAGAACTTAATGTTTGTCTATAAAGATGCATTTCTGGAGATAGGCAATTGGAGATTAAAATGTATCGTAAGAGCA
Source organism: Camelus dromedarius (assembly GCF_036321535.1). Taxonomy (NCBI): domain Eukaryota; kingdom Metazoa; phylum Chordata; class Mammalia; order Artiodactyla; family Camelidae; genus Camelus; species Camelus dromedarius. The sequence continues at coordinate 13,362,267 of NC_087441.1, read as the reverse complement.
CATTAAAGATACAGAACTTATTCCTCTTCTTATGTAAGTGTCTTTACTTTCAAATGACCGATGATGCAATGTTGTTCAGACTTGCGAAACACGTTCACATTGGGATCAAGTTCCTGCCAAAGTAATAAAAATTATTTAAAAAATATGGGCAATATAAAACTTGAGGTCTTTAACAAGGTACTCATTCATGGGATTATGATTCCAAAGATTTACGACTGAAAAACACTGTCAAGTGGTTTTACTGACACATTAATGGTCTCAGGAAGAGTCTTTATAATGCTTTCTAAAACTCTGTTTTTGAGATAGGAAACTTACCGTCTTAGTAAAGTCCAGAATGACTGATTGCAGAGGTAGAAGTATCTGCAGGGCTGGGGTGCTGTTTCTACCAAACTTAGTTTTTCTTATTTTCCTCATAATTTTATTTAAATTAAGTTATGAAAATTTCCCAAATAAAAATCCAGGTGATTCATTATTCAAATGGAAAATATATTAATTGAAAAAATGTAATAGTTAATATTGCAGTATGTGTTAAAACAACTATCAAGGATTGGCACCTTTTCTTTTTGTTGTCTCGAAATAATCCGAATAATAGTCACTTTATCTACATTAGCCCCACACATATTTCCTATAGACTAGAAGTTTCAATCAGTGAAACAGAAATTAAACTTACATAATGGATTTCAGACAGCTTCTTTTCCTTCACATGGCTCACATTTTCTTTAATTCTAGTGGCCAGAATTGAAGCTAGGAAAGAATATTGGTTCTGGAGTCAGTAGGCCTGGTTTGGAAGGATGCCCTTTCAGCTTTCTTGGTTTGTTGTCCTGCAGCAGTGTGTGTTAAAGAGGGTCGAGTATAAAAGAGACACAACAAGCAGAGTGGCTAAGAGGTGAGGCTCTTGGGTTTTTATCTAGGCTCCAGAATCATTTGGCTGTGTGATCTGAGCCATATGACTTTACCTCTCTGAACTTCAGTTTCTTGTGTATAAAATGGGAACATAATTTAAGGCTTTACCACTTAAAATTATTTTTAGAATCAAATGCTGTAATATATGTAAAGCACTCAAGACAGCCCAGGGCATAATTGATGCTCAGTGTTTTAATTTCCCTTTTCTAGTTATTTACTTTTACCTAGGGATTAAAATAAACTTATGGTTATTTTAAGAGTACAGGCATATGGGAAGAGTTCCTGGAAGTGAGAAATTGTTAGACAGGATAAATTACTAAAGAAAGATTAAAGATTTCTTTACAATCATAGAGTCACAATATTGGAAGGGAACTGAGAGTCTTCTAGAATCTAGATCATATAACTCGATGTGCAGTAAGAATCATCTTTATTATTATTATTTTTTATTGAAGTACAGTCAATTCTAATGTATCAGTTTCTAGGGTTCAGCACAATGTCCCAGTCGTGCATATACATACATATATTCATTTTCAGGTTCTAAGAATCACCTTTAAAATGTCCCTGTCTCGCTGGTGTCCAGCCTTCCCTTGAGCCCCTCCAGAGGCAGGGAACTCACTGCTGTACAAGGAGGGCCACGTCCTCTGTGCAGTTCTAATTGTTTGACACTTCTTCATTGTAGCAAGTCAGAGTCAGAATGCCTATAATTCATGTCCTCATCCTGGTTCTTTTTACTTCCAGTTTTTTTGAGATATAAATGCCATACAGCACTGTATAAATTTAAGATGTACATAGCATAGTGGTTTGACTTACATATATCATGAAATGATTATCACAATAAGTTTAGTGAACATCCGTCATCTCATGTAAATACAAAATTAAATAGAAATCATTTTCCTTGTGATGAGAACTCAGGATTTACTCTCTTAACAACTTTCATATATAACATACAGTAGTGTTAATTATATGTATGTTATCTATTACATTCCTAGTAGTTATTTGTCTTTTAAGTGGGAGTTTGTATCTTTTGATTGCTCTCATCTAATTCCCCCTCCCCCTCTCTCACATCCCTAGTTACCACAAATCTGATCTCTTTTTCTATGAGTTTGTCTGTTTGCTTTGAAGTATATTTGTCCTACAACACAGTGTTAGTTCCTGTAATGCAACATAATGATTTGATATTTCTGTACATTTGAAAATGATCATCAGGATAAAATCTAATTACATCTGTCATGATAAAAATACAATACACAATTATTGAGTATATTCCCCACACTGTCCATTTCGTATCTGTGACTCATTTATTTTGTTTTACTTTATTTTATTTTATTTTTTTGAGGGCAAGGTAATTAGGATTTAATTATTTAATTAGTTAATTAATTAATTTTAATGGAGGTACTGGGGATTGGACTCAGACCTTCTGCATGCTAATTAAGCATGTACTCTACCACTGAGCTATATCCTCCCCCTCTCATTTATTTTGTCTGGAAGTTTGTACCTCTTAATCTCCTTCACCTATTTCTCTTCCCTCATCCCCCTACACTCCAGCTTTGTTCTTCTTTCTCAAGAATGTTTTGGCTATTTGGGCTCTTTTGTGTTTCTGTACAAATTTTAGAATTATTTGTTCTAGTTCTATGAAACGTATCATTGCATTGAATTTGTAGATTGCCTTGGGCAGTATGTTCATTTTAACAATATTAATTCTTTCAATCCATGAGCATGGTATATCTTTCCATCTGTGAGTCATCTTCAATTTCTTTCATCAGTGTCTTATAGTCTTCTGAATACAGAAGACTTTTTTTTTCTTTTACCTTCTTAGATTTATTCCTAGTTATTTAATTATTTTTATGTGGTTGTAAATGGGATAATTTTCTTGATTTCTCTTCCTGATAGTTTGCTGTTTGTGTATAGAAATGCAACAGATTTCTGTGTATTAATTTTGTATCCTGCGACTTTACCAGATTCATCTATGAGTTCTAGTGGTGGCATCTTTAGGATTTTCTATATATAGTAATATGTCATTTGCAGTGACAGTCTTGCTCCTTCCTTTCCAATTTGATTATTTTAATTTATTTTTCTTGTTTGATTGCTGTGGCTAAACCTTCCAATACTATGTTGAGTACAACTGGCAGAGTGGGCATCCTTATCATGTTCCTGATCTTAGAGGAAATGCTTTTAGCTTTTCACCATTGACTATGACATTAGCTATGGGCTTGTCGTATGTGGCCTTTATTATGTTGAGGTATGTTCCACTGTATACCCACTTTTTGGAGAGTTTTTTGTTAAATCTTAAATAGATGTTGAATTTTGTCAAAATCATTTTCTACATCTATTGAGATGATCATATGATTTTTATTCTTCAATATATTAATGGAATGTATCGCATTGATTGATTTGCAGATATTGAACCATAGTTGCATCTCTGGGATAATTCCCACCCGGTTATGGTGTATATTCTTTTAAAGTATTATTGAAATCGGTTTGCTAATATTCTGTTGAGGATTTTTGCATCTATGTTTATCAGAGATACTGGCCTGTAATTTTCTTCTTTTGTGATAATCTGTGTCTGGTTTTGATATCAGGATAATGCTGACCTCATAGAATGAGTTTGGAAATGTTTCTTCCTTTGTAAGTTTTTGGAATAATTTGAGAAGGGTAGGTGTTAACTCTTCTGTAAATGTTTGGTAGAATTCACCTATGAAGCTGTTTGGTCCTAGACTTATGTTTGTCAGAAGTTTTAAAATTACTGATTTAATTTTATTACTAATGATCAGTCTATTCGTATTTTCCATTTCTTCCTGATTCAGTATTGAAAGATCATATATTTCTAGGAATTTGGGCTGGCTAAGTGGGCCAAAGTATCCCAGAGCTGGTGTTAGCTCCTTGGTATGTGGGCTGGGTCACAATGGTCCTGAGTCTGGTGTCTGCCTGCTGGCTGATGGGGCTGGTTCCTTGGGTGGCTGGCTGAGGTGGCTGCTGGTAGCTGCAGCCAAGTCCTGTCAGCTGGCTACAGGCCCTGGAGGGTGCCAGGGCTAGTGCAGGTGCACTGGTAGGTGGGACCTGGTTCTGGGCTGTCTGGTAGGTGAGCAAGAGGATCACTGGGCCCTGGGGAAGCCAGCCAATTAGTGGGTAGTGCTGTGTTCCTGCCCATCTAGCTGTCTGGCCTGAGGCATCCCAGTACAGGTGCTGAGAGGCTGGTGGGCAATATGTTGGTGCTAATAAGCTAGAAAGAGGATTCTAAAATGGTTAGGAATTAAAATGAAAATAAACACTAAAATAATACCTGCTCATATTTTAAAAAAACTAAAAATATTAATGACTCCAAAGTGAAATTTTAAACTCTCTCTCTTCCCACTTCTAGCCTCACTTTACATTCTTGTTTTAACTTCTGATAATTACCATTTAGAATTTAAAGCAATACATTTCTATTCTTCATTCAACAACCTGAGATAGTAGTTTTAGATGTTCTGCCATAAAATATGATGAATTTAATGCCTCCTACTTTCTACTTCCTTCTTTCCACTTTCTAGTTTTTATTATATTATTGTATTTACATTGTCAAGGTTTGTAATATTTCTGTAATTATAATTAAGTCTTCAATGTTTTGTCTTTAGGTTCATTCAACACATTTGAAATAAATTAAAACAGAATTAAAAATAACATGATTACATAAATATTTTTTATTATGGGTCTTGTCCTAGAATGTGATGCGGAACCCATTCCATTTTAACAATGTCCCTCTTAAAATTTCAGCTGGGAACTGTCCATGGTCCTCCAGGCACAGTCTGACCAATTCAGGGCAGAGTGTTTTGCAGTACTGAAGTGAAGCCCAGGAACACACTGGCCTCATGGACAGCTAAATTCATTGTTAACTTGTATTGAGTTTGTCAATAATGAGAATTTCAAACTTAAGCTGAATTCTTATTATTTTCCAAAGTTGATGATGCCATTGCAACAGCTCGAATTTAGGAAAGGTCTTCCTCATTTTGAAGTAAAATGTTACTCTGCAGCTTCCACTCCAATAGATCATGGAATTTCAGGGCCAAAGGACATAGTACATATTACATTTTTAAAGATATTTATACCAAAGTTATACCAGCAATGTATGAGAGGGCACGGTTGGGGGAATTTCTGAGTTTATTTGTTTATGTTAACTGCAGTAGGTAGAAGTAACCAACTAATTTTTAATTTTACAAAATTTGTCTAGGGTTGGATGTATGAAGTTCAAGCCGGAGGTTTTCCACCCTGACGATAATTAGTCATTTTAGTTTTGAGGGGCAGTTTGATCTCACGCAAAACCAAATCCATAGGATGGTTAGCAGCATCATAATAGGAATTAATTGGGTTTTAAAAACACAAACCTTTGAATAGTTTCATTACTTAATGCATGGAATTGGGACAATAAATCAAATGCCTTGATCATATTATTTACAGATGTTCTTGTTGAAAGTAGTTGTGTAGGGGCTGTGATACATTTGTTGCATTAGTAGGACTGAATCTAAAGATTTGTTAATTTAAAGAAATCTTTTAAAAGTGATCCCTGTTACTGTCCCTATAGGGTCTGTCCTCGTTTGCAAATGGGATTCCTCTGTGGAGGTTAGCCCTGATTTCGCTCTGAGAGGGCTACTGGTTTCTTGTTCTGGGTGTCAGCGTGGTCTGACAGCAGTCCCCAGGTCCTGGCCAGTGACACCAATGTCACAGATCTGCAGTGTATCCTTGAGGTAGCCATGCAACCAGACTCCGCTCTGGCCGCCGTCTCCTGATAGCTCTATGGGTAATTGTATTTGCAATCTGAGGACATCTGTTTCTAGAAGATCAGCCCTGTGCCCCTGAATCCTGAAGCACTTAATCAGAACAGTGGGGAAGCAGGTCCCTAAGGCCTTGTCACTGGCTCCTGAGTCCTTCATTTCATACGAGAAACAGCATATAGTTTACTAGGCTGAAATGTGTTCAGGAAAAAAAAAATCTGGCCTGCCGCCACTATATTCTATGACTACAGAAGAATTTTCTGATTTTTATGAGACATAAGCGCTGGTGCTTTGGATTTGTTAAAGAGGATGGTTTTGGCCCTTGTCTCTAAGGCAGTGAGACAGCAGTCTAATATTGGGGTGGAAAAAATTCCTCATAGCTAAAATATTTTAATTGTGTTTATTGGTTTCCTGGTATAAGCTGCCAACCAATTAGTTTATTCCAAACTGACAGTAAGTCCATAGGGCTCAAGTGTCTGATATATATTTTTATGTGTGTATTTTTAGGACCTTTTGTAAATTCTTGATTGAAAATCTCTCTCCCTTGTTCATGGAAACTCCCCTCTTTTGCATTAGGGGCTTTCTTTCAATATAAAAGTTAATATATAATTTCATATAGGGTTTTAGAACTCTAAGGGGGTTAGGATTAATTTTCATGCCTGCGTCATTGAATTTAGGACTGCAGTTTTCCAGCCACACCTTAGATTGTCGTTTCTACGTGAAATATGTGCCCAATTTATTATCAGCAGCGCTGATGCTCATTACTCTAATTGAGCAGCTATAGTATTGCTATCTGAAAAGAAATCTGCAGTGTTAAAATATTGTATTTGTGATACTGTCCTCGACTCTCTATATAATTTAATTAGCAATAGTAGTGGGGATTCTCGGCAAAGAGGACTGATTTGGAAAGGGAGTGGGAAGCGGAGCTGTTTGCCAGGACCCGGAAAAGCAAAGCATTTCACAAAATAGGTTCTGTCATTAGTTCAGTTATTAACATCTCTGAAAGGGGCAGCTTCTCTGACTGCCTGTATCCGCTCGGTGACTTTTCACTCAAATTGATGCCCAAGACTTCCATGATTCTGAAAAATCACCAGAAATTTAAACAGTAAGATGCTCTTTCTCTTTTTTTCTCTTCTTTTAAAATAAAAAGTAGGAAGTGACATTTCAAATAACATTCTTCCTGCCTTCAAACTGTTGGTGGAGACAAATTGCTTTTAAAGTCCAGGTCTAATGCTTAAGGGATGATTGCATTTTAACCAGCAGCCTGAAATGTCACTGGTCAGTTTAGATGTGGAATCTGTTATTCGAAGATACTGTGTTTCTTTTTCATTATTTTTGCCCCTAATATACTATTTTAAATATAAACCAAAAATGTGTTTGCTATTTAATGAGACTGCAATACTATAGTAGTGTTGGTTAACCAACTGCTTAATCATATTTGATGTGAATTCATTTATTTTGGAACTTGTCAACAAGTGTTTTTTTTTTTTTCGTTAAAATGAATTTTAAAGATATCCTTTTTAGTCCTCTTTGGACCATTCTGGATATGATAAATAGAAGTAGGTCCACCAGTAACTTTCTCTATGCCTTTATTATTTTTACAAACCTAATCATACCTATCATATTCTTTAAAATTATTCTTCTCAGTATGATACTATACGTCCCTCTGCTTTTAATCCTACCACTCACCAAATGACTACTCCTTTCTGTTTCCTTTCTTCAGATTCTATCAGCATTAGTTTTGTCTTTATGAATCAAGGGGATACACAGTCAATGAATATTGAAAAGAAGATCTTGCTCTCCTTTATGCAATGGTGTTTTATGATCATCCTACTCTGTTATTTAAAATGGTTTTAAGGGGAGGCATCTTTATTCAAATAACTTTCAGCGACTAATTAGGACTCTGAGGGTTTAGTGTTTACTGAAAATCAATTTCCATGTATACCTAACTTGAGAACGCATAGCTCTGCAAACATACTCTGTATGTGGATCGAATCTGTTAGTGTGTGAGCCAACAATTTGTTTTTATGAACACTTCCCAGAGGTCCACATAGAAAAGGCTTATATATGAGTTCCCCCCCTTTTTTTCCTAGCCCTGGTTTTGTATCCCTTCTCTTTCTCAGACACCTAAATTCACCTAACATAGCTTTACAATGGAATAACTTTATGAAGAGAGGATAGGGCACCTCGAATTAAACATGGAATGAGCATTTAACCCTAACTCCTTGAAATCGTTAGCAAGCCAGGTAAATGAGAAGCGGATGCAGCTGCCCCTCATTGGCTGCTAATGTGATTGTCTTCACTTTCCGTTAATTGTTTCAGGACTTGCTCAGTGCTGTGGAGGCAAAAGAAGCCCTTGAGAGGGAAGTTAAGATCTTCCAAGAACGGCTGCTTGCTGGCCAGCGGGTCTGGAATGCCTCAAAGCAGGAGCTGAGTCTCTTGAAGACAAGCTCTTTCCAGATGGAGAAGAGTTTGAAGGCCAGTTTGGAAGCAGCAGCAGCCTCGCAGAGCCAGTACGCCTCATTTAAGGAGAAGATTGCAGCCCTCCTGGGGGGCAGCTGGGGCACAGTGAGGCCCACGGAGGACGTCCTTTTGGAGAGGATTCGAGAGATGGGCAGCCGGGAAGAGAGCGGGAAACGGGTGAGTGGGCGCTGGCTGCTTCGCAGCCACTTAAGGACAGCCCGTGCCTTCATGTTGCATACTGAGTGAGTGAGTTCTTTTGGTTACAAGTAGCATTAAATATGGCTTTACTACTTTCAGTTTTATGTTGTACTTCCTAAGCCCTACAGCTCACTGCTTTGCGGGCCCTGGAGTCAGAGCTGCCGGTGCTGAGTCCTGTCCCCGCCGCACACACACTCGCTCCAGATGTGACCTTGGGCAGCTTCCCGAGATGACGGCCTCTGAGATTTTGTTTCCTTGCCCGCTGGACAGGGACAGCCCAGGGTCCACACCCCTTATCTGAAACCCTTGGGGCCTGCTGTGGCTTTGAATTCAGAATTTTTCAGGGTTTAGGAAGGTAAAATAGTACCCAGAGAGCTAACAGAAAGCACTCTTACACATTCCTCATCAGTGGGGTCCAGCGCAGCACCCCATAATTAATCACATTCATCTTCTGCAGCAAAAGCTGTGAGCAACTCCACTGCGTGGGATCTATCAAGACTATGAATAGCCCTGGTCACTTCAGGTCAGGGTTTGCTGCCAAATCTGGTCCGGTCAAGCTTTGCCAGCAAATGAGTTTTGGAAAAAAACCGTCAGCTTTCAGATTCATTTGGATTTTGGAATTGCAGATAAGAGTTCCTGGACCTGTAACAGGATCTGCCGCTTAAGGTTATTGTTTGTCGTGATCATTAAATGAAAAAGAATTGTTATGAAGTCCTTAATACACTGGCAGATAGCAACAATAAATATTAACTGTTGCTGCCCTGGCTCCTCCTCCTCTCTCCTCCTCCTTTCTTTTCTCCTTTTCCTAATGTGTTGGTACCTGGAACATTCTTTTAGGGGACCTATTTAACCAGTGGAGGAAAATGGTTTAAATTGCACATATGATTGAAGCTTAATTTTATCCTGTGTTATTAGTAATTCTCATTTTTTTTATAAAGCTTTGCTTAGCTGATTCAGCTTCAGCCCAGACTCTATTTAAACTATCATCAAATCCAGATTACTGAAGTCCTAATTATTGGGGTTTTAAAGTAAATAAATTCTGTGTATCATTCCATTAGGAATTATTTTTTCTCTTGAGTTCATTTTCTGCTCAAAAGGAGAAAAAAAGGCACTTTTCCATCTTTTAATGTTCCTAAAAAACTCAGTGATCACTAACTCACAGTTCACGGTTGCAGTTGTAAATTTCCTCTAATGATAACACGTGTTTAATTCCTTTTAGAAACTGCAAATTTCACAGGTGCTCCAGGAGCAGCCCTGGTGACTCCTTTGTCCAAGTGTAGGATTCTCTTTGTGGGTATAAAATGTTCCCCCCTGTAACATGTGTGGGTCTGAGACGGACTCAGTTTATCTTGTGATTCAGTACATGTATAGGTACTGAATTGGGGAAGGAAATTATTTAGACTGAGAAAAACTTCACTAAGTGATTTACCTTGAACAGTGATAGACATACTTCAATAGCTAATGGAGCTTTGCCATTTCATTTTATTGCTTCCCTCTTCTATTTTTCCAAATGTTTTCCTAAGACTATTTTAATTCCAGCATGTGAAACATGGCATAAAATTGTCAGCATGATGTATATGTTTATTTTCTAAAGGAAAATGATGTAAATTGGTTAAGCTGGATATTCCTCCCCCCTCTCCCCATAAAAATGAGAATGATTCAGTCTTTTTAGTGCCTTTGTCTGCCTTTCCTACCCTGTAATTTTTTTCAATAGCTGCTCTCACTATTTAAAAGCTTGAAATCAAGCGTATAGCTGGCGTTTTGTGTGACTCATCTTCAAGTAAAATCAGGAGAAAATGGATTTCATATATTGTCTTAGAAATGTTTCTGAAGAATGGGAGCTTTACAAATTGATGAATCTGTTTGTTGAGAAGGCTGCATCCTCCTGCCAGCTGCCATGGATAAACACACAACAGTTGAGCAATACCCACGTGCCCTGGGCCTGGCAAATTCTCCACTGCGTGGTGATTCCTACCTCCTGAACGTTTTGCTTTCCTTGTTTACCTCTTTGCTGTTCATTGTCACTCTCCTGTATTTGCAATTCTTGGTAGAACTCAGGACACCACCCACACTTTTTCAGTAAGTCATTTCTACTTGTTCCTTGCTTTTTCTGATGACAGCAAAATCTAATTTTCTTCTTAAAAGGCCTTACTATATCTTAGGGCAGGGTTTCTTGGCTGTTGACATTTTGGGCTGGGCAGTCCGTGGTTGTGAAGGCTGTTCTGTGCATTGTCAGATGTAACAGCATCTCCGGCTTCTACCCACTAGATACAAACAGTGCCTCCTCCTCCCCCCGATTTATGACAACCAAGGATGTCTCTGGACATTTCCAGATGTCTCTGGGTGGGGGGGGGCGTGAAATCACCCCTAGTGGAAAACCACTCTCTTAGAGGAATGTTCTACTGTTGGATTCCTAGGAATTATCTAAGTGAGTATTTTGATATTATGTAGCCTTAAAATTTCAGGACACTTGTTACAGGTATTTTTGAAATAATGATTTCTGATGACAGAAAGCTGTGACATTTTCACATTTTAGTTTAGAATTTTGAGGTAAATTTTTTTTCTTACTTTTAGATGTTTCCTGATTGCCCGATCACTGATGAGAATTGATTTGTGCAGAGAGGACAGGACCATGAGTGATTTCCATGTCATCCTCTTCATTATAGACAAATTAGTGCAAGCTCACAAACATTTATCTTCCCTTCTGCTTTAGAGCACACACAGGGCTATCTTTCCTCCACTGGAGTTTTGTTTTAATTCCGTGTAGGAGCTGTGGGGACCCAACCTGATGCCATAAAGGACCTGAGAGGTTTCCACAACTCCCTTACTCCCTCTTCTGATCTCATCCTCCTACTCTGCTCTTAATCCTCCAAAATCGTAAGCCAGACATTTACCCAGAGGCTTCAAGTTGACTTCCACTGACATTTAATTGTCCGCCGTTATGTTGCACCATCAGCCCTGGCTACAAGGGCATCGGGGGACATGCGCAGATGGAGATTTGAGCTCTCCCAGCCTCTGTAGTTTCCTAGGATGGCCGTGACAAGGTACTACTACCTGGGTGGCTTAGACAACAGAGACGTGTCTCACGATCCTGGACGTTCTAAGTCCAAAGTCAAGGTGTTAGCAGGACTGGTGTCTTCTGAGTGCTGGGAGGCAGGACTGGTGTCTTCTGAGTGCTGGGAGGCAGAATCTGTCTCAGGCCTCTCACCTGGCTTCTGGTTGCCTCAGGCATTCCTTGCTTATGGGTCACACTCTCTCTGTGTCTTCACATCATTTTCCTCCCATTTGTGTGTGTCTTTCTGTCCATAATTCCCCTTTTAATAAGGACACCGGTCATACTGGATTAGGGCCCATCCTCATGACCTCACCTGACTATCTCTGTAAAGATTCTGTTTCCCAATAAGGTCACATTCTGAGGCACTGGGGGACCCAGTTCAAACCACAACAAAAGTTGACATACACAGTGGTGGGGGGGTGGGGTGTAGAGTGAGCCAGTCTGTAGTGTTGGCCGTGCGTATTGACAAGAAGGAAGGATAATTTGATTGGTTCCTGATGATTGATTTTATGTATCATCAGGATACATAAGTTTTCACTTATGAAAACTCTAGCTTGAATAATCAGAAAAGAGCTGTTTATGTCCAAAAGGCACTGACCCTTAAGTGACCCAAGTGCTTCTTTCTTCAGTTTAGAGCTCTTGGGTTTCCACTGGGTTTAATCTTAGGGCAAATGTGCCTCTCTGGTAAAATCAAGCTACTTGTCCTTGGGAAGTCAGTTAATTCTTTTAGGGCATTATGACTTCACTGCCAAAATCCAAGCTGCTTGTTTTTGAAATATAGGTTATTTCAGTGCCTTTTTTTTGTTGCTGTTGTTTTAAAATGAGGTATGTATTGTTCATGACAGTCTCCCCCCTCCCCAGCCCCCTGCCCTGTGCATCTCTAGGGTTGAAATTCCCGGCACATTTTCTCCCGCAAAACATCAGGGATATGTTTACAGATGATACTAAGAAAACGGAGGGAAAAAAAGGAAAGAAAATCCTACTGATTCTTTAGATTTCTTGGCATGAAAAACACACAACACAATTTTACATTTTGGCAGGACACATATATTCACCCAGGCTCTGGTATTTGATGTTCCTAAGAACTGAGTCAGTCTGGACTGTTAATTTATTTGAGTAAATTTATGTAAATTTAGCTCTGAAATATCTTGGTGGCATCATATGCACAGAGACCTAGATAAGCTTATGAAGCTAAGTTCTGTGGTGCATAGCATGTGGGAAAGTTCACCCCTGTTTGCTCCTCTCCGGATGCCAGAATCTTAGCAGGGCAGTTGGGTAGATTCTGTACAGTTCAGCCATGCTGGTGTTTTTACAAGTTATACTCTACTGATTCTGCAAGTTCCATGAAACCCTCTCGGGTCCACACAGGATGAGGATGCAGGAGGGATCCTCTCGCCTCTGATTCTATACACTTGTTCCTTGTTTGTCCTTCCCAGAAAGACTTCTAGTTGAAAAACACACTGTATTGGCTGGAAAGAGTTTAGAAACATGATATAGGACGATTCCTGAAGGGCTCCTTTAACGCTTCATGGCAAAAGCGTAGGATTGCCTGAACCCACATCCTGGAGGAACAATACTGATGATAAAAGTAGATGCAATGTGTTGAGCTTCAGTTGGGCATGAAATACTGTGCTACTCAAATTATCTAATTTTAGCTCAGCTAATCGTCATAGCAAAGTCTGAGTTTCAGAGAGGTTAATTCCTTGCTTCAGTTAACACGTTGGGAAGTGGTAGCGTGAGGACTTGAAATCAGTCCCCGTCCCACAGTCTGGTCTACATCAGATGCCTGCTTCTTCCTTCAGGGTCATTGTCACTCGCTTAGTCTAGCTTGCTGCAATTGCCCAAGGTCTTGACTGATTGGTTTCCATGGAAGACCTTGCTCTCCTCTGGTAAGATCTGCAGCATTCCAACTGTGGCTCAGTGATCACACAGTTTTCCATTTCTCCAGTTGAGATTTTCTGCGTCTGTTTTCTCTTTGGTGTCATTCTTTTAGCCAGATCAACCGTGAGATAGGGAAAGTGTTCAAGAATCTTCAGGTAGAAAGACTTACTTTCCACTTGGAGTCCAATGTAAAACCACGTTTCCAGTTGCACAGAAACGTGTGTCATTCCCTTGTGTAACATGGTATCATGAGACAGCCCCCTAGGAGACAGTATCTCAAGGCTGTTGTCTGATAGCTCCTGTTTCGTAGGTTTCTTTGTATGTTGTCCTTAATGCATCATTAAGGTCAGATCTAGTATTAGTACTACAGTAGGAAATACGAAGTGAGAGTTCTTAGGGTCTCATAGTCTATAATGAAATTTGCAATTTCCTTAGGAAATGTAATTCCTTAGATATGATACTGAGCAGCTTGCCATCAAATATCTGATTTTAAGCACCCTCAGAAGTATAGAACTAATTGAATTATAGCCCTGGGACCTTGAAGCATGAAATTGGAGAGTTTCAGAGATCAAGGAGTTTCCCCTTCCTGACTGTAGCACTTCAGTCTACCCCGTAACATTCTTGACAAGTGGTTGGCTAACTTCTAGCCACTTCTAGCAACTGGCCATCCACTACCTGATGTGAGAAGATGCTTAAAATACGAGGTAAAAACAGAAGTACAGAATTGCATTTTTACTATTATCATATTTTAGCAATGCATAAAAATAAATTGTTTTTAAATATTTGTAGTTGTTGCCTTTGGATGGTGCGATCATGGGGATTAATTTTCTCTTATTTACATTTGTTTTGTCCTTAATGAACCTTTTACAGTGAGTTTGCTTTACTTTGAAATTATGGGGTCTGGGGGAAATTGTTTGTTACATCAAAATATGATTCTTTGATTTATACCTGTTGGTCCTCAATTTGAGCTCTGAGGGCAGCTCAGAACAAATCCATATTCTTCCATGTAATAGCCTTTCAAAATGTTTGAAGGCAGCTTGAATGTCTTCTTGCCTTTAAGCTTGGTTGTTTGTAGATAGGCAAACAGAAATTTTTTTCAATTTAAGACTGTAAGTCTGGAACTGTCAGGATATTTCACTTTCTGTGAGAATGGTACTGAGTATCATGTAAACATCTACTACTGTCCCCCTTTCTTCTTCCAAAACAATCAAAACCAAACAAATTGATCACCTCAGATTTGGTGTTTTTATTGAATTCAACATTTTCTGAAAAGTGGATTTAATAGACTTAGTATGAATATTCTCCAGGTGTGCCTGAGGTTTTCAGTAGATTTATGTTCTTGGTTTAAGGGAAGGTCAGGACAAAGAGAAACGCCTGGACAGGATGGAAGTCCAGGGCAAGGTAGGGGGCGTGAAGTCTTGGGGCCTTTAATGGAGAAGCAGTGGTTTTATGCTCTAGACGAGGAGGTGGTAATCAGATTCCCCTGCCTTCTTGTACTCCACTACTGACCCGATTTAGAGTCACCATATTAAAGGAATTTTGACCTTTCAAATGCTACAGTGATGACCTTACTCCATGACTCTGCAGGACAGATGCAGAACCACTGAAGTTTAGCGCATAAGTAACCAGTAGTCAATAGACAGCTTCTAAAAAGCTTGAAAAAATACCTTTCTGCACTTGACTTCCCAATAATGTCTCACAGTTACTCAGCAAGATTAATTCACTGTATAATCTTAATCTGCTCCACGTGGTGGAACAGTGTCTCTGGAAAATGACACTTTTATAGGTTTTCAGAGTACTTTTTGTCTGAATTCTTTTTCCAATAACCTTTTTTTCTAAAAAATATTTTTATTGAAGTATAGTCGGTTTACAATGTTGTCTCAATTTCTGGTGTATAGCATAATGCTTCAGTCATACATGCATTCATTATACATATATTTGTTTTCATATTCTTTTTCACCATAAGTTACTATAAAATATTGAATATAGTTCCCTGTGCTGTGCTGTATAAACTTGTTTTTTCCAACTAAGCTTTGAAGCTCCTAAATTAATAGTAGTATTCAGGATAAGTAAATGTTATCCATAAACAGTTCTTGAGTAATCTGTTTAAGGAATTATATAAAAATTAAAAATACCAATCAAAAATATTTTATTAGACAATGAATGTAGATTTATTTCAAGCAGAGGCAAATACAGCTATCAAATACCTGTTTGTTTTTTTTTTGTTGTTGTTTAATTTTTACAAAGAATCTAGAAGTTAGTGTTATTAATAGTTCCGTTGCTTGGGCTAAGCACTGGATTTTAACACTTTGTTGCATCTAAAACCAGGCTTATCCTTGTTCTGTTTCTTTGTTTCCAGATGGTCTCCCAGCTTGAAGCCCAAATATCTGAGCTTGTTGAACAGTTGGGAGATGAGTCTGGGTTTCACCAGAAAGCTCTACAGAGAGCCCAGAAAGCAGAAAACAAGTTGGAGACTCTTCAGGGTCAGCTGACACACCTGGAGGGAGAGCTGGTTTCGGGAGATGTTTTGCGAGACAGCTTGAATTTTGAGAAGCAAAAAGTAATAACCCGAGGGCATGTCCATGGGTGGAAACATCTGTTGCTGTATATTTTACCAGCAAATATTCTGAATTTTACAGTACTTCGGTAGACTGGTTAAGTTCTGAGTCAGGAGTAAATTTCAAGGAACAATGGATATTGTTTGGTGATTTCTTCCTATTGTTTGGAGCTTCTTTGATTCAAATTAATTCAATTAAATTCAACAGGTATTTATTGAATATCTATTATATATAAGACTCTGAAGGTTTGGGGAGTAAGGTTAAGGGCCCAGTATCAGGATCAGGTCCTGATTCCTTTCCGTGGCCGAGCAGGCCGAGTGACCTGGCCAGTCCCCAGCTCCAGGCTCCCCCTCACCCGCAGTCCCTGCAACCAGTCAATGGTGGCAAAGTCGGAAGCCTCCTGGGACCAGCTGGGCGCAAGTCGGGTGTGCGGTCACTGAGTCCAAAGACATCCATGCTCAAATCTGTAAAAAAGCAGTCTCCTGGCCAAAGAAAGGAGGCCCCCTTGGCAACCCATGTTGCACATGGCCGTTCTGTCTGAGAAAATGTCCTCACCTTCTTCACCCGGGAATAGCTCTCCCTTCATGGCTCAGCTCCAGCATCTCTTGCTCTGGAAGTCTTTCCTCGGAGGCCTCATCCTTAATGTGACATGTTCCTGGCTCTGTCTGGCAATAACCACCCTTATCGTATCCATGTTTTAACTCATCTTTTCCAGTCAACTCCAAACTTCTCAAGGCCAGGGGAAGTCTTTTTTTTTTTTTTTTTTTTTCTGGGTTTCTCCAGAGTTTACAGCAGAAATCAATAAATATTATTTAAATGATAGAAGGAATGTGTCAAAGACAAGACTTTTAGGTAGACTGGGATCTCTTCCCTCTTTCATTATGATGAGTCATTAATTTTAATTGAAGTTACGCCAAAACAGCTCTCAGTTATGAAAGCAAATGATGTAAACTGATCCAGTCCCTGGTGAATCTTCCACAGGGAACCGCCCATGAAACAGCAGTGGTATCCTTACCGCCTAGGAAGGTAGCAGGCATGTAAGAATGAAAAGCAAAGTTGTACAGAGCTTAAATTTAAATACAGGGGATTGGGGTTTACACAATATAGAACAGAGTATATTCACACTAAACTATGCTTCAAATGATGCACAGTAATCCTTCCAGCAGCCTTCACTCTCTGAGGCTTAGCTGAGATCCTTGAAAGGCCCTTCCTCTGTGGGGTCTTGGCTTGGTCCTGTCTTAATCCTTTGCCTGCTAAGTGGAAGGGTCACATGTAGAAATAGAAAAAATGCCGTTTATACCTTCACATAAAAGGTACCAACTCTGTTTTAGTTTCAAATACAAACAGTAGCAGTTATTTCACTTTCATTCACATAGATTAGAAATGAAATTTTCCACGAGGAGGGCTGATCCAGCGTTAAGGGGTGACAAACGGATGATGTAGGGACAAAAGCAGCCTGCGGTCCCACAGCACAGTAGTGACCTCGGTAATGGCTGTGACTTACACAGAAGAGATCAAGCTGTATGTATGCTGTTCAACAAAATTGGAAAATACACACTTGCAAGTCATTCCATCTTGAAGACTGAAGTATAGAGTTCTGGGCTTTAAGCTGGCATGCTTCAGTCATCAGGAAATACTTAACTAAACATATAATTGCCTGAAAATGCCTGATGGATGAGGAGTTATTGCAATGAGAAGAAAATTTCAAAGATAGAACCCAGTTCATGAAATTATGATATAGAAAGCTCATTGCTTGATTTATTCATCCATCAGTCACTTAGTAAGCATGACTCTAAGAATGGCTTGGCCAGATAAGCCACAGAAATCAGGTGGAGGAGAATCCTGGCATAGTTTTGTAACTTTAACCTTTTAAAATATGAACCTTGACTTCCCTGATAACAGCCCTATTTTAGAAGGTTGTTCCTTTAACTTTGATACATTAAAAACTTTTAAAGACATTTTCTAAAGCACTTTAAGTTAAAAAGGGAAAACTATTGTCCAAGCTTGTTTGTATGGAGAGCTCTGATTTTGGAATGATTTGTAGAACCCGGAAGAGTAAGGTGGCAATTGATAAAATTGCCAGTTTCCACCTTGGAGGCCAGGGCCCACTTTGGTGGGAAAAATTGCCATGGAAGGTATGTGGATGTATGGATCCCAGGGGCTGGGAGGGGTATGGTGGCAGTAGCATTTAGCCAAAGCAGGGAGATGCAGACAGGCAGGAACATGCCACATTTGTCAGAAAACTGTTTAATATTAGACTGAATGTCAAGGTCACTGACCAGGAGAGTCAAGAGAATTGGATAAGGAGCAAGACGTGGATCTTCCAGGTTATTCAGGAATTCATCACCAAACATTGGAGTCAGGGGCTGGGCTCTGTACTGGGTTTAATGACAGCCACCTGTAAGTTTGGGAGAAAGAGAAGAATTCTGTGAGATCACCTCCTAACTTTACTTTTGTGTCCCATTTTCATTTTTGTTCTTGGGTTTAGTATCTTAAATTTCTGGATCAACTTTCAGAGAAGATGAAGTTGGACCAGATGGCTGCTGAACTTGGCTTCGACATGCGTCTGGATGTAGTTTTAGCTCGTACAGAGCAGCTGGTCCGCCTCGAGAGCAATGCAGTCATTGAAAACAAGACTATGGCCCACAACTTACAGAGAAAGGTAGGGGATATTGCTAGTGTTGACAGAAGGAATTTCTGAGAAACTGAAATATTGGAAAATAATTTACCCCCACTATATTTACCAATGAGGCTAGGAAACATGTAATTACAAATATGTATGTCAAATCTGAGCCTCTATTTCAAGTCTGAGAGGAAAGTAAGTGTATCGTCTAAGGTTGTGTTTGACTCTGAGTAATAGAGACCTAAAGTAACAGTGGCTTAAACGTGTAGAAGTGTGGTTTTTAGGGTATTGTTTTCCTCACATAAATTTCTGGAGGTAAGCAGCTTAGGGTGAGTGTGGCTCTGCTCTGTAAAGTTCTTAAGGAACAAGGCTCATTTCAGCTCACTAATTTCCTATCCCTGGGGTGGTCCTTATCTTCATGGCTCACCTTGGAGCCTAGAAGCTGTGTTCCAGGCAGAAGCTTAAAGAAGGAAGGATGAAGAAGAGGGAGGCAAAAAGAGCATGCATAAGCTGTCTTTTAACAGAAGCTCCCAGAATTTTCTGTGTGAACTTGTGCTTCTATCTCATGGCCAGAATATGTTCTGATGGCTACACCTAGCTGCAAGGGAGGCTTGCAACTCCCGTCTTTCTTACTCTGGGTAGCGTTTGCCTGGCCAAAAGTCACTGTGTCTGTTACTGTTGGACAAGAGGAGAGCTGGGGAGCATCTAGCAGTCTTGCCTTTGTATAAGCTCTCCTGCACTAGAAAGGAGAGAGAGGAGAAGGGCTTACTTTCCCCTCAAAGGAAGAGTTAGAAACAGTTTAGACTAAATAAATGAATGAATGGATGAAAAGGATAAAAACGTAATTATTAGTTATATAATTATTGGCATTGGGGAAAGAAAAAGGAAAACACAGATGTTTTCTTATAATAGTTCTTAGGAGAAAATTCAATGGTAGAATTATAGTGCATAGGCTATGTAATGAGTCACATCCGGGTTCTCAGTTTAGCTCCACCAAGCTGTGTGACACTGGGCAAATGATAGACGTCTCTGTCTTTGTTTGCTCATATTTAAGGGGGGAGTGATACCTACCTCAGGAGGTTGTTAATTTTTAATAAAGAACTGTTTTGAACTCTTGGTTCATAGAAGATGCTTTATTCCCATTTGACCTCTTCTCCATTTACTGTATCTTCAGGAATATTTTATAAAAGAAAGCAGACAACCTCTGTTACCATCCAAGACATCAAATTGAGCGACAATTTTTTCTAAACTTTTCTTCAGATAATTGATGTTTTTTTCTCAGTGTCCAACACCATTCCTTCTTTGTTTTTTTAACTGAAGTATAGTCAGTTATAATGTGTCAGTTTCTGATGTACAGCATACAACACCATTCCTTCTTAAGTACTGTGTCATGAAAATGACCAGTGTGCGGGACTTGCCAGGGTAAATTTGCAACAGAGTGGAGTTTGACATGAGGAAGCTAAGGGGAGGGAGTTTAGGCAGGGAAATACTAAAAGGGACTTGTTAAAAGAGGATGCAGGGGGTGGGCACTCCTGTCACCGTTAGTCAAGATGCTTAAGCCCACATCTCAGTAAGTCCTTCACACCTTGGAACACTTTACAAACGCCGAGTATGTAATTAGGGAAAATGTGCCGGTCTTCAGCTCGAACACTCCATAATTCTACATGATTCCGGTTCCCAGTGTTTGTAACAGATGAAAGACGTTCCTGTACTTAATATTCCACTCGTTCATTGTGACATGTGAAGCCCAGGGGGATTTTTTTTCTCCTCGTAGGGCCCATAATGGTTTTCTCAAAACCATTATTATTTCCTTCCTCAAGTTGGACTGACGATGGTAAGTGTTGTTTGCAGCCCCTGTTCCGGCTGGTTTGTGGATGGTGTAGGTCCAGCGTGTAATAAAGTCACCAATGAACTAACACCTTCCTGATGGCTTCTGCTTCTAAGGTTTTCAGTATATAAGCAAAGCATCGTAAAAATCTCATTGGTATAACTTACTTTAAAACTCTATCAACTCCCATGTTTGGTGCTCCTCAGCCCGGTTTTAAGGGATTGAAATTAGTCTGGGTTTTCACTACTAATTTGCACTTTATCTTCTCTCTGAAAAGACCAGTGCAAGTATAGTTGTCATGGGCTGTTGAAGAGGATTATGTTCTGCTCTCGATAAGCCCATTTAATAGTTTTAAAAGTAATTTTGCATTCTTACTCTGATGAACATAATGTTGGAAGAAATCAGATGTTGAAAGCCTTTGCACATTTTCTGTGGCTCTTTTGTCTCATACTTTGCAGCTACCAAGTTAATTCTTGGAAAAAGAGGGATGAAAAAATGCAGTCAGGAAAAGGAACCCAGTAACCTCATTTGATGGTTTAGAGATTGAAGTGGAGATAAAGATCAACATTATCTGCGCAATTCATTTATATTTACTAACTGTTCAATTATTATTACTATTAAAAAAAAATCCCTGTTTGTATCAAACCAGCTAAAGACTCAGAAAGAAAGACTGGAGAGCAAAGAGCTGCACATGAACCTCCTCCGGCAGAAAATAGCCCAGCTGGAGGAGGAGAAGCAGGGGCGTTCGGCCTTGGCCGTGGAGAGGGACGAGGCCAATCTCACCATCAGGAAGTTGCAGAAGAAGGTGGAGAGGATGCAGCAGGAGCTGAGTGTGTGTCGAGGATTGAATACTGAGCTCAAAGCCAAACTGGCCGACACCAATGAGCTTAAGGCAAGTGCTCAGCTCTATTTCCTTGTTGTGGTTTGCGAGTTTCTGGAAAAGTTTATGCAAAAGAATGACAGCCTTATGAAAAAAAAAAAAAGCTGAAAACTTCCTCTGGTTTTCTAGAGTTGTGAGAAAAATGCAAAGATTACCCAAATTGGCAGAGTAGATCCATTTCGTGTCTCTTCAATATGTGAAGTGAAGCCGTAATTGCTGGGTGAGAAGTCAGCCAAACAGGGTGATGTGACGTACAGAAAATAAAAACATTTCTTCAAAGTGTGGGTGACCGTGATATTAGGGATCAGGTAGGGATTGTCACGTGGGAATTTGCTTAGAGAAAATGAACAAGGGTTCGCTGAGAAGTCAGGTGGCGACAGGGTGTGTGTTGGGCTGTGGGGTGTGTTACACGAAGTAGTGAAGAGAGCAGGCAGGCTGGGGCGATGTGGTCCTGGATTCGAGGTGATTCTCTAGTGAATGCAAAAAACAATGACATTAAAACTGGGGATGTAATAAAAATATTTAAATGCCACTGGCAGCAGCATGTAACTTCACAGGCACATGTCATCCCTGGCAGACCCGCACGTCATGAACCCTGAGGGCAGTGATGTCTTTGCGCTCTGAGGTGGACTTCTGGAATGTCTCCACATCTGGAAACAGACAAGTTGGGAAAAGGAATCTGGAACGAAGCCACCAGCACTTGAATCTGTGCAGCAGGACAATATTCTGGGCACATTTCCCACTTGATTTTCCCTTCCTGGTCATTGGTTCTTTTGCCCCCGAAGCCCTTCTGGCATCAGGACGAGGCCACTAAATTGATGCTTATTTCCCTAAGAGAAGGGGAGGGCAGACGTGGCCACGGGGAGAGGGCATATTTGAATACAAGGCAAAGGGGAAGCTAAGGAAAGCATTTGATGGGGTGCTGTGGCTGGGGAGAAAATATCCTAGGTAGGTATCCTTGACACCCCCTCACGCCTTGAGACTGACTTTTGGGGTGTGCGTGTGGTGGGCAGTGGTGGTGGGGAATCCCTGCCATTAGCCCACAGCTCCCATCCCGACTGGGAGGAGCTGCAGAAGGTGCTGAGGCCTCCATCTCACTCCCTGAGGCCTGAAGTTCCACTGGTGCCCACGGGGGATACAGAAAGTAGCTAAAGATGCGCGCTGGAGATGTCGTGGGAGCAGGTGGGGGTGGCCCCCTCAAGTGAGGGACACAGTGACCCTCCATCAGAGGCTGTGGGGCAGATCACCTAAGCCGGGACCCAGGCTAAGTGTAATGACAGCAGCCGTAGGCAGCCCTGTGGGCCAGAAGCGGTGCTGGGGTGAGAGGGACCTGCAGCAGAAAGCAGAGGCCGGGCCGCAGCTGGTGGAAGTCACGTCCTGTGTCTGTGGTGTCTGTTCCCGTTTGGTCTCCATGACTTAGGTCTGCGTCATTTTTTGCCCAAATTAATTTTAGTTTTAATTATTTACAAGTGGTCTTTCCATTTTACCTTTTCACAAGCAAGCCTGATTCTCATAATCAAGTTTTGCTCTTTGGGTGATGTGATTATGCAACGCGTGGTTCTAGTCCTAGAGGCTGGCTTACGAGTCTCCGATTCCAGCATCAGTGGTGTGGAGCAGCGTTTTCAAGTGTGGGGCACGTGCCCCTGGTGTACACACGATGTTTCTAGGCGGTGTGCGACAAGGTATTATATATAATGTTCAGTCCTGAAGTGAAAAGTGGGTTGCCTTTAATTTTTCTTTGAATTCTTTCACCATTGAGGAGAAAATCTGAATTGGAGGTCATTACGTCCTTAGACCTCTAGGACACTTGCTGGTCTACGTTTTAAACAAAGAGTAAGTCTTGAGCTCATTGCCGGGTACTAGCGATAGTACCCGCTAGTGCTGTTTTGTTTTCATTACACAGTGTTTGTTTTATTGTTATTTCCCCTTCATGTCACATTCTATTGAAATCCTGTAAAGTGCCCTTTAAATTAATGAAATTTCTTTATGTTAAAAAGCTGGTTGAGTTAAAGAAGGAAGTGGTTCATGTAGGTGATATCTGGATATGTAAACATTGTGGAGGTGGAACAGGAATTGCTGAAATACAGACGAGGCGGAGAGCAGAAGGAGCGTGAGTGGTGACTAAATGCAACAAGCAGGTGAATGGAAGCTCTGGGTGGCTGCTGCTGACCCTGTGATGATTTCTGGGAGTCAGCTGTGGGAGAGGGAGCTGGGCAGAGGACGGGGCCAGATCACGCAGGGCCTCGTGGGGCGTGCTGAGATGCTTGGACTTATCCTCTGGGTCCTGGGGAGCCACTAGAGAATTTCAAAAAGATAAGTGACATTGTCAGGAGAGAGACTGAAAAGAATGAGGCTCTGAGCGGCAGTATCAAGGACAGCAGTGAGACAGAGACCGAAGGACTATGGCTGCGTTTGGCTTTGGGACATCCGGGCTCAAGCATGCACAGATCATGGTGGTAGTGAGTGAGGGCTCGGAGAGAAAGCCAAGTTTCCGTAGGCTGAGGAGTGAACGAGAAGTGGAAACAAAGCTGGTGTCCTGCTCCTCTGGGATGGCTAGACGGAAAGGAGAGGGGAGACAGGAAAGTGAATGACGTTAGCTTGTGTGTTTACTTTGTTGTTTTATTTTGCATAAAGAGATCCACACACTTCACAGCCAAGGTATAGAAGAGACTGGATTTGACGAATCAGGGATTATACAGGGTGCTAAACATATTAAAAAAAGGTTTTTTTTGGGTGGGGTGAAAGGAGGTAATTAGGTTTACTTATTTATTTCTTAAAGGAGGTACCAGGAATTGGACCCAGGACCTTGTGCATGCTAAGCACAGTGCTCTGCCACTGAGCTATACCCTCCCCCCCAGGCCTCTAAACATTTAAATAGAATGCGAAGTCTGCCTTCTGGTAGGGAATAGAGAGCTCTCTAACTTACTAATACAGTAAATGCTCACTTCATGGATTTATTAAGATTTTACCTCCAAAATATCTTTGTCTTGCTTTATTTGAGTTATAGGATATTAATGTACGAGGCAGACTGATGGTATCAGCTCTCCATCTTTGTACACTACCTATGCTTGTCCCTGAATTAATTTTGCTATTCATAAAGCAACATTTCTGAACATTAGCAGAAATGGCCTTCTTGTATTAGTTTCCTAGGGCTGCTGTAACTAATTACCACAAATGAAGTGGCTTACTACAGCAGAAATCTATTCTCTCACAATTCTGGAAGCTGGAAGTCTGAAATCAAGGTGTTGATAGGGCTGGTTCTTTCTGGAGTATCTGAGGGAGAACCATTCCATGCTTCTTCCTGGCTTCGGTTTCTGCCTGCACTCCTTGGTTTGCAGCTGCATAATTCTGATCTCTGTATCCATTTTGATGGGACTTCCCCTTCTGTATATCTCTCTTTTTCTGTGTCTTATCCAAATGCCCATCATTGGATCTAGGGTCCACCCTAATCCATGTTGATCACATCTTAAGATTCTTACCTTAATTATACCTGCAAAGGCTCTTACTCCAAATAAGATCACATTCTGAGGTTCTGGGTGGGCATATTTTTTAAGGGCAGGGGCATAGTTCAACCTCCTTCGTCTACTAAGTTAAGAATTAATTTCACCATTTATAGAGGGTCAGTACAAAATAATAATCTGGACTACATTTCTATGTTTTTTAATTAAAAAATTGAGATACAATTCACATGCCATAAAATAATTTTAAAATACACAGCTCAATAGTTTTTAGTATATTGACAAGGTTGGATGGCTATCCCCATTCCTGAATTCTAGAACATGTCCATTATTTCTACCCACCCTCCCCCACAAATTTTCCATATTAATTCTTTCCCCAACCTCTGTAAACCACTCACCTACTTCCTGTCTTGATGGATTTGCCCATTCTGGACATTTCATATAAATGGAATCATACCATATGTGGTCTTTTGCCTCTGGCTTCTTTTCAATTGCTGTGTTTTCAAGATCCACTCATTTTGTGATCAGTACTTCATTCCTATATTAGTTAGAGTCCTCCAGAGAAACAGAACTAATTGGATGTGAATACACACATACACACTTTTAAGGACTTGACCCACATAATTATGGAAGCTGGCAAGTTCAAAACCTGCAGGATGGGTCAGCAGGCTGGAGACCCAGAAAGAGCCAATGTTGCCATTCAGGTCCAGAGGCTGTCTGCCGGCAGAGTTCTCTCCAGCTCAGGGGATGTCATTCTTTTGTTCTATTCAAGTCTTCAACTGATTGGCTTAAGCTCACCCACATGATAGAAGGGCAGTCTGCTTTACTCAAAATCCACTAATTTAAATGTTAATCTCTTGCCAATGCCCTTGCAGAAAATTCATAATCATGTTTGACCAAATATCTGGTCACTGTGGCCCAGCCAAGTTGACACATAAAGTAAACCAACACAGTTCTTTTTTAATGGTTGAATAATATTTCATTGTATGGATATACCACATTTCATTTATCTATTCAATATTTAATGGGCATTTGGATTGTTTATGCTTTTTTGTCTATGGTGAATAAGGCTGTTATGAACATTTGTGTGTGAGTTTTTGTGTGCATTTTTATGTTTGTTGCAAAATGTGGCTGAAGAACTGGACTACCAGGTTATACACGTCTTCCTCTTTAAGATCCATGTAGTAAATTTCCCCTGAATTCTAAACCAGGGAAAAATAGATCCAGATGAACTATTAAATTTTAATTTGGCAGGCAAACATAAGTACTGTGGAAATCCCTTTTTGAAAGAAAAATATTCTTTTTTTTCCCTTTATAAATGTTTATTGATTACCTCTTATCCATGGCATAATGGGAAGAATGCATCTTAAAATGGTTTTTAAGATGACGAAAACTCCATTCCTTTCTTTTTTGTTTTTTGTTTTTCCAGTTTTATTATGTAGAATTGTAGTTTGACTGCACATACACATTATATGGCATGTAAATACATATACACAGTATACTCATATGTGTACTGATTATTGTTTCTAAGAACAGATTAGATCTTTAACTTTTAAACTTACATAGTTATCAAAGGAATAAAGTCAACTACAAAATAAGAATCAGCAGAATGTGGTAATCCAATCATAAAGAACAGTCAAATGTGCTTACACATATTCAAGAAATCAAAATAACAATTAGTTCATTTGTGTCCTTATTATTATTGTTATTATCTTTTAGGTTCTTCATATAAATGATGTCATATGGCATTTTTCTTTCTGAAAGAAAAATATTCTTTCATAGATTTCCCTTCCCTCTGTTGAGTCAAAATTATTTTATTATAATATTGCTTATATATATGTACAAACTTAACACTGTATAGAAATTTCTTGATCTCACTATATCTTTACCATTATAAAATCCATACCAATTTAGAACTCAAAACAAAGTATAAAAATAGAATTAAAAAATTAGCAATATTAATTCAATATGCAAGATTTTGCTATTTTACTAAAACCACCATTAATAAGAATGTGCAGTACTGATCCCTCATGGTACATGTCCTTTTGAGTTTGGCATGCCTACAGTTTATGTTGTCCAAGGACAGAGCAATTATTCTACCATGCGCTTTATTTTGCTATTCCAGATACTTAGTACGTACACCGTGACATAATTTGGCCTCCACTTGGCATGAACACATTATGTATTAACTCTACCTTTGCTCTTTCCTCATTAACCTAAGATCATTAAAATCATACTACTAATTGGCACAACCATAGCCTTATGCACAAATGCAAATGCAGGCACTGAAATCATGGTGGCAGAATTCCAGTTCTTTGTGTTGCTTCATAGCCAGCATTGGTTATGATGAGTTGCTGCTAAATGGATTGAAACACACCGTGATAACAGTGGCTTGGTCAGGAGAGATGTTTCTTTCTTTCTCACTGTAAAGAAGCATGGAAGTAGATGTTCCGTGTTTAGCAGGATGGCTCCAGGTCATCACCGATCCTGGCTCGTTCGGTCCTTCTGCTTTCCCGTCCTAGCACTAACTTTCCTCCTCAGAGCCGCCTCTTGGTGCACGCTAGCTGCTGGGGCTCTGGATTCATTCCAGCTGCCAGGCAGGAGGCAAGGTGGAAGGACACCCTGTATGTCATTTTCCAGGAACAATACAACACTTCTTATGTCTCCATTGGCCGGAACTTAGTCCCTGGATCTCACTTAGATGAAGTCAGCCTGAGAAATAGGTCTTTATTCTGGGACATGTTAAAGAAAGGAATAATAGATATTTGGTGGAGAGCTTTCATCCTGCACCACATGGCCCAATCTAAGTAGGGAGCTGTGGTCAAAAATCAGTAGCCAGACCACCAAAAACTAGTAGGAAGCCATGGTTATCTTCATTGTAGTCTCTCAAGGAAACACCAAAAGGAGGTAGCATTCTTTAGCCAGCAGCAAAGATCTCTTTTGCTTTCTAATTCTCTTGATCTCCCACACAAGATAGCTGCTGCCCGTGCTCCTCCCACACTCCAGAACTTTCTCCAATCCAGCCAGTGAAGCCCTTCTTTATATTTTTTCTCCCAATCTACCATCTTGAACTCAGCTCTGACTATGTAGATCCATTGACCTTGAATTGCCCTGAAGTCTCCCTACGCTGAATGTAAGCATCAAGCAGAACCTGTAGGAAAGAAGCTCCTGGGGTGTGGAGTGGCAGAGGTGTGCTCAGACTGCAGAGCTGAACATCTTCCTTTGATTTCTGCTGCGGTTTCCTCTGGTTCAATCTTTGTGGCTCCTTGAGGAGGGGTGTAGCATCTTTGCAGGCCATTGGGTCACTCTCCCTCTCTGCTGTCCCACCCACTTTTGAGAGCCAGTGCCTGGCTCCTGCAGGGTCGTATTTTCAATGCAGTCTCCTGAAAACCCTCCAGCTGGAGAGTTTCGATCCTCTGGTGGATTCAACACATCAGATTTTAAATTTAATTATCTTCTCTTTCGGGGCCTTTGGTCTTTATAACCAGAGAGAGAACTGTTCACAAGATTTGAAATTCTTTCCCTCAAGGACGCTAGATACGGTGTTCACCAGAAATAAAGTACACGCGGAACCTTATGTGTCCTTACTGGGGTCTGGGCGGCACATTGGTCTTGTTTATGACCATCTCTGTCCCATTGGAAAAAAATCAGGGGCACAGTTCTCTGGTGAACTCTGGGCTTGATTTGAGAAGCTCCCTTAGTTGGATGAACAAACAGATTAGTCCTACCCACCCCCCTTCTCCCCACCGCCTGCCCCAATCATCTTGCTTTCTGTGTTTGACTTAGAGGCTGAGCCCTTCTTCCCACTGCTGGCTCCCAGTTCTCTTCTGGTGGCTTGGCTTGGAGTCGATCACTTCTTCCCTGACAGCAAGAATTCGGGCAGCCCTCAGGATTGTGATTAGGTCTCATATTTTTCAGAAATTCTTGGCTGTAAATTCCTCTCATTAGAACTTGATTTATGTGCTTCTAACTCTCCAAGCTGTGTTCCATCTCCTTTGGTAGATGGCCCACTGTAAGTGTTTTTCCAATCTGAGCAGAAAGTCTGGTTGTATCTTCTCCTGTTAATGAGGTTTTTAATTCAACATAGCAATCCCAGAAGCTTCTCACTTTGCCCCATATTTTCTCTGCAGCACTGAGGTGGTTGGCATGTGAAGGGGATCTTTATGTTTTAAAGGGAGGCAACTTTGTTTTAAAGTTGATACTGATTTTGCCCATTTAATGTCCCCTATTTGTAGAATGTTTGATAATCTACAGAATATATTGTTTGGAGCTGTTGTCCATATAATTTACAAATGGATGTACATATATAGTCCACATTTTTTTTTACTGATAGGATACATTATACATATATTGATCATGCATGGGAAAGCCCCCTTCCCAACTTCTTATGTTGAAAAATTTCAAATCTATAGGACAGTTGCAAGAATAGTGTAACAGGCATCCTTTTATTTTTCATGTAGATTGTGAACATTTTACTGACTGCTATATTTTGCCTAATGAGAGAGAGAAGAGAGACAGAGGGAGGAACTGTTTGAGAGTAAGTTGCAGATATCATGACACTCCACCCCTAAACACTTACCAGTTATCTCTTAAGAACAAGAGAATTCTGTGTGACCACAGTACAGTTGTTACACTCAGGAATCAACGTTGAGAGAATACTCTAACATACTGGTGTGTAGTATACAGTCCATATTCAAATATGGGTTGTGATAACTTGGAATCCGTGAATGATCTCCAAGGTCAGCCCCGGCAGACCTGTTCTTCGTGGGTCCCACTTCCTTGTCTCTAGTGTTCTGCTAGTGCAGTAGATGTTCAGTTCATTGACTGAAAAGCTGACTAAGAGTCCCTTCCCCCAGCTGGCATTTTACTTCCTGCCCGTTTCCTAAGTTACAGCAGTTGTTCTTACATCTTCTCGATTGCATGTCCCACAGCAGCTGTCAGTTCCCCATGGGATTTCCTCTCTCCTGAGTGGAACCAGTTCAGAAGTTTTGAACTTGTCCCAGTGTGTCTGCCATCAACTTCCTCTCTGCCTGGACAGGAATTTCGTTTGTTAAGAAGCTGTGTGGGTGATAGTAGGTAAAAACATGTTTCTAGTTTTGGTAGTACTTGACTCAAGCTTCCCCGGTTGAGTGAAGTCACACAGACAGCATAAATCTGATTTTCCAGCTGGACGTCCATATCCCCAGCAGTCCCCTTTTCCTCCACGTCATGTCATAATTCCAGTCTTAGAATAGTTCCTAGCATTCCTCTGACTTTCCGGCAGTGTTGGAGGGTCCTTTAGAGTTTAGGTCAGGTCAGCTTGTGCTCCTTGCACCATAATTCTGGAAGTCTGGCTCTGTGAAGATGCACTCTAACCCTGAGATGCGGTCAAGATTTTAATCTCTGACGGTAGCCTCCAAATGTAGTCTAGGTAAATCACAACAATCTCAAAATCCTTCATCAATAAATAATCAGCAGCCTAGCAACTAAATGATAATTGTTGGTTTATTATTGTTACGAAAGAAAGAAAAGAAAGAAAAGAAAGAAAAGAAAGAAAAGAAAGAAAAGAAAGAAAGAAAGAAAGAAAGAAAGAAAGAAAGAAAGAAAGAAAGAAAGAAAGAAAGAAAGAAGGATTTCATTCATCAGGAGTGGCAATATTTTAAGACATCTTTTTCCATTTCTCTTTCTCTCTTATTTCCTTACTACAGGACACCTATATCTCCTCACTAGTCCTTTCACCATCCCAAGTTTCTTGGAAAAGTACTTCCTGCAGCCTAGTTAACCTACATTCTTTCTTCCCACTTCTCTCTCAGCTCTTTATCCTGTAGGTCAATTTAGTCTATCATGCTTCTTCCCAACACTCTCCCCATCACCCAGATTCTGTCCTGGGGACCACAGGATGGGAGTAGATGCAGCAAGAAAGAATCCTTCCTTCTTAGGAAAGAGGGGATGTGATGAAAGGGGAAGGGAGAAGATAGCAAACACTCATTATTATTTGGCATCTTTTATTTTTATTACTTTCATATGTGACCTTTAAGTGATTTTCAACAAAATTAAAACACAGAATTATGCTTTCTCTTTGAGAATATGCCTGTGGGCTTGTCTGAACCGTTAGGACGCTCAGAACTAAATTCAGAACTCTTCTGGTCTTTGTTCTTTGTACATCCCATGTGTACTTCTTTATTTATTTCAAAGTAATTTCTTTGGATGCATTTTAAAGTCTTCTTTGTAAATGTACTTTCCAAGAACAGCTTTAGCAAGATATAATTCACACCCCATAAAACTCACCCTTTTAAAAATGTACAGTTCAGTGGTTTTATAGTATATTCACAGAGTTGTATGAACATTACCACTATCTAATTTCAGAACATTTTCATCACCTGAAAAAGAAACCCTGTACCCCTTAGCAGTTACTTCCCACTCTTTGGTCCCATCAGCCTGTGGCCTTTTCTGGACCTTTCTTATAAATGGAATTAGGCAATAAGTGATCTTTTGTGACTGACCTCTTTTCCTTAGCATAATGTTTTCAAGGTGCATCCATGTTGTAACATGTATCAGTACTTCATTCCTTTTTGTTGCTGAATAATACTCCATTGAATGGATGTACCACATTTTGTTTATCTCCTCATCAGTTGATGGATACATAGATTGTTTTCACCTTTTGATGATTATGAATAGTTCTGCTGTGTACATGTGTGTGTAGGTTTTGTGTGGGCGTAAGTTTTTAGTCTTCTTGGCTGTATGTGCCTAGGAGTGGAATTGCTGGATCGTATGTTAACTCTGTGTTAAACAATTTGAAAACTGGAAAATTGTTTTTCACAGCAGTTACTCCATTTTTCATTCTCACCAGCAGTATTTGAGGGCTCCAATTTCTCCACATCCTCACCAAGACTTGTTATCACCTGTCTTTTTGATTCTAGACATCCCAGTGGTTAAGTGGTAGCTCATTCACGTTTACTTTTAATGGTCAGTTTAAAAATTTTGTGTCTAATTATGCAAAATGACCTCAAATTCTTTGTTTTTAATTGTGGCTAATATAGACAACATAAAATTTTTACCATTTTAACCACTTTTAAGTGTGCAATTCAGCAGCATTGAGTACATTCACAGTGGTGTGCAACCATTATCACTATCCATTTCCAGAACTTTTTCATCATCCTAAACTGAGACTCTGTGCCCATTAAACAAGAACTCCCCACCCCTCAGTGCCTGGTACCCTCTGCTCTGTATTCTCTCTCTGTGAATTAGCCAATAGATACCTCACATAAATGGAATTATACAATATTTGTCCTCTTGTCTGGCCTATTCACTTATGATGTCGTCAAGGTGCATCTGTGTTATAGTATCAAAATTTCATTCCTTTTACTCAAATGCTTTTTGTAAGTGGATCTGATGCAATTTAAAATATTAAGCTAATAAAGAAAATGTGCCTCATACTTCAGGATGCTGTTTTGGCCTTAAGATCCTGGGGCAGCTTCTTAGATATAGCTACCACCCTTCTCTCTTGTCTGCAGTGAATGCTGTGGCCACCTCCCACCTCCCACCTCCCATACTCAGTGTTAAAGGCAGAAGATGTTTCTTCTGAAAAGTTGCTGATTTCTCGCACAGCAGTGATGACTTGCTGAGGAGATTTTAGGTGGGGCTTCCCTGTGGTAAATCACCAAAAGGGGAGACGTTTTGCTCTTTCTAATGTTTCTAGTACCAGGAATGACCCCTTGGCAGGGGTAAAAAGTACAAATTGCTTGACCTATGGCACTCATTAAGAGTCTGTGTGTGAGTAGCAAGGGACTTTATTTTAATATTTTACCCCTGAATCACGCTATCTACCGTTTCATCTCATTGATTTTCCAAACAATGGTACTCTCATATGTCGTTTATAAACTATAACTGTCTTCAGACACGTTCATCCAGCATATATCCTTCGCAGAGTCTGTATAACTGGGTTGGACTCCATTCTTTATTCATAGAAAAGTTGTTAAATGAATCTCACTGACTTCTGATTTGTCTTGTTTATACAACTTTCCTCAACACATGCAGAAGAAATTATCAGCCTTCTCTTTGACTTGTTAGATTAAAACTTTGGAACAGACCAAAGCCATTGAAGACCTAAGTAAGTCCAGAGACAAACTGGAAAAGATGAAGGAGAAAGCTGAGAAGAAGCTTCTAACTGTCCAATCGGAATTGGATACGACAGAGCATGAGGCTAAGGAGAGTAACGAGAGGTCCAGGAACATGCTGGAAGTGGTAACCAGTGAAATGAAGACACTAAAAAAGTCTCTGGAAGAAGCAGAAAAGAGAGAAAAGCAGGTGGGTAGAAATCTGGTGGTGAAACCTTTCTATTTAGAAAAGAGGATGATTCAAAACTTGAGAATTATCCATACATTTCTTCATAAGTATTTTATAAAGCTTTCCGTATCAATTCAGCATGTCTCTGCCCTCTAGCATCTTTTTGGCATTAAAAGAACCGTTATGATTTACTCTACTAAGAAAAAAATTCACATTTTCATGGCACCAACTATAGCAAAGAAAAACACTTTCTTGTCAAAGCCACAGAAAGTCTGTGAGAAGCCAGGTTCTGGTTGTGGAGAGGTTTTTTATTACGTTCGCCGATGGCCTCTGAAGTTTGTGTTATCCCAGATCTTCTAACATTGTCCAGGGCTTCAGCCTCAGGGGGGGAGATTTTATCTCTAGCAGAGATCAGTTGCAGGAAACAGTCCCAGAGCCTAAACAGTGGCACCCAGACCTGATGGCCAACCAAGCCCAGATGTAAACCATAAAACAGTCCTCATGCGCCCGCTGGTTGCAAGGAGGAGTTTTATCTGGTGAGCCCATCAGGAGGTCAGGCAGAAAGAAACATGTGCTGGGCAGCCTGACCTCTGCTTTTGGCTTTCATCTCCTTCTCTTTCTGAAGCTCACGAGGGCATAGAGTGGACTCTGATCCTAGGATATTTTTTTCTCTTTGGCTGCCTCTGCTTTGGCTCATGTGTCAGGCAGAGCTGAGGAAGGCCAAGCTCTCAGAGTGAGTGGTCTCAGAGGGAACCTCTGAGCAGTTAAGAGCTTTGCCCACATTCAAAAGGGTGGAAAAGTTTGAGGAAAGCTTTTTCATCAGGGAGGCTGGGCTTCAGAGAGTGTTGTGTTTCCTGAATTGGACTCAGCCTAGGAAGGAGGTCAGGGAGTGAATCAGCACATGGTGGGAATGTTTGGAATGGATGAAACCTCTGTCTTCGGATTGGATCACACCTTTTCTAAAATGGAAGGTACCTCTAGCAGGGGTTGCCCAGCTGTCTCTCATTGATCAGCTTCTGCTTTTGTTTAGAATCACAGCAACTCTAGAAGAATCTGAAGGGGAGCAAGGCACATTTCAACCATTTTCTTGAGCCCCAGAATTCCCACTTTCCCCTTTGTTATGGACAAATAATTGTCCCAGAGCGTCCAGTGTTACGGGTTGTGAGGTGGCAGTCTGTGTGATGTGATTTGATCATTTAGAAGTCCTCCGTTTTCATTGGCTCATACTTTTCTGCCATCTGTTCTTCCTTTAGTTTGAGAGGTTAATTGACCAGTTAACATTCCAGCGCGTAAGCACTGTCGCCCAACAGACACAACCACACGGTTTGTAAAGCATTTCCTAGTATGCGGAACACACATGGTCACCGTTTCATTTGATCCAAATTTCAGAACAGCCCTGGGAGGTAGGTATGTGGTCAGTTATTCACCCTGGAAGTGAGAAAATGGAGTCTTACCAAGGTCGGAGTCTCATTCATAGTTGCTTAACTGGGCTTCTTGACTCCGTAGCTGATACCACATTAACTGGCTTATCAGAAAAGTGGTTATGGAATTAATGACGGTTGGTGTCTGCAAGGATTTTAGAGGTAATTTAGTAGGGTAACCTTTTTTTATTTTCAAATACATGTTATTTATTTTATTTTTTATTTAAGATTTAGTGTTGTATTAGTTTCTGGTATACAGCATAGTGATTCAGTTTTATATATATATGTATGTATATATATTCTTTTTCATTATAGGTGATAACAACCTATTTAATATAGTTGCCTGTACTATACAGTAGGATGTTGTGGTTTATCTATTTTGTATATAGTGGTTTGTATCTTTAATCCCAAACTCCTAAATTTATCCCTCTCCCGACCCCTTTCCCCTTTGGTAACTGTAAGTTTGTTTTCCATGTCTGAGTTTGTTTTATAAATAAGTTCTTTTGTGTCTTTTTTTTGGATTCCACATATAAGTGATATCATATGGTGTTTGTCTTTCTCTTTCTGGCTTACTTCACTTAGTATGATAATCTCTAGGTTCATTCCTGTTGCTGCAAATGGCATTATTTCATTCTCTTTTATAGCCGTCTTTTTTTTTTTTAAATAAATGAGGGAATTAATCCGAGAGTAATGAAAGTAAGTAACTTGCCTAGTTCAGGCAAACCTGTTTTCCACAGGCTTTGAGGTTGTGTCTGGTCTAGCGGCACTGGAACATTTGTTGTCTCAGTTACTGTGGTTCTGTTTGATCTTGCAGCTGATGGACTTCAGGGAGGTGGTTTCTCAGATGCTGGGCTTGAACATGACGGGTCTCGCTCTTCCTGACTATGAAGTCATCAAATGTCTTGAAAGACTGATCCACTCACATCAGCATCACTTTGTCTCCTGTGCCTGCCTCAAAGATGTGACTTCAAGGCAAGACAGGCACCCACAAGGCCACTTACAACTTCTTCATTGAACACCGTGTCTCTTGAGGGAGATGGAGCTATGAGATAGGACACAATCCTCAATTTCATAAATTCCCCAAACCTTTGAAATCTCATCAGTGTGTGAATATTGTATACTTTGATGACAGAGTAAGGATCTCAGAGATGCCAAACTTAGGTAAATGTTTGGCATTAAAAACACCAATTATTTTATTTGCTAGCACTTTGGGACCCAGGTGAATTCCACCAGATTGCATACCCAGAATGGGAAATGATGGTAGGGAATTAACATTGTGGGGTATCCATTATGAGTCAGGGGCTCGACTACCCAATTTAATTCTCGCAATAACAGTGTGGAGAAACTTGAATGGTTTCATCTTGCAGTCTCCCTGGGGCTCAGAGAGGTGGTCTTGGTTCCCTGCCTACAATTGCAGTCAGTTAGTGACAGAACCAGAGTGAGCAGCATGTTGGCTCTGTATCAAAGGCTAGGCCTTCTCTGCTCCTTCACAGACCTCCCTTCTCTCCTGAAGTCCGGTGATTCTGGTGGAAATTGCCTGCATCACAAAGGAAGGAAAACATCTGTACAAGCAAGAATTGAAGTCAAAAGTGACTGAGATTCATGAGCGTGACCTGCATGACGTTAGAAAGCAATACACCTAATTATCTGGATGAAACATACATAGGTCTGAGGTCCTGTTGAAAAAAAAGTACCCGTTTTAAATGTTGTTACCAGATCGTATTTGGTGGTGATCTTCAATGTGTGCACAGAGCTGAGCTCAGTACTTTAAAAATGTAACTTTCATGTGAAATACCCATAAGATGAAGAAATCCTACCGTTTTTTCACCAATATGTCAAATGTACTGACAGCAGGGATATCTTTTCAGGATCGTGATTTTATAATGAATTTCTATCATTTTCTTCCTTCCTTTTAAATTTCTATTTCACAAATATTTTTCAGGAAACCATATTCTTAAATTCCCAAGAAAAACATGTTTCTCTTTTGGGTGATTGTCTTATTTCTACCATATGAAAATTTCTTATAGCCCCTTAAAAAAGCAGCAGTGTCTGATTAAAGGAGAAGGAAAAATAGATTACATTAAGAGAAAACGAAAACTCTAGAAGAATGGAAGTGAGTTTGACATTTACAGTTTGAATGGCAGACAACACGGAAGAAATGTGACCAAGCCTCTCTGCTGGGGGTGGTCATCTCTGCCTGGCTTTCTCCATCGCGCGCAGGGTTGATGCGAAGGAACATTTTGCTACTGCACAGGCCTGACTGAAGACGTGAACTGGATCTGCAACAGGCAGGGGAGGCAGCCGTGTGTTCTCCCAAGGGAAGGTCGGTGGTCTCTGGAGATCCCTCCACATGCTCCAAAGATGCAGTGGCTGCTGCTCTGGACCTATGTTCACCTGGAGTGAGGGAGGCGACATCATTGTTTGGGTCTCTGGGGGATAGAGTTGCTGAGTGACTGCTCCCCCCAGGCCACAGAAAGCAGTCATTGATGGGAGGGCGGGCCCAGGGGTGGGGCAGATTGATTTTGGATACACTCTCTGTTTTCATTTTCCAAATACAATCTTTGATGAATTTCACTTAATTTTCTCTGTGAATTTGTTTTCGACACTCTTCAAAGGTACTTAATGACAGCATCACTTTAAAAACATAAACTGTCATATTATTTTTCCATTTTGACTTATCATGAATATTTCCAGACTCATGTAAGAGATTAAAATGGTCCATAGTGATTAGTCCTGTACTTTCTCTTTATTATACAAAATTACATTCCACTTATCCAAATATATATTTATATAATGTTTCTAATCTATGACTCAAGCATGTATACAACCATCTTTAATACATGTTGAAATATTTAAAATGTTTGAATATAATCTTTAGGAGTTTCTGGTGGAAAGATTGGGATATGAAAAATAAATTCTGTCTATGTGTATGTGTCCCTGTGCTCATTAATCATTAGTCATTTGGACAAATTGAAAATCCCTTCATAAAGCCATTTCCCTCCTTGTTGAAGTGCCGGTTGGCTGTCAGTTTCCCTTCTGTGGCCTTCCTTCCAGAGTTGGCAGGCCAGCTTCACATTTTTGTGTGAGATTTTGTTCTATTGTATCCATGTATATTTTATGTTGGCCAATAAAATGCATTCACTTAATGTGATTTTTCTAGATAGAGTTCTAAAATATTTAACATAAACTCTTCTACCAAATCACTTGAGTGATCATTGCTACTGAGGTTATTATTCTGGTCATTGTCCGAGATACTTAAATGTATGCCTAAAGTGTCTCAGTTAGGAAAACAAATCGAAACCTGATCCATCTAAATTTCCAGTTTTACCTTATAGTCTGTCTTACCTTATAGTCTATCTTACCTTATAGTCTGTCTTACAGATGAACAGTGAGTGATTCAAGGTCAAGGGTCGTGGGCTGAAGTTGTCATTTTCACTGGGGAAGCACTGCATGGTCACAAAACCTTTGATGGGGAAGGCTCTGCCCAGTTTATGCAGGAGCGGTCTTATCTGTATTATTGCGCACCCCACTCAGTGTCTTCTCATCAAGTGGGGTCTGTGTGCTTCTCTTTCCCCTCTGCAGCCTCCATACTGTTGTTGCTTCGCCTTTGTGTAAAAGCCATCGTTCTTTTGAGGCTCCTGCTAACTGATACATAACTTTCTTCTGGTCCTCATTGCAGTTACCTGCTAACATCCTGTCTATTCTTCCTACTTAAGACTGTTGAAATGGCTCAAAGATGTCTTCTCCACTCCCATCAAGTACTGCCTTTATCTTACATGACTTTAATGCCCGTAAAGCAAACCCGTGCAACATTTTATCTTTAGTTTCTTGGCCTTTTCAGCTCTCATACCTTTACCTCTCTTTGTTTTGGCCACTCACACCCTAGATTGAAATTTCCAGTAATCCAGTGTAGACTGCCTTAAGCAAAGAGATTTGGGGCAGCTCAGTTGAACGATTCAGGGGGAGACTTAACTTCACAGCATGGCTGGATGCAGGGAGTCAGCATTGTCATCTGGATTCTGTTCGCTTTTACCTAGCTTTTGTCTCTGCTTGATTTGCTGTCTTTGTCTGTTGGACTCACTTTCTGCTTTTGGAGGAGGGTTTTTCTGTGCTGCCAAGAAAGACAGTCACACGCAGATACAAGGTCTTCACAGCTGAGAGACTGAGATGAGAAAAAGAGAGATTCTCTGCCTCTGACATCCATGGAAGAAATCTCAGAGAAGAATCTGATCATCTCTTCTTGGTCATATACCCACCCTGGGCCAATCGCTGTAGCCAGAAGGACGAATTCAGTGGCTTGCATCCCATGCCAACCCCTGCAGTGAGGATGGAGTAGGGTGAAGCTCCAGGATAATCTGTTCAACCAGAACCACATGTAACAACAGAGGAAAAGTTCCCCAAAGAAAGAGAAGTTGGACAGACACAACATACATCTATTACATATGGTCAAATGCAGGACCAGAATCACCTAGAACTTCTCCATCTCTGAAATCTTAAATTCTCCATACCCTCTTACCATCCCAGAACTCTATCTCTTGCTCCCAAATAGCTGTTCTTTGAGATCCCTTGGTCCTCATATTTCCTCCCTCCTAGACTTGCCAGTCTTCACTCTATCTGGAGCCAGCCTAGATATTATGGTGCATTTCCTCAATCATTCTTTTCCAAATACCTTGAACTCCTTGTTCCCTTGCCCTTCTGTCCTCGACTTGGAATTAATCTCAACTACCAGTGTTTTTGCTGTTTTTCCTGCCCCACTGAATGAGACTGGAGGAAATCACATAAAAGCACAGCTAAGTGGTATGCCAAATCCATGGCCTTTGATCTCACTTGAGCTCTTTTACTAACTGGTAATCTCATGCCATCTTCCTGGTTAGAGCTCGTTGCCATTTTCTGAAATGATGGTTGCAGATATTATTCTTTCCCTCAAGGCTTTTGCCTCGTCTCTTCCTTCTTCACTGTCAGCAGATAATCTCGTCTCCTATTTCACCCAGAAAATAGAAGCCATTACAGGAAACACCTTTAATATCAGATCCTGACATAGCCCGATGTGTGTGCACACCCTTCCTTCCCTCCTTCCCTCCTTCCCTCCTCCTGTCTCAGGTTATTCCCTCTGCCTTGCCACTGGCATCCACAGCAACTTAGTCCTGTTAGTTGTTTTCCTCTCTCATATGTTTTCAACTTCACCTTCATTCATGGCTTATTTCCATCAACATTTAAATATGTCCAAATCTCTTTCATCTTAAAAAATATCACTCCTTCTGCTCCACAACTTACAGCCTTATTTCTCTCTCTTTTGTCACAGTTGAACCACTAGAAAGTGTGGCTTACATTGCTGTCTTTCTGGTCTTATGTCCCATCCATGCCATCATCCATGGCAACATGGCTTCTGTCTCCACTCACCCAGCTCTCACATCTTTGTTAGCAAATCTCTGTTCCTTTTAAAGTCCTTGTCTTACTTGATCTTTCTGTAACATTTAATACAATTGACCACTTCCTTCTCGAAATGTCCTCTTGCATTAACTCCCATCCTGTGACATTCTACTCCTTTTTCTCCTGCCTCTCTGGGTGGTTGAGTTAGATTGTTTTAAGGTTATAAGAAAGAAAATTGAAACGAAAAGATTATGTTAGGATAAGTGTGGGTGGGAGTCTTGACCTCACAGTTGGAACTCAATGAAGAACAGCCACATATCCCATAAATTGGAACAAGTTGAGAGTCCAAGAACTGGAGTGCCAACTTCAGAGCACCACGTGGCTGTCATGGCTGGGTCCTCCTGCCTGTCTCACGGATGCTGGTGTCCTTTGACGGCATGATGACTCAGCTCCCTGCCTCTGCTTCTGCTTCTGCCAAGACGGTCATCATTCCTCCACTCTTCTCTCCACCTTTAGCAGCTACTTCTGCTTATTCTGGGCTTCCCTCTGTCTGTGTTTTCTGTACATCTCTTCATTTCTGCTCCCACCATGAACTGCTCTCGCTCTGTGTTTCCCTTGCGGAGGGAGAACTTGATTGATTCAGTCAGTCGGTCTTCAGTGCGAGGTGCCCCTTGGGGCAGCACTTTTGCACACTGTAGGCCAGTGACAAGCCTGCGCATTGGCTTCCCTTGGATCAGG
Organism: Camelus dromedarius; assembly: GCF_036321535.1. NCBI lineage: Eukaryota > Metazoa > Chordata > Mammalia > Artiodactyla > Camelidae > Camelus > Camelus dromedarius. The sequence continues at coordinate 13,321,881 of NC_087441.1, read as the reverse complement.
CTCCCTTTTCTGGTTGTCTGCTGGGGTCATAGAAGTGAGGTCTCGTGTCTGTCTCTTGGCTGTAAGTGTTCCATTGGGGTCTGCCCTAGTCTCCTTTTCCCACACTTTATCCACTCTCCAGTGCATTAGCCTTTGACCTTAGACAAGTTACTTATCTCTCTGTGCCTCAGTTTCCTCATCTGTAAAATATCTACCTGTTATGGGTTGACTTGTGCCCCCCCCCACCAAAGATGTTAAAGTCCTAACTCTCAGTAGCTGTGAATGTGATCTCATCTGGAAATAGAGTCTTTGCAGTGGATCAAGTTATGAGGAAGTTATCAGGGTGGGCCTTATTCCAACAGGACTGGTGTGCTTATAAAATGGGTAAATCTGGACACAGAGAAAGACACATACAAGGAGAACACCATGTGAAGATGAAGGCAAAGATTGGGTGATGTAGCTGCAAGCTGAGGAATGCCAAAGATTGCCAGCAAAACACCAGAAGCTAGGAGGGAGGCATGGAACAGGTTCTTCCTCCCAACCCTCAGAAGGAACCAACCCTGCCAACACCTTGATTTCACACTTCTGGCCTCCAGAACTGTGAGACGGTGAATTTCTCTTGTTTCAGCCACTCAGTTTGTGGAACTTTGTTAGTGCAGCCCTAGGGAACTAGTAACACTGCCTGAAAATTGCTGTAAGGATTAAACAATGGAAAGGTGTTAGAAAATATCCTGCAGAGGGGATACTCAATGCATGTTAGTTAATATCATTTTTGTAAATATCGCTAACCAGTTCCACCTAGTCTCATGGCTTTAGGTGTCTTCTGTGTGATGATGATGCCAGCTTTCATCTCTCTACATAGGAACTTTGTCCTGATCTCCACACCAATGTATGCAGTAGGGTGTGGTGTGGACACACATAGGATTTGAACAGAATAGGCTGGGCTTCAAATACAGGCTCTCCTGAGTGGCTTGGGCTGCTTGATTAACTTCTTGGAACCCTAAAGTGCTTCAAGACTGTAATAGGAATAACAAGAGTATTTTCCTCATAGAGTCCTTGCAACGATTCAATGAGCTGACGTGTATAAGGGGCATAGCTTGGAATACGGGTGTCATAAGAGCTCAGTGAATGCGGTTATGTCCTGTCTGTTCCACCCCCCACCTCCTCCCTCACCTCTCCCAGTCTCTCCTTCCTCATTATCCCCGCAGTCATTTACACCCCATTATCTCTAACTCCCTCAGTCTCTGCTTTAGTGTTCCTGGTACTAGAGATTGACCCCTCCCTTCTCCATTGTAGTCAAAGTGATCCCTTAAAAATACAAATACGATCCCATGACTCTGTGCCTTGGGCCGTCAATGCTTCCCACTGCTCTGTGGCTAGAGGCCAGCCTTGCTGGCGTGGCACACAGGCTCTCTTCCTCCCCTTTGTCTCTATGAACACCAGACTGTCTAGAAAACAATGTTTGCAGTTTCTCCAGTTCTCTCTCTCCTCCAGGGCTTTGCAACTGCTGACTTTTTGGACTGTCTGTCTTTTCTTCCCTCGCTTGACTGATTCCTGCTTATTCTTAGGGTCTCGAGATGTTTGGATGTTACCCCCACCAGAAAGTTCTCCCCGATATCCGGAGGCTGGGTTGGCCACCCACCTATGGGTTTCCCTGGTGTCTTGTGCGTAACTCTACCAGCACTTATTTATTACAATCCCTTGTGGTTATATCTCCTTTTATGGACAAAGAAACACAAGACTCAACGAAATGAAGGTTACAGCCACCTAAGCTGGAATTGGAAGCGAGGCTGTTCTTACTTCCAAGTCCACCGTATTCACTTTCAGCCGTGCGGCCTCCTGCAGGCTTGTTTGTTGTGTGCCTGGTGTTTGGCCCATAGCTGATGCTCAGTGAACATTCGTTAAACGTCTGAGTGAATCAGCTAATGGAATAGAGTTTGAATATTGAAGTGGGCTGGCTCTTCCTCTCTTTATGCACCCAAACATAAACTGTATGCAGATTGGATGGGTTCCCAATGCATGATGATTTGTATGAGTAATTTTAAAGCAGGCAGATGACTAATAATGTTAAGAGCTTATAGACTCATGGACATAGAAAGCAAACTTATGGAAATGGGAGGGAGAGAGCGATGCGACTAGGCCTTACGTTTCCCGAGCCCTGGTCCCATGAGTTTTCCTTTTCATAAAAGTGCCTTGTGGTTACTTCTTGACCTAGCAGAAAGCAGGGTGGAGGATGGCATTAAAAATGCTACTACTCAAGGTGGCCTATAAACAAAAGTGGAGCAATGGTATCCACCGTTGGTTCTGGAAACAGAAGGTAGGGGACAAAGCTTACACTCGTGCTCTCTGGCTCACAAAGTTCTATTTGTAAAACATGCTTAGCTGGACGTATTGCTAAGAGAAAAATAGATTTTTATTGTTACAGTCATGCTGAAAGTCATTTATATACCGAGAACCCACCTTTCCTATTTTTCTGTATGGACTGGGCTGAATGTCTTCACAAGACATTTGGGAAACTGCAGGACATGCTAAAATTTCCTGGGTTCTGAGCAGATGCTGGGGTTCACCACCCAGGTCCCATCTTCAGGACTGAAGCAGGCATTCTCCAGTTGCCCAGAACTGTTGGCTCCTGACAACCTACAACTGAGTCCCTTGCCAGGACTTGCCCTTGGCTGAAGGGAGCTACTCCATCCTGGGTCACAGACCCTTTCCAAGGGCAGCTTGAATCCAGTGACTGGTCAGTGTGGGACTGCACCTCGTCTTCTTCCCTCAGGCAGGACTGTTATGTAGGGTCATCACAGATTTGAACTACCCCCTGCCCTCCCAGCAAGATCAGCTAAGGTCTTTGTTGCAACTGTGTCACAAAGCGACTGCTTCCTCTGCCCAGTCCTGCTTTCTTCTTTTCTTACAGGTTTTGTTCTAAATGTGCAATTCCCAATTCCCATCTCAGGGTCTTTCTAGCAAACCTGACCTAAGACAGATGTATTCATTCTCTTTGCAATTAGTTACAAAGATACCAAGCCGTTTTGGTATTTCTATCGTGATTTTTATCAATCACTCACTCTTGGTGTATTGATCACTTGGTAATAGAGGACCCTTGATTTTCTCCTTCTTTCCAGGATCCTCTATGGGGATTCACAACTTGATTCCACTATAATGTTGAATATTAAAAAAATATATATTAATTTTTTCCATTTCCTGTCAGTTTCAACAGGGTACAGAATAGATGTGATTCCAAGTAGCTGAAGCAAGAAGGGATTTGTTGTAAGGTAGTGAGTGGCTTACAGAATCATGCGAAGGCTGAAGAAATAATAGACTTGAGGTTGAAATTTCCGTGGCAATTCCCAAAGGCCCATCACAGAACTAAGCCACCAAGAAGGCTGCTGCTACTGCTACAGCCCGAAAGCCAGTGGTTTCAGAATCTCTTCGATACGACCAAGCTCTGGAAGCCACCCTTTCAGGGTGCCTCCGCTGCTGCTGCTAACTCAGAACCTCATGTCCGCTGCTGCCATTTGGGCCAGGAAGTGGATGCCTTGAGCCTTAGGTGATGTGACTGCATGCTGGGGTCGCTGCTAATGATGCCACAGGAGACCCAAAGTGTCCGTGACATGCTTGCTAGCAGAAATAGCTGTGGCAGTAGAGGTGTGACCACTGCCATCTTCCAAATCTTGCACTGGGGCATCTGACTAGCCAAACCCAAATCATACCTGGAATCTTTTCTGGAGAGATTCCAGAAAACAGAGTACTGAGCTTCCCAATGTCAGAGGAATAGAAAGGCATACCAGAACAGTGTTTTACAAACTTTTGGACATAATCTATGATAAAATTCATTTGACTCACACATACACGCTGTCAGACTCCTGTCTAAGTGAAATGAAAGATTCACGTGGCAGCATGGTGACCCCTGAAGGCGTCTATTCTAGGCTGTGCAATTCTAAGCTAGTCTAAGCTATTCCACTCTACTAAGAGATGCTGGTCTTGACCCACTAAGTTGATTTCATGACCAACTAATGGATGGCAACTGACAGTTTAAAAAAAACCACACTACAGGAAGGGGAAAATGGGTGTCATGTGCCAATCCGCAATATCTACTCTATACCTTTCTCACCCGTGTTCCTGAAGTCACAAAAAGGATTTAAGGCTGCTCACAGGAGGGACTTACTAATACGACACAGTGTCCAGTGGATAGAGATTCAGGGGAGCGGGTTCTAGTCCTTAGGCAACAATTTTCCTTTTGTAAATGAGTGTATTGCGATAGCTCTGTGTACTAATGACCCAGTCGACACTTACCTGAAAAAAAAGGAGAAAGAAAGTGATTGTAATTTTTGGTGGAGGATGGATTAAGCTCACAAGGCAGTCTTGATGGCAAATGCACTTGTGGATCAACTGTTGTACTCCTAAAAAATAGTAGTTGGTTTTAATTAAGTTCCTGGTTATGCACGTAGGTGTAGAACCTAATGATTCATTCTGAGAGCATTATGATATGTATTGAAGGTGAAGTGTATGATTAGTGCACCTGCCCCATGTTTGGAAGGTGATTGCTAATTTCACTGTTAAGATTTGTAAAGAATTTAATCCCTTAATGTAGAGCTTTTAGGTAAAAGCTTACATTTGCCAATGACTGAGGCTTTCAATAAGGACTTTTTTTCTAATGCAGTGTAGGTTTGAAGGTCACTGGTTAAAAAAAAAAAGCCTATTGAGAAGACAGAACAAATAAACACTTAATAAACGCCTTTTCTGTGCCAAATAGTGTGGCAAGCATTTTCATCTACAGTAATTCTTATAATCCTCACAACAATCCTTGAAGGAGGAATATGATTCTCTTTTTTTTACAGATGAGGGAGAAAGTGTTAAAGTGATTCGGAGGGGTTCGCCCAAGGTCCTTAAAGCAGCCAGTGGACGAATGGGGAATTTGCATTCAGTTCTGGCCAACTTATAGCTCTTGCTTCTCTTACTGTGCCAGAATGTCTCCGTTGCTTTCATTTGTTCAAGGTGAGTCTAAGTGAAAAAGTACTCAAAACAGACGTTATTTGGAAGGCTGAAATTTTCATCTTTTAGAAAGAGACTTTCTAATGGGCACTTAAACTGCCCATTTCATCCGAAGGCTTTCTGGGACACACTTTGCTCTTTACAGGGTGTTGATATCTGCAAAGCAATTGGGAATTGTGAAGATTATTTGCAAGGCATTATTGTAATGTCATATCTATAGCGTTCCTGGTTTCCTTTTGCTTGTGGCACTGTTTAAGTGGAAGCGATGCTATGTAACATAAAAGCCTTCCCTAGGCACCTCCATTTTGTAAACTTAACACAACAGCTGGTCACATATATGGGACTTGGGTTGTCTGTAGCTGTATCAGTGTGAGGGATGCTAAGCTTCTGAAACATGAAAAAAGTGTTTATGCCTCTTTAAACATTTAACTCTTTAATCCAGTATTTGTTTTTGAATTTTTCCTCTTTTAGCAAAAAATTCATAAAATTAAGTAAAATATTAGATTAAAAAGAGCATATTTCAATGTGATTCTTCACCCATGCAATGTGATTTTTATTACTCTCAGGACAGAGGTTGAGCCGACATCTAAACCAGCAGGCTATGTAACATATGACTTCGGGGGACATGATTCACATACTATTGAGAATCACGTTGCTTTTTTTTTTCTCCCAGCTTAGTCAAGTAGCTTATTTAAAACTTTTCTTTGATAATTTCTTATAAGCAAGCTAACGTATAATCTGCATGGTGCTGCTGATAGTCCTTAGAAGGTCCTTCCCAGAGATAATAAAGCCCCTCGGATGTCTCTCTCAGAATATGTGATGTGTTGCAAGGAAAGAGCAGCTTCCAAAGAAGTTCTGAAACACACTTAATCTTATTAATAACAGTTACCTTTTATTTATGTACCAGAGACCACAGTTAAACTCTTTGTAAGCTTTATCTAATTCAATCTTCCCCTAAACTATCTGAGGCAGGCACCGATATTAGCTTCACTTTAAAGCTGAAGAAACAAGCTAAGGGAGGTTACGTGATTAGAGTCAGATCACGCCAACAGGCACTGGGTGGTCTGACCAGTGCTGTTCCTCTGGTACTTTTCTGTCTCCTCCACGGACGAACCCATTGCCAGGCCCTGAAGGTGGGTGCCTGGCCAGACTGTACCCTGTCCTAAGTGAGAGTGGCAATTTTATCTGCCCTTATGAATTAGCCAGTGACTTGAAGTCTAGGTGAGTGGACAAGGAAGAAAGATGTCTGCTCAGCAGAGATCTTTGTGTCGGCAGGAGCTCACTCCAACTCACTGGTTAGGAAAATTAGGATGGTTGACTTCGATTTAATGTTAAAGGTTAATTTTTAAAGCCATGCTACTGTTGCTGTAGTGGGGACCTCTATACCGTTTGTTTAGACGTCTGATAGCATAGGGATTAAGAGCATGGACTTTGGAGTTGTTACTCACTGGACTCTCATCTGAACCCTGCCTTTTACTCTTGGCTTCCACACCTGGGCATTGGTTCTCTCCTCTATAAAATTAGGATTCACAATGGTGCCAATCTTCTACAGTTGCTAGGAGGGTAAAATTAAGTAGTAGACATGAAATGCTTAGTCCAATGCCTAATTTATCATAACTGTCAACATACATATTAGTTATATTATTATTAATATTAAACCTTTACTATGCTCAATTTTCATATTTAATGCCTTTGCTCCTAGATTAAATCACTATAATCAAAGACTGATGTTTTTCCCTCCCTCTGGGCAGACTGGTACATGGATGGCCGCCAATGAATCACGCCTCCTGGTATTGATGCCCTGAGCAATCATTCCCCAGTCCACAATGCCTCTGGGCTTGGCTGTGTGACTTGCTTTGAACAATGAGACATTAGCAGGTGTGATGTAAGCAGAGGTTCGATAAGCACTTGCATATTGGGGCTTGCCCTCTTGGAACCCAGATTCCCTGCAAGAAAGACCAGACCCAGCTAGTCTTGGAGGAAGATCCTAAGACCACATGGAGAGGCCCAGCCAACCAAGTGTTTTGGTTAAACTTAACCCTGAGCCAGTTTTTCAGCCAAATGCGACCAACTGGGGGACTCCAGTTGTGAACAGAACCCACAGGATCATGAGAAATAATAAATTAGTATTGTTTTAAGCCACTTAAGCCACTGTTGTAATATTTTTGGGTGGTGGTTTGCTCTGCAGCAATAGATGATTGAAACATCCCCTGTAATGTCTGCATAATACTGTGAAACATAACCTTATAAGAAACCTGTCGTTATAAATACATGGCACTGATTTTATAATCCCAGTGGCAAATGGACAGTTGTAGGGAAAGAGAAGAGTTTTCAGAGAGCTCAAAGCAGCACATCTGCATCATGGGCTCATGTCCTGTTGCCAAGAAGTCCATCAGAAGGCACCCAGGGAGTTGCCAGGACTCCAGCCTGATGGGAAAGCCATCACTGTGGCCTTGGGCCTCTGAAAATACGAAAAAAGCCCCACAGGCACTCCAACTGCCTCACCACAATAATTGCTACTCACATTTCCATTTGCCAACAAAACCAATATTTACAACAGAAAAATAAGACAATTTATATTTTCAGAAATAAATGTTTTATTTGGAAAATGTCAGTGCCAGTTGCACCCTAATGGTGTTTTTCCAAAACATGTGGTTAGTAAGAAGAGTGGAGGAAGGACTCGGGTTATTTTAAGAGACCTCTAAGAAGTTGACTAACAGTATTGAATGTTATTGTGTTTGAATGGGTGAGAGCCTGTCTGCACTGTGGCTGCCGAGTAGATGTGACGTGTGACTTACTCTTTCTACATGGCCACTTTCGGTACGTGTCCTGAACCCTGCTGTGTCTCAGTGACTCAGTTTCCCTTCCCGACCCCCTTTTTATGCATTGCATTTAGAGGAAATGATTTGAGTGATCTGGACATTGGAGAGGATTATAAATCTTCGGGGAAGATATATTTAATCCATGACTAGGAATGGAATAAATAAAATAAAATCAATTTTGAATGAACATTAAAAAAATAATTTATTTTTAAGAGCAGTTTTAGGTTTATAGCAAACCTAAATGAAAGGTAACAGAGATTTCCCACGTACCCTCTCCTCGCCACATCCATGGCTCACTGCTATCAAAATCCTACACCAGAGAGGTACATTTGTTACAACTGATGAACCAGCATTTACGCACCACCCAGAGTCCATAGCTTTACAACTCTTGGCGTTGTCCATCTTATGGGTTTTGACAAATGTGTAATAACATTAATCCATCAGTATAGGATCATACAGGGTAGTTTCACTGCCCTAAAAATCCTCTATGTCAGCTTATTTATCCCTCCCCTTCCTCTCCTCAACATCTGAAAACCACTGATAATTTTTACTGTCTCCATAGTTTTGCTTTTTCCAGAATGTCATATGGTGGGAACCATACAGTATGCAGCCTTTTCAGATTGGCTTCTTTCACTTAGTAATATGCATTTAAGTTTCTTCCATGTCTTTTGGTGGCTTGACAGCTCATTTCTTTTTAGTTCTGGATGCCATTGTCTGGATGTACCACAGTTTATTTATCGATTCGCCTACTTGTAGGACATCTTAGTGGCTTCCAAGTTTTGGCAGTTATACTGTCAACATCCATGTCTAAGTTTTTGTGTGGACATATGTTTTCAACTCATCTGGCTAAATACCAAGAAGCATGATTGTCAGATCATATGGTGAAATTATGTTCAGTTTTGTAAGAAACTGCCAAACTGTCTTCCAAAGGGGTCGTATCATTTTGCATTCCCATCAGCAATGAATGAGATTTCTTGTTGCTCCAAATCCTTGTCAGCATTTGGTGGTATCAGTGTTCCAGATTTTGGCCATTCTAATAAGTATGTAGTGGTGTCTCACTGTTGTCTGAATTTACAATCTCCTAATGACATATGATGTTGAGCATCTTTTTATATGCTTATTGGCCATCTGTATACCTTCTTTGGTGAGGTGTTTGTTCAGACCTTTTGCCCATTTTTAATTGGTTTATTTGTTGTCTTATTATTGATTTTTTAAGAGTTCTTTGTATAACAGTACTTTATCAGATATGTCTTTTGCAAATATTTTTTCTGTAACAATTTTTGAAGGTAATAATACTCTTTGGGAGATTTAAATTCATACTAGTATTGTGTAAACAAAAATTATAAAAAATTAAGAACAAATAGAAACACATTAGCTATCAGAATCACATTTTGGGCAAAGAATTGGTAAGTTGTTGGTTCTTTAACAAATCTGATAATTTTATGTGAAGGAGATATTATAATTAAAAATTCTTTGTGTGCTGCAAATATGTAGTTCTGAAAATTATCAAAGAATAGGTAATCTAATTAAGGGTGAGAAATCGGGAAATTTTGTGGGGAAGAGGGGAATTGTTGGTGTTTTTCCATTGTTTTGCTTCTATCTCTCTGTATTTTGGTTATTTGTTTGTTTGTCTCCTCTGCTAGACTACGAGCTCCTGAGATACAGTATCTTCCTGATACTTGAATCTTTGTTGCAGCTGAGATGAGACATAGCAGAACTTTAGTAAATGTTTCTTGGATGAATAAATGTATGAACGAACATAAACTGACTTAAAAATATGCTTAGGTTTCCGTGTAATTGGGCTTGTTAAAAACAGTCTTAAATGTCATTTGATGACCAGCTTGTGGCACTAAGACATTGGGGACCTCACTACTTAGTGACCGAGAGCTTGGGCTTTGCAACCAGAGAGATCCGGCCCTGAGTCCTGATTCACCACTGCTAAGCGGTATGACCTTGGGCAAGGTATCACTCTTGTCCTCAGCAGTAAAACGGGACAAAAAGTAATGCCTGTCTCATGGGGTGATTGTGAGGATTAAATAAGAACAGGGGTGGAAAGAGCCTGGCATAGAATAGGGACTCAGGAGATGTTAGTCATTATTATGTTAAATAAACAAAGTGATGCACAAAGAAGATTGTGTCTGCACAGCAAAGGGAGGGATGCCAAGTCCTGCTGGTAGAGACAGGTGAACCCCTGGAATCCAGAGGCACAGTTAGATTAAGCCTATGGTGCTGGAGGCAGGTGTGAGCCTTGCTTTGGTATGAGGTGCCAGGCCTGGGCTATAATGTCTTCCTGCTGGTGTTCTTTCTCTATATTGTGATTGGCCTTAGGCCAAGGACACTTACACTTAAGGATCCATGCAGCCATTTTCTGACTGTAGACAGGGCAGGAGTGGGTAAAGGGACAAGACGGTGGGCCAGCTTCACTTCTAGATGGCCAGTAACCCGCTGGTCCTTAGAGACCCTCCACAAGGCTCCTACAGAACCCCAAGTCCCCAACTCCTGGAATCAGTTATAACAACCAGTGGTCTCTTAGTTTGCTATCGACAGCCATAAGACCCTAAGTGCTAAGAAAACACTGTTGTTTACATGATTACTAAAGCCCGCTCCACCGTTTTCTCCATGGTCTAATATGGAAGAAGGGTGACAAGAACTTAGCTATTAAGAGTTATTGTTGTTTTCAAAGAGGAAGCCAAAAGCTGCGCTCTGGCTCTCTGGCTGCGATTAGGAGTTGATGTCCAGCTCATGGAGCATTAAAAGGTTTCACTGGAGAGATGTTAAGAGCAGATGGATAACAATGGGCAGATAAATAAATTATCTCATTTTCGGTAAATGAGTCCTATGAAAGTCAGGCTGTTTGAGTGGAAAAAGAACTGGCATTTGGCCTGGGTGAGGTTCTCTGGGTCCAGGCTTGGTCTTCGCAGAATGCTTTATCTAGTTAGGAGTCTCGAGGAGAGAAGTATTTACCACATTCATGGAAGACAGCTTGGTTCTTACGGCTCTTTGTGACCTGTCAGCTCCCTTTGTAAAACCAGCTCCGAAAACGCAGCAGCTTTTTCTTTCTGGTGCTTAGTCTGGGTCACATTGGCTGCAAATTACAAGCAATAGTATGATGTGTATTTTGATACATCTAGATAATTATTGAGTGTGTGTGTGTCTTTCTTCTTGTCTGTCCATCCGTCTACCTATCAATCTATCCATCTATTGTGAGTTCTCTCTTATCTATTAGAAAGTTCACTGGAAGTAGTGTTTTGTGGATTCTTCCCTGATAACCATGCAGTGCTTTTCTGTTGAAACAGAACCCTCAGATAATGTGATTTCTTTGCAACCTTGACCTTTGGAGAAGTTTCTAGATCCTACCTATGTAATACATGCTGTTATGTGCAGAATTTAAAGGGCCTCAGATTTTGTCTGGCAGCCTATAGGGAGAAAGAAAAGAAGAAGAATTGTTATGACTTGAGTTGAAAATATGTATATATTTTTCCTATGAAAATAATATATGATTAAGTTCTCCTTGTGAATATTAACAAAAAATCAGGTGAAGCTAAAATTTCCTTCGCCACTCCTAATTTCATTCCTCTACCCAATCACAGATGCTCAATTTATAAATATATGTATGTGAATGGGGGATGGGGAGAGAGAGATGGAGAGAGAGGTTTGGGGATGTGTTTTAAATATAAATGGTGTTACATGGTATCTATTACTTTATATCTTGCTTTTAGCACTAACAGGATGTGTTAGAGATCTTTCAATACATACGGATCTATCTCTCACCCATGATATCCTGCATGAGATTTCAGAACATAGATACTCCATAACTTAATTTAATCGTACTGTTGGAGAGTCTCAGTTTTTCACAATTATGAACAGTGTTGCAATGAAACACCTATAGACGTGTCATTGGACATATTTCACATATTTCTCTAGGATGATTATGGAGGATGCAGTATTGCTGGGTTAAAATGTGCACTTTCTTCCCAAATTGCCTTTGTACATGGCTGAACCAGTTTACTTTCAGTAGATTATGAGAAAATCAGTTTCTCCTTAGTCACCAACAACTGATAGTGTCAAATTTAGAAACTGATTGAGTGAAAATGATATGTGGTCATTTTATTTTGCATATCCCTAATGCAAGAATAGGCAAGGTAGCAATTTCTAAATTTTTTTTTCATTTTTCAGTTTTATTAGGTAGAATTGTTACAGTTTGACTGCACATATCAATGTGTTGCATGTAAATACATATACACAATATACTGCACATATTTTTAAACTTCACGTATATGTACTGTTCATTGTTTCTAAGAATGTTTAGAGCTTTAGCTTTTTAAACTTACATAGTTATCAAAGGAATAAAACCAACCACAAAATAAGAATTAATTAAAAAAGATACACACACACCCCGCTATTATCAGCAATATTACTTACAATCGCCAAGATATGGAAGCATCGTAAGTGCACATCAATAGATGAATGGATAAAGAGATGCAGCATTTGTATGTAATAAAATACAACTCACCCATAAGAAGGAAGGTAGCAGTTTTTACATTAGGCCAGTTTCTGTCCTCTGAGAGGCAGAAACCAAGACTAGATTAGATGTGCAAGAGGTTTATGAGGGAAGATGCCTGTGAAGGGAAAAGGGTAGAGAGCAGAGAGGGTGGTGGAAGCTGTCAGAGCACCATGCAGGTCCAGAGGAGAGCAGGGGAGGAGAAGGGCCGGGGAGGCAGACTCAGACCACAGTGTGGTTCTAAGGACGCTTCCCCCTGGCCTCTGTGGAGCCCTTGAGCCAAAGTCACCTGTCACAGGAGTCCTCTGCCTGTGCCTTGCAGGAGTCCTGTGCCAAGCAGCCCTGCCCTGCTTGGTCCCTGCCTTGCGGCAGCCTGTGGGGATCACGGCCTTGGTGTGAACACAGCAGCCAGGAAGCCTGTCAGTTATGCTCCCCAGAAGATCTGAGGGGTGCATTTTTATGGCCACCACATATGCTCATTGGCTGTTTGGATTTCCTTCCTGTAGGAAAATTTTCTTGTAAAGGGTCACAGAGTAAGTATTTCAGACCTCTCACAACTCCACAACTCTGCCTTTGCAGCTGTAAAGCAACCAGCGCCTATGTGCTAATGATTGGGTGTCTGTTTTAATAAAACTTTATTTACAAAAGCAGGTGACAGAGAAAACTGTGCTGTAGTATCCTGACTTCTGGTCTAGGAGATGCCTGTTTATATTTATAGATCTGTTCCTTGAGAGTTTTATAAAATTTGCCTGTAAAAAATTTGGATCCAGTGCTTTTCATGGGAGAAAGACTTTGACTAACTTTTCTAATGTATTCTGTGGTCACTGGTATGCTTACCTTCATTCCATTTGCACTGTTCACAAAATGCTTTTTAATACAAATGGCATTTTGGCTAATTCTTATTACAACCTAAGATATAGGTATTATTTTTGTTATTTTTATCATTATATCACTTTACTATGAGAAAACAGTTGGACTGTTTTCCCCCAAAGTACCAAAATATTAATGATTCCAGCTTATATATAGATTATTGAATGACACAAGGAAGGTGTTAGAAGTGGCCTGATGTGGAGACACACAATTCATATTCCAGATTCCAAATCTTGACATCTTTCCACCGTCTTACTTGGTGTGTCTTTGGTAGTGTGGAAAGTTACTTAACCTCTCTGATCTTCAGATTCATGATCTAAAAATGGAGGAAGAGGCTGGTGGTTGAGGTAATAATTTCTAACGTTTTTTTCAAGCCCAACATTTTATGGATCTACCTTGAACTGTACTTCCATCTACAAATTAAGCATTTTGATAAGTTCACTGCAGGCTCTTAATTGTATGATTGAAATTGCGATGAGAGCCAGCTTTTATTCCATGGTAGAATGTAAACCTCTCCTTTCACTGTTATAATTTATTGCGATGATGCGTTTGCCAGAAGTTTTTGCTTTCTCTGCCCTAAGTGGGATATTATTATTATTATTTTTTTTCTAAGTGGGATATTATTGAAATCACAAAATACAAAACACGGAGAGAGAAGCTTTTATGAGGCCATCTCTTTTCTAACAGGGAACTAAGAAGTCAGATTTTGGTCCTGATCCGATACTGCTGTACTGTTAAAAGCCTGTGTTGATTCTGTCGCTGGTGCAGTGCTTGAGGATACATCACACAGTATGCACACTGTTTTGTCCTGGCCCGACACTGTCCCACAATCAAGTGTCTGTTGAACAACACTGCGGTCCATTAAGTAACACAATCTGAGCTGTTTTGCAGAGAGCTGTCTTAATATTATGATTCGTCTAGGGAAAAATGTCAGATCTATTACTTTTAGGCACATATAAAACTTTTCCTTTTGCGCACGTAGCCAAAGACATGGTTCAGGTTATAATACCAGTGATAGTCATATCTTGATTTTTGGCATGGGAGCGAAATATTTCTGAACAAGAGAGTTGTAGGCGTCACCTGTAAATGTTCTAGGAAATGTGGACCAAGCAGAGGAAATCATAGAGGCTGGGTCAGAACATTGGTTGTGGGCCTGGCTCTGCCCTTAACTCAGCACAATGCCTCTTTCTCCTTGGCAGATACTGTAAAAAACGAATTTCTGAAAGGCCAAGGTTGTCTTGCTCCATTGTATTTCTTCCTCAGCAGGAAAGTCGTCTGCTGAGTCTTCTTCATGAGTCTGTTGTGAAGATACAAAGAGAAGATGTATAAAGTCATATGAAAACTTAAGTCAAGCATTCTAAAGTCTTTTGTCTTCATGGACGAGGAAGGAGCACCATTTCCTCCCCTTTTCATTCTTCCTTTTCCTTTTTCTCTTGTTCTTTTTCTTCTTCTTTCTTGAGTTGTTTGATGAGCAGCCAAAAGTTTAATGAGTGTCTGCTTCCAGTATGATACACTTTTGGGCACATTTCAGAAACTCTTACTTAATACTCCGAATAATCCGCAGAATAATGATATTATCTTTCAATTTCAAAGGAGAAAAATAGAAGTTCAAAGAGGTCATGTGGGCTGTACAAGCCGAGAACACCAGCACACAGGGAAGGCAAGCTTCCTTTCAGTCAGCTTGATTTGATTCCAAAGTCTCTAGTCTTACCTGTGATGAATTTATTGATTTCCCTTCTCTAAACAATGTTCCAGAGGATTGTGAGCACAAGTCTTTTAGTTTCAACAGAGAATTTTCCTGAGGTGAAGCCAATGATCTTAAGACTGTCTAGCCAAAAAATTGATCTGGTAGACAAAAGTGCTCAGTGAAAATATCAATCTGGAGACCTGAGAGACACAAATGGGGAGGATCTGCTGTTAAATTTTGGCAAAGCTGGGAAAGATTTTAATTAGAGCTTTTATTTGAAGAAATGAGAATCTGTGACCAATTGTCCCTAATTTGAAGGGAGTTCACAGGAGGACAAGTTTACTTAACTCTATTTAAAATGGGCATAGATAAGACACCATTTACTTAGTTATAGCTCTTTGTTTACTGGCTTCAGTAAACTCAAACAAAAAGAGATTATATTGGATGGGTGCCACGTAGATCAGAGAGCAACAAGCCCTTGGAAGACCAGGGCAGCAAGAGCTATTTGGGCACTTGGGAACGAAGAACCTCCAAACACTTTCCTCAGTCGCATCACTCTGGTCAAGATGAAAAATCTCTGGAGTGAGAGTCTGATCAGACCAGCTCAGACTGTGTCTCTAGGCCTTGGCTACGAGAGGAATTTTCTTGCTGAAGTCATCTGTGATGGATCCTGGGGAGGCATTTGGCTTGGCAATTTGAAAGCCTCTTGGATTAAGCTCCATCAAGACTGTGCACAGTGGGGGAATATTTACACTTTTATTTTCTAAAGGAAAATCAAGTGCTCTCAGGAAGGAGAAATGGCTGCTAAGCAGGAACCCTGCCCCCCCCACCCCCACCCCCCGGTCTGTTACAGGGCATGCTTTAAAAAACTTCCAATTTTAAAATAAGTTTACACTCACAAGAAGTTACAGAAATACAGAGCGTCCTCATGTAAACTTCACCTAGTTTTCCCCAACGATAACATCTCATATAACCATTATTAAAATAAGGAAATTGACATTGGTAAAATCCTATCAACTGAACTACAGATCTTTTCTGGTTTGCCAGTATTTACATGCACTCTACAATATCTGTTTGTATGTGAATATGTGTGTGTGTGTGTGTGTGTGTGTGTGTGTGTGTTTGTAAAAAGAGACATCAAATCACATTGCAAGCTTGTTTTATAAATGAATTTTTTTCATTTATCAGCTATTAAGATTGTTTTCCCACATGATGTTTTTTCTACAAAATAATTTAATGGCTACATTGTGTTCTACCTTATGGATACATCAAATCTATTTATTTAAAACTTTACTATGGATTAAAAAAAAACCTGTTTCAATGTTATAAAGATCCTGTGGTGGACATTTCTGTACATAAAATTTTCTAAAATTTGAATTCGTATAAGATGCTGAATTAGCAGAGACCACTGGTTCTCATCTTTTGCATCTGGAGAAATTACAAAAGGAAAACATTAGGATTCAGGAAAAAAACTGTGAGGATTGATTTGAACTGGTGTGTGCATGTGTGTGTTTGTTAGAGGAGGTGGCTGAGACAGGTGTGGCTGTGGGATGAGAAAATAAAAGATGAGATTTCAGACTTCTGCTTTTGTCTGGAACATTCAGTGCCTGCTCCACGGCTGTGGCTCAGCCTCCTGGGGTGTATATCCTCAGAAGTAAAGTCCAGGCTGTGAGGGAGCAGTCAAGGGAAAGAGGAGGTGGTGGGCTGTAATCTAAGGACTGCCTTGTCTTATTGCTGCCTGTCTGTAGGGGGCTGAGGATAAAACACTGACATGAGGGGGTGTTTGGTGGGGCAAGAAATGATTGTTATTTTCTGGTACCCAAGAATCTTCACCTACACACAGACAAGAGATGTGTGAGATAAAGACGATCAAACACCTTGGTAAGGTTGGTTGACTTAAAGATATAACCAATACCAAAGAATACAAAAAGGGAAACTTTATTCATAATTATCCAGGCTTAAGGGAGTTGTTGAGGATGTAGGAGAAAGATAAGGGATGTGAGATTATGCTCAATTCTTAAATTGTTGCGGGAGGGGAATAAGAAAGAATTTAAAAGAAACAGAAAGCAGAATCAGACTGAAAGTAAAATAATATGATAGGTATACAAATTTATCACTAGTTGCAATAACTACAAATGGATTAAATTTGCCACTCAAAGGAGCTATCAAGTTAGATTATAAATATCCAGACTTAGTTTTTCCTATGACCATACCTGAAGCATAAAGACACAAAAACCAGAAAATAAAAGGATGGAGTAAGTCAAATATTAACCAAAGGAAAGCTGCTATTGCTGTATTAACATCAGATAAAACTTGCTTTTAGGTAAATCATTATCAGTAATATAGAAAGAATACATAAAATTAGAACTCACCAAGACAATACAGTAAATTCTAAATATGTGTACACCCAATTAAACTGCCTCAAAATACATGAAGCAAACATTGTGAGAACTAAATTCAGGCATAAGGATTGGAAAAAAGAAATAAATCTATCATTTTCAAATTATATTCTTATTTACACAGAAAATCTTAACCTTCAGAAAAATTATTAAAAATAATAGGAGAGGTCAGCAAGATGGCTAGATATAAAATTATATACAAAAGTCAGTATCACTTCTATGTGCTAGCAAAAATTACAGAAAAAACGGTTCTAACGTTAGAGATATCGAGAACCTGAGACTAGTATAAAATGTTGAAAGGCTTCTTGGAGGAAGAATCATAAAACATTATCAAGAGATATTAAAGAAGATTTAAGTAAGTAGAGTTATATCATATTCAACCATTAGAAGCCAATATTTTGAGGATGTCAATTCTCAAATTGACCTATTATTTCAATGAAAGTCCAATAAGAATCCAAACACGTTTTTTCATGATACTTAATAAATTAATTACTAAATTTTTTGTGGAAAAGTAAAGAGCTAAGAGTGGCTAGAATGTTTTAAAGAAGAAAAGTAAAGAGAGGGTCCTGCTCTATCAGACATTAGGACTTATTTTGAACCTATCATAAAAAGGCAGTGTGGTCTTGACATAGAAATAAACAAATTGACCAGCAGAATGTGTTTGAGAGCCTATAAGCTGAAGTTTGGCAAATAATCAAAGTGACATGCTAGATTATTGGGGCAAGGAGGGATTATTTTACTGGATAAAAATGGTAAAATATAATGGGGAAAGATGAAATTGCAAACTAGATTCCTGCATCATACCATATACAAAATTCAACGCCAGATATCGCAAGGACTTAAATGTCAAAATCAAACTTTAATTTTTTTTGCAGAAAATTTGGTGACTGTATATTGAACTTTGGGTAGGGGACAATATCTTTTTTTTTTTAAGTGCTAAATAGAAAAGGAAAGATTCTCGTTATTTTTAAAAAGTCTTTGCTAGTTTGATGAGTACAAATTATATCTCATTCATTAAGTTGTAGTTTTGTTAGTACTGTGAAATTGAATCTTTTTTTCACTTCCTTTGGCCACTTTTATTTCTTCTTTTGTCAATTGATTAATTTTTTGACTGTGATATTTGTTTCTCGTTGATTAGCAAGAAATTTTTATATTTAAAAAACTCTTTGTCTACTGTATATGTAGTGATTATTTTCCTTCATTTATACTTTTAAGTTTAGGGTACTTACTGTATCTTTGCTATCTAGAATTTAACAAATTAGAAAACCAATAAACAGACCCATACGTGAACTGGAGTTTGGTATATGAGAGAGGTGGTATGATAGATCAAACTTATCAATATTTTCTTACATGGATTCTGCTTAGAAGAGCTCTCCCATCCTTCAAGGTTATACTTATTTTTCTTCTATTGCTAGAATAATTTTTTTCATTAAAAATTAAGACCAACCTGGGTTTTTTTGGTTTAAACTTTATAGTTAGATACAAATGATTAACTCAAAATAATTCATTTTTCCAAATATATCATTCCAAAATAATTTATTGAATTGACCTTTTCCCCACTGAGTTGAAATACCATCTTCACCATATACTAAATTATTCAATATACTTGGGTCTTATATTCTAGTTTACTAGGGCTGCTGTGACAAATATCACAGACTGGGTGGCTTAAACAACAGAAATTAATTTTTCTCACAATTTTGGAGGCTAGTAGTTCCAGACCACTTCGTCAACAAATTTAATCTCCACTGAGGCCTCTCTCCTTGGCTTCCCTGAGTCTTGTATCATCTTCCCTGTGTGTCTGTGTCCAAATTTCCTCTTCCTACAAGGATTATCAGTCATCTCAGATTAGGGTCCCCCCCAATTAATTCATTTTAATCTCATTACTTATTTAACGACCTTATCTCCAAATACAGTCACATTCTGAGGTACTGAGTAGATATGAATTTGGGTGGGAGGGAACCAGTTCATCTCGTAACAGTGCTGTTTTAAACTTGTGATTTGGTTATATTAATGAACTATTTATTACTGAATCAATCTTAGTTTTTATCATAATGCTTAACAATAACTTGCAGGTTAACGTCTCTTCTCCGTAATTCTTTCTATTCCGTCTAGGCTGTTCTTTTGTGTTTATTCTTCTAGAAAGCCTTAAAGTAGTGACTAATTTTGGATTACATTTATAGTATTAAGTTTCTGAGTCTATAACATATTGAATCCTTTAAGGTTCTTTATATATATATAAAAATATATAAAATATATATATATATGATTTTTTTATGAGTGGGATTTTTTTTTCAGTTATTTTATTCTGAACTATAGATGAGACAATAGAAAAGCTTTTCTTTTTCTTAAACGTTTTGAGATTTTGAACTGAAGTCAAATTGCTCTCTGGGAAGACTGTAACAGCTGATTCTGCCTCCAGCTCTGTCCCAGAGTACCTGTTTCCCACATCATCACACCATATATATTATTTCAAAACTGGTCGTACACAGTTTTAAAAATTTGCAATTCTCTGATTACCTGTGGGGTTGAACTTCAAAAAAATTGTGTTCGTTGGCCTTTAGTATTTTGTCTTTTATAAATCTTTTGCTAGTTTTTCTGTTCACATGTTCCATTTAGATTTTTGAGAGATCTTTATATGTTATATATATTAACCCGTTATTTATTATAATTAGTATTTTGCAGAATCTCTTTTCTAAATACAGATTTTTAGCTCTAAGTCTTGGAATGCAAGCTTGTTACTTGCTACATCACTTTTTCAGTAACTTGTGATGTATCTACCACGAACACCAGCGGTGCTCAGCATTTCCCTGTACTGTGAATATTTGTCATCTTTTGGAAGAATTACTGATAGTTTTTGAGACAGTTGTTCTGTGCTTCTTTCATTAAACAGATTTATCTGAAAGCAAAAATGACTCTCGCAGACATACTGTCAAAGTCTAAACAAGCTGTATTTGTTAGCTTCATTCAAAAAAATATTTGGTTAGTAGATCTCATTTTGGTGGGTCTAAGGTTCTGATCAGTCAGGTAAATGAATGTGTAGCTTCCAGTATCTTCAGAATCTGATACCAATCCATTTAATTAGGAATTATATTCTCTAGCTCTCAAAGAAGGTAAGTTTTAATTTTTCCACTTGATTAAATTTACTTCAGATAATCTAATATTATACATGCTAGGAAAAGATGTAATCAGACCAAGGTCCCACATAATGGGTTACAGTCATATAAAGTAGAAAGCATGTGTTTCTTATAAAGTGATGTCAAGATATGGATGGGAGCTATATGTGGACACAATGATTGTTGTCTTCAAGGACTTGATACATGGTTCCTGGATTGTCAGATCTCCTAGATTATGATGACACTCCTTCACGTTAGGAGGGTTTTTAAATGATCTAGAAATGGTAGCCAAACGATCTCTTCTACTATATTAAATTAGTCTATTTTTTATTTAAAGGGAGCACATTTTGGTTATTTGTTTTAATTTTTCTTTGTCTATTCAGGTAAGGTTACCATATATCTTTCTTCTTAAAAACTCAGATTTTAGATTTATGACTGTAAATAAGTTTCATGTTATATGGGAATTGAAAATTATTTTGAAAATACATAGTAAAAAATAGATGAATTTGAAATTTTACGATCCACTGTAGCATGGAAAAAGGGATAGTAGTCAAATTGGACAACTTCTGGAGATACGACCCTTTAAAAATAGAATTTTATCCATTATATTACATTGAAACCACTTAGCAATCTGTTGTGAAGTTAAATATTTTGGTTAGCAATAGCAATTATGTCCCACAGATGTTTACAATCTGTGTAATCTTTTAAGCAAAACTAATCCTTTTTGGTGGGAAATGATTTTTAAGTTTGATTGTTAGATAGTATCACTGCACTGACATGGTTTACTAGAGTGGTTCTACCACATGCATTTAAAGTTTTATTCTTTATGAAATGTGTTGGGTGAAATTTCCTGCATCACTAATCAAATTTTTGTACTAGTTTTTCAATCCCTGAGTTTAAACATCATGTAATTTTTTTCTTTCCAAATTTACCTCGAACCTGAAAAAGCCCCAGAAAAAATAAGCAGGAATTTAGAGTGAATAAAACATGTGTTACACATAGGCCAATATGTATGTGACTTTAAAGAATGGCTCACTGAAATTAAACCAGATAAAAGTTCTGGTTATGCATGGAAAAATGGTTGAATACTGATGTTTCCATACCAATCTAAGATCTTTCTTTTGTGAGATTATTGACAAAAAATTTATGATGATTAGAGAATTACTTACTTTCCCCCCTAATCTTAAGCTTTATGTTTTAAAATATTTTTCAATATTAGAGTAATCTAGGCACATTCCCAAAACCATTGGAAAATTTTGGAGGCTAATTTTTGGTCTCTTTTTTTTGTTTTACTGATTTATTTTTATGCTACATTCTGTCTCCCCAGTTAGATTTTAATCATCCAATACAGGTACCCTTATTGTATACTTAGTAACTTTCCATATCAGTTAACCATGAATGCAGCCCACACTGCAGTGGCTTGAGTGTGGTAGGCACTCCGTACATATTTGCTGATGGTCCTGATTCCAGTGTAATGAAATATGCTAAAGGTAACTTAAACTGTTGTCAATAAAATTGGGCTTCAGGTTAGTTTGACCGTTTTGGTTTCTCTAAATATTTCCTTTTATGCAGATGAAATGACCCACAAAAGGTCTCATTGATTCTGAAATCCTTTTTACCTTCTGTATTTCTGAACTCTGAATTTAAGAAATATTTCATAACCCTCACTTATACACAAGCATAATCAATGCTGTTGTTTGCTAATTTTATTAAAATTGTGCTTATTAATACTTCCTATTTAATAAGAATAGCTGATCCCAAGTATGAGCAAAGCACTATTTGAAGGACTGTTCATTTCAATGTGTCAATGCCCTTCCATTGTTCGCCCTTCTATGCAAAATTCAGTTGCCAGTATTAAATATATTTATAAATAATATGTGCTCTTCACATTTTTATTTAAATAATAGTAGATATCATATATTAAGCACCTACTATGTGGTGGGCACTGTTCTAAGTACATTAACGTTATTATCTCATTTAATCCTCACACAATCCTGAGAAGCAGGAATATTATCCTCAATTTACAGATAAGGAAACCCAGCCTTAGAGCATTTGTCTAACTAAGATCACAGAGCTAGGAAAGCAGCCAAGTCCGGATCGAAATCCAGGTATTAAACACTATAGTACGTATGTGCATGGGTCTACTAGAAAAGGTGTTCCTGAAGACAACCAGCCTGGGGCTGGCTAAAGGGAAACCCCAGAAGCCTGCACCAAGAAATGCCAAGGCAATGGCAATGCATTGACCTGCAGAGAGGGTGACTAGAACCCCAGACCCATTCAGTCCCAGAGGAAAGTCTTTCCTACATAGAATCAGTCAACAGCTCTCCCCTTTTCTGAGTCCATTGCTTACCCCGCAAACTTCCACTCATAAAATGGTTTCCCATTTGGTTTGCCCGATGATGCAAGTGTTTCAGCCCTTTTTACCATTGAGTTCTCATGACTGAGGAGTAAACTGGTATTCGAGTTGGTTTACAGGACTCTGTGAGCCAGCCTCTGAAAGCAGGGTCCGCTCTCTAGTTGGTGGAAAGGTCTGTGGATTGCACCCTTGATAGGAGTAAGTCATCAAGGCACATGTCTTCCTTGCCAGCACTCCAACCTTACCAAGCTCTTTCTACTCAAAAGAACAGTCTGAAGGTTTGTAGTGTGAATCTCAACTAAGTTAAAAAAGAGAAAGAATGGGAAAAGAATGTGTGTGATATACACATCAGCTCATAATGTTTACCCCTAAAATTCACAGCAGATTGTGACTGATCGTTTAAGCCAAGTTAAGGTGGCAACAGGTATAGAAACATAAGGAACTATTAAGCATAATTTGTCTTGAAAATAACACATTACCATTAACACTTTCTTGTGGGAAAGACATCTTTATTTACAATGGTACAAAGAATAAGAGAATTACAAGCATTTCTCCATATGCAGTGTGTCCATTTTATGATAGATGTGTCTGTACAGTCATAAGTTTAGCACTTGGGAGTTCAATAGTTTCAAAGAAATCAGAATGAACATCAGTTCTGCACACCGTGTAATTCCCAGTAACTCTGCCTGGGCCTTGATGACTTGCTCGGGCAACGTCTGTGAACACAGCCTAGCTTGGGCATGATGAGACAGTGTTGTTCTTAAACTTTCAACTTTGTTATCCAGTGACTTTATTTCTCATAATCCTTTTGGTTTTGTGGCAAGTTCAGGACAATGGTTAGTCAGTGTGGTTCAGTGGCTAAGCTTTGAGATGAACAGATCTATGTTCTGAATCTGTTTTCTGCTGCTGTTAGAATGTGGTTCTGGTCAAGCTATTTGCCCTTTCAAGCCTCCGTTTCCTCATCTTCAAAAACCTCATTTATGGGATTGTTGTGAGGATTAAATGAAACAATATGTAAAGGTGATCAAAACACAAATTTGAGCTAAAAGGAGGAAGTCTCAAAGGGATGTACTCAGTAGGAATCCTGTCATAGGCATTTGAAAATAGGCAGAAGCAAGCAATATTTCATTTAGAAGTACATATGCCTGATGGGAAAAAGGTAGTGAAAAAGAAAGGAAACACAGAAGCAAAAATCTGATTACTTGGCCTGGGAGAAGAAAAGGGGCTAAAATGGGGAACAAAAAATAGTCTTTACATATTTCGGAAATGTTCCAGTTCTTTGGTTAAATGGCCTGTATGCTGGATGTTCTTTTTCCTGTTGTAATTTTAAAAACATGCGTATGTGTATGTTTCACTCATAGTAAGTGTCGGTACAACTGAAAGGGATCTCACACACACATAGGCAAGCCCCAGTACTTGGCTTCATTTCTATCTCTCTAGTGTTTGTAGGACAGTGGTTTTTTTTTTTTTACTTATTTATTTATTGTTTAGAGGGAGGTAATTAGGTTTATTTATTTATTTATTTTTAGAGGCGGTACTGGGGATTGAACCCAGGACCTTGTGTATGCTAAGCATGTGCTTTACCACTTGAGTTATAACCCACTCCCAGGACAGTGGTTTTAATTCTTGGCTGTGCATCAGAAAATCCTGAGAAGCTTTAAAATATATCCTGATGCTCAGGCTCTACCCCTGACAGTCTGGTTTAATTGATTTGGGTTTGGGCCCAGAAATCAGTATTTTGTATAAAAGCCACCCATTTGATTCTAAGTAAAGCCCAAATTGGCCAATTCTAGGATGACTTTATAAGAGCTAGAGCAGTAGGCACTAAGTAAAATGGACGGGGTGGGAAGAGTAAAAAGTAATAAAATAATTAAACTAGTGGGATAATTGATATTGTTATAAAGCACCCATATAGCTATCATGGGAAAGACCACAACTTTGTTGGACTTCCTGACAAGATTTTGCAACATAGTGTTTCAATTTTGAAGTATGTATTCAGGGGATTAAGGTGGAAAGTGGAGAGCAGCTGTATAATAAGACCATGCCTTCAGCAGGGTGTCCAGATGAAAAGCTCAAGTCCAGCCTGCTCCTCAAGTGGGTCTCCTGGTGAGGGGTTGCCTCCAATGGGAGGAAGAAATGCTTTTTTCTAATTAGCACAAAGGTTGAAACATGCTTACCTCAGTCCCATAGGAATGGCTTTCATTTAGGTGCTTAAGACTGAATGCCACCTAGCAGCACTATATACAATAGCCAAGACATGGAAACAACCTAAATGTCCATGGACAGATGACTGGATAAAGAAGATGTGGTATATTTATACAATGGAGTACTACTCAGCCATAAAGAAGAATGAAATGATGCCATTTGCAGCAACATGGATGGACCCGAAGAACGTTATCCTAAGTGAATTAGCCAGAAAGAGAAAGAAAAATACCATACAATATCACTCATATGTGTGTGGAATCTAAAAAAAGAGAAAATAAAAATGAACTCATCTACAAAACAGACTCACAGACATAGTAAACAATCTTATGGTTACCAGGGGAAAGGGGGTGGGAAGGGATAAATTGGGAGTTGGAGATTTGCAAATATTAACTACTATATATAAAAATGCATAAAAACAAATTTCTTCTGTATAGCACAGGGAACTACATTCAATATCTTGTAGTAACCTAAACAAAAAAAAGTGAAAATGAATATATGTATGTGTATATGTATGATTGAAACATTAGGCTGTATACCAGAAATTAACACACTGTAACTGACTATACTTCAATTAAAAAAAAAACTGAATACAACCAAATATTTATTCAAATGCAAACAAATATTCAAAATAATGATGGGCATCAATCAATCAGAAGGGATGCTGCCCAGGAGCACGTGAGCAGGTCCTGGGTTTCTCCCCTACCACCCACCTCCCAGCCTGCCAGGTGCTAACCCTTTAGTTGTTGGGTGAAATGAGATGGGAGGAGGCATTCCTAGGGGAGGGGCCAAGGAAGCTGAGGTGGCACAAAGGGCACTCCAGGGACTCAAGTTAGTGGCTCATAAACAATTGGCGTGGAGTTATTTTGTTATTGGAACAACCAGTGTGGCCATACTGGTGTGTACAGGGTAATTATCAACTTTGTCTTCCACCTACCACAGAACCCAAATTTCACCATGTCTTTCTCCACTTCTTTAGGTGCCAGCATACAGTTAATGGGCAATGACACAGCTTTACTTCCAGTTCTGAGAAATGATAACTGTGGTTAATACTTATTGAGAACCGATTTTCATTCCATCTTCATACCAACCTTGGGGAATAAGGACCGTTGTAAACAGGGAGGAAACAGTGGTTAAATAACTTGCTGTCAATCAACAGTTGAGAAATGAAAGAACCAAGCTTCAAACCCAGGTCTCTCTGGGTCTTGATCCAAGCCTGACGTCTGTGCCATATTGGCCAGGATTCCTGCTGCCAGTTCTCTCTACCGCCTCACCTTTCACTTCTGCATCAGCAAATCCATGGGTCATGACATGAAAAGCAGAGAAGACCACAGGTGAGTGAGCGGTAACAACCAGAGGAGATGGACCATAAGGAAATGCTTGGAGATTCTGCTTCCTCTTCCATGAAGGAGCCCTCAACCCCTGGGTCCAGGAAGCAGAGAGAAATGAGTACCAACTCTACCACTTCTCAGTTTCTTCTCAAAATTAGTTGCAAAAAATAGTTTTAAAAGTTTTTAGCATGTTATTTGGAAAACGAAGGATTTTGTTTATAAGAAAAAAATGTGGAGTGTTCCATGCTTCTCTGGAAAATTCTTGTTAAACTTTCGTGCAGCTAGTAAATTAAGTCATTGTTTATTCTATAATGGAAATCATGCCTAAAGTATGACTCAGGAGACGTGGTTCTAGGAATGGGTCAGCCCCAAACCTGCTGTAATCTTGGACAAGTCTCTTAAACTACCTGAGTGTCATGAGTCTCATTATTAAATAGATGGTTTGGGTGATTCTACTAGTAAGGTGGGATTTGGCTGGATGCTCTTGGAGACATTCTCTCACTTACTTGATCTCAGTTTCCTTTTTGGTGATTATTTAATCACATGTGGCAATGGAAGTTGAGCGTTTTGTAGAGTGCCTGGGACATAAGGTGTCTGAAATTGTGTCTCCACTACAAGAAGGAGCTAGTTTAGAAATTAACTAGTTAATTAGTTAACAAGGGCCTGTAGATCTTCGTGTGGGTCGGATACTTCAGCATCTCTTTCATATTTCTCTACGCACCACTTTTTTTTTTCCCAAGGTCTTTTCTTCTGCGGTGACGACATGAGATTTCTGGGCCATAGTGTCAACGTCAGCACTCGGCTCAATACCTTTAGTAAGAACTGACTAGCACAGACTCAGACTTAGTTTCCTCCAAACGGTTGGTGCCCTTGGTTTCAATTGTTTTTTTCAGATTAATTGCCTGTAACAGTTGAAGCATTAATGCTGTTTCTTTGGGTTATTAAGCACTGTCATGACAATTAGTTTGTTCTCCTTTGTTCAGTTCCATTCATTTCCTGTTAGGGCTTTCGCCATGTCCCCCAAAATGTGAGAGGTGCTACAGTGGCTCAAAAAAGTACAGTCTTCTATTTGAGGAGATGACAATCTTGTTGGAGAAAAAAGCCTTACACAGGGGACAATCAGAGAACCACAGGAGAGCAACGCACAGTGGAAATGCTGATTACACATATTATATTGGCTCTGGTGTAAAATAAAGCATTGATTCTTCCAGAGTGTGACAAAACTAGACTATGAAAGAATAAGCAACCTAAAAGTGAAGGGAATTAACTCAAAAGAGAACCTGGAGCACGTTAGTGTTTCACTGAAGCCCTGTTGCTTGCTGTGGGCTTCTCTTTGTGGTGGTTGCTTTGGCTCTGTCTGCCTCAGACCTTGTTCTCCAAGGATGTCCTTCTAGGAAGGATCCTGGATGTGTTTTAGCAGCTTCCCCTCTGCCCTCTGGTTTGATGCCATGCCAGTTACATCACACTCTTGACTGGTGCATAAAGGTAACCATAATTTGAAGTAAAGAAAAAAAGATTGAAATGGTGACTTAGAAGTGAGGAAATACAGAACCCGTGGAGAAAACCACATTTGGATTGTAGGACATGCTGAAAACTTGTATTACCACCAGATGGAAGTGAACACTGCTTTTATGGATTACTAAGAGAAGGTCAGCCTTCTGGGGGAGCAAATAAACAAGGATGCCATTACCATAGTTTCAAGTTAATTAACTTTGAGAACTTATGCAACACTGATATTGACTAAGTTGCTAAGTGATCTACTATTAAACCCAATAGCATATTAAAAACTATGACCAAAGCAATAACTATTAAAAATATATCAGGTTATGATGAGAATGACGCCTTAGATAACACAAGAAGGTAATTTTTCCTTAGGCAGAAAAATACCAGGCACAGATTTATCTTTGATGGCGTGACCTGCCAAAATCCCAGCTCTCCAGCCCATCTGATAAAGGTCAACAACTGAGCACCCAAACAAGTTCATACACACAGCACCTGCCTGACAAAAACAGTAAAATTTTTTTCTTAACCCAAACTGCACCGTTTTCTGAAAGTCTGAAAAACAATCAGCCAAATCTCCCTATCCTGTGTGTAAAGTTTTATTTTCGCCTTTTCACACGGGGGACCAGTTGGTGGTGTTGCTGAAAGTTAAGAGAACACTGATGCCTGGTTTTTCCTGCCTTCGACCCTTTCTTTTCTTCAGCACGTCTAACAAAACTCCCTCTTTGAAATGGAGAACGAAATAGGAAAGAAAGACGAAGAGTTGTCTTTAAAATGGTCTTAGGAGGAAAAGAGATAACATTCATAATCATTTTATAAATGATTTTGAATCTACAAAGTAGTAAGTATTTTCCAAATTACCGCCTTCAGTTGTAGAATAGGTAGAAAACATGCCAAATCGAACTGCCAAAAACTTGTAGTCCTTAAAATATGTTTTTGTTGTGATACCATTATTATTATTATGAACAGAAATAGCAATGATAAAAATCAGAGCAAGTTTTGTTAACACCCCAAATTCTCTTTGTGTGTGTGTGTGTTTCGGGGCGGGGGGTGTAGTTTAGAATTAGCAGAATTAATATTCTTCTTTGCTCCCAGCTGTGTCCTGCATGGTCGCTTTCATGCTCTTATTTTCCTGGCTGGGAGCCTCCTCCATTAAACAAGAAAATGAGGTGGGTTGGGTCAGAGAAATAGCAGGGTAACAGGGAATTGGACTTGAAACCAAGCGCCTTCCAGTCCACTGATTTTTTAAGTGGTTTGTTTTTTAGAAGTGTCTGTCATGACACATAAATCATTATTAATTTCATCATTAAACTTGGCCTCAGAGAGATTTTGTTTTAAAGAGACAATGCGGTTAGAGAATTGAGCTCTGAACTTGGAAGCTGCCGGACCCCACGGAGCATGCGCAGCTCTTCCGTGGTCGGGGCAGCGGGTTTTGACTGCCGTCCACGTGGCCTCCCCTCTCTTCTGCGCGCTCCTCTCCCCTCTCCTTTCTCCTCTCCTCTCCCTCCTCCTCTCTTGGGCCACTTTGAGCTTAGTAGTGGCAGGAAACGTTGACAGTTTCTTTTATTTTCAGGGTGAACTTTGATTTGGGCGGATACAAATCCTGTGCCTTGATGTCCTAACTGAAGGTGAGGGGGCGGGGGAGGTCACGGCCGGCTGGTCCCAGAGAGGGGGATGAGCGGTCCCACGGTCATCTCCCAAGGCCAGCACCACTCTTCCCACCATTCCATGCAGCCTTCTTTTTCTCCTTTTTAAAAATAGTTCTTCCCTCCCTTTTCCTGTGCCAAGACTTAAAAGGTTTCAAATACTTCGAAAATAAAATGATTTCTAAATCACCTCAGACTACTAACATAAAGTGTTTTATCACATTTTCCAAAAACAGAATGGCATATTCAGAAATAATTTCATTCTTAGCCATATCATCTTTTAGGGACATAGAGACATTATCCCAAAAGATTACTCCAAAGAGACAGAGACAAGGATTTTGCAGCATTCTGCTTCTCAAATCATTTAAGTTATTTTATTTCAATTCCCCTAAATCTCCTGGACAGTTATTTCCTTCTATATTTTCTTGTATCACTTAAAAATTACATTGTACTTTGTCAGGGTCTAAAGAATGGCACTGAAAAACTAAGAAATTATTGGGAAAAAAATTCCATTAGTACAACTATAGTAATCAGAAGAAATTGGCTAATTTCAGTGTCTTTCTTTGGGCTCTTCATAGAAAATTGTTGAAATGTGTCTGCCATAAGTAACTGGCATTCTGAAATTGATTTAAAGCTGTCGTGGGAAGAAAAACTACATTGAAAAAAAATTAAATCTTAGATTTAGAGATAGCAGGGGAAAAATAAATTCCCATTCCCTGGGGATCCAAAATACTGTCCCTCTTGTTCAGCTGTTAGAAGTGAGGAAAAGAAGTTGCATAGCTGGTCTGGAGGGAGAGACAAATGCTCCCTTTGGCCAAAGTCATACTTTAAAGAGAATTTATTGATTAATAATCTCAACTACTTCTATGAAGAAAGCTGCATATTCCCCTCCTCCTGTAGAAGTAGCAATTGGGTTCCCAACAGATGAGTATGACCAAAGGGCCCACAGTCCCTAGGCCACTTGTCCCTCCATCCAATCTCCACTGACCTGGCCCAGTGCAGTCTTCTCCTTGGTCTGGCACTTCGAAATGTGGAACCAGAGCAGATATCTGAGCACGGTGTTGGCGACAGCTGGGCTTCAGAGACATTCACAGCAGTGGTGGGGAGGCTGTTTGGGAGCTGGGAAACCTGGAGGACCAGCAAGGAAGCTCTTGTACTGAGATCTGGGTACGGGTGCAGATTGCTGGAAATGAGCTAGTGTCTTGGGAAGGGAAGAGGAGGGTTAAAGGTGAGCTGCAGAGGTACCATGGGAGGAGTGAGCCCCTCCCACCATGGAGAAGGGATTCAACAATATGAAATTGACTGAGAAATTTAGGAAGGTGGAGGAAGAAGGGACAATGACACCCTTGAAAAAATTACTTGAGGAACCTGAGGAGACAAAAGTCTGATTCCAAAGAGGAAGCCCCAGGAGCACCAAGTCCAGACTAAGAGTGAAGACTCTGGCACTTGAATGCTTAAGCTGGAATCTTGTGATGGCTACTTGTTAGCTGGGTGAACTTGGGCAAGTTATTAACTACCCGTGCCTCAGTTTCTTCATCTGTAAAATGGGGGTAGTGATATAACCACCTGATAAGGTGGCTGTGAGGATTAAATGGGTTAATAAAGAAGGCTCTCAGAACACAGCTGGGCATGTCATAAGCAGTGTATGTGTTTGCCATCATTAGGATGCTTTTTAAAAAGTTTAGTGAAAACAGATATAACTGGGACCGGTTGGAGTGAGAAGTAGAATCGAGGGAAGTTTATTTCTTTTAATTAATGGGAGATCTTCAAGCATGTTCAAAGTTGAGGGGAGGGGCACATGAGAGAGGGAAGAAATGGCAGATATAAAAGAGGGCTTGTTGGAGGTACCTTAGATCCAGGCTATGCAATCAGTGCATGGGGGAAACTTAGCCTTAGAGGGAGGGAAAATGGCCTCGCTTTGCACTTGGAATAAAATCTAGGCTCTTTCCCTGGACCTCCAAAGCCCCCCATGAACTGGCTCCTGTCTGCCTCTCTAGCTATAATTCCTCCCGTTTTCCCCGCTGCCTTTTACAATCAGTTCTCCATAACCAAGTGTTCTGCACTTGTGGATTCAACCAACTGCATATCAAAAATATTTATGTATATATATATATGTATATATATTTTAAATTTTGGAAAATTCCAAAGAGCAAAGCTTGAATATGCCTTCCACTTGCAACTATTTACATAGCAGGGAGGATGTGCGTAGGTTGTGTGCAAACACTGCACCATCATATACAAGGGACTTGAGCATCTGAGGATTTTGGTATCCACGGGGATCCTGGTACCAATCCCTCACAGGTACTAAGGGTTGACAGTGTATTTCTTGCATTTTCTCAGCTCTGCCAAAGGGTGTTCCTGCTTGGGCCTTTGCTCCAGCCGTTCCATCTTCCCGCAGAGCACTTTACTCAGACACTTACTGGGCTGGCTCCTTTGCATCACTCAGATCTCACTTTAAATTCATGGAGGTCTTCCCTGACCACCTAATCCAAAGTGGCTGGTGTCCATTCCGATACCTACATCTCCGTGTCTCCGTTGTATTTATCACCACCTGATGTTTCCTTGTTTTTTTTTTTTTTTTTATCGGTTCATTGCCTGCCTCTCTTCACTAGTGTACCAGCTTCTTTGGGGAAGAGGCCTCTTCTGCTCAGTCACCACGATTTCCCTTGTTCCTGGCACACAGTAGGAGCTTGATGAAATGTTTGTTGAATGAATGAATGTATCTTTCTCTAACAGGTGAGAAAAACAGGAGGCAAGTCTGGGTGAAGAAGGTATGTCCTGAAGTGGAGAGGAAGGAGTTGAGGAAATGGGCCTTCTTTTTTTCCTTTTTCACAGAAAAAAATGTAGTAAGATAGTATGTAGCAAGTGAATTGGATTGGGGATCCAGAGGGTCTCAGAATAGACCTCAGAGGAATGTGTTAAGGAATCAGAGGAAGTGGAGTAGAGAGGAGGGGAAGCTATGGTGCAGCTGCGCCCTCAGGGAGTGCAGAAGAAAGTTCTTGAAGAGGAGGCCTGGGAATTCCCAGAACAAGTGGGTGAGCAGAGTTGGGGGTCCTTGCATTTGATGGCAGCTCTTTTTGCCCTTTGTTCTCTGTTTGTTTTTTTGTTCTCTTTGATCCTTCTTGTAGTTTTCTTGGCCTAATTGAAATAACAACAATGGGTAACACTGTCTGAGCGTCTCCCTGTGCTTGGTCTGGTGGTGAGCCTTCCCAGGCACCTACTGCTCATCTCTACCCGGTAAGCCCTGGAGGAGGTGCGGCTCCTAGTCCCATTTTATAGCTGAGAAAATGGAGGCTTAGAGTGGCTGACTAACTCCTCAGCGCTGGGAGCCGGGAGCAGGGAGCCGGTCGCAGGCCTGGCTCCAGCACCTGCTGTCTTAACCGCTCTCCTCCACCAACTCGCTGGACTTTCCAGAAACCAGTCAGGGCAGGTTTCTGGGCTTCTCCTCACATGGGCCTGGCTTCAGGTTTAGCTGTTGCTTTGGCCTCACTAGGTAAAGGTGCGAATGTAGGAAGGGCGTTGCTGGCTCTGGTCCCGCCAGACCCCAGCTCCATGCCTCCGGCCCAGGAGGAGGGGGGAGCCTACCAGGGTGCTGAGGGAATGAAGGTTTTCTCGTAATTAGTTATTCCTTTAAGTGTCAAATAGGACTCAGCTGTGATCCCGTTAGATGGTAGACTTCTTCTCAAAGGCGGCTCCCTAAACCTTTCCCACACTGTGACACTTCACCTACTCATCTTTTCATATTGTTTGCATGTGAAATTCTCTCAAACACTGTTTTCTCATTCTTAGTGTTGCATATTTTAATTCTTTCTTCTTTTTTTTTTGTATCAGATTTATAAGTTTATCTATTTTTTTGGTCTTTTCAAAGAAACAACTTCAGATTTACTTATTCTTTTTATTTTTTATTTTTTTGGTCTGTCTTTAGCAGCAGGTTCTAATTTCTCTTAATTTTTTTGGATTTATTTTGGTCATTTCTGATTTCTTAAAATGAGTATTAAATTATATATATAATATATGTATACATAATATATGATAATATTATATTGTATGTACTATATATGTATACTATAATGATATATTTATTGTTTTATAATATGTATAATTATGTATTATATAAATCATATATATAACTATAATTAGATCTATGTAAAGTAGGTATTATTCATATAATTATAAAGGTATAATTATCTACATCTAGATAATTATATAGATAGCATTATAATTACATAAATTTATAATATGTAAAATGTATCATTGTATAGGTGATATATAAAAACAAAACTTCATTTAAGTCAGTTTTTTTTGTGATCCATAGGTTTTGGTCTGAAGCATCTTTTTCATTGCCTCCAAAATAGTTTGGTTATCACCTTTTATTTCTTCAGTTCTAAAGGTTAGTTAGATAGATATATATATAAAATCCTAATTTTCAAGTAAAGATTTTATCTTTTTATTCCAATTTTATTGGATTATTATCAGATTATTTGTCCTGTAAACCTATACTTTTTCAGAAAGTTTCTTAGCAAATTCTTTGGGCTAAGATTTTATAAATGGTTGATGGGTAGACAAAAAATATTATGTAGTTGAATTGTCAGAAGCTCTACATCACTATCAAATGTAGACAATGGAGTGTAATATCCATTCACTTCTAAAAGAGATATATTGACACCTTCCACTACAATTGCCTTTTAATTAAATTCTCGCACTCCTGAATAGCTTTTGCTTTATATATTTAGCTGCTACATTGTTTGAGCCCTTCAGCCTGCTGACTGTTAGACTTTGTTTTTAAAAGCATACCTTTTATATTGCACATTTCTCTTTATCTGTTTGTTCAGTTTTCCCACAACTAATTAAAATGCATGGTATTAATGTTACTCTTTTTCAAAGTAGCTTAGGCAGCTCTGCTCCCATCATGCAGTGCTGGGCCGCTGGGTTCTCTCTCTAACACTGTGTATCTCAACCTTGAGTCTGTCAGAATAAACCATAAACATTCCATGTTACTTTTTGCCATTTTAAAACCTATCTATCTCCAACGTATTTAATTTGGACATTAATTATAACCACATGGTTTTTGTCTATTATAAAAGATAATACATGATTTTCTGTTGGACCTAAGTTGCAGTTCCAACCTACCTAGGATCATCAGCCTTACCAGTCCCACTATGTACTTTTCAGACGTTACTGCAAGCTCGCGTACAAGAGAACACTAGTAAGACTGCATTAGATTTCCGTTAAGAAATCCTGTGTTTTCTAAAGAAGAAAAAATGGATTGATGTATTTTTAGATCACTATCCTCTGAGCCAGGCTTTAAAGTGCTTTGGTGATGTATAAAAAATAAATCATTTTCCCACTGCTAGTCCCATTAAAAAAAATTGAATTAGCATTAATGTATAATATTATATAAGTTACAGGTGTACAATGTAGTGATTAACAATTTTTAAAGGTTATACTCCATTTATAGTTATAAAATATTTGCTCTATTCCACAATATATTCTTTTGTCTTATTTATTTTACACATAGTAGTTTGTACCTATTATTCCCCTACTCCTATATTTCCCCTCCCCTCTTCCTGCTCCCTACTGGTAACCAACACTTTGTTCTTTATATCTGTGAATCTGCTGCTTTTTTGTTATATTCACTAGTTTTGTATTTTTTAGATTCGACATATAAGTGGTGTTAAACACTATTTGTCTTTCTCTATCTGGCTTATTTCACTTAGCGTAATGCCTTTCAGGTCCATCCATGTTGCTGCAAATGGCAAGATTTCATTCTTTTCATGGCTGAGTAGTATTCCATCATATATATTTTTACTACATCTTCTTTATCCAGTCATCTGTTGATGTGTCAATTGTAGTTTTTTGAGAAACCTCCATACTGTTTTCCACAGTGGCTACACCAATTTACATTCCCACCAGTAGTTTATGAGGGTTCCCTTTTCTCCACATCCTCACCAGCATTTGTTATTTGTGTTCCTTTTTGATGATTGTCATCCTGAGAGGTGTGAGGTGATATCTTACTGTGGTTTTGATTTGCATTTCTCTGCTGGTTAGTGATGCTGAGCGTATTTTCATGTGCCTGTTGGACTTCTGCATTTCCTCTTTGGAAAAATGTCTATTCAGGTCGTCTTCTGCCCATTTTGAATCCAGTTGTTTGAAATTTGAAATAGAAGGAAAGAAAAAATTAATGTTACATAAATGGCCATTTTTTTCTAAATTGAAGTACAGTCAGTTACAATGTGTCAATTTCTGGTGTACAGCAAAATGTCCCAGTCATGCATATACATACATATATTCATTTTCATATTCTATGGTCATTTAAAAAATAACTACATTTATATAGTGTGTCCTAGTGATTTGTTAAAAGTCATCACTTTAGGTTGGACTTCTCAGAATGTTCATCATGCTACTACCGTGCTGCACTTACCTTAAAAAAATAAAACGCTTCCCCTAAAGTGGCTCATTTACTCACTCACATAACTTGGTAATTAAAGATTAAGAATTGCTTGGAACCCATATATTAAGTCAGGCTATGGTGAAACAAAATTAGCAATATTCGAGTGGGTGTCAGAAAACAGGTGCAGTGGCCTTGAATTTAAGGGCCAGTTTGTCAGATTATCATCTGCTATGCTGCTGTGGACCAGGTGGGGGCAGCAGAGAGCTGGCTGAGGTCCATCTAAGGCAGGGTCTGCGCGTCACCTAGGATCCCAGGTCCCAGGTGGAGGTGGCAAGGAGTTAGGAAATAGAGTCAAGGTTTTGTCTGCAACTGAGAGGAAGGGAGGAAAGCAAGAGAATTAGAAATACCACAAAGGTCAGAATTCGGAGGAAACAAGGATTGAAATAGGACTGATGTAAGTCAAGAGCTGGTGACGAAAACACAGGGAGCAAGAGAAACAAGAAGGTGAGTGTGGGTGGAGAGACGGGAGGGACCATCCCAACACAGTGGCCAGGTCTCTGCTGGGTCCTGCTTGGTCTTCCAAGGGCAGTGGCTCCCAATGGACTGAGATTTGGGAGGTACCAGCCACGTATCTCTCTTGAGCGGAGACGGTAATTAAAGTTCTTGTTTCATTAACAAATATTGCAATCAGTCGAGTGCACTTGGGACGATTTGGGAGTGATCAGGGTGTGGTGCTGTAGTGTTGCTTGAGCTTTTCCTTTTGGTTACTCCAAAGAACTACCGCCGTCAGCATCCTTCTGTCCATCTTTTGGAAAAAATTTTCACAACCACCCAGAAAATACAGTTCAGAACTCCTGTTTACTTAATGGTCTACTCCACTTGAAACATCACACTCTCCCTGTGTGGTCTCGTCATAATTATCTTCAAATGGTGCTAATTAACAGAACCAACACATGAGCACCGTTCCTTCCCCTGACTTGGCACCCTCACAAACCACTTTTAGCACCCCTCGTGGGAAGGCATTCTGGAGATCCCTTCTCTGCACCCTCTCCCCACTTCTGTAAGCTGCCTCACCAGGGAAACCGCTATTCCATAAAGAACATTACTGAGTTCTAGCAGATGGTTGCTTATCTCAAGACTTGCGTATTCACCAAAATCCCAGCAGAAGAAAAGCCTTTTGGATAGTCCCCTAGAGCTAATCCTAATAATTTGAACCATGGAAGGCAGTTTGGAAATGGAGACAGAGTACGGAGAAAGACAAGGAGAGAGTACAGGAAAGAGTTCTTGAGAAACAAGGAAAATTTGGGTTAGAACATGAAATGATAGCCACCGATTTTCTGGGGAATATAGATGGAAATTTTTCGGTGCCTGATGACCCCAAGAAACAACCAGACATTGGTGCCTCCTCCTCTTAGCTGTGCCTGCGGCAGCGTAACGGCCACTTTGTTGATCCGAGGAATTGACCTCTTTCTGCCTTTACCTCCCTTTCTGTTAAATGGGAATCAAAGTGCTTGCTGACAGTGTTTTGAAAAGGTTTTACAGGGAAGATCAGAGACTATTACTGACGACCCGATGGCTCTCTGGGTGAGAGTCGGCTGCGAATGAGCGCGCACACACAGCATTTCATTAATGAAGTTCTGGGCGTCCAGCTTCTCCTTCAAGAGTAAACATACGCCCCGTAGAATCCACTCGGTTTGCATTATTCTGTAGCGTTGTTTGTAAATCTTTTGAGTGATTACCCGGTGTTTGTTCTCTATTGTTCGCAATGCTCTTTTAAAAGCTGAATATAGAACTTCAGTCCCTGCTGGTTTGTTCTTTTCCACTTGGCAAAGTTTGATTGATTTTAGTTTTCTTTTGGCCTGTGTTTCTCAGTGGCTTGAAATGAGCATGGCTCTTTTTGTTTACTTCTTTACCCACATTGTCAATAAGAGAATTACCCTGGGAACGGGACATGCAGTGTAATTTCTGCAGCAGAGTCCCAAAGGGAGGAAGGCTTGATATAAATTTGGAATATAGTATTGTTTTAGCTTTATTTTTTAGACCTTGGAACTGCTGCCCGGGAGTTATTATTTTTCACTAATGAAAACATTCACACATTCTCTTCAGTGGTACTGTCCAACCTGGCAAAACTGTAAAAAAAAAAGTAATGAAGAATACGTGAAGCAAATGTAATGGAAGAAACAGGAAGTCAATGTCTATAAAGAATGTCAGGAACTGGTGATGTCGTGGTCTGGTTTGATTAGATGTATGTGAGTTGCATGAATAGACTTGAATGGGATGGGTTTATAGAGATGGTGAGGAAAGATCACTCCAACCCAGGGGTTCTCAACGCTTGCTGTACATTAGAATCACCTGGAGATAAAAAAAAAAAAAAAAGTGATGCTGTGGTCTCTCTCCAGAAGTGAGGACATCCGAGGGCATGGTGTAGGCATAGGCAACTGTGAAGACTCCTCAGTTGACAGCCAGGGTTTAGAAGTACTGGTAACCAATGGAAAAATGCAACTGAGTAGTGTCTCTGGGCAAGGGATCTTAGCCTCGTCCAGACACCTGTCTGGGTCGACGCGCATTTGTGGACTTCATCCAGCTCTCAATAGGCCTCCTCCTCTGGCACTGCTCCCACGCTAGCTGGCTCTTCCTGACTTTCGAAATAATAAGCTTTTTTTTTTTTTCAATTGAACTCCTGGAGCATTTAGGATACCATGAAAATGCTGAATGGAACAGTTTGAAATACCGTTCATTGACTTTATTTAAACTGTGGTGGAAATAGATACATTTTTTCAAAGATCCTGATCCAATTGTGGAAAGATTATTTTCTGAGAGTGGATGAAACGTCTGTTTTGTATCTCAAAGGCAGTGCTTTAGTCCTTGGAGCCAGCTGTCTTCCCCAATTCAAAGGATGCCATGTGTCCCAAATGTGACCTTTGACATGGCCTAAAAGTTCCCTGTTCAAAAGAATTCACGTTAGCTTGAGAGGTAATTTCCAGACATAGAGACCTGTTAATTTAGTTTCTATCTGCTAGTTGGTTACATCCAAAGAAGAGTGCTCTGAGGGAACCAGACTCAGAAAAAGTAAATAAGTGCACTGGGGGTGAAGAGGGAGGTGACAGCCAGGAGCAGGGAGAGCAAACCCAGGTGAAGCCAGGTAATGGGGAGATTATAGGTACCTGAGGATAGGGAGGGCGGGGACCCTGGGAGGCTGAACAGAAGAGAGGCCGGGGTCCACTCTCATCAACCGAGAGTCACGGTCAGCAGTGTTTTAACTACTATCTACACCTCCCAGTTGGTACCTCCATCCAAGCCCTTTCTGTTGACCTCCGACTTTCACCTTGCCATACCCATTTGGCTGTCTAAATTGGCATCTCAAACTTAGCATGTCTAAAACTGGACTCTAGAACCCTCTCTTCCCCCAAACCCGTGCCTGCCGGGGTCTTCCTTATCTGAGTAAGTGGCAGCTCCACACTAGGGTTCTGGGGACCAAAAGCATCAGAGTCGTTCTTGCCTCCTTTCGTCCTCTCCCTCTGTGGACATCATATCTGTCAGCGAACATGTTGGCTCCACCTTTCAAATTCAGGCAGACTGTAGCTCCTTGGCCCCACCTACCACCAGCACCCTGGCATAAGCATCCTGGCCTCTCACCTGGGCTGTGGGTGGCCTTCTACCTGGTTCCTGCCTCTCCTGTCTCCCCACCCACACAACCAGCTTGTACTCATCAGGTACTGTGGGCCTTTAAAAACTTGAGCCAGATCACGTCACTCCTGCCCAAAGGTCTCCAGTGGTTTTCCATCCCACTCGGAATAAAAGTCAGTCCCCTTCGGATGGCCCGACACAGCTTGGAGCTCCGGTTACTCTCCCACCTCTTCTCCTTTTTCTACCCCTGTGGGTGCCACATCAGCTCCTCTAGCTCCTCCCAGATGCCCAGATATGCCTGGGACCCTCCTGTCCCTGCAGACGCAGGTGCTCTTTCCCGAGACAGTGACCTGTCCCCTCGCCGCCTTCAGGTGGCTGCTGGAGGTCGTCTCTCAGGCCGCCTGTCTGATTGCCAGGCTTGAAGGTCACCCCTCGGCCTTGTGCTCCTTGTCCCATTCCCGGCTTAGTCTTCGCCTTCACACTTGGCACTGTTTGACTTTCTCTCTATATTTTATTTATTGGCTATTGTTTCCCTTTCCCTCTTCCTCCACTAGAATATAAACTCCCTGAGGTCAGGGATTTTTGTCTATTTTGTTTGCTACATCCCCAACTCCTGGAACAGTACCTGGCACGTTGTAGGTGCTCAGTAAATAATTATTAGATAAAAAAATGAACTGGTCTCCTAGCTCATCTCTACCCTCCTGTCCGAGTGACTGGGTGTGTCCTGCTCTGTGACCAAGTCTTGGCCTTACTTCCCTTGTGTCCCCAAACGTGGAACTTCCCATGTCTTGGACAGCCTGGGCTCCGTGTTCTCGTGTGTGACTTCCGCACCTGTCCTGCCCCCTGGGGCTCCGCCAGCTGCCCGGGTTGGTTGCTGGCCACTTCCCCGTCCCTGCTCGGTCAGGCAGCCGGGCTTGTGCTGTGGCCTCCTCCCCCACAGCGCTCGCTCTCCCCCGGCCCCTCTTCTCAGGACCCCTCTCCTGGCTGACCTCTCACTTGGGCTTATATTCTTACTTTTCCCTTAAACAAGCAGCCCCTGGCCCTCACCAGCCTGGAGTTTTGATACATTGGTCAACCTCAGGCCTGCTGAGCATCCCTTTTAATAATTCTTAATTATACTTCAGGCTAGCTCTGTGCAACAGTCCCACAAATAATGATTCTTTCTAAGGCTGCCCTGGCATGTGAGAAGGTGGGAAAAATGCTTCAGGATGCTTGGCCCGTGGTTGTTCTGAAATGCCTGGTGAAGGTGTGTGGGCGAAGGTTCCCACGGCTCTGATGGGCTCTGGTAGGGGAGGGGCAGTGGTAGATGGGGGAGGGCCCTGGACCCCCAGTTCTCCTCTGGCTTCCCCTAACCTTAACCCCGGGGCTCTGACTGTTGATCTTATGATATAGAAGCTTCTGGGGGCAGGAGTGACTGTGGAAACTGGAGGTTGTTTCTGAACTATTTCACAACACTTTTCTCCAGGAAAAAGAAAAAAAAGAAAAAAAAAAAGCCTCATTCTCTTCATCCCCAGTGTTACATAACCTAACATTTCCCTTGCTGGTTGAAATGAATATCCTTTCTCTGCCTGAGTAAATAGGACACACACTCTTTGGGACAGGCTGCTTCCTCTGCTCCAGGGCTTCCGAGGGACTCGGCTGCTTTTGCTGGTTTAGTGGTGGCCCGTCGTGCAGCCCGGGCCAGTTCTCCCTTCTCGGCTCCTCTTTGGAGTGTGGATTCCACCAAAACACCTTTTAAATGTCTTCACGAACAAAGACCCTCCTGTGGCCGTCGCGGTGACTGGAAGACGGGCTCACCGCGAGGCTCTGGGCTGTTTGCAGCTGGAAATCTACTGTTGCTCCTTACACACCTCTCCTAAGTGCAGAAATGCCACAAAAGGCCCTGAAAAACAGCAGGACTGAAAAATCCAGAGTTACAAACCTGCTGCCAAAGGCATGTCAGCTGTCTGCCCCGCCTTTGCAGGAGAACTGTTTACCTGCTAACTTAGTAGTCAACCTTGATCTTGGTCTACAAGCGGCTTCCTGTTACTACCTGGTAATTGCTGGATGGACCTAAGGTTTGGAAAATCAATATCTCTGTGGTGTTTTACAAGTAAAATGTTAATAAATGACAAATGACTATCTTGATTTATTTCAGAAGAATGGTGCAAATTGCAAAGCTTTATTCATTTGGTAAAAGGTGCTAGTTTTGAAAAGGAAAAGTAATCATATTGGCAGTGGTAAAAATGTCAAAGAAACGTGGTAGGACACGCGACAGTGTATTAAACACTCCGTTTAAAATGATAAGCTCCTTCCTTTAGGAGTTCTCCATCTTGTTTTAGGCTTCTTAAAGGATCACATGAAGTTTCTAGACTCTCTTCTCAGAAAAATGCACATGTGTTTATGGAGCCAATAGACTGGCTGTGATTTCAGGAGGTTCCAAATCCCCTGGGACTGTCTTTGTGGACCTTTGCTGTGCGGAGTGGAGGAAGCAAACCAGTAGAGGCTAGAGTGATTTTATGAAAGGGAAGTATAGATATATAGTAACCAACCAAAACTTAGTGTGGGGAAAATGATTAAACATATCATTGCCCAAGTGATGGCAACAAAATTATATTCCTATTACTATCCATTTTAAATGCATTTTACTCTTACAGTGATCAAGTGATCCAAATGCTTGCTTTTCATTTTTTTTATTCTCATATTTTATTTAATGCCAGAACTGTGCAATTTGAATATGTTGTGTCTTGTCTTTGATGTAATTATCTAGTTTTCTCCCTCGTTTCCTTTTTTTTTTTTTGCTTCGTATCCTTATTTCAAGGACCTGAAAGGTATCAGGCTTTGGGGGAAAATAGTTTCCGGTAGAGGTTTTGATATTGTAGAGGAAGCTTTCTAAACCCAGACTTGGGGGCTGAGACCACTCAGTGCCCCTGTAAAGGGTTAAGCTCTACTGTTGCTGCTGCTTGGAGAGCGAGGTGAATATAGGTCTCCTAGGCCACTGGGATGAGACAGGGATGGGGCTCGGGGTTGGGGTTCGGGGATGGACAGGTCTTTCTGTCTCTTCTATTCAAGTTCAAATTTATTTGCATGAACAAATAAAGGTTTGTGTGTCAGGCACTGTGCGAATTACTGGCATGGATCCAGATGGAGTAAGACACCCCCAGGCAAGGTGCAGTTAACTGCAATCAGTTGGTGGGAGGAGGTACGGGAGGGAGATGCACAAGTAACTCAGGAGCAGGCTGAGTTGTCATTCCCTGAAGAGTGTTGTCAAGTGTTCAGTAAAAGTATATTTAGGTTCTGATGCATTGGTCATCAGGTTGTCATACAGTTCATCTGCTGAAGTGTCATCCTACCAGACACAAGCTCCTCAAGGCCACGTCTGTTCATGGTTGCCTGGAACAGAGGAGATGTTCGTGTGTACTTGTTGCTGGAGGGGAGAAGTGCAAGCAATGTGCAGTGGGGGTTCAGAGGTGGGTGAGAACAGGGCAATGTTGGGCAGTCAGGAAGGGCTCCACGGAGAAGGTGTTCTTCGAGGTCAACTTTGAAGAAGTGGTAGGTTCATAACTAGCCCAGATGGGGAAG
Source organism: Camelus dromedarius (assembly GCF_036321535.1). Lineage (NCBI taxonomy): Eukaryota > Metazoa > Chordata > Mammalia > Artiodactyla > Camelidae > Camelus > Camelus dromedarius. The sequence goes on along the minus strand of NC_087441.1, from coordinate 13,278,907 downwards.
AGGCCAAGACAGAAGCATGGGATACTGGGGCTAAGGAACAAGGCCACTCGATCAGAGCTCGAGGCTGGAGAGGTGGGCTGGGACCCAGCTATCTGGGAGATGCTGAGTAGTTTGCACTTAATTTGCTCTTGTAGTGATATGATGATGGTGATTGTTCAGGAAGGTCATCTGGTGAAGGCGTGTTTGATGGATTAGAAATGGGAGAGGCAGGAGGCAGTCAGACCATTTAGGATGCTATTGCCGTAGTCCAGCTCGGAGGTGAAGGAGGCTTGAGTAGTAATATGGAGAAGGAAATAAAAGGGATGGAGGCTGGAGATATCTTGGAGGTAGAGTCTGAAGTCCTTGTAATCCATAGTTCCCTAGAAAAAACCCGCCCGGGAAAAAAAAAATTGGATGAAAACAACAGTAACAAAATAATATTTTTCTCACTCTGCTTTCCCTCAACTGTTGTCACAACATGAAGGCCTTTCAAATTCTTCCTTTCTGTGTCCTGAGGAGAATAATCAGATGCTCTTGAACTTGCCGCAGGTGCTGAGCATCACGGCAGGCCTGCCGGAGCGTCCAGCGTCGGCCAAGGCTGCTGCGGTCGATGCCAGGCAGAGGCGCCGACGAGGGCAGGATTCACTTGCTGCTGGGGTGGCCGGATCCTCCCGTGGGGAGAGCTGCTCACTCCTGGTTGTAATCTGGTTTAGGAACCAAGTGTTCCTCGGCCTTGGATGCAATCTGTGGAGTTTTCTTGTCGCCTCAGAAGTTCTCCTTTGCAGTTGATGAAAACAAACTACTGGAAGGGCCAACCTTCTCTGATTCCCAGTTGATATCTTGCTTCCTACCAAGGAGAAGCGTGCGTCTGTTATCTGGCGGTTGAGACTGATGGCGCTGGGCAGTGGTCAGGGACGGGTGTTTGGGGTGAAGAACAGAGGGGTCAAGTCTCTCAGGAGTAAGAAGGGTCAGAGAGAGATCTTCTTTGCTCAGCCAAGCGAACGGCTTTCCCACTTTAAAACCTTGTATTCCTCAGGTGTTATTTCCTTTGTCACCCCTGTCAGTGTAAAAGCCCATTGATTCTCCTAACAGAAGCTTTATTGATAATTATTTCCTTACATGGGATGTTTGTGACTTACAGTCTTTTTCTATGTAAAGAAGAGGCACGTGATTTATGAAGGTGGGTTTTAAAGGCCTTTCTACAGATGAAGTGTAAGGTTTAATTGAATTTGTTGACCTTTTTGCAAAAGTATTTTCTGCCTAACCTCCGTTCTCTGAAGGAAGATCATCCTTTCTCTATCTCTCTTTCTTTCTTATTTCTTTCTTCTTTCTTTCTTTCTTTCTTTCTTTCTTTCTTTCTTTCTTTCTTTCTTTCTTTCTTTCTTTCTTTCTTTCTTTCTTTCTTTCTTTCTTCCTTTCTTTCTTCCTTTCTTTCTTCCTTTCTTTCTCTTTCTTTCTTTCCTTCCTTCCTTCTTTCTTTCCTTCTTTCCTTCCTTTCTTCCTTCCTTCCTTCATCTTTGAGAAAGGTACTACCTTTACCCCTATAAGCTTCAACTAGAGAGTTTTGGTTTGAGTCAACCACAGTGGAAAGAGTCATCAGGTATTGGTCATATTAAGGCTCTGTTTTCAACGGCCTGTCCGTTGAAAATAGGACTGCTGGATATTGTGCCACCATCTACAAAAACCAGCACCTGTGATCCAGGATGAGTGTTTTAGTTACAGTTTTTGATGGCACTGAACAGAGACTCCCTTTGGATACCTGGTAATAAAGGTGATGAAAGAATTTGGGTGACGCCCACAACCCTGCCAGACCCTGCCATGCACTCATGGGCCCAGGGCCTCAAACTTGCTCATCTTGGCTCACTGGGTTTCTCTGTCCTTGCATAGCTTACTTTGCTCAGGGCATTTGCTTACTATGGCCTCCATCTACCCCAAGACATCCTCCTGCCTCTGTGTCTCACCAGCTCAGTCTCGGTTTCCAAAATCCACACTCCCAAGAGCTTGAATGTGATTGGTCACGTTCGTCTTTTCACGTTAGGTCATGTCCTTGGCCATTGCCTATCTGGGTCAGATGCCTGTCCCTGGTCCAGTGAGCTCTGATTTCAGGTGAGGGCTGAGAGTCACAGGGATGAGATCGGTTGTCCAGGCAACAGGAGCCTAGGGCAGGGCACTCTCCCTTAGAAAGATGAGTGAGTGAGCGCTCAGGCATTGACTGGTATCTCCAGGCAAGCAGAGTTTCAATTCTGATTGCTCTTCATGAGGGAAACTAAAAGCACAGAGCTGCCTTTATAGAATGATGGAATCGGAGCACGTTTAGAGCTGCGGCCAATGGAAACATCTTTGCTAATAAGAACAAATGAAGAACTTGGGCAATTAACTATGTAATTGAGTCCCAAACTCTGCTGTCATCTGGGGCATTAGATAAAAACACACACTCTAAATAAAAACCCTGAGTTTTATTTTAACTTGAATCACCCAGATTATAGCAGGATTTTGCTTGAATGACTCAGACAGATTGCATCAATTTTCTGCTTTACTTTGCTTGTGAAGACCAGGCTGTTAGTGGTCACTTCTGGAATGAGAGAACATATTAAAAAAAAGAAAAAAGGTTGGAACCAGGAAAGATTGTAGAATTTCCTTGTTCTGTATTTCTTAGTAAACAATATGACACTATAAGGGAATGTGTATGTTGATTTTTTTTTAAACAAAGATGAAGTGGATAACATGATTTTGATGGAATATAAGGCTTTATTTTTCACTTGAAAAAAATGCATGTAAGGGAATTAGGCATAGAGGTGCAATATTTCTCTTTGAATTATGAGATTAAATGTGTGCTGTGTTTGTTTCAATTACACTGGGTCCCACTGCTTCACTTAAATTATTCTTTTCTTCCTATTTGTCTCTTCATTATTCATTCTATCTAATAATGATGAACACAGTTTAATTAGAAACTTTTCTTCAAAGGAGTTTTTTTTTTTCCTATAAGGAAGCACAGAATACTTTAAAACAATGTTAGTCCAAGCAGACATTTTTATTTTTAGTGATTTCCTTAAAATGATAAACTTTAAGATCAATCATAGTCATCTTTCTATATCAATCTGTAGAAATTGGTTCTTACCCGTCCACTGATAATGTCTCAACTTTTCCTTCCAACGATACATGTAACACATGTGTGTTCCCACAGTGTGTTCCCATGTGCTGCTTCAGAGTCTGCAGCGGAGTGTTAAAAGCTTGGGTGATTAAGTCAGACCACCTGAGTATGAACCTTGACTCCAGCTGTAAAATGTTGGAATAGTTACTTAATCTTGGTATCCCAGGATCTCCTCACCTGCAAAATGGGTTTGCAATAGCACTGACCTCCTTGAGTTGTTGTGAAACTGCTCACAATAGTATTGACCTCTAGTATGTGCCCAGAAGGCATTTGCTATTATTTTTATTCTCTCCCACTTGAGAAAGCACATATTAGAATACAATGAATATCGGTAATAGTCTTTTAAGGATAATTCACCTAATTTTTATTTTACCTGAATTTATATTATACATTTATATTTTCTAATGAGTAGAGAATAACTCTAACCTTCAGTTCAGAATTGAGTGTCCTATTTTGAGAACTGTTGCTCTAAATAATTTTCTCCTCTGTACTGATGTGCAGAACTGATTTTAACAGACAGCTAAAAGCTATTTGAAAGTCATACTTCATCCATTCTGACAAATCAAATAATTGAAGGATTTAATTAATTTAGAAAAACAATTTTTGCTTTCAAAACATTTAAAGTGTTCAAAACATTTTAGTAAATAAGTCACCTTTTGCCACGAATCATAAGAAAAGTAATAAAAAGCTAATAAAACTCCTACAATGCATTGGTACACATGGTCCTTCTTTTTGTAAGTGAATCGTGCTGAAATTTTTTGTTTAAGTCAAAATGAAATACTTCACGTATTAGCTAAAATATGTCCTGCTCTACGTATTCTGTGGAAATTAATCTCAGACAAATTTGCATACTCAAATTATTTTACGGGCTAACTCACAAGTATAAAGATAATTGAAGACAGCTAAGAGCCTTTATTTCAAAATGTTTTAAAGCATTGATTATGAGATTTTTTTTACCTTTTTTCCTAAGCCGATATTGAGTGGCACTGATTGTCCACAGATGTCAACCTGCATCTGGAGATTCTAGAAGGCCCAGGATCTAGAGAGCCTCCCCTACACCCTCTCCTCCACCATTCTGACTTGCAGAAAACCAGCCTTTCTTCAGACTTGAGTAGAAGAATCGAACATGTTTTTTTAAACGGATCCTTTAACATACACATGACACACGCAAACAAAACAAAATACCCCACAAACCCTTAAATGGCTGGAGGAAATGCCAGATTATTCATGGAAAGATCAGATGACGGAGGAATGGCTTCAGAGGCAGAGAAGCCAACCTCTGCAGGTTACTGAAGTTGAGAACCTAATTAATCAGTGACAAGAAATGCAGAGTTGTGGAGTCAATGGCTGAAAGCGCTCACCGACCTCGTCCTCACTCCTGCTCTGAGCTGTAACTACTTTCAGATGAACAAAATTTATGTGCCGAATCAGTGCTTTATTATTATTATTTTTCCTACTCAACATGCCTGTCTAGACTTCAGGCTTTCTTAGTAGTGAAGAGGAAATCAGCTGGATTACATCAAAAAATTTCAGGCAGATTAATAGATGACTTACACCCTTGTTAAACGTCTGTCTGGACTGAAGTGCTAAGAAAGTTAGAATCAGGCCTCACGTGGAGAAAGGCGGGCCACCCCCTCCTCTATTTTGTACGGGAGATTTTCCACTCCTAGTCAAATGGTGGTGCTAGTTCTTTATTTTTGAGTTACTGCATTTCCTAATTTCATGGTCATAACAGCCTCCTGTCTACTGCCTCAGAACGGATTTCACCAAAACTGAAAATAAAGCTCCATGCTCAGAAGCTCCCTAACGGCTCGAAAGGTTACTGTTCCTTTCCCTAGCCCATTCTATAGCATAAGAAGACAGTCTTTCAGTGCCATTCTTCTCTTCAAGTAGGTACTCCTGTTTCTTCTTCTCAATATCTGTCTATATTTTTTCTTTTTTGTGATATGTGTTACTATGGACAGGCAGGATGTAACTTTAGAGCTTCCCTCTCCTGTTCAAAGATGTTCCTTTTTCTCTTAATGTTCCAGGGATATTTTGCAAAGTTGCTGGCAAGTATTACTACGACGTTAAAATGTTACAGCTAAACTTGGTACGGCGAAAATTCACTTTTGGGATAATGTTCAGCTGAGTCAGAGGGCAACCCGACTACCCTTTTCCTAGTACAGCACTGACAAGCTGTCTGCCTGCCCCAGATAAGGCATTTTTATTTGCTCCAGCTCTCGCTAGGAGGTTCTGTATTATTGAAACGTGTCAGAATTGAAAAAGTGATTAATTGGACTGATCACAGGCTTGCATGAACGCGCTACCTGTTTTCTTAATCTTGGGTGCCGTAACTTATGGGAGTTGGAACTAAGCAATCTGAATAAGCCATTATTTGTTTCCCAAAGGCAGTCAAGTTTTCTGAAAAGCTACGCCATCTAGCAATCCCGAAGTGAGCCACCCTGTCTTTAAATTACCCGGGGATTTTAGGCAAATGCTTTTGGGTCCTGCTGCCTCAGTTTGCTCTCCTGTGAAAAACTCCCAGTCGCCTTTTGCAGCAGGCTGGCGTGCACACCTCCCTTCATAAGCCGTGTGCTACTCGAGTAATGATGTGGCAGTCACAAAAGACAGGGCAGGATACTTTCATTTTGGTTAGAGGAATGCCCCACGTTTCAGGAAATGTGCGTTAAGTTCTAAGTTTCGTGCTTTGTCATGAGGGTAACCGGTTTTTGCTCTCACAGACATGCCCGTAGAAGCCAACGTGATTTTTAAAAAAAATCTTAATGTAAGGATTGGGCTTTATCAGGACTTAGGATCATCGCACTGACTCCTGTTCAAAGGTGCCAGATTTCTCTTGGATTTCTGGGCCAGATCTAAGAGACTTGCAGAGCAACTCCAAGCATAAGGTTGCTGGGAAACTCATCTGGTTTTGAATGCGATATATACATCACATATATCACGTACATGATATATATTAATGTTGAGAGTGAACTTCTGAATGTAAGGTAGAAGTATTTGAATTTTATCATGCGCCGAGAGACAAAAGAAATTAAATTTGATGGGAACTTCTGAGATCTAGGCTCATTCAGAGCCCATTTCTACCCTATTCCTTTCTGTTTCTCAAAAGCAAATGCTCCAATTTTGTTAATATTCCACAGAGATGGCCCGCTAGGCTTTAACATACATGGCTATAATATTCCAGAGATTAGATATAATACTGTAAAGGGTGTTGGAGATCTAAGAAATTAGGAATAAAAATTATGTAACTATCAGAGCCAACATGTAGGAGAGAAAAGCAAAATTTTGAAAATGAATGTAAGGGTCATCTTTCCTGGCAGGATATTTTTCTTAGACCCTTGAGATATGTGGTTTGTTTTGTGGACCTGCCAGTCAAGGAGAGGGATAAAGCACATGTGTCTCAAACTTACAGCAATAACAAGGTCTAAAAATTGTCTTTATTTCAATAAACTTTGTATTTTTCATTCACTTTAGGATTTAGAACTAGCTAAACACCCACTCTAAACCTCTGTACAGTATAAATATTTACCCTGCGTGTCTGGTCAACATTTTTACGTGGTCTTCTGTGGCTTCTCCGAGTATTTGTCCATTTCATTTGGTCCAGTCAGTCAGAACAACTGGTGGGGCTGAGGGCCCAGTGGTTAGGCTTCCGTTTGCCAGAAACAGAGAACAGCTCTGGTTCATGGCTGCAGATTGGCTGCAAAGATTAATAGCAAGAATAAGAGTGACCCGGCTCTGAGCAGACAGTCCACATTGTTTGTAAAATATTCATAGCATGTTTCCTCGGTAGTAGCTGAGAAATTGTCCTGTGCATCCATCTCCATCCGGGCTGCGTCTCTGTCCTTAATGCCCAAGTGAAGCTTCCTGCATAGGGAGTAATAAAGTGCTATTTTTAGATGCAGGTAGTTAACTGGAGGCTTTCAATAAAGGTGATAGTGAGGATGGTGAGCTTGCCTTTCGGGCAACATCTCAGTAGGCTTCTTCTGGATCATTCCCACTGGACCCCAGCAAAATCTTGCCCATCAGTCAGTTTATGGTTCTTTCTAAGGAGTGTAACATTTTTTCTCTTCCATGAGGAGGCTTGCATTATTCATTCACCCCTAAAAATTGCTGGGGAGCAGCTGCTTCTGCTCAGGTCTCCCCTAACAGTAACTCTCTGGTGAGGATACAGACATTCAGCAGTTCAACTCAAATCCACAGGAGATGGCTGAGTCCAAGCCATAGGTCCCACTACATTCTAGTTGTGTGACTTCACCTCTGGCCTCAAATCCTTCATCTGCTAAGTAAATCAGAGTGGCCACTGGACATTACTGTGTGGAATACATGAGGTCAAACCACTTAGTAAACCACTTGCGGTCTTCCCACATTAGAAACTCAGCAGGATGAAGTCATTTTTATCCCAAGCCTAGTCCAGTGCCTGATAATAACTGTTGGGGGAATAAATACCCAGACCTCATGGTCAGCATCGCAGCTACTAGGAGTTTGCATCCATCGGCCCATATCTGGGAACTTGACCTGAAAAAATGGCAGCAGATGCAGCCAGCTGAGCATGCCGCCTGTTGACATGCTGCTGCTTCTGTAGTGAGTGTAAGTGTTGGAGGAGACCGTGCAGAAACCTCCAGCATCCTACCCGCCATCATTCCTCTTCTTTGTGCCTATAAAGCACAGTCACATCCATTCGTGATGAGAAAGTAGTGAAGAAAGTGGGCAAATTCTTGCTGAGAGGAGTATGTAAAAAACTTGTTACAAGTGCTTCATGCGTTCATTTTGCTGCCAAAAGAAGCGTTTTGCTTGGTAATTGGGGTGAGGCCTGAGTCTATGCACACGTGGAATTGTATGCTGACTTCTCATTCAATGTGATGCCAAAGGCCTGGGATTATCGCTGCCTCTCTGGCTCCATAGCAAATAGTTAATGCCTGTGGGGTCGTAGAAACAGCAATTATATTAGCACCTAACATCTAGGGAGCTCTTACTTTGTCCCATGCTTTTTATAGGCCTGGTCACATTTAATCCTTACAACCACCCCATGTGGTAAACAATATTATGATTCCATTTTTAAAACTGAGGACACTAAGGCTTTGCAAAATTAGGTAATGTGTTCAATGTTAGACAGCTTTATAAATGACAGTTCTAAGACCTGAAGATAAGCTTATCTGTTTCCAAAGCCCATGCTTGATACAATATTCATTTCTAAAGTTTTTGATCAATATGATTCTTGCCTTGAAGAAGTAAGCTGAGCATCTAGGGCTTGTAAGAGGTAATACTATACCCTCTCCAGGCCTCAGTATCTTCATCTGTAGAAGGGGAATAATGATATCTGACTTAACGGAAGTTTTATAGCTGTGCACGAGGATGAAATTAAATACTGTAAGTGCAAGAGCTTTGTAAAAAGTTCAGTTTTGTGAAATACAAGTCTTTATATGGAATGCTTAAATGATTACTTAGTTACATGTAAAATCTCATTACCACGCGCCTGAGAGTGGCCCTGGTGTGGTGCTCTGAAGTGGGTATGAGAGGCGGGTCGACTGATGCTCTAAAGACTTGAGAGCATGTGCAGTGGTGGACTCTGTGGGTGGAGAGTCTTGGCCCCGGGCAGGTGGCAAAGCTTGTAAATACCGCCGGCAGAATGGGTGGGGCTTTGGCGGGAGAGTGGTGGATAGGCCCAGAGCCAGCTGCTTCCCTCTCTGAGTAATCCTCTCCCTGGGGCATCCCTGCCGACTTCGGGATGCTCTCTAACTCCTCTGAGAAGATGGCCAGGAGCAGCCCTGGCCATTGAGTTGTGAAAAACCGCAAAGACTGGTTCAGCTGCGCCCCTGGAGCTTCATTTTCCTAACCCCGGCCTCCAGCAGGCTCATCTGGCTTCACTCTTCTATTAATAGCGTCACTAACTCTCCATTCTTTGAGGCTTCCTGCTAAGAAGGAACACAAACGGGGCACCGTCTTGCCAGGTCCCCTTTTTCACTGACTTAAAGTTCCCTTGCGGGAACTAGCAGTCACACAAGGGAAGAGACAGGTCCCAACAGAATGACAGTCCTAGGGAAACTGGGGAACCTAAGACTCGCTCAGTCTGTGTGGTCACGGCGCCCGCTCTGCTCCCTGCCCTTTGCTGGGTAGTAGATTGCACTGCGTTTTTGGCACTTCTTCGTCCTCCGATCTCATCAACCTGTCCTCTTGTCAAAGGGCTAGCAGCTGAGCTCTCTAAACACAGCTCTTCCCCTAGTTGGTTCAAAAGGAGCCCTTAAGCCCTTCTGCCAACGGATAATCTGCATTTCTGAGATCCTTCCTCCCTCTGCTGTTCATAGAAATGGTCTCAGTGGGACATTTTGATAAAGTCATGGAGAAATCCACGAGAAATTCTGAGTTGATCTCGCAACAAACATTTGTCTTTTGTCCTCTCATTTTTATTTACTATAGCCTATCATTTGTCCGGATTCCTTTCCTTAAAACCATGTACAGTAAAGTAATAAAGATGATCACATCACATATAATAATCCCTTTTAATCTATTTCACTTTAAAACTATGTGACAAATACAGATACAAATTTCTTTTATTTTTGACACGGGATTTTGAAAATTCTACTTGCATCAAGTTTTACTAAAGGATATTGAGAGATGAGGGTTACCCGGAATCCAGTATAGTTCAACTTGACACAGACTGTTACACTTCCCCCCCCAATTTTATTTAAGGAATGAGTAATATTTACAAAGGCCCTGCTGTGGTTTATTAAGTTCTGTCCCAGAGTCTCTGCTCCCAACCAGACTGAAAGTCCCTTAGTGCAAAGTTGGGCTTTGTTCCGGCTTCACTCCAGGGTCTTGGGAGGTGCTGGGATACACTGTGTGTTCGGTGCATAATTGTGTTCAGTAGAGCCTGACACATTCCGTGATCCCCAGGCATTCACTATCCATTATGGTCGGCAAGGCACATGATAGGACGTATGACTGATTATTACTGTAATATGTACTGTAGACCATAATATCACACAATATAATGCAGAGGAACAGAACATGATGAGTGCTTTATGAGAGGTCAGCACTGTGATAGGAGGCAAAGAGAGGGGAAATTATTTCTGGATGGAGGATGCTGCAGGAAAGGGACAAGAGATAGTTAGTGATGGTTTCATGTATGAAGTGACATTTTCCCACGGCTTTAAAGGATGAGTTGTGTTTACACAGGAAGATTTAAGAAAGGGAAGAGCATAAGCAAAGACACGGGGATAAAGGATTTAGGGAACCATTAGCCAGTCTGATAGGAACATGGGTGCAAAAAGAGTGCAGGGGGTGTGTGTGTGAGATGATTTAGAAATGGAGAGGTGAGTGTCCTATCTTTGGACTCATGGCCTAGGCCTTAAAGATTTTGGAGTTGGGTTGGAATGGATGAAAACTTAACCTGAGGAAAACACTGTGTAGATTGAAGTTTTCAGATGCAGAGTGAGCACATCAGTTTGGAGGTGATTGGAATAGCTCAAGAGGGGCCTGATAGAATTTTAAAAATCTTTTGGGACTTGCCTTTATGAAATCATGGTTGTTTATGGTTGTAAAGAATACTTTTGTTCCCAAAGTGACTAATGGAGGAAGAAGTAGGTTGGGAGTCAAAAGATATTACTTTGCCTCTAATGCACTGAGTAACCTTAGCAAACAAGTTGCATGCTCAGGGTTCTGTTTTCCCAGCTTCAAAATGGGCATAACTACCAACCACTCATTAAAGATTCTACTAGTGATACAGTGAGGTCTAATTGATGGGACTTTGAAAAGTTATGTATATGTGTTATTCATATTTGCATAAAATGCTATTAACTTGGAATATTTATCTAGTAAAATTATTTTATTTGGACAAAATACAGATTTAGAAGAGAATAGTTCATATTTCTATTTGATTAGATTAAGGTTATTATAGTTTGTTTATAATTATTAATTAAGTACTTAATATGAGGTACTGAACAAATCTTTTGGGGGCAGTAGGTAATTAGGTTTATTAATTTATTTATTTTTAGTGGAATTACTGGGGATTGAACCCAGGACCTCATGCATGCTAAGCATGCACTGTACCACTGAGCTCTACCCTCCCCATCCCTGAACAGCTCTTTTTAAAGAACAAATCTTTTTGTAAGAACACTTAACATGAGATCTACTCTCTTAACAGATTTTAAATTTGTACAACATTATTTTTGACTATAGGTACAATGTTGTACAGTAGATTTCTAGAGTTTACTTAACTGAAACTTTATGTCTGTTGATTACTAACTCCCATTTCCTCCTCTCTTGAGCCCGTGGTAACCACCATGCCAGTCTTTGATGTTATAAATTTGACTGTTTTAAATACCTCATATAAGTAGAATCATGCAGCATTTGTGTTTCTGTGACTGGCTTATTTCACTTAGCATAATGTCCTTCAGGTTCAGTCATATTGTCACATATTGCAGAACTGACTCTTTTTGAAGGCTGAATAGTATTCCAGTGTATGTACATACCACATTTTCTTTATCCATTTATCTTTTTAAAAAATTGAATTATAGTTGATTTACAATGTTGTGTTAGTTTCTGGTGTCCAAAGAAGTGATTCAGTTATATATATATACTTTTTCATATTCTTTTCCATTGTAGTTTATTACAAGATATTGAATATAGTTCCCTGTGCTATACAGTAGGATATTGTTGTTTATCTATTTTATAATAGTAGTTTGTATCTGCTAATACCAAACTCCTAATATCCCTCCCCCCTCTCCCCTTTCCCCTTAGGTAGCCATACATTTGTTTTCTGTATCCATTTATCTCTGGATGGGCATTTACACTGTTTCACATCAAACAGACTATTTTGAATAGGGCTGCAATGAACATGGGAGTGCTAATATCTCTTCCAGATTCTGATTTCAATTCTTTTGGATGTATACCTAGAAATGGGATTGCTGGGTCATCTGGTAGTCCTACTGTTACTTTTTAAGATCCTCCATACTGTTTTCCTTAGCAACTGCACCATTTTGAAATCCTACCAACTGTGTGCATGGGTTTCAATTTCTCCACATTCTCACCAATACTTGTTATCTTTTGTGTTTTTGATAATAACCATCTTTACAGGTATGAGTGATAGCTCATTGTGGTTTTGATTTGTATTTCTCTGGTGATTAGTGATGGTGAACATTTTTTCATATACCTGTTGGCCATTTGTATGTCTTCTTTGGAGAAATGTCTACTCAAGTTCTTAGTCCATTTTAAAATTGGATTATTCATCATTCTGTTATTGAATTGTATGAGTTCCTTATGTATTTTGTGGATTAATCCTTTCCCAGATAAACGGTTTTCACACATTTTCTTCCATTTTGTAGGTTGTCTTTTCAATCTGTTGATTACTTCCTGTGCAGACACTTTTTAGTTTGATGTAGTTCCACCAATGTCTTGAGACAGTCCCCCTATGTTTTCTTCTAGGAGTTTTACAGCTTCAGGTCTTATATTTAAGTCTTTCATCCACACTGGGTTGATTTTTGTATACTGTGTAAAACAGTATCCATGTAGACATCCAGTTTCCCCAACACCACTTATTGAAGAAATGATACTTTTCCCATGGTGTACTCTTAGCACCCTTGTTGAAGATCAATCAACTGTATATGTGTGGATTTATTTAGGGCTGTATATTCTATTTTACTGGTTTATATGTCTGTCTTTATGCCAGTACCATACTGTTTTGATGACTGTAACTTCATCATATTTTTTGAAACCAGAAAGTGTTATGCCTCCAGTTTTGTTTGAACAAGTCTGATTTTGAGGCCCCATTTCCCCAGTCAATTGAATTAAGCTTTGGACTAGGGGAGCTCTATGGTCCCTGGGACCATACCATTTTATGACTCTGTAGTTCTTGCTTTCAGCAATTTCCACTTACAGCAGTGAGTTGAGATACTAATATAAGTACAACCAAACCTATGGGCATCTATGCTGGGAACAAAAGACAGACATGTCATCATTCCATTGATTTAGGACTCAAGTTGGAAAAAGAAGACTCTGATGTCTCTTGCAGCTGCCTGAAGTGCTTTATGCTTATGGGGACAGGGGCACTGAATCCAGTGGTTTGAGGATGAAAGGAAGGGTTCAGATTGTGCTTTCTCTTTCCTCTTTTTCTCTTCTCTTCTAAGGGGAAATAAAAGACAAGGATGCCAATTAAAAAAAAAAATTAAAGGCAAAGACTTATCAAGGAGTAGGGGTTTGGATGGGGGGAGGCCAAGCACACTAAATAAGTTAATTTCAGTTGCAATAAATCTCAAGTGATGATACTACACTCCTGAGAATGTTCCTTGGTAGACAATGCCTGGGCACTGTGTTTTAAGCAGAAAATTACAAGGACAGGGTGTCATTGTAACATTCAGCGTGAAGAACAGTGCTCACGTTGGTTTGTTGGTCTATTCCTTCAGATTATTTAGGCTTCACAAATCAAGCAAAGAGGTACTTCAAATCTAGATTGTGAAGGAAAGGATTCATAGAAGAAGTTGTTTTCTAGGAAAGGAAAAAGCGGAAAGCAAAGGTCTCCTGCTTGCTATGGCATTCATGTTGCATTAGCAATATTAATACAGTTGAGTATTAATCATTTAGAACAGTTCACAAATTATTCATGTTCGGACAATGCAGGGTCCTTGCTTCACGTCCTTCTCACCATCTGGATTCTATCCATTTTACTCCTCCCTTAGCACTTGGAATAGAAGCGAAATTTAAGTGGGCCAATTTTCTACTTGTTAGCAGCCATGGTAATATGTTCAGTAGGGAAAGTGGTTTATACTGTTAAATGGAAGAAAGGTTTTGGATTGTTTAAGGTTTTAATTTGTTGATGGGATTTCTAGGATCCACTACTATCAGTATTTGAAAATTGAGCAGACTAGACAAGTTTGGAGATTTATGCAAGTGTAGCTAACAAGGGCTGTACTTAAATTTCTTATCCAGCTCTTTAGTTCTAAATTTATTGCCAATTTTGTTTATCAAACTTATTCTCAGAGGAGTGGTATTTGCTGTGGCCACAAGGAAACATCTGTGGGCTTAAACCTTAGAGGCAGATAGCCAGTTAGAGCATTTGGCATTTAAGGCTTAGCTTGTAGAAGAGAAAAATTAATCAAGGCAACCCTTAAAAATATTGAGAAGGCAACTAAAAAAAAAGTCTTATCACTGACAAACTGAAGTATTGAGTTCATGTTAATTAAGAAATGTCAGAATTTATAATGAATCAACAAGGAGTGTCACATTATGGCAAATTTGGAAGCTGATGTCAATCTTTCCTGCCAGGATTTATGGTAGATTATATAATGGAATCCTGGGCTCTAAGAGATCAAAGGAAAATGCTGGCTCTGTCTTCATCCATTCTCTTAGGTCAAGCCTACCCAGCAAGAAGCCAAGTGGAGAGTTGAGCAATTATCTGAAGTGGGCAGTAGAGATGGCCAAAACCAGATAATACACAACCAGAAAGTCACCATGGAGGGAAAATGTGGACTGAAAATAGAAGGGACAGGGGTAAAATGTCATACAGTTTGGTCAGTGTCCACAGTTCAAGTTCACTGGATAACAGCCAATTCCTGGCTTTGTGTAATTATTTAGAACAAGTCTAAAAGACTAGGGTTAAAAAAAAGCTGAGCTCATTACCAAGGTTGTTGTATGTTTGTGTAAAATTTCTCTGTATCTGTTATTGCCTGTGACATGTCTAATTCTGAGTATTTCCAAGGATCACACTTTGCTTTTTTAGATTAGTGCATCAAAGTGATTGAGGAAGCCCATATAATCTATAGTCTTATGTGGAGAAAATTTTTCTTTCATCGATTAATTAAACTTTTCCTCTCATAGCAGATGCTTATGAATTTTCCATTGAAAACTCTGATTGTCTCTTCATTATTTTCTCATGAAGAAATTTCATGAAGCAATTTCTGTATCCCCCTGATTTTACTAGAACATACCAAGGGAGTGTACAAGCCTGTTGGAATAGGCTTTGCATTACCTTTGCTTAAAAAGTGAAAAAACAAAACTACCAAACTCTCAGATAAATGTGTTTTTTTTTCCTTTTATTTGGTATGGAAACCATAAACTACTTACTCTGAGCAGATGTTTCCTAGACCTGAAATACAGTTATCAGTCCTTGGCCCCTGTAAATCTGTCATTGTTTACCTGCTAATCCTGAAGGCTCCTTAATTCAACGTTAAAACTCCATTTGTTTCTGTTTTTTTTTTAATTGAGAAAAAGTTCGTAAATTAGATTCCCTGCTGCTTGGAGTTAAAAAAAAAAGTCAGGCTACTATTCCAAATAGAAAAACAAAGAAGTTAAACAAGTATTTTTTTCACTCAATCATGTCTTGTACATTCAAAGCTATTATATATAGCATTTTAAAAACAAAAGAAAAAAATAATCTGGGCCCTTTTCTTTTCAATTACACAGGCTGACGTTTGAAATTCACAGTGAAAATTGCCTGTGGAATATTCCTGAAGTACTCTAAGGGAGCCTATTAGAATATCATATAATAAACTAAAAATTCGAGGAGAATTTCACATACCAGTACAGATTAAGAAAGTTGTTTTATAAATAATAGGAGAAAGGTGTGTATAAGTGGCATTGCTAAATTCCTCACTTGCTCTGTGCGGTGACTGCCTTTCCCATCACATTGCAATGTCTGACTCTCTGTGGAAAGCGCATACCGCACGGCCACATCAGGGGCAACTCTGCTGTTCAACGTGCGTTCGGGGAGACTGTGGGCCAGGACTTCTTTTCTCTAATGGCAAAATTGATCCACAGACATGGAAGTCATCCTATGGACCCGAGTTGATGTACTGGATGGTGGTCTATGCATTCTGCATAAATGCTTGTTAATGGTGCCAATGGTAAATGGCTTCAGCTTTATGTAGCTTTGTGAAATAATATTATTGAGGAATTTGAGTTGAACGGACAAGTGTAACATTGTTTCACCAGGGCCCACTGATAAGTGAGACTGCCTTTATCTTCAACCACCTTGCTTCCTTTAAGTGAAGAATCACACCAGCTTTAATTATGGTAATCTTTAGAAACCCCCCATACTACCCTCCCCTCCCTGTTAAAGACAGAATGAAGAAGCAAACTAGAAGGACTTAAGCACAAAAACTGCTCATTGTCCGGGATGGCAGTACCAAATCTCAGCACAGCTCTTTGCGAAAGGATGTAGATATTAATCTGAATTTGGAATCACCACTGAGATATGTGTGAACATATTAGTTTCCTTTCTTTGTCTCCTGACTTCTTCCAGGAATACATAGGACCTAATTTGACCATTCAGTTTGGAGAAGGATTTTTCATCTGATTTCTTTGACTATCAACTATGTATTGCCAAGGACTGAGGAGTACACCAGACAACTGATGAACACTTGGAACACTTCATGTGTGTTTCTTGGTTGAGGTAAAGAATGCAATTTACGAGCTACTACCACTTAAAACATCCTCTGCATACACTGTGTGTCGAAATTTCTTTACATGTTATCAGGGATGTTAACAGATTTATCTACAATGTGCAACAGTCCACTCTACAGAAAACCCAAACTTTTTTTTTAAAGCTCTTTTATTTCATTCTTTTTCCCTTCAGAGCTTTCCCATAACTGCTAGCAAGTAAAAACATTTCCTGATTTGAATTTCACAACCTCCTTCTTCTTTTGCCAGTTGTATGGTGCTAATAAGAAGCCAAATGTGTGTGTGTTTAACTTAACTAAAATAGGAGAACATTTTTAGATTATAGCCTTTGTATATATATTCAGTTACCTACCTAAAAATAGAAACACAGTTCTTACATTCTCAACCAGTGACAGATATTTCTATTTAATTTAATTATTCGAAGTGGCGAGTGGTAGTTTCGTAAGGGAAAAATAAAGCCTACTGGATGGACGAGAGGCCATTTCACATGTATTTGTGATCACTAAGTAATCACATTGGTTTTTATTTGAAGTTTAAGAGAAAATAACTTACTGACTTTCATGTCCATTTCTCATTTTCTCCATAAATCATTTCTAAATTAGTTAACAAACCTCTTGAAAGGCCGTGCATACATTAACAATAACAGTACAAGTGATCACCATTGCCTCAAAGCCAATTTGCTATTTATTTAGCAGTTTTGAGAATCCAGGGCCAGGCATGTGACATAAAAGTTTAAAATCCCCTCTGGTTTGTAAATACCATGCTATTCTTCAAAATGTTCAAAAGCACAGGAAGTCTGAGCCAACTGAGTAATACTGTAAGGTTTATTTTTATGTCATCTACCCAAGTGACAAGTGAGGGCTAGAGATGCCAGTGGATTAAACCTGAATTCTCTAAGGACCAAACTGGCACATATGGCTCAGTGTGGTAACTTCCTCATTGTAGAGCTGGCCTGTTTCAGTGAAGCATTTCAGGAAAATTTTCCGTTGGCCCTTCCCTACCCTGCTATATAGGAAGTGAAGATTTCTAGGCGAAGACTTTACTTAGTATCTAACTGAAATGTTAAATAGCGTCACCAATTCCAGGCTTGGCCTCTGTCCTCAAAAGTCCAGTGGGACTGGTCGGGCCAGTCTTCCTAGGTTGGAGGTGCGCAATTGCTCCTGGGCTCATGGAACCTGCAGGACCTCGTCTGCAAGGGCATGGCTGACTGCCGGCTATTGAGAAGCGTCGCAGAACTTCCTCTGGCTTAGGCGTTTTAGACAGCGAGAGTTCTAATCCTTGTAGTAAGAGTCTGAGCAGCTGTGAATGATCTTGTGGATCAGAGAGCTACGACCTGGTGACTTGCCGGGGCTCCTTACTTCCAAGGAGGCAGTGCTTGCAGCGGTTTGCCAGCTCAGTGCAGACAGCTGGTTTGGAGAACAAGGGGAAAGACAGTGAAGAAAGAGGAAGGAAGGAAAAGGTTTTTAACCAAAAGATAGTCCTCTACCCAGCTGGGGCCGAAGAAAGTAGAACCAGTGCAAACTACTGGGAGTTTGGGTCCCACACAGTTTCCAACATGTGATTCAACAAGGCAATTCAACACGCAATTCAACAATTTTCTCAATTTTTGTCTTTCTACACACTTCTCAGTCTCTGAGTGGTCTCCAATTTCCCTTCCTGCTCTGAGGTCCTGGATCAGAAGTTGATTATCCTGGAAAGGCCTGAGGTTATGCTGTGGCTGGGACTTTGAAAGAGAGCTCAAACAAAACCATTGGGATTCCAGATGTCAGTGAACTTGGGGCTGCTTGTGCATTTGTTTGAATAACTGTGTCACTTGGGCAGCAACACTAAAATCACCCCTCCACCCATTTTTCTTGCCTCTCCATTTATAAACAACATATAACATCAGTGTTTCTCCCACTCCCAAAGGCATTTGGCTCTATGAATACTAAAAATTGGCCTAAATGATTCTAAGGGCTAAAGAATAAAATACATAAAGTATGTTTAGTAGATTAGCATGGCGCCCACATGTGGGGTTTCCTGCCATCAATTTTTTTTTTTTTAAGATCCAACTCTCCAGTTTATTATTTATTTATTTATTTATTTACATTTTTTGGGTGGAGGGAGGTAATTATGTTTGTTTGTTTGCTTATTTATTTATTTAATGGAGGTACTAGGGATTGAACCCAGGACCTCGTACATGCTAAGCATACACTCTACCACTGAGCAATACCCTCCCCTGCAACTCTCCAGTTTAAGTAATCAATTATTTAAAGTCCCATTTCTTTCATTGTCTACTTTGCTCATTCCTGGAGTCAATCAAGTAATTAACATAATGATGGTAATCCTACCTTCCATGTATTGATCTCATTTTCTGCGACCATGGCGCTTTGCGCCTTAAAGAGAACAGCTTACTTAGTCATTACAACATTTCTAGGAGTGGGTATCATTATGCCCACTTTCTAGGGAGGTAAACCACGGCTTAGAGAAATCAAGTAATTTACTGAGGATCATCCAGTTGGTAAATGGTATAACACAATTTGAATTTAGGACAGTAACTCAAGATCTTGGCCATGGTAAATATGGGTTTTCAGATTATGTTTGTAGACAAAAGGCTTAGGTGCTGAAGGAAATACAGAAGCAGTATTAAAAAAAAAGTCTCTTCTCTTGAGAAACTTATAATCCACTGAAATGGGGAGCTCAAATTTCCACTGTGAAATACTTGTATCCCCATAGCCTGGAACAAATTCTTAGGATTTCGTGTTTACTGTTTAGAACTCAGCTACTCAAGTCAAGAACTCTGAGTGAAAGCCTTAACAGGCTTTGGGCGGTGACTTTTCTATTTTCATCACCCTAGGAGTACATTCCTCTGCCCATAAATGACACTTAATAGAGTTGACTGATTATATCTGGATGAATTTTAGTTAGCAAAAAGAACAGGTGAGGGTTGGTTGACCAGTATCTTCGTTTACCAAATTCAATCCATGTTCTGATTTCTCTCCCACTGGTGAAACTGTTTCATCAGACTTGATCTCTAGAGAAGTGAAGGGGTCCTTTGACCAGTAAATCAATGCCATACCATCAGGCTTGCTTTGCTAATTAAGTCTGAAATAGATTAATGGTAAACATTATTTTCGGGTCCACTGGGCACATACGAACTAAAGATGGCCCGAGATGACTTGGGTGTATAAAGACTGGCAGAGGGAAGGATAATCCACAAAACTGGTAATTCACACATGAATAATCAAGAACTGAATACAATATAACAATATGTGTTCATTTCCACTAATAAACAAGCTACCATTATCCTCTCTTCACTCTCCATTTGGGTCAAATTACTTCTCTGCTGTATTTCCATTCTTACTGGTACCAATTTGCTGTGATTTCTCCTAGTTTTGACTCTATCTTTTGGCTTTAATCTTGTCTCTAAGTAAATTGCAACCCAGTAAATATACTCTAGTATTTTTTATTGTAATTCCTTCTTTTATGCCAGGTGCCAAGAGAAGGGAGTTTGGTTATTAATTTATCTGTCTGAATATGTATCAACAGGAATCCTAATTCACACTTTGATTATGGTTGTTTGAGTCTAAAAGATTCAATTTGGTTCATTTAATTTATCTTGGCTTGTCTACATAACAGTGCTACACAGCTAATTATAGTAGTTTTCCTGTCATATTGTTGACCTGATGCATAGTAGCAAATAAGATGGACCAGAATTTTCTATCCAGTCTGAAGCTATACGTATACAATAACAATATATTCTCATAATATTCTCTAAGGAAATCCTAGTCATCTGGAAGTTTGGTTTCCATGATGCCAAAGAGAGTCTTCAGGAGCCAGAATCAGCTGAGGACACGCACACATGTATCCACGTCTACATTTTCATCCCATTACAACATGCAGCCATTGGTTGGGCTCCTATTTAAATAACAGAGTTATTGCCCATCAAAATGTAAATAATGTTTTGTTATTAGTTGAACACTGAAAAACCTTCCAGGATAGTTTTGTGAGTTTTATTCAGCACAAGGTAGAACACACTTCTTCCAGTTGCTTTGGTGACTGGAGAGATTGTGCTTTAAAGAAATCCACCCATGTTTCTGTTGCTCTTTCTTTAATCCCACAGGATCTTGGGAGCAAGGTGTAGCCAGGAATCCCTTGTTTTGTTAACCAGGAAGCAAAAGTCCTCCCGAGGGATGGGTAAGAAGGAATGTGGAGGGGAGAAGCATGCCTCAGAGGGTTGCTGTTTATCTTGCTGGCCTGTCAAATTCTCTAGGGAAGATTTTCTGGGCTAAGAACAACGCTTACTGGCTGTCATTGCCGTGCCGTGAAAACTCACCAATCCCTTCACTGAAGGCTTGTTTGTCTGAACACCAGTGCCTTGGCCTTGCGTTTCAGCTGAAATCCTTTCTACCCAGGGGGAATACCAAGGGAGGAAATGGAAGGGGCATTTCCAATTTTGAAACCTCAGATCAAACTAGAGATATCTGCCCTAACTGGTAATCTGAAGAAATAAGTTATGAATATTGTTCAGTAGAGATAATATAAAAAGGAGCTTTGCTGGTTTTCATAGGAAGGCTTTCTGTGTAGCCTCCCTGAGACCTGGCTACCTGAGTGATTTATCCTCGAAACTCGAGGATTTGTAGTATCTGGGGCTTAGATGATCCTGGGGGACAGGTTGTCAATCTAGGGAACTCTGGGCTTTGACTTTTTCCAGGCGATGTTGACACAGGTTGAGTTTGCTGAGAGCCTTGGCACTACTTTCCAGTGCTGAAGGAGCCCTTCAGGAAGGCTATGCTTCTGAACACAGAATTGTCTAGAAGTGCCATTTTTCATTTTTAGATCAGTTCATCACCTTTCTTATGCTTTCATTTAAAATAATTCTTGTGTTTTGCATATTGTAGAATGCATGGTAATTTTAACATGCTTTGAAAAGAGAATAGAATAAAGATGTAAATAAAAATTACCTACATACTGACCAGCCATAGATAATCACTAACAATATTTTACTCTATTTTCTTATAGTCTTTCACTTAGTATGTATGTATATATGCATATCTATTTATTTGTATATATTTGTATATTAAATAAAAATGTAAAACACCCCCTCAGTGTACTGTTAACAAAAACCCAAAATACAGCACAAATTCCATTTGTAAAACACATACATATATACATATACATGTACATTTACAATGTACTTTACAAATTGAAATTATGTTGCACCTTGGGTTTCCATTAACATTGTATTGTATAGTATTTACGTATAGTGTATATACATAATATATATACATAATATACATACATATGTATACACACATAGACACACGTGTGTATTTTGCAAATTGAAATTATACTGTATCTTGTAGAATTTATTTAATTACTTGAATGTTTTAACAAGCATTTTTGTCCACATCTCTGTTTCTTTTCTTAAAAATAATCCCTAAAAGTGGAAATACAGTGTCAAAAGGCAAAGCTACATTTAAGGTTCTTGAGGGGGTACGCCAGATTTTATTTCCTTTTGAAACATTATTCTATTGCAGAATGCTCTTAAAAGAGTCCAAGCAAAAATTGTCTTAATCTTATCTAGAAATCAAATTATTCTTTTATTTGGCCTTGTCACCTCTGGTCCTCGTCCATGTCTTTTTTGTCTTTCTCATTCCCTTCTTCCTTTCCTTTTGCTTTGCCTGTACCTCTTCAGAGAAACCAATGAACACAGCTTGATGTATTCCTCTACTCCTTTCTCCAGGGTCACACAACCCTGTGATATACACTGAAATGATATACAGGGGAGTGGTCCCTATTTATCTTAGACTATGGGGTCAGGCTATGTACACAGTATATGCCTCTGTGTGTGTGTGTGTTACTTTGTGTCTTGGTTTTCTCACTTTGAAATATGTCTTGGAGATTCTGACAAAGATACCTTACTCTTTTCAATAGTTTTATGAGGTATGAATTTGCTAAAATCTATTCAGGTATTTTGGTATCAATGGACACTCTGTTGTGAATAGTTTCCAATACATAAAAAACATACTGTCACTGCCAATATTCGTAGACACATATTCTTAGCTATCGGCGGTTTTATTTTTATGGTCTAATTCCCAGAAGTAAAATTACTGGTTCAAAGGATATGTGTATTTTTAAATTTTAGTGGGTTTTCCCATATTATTTTCTAAAAATATTACAGCAAATCACATTCCCACTAGAAATGTTTGAGAATATAATTTTCCTCACATTTCCAGTAGCACTCCTATTTCTCCACTTTCTAATTTTTGCTAGTCTAATAAGTAAGCATTCTTAATTTAATTTCAGTTTTCTTGACTTGTATCTAATGAAGCTGAGCATCTGCTCACATTATTAGTGCTCCTTTGGATTTCCTTGTCTGTCAATTCCCTATGTGTACCCTTGGCCCCTACACAGTTGTTTTTTTCTTAGTAATTTTAAATACTCTTTGACTACTATAGTTTTTTGTCACATTAGTTGCTGTATCTTTCCCCATCAATAATTTGTTCTTTGATTTTATTTTTGTAATTTTCTTCCACAAAATTAAAAAAAATTTATAACATCACATCTATCTCTCTTCCTTTACAGAATCTGGATTGTCTGTCTTACTTTATTTAATTTTTAATTGAAGTATGGTCGATTTATAATGTTTCAGGTGTACAGCAAAGGGATTCAGTTGTACGTACTATGTCTATATATTCTTTTTCGGATTCTTTCCTATTATAGTTTATTACAAGATATTGAATATAGTTCCCTGTGCTATATGGTAGGACCTTGTTGTTTATCTATTTTATATATGATAGTTTGTGTCTGCTAATCCCAAACTCCTAATTTATCCCTCCCCTCCTACTCCTTTCCCCTTTCCCCTTTGGTAACCATAAGTTTGTTTTCTATGTTGGTGAGTCTATTTCTGATTTGTAAGTAAGTTCATTTGTATTATTTCTTAAAATTCCATATATAAGTGATATCATATGACACTTGTCTTTCTCTGTCTGACTTACTTCACTTAGTTTGATAACCTACAGGCCCATCCATGTTGCTGTGAATAACATTATTTCATTCTTTTTTATGGCTGAGTAGTATTTCTACCTATCTATCTATCTACCCCACAACTTTTTAATCCAATCATCTGCCCATGGACATTTAGGTTGTTTCCATGTCTTGGCTATTGTAAATAGTGCTGCTATGAACACTGGGGTGCATGTATCTTTTTGAATTAGAGTTTTCATTTTTTTCTGGGTATATGCCCAGAAGTAGGATTGCTGGATCATATGGTAACAATTTTTAGTGTTTTAAGGAACCTCCACAATGTTCTCCACAGTGGCTGCACCAATTTACATCCCCACTGACAGTGTAGGAAGGTTCCCATTTCTTCATATCCTCTCCAGCATTTATTTGTAGACTTTGTGATGATGGCCATTCTGAGTGGTGTGAGGTGATACCTCACTGTAGTTTTGATTTGCATTTCTGGATTGCCTGTCTTACTTTAAAAGGTCTTCCCACTATTTTCTTAAATTTTCTTCCAAGTTAAATTCTAACTTCTATTTTTTGTAGTATTAATATTCTAGTATTTTTCCATCTGAAATTTATTTTTATATAAAGCTAGAGGGTCCAACTGTATTTTCTTTTAGATGAATAGCCAATTGTTTAAGCATCATGTAGAACTGTCTTTTCTCTAGTAAATTCAATTTCCATATATACTAGTATCTGTTTTTGTTTTTTGTTTTCTCTAGTCCACATATCTATTCATCTATTGCCAGGCCTGGGCTGTATTGCTTTGTGTATAATAGCTGTGTTATTTATTTTAATATCTGGCAAGTTGATGTCCCTCCCCTACGTCATTCTCCTCCTCCTCCTCCTTCCTCTTCTTCACTTTGATCTAGTTTTTAACACTTAGAGTTCCATATGAATTTTAAAGGAATTTTATTAAAAATAATCAAACAAATAAGAGCAAAGCATATTGGGTTGATGGTTGTAATTAACTTAACTGTACACTCTAATTTTCAGTGGTTTGACAGTTTTGTGGTCTTTACATTTGTTTAAACTTTGTGTTAGGTTCTTCTATAGGATTAACTTCCTTTATACAGTGTTGGTCTCATATCTTTCTTGTTATAAGTCTTTTCAGAGTAAAATTAATACAGTAAGAATAAAACTGGAAGAAAATGTATCAAACCATTATTAACATTAGTTGACCCTGGTGATAAGGTTATGAATGAATGATTTTAGCTTCTTCCACTTTTCGATGGCTTACCAACTTTTCCATATGGATCATGCATTATTTTTATAATGGTCAGAAGTTAATCAAATTAATTTTCTAATGGAATGGGAATAACAGTGTCTTAGAAAATCATACATATAATAGCTTCACATGGAATTCTACTGTTACCTCCCCAGATCAGTGATTCTCAAGGAGAAAATGTGGGCAGGGGTACGAGCTGTTTGTCAGTGTTGTGTATGTGATTGAAGAAAGCATTTTCTTTATCATTCACCATTTTAACCATAGCCCGTAGCTGGTATCTAGACGCACTCTGAATATTTGATGAATGAAAGAATTTTATAAATATTGTATAACAAAATGTTGTAACGTATTGTATTTGGAAGACAAATAAAAATTCTATCGTTTTCATAATATGAAGTGGGAAAATGGAATTCAATAAAAATATCCTGTTGGTGGCTGAGATTATAAAAAGATAGTCTTCTTGTCTATGAATCAGTAATAAGAGTAGTACCGAGGAAGCCAATTCTCTCCAGAGGGTTCCATCTGGAGAGAGAGCATGCTATTTATCTCCTCATACAAAGGACGGGAAACGTTACATTGAATTCCAATTAAGAGGCACATCTTATCATCTTGGTGCTTCAGCACCTACACAGGCTAGCACTGAGTGCTCAAGGAGTACTGGCCCACTAATTAAAAGATACTGGATTATTTTTGGTGACCAAAGAATTGAGCATTATTAGGCTTCTCATTTTAAAAACATGCATGAGACGTTTGCCTTTGTATCTATTACTAATATATTATACTAGTGAGAAATATTATGCATGGACTGGGAGAAAGAAATTCACATCTGTCCTTGCCAGTGGGCTGAATGTGGAGGTGATGGAGTGGTTTTACTATCTAAGTGACTGAAAAATAGGTTATGGTGCCCCAAGAAAGCTCTCATTGCTTGCTGACAATTCATAGTATCTGTTTAAATCATGCAGTTTTATTGGACCTTCAAATATCTTTCAGTTGGTTTCAGTTTCAGCAGGAGAAAAGGCGAGCAGAGGAGAGTGGACTGCTGCTCGCTGTTTTGTTGGCAGGTTTAAACTTCATTCCACCCCTTTCCAGTTAAGTGCCCTGTGCAGTTCTTCCTTCTCTTTCTCATCCTACCATTTTACTCCTCTTTTTTTTTTTATTGTCTTCCCCCTTCTTTCCTTCCTCCCCTTTGGGGGTTGGAGAGTCAGGAATAGGTGGGGAAAAAAGAAGAGCCCCAGACTTTCTAGTTCTTCATTCTTCCTTGAGTCCCTTTCCGTCAAGCTCTACCTTTATCTGATCCCAGATACAACCCAGTTTATAGTATCCACCCTTCCATTCAAGAAGTATTGAGTTCCTACTACGTCAGGGTGGGGTTCTGAATGATCAGCTCCAGCAGTGAACAACATAGACAAAGATCTTGCTTTTAGGGAGCTTACATCTTATGGTGGAGGGAAGCAGATGATAAACAATCAGCTAGACAAGTAGGTACAGGTGTCAGTGCTCTGGCAAAGAGCGAAAATAGAGCAAGAGATGGTGGAGGGGCTACGTGGGTGAGGAGGAAAGATGCAACAAATTGGTGAAGGTGAGCCTCCCTGAGAAGGGAGTGTTCGCGCCAAGACACAGATGAGATGAGGACGTGAGACAGTGGCTATCTGGGGAAGAAGTTTCCAGGCAGAGGGGAGAACCAGTGCTAAGCCTGGAGGCAGAAGCATTCCTCACAGGAGGCCAGTGAGCTTGGAGCCCAGTTAAGGGAGAGAAGGTCGGCAGGCTCAGGAGAGGCTGGGGCAGGTAAACTGCTTTTCAATTGGAGAGTTTAAAGGGCAATGCTTTGGATCAATTTAAATGAAAACTTCCTCAAATTTGTTTTCATGCTACCCCAAAAACTCACTTTCAGAGAAAAAAAAGAACTACAAAAGATTGCTTTGGCCGTTCTTTTATGGTCCCATATAAATTTTGAAATTGTTTGTTCTAGTTCCTTGCAAAATGTCGTGAGTATTTTGATAGGGGTTGCACTGGATCTGTTGGTTGCTTTGGGTAGTATGGCCATTTTGATAACGTTGATTCTTCCAATCCAAGAGCACAAGACATCTTTTCATTTCTTTGTATCATTTTCAATTTCTTCATCAATGTTTTACAGTTTTCGGAGTATAAGTAACCTCCTTGGTTAAGTTTATTTCTAGGGATTTTCTTGTTTTTGATGCAATGGACATGTTTATGCCAGTTATAAAATTCTGGTTTTTGAAGTGAAAAGAAAAAAAAGTAAATGAAGGGCCACAAATGGCAAAAACCTTCTTTCTTATGGGTGAGTTGTTTTCCATTACGTACATGTGCTGCACCTTCTTTATCCGTTCATCTATCAATGCGCACTTAGGATGCTTCCATATCTTGGCGATTATAAAGAATGTGGCTGTTAATAGCAGGATGTATGTATCTTGTTGAATTAATTCTTATTTTGTGGTTGCCTTTATTCCTTTGATAAGCATGTAAGTTAAAAAAGCTAAGGCTCTAAATATTCTTGGAAACAATGAACAGTACATATATGTAAATTTAAAAATATGTGCAGTATATTGTGTATATGCATTTACATGCATTATGTTGTATACGTGCAGTCAAATCGTAACAATTGTACCTAATAAAACTGAAAAAGGAAAAGGAA
Organism: Camelus dromedarius; assembly: GCF_036321535.1. Taxonomy (NCBI): domain Eukaryota; kingdom Metazoa; phylum Chordata; class Mammalia; order Artiodactyla; family Camelidae; genus Camelus; species Camelus dromedarius. The sequence goes on along the minus strand of NC_087441.1, from coordinate 13,251,517 downwards.
AAAAACTCACTTTCATGTGGAAACTTGATTAGCATGCAGACTGCTATGCGGTTAACCTTCCCTCAGAGCTCGAGGTAAATTTTGCTTTATAGATCTCCCTTCCTTTTTTTTTATTCACCAAAAGAGAAATGAATGAAAAGGGAGCCACGAAGAAGTAAAGCAGAGGTCTCCCAGAGCTACTGAGATACAAGCACGTTCAAATGACCACTAAGTATACTTATGTGTGTCTCTGTAACGTTTGAGGCGGTAGAAGTACTTGACTTAGGATTTGTGATTGCTTGGAAATGTGACTCATCTGGTTTCATGACTCAACTAGTAGCCTTCAGAGAGAGCATGAGGTCATAACCTAGTGGTTGTTGAGAGCAAAGAAGAGGGTTTAGGTGCATCCATGTCTAGCAGGAGGCCCAGGGTAACACGCTGGAGGTGAGAGTATTTAAGGAAGAGGCAACAAGATGCAGGTTTGGGTAACAAGGTAGGTTTTAGCATGGTTGGGGTTGCCGGTGGTTCATCATGCATGGAGTGCAGGGTTCTGTGGAGAGACTGGGAGTAAGTATATCACTCAGTTTAAGCAGATGACCTAGTGGGCCACCAAGGCCAAATAGAAAAATCAGGCATGAGTCTAGAAAGTGCACTCTGGCTGGAATATGGAACATGGTGGACACAGACTGAGGAGATATTCCTGGGGAGATTGGAGGGCCATTGATGTTCACCTGCTGAGATTTTAAAAATAGGAAAAGAAATTTCAGGTAGAAAAATCAGGACAGACCTACTGACTCTTTGGAAATTTTGGAACTAGAATATTTGGAAAGGAAGAGGTCATATCATTCATGCGTTTACCAACTACGCACTGAGCATCTCTGCTCGGCCCCAGGGTGTGTACCCAGTAGTTGAAGAACAAGGCACTGTACAAGGTGCTTGTAAGAGAAGGATCCTGGCCTCTTCTTCACAGACCCTCAGTTCAGCAGACTCTGGTTTTGAGCTGCAAGTGTAGGCTTTTGGCATAGCCAGGATAACAGGAATTCACTCTTGTTGAAAAGCAATTCATTTCTCCAACCAATGTTGTGTTAGATAAATGTACATGGCACTGTGGTAGGTTCTCAGAGAGACAGCTGTATATACCGAGGATGTTTCATTTTATCTGAAGTGACTCACAGACATATAAACTAGTCAAGCACAATTCCAGGCAAAGTCTGAGTTGCTTTCCAAAAGACAGCGACACACTCATTTCCTAAGAGATTGACCTGCCCTGGAGGTATTGGGGGAGTCTTGTTTGGGAGCTAGATTATGGTCATGACCTTGAAAAATAGGTGGGAATAGTTGAGGCAGAGAGAGGTATTACCTGAGAGGATGGTGGCAGCTCTGGAGTGAGGGATTGGTAGCCATGGGTTGAGCACGGTGCGTTCAAGGGGCAGAGAGGACCGGGAGGAGTGAGGGCATGTGCTGGAGTAGGTACACATGCTTTGATACTGGAAACTTCGACAGACCTGCCTGCTAAGGTGTGCTGACTTCCTTTGTAGGTGACAGACAGCCATTAGAGTTCCTTGCACAGGAAAGCAACACACTGAAAGTGAACATTCCCACTCAGAGGTCCCTGGGTGTAGGGAGGATTAGATCGGGCAGAGACACTGGAGAGAAAAATGGCTGAGGACAGAAGAAGGAGAGGAACAAGCCACCCAAATCCCAGTCTGTGTGTGGGAAAGTTTTTGGTAGAAAAGAGGGTGAGAAAATTGAAACAAACATGGCTGAGAGTGACGTGCGTTCAGGTAAAGCAATGTGGACCCTCCACCAATGGGGATTCTGGTGCTAACACACCCAAATGTTTGTAAATCCCAATATGTTTCTGGGCTTGAGTAACTTCATAGTCTTGTTGTATTGAAATGAAACTCTAGACTTTCTCCAGAACCATCGTCTTTCCATAAAACAGTAATGGTCTCTCATAGGTAGCACTCAGCTTTGCATGAAGCCACTGAGGCAAAATCCTTTTAAAAATGAATCCATTTAAAAACGAATCCACACTTTATAGTGTGATGTAAAAGGAGGATTTGGAGGCAGAACATCAGGACTTTTTTGCAAGGTATATTGCGTAATATTTATCGTAAGCCGTCCTCTACCCCCGGAAAGCTCATATAAATGTGGCAGTAATGTGGGCTACAGGTCACACCTGTGTAGGCACAGCATCTGCAACATGTTAAAGGTTAGGTAGCTTCAGCCTCTCGATGATAAAGAACTGTGTCCTTCTTTTAAAAGGTAATTTTTGTATCTCGCCAATGTCACACATTTTTGATCTATAGATTAGGAAGGGATTGGGGGTGGGGTAGGTATTGGGCATGTGGGTTGTTTAGACAGAGAGAAGTCCTTTAGATTACCTAGTAAATATAATCAGGAGCTTTTGGCTCAATTGAGAAAATCCACGTCTTTGGAAACACTGCTAAAATGACAACAAAGGAGTGAAAAAAGGCATAAATCCATGAGCAAAGTGGAGTAATGTGGGAAATTCTAGAATGCGAAAGCTGATGGGTGACTGGTCACCAATGGAGCAGACTGGTTCAAGTGAAACCCATGCCTGTGGGATGCGGGTGGTTAAAAAACAAGTCTGTCAAACTGTGGGACCCCAGGAAGGCCTGGGATGTGGAGACAGCAGGTGCCACTGAAGATGAGGGCTGGGATGGGGCTAAACACAGGAGAATTTGTTGAAAATCTTTAAAAGGAACAATCAAGACCCTCTGATTTCTGAATCTTCTGTAGTTTAGTGGAAGGAGTAAATGTCTTCCTGAAAATAGAGGGAGTGAAGGCTGTCATGCTGAATGGGAGACCCCTCGCCCCTTGCAGCTCAAAACTGACAGCAAAGCTTGTACCATCCAGGCAGCGGTTTGGAGGAGTCATCTCAGACAAAACCGTCCAAGAGAAAGGACCCTCAGAAACTGACGTTTAAGAGTCTCAGTGAAATGATGAGGTCCTACCTGATTGGAGGTACACACGCAGAAATATGATTTGGACCATTGAGGATCACCAGACAACACCAGTGTAATGAAAGATAGACACTCAAATAAACACACACACACACACACACACACACACACTCACTGCAGTTCTGCTGGAGGAACGCTATAGGATGAACAACACCTTGTATCTTTCTTGAGCTACTTTTTGCCAGAAGGAATGTGTGCGTATGTTTGTGGCTGAGCTAATTCTGCTCTAAGGCAGATCTTTGTGAGGCAGAGAAAATCTGGTGGGTCTGAGCAGTGTCAGTGTTTGGATGGGGTTCATCTGGGTCTCCGGTCCTGCTCTTTCTCATCTTCAGATTTAAATCCAGAGTTGTTTGAGATGGTAGCAAATTGCAACAAATTTATGGATGCCTTCATAATCCATTTTCTAGGACTCTCAGAAAACCAAGGAAGACGCTTTTATTTGGTTATATTAAGAGACAAATATTTAGATTTTAAGTATTTTATTCTGCATGGTCAACAAATGAAATTGGAGAACACATTTGCTGTCACCCTGTACCTTTGGCCTCATAGTTCACCACTGTCATTCTATGCATTTTGCCTAATATGTCATATTCAGAATGAAGGATTTGGGATACGCTTTCACTTTGTGTGTGTGAACCGTGGAGGGCTTTCTGCCCTAAGTTTATTACAATTCTCCCACCTCCGGCCTCTGATTAAGGAATTGTACACTCTTCTCCATGACAACTCTTTCCTGAACAACATTGCTATACCACCATGCATGTGTTTTGAGGTCATGTGGGGGTGGTATGTTTAATTGGGTCCCTCTATTATTGTAAAACTCAAAGAACAGGGAATTTATTTGTGATCTTGAGTCTTTTTTGTTTGTTTTTCCAAGAAACCTTACGGCTATGTCCTTTGATTTGAGACTATAGAGTTTCTGGGTAAAGTCTCCAATTCTCAGTTTTCGGGGTAAATTCTTGGGAATTGGTGGGGCTCCCAAGACTACTCTTTGTCATACTGTTCTAATTAACAGGGAAAAAGCCGTATAAATCTTAGCTTTCTAAGATCTTGGGTTATTGTATCTACTTGCCTATTTCTTATCCACTAATTGTGGCAACATATTGTGTGAAACAAACCCCATTTGTATGCGTGCATCAAGCCTTTCCTATGAGGAAGGCATTATGCAAGAGTAAAGCAAAGAAATATAAATTATATTTGTCCTCTTGGAGTGAGTGTTCTAGTTGGGGAGATGAGTTGTGAAAAGTTAAGTAACAAATATTTGCATAGCATGCTGTAAGAGTTTGCGAACGTTATCAAGACTAATTATATGTCAAAAAATTATTAAAGAATTCAAGGCAAGAGAAATAAACTTACTTGAAATGCATAAGGAAGAACTTATAAAAGGGCAGAATTGTGTTGAAGGAGTGGATTTGGGCTGAAGGAGAAGAAAGAGAGGAGTATAAATAAAGAGGTGGAAAACCACAGGGTGCATGTGATGAACTGAAAGCAAGGAATCAGATATTTGGGGGAGGGGCACCTTCAGTCTAGAACTTCTGAACCAGCCAGGGTGCCTGGGTTGTAAGAAGCTGAAACCAAACCCAGTCCACTTAGGCAGCAAGGGAATTTGCAGTATTGGGTCTTCCAACCCATGAATTGATATATCCACCCATATATTTAGGCCTCATTTAACTTCTCTTTATTTTTTTATAGTTTGAATAGTTTTCTGTGTAGAAGACTTGCTCACCTTTTATTACCTTTGTTCCTAGATAGTTGATACTTTTATGTTATTGTTATAGATATTTAAAAAATTATTTTGATTTCTGTTGATGATGCATAGAAATACAGTGGGTTTTTGCATATTGTCCTTGTATTCAGTAAACTTGCTAATTTAACTTATTGATTATAATAATTTTGTCTATAGATTCTTTTGAATTTTCAAAATACACAATCATACCATATATGAATAGTGACATTTTAATTTCTTCTTCCTGGCCTTATAACTTTTTTTTTTTTGCCTTACTGCACTGACTAGGACCTTCTAATACAGTATGAATAGAAGGTGATGGTGGGGATTCTCATTTCTGATCTTGGAAGGACATCTTTTAACATTTCACCATTAGGAGTGATGTTTGCTCTATAGGTTTTTGTAGATACTTAAAAAATATAAGATTAAAGTAGGTAATCCTAACTAATTGACTAACAGTTCTTTTTAAATTGTGAATTAATATAATATTTAATTCTTCAATTCATTTACTGTTCTAATAATACTCAATAATAGTATGCTAATAATATAAAATTTATCAAAAGTTTTCTATCTATTGATATGACCATATGAATATTAATATAATGAATATGATAATTACATTAGTTGATTTTCAAATGAATTTTTTGTTTTTGGGTTACATCCAACTTGATTGTGATATATTGTGTTTTGTCAGAGGACAAGCTGACGAACCACACTGAGGAAAAATAGAACCTAGGACAGGAGAAGACAGAGCCCCTTAGCTGGCAGTCTTCAGTGGGAGAAAAGGATTTCCTCCAAAGCCAAACCAGGAGGCAGCATAGCTTTGTGACTAAAAACTCAGCCCGCCTGGTTGAAGTGGCAGCTCTGTCTCTTACTTGGTATGTAACCTTAGTTCTAAGCAGCCTTCTGTGTAGCAAAGAGAAGCATGCTCTACCTACCTCATAGGTTTATGCTGAGGATTAAACAATAAGCACTTTAAAGTGCATAGGTCATTCCAGGCTCTAGAGAGTGATTTAATTTCAGCTATTATTATTGTTACCATTATTAGAAAAAAATCTACTTTGACATCCTGTAAATGGAGAGTTCCACTGAACATTGAGAATTCTTTAAATTTACTTGCCAGAGAGATATTCATCAACTGAAAATACTGAGTAGTTGTTTGCTATTTTGTCCTGATTCAAAATCTTGAATAATTTTCAGAGCTCATTCATGGTATCTGAACTGTTCAATGACTTCCAACCTTTAAATTTTTGACAGCTTTATTGAGGTATTATTGACACCATAAACTCTGCATATTTATGTGCATACCCATGAAACCATCACCATAATCAAGATAAAGGACATGTCCACCTCTACCCCAATGTTTTAATCACTTTCCCGCCGTTCCCCCACCCCACTGACCACCAGGAAAAGGCTGCTGGTGCTCTGGGGCAATCTAAATCTGCCTCCCGGACCCCATTGAGAAAGATAGCAAAAGTGCTTCCCTGCTCTTGGGAATTTTTATGAACATGGATGTAATTTGAGCCACATAAACCCGGTACTAAAATATAGGGTTTGTTTCAGAAAAGGTGATGCCAAAAAATGCATATAGATGAAAGCACTTGTTGATTCGCTTCCTAGCAACCAAGGTGAGAGCTTATCAGGTCTGCCATGACAGACAGCACTTTGATAATCCGCCGCCCCTGTACCATCCTTCTGCTGTTCATTCATTGTCAGTAACTTCCCCGTAGAGCATATGGGGCCTGTGTGTCCCCAGCATCATGGCAGGAACTGGGCAAGATACACAGGGGAATTAATAAAGCTTGGAACTATCTTTGAGAAGGTTAGAGGTTAGCAGGAATAAAGTGAAAGGAGTAGCAGGGTAAGGAAAGTAAATAATATTTGTTGAGCCTACCACGTGCCAGACGCCATGCTGAAATGGTTTGTACACATGCTTATTTAATTCTCTCAACAAGCCTGTGAGATAGATCTTACTAGCCTATTCACCAATGGGGACACTGAGGCTCAGAGAGGTTAAGTAACTTGCCCACGTTTCCAGTTATCAGTGGCAAGGCTGAAAGTGGTAAAGAGGAAATTAAGGTTTGGGGTCGTTCCTTCTATGACTCAGCATCGTGTGTCTTGTTCCTACCACTGCTCTGAATTGTCCTTGGTCCATTTTTATGCACCCCAGTATGTGAATTTTTGAGGATCTAGACATTGGGCTCCTGCCTGGCTGCTGTTCTTTTTTCCTAGGGCCAGCTTTAGGCATCCTGCTCCCCAACCCTGTCACTGGAGTGTCTCTTCCTGCTGCCTTTGACCCCTGCTGCTGACCATCTGCTGGTTCTACCCTGCCTCCTGCCTGCTTCCCCACTTCCCATCTCAGACTCTGCCTGCCCATCACTCTTGGTGGGAGCTCCCTGCCTTGTCCTGTTGGCCTGTTCTGGCCCATTCTTGGGTCCTGCTTGCTCTGACCATCTTCTTTCGGCCTGGTCCAGCCTTCCATTTTCCACAGCTGATCTGACTTCAAGATCTTCTCAGAGGGGCTCAAGTCCTAGCCTCCTGTCTCGTGCCTGGCACCTGTCTCGTCTGCCTCTTTTGACTTCATCACTACCTCTTTTTTGGGATTTCTCTCCTTTTTGATCTAGCTTTGGACTTCCTGCATGAATCATTAACAAATACGTGTCTCCACAACTAATTATTCCCAGTTTGGAGTTTACTCTAGTCTAGTAGATTATAAGGAGGCAATGTCTCATGTCAAATGACTTGACCTCCCCAAGAGGAACCAGGATCCCTGTGTTTTGTGGGCATGTGATGATATGATGGTTACAAGCATAAAGTGTGGCACTGAAGACATTGCTACTAGCCTTCCCTGCTGAAATGTTCACCTTGATTTTTCCTTTTATCTCTGAGACCACTTTCACACAATTTTTAATAGGTCAGTAAATTAAATGTATTCAATTTTATCTGTCTAACCAAACTGCAGATAGAAGGATCTTTGTATAAGACTAATAATAAAAGACATTTTGCTTGCCTTTTTTCTCTAGAAAGGTGCCTGTGTGTCACCCATGAGTAAGGGGCACGCTTGTTCTTGGTAACTTGTTTCTCTGTTCCAGGGCAGTTGACTAGTAGACAGAAATGTGGGTGCAGATGTGGTTGTCATATATATTTTTTTAAAACTTTAAATCCTTCGAAGGATTGGGCTTGGCTGGCACCTAGAGCAGTGTGGAAAAAGAGCAGAGTCCACATGGAGGCCCAGCGTAGAAATTCAAGATGTCACTAGCTCCCTGCTCAGTGTTGCCCCCAACGTAAATCTCTGGATAACGCTTCTATAAACTCCACCAGTCCAGTGCCTCAGCCATGGCTTACAGGCGATGGAATACTGACTATATTTTAGCCTGACCTCATGGAATGCTAGCCATTGATCACAGTGAGACTGAGTTTCAGGGTCTTTGGTTTTTAATAATCATCATAGTCTACCTCCTTCCTTCATTAGGGAGACAGCATATGGTGTCTATACCACCACTTCCCTTATGCGGCTGAAAGAACAGGGTAGAGGTTAAATCTACAGCTATGCTTTGATAGACTGTAGCAGGCATCTACATCAGTAGAAAATGCTGTTTTCCCACTTGTTAGAAAAAGAAATTGGCAGTCCTAGTGAAATGGGCCCGCTGTGAACTAGAAGACAAGAAACAGACTGGACATGTGGAATTCTGAGCAATGATAGAGAATTATCTTCTCCGTCCCATACATTAGGTCGTTGTTATTAACTGGGCTGCTGTTTACTCTAAAAGTCTTTTCATATTTTTTTTAGAAAGATAACATCTAAAAATGCAAGTTTCCTCAAGTTATATATGGTAACTTTTTAAAGTAGAGTTTTAGAAAGCTATGCTTCTTTTCTTTTTCTAGGATAACATTTTTATTTCAATTATAAAATTGCCACTATAAATAGCCAGTCAAGTTCATAGGGTATTAGTCTCATCAGGCAGTTAATTTACATCGTAAAAAATCTGAGTCATTAAATTAAATTTAAAAAGTAACTGATATCTTGCTGTTACATACTGCATGTGATCCCTCTAGTCAGAAAGGTAAAAAGTAATTTCATAACCTTGCCAATAGAATTCCAAAGAATTAAGGACTTACTTGTATTTGCTAACTGAAGTTATTCTGGTTGTGAGCAAGAAACCATGGCTATTTCTCTCATGAAAATAAAATAATTTTTCACTTTCAGTATTTGCATATGGGTAAATAGGGTTCCCTTGATTTTTCTGGCATGTTTATAGTTATGTGGGATGTTTATAACTCCTGTTTCTATGCTAGTGGGTATTAATTCAATTTGATTATCTTTTCTGTTTGCCTAATGCATTTTAAAAACATTTTTTGGATGTGATGCCTTAACCCAGAAAATTAACTCCAATGATGAAAAAGGCTTCGGAGTTTTCATAGAGGTGTTTAGGGGACATATTCTGGGGGAAGGGGTCTTTCTTCAAGGCATCAGATCCAATTTTGCAGACAGTGGCTACTCTAACCATGACCCATGACAGATAGTCTGAAGCATGATATTGAGATTGAAAGGGATGCTTGCCTCTAGATAAGAGAAGAGCTAAAGGTTTTTGACCTTGTGAGTCTAACCTCTTCATCCCACCTCCCAGGGCTGCCCAGCTGGCCACACACCCTGTGCCCCAGTCCCTCTCCTCCCTGCCAAGGCCATCATCCTTTGTTTCTCTTGTTCCTTCATCCTGGAGTTCTCATCTCCTTCTGGATGTGTGCAAAGCCCAGATAACAGTAACAGATGACATTCACTTATGGAGCACTTACTGTCCACTGTGCTGCATTCTAAGTCCTTTACATGTATTGATTCTCTTAATCCTCACAATAACCCAATGATATAGATTCTATTCATACCCCAACTTTACTATCAAGGGAACTGAGGCACTAAGGGGCTAAGCAACTTGTCCAAGACCACATGGTCAGCAAGTTGTGGAGCCAGGATTTGGACCCAGGAATCCAATTCGAGAACCCACGTCATTGGCTACCACACTCTCCTGCACCCTGAACCCAGACAGGTATATATCACCATTACAGTATAACTAATCAGTGGCACCTTGATCTTTTCTGCTTAATTGAATGCTACTTGTGATGAGGAAGATGCACCATTTCCAGCACCTGGGGCCTCACATAGCAGGTGCTCTCTAGCTGTTCATTATTGTCATGACCGTCATCATCATCATCTGATGTCATCTGTCATCATCATCTACCACATACCAGGCATATTTATGTGTCAGGCATACTTCACATAAATTAGATTTAACTCTCGCAACGATCTTAATGAGGTTCATATTATCCATATTTTATAGTTGAAAAGACCGAAAAGACCTTGCATTTAGGAAGTGGCAGAATGGGAATCTGAGACCCCTCCACTAGGCTCCAGAATCGTTTCCCTTAACCACTGTACATTATATGCTCAATTAAGAAAAAAGGAACTGAGTAGGTGAGAAAACCGGTGACATGACAAGATTTGCTTCCACCAGTGTTAGGACTTCTTTCTTCCTTGTGTTAGATTCTAGAATGCTCAGATCATACGTAGCTGTCTCCCCAAAGGGATGGGCCAGGTTGTTCATCCGGGTTTTCTTGGACTCACGATACTTCTGTCCTCAACCAGATGCCTTCACTTTACTCAATTATTTTCTTCTACACATTCTGTTGATTACATATTTATTTGGAATAATTGGGTTATTCCCATCCCCAACCATTTTAAATCTGTAAGACAGTTCACTTAGTTTCCAACTTAGTATGAAGCTCTGCAGTTAGATTGTTTTGCTTGTAACAGCTCATACCAGTGCAGAAGTGTGAATTTTAATTGGTTGTAGGGTTGAGAAGTTATTTTGGAGCATAGGGGTACTTTAAGAAAGGCAAACTGGTATTTAAATAATGAAACGTTTCCCTGGGCTTCCTTGGACAGTCAGTTGGCCATGTAACAGACCTGACTGCTTGTGAGAGGATGAGAGGGGTGATCATGTACAAGAGAGATACGGAGAAAGAAGTAGGTATAATCTGAAGTCAAATTCCATCTTCTTTGTGATTTGCCAAGTCCAGAGAGGCAGCTATGACCCCAAGGGGCACAGAAGGGCATTATCCCCTGAGCTGTCTTTGGAGTTGATGCCAATGGCTTCAAATGCCAAGTTCTGACCCACCTCAGCTGCTACAACAAGGTTAATCTATGAGAACTTGAAAGGACCTGCCCTGCTTCTAGCTGACAAAATCCCAACTGCAGCTTGCTGCTTCCCTGGGATCTGAACCAGTCCATCATTCCTGCCCTGCTTAAGGAGGGAGCCTCGCAACCTGGGCAAGAAGGGTCAGGGCTTTTGCTGCACTTTGGGGCAGCTTGCTGCTGTCTATGCAGGGACAAAGCCAAGTTCCAAAAGTCAAAAAGAAAATGTAAACCAAAATGAAGTCTAGGTCCTCACGGGCCTTTGTATGATATAACAAAAATTGGCTAAAATAAAAACATTCATAAAGCAGACTGCGAGCAGACAAATTATAGCCTTTGGCCATTCTTTCATTAGATGAGAATCCTATCTTCCATGATTGTGTTATTCTGGGGACAGATAATAACTAATAGAACCAATCTAACATATACAGGTTTTTTTTTTTTTTCATGGCTCTGGACTAAGTTTCTTAGCATAATGCGTTGTTGTGATGCTTGTGGTCTGTAATTCTTTTTGCCAAGCCTACTTCATCAGTCCCCTGGTGTACTGCAGATTTTTGAGGCATTGGAATCCTAGCAACAGATTTTTCATTTAAGTAGGATCGTCCTGATCACCAGCCTCCCACAGACTGGTGAAAGTTTTGTGCTTCTTCTTCGCACTCACAGAGCATCCCTAGAGCATTTTTTGTTGAGCCTGATCTTCCACCAATTTAGTGGAAAAATATAACTTGCTGTGAATCTACAATCAGTGTCCAAGCGAGACGGTCTTCTAGGAGACAACACTGCCTCAAAGGGGAGCTGGTTTTTGTTGGTTTATTTGTTTATTAGTTGTTTGTGAGTTTGAATTTGCATAAGGATATAAGTAATAGAAAGGCTCTTTAACCTTTTTTAATTTGGAAGGCCAAATTAATAATAGTCCATTTCATTCCAAGAATTTTCTGATTATTTTTTTCATTCATTGTCCCCCAAATCTTATACATTTGTTTTTTATTCCTAGTAACATGTAATAAAGTGAAAGTTGAAGTATAATAGATCATAAACTTGAGTTTTTGAACGATTTTCCCCCTAATTATAAAAGTCTGCCCATTTCCCTATCATTCAACCACAATATTAAATACTATGTTCCAGGTACTGGTCTAAGCAGTAAGCTTCTATTTGTTCACTGAACTCAGAAGAAGATTTCACTGAGTCAACTATTATTATCCTCACTTTATGGACAGGAAAGTGAAGCACAGTAACTGAGGCACAGAGAGGGTAAGGAACTTGCACAAAATCTCACTGCAAGTAGCAGCATAGGCATCTGAATCCTGGGAATTCTGCTTCGGAGCCCATTCTGCTAATAATTGAGCTGTGTTTAATGCAGAGAACTTAAAAAACACAGAGAGCCTGGCCAGAGGTTTGTCAATTTTGTTTACTCTTTCAAGAAACCAGCTCTAGGTTTGACTGATTTTTAAAAATTTTTTAAAATCTCTTATTTATTTCCTTCCTGGTCTTTATTATTTCTTTTCTTCTGCTGACTTTAGGTTTTGTTTTTCTTCTTTTCCTAATTGTTTTACATGGTAGGTTAGGTTGTTTATTTGAGATTGTTCTTATTTTTTGAGGAAGGCCTGTATCAGCATGAACTTCCCTCTTAGGACTGCTTTTGCTGCATCCCATAGATTTTGTGTGGTTGTGTTTTCATTGTTATCTGTCTTAAGGTATTTTTAAAATACTTATTGCTGTATATATAAAGTAGATAAACAACAAGTTTCTACTATTTACCACAGGAGACTATATTCAATTTCTTGTAGTAAGCTACAGTGAAAAGGAATATGAAAAGGAATATGTGTTATGTGCATGCATGACTGAAGCATTATGCTGTACACCAGAAATTGATACAACATTGTAAACTGACTATACTTCAATAAAAAAATCAATGAATATCCGTAAAACAAAACCAATAAAATAGGGAAAAAGTAAGAGAAAAGTCTGCCCACTTCCCTAACATTCAAAGATATCTGTTAAATGGAAACAATTAAAATTTAGCTATATATACATGTATGAAACCATCATGTTGTACACAGTAAACTTACAAAATGTTATATGTCAATTATATCTCAATAAAGCAGGGGAGAACCTTAGCTACATGTACTTTCTTAATTTTTATTTGCATATAACTTTAAAAAGGTAGTTTAGTTGCACATGCTCTTTACCTCACCCCTACTTTTGCACTTTTCCTATGTCAAAAATCATTCTTTTTCACTATCATGTTTTTGCTGCATAATGCTCCATTGTATAGAAGTACACAATTTACATGATTAAACTTCCTATTAAAAGACATTTATGTTATTTTTTCAGTGACCCATTGACTGTTTAGCAGCATATTGTTTAGTCTCCATGTGTTTGTGTATGTGTTTTTTTTAAGCATTTTTTTCTTGCCATTGATTTCTAGTCTTACATCTTTGTGGTTGGAAAAGGTGTTTGATATAATTTCAGTCTTCTTAAGTTTATTTGTTTTGTGGCATAGCATGTGGCCTATGCTGGAGAATGTTCTATGTGTCCTTGAAAAGAACGTATTCTGCTGCTTTTGGATAGAAAGGTCTCTCTCTGTATATATCTATTAAGTCCATCTGGTCTAATATGTCATTTCTGGCTTGTGTTTCTTTTTTTTTTTCAATTTTTCAAATACTATATTATTTAATTATTTTATTTTGGTTGGGGGGAGGTAACTAGGTTTATTTATCTTTAGAGGAGGTCCTGGGAACTGAACCCAGGACCTCATTCATGCTAGGCAAGCGCTCTACCACTTGAGCTATACCCTCCCCACCTAGGCCTGTGTTTCTTTATTGGTTTTTCTGTCTGGATGATTTGTCCATTGATGTAAGTGGGTGTTACTATGTGTTATTGTCAGTTTCTCCCTTTATGTTTGTTAATATTTGCTTTATGTATTTAGGTGATTCTATGTTGGGTGCATATATATTTATAATTGTTATATCTTCCTGTTGGATTGATCCCTATTGCATTATGTAATGTCTTTCTTTGTCTCTTGTTACAGTTTTTGTTTTAAAATCTAGTTTTGTCTGATGTAAGTATTGCTATCCTGGCTTTTTTTCATGTGTTCATGGAGTATCTTTTTCCACTCCCTCGCTTTCAGTCTGTGTGCCTAGATCCGAAGTGAGTCTCTTGTAGGCAAAATATGTGTGGGTCTTGTTTTTGTATCCATTTAGCTACTCTGTGTCTTTTGGTTGCAACATTTAGTCCATTTATATTTAAAGTAATTATTGATAGGTATGTCCTTATTACCATTTTGTTCATTGTTTTCTGGTTGTTTTTGTAGTTTTTTTTCATTCCTTTCATCTTTTTTTTTGCTCTTCTCATGATTTGATGACTATCTTTAGTATTATGTTTGATTCCTTTTCTCTTTTTTGTGTGTGTGTATCTATTATAGGTTTGTGGTTTCCATGAGGTTTGTATATAACTATATATATATATTTTAATATATATAACATATATATTTTTTAAATTTGATGATCTCTTAAGTTTGAACACATTCTAACAACCCTGCATTTTCCTTCCCACTTTCCAAAGTTTAATATTTTTGACACCATATATACATCTTTTTGTTTTGTGTATCCCTTAACTACTTATTGTGGATATAGATGACTTTACTATTTTTTGCCTTTTAACTTTCCTACTGGTTTTATAAGTGACTAATCTACTAGCTTTACTATATGTTTGCTTTGACCAATGCATATTTTCCTTTTGAAATTTTCCTAATTCTGTTGTGGTCTTTTCTTTTCCACTTGGAGAAGTCCCTTTAACATTTCTTGTAAAAATGGTTTAGTGGTGCTGAACTCTTTTAGATTTTGCTTGTCTGCAAACTCTTTAGTCCACCTCCAGATCTCAGTGATAGAGTTGGTGGGTAGCGTATTCTTGGTTGCAGGTCTTTTTTCCCCTTTTATTGGTTTGAATGTATTCTGCCGCTCCCTTCTGGCCTGCAAAGTTTGTTGAAAAGCCAGCTGATAGTCTAATGGGAGTTCCTTTGTATGTAAATTGTTCCTTTTCCCTTGCTGCCTTTAAGATTTTCTCTTTCTATTTAATTGTTGCCATCTTAATTATAATGTGTCTTGGTGTGATCCTCTTTGGATTCATCTTGTTTGGGACTCTTTGTGCTTGCTGAACTTGACGTCTGTTTCCTTCTCCCAAGTTAGTGAAGTTTACAGCTATTATTATTTTCAATGTGTTGTCCCTTTCTCTCTTCTCCTTCTGGGACCCCGATAATGTGAATGTTAGCATGATTGATGTCCCAGAAATCTCTTAAACTACCCTCATTTAAAATTTTTTTCTTTTTTCTGTTCAGCTTGGATGATTTCCACTACTGTCTTTAAGTTTACTGACCTATTCCTCTGGATCATCTAATCTACTGTTAATTCCTTCTTGTGTACTTTTTTATTTCAGTTACTGTATTCTTCAGCTCTGTTTGGTTCTTCTTTGCATTCTCAAACTCTTTGTTAAACTTCTCATTGTGTTCACTCATTCTCCTACTGAGTCTGTTGACCATCTTTATTGTCTTGAATTCTTTATTGGGTAGATTCTAATCTCCATTTTGCTTAATTCTTCTCTGGGGTTTTGTCATGTCCCTTTGGGACATACTGCTCTGCCTCCTCATTTACCCCAATTCTCTTTGTTTATTTCTATGTGTTATATAGGTCAGTTACATTTCTTGATCTTGGAGAAATGGCTTCGTGTAGGAGATGGCCCATGGGTTCCAGCAGCACACTGCCTTCTGGTCACCAAAGCTACATAGAATGTTCCATGGGTGGGCCACATGGACCCTTCTGTTGTGGTTGGGCTGACTACTGTGGGTGCACTGACTGGCTGCCGGATCCTGTCTCATGTGGTGGTTGCCAGCATGCTGGTGGGTGAAGCTGAGTCCCTGCATGGCTGGTTGCGTGGCCTGAGGGATCCTGGGGCTGTTGCTGGCCCACGGGTGGGCAGGGTTGAGTCCAGGCATGCCTGGCTGTGAGGGCTAGGGGACCCAAGGCCGGTGTCAGTTTGCTGATTTGGTTGGTAAACACCCAGTGCTAGTAAGCTAGAGGGAGGACTCCAGTATGGTGCTTGTCAGCACAGGTGTCCTCATGGTAGAATGAGATCCCCAAAGTGGCTGCCGCCAGCTTCTATGTCCCCAGAGGGAGTCCAGTTCCTTCTGCCTCTCTGGATGTTCCCTAAGATCAGCAGATGGGTCCGACTCAGGCTTCCTTCAAATTACTGCCTCTGCACTGGACACAGAATGTGTGAGACTTTGTGTGTGCCCTTTCAGAATGGAGTCTCTGATTCCTACAGCCCTCTGGCTCTCTCATATGCAAGCCCCGCTGGCTTCAAAGTCAGTCATTCTGGGGCTCATCTTCCCAGGGCAGGACCTGTGGCTGGGGAGCCCAATGTACAGCTCTAACCCCTTGCTCCTTGGGGCAAATCTCTGCAATTGTAATCACTCTCCCTTTCGTGAGCTGCGTACCTGGGGGTATGGGTCTTAACTAGACTGCATCTCTGTCCCTTCTACCCATTTTGTTATGGTTCCTTCTTACATTGTAGTTGTAGAACATCTTTTCTGCTAGACTTCAGGTCATTCTAATAGAAGGTTGCTCCATAAATAGTTGTAATTTTAATGTGCCTGTGAGAGGAGGTGAACTCAGAATCTTCCTACTCCTCCACCTTTGCCAAACCTCAGGAATGCACATTTTAAGTTCTTGATTCATCTTGTCAATTATCCTCCAGAAAGATTGCCTCACATTATATTAATGCTAACAGTCTACAAGAGGGCTTATTTTACTGGACACTGGATGCCTCTAAGTTACTAGTCTTCCCACTCTTTTTATTTAATAGACAAAACAAATGAAAAAATTTCTCATTTCAATGTGTATTTTTCAATTTGCAACGAGTACAAAAATTAACACTTTATCCCTTGAATAAGTATACATGGTTCAGATGTTAAAGAAACAGAGTATTATATGGGATGTGTAGTTCTGACTCCTGCTTCTCAGACGTCCATCGATAACTCTCTTAGGAGGCAACCACTGTAGCATTTTCTTGAGTAGCCTCCCTGAAATAATTATGCATATATAATGGAAGGCATATGGAAGTAAACATGTGTGTCCGTGGGTTTAATTTTTTACACACAGAGACATACTATACCTGTTGTTTTGCCCCCCCCTTTTTTGCTTAACCAAAGATATTAGAGATTATTCTATATCAGTAAACATAGAACTATCTTACTATTTTTTAATGTCTACATATTATTGCATTGTAAGGAAAAAGCTTCAACTATTAACATTTTTTATTGGCCATGGGCATTTCTTCTTTTGCAATTGCCTGATGATAATTTTTGAGCCTTTTGTTATTGTGGTTTTTATTATTTTGGTTATTTTTTGATGATTTGTAAAACTTTTTTTGTGTAATAAGATTAGCAGTCCCTTTGTACTAAATAATGCACATTTTATTTCACATTGTTGACCTTTTAATTTTGTTTTATGATTTTTTCATTTGTTGTTGTTTTGTTTTGCTTTATTTTTATTTTTGGTGTGGATATAAAGAACTCTTTTTTTTAACATCTTTTATTGATTTATCATCATTTTACAATGTTATGTCAAGAAGAACTCTTTTTATATAACTGAGTCTATCAATCTTTCTGGTTTGGTTTGTGAATAATTTTCCTGGATTACCAAAGACTCCCATTGTCTCCTTGTTTACTTGGATTCTTTTGACATAGACTTATGGGATTTGGGCTAGAAAGACCTTAGAGTTAAATGAAGAAAAAATGTCCAGTCCATGCAAAGCCTCCATAGGCACACTGACAGATACAGGTCTTCCTTTGCTTGAATGAATCAGTGGCCCAAAGCTCACACCTAGCAAAACCCATTCCATTGGCCCGCTCGGTATTATAAAGCCCTTTACCGAATAAAACTTTAACATACCTCCTTGAATCTTATGTCTAGTTTTGTCTTTTTAATAAACACAATACAGATTTATTTTCTCTTTTACATACATTCAATTGTTTTTTTAAAATAACTTATTCTTTTTTATTATTTTTAAACCATCCATACTTATACATATTATTTAAAATCTATACGATAATGTTGCAAGAAAAAAATCCAAATAGTTATGGCAGTATTACCTTAGGGTAAAGTGTATGTGTGTTTTTACCATCTTAACCATTTTTAAGTGTACAATTCACCAATTTTAACTGTATTCACATTGCTGTGCAACAGATTTCCATTTGTTTATTCATTCAACTGTCAAAGGATACTTAGATTGCTTCTACCTCTTGGCTATTGTGAATATGGCTGCTACGAACATGGGTGTGCAAGTATCTCTGTGACCTTCCCTGCTTTCAATTATTTTGGATATGTACCGAGAAGTGGGATTGCTAGATCACATGATAATTCTATTTTTAATTTTTTGATAACAGTTTTTCATTTTTCATAACAGTTGTACCATTTTACAGTCCCGCCCACAATGACTAAGGGTTTGGTTTCAATTTCTCTACAACCTTGCCAACACTTCATATTTTCTGGGTTTTTCATTTTTTTTTTGGATAGTAGCCATCATAGTGGATGTGAGAATCAATTGTTTTGAATATAACACAACTGTCAGAATTTTTTTTAAAGTAGTGTCCAAGTGACATTTCTCTAATTTCATGTAATCCCTAAAAGTAATATCATAAATTAGAATGAGTCCCATGAGTACTTATAGTTGGAGGAATTTTTTTCTTATGGGGTTAGTTTTATTTTATACATGCCTCATTTATAAATTGATTTTTAATGGGCATAAGCTGAAATTCAGTGTATGTGGTCACAGTGGGCTTAATTTGAACTGGACTTGAGTTGAAATGACTTATTAGCTTCATATTGACTTGGGATTTGTTGGTGGCCCAATAAGGTAGTGGGATGGTGTTGACACCTCATTTACCTCCATCTCCACCTCTGTTAGCCTGAAATATTAGTGCTACTTTCAGCACTCAGCAGGTGTTGCCTAGTGGCCGGACACCTGCCACCATTTTCAAATCGTGGCATATCGGCTATTGGTAGAGATGTCTCTATCCTGAATCCTTTCCAGTATTTCATCTTTTATCTTATTTGTAAGATGAGGCTTCACTGAATAGGACTGTCCTGGCTTGACCACTAGGTGATTCAGGGTTAAGTTTCCCAATCTTGGGTAATTATTAGATTTTTAACCTTTTAAATAGAGATAATAATACTCATACCTACTTCACAGAATTGCAGAATTGTCATGAGGGCTAAGTAAGATAAGGCATGAAAAGCGTTTAGTGAAGTCCTTGGCATGTGAAGTGTTACATAAACACAGTGGTTGTTGAAGTTGTTATATCCTGTAATCATATGCTTGAGGCCAACCAGCTTTTATTCTCAAGCTAAAGGCATAAAACCATGGTGTGGCTCTTTTCCTAGGGTAATTTTACTAGCTCAGGTTTCATCTGTTCCTCTTCTGTGTGGATGGTTTTTCTTTCCTTCTCATGAACATGACGGGATTCCAAGTCCAGTTTTGATTGCATATTGTCAAACAAAGTGAAAAACAGCTGTTGTCCGCAGAGTCAGGCCAATAGAAGTCTTCAGACTGCCCTGTGTGATGCACCTCAAGGATCTGTTTTCACTAAGCCACTTTCCTTTACTCTCAAATGATACGAAGTCCGTATAGGCTATAACCCCAAATCTCTTTGATATCATTTCCAAAATCTGGCCATGCCACAGATTAAGGCAAACTGTTTATTTCACTTGTTGTTCATGCTCTGACTTGATTTTGAAATTCTGCCTTAATAGGCATCGTACTTCAATTTCTTATGGCAGAATTCCTTTCCTTCTTACCATCTAGCTTCATCTCTTAGCAATAGACCCACAATCATCATCTGGGACATGGTCCTCGTTTGCTGACTCTTTCCTGTCTTTGTCCTTCTTCCCCTTCGTCCCTTTTTCTTTCCCTGCTTTCTCCATGATCCCGTCACACCTATTTATTGAGAAGCTTCTGTGTGAAAAGCACCGCTGTCCTTAATATCTGGACCTGGACACTGTCTTTGCTGGTTCTGTCAGAGCAGATTTAACAGGTCAGTTGAGATTCATGGTTCCATGATCACTAGGGTGCCCCTGTATCAGTTGAAACAAATAACATTCTCTGAAGACACTTCCTTTTCCTTCCACATATGAACAGGCTGCATATTCGTGCTGCTTCTCAGGCCCTTGGTCCACTGTGCTGTCCTGCAGCTGACAGAGTGGGCCCCACCTCGGAAAGCTCTCACCTAGGCCTTCACCTCTGTCTTGAACTCCCCTCTTATTCTCCAGGAACATTCTTCACATTTCTTAGAGTTTCTTTCATTATTTTTTGATAATTTTTTTCTCTGTCTCTCTTTTTAAAATGAAGCAGAGTCTTACCGCAACATGTTTCTGGTCTGTGTGTGTCTCTGTCTGTGTTAAGAGTTTTTTAATCTGATGCCCAAACACTCAGAATCTGGTTCACTCTGAACACTTCTCTTTAGTCATTTGTTTAGCACGTCTACCTCTTCTCCGTAAACCCTAGGCTATTACTTTCCAAGCGTCGAGGCTGACGTTCTGCTCTTGGGTGAGAGGGGCTCCAAGTCCATCGATGCTTATGACTGGCTTTGACCACTGGTGACATCTCTGGAGGCTGCTGTCAGCAGAAATGGGGCTGCTGTTGGGGCTGTGTCTGCCTCCAGCTAGCCAGCTCCCTTTACAGGGGGGAAATTGTTCCGTTTCTGATTGGGGCAGGAGAGGTGAGTCTGTCACTCACTGCTGTTCCCTAGCAATCCACAGCAATGTCAGTTTTCTGTGTGCCCTGATGGTCACCTTTCCATGATCACAATCATCCCCTCCTCCTGCCTCTTCTTCCTGCCTCTTTTTCTCTTCTTCCTCTTTTTCCTCCTGGTTCCTTTATCAAAGCTTACCTTAAACATTTCTCACTATAAAGCTTTCATATTTTTAGAATAAAAGTCACCGAATCCTCCTCTGTGCTCCAACATTTATCTCTCTGGTAGAGCACTTATCATTTCATTTGATAGCTCTCTCTCTCTCTCCCCTGCTCGCCCGTGAGCTCATACAGGGTAAATGCGGGGTATTATTAATACCATTTACCTTAAGCTTAGCAGAGCAGTCATGCTGAGCAAATAGAGCAGAGTGGTTACGAGCACGGACTGCGGAGCGAGCCTGCTGATGTTCGTGTCTTGTCCCTGCCAGTTCTTAACTGTGTAATCTTGGGCAAATCGCTTAACTTGTCTGTGCGTCTGTGTTTTCATTTACGACCTGGAGATGATAATAATGATGCTCAGAACAGTACCTGCTGTATAACATGGCCATTTAAATGTTTGCTACTGTGTGTTGAGTTCATTTTAATAGACTCATTCCAATCAAGTTCACCAATCATTTATTTAGCGAAGATGTGTACGTTGTACATTGATGGTCATTACAGCTGGAATAGGGCTGAGGATGTAGGCTTTCAGTCAATATTTTTGAGTGAATTAAGGCATGAATGCACTAGGTGTCATAGACACAAGAAATAGAAGTCCTTATTTCTTTCCTTCAGACCTCACAGACTGGGAATACAAAAAGGAGATAAGATAATAATTGAATGCTGCATAAATGCACTGTTCATCTATCTGTGGACATTCGGGTTGCTTCTGCCTCTTGGCTATTGAGGGGAATGCGGCTATGAACATGGGTGTATCTCTATGAGACCCTGCTTTCAGTTCTTTTGGATATACACCTAGTGTGGGATTGCTAGATCATATGGTAATTCTATTTTTAATTTTTTTGAGGAACTGCCATACTGTTTTTCATAGCATTTGCATCATTTTGCAATCCAACCAAGAATGCACAAGAAGTCATTCATTTTTCAGCTGATGATATGGGAACATAAATAAGCTAGTTGTTTTTTGTCTCCAGTGTTACCCATGTATTTCCAGTATCTTTAAACTTTTAAAAGGTATGTTCCTGATAGGAAAGTATTAAACCACATTGTTTCATTTTTGTACATTTGTAAGGATTGCATATACCAAGATGACGCTTAAAAAAATAGCTTTCTATTTCCTTAGGTTGAACTTTTGTAACCTTGTAGTATGGATAATTAAAATAAAGGTGATTTAGTTCCTTTTGGGTTCTTTGGACCCAGTGTTAGTTAGCATCTTCCTAAACTCACTGAATGATCAAGTAATTCTCAGCCAGTGGCTCCTATTTCCTGACCTAGACTTTTCACTGCTTTCTGAACATCTCTACCTATACATTTTGCTTCTTTTGAGACATGTCCCATTAGGATAATCATGCACAAATCACTATGTGAATTCCTCCTGCCTGTGTTTTCTTTTTCAAACAGTGGAAGTGCTGAAGTTAATCAAACTTGTGGACCTTAAAATACAAGTAGATCAATCACTGTTGTCATTGTTGGGCTATTGGCTTCTTCTAGATTATTCCAGGAAAACATTATTCAATTCAGCAAAAATATATCATCTCAATGAAAAAGGAACAATGAGTACTTCTCCTTTTTTTCTCTTTTGAGAAGTATGTAGCTCCAGTATTTGATTTAATTTTAAAAATATTTTTTGAGGGAGAGGTAATTAGGTTTTTATTTTTTATTTTATTTTATTTATTTTAAATGGAGGTACTGGGGATTAAAACCCAGACCTCAAGCATGCTAAGCATGCACTCTACCAGTAGAGCTATACCCTCCTCCCTTTTGTTGTTTTATTAAATTTGTAATATTTGTATTATTTTAGACATAGGCCATGAAGAGGATGATTGTTTAAAATTCTCCCTGTAGCAACTATAAGTGGTTTCAGTAATTTTATTAAATGGTTCATGACTGTTTTAGTGTTTTATAACAAACATTATGTATTTTAACCCAAAAGTAAACTTTTTAATATTTCAAGTTAACTTTTTTACCCAAATCCAGAGGACAGATACTATGAAAGTCCTCTAGCTAACAGATAACCTGACCATGATTACATTTGATGGTATGGTAGTTGAAACTGAAGTGCTATATGTAACATAAATGAACTGGTTGAGGAAGACTTAAGTTGATGAAAGGTACAATTTTGGGTGACACTATGAACTTGATTTTAAGTTTTACTTTGATTTAAAATATTACTAGAGAAAACATAATATGTAGCAGCTCATTTGCACATCAAATGGGAGTTTAGATGAGGAGCCAGAAGACTAGGTCAAGGGCAAGGATTATGGAGTTAGAGTGTTTGGTGCCAATCCAGTCTCTGCCACTTACTAGCTGTGTGACCCTGGGCAAGCTACTCAGAGCTCACGTTCTCATGTGCAGACTGCAACTAGTAATGGGTTGTCGTAGCATTTAAGTGAATTAATACTTGTAACTTGCTAGAGCTATGCCTGTTAACGAGGAAATACCCTATCAGATTTTGCTATTGATTTTCTAGCATCAGCCATGAATTCTTAGGTTGTTCTACATCCCTCATATTATCTCAGGCATCAAGGTTGCTGTTATCTGCAAGAAAATGGATTTTTCTTTTTACGGAATGGTTTCAGAATGTGGACTAACCAGAGGTCTAAAATCCCTTTTCCTTTTAGTCAATTAGTAGTGCATAAATTGAAAGAATGATAGATGGAACATTTTGTACCCCAAAAGCTCTTAGATTGTGGATGCATCAGGAGAGTCAGTGAGTGCATCACGAATATATTTTGGGTGATTGTAAGAGGCTTTAATCAATGAATCATTGAATAGGCAGATGGGCTGTGGGAGGCAAACCCCTAGTAAATTTTTTCTTTTACTACAGAAATATTTCTGAGTAATAAGTACCCAGACCACCCTTCATGACTAGAGACTTTCTTTAATTTTAAAAGAAGTTGCTGTTTTTCTTTCCTATGTTTTGTTATATGCATTATCTCATTCGCTCTTTACAACCATTATTTCTTAGGATGAGTGTGAAGATCCAGTGAGATAATGTATGTGATCATGCTTTATTCTTTTTTTATATCCTTTTGTTAATTAAAGGTTATTACAAGATATTGAATTTAGTCCCCTGTGCTCTACAGAAGAAATTTGTTTTTTTAAATCTATTTTTATATATAGTGATTAACATTTGTAAATTTCAGACTCCCAAATTTATCCCTTCCCACCTCCTTTCCCCTAGTAACCATAAGATTGTTTACTACGTCTGCGAGTCTGTTTCTGTATTGTAGACGAGTTCATTAGTGTCTTCTTTTTTCTTTCTTTCTTTCTTTCTTTTTTTTTTGTTTTGTTTTGTTTTAGACTCCACACATGAGTGATATTATATGGTATCTTTCTTTCTCTTTCTGGCTTACTTCACTTAGAATGATGATCTCCAGGTCCATGTGATAGTGCTTTAGAAACTATTTTTTACAGCTTTATTGAGCTACATTTCACAGAACATAAAACTCACCCACTTAAAGTGTATAGAGTTCAGGAGTTTTTAGTGTATTTACAGCATTGGGCAACCATTACCACAATCTAATTTTAGAACATTCTTAATTCCTTTATGTCTCTGTGGAGTCCCATTCTGGACATTTTGTATAAATGAAACAATATAACATCTGGTCTTTTGTATCTTATCTCACCCAGCATAAGATTTTCAAGGGTCATTCATGGTGTAGCATGGATCAACACTTCATTCTTTTTACTGCCAAGTAATATCCCATTGTATGGATATAGTACATTTTGTTTTTCCACTCATCAGTTGATGGGCATTTGGGTTTCCACTTTTTGGCTCTTGTAAAGAATGCTGCCATGAACGTTTGTGTACAAGTTTTTGTGTGGACATACGTCTTCGATTCTCCTGGGTATATACCTAGGAATGGAATTGCTGAGTCATATAGTAACTCTACACTTAGCATTTTTAAGAACTGCCAGATGGTTGTACAATTTCACCCTCCCACTGTATGAGGGTTACAATTTCTCCACCTCCTGACCAAAACTTGTTATTGTCTACGTCTTGATTTCAGCCATCACAACTAATATGAAGTGGTAAAATTTTTTTTTTTATTAAAAAAAGTAACACATCTAGTGTAAGAGCAAAATTTAAACAGTACAGAAAACACTGCCCATGCCCAGCCTGCCTGCCAGAGTTATAATGTTTTCTATAGTTGTCGAACATTGTCTATGCACACACTGTATATCCTTAGATGTGTAATGGACTCTTTTGTATTATTCCTTTTCACTGAATAATATATCTTAGAGCAATTTCTGTAGAAGAACATGTTGATCCACTTCATTCTTCCTTCAGTGAAGTATTCCTCTGTGAGGCTATACCATAATTCACATAAACAGTTTTTCTATTGAAGGGCATTTTGGTTGCTTCCCACATTTCATGATTACAAGTAGTGCTCCTGTGCACATCCTCGTGCCATTGTCTTTGAGCACATTTGTGAGGACAGCCATAGGAAAGATACATTACACTGCTTTATGATCCCACCAATAGAGAATGAAAATGTCAGCCCACAATCTCTCCAACATAACATTGTGTGGCCATAACACATCTCGCCAATGTGACAGATAAAAAATAGTCTAGTGAAAGTGAATGTGACCTGCAAGGAATGAATCAAACGTATGTTATTATAAAGCTTGAAGTTCAACCTTCCACATGTTTTGAACTTCAGATAATATGGTTGAAGCTTTCACATTTCTGAAATAAATTTAGGCATAGAGATTGTGTCCAAATTTGCCTTAATAATTCGTATACCCATAGGCTAAATGAAAAATTATATGGGCCACTTAATTATTCACCCAACATTTATCCTGCAGTTGCTATATGCTAGGCAGGACTTTAAGTGCTAGAGAAAGAAAAACACATACTGCTCACAAGTAATAAATGATCTAACAAGGGAGACACACATATAAGCCCATACTCGAAATGGACACAAAATAGGCACTTACAACTGTGTGTGAGTTGTGTGTATTGTTAGGCCACAGGCTAAGCTACTGTAAAATATGAGCCCCACCCCAATGCTTGGGAGATTGCTTCAGGGAAGAGACAGGAAAAGGTTGTGGAAAAGAGGGGAAAGTGGACATGGAGAGTAAGCCATTTCTTTTTAAACAAGAAACGTAGAAGATGTAGACATTACTTCTCAAAATCCGTGGGCAAACCACAGCTTTGGTTCTCCTTATCCACACTTATTGGGAATTTAAATTTTAATTTTTGTGCATTTCTGGAAGACGAAAGTTCCCCCATGTAACTGTTCCTGATAATCGATGCTGTTGACTGGTTCTAAGCAGCGGCAGTTCAGACGTCGATGGAGTTAGTGGTTAATAATTTGTGGAGTTTATTCAGTGGGACTGTGGGCGAGGGGGGAGATGCTGGAGGTTTCTGCTCTCTGCCTCCTTCCAAGAGTTGGTTCCTTCCCCGGTAACACTGACCAGCTAAGAGCCCCCAGTCTTCTGGGTGTCATTGTCCTACTTAAGGGTATTTTGTAGTTTTCCTCTGGAACCAGCAGAAAGATGTCTCTGATGAAGAACATTTTCTGGGTTTCCAGGGAAAATTTTTTGTCACGACCAGGTACAATTTTACCAGGCATTCTAAAGTGCTTTTTTCTTCCAAGTGAGAGACAACCCTCTTACCTTCTTGAAGTAGAAGCCCCCTTTTTGGAATGCTAACCCTAAAATAAGACCCCCCTCTAAAAGGTTTTTAATTTTGGCACCAAATGAGGAAATATGGGATTTGAGACATTACTGCTAAGCAAGTCAGCTTTGTTCTGGAAATCAGGTCTAATTTTATGACTATGATTTTTTTTTTAAATCACAATCTCTCAGCTGAAAAGCAAAGGCCAGAGTTCAGACTATTCATCCTGCCTCTAAATTGGTTCCAGGAACCCAAAATGCATTTGAGGAGAAATCTGGAAAACTAACCCAAGTGGAGAAAAAGTTTCTTTTACATGAAATACAATCAAAACAGGCCATCGTGATGAACTGCAGTCTATGTGGTATAAATGGTTTCATCGTCAGTCTCAGACACTCAGAACAGTGTCCGATAAGCAATTTGGCGAGTAGAATTTGTAGAATGTCCTGAAGCTGTAAATTTGGGGGGGGGGTGGAAATAGAAAGAGTTAATATTTAAATCAGGAGACTTAACCTGGTGAGTTTTACTTAAGGGGTAAAATGTGGTCCAATTTTAACAAAGTAATTGTAGTTTTCTCAGAACAAACATCCTACACAAACACAAATGATGGTACGTGATTCAGCCATAACTAAGTTCACAATATTTTCCAAAACTACAGTCCACGAGCCAGTTGGTACCTCACATGAGAGAAGATGGTTAAGAAAGTGCTAATAGTGTTTCCTTTTGTAGCCCACTCCACAAAGCATGGGGCTTGAAATAATGTGTTATAACAGGCAGATATTTTACTGTAATAATGTTTTAAAAAATATTTTTTTAAGAGTGATTTATTTATTTATTTATTTGGGTTGGGGAGGTAAATAGGTTTATTTATTTCTTTATTTTTAGAGGAGGTACTGGGGATTGAACCCAGGACCTTGTACATGCCAAGTATGCGCTCTACCACTTGAGTTATACCCTCCGCCTGTAATAATGTTTTAATGGGAAGATTTAATATGCACTAAGAGATCTACATTATCTTGCAGTCCCCTTGTAGGTGGCTCTTTAAGATTTCTATCCCCATGCATTTGAGTGAAGTTGTTGGCTCCCCACTTTGGCAGGCAAATTTTGCAGACGTCTGGCTTCAGTGGAGGTGTGGTGGATGGTGTGTGTGTGCCCAGTGTGTTGGTGAGGCAGCACGACAGCAACAGTAGCTTTTAGCAGCTACCAGATTTGCTAAAAGCTGCCACGTCCAATTAGCAGTAAGTGCCATGCACCTGCAGCTACTAGGAATTCAACCTCTTTTGAGGCTGAATCTTAATGTAGCTTTATTTTTTTTAAATAACAAAAATCTTTGACTCTGGGAGAATAAAGAAAAATCAGCAATAGCAAAACGGAAGCACTCTGAAATTTTTTTTAATTGATTTAGAATATAGAGGGAAATATGCAATTAATGTCATTTTAAAAACTGCATTATTTTAAAATACTATTTTCTTCCAGTTTACTCCCGAATTTTGAATTTCCTCTTCATATTAATATTGAAGTTGTTTCCTTAGAAATTTATAATATTGCTACAGGTTCCCTATGCATGTTTCCATGATTTTCTGCAAAATACTGGATAATAAAAATAACAGCTCCAGATTGGAAAGGCATGGGAAAAAAAAAGATGTTCAACTTCTTTTCAAGGTGTCAAATTCACTGCAACAGGAAAGACTACAGTATATTATTAAAACATTATTTTAAACATAGAGTACTTATTTTTAAAAGTTTTCAGCATTTATTTCCTTGAACATTTGATATCTTTTTTTTTTTTCCTGAAGATGTTTGTTTACATTCAGAAAATATTTCTGCAAGTTCTGGCAGTATAACTCTTCTTCCTTTGGCTTCACTGCTTTCTCTTTTTAAAAGGATATTGTAGGAGAGAGACATCTGTTGAGTTAAGCACTTTCTAGAGCTGCTTGGTTCTAGTAAGACCGATAGGCTAATAATGTAATTAATTCATTGCAGTTGGAGGGTATACCTTTTCTTTATGCTCTGTCCTAATTTTTTAAAAAAATGCCAAGAACACCAACATAATCAAATCTAATGTAAGACATAGTAACTTTTATTTGCTCATCATACTCTGAGATTTACCATAATGAGTAAATGAAAAAAGTTAAAATTGCAGTTTTTTAACATACTCATTAACAACTCAACATCATCAACTGTTGATGTGCTTAAAGACTTAGGACTGTGATATCGTGGCAAGAAGATACTACAGACTCAATATTTTGGTTTGTACTGCCAACCATTGAGAATTAGGCACACAAACCAGTTTGGAAAAAATCCCACCAATAGAAAGTTATTCTCAGAAGTAGCTGTTTGAGTGAATTTTAATAGGTTAGTTGCCGACCAGTACATTAGTTGAGGTCCGTAGGTGTGCAGATTATTTAGTTTGCATGCATTTGACTGGACTTTATCAATGTGGAATTTCTGGATCTTGTGGTTTCTAGTTTAACCTGTTTTTGTGGAAAATAATGGAAGCACGTGGTCAGTTAAGCCCACCTCCTCCAGCTTCTCTCTTTCCCTTTTACAGATCTTTGGCCCCGCCTGCCTTTCTTCGTGCTGGCCTGTTGTTAGACTCCATCACATTTGTCAGTGACCTCAAGTCTGCTGCTGTGGGAATGCATAGAATTTTATGATGTTCAAGACCGAGTTGATTGTGATGATGCAGAGGAGTCAGAGATTGCAGGGGGATGATGTGAGATACTCACACAGAGAAAACCTTCAGAATTAACAGGGAGGAGAAAAAAAAGGGAGGAAAAAAGTCCCTTAAATCAAGATAGTCAACAGAAATATACATTTTTTGTGTGTGTTCCAGGTATGATTTGGAAAATGAACAAAGGTCTGATTTTTATTAAGAAAGAAAATCATTGCAATTTCTGAAGGCTAGAAAGCAAAGAAGTACCTGTAGCTCACATGAAATTAAACCATCCATTGTTAGCTAAGCAGTGCTGCTGTTAAGTCTGGCTGTCGTTGAGGAGAAGATGAAATTCTCTCTCCTTCTAAAGTAACATTTATGAAACAA
This sequence comes from Camelus dromedarius, assembly GCF_036321535.1. Lineage (NCBI taxonomy): Eukaryota > Metazoa > Chordata > Mammalia > Artiodactyla > Camelidae > Camelus > Camelus dromedarius. The sequence goes on along the minus strand of NC_087441.1, from coordinate 13,222,009 downwards.
AGAACCACTGAAGATGATAAGGTTTTTTTTTTTTTTTTTCCTGGAGATCTAATTATTTAGCCAAAAACATGATCAATTTCTTCTTTTCAGGCTAGTGGCCTTTTTACAACAGCAGTCAGTCCTCCTTGACCCGACTTGGCACAATTGCTAGACCCAGTGTCAGTTTTCAGTCCTTATTTTCTTTGACCTGTCAGCTGGACTTGACCCAGTTGATCACCCCCTTCATCTGGCGATTTCCCTTCACTCCAACCTACTCCACTCTTCCTGGTTTTTCTCCTGCTGCGCTGGCCGCTCTTTCTCCGTCCCCTTTGCTGGTTGCTCCTAATTTCCACCATCTCTCAACGTTGGACCTGGTCCTTTGATCTCTTCTCTTCTTGGTCTCAATCCCCTCTGGGGTCATGGCTTTAAATACCATTTATCACTCTCTCTCTCCCCTTGAAGTCTAGACTTGTCTCTCCAGCTACCTTCTTGAAGTCTCCACCTGGATGCCTAAGAGGTTTCTCAAATTTAACATGTCTGAAAACAAGCTCCTGATCTCCCCCTTAAGCCTACACATCTCACAACTTGTCCCACCTTAACTTATGGCAAAGCCTTTTTTTCCAGTTCTCAGGCCACATACCACAGAGTAAAGCTTACCTCCTCTCTTCCATGCTCTCAGTCTGAACACAAGAGAATCCTGTTGGCTTTTGGATAAAAATAAATCTGGAATGTAACTTCTGCTTACCACTTCCATCCCTGATCACCGTTTCTTGCCTGGAGTGTTGTAGCAGCCTGGTAACTTGTTTCCCTGCTTCTGCCTTTTCTGCTCATAATCAATCAGTTCTACCATTTAAAATGAAAGGCACGCAATGGCCTGACTTTGCTCAAAACCTCCCAATCATCTCCACTTTCTCTCAGTACAAGCCAAGTCTGTCTCGCACCCGTTCTTACCTTTTCTGACTTACTGCTGACTCTTACTTATTCGCTTCAGGCACGCTGGCAGCCCTAGTGTTCCTTGAAAGCATCAGACATGCCTCTGATCTAGAACTTTTACATGTGCTGTTTCCTCAAACACATGGCTTGCCCTTCCTTCTCCTGACATCATTATTCAAATTTCAGTTGGGACCAGGCCTTCCCAGACCACCCTGTTTGAGATCTCAGCCCTCTCCAACTTTCCCTGTCTTCCCTGCACATACTGGTCTCCCTTCTCTACTTTCTTTCTCTCTCTATCACCTTCTAACCCACTGTGTACTTTACATCTTTATTTTTCTGCCTTCCTACACTAGAATGTAAGTTCTCTGAGGGCAGAGTTCTTTGTTTTGTCCATCGCTGTATCCCCAGTCCTTAGAACAGTGTTTGGCACATAGTAGGCATTCAATTAATGTGTTTTGAAAGAATTGAGAATAATAAATTATGCTGGGTCAAAATCAACTAGATGAGCTCAGGGTATATCAGCCTTTGATTGGATGAGACGGGAAATGTGTGAGTGGTGGGTGGGGGGAGGCATGGCACACAGCCACGCTCAGCATTAAGGTGAGAGTTCACATCACAGTGATCTAAGCTCCCTACTTGGTGGGTCCTGTTATCTTCTCCAGAGTCAAATCAAAACTGCTCTTGACTCTGCCTTTTACTAGTGCTGAGGCTATTTTAGCATTCCACTAAAAACCATTTAAAATACAAAAACAAGGCTGTATTACTTTAACTGTGACCTTAGAAGACTCTCAGTTTTATAACTGTTTAGAGAAAATGTGGAAAGGTTGAATATGTTTGCTGGCCTCAATCTTTTTATTACTCATCTCTATAAAGAGGCTTTTAGGGACACATTAAAAAGTTTCCATCTCTCTTGTCTCTTGCCTTCCTTCTCATCTTTCTTCATTGCGCTCAAATGGTTGAAAGCAGGACCCTGCGAATCTGGAGGAAATGTGTTATGGTCACAGCAGAGCTGGGGTGGAGCTGGCCTAGAACCCTGGATCCTACCCTCAGAAAGCTACTCAGGTTACTGCTCTCGAACAGAATGAGCTCATGTGTGTTCACTATTACCAAGAACTCATTAAGCTGTGTTTCTCCCAGAAGGAGAAGTTCTCATTTCAATGCGTGCTTGTTTGTGTCTTCTCCCATGTGTCTCTTCGTGTCCAACTAGATCTGAGATGAAAGCTTTGCTTCTGAGAACAGGTGCCCCACCAAGGAGGCAAAAATAAAAAAAAAAACAATACAACAAAACAAAACACGAGTTATCATGGAATGTGGTATATTGAACTGAGAAAGCAGATAGTTTTCTAGACAAACTGAATGCCAGTAATGACATCATCCTGTAATGACTTACCTGTAATAAGGCAATGGTCTGACCTTGAGGAACCTATTAAAGTCTCGTTCCAAACACAGAGGCCATTTCTAGGGCTAGATGTTGAGTGATATTTACTCTCAGTTGTATTCTGAAACAAGGTAGTTTATAAACTGTACAGTAGCTTATAAAACCTTAGGAATTTGTGAGATCTCCACTGGGAGTTTTGAAGTTCAGTGTTTCATGTCGTATGAAGTCTCTGTAGTTTCACGTCTTGACTATTTAGCATTCTTTAGAGACACCTGCATGATAGAAATAGAGCAGGAATTTCCGGCCAGTTTTGTTAGTTACGGGCTGGTTTGTTTGTTTTTCCTCATAAGGCAGCAAAATAGATGCTAAGAAGCAAACTACTTTCATTGTGATCGATGTCTCACAGGTCTTCTTTCATCAATGGAGCTTAAAATACACTTATCTCTTCAGTTCCTTTTTATGCATTTATTCGATAGTCTTCAACTGATTTATTCTTCATAAATTGTTCCATAATACTTTAACAGAAGCACGGATAATGGTGCATTTAGAATCATAAAGTGACAGCATGTTTGAGCTCCAGGGACTTTAGAGAATGCCTAGCCCAATCCTCTATTTTTACAGAAGAAGAAAAGGGAAGATGAGCGGGGACTCTCCCAAGGTCTTACACTGAATTGCTGGCAGAATTGGGTATTTCAAGCTGCTTCTCTTGATCTCTCTCAGCTCTTCTCATCCTTAAATCACAAAGAGGTTATTTTTCCAAATGAAGAAAAAACAAAGTTAGTTCTCAACGTTGCCTTTCTGTACTTTTTGGTCATATCAAAAAATAAAAATTATTAAGAACTTTGGAGTAACAACAGCAAGTCATCACGACACACTTTTATGGTCTAGACAACTCAAAATGAAACCATAATATTCCTGTGATTTCCATTACATGAGACAATATTGTTCTGCTAATATGTTAAAAAAAAACTGTGTTTATAAGTTAGATTCTTTTTTTTTAAACTGTATTTAAATATTCAAAGAATTTCAGCTATGTTAATTTTCCCTTGGCATGTCCGGCCCTGCATGCCTTGACATGGAGCTTTGCCCTGCAGAACACCACCTGGTGGCTGACATCTAGACAATGGAAATCTTGGGACCCACTTTCATTTTTGATAAAAATGGCACAACGTGTGTTTCCCCTTGCTAAATATTTTTGATGATGTAAATCAGGTGGCATCCCTAAGCAGGAATGACCCTTGCTCAGGGGCTGTTCTCAGGGGACTGTAGCCTCATTCGTCTCATCAGCAGAATGTTGCGTCTTTCTGGGACTTTTCTTCATCTAAATTGGAAGAGGTTGTGGGAAATCTGAAAGTTATAAAGGCAGTAAAAGCTTAATCAAATGTGTTTGAATTAACGCTACAAATTAAGCTATGGAGAGTTTACGAAAAGCTTTAACTGAAGCGTACAAGCATATATGTGAGGGCTCACCATGCCTTGTAAAATCTAGGTCAGATTGGTACAACCTCAATTTGTGAAGACCAGGTTCCCTATGTCTTCAGTATACACATATTCCCAGAAGACCTTTTTAATTCATTCATTCTATGCTGGTCATTCTACCCTCCCGTGTGTCATGTCCATGTCCCTTACTGAGTGGAGTCAGCAGGGGTATTTATTCTCTTTTTTTGATTTCCATAAAAGGCCACTCACACAAGACCTTGTAGTTACTGCCAGATTTTACCAAGAAGAAAGAGTTTACAGCACAACAACAAGCATCTGGAAATAGAATATTAAATATCTATCTCCTTAAAAATCTGTTGTCTGATTCAGACTTCAACATCCTTGGTGTTCTCAACCTTCCTGTCTTTTCTCCTTATTTACATATTGAGAGCAATCCCAGCCTCTGTAGTAGTGCGCTTGGTATTGCTGTCTTATGCAGAACATTCTGGCTCATCCTTCCTGGTCTTGCATTAAAAACAAAACAAAACAAAACAACCCAATATGCCTCTGAGTTATTTTTGTAAATGAAGAAAATATTCCCTTTGCAAGGTGCCACTAGTTAAGCTTTTATAAATAAATACATAAATAAGTTATTTTACACACACACACACACACACACACACACACACACACACACACACCTGCAATTAATGTACAGCTTCAATAACATCATGGTCCTGGTGTTAATTATAGTCCTTCTTCATGAAGTATTGGTGAATATTTTGACCCCACATGGCAGAGGGAAAATTATCTGCTGTATTTTAAATCTGAGCCCTCTTCTTTTAATTGGCTAACTTCTACATCTTCAGTTAATCCCTTTTTGGATTTCATTCACCTCAGATAAGTTCTTCCTTTTATCTACTAACCATAGAGGAAATTCCATTTGTTTGCGATTGTTGCAATTGCTTAAGGATCTGACCTCAAGGTGCAGTCTTTGGTGTATAGTTCTAGCTATCCTTTTTTTATTATATAAATTTCAGGTGTACAGCATTATAATTGGACATCTGTATACACTATGGTTGACTCCCTTCACCTATTTCCCCTACCCCCCAACTTTCTTCCCTTTTGGAAACCACGAATCTGTTCTCTGTTTCTATGATTTTGTTTTTGTTTTGTTCGGTCAGTTTTGTTTTTCTAGATTCCACGTGTGAGTGCAATTTGTCTCGCTCCATCTGACTTATTTCACTTAGTATAATACCTTAGGGTCCATCCATGTTGTCACAAATGGCAAGATTTCATTCTTTTTTATGGCAGAGTAATATATGTATAATTGATGGACACAGGCTGTTTCTATATTTTGGCTATTGTAAATATGCTGCAGTGAGCACAGGGGTGAATACATCTTTTTGAATTCGTGTTTTTGTGCTCCTTGGATAAATACCTAGAAGTGGAATAGTGGGCCATATGGTAGTTCTATGCTTAATTTTCAGGGACTCTCCATACTGTTTTCCATAGTAGCTGCCTCAATTTACAGTCCCACTAACAATGTGGAAGGATTCTCTTTTCTCCACATCCTCTCCAACACTTGTTATTTCTTGTCATTTCAATAATAGCTATTCTAACAGATGTGAAGCAATATCTCATTGTGGTTTTGACTTGCATTTCCCTAGTGATTAGTAATACTGAGCATCTTTTCATGTGCCTGTTGGTCACCTTTGGAAAAATGTCTGTTTAGATCCTTGGCTCACTTTTTAATTAGATTGTTTGTTTTTTTGTTGAGTTGTATGAGTTCTTAATATATTTTGGATATTAATGCCTTATAGGTTATATGATTTGCAAATATTTTCTCTCCTTCAGTAGGTTGCCTTTTCATTTTGACTATGGTGTCCTTTGTGGTGCAGAAGCTTTTTAGTTTGATACAGTCCCATTTGTTTATTTTTTTCTTTTGTTTTCCTTATCTGTAGAGTCATATCCACAAAAACATCACGGAATCAATGCTACAAATTAAGCTATGTAGACAAGCATATATGTGAAGGCTCACCATGCCTTGTAAAATCTAGGTAAGATTGGTACAACCTCAATTTGCGAAGACCAGTTTCCCTGTGTCTTCAGTATACACATATTCCCAAAAGACCTGTTTGGTGTATAGTTCTTTGAATATTTTGCAGAGTTTGCCTATGAAGCCATCTAGTCCTGGGCTTTTGTTTTTTGAGAGCTCTTTGATTGCTATTTCAGTCTCCTCACTAGAATTAATCTATTTAGATTTCTCTACTTCTTTGTAATTCAGTCTTGGAAGAGTGTATGTTTCTAGGAATTGATTCAGTTCCTCGAGGTTGTCCAGTTTGTTGGTATATAATTGTCTCTTATGATTCTTTATATTTCTTGTTTTTTTTCTCTTCTACTAATTTTGGACTTTGTTCTTTTCCCCCTTAGTTCCTTAGGTGTAAAGTTAGATTGTGTATTTGGGATTTTTCTTATTTCTTGAGGTAGGCCTGTATTGCTATGAACGTCCCTCTTAGTACTGCTTTTGCTGAATCCCATAGATTTTGGCATGTCATATTTCTGTTTTAATTTGTCTCTACATATTTTTAAATTTCTCCTTTGATTTTTTTCAATGAACCATTAGTTGTTCAGTAGCATGTCGTTTAATCTCCATGTTTTTGTGGTTTTCCCATTTTTTCTTGAGATTGATTTCTAGTTTCATACCATTGTGGTGTGAAAAGTGTACCAAGCATACCAAGATGCTTGATATGATTTCAATCTTCTTGAATTTATTGAGACTTCTTTTGTGATCTAGCCTGGAAAATGTTTCATGTACACGTGAGCAGAATGTGTGTTCTGCTGCTTTTGAATATACTGGTCTGTCTATATCTATTAAGTGTATCTGTCTAATTTGTCATTTAAGTTCAGTGTTTCCATACTGACTTTATGTCTGGAATATCTATCCATTGATGTAAGTGGGATGTTAAACTCCCCTACTTTTATTTTATTGCTTTCAGTTTCTCCTTTAATTCTGTTAATATTTGCTTTATATAGCTTAATGCTCCTCTGCTGGGTGCATATACCTTTATAAATGTTATCTTCTTGCTGGATTGACCCCTTTATTATTATGTAATGCCCTTCTTGTCTCTTGTTACCGTCTTTGTTTTAAAGTCTGTTTTGTCTGCTATGAGTATAGCCACTCCAGCTTTCTTTTCATTTCCATTTGCATGGATTACCTTTTTCCATCCCTTCACTTTCAGTCTCTGTGTGTTTTTTCTTCTGAAATGAGTTTCTTGTAGGCAGCATATCTTTTTATTTTGCTGCTCTGTTTAGAGTTCCGTTATTTTGTCTTCCAGCTTAATGATCCATTCTTCTACTTAATTCAGTCTGCTGTTGAACTCCTCTAGTGTATTTTTCAGTACAGTTATAATTTCTATTTGGTATTTTCTTATGTTTTCTATCTCTTTGTTGAAGTTCTTGCTGTGTTCTCCCAAGTTTAGTTAGCATCTTTATGACCATTACTTTGAACCCTTTATCAGGTAAATTGCTTATCTCCATTTTGTTTAGTTCTTTTTCTGATATTTCAGAACAAGACAAAATATTTTTGAGCTGATTTTCCGGTCGAGTGAGTCAGCACATGAGGCCTCTAAGACCGGGTTTTCCATTCCCTGCAGTTCTGTAGCTTTCCTGGGCATGTTCCCATTGGTTTTCAAAGCCAGGTGCGTGGAGGCTCATCTCTTCTGTGCAGGATCTAAGGTCTGGGGTGCCTGCTGTGGAGCTTAAATCCCTTGCTCTTCAGGGAAAAGCTCCACACCTTTGCAATCCTTCCTGACTGTGGATTGCCACTACTGGGGTGTGGTTTTTTCCTTGGTGAGATCATATCTCTGCCTCTCCTACCTGTCTCAATGCTGTCCTTTTACCCTTTGTTGTGGAGGTTCTGTTCATCCACTTTTCAGGTCTCATTTCTGAGGGAATTATTCCATATGTAGTTGTAGATTTGTCATGTCCATGGGAGGAGGTGAGTTAAGGATCTTCCTGTGCTGCCATCTTGAAACCTCCCTAGCTACTTCTTCATCCAACTTCTGTCCAGGTCCATATAAAAGTAAATGGAGGTGCAACTCTTTTAAGCACTTTCTGTTTGCCTGGCAGCATCTGCTTCTGAGCTGCCCTGCAGCAATAGGAATTTTGGCTTTCTGGCTGTGGAGTGGAAGAAATGAATTTCAGGTTGACTGTTCCTTCATAAAGTCTTCAGCTATTACTAAAATATTACGCCTGGTTACCTTCTGTTTTGCTCTGATAAATGTGGTTTCTGTTTGCAGCAACTGAGATTCTGCTATTTGATTTTTTTCTTGCCTACTGTGTGGAGGGTATACCAGTAGGATGGGCCACTAGTAAAATGGTGGATGGCTAGAAATATACCCAAATGATTGTTATTACCTGAATATCAAAAAAAAAAATCACTATAAAAGTCATATGTTCTATGCTCTTACATAATTTAATTAAAAAGTTAGAGCATATATGTATATATTTTTGTTACAAAATATTCCAGCTTTGAGGACAGTGAGATCTATTCATGGCAGGAAAACAATGGAATAATTTCTCTCTTTATGAGAAGGTAGCCAGTATATCAAGATTTAAACCTAAATCAAGGGGCAAAAATTGAAGTTCAATGTAGTTTGTGTTTCATCGATGATATTTCCCCCCAAATAAACAAAGTAACTCTTTATGCCAGCTATAGAATTAAGAATAAACAGTAAGGGTGGTGAACTAAAAAATACATATGTGTGTATATAATGCATAGTGAAAACAATTTTAATGAAAATTATTTGGATCTCTGTTGAGAGAAAAAAAATCTTAGAATAGAAATAATTACATGCCAGTAGATTTAAGAATATAATGAATATATTAATGGATCTATTATGGTAAATATGGATTTCCCAGAAAGATTTCTCATTACTTCTCTAGTCTGCTCCCCCAAAGTTCTCTTGCAGTAAGCTTCCTTTAGAGTTCTTCCCAGCTAGTTGCTGCCTCCCAGAATCTTCTCTCCTCTCCCTACCCCCACACTACCATGACAGTAAACTCACTGCATATACCTACCCCTAGACTTTGTGAGAACTAAATGAAAATTATTTGTGAAACTCCAGGTTTTTGCAAAGTACTAGACAAATTAGTAGGCAATTGTTACTATGATAGATGCTCAGAAAATATCAATGGATCCATTAAACTTCCATTTATAACCTCTTAAAGATACTGAATTTCTTTATGATGGAGTTTCTGCCATGGAATATTGGAAAATATTTATGTGTAAATTTACTTTGCATATCAATATGTTTCAGTACATAGCATAGATTTTTGGTTAAGGGCATTACTTTAGAGAAGATATGTACACATCATGGTCTACTTGAATGCTTTTCTGTTCCTCTGGAACTGAGGCTGGGCCCAAAGAATTCAAACATTTCTTAATACCTGGTCCCCTGACATTTCCCCCATGGCTAATTATTTAACACATAGAAATATAGGTCAAAAATATCTGGGTGGTGGTCACATAAGAATTCATTTTAATTTAACTTTTTAATTTTTATGTCTACTTTTTATATGTTTTTGGTATGTATTAAATAATTTAAAAAGAAAATAGTAACCATTCTCATGGAGCACTTTAGAACAGTAGAAGCAATAATGAATGGGAATGAAAACTTGGGCATACACTTCCTTAGATTCTGTTTTTTACTCATATTCCTAACACTTTGCATAGGAAATTAAACTTCCACTACCCCTGTTTCTTAGAATAAGATTAATGGATTCTGGGGCATATTTCCATTGTATTCTGACTAGAGAGATAGGTGTTCAAATCCATCTTCTTGTTTCTCTCTACTCCCCAGCACTATGATCTTGAGTAATTTCTGTGCCCCAGTTTCCTCATCTATAAAATAGGATAACAGTAGAATATACCCCTTTAGGGTTTTTGCAGTGATTACATGAATTAGTTGATGCAAAAACAGAGCAGAAAGCCCTCAGTAAATGTTAGCTTCTATTATTGATATTTTATTTCCAGCTCCACCCCTGATGAGTCATGTCACCATGAACAAATTATTTAAATCTGAATTTCAGTTATCTCTAAATGAAAGAATTGAACTAAATCAATGGTGCTCAAACTTATGTGTGTACCAGAATCACCTGGATGGCATGTTAAAATGATTTCTGGTCCCCACCCTTAGAGCTTCTGATTCAGGTGAATCAGTGATGCTGCTCTGGAGACCACACTTTGAAAATGCTTAGTTTACTCTAAACAAATGGGGGTTCTTCTTCTTGGCTGTACATTAGAATTCTCTAAGAAGTTTAAAAGTCCCCATGCCCGGGTACCCTAGACCAATTAAATCACAATCTCTGCAAAAGGTCATCAAATCGTAATAGCTTTTAAAGTTCTCCAGGTATTTCTAATGAGCAGTCAAGGCTGACAACCACTAATAAGGGGTCTTCCAGGTCAGAGATGACTATAATTCTAACTTCTTCTAAATGAAGAAGAAACAAATCAAATTTGTCATGAAGACTCTAATCTGCTCTTCCATGCCTGGGTTTACTCCTCCAGAAATAATCATTTCTTTACTAAGGTGTATACTTACCTTTGAGGCATCCATTGGGACACATGATGTATAGCTTGTGGCAAAACAGCATGATGTGTGCTGAAATACTGCTTTGGATTGTACAGATTAATTTTAATTTTTTTTTTGCTTATTTGTTATTTGGCATTTGGAGAGCAGTGTGGACATCTTTCTTTGCAACCCAGGGAGTTGCTATCACTTTTAAGGCGTAATAAATCTCCTTAAATCCCAGCCCTTCCATTTGCAAAGTCTATGACCTTGGGTGAGTTTCCACTCTTCTCTGTGTCACAGGTTTCTCTGTAATGGGGATAATTACATAACTTATTTCATAGGGTTTTGAGAATTATACAGGTGAAGTTGTTTTACATAATTAGCACTCAAAAATGACCACTAATAATCTAGTGTTTTAAAAAATATTTCTATATGTATTTGAACACATTTCAAAATATTATTATGCATAAAGATATGTAAATTTTATTTTACTGTATTGAAATGGATAAGTTTCAAATACACAACATAAATTTATATGTTAATATGTTAAAATGTTTAATGTGTGTTTACACTTTCTGTGTATTTCTAAAAGCAATTTATTTCCTTAAGTGTTAAGTAATACTTATAAAACATATTTATGTAATTTGCAGATAATGACGTCTGTAACTTCTGGAAAAGTAGGACTGTGTCTGATATTCTTTTGCAGCTCCCTTAGTTTCCATCACTTTGAGAACCACTCAGAATCACTGTTCCATGTGTAGAAACCTCTAGGTTCACTTCTTCCATTATTTCTACACATTCTGTCCACCTTCCTACATTCTTTGGGGACATAGGTAGATTCCCGTTCCTCCCACGATGGAAACAAATATGCATATGGAGCCATTCCAACACCCAAAGGCAAATTACTAGTCAGTGTTGAAAACAAAAGCAACTTTCTTTTTTTTGTGGTTGTTGCTGTTGGTTTTTGATATGTATATGTGTTTTTGTGTGTCTTTTTTTTTCTTCCAATAAGTTTGTCTTCTGTTCCATTTCTTCCATCAATTTTCAGCATTATATCTCCAGAGTATGTATTTCAAAGACTCTTGCCCCAGCAATCTCCCACTGCCCTTCATTCATTCTCCAGTGCAGTGGGGATGGTGTCAGTCAGGGGCTAGGAACAGAATGATGTTATCCACCATGTTGGAGGGGCTAAGAAGTGGGAAAGATTCTCCCAGTTGAGAATGCATGGACATCCAGTCTTAGAAACAGTTTGTTGTTGGTTGTCATGGCAGAAGAGAGATGAGTTAGTTAGAAGGCCAGAGAAATTATCCAAAGCTCTGGTGCCTTTCTAAGACACACAACCTTCATTCATTCACAAATTCAGCTAACATGTGAGGCGAAGATAAAAATGAATGGCACTAGTTCTGACTTCAAGGAGCTCACAGCTGATGGGGGCCTTAGGGAACAGGCAGAAGATTCAAGTACAATGCTAACAATTTACTTCAGCCTGGTGAGCGAGTAAAGGATTTGGAAGGCAAATGATGCCTGAAAGATTCACATAAATCAGGCCAATTAAGGACTAAGGAGAATGGTGGCCATGCGGTAAAAGAGAGAGGCTTGTCACCGCAGGGAAACACAGGCTGTGAGACTCGCCTCTCTCTTGCTTTTCTGTTAACAGATCAGATTGGCAAGTAGAGTGACCAATGTCCTTGTTTTCAGGAAGGTGAGACTTTCAATACTAAAATGGGACAGTCTTGGCAAATCAGGAAGGTTGAGCACCCTATCTCTGTGTGGGTATCTGCCAGCTGAATCATGTGCCTGCTTTTTTTGTTTTTTTGTTTTAATTTTCTGAATAACCAAAGAATATGTTAAAGTTGGGATATGGAAAAGAAGGAAAACGAAGGTATGGCTTTTGTGGCTCAGAAGAAGATATCTTCTGTGAAGCATATAGTTAGACTATGGAGGTCTGCTTCCCAGCTAAGGAAGAAGGGAGGGACCACAGAGAGCTGTCTGTGCCCTGCACTAGTGTGAATGAAGGACAGTAGGGTACAGCTGGGGATAGTGTTTGAAATATGTAGTCTGTAGATATAATGCTGGAAATTGATGGAAGAAATGGAACAGAGGACAAACCTACTGAATTTCTTAAAAAATGTGTGGCTCTGTCATCAATTCATTAGCCATGATGGAGATGGTTATGTAGTTCCATTCATCAAGATCTAAGTTTTCTACAATTTTAAGATATTTAGTAGTCACAGTGAGGGCCATTAAAGATCGTGTTTTTCCTCTAAAAATTGTTATAGTAATTCATCCAAGTATCAGTGTCTACTGCATGCTTATTTTAATCTTGGGATCAGATAGGACCTAAAAATATTTTAAAGTATAGCATTTCATGTAATTCTATAAGACACTGAACACATTTACTTTATTTTTTTTTTTTTGGCCTTTAAATAAATTAGAGCAGTGCTGTGCATTTAAAAGTTTTGAATAACCAAATTTAAAGAGAAGCCAATGAAATTAACTTTAATACATTTTATCTAACATAATATCTCTAAAATATCATAATTTCAAAATGTTATCAATATAAAAATTATTAATGAGATACATTCCTTTACTTTGTGCTGAATTTGGTGTGTGTTTTTCACTCACAGCATATCACAATTCAGATGCTAAAGGAATCAGGAATATTTTGTATGTATGTAGGAATCTTAAAATGTACAGTTGAAAAAGTAGGTCCATATGCCTAAGTTGCTACAAACATGCTTAAAAGTTTTCCAATGAATGGTCAGTTTTAAAATTGAAATCAATTTGTAATTAAAAGGAAATAAAATTAAAACAGCCCCTCCATTCCTCAGTCACACTAGCCACATTTCAAGTGCTTACTAGCCACATATGGCTAGTGGCTGCCATATGAAACAACAAAGTAGAATATATTTAGTAAAATATATTTGAAATATATGTGTTATATATAACTTTATATAATATATATATTTGACATATATAGTATATATAAATATAATTTGAAAGTGAGCACATTTTACTATTCTCCTTTCTCATGCTTTTTTTTCTTTTTAACCGTTTACAGCTGTAAACTCCAGAAGACTCCATCTTTTTTGTAGGCATTAGTTCCATATACTTCCTGTAGATGGCAGCACTTTCTTCCCAAAACTGTAAGGGGGCGGAGTTGCTAGGACCTGTCACTCAAATTCTGGCATTTTTCATAGAAAGAGTCAATTCTTTGGAAAATTCTTTGGTGGCATAGGTTAGAATCTTTTCAGCTCTATTGTCATTCTGTATAGATGGCTGCTGATTATGAAAACCGTCTCTTAGCCTCTAATCTAGAAAATTGCACGTTCCTCAATTTGGGGTAAAAGAAAAGAAGCTCTAAGGTGAGAGGAGAAAGAGATGTAATTAAAGGACTTTTATCAAAATGCTTTCATTTGCTCATTTCCACATTTTGGAAATGGTGATTCCAAGTACTGCTTAATAAAACTTTTCAAAGCAGATGAGAGGTAGATTTTGTTTTACAGACTGTGGCAATGTTAATCTTTTTTTTTTTTTCTTCCATTTCCCAGTCGACTTGTAACAGAATTTTTTAGAATGCATACAAGGTTTCATATTTCTTTTATATATGAGACATGTACATCCATTATTGAAGGAACTTAACAATAACATATTGCTAAAGTTATATGTACCTATACGCAGTTCATGGTTTCACATTTTCCCACCCCTCGCCTCCTCTTCATATTGTATTTGAGATAACAGAACATGAGATTAAGGAGGAGCTACCAACTAGAGGAGATGGAGAGATTCAAGATGGGTTTCTAATGACTCATGTACATTTTTGTATAGCTCATGAGAACCTCTAGTACAAAACCCCAGCAAACTGTGGTGTATTTTCCTGATTCTCTGAGTGGCATTTTAAAATGACAGCCTCTCTTTCCAGTAATTATCACTACGTCTGTTTCCCTAAAAGAATATTGAGGTGCTGTTTGATTTCTAATCATGATTTTGCTTATTTTAGTTTTATAGGTAGAATATTCATAGTGTAACTCGTATAATAAGTCTAATGCCTATGCTATTGAATCAAAAATTTTTATGGTTTTCTTAATGTGCTCTTTCGGTCTTACCTTAAATTCTAACATGGTCTGTGAAATGGCAGAGATGAGAGTTTGAGGAGAGAAAGAGATAACTTTATTTAGTGACAGGGACACGTCAGAAGTTGTAGAAGATTCTGCGTGTGTTTGTGTATATTACTTCCTTTAATCTGAACAGCAATTTTTTATTATAGATAAGGAAACTAGATTTGGAGAAGTATACCTGTCATTTAGCAAATTTCTAGGTATAGTTCAGAAAACCTACTGAAACAGTTTTGTTTCTTACCTTTCTAGCAGAGACCACATATGAGGACTTATTCTATATGAAGACATCTGAGAAATTAAAACATGGTGTCATTTATATAATTTCTTGCACCATATATTTCTGGTTATCTTTCTATTATTCCGTCTGCTTCCTTAACAGTTTTTTGTCTCGTTTTTCAGAAAGTAACAATTATTCAAAGTTCAGCACTTGGCTTCTTTCTCTTTCTCCTTCTTCAGTTATCACATCCCAGTCCCATGGCTTCAGCTATCTTCCCATGCGTATTAATTTCCAAATATGTGACTTCATTCTTTCTGTTAGTCAGAATAGGATAATTGCTGAACAAATAACATCATAAATCTCAGTGGCTTATTTCTTTCTCACATACAAATTCTAATACAAATATTCCCCACCTGCTTTCCTGGCGGCTCCCCACCAAGTGGTGACTCAGCGATCAGCTCCATCCAGCTTAACCTATTTTGTGTCTTGGAGCCCTTTAGCTGTCTGTTAATGCCGCTGGGCCTCCTCTGAGAATGTTTGTAAATGTGGAAAAGAAAAAAAAAGATGTAGTGACAGATTTAATCACTAAAATTCTAAGTTAATTTCAACTTCGTGGTAGGTAAATATGTTTCTGGATATCTGCATCAAATTTAATGTGATGTAAAAATATCTGTCACTTCTCTTGGAGACAAAGCCACATTTTGCTAATGCCATTGTAACTGTGCCTGCATTCATAAATAAAGGGAATGCTAAGTTCCAGCTAACAGCTCATGAAATTAGATTTTCCCCATCCAAGCTCACAGGACTCCCAGAACGGCTTAGGTTTAAGGTTCCAGTGGCTCCAGACTTCTTCAAGACCTTTACTAGATTTTTAAAAAATTTGTTTCTTCATCTCTTTCTCCCTTCCTTCCTTCCTTCCTTCCTTCCTTCCTTCCTTCCTTCCTTCCTTCCTTCCTTCCTTTCTTCCTTCCTTCCTTTCTTTCTTTCTTTCTTTCTTTCTTTCTTTCTTTCTTTCTTTCTTTCTTTCTTTCTTTCTTTCTTTCTTTCTTTCTTTCTTTCTTTCTTTCTTTCTTTCTTTCTTTCTTTCTTTCTTTCTTTCTTTCTTTCTTTCTTTTTCTTCTGAAGTACAGTCAGCTTTGGTACAGCCACTGTGGAAAACAATATGGAGATTCCTCGAAAAACTGAAAATAGATTTACCATATGATCCAGCAATCCCACTCCTGGGCATGTATCTGGAGGGAACTCTAATTTGAAAAGATAAATGTGCCCCAATGTTCATAGCAGCACTGTATATAATAGCCTTTACTAAATCTTATACATGCAATCAACCTTCAAGCAAAGGCCTTTTGGGATAACAGGAGACATTGGGGAACAAACCGGGAAGGGGCATACACCACTTACAAGTGTATTTTATGGGCTAGAACCAGTTGTGTTGTCCCCCTAAGAAGGAGGGCTGGGAATGATATTTCAGCTGTGTGTCCAGGAAGGAGGTGAGACGTGGAGGGCATGGAGCAGTAATTGTTTCAAGCAAGAATCGTCAAAGGATGCTAGAACTAGCAAGGAAAAATATCATGCATGAGAAACAGGATATTTTTCGATAGTCTCAAAGTCCTGCCACCCAAAATACTTTTTAATTGTGAAGGGAAAATAGTAGCTTTACAGAAAGGAAGAAATCTAGTGGGACACCATCTTACCCAAGTGATCAAAGGTGACATCATCAGTGACGGGGCACATTAGCACGGCGCTTCCCGAAATGAAGCACAAAGGAGGAACAACAAACAGCATTTCGGTGGTGTTGCTGCCCAAATGCACAACCTGAATTTAGTGATAGGGAAGCATCAGGGAAACCTAACTGGAGAGACAGTCTACAAAACAGCTGGCTGGGGCTCTTCAACATTGTCAAGATTATGAAGTGTTCCATATTAAAAGAAGTCAAAGAGACATGACAACTAATGCAGGTGTGATTCTGGATTGAATATTGAGTCAGAAAGTGGATATTAGTAAGACAATTGGCAAAATCTGGATGAAGTCTGTGGATTAGATAACAGTATTGTATCTATGTGAATTCACTGATTTTATTCTGACTACTGTGGTTAAATAAAATAAAATAACCTTTTGCTTTTGGATATATGAATTAATCTTGGCTACTTACTCTCAAAGTCTCAGGAAAAAGAATAGATTTTTTTCCTTATAAGAGTAATTTAATGTGCTTTAATGTCTAGATACTGCCTAGTGGCTTGAATACCAGTCCTGCAGATTCTGGAATGTTTTACTATCTTGTTATCATACGTGTTTGGGTAGATTTGAATGTCAAAATTGTCAATGGTTTTGCCAAGACTTCACTGGAAGAATCTAGTCTTGAAAGTTTACTTTGACAAGGCTTCTTCTACATGGCTTCTTGAACCACAGAAGAAAAGTTTTGACACTCACTTACTAACAAAAGCTTATTATTATTGAATGGCAGCCTCTGGGAGTCTAAGGAAATATTTACTTTCATTTCTTAGCAAGGAGCAGCCATTATAGTCATTTTACACCCTTTGGAAGTGATGATTTACTATTAAACTTATTCTGATCTTCAGTATCCCGTCTTGACCCTGACCACATGTGTGTGTCCATAGCACACACACACACAAATACCAGTGAGATTATGGTGATGAGGAAATTAAAGTGGAGTAAAGATTCCTATAATTTTTAATTATCATTTTGATGTCTTTAGATGTTAGATTTGTTGGAACCAGTCTGTCATTTGCCTTAGAAATCAGGTACCATACATGCACTGGTTGGAAAAGAGACACCCCCAAACCAAAAGACCCTGATTTATTTGTCAAAGCTCCACAGCAAATAAAATCTAGTTGAAGCTACCCCAACTTTATTAAGGTTAGATCCTTATATAAATAATTTGTCTGTACAAAACATGTCTCAAAATAAATGCCAGTGAGAGGTTTCAGGCTCACCTCTCAGGTGTGATGCTGAAGACCGTGCTTTAGTGTATCTTTTCTCATGCGGTGCTATTTCTAGAGGAATTATAAACATGTACATTTCTATTGGTGATAAATTATTGAACTCTATTGGAATCCCTTTGATGAGAGCCAATTATGTTTCCAAGCTAAAATGTGATCAGGTAGTTACTAATAACTTTTAAAAGTTTCCAGAAAATGGTCTGACCCCAAAACTGTTTAAAATCTCTTTGGAATCATAGATCTCATTTAAATGGAAGAACTATAAATAGCACTAAATAAAAAAGAATTTAAACACATGAAAAATCACACAACCTAATCATGACCTATTTTAATTTTAGTGTGTGTGTAAATTCCACACTAGTCTGTTCATGATGCCACCAGCCTGTAGAAAAATGTTTTCTTATTCACATCAATAAAGGGACAGAGAAAAACTCTTCTTAAAGGCATGGAATGTTAGTCGTTCCCTTCAATTTAAGTAGTGCGCTCATCCTTGGACCAATGGATTGGCTTGGATTAATCAGGATCTTCTTCTGAAGCTGGGATGGTGGGCATGAGGTAGGAGAGGATACATGATTTAAACTGAGATTTCATTAAATTGAGAGAAATGGATTTTGGGTTGGCACCAGCAGTTTCCACTGCAAGTAAAACATAGGTTTGGGACACATTAATCACTACTTGCCATGTTACATGGAGTTTATCAACTTGAAAAAATTGTTCAGAAAACTTAAAGCTGTTTTCAGTGGCCACAGACTTTTCAATGGCTTTTGATACCATAGCAAGAAATAATTTGTTATTCAAACTATTACCTTGATTTAAAACTATTATTGATCCTTTGGATTTTGCATCACATAACTGTAAAATGAAGAGACATGGGGCTGTGCATACTTTCAGAAAATATTTATTGATTAAAAATTTTTTTTTCTCCTTACATTTTCTAGGTGACCTTATTTATTAGTTTTGTTGTTATTGTTGTTGTTTTGGTGGGGGAAGGCAGTTAGATTTGTTTATTTATTTATTTTTGGAGGCAGTACTGGGGATTGAACCCAGGACCTTGTGCATGCCTACCATGCACTCTACCACTTGAGCTATGCCCTCCCCCTGTTGATTGTTATTACATACTACGCCTGGTGTTAACTGCTAGTGATGAAATGGCAACAAGTCAGGGTCTTTGATATTGCAAAGCTTATGGTCTAGTAGACCAAGAAATCCCTGTTTCCAATGGTATCAAATAGGGTTGTATTCACTTAATTTATACTTGGGCACCTTAGCATAACTGCCATGCATAAACTACCCAAACAAACTCTTGGTTTGGGGTAGACTTTCCCCAACATTTAAAGGGACAATTCCAAACATCTTGAGCCAATAGTTTAATACATTTAGCAGCACCTATACTAATAAAAGCCCTATCAGTACATAGTTCTTAACATATACTGTTGCACAGACATCGTCTTTATTTCTCCTAGGGATTGTCATAATGGCAGTTGAAATTGTGAGTAATGGAATGATGGGGGAGCATTTAGGATCTATAATTGACAGGCTTGGTGATTAACTGAATGGACAGTGAATTTATAGTTTGAAAGCAATTGAATGTATGTGTGTGGGGGCGGTGGCATGTAGAGATATAGAGAACACTGAAAGGAAAGTAGATTGAGATAGACAGAGTGTAGTATGTGTTCAATCTGGGACATACCAAGCTTGAGGTTTGTCTTAGCTGAGTCTGCCATACCAAAATACCATAGACTGAGTGGCTTGACCATAGACACTTGTTAATGGTTCTGGAGGCTAGGAAGTCCAAGATCAAGGTTTGGTTCTTGGTGAAGCCCTCTTCCTGGCTTGCTGATGTCCAACATCTCTCTTTGTCCTCACATGACCTCTTTGTGTGCTTCCTCTTCTTGTAAGGGCACTGATCCCTCCATAAGGGCACCACCCTTAAGACCTCATCTAACCCCAAACAAAGTACTTCCAAATTTCATCACATTTCCAGGTAAGACTTCAACATATAAATTTTCAGAGGACACAACATTCAGTCCATAACAAGGTAAAATGTTCATGTAAAGATGTCAAATTGGTAGTTGCCTATATATGTCTACATTCCCATCAGTCAATAAGCTTCAGAGTAAATGATATTTTAAAACTTCTTTGAACAATGGGAAAATAAGACCTTAATAAGATATGATGGCATGATGGTCTCTGGAAGAGTTTCAAAGAAAGGCACTGAAGATGATGGGAGAAGTCAGGTTATATTAGACTGGATAAAGTAGAAGGGCACACCCAGTGTTTTTAGCAGCACTGTTTACAATAACTAAGACACGGAAGCAAACTGAATGTCCATCAACAGATGACTGGATAAAGAAGATGTGGTATCTATACATAATGGAATATTACTCAGTCATAAAAAAGAATGAAATAATGCCATTTGCAGCAACATGGATGGACCTAGAGCTTATCATACTAAATCAGTCAAACAGAGAAAGACAAATGTTATATGATATCACTTATATGTGGAATCTAAAATATGATACAAATGAACTTATTTATAAAACAGAAATAGACCTCACAGACATAGAAAATAAACTTACGGTTACCAAAGGGGAAAGATAGGGGAGGGAAAAATTAGAAGTTTGGGAGTGACAGATACACACTACTATGTATAAAATAGATAAACAACAAAGACCTACTGTATAGCAGAGGAAACCATATTCATTATCTTGTAATAATCTATAATGGGAAAGAATCTGAAAAATAACATATATATATATATATCTGAGTCACTTTGCTATATGTCTGAAACTAATACAATATTATAAATTAACCAGTCAATTGAATTTCAGTTGAAGAAAAACAGAAGGGTATAGGGACAGGGCATGATAGGTGAGTTAAGAAGGAGATTCCCTGCCTCAACAACCAACTCTGATGGTTTGTGAATCTAAATTATGTGGTAGGTCCAGGACAAGCCCCTTCAAAATGTGCTTTTAATTCATTTATAAGTAAGAAAATATTACACAACACTTGTGACACTTTTCTAAGACCTTAACTGAGAGTGTTAATGCAATTAAAATGGAAAAAAAACTACTTAGCTTGAAAGATATTTCATTATAAATATTTCTTAAATTAGGGTAAAATAGGAATATTTATTATGCAGCATGAAAAATAAATCATTACTAACAAAGACAGGCATAATTTTGACTGTTCCATAACATTCCAATTATTAAATATAACTGATACGTAACTGTAACTAATATGTAATTTAAGTGTGATATTTAATTTAATGTGACTGCAATTAAATATAATTGATAAATGTAAGTGAAAAAAGGTTAAAATTAAACAGTCTGGAGAAGTATCCTAAAACTGACCAACCCTTTCCAAGAGGTGACGGTGATACGCGATTAGGTTTACTTGTACAAAGCAAAGAATAATTAAGCCAATACAGAGAATCTTAGACAAAGTGTTTTTGGTATAATTGATTAGTTATGTAGGTAATTTTGCTTTTATAATTCTGACTGAGTCTATTTTTTAAACAAACATTCAATCATAATGGGAGGCAAGAAGGAAAAAGGTTAGAGAGATGAAGATTCTAGAAATCTCTCTGCACCTCACGTTAGATCAGAAGATGATTAGCCTATTTCAGTTGTTTCTGAGCAAAAAAAGAAGAAAGTAAAAGTGTTCAGATCAGAGGGGGAAATGTTTGAAGGAAAAAAAAAAAACTCCAAAAAGTAGAAATACAAAGGTAGCACCTGAAATGGTTAGATACACCAGCTATGCACCAGCAGCACGGATTATGCTGGAATTTTCTACGTAAGGATTGTAAATCACTGAGAAATGGTGTACAACTTATTTGCTTAAAATTTCCAGTTAATGTGCTTCAGGAGCATTTTACAGATAACGATCCTCACTCTCTACCTTATTATAGAGGCAGAGCTGTTTCTCTTTGTCCTGTTCTCCGTCCGTGATATACTTTTTATTGCTCAAGAGCTATAGAATCATGTCCATGCCTATTGTTGTCTGCCTGATGGGAATTCATGTAATTGAAAGCGTTTATCCTCTCTTAGTAGAAAAATTGGGCACTTGGAAGTAATGAAATCCCCCACCTTTGTCCGCAGCACAGGAAATACCATTCACTCAGCTTTGTTCTAAAGTTTCCACTTTTCCCAGTATAACCTGTTGAAAATTTAGTCCTGCCCAAGAAATGAAGCTGGAATTTCATGTGGCAGGCTAGTTGTCCATGTTCCTGTAGTTACACCTTCGGTTGCTATTCCATCACGGATCAAAAACTAAAATTGCGTTCTTTCAAAAGAAACGTGGAATGACATGAGGAAAGTCCATATTATATTGTAAAGTGAAAAAAAAAGTTACAGTGCAAATGTCAAATAAACCCTATTTTTTGAGCAACTTACATGTGTAACATTAAAGTTTATATGTTTAGATATTTGCTTAATTATTAAGAGGGATTACCTCTGGGGAGTGAGATTAGGGAAAGCAAGAGAGACCTTCCCTTCTTCCATTATACTTTTCATTTTATACACTTCTGTATTGTTTGAATTTTTTTTAAAAATGAGCAAGCATTATTTTGTAGTTAAAACAAAAACAACTGACAAAAAACTCCAGGGAGTAAGAAATTACTTGGAATGGAATATGTTTAAATAATTAAGTTGTCGATAACTGCTTGACTATTATTTCCTCCTGCTAAATCAAAACTCCTCTGCTTTTCTCAGGAGGTTGCTTTAAAAAGGAAGGGTAAATGTTTCTAATTAAATAAACAGCTCAACCTTCCCACCTCCAGCCTAAATTCCTCATTTTGGTTTTGTTCATGACAAATGCTACATGCAGATTTTTAAGGTAAATCAAGGAATGTGGGTGTTCAACAGGGCAATGCACGCTGCCATAGTCAATGGGAAACCATGTTTTTTTGTAACAGTTGGTTTATAAAATTGGAACGAGAAGGGAGATTTGGAACAACAGATAGGGGTCTCACCTGTACTGGGCACTGTGACATGCACCCAAATGTCATAGAAGAGTGGCCCTTCGAGTTCTTGCACCAATCTGAATCTCTCCCAACTTTCTTTCTATTTATTTATTTGCTTTTAAATTTTATTTATTTTTTTGGAGGGGTAATTAGGTTTTTATTTATTTATCTTTAATAGAGGTACTGGGTATTGAACCCAGGACCTTGTACATGTTAGGCGCTCACTCTACCACTGAGCTATACCTCCCCTCTCTCCCAACTTTCTTGATTCTACCACAAAGTACTTAAGAGGAGTTAGTTGCTTTTAACTTTTGTAATAACTTTTGCATTATACAGTATCATGGAGGGGGTTGTATTTTGTGTGGCCATGGGTGTGTGCAAAGCCAACAACCAAGCAGAAAGCTAGACTGATCCGTTTTTGATTTTAACTTTTAAAGGCACAGTTAAGCATACTGTGTGGCAGCTCCTCCAACTATTTACCAAACAGACAAATGGTAGAGGCTATCTTTGAGAGAGCTTTGAGAGCAATGAAGCCAGAGAAACAAAAGGGCTAAGAGTGATGATTGACCCATGATAATTTCCATGTGGGTGAGCAGTTCAAAATTGAGTTCTGCCAACTTGAAGATCCAGATTTGCAAATCAATGACCTGACTTTGTATTCTTATCAGGTGAACAGCCTTAATTTCCGGTGATGTTTTAGCCATCCAGTCTGTGGTACATTGTTACAGTGGCCCTGTCTGCTCTGTAAGAACCCTCATTCTCTGGAACAGTCCTTACTCATCCTTCTATAGAAGGTGAAATCCCACTGATGAAGACTACTTACCTTTGCTAGAGTGTATGTTTGAAGGCTGCTGCTGGGAGGCAACCCAGTGACTCAGGAAAGTGAAGGTTGTTTCCTGTCCCCATGGGTCTTTGAATAAGTAGTAATCGAGGCATTTTCTCTTTTTCACTGATTTACTGAGGAGGTCCTGCTTGTTGTAAAGTCAAGAACAGAGTTTTCAGATAAAGTCTAATTATTTTTTTAAAAAACTAACCTCTCATTTCCTCTGTTGGCGAGAGATTGGGCTGGGGAGGATCCAGTTGGAAAATTGATCCCTGGGCCAAGTTCAAAGGGTAAATCACTTTTTCTAACTGCTATCAGTGATGTTATGGTGTAAGATGGCTCTCAGCTAAGTAAACATACGAAACATCTTTGGTAAAGAGAAAGCTCTCTAAAATAAGAGTGAGGAACAGATTGGAACACAGTCTTTGCACAATGTCAGTGTCCATTAGCTGTTAGTGGAGTTGGAATAAGTGAATTAAGCAGGGCTATTATAAGGAACATTGCCATTAGGGAGCTAGAGAAGGCTTCTTGAAGGGTTTGGTCAGTTTTGGTTCACGTTGCAATGACACTGGACTGAAGCCATTTCACTAGCTGGTGAAATTTATTAGCGACCAGAGTTAGAGAATGTCATTCACTTGCTCTTGTTGTTTTGCTTCCATAAGCTTGCTTTGGTCATTCCCAACGGTGCCATTTTGAGTTCAGCATCTCACAGAAAACAATGAAGTTGGAATTGGCAAGGGCAGTGAGAACAAAGGTCTATTCCGCGATAAAGAATGACTTTGAAATTTTGTTTGAAGTTAAGTTGTGTTGTTTGAACTTTTCTGCCCCTGAACAAAGCATCATATGCCAAGAATGGGCAACAGTTTCTGGATTACTGGGCACCAATTAGTCATGGATGGGTAGTGGTAGCGCTGCATGGTGCTCTTCCATCAGTATCTAAAACCGTACACTGCTTGTGATGGAATTTCACCTTAATGTTTGCACAGTATTAGGAGAGCTGGGTTGTCATTGCTTTTTACAACCAATGCTCATCTACAGATGTCTGTGATACTCACAGAGGTTAGAAGCAATCAGTTCAGACAGTCTATATTTAGGAAATTGGTCCTCTGTCCATGGTATTGAACATTTGCAGGTGAAACTGAAAGAAGCCAGTATCTTTCTAGACATTGATTGGTACATTAGCTGATTAGATGAGTAGAAAAGAACCTGGGACTCGGTGAAGTCACTGGTAACCATTAAATAAGTATACATTTACTCAAACTGCTTTTCTCTTAGTTTGTCACTGACTTCACTTTGTCATTTTAATGGACTTTTCCTTCATCTTACCATAGGGAAATAGTGGACTAGGTTTAGGGTGGACCTTGAGCTAATATCTAGTCTAGTGTATCCCTTTGATTTCAGGACAGGTCAAACTTCAAAGTGTTATCTGCATGACTACTCTCTAGGCATCCAATTCTGTCACTGGGCAAGGACTGAAGTGGCAGGAGAGGTAAAAGGAAAAGTCAGGACAAAAAGTAGACATTAAAAGGAACACAGCGTCTCATAAGGAACAGACACACCCAAAACAACAGGACTGCTCATTGATGGCGATAAATACTAACAAGTTAAAATAATCCTGGAAATTACAGCTTGGAGCAGTGGGCAAAGGAAAAACAAAATCTTCTGCACGCAATGGATGTTCAAGGCCTGTTCATGCTAAGTCCCAGCACCAGCACTGGGTGGGCCAAGAGAAGTCAGACCCAGGCATCTGGTCCACCCAGAAGATTGTGCTGAATTTTTAGATTGGGATAGCAAGGGTGTGGTCAGGAAGTCAGTTACTTTAAGAATGGATGTGTATGGTCCTTAAATCCCAGAAGGGAGGCAACAAGAAGAGGAAAAGCAGTGGGTGGGCAATTTTAGTTGCAAGTAGAGAGGTTCAGGACTTTGGAGGCAGGGAAGAAGAGGTAAGGCAAGTTCAAGGAAAGTAGCTGGGTCAGAGTGGATTTGGCAGCCGGAGTCAGACAGATTATCAGCTGGATACCTGGAGAACATAGAGGAGGAGTAGAGAATAGTTTGGGGAAACAGGCAGTGTCTGGGCTGGCAAAGGCCAGCACAAGCAGGCAGAAACCACAGTCCTGAAATATTAAGAAAAGGAGGCCCGGGAATTCAGTTCAGGGTAGAAAGGATTTGTGGGGGCAATACCAATGGTTACTGCAGTAATTCTAAAATGAGAAATACCAAAGCAGAGCCTGTCTGTTCTCTGCCCTTCATATGAACAGATTGGCAGGATTGCTTGGCAGCTAAAGCAAACCATGGAGCTGTGGGTGCCGGAGGCTATTAATTGCAGGAGAAACAGCAATGAGTTCTCACTTATGCAGATGGAGGGGGAAATGTTGTGTTTAGACTACTGGCCACAGAGTGGTCTTGGTTGGAGAAGGAATTTCTTCCTGGGAGAAGTAAGAAGGTGGGTTGATGTGATGGACTAGCAGGTAGGTATTCGGGTTTTATGTGAGAGGCAAAACAAGTCCAAAATGTGTTTTTGAGTATGAGAATGGCATCTGGGAAAGGTTAATCCAGGCTTGTGGGGAAGCAAGCTCTGAGTATGAAAAGCCAGAGGAGGTCATGTCCAGCTCTGAGGTTTGGGTTTGTTTTTCCTTTTATCTCAAAAAAGGGCATTGGTGGGGATGGTGGCTGTGGAAACTGTGAAGGAAGAGGTGAAACTAGCAATTAGGTATTTCACTGGACACAAATGCTGAATGTTGATGATGTAAAGAGTAAGGGGTTGTGGTTAGAATGGTGTTAATACAAGAATGGGCATGTGAGGACCAGGAATCCCGCTGGTAAACAGAGGCCAGAATGATTAATGCAGAGGAAATGGGTGCCTGTGAGTTCTTAAAATGCATAGTGGATTGTACAAAACCGGGAAATCCACATCTTGGCATTCAAGACTACTACCCAAGACAGAATTCGTTCCTGGCCTAATTTTTAAAAGTACTTTCCACTTTCCTGAGTAAATCACAGACAGCCATCGTTCTTGAATTCTACCCTTTTTTGTCATGCAAGTTCCCATTTTTTCTTGTTTTGTGCACAGTGTAAAGACAAGCCAACACAACCCCGTGCACCTGACGTCGCTAAGAAAAGCCTGTTCTTTTTCTTTTTCTTTTTTTTGAGATTTGGCAATTCTCATTCTTTCCTTTTCCTCATCTGTTTCATTGTTTAACCCAGTGGTTCTCAACTGGCCTCATATTAGAATCACTCTGATTCTAAAAGGAACACATATGGCTAACTAACTCCCCCAAGATTCTGATTTTATTGGTACGGGGTGGGGCCTGAGCAGGAAAATTATTTAACAGCTCCTTTCATTATTCTAAGGTGTAGCCAGGTTTGAAAGCCACTAGACTTTCAAGTTTTCTCTGTTCTTCCGAAAAGGGGAAGTCCAGGCTTGGGCAGAATTCAGATGAACATGAGGCTTATGTCTGATGTCATTGGCTGTTAATGCTGAGTCCACTCAAAATGTCCAAGAGAGCATTTGGTATCAGAATCATGAGATGAAACTACTGACCCATGGTCAGCTTTTAACCCTTTATGGTCCTGAGGGTGTGTTTGCTACTCTGTCTGTATAATCATAGCGCAGTAGACATTTCCAGCTAGACCTTGTCTAACATTTTACACGTGTAACTTTTAATCACAATCGAATGGAGAGTTATTAAATATAAGCGGGTCATAAATTTTCAGATTTTTGTCATCATTGTTGTAGGATGCAAATACTAGCAAAACTAAATTAAAAAAAATTTTTTTTTTTGCTTTTTAAGCCATACATAGTTTTCAAACTTCCTTTAAAGTAGAATTTTGTATGTGGAAGAATCCTTGAAGATTATTTTAATATAACCTCTAATTTAATAGATGAAGAAACTGAAACCCCAAGAAATAAAGTGATTACTCTAAGGGCACACAACTTGTTAAGGACAGAGAACCTGAGACCAGGACCCTGATGTGGTAATACCCAAACCAAAATGTTTTTTCTCCTACACTGTCTCTCCCCTGTTTCCATTCCTTTCTTTATGTTTCATCTATTTCAACACATATTTGCTAACTGATACACACCCAAATTGTGCACAACAGGTCAGAATGACTTTACATTTTTATTTAGTGGAGCAGAATAAAATATTTTTCTAATAAACAGGGACAAATATTTGTTTAAAAAGTACTGTGCAAGGGACACATTTTCAGGATAGAATTTAATTTTCCAAATTAAATTTTTAGTGGAAACAGCAGAGCTCTTAAGAGTAACTGATATAGCTGATTTTATTGTTACTTCGCTTTTTTTGTAAAAGGGCAGTTTGAAGCAGAGGTGAGTAGTATTGAAAAATAAAAACAACTAAAATTCTAAAAGATGAGATACACATGGGCAAACTGTAATATCTATAGAATGTACTAGATTCTGTATACTATAGAATAATAATGTATATAACTTATTATCCTATAATATATGTGTGATATGCTATAAAATGTATATTATAATTAATAATTATAATGTAATTATAAAGTAATGTAAATAATAGAATTATGAAAAATTGGGGACTTCGATTGTTGGGGATCAAACCCTTTGTTTTAAAAAATGAGGACTTCAAAATTTGCTTGACTAAAGGTCAACCAACAACCTGTTGGAATTGGAAATTAAATCTGATTCTCTAATTTTTTTTTTCAAAGAGAATCCCTTAAGTTCTTATTTATCTTTTAAAAATAAATATTTGTTTGACAATAGATCAGCTCTTATACCAACAATCTCAACATATTTTGAAAGGCTGGTAGGATTAATTCTGGCTATTCCATGTTTTTTCCAATTTTACCGTTAAATACTTAGACATGTCTGAACATGAGATTTCACCATTTCTTCACCCTCAGCATTTTAAACTCCCAAGGTTTTAAAAAACCGTGAATGGTCCCATTTTTCATTATGTAACAGGAACAGGAAATCCACCAGTGCCAAAAGCTTCCTTCTTGTTTGGGATATTAAAAAAAAAAAAGAAAGACAGAAAGAAAGAAATCTGTAAGTTGTTTTTACTTATAAAAGTAATGTATTTTATGTAGAACTATGAATATAGAAAATGTTAAGATTATAAAGAGGTAAATACTGTGCATACTGTATTTTTATAGTCTGATTTCTTCACTTTACATAAGATGGCAAGTCTATTTTTGAACAAATTATTTTTCAGAATAGTACTACATTTTAATTTTTGATTGACATTACTTATGATAATGATTTATTTAGCCATTTCCTCATTAACAGCTCTTTGCCTTCGTTTACTTGCAAGTTTTTCGTGAGCAATGCTTCAATAAATATCTGTTTGTTATCTTAGTGTGTATCTTAGATTAGTTCCTTAAGATAAATAATTTTAAAAGTATAAATATGCATGAGACTCTTGATAAATACTTCCAGATTTCCCTCCAGAAATGAACACACAAATTTAAAAGTCTGTGGATTTGCCCATTTCAACCCTCTCTGTTATGCTGGCTGTCTTCTATGGAGCAAGCTACCCTAGTATTATGACTTTCTTTCAGAAATCTAATCATTTAAACACAGGAAGTATATGTGTCAATGGACAATTAAGTCCTGACCAAATGTGGAGAAACATTAAAGGTAACTCTAAGTCAACTGAATATTAAATAAGCCTCTCATTTCTGCACCCTGTCCACGTTCTTCCCAATATCCCACATCCACTTGCTGAAATTTGAAATAAAACTTAATCTTACTTTGTATGACCTTTGAGATTTCTGAGCCAGTGGTTTTAACAAACCATATAACAAGCCACATAAATAAATGTGAGTTTTATTGTAACACGAACTGACTACTGCCCCAGCATCACGGTCTTCATAAGTCACCTGGTAGCAGACTGCATGTCAGCCCTCGAGGCCACCACAATGACCTGAGCAGAGCAAGAGGGCAAGTGGCAGCTGAAAGCCAGCCCTAATCTGCTCCCCAAACCAAGACACCTTTGCATGGCACTGCTTGTGCCTGGAAGAAGGGGTATGTTCTGCCAATCCCCACAAAGACAGCAGCCGCTGAGTACCCACCTCTCCCTCTTCTGTGGAGATGCTGGCTATTTTGCTGGATGCAACGGGAAGGGCAATCTGTTGCCAGGAGTGAGATTTTTAAGTGCCATTGGCCTTTGCGGGGCAAGACAGGCAGAGGAAGCCCTTCTGGGGCCGCAGGAACCTCAGAAGCCCTAAGTGTAGACAATAACCAAAATGAGTTGATTCCAGAACAGTGTAACAGGAAGTGCCGTTAGCAAATCTGTATACACCAGTTTAGGAAGTAATGTCATATCTCATATTTCACTTTTTGTAGAAGATATATATGTTTCTGTGTGTGTTTAAATAAACTCTTTTGAAACAGCTTTAGATTTACAGAAAAATTTTGAAGATAGCAGACCTTTCCTGAATACCTACACCCAGTTTCCTTTATCAGTAAGCTGTGGCATTAATATGACCTATTTACTACAATTAAGAAGCCGACACTGATACCTTATTATTCACTAGAGTCCATACTTTGTAGCAATTTTCTTAATTTTTACCTAATTTTCTTTCTTTATGCCAGTTTCCAGAGTGCCATTGTTCATTTTGTTATGTCTTGGCTGGGACAGTTTCTTAGGCTTCCCTGTTTTTGATAACCTTGAGAGTTTGGGGGCTCATTGTTTCTCAGTTAGGATTTGTCTGATGTTTTCCTCATGAGTGGAACAGGATTATGGGTTTTTGGATGAGATGCCCTTCAGAGGTGAGATGCCATTCTCATTACAACTCATCAAGGGTATATACCATCAATGCCGTTTTTGACTTGATGTTGACCCTGACTCTCATGCTGAAGTAGTGTTTGTCAGGTTTCCTCACTGTAGAGTTACCCCCTTTCCATACTGCATTCTTCAAAAAGAAGTCACTATGTGCAGTCTACTCTTAGGGAGTGGGGAGTTACACGCCCATCCTTGAGGGTGGGGTACGTACATCAATTACTGGGAATTCTTCTGCATAGGAGATTTGTCTATTTTTCCCTCATTTATTTCTTTATTCAATCATTTGTTTATATTGTATAGATTCATGGATATTTATTTTATACTTTGGGTTATATTACAATACTACCTTATTTATTTTGTTGCTCAAGTTTTTCCAGCTTTGGAGAAAGATAAATTTTTAAGTGTAAAAACACACTATCAAAGAACTAAGTCAACTTCAGTAACAGGAGAAAAATCTTTTTGCCCCTTAACTGATCTTATTTATACCATTCTTCTATTAAATAGAAGTCTGATAGCTTGCATTGTAAAAAACAGTGTTTGTTTTCAGATGTGCTAAGATCAGAGAACAAGCGACACGTTTTCAAGGCTGAGTTAGGCAGCGTGTGACTCAGTCTTGTAAGACGTACCTTTCCCAGGCCCCTCTCTAAACCTCCCTGGTGTCCCCGTTGCTCCTGGGATAAAGGAAAAACTCTCGACATGGTTATTCTTGGTCTAGATGGTGCAGAGACTGGGGCCACTCTCACCTCCCTCACTGGGTGCCAGTTGCTAGGACTTTTTTTTTTTTTTTTTAACATTTTTTATTGATTTATAATCATTTTACAATGTTGTGTCAAATTCCAGTGTAGAGCACAATTTTTCAGTTAT
Source organism: Camelus dromedarius (assembly GCF_036321535.1). Classification (NCBI taxonomy): domain Eukaryota; kingdom Metazoa; phylum Chordata; class Mammalia; order Artiodactyla; family Camelidae; genus Camelus; species Camelus dromedarius. The sequence goes on along the minus strand of NC_087441.1, from coordinate 13,191,016 downwards.
ACATGAACATACATATATTCATTTTCACATTGTTTTCTCTGTGAGCTACCATAAGAGCTTGTGTATATTTCCCTGTGCCATACAGTATAATCTTGTTTATCTCAGTTGCTAGGACTTTTAAATTTCCTTTGCCAGATTGTCCTTCCCACCAAAATGCTTTGGCATACAACTAGTTCCTTTTTTTTTTTTTAAAAAAGCTCCTCCATGAGTGCCCCTACCCCAAACCTATGCCTTTTGTTCAGATCTTCAGTAATGTTTATCAGTTGGCTCACACAATTGTGGCGTGTGGAAAATCTGAAATTTGTGGGGCAGGCCAGCAGGCTGGAAACTCAGGCAGGAGTCAATGCTGCTGTCTTTAGGCAGAATTTCTTCTCCAGGAAACCTCAGTTTTTGCTCTTATGGTCTTCAACTGATTAAATGAGACCCACCCACATTATGGAAAACAGCTACATGCTAACCATATCTACAGAATACCCTCACAGAAACACCTAGATTAGTGTTAGATTCAATAACTGGGTACTACAGCCTAGCTGGGTTGATCTGTAAAACTAACCATTGCAGTGACCAAGACAGAACAGTGCCCTGAGTAGGAAACCCCCTCAAGATAGTTCAGTGAGGAGACTGGAACAGGAAGGGGCGTGGCTGGAGCACTTGCCCTGATGTGGTCATGGGGAGTTGACATTGGAGCTGAGATGTGGAGAGGTAAGGAAGAAAGGATGGAACCAGCTATGCCAAGAATTTGCGTTTGTACCAATTCCCTGATGATACTGATGTAGCTGTCCTGAAGGCTCTACTTTGGGAACCGTGGGGTTTACAGGTATGCTTCTTGTTTTATGCAGTTAACCCTGGGAGGGCCTCTTACCTTCCCAGAGTGATCATTTTTCCTCAAAATGCCTTCCTCGCATGCCCTGAGAGGCTGAGAGTTTTGTTGAGAAGGTGGAATCTCAAGAGGGAAGCTCTGAAAGCTCCTGGGACAAAGGGCTGCTGTAGGTAAGGACTGGGCTGTCTTGGAGAAGACACGAAACACAAATTCTGTCCATTTTTAATGAGTTGTAACACTGTGATTTTAGGTTATCCCTCTGGGCCAGCCACTTAACCCTTCAATTCCCAGTCTATACAAAGTGGCTATTCCGGATAAGCAAGTCTGAAACGCATTGTGGTGACACGCGGTGTAATGAGATCTGTTGGGAGCTGTGATTCAAGCACTTTGTTAGCAAATGGTGTGTTATGCTCTGTGCAAAGAAGGGGTTATTCCCGTATTAACGTCCTTTTAACTTCCAAGTTTTCTTACATAGGAGGAAAACCTTGGTGCAGCAGGGATCGCAGAGAACCAGGGACTGGGCAGAGGAACGTTCAGGCTTTGGTGGGCCTTGCCCTTCATGTGAGTGGGCAATGGGGGAACGACGGCGGCTCGTTAACCTACGTGATCTCTAAGATCCTGTCCAGCCCTCCCATCCTGGCTTGTCCTTACCGTGGTATTCCTGACTTTGACATAATTTTATCATTAAAGTCATCAGGCTGGTCCAGGACACAGCCACAGAGAAGTGGCTGGGAGTGGTCTGTTTCTGAGAGACTTCTCCTCAGTCTGGTGGGGCCGGGACTAACCTGCAAAGTCAAATGTTCTTTGCAAACCCTGTGTGCCCAACACTCCCCTTTACCCTCCAGCAAGAGGCTGCCTTTCGTGCCCTTGACACGGTTCCACGTGAGCTGCAGGGCGGGGAGCTGTGCTGGAGGGCGGCGGGCCTAAGAGCTGGAGACCTGGCGGAGTCTGGTGCTTCTTTAACTGAATACACCCTTTCTTCATTTCATCCTCGTTGGACTTGATTTAGAGAGTAGTTAATGAAAGAACATGCCCATTTTCTCTCAATTTTGTATTTTTAAACTCCACCACCAACAAACAACCATTTGTATACACAAATATTGCCGAAGGAGACAGTTGGCTTTTGACAAGGGATAAACCTCTTTATGCAAGGGTGTAAACTGAAACTCTTAGAGTGCCTTTTGTTGACTTGTTTTCAAAATCTGTAATTTGACAAATGAACAGTTGTTAAGACATCTTATTCTGTAGGCATCAAGTGTGTCCTTGAAAAGAAATAGCAGATATGTTGAGTTTCCTGGATTGGCAAATTTCACTCCAATTAGTCTCAATGGTCAGTATGGAATCCACTTTTTGTGTTTATTACAGTAGTTGGGGGAAGGGTGCATGAGAAGCTTGAACTTTTTAAAGGAAGATAAATGTGACCATTATGCTGAAATGCAGGTTTCAAGGAATATAAAGAGAGAGTATTCACTGTATCTTTAAATTTATTCTGTGGGGCCATTTACCTGGATGAAATGTGAAGTAAATCTTAAGACTTTCTGGTCACTTCCACGTAATAAGGGGCCTCTAATTACTAATGAATTTAACCAGTCCAATGTAAATAGAAAACCGTGTGAATTTTATTTACTATCACATCTCTTCCCTTTTCCCAGTTCTGGCCTCAAACAAGCTTGCTACCTGCAATGGGATTGAAGGCAGCTGGTCTCTTTTTCCTTCCTCACATTTATATATCTTTGTACATCTTTCCAGTTGAATTTCTGATCCCTGTAGGGTTGAAATGGGTGAGTCTGGAGCAGAGAAAAGAGGCAGGAAATACTGTGGTGAGACAGTGAGACAGCGGGTGTCAGGAGCTATTCGAGGGCTCTTCTGATACCATCCCCTGTACCCCATCTCTGGAGATCTCTCACTTCTGGATTCCTCCGTGCAGGTAAGATCACATCCTCTGGTTGGTTACACAGAGTTCAGCCTTGGGAATCAGCGATGCTCTTGTTACTGAGATCACCTGTCCACTTCAGGGATTTCTCTGGGGCTATGTCCAAATGGAACCTGCATTGGTTCTCTCTTGCATGTGGCCCATCTTAGCTTCATCCTTTGCCTCCACAAACTTTGGGAGCACAGCCCAACCCCACACAGCCATCTTTTCTTGCCTGCCATCAGAGGAGTGGGTCAAGTTCTCTTTTCCTTAAAATTTCCAGGTGGATCAGACCCATGGGGCCATGTGTCTGCCAGTTCTCAGCAGATACTTATCAAATCTGAAAATGTGTTGAGGCCGCTTGCTTGGGGCTTTGGATGAAGGGGGTATGTTCTGCCTCTTCCATCCGAGGTGGAGGGGGGTGCACAGTGAACAACTTTCTCCCCAAATCCTCCAATTTCCTGACTCCTGATCCTTTTAAACTCTTGATGTGTGAGAGGGAAGAATAAAATGCCTCTTACTCTTTTTCTTTTTCCAGACACTGCTTGGTGACTGAGACTTCCCTTTGGATTGTGCCATCTAATATTTAGGGATCTCAGCCCAGCACTGGGAACAAACAGCTCCATGTTAATATTCTGTTTGTAGATATCTGCATACATTTGACCAAATAAACATGGCTCAGCTTTTTCTAACCTATTGACCATCAACTCACTTACTTCAGTTAATAAAAAGCCTGAAATAATAAGGCCGGTCTTTCCACCACCAGGAGCCTCCATCATGTCATCCTGAATTGATTTCCGAACTTAGTGTCCACCTTCAAGGAATTTCTAAGATTGTTTGGCAAATTGATCTTATACTTGACGTTTTAGGACATGACTAAAAGACTGGGTGGCATTGGAGATCATGAGATTTCCCCAAAGTACCTGTAATAATAAATGTTATTAATGATCATGAGGATTTATGGTAATTGAGCAGGACGGTTGTTTCTGGTTGTACCTCTTGACTTTTTGTCAGCTGCGTGGTGGATCTGTGGTCCTGAGGGTCATTAAGAGAAGTCCGTGGTGAACTGAGCTGGGAGTCAAGGGTCTCAGAGGTGACTCAGGGTAACTACCGCAAAGAGCCTATCTTGAACTGCAAGGCAGGGTGGGGACGCTCAGAGACTCAGGGATTTTCGGGCATCTGCCAATCCGAACATCTCATTTCATCTTAGACTTCTTGAGACATAAATATTGTTCCATATTTCAGACAGTAATAAACACCTGGTAAATGTAATATGACTCAAAACAACAGGCAAAACATCAAAAAAAAAAAAACTTTTATTAAAGGAAGCCAGACAATATGTTGGAGTAATTTAATTCAGTAATTCACTCATTTATTCATTCATTCTCTTCCAGTATATTTAATGAGCACCAAATTTGTTCCACTAGGGACCCACAAGCTTCTCAAAATCTAGTAAGAAACACAACACAAAAACAATACGTATAATTCAAAGTGACAAATCTAATAGCAAGTTGCCGACCTACTCCCCATGAAGAGGTAAATCTACTTGGTGCAGTTGTTAATTTCAGATGCATGATCCTTATAAGATAAAAACAGGTTTAAAAATATCAGGGGGATAGGATGTTGTCTTTCATGCAAGGCTATTTAATTTTCTCTTAATTGATTTCTAAAAATCTGGAATAGAATATTTTTGACTGAGGAAAGGAGTCTTATATCAAACCTCCTTTGATGTCTATGCAATGGATCAGAAAGCTTATAAATACATAGGATTTCCTACTAATATAAAAACAACTATTTGGCTTCTTTTGCAAAAATGAAAAATGAGTCCTAAATATAAGACCTCTTTTTTTCCATTAAAAATACATTGGAGGTCACAATCATTGTTTTCATGTCTCTGTTGGGACCCACATTCTCCACATTCAGTGGTTGTATTTATTGACAGGACGTAAATAACAAGACTAAAAGATAGGGTTAAAAAATTGGGTGATTTGTACATAAAGGGATTCCAAATTGGACTGTAGACACGTTTACCATTTGATTCCCAAGCATTTTAGCTGTATATCAAATCATCTTAATACCTGATATTTGACAGTGCTTCAAAATTCTTATTTTTATGAAAGCTGTGGTCCTTTTCCTGAAATGACAGCCAAGATTTTGTTAACAATCTACCACTTATTTACAGAGGTTTAAAAATCTGATGCTGGATATTTATTTGTCCTATGTAGTGCCTCAGTGGAAGCAATAAAATGTGGTTTGCAGCAATGGGCCTGAAAACATTGTAAAATAGTTAAAACTGGCATTTCAACAATTCATTCCCCAAACACACTGTATTCATAAGTGAGTGTCTGTTTTTCAAGTAGACATAGCTTGCTTCTGGTGTTAAGGTTCTATTCCACACCTAAGGTGCTACTATGCATAGTTATTTCTTATCCCCAGGGAAACAGTCCTGATTTGCACCCAATTTCAATGATGTTGTGTTAAGCAAACTGTCATTTTGGAATGGTAATAAGCAAGCCTTCGATAACAGCTCTTTATTTCATCTAAAACCTTCTGGCACCACAGCCATGGCTTTTATCACACTTTCTATGAACTTTAATGCATTATTAGCTTGTGCTTCTGGTGCCCCTGTAATTGTTCACTACTGGGAAAATAATGGTGGCAACTGGCAAGAAGAGCATGTATTCTTACATCATTGTGTTTACTCTTTGTAACAGCCCTTTGAGGTTGGGACTGTCCCAACTTCATAGATCTCAAGACTTTAATTTGTCCAAATTTACCCCACCTCTGATTGGTCAAGCTAGGATTTAAACTAAAACATGTGAAAAGATGCTCAGTCTCACTCATAGTGAAAAGTGTGAATTAAAACTGCATGGAGATACTATTTTGAGTAACATGAAATAGTTCAAAGAGCCACCATATTTGTGAGGATGTAGGAACTCAAACTGTACAGCCACTAGAGAGGGCATTTTGGCAACATCTATTAAAATTAATGTTGTACATATTAATCCTATGAGAACTGACTTATGCACAAGGTTACTAATTGTAGGATTGTTGATAATTGAAGAATGTTGGGGACAAACTTAATTGCTATGAATGGGGAACTGGCAAAATAAATTGTGGCTCTTCCACGCAATGAATACTACACAGTCACAAAAAATGAGGGAGCTGTTTATGTAGCAAAACAGAAAGTTATCCAAGATATATTGTTAGGGAAAACAAGAAACATGGCACAAAACAGGGTACATGTCATTACTATTTTTAAAAAATGATGTGGAAGAGTATGTGTGTGCATGTGTGTGTGTATGTGTTTATACATGTGTGTGTGTTTTATATGCATGGAAAATTTTGGGGCAGAAAATTAAAAATTGGTAACACCTGTTGCCTTTAGAAAGGGGAAATTGGTGAGTGGCAGGCAGAGGTGGGAGGAGATTCTCTCAATATGGCTTTGAAAATATATTTTGAAGATTAAAACACAAACTTCATTATATACTTAAAAATAAATGAAATACAAATTTTATTTTATTTTATTTTTTTAATTTTATTGAGTTATAGTCAGTTTACAATGTTGTGTCAATTTCTGGTGTACAGGACGATTTTTCAGTCATACATGAATATACATATATTCATTTTCATATTCTTTTTCACTGTGCGCTACCACAAGATCTTGTATATATTTCTCTGTGTTACACAGTATACACTTGTTTATCTATTCTGTAGATACCTGTTAGTATCTATAAATTTCTAACTCCCAGTCTGTCCGTTCCCACTCCCTTCCCCCCGGCAACCACAAGTTTGTATTCTATGTGAAATACAAATGTTAAATGAAATAATATTTTTAAAGCACATGACAGATGCTCCATGAACAGCCATCAGGATTTACCTTAGGCTTCTGGTGAGGTTTAGAGATGACAATAAAGAAGTCATCTCTAGAGAAAGGATGTTTTGGGATTTTTGGTTGTTGTCAAACCAACCCGAAAGAAAAGTCTCCAAAACTGATGATCCTGCTCGTCCTGCACTAGTTCAGAGTGCACAGAAAGAATCCTCGCCACCAACCCAGTTAACAGAAAGGTTGAGGCAGCCTGGTTTCCTGTGCCGACCTCTCCTTCCCACATATAGACTGGGGTAGCAGATGGTGAAACTGTCAAGAACGAACACAATGCTATTACAGTCATTGTGAGCAAAATGCAGCCTCAGAGTCATGAGGCTCTGGTTGAGTTTCTTCAGAAACTCCTTTAAACAATGTGAAGAATGTGGAACTGGAGTTGCAACTGACCAGTCAACAAATGCTGGATTACCCCAAATGGTAAGTGGGTCTGGTGGCCAGAGATGGAAAAGTATGTTAAGTATAGAGTGAAGGGTGAATTTGGGCTGATTGGGAAACATTCACTTGAATGAATGCAGCATTTATTTTCAAGAATAAGCATGTCCGGATTCAAGAGCAAGAGCTATATTTAGTGCAGCGTTTCTTACACCCATTCTGAAAAAGCTAAATTATCACGTCAGAAAGAGGCAAAGATCACATTTTGCATGAGAGGAAAGCCAGTGGGACTGGGACTATTAGACTTCAGCTTCTGACATTTTACACAAGTGCTCAGAAAATGGATTTATTGCTTTTCATGTTCTTCTGTCTCTAGCATGACGATGTAGCAAGGGAGTAAAGCTGAGGTCTCACCTAAGCAGTCTCACCTTCAGTTTTCCTTTGGGAAGATCATTAGCCCCTCTGATTTTGCTGCTATGGGACATATCCTATGAAAGCCGTAACTTTGCCCCCAGGCATTGCTTGAGCTTATTTATTATAGATTATTTATTGCTTATGCATGCACAAAGAGTGTCCAGGTGAGAGTAAGGACACATCCTTACTGAGATGTGAAGAAAATTCACTCAGGCACTCTCGGGGTCAACCAAGAGATTGTTGGATACTGCTCCTTCCCATTTGGAATTTTCAAACCTCCTGAGAAAGAAAAACATAGGATATTCTTTACATACAGATGCCTCCTCCCAGGCCCTATGTTTTCCCTTTCAGGCTTTTGCAGTTCTACAAGTAGAGATTTCCTTAGTTCAATAAGATTTCCCTATTAAAAAAAAAAATCAAATACCTGCTTGAGAGGTGAGAATGGAAATTAGTTCAATTAGAGATGTTCCTATAAATTGCAGGCTGAAATTAAGACTTTGGACAAGCTATATTGATGGGATGGGGTTTGGGAGGGTGGGCAGTTGTACAGCTTGAACCCTAGGTACCCCACCAAAATTGAAGCCCAAGAAAACTGTGTTGAGGAAGGGGTGTTGTGACCTGACCAGCACTGTTGAAAGGGGAGGCAAGGGAGCTGAGGACACACATGTGAGAGAGAACACAGTGGTTGGGCAGGCATGTTTTTCTGAGGTGAGTTCAGATGAGAATTCTGGGTCTCAGTAGGGGTGGCCTGTGAGGACCTCAGAGAAGAGGCAGGCTCGAAAGTCGATAAGGAGTAAGTAGAGATATTTTAAGGACAGAAAATTGAGACGACCGGCAGGGTGGAGATAAGGGGGGTGGGGGTGGGAATTATAATCTGTACATTTTAGCCATTCATTAGCATTTGGCATAAAAGTTTGTGGAGTGTTTTCTCTTTGTATTTATGGTCCAGAAAGTTGCTGGCAAATATCATGAAAAGTAATGTCTTTATTTGAGAATCAACCAAAAGTTTGCCACTATATTCTCCTGAATCTTTGAGTGTTTCCAGTATTGTTCCCAATTATCTTTCCAGTTCTTATGAGAAGTTATAGTTTTTAGGATGGCTAGCACTTTTGGATCACAATATAGGTTCCTTGATGAGTAGGATAGCAAAGTGGAAAGGTACTCTAATGTCTTTCAAATTAGATTCACTTGGAAATTGAAATGTGTCAAATACAGTGAAGCAATTATTTTGTGGTTAAAGATAATATATTTGTAAGTTTGTACAATTTAGAAGGTACAGGAAGGGTACAAATTTTTCTTTAGATAAAAAGTTTTATTCAAATGATATAGACCAAAGGGTCAGACCTTAATGAACTCTCTTCCAGGAGTAATGCATAAGAATTCATTTCTTCATGTCTCATAAGGCAAGTCATTTCTCTGAACACAAATTGTTTCAATATTTTAAAGTCATGTTCCCTAACCCTTCTTCCCATTTCTTTACCAGTGATTTGAGAAAGTGAAAGCAGTCTTGCTGTGTTTACCAGAGTTGGGAAATTTTAAGACTCTTAGAATAGTCCATTGAGCCACTATGATTATGTCTTGATTTCATCACGCTGACCATGGGCCACACTAAAAGAAGGAAGAATGCAGTATCAACATGGAGAGAATGGGGGTGGGGTAGGTAGGATGGTGTACCCTAAATCTGGAGACCAGAATCTAGTCCAGTTCCTCTGGACTAGACATTGAGCAAGTAGGACCGCTGGCGAATCTCTTTTGCCTCTCTGGGCCTCAGTTTCTTTATAGATACAATTAGCAGACTGGGATTGACAACCCGTGAAGGGGCCATTAACTCTAATTCTAATTCTAATTCTGTGGTACTAAATCTGAGTTGTTCTAGAAAACATGAATCTGATTCCAAATTCTCCTCTAAGCTCTGGTTCTGAGTTCTAGCCATTATATTCACTCCTCTTGAATTAAGTTATTGAGAAATTCAGTTAACAATGCAAATGTGATACCTGGGAGGGGTTTAATCATTCATTATTCAAATAGTATTTATTGAGGCCAGCTATTCATCAGGCATTGTACTAAGCAATGGACTCATGACTTGGAAAAAGACAGTCCCTGTGTGTCTTTTAAAAATTTATAGATCAGTGGGAGGATACAGAGAAATATGCAAGAAATTTCAACACAGTGATAAGAACTATAACCAGGGATTTTTAGGGAGCTATGGGCATTCATAGGACAGGCACCCAATAAAAAATCAAGAATATTGAGGAACGCTTCCTGGTGGCTGTGATGTCTCAAAGGAGACTTAAAAGGATGGGTAGGAGTAAGTCAGGTGAAGAAAGATGGGAGGAAGGTTCCAGGCAAAGTGAATTGAAAGTATGAATATTTAGATTCAGGCAGAGTCCACAGAGTTTGAGGAACTTGAAAGCAATTCAATATGGTGGGAGCACAGTACCCGTGAGAGACTGTGCGGGAACTCTGGGGAAAAGAGAATGATAAGTCGACTCCTTTTACTCTTGAGATGGATTGCTCTTCCCACAGTATGGAGAATGGATAGTGAAGGAAAAAGGCTGGAGGCCCATCTTGGGAGAGAAGATAGTGGCTTGAAAAAAATAACGATGATGAGAAAGGGTGTGGACTCAAAATAGATCAAGGAGACAGAAACACAGATTTGTGAGAGGTCAAATATAGGGAGTGAGAAAGAAGGTCAAGGCCGAAGACTGGATTTTTTTTGGCTTGCCCAATTACATGAATGGCAATGTGATTTACTGAGACAGGAAACAGGGATGAACAGGTCTGGGGAAAAGATACGTGAATTTTGGACAAGTTGAGTTTCAAACGGCTAGTGCATAGTAGGTGCTCAATAAGTATGTATTGAGTGAATGAACAGGCAAGTAAAAAACTAAGAGGTATCAGCCAGCAAGGCGACCTCAACTGGAGATTTCTATTTTTAAGTCTTCAGTGGACACATGAAACTTAGGACCCTGGGAGTGGTTGAGATCATCCAGAGGAAGATGTGTAGAGGGGACAAAAGGGCCTAGGGGCTGAACCCAGAGGACCACCAGCACCTGAGGGCAGACTTAGGCAGAGATGCTCTCGGATGAGACTGAGTAGAAGGGGCCACTAAAATAGGACCAGTTCTAGACCTCTAGAAGCATGCTCTTTGAGGGCAGGGATATTAGTTGTTTGTTTATGGACAGTCCTAATCCAGTAGGACTGTGGCCTTATGAGAGCGAGCTTACCCCACCATGTGAGAACACAGGGGGAAGGCTGCTGTCTGAAAGCTGGAAAGTGAGTCCTCAGTAGAACTTGGCCAAGCTGGCACCCTGATCTTAGATTTCCAGCCTCCAGACCTGAGTGAAAATATATTTCTGTTGTTTAAGCTACTCACTCTAAGGTATTTTGTTATGGCATCCTGAGAAGACTAAGACAGGCCGCAACACTTAGAAATGGTCCTAGTAAATAGTAGGTAATCAGTATTTTTTTGAGTGAATTGAATAAATGCGTTATTCCTTGGCATGTTCATAAATACATCAGTTCCTTGTGACAGTAGGATTGTACCTGAGGGGGCTGGGAGAGGGAAGAGCACCGGCTGGCATAGGGGTCCTGGGTGCTTACGGAGCCCGTTATCCAGATGAGTGTGGCAGCAAAACAGGAAGACCTGAAAAGCCTCAAAATGCACATATCTCCTTTTTTTTTTTTTTAACCACTTGTCTAAGGCTGGTTCTGAAATTGGGCCAGGTTCTTGGTTGATTACTAGGTGTGTGTGCATACGTGTCTGTGTGTGTGTGTAAAGGCCACCCTCAACAGTTGAGAGTATTATTTGAATTTAGGCACAATCTGGGTACTGCTCTCTGCAGAGAAATAATACTCGAAGCTGGCAATGAGATTCCTCAAGTAAACAACAGATAAAGAAAGGGAGAGGGACACACTGTAATAATAATTGGAATAATTGGAATTCTGTTATCACTGGTGTCACTTATAGAGAAAGGACTTTCTAAATGGTTTTATGCCACATGCATTGCATACATGAAATTACATTTAAAAAGTCTCTTAAAAATGTACGATGAAAGTTACTAAATTCTATTAAGCTGGTGAACTAAATCTGAATCACTCTTTAATTCCCAATAAAGAGTAGCCCTTCTGCCCAACAATCCAAAATCCAAATGATCTCCATCAGGTTCCAGGGAGACAGAAAATGGCATCTGAGGTCCTGGGTTTTACAAGAGTAAGGACCATGGGTTTGATTCTTGGCTTACAAATCATTAAAAAAAAGTTATTTATTTTGCAGTGGCAGTGGGAAGAAAAGGCTATTTAAGAACATGCTGAAGAATCCTGGTTTCATCTGGCTTCCCGTCAACTGTATCTTTGCAGGCTTATGTAACATTGGATCATGTAAAACCTGTTAGAATTAAAAAGGTCCCTGAATAGAGTGTTAGTAAAATTCTGTGGACTTGAGGGAGCTGATCCCAGGAAGAGGTGTCTGACTGCAAGAAGGATAGTGCTGTACTTAGGTCGCCCGACAGCACTGTGTGCCCAGAAGCAGACTGTTATGCCTTTGGTTGCAAATGGGGTATATTATGTGCTCCAATTTATAAGAGATCATGGTCTACATTCTGGGCCAGGAGGCAAAATAAATCTATGTTGATAGAAAGCGGACCGATGGTTGCCTATGGGGTTAGGGGTTGGCTAGAACAAGGCAAGAAGGGAACTTTCTTGAGGGATGGAAATACTCTATGACTTCATTGAGATGGTTGTCACATGGGCATATCCAAACTCGTCAGATTGTCCACATGAGATATGTGCATTCCACTGCGTAGAAATTTTACCTCAGAAGACGGAAAATATCTAAGGTCAGTTGCAAAAAGTCTAGGAGTTAATCAAAATGCCTTAAAACAAATGGTATGATCCATTTTTAAAATAAGCAGAAATCCTTCATTTTTAAAAGGAAATTCTTCATTTTTCTTCTGTGAAAATAGGTGGTGTCAAATAAATGTGCAAAGACAAATTCCCAAACAGAGCATTTATAATCAAAATAGAAGTCAGCTTGGACATAACTGGCCCTCCGTGTCTCAGACTGAAGGACTCATTTCTAGTATTGTAAGTTATTTTGGAAATATTTCCACATTTATTTGCTTTTGTGTTTCTGCTGGAGGAATAATGTTTTTGTAAATGTAAAAGCTTTTAATGGAGCTAGAGAAGCAACTATGTTTGGCCATAGTATTATCTGGTTACAAACGAAAAATTCAGAGCTCTCTTGTGAATCATGCTGCCAAGAATTGCAGGCTTAATCTGACTCAAGATTGTATGAATTTGAATTTTGGCTTTATGGCCTTAGCCAGGATGAGGATACAGAGATAATTGTTTAGCAAAAACAGTTTGAAAATGGTAGAACATTACATGGGAAGTTAGCTTTTAGGGATGACTATTCAGCTAGATATAATATTATTTTAGCCTTTTAAATATCTGGATTAGTAAATTAGCCAATATTTGATGACCTAATATGATCAGGCACAGTGCTAGGCACTCAGAAATCTCCCAAGTAGCTCTATGCAGACCCTGTCCTCAAGGAACTTCTGAGCAGGATGAGGGGCTAAAAATATATATATCATATATAAAAATATATATATATACATTCAAGAATGTAATAAGCAGGGGAGGATATAGCTCAAGTAATAGAGTGCATGCCTAGCATGCACAAGGTCCTGAGTTCAATCCCCAGTACCTCCTCTAAAAATGAATAAATAAATGACCCTAAGTACCCACCCCCCGAAAAAAAGAATGTAATAAATGCACCTGAAATACCACTGGAGTTCAGAGGAGAGAAAAATTACCTTTGAACAAGGAGTAAAGGAAGGTGTTATTGACATGGTAGCATTTGGGCTGGACTTTAAAAAAGGCTTTCCCTGACAAGCCAGCAAAGTGAGGGGTGGGTGTGGTAGGCAGAGAGAATGTCATCAGGAAAGCTTGGGATGCTTGGAGGGTCAAGTTCTTTTTTTTTTTTTTTTGGCTAAAGCCTAGGCTACACATTGGGGGGGGGGGACGGTGAGATACACTAGACAGGATAGCTGTGGGAAGAGAGGAAGGCCTGCATTCGGGAGGAAGCTATGACCTGGGTGAATGGTGGAGCCAGCCAGGTCATGAGAAAATGGAGCTCAAAGCTGTAAAAACCAAGGAAATAAAAGGCAGCAGGATCTGGGGAGGGAGGGTAGGAGGAAAGAGGCAGACATCCCTAGGAAACTCTTAAACAGGTAAGGTAATGAGGGGGTGAAGGCGGGCCATAGAAGTGTCAGGGAAGAAATCACAACGCTAGAATGCTCAGGAATATGCGAGGTGAGGGAAAGAAAGCCCTTAGAGAAGACCATGAGACTTTAGTCTGGGCGACTGGAGGGGCAGTAATGCTGTTATGGACTGGGGATTGACAGGAGTACCATTTTGGGGACAACAGTCATGTATATTTTGAACAAGCCAGCTATGCCCAGGAGAGTGCTGGAAAGGTGGGTCTGGAGAGGAACTCAGTGGTGGAGCTAGAGAACAGACTTGACCCTAATTCACCTGCAAGGGCCAGGAAGTCATGGAGAGGGGGATGAGCCTGTGCAGTAAGTGAGTGTAGACACGTAAGAGGAGGGAGCTGGAAGCTGGGTTGGCCAGAAGCACTAGAAGAAAATTAGCAAGGTGCAGTATCCTTTCCCACCCACTATCATCAACCCCGGGGGGATGAATCTTATCAGGGAGAGGAAGGAGAATGCTGGAAAGAGAATGTTCAGGAAAACTGCCCGTATTGGACACTTTGGGCTCACTTTGATAGTTAGCTGCAGAATAATTGAAGTCTATGAAGAGATTAGGCAGCTTCTTGTCCTTCCTATGTTCAAGGAGAATATTTGCAGAGTCCCCTTCCTCTCTCCTTCTCTTCCTTCTTTCTTTTTTCCTCTCCTTCTTTCCCCATTCCTTCCTTCTCCATCCCTTCCTGGCACATTCTTACTTGATTTTGCACTGGCCTATCTAGTGCATGGGTGGCCCTGGCGAGGAGTCAGGATTCACCACCATCACCAACAAAGGATTCTGTGCTCCACTACTGCAATATTTGGGGTCGTTCAAAGCACATAATATATATCTGCATTATGACATCATTAACATTTTTGTAACTTTTTTTTAAAAATAAGTTTTTACTTCTTTCTCTGTACTGGTCTCAAAAGCCACTCAAAAATCTCTTAGTAACTGCATAGGGTCCCAAGGCCAAAGACTGGCCACTCCTGGCATTGTGATTAGAGTCATTTAATACCCAAGGAAGTGACTAATGTCTGGCAACAAAGGCTCCACTAGGCATCACATGTGCTGAGACACTGGGTGAGGCACACTTAGGAGCACCTTATTATGCTGTATTAATACCATGGTCAAGAGAAAAGTTGAGACCCTGGTAGAGCCATGTGGGCACCAGTGGGAAAGGAGGGACCACCCCGATGAGCAGTGCCTGTACAACCAGAAAGCCAAAATTCAGTTTCAAACAAAGGTACTCACCTTTGTCTTATCTTCATACTTCGGGCTTTTAATACTATCTCTTTTTTCATGTTTACAGAAAGCAGTCAACTGAGCTATTCGTGGAAAGGTTTGTGGGTTTGGTTAACGAGGTGGAGGACTATTACGTTTCAGTTGGAAACACATCCCTAGAATGCCAAAACATTTATTCCAAAGTCTGGTTTCCTGGTGCAATCGGTGGCGCGGCAACAGTGTGTCTGTTCAGAGACTGGGGGCTGGGGCCAGCAAGGCATCGGATCCAAGTGTATCCCAGAAGGCTTTTATTGTTAAATTATATTCTTCAGGAAAAACCGCCCATGTCACATTTTGTAAACTTGATATCCACACACTTTTGACTGGCATTCTATTTTAGCTGTAAGCCTATGATTTACAGCAAGCCTGTTTTACCCTCTTGCTTCGGATGGGAGCAGGAAACAGAAGAGCACTTTCTAGGCTCCAAGGATAACGGGCAAAAGGGCTGGAGTTTTGCTTCTCCCCAGTCATGCTGACTTGAGGGTGCCCCCCTGCTCCCCACGAGCAGAGAGTAAGCTTGTCTTCACTCCCCACTGCCATTCGTCCAGCTCTGTGCAGTAGCCCGGCTGCTGTGTCTGCCGGGAGGGGCTGCCAAGTGCCCTGCCTACTGGCTGCTTCCCGATTCCCTGCCATTCCACATACAAACACATCCCCACACGCTCTGCCTTGCTCACACACGGAGCCACAGGCACATGTGAGCACATTTTCCCTTTCCTTCTCACTGTCTCAGCCCTTGACTTCTACAAGCCCATGGAACATTTCTGGAAAGACGCTCTTGATCCAGCAGGGTAGGACTGTTTTGATTTCTCTTTGAAGCTTTAGCATTTTGAGAAAGCAACTTACCTTTCTGGCCAGTGTCTGTATCCTAGCAGGGAGATGAGGATTTGCTGTTTTCCATGGGTTTGTGTGTGCATCCCCTTCTGCTTTCAGGACTTGTAGGGTTCTCTGTGTAATTTACATATAATTCAGCAGGTTCAGATTTTTAAGAGCCCTCTGAAGTGCTTTTGCATGGGTTTAAAAGAGACATTCGAAAATTGAAAGTGTGATTTACGGAAACGAAGTCATCTGTAAAAAAATTGCTTTGGAAAGTAATGGTTGCTGGCCATAAAGAGAAATATCTGTGATTCACTTAATGTGTTTTTAACCCTTTCTTTGCTTACAATCTTTAGTTATTGATGCTGAGCTCAATTTTGGCTTCCTAGCAAATCAGCTACATCTGCATATTGTCCCCAGATGATCTGTCTGTTCTTGTAAGAATTAGGTAAAATATGTACTTATTAGTATAAAGATGTCCCCAAATATTACTATCAGTAACAGCATCCTTGGCATTTATATATGACACAAACATTTTGTCAGGTATTCTGTCAGGTGCTGGGGATAGCAATTAAGGCAAAGTATCAGATAGTCCTATCAGAGTTCATTAGGCTGGAGCAAAGGAAGTTTATTAGAAAGTATAAACTATTCAAGATTATAGTGCACAATATATTTACCATATCTTTAAAATATATACTTATATATACATTATATATTATTTATGCTATTATAGGTTATATATAATGCACTTGTCTTTGTTTAGCTTTTAATTCAGTTCAAAACTTTTTTTCTATTCCTTTTACAATCTGGATATTTGCTGCTGCATATCCTAGTCCAAGGGAACCAAGAAGGTCCAATAGTAGAAGAAAAGAACAGAAATATATCACTGCACTTAAAATTTTGTTGGTTAGATCAGAGGTGTAACATAGTTGCCAAAGATTTGATTAATAACCTGAGGTTATGCTTTTTATGGAAAGGTCACATTTCATATTCAGTTTTCTGAAGCTTTGGTTGCATAATCTGTGGAAGGCATGAACACCCATGCCCACCTAACGGAAGATTTTTGTAAATGGTCATTCACATTAGAATTCCTAATGGGAGCAAGTACAGAACTGCGGTCCAGCACAGACAGACAAGTCAGGCTGGGAGAATCTCGGAAGGTCCTGGCTGGAGGGGACCACTTGGGGAGAATTTTGCAGATGGGGAAAACTGAGGTCGGGCAGCATTCTCCTGATTGCAAACCGCTGCTCTTCCTATATGCACACCTTGAATCTCCGCCCCTTTCCCCCCAGATGCCGCCTATCAGTCCCTGCAGCTGCTAAATATAGCTGTCTGCATATGCAACCGCACACCCCATTCTATCTGCCATATCTCAGTTACAGAGTGGTCCTCCCCAGGGTCATTCTATGTACACACTACATATTTCCAGCCAACGAGGAGAGTGAATCGAACAGTGAGAGAGACAAACAGAGATAGACTGGAGCCTGGCACGGGGCACATAAGGTAGCACGTTAGAAAAAGCTGGCCCCTGGATTAGTCTTCCGAGTTTGTTTTAAGCCCCGGCTTCTCCGGGCCACCTTTAGGGGATCCCTCTGCGCTCCCGCCCTCCTGCAGTGAAATTCAGCCTCTATCCAGCAGCAACAAGTAAAGTAAAGTTCAGGGAAGCTGCTCTTTGGGATCGCTCCAAAACGAGCTGCGCCTGGAGTGATGTTTAAGCCAACGTCAGGGCAAGGCAACAGCCCCTGGCCGGCTTCCAGCACCTTTGTGATGCATATGAGCTCGGGAGACCGGTACTTAAAGTTGGAGACCCGAGCCCGGGAGTTGGCGGAGCGCGCTCGCGCCGCGCTGCACTTGCTCGGGTCCCGCCGCCCGGCTCCACGGGACGGCCCGGCTCCCGGGGCAGGGCCAGAGCTCGCGTCGCGGCGGGACATGCGCTGCGCCGCCTCTAACCGCGGGCTGTGCTCTTCTTCCAGGTGGCCGGTCGGCTGCTGAGCCCTCTGCCGCGGGGGGAGACAGTTTGCGCCTTGCCCGCGGCCACTGACCATGACCATGACCCTACACACCAAAGCGTCGGGAATGGCCCTGCTGCACCAGATCCAAGCGAACGAGCTGGAGTCCCTGAACCACCCGCAGCTCAAGATCCCCCTGGAGCGGCCCCTGGGCGAGGTGTACGTGGACAGCGGCAAGCCCGCCGTGTATAACTACCCCGAGGGCGCCGCGTACGACTTCAACGCCGCGGCCGCCGCCTCCGCGCCCGTCTACGGCCAGTCGGGCCTCGCCTACGGGCCCGGGTCCGAGGCGGCGGCGTTCGGCGCCAACAGCCTGGGGGGCTTCCCGCAGCTCAACAGCGTGTCTCCGAGCCCGCTGGTGCTGCTGCACCCGCCGCCGCAGCTCTCGCCCTTCCTGCACCCCCACGGCCAACAGGTGCCCTATTACTTGGAGAACGAGCCGAGCGGTTATGCGGTGCGCGAGGCCGGCCCTCCCGCGTTCTACAGGTACCCGCGCCGCCCGCCGCGCCACGTCGGGGTGGCCGCCGCGCGTCCGGCGGCGGGAGGGAGCGGGGGGCGAGGGGCCGCGCCGCCGGGAGCTCGCGGGGCCCGCAGGCCGCGGGGCTGGGCCCCCGGCCGCCCGGCAGCCCGGCCGCCCGCCCGCGCCGCGGACACGCGACCCGAGGGCCAGTGTGCGGCCAGGCCGGGGGTCAATGGCCGATCTCGAGTTCGAGAGTCAAGTTCCCTGGCCTGGCAGCTTCAAGAAAAATTCTCTTCTCCATCCGCCTGCTGTCCGCGTGAGACGCAGATCCGAAACCCCGCGTGCTCCTAACTAAACAAATACTGGAAGCCCTTACGAAGCAGAGGTTTTCAGTGAGGGAAACACCCCAGAGCAGATCAACACAAGGTGCTTTGAGTCCCTAGAAAATGCCCTGCTTTGGCATTTAAGGCTGGAGGTGTTTGGGGTTAGCGGAGCTCCGAGTTTTATTTATTTATATTATAATTATTATTATTTAATATTTTTGTTTTATTGTGCTTGCAAAATTTCCTTTCATCTAGAATTTGGGGTTGGAAGTATGCACACGATGATGGTGATGGTGTTTTCCTTGGGAAGCGATTCCTAGCACCCCTACCCCTGCCCTCGTCCTCCCCGTCCCACCTCGGAGGGCTGTAGGATTGAATTGCATTCCTCAGAGGAGCAATAGAGGAGGTGAATGGGTCTGAACGAGTTTCTGATTTCTGAGTGATCCAGCTGAGTCCGTGTCAGAGCAGACTTCTGGCATAAGACTTCTGACAGCCGAAGATTTATGTGTCCTGTGAGTTTAAAACATGCCACATCGCAGCACGAGTGTTTTGAAATACTTTCCTGCCAGCTAAGTTTCATTTCTGGCCTACCGGGCGAGAGGAGAATGCCCCCGAGAGTGGAGTGCGGGGGTGAGCCCGGCTCTGTGCCTTCCCTTCCCGGGCGAAGAACTGATGGTAGTTCAGGACACACAGGAACACTTCTGTGACTTAAGAGGCAAATGTTTTGTGTCCTTATCTTTTTTCACTAGTAGAGATTATACTTCCCTTCTCCCCTCTTCCTCCCATTTTCCCCTTTGACAGTATCTCCCTTCTCTTCCTGATGGACTTGAGGTCTTAGGCAGGCGGTCCTGGTGAGTACCTGTCCCCTAGGCGCTGCTGGACAGAGGGACCCTGGGGTGGCTTGGGGAGGCCTCAGGGCGCCCCCGTGGCTGGGTGCTGAGTTAGACACTGCCTGACTGCACACTAGTATTTGGACTTACCTTTCACCCTCACCCAGACCCTTCTGTATTGCAAGCTGTGACCGTTTTTCTATTCAGTGTTCTGGTTCCAGAGGTATTTATAGCAGAAGAAACAGGAGGAAGGTGCAGGGTGGCCCTAGAGGATTCTGGAGGCAGACTCTTGAGGCATCCCGATATACCCTGTATCCTTCAGCCCCCTCAAAGAACTTTAGAACATCCCACAGCCAAGCGGGTCCAGCCTGAGTTATTACTTGAAAGACAATGAACAAAACTTTAAAAAGTTGCCATCTATCAAGTTAATTTAATGTGTTTTAATTCAGGGTTAAAATGGAAAGAGAAAAAGAATTTATTCTGCTTGCTTTTTTTTTTAAGTGTTAGAAAGAAAAAAAAACCGATTAAGTCTAATTCACAAAACATTTTAAACTCCTTGATGTGGAGGAAGGCACTGGTATGATGTGAATTCATAACCTCATGGTAGACTCCAGAAACTATTTTCTTTTCCATTTAATTTTCAGTTCTTTTATTGCAAATTAATGCCACTGAATTTCAATGGGCACTAATGAGACTGCTTCTCAGTGGATTATTTACTGCCTTGCTAATAATTACAAAGTGAGCATGGTCAAATAAAGAGGGGGATCACATTTTATTCAAAATTGTTCATCATCCCAGTGGGAAATAATATCACTATGATATGCCCCATCTTAAAATTTTTGCAGTAGATAATATTCAGGTACTTTTTAAATAATAAAAAAAATGACATAGAACTTTCAAGAATAAAGGAAAAAACTCATACACATGGGATTCTGTGTGGAAATTCAGTTTTAGAATGATTTTTTTCCTTTGTAGTTCATTTCTATTTTATTCCTTTTTTGTTTGAATTCTGCCTTATTACCCAGGGAAGAAGAGACGGATCTGTGAATTAAGAGTTATTTCAAATGGGCAGATGTTACTTAGTATTTTTCCTCTCTCAGTTTTGCTGTTTGAATACCTCTGGGTGAAAAGAAAAGAATTGATGAGATTCTTTTAGAAACCTTTTAATTTTCTTCAACAGTTATTAAAAGTTTTAGGGGCCAAAAGCAGTGTTTTCAAACCACTTGTCATGAACCGGAGGATCATGAAATCAGTTTAGTGAGTCTAGAACATTTTTTTTTAAAGGAATGAAATAGAAAAGAATATAACAGAAAATACCAGAGTGCATAGTATCTAAACAAGGGCAGGTTTTGTTTCCTGAAAATTTGTTTTAATTTTACACGCTTGCGTGTGCTGGCTGTGATTAAAATGTATTTCTTACTGTGGTTTGAGGTAAAGAAACTTGAAAGCTACTGGCCTAAAATGTTATGGTCAGTAAAAAACAAAAAAATCAGATCAGTGGCTGGTTGTTTTATCGACATGAACTAAAAAGCAATCACAGTTTTGGTTATCTGTATTTTATTTTTCTCCTACAAATTAGCTAGTGGTCAGTTAGATTAAACTTTATTATATCAAGTTCTTAACTTCTCCATTTGTAAAATGCTGTTGTGCAGACTGTCCACCTGAATGTCCCACTGGGATGTTTAGAGAATTTATGTGAAGTTCACATCATTTAGCATTAAGATGCTAAAGATACTTCCTCTGTTGGCCATAACATGCAGCCGTATCTACGTATAAAGAAATATAACAGATAAAACTGCCCTGGGCATATAGTAATGTGAGAAAGATTGCCACATGTCCTAGCAAATTGTTATTAAAAGGGAATAAATTTGTAAATAGGCAAGCTGTGAGTTTGCAAGATACGTCTTACCTAAAATTTCATGATGAAGGCAAGCAGGGGTTATCCTGGGTTCCTTATCATGTTCAAACATCTTAGGAAGTTTGAAAAAAATTGGAGATGAAACTTGATTATACCCACTATGTTTAAAAAAAATTCAAATGAAGTAGTTAATAGTCCATGCCAATTTCAGTTTTTATTATTCCATATTCTAAAAGGTTAAATACTGCCCGCTTCTCCCTAAAACTTGACAAACATACAAGCCTTTTGCACCAAAATCAAAGCCCTAGTAATTTGTCTGCTGGCTGTATGCATATATTCAGTGGCTAGTTTGTGCATTGGTGAACAGTGAACATTTACAGCTACTTCTCAACTTGGAGCCAGGCTCATCTCTAGGGAGAGATTTGAATGGTTAATTTTCAAGTTTTCAGTAATTCTTTCTTTGTAGTTAGGTGGTATCTTAGCACCCTTCTTTCCTGTTCTTGTTTTTTTCATTCATTTAAATTGTTACTGTTTACCTGACTCTTTGTGTTGGTCTAAGAATAGTTCAAGGAGCCACGCATTGCCTCCAGAATGAGTGTATTTTAGGTTGAATCGGAATCCTATCTTCAAACTCCATTTCATTTTCACCTACTCTATGTGGCTTGTACGTGTTTGGTAGAAAACCTCTGAAAGATAATTGCCACTTTTTCTAATCTTTTTTTCTCACACTCAGTTAATTTGGGTCTCTGGATTACTTTTGTGAATATATTTCAGACGTGACATTCATAATTTGGGAAAATTCAGGTTCAGCATTTTGGTTTCTTGTTATTTTAAGGATATAAAAGACAGGAGCAAGAAACTGACAATGGTAAGAAAAATGGATATCAGGAAAAATGATCAAAGATGTCAAACTTTCCATTAATGATAAGACATTAGTACTTTTGTCAAGTGAGATAGTATATGTGAAAGTGGTCCATAAGCTATACAAGCTTTTGCTATTTATTATCTTATTCACTTATTAATATTTGTTCTGGTGCTTTTGTAAGCCAAAAAAAAAAAAAAAGATAGGGAAGAACAGATTTAAGTGGTCAGGAGTTTCACTGCAAATACAGATTGATGATAAAATAAACTCATTTTCTGTGGAAGCCAAATTTAAATAAAATCTTTATTACCGTCTGCAACATTGGTTTGCAGTCTGGGTTATCACAAAAAACATTTATCTTATAGATACATTTTTTAAAAAGTCAAAACCCTGATTATGTGAAAATGGTTTACATAAGGAACTACATGAATTGTAATTATATTTTGTCTAAAATGCATACTCAGTGCAAAACTAATAAATTTAACTCCTCACTATGACTTCAGTATTATTTTTAATGTAACTTTAGAGGAACCCAGCAGCAAGAGCAGTCGGCTAAGTATGTTGCCTTCTTCTCTAGGATACACTGAATGGATAGAGCAAATTACTCATTTAGTTTAATTCCAAGTCTCAGTTTGCTTACTGAAGAAAGGCACAAGTGTTTAGAACCAAAATCCGTACTCCAGAGAAAGATGCTATATAACCCCCCCCCCCCCCCAGTATAGCCACTTGAACCCAAAGAAGCCAAAGTGAAAGTGCTGAGGATTTCATGGAAAGGAGGCAGTCCATCAAAGTCATCAGGTAGTTTTATTTAATGTTTTAAACTCTGCCAATGAGTTGACGGATAAAGCCATTTTAAAAAACAGTGTGTCTAAGCTGTCCCCTACCCCGGCCCTAAAACGTACCCTCATCCTGCCCTCTGAAATCTGAGGACTCACGTGGGCTGGAGGTGAAGGGAAGTACCTTTATGGTATTCTGAATCTCATGAGAGAAGAAACCATGAATGCTGCATTCTGCACCTTAGAGAGTATTAGTAGGCATTAGAGGGGAAAGTTTTGCATTAATCAACAACACTTTTAATTATGTGTATATGTTTTGACCCTATTAAAAATATGAAGGATAGAAAGGCAACTGTTTTGGTCCCAACTGACAAAATTTTACATAGTTTAATAAGATAACAATTTAATAAGAAAGGTATAGCTGACCTGTATGAGTGATATGATGGTGCGACAGTGGAATCTGTGATGATGGTGGTGGTGGTGGTGGCAGAGGTAAAGAGGAGAAGGATGCTGAGGGTGATGGTGGTGATGATGGAGCAGATGGAGCGCTGATGTCAGTCTGGGTACGTAGTATTTGTGGTTGCCTATTATGTAACCTGAAGATATCTATCCAAACAGAAATCAGATTTTTAAAATGTACTTTGCTCATTTTTCTGTAGTTATAGTTCAAGTAAATAGTCAAAAATTTCAATAATAATGCTATCGATAATATTGCTACCATAAATCTATTAAGTACCTCTAATTGCTACACAGAAATTCAAAAAGAAAAATCCAAACAAGCCTGGATTTTTTGTTTGTTTGTTTGTTTCTCCCCTGAACTTTCTGAGGCACACATTGTGTCCTTAGTTTATTCCCATAACATCTTCTCCTTTAATCAAGTGTGTCATCTTTAATGAGACAATAGGCTACTTTGTCTTGAATTTTCTACTTTCTGAAGCTCCTATGGATTATGCTTGGAAAAATTATAGTGGTTCAATAAAGTTAGTAAAGTTAATTAAGAAATGTTCAGGACAAGATATCTCCCCGTGAGCCCTTTATAAACTCAGACGGGGATCTTCTTTTTGAGAGTTTTCCAAAAGTCATCACCTCCAAGAGGAGCAAATGATCTCTGTGGCTTAGCGTTCTGATTCCCACCTGCAGCCGAAAAGCTGCAGAGGCTCTCGCTCCGTGCTTGTGGTCCCATTTCTAGCCTGTCCCAAACGGTGGCGAGTGCAGGGCTCCAGCAGCTGATGTGTGTGGGTGCCAGGTACTACTTCCTGGACAGTTTTCTTGGCAACTCGACCCACTTCCCTCACATAAAGACTTGGGATTTCTTTTAAGACCCTGGAAGTAAAAGACAATTCTCTTTTAGTTTCCTGCAACTCAGTCATGTTAGAAATAGTAATTTTTGCATTGGTATGCTTTCTCTTTCTTCCGCTGACCTTTGTTTTAATAGTCTCGCTTTTCTTGTTTCTTTGCTTTATTTTTGAACGTTCTTCCCTTTAAACTTTTTGGCTTCTTTTCCACTATCAAGCTTTTTTTCTTTTCTGTTTTAGTCACTCTATCTGTATATTCCCAGATTTTCCTTCCATCTTTTCCCGTTTATTTCTTTATTAACCTGTTTCGTATGTTATTTTAATAAAATTTGGAACAGGGCTCAACAGAGTTCCTCCCTAGCACGGGAAGGTCAGTGGTGTAAAAATATACCTTAAGAACCCAAAGTGGCATTAAGGACATTCGAAGTTTCAAAAACAATTTTTTTCTTGTTTCTACGGATAGAAGCTTAAAAAAGATTCAGGAAGAAATTTGCACTTAGTGGCATTGCTTTGGCAGCTCATTCATTCATTCATTCACTTGGCTACCTTGTTCCAAAGTGTGTAGCTCATTAGCAGCACAGATGAAATCAAATGCCAGGTCGCACTGCTGGCGGTTCAGGTATCAGTGTTAGCACACAGCAGCCGGGGGTCTCACTGCGTGAGTGGCTGGAATCCGAGGACCACAGTCTTCTGCGTGTGGATTTAGGATGGAGGTAACTAAAGTGCAGCCTGGGCTCTTCTCTCCCGAGGGCCCAGGTTTCAGGCATCGAGATCCATGTGCACTTACACCATGCATTTAAAGCCAGTGTAAGTTCCCACTCCGTCAACAAAAACACTCCTTTTTCAACAGTCATAGGTACATCCGTGATTCATTTTACTTATTTCATGAAGCTATTTTAAGTGTTTTAGTTTTTACAACATTATCAGAAACAAAAGTGATTTTAAGCATTCTATGTGCTAACTTTGACCTTTTTTATTTGTAGTTTTTTAAAGAAAAGAACTTCCTTGCAAATGGTACTTACTTCTGCTGGACTATTTCAAGCCCTTCAGAGAAAAAGGGGGTATATTCTGAGTACCAGATACAATTTAGTTACATTGAGAAAGTATTTTCTTTAGTTATCTGGAAAAAAATTGTGGGGCCTTCAAAATCTTCTTAGATTTCTAATAGGAGGATCCTCCGAGCATTAGTCCAAACAGAGAGCCTGTCCTCATCACTGTATTTGTTTCAGGCCTTAGCAAGGTGCATTGCACATGAAGCCCTGAGGAGCTTAGCTGAATGAATGGCTGGTGATGGGCAGGAGGCACCAGGTACACTGATCTGCTCAGGCCTCTCTCTAGGGGAAAGGCCAGTCAGGAAGGGATCTTCAGATGGGACTGGAAGGATGTGGGAAGTTTGCAAATCCCCTTCCCTCGGGAATAAAAGTACGAAAAAGGCCTCTGCGCAGGCATTTTAAGTTCAGTGATTCCCATTATTCACGGGTTGCACGCTGACAAATTCGCCTACTCGCGAACATTTCTGTAACCTTCCAGGCACTTTTCTCGGTCATTCACGGCAGCACAGCTGTGTGCACGGAGTGGTGAAAAATTTGAGTCAATCGATGTGCATGTTCCCGGCTGAGGTCAAACGAGGCGACTCTCGGCCTTCTTGTTTCAGCTCTCAGACTGTAAACACGTGTCCTGCTTGAGGTCTATTTAGTGTCACTTTTTGTGTGTGTGTGTGTGGTTTTTTTTTTTTTTTTTTTTTGCATTTTTTCTGCTTTTCATTAGTGATTTTGCTGTTTAAAAGTGTAGTGCTGAAATGCTATCTCCTGTTCCTCTGTGCAAGAAGGCTGTGGTGTGATTTTTTCTCCTTATGGAGAAAATACGTGTGTCAGATAAACTTTGTTCAGGCATGAGTTATAGTGCTGTTGACTGGGAGTTTAATGTTAACAAATCAAAAATATCCGTTAAGTAAGATGTCTTTAAACAGAAACATGCACACACACGGGTCAAGGCTATGTATTGCTTGCTTGATGAAAATGTTACAACCAGAGGCTCTCAGGAACCTACCCTTCTGTTTCCCCCAGGAGTGAAGTTGTAGAATTCACTAATTCAGTGTTTGTGGCCACTTTATAGATCGTAACTACCGCAAGTAAGGAGAGTTGATTGTATGTAATAGGGCGATGAAGGCACGGATTTGAGAGACAGGCAATTTAGGCTTCTTGACTCCTGCCTGGTTGTAATCTCTGGCTCATTGTGCCTCAGTTTACGCATCTGTAAAATGGCAGTCAAAACAGGACCTACATCTTTTGGTTGCTGTGAGGATTAAACGATTTCAGAAATCTCAAGGGCTTAAAATACACTCAGCACATAGCAAGCCACCGTTTTTTTAATTACTTCTTTAGAAGGGAATTGGCAACATTACACTGAAAAGGTGAATATGAGAGCTCTTTAAGAGTTTGGAATGTTTGTAACTTCCCTGTGTTTGTTTATTTTGCCTTCCAGGGACCAACTTTAATGCCCTATTGTGATTGGAAATTAAACTTTTCCAACCTAAAGGAAGCAGGAAGCTAGTATTTCTTGAAGTGTTTAATATAGGCCAAGCAACTGTAATAAGCTCCAAATAAGTAAAAATAAATAAATCAATGAAAAGAGTGAAAAGCATTAAGAATTCTGGACTGAAGCAGTCCCAGAGAGAAAAGTACTTGAAACTGAAGTCAGCAGTATATGGAGAAGTTATGACGTTACAGGGTCAGGCACGGGATTTCTCTGTGATTTGAAAAGAATGAACACGGAGAGGGACGAGGTACAGAAGCTGGTATTTACAGAGCACCTGTAAAAATGGACTTTCAGCCTGGCTGCACTGTAGAATCAAGGATGATTTCAGAGTCACCCAGATGATTAAAAAACTATTGAGACCTGGGTCACATCTTAGCAGCATTTTGATAAATGCTCTGGGGTTGAAGCGGAAATAAGCAATTAAGAGAACAAAACAAAACAATAAATTCTACAGGCTTTTCTCCTGGGTAATCCACTGATCTGCAGGCTCCCAGCTTTTCTACGTAAGTATTCTCACATTTAATCTTCCTACGACTATCTGGGGTGCAGTTCGCAAAGGCCCCACAGTGTGCCCCCTGGGGTTTCTAACCCTGAGGGAGACCATGCAGATCCAGGTCTGCCCGATTTCCAAGTCTTCATTTCACTGAGCCACTTGTGTTTAGAAGCAGAGGGAAGAAGGGGTGTTGAGGAGAAAGAGGACAGTAACCTTAACTTCCACTCCTCATCTTCCCAAAGTAAGACGTGAAGTAGGCAGTTGCATGGGATATTGACCCTGCCCTCCAGCAAGGTTCTCTTCCTTTTAGTTCGTCCCATAGTCACCACACACCAGACTCTAGCATTGTTGGTACTGTCCCTAAAAATCAGTACAAGGGGCGGATTGCACCAAAATTCCAGTTGGGTTTTCGGCAAGTTCCTGTAAGTCTTTAATATGGAGGACTTATTAACTAAAACTCTCCTGGTGTGGTCCTTTCTGTTATGAAGTATTTGAATGGATTTTGCAAATAGAACGTGTGCAATTCTTAGTGCTTTCCCCCCAATTTTGCATTTGAGAAGACTCATTTGTTGATAAGGGAGGTGGGCACTCTACCTGGGCACCTCAGCCCAGGGCGCAGTTGTAAAGTTTCCCACATTGCTGAATTTTCCTCATGTGACTCTGCCTGGAATCTGCAGCTGAAAGCAAGCCTTTGAAATCTCAGAAGCATGTATAAATGCAGCTCCTTGGGTTGGAAGTGCGCATGGGCCCCCTGCAGTGTCCACACAAGGTTCCAGGCTCCAGACAAGGAGGGGTTATCAGCCTGCAGGCCCAAGGCTCTCTGGTTCTTTGTTTTTGATGCTCAGCACGAGTGATTGGAGAAACCAAAGTTGCTTTTCCATAATGAATCCACCCTATTCTAAGGAGTCTGTGTTTGACCTTGGAAAATAGCCAGCAAAGTTGTCAGGTGACTTGTAGAAGATTCTAGCATTTTTATGTCGAACAACTGTAGGTCCCAGAAATGCAGTACCAGACATCTTGAATGTCTCAAGAGCAGAAAAAGCTCCTTCTCAAATATCTGTCATGTCCTCCTCTCCTCTCTCTACACACGGCCAGCTCTCTGTTATTGCTATAATAGTTCTCTTACTGG
Source organism: Camelus dromedarius (assembly GCF_036321535.1). NCBI lineage: Eukaryota > Metazoa > Chordata > Mammalia > Artiodactyla > Camelidae > Camelus > Camelus dromedarius. Next base: position 13,162,693 of record NC_087441.1, on the reverse strand, counting down.
TGTTTCAGAATTGTGAGCTTTCAAACTCTTATTTTTCAATTTGCTACCTGAGCAAAGTGTTCATTTGATTTGATCCTTCTTCTGCTCAATGGCTTCTCACTCATCACAGAACAAGTCACATTCTGTAGTGCGGCATTCAAAGCCGTTGTAATTCGATTCCAACGAATCTTCTCCTGTCACTCTGTGAAGCTCTTGTTCAAAACCTTATTTATTTATTTTTTATACAATTTTTAGTGGTTACTTTCCAGTTATTGCAAAATATTGGCTGTATCCCCCACGTTGTACAGTACGTCCTTGAGCCTGTCTGACACCCAATAGTTTGTGCCTCCCACGCCCCCTCCCCTCCATTGCCCCTGCCCACTTCCTCCACTGGTAACCTCTAGTTTCAAAATCATATTTAAATGGCACGTTCCCACTTCTGTTCTTCATAGTAATCTCCATCTCTAACATACACGTTTCTTTTGTCATGTCCTATCTGTTAGGCTAATTCTACCCAAAAGTCAAAGTTCAGTTCAGATGCCACCTCCACCAGATGGCTTTTCCACCTGGCATTCTTTCAGTGTTCCCTGTGCACAATATAGCACCTCTTTTGGTAACTCCGTTTTGGAACTCACCATAGCGTACCTTTCATTATGATTGGGAATATATTTGTCTCCCCATCTATTTAATTATTTTCACCAATTAATGATTAGTTAATAATAATATGGGTTAATATAATAGTAATTATTAATGAAACAATTGTTTCATTAATTTGTAGATTCAATTAGAGTAATTAAATAGATTTTATTAATTAATGTATGTATTCACTCACTCAGCAAATTTTCACGAATGTCGGTCATGTACTGACTTTTATGGTAGCTACAGAGATTGAACACCTTGTCTATCATTAAGTTGCTCGTAGTCTTGGGAAGGAGGTGACAAGTGTATAGACAATCAAAAAACAGTGGGATAAGAATGGTGATAGAGGAAGGACCACCAGAGGCTCTGAGGAGGGCATTTAACGAGGTAGAGGGCTCCCATCTGTTGATGCAGAGGTCCAAAAGTGTTTGATGGGAGGAGGATTTAGGCAGTCAAAGAAGGGCAGGTGAGACTGTGAAAAGATTCTGAGTCTGGTTTTCTGGTCCTCCCTAGAGTTCCAACCCAATGCCTTGGACAGAATAATTGCTTGATAATTTATAGAGCTAAATTAGATTGAATTAACCAAAAGGGTAAATTGTTAAGAATAGGAGAAATAACTTTAATAATACCAGTTGCTAATATTTTTTGAGCCTAGTGCACCTTGCTGAAAGCCTTAAACGGGTGATCTTGTTGAACCCTTACACCAACCGTAAGAGGCTGATACTGTTGTTATTCTCATTTCATGAATGAAGAAACTAAGAGAGGAAAAGTGACTTGCCCAAGGTCACACAGCCAGTAATGGAGGAATAGGGATTCTAAAACTAGAAGGTAAACTCGAGTTCAAATTTTAACCCACTATATTATGCAGAAAGATTGACAGGATGTCTTCTGTCACAGATGGATTTACTTGGCAGTTGGTTTGTTGATTCCTTGTAATATCTTTATATTTAGTTGCACAATACTTTTAACTTAGGCTGTGTCCCAAGGCTGCTGCTTTTAGTTTTATGGGAAATGACTATTTTTATGATGCTTGGTAAAAGCATGTTTAAGCATTTTTCCATTTAGTAGGGGAATGTTTCTCCTTCTGATATCAGGAGGAGCCATTAAATAAAATCCTACAAAGACTTGCTGATAGCAGCCCTGTGCACTTCTCTGTATGTGAAACCCACCCAAGAATGTAAAATCTGGATGGACTTACAGTGTTCATTTGGTCCAATCTTCTCTTTACACAGATAAAATCATAAAATCACAGTATTTTAAATCCAAACCTTAGGCATGATATATTCCTACCTTTTTTTTTTTTTCCAGTTGAAGCAACTGATGTCTAGAGGGGTGAAGTAACTTCCCCAGTTTCCTGGCTAGTGCAGGCGGAGCCAGACCTAGAACTTCTGTCTGCCTCCAGGCCACAACTGCACGCTTAACAGACGGAGGCATGTCCAGCCTCTGTTCACAGAGGACTTAGAGGCCACACCCTACTCGTGGTTCTAAGCATGTAGAGTGGAAATTCAGGCAAAGTGGATTGAAGGAACGCCTGATGCTGGTCACTACAGAACTGTAATGATGGCTAAAGTGAATGCATTGGCCATGCCTGTCTAGACAGGCCGCCCGTTCCATTGGTGTACGGTCCCCCATGAGAATTTTTCACCTTGGTTTGACACTTCAGTTTTAAGGATCTAGTGGAGACTTATTTCCTATACTTACTTTTAGGTGATTTCCTCTCAGTTCTAATAACTATATATTCAGCCCTCTGTTTCCATGTGTTCTGAATCCGAGGATTCAACCAACCACCCATGGAAAATATTCAGAGAAAAAAATTCCAGAAAGTTCCAAAAAGCAAAACTTGAATTTGCTGTGCACAGGCAGCTCTTTACTAGTATTTACACTGTATTTATAACTACTTGCATTGTATCAGGTATCGTTAAGTCACCTAGAGATGCTTTAAATGATATGCGTGGTTATATGCAAATACTGTGCCATTTTATATAAGGGACCTGAGCATCACAGAGTTTAGTATTCTAGATGGGGGGTCCTGGAACCAGGCCCCCACGGGTACCAAGGGACGACTATATCTTGTTTACTTTGTGATTGAAGATTTCCTTTTTTGTTTTTCTCTTTTTGGTTTCGTTTCCTGGGCTTAAAGGTTGGGAATTACCTTACCAGATTTCTCTGGAGACTTATGCTGAATTCTTTCAGATTTCTAAGGCAGTTGGATGCTATTTTTATTCCATAATTACCGATGTGAAAATGGAGCTTGCATTATTTCATAATAGATATTTCACCTTAGTGTTGGATAAAATTAAAAGATAATTCAATCTGTGCTTGATCCAGCAACCTAGTAAAGACATTTTTTGTAACATGGCCCTATGTTGAAAATCATGTGTCTTCTTTGGGGCTAATAACTAAACCCAGTGTTGGTTATATACTGTTTACTATTAAATTTTTCCCCTTGTAGTTTAATATTGTTCCAGGAAATGAAATGTAAGTTTAATAAGAATGGCAATTGATGGACCCGTATGTCTTAAGTATAATTAATGTTCCTGATAAATGTGTTAAAGAAGGGCCTGGCTGCTGGGTTGTTATAATTGTACTAAACCAAGGTGATTTGAAACCATTTATTCAGTAGAAATTTATCTTTATCAGGATTGGATTTATAATTAAATGAACCTATACTATTTTTTTCACTTTCATCTTTTTAAGTGAGTTAAAGAACTGTTAGAATTTTCAGTTAAGTATAGCACAGGGAACTATATTCAGTATCTTGTAATAGCCTTTAATGAAAAAGAATATGAAAATGAATATATGTATATACATGCATGACTGGGACACTGTGCTGTACACCAGAGATGGACGCATTATAGTTGACTGTATTTCAATTTAAAAAAAGAATTATTTAAAACATATGAAAAGCATATGTTAATAATCTTACAGTCTGCAACACTGTAAAGAGACCATGTAGGAATTAAATATGCTTTTATTAACATTCTTTGACTTTTATATGTGTGAAAGAAGGACAAGTTGAGCGGCAGAAGTTACTACAGACTTCTTGGGGTTGCCCTCCCCATTGCTTTTCTCTTTTGTGAAAAATCGTAGACCCAGATCTGTTTTGTTCTGGCGGTGCCAGTGCTATCAGCAGTATCCTCTCAGCAAAATGACATCCATGAAGAAAACTTCCATAGTGATATTTTGAGAGCTTTTGCCTTGCATTCTACATTCTGGTGGCTCCTTGTAGACAGGAGATGATGAGGTCAGTGGTGAGCTTTTTTCTAAGTCAGTATTTCTCCTTGGAATATGATCATTTTAATCTTCTGAAGGCTAGGCTAACGTTTTCTAATTGGATCTGTATGAAGGTGAGCAGCAGCAGGTGGATGGAAAGAGAGTGATCAATTGATGGCAGGCCACATGCCTCATGGTGCAGTGCTAGGGACTAGGTAGCCGTATTTACTTTGCCGTATTTCCCTTGGTGACCTAAGCTATGTGAATCAGAAGGTACATTAGTCTTTTAAACTGCTAGGTAATTTTAGTAAATGAGTGAACATTAATTTAATGTCATATCCCATTGGCTCAAGAGTTAATGCACCTTCAAAATTGCCTAATTTTGTCCAAAACAGACTTTTGTCTCTTGACGAGAAAAGCATGGTTAAGCCTGTGATGATTAACCTTTCCCTCTGTCCTGAACTCAACTCTGTAATATCTGCCAGACTCATGTACTTCCGTTGCCTTCTCTTAAAAAGGATCATATTTAGGATTGCCCAATGAAACATAGGATGCTCAGGTAAATTTGAACTTTAGATAACAAAAAACTTTTTTGAGTGTAACTGTGTCTAGTAGGATATTATACTGAAAAAAATTCCTTGTTGTTGATCTGAAATTCAGTTTAACTAGGTGTCTTGCATTTTTATTGGTTAAACCTGGCAGCCCTAGCCGTGTTGCCTCACTGTTTACTGAGTTTCACTTTGAAGCCTGAAGGTTATGTTTTTCGGCTCCCCATTCCAGCTAGTACACAGATGCCCGCCTGTCTCTTCCTACCAGGAGAGGAGGCTCGCCAACCAAGAACTCGCACACTTAATTTTGTCATCCTCGTTGGTTATAATGAAGGATGTAGGTTTAAACACAGAATGACCCAGCTGTTCATTCTATTACCTGTAAAGGTAGACAGTTAAAACACAAGGGGAAAAGATTACCAGGTAATATTACAGTATTAACTATTCGGAATGAGGAGAAAAATCAAGGAATAAGGTCCTAGTAAAAGGAGACCCGTCATCAGAACTACTAACTAGGTAACTCTCGTGAGTGAGTAATACAGTGAGTGTACTTTTCTTGGCTATTGGGTGGGAATTCGCTTATTTTTGCCAAATTACTATTGATTTCAGAAAATAGTAGTTTAGAAAAAAATAATTCTCTGAAATGCTTTCTAGGGTGTGAAAGATTTAGAGGAAAAATACAGCTCCTGGCTACATGGAGCCTTAAACAGATGTGCACCCCCGCCTCCATCTCTCCAGCTTGCAGGATGTTGGGGCAGCGGACTTGATAATGGGAGAAGCCGAGCCGGGCCATGGTGGCCAGAGATGGTGCGTTGTGTGAGGGGCCTCAGCGCACAGCTACGAAAGGGCTTGTAGGATGGCCTGTGGCATGGGGCCCTCCAGTGCATGGGTACTAGGGGTTTGTAAAGAAATCAAGGCTAAGGGGTGAAAAAAATGATGCTTGGGAATCAGTGAGATAAGGATGTTCTCCAACAATCTTCTGCGTTTAGGTCAGATAACTGTAAGAGTGTCATTTTCTGGGGGGCAATTCTCTAAAGTCTTTTTGGTGAAACCAAAGGGAACGAAGTGCGAATGAGAATTCCCAAGTCCTTGGAAATATTTCCTTTTATTCAGTCTTAACCCAAGGACATTGAGGAGCTCCCAGAGTTATACTCCAGGGCATAGCTGGGGGTGGGGGTGAGGACGAGGTTGGAAGAAAGTGTTGGAGCAAGGTTCTCAGCTGCTTAGGAAACATGTTGCTTTAGCTGGTGGCACCTGGGGCCACTGGCTAACAGCTGAGTGATTTTGCCCCAGTTGGATGGGAGCCAGGTTTGAGCAGAGTGCTGGGGCATGAATCGAAGGTTGGTTGGTTTGCTTTTTGCTTCATGGCATGCTTATACCTTGCAGAATGATAGGAAAGGAATCAGGAGGAGTATTTCAGAGCTAAATATAAAAAAAATCATAAATATCACTCAAGGGTAATAAAGATGTATAATAATGATTTCCCTCTGACCACGGCCAAGTTTTGTAAGAAGATTAAGTAAGCGGAGGAGAGACTGGGAAGCTGAGCTCTTTTCCCCAGAGATTTCAGGTTGCTTCTGACTGCACTGTCTAGACAAAACCATCAGAGGGTACTGTCTAGAAACTGGAGGAAGCTCAAGAGGCTGCTGTCCAGAAATGAGAGGAAACTCTGTAAACACAAAGGCTAGGACATGCCAGCCTGTGCCGGGAGGCCCACGGCACTGATGTTTCCAAAAAGTAACAGAGCAGCTGTTTGGTTTTTTCTTTTCCCACAATATTTATTAATTCAATTTTAAACATTGGATCACTTAAAAAATTACCTGACAATTCTCTAATAAAAAACTCTTCACTTACAACCATTTTTTTATTGTACAAATACTGGACTGTACCTTGCAAGGTCTGCAAGCCTTGTAGTTGCCCAGCCTTGAGACTGAAGCAAGAGCCCAAAGACAGGGACAGAGACATCAATGGTTTGTTGAACGGGGGTCTTACACAACAGGTCCTGGAGAGGCACCCCGCCGTGTGCAGCAGACAGCGGGCAGGACATGGTGGCAGCCTTCGCTGTCTTGTGGGAGCAGCCTGCTATTCGTTGGGGGAATTGATGTCAGATGGGCTCATCAGTTACCAGGGACTAATTCAGCCCTATAGTAAGAGGACTGGGGGGTCATGTGAGTTAAGCAGGGGCTGGTCGGGCAGGGGATGTACAGAGAGCAAGAGAACAGCCATCTTGAATGGCCTAACCATACAGTAAATTAACCAAATCTTTAAAAAACAAATTCTGCTCAATCCTGGGCAGATTTTTAGAGCAAATCCATTCTGGAGAGCTGCTGTGACCCCAGAACTCCAGCCCTGACCTTCTGTTCAGCCAGGTGGATGGGAAGGTCAGTAGTCCAAACTCTGCATGGCGGCCACTGTGGTGGCCAGGGTGCAGGACAGGCCTTTGCTGACCTGTCTGTAGTGCTCGGGTTTGGTCTTCAAGAGTGTCACGATGTCCTGGAGGGTGTGGGATGGCTGCAGGCCCAGGGTGTCCATCACATGGATCAGGCAGTCCATGTCGGTGGCCAGGTGCTTGGTGGAGTATGAGGTCCGCTCAGGGATCTGGAGGATTGATCTCCTGGCTACATGAGACTCAGCCTCTAGAAAACTTTGCCGTATTATCTTCGCTGACTTCTCGGGCACCACACTGGACCATTGTTCCGAGGAGTATTTGCAATCACTGTTGGGCAATCTAGTTTAGAGTCACCAATGCAGCCTATGACATATGCTCTTGCTTCACCCAGTTGATACTGTAGAACCTCCACCTGGGTTCACTGGATGGCTGACCCGGGTTGCCCTTTCATTCATTTATTCATACAACCAACATTTGTTGGCTGTCTGGCCTGTACCAGGCACTGTTCTATACACTGAATAGACCAGTAAACACATCAGAATAATCAATAAAGGTTCCATTGTGAAGGTGACGTTTAAGCAAAGATTTGAAATAGGGAAGGGAGTGGTCGCATGAAATACCCCAGGGAAAAGTATTTCAGGCTGAAGTCACGGCAGTGAAAAGGCCCGGAGGTAGGCATGCACACGAGACAGAGAGGCCAGGATGACGGAGGGGAGGACGAAGCTGGGGTGAGCATGGAGAGAAGTGTAGGGGTCAGAGTGAACAGGGCCTTTGTAGGCCGTTGACAGGTCTCTGGCTTTTACTCTGAATGAGGGGGAGATCCAATAGAGGGTTTCAAAGAGCAGAGTGACCTAATCTGAGCTTTTATTGTAAAAGTTTTCAGACCTTTACAGAAATGGAATAGTGTAACCACCCTTCATGTACTCATCACCCGGCTCTGACAATTATATTTTATTTGTAAATATTTCCGTATGCATTTCTAAAGGATGGATACTATTTTTTAAAACACATCTATACTATTTTTTAATCATTTTTAAAAGTTAATATTATTCTGTGAAATATTAAGAATTTAATTGATTTCTGCTTTGAAGGTCAAGCTGGTGGGATTTCTCGACAGTTTCGGTGTAGCATGGGAGGGCGGAGTAAGGGTTAGGCAGTAATTAACGTCTTTCAATGCCATCCATCTACTGGAAAACTACTATAGATAGACTTCAAAATATTTTGAAGGTTAACGTCAGCATCTGGCTCCAGGATTTTTACTTTCTTTTCATAAATATCTGATGCCATCTATTCTCCAGCTAGAGAAAATATTGTTACTGCTGTTTTCAAATGAGGCAAAGTGGTGCAGTTACTCACATGTTCAGTAACTTCGTCTAGTCAGCCTTAGATAGTGGTTTAGAAAATCCTGGTACAGGGAGTGACTTATCCAAACTTGACATTTCTTTGCTCTGTTATTTATTCTTCTCTATGAGAAATTTGGGCATATTGGGACTGGTTTATACTTACCTCTTAAGGTATTTTTAATTATTTCAAGAGCTACCATGAAACTATGATTCAGTTTCCACAGTCTAACTGGCCCAAAACCTGTGGAACCATTAATTGCAATCGGTGGGAAGGGAGGCAGAGAGGATGTGAGTAGAAGGTACAAGGGTAACAGAGGGAAGAGGTTGCGAGTGCATGTGATTAGGACTTCTCCTGGCTTGCAGGGGCTGGGCAAGAAGACAATGTGAGTAAAGGCCTGAGGAGAGAAAAGGCATGGTAGGGTGGGAGGTGTATGCAGTTGGCTGCTGGGGTACAAGGTACCTGGAAGGCGGGTCAAGGAGCAGCAGGAGATAAGTGTGGAGAAGGAGGTCAGGATGTTCCAGAGGGCACTTTGCATGTGTTACCCTAAGTCAAAGAGATAATAACAGAGTGTCAAAACTCCAAAACTCCCTGCAAGTTACAGAATCGCAGTCCCTGGGAGGGTGTCACACCCACCACCCCAATCTTCCCTCGCCACGGGAGCCATACAGCGTGCAGCTCTGTACGTATCCCACGTGTTCCTCGTGTCTCTGGATGACACAGTCTGCACATGTCATTGCTACACCCCAGAATGATCAATGCATCTTAGAAATAAGCGAGGCGTTTTTTCTTTGTTGCGTCCGCAGCGGAAGAATAATTTGCTCTTTGAGCTTGCTTCCTGTAGAGTGGATTGGAAAACTGAAGATTAACCCTGCAGATGTAGCCTTAACTTCCACATCTAGGAGAGCTCTTCCCTACGCAGAGGTGTCAACATTTCTGGTCACTAGTTATGTTTAAGAATTTGGCCTTAACCGTTGATGAAGTCGTCCTGTATAAAAGAACCTCTCTTCATTTTAGACCATATCCAAATTGTCTTCTATTCCAGAATCGTTCATTTGCTTTGGAACTCTCTCCAGCCATGCGCGCTAACCTGAGCAGAGCCCCAGGGGATGAATTATGTTTCCTTTGTCTTTGACATCACAGCTCTGTTTCCCTCTTCTCAAGTTCCCACCTTGGTCATTGTTGGTAGAGCTCAGTGAACTGCGAATATGTCAAATATACAGGAGTACTTTTGCCTGTTTCTTTGTCACTCCATTTCTTGTCTTTCTTCCCTCTAGTTTTTCCTTTCTTCCTGTTTCTCACACCTCGTATTAGAGAAGTGACATTTCTGTGGGCAAGCCATTTTAGTAGCTAGAAACACAATGGCCATCCCTGACTGCTCCTCTGATGGAATGGGTGTTTGTCTTTAATTGGTCGTGAGAGGGACTGCTGAGCAGACTTGAATGCAGTGCTAGGGCCTCTTACCAACTCATCTTTTACACATTATATTACTCTTGGGAAAGAGTTTTTGAAAAATGGACTGTGCACTCGCAAGACCCTTTGAAGAAGTTCTCGCTGGTTACAGTTGTTATTGTTGGTCAGAGGCAGGGGTCAGAATCATGGTCACCCAGCGTAGAGCTGGAAACCAATTTAGAAAACATAGTTAAGACTTCTCATTTTACAGAGAAGGAACTGAGACCCGAAGAGGCTGGTGACTGGCTTAAGCCATGCAGCTGTTATTGGCAGCTTTTTGTCCAGAACCCAGGAGTTGTGACTCAGTCTAGATTTTTTCCACCAAAGTAGCCTGCCTCCCCTATTTTACCTTGAAGTTGATTACATTTGCAACGATGTGATCCGTAACCACATACAAATTCCCAAGTAATTTTTGTAAATAAACATTTCCCTTTGCAATTCTAGACATGTTTGTGTGGACTTTTTTTTTAATGTGATGACATATTGTCCTTCTCTCTTGGGTAGGATTGTACATCTGCTATTTATGGAATGATTTATAAGATCACACTCAAGAGCAGACCAGAGACCAGTGTTGGGGCAGGATTGTTTTTGGTATCTCGGGGTCTGTGCCCTGAGTGCCTTTTCCCAAAGGCCCACGTCTTCACCCTTGAGTCGAATTGTCTGTTTTCCTAGGACAGAGGCCATCCATCTCTTCCTTCGGTCCCTCCTCTCCTTGATGCTCCTCCTCCCTCCCCTCCACCTTTTGCAACTGTCCTTTGTCCTAGGATGCTCCCTGGCTGGTAGTAGGTAGCTGCTGTCCCAGTGCTGTTGAATGAATGAGTGAATTTCTTAGTATTTCTGCATGTGAGTAGATTCTCACTGTCCCGACATGGTGTCCTGTTTTCTGTGGAGATTAGACTGGAAGTCAGACTTGTTTTAAGAAGGTGTGGTGTCAAGCCACAGCTCTCCTGGGCTTACCTGGTTTGTGTCACCCGTATGTCTTGTTTCTTGCATTTCACTCTGGACTCCTCACTGTCCATTAGCACTTGCAGCCGGTTGGTGTGAGCAGAGAAAGGAGAGGTGACGAAACTGCAATTAGGTCGTTGGGTTACGCATTAGTAACTCATAAAAGATGAAGAGATATTGACTAAATGGGTTTTGTTTTTTTTTTTAAAGGGAATTTTATGCCAGGTTGTTCTTGTTTCCCATTAGCATGGAAAATCAACACTTGCTTGTATTTTGGGGTGAAGATAGTTTTCTTAAGTGAGTGGAAAAACCTCTTGACATTTTACAGAGAGACTTAAGTTTTGAATGGCAAATGCTGATGTTCTTTGTGCATAAAGAATTTCAGAACTCTTGTCTGTGAGCACTAACCACACATCCTTTTCTATTTGTTCATGAGTTGAAATAGGTGTTTTCTGAAACCATATTTTTAGGAGACATTCAAACTTTCATCAAGCCATTCTCCTCTATGACTATCAGCTCCGTTAACTCTGTTTACAGGGAATTCAGCAGAGTTCTCAACCTATGCACTAGCAATTGAATTAGCATTTTTCCCTTAAAAAAGTATTATCGGCCTTATTAAGTAATTATAGACAGTTTCTAATGGGGTTACTATTTATGAACTGAGGGGTGAGATCCGAGGTAATGACTTTGTTCCCAGATGTGGCATACTCTGCCCTTGGCTGGGGATGAGTCTGGTGGAGCTCTCAAGGAGTCTGTTCTCTTTGGGGAGCCTGGGCTCTGGAATCAGACCACCTGGGTCTTTGCCATCCTTTCCTGATTGTGTGACTTTGGTGAGTTAGCTAATCTCTCTGTATGTTGGTTACCTCATTTTTAAAACAACTACAGTTATAATAGTTCTGCTCGGGGGTAGTTTTGAGGGTTAAATGATTTGATTGCATGTAAAGCACTTAAAATAATGCCTGCCAAAACTATCAATTTTGTGCGAAAATTTGCTTGCCTACTCCTCCAGCTCCTTTTATCTTGCTAGACCAAGGGTCATGCTGGGTTTTCCAGAAGTCTAGGGTGTGGTCTGAACTTTGGGCAGAAGCTAAAATAGCAATGTAACTCTCTCCCTAGATAATTTCATGGAGCTGAAACTCACTGCATCTATCACCCAGTCATTTTTTGGAAGGAGCTTTCTTTTGTACTTTTTAGGAAAGAACATTATCTGCCTCTGTGTATTAACCAGAAGATACAACAAATACAAATACAAGTTATATTCCTTAAATGGATAATATGAGGCATGAGGTAGAGGAAGTTTTCAGATAAGCAGTGTAAATGAGCTAGAGCCTATAATTTCGAACACAGTTGAAGGGACCTATATTTGTCATCCAGAAAATAATTTTTAACTTGCCTACCCCAGAGCATGACAACCACGTGGTTTACGGGGCTGCCCAAATGTGGCCCGGGACTCATTTAACTCTAGTTTTTCTAAAAATGGAATTCAAGGTTTTTCTTCTCTAGACTCTACCATTTTAGCTCAACTTGTCTACTCTTTTTAAGAATGTCTATGTTCTGCCATGAAAAAGAAATTCATATTAAAATCCAAATACACAATTGCAAAGAGAATAGGAATACCCATAGGTAAGTTCTGGCCATAGGCAGGAAGCACCTCTAGCTTATGCCCATCCAAATTGATATTAAAGCAGAGAGAGGCACACAAGAAACCATATTCCAGTTGATTTGTACGTTGCTACACCCACAGTCATCAATGAGTGGCTGCTTATTTCTTGAGACAGCATACTGGTATTGCAACAGCTGTGCCTTTTGCAGAGTTGTTCTTAATTCTTTACTGATTAATGTATCCAGTGAGTATTTATTGGATACTTCCTATGTGCAAAGTACCCTTCCACATGCTTTGGGGGGTGATAGAAAAATGCTTAGAATATAGTCTCCATACTGTTGAAAAGCTTACAGCCTAGCTGGGAAGGCAAGACATACAATATGGAACATATAATCTTACTGATTCCACAGTCAACTGTCAGATGCTTAGTATTTGTCATTTCTGTGCTGGGAACTGGGAAACAAAGGTGACGCTAAGAGGTTCTCTTTCCTGGAGACTCACAGTGAACATACAATGATGACAAGGAGGAGGATTTCAGAATAGTTTTATATGTGATATTCTAGGAGCACATGTTGATCCTGTTGAGAAATTCAGTGGCTGCTGCCTGAGAAGAAGGCATTTTTATTCAGGAGATTTTTGCCTTTCGCCCAAGATAGGAAGCAACGTCGATGAAGGTCCAGACACGTGCTGCCTTGTTGGGGAAGGGAGACACTTAAAATTAACCATCACAGAGAGGGATGGGGCTGAAGACCTGACAGTGGCCAACTCATAATGACTGATGCTAAGGAGCCTTTGTTTCTCCCCTAGACCTGGGGTGGGGGTTTTAGTCTGAAGTCTTTTAAGGAGACCACTCATGGACTTCAGGAGGCCCATAAACACCCAAAGATTATAAGCAAAATCTGTTTCTGTCAATGAGGGTATTTTTCTGGGGTCTGCCCAGAAAGAGAAGCCTTATCACTAATGTCAAGGAGACATGAAGGATTTCAACCATTCTACATGGTAGAACTATCACTCTTGCTGTAGTGTGGAGGACGGGTTTTTGATGTGAAAGTGTGTGGGCATTGAGTTGGGAAGAGGAAGACTTTCAAGAAGACTCGCCATGTCTGGACACTCATTCAGATGGCAAATGTTTATTAATCACTTAACTGTGTGTCAGGCTGTGCTGAGCGTGAGCTGGGAGACCATGGTAAGTAAGGTACCTGCAGTCCCTGCCGTGGTGGAGGTTATGGTGTCCGGGGTAAGATAGATAATTTAACAGAGGACAACAAAATGTTGGTCCATTGCATCTACAATTTATTTGTGTACTTGTTCATCCAACAATTATTTCTATGCTAGGCTTTCTTCAAGGTTTGGGGGGAAGGAAGCTTATTTGGAGAAGACACACATTAGATAAACATTAAAATTTGGTTTGATGTTTGGTAAGCCATAAGAGCTATAGGAAAAAACCAAACAGCAAAAGAGGGTGAGCAGTAATAGGGAGGCTACTTTAGAAAGCTCAGGAAAGGCTCTCTGAGAGGGTGAGAAACCTGCATGGAGAGAGGAAGCAAGTCAGGAGAAGGGCGCTGAGACATGCAAGCACATGGCCTTTGTGGAGCAGTAATGACCTCAGCGCTTGGAACTTGGTGAGCGAAGGCAGGAGTTAAGTCCAGGTCATCACCTGTCCTTCTGTCCTTTAAATCAGAGAGTCCCACAAACCCCTCCTTGGGTTTGATTAATTTGCTAGAATGGCTCTTAGAACCCAGTGAAACATTTTACTTACTAGATTACTGGTTTATAATAAAAGGATAGAACTCAGGCACAGCCAGATGGAAGAGATGCAGAGGGCAGGGTAAGGGGAAGGGGTGGGGAGCTTCCACGCCCTCTCCAGGTTCATCACTCTCCCCAAATCTCCAAATGTTCAACCCACTCAGAAGCTCTCTGAACCCATCCTTTTGGGTTTCTATGGAGGGCTCACTACATAGGCATTATTTTTTAAATCATTGGTCATTGGTGATTGATTCAACCTCCAAACCCTCTCTGCTCCCCCCCAGATCAGGGGGTGGAACTGAAAGTTCGAACCCTCTATTCTTGGTTGGTTCCCTTGGCAACCAGCTCCCATCCTCAGGTGGGATCTAAAAGTCTCTTCATTAACATAACAAGAGATACCTTTGTTGCTCCCATCACTCAGGAAATTCCAAGGGTTGTAGAAGCTCTGTGCAGTGAATGGGGATGAAGACCAAATATGTATTTCTTATTTAAATCACAACATCACAGGGAGTAAAAGACCTCTACTACAACAGAGGGAGTCCTTGGTGCAGCTAACCTAGCGTGTGGAGGTCAGCAAAGCTCCCTGGTGGAAATTAAGTTTAAACTTTGAACATGCAGATAAATAGGAGGTATTCAGCGGGTGAGGAAGGGCGTTCAGGCGGAGGGAGGAGCATGCTTGCACGCCTCGGGTGGCTCACAGGGCCACAGAATGGGAAGGCAGGAGCAAGAGCAGGCTTTTGGGGGAAGATCCTGAATCTAGTTTTGTGCACATTAAGGTTGAGGTTTCTTTGGGTCATTCAAGAGGAGCTGCAGGGCGGGTAATTAGCATCGAGGCCTGAAGTCCAGGAGAAGAGTATGGCATGGTACTTCCGTGTGGCCACACACGTGGCTGAGATTCCCACAGAGAGATGTCAACTGGGATGGCAGAGAGGTGAGGGCAGAACCCGGAGGAACACTGACTTTTGGGAGCCTGCTGGGGGAAGAAAATACTGCAAAGGAAATAGAGGTGGGGAGCAGTTGCTGGAGAGATCTAAGCTGGTGTCCTGAGCAGTGGTGAAGACTTTGCGTGCTGTACGAATTTACAGTTGAACCAGTGTGAGCTGGAAAGCCTACGATAAGCCTTATGGAATAAGGGGAAATAGAGCTTGGTTTGATCTGGTAGATGGGATGGTAGTTGGCAGGGGGCAAGGACTGTGTGGGGAACAGAGAGTGAGCAGTTTCTCAGAGGTTACTTTGATAAAGTTTTGCGCAGGGATCTACAAAGAGACCGGTACTGTTTGGAGGAAGGAATTCAAGGTCTCCATTTTATTTGTTGATGATTTTTTAACTTGAGTTTTCCGGGTTTATGACCCCCCCCCTAAAATTATAGACAGAAGTTTGAGTTTGTTTATGTGTGCTTTCTACAAAAGATAGTTTCAGAGTTTTCATTATATTGTCAAACAGGTCCATGACCCCTATCCCCCGCAAAACATAATGGTCTACAGACACAGAGAGATGAATGCTGCCTCTTATGATGATTCTTTTGGCCGTGGTGGGCAGGATGAGTCTGAATGATGGGAGGCAGGAGACTAATTCTAGTAATTCGGACATGAAATATTTGTCTCTTAAGCAAGAATTATAAAAGCCAGGAATGCAAATAGGGATAGGAATTGTGTTTTGAAGAAATAATCGACTAAATTTGATGATGGGTTAGATGTAGGAGGTACATTTAGCAAATATTTGTTAAGGACCTACTGTCTGTCAGTTAAAATTGAGAGCAAAAGGGACATGGTTCCTGCCTTTGTGGGATTGACTGTTTACCACGGGGAGCATATATTTGTCAATAATAACTCAAACATACGACTGGAAATTGTGGGAAGTGCCATGAAAAGGAAGTTAAGGAACTTTCCTTTTTTTTTTTTTTTTTTTTTAATTTGAAGTCTAGTCAGTTACAATGTGTCAATATCTGGTGTACAGCATAATGTCCCAGACATACATATACATACATATATTTGTTTTCATATTCTTTTTCATTAAAGGTTATTACAAGATATTGAATACAGTTCTCTGTGCTTTACAGAAGAAATTTGTTTTTAATCTATTTTTATATGTAGTAATTAGTATTTGCAAATCTTGAACTCTCAAATTAAAAAAAATGAAGCTAGGGGAATAACCCTCTCAGACTTCAGACAATACTACAGATCTACAGTTCATCAAAACACCACGGTATTGGCACAAAAACAGACATATGGATCAATGGAACAGAATAGAGAGCCCGGAAATAAACCCACAGACCTATGGTCAATTAATCTTCGACAGAGGAGGCAAGAATATACGATGGAGGAAAGACAGTCTCTTCAGCAAGTGGTGTTGGGAAAACTGGACAGCAGCATGTAAATCAATGAAGTTAGAACACTCCCTCAGTGAAGTCAGAACACTCCCTCACACCATGCACAAAAATAAACTCAAAATAGCTTAAAGACTTAAATATAAGCTAAGACATGATAAACCTCCTAGAAGAAAACGTAGGCAAAACAATCTCTGATGTGAATCTCAGTAGTGTTCTCCTAGGGCAGTCTACCCAGGCAATAGAAGTAAAAGCGAAAATAAACAAATGGAACCTAATTAAACTTATAAGCTTTTGCACAGCAAAGGAAACCATAAGCAAAACAAAGCAACAACCTACGGAACAGGAGAAAATATTTGCAAAATGATGCAACTGACAAAGGTTTAATTTCCAGAATATATAAAGTGTTCAGGGAACTTTGAATGCACGTAACTTTGGGGGCTTGATTTGGTAAGGGATCCCCAGGTAGTTATCCCACATTTCTAGGGAATAGTATCTGCTGGTTCTTTTAATTTAACTTGGCAAAAATATCTCCTTTAGAAGCCAAGGCTTTAAAACACTTTTAAAATACTTGGCTTATCGGGGGAATAATGCTTCTGGATGCTTTTGGATGGCTGGTACCATGATTTACAGTTAGAAAAACAACAGTATTTGATTACATTGAGCTTCAAACTTTTCCTTTGATTAATGAAAATCTTCCTGGCAAATACTTTTTAGTAGGCTCTGTTTTTACTTAGTCCAAGAGAGTCCACTGTTTGGACCTAATATGAATGCCCTCAGGAATCTCCCTTAATCATACTGAATATGTAGTATCAGTGGGGCATCCAGTTGGAAATGTTTTGTTGTCAGTTGATGTGAGAAACTGTATGTTTAGTGACAGTTTAGTGAGAAAAGGATAAGAGTTTTACCAAAAAAAATGGTGACGTTTTAGCAATTTTGCGAAAGAGTTTGTTATATTTTCACTTAGAAGAAAGATATTGGGCGTGGTTAGGGTTTCTGAAGCCTCTTATTAGAAAGGCAGAACCTGGAGACATTTAGGACATGAAAAGCAGTTAATGAGAAGTTAATTTTGGTCCAGTGGAAATAAGGAGAAGCCAAAGGGCCTTTGAGGCAGAGAAGGAGGAAGAAAGATTGCCCTAAATGTGGTATTAGCACTTCCTACCCAAGAGGTGTGAGGCTCAAAAGTCCAGGACTGTGACAGGTGCAGTCGGGCAAGGCCAGGCAGAAGACAGCTGGAAGGGATGAGTCCGGGACCGGCACGTAGGCTCATCCCTGGGGATGGATCTAACCACGGGTTAGTGCCTGAGCCACCCTCGTGTCTCGGTCAGAGTCCAGACATGGGAACCTCCCACCCTGTTCCTTTCCACTGCAGTTAATTGGGCCAAGTTAGTCTGCATCCTGAGGACACAGAGCTCTGTCTGGTTGCCGTTGTGGCAAATGAGCCTGGCTTGACTCAAGACAGCCCGGATCATCACATTTCAAGGTGCCATTGGGCTTTACAACTCGTAAGAAGATCTCCCTTGCCTTTTAGCGTGATTGGGATTGCATTCTTTTGTGTGACATCCTTGGGTGGGGAGTCTTCATCGAGCAGGCCTGGGCCAAAATGATTACTGACAATGTTATACACATGAATTTCCAAGCTGGATAAAAAGTTGTTTTATGGAGAGGAAAATGTGGCCTGTGTAATTTCCCTCTCATCCTTTTGGAGGCCTTCTGGTTTTATGCTCTATGTCTATAGTAGATTTTCAGTATTCCAGGTTCATCCCAAAGAGAAAGATGTAGATGAAAAGACGTTTTACTGACAGCATACAACTCTGCTGCATATGGGGAAGATGGACCTTTGCTATTACATCTTTTATCAATATTTTTAAAAACAGTATTTACATATTCCATTTATATTGTTTTGAAAGTTACTGCATTATTAAGTCAGTCATTGATTAATTCATTTGATGTCAATGTTTATTGAGTCCCTATTCTGGAAGAGGCTCTATGCTATAAATAGTTGGGGTACCAAAGATGAATAAGACATAAGGAACTTAGCAGACGGCCTTGGAGACAAGAATGCAAAATCAAAGGAGTGAAAATGTTGGCAGTAGCAGAAGAGAAGTAAAGAAAAACCTGCCATCGGGTTCAGAACAAGGATACGTTATTTCCAGTGTGTGGGGATTAGGAGTGGCTGGTAAGAGAGGAATTCATGCAGAAGGTGACCTTAAGATGCCCTAATCACTTCATACCCATTAGGATAGCTACTGTTAAAAAAAAAAAAAAAGAAGAAAGTACGAAGTTTTAGAAGTTTTAGGAAGGATAAGGAGAAATTGGAACCCTTGTGCATTGTTGGTGGGAATGTAAAATAGTGCGGCCGTTATGGAAAACAGTAAGGCCATTCCTAAAAAAATTAGAGATAGTATTACCATATGATCCAGCAGCCCACTTCTGGGTAGATACCCAAAAGAATTAAAAGGAGGGTCTCACTGAGATATTTGAACATCCATGCTCATAGCAGCATTATTCACAATAGCAACCCAAGTGTCAGGCAACAAACGCATGAATAAACAAAATGTGGTATATACTCAGTGGAATATTATTCAGCCTTAAAAGGAAGGAAATTTGGATACATGCTACAAGATGGATGAACCTCAGGGACATCATGCCAGTCACAAAAGACAAATACTCTACGATTCCAGTTATATGAAGTATCTAGAGTAGTTCAGTGCATAGACACAGAAAGTGGAATGGTGTTTGCCAGGGAGTGGGGGGGGAAGGGAAAAAGAAATGAAGAGCTATTGTTTAATGGGCCTAAAGTTTCAGTTTTGTGAGACAAAAAATTTCTGGAGATTGGTTGCACATCAACGTGAATGTACTTCACATCACTGAACTGTACACCTAAAAATAGTTACAGTGATAGATGTTATCATGTTATGTTTATCTTACCATAATTTTTAAAAATGCAGTGTTTAATAATGCAGGGATGGATGGAGGATACTTGACACCTGGGAACATTTGCCTGTGCATGTACTGTTCATTCATTCATTCATTCTACAACTATGTATTGAATGCTTGCTGTCTGTTGGGCACTGAGCTAGTTACCTGGGCTGCAGTACTTAATAAGGTTTATAAGACGCTGAATCTGTCAATGTCATGCTTGCCAACCACCCGTCCCCTCTCCAGGCGCTAAGCTTCTATAGTTAAATATTCACAGCTGCTACCTACTGACTTGAATCGTGCATTAGACACTAGTAAACAAACAGTAAAAAAGATCTGAGGTTGATTGTGGGGGTGGTGTTGACGGCACAGTGATGAAATGGAAAGAGATGGGTAACGGAATACAAATTAGAATTGAAAACTGCAAGGCAGCGCTCTCTAAGGATATTAAAAAATAAAGGACTCCTATTTGAGGCTGCCAAACGAAGAGCTAAGTCATTTAGAATGGAAAAAAATGGCAAAGTCAGATGTACTCCACCCAAGGAGCCAGCATTTTGTGAATATTAGGCAAATGTAGTTTGAGAGCCACCGCCACAAGACTGCGGTCACTGGTAATGAGTGGGAGTGGGGAAGGTTGTAAGATTTGAGCTAAAAGGAAAGACGAGGCTTGTGGGGGGGAGGACTGTTGACAGTCAGGGTGGTCTGGCTATTTGGGTGGGCAGTGGAAAGCAGGAAACATGAGCTTCCTTCACCAAGAGACCCTGGAAGCTCTAGCTTCAACTCACTTTATCTCATGCTGGTTTGTTTTTGTTTTTTAAATGTCATAGGCTTCATTCTATCTCTCTTTCCAATATTTTTTGGTTCTTTTCTTCCATATATACCCTGGAACACTCTGTTCATTCATCTCAAGATGTTACTGAGTGCAGCTCCATCCCAGGCACTGTGCTGTGTGCTCTGGCCGTATAACGCTCCAATTCCCTTCTACCACCTTTAATCAGTTGCACATGCTTAGCAAATCCTGGGCCCGTAGAGTTTCTGCTTCTGTGCTTGGTCAGCTGAGACACGCAAACTTAGCCTCATCTACCTTTTTGCTTACCTCTTTTCTCTCTATTTTCTTCAAGGGTCGTCACTGACACCTTGCCTTCTACCTGTGCCTCTCATCCCACTTGCTCTGCTTCTTGACTTTGTTTTCTTTCCCCTCTCTTCATACCTTCCACCATTGCCTCTCTACTGGCCCATTCCCTTCAGTCTCCATGAGACCTTCTCAGGTCCCTTCCATTCTCAACATCTTTTTTTTTTCTCTCTTATCTTTACATTCTTTCATGACGACCCTATCTCTTTCTCTTCCCATTCTCATCCAAGTTCTCAAAGGAATGGCCTTCACTCCTTTTCATTTCCTTGTATTCCATCCACTTTCCACCCACTGGTTTTGACTTGTGCCCATTCTCTCTCCCAAAATGCCTTGCTGAGTGCCCTCCTTTTCAAATCCAGCTTTGCCTTATCAATCCTGGTTGTTTTGGATGTTTTTGCCTTGTTGGCACTACTGACTATGTTCTCCTTCTTAAAGCTTTCTACTTCTTTAAACCTTTTACTTCCCCATTTCCTTGGTTCTCCCAGAACTTTCTGACTCTGAATTCTGTTTCTTTTCTGGGATGTGCTCCCTCCATGAAATTTTTCAAGGTTGGTGTAACCATTTGTATTCCTCTGTTTTTCTCTTTCTACATGTTCTTAAAGAGGAGTATTGAATATTGAATAGGGTCCTCAAATTATAGTCAAATTATAACAACTGATACCCAGGGTTACCTGGTAACAGTGACATAAAAATTTGAGTTGTCTTTCTGCACATGTTCTATGTTGTTCATGAGGTCATCTGAGTTTCAGATGTTCCAGCTGTTTTATGCTTTGTCTTCATTTCCCAAAGACCCTTATTGTGGTCTAGAATCGGAATGAGCATTGGTCTGTAATGATTCTTAATTAATTGTGAATCCTTGAAAAAAATAATTCTATTAGAAAAAAATTCTATTAGAAACCAGTTTATTTCATTTTGTCATTTTCTGGATAATATATTCCAGTGTAGGCAGTCCATTTTTTAAGCAAGTTTGCAGTGAACAATTTCCCCTCAAGGTTAATGTAATAGGCAAACACCTTTTGCTGCAACAGACAGCAAGAAGTAATGAAAGATTAGCTTACATTATGATTCATTATTTCAAAATGTCAGAATAAAGTGGATCTGCTACATCTTCCAGGCCTCTTATTCTTTAGAGGAGAGTGCATGTTTTGCTTTTCTAATGTTAATGGATTCACTGGGTTTTTTTTTTTGTTTTTGTTTTTTTCTTCCTATTTTTTTCCCCAGGCCAAATGCAGATAATCGGCGCCAGGGTGGCAGAGAGAGACTGGCCAGCACCGGTGACAAGGGAAGCATGGCCATGGAATCTGCCAAGGAGACACGCTACTGTGCCGTGTGCAATGACTACGCCTCGGGCTACCATTATGGAGTTTGGTCTTGCGAAGGCTGTAAGGCCTTCTTCAAGAGAAGTATTCAAGGTAACAGTATGTTTAAAACAATGTATTCCATTTTTCAATCCTAAGGGGAAGCAACTGAGGAAGGCATATGATGAGCCACTTGTACAAAACACTGATACCTAGTAGGTCCACTGGTGTCTATGGTAAAACAGGGGGAAGAGACAGGATCCCAGGAGACAGATTTGGCAGATGTCAGGGCGGTTGCGGCTGAGTAATTATGCTCCCTCCCTTTGGCAAGATCTAAACAGTCTTGAGCAAATCTACAGGAAAAAGATTTCAGTAGCTGGGTCTCTGAGATATTGTCCATGCCATGACTGGGGGATGGCAGGTGGATCTTTATGCATTGCAGGCAACTAGGCTTTTATGATATAGTGTGATATTAATTATCTATACATAATTATTTCTCCATCTTGGCTTTGTGCAGAGAAGCATTCTGTTCTGACCTTTGCTCTAGACCAGTTCTAAGTTAACTCATTCTTCTCTTGCTCTTCTTCTATCTGTTTGTTGTCTCTGTGGATGACACGACCTTTTGCTAAAATGAGGAGACTCAATGGCTGGTGACTTGTAATAAGGGTTGTATTATGTGTACCAAGCAGTTATTAAGTGTACACCTGTAACATTTCATTGGCCTGTCTGTCTTGATGCTTTTCTTGTAGGTAGTTTACCAAGAGCAGCTTCTCTGGTAGACTGCCAGCTACATTTTATTTCTACTCCAGGAGTGTCCATATTGTTGCACTATACAGGATACCCTGGGGGAAACGTCAGTCATTTCCACTACGTAAAATATCTATGCTAAAGACCCTTTGTCTGACAGGAACAGGAATAGAGCTAACTGAATTAATGTTCTGTCTTAATAGTGGACCATTTTTCTCTGTTCTTATTCCTTTATCTTTTCAGCTTAAGCAAAGTTTAGTATGTAAATACTAAGAATATTTCTGATGGAGTTTTAGTGATTGCCTTTATGGAAATTGAGACTTAAGTAACTTGTTGAAAACCGGAGTCTGCTAAATTAATAGGTACTGATCCAAGACACATTTGAATAAAGAATGAATCACTACTCTCATAGACTTTTTGCTGAAGCTCTTCACTGCCCTGATATGGGGTGAAAGCTGGGGGTTGACACACACTCTTTATTTTTCCTTTCACTGCCAGTGGGATGGATTTTTTTAAAAAGGCTATTCAGTCTTAATAGAGTAGTGTGTGAGGTCAACTTGGTCCATTTTAAAAGCATTTTTTTGACAACTATTACTTTCAACATCCTTTGGAAATCTACTGTAAGACTTGGACTTCTTGGTTAGAATTTTAATAAAATTTGTAACATTATCTGACAGTAAAGTTATATGTATATATTATGTATCAAAATAGATTATTTAATTTTACTAGCTGATACTGTCTTAAATGAGAATAATGTTATTTATATTTTGGTTTAAGTTAGTCTAAACCCTTAAAGGTCTTTTTATAGCCATCTTCATTTGTGATTTTCCTGTTTATTTGATTTTATACAATCTAAAAAACCTTATTATTTTCCCCAAGCATTTAATCTAGGATGGAAAAATGATCTGACAGAGGTAGACTTAGTGGATAGATTCAGCTAAACTTGGACATGTCATTTATCTGAGGCTCAGTTCCCTCATCTGTAAAAATGATTTAGAGCAGGAGTCAGTGAAATTTTTTGTAAAGGAACAGAGAGTAACTATTTAGGCTTTTGCAGGCCATGTGGTCTTTATGGCAGCTACTCATCTCTGCCACTGTAACCTGGAAAGAGCCATAGACAATATTTAAATAAATGGGTGTGCTCCAATACAACTTTATATGCACAAACAGGTAACTGACCAGAGCCGGCCTATGGGCTGTAATTCGCTGACTCTTGATTTAATGCGTGAAAAGGGAATAGACAGTTTCTACATCGAACATTTTGCTTATTAATGTTTATTGAGAACTTACTCTGTACCTGTGCTAGATGTTCTGAGGGAAACAAAAATAAGTGTGAGACATAATCTATAATTGCACAAATTCGAGTTTATTTGGGAAGTTTATCTGAGGAGGCAAGGTACTTGTTCTCATGATGGAATTAGGTAAGTCAGTGCAAAGTGCTAGTCTGTGATGCAAATCGGGACAACAGTGGGTGAATATCAGAAAAGAAAATACTGTCAATTACAGATATAAAATTACTGAGATTGAAAGTACGAAGGATCTTCCTCCAAGGAGCCATGGCAGTGTTTTCACAAATTATTTCAGCATGTGTGCTCGGCATTTAGAAGTATGCTGCATACCACCACATCAAACTCAGTATTGTCCAAGTCATTAAGACATCAGAACAGAAAACAGAAAAAAATACACCTAGAAAATCCAATGACGAAAATTTAAGCTTATAAAAATGAATATTTTACTGCTATGGCATGATCTCAAGTTCAAATATTTAAAAAAAATTCTTGCTTATTCTTTGGTGGTTAGAATATATATCTGATCTCCATCTTGTATATACAGACTGAGTAGAAGAATTTCATTGTACTATAAATTGTACTGTATAAATTGCATGCAAATGCAATTTCTACGTGGCTTCAGAAACTTCTTATTTATCAAGGTCTGAAGTCATTTATATAAGGTTTCTTAAATGAGATGACTACTGAGTCCAGAGTTCTGCAGGAAGCCTAGAAAGAAACAAGGCAGAGTTAAGAACTTCTGAAGACAGGGAGGGACCTTAACATTTATAAAGTCTTTGCTTTATTAATTTATCCATTGAATGCCTCAACTAGGCAAAGCACTGTGTGAGGCCCTGGAGATACAGTTATAGGAAGGGCACAGTCCTTACCCCCCCCCCCCCCCAGAGCTTTAAAATAGTAGGAGAGATGGACAAATAAACCAGCAATTAAATTACAGTGTGACAAGTACCAAGAGGAGGGTGAGTGCAGGTCTTACAGGAGTCCAAGCTTCGCTCATTCCTGGTGGGGGCTGAGTCTAGCTCGCAGGGAATGTTTCCTGAATTAGAGTTAAGTCTGGAGGATGAGTCGAGTGAGCAGAATGAAGAAGGATGAGATGGGTGTGCAGTCACTTGAGAAGGGCACTGAGTGTACGAGCAAAGACCAGGAGGTAAGATGGTTTGGGGAGTTCTGTGAATAAAACTTAACAAAATTAATATGCCACTCGATTAAACAAAGACATTTCTAGGCCGTGTATCCATGCTTAGACTGTGTAAAAACAAAGTAATTTATTTCCTTTTGATTGTAATGGCATTTCCATGTATCTGATTTGTTTGTGCATATGAAAGGGAAATACCAGAGCAAGTCTTTCTCATCAGAGTTTTGATAACTTGGAACTAAGAAGTTTTACTGAACTGTGACTCAATACAAATCACGCTGCCCCTCAAACCTATTTACAGACAGTGAAGGGTCTGACAGGATGCAGGCAGAAAGTTCTGAAGATGCTGTAGCTCTTCCTGTTTTCTTGTTACTTAAGAAGAGAGCTAGAAATGAGTATCCATCACATTACTCTAGTGCTCTAAGTGTTTTGGTTGAAGAGGTAAAGTGTTTGACTTGAAAGCATACAAATGTTCATCCACTACTTAGTGTATGAACTTGATTACTCAAGAAATTGAGTAATGGCCTCCAGTTGAACATACTTTTTTTTTTTTAAAGCAAAGTCAAGGACATGATTTAAGAAGGTGAGTGAAATTGGACAGTCTGTGAATTTACTAAACACTGCAGGGAGAGAGACAGTGTTCCTTAACATTGCTGCTTGTAGGCAGAGACTTTTGGGTGCATTATATAAGCAGATTTGGTTATCCATTCAGCAGCCACATAGTGCGTTTGAATATTATTCCAAGGAGAAAGGAGCTCCTTGGAGCTCACTGCTTCTCTTGTATTGTTATGTTCATAATATTATGAATAAATATTATAAAGACCATATTATGATCTGCTCTTATAGGTGGTCATGAGGCACCGTGGAGGCTCTAGCCTATCTGTACACCCCAGCTATGCTGCCTGCCACTTTAGATTCTCTCTCTAAGGCGTGTATAGAAGATGCTCAACATCACCCCGAGCAGACAGGGCCCAGGCCGGTGCTGGCTTAAAGGTTAGCTAAGACCAGAGGGCATGCTGTCAGGGTGGAGTCTGGTTATGGTTCAGTACCATGGGGTCCGCAGGGCCAACAAGGATAACCAATGGCCTGACCCACCAGGCCTTAGAAGCGTCAGGGTGAGAGTCCAGCACCCTGGATAGCTCCTTCAACAGCTGCGGAGTGTGAGCAGAGACTGACTTTCTGAAGCACCTCAGACCAGTTCAGCTGGTCTGTTAAAAGGGAACTTAGTTCTTTTGTTCTTAGGAACTCACCCTTGTTTACCCAAGGCGGATTAGTTTTTAATACTTAGTGTCCCCTTTTCAGTCACATTCTGTCTTGACATGTGCGCCCCTGTCTAGGAAAGACCAGAGGACGGGGTAGAAGGGGAGGCAGCTTTCTCAGTACCTAATTATTTTATGTTGAGTCCTTTCAGAGGTATGGCTCAGAGTTGACCCTAGCAGTGGATGCACACAAAAATACTAAATCTTCGGTCCCCGTATTTCCCAACTTGCTCTTCTGCAGTTTAGTCTCCATGTGACAGCAGGAGAGATCTTTTAGATATATGAATGAGGTCATATGGTCTTGTGCTTAAAACACTCACTGCACTTAAAGTGCAGATTCCTTTCTGTGGCTTAAAAAACTCCGCATGGTCTTATGCCTGCTTACTTTGCTCTTTGTTCACTGTAATCCAGCCACTCTGGCCTTCTTTCTCTTCCCCCAACACACCAAACATGTTCATTTTTCAGGACCGTATGGCATGTGGTTCCCTTTGTACCTTTGCTTGCAACACCCAGAAATTTACTTGGCTGGCTTCTTGCCATTTGGAGCTCTCTCCCAAGATCACTTTCTCAGAGAAGACTCCTCTGATTAACTCACCAAAAGTAGCTTTACAAACTTTGCCTCTAGTTTATTTTTTTTTTAACATCTGTCTGATTTTTCTTTAAGCTCCTTAAATCTTTAATGAACTTTTAAATTTATTCATTTGATTGGTTGTTATCTGTTCTCACCAGGTGCCATCTTCACATATATCCTGCCCAAATCCGCATGGATGCTCAGTGAGAGCTGATTTCTAATCTGGTCTGCCTTGTCTGTTGCTATAGCTCCCATGTCTATAGTCATGTTGGGCACATATCTGTTAAATGGTTGAATATGGCAAGAAGTCGACAGAATGGTAACTAAAATGTGCTAGAGGACCTCCGAGAAGGGAGCCATGTCATCGGGTAAGGCTGGAAAGAGAAGTGTTAATGCTGGTGGCATATTTGATATAGGCCCAGGAAGAAATGGAGGATTTCACAGGCAATAAGAAGTTTGGAAAAGAATTCCAGGAATCTGAAATAGCATGACCCAAGATACGCTCAGTGGAAAGTGAGTAAATCAGCTGTGAAAGGACGGAGGGCTTACTGTTCTCTGTCTGCCTCTTTATTTTCTCTCTTCACCTCTCTACAAACAGGCATTCTCCAGAGTCTGCAGCCTCTGTTCCTGTCACTTTTTCATTCTTTCCTCCACCCAGTTTTCTAAGCAGTCTCATACATATCTGTTATTGCTTGATTGGTTGTATTGTGTCCTCCTAAAAGACACTTTGAAGTCCTCGTCTCCAGTACCTCAAAATGTGACCTCATTGGAAATGGGGTCATTGCAGATGCATTTAGTTAAGATGAGGTCGTGCTAGAATAGGTTGAGTCCTTAATCCAACATGACTAATGTTCTCATTAGAAGAGGGAAATCTGGACACAGAGACAGGGAGGAGAACCCCATGAGATGATGGAGAGAGATATTGAAGTGGTTCATCTATAAGCCAAGGAACACCAAGGATTGCTGGCCAGAAAAGAAGCCAGAAAGAGACAAGTAATTCTTTCCTGCAGGTCTTGGAGGGAGTGTGGCTCAGTTGACACCTCGATTTCAGACTTCAGCCTCCAGAAGTGTGAGGCAATACTTTGTGTTGTTTTAATTTACCCATTTGTGGTACTTTGTTATGGCAGCCCCAGGGAACAGTATTTAAGACCTAAAGTATGTAAATCATCTATGTGTGTATGTATGTGAAGTATGTAAAAGAGCTATGTAAGTGTCTCCCAAGTCCAGCTCCTGCACCAGCCTTTCTTCTTAGTGACACTGGTGTGTCTCCGTCTGACACTAACCACTCCTCTTGCCTCCTTTTACATCCATCCCCTCACCATTCCCTCAAGCATCCACACTCAAAACCTTGGAGTTAAGTTGTCTCATCTTTTACTTCGTAGTCCTTCCCCCTGTGGACTGTTGTGTAATTCTACTGAATTTATCTCTTAAAAGTGTGTCTGTCCAATTCCCACTACTTGGAGTTTCCCTCATTAACTTTCACCAGAATCATTGCAATAATTTAATTTTTCCTTTCACCTTTTTTTTTGACTGCACATATACATTATATTGCATGTAAATACATATATATACAATATACTGCACATTTTTTAGTTTAAATATATGTACTGATCATTGTTTCTAGGAACAGATTAGAGCTTTAGCTTTTTAAACTTACATAGTTATTAAAGGAATAAAGCCAACCACAAAGTAAGAGCCAATAGAATGTCATAATACAATCATAAAGGACAATCAAATGTGCTTACACGTATTCAAGAAATCAGTCATGTAAGTTATAAATAATAAGTAGTGTATTTGTGTCTTTATTTTAGATTCCACATATAAGTGATATCATATGGCATTTTTCTTTCTCTTTCTGGCTTACTTCACTGAGTATGACATTCTCCAAGTCATCCATGCTGCTGCAAACGGCATTATTTTATTCTTTTTTATGACTGAGTAGTGTTCCATTGTATATATACACCACATATTCTTTATCCAGTCATCTGTTGCTGGACATTTGGGTTGTTTCCATGTCTTGGCTATTGTAAATAGTGCTGCTATGAACACTGGGGTACATGTGTCATTTTGAATTCTATTTTTCTCTGGGTATATGCCCAGGAGTGGGATTGCTGGATCACATGGTAAACTATTTTTAGTTTTTTAAGGAACCTCCATACTGTCCTCCACAGAGGCTGCACTTGCCTTCTTTTTTTTGTTTAAGCCATTCACTTCATTTCTTTTCCTTCTTCCAACCCATTCTGCACGCCGACAGTCTATTCATGTTAGCAGGTCACTAATCAGTCATATCAATACTTTGTACAGAATTCTTAAATGACTTTCATGACCCTTAGAATAATCTGTAGACAACCAGCCATTCAAGGATTTCCACACTCTTGCTCTAGCCTGTCTTTCTAGCTGTTTTAAAGGCACTGTTTCTACTTCTGAAATAGACGCTCTAGACTAGACTACTTGTTGTTACTCAAATATAACCATTCCATTTCTTTGCTAGGAATTTCTTTCCAGATTTACCTGTAAAATTTCTTCTCATTCAAGTCAAAAGTGATTGTCATCAAACTTCTGCCCTCTGCCCCTCTGTATTGTAGACAACACTTTGAATCTGTGGGTTCAACTCACCCCTGATTGAAAGCATTCAAAATTCAGGAATTTCCAAAGAGCAAAACTTAAATTTGCCAGGTGCTAGCAATTATGTACACAGAGTTTACATAACATTTACAACTATTTGCACTTACATTGTATTAGGTATTATAAGTAATCTAGAGATGATATAGGGTATACTGGAGGATGTGTGTGCAGGTTATATGCGAACGTTAGAATGATTTTATATAAAGTACTTGAGCATCTGCGGATTTTGGTATTCAGGGGGGATCCTGTAACCAATCCCCCAAAGATACTGAGGGATGACTGTACTTTGTTTCCATTGCCTAAGATTGCAGGTACAGCCAAACTTGTTTTATTGTACTTCAACTTATTGCTCTTTGCAGATACTGTTTTTTTTTTTTTTTTTATCAAATTGAAGGTTTGTGGCAACCCTGTATCTGGCAAGTCCATTGGTGCCATTATTCTAAGAGCATCTGCTCACTTCGTGTCCCGTGTCATATTTTGGTAATTCTCACAACATTTCAAGCTTTTTCATTATTGCTATATTTGTTATGGTGATCTATGATCAGTGATCTTTACTGTTACTATTGTAATTGTTTTGGGACATCATGAATCACACCCATATAAGATGGCAAACTTAATTGATAAATGTTGTGTGTTCTGACTGCTCCACTGATGAGCTATTGCCTAGTCTCTGTCATTCTTGGGCCTCCCTATTCCCTGAGACACAATAATATTAAAATTAGGCCAACTAATAACCCTAAGTGGCCCCTAAGTGTTCAAGTCAAAGGAAAAGTCAATTGATGCAGCAAACTTCATTGTTACCTTATATTAAGAAATTGTCACCTTCAGCAGCCGCCACTCTGATCAGTTATCCACCAACAACATTGAAACAAGACCCTCCACAGCAAAAGAATTTCGACTTGCTGAAGACTCTGATGATGGTTAGAATTTTTTAGCAATACAGTGCTTTTAAATTAAGTTATATACATTGTTTTTTAGACATAATACTATTGCACACTCAACAGATGACAGTATAGTGTAAACATAACTTTTATCTGCACTGGGAAACCAAAAAATTCGTGTGACTCTCTTTTTTTTTTAACATTTTTTATTGATTTATAATCATTTTACAATGTTTTGTCAAATTCCAGTATTCAGCACAATTTTTCAGTCATTCATGGACATATACACACTCATTGTCACATTTTTTTCTCTGTGAGTTATCATAACATTTTGTGTATATTTCCCTGTGCTATACAGTGTAATCTTGTTTATCTATTCTACAATTTTGAAATCCCAGTCTATCCCTTCCCACCGTGTGACTCTCTTTATTGCTACATTCACTTTATTGCAGTGGTCTGGAAGCCAGCCTGCAGTATCTCTGAGGTCTGCCTCCACTTGTGTTTATGTGTCTTTCCCTTACTGACTGTGCGTCCAGCAAAGGCAAGGCCCAAATCAAGGCTTCATATTATGGGAGTCACTCAATGAATAAATAAAAGAATGAAAGGAAGGTTAGGATCAGTTTGCTTTAGGCAACAGAAAACCATTGCATTTGTTCAGTCATGGGGGAGAGATGACAATGGTCTTTACTTAAGATTAACCTGTTAGAGGCGTACAGGAGAGAACCGAGATGGGAGAGGATGAAAGCACGAGGACGAATTTGGCTGATACTCCAATACCTTAGATGTCCTAAGAAATCTGGACTTTTGGTATTTGTGAAATGGGAAAAAAAGAGCAGAAAGAAGGATATTATAATGAAAGAGCCTACATTGTTTTAAGATGATTCAGTGTGGAATACCTGGGAAAGAAAGGAGTTAAAGAGGTTCCAAAGCAGAGGGAAGATGATGGTGAAACTGGGCAAACAGAACTAGGAAAATCAAAGGAAGGCCAGTTAGAGAGGGATAGACTAAGTTCAATGCCAGACATACTTAGACATGATAGCTGGACATCAGAGAATTATCCAGCAGTCCAGAAACAGAGGCAGCATTTTGCACATAGTCCTGGGGTGGGGTTGGCATCAATTTCCTCAATTAATTAAAAAAAAACAACAGTGAAATGAATGATTTAACTACTTTCTGAAGATTGTCCGTTATTAATAATTAAGAAGTAATCCCCCCCAAACATTCCTCTTGATCCTCATAATAATATAAGAATCCCCTGCGTCTTACCAAAACCTTGTAAGAAGCACTCTCATTATTAAAAGTGTATGTTCAAGTCCCTTCTAAACAGAAAAAAATCACACGTTAGCCCAACAGGGCCAAATGCTGCCCTCCAGGATCGGATCATTTTGGAGAGAACATGCTGGTGGCAGCCAGCACACTAAGCTGGGCAAATACTAAACTACAGGGACAAATAGAAGCATTTTTATGATTTTCAAATAAAGAGTAAGCTTCCCTCCCCAAATTATTAACCCTCGGGGGATCCATAGGCATCTTTTTGGACTCAGAAACATGCTAATTGTGCAACCAAGAAATAAGATTATTGAGGACAAAGGGCAGAAGAGTTTTAGTGTGTGTGTGTGTGTGTGTGTGTGTGTGTGTGTGTGTGTGTGTGTACGAGCTATCATGTAGTTTTCAAAGGAAAGCACTTATAATGAAACTTTTAAAAAGAAGGGTCTTACTTCCAGATATTGGTAAATTTGCCAGATGTTTGGCTCCTGGTTTTCAACAGAGGAAAAGGCACAAGCCCAACATTTGAAACCTGAAAACCTCCTTCCGTGTAAGAATGCCATCCCTGGGAGCTTTTAAGTGCTAGTTTCTCTTTAATGCTACAGGATGAATATGGGAGGTACAGGTACATGCACACACGCACGCATGCATTTCAAGAAGGGCTTGGAGAAGCAAAATCATAGTCTTCCTACGTGTGAAATGACAGTGGCTCTTCTTTTTTTAAATCTTTTGGCCAAGTAATCTTTATCTTAGAGATAATTAAGACAAAATGCACCTGACAAATAAAATCTGTATAGAACCCCTATTTCTTGGCAGCTCTTGTGGACACAGCTGAAGCTTTCAGAGGTCTTTAAAAACCATGGCAACAAATGCCTTTGAAGGGTAAGCGAAGGTTCCAAATGTTTTTAATCGCTGGTGTTTTTTATGCTACCACTTCAAGCGTTCTTTTTCATTTTTTTTTTTTTTTTTGTTCATCTGATTGAAATTAAATTTCCAATTTCCTTACTAAATGTGTTCTGTCCTGGTCATGGCATTGACTGTTTCCATTAAAGTAGTAGACTCTGTGCCCATGTATAGTGGTTAAGCTTATCAACAATTCCATTAGAAAGCCCTGTTGATGAGGGGCAATAATTTCACACAAAAATTGTAGATAGCCTTTAATAGGCACATTTTCAAAGGGCATTAAATATCCCTCAAAATTATGTGCTAAGACTGTTCTTACAAAACCTACCAATGGTGGCCCGTGGCCTAATCCTGCTTAAATTTCCCTCTCCTTCATAGAGAGCTGCCGTTGATACCTTTAAAATACC
Organism: Camelus dromedarius; assembly: GCF_036321535.1. NCBI lineage: Eukaryota > Metazoa > Chordata > Mammalia > Artiodactyla > Camelidae > Camelus > Camelus dromedarius. The sequence continues at coordinate 13,130,077 of NC_087441.1, read as the reverse complement.
GTATCTTTTCAGATCCTTTTAGAGAGAATAGCCCGTTTCTCTGGTACTCGGTCAGAGAGAAGTATACTTTGAGATGCAGCCTGCTCATCTCTGGACGATGTGTTATGCTTCGCTATTTCAGAGCTGTGTGTACAAGCTATACTATCACTTGCTTGCTCGGCTTTTTGACTGACAGATAAGAACATGTGAGGAAAATCTATGTCATAGATTTGCCATCCACTTTGTTAAACTTTTTCTTGCCATTATGTTAGTTTTCTGCCCATGTGTGAGTTAGAGAGCAGATTTAATATTTTTAATGGAAAAAAACCTCTTTACTTGAGAAAGAGAATATACTGGGGATAGTATTCCTGTGATTTTCCTTGCATTTTCATCTTCCTTTAGCTGAAATTAAGAAGGGATTTTATTTTTTTCAGTTGCTAAGAAAGGGACAATGAAGAAAACAGTTTTATTACTGAATAATAGTTTCTCTGCCAGGGGTACTATTTTCTCTATTTTCTTTGAGAAAAAGTACATGGATTTAAAATTTTATCCCAATGAATATCATCTCTGTCTAATTTGTTTGGCAGTTTCAAAATCATGTATTAGGAAGTATGGAGGGAGTAAGTAAAGAAATTCTTAAATCATCCCCCAGGGGCGGGTGGCCAGATTACATTTATAAATGCGCATTTTCTTGCGATTGAAATCTAAGCACAATGATTTAAAAGCATCTGGCACCAGTTTGCTGTATTTCATTAAGTGATGCACACAATATTTTCCTTATACAGCAGAGAAGATGAATTGCATTTCTTAAGATAATCAAAATTCGTAATTGTTTTGTTCCTTTGACACTTCAGAGTTCCTAATAAGAGATTTCATTTGAAAATTATATAAAAGTGCCCTTAACCACTACTACCAACCAGTGACAGGATCGCAGATTGTAGTCACCTTGGAGATGGTTTTCCTCTTTATCTCATCTGGTTTTTCTGATTGCTAGCGTGTTGATCACTCTTCCCGCTACACGAGCACCTGCAGACCAGCCCCATCTTCGCCCTGCAGTCCCTTGTACTGGCCTCTGTTCTTAACGAGTCAATTTGGTGGATGTCTTCATCCACCCTTCATGGGATTGGTTTCCCATCTGCCTGTGTGATCTGACACATGCCATCCCCCCCGCCTCCCCACACAACCTGGCTTCCAAGAAGCGTTGTCTGTCTTTTTACCAGACTCATTTCTTGTTTTCCCTTGTTGCACTCTTCTTAGCTCATGTGAACACACCTACTGACCTCCCTGTTCAAGTTCCTCACAGCCTCTCTACCAAAGAGGGCTGACTCTTTGAGCTCAAGGACTTAGAACAAGTTTTTTAATGCAATGGATCTTTCTTGAATGACCATCTTATTTTAGCACTGGGACAAATGCAAACATTTAAAATCCATAGACTCTGAAATCCAATTAAGGATTCAGCTTGTACAAAAATGGAATAGTTGTGATAAAACACACTAAACCAAGAAGCATAAAAATCAGCACTACAGGAAATGCCTCAAAGCCGTATAAAGGAACAAGGGGGTACCTCAGAAGATGAGGTTATGAGTTGAGGTGAGGGAGTGGACACAGGGCAATGGAGTGAACTTGGAGACATTTTGGAAGAGATGGTGTTTAAATTGATGCTCTGCCCAGAGGACCAGACAGAGAGTTCTACTTCATTGTAAGTGCCCTGTGATTCATTATTGTGGTTGTACGGCTAACTTCTGCACGTTTAATACTGTAGAGCAGTGTATAATATTTTAGGATAGTTTGTTCTTTTAAATTATTGTAACATATTTTAAAAACATATTCCATGTCTATGTCTTCACTGCTGTCAGCACTAGTAAGTGTACCATGTATTCAGAGATTGATAATATTTTACTCATTTGTAGTGTAATGTGCTATTTCCATTTACTTTTGAAGTTTGACATGAGAGTGACGATAAAAATCTGAAGATGTACTTCTGTGGTAATATATAATGTATTAATGTATAATGTATATAAAGTATATAATATACAACTCCTCTGTGGTAATATATAAAGTAGCTATTATGGAGATAAATGTATTTGATATTTGATGTGGAAGAAAACAATTGGTCACAAGCTAAGATCTGTTTAAATAGGGTTAGCTTAGACTCCATAACGTTTATGTTTGCAACTTTCTGGACTTTTTCCCTGGTTTTAATTTTATGAAATATTTATGAAAGGATGTTTTAAAAAATGGCTAGAGAGTTTTGCTTCTAAGCACTGACATAAACTCTCCCATAATGTGAACCATTAGTTAGATGATAAACTTAGATACATTCTTTAATTTTTAAAATTGTAGCAGTAAACCTGATCTCAGAGGAGGAAAAAAATGGTCCGATCACCTTTAATCAGTGATATATAGGGTGTCTGGAAGATTTCAGTTCTTCTCTCCTCTATTCTTTCTATATAATCTTTAACTTAAGGTTGCTACTGTTGATAGAGTTGATGTAAATGCATGAGATGACAGGAATATGTGAAGTAAGATCCCAGAAGTGGGTCTTTTTTTTTCTTTTCTTTTCTTTTCTTTTGACTCTGCTACCTGTCCTGGCTGCGTCCCTTCCTAACTTTTTGCGAATCCACGTGAGGAGCAGGAAGAGCAAGCTGGGTGCTAGTCCAGCTCTGGGGCTGAGATACCCTCTTCTTTTTCCTGATTTTGTCCTCATATCTCCTTCCTGAACCAAGAAGGGGCATCCAAGTCACAGTCCCTGTTTTTATATCCATTTCTCCTAGATATACAAGTACTGTTCAGTGGCCCTGTGGACCATTTAATTGCTCATAAGATGCTTCTGAGAGAGTCACTTTTTCTGAATACAAGACAGGAGAACGACTTTGAGTTAAAGATTTCTTGTAAACACTTCCTTGTGTGTGTGTGTGTGTGTGTGTGTGTGTGTGTTCCTGTACCTGTGCACGTACACACAGGTACGTACATAAATACACATACTCATCTACACGCATATATAGAGAGGGAAAGATGTATGTATGGACTTTGGAAATACATACTACAAAATATTAACAGGACTATCTGAATGATAGGATTATGACTAAATTTTAATATTTTTGCTTATCTGCATTTTAATTTTTCTGATAAGTACTTTACTTGTGTAATAAAAAATAATTTTTAAGATCCACGTTGCAGTTGATTAACTGCACACTGATATTTTCTTTACTCTTTCCTCAGTAGAGAAAGATTGTGTGTTTCTAGCAAAAACTTCTTTAATCTCTGTTGGCAAGAGAACACATTTGCACTGAAGTGCAGCTCTCATGTTAATATTTATGGGACCAAGTGAAATTGCATCAGGTGGACATCCGGTGGCTGAGGCTGCTAAAATACCTTATGAGTTGTTGGAGAAACTATAGCAGAGGAGGTAGAAGGCCTTGTGTTAATGTTACTCTAAGGAATCTGGGTCTTTAGAGCAGCTGGTGACCAGCAAGGATGAAATATTTCAGTCATGCAGTGATTGTTTCCCCTGCTCATACATCCCAGGGAGGAAGAGGCAGCCTTCTGGGAGGACCTTGGGTGTCAGCAGTTGTTAGCAGTTGCACCCTGATAGATAGAACTGAACCCCTGTTGAAATGAGGAATTTCAACGCTGATGCCCAGAGCTAGCAGCTCCCAACTTCCTTCGCAGATCTCTCAAGTCCCACAACATACACAGGTCTTCCTTATATTCCCAAAGGATGTCACCAGTCAAAGACTTAAATTTAGTCATTCAAGAGGACTGGGATTAGTAAGAGTCCCCCCCCCCCCCTTTGATTTGAATGTGGCAGGACAGCACTGAAGTTCATGAAGCTTTGCGTTAGAACGCGGCTTCCCCCCGGTGTCTTGGCCTTTTGGCTAAGGCACTGGACTGTGCCTTAGACCAGCACTTCTCAGACGTTCAGGAGGAAGGACCACTGTGAAAGGGGATGAAATCGGAGGACCTGCACATAGCAGTGCTTGTCCTGGTTCTCAGTGTCCCCTGATTGAGAAAACACATCCTGACGTTAAGCTCCCATGAAAGGAGTGGTGCTTTCAAACATATTCGTGTTTTACCTTTGCCATGAGGGCTGCACACAGCTGGAGGGCATACTGCGCGTGTGGTGGTATCATGAGTCGATCGGTCTGGAGACGGTGCTGGACCCTCACCTTGATTGTCTGCTCTTTGCTGTAACTCCTGTGCCAGTGGTATCATGACCGATGACATGCACTTGGCCGTTCATTCCACTCCCACTTCCTCATTTAGAGATTTCGTACTTTTTATTCTGAAAGTAGTTGGATAAAGGGTAGGAAAGTCATCTTGAAACAGCTGCAAAAATTGAAAGCAAAGAGTTATCTTTGACTGTAATGGGCTAATCACTGTAATGGTTCTATTTGTTTGTTTTTCACAAGAAGTAAATTTATACCTTAAAGAAGGTCTTGGCATAGAAAACTACTCACTGACAAGGCGCAGATGCTCTGCTCTTCCAGGATAAACTGTCTGAAGCCCCAGAGGATTCCGAGCTTTGACTTGGTGGCTTCTGGCGGCCCCAGGTCAGGGTCAGTGGGGGAGGGCGTCTTCCCGGTGCTAATGTGCCCCTAAGATGAATTATTTCTTCTTGCCTCGGGGCAGAAACATTTTGTTTCATTAACTCTTGGAAATGTGAAGGGTGTCTTAGTGGATGGAACTGAGGACAAAAAGAGGATCACAGGATGTGCACCCCGGCAGATGATGGGGGCCCTGCCCCCGCCATGTGGAAGGGCTGCTTTCTGAAGGAGAGGCAGCAGCTGATTTGGAAGTGAGTCATAACAGATTGGATTTTGAGGACGAGAAAGGAATGACTCTGAGATGTTGAGTCAAGATGAATGGAAGAATACTGAGGCTGAAAAGTTTTGTTTTTTTTTTTTTTGTAAATGATGCATCTGGACCACTGAGCAACTGGGAGTTGAATCTGAGATGTGTTCTGGCCCACCATCCTTCCTCTTGACCTGTTTTCAGTATTTTATCTGTGAATCTGTTTATCTGTTGTCTGGTGCCAACCTGCAACGGAACTAACATCCGTTTGCTTAAAACTATAACTGGACTAGGGATTACTGTGATTTATAATTCATGACATGAAATCATTTAAATGCTTAATAGTATATTTGAAATGAGAGGGATAGAAATTAAAGAATGAATCACTTATCAAGAAATAACAAGTTATATTGATTTATTTCTGCAAGACTTTAGTAGAGACTTGTTCCTGCAAAATTGACTTTGTTTCAGTTACCAATTAAGTGGGGTGAACTGTTAATAAAAAGCCATATGAGTCAGGTTACAGTAGCATTCTTCTAAGAAAGTCTTTATGGGAGCTGTCATCATAGGGTTATCTGCTTCATACCTGCCAATATGACAGTTGATCTGGAAGGGTCAGAAAAAGAGGACTTTGTGTTCATTTAACTTTTCCTTTTTCCTTTCTTTGACCTATTTTTTTCAACTTTCATGACTTATGACATACAAATGAGCCTATTATTGTTTTTTAACCCTCACTGTATTTATGTATTTTTAATTTGCATCATATTTTGTCACTATTTAGAAAAAGTAGCTGAAAACATGATTTCCATAAACCTCTGTTTTCCTTCAGGTGGGAAACAGGGTTGGCAATGGCTGCCAAGGTTCCCAGCCTGTGACATCCTTCCAGTTAGCAGATCTCAGGGAAGCACTCTGATTGGCTCAGGTCTGGTCAGGGACACACCCCTTGGGCTGACTGGCTGTTGTCATGAGGCAGAGCCACATTTCAGAGGTAATCCTGGGAGCTTATGCTATCTGGGCTCTTCCAGAGAATAGGACAGCATTGTGAGCCATACCCTCCTGTTGGTGTCTTCTACACCTGTCTTCGAACTTCCCTTTCCTTGATTATAAATGGTGTGGTGATTCCCACCTTGCTAGACTGATGTAGTGATTAGAGATTATGCTTACTGCTGGTACCCTGTAAAGTCATTGTCATTATTACCTCCAGCTGGCTCCAGCTGGTTTCCTTTATGATGTCTTACTGCTCTGAGGCTAAGTAGAGCAAATATCTGAAACATTTTATTATTTTGCTTCTAAATCAATCTTTACCCTTTCCTTCTTAAACATACATTTCTTTGTCATAGCCAGCACCTGAAAATTAGTTAGCATTTCTACTACAAAACCAAAAGAAGAGCATCAGAGTTTTGAAAAGTTCTCTATGAATGTCTTCTCACCTATGCTTTTCTTTTCCCTAACCTTATTAAGAATGCCAGGCTTTGGAGAGCAGGGACCGTGCATCCTGGGGTCTCTTAAAATATCAAGTATATAGCTTCTAGCGTATAGCAGAGACTCAAAATTCCTTGAATGAATGCATTTCTTCATTTTTCTTTTACTGCTATGTCAGTTTTTCTTGTAAAAATTTAAACTACTCTTCTTTTACTTAAAATATACTTTAAAAAGAACAAATATAGTTTAATTTGCATAATATGGAATTAGAGGCAAACATGTTTTAAATTAATCTTGATGGATATATAAATTATTGGAATCAACTTTATTTTATGGTTGGTTGAATCTAAGTAGTCCATTTTTTTAAATTGAGATATAGGTTTATAAGGTTGTGTAAGTTTCTGGTATACAGCATAGTGACTCAGTCGTGCAAACATTCTTTTTCATTACAGATTATTACAAGCTGTTGAATATAGCTCCTTGTGCTATACAGTAGGACCTTTTTGTTTATCTATTTTGTATATGGTTAATTGTTATCTGCTAACCTCAAACTTCTATTTTATCCCTCCTCTCCCCTTTCCCCTTTGGTAACTGTAAGTTTGTCTTCTATGTCTGTAGGTCTGGTTCTGTTTTGTAAATAAGTTCATTTGTATCATTTTTTTAGATTCCACATTTAAGTGATATCATATATTTTTCTGACTTAGTGATGATCTCTAGATCCTGAATAGTCCATTTTGAATCTTGCTATGTCCTGATAGTGACACCAGAGGAAACAATCTCTATGAGATTATTCCCAAAGAGTGGGTTCTGCTTCCAGACTAACCTAGCATTTTGCAGTAAAGTAGAAAAAAAAAATTCACAGTGACCCTTATAATTGCTGCTTCAAAATGGGAATTTGGCATGGCACCAAATTATTAATCAGTAGAAAGAATAGATTTCAAAAAGGTAATTATACCAAATTTAACACTTCTTGAAATATATTCTGTTAAATAAAATGTAGTCCTTTTTCCCTGTTCTCATTTGTAAGCAATGAGGATAATTTAGGTAGCTTGAATCAGGAATTGGAGTACAGATTGGCTTAATAGTTTGGGGCTTACTGACTATAGATGACTTTTGTCCTTCATCTTCTTGGATGGGAGAGGCAGCCACGTTCTCTTTAAAGCCCAGAAGTGAATTATTAGTCGAGTCTAGCTCTTCTTGAAGAGACATGTTATGACTTTCCTACATTCTTGGGCAGTTAGACTGTAATTCTCAGTTGTTTAAAAAGGTGTTTGAATGTGTTTTGTTAAGAGGCTTGAATAAATAGCTATTTTTCTTACATTTTTGCTTGCTTTTTCAAGCGCAAGGATAGTTTCCAGTTCTGACAGCCTTGTGCTGACTGGAGTGAATTTTTGGGTCGGTATGAAGTGTTTTGGATGATTTACACTGGACTGCGTAAATGTAGCCTAGGAAGTTATACTATGTGAAGAGAATTACTTAAGGATGAAGAAGGATTGTTTAACTATTAAGAAATGATAAGCTGTTATAGATTGGTTGGAAAGTATTTTTGTTTAGATGCTGTCCCTACAAATTTGATGTCTGCTGGTCTGGAGATTTAGCATCTAATAATAATGATGATTAATGTTTAATGAGTCCCTGCCCTGCTTTATGTTAGCATTTCATGTGCATCACCTCATTTAAACCTCCACAGAATTCTAGGAAGTCAGCACTATAATGACTCTTATTTACAGATGAGGAAACTGAGGTGTATAAGGAACAAAGCCAGTAATGAACCCAGCTAGTTGGACTACAGAATCCATTGTGCGTATTAACCACTGTGTTCTTTTGCACCCCCACGCCCCGAAGGGGAGGGGTGCTTCTAAAAGGGATGCTGGAAGTGAGTACGGCCATCTGACCACAGCTGGCTCCTTGTCCCGTTAGGATTACAAGCAAGAAAAGGGGGGCACAGAGTTGGCCGGGGTTAGTCCTGTTGGCCAGGGAGTGGAACGCGGCTGTTACCATGGACTGGACAGTGTCCAGGACACCCCCTGTGCCTACTCATACCCTATCAGCGTAGGGTAAAGGTTAATGATGACTCCCCCCTTCTACATGGGGAGGGTACCAAGGCCCCTCAGGAATAAAGGTTGGATCAGCGGAAAGCAAGGAGTGGCAGGCCCAGCCGGGGCAGGAGGAGAGTCAGATGCTCAGGCTGGCTTCTCTGCTGGAGCAGAACAGACTGGAGTGTCTGCCTGTGGTCTGGGCATCTGGTACTGGTTCTCTGCTGGAGTATCTGAAGAGCAAAAAACACAGCTCACACTTTGCCTTTTTCCCATTCTTTATAAAAGAAATGCAGTGTTTTCTCTTGCTTAACAAGATTCTGGTGGGTAAGTTTATTGCTTGGTCCATGGGTTGCTGAGTAGAAAGAAATAACCACTGAATGGAGGAGTAGCAGATCTAGAAAAGAAAGGAAGAATGTTGATGCCAGGAAGATGTTGGTTAGAAATTTTTTTAAATATATGTTTTTTGGATTATTTCAAAAAAGATCAATGAGTGTACAAATATATGTGGTTAAATGGTAAAGAGTATGATGAAAACTTAAGGTCTTCTTCTGATCTCATTCCAAAATCCGTACTTCCTTTCTCGATAGGTAGACACTATTAACAGCTTCTTCCCCAAATTACAGAAGTATACATAGACATACACACATATGGATATTTTGGTAATGAGTGGCTTTATACTCTACACATTATTTTGTGCCTCGCTTTTCTCGCTGAATCATGTATAATGGAGGTTTTTGCATATTAGTACATACAAGTCTTACTTTATTTTAATCGCTATATATTAGTCCCTAGTAATACCTTCTATTGGCACAAAGTTTTGCATTTGACCAGTACATGCATTTGCATGTATTATCTTTCTGGGCCTCACAGTAGCCACTAGGGGATGTACCCAGAGGCCCGGTGGGGTTGCCTGGTTCACTCAGGATGGCGTGGTGTCTGGGGTCAAATAGTTCAATATTCTCAGCACTGCGACATTCCCTAAATGTGCCTGTATCCCTTCTACTTAGTGCAGCGACCACAAGTGGAGGTAAAATCTTGGAAGCATTGAAAAAAAAAATCATCCATTTGGAACACCAAGAAGCTGGATAAAAAGGAAGTGTGGACTTGAGGAACGTGAGAAAAGGGAATAATCAAAGTTGAGAGCTCGAATGGGCCCTAGTGATCAGCAGATTTTTAACTTTTTCCTTTTACGGATGAGGCTCTGGGACCAAGACATCAATCAGATTGCTTGTTCAGGCCACACAGCTATGTCATTTTCTTTTCTGAGGCCAGTTCCAGAGAGGGGAGGGAAGGAGACTCTAGATTTTTCCAGGCTCTCTTATTCTCATCAGCTACAGTGGGCTGTGGCCAGCATATAGATGAGAAGCCCAGACGCCTTTGAGAAATGAGAAAACTTTCCAAGCACGGTGCAGTGGCTCGTCTGAGGACGCTCCCTCCAGGGCACTGTGACCACGCAGACTTGCGCTGTCTGGATGCCCGGGCAGTGTGGATTTTACTATTACCTCTGCCTCCCACTCATTCATTTACTGAGTATCTAATATTCACACAGCCTTTGCCAGGCTGCAGGGCTACAGCAGCATTTGTTGAAGAAACTACCCCCAGCCATGCAGACTATAAAATGTGTGAAATTGATTATCTGTGCTGCTCTGGGTTAAATTTACGATGCCAGTGAGTACAATTCGATACAAAACAATTTTCCTCATGCATAGGTTTTGTTTTGTTTTAGCAAACGACCATTCTGTGAAGGAAGGTTCAATGGCAATGTCATGAATGAAAACCAGCATCCATTTATTTCTACTTGTTAGGAGAAATTGTTATTCAAGCTGAGAAAGTCAATTAGTAGTTATTTTGAAGTCCGACAGACTGTCTTTTGGTTTATTTCCACATTTTTGAAGTGAACTTCAATTAAAATAAAAGACTGAATTTATGTGTTAAATAAATCATGCTAGAGGGGACCTCTGACTATTGAATCAGAAGCGCCTGTGTCTTCTTTCCTTATCTTTATCAGGATGCCTGAGAGGAACTTCCCCTGGGGAGTTAATTTTGGAGGGCTCCTGAAGATGGATGAAACCCCGTAGGTAGCGATTAGATGCTCAAACATCTGTAAGGGAACATTCGGGTGAGGCAGCTTGAAGGACATTCATGGCTGACACCACACCAGATCTTAGTTAATACAGTCTTTCTATTTCTCCTTAAAGCACCACGATGGCCCAGAGATGGGAGAGTAGGACATGGTACTTACTGGCGGTTCTAGGCTCTAGGCACCCAGGATGGGAAGCGCAACTCTGCTCAGGGTCTCTGAGTTTAACCCTCTTGCTCTGATCGCTCAACCATTTTCTTGTTACTTACGTCTTCAATTTGGGGCAAGAACAGTTTGAAATTGTTTCTACTGCTTTTGGACACGAGTGTGTGGACGTTCAATGAGTATAAGTAGGAAGAAAGCTTGGAGAACTCTCTAGAGACAATTGAACAGAGCAAAGGAGACGGTCTTAGAGGTGAGCGGAACAGTGCCTGGCATTGAACTCCTGGCACCAATTGTCGCGCTGGTCTCCTCTTTGACACTTACCTATTGTCCCAGAAGGAGCAATTTCAGAAAGTCCTTTTCTGGGCTGTGAAACAGCACTTGCTTATTTGTTGAGCCCTAAGAGGCATTATTGAAAGCAGTTCACTGTCTCTGGGGTATTACAATGAGATGGTAGTTACTGATTTCATTATGTGTTCCTTTATTGCAGCTGTTGGTTTGATCCTATGCCAGGTGCTTAAAACTGTTGTGGTTTTGCACATGGTAAGTGAGGCTGGGCGAGGAGAGGGATTGTGTTGCTGGCCTGGCCAAACTTTTTAGCAGACTGGGGTCTGGTGAAGGCAGATAGATAGATTTCCTTTTTACTTTGTTTTCATTCAGAAAAAGAAACTTTCCAGGACAATTATCTTTCCTAGAATTCCTTAAAATTTTTCTCCTTTAAAAATGTACTTAGGTACAAAAAATATTTTTATGAAAAAATAAAAATAAAATGCCATTTATAGGTGGTGGTTGTCATTGATAAGATATATTAGAATTGACTAACTGTAAAACTGTAATTTGGGGATGCATTATTAAGGCATACTGTTTTTATTTGCATGTCATTACGTACAGATGTGGTTGTGAAATTGTTCAAATCATGGCACATTGAATGTCCTCACTGGATTTTTAGGAATGTGTTCACTGAGACAGCCAAATTCTATTTCATTTTGTTTGGCTCATTGCACTGGCTGTAAATCAGAGAATATTCACTTTAATATCTGAGTCAAACTTTATTTCCAAACATAATACCACAGTTGTTCTTTTACAAAGTGTGTATTTTTTGTTTTCTTCCTCAATACCTCACTTTCTACTTTCTTTTTCTCTCTTTACTTTCTGCTGGAGCGTGCTGAGAGGGTTTTCAGGAAGATTTTTTATAATATGTGTTATAATCTACTGATGAATATAGTTCACGTGATTAATCTTTCATGTCTTTAATTACGGAAGTATTGGCAATCTCAGGTTTTATGTAATTTCATTACTGCTTCTGAAATGCCCTCCCAATGATATAATAGTGTGATTATATTAGGGAATTATATATATATTATATATATAATATATGTATATTTTGCATTTATTCTTTTTTAAAACACCTTTATTGTGGTATGATTCCTGTACAGTAAACTACACATATTTCAAATGTACAATTTGATGAATTTTGATAGCTGTACACACCAATGAAACCACCACCACAATCACGATAGCTAACATTTCCATCACTCCCCAAGAGGTGCAGTTTTCAAATTTAGGGAATTATATTTTTATTACAGTGTAAACTATAACAATATTTAGGCATTCTGGTTCTGTAGTTACCAAGTTCTCTCTTATTTTTCCAACGCTATTGTGGTGTTCCCGGAGGGGTGAGGATTGGTGAATGAGACAGACTTGGATTTCAGTCATGGCTCTGCCAGCTACCAGCTGAGTGTCCTCAGCAAGTTGTTTAGTCCTTTGAAGTCTCAGCTTCTGCTGCTGTAACATGGGAATTACAGTAACCTACCTCATCAGTTATGATGCTTCAATGAGATAAAGGGCTAAAGTCACTTTGCGCAGTGCCTGGTCCTCGGGGAGCATGGCCAGTGCTGCTAGCCTGTCCCAGGACCCAGTCACACAAAAGAAAATTCGAATAGGCCAACTGAAAACGCACACTTTGATTCCTTTTCCTGCCCTGCCTCATGGAGATGCTTTCTACACCTCCAACTTCATTTTTATTTATTTATCTTATTGGTCTATAGCATTATATAAGTGTCATGTGTACAAGACTGTATTTCAACTTCAATATACACTGTGGCATGCTCATCACCAAAAGTTTAGTTTACATCTGTCCTGTTGACCTCCTTGACCGACTTCACTATTTCCCTACCTCTCTTCCTCTCTGGTAACTGTGAGTCTTTTCTCTGTGTCTATGTTTTTATTTTTATTTGGCTTGATTTAATTGATTGATGGATGGATGGATTTATATTCCACATATGGTTGAGATCATACAGTATTTGTCTTTCTGTCTGACTTATTTCATTTGGCATAATATCCTCAAGGTCCAACCATGTTGTCACAAAGGGTAAGATTTCATCTATTTGCAGCTGAATAGTATTCCACTGTGTATATACACCACGTCTTCTTTATCCATTCGTCCGTTGATAGGCACTTACCTTGTATCCATGGATTGGCTATTACAAGTAATACTGCAGTAAACAGAGGGGTGCACATGTCTCTTTGAATTAGTGTTTTTGTATTCTTTAGATAAATACCCAGAAATGTAATAGCTGGATCATATGGTAGTTCTATTCTTAATTTTTTTTTTAGGAATCTCTGTACTATTTTCCATAGTGGCTTCATCAACTTACATTCCCACCAACAGTGTAGGAGGTTTCCTTTTTCTCCACATCCTTTTCAACACTTCTTATTTCTTGCCTTTTTGATAATAGCCATTGTAATGGGTGTGAGGTGATATCTCATTGTGGTTTTGATTTGCATTTCCCTAATAACTAGTGATGTTGAAACATCTTTTCATGTGCCTGTTGGCCATCTGTACGTCTTCTTTGGAAAAATCTCTGTTCAGTTCCTCTGCCATTTTTTAATTGAGTTTTTTTTTATTGTTGAGTTATATGAGTTCTTTATATATTTTGGATATTAACCCCTTATCAGAAACAGAATTGAGAGCTCAGAAATAAACCCACACATATATGGACAGTTAATTTACAACAAAGGAACAAAGAATGTATAATAGAGAAAGGATAGTGTATTCAGTAAATGGTGTTGAGAAAACTGGACAGCCACATATGGAAGAATGAAGCTAAACCATTATCTTACACCATACTCAAAAATTGACTCAAAATGGATTAAAGACTTGAATGTAAGACCTGAAACCATGAACAGACAGCCGACCAAATGGAAGAAGATATTTTCAACTTCATTTTTTAAAAATTGTGGTAAAATATAAGATTTATCATTTTAATCATTTTCAAGTTTATAGTTCAGTGGCATTAAATGTGTTCAGCCATCTCTAGAACTTCTTTATCAGCCCAAATGGAAACCTGTACTCACTGAACAATAATTCCCCATGCCCCCCTCCCCGCAACACTTGGTAACTCCTATTCAACTTTCTGCCTCTATGAGTTTGAGTGCTCTAGGCACATCGTGTAAGTGGAACCATGCAATATTTGTCCTTCTGTGTCCGGCGTATTTCACTTAGCATAACGTCTTCAGGGTTCATCCATGTTTTAGCATGTAGCAGAATTTCACTCCTCCTTAAAGCTGAGTAAAACTCCATTTTATGTGTAGCAGTCCTCCGTACATGCAGTTTTGCTTTCCTTGGTTTCAGTTACCTGTGGTCAACTGTGGTCCGAAAATATTGAATGGAAAGTTCCAGAAACAAACAATTGATAAGTTTTAAATTGGATAAGTTCCGAGTAGTGTGATGAAATCTTTTGCTATCCAGCTTTGTCCTGCTCAGGGATGTGAGTCATCCCTTTAGCCAGTGTATCCCGCAGTTTGTCACTCCGTAGCCATCTGGCTTATCAGATTGACTATTGAGGTATCACGGTGCTTGTGTTCAAGTAACTCTTATTTTGCCTAATAATGGCACCAAAATGCAAGAGTAGAGATGTTAGCAATTCAGATAGTCTCTTACTGTGCTTTATCTTGGATATGTTCGTAGAGGAAAAATATAGTATATATAGGAGTCAGTACTATCTGTGGTTTCAGGCATCCACTGGGGTTCTTGGAACATATCCCCTGTGGATGGTGGAGGTGGGGACTACTGTATATACCACATTTGGTTTGTCTGTTTATCTATCAATGGACCTTTGGGTTGTTTCCACCTGTTAGCTATATTGAATAATGCTACTGTGAACATGGGTGTACAAATATCTGTTTGAGTCCCTGCTTTCAGTTCTTTGGGGCACATATCCAGAAGTAGAATTTCTGGATCATATGATCTCCAGCTTCCTTTTGACCTTCCTCCCAAGCTTCAGTACCGCATTTTCAACAGCCTGTTGGGTACTTGTTTATTGGTGTGCTACTGAAATCTCAAACACAACGTGTGTAAAATTGTTCTCAACCTCTTCTCCCCACCTGACTCCCAAATCAGATCCTCCTTCTGATTAATGATAAGAACAATTTTCAAGACACCTGGCACAAACCACCGGTACCTTTGACTTCTTCCTCTTTGAGAGCTCGGCAGAGCCGTCTCAGACGTCTTCATGTCGCCTCTGCCTTAACTGCTTTACTGCTCAGAGATGATTCGTGCATGTTTGGGTGCAATTTTTTTTCCTTGGTGTAACTTTGAAAACTTTTTGATGAAAATCATTCATTCCCATTCTAATTAAAAATCTTTTGAACTCCCATTTCTACAACAAATTTCCTGCTCCCTTTCCTGTTCCTTGTGCTGGCGGACCCCAACAACATTACCATTTGGGCTGGTTCTTTAGTTCTACTCAGCGACTCCCGTAACACTTCTTTCCTTTGGTCACAGTAAATGGATGTGTAGGACGCTGCTGAGGTCAAGCGCCCCTCGTGAGTCTGGGTTGGAGTAGGTGGAGATAATGCAGTAAGTCAGTATTTTCCTTGGAGGGTAAAGGAGGGAGCTACTTCCGTTCCTCTGTACAGTCGTTTCCAGGAGAATTGGACCATTCATTTCATCCCTGTGATCTAAGTCAAACTTTACGGCCAAACGAATTCAACACTGGTTTGGCCTGGCACAGTATTTATCTTGCAGATATGTTAAATAGAAGACAACAAGATTGGCTCTATTAATAACTCCCTTTTTACTTTTTTATCATGAGCTTCCTAGGAAGCAGAACACTCAGTGGTCACTCAGTTGCAGAGAATCCTACCATTATTGCCTTGGGGAAGTAGATACAGTTCCTGAGGGAAGACTTTGCCTTTTGAGGAAGTTGAGCCTTCCGTGTGCGCGTAAGACTTCAACTTCTGGAAGAAGGGAGTCCTTGCTTCAAAAACCATCTGCCACTTGCTTGCTTTATGGTTCTGAGCAGGCTTTATAACTTTTATCATGGTGTTCCATCTATAGAATGGAGATTAATATAATCCCTTCCTCATAAATTTGCTGGGGGATTAAGTGAAATAATCCATGTATAACAGTGCCTGCCACATCACACTTGGGACCCAAATGGGTCAGTTTCCTTAGCAGCGAGAATGTTTGGTCAGATGATCTCATGCAGTTGCATCCCAGACAAGAACTGCTTGCAAATGTGAAGTGAACAAGCAGAGGAGAGGCAGTAGCTGGAACCCCCCCACTCGGGTCTGGGTAGTTGCTCGTTTATATTACAGTGCTTTGAAAAGTCATGTGCAAATTCTTGTTTTCCCAACACTAAGGCTCAAAACTATGTTTTGACATGTTTTCTGTACCTTAACACTTCAAGAAAAATATAATCTTTCACTGATAAAACTAAAAAGTTGTAGGTTTCCTTTTGGCCAAATATGTATAAGATCCTGTGAGTCCATATTAAATTTAAAATTGTATTTAACACTCTATAAATACATATTGGGTCTCAGAAGGAGAAGGGAATGCTGATGTTGACATCTTATTTGGTACCTTAAACAATTTGTGTACCGCTCTTGGATACTTCAAATTTTAGTAAATGCTAGTTAATTTTATGCAAATATTTGATGAGATCCTTTAATAAAAAGGCGGTAAAGGTAGCCAAGCTATATAGATGTTAGCTAAATTTGTGGATCAATCAGGTATAAATGAATGGGACTTTGAAAATAAAATACTATTCTGTTGGAACCCTCCAATGAGGCTTTTTGATAGGATTAGCTAAAGTTGGCTTTCTTTTTTAATTTGTGGTTACTTAACCATTGGAGAGTTAATTTGTCTTTAATTTGAGAATTCATTTGCATTTCCATGCCTTAAAAATGTGAACAGTTAGCTAAATGCTCCAATGCCTCGATAAAAATATTAAGTGCTAATTCCTTACCTTTCACTAGCTTTCATACTTGGCTTTTTGCCTGACCTCGTGAAAGTCTTCTTGATTTTGATGCATTTTTTTCCCCGAGAGTACTATGTATATCTTTATCGAGCTCATTTGTAAAAAGCATAAAATGAGTTGATGTCATAAATATTGAAGTTTTTCTGCTTATGAATTAAATCTGTGCATGTGCTTCCTTCAGACTTTGAAATGTGCCAATGAAAGAAATAGTTGGAAACCACAGTTCAAGTGCAACTTCTGATTCCACAAGTTAGAACGTCATAAAGAAGGAAAAAAAAATGTACTAAATTCATATCACAGAAATACTATTGAGGAAAGTTGCTCTGCAGATTTATGTGGTATGACTGAAGCAAATATTTTAAGTACCTTATCTTCAGCTACTAAGCCATAAGTAGTGCACTGTATTTTAGCTTCAGTTACGGAACAGTCCATATATTTCATGTATAGGAGACTCTTTGATTAAGAGGTCCCTCCCCCCTACTAATACTTTGATGTTATTAATTATTCATCATTAAGAATTTCAATTTTCTGTGGGAAATAATAAAATGGACCCATTATTTTCACAGCCAAACCTGTTCTTTGGTGATGGCAGTGAAGGGGTTAAGCACTATGAAAATACATCATTATTAGTTAAATGAGTCATATTAAAATGCATACATAGCCAAAATGTTGGAGGGAAAAAAAGATAACCTTTTATTTCACAAAACCATTTCTACAAAGAACGAGCTTTAAATTTATTAGAATATGTTCGTTTTTATTTGGAGGCAGTCATAAAATACACTTATCTTGGAAACCCAGCGAGGCATCAGAACAGGAGTAGAGGTGAAGATAATTCACGGGTAATATGAGGTCTTATTTCTCACTTCTTGGCCCTGCTGCATCCATAAAGAGCTGCTCTTTATGCTAATGTCTGGCCCCATCCAGTGTTGAAGAGCAGACTCGCCTCTCCCTCTGCTGGTTTCGTCCTTCAGGACCAAGTCTTATTTTTGTGGACCTGAGTTTTGGGGTCATAGGGTGTTGTGACCATTGCTTTGCTCAACTTTATTGAGGTATAATCGACAAATAAAATGGTGTGATGTTTAACGTTTACATTGTAATGATCTGACATACATATGTATTGTGAAAGGATTTCTCCCCATTGAATTAACACATCCATCACCTCATATATTTACGTTTTCTTTCTTTTCTTTTTTCTTTTTTTGGTGAGAACACTTAACTTCTACTCTCTGAGCGAATTTCAATTAAATAATACAGCACTATCAACTATAGTCACCACATTATACATTAGATCCTCAGACCTTACTCATCTTGTAACCGAAAGTTTGTGCCTTTTTACAAGCTTCTCCCCATTTTCCTCACCCCCAGCCCCTGACAATCACTTTTCTATTTTGTTTCTATGAGTTTGACTTTTTTTTTTTCAGATTCCATATATAAGTGATGTCACGCAGTATTTATCTTTCTCTGTCTGGCTTATTTCACTTAACATAATGCCTTCCAGGCTCATCCACGTTGTCAAAAATGACAAGATTTCTTTTTTAAGGGTGAACAATATCCCATTTTATATATATATCTCTCTCTATATATATATAGATATACACACACATACACATTCCACATTTTCTTTATCCATTCATGTGTCAACACACACTTAGGTTGTATCATACCTTGGCTGTTGTGAACAACGATGCTGTGAACCTGTGAGTACAGATATCTCTTTGAGATAGTGATTTCATTTCCTTTGCATATATACCCACAAGTGGCATTGCTGGATCATATGGTAGTTCTATTTTTAATTTCTTGAGGAACTTCCATACCATTTTCCATAGTGGCTGCATCGGTTTTCATTCCCACCAGCAGTGCACAAGGGCTCCCTTTTTCTCACATCCTCACCTGCTTGTTTTCATTTGGTTTGTTTTTATATTTCTTTTGAATCTCTGAATATGGGTCGTTGCTAATTTTTGTAACTAACGAATATAGACTTTCTGTGTGATGATAATAATGCAGAAACAGCTGAAAGAGGGAAAAGAAAAAGAAAAGGGAAAACAAAAAATCAAGGGAAAGAATCCCAGAGAGGTTTGGGGAAAAGCTCTGTGTCTCCTGTTGCCCCAGGAGCCATGGGTGAGCGTGGTAATTCCTGCTCACAGATTCCTCTCCCCACTCTTCCTGTCTCCTGCCTGTGTTTCACTCCCCTTCTCTCTTCCCCACTTCCTGTTATTCAAATCCTAAATTAGCTCAAAGGCTTTCTTTTTTGGTGGGCAAGAAAATCGTGATTATTTCTCCAAACCTCCACCTGCAGCTCACACCTCGGATCTGGCCTCTTGTACCTCCTGCTGTGCAAGAGGAACTTAGGGGCTGGTCAGGTCGCAGGTACACAGAGTTCTTCAGTGTATTCAGTAAAAACACTGTACGTTTCATTAATACAGCTGGTGTGAGGTTTTTTTTTTTTTTTCAGTAAGATTTTTCTCTTGCCTTATTTTCACAAGACCAAGTAATAAAATTTGAAAAGAAGTTTCTTCTTAAAGAAACTTAAGAAACCAGTTGCTTTAAGAACACACCTTTATCAAATTATTTTCCTTAGCGAACAAAAAACTACTTTGTTTTTTTTTTTCTCTCTTTTGATGAAAGTTGAAGACTTACAGATAGTTGTTAATGGTGTTTGGTTCAGAAGAATTTGTTTAATTGTATACATCAAACATATACTTACTAATTTTTTCTGGCTATCTGTTTGTCAATTCTAAGTTGTTTTTGAGTCGTTTGGGCAAGAGAAAACCCAGTTTTGTCATAAAAGGTTTGCATTATGAACATGATTCTGTTGTGTCTCTATTTTCATTCTTGCTGAGGGATGAATTCAATTGTACAGATCTAGCATATTATCAGTTTAACATGTTCATTCAAGAATTTCACTTGGTTTTATAGAGATACACATCTACAATGGCTGGCCAATCCAAACATAAGATTTTACCAGTTGACTCCTGACCCAATTCAGTTCTCCCATCTTCTGGCTTGCAAAACATCTGGCTTTGGGGAGAGAAAGTGAATCCAACTCATTTTTGATTCAAATGATTATTGACTGTTTTCTTCTGAGACTTAATATAAACTCATTTTTTAAGAGTTAAAAGAAGTCAGTATGTACTGCATAAACACCATAGGGGACCAAACACTAAGAGTTTCTTTGAGGTGTAAGAAGAATATACTTTTGCTTAGAGTTTACATCTGTCCAGCTAAATTTTATTTCTAGTTCTATTATTTCCTCAATTTGTCCCTGTTAATAGGGAAAATTCTAAAAATTATAAGTATGTCTAGATATGTGAGGCAGTGTGTGGTCTTTTACTGAAGTTACAGGGTTAGAACTCTGCTAACTAGTTGGGTCCTATTATGCAACAGAAGAATGCAAGTGTTAATTTAATCAGAGGACTGTTTATACAGGGACTTTTGTAATATATTAGCTAAAGATGGAGAATCGAGCTTTATGAGACTAACGTTTCTTGTTAAGTCCCCACTCCACCTTCTCCTATCTGGACTGACCCTTAAGTTGAAAAAAGAACAAAGAAGTCTGTAGTTAAAACATTCCACTACATGTTGCATCTTGTCCTTGGTAAATGAGAAAATAGGGACTCAAAGAGAGAATCTGAATAAAGGTAGCATATATACCTACTTTTTATGTGTGAATGGAAAACATGTTGTAAAATAGTATATATCATCTTCTCAGTGTAAATTCAGGGCATTTTCCCAAGAGGTATAAGAATTTAGACTTATATAAATGGACTTTATAAAAACATGCCAATACTTTTAAATCTGTTTAATAGTCTGTATGCTGTCAGCTAGACTTCTTTTGATGGACGAAGAAATGGAGGTGACTTCTAAATCTTAGAGCAGAAACTTCGTGTGGGCCATTGGATATTTGTCTCTAGAGTTCAGAGAGGAGGGTGGAGCTGGGAGTCTAAGTCTGTGAGTCATGTGCGTTTAGTGCCGATGAAAGCCATAGGTGTGGAATGGATTTTCTGGTGGGAGAATTCACAGGCACAAGAAAAGAAAAGGGCCTGACACTGAGCCCTGTGCAGCTCTGGCTTATTGCTGGGTCGAGGGAGGTGAACCTGCAAATTCTGGGAAGCCACAGCCTGAGAGGTTGAAGGAATGCTGGGGGTGTTCTGTGTTCTAGAAATCGAGGAAAACACGTTTCAGGAGGACGGGAGGAATTGTCAGATGCTTCTGATTAGGCAGGTATCATGTGGGCCAAAAGTATCTGTTGAATTCAGCCACAAAAGTCATTGGTGGTTTCAGGGAAGCTGCTTTGGTGGAGCAACAAAGATGGAAACCAGATTGACGCAGGTTGAGCCACGCAGGAGAAAAAGGAGGATAAGTGAGGCCTCGTGCGTGGCCATCTGTGAGGAGCTGAGCTGAGAAGGAGGGATAGGATGTAAGACTGACGTTCAAGAGTGAAGTGAGGTCAAGGGAGACCTTTTTGTGTGGGACAAGCTTGCACGATGTGATAAAAGCCAATGAGAAAGAAGCATTTGAGTGAGAGAGATTCAATAGACAGGAGAGAAAAGGAAGAGGATTTAGAATAAAACAACAGCCGCAACTAATAGATATTCCGTGTTTGCCGCGCCCGGGGCACTGTGGTATGCCCTTGACATGCATTCTCACATTTAATTCTGAGAATAATGTTGTGCAGCTAACGGTTAGAGAGGGCGCAAGTGAGACCCGGGGATGTTAACTGACTTGCTCAGGGTCCTCCAGCCACGAGGTTATGGACTGACTTACTATAACCTGCCGCCCCAACCCCCCACCCCCGACTTGAATTTAGGTGTTCTGGGCTGCATTCGAAGACCTACTTAAGGATTCTTTAAATTGTATTTAAAGAAAGGCCACGTTGAAACTCTGTGAAAATTCTCACAGCTCTATCGGGACAACAGTTTTGATGAGTGGCCTTGGTCCAAAAAAAAGCTTTATCTGCTGAGAAAACTTAACCTCTATCTATCTATAAAATCAGTGTGCCCCTAGTCTAAGCTGTGTGAACTGAAGGGGATTTGCCCAAAGAACTCCCAAAACAATTGGAGGAGGCAGAAATTAAGTCTAGGAGAGTTTTGTTTTTGTTCTCACTTTTTTTTAACACTTCAAGTAGAACAGAGAAAGGACAGCGGGCGGAGGTAGTAACACAGTGAGGCCAAGTGAGTGATATGGAAGCCTCATCCAGACAGCTTCCCTGTCAATTCCGACCGGCGAAATGTCCTGAAATAATACTAATTCTGTCCTCTTGCTTTTGATAGGACATAATGACTACATGTGTCCGGCTACCAACCAGTGCACGATTGATAAAAACAGGAGGAAGAGCTGCCAGGCCTGCCGGCTCCGCAAATGCTACGAAGTGGGGATGATGAAAGGGGGTAGGTATCCCGGACCCAGGGCGCCCGCCCGCCGCCCAGCCGTGGCGACTTCTGTTCCAGTGACTGTGGGAGTGCGGTGTTTTCTCTTCTAATTAATTTCTTTCCCCATTCTTATTTTTCTTCACGACAAAAGTATTTTTAGAATCCATGCTATTAAAAAAATAAGAAATTTGAGCACACTCTTTTGTGTTTTATATTTTCAATGTAAATAGTTATATTTCAAATCAAAGGTTTGTGGGAGGTGGGGGAGGAAGGGAAGGAGTTCTGCTCAGCCACTTACTCTAGAAATATTTCTCAGTTACCGTTTGTATTACTGACACTAGAAGATGGTCTCTGGGAATAAACTTTCCCCAAATTGAGACTTGCAAATGTGAAAGCTAAATAGCTAATTTATCATCTTCTTTCAATCCCTTAACATCCCTTAGGGAATTTGATTGCAATCAGAAGGCAGCTTCTTCCCTTAGGAGCTGAGTTAACCAGCAGCCCCCATCACCTCCATGTCTAGGATGGTGCTCGGAACAGTGAGATGGTTTCTGAGCACTAACGATCGCAAGGTGGTCAGGATTTGTGCCCATGTGCTTGTGTCTTTGTGGCGGTGGGTGTGTTTATGGGTGTGTTTTCTGTTTCCTCGTATATCTAACCTTCCACTTTTCTTACATAGGAGTCCAGTGTGTTGTTCTGGAGGTATTAGGTGCTCCATAAAGGGAGCTGCCTGATTGATTTCCTTGTATTCTTGGAAATCTAGTCTTAAGAACATGTCTAGTCTTGGATAGCCTACAAAATACGGGAGAGAACAAATAGGAAATATGTAATGGAAATAAAGTAATGGGTGCATCCAGTGTTTTAAGATGTTACCGAGGAGAGGGACAGACTGATGATGATGGTGCTGCCTGCCGATCACACTGGGGGAAAGCTTTCTGGAGACGAGGCTTGACGTTAGTTAAGGAGAACAAAGTTGCCATGAAAAGAAGAACAATTGTGCAAACAGAGGACAGCTAACCTTTAACTCATTAATACTTGGACGGAGAGGGAGGCAGAGGAAAAACCAACAATCGTGCCTGATTGTTACAAAGCTTACAGTCAAAGATTCCTTAGTTAAGGGTTGTGAATAAGCCTACCAGGTTGAGATTTTGAATATAGCATTTAGAATAAATTCTCTTGATGAACAGATGAAATGTTGAGTTTACGCCTTGTATGAGCTGTGACTATATGTCTTGAGCATCTGAAAAAGCAGCTTTAACTCAAAGGGTAATTAATTCCAAGAATTTAACAGCCACATTCAGAAAATGACACTTTGAGTCATAAATGGATTAAATATTTAAGGAATTCATCTTCCTTTGTACTGTTGGAGAATTAGTCAGGCTTAATTAAACTTACAAAAAGCTTCTTAAGGTAACTTGATAAGTGGCAGGAATATAACAGCTACATGTAAAAAGTTTAATTTGAAACAGTGGAGTCCAAGTTTAATATTCTTCTTTGGCAGCTGTAGGTAGACGAAGCCCGGCCTCTTGAATTCTCTCTACGAACTGAAGTCATCACCTTGTAAATATGTCCAAAACTTTTTTTTTCTTCGAGGGTACCCATACATTGACCCCACTTCATAAAAACAATTCTGTTTCTCCTAATTAATATCCAGATGCTGTCTGGCTGCATGAATATGAATTATGCATACTCATTTTTAATCTAACAAAAATTTTAACATGCATAGACATAATAAAAATCTCCCCAGTGTTTTCACATATGACTTTAGATAACTTTACTGTACATAGCCAGTCTGTGTGTGCTCGCATGTGCTTGTATATGCATACCTACGACTGTAAAATATGTATCTGTGTAGTCTGCTGCTATATTCGTCTGCTCAGTGTGTTATAACGTCTGCAGACCGGGGAGGGGCTTAAACAGCAGAGGCTTATGTCTCACAGTGGTTCTGGCGGCTGGAAGTCCAAGATCAGGGTGTCAGAAGGTTTGGTTCACCCTAGACCTTTCTCCTTGGCTTGAAGATGGCCACCTTCTCACTGTGTCCTCACGTGGCCTTGTCTCTGTGCACGTGTCCCGGCTGCACATCTTTTTTTTTTTTTTCCTTCATCTTGAAAGAGACCAGTCATATTGGTTTAAGATCCCATGTTTAGGACCTCATTTAATCTTTATTACATCTTTAATTTAGTCACATTTCTAAGGTCCTGAAGCTAGAGCGTCCACACGATTTTGAGGGGAGACGCAATTCGGTCAGTAACAATCTCCCATAAAGATTCCAAGGTGATTGTTAGCATCCGTCTACATAAAGTGAAAACATGTGTCTCTCTGGCAGTTCATGTATGTGTGTAAGTTTTACGACAAGCTTTAAAACTGTAAAACTATATGGACTGTGAGAACATCTCGTTTTAATTACACATATAGAGTCTGCTGTAAAGCAATATAATTTATCTATTTTTCTCCAATATGGGATACCACACATACCCTCATGACACCTCGTAGAACAGCTCCCCAGATCCCACCCAATAAAGACTTAATTTACAGCTGGAAGTACAGTTACAACCAACTATAAAATCTGAAATTACTTATAAAGAACAGCTGTGACCGAATAAATCTTTACAACATTTTCCTACTGGTTTCACAAGAATCCAGTTTCTTAACCAGGCTAGACACCAATTAGAATATTGAATCTCTACATTTAGAAGTAAAACGTTTAGTTTCAGATAAAAGAGAGAGAACCACAAACCTACCCCCCGCTTTTATAGCAAGGCTGAATACACTTATTGAAGTATTCTAAAGATCCAAAAGAATGTGTGATTTATCTATATGAAGAAGTTATTTTAATCTGTTCTGATTCCTGCCATGCCCTGAAGATCCCAACACCATTATTAGATTTGGTTCTGAGACAGGATGGTTCAGTAAGGATTTAAGACGAGTTTTACAGGATGCACTTTCCATCTCAGTGCAAGTGCTGGTTGCTCTGCCTGGCTTGCATTTTCCTTTTCATCTGTCTCCCTTCCCCTTCAACCTTAAATGGTGGATTAAATGTCTCTTCTTTACGGAGGGCTTCCCTGTTGTGTCACACTAGTTCCCTGCATTGTCCATTTCGAGGCAAACAACTCTTCCCTGAGCTTGTCACTATTGGTAGTCATTCAACATCTGTCCATAAACTCCATGGTGGCCGGACTCGCTCTGTCCTGTTTACTGGTCAAGCACTAAGCGAGTCACAAAGTGAGTGTTCAAGAAATTTTTTTCCCCACAAATTAATGAATTAACTCAATTCATTTAAATAGTTGCTTGTTTAGGGCTTCTTAGGGGTAAGCTATTAAGGAGAGTGCAAACGTGAATAAACACCTAGTCCTTTCCATCCGTGTCATAGTACGAAGAGGACGTTTGCATATGAAAAGGCAAATGAAAGTCCAGGTGACAAGTTCAGATTGGGTTGGAAGATGAAGATGAGAATGGAAGATCCGTGGCCAGAGGAAGTTCAGAGCTTTGTTCAGCCACTCCTGGGTTTAGTCCAACCCAGGGTCTTACTCAGACCATCTGACTTCCAAAGTGTATGTTGTTACCCAAGAATCTGGCATTCTAGCTTGGTTTGGTGGAAGGGGGAAGACTTCAGAGATGGAATTCTTGGTCCAAATGCTGGCTCCTTCTCAGACTTGCTGAGCAATCCTATTAGTCATTTTTATGGGCTTCATTATCCTCAGATGTAAAATAAAAATAATTTCTCCTTAACAAGCTTCTTGTAAAGATCACAGTTCATAACATGTGAAATACCCTATAAATTTAAAGTACCACATAAGTGTTAGTGATTGCAGTAGGCAGACCTCGGAGAGACTGCAGGTTCGGCTCCAGACCACCGCCATGAAGCAAATCTCGCAAGAAAGCGAGTCACACACATTTTTTGGCTTCCCAGGGCAGATAAAACTTATGTTTACACTATACTATGGTCTGTTAAATGTGTAATAGCATTATGTCTAAAATAAAATGTACATACCTCGTTAAGAAATACTTTATTGCTAAAAAATGCTAACCATCTTCTGAACTTTCAGCAAGTCATAGTAGTTACATCAAAGATCACTGATCACAGATCCCCGTAACACATAGACTATTAATGAAAACGTTTTAAAATAATGTGAGCATTACCAAAAAAGGACACAGAGACAGAAAGTGAGCCAATGCTGTTGGAAAAATGGCACCAACAGACTTGCTTTGTGTAGTGTTGCCACAAATCCTCAATTTGTAAACAAAAAGGTATCTTCAAAGTACAATAAGATGACATGTGCCTGTATATCTTAAAAATAATTCCTATCTTAAATTTGGTTTTGGAGGGAAGAGAATGGCAATTTCATCACTAGTACTAGGTATAAATATCTAATACCTTTATAGGGAGGAAAACTGGCTCAGACACAGCTGCTTTTTCTTTTTGGTGTCGTATGCTGGATGTAGCTTCATGATGAGTGAGATCTGTTGTTTATCATTTCATGATGCCAGAGATTTACAGAAACTTGTGAAAATTCTTTCCTTGCAGTAGACTCAGACATGTGTTGGTGACAAGGTTTTCATTTTTCAGATGAGGAAATTGGCACACAGAAATTAACTGATGTGCAGGACTCATGCCCTGCCCATGCTGCTGGTGGTGCTTCCTTGTAACATATTAAGAAGAAATATGAGATTAAGTCATAATCATCACCTAGTCTTTATTTTGGTGACAGTGTTGCAGTTTGAGAAATATTCCAAAATGATAAATAAATTGAACAAATTAATTTCACAATTTTCAAGTGAGAAAATAAGATATTAATAATATAGATGGGGAAATGTACATTACGTGTTCAAAATAACCCAGTTGCCCAGTTGAAAAACAGTTGAAAAATAAAATATTTCCTTTGGACTAAGTTTAATATTTATCGTCATGATTTACTATAATTTATTCCATTGATTGGATAGGCTTCTAAGCCAGAAAATTAGGTTTCCTTTGAGCCTACATTGTCTATTTTTTACCAAAAGTAATCGACTGGTTTTATTAATGTTAATGACAATAGAACCAAATCAATGGATTAAAAACATAAATGTGAATTTCTTTCTTGGGATAGTCCAACAATTCTTGTGAGATTTGTAGCTGCATGTGAATACAAGCTTTTCCAAAAGGCAGGGTTGGGAGCTTATGTTTTGGATTTGATTTAAGAAAAATGTCCAAAAAAAAAAAAAAAAAAGAAAAATGTCCAAGAAAAGCGAGTTGCTCTTAACCAAAGAGATTCTGGTTGTATTAAGAAGCAACTTATATATTTATGATATTAAAAGCATTTGTACTAATTTGTATTATAGATATTTAATTTATGCAAAACTTGCCTCATATTATCATTTTTTTATTTGCAAACAAAGAAATATACTGCATCACATATAGGACCTTAAAGATGGCCAAATCCAATGTTTTGCAACACTTAGAGCAGACTCTTCTCTCACGAGCAGTAACAGAGTCTCATCCTATGAAACAGACAGCAGCTGATTCGGCTCAGCCTCTCTTCACGCAGCAAGGTGTTCCTGAGGAACCTTCCAGGGACCTAGGGCTGTAAGGAACACAGTCTACAAACCATTGATCTAATCCAATCCCTTCAGCTTTCAAAACTGAGGCTAAAGAGATGAAGTGACTTGATCAAAGCCTGAGAACGACCTAGCAGAAGAACTGAGCCTAGAATTCTAGCTTTTAGATGCAGAATCCTTTCTCTTTCCAGCACACCTCTTTACTATCAGTAGTCCATGCTACCACTCACATTTAGCATAAAAAATAATTGATTAAAAATATAGGTGATGGCATTTTCATCACTAGTACTAGGTATAAATATCTAATATCTTTATAGGGAGAAAAACTCTGGCTCAGACACAGCTGCTTTTTCTTTTTGGTGTCGTATGCTGGATGTAGCTTCGTGATGAGCGAGATCTGTTGTTTATCATTTCATGATGCCAGAAATTTACAGAAACTTGTGAAAAGTCTTTCCTTGCAATAGACTCGGAAATGTGCATATAACTCAGTTAATGCCCACAAATGCATACTTCTGCTCCAGAGAGAAGAAATCCTGAGTAAAAGAAACCATCTTATTCCATTCTTCCAGATGATATGATGATACCAAGACTTCTGGGGCCTGTTGACCTGGGGAGTGAAGGGGATTAGGTCTAACAGGTTCATAGCTAACCTGTGAATAGCTTTCTATTTCTGCTCCAGTGGAGGTGGCTGCGGTCGTAGTAGCAGTCGGCGATGTGCAACATGCCAGGGCTAACTCTGGGTGGTAGAGTTTAAAGGAAAGAGGAGGTGGGTAATGACAACATTGGGGTCAGAAGAGATGCGTGGTGAGAAACCAAGATATAGGAATCATAGTCATGAAATTCCAAGGAGAAAAGAAATTTAGATGTCTGTTAACTTAGCATGGATGAAAAAAAAATGAGACGACTAATTGTTCTAGTCAGAATTTGGCAAAAATGAGAGAGAGATGCTGATACATCATGCCCTCAGCCGCCTGGTTGGGCTGGAGGCAGGTCAGCGTCTGTGACTGTTCCGTTCATTCAGCTGAGTGAGGCGTGCTGGCAGGCAGCCCAGTGCTTCCATCCTTGTAAGGACCATGCTACCTTCAGATCTCTCAACGTAGACTAAACAACTTCCCTACAAACTCGGCAGAGTATGATGGGATCAGCTCAATTCAAAGACTGATGCTCTACTGACCCAAAACTGCTTTATCAGGGTTACCAGTGACCTTCATGTTGCCAAATCCAACAGTCAATTCTCAGTCCTCATCCTGATGGAGTAGCAGCATTTGACACAGTAGGTAATTCTCTCCTCTTTAATGTCCTTACTTTACTTGCCTTTCAGGACAACACACTCTTTTAGTTTCCCTCCTACCCTTTTGGTCACTCTTTCTAGGTCTTTGTGTATTTCTTGTCTTCTCTCCTGACCTCTTAATGTTGGAGTGGCCCAGAGTTTCATGCAGGGAACTCTTCTGTTCTCGATGTCTGTCTTCACTCCTTGGTGATGTCATCTAATCCCATGGCTTTAAATACCATTTATGTGCTGATGACTCCCCAGTTATAAACACAAAGCTTCACTCAAGTCTGTGACTTCTATATGCAACTTCCCATGAGCCTTCCTCACTTGGGTGCCTAATGACCATCTCAAACTGAATTTGTTTAAACATGAATTTCTTATCTTTACTCTCAAATATGCTTTATCTGCAGTCCTTCCCATCTTAGCTAGTAACTTCATCCTTCGAATTGCTCAGGCCAAAACATTTCGAATTATCCTTGACTCTTCTCTTTCTTCCATACCTCCCATTCAGGAAATTATGATGGCTCTACCTTCACATATTTTCAGAATCTGACCACTTCTCATCACCTTCACTGTTGCCACTCTGGTCTGAAACACCATCATCCTTCTCCCAGTTTATTGCTGAAGCCCTACCTGCTTTTCCCCTCGCTTCCCTGCAGTCTGTTCTCCCTAAAGATATATTAAAAATGGAAGTCAAATCATACCACTTCTCAGAACCTTGCATGGCTTCCCGATTCACTCAGCTGATGACAATACAGTGGCCATAAGACCCTGCCTTCTCCCCACTCTTGCTTCTTTCACCTCCTTTCCTATTTCTCTCCTGCTTGCTCCTCTCCAGCCACGTGGGCATTCTCACTTGCCAGGCGCACTTACAACACCTTGGATCATTTACTCTACTTCCTGTCCCTTGAATGCCATTCCCGAGATATTTGTTCACTTAACTCCATCACCTCCCTCAATTCTTTGCTCCATTATCAATTTGTCAATGAGGCTTACCTGATCATTGTATTTAATTGTGCAGTTTGCTTCGCCCACACATCCCACAGTACTCACAACCTTCCTATGCCCGCATCCTGCTCTACTTCTTTTTTTTCTATTGCTTTTCCACCTTCTAATACACCATATAATTCATTTTTAGATTATTTACTGTTTGATGTCTGTCTCCCTTACTGGAATGTAAGCTCCAGATGGGAGCTTACAACAAATAAAACATGTCTGTATGTTTTGTTCACTGATGTATTTCAAACACTTAGATCAGTGCCTGCATATAATAGTCAATAAATAGTTGTAGTGTTCATGAATTAATGGAATGAATGAGCAAAACTGAAAGTACATTGTAAAAACTGAGCTATGAATAGAGTGAGCCTTAAAAGTCTTGTTTCTCCAATCAAGTGAGAATATCTGCTTGGAAATTAAAACCTGTATAGTTTAGCTTTTACTGCATAACAGAACCTCCCCTCAAAATCTCAATGGCGTACAACAATGAGACTCTGTGTCAGGGAGGCTGACTAGGAGACGGCTGTTATTGGCTGGGCTCACTCGTATGTCTGGAGGTCGGCTGGCCGTTTTGGCTGGAGCAACGGCGGTGACTCAGTTTTGCTTCACACGTCTCTCAGCCTCCAGGAGGCTAGTCCAGGCATGTTCTCGTGATAATGGTGGAGGCACGACAGAGAACAAGCCCCAGATCACAAGCCCATCTGAAGCCTTTGCTTACATTATTGGATGACGTCCAATGGCCCAAACCAGTCAAATGGCTGAGTTTTTAGGCTTCGTGAGAGGGGTCTTCCGAGTAACATGGCAAAGGTTAAAAAATTAGAACCATTTTTGTAACCTATCACAACCAGAAATATGAGCTTTTCAGACTTTGGACTGAAAGATAATTGGAGAGTCATAGACACAGACGATGGGTTTATTTACGCTTCTTCTGTGCTCAGTGTAGGAATCTCCTGTCTAGCATTCTGGCAGCTTGTGTTGGGGGTGCTGAACGCAGATGTGGATTTTATTTTCATGCCTCTCTTATATACATGATGAGTGGATGCAATAAGGCAGAAAAAAATCCCAGGACTAGATGTGAGCCGGTACTTCTGGAAAAATTTGGGCTTGTTACATGCTATATTTCACTAAGTCATTTAGATGTAGGTTTAATGTATGTTACAATTGGTTATGAATGGAGATTAAAAAACAATGAAATGTGAGGCTATTTTAATATTACAGTAGAAGTTCACTGCATATGTAAAAGGAACTGAGAATACTCACAGTCACACTTTTATTTCTATATAATAAGTTATAATTTGAATTCTGATTTGTTTATTGTGTAGTAATTCAGTTGCTTATTTAAAGGTCATTTTGGTTTTTAAAGGGCAGAAAGAGGGATCTTCGTTTACCGTCTCAAGAATGACCATGTCTCACCTTGAGTGTTAGAAGAAATGCTGACAGGATTTTAAAAAAAATCAGAAAGAGTCTTTCTCGTTCCTACAATTTGCTTTTGCAAAATTAAACTGTTCTTGAGATGATGTGAGGATGCTTTCTGTGGATAGAACTTACAAAATGCAGAACTTTGGGGGCAGTAATGGTGTGAATAAATTGCCGTTTTTAAATTCTGTAAGCCCAAATCCTCATACATTTTCATGTGTTTACTTTTTGTTTCAGTGACAGTGATTAGGATAATAAATGCTGTTTGGAGTTGAAAGAACTTAAAGATCACCTAGTCCACCTCTCTTACTGTTCTTGTCCAGGTCACACAGCTAGTGAGCTGCTCAGACCGGAAGCCAAGGCTCCTGCCACCTGGTTCAGCGCTCTTTTCATTGTACTGCACTGCCTTGTTGACCTAGCGTGATTTAGATCATCGTGAAAAATAGACCCAGGCAGGAAGTCAGAGACCAACATCACACAGGCCAAAATTGTGACTTAGGAACAATTACCATGGGCACACAATTCCAGTCTTCAACAAAAGACATCAATCAGTGCATTTGGTTTTGTTGCGCAGTAGCAGTACCAAAATAAATTTATATGGAGAGTATGAAAGTTATTTTAAAAAGAATTACTTAACTTGTGATTACTTCCTATTGCTTAATATGACTTAAAAAGGACATTTTCTCCTACAGGCCAAGGGTTTTCACTCTTTTCAGATAACGATATTCGTCAAAAGCCTGTTTTCTTTTTAAAATATTTAAATTATTTTGGTATTGAAGAAAGATAGCTTTGTGAAGTAGAAAGAGGCCTGGCTAAGGGTCAAATCTGAACCTTGGGCAGATCACTTAATTTTTCTGAACTCCATTATTACTTCTGAAAAATAGGAGCTTGGAACTGGATGGTCTCTAGAACATCCTTAAGATGTTAAATTTTATGTTTTATGAAGCTAAAGGTGT
Source organism: Camelus dromedarius (assembly GCF_036321535.1). Lineage (NCBI taxonomy): Eukaryota > Metazoa > Chordata > Mammalia > Artiodactyla > Camelidae > Camelus > Camelus dromedarius. The sequence goes on along the minus strand of NC_087441.1, from coordinate 13,097,793 downwards.
GTATACAAGTTTTTCAGTCTGAGGAATAACATTAGTAGCTAGCATATCTATATTTCAAGCTAAATTTGCAGAGCAACCAGCAACCAGAAAAAAAAAAAAAACCTATTGAAATGGACAAAGCTAATCTCTTCATCAATTAGCATGGAAAATGAATCTCTTCGGAGTGAAGAGTGTCACAGAAATGAGTTTGATGTTAATAGTGGTACGAGCAGATGGTCATTATATCGCTATATATTTTTTAGCCACATCAAAGAAAGAGTTCAAGCACAAAATTTGCCGAGACAGGACTTTGAGAAGATAAGTAAGCTCTTTTCTGTTATTAGGAATGTAACGGTCATGCCTCAGACTTGAGTCCCAAGAGCTGGTGAGACTTTCTAGCGTCTGCTTTGTGGAGCAGAGAAAGGACAAGGCTAAGAAGATAGTGAATTTTGAGAAGTTCCTGATTAAGTATCATGCAAGCAAGTCTTGTGGTTTTGCTTGAAAACTTATCCAGCAGGTGTAAACCAACATACTTGTGGTCATGCTTCTGGGAAATCACGGAAATATATGCCAGCCCTAAGAGGGAGTGAATGGTAAAGTAAGGAGTCACGTATAAAGAAATATTCTGGTTACACTTGGAGGCAACGCATGGGTTTAGTTTAAGCTTGACTGAGCTAATAAAAAGTAGTGAGAAACATACAAAATTATACTTAGGAATTTATGTATTTAAAAGCTTGCTTAAGACTAGTTATTATTACATTTATTTCGTGTTAAATTTTTGGCAGTATTATTTGGAAAATTTTACATAACAAATGCCAGGCCAGGCCCAGACTTCTTAGCCTAAATCATTCACAGGTAATTTTTATTGAGCATTTACCATGTGAAGGTGTTTGGCGACACAGCGGTAAGACATGATTGCTGACTGAACACAACGTCTAGCCCACCTGATGATGGAATGAGACCTTTCACATAAAAGGTGACCAAATCCGTCACTCCCTCGTGAGACCTAAGATTGGAGTTGGCTTAAAAATTCCTGCTGTCTCAGCTTCCCCACCGGTTCTGACCCGAGTGATATCTACGCGGGCTCCCAAGGACCAGGCAAACTCAAGTTTGCTGGCTGGCCCTTTGTAGGGATATGTCCTGTTGCCACGTGGAGTCCTGCTCATCTAGATTTATTTCCTTCTCTTTGTGGATCCCAGCCTTATAGAAGACACACTTGTATGAAAACACCAACTACCTCATCAGGCTCTTCTGAAAACCAAAGGCATGAATTATATTTTGATAATTACAGATTGGCACACAAGTGTTAGGTTTTATTATGCATATATGATGTAGCATGGTGGTTATGTCTTTAGCTTGTGGAATCAGATACCTGGGATTCAAAATTTAGCTCTGTCTGGAGCTGTATGATGCTTAGCCTCTCCGGATCCCAGTTTCTTTATCTGCTGAATGAGGATAGTAATGATGCCTACCTAATAAGGTTGTGCAAGAACTAATCTATAGCTTTTAGTATCATATTTGGCCTGTAGTGAACCCTCCATAAAATTGGTTATAACAGGCAATAAAGAGTACATTTAATTTTTGCCTTATGCACTTAATCTCGTTTCCATATAAAATGCAGTTCCACTATGCCATCACAATTAATCGAGGATCACTTAATAATTTATTATTATGTGTTTAGTTCAGTTTGGGCAATCAGTGATATATCAGATACAGTGCCCAGCCCCGAGGAACCTACAATTTAGCCTCCTGCCAACCCTGGCATTCAGAGTTCTCTACCTTCTGAATCAGACCTATTTTTTCAGGCTTTTTCCTGCTGTCCTAAGAAAACTTTGGCTGCAACAAACAGGTCTGCTCATTGGCTACAGAACGTACCTTGTCCCTTTATGCCTCCCTTCGATCTGAAGTTAGTTATTAGAACTTTATTTATTAATAATAAGCTTCTCTAATTGTTAAAGCCCACCTCTTGAACTCATTTAGGACTCCCTGTAAGTCATCACCTTTTTCCTCTGAGTACCTCTAATAGTCCTTCCCTGGGTTAATCAGAAGGGCAGGTGAGCTGTCAGACTTCCCATGTTAACTCAGCTACTGGGCATCTCGAAACCTGCCAGACTGAAAACAAACTGGACACCTTGATGTGCAGTCAGCTCCAACTGCAAGAGAGCAGTTTCTGCCATCTTGACTCGTGACTCCGGCTTCACCTCACCTCCCTTGCTTTTAACATGTACTTGAACGTCTGCCCTCTGCCTCCTCTTTGGCATGATCCCATCTATGTAAAGCTTTGCTTTTGACTTCTAGGTTATTTATCTGACTGCTCACTTTCTCTGATTGCTAGAATTGTGTACAGACTTTGCTGTCATGCACACATAGATACGCCAGCCACTCAGCTCTGGCCCCAATACTGTCACCCTGTCTCATCCCCAGCCTGGCCTTTCTCAGGTGGCAGAGTCCCCATGCCCATTAGCTTCTGGTCCTCTGACTTTGCTGTTCCACCAGCACCCAGCCAACTGCTTGCCGCCACACTTAATATATCTTTGTTTATTGAACACTTAATTGAATGAGATATAGGATTCCCCTTCTAGGTGCCAGATTGAGTTGAGCCAAGCTAACGACTTAATATTATATTGAAAAAAATTGTTCATCTCATATCTATGCAGTTAGCGCTTTGATTGCTAGAAGCAGAGACAGTCATGTTCTGGCTTTATTCATAGCACAGTGACACTTAGTAAATATTTATTATAGACGGTGAGTTTAATGATAATGGAAAAAAAAAAAGAAGTGGTTCAGTGTTTAGGTAAACCATTCTCTTGGTATAAGTCTGTTATTCAGATCACATGAATCTGATGAAGTGACACCACTACCGTGATGATCTCTCCCTCTTGCTCTTTCTCTCTCTCTCTTTTACATAGTGCGTCGACCTATGGAAAAGTTATTATGTGATTTTAGGCTTGAAAAGTAATGGCACCAAATACTACAACTATCAAGCTATCATGACAAATGAAAAGAACTGTACATTAGGTCAAAGAAAAGCAAGTGTTAGGAAGTAAAAAAAAAAAAAAGCCATTTCCAAAATTATTAAGTTAAAATAAGATTTCCTTATGATTGAATTAGTTTAGTAACATTCAGTGTCACAGGTAAGATGAACTATTTTGTTGATTGCTGCAACTGTTTATAGATAGTTGTTTTAAAAATTCTAGGTATAGCTTCTTTACTGTTGGATAATTCCTGTTTTATTTTTCCTTTAGCTTGTACTTTTACATTTATTATTTTGTTTCCTGAGGATTCAAAAATACACATTCTGCTATACATGGGGATTTTCTATAAAATATTGGTTGCAGTAAGGTCGTTTCATCATGAATTTTCCAAATAGTCTTTCTTGCAGGCAGATATTAGCTCTATTTTTTGAAAAACCGTATTTCCACACATTTTCATTTTCTTTCAATATGGTTTCAATTCGTTAAATGAAAGATTTTAAAAAAAAGGTTTCAAACATTTTCTTTAATAATAATTGATTTTGGAATAACTTAACTACGTTTGCTCCAGGGCTGTAGTTCACCATTTATTCACTTGATCCCATCCCAGAATTAAATGTTGTACATGTGGAGTTGGTTTACTTCACTTGGATGTGTTATTTACTCCCAAAGTGATGTAGGTCGCTGACTCTTAACAGTGGTAATGGGTCAGAGAAGTGCCCATCCACGCCTGTCAGATAGTCACCAAATGTATTTTGAAATTTATGCCACTGGGAAGGTATGAAAATGAGTATTAGGTGACTCTTTGTTTCTAAAAAATTAGAGAATCATCTGATACAAGGACAGATAACAAAACAAAACAAGTAGCAGAACAAACCCTAGAAAGTTAAATTTCAAAAATACTAAGAATATTAAAAAAAATACAGTCAGCCCCCTGTATCTGTGGGTTCCACACCTACAGGTCCAACCAACTGCAGATCAGAAATACTCGGAAAAAAATTCCAGAGAGTTCCAAAAAGCAGAAGGCAGGGATACAATTTTTTTTTTCCCATTTGGATAACCAAATTGTCCCAGAGCTATTAATCAAAGAATACATTATTTCACCATTGATCTTCCAAGCTACTTCCTTTTTATATGAAGTTCCTCTATAAAGAGAGAATCTGATTCTGAGCTTCCTTTGCTGTTTCTTCCCTCTATTTGTCAATAAAATCACAAGTTTAATTTCCATAACTTTATAATTGCTTTGACTTTACAATCCTTCTTCAAAAAACTTTGTTCTTCTTCAGAATTCTTTTGGCTATTTATGGCTATTTTTGCTTCCAAAAGGAATTTGTACATCAACTTTTAAAGAAATTGCATTGAATTTATAAATTAATTTAGGAAGGTTTGATATCTTTATGATATTTAGTCCTCTCATCCATTAACATATAATTCTCCATTTATTTTAGGTCTTTTAAAATGACTTTTAATTTTAAAATTTTCTCCAAAAGGTCTTGCGTATTAAAAAAGTTACTCATAACTATTTCATTTTACTGATATTTTAAAGACTTATCTTTTAAAAAAAATCATGTTATCTTATTGTTTCAGACATGTTTTATATTTTTTTAAAAAATTATAAATTTGGGGTTGCGTTGCTTATTCATTTAAAATTTTCCCATGCTGTTGAACATCCTTCAGTATAGGATATTAGTTGTATTAATATTCCAAAATGGACATACCATAATTTATTTAATTATTTGCCTTATTATTGGTATTTACATTGTTTCTAATTTTCACAGTTTTATACAAGATGATGAGTAGCTTTCTTGCTAAATCTTTGCACATCACAATAATTATTTATTTAGGATTCATTCCTGGAACTTGAATTGCTGAGTCAAAAGATATGCACTTTCTCATGATTTTTGATATATATTGTCAAAATCAATTCAGTGGTGGTTGGTTCAGAAATCATAATATATTACGTAAAAGAACACTGTAAGCATTACCAATTATGATATATAAAAATATATTTATTGACATGGACTATATAATGAAGAAAGCAGATTACAAATAATATTGAAGTATTTTAATTTATATAGGCTTATATTGAGCAATAAAAATGAGAATGAATAAGTGAATGAGGAATCATTCTGGAAGGGTACCCAGCAAAGGGCTAGTGGCAGTTAGCCCCTGGTAAGGGAATTATGCATAATTTTTATTTTCTACTTTTTTCTTCTCTGTGTTTTCTGTTTTCAGCAATGCACATTAATTATTTATGAATAAAATTTTTAAAACTTGATACTTTTACATAGGTTTAGTGGGATAATATTTCTCCTTTCTTTCTTCATTTAGGAAACCTCCTTCATGGCAGTTCTTTTTCTTTTTATATGTCTTTCTTTTAGGAATGAGATTGATCAGCTATCTTACTCTAACAACTGTATTTTTTTTTTATTATTATTATTATTATTATTATTATTATTATTATTATTATTATTATTATTATTACATTTAGCTGATAAATTTCACAACTGTAATTAATTCCCAATCTGGTACTTAACTGTATTTTAGGTGAGTTCAGAAATATCATTGAATGAGTTCACTCAGCAGCAGCATCATGATACTGAAATATCAATAACCAGTGACTGTTTTGGGGGGCGGTATTAATATGCTTGTTGGTTACATTTGTGTTTTGCCATGATAGAAAGTAACCACTGTTGAAAATGGTAAGAATACACGAAAGCCACTAACTGCATACTCTTCCCCCTCCTTGCTTAAAACTGAAGCACAAATGATTCACCCAGGAGACACTTCATGAAGCTGTAGAGAAATAAGTTAATTTTTCTATCCCTTATCAGAATGTTTTCAATCCCTCTTGAAGCCAAGTGTGGAACAAAGAGATTTCACAAACCATAAACGCTTTCCAAACAATTGAGAAAAAAGTTGTTCTGAAACAGTAACTTATGCCCCGTCCTTTTATTTCAGTGTATTTTCTTAAAGCAATTACTGGCGAAGAGTTTGATGATTTTGTGTCTTAAGTTATTTTTTTCTCAGCAAGGCGTCCCCCTGCCATCAGATTTCCTTTCAGAGATTTTGTAACTGACACGTAGTTACTGACTGCTTGATCCACATCCACTAGCAGTACACACTGGAAAAAAATTGCAAAGTTGAAATATTTTTATTTGAGCAGCTTCTGCAATCAAGGTAATTTACTCCTGTCTTCAAAGAATAAAATGGAAAAAGGCAACCCAATCTCTGTGACCCTAAACTCTCACTGAGAAATGGGGTAGCTCATCTGGTGAGAGCTTGGTGCTAATGTCACCAAGGTCCTGGGCTCTCTCCCATTGCAGGGCAGTGAAGCTCAAAGGAAAAGCCCCATTGCCGTGGCACATCTGCTAGCCATTCACAGTGAGGCAGAGGGGTGTGGATTTTTTAGTGAATCATGTCATAACTTAGGGAGTCTCCAACTTGAAACTGATTGTGGGATCAAGGAAGAGGGCCAGCTGAGGCTAGGAGGGAGACTCTAGAGTGCCTGAGGCCAGAGCAGAGTGGAGGATGAGAAAAACTAAACAGTCCCAGGCACTGCATTCAATGAGGGGAGCAAAGGAGACTGGATTCAGCCACCAGGAGGGTTTTCAGATGGAGTCACTGCACAAGCTGGTGTCAGGTATCTGCCTAAAGGGGACAGGGTACCTCCCAGCAGGCAAGGGCTCGGAGGATGGAGTCTGTTGCTGGAGGATGCATGTGCAAGTGCCATGAATGGTTCCTCAGCTACTGCTGAGTTCAGGGCTGAAAGTGTGACCCCTGGAACTTGGCCAACTGAGCCATCAGCATGATGGAGGTGAGGAATGGGGGGTGTTTAACGACCTACACAGCTCTCTGCTCAGGCCTTGGGTGTGGATGTGGAATATAAGCTGTGCTGTGTCTGGGAGCATGACTTAATTACCAGTTTCACCAGGTAGACAAGTAGGAATGCTGACACACTGTCCTTCTCTGCATCGGCTGGCTTGGGGCCAGAGAGAAACTGAACTGTAGGTGTGGACCACAAACAAATCCAGCTGTAAGATGCTATGAATATGGAGACAGAGGACAAAAGAGGGGGTGTTGTGACCAGTTATCATGACTGTAAAAACTAGGTGGAGAAGATGTTCTATCGGCGGCCAAACAACAACCACAAAAAAAGTATCCCTTTTCATCTGACGGGTCCAGAGGGATATCCTACACGTCTCGTGTAGCACTGTTCGGTAGCATTGCTGTGACAAGGGAAATGTTCTGTTTCATCCATTTCGGTAGCTACTAGTCACCTGTGGCTATTGAGTACTTGAAACATTGCTTGTGTGACTAAGGCACTTCTAAATTCAAGTTAAGTTTAAATGGCAGCACACGGCTAGTGGCTACTGGATTGGACAGAGCAGATCTAGGTGCTAGAGTAGGTGATGGTGGCAAATCCTACACTGAGAATAATAAACTGTTCATTGTAAATAAATGAGGAGAGCAAAGCCCAAATGGTTCTTTCCCCTTGGTCTTCACTGTACTCCCAGCCCCCAAGAGCTGGCATTCATTTTTTAATTTATGAAATGTAACCTTCTTTGTCTGTGGTGATGAAAGCTTGTCTTGTGATTAAGATTCTGCACAGAGAGGGCACTGACTTCATTTTCTAGACCTGTATTGTGCCACAGTTTGTCCTTCTGTAAAGTGGTGATCAAAATCGTATTAGTGTGTATCACAAGCAGTAGGTAGTTAATGGGTCAATTTCCAAATATTCCTGTCAAATTGTAGAGTAGTTGTTTTCCAAGTAGCATCAGAAGCAGCCAGCCCAATCTATTCAAGTGCAGGAAGAAAACAATATGATTTCTTATTTTTTTTGTCTTATTAAGAAACACCCTGTGTGTGTTATATTCCCGCAACGTGTTAGTACAGTAATGCAGTAATGTAAGTACAATATGTACAAATATTGGGGGTGCTTGCTCAAATATTTTTTCCTAATAGAGATATATAATCAAAAAGGTATAGGGCTCTCTGGTCAGCAGTATATCTTATGGAAAAAGCTGTCCCTGAGGCCAGCCAATGTGATTACATCTCCTAAATGAAGACATTTGAGTGACATGGTAACAGGGAAAGTATGGCTATTGAAAGCTTTTCTTTACGGTTTTTTAGTAACTATGTTAGCCTTTTCACTTGTTATCAGATTCATAACTCTGCATAATGCTCACTGAGTTTTCCTGTTTCTTCCCATGTCAGTATCTTTCCAGTGTTTTATTTTCTTACATCTTTCTAGCTCCCTCTAACAAAATCAATCAGAGGCTTCAAAACTGTGTGGTCTCACTTTGTAACCTGTTCTGACTCAGGAATGGCCTGCCTCCTCCCTACATAGCTGCCTCCACAAGTGATGTAAAATGAAGGCAGTGCCAGAAACTCTGGTCCTGGGAGCATCTTCTTACTGAAACTCACTTATTGTTCTGATTTTGAGATAGCGATACTGCTTCCATTGCTCCTCCCCAAACCAATTAGGTTAGACTCTCTACAGAAGTGTCCTAGAATTGTCGTCAAAATTCTCCAGGTGAGTCTAATACATGCTATTTGTTATCACTGAACACTGTTAAGCATCACCAGCTGTTATCAGTTGTTGCATATTTGTCTACTGCATGGCCCGGCAGGTAGCCACTAGACCCTTGTGGCCATTTAAACTTAAATGAGTTAAAATTAAATAATACTGTAAACACAACTCCTCAGCTGCACCAGCCACATTCAAGTACTCAGTAGCCACGACTGGCTAGTGGCTACCATATTGTATGGCCCAGCTATAGACCATTTCCATCACCGCAGAGAATTCCACTGAGTTAACAACTGGGAAACATCAAACGGGAGAAGTCAAGGAGGGAGGGTACAGTACAACAGAAACCCCAAACCCCTGTGTGGTTGGTAAATGCTGTGTCTTACATTACATTTGGGACTTAGTTTATGAATCCTAGTTTTTAAATTCAATTGAAATGAGTTTTAGTTAATTTAAGTGAAGGACTGATTTGATTTTATATGATTTGCTTAGCCTACCTTTGTTTAATTCATTTCCCTGTTTACAGTGTCGCAGCATCTTAAGCTAGAACTTATTTTTTGTTGCTGTGTGTGTCATTTCAAAATAATTTAATCACAGAGGTTTTCCCCTCTGAAATCTATATTGGTTTATGGAAGAGGTGAACAGCTGGTGAAAACCGTCCCAAGGTTTCTAATCCCACCAATGGAAAATACGGTGTCAGTCGTTGCCTTGCTCCATGACATTTGTGAAATTCAGGGAGGGACAGGTCTCACGCTCTAACAGTGCATCAGTATTAACATCCTGCTAGTCCACTCCTGCAGATTCTTTTGATAACAGGAACATTAGGAGTGGGAAATTGTCCACCTTAGTATCGTTTTCACTTATTAAAAAGCTAAAACCCAAAAGAAGCCATTTTACCAGCTGAGCATTTACTGACTTTTGGTGAGAATCATTTTCTCAAATGACTTGAAATCCCATTCATTACACGATGCTTCTATCACACCATTGTGTAGATTTTCACCTGTACCTCATATTTCACTTTGTTTGCCTTCCTGCTATTTCGGACACTTCAATTAAGTCCCTACTTCACACGTAAACAGAACACATCATTCCATTAATGGAACTCATTATGCTCATTTGTCTTTGCCAAGAATGATTGAAAATGATCACAAATGACTATGTAATTATAATTAAGATCTTGTAGATGCACACGCTTTATTTTTAACAAGTTCATTCTGTTAAGTTTCACCCTATTTCGAATAATGACATTTGCTCGTACAAAGAAGAATTATTAAAATGACAGTTTAACTAATATCGTTGGCAGATAAGCTGGTTATTGTATTTGATAATTGTAATTAATAGTTCATAATATACAGATAGTCACTCCAGGAAGTTTATTCTCTTAGAATACCCATGAGCAACTTATTCTGATAGGACTTGGGAACCCAAGTGATCTTTTTTCCCATTTTAGTCCCTGTATCTTCAGTTTTAGTTTTGTTCTCCCAAAGAAGACTGAGTCTTTCCCCGTGTGATATTTCAGATTTTGTAAAATTGTAACATTATGAAGGAGAATAACATATATTAGATCTTCTTTTCACTTACTGAACTAAAAATTATAAGCATCACTAAATTACCAGAAAATTCTTTTCACAATCAGATCCTTAGTTCAAAAATGATTCCTTTTAAAAAGTTGTGATAATCTTGTAATTTTCAAAGATGCATCTTTAGAACACCCCCACCCCATTATTCTTGTTTCCATTCAGGATATTTCATCAAAACTTAAATTTTTCTCTCCTCTGCTGCATGTGGTCTTTATGTGCTTTCTCTCTGAAAAATAAAGTCTTTATTTTCAGGAGCTCTGTGTTCTATCCCTTCACTTTAAAATCATGGGAAAAATAACTGTCATTTCCTTATCCCTGTCTCCAATTCCCTCATCATTTTCAGCAAGCCAATTTTCTCTCTCTCTTTTTTTTTTTGTCTGCTGTAAGGAACTTTTACTCTGCTCCATTCTCTGCAATTCAGGGCTCACAATTTCTTTGAGCTTCTCAGATTATCCTTTGTACTCGTATCTACTTTTTCATTAAAAAAAAAAAAGGACTTTGGTCTTCTTTTGATTTCATTGTACATTACAAACATAATGTACCTTATATTTAAATACACGTTACATTTAAATATGTAAATATTTAAAACCCATCTGCTTATTGACTAAAACTAACTTTCCATCCCATTTAATCATACTGAATATGTAACTTCTGAATGATTTAAAAATCATCCTATACTGTGAAAGAATATTCTAGGACATTCATGTTACTGCATAATGTGCAATGAAGCTGAAGTAAAATAACTCATAATAAATATATCAAGAAATAATAAAGAGAATCTGCATATCCTGTGCACTAGGTCAACAAGCCTACTGGGCAAATGATCATGACATTTGAAAAACTGCAGTAGTATTGGGGATGGTATATCGGCAAAAGGGGCATGGACATTGAGATTGGCAGTCTCAAGTTCTAATTTTTTGTAGGTTCCTAATTGTGTGCCTTTGGGTTAAGCCATTGTTACCTCTCTGAGCCCTTCCATTTATAAAGTTGAGGTTAATATCTCAAATGTTTCAATGAAGTGATATGTAAAGCACCCTCCACAGAACATAATATAATAGCCCTCTGTAACGATAATTCTCTTCCCCAAAAATGGACACTTCTACTTTGAATTCAGGGTAGGTGAACTTCAGCCTAGATAAAACCATTTCATTGACAGAACGCTTTTCTCATCATCATTGCATAAACGCACTTTGTGGGTAACTAAGCTTGCTTTCACTTCATCTATCAAAGAAAACCTTGGATCAGCTCTAAAGAAAGAATTAGATTGAATATTTCATCTGAGCAAATCTCAACTAAATTATTCTTTCCAGCTTTTAAAATATTTCTTACTCAGTTGCAAAGCAAGTCTATCACCTGGCTTGAAACGGTTTCTTCTTTTTCCCTAGTCAGACCATCCAAACAGTCTTCACTATCCCTATGAATAAACCTAAAAGTCCATGTGTTCAATTCTAATAACTTCTTTCTGAATTAAATCAAGGCTAATTTAGACAGGACATTTTCATATTGTTTACTGGGAGATCCTAGAATCACAGTTACAAATGTACTTTATAGACCATAACCATTTCCAAAAATATCAGTAAGCTTGACAGTGGTATACATTTACCATTTGTCAAGAATCAAAGAAATTGATTTGATCATGTATGTGGCACTAGCCCTCGTGAGAAAGAGCAGAAGTCCTCCTGTGTTCTCTCCCGAAGGGACAGTATGCTTTTGAGGAAGGCCTTTCATTACCAAGAAAGCTTGGAATCTGCTAGTAATTTTCCACCGATACGTCCTTTTGGAACATATCCTAATCATGTATAATTTCATGAGCTGCAAATAAAATCGAAGAAATTTTCTCTGAAATTACAGCAGTAGGAGTTTTTGTTTTTGTTTTTGTTTTCATTTGGGCTACAATCCTCATTCTGATTCTCAGCCTTTTATCCTTTATCATACTTCTGGCTTGCACTAAACATGCACAGAAGGACTGGCTTTTACAAATGGACACAGACGCAGTACGTATAAGGCCAGGGAACCACCTAATTATCGTCACAAAGTATTAGGGCTTGAAAGAAATAAAGGATGAAATGGACCTCATTCTGTAAGTTCGACCTATGAGTGGACTGTTAACCATGCCTGGTGAGTCACCCAAGGTTGGAGCTTTCTTTACAGATTTTTTTTTCTTTTTTAAGTTTTACACGTGTATCTTATCTGGGTTTCAGAGTGTCCTGGCCAGCTTACTTTGGAATTTCTTCTGCTACCCTAACTACTGTAGACATTACTGACATCAGCTTTTGCATTCTGTCTGAGGCCTTCTTTCTTTCTCTTGCTCTCTCTCTTCCCCCATCCCTAGAAGTGAAATCCAGGTTTTATGGGAAACTAGTAACATCAGGTTGCTAAATATCTTCCCACTGAAGGACAAGTATTCTGGAGCAGCATGTATTTAGCATTTGACATTTGATAAACAAGCTTCTTTAAGATATTTTCAGTAAAAAGTTTAAGCTCTGGCAATTGTAAGCAAAGGATCCATTTGGTATTTGGTGAAGTAAACAGATGAGGACATGCTGCCTGCATCAAGATGCTTTAATTTTTCTGAAAAGTGGATAAGAAGTTGTGAGAGTGAATAATGGAATTCAAATCAGATGGGGCGAGATATTTGCTATTCAGGAATAAATCACAGTATAATAAATCTGTTACCTTGTTTGGATTGAATAAGGAGTGCTAATACTGAAATATAGTCAAAGACAAGGAAAACAGAGATTTTATAGAGGAGAGCCTGGCCCTGGGATGACACTACTGCCCTCGGTAGAATGCTGTCTTCTTTGAAAGGTACTGGTTCAGTTCAGTACATGAAACATTCATTGATCATTACCTAAATGATCGATTTATTTACAAGGCACAGAGGTAGGTCTAGTGGGAAACACAGAGAACTTGGCATAGTCTTTATTGTTAAGAAATTTTTAAATCTTAGCATGTTTCAGAGAGAGAAATTTTCTGGCTTAGGGCAATAGGGGACTCCTTTGGCATAAGTATGGGGAGAAAGAATTGCTCCTGCTGTATCAGTGATAAGAATGAGATACTTCCTTTTGCTGAGCTCTGTTAGTACGGGTGACAGAATTTTGTGATTCTTGTGACTCTTGTCATAATTCTCAGTTTCATCATCTTCCAGTATTAGTGCTTGTTCAGATCAATATTTTAGGAAAGGAGCCCCAGTGACTTCTGTTAGCTACCAGATTAAGTAATAAATTCCTCATCTAACGTACATTTATTAAACCCGATTTGCCCAGCATAGGACTTCGGTACTGTAGAGCGTGTCAAGGATCTCTAGTATATTTAAGGTGACGGAGCTCACAAATGAGAGTTTATAAAAGGGAATAAGCCCTTTTAAACTTAAAGAAACATGCCATGCACCCACTTGAGGATCTGTTAAATCACCAGCTAGGGTGAAGTAGTTTGTGATCCAATTGTAGGATTGTTGTAGGATGACTGTCCCACTGGCAGGCACTTCTTGTCCAAGAGAATGTAATTGGGTGTTGGTGACTCAAGTGAGGCTGGAAAGACTCGTCCATGACCAAATTAAAGACAGCAGGGACTTTATTTGAATCCAGCGCTGCACTGAGCAGCATGAGACAAAGGAGAGACCCGTGGGGAGGCGGGGAGACAGACTCTTTCTTTTACAAGTTGGGGAAGGAACACTGCAGGTCTGAGGAGCAGAGCTGCTAAGAAAAGGGAGAAAAGAGAGAACTTCACAGGCTAAACCTTGGTGTCTTATTTATTCTTCTTGGCTACAGAATGCCTGCCAGCAGGAGACTCATCACTAAGATATTACAGAGAAATGAAGCCAGGCAAGAAAAATACGTATTGCTTTTCTCCTCACCCCATAAATTCTGTTATTAATAAATCAGATTCTTATAGAAAAGCCTGCCACAGCTGTCCCTAGAAACAAGGTTTTATTAGATGAATTTTTATTAAGATGCACAGTAGTTTTAAGAGGGAACATTAAACTTTTGAGTCAAAGTGGATGTCCTTGAGAATACACGAGGTTGTGACTTACTCCTCTCTTGATCTGGACCTTGACACTTGGTTTTGTTGCTGGGATAAGACAGCGTGATTTGATGTGCAGCTGAAGGTGTGGTAACCTGTGACTGACTTCCCATTCTTGGCACTCCCTGCATAGACTTGGGAAAAATTCCAAAACTGTATGCTTCTATGAGGGCTACCTCTTTGGTTGCTTCAGCTTCCAGAAGGGACATTTTTAAAACACAGAGCAACAAGTCAGAACAGGGACAATGGAATCCATTTTTAAGTGAACTTTTAGCAGAGTAAATTTGATAAATGATCAAATATTATCCAAGTAAATTATGATTTTTCCAATAGGATTTAGTGAAGAGGGAGACACACTCTCTAGGTACTTGCTTTGCAGAAGAATTTCATTTTAAAAACAATAACATGTACAAATTTTGTTTTCCAGATTGTAAACAGAAGTACATACTAATTGCAGAGAAGAACCACTGGGTACTTCTGCAGTTTGTGTTTGTCAGGTGCTTTTCAGTCAGACGACTCCAGCACAACAGGGCAGAAATGTGGGTGGTTGTGAACTTGTGGGCACATGCTCCGGGATGGAACAGGCATGACCAGGCAGGGCTGGCAGCATGCTAATTAAGTTTTCCTCAGTCGTAGTGCTGCAGCTGCTCCCTTCCATCACTGCTAAGTTCTCATTGTCACAGCAAATAGGAGCCCAGCTTTGGGACCCGGGATGAATGAAAGCCCAAACTGGGCTGGGATAACATGACTGGCTGCCATGGTAGGCTCTGGTTACTCTTAGGCAACTGGAATAATTAGAGCAGGTAGTAGTGGAATTCTAGTTTAGGAGGAAAGGCAGGGAATGTGCCCCTGGCAGCCCCAGAGGAAACACTGCTCCTCTGTACACAAGTAGACTGATCAAGGACAGTTAACTCACAATGGTTGATCACCCCAAAGGACCCTTGTGTTAAGAGAACTTGCTGGCTTTATTTGAATTTGGGTGCTGGCAGATGACATCATGGGGTATTATTGTTCCTCGTGAAGACTACAATTTATTGAGAAGTTGATAGCCTGCTGGACTGGAAGAGAAAGACTACGTTAGTTGGTACCCAGCACTTGGGACAACTGAGGTTAACTGGTGGTTGTGATAGTGACACGTGGTGGAAAAGTTGGTTATTAACCACTTTCAAAGAAAAATGAACTAAGTAACCAATCTTGTTTGGATCACGGACACAACCTTCTCCCCACTACTAATGGATTTATTACCAAGTTATGTAAGATAATGAAAGCAAAACTTAACAATAAGGGGGCGGGGGACAGACGGTCGAGCCATAAAATTAGATCACAGGCTGCTTAGGTTACATAGCTGATCAGGAGATCTAATGCAGAAAGACTGATCCTAACTCACTTCTTTTACGTAGTAATTTATATAAGACTTTTGTTACTTAAATTGATTATGCTTTACCAGAAAGACCAATTTCGAAGACTGCTGTACAACAACTGATAGTGGCCAAGATGTTTCAATATATCAGACTTGTGTTACTAATATATTCAATCTACTTTTCGGTCATACCGAGACACATTTATGTATTTCACTGACATACCTACTCAAGTCCAGCAGCGAACTACGTCTAATGGTGAACAAAGCAGATGTAGTCTCTGCCTTCGTGGGGTTTGTGATTGAGTAGTCTTTGCTCCTTTGTTGTGATCGTTTTACGCTTTAATAGGAGAAGCTTATGATTCTAACTTGTGTTAGAGGCTGAACGTAACTCTCTCTCTCTCCAACTCTGTCTCGATTTCTATTTCTTTTTATCCCTGTGTCTATCTCTGTTTCTGTCTCTGTTTCTATCTCTATCTGTCTCATTCTCTCTATATGTTTTAGGAAAAGATAAAAAGCTACAGCTGGGTTAAATTTATGTGCCCAATCACAAAGCTTATTCTGCATCCTGAAGATGGAGTGAAAACTTTTTAAGCAGCAAAGATATAATCTTTGTAGTTTCAATTTATAGGCCGGTGTTTCTGATAGACTTAGTTGACCAATGTCATGGTCTTCTCCATACACGATGCAATTGTTAGTATAGAATTTTATATTTTTATATATATATACAGTATATATAAATCAGTTTTTTGTTTTTTAATTGTAGTCAGTTTGAAATATGTTAATTTCTAGTGTACAGCATAGTGATTCAGTTATACATATTGCTATATATTCTTTGTCATATTCTTTTTCATTAAAGGTTATTACAAGGTATTGAATATAGTTTCCTGTGCTATACAGTAGGACCTTGTTATCTATTTTATATATAGTAGTCAGTATCTGCAAATATTGAACTCCTGGTTTATCCCTCCCCACCCCCTTTCCCTGGTAACCATAAGTTTGTTTTCTATGTCTGTGAATCTGTCTGTGTTTTGTAAATAAGTTCATCTGTGTCTCCTTTTTTTTTTTTTTAGATTCCATATATAAGTAATATCATATGTTATTTGTTCTTCTTTGTCTGACTTACTTCACTTAGTATGATGATCTCCAGGTCCATCCATGTTGCTGCAAATGGCATTATTTTAGTCCTTTTTATAGTTGAGTAGTATTCCATTGTGTGTATGTGTGTGTGTATATTTATATATATATAAAATCACGACTTCTTTGCCTAGTCATCTGTCGATGGACATTTAGGTTGTTTCCATGTCTTGGCTATTGTGTATAGTGCTGCTATGAGCATTGGGGTGCATGTATCTTTTTGAGTTAGCATTTCCTCTGGATATATGCCCAGGAGTGGGATTGCTGGATCATAGGGTAAGTCTGTTTTCAGTTTTTTTAAAGAAATCTCCATACTGTTTTCCATAATGGCTGCACCAAACTACATCCCCACCAACAGTATAGGAGGGTTCCCTTTTCTCCACACCCTCTCCAGAATTTGTTGTTTGTGGACATTTTAATGGTAGCCATTCCGACTTGTGTGAGGTGATACCTCATTGTAGTTTTAATTTGCATTTCTGTAGTAATTAGCATGTTGAACATTTTTTTTTCATGTGCCTATTGACCATTTGTATATCTTCATTGGAGAATTGCTTATTGAGGTCTTCTGCCCATTTTTGGATTGGGTTGTTTGTGTTTTTTTTGTTATTGAGTTGTATGAGCTGTTGGTATATTCTGGAGATTAAGCCCTAGTCAGTTGCATCATTTGCAAATGTTTTCTCCCACTCTGTAGGTTGTCTTTTCATTTTATATATGGTTTCCTTTGATGTACAAAAACATATAAGTTTAATTAGGTCCCATTTGTTTATTTTTGCTTTTATCTCTGTTGCCTTGGTAGGCTTCCCTAGGAGATTTATATCAGAGAATGTTTTGCTTATATGCTCTTCTAGGAATATATTCTCTTTCTATATATTCTATATTCTATATATATATATTCTATATTTTCTTCATGGTATCTTGTCTTATGTTTAAGTCTTTAAGCCATTTTGGTTTTATTTTTGTGTATGGTGTAAGGGAATGTTCTATTTCATTGATTTACATGTGGCCATCCAGTTTTCCCAACACCACTTGTTAAAGAGACTGTCTTTTCTCCATTATATTTTCTTGCCTCCTTTGTCAAAGATTAATTGACCATAAGTGTGTGGGTTTATTTCTGGGCTCTTTATTCTGTTCCATTGATCCATATGTCTGTTTTTGTGCCAATACCATGCTGTTTTGATTACTGTAGATCTGTAGTATTATCTGAAGTCTGGGAGTGTTATTCCTCCAGCTTTGTTCTTTTTCCTCAGTATTGCTTTGGTATAGAATTATATTTTGACTCAAGTTCTTGAGTAGGAATGATTCAGTGATCCTCCTTCAATAGAGCAGCCTGAATGACAGTGACTAGTTATTCCAAACAATGAAAGGGCAGCATAAAATTAATTTCCACATTCTATAAAAGCACTTCTTGCTCAGTGTTTCTGTCTCTATATCATTGACTCTTAGAAATAAACTTTTGATTTTAGATCAGTTTTAGAATTAAAGAATTATTGCAGATAGTACAGAGAGTTCTTGTACATCCCACACCCATTCTCCTCTATTGCTTACATCTTATATTACTATATGGTACCTTCATCACAATTAATGAACAAATATTGATATTTTATCATTAACTGAAGTCCGTAATTTATTCAAATTTCCTAAGTTACTGCCTAACACTTTTTTTTTCTATTCTGGGATCCCATCGTGATATGTTATATTTGGTGGTCATGTCCCCTTTGGTTGTGACAGTTTCTGAGACTTTGTTTTTGATGACCTTGCCAGTTTTGAGGATTCCTAGTCGGATATTTTGTAGAATGTCTTTCAATTTGGATTTGTCTGATGATTTTCCTCTTGGTTAGACTGAGGTTAACGTGTTCTTGGGAGGGAGACCATGGAGGTAAGTACCATTGTCATCGCATCAAATCAAGGGTGCACACCATCAGTATGACTTATCGCTGTTGATGTTAACCTTGATCGCCTGACTTGTGGCAGTATTTGCCAGGTTTCTGGACTGTAGAGTTATTCTTTTCTTTTTTTTTTCCATATAGTCCTCTTTGGAAGGAAGTTACTAAGTGTAGCTCGTACTTAAGGAGTCGGGGGGTTATGCCTTAAGGGTGGAGATTTACATGAATTATTTGGAATTGTCTATTCTCTACTAATTTATTCAGTCATTTATTTATATCAGTATAGACCCATGAGCATGTATGTTTTGGGGCCTAATCCAACACTCATTTATTTATTGTGTTACTGATCTTGTTCCAGCTTTGGCCTTGGGAGCTGTTTCAGTTAGCTCCTGTATCCTTTTGACTTACACTTACTACTCTGGGACAGCTTTTTTTTTTTTTTTTTTTTTTTTTTTGAGAACTTGCTTCCTTTTAGTTCTGTCACTCTGAGAGGGTTCAGATTCATTTTGTATATTCTCTGCACCAGTTCTAGAATCAGCTATTTTCCTATGGAGTTATGGTTTTCTTATTGGAAACCAAGATCTGTACAGTAGACATACTTGGTGTTTCTGGGGTACTGTTACCTCTAGGACCTCTAAGTTGGCAGTGCAAGGAGATATGTTTATACTAGCCCATGTTTCACACATATTTATAAGTATTTTATATGTAACCATTTGTATCTATGTTAAGCTAAACATAAATACATACTGATGTCTCATTACATTGTCATTACAGTGTGGATCCTTCTAATCTCCTCCTACTTACCTGTCACTTCTTACTCCAACAGTGTGAAACCTGGCTCCCACCATCTGCCATTCAATTACTTAATGATTTAATTCCAATATACCTAGGTAGTGATTTCACAGTTTTTACAACTTTATCAACTAGAGTATAGTGTTTACGTATAATTCCTTTTGCCTTTAGTCTTAGGGACTCCACTTATTTCCAGATTATTTAAGTGAGCGTCTTCTTTCTTCACCTCCTTCAGTAAGGTTTGGTGTCATACATTTGGATTATTTTGTAGCATTCTGCAGTGCGTTGTGGAATCCTCTGACATCCTAAATGATTTTTTAAATTGCATAAATTATATTTATTCTTTGTAAAGTTTTATAGTTTTAAACTATGTCATAGTCATCATTACAGCAATACAGTTACTGTAAAATAGAAGAGTTTCTACTAGTGAAACATGGACGAGTTTCTCCCACTTTAAAATCTGTGCTTCACCCATTCACCCTCTCCCTGCTGCCTTGAACCACCGGCAACCTCTGATCTGTTTAGTTTCTCTATAGTTTTATCTTCTAGAATGCCATATAACTGGAATCATATAGTATGTAATTTTTTCAGACTGGCTACTTTCACTTAGGAACATTAGCATTTATGTTTTATTCATGTCTTTCTATAGTTTGATAGCTTACATCTTTTTATTGCTGGATAGTGTTCAATTGTATGAATGTATCACTGTTTTGCTTACCCATTCACCTACACAAGACAACTTGGTTATTTCTTCTTTAGCATAAAAAGGTATTCAATTTTGTCAATGCTTTTCATAAGTCAATTGATGTAATCACGTGACTTTTCCTGTTTTCTCATTGATGTGGTGGATTGCATTGATGTACTTTCAAATATTGAACTTGCCTTACATATCTGGAATAAACCCCATTTGGCCATGGTGTGTTATTCCTTGTATACATTGTTGGATTTAACTTGGTGACGTTTTGTTGAGGATTTTGTGCCAATGCTCAAGAGAGGTATTGGTCTGTAGTTTCCTATCTTGTAACACCTTTATCTGATTTTGGTATTAGGTAGTGCTGGACTCAGAGAATGAGTTAGGAAGTTTCCTCTGCTGTTGTTTTCTGGAGGAGATCAAAGAGGATTACCACGGTTTTTTTCTTAATTAATTATTAGAAATAACTTGTGAAACCACCTGGGCTTGTTGATGTCTTTTTGGAAGATTATTGATTATTGATTCAATTTTTTTTATAGCTATAGGGATACAATGTTTCTCCTTGTGTAAGTTTTGGTTGGTTGTATCTTTCAAGGAATTGATTCCTTGTGTCTAAATTATCAGGTTTGTGGGCATAGAGTTGTTCATGGTATTTCTTTATTATGTTTTTAATGTCCATGGGACCAATGATGGTGAATATTCTTTCATTATGATATTGGTAATTTATGTCTTCTTTGTTTTTTATTAATTATCCTAGCTAGAAGTTTATCAATTTTTTTTTATCTTTTTAAAGAACCAGTTTTGGTGTCATTGATTTTTTAAAATTGTGTTCCTGGTTTTAATTTTATTAAATTTTGCTCTGATTTTTATTTTTTCTCTTCTGCTTTTCTTCTCTTTAGGCTTAACTTGATTGTCTTTCTCTAGTTTCCTAAGGCAGAAGCTTAGGTTATTGATATATTTTTCTTTTTATCTAATAAACATATTAGATAATATATATATAAATATAAATAATAAATATTTTATTTTTCATCTAATAAATGCATTTTAATGCAATGAGTTTCCCTCTAAGCACTGCTTTTCCTACATCCCACAAATTTTGATAACTTTTATTTTCATTTTTACTTAGTTCAAAATGGTTTAAAATTTCTATTGAGATTTCTTATTTGACTTATAGATTCTCTAAAAGCGTGGTGTTTAATCTCCAAATATTTGGGAATTTTCAAGGTAGCTTTCTGTTATTGATTTCTAGTTTATTTCCATTTTGGTCTGAAAGCATGCTTTGTGTCATTTCTATTTTTAAAATTTGTTGAGGGTCTTTTTATGGCCCAGAATATGGTCTGTATTGGTGAATGTTCCATTGGAGCTTGAAAATAACGTGTATTCATCCGTTATTTGGTCGAGTTTTCTGTAACTATCAGTTAGATCAAGTCGATTAATGATATAGTTGAGGTCAGTTCTATCCATGTTGATTCTCTGCTTACTTAAACATCAGTTGTTAACAATGTTGCTAACAAAGTTGGGGTGGGGTCAAGGAGTGACTGTGGATAAACCAAGATTTGACTTGGGCTTTAGAGGCCAACATAAAAAACACAGAAAGAGCACGAGGTGGTGATGCTGGAAAGTATCCAAAAAAGTGGCACAGGCCAACCTTGTTTTATTAAAAATTAACATTTATGGAGAGGATTTATAATGATAGATTTGAAAGTACTTTGGGATAATTTGTGGAGATTCTTGAGTCAGTGTAATGTTTGGTTTTATTCAGTAGGTTAGTGGCTTTTTAAATGTAAAATATAACCATTAAGACTTTTTAAAAATAAGTTATTTGCCTCATCCCAATACAACGCACACACACATACACACAGCTGCTTTAGACAAATGGGGAGAATGGGGCAACCAGAAGCCCCAGTCACACCTCCTCTCATGCCTGCTTAGAGTTGCCAAGAGTCTTCAGAGCACAGTGAGACAGCTCCTGCTGTAACCCCAAGTCTTTGAAAGGTCTAGACAGACAGTAACAGGATAAAGCAGGTGTGTGGTGGAGACTGACCAATCACCAGTTCAGTGGATTGGAAGGGAGATTGGAGGTAGGCAAGGAGACAAACGAGAAGCTGCTGCATCCATCTAGGCAAAGAGGGGTAGGGGCGTGAACTGGAAAGGTGGCAGCGGAGACAGAGTGAAAGGTTGTAAAGGAAGAGAGATGTGAGGAAATTCAGGTTGGGGTGATTTGCTGGACATGAAAGGAGGGAGAGGAAGAGCGTCAGGCAGCTTTAAATGAACTGGATCATTCACAGCCTCTCAGTGTATCGTTGACGACACACGACAGTATTAATGATTATTTATAATTACATAATGTACCTAGGTTGAAATCTC
The DNA here is from genome assembly GCF_036321535.1 of Camelus dromedarius. Classification (NCBI taxonomy): domain Eukaryota; kingdom Metazoa; phylum Chordata; class Mammalia; order Artiodactyla; family Camelidae; genus Camelus; species Camelus dromedarius. The sequence goes on along the minus strand of NC_087441.1, from coordinate 13,075,482 downwards.
TGTGCTGCCCTTGGTGTGACCTTGGGCATGACGGTTATTCTAAACTTCTTTCCTCTGTTAAGTGGGGACTGTAACAGCTACTCACCTTATAGGATTCATTTCCAGTATTTGAACAAAAAGCATTAGAGTTGATGTGGGGAAGTTTTTCTAGTGCAAGTTTCATTAGTTCTTTATTTAATTCTTAACTAATCAGCACTTCTGTTTTCTTCAACATGTTGAATTAAAAAGCTTTTAGCGTATTTCTCTGTCTGGCTTTTTAATACCTCATGAATAATGTGGAATTATTGAGAAACAAAAGAAAGGTGATTATGCAAATGTTTGAAATATTTAATAATACATAGTCTTAGGAAACTGAGAAGATAACTTTAAAGAAGTTATAGTAGCTTTTTGTAGAGGCAAAGGGTATTAAGAAGGAAAAAGTTCATTTCAGAAAAAGAAATTTTAAATACAGAATGCATTAGAAGCAAATAATCCAGTGGATTCTATTAATTAATGAATATTCAGATAGTATAGTCATTTTTCCTGAAATACAATGGCCAAGCCAAAGAATTTACAGAGTGAAAAAAAAAAAAGAATGATTAAGTAAAATCTAAAATACTAGAGGTAATCTTTCAAAACTCCTAGTTGGACACATTAGGGCAGATCTTTTTATCTTAGGGCCAGGACATAATACTTTAAGCAGTTGATGTCTTCAGCCCCTTTCTCCTTGCCAGGACTCAGCCCCTGCACGGCCTTGCTGAATTCCTCCTCAATCCCGGGCAGCCGTGGACGAATTCCTTAGGGCCTGCCTTTACCTCGAGAGCGCCCTGGGCACCATCTCTCTCCCCTTCATTTTCATTCCAGTGGTCTATGTTTATTAGTTTAATAAATTCCCTTAAATTAACACTTCCTAGTGAATTAGAATCATTCAAATTCACACTGAGTGCTACTAAGTGGAGATTCTATACTCAGCCTCTAAACCCTTGCAACAGTGTGACATGCATGTTAGAGAAGGCTGAACCCACAGGGATAAAATTCATACTGGTGGCATTTCACATGTATGGTGAGCTTGCTAGAAGAGAGCTAGTTTGTTTCTCAAGCCCTCATATGAAACCAGTGGGTAACCCTTGGATTACTGTAAAGCTTAAAATTTTTAAACAGGAGTGTAAAGAAATTTACTTGGACAAACTTGTCTAATGAGTGACACAACGTGAGAGCCAATGTTTGTACACTGGTGTATTCGTTACATGACATGTGTATTGAGCTGCTGAATATTTTGCTCAATCATTCTGGAAAATGACATTTTTGAGTTCTGAATGACAACATGTCTTGTTTATTTAGCATTATAAGCCAAAGTGCTGTTTGTCACAGATGCGTATCTTGACTGTCAGGAGGCTGCCTGTTTATATTTGCATGATCTAATAAGCTCATTGTTTTGTTTCCCCTCTGTTTTGTGAACTGATAGTCTGATCTCTTGTTAACATACCAAAATAGTTAAAATAATTTATACGAAGGGAAGTAAAATACATATCAATCTATGTTGCTGCTCTACAAATAATTTCGGGAAAAAGTCTTGGGAGGGAGCACAGAATGAGTTTTTAATCTTATCTTTGGCTTTCAGTTGTGCATGCCACTCCTAGACGCCATGACTGAGTACAATTAGGAACTGTCTGTATCTCCCACAGTGATTCAGCCTGTAATTACTGGTTCTGATCTGCAGTTCTCATTTAACCTAAGTTAAAATAGAAGTAGAAGTTGGGCCATTTTTCACCTGTTTCTCTCAATTCCACTTTGATTATTTTTTTTGAACTACTATGAAATATTTGTGCAGTGTTGTCCCTGGTAATGATGCTGGTATGTTACTGATAATATGACAGTTACTATTTACAAATGAAATTGGTTGCTTTCCTCATTGAGCTGTGCCCTGGGATCCTATCTCATGCCCTTGGCCGTGCAATATGTACTGCTTTCTCTTTTTGTTCTGCTTGTACATTTTATAGAGACTTTGGGATTTGAAAGAATGCAGTAATTTGGGAGTAAATTTGAGAAAGTAGTTGTTAATGCTAGTGGAATATTCCTTACCCTGTTTGACTATTTGATGATTTTAAAAATATCCCGCTCTCTCCTTGGCCTCTCCAGCCGTGTTTTAGTGTTCTATATTCCAAGCCTGTGGCCATTTTTGTGTTGTGTTCATCAACCTGAACGAAATAACTGAGACTCGAAGAGGTGTGATGGTTCAGCTCACTGCTTTAAGTGGTACTATACCTGAACCTCCTGTGTAGTCTACTTCTAAATTCCTCCAGGAAAGCAAATTTCATGTATTGGCTCAAATGTAACTTTATCTCTTAGAGAAGCCTTCTTTGTCTCCTCCCCTTTGCATCCTTTCCTCCCTTCCATCGTGTTTTGCGCAGTTCATTCATTTCAGTCAATGAATACAGAATAACTTTTGATTAATAGCTTTCTCCCTCCAAGCTGAAAACTTGATGGAGGGTAACATGATCTGTCTTTGTTTACCGCTACATCATCTGTGAATATACACGGTAAGTATTGAACAAATCTTTATGAAATGAACAAATACTTTGATAAACAATTTTTGATAACTGCCACTTTTAGAACCTGAAATGAGTTCACAATTCTTCTTCTGGAAATCAGATTGTCTGTAGAAGGGCTGCTGGGGCCTTTTAAAGTGGGTGGTAATATTATGTTTGCTTCATTAATCTTCTGTCTACTTATCTTTACCTTTGAAATCTTTTAAAATGAAGGTAAATTACAGTTATACTAGAAGGCATAACCTTTATTTTTAAAAAAGTGAAATGCTTGTGTGTAGTTGCAACAGGATTTCTCAGGTAACTTGATTGCATCTTGGGGAAAAACAGTATCACCTATAACCATCTCTTCTTTATTCAAGTCACTTGCTTTTATCCTCCCACGTAGATCTGATACTAAAAGGTTTTATTGGAATGCTGTAGCTTTTCAATGAGATCTGTTCACATTCTCAATCTCTTTCTAAAATTGCAAAGTAGGGGGACAAAGTAATTGAATAATACACTGACTAAGATTGGAGAACAATGTGTTTTTTTTTTTTTGACCCTAGTTCCCACCAAAGTAGGTAAATACCAATCAGAATCATCCTCTCAAAATTCCGACCTCAGAATTTCCTAAGAAATGTGAACCTAAAGGAACTCTTTGCTTTTGATCTTCTTTTCTTGTTTTTCATTCCAAAGCTACTGGTCTTACCAAATGGAAGATCACAGAGTCATGTAATCTCAGGATGGAGGGTATATTGAAGGTCACCTCATGCAAATGCTTACTGGATAACTGAATCCCTTCTGTAGCATCCCTATAAAGTCTTCATCTAGCCTATCCTTGAACACCTCCAGTGACCCAACACATCCTTTCCTGTGGCAGCAGATTCTAGTTTGTTGTCAGCTTTGTGTACTACAAACTCTTTCCTTATCATGAGCTCTGACTACTCACAGTCTCCACATATTTCTTCTGTTTTACCATTTGGACTCATAAAGAGCAAGTTGAACCCATCTCTCTTAGTCAGTTTGGGGTGTCATAACAGAAATACCAGAGACTTCATGGCTTAAACAGCAAACATTTCTTTCTCACAGTTCTGGAGGTTGGGACGTCCAAAGTTACTGGCAAATCTATTGTCTGCTTCCTGGCTTATAGACAGCTGTATTCTCATATCCTCACAGAGTAGAGAGAGCAAGCTGGCTCTCTAACCTCTTCTCACCAGGACACTAATCTCATTCCTCAAAGCTCTACCCTCAAGACCTAATGACCTCCCAAATGCCCCACCTCCAAGTACCATCACATTGGGGATCAGATTTCAACATAGGAATTTTGGAGGGGACACAAACATTCTGATCATGAGGCCATCTTATACAGTACAGCCCATGTGAAGGTGACACTCATGTTTCCTCTAAGTCTTCTTTTCTCTAGGCAAACCCCTCTTAGTTCCTCGGTGGTTCTCCATGTGACCTGATTTCACATCTCCTCGCCAACCTCGTTACTCTAATCTGAGTAGACTTGTTTTGTTTGTATGTGCAACATCCAGCAGTAAGTGCGCTGCTCCAGGTGTGCTCTGATGAGCTGAGAGGAGAGTGTGGGTGTCATCTCCCCTCATTCAGATACGATAATCTCACTAGCACATCCTGCAATGAAAGAGCTGAAATGCCTGACTGAGGACAACAGCTGGTCAGATACAACTCTTCTCATCTGACATATCTTCCTTCTAAGTGCCTTTAAATTTGTCAGCTTGGTTGATAATGGATACTATTTTAAAACTCTGTTAACTGAAAAAAAAAATCTTCATTTCAGAGCCAGGATCTTAAATCATAGTAATAAAGAATGGCCTTGGACAAGTTCATTAACCTTTCTAAAACAACAGTTTTCCAGTATTTACCTTACAAGATTTTTGTAAGGACTACATTTGTTGTAAAATACTTACATTTTCGTTAAGTGTATATGAAGTGCTTAAACTGCATGGTGAGTGCTTAGTGCATATTAGACATAATAATCTTTACAATTAATGCTTATTCTAAGAGTTCTGGGAAATGCTTATTTTAATACTGAACAAATAGGAAAGGTCTGTGGCTTCCTTATATTTTTAGTATCATCTAACATATATAATCTACACCTGCAAGAATAAAAGTTAGGCATTAACTTTTGTTCAAATTCCTTGACAAATTAGAACAAAATTCTGACATTAGTTATTCATTTGTTTTGGAGTAAGAGAATGGGTGATATGTCATAGTGTTTTTATGTCTCATGTCTTTAATATTTAAAATAAGTGTGTTAACTTTTTGCCAAAATGGTTATTTCTTTTATGGAAATCTGAGAACTCTTGCTGTCTGACACATTTTGCAGAGATTAGAGTTTTTGGAAATACGGAAGCTCGTGTTAATTTTTGTCCTTTCAGATGATTTGTTTCTGCTGATACATTTCAGCACCACAGCCTGGACTTTTCCAGGTGAAGTTACTGAGCCAAACCTCAGAGAATCTGCAAAAGAGGTTGGGGGTCTCCTTCCTCCCTATCATTTAGTTAGTGAGGACCACGGCTGGATAAATCTTTGCATGAAGTTATTTTCAACTATTTTAAAACTTTTATGTTAGGAAAATAGAAATGCATCTGTGAAAATCTTAGAACCAGGTAAACAACTTGAGGGTCTTGGTCAATTCCTCAGGTGGTGCGGTGCAGCCTGGTAACAATAAAAGGCTACCTGAAAGCCAGTGGGGTCCGGAGGCTGTCAGAGGTGTTTTGGGTAAATCATTCCTCGTCTGTGTCTTCCATTAAGAGGTCTACTTGGATGATAAAGACATTTATTAAATGCTTTTTTAAAGTGACTTTTTAATTTACTATTAAAAGAATATTTACAGCAGAAGCAATCTTTGATGCTAAGCCATATTTCAAGAATAACTAGTTAGTATAATGTTGTCCTTTTTATAGCATCTGTTAACACACACACACACAGACACACACACTCACACACATACCCCAATGATTTGTTAGAACCAGCTTGTCCTGGTTCACAAAAGCCTATTGTTAACTTTTCAGGAGTTTTGTAAGATGCTTGATGTCAGACAAGTAGCTTGAAATTTGCCACAGTAGGAGTAGTTATACCATGGAAATCGGTGAATGCTACAAATCAAAGCCTTTTTATTTTTCTCTTGGACAGCTGGTTGTCAAACACTTACCAGCACAACTGTGCCCCCAAACTGTTTTCTTAAATGAAATGAAGGGCTGTTCGCATTGAGGATGGTTTTCATATGAAAGTTCATAGGAGTGAGAGAGTAAGCTGGGTTTCTTTTCTTTCCCCGTGTTCTCAGGGATAAGGAAAGACCGGAGAGGAGGGAGAATGTTGAAGCACAAGCGCCAGAGAGATGATGGGGAGGGCAGGAGTGAAGCGGTGCTCCCTGGAGACATGAGAGCTGCCAACCTCTGGCCAAGCTCTCTCTTGATTAAACACACTAAGAAGAACAGCCCGGTCTTGTCGCTGACCGCCGACCAGATGATCAGTGCCTTGCTGGAGGCTGAGCCCCCCGTAATCTATTCCGAATACGATCCCGCCAGACCCTTCAATGAGGCTTCAATGATGGGCTTGCTGACCAACCTCGCAGACAGAGAGCTGGTGCACATGATCAACTGGGCGAAGAGGGTGCCAGGTAAGAACACTAAGCTCAGCTTCTCTTTTTAAGTATCATTAACAAAGGAACTGGTCCTTTGGTTGATACTCTCAGAACTGGTGTTCCTGTAAATCTTGACTTTGCTCTTGTTGTTCAGGGAGAAGAACTCTAGTTATTATGGAAATGAGACTAGAAAATGACCTCCTCCATGCCCCATCATATCCATTCAGGAGCTAACGTAGGTGATCCAAGGCAAGAGGAAGTTAAATCTTTTTTTTTCTGGGCTTATAGATCAAATGAGTAATGGATTTAGGCAGCCATTGTCTTGTTTGCTTTCTTTGAAGTAGCTGAAATTATTACCTATGCAGCATGTGATGTTTTTTACTAAACTAAATACATGGGGAGTTTTGTACTTGTATTTTAGAGCTCACTGATCTGTTATAGACCAAGTGAACATATATCTGGCCTCAGATACTATTCCATGTGTTTGCATATATTAACATATAGACATGTGGTCGTTTGAACCAGGGCCAGCCATGTTGTGATCCAGCCTTGACAGAGGGCATCTATTTTGGTGGCAGAGGTTAGGGTTACCTGGAAACATGGGGATGAATAGGCGTATTTAGACTTTTAGGATCAGTCCAACTGGCAAATAAAAACTCCCAGCCATCTTTGGAATTAAAAGTTTTATTGAGCACTTCTCTGCCTTAGCATTCTCATGTGAAGCAGATCCATGATAAGTAAATGTTGGAATTTAAATGTAGTGTGGTTATAGGTTTTATCTTTATATTTGTTATTGCCTTTTTTAAAAAAATAGATAATCTCTTTGGGAGAAGAGGGAAAAACACCAATAATGACTGGTTGTATCGCTGAGAGCCAACTCTTTGTTGCTGTGAAGTTTTATTGCCCTATAAGCGTATATTTTCCCTAATGAAGTTTTGGTAATTTCTAGAGCACTACTCAACTCAAGTATATATTTTTCATACTTAGTAGATTTCCATCATGACATTTTTATAATCATAAAAATTTTAAGGGCATTTGAAACAATGGGAATTAAGTTCCAATACATTACCAGTGGATGAAGAATTCATAGCAATAATCTTCTGAATTTAGGAATAAAATGGAGACAAATCAAGGGAAGGAAAATATGTCCATGCTTACTTGTCCCGCTGTTAAACCCAGAACTAAACAAATTTATGATAATGAGACGTGTAGCAAAACCACTCTGTAACTTGATTATATTAGTTTAAAAGACCGAAATGATTCCAAAATCCTTGAACCAAACTGTGTCTCAATATTTGATGGTTTTAAAAAAAGAATTATAAAGGCAAAAATGAAATTTTATATATGCCATTGGAATATAACTATTGTAAAGCAAAAGCCTACTTGTCTGGCCAAACAGAATTTAAAAAGTCATTGATTTAAAATAGATGAGAAGTGAAGGAAGAAAGAAGTCTTCTGGAATCATCTTTGAAGATGATTGTCAAGCTTTTCAGAGAATCTGACAAGGTTACATTTTGAAAAGCTTTTATATATCTGAATACCATCTGTCATTTAAAAAAATAGCTCACATGGAAATCTAACACAGACAATATTACATTTATACGGTCATAGTTTGAGATTAATAATAATAGTAATTTAACATAGAGGGAATAGAAAAACCTCATTAGTAAGAAGGGCAGTAAGAAAGCCAGCTGTAGAAGTACCTAGAATTAACTGTATGTTACAAACACCTGCACGGAAGGTTTGGCTAGCCTCCGATGGCTATCAGTAGAAAAAAAGTTGTAAAGTGACTTCATTTTTAAAAATTTCTGCATTAATGGAGTATAAATGACACAAAATTATATTTAAAATACACACTATGGTGAGTTGATATCCTTAAGACCTTGTAAAAGGACTCCCTACATCTAGTTAATTAAACATCCATCATCTCACTTATTTACTTTTTTTTTTTTTTTTTTTTTGGTAAGAGCACTTAAGTTCTAATTTCTTAGCAAATCAGCTATTTAGGTATACAATACAGTGTTATGGATTATAGTCACCATGTTTTGAATTAGACCCTCAGAACCTTTTCATTTTATGCCTGAAAGTTTATACTCTTTTACCAGCCTCTCTCTATTTGTCCCATTCGCTAAACCCTGGCAACCACTTTTCTACTCTCCTTCTATGAGTTTGGCTTTTTTTTTTTTTTAAGATTCCACAGATAAGTGATAAGATGAAATATTTATCTTTCCCTGTCTGGCTTATTTCACTTAGCATAATACCCTGAGGGTTCATCCATATTGTTACCAATGGCAGGATTTCCTTCTTTCTCATAGCTGAATAGTATGTCATAATTATATCTATGTCCATATAGATTTATCAGATCTTTCTTATCTATTCATCTATTATTTCTATATCCAAGGTGTGGATATGTTTCCATATTCAAATAATGCTGCAATGAACATAGGAGTACAGATACCCTGTTATCAATCCCTTTGATATCCTGTTTGATATCTTGTCAATCCCTTTGGATATATTCCCACAAATGGAATTGCTGGATCATATGCTAGTTCTATTTTTTATTTTGGGGGGAATCTACTGTTTTCCACAATGGCTCCACCAGATTACAATCCCACCAACGGTACACAAGGATTCCCTCTTTTTCTCACATCCTCACCGATACTTATTATCTGTTGTCTTTTTGATGGTAGCCAGCCTCACAGGTGTGAGGTGATATCTCACTGTGGTTCTGATTTGCATTTCCCTGATGATTAGTTGAACGTATATTCATGTACCTGTTGGCATTTGTATATCTTCTTTGGAAAAAATGTCTACTCATTTCCTCTGCCCATTTTTTAAATCAGATTGGGTTTGTTTGTTTGTTCTTTTTTTGCTTTTTGCTATTGATATGTATGTGTTCTTTATATACTTTGGATATTGATGCTTTATTAGATACATGATTTGCAAATATTTTCTCCCATTTGGTAGGTTGCCTTTTAGTTTTGTTGATGGTTTCCTTTGCTATGCAAAAGCTATTTAATTTGATGAAGTCTCGCTTGTTTGTTTTTGCTTTGTTGACTTTGCTTTTGGTGTCAAATCCAAAAAAACAGTCATTGCCAAGATTAATGTCAAGGAGCCTTTTTCCCTATGTTTTCTGCTAGGAGTTTTATGGTTTCAAGTCTTATGTTCATATGCTTAATCTATTTTGAATTGATTTTTTTGAGTGATATAGGTAGGGGTCCAGTTTCATTCTTTTGCATGTGAATATTGCTTTCCCAGCATTATTTTTTAAAGACACTTATCCTCTTCTCATTGAGTATTCTTAGTTATCTTGTCAGATATTAGTTGACTGAATATGCATGGGTTTATTTCTGGGCTGTGTATTCTGTTCCCTTGATCCACGTATCTGTTTTTATGCCAATACTATACCATTTTGATAACTATAGCTTTGTAATATAGTTTGAAATCAGGCCATGTCATACTGATGCCTACTGCTTTGTTTTCCTTTCTCATGATTGCTCTGACTATTTGGGATCTTTTGTGGTTCTATAAAATTTGGGAATAATTTTTTCTATTTCTGTAGAAATGCCATTGAAATTTCGATGGGAATTGCTTTGAACCTGTAGATTGCTTTGGGTAGTATGGACATTTTAACAATACTGATTCTTCCAGTCCATGAGCATGGAATATCTTTCAATTTCTTTGTGTCTTCTTCAATTCCTTTCATCAATATCTTATGATTTTTAGTGTTCAGATCTTTCACCTCCTTGGTTAACTATATCCCTAAGTATTTTTCTTTTTGATGTAGTTGTAAACAGGATCATTTCATTCATTTTTCTTTCTGATAGTTTGTTGTTAGTGTATAGAAATGCAACTGATTTTTGTATATTGCTTTTGTATCCTACAACCTTACTGAATTTATTAGTGCTAATGGTTTTTCTGCTGGAATCTTTAGGATTTTCTATATATGATGTCATGTCATCTGCAAATAGAGACAGTTATACTTATTGCTTTTCAATTTGGATGTCTTTTATTTCTTTTCCTTGACTAATTACTATGGTTAGGACTTCCAATACTGTGTTGATTAAGAATGGTGAGACTGGGTACTCTTGTGTTGTTCCTGATTGTAGAGGAGAAGCTTTCAATCTCTCACTGTTTGGTATGGTGTTAGCTGTGGGCTTTTTATATATGGCTCTTATTATGTTGAGGTGTTTCCATTTTGTTGAGAGTTTTTATCATGAATGGATGTTGAATTTTGCAAATACTTTTTCTGTATCCATTGAGATTCTCATATGATTTTTTATCCTTCATTTTGTTAATGTTGTATATTACATTGATTGGTTTGCAAATGTTGAACCATTCTTTCATCCCTGGAATAAATCCCAGTTGATCATGGTGTGTGATTCTTTTAGCGTATTGTTGAAGTGGGTTTACTAACATTTTGTTGAAGATTTTTGCATCTATGTTAATCAGGAATATTAGCCTGTAATTTTCTTTTCTTGTAGTGTCCTTGTCTGGTTTTGGTATCAGGATAATGATGACTTTATAAAATAATTTTGGAAGTGTTCCTCTTCTTCTTCTTCTTCTTTTTCTTTCTTTCTTTCTTTTTTTTTTCCTCGTTTGTAGCAGGTTGAAATTCCTCTTTAAGCGTTTGGTAGAATTCACCAGGGAAGCAATTTGATCCTAGACTTGTCTTTATTGGGATGTTTTTGATTACTGGTGCAATCTCCTTACTAGTAATTGTCTGTTTGGATTCTCTGTTTTCATGATTGAGTCTTGGTAGCTAATATATTTAAAGGAATTTATCAATCTATTCTTGGTTGTCCAATTTGTTGGCAAATACTAATTCATAGTAGTATCTTACGATACTTTGTATTTGTGTGGTATCTGTTATAATGTCTCCTCTTTCATTTCTGATTTTATTTATTTTAGCTCTTTTTTTCTCTTGATAAGTCTAGCTAAGGTTTGTCTATTTCATTTATCTTTTCCAAAAAAAAGCTCTTAGTTTCAATTATCTTTACTGTTGTCTTTTTAATCTTGATTTCATTTATTTCCATTCTAATCTTTGTTATTCCCTTCCTTCTACTAACTTTTAGCTTAGTTTGTTCTTCTTTTCTATTTCCTTGAGGTATAAAATTAGGTTATTTTAAGCTCTTTTTTTCTCAATTTAATGAGCTCTTTCATTTTTTCTTAATGTAGCTGTAAACGTCTGTCTTAGAACTGCTTTGCTGCGTTCTGTAAGTTTTGGTAGGTTCTTCAGTTTTCATTTGTGTCAAGGTTCTTTTGTTTGTTTGTTTCTCTTTTGATTTTTCTTTGACCCATTTATTGTTCAGTGGCAGTTTGTTCAATTTTCAAATATTTGTGAATTTTACGGTTTTCTTGTACTTGATATCTAGTTTCATATCATTGTAGTTGGAAAAGATGCTTTATATGATTTCAGTCTTCTTAAATGTATTGTCTTATTTTATGGTCTAACATGGAGAATATTCCATGTGTGCTTGAGAAAAATGTGTTTTCTGCTGCTATTGGATGGAAAGTCTGTTAATTCAATCTGGTCTAATATATAGTTTAAGTCCAGTGTTTTCCTTATTGATTTTCTGTGTGAGTGAACTATCCATTATTGAAAATATGGTATTGAAGTAACCTGCTATTTAGTATTGCTGTCTGTTTCTCTCTTCAGGGCTGTTAATATTTGATTTATGTATTTAGGTGCTCCTATGTTAGGTACATAAACTTAAATTTTTATATCCTCTTCTTGGATTGACCCCTTTATCATTATATAATGATCTTTTGGTCTCTTATTAAAGTCTTTTGCTTGAATTCTATTTTGTCTAAGTATAGCTATCACAATTTCTTTTGGTTTCCATTTGCATGGAGTGTCCTTTTTTCATCCTTTCACTTTCAGTCTGTGTGTCCTTAGAACTGAAGTGAGTGTTTTATAGGTAGCATATAGTTGGATCTTAGGGTTTTTTTTGTTTGTTTGTTTTTCTGTCTTTGTTGTTTTTAATCCATTCAGTCACTATCTGTCTTTTCACTGGAGAATTTAGTCCATTTACATTTAAAGTAGTTATTGATAACTTTGTTCACGTATTGCCATTTTGTTATTTTTTTTTTCTGGCTGGTTTGTAATTCCTCTGTTTCTTTCTTCTTCTCTTGCTCTTTTTCTTTTTGGTTTGGTGACTTTCTTTCTGGTGGTGGTATGTTTAGTTTCCTTTCTTCTTATCTTTTGTGTATCTGCTATAGGTTTGTAGCTACCATGAGGCTTACATGTAAGAACCTGTAAGTCTATTTTAAGTTGATAACAACTTCTAAAGCTCTATGTTTTTACTCTCTTTCCACATTTTATGTTTAATGTCATAATTTACATCTTTCTACCTTGTGTATCCATTAGCAAATTATTGTAGTTATAGATTTTTGACTACTTTTTATACTAGATTTATAAGTTATTTACCCACCATCATTACACCATTAGAGTATTCTGAATTTATATTTACCTAATTAGTGAGATTTATACTTTCATATATTTTCTTGTTACTAATTAGCATTCTTTTATTTAAACTTGAAGAAGTACAGTTCTTGCAAATCTAGTCTAGTGGTGATGAGCTCCTTCAGCTTTTGCTTGTTTGGTAAACTCTTGATCTGTCCCTCAATTTTGATGGACAGCTTTGCTGGTTGGAGTATTCTTGGTTGGAATTTTTTTTTCCCTTCAGCACTTTGAATATATGATGCCACTTCCTTTTGCCCTGTAAAGTTTCTGCTGAAAAACTGCTGATAGTATTATCTACTGATAGTCTTGTATGTAACAAGTTGTTTTTCTTTTGATGCTTTTAAGATTATTTCCTTGTTTTTAACCTTTGATACGTTAATTTTAATGTCTTGATGTGGGTCTCTTTGGGTTAATCTTATTTGAAACTCTCTAAGCATTCTGGCTCTGGATGTCTGTTTCTTTCTCCAGGTTAAAGAAGTTTTAAGTTATTATTTCCTTTGCTTTTTGTTCTTTTATGGGATGACTGTAATATGAATGTTGGTTTTCTTGATGTTGTCCTTATATAAATTGCTTAAGCTGTCTTTACTCTTTTTCGTGCTTTTTTCTTTTCGCTTCTCTGATTGGATGAATTCCACTACCCTGTTTTCGAATTTGCTAGTCCTTTCTTCTGCTTGATGTAGCTGACACTGGATCCCTCTATTGAGTTTTTCAGTGCAGTTATTGTATTCCTCAGTACTGTAATTTCTGTTTGATACTGTCTTATATTTCCTATGCCTTTGTTGAAATTCTCACTCTGAGCATGCTTTTTTTTTTTAACCTCAGTGAGCATCTTTGTGACCATTACTTTTAACTCTATTAGGTAAATTACTTATCTCCATTTTGTTAGTCTATTTCTCAGATTAATTTGTATAGAATATATTCCTCATTTTCCTTGACTCTCTGTATTGTTTTCTATGGATTAGATAAAAAACAGCTACCTATCATTCTAAGTGAAGTGGGCCAGAAAGAGAAAGAAAAATGCCATATGACATCATTTATATGAGGAATATAAATAAGTAATAATAATAATAACACAAATGAACTACTTATTATTTACAACTAAGATGATTGATTTCTTAAATACATGTAAACACATTTGACTGTCCTTTATGATTGGGCTACTACATTCTGTGTGATTCTTATTTTGTAGTTGGTTTTATTCCTTTGATAACTATGCATGTCTAAAAAGCTAAAGATCTCATCTGTTCTTAGAAACAATAATTAGTACATATATGTAAACTAAAAAAAGTGTCATATACTGTATATATGTATTTACATGCAGTATAATGTGTATGTGCAGTCGAACTGTAATAATTCTACATAATAAAACTGAAAAAAAGGAGAAAAAAAGGGAAAAAAGAAACATTCATTTTGAAAAGCATCATAAAGTGATTAATTAATGCAAATAGACTGATTATTGAAAGCAATGCCTAATTGCTCCACCGTTCTGAGGCTTCGAGTATGTTTCTGCCACTTTACACAGATGCTGATGATCAAAAATTAAAATAAAGGTGTTTATTTAAAAATAAAATAAACAAAAAACAGCTACCTCTCCCAGTCTCGACAGAGTGGTCTCATGCAGGAGATGAACCTTACTGTTCAGCCCAGCCTGAGCTCTTGGTTTTCCCTTGGATCTTTGTGATTTTTCCAAGCTGCCTTCTTTGTTCTTTGAGGCTCCCAGTAGTTCAGGGTATGCCAAGACCTGCCAAAGGGGGGAATCTCAGTGAGCATGTAGATACAGGCTCATGGTAGCTGGAACCTCAGGTAGCAGCTTCTAAAGTATAAAAATAGATCTCTTTCAGGGGAAGACCAGGTGATGGGATTTTTTGTTTGCTTCCTCTGTGCTGAGTCCTGGAGGGACAGCCCCTTAGGAACTGTTTGTTTGTTTGTTGTAAGCCTGTGGGACTGCAAAGTGCAAGCTCTGCTGGCCACTTGAGCCAGGTGATCAAGGGATGTGTTCCTCAGGCGACAGCTGCAAAAGCTAGGGTGCCAAATATGTGTACAAGCTCCTTCCAGGGAGATACTGGTGATTTGGAGCAGGCTACAAGGAGAATGCAGAGATGGTGTCTACTGCTTTCCTAGCCTCTGGGGAGAATTGGTCAATCCCCAGGTGGTGCTAAATTAGAAGCTTGACTCTCAGGCAGCAGCTTTTAAAGTATGCAAATAAGCCTTTTTCAGGGAAAGACAGTGGGACGAGTATAGCTGTTTGCTTCTTTTGTGCTGAACCCTTGGAAGATAGTGAGTCCTTGTGAGCCCATTAAGAACAATTTATTTACTGTAGCGTTGTGGGTGTGGTAGATGTCAGCCCTGTTGGCTTTCAGAGCTATGTGTTTTTGGGAGGGCTACCTAGTAGGGAGAAGTCTTAAAACCTGGGGTGCTAGTTTGTTGGGTGCAAATTGTTCCCTCCTCATGGAGAAGCTGGGAGTTGTGAGTTCCTTCCTGATTGTATGGTGCTGTTTCAGGGTTTAGGTGTGGGGTTTCTGGTGAGAGTGTCTCAGCCTTTCCTGCCCATTTCAATGTGGGTATTTCATTTGCCCAGAGTGAAGGAATCACTCAGCTAGTTTTTGGATTTCTTTTAGGGGAAGTTGCTCTGTGTGAGAACCTCTGTGGGGGGTTATGAGTTCAGGGGTCTCTTGTGTCTCCATCTTGGACCATAACCTCCAGCTGACTTCATTTTGCATGATGAATTGTAATAAAGATAATCAATTCATCAGACTATTTTAGTAGTTCTACAAGTTTTTTTTTTTTTTCGCTAACAGACTGTTGTCAGAATTTTCAAATGTTGGTGATTATAAGTTGAATTTTCATTTCTCCTAATGTCTAGGGCATATATTCTGACTTGTAATATCTCTTTACTCAGAATCAAGATGGGAAGAGCACTATGATAAAATACATCATGCAAGTGTGATAATCAAGTTCCAATCTGTCAAGTACTTACATTCAACCTGGCTAAAGATCACATCACAAAATTAATGTTTTCCCTCTGCAGTTTAAAAACAACAACAGCAAGGAGAATGATAAAAACCTACCTTCCCCATTCTGACAAGGGATGCTTTTCTATAACACGTGTTACATATCAGCTTTTTAATATCTAGCTATAGTGAAGGATTTTTCTCCTTACGGTTCACACTAAAATAACTTAATCTTTAAGGAGCACTTTACATAGTCTATCCATGCATGGAGAGTTAGTTTTAAAAGAGATTGTTAAATCTTAATTTATTATTATTCTATACATGGTGAAACTTGTCAACAAATGTAATGTCATTATCTGAAGGTCAAAAGGAAAAAAAAGTATGACTGCCAAGTTGTTATATTTTTAATTTCTACATCACACTCAATTGCATCATTGACTGGCTGATCCTTAGTTTCAGTTTAATCAAGTACATTTGATTTCTTTTCCCCCAGAAGCTTGAATTGAGTCACGAAACCATTACTTTGATTTATTAAAAATTATGCCTTTTCCAAAATTCACTATAATTTTACACACCTCAAGGGCAATTTCAGACCTCAAGTTTGTGTTCTAGTTCTGTTGAATGAACATTTGGACAAATATCTAGCTCTGGGCTCTTTACCACCTTTTGAAGTTTGGTAAGTAGAAGTCTGGGAGGGTGTGCTGCAGCTGCTGGCCCGGGAAGAGGAATAAAGGGGACATGGCAGTTGAACTTGGTTTCATGGGAAATAATCACTTCTTCATTCTTTTTTTTCCTCATAGCTAATATTGATTACTTATTACGTGCCGCGCACTGTAACTTTTACACGCGTTGTCCCATGTAACCTTCATCAAAAAGACCCTATCATATAGGTTTCTGCATTTTACAGCTATGGAGACGTCATTCTTTTAGTGGCAAACTAGACGACTTTCTTCTTCCCCTTTCCTGCCCAAGTCCCTCTCTGCTCAATGCTAGATGAGTCCCCAATTTCTCCTGAGCCCCAACTCCCCATCATTTTACTGGGGGTTTCTTCCTTGCTCGGTTTTGGCCCCAGGAGGAGAAGGAAAGCTCACTTTTTCTGGACAGGCCTCCCACCAGCCCCACGCTCAGATTTCTCAGGGGCTGCTTCTCTTATCTCTGGGGGTGTGTGGTTGTTGTAGCCATTCCAGGGCTCAAGGCTGCTTTTGCCCCTGTGTTCGCTGGGAATCTGCTAATTAGCTTCCTGGGCTCTAATACTCACCCTCATCATTCGAGTTAGCAATGAACTGAGCTCGGGAAATGATGGTTGAATGAATGAATACATGAATGAATGAAAAGTGCCTTTTGAAACTCCTGATTTTAAGAAATCTCTGAGCTTGCTTAGAACTCGGTTAGAGGTGTGGTGTTACTCTTTCCCATCTCTCTTCAGAATCTACCCGCTGTTCAGACATCCCTCTAATGGCTGCTTTCATAGACGCACCTCCAGCCTCTCTTTTGTGAGGACCAGAGCAACATCCAGGGGCCTGTATAGAGCTTGGGTGCACTGAGGACGTTAACAGGCTTCACTCGACTGGCAGCAAGGTAGTTCCACCTCGTGAGTGTAATTTGAAACTTAAAATGGGTAGGGACACAAAAAAAATCAGTCCTGCCTAGTGCTGATCCCTAACCCGCGATCAGGCCAGTGGGCCCCCCCTCTCAGACCATCACAGTCTCCAGCCCGTCTTCAGCGTGGCGCGCTGATGGAAGAGGACGTGATTTGGACGCCTGGCTGCCGACCCGGAGAGGTGACAGATGCTTTTGTTTAAGGGTAGGACCTGCGGTTTAGATTTTGCACTCTGCCTATAATTAGAGCCTTGGGACTGGGTTAGGATTACCCCGCCGGGAGTGGTGGTGGCCCCTCTGGGCTGGCAACGCGGAGCTGTCTCTGGAGTGCTCCATTTCCCAGGCAGCCCTGCCCGGCTTTTCGCTGCTCCCCTGGAAGCTCTGGTTGAAATCCAAGGAAAGCAGTTACTTACTTGACTTGTCTTTCACGTGAAACTTTGAAGCCCCAGAGAGGCTTGTTGGCCCCGATGCTGTTAAGCCTTTAAACTCCTCTTCTCATCTTGAGAGTATTTGAGAAAAATGCCCCATCTGGGCTTCTTTGCTCCACCTTCCGCTGAGTTCTGTTTCAGCGAGTCCGGCCCGGGGCCCCAGCCGTCCCAGGCCACCCTGTGGGGAGTTGTTGGCCTGTGGCTCTGCTGGGAATCTGGCATGGAGAATGCCTGTTTTTTTGTATTTATTTATGTGCTAAACAGAGAATACTGCTGAAGTGTGTTGAATGGACTGCCTTGTACCCCCCAGAAAGATACATTGAAATTCGAACTCCTAGTACCTCCGAGCATGAGCTTATTTGGAAATAGGGTCTTAGAGGAAATTACGCTCAAATGAGGTTGTTCGGGCGGATCCTAATCCTTTTGAAAAAAGGAAACTTAGATACAGAAACAGACACGCAGAGAGGGAAGATGGTGGGAGGACTCCCGGGGAAAGGACGCCCCTGTGACGGGAGTGATGCACCTCTGAGCTAAGGAATGCCCAGGACTGCCAGCACACACCAGGGGCGGACGAGGCGAGAAAGGGTCCTCCCCTAGAGCCTTCCGAGAGAGCCTGGCCCTACTCACACCTTGATTTCAGACTCCCAGCCCCCAGAACTGCGAGTCAACATGCTTCTGCTGTTTTAAGGAACCTACTATTTTATACGTGTTGTGACAGAACTAGGAAACTACTACCGACTGTTTTAAAAATTTAAAAAGGACTTGTATCTTTAAGGCAAAAGAAATAAGGACTTTTGGCTTTACAAAGGATATTTGGCTCCCCTGGTGTAGGCTTGGCTAATCATTTACTCTTGCAGGGTCTCTCTTTTGCCTCTCCAGGTGTTTCACTGAGCTTCTGGCTTTGAAGTTGATTTGGAGTTTTAACCAGTTCATGCATTTACCTGGCAAATGCCTGGTAAAACTTTTTAACCAACAGAAGAATGTCTTCATCTGGTACTGTAATAGCTCCCTTTAAAAAAAATTTATTATTGTATTATTTTTTAATTCTTTTTTGTTTTGGGGGGAAGGAGGTAATTAGGTTTATTTGTTTTTTTAGAGGAGGTAGTAGGGATTGAACCCAGGGCCTTGTGCGTGCTAAGCATGTGCTCTATCTACCACTTGAGCTATGCCCTCTGCCCCCTCCCTTTTTGACTTTTATATCTTTGATCCATTTGCATTCATCCTGGTGTACAATATGAGGTGCCACTCCAACATTGTTTTTCTACAGATGGCTGCCCAGTTGTTTCAGTTCCATTGATTGCACAGCCTCCTACAGGAGTATTGTTAAGATTTCTTTTGGAGTTGACCTTCCAAGTTTACTGTTTGTTAAGAGCTTTTAAAGTAGAGTGATAGATATGACCCATTGGTTTACATGTTTGGTTACTGTTCCCAATTGTAAAATCAAACATAAAAAAAAAGTGATTTATTCACAAGTTACAAATTTTGCCTAGTTTATGTAAACTGAATATATAGTGTGATTAGTCTGGCTTGTGTAGATATAGTTCCTAACATTCCATTGATCTTAGAAATAAGAAGCAAAATTCATGAGACTAGATACATTTAGAAAAGATTAGTGTTGATAAGAGGTAATCAGGTGAATTGCATTCAGTATTCATAGGACAAAAAAAATTGTTCCCAGGAGAGAAAAAGAAGGCTGTATTAAGCTTCCCTTCTTTCTTTTCCCATCTGTTGTAGGGGTCCTAACCCCAGTACTCCAGGACTCCGCCCTGAGCCCTCCTGCTGCCTGTAACCAACTTGAAAAGCTAGTCCACTCAGAGCCTCAGCTGTTAACTTTTAGGCTCAAGATTTCCAGATTTCTTTCTGTGGGTCCTAACGCCTAAACATTCAGTTCCTACTTTCAGCTGCCCACACTTCTACCAATATATCTGAAACCACTAGCCATGTGCTCTGTCTCCCCATTAGAGCAGACTCATTTGTTTTTCCTAATCCTCTCCATTCCTGCCAGGGGTGCATCTTCTTCTTTAGATGACTTTGGAGTCGTTTCTGTGTCTTGCTCTTCTGCACGGTGTACCAGCAGTCCTTCCTCTTCAACATCTCCAGATTTTAGCTTTGTTGTCATCCCACTGTCACCAGCCTGGTCCACACCCTCATGATTTTTCAAGCCCAGATTACTATAACGTCCTCCTAAATGGTCTTTTTGGTTCCAGCCTCTCCTCCCTTCAATTTATTCTGCTCATCACCACCAGAATCATTTCTGTAAATTGTCATTTCAGAATGGTCCACTCCTTGCATTGGGTTCCTATGGCTGCCGTAACAGTGTTTCACAAAACGGGTGGCTTAAAACAATAGACGTTGATTCTCTCATAGCTCTGGAGGCTGGACGCCTGAAATCAAGGTGTTAGCAGGGCCGTGCTGTCTCAGCAGGCTCTTCAGGGGAAGACTTCCTTGCCTCTTGCTGCTGGCGATCCTGGATGTTCACTTGCTTATGGATGCATCTCTCCCGTCTCTGCCTCTGTCATCCCAGGATGTTGTCTCTGTCCACATTCCCTCTTCTTCTAAGGACACCAGTCATATTGGATTTAGGGCCCAGCCTAATCCAGTATGACCTCATCTTACTTGATTAAATCTGCAAAGACTATCTTTGGATAAGATCACATTTATAGCATCCAGGTGAATATGGATTTTAGGGGAGACAACTATTCAATTAAAAATTTGGCAGTGGACTTGACTAACTTAGTAGTGGCCTAAACAGACGAATGATAATGTCTGTTGAATGCAGAATTAGACTTATGTCTCAGGGCCCCAAACCCTAGGTTAACCTTTGTCAGACAGACCCTTGGGAAGGACCCTTGTAGAAAAACCTCTTTGCCAACTCAACCCTTGTATGTAGCAAAACTCTTTGCCAACTCGCTGTCTCCCATCTTATTTGATTTCCACCATCCAACACGTTCTCCTTGTCTGTGCTTTCCTCCTGCCAGTCTCCCCTCCACACAGTGTTTTCATTTTATTTTTCTTCTGCTTGAATACTTGCATCTCCCTCTCTCTCTGTCAATTCTATGCTCATTTTTTCCCCTTTAAAGGGACACCTCAACTTCTGCTTCCTTTCTGAAACTTCAAACTAGTTTAACCAGCATAACCTTGGATTGAGTTTGCCACCACTGGATTACCAATCCGTGGTCCAGAATGCTTTGTCAGATGTATACTGCTGAGCTAAATCAATAGGGTCACAAACACAGTAAGAGCTCTTAAACTGCATTCTTATTTCACTAATGGTAGATTTGTTGTAGTTGGGTGATTTATTTATACAATGGTTGGATTTCTTCTTTTAAATGGAAAGATGAATAATTTTTGTTGTCTGGGTATCTCTTTTCGTCCAGGGGACTTTGTCAAAGGAAAAGTACTTTTACAATCTGAGTTTGACCTGCTTAAGCCATGGACTTGTTTTTTCAAAGTTGTATATATGCAAGATGAATTTATATTAAATTAATCATATTTTAATTGTAGTAAGAATGTCTTTCATTTCAGTAAAACCTGCTATAGACACTCATGTGAAGTGAGTCTTCCTTTGACAAAACAAATGTTCTCCTTTTTATTGAAATATGATTCTTCACAAATTGAGAGTTCTTAACATGATGACTGTTGTACGGTTGCATTCTCAGGATGATCCTGAAACTGTCTGGCTTCTCCAAGATACATATGGCTGACTTTCTGAGATGAATGCACTTGACCTTTTGGCTTAACTGATTCTGTACCTAGATCCCTGGAATCCATTTATCTGTAACAGTGGTATATTTAGACCCACGGTGGGCTTAGCATCTGTGTGCCCTAAGCATCAACAAACTGAAGTTTCAACTTCCCTGCCATCCAATAGAGGTTACACCTCAGTGATGTAAGATGTGAGTCTTCCTTTGAAGGCTGGAAAGCAGGGAACTGCAAAAGAGCGAAATTCAGTATTGGCCTTAATGAGATCTAAATAAGTGGGGCCATCAAAACAATTGGAACCCTGGAAGCAGTAGGGGAGTAGAATGAAAAGAATTCACCTGCTTCCCATGCGACCCTCTGTATAACCAATACTTTCCAGAGAAAGCTCAACAAATAGACTTGAAATCTGTTTCATACCACCACTTTGTTATTGCTTTTTTTCACAGGAACCAGAGAGCTCTAATCAGTAGGTTTACACTGTGGTCTCCACTCTAGGCTATAATCTAAACTGACCATTTATTTGGGGCACGATTATTACTTCTCTCTCCTCACCGCCTCCCCCAACCCCCAGCTCTCAAATTCAGGGCATTTCTCTTGCTAGTGTGAAAATAAATCCACTGCCTCTAGCAGGTGCTTAGATGGTGAAGCAGACCAGAAGGGCTTCGTCTTAGGCTAGCTGTAACACAGAGGTGTGTTCCTTCTCTCTAAATCGAACACTCTATTTCCCAGAGAAGGCAGTGTGACTGTTCTCTTAAGGTGATTCATAGCTGAAAATGGTAACAGTCATTAGGTAAATAGATGCCTGCTCTGCCCTCCCACTGTTGCGCAGAGGGTGAGGAATTAGAAAAAATGCCTTGGTAAAGTCCTTTTACGCTTGTGGTATTTTAACATTACCGGTAAGGTTGATACAACTTCAGGGTTGTTTATATTTAATTTTTAAACTCACCTGAGTCACCACAAGCCGCTTGGTGTTCAGTTCATCTTCAAAAGGATAAATGACAAAATTAACTGTTCCTGTTGGGAACCCCTTGTTCCAGGGAATCTTAGAGTTTGAATTCTGTTGCCTTGGTTACGAAACTGTTCCATGCAGTCTGCTCAACTTTGCATGGGTATGTCTCTTAGGCGCGTTCTCCCTTGTAAGCAAATTGCTTGATGTGCTTAAAATCTAAGTTCTGCTTAAAAATTCTAGAGTCAAGTTCACCATGATTTAGTTCAAAAAAGCAATAGCTTTGTCTTTCGGGTCTAGGGTTTTTCACCCAGTTGCACCTAGCAGAACCCCTAACACGATCATATGAAAAATTAGAAATGTGATTGCTAAAATAAAGGGAAAATTTAATAAAAGGGTGTCAGTGTCCTTCTCCAGAGGGCACTAAAGTTTCTCTTTGTAAGTATAGCATGTTAGTATAAACATGGAATCTAATAAAATGATGGACACTTTCTTTCTCTGGAGGGTATTAAAAGTGTCTCTTCATAGAAGAGCATGTCATATAATAACATTTGGTTCTTTTTATCTGTTCAGGATGTTTACCTAAATTTGCTCAAGGCACTTGAAAGGCCTATTTGAGAGTTAGTGGGTAAATGCTATGGATTTGAGAAATCATTCAAGGCTTTGATTTGTGGAAGAATATTTTTGAAGGCGTGCATCCAGGTTGTATCTGGCAGTGTTTTTCTTCTTGTACCAATAAGGCAGAAATGGGATGTAACCAAATTTGGTTTTTCTTTGTTGCTGTGCACAACTCAGAGATATAAACTGAAAAAAGATATTGCCCTTTCTTGAGTAGATCTTGAAATTCCCCAGACAATGACCCTGAACAATGTTGTCTGTATATTGTGTCCATGAGAGTGGCAGGCCCCACTGAGGTGGGTTATGAAAGATTTCGAATTTAAAGGCTTACAAATATGTAGATATATAATCAAATAGTCAGTTAGTATATAATAAATGTATATCAAAACACATGACTCCCAATTGCATGAACTCAGAGAGATCTACTTAAATATCTTTTAATTTTCTTGCCTAATACATAGTAGACCACTTTGACAGAATCTTTAATGTAAAAATGATTGTCAAAACTGGAAAATGGTTCTTATCAGCCTAGTTAACCAATTTCTGATTTGTCTTGGTTCTTTTTGGTAAATGGAACTTAAGAATATATCCTAGAAGCCGCATTTTTAAAAAAGAGGTGTATCCTGGAGATGATTAGTGGTGATGGTTGCACAACAGTGTCATTAATGCCCCTGAACGAATGCCCCTTTAAACATCAAAATGGTAAATTTTATGTTATGTACATTTCAGCACAGTGAAAAAGGAGGGACGGTACTTTACATAGGATCTATGAAAACAAGCATCACGTGGCAAAAGGATAATAGATAAAAAGAGGTGATACTGAATTCAGAGTCATTTCTCTTATCCAAAACTTGGAGTTTGATTTTTAGATAAGAATATAAACCTATTGCAGGCAGATAAATTAATAAACCGATTAAGTGGGGTGAAATAATGAACCAGAAACAGGTATATACCTTATTATAAACAGGTTATACCTTATTATAAAAGGCTCTTAGAGAGTTTCGTTTATTTAACAGTTTCATTTATTTAACAGTTACTTAATGAGTTCCTGCTATATGTTCTATGGGTGGGAATATACTAGAGAACAAAACTGACAAAAATCCCTGCCTTCAAGGAGCTTCTGTTTAACTGTGCGGGCTATCCCGTGAGGAGGGTAAATACGGTTATTGTGGTTTGCCCATTTTACACGTGAAGAAGTAGAAGTGGAACTGAGCTTAGGAATTTACCTGTTACAAATAGCAGCTAACTATGTGTCAGGCACTGTTCTGAGTGTTTGACTTATATTAAGTCAGCTGGGTGTTTTTATTGTCCTCATTTTATGGACGAGGAAACTGAGACACAGAGAGGTTTTAAACCAAGTTTAGCATCAAGGAAACAATTTGCATTCTAGAACACTTTCCTGTGTAAGATTCCTAGAATACGCTAAAAAGTGATTACACAGTTTTAAAAAGCTGTGCCATTTTATCATTAGATTTAAAAAAACACCCTTCTTCTCGCCCCTCTCCTGCCATATGACATAGACACCATCGAGACGGTCTGTACGTGAGTGTTTAAGAACGTGAACTCTGACTTTGGACAACCCCAGCTTGTAGTAAGCATTTATTAAATATTAGCTATTATAGTTGTTGGTTTGAAATTGTTATGATTAATTTCGAGTCTAATTTTTAATACTATTAAGTAACTATATCATAAAATCATGAGATAACCTGACATTTTCCAAAACCAGGCTAGGGAAACCAGTTTTTAAAATGCATTTTAAACATTCAGTACATGGATTTCTTTTTATTTGTGTTATGTGATCTATCTTCTTGTTTTCACATCTTTTTTTCCCAAATAAACTTATTGCCACTAATCGAAACTAACCGAAATTTGATTGTTTTTTGCTTTTGTTTTGCTTTGTTTTTACATGTTGCTATAATTAAGAAAAAAACAGTCCTGAGCTATATCAGCTTCTGCCAATTTTTCTGAGTTAATATTAACTAGAGATTTTTGGCTACATTTAAATGCTTTAAACTGTCCTGCAAGCTTAAAGTATTTCTACAAACAAATATTTATATCAAATAGGAAAGAGTTTAGGGTTAAGAAGTAGTATCTATTTTAGAATTAATCCTATTTCAAAGAAAAATTTTTTAGAGTTAGAATCAAGCACATATAATAGAAAATCCCCAAATAATAGTGGCGTAAAAATACAAAACTTATTTTTCTCTCACATACAGTAAGTCTCTATTTCTTACCAATAATACAATAGCTCCACAAAAAGACCCAAGCTCCTTCTGACTTTCTGTTTCTGAGCTTAGCCCAGGGCTTCCATCCTTAATGTCAGCTCCTGGTCCAATGTGACTCCTGGAGCTTCAGCCATCGCAGCTGTGTGACAGGCCGCAGGAAAGTGGAAGAAGGGAAATTTGGTAGGGTCCCACTTGGCAGGAGCAGCTTACTTTCAGGAGCCTTCCTGGAAGTCTTACTCTTACATCTTATTGGTCGGGACTTGGACTCCATCTGTTTGCAAGAGACTCTGGGAAAGTCTTTAATCTATGCGCATTGTACCTGGAATAATATCTGAGTTCTGTCAGTGATAGGGGCTGAATGGATATTTGGTGGACGGACAGCAGTCTGCCGCAACCGTGATCTTCATGGTATAATGTGAGAATTGGAGATCCTCTTCAATGAATATTCTGACATATGTCATAGATAGATCATCATTTTAAAAAGGAATCAGAACGTGAGAAACGAAATTCACACGACAGGCATATTGAAAAAAAGCTACCCCTTACTGAGTGTTTACTACCATGCACGGGGTGAATTATCTTCGTAACACTCCTATGAGTTAGGTATTATCATGGTGGCCATTTCACAGGTAAAGAAACAGAAGCATCAAGATAGTAAGTAGCTGTCCTAAACGGCCTGAGCCAAGAAATGGTAGAGCTCTGGGAAGTCTGGTTCCTAACTGTGCACCTTCGAAGTTGTTGCACGATGCTGCTTAGTTGTGTCATTCAGAAGGTATTTCAGGATGTTACAGCTGGTCTCTGCAAGCACTGTGATCATTTTACGGTCTGGTGAGAAATTCTGGCCGTTCAAATTATTTGACTGTTGGGATTCTAGACACATGTGATTGTATTGTTTGCATATTTAAAAAAATGCATGCTGTAGATCGAAATAGACACACATTTCCCTCTGAGAACAGTTCTTCTATGAAGGACAATTTTCTGTGTGTGAGGGAACGTGTTCTGAGCACAAGTGGTGAACAATATTACGTACCTGTCTTCAGAAGGCACCGCTACCCTGAGTCCTGGGACCCATCATCAGTGCCATCTGAGAGCCAGCAGCTTCAGTGACCTCAGGTTTTTAGCTTCTGCATCATTTCTGCTATTGCCCCTCTTTGGGATTCAAAGATGATGAATTTGAAGCAGAGTTCTGTTTCTTCCATCAGAGGAGACAGAGTTTCTGCAAGGATGTGTGTGTGTGTGTGTGTGTGTGTGTGTGACTAGAGAAACTCCATTCATCTGCAGGAGGTGCTGCCATTAGCAAAGAGAGTGGTGTGGGGTGGAGAGGAGAGTGAGGACTCTGGGGACCAGGACTGGCATCTCCCAGGGGCTCCTCAACCACTCACCTAAGTATGTAAATGTAATGTATGAACTGGTCATTTTGGAACTGAAATGTTCAACAGGAAATGCCCCTCTTCAACCCACACCGCTTTGGGTGTAGAGCTTGGCTTGTTCTTCCATCTTTGTTTGAATCATCCCATTAATCAACCTTAGTGAAAGATCACTTAGTCATCTGTGAAAGCCTAAACTCTTCATTGTTAGAAATCACTGGTGTGGCACACGTCTTTTTCTACTCATGAACAAACTAACTCAAATGCTGATTTTCTCATGAGGTTTTTTTTTTTTTTTGGTGTTTCTTCAACTAAATAGTCACAACCTCTTTTCTTGTCTCTTCCCTCCCTGCTAATCTTTTCTCAGCCTCTATACTCCAACATGTCTCAGAAGAGTCATGGCTAGAGCTGTGCTGTGGGTGGGCTCCTATCTAGGGACCAGCTTTTGAGGGACCTACAACCCTCCAAGGTTGCCAGGCTGAGCTGGAGTGATTCCTGGAGCAGGGATGGTGAATCTGAGACCCATGAACCCAAGACGCCTATTGCATTATCACAGGGAATCTCAACTTAAAAAAAAAAAAAAAAAACTATTGCTACCCCATGTGGAAAAATTACTTCAATTTAGAGGACAAATGTTATGAAATAAGATTTTATCAGATATCTTGAACTTTGGAAGAATGCAAACCATTGTTATAACTAAGATTTTTTTCATCCCCAGATCTAAGTTGTGCCTTCTCGGGGATGATTATTGCCCCTGATGAGAATAGGTGCATTAACATGAGGTCCACTACTCTACATGAGCACAAAATATTGAATAAT
Source organism: Camelus dromedarius (assembly GCF_036321535.1). Classification (NCBI taxonomy): domain Eukaryota; kingdom Metazoa; phylum Chordata; class Mammalia; order Artiodactyla; family Camelidae; genus Camelus; species Camelus dromedarius. Next base: position 13,048,244 of record NC_087441.1, on the reverse strand, counting down.
GTGTCTTACACATGTATGAACTATGTTTTCAAGTATTTATAGACCCATGGAGCCTGTAGATTTTAAGTTCTATGAGGACGGGCATTTTTGTCTATTTTGTTTACTGTTCTTATGTCCTGTTTTTAGAACAGTACCTGGAACACAGTAAGTTCTTATTAGCTATTTGTTGACTGTTATGTGATTAATAAAATACAAATTCAATCTACGCATTACTGATCCCAGTATTTTTTGGTTATTATGTATTTTCTCAATTAGCACTTAGTAAAAGGAGATTAACTAATGTATGTGTTTAGGGACAGGGTTTGGGGTTGGTCCTCAGACTCTACTGATATTCACTGGAGTGAAACACTGCCCTAATGAGCCCGTAGTATGGTTGGAGATGGCAGCTACTAATTTATTGTTTGTTTTGTTGACTTAACAATTTTCATTGAGAATGCTCTGGGCCTGGCACTGTTCTGGGTGCCTGGGATCCATCAAGCCTCATCTCCCTGGTGCTTACAGTCTAGTCAAGGGGACAAAAAATAACTCCAACATGATGAACAAGTTAACCACCTATATGTGGAACATGACTGTGGACAGAGGAAAAGGAGAGACAGGGGAGCAGGCGTGGGGGTGGGGGAGGGTTAGGTTAGATCGAGGGAGAGAGCCTTTGAGCAACACTTGAAGGAGAAAGCGAGAGTGTTGATTAGCCATGTGGAAGGAACAGCATTCCAACAAAGGGCTCAGCAAGTGCAGAGTCCTCAAAGCAAGAGCATTTCTGGGATATTCTAGGAACAGGAAGGAGGCCAGTGTGACTGGAGCAGAAGAAGGCACGAGTGAGTCAGGAGTCAGGAGAAGATGTGGTCAGAGATGTGAGCCCATGCGAGTCCTTATGGCAGCTAAGATTTTGACTTTTATTCTGAGGGAAATGAGGATGCATGCAGGATTTTGAGGGACCTCTGACTTATATCACAAGTGCTCACTATGGCTTGCTGGTTTGAGAAGAGACTCACCAAAGAGGACAAATGGTCAAGGCAGGGAGAGCAATTAGGAGACCATTACAGTGAGGTAGGTGAGAAATGAGGAATGATGGTCGCTCTGACAGGGGTGGTGATCGAGTGGCAGTGAGAAACGGTCACATCTTGAGTATTTCTTAAGGATGAGCTGATGGGATTTTTCCTGACGGGCTGGGTGTAGAGTGTGAGAAAAAGAACAGCGTCAAGGATGACACCTGTTGTTTTGGCCTGAGCAGTTAGAAGGTGAAGTCGTCAGCAGCTGACATGGGGAAGTCCACGGGTAGAAGTGTTTTGGGGGAGGGGTGGGAGTCAGTTCAGTTTTGAGATGTTTTCACACAATCCAAGTAGAAATGTCTGGGATTTAGAAGTGTGTCTGGACTTGATATAATGTCATGAGTCCTCAGCATAGAGATGATTGAAATTATCAAGGGAGTGAGTATGAAGAGGAAAGAGAAGGAGTCTAGTGTTTTTAGATTCATTTTTCTTTATCTTATTATATATCTACTCTGTTGTTAGGTTATGCCACTTTTTCTTAACATCTAGAAATTTTCAAACATCTGAAAAAAGTGGAGAAATGTTGTAATTCCCTTCAATACACTTGTGTATGTATGTGTATTTTTAAGAAAACTTCAGACACTCCATTTTTGCACCCATAAATAGTAATACCTTAGTGTATACACACACACACACACACACACTAGAGAAGGACTTTTTAAAATATAGCCCCATATCATAACTATATTTAACAGGAAAACAAATGATACTTTTAAATATTAAATTCCTCGTTTCCCCCAGCCATCTCCAAAATGTCTATTTACAGTTGGTCTGTTCCAGTCAGGATCCAAACAACGTCCAGTGCACTTGGTTGGTGTGACCCTCCCAGTTTTTTCTTTTCATTTATTTACTGAAGGGACAGGACATATATTCGTGTAAAATATTCTATAATTTGGAGTTGGCCAGTTGAATCTTTTTTTTCATTTTTTAAAACATTTTTTATTGATTTATAATCATTTTACAATGTTGTGTCAAATTCCAGTGTAGAGCACAATTTTTCAGTTACACATGAACATATATATATTCATTGTCACTTTTTTTCTCTGTGAGCTACCATAAGATCTTGTATATATTTCCCTGTGCTGTACAGTATAATCTTGTTTATCTATTCTACATTTTGAAATCCTGTCTATCCCTTCCCACCCCCTGCCCCCTTGGCAACCACAAGTTTGTATTCTATGTCTATGAGTCTGTTTCTGATTTGTATTTATGCTTTTTTTTTTTTTTAGATTCCACATATGAGCAATCTCATATGGTATTTTTCTTTCTCTTTCTGGCTTACTTCACTTAGAATGACATTCTCCAGGAGCATCCATGTTGCTGCAAATGGTGTTATGTTGTCGGGTTTTATGGCTGAGTAGTATTCCATTGTATAAATATACCACATCTTCATCGCACATCTCCATTGCCAGTTGAATCTTTAGGATGGCATTTAACATAATCTCCTCTACTCCCTTTCTTCATTATCTACTTGTTAATTATATCTTAAAGTTTAATTAGATTCCTGTTCAATATTAGTGGTAAGAAAACTATGGAATTGCATCAGGAGGTGATAAGGTAGGGAAATACCACTTTTAGTGACGTTAAGATTAACCAGTAATTCCAGTGTTCAGTTTATCTGTTATTAAGTTTCTTGTCAACTTTTATCCTAACAGTTTTAGTTACCACTAGTTGCCTAGAATCATCCTAGGTTGGCAAAAAAGTTTATTTCATCAAGGTTGGGGAAAAAAAAGGAGACCAACGACTGAGCCTTGGGACCCTCAGACATGATGTCAGAGAGAAGAGGAGGACCTGGCAAAGGGAATGGAGATGGAATCCTCAGTGTGGCCTCTTGAAAAACAAATGAAGAAAAAGTGACTTGTGTCAGATGTTGCTCTTAGGTCAAGTAGACTGAGAATTGATAACTGGCCATTGGGTTTAGCACCTTGGAGGTCATCGGTGATCTTGTCAGGAGCATTTTTACCGAAGGCATAATTGGAGTAAGTTCATAAGAAATTGGGAGGAAAGGAATTGGAAACAAGAGAAGAGAGGAGGGAGAGTGAATGGGTCAGGGCAGAAGAGTAAGGTGTTGGTGTTTGGCTCATGAAGGTGTAGTTGTGTGTTTCTCTTCAGTCGGCTCCGCTGCCTGGGGAGCTGGAGAGCGTTGAATGTAATCAGGGCAGCAGTTCTGGGTGATGAATCAAGATGCAGACCAGGGATTCTAATGGATGGCAATGACACAGGTGAGGAGGGAGAGTAGACACTGAGTGGGTAGGGGACCGGGAAAGGGGAGTGGGCTCCAGGAGCGTGGTGCTCATGCTTTGTAATTATGGGTCAAGAACTTCTTACATCTCCCAGAGGTTCTGCTGCTTCAGGGGAGTCTCTGAAGTAGGATTCTTCATGATGCTTTGAAGTCTGCTCAAAGGTGTGTTGGGAAGACCTGCATTCTGCGTAGCCTTATCCAGAATCCAGAGCCCGTGCAGGAGACTCCAATGGCAAGATTTTTGTGGTTATTTGAAACTGAAGCAAGTTACCTCCGCTCACTCCAGTTCCACCCTGTGCTCCCTGCGAGGACCCTCAGAGCCCCCTGAAACAGATTTTCTGCTCTGCTCTCCTCCTGCCTGCTCTGGTGTGATCACAGACTTCAGCACACCTCCTCGGGTGTGACGTACAGCTCCTCGTTCATCTCATTCCTTTTCAAATAGAATCTTGTACCGTAGCAATACAATGAGGAGTTAAATAGTGATTGAGTTTCCTTTCCCTTACAAACCAAAACCAAAGCCAAAGTGGAAGAAATGAAAAGAAAAAAAGGAAAGGAGAGGAGAGGAACCTAATACAAACAAAAGGCAAAGCAAAGACCATTTTAATACCAGAAAGCCTGAAAAAGTCCACTCAATGTTTGAGACAAAGTACTTGAAATTTCTTATGAATAAAAACTCTGCAGCACACATGCTCAAAAGCAGCTGCTAATGTAAATTAATTGTCTTCTTTACTAAATCAAAACAATCAAGTTTTATCTGGCAGTGTTTCCAGACCACACGAACTTGTTATTAGAAAACAAAGGATATGGTTTCAAATGACTATGGTAAATGAAGCCACATGATGGTTTTTGATTTTTGGCACGAGAGGATATGCAGAGAACTTTTTCTACTGCTAAGAAGGGGAAAAAATGAGCATAGATAATTTACTGTATGGTTGTATTATTGAACTGTGCCATCCCATTGTTACCTGACTGGGGAAATGTACTGAAATGGAACTGGACAAGTGCTTCACAGATCTGCATGGAGACTTTGGGCAAAGCTTTTACCTACTGATGGAGTATTTGTACAGCGGTCCTTTCTGCCGCAACCGTCTGCAGCAGCCTGTCTGAAGCTGGCTGAGCACTGGTGAAGCACTCAGGCTTGTTGGTTAGACAGATCCTGGTTTAAAATCTAACTTTGCTACTATTTAGCTGGTGAACCTTGGTTAAGTTAGTCTCTCTGTCATCCGTGCTAGTATACGCCTCCCAGGGTGGGCAGGGGTTGGAAGGATTACCTGAGACTGTATGTATGCTTAGTTATCAAGGTCTGGTACCATAATAAGGTCTGTGATAGATAACAGTCGTCTCAGGAACCACACCTCAGAAACAAATTTCCACTTGGTTTACCATTTCCCCGGTGCCAACAGCTACAGTTACATGGAGATTACGTGCTTATGCAGGTATTTCTTGATCTATCACCTGTTGACTCACAAGGAGGTAGATAATTTAGCTGTCTCTCGTCATCACAGCTTTCTCTTTTTCTTATAGTTAATAATTACTTCACGGTTCCCATTGCCCAGTTTTTAAACTCTTAACTTTTCCCCAGATATTTCATTTATGTAATGTGCCTATGAGTAGTGTTTTACTTGTGCTCAAATACAAAGCTACAGCTTTCCCCTCTGAACTCGCACCTGGCAGAATCTTCCATCTTTCTGTTCAGATTGAAATCCTACATCCTCTTCTTTTCCAGTTGATTTTCTTGCCCCACCTTAGGGGGCAGATCCTTGAGGCACGTTTAGCTGATTGATCACTGATTCTATTCCCGCTCTCCTCTTCAACAGCCAATTTGTGTAATACTGGACATAAAAGTTTATGGTAATTACTTTTGTTCAAGATGAGTTTTGAAATCCACCCATCGCCATTTTCTTTTCAGGCAGGCGCCTGAATTTTGATTTTCAGAAGTCAAAGTTGTGGAACTTAACGGGCCCTCTAAATAGTTGTATCTCTTGATTAAACTCATTAGTAGAAGAGAGATGTATGACTTACCTTGCTGCAGACAGAATCCTCAGATCATCTGTGGCTCTCATGGAAAGCAATATGAAATGGTTAGACACATCCTCTTTTAACCTCTAACGCATTGAACCCCACTGGGTGTCAATTTTAGCTAGGAAATTTGGGTGGGGGGGCAAAAAGTGTGTAAATAATCTACAAAGAAGATAATTATTTTACAGCTACAGTTTAGTTTTTTCCTCATTAATTATGAAATTGTGAAGGTTCTTGATGATGTGCAATCAGTGCTGTCCATTTAGAGAGAAATGTTGTTTTGCCCACCACTGCGCTAATGTTAATCTAATAATTAAATCATACGCTGTTGTAGGACTTCCTACACTAATGTGGAGCGCTTTCTTGGTTTAGACGTTGTAGATCATATTCTCTATTTTCTTAAAGACGCGGTATATACAGGCTTGTTGAAAAAAAGCTGAATAATCAAAAAGTTTACAAACTGAGAGGCAAAAGCAATGTCGTCTTGCTTTTCCAAAACCACTCCCCAGTAGAAAAGTGTCGAACAGTGTTATGAATCTCTCCCCAGATACTTTCGAGACATTTTCACAAACACACCTACTTTATTTTCATACAGTTGGGATCACTTATCATCTGATCTGCAACTTGCTGTTTTTCACTTAATATACTGTGACTGTCTTTCCAAGTCATGACATTTATCTCTAAAATTTTTTTGAAGCTCCTGTAGTGTTTAAACATTTTTATTCCTTTATGTACATGTGTGTGTAAGTAAACTACTTACATCTTTATTTCTTATACCTACCAATTTTTTGCTATATTATTGTTTTAAGATTCTCAAGATTTATGATAATTACCACTGTGTAGACATAAAATGTGCTCATGTTTTATAGAAAAGTTTGTTACATGACTAACATTCACGTTATTGTGTAAGATATTTGTTACTATAATTGCACAATGAAGTCAAAGAATTTACTAAGGAAAGAGTTTGTTTATTTTGGATCAATCTTTCTTTGATTCCTTTTCTTTTGATTGGAGTATATCCTTGAGTAATTTTTCAGAATAGGTATGAGGATTATGAACGTTCTGACCTCTCATATGTCCAAAAAGTTTGTCTTCATATTTGTTAATAGTTTTATTAACTATAAAATTCTAGGTTCAAATTCTTTCCCCCTCGGATCTTTGAAGATACTGTCCACCTGTGTTTTAGCATCTGTTGCTGCTAATGAGAAATTCTGGTGTCAGTTTGAGTCTTCTTTCTTTGAGGTCACCTGGCTTTTTCTTCTAGGAAACTATTATTTATCCTCTGAATGATGAAACTTCTCTATCGTGTCTCTAGGTGTGTTTCTTTTTTTTAATCCTGTAGCTCTTTGATGGGCTGTTCGATTAAAGCCTCATCGTTCTGCAGCTGGGCAAAATTTTCTTCTACTCTGTTTGAGTTTTCTTCTTTCTCTTTCTTGTCTCTTCTCTCCTTCTTGAATGCTTTTCTGGTATTGGATTCCCTGTCTCCCACGTCTTGGAGATTATCTCGTATCTTTCTGGTTTTGTTTTCCTTTGACACGACATTTAGAATATGCTCACTTTACCATCTATTAGACCCTCAGTCACATCAATTTTATTAGTAAATCTGTCTTTGAATTTTTAATTTCAATTTTGGTACCCATATTTTTAATTTCTAAGAATTTTTTTTGTCTGTATTCTATTTTTTCCTGGAACCCTACTTTTTCATCCCACAATTTCTAGAAAGAATTTATTCATAGCTGATTAGGAGTACACTCTGAGTGCAGAATATGATGGCACAAATGTTTGTTACTGTCTCCAAGGCTCCCTGATGCCCAGAAGTTATCACCTACCTCAACATCGCTTTCTCTCTTTTCCTCTACCCCCCAACACCACTGCTAAGTTCCAACTTTCATTTTGCTATCACTCTATGTACTGAGACCAGCAGACCTCTACTTCATGTTGTCATCGCTGAAATCTGCATTGTCAGTCCTGCTTTGCATGCCCTTATTTAGAGTGAGGTGAGAAAAATAAAGACTATGAAGGGGAATAAATTCAATCTCACTACACTCCCTTTTCATTGCAATCTCCTCCCATTTTATGCATGAAATAACCTGTAGTAGATCTCTCTGAGGATGGAGAAGATAATTTTTTAAGTACTCTTTTATTCTCAGAATGATCTCTATTTTCTTTCTTTCATGGCTCATTAATTTTATTTGTTTATCTTACGTTCTCTCTTTCTTGCTCTCGGTTTTCCTCAAACATCCGGTGGTCCATGGTGGTCTGTTTTGTTGTGTTCACATTTATTAGTTAGAGTCAAGGTTGAAACAGACAGCTGGCCAGTGATTTCACTGCAGTTGTGGGAATGTGTTCCCCCACCGGACCTCTCGCCACACTGGGCAAGCCGATCTGGTTCTGGGTCAGTGGACGGAGCATTTCCTCTTGCAGGCATACCTCCAAACTGAGGGGTGGGTGCAAGCAGGGCGACCGGCTGGAACAATGTGAAGTTCGAGAAGACTTCCTCTGTGCATGGTCCTGGGCAGAGCTGCCTTCTTGATTATTTTTTCTTCTTCCTGTCTACAGTTGAGATCTAGAATTTCTCAGTCTCTCTCTGGCCTCCAAACCCCGGGCAGAAATCATCTTCATATGTATCACCCACATTTTTAGCAAACTGAGCTCAGGCTTTGGGTGGAGGCTTAAAGGTCCAGGTTTATTGGGTGAGAGGGTGGAAGGACATGGTTTTCCAAGCTGTCCTGATTGCACTTCATTAATGAACTACCTTGATTATCACTCCAAGGTGCTTTGCATTTGTGAACTTCTGCCTTCTGGGAAGAACTCAGTTACTTCTGGTGTGTTACTTCTGCTCTAATTTCTGTACCAATTCATCCCATCTGCTTCCTACCTTGGAGAGAGCGGAGACATGTCGGTGTGCTCTGTCTTCATCCCTGAACCAGAAGCCCCTCTGATTTATTTTAAATAAGATTTTATATTCTTACAGACTCATGAACTTTATTACTGTAGATTTTTAGTGTTTGCATCCAGTGTTCAAACCCTTGTAAGCCTAAAAATTTTTTAAAGTCAGCCTTTATTTTCATGTGGAAGAAAGGAGCAGACTGAAATGAAGTTCTGTATTTCAAAATGTTCTGGAATGTTTCTTTAAATGAGCCATTCAAATATACATGAGCCCCTGCAAAGGAGTGCACACATGTGCACACACACAAACACACCACACCATTTCTCCTTGTCTCCTGTCACCTAACAATTCTTCCTGCAGACACAGGCAGCCGAGCGGTGGGTGGTGGTAGTAATTTCGCCATTTGCAGCATCAGTGGCTGAGGTCGGAATCTGTGCAGAGCCAGGCATGTCGACAACAGTAGTAAAACACGGACTCCTCGGGGCATGACTTTGCCTCCCACTTACCTCTTCTTTTGCAGCTGACGACCGCCCCAAACAGCAGTGGAGGCAGCTCTGGTTGACTTTTTTAGCCTGTGCCCGCTCTGAGCCACAGACAACCTTAGGTATTTTATTTCATCATGCCGGAACTCATGAAACTCAACTCAACTCATGGTCTCTCCCCACTCCCCGAGTCCTGTTCTGTGCTTCTTTGTTAGTGGCATGTCACCTCCCCACTTGACTTCCCTTTTGAAACATACCCTAATTTCCCCTAATCTGAAGTTAATTTATTCCTTGTCATCTCTGTGGGTCCCCTCCTTTCTAGTGACATCGCTGCGGTGCCATCCCCGTAGCCCTGGACTCTTGCACTCGTCTCTGCTGACCATCTGCCTTCTAGTTGCTTCTCATTCCCATTAGTTCTGCCTTTGCCCCCAGAGAGGTCCGCCAGTGCAGGGCTCTGATCATGACCAGATCAGACACTTTTAGGATCTCTGTTTGATTCCCTCTCTGTCCTCCACACGCTCACGACAGTGCTCGGCATTCAGTAACTACGGTTAATAAAGACCAGTGTTGCGTAGAGCTAGGAGAGGAGGGAGGTTAATGAAGATGCTTGTGTCATTCTGCCACTATCCCTTCCCTGTGCCTTCACCCTGGCCTCTGGCATCTCTCAGTCTTCCTGTCACCACATGCATGGTCAAGGACATCCATATGTAAGAAGCCTACCTGTATTTTATAGAAACAGACAGAAATTTGTAGGGAAGCAAACCCCACCAGGGCTTCTTTCTGGGCTCCCTGACGATAAGCCTGGCGATGGGGCCATCACAGTCGTGCTCCTTACGGGAAGCGGGTCTCCTCCTCTCCCACTCTAGAGAGCAGACCCAAGATAATGACAGCAGTGTTGCTACAGGGAGTGCCGAGGATCTCCTCTAATTTACATTTTAAAGGGAATTGTTCACTGTCTGTTTTTAGTAACAGATTGCATGGGGAGACGCTGAACAGCTGACCAGGAAGCCCCGCACTTGAAGAAACAAAGCCTCTGTCCGTAGCATGGTGTCACCTCGTGCCGTGACTCATTGACACTTTGTTCTTCTCAACAGGATGACTTTCTGCCCTAATGAGCTCATTCCATTTTCCTTTTTTCTGCGTCTTTCCCAAGCCATTCTCTCCCCCTGGAGTGCCCATCTTTACTTGTCAGACCTTCTAAAACAAGCGTAAATGCTACTGCTTCTGTGACATTCCTCACCTCCAACCCAATAGAAACCTTTGGTTTCATCTAAGCATTTGTTTACATTTTTATTATAGTGTAGTTTACCTAGATCAGATTTTTTTTGGTGGACATATTTTATTTCTTCCAGACTCAGTGTATTTCACTCACTTAGGTATTCCACATAGCACCTAGCATAGTACCTTGTGCACCACAGATGATCAACAGATCTTGTTGAATGGATTTATATTAAATTGGCATCCTTTGTTTGTCCTGGCTGCTAGAGGTTCTCATCTGGGGGAGAATGTCTATAGCTCACTTTTAAATATGGCTAATAGTCTTCATGGAAAAACAGATAGAAATGACAGCTGTAAGATTATCTCATTTAATCCTTATGGCAAGTGGGTGAAGTAGGGATTTATTTTCATTTTACTGGAAAGGAAACAGGCTTAGGGAAGTTGAATAACTTGCCAAGGATACGCAGCTGGTAGGAAAGAGTAGAAGCATTGTCATCTGTCTGTGTTTGTTTGTACGCTGGTTTATTATTGTCTGAATTGTGAACAAACTAAAGAATATAGCTGAACTGTCAGCCTATTCCTATTTTGATAAGTTGGCATGCCATAGTGCAGTCAACAGAGAGATACCGGGGTCTTCTCCTGAGTGACTCCCCACGCTGAGAGTTTGGGGTGCCCAAAGCTGTTACTACGTTGTCAATGTTACCATTTTCTGGGTGCCCACTCTGCTGCCAGCACCAGCCTCACAAGAGCCCCCTCCCTCCTCTACTCTGTTAGACATGGGAGCTGAGAAAGTCCTTGTGGAAGTTACCACCACTTTCCAAATGCTGTTGGAAACAAACACAAGTTCGCAGAAGAGCCAGTGAGTGCATCTTGTTGGTAGAAAGGAAAGCTTTGCGTATTGTAAACACTTGGTGAGTGTTTTCTGACTAGAGACAGGACTGGAAAAACACAGCTCCCTGGCTTTCTTGATTCACAGACAGTTTATAGATCCTTCTCGTTTCTGTAATTCCCTTTCCCTGATGTCAGACACCTAGCAGGGTTGTGTATTCGTTTTGTTTGGTTTCGATTTTCATCATTGATTTGAAGCAGAGGTCGGCAAACTTTTTCTGTAAAGGGCCAGGTCGTGCGTATTTTAGGCTTTGTGGGCTCTTCAGCCTCTGTCACACCTCCTTGACTCCACCGCAGACAAGTAGCGGCCGGAGACAACCTGTGAGTGACAGGCGTGGCTGTGTTCAGATGCGCCTTTACTGAAAACTGAGGGCATCAGCCTGGGAGGTGGCATTCTGACCCCTGATCTGAAGCAAAGACAAAATGTGCTGTGCTGATTAGATGTTACTGTGCTTGCTTCTGTGTTGTCTATATTTTTCTAAAATTTACTGGGCAGGAAATGACTAAACTGATGACAGGACCATCTAATTTAATCATCGAGATAATAGTGGCTGACACTTATTGACTGTTTGCTATGTGTGAGGCACTTTGCTAAGCGTTTTAATTCTATTATTTATAAAGTAAATACGATTATTATGTTCATTTACAGCCAAGAAAACTGAGTCACAGAGAGCCTGCCAGAGGTCACATGTTGCTGGTATACCGACAGGTGGTCTGATTGCGGGATTCATGAGCACCTGTATGGATAATAATAGTGATACTAAACTGAGAGGGAAAAGCATGGGACTTACAATCAGAAATCTGGCTCCCATTCCGACTCTATTTCGTGGCAAAGTACGTTAACCCTGAGCCTCAGTTTTCCAAATGATAAAAGGGGACTAATAATGGAACCTGTTCTCCCAACCTTGGAGACTTCTGGAGGATAAAAGGTTATGTGAATGTGTTTTCCCAACTGTAAACACTGTATGATTGTTAGCTGTTAGGTTCTCATTTGGATAAATCTTGATATTTTTTATTGAAGTATAGTTGATTTACAACACTGTGTTAGTTTCAGGTATACAGCATAGTGATTTAGTTACACTCATGTCTATATTACTTTACGGGACGGTTTATTAAAGGATACTGAATACATTTCCCTGTGCTATGTTGTTTATCTGCTTTATGTATGGTAGTGCGCATCTGCGAATTCCATACTCCCAATTGATCCCTCCCCCAACCCCGAGAAAGACACATATTATATGATATCACATACGTGGAATCTAAAAAACAGTACAAATGAACTTACTTACAAAACAGAAACAGATTCACAGACATAGAAAACAATCATAGTCTTTTTTTAATGTGAAATGAAAATTTTTGAGAAAAGCAGTGAAACTCTTGAAATTGTAAGAGGTTGATAGTGTTGACACCCAAAGCTGTCCTCACTATTTTTTTCCTTGATCTCTCTCAGCTCCAGAGCACTCACCTCTCTTAGGTCTTTGTTGTTTTGCAGGTAGGCCCCTCTCTGCTGTAAGATTAAGCTGTTTTAAAAGCATTGGGTGGACATTGGGTGGGTAGAGCTGAGGCTGGGATGCAGAGAAAGAGGTCAAAGGGCACGTAAAATATAGTGCTGTTTTTATAGAGTTCACTTGTGTGATTCTCAATTACCCACGTCTTGTTAAAGGCTGACGTGGCTGACACAGTCTGAGACACCCCTCTTTCCATCCCTTCTACCCCTCAGCACAGCCTCTGGCCAGAAGTTAGTAGCTTACTCACAGGGATGGAATGGTACACATCTCCCCATCTGGAAAAAACACACACAAAGTAAAAGAATTGAGACAACCTTAAATGCTGCTCCTTTTTCCACCCAAGCAATTCCTTTGCAATATTGTGCTTAGTAAGTTCCCCCTTTAGTTTTTCCTCAGCTCTCCTTTATTAGCCCTTTAGATAAATGTCCATGTTAATTTGGTGTATTAGTTGGGAGTCTCCAGAGAAATGAACCAATAGGATCTATGTATCTTTGTATCTATGTGTCTGTCATCTTTCTACCTGTCTATAGAGCAATACTTATTTTTAAAGAATTGACTCGTGGGATTGTGGATGCTGGCAACTCCAACATCTGTGGTGCAGGCCAGCATCCTGGAAACTCAGGGAGGGTTACAGTCCTGAGGCAGAATGCCTTCTTAGGGAGACTTCAGTCTTTCTCTTAAGTCCTTCAGCTGATTGGCCAAGTCCATCCACATTGTGGAGGATAATCTGTTTTACTTAGTTTCCTGATTGTAAATGTTAGTCACATCTGAAAAATACATTCACAACAACATCTGGACTAGTGTTTGACCAAACAACTGGGCAACCAAGTTGTCACATAAAGTTAGCCATCACACTTGGTACTCGTAACCGGTCATTATAGCCTGTCTGTAAACCGGAAGTGGAGAGAAATGCTGATTGTTCCGAACAATGTCCCGTGGCATGCTGAGATCAAGGAGCCTCTCTTAAGTCAGAGGGCAACAGGGGATGCTTGCAGTGTGCTTGCCTCTACAGTTTACCCGAGTAGTGGGTTCTCCTGCTGTTTGGCTTTGGGCATGTAACACCACGTTGACTAATTTCAGAGGACATTTGTCAAGGTGGAGATGATGATGTGTATATTATTTTTATCAGCCCAAGAATTGTAAAGGGTTCATTCCTTTTTTTTTCTTTTTAAGATTCAGATTTTTTTTAATGCTCAATAAAATAAACTTCTTTATTTCATTGAAAAAAAAATGGGAAAAAGAGGATTGTCTACAGAAGTGTAATTGCCTCCTGTTTGATAGCATCATAACTTTATTTTCACCTAAGGCTTAGAGATTCTGTCCTGCTTATGTGAGATTTATAGACCATCTGTATTAGTTGAAAAATGAAATAATAAGTCCATCAACCAGTTATATTTTGTGAGGGAGGGGAGTTTGACACAACAGTAAGCCAACTATTTAACTTAAAAGTTTTCGCAGCGACTTGACTTAATTGCTAATTTTGATACCATGGCTACAGAACCTTTTTCCTTTTATCTGAATTCTTACTGTTAATAACTGTAAAATTGGAGGATCATGCTCTGATTGAGTTCAACTATATGCTTGAAAAGTAAGAGCAGACAAGGCTAACAACGCTTTCATGATTATCTCAGAATAATAAGCTGATAACAGTATGTCCAACAGGAATTTATCCATTCTTAGATTTTTTTTTTCTTTTTGTTCCCCCAGCATTTATAGTATGTCCCTTTATGCCACAATATAACCTTCATAAATTCTGATAAAGCTGGCCTTAAATGCAAATTTATTTCTTGAAACATTCTAACATCACATCAATTTAAAAGATTCTTCAGATTTTATGAGGCATGGGATGTATTCAAATAGAATTTACATAGATATTTTAATGTATGTTTGGGAATGGTTGCAATGAAGCTGTTCATGGTCGTGTTAGGTACTAAAAACGACTTTTTATGTTACTTATCAACATTTTAGAACTCTGCTGAAAATTTCAATAAAATCTGCTTCTAAAAGGTAGGATGGTTCAGTATCTCTTCATAAAGGTTAACACAGGATGCCATACCATTTTGTACACAATTCAGACTTTTAATAAAGATTCAAAATATGTACCTTTCAGAGGTAAATAATATAAGGTAAGTAAACAATTTAGATGCAGTGTGAATAAATATGGACATGACTGAATATAGTATCTTTGAGGAGCAGAACTAGGAGGTTTTCACTTTTAATTTTGTACCTTCTACACTGAATGTATATTTCTACATCCATTACAACCCCAACAATAATAGCTAAAGCTTTGTCTTTTCAAATGTACAGTTGAGTAAAAACTAAAAGGCAGTACTTTGAGATATAAAGTAATGAAACTCTTCCAAATGATTTTTATGTGAATGAAAATTCATCCCTATCACGTCTTCAGAAAATGATAAATCTTTCCCATCCTTTTCCCCCAGCTTTATTGAGATATCATTAACATATGACATTGCATAAATTAAAAGTATATAATGTGATGATTTGATACATGTATATACTGTGAAATAATTACCACAATAAGGTTAATTAACACTTCCATCACCTTACATAATTACATTTTTTCTGAAGTGAACACATTTAAGATCTATTGTTTTAGCAACTTTCAAGTATATTATACAGTACTGTTAGCTATAGTCATCATACTGTACATTAGATTCCCCAGAAATTATTCATCTTATAAGTGGAAGGTTGTACCCTGTGACCAATATTTCCTCATTTCCCCCACACCTCAGCCCCTGGTAACTACTAGTCTATTCTCTGTTTCTATAAGTTCAACTTTTTCAGATTCCATGTCTAAGTGAGATCATACAGTATTTGTCTTTCTCTGTCGGATTTATTTCACTTAACATAATGCCTTCAAAGTCCATCCAATTTGTTGCAAATGTCAGGATTTTCTTCTTTTTATGGCTGAATATATATACACACACATATATTGTCTTTAATCCATTTGGATTAACTTTTCTGAATTGTGTAAGATAGAGGTTTGATTTTATTCTTTTGCATGTGGCTACCCAGTTTTCCCAGAATCAGTAATTGAAGAAATTATCATTTTTCCATTGAATATTCTTGGCTCCCTTGTCAAATATTAGTTAACGTATGTGCATAGATTTATTTCTGGCTTCTTAGTTCTACTCCATTGTTCTGTGGTGTCAGTTTTCATGCCAGTGCCATAGTGTTTTGATTACTATTGATTTTTAATATGGTTTGAAATTAGGAAGTGTGATGCCTCCAGCTTTGGTCTTATATCTCAGGATTGCTTGGGCTGTTTGGGGTCTTTGTGGTTCCATGTGAACTTTAGGATTCTTTTTTTATTTCAGTAAAAAAAAATGCCATTGGAATATTGATAGGGATTACATTGAATCTATAGATGGCTTTGGGTACTATGGATATTTTAACAATATTAATTCTTCTAACTCATAAACATGGGATATATTTCCATTTATTTGTCTCTTTTTCAATTTCTTTCAATCATCTTTCATCAATGTCTCATAGTTTTCAGTGTAAAGATCTTTCACCTAAATTTATTACTAAGTATTTTATTCTTTTTAATGTAATTGTAAATGAGATTGTTTTATATATTTAATTTTTTCAGATAGTTTGCTGTTAACGTGCAGAAACACAACTTTTTTTGTCTGTACCCTGCAAATTGACTGAATTTGTTTGTTCCAACAGTTTTTGGTAGAGCCTTTAGGATGCTCTCTATATAAGATCATGTCATCTGCAGACAGAAACAATTTTACTTCCTCTTTCTGATTTAATTGGAATGTGTTTTATTTCTTACCTGATTGCTCTGGCTAGGACTTCCAATACAATATGATGTTGAAAAAGAATGGTGAGAGTGTGTACCCTTGTCTTGTTTCTGATGTTAGAGGAAAAACCTTCAACCTTTCACTATTGAGTATGATGTTAGCTGTGTAGGTTTGTCATATATGACCTTTATTATGTTGAGATATGTTCCTTCCATACCCAATTTGTTGAGAGTTTTGGTCATGAAAGGTTGTTAAATTTTGTCAAATGATTTTCTGCATCTTTTGAGATGATTGTATTATTTTTATCTTTCATCCGATTAATGCAATATGTCAGACATTGATTTGCATCTTATGAACCATCCTTGCCTTACATCCCAGGGATAAACCACACTTGGTCATAGTGTATGATCCTTTTAATGTGCTGTTGAATTCAGTTTACTAGTATTTCACTGAAATTTTTTCATTTATATTCATCAGGGATATTGGCCTGTAATTTTCTTTTCTTGTAGTGTCCTTATCTAGCTTTGGTATGAGGGTAATACTGGACTTATAAAATAAGTTTGGGAGTGTTCCCTCCTCTTCAGCTCTTTTGGAAAAGTTTGAGAACGACTGACATTAATTTATCTTTAAATGTTTGGTAGAATTCACCAATGAAGCCATCTGATCTGTTAGGAGGTTTTCAATTACTGATTCAATCTCCTTACTTGTGATGGTACTTACAGAGCCTTTTTGATTTTACATGTCCTTCTCATCTGGAAAGTATAGCATGTATCACATTAGAATAGTATTTCTTATGATGTTTCATTGTGTCCTGATTTGGATTAATTGAGAAATAGCATAAGAGTAATAACTCTCTCACATTTAGTTTTTATTTCCTATTCAGACAAGCATGACATAGAGCTAATAAAATTTGAAAAGCAAAATTTTTGTCATTGTTAGAAATTATCTTCTGTTGGCCATTCTCACCTAATGTTTTAAATAGTTTACCTTCTATGCAGTGCTTTCCTCTGTACTCAGATGTCCCTTTAACAGTATAAAGTTTTGATAATTCTTTCCCTTTTAGCACTCACAGAAACTCCAAAAATCTTATATGTATCTATCTATGTATAAAATAGACATAACTATATAACTCTATAGTTAAAAGTAAGTCTACCACTGAAAATAATAAGAGAATTTTCAGTTAAGGCTTGTTGAAGTCTTTAAACATTTATTTAGAGACTTCCTTTGCTGGTAGTATGGTGACTAGATATCCTGGATAACCAATTGAAAACAACTATAAATTCTGGATTACATATCAAATAATATCTTTCAAAATGTATCACTGAGCCGGCTAGAAAATAAGACATAGCGAACAAAAGAAAATGAAAGCAAGACTCTTGGAATATAAGAGACCCTGAAAGTTTCCATTTTGACCTGCACATAGTCCAACAGAAGGTTCCCATGTAAATCTGGGGCTTCAGAAACTACACCATCAGTGTTAGGATGGATACGAAAATAACTTTTCGTGTAGAAAGAACAGTAACAAAACTTGACTGATACCACTTTGGCTCTGGATGGAGGAAAGAAAAATAGCTTCCTTGTAAAATGATAACCACAAGCTGGCCCTCATGTGAGCTTACAGCAGGGATTGTAGTCCAAACGAACCACAGCCAGACTTTGTTCTTTAGTGTGGACCCAGGTTGATAGTGACCACAGGGCACTGGGAAAAGGAAACTCAGATCCTTGCGGGAGAATGGAATTTCAAGCTGGGCCTCAAAGATTTCCCACTAAAATGTTTCAAAGAATATGCACCCATAGTCAGAAATCACCAAACACCCACTCCTTCCCAAAACAAACCGCTATGAGTAAGCCAGCAAGAAAAAAAAAGAGAGAGAGAAAGAATAGAATCAGACTCAGAGACTTCAGATATTGGAGATTTAGACATTAGTACAAAAGATACATGTTTTAAGAAGTAAAGGAGGAATTGAAAATATTAGCAAGTAGTAAGAAGGTATAAAAATGATGAAGCAGATTTGAAAACAGCATCAAATAGGGCTTCTGGAGATAAAAAGTATAATAATTATAGTGAAACAATTATTAGATGGGTTATGTAGTAGAATGGATATAGCAGAAGTTTAGTAAACTAAAAAATACATTCAGACAGTTGATCAGGAATGAAGCTTGAGGAGATAAACAGATAGCAAATATGAACTTCAATTTAAGAGACACGAGGAACAGAATACAAAGGTGTAATGAATTCTAACTAGAGTTAAAGAAGAGATAGTGAATGGAATGGAAAAATACAACATTCAGGAAATATAATGACTGAGAATCAGCCAGAAATGTTGAAAGACACCAATCCTCAGATTCAGGAACCCACAATGTGCAAGCAGAAAAAGCCAAAAGAAATCCCCACCAAAACCTATCTTGGTGCCTGGTAGAACATCGAAGATGAAGAGCTTATCTTAAATGCAGCCAGGGAGATCGCCTTCAAAGGAAGAGGCAATTAGATGCTTGATTTCTCAATAGCAACCATGAAAATGAGAAGTTAGCAGGATGATATTTTAAATATCCTCGGAGAATATAATTTTCAACTTACAATAGTGTACATAGTAAAAATCATCTTTCAGGAACAAAAATGATATAATGGCATTATCAGAAAAAAAGTTTCCTACCAAAAAAAAAAAAATCACTAAAGGAAATTTTGGAGGATGTGTTTTAGGCCTAAGAAATAAGATTCTGGAAAGAACGTTTGGTATGCAAGAAGAAATTGTGAGTAAAATATTGAGAAATATGTGAGTAAATAAAAATAAGCATTGACTAATGAAGCAATGATAATGTCTGATTTGAAGGTTAAATAGTTAAGTAGGACTGAAATATGGGACCATAGTAGTACCTAAGTTGGGAGGGGGGTGATGGGATTTGAAGTGGTCTATGAACCTTGTATCCTTGGTATCTCTTTTATGTCCAAATTTCCTCTTCTTATAAGGACACCTTCTTATAAGATTGGATTAGGTCCCAACCTCATGGCCTCATTTTAACTTAATCACCATTTTAAAAAGCCTTATCTCCAAAAGCCATCGTATTCTGAAGGACTGGGGGTCAGGACTTCAACATATGATTTTGGGAGGGACACCATTATCTGCCCATAACCATTATAAATGCAACTTTTGTAGTAAAATCCCATCTTCTGGAAAAGGAAGAGACCAAAGTTATTTTGGAGAATTGAACTTGGCTATTTAATTTAAAATGAGTTTAGGAGAAAGTGGATATTAAGTATACTGGGTCTCCTTTGTTTTGATTTTATTAATGACTTGAATATGTGTAAAAAACTTAATACAGCCATAAAAAAGAATAAAATAACGCCATTTTCAGCAACATGGATAGACCTGGAGATCATCATACTAAGTGAAGAAAGACAGAAAGAGAAAGAAAATTGCCATATAATATCACTTTTATGTGGAATAAAAAAAAAAAAAAGGATGCAAATAAACTTATTACAAAACAGAGACAGACTCACAGACTTAGAAAACAAACTTATGGTTACCAGTGGGGGAAGTGGGTAGGAGGGATAAACTGGAATTTGGGGATTTGTAGATGCTAACTACTATACATAAAATAGATAAACAACAAGGTCCTACTATATAGCACAGGGAAAACTATATTTAATACCTTGTAATGGCCTATAATAAAAAATAATATGAAAAGGAATATATATGAGTCATTATGCTGTACACTAGAAATTAACACGTTGCAAATTGACTCTACCTCAGTTAAAAAATAAAAAAACTCAATGAAATAAATGATAGACTCTATCATAATTCAATCACCTATTTCTTACTTTAGTATTATAAAACTATCATTCCCTGGTAAATAGCATCATAAAAGATCATTTTTAATTTACTTTCAAGAATCTATGGTGACTCGAATTAAGAAAACAGAGTGTGAAACCTGCTTTAATGAGTGCTTAACAATTAAAAATTAATTGCACAGTCCTTTTAAAGTTCTTGAAAATAATCTGTTTTAACCAGGATGAACAGTTCTCCTCTTAAGTATTATTTGTAATATTGCTTTTCTTGATTAATCTGGGTTTATTTCTAGATAATGGGTGATAAATCTTTGACACATTTGCTTTCTAAATACGAAACTGAATATAGAATTAAAACTTAATGAGCTTTAGTGCTGTAACCTCAACAGGCATAATCCATAATCTTTGTTTGCTGTTGGTTTTTCAATAAGAAATATTTCATCATGTAATAGAGTGGCTCATATAAGAACCTTAAAAATAACCAGGACAGATTTCCCAAATTGCATAATGCTATTATCTAGTTAACTGTGCATAATCTTTTATGACAGCCATTTTATTTAATATTTGCTTGCCTGATGTTGAAAGATTCAGACAAACAATGCACTTTTAGTTGTCACATTTTGGAAAGGGTTCTTAGGAAAAATAATAGCCTTTTAGTTGGTTAGTAAGTGATGGGTTTCTTGGAACATGCTGCTTGCTAATTTTACTAGACAAGAAAATAAATTCAAATGGTCAGCTACATTCCAATTTGTATTTTTCTTCTAAAGTCCTCCCCTTTTGCATTCTTGGATTTTGACACTCCTACACACCAGTTGAAGAACTTGTTAGAGTGTTCAAAAGAAATTGTTGCAATTAATTTTCTGGTTTCTTCCCTCTTTGATGTGTCACTATAATGCTTTGAAAAGTTTTCAGTGTCTGGCATCTGTTCAAGGACAATTTCTTGACTTTGAGGAGGGGGAGAAGCAATGAAGGAAAGAATATATACATTTTTCTTAAATGGGAGAAAAAATTATTTTTGTCTAAATAATCTAAAATATTTTTCTAGTTAGGTGACAAAAAAATAGGTAACTAATTGACACAGTTAACTATTATAGTGATCTTCTCTCTTCAGGGTCGCCATTGGGGACAGAATTAGACCAGCAGTTGGTAACATCCAACATGTCTACTTATCTTGCCCAGAAGAAATTCAGAAAGATGAGCTCTGCAAACTGGAGCCATCTGAAGTTTTAAAATGGCTGCAGGTGTCTTAGTCGAAGACTAATTTTATTTTCTAATGATTAGAAAGAATGACCAGACCATGAACTCTGGGGTCGGGCTCTGTTTCTCATGTCCTGCACAGGATGTTCTGAGCAGTTTCTATTTGTACTTGTACAGCGGTTATGGTCTTCTTGTTCACTCTATACTTGCATCTGAAGGTTTAGAGGTATTTTACCTTTCCTTGATTCTTTACAAACTTGTTTTACTTTTTTTTTTCCTTCCCATATTGCCATTCCTAAAGTAATGACAAATTTTCACTAGTGGGTAGGAAGGGAAACAAATAATAAAACCAGTGATCTGGAGGAGTTTCTTATTCATGGCCTTACTCGCTTTTTAATAACCAATACTTAGCACCCAGAAGGCATTTAGCCAATTTTTGTGGGATTGTGTTGAATTTTTCTTAGAGTAAATGAAAATAAAGGAAACAGTACTATAGAAACTTTCAATCTAAAGGAAACATCAAGACAAAAATTTCTATACTTTCCTTCTTCTTATGAGTTTTTTCCCTTGTAAAACAAATCTGCATTTAAACATAAGACATTCCTTAGTGACAGATTAAGCGCAACAGAATGAACGTGAGAAATACATGTAGAACGTCTATTAAAAAGGCAGTTGGAAGAAATAGACTCAAGGACATAGAAAAACTGTGGTTACCAGGAGGGAAAGGGTGGTGGGATAGATTAAGAATTTGGGATTAATAGATTCACATTGCTATATATAAAATAGATAAACAATAAGGACCTACTGTACAGCACAGGGAACTATATTCAATTTCATGTGATGACCTATAATGGAAAAGAATTTGAAAAAAAAAATATATATATATGTATAACTGAATTGCTTTGCAGTACACCTGAAACTAACATTGTAAATTGACTACACTTCAGTAAAAAAAAATAAGAATTAAAAAAATATAAGCTGTGAAATATAAACCAAGAATATAAGATTATTCTCATTGTTCACAGAAAGTTACTCCTGCTCTAGTTTGAGCAGTTTCAGCTATACTGAATTTAAAAATTCAGATGTGTGCAATCTTTTCTTAGCCCTTGCTCCCTTGGTAGGCATCTGCCTAACTTGGTTTCCCAGCAGCCGAAATGTCTGTCATTGAGCTAAACTCTTCATGTCTGTAGTGAACACATTTTCCTCAAAAAGAATGTGTAGCTTTGGTCAAATGTGAACATCAAAACTAAAAAGTTCTGCAGTGTTTCCAGGCAAATCAGTTGGATCTTCATCATTGATAGACTGTGAAACCTGAGTTTAACGTTATGTAGATTCTTTTTATATTTTACAGATACATTTATATAGATAATCCCACTAAATTCATTCACTTTGTGTTTGGTTCCATTAATACATGTTTACTGGCTGCCTGCTGTGTACAAGTTGATGAAGACGTAGATATGATGCAGGCAGGGTCTGTGCTCTGGAAGAGCTCACAGCCTAATGGGCAGGCTACCACGCAGACACCAGGGACGAAGCAGGCGGGGACTGGAACTCAGAAGCCATGGAGACCTGTTTCAAATCCCACTTTAACTGTGCTCCCAGGCATGTTACAGACTTTTCTCTAGGAGCCTCTATTTCCTTACTGGTAAAGCAGGTTAAACATATAAAATGCTTATCTTGGTGAGTATCATTTATAAAAGTGTTCATAGACTGCCTAGAACAATGCTTATCCTAAAGAAATGTGATTTAGGCCACATATGTAACTTAAAATTTTTTAGTAGCCACATTAAAAAGGTAAAAAGAAACAGATGAAATTAATTTTGATGATCTATCTGATTTAACTCAATATATCCATAATGTTAGCTTTCCAACATGTAATATAAAATATTATTAAGCAGCTATTTTGCATTCTTTGCTTTGTACTAAGTCTTTGAAATCTGGTTTGTATTTTACACTTAAGGCATCTCAATTTGGATGTTAACTTTTCATGGAGGCTATTTGAATCTGTATTTAGTTTCATAAATTTTAGTTTCATAAACTTTTTCATGGAGGATATTTGAATCTGTATTTAGTTTCATAAATTTTAGGGTGGAAAAAGTAGAGTCACAGACCCAAGTTGTTCCAAATATATTATTTTGAAAACTGAAATGAGTATCAGTTTTCAATTTTCAAATTTAAGCAAATTAAAATTACATAAAATTAAAAACTCTGTTCCTTAGTCACACTAACCACATTTTAAGTGCTCAACAGCCATAGGTGACTAGTGGCTATCATGCTGGAGAGCGCAGCTCAAGGATGACAACTCAGTATGATAAATGCTTTACCAGAGGCATGAGCAGAGAGTTCTAGGGAGTTAAGAAAGGAATCAGTGGAGTGGATCTTGAAAACCCAATGGAAACTTACCAAGTAGAGAGGAGGAGGGAGAAAGAACACTTTGATTTGGTCTCTTGGAAGCAAGTGAAGTGGCCATAGTAGACTCATTTAATCTTTCAACAGTGCGTTACTGAACACACATTTTGTGAGGTGCATGGGCAGGTGTTGGGGCTTCAGTTAGATGGATATGGTCCTTGAGCTTAAGTAGCTTAGAGTCTAAATATGACTCACGGGCCTATGTTTCAGAGAGGTGGTTATGGGTGTGCCAAATACTGTTGCTTTTGTGGCTCAGATTTCTAGCTTTTCATCCTCAAGATTTCCTTATGAATCAGACTTTTTGGAGCTGTAAGCAAATTTACTTTGCTTAATTCATTTCCCACGGGGGAAAAAAGCTGGTTTTTGTTTTGTTGTTGTTGTTTCATTGTTGCCTGTGATGGGCATAGCCTGTCCTGAAGGTTTCTTTCTTGTGGCATCTGGGGTCTAGTAGTCATTTGCTTGTTGGCGTTTCAACTGTTTTTTATTTTATTAATTTAATTTTTTTAATGGAAGTACTGGGGATTGAATCCAGGACCTCATGCATGCTAAGCATGCACTCTACCACTGAGCTACACCCTCCCCTCAACTGTTAACCCAGATTGAACCAAATCCCATTCCTGTCTTTGGATCTTTTACTTGAATACCTGGGGCAGTGGTGGGAGTGGTTGCTATTCTGTTACTACTCTGGGATGTTGGACCTATCCTTGAGACAAACAGAAGATGGTTTAGATTCAGGTGACTCAGTTCTGCTGTTGACCATCTCTCCCTATATAAATGCCCTTCTTAGTTCTGGCCAGAACAAGAACAAAATGGCAAAATAAAACAGAAATACAATGTGAAAAGCATCTCAATGTTCATTGTTTTGCTTGTTTCGCCCAACTCTAGGTGATAGGACTAAGTTTGATCAGTCTTCGGGGGGAAATCAGTATTGATATATACTTGGCTTCTGAATTTTCTCATAATACACTTACTCATTTCTTCATCCATTCAATTAACATATGATTTACAATAAACTAGTAAATGAAAAGTATCTGTGGTAGACCATTCAAGAAATAGAAGTTGAGACATTAGATAACTGCAAACCCAAACTGTTGTGCTCAAATGACATGATCTTTTTTTTTTTTGTAGCAACCTTAGGAAACTTAGAAAGCTTTTTACACTCTGATCCCCCACAAAATGATTTTTTTTCAACCTCAGTCCCAGTGTTGAAAAATGAAACAGAAGACACAAAATACACCAGAGGGTTAAAATTACAGTTGTAGGAACATCAAATAGACAAGCATAACCCATTACGACTGCTAATACTGATGCATCAGGAGAAAAATACATCCTGAAAAGTAATGTGCAGAATAACTGTGATTGCTGGATGTTGATAGAGCCAAGAATCTAAGTTATTTTTCAACAAACCATCATTCCACTTTCTGCCTCTTTTTTAACATTGCTTTTAGCTGGGCAAAAGTGATTTGAAATTTTTGTCAGAGTTCAAAATTTAAATCAAGTTCACTTTGTTAACACTCCATTGGATGGAGTAGCACAAGTTAAAAACAGAAATAATAGAAAAGCGGTTGGTTAATTACTATATATAAAACAGATAAACAATGAGTTTCTTCTGTATAGCACAGGGAATTATATTCAATATATTGTAATAATCTATAATGAAAAAGAATATAAAAATGAATATATGTATGTATGTGTATGAAACATTATGCTGTACAATTTCTGGTGAAATTGACACCACATTGTAACCTGACTATACCTCAATTAAAAAAAGAAAAAAGAAAAGGGAATAGAAAAGCTTTAGAGATGTCACCATCCTGAAAAGATTAGGAAACAGGTCACTGAAAACCAAGGGGAGGGAAAGATCATTTGGAGGTGTCCCTGAAATCTTCCAGAAGTGATGAGAGAATCCCAGCCCTTTTTGTTACATGCTAGGATTTTCTTATTAGGGAGAGTATTTGCTTTTAGATGTAATTCTTTTTTATCTTCTGTGTAGTTAAGACAGTTCTTTACCTCTTATCTTTATCTTTCTGTGTAAATATGCCATTTACACTGAGCCACAAAGATAATGAGGCCCAGCCTAGGAGACTCTACCATTAGGATATTATAGTTGCCAATAAAATCAGTGTTAGACTTTTTTGTGTTTTTTTTTTTTCCTATTTTTTCCTGGATCCTTCCAAACATTCACTCGGAATCTTTTTGAATATTAGTTTTGTGAAAAACACTGTTCTGGGTTCTTTGGGAAGGCAAAGGTGAGTAAGCCTGTGTCTTCTCCTCGAGGAAGTCCAGAATTAGAGGTGACCCGGTTATCAGGCATTGCAGAGATAGTATCTTCTAGAACTGGGGAAAGGCTGAGAGGAAGGATCAGAAACCTTTTTCAGTCAACCAGTTATGTTTTTCTGAAAGCATGTTATTAATCATGCACAGTCTTGCAGACTCCAGATAAAGACGATCTCACTGGACTACGTAACAAGTATAATCAATTCACATAAGATTCTTCACGTGTTTATGACTAAGATCTGTTTTCTTCTTGTCAGCTTACATTCTGACGTTTAGGTATTGTTCACCTTCCTACTCTGTCTAAAGCAGAATCCTTCCACACATCTGAGTGCCTTTTAGATGACTTGGCCTTACTATCAATTTCTAGTCCTGACATTTGACTTTTATTGGTGTCTAAGATGCTTTTGACAGAAAACATAGAATAAGATGCTTCAAAGTGGGCTGAGTGGACAGTTCTTACCTCATCCATTCTGACCGCCTCTCATAGTGGTCGGGTCTAAGTTCATGACCAGGTGGGTGTCCTTGTCCTCTGGGCCAATTCTCAGCTGGCATATCTTTATAAGAGATGTGAAAGATGAGAAGCGTGTGTTTTTGAGGTTTTACCTGTCTATTTCATGAATAACTTTTTATTAAGATTTTGCTATTTCTTAAATGTAAATGAAATGTGTTTTTTGATATCTCAGTCATTTTATAGTTCATTAAATTAATAAGCTGTTTATTTTAAGACGCTCATTTACCTGGAGTCTTCAATCCTGATGAATTTTCACAGACATTCTTTAGTTAAGTAAGGATATTAACAATTTCCCTTAATAGCTTATGAAGTGAGTCACTGAATGTGAATCATTAAGGCCAGCCTTCTGCACAAACTCTTAAATAGCAGCTGTTTTACTAGATCGGTATTACAACCTTTTTTTTTTCCCCAGATCTCTTTGTCTCATACGTACAAAGCATTCTCAACAGTTAATAATATTCTCATTGCTCCTCAATAACTTTTTGAGAGCATTCCAAGAGAAGTAGGGCATGGGAGAGGACTTCTCTGTTGTAATATGCTGTGCATGAAGTTACCAGCAGCCTCTGATTATCCGGGAAGCCACTGACTTCTGTCCTTCCCCTCTCCAAGGTTCTTAAGTTGGGCTCCATGGATGCACAGAGTTCTTAAAAAGAACTGAATTTCAGTATAATTGGTTTTATTTTGTGATTTAAAAGGTATCTTCTTTTATGCATTTAGAGCTTTAAAAAGGTCCACAGACTTCATCAGACTTCCAAATTGAACAAAAATATTGAAGAGCCCTGTCACAAATGTATTTCAATGGATAAATTTTAGACAATGGAACTCATGGTCAGAGGGTGAGAAGAAAATTGGTTATCTGCGTAATATTTAGCACTTTTGATCATTAGGAAGGAACTAAAGCAATGAGAGCTGCAGTTGATTTCTTGACCACTAGCATCTTCCAGGTGATGTGATCCTTTTTCGTTTTCCCCACGACATACCGTAAGGATGTTGTTATCATTCCCATTTTATAGATGAAGTAACTGAAGTCCAGAGCAATTCATTCATTTAAAAATATTCGTAGAGCATACATTAAGAGCAGGCACTGTTCTAGGCACCAGAGATGAAACAATGCACCCAAGACCCCATAACTGGGAAGTGAAAAGTGGCCCCAGTGAAACCCATTGTCCCTACCATCATACATTGCATCTTCATAGTATCTCTCACTACACTGGGAAAGTTAAAAAATCCTACTGAGAAACATGGAACTCCAAGCAGGTAGCCAACAGGTATTTTTCTCTTTGTGGAAATACAGAACACAATTAGGTCTTTCTACAAAGTAGTCATTCTGCTCACGTTTTTCTTCATTCTAGCATTGCCTGAGCAAACTGGAGCCCAATCAGTGATTTCCTGGAATGAGTCCATTCTCTTCTAGGACCATCACTAGTCTTGTCATCATGAGACAGAACAAAAGTATATGTCATTTTTAGTGATGGCATTATATGTCCTTGTAGCCAAGAAAAGCTGTCTACTCCTCTGCCTCACTAAATGTTCAAAACCCTTGCCTCTGACTTGGTGGAAGTACCGTTGGTTTGTGTGTGGTCGTGAGGGGAAGGTGTGGGGGAGGTTTTGTTTTGTTTAGTGATCCTAAGGTTTTCTACTTTGCAGTCTGAAATACTTACAACAAGAGACTTTACAGTCTTGAAGACAGGTTACATTTTCATTACAAGATGGAAGCCAGGTTTGTGCTGATAAGCACAATTTCTCGAAATCAAAAGAGCCATCTGCATACCCATCTCCGCTTCTGGCTTAACTCCTCTTCTGGATTGGGAGCTGATGTGAGATGCTGACCATGACACTAAGAGATGTTGAAAGTGGGACGAGGTTGAGCCGCTTGTGCCCCGGAGGGCTTCCTAACTGCTCCATAGGCAGTAGCAAGAGAAAGGAAAAACAGAAATCCTGTCCTTCAGGAATATAGGTTGAAAGACTGACTAATCCAAAATTAGTCGGTGTGGATAGTCTCTTTAATTTTGATCCATAAGACTAAAGACAACTTCTCTATAGGAAGAAAAAAAAATGACGTTCAAAATGTTTTTTGGTTCCAATGACTCAACACGGACAAAGCAATTTTCAGTTTCATTTTTCTCAAGTTTCATTCTGAGCTGATACCTTGTTTACCAGCTTTGTGAGAAAAAACTGTCTCATCAGCTCTGCACAGTCCCCCGTGGGAAGGCCAGTGGACAGCTCCAACATGGCGCCCTCAGCAGAGTCAGCTTCTCCCCAAAGAGGAAGTTGGCACAAGGTCTGCTGGGAGGCACCAGGTGACATCATTGCATAGGCAGGGGCTGCATGTGCCCCTGAAGTGCACCTTCCAGAAGTCCTTGGGGAGGGGAAACACAGTTGCAGCCAGCTGCTGGAGGCTGGGACTCTCAGGGCCCCCTCAGGGCCCCCTTTGGATTAAAGAGAAAGAACATAGGTGATCTTTTCATGCTCATCTCCTAATGTGAGAAAGTGGGGAGTGTTGCATCACCCCAGCCAGCAATGATTTAAAAACCTATATATTTTATGGCATTGTATGAATTCTTATTATTGAAAGTATTTTGATTAGAAAGTCACATATGTGGCCAGACGGGTTTTTTCCTTGCAAAATTAGTAAATAACAGATGTTTATTTTTCCCTTTCTGGACATCTGTTTAATGACTTTGGACATAATGAGTACAAAGAAAGGAAAGCATATGCCAGCCCCGTGCTGTATTTCTCTCTCTTTTTTAAGTTATCAAGTAATTGTTTACAGTATGGGGAAAAAATGGTTATCATTTTGATGTACTGGCATTCTTCATGATGTCTTGGTCTCTTTCTTCTCTGCATATCCCTTCCAACTGATACCACCAACCCCATGATTTCAGTTCTCACCTATTTCCTGATAAAACCCAAATCTGTGATTTCAGGCTGCACCCCCCTGCTTCTGAGCTTCAGATCCTGATTTCAGAAATCCACTAGACTTTTCTACGTGGTTGTGTGCAGGAAGCTTAGACTAGACATGTTCCACCTGGTGCTCACTGCCATCCTGTGTGCACCTCCTCTTCCTTCCGTCTGCCCGTGAGTGGCCTGTGGTATCATCCAGACCCCTGAGACCTCCTTGACTCCTTCTCCCCTTCTTTTCATCTCATTAATTGCTAAATTCCGTTAATTCGTCTTCCTTACTATCTCACCAGTGGGTCCGTTTCTCTTCCTTCTTGTAGTTGAACAAAGTCTCAACTGGTCACCCTAGTTAATACCCATCTCTTTAAAGTCCTTCAGTGGCTCCTCTTTGCCTCACGGGTGACGCCTAAGCTCCCTGACACCCCCTGGCCCCTGCTTCCTTCTCCAGCCCTGTCTCTGACCACACCTCCTTCTGCTTTCCGTGTTCCCGCACAACTGGCATAGGGGCGCTTTCAGGAACATGCCATCCTCTCTGGTCCCTCGGTAGCTTTGCCTTCTTTTCCATCAAGTGTGTCATCAAGACTCAAATCAGAAATAAGGAAGTCTTGCCACCCTGGGTTAGGTCCTGGTCCTGTGTGCTCCCAGTGAGCCCTGGACGGCCCTCCAGCGTGGTCTCAGATTCTAGTTCACCATCTTTTTTAAAAATCAGACTGTCTTTTCTCTTATCTTTGATGTCTGAGACCGAGACATACTAAAATTTTTTGTCCCTAACATCAGCGTGGTGCCAGACACATGGTAGGTGTTCGGAATAGTGATGGAATTAATTTTTCTGTAACTAATTTACCCTTTCAGTTACTCCAAAGAGTACGGTGTTTATGAGTTGGTTAAATTTTTTTCATCATAGGAAAAAAAAAGAATCGGGTATTTAAGTTTCACTTCTTACTCCTTAAAAAGTTGAGTCTACATATAGATTTTATTGAATTTTTAAGACTTAAGCAACACTATACTCAAAAGGACAATTTTCCAGTTAAAGGGAAAGATACATTAATATTTTAATCTATGATCATATGTAGACTTATTTTTAGAGAATGGAGGGTCTAACAGCTGAATTTTGCAAATATTCTATTTGCCTGTTTAGCTCTCTCTCACACTCTCTTCCTCTCTCTTGCTTTCTTCCTATTCCCACAGCAAGGATTTCAACCCCCCGCTGTGCTTCCCTAACACCCTACCTCTCACCTCCTTATCCCTCCCAACAGAGGAACCCCCCTCCTTCCCTGAGAAACTGGATCCCTTCTTACAGGAAGTCCTTCAAATTGCTGCAGCCACTACCAGAAGAGAATTCATTTACACTCATCATCTCATTCATCTACTTACCTTTCCCCCACTATTCATTTGACAAATGTTTATTAAGAGCCTCTTCTCAGCCGGGCACTGTGTGACATCCTGCAGGTACAATGTTCTCCAGACACAGTCCCCGTGCTTCGATCTGTTTCCAACCTGGGAAGTGATGCCAATAAGCAAATAGGCACTAATGCAGATAAGAGATGCTGTAGGAATAAGAACTTGATCTTGATGCTATGAGTATTGAAGTCATTGGAAAAGTATACTGGGAAGAGGGAAAAGCAACTGTGGTAGCCTAGGGAATAACCTTTCCTCTAGCCTCAGAGATTAAGGTGCCCCCGCTCCTCAGATATTTTCCTGTATTTTGGCACTCAACACATGTCACTATGATCATATTCATTTTCTTTGCTGCCCCTATGGACTGTGAACTTTTTGAGAATGAGAACATTGTCCTTTCTCTGTACCCACACTACCTGACCCCATGCCAGGTTAATATACATTGGAGATGCTCCGTAAATGTTTGGGGAATATTGAGCATAACCATATAAGATGTAAAGTGTTTACAGCTTCTTTTTGTTATGAGTTGAATTGCATTCCCCTAAAACATATGTTGAAGTCCTCACCCCCAGGACCCATGAATGTGACCTAACTTGGAAGTAGACTTTGCAGATGTAATCAAGTTAAGATGAGGTCGTAGCTGATTAGTATGGACCCTAATCTGACGTGACTGGTGTCTTTATAAAAAGAGAAGAGACACAGAGACACACAGGGAGGATGCCATGTGATGATGGAGGCAGAGATTGGAATGATGTACCTACAAGCCAAGGAACGCTACGGATTACCAGCAATACGACGTGCTGAGAGAAAGGCATGGAGCAAATTCTACCCTAGAGTCGTCAGAGAGAGTGTGGCCCTGCTGACACTTTGATTTCAGACTTTCAGCTTCCAGAGCTATTCTCTTTTCTGTTTTGAGCCTCCCAATTTGTGGTACTTTGTTAGAGCAGACCTACATTATTGGTGGGACCCAATACCCAGCCATGGGTCATGCTGAGTTACCAAAAAAAAAATGGAATAGTTCGTGGGGTGGTAATAGCTCAGCGGAGAGCACCTGCTTAGCCTGCATGAGGTCCTGGGTTCAATCCCCAGTACCTCTATTTAAAAAAATGGAACAGTTCTTGCCTTGAAGATAACTGGCATTTAGAGAATCTCTCTTTCAGCTTCCCCTAGCTACCCACTTTATTTTTAGAGTGGTTATTTAATAGCCTGGCAAGATCTGCTGTGCTTATAAAAGGATCCACCATGGATGAAAGGAAAATAGTATCTGACTTCTCATCTCCTTACGGCCTCTCTCAACGTGTATACGAGGCCAGTGTTCCCTCGCGTCAGATCTGGGGTGGAAGAGGCTGAAATAGTTCTTTCTCCTTCCTTTAGTTGCTTCTCTCTGGGGCTGAATGTGGGAAGTGGGGAGCTGTGGGAGGACTGGAAGGGAGGGAGCAGCCTTTTCTAAATCAGTCCCCCGTGTGCTTGCGAGACCTTCAGTCCTCCACTGACCCCGGACTCGTGGCCCTGCCCCTTCCTGTATGGGCCCTGTATCTTGTCCTCTGAATTCTCAGCAGAAGTGTTGATGTGGTTTGCTACTCAGCCTTACTCTTACCTCTTGATGATTTCGGTTTGCAAAGCTCTTTATTTTAACATTCCGAATTTAACTAAAACAAAAGGAGAATAAGCCTCTTTTTTTGCTCCTGATTCTTTCTAGACCTGGACGTCCCTGGGTCATTGGCAACAACAGGTGTCCCTCCCAGCTTTTAAATTGTGTGTGTGAGGAGACACTCCTTGAAACTATAAGATCGTCATCAATTTTGGTTTCATTGAGGGACTTGAGCCAGGTGGAGGTGGGAGGAAATGATCATTTTTCATTTGTTTGGGGGACTTGTCCTAAAAAGGAGATTGTCTGCTTCGCTCTCAGTCTTTGTGTTGATGACATTTGTAGTGTTTACCGGGAGCATGCAGTTATCCGGAAAGCTCAGACTGATGACAATAGTATTTGAAATGCTTCTGTAGGTCTACTCCGAGGTAGACAAGAAAAAATGTCTGTTCCAAGGTACAAGTGCTTGTTGACTTTTAAACGCAGCCAGCCCGTGCTCTTAATATTAGGGAATTCAGAATCGCTCCACAGTGATGGCCTTCCTGTCCATTTGACGAGAATGTCAAAGGACAGTCTTAAGCACTTTACTTTATAGTTTATTAATTTTTTTCCCTTCTTTAGTTTGCCATCTACTCTCAGAAACTGGAAAATAATTTCTTCTACTTTTTTCCCCTTTCTCATTTAAGCTGAAATTGATTTCTTTCTGAGCTGGTAAGGGGAAAAAAAAATTAAGCTGGAGTTAATACAGTTGCCTTTGCTGAATAAAAATCAAAAAGCAGTTTACTTTCAAGCTGTGCTGTATCAGAGTAAAGAGCTGTTCTGTCCCCCCAAGGAGGATTTTGACATGAGAGAGTGCAAAATTCTGTAATATCATTATAGAATAATGGTAGCCAATACAGGAATTAATAGAATTGTTTATTTGCTGGATGGGGGTGGGAGATGGGATTTGTGTGTGTGTTTGAAAAATTGGGAAGCTAGGAGACACTCTTGAATCCATCAGCTTCTCCAGAACTCTTCTCAAATGCTTATTGTCATGACAACCGTCTCTTCATAAACCAAGGCTCCGAGTGTAATACAGATGGGATTGGTAACAAGGTAGAGTTGCCATCTGCTTTGTTTTCTCTGAGGGACATTTTTTTTTTGATCCCCAAATATGATCCTCGTATCTGAAAGTCTTGACTTATTTTTCCTTCTGGAGTCAGAGTTGTGGGATTAATTCTTTTCTCCTGACAAACTACCTCCTTATCTGTCGTCCCATCCCTTACCTGTTGTTAAAGAAAAAAAAAAAAAAAAAAAACAGGATAATTACGTGTGTGCGTGAAAACAGATATACGTGTTTTATGATTTCTTCCTTTATCTACTTTGCAAAGTCTGCTATGAGGTGCCTGGTAATTCAACAGTACAGTCAAAAGTGAGGTCAGAAAAAGTAGAAGTCAGGCAATAATTTTCCCAGGAAACAGGGAAAATTGTTACTGCTTTTGAACATTATATTAATATCTGCTTCCTGTTGGTAGGGCTTCACGCAGTCCTGAGTAAGTTTCATTGTTCTTATTTTCCAACAAAAAAAGGAGCCCATCAATTCTTTAGGAGAAGAAAACTTTTTCTTATTACTAAATTTGGAGAGAAATTTGCCACATAAATGAGCTTACATGAGGGGGAGAGGGGGTGGGCAGTCCAATACCTTCATCCACCCCTTTCCCCAGAGATGCAATGACACTTTCTCATAAACTGAGAACATAATTTTTTAGAGAAAGAGAGTCAGCGTTTCACAGGTTCACACATGCTGTAATCAGGATTGAGTTACAGCCAACCTTTTGAAAAATAAGAAAATACATGTCTAGCCTTTTAAAGGTGTGTGCTAAACTAAGTCACTAAATAAAGATTAAGGTAAATATTTTTATGAAGTTCATATTTAAAGTCAGGAATAATTTCCTCCCTTGTATTATAATTACTTTACATATGCTACAAAATGCATGTTCTAACCTTTAAGTCTTGGGGTGCTTTTACAATATAGCTCCATTTTCGTTTTCTAATCAGAGAAGTTCTACAATTAACCTCCCTATCAGAGGTAATTTATTTCTATACACTCTTTTTTTGGTTCTATCCCTTAATGTGTAAACATAGTCAAATATTAGTGGATGAATCAAATATAACCACAACAGATCACACACACAGATGCATATCCAGAGACACATAGGATGACAAGACAATAAATGTGGGCTGATGTCCAAAGCAAGGAAAAACTAGCAAATTTTTGAAGCAGAGTCTGAATACACTTCTGTGATTAAGTCTAATAATTTTTCGAAGAAATGTTATAAGAAGTGCGGTTCATCGAGTGTAGCTCTTGGAAAGGGTTTAAAACCAAGGAACAGTTGAGCAAACTTGAAATCAGTTTGGTCTTTGGATATCTCTTCTTGGTGAGTAGCCTACTCAGTGTACCTAAGATTTTTTTCAGAGGAAAGACAATCTTCTGCATTTAGTTTATACCTCATGTGTGCATTGTAAGAGGGATATCCAGGAAGTATCTCAGGTCCTTCCAAGCAAGCTCTCTGTTGGCTCTCTTTCATTTAGATAAAAACAGGAAAGAAGTAAAATAATCAAACAACACTGTTGGTTTTTATTTTAGATGTACCATAGAAACACCACTTTTGAACCTGTATATGTAAAAATAATTCTCAGATAAGGTGTGTTAAGCCCTGCTGAGTTGTTCTGAAGAAATTGGTAATGATGTCATAGTGGCTTCACTATGTAGTGTCAGATACAACATGGCCCCCTTGTCAGGTTGCAGAGTCAAGACTGGAAAGTTTGTGAGTTTATATAAATCACATGGCTTTCATCGTCTGTAATTCTTTCAACATATAGTCATCTTAATAAGGGGTGTTTGAAGTATGCACCATTAATTTTAAAAGGCAAGACCTTTGTTTACCTTAAAACCTCTAGACTGAATTAATTTGGCTGTCAACTCTGCTACATGTGACATATTTTTAAAATATCAAATTTGTCACATTCAGTTCTTCACTTTCCACTGGTTTTTGTTGCTTAGCATTGCCTTGAGAACACCACTTTTATTCCCCAAGGCATGTAGTCACCACAGGACATGATTCATTCTCTCTGCAAGTAAGCACCAGCAAAGACAGTGTGGAGGTCTTCTGAGTTCAGTAGAGAACCATCGGTCACACATTTATATCGGAGATGTGAAGACAACTGCATTCTGGATTTGCTAAACGTCTTGAAATACTTTGAGTGTAATAAAACCCCAAACGTGCCTTTTTTCATTTTTTCGCATATGTATTTTAGGAGAAATATAATCCACATGCTTTTGTTCCCTCCACTTTTAAATCATAAAAATGTTGTTTTGTAAGAGCCATTTGATGTCCAGGAAGTCTTTTATCCTTTTTATTAGGTTATTTTTTATATATAAATAAAAAGAAAAACTAAACAGAAAACACAGCACGACTTCATGACTTAGGCAAACACAAAGTGCCCAATTTAAGTTTGGAGTCCTAGATCTAAAATACTTTGAAACAGAACATTTCTCTTGGTGCTTTGGAAAAGTTGTGTTCCTTCTATTGGACAGATATTCCAGCCTGTTGGGATGGAGTAGGGAAGAGAACAAATGTTCATTGAGTTGTGACTCTGGTACTCTGGGACATCTGCTAGCTTCTTAATTTTTGCAATAACCCTAAGTAATTATTTTACAGATGGGAAGAGCTTTCAGAGACCTTAACTAACTGGCCATGGGCCACAGAAGAATTTCAAGCCAGGTCTACTTGACTTTTCAGCTCATACTCTTTTAATTACTTCTGTCCTCCTCATTCCATTGTGGGGGTGAGATGGGGAATGAACCTTCCAAAAAGTCCCATGTTGGGAAGTGACTTGAAAATACCTAATAATCGGACCTGAGGATGAGGGATATTGTAGCCTCAGGAAAGCATCCACTTGCTATTGGCAAGGTGGATATTTAGCATGGTGCTGGCATAAGCACTTTGGGTAGGTGGTACTGTGCCAGAGAGGGTCTGTGCGCACTTCCCTTTATTAGAGCAGAAGAGAACCAGCGCACACACAGCGATGGTGGTGTGGGGCAGGCTCAGTGAGAGGTCTGCGTTCTTACACTGTGTGTGATTCGGGATGTCTAAGCAAATGATAACTCCATTACCATTTATTTTATTTTCTAACAGTGGTACATATTTGGTAAGAGTGGTGCATGATGTTATTTATTTAAATGGGTTAAACACATAGAAAAGAATTTTTCAATGCTTGCATGTTATTGGAGACATCTTAAAGTGTCATGGAATGGGCAGCCCAGTTCTAATGGCTCTCTATCATGATTCTGCATCTAAAAGAGACTCCAAAACTTTTATCTGGAGGTGGGAAGATCATATTCACCTATGCCATGGGTTACATGGTTCAAAGTACAAGATTAAACTTATTGTCTTCTGGAGAAAAAAAAAAAAACTACAAAATGGAAGACATGACATGTGCTTAGCATTTGAACTGGGATGTAGGTTCTTCTGACATTCTTTCTTCTATAGGCTTCCTCTGAGAAATCCCAGGTTTTATTCAGCTTGTAGTTGTCTTGTGATACAATGTCATGTTCCATTACATTCTTTTTCTTTTTTTTTCTTTTTTTTTTTACCTTATTTTACTTTGGCATCAAGGAGGAAAAAGGTGACTTGTTTAAATCTTCCCTCATTGACTTAAGGCAATACAGAAAGAATGAAACAGGCAATTTTATAACTGACATTTTGGAGAACATTGGGGTCATCATATGACTGAGAACATAATTAATTTTTTGAAGGTCAGGAAACTAATATTTTTTCCAGTAGATTTATTAAGGGAACCAACCACCTGGCTTCTGGATTTAAGACAACACTCCCCAGGGAAAAGTTGCTTTCTTCTTTCGCAGGGATTCTGCTTTGCTTTGTGTCTCTGTAAACTGCATCTCATGGAAATAAGAAGTGTACTTACTGTAGCACTCGTACTTTTTTTTTTCTCTGGTTTATCTTTTGCTTCACAGCTGTGCAGAACTTAACAAGCATTCACATTCTACTTCATTTTGCCTCCGGCTCTCGGCACCCTTTGCTGAGAGTTGCCACACCCTGAGTGCCAAGGCAAATTAAATAATTTGTATGGTAGGCTCAGAGTGGGGAAGAGGGTTTAGGATTTCATGAGGCCCAAGGGAGAGGGGGGAGACCTGCCATGAGCTCCTTTCACAGTCAAAAAGCAGTTAAAAATCTTGGAGGAAAAATAGTCACTTTTAATGAAGAAAGAAGGCAGGGATATCTTTACTTGGTGATGAGGCTGGAAATAACGAGCTGTTTAACTGTACAGAGAGTTGTTCAGAAGGTGGCCTCTTTCGGCTTCATCAGCTCCCTGACCACACAGCAGCGGGGGAGGGGACTTAAGTCATTTCTATCTGTTTCCACTATATCCTATCTCTGGACACTCTATTCACTAGACCTGTGAGTACAGACCAGAGAAAAAGACCCATGTTTGCTTTCTTTTAAGATTTTATTTTATAAAATGAGATTTCCTTGCGTCTGATTTCACTTGGTCTCAATAAACTATTATTACTACTTTTAAGGTAGGCCTTCTGTCCCGTGGGTGTGAATTCCACAGCCCCACAGACCTCATGCCACTGTCACCAAGATGAGAGTCCCCAAGTGATGGGAGGTGAGTCACTTCTCACCGTGTCACCGGTCAGAATATCTGTCACTGGTGCGTCCATTCACGTCCCACAGATGCTGCTGGCTCCTGTACTGGCAACACTTTCAAGTGTTCAGAAGGCATTGTTGAATGCCTCTGAGTTATTATAGTAAATTCAGCTGAAGCTGCATATTAGAGTAGTCTTCCCATTTATATGGAAAACAAACCAAAAGATTGAAACTTGATGTCTGTAGGAGTTGGCCCAGTATAATTTCATTTAAGATGTATCACCTTGTTTTTCTCCGTTGGCTATGAATTGAGACTATTAAAGGGCATTTATTCTACACCAGAAGAGCATTTAACTCCTGTGTGGTTAAAACAATACTGAGCTCAGTATACTGGAAGGAAGGAGACCCGCCATCCAATAGCTTCCTCCGGTAGCTCTTACGTTCATTGAGAAGGTTAATGGGCAGTCTTTGCACACGCCCTGCAACCCCGCTCCCCGGAACTTGCCGAGGACACTTTGCAAGAGACTCAGTAACCCTTGTCTGTGGGCAATATGCACAGCTGGGAAAGATAATTAAATAGACTGTTTCTTTTCGAGAGATCTACATGATTTCACCAGAAGGACCTAGCAATTCTGCTGGACTCAGACTGAAAACTATTACTAACAGACATACTTCAGACAGATTTCGTAATCACCAGACTTGTGTGGTACAAATGGTTATGGTGAGCTTCTGAGGCTCCCAAAAGACCACTAAAACTGTCAAACTTAAGAAGCACTGGAGTTCTGAAGTGAAGAATTAAAAATTTCATTCAGTTTCACATGTAAGGTTGCGACCAGAAAGTGCTTCTTCCGTTTTTCAAAACTGCTCGGTTACATGGTTGCTGTTCTCTCTCAAAAGACCCCCTAAATCTCATCCTGTGACATTTTGTTTCAAGCTTTGTGGAGGGTATTGAATGATATGGTGTAGCTTTCATCAAGGGCAACATGATCACATGATTACATCCCCCCCCACATCAAACAAGGAATGTCATGAGAAGAGAGAAGACACCTCACTCTTGAATGTTAACATTTCTGAAAGTAAGTGTGATTTATCAGCTAAGTTTATATCGCTATTATGCAACTTTACCCAAAAGATTGGGGTGAAATCTTAGGGAATTAAAACTTCCCGTGAGCTTTCCTTTTGAATACTGCTCACTGGAGTTGGTTGCTCCCATTAGATTTTGGCTACTGAGAGAGACAAGGTTTTTTGTTGTTGTTTTTTTGTTTGTTTGTTTGTTTTTGCTGTCTCAGACAGTGCTTCTTCCTGAACAAACCCAGTCCATTTCGACCCAACACACTCTCTACGTAAATAGTTGCTGTGTGTAGGGAAACTAGTTCCTTTTTCTCCCCAGGAGTCATGAAACCCAGTCACTGTTTTTTCATCCTTTAGTGTTTTCTCCTTAACATAGTCTAGCAGGATTTACAGATATATGCATAATTAACATGAGTATAGTGATAGTGTAAGATAATGATCTGTTAGAGGCACATGAAAAGATGCTCAGTATCATTAGTCATTAGGGAAATGCAAACTAAAATCACAGCTCCAGTGTGATACCTCTGTATGTCTACAGAATGTCTAAAATGAAAAAGACTGACCATACCAAGTATTGCCTGGGGATGTGGAGCAACCAGGGCTCTCATCTATTGCTGGTGGGGATGTAAAATAGAACAATCACTTCTGAAAACGGTTCAGTAGTTTCTTAAAAAGTTAAACATATGCCTACCATACACTTACCATATAGTCCAGCCATAATACGCTTAAATATTTACCCAGGAGAAATGAAAGCACATGTCCATACAAAAAAAATGTACACAGATTGCCCATGGCAGTTGTATTTGTGATAACCCAAAGAAAACAAATGCGATGTCCAACAGAAGGATAAGCAAGTTGTGTTTATTTATGGGATCTATCCATCCAACGGAATACCACTCAGCAAGGGAAAGAATCAACTATTCATACATGCAACAACATAGATGTCCCAAAATAATTATGCTGAGTTAAAGAAGTCAGACAAAAAGGTGAGAGTGTCTTGGGAATTAAATTAATGTAGTAACAGTGGAAATATAGAAAGGAGAAAAAGGATTTTATCGTTACTTCAAAGATGGAATTGACGAGGCTTGCTTATGGGATGGTGGCTAGAGGGGCGTACACCCTGAGGTCTTTCTCAACTTAGGCTTTTCTGACGGCTCGTCAGCTGTTGGTGGTGGGGATTACTTGGAAGATGGTGCTTAAGTATTTAGGAAATGGGGAGCTAATTGTTTGAACCAATTCTTTGAACAAGACCTCCAGGAAGAAACATTCAATAGGGAAACCATAAGTACTACTGCTTAAGGAAAATAAACTTAGGTTTTGGCTTTTTAGTAAATACAAGTATAGATAGCTAATAAAAGTGTGATATCAGTGAGAGAAAACAAAGAAGAGGACAAAGAAAAATGGGATTCCTAGATCCAGTCTCATGGATAAGAGGGAACGAAGGGTTGAGGGCAGAGAAAGGGTAAGGAAATGGGATGGGATGCCTCAGGGCAGAAGGACAGGGAGCTGATTTGGAAAGCAAGAAACTTTATGGACATCTTGTTTATGCAATGTCCCTGTCACCCTGGTGTATCTTAATTTGTGGGTTTGGGTTTATTTAGTCAGTTCATCCAAAGTCTATAATGAATTGCAGCTCATAAGGAGTGGTGTCAATTGTGGTCAAGGGCACAGGTTCTGGAGATTATGTTCCCACCTCTGACCTTACCAAATACATCAGCTCTCTGATCACCTGTTTCCTTATCTGGAAAATGACATCCCTGTCAGTTTCTATCTCTGAGAATTATTGTAGTGATAAATACTTAAACAAATTTGTATGGAAAGTACTTAGTATTACTTCTAACCCATAGTAAGGGCTCAATAAATTGATCTTCCTCTTCTTTCCCTTCTTCTCCTTCTCATCTTCCTCCTCCTCCTTCTTATCACTACTCTTGCGCATCCACCATATTGTCAGTGATGATTGGAAAAAGCTTTTCTCTCCAATAAACAAAAAATAAAAAACACTTTTGTGTTTGTTACCAGAAGTGATCATAATGCCACCTTTATTCATCTGACTCATTTTCCCCCAAGTAATTTATTTACGTATACTATTTTATTAGTCTTTCTTTTACACGATATGGAAAAAGGGGGCATAGCTTAGTGATGAAGCAAAGAGGTAGACATTTAGTGACTTTGGTCTTGCCCGTGCTCCAATTCCTATTTGTTTTAAGGCAGGTAAGTTACATTTCTTGCACCTAAATATCTTTAACGGAAGCAGAAATGAAATATAATAATCACATAAGGCTATTAAAAGTGTCAAAGTAAAAAGCATATGAGTTTTAACACTATTTAAGTATAAAGCTTTATGGAAAGCTAAGTGGGTTCCGTAAGTTAGTATATTTCTGTAGATGTGACACTAAGGCATTAAGATGTTTAAGTTGATTAAAGTTCATTGATATAGTAGGTTTAAAAAATAGTTACTTGAATGCAGATGGCCAACAGACACATGCATAGATGCTCAACATTACTAATCAGGGAAATGCAAATCAAAACCACAATGAGATATCATCTCACACCTGTCAGAATGGCCATCATGAAAAAGAACACAAATAACAAATGTTGGCGAGGATGTGGAGGAAAGGGAACCCTTGTACACTGTTGGTAGGAATATAAGTTGGTGCAGCCACTGTGGAAAACAGTGTGGAGGTTTCTCAAAAAACTAAAAATAGGACTACAATATGACCCAGCATTTCAGATATATACCACTCTTGGGTATATATCTGAAAAAAAACAAAAACACGAATTCAAAAAGATACAAGCACCCCAATGTTCACAGCAGCATTGTTTATAATTGCCAAGATGTAGAAATAACCTAAATGTCCATCAACAGATGAAGGGATAAAGAAGATGTGGTATAAATATATATATATAAAATTTTGTGGTGTATATTATACACTGGTATACTACTCAGCCATAAAAAAGAATGGAATTTTGCCATTTGCAGCAATACGGATGGACTTGGAAGGCACTATGCTAAGTGAAGTAATAGGTCAGACACAGAAAGACTAATACTGTATGATATCACTTACATGTGGTATGTAAAAAAATACAACAAACTAGTGAATATAACAAAAAAGAAACCAGACTCACAGATACAGAGAACAAACTAGTGGCTACCAATGGGGAGAGGGACAGCGGGAGGGGCGATATAGAGATGAGGGAGTGGGAGGTAAAAACTGTTGGGTGAAAGAGAGACTCAAGGATATATTGTACAACATGGGGAATATATCCAATATTTTGTAATGATTTTAAGTGGAAAGTAACCTTTACAATTGTATGAAAAATTTTAAAAATTAGTTACTTGACTTTCCTATAAAGTGTACTTCTATTTCATGTTATTCCATCTAATGGAAAATAGAGCATCCCAGTTCAAATCTCCGGTTGCATTCATTTCACCAGCAATGACTTTTCATTTTAAGTCAGAAGTGTATTTTTGTCTCGTTTCAGGCTTTGTGGATTTGACCCTCCACGATCAGGTCCACCTGCTGGAATGTGCCTGGCTAGAGATCCTCATGATTGGTCTTGTCTGGCGCTCCATGGAGCACCCAGGGAAGCTCCTGTTTGCTCCTAACTTGCTCCTAGACAGGTGAGTGACCTGGCTGTAGCC
Source organism: Camelus dromedarius (assembly GCF_036321535.1). Taxonomy (NCBI): domain Eukaryota; kingdom Metazoa; phylum Chordata; class Mammalia; order Artiodactyla; family Camelidae; genus Camelus; species Camelus dromedarius. The sequence continues at coordinate 13,005,742 of NC_087441.1, read as the reverse complement.
TGGGGGAAGAACATCCTTGATAATAACCAGTTTAATCCTGAAGCTCTTTTATCCAATACTTCATGAAGCTTCTGAGAACTTTGTCAGATATGTTTACAAGTGGGTGAATTCGGGTGATGTAAGGTAGTCGAGTTCACAGAAAGGGAAGGATAACTTTGTTAGACATCTTCCCAGATTAGCTCTATTATTTCTAAAATAAGTATATGTGTGTATTTGTAAAATTATGAACTGTAATTTTCTAACTCCACCTTCATCTTGTATTGTATGAAGAAAGGATGAGTAACTCCCCTTTAATTAAAATCTTTTTTTTGGCTCATGTACCTCCAAGCCACAATAGCCTTTCCATTTCCTTTTCCAATTTTCCCATCAGTAAATGAGGAAATTTGACCAGAGTTCTGAAGGCCACTTCAAGTTTTAATGAATTCATAAAAGTTACTTGCTTATTTAGAAGATGAAGATTTCAGTTTTCAAATGCTACTACCGTGTTTAATGGATTCCATTTAGATTGACTTGGAATGTGAGTCCTGCCGTTCTTTCTTATTCAGTCATTGCATAGAGTGACAGAAGTCAGACATTATTCAAGAGCAGTTAGCACTGCCAGAGTCCCTGTCCAGCACCGGCCGCTGTGCTGAGTGCTTTACATAGATGGTCTTATTTCATCATCACAGCACCGCTGGGAAGCTTATCACTCATGTTTTATCAGAAAGGAAGCTACGTTTCAGAGACATTCTGCTAGGAGGAGAAGCCCTGAGCTAGCTAATGGTGGAGACAGGAATGGTGGAATTCACAATCTGGCCGGCCGTGGCACATCATACTGCCCCCTGCCCTGTGCACACGACCTTCACACTTCCCTTATCAGGGATGCCTTCTTTGGTTTGTTGCTGTGGCCTTTTGTTTCCAGGTATGACTTCTTTGTGGACTACATAACCATTTGAATGGGAAAGGTCCATCTTCTCATTGTTCCTTGTAAGATTTTTGGCCTCTGCTCATCAGTCCAAGGCTGCCAGGTTGCCCATGATGCGTCTTTGTGTGATCCTTCCTTTCGGATTGCCTCCCTACCTCCCCATCTCCTGTCTCGCTCCGGCTTCCTTCCCTAGACCTGCTGAGCCCCCTGGAACAGAGTTCTGGCAACATTTATTTATTTAAATACTGGAGAATTGTACAAGTACTGGTTCCTGTTTGGTCATTTTGTGTTACCATAGCTTTGAAAAACAGTGATGATACGGTTCAAGAAGCAGACTTTCTTTCCATGGAATGTATTCCCCTATAAGTGCCCTGTGAAATTATTGAGTATGGCGCCTGATCTTGTTCCGTAGAACGGCCCTCACCCAGCATTCTGTCCGCCTTTTAGAGGATGTTTCTACAGTGCTCCCTCCCTTCGCCTTCCTTCTTTTCCTTTCCCTCCCCTCCCCTTGTTCTTCTTGTCTTGTCATTTCTTCCCTCCCACCTCTTTTCTCCTGTTTTCCTTTGCTTTCCTCTTTCCTTCTGTTTTTTTCCCCTGCCTCCTCCTCTTCCTCCCGTTCCTCCTCCTCTTCCTCTTCCTCCTCCTCCTTCTTCTGCTTTTAAGAATGTTCTTGTTACAATCATGTGACTCTGGGACCAAGTTGTAACACATTTGCAGATGAAAATCTTAGACCACATACAGTGTTTCCCACTGCAGCCTAGAATGTGTCTTCAGTGTTTAGGATTTGGGGATGTTCATGGCTGAACTGATTTTCCATGATTTACCACCTCATCCTTGTCTATCTTCTTGTGTACACACTTCCTGAGAACTGTCATCCTATCATTGCATTCCAAATATGAAAGGGTTTGTGACATCACCTCACCCCCATGAACTCATTTTGCCAATGAGGTAATATTACTCAGGATTTTATCAGCCACCTGCTTGCCTTTCTCTTCTATATGCTCTAACGGTGGTTAATTTTCTTCCATGTCTCTCGCTGCATTGTGAGTGACTAAAAGTTCTCATCTCTGTTCAATCCTGCTTCCTAAAATTCCACATGTGAAGTGCCTACTCCCTCTAGACCAGGATTTCTCAGCTTCTGCAACTGCTGACATTTTTGGTTGGATTACTCTTTCTTGTGGGGCATTGTCCTGTGCATTTTAGGATGTTTAGCAGCATCCCTGGACTTTACTGACTGGATGCTCTCATAATAGCTCCCCTTCCCCCGAGATGACAAACCTAAATGTCTGCAGACATTTCTAAATGCCCCCTGTGTGTGATGGGAGGGTAGGCACAAAATTGTGCCTGGTTGAGAACCACTACTCCAGATTTTCCTATTTCAATGTCCTGTCAGCTGTTAAGACTCACAGTATCCCTCGCTGAGTACATTATCCTCCTTATCAAGTTTGTTCCTTTTCTTTTTTTTTCTTTCCATTAGTGGCATAAACATTCACCTAGACACTCAAGCAGTCAGACAAGTTCAAATTGACCATGGATTGCACTTCCTCCCTCACCAGATTGTGCAGTTAGCCATCAAGTCCTGCCCTGCTTCTGAAATGCACACCTCCCCTCTGCCCTAACACAGGTGCTTGTCAGCCCTCCCCAGAGCACTGCCTCTCCACCACTAGCCCTCCTTCTCGGCCACCAGCCCTCTTTCCTTCACTCTATTTTTTCCAAGGCACAGTTGTGATCCTGGTGCCTCCTGACTCAGCTCTCCCCATTCCTTAGAAGGTGCTGTCTAGACTTCTTAACTGGAGAATCATGAATTCCTGCTGCAAGTGTCACAGACACAAACACCTGCAGAGCTGGTCAGATGATGGAATGAGGAAGGCCAGTGGCTTCCTCCCCAGAAGGGAGTTCTGGGGATTAAGTGAGCCCCGACAGGCTCTTGTCCAGGCTGAAAACACCTGGACCCTGAATTCAGCCTGAGAGCCATGAACTTAACCTTACCACACTTCAGTGTTTTCTTCCACTGCTTCTAAAAGGCCCTGTATCTTTAGGACTCCTTGTCAGAATCTTGGGACCTTCTTTTAGGGCTTTTTGGGCTCATTTCAGATGTCACTCTTCCATAAAGCCTTCCTTCAAACTCTCCTCTTCAAGCAGAAAGTAGCCTTTCCTTTGTCTAAGTTCTCACTGGATTTGGTTTCTGCTTCTCTTAATCTCCTGCCATCTGTAAGTCACGATTGTGTGTCTTATCTTCCCTTCTAGCTCTTAAACTTCTCTTGGACAGGAACCGGATCTTGCTCATCCTTTTGTTACCTCCAGCGAATGAGGTCTTCCGTGATCCGTGATAAGCGTTTGTTAATTGCACTGGCCAAGGTCACCCGCGTGGCTCACGGCAGACTCCGGGGAAGCCACATCTTCTGAGAGTCATTTCGGCTGTTCTTGTCATCAGACTCACTCACTCCTTGTTCAGGGCCACTCATCAGTTCCTCGCTGAGACCCTTATAGACTTTGAAGAAATTAGGATCCATCCGTTTTGGAAGGATTTTTAAAATTACTAAATGCGTTTGGCTTACGCTTACACTTCTGCTTATATTCCACAAACTTGTTAAATTCCAAACGAGGGCAAACAAAGGATCTCATTTTTTCCCATCACTAGACCCACTACCGAGTAAAAGCCTCAAGATCTGAATATATTTAAGGACACTTACATACCTGTTAACGGTTAGAAACGTATAGAAATAAATATAAAGTATATAAATAATATTAAATACTTTGTCAAAGATGACCCACAGTATAAATTTTCCATACTGTTCTAATTATTAACATGCACCTAAATATTATAAACTTTCCATACTATTAAATTGCTCTCTTGGTATTAGAAGATAACTGCTTTTGATGACATTGATATATGCATAACAGTGAAAAAAAAAACATTGTGGCCAGCAACCCATTTGAAATTTTATACATCTGGAAGATGGCTTTTGAGCGATAGTTGAGAACACTGTTTATGTTTTTTGCCTTGCAGGCTCCCAGCCTCTTTGGTAACATTCAGCTCTCTGATTAGCGTAAGTCACCGTCATCTCCCTGTTGCTCTTTGTCATCAGATTGTACATTATAAACATTTTTTTGGTAACAGAATGTAGAGATCCATAGGTTTCGAAGCAAAGTGTTTGACTGAGAGCCGGTAGGCAGATGAGTGTTGACTTCATCATTTTTATTTTATCCCAGACTTGGTGATACTGCCTTTAAAAGGTCAGCCTCCCTAGGCTGTTTACATCTGTCTAGACATAGGGACACAGGAAAGTCAAGAGTCCCAAGGGTCCTGTCAGCCATGGATTACCAGTGTTGCCGAGTGGAGATGGTTTATCCGCCATAGATTATAATGAGTCCTATTTTCTCAAACCTTCTTGGCAAATCCAGTCATTTGTGCTTTCCAAGGCTATCAGGAGGCTAGAATTTACACCAGTCTTCCCTTGTAATTACTCAAATGTTAGTATTGGCAAGTGAGGCTTAGTGATTACAGGAATATAAAAAAAGAAAAAACAAAACTGCTGGGTTGCCATCCCCCAGTTGTGAGCAGAGGACACATTTTCTATCTTGTGTCCATTTAAAAAGAGTTATTGCTTGATTTGCTCCCTGATGACAGCCCATGATATCTTGATTCTGGAAGTTAATAACTTTCCTGGTAGTCATATGCTCGAAGGCTAATTTTATCCTTGCCCTGCTTAGCCTACCCACAATTTCCAGTTCTTCCCCGTGTCCTGCAGCAGTGAGTTCCAAGCACTTAATGCAGTCATCTCTTCCTGTGAAAAGCAAGAAATAAAGCTTATTATAAGGTATTAATAGAGAAGCCAGTAATTTCTCGTGTGTGTGTGTGTGTGTGTGTGTGTGTGTGTGTGTATTTTACAAGAGGAAAGTTAAAGATAATAAGAATGCCTGTGAAAGTAATCAGGAAATGGAGAAAACTCATTTTCCATTCTAGCACCTAATCCTTTGGTGTGTTTTGGCACCAGAAAACACAAAATATGTCCTCTGTGTCAACTAGGAATGCACCTCTTCGTTTAGTCCTGCTTGAGTGCTCACCCTGGAAAAATAGAGACCGAAAACAGAAGCAGACGTGTTCAATATATGTCATTCCCTGTGGGATCTCTCTGTTTTTGCAGGAGTAAAGTTTACTATCGCTGGAAGGCAGATGGGATGATAGAGGAAACAATGTAAATTGCCTGTTCAGTAAGACTATCCAGTTTCCAAAGGACTGTCTAATTCTGTTTTGCTGGCGCCATCCGTGCTAACAAATTCTGAGAAATATTTGCGGATTTCTCAGTGAAGCCAAAGCACTCTCTTTCGACTCCTATTCACTCTCAGGGGAAAAAAAAAAACAACTATTTATCCATTTGAAAAGCAAAGCTTAATTTGACAAGCAGAATATTCCCTGTGCCAGGCATCTGGCCAGAGGGCTGTTGATCTAGCTCTTTCCATCACTCCTGCATCAGGAAGCTCTGCCTGTAGGAAACAGTATTGGACAACAGAAAGTTCTTTTACTTGCAGGCATGAAGTAGGAATAAGTTCTCTTCCTTACGAGAAAAACAGGTTGCTGCCCTGGAGAGAACATTTTGCTTCTTCTACTAAATAGCTGACTATTTTCATAAGATAAATTCACTTTAGATAAAAAAAAAAAAAAAAAAAGAATCCCTCTCTAGAAGCAAGAACATTCTCATTTTAAGTTATTTATTGTAAATGTTTCGGGAAAAAAAAAATCTGCAAATAAAAACATGCGAATAAAACAATGCTTCCAACATTGCTTTTACTGGCCCCTTTTTATTGGCCTTTTTTTTTTTTAAATCTCTGTGTAAAACTTGATGTAAATTCTTTGCAGATTTTTTTCACTTGAACGAGTGAAAAAATAAAGTTCTGAAGTAAGTTGGTGAATTCAGAATGTAATTTATTTAAAGCTTTCTTGGGTGTAAAGAGAAGGACCTCCCTTTATATTCCCTTTTCAGATTTCTCCCCTCTGAAAAATATGTGCTGTGCAGACGGGGGAATAGCGTAGTACCGGGGGCAACAAGTGGTCGGGGGAATGAGCGGTCAGCCCGTCAGCAAGGTCAGTTCTGGGCAGAAGACTCCGTTACTTCAGTAGCTTTGCTGGATTCCCTCACGACTTTCCAGGAGTGCTTTGGTACGCACGTCTATTTGACCCATTCAAATCTCAAGCACTTTGTTCATAACCTCTTTTTGCTCTACCTTGTAGAATTGGATGCAGAAAGAGAAGAAAGGAAGCCAACATTTATTTAACTTCTTTCATCTGTACAGTAGCGTGTGACGTTATCTTCTATACTACGTCTTATTCATTATATGTGAATACAGGTAGCAAAGAGTTTTACTAGTGTATATTCTGGCTCTGGATCCGTTGGTTCTTTCCAGTCCTGAGTCCTTAATTACTTGGCCACAGATGCCAATTGATCAATTCTTAAAAGTCTTTGGTTTAGTGTGCTGACAAATCCTGGGAAATATAAACTGCAGAGGAAAAAAAAAATCGAGGCCAAAAGAAGGGAGAAATTAGCCAAGCTGCCAGTATTACTGCTACCTCTGATTGAAAAGAATCAAAATATCTATTGGACTGAAAACTAATTGCATGTTACTCCTTAAATGGGTCATTTAGGTGATATGTGAATTATATCTCAAGAAAATATTAAACACACACATATACTAGAAATTTCAGAAAAAGTCAATTTGATCAACAAGACCTTCAATCGTGAAAGCGCGTGTAGGGGTTCTACTGGAAAAATGTAAAAAAACAAAAATTCAAACCAAGATTTCTGCTTAAAAACAAAAGCAGTTAAGAAGCACTATGTTATAAAGCTTGTTAAGCCACAAGTCTTTAACTCCTCAAGAAGAATAAGCCTCTAAGCAGTAAGGATCTACTTAATATAAAACCATTCTAGAGAAGAAAAGCGTAATTCCAACCAAAGAAGTAATCCCGTGTGGGAGGTTAATTTGGCTTTTCTTACGTTTTCACATACCACATTATTTTTGTATTTGCCATGTATTATTGACACTTAAACGCTGATTTTTAAAAAGCTAATTGATTTAAAATACTATCAACGTAATGTTTTCAACAGTTTAATTCTAAAATATCCTGATATTTGTCACACATGCTACGTAGAGATAATCAAATAATCTCTCTCATATCTGCTTTAATCGTGGCTGCCTTTCCCTAGTCGGCTTTGAAAAGGCCCTCATTTGTTTTAATGAGTACCTTTAAAATCCAGTGATGGAGATGGCTAACTTCAAGTCTGTTAGTTAGGATTCAGTTTCAGTCAACTCAATAGACACTTATTGAGTACCACCATGTTTCTAAGGTTCTGCCTGATACTGGAGGATATTAAAATAAATGTGTGAGAGGCAGGCAGCGAACTCACTGTCTAGTGGTAGGGTAGCATTGGTATACAGATGAATGAACGCAGAAGCAAGACATTATAAGCAAGCCTCCACCACACCCCGCATCCTCCATGTCTAGTTTATCTTCCTCCATCACTTTCTTTTTCAAAATTGAGATATAATTGACATATAACATATATTAGTTTCAGGTATACAATGCATGATTTGATATATGTATATACTGTAAAATGATCACCACAGTAAGTCCATCACCACAAATACAGTTTTTTTTTTCTTATGGTGAGAACTTTTAAGGTCTACTCTTTTATCAACTTTCAAATACACAATAAAGTTTTATTAACTACAGTCACCAGGTTGTATGTTACCATCCTCAGGACTTATAACTGGAAGTTTGTACCTTTTGACAATCTTCATCCATTTTGCCCACCTCCCACCTCTGACAACCACCAGTTTGTTCTCTGTATCTATGAGCTTGGTGTTTGTGTGTGTGTGTGTGTGTGTGTGTGTGTGTGTGTTTGTGTGTGTTTTAAGATTCCACATATATGTGATATCACACAGCATGTCTCTCACTGTCTGACTTACTTCACTTAGCATAATGCCCTCAGGGTCCATCCATGTTATCACAAATGGCAGGATTTCATTCTTTTTATGGCAAAATAATATTCCATTACATGCACGCGTGCGCACGCGCGCACACACACACAGTTTTTCTTTATCCATTCATCCATTGGTGAATACTTAGGTTACCTCCATGTCTTGGCTGTTGTAAATGATGCTGCAGTGAACATGGGGGTGCAGATAACTTTTTGAATTAGTGTCTTCATTTTCTTTGGATAAATACCCAGAAGGGGAATTTCTGGATAATTTGGTAGTTCTGTTTTAAAATTTTTGAGGAACTTCTATCCTGTGTTCTGTAGTGGCTGTGCCAATTTACATTCTCAACAACAGTGCACAAAAGGATTCCCTTTTCTCCACATCTTCACTAACACTTGTTATTTCTTCTCTTTTTGATAATTGCCATTCTAACAGGTGTGAGGTATTATCTCCTGGTTTTGATTTGCATTTTACTGATGATTAGTGATGTTTGAGCATGTTTCTATATATCTGTTGGCTGTCAGTATGTCTTCTTTGGGAAAATGTCTATTTAGATCCTCTATTTTTTAATCAGATTTTTTTTTTTTTTTTGCTATTGAGTTGTATGAGTTCTTCATACATTATGGATATTAACTCCCAACCAAATACATGATTTGGAAATATTTTCTCCCATTTGGTAGGTTGCTTTTTCATTTTGTTGATGGTTTTCTTTGCTATATAAAAGCTTCTTAGTTTGATGTAGTCCCACTTGTTTATTTTTGCTTTTGTTGCCTTTGCTTTTAGCATCAAATCCAAAAAAATCATTGCCAAGATCAGTGTCAAGGAGCTTACCTCCTTATGATTTTCTTCTAGGAGTTGTATAGTTTCAGGTCTTATGTTCGAGTCTTTAATCCATTTTGGGTTAATTTTTGTGTATGGTATAAGATAGCGGTCCAGTTTACTTCTTTGGTGTGTATATGTTTAATTTTCTCAACACCATTTATTAAAGAGATTTTTTTCCCCACTGTATATCCTTGACTCCTTTGTTGTATAGTAATTGACCACATATATGTGGGTTTATGTCTGGGGTCTCTGTTCTGTTCCCTTGATCTATGTGTCTGTTTCTATGCCAATACCATACTGTCATGGTTACTATAGCTTTGTAATATAGTTTGAAGTCATGGAACATGATGTTTTCAGCTTTGTTCTCCTTTCCTAAGATTACTTTAGGTACTTGGGGTCTTTTATGGTACCATACAAATTTTAAGGTGGTTGTTCTTTTTTCTGTGAAAAAATGCCATTGGAATTTTGATAGGGATTGAATTGAATCTGTATATTGCTTTAAGTGATATGGACATTTTAGCAATATTAATTCTTCCAATCCATGAGCATTGAGTATATTTCTACCTACTTGTGTCTTCCTCAGTTTCATTTATCAATGTCTTATAATTTTCAGTGTGCACGTCTTTCACCTCCTTGGTTAAATGTATTCTTGTGTACTTTATTCTTTTTGATGCAATTATAAATGGGATTTTTTCCTTAAATTCTCTTTCTAATAGCTTCTTATTAGTATATAGAGACTCAACTGTTTTTGTGTATTGAGTTTGAATCCTGCAACTTTACGGAATTCACTTATTAGTTCTAACAGTTTTTCAGTCTTTTAGGGTTTTCTGTATAGAATATCATGTCATCTGAAAATAGTGACAGTTTTACTTCTTCCTTCCTGATTTGGATACCTTTTATTTCTTTTACCTAATTTCTCTGGCTAAGATTTCCAATACTATGTTGAATAAAAGTGCTGAAAGCATCTTTATCTTGTTCCTGATCTTAGAGGAAAAGTTCTCAACTTTTCACCATCAAGTATGATATTAGTTGTGGGCTTGTCATATATGGCCTTTGCCCTTTATTATGCCATGTTGAGGAATATTCTCTCTACATTTACTTTGTTGAGAGTTTTAATCATAAATTGATATTGAATTTTGCCAAAAGCTTTTTCCACATCTATTGAGATGATCATATAATTTTTATCCTTCTTTTTGTTAATGTGGTTTACATATTGATTGATTTGTGAATATTGAACCATCCTTGCATCCCTGGAACAAATCGCACGATAAAGGTGTATGAGCCTTTTAATGTATTGTTGAATCAAAGGATTTTTGCATTTCTGTTCATCAGGGATACTAGCCTGCACTTTTGTTTTCTTGAGTGTCTTCGGTTTTGGTATCAGGGTAAAACCAACCTTGTAAAATGAATTTGGAAGTAATCCCTTCTCTTGTATTTTTGGAAGTTGTGACAGGTTGGTATTAGTCCACCTTTGAGTGTTTTGCAGAATTCACCATTGAAGTCATCTGGTTCTTTTCTTTGTTGGGATGTTTTTGATTACTGATTTAATCTCCTTACGAGTATTGGTTTGTTCAGATTTTCTATTTCTTTATTATTCAGTCTTGGTAGATTGTATGTTTCTAGGAATTTATCCATTTCTTCTGAGTTGTCCATTTTATTGGCGTATAATTTTTTCATAGTAGTCTCTTATGATCCTTTATATTTCTGTGGTATAAATTACTTCTATGACTTTCTAATGGTTATGAATTCTAAGTGAATATCAATCCCTGGTTTCACTTACATTTATAAACCAATGCACTCTTAACATTTCCATGCCAGCATAGCTACTCATTATACATTTATCTTGTCTAAAATTGCATTGTAATGTAGATAACTCTAAAAGTGAGATCATTTCATATGTTGGTCCTTTGGGGCTGGCAGGAAGGCAGCAGGGGGTTTTAGCAGAGATTTATCAAACCTCTGTGGTAATGACCACAATTTACACATCTTTGAAATATTACTTATGACAAGGTATTAGTATTGCTTGGATATTTTTTCCATAATTACAGCTTTTAATTTTATGAATGGATGAGAGGTTTGGAATTTCACTTCAAAGTAAATGATGTTAGTATGTCTAGTTCCATTTCTTATTAAAAGTTATAACTGCCTTTATTATTAATGTCATGGTTATGTGTCCTTATGATGTATAATTAAATTCCAATTTCTTCTTTAGTGTTACTGCCTTCTCTCTGTGGGCTCCTAATCCAAAGAATAAGGAGCATATTTCTCTTGCGATGCTTTTAGAGGCACTTTTAAGTCATTATACATTCTTATTCATTATTTTACCTGTATTTTTATTTTATCAATTGCAAGGGAGATAAAAAGCACAATGTCAGTATTTTCTTTGGTCTTATACCACAGCAGAGAATCAGTTTCTTAATCTGTTTATATATATACTACTCTCCATTGGCACAGATTCTAAGATCTATCATGACTTTATCATTGGAAAGTAGGATGCCACAGATATGTTATAATGATAAGGGAAGGTTACTGCATACCCCTGATAAGAATGGGGCTTCCCTATCTCCAAGTTTGGTCTGGACAAGCTTAAAACCATGTGAAGCTGGTTGAGACTGTGACTGGATCCATCTTAGCCTCTGAGGAGAGCAGAGCCTGAGCAAGCACTTAATTCAGTGTGCGTGTGGCATGGAGTGCGGGGATGAAGGTTTCAAGACTTGTGGTCTTGGCAATTGAAAGGATGTCAGTGCTGTTGATAGGATGATAGCAGAAAGAATAGGTGTTGGGGAAATCTGATACTTTTTCCTTATATATGTTGGGCATAGAAGGATGTACAGCAAAGATATACTGAAGGCTATGTCCTGAAGAAAATTGGAGCTCAGAAGAGACACAGCAATTAAAAGCCGGAGATAAAAGATTTGAGTCATCTCCTTAGTTAAATGTGTGGAATGAATGTGATAAGTAGGCAGGGCAGTGGAAAAAGAAGTGTCCAAAAGGCTGACCTATAGGAGTAGTAAGTGGAAAAGAGTCCCAGCCTAGGGTTGAGGCAGAGTTGTTTGAGAAGTAGGATCACAAAGTCTCTCATTCTGAGGGATGGCTTTCAAAGGAAAAAAAGATGGTGAATTACACCAAATATTACAGAGGGGTGGGCAGGAGTAAGAAGGAAGAAACTAAGGATTTGATACACTGGGGATGATTGTTCCAAAAGGGAGCATTTTTTAGTAAATAGGTAGAAGAAATAAAACCAGAGTATAAATGTGTTAAATGAAAGTATGAAAGAGAACATGGTTAGGGAAAATTAGAGAAAGGATATGTAAACTGGTCTTCTCAGGTGTTTCATGGTGAAAAGCAGTGGAGTTCTAGTTCTTGGTAGAGGGAAGCAGCTTCAAGTGACCTGGTGTCCTAGTTCATCTGGTCATGTCCAAGGAGAAACTTTTAGTTGCATTATGAGTTCATGGATTTTGTTTATTCAGTGTGTTATCAATCGATTAATTTATTACCCTTTTTTGAAGCTCAAGGTGTCCCATCTTCATCTTCAGCTAATAGAGTTTGTTCATGTCAACTTTTGTGTTATTTTACATAAGCCATTAATCTTTGATGCTTCCTTGCTGAATAGCATAATAACATCTCCCAAGCTCATATTTCCTGCCCCAGAACTGGAATGGAATCAACCATTTTTCCAAGGGGCACTTGTTTCGGCAAAAATAGTATTCAGAACTTAATCTTGGCACTTGATGTGTTCACTGCTTTAGAGTTGCCATTGCTTCTTGACCTTTTCAATGGATAAAATTAGGATATAAGCACCTTTGAAACAAACAAGAAGTTCTTTCATATGCTATTTCCAATTCAAGTCTTGATTCCCAACAGTATGAATGTAATTACTCATTTATTACCTTACATTGTGTGAAAAGTTTTAAAAATAATAATACCAATCTTTCAACTAACAATTGACCATTGAATGAAGAGTTCAGGTAGCTCTATTTGTCTTTTAACTATATTCCACTGAGAATGGAAAGTCAAAATATTATATTTTGCAGACACTAGGTATAGCCTTTCTCTCTGAGGTTATGTCTCCGACTTGATACAGAGTAAGAATCATTCATTTCAACTTGATTTTCATTTTTGTATTTTTTACTTTAATTTTTTTAATTTGTAAAATATTTATTTCCAAAGCCAAAGCTTTATAGCCAGATATATTCAAAGAATCTAACTTGCATTACTCACTCCTCCACCAAGTGTTCCCTGTAAAGTCAACTTTGAATTAAGATTGGAAGGGAGCTAGATGGAAGTATGTGTATGTGCTTGTATGCAGTCATATCCACACCTCACACCCAAAAGTAACATACATAATTCTGCATATTGCTTTGGAGGTAACCACATGTACATAGGTAAAGATCTTCCTTCTTCCTTTCAGTGATTATCTTATACTCCATTGTGTAGAATCCCTTACTGATGGGCATGTAGGTTCTTTCTAATCTTAGGCAAGAAATAACAACAAAACAAAAGCAACAGTAAATGACTTTGTGATTAAGTCATTTTGTATTTTTCTTGGTCTGGCTTTGTGATAGATTGCTGGAAGTGGAATTACTGGGGCAAAAGGTGCATGCATACATACTTTTAGTAGATTTTAGTAAGTTGAAAAATTTACTGCCAATGATAGTATGTCACTGTGTTTTGTCACCAGCGATGTATAAGAGGGCTTGTGTCTCCACAGCCTCTTCAACAGAGCATGTTGTCAAACTTTCGGAGTTTTTCCAATCTGATGGGTAAGAAGTATCTCAGAATGGTTTTAATTGTATATCCTTTAATTTCTGAATAAAATTGAGCATCTTATTTACATCTAAGGGCCTTTTCATTTCATCTTCTGTAAATTGTATGTTCATATTTTTATTCACTTTGTATCAGCTTGTCTTTTTTTTCCTTTGATTTTTAGGAGCTCTGTGTATGTTAGAGATAGAGTAGCTTTTTTCAATATAAATTGCCAATATATTTTCTTAATTTCTCATTTGTATTTAAACTGTTTATGGAGGATTTTGCCATGCAAAAATCTTTTGTAAATTTTTATAGCAGAAAGATATTTATCTTTTATATTTTTGAAGGGTTCCTCTGCCCCCAAATTATAAGTATATTCATTTCTGCTTGCTTTTGGTACTTTCTACTCTCATATCTTGAGTCCATTTGGAATTTATCCTGATGTATAGTATGAAACAAAGATTGGATTCTATATTTTTCCAGATGGCTTCTCAGTTTTCCCAATACCATTTGTAAAAGAAAAAACTCAGTGTTTTCTCAAGTGATTTGAGATGTATCCTTAATTACATACCAAATTTCTTTATGAATTTGTCTCTTTATGAAATTTTAACTACCTTCTAAGGTTTGTCTCTTTATGAATCAACATCACATAGTTTTATTTATAGCATTTGCAAATTGTGTTTTAATTTTCATTGGGCTCTCTAATACTGCCTTTTGATTTGTAAGGACCTAACAGATGATTTTTCCTGGTTTTTTTTTTCTATGTGATCTTTAGAATTAACTTGTCTAACTCCCAAGAAAATTTGTTGGTAATTTTACTGGTATTGTGTTAAATATAAATTGGCTTGGGGAGTATTAACATCTTTATATTGTTGAACCTTCCTATCTAAGGACAAGTTGTGCCTTTTCATTTGTTTAAATCTTTGTGTCTTTCAGAAATGTCTTCAAATATCCTTAAATATATTTTGCACATATTTAAAAAAATCATGCCTAGCTCTTATATATATGTAGATACGGTATATAAGTATAAATAAATATACATATTGTATGTATGTAGATAATTGATATTTGTGTGCTAATTTAATAGATGACTACTTTACTGAATTCTCATATTATTTAGTTTTTCCATTAATTTCCATAAGGTTCCTAGTGTACAGTCACATCACTTCTTCCCTCCTATCCCTAAGTATCTAAATATTTTTTCTTATCTAGTTGCATTGAATAATACTTCTAATGCCTTGTAAAAATAGTAGCAATAGTGGGTACCATTTCCTTACTCCTAAATATTCATGTTACAAGAGTTTCTACAGATTGCTGAATTATTAGATTTTCTTTTTTAGAAATGAAAGTTATTGTCATTTTTGCATCAAAGTTCACGAGGAAATTTGTTGTGAAATCTTCTCTTTGTGTAATCTTTACAAGTTTTTGTTATCAGTGTTACACATGCCTCACAAAACTGGTTTGGAATTTTTCTTTACCTTTCTATGCTCTGAGAAGTTTGAGTAGCATTGGGATTATTTAATCTTTAAAGTGTGAAATTTTGGTAGAATTCCCTTTTGAAACCATCTAGACTTGGCGCTTCACTCAGAGGAAAGCAATCTGGAAACTTTAATTCTTCTGTAGTAATTGTCTCTAGACTTTTATATCTTCTGGAGTCAATTTTGGTATATAAATCTCTGATAAAGTTATTCATTTCATCTAGGTTTCAAATTTATTGCAGTGAGTTGGACAAAGTACTTTCTGATGATTTAAAATTTTTTCCCTCTGGTTTGATGGTTACTTCCACCTTATAATTTATTTTGTATATTTATCCTTTTTTTAGAACTTAGGTCAGCTGGTGGTTTCTCTATTTTGTAAGTCTTTTCCTCTTAATTTTTTTTTATTAGTTCTACTGGTTTTTTACTTTCTAACTCATTGTTATATTTTTAGCTTTATTAAGTCCTTCCTTTTGCTTTCAGTCAGTTACCTTTTATAATTCTTTCTCTAGCCTTTTGAATTAGTATCTAATTCATTTATTTTCATTTTATAATATAGGTAGTTTAATGCAAAGAATTTCTCAGAGCTCTGCTTTAGTTACGCCCCATACATTCTGATACATCTTGCTTTCATTATCATTATTTTTTTTTAAATCCAGCAACTTCATATTTTATTTTCCCTTTCTTTCAAGAGTTGTTTAATAAACACCTTAATTTCCAGGTTTGAAGGGCATTTTTTTGTTTTTTGTTATTAATAAACATTTTTTGCTTTGGGATCAGAGAATACTGTTTATATTATTTCAATCATTTTGCAATTTATTAAAATTTTCTTTGTAGAGTAATATAATTCCAGTTTTTCTAAATGTTCCATATATACGTGATATGAGAGTTTATTGTTATTAAGTTAGAGGGTAAAATACTGTCTTCCTGTGTCTATTTCCCTTCTTATATTCTATAATTTCTGCTTAATGCCCATCTATGACCTGTTAGCTGATACATAAATATTGACAATTCTGTTATCTCTATTGTACATTACAGTTTTGTGTTATAAAATTTTTTATTCATTTAATCTTTTTGAGGGGTTGAATTTTACCATCTAATATCAAGATCATGACCCCTGATTTCTTTTAATTTTCACTTAGTTCATATGTCTCTTCACATTCTTTACTTTTAACATCTGAATATCCTTGCTTTAGGTTTCTATTTTATATAGTGTACAATTAGATTTTGCTTTATTAGCCAATCTGGGAATATTTTTAATAGGTGAGTTAAGCCATTTTATGTTTATTGATTCATAAACAATCAGGTTTGATTCAAGTTCTATTATTTTATATTTTCCACATATTAAATGGTTTCTTTTCCTTGCTGTTTTTATTTATTTGGGTTTTTTTTTTTTTTTTGCTTTTTTTTTTAGGTATATTGTATTTTTCTTCTGGTTGTTAGATTCATGTATTTTAGTCAATTCTTCCTCTAGAAACTGTTCATTTTCTACTATGAACACACCCACTATGAGCTACTTAGTAAGCTAGTAACTTAAAATTTCTTAATTGCTCTCCCAGTTAAGCCAGTAGGATTATCTTGGTGTTAAACTTTGTAGTTGTGGTTCTACTACTTGATTTATCAAGATCAAATGGTATCAGTTTATGCAGCTAATACCTATGAGGTGGTCATAAGCTAATTTTTGTGTGTCGGGGGGAGGTAATTAGGTTTATTTATTTTTAGAGGAGGTACTGGGGATTGAACCCAGGTTCTGGTGCATGCTAAGTATGTGCTCTACTACTTGAGCTATACCCTGCCCCTAGCTGAAAGTAATTTCTGTGATGCTTCTTTTCTCATCTTATTTGTATTTGTTGAATTTTTTATACATTGTTAGTGCTTATAACATTTAAATGCTCTTTTTTGTCACCCTAGCACCAATTTTTAGTGTGAACTCTAACATTACGTATATTTAATGTCCACTTTTAAACCATATACTGATGGTTCTCTAATCTTTTTTTTTTTTTTTTTTTTGGCTGTCTGGAGCTTCTTTTATCAGGAAAGTTTCATGAAGATACTTTTTTTTTAAGTTTTAAAACATTTATCATTGTTTATCTGTGTCCTTTATGTGGAAAGTTTGGCTGTCTACAAAGTTGTTATCTTACGTTTTTCTCAAATACTTTTAAACGGTTGCTCCTTAATTTTTTAGTATAAACTGTTGTTGTCAAGAAGTTGGATGGCAATCTGATCTTCTTTCTCGCAGCAGTGATTTGAACATTTTGTCTGAATGCTTACAGGGTTTTTATTTTTTTCAAAAACTTAGATTTCAATAATTTTATTAAGGTATGTCTCTGTGTTGACCATTTTCAGTCAGTTTTCCCAGGTACATGATATATCTTTTGAATACATAGACTGAAATCTTCTTTTACTTCTTGACTGTCTTGATTTATAGTTTTGAATAATTGTTTTGCTCCACTGCTTTGGCTTTTTTCTTTAGGGGCCCAATTATACATAAAATGGATACCTTTTACCTGTACTCTATATTTATGACTTTCTCCTAAATCCTTTTATTCTTTTTCTTTACTCTTTATCTTTCCATCCTTTATCCCCCTCACTGTGCTGTCCATGGAGCCGTTATATCCTGTCTAATTTAGTCTGTTTCTGGATGTTTTCCCTTTATATTAAAATTTATTTCTAAAATGTCTCAGTTCTTGTTTGTTTGTTTTTTCTGTTGTCTGATCATATCATTTCTGCACTTTCTGTTTCTGAAATATGCAACTCTTTTTTTCTTCAGTATTTTTACTTTACCCTGAAATCATAGGCTACAATTTTTGTCTGCTTTGTGCATAGCAGTACCTGGAAGAGCTAAATTGTCAAAGCAGATCCCAATGAATCACAGATCTCAATCACACCAAGTTTTTACTACACCTAGCAAAGATACATACTAAAAATGAGTATTAAACAAACACAGCATCATCCCTCATTGGAAGAACTCCGAACCATCAAATGGAGCTTTCAAAATACCCTTTTTTCTTCACTGAAATGTGTTTTGATTTTTCGAGTGATAGATGATCGCTATGTATGTGGTGTATGTTCACTCAGAAGAAGCCATTTAGACTTCAAGCTACTCAGTTTTTATATTTTGTTATTTAGGCAGATAGAAAGCCTAACTTCTATTCTTCAGCAGCTGCCTCCCATAAAATAAAAAAATTCCAGGGTTTTTGTTTAAGCAATTTAGGCTGACTTGAAATATCCAGTATAAAACATTCTTAGATAAGAACTTCCCTTGTTACCTTTCTGATATTCAATTCCATGAGAATGTTTATAAGAAGGCTTAGTTAATCAATATGCAAAAACAAAATCTATTTCTATATACCCCAATAAATACAAAACATAACTAAAGATACATATAATTATATAAATACTTTATATATACTTTTTACAGTGAACAAAAACTATAATGGATTTTGGAATAAATTTAATAAAGAAATTGCAGGAGTTCTGTAGAGACAATTAGAAAATTCTATTGAAAGACATTAAAAACATAAAGCATTAAAAAGAAAGCCATTTAATGTTTATGGCTAGGAAGATCTATTATTAAAAATGTAGCGATTCTCCACAAATTGGTCTATAAATTCAGTGCATTTCCAATCAAAGTCCCAAGTTTATTCTAAAATTTATATGGTAGAGGTCAAACACCAGATATAGCCAGATGTTTCTGAAGACTGAAATTAAGGCAAGGAGATTGTGTAAAAACTATAATAATTAAGTTATAAAGTTATAAAGCTATTGTAATTAAGACAACGTGGTATTGGCATAGAATTAAACACATTGACCAATGAAATAGAAAAGAGTTCAGAAACTAACATTTATAAACAATTGACATATGACAGAGAGCATTGAGATTGTGAGGGAAAGAACCATTACATGAATGGTCCTGAGACCACTGATTATATACATAGGAAAAAAGAGAAATCGGATTTTACTTCACAGCATATGAAAAGTTAATTCCAGGGTGAATGAAGGATTTAATTGAGAGGTAAAATTAGAAGCTTGGTAGGAGAATATCCATCTCAGGTTCAAGAATTATGTCTTAAACAGGGCAGAAACAGTACTAACCCTAAAAGAAATATTGCTAAAGTTGATCTCTCAAAAATGAACAACTTTTATAAAGCAAATAAAAAGAAGGCAGATTGCCGGCAGAGTTGGGTGTTTGTATATTATGCTTTATCAAATACATATATATTATCAAAGTTCTTTTGTCTGAACCAAATATTAAAATGAAGTAAGGAAAGAGAGAACAACCTAAAGTCACAATGGCATTCCCTTTACATCTGTCATCAGCTAAGTCAGGAACCTGCATCTCTCTAAGTTTTCTGAAATGTGAAATGGAAATACTTGTGGAGGGCCCTCACAGATGCATTTAGACATTGTATGTTCAGGAAAATGGAATTGAAATGGTTTAGTAAGAGTCATGGGCCCAATCCTTGAAATAGACATTGGTTGAGTTTTCTATAGTATGTAATTACAACACAATAAGACTCAAAAGCATTTCAATAAAGTGTGGGTGGAAGAGGAGCATGCTGCTTCAAGGGCTTCATTAGCTTTCTGCCGACTGGAGCTCTCCAGGCCATTGGGAGGAACCCTGTTTACCTTGGTTCAGAATCAATTTTAACCATCACTGAGGACTGGCGGGTCAGAGTGCAGCATGATGTCCTTGGGAATATACCAGGCAGGGAAAGAAAAGATAAAAATGCTTTTCTAAAAGCTCAGACATGGGCTCAAATTTTGTTTACCAGTTGTTTCCAGAACAATACGCTGTAGTGCCAATCACTGATGAAATCGTAGGATTGTACTTCGATTCCTGCTTTAGTTTCTTAAAGAAGTTTCTGGTAAATTAGAGTGATGGCATTGTCCCAGGTTAGTGTTACTCTGTCAGCTAAAGATAATTTCTGTGTGTACTGTGGCCTGAAGCCTTGGGAATATTTAATAAGGGGAAAGAGACAGCAAAACAGAAAGAAGTATCATAAAAACAAATGAACAACAAACCAAAAAACAAAACATTGCCCCTTATGGTAAGGATGCTAAGCAAGAAGCATTTATCCTTAAAGGACACATAGATAACTTCTCCTTTCTTTCCTGAAAATACCAGGACATGTGACTCTGATTGGAGCAGAAGAGGTTCCTCTAGCCTTTGAGGTCACATTGATGACATTGAGTCTTGCTATTAATGAAACTCAGTGAATTTTTCTTAATTTTTATTTCAGTTGCTAATAAGCATTCATGAGCTATAACCTTTCCCTCTCCTAGATTGCATTGCTTCAAAAAAGCCTTAGAATCAACCCTTCTAGAAAATAAGGGTAAGTGTTAAGTAATGATAATAATTCTACAGTGTGTCACACTAGTGGTTGATAATGTGCTACCCTACACTTTCTCTCATTATCCTTGAACCAGCTCTTCGAAGATATTAAGATAGACATTATAATGCTCATCATTCCTCTGGGAAAATGAGGTTTATAGTTGTTAATGTATTTGCTTACAATTGCAAGGCTATTTAGTGGCAGGAATCAATACTCCTCACTCCAGCGTCAATGCTTTTCCATTCCACCATTAATAAGTGATATTGATTAATAATAATATCAACATTTTCCTGGCTGTTAAAAATATAGAGAAAAGTAAGACACAAGCCTGTCCTCTGACAGCATATAATCTATTATGGGCAGGGGGAATAGTGAGACAGTTAGATGAATATATAAGACTTAATGTGTCAATGAAAGTAGATAAGTGTCAAACAAGGGGCAGAGGCAGTAAGTGCTCTCTATGGGTATGTACCTCATCTTAGGACGTGGGCATGGGAGTGGCAGATGGAGAATTAGGAGGGGTAATTACTGTGGGAAGATGAATGGATTCCTCCTAGCAGAAAGGAAGAAGATCAAAGTGCAGTGGAATCTTCAAACCGTGAATCTAAGCCAAGTCTTAGTCCCAGGACTGACACCACGTACTTGACAGTTGAACAAACTTTGGAACCTATTGAAAAGAAAGTTGTAGGAATTTGTAAAGTCTCAGGACAGGAGCTTGGAAATTAAGCAGGGCACAGTTCTCCACACTTATGTTCAGATATTCGGGTGTGAGGGGAGACCCAGAGAGGCCTCTTAAAGGGTTGAGTGTGGAAGGGATGCAGCTGAATAAAGGCATATGGGAGTGAGGCTCATGGCTGCTCAGGGGCTACGCAGCGTGGCTGCAGGTTGGCCACCAGCTGACTTTGGGTAGTCACTTAACCTCTCTGTGCTTCAAATTCGTATTTATAAAATAATAGTATCTTTCTCATGGGGTTTTATCAGGATTCAAGGAGTAGATGCCAAGTGCTTAGACCACGCTTATTGGCACACAGTGAGAACTGAACAGATGTTAGCTTTTATTGTTATTCTGTGGTTATTCCTGGAGTTTACATCATGACCTAACCTATGAGATTTTGTTGGTGCTCAGAGTAACAGTATTTTAAGAAGTTTCATCACCAAAACTAGAGCTTAGTAATTAAAGAGAATGAATGAACACTTCTACCTTCCTGTAAATGTTAGTAAGTCTGTAAAATGTTGATTCTGCGAGGTATTACTTTGGAGACTGGTCCTATTTGCACTTGCAAAGTCACTGAATCATTATGTCAGAACTGCAACAGCATTTAAGACCCAGGGCAGAGCTTTTCAAATTGCCTTCTGTGGGTCTTTCCAAGGAGGTGACTAAGAAGTTGCCTTGAAGGAAGGAAGAAGGTGTGGCCTCTGGGACATCCTTAGAGTTCTTCCAAAGCAGATGCACTATGTTCTGTTTTAGAATTGAAGTGTCATATATTATTTTATTTAATAAGGTTACCACTTTTAAAAATGGTTAGAGTACCATTGATTTGGTCCAGACTCCTTGTTCACAGATGAAGAAGTGGAATTCCTAAAAGGTTAAGTGATTTGCCTAAGGTTGTACAGCCAGTTCCTGATGGAGCTGTGCCAAAAACACATGTTCACTCCTTCTGGTCCAGTGCTCTTTACCAGCTACATAACACTGCCTGTTGCTGCACAACGCAAAATGGCTGCCTTTTTCAGACTTTAGCATAGTCAAAAGAAAAATTTACAAGTAAATCAGCACTGATGTGCAAGAGCTACACCAAACAACCCCAATAAAGAAGACATATCCGCTCCCCCTACCACGTTGGAAACAGCTCTCAGTGTCAGTTGCCCTTCTTCGAATTAATATGTTTGTTTTAGATCCGTGTTTTCATTTGACTAAAACTTTGATTGAGATGTATGAAATGAAGTTAGAAAGGAGAAATTATATGGTGAACTCAAAGCAAAGAATGTCCATAATAAAAGAAGACGAGATTTTTAAAATGAAGGAAACGAATGAATGCTGCAAGAGCTGTAAACATTAAAGAAAGATATATTCAGTAAAACAGGATTGTTTCAAATGTGGGCTAAGAGGTCCTGCCATCTTCTGTTGACTATTCATGGCCGTATTTGTGAACTGGCTTCCAGGGAAAGCCGTTATTCTCTTGATGGTTTTAGGTCTAACGTTAGCATGAAAAGGCTGGAGATTCTAAGAGGAAGGCAGCATTCTAGCCACTTCTAGTTCAAGTTTCTCGGATTCTTTGGCACAAGGCTTTGCATGTATCAGTCTTCCTTACTGGGTCTCAAAGCCAGGATACTTTCTCCTAGCTTTAAAACCAACCATTAAAGTAACTACCTTGAAAAATGAAATACATGATTAATGAAAAACACTTGAAAATTTTCTTTTCCAAAGATGGAGCCCGGGTTACCTCAAAATATCTTGTCACTAAGGCCTCAGTTCAGATGTCACCTCCTAGAGGACAAGCTAGCTGAAGCTGACCCTCTACCAACTTGCCTGCTGCTCCCTGCTTTATTTCCTCTAAAAGCATTTGTCACAATTGGAGATTATCTTACTTGTGTATTTCCTTTTCTTTATCTGCCTCTACCACTTAAATGGCAGCTCCAGGAAAGTAAGTACCTCGACTAACTTGCAAAGAGCTTGGGATCTAATAAGAGCTTGATAAAATGTAATTGAATGAATGACTCTAGAATCCCTGTGAGAATTCCTGGGTCGTTAGTTTAGTTCTTAGAATTGCAACACCCAATATTGAATATGTGACATTTGTCTTAAAGGATAGTGAGTGGGTTAAGGTTTTCTGTAAAAGAAAGAAGGAAAGAAATGAGTTGCTTTTTCTTCAGACATTTCCATGGCCATAAACGATTGTGTTGCATTTTATTTTTGCACCACAAAACAAGATTTTGTGCTTCATTTTGTTTTGGGTTTTGTGTGCATGAGGACTTTTGCAATTGGAATGGCCAGATTAAGAAATAGGAATTTTATTTTCTTCCTGCTATAGAGACTTGAGAAGATAAACCCGCTGTGAGTCTGATCCTTGGAAAACACAAATCTTGACCATTCTTCTCTTAAGTTCTCCCAGGAATTCTCTTAAATTTGCAGTGGCCTCTCTTGGCCAGGGGATGGAGATCTGCCCTCCTGATGACAGCCTGAGGGCTTTGTTTCTGAGCTGCCTCTTCAGTCTCACCCAGGACCACTGTGCCTGAGATCACCGAGTTGTTCCAGAGTTCCAAAGTGTTGATCTTCTTTTAGAATCTCAAACTCATCAAGTGATTTTTTTGTTTCCAAAACATATATACATATATACAAAACATATATGCACTCTTCCCAAATCTTTTCCTGAGTAACTCCTAATTCTTTAGGTTTCAGATTAAGTGTCACCTCCTCAAAAAGGCCTCCTCTGACACCCACCTTTCCCCTGATCTAAGACAGTCCTCTTAGTATTGTCTCTCATAAGACCCTATACTCTTCCTTCTTGGCCTTCATTGCAATTACTAATTTTATTTCATTGTTTATTGTGTGTGCATATTTAATGCCCATGTACCTTACTAAATTCCACACTGCAGGAGGGCAATGTTTTTCTCATTGACACACCCTCAACATTTAACTCAGTGCCTAAAGCATAGTCGTTTCTGACTCAGGAAATATTCACTGAATGAATTCACTGAAGGAATGAATGAATGAAATTAATCTTTGAGTTCCTAGTGTCTACCACCGAACCTGGCATATATAATGGACTCAAAAAATAGTGCATAACTCAAATCAAGTTAATGCAGAAGGGAAGTGGGAATCATACACAGAGGAAACAATGATTGGTTTCTCAAAAAAACACATATAAACCACATTCTCTCCGTTTATTCATTTGCCTTCATTCCAGTTAACAGAATCTGCTCATCTATATACATGGAGGAAAAACTACATAATTGCTTTGTCTGTGTGATTCCAACACATGAAAATGAAAAGGGAATGGCTGAGGTATTCTTCTGGATGTTTTAAATACTTTATGTGGGCATCTTAAAAGATTGATCAACTCTCTTTTCTACTGGATATTTGAGTAGACACAACCATTAGAGAATTTTCTTCTAGGAACTGACTTTAGCCCTTAAACTGTATACACTGAACAAGCAAACTCAAGTGGATCATTATCTATAGAAGTGCAGAATTCCATCTCCCTTTGGCAAACCATTCAAACCCAGAAGTGGTTTTATACATTCTGACAGAAGCATCTGTAAGAACCAACTCTAACCTCCTTTCTGGACACTTTAGCACCCAAAAGTATATGAAAAGAGTGCATGTTAAAGCTTTTTCTGTTTATTAGAAAATATCTCTTGGCTCAAAAACTCTTGACTATCGGTCTACTGATACTGAGAAAAGTAAATAGCAAAGAGTTCCCAAGAGTCTTCCTCCTGTATGACAGATAGTTTAATAAAGATAATGGGACATTAGATGACTAAGTGTTTGACACTAATATACAGACACATCCTTCGGGTAGGCCACTCTAATGTTTCCTCTGTAATTTTCACGGCCATTTGCCATTTGCACCGGCGTGAACAAAGAGGGTCTGGATCCTTCCGGGTGAGTAATAGGTGTATCAGTTACCTGTACTCTGCTGCCAGGATTGGAGGGAGGCTCACGATGACTCTTGCACAGCTGAAGCCCACCCTTAGAGACAGCAATGAAGAGAGAGGATCGGGGATGAGAGTCCTCTTGGCCTTGTGTCGGGGCATGACTGAGGGGCATAAGTAGGGTCCATTCTGGAAGGGGGTGAGTATAAGTTAGATACATGTGGAGAGCCAGGTACCCTGTGGCGGCCATCGCAACACATCAGTAATCGGTGAGTTAATGCCTCAGTGAGGCAAGTCCCAGAAAGAGAGTGACTTTTCCTTGAGCTGAAAGTACTCTGAAGACATTGCCTGAGAGAAAGACTCACCCCTTTCATTGATTTAAATGATCACAGACCTCCTTGTGCTGAAAGAATCCTTTTGGCTTTTTTTCTCCTGTGCTTGAAAGTCCATTCACTGGGCGCCAGTGTTGATTGGCTTCTCTTGGTAGATTCCCTTACGTTTCAAAGAAAAACAGCAATGGCAAGAAAACTCAGTGTGGATTTAAGCTGAGAAAAGCGGAGAGCTGAAAATTTTCCTCCTGCAGTCGCACTTCCCAACTTCCTCAGCAAGGTCTGCTTGACTTGGAATGTGCCTTCTGAGACCTGTACATTTCTAAAATGCTACTAAATTGCTCCATGCAGTTATTTCCCCAACTCCCAAAGAAAATAGCACTGGCTTTCAGTCTCATAGCAACTCTTCTCAAGGTAATGGACCACAAGTCATCGCCACTTGAAATCCAGTCCTTCTAAATGAACCATACAACATGGTTTTTTATCTCCTTTTTCTCAGAATAACTCTAAGAAGATGATCTTCTGGCCATATTCTTAAAATTTCCTCTGTTGGTTTTTGTTTGATTCCATTTTTCTTTCTCTGCCTAAACACTATGCTTCCCAAGAGGAATGACATTTTTGCCAGTTATTATTATGAGTTTTTAGTTCATTTGCCTTGACATACAGCCTGCAAAAGTTAGAGTACCCTCACACTGAAGCGCAGACTTCGGCCCAGTGCCACGAGGTTTCCATGTCGACAGGTGCACAGAGGGGAGGTCGGGCCTGAGAGAGGTGTGCGCCCCTGCTCGTGAGTTCATTGAACCCATTCCTGCAGACTTCAGATTATTGCGTTTGTTCAGAATCGTCTTCAGAGGAAAAGACTTCACCACACATGGGAGGTATTTGAAGAATCAGGAACAAATGAGCCCTGGTAATTTTTCAAAACAGACCTTTTGTCAATTCTAAATCAGTCTTTTCATATTGTGTTTTGTTATAGTGACCGGAACCTTGGTCTCAGTGTTCTTAAGGTTCTACGTTTCAGTAATCTGGCTTCTTCCCTACTTCCGTGGATGCCATCCCTGAGAACGGCATCACCAGCAGTATCTTAAATTGGAAGCTCCCCCTCCAGGCTGATAGTCTCTGAAGCCCCTGCTTCCCCCAGCCCTTCTTCTCACTGGACCTCCTCTTCATCTCTGACACTTAATACTTCCTATTCTTTGTTTTTAAAAATTTTTTTTAAATTAAAGTATAGTCGGTTTACAATGTGTTAATTTCTAGTGTACGGCGTAGTGATTCAGTTATATATATATATATTCCTTTTCCTTTTCTTTTTCATTATAGGCTATTACAAGGTATGAATATAGTTCCCTGTGCTCTACAGTGGGACCTTGCTGTTTATCTATTTTAACAGTAGTTAGTATCTGCAAATCCTGAACTCCCAACTTGTCTCTCCACCCCTGCCCTTTCCCCCTGGTAACCACAAGTTTGTTTTCTGAGTCTGTGTGTCTGTTTCTGTTTTGAAAATACATTCGTTTGTCTCATTTTTTTCGATTACACATATTAATGCTTCCTATGCTCTGCTTACAGTTTTCTGATTTCATGTTCCTCCCGGTCCATCCTAAGCACCATAGTCAGTCACTGCAAAACTACCCTCTAAAATCCCTCAACTTTTCTCTGTGCCTAAAGAGTCAGTCTTTCTCCTCGGGCCACCTCCACCTGTCTCCTTTTATTGCTTCCATCCCTGGGCGGCTCATCACTTTTTCTACAGAAAAAGCCGGGTACCATCTTGATCTGGCCCCCAGACTTGGGCTTATCTTCTTGACTCCTCTAGCCTGTCATTTAGAGTCATTCTGTCTTCCATCACCCTCCTTTCTGGTTCTTTTTCATCACCCCCACCACTCCTCTTGTCGGCCTCATCTTCCTCTTAGGCTGGATTCCCCCAAGATGCTGTCTGTTTCTCTCCCTCTGCACTCACACATTTTCTCGGAAGCTCACAAAGCTGAATCTCCAGACGTAAAGTTTTTTTCTGCATTCCAGATCACTAAGATCTATTTGGGTATCCTGCAGGCATCTCAAACTTCTCCCCTACATATGAATCCCTGTTTTTCATTACCCTAGCACCTAGTTTTTTTCCCTTCTGCCACTAATTACAACTTTATTTAATTATTCCTTTTTCTCTTCTTTCCTTTCCTTTTCCACTTTCCTTTTCTCTCCTTTTCTTCTCTTTCCTTTCTTTTCTTCTCTTCTCTTTCTCTTCCCTTCTTTTCTTTTCCTTATCTGAGTCCCAGAGAGACTATAAGTTCCTTTGGAGGCAGGCATATCCCTGTCTACTCACCATTACTTTCTTATCACCAAATGTGGGCACATAGTTGGTGCTCAGTAAGTTTGTTGACTATAGAACAATGTACACAGCAGGAGTGAGCAAAGCATGACCCACAGGCCAAATAAAGTTTGCTACTATTTTTGTAAATAAATTTTTATTGAAACACAGTCATGCTCATTGGTTCCATATTGTCTAAAGTTGCTTAAACCATAAAATGTCAGAATTGAGTAGATGCAACAGAGACTGTATGGTCCATAAAGCCTAGAAAATTTGCCCCTGGTCTTATATAGAAAAAAAAATTGCTGATTACTGGTGTAAAGGATGGTCTCAGAGCACAGATGCAGAGGGGATAAAGAATGGTGGGCTGTCAAGGAACGCTTCCTGGAGGAGGAGATACCTATCTGCACCTTGAAAGATGAGAAAGAGCTATTCAAGAGCAGGATAGGGTGGGATGGAGGTGATTATCTTAACAGACATCAATCACGAGTAAGTGCGATGGACAATCTGCATTTTGCAGCATAAATTACAAGGTAGTCAGTAAGAAATGGGCTTGAGAAGACTGGGCAAGGGCCAGAGATCCAAGGGCATTCTTGAGCCTTTTCCAATCCCAGGGCCCCAACAACTTTTACCGTTTCCTCCTATGTCCTGAAGTCTCCCTCCTCAATCTACCTTCCCATACTTTCTGCTAATAATAGTCCTTCCCACTTACTAAGCAATTTGAGGTGACACTATTTCTAACACTAACTTCTCAAAATTTCTGTTTCAACACTATTTCTTTTCTTGTTCTTGAGTTAGAAGAAGGCATTCCTTCTCCTATGACGATATTGGGTCTGTTTTTGTCTGTATTCCATTTTTCTCCCCTTACCTCCCTCTGTCAGTCCCTCCTTTTGGTCCGTCCCTTTCCTTGCCTTTATCCTTTTGACCATCTAGCCTTCAGAGTCCTGGTCCCTCCTAGTCTGCCACTTCTCTGACCACTCCTCTTGTTGACTGGGTCCACTCTGGCTCCCAGAGATGCCAGAGATGCTGTTTCTCCCCAGCTGCCTCCCTCTGCCTCCTTCTTCCCTCTCTGTCTCTCTCTCCTCTGCCCTCTCTTTCAGTCTCCCCTTTTCTCTCTCTCTGCTTTCATGATGAGCTCACTGCCTTTCCTCACTGTTTTACCCATCCCCCTTCAGATATCTCCAAAATCTTTATTTCCAGACATTTTCATGCTCTGTTCGGGGAGTACAAATTGTTACTATCTTTTGGACAACATTTAGCAATATTTATTAAAATTCAAATGTTTATAGTCTTTGATCTGCTATTATTATGTGTAAGAATTTTTTGCATGTTTTTGCAAGTGTAGAAAGTATATGTGTGAGAATGAAAATTGTATACTGTTTGTTGTAGCCCAAAAGGGAAAATAATATAAATGCCCATCAATAGGGGAACACTCACATAAATACGAATACAGTGAAATATGGGGCACTTATTTAGAAGGTGAGGTGTGTTTTGACTTTCCAATTTGAAAAGATACTCACTATAGTCAGTGGGAAAAACTAGTTCAAACTCATATTTGGAATTCTGGCCTCTCCCTCAAGTTCCAGACCTACATTTTCAGTTTTCTGCTTGTCATCTCTATTTAGATGGTTCTATGAAATTCTAAATTTCATAATTTTAAGGGACCTTTTTTTTCTTCTACTGGCATAAGACAACCCCTCTGAATTTCTTTATTTCTGCTGAATTCCCCTATTTCTTTCATCACCTTTTCAGTTGCCCTGACGTACAATTCAGAAGTATCTTTAAATCCTTCCTTTCTTTGCCCAACACTGTGGATCATTCACCAAAGTCTGTTGATTGTTCCTTCACGAAAGGTTTCCAAAATATGCCTTATATCTGTCCTTACAGTCAGGGTCACTGTCTCATGCCTTCTCTTCCTTCCTCATGCCTGGAGCCTCTTCCCAGACCACTCACCTCTCTCCCTTACATTCCTGTGGACACTGATGCTAAATTAATCATAACAAAGCATTTACTTGATATTGTCACCCACTGATAAGCTTTTAATAACCTTTTCTTACATATTATTTCCTGAATCATCGCTTAAGCTTTTTATTAACCACTCTTCACACACTGACTAAGCTTTCTTTCCAAGTTTCTCTCTTTACAATTACCAAACTCTGGCAGTTGGATTGCTCACCACTACCTAAATATGCCTTATCTTCTCCCACCTCTTGACTTTGACCAATATCATTTAATGTGCCTGGAATGCCCTTCCTCCTACTCTGTCTACCCTTGAATACCTACATCAAATGCTACATATTCATCGACATCTTTCCTAATATACCAGTTGGAACTGAGTAGAATCTATAAAGCAATGTGCCATAGAGACACATTTTTTAAAACTATCTCTCTGATTGGTGGGTAGCCATGTCTCCAGAAGGTAAGCGTATCTTTGCATCCTAGGGTGTATTTGTGTGTCAGTGTGTCCAGAGTGACGTGGGACTGGGAGAAATCAGATCCACGCATCTATTCTGTGTCTTGGGGTACACGCTAATGGTTGTCACAGCTCTCCCTAAAACGTCAGCTGTTCAACACAGTGAAAGTTTATTTCTTACT
This sequence comes from Camelus dromedarius, assembly GCF_036321535.1. NCBI lineage: Eukaryota > Metazoa > Chordata > Mammalia > Artiodactyla > Camelidae > Camelus > Camelus dromedarius. The sequence goes on along the minus strand of NC_087441.1, from coordinate 12,975,662 downwards.
CAGGTCACTGCCCAATGTAGGCATCTTCCGTGGCAGGTGACCTTTCCTTCCAGGGACCCAGGATCCTTCCAGCCTCTGGTTCTGCCCTATCCTAGGTCCTGAGTGCTTTCCATTCAAGCAGTAGATGGTGAAAGGGACAGGGAAAGGTGTATCTGTTTCTTATCTGCTTCATCACAGAAGTGATGGAAACTCACTTTTCTTTAGCCAGAACCCAGTCACATGTCCACTCTGAACTGCAGGAGAGGGTGGGAAATGCTTGTGTATCTAGGAGGATACCCAGGAGGAAAAGGAAGCATGTTCTGATCAATACGGCAGCCTCTGTCACAGTCTTCACTTCTGGTTATGAAATATCTATCCTTCCATACATAGAATGCACACGGTCCCTCCCTGAGAGAAATCATCCAGAGCTGCCTCCAGCCACTGTGCCAGCCCCACCAGGTCCGTCCCACTCCGAGACTTCTCAGTGGGGTGCCGTCCTCTCCACCAAGCATGGATGTGGCTCCTCCTGGTCTGGCAACTTCAGCCCACAATTACACTCACTATCCCTGTAGTGGAATAAGGGCAAAGTAATGGCCACAAAAACTCTAATTGAGAAACAAGGAAGTGGGAATAGCCAGTATCACTCATTGAACAGTAATCAGTATCGAAGCTGCAAAAAACAAAGAGTTTCATTTCAGATCTTAAGAGCACAATTCAGAAGACACAGCTTTGGGTAAAACCGAGAGAGTGTCCTGGGGAAGAGAAGGAGACGGGGGTTTATGAAGGCAAAAGCCAAGATGCTGTTCTCTGACACAAGAAAATACGTATTTGTTCTGAAGGGACAGACTGGCACAAGTTGTTTTAGGGCAAGGGTCTGATAAATGGCAGATGTTGTAGGTAGCTTCCGTAGGACAATACGTGGTCTAAAGGTCAGATCCCATCTGGGCTGAGGCATGCATAAGTCACACTTCTTCAGTGGCCTCCCGCTGCATTTTACAGAGCTCTCTTAGCAATACCGACTCCAAGAAGCTTCTATTCTGAGGGCCCTGAAAGGTCTTTAGTTAGTTCCTAAATTTACTCTCTAGAAAAAAGAACTTCCCATCCTTCACCTTCTGGAAGGTTCTTTCTTTCCGTTTTTCTTGTTGGCGACGTCTGAAGTGAGCATGGAGAAGCGTGTCCTTTTGGTGAGCTAAACGATGCTCACAGGCCTCTTCTCCATCTACTGTCTGAGTGAAGAGGACTTCAGGGACTTACGCAGGGCAGGGCTGGAGGCTGGAAGGATCCTGGATCCCTGAATGAGAAATTCTCTTACCAGGGAAGATGCCTGCATTGGACAGTGACCTGAGTAAGAGACAGACTTCCACTGTGTTGAACAGCTGACATATTAGGGTTGGAGGCCTGAACAATCAAAGGCTTTTGTTTTTCAGTTCAGGCTTATGATGTCTTTGGCAGTACCCCTGTCTCAAAAAAAAAAAAGAAAAAAAAGGAAAAATGAGTAGGCTTCTGTTCTATTTGCTTTTGTCAGTTCCGTCTGCTTGTAGCCACACCCAGAGTCTTTCCTCAACACAGTTCTCAAGTCTGCTGTTCTTACTGGCGTCTTTGTACTTCGGCCTCTCCCTCAAGATTTATTGGTGACTACCTCGAGGCTATTTGAAACAAGGGCTTGGAAGAGGAGGTAACGCCCCCTTGATGTCATCCTTTACCACCTGAGGTGCTCTGAACACCAAGCTACCTTGTAAATTGGGAAGGCTTAAAGGGCCTATCAAAACTTAGAACGCTCTTTGACTTCATCTCTTAATGTTTCATTGCCAAAGGCATTTGGCTTTTCCAAGCTTGTCAGATTATTTATCTTTGGGATTTCCCCTATTCCTTTCAGTTTCTGCCTGAGAACCATTCAGCTCTTGCCTCAGTTGACCTCTTCCTGGTAGAGGCAGCCTTAGTGTCTGCCACACACATCCCTCTAATTGGTTCTGTCCCCTTCCTCAGGTGAGTGGTCTGCTTTCCAAGTTATTCCAGACCATGGTTTTACCAGATAGTCTGCAGCGTTGTAACAGGGCTCTCTAGCTTGCTGTATCTGTTTCTGTTACTTGGCACTAAGGAGGTAAATTTTTTTATGTCAGTACCCCACATCCAGTACCCATTTCTTTATTGATACACATAGGCTAACTGTTATCTCAAACAACCGTATGTCAATGACTTACTTCTTCTTCAACTTACAGTCCCCTCTGGGTAACTGTGTATGTTCACTCAGGCACACAGGGTTTTAGTGATTGGTTCAAGGTCACATCATTGGCAAATAGTAGTATCTAGATTTAATCCCAAGCATTTGGACTCCAGAGTCTTAACCAGTTTCATCTCAAGTAATCAACTTTGAGATACAGTCATTCAAATTTCGCATCTTTCAAAATATATCTCTGACAGTTTCCCATCTTTGGCATTTTGCTCCACACATCAGAGAGTTGTGAATGCAAACCTCTCGATCATACAAACACTTACGGAATCACAGCATATCAGAGTATGTGCTGAGAGGTTTTGTAGCATCAAAGATACAGAAGCTCTTTAAATTCAACTAAACCTGACACTATTGACTTCAAATGGCATCTGAATTTATCACCTTTTTCTAACCATATTGTAAGTTCTTGCAGGACGGCTAAATTGAATGTCTTACGTTGATCTCCTGGGTTTTCCCTTCCCATCTATCAATGTCCATTTCTACAAAGAGAGCCTGTGGATAGCTTTACATTTTGTAAGATTAGTTTTGAAGATGCACAGGTTGCGCTTGGGTCTGCACATCCTCATGAGCTCTTTATTTCCCGTGTGGAGGACTAGGTACCTACGGGTTTCTAAAAAACTGGCACTTATTTCTGTAGAGGAGAAACTTCTATGAGCAAATGCTCTTTCAAATCCCATTCCTTCCCCCATTACTTTTAAGTGCAAATGGACTGCATTGGAAGAGGGTGAGGAGCAGAATGAGGTTTCCCCTCAAGACGATTCTGAGGTACTCTGAACACCAGACTGCTGCAATTCGTAGAGCTCATCGCTGCAGGCTGTCGTGTGTCACAGTGCAGGTCAGGGGCTGGTCTGCCTTGTAAACTATCCTGATCTATGCCTGAAGCTGTGTTTGTAAAAATAAATCTTCCTTTAATGAAAAAAATATGAAAATGAATATGTGTATGTATGTGCATGACTAGGACATGGTGCTGTATACAAGAAATTGACACATTGTAACTGACGGTACTTCAATAAAAAAAATAAGATAAATCTTGTTCTTCCATCCCTCTTGTGCCTCACAGCCTCAGGAGCTCCTCATGGATTTAGACTCATCTTGTTTTACTGTAGAAAGTTTACCTCCAGATTCTTAGTAATCACCCTGTTTCTGATGCCGTTGATTCATCTGTTCCCTCTGAAACTGAGTTAAATGCGCTGGTCTGATTGGCTCCTTGAAGTCAGTATAGAATATTCCAGCAAGGCTTTGAAAATGACGCCCTGACCCCAATGTGTAATGACCTCAGTAGACAGTAAAGGGTTCCTTTGTGTCACACAGGTGACAAACATCTATTAACCTTCGAAGTCCACATCAGTTTGTCCCTGATCTCAGGATGACAAATGATCTGTCTGTTAGCTCACGCAGCAAGCCTGTGCACCCTGCAGTAATGCTAGTGAGACACCCTCAGGTACCACGTGATCAGCCAGTCACTTCCGTGCAGGCAACATCCTAGTGACTTACTGAAAATATCATCAGGCCTCTCAAAGGACAAACTTTTTAGTTATTACACAAATAATGGCTGGCTGAAGTGTTTCGATCAAGAGACTTTTTCCCATTGAAAGGACCGTGAGTTCATTCTTAGGGAGATGTCAGCGTAAAGTTCATCCAGACTCTCATAGCACTGCTTAGAAAATTGCAGCTTTTCCGTATTGACTGTTCTCCCAGGAGCCCTCCAAGTTGAAACTCACACCAGCAAACATGAAGCACTTCTGTTTGCTGGGAAGGTAAGCCCCAGGGTCCTCCTCTGATAATGTCTGAATGATGTACACTTCACGTCTGCTCCCTCCACACCCTCTAAGGGAGAACATACAACCACACGTGCAGAGTGAGAACTGAATTGAGAGTCGTGGGTGTGCGCCACGGCTGCGGGCTTTGTCCACGGCCCCTCATGTGGGCTGAAGTGCCACCGTGGTGCGGTGGACAGGCAGTAATTGCTGCTTAGAAAAAGCAGGAGATCCAGTGAGAAGAGGCTGGGAATATACTCTTACCAGAAGAGTTAAGAACAGGCGCCTCGTGGGAAAATGTGAAAGACCGCTGAAAGGGGATGAGAAGAAAAGAGAATCGTTAAGACTCCACTTTCTCAGTTTCTGAACTGAACTTTTGCTCACAGCAGGTGAACGCAGGCTCCCTCCCACACTGAGATCTCCCTCCCGCCGGCGTGCAGTCTGTTAAGTAAACAAGAGACTTTATACTGAGAAAGGAACATTTCTCTATTTTGGCTATGAGTTGTTATTTTTAAAGCTTCATCCTCCAAACCTTTTCCCCTCTCCTTGTTTATTTTTTTCACTAGAAAGAAAATGGGCCACTTAAAAAAAATTCAACTACAGGACAGGAAAAGCTCATTTCTAGTTTAAGGCCACTTCGAGTATAGGGCTTACTTGTGCTTAAGGCCAACTGGCCCTTCGGTGTGAGCACCATCTCAACCCCCTGTTAAGCAATATAGCTTGTAATTTATTTTTTGAAATTTTTTCGCGGGGGAAGTAATTAGGCTGAGTTTTTAGAGGCGGTACTGGGGATTGAACCCAGGACCCTGTGTATACTAAGCATGCACTCTACCACCTGAGCTATACCTTTCCCCTCAATATAGCTTTTAAAGACTCCCCTCTGCTTAAGGACAGCTTTCGTGCACCTAGATTTCCACAAAACAAAATGCAGCGTGGCAACTGTTTTCCGGATACTTCAGGGAAAGAGGCCAACCCCTACCGTGACATCTATGGGTATATCTGTTTATCAATATATCTATAGCTGATACTTAAATTTGGCCCCTATGGTGTACCACACACCATTCTAAGCACTTTACATAAAAACTAATTTCTCTTTATCTGAGAATACTGTGTCAGTTGCTTCAACATTGATATGTTAAATTTTTTTTAATCTTAAAATTTTTTTACTGTGGTAAAATACACACAACATAAATCAACCATCCAAGCATCTTCAGTGGACAGTTCGGTGTTATTAAATACATTCATGGTGCTGCGCACCCCTCAGTCCATCCGTCTCCGACTCTTTTCATCTTGTAAAACTGAAACTATACCTATTACAGTCAGTTATCTTTTAAAGAGACTTAAACAATAATTTAAAAATCTTATCCATTTACCCATGTTGTCGCCATTTCTGGTACTTTTCATTCTATGTGAGGATCCCATTTTTCCATTTGGTTTCATTTTCCTTCTTTTTTTTCATTTTTCATTTTTATTAGGTAAAATTAATATAATTTGACTGCACATATACAATACATATTTACAATACACTGCACATATTTTAAAAATTTACATATATGTACTGATCATTGTTTCTAAGAACAGTTTAGAGCTTTAGCTTTTTAAACTTACATAGTTATCAAAGGAATAAAGCCAACCAGAAAGCAAGAATCAACAAAATGCAGAATTCAGTCACAAAGCACAGTCACATGTGCTTACGCATATTCAAGAATCAGTCATCTAAGTTATAAATATTAAGTAGTTCATTTGTGTCCTTTTTTTTTTTTTATTAGATTCCCCTGATGCACTGTACCTGTCCTTCTTCTTATCTGTCTTGCCTCTGTTCTGGATTGCTTTATCAACAAGGCCCGTGGCTTTCTTCTCTGTACCCCAATATTACCACAAAGCCTGGTATATAATGGGCCCTCAGTAAATCTTTTTGAATGAATTATAGTAGAGCAAGAAAGGAAGACAAAGAAAATCTTATTGTTGGAATCCTTTCTTCTAGTTGGTAGGCGGTGTGGTTTGACTTAACAGATTTGAGTCCTAATTCCCTCATTAGGAAAATGGGAAGAATAATACTAACCTTAGAAAGCAGTTGGAGGAAGTCAATGAATTTATCAAAAGTGTATTTTAAGTCAGTGTGAAAAAAACATGGCTTATTCTATACATAGTGTTAAGAAAACTAACTAGCTACCAGAGAAAATACTAAGCTGAATCCCTGCCTCACATCTTACACCAAAGTAAATCTCAAATGATGATTGCACAACTCTGTAAATATACTAAAATCCATCAAATGTTACACTTTAAATGGGTGAATGATTCGATGTTATTATATTTCAATGAAGTTGTTTTAAAATGAGTAAATCCCATAAGATCAAAGATTTAAACATATAAACATGGAACTGTTATAGAAAGAAACATAAGATAGTTTTTTATATGTTACTGAAAGAATGACCTTTTCAAGCAAGACATACTGTTTTAAAGCCATAAATGAGAGTTTGTTACATTTGATTATATAATAATTGTCTTGCAGAAGAAAATTCTAGGAACAAAATCAAAATAAAAATATGACAGACAATGAGAAAAGAATTAAAAGCACAGAGAACAAAAGGCTAATTATCTGTAATACATAAAGAGCCCTTAAGAATCAATGTGAAAATGATCAACAACCCAACCAAAAATATGGGCAAAGGATGAAAGCAGGCAGTTCAGAGGGTTTCTGCCAATATAGTCTCCTACCAACAGTCTAATGGTACAAACTCTTTAGAAGCAATATTTGAACTTTTTGTCCAAATTGAAAATAGAGAAGTCCTGCCATTTAGCAATTCAGCTTCCAGGAATTTGTTCTATAGCTATCTATCTACACATGTGTCCAAAGACATGTAAGTACAGTCATTGCATGAAATGTTTGTAACAGCCAAATACTTGAAATCAAACTAAATGTCAACCAACAAAGAAGTGGTTAAAGAAATTATAGCATTTTGTGCTGGAGAGGCTGTGGAGACAAGGGGATCCTCCTACACTGCTGGTGGGAATGCAGTTTGGTGCAGCCACTGTGGAAAACAGTATGGAGATTCCTGAAAAGACTAGGAATAGACTTACTATAAGACCCAGGAATCCTGCTCCTGGGCATATATCTCCAGAAGGAACCCTACTTCAAAATGACACCTGCACCCCAATGTTCATAGCAGCACTATTTACAGTAGCCAAGACGTGGAAACAGCCTAAATGTCCATCAACAGATGACTGGATAAAGAAGAAGTGGTATATTTATACAATGGAATACTACTCAGCCATAAAAACTGGCAACATAACACCATTTGCAGCAACATGGATGTTCCTGGAGAATGTCATTCTAAGTGAAGTAAGCCAGAAAGAGAAAGAAAAATACCATATGAGATCGCTCATATGTGGAATCTAAAAACAAACAAACAAAGCATAAATACAAAACAGAAATAGACTCATAGACATAGAATACAAACTTGTGGTTGGCAAGGGGGCGGAGGGTGGGAAGGGACAGATGGAATTTCAAAATTGTAGAATAGATAAACAAGATTATACTGTATAGCACAGGGAAATATATATAAGATCTTATGGTAGCTCACAGAGAAAAAAAGTGACAATGAATATGTTCATGTATAACTGAAAAATTGTGCTCTACACTGGAATTTGACACAACATTGTAAAATGATTATAAATCAATAAAAAAATGTTAAAAAAAAAGAAATTACAGCATTTTGTTCAGTGACAACCTATGCAGCTGTTAAGAATAGTTGATGAAGAACTCCAAAATACAACAATTAAAAACCAAACAAAACAGGGTGCTGGACAATGTGTTTGGTGTTCATGTTTTATATTTTTATATATTTCACACATATATGCTTGCATGTGCATGAAATATTTTAGCTTCTTCCTGTGTCCCTCAAAGCCATCATGCCCCAAATTCACCTCATGAATAACAAGATAAACGAATTCCTTTCACATATGTTATCTCTGCATTTAATTTCTGCACCAACCCTATGGAAAACATACTAATACTTTGCTTTTTAAAATATTTAAAATATTTGAACCTTTGAGTTTGCTTATTTAATTGTTGCAACTAATAATGTTAAATCCTTGATGCCAAGGCTCTGTTGTACAAGGTAAAGGCCTAAGCTTCTTATAACGAGGTAGGACATCCTTCATCACCTGACCTTTTCCTTCTTCCTCAGGTTTCTCTGTCTCCTTCTCTCTCTAACACACTGCTGCAAGTACTTCCATGTTACCCCAGCGTTTCATGTTGAGGACCTCTTCCAGTGATGCTTTCAACCCTCGGCTCAGCAAAATCCTGCATTTCCTTAAAGTGTCAGCTCAAATGCCTTCTACCTACTTAGTGAATCTTTACCTGTCATCCTAGGCAGCATCAATGGTTCCAGTACAACTACAGCTCATAGTTTTCATAGTTTTCTTCTGTATTTCAAAAGCACTTTAAATAATTAAAAAGTCTATTAAAACTGATTATACTATTTCAAGACCATGAGCACGTTGCAAACAGAGGCCCTATTTTAATTCTCATTACTACCACAATGTCTGGAATATAGTAGCAGATCCGTAAATATTTATTAGAAAAATTATTTACCTGAATCTGAATCATTTTTATAGGTTGATGAACTTCATACTTAATGTGGCAGATTTTGGGGACTGAATAATACATCTCTTCTAAGAATTTGAAAATGTTTCATTGATGGAAATTTTTTTTTCATCTTACCTTCCAGAATTCAAATGAATGTTCATACTCCTTGAAGAGAATGGCTGTGGGGTTTTGGTTTTTTTGGGGGTGCGGGGTGGAATGCAGATTTGGAGACAGTAGATTTTTGAGAATGTGAACCTTATCGCGTGTTCAGAAGCTTTTCTGTTCTTTAATACTTTTTTTCCCGTGTTTTCATAGGAACCAGGGAAAATGTGTCGAGGGCATGGTGGAGATCTTTGACATGTTGCTGGCCACATCGTCTCGGTTCCGCATGATGAATCTCCAGGGAGAGGAGTTTGTGTGCCTCAAATCCATCATTTTGCTTAATTCTGGTGAGTTGATAACATGGGAAAATTTAATACCGGGTTACTGGAAGAAATATTTATTCATGTTTTCAACCAGATACAAGCTACCTACTACAAAGGCATAATCACAAATGGAAAAAAACAACTAACACCGCTTTAAAATAAAATAAAATAATAAAATAGAGTAACTATCATCTTCATAGATTACTTATGGAGGTGGGACCATGCCAGTCAATTATGATGAATGAAAAACAAAAATTGAATATTGAGTCAAATGGCGTTTTGTTGAAATATTTGCGCCCTTTCACAGATATTAGGGATTTTTTTTATTAAATCGGTGCAGGGATGTGGACATCTGTTAGTTATATTTGTCAGAAAGTAGGCAGAATTAGTGACCCTGTTAAGAAATTGTGATCAATTCCAAGCTCTAGATCATAAGGAAGGAAGCTCATTTGAGACAGACCGTGTTTCTGGTCAAAACTGATTAGCCGAAAATTATAATTGACTCAGAGATGGAAACACCTAGTTCTAAAAATGAGAAACGTGGAATTCGGTACTTTGGTCCAGCTAAAAGAGCAGTTTTTGTTTGATACATAGTTTCTAATTCAATGGTTCCCTCCTATTTATTCGTTTGAGAAAACTTAGCTGAGTGTGGCATCTGGGCTTTCTTTCTTTTTTTTTTTTTTGTAGTGAGCTTGGCTGTTGTATAATGAGTCACTCCAGGTCACCCAGATGGAAACTATGGCTCAGCCTGAATTAGCACCTGACTCGTCCCAGCCTCAGTGTTTGCATCTAAGCACTAGATCTCCAGTCTGGTGGCACCTGAAGCTTAGCAACTGGGTATCACCTGCACAGTCAATCCCCTTAACCTGGAACTTAACCCCCCACCCCCAGGCCTGTCTCATGCCTGAGACCTCATTCTCACCTAGAAATCAGAGCTGTTTTGAAGCCCTAGGTCTGATTTAGATTTAGTTTCTGACACTATTAGCTACGGTCAGTCCCAGATTTCCCAATAGCTGAACTACGGTTTGTGTCAATCATATATGGAGAGAATCAGCACTTTCTTGTCTTTCGAGATGTGTTGTTTCTTCCTGATGAATAGCCAGTCCCTTCCCAGCTCCCCTAACAATTTTCCACTTCTCCTCCGCTTACCAATGCTAGTAACCTATATTGCTTAACAGTTATCCTAGTAATCATTCTCATTTATCCACTGATAAATGGAAATCTGTACTATTACACTAGGCAAGGACTGAATTACAGAATGAAGTTGCATGAGAAATAAAGTGGTCTCTACTCAGGAAGTGATTACCACTCCATTCAAGTTTCTGGTTCCACTCATGTTCATTGTGCTTTTCATTTTAGCCATTTGTCCCGTACGGTGAAGGGTCCAGATCCCACAATGGCTCTTTATTGGATGAGAGTTCTGGGAGCTGTGCCACTCGGCTACACAGTGCCAGGTTCCGAACCTGCTCCTTCTTCGGTGGAGGGCTGGCACACGTGACGGCTGTCGTGTTAATTTCAGAGGAAGCAGGCCCATCAAGTGCTGGGACTTTTTTCCTCCTTCTACCAGGAAATAATATCCCAGACAGGAAGTGAAATTAGCTGGAGTTATAGAATCAGCCAGAGTAGAGGCTCTGATCTTGGTAATCAAAAAAGTTCTCTTCAGATCTGTATAGCTTTTTCCTGAGTTACTGGTCTGTTCCTACGACGGGGTGGGTTTTTTTTCATATTATATAACAAAAAAGGCAAGAATTTTTGCCATCAAAATATTGGATTTATAGACCTAGGTTTTTTTTTTTTTTAAAAATCCCAGAGGAAAAAACTTTCAGCCCTCACAAGAAAGTCTTTTATTAAAGCCTGGCACCAGCATCTCAAAACAGTATTTCCCACCACAGATTTGGATCTCCACCTGACGCCTCCTGACACCGGGTAAACTCTCCTGCTCTGTCCTTCTCTTTTCGCCCCTTTCTCAGGCTCTTCTGTGAGCTTCCCTGCCCTGGGAGGGATGGAACTCTGTCCTGGAAATACAGGGCACTGTCTGCTGACATGGCTTACAGTTGTCTTTTTCCTAAGATACTGGCCGCTGGTCTTTTCTCTCAAGGACGGTACTGCTGGCTTATGAGCTGTAACAGAAAAGTGAAATCACTCTCTCCACTCCAAAAGTGAGCTCTGTTTTGGAAAAGCAGGTCTGCCTCTGAGCACAGCTTCGGGCGTCTCATGTTGTTCCTGAGACACACAATCAGAAAGGACATGACTCTGGAACACAGTGGTGTGGTCCTCAGAGCTTTTTTCAGGATCAAAAAGTGATCAGTCCTATGAGGGCTACCACAGTCAACACCTTTCTCCCACAGCTGGAGGTGTGGGCTTTTCCAAACACCCAACTGATCCATGGCTCTGATCAGGGGCAACCCTTCACCCGTCATGAGACAAGTTTCAGAGTGACTCCAATTCCAGGAATCTCCAACAGAAGCCAAGTCAGAAATGATTCAGGAAATCTGAGCTAGAAGATACTTCTCTGATCCCTGGGCAGCAAGACCTCAGCGTACAGAAGAACTTTGGATTTCGTGTTGAGCCCCCATCACCGAAGTCTGAGAAGGGGGTGCTTACATCGGCCTTGACTTTGGGGCAGAGGCACAAGGGGCACTGGAAGGTTGAAGTGAGCACCTGCTAGGAATGTCTTTCTGGAAGCCTTGAGAAGGTCTGCCAAATGCCAACTTTCCCCTAGGAAACCCTCTTCACAGCTCTTTGGGAGTGGGAGATATTCATCACGATTTCTGCAATCGAATAATTTATTACTTCGCTTGCAAAAGCCTCTAATCACCCACAGGACAGACACTGTTTGTTTTTCCACTCCCTACCAAAGGACAGAGGCGTTCCTGGTTAATCCAAAGATGCCTTCGCCAAATCAGTGCCAGCTTCAAGGCATTCTGAGAACTAGCTGGACAGCGTTCAAAGCAGGGCAAATGCGAACAGAGCAGATGAGCTCAGGGGAAAAGGCTGTGAGGCAGCCGCCGTGGGAGACGAGGATGGAGCTGGAGCAGCACAGGGGGACCTGGCAGAAGGCTCTGTCCCTGTTAATAATATTCCTTCTACCCAACATGACTTCAGTTCTTCTTTGTAAATCCAATATTTCGAATTCTTCAAGCCCAGTTCAGATCTCACCTCATTCAGGAAATCTTGCTACAACCCAAGCCCATCATGAGCTTTTCTCCTCTAGACTGTTTTAGTTCCTAAAGCCAGTACCTCAGCTGTAGCATTTGGTCAGTGGGTTGACTGATTTAATTCATTTATTCAATAATTTCCCTCATTTATTCAGTAACTTATCAGTTATGGAATTCCCACCATGAACTTTAAGCCAAATATATGGAATGAATGACATGGTTCTTTGGTCTTGTTTTTCTGTTTTTTACTGTAGCTTGGATTGTTTCTTTGTGCATGTATGTCTTCATTTCCCTATAAACTATTGTTTTTTTATTCCTCACAGTCTGTGAACTGTCAACAAATATTACACCATTCAGTCATTTAATAGACACTTACTTGCTAGAGATGACCAGGAGGACCTAGAAAGTTCCCATTTTTCCCATGCTGTTCCTACCACGAAAAACATGTCATCCTTTTTTGTGTACTTTAGATTTAGATAATGTCAAACTAGTAAAAGGGAAAATATAATGCTCATCTCCTCGGGTTATTGTGAGATGAAGGAGACATTGTGTGTAAAGGGTCCAGTGCACTTCATGGAACATAGTAGGTCCTCAATCAGTGACAGCTGTCATCACTCCTGAGACTCCCTGGCTTAAACGGAGTCAGTCAGCTCATGCCTTTTTTTCAATATAATTAAGTGCTTTTAGTAGAAAAGCCTCCCACCCACTAGGCTTAAAAAAATGTGCAAGGACATGAGGATCAGAATAACAGTTCTCCCGAGGCTGTGTTAACTGTGCCATTTAATTGTATTTAGAGAAATTTTAGAGCGAGAGTTACCTCGCAGAGAATAATTGATTGTCATTTGAACCTTAATTTTGACTGACCTTGATGGAAACTCTGCGGTGTCCTCATTCACCATTGGTTGACTCTGCTGCTTCTCATCCCCTTCCCCAAATACGTGATCCCCATAAAGCCCTCAGAATCCACTCCCATCCAGAACACTCCTCGTTTAGTGAGTGTTTTTCACAACCCAGAAAGATTCACGAGTCAAAGCTTAATATATATGAATCTACAGTCTCTAGTAAATGTGGAGTTTGACCTTCAAATTCAATTTAATAATTATTTCTACCCATTTTCGGAACTTCTTTCTGACCACAATTTTTTGTTTTGTTTTGTTTTGTTGTTTTTGGTGTGGGGGGGTAATTAGGCTTATTTGTTTTTTTATTTATTCTTACAGGCGGTGCTGGGGATTGAACCCAAGACCCTGTGCATGCTGGCCATACGCTCTACCATTTGAGCTATACCCTCCCCACCCCACACAATTCTTTACATTCCTCAATAATTCCGAAGCACCTCACACACTTCACTCTCGTGGTAACTTTATCCAGCTGGCTCCCTGGGGAGCCTGTCAGACCGCGAACTCAGGTCCTCTGCCCTCTGCATCACAGTGGAGCTTCGCTCCTCTCCTGGACCATGACCTAACTCCGGTTACTCCAACTCTGTGTCTGCTGGATCCCCGCGTTGCCTTTGGCAGGCCTGTTTGCTACGTCCGAAAGGTTGTGTCCTTGATTACCTGTTCATCCAAGACTGATCTCCAGGCAGCATTTCTCTTTCAGTTGATGGAGTAATAAAGAGGAGTAAAGAGCCAAAACCCAGAGGGACTTAGAAACCCGAGGCAGAAAGTAGAAAATGCCAGGAAGGAAGAATTATGGCAACATCTCTAAAGTGTGTATCCTGGTGTTATTTAAAGGAAAAAGGATATGGAATGTCATACAGGTGTTTATACGCCAGACACTATGGTCACAACAGTTCTGTGAGTGAGGTATTATATCCACTTGACACATGAGGCTCAAGGAAACAGCTTATCAAAGGGCATCCATCACCCCTTGTCCATATGGTGGATCTTGTCGCCTTGATGCCTTGATGAAACATCTGATGCTGAAGCTGACAACATCATTTGCTTTGTATGTGTTCACCAGAGGCCGCACTCTGGTCAGAGAAGCATTTATAATCATGATTTATTATAACAAGCTCTTCTTGCAAAGAATATTTCCTCTCTCGAGAGCTGAACCCTTTGCACTCTCTCTGTTAATTATTAGACACTTATTTAGAGCATTGATATTTTTCAGTTTAGAAGTAAGACAATGATTCAGAATCCCTATATTTAGATGAAAGAACAGTTAAAAAACATATTGACTGTGAGCATTAAGGATCATTAATTTTTTTTTAATCAAACAATTTATTTCGCATTCTCTATTCCTCTTTGGGCTCTATTTGATTCAAGTCTTGTCTAGTCAGTAAACCTCTAGGCAACATATCATTAATCTAATATACATATCATTGGTTATTCTGTATTAAAACATCATACATACTTCTTTCAGGAAAGATCATTTTTTTCATTCATTCAACAAATGTTTATTATGTATCAGCCAGGTACTATTAATGAACTAGAGAAAATAGTGAACAAAATTGAAATTCCCCTGCCTTCTTGATGTGCATTAGTTGGGATACAGGTTCTGCTGTCTTTTTTTTTTTTTTTTTTTTGAGATATCAGTAGTTTACTGGATAGGGATTCTGCTGTCTTTATTTATATACATGCAAATATATATATATTTATTAAGGTATAGTCAGTTTACAATGTTGTGTCAATTTCTGGTGTACATCACAATGCTTCAGTCATACAGGAACATACATATATTCATTTTCATATTCTTTTCCACCATAAGTTACTGCATATATTGAATATAGTTCCCTGTGCTATACAGTATAAACTTGTTGTTTATCTATTTTTTTATATATTAGTTAGTATCTGCAAATCTTGAACTCCCAGCTTAATCCAGTTGAAGGTTTCTGATGACAAGCCTTGGAGATCTCAGATAGACACATTGTCAGGTATGCCCACTGCTGTCACAGAGGAGATTTGATTGTATTGTCTCTTGAGTTTTTTGTAACGCCAAGCTTCCTCTCCAGGGAGCCTGCTGATTCTCGTAATTGTGAGATAAATGGCACTTCATAATTATTAAGTGGTTCATTGTCATCCCACTGATTGATGGATTCTGGAGTCAGTCAGCTCAACTCTCGGAGCCTTTCCTTGCTATTACCTTCTGGTATGGCCTTAAACAAGCCTCACGGCCTCCGTTAATTTTTTGACCATTTGGTGCACCATTGACTTTGTCTTAGAAAGGCCGGGCATTCAAGGGAAGCAACTCTGTCATTTACTTAGGGGGCAATGGATGCCCTTTGATATGCTGCTTCCCTGAGCCTCATGTGTCAAATGGGAATAATAATACTCACAGAATTGTCGTGACTATTGGAAGAAAGACCCTATAATAGGTACCCAAGTGTCAGTTTTCTTTAGCCACACTCTCCAAATACAAAAACTCCGACTATGTCTCCGTGAAAGAAATTTTCCTGTTCTCCTCCACTGATGATAAATAACTTCCTCCCTGGAAATTCTGTGGTGGGGTTTCACCCCTTACCTTTGGGGTTCAAAAAATTGCATTCTCACAACAAAGATGTCCTTCTTGTGAGTGGAATGTTCTCAGGGCCCAGACGGGGTGGACTGGGTCGTGTGTCTTCTGGCAGAGACCTCTTGGAGCGTCTAAGGAACTGGGGAAACCAACCAACTGCCTGTAGCCAGGAGAAGACATGGACATGGATAAAAGCACAGAATTTTAAAAGGCCAAGGACCTTGGAGAAGCTCCCTGTAATTCTCAGAAGTGTGGGGAACCTAGTTTGAAAACTACTGCTCTCGGGGCTGAAATGTCAGCTAAATGAAATCGGTTCTCTAGGATGTTATAAAACTAACCAGTCTGCAAGCTCTTTCGGGGTGGGCAGGACTTGGCTGGAGTTAGAAGAAAGGCAAGTGGGAAAGTTCTGGCTTCACCATTCAGCTGACAGTGAGGGTCTCATCCAGCCACTGGACCTCTTTTCATGTTTCCTCAACGGTAAAACAAATAATAAGTCCAAACAGTCCTGTTAACCCTGCAGGTTGGCTGTGACATGCAAGATAGCTGAAAAGCGTAAGCTAATATCATCATGACTATTATAATCTCCTGTTTTTTTAGAGGGAAAATATTATGGGACCTAATGTCCTACTGAGATTTTGGTGTCGGGATCTCCCTGTTCTAATCAAAGGATGAGAATTACACTCGGGCCCTGTAGTTGGAAGGCTCTCTCCGCCCTCATGCCTGGCACACTGAATCATAAATCTAGAAGTGTGTTGACACTTGAACTGAAGAAAACCATGAGACAGCAGCAACAGAATCCCACTGAATCCTTGAGCTCAGAGGTAAAGTAACATATCGTTCTTTGATGGGATTTTCTTTCCCTACGTGCTGGTCTTTGACCAAGTAAAAGCCATAACGGAATATGTATGCTTCCTGAAACATTTAGATGGAATGTCAGATGGTAAAGTCTTCAGTCTAAACCAAACATCCCTGAACTTCACTGGAAGACCTGCCTCTGGGCTTAGCCTTTCACACGTGGGCCTGTGGCTATGTCCGATGGCTTCTCTTGGGTTCAAAGATGGAAAACAGCCTCCCTGCCTCTCCCATGGGGCCCTTGCCTGAGCAGCGGTTCAGCCTCAGCCTCCTCCTTGAGCACCTTCCCCCCGAGGGTGTGTGGATGCTTCTGTGTGCTGAGGTCCATTGATTCAATGGAGGGTGCCTTGGGTCTATTCTCTCTGAGTTTTCACTTTATATCTACTTTTTAGGTTTTGTCTTTCTTCTGTAAGACAGAAGTACCCTCATTGAACTGAGCTTATGAATTCAAGGATTTATAAGCTACTCTGTGTATCTTAACCACTGTTTATTGAGGATTTACAACTTTTCCAGGCATTGCATTAAGCGCTGGGGATAAAAAGTTGCCTCTAGTTTTTTTGTCTCGTCTGTAAAATCGGACACAGTACTAGTTCTTACATCCTGGTTTACACAAAGTGAGGCATGCGGACTACTGCCTGGACCCTAGGGACTGCTCCAGTAAGGTGACCCCGTGGTCAAACCATTAATCATAATAGGAGCAGGGATTAGCAAGGCAGTTCCTACCTCTAGGACCTCGTGGTTTGAAGCTAAAGGCAGATATAAAAAGATAGTTTTTTAAAAAAAATAAAGTTGTGATTACAAAAAAAAATACTATGTTAAATTTAGATAATTTAAGACTACAACATACATTATTAAGGAAGTAACTTGAGGTTAACCAACCACATGGAAGAGCAAGGGACGCTGGTTCCGAGTTCAAATCCCCTTTCAGCTACTTGTTAGTAGTATGACTTTGGGCAAGTTACTTAGACCCTTTGTGTTCCTGTTTTCCTGATCCAGGAAATGGTGAGCATACAAGTGCCTACCTGTTAATACAAGTTAGCTTTTCCAGTAAAATGCCTTTAGGCTTTAGGCTAACACTTCATTTGTGTTAGGAACGATTTTCCTTTCATACTGTATGTGGATATATCCATCTTTATATTTATGCATTTTAGTTAGGATGATACACGTGTACTTTCTTTAAAAATAAGATTTTAAAATGGCTTCTGTAATCATGTATGAAGATATAACACCATTTATTTGACAAACCTGATCCTGTTAAACATAAATGATTTCCCTTTTTTTGTTATTATTAATAACACTTGTTTCGCATACTTGTAGTAGTCCTTTGCCCACTTTTGATTATTACTTTGGATATGTTTCTCGAAGTGGGTTTGCTGGGTGAAAGGGTATAAATTTCATTACGTCTCTTGATACATATCGGCTACTGCTCCAGAGAGTTTTCTCCACTTCCACGTAAGTGTAACGTGTCATGCCACGTGGAAGACAGAGGCAGAGACAGCAGACAGCGTCCTCCTGCCTAGCTATTACCCTCCGCTTTGAAAAACCCCCAGTCAGGAACTTCTACACAAGACATATAAAAACATCATATTACAGACGTCCCAAGCTCACTCTTTTTGCAGCAAATTATCATTTCAGAGAATATGTTTTATTTCATTACCTATTACCTATGTAGGTGCTTGTTATATAGGTCCTTGTTAAGTTTTATGACTTGCACAGACCCTGTGCTGGTGAACTGCTCTTATTCCAAGCAGTCAGGATGCACAAAGGGTTGGCATTTGGTGTCTTACCTTCTGCCTTTGGTCTCTTTACCACAGTTTTTAATAAGGGATATTCACAAAAAGAAGGACAAGACGTTGAATGGCCAGAAATGAAGCTCCTTTTAAAATCTCATCTCAGGAAGGACAGCCTGGCTTCTCCAGTGATTTCGTTTGCTCTGGGGTCGGGGGCTTTGTGTGATTGAGATGACCTGTCCTAGTCAATAATGAGCTTGGAAGGGCAGCTTTGCATGTGACCTCACGACAGCTCTAGCAGTGCCCTTCTCTCGTGATCCGAAGCTGCTGGTTCAAAAAGAGCCATGTCTGAACTCGTGGATCCCAAGGATCAGGTACAGTCTAGTCTCCAGATTCTTGCAACTGGACACAGTCAGACTCTGGGCTCCGCGGTTCAGCTAGGAATTGTCGTCATCTCCAAGGATGGCTACGCACAACTACCAGGAGGGGGCACTGGCAGGAGCAGTGTGTTTACTCATTAACATTGGCGTCAACAGTAGTGATGAATTAAGCCCAGAATGTAAAATTCATTTTCATCTTGATAGTGAAACATCTGCCCTTAGTCTTGGTAGAGCAGATGTTACTCTCTGAGAGAGATAATAGAACCTTCACATTCAGTAAAAGCCAAACACTCAGCACCTTCTAGTAAGAACCTAATGCATCGCTTTCTTTGCTTTTTAACTTGCCAGTCTTTGGGGGACAATGTCTTGCCAGTCTTTGAAGCGGATCCTTTTTTGCGCTGAGATATGTAGCTCAGGTTGCTGATGACATGTCAGAGGAATTTCCAGCTAAGAAAATTATTCTCAGAAGCTTTAGTAACAAATGTGTCAGCTCCATTTTCTGCCAGAATGGCAAACCTTGAAGAGTCTCAGAAACGTGAACAGCCTTAGGGATGATGGCAATATTGTGAAAATACTAGTAAGTAACACCCCTGCAGAAAGCTCCGTCCTCCCTGGCACACCCACTCGCCAGCTCCGCTTCCCCCTCAGCAGTCCAGGCATTGACAAAGCCTGTGAAATAATAGAAATGAAAGGGACTTTGATTTTGTATTTTTATTAGCCTTTTCTTTCACCAGATTACGAAAGGCATATTCATGCCCAAGGCAGAGAACTTGGAAAACACGGAAAAACCACCAAGAAAAATAATTTCCCATGTAATCATAATTTCACTACACAAAAATAACCATTGCTAACATTTTGGTGAATGGTCCTAATTAAAGGGAATTTTAGAAGATGCCTGTGTCCACCAGCGCCACTTCCTTTCTCTACTCCATCTTGCACCTTGTTTGGAAAAGCTGGAGTGCTCCTAAGTCATTCCAGGAAAATTATTAGTTTTCTCAAATATCTTGGGAGGCGAGGCCGTTGGCAGTCATTCCTAGTTTCTCACAAACCTTAAAGTGAGGAAATTCTTTGTGTAGCCATTGAGCCCTGGGCCAGGAGTGAGGGGTATCTGGGTGCCAGTTCCAGCTCTGCCACTTATTTACCGACAGGGTGACCTTAGACAAGTCCAGCCTCGCTGTTCTGCCTGAAAACCCTCCTGGTAACAGCGTCTACTGGCCCCAGGTCCTTCACCTCTCGGAGCCTCTGCTTCCCAACACGAAAAATAATGAAAGTGAATCAGTAAGGGTTTTTTCTGTTTTGTTTTTATATTAAAAATTATTTGTTTGTTTGTTTATAGACTTCATTTTTTTAGAGCAGTTTTCGGTTTATAACAAAGCTAAGGGAAAGGTACAGAGATTGCCCACGTACCTCCTCCCCCAACGCACAGCCTCCCCCACTATCAAAATCCCGCACCAGAGAGGTACATTTGCTACAACTGATGAACTTAACGTTTACATACCGTTATCACTGGAAGTTCATAGCTTACACTAAGGATCACGTGTTGTACATTCTATGGGTTTTGAAAAACGTAAAATGACACGTATCCATGTGTGTGCACACTCTGTATGCTGTTTAGTGCATTTAGGACATTCTGCCCTGAAAACCCTCAGTGCTCTGCCAGTTCATCCTACCTTTCTCCCTGGCCCTTGAAAACCACTGATCTTTTTCACTGTCTTTTTAGTTTTATCTTTTCTAGAATGTCATGTAGTTAGAGTCATACATTACATAGTCTTTTCAAATTAGCTTCTTTCACTTACAATATGAATTTAAGATTCGTCCATGTCTTTTTTGAATTAATTTATTTACTATTGTATTATTTCTTTTTTTGGCAGGGGGAGGTAGTTAGGTTTTATTATTTACTTTTAGAGGAGGTACTGGGGACTGAACCCAGGACTTTGTGCATGCTAAGCATGCACTCTACCACTTGAGCTATACCCTCCCCCGCTTCCATGCCTTTTGATGGCTTGATAGCTAATTTCTTTTTAGCTCTGAATAAGATTCCACTGTCTGGATGTATCACAGTTTATTTATCCATTCACCTATTGTAGGACATCTTGCCTCCAAGTCTCAGCAGTTAGGAATAATGGTGCTTTACCATCTGTGTGCAGGTTTCTGTGTGAATGTAAGTGTTCAACTTATTTGGGTAAATACCAAGGAGCATGATTGTTGGCTTATATGGTAAGAGTATGTTTAATTTTGTAAAAATCTCCTAAACTGTCTTCCAAAGTGGCTGTACCATTTTTCATTTCTACTAGCAATGAGTTTTTGTAGCTCCACATCCTTGCCAACACTTGCTGTTATCAGTGTTCTAGATTTTGGCCATTCTAACAGGTGTGTGTTGAAATCTCACTGTTGCTCTAATTTGCAATTCTCTAACGATGTGTGATGTGAAGCATCTTTTCATATGCTTATTTTCCTTTTGTGTATCTTCTTTGGTAAGGTGTCTGTTCAGGTCCTTTGCCCATTTTTTAATTGGGTTGTTGGTTTTCTTATTGTTGAGTTTTAAGTGTTCTTTGTTTATTTGCATAAGAGTCCTTTATCAGATGTGTCCTTTGCAAATATTTTCCCCTAGTCTGTGGCTTGTCTTCTCATTTTCTTAAGATCAGTGGGTTTTAAACCTTCTGCTAGAGCCTCGTGTTTTAGAAGGAGCCTCTGGTCACCAGAGGATGGGGATGTGAGGCAGAGAGGGAGAAGCTGCGTGAACAGGCTCCAGTCTCCTCCCCACTCCAGCTTTAATCAGAGAAGTTTGACATCACCCCATTTATATGTGAGGCTTCCATATGAGGTTCACTTTTTTAAGGGGGCTTTCGGTTTTCAAAGTAGTTTGAAAACCACTGAACTTCAATCAAATCCCTAATTCGGGAATTCTCTGTCTCTTGTTTGCAATGTAATGTGTCCTTTCACAAGGCTATATTAAGGAGAAACAAGATAAACACAGCATGGTCATGTGACACTTTTTCAACACAATTTTCATCTACTGTAGCGCTCACTTGAAATGATGAAACTGAGATATGTAAAGAATAGGTATCATCTGCATGTCCACTTATCTCTCTGAAATAGTAATTTTGGACGCTAATTATCTTTTTCAAAATAATCAGTGAGAACTATCAGCCATTTCACCCTTTCATTTCTCTATCTAGGAAAAAGGGGAAAAAATATATCTGAATCTCTGTGGCTCTGGAGATAAACATGCAATCCTGAACCAAGAAGGTGTGGTCCTCACAGTGGCCAGTGCTGATCCCCACAGCGCATTTAAACAGTGCTGTTCAATTCAGGGTGAACGTGGGCGCCTCATCCAACTATATATTCTTAGATCATATGTAATTTTTCTGGGTTTGCAGTTAAGTCAGATGAATGTTTAATGATGTTTTATAAACATCTGTATTCACATTAACATTATTTATTAATTTGGCAGAGGAGGGACGGATGTCTTGTTCATTATTTTATTTATCTATCTATCGCCTATTCCATGGAGGATTTGAAATGGCTTACTAAATTTCAAGTAATACGAAAGGAGCAGAGCAGCAATGGACACAATCTGAAAAAAAGGGACAATAGTGTGAAGAAAAGAATAAATCCAGGAGTCAGATTAGCACACAGTAGTCCAGCTGTACAGCTCTTGGGGGTGGGCCATTAATTTGGTGCTAAATTTCCTTTGCTTGGCCAAAGCAAACAGAACACATTCCATTATAAGGTTTACAGGCTTTTAATAAAAAATAAAATAAAGTAGACAAGTTGTTCAACATAAAAACTCTCCTTTAAGCAAATCTCTACAAAATCTATTTCTCATAACCAGCATTTGATTAGGACTGCGAATTCACATGTTTTATTCTCTGATGAGAAATGAGAGTGCAGATATTTGGAGTGCCAGATAGTGGAAGAACCACATATTCTGATAATCTTAGGGATAATCTGAAGGATAACCTCATGGGCAAAGGCCTTCTGTGGAAACTATGAACCATGCAGGGTGTCTGATAGGATGAGCTCAAGCCCTTACTGTTCTTCTGACGAGAGTGAGGGTCAGTTCGGGGCCAAGGCACTGAGAGGCAGTAGGTTCATAATGTAGAGCAGGAAGTATTCAAATGCTATTTCATCTCCTGATGGACCAGATCAGGAACTTAGTCTCCAATTTGCCTGTTCTGGGTCATTTTTGCTCCCTAAATTTCTGGCACAAATACCCAAGTGTGTTCTGCTTACTGCTGCTGGATAATAAATCGCCCCAAAACTTAATGACTCAAAAAAGAAAAGAAAAAGGTTTGTGTTCTGTTGCTCGTGGACTTGGTTAGGACACATGGATTATTTCCTCTCCGCCATGTCTGGGGCCTCAGATGGTGAGGTTTATCAACTGGGAGGAATTCGACAGTCATGGGCTAGAGACATCCCCGGGTGTCTTTATTCACAGGCTGGCAACTGATGCTGGCTGTTGGCTGGGACATCAGCTGGAGTTATCAACCAGGATGCTTATCTATGGTCTTTCCACGCAGTCTTGGCTTCCTCATAGCCTGGTGCACCTCTTAGAAGGTGGTGAGCGTCCCAGCTGACACGCAGCAGCTGCATGGCCTTGTATGACAACCCCTTAGAAGCCAGACGACATCAGTACGTCATAAAATACTTCTCTTGCATTAGGGTAGGACAGCAATAACAAATAGGCTCCAAATGTATACTGGCTCGAATACATGGAGGTGTATGTTCCTTGTTCACTTACCAGTGCGGGGTGCTTGAAGAGGTTAGTGTGAGAGCCTTCTTCCGTGGGTCAGTCGGGGACTCAGGCTGACCTGAGTTAAAAAATTAACTGGGTGGCTTCCATGGTCATCCGAAGAGTTATCTCCATCCTAACCAGCCCAGCCAGAAAGGGGAAAGCATCGAGGAGGACCACAACATGGCAAGGAACTGCAGGGAGAAGATATTCTCAAAGTAGTGTCAGCATCACAGTCAGGCATTTTTCACAAAACATACAGTCCGTATTTTCAAGACCTTACATTTTCGTGGCCACACATGAAGAAATCATGGTCATCATGCGACCCTTAATCCCAGCTGTGCGTCACGCTCATCAGCGGAGAGTTTTTAAGAAACACAAGAGCTCCACCCTCAGTTTCTAGTCAGCAGATTTGGGTGGAAACTCAGCAGCTGCATTTTGGAAAATGCCACAGAAAATTCTGAGAGGCATGTTTGGGAATCACAAACCTTGGAGAAAAATCTCTTAGAATTGCCAGCAGATAATACCAGTCTAATAAAGCATGCATATCCCTTTGACTCTCTTGAAATGAAATGCAATAAGTAAATCATAGTTGGTAATAGTTTATTGATACACAGCTTTTTAGAAATGAATATAATTTCCTAACTGTCATATAAAGGAGAAATAATATTAAACCAGTTTAAAAGAAAATGATACGTCTTTCCAGGCAGATACCCAGACCTGACTACAGGTGAAAACACAATAAAGTAGTAAAACGCTTATTATGTGTATTTATAATGAATGTTTCAATATAAAGTGATCAGAAGCCTTTTTGTACAAGAAATACAAGCATATGGAAAAGCAGACGTAGAGCTGGAAACCTGAATAAGAAAACTAAAATCTGACCAAAACCTATCTCTGTATGATAAGAAGAGAGAAATTAAATTGATTTAATGATAATGTGACAAGAAAAAGCAAAGACTGTGAAAACAAAAGATGTGAATTAAAAAAATTGAGAAAGTAAGATAACTGTGCAAATGAGCTGATCTCTGTTATAAATGCCTTGCCAAAGTAATTCACTTTGTTACAGTACAGAGTGAGGAAATGTCGGAGTGAACAGAAATATATATCTTACTTTACTAGTCCACTACATTCAAGTCAAATGGTCGATCTCGAGCACCTAAGAAGACCTAGGAGACCCTATCCTTTGGATAAATAAAGAGAAAGAGATGGTGGGTTGGAAGAAGAAACAGGAATCCATATAAAAGGTGATGGAGAAGTGCAGAGGGACCCTCTGGACATGATGTCAGTGTAAGACAGAAAGACAAGAACCTCAGAGTAACGTTAATATGTACTTTTCGCAACACGGATTTCTTATTGTGCTACAAAAAACACAGAGAGGCAGTAACACAGTATTTCATTGATGTCCACGGTTTCATAGTAGTTGATTCTTATTTTGTTTTGAAGAGTCTTACATCTCTTCTATATATTTGCAACCCAGCTGTGTTGTTTTGTGATACCTATACAACTGCATGGAAATCGTTTCAACTAGGTGTGTGGCTGGAAGTCTTATATAATACATGCAACTGACAGATAGAATTCAATTTAAATGTAAACATTTAATTTAAAGTAAAATGTTGCACTGGTTTAAATATTGAATAAATTACTTGATAATTTGGAGGAAATGCATTCTATCTAAGCTTCCCTGTCTATAGCCAACTTGCACACCGGACCTTTTGGGAACAGCCTTGCAAAAGCTTTTCAAAACTTGTCACAACAGTTTTTTATTTGTAATAGGATTAGTTCAGTAGGATATTCAAGTTTTAAAAATCCTTCGTTGTTTGGGACTGTCCCATACGCTGCAGGACATCCAGCATATCCATGACCACAAAGTGGCTTCAGCAACTGTGAGCTGTCCCAAACCCCACGAGGAACAGCAGAACGAGGAGGAGGAACAGCGGTCAGAGGTGAAGTCTAAAACCAGCGTGGAGGTGCTCTTGTAACCATCAGCCTCGAAGGCAGTTATGAGCAAACACGCTGTTTGGTTGTGGAAACCATTCTCAGCAGCAAACTTAAAAGGCTGATCTGCTGATCAATCCTTGGGTCCTCCATGACCTGGATCAAAGGAAAAAAAAAGAGAGAGAGAGAGAGCCCTTTTTATTCCAGCTGAAGGGCAGCTTTCTGGCTTAGACCACTGACAGCAATGGTTTGAAGGAGTCTTCTCCACTATCTTTTTCCTTCGAGTCATTATTCCCTTTGCCTTTTTGGTCAACCTGCTTATAGACTGAAGAACTCTCCCAGGGTCCACTGTCACATTCTTCCTTCTGGAAAAGAAATTAAAAAAAACAACAACAATGTGGCCTTGCTTGAAGTATTTGTCCTTAAGCATCTGGTGAGCCAGACCTCACTTCTCCGGGGGCAGGGACATGTGCCCCCCACTGGAGGCCAGTAGCAGGGCACACAGGACCCCCCGTCGTGCTGGCACTCCACTCTGGTCAGTCCTGGGCACATGGGCACCATGCTGTCCATGCCTGCGTTCTCCCAGCTTCCGAAAGACTCCATCATCTGGACACGTGATGAGGGGTGGAGAGGGTGTTCCTGGGGGATGGAGAGCAAAAAGGAGGAAGGAGGAGAGAGAGTGTCCAAGCAGAGAAGGAGAAAGAAGGGGAGCAGAACCAAGAGTCCGTGAGAGCAGGGGATGGGGAGAGGCTGCCCTGAGCTCTCCCATCTCGGGGAGGCCACATGGTTCCGCTACCCGTGCTCTTCCACCACCAGGTTCTCCGCAGACTCTCCCTAAAACTCCCAACGTGGGCTGCAAGATTCGGGATCCATGGCAGCTCAGATCTGCCAACACTTCGAGAGTGGATAATGACATACAGATTGTTTTTTTCCATCTTTGGGATTTGGAGCTGCCTGGAGAGTTGCAAAAGCCTGCCTTGTTGTAAGACTATTTCTGAAGGCCCTCACTGTCTGATCACCAGCTCTGCACTGCTGGCAACAGTGGCGCAGCTGTCCAGGGTGGCAGAGACCACCTGGGATATGGAAATTACCAGAAGCCCTGTTTTGCTCTTGCCAGAGCACCTGAAGCATTCTGGGAATTCAGATTTCTGTTGTTTCTCTCAAACCGACCCCTGGGGGACCATAAGCAGCAAACTTGGACCACGTTTTGCCAGAAAAGCCCAAAAGGATGATGGCTGCTGTTATCAATTATTGGCATTTCAACAGGCCTTTATTTTTATTTCTAAGTATATTTGCACAGCTAGGAAGTGCCTGCTGACAAGGATGAGATGATAAGCTGTATCTGTGCCAAAACAGGACTAGAGAAACAGGCTTATTCTGCAAATGGCCGGCATCCTGAGAGTCGGTAGTAAGAAAATCCTTTTTCCCCAGGCAACCTCTGCTCTGAAAACATGAACACTTAAAAGAAAATAAGGCTTGGAACCCCCATCTCGTAACACAGTGCACGCACACAGTAGGTTCTCAATGAGAGCATGTGGAAGGGAGGAGTCGGTGCAGACGGGCACATCGAGGATGGGGAACCAGCCGCCCAAGAGAAAACTGCTCTCCCCAGAGTCTGAATGCCAAGGCCCTTACCCGCCCCGGAAAGGGCACCGTGCAGCGCCGGCCCCGAGGTCGTCCGCGGTTCTGCGCCGTGTGCTCCAGCCCCGTGCACACCAGCAGAAGGAGCAGGTGTGGCCCGAGTGTCACCTTCCCAAGCAGGGACATCGAAGCTCTGTGCTCCTCAGTTCTGTGGTTTCCTTGGACAAGAATGGGATTATTGGTGAATGAGGCCAGCATCCTGGGTGGTAACAAAAAAGGAAATTGGTAGAAAATGCATCATCCAAGTTGGATTAACTCCACTCTGTGGCCTGGGCAGCTTCCCAGGATAGCCAGCCAGACGCAAAGCCTCTGGGGACACGAGGCTGGAATGTGTGTGATGACGCTGAGGGCGGTGAGAGGCAGGAGGGGCCCCGCACGGGCTGCCCCCGCCCCTCAACCTCCCCTGCCATCCGTTACCTCCAGGCCAACCCCAAGGCCACTGCACATTGGCCCATTTTCCTAATGGATACATTCTTTCTCTATCAGAAGCCCACCACATGGAATGTAAGTAACCCAGCAACTTCTTTCTTATCCTGCTGCTTGTCCCCTGCGTACTCACTCTGGGCTCCATGTGTTTTGGATCAAAGCGCCACTGGGTAGCAAAAGCTACATTATTCTCTTCAGCGGTCTGTAAGCCAAGATCCTGACCATTCTGATTTTGTTGTTGTTGTATTTGAACTATTAACCATTTTCCGTTCTGAGCTTTT
The DNA here is from genome assembly GCF_036321535.1 of Camelus dromedarius. NCBI lineage: Eukaryota > Metazoa > Chordata > Mammalia > Artiodactyla > Camelidae > Camelus > Camelus dromedarius. The sequence continues at coordinate 12,948,086 of NC_087441.1, read as the reverse complement.
ACAACTCTGTTTACTATGAGTTCCTCCATGTGGGTGTCTCCCCCATTCCCAACCTACAGGCTGCCGTGTGAGCGGTAACTCGCCACTCCATTACCAGTACAAAGTCACGGATTGGTGCACTGGGGAGGCTTTAATTTGAAAACACCAGTGAGGAAAGGGGGAGGGGAGGAGAGAAATATATTTATGGGAGGGCCAGTGGGCTAGTGAGACCAAAAAAATGTTGCTAAGTAGATGGAGATCCTGAGAAAAAGACCGTGTCACCTGCTCCCTGCAGGATGGTGTCCTTGGGCGGGGTGAGCTGATTCTGCAGTGTTTACTTGGTAGAATATCCATCCTTGTGGTCCCAAGACAAGACTGCTCCATCCAGCCCTCCTTTTGCTCTCAGTACTTCTCACCTCTTTCTCACTCACCTTCCTCTGGTCCTTGGGCTGAGCTCACAACTTAGTCAGGATTCTTTCAGTTGCAAGTAACAGAAATCCAACTCACACTATGTTAAGCGAAAAGGGGATGCGTGGGTTGATGTGTTACAAAGGCGATATGGGAGCTCTAAGGTCAGATGAAAAAGGAGCCAGGTGCCTTGTGACTGGAGCCAGGATCTCTCCCCTCCCCTGCTGCCCCTCCCCCGATGTCACCATCACCTCTGCTGGTTGTTGTTTGGCTCCATTCTGTAGGTGGGAGCTCCACGTACTGGGAAGATGGCACATAAAAGCCCCATATTCTCATTGTCCCAGTGCCTCGACCCTAGAGAGAAGAATTTCTGTCTCACAACTTCCATATACAAGCCCAGAAAAAGCTGTCTAGCTCAGGGCTAATCGTACCCAAAAGAATAGAGTGACCTGATTGTCTAGTTTTGGTCCTGAGTTTACCTGTGGCCCTGAAGCAGGATTTATTACCAGAAGAAAGGAAAAAAAAAACACATGCCAGGCCATGAAAAATAGCAGTTCCCATGGTCCTGCCTACCTGCCCATCCTCAGCCTTTCAGCTGAGGGTGAAAAGTATGAAGGCCCCAAGCCTGACCCGAAATGTAACAGCAAATTAAATCCTGCCTGGAAGAATTACCTGTCAGTCGCTTAGCAGATCACTTGGACTGTCTCTGCACCTCGCTGAGAGCATCACTCGTCTCCTGAGAGTCTCCATTATAAAGACCAGATGTGGAGTCAGCCCGCGGGCTTGTTCTCAGTCTGCTTCGTCCCCTCCAGTTATCTCAGCAGGTTAATGCAGTTCTCTGACCTTCAGTTTCTTCGTGTGAAAAGGCACAATAATGCCTCCCTTATGGAGTTGTCATCAGCGTTAACGGGACAGTTAGTGTAGGTGGCAGGCTTGTCAGAGGAGAGGTGGCTGGTGTAAGCATTATGGCCCCAAGGCGAGCGGTGGCTTTCCAGGAAATAATGATGACAGATCCTGGAAACTGGCTCACACACAGGCGGCTACATGAGTTTCTCAGACACGTGGTCTCAGAATTTTGCATAGTTGCTTGGACCAGACAGGTCCTGAACTCCCCCATTGCTGTGCAGGGCGTGGGGCAGGGGGGCTGGAGGGAGGCACCAGCCCAGTATTCCATCCCATGCATATTCCCAGTCTCCTGGACGTCATCCTCTTTGCGTTTCTCTTTCTCTCTCACTCTCTCTCTGCACTTTCAGGAGTGTACACATTTCTGTCCAGCACCCTGAAGTCTCTAGAAGAGAAGGACCACATCCACCATGTCCTGGACAAGATCATAGACACCTTGATCCATCTGATGGCCAAGGCGGGCCTCAGTCTGCAGCAGCAGCACCGGCGCCTGGCCCAGCTCCTCCTTCTCCTCTCCCACTTCAGACACATGAGGTGAGGCATCCTCGGTTTCCCATGGCGGAGACGTAAAGAGATCCAGCCAATGTGTTACAGCTGGCCCAGGAAGGGCGGATGCCTGAGTACAGCTCCCACACTTGGGATAGTTCCGGGCACGTAATAAACATAAATGACGTGGGAGGACCGTTGAGGGAGGCAGTAGATCTGTCTGGGGTATGGGCAGGTGTCAGAGAAGGCTTCAGAGAGGAAGGGATGGTTACGCTCAGTTCAGAGCATGCGCAAGATCATACAAGGAAGAGTATGCAGTATGCAGGGCAGGGGAAAAGAAGCAGGGTCATGTTTGGTTGCTCACGTTGTCCCACCCAATCAAGGGAGCACACTCGTGCTCGGAAGGCACTGGGCACATCACCTTTGTTCCTGCGTCGTACATTCTCTCCCGACTTACAAGTGGAGACTCTAAATGAGAGACTCTGGGTCCAAATGCCCCAATGTTGACACCTCCGTCCCTCACAGTCCATTCCTGACACCCCCACCGCCATTACCGGGGTCCAGGCCACCATCAAGTCCTCCTGGATTTCTGCACTGGCTGCCCTACGCGTCTCCCTGTCTTCAGTCTAGATCCTTCTAATCCATTCTGCACAGCAGAGCCGGCGGGATCACCCTGACACCAGACCTGACCACGCTGCTTTCCTACTGCAGACCTTGAAACGGCTTCCCGTGGCTTTAAGAGGAAAGTGTAAACCCCTTTATTTGGCTTAAGTTACTTCTTACAATCTAGCCCCACTTAACTATCTAGGACTTCCTGGCAGCCTGGGCCCTGGCCAGAAGCAACTGTTTCAAGTTGGGGCCGGGGAGGGAGGGCCTCTTTCAGGCCACAGTTGGGCTGTGCAGGTGTTTATCTCCTCTGGGCTCGCTCACACCCCTGTGGGGCAGCTGCCTGAAGCTGGGCACAGCTGGGGACTCTGCTTCAAGCTGCAGGCCTGCAGGTGGGCCAGGTGACCACCCCGAGTGCCTCTTATCCTCCGTGTACCCACCGGAGAGTCATACGTGTTCTTCTCACGTTGGTGGCAGAAGCGCAGGAAAGCGAGTCTGTTTGGGGAAGTGCTTTTGAATCTTTTCGCCAAGTCATGTCCACAGACATTTCATTGGCCGAGCAAGTCATGTGGTAAAGCCCAAAGTCAAGGAGCAGGGACACACGGCACAGAGGGGAAATCTCTCTGAGCGGTCAGCTCACCTGTCGTAGCCTAGATATCACTCCCCGCAGGAAGCATCCCCTGACCCTTAACACCCAGGTGGGGTTCACAGCCTGCTCTTCCTGCTCGTGACTGCCCATTTATTCACTTTCAGTGGCATTCACTGTTAACTCAGTGAGGCAGCTATCACAATCCGTCTTGCTTACTCTGTGCACCCGGGACCACCTAGCAGACGGCTTGGCACATAGTAACTACTCAATAGATATTTTCCATAGGAGGTAAGGAAGGACATTAGCAGAGGAAACAGCCTTTCTGTGCCAGAAAGTGAGAGTGGCCTCATTTCCATGCTAAACACTCATGTGACATGGCCGGCCAGAGGCTCAGTGGCACCATTCCCATGAACAGAACTCTGCTTGCAGGGAATAGACGAAGAAAGTGGTAGGTTCTTTACTCTAGAAGGGCCACAACAATGCGGTGAAGTGATAATGTCCCTGAGTGATGAAGTCTGTAATGTGACCAGGACCCTATGAATGAAAAAGAGAATCCTTGTCTTAGTGGCTACAAGGGAAGGACCAAGGTGTCTGGAAAGAGTTGGATTAATTTTTAAGGGGCCTTCAAACTTTTAGGGGCCTTGAGACTATGACTCACATAGCAAGAAGTTCATCGCAGCAAAGTCCGAAGTGCCTCCTTTTCTGGAGAGAACTTAGCGAATTGTTAGCTTTTCGAGAAAATAAATGTATCTTTCCTTCTTTGTATCCCCTCCCCCCCACTGCTACATATGAAGTCTTACACAGCCCATGTATTCACGTTATCACCGAGTGAACTAGTAAATAAACAAATTAATGAATGAACGAACTCATTACTTGAGGATTTCCCCTACACTATAAATTTGATATTCGCAAATGATGGCTTCCACTTGGCAAAGTTTGGGAGACAGTGCTTGTAGTCTGTGTTCTCAGGGAGTCCCCAGGAATCCCTGTGTCACAGATGAAGGACTCACAACGGCCAGGTCAAGTAGATGACTGCATTCAGAGTACACATTTTCAGTCCCTTCCCATCTGTTTCTTTTGATGAATATTACCCAGAGAGAAGAGGAGGGTGGATCAGAATAACATAATCATCTACGTAATTGCCTGGCCAAGAGAGTAACCTTCCCCTTGAAGAAAATGTATTAGCTTGGACTCCAAGCTCAGAAGTTCACTGATGTAGAAACCATGTGTCACAGAGGAAGGTTTTTATTTGTTGGTTGGAATTGCTGAATTTCCTAATCCATTAACTGTCAGCATTGGCAAGACTAATTAGCTAATACCAAATATATCTGCATTGAATATACAGGCCTTGCTAGCAACGTGTGGCCGAGGGTAGCAATGGAGAGCTCTCTTCAGTTCCTGTCTGCATTGTGCAAAGAGCTGTTGCAAGCTTTGAGCTGTCGCTGTCGCTCACGTGTGCGCTCGCTCTCTCTGTCTCTCCCCTTCTCCCCCCACCTCCGTGTGCGTGCTCACACACACACAATATTGTGGTGTCTCGTTTCAGCCAGTTGAAATCACAGAACTCTGTTGTGTTAAGCTTGGCCTCGGCCATATGTTGTTATTCAGAGCATTTAACACCAGATTTCATCTGATAGTAAATGTGATTCATTAGGTTGCAAGAGGAAGACGGTGTCAGATCCAGGGGGCATTTAACTTTAACAGCATTTTAAATGAAAACAGAAACAAAAAAAGACCAAAACACCACTTAGAAATGTAATTTAGGTGGCTGTGTTATACACAACACGAATCACTTTGATGCTGTGTTTTCATGGCACATCTCCAACGTGTGCTAACGTTTTCCGTACTTAAAAACGCAAGTGTTTTTTAGGACATGCTCTTGTCTGCCTACTCATGATACACAATTTTTTTAAAAAGAAATTTCGAGTTAGATGACAGGTTTTTTTGTCCCCTGGTGGTGGCATGGTGGCGAATGAGCAAAGCAGTAGCTGGTGGAGGAGTGTGAAAAGGAGAAACACCTTTGCTTACATTTCCTGTGTACCTCGAGCCCGTATTTTCTGAGCATTTGCCATGTTCTTGCCACTGTTCTGGGCTGACAGGATGGACGAATTGCTGCCCCTCACAGAACCTGCACTGTGTGTGTCGGGGTGTGTGTTGACTGTGTGTCTGTGCGTGCATGCGTGCACGTGATTGGGGCCAAGAATAAACGTACACGCATGCATACGTACACACACACACAAACACACACACACACACACACACACACACAGAACTGCAGGTTGTCGTAAGCGCTGGGGGGAAAGCAGAGTAATGTGACAGAGGACGGCTGAAGCGGCGGGGGCTGGAGCCACTGCCACTGGGGTAGTGGAAGGCCTTTCCGGCGGGGTGGCATTCGAAGATTGGAGGGAAGTGCATCTATGTAGGGGGAGCAGCAAGTGCAGACACCCTGAGTCTGGAAGTAAAGAGCTCACTTCCTTTAGGGGCAGCAGGAAAACTAGTGTGGCTGGATAGAGAGGGTCGGGGAGGGCAGCAGGACGAGCTTGGAGGGGTGGGTGGACGCCACGTCGGTTGGACCTTGTAGAGCACGGACAACAATTTAGATTTCAGTCTGAGTTAAATGGGAAGCAACTGGAAAGTTTTAAGCAAGGCAACCTCTTGAACTGATTTAGGCATTGAAAAGGCTCCCTCCTACCTGGCGGTATAGCTCATCTACTGTCTTTTTAGCCACAATGGTGATAAGAGAGGAAGAAAGTCACCTGCCTAGCAAATCTGCAAATGTCTCCTGAAATAGGAAGAAAGACTGGCGTTAATTGTCTCCAGAGTTTTTCTCCCTTGCCCTTCCCAGGAGTCTCAGCAGTCCTGGGGCTCAGGAGGGTCTAAAGCCGCCCTGTCTGTGTCTCTCCACCCGCAGTAACAAAGGCATGGAGCATCTATACAACATGAAGTGCAAGAACGTGGTGCCCCTCTACGACCTGCTGCTGGAGATGCTGGATGCCCACCGCCTGCATGCCCCCTCCAATCTCGGGAGCACACCCCCAGAGGACCTGAACCAGAGCCCGCTGGCCACCTCGGGCTCAACTTCATCGCATTCCTTGCAAATGTATTATGTCAGCGGGGAAGCAGAGAATTTCCCCACTACCATGTGAGAGCCCCCACCCACTCACCGTCGCCTCCAAGGTCCTGAGAATCCCTGTTGCACTTTACCCACTTCATGCATCACTAGAGCCGAATTCTGCCGCTACACACACTCTGGCATGCGTCCACCGCTGGCTTTCTCCTATGGGTGGCCAATCGTTTGCTTGCTCAGTTCTTCGTGGCACAACTTCTTTTGGGAACAGCCAAAGGGATTCCAGGGCTAATTTCTCTGTAACAGTTCTCTGTCTCCCTTTGCTATGTTACTCGGCATGAGGATTCCCTTAGCGTTTCCTGACTGAGTTCAGTCTACTTGCTGGGCTCAGACGATTGTGCACTTTAGCTATTTGTGACCCACACGCCTGGAGAGTGGACATTTCACCTCGATGAATGCGAAGCACTTTTTTTTTTTTAAATGGATCTAAGAATAAGCCACAGGAAAGAATTGAAAGTGGCTCCTTTAATTACTGACTTGGAGAAAGCTAGGTCCAGGGTTCATTACAACATCCTCTTGTATTCCTATAGTAACATATCATCTTATTAAAGTAATATCTAAAAGCTTTTGCTCTGTTGCATGGCTGTAGCAAAATATCTGGTGATTGTCTACCCATTTTCCCTATAGGAATACAAGATGCACACAGGGAAGGAAGATCCCCTAGTTGTCAAGACTTTGCCAGCTTAATACACTGCACCTTCAGAGTTGCTGAATGCTATACTGTTGGCTTTTGAGAGCACTATGTACAGGTCATGGGTTCCAGCTAATTCTTGCTTCCCATGGGCCCATAGAAAACAGCACGTTGATCCCAGTTAAGCCGCCTCCCCTTGTACCAGTTTCCTTGGGAGTGATAAATTCTTGTCTTTTGTGTTTGTTTTCATTTTATAAAAGAGAGCCCTCTCCCCCAGGACTTGCTGCAGTAAATGGGCTTCATGACCTGTTCCGGTGTGATCTCACACTTATCAGCAGAGGGCGCTCTACTCAGATCTTCCCAGTGTGTAAGTTGCACAGAAGGTGAATTAGTCAGATGTGGTGCCCAGCCCATGACCAAGGGCAGTTTAAATGAGTGGCACCCTGGTGACACTTCTACCCTGGGGAAACTGGGCTAAATAGTAAATGTGCATGGTTATTGCAGATACTAGAGACCAAAGAGAAAACAGGGCTGAAACTGGAGAAAAGTGTTCAGGGTGGCCCTGCACAGACGGCAGGCACCTAGGAGCGGTCCTGGCAGACCCCACACCGCACCGTGGGGCTGCCCTGGGGGCCGTGGGGCAGTCCTCCTCATCCGCATTTTTCCGAGTGGCCCTGATTGGAAGCACACTCTGAGCGGGAAAGGAGGGCCGGGATGGGAGTATTTCCTACTCAGGCTGCCTGGGGCCTGGGCGGACCACACCTGCCCAGACCAGACTGTTTAGAGTCCATCCAGAAAGCAGGTTTTGGCCTTGAGGGGAGGGTAAAAAAAAGAAAAGGAAAAAAACCCCAAACTTCCCCCAAAGCAGATTTCATTAAACTTCGTAAGCCAAGAGGGGGAGACCGGAGTTGGACCAGAGGACTCTGACCTGCCGGCGAAACATGAAAGGCTCGCTCCCGCCACAGGGCAGCCTCCCTGACCATCTGCTTCTCTAGAGCCGTGATGAGTTGTTTCCCCTTCTCAGCTCAAAGGGAAGATTGGCTTCTCTGGTGACCACATTGTCTGTAACTCGAGCCCCACTGAGAGGCAAGGTGTTAGCCAACAACCCAGTCAAGCTTCTCAGGCTCCTCTTGGGTTGCCTGCTCCAAAAGTGGATTTCACTCATTTCTGACTCCCCAGTACATGGTCACCAAAGGACTGGGAAACTGGGAGGGCCAGAAAAAAAAGATTTTTTTTCACAAGTGCATCGAAATTTGGGGGCAATTTTGTGTATCCGCAGTAAGAATGTTTAGAACATAATTCTTTTTGTTTTTGTTTTTGTTTAAGAAGCACCTTGTATAGTATAATATATATATTTTTGAAATTGCAATGCTTGTTTATCAGACGATTGAATGTAGTCATTCTGTTCTGGTTTTAATTTGACTGGTTTCACATGCAAAACAACACAAAAATGTTTACTTTTTTTGTATTACTACCTTGTCATGTATGCAGTCGTTTGTCTAAGGCCTGGTGATTATTCATTTAAATGAAGATCACATTTCATATCAACTTTTATATCCACAGTAGACAAAAATAGCACTAATTCAGATGCCTATTGTTGGATATTGAATGATAGACAATCATATGTAGCAGAGATTATGCCTGATAAGGAAAATTATTCAGGGCAGCTAATTTTGCTTTACCAAAATATAAGTAGTAATATTTTTGGACAGTAGCTAATGGGTCGGTGGGTTCTTTTTAATGTTTCTACTTAGATTTTCTTTTAAAAAAATAAAAACGAACAAAAAAAAAATTCTAGGACTATAGATGATGTAATACCAGCTAAATCCAAACAATAACCCAGTGGAGGGTTTTAACATTATTCATCTAAGATGTTTGTATTCATGTTAAGATACTACTACATTTGAAATGGGCAGAGAACACCTGATGACTGCTATGTCAGCCCAGAAGTTTCAAATAATTTTAGAAATCTCTTCTTATCCTTATTTGAAGTGCCACTAATGGACAGCTGATACTTTGCAGCTGCTGTTCTCTTGGGTGTAAGGAATATGCTGTGGACGTTTACCCCACTCTAAGGCAATTTAAAGTTGGAAAGACATGGTCGATGGTGGGGGAAGGGGTTAGGATAGGGTGGGAAAGTGGGCTTAGGAATTTGAAGAACAGGAAGTATAGTAATAAGAGTCTTGGAAGTATTTTGAGGCAGATCAGTACTGGCGCCTGGGGAATGCACCAGGGTTCAGTGTTCCATTTGCACCCTGTAAACCACAAGTAACTAGCTGTATCTGAAAGCCGTTTCTGCAATGGCAGCTTGAGTTCTAGGAAGAAATAGTGGCATCTGCAGTCTGGTCCAAGGAACAGCCAGTGGTCTGTGTTTCTTTCAGCCATTGCCTAGTTCCAGGCTTGCGGTAATGATTCTGTAATGCTGTCGTCCAACAGCCAGAGAGGCTAGTTCAGCCAAAGAGAAGACCCTACGTAGGTTGCAAAATCCAGCCCCTAAGGAAGTGTAGTCATTGGTTAGCGTTCCCCATTAACCTTGCAAGTATGTTTAACCACGCCATGTCCCCCATGCCTTTGGGAGGCTGAACAACTAAGGGTCTTACTGATCATTTACCTTTGATCCCATAAAGATGTCCTTGCATTAAAATCTTACACACTGAAATGGCCATTGATTTAGACCATTGGTTTAGCATACCCTCTCCATGAAACCAACCCCACATCCCTTCCTATTCAGACCTCCTAACTCTGAGACGGACTGTGGATACTGGGCGTGATCACTAGGACCATAGTAACATTAAACATTCATGGGCAAATTTGCAGGAAACTCATTATTTGAAAGGCAGATAGAATCATATGGTAGCGTCTGAGACGACTGTGATTCTCTTTGGCGCATGGCTCGGGAGTACGACTGAGGTGACCCTGCACACTTCCCAGGTGAGCTCCCTGAAGCTGTGCTCCCTCGCAAATGGAGCAAATGAATTTAACTGTGGTCCAAAATATCCACCTTTTCATTGGTGTTCTTCCTCCGTTTCTAACTGCATTTCCTTTCCATTTGGAATCAAGGGAGTGTGGCCTCTTTCTAAGTCACTTAAAATTGTTGTCTAAGGATCTGCTGCCTCGATTATGACACTTCAATTTTGCACTGTCAGAGATTCAAGAAAAATTTCTATTCTTTTTTTTTTTTTTGCATCCAAATGTGCCTGAACTTTTTAAATATGTAAATGCTGCCATGTTCCAAACCCGTCTTCAGTGTGTTTGTACAGAGCTGTGTACCCTGGAAACGATATACAACCCCATGAGCTGGTGCCTAAGGCACAGACCCCTTTGCATTCACAGAGAGGTCATTGGTCATAGAGACTTGAATTAATAAGTGACATTATGCCAGTTTATGTTCTCTCACAGCTTATAAAAACAATGCTTTTTGTGCACTACATATTCTTCAGTGTAGAGCTCTTGTTTTACAGGGAAAGGCTCAAATGCCAAGTTGTGTTTGATGGAGTAATGTGCCCTTTTGCCAATGCATTCTATTACTGATGTGATTCTGTTTTGTTGCAGCTTTGCTTTGTTTAATGAAACACACTTGTTAACCTCTTTTGCACCTTAAAAAAAGTAAAGACTCCAGTGGGATGCTCAAGCACCTTAAACAATTTTCTCTACCTATTTGATGTTCAAATAAAGAATTAAATGAAAGACAAGTTTATTGGTCTTTGTGTGTGTGTGTGTGTGTGTGTGTGTGTGTAAGCTCCCTTCTTGCTAGTGGTTCAGCGCTGGCTGCCTAAGATCGAGGCGCTGACATGCATCTGCAGAGCACGGGGAATCCAGACGATCAGTCTGATACCAGGCTCCCCTCCCACCCCTGCCCCTCCCCGCCAGGCAATGTGTAGCCACTGGAGTCAGACAGACCTGGCCTCACTTCTTGGCTCTACCACATACAAGTTTACGATCACTGGCCAGGAATTTTAAGAGCCTCCATGTCCTCATCAACAAAATGGTGATAGTAACCCCTAATTCCCAGGGCGGTTGTGAGGATTACATGAGGTGCTCATTAAAACAGTAGTTGTTTTCTAGTGCCCAATCCCACCCTCTTCTTTGTGAGGGAGAAGAAAGAAAGCTTGAGAGGACTTAGCTATGAATGAACAAGTAAAAGTCAAAAGATTTATATGATCTGAAGAGAAACCAGAGTATTGAATGAACGAGTGAATGGGTGAATGAATGACCTGAAATTTACAAAATTGCTCAAAAACTTCTCCCCCATTATGCAGGTGAGTCAGGAAAGACCGATTCATCCCCATCCAATCCCACCCCTAGTTTCCGTTTCAGGACTCCCTTCCCTTTGCAGAGCTACCTGCCTGTTCTCCTTTCCCCATTTTCTCTGTGATTTAACTGATGAATTGGGGGCGGGGAACGTGACTCCCTGAGAGGCACCACCCTACACACCCTGGCTCTGCAGCTAGATTCGTCAGTTGGAATCCTTATTCTACCATTTATTGTATGACTGTGGGCAAGGTAATTTCCCTGTGCCTCAGTTTCTTCACCTGTGAAGAGGGGTAACAGTGCCACCTGCCCAGAAGGGTTGCTGTGAAGACTACGTGGGTTAATTCACCAAGAGCATTTACAGACAGTGGACGGCATTGCTTCTCCCTTTTCTCCGCCCCCAGTCCTCTCCAACTGCCTGTCTGCACTCACTTCTTTATTGGGACGAGTTTGATTTTTCACATTGTTCGAGTCTTTTGGATTCCGAGAAGCTATTTTGTTTTCTCCTTGTATGATCTCTGGGCAAGCTCTTCAGTCCTGATTTTCCTTGGTTTCCTCATACCTAAAATGTAAATAAGAACAATACTCACCCCACAGAGCTATGACGAAGAACAAAAGAGGTTAAAGTCTAAAGTACCTGGTGTGGGAGCTGCCCACGGGGAGCTCTCAGCTCGCATTGGACACCATTACTGTAATTGTTGTTACTCTCTGCGTGCGTTTACATTTAATGGACTCGTTGATAGGCTGGGTTTACGCTTCCCATTTTGTTACTGTTTTGTACATGCCTCCAGTCTTTTTCATTCTTCTATTCTTTCATTACAGTCCCCTCCTTTGTTTTGGTTAAAGACATTATCTTTAGGGTGCTAATTTAATTTTTCTATTGATTTTTTTCTTTTACTATTTTAAAATTATTTTCTTAGTCGTTGCTCTTACACTGTGCATCTTAACCCATCCAGTTTATTTCAGATTAATACTAATTTAAATTTGATAAAATCAAATAAAAATTTTTGTTCCAATATAGCTCCATTCTCTCCCCCTCTCTTTTGTGTTATTATTGTCATAAATATCTATATATGTTGTGAACCCAACAATAAAATATTATATTTGCTGGCTTATACAACTTTATATCTTTTAAAGAAAGTCAGACAAAAATGAGAAAAGGTACGTATTTAGAGACTTTTTAATATTATTCAACATAGTTACCATTTTCAGGGCTCTTCACTTCTTCCTGCAGGTCCGAGTGACTGCCTGGTGTCATTTTCTTCCAGCCTGAAGGAATTCCTAGAGTATTTCTTGTAGGGAAAGTCTACTAGCAACGAATTCTCCATCTTTATCTGTTAATTATTTCACCTTCATTTTTGAAAGATGCTTCTTCTGTATGTTGAATCCTTGGACATCTGTCTGTTTTGTTTTGTTTTCAGCACATTCACTATATCATCTCACTGCCTTCTGGCCTCCATTGCTTCCAGCCTTTAGATGCTCACCTGGATCTAATGAGTTGCCTCTTCCTTGCGACTTTCAATATTTTCTCATCATACTCACTGAACAGCATGACATGATGTGTTTCGGTGTAGGTCTTCCTGTGTGTGTCTTACTTAGGATTCACTAAGTTTCTTGGATGTGTAGATTGGTGTTTTTCATCAGGTTTGGGAAGTTTTCAGCCATTATTTTTTCAAATAATTTTTCTCCCTCTCCATCTCTCTCCTCTCCTCTTTGACTCTCATTATATACATGTCAGTACATTTGACGTTGTCCTGTATGTTTCTGAGGCTCTGTTCATTTTTCTTTAATCCTTTTCCCCTCTCTGTTCTTCAGATTAGGTGATTTCTATTCAACCATCTTCAAGGGAACTGATTCTTTTGGTCTGTTATCTTGACTCTGAGGTCGAACCCTTTCAGTGAATTTTATTTTTCATTTCCGTTATTATCCATTTCAGCTCCAGGATAAAAATTGAGTTCTTTTTTCTTATAAATTCTATCTCTTATTGAGAATCCCTATTTATTGATTCACTATGGTCATACTTTAACTCTTCAAACATGATTTCTGTTAGCTATATTAACACATTCGTCCTAGCTGCTTAGAGTTGTCAGCTAAATCTAGCATCTGGGGAGACACAAAAACAATTTCTTTTGACCTCTTTTCTTCTGATTATAGGTCACATCTTCCAGTTCCTTTGCACATCTCAAAATTTTTTATTGCAAACAACGCTTTGGACACTATATTATAGCCACTCTGGATTCTGATCCCTCTAAGGGGGCTGCTGTTGGTGTTATGGTACAGTGTGGTTTTTTTCTTTAGTAACTCACCTGGGTTAAATAGGTACAATTTGTCTCTCCTACAGCATTTGGCATCTGCTGTTTCTGCTAGGTTCTTAAATTAATATTCGCGTTTTGATTTTCAAGCCTGACTTCCTAGGAGCTGCCTGTGTCTGCATAGCTTTGAGGGTATCCAATGACTGAACAGACATTGCCCGACATCCGGGACCAGTAAGGCTTCTATCCTTGGCTGATGAATCTGCCTGTGGACAGGGGAACACCTTTGATTTTCAGGCTATTTTCAGGTCTGACCCAGCTTTCTGCCTGCAGGTTCAGACAAGAGTGTGGGGCTAGCCTGGGCACTTTCTAGTTTCTGCTACACATGTTCACAGACTCCGCCAGGAATGGGCTTGCCCCAGCCACAACCACAACCTCAGGCTATCACAGCCTTGGTCTTCCCTGCTCACCCACCAAATCCAGCGAGCTGCCTGAGACTGTGGCCACAGCAGCAAAGCTGTTGGTCCTTCTGATGTGTCCTGCTCTGGTGCTGACCAAAGTGGTGGGGGAGTCGGGGATGGGAATAGCCCCAGGCAAGAATGCCAGAGATTCACTCTGTACTTACCCAAAGTTCAGCAGTTTTTCAAGGATAAACTTCTCTCACATTGTCATATGACTTTAGTCACTTTGCAGAGTGCTGAAATGATTGTTTTTGTCAGTTTCGGTCAGCTTTATATTGCTTTTTGGAGCAGAGATTTACCAATTTCTTCACGGGGACGTAGCTGGAAACCCTCTCCATATACCCCGTCCGTCTCATTATCCTTCTTGGACTACTAAGGAACAGACTTGTCTACATGTGCCGTGGCTTACTTCCAGTGTTCATCCAGCTTTGGGAAGAACTTTTAGCAATCTGTGAAAGTTACCAAACTATCCGTTGGAGTTTGTCAAAGTTGGAATGCCTACCTGGGAGTAGATCGACACACACACTGGCTCCAAACCACATTCTCCAATGTGACATATTCTTAAGCCTTTACTTTTGAATTCAGAACTGCTGTATTTAGATTTGCTTCTCGAAAAATACAGAATGGATGCCTTGGGGCTGCAAATTTTCATAACTTTTCTTACCAGATTACTTTCATTAAGAAGCTAGTTTTAAGTTAACATTCATGGTTGCTTAAAATTGCAATATTTGTGACTACCACCGGAAGAGTAGTGCTAAAGCCAGGGGAGAGACATTCATTCAAGAGAGATACACTTCCTAATGGAACTGCCTACAGATAATCTGGGACACCTGGCTGGAAGTATGGGTTGGGTGAATTCCTGCAGCAGAAGGTACCTCTGCATGGACTGGATAACCTCTAAGCCCAAAGGTTGAAGAGGTTCTCTCTGCAGATGGAATGAGTTGATTTTCCTTTCAACCCTGAGTCACACAACACATGCATATTTATACTCATACGCACACAGGTGCAATTTATTAGGTGTTTCACTATGCCAGGTACTAGCTTTATAAAAATTTTTCCAGGTAATCTTTTCAGCTATGATGGCTACATTATTGTCCTTACTTTATAGATGAGGAAACTGAGGATTAACAGTTCAGTAAGGTTCCCAGGACCAGAAATCTCGTGAATGGCAGACATTGGATCAGTCCTCCTGACTTTAAACGTGATCGGCCCTTCTTAAACTGAGGGTTACTTAAAGTCATAGAGTATATAGGACATTTTACTCAAGATCAGAGAAAGTGGTAACTTTTGTATTTACACAAGCTTTCACAACTTTTGTATTTAAACAAGCATTCACATTTTATGAGTAGAAAGAAAAATTCCCATGAATTTTAAAGGCAAAATGTGACTCTTCAAAGAAATGTGGCACTTTGGGCAGGATGCCTAAGGCTATGCCCCTCAAGTTCTGGAGAAATGTGCCCCCTACTCTTCCCAGAGGGTGGCCTTGGGGTGGGAAAGCTTGAGAAGCATGTCTTCTGTTAATGCCCACTGGAACTTGGTGCCAGTGCTCTTGGTTTCTGAGGTCATCCAGGCACCCTTCCTGCCCCTGGTTTCTGCCAGGAGCCTCGGGTGAGCTGACGAGTGATTTTTGTCTGTCCCTTGGCACCAGGGGAAGCTCTATTTCTAGCTGATGATCTGAGACCTTGAAGTCAGAGGCAGTGACACCCTCATTAGCAGCAGGACCTGTTTCAGGGTGATGGTACCTGGGCCAGGCTCACTCCCTGCCTTTGTCACAAGACTAGCTCCTACCACACAGCCCAGGAACAGGACCATGGTCATGGCCAAGGCACTTGGCATCTGTCTAGAATTGACAAAATGGGAGTTTCCATCTTAATTAGATAAAGGTTTAAAAAACAAAAAACTGGAGCAAGGAAGCACTGGGGTAAACAAAGGTGGGCTAACCTCAGGGGCCAGGCCAGCTAGGAGCAGAGGAAGGGACTCCAACAAAACAGCCTGCTCTGGACGCTTTGCCAAGAGCCAGCCCCCCAGCCAATGGGAGAGACAGCACCCTGGGTGCCTTTCCAGCTGCAGAGATCCGCAAGGCCTTTCTGCAGCTCTGGGGCCTGTCATCAGATGCCTTTTCAGTGAGAAATCAATAATTGTGGGAAAGGCCAATGAAAGGTTTGTGAGCTGGTAAACATTTTATGGGCTGAATGAATTCAGTGCAAGGTATAAAGATTCCTGAGTATTTCCAGATTTACAACCAGAGAGAGCGCATGTCAAGACCCAGGGCCCCAGACCACAGGCTGGAGAGGGAGGCAGGAGGGACAAGAGGATGGCGCGGGCAGTGGGAGGGGGCCCTGCCACCGCCTCTGGGAGCTGCTCTGTGTGTCGTCCCAGTCCCTTGAGGACACTGGGTGCAGACAGATTTCTGGGGCTTAACCAGGGCAAAGACGGCGTTTCCTTGTAAATGAAAAGGGCTGAAGGTGCCAAACTGGGGCTGCTAGACGCTTCACTAGAGCAAATGACCCATTCACTCACCTTTGACTTTATGATTAAATATTCAAAAACACCCATTAACAATCCTTACAATCCAATTCATTCTTGAATGCTAAAAAAAAGGGGGGGTAATAAGGGAAAATATTAGTGGGTTGATGAAAAGAGGTTTAGATAGAGAAGCTTGTTTTAATTACTTGGCAGGGTTGGGACTGTTTCTAGCCCAGGATCATGAGAACCTGAGTTCAGGAAGTGGAAAGACCTGGACCCCGAAAAGACAGACCCCAGTTGGCTCCAGGCTTATTCCTGTGGCAAAAGCTGCTAAGCTTTGGCCTTGGTTTAAAAAAGCAATGAAACAATTATATGTATGTATGTGCATGACTGGGACATTGTGCTGTACACCAGAAATCGACACATTGTAACTGACGGTACTTCAATAAAAAATGAATAAATAAAAAATAAACATAAAATAAAAATTAAAAAGCAATGGAAAGCCTGTATCAGAGAGCTTAAAGCAATATGGAACTTTGTCGTTTATTTTCTGTGATTGCACAGAGGCAGAAGAATCAAAGAGATGTCCTTTCAAATTTCCTGTGTCCCGTCTCCAGTAAAGTGCTCTGACAGGTGAGTCTTCCTTAATCCCCAGCCCCCACCTCTCTGTGACACTAGGGACTCAAGCTCTCAGCACTTGCCGGGCTGTGGAGACCTCTGGGGTACCACAAAGGCCACCAAGAGAAGAAACTTCTTGATGAAGCCCTCAAGGAAATCATGCCAGGAAATCACTGAGTCAATAAGAAGGAGCCAAAACGCTGAACAAACAAGGTTTATCACTTGACATACTATGCTGCCATCCGGGTCCACCACCTCCCGTACCTGCAGGGCACTGGGAAGCCACGTGTGCACTCTCTTTGCCAGAGGGAAGTCCCAGCCCTGACAAAGAAGCCCTGCCAAGGGGCCAGCAGTCTTGCTTGTCTGATGGCGGCACCCACAGCTGAGGGCGCAGCGAGGACCAGCGACCTGGCAGGCGCCCCACCCGGGACTTGAACAGCCCCGTTTCTGAGAGGCCAGAGGATTAGCAGAACCCTCTGTGCCTATTACTCATGAAAGAAGATGCCATTTCCACTCCAAGGACAAACATTAAGGCTCTGGCCCCACCTCACCCCCAACAGAATCCAACAGCAGCAACAAAAAACTTGGGGGCAAAAAGAAAGAAAGAATTCTCCATGGACGCCACAGAAGTGTTTCCAGGGGGGAAAACCCCCAGTGGCAGCCAGACTGAGGTGTGGGAGAGTCGATTAAGCCCTGAGCCAACCCCGTGGGGATGTCATTCCAAGAAGTCTTGTCCGGAGAAGGGAGTCTGAGGGGGAGGGTAGAGCTCAGTGGCCGAGCGCGTGCTTAGCATGCACGGCGTTCTGGGTTCAACCCCCAGTCCCTCTGTTAAAGTAAGTACATAAATAAACCTAATTACCCACCCACCCCAAAAATAATGTGGAAAAAAATAAAACGGATTTAAAAAAAAAAAAAGGAAAAGAAAGGAGTCGGACAGGCTTAGGGCCAGGCTCCGGGCCGTACCTAGGACAGCCCTGCCACTGACGGTATTTTTCTGAGGTAACTCTAGCCCTTGGGCCAGCAAACTTCCTGTAAAGAGCCAGAGTGTCTTACTGCGGCTGGCAGCAATTTTTCATTTGTCAGCTTTTGCTTTACAACTCTTAAAAATATGAAACCCATTCTTAGGTCCAGGGCCTATAAGAACAGGCCCCAGGCTGTAGTTGGCCGATGCTTATCTTGGTCTATAGTTTGCGACCTTTGTCAGGCATCATCAGGTCACAAGTCCTCTCCCTCTCACCCAGCTAAGAAGACATCAAGAGTGGGGGAAGTTAATGTCCTGAGGGAACGCCACCTGGTGAAGCAGGGGGAGGGCTTCAGAAATGCAAAGCAGAAGACGCCTGTCTGTTCCTGCTGGCTGATTCCCTGATACCAGTAGGATTTTCAAGTTTCTAAGAGCCTTTCTCCTCCTTAAAAAGGTTAAAAAACTAGTGTGGGAAGAATATGTGGCAAGCTCTTCCCAATAGCCATTTCTAATATCAATTTCAAACTGGAGTAAAGAACAATCAACTGGTCAGTGTCACTGCCCCCAGCACTTGCCTTGCACGGGCACTGGTGTTCTTATTCCTCGTGACAGCCCCAGGCTGTGGGTACTAGTAGTGTCCCATGTTACAGAGGAGGAAACTGAGGGACAGAAAGGGTAAGTAACTTGCCCAGGTCACACAGTGAGGAGACGGCTGAGCTGCAGGTTGAGCCCACCTGTCGGCTGCAGGTGACCTCTGTAATAAGTCTTGGACAAAAAGGACTTTGTAGACGTCCAGGCCCTTTGTGTTCTCCCATCAGTTTCCTATTCTGATAGGGGTTGTGGGGGAGGAGCGACTGAACCTCACTCCGAAGCCTGGGTTTAGCAGGCAGACTCTCTCAGGAGGTTGCTGAGCAGGAGCAGACTTCAAGGAAACAGTAAAGCAGGGTGACTCTGAGGCACCTGCGTCAGGGAGGATGGGGCACCAGCGGGTAAGAAGCCAGTGACTGCTGGTGTCCCGCCCCCATCAAGTCCGGTGGTCAGGCTGTGCTTGATGGACTGATCTCACCTGCAAGCTGACTGACTTCAGGAGGAGAGTGTTGATTCAGAAAGCGGAGGGATTTCCTGAACAAATAAGTTCCGTCTGGAGGACTTATCTCCCAGGATCGCTCTTCCCTGGGGATTCAGCAAGTACTGAGGTCAGGGAGCCTTCTCATCTCAAACTGGGGGCTTGAGCCATCTTTGCTCTGATGTCCTGGAACCAACGATTAATCCAGGATGACCAGCTGGAGTGGAGTCAGCTGTTAGGATTCTGCCATTTTTAATAAATGATCTGTCATCTTTTATTTTGAATATATCAAAAAATATTTTTTAATTAAAAACTAATCAAATGTCTCCTCATGCAAGAACAGAAACACCTTTTTCTTGTCTTTTAAAATTATTATCATTAGTGCAGCAATTTGGATCTCAAAAACAAACCACGCTCCTTGTCACATTTTAAATAATGTGTTTAAAATTGTTTCTCCCTCTATTCACAATATTAAACTTTGATTTTCAGATATGTTTTTCTAAACTCTTTCCTTGCCTTAAACAATTAATGTGGGTTTTCTTTCTACAAAACTGAGGGCATATAGAAACCATTCTATATCTTTTTCTTAAAATTTAAGAATATGTGGTAGGCACACTCTCCCCCAAATAAATATAGATTGATCTCTTTTTAAAAAAAATAATTGCATTATAATAAATACTTCACATATGCACTATAATTTACTCAACAAGCCCTGTGCTGAATGACATACAGGTGGCTAAAAACTAATGTTCACGGGAGGTATCCTTGTCTTGTTCCTGACCGGCACTGGGACAGCTGTCTATTTACTTGAAAAATGACAAAATGGTTCCTTACTTCACAGAAGCTACATAAATAATTCCAAATAGATCACAGAACTACTAGCAGAAAATACAAGCAAACATTTGCATAATGTTGGAGTGGAAAAGGCTGTCTCAATATAGAATATCCAGAATCTACGAAGGAGAAAGAGCCTGTCAGATTAGATACACAAAAATTAAAGCTTTCTGTGTGACGAAAGGAACTGTATAAAGTCAAGACAAATGATATGATAGACAGGGTTAATTTTCTAATATACAAAGAGTTTCTTGGAAATAGCATAAAAATGAGAGAAATAGAAAAGTAGAGAATAAAACAGACTTCGCACAGAGGTAATACAAATGGAACAGTCATCAGTCAGATAAACTGGTCACGGAAATGGACATTTTAAAAACAACAAGCTACTCTTGCCTCAGCTGGGCAATATTTTAGGAGACAGATAACATCTAATCCAGCCCTTCTGAACTAGCCTGCACTAGAGAATCACCTGCAGAGCTTCAAATACTGATACTCAGAAACCCATGATTTATTTGGTTTGGAGTGAGGCCTGGGGTTCTACATTTTAAAAATGTCCCTGAAAGATGTTAATGTACAGAATTTGAACATCAATAATTTGGGATGAATTTGCATAATCTGGAAGTCACTGCTCTAGACTTAGGGAGGGTCTGTGGAAAAGGGTTCTCTTCTCCACTGTAGGTGGGACTGTAAATTATTACAGCTTTTCAGAAAATAATCTGGCAGAATTAATTAAAATTTAGAATACACAAACCTTTTGGATTCAGTAATTCCACCTTGAACAATGCATCTTAGGGAAATTAAAGCAGCACCACACAAAAATAAGCATGCATACACACACAGGCATGTTTACTGCAGGATTGTTTAGATGGCAAAAATCTGGAAAGAAAGAACTGTTGAAAAAAGATACTGAGATGTCCAATGCAGCGAAGAGGGACACATACCTATTGATATGTCTGTAGAATATTGTTAAGTGAAAAACACAAATCACAGAATGTTAAAAATAGATCCAATTTTTAAAGACATATATGTGTGCTGTTTGAATAAGAAAACCAAAAGGCATAGAAAAGGAACATCAAATTGGGAGATGATTGAGAGGGAGCTACGAAACTGTTAATTTTTCTTTGGAAAACAAGAGAATCTTTTGTAATTCAAATGGTTGTTTTTTTTTTTTAACAATGAGTCTTAAAATAGGCACATATTTAAAAAAAGGAAGAAATGAGATTAACCCTAAGATGTATGAAAACTTATAACAAAGTAACTAATATACTCTACTCATGAATTAAGTTATATATTGATATTGAGTATTTGTATTGTTTATTATATACCTTATATTTATATATAACTATATAAATACATTATTATCATAATCAATTATACTATATACTGCTATAATTAAGACAGCATTGGAAAGATAGATCAAGAGCACAGGATAGAGTCCAGAATAAAAATCCAGTTTTACATAGAAAACTATTTGATGAAGCTGACGTCACAAGTGGGTGGGGGAGGCTGGGGAAATTGTTTCATAGCTTGCCGCTGTGACCAGCTGGGGAGAGATTAAACGGCCCCATGATGGGGAAATCTGGGCCAGGTTGGGGCTTGGAGCTGAACGTCATGCATTCTGAGCAAGTTTCCAAGTGACTCTGATGCTGCTGATCTGGAACACACTTGGAACATCAGTGGCCTGGACAGAGTGCCCTGTAGCAGAACGCATCCCTGTGGTTTCTGGTCAACCTGTAAATCCCACAGGGAGGCGTGGTGTCGGGGCTGGAAAGTGAACTGTGCTGGGTGATTTGAGGTTGGGGGTAAGTGCCTGGAACTGTTCTCGATCTTGGCAGCTGTTCGGCAACTTCACTTTCTGAGCCCAGCAACTGCCTCAAGAATGTGTCCAGCAGGATTCAGGCAGGGGCTGGGAACGCACATCTCGGAGGCCATGCTGTCACTCTTCAGCTGGGAGAGCCGGATTTCTTCTCCACCACCGACAGCATCAAACGCAGCAGCCTTCAGCACAGCTTACGAAGCACTTTCTTCTGCTATAACTGGGTTTTTCAAATTCAGTAATGATCCTGCTTCTGTATTAGGTAACAGGTTAAAAAAAATTTGCCAGGCTGATTCATTTTACCATGACCTTCATATTTTAGAAAGATTAAGTCCAAGTCCCCTGGCTTCCTCAGCTCCCCAGATTAAATGTTCCTCGTTGTTCAGCATGTGTTACAGCGTATCACCCTGTTTTTTATTAGCCTTTCT
The DNA here is from genome assembly GCF_036321535.1 of Camelus dromedarius. Lineage (NCBI taxonomy): Eukaryota > Metazoa > Chordata > Mammalia > Artiodactyla > Camelidae > Camelus > Camelus dromedarius. The sequence continues at coordinate 12,926,207 of NC_087441.1, read as the reverse complement.
CAACTTTCCAACTTCCTTCGCTTTCCAAGATGCTCCTTCCTGACCACAGAGTTCAAGTGAATTCCTCTGGTTCCTACCTTCTGCCCAACAACAGACAGAACACCCCTCCTTTTGAGAAACCCTCAGCTGCCCTGCACAGAGGCCACTGAGCAGAGGCTGCTGGAAGTGCCCCCAATTCACCCAGCTCCTTCACTTACTCATCTGAATGAGGGTTCTCCCCCACATTTAAGCCCCTCTGAGGTATTCCGAAATGGCTTCTTGGAAGAGATTTTATTTTATTTTATTTTGGTGGGAGGGGGGATTAGGTTCACTTATTTTTATTTATTTATGTATTGTTTAATGAAAGTACTGGGGATTGAACCCAGGACCTTGTGCATGCTAAGCACGCGCCCTGCCACTGAGCTATATACCCTCCCCTACAGTGGATATTTTAAACTCTGAGAAAGGGGTGAGTTAGAAGCCAGGAACTGAAAAATAAAAATCATTCCTTTTAAGTTTCACTATCTCTGGGTTACTTGGGGTCTGGCAGCCACCACTATCACAATCTATTACTAAACCTAAAACTGAAATGACCACTCTCAGTAAAACACCTCTTCTCATCACCCGAATTAACATCTAAGTGTTGCACCTATGCAGATACTGCCTCTTGGCTTGTAAACCACTCCACCTGCCTCCACTTCCACAGACTCTTCAGAAACAAATCCCATGACAACGTAAACCAGTGGACAAGGAAGTTAAAAGGAGAGGAAATCTGCTGACCGAAAATGAAGCCAGATCTCACAGGCTTAATCCCCCTTTTCTCCTCTAGGCTAGAGATGGTTTCTGTTTGGTTCCCTTCTAGTGTCCTCATTATCCTTCATCCCAAGTTTCAGGACTTGGTGGAGGAAAATACAGAAGCTCCTGTATGTCAAAATCCCAGCGATGAACTTTTAAATGCTAATTTAACAGGAAGGGATGAGGTCCCAGCTAAGACTTGACCCTGGAGGAGTTTGGAGCAGTCCCTGCTCCTAGGTGGGTCTTCCATACGTGTGGCATGAGTGGATGCTGCTCTGCCTGGGTGTTTCTGGTCCTAATCGGCATATCTTCTGAGAATGTATTATTTCCGCACAATTCCCTAAGGGCATGTTTGGTGCTGGTGATGGTGGACTGGTGGGTAGCGGGTGGAGAACCCAGCTCTTGGGACGGCTCTCGGGAGCATCCAGACCAGCTCGACATCTCGCTTTTCCGGCCATGACCGGCTCTCATAAATCATTGCGCTCCACCTTTCTTTGCTTTACAATCTCTTAGGTGGCTTGCCAGTAAACTTTTGTAGCTTTAATTTCTTAGTATTTGGCCCTGGGACATAGGCTATAAATCTGTCTTCCCCAACCTGCCTCTTTACAGTAAATCTCAGCGCTCAGCTTGCTCAACTGCCCAACCAAATCTTCTGAAGGAATCGCTTTTCACTTCTTACAAAAACAAGGGAAGCTGCCGCCACCCCATTTTCCAGGAGACAACATTCCTGCTCCCCAGGCAGAGTTTCCACCAAAACCTTTCACTCCTATCTGGATTTCTTACTAAGTCACTACTTCTAGTTTCTAACTCCCTTTTCTCTCTCCATCCTTAGCTTTATGGATTTTCTCTCTCCTTGGCTTTTCTAACAGTTTCTGTCTGCTTGTGAAGATCTCATTACTCAGAGATTATTAATCCTACCTTCCTAATCGGCGGCTCATCCCTCTGCTCTTCTCTTCCTCACCCATCACTCTCTGGGGACAACACTGCACAGATCCAGGCGGCAGCAGGGCTCCTGACAGTCCTTGCTCCAGAGGTGAGGGCCTCTTTATCAGCCATCAGTGCCCTTTTGGCCCCTTAATATTCCTTCAGCGCCCCCACCTCGTCCACAAAGCCTTCGCTGAACGTACTTCCTCTTTCTCTGTTGTCACAAAGCTGCTGGTGCAGGGAGGATGCTCCTAATGTGACCATGTGTCCCCTCCCTCAGGAGCCAAGCGAGAGTGTGTGGGATCAAACAGATTCCTTAGTCTCATCCGTGGCTGGCAGGGTCCTTGCTCCACTGGTCACATCATTATCTGGGGAAAACTGTCACCGGGTGGCTTCAATGCTTACACTCACCCGGGCTTCCTTCTTCTGTCCCGTTCCAACCTTCTTTTGTTCAAGTCTTCACAAAATTTACTAGAAATGCACATGATGCCTCCTGTTCAGTGTTCCGCAGGGGATTTTAGAAAGGCACAAATGGGACTCTAACCTTTTTCTTAAAGCCAAACTATTTTCTCAGCCACATTTAGCATTTGGTTCTTCTGTGACGGGAAATGTGTGATGTCAGTTGACTGCAATGTGGAGGAGAAACGGCCCTGAGATCCCTTTGTGCTGGCCCTCACCGTGACTATGTGTCAGTATGTGGTGACTTCCATCACGGTGGCAATGTGTCTCTTGAAGGGCTGGGTTGCTCTGGAGGCAAGGCCATGACTTCCAGGTGTTTGGAGTGGGGGAAACGGGGAAATGAGGGAAGAGCGAGCCCTGAAGAGGGGCCCATCTCAGATGAGGGCACAGGGAATCCTTCAACTCCAATCTCCACTGCTGCTTACAGTCTTTCCAGAAGCAGGAAGACAGGAAACACTACACTCAGGTTTGTCTTCTCGAGAGAAGAACATCTAACTCCGATCTGTTCCCTGGGCAGGATTCCAGGGGGAAGCCGACAGGAACAGCCCGACAGCAGAACGAGTACGACAGAAATGCCGCAGGAGGAAAGTGCAGTCGGGGGAAGTCTAAGTACCGTCCAGCAGTGACCTGGGACGTCTCCAGAGAGCAGGTGGCTCGTGAGCTGAGTCTTGTGCGGTGGGAGAGAAGGAGCAGTGAGAACAGAAAGAAGAAGCTAAGAAGGTACAGAGCAGTGCTTTTCAACAGTTAGTAGGACTAAAATCATCTCAGGCATCTGGTTAAAATGCAAGCTCCCAGGTGGTACCCCCAGAGATTGAATTGGAAGATCTACAGTGAGCCCAGAAATCAGAAAACCTAATAAACCTCCAGACCCCTAGCTGAGAAGGCACTCAGGCTACGAACGTCATGGAAGCTATGGACGGCGGTTCCAGGTAATTCTGAGTACCTTGGTTTGGTTTAAATTCTCAATTTAGAACAGGATTTGTAAACTAAATACCTACAGAAGTTAAGCTGGTACAGGCAATGAGAGTGGTTGATCATGTATATGAGCAAACATAAAAACTGTCTCCTTCTACTCTTCAAGGGACAGCAGCCACGTCATTCCAGCAAATTATCTGTCATGTAGAAATATGTGTCCAGGACACGTAAGCTTTCCATTCTCAAGAGAAGCCTGAAGCCTGGATTTCATATAAATCCTCCCTGTCTGATTATTAAATGGCGGATTAAAACAACATGAGCACCAAACAATTCCTTGAGGGCCACTTGTTGGCAAGATTAGAGAGGCAGAATAAAATCTTTATTGTATTTAAGACTTGAATGAGAGACTTAAATTATATTTCTTCTGCTAGACAATCAAAACAGAAGATTTTGGAGCAAAGAAGGGATCTGAACAAGAGTGCGTTAGGAAAATTCATATGGCTTTTGCATACCCTTGGGATGAAGTGGCATGGGAGGTTCTTCCAAATGTGCCAAGGGGAAAAGAGAGTATGAAAGATGCTGGGGAACAAGAGGCCAAGAGATGTGATTGGCTGTGCAAGGAGGCGGGAGAAGGAATCATCTGGAGTTCTTTACGTCTAAATATACACCACCTCCATTCATCCTTTTTCCTTAATGTACTTCTGTTTCAGCTTCATTCATTCCACAAAAAAGATAATTTGAGTGGCATTCTGATAAGTGCCTGCTTAATAGGGAAACTGAGAGTCATTTCTTCAGGGACAATAAAAAGCACAGACAAAATATTTTATAATATCTATAATAAATGCAAAGAAATCGATACAAACAAAACTTGGCTTTAGCAAACTGTACATACATAAATATTTTTTTACTCTAACATTCACCTTTTTTTTTTCACATAAAGCCTTCCATGATCTTATTTATTACATCCAGTTCTTCTTTATACTTAAAAAAAGTGCCTTGTAGATTTACAGCTTGTGCTTCTAAAGCAAGGGTTAGAACATCATGCCCCAAAGGAAAACAAGGTAGAAAGGAAGTTGCCATATAAGCTCTTAAAAAATGTATGTTACAGGGTTCTAAAATCTCATCAGCACTGGTTGGTTGGTAGATTGTTCGAGGCCGACACGGCACTCAGGTAGCATCCTTTATTGACTGGATGGAGCAGCACTGTGGGAAAGCTGCCCAGATGGTCTGCTGAAGTCCCTGGGGATGCACAGAATGAGTCTGTGCTTCCAGGGAACATTGGAGGTCCTTAATCTCTTCTGTGCTGAGGCTCAGGTTCAAAGAAAGACCCTTCCAAACCTTCCCGCAACTATTTGCTCTCCTCTCGTCACTGTTTATCATCCACCTCCAAAGCCACGATTTGCACACACGTGGGATGTGGAGGTGAGCTAAAGCTGCCACCCCGAGTGCATCTGCCAAGATTCAGGTCCTCTTCTTGCTAGTTGTAGGGCTGCCCTCGGCCAGGTCCTCCCTGTGCTCCCGGCACTGCCGCCGACGGCACCTGCTTGGTTCAGAGTGGAGGCGGGCCGTTGGTGTATCTGAGCATGGGGTGGAATGATCGGGCAAAATTGTTGGAGAGGGCACAGCTGTAGTCTTCCTCGGACACTGGCACAAGGCAGGCGAGCCCGACGAGAAGCAGCAGCAGAAGCTGAAGTGGGACAGCCGCCCGGAGGACCCGGAACAGGAAGGCTCGGCCGGACCGAGCTGGCTGGGGCTCAGAAAGGGAGGAATCGGAGCCACCTTTTATGGACCTGAGGGAGGAATCGACATAAATAACTCAAAGATCTCCAGTGCTGGATGGAGGCTGCTTCCTCACCTTCCTGGAAGCTAACAGGGTCGGGCCAGACACCACCCAGCCTGGCAGTGAGCTGCCAGCCTTCTGCAGTAAGCCCAGGTGATCTCCCCACCACCAAATGAAGAGTTGTTTGGAAACTGCACTGATGGAAAATAAACATTTAGTCAGTCAACTGAAGGTAACTAATTGGGTTCAAATTCCCACCCCTTAATTTGGTAAAACATTTTCCATCAACAAAGATAACTGCTCCACACGCCTTCTACCAGCACAAATTAAGCAGATCCAGGGTAATTAAAACGGGGATGTTTGATGCAGTACATTTGTGGCTTAAGACTACCAGGAGCACCGTTAGGCAACGTGAGCTGCCGTCAGGCTCACACAACATATCCCTCCCATCGAGCCGTCCTGGATGTGCCAAAATCCACGTGGCAAGGACAAGAATAGCACAGACCCATGAAGTCTAATTAATCTGAGATTATACCCTGGTTTCATCTTGCACTGAGTCAGCAACCGGCCCTGACATGAGTGGGCTGCAAAGCTGGAAGAACAGGACGGCAGTGGAGTCGGTCTGCCCAACACTGGTGTTGAATGACACCGATTCTAGGCTGATCCGTCTGTCACTAGCTCTGTGCATTTGGGAAATGGACATGATTTTTCTGAGGACAGACTGCCATTCTGAAGCCCCCTTCAAGACTCAAATTCCTAGTTTTCTTATCTCCTTTAATTGCCCCAACTCCTTGTAAGTGGTGCATTAGAGATGGAGCCTGAATTTCAGGAATCCTAAGAAAGACTGACTGTGACAGGCTGACCATGGAGTAGGTTCTGGGTGGGGTGCACTGTGTTCTCTTGTGAGCACCCATTAATGTTTTGATTGGTTATTAGTAGAAAAGATGAAGAAAGAAATGTTATTTACAAGAGGAATTTTGTACACACACACACACACACACACACACACACAACATCACAGAAGCAAAAAGAATAGAGGTACCGACGACACACATGCCACCATACCTACTGTGAACTCTCTAATGGTTGTGCTGGTAAAGACACTGAATGTGAGGCCCCTGGAGAAATATGGTGTGAAAACTGTATTGGTTACTCTGTACGTTTATCTTATAAGAAAACACGTCACTGGCTCCCCTAGTAGTCATTAATTTCTAAAAACAGATTCCACTGGAGTCAGTGAGGGATGAGGAGTGGCACCAAAGAAAATAAATGTGAAGATAAAAAAAAAAGACATAATCTCCTTAAAAGGGAACAGAAGAGCTACTCAAAACTCTCTTATTAAACTATCAAAGAAGTACGTGAGGCCAGACTGGCCCTGCAGAAGCCCGGGCAGCCGCGTGCGACACTGTGCCTCTGCTGCAGCCCCTGTCGTGGGGTGAAAACACACGTACCTGGTCTACCCTGGCCTGCGCTCTTCTCTGGTCTACAACGAACGGCTGTGTGACCTCGAGCAACTCGCTTCACCCCTATGCTGCAACTTCTTCTTCAAACCCTTCAAATTAGACTAGAGGGGTCTTCCAATCTGCAAGTTCCATAGTAGACACATTTTATGTCTTCTACTAATCGGTCAGCACGGTCTACCAGCTGGGAGGCCACAAGAGTTCAGTCACCATCTAGTGGTCAAACTGACTAACTGCCTTTATGCTAAGACCAGTGAGTTATTCCTAAAGAGCTCAGCAGGACAAAGCAGATATTTTGTGAAGATCTAGTAAAGCATGAAAGAAGTAAGGCACCTATCTGTTAAACAGAAGCTTCTTTAGTTACCTAGCTGGGAAGTATTCGGGTTGAGATAAGGCCTTAGAGAGTATCTAACCCATCTTTAATTCTGTGGATAAGTAGCTATGGAGAGTCAACATTTACCCTGCTAACTGCCGGGCGACACAAGCGTTTGTCTTGGGTTCTCCCACTCAGTCCCCACCGCGGTCCTCAGGGAGCGGGGCACCTTCGTCTTGTAGCCGACGAGGGGGAGGCACAGAGAAGTAAGAGAATGGGCTTGAGGTCTCACAGCTAGCAGGTGGCAGGACTAGGATTTCAGCTCTGGTTTTTCACCTCCCAGAACTTGGGCTCTTATCGACAGGGTGAATGACCTGCCCCAAAGCCACAATGAAAGGAAGAGATCGTGCAGGAACTCAGGGCTCCAAACGCCCTGCCTACCACACTCTCTGTATGCTTTGTTTGGTGACATGAACCCATCATCGAGGTCACACTTATGTCACAGATATCTCACCTGTAGAAGCAAAGAAGACAATGCTTGCATCCTAATATACCTGGAGGTGAGTGGTTTCCTCGTGTCTAAAATAAGTGTCCCTATTGGGGAGGGTACAGCTCAGAGGTAGAGCGTGTGCGTGGCATGCGTGAGGTCCTGAGTTCAATCCCCAGTACCTCCATTAAAAATATGTATCTATAAATAAATAAACCTAATTATCCCCCCAAAATAAAATAAGTGCTCTAATCATAAAGCCTCACAGTATTACACAGATTATCAAGTCAGCACGTGGACAGGAGGCGCTCTGCTTTGAGGCAGTGGTACAATCTTGGGCAAGTAATTTGGTCTCTCATTTGCAAAGATGAGGGTATGTTCATATCCTAAAATCTTTTTTGGCTCTGATAGGTTACGAATTCAGTGGTTTCAAGCGTCTGGAGAGGGATGGGATCGTTACCCATGAGCTCTGGATTGAAATTTTCTTCAATATACCTTTTCCGTGACCTGAAAATACGCCCTGGCAAGCAGTACTCTCCACCCATCACCTGTCTGAGTCACAGCCAAAGCACAAAAGACAGCCCCACATTTCCTCATCGTTCAGGACCTAAAGCCACTGAGGGAGATTTCTAACAGACTCTTTTTCTTTAGAAGTCACTGAAGGACTTTAGCGATGGGAAGATTTATGTATATAATTGATAGTAACAGTCTGACAGAGCTGAAGAGCCCTTACTTGCCAGTTATTAGCTTCTTTGAGTGATTAAGCCAAAGATCAAGATCAAAACAAGAGCTACATATTGACTAGCCCGCTCCTGAGGAAAGCTAGAAAGGGCACCCTCTGGCACACGGGCTCGATGTTGCAGGCTCTGCGGAAGGACACGGCACACTGAACAGCATCAGAGCACTCCTTATTACAATTTATTTAGTGTGTGCTTTCTAATGTTGAAGAATGCCAACCTAGGGAGAAATAATGGGCTGAAACAGGGGCAAAGAGAACACACAGTGCTTAGTGAGCTTCCATACAGTTGACTGCTCTTGGAAATGTCCGATTTCTCTATTGAAAAAAACAGAAGAAGCCACCTGCTTGGGGCAACTACCAAGGTTTCAACGTGCCCAAAGTTGCCTCTTCTTTCGGGTAAACCTGTTCAAGATCTTCTAGTACAAACAGGTTAATGATATCAAGTAACAGGGTACTTTTAATGTTTAATCTATTGACCTAAAAATCACCTAAGTTTCAAGAGTCTTGGGAAATTGAGGAGGGGAAGAACAAAGAGAATTCATGGGCTGGTTACTCATTACTCTCCAACGGTTTATTCCATAAGTAGATGCCACGGATGTGGTGTTGATAGAAGAAAAACTGTAAGTGTGAACTTACTGAAGGGACTTAATCAGTGGAGATATTTCAGATAATTCTGTCCAGAGAAAACATGCTTGTTCTCTACCAGTAAATGTTTACTTGATTATTTCTCTCACTCACCTCACAAATTTGGGGATTAATCATGGCCTGGGAGCTGTTTCATCTCTTTCCCAAAATAAGTCTAGTTGTGAGAGGAGGAGGATGGAGGAGAGGGAGCAGCGGATACAAACACACTGCAGAAAAGGAAGTATGGCCAAGAGTTGTGAGAAGCCTGAATTGTGTGCACGCAGAGTGTGGCTCATCTCAAAAACCCTACATATTCAAGGAAATAAGATGAGTTAATTCTGGGCATACCTCATTTAAGCCCAAATGAAGAGACACTTTCAATTCATTTTGTTACTTGTGAGCAAACACGGGCAGCAGAGGGACAGGAATTTATTGGGGGCAAGTATTAGGTTGTCTATGATCTTATTGCCTGTTCTTGTGTGAATGGCCTTTGTTCTTTCCATATGTCATCCAGAAGACAAATGCCCAGAAGCCATTTAGGATTTCAGTCTCCTTTTACTCCAAGATGAACATTCTGGTTAGTCCTATGCAATCCCAGGCAACCCATGGGAACCCCAGGCCTGAAACTGTTGCTTAAAGAATCCTACCCGTTAACAGCCCTTCGGTAGAGCAGAGTGGTGAACGAGGTAGGATCCAGAGTCAGAGAGACCTGGGTTCAAATTCTAAATCTCCATGCCTCTGATCCCTGGCGTTCTTGTCTGTAAAACTGGGACTGCAGCCTTGCCGTGGACATGCTGGGAGGGTTACATGAGGTAACAGATACACGGCACTTAGCATGGTGCTTAAAACAGAGCAAGTGCTAAACAAATGTCAGCAACTTGTCATGATTATCTGATTATTAAAGCATAAGTGTGCTGACTCAGACCTTTCCCGTTTTTGCTGGATTCAGCCTATTCGTCCAGGGAGATGTTCCTGATTTATAGCATTGCTTTTCAAAGATGTGATGCATTTTCCAAAGTGTCTGACTTGCTCCTGGGAAACTCTGGGAATGCATACCTCAAAATATAAAAGACGCGTATTAGAGCCTTACCCTGTAACTATCCTCAGCCAGGGTGTCCAGCCTGCCCCAGGGGCAAGACTGTTCTAGGCTGAGGCACTTTGAGACCTTTGAATAAATAAATCCGCAGGGTGGAGTCTGACAGAATGGATTTGAAAAAAAAAAATTCCACAAGAAATTAAGTAGTGTTTATAGTGAAGCCCTGGTGTACATGCAAAAAACCCCACTGTGCTTGCTTAAATATATTTGGCTCCCTTGAGCACATTTTTAAATGAGGCCTTTTTTCCCTCCCTTTTAGTGTTTCAGCCAGTCATTTGCCACTTCTCATTCCACCTCAGTTCTCTGTCTAGAAGGTGCCAGAGACGAAAGGTGCCCAGGGAAAATTTTGCATTTTACAATTCCCAGCTTTGGAAAGAAGTCATCAATTCACTCTATTCTGACTGCAGAGCAATTATGCCTTTGCCTTGCTGGAAACTGGGGTAAAATCTTCCTGTTGGTCAACTTCAACTAATCCACAGCAGAGTTTTGAAGAGTTACTGGGTATTGGGTTAGACAATTTTAGGTCAAAAGGAGTTAGCTGGCCCATCACAAATATAGCTTCAAAGAGCATGCTCCTTAAATATGTTTAATCCCCCCAAACTGTGAATAGTTATTATGAAAGCATACTTTCAGATGTTTTTCAAGTGTTTAGAATTTTAAGGGAGATCCTTGTCATTAATTTAGGGGATCTCTAGATTCTGACATATTGCAAGTCTTTTGATGGCAAGAACAATATTGTATTAATTTTGTAAGCCTGGGGCCTAAACACAGTAGGTGTATGGTAAACCCTGGCATCAATCCATGTGTAGGCTTAGAATACTAGGTGAGAGGACACAGAACAGTGATCATAAAATCAAACTGAAATACACAGTAGGCAAGCAACTGACACTATCAATATCTGACTTTAAATAAGAAAAAGAATGTAAGAACCCTCCCTCCCAACTAATGACTCAGTTTCTTTCAACTCAGCCTCTTTCCTCTCTCAGGAACAATATATGCCTAAATTTTTCCCATCACAGACTGCTGGGGTCAACATTCTCAACTGTTTGTGCTTCTGCCATAACCTTTCAAGTTTGCTGAACCAGTGCAAGATCAAACGCCAGGTAATCTCAAGTCTCAATGTGTGAACAGCCGGGATTGTGAGTGAAGTTAATTCTTTCCCAGCAGACTCTCCCTGTCATTGTCCAGGTTGGATGCACCCCCAACAAAGGTGCCAAGGAGCTGGGAAGTCCAAGAATGTTCAACCACAACCTGTCTGCCAAGGTGTTTGATGATGTTTGCCATTCGGAGGAAGATCGCTTGCATTCCAGGTCCGCTAAGCAGCAAAGTGAACCCTGAGTTGTGAGCTCAGAAGGGTGTTAATAAACAGTGCTGGACAGAGCAGAGCTGAAAGGCGCCTTGCAAATGTCACAGTGAGAACGTGGCTGTCCCAGCAGCAAAGCCCCAGGAGGAGACATGTTGAAGCACTTCCTGCCCTTAAGGCACGAGGCCTTTGACGTTTTGGAAGGCCTGTGTGGCTGTTTGAAAGAATTAGGGGAGCGGATCGATGTGAAATTTAGGAACCAAAGGGTGGTTGCTATTGATGTTGCAAATGACATAAGAGCTTTTCCCCTTTTCATCACCATTATTTCTATCAACCAAAGAACTGATCTCTGGTATCCCCAAAGGAATGCTGTGGACATATCTCTGTTCATAGCACATCAGCACTGTGGGGAGAAGACAGACTATATAAAACAGTGATCTGTCTAGTGTACCTGATGTCTTTCCTTGCAGGGGGCTAAGGAAACATCAGAGTACCAGTACAAGCCCATCATTATCTTCAGAAATCCCTGTGAGTTTTTGTCTATCGATGTTTCATTATTGATATTTTGTTATGGACAAAAACAAAACAAAAAATCCCCCCAAAATCAGAATCAAAACCCCCCAAGTTATTATCAAACCAAACGGAAAGAAAAAATAAAAAAGCAAAACATAGTGAAGGGAAGCTTAAAACCAGAAAGCACGTCAAAAATCCATTCTGCATTCGTTCGGCTGAGTGGAAACGGCCAGACGCAACAGCCAGTCCCTCCAGCACGCAGCTGGAGCGCTCCAGCTGTTACTCGGGGTTTGTTGATGCTTCCGCATTCCCCCACCCTCCTTCCAGGACCTGAGATTCCAGCTCAGTGGCGAGGAGTTTCCAGAGGGGCAAAGTACTTTCACAGTGAGCTGCCTGCGACTGGAAGGAAGGAATCCGCTTCCAAGGCCAGTGTTTTCATTTTGAAAAAGTTGTCGGGGGATGGGGGGCATGAACTGATTAGTGAAAAGGCCGGGGAGCACAGACATCACACCAACAGCAACAAAGGCAAAGCACTGCGAACAGCAGAGACGGGGGCGCCGGGAGCCAGGCGGGAAGCAGGGGGCGGCTGGGAGGAGGGTTCTGGAGGTTCCCCTGCAGGGGCACTGATTGCTCCTGTTTCCAGAGTGAAAGAGCCTGCCAAGTGTCGGGAAGGTGGCTGACTGAGTGTGCTGGCTGAAGAGAAGTCCGAGGATAAGCGGAAGAGAGAAGGTGCTTAGAAATGTTCCGTAATCCCGGGTTAGGGCTAGCCGTTTTGAGAATCCCAAACCCACAATCTGGATAAAACATGAAAATAAAAGAAAAGGCTGGGGGTGTTAGTATATTTTATTCAGATTTGTGGGGTCTGGGAATGGTAAAATAATTCATTGATCTATTACCTGTCTTATTGTAAAATCTAGAAATAAAGAGGATGACAAAATTCTGCCATGAATCAAATGGCGCTGGGCCACCGGTTGCATCGAAGCTTCACGCGCACACAGAATAATACCGCTTGATGAAAAGGACCAGGTGCCTTATGTATAGTTAAGCAAAATTTTGGTGGGGTCCAAACATTTTATGCTCTGAGATTTTCTTGTACTTTCCACTTAGAAAAGTCTCTCCGAATTTATGAGAAAAGGGTGTGGACTGAAATGAGTAATTTCTCAACTACCCTGAGGCAGACCAGACACAGGCCTACATAAATCATGGACAATTTTCATCATCCTCTTGAAGTTCTAGAACAGTGTGGAAACCAGGAGAATAAGGTACCTGCTATGTGGACTGTTGACAGAGGGTCCAGGCTGTGAGAGACTACATTTGCCTCGTGGCTGTTTGCAATGAACAGGGGTAAAGAAAGAAGAATGTTCAGTCCAGGCAAATAAAGACAAGCTACTGATGAAAATTAAACTAAAAGTGCAGCAAAGGAAAAATAAATCAAATGAAATGATCAGTACCCATGAAATCAAGGAAACTGGCTTTTCTTTGGTTGAAGAAGTGAAATCAATTTACGTCTATGATACTCATCATTGAAGAAACATAAATTGCGGTTTGGGCATTCATGTCACATGTCGTATATTTCTCCCAACTTTTCATGGTAGAAGAACAAATGACTCTACATGATCCAAAGATTGCTGTCTGTTTACTTACAGTAAATATGAAATTCAAATGCCATGTATTTCAAAGATTGGCATATTTTTCATCTTCTAGAATGCTGGAACAGTATTAAAAATCTTGGTAGGTCAAAAATAATAGCAGCATGAGATTATTCCGCATAGAGTGATGGGGACCCAACAAATCAAGTACTCAAGTTTAAATAAAGGCTAAAATTTGACTCGAAAAGCCAGTATTCCTTCACATTCTTAAACTAGGATCTACAGGAAACTAGTGAATGTAGTAAAAAAAAAAATCCTAAGAAGATAATAACATTTATCAGCATAGAACTTAAGTGTTTCTAACAACAACAAAAAAAGTACACATGAAATCAATCCTTCTAAAAACTAAGGACAAGGGAATGATAATAAAAATGAATATAATCATAAAGCTGGACAAAAAAAAAATAACCAAACAAAAAACAAGCTTCTAAATTACACAGAGAAATCAAGGTATAGAGGGTAGCAGGGGCCGAGCTGGTCTCTTCCTCCTCCTCGCGTACCAGGGAGATGCCCCCGACAGGCCTCGTGGGTGAGGCACCTTGAGTTGTTGCCACTATAGGGGGCGATACAATCACTGAAAACCTTCAAGACCACCTTCAGGAGCTTCTCTGCTTAAGACTCAACAGAATTTCCATTTGTCTTATAAACTCAATGGTCTCATGAGCCCCTCACAGTTTTGCCCACTGCTGGCTGAGGCGCCCCTTTAAGTGGAGCCTCCCTCGTGCAGGTGGACCATGGCGGAGGTGGTTTGAAGGGAGGGCCCACCAAGGGGACCAGGCTGTACCATTCTAGAGATGGCCCTGTGGGCAAGAAAAGTCATCTGTCTCCCTGCATACCAACTGCACGTTGAACCCTGACGCTTTTGAAAAACAGAGCTACCTGCTCTCACCGTCCCTGAGTGCACCTAGGAAGGGTGTGCAGCAGGGCTGAGGAAACAGCGCTTTGCTATGTCAGCCCCGCCGCGTGGCAGGGGGAGAGCCTGTGGACCCTGCTGGGGGGCACAGGCCCTGCGGCGCCCCAGCGTTCCCTCCCGCAGGCCAACGGAAAGTGACCAGTGGAAAGTTACCGTTCTCTGTCTGTTTGGGGTACTTCTTCCCGATGTAGGACTCACAGATCCTGAGGTGTCCAGTTCATCAGCAGAAGACCAGGAGGACAGATCCTACGTGGGAAATGGATGCCTCTGATGACTCCATGACCCACAGCCACGACGGCTTTGTCATCTGCAAAGTACTTCCCACCCACCCTCCTCCATCCCTCATAAAAGTCAAACCATTCCTTGGGAAAAATAGGACCAGATCACTGCAGGAGGAACAGAACCTAATTCTTCTAGTGTCTTGGGGTTTCCTGGATGTGAGTTGGGTCCTTCTGGAAAATACAGGTATAGCTTCGTTATCACTGGGCCGCTTGTGGGCTTTATTATCTCTAGTGACATGGATGTGAATGAGTTGAAGTGAAGGAGGTTAGAAACAAAAGGCAGTCATCCAGGAGCCTGCCTCGTAGCATCAGACAAATTGTGTTTTTTCTGGCACTGCTGTTACTTGAAGGAGATTGTTCCTTTGCATGCTTCTAGAAAGGCAACGTGCTTGTGTGTCCATAACAGGACTGCACCATGAATGTCTGAGGTCTTACCAAGCATCTCTGTACCTGCAAACGCATTTCTCAAAACCAACATGACTACCTTGATGCATCAGATTGAATGAATGAATGAATGAATGAATAAAAGCAAGCAGAGAACATTTTCTATGATTGAACTGCTGTCTGTGTCAGGAGAATTCATACCCTCTAAGGTCTGAATATGAAACTCAACTGCAACAGTGGGCTGTGATCTGCTCTAGCTGTTGCTGAAAACACACGAATTCCAAATAAACAGGGTGAAATAAAATGCCACAATCGTGGTGGTAGCAGGGTGAGCAGTAACAATTACAAGAGGATTTTTGGGATGGAATGAATCAAAAGTAGTGTCCTATTATGAAAGTTTTTGAGTTCATTTTTTATTCTGAGAGAGGCCTTTGAGAGCAGTGACTTAGAGAGGACACTCTAGTCTGACAAGTACTATATTCAAAGTCTTTCTAAAATGGATAAAGACGGTGCTTCTTTGCTCTCCCGTCAGAAACGCTACACAATGCTGTCTGTTTAGAGCTTACCTGCTGACTGCTTGACATGTCTAATAACTTCTCCAGCTCCTTGATATGACGACTGACCTCCTTCAAGAGGAGTTTGAGCCGATTTCCAATCACATGGACTTTTTCTTTGGCTTCTAAACAGTCTGTGCCTTCAGCATTCACCAATAGTTGGCAAGACATGTCTTGCAGTGAGGCCACTTTGAATTGGGTATCTAACAGCTCACGTCTTATTTGCTGTATATATAACAGAAATATTTTTCTCAGAATTTTCGGTAATTGGGAGAAAGTGCCAAAAGCGCAGAAGGACATCACTTCCACTCAGTGAGCATCAGAACGCTTTGCTCACACAAGAAAGGATGCAACAGCCCACGGCACTGGGCGGTTGGGGGCCCGTGTTCTAATCCTGCCTCTGCCAAATACATCCTAGAAGACCCTGGCATCTGTCTGATCTCAGTTTTCTCATTTGGTAAAATGATGCTACTAATTCCTGCCTGGCCCACAGTAAGTATTATCGGAAGGTTCGAATTGGTGAATGTATGTCAAAGGGTTTAAAACGTCAAGGATTATGCAAACGAGACATAAAATATTCTTTTATAAAGAAAAGTAAAACATTAACATATCAGTACAGAAAAACTCAAGTATGTCGAGGTATATACCCTGATATCTAGTCAAGATTTTTTTTTAAAAAGATCCATGGGGGATTCATCCCTCACAACTTAAAGTCTGAGGTCAACAGTCGAATAAAAATGTAGCCGCGATTACTTCCTCCTGGTTTCTAAGATCTTTATGGAACGGAACTAAAAGCTGCCAGTTCTGTTGGTTAGGTTAGTATCGGTGTTAAATGTTAAGAAATAGCATTTTAAAATACAGAAAGCAACAAAATGCAAATCATTGTCTCCTAATGGAACTCAAATATGCTTCTTTATCTTCTGTAAAATCACCTTACGTACACTGTACGTTATATTGTCCAAAGTTCTTTGTATAAGAATCTACACAGAAATTCTGCAAATTTCCTTTTGAATTTAGTACTAGAAAAAGTTTCTTGCTCCTTGAGAACTGGAATGTTTTCTTTTTGTTAGGCGATGAAAACCCTTTAACTTTCCATGTTACTCTTTTTGTCTTAGGTTTCAGTAAACTTAGTGCTAAGGTTAATAATGTTGAATCTATACTTAATTCTTCTTAAGAAGCCTTAAATGGTCTCGATTTCAACAGTTTTAATGTCCTTTTATTATCAGCCACCCAATATATTCTTGGGACATAGATTCAACATATACAGTTTAAATTAAAAATAAGCGTAATTCGCTGAAGAACTGCCTTGATTAAAAACAAGTTAATTAAGGTGAAGAACAGCTCTGCCTTTGAGATGAGCAGTGACTTTAGAGTCAGACTCTGAAGCTAGTAGGTGTCTCCCATGCCTGTTTGCTTCATAGAGATGGGAAATCATGAGAAGTAACGAAAGACTAAGAGATTATAATGCAAAAGGTAAATACATAGTGTCACCTCCAACACAAGCAGAGGCCGTCTGAGGCCACACTTCTTACCGTGAGCTGTTCGTGATGGTCCTGAAGCATCTCTACATCAAGGTTAGAATCAATGGGGACAATTTCATTTTTCCTTCTGTCGATGTTCTCCAGCATAAGAAGCAAACCATGGCTCATTTCATGGAAATCCTATGGAAAAAAAAAAATGAAGCCTAAACTCATCTTGAATAATGTATTTTTCTTTCCCTCCCAGCTTAAATGCCCATGGTTTACAATTTCTACCACTGGTTTTTAAGATCTTATACACAATTCCTTTCTAAAGAAGGCACTGGCGCTGTTGTAATGATCTGAGCTCACGTTCTTACCAAAAGCATCTAATTTATTACTCAAGGGAAAAATCTGACATAAGGAGCACGCATCACAGTACTAATTTCTAGGGCTCCTATGCAGTGTGGAAGGAAGCAGCTCTGTTCCCCTCTCTTCTCCCCGTGTTCAACTCTCCCCATCTTTGAAGGCATAAATTCAATTCCATCTCTCCATTCATGCATTTGTTCATTTATTCAAGGCACAGTTACAGAACATCTCCAACAGGGAAGGCGCTGTACTACGATTGGGTGCAGGGGTGAAAAAGGAGCTTGGGTACCTGCGCTCAAGGAGCTATTACTCTTGGGGAGCATATAAACCTGGAAAGCAGGCTTCCCATCCTGCTTGGATTACAGTCCAAACTCCAGGCCAGGACCTACAAAATCCTGCACGACCTGGTTCCCGATCTCTTTCACCCCTTCTGTCCTCTCTGACCACATGCTGATCACACCAGCCTCTTTTCCGTCTTTCCTGCTTCTGGGACTTGCCATTTGTCTGATCTCCATGGCAACATCCTTCCAGTGTCAGCTCAAACATCCATAGGGTGTCCCTGATCACCTTCCCAAAGCGCTTTTTTCTGTTACTCTTATCATCCACATCTGTATGTATCTTGGTTAAGTATTTATTTGCCATTTTATCATCTGTCCTCCCCAACAAAAGTGGAGGCTGTGCTGTGCCCTGACTGCTTAGTGCAACATCTGTCAGACTGTGAACACTCAGCAAATACTTGTGCTATGAATGGAGGAGTAAATATTTGTGATGCTCACTCTGCTGTTTGAGAAATGTCTCCCTGCATGCTGCAAGTATCTGCTGAGTGAATGAATGAATGAGCTGAAGGAGGAATGGTGAGGCTGAGACAAACTTGTCAGAATAGTCTCTTGCTAGCTGTAAAGTTCAGCATGTACACATCCTACAGTGAAATGAAAATTTGGGGCTCAAAGTTATCTCACTCAAATACTGACTTTGGGGAACAACTGCATCCCTGTAGTGACCTGGACAAATCAAGTCACAGACTCAGCGACACTGGAAATGTTTGACTCCAGAGCATGGCCTGCCCAAAGCCCCACCTGGCACTGCATCAGTGCATCCTGGAGAAGGCCCCGCCACTCCTCCAGCAAGGAGCACACGCGGTCCCAGCGCCCATTCATCTGGGACAAGCGATCCTGCAGATCCTGGCTCTCCTCTTGGCCAGCCTGAGTGAACTCGGAGCTGCACAGATTGATGGAGAGGATGATGGCTTTGCGGTGGTCCACAGCTTTCTGGAGCTCCTGAAAAGAGAAAGGGGAGAAAGGTTAAAAGAGGTGGATCAGAGATACACTTGATGACATGAATGAATCTTAAGAAAATATAATATAAAGGGGGAGCCAGAAACAGAATGATATGTGTGCCACTACAGCATTCATGTGATTTACAATACATATGCACACACACAAATCCACAATTTTCATGAATACGTATAAGAAAAAAAAACTAATTCAGATTTCAGGATGGTTGCTGTGGGTTTGAGAAAAGGGACAGATAAATCAAATTAAGAGGAACTTTGCAGGAAGCAGTGATGACCCTGCACAGTGAGCTGAGGGGTAGGATTAACTCAACCCCCAGCATGGGGGTTCAACAACAAACCAAACAGGCCAAACCAAACCTGGCTCCGACAGTTCTGAACAGCAGGAAACATGCTCTTAGTTCCAGGGCAAATTCCATCTCACTAGACTAAATCGACTCAAAGCTGTGTGCAAATGAATGAAATGGGAAGCTACATAAGAAAGCAGATTCCAAGGCTCTGGCCTCCAGCTGCTCTGACTCCCGAGGCACCGTGACAGTGGCCCACAGGCTGAGAACATGGCCTTGGGCACAGGCCAGATTTTTGTGATGCTAAAGAGGATGAATCATGTTTCTTCAGCAAACCAATTTAGTTTGATTTCACACACACACACACACACACAAAGGTGACTACTTTTTACTTTATGCATTTCCCCAAAATCTAGAACTAAATTCCAAGAACTTGAGCACAGGATTATGTATTAAGAATCCAATATCTGGGGACTGTTCAAATATTCCCAGATCAACGTCGGGTGAGTGATTTTACAAATCACATCTACCCGGTCTACGTTTTCTTATAATTTCTCACCTTTTCTGTTATGTTTTCAACTTGTCCTAAAATGTTCACTTTTCAATGGATTCTTAACATGTCATAATATAGTGTCAACCACAGAGACCACATATGATCAAGAGATATCGTGGAAAGGTACCTGGTTATCCCACAGGTTCATCCTCAGACAACACGAAGGATCAGGAAGGGGTGCAGAGGGGGGTGGCTTTTTGTTATTGTACAGGCTGATTTTTTTTTCCTTTTTTTTTTTTAATTGAAGTATAGTCAGTTTACCATGTTGTATCAATTTCTGGTGCACAGCATAATGTTTCAGTCATACACAGACACACATATATTCCTTTTCATATTCTTTTTCATTATAGGTTACCACAAGATATTGAATACAGTTCCCTGTGCTATGTGATAGGTCCTTGTTTATCTATTTTATACATAGTGGTTAGTATCTGCAAATCTCGAACTTCCATTGTATCCCTTCCAGGTTGATTTTCATGGTCTCACTTTTCCACCCTAATCTCGCTTAGGTCTCAGACCAGCCAGCATTTGCTTCATCAACTTTTTAAGGAATTTGGTTACATGCAACACTGCCTTATGCTTTCCTGGGGAGACACTGAAGTAACTGAAGTACCCCAGAGAAAAAAAAATGTTGTAATCCAGATAATGTAACCTGCATTTCCCATTCCATGCTTCATCCTGAAATCGATGGGGCTGGTGCGGAGGCTACTCTGAAAGAAGTTGGAGCATCTGTGGGGAAGGCTTATTTCACTGGTTGAAAATTTAAAACAAAACAACCAAAACAAACCACAAAAACATCACCCTAAAGGACATAACACCCACTGGAAACAGGGAGACATAAAGGCAGCGCACTTAATCCTCGAGCCTGGAGGGCCCGGTAGCTCCGCTCTGAGAAAGAGCACAGCTTGACGTTCTCCAAACAAAAAGACAGGACCGAGAGAGCTATTAAGGAGAAACCAAGCTCTCCATTCACAGTCTGCTTACAAAAGGCTCCGCGTATCAATGCCTTTCAGTAGCTGGGCTGAGGAGGGTTTTTAAGATCTAGAGAGGGAGTTAAAGGAGGTCGTCCTGGGTGCTACACCCATCCAGGTCAAAGTCAATTGTACACGTCGGTGCTTTACAATTATTCCACGGGTTTGGTTTTGTTGGATTCATTCCACGGCAAATAGTTTCTGCCACTTTTATAATCTATCCCCTTAGTTCTGCTGGTTCCAGAATGTCAAGCGGCTTCGCTAGGTCTCCACAAACTCCCCCACGTACAATCCGGGAGAGGCCTCCTCTCCAGCTCTAGATATAAACTTTCAGGAACCTGGATGTCGCTGTATTACCCTTAAAAGAGGTTAAAGGGGTCCCAGAGGTAGCTGGATGTTTCATGAAATTTTAATCCGTCATTTCTTACATAGCAATTCGTTAGATTGTGGTCACTTTCATGGGGCTAGTTCTGCTTACACAGCGCATCTCTCAGCCCTTCCAAACCTGCCTCTGAACGCTCCGATTTGGGGTGGCTGGGGAAGCTTTCGTGTCCCTTTCTGCCGTGTAACTGGAGACCAGCTAGGGCTAGCGGTTCCACCTGACCAGGTGTCCCCCTTTCTGTCTGCTCGCGGCGGGAAAGGCCAAGGGCAGCTACCTTGAGCTTTTGGATCTGGAGCGCGATGGACTGGATATCGGTGCTGAGCTGCAGGCGCCGGAGCTGCTCCAGGTCGTCCTCGGTCTCCCGGAGCCAGGCCAGCGTGCTGCTCAGGTCGGAGTCGAACTGCTGCTGCCTCTGGGGGTTCTGTTTCATCCTCAGCTCCTTGCTCAGGGCCTGTGCCTGGATGAGCTCCCAGCGGTCAATCACACCTGGCAAGACAGGACACGCACGGGGTAGCGGGGAGTTTTCCTCCGCGTCGGGTGTTTAGGAAATGCTGGAAACGCACATGGGTGGCTAAATTTAAAACAGCAACAGGAAGAAAGTAAGGCCACTGGGCATTTCTGCGGTTGTCAGCTGTATGTAACAGGCTAATGGCTCTGTTTTTCCCATCTGCATTTTTAATGATAATGGAGCAAAAAAAAAAAAAAAATCAGCTACACAAGATTTAACACTGTAAAGAGTTTTATGAAGTAATTAGCATTCATGGGCATGAAGATAACATTCAATTCTTGGCTTCGTTCTGCAACAGAGCCTGAGAGCAGACAGAGATGCCTGACCAGCGATTAGAGACGGTGCCTTAAAATCAATGGAACCTGGTTAAAAACCACCGTGATGCTTTTCACCTCCCCATTCAGTTCCCGGAGATCAGCGTAACACGGGGGAAAGGTCTCAGGATAGAAGAGTGTAGAATCAGGTAGACAGCACAGTGGAACTCGGCGGGGAGGTGGGAGCAACAAAGAATTGTTGGATTTCACTCTGTCTTGACTTGGGCGCGGCGCACTCACCGGCTGTTTGCGTTTCTGTGCTGTTCAGGTTAACAAAGCCGGGGAAATGGTCCTCCTCCTCCTTCAGTTCGTGTTCTAGTCTCTTCACCGAGTCTATACTGCCACTGCATTCACCGAGCAGTTTCATCTGTTTAGACACAGAAAACAGGCCCCCCGCCCCCATCACAAAGTTCTCAAAGTGTCATGAGTGCAAGGACTTCTGGGGAACATATCTTTGGAGCTCCTCGAAAAAGGACAGTGGCGTGTGCTACTTCTCTGGAAAGAGTGAGCCACTCTGCTGAGAGAAAAAGTCAAGTGACCCATCTATATTTACATAAAGCAATGCCTTGAAGATACACTTGGCACACGTGGTTTTGCTTAAGTCCTCAACATTTCTTTTAGACTTAGGTATTGAAACAGACTAAACCAAGGTGGGATTTAAAACTCAGAGCCCTCAGCCGGCAATACGATATATAGTTTTTGGCAAGTTGCTCCCATTTTCTTAAACTGGTGTGGGAACAGTAATATTACCACAAATCTCGAGGGGAGGGTATAGCTCAGTGGTAGAGTGTGTGCTTAGCATGCATGAAGTCCTGGGTTCAATCCCCAGGACCTCCATTAAGAAAGAAAGAAATAAACCTAATTACCACCCCCCTCAAAAAAAAGTTAGCAATAAAAGAAAAAAATGAAAAGAAAGAAAAATTTTTTAAAAATCTCAAAGGAATATCTTTGCATTAAATAATTAAAATACTTAAAAGAATGAAACAATATTACAGTCAGCTGTTTCATGAGAAAATTTAAGCAATGTTTAAGAGATATTAAAGGAATCAGTTCTAACATGTTTACTATCCTGCACAGTATGCAAAGATTAAAAGAACAAATCAGTTCAAGGTACTCTTGCTATAATGATCAAAACATTTCCCTTCAAAACCTTTAACAAATCACATTGCTATGAAGTTACCTTGATTGCTTTTGATTGGTGTTAAGTATAATCTCAGTGATGTCAGCAAGAGCAAGGTCATTGTGAAACCATATTATATTTTTTAAAAGAGGTTTCACTATAAAAGAAGTCAGTATAATGGGCCAAACGGGACAGAGAGTAAACTTATGATTGATTATTCTTCTGTGATTGCGGGGATACTGATGTCAGCATATGTAACTAGAATGGTTCTCTCCCCCCTTGTTTCAAAAAGCAGTACGTGTAAGTTGTCACTGGGCTTAGGAAAATTAATTCTTCTTTCCTCTTCCTAGGCAGTCTTTGAGGAGCGGAAAGAAATGACAGGAGGCATGGAAGAGATTTACTTTCAAATCCTCTTGCTTAAGGATGTGTAGGAAAACAGGCAATTCTCTGGGAAAAGTGATTTGATCAATAACTTGAGCACAGCAAACAGTGTTAGTCCATACTTCACTAAAAGCTTTGAAAATGGAACTGGTAATGCACACATCTCTTGCCACCTTTTCCCCAGATCGCTCTCGTTAGTCAGAGTTGTTTTCTCCAGAAAGAGCGAACGAACAACAGAGGATAAAAACAGTCTCGAGATTATCAAGTGAATCAAGACACTGAGGAAAAGAATGAAAAATTCTGCGTTAGTAATCTACCAGCTAAGATCTGCTGCTCCCAGGAGAAAATCATTAGCTGAATTTGGAAAAATGCCTAATCGCTTTCCCGACCCAAAGCATTTTGTTGCTTTCAATTAAATGGATCTCACTCAGTTCTCCGTGTAAAGGAACAGGCTGGTCATTACATTATGGTAGATCAGTGGGTCTAAGCACAGACTATTTTTTCTCAAAAGGTAACCTGCCAACCTGGCTTTGATTTGCACGTGAGCGTCCGTGAATTCAAGGGTAGCATGGTATGTGGAAAGCCCATCCAGCCCTCCCGCTACAGACGGAGCGTTCTTGGTCACACAGCTGTGATTACCAGGTACTGGTCAGGATCGCGAGGGTCTGGATACTCACATAGCCTCTGTAGCTGGAGTCTAGCTCTGGTCCTGTGGGAGTTTTGCTGCGGATGATAGTCTCTGTTGGCTGCATGTGAAAGCGGCTGTCATCCAGGGCTTTGCCCAGCTGTCGGATCTGCGACTCTAAGGCACTGGGATCCCCTGCAGTGTCAACCATAAGAATCTTTACAAGCTTGACAGTCAAGGAGAGGGCTAAGAAATTCTACACAGAGATGGCGTGTGTGTGGGTAATCATAAAGCACATTTAGTACCGGCGTGCTGGTGGGTTAGATGTTCGGTGACCAGATCAGTGAATGTGCTCCACCAAGAATCCAAGCAGATGGGGTGCTGCAAAAGGGGCCTGCAGTGGGTTCTAACAGCCTGCGTGTCTGCTCCTTCGTCCAGCTCCTCCCCTGAAAATCTGCATGTTGTAAGCTGTGGAAGGTCTTTCTAAAAACTCCCGCTGGTGCCTCCTGCTCCCTAATAACTAGGAGGTAGTTACTTCTCATGCTCCCTCTGCATACATTTATCAAACAGAAAAAGACACACCTTGTAATTTTCCTTCCTGCATCTTAACAGAAGTTAGTGCCACTGAAGTCCCAGGTGGCTGCATTGCTCACATAAGCCAGGACTTCAAGTTAGCCAAGAGAAGGCTAGCTCTGGATAGGTATGTGTTGGGGCACCAAGCTAGCAATGACTTGCTTCTGTTTAAAACCTGAAACAGAACCAGGGAAAGCTAAGATTTTAGCATTTCCATCCAGATATGCTCTTACTCACAGCCTAGGACTCCTGGCTCGTCTCCTTTGAGAGATGGGACATCTCATTGCAAAATTATTTTGTGTGTGTGCATGTGCATGTGCGTGTGTGTGTGTGTGTGTGTGTGTGTATTATAGTCTTTGAACTCAACAAGAACGTTGATTATCAGAGTGAAAGCAGGGTGAAAGCAGAATCAATATTAGTAAGCTGTATTAAAATTTTTCATTTTTTTTTTTAAGAAAAAAGACCCTCTACAGACACCTGGAAAAGGTTTCCCACAGGGGATCACGCAGGCAGTCACCATTTCAGGAACGCTACTTTACTTCCTGTCCACTTTTCTACAAAAACGCCCAGTATAAACTAGCTGGATTGTTAGGCTGTATCACCATGTTCAAACCCTGTTCTCTCCACCGTCCTCCAAATCACTGACCCTGTTTGTCTAGCGCAACTTTAAGCAAAACTAGTTCTATTTTCCTTTCTTTAATTCTTCTTGTTTCAGGAATAGCTCTGTCCTTAAAGGAAAACCTAAGTCTAAAGGTAACTGTGGAATATGTTTCATTTCGAATTATTTTATGGGGTGAGATTTCTTAAACTAAAATTACAATTTTTTAGAGCTGAATATCTGATTTCACCCCTTGTCTTATATGTGACCCCTGAGATCAGGAGAATAAGCAAAGGGCCTGAGGTCACACACAGCGGCAGATGGATTTAGGACTGGAGCCTTAGCCCTGATTCCCCAGCCAGAGGTAGGTATGCAAGCCCGCGAAGGCACGAAGTCAGAGCTGCTACAGTCAAGCAGGGCATCAGAGCACAGAAGCTAAGGCCAGTGTCTCCATCTCCTATTTTCTGTTCTAATGGGTATCACAGGTCTACGCTTACTGAGAGTTATTACTACTCAACAAGCTGAGAAGTTGTTTTATTGCACTTGATTATTGAAATCTTCTTGGTGTTGATCAACCAAATTTTTTTTTTTTTTTTTGGTTTCTGGGACAGCAGTCAGGGAAGGTTCTGCTTGAACATGCCCGTGGCACAGAGCTGTGAGAGGTGCAGTAGATGGGCTGAGAGGAGGAGGCTTGTTACAGGTGAGGGAGAGGGGTCCGCTGTGGCTTTTGGTGCCTACCAGAGGAATTTCTGATTGCACTTTCTGTGAGTTTTACATACGCCTCAGGACTTTCGGGAATCACTACATCTGCAAAAAAGAGCACAGCCTAAGTTGACTGTAAGTTCTAGAAACCTCGATTCCCTTTTGTCAGGAAAATAACTGTCCTGGGGGAACAAAAGGAAGTTAGTCATTCTGGAAATATGAGTCTGGAACGTACAGAGGAGTCTGAGCATGCTCAACAAAGGTTTCCTGAAATAAATCATAATAAGAGCTCACATTGATTGACAGTCTTTTATGAGCCAGGCATCGTGCTAATAAGCGTTCATCTGTCCCCACAGAAACCCTGCTGGGTGCATGGAAGCTTTATTCTCATTTTAGCGATGAGAAAACTGAGGTCCGGAGGAATTAAGTTACTCATCCAAGTTTCAACAGCTAGTAAGTGGCATCACTGGGATTTCAACCGAGACGGTCAGGTTCCTCAGCAGCGCTGTCCAACAAATACTGGGAGCCACGTACATTATTTTAAAGACTCTGAGGGCCACGGTAAAAAAGTAACAAGAAATGGATGAAAATAACTTGAATACTTAATTTTTCTAAACGGATAGATTCAAATTACAAGATGTAATCAACATAAATATTATCACGACTACTTTACATGCTTTGCGTTAAGCCTTTGAATTTTCTGTGTTCATGTAAGTGCATTTGACACAGACAATCTCCGTGAGAGTTTGCACCATCACATTGCAGGGTTCAGCTGTCGTGTGTGGCTGTGGGCCACTTATCGGACAGTGCTTCTTTAGATGCAAAATGCTGAACTATGAGGCTGTACTATAAAAACAAAATCAAAATCATTTTCTTTTTAGACAGTGTCACACCCTTGGGAATCCAAAGTGAACCATCAGAACCATCTAAAAGAGAATGTGTGAGATGCATTTACAAGTGCTACAAACTGGCCTCTGATTATTAAAAATTTTCTATTTTTACTCATCTTCCTTACAATGCTCCTTTTCTCGTCCATTCTTTCCCTATTACGTGTTTCTTGAGGTTTCATACTTCTTGTTTCCCTTCATACTTTCTTCTCCTTGTGATCTCCGTCCTTCCCTTGGGGACAATTACTGCTTACCATTTATATGTGGTTAGCCACCTAATCTGCATTTCCAGTTCCTGGAATTCAGACCCATGCATCCTTCTACTGCTGGATTTTTCCCTGTGGATATTTTGTCGCATCTCTACAGATGAACTCATCACCTCCGCCTTTCTCATTGCCCTGCTCTGTGGGTCCACAGACACCCAGAGCATTCTCTCCCACTCACGGTCCTCAGGGCCTAGCACCACCTGCATCTTTCACCAAGATGCCCAAGCCAGAAGATACCATTCATTCCCAGTTCAATCAATCGTCAGTGATGGAGGAGACGTCTCCTGATTTCTCATGTCTCTTCCATTCTCTCTATTCCCAGTGCTTCTTGCTTAATTCAGGCCACCAACATATCTGTGTCCTGGACTATAAAACAAGTCCGTCTGGACTCTCTCTTAATGAGCCCTTCTCTATAGAGTATTGAGACAGGTTCTTTGAAAATATGCATCTGATCACATTGCCTGCCTCCTTACAGCCCTGCTGGGGCTCTCTATTGCCTTCGTGATAGAAGCCAAATTCCTTTCCATGATGAACAGGCTGCTTTATGATCAGGTCCTGGTTTGCCTTTCCACCTGCTCTTTGTTCACTTTATGCCCCCCAATCTACAGCCTTGTCATTCTGGACGAACTCCGGGTCCAAAAGCGCTGAGGCTGATCATACAGCTGAGATGGGCGCCCTCTCCGTCCTCCCTCTGGACGTGGCTGTGTCCACATGACCAGCTCCTATTCATCCTCCTGGTCTCAGCTCAAGTCTCTTCCCTAAAGCCTCTCCTCAAAGCTCCGGGTTAGTCACCCTTGGTTGTGCTTCTGCACCACCGTGTGTACACGGTATCCTTGCGCCAAACATCTCACATGGCTGTTTCCAGTTTGTCTGTGTTCTACACTAGAGTGTACGCTCTCTGAGAAGAAAAGGAATTGTGTATTTCCAGTACGTACAAAATGTTTATCTCGTAGGAAGAAGGTAAGTATATTGGGATAAATCAATAGCCATGCCAATTTTGTATTTGCTAATCAGGTTAATATCCAATTATTCCATTTAGTAGAACCTCCCATAATGGGAGAAGGAACAGGATTCTGCTTAGCATGTGGATTTCCAGTACAGCATTCATCCCTTCTTATTTTCTTTCAATCTGGCATGTGGGGGGCCGCTCTTTCCTACCTGATAGGCCAACAGCTCCCCTGAGGTAGAAATCTTTTTCCTCCTGACCCTCTTCGTCCTCGGAGGGCAAAGTTCTGGACACGGCAGACTCGAGGTCACGACTGAGGTCATAGTCATGGTCCCACTCCAGGGGGATGGAGTCCACACTGGCAGGGGTGTCTCGTCCCGACCGCTCGCTCCGGAGGGGCTGGGCCAGTGAGAGGGAGGGGTTGGAGGAAGGCTGGGGGGAGAGCACACTGTCTGCCGAGGTGTCTCGCCAGTGGAGGTCTGAGAGAGCAGCAGACTCATCCAGCTCCAGCTCCCGGTCAGAGAGGTCCTGCTCATCGTCTGGGAGCTAGAAATGCAGTCAAGCCAGCCGTGTTATGGCAGTGATCAGCTGACCCCCTTCCCACTTTCCATCCTGCCTCTCACTGAATCTCAGCGCTCAAGCTGATCTGGACCACATTCCTACTGCAGTGGGGGTCACACCCTATCAGCAAATAAATATCTTCTGATCACTTTTTAAAATGTCTTTTACATTAATCTAGTAAATGCTCAGTTTTATCACTGGTAAAATGGACATAATATTAAGACCTACTTCAAAGAATTGATATAAGATTAAATAAGATAATATAAAGAAAGCCAACCTGGTACCTAGCCTGCAACACAGTAAGTCCAGAATGGCACATATCAGGAGCAAAAGGGAATTACTAATAAAACCTTAGCTGGTCCTTTTTTTACCTTCTACCCCAGATACAAAATATATTTTATCACACAAGATCCCAAATATCCTAATAACAACTTGACAATGAGCTGTGATCATGGTAGCAATTAGGGAAATGGAGGAGAAAAAAGTTCAACTAAACAACCTCATCAGTTGAGCCGCTGTTTACACTGTGCACCTTCATGCCCTGGTTTCTTCTAGAAGCTTCTTTATCTTCATAGCAGATATGAGCCAAGTACTCTTCTAAGCTCTTTATATGTATATATAGTAACTCATTTCATGCCCAAAGCAATCCTTTCTATAAGGAAGGTCCTGCTATTGAACCAGTTTTTACAATTGAGGAAACTGAGGCAAGAGACATGAAGTAACTTGCCCAAGGTTACGTAGCCAACGTGTGTGTCTGAGCTGGGGCTGGGAACCCAGGCGTTCTGGCTCCAGAGTCTGGGCTCTTACCCACCAAGCAGTGCTGCTCCCTAAGCCCATATGCTTTATTCTCTTTAGAAGGAATGACGATGAAAAGACAATGTCACATACAGGCAGGCGAATCAGCTTCTTATGGTATCTTTCCACGCGCCCAAAGACCTCCTGACAGTACCGCCGGAGCTCATCCAGCTCGTCCTCGATGACCGCGGCGTCCAGTGGCTCGCTCTTCTCTATCAGCTGTTCTCCTTGGGCGATGATCTGCTCAATCTTACTGTGGTTCAGTGAAATTTCCTGCTGGAAGGCCTAGGGGGCACAAATCTCATGTAATTTATTTTTATTGCTCACACGGACATGAAGTAATTCTAAGATACACATTTAGGGGAAAACAACATGCAGGAGATATTAAATTTACCGTATACCATGACAAGCCAAGAGGTTAGTCCTTTAAAAAGTAAAACAAAAATTTTTAAATCAGAACAGGAGTCAGGAAGGGAATTGTTAGAATTCCACGACCAGAAAGGCGCCTTTGGCTAATAAAACTGACCACCACGGACAGTGTGGGTAAGAGAATCCGGGAAAGAAACTTTCAAACCCAGTGTAAAGGTGATAGCACTGGTTATCCCCAGTGAAAAGCAATAAGAAGCAAGATGGTGTCACTGGAATAGTTTAGTGTTTTAAAGAATTATATTGACTATTTTGATTTTAGATTTCCTGGTATGTCAAACATGACTAAGAAAAACCATCCCAATGATAATGTCACAAATTCTTCTCAGATGATTCTTTTATTGTTTCAGGACCTAAGCACAAAAGAGTATAAAATGGTTTGAACAACAAGTAATTCTGGAGAATTATTTAGACTCATTCTGTATGATTCAAAACAGTTAAGCTACTGGGGACAAGTTTCAGGGGATAAATTTTACTTCAATACAAGAATAAACTCTGGCATAATTGAAACTGCCCAATAATAAAAAGACTGCCCAGGGAGAGGGAGAGGTAATAAATTCTCTGACCCTGCTGGAGCCCAAAAAGAAAAGCTTCAACTACCACTTGGTAGAGATTTCCTGCTGAAGGTTTTCAACATCGATCTGCCTGTGAAACGACCTGGGAGAGTTGGGGTGAAGGGAGGTTGGAGAGAGAAGCTGGGCAGGACATCAGGGCTTAACTATCTGTGATTTTTTTATCCTGAGAATCTATGATGAAAGGTAACTTCCTTGTTTTACTAAACCTAAGTTTATGGGCAGCTCCACCACTCTTTTAAAAAAAATCTATCTTGGGAGAAAAATTTCACAAGCTGCCTTGCGTATTATTCAAATTGTTAAAAACACTCTTCCTTTTAGGGAATCCTTGTATCTAATGTATGTCCCTCCTATTTATAAATTTGAACTAGCCACTGTGTTTGAATTACGTAGTGAAACGTATCAAATATGCTTAACAGTTCACTTTGCATCTGAGAATGTAGAGTGTGTGGCATGAAATCCCAACGAAAGAAAGTTGTTCTAGGGGGGAGGGTGTAGCTCAAGCGGTAGAGCACATGCTTAGCATGCACAGCATCCTGGGTTCAATCCCCAGTACCTCCTCCAAAAATAAACCTAATTAACCTCCTCTCAAAAACTTAATAAACTCACCTAGAAAATGTAAAGAAAAAATATTAAAAAAAATAAAAAGAAAGAAAGTTGTTCTGCTCGGGATCCTGGGAATCAAACAAACTATTTCAAGGTGCTAGAAAGAATTCAGAAAAAGCAAAACCAACAGCTGCCAAAACAAAAGTGACAACTCTGGCAATCGAGTGAATAATTTAAAGCATATATGTTCATGGGAGCTGTATCTCCTGGAGATACTCCTTACTTCATTTGTAATATCTTTCTCATTTTCTGAATTTGTTTTCGATCAAGAAGAACTAATTTTTAAAAAATAACAGTTCTCTATTTTGTGTTTCACAAAAATCTCTATAAATCCTTTCCACTTCAGACTTCCTTCGCACTGGCTGGAGAAATGCACTAATCTCTTACCTTGAGCTGCTTTATTTTAGCTTGAACATCACACTCGGAAAAATGCTCAATGTTAGTGAGCTGCAAATCCATCTCTGTCAGCCACACCAGAATGCTGTCCCGTGCAGTCTCAAACTCCTCACGCTGGCCAATGAAATGCTGAATATGAAAATAAAATAATGGAAGTAAGAAAGTCCTCGTACACATCCTGAGACGGCCCCACCAGGTCCAAGGTCTCCCAGAAAGTCATTTTCTCAACGCCCAACAAGAACCCCACAGTTTCTAGCCATGTAAGTTAACCTTGGATACCCCCCTTGCCATCCCAGTCTTACAAAGTCACTGAGATTGTGTCCTAACACTGTGTTCCAATGGCCTAATCCTCTCCCCTGGGCAGCTAAACTACAGAGGAGGCATAATACAGACCTTGAGTCGGCGCAAGATGGAGGTGACACGCTTTTGCAGGTTGTCCCATCTCTGGTTGCCCTCGTGAACCATCTGCTTCAGGCTGCAGGCGGAGTCGGTGCGGTTCTCCCTGGCCAGCCGGCGGTACTGCTTGTTGATCAGCTCCAGCTGGGTCAGGCACTCGTGGACCTGTCGCTGGAAAGCCTAAGATGACAGGGAAGCGCACCAGGAGGGAGATCAGAGAAGGGCTCTCAGCAAGGGTGTCCGGGCTTCGCATTGTGATGTCAGGCCGAACAGAAGGCAGCTTTCCCAAATGGGGGCTGTTTCTAACCAGCGTATACTTCCCTTGGTAAGCAAAGTAATGTAATTGGTGTAGCTCAAGGAAAGGGAGTTAATCAAACCATGAAAGAAAATAAAAAATAATAGTGACTCTATGTATATATACAGAAACATACAATATATGTATATAATATATACACACACAACATACACATATGATATATACACACAGAACATACACATACTTATAGAATAGACACATATACATATGTAATACAGCTTTTCAAATAATTAATGGCCTGAAAAATATTCTCCCATAAAACAGACTGATTACAAAAATATGTATGTGCTGAAATGTGAGTTAAAAATGTTCAAAATTTCCAGTGTCAATACTGAGAAAAGATATCTACCACAGAACTGTCTCTTTAATTTGTAAAATAATGTATTTTCTTTTAAAAAAATCCAGAAATTGCTCAATTCCACTGTCCATTAAAAAAATGAAAGCTACCTTTTGCAGAAGGTCCTCTAAATGCAAGCTATTATACTGACTTTTCAGAAAAGCGGCTCCGGAAAATAGATGTCATCTTACATAGAAAAAAGTTTGGAACATTCTCCGTTTCTTTTTTTGCCACTCCCATGACTTATTTCGTTTTTATAAGATGTTTTAGAGCTGATGCAACAGCTCACATAGTGGTGTCTATTTACTTCAGGTTATCCTGTGCACAGTTTAGCGTTTCTGCAGGTAAAATACTCTTCTTTCTGCAATATAGCATAGCCCTAGAGTAAGAATCATCTGGCCAAAATAAAACGAAGCTTTTTTATTTCCAACTCATGAGTATGATTTATGATTGACTTTTATCCTGGCATTAGACAGAAAATTGTGTCATTGGACTGCACTCATCTGAATCCCAAAGTTTTGCTTCATTTGGCTTGTCACACTGTTTACACGCTACCACACTTCTGCCTTCGAGATGGTTTTCCTTCTGAGAGTTGCTTTAAGAGCCTTCACTCTAGTAAAGCCAAACTTCTGTTCTATAAAACTTTAAATTATTTCCCCAGAAAAGGAAGTCGTAAGCAAAGTTCAGGTTTGCCATTATTGGAAATCACAATATAGATTTTCTTCTCTCTCTTCTTCTTTTTTTCTTTTTTCTTTCTTTTTTTTCCCCTTCATTCTTTTTAGGATGTATTTGAGCCTACATGACTACCAGTCTAAAGCAAACAAGACATAGTAAGGAGTTAATGTACTTGAAAAATAAGGTAACCATAAACCAAAAGCAGATAATAATGAATCACGAAGGCCAAAAAGAAACCACGCTAATACAAAAGAAAATTATCAAACCACAAAAATACCACATGATATCACTTATATGTGGAATATAGAAAAAAGACAAACAAACTTATTTACAAAACAGAAACAGACTCACAGACATAGAAAACAAACTTATGGTTACCGGGGGGATGGGGGTGGGAAGGGATAAATTGGGAGTTTGAAATTTGCAGATACTAACTAATATATATAAAATAGATAAACAACAAGTTTATACTTTATAGCACAGGGAACTATATCCAATATCCTGTAGTAACCTATGGTGAGAAAGAATATGAAAATGAATATATGCATGTGCACGTATGACTGAAGCATTATGCTGTACACCAGAAACTGACACAATATTGTAAACTGACTATACTTTAATAAAAATATATATTTTAAAAAAAGAATATGTTTTCTCATGGGAATGATGGCTGGCACCACAAGTGGGTCCCTCAGTACACCCAGATCTATCTCCAGTATTCGTGCAATTGAACAGGCAAAGACTGTTCTCAAACAAAATTTTGCTTTTGTGATTTATTTCTGTCTCTTAAGCAAATTACCTACAAATATAAATAAAATCATTCATTATAACCAGCTATATAACTGTACAGCATTATAAGCTTAACTATGTGGTTAACTTTTGCCATAAAATCTGAGAGTCTAAAATAGCATCAGAAAGGATCTTATGTAATCTACTTTGTGGTGTAAGCCAATTACAGAGGGCTTTAACCTTCATGAAGCTGAGTGTAACAAGATGCAGTGTGAGAATATTTCCTCTAGCACTGGTTCACTGGGATGATATGAAATCTACTGCAGAGTTTATTGTGGTTTTTCACTAGATGTTTTCTAAAGGAAAACTTTTTAGATAGGAAAATGGTTTTCTTGGAATTTAGTTACATATAAATCCACATTCAGACATTGGAAAAACTCTCATTTGTTTCATATATTTGGACACTTTTACAGATTCATATAGCTGCACATCTAGGACTCTTAGATTTTAAACCCCCAAGAACAAAACCCAAACATCCTATTTACTGTAACAGGCCTCAATAAATGCTCGGTTAATTAATGTTGCAAGGTACAAGTGAGTCCAGCTGAATTTGGATGGATTTTTTAGTCTTATTTAAAAATCTCTCAGGGAGCTTGGGGCAGACTTAGCAACCAAAGATGTTTTTTATAAGATGCAAGCATCAGAACTGTTTGCTGTCAATATACATGAGAACACAACTGCCTATCAGTGGGAACTGATGGGAAAAGAAACTTCAAATTTAAAAAAATGGTCAGCTTTAGGCTATGTCAGGTCCTTGGTGAAGATGAACAGCAGCTGAGAAGTCGGGGTTCCTTTGCATCACAATGACACAGAGCTGACTCAGGATCGCGCAGTCAAGGAACAGGAGTCAGTTACCAAGTGACTCCTTTCTTTCCGAATCCAACGACACTGCTGCTGTTTTTGTCTCTATAAATTTGAAAAGTCTTGGTGACTCAAGAATGGCACTGCTCTTCATTTGTAATTAGAGATGCTTTATGATTTCAAATATTTGACCATTTCTGGAGCCAATTCTATCCTACCAATGATTAAAAAGCATATATGTGTGCGTGCGTGTGTGTGTATATATATATATATATATGTATATATGCTCTAGCTAGGTTAAAAAAATCAAGAAAATATATTGGAAAATAGATGTTATAATATAGAAAGCCATCATATTTGAATCTTAGAAGGTTGATTGTAAACAATTATGAAATCAGAAGAATCCCAAGCTCTTTTCTGGGGAGTCATGATCCTGTTTTCCAATAGAACTTCTCTTCATTACTATTTTATTTGTAATTCTTGATAATCTTAAAGTAAAAACCTCCTTTCTCTTCTTCTTTGCCTACTTATGAGGCAAGAATAAGATGACCAGAAAGTTGTCACCCAGCTGTTTGAACAAATAATACGTAGGTGAACAGTTAGTTTATGTCTTGGGACTACCAGCTAGCTACTCTTATAGCAAAATAAAGATTAAATATTTGGAATTATAAATCACCTCAAATTTCTTTAGTTCTTCCTTGGCAACTGTATAGAGCACCCCAGAAGAGCTGGGGAAGGCAGCAGTCCTTTCTGAAATCTTCAGCCACTCTTCAAAACGAGAATAGTCATCCAGAAACTTCTGCCACAATCGCCACGTCTCTTCAATTCTGAGACAGAAAATGAAAGAACAGAATCTGACTGTCTGAGACTGTTTATGCCCCAGAATCCTGTCTGATGCCTGCAACAGGATTAAGAGTGCCCAAACAAGCAACTGTTGTGCCAAACAATAACTGTGCCTTGAGCCAAATTTGCCCAGACTGGAAAAGAAAACAACCGTCTGAATGAAAATGAAACAGCTGTGTGTGTGTGTGTCTGTTTCTGTGCATCTGTGTTTAAACACACATCCTGCACCTCTGGGATTTGGAGTCAGTCACACTGACTGTTACGAGCACATAGCGTGAACTGTTCTGGGTATGTGCAAGGAAGTTTAAAAAGGCAACACCATGCTCATGGCACACACTGATGCCAAGGTTCCGCTGAACTAAAACTAAGGTTTGAAAGTCCATTTAAGTCCAACGTCAAACTCACCCTCATCAAAATCAACCTGTGATAGCAAGACAAATATGAATCTTTCAAGAGTTTCTCAGAGAGCACAAAGATTATGTGTCAGTTCATGTGATAATTATCTAATACAGCACTATTATTTTACCACCTTGAATTTCAAAGAGCTTCAAGATAAGTCCTTTGTTTTATTATTTCATTTTTAATAAGAGAATGTTGCTTTTTCACACCATCAATGCTGTAACATTATGCATGCTCAGTAAGGGCATATTGTAATTTTTCTGTATTATATTTAAACTGTTAGGTCAGGTGTACCTTGGTTTGTTATATTTATATATTACTTTTATACCTACTTATTTTCCCAACTAAATGTAGATGATGGCAGGTTTGGAAAACCAAGGCTATTTCAGGACATTGCAACCAAAAGGAAATAGTGAACAGTGGATACTCTGGGTAATTTGGTGTTTTGTTTTTTTTGTTTGGTCCTCCCGCTGTCCCAGTTTTTGGAACATCCCAGCTTACTTGAGCCTTCTTTCCATGGACATAGCGCAGATGTTTCTCCATCGCCGGTCCAGGTTCCGTGTAGCCTGCTGGATGGAATCACACTCGGCGTCCGTGGCACAGGCATCGCAGTCATGCAGCAGAACCTCACACAGGTTGAGGACAGAGGCCACGCCCGTGCTGTGTTTTTCTATGTCTCTCTGAAGCTCCTGCAGAGAATTAGACTTGTTTATTTAAACCCTCTGTACAGACGGGAGAAACGGCAGCCGTATTCACTGACTCAGAAATTGTTAGGCAAAACCATGACAGACAGTTCATTTCCTTGAATGCATGAAGTTTCTTAAACTCCATTTATGAAATACCACAAGCTCAAAAGTATGAGAAAGTGAATCTACAAATATTTTGATTATGTGAGCCGTCCCAAAATATAAACTGAACAAATGAAACAGATTACATCAGCTGTACTGAGTAAAATTAGCTTCTGCTAATTTTCAAGTGATTGAAAAAATGAATCTTGCCACAGACTCTCCTTCACAGATATATCACTTCCATTCCAATCCATGGATTGATCATCCAATCGAAGGAATACATGTGCTTCTGTTAAGAGCTGCCACTCAAATACCGCGATTTGGTCTCCAAAGATCTGCAAACTGTCTTAAACAGTGAATTCCACCGTTGTTAAAAGGTACCGTGCTTTAAGGGACCTTCGGTGCCTTATCAGGTGTGACATCATTATCATCAGCAGCTTCCTCAGTGATCAGTTTTAAATGCAGGACAGAATTAGAAAGACTGTGATGATAAACAAATTATTGAATTTGCCCAGAGTTCTACCATTTGACGTCTTCATATTAATTGCACAGAATGTAAATGCAAAATATACAGTATTTTTTTCTACTGAAGTTTTAACTCAATTGACTCAAAGTACTCCATTATTAAAAAGGAGGCCTACTGGTACCATGTTTTGCTTGTCCTATTTGTCAAGATCCTCAATGTATTTTCTTTTCCTTTGATGTAGTTCCTGAATTGGCCCAGCTTTTCTCTTGTTCTGATGAGAATTCCTCAACTTACTCAGAGAGCTGGCATTTATATTCTTGTGTGCATATTCTTCCTACTTTTCTCCTTAACGCCATGTTCCAATGTCTTCTGTACAAACACTAACTTATTGTTGGATGCAGTAACAGTGCCTTTGATTCATTTTGGAGATTTTATAAACTAGACACATGAAAATAAATTCCACCAAATACTTCTATTTCACTAAACAGACTTTTCAAATCTTTTTCATAACCTCTTTCAGTTTTGTGTGGAAGTTATCACAAGAATTGCTGGTCTAAGAAGTATATAATAAAATATTACAAAAATTTAACTCTATATTTGCTCATTCTGTGAATGAGATCACCAGGTAAAGTTCAGGTCTTAGAGTGCATCTGGTACAAGGATGTACATTTGGAAAAAGTATTACGTGTGCGAACATAATCCATGCAGCCAAAGAATTGATAGTATTTCAATGTAATTTTTCTTAAGTACTCAAAAGTTTTTCTCCATCTTTAATGAGAAATAATTGACATATAATATTGTGTAAGTTTAAGGTGTACAAGGTGATGATTTGATATATGTACGTACATACTGTGAAACGATTCCTTAAGTTTAGTTAACATCCATCACCTTACAGTTACAGTTTGCGTGTGTGTGTTTGAGAACCTTTAAGATCTACTCTCTCAGCAACTTTTAAGTACACAACACAGTATTGTTGACTGTAGTCACCATGCTATATATTACATCTCCAGAACTTATTCATCTATAAGTGGAAGTTTGTACCCTTTGGCCATCTTTACGCCCCATGTCTGGCAACAACCAGTCTACTCTCTGTTTCTATGCATCTTTTTTTTTCAGATTCCATACGTGAGATCATACAGTATTCGTCTTCTCCTGAATGACTTATTTCACTTGGCATAATGACCTCAAGGTTCATCTATGTTGTTAGAAACTGCAATATTTCCTTCTTATATATAATGTATTCATATTATATATATGATATACATAATACATATGATATATCACATTTTCTTTATACTTTCTTCATTCATTCGTTGATGGATACTTAGGTGTTTACATGTATTCACTATTATAAATATTGCTGCTGCAATGAACATGAGGATGGTGCTATCTCTTCAAGTGGTTTCATTTCCTTCAGAGACATACTCAAAAGTAGAATTGCTGGGTCATATGGTAGTTCTATTTTTAATTTTTTGAGGAAACTCTATACTGTTTTCCATAGTGGCTGCACCAATTTACATTCCCACCAACAGTGCACAAAGGTTCCATTTTCTCCAGGTGCTTGACAGTACTTATCTGTTGTCTTCTGATAAAAGCCATTCTAACAGATATGAGGTGATATCTCATTGTGGTTTTGATTTGCATTTCCATGACGACTAGTGACACTGAGCATCTTTTCATGTATTTGCTGGCAATTTGAGTATCTTCTTTGGGAAAATGTCTATTCAGGTCCTTTGCCCATTTTTAAATTGGATAACTTGTTTTTTTTTTTGCTATTGAGTTGTAAGAGTTCCTTACATATTTTAGATACCAACCCCTTATCAGATATTTTCTCACATTCTTAGGCTGCCTTTGCCTTTGTTTGATCATCACTTTTGCTGTGCAAAAGTTTTCTGTTTTGATTTAGTCTCACCTGTTTATTTTTGTTTTTGTTGGTTTTGCTTTCAAAAATCATTGCCATTGGAATCTTGACAGGGATTACACTGAGTCCATAGATGGCTTTGCTTGTATGCACATTTTAACCATATGACTTCTTCCGATCAATGGGATATCTTACCATTTGTTTATATCTTCTTCAGTGTATTTCATCAGTGTCTTACAGTTTCAGTGTACAGATCTTTCACCTCCTTGGTTGAATTTATTCCTAAATATTTTACTGTTTTTGATGCTATTGTAAATAAGATTGCTTTCTTTTGTTTTCCAGATACTTCAGTTAGTGTAAGAAACACAATGATTTTTGTCTGTTGAATTTGTATCCTACAACTTTTTCTGAATTTGTTCATTAGTTATAATAATATTCTGGTGGATTCCTTAGGATTTGTCTATAAAAGACCATGTCATCTGCAAACAGAGACAATTTTACATCTTCTTTTATGTAATTTGGATGCCTTTTATTTCTTTTTCTGATTTCTCTGGCTAGGACTTCCAATGCTCCATTGAATGGAATTGGTGAGAGTGAGTACCCTGGAGTTTTTTTCTGATCTTAGAGGAAAAATGTTCAAACTTTCACCACTGAGGATGGTGTTAAGAGTGGGCTTGTAATATATGCCCTTTATTATGTTGAGGTCCATTCCTTCTGTACCCAACGTATTGAGAGTTATTATCATTTGAATTTT
This sequence comes from Camelus dromedarius, assembly GCF_036321535.1. Taxonomy (NCBI): domain Eukaryota; kingdom Metazoa; phylum Chordata; class Mammalia; order Artiodactyla; family Camelidae; genus Camelus; species Camelus dromedarius. The sequence goes on along the minus strand of NC_087441.1, from coordinate 12,887,028 downwards.
GTCAAATGCTTTTTTCTGCATCTATTGTGATCATATAATTTTTAGCTTTCATTCTAGTAATGTGATGTATTACATTTACTGATTTGCCTATGTTGAACCATTCTTGCATTCCAGGGATAAATCCAACTTAGTCACAGTTTTTCATGTACAGCTGAATTTGGTTTGCTAGTACTTTGAAAAGTTTTGCATCTATATTCATCAGGGATATTAGCCCATAGTTTTCTTTTCCTATGGTGTCCTCATCTGGTTTTGGTATCAGGATGACACTGGCCTCATAAAATGAGTTTGAGAGTGTTCCCTTCCCTTCAGTTTTTTGGAAGAGTGAGACAATTGGCTGTAAATGTTTGGTAGATTTCACCTGTGAAACATTCAGGTCCTGGACTTTTCTTTGTTGAGAGGTTTTTGATTGGTGATTCAACCTTCTTATTCATTATTGATCTGCTCAGATTTTCTATTTCTTCATGATTCAATTTTGGTAGGTTGTATGCTTCTAGGAATTACCCATTTCTCCAAGATTGTCCAATTTGTTGGCTTAGAGTAGTCTCTTACGATCCTTGGTATTTCTTGTTATTTCCCCATTTTTCAGTTTTAATTTTTATTTATTTGGGTCCTCTCTCTTTCCTTCTTGGTTACTCTAGCTAAACATTAGTCAATTTTGTTTATAATTTCCAGGAACCAGCTCAGTTTTGTTCATTTTTTCTATTGTTTCCCTATTCTCTATTACACTTATTTCTTCTCTACTCTTTATTATTGCCTTCCTTCTGCCAATTTCGAGTTTAGTTTGTTCTTTTTTTCCCCTCGTTCCTTGAGACATAAAGTTAGGTCGTTTATCTGAGAGCTTTATTTTTTCTTAATGTAGGTGTTTATCCCTATGAACTTTTTCTCTTAGACTGCTTTTGCTGCATCCCATAAGTTTTGGTATGTTGTGTTTCCTTTTTTGTTTATCTCCAGGTATTTTGTATTTCTCTTTTGATTTCTTCTTTGATCCCTTGGTTCTTCAGGTATTGTTTAATCTTCATGTACTTGTCAATTTTCCAGCTTTCTTACTGTTATGATCTCTAGTCTCATATCATTGTGGTTGGAAAAGATACTTGATATAATTTCCATTTTCTTGAATTTATTGAGACTTCTTTTGTGGTCTGACATATAATCTATCCTGGAAAATGTTCTGTGCTCTGAGGTTGGGGTGGGGCATTGGGTGCTGCTAACTGGGCCCTACAATCACCTCTGGTTGGGTGAGGTCATAGGCTATGTTCCTTGGCAGGGCAGTGCCACTGGTGGACCCTGTGATTGGTCAGGGCTATAGGCTGGTCTCTGCAGTTGCTCTTGGGGGGTCTCAGACTGTGCTCCCAGACCAAATGGTGCTGCTGGCTGGACTCTGTGTTCAGGTGGGGCCTCTGCGATCATGCAGGGCTGCAGGCTGTGCCCTGGAGTTGGGCAGGGCCACAGTTGAGGCTTTGCCATCAAGTAGGCCATTGGCTGTGCTCCTCTATTGGGCAAGATGGCTGGCTGGGCTCTCTGGTCAGCAGAGCCTTCCCACTGAATCCCACAGTGAGTGAGCCTAGACACTGTGCTCCATGGTTGAGCTGGATTGTTGCCTAGGTTTTCTTGCTGGGTGGGGCAACGCGCTATGCTTGGTGACTGGGTGGGGTCACTGTCTGGGCTCCTGATCAGGCAAAGCTGCAGGCTGTGTTTTGCAATCAGACAAGGCCCTGGATTGAGCCCTACTGCTGAGTGGGCTGTAGTCTGGGCTCTGTGGCTGGGTGGGGTTGCAGGCTGCGCTCTGAGGCTGCCCAGGATCACTGTTCAGGCTCCGTGGTCATGCAAGGCTAGAGGCTAAGTTCAACAGCTGGTAGGGCTGCTGGCTTGGCTCCCTGCCCAAGTGGGGCTGCTGGACAGACTCCAGGCTGCCTGGGTTCTCTGGCGAGGCTTCTCGGTGGGGCGGGATGGGGACTGTGCCCAGCTGTTGGGCGGGGCTGGGAATCTGCTTCCCTGCCCAGGCAGAGTGGTAGAAAGAGCTCCAAGGCCAGTATGACCAGTTGTCTGGGGACCCAAATTCAAGCAGAACTGCCAACTGAGTTTCCAGGCCAGACAGGGCCACTGGCTGGGCTCTGCTACTGAGCAGAGATGCTAGCTAGGGTAGCTGCCTGGGCGCAGCTGCAAGCAGGAACGCAGTCCATCAAGATCTGAGTGTGGCTGCTGTAAGCCCCACACCCCTTCTCCATCTCTATCTGATCCCCAGTGTGGACAACTCTGAGCATTAAAAATTCTAGGAGGACCCAGTCACTGGGGGCCCCCACAATTTGGAGAGATTAACCTCCAGGAGCTTCACCAGATTCCCATAGTAAATACTGGAGAAAATTCCCCTTGTGTTTCTGCTCAAAAGTTTTTGTTAAAATCAATATATAAAGTAGGGCTTGAGGGGTTTTATAATTATATATAAGTAATTACCTGAATACAGATCAAGATTTTAGTTTCAACTTTAACTTCCATTGGTAATGATCGGTCTCAAATTGTTCACATGGTTGTCTCCGGATTTATTTTTGTTCATTTATAACACAGAGAAATTTGACAAAATCTTCTCTAAAGCCATCTCAAGTCTACATATATTTCTGCCCAATTAAATCTATAAGAACCAAGTACACTGGCAAGAGAAACACATAGGAACCCCACATAGAGAAACAGAAGAAAATGTTTTTCTTGTCGATTTAATCTGTCTATTTAAATATTTGTCAGAATTTTTCCCTTTGGAGATAGATTATTATTTATTTGTCTTTTAAAACATGGATCCCAAACGCTACAATTTTTACAGATTCATGGTCAAACATTTCCCATAAAGGAAACTGTAGTAAAAATGGTATTGAAATAAAATTTACTAAGCACCCACTCTGTGCTTGGTACTTTGCTAAGTGCTTTTCTTGTTAACTTTTACAACAAAACTGTAAGCTGGGTGCTCTGATTATTAGCATTTTATGTCTGAGAAGTCTGAGGGTTGAAATAGTTTATTATTTTGCTCCAGGTCATGCAGAAAAGTGGAGAGGCCAGGATTTGAACCCAGAAAGTCATTACTTTTAGCCACTGGTACACAGTTTTTTAAACTTTAATTTAAATTTTAATTAAAAGGCAAGATGAACATTTATTAATGTACTAAAAAGTCAAAAATTATTATTAAAGTTTTCAATGAAATAGTGCCCTTTCCACTCTTGAGTCTTCTCCAGAAACAACCATCTCCATCCTTGTAGCTCTGTCTTTCAGCGCTTACTTCTATTTTTCCAAGTAACATGTTTATATTGCTATTTCTTGCTTTTTAAATATTAGACATTATTGATGCTTCTACAGCAGAGAAGGAATAAACTTCTCTGTGACTTACAGGGCTCCAATGACTGTTTTTGCACATCTTACAGCTAGAGCAATAATCATTTCTTTGCATGATTATGGTTTTTAAAAAATATTTCTTACATTTGACTAACAAAATATACTACAATTTCTTTTCTTACATAACTTTTTGTTTCTCTAGAATCAATAGATCTTCATCTCACTCCTCTCCCTGACTCTTTTTCTCTTTAAAATCTGAACTGCTAACTTCTACTCTTTCTCTTACAGTGCTCATAAAACTCCTTCCATTAGGGTTAAGCCCATCAGCTAATCTGGTTCCGCCGTTTCCCTCCTTGGAGAGCCCCCCTTAGAGCGCCCGACTCCCTGCACCTGTCTGGTCAGGCTCCCTCTAGGCTGTGGCACCACTGTCTGGGATTCCCTTTATCATCGTTCTGGGGACTTCCTTCTCTCTCTCCTGGGTTGAACATTATTTTCCTCTCATTTCAGTATATGTAGCATATCTTTCACCGGCTTCTTGTGAATGTGTGCATGGAAGGTAAATATTTTATCTATTAAATGGCAGATATAATATTCTAAATTATAAAAAAAATTCTCAGCTTTTTGAAGGCCTTGTGCCACTGTCTCCTAGCTTCCAGCATTGCTTTGGAGAAATCAAACTTTTTCACCTTGGAATCCTTAAAATCTTCTCTTTATCCACCATGTTCTGAAATTTTGTAATAGCTTTGTTTTGTTTTTAATTTTCCCGGGTACTGGTATAGAGTTTATGCTCTAGAAATGTATAATTTTCAATTTGGGAATTTTTTTCTATATTACTATTTTGATAATTTCTTCCATTTCATTTGCTTTTTTTGGAGGAGGGTACTTTTATGGAATAACTGAATCGGATTTTGAAACTCTTGCATAAATCCTGGCTGCAGTATAAACCTGGCCAGAGACATTGTGGGAGGGGTACTGTGGGGTGGGAGTCATACCATTGGGTACAGAGCCTTTCATTTAAACTCTCTGTTTTAAGTATAGTGCCTCCAGCCTCAATGGTGTCCTGTATCTTCAAATCCAAAGTCCCTCTGGTTTGCCTTTTCCAGGGAGTAAATGAAGCAGAGTTGTCCGACTACTTGGGCTTAGGGGAGATCCGCCCGTCTAACGACTCCTTGCTGAGACTTTCAAGCAATTTTCCATTTAAAGCCCCACAGACTTGACATCTCCACTTCCTGAGCCTTCCTGGAACTCTGTGGCACGAGTTCCTTATCCCCCTGTCTGCTAACAACATCACCACTGATCTAATTACTTTCCATCTTCCAAAATGCTGTTGGATGTCTGTCAGCTCTATCGTCTTCCCTCCTGTTCTCTGCCACTGTGGGCTTTGACCTTTTATACCGTTTACTATCATTTTATTGAGGTTTTAGTAGTGGTTGGAACCATAAATGCATATCATCAATCTCCCATATTTAATTAGATACGATTTTGACTTTCTTACATCCGCCAAATTACAATGCTGGCCTTAGCATTTTAACCCATCATCTGTAGATATCACTGCCATGTTCTCCAGTCTCCTGGGGAGCTGAAGGCCAATCATGACCCTCAGAATTAATCATCAGAATTTCAAACATCAGAGTCCATCAAAGGGTTTTAATCTTACAAAAAATAGAAAAATGTCCCGCTACCAATTTCTTAAAAAATAAATACTAATTTAAATACCAAAGTAACTCCAATATCTAAAAACTGTTATCTCTTTAATATCTGTTCCCTTTGGCTTAAATGGTTGGCAAAATAAAGTACATAAGCCATTTTATAGGATTGCAGAAGTACATTGTTTTTAGTTTAGCAACTTGACTATTAATGGTCTAATGTGATGGAAGTAGCCAGAGTTCCCTAGGGTAGAATTTTCAAGGACCATCTAAAAGCATGGAGTAACAATGCTTCTTATGGGGGATTTATGGTGCTTATTACGGACAGCTGGAGGCAGCCATGCTGAGCAGGAATAAGCAAGGGGAGTGGGAAGTGAAAATCCCTTCTGTATGTACTTCTCAGGCTCCCTTTTGCTTTGTTGGGCTGTGTATTGGATGCCAGTGCGATGTGCTATATTTGTTACACACACAAAGGTGAAATTACTGTGTGGTCTGCAGGTCATGCCATCCTCACTGCAAAACAAAATTATTTTAGACCCTAAAAACACTAAAAATACACTGTAATCTTTCTCCAAACACTGTATGCAGAAAAGAAGGCTCCTTTCTAAGTTTCCGGTTGTGAGCTAGTGATCCGCAAATAAGACTGTCAGCACTGTTTTGGGTACAACATTGCAGCTCAGCCTAACCTACCATCTTAGGATGGCTTTTTGGCAGACCAGCATTATTAACCCTATGATGGGAGATCCTCTTAAGAGCCAGCTTGGTGACATGGACCCTATTGGCCACAGACACCTGTCTAGCCAATGCCTCCCTCTCCCACCAGTCCTGCTGAGCTGCCTCCTCATTTTCCATCCCCATTCGCCATCTCACGCTCACCTCTCTGTTCTGGCCAGGAGGACGGGTTTTTAAGAACCTATTAACTTTCCTTCCATTGTTTCATGTTTTACCTGTTGCTCATTAAGCTTTCTCTGTATTTCTTCCGAGTCACAGGAATCATAGACGATCGGCTTGGCCAGCTCTGACTCGATGTGGGCCAGCCACGTCCTCAGGCTGCTCATGTTCTTATCCAGCTGCTGTACGGCCACCAGAGTCTCCTTCAGCTTCTTCACCCTGGGGGCAGAGAAGGAGATGCGTCACCTTCAGAGAGAGGCCCCGCTCATGTTTCCCCTTGTGAACAGAAGCCAGTGCTGGATCTAAAGCCAGAGTCCGGCTCAGCCATGTACTGGCTGTGACTGAGGGCAGCTGTACACCCTTCCTGTGTCTGTTTCCTCATCTATAAAATGGAACGAAGTAAGAGTACTTGTGAGATTTAAATGAGGTGAAAAATGGAGAGTGCCAGTACACAGGAAACATTAAAAAATATTAACCATGGTTATACTCAGCACAGCTTTGATAATATAATAGTGATAGAAACTTCATGGTTGTCACAGAAATGATTACTTTCACAAATAATATAATCTAGACTCCTAGGAAGAACACTTGGGAGAAAAAATTAACATTTCCAAAGAGTTGTCACCAAACAGATTACATATCCACAGTTCTGATCATTTCAGCCCAGTGGGATGTATTCCAGCAACCTCGTGGCAGAAACTCAGTTATAGCGAGAAAGCACACGCACAGATAAACTATCAGTGAGTTAACACGTGCACTTAAGCAATTCGAGTGTTAGTGATGCCAGATCATGTTCAAGGTAACTAAGGACCTGCTGGATTCTAAGTAGCAGAGGGCAGGTACTAGATCTACTGATACCCAGTCTTCACCTGCAGAGCTAAATCGTAGAGTATTCGCTACATAGCACGCTTAAAAACAAACATCCCCATTCTCTCCAGGGAGGAGTAAAACTCCATTTCTTTAAAATTGTCATTTATCTAACAATGATGTGTGAACATCTTATGTGTAAGATGCCAGAAAGACAAAATAAATTAGACTTGATTATTTTCTTAATGAAATGCACAACAGGACCAGAAACCTGAACATAGAAATAATGAAATATAGCAAAGTATGGTGAGAACTAAAGAAATGAACCAAATGTCTGGCTAAGGAGTAAGGAGAAAGGAGTAATTCTGTCCATGTTCTAGTAGTCATCCATTCATTTACCATTTGTTCATTTCTTTGTTCCTCCTACAAACATGTATGGTGCCAGGTGATAGATAAACAGTGATGACTGAAGTTTCACCCTTGCCTTTGAGGAGCTTAGACTTCGATGAAAGAGGGGAGAAGAAGAAATAACATTTGAGCTGCATCTTGAGAGGTGGGTACAAGCCAAGGAGGACATTTCAGATCCAGGAAACACGAAGAAGAAGAGCAGAGGTTTTTGAAGGCAAATAGTGTCGTGATGCCAAGGAGACTAGGGGTGGAGAGGAAGGGGAGGAGGAGCAGAAAAAAGATGAGAAGTGGTCGAAGATAAAACCGATGGGGAGATCTGAGATTATAAAGATCCCATAGTGACATGATAAAGGGTTTGTATGCAGTTTTAAAGAGAAATAGGACCTTAGTCAAGATTTATTAGCAGAGGAATGTTAAGATCAGTTCTGATTTTGAGGATGCAAGTTTGAGGTGAGGCTGGTGTGAGAGCCTATTCAGGAAGTAAACACAGTCCAAGCTGTTGGCATCAAAAGCCTACATTGGGAAACAGTGGAAATAGAGGTGAGGGTTGAACAGCTAACTTCTTAAGTTGGTATGATGTGAGGCAGGAGGAGCTAAAGATGATGTGTTTCCCAGCTGGGTGACTAGGTAGAGGCTGCTGTCTCTGAGTATACAGGGCGAGGGACAAGTTCTTGGGATCAGTGGTGCACTAAGTTTGGGATACAATGAGTCTGAGGGATTGGCTAGACATGAATGGAAAAAGCAGTTCTTAGGTCCAGAAGAGAGGACAGAATTTATTGCATTGATTAAGTTACTGGCCAACTGCATTGGCCAACAGAATTGAAGCCCTGTGAAAGGATATATTTCAATCTGAAAGGGGGTGGACTAAGAAGAATGAGTTTTAAAAGGCTGGTTAAAGAAGGAGGAATCACAGACGAAGAAAAAAATAATCAGAAAGGAAGGAGGAAAGTACAGCATAGAACTGAAAGTGAGAAAAGTTACAAGGAATTGTTGATGGGGGGAAAAGACTGACGGTATTTAACCTACAAACTTGCAATGAGCAGTAAGTAAGCTGAAGAAATTTAATGTGCAGTATAATGAATACAGACAACAATACTGTATTAGAGTTATGCAATGTGATAAATCTCACTCCAATGGCAATCATATTACAACAAATAAGTTTAATAAAGTGTACTCCTTAAATTTACACACTGTGTCAAATATATTCAATTAGAAAATAATTAAAAAAAAAAAGAAGGAAGTGTTGGTCAAATGTGATCTGAATGTTCCCTTCAGAAGATTCACAAGGTCTGCCTCATATAACCTCATGTAACTTCTTTGAGAGAACTTTCTCATCAAAAATGTCCATTTGCAGGAACATGGATGGACCTAGAGATTATTCCACTAAGTGAAGCAAATCAGAAAGAGAAAGACAAGTACTATATGATATAACTTGTATGTGGAATCTAAAGAAATGACACAAATGTCATTTACACAAATATTTACAAAACAGAAACAGACCCACAGACATAGAAAACAAACTTGTGGTCACCAGGGTGGAAAGGGGGAGTGTGGTGGAAGGGTGAATTGGGAGCTTGGGATTTGTAGATACTAACTACTGTACATAAAACAGATAAACAGCAAGGACCTACTGTATAGCACAGGGAACTATATCCAGTATCTTATAATAACCTATATATATACATACATACATACATACATACATACATACATATAGCTGAATCACTATGCTGTACACCAGAAATTAACACAACATTGTAAATCTACTACATTTCAATAAAAAATATATATAAATAAATGCAGATTTCCAGACTCCAACCGGGTCCTACTGAGGTCAGAACCTCTGGGGGTGTGGCTCGGGAATTCACGTTTTTAGCAAGCCCTCCAGGTGAGCCTGAGGTATGCCGAAGTGTGGAACCACTGGTCTGCTTTGTCCAAGGCAGAACGGGATAGTACAATGAGTCCTAAAAAGAGCAATTAGCAGAGCTCTGCTGACCCTGAGTAGTTCATCAAGGGCGGTGGAAACAGAAGACAGAAAGCATCTGAGCTAAGAAACACACTTCTGATAAGAGTATTGTTAATGATTTTGAGAAGGTGGGCAGTGAGGGTGAGTAAATACGATATAAAATCTGTAGAATGATCTGGCTCCAAGGGAAAATTCTTTGTCTGTTTTGTTTAATGCAGTTTAATATTTGGAAGACCTTTCGAGTGCTTTTAGGCAGAGAATGAGGAACTCATGAGAAATAAGCCAAAAGCAAAAGAAAGAGGGGAGAAATTACAGATGAATATGGACAGCGGAGCAAGGACGTCGAGGAGGCAGGGTCAAGGGCACACAGAGCAGGGACAGGCAAATTAGTTCTAAAAGGTATTTCCCAGTGAGGCAGGGTGTGGGCAGGAGTCTGGGAGGGGCACAGATACTATTTCTCAACTCTTCTCTGATCAAATAACAGTAGCAGAAGTCGACTATTAAGTCCCTGTTGAGGGTCTGACATGGCTGGGTGGACGTGGATTGCTCTAAAGATAGGTGACAGGGAGGAGGAGCATGTGATCCGTGATTCCTGGTACAGCCTTTACTTAAAATTCAGTTCTGCTTTTAGACCGTGGCTCCTGCCTTTTGGTTCAGGAAATGTGGTCACCTTACTGACACTGCTCATAACAGAAATGAGAGGCAGATAAGCCAAATACTTTCATCTCTGAGGTGTCAACTTGAAGCAACTAAAGAGGTATCTGCTAAAAAAAAGTTGTCAAGAGCAGCATGACTTGTAAAACTCTAAGGATGTGATGTATTTCAAGGCAGGGACCTGCAACAGAATGTTCCCCAAGACGGACCACTTGCACTCGAATCATCTAGTATTTCTCGACGGTGGTACGTTCAGGTAGCAAGGAAGTGATTCTCAGGCTGGGACTGGAACAGGGTCACATGGGCTGCTTTCTGACCACACCTGCCAATTGTCAACTCTCTCCTGACCTCCTCCCACAGTCCTCTCCAGGTGACTCTGATAAGCTGCTTTGGTCAAGAGCCACCTCTCTGAAGAAAACGTCTCACGACCAAAGTATTTTGAGCATTTTTATTCATTTTTAATTGCTTAAAACTCATAGCGCCCCTTCTATTACAGTTTCTGTAAATCAATGTTTCTTTCTCAAATGAAAATCTAATCATGACATAACCACTTTTTCTCTCTGTCATACAAATGCTTAAATGGATTTTTACTGTGGTCGGTGCTTTATAATAATATCTGCATTTCACTAATTATAATAATAATACCTATATTTGAATGACATTTTCAGTTTGTAAAGGCACTCTTAGGTGCATTACCTTATACTGTTTGGAAAAAACATGTATATTTAAAAAATTATGTTCACGTTCCACAATATAATCTGTGGCTAGGGAACAGAAAACATGTGTTGCAGTATGTTTATCGTGACTCATAATTCCATTCAAGATAAGACTTCTCTATAGCTTTATAAGTATGAATTGTATCCTGTCCCCAGGGCATTTTAAGGCACTAGCTTTGAACAAGAACTTTTACATACAACCCAGCCACACTTCTCTCCTATATCAGACAAAATTCACTTGAGTGTCAGTCAGTGACTGACAGTTTCAGAACAGCTACTGGGAGTAAAGTTCGGGGTGTATGTTCTACCAAAGACCATGACATGGGCTTGCGATTTAAAACATGAACTTGGCCGTCCTGCTTTAGGGTCCCGGATGGAAAAGATAGTCTACAATCAATAAACCCACTGGAAGAGGACTGAAGAATGGCTCACTGCACCGAGACGTCTGTCCTGCTTTTACCCCAGTAAGAACGTCCTCTCGGGAACCTCTCCCGCTTGACCAGCTTCCTGTCTTCAGATCTGGTAGGATCTGAATGCTGACTATACTTTGGGATGGGGCTTTACAGCTTTTACCGTGAACTCCTAACATCATCAGGGTTTTGTGTGCAGCCAGAGGCTGGAAGAGCACCTCCTTCAGTGCCCGCTTCCTTCTTATCCTTCTCTGAACTCCCTGGTATTATTTACGCACATGTTCCTCTTCCCCAGGGAAGTTCCTTGGAAAACCAGAACTGTGAATTTCTATTTTGGGTTCTCCCTTTCCACTTTTGGCTGCCATCCTAAGCTCAGTGCTTTGCACAAAGTTGGGTACTATTTAAATGCCTGCTAAACATGAATAATCAGTGCTTTTGCTAAAATATTTTAATTTAGTTAACATATTTTCATTTATTTTTAATTTATGTGATATTAAATGTACACTTAAATTTTCCTCTAGGTCCAACATTTGCAAATGGTCTATTTGTTAAGGACTAAACTTTGTTCATTTTCTTGGTTCAAAATTCATTTACATAAATGATCAAAAGATCCAAGGCACAAAGGGATATGAGTAAACACTGTTCTATTGGATACTGTCTGCTGAACTGGTAATCCTGTATAACACTGAACAAGTTCCAATGGTCAGAGCAGATAGTGAACTATGTCAAGGCCACTGTGACATGGAAACAGTTGTTCATACAGTCTAGGGACAAGTTCCTCTTTCAAATGAATGTGTAAATCTTAGCGAAGTCAGTGAGGGTGAACATTTATGTGGTTCTCCTTTCTCATTTTTTAAAAAGTGTATTTAACTAAAATAGCGAAATATATTGTGTGTGTCTTGGCGGGGAGCAGATGTGAGCTGAGAGGAAGCGAGGAACAAAGCCCCCATACACCTTCCTTGTGCTTATTAAACTTGATATTTGCAGGACAAGGATCATTGTTTTTTAAAGGAAATGTCCCACATTTTTTTCATCACCTCCTTAAAGGAAATCCTTGGGCAAAGGGTCACAATATTTTTATTTATCTATCATTGTAAGGAGTTTGAGGAAATTCCCCTTGGAGGCTTCCAGGATTACAGTTCAAAATAGCTGTTTGCAGACATCACAAGTCTGTGTCAACCTGGTGAGTCTTTAAGTCCCTGCACTTTCTGGTTCTCCTTTCATAGTCCAGTGTGTATACTGGGCACCTGACCTTTCTTGAGAAGGAACTAAATCCAGTTGTCCAGTTTCTTAATATTGTCACATGAATACATACATGTACAAATATATATCTACATATTTCATATATATATACACATACACCTCACTATTTTACTTCAAACAAATTTAGTAGCTCCATAAACCAAAACAAAATAATTTCATGTTCTAAATATAATAGAATCAAATGTTGAATATAATCCCCTGTGGGATACATAAGAAATTTGTTTTTTTAAAATCTATTTTATATACAGTAGTTAGTATCTGCACATCTCAAATTCTCAAATTTCTTCTGTATAGCACAGGGAACTATATTCAATATCCTGGAATAGCCTATAATGAAAAAGAATATGAAAACAAATATATGTATGTATATGTATGACTGAAACATTATGCTGTACACCAGAAATTGACACATTGTAACTGAATATACTTCAATTTAAAACAAACAAACAGTAAAGGAAGTTGGGGGGGGGCTGCATATAGCTCAGTAGTACAAGGTCCTGGGTTCAATCCCCAGTACCTCCATCAAATAAATAAATAAACAAACAAACAAACAAACAAACAAACAAACCTAATCCCCCCTCCCCCCAAAATAAATAATAGAACCAAAAAGGATCATCAATAAATTCTATTCGCCAGTAGGGATTTAGTTGGAGGATGCTATGGTACTAGAAAAATATTTTTAAAAAATCAAGTGAGAAATTCCAACTGAATGAAAAATCATGACATAAATATTTGCATATGTGCTAAATTACTATTTTAGATATAAATCTCTACATTTTGAACATGTTTAAAACCTTTAAAACCCTTATACTAGCCAGCAACCAAAACCTAGTGACACACCTAAATAGAAACAATTTTTTCTCATACACAAAACCCTCCAGGCCTCTGAAATATGAGTAGATTTTTAGTCAACAAACACAAAACCCACCAGGCCCCGGAAATATGAGTAGATTTTTAGTCAATAAAGGGAAAGCTTTCAGCTACAGAGCAGTGAGCTGGCTAAGACTGAATTTCAGTTTCACCAGGAGCCCACCCTTTAAATAGCAGATGATGGACCAGCAGGATCCTTTGACTGGATCTTTCTCTGAATCTCCTTCCTGTGTCTCAGGCTCTCTCCTGTAACCGTACCCTTGTGTGACGCATCCAGTCCAGAGACAACCGGACTATGGAGCCATAACAAAGTCCATTAACCTTTTCATCCAGCTCTGCATGCCCAGGAGGGGGACAAGAAAACAAACCAACACATAACCCTTAGGAATCCACGGCCAGCGATCTCCTAACACCAATCATCATCTCCACTTAAGGCTGGCGAAAACGACTTCGGATTAGAGCCCCAGCATCCGTCCTGTAACCCCCACGGAACATGAAAGCTATGCGCAATGGAAGAAACTCAAGGAGATGCCTGCCTTGTGACATCGCAGTTACAGTCTGGAAGATCTGCGTCCGCACCGCCGTCCTCTGCCATCCTCAGGGCACACGGATCTTCTGCCACCACCATGAAGTTCCCACTTGCAAAAGTTAGGTTTGCAGAGCAAAAGGCTAAATCCTGCGTGAGGATGAAAGTTTCCCTGGTCCGTGTATGGAACTATGAAAATGCTCACTCCAGACAAATGTTGGTAAGTCTCTGCCTGATAATATGACACTGAGCAGTGAGTGACAAGTGGTCATGTTTCTAAATAAAACCTACATTCATTAACATGTGCCAGGCTTGATCTCCTGGAATGTAGGCCACGAGTGTAAGAAGGGAAAAGGCTCTGTCTAATCTGCAAGGAGGGGGAGGACCCAGGTCTAAAGAAAAACGGGCATCAGAAACAAGGCTGGCTACCGGCACTCGGTAGTTCTGGAAGGAACTCTAACTTTTCTTGCGGGCTGCTTGTTACACTGGAAAGGATGTTTGAAAAGGTAAATGACCCAAATGCAAACAAGCAAAACCTCCACAAGTATAGCAAACTGTAGTAGCAAAAAGAAGCAGTTTTTTTCTTTTATTTTTCAGTTTGATTTGCCAGCCAAATGGTGTAAGTAGGACTTTAAGGGCTCTTTTGGGAAGACAGGATGGAAAAGATATTCTGTGGGAAAGTGCCTGGTCTTCACCTTTGAATAGACTATTTGAGCATGAGAACTCATGAAGAAATACTGTTCTCCCCTTACATATTCAAAACCTTTGTCCTTTTAAAAATAATGATATAAAGTGACAAAAATTATCTGTTCACTTTAAGTTAATTTTAAAAAGTTCACTGGTTTGGTGGAATTTCAGACAACTTGTCTTCTTTTGTGCATATCAGGAGTTTTTAAATTTTCTGTGCTGACTCTCTATTAATTTCATAATTTAAGCTTTTAAAGAAAGTAAGGTCCCAAATCATTACTGGTAGTTTAATAAAATATGACTAATGCTGGAAGTTTTAAATCCTTTCTGGATTTAAAAATACATATATCCAAATAAATTAAAATAAATAGCTAATGAACATTTGCTAAGTTTTTTTTTAAAGCCAATATGATGAATTGCACCTAAAATAAAGCAAAGCATTTGGTTCTGGTTGTGTGAGCTGATTGCTTTTAAAATAGTAATACATTTTCTTTGTAAAAGAAACAAACCAGTATTTTATAAAAAATTGTATTCCAGAAAACTTAGTTACAAATAAAATTATTTTTCAAATCCTGCTACTTAAAGATATACTATTGAGAATTCTTTATAAAAACAATTACTCCACTGAGTAGGAATATAAACATGTAAGTTTGGTTAAAGGAACATATTGGCCATGATTCCATAACAGTATGCAAATTTGTTTTTTCTTGATTATGACTAACATTTTAAAAAACTTGAGATCTTTAGAAATTTTCATTGCCACTATTTCCTTAGTTTAATTCCCTTTGACTTTTAGTTTTGCTCATGAGTCAATTTTTTTTCCTATGCTCATTATCCTTAGCACAATATATTTATTCTAATGAGCTAAATATAAAGCAAGGCAAGGTTTTAGAGACACAGTTATTATAATAGCCAGAAAATGGCAACAATATCAATTCTATAAATAGGGAAAATACCAGATAAATCATGGTATATGAAATCTAGGGAATACTCTGTAGCCATCAAAAGAATACAACTGGCATATATAGTATTTTATAGTATACCCGGTCCTCCTTCTGCATTGTCTCATTGGACTTGTGGCAGTTATTTTAATGAACATTTTGAAAATGAGGAATCTGGGGCTCAGAGAGGTTATACAGTAATTCCTAGGTCACACAGCCAGAACTAGAGGAACTAAACTGAGGACTTTTGATTAGTTCTGTGTCATTTCTGTGCTTGCTGCATCAAAGTGTTTCTGACCCTGGCTTGACTTTTCTGTATTGATTAACGTGAGGTAATACCAGCCACCAACTCCAAGAATTAAGTTTTCTTTTTCCTCTGGTTTGGGCAGAACTGCCATTAGACTGAAACCCTTTCTGAGGGCAGCTGCTGCAACTTTAGAAAGCCTTCCATGCACTGCACAAGCCTCTAAACTCGCTCTTGGATGAAAGCTGACATTTACTGAGCACTTCACTGTGCTAAGTGGGTTACAGGTACCATCTCATTTAATACTCCAGATAACCTTTTACACAATGTGTGATTAAAGTACTGAGAAGATAAATAATTTGCCTAACATCACAATATAGGCGAAGCAGAAACACCTTATAATTCAGGCAACTGCAGCCCTAAATCCAGCTCTGCTATATTCTCATCTGTATGTAGGGCACTTTTTCACCCCTGTCCCAGACTGAGAAACTCTGTAAATACTGGAGTGACTATTATGTGCAAACAACTATGTTAGGTTCTGGGATTATTGTGGATATTGAGTGAGATACACGAGTTAAGATTTCAGTAGAGAAAAGAAACTTCGAACAATCTATCACACAAGATATTGATTATGGTCAAGGGAAATGCTGTGACTTCTGTATACAAAGCCTACCGAGCAGGTAAGAAGAATCTGATCTAATCCGGAGGAAAGCAAGAGCACAGAGAAGAATTAGGGGCTGGCCTGCCAGGCCAGACGGAGAGAGAGCAGGAAGATGTAACACAAAGAGGAAAGCCCTGAGGTGAGGACCACTTGTATCCTTACTTAACCACCCTTCTTTGGTTCGGAACCATCTTCTTTTTCATCTTGACTTCCCTGGAAGGCTGTCTGCAAACTATGACTGCCCACCTGCTTTGGTAATAAAATGTCATTGGAACCCATCATGCTTGTCTAAGGCTGCTTTTGTAATACAAGGGCAGAGGGCCTGGTCAGGGACCCTTCAGCCTGCAAAGCTTAGAAATTTAACTACAGGACCCCATGCAGAAAGTTTGCCAACTTCTGTCCTGTAGCAATATGCAGAGAAAGGACTTCATACTCAGGAGGCTTTCAATAGATTTAAATATATATATATATATATATATATAGTATATATATAGTGTATATATATGTATATATACACACACACACATTTGTTTTTACTTCTATATAATGTTTAAGGTAATTATAATAAAAACACGTTGTATGAGTCCATGTACACAAATTCTCCAGAACAGGTAAATCTAAACAGGCAGGAAGTGGATTAGTAGTTGCCTGGACCTGGGGGAGAGAGAGAGGGTGGAGGAGAAAAAAAGTGACTAAAATTTTTATTTGAGGGTAATGAAAATTTTTAAATTGATTTTGGTGATGGATGCATAACTGTAAATTCACTAAAAAAAAAATCACTGAATTGCAAACTTTCGGTGGATGAGTTGTATGGTGTGTGAATTGTATCTCAGTAAAGCTGTTATTAAAAAAAAAAGAACCAAATAACTAATGCGTGCTTTGTTTTTGGTGATGGGTATTTAGGTTTGGTAGAGCGAAATCTCTATATTAGAGAGTCCAGTTAATTGTTAAAAAAAAAAAAAGTCATTACAACAAAGCAAACAACTTGAATCTGACCTTCCCAGATACCAAGATGGGAAATGTCCAACAATGTATTCTCCGCTATTAGAAGCCCTGAACGACTGATGCTGAAAGACATTTTCTGTTAGTCCTAGGCTCTGGAAAAATTGCTTTATGGGTTTTTGTATAGGATTCACTGATAAAATGAGAGCCAGAATCCTTGAAAACAATTTTACAGGAATTACAGTTACACCAATGTTTCTTATATTGACCCTTTGTTTCTTTGAGGGGGTTAATTAGGTTTTTGATTTATTTTTAGAGGAGGTACTGGGGATTGAATCTAGGACTTTGTGCATGCTAAGCATGCACTCTACCACTTGAGCTACATCCTGCCCCCTCTTATGTTGACTCTTAATGAAAGAAATGCTTTTAATTGCCTAGGCCAGCACTGACCAAAAGAACTTTCTGGGATGATGGAAATGTTCTGTCTCTGCAGGATCCAATAAGGCAGCCACTACCCTCATGTGGTTATTGAGCACTGGAAATATGCCTAGCCCGAGTGACTATAATTAAAATTAAACTCTAATTTAATTGTATTCTGTTTTGATGAATTTAAATAGCCACATGTTGCTAGTGACTGCTATGTTGGACTGAGCAGGTCTAGAAAGTCTACTAAAACATTATCCATTGAGCCCTAAAGATAACTGGGCACATTTTTCACTCTAAAAAGCTCACAGTGCTTGGTGAGAGTTTAAAAATTCAAAGCAAAACACAATCTACTTAGTACTTAGAGATCTAAACTAATCCACTAGTAACAAACACTGACTCAAAGTTACGCATTCTATTTGTATTAGCAGGTTATTATCAGGGAATCTTTTTTCTTTCTTTTCTTTCCCCATCTTTCTGTTAGCTGGGATTCTGTTCACCTAAAAATATGATCATCTTCAAAAATAACCTCTCCATTCCCGCAAGAACACCAAAACAACATAGAAATATCCAAAAGCATAAGTTATGTTCTGCGTTAATGAATCACTGTTAAAAAAAAAAAAGTTGGCAGAGGGAAGAGTAGTGAATGAGAATGAATCATAGAAACTTAATATTTCAGCTGGCAAGTCATAGTTGAAGATGGGTGTGGGAGATGGTCCTCTAGCCTGTGCACTAGCAAGGTGCCAATAAACCAAAAAATGGAAAGCAAATGTGATGGCTGAGTATCATTTAGGAGAGGCTTCAAGCAACTATGAATCCAGTGTGGCGTTAAACCCCAGCACACATTAATGGTCAACATGTCATCTGGTCTACATTTGAGGAGGTCATTAGAAATGGACAATACATATATATTACATCTGTGTATGATGAGGCTACAAAAGTAGGAACATATGAGCATTTTAGTGACACAAGTGCAAGCTCATGCCCCCTACGTTTAATTGAGTTAAATTTACTAACACGTCTTTAGAAAAATAAACTAAATAACATCTAGAAAATTCTCGACTGGAAAACCAGACAGAAAATTACAGATAAACATGACTGAGGAGGAAACACCTAGCTCATCTGATGTAATGTTGGCTAATAGCTGGGTAGACACTGAGCCAGCTGCTTACGATTAAATTACATTAAATTAGATTTAAAATAATTTGATGTAGTGCACCCCTCTATTGCACACTGCTGAAGTACTAAAAATTAGAAAAGAATATTAACTAGTTTAATTGGATTACAAAGCAACGCAAGCCAATCCATGAGTCATAATCAGACTGAAAAAAATCCACGGATGTTTACCAAGTGGGCGGCTTCCCTAAGAAGGGTATTTATAGCACAAAGGGCTTCAATTCCTGCCTCTGAAATAAGATTTGGTTATCAGTGACTGAGAGGTGAGGCTAAACATAGCACCAGGATTCTAAAACCAACATATGCCCAAATACTTAGGGTAGTTTAAGCTAAACCATACGTTTCTATCTTTTTACAATACTTTTACCACAGCTTTCAGCTTGTCATTTCACTTAATTCCTCTGCATGTCTCTATTCCCACCATGAACTCCTTGAAGAAAGGGGCCTCTGTCTTTGCAACCCCCAAATCTCTCATAGTCGCCATCAGTACTTTAAAAACAAAGGACTGGGAAATTAGATTGTAAACATAAGTAATAGAATCTAATTTCCTTTAACTGCATTCTCTAGAATAAGGACAGGAGTGTCGAGGACTCTAGGACATGGGCTGTGAAGTTGGAGAATGCAGACTATGCCACTCAGCATGCGCATGACCAGGGGCAAGACTGAGTCCCAGCTTTGCACATCTGGAAAATGGGTATAATAATAATAATAATACCCACCTCAAAGGCTGTTGTGAATAGCACGTGAAAAGATGCACATGAAGCCTATAGCATGGTTGTTGGCACAAGTTAAGGGTTTAGTAAATGTTTGCTATTACAGTCCCACTGTTGTTAAACATTTTAAAAATTGGTAAACATTTATGCCACTTTTGTTTCATTATTACTAAAATAAATTATAACCTCTTCCTCAATTAGACCCTCTTTGATAACTCCCTTATAGAAAAAATACAATAAACGTTTTCAAAATCAACATAAGGACTTGCCGTGCCCACATGCAGGTTTCGTGGGCACGCGGTACTCAGAAGGCACCGTGTCATGTCCACCTTCATGCAGCACGGCTAAGGAAAAGAACCAAGATTTTTTAAAAAGCATACTTTGGGAAAGCTCCAAAATGGCCGTGAATCAGAAGCATTTGTAACATTCCAACTTTCCTAACTGCCATAAAGAAGAACATCCATTCAACTATTTAAGTATCCATCCACACATTCATTCAAATATTTACTGAGCCCAAGTTGCGTCCAGGAACTGTTCTTGGTGCTTGTGATGTACAGTGAACAGATCGGACAAGGACGCCTGCCCTCGTGGAGGCTACATTCTCACAGGAAGCAGAGTTCACTTCAAATAAAGCATCTACTTAGTCACTCCCTTTTTATATCAAATAACATAGTGCCTCATTCAGTCGTATCAGGCTCACATTGCCAGTGAAGACCTTTACACATTTTTTCTTTTTGACTGTTCCCTTTTGCTCACCCTGCCCTTCCGCAACAGAACTGAATGTGATATTCCTCCCAGATACAGGGCAGACGCTTACAGTCATCACTGAAGCTAAACACAAAACTGCCATAATGCAGCAGAGTATTGTTGCAACTAAGCAGTGACAATAATTAGCTTTATTCTCGCATCTTACTAATCAGAAAGAGGGTAGGAATGTGATTATATATATAATTTGTAATAATTTATGTATTTATATAGTATATTTATGTATCAAATTTGTAATTTATATAATTTAAAATATTTACAATAATATGTAATGTATATATTATGTATAATTATATAATATGGTATATATTATAATATATATCATTTTTGCCATATATTTGCCATATATTTTATATATATATACACACACTTTTTTTTGCCACTTCGGACACAAACACCCTCCACAGACACTGGTCAGCAGCTTTATTTTCTTCCTCCATAGTTAAACACGATGAAGCCCCGAAATAAAGAATATTCTCTTTGGAATGGTTTTTGTTTGGATGTGACTTTCTCTCTTTCAGCTAAATGCAAACATCATGAAATTTATGAAATAAGGAGAATTTTAAAGCCTAAACTAAAATGAGGGGATAAAGGACATAGAGATTTACTGGATTAACTTCAGCTGAAATGGAAGACGGACTGAATGCTCTGAGAGTGCACATGCGCTACGACCGGGGCCCTTCCTACCTGGCTGCCATGAGGTCCAGGAGATGCTGCCACCGGTCGTTGATCTTTCCGAGCTTGTACTCAATCTCGGACGCTTTGCTTTCGTGGCTGGCTCTCGCGAGGCGTTCTCCCATTTGCTGGAGCTGTATTTTGTTCTCTTGGGCAATAGCAATTTCCTCCTGATAATCCTGCATAATAAATAGCAATCACAGAGGTCAGAAAGCATGTTCTTGATGCATTCAATCTGGCTCTGCTAAAACGTGCTAATTGCAGTTCTCGACTGCTTGGAAATAGATCGAGCATAAGGAACACCGTGTGAACATCAGTTCATGTGCACAAGAATTAGTGGTACCTGTTATTTTCAGTCCGTAGGCACAATCCAGATTGAGTTTTTATATGGATGTTCTTAGAGGGAATGGGGGGGGGTGCTTTCCATTTACTTAAAATAGGCATAAAAAAACAACAGAAGTATATACGTAGAAACAAAAGACAAAACTTGAAGGATTTCAATGCTGGGAAACTACCTTATTGCTGTAATCAGCAACCAGATGTTGTATTTAGAATCAAACTTCATACAAATAGCTGCCGAGAGGCTTGTTTGTGTGTGTGTGTGAATGTATGTATGTATATGTATGTCAATTGATATTTGTGCAGAACGTTTTAAAAGAGTACTTTCATTTTAAACAGATACCCTCTAAATAATGTCAATATTTTACAATACATAAATCATTGGCAAATTAACTCTCAAGAATAATAACCATTAGTCACAGAGGATCAATGGGTCTCAAACCTCCTTCATTTACCCGGGTTCTGTAGTAGCTCCTCTTAAAGATTGTTTTTGGTGAGGAGGACAGGCTCTCAAAAGCATATATTTGCAAGAGACAGGCCACTGAATGGTATGATTTAAGTGACAATGAAAGAATGTCTCCCCTCCATCCTTCCCTGTCCTCCCCCCCTCACCTCTGAACCAATGACCCTCTTATCCCCTTATCATAGTGACAAGATCCAAACTTTAGAATGAACTTTTCGCTTTTTGGCTTAAGCCCCTGTTAGGCAGCAAATATTTTCTCAGCAAAATAATATACCAAGACAGGTACTATGGGAATATGGGTATTTTAACCTTCTCTTGCTCTAAAGTTTCCTTGGTCATGGGGCTACCCTCTCAGGCCCATTACCTAAGCAAAAAGGGCCCCAAAGGAACGGGAGGGGCCAGTGAAATGTTGCTCTGTTGCAGTGTCACGTGCTATCTGCAGGACCAGTGCCCCACCTGCTCTCCTTTCTGTTACTTCAGCACCAAGGGATTCTAACACCAACACATTGGATGTACTTACTAATAGTTATAATACGGCATTACAAATTTGAGATCATTTTACAGAGAAATGTTTATTTCAAAGGGATTACTCCATGTCTAAAATAGTATTTATAGTAAAATAATCCTCTTGGATTATCTTTTAAAGTAAAATGTTTTTGACTGTTAATGCCAGTAGGTACCAATATCATGGTTATAGTCTATTTATTAATTGCTTTTTTCTAGGTTGTCAAAATTCCCAAGCCTCTGTGTTATTTTTCTTTACAAAAGAGACACCACACAGGGTAAGCACATAAAGACTTCTTTTTAAAGCCCATAACTTATTATACATACAAAATAGTACAGTTACTATTTTAAAGGTTGTTCCTAACATTGTGGCAAATAGTACAGCAAAATTATGTATATGTAAAGCTGGAGTTTTTCTGAATTCTAAATTATGACTGTATTTCGTTCCAGAGATTTTTTTATATCCCCAAAATATCCATCTTAAA
The DNA here is from genome assembly GCF_036321535.1 of Camelus dromedarius. Taxonomy (NCBI): domain Eukaryota; kingdom Metazoa; phylum Chordata; class Mammalia; order Artiodactyla; family Camelidae; genus Camelus; species Camelus dromedarius. Next base: position 12,864,538 of record NC_087441.1, on the reverse strand, counting down.
TTTCATGATGAAAATCAATGAGAATATAAATACACTTAACCAAAATTTATTCTATAGCAAACTTCACTATAATACTCATTATACATTAATCATGTCAGCAGAGCATTCTCTGACACCCAGAAACCAGTAAAGTATAGAGCTGTTAGCAGATGTTAAAATGAAATCTGTATCATCTCAGCTTACATTTTAAAAGTTTACAATATCAAACATACAAATGTTTATACTTAGAACTTGCAATTTTAAGTGTAAACCTATAAAGTTATTAATATTACATCTTGGCTTTGAAGTTTTTATTTTTCTATGTATATGCATGAATAAAGATAATTTTTTCCTATTTATTCTATTTCTCTTCAGAATGAATGAAGCTATAATTCATTTATTCAGTAAATAATGACTGAGTACTTCTAAGAAGTCAGGCATTGCTCTGGGTGCAGGAGACCCAGCAATGAATAATAACAGACAAAGTCCCTGTTCCAGTGACGCTTACAGTCCACACAGTCCGGTGTAGACAGGCAATAAACAAGCAAATTGGGAAAACACACTGTACTTCAGACGATGCTCTGTGCTTAGGAGAATTACAAAATTTGAATGATTAATTGTTCAAAAACAATGTGGCAACACCACTGAAATCATCAAAAACATTTTAAAATGCTTGTAAAATTTGACTAGTCTTATACAGGCATGAAAAATGTTCTGGATCCGTGTGAGCATATAAATTAATTTAATAATCATACGTAACTTGAAAATAATATGAAGCTAAATTCTCAGGAAAAGTCCTCATTCCTGTAACTGTCTATAAATCATGTTTTATAGAGAAAATGTCAGTTTAATTCATCCCAGGAGTTTTTTCTTTTCGTTTCTCTCTAGTGACTTTATCTCTTTGAAAACAGACTGTAACTCAACTATACTTCAATTAAGAAAAAAACTAATACACATTAATGATTCTCACTGAACAGGTAGATAAGTCCAAAAGTAGTGAACATTACCTATCAGCAGATAATCTATTTCATCACAAATTGACAATATTCTGTATATTTTGTATGCGAAGGAGGCCTTTCCGGGTAAGTTTATGTTATGTTGGAGAGATAACATGTTTCTAATAGAGTGCTCCTTTGTCAGGGAGGTAGTCAGGGGTCAGGCCATCTTCTATACCCGTTGAAAGATTGTCTAAGCATTATGAAGGGGGCAGCACACATAGCCAGCATCCCATACCTTTCTGAGCTTCTCTATCATTTCTTCAATAAGAATGTCTCCATTCTGAGAAACCTTGCTTTCCATCTGAGTCAGCCATTCGCACAGCTCCTTGTTCTTCTCGCTGAAGACGGCCCATTCATTCAGTCTCTCACTTACTTGCTGCCGCCTTAAGGAGAGCTAGAGTTTGAAGTGGGAGAAAATGCAAAAGGATCATCAGAATGGAACCCACACCCTGAGGAAAAGAGTAAATACACTCTGTTGGGTGAATTAAAATGATCAATAGTTGTGAGTCATTGTTCCCTGAGGTCCAGTCCCAAGGGGTCTGCTCTAGGCTAGCAAGTTTCACAGCTGGGATCTTCTGTCAAGTCCAAGTGGGAGACACCAAACCCCAGACATCCCTCCTGAAGAGCCACACACACTTATTAAAGGTTCTGAACAATCCAGCTTCTCACTACAGTTGGTTCTGTGTAGACAGGATACAGGATCACTGAATGCAGTTTTACTAAAAAAGAAGAAAGAGGAAAGAAAAGAAGGAACAGAAAAAGGAGGCAGGAGAAAAGGGAGAAAAAAGGAAAGAAGGGAAGAAGAACAAAAGAAGGAAGGGGAAAAAGAAAGAAAAAAAAAAGAAAAATAGGGAAGGAAGGAAGAAGAATTAATTGAGCGTCAGGTGTCTGGAGAGAGTAGAGCGAGGGACACAGTGGAAGAGACACAGTCCCTGATCAGTTCTGTCCTGATCACTTTACTTTGTGTCAAGTTCTTTTATTTCCCAGCCTGGTTTTTATTTATTTATTTATGTATTTATTTATTTATTTATTTATTTATCTTTCTTTCTTTTTTTTTTTTTTTTTGCATAACAGCTCTATTGAGATGTAATTTCCATGCCGTACAACTTACCTGCTTAAAGTGTACAATTCAGTGCTTTTTCTTTGAGTATATTAAGAGTTTTACAACCACCATATCAATGTTACAACATTTTCATCAATTAAAAAAAACCAACCCTGTACCCCTCAGCACTCACTCCCTTTCCTGCCCCTGCACGCCTCCTCCCAACCTTAACCTGCTTTCTATCTCTATGCATTTGCCTGTTCTGGACACTTGCCATAAATGGAATCATCCAGTATGTGGTCTTTCGTGACTGGCTTCCTTCACTCAGCATAATGTTTTTAAGGTTCATCCATGTTGCAGCACGTATCAGTACTTCATTCCTTTTTATTGCTGAATATATTTTTTCATATTGATACACCACATTATATTTACCAGTTCATCTGTTGATGGACATTTGAGCTGTATTACGAATAATGCTATGAACATTTGTGTACAACTGTTTGTGTGGACACATGTTTCACTTCTCTTGGGGTTATATTCCCCAGGAGTAGACCTGCTGGGTTAATTTTACATTCATACCAGCAGTAGGGCTCCAATTTCTTCAGATCCTCACTAACACCTGTTATTATCTGTCTTTTTGATTGTACTCATCCTAGTGGATATAAAGTGTATCACACTGTGGTTTTGATTTGCATCAAACCACACGATGGCTAATAATGTTGACACTCTTCATATTTCTTGGCCATTTATATGTCTTCTTTGGAAAACTATTTGGTCAAACCCTTGCTCACTTTTTAATTGAGCATTTTTTATTATTGAGTTTTAATAGTTCTTTATACATCATAGATGCAGTGGATCTGTTTTCTTACATCCAGGTCTAGAATGATCCTTTTCAGAATTCTTAAATCTTCTGACTTCACAATACTCTTGTTTTTGCAGTGCTGGTTGAACTATTAAGGAATGTTTCTAGTTGAGCTAAATTGCATGTTAGCAAAATATCATGTGATTTGAGTGGCAAGAAGATGACCTATTTTTGTAGATGTTCTACACAATCCTGTGGATAATGCTAGACTTTCCACCATTCATCCCATTGCATTAAATACCTATCTCTCAATTTTATTTTTTCCACCAACATTTTATCATGAAAAAAGTCAGACATACAAAAAAGGTGAGAAAATTGTATGGGAAGCACCTATGATATACTCCCTGGACTCTAAAATTGTTAACATTCAGCTACATTTTTGCTGTAATACATATATTCCTTTGTCCATCAATCCATTTTACTTTTTAATGCACTTTGAATCAATTTCCTTTTTTAAGTGAAAATGGAAGTATTTCTAAGGTGCTATACACTTCCTAGTTAGCAGTTCTGCTAGGGCTGGCTCTGTTAATGATTGGATAAATAATATTCAAGGGTCCACACAGCCCCAGATATCTGTGATTCTAACATGCAAGAAAAGAGTTGGGAATGAGACCATGAGTCCAGGATATCTGTGCCAGGGCTAGGCTTAGGCATAGGGAGCTGCCTAGCTAGTAAGCCCCATAACCTGCCATAATTTCTGAAACACCACCATTAGGAACTCATTCTTTTGAGTGACTATGATTTTTCAAAATAAAAATTTCTCTGGATAGGGTGACACTGATGAATCCATTAAGCATTTCTCCACTGGTATAATTCAGCTCACCATTAATTTTTCTTTAAGGCAGAAAAGTGTAGAACAGCAGTGCATTTACTTGGGGGTGGGTATTGTCAGGAATGGAAAAGACTAAGAAAAAAACAGGTTCAAAGTTTTGGAGACAAAATTCACCTCTGTTAAGCTTTACCAAGACAGCGTTGAAAAGCACAATTTCTCCAGCATCACTTCCTCACACTCTCTGCCAGCAAATGTACTCTGAACTGCTGGAATGATAAGATTTTGAATTTTTTGGTGGATGTGACTTTCCTTTTCATTCACAGAGCATCAGAGTCAGGCTGGTATTAAAATTCTACTTCAACTGATGCCCAAACTAAAACCGTATTTTAATAGTTGAAAATGCCCACAGCAACTGTTTTCCAAGCAAAGGTTAGAAACTCCTGCCCTTCAGACTGAAGATTCACAGGTTGTGCTATGTGCAGGGCCTCTGTGCCTCTCCTCCCAATTCTTAGCCATGAGCAAGAATAAATTCTAGGGCTTTTCTCAACATCTTCAGGGAAGATGACCACATACCAAGAAAAATATTATCTATTTATTTGGAGGGTAGTTATTATTACCCTCATTCCAGAGACAAGGAGAGAGAATGTTAGACAAATTTGAGGCATTTGTTTATAGTCAGTACAAAACAGGACCAGCGAAGCTTGAGTCTTCGATACTAGTTGCAATGTAACATTATGATCAAATATCCAGAGGTAGCTGAGATTCAAAACCAATCTCCATCACTTACTAATGATGTGATCAGGGCACAGCTGTTCATCTTCTTTAAGCCTTACTCTTGTCATTTGTAAATTAATCTTTCATTTGTTCCCAAATTCATTAAACAAATGTTTATTGTTTGCAACGTCTACTATGTGCCAGGCAGTGTCTTACGCACCGCAACACTGTAGGCTCATAACAGGATATATCCTTCAAACAAGAAAATAATTTAAGAAAGTGACTGACAGGGGGAGGGTACAGCTCAAGGGGTAGAGGGCATGCTAAGCATGCACAAGGTCCTGGGTTCAATCCCTAGTACTTTCATTAAAAAATAATTAAATAAATAAAACTGATTAACTTCCCCCTCCGAAAAAAAGAAAAACTAAAATAGATAAATACAATAAAAAAAGAAAGTGACCAGCAAATCCTAAAGACTTAATAAAAGCTGGACATTAATACAACACTACTGCTAGTATTACTCGTACTCTTACACATGACTGAGGGGCATCGTTTGAGTTTTTGACGTTTTTGTCTCCTTGACACTCACATAAGCCGTACACCCACTAAGCAGCTTGGATACATATTTCTGGTTTTTTTCACACATGATTAAAGTGTTGCTTTCGTTTGCTTACATAGAGCAACAACTGAAAGAAGAAACAGGTAGACTACAAGCACTGGTTACAAACTGGCGCCAAGAGCTTTCCAAACAATTTAAACTCATAACAGGGACAGTATTTTCCTTTTGGTTTGTAAAACGACTATTTAGTCTGTACAATAAGTGAACATTATCACTGCTTTCTTTGAGCTCAGCTGAAACCCTCAAATTATTTATCACTTTAGTGCGTATTTACGTTTTCTCAAGGGTATAAACACACGGCACTGCCAACAGCTGACAAGCGCAGGCTGAAACCTCCAGAGTGTGAGGCAGCTGAACAGGAAGCACATCCTTTTCTGCTTCAAATATTTTCACCATGACAATCTGAAAGAGCACCGAGCAATTACAACGATGATATATTTATATCTCAACTGGAATTACACGCAGATCTACAAACCAAAACAAGAGTAAGAGCAAATGTAAGCGCCGGCCGTGCACAGGCACAGCAAACCATCTGGGGAGTCTGTTTGAAAACAGGATGCTTTTTCCCGTTACCTCTGCTTGGCAGCGTTGACTGACAGCGTGGCCGCCACCTCCTCCTCCTCGTCTCAGTCCCAGTCGCTCCCGACACCTCACCAGCCGCTCCCACTGAATCTGAACAGGCTAGCTTCTCGTTAACAGAAGGATCATGCCAGGTTTAGCTACAGTTTTTAACTTCTGAAATGGGACCTAACTACGAGCTCATTTCCTTTTGCGGTTTCATACTTGATAGAAGTTCTCCGGAAACACTAACTCAGGAACTAGTAACTAGTCTGTATTTTGCCTCACAGTTATCGCCTGGCACCTTTGGTACGAATACACATGACTAGACTCCCTTGCTGGTTTAAATAATTTTGTTTAGACTGAAGTAATGTGAGGTAAGTATGCTTTAGTTTCTGCCTTGAGACACAACATAGAAAGTTTCTAGAAACACAGTATATACAATCTGCTTCCTCTTTCTTTTTTGCTTTTTTTTTTCCACTTAAGTCTTAGTCCACTCACAGGTGCAAGGTATTAATCTCCTGACAGCATATATGATCAACAGCACCTTCTAAAAAATATACTTACAAAGAAACTATTGCCTAGATATAGTTAAGTCTACTGAGATATTTTACAACCTATAAACTTTTTTTCTTTTTCTAGATTTATTGAGATGTTTGACATATAACATTGTATAAGTCTAAGATGTACAACACGATGATTTACTAGTCATATTTGTTGTGAAATGATTACCACAAGGTTAACTGACACCTCCATCACCTCACACAATTACCATTTTTTTGTGTGTGGTGAAAACATTTGAGATCTAGTCTCTTAGCAACTTTCAAGTAGATAATAGAGTCTTGTTAACGATAATCGTCATGCTGGACATCAGATCCCCACACTTAGTCATCTTGTAACTGGAAGTTTGTACCCTCTGTACCTTGGGGCATTCTTACATAGTACGAGTTTTCCCAAGTCAAAAAGTACTTCATAATCATAATCCTGTTACCCTCCAAAATATTCAGAAACTTTGTCATTATTTTACATTTAAAGGAACATAAGTATACAGATAAAAAATAAATGTCCTACAGTCTTGTCTTAAGCATTAACAGTATGAATAAACACTCAGCTGTTTTCGGCACTGAAGATGCAAAGAAATGGTCTTTGTCCTCAAGGGCCTCATAGTCTTGAAGTCAAGCCACAAACATCAAGAAAAAGAAGAAGACAAAAGGAACAATGCACTGTCACATGATGGCATAAACCGAAAGGGAAAGTTCAGAGGAGTTCAGAGGGAGTTCAGAGGAGCAGGAAAAATATGGCGATCTGAGAATCTCAAGTAATGGCATCATAAGGGGTGGTGGAATCTGAGAGAGGAGGGTAGGTGAGAAAATCAGAGAGGAAGGAACAGTCAGTCTGGGCAGGAAGAATGGCCTGAGCAAGGTCCTGGGTAGAGAAGTTCATGGTAGGTTTGGGAAGGAGATGTGAGCCAATATTTAAAGTGTTAGCTCTCTGAAAGCTTTCCAGACATCAATTAGCTAGAGAAATGGATCTGGTCTAATTAATTTCACATAATATGCTAAGAAGTATTGAGTCCGCAAGTAGTGCTAGACTTTTCTCGATTTCAAGAGTAACAAATGAATAAAGCTCTCAAAAGAAACTGAACATTATTACTCTGATCAATTCCTAATGTCTGTGTCCACCAAATATATTTCATTTATATACACTATGATAAAATCTTTACCTTAAAAAGTATGCACAAATGAACCTATTTACAAAACAGAAACAGACTCACAGATGTGGAAAATAAACTTATGGTTACTAAAGGGGGAAGGAGGGGAGGGATAAATTAGGATTTGGGGTTTAGCAGATACAAACTACTATACATAAAATAGTTAAACAAGGTCCTACTGTATAGCAGAGGGAACTATATTCAATAGCTTGTAATAAACTATAATGAAAAAGAACATGAAAAAATCTATAATTGATTCCCTATGCTGTACATCAGAAACTAACATAACATTGTAAATCAACTATATATATTTATTTTTTAAAGTATACACTAATTTACTGGATGGTGTTGATTTTGTACTGAAGAACTCAGAAAAGAACAACGTGTGATTAACGTCATCACACTCCATCTAAGCTTCTCATTGTGTTCACTGAGACTATGGGGCCCTGGGGAAAGTGGCTACATTAATTTTGAACTCAAATCATTAACATGTTTATGAAAAATCATCTCTTAGAATTCTTTCTTTTAAATATATATATATTTCAGAGTTTTTCTTTAGTTCATGAGAAATAGATGGGTTTTAATCTAAACATACAGAGAGAAATTTACCCAACATTCTCGTTGATGTTAAATGAATCAAGAGGCTCCCAGCTCTGTGTAATGTTTCCTTAAGCATGAAGGCAAGCACCCCTAGGAAGAGCCGTCTAGTGTAGTGTAGTTGGCCTGAAACTAGGGAGGCTCAAAGAGGCCCCTTCTCAAAAGCCCCTCCTCATCCTTCCGACACCTGATTTCCCCAGCCAGGTCCTCTCTCTTTCTACTCCTGTGCCCTTTTTAAGCTGCAACCTTGTCCAACACATCCACTTTCTCCCTTTATACCCACCTTTCTCTTCCACTCCCATCTCAGCACTCAGTTCAAGATTTTTCCAATTCAACAAGCATTTTATTCTCTGCAATCCACACAGCCCTTTGTTTGCTTACAGTTTTATACATTGTTTTACTTTGTTTATACCTGGTTATCTTCTTCACTGCATAGGGTCTTCTGGATTGATTTTAGTCTCAGCTCAATTGTAAATGGCATGGTGGGGCACCTACTATAACTTGTGAAATTCACAATCATTAATGTGGCTGATTCATTTCACAGATAGGCATCACAACCTCCTATGTGCCAGGCAAGGCAATCAAGGTACAGGAAGGAACCCGACAGACACGTTCCTGCTTCCTGGAGGGTATGATCTCAAGGCTGTCAGTCAGAGTCCATTCTTCACCTGTGGGCCTTTAATCTGATATTCCTCTTTGCCTGGAATATCCTCTCATTGCAACTCTACCAGTCTTTCCCTTTCATCTCCAAATCAAAACCCAATCTTGGATCTCTTTTAAGTTATTGTGCACATAGAAGGTACTTAATAAATGCATAAAGTATGACGAAAAATGCCGTACACCAACGAATTACTAGGATACAACTATGGTAAATTAACAGCAATAATAAATGTCCATGTACAAAACCACTCACTGTATTAGCTAAAACTGCAAATAAGCCATGTTTTTTTCATATGTTTAAAGTATGAAAGAAACCAGCAATATCTACCTAGCAAAACCACATTTATGAACCACAAAACTGTGTTTCCTCTTAAAAAACATTTTGACAGCCAGCAAAAGAAAGAGCAAGAGAATCCATTTTGGATGCATTTAAAGTACAGTATTAATATCTAATTGTCTTACTCTGAAGGATTCTTACAGTAAGCACAGAGTTTTCCTCCATGTGTACTATAAGTTACGGGATGGGTCCATATGTGGACACAGCCACACACATTCCAAATCATCTTCGACTTCTCTGCCTTACTGAGCTAATGTTGAGTCTAGAGTTTGTCTCACCTGGTGGCATAGTTCTTCCCACTGCCTCTGCAGAAGCTCCATGCGTTCATTAAGGATGGAGATATCGTCGGCACTGATGTAGGCACAGAGGGTGTCCTTCAACAGTGTCAACTGTGCCAGGTCATCTGTCCAGCTCCCAATTGCAGTTTCCAATTCCTAGATTAAAAAAACAAAAAAACTTGCATTCCCATGGACATCTAGCATCAGTGATTTCTGAAGTATGTTCGGAATCCCTTCTTGATGCCATTAGCTTTCCATCCCACTCATTTGAACATCCAATCTAGTATCTACTGTATTTGCTTCCTATATAATCTGATCATTTGTCAAGGTCTGATACAATACCAGGTTGCCTGCAGAATCTTTCCTAATGGGAAACGGAAATCTATTTCCTAATTCATTGATGTTTCTCATCTTCTCTAGGTTGAAGTTCCATCGCTGCTGATGGAAGTACTGATCTTCTGTACTTTTAAACTGACTTCATAAACTCCTTTATTTTTGTCCCAAGTTACTGATCATGTTAATGAAATATTTTTCAAAAACCCAAATTCCTAGATTTAACCTTCATCTTCAAATACTGAATTGCTATATTCTGTGATAAAGACTTTATAACATAATAGCTGAAAAGATCTATTGCTGTTTATTACTCAATTTAAAGTAATGGACTGAATATGTTTTCTACAGGAGCAGAGATTTCTTTAAGTTACTGGAAAAAATATGTATTCTGTTCTTTCGGGGAATGATTTAGGGAAAAAAATCCATATAACAATATTTGAATGAGTTGGCAGGAGTTTTTGCAATGGTTTGAACATATGACCAGTTTTACAATTTGTATAACTTGCTTTTTGCCAGCTGTTGATGTTTTTAGATTCCAGCTAATTTTGTACATGAATAGAGCATTTCACATGGCTTTCCCCCTCTCTTTTTGTCTCTTCACACAAAGGACAAGTTTCCAAAGGCAAAGGCAATTCGTGGTACTGTCGGAGGCTAACTTCTCAGGCAATTTAGGCAAACTAGGTTTTAGCCTAAATTTTCTAGGTAATTGCTTTGTTTTGCTGCTCAGCGTGGTTTGGGGAAGAGTAGCAAAGAGCTGGACCAAAATGCACCCTTCTAATCTCCAAACTTAATAGCAGGGCATGTTTGTAACTGTCGAGTATTTTGGGAGATTAGGTCCCGTGGTAACAGCATTTGGCTGAAAGACCAAACCATCCAGGTGTATTAAATATGAAGCATTTCTATTTACATCCTAGACATACTAAATTGTCTATCAATGCAAAGATTTTCCTCTTTTTATACTAATTTCAATCCCTACCCCACCCACTCAAACATCAGATATAGGGTATTGGTTAGAAAAGACATAAACAACGTGACCACCAGAATCCATCTGCTACAGACTCACTGACTCCGTCAGATGAGTCCACGTGGTAAAAACAATAGTCTTTGGATTCAGGAAGCCCTGATGCTAACTTTGATAGTGATTAAACCTCTGCATGCCTCACTTTTCATATCTGTAGAAGGAACGTAACAGATTGTCCTCACGAGCTTGTGTTCACGCCAATTGAGGTAACGCTGGTTAGGCCGTGGCACACAGGAGGGGCTCGCTAAATGCCCATTCTTGCTTGTCGAAAATATTCTTTAATCATTCATCATGAATTTATAGGCAACATTTCAAACTCTTTCTAATCTTCACATACTTCTGAATTTACACCTCAAGTTAATATTTCACTTACTTACCACCCATGACGTAGAATATACCACCTTCTGTTTTTCCTAAATATGCCTCTTCTGTTTCAAAGACTATCCTTAAATTTTAATACTGAAGAAAAATTCTTATATCCACCCTTTTCATGATTTCCAGACTTCTTTACAAATTAATCTTTCTTATATGCTTACCACTTCTTACCCAGAGTGAAGCAGAGAACTTCTGATTAAAATCCACTCTATCACTTAGCTGGTTAAAGCGCTTGACTAGTAAACAGGAGATCCTGGGTTCAAATCCCAGCAGGACTTGATCTCTCTCGGCTTTGTGTTCAGTTTAGGGGTGTAGCTCAGTGGTAGAGTACATGTTTAGCATGCATGAGGTCCCGGGTTCAATCCCCAGTACCTCCATTAAAAAATAAATAAATAAACCTAATTATCTCCCCCCTCCGGAAAAAAAAGAAAAAAAAAAGGAAGAAAGAAAAAAGAAAATAAAAGTCCAAATCATTCAAGTCTGTCTGAAGTTTTAAACAGAATTCCTCCAGGGCAGTAATTTGCAAATGACTTGGCAAATTCAAGGACATGTGTTATCTGGGGTGGGGGGAGGGAGGCATTTTTAAAGGGAACTTTGATTTGTCCTGCATATTGCTCAGCAGAGGACTGCTGTTCAGGCACTCTGCTTGACTACAGAGGAGTGCGTGAGAAAGTTCCTACATCCACTAACTCATGTTGGCGTCAGTGAGCTCACCATGCAGGGAGTGGTCTGTATTAGCTACCGTTTTGCTTTCAAGTGCATTTGAAGTGTTGATCATAATCTTTAAATAGTCAGGGCTCTGAGTAACTGAAGGACTGTGTGTCTCCGAGCAGTAACTGTAACCAGCTATTTACAGTTCCTGCCTTCCTTACAGGAAAGAGCCTGGAGGGCAGGGTGTGTTTCTCCAAGGGCCACTGTATGCAGAATTTCCAGGCTGCCCAGCCTCGCTTTTCTTTCTGTGAACTAGACTCTTCTACTGGAATGACCCTCCAGCGTGGACACTTTAAAAAGATTGTTTTTATTGCTCTTAACCTAGCTTTCAAATATCTTTTAATATGGCGTTTTACATTTTGGTTTGCTTGCTCAAGGTAATCCAGAAACTAGCCTATAATTTGATCAACCACAAAACATCAACAACCAAGCTTCACCAGAGTTGCCTGCCCTAATGCAAAACACCGGGAACTCGCATCTACACGGAGACAACCACCGGGGCCTGGCCGGACTGTGCTCTCAAAGGCGCTACTGCAGGAGAAGCAGAAGTGGGTGACAGTGAACGGCTCAAGCCGGCACCTCACCTTGCAATGCATTTGCTCCGCGTGGAGCTCTTCGTGGTGATCTGGTAGGGGCTGGGAAAGCCTCTTCTTGAAAGTTCGCAGTTTCTCCAGAGAATCAGCTATTCCGTTCTCGCATTTTTCCCAGTCCTAGAATGGGAGGAGAAAGAAATTTCATGAATTGGGAGGGTGGGTGGTAGGAAACTGGGAAAAAGAAAAGAAAAACTTTCTTTTCAATTCCGAGAGAAAGAATTCAAGTTACACTGATGAACACTGTTGGAGGCGTGTCCACGTCCATTGTCATGGGAGGTGGCATCAGAAGGGCTGAGTTCTAAACTGAATGACTTAGTATCTGTGTGACTTTAAGCAGGTAATGCGCTGTATCTCAGGGCTCCCTATGAAACCTGAAATAATACAAACACTCTATGATTGCTGGAGGATTACAGGAAACAATGGGGGTCAAGACACCATGTACAATGCCCAGAATATTATGGGTACTCAGAAATGTTACCTGAATCCCAATCTATCTGCAGGTGGAAGTACCATCCCAGTATCTTGCCTCTTTCCTAACTCCATGCCTCACACTAATGTCTAATGTCTACGCTCTCTTAATGCACTGCAAAGGATGAAAAAGAGAATATGGAATCTCTTTCAGGGTGAAAATACATATAGGGGAGAGCAGTGATATGAAATGTAAAAATAATATAACCCTGACTCTGATTCAATTCCACACATAAATTGTCTAAGCCACTTAGATCTGACTTGGTACAGAAGCAGAAACATATATAACTATGAAAAGCAGAGCATTTGACTGGCTTTATCTTGATGGCACTGAAACGTATGTAACAAAGGACTAAATGTCTAAAATGTAAAAAACCTATAGAAAGCAAAAAAGCAGAGGGAGCGAGGTAATGCAGATTTTTAAAAGCATGCATCTTGTATGACAAGTACTGCCAAGCGCCTGGAAGCACGGCACAGCAGGCTAGGTGGCACAGGGCGGCAGCAGGGGGTGTGGCAGATCTCTATGAGCTGACAAAAGAAAGCATACATTATATGGTTATGTTTTAGAAGGTTAGACACCAAACTGGCAACAACGGTTATCTCTAGAGAAGAGACCAGGATTTGGGTGGTGGTATTGAGGAAATTTCTTTGTACCCTCTATACTTCAATCATTATCTGAATTTTTTTCAGACACATGGACTTTTTTTGTGATTAAAAAAGAAAGTAAAAGACAAAAAAGAAAGGAACCATGATGGAGACTTGATTTTTTATGGCACCCCATCTACAAAATAACCCATTTCTGGTGTCTCAGTGCCAATTAAATTCAACTAAGCAAATCCCCTTAATTTCGTCAACTGCCCCCCGTTCCTGACTTCCCCCTTCTAGTTACCTTCCTCACAGTTTAAATTACTGAGCTCTAGAGAGACCCAACTAGAGCTGCTTTTAGTAGTTAGCCTGGCGCCAAACCAGGCTGCACGTCCCTTCACATCACCCCTTCCATCATCTTTCATCAGCAATCCTCTCCTGTCTGGGTTCTTTCTATTTTCTCTCCTGATGCCTTGTTTTCAGCACTGCAATGCAGAGAAGCCATTACCACAACGGTCTTCTTTAAAACGTGCTGCCCACAGTGCCTCCCTGCTCAGTGTCTTTTGGTTTCTAACTGGACAGAGAGTGTGGCCCACGATTCTCATTTCTGTTTAAAATTCCTTCAGGGAACTTCCCAGGGTATACAACCACATTCCTTCTTCCCATTCACTAGGAAGAATGAAACAAAAACAAACAACGCTGCCCCCTGCCCCCTGCCCACAAAGTCTATTTTGGACAGATTTGTTCCAATTCCCCTTTATTAAAATGTCTGTGTTCCCAGGCTACTCTTAGTTAGGCACAGTGAGGGAAGACAAAAGATCCTCTTTCTGCTGAAACTGAACAACATTCTCAATTAAATCATCACAGCCTCTCAAATCTATCAACATGCAGGTAATGAATGGTCGTTGGTCTAAAAGAGAAAAGGTCAACTTTTCATTCTTCACAGCAACATTAAGAGGCAATAGTGAAACAAGTAAACACGAAGGCATCAAATGATAATGACTGCATTCTTGGCGTATTTCCTCAGCATCAAATTAAGAGCTAAAAATAGGTAAGCACTATAGCTATGGTGAAAAGATACAGTAAAATGAGGCAGCAAAATCATTAGAGTTTAGCTTCATAAATTCCTTCTTAGGCAAATGGGATCTAGTGTATGATCCAGAAGAAAATAAAACTTTAACAAGAGAACAAGAGTTCCCCTTTCCAAGGATGGCTTAGAATCTGAAGGTATGATCAAGTTTTTTTTACTACATGAATTATAAGGAAATAACTAAATGTTATGGTCTGCAGACATCTATCAAAGTCGATGTTTTATACGCCAGCAAACAGACTGACAAGAAAAGCAAATGCAGTGACTCAGCCCTCTCGCCTTATTAAGTCTCAGAAATGTGCCCCGAAATCACATCACAAATAAAGAAAAACATATGGTTAACGTGTTCTCAACAGAATGAGTTACAATGTTTTTAATCCTTTCCTGAAAGCAAAAAAGAAGGAAAAAGAATCAGGCATATTGTATTACTGATGAATTGTGCTGTGTGCAAATAAAGGCGCGCTAACATGTGTTCAGTGGCATTTTTGATTGACTGTTTCCTACACGGAAGGTAAGATAATAATTTATTTAATAAATCCAGTAGAATAAACCCAACGAGTGTGCATACTTTAAGCATTAAAAAAAGCAAAATGTGCTTCATTAACTTTAGCTATTACCTTTAACCCAAAAAGTGACAGGCTGAATTTAATAATCTCATTAAAGTGTTGGTGATTATCACTATAAAAGGCACTATTTAGTCATGATCAATTTCAAAATGATGATAATATCAACAATGACAGTTACCATCATTTACTGAGTACACAGTATGTACCAGGTACTCTGACATATGATTTACTTTCACCATTTCATGAAATCCTCACAATGCTGCACTACATGTAATCATACCCACTCTACAGATGAGGAAACTGAGGCTTAGATAAATAGAGTTAACCAGGTTACTTGGTTTATTATGGTTTTAACTTGGGTTTATCTGAGTTTAGAACCCATGCCTTAATTCAACTGCAGATTTAATTACGTGTTACATAAGGAATTGGAAAGTGAGGGAGAAAAGCAGATTGTGGGAGGTCTGATAAATTTACATTTCCCTAAACTTACTGAGTGATCAGGCTATCTGTTTCCAACTAAAGGCTTAATATACCTCCTGGAGATTTTATCTTATAGCATCTTGCTTGGATGAGTAAGATCAACTCAAGAGTATCTTCTTGGATAGCTCTTCCTGCTATAAAACAAGCGATAGCAATCTTGAAAACCACTTCAGAGTCTTACATTAGGGAGTGCAATCTACTCTTTGCATTCTTGTCTGGATTTATGAAGTCATCTCGTGGCTTCTGGCTTAGCACTGGCCATGAATCAGAATTCATCGTTTGGACAGTCTTATTAGACTTAAAACTACTTTGTTGGGGGATTTTCCGGAAAGACAAACTGCTGAAAATTGGGAAACTTTTCTAGTTCATGCAAGACAGGACAATGTCTCAATTAAGACACAGGGGATCAAAATACCGCAGGGTATGACTTAACGATGTGCACTAAGATAACAATGTCGAGGACGGGGCACAACTATTACAAGGGCTTTTTAAACTGCGCTAGGCCTACAGGAGGAAAGAGCTGAACTTACTTGCAACAGGAAAGCCAGTTTCTTCTTCTGCTCCTCCAGGTGCACACTGGCTGATCTCCACTTCTCCTGCATTTCCGTGAGCTCGGCCTGCAAGGCGGCCTCAGCCCCGCCGTCGGCGGAGAGCAGGAGCTGCTTGCCAGCCTCCACGGTGAGGATGTAGCTGCCCTGCTGTCGCAGTAACACCTTTTCTTTGAACTGAAAAGAGCCACAGATTTTTACTTTCTCATTCTTTTCTTCACTGTTTCCCCGTTATAAGTATTTTTCAGTGGCTCAAAATGTTTGCATACATAACATACCCTCTTTTTTCCAAAAGGCTTTACTGACCTAGTACTCTGTACCTGAGTGGAGCAACGTGTAAATAAATAAGAATTCAACAGGGAGGCTTAGTGTCTGCTCCCGAGTTAAACACCATCACGATGCAATATGAGAACCACTCTACAAGACTGATGCTCACAGAGGGACAGCTAGCCCACGTAGGTGCACAGGAAGCTTCTTCAAGTGGTGAAAGCTTCCTGAGTCTTGAAAGACATTAGGAACACAACCAGATGAAGAAGGATCTGGTGTGAGGAGGACCAGGAGTCAGGGAGAGGACACCTTCCACACAGAGAAGTGAGGATGGGCAAATGCACTCCCCACAATAAAGATGATGAATGCAGGACACTGGACATCGCTTTCAGTGGCTGGAACAGAGGATGCCTGTGAGAGTGTGGGAGAAGATGAGGCAAGACCATGCCTTGCACAGGAATTTGGTTTTTATAGTAAAAGTGACTGAGACTCACGGAAGAGTATTAAGCAGTAGGGTGGAAGATAGAATGGAAAAAGGGCATATATTGGAGATGCTAAGACAAGTCGGGAAGCTGTTGTCTATTGAGGTGAGAAATCGTGAGTGCCTAAATCTAAGGCGGTGGTGGTAGGGATGGAGACTTGAGGTATATGAGATCTGGGGAGGAGAGAAAAAGAAGAGTACAGCTCTAGAATGACTCCAGGGTTCCTGGGTGATGGCGTTTCCATGGTTTGGGCACATGGGATGGGCTGATGAAGCATTACTGGTCCGGAGATCACAGGCTCCGTTGACGCCCACAGGGTATATTATGTCTGTGATGCAAGTAGATATAAATTTAAAGGTGGTTAAATAGACCAGTTGGAGGCTTAGGAGGTGAATGGGCCCAGAAGATACCAATCTGACCCTCCTCTGCTGGTAGGGAGTAGTTGAAGCCTTGTGCAGAGATGAGGTTTCCCAGAGATGTGAGGAGAAGAAAGGAAACAGAGAACATTAACCTTCAAAGGAAGAGGAGCCCATGAAATGTCCTGGGAGGGACTGAAGAGAGGGCGAGGAGGTATCCACGGAAGAGGATGGAGTCCCAAACTCCCCAGCTGGTGAGAGGAAGGGGCTGGATTGGGAATAAACAAAGAGCTCACATGGGACTGAGCCACTTAAGTGGCTTGTTTAAATTGCTCGTGAGTTAAATGTGTATAATCAATGTAAAGTCTTTCTTCTCCGCCACTGTCTTTCCATCCGTGCTGGGATCCCCTGAGCTGCTGTGAGGCCTTGGTGTGTGAAGTGGAGGCAGTCTTTGTGAGAAGCTGGGACTCACCATACGTTCATCGTTAAATACGGACTTCATAATGCAATCCTTTTGTATATTTCTGTTGACATTTGGGAACCATGCTTGTCTGCATTCCAGCCTTACTCGAGAGTCCTTCTGAAGAACCGAGGCCAGGGTAAAGAGTGCGGCGGAGATGCAGGAGCAGTTGGAAAAGAGCGTGTCTGGCACCTTACCTGCGCGTCATCAAAGAGGGTCCTTGCTTGTTGCAGTGGTATTGGGACACTTCCGAGACCAGTCGCGGGTACATAGGACACTTCAACCAACCACTTCCGAAGCTTCTCCGCCATCTCCCTATAGCGTTGCCACTGGCGAATCTGGCTGTCGATGATGCCCCGCCTCTGCTGGGCCCTGCGGATCACCCCCTGCCACTGATTACTGAGAAGTGTCAGCTTCAGGTTGAATTCATCCCTGGTGAAGAAATAATTACATCAGGGAAACCACTGTAATCCTGGATGTAGGTAGCTAATCAAACGATGTCTACTACTCGATGACCATAAGCCCTAACAGGTGATCCAGGACAGAGGTTTTCAAATATCATGCCATGATCTATTATTAAGTCTATTGAAAGTAATTTTAAAAATTAATAACAGTGAAACCACTAGTGTTTGCAAACGGTGAATGGATTCTGGTCTCAGCACAGGTGGAAGATATATCTGCAAGGTCACTGTCATTTACCCTCTGAGGGCAAAAGAGGGGACAGAGTGCAGGGCAGCAGCTACACTGGGCGTGGCGTCTCTGAACACACCCAGGACCATGTGTGCAGCACGTGACACCCTCTTGCGTGTGCGACCATAGGAAAAAATGAGGGACACAGCTTATTTATAACCTCTGTCTACAGCTACAATTATAAGCCACTTTGGTTAAAAAAAACTGGGTTATTTAAGCTAGAATCATAAGCCACTTAAATAAAATTATGTCATTTAAAAATATTTTTTAAAACAGTACTCCATAAACTCTCAGTATTCCCCCACAATAAATAGCCCTAATCGTCAGCAGATTATTTCATATACTCATCTAAACCATCCCTGCTGCATTTTAAGCCCACTCCATTTGTTCTTACAGAAATGAAAACTAGCTAGTAGTCATTTTCGGAATAAAGGTTGGCCATATACTTAGAGATACTAAATTTTCCTTCAACTTTCTCAATGTCAGGCTAACTTGTCTCAGATCTTTTTGTTCGTTCTTTCTGCTTCTGTGTTTTCTACCTTTAAAAAATGTTGGTAGTTTTTTATCAGTTTTCTTGAACATCCAACTGTAATTCTACAACTGTTCTGCCCAGTACCAAAGAGAATGAGTTTCTCTGGAGCTGAGAGTGGTACTCACATACTTTAGGACTATAGTGTCACATTACTTGTGCTTTCTCTATTTTACTAGTTTCGCTCTTCTTCCCTCTTGAGGGTGGTTTCTCATCTGAACTGGACTTACTATTCTGGGCTCCTATGTTCTGGACATCTTCTATTACCTAGGGCCACTATAAACTTTGATTTTGTAACCAAGTGTATTATTAGGTGCTTCTGTTTTTGAAAGGAAGTTCTGGTACTTAGAATCTAATTGCAGCTGAACCAAATGTGGTGAATTAGGTACAGGAGACTTTCCTAAAAGTTACAAGCATCCAACATCTCTGAGAACACCCAACTCCAGGGCTTGAGGATGTTCTGCACCATGAAGCATACCCTACACCCTGCTTCCCTATCAGATAGCCATCCAAGGTCTTTGGAGCCTTCATCCTCACTTCCTAGAAACAAGCTGTCCTGAGCTATCTGACAGTATGAGGAACTACTCAAAACGTGACACTGGGCTCAATGCTGAACTTGAACTCTAAAAAGCAAAACATATCAACAAGCTTTTAAAACACAATACATTTGTAATCTGGGGCCTTCCTATTTGTCAATATGCTCTCATTTAAATTTTTTTAACTGTCAGCTTTCAAAATTATCCTCTGGTCCAATCCTCCCATCTTCATTTCTTTGGTGTTTTTCCCTAAATGTTAACATTTAAAATTTAATAGGTGTTGGCTTGTGCCTGAATGCTAAATTTTATTTTACTTAATGACTTGAGCTTTTATAATATTGTTACAAGAGTAGGGAGGATAAAGCAAAAGATAAGTTAATTGCATTTGAATTTGTCTTATTCTGAAGGCCTTAATGTCTCAGTAAAGCTCACATTTAAGTTTGGCTTACTTAGAATAGAATAAATATGGTATCACATTTTGTTGTTCCAAGCTTAACCATGAAAATCTTTCATGTACTTCCAAATAAATATCCACTTAGAACCGAAATTGCTTCCAAAATATTTAAAAAAAAAAAGCTCTTGATAAAAATAATGACTTATTTTCTATTTTTTAAAAAAAGTTAATTATAATCACAACTACTGGTCCTAAGTAAGGGAAAAATGTACACATGTAATAAAATAAGGTTTTGAGGTTTGTACTCCAAATATCAAGAGTAATATTGTTCCTAGGAAGTATAATTATAGGACAAAATTGCCAATTCACATACCATAAATCTAAAGGGGAGCTAGATTTTACTTCTGCATTTTTCATACAGAGATAGTCTGCTAAGTAAATAAAGAGGAAGCAAAATTTCAGGCTGAGCGTAATCTGACTTAAGGCAGCAAGCCATTTTCAAACATGGAGGCATTATCGTGGTATGACAAACCCGCTGGTCCTGACCAGAGACCAGGTACGTGAGTTCTAGGCTTGATTCTGCTGCTACTTAGTCATGTGGCCTTGGTCAATGATCAGTTCACGATTCTGAGTCTCAAATTTTCATTCATAAGTCAGAGAGATGGTTGAGGGATCTCTATGCTCCTTGGAGGAATAAAATTTCTGTAACCGAATGAGAATTATTAGAAGCATCTGTTTACAAACCATTGGTGCATCACTGATATAATTCATTTGGACCTATTCATTAACGCCAGTCTCTTGCAGATGACTAGCGAAGGTTGGCTAGGTGATTTCCAATTACTCTATACTCATATAATTTAACAGTAGTTCTTTAAAAAGATTCAATATTCAGTCATTTCAGAGATTCAGACAAGTCTTTCCTCCAATTACTGAGGCTCCATTGCATTACAATTGCCTTAGGAAGATTGGATTTATGTCCTTTAATCTACTCATTAAAAAGAAAATGACCAATTTACTGGAACCTTTCTTTGTAATAATATCAGCGATCCTACCTGTCATCAACTTGACCTTGTTCTAGAAGACGCTGCCCATCAATAATGATCGAGTGCAAAATCTGCTGACGACTGAACATCTCTGCTTGAAACAACTGTTATTTAAAAAAAGAGGAAGAAAAACATAATTTAGAGGTCCTAATTTTAGTGACCAGTTCTTCAACAACTTTCCAAAAATTCTGGTTTAAGCTAAGCTATGGAAAATATCTCCAGCTGAAATCAGAATGTGTATAAAATCTTGCAGTGTAGGAATAATGTATTTTTAAACCATCAATTAAGATAAACTTAAAAATGAAGTTTATTTTGTGCTTACTAAAACTAAGTGACTGAAAGTAGAATTATGTTTCCCTTCTTTCTTTCAAAATCACCCAATAAAGTTAGTTAACACATAATTTGTATTCTGGTTTATTCTGTATGCAGAATATAGTCAATTTTCAGACAGACAGAAAATAGCTTAAGACCTTTAAAAAAGTTGAAGAATGGGGAAAAAAAATCCACCCTATTTTAAAACTCACTGTTTTTCAATTTAACTCAGTTAATAAAATTATTTCACTACTAAAAAACTCAAAAGAAAGTCTTTCATTTTCACTGTTTTTTTTAAACAGTTCTATTGAAATATAATTCCATAACACACAATTCACCTAGTGTACAATTTAATGATTTTCATTATATTTACAGAGTTTTACAACCATTGCCACAATCTATTTTAAACCATTTTCATTACTCCCCCAAAAGCTCCATACACATTAGCAATCACTCCCCATCTCTACTCAATCCCCCAGCCCTAGGTAACCACTAATCTATTTTCTGTCTCTATGGATTCACCTACTTTAGACATTTCATATAAGTGGAATCATGTAATTTACTGTCCTTTGTGACTAACTTCTTTCCACTTAACATAATGTTTACAAGGTTGTTCCATGTTGCAGTATGTATAAGTACTGTGTTCCTTTTTATTGCTGAATAGTATTCCATTGAATGGATATACCACATTTTATTTATTCATTGGCAGTCAGTAGATATTTAGTTTGCTTCCACTTTTGGGCTATTGTGAATAATGCCACAATGAACAATTAATTGTCTGGTACAAGTTTTTGTGTAGACATATATTTTCCTTTCTCTTGGGTGTATAACTAGGAGTGGAATTACTGGGTCATATGGTAATTCTATGTTCAATATTTTGAGGAACTGTCAAACTATCTTCCAAAGCAGCTTCACTATTTTACTTTCCTACCAGCAATGCAAGAGGATTCCAATCTCTCTATATACTCATCAACACATGTTATTTTTTTCACTGTAGTTGTCCTAGTGGGTGTGAAGTGATATCCCATTTTAGTTTTGAGTCACTGTATTTTATTTCATCATAGGTCAACTCTGTGAAATTGGCCTTTAAAATACCTTACACATATTTAAATTCTCTTTTTATTTTTTTTAATTTAAGCAACATGCCTTAAAATAGTTTCATTTTCTTTTAAGTTTTGCATTAAGTTTTTTTCTGCTTTAGGTAAATCCTCTCTATCCATTTGTGTGTATTTCATAAATACATGAAACATCTTAGTTATTCTAGTAAACAGCAAAATAGAGACTAAGAGCAAATTGATTAATTTGCTTTTTTATCTAATTCTTAGTGTTTCTTGAGAAATGACTATAATGCAATTTGATCAAGAGGTACACTTGGGAGATATTCAGTAGTTTGACTTCCTAGTATTAAATCCGTATTTGCTTGGGGTGGGTATAGCTCGGTGGTAGAGTGGGTGCTTAACATGCTCGAGGTCCTGGGTTCAATCCCCAGTACCTCCATTAAATAAATAAACAAACTACCTTCCCCCCTAAAAAAATAAAGTTAAAAAATTTTAAAAATATGCTTTTTAAAGAACTCACAATTTTTACTTATCAAAGACTTTTGATCAAAGACTTTACTCTCTTAAGCAACTAGCCTTGCCAATATTATGTAGTCTGTAACTCAACTTGGAAATTATCTAACCTTCTGCACTCTTTCCAAACACCCCTCTGCTTCCCTGGCCCTCCTGGTAAGTAGACTTTTACCCCAATTCTGGCATGATACCTTGCAGGGTACTGAAGCCTTCCACATGCTTATAACGAAGTATGGAACAAAGACTGGACCACATTTTTGTGATTAAGACATCAAAACTTCAAGTTTAAGAAATACGGCAAAACCACGCATGCATGTGAGCAGATTCAGCACGCGGTACAGCACTTTTGTTCTTCCACGCGACACAATGCAGCATCTCCCAAAGGTCTAAAACGATTTTATTACCCAGAAATCTACTGGCATAACTTACCTCATGTGCTCTCTGCTGCTCCAAAAGATGCTGATAATTGCCCGAAATCTCTACTGCTAACTTTTGTTCTGTTTGAACCAGGAATTCCATCCATGTTTCACATTTTTCCAAGAAAGTCTGATGTTGTAGCAAAAATGACTGTAACTTACTGAGAGAAGAAAACAAAAAGAGTAATGGTAATGTCGTTTTTTTTCTTACACCTTTGGCATATAAAACTGGATTAAGTATTTTCTACCTCCAATTCTATTTTGACTCCCACAAAGCTTTAAAAAAGACAAAAGGAAAATTTAAGAAAAAAAATAAAAGTTTTAAATGGTAAGTTTTAAAAATGATAAAATGATGTATAGGTCTTTAATATAGTCTTATGTGCAAGTTTTATTTTTGATTGACACAATATTTAGTACATTAAACATGAGAAACCACTTCACAATTTGAGTTTCCCACTTTGGGTTCAAATTTCATGAGTATCATTGGAAAGACCTAGAATTTATAAATATTACACAAATCATGAACTTATTTCTACTAACGTATCATAATGGCCAAAACATCTCCCGGTTACTCTACCTGAATCTTTCTGTAGTCTGAGAGGAGATCAGAGACCAGTGCCGGTTCAGATTCTGCATCCTTTTGATTTCTTTATCATTCAGGGGTAACCGATACCCGAGCTCATTCAGACGATCCAAGTCTGGGACCATGCTGCTGAATTTTAACATCTGTCCCTGAAAGCAAGGTTTAAAAGCAGGTTTAGCACTGTGGTCAGAAGACGCAGAGCTCCTTCCAAGCACACTGTGAACTTCTGATTTGGGGAAGAAGTTGGTCTTTGGTCTCCTACACATTTCTAGGTCACCTATTTGCAATCTCCAGGGCTGCACACACACAAAAAAGCTGCATCACCTAATCAGCCTCCCCTGCTGTCCCTACTGCTGCTACAGGGACTCACTATCCTTCACTGGACATTAAGCAGTTTATATGTGTTGTTCTTGATTTATTTACTCAGAAGTAATTTCTTGCTAGAACTGATAAAGGATGAAAATTGTGCTGATGACTGAAAAGATTTATTTCTTACCCTTTATATCTTATTTATCCATGTTACTCTGCTCCTTTATTATTTAGTAATAATAATAATAATAATAGTTATAATAGTGATAGCTAACATTTATTGAGCACTTATGAACCAAGCATCGTTATAAGAGCTTTACAGGTAATAACACACTTTATCCTGAAAACAATCTCATAAGGTAAGAACTGCAACTATTCCCCAGTTTACAATAAGAAGAAGAGGCACAGAAACCTTAAGTAAATTGCTCAAGGCTACCCAGCTAGTAAGTGGTAGGGACAGGCAAACAAGACTTGTTGGGTTCTCCCTAGATGAAATACAATCCCACTCAAGCTTTGAAATCACCACATGTTATCTTAAAAGCTTCAGTTTTTGGTCCCTGACTCTCAACCTCAAAGCTGGTGAGACTCAACTAAGAAAGCAGCCTGTTTTCAGATCTCTTTCCTTCCTTCACATCTAGGACAGAGCTGCCTGTTCTGGTTTTCCTGTGGGCATTCCTAATGCTATCTAGGAAATCAGCAACAGGAAGAAGAAAAGGTCAGGACACCGTTGGCTTGTGTGTGTTTCCTCTTCCGTGCTTTGCAAAAGGCTCATAACCCTGAGGAAAGGATCAATCTTTCCAATTGTTGAAGCCCAAAGCAAATTATTAGATGGCAGAACGTCCCCAGGCAGACATCAGCAGTGAACAAAAGTGACAGGACACAATTCCTTCTCATGGTGCTTACAGAGAGTAAGACATGATTCCAACAGGAGAGAGAACAAAGTCACCTAACCCCGTGAACAGAATGAGATGGCAAGATGAAACAATGAGGAGAAGAACCGTGGGCTGTGATAGTATGTCACTGGGGCGCCTGACCATGGACTTAAGTGAAGGCTTTCCTAAGAGCATATTGAACAAAATGAGCAGGAGTTGATTCCTTCCGGTGGGGAAACAGTTGGTGGGGACAAGAAATGAATTCCAGAAAGGGGCCCAGGAGGACACTGGGCATCCAGAAGCTGGGAAGCACTGTGGCTCCCAAGCAGCCGGAGGTAGAGACAGACAATGGTGAAGATGAGACCAGTAGGAAGGTGGAAGCCAGGAATTGCTGGTCCTGATAATTCACATTGATCTTTATCTGAAGAGCAGTGGGAACCCATGGAGGGTTTTAAGCAGAGGAATCATGATAAAATGTGCATGTCTATTGTATTCTTCTATTTACGTTACTGAACGTTTAAAACAGTTCATAATTAAGTAAAATCTTTTAAGAGAAAAAGATCATCCAGGCAGCTATGGGGTGGAGGGAGAAAGGTGGCTGCAAGGAGGCCCATGGAGGCTACTGTCGTGGTCCAAGAGAGATCAGGGTGATGATGTGATGGAGAAGGGAGGTACCAGAGCTATGAAGGAGGTGAGCGGCTGGGCCTGGGCAGGGACAGGCAGGAGAAGGAGGAGTGAGGTGGAATCCTAGGACTGCTCCTGGAAGGGTCTCCCATCACAGGGTGTGACATCAACTTGTGTTCATTGCCATCACTCCTCTAAGAGGACAGAAAAGCCATACTGGCAAGAGTTTCCTTGGGAACTTAAGATTAAAAGTAGGCTTACGTCAAGAGTTTTAAGTTTTCCTTAAGGTTTTGAGGACAGAAGCTAGAAGATCTGGGGCTAGGATTTGGATATACTTACCTTTTTTTGAGGACAGAAGCTAGAAGATCTGGGGCTAGGATTTGGATATACTTACCTTAAGTTCTTCCATCCTTTCCTGGATGGTGGAAAGGTCAGATGAGTGGCTAGGGTCTTGCGCCTGAAGGATTTCTTCAGCTTCTACTATCCAGGCCTCCAAAGCTTCTAAACTCTTGGTAAAGGTTTCATAGTCAAGAACTCCAGCCTTTTTTTTTTTTTTCACAAAAGAAAATTGGTATTTAGAAATCTAGTGAAAGGGCAAGTGAATATTGAAATTATTTTTCATATTCTTATATTATATTGTCAATCTCAAATGGCATTCTTAAAAAAAAACAAGGCTACAATGATTTAAATTTTCTCTTCTTTATTAGTGTAATTTTCCTAAAATTAAGAGTTAACTTCTATGTACCATTCATTAATTAACCAATTAATTTTTTAAACTCATTATCAAATAGAAATATATTCTCATTCTTACAAAAATCTGTTATGTAGAGGGGGAGGGTATAGCTCAGTGGTAGAGCAAATGCTTAGCATGCAGGAGGTCCTGGGTTCAATAGCCAGGACCTCCATTAAATAAATAAATAAGTAAACCTAATTGCCTCCTCCTCCAAAACATACACACACAGACACACACACACACACACACACACACACACACACACAAAACAAGAAAAAAGGATAGAGTAAAAAAATTGTTATATAAATGTGAACGTTAATTTTAAAGCTACTTGATGGTTATTAACTGACATGTTTTACTCAGTATCGTGGAAGGAAGCACTGATTTAGGGGCAAAGTTACATTGTAGAGATCAGTACAAGACTCCCTGCTCCCCTTGACCCCACTGAAACTTCCAAATTTGTTTATGTTTTAATTCTTCCGTCTTGAAGGAGGCATTGTCTCGATGATGAAAAACATTCCTCTTTTTTCTGTGTTTCTGCCCAGGTGTCACAGAAAGGCCAATGTATAACACCCATCAAACAGGAGCTCTGTACCTGTAACATCGTCTGCTGCTTGCAAAGAGCCTGTTCCAGGGCACCCAAGTGTTGACTCAAAGACACTTGATCAGACTGAATGGCTGATGCAGCCGAAGCGTCCACTTGCTGCTTGAGTTGCTCTCCCAGTTCATGGAGAACAAAAAGGGAATCCTTAACTGTCTCCAGTCCTTTGAGGAGGTCCTACGGAAGATGAAAACATGCCCATCATGAGACAACATGTTAAGTGTATTAATTATAAACAATCAGCAAAGGGCCACACATCTGGAAACACTCAGTTCTTCAAATCAGCACACCAAATAACCTTCACCTGCAGGAAAAAATAATCAAGAATTGAACTAGATTTTTAAAGATACGTATGTGCATTAACACTTCAAAAAATTATATGTACTATTCTGATTATAAAAGCCACACAGATTCATAGTAGGATACTGGAGAAATGCTGAAAAACTTACATAAATGAGAAAAAAAAAACCCATTATCTACAGGTAGAGCCAATAACTGGAAACATTTTAGTAGTTTTTTTCCTGCCTCTTCATGTAACTGATATCAAATTGAAAACCCAGAGCTACATTTTACCTTTTTCGATTTAATATTACACACACAAGGGAGGAGTTGTGTGTGTGATCATATCACAGTGGTTCCAATACCCCCTCCCCTCTCTGTGGCTGCAGAAGCCTAGCTATGCTTCCGGTGAGCAAGAGGAAGAGTGGTCTGGATCTCCATTCTTTTCCGTGTCATCTCTTGCCTCCACTTTTTGTGGGACCCTCTTACATATTTCAAGTTATACAGTGGAAACTCCCTGTTTCCAGTTTCCATCTACCACTTAGGGATGACGAATGATGGATTCTTCCACCTGCTGCTGGTGCCCCACCAGACACAGAGAAGAGAGCAGAGTCTGCCCGCGCAGTGACTACTGTGAGAGGAGGAAAAACAGCTTTAACCTTGACAGAGATACCAGAAAATTCACAGCGGTAATTTGGAGCACCAGACCCTACGATAGGCATACCTCAACTCAGGAGGATGGAAAATGGAAAGCAACAAACCTCTAAAGATAAATATGTGGAAAGAGAGAGAAAAAAAGGACAGAATTAACTTTGCTGCAAATGTTAAAACTTCAGCTTTAAAGTGATTATTCATTATTCATGTCAAGGTATTAGAATGCACTGAACTTCTATTTACGTGCTTTTTCTAACTTGCCTAATTCTCATAGAGTGACTTGGGAACGTTTATAAGATCTTTGAAACAAGTTCATTAAAATAAAGACAAATAAGGGCAAGTAGTAAGAGGCATGTGACAGGTGAAACAAGAGAATTGTTCCTGAAAACCTTAAGTAGGTTACTGGCAGCTGCAGTAAAAAAGAGAAATATTAAAAAGCTATTAAAAAGAAGTATACCCGTAAATCAGGGGAGAAAGACTTCTTCCTACCATTAAGTTCTTAGAAGAAATTATTATGTAGATGCTTACATAAGAGATAATGGACCTAACTGGACAACACCTTTTAACAGTGGATTTTTAAAAGATGTAACATTACTGTTCATATGGTCATTTCTTATACTGACCACCTCTGTAAAAACAGATAGCCTCAATCTTTCACATGGATTGTATTCCTTTAGGAAAAATGGGAAAATAACTCTTTAAAAATAAAGCAACAGGAGGGGTAACCTCATAAATCTGACACATGGGCAACTGGGTTCTGAAAACCTAGGAGGCTCTTTGAAACTTAATTATTTTTGGATAACCATCTCACAGAGAGACGCAGCAAAAGCTTGCACACATCAGCAGTAGCCCTGCTAAACTTGAGAAGGCTAAGACTGGCGTGTTGGGAAAGCACCATGGTTCCTGGACGTACGTTGCAGTCTTGAATCCATGTGGCAACCTCGTCGTCAGCGATGTCCTTGTCCGTGGCTGCCTTCAGGAGCTCATTGGTTCGACCCTCCTGCTGTTGAACTGTGGAAGCACACTGTTTGGAGTAGTCCTTGTATCGTTGCCAGAGCTGAAGTAGGGCCTTGCTGGAGTGCAGCTGCTCAGCAATCTCTTCCAGCAAGTTATTCCATCTGGAAACAATAGCCAACACTCATGGGCAGATTCCCACCTATCGCCAAATGCTGTTATTTACTATTTTATTTTTTGTGATCCTGGTTCATGTGGTTATGGAAATAATGCAGATGTCTCATTTCTACTTAATGTAATAAAAAGTAACATTTCACACTCATATTTCAAGGGTAGACAGTAGACGTGAGGTCAACCTTTGGGTATACAGCTGTTTTAATTCTTTTCTAAATATCTTCACTATTTTTACTTACCCTTAAATTCATTTTGTGAAAACTAGAACATTAATAGGATAGAATCTCTATAAAGTTCAAATTCAAAATGCCAGCATTTAATTGCATCATGATTTATAATAAGATCATGCAATAAATAACGTGTAACCATATGAAATCAGCATATTCCATACCTCAGGTTGACTTCTTTGAGCGTATTGGTAAGAGTTTCTGTCACAGGTGGGTGACACTCTTTTAATAGCTGGTTGGTGATAGAGCCAAATTTCTGTAAGCTCTTTTCCTGTTTTTCCAGGTCATCTTGAAGATTCTACCCAAAGGAAAAGTATCAGAGATGACATGACAGGATCTGAATTCCAATGATAAGTTTAGAAGTAATTTACAGCTTTTTTCATAAAGATGCACATATAAGTACATAAACCATGACTTTGCCCCAATGCTTTATAAGCTTTCTTTAGATAATCAGTCTTTTCTTTTTTATGGTTTTGTTCTTATGGGTGTGAAGAGGGATTCTTAACAATTGATACTCCTTACAGCGGGTTCTGGAATTCTGCTGGGAAAGCTCATGGAGGGAGCCCTAGTCCACCGTCAAGGAGGAAGCTATGGCGCTGATGCGTCACAGTGTGGTGCTCTTCGATGCTCAAGGTCAGAGTCCAGATCTCTATTTTATTACTTACCCAGAGTTGCTCTACCAGAAACTCCTGGAAATGAGACTCTAAGAAGGTATAGCTTTTCTGAGTACCATCTCTAAGTTCTGAGTGTTCTTCCTTGCAAAGAATATTTATTATTAGACTGGCTGTCAGCTTGATGGAGTCTTCTACCAAGAACCAGTGAAGGAACTAGAAGAAAGATATTTCCCTGGAAATATTGCTCAAGCGATAGACTCAGTTCTTAGAAAAACTCCAGAGGTGAAGCAGGATGACAAAATCCGATCCTACTTAACACTGATATCTGGTTGCCATCAAATCAAAATATGCAGGGAATAGACCCTGAAGTCTTTCATATCTTCAGATGGCAGATGTTGGGGGGAGGGTATAGCTCAGTAGTAGAGCCCACACTTAGCAGGCACGAGGCCTTGGGTTCAACCCCCAAAACCTCCATTAAAAAAATAAAATAAAAATGCTAAGAAAAAAAGAGTTTAAAGAAAGACAGTAGTTGTTAAACACAGAGCAGGCTCAATTGGAAAGTATTTCTAACCTTCTCGAAGTTGTAAAATATGTTTTTTAATTTACTATTCTCAAAATAAGTTTTTATGATTCTTCGTATCTGCAACAGCTATGGTTTAAAGAAGTTATATATATACTCATTTCATCCTCTCTCCCTCATCCCCCAATAGAAAAAAAAAAAAAAAAGAGTATTCCCTTCAGAAAGACTGCATGTGAGGTCAGCAGCATATAAACTTTGACTGCCAAGCCAGGGACGTGGACTGAAGTAAGGAGGGTACAGGCTGGGCTCTTCCATCCCTGGGGGCCTGCCCTGCTCATCCCAGAGGCTGCATTATTTAGCCAGAGAGAAAAGGCAGCAGCAGGTGAGAGTGCCCAGCACACAGGTATACAGGGGAGTGATGTCAGCAACTGACTGAAGGCAGTGACCTGAGACAGGGGACTGTGCTGTGTTTAAGCCAAGCAGCAGCGAAGCCCTTCTGGATGAATACAGTGGTAAGGGACACACAGGAAACCAAGCAGGAAGCACTAGAAAAGGAGGATTACATATACATGTTGACAAGCCCACAGGCATTATGCTGAATGAAAGGAAAACAATGGTTTAAAATGTTTACCACTTTTGCTATTTTTGTTTTAATCCCTTAGACTATGTTCGGAGAAACAGGATAAAAAGACAAGCGGAAGACGGGGGGAGTGTAGAGCTAGCTCAGCGGTAGAGGCCACGCCTAGCATGCACAGGGTCCTGGGTTCAATTCCCCGTACCTCTGTTTAAAAAGAAAGAAACCTAAATCACTTCACCCCCATAAAAAAAAGAAAATTAAAAAAAAAAGAGAGGGAAAGGGAAGACATAAAAGGCAGCAACAATGGATCCAGGAGGTTGATTTCGCTATAGAATCATTTTATAAAATACATTCATGGGGATATTTACATAACAGAATTGTAACGCTCATTTAATTATATACCAGCTATTCCAGAATTTGTTATCCACCAGCAAGTTGGATTATATAACAAACAGAGCAGGTAAAATCAATTTTAAACATTAAAAAAAATCTAAATGTAAAAAATCTACACCAATATTCCAGGATGATGTTTGCAGCTATCCCTTTTTTTTTTTTTTTCCTCAAATGAAAAAGGTTTAGGATGGGTTCACATTGTTCCTTACCTGAAGATTGTCTACCTGAACTTGCACAGCTTCTAAAGAGCCGGTCAGCAGGCGGAATCGGGAAAGAGAGTACCTGGCCTCTGTGAGGCGGCTGTTTATCTCATCAAAGGCTGCTTTGTGGTGGCTCCACTGGTCAAGCACGGACTTCAGCAGGATCTTTAATTGCTCAACCTTTTGAAAGAGACAGACACTTCTTACAACTGCAAAATATTTAAAATGATGAAATATACATTCCACTGATGGACAAAGCATTAACGTTTAAGAACTTCGTTGCAGTGTCGGGCATTAAAAATAAACTCAGATTTTAAAAAATTTGAAAAATAAGATGTAGCAATGTTAAAATTTATGCCTTTCATACTTTTAACCACTCGGTCTAAATTAAAATGCTTAAAAAGTTTATATAGATAATGTCTCTATATAATATATATTATTTATTTAATATAAAAGTAATAAAAGGTCGATATTTAATACCACAGTTTAGGAAATATATTAAATGAGTGTTTCAAATGCATTAATTACTTACTCCTCATAACAACCTTATGAGGCAGGTCGAATCATTATTACCATCTTACAGATGAGAAACTGAGAGACAAAGAGGTTATGAAAATCACCTGAGGTCATACTGTTAGTGTGTGAGAGATCTAGATTTTAATATAGGCAGTCTGGTCCCAGGAAACGAAACCTCTCTATCTATCTAACTTATCTCAGGCATGTGCACGCACACGGGCGCACACACACACATACACACACACACATACACACACACACACACACACACACACACACACACACAGAGTAATGAATATCTCAAGACAAGACACAAGACATCTAAGAATATTCTTTCCCAATTCTTACCTCCAGTAGACAAGTTTTTAATTTGATCTGTATCATTTAGAAAGATACCTGCTTTGGACTTCCTGGATTTCACCCCGAATCTCCTAAATGTATTCTTTTGGAGTAAGAATGGCCATAATTAAGAAAAGAGATCATATAAATTAATGTGCACCTGCATTCTCTGCTCTTCTTCTTAGCATAAATAAAAATGTTGAAACCAATTGAGGTACTATCTAATGGGCCGAAGGCCTAAGAAAATGCTGCCTCAGAAATGAGGTGATGCTCACAGGTGTAGCCAGGTGCCAGGGCCTGTCCTATGAAAGTCAGGAACAGATATGAACATAAAGCCAGGAGATCAAAGAGAATTTGTAACTGGTCTACTTCTTCTTTGTATTATTTTTGTTTGTTTTTTTTCACGAGAAGTTGTTTCTGTGAAAGCAGCACTTAATTTATTTGTATGCTAAATTGCTCCCAAAGAATTGCAATGATTTATAAAGGTGCATAAACTAGAGTAAAATAGATTTAAAATCAGGTTAAAGAGAAGGTAAGCGTAGGCTGGAAAACTGCCCTTGGAGATCAGCACGTGAACTCCGAGAGGCGGTTCGCGGTGCTGCTTTGGCCGCAGTCACTTAACCTGTTTGCGCCTGTGTGCCCACCTCTGCGAAGTGCGGGAAACAAGCACTGGGACATGTGTGTGCAGAGCAGTAGTTGTCACACGCATTCTTCTCATGGGAGGACTCGGTACTCCATCCAGCACATATTTACCAAATATCTTCAGAGATCATATGTTTCAGTGAGAGAATTTAAACAAACGAGAAGACTACATCAGAAGTTAGAGGCTGATGAAAAATACAGGTAAAAGCAAAGCAGAGGAGGGAGTCAGGGAGTGTAAGGTGGGGGGGCAGGGGCTGTCACTGAAAACAAGGTGGTCAGGAGAGTCCTCGCTGGGATGGTGACTTGGAATAGTGACTCTGAGGAGAGGGCGTGACCATGTGGGTATCACGGAGAGGGTGTTCCAGCTGGAGGGAACGGCCAGTCCCCGAGTGTAGGAACATGCCGCGGGTTCCAGGGTAGGGGGAGGCCAGAGCACCATGGATCTGCCGGGCAGCGGCAGGAGACGCGGGGGAGAGATTGTGGGAGGCCCGGCCGGGGGGCCTTCAGGCCCTCAGCAGGTGTGGGCCTCATTCTGGATGAGACAAGAAGCCGTTCGGGGGCTGGGAGCAGGAGTGGTGTGACCTGACTTCCACTTTAACAGGACCTCCGGCATGGAGATTTGGGGAAGGCCACTAAAATAACACAAGCAGTGACGATGACTTAGACCTAGGCGCTGGCCACACAGATGGGGCTAGAGCTTGGATTCTAGATCTATCCTGAAAATAGGGCTGACAAGATACTAATGGACTAGATGTGGGTCTGAGAGAAAAGAGAGGAGTGAAGAATGACCCCGCGGGTTTCTGCCCAGGCACCTGGGAGAGCACAGCTGTCATTAGCTGAGATGGCGGAGAGTGTAGGTTTGGGGGGAAGCACAGGAGCTGGCTTGGGCGTGGACGTTGAGACACTGTTGTCTCAAGGACACTGTCAACTGGTCATGCGAGGGGAGACGTCTACAGAGGACTTCTCTGTGTCTGCCTCTTCTAGAGTTTAGGTGAGAAATCCCACCTGGGGATACACATTTGAGAACTGTCTGTGCCTGAGTTTCTAGGGACATAGGAATGGATGAGATTATTAAGAAAGTAACATTCGTGACAAAGTTTATCACAGGGAATATCTGAAGCTACACTTTTTTTAAAAGGAGGTGAATAGAGCGAACTTAAAAGTACAAATAGATGCTGTATGGATCTCACACTTATTTACTAAGTTACTTTAGAGAAACCAAAACCCATGTCATGTTTGGACACGAGACGGCAAACACGGTCTTGGAGCCAGCTTTCCACAAGCAACATTACCATGTGGTCTAAGTCTGCCCAGGTTTGGTTGAGCTCCCTCAGCGTGCTCATGACAACGCCAGAGACTTCTTCATTCTTGTTCTGAATCAAAGCAAGTCCATTCTGCTCAATTTTCTCTACTTCTTTTTCTTTTGCTTTAATCAAATCTTCCAGGTCCTAAAAGGTTAAGAAAAAAAGATATATAGTCATTTAAAATTGTTCTATTACGGAACTCTGGGGTACCCTGAAATTGAGTCACTGCAGTCTTACATCCTAAAAATCTTTTACTAAGCCAAAAGGCTCATCATTCTCAGGAGAGGGTCTCCACAGCAGTACTTCTTCCTTCATTTAAGTTTTTTTAATTGTCTTTTTATTCCATGGGATATTAACATGACTTAAAAAAACCATAAAATTTGATTACCTATTTATACAAGGAAATGGTACCATGCAATTCTTTTTAAAGAAGCTACAAGGAAAGAAATATATGTCAGAAATGGTATTATGATTTATATCCTTAAATTCATATATTTGGTGTTGGGAATGTCACACAATCCTAGCCCATAGAGTGGAATGCAGTAGAAGAGTATTCTGGGCCCCAGCATCCAAGGTTTAGTTACATTTCTGCCGCTGTCCAGCTGTGCCACTTTGCATAAGTTAGAAACTTCCACTGAGTCTCAGTTTCATCTGATGAAAAATCAGAATCTCTAATAACCCTTCCTCCTAAAATATTCTGATTCTCTGTGACTCTGGAAGGCTATACAGGCGTTTTTCATGAATCAAATCCTCATTTCCTTTAGGATGCTCATTTTACCTGTCAGTCTGAAATGTTCGGAAAGGAAAATGAAATGAGGCAATGGTCTGGAGAGCCATACCTAACCATACATCGGAATCCTAACTTACATTTTAGTGCCACTGGAAAATTTGGAAAGCTCAGTGAGACAGGCTGAGACTGCTATCAACATTCCACGGATGAACAAGTGGAGATGAAGTCATGCAACCTGTCTCGGGTCACAGAAGGGCCAGAGGTAGAATTAGAGCCCAAGTCTTCCGAGCCCGCGATGCCCAGCCCAGTGCTGGGGGCGAGCCTTCGGGTGTGAACCGTGGAGAAGGTGTAAATCCATCCGAGGTGATGGGAGAAGCCGGACGCTAAGGCCTGGGTGCGTTCTCACATTCAGAAGCACACCCACAGAACTGGATATGGAGGTTAAAGTGAAGAAAACTGCAGAATATTTTCAGTTTGGATAATGCCTCAATTTT
Source organism: Camelus dromedarius (assembly GCF_036321535.1). Classification (NCBI taxonomy): domain Eukaryota; kingdom Metazoa; phylum Chordata; class Mammalia; order Artiodactyla; family Camelidae; genus Camelus; species Camelus dromedarius. Next base: position 12,829,246 of record NC_087441.1, on the reverse strand, counting down.
GTAAAAGACTTCCACCTCCCCCTGGTGACCCGCATGTGGGTAACTGCCCTGGGACTGGGTAGTGCTACTGATACGGTTCTAGTGAGACGTCCCGGGCTCTGCTGTGTTAGTTACAAACGTCCTTTAGTTTTTGATCCTGTGTGGTCCCACCTTTTAATCACTCTCTACCTTATTTATAAGGTAGGAACACTAATACATTAGCTTACTTCAAAGGGATAACATTAGATAAACATACGTATACATGAAATCCTTTTTAAGCTGTTAAAAACCAGGCAAACGTAAGAGTACTATTTTATTCAGCCCTTTGGTAACCTGCCCTGCTTCAATGCAAATGTATTTATTTTTCTCTCTTTATTATGAAGCTATTTTTGTCTTGATGTATTAATTAGAAATGCATGCAACAGTGGCCTAAAGAGACCATTTTTATTTTTAATAACTGTTCTTTCATTTTCACTTTACAATTACGTCAATATTTTGATAGCTTTGATATTAACCCAAGAGTGAACACAGGGATTACTAGGGTTACAGGTCCTTTATGTGGTACAGAAACATCATGGACTTTACTATTTAAGGATTTTTCTCTCTACTTCTCTAAAAGATTATGAAACCGTAAGCAATCCTCCCAACATGTCTTTAATATGATTCTAAAATTCAACCACTGATATTAAATTTATTCTCATTTATCCATAGATGTTAACTTTTTAAGTGGGCAATGTTAAATGAATGATCTATTTCTAGAAATACACCTCAAAAATGCCCCGAACATTTGTGCTGGCATAAAAGCAAAACCGAGGAGGGAAACAGGAATGAAATATATATTGTGTGCAAAATAAAGGTGTTTTCTTTTCCTTCCAATAATAATTAAGAGATAATTCTGTTTCTGATCAATGAAGGGAAAAGCCAAACCTAACATTTTTTGCTCTCATAAATCATTCTTAACTTGGGTTAATTCATAAATATCAGTTTTTATGTTGGTTTAAATTTATAAATCACCTGTAAAAAAGTGGAAAAATATTCAAGATTTTTAAACAAAATAAAGCTTGAATCCAGTCACCAGTGTAAGTGTGTTGGCTTGAATTCTACACTTTGGTCCGGAGGAACAATTTCTCAAAAATGACAATAAATTTTTATCAAGGTTTGTGGCACTGCCAAATGGAACCTGCCAGTGAGGCTACTATGATTCATATGCGATGCCCCGAATGTGCGGGCTACTTTCATTCTCTTCTTTGTTTCCAATCAATTGAAATCACAAATTGGCATTGGTGTAAATTTCTCTCAACCACACTCTGAGCTGCCTGGTGTGACCCCTGAGAGGCTAAAATATGGGTCCGAAAAGGACTGAAACTTGGCCAACTTTCTGCTACATTTTCCAGATAGCAATGTTTCTGTTAAGCAGAAAACATGTCCATAAAAAGAAATTGGAAAATGGCAGGAAAAAAAGCACGTTAAAGAGAAGAAAAATTAGTTAGGAAGAGAAAAAGAAAAGTAGGGAAGGAAGAAGAAAAAAAAGGAAAGAAAAAGAAAAGTTATATTAAACCATCATTTCTATCTTTTTGAGGGGAGGGGTAATTAAGTTTATTTATTCATTTATTTTTCTTAATGGAGGAATTTGGGGGGTAATCAGGTTTGTTTGTTTGTTCATTCATTTCACTCATTTCTCTCAGTGGAGGAACTGAGGATTAAACCCAGGACCTTGTGCATGTTAAGCATGCACGCTACCACTGAGTTATACCCCTCCCCCCATCTCAGTCTTTAAATAGTCAAGTTTATTACAACAACGTAACAAGGAAGCATTAATCTTGCTAACGTTAATGCTTAAATTATCTTTTAATTTTAATGAAAACATTTTAACTTAGGAAGTCATCTTTCAAAGTAAAATGTTGAAATTCTGGCTTACTTGTTTCAGAATTGAGACTTTAAATTAGAAACACTACCGGCCCCTGGAAAGCTGAAAAGGCAATGAGACTAGCTGATGCACATTTTTGGTCTTCCATTTTCCACATCCATCTTCCAATGTGAAGCTTCCTCTTTTTAATTTCAAGGTATTTCTCTACATGATAGTTTTCTTTGCAAAATTGCAATCCATTAGCTTGTCAGCCCAGCAAAAGAGCATCTACTCTTTCTTTCTTAAACCAAAAAGCTTTGATTGAGAGCTTAAGTATATCTCTCTTTACATATGCCCCCAAAGGAAAAAAAAAAATGCTGGTTGAAAGGAAGATCATTACCAAAGACCTTTCTTTCTGAAAGCTGAAATACAAAAATAAGACCTGGGGAAAGAAGCATTTCTGTAGAATTGCTTCACAGTTTAGTCTTCCATTGCTCTTAGGAAATACTACAGAGAACCATTGCAGGTAATCTATAACACATTACAAATTACTGATTTATTTAAAAAATATAACAGCATTAACTGCAATAGCTTACACTTCTTTGGTATAAACAAGAATACCTGAGGAAATATTAAGTGGTTCTAAGTCACTGGAAAACATTTAGTTTTCCTGAATCAGAGATCCTTATCACTAACAGCAGAATGAGCAGGTGCCACTGAGTCTTCCCAGTGGGACACAGTAGGAGCTAACAGTCCTCTGTGAAGCATCATCGGCTCATTGGAGTTGAACCAGAATCCAATCAAGACTCTCCTGCTAACTTCCATTTATACAAAACACGGGGGGACAGAATAGCCTCTGAAGGAAGTACACTGGCTAATCCTGAACCTGAGGCCAGTCTACGGTTTCTGTAACAAGTTAATAATGTGTAAAATATATTAAAGAAACCTAACAAGAAAATGTAGGATACAGACACTGTTGTATCCTTGTTTAAATAACTGGGATAAACAAGATATTTTACAGACAATTGAGGAAGTATTGTTATGAGCTGGGCATTAAATAACATTAAGGGATTATTGTGAATTCTTTTGTGGTAATAACAATACAGTTATATAGAAAAAAGTCAGTTCTTTATAGAGATGTGTACTGTAGTGCACAGGAATGAAATACCATGAAGTCTAGGATTCACTACAAAATCTTTAAGAAGAAAAACAATGCAGGCAAGGATGTCAAAATCTTGATAATTATTAAATCTAGTGAACAGTATGGAGGTTTAGCAACATTCTCGGCTTATGAGAGTGTTTGAAAATTCTCATAACTTTGTGTTTATAAAAACAGGTGAAAAAATCTAACAGAAAACTCTATAAACTCACTTAGAGAAATCTGTTAACCAAATGCAGCATTTTTCAATATTTAAATCTCAGTTCTCAGGACCTGCAGATTCCTTCGCGACAGGCCAGGAAATTGTGAAACAGTGCCGGCGGCCACCTGGGCAAGTTACCTGACAGTCTTTCATCGCGTTCTGAACTGAAGCCTGATCGCCAATTCGATGTTGTTGTTTTAGTCTCTTTTCTTGGGTTTCAAACCAAGTTTTCAGACACTGTACATTATTTTCATATTCTGACCAAGATTCCAGTAAGCCTTCCAACAGCTGAATCTGAGCAAACATAATGAAACGAAATTTGTAATTTTATTTTAGAATCAAATCATTGGCAGGTAACTATTTCTTCCAGATTAAGAATTCTTAAAATACAGCCCATTGTATATATGATTAAAAATCAGTGAGGGGGGAGGGTATAGCTCAAGTGGTAGAGTGCATGCTTAGCATGCACGAGATCCTGGGTTCAATCCCCAGTATCTCTTCTAAAAATAAAGAAATAAATAAACGTAATTACCTCCCCACAAAAAAAAAAATCAATGAATGTTTAAACATGTGAGTCATTGGGATTAAAAGATACACATTGCTATATATAAAAGAGATAAACAACAAGGACCTACTGTACAGCATGGGGAAATATATTCCGTTTTTTGTAATGAACTGTAATGACAAAGAATCTGAAACTACATATATATATGTATGTCTATGTATAACTGAATTGCTTTGCTGTACATCTGAAAATAATACTGCAAATTGACTATGCTTCAATAAAAAATAAGAATTAATTTTAAAAAAGTGTGAATCAATGACCATTATTGGTAAACAAGCAAGGAATTTCACTCAAAACAAAGGAAAAAGAATTTAAGAGGCACCTTTAAAAAACTAAAACAATATGAAATAGAGAGCAGAAGGTACATAAGACACATTAACAAGTCAGAGGGAAAACCTTCAGCGGCAGGCTCTTCAGAGGCAGCTGTGTGCCCAGTGCAGCCACACTATTTGGGGAATGAGTTTTCTTTACAGACTGTACCTGTTCTTGGAGTTTTCATGAAACATGGACAGCAAAGAACATTTGGCTCACCTTCTCAGTTACTAGACCCTGCAGGATTTGCCAACTTTTATTCATTGCTCCAAGCTGCTCAGCAAAATCAGTCTTATCACTGCGTTTACTTTCCACATCCTGACTGCTGATTTGTAGCACAGACTGGTTCACAAAATCAACTGTCAGCTGTTTACAGTTAATGTCGATCTTAAAACCCTGAAAAGGGAAGGTAGAAAATAAGAAAACAACATTATACATATAAATGTCTTACATTTTATTAGGAGTTGGAAAGCCTTAAGTAGCCTTAAGACTAATATTATCACTTCGGTGATTTAGTCCAAATGGCACAATCGGTGTGTATGTATTAATATATGTATTAATATAACCCATTATTTTCAGAAGCTGAATATATATAGAATATATAAAAACACTGAATATAAATTGAATTTACATATTCTGAATTTATACATATATTAAATTTGTATTTATAAAAATTTGAATTTATAGATATATTAAATATAAATATATATTTTTAAGTAGAGGAAGTAGAATTGGACAAATTACCTAATCTCACTATAAAATATTTATCAATTATAGAATTTATTTTTATGATTTCCTAAAGTGACACAAAATCTTACACAAAATTATTCCTACTACTGGTCAACTTTTCTATGCCTACAACTATGAAGGCAGTTTTCTTACTATTATATAGCTATCTGGTCACCATGTATGAAATATATACTTTAAGACCTGATTTCTGTAATTTGAGTTTCTGAGCTCCTTCAAGTACGATTATCCTAAAATATGGAAAGCTAAAACCCAGAAGTGCTGAATTACCTTGTATTTCTGAAGGTATTCATGAATGGCCTTGTAACCGATGGAATTTTTAATATTCTCTTCATCCTTTTGAATAACATTTTCCATGAGAGAAATCCAAGCCATGACTTCAGAAATGGCATGGCGAGAAGGCAGTTTATCCATTTGGAGCTGCCCGGAACAAATTGAAAGTGTCAGAGACAGAACAAATCGCTAGTGTTAAAATTCCAACGAATCCCAATCTATTAAAAAGTTGAAGAATTTTTAATGGCTTATCAGCTGTTCTTTATCTAATCTTTTAGGCATTTTGATTGTTGGTAATCTTTTTTTTTTTTTTTGCCTGAAGAATTCCAAAATTTTAAGCACTTAAGATCTCAGAACCAAAAGTAAATGGACTTCATAAAATTCCTCTTAGTTACCCTTGCCCTAGGTAGTAAATTAAGTTTGGCATTATTGTCAGACTGGATAAGTGGTGCAGTAAAATAGTATGAACAAATAAGAGGCTTTTCTCCTCTGTCTTTAAGTCATATTCTCCCACATGTTTTTTGTAAGGATACGGTAAATGAAATTTTAGTGGCTGTTTAATTCCTGATACGTCCTCATTATAATAAACTGACCCTTCTTTATTATAATCCCCACCTGCACCCATGCCCACACGAAAAACAGAACACACAAGTGAAAAATCTTTTCAAGTTGCTGAAGTATTTAAATATCTGAGCCAAAGCCAATGACAATAAAACAGAAGTTATTGTACGGCTGTAAATTGCTTTGCAAGTGGGGGCTAAGGTGTCAAATGAACTACACTGGCAATGCTGAGCTATCAACTTTCTATACCTGTAAAAAAACAAAACAAAACAAAAAAACTCTCGTTGCAGAGACAGAACAAATTCCAAGTGTTAAAATTCAAACTCGATTTTCTTTAACCTAAAACTCTATTAATTCCTATTCAAGTACCAACCAATATAACACTTCTTAATGACATTTTTGGATCTTAACCTCGTTAGAAGCTTGAAATGAAACATCAGGCAAACACTGAACAATAACAGTCCTCTTATGTTCACTTGACATACAATACTATCAACATTGCATAAACACTACCTAATTAATCAAAACACCAGCAAGAAGAAAATATTATTCTTATTTTATGGCTAGTTTTATGACTATAAAAAAAAACTTAACTACGAAACATTCAACAGATGTATTTTATTAATTATCTTGTAAAAATCTCTGTGTATTATGATTCAGGAATGTTAAAAGAAGAAAGAAAAATACCACCACACTACAAACTATCATTTTCTAGATTTTTGGCACTCTGATATTTATTCCAAAGAGCGTAGCCAATTTCCTCAGTCTTCCACCAAAATATACTAGAATTCTGAATCTTCCTTAATACATCAGGTATTTATGTAAATACTTATAGTGATTGGGAGGAAAAAAGCAATCATTTAAAATATTTATAGACTTCTATGTGGTGCAGAAAGATATAGAAGTCAATGTGAGATGTTTCCTGCCCTTTAGGAATGTGCAGCTGCTGATTCAAAGGGGTAAGACATTTATATGAAACACATCTATCACACCTTTTACACAGGATGAATGCCAAAGAGAGAGAGATAAAATACCTGGGAGTTCAGGCAGGGGGGAAGCAACTTTCTAGATAAGAGAAAGACTTGCTTCTCTTCATTTGTTGAAAGTTACACCTCTATTGTAGGTAATATTACAGGTCTTTTTCATACAATAGTATTAAATCTTCGTAAGTACTCACTTGGTGAGAAAGGTATAGTTACCCATATTTTATTTATGAGAAAACAAAGAATTAAAACATGGACAGACAAGGATTCTAAAACACACACACATACGATAAAGAAGCCCTTGGAAGACATGGGGTTTGCAGACATGCAATTTGTAGAACTGTTCACTCTTCACATGAAATACCATGGAGGAGAGAAAACACAAGACACCCAAGACAGAGCTGATTTAAATTTGGGAACAACAGCAGATTAAGGTACTTTTTCATCTAATACTGCTTGTGACCAACTAAACCAATGATTAGTTCTGTACCTGGTGGAGCTTCTCCTGGACAGCTGGAATATTTGTCAGCAGGTCAGTCCACTGGCCATCGATATGTGACAGCTCAGAACGCAGGGCAGCTGTGTCCACTTTCTTTAATCGAAGGAGCTGATTCCCTGTGCTCAGAACAGACGATTTCAGGGTAGATTTGGCATCAACTTCTTTGGAAAACTCCTAAAAGAAGTAGCAAAGTCCACATCAGGATTAAGTAGCCAGATCTTTTATTTAGGGAAAGAAACACTTATTTCCCGAACAATTTTTCTTTACATCATACAGGTGAGTGGTGATGTTAAGCACACTGGAGAAAAACAAAAGCCACATATCCCTGCCCTGAATGAAAGCCAACATTACCTAAAGATGACTGTAAAGAGGCAATGTTGAGCCCTAGCATTTCCCTCAATTATTCAACACACAGACTTAACACTGACAAATTCTCTATAGCTTGATTTATTAAGTATATTCATTGACAGCCGATCACCTTTTCATTGGTGTAAGTCAGGCCTTACCAAAAGGCCTGAAAATAATAAAATTGAATCAAATGCTTTCGATTCTTGGACTTACCAGAAAAGCATTCAGATGATCACGGACCATTTCCAGTTCTTGTGGGACTGTCACAGATTGTTGAGTCCAAAATTCTAGTCTGTCTTTTGCAGACTGTAACCAGTGGATCAGACCTGCAGATTCACTCTGATATCTGCAAGGACGGTAATAAGCCTATTAAGTCAACATCCAATCCCTCCGTTGTGCTAACCCCTGTTACTCACCAACGCTAATTTTAAAAGAAGACTCGACAGATTTGGGAGAGTAATGTCCTGGGCTGACACTCTCAAATTCCCTTCTCTAAATATTCATACCTTAAGCAAGTCAGTCTCTCTAAGTTTCAGCTTTCCCACCTCTAGGCTGAAAATAAAAATATCTTTCTCCTACTCTTTCACAATGAAGCTATTTAGAAAATGTTAGATGATTGTTATTAAAAGTTCTTAGAAATAAAGGTGGCGTAGAAATAAAGGGTTTCATTATGAATACCTCTCTTGAATACCTCCCATTGCCCTCGAGAGAAACTTTACCTTCTCAAAACACACCCTTCTTCTTTCTCTCCTAAGGTTTACTGTGACCACACATGCACAGTCCACAGGCAGGGAAGATGACAGCTCAAAGGTTCAATGTATTGCAAAGGTTTGATGCACCTCCCCACCCACTTTTAAGTACATGTTTATACAGTTATACAGGAATCCAACTGGAAACTTTGCGTTTGCCTTTATTTTCCGAACTCTGTGATGAGTTCCTAGGGGAACCACATCTTTTTCAACTCATGTGTCCACTAGCCTTATAAGTACTCTGCAGCATTAACCTAAAAATGTGCCAAATAGTCACTGTATTACCTGGTCCAGTGTTTCAATATTGTTTCCAATCTGTGAAGTTCCTTAGACACTTTGTTGGTATCATTTAACCAGTGTTCTCCAAGTTGATTTAGCTGGCTTTCTAGATCTGAGCAGCTAATGGATATCAGAAGTCGTTTTCCATCATCTAGTACCTGATATAATTTGGGCTGGTATTCATTAAGGCTGGATTTCAAATGCTAAAATGATGGAAAATATTGCGTCAAAAGTTTAGATAATGCAATTTTTCTTCCTTAAAGATTATAATTTTTCCATAATGTTCCCATTACCTGTTAGTCAAATTTCAAGTATTTGTACCCAAGTTACATTAGAAATTTTAACATGTTTCATCTAAGTAGAGATTAAAAAAAAAAAAGTAACTGTAGGTATATTTAAAACTGCGAACTGTAATTATTTCAAAAATTGTGTGATACCAGCATAAACTATAAAAAAAATTCTTGGTGGAGGCTGAATTTTTAAAAAGAGCTCTTTATCATTAAAAATCAGAAAAAAAGGCTCTTTAGTGCTCTGTTATAAAACAATAAACTTTAATTATTTCAAGATAGTGTGACTTCAAGCTTAAAAACAGAAAACGTTTGGTGGAGCCTAAATTTTCAAAAGCGGATCTCATAAAAAAATAAAAAGAGCTTTTTATGTTCTGTTACAAAACAAACACTTAAAACCTATGTTTTCAACAATGTCAATAGCTTGAAAGTAAAGTAAAAGTACTTAATAAAATATTTGATTTCAAGTCAAACCATGGGAAAGCTTCAAAAGGAAATGCGACAACTTTTTACACCAAGATGCCATTTGGACGCTGACCTGGTAGAGTGTTATCCGGTCGATGAGCCTGTCCTCACTCTCCTCCACCAAACCCACACTCGGGATGCTGCCCTCCACCACCTCCAGCTGCCTGCTCAGCTCCCGGTGGTCCTCATCCAGATGAGACCATGTCTAGAAGCACAACATCCGTCTGTGAGCTGAAAAATCCTCATTCAGGAACAGCATTCCTCTCTGTGCACAAATGTGCACCTGACAGATTCTCTTTAAAGACTTGTCGGAGATGTTTGCATTGGGGATTTGCTTTAGAAAGCAAAAGACGGCTTTGAAGCAAGTAATCAGTTTACCCCTGTAAACTGGCTTTCACATCCACCACTAACTAGCTGTATGGTATGGGAAACTTACTATACTTCGGTGAACCTCATTTTCAACATTAAAAAAAATAGGGTTAATAATAATCTTGTCTCCAAAAGAAAAAAATACTTCTATTTCACTATTTTCATATACTTCCTTCCAGTCACTTTTCTCTAGACACTTTCACGTAAATGGTGTTCATCAGGCCAAAAATGTGTTTCATTTTTCTTCTAGTATTTTAGAGTAAATATTTGCAGTGCTATACAATCAATCTTTATAATTATTTTCTTTCAAACATGATTTAATGACATTAGAAAATAGCATACTGGTACTTCTTTGAGGATATATATTTTGGTTAATGGGTAATTTCCAGAGGTGTGAGAGGACCTGTTTGTTTCATTTTAATTTAAGATTTTTATGGCCCCAGATACAACTCTACTTCAAAGTTAAGAAATATACAAACATGTCTGATATTATAGATTTTAATGAATATACAAAATAAACATAAACAGTATGCATAGGTAAAAATCAATCAATCAAGCATCTGGTCCAGTGTGAGGATAATGTATGCAGCACACCTGGAATACAGGAGGCATCTGATAGTTACGGTTTCATTCTTTACCAAGTGATGATGCTATGACGTAAGTGAAAGAGATGGGCATGTTTACTTCCCATAGTAAGTGAACTAAATGCATTACATTTGCAAAATAAACCTCACACAGACATTTAAGAAATATAAATACATATTACAGACATTCTACTCAGGAGAACTCCCACATCACTTATTCTTATGATTTTATTTTATTTTAAATTGGAAAATCTTTTTTTTTTTTTAATCATGTGAAGTCTTTTTCAATAATGTCTAGCAAAGGTTAGCAGTTTTTCAAGACCTCAGTCTGAAATCAGTATTCATCTGGCTGAATTCACAGTGAGCACAGCGTTTATCCAAACATGAACAGGAAATACAAGGGGCACAGGGCAACCCAAGACGCTGAATCTGAGGGACCTCCGGGGTCACAGGACACAGATCCCACGAGAGAACACGCCCGGCCTGGAGGGTCTGTCTGTCGGTAGTGGGTGAGCCTCGGACAGGTGCAGCACCAAGTCTCACCTCTAGAATGTACTCCAGCTCCACGCCCCTCTTGTGAGCCCGTTTGAGGACGGCCGCAGCCTGAGCCATCAGCTCGGTGTGGAACTGAGTTTCCCGCTGGACTGCAAAGCTGATGATCTTTCTGAAGAGTGTTTCAGTCAAGATCATGTGAGATTCCAGACCCTGAAAGTATTCCTGCAATTTTTCAGACAGAAAGAGGTCAGCAATTCACTTGTATCCAACCTTACAATAAAAACGGTTTCAAACATGGAAGCTGATGGAACTTAGCTCAGACATGAGGGGTACTGGTCCCCCTGCCGGCCTCCACCCTCCCAGGCACACACCACTTCCTGCAGAGATGGGGGCTCCAGCCAAGTGGCCTAAATGACCCCTCTTGTCCCCCAACCCAAAGCACCGACGCACTGCCATGCTGCACTTTGTCCCCAAAACAGATCCCGTTGTGCGTGACCAGCTGCTGAAAACGTTCCTCCGCTCTCTCAGCTCTTGACCCCTAGACCCTCTGGGTGGCCTCTCACCTCCTCCACCACAGACCGCCCTCCCTTGTTCCCCGGACACACCAGCTCCCATTCTCCCATCTTCAGCCTCAGCCTATACTCTGTACTTCCCGGGATACCCTCACTTGGCACATTCACAACTTTTCTTCCTCCATGGCCCTTTTTTAATTCTCAGAGCATTCCTTGTGCTTAATACTCACCGCCAAGCCCAGTGTGCCACACGCCCTGGTTGGCATGATATATTTTTTAATTTCCCTCATAATGTACCTGCCCACAGCAGAACTGTACACCTCGCACAACACTACAGATGTGTTTTGAAATGTTCCTTTTTATCTGTAAAAGGCCCCAGAAGATGGGGAGAGGGCTCTCCCATATCCTGTTCCCAGCACCACGGATAAAGCTTAGAGACTGGGAAGAGCTAATATCAGCTAACACTGAGTGTGTACCATGTGCCAGACACTCTATGAACACTTCAGCAACTGACTCATTTAATCCTTATAACAATTCCATGAGGTAGGCAGTTTTATTTCCCACCTTACAGACGCTGAACCGCTCAGTCTCATGCAATAAGCCCAAGGCCACGAAGAGCCCTCCCTTGGAAAGTGGTCTGGTCAATGGAAGCTGGATCATTATTTTCAACTGACAATTATTATATCATAGAATCTTACAGTTGGAAGAGAACTTGGAGGTCATTGGGCCCAACATTCACAGAAAGCTAATATTCCTTTTACAACCCCATCTCCCCCAACGTCCTTGGACGGACTTCTCACAGCCGGGAGAGCCGTCTGCCTGATGGCAGCCTGCTCCTTTTAGGGTTCTTCATCTCCTGAGCTTTATTTCTCTGTTATTTACACACATTGATCCCAGTTTCCCCTCTGGAATAACTCAGGATGATATTTTATTGCTCTGGTCAAAGATTTGAGAAAAACCAGCTGTGAACTTTAAAGCAATGTTTTCAAAGCCAAATGATAAGGCTTTAATAAATCACAAAGTTTTGGATAAAAACCTCTGGAGAAAAACAGCAAGAAATACAATTCTGCACCCCCCTGCCCCCCAAATCTACCTTTATAAGCCACCAGAGAGCTACATAATGGTAGACTGTTAACCACCTATAATCCAGGGGAATTTTTAGTTCCTCTATAAGAAATGTCCACTGTCTGGGAGGTGGAGTCTCTGAACTGGCAAAACTGCTGTTTTTCATAGGATGGCTAATGAGAGAGTTATCTGTGTGTGTGTGTGAACCAGGCACTCCTCTGCTGAGGAGTGGTGCCTAACCTGAACCTGGTTAAGGCACACACTGATGGGACAATCTCACGCCCACCAAGGTTGGTTATGAAGTAAAAGCACTCGTTGTCCCCAGGAAGGAAAACTGAAGGCCCACGGCAGCTGGAGGAGCAAGTGTCTATGGACCAGAAGAGCTGAGTGATGCACGAAACATACATAAACCCCGTCCAAGCCTGAGTGGGCTGCTCTGCGTTCCCAGAGCAGAGCAGGCAGTTCTTGGTCAGGACAGGGGGAAAGCAGAGAGAACACTGAGGACTAGATGAACAAATGGGCATGAGGGACACAAAGGAAGAGAGTCGAGTTAAGAATGGAGCTGGGGGAGGAGGGTACAGCTAAAGTGGTAGAGCGCATGCTTAGCTCGCATGAGGCCCTGGGTTCAACCCCCAGTGCCGCCTCCAAAAAATAAATAAACCTAATTACCAGCCCCCACCAAAATAAAATAATTAATTAATACAATAATAAATAAATAAAATACTTTCAAAAATAACAGCTGCAGATAGTTTAAAAAAAAGAAAAAGAACGAAGCTGGGCTCGTTTGAAGAGTCCCTGAGTTTCCCGTTGATTGCGGTCTATGAGGGGAGAAGGCATCGTTAATACCGCTCATTAAACTAAACGGTAAGATCTGTATTCTTTGCTCACTTACAAAATTATAGGAATATATCCTTTATCATTTTTCTGCGCTACTGAATGCCACTGCGTTGGAATATACAGTTGTTGACCATTTTAAAGAGTAACTTACACAAGTAGAAACTCATAAAAGATGGATAATCCTAGGTATTGTATCAGTGAGTGAGAGTGCACTTCCAAAACTAAATTTTCTGTCTCTCTCTCTCTCTTTTTTTTTTTTTTTTACCTTATGTTTGTCAAGTAGCTGTTGGATTTCCTCCTTGGAAGACACGATAATTTTCTGGTCTCCGGCCATCTTCTCTCGTCCAGTGTCCAGCAGGTCAGCCAGATCTTGCAGGGCCCTTTCATACTGACTCTTGAGAGCAAGATTCTGGTTCAGACCACTCCGCCGGGAGCCAATGGTCACCATCAGCTCATCATACATGTCCTAAGAAACAGACCGCAAGACTCATGCTTAATTCAAATTTACCTCTATGTGAGGTACACCTGACACCTGTCCTCTCAGGATGCCAATAGTTTATGGTGAGGTTGGGCTTAAAATGCTGAAAAACTGCTCACACGGCCAAGAGAAAAGTCACAGAAAATGTAGTTCTGATTTTTAGAATGCTCTCAAATTTTATCATTTTAGAATAACTGAATTGAGTATCTTCAACATTTTGTCTGCTAAATAATAATCAGATTTGGGACTATTCCTCAAATAAACAGCTACAGAAACAGAAGAGTTTAATGTGAGCAAAAAGACTTTAAAACTTAAAAAGGCCCTGTTTTTGCCAAATGTGGCGGAGTAAATAAATAACTATTTAAACTGGAAAGACATTTTAGTGGGTGATGATACACCAAATACGAAATTTATTTGAGGCATATGGACCTAATTAATGTATCATATTAAGGGTTAGCAGGTCAAAATGGCTCAATCTGGAAAAGTTCAACTTTAATGCCTATTTACAGCTCTGACGCTTGACCATTACACCTGACATTTAAGTACTGCTGGCAAACTGTCTAAAAAGGACAGAGTGGGGGCAGTGGTCCATATTATGAAATGTTAGGTAATCGGATGAGACAGTTAAAATAAAAATGTTCTTTTTAAAGAGGTATTTTATTTTCTCAAAAGAAAGAACTTGTGACCCTGTGTTGGACTCATATTATTAATCCCTCAATAGCTCAGTTCAGAGAAAACTTAACATGTGTGTGTTTTTTTTTTCTTTAATATAACTTAACTGTGTTTCCTATCAGATGCTACTTTGCTGGTTTAATATCCCAGTATCTTCCTACCAGCCTGATTACAGATTCTTGCCCAGGTGCCAGATGTAGGAAAACATTCTAATTCCAACTGTTATTCTGTACTCCTGAAAGATGCCAGGAAGTCTGTTTAGATTTCAGCTGCATTCTAGTTTAATTTTTTTTGGTTCTGGAATTGAAACAATGCCTCTTTTCCATTCAAACATGTAGGAAATATAAACTATAATTTTGGACACTTGAGAAAATATACTTTCTAAAAAGTATTAGCTTAAGTATTTTTTTCCTTAAAATGGCTTTTGGGGGTAGAGTATAGTACAGGATAGAGATCTTTCTTTTAACTTCTCCAGGTAGGTTGCTAATTACTGTATCTTCTATAGTAGAACACAATATGCCACAATGGAATGATACCAATGCTTAACCACTGGAATAATAATTATGTCAGAAAATCTTAGAATGTGAGACTATCAGACTTAAAAATTGGACACAAGAATTCTCCAACAAATAGCCCAGACAGACCACCCTTTAGTAAATCTCAAAAATTGATAATTTATTTTACGAAATACAGTAAACGTTTCAGAAAATGTTTTAAGAGTTACTTGGAAGAAAAATCAGGGTCTCAATAACATGAATTGTTTTAGCCAAAACCTGAAAAAACAGAGAAAATAATTTTTTCTTAACTTCTAGTTAAGATGTATCATTGAAGTCAAATGCCACTGGGAGAAAATTGTACCTGAAGTCTGGAGAGTTCTTGCATGGAAGGCTGCTCCACCTGCAGCTTGTCAGCACGCCTTTTTAACTCAATGATTCCTGCATCCAATTCCTTCAGCCCATCTTCAGCCTGCTGTATTGCCTATGTATGATTTATGACATTTCATTAAAACTCACGTGAACAGTCTCCAAGCAAAATGTGACTATGGTGTCCCCTTGTTTGTTCCTCCCCTCTCCACCTAAAACATTTTCCATGTAAAAGAAACTGAGAAAATATACATGTATGTACATGTGTAACTGAATCACTTTGCTGTACACCTGAAACTAAGGTTGTAAATCAACTACATTTTAATAAAATAAGAAAGAATTAAAAAAAGACATTTACCACATCACATAAAAACCATGGTCCTCTATTATACAGAAAAGGGAAGAAGGCCCTTTATTACACTACAGATCAGCTATTTTAAAGGTGAGGAGGTAGGAGGGGCTTAGCATGGATGGCTGGGAGAACAGCTTCCTGGAACAAATAAGGAAAACTGAATAGGAACCTGAATAAGAAGCATGACTTAGGACAGAATCAGAAAAAGGTATCTGCCTGAGATTTTCTAGGGGACTGTGTTCTGGTTTTCTGAAATGCAGTTCTGAGCATCTTTGGAGAGAAGTTCAGTGAGGCAGGAGGAAAGTATGTTCCAGCATAGTCAGGGAGGGCTTCCACTTTGTAAAGGAGAACAGCAAGCCATCGAGCCTGAAAGAGGCTGCTCGTGTGGAGCCTTGTCTTCCTAGCGTGAGGTCTGCAGAAGCAGGACAAGACCTCAACCTGGCCTTCACGGAGCTTAGAGATGGTGAGGAAGCTGAGTAAGCAGAAGAAAACGAAATAAGGCCGAATACAATTATGTACTAAACTTGATGCCGGTCATCCCTGCGAGATGGCTTTGGAGCCCGGAGCCACCAGTGAGTCCTGGAGCAGCTGAAGGAGGCTTTTGGAAGAAGAGCCACCTCAGCTGCCCCTGAAGGATGAAAGGAACACGAACTCCAGATGGCAAAGGAAACACGTGTCCTGTTTTCTCTTCCATGAGTCCCCACTACAACCACAGCCAATCTTTTGTTTGCTTGTTTTCTGGTGTGTTTTTCTCCCCCATAAATCTGTAAGAGCAAGGAAACAGGAAAGAAGATAATACTAACAAAATTTTACAAACTGCACATCAGAAGGATATGTGGTAACTGACTTAGGAAATCCGAGAAAGCTGAATCCTAAGCTAGTAGTGGTTCTTTATCACCACATTTCAGCAACAGGGATCTCTGGGACTCTGGGCAACCTGGGATGGGATGCTGAATAAGGGGGCTTGGTGAAAAGATGCTTGAAGAGCAGTTCACTTCCCAGATCCCCTTCCTCATTCCACACTGGCTCTTCCTTCCTTGGTGAAAGGCTGAAAGGTTATTTTCCAGAGAAGGTACAACAGACAGCCTCTGGATGGAGGGGCGCCAGACACAGTTGTGGGCTTGAGTCCTTGACTGAGAACAAGGGGATAAAGTGTCTGGACGCCCACTGAGCGCTGAATGAGAAGCCCTGCATCTTCTGGAGTGTGGAGTGCTGAAGCCACGTCTCTCCTCCCAGACAGAAGGGGAGTTGGAGGAATGTGAAAAGGCCGAGAGACCTAAAAATGTTGACACAAGGGTTCCCCAACAAATAGCCAACACAGACCATCCTTCAATAAATCTCAAAACTGTCCAGCCCCATCCACTCATGAAGTTTCCATTCTGCTGTTTGGTCTCCCATCCTAAATGTGAATAGACAACAAAACATTTCTGTATAGCTGAGAAAAGCCTCTAACGGGAAAGGTAGAGCCCAAAATAAGCCAACAAATAGAAGCAACGTGGAGGGAAACTGACTATCCAGGGCAAAACAAAACAAAAAAAGAAAAAACAAACCAAAAAAACCCCAAGACTAATAAAAACCTTCAACCAAAAACACCCGAAGCCCCCCAATACAAAAAAAAAAAAAAAAACAAAAACTTCAACCAAAAAAATTATTACTAATACTCAGAGAGATTCCAAACGGTCATGCATTTTTTTAAAAAAGGAACAGGATACTACCAAAAACAGACCATTCAGAGAACCGAAAAAAACTTCTGGGAAGATTAAATGCCTGAGATCAGAAATGCAAAAGTCAAGAAAAAAGTCTGGAGTTGGAACTGAGGAAGTCTCCAGAAAACAGAGCAAAAAGACAGAGAGAAGTGTCTCTGGATGAGAAAACGAGAGGACTGGCCCAGCGTGTCCCACACCTGCCTACAAGGAGTTTCAGAAAGGGAGACAGATAAAACAGAGGGATGAAAAATAGTTAAATAAATATTTCTAATAGACACAAGGAAATGTTCCAGAAGAGGAGGATGAAGGCTGCCCAATCAAAGTAGCTCCTGGCCCAGTGGATAAAAGGCACATCATTGTGAAATTGCAGAACACTGGGACCCTCGGGAATGAGAACAATTTTAGATTCCTCAAGCCAGCACCGGAAGCTAGAAAACAATGGAAGAAAAGCCTCAAAACTCTATAAAAAACTGACCAAGACTTCTATGAAGAGCCACGCTACCATAAGTGTGAGCAAAGTACTGGAACATTTTCAGACATGCAAAGTGCTGAAGAATTATATCTAGCGTGCATCCTTTCCTAGGAAGGATATGCACTAACAAGACAAGGAAACAACAGAATAAAGACAAAGACTTGGGACTCAGGAAAGAGAAGACCCAACAGAAGGGAGAAGGGAAGGAAGTACTCAGAATGGCAGTAAATGGAGATCCCAGAAGACAGCTGTGCACCAGACTCATGGGGCAACAGGTCAGTTCTAGGTCAGAAAGACATGACTCAAAAGATGAATAAATCCCCATGCCTTCTGCTCTTATTACCTCTTTAACCCAAGGAGGATTAATTAGCACTTTTTAAAAAGTTGCCTTCCATTTATTCAAAAAGATAAGCCAGTTATTTATTTATATCTGTGAAATTTACTTTAGTTACATTGGTCAATAATTAATAAAAGTGTCACTTGTGGTCATACGGACCTTAAATTTCACACTAGAAATTCAAGGCAAAGCATCACTACAGCTGCTCAAATCTTGTTTGGAATCAGATACAATATGAGCCAAAAAATAAAAATAAAAATAAAAAATGTCCTTGCAAGCAGAAGCTATGACATGGAAGGATGCTTTTTAGTTTGGGGAAAATGAGGGATTGCTTTTAAAAAACAAACGAAATTATGGTCAAGAAAAAGACATATGCACATATAACTTTGTAAACTATCTTAGATGGTGAGAGAGAGAGAGATCCTTTTATACTGAGAAATTTTCTGATGATTTCTATTTCAGGTGATTCCCTGTGGCTTACCCATAGAATCATTGGAGATCTACTGAAATTAGGTTATGAAATTCTATTAAAATACACATTTTCATAATCATGAGCCTACAAAAAGGGATCTTCTATGTAACAGCCTTCCCATTTCTTCTCCCCTCCCTGTTTCCACTGCCAGTGTGATGGTGTGAATCCTCATTCCTTCTCCTCAGTGCAGTCGTGGGGACCCTCGGATGGTCACCCTCCTTCCTGACCCTGATGCTGCCATGTCACTCATCCAGAAGCAGGAGCTGACACTGACCCTCACCCTCACCCTCAAATATCCCTAGTGACCTTCCACTGCCAGTGGTGTCCAAGGTGAGTGTAAGTACCCCGAAGTGTAGTAAGATGCTCTATGAGATGCAATACTACATCTGTCATTTATATTCAACCACATGCATTTTAAAACTTTCATTTGTGTGCATGCTTTGTAACATAGTACCTGCTTACAATTTATAAATAGGTAGATGTATTTGTGGTATGTGCTTACTTCTTTTTCACCAATGAAGTGGGCAATCCATGAAGTTTCAAGGCCATTCATTTGTAGAATAGAGTCCAAATTTTTTGACATTCAACAGGTCTTAGAAATTGCCTCAAATTCTTCTCTTCCAACATTATTTCCCCTCAATCACTTTGGTTCCTCGTTAAATTCAGCTAAACAGGGTTACTTGCTTTTCTCCCAAAGTGCCCTGAACTGTCTAACATTTCTGTCTTTGTTCTGGCTCTCCTCTTTATTTGGCACCTTTCTTCTTAGTCTCTGCATGTCCAAACTTCTAAGTCCAGTTCAAATTTCCCTTTACCAAATTTTCCCCTGATCCGATCACCACTGAAGGTAATGGACCCACCTTCTAAACTATGTCCATGGTGCTTCATCCGTATCACTACCAGGACAGTCTGACTCCCTGCCAAATGTCACTGAGGTTCATGTCTAAGCTCACTGTTAGGTGGCATCTGTCATTAATGCCCTTTCCTATCTCACATTTCCTGGCTGCATGCAGAAGTAAGGGACAGAGTCCATGTAATCCAAGCAGTTATTCAAGCCTTAAAAATAAAATACGTGACCAACGAAAACACCACAGTAAGCCATCAGTCTTTCATAGAACATTCGAAATTTCCTAGTAAATCAGATCTACTCATTGCATTTGCTCTTCTGGAAAAAGGCAGCTGTAAATACCTCTATTTGCTCTGCCACAGGCTGTTCCAACACAGTTGCCAGTTTCTGCAGAATGATGTATTTGTGGTCAGCCAGTGATGTAAACAGCACCTTCAGATCATTCTAAGGAGGAAAGCGACAGGAAGACTTAACAATTCAAAGTGATTGTAAATATAACACACGTTCTTAGAAATAATAGGTAGCTATAGGAATTTAATGTCCAGAAGGAAAAATACTGTCCTATGGAAAAGTAAAAGGAACTGTTAATGATTTACACAAGTGCTAAAATTGACTTTTGAAGAATTTGTTATACAAAGCATTTCCAATACAATACAAATGGAGACAAAGAATGCAAATAAAAAGCACTACTTAAAAAAAAACTAATACTGGTCACCCTAATCTCCTCATTATTTCTGTACTAAATGAGCACATTTAAACACTGCAGCATAAATGTTACACTAACAACAACTATCTAGTAAGATAATCTGTAGGTGTTATCTCGATTTGGGGAAAATTTTATGCTTAAGAATAATTATAATCTCCTTTTTCCTTTCTAGTCTCCTTCCCTCCCTTCCTCACTTTCTTCTTTCTCTTATTTTCAACAAATTTGTACAAGCTTATAAAAAGCCAACCAGAAGTTTAAAAAAGAAATATTATTCACAATGACCAAAGACATACAAAGAGATAACGCTAAAAGATCTTAGCTCAGCCTTCTGTTCATAAACATGACTCATTTAAATGTCCAGATAAACTTATATTAAGTTAGCTTTGTACAGAAAAGAGGTAACTATCAGAATTTTGGTACTCAATTCTAAAAGGAATAATAAACTAGAACAAAATTTGAATTACAAAATTTTTAATATTTCTCCTGAAGTATCAGCAAATAAGCTCTATTTCTTATTAGTCAGAAACGTCTTCGATGGGCTGATGGTGCATCACAGGCTGAAGTCTGACTCATCACATTCTCCTCACTGGGGGCTGATCATATTCCAGTGTGTCACGAAGATGCCAAAATTCTGATCATCTCATGAGGCAGATAATCACACCAAGGAAGAAAAAAGTCTTTAACGATGTATGGAAGCATTAGAACACAAAATGCAGGACTAAAAAGCAAAATAGTAGGTGAATTCTGCAGTTTGAAAAAAAGAAAGAAAAGAAATAGCACTGAACGTGAGAGTTAGAGAAAAGCACACGATAACTGTCACTGACCAAACCCCGAACCAACCCGCAAGCCTAGCTGCAGACTAAACAAGGAATTGTAAGAAGAGCACTGGGAAAATGATGCCGGGAGCAGGAGTTTGGCTGATGAGTTAGGACAGTGCTTGTACCATTCGGCTGTGTTCAGGGTGAGGCCACGTGGACCGTGAGAAGGAAAAGATGGTTCCCATTCATTTGAACCGATTCAAAAGAAATAACATCTTTATTATCTACATGCATTTAGAAAAACATTTCAGTTAATCTAAATGAGTAGATAAGTATAAACAGCATGGGTCTGAAATGAAGAATGTGCATGGACTTGCTGTATATCATCTTTACATTTTTAATAGTATATTTTCCATCTTAATCACATTCTCCTCTAGGTAACAGAGAACAGAGTTCACATTTCTGGAAGCTGCACTGATCACGGGAAGAGACTAGGCAAGAAGACAGCAAAGCAAAGAATACGACTGATTCAAAAATTACTAAGTAAAAGACTATATAATAGGTCCTTTTAACCATATGGATGTTGGTATTTTCTTAAAAATGAAAATCTAAAGATTCTAACTATTTCTTACCGCCACACTTGTGACACAGCAGGGTGATTAAGGTGTCTAAATACCACACACATAACAGACATCACAATTTTTTTCTTACAGTCACTGGAATTGCTTGCAAGGTATAAAGAGGTAGGCTTCTAGCTGTGTCAGAAACAGGTCCATAGAAAGTTTGAAGTTTTAAAATCACTTGTGCGGCTTCACTCATTTAATTAGAAATTCTTTCATTTTTCATTTTTTAAATAATTTAAAATACTCAGTTATAAAAATGTCCAGGAAATTTAGCTGGGTTTCAGTCTATGGATAAAAAGTTTCCTGAATACAGAATAGTTATTAGTAACTTGCGATTCCTTGTAGATAATGTACACCTACATAAGATCTACCCATTCCTCCAGGTTGTCTGTTGGGTATAGGATAATGTTAGCAGTCTGGCAAAAGCTGATACTCAAAAGTTAACTGGCAGATGAAGGCTGCCATTCCACTGAGCACTGAGCGCTGACAGTATACCGGGCGCTTGGTACAAAGTAAAATAAAATGGTTTGTAACTTGACTTTTAATTATATTAACATTGGAACTCTTTCTCTCAATTAAACTGGAGCACAAACATTTTGAAATGTAGGTTTTTGTTCACGAGCTGGCCATGAACAAGTAGAAACTTGTTGGCACACACACACAAAAAAAGAACGTGATTGAAAGAGGATTTCATGGTTTGTTGTTCTCTTCTTGGTCCTCTAACCAAAGTAAGTTCCAGAGTGTTCGTGCTTAGTTCACTTTTGACTCTGACTGCCTATAATTACCAGTAACAATTTAAAAGTACCAAAAACACCAGCACAGTGAATGCTTTTAACCCACCTCATTCATGGCCAATAGACTAGAATGCTGTTAAAACTCAGTGCATTATTTTATACAAGGGGAAATTTAGAGGAATGCAACCAGTTTCCATAAGTTGCACAGCAGACTTGCTGATTTTAGACATCCTGTGTACCTGCAGTCAGATCTTGCATTCAAATCAAAATACCCAGATAGTCGACCCCAGGCTTTTTGACTCTAAGGGAAATGCTCTTTTTTCCCGTGTACTACACAACATAACAGACACAAATACAAACATCTAATGCAGGTCATTTTTCTAAGCCACAGGACTTGTGACTATTCACCTGAGTATCTTAATTCTACCCCATCTTTGCCCGGCCAGTGGTTACTGCCAGCGACCCAGTCTTGCCCATTGGTCAGTGGCACTGCTACCCACCTGTCTCCTCTGTCAGCCAATGCCCCCAAGACGCTCAAGTCAGAGTCCCCCTGTCTCTTGTTCTAAGGTCCAAACCATCAAACAATGCCCCTCAATTGATTCTGCCTTCAAAATATATCATCATGAGTTGGTCTACTTTTCTCCATCCCCCTGCCATCATCCTAACAATATAAAATATACAAACATTCTTTGAGTCAAAACCTGCTTCTAGTTCTTGATGGTTACATAACCTTGGAGAAATAATCTGACCTTTCCATTGGTTTCAAATCCTCTGTCTATTGTAATAAATACTACTATTCATAGCAACAACAGTAACAAAGCTTTCTGAGCGGTACACTGTTTTAGACACTGTTCAAAGTGTTTTACACATTTTAGCTCGTTTTATCTTCACAAAGCCCTATAAGGCAGTTACTATGGGCACGGTTTAATAGTTTGGGACACTAAGGTCAGAGAAGCAGCTAAGGTTATACAACAGTAACTGATAAAGCCATATTACTATTATTATGTCAATAATACATGTAAAAATTTTTTGTGAATAAAAAAATGATAGCTGAATGTTTATGATAATTTTAGTTTATAGTTTTAAGACTGTAAACTACTGGAAGGCAGTGACAATTTGTCCCCCTAGGTGAATATATGGAAAATTCCATGTTTCTTGGCTAATGGTA
Organism: Camelus dromedarius; assembly: GCF_036321535.1. Classification (NCBI taxonomy): domain Eukaryota; kingdom Metazoa; phylum Chordata; class Mammalia; order Artiodactyla; family Camelidae; genus Camelus; species Camelus dromedarius. The sequence continues at coordinate 12,805,945 of NC_087441.1, read as the reverse complement.
CATTTATTTGACATTTTATAGTACTTCTTCTTTTTTTTTTTTTTTTTGCAAGTCAAAACTTTATACTAATCCCTTGGCCCTAATTACATGTATTACATGAATCTATTTTATAAATCATCTATGGTTGTTAAAAATTAAGTTCAGTTAAAACTCATTTTATAAATCTTCTATGTTAGGAATGAAGTTCAATTAAAACTTAAGTAGTCCCCAAAGATGCTTTTTATGAGGAACGAAAATCAACACTAAAGTTTATCAGCAGCTTTTGCAATTTGCTTAAGTTTATAGTCACAGGAAAAGTCTCATAAGCACACAATTATTTGGTCGGCAGTCTGGGGCTAAAAGGCAGTAAGTCTGCAGAGTGAAGATTGGGAAGTAAAGGAATACACTTTTAACAGAAGTAGAAGTAATTAGGCCAGAGTCACTGTCCACGGCCCCCAGGTATGGGGATTCCAGGGTTCATTATGCATAACAGCACTTCCTGCATGTTTTTTTGGGGGGGGGGTCTTATGTTTTAAACTCTACCATTATCAACTGGAAATTATCAGCATAATGTGCCATAAATATGACTTCCACCGGTTGCATTTAAAGTTCTCGTCAGCCCTTCGTTTGGTGGGCTGGTTTCCTCAACTTTTAGTTTTCTATTCCTTGAGTTTCAATCCCCTTATTTTTCTGTAATGTTCTTGCTCTTTGTACATTTGAGCAAAAAAAAAAAAAAAAAAAAAAGTAGGTCTATCCCATACCTCACCAGGGTCCTGTTTATCAGTGAATGTAGCCGGAGAATGGCCAGACACCTCTTGCTGATGTCTTACCTGGAAATTTAGAATCTGCTGAAGTCTTTCCTTCATCTGATGACATCGCTGATTTACTACTGAGTCTAGCAAAGATAACCTGCCCAAAAGACAACCCAAAGTGTCTTCAATAACACCTCGGTTATCGCCGTTCTCTGGAAATGCTTGGGAAAACAAGATCTTGTTCTTATCCATTTCTTCAGACATTTCCTTAATATCTTTGGCAAGAGTCTGGGGTTGATAAAAAAAAAAAAAAGAAAGTGCATTTCAATGTTTAGATCCATGAATTTATATACAAATCAAGTCATTTCCTCATAGAAAGTCCACTATCTCTCTCACTGTTCACTGATAATTGCATCTAAAGCAAGTTGGACCATTTTCATATACTTCCATAAATATTAGGCAAGTTATTGTTGGAAAGATTTTCCTCAGAAACTTTATATCATTCGCTAATAATCGTATATAATATTTGGTGAAAAAAAAGTGAGTTTTCTAAAGTGCCATTTAGAAATTCATAATTACTATTTTTAGCTTGTGTTTCATATGTGGAGGATTTGCGACATAGAACAGGGTTTCCACAGGGTTCTCAACTTTTTCCGCCTCCTACATACACAAGACAAAGAATTAAAAAAAAAAAACCAAACATAAATATCTTTGAGAGCTTTCTGTATTTAAACAGCTCTTTTCTGCATTAGTCTCCTTGGAAATACACCTCATTTGTACTTTATTAGAATTGCTTTATGCTTAACATTAATTATCTTCTTTTTTTTTTAATAGACTTTATTCTTTTAGAGCAGTTTCAGGTTCACCACAAAATTGAGCAGAAAATACAGAGTTCCCACATAGCCCACACATATATACTCCCCTATCCTCAACATCCCTCACCAGTGTGGCATATTTGGTACAATTGATGAACCGACATGGGCACATTATTATCAACCAAAGTCTATAGTATAACTTTAGGGTTTGCTCTTGATTTTGTACATTCTTATTGGTTTTGACAAATGCATAAAGACATGTAGCCACTACAGTACCACACAGAATAATTTCATTGCCCTAAAAATCCCTTGTGCTCCATCTATCATTCTTCCCTCCCTCCCTCCCTCTTCCCAAACCCCTGGAAACCACAATCTTTTTATTGTTTCTGTAGCTGTGCCTTTTCCAGAATGTCATTTGGTTGGAATAGTACAGTTTGTAGCCTTTTCACTTAGTAATATGTCTTTGAAGTTTCTTCTATGTCTTTCATGGCTTGATAGGTCATTTATTTTTTACTGCACATTTATTTTTTAATTTACATATATGCACTGTTCATTGTTTCTAAGAACATTTAGAGCTTTAGCTTTTTAATTTTTTTTTTGGTGGGGGGAGGTAATTAGGTTTACTTATTTATCTGTTGTTAGAGGAGGTACTGGGGATTGAACCCAGGATCTCAAGCATGCTAAACATGCACTCTACCACTTGAGCTACATCCTCTCCTCTTAGAGTTTTAGCTTTTTAAACTTACATAGTTATCAAAGGAATAAAGCCAACCACAAAATAAGAATTAACTCAAAAAGATACATAACCCTGCTATTAGCAGCAACATTATAATTGCCAAGATACGGAAGCATCCTAGGTGCACATCAATAGTTGAACAGATAGTGGAGATGCAGTATATATATATAAAATGGAATAGAACTCACCCATAAAAATGAAGGATATTTTGCCATTTGCAGCCCTTCATTTACTTTTTTTTTCACTTCAAAAACCAGAATTTTATAACTGGCAGAGACATTTCCATTACATCAAAAACAACAAAATACCTAGAAATAAACTTAACCAAGGAGGTTACCTATACTCTGAAAACCAAAGTGACACAAAGAAATGGAAAGATTTCTTGTGCTCCTGGATTGGAAGAATCAACACCATCAAAATGGCCATACCACCCAAAGCAATCCGCAGATCCAGCACAACCCCCATCAAAACACTTGCGACATTCCTTACAGAACTAGAACAAACAATTCCACAATTTATAAGGAACCACAAAAGACCCCGAATGGCCAAAGCAATCTTTTGTAGGTCTCTCTCTCTCTTTTAATTTTTTTTCTTTCTTCTTTTTGTTCTCTTTTCTTATGGTCTGATGACTAGAGAAGTTCCTTTAACATTTTGGTAAAGTTGGTTTGGTGGTGCTGAAATCTTTTAGCTTTTGTTTATCTGAAAATTTTGATTTCTCCATCAAGTCTGAAAGAGAGCCTTGCTGGATAGAGTATTCTTGGTTGCAAGTTTCCCCCTTGCATCACTTTAAATATATCACGCCACTCCCTCCTGGCCTGTAAAGTTTCTGCTGAAAAATCAGCTGATAACCTTATGGGAGTTCCCTTGTATGTTATTCATTGCTTTTCTCTTGCTAGTTTTAATATTTTCTCCTTATCCTTAATTGTTGTCAGTTTGATGACTATGTGCCTTGGTGTGTATGTCCTTGGGTTGATTCTGTGTGGTAGTCTCTGCGCTTCCAGGACTCAGGTGGCTGTTTCCTTTCCCAAGTTGGGGAAGTTTTTGGTTATTATTTCCCCCAAAATTTTCTCAGGTCCTTTCTTTCGCTCTTCTTTTTCTGGGACCCCTGTGATGTAAATATCAGAGTGCTTCACATTGTCCCAGAGTTCTCTTAAAATATCCTCATTCCCTTTTATTCTTTTTTCTGTTCCGAAGTAGTGATTTCCACTAATCTGTCTTCTGGCTCACTGATCTGCCTCGTTTAGTTCTTCTGCCTCATTTAGTCTATTCTTGGTTCCTCCTAGTATATGGTTCATTTCAGTGATTTTATTCAACTCTGTTTGGGTCTTCTTTATATTTTCCATCTCTTTGCTAAAAACTTTGCTCTGTGCATCTATACTCCTCTTGAGTTCTCTGAACATCTTGGTCATCATTAGTTTAAGCTCTTTCTCAGATAAATTACCTATCTCATCATTTATTTCTTCTTCTGAGATTTTATCTTGTGCCTTGGCCTGGGAGATATTCCTTTGCTGCCTCATACTGTCTATCTTTCTATGTGTTTGTGGATTCCTTCCACAGGCTTTGGGACTGTTGTTTTCTTATTTCTGGTATCTGCCCCTGGTGGATGAGGCTGGACTAGAGGCTTATGCAGGTTTCCTGGCAGAAGGAGCCAGTGCCTGCCCACTGCTGGGTGAAGCTTGGTCCTGGGCCTCTGGTGGGTAGGGCCCATCAGTGTCTAGAGGCCTTTGTGGCTCAGGAAGTCTGCTGATGGGTGGGGCTGTGTTCCCACCCTGAATGTTGTTTGGCCTGAGGCTTCCCTAAAGGCTGTTGGGTGGGGCTGGGTCTTGGTGCTGATGATCCAATCAAGATGTCAGCCTCTAGGAAAGCTCACATAGATGAACAATCCCGGAATGTCCGCCACCAGCTTTTATGTCCCCTGGGTGAGCCGCAGCCGTCCCCCATGTCCCCTGGAGACCCTCTAAATCCAGCAGGCAGGTCTGGCCCAGGTTCCTATGAAATCACTGCCTCTGTCCTTGGACCTGGTGCAGGTGTATGCTTCTCAAATGAATGGAGTCTCCATTTCCCCCAGTCCTCTGAGGATCCCAGAGCCAAGCCCCCCTGGCCTCAAAACCAGATGTCCTGGGGTCTCCTTCTCTTCCCAATGCCGGGACCGAAGCTGGGGAGCCTGACGTGGGGCTTACAGCTCTCACTCCTGTGGGAGGTCCTCTGCGACTTAACTAATCTTCAGCTTGTGGGTTGCCCACCCGGGGGGTATGGGGCCCAATTATATCACGAGCACACCCCGCCTACCGTCCTGCTGTGGTTCCCTCTTTATGTTTTCAGTTGCAGAGGATCTCTTTTGCTAGGTTCCAGTCTTTTTTCCATGGTTGTTTAGCATCCAGTTGTGGTTTCATTGTAGTCACAAGGAGAGGCAAGCTCGTGGTCCTACCACTCCGCCATCTTGACCGGAACTCTAATTATCTTCTTTATACATAATATTAATTATCCAACATCAACATTTCAAGTGCTTTGTAAGGTCATCCACTCATAGACACAAGCTGCCAAACTTACCTCTTGGTTGAAGAGGCAAGTTTCCGTCTCTTCCGGTAAAAGTGCCGTGGCAACAAATAAACGTTCCTCAACGTCGTCCAACCAAGTGGAGGTAGCTGAGACCCCATCATACAACTTCTGTTCCAAGTGAATGTTCTGCCTCTTTGTCCCCCCGCCCTGAGAAAAAAAAAAAAGAAGGGAACGGGAAGAAATAATTAAGTACAACGTTTTGAGGAATCAAAGGAAAATACCAGGAGGAGATGCTGGGGTCCAGTGGCTCTGCCTTTCCAGGCTTATCACAAGTGCTGGGTCCCAAAAGTTCATGCCCAGGGGCAGGGCAACCTCGCGGGGCCCAGGATCCACCAGCAACCCAAGCGTGCAGCCCTACCTGGGATGAAACCTCCTCGAAGGCCTGGTTCAGTCCATCCAGCAAAGACGTCACCGCGGATTTATCTTGGGCCTGCCCGTCCCCCTTGTACAGTGGTACGCCAGACAGGAGCCGATTTGGCCTGCTGTAAAGCTGGAGGCAGACAGGGGAGCTTATTTACAAGCATCTGTGCTATGTTCAGGAGTTCTCATTGAGAAATGCACCCTGAAGCAGAGGCTGGGAAAACTGTCCTTATGGACACTTCTGCTAGAGAGAAATGACCTCTGCCACACATGTCCACTAAACATAGTGACCAGATTCTGCAACGGCAGTGTTTCCCCTTAGGGACAAAAAGAAAAAGAAAAAAGAGAAAAGAAAATAGTAGGGAAAAAATTCAAAGCCTTCCTCTCAACTTGTCTTGGTTTCGCACTACCCATGATGAAATAATCCATCCTAAATACCATATCTAGACCGATCCTTTTGCTTTCATGATTCCCTCATCTCCCTTACACTCTTTTAGGCACAGCAGTGTCACCCTAGTAAGGCCCACGATATGCCCCGGCATCCAAACTTTCGAATGTTTCCAATCAAACTCAAGTTTCCCATAGTTTTTTAGACCATCTTATTCTTGCCTCACCTGCCAGGCTGATTGCTCATTATCCTCTAAACACTCCAGGCTCATTCCCTGCCGGAGCTGAGATGCCACCACCCAGCATCTCTTTAATGCCACACCTAGCATAGCAGCTTTCCACTTTTTTCTTTTTTTTTTTTTTACTTTTGCTTCATCTTTGATTCCTGTTTATGGACCCCCCCTGGCTGCTTAATTTTTCAGAACTGTCTATAATACTTCCTTGGCTGGGATCCACGTTCCCAGGAACAGGAGTCATAACTGCTGAGGGTAGATGAGGAGGTGCGTTATTACCTTTAGATCGTCCCCTTTCAGGTAATCCCTGGTGTAGCTGCCCTACAGCGCCTGCTTGGTCAGCTCCTGCCTTTCCCTCCTCAGATGCTCTGTAATTATCGACACCCTTTCGCTTCCGGGGTCAGCCTCGCTCAGCCCCTAAGCTAGTCCTGGCCAGATCAGTGAGAAGAGCAATGTCCTCAGATCTACAGTAAAGGTCCTAGAATTTACTCCGACAACATCACCAAAGTGGAATGTCTCAGAGCATTGCTGGCCCAGAACCTGGGACTAGGCTCCTAGCTTCAAAATCCCGCTGGACTACAGCTGTGGTGCAGCTTCCCATAGGCTTCTGCTTCCCCTATTAATTCTTTAAGGGGTGAGTTCCTGTGACTCCCCATTGTTCTCTGGCTTCTGCTTAGGGTGAACTAATAGTCATTATCTACCTAGAACCTTCTGTTGCTGCATTTAATTCTACTGGATTTGGCTCACTTAGTGGAACCAACTCCAGCATCACAAGTCCCCACCCATCTTGGGAACCAGCTTACAGATGGATCAGTGACCATTCTAGTTGATCACCGGCTTCCCCTTCCTTTAGCTCCACTGAGGTCCCAATATGTTTCTTATTAAGGTCTTCTGAAATGATTAAATACTGGAAGTAGCAATGGAAAATAAGACAACTTAGTAATTTACTGACAAATCTGTAGAATTTCTTTTGGTCTGGATGTGTATATCCTTAATTTGCACCCTTGATTTTCAAAGTTGTGGGGAAAAGAGGGGGCTGTTTAAAACTTAATGATTTATGTGAATGAGTCATCAAATATTAATCATCTCTGAGGAGAAGAGTACCTAGAAGTCAAATAAATTTCTACATAAAAAGATATAATTATACAGGGATATGTGAAACAGGTCTGTTAAGAAAAAGGCAGGATGAGTCAGCGTTTTCTGTCTTATTTTGGAATTGATGCGGAAATACAGATTATTGCACAGTTACATTCATTCCTGTAGAGTAAGCTGTACATCTTTTATATTAAACATGTAAAAGCAAAATGTTCGATACCACTTGCTCTTGTTCCTGTTCCAGAACATTCTGAAGTAGTTTCTGCTTGGTACTAAATTCTTGATGTAGGCTTTCCCATTTCATTCTCATCTGGTCTTCAGCAGGTGATTTCTCCCCTTCCATCCCCAACTCCTGGGATAACACATCAGGTTTTTCGCTATTAGAAGAATAAATAATCTAAGTTTACAATGCGTGTAAAAAGATGGTAAGTTCTAGGTGACTTACTGTGTGTGCTAGATCTGGCCTCTAAAATTGGAACCAGATTATTTAAGCCATTAGCTTATACTTTAAAGATATTAAATTAAAATAGAAAATTTGGGACTAACCATAAAACAAGTATATTCTTACTCATATTATAATTGAACTAGGAGCATAATAATTTTAAAATACACTGAAAACAGCTCAGTATTAAAGATTAAAAAATAAACATAACCTTTAGAATCAGAAAGTGTATGATCAGACTAGTACCCTTTGACAAATAGCCCACACATTAATTCAAAAACCCTAAAAATGTTGCCTAGGCTACTGAGAGTTTTCACCCTGAGTCCAAAGGAAATACTTGAGAGTAGGTTTCAGGACATGGAACAGGAGTACAGGACATGGAAGGAAGGCACTGAGGCATCATCCTTAAAGACAGGTAGGAGGTGGCACCTGTGGCCTTTGGGGTGAGACAGACCTGGGTTCCCTGTTCAGCACATTAGATTTGTGACTTTGAATAACATGCTTCACTTCACAGAGCCTCCATTTTCTCTTATTTAAAATGGAGGTAGTGTTTATCTTGCAGAAGTATGAGAATTGACTTCAGAGACAATACACATAACACTATGAACTTTTCTGGCAAAAAAAAAAAAAAAAACAAGCACTCAATAAATGGGGCCCAATAATAATGATAATGGTAACAGTAAGAATCTGGGGGACCCAAGTGCTATTAGATCTTAGTTTGTCAGGAGTTTTGAAGTCCTACTAGAACCATGCCGTCTGAAAGCCACACTAGATAGTAACTGCTATTCGGATGGAAACTTTTGCTCCAGGGAAGGAAAACAAAGTTCACTGGCAAAGCCAGTTCCTCTCAGAATAACTACTGAATACAATGGTTTCCTTAGGTAAGTCTGTTGTAGTAAGCCTTAAAAAATTATCTGTCGGGCTATGACGCGGGAACTCTACTTCTAGGATATAACCTGGAGATTATTTCTCACCTGTGCACCTGACGGCACGTGAGAAGGTTAAGTTCAACGAGGCTAGTGATAGCGAAAAAAGAAATGGAAGCCATGCAAAGTCCCATCAATAAGAAAATGGGTGAATGAGTTATTATTTTCATACGGTAAAATACTATTAAGCAGTTAAAATGAAAGAATTAGGTCTATATGGATCAACGCAGACTGATCTAAAAAAGGAATGTCAAGTGAAAAAACTACCAAAATAAAAGTGGTATCTAATTTTGTTAGTTATACGAGTCTCTGGGTTTCCCTATGTGTTTTTCAAAAACAATCTTTTTAAATAAAAAACAAGTTTTAACGTTCTTATGAAATTTAATTTCTTCATTGTGCTGTCTTTTGTGGTGATGGACTGTAGTGCATCACTTTTAATTCATTTATGTTTGTACAACAATTTAGTATAAAGCCAGGAGATATTTAATATCACTATATTCTTGTATTTAATCGACACATAAAAATACCACCAGCAAATCAGTCTTAAATTAGAACACAGCCTTTCGTTTCTCTTAGAAAATGTTCTTCTTTCCCTTTGGTATTTGTATCAATTAATTTCAAGTTGAAATTTCTTAGTAATCTCGGAAGGACCCCTCCATCAATTCTCCCATGTCACTTAACTCCTCATATATTAAATTTGAACCCATGAAGCAAGTCATGCCCCTCCCACAGGAGTTTTCTTACATAAACCAATTCACATTTGATAGTCTTTGAACATCTGCTAATAAGTTGAAGGCTGAATATATAAAGTTTTTTTCCCTAGCAATGTTTTTGTTCTTTAAAAAAAAATATATATATATATATATTCTTTCTTTGGGCTTCTGCATATTGTTTAATTTATGGCTGTTTGTTTGCTTGGTATATTTACCCAGAAGCTTGAAAAGCATGGCTGACCTGTAATCAACCAGATTTACAGGAGACTTTTCTAAAGAATTTTTCTGAAGAATAAAATTAAAGCATTTATAAGCAATCTTTAAAGTGAGTCTGGGACAGAAAGCCAGTACTGCACCGCAAATTTCTCTTTAAAACATTTTTATGTTTGAAAGAGCAATTTATAGTTGTTTGTCTTTCATCTGGGTCCTTTCCAAAGCTAAAGGCCAAGGAAAGGAGAAAAAAAAAATCATGGCAAGAAAGTTGCAGAAGATTCCTACCACTGCTTGTCGTGACTCCCCGTATGATGAGGAAGCAATGTGTAGATGGGTTCTTTGTAAAAAACAGGGTTTGGCAAAAATATTCAGAAAACTATGAGGGACGAATAAACATCTTAGAAGAACTGGAAACAGAACACAAAAGGCAAAGTGAAGGCAAGTCTCAACTCAGAGTCAGCATGGGGGAGCCAGGGTTTTTCATTCTGGATTCAGACAGACAAATAAATGTTTACGGATTTATCAGCATTTTTAAGCATAAAAGACTTTTAAAACCCCATTATATTTTAGCATAATTTTTGCAGTATTAGGATTATTTTAATGGAATTCCTGACTATAGATGTTAGTATTCATTCTTATTCTTTTAAATGGATGTTCACTGGTTATATCAATATTTTTACTGTTTTCTGTTTTTTTTTAAATTTTCTTGAATATCTTTCTATTTTCTGTATGTATGTACATACATTGTCACCATTAATGTCATATGTCAGCAACATTATGTCAGCACTGATTAAACTGAAAAAAAAAAGAAAAAGAAAAAGAAAATTCTCCAAACCTGCCCTTGCCAAAAATTACTTTTTATCATCTACATTCTAATCTGGTTCTTACCCACACGTACAGTACATATTCAATTTTATATCACATTTTTACTTAGTATCTCATATACACTTTCTGATATTGTTATATAATTTTTTGTTAAGATTATATAAGCATAAAATTTTTCTTAGACTTTTTTATACTAATAGGCACTTTGGCATTTTTTATTATTTGATATCATAAATAATATTTCAAACATCATTTTTATAAGATGTATTTCCTCCTTTAGGTTATTTCCTTCAAATAAATGTTCAGAAATGAGAATCCTGGAGTCCATGGAGTTAAAGTTATTTGAAATATGATGGTTGCCATAGAATGCTACTAAATTACAACCTTTAGCAATACATGAACACAGAGGTTTCACTGAATTTTTTTTAATGTTTTAGATTTTAAAGCATGTTCTGCTGTGTATCTTTTCAGTTGACATTCACAATGTTTACAATCCTTCTGTGATGACAAAAGTCACTTATTATCCTAATTCTACAGATAAGGAAAGGAAGACTCAGAGCTGACTTACTTTTCCATGGTGACAACTGCTGAACTGGAATAAAACCCAGACCTGCCCCAAAATACAGAGATACTTTCCCTCCTCGACAGTTTCTTTTTCTTCCTACTTTTTAAACCAGAATCTGCAACTTGAAAATTCTCTACTTCTCCTAATTTTTCTTTCAACATTCTACTTTTCTGGGTATAAGACTTTCAGTCTCCACTCCAAATCAGGACTCAAAGCTCAATGACTCTCTACGTAAACATTATAGAAATAGACTATCAAGAAAAGTTAGGATACTTGGTAAGCATGTATAGCTTATTTTTCAGAATGATATTAGGGGAAGATAAGCTCTTGTAGGGAAAACGTTTTGCAGTTAGATGTAATCATTTCATTAGAAACACTATGAATCTAATTTTATAATGCATTCCTTATTTGATTTTAAAAAATGAACTTATAAGCATCTTCTCTGAACAGACATGCTGAGCATCCTGGAAAGAGGGCAAACAACTTGGCCATCGTGATTACTAGCTGTACTCATGCTGCACAACAAAATGTTCAAAATGCAGTAAACTTAAAATCATAAAGTGAAAACAAAATGTTACATTTTTACAGAAGATACTCAAAGTAAAATTTTAAATGAGATGTTTACATCTCTTCAAATGTCAGGAAAACAGTGACGAGAAGAGAAAGACAAACTGTCACTCAGAGAAATGTAAATCAAAACTATCATGAGATATCACCTCACACCTATCAACAAGCCTATTATCAAAAAGACCACACAATACAAGTGCTGGTGAGGACGTAGAGAAAAGGGAACCCTCCTACACTGTTGGTGGGAATGTAAATTGGTGTAGCCACAGTCGAAAACAGTATGGAGGTTCCTCAGAAAAACTAAGAATAAAACTACCATATTATCCAGCAATTCCACTCATGGGTATATATCTGAAGAAAATGAAAGATTCTAATTCATAAAGATACATGCACCCCAATTTTCATAGCACCATTATTTCCAATAGCCAAGCTATGGAAGCAACCTCAGTGTCTATCAACAGATGAATGGATAAAGAAGATGCGGTACGTACACACACATACAGGAATACTACTCAGCCATGAAAAGGAACGAAATTTTGCCATCTGCAACGACATGGATGGACTTGGATGATATTATGTTTAGTGAAATAAGTCAGACAGAGAAAGACAAATACTGTATGATATGACTCATATGTTGAATCTAAAAAATAAAACAAACTAGTAAATGTCAAAAAAAACCCAATAAAGAACGAAAGAGAGAAACATACCCAGCACCACCAAAGGTTTCTGCAGCTGAGTGTTGGGTTAGGATTTCTTCTCCACGACTGGCTACTGACCGGAGGAGGCTCTTCTGCTCTGCTAATTCCTGTTCCAACTCCTGCTCAAGGAAGAGGGCAAGTAAGAAAACATTTGTTATTTGATGATTATCGTTCAAATCATGGTTCTATATCTAGAAAATTCTCGGAGAACTTTGGTAGTAAGTTTTTGAGTTTTCACATTACATAAAAGGTGTGGTCTAGGTAACTGCTTGGACATGACTCCAAATCCTCTGAGTTTTCTTTGGCTTTGATAAAAGATATCTCTGAATAATCTTGGAAAAATCAATGGGAAAAGAAAATTTTGCTGGGCAATGGTGCCCCCAAGTGGTACAAAGTGCACTTTCACTTTGCAAAATCAAGATTGCCTTGTTCTAGCTGAGGCAGGTCCTTGAGAGAAACAGCTCTCTTCAATCCCCTACTTACTTGATACACTGGGTCAGCAATGGGTTCAGTTTTACTTTCATTATTTATGATAAATACCTTTACTCTTTGATAAAATATTTTAATATGCCCTACACATAGAGTTAGGTTATCCGTGAGATATCATTCTTAGTCATCAAAACTCATTTGCTGCACTAGGAAGTAACTGCAATCCTATTTTGCCATGGTGGAAAATAAATTTCATTTCTTTAAAAAGCAAGTAACTCTGACATTTATCAATTCTCAGAGGCCTTCCTGAGGTTTTGAGACTTGAACCGAGGCAAAATTGAAAACAGAGTAGGTAACCTTGATCAGGCAGATTATAATTGAGTTACACTAGTTTAAGCACAAGCTTTTCTTGGGGAACAGATTTTAAAATGACCAGTCATTTCAGTGGTCACCAGTAAGTACATGGAAACAGTTAGCCAGGTCTTGCTTCTGTCCAAAAAAGAAGATAAAGGGGCACTCTGTTTTTAATACAGAAGGAACTTGTCCTCCTAAAACATTCCTCTCAAGGTGTTTGCTTGGCAGATCTGTAGGCTAGAGAGGCAGGAAGTGTGTTACTTTTTGTTGCTGGAGACTGCTCTGTCGCTGGTGGGTCCACGCGGTACGGGCTTGAGCCAGCCATTCCTGAACCCCAGGGCTCTGAGTGGCAGCCAGGTCAGCATCGCTCTCCTCCTTCTCCTGTGCTGTTCCCTGCTTTAAATGAGGCAGAAATCAAGAATCATACTACCCACAGGAAGACCTTAACCAAAATGGAGTGACGGCTGCTTCAGTGTGGTTTGTACAATGATACCAAAGTGGCTCCATTTGGACGTGAAACTACATTAAAAAAAATAAAAGGTAACACAAAACCCATCGAATTTACGGCATTTGCAAGAGAGAGGACAATAAATAGATGATTATACTCAGAAATATTTGAGGGGAAAAACTGTCATTTAGAGGCTAGGCTTTTTAGCTGACTGATGTGGTCAGCAGATAGTATTCCAGAATTTTTTCCACAAGAATATAACTCTAGATCTTACTTCGTCTACTCTCACCACCAGGACTAGACCCCGCTGCCATCTGCTGCCACTGCTGGCTTCCACAAAGTGTGGCTGGAGGAGAAAGCAATCACTTAGGACCTAGGCAGGAATTCATCCCTTCTGCTAGATTATTCTGATGGGATTTAAAAGGCCCTAAACTACTGCATATCAGAATAGAATTAGGTCTGAATGAGAGCCTTTCTACTTACATACACTTATAAGTCCCAGGGTAAATGACACCATTTTAACATGACTCATTTACTATGTATTTATTGGCACCCACTGTGTGTCCGGCACTGTTTTGGACACTGGGTACATTCTGCCAAGAAGCCAGACAAGGGCCCTCCTGGGGAAATAAAAGGTAAACGAGATAAACCGCGATGGTGGTAAGAGCTGCAAAGAATGTTAAACTAGATAATGCGATGGAAGGTGGGGGGGGGGGTTTCTTAGGCTGGGCAGGGAAGGCCTCTTCACAGGTGGCAACCGTGTTGAGTGCTGGCAAAGATCCAGGGGCAGGCTCCTCCAGGGAACAGATAGCTGGAGCAAAGACCCTAAGGGGAAAGGAACTTGGCATCTCAGAGCAGAGAAGGGGCAAGTATGGCTGGAACACAGGGAGGGGCAGGGGTGGGCGCAGAGAACAGGAACATTCTTTAGGCGGCTTCCATTCAGGAGTCATCCTGTGGTTGAAGTCCAGAGCTGTGGCTCCCCTGTCCTTTGGTTCTTCTCTGCCGGATCTGACCATGGAATGGGATCCAGCCACTCCAACTCATCCGACCTCACTGCCCACAAAGCCGCTTCTCTTGCTCTTATTTTCAGAATGTTACACTATTACTGCCTGTCTTAGTCATTCGAATCTCATGATTAAATTATAAAATGTGATAATGTTGAGATCCTGAACTTTGCAACTATGGTATCAGTGCTCGAAGTGAAGGAAACGGTGAAACCTGCAGGTGCTGGGATACACGATCCTCTCCCAGATTCTAGGCCACCTGAGCTCATGGGTACCTCCTTTCCTTTGAGATGCCCCAGCTTCCCAGGAAGAGAAAGTGGTGTAGGAAGAACAACGGGGCTGATTTTCGTCTACAAAGTGTTATTTGCACTTGGCAGGACCTTCCAAATAGGCGACTAGTGACACCCAGTTCAATACACTCCCCAGCCTCCCAGGAGTGTCTCTTCCAGACAGGCAGTGATTTTCCTGCAGGTGGGAGGTATGAAGTGGTGTTCTTCCAGGACTGAAGCCCACACATTTCCCCATTAAACTGTCTCCTCCATCTGAGAATGCTCCATCTACCCAGAATAAGCTCTGAGAGACCCTGGCTTTTCCAGACAAGGATGAAACAGCAGGTCAAAAGGTACCTGTAGAGAGGGGAGGGCATAGCTCAGTGGTAGAGCGCATGCTTAGCATGCATGGGGTCCTGGGTTCAATCCCCACTACCATTAAAGTAAATAAGTAAATAACCTCTAATTACCTCCCCCTCCCTCCAATAAATTAAAAAAAAAAAAGAAATGTGACATAAAAAAAGGTGGAGGGGACCTGTAGAGAATGACCCCAAAGAGGGGAGAGATTGAAAGCTGACCAAACAGTGGCGGTGGCCATGACCTGCTGACTCTCTTTTGTGGCTTCAGCCACTTCCTCTCTGCTTAACTCTTCGGCAAAGGTTTTTTTTTTCCAGAGCCCAGCCTGAAGACTCCCGTGGAAACTTCCCAGAGCACCAGCTCGCTCTTCTCCGAAGGTTACTCTAGTTTGACTGAGGGCTTTGCTTTCGAATTCCTCACACCAAGTTTATGCACGGAAAAATAACAATTGAAATGTTAGGTCTTAAGAATAGCTCTACCACTTTTACATGCACAGACACATCCTCAGATTCTGGGACAAAATCTAAGAAGGGGTATCTTACTTGACTAATTGAATCCACAGCTTTAGGGGAAAAAAAATTATGCAGCATCAAAAGCAGATACCTAGTTATGTATTTTCTCTGTGGTTAGGTTTGGTTTTTCAGTTAGTGAATTTTCCTCTGGCTGATTTCATCGTTTTGAAACATAACACTTGGACCACAGGAAGCAAAAATGATTAAGAATCTGTTCAAATTTCATTCCCTTTCCCCTTGGGATACGAAGGCACTGACAGAAGGAATAAAATGAGGGTAAATGATGGTAATTACATTCTCTGAGGTCTAATCACAGTTTTCTGACCTATCTAGGGAATGGGAAATAAGGTGGCTTCTGTCCCCAGAGTCCCCTCCTCAGGTGGGGCTATATAAACTATTTATTTTGGAAATACTAGAAGAGTCGCCACTTTTGCCAGGAACATTCCTTGGAAGATTAGTGAGGATTGGCGAATGCTAAAAATTAAATAAAACACTTCTTTATAAAGCACTTCATTATTTATATAGAATTAACTCTGCTCCTTGGATGAATGATGATGTGTGAAAATGACCTAAACTTATTACAAATTCAAGAGAGATTATTACATGCTTGTGTCACACTGAGACGGAAACTACTTTGGGTGGGATAGAGGGAACTAAATGGATTATTCACTGATACGCGCGGAAGTCCAATTAGTTAAAAAGAATGGCCATAATAGATACGACCATTTTATAGATAAGTAGCACTGAGAAATGATGTGTTTATGGCTACACATGACTTTGGAAGGTATTCCAGCCCTCGTGAATCATGCAAACCTCAACTGAAGGGCTCAACTTCACTGACATCTACATTCAATGGAAGATTATTTTTTTAATATCAGATCAACTCCGAATTTTTTACTGACAGGGAAATGATCCTTTTTGCAGCAATAATAATGTAAACAGGGCTCCTTTTATTCCTGCAATTGGAAAAATAATCTCCTTATAAAGCTCTAATTGTATTTTTTTTTTAAATCAGTGTTTTATATGCTGGACACTCATGAGACAGAAAGATGATGGAATTTATAGATATTTTAAAATAAACAAGCACCAATTTCAGTGCAGTAAAAACACTGCCACATTTTTCTGGGTTGACACTGTACACAACAGTATCCTTAGGAATGCTTACCCTTGTGGGCAGAATCAGTACTTGAGTCAATTGGAAGAATCTCTGTGGCCACGGGCAGGACCTGCTGGGTGCGGACACCCCAGGTGGCTGCAGTGTGCTCAGCCCGGCCCCACCAGCCTCAAACCTGACCTTGGAGCATGTCAGGAATTTCTTTCCTCCCAAAGAACGTGGTTTGCAAGCTGTTCATTGCTGTTACTATCATACTGAGGTCTGAGCACTTACTGTGAACATTTCTTGTATTAAAACCCTCAGGTTTTTTTTTTTTTTTAAGTTAAATACCAGTATAATCCCTATCTTATGAGTGAGAAAACTCATGAATGAGAAAAACTGGGGGAAGTTCAAGAACCTTGCCCGAGGTGGGCCAGGATGGGGAGACCTCAGAGAAGCAGTTCCAAAATGATGGTCCAAGAACCAAGTCTGGCTTCCAGATGTGCTGTGTTTGGCACACAAATTATTTAGACATTTTAGAATTAAATGTCAGTGTTTTAAAATTGGGAAATTTTAGATAGAAATCCAAATACTCTTTCTCTGGGAGATGGAGCGATGCTGCCTATAAATTCTTGTATGACAAGAGCTGGAGCGGAGTAGCAGCTGCTTCTCTGACATGAGACCAGCTGGCGCAGGTCCTGGCTGGGTCAGCTTCGCTCCTTTACATTCCCTTCCCAGGCCTGAGGCCTTGGAATTTGTGCCCCCACCCCTCCCCCTGTTTAATCCCTAGATGTGCCTGCGTACCAGAGGATCCCTTCCTTTCCTACCTGCCTCCAGGCTTATGGCACAGTTGGAGATTTATAAATAATAACTATCCCAGAAAAGAAACCTTGACGTCTTTCCCTTTGTTTCAGTTTCCTTAGAGATTAAATTCATTCACACACCATCACTGGGGAAAAAAAATCATCATGCATTAGATTGTCAATACCTTTTATAAAACGAATTAAACTGTGGTATATTCTCACAGTTAGAAAAACCTTCTAGCTCTGTTCGACTTTCATACTTTTAACATTTGGCTTTTTGCTTTAATTCGCAAAGTCAGATTGCACATGCATTTTAAAGTGTAAATTCAAAGTGACAAACTGTTGTCATTATTCGCATTTACTTATCCAATAGTGAGTTCAAATATCTTTTCATATGTTCCTTGGCTGTTTGTATTTCTTTCCCTTTGAATTATCTCTTCATATTGTTTGTCTGTAATTCTCTCAGGTGACCTTTTCTTATTTTCTTACTGATTTACAGAAGATTTCTGGAAATTAAAGGAACCAATTCCTGGCCATGTGAATTGCATAGTTTCTTCCTTATTTGTTCACATCTTTTTATCTGACTACTATTTTCTTGGTCAGACAAAAGATTTTCATTTCTGTTCAGTAATTTCAAAGAAACTAAAATTCTGGGTTTTGGGCATACCGGCAAAGGCCTTTCCCATCCTCAGGTTTTGTTTTATTTAATATCCATACATCCAGAACTTCTGAGATTTGGTTTTCACATTAAGTCTTTGATCCATCTGTGCTGCATTTTTTTTTCTGTAAAGAATGGAATCGGAAATCTAGCTTATCATACTTCAAGTGGTTTGCCTATTACTATATTATTATTTACACAGTGAATCTTATTTTATCTACTGATTTGAAATGCTACCTTAAACATTTATTAAGTTCCCTTATATCCTGGGGTCTCTTTCAGGAACATTTATTCTAATTTTTTGTTCATCCATTTATTGTGCCAATACCAAACTATTCCAATTATTGTAATATTGCATTTCAATATATGAGAATAATTAACCCTTCATAACTCTTCATTTTTAGAATTTTATGATTATTTTCATGTTTACTTAATTCCAGGTAAACCTGGTATCATTTTGTCACATTTCAAAAGTATACAGTTAGTATTTATTTTAGAAAAACTTAAACTTATGTTTTAGAAGAAAAGTTGACATCTTTAAAACATTGTATTCCTATCTAAAAATCAAGTTTATTTCCATTTTTTACATTTTTTTTGTATTACTCAGGTTTTAAAATGTTGAGATTCCAAGTATTTTATATTTTGTTCATGTTATAGATGGAAAATTATTGTATATTATTTCTCTTAACTTTTTATTTATATATAGGAAAGATATGGATTCTCAATTTTATCTTTTTAATAAGCCAGTCATCTTACTAAATTATTCCATTGCTTAATAGTTTTCTGTTGACTAGGTTTGATGTTCCAGATCATATACTCATATGATTAGCAAAGAACTGAAAATACGTAGTTTGGCCCCCAAAATCATTACACAACGAGAAAATAGAAGTAATCACAGTGAATGTCCATTAAGCTCCCACCACAGCGTTTGTGCCCTGTCCCCACCAACATCTGTACTAAGATACAGACGTCTCCTTCCCTCCTGACAGCGGTTCCAGGACCACTCCCTCCCTCCTCTTTGGTCCTCTCTTCTCCCTTCTATACAAGACTGTTCCTGCAATCTCACTTCTTTTTCATCAGTTTTTCCTCTACTCAGTTGTTTCCATCTCCTTGTAAACATGTGATTATTATTCGGATCTTAAAAGAGAACACATTTTTCCTAAGCTACTACTTATAGCTTACTCCCCTCCTCTGCTCCCCTTTACAGTCTTCAGTTTCCTGCACTCTGCCTCCCCAGTTCCTCTCTCCATTCTCACTGTTATTTCAGAGTGCTTTTTGCCTCCACTATTTCACCGAAACAGCTGAAGTTGACGTCACAAAAGACCTGCATGTTGCTAAATCCAGTGGTCAGTTCTGTACCTCACTTATCCTCAAGTGGCCTCCAGGAACACGAGTCTCAGCCCTCTTCCCACCTCACTGGTTTCTCCTTTTTACTTTTTTTGTGTGGGTCCCTCCACATCCTCCAAACTTTTCACACTGGAGCATCCCAGGGCTTGGTTCTAGGACCCTGGTCCTCTTTATCTCTCCTCACTCACTTGGTGATCTCATTGAGTCTCATGCCTTTAAGGACCATCTAGAGGCCCATGACTCAGTCTAGGTCTGTCTCCTGAATTCCAACCACTACTTGACGCTGAATAGGCGTCTCAAACCAGATGAAACCATTGGCCTAACTGCTCCTCCTTCCCCCAGTTCTATTCCTCAAGAGTTTTCATTTTTCCAGTTATCCACAATCTGATAAATTCTCATCACCTCTAACTTCCTAACTGGTCTCCCAGCTTCCACTCTGGTCCCTTACAGCAATTATAGTCTGATCTTGTCTCTCCTCTGTTCCCCAGTACTCCAATGCTTCTCATTTCCCCCAGAATAAATGCCACAGTACATATGATACCTACAAGGTCCTTTGTATCCTGGGCCCCTGTTACCTATGTGACCTCACTCTCATCTTGTTCACTCCACTCCAGTCACCGGGCTCCTTGAACAGATCAGGTAAGAGCCCATCTAGAAGCCTTTGCCCTTGTTTCCCCCTGAGCTTGGAACTCTCTTTCTCCAAGTGCACATGGGACACTTCTTCAAACATAACCTGAGGCATCCCATTTAAAACTGCAAATCCACCCCACCTTTCTCTGTCTACCTGTCTTATGGTGTTTCACCTGCAGCGCTTATCATCTTCTACTTAGAATATAATAATGTGCCTTAATTTTACTTATTATCTTTCTCCCCCAACCATAATCCTCTGAAGATGGGATACATAGATGTACAGATACAGACAGATGTCATCCACGCTCTTCACTCTATCATATAGAATAGTTGCTGGCACATATCTTCTTGATAAATATTTGCTTAATTTTTGTATAAGATAATAATAATAGTGATATCTAATTTGCAGAGATTTTAAAAAATGAAATAAAAATATTAGACAATAATAGTGTGTAAGGTGCATGGGGAAAAGTTTGAACATGTTCTAAGTTTCTTAAATTCACCCGGAAGGAAATTAAGATATTAACTTAGAATTTATTAGGTATGCATGGTAAAAAGTAGAGGAAAAAACAAAGAAAAGTGTTCAATCACTTATAAACAAAGGTTAAGAAGGAAAAAGAATAGAAAGAGCAATATACAAAAATAGAAACAAAAAGTAAGATAATAAAAGTTCAAACATAACAATAATCACAATAAATGTAAATGGACTAAACCTGCCCTTTAAAAATCAGAGGATTTCTGATTAAAGTCTAAAACCAACAAAATATAGTTAAATGTTCTTCATAAAAACAAATCTAAATATAAGGATACAGAAGGGGTGAAATCAAAGGAAAGTTGAAAATATAGCAGGCAAATACTTCCAAAAAAAGCTCTAGTCATATAAAACAAAAATCACTATTGGGGAATGTTAAGGTCACTGCATGATAGTGAAAAGTTTCAATTCATCTGGAATATATGACAAGTCTAAAGTTGTGGGCACTAAATAAAACAGTCTGAATGTATCTGAAAAGTAGAATATAGGAGAAATAAAAGAGAAATCTAAAAGTGTCATTAGGCATCTTAATCCATGACCTATCTTTGCCTTTTTTAAAAAAATGTTGTATTTGCTAGATTCTGGTAATTATTTTCATTTTCTTTTTTTTCCTATGGTGCAATTTTCAGGTCTCTGGATCCAAATAGTTCCTACAAAACCTATTTGAAAACCTACGCCAAAGTGTGTGTAAAGCAGGTAAGTATGTAAGTACGTATCATTCCTCAGCATTTCCTTTTGCGCATCCTGTGCTCATAAGGGGCAGACTAGACGCAAGGATGCGGCTGTCCTTGCACAACATGCTACTGTCGAGACTGGAGCCTCACCTGGATGTTGAGCTGCTTGTCATGCAGCGCTCTCTGCAGCTCCAGGAGGTTCCCCTTGAGGGTCCTCAGCTTGACTGCCAGCTGCTCAGCCTCATCCTTCGTGTGAGCCTTGCCCTCCAGCAGCAGGTTTTCATTGTGCACTGAGAGCTCTGATAAGGCCACCACCTTCTGCTCTATTTCCACCAGCATGTTCTGGAACAACAGAAATAAAGCTGAAGTTCACACATCCTGCCAGCCTCTGCAAAGACCATATCTCACAGCAAAACCCAGCACTTCCTTAGTCTTTCACCAAAAGAACATTTCCCCATCATCTTTTCCTTCAAGAGTGGTATATAGATTATAAAAATTATTTGAACTTCCTAATTTTTCTCTTACTTAAGATCAGATATTATATAATGAAGAACTTATGGAAAGCACATTTTACATAGCGGACAAGTAAGGAGAAAAGACCACGCCTTAGTGTTATCCTATTATTCCGACTGTTTTATTGCTTTAGTGTTAGATTGTGATGCTTGTGACTAATAACAGTAAAGACATCACATGATCAAATCTTTTTGGGTCAATTTAAAGAGGATTCTCTCTCTTTCAAAACATTGCTTCTTTGGGTTGAGTTTTTTCCTCCCAAACTGATACTCATTTTACTTGATTTAGATTATTTTTGCTTTTTATATAACGTATTTTTAACCTCACATTTCTGAAGGTCTTCCTAAGAATTTTACTTTCGCTTTCTGTGACAATTCTCCAGTGCTACAAGGTTTTCTTTTAAAATGGAGGCGAAATCCAGAAAAGCAGCAAAATGGTCTCCCATCTTCCAAGGTAAGATTTAAAACAAAAACCAAAAAAGAACAACAACACACACACACACCCCCCCCAAAGCAAAACAAATAATATTTTCTACAGAAACTGTTCTGTTTTCATATTCCTTAACTCTGAACTCTTCGAAATGCACTTCCTAATTTATATTCAATTATATACTGATAAGAAAAGGTATTTTATTTCCCTGTACAAAACCAGAATTACTGCCATCAACTTCTAAGAATAGAAGTGTGAACCAAAAATCTAGACCTAAAGGGAAGAGTGAGATTTTTCAAGGGGTGGGGCTTAAAGGATGATTTCCGGAGGATTAGTTTTGAGGAACTAACACCATTCTGTGCAGGACTGACTTTTTCAGTAGGCACTGCTGGCACGGTGCTGAGGGCCCGCTGTTACGGGCCCAAGAAAATGTCTTAACTTTAATTTCTTTTAAAATCAGAAGAAAAAAAAATAATTCTATATAACCATGAACCCACCCCAGGTTATATTAATCTCTGTACCAAAGCAGCTGTAAAACACAAATACAATTTTTAGCCTTTTTATAGAGGAAGAGGCCCATGGAAGCAAAGTACCCAGGGCCCCACAGGTCACAATGGGGTCCGAATTCCATGTAATACCCACAGTTATAATCATACAAATGGCTTAAATGCTAGATTTGAATGGATGAAGGAACTTGTGTGAACTTACATGATTCCACATGCTCTGAGTTTTAAAAAAATATTGTCAAAATACCAATTCAATACTTTGTAAAAATCCTGAAATACATTAACTCAACCAAGGACTTTATGCATAACTATAAAAGTAGAGACATCCAAAGGGCAGAGGTGGGAGTAATAATGATGAAACATAATTTTGAAAAGCTAGTGCATGTGATAATTTCGAGTGCTGGAAGGGAATGCTAAAAATAGATGTCTCTTTTCAGAAAAGGAACTGTAGAAAAGATGATCTAAAGAATAGAAAACACTCACACGTGGCTCTCTAATCTCTGCCATCAAGGAAGTGATGCTTGGAATACACATAAGTAAGTTGCCCAAAGAATTAAAAAAGACAAATTAATGATAATTAATATTACCAAAAAATCTCAAATCATAAAAGGGATGAGCAGAATGACATACTACATCTTAAGAAAAAAACATGGCATTCATTAATTAACAGCTTTTGCGTATTTCTTCCAATTCCAAAAGGGAGAAATAGGAAGTCTTGCCTACTGACATTTAGCTGTACAGATTAGGCCGGGTTTTCTAGAGACTTGCTAACTAGTTAAACGAAAAAGCTTTTAAGGCATACTTCACTCATGTGTAAAGTCTACTATGTTGATGAACTTTGAGATTCGATAATTGGTACCCAGGAATTCATCATTTTATTCTCTGCACTTACATGTGTGCTTGAAAGTTTCCATAATAAAGAGGTAAGAAAATATTATTACAGTAAAAACCACAATGCCATTACTCCTTACATTAATTACTAGAGATCTCACATCAGAGGAAGGAAATTCTCTGATTGGAAAGACAATCTTCTCATGTTCAGTCTGTCTGCCTATAACTGACAGTTTTGCCAAATTTTCCAAATAGCATGTCTCAACTAGAAAAAAAATTGCAAGAGGCCACCTAGCGACACCTGCTGCTGTGTTCAGCCAGTCTGACTCACTGATACTAATTCTTCTCGTTGGGTTTGTATTCCTTATTAGCCACCAGGTAGAGATCCTGTAAGGGTTATGGCAACAATAGTCTTTACAAAATGTCCTTCAGGAAGCTGACGATTTTCTAAAGAGAAGATACTATTGGTAAAACTTTTCAAAAGACTAAGTCCAAGTCTGGATTTCATTTACGCTTCTATAAGGCGTTATTTACCTACTCTCTAAATATGTGAAGTACCTGTGTTGTGAAAAATCCTATAACCACACCGAACTTTGCTACCACTATGTTTTTGGTTGTTAAAAAATGTGCCCTGTGATGTTAGCATATTCCTTCCAGACCATTTTTGTACCTGGCAGTCCACCAGCTGGGCCTCCATATCCATGGGCTCCTCAGGTGTCCCCAGGGCAATGTCCAGAGTGGCCTTCGTGCTCAAGAGCCAGTGGTCCAGCTCCTCGGCTTCACAGAGATACCTCTGAAGGGCCTGTTCCTGTCTCTGTTCCTCCAGTTGATCATTTAACTTCTCCTAATGAATTAAGCAGAATGGAACACAGGTCGCCCTGACATAAAATCACTAGGATTCAATACAGTAGAGCGATGGTTCTCAGCCCTGGCTGCACATTAGAATCACCTGTGAAACTTAAGAAAACAAAAACAAAAACAAAAACCTAGGCTTAGGCCACATCAAAGAGCAGTAAATCAGATTTTCTGGAGGTCGGCCTCAAGATAAACGTTTTTTTAAAAACTTCTCCAATGGTTTTAATGTGTGCGTAGAGTTAAACATTCTTAAATAATACACTTACAGGACAAGGCAGATAACGTGAATGATAGAAATTAGTCAAGGATTAGAACAAAACAACAGCATAAGACATTAGGTAAATGGCAATGGATATCTGACTTCAGTGTCTGGGAAATTTTAGGGAGTGGTGGGGACTATGGCAAACTGAAGCACATATATGGTCCACCTAAGGAGGGCAGCACCACGCAATTTCAGGCAACTGATCTTCTACAGGAAGGGGTGGCCCAGTCACTGGATCAAATTCAAAAATTTTAGTTAGCTCTCGGGTTTTTTTTTTTTAGTGATGAAAAATAATTTATATTAAAAATATGAAAATGAATATAGGTATGTGTATGCATGGCTGGGACATTGTGCTCTACACCAGAAATTGACACATTATAATTGACTGTACTTCAATTGGGAAAAAATCCAGGCCAATCACTTCATTTCAAAATTCCACAAGGGTTTCATAGAGCGATTAAGGACAATATTAATGAATTTAAAAGGTAATTCTTAAGATGCTCTAAATATTTTATTTTAAAAATTATTACATTAATAATCTATTTACTTTTAGTTAATTTTTTAAATTAAATTGTTTAAAATAGAGATTAAACAGAGCAGACACGTTGATTTTAAATTTCTTCAAAACAAGAAAATATATGATTACATGATTTGACTAATTTTATAATGGTTAAAACTAGAAATAACCTACATGCCCAACCATAGGGCAATGGTTAACAGAATGATGGTATAATCAGCAGCTAAATAAAATAATATTAAGTGCGTATAATAACTGATAATGTGCCAGAGAAGCTGCTAGACCCTAGAGATACAGAGACATAGACGTTGTAAATTATAAGAATAACAATATGAACATCATATACATTTAGGGCCAGGAATTATAAGGGAAAAACAACAACTACAGGAAAATAACATTTTTAACACACACGATATCATGACTAAAACTTCTCTCACTACTGAATAATCTTAAAGTTAAGGAACATGAGCACCAGAACTACAAGAATATTTCCATGAATCACTGTGCTTGAATTGCCTAATGGTGACTAGGGATTTATTCTTCACAGTAGTATTAATCCTATTCATAAAATGCTTTTATTTAAACATGGCGAACCATTATGCAAGCCCTCTACAATGATTCTTTACAAGGCTCATATTTACCGAGTACTTGCTGTCCCCAGTCTGTTTTTCATGCCTGAAATGAGTCAGAAAGGGGTGAAAAGACATATTCCTGCCTAACCCACTGACTCAGGGCTCTATTCATGACCCTGACACACATGCCAGCTTCTCCCGGGTGGAGATCACATAAGCAGCCCATGTGTCAGTAAGAGTTGATTTGGACACTAGGGGCACCTTCAGGGTTGCTCGTTACCTCCAAAAGCTGGCGTTTCCCAGATGCTTTCATCTTGATGGTGGACATGCGCTCTGCTAAGACGGTGAGCGTGGACTGCAAGGCCAGCTGCTCCGCAGGGTCGGACTCCGGGGACTCGGACACCAGCTCCTCCGCCAGGGCCGACTGGAGCTCGCTGATCTCTTCCTGCAGCATGAGAATCTCATCCATCAGGGCCTGTGGGAGAGACTGCGGAATCACACTCACGTAGGCATTTTTTCAGGCTAGCTGAGCCTCCCGTGGTCTGAGATGAGAGAAGACACTTCACTTGGAAGTGGTTTCACCAGCAAATAGGGGGCCGATAACCTACATTTCAAAATGACAGGACCAGACTGACTGTCAGGGGATTTTTGATTTCAGAACCATCTGTATCAGTCACTTAAATGGATTTGAACAAGTTAACTAATCTTTCTGGTTTTCAACAGGCTCGTCTGTAATCGGAGACAGGGTAAGCTCAGTTACGCCTGAGTCCACAATTCTGTGTTGAGAATAAAATGCATCACTTCCTTCCTCAACATTCTTCCCCCTCTGAAC
The DNA here is from genome assembly GCF_036321535.1 of Camelus dromedarius. Taxonomy (NCBI): domain Eukaryota; kingdom Metazoa; phylum Chordata; class Mammalia; order Artiodactyla; family Camelidae; genus Camelus; species Camelus dromedarius. The sequence continues at coordinate 12,779,653 of NC_087441.1, read as the reverse complement.
TTCCCCAAGTCTGAAACAGCACCGCGTTTTAATCACAAACTCACATGACACAAGACAGGAAAAATCTGTCATCTGTTGCTACGTGGTTACCTTGTCCTTATCTTTCTCCTCTCCCCATCTCTAAAATATGAAGTTTTCCAGGGCTAATTTCCAGGCCTTCTTTTCTCGCCTCACAATCTCTTCCAGGTGACATCCATTGTCAAAGCTGTAAACCCTTTACAAAAGTTGCCACCCCAAAACGTCTCTGGCATGCAGATGATTTCGAGCTGAAAATAACCAAGGTCCAAAAGACTCAGGAAAAAACTTTGACCTTCCCTTTAACTGCCTGAAGAATTTAGATACAGGTCCTATTCCAGGAATAGAGCTCCCACCAGAGATTAATGGGTGGGATGTGCTGGGGGTAATTCTTAGAGATCAGGTCCACTCACTCTGTGTCCCACTGTCTCCATGGGGGCCCAGCAAACAAATGTTTACCAAACATCTGCTTTTCCACCTCCACATGAATTGCCTTCCTCCCATTTGAAGTCCCAAACCACACCCTCCAATATCCTCTTTTGTCTTTAGCTGAAGATGATACATAAGGTGAGGGTTTCAACCATTTTGGTGAGTTACTCACTTTTCCTGGGTCTCTCCCCTCTATAAATGTTATTAAAATTTTGTTTGATTTTCTCCTGTTATCTGTCTCATGTCAATTTAATTCTTAGATCACTAGAAGAACCAAGAAGGGCAGAGGAAAATTTCTTTCTCCTTGACACTTACAAAGGTATATCCCTAACCCACACATCAGCCCTAAATCTTATACTTGTATGTTCAACTTGCAAATGTCATGGGTATCTCCATCTTACTGTGTAAAAACCTGCTTCCTCCTCTGCCTTCCCAAACCCAGTAAACTCACTTCCCTTCTCATTGCCCAAGCTTGAGACCTAGAAGTTATTCATACCTTCTGTCACCACATCCAACACCAAGTCCAACTGCTTTTACCTCCAAAACGTGTGCTGTATGTCTCCTCTGCTCCCATCTACGTCACAGCCAACTTATCTGAATTGCTCTCAAGGTCTACTGGGTGGAGTACCGCTTACGCGCTTATCACTCCAAACTATTCTTCATGAATTAATTAGAGTGACCTTTTACAAAGGTAAATCAGATCTTCTCACTCATCTGCTGTAAAATACTTAGTGGCTTCTTGCTTGTAAAATAAAATTCAAACTCATTAATGTACTTGTCTGATCTCACTCTCCTTCCTCGCCTGCCCCTTGGACCAAGCTCCCATCTTGCTCACTACATTCCTGTCTTCTTCAGTTACTCCAGGACCCCCAGGGCTTTCTGCCTCAGGGCCTTTGTACATGCTGTTCCTGAAAGCACTGGAGCGCTCTTCCTCCCACTCTGCCTGAGATCGCTGTCTTCATCCTTTGAGCCTTAGGTTAATTGTCACATCTTCAGAGAGGCCTTTCCTGACCGCCCACTCTAAAAAAAAAAAAATCCCTATTATTCTCTATCAATAGCACCCTGTTTTCCTGCTTAACATCCTTCCCAGTTATACACCATCTCATTTTTTGTATTTTATGACTTCCTGGTTAACTGAAATCTTGACAGGAGAAATTCTTATTTGGGATTTGAATGGAGTGCTAGGAAAATAGGCCTTAGCTCAGGAGGGGCAATCATGACACCAAGAATCACAGACTTTACAGCTGTCAATATTTCCTAGTTTCCAGCGCGCCCCCTACTTGCACAATTCTCACCTCTTCAGAGGACTGCATGCTTCACTGCAAGCACATTGCCTCCTCAGAGTGGGCTCTCAATAGACATGAAAAAAGAAAGCAACAAAAAACCCCTTCTTTCCCTAGTATCGAGTGTCATCACGTCCGATTGACTTTTTAAATGAACTATTATACTGGAATTATTATATACAGCTATAAAAGTGCAGACTATAAGCATGCAGCTGTATGAATTTTTACCAACCGCACAAACCCATGCTCTTGGCACCCAGATCAAGAAACAGAACATTCCCAGGACGCTACAAGCCCCTGGACCTCCTCCTGTTACTACCTCTCTCCTTCCCAGAGATCACCATGGCACTGACTTCCAAACGTCATACATCACTTCTGCCTGTTTCTGAGCTCCATAGAATGGAACCATTCCTGATGTACCGTTTTGTGTCTGGCTTCTTTCACTTCCTCCATGACTGCGACAGTCCTGCTGTTTCATGTAGAAAGAGTTGACCCTTTTCATCATGGCATCGTATTCTACTGGTTTGTGGATCTTGTTCATTTAAGCCTTTCTAGTGGGTTCATAGCGGCATCTCACTGAAGCATCAATTTGCATTCCCCTAATGACTTGTTAGACTGAGCATCTCTTCCTAAGCTTGCTGGCTATCTGGAGATCCTTTTTTATGACTGCCCGTGAAAAACCTTTTGCCCGTTTTCTATTGGAGTCTTTCCTTTTCCTTACATATTCTGGATAGGAGTGCCTGTATTTCTTTTGGTTCTGAGTATTGCAAATATCTGCTCCCATTTTGTGATGTAGCTCTCTCTTAACGGGTAAAGGCTTCCTTAATGATATCTTTTGATAAACAGAAGCTTTTCATTTTATTGTAGTCTAATATATCAGTATTTTGCTTCATTGGAAAAGTTAGAGCTTACAGTGTCCTGTTTGAATATATTCTCACATGTTATCTTCTAGGAGAATGCTATTCAAAGTATGGTCCAAGAAATGGTACCAGTCTGCAAAATGTTTGTCTCCAGGTCATGATGAGATAAAGATAGAGAATAAATGTTAAGAAACTTTTATAGCAATTTTACACTGACATAATAGCCAAGCAATATTTCATTTTACTAAAAGCGTTGGTTTGTGATGGGTTAGAAATTAAAAATAAATAAAAAGTTTGAAAACCGCAGATACTTTGAGAAACACTGTTTTAAAACTTTTTTTTAACTTCACATTTAGATCTACAATCTACCTAAGCTTAACTTCTGTGTCCAGTGTAAGTAGGGGTCAAAATCCTTTTCTTCCCCTATGGATGGATAGCTAACTGATCCTGTATTATTTAGTGAAAAGATGATTTTTCATCCATTGTTTGGCAGTACAATTTATGACCTAAGCCAAGTGTCCCTGTAGGTGTGAGGGTGCTTCGGGCTTCTAATTCTGTTCGATTGACCCACTTGGCATCTGTGCCAATACCTCACCATCATAATTACTATAGCTTTGTGAGTCTCACTGTCAGGATACACCCTTCAATTTTGTTCATCTTCTTCATATTCTTGACTCTTCACATTTTTAATTATATACTTTTTCATACGTTTGCAAAGCACTTTAGAATTACCAATCTCCAACACAGAACTTGCTGGGATATTTTCTGATGGGACGGTAACACATTTACAGACCACTATTCTATGTTATACATTCAAAATGCTTTTTGTCCAGTAAATTATTTTCTACCAGTTTTCTAAAATCATTTTTGGGTACTTGATTGCCAAAAATACAAAATTCATATCATCTGGTCTGTTTTAAGGGCTTCCTCATAACTAGAGTGACCTCATTATGTCTTGTTTGCGCTGATCCTCTATATAAGAGCCCCTCACTGCTGCACACCACGTTTGTTCCCATTCTCTCCTCCATGCCTTTCTTCACACATTTACATTTATAGTGCCTCCTACTCCCTCCTGCTATCATTTCAAATTTTCAAAATCTCTATCTTCAAAAAAACGGCTAGAGTCTCCTTTTATTTCTTTCTCCTACTGTAATCCACAACCACATTGCTGGTAATTCACTCCACCCCTAAAGCAGACTTTTTAACTATATATTAATGAAAGGTTTGTCTATTTCAGCTGTGCTCAGAGTAGGTGCTCAACACATATAGTTAAATAAAGTCTACTTCATGACAGATAAAGCAGGTGTCTGAACCATGAATCAACCAGGAAAAAAAAAAAGCCTTAATCTCAGTGGATTAGACCAACCAGGTGTACAGAGAAGTTACCACCTTCTGTTTCAAATTCAGTGTTCTAAAACAGCTCTCTGAATATTCTGCAGTAAATGATGAAAGAATTAGGGGTCCTAGAACTGTCCATGTTCATCCTGTTGGAGTCAAGCCTCTCCACTCATGCTTCAGTTTACTCTCAAGGGAGAGTGAACATTTCTGGAAGGTTGCTGCAGTTTTTAACTGGAAGATCCAGCAGCCACGCTTACTGGGGCATGGGGTTTTCTTTTGTGGTAACATAAATGTTTTGAAACCAGGTAGAGGAAGTGATTGATATGACATTGTGAAAGTTCTAATAGCCACTGAATTGTACACATTAAAACGGTTAATTTCATGTGATGTGAATTTCACTTCAATTAAAAAAAACATAAAGATCCAGCAGTCAAATACGTCTTCACTGGTGGCCAGCTGCTTCCCTACAACATCTGACTCAAAATCAAAGAGAGGGAGATGAAATGCACCTTTCTGGGCTCCTGACTTGTGCTTATAAGGAGGGCATGTACATGATGTACGTGGTTTAGAGAACTACCTTGAGCTTTTCTAAGACGACTCGCTCTGGGGAGAACACAGAGCTCCTGTCTGGTTCAAAACCAAAAGTAAACGTGAGTTTCACTGTGACTTTCAAAACTGTCTACGTCATCCCAGTTCATTTCAAACTTTGAGCTGTTATATATATTAAAGAAACAGAACCAAAATAACCCCCAAGCTCTGCCTACTAACCATCACTGAGTTTGGTGTGGCAAAGACGACACACGCCCTGACGGCATGAGCTGCCCGTGATCGTGAAGGCCCCGATTGGAGGGCTTAACACTCAGAACAACAGCCACAAGTCTGCTTGTGAACTGCATTAATGTCTTAAAATTAAATCTAAGGTACAATTTAAAGAGGGTAACAGGAAAGGCATAGCACTCCACTCAAATTCAGTGGATTTAGACAAGTGTTTAGAGAAAAAATATAGGAATTATATTAGTTCTTTAAAGAAATGTGAATACTTCCAAGAAATACTTCCAAGTGTTGGGGAGAAAAAATAACAACTGAAGTATTTTTTACTAACTTTTAGAAAATACAAAAAGCCTACTGGAATTTCTCATCCACATTCCACTGGAATTTAGAAATAGTAATTCTATAATAGTGTTTGGGATTTTTAAAGTATCATTCCAGAAGTCAAGAACCGATTTAGATACTGTGACACCATCAGCTTTTCATGTGGGCAGCTCTGTCCCAGAATTTGCAGAATTTAGGTACAGACAGCAAAAGTTAGCAAAAGTAGGTCAGATGGAAAATGTTAGATTTGTGATGATATGAGAAATTATACATTATTTATATTGCTTCCCCTCTCATTAGAGCATTAATATAATTGTTAAGCTCAAATGATGGCTAATTATTGAATCAGCCACATCTCCTCACTGCTATAATTGTTAGCTCCCAATTTAGAAAAGGGACAAAAGTCACGAGGTTGGCCTTAATTACAAGAAGAGTAACAGGTTCATTTCCAATTTATAACACTCAGCATTAATGTGCAATTCTCAGTTTTCTCCATTAAATCCCTTGAACATAATAACAATTTTGCTCTACACGCAGTTTGTGTGTGTCTTCATACTAATGCCTGAGAGGCAGGGTGAGGCTGGTGACTGGGAGTTAATTTGCATTTTAATTAGGAGCTCTGGAAGCTCAAGGTGGACCATCGGGATCCTGCTTTCATGCAGTTCCTAAATCCTGGGGGGCCTGGGAAAGCTCTTTGGGAGCTGTGGTCTGTCACCTGGGACACGAGAATGATGAGCCTTGAACAAAGGCGGAGGTGATACCAAAGTACCCAAAGGTAGAGAGAGCCCAATTCTGTAAACCCTCTCCTGGGAGGTCGGCTTCTGATAATCCGAGTGTGTGACAATCAAATTCACTCTAATCCGGCCTTTGGATAATTTATGCCAAATCCCTTTTGGTTGCTAAAAGGAAGCTGTAACCAAATGGATGGAAGCTCTCCTGCCCCTCCAGGTCCCGTGAAGCACAGGTTGGCGGTGGAGGGTAGTGGGCAGCAGGGCACACAGAGCCCCAGGGAGCACATTGGGGCCACCTGGACAACCCCTTCAGGTGACAGTGAGGTGGCTGTTGACAATTAGAAAAACAGAGTATCAGTTAAAGAGGACTGGGATGCTCTGGGAAAAACAGCATGGTAGTAGCCACCTAAGACCCTGAGTGTCCTCATGATTGTTTTGATCCAGGTAAACAAAAGTTAATTTTAGTTTTAAATATTTACAGCCCCCTCCCTAAGCCAGATGGACTACAGGTGACTTTAGGATAGCAGAAAGACCCACAGAAGGTTGTTTTTACCAAAATAAGGCCTAAAAATGGATGCTATACACTTGGATCTCTATTTTAAAAAGTTACAAGAGTGTCAGAAACCTGAAACCACTATTTCTCAATATGCTATCTCTAGATGAAATGTTCTCATTTTTGTGTTACACTGCAAGGTCCTATATTGTAAAAGAATGCAGTTTTATCTTAGACTACACACATGAACAGGCACTGTATTCCAAGTTTATCTTGGGTTTTAAAACTATAAAAATGTTAAGTAGAGAAAAGATAAAGTACAGAGTTTCACTCTTAAAGCTGATAAATTTTCCAGTATCTGATAGATACATACATCATATCATGCTTTTATAGCTCTTACTTTTGCATCTAAAAGTATATTTCTTTTCCTCTGCCTCTGACAGGGTCGTCACGTGTTCCTGGTCGGGGGCAGGGAGCATCTTCCTGTATCATGGTGACTACAAATTTAGGTGACTGCATGCCTCAGTACCCTTGGACCCAGTAAAACCTGGTTGTGCACTAACAGTACATCTGACAATGTTGCTCAAGCATTAACTAGATTTTAATCTATGCACTTTCTTAGCATGCATCTGTTTCTAAAATAACTTCCATTGAAGTACACCTGATTTACAGTGCATTTTAGCTTGATGCATTTTTAACAATATCTTCCTGAGTCATCTCTGCTTCTCATGTAAAGCTGTAGGGTTGTCTAGTTTACCTTTTAAAGAACGACTCGAGTCTGGGATAACCACAAGACTGTAACTTGAAATCTGTTACTCTTCAACCGCTTCTTTGCCCACTGAAGCCTGAAAGGTATTCTCTTAAGTAATAAAGAGGAGGTGCTGGGCACACACTGGCTAAGTTTCTTCAAATAACAATACCCAGAGAAGGTAGATGAGGTGGGGGTTGGGGGGGTACATTTTACTCTTACAACAGTGGTTCAAAATAAAATAAAAATAATGTGGCGACTATAAGGAAATATATTGTGTGTGATGAAAGTAAAAAAACAACATCAAGATCTGAATTTCTTTCTTCCCCTCTTAGATCTCTCCCTGAACTGGTGGTGGAAACAACCACCACTTGGAAATCACTTGGAATCCTTTTTACTCTGTAACAACCGATACAGAAAAAAAAGGTCAGCCTGCTCTCTTAAATACATGCTTGGCTGAGCAATCAGCCCTAAGACTGCACCTATTTAATCATGCAGGAAACTGAAGTCATGACTCTTTTTACCTGATGTTCGGCCATCTGGCTCTCTGGACTCCTTCCATGCTCTAGACTCTCACTGAGTTTCATCTCGATGGCCTCCATCTTCGTGGAGATGGACTGGAGGGAGTCCTGGTACTTCTGCTGGCGTTCCAACGCTTCATAGAGTGTGCGCTGCTTTTCGCTGATCTAAAGAGGGAAAGGGATATTACTAAATGTTTCCCAGCCCCTTATCTTCTAGATTACAACACTCCTTTCTTCACTGCTTCACCTCTGTGACTCAACAGAGGGTATTCAACTGTGTATGGGATGTGTAAACATTACACATTTATTTCACAAGACTATCGCCAAGGTAATCGGTGTCTGGTGGGCTTGAACAATTACACACTTTGAAGACTTACTACATTCTTTAAGGTTTCCCAAGAGCGCTGCAAATCATCCAGCTTAGCAGTAGCAGACGGCTCCAGTCCTGGCTCATACAGCTCCTGGGATGGCAACGTGCCGGGCGGTATCTTTGCTGCATCCGTCTGCAACCTCTCAGCAGACAAGGCTTGGTAATAAGCGATGTCCTGTGGGTGCAAAGCACAGTGTTCGATTCTAGAGGAAGCCAAGTTTCAGTTAACACGCTCTGGGTACTACTTGTCATGTGTAGGAAAGGGTTAGGATTCATACCTGTCCCAAGAGGCTACCAACTACTGAATTAAGTTAACTCTCATGACAAGAAGATCATATGAAAGCACACTGCAGTTCCTTTAGAATCTTTCATTCGTATAAAAAAAAAAAACAAAATTTCAAGTTGCCAAAACTCTTTCCTATTTTATACTTGGTAAGATGGAAATACAAAGAATTTAACTGGTATACATATTTAAAGACCAATTAACCAGTATAGCAAACAAGAGAGTCTAAATGATCTATTTCTTAAAATGCTGTTTAATGTATTGATTAAAGTTTTGAATAATTTTTAAAAACACTTGATTTATATAAAATTTTTCAGATATAGTCAGGCTTTCAATATTTGTGAGTTCATTATTCATAGAAATTAATTTAAATATTTTAATATTAAATAAGGGGAAAATTTAATGTCTCTAAGAAACAAAGAGATTTCCTTTTATTCAATTCCTGGAAGTACACAAAAAAAGTCAAAGTGAAGGCTGAAAAATGAGGCTTTTGACTATTTTTTATTTCTTGGGTAATAAGTAACATTACACATTACATTAGGATTGATAATGGAATCTACTCTATCAAGACAAATAATTCATGTGTTTTTAATTGTTTCTATGGTTGTTTATAAGTATATTCACAGAAATTGAATTGGGGAGTAATTTTCTGGGAATTGCTATTATATTCTGGAAATTGCTATTATAAAGTTCACCACTTTCTCAGCTGCACTGTTTAAGATAAAAAAACCTGAGCCTTATTGATGATAATGTCTTGGTTAAAAGTACGGAAGATGTCCTCTGACACCTGGGAGACCAGGCAGTAGCAGGAAGGAGCCTGGTTCTCGGGGGTCTGGACCACGGTCGTGTAGCAGAGTGAGTCCAGGCAGGACTCTGACACCTGAGGGGTCGGGACACCTGAGGGGTCGGTGTCCTCCTAAGGAGCTGTATAATTGGAGCAAGTCACACATCTCACGCATCGGTTCCCTCGTCTGAACACCACTGGGTGGTTCTGAGAATTCAGTAAAGTGCCGTTTGAGTGGCCATGAGACCTTCTACCCATTTCATTGCTGCTGCTGCTGCTGAGGCTTCCAGATGAGTCCCCATCGCTTACTGATGAGACTGGAACATGGAGACTGGTTCTTTTCCATTCCCAACCCTGTCACTCAACTTGAGTAGATTACCTGGGTGTTTTCGAGTCCTTAACAGGCTTATATCCCTTCATCCTCCCCCGCTTCAGCCCCTTGCACATGATAGACTGACATTACTGAGTTGATTCACCCTGAGTACATTTCTGGCTGCGTCTAAGTTACATAAACACTGCTCTTGCCAACATCTGTGTTTCCTTTGCCCCTTTAACCTCTGCTTCAGTCACTTGGAAAACCCTAACCATGACTCAATCCAACTTTTCTTTCCAGAATACAGGTGCATGCATGCATGCACACACTCACGCAACCACAGTCAAAGCCACTGAGATAATCCTGCAACTTCTCAAAAGTCTGTCTCTATTCAGACTCACCTCTAACTCATGCTTTCTATCATCTTAATTAAGGATGACCCTCCTACCTACTTCCACAATCTCATCTATCTTTGCTTTCTCAAGGATCTTGAACCATTAACAGCCTCTCCCTCTCCACTGACTTTCTCCTATGCAGATAAATAGAGTCAAATCTTTTCCATCTGAAAACAGCTACAAACACTTTTCTGGGTTTTTTTTCTTGCAGGATATTATGTATTAGAAAGCCCTACCAAGCATAATGTGATGGGTCGTCGCACACAAGCACATTTGCACACATATTCATAATCATCATTTCTTCCTTTTCTCCCTTTCGCTTCATAATCCAGTTTCTGGAGATGGTTGTTTACACTCGACACGTACACCTTCTCACCCTGAATCCACTCTCTAAATGCCCGATTGGGGTTTGATTCTAGTGACTCCACTGAAAGTGCTCTTGCCACAGACATCAGTGGCCGTTTTCTGTAACAGAAAATGATTATTTTTCAGATCTCTTGCTTGATGTCTCAGTAGCATTCAATACAATAACCATCTGTCTTTGGAAACACTTTCCTTTTGATTTCTCTTTTCTCCTCCCAGCTCTCTAGTGATTCAGTCTTTCTCTTTTGTAGTTCGGTTTTTTTTTTCCCCCACTCATTCTTAAACCCTAGCTGTATTTATAAGCTCCAGACTCACATATCCAGCTGTCCATGTTTATCCAACAGTCTCTTCAAACTCAGTATTTCCAAAAAAACATCCAGGAGAAGAAATGGATTTAGGAAAAATGACAAAGTATTATCCATCTTTCAGTAAACGGAACTTCTAATCACCTAACTTGGGAATTATTCTCTATTTCTTCCCTCCCCGACCACCCAATGCTTATGTAAGGATAAAGTTCTATTGACGCATACCCTTGCCAAAGCACTGGTTCAAGTTCACATTACAGCAACAACTTCCTAATTCTCAGGTTGCAAACTGGCAGCCTGCAGGCTGAATCTAGCCTGCATACATTTAACTGGGTTTATCCAGTGTTTTAAATTGTTTAAAATTTCTCTTTATCCAGAGAGGGAGCTTTCATAAGAATCCCGACTCGTGGCTTCTCTTGCCAACCAGAAGGTAGGTAAGACTAGACCCTGTGTCCGCATGGCTACAGTAATTCTAACAGAGAAGAGGCTGCCTTGTTGACGTGGGGAGGTGCTGTCCAGGTTGCCAACGTTTCCCTGCTGTTTCTCTCATTCACATCACTAGTCTGGACCAGGCATCAGAGTGTGCAGCTTCAGTCCCTTGCTAGCTTTCCTGGCTCAGGATTTGTCAATCTCCATTCTCCACGCTGACTCAGAATCTGTTCTAAAACTCACTTCTATGCAGAGGCTCTAGTTAAATTCCTTCATTGGTTAACTATTAGCTTCCAGACAAAGTTCAAATTCTTTTGTGTGGGATTCAAGGTCCATCACATGTGTCTCCTGGATCCCTCTCCATCTCATTTCTCCTCCTACCTCCTCTTCCAAATCTATGTTTCTCCAGTTATACTGATATTATCTGCAGTTGCCTTGATGGGCCATCTTCCTTCCTGATGCCTGAAAAACTTCTTATCTTTGCTTCCTTCTGCCTGAAAGACTTCACATCACTCTAGGACACTCCAACTGTACCTAACTTGCACTGCTTTAAAACTAAAGGGGGGCATCCTTGACCCGCTGAACTCCACAGCCTTTTTAGCTACTTACTCTGTGTCCTTCCTTAATGCTGGGCTTCCCACCATCAGGGCACTTCTCCCACGCTAGTGTCACCACCGCCTGCTTTCACACAGACTATGAAAAACCACGGAAGTGTCACTAATCCTGAGTCTATCATGTGCTGTTTGGCAAATAACAGGCAGGCATATACGTTCATTAAAAATTGTATATGTAGGGGGAGGGAACAGCTCAGCTTAGCATGCACGAGGTCCTGGGTTCAGTCCCCAGTACCTCCATTAAAATAATTAATAATAAATAACAAATAAACCTAACTGGCTCCCCCCTCCAAAAAAACTGAATGTGTAAAAGCACTTTTGTAAACTCTATTATTTTGCATACGTGGAAGGGGGTGTGATTGCTCCCCAAAAGGAAAAGCAAAACGTTGCTTTAAAGTCAAAATTTTAAATTAAATACTCTCTTATAAAGAAGGGCCCACAAAAGAATAAAATTAATTTGTTACAAAAACTTTTTTCTGGCTTGTGTGTGTATGAGGCTTATTAGATAGGAATGACAACTCTTGGTTTCTTAACATATTTTGAAAATATATCACCTTTTGTAGATTAATAATTTGCATCTATTTGAGGACCATGTAGATTCAATAAAACAAAGCAATCAGTCCTAAGTAACCACTAAATAAAGGCAATATATGGCATAGCGAGGAACCACCCTTAGAAATATGTCTCCCGTTGCTTATGTGCCCAAGTTATGAGAGCCATTACCCAGCAGGTACCTAAGTAATTAATTTGGAAAAGCACCGCTGCTATTTGATTAGCATTTTCCAGCCTAACGTGTTCTTGCAAAATTAACATCACATTTAACCTTCACAATTTTGTGACTTAAGTAGCGTTGCTTCCATTACAAATGAGGGACTTTCCAGGTACGTTCAGCTTAGAGGAGGAAGAGCCAGGACCCATTTTGAGCTCCTCACCTGGAGCCTGGGATTCTCCCCATTACAACACTGCTCTTTTCAAATTTCTACTTCCCTGCACTCTTCTGAGAAGCCCAAGACCTGGTTCGTTTTTAATAGGATCATGAAGCCAGCAGCAAATTCTGGGGCCGCCTCATTATCTCTATCCTCAAGTAAACTAAACTGTTATCACATTTCAGCTAATAGCTACCATCAGAGACAGAACACGCTGACTGTGGGGGGAGTCCGTTAGTTATATAATGAAGATCTCCTTACAGAAGCAGCAAGCACACAGCCTTTTTTTTTAACAGCTGCGATTTTATAAAGCAGTTATATTTGGCTGCTCCTTGAAACAGCTGTGTACATTTTGTACAGGGTTCTGAGTCTGCAAACTGGAACTTCTCGGAATTCTAGATGTTCACCTCAGTTTCAAGAGAAAATATTGTAAACCCAAGCATCACTGGCCACGTTGCAGTATTTGTTCATTTTCCACTGGCTTATATCACTGGACAAGAATAATGGGACTGTGATGTTGGGGTTGCCTTGTTTGAGGAACACCAAGCATGATATTTTTGCTTTCTAACAGCTTCCTATGAGTATAGCTGTCTGACATGAACTAAAGAAAGATGTTTTCTTTTCCTAGTTTGCAGTTCCACATATAAAGTATTTTAGGTTCACAATGTGATTTAATTGATGGTTTCCCATGATGGGGAAAGGTTATCAAAATGGGATTAGAACAAAGCACAATCTTGCTTATAATTTTGGGATTTGATTGAGCTAGACACTTAGTAATCATAATACTTTTGCGTGTTTTATCACTTACAGAACACTTTCACCTGTACATGGAAAGACACTTCACAAGATGTAGCATCAAGACATAATTCTCTAAAAGGGGTATTCTTCCCACAGTGTTCGTCCAAAGGGCAGTGTTCAGCTTGAAAAACTTAAGAACATAAGGCATTTTATAGACGATACATTTCTCTTACACAACAGAAAGCTGACTCTAGCCATATTTCTATGATTCTAATGACATCTGTGACCACGGGGAAGAACACATCATCAAAGGAAGAGCAGTTCATGTCTGAAAATCAGAATTTGGAGAACAGTTTCCTAAATCCTCCAGAACACTGTAAACTTCTTCTTTTTTTTTTTTTAATTTCTTTTCATCACTTTTGTTATTATTCATCTTATGGCTGCCTTTCTCTCTAAATTACAAGATGCTTGAGGGCAAGGACCGTGACTCTGGGACCCAGCACAAGATTTCATGGCAAGCAGGTGCTCACCATGTATCTGATGAATGAATGAACTCATACCTTCCCTATAGCTATATAGACTTTTACGAAGAGAATTGTTTTATCTAAAGGTTTCATGATTTTATTTTCCTTTTCTGGAGGGGTGGAGAGGGGTCCTCTTTATCACAGAAATCCTTCTTTTCAATGCTTCTGCTTTAAAATAAAAATAACATGATTGATTTGTAATAGTGCTTATAGAACATTTGCTCTGTCAACGCTTCTTCCTTGATAATAAATCTCAACTTCTTGAGTAATTTCATAGTAAGGTAGTTAAAAAAATTTTTTTTTTGGTTGTTTTGGCTAAAGGAAAAAAAGAAAGTATTACTCAACATGCATTAAACAATTTTGGCTATTGTAAAAGCATCCTTTTGATTTCTATCCAATATTTTTCATGAAAACTTTTTGACATATTTAATTTGGTATAATCTGTCATAACAACAAAGTATTATCCCCATTTTATAGGAAATAAAATTTAAGATTCTTGAAAAATAAGTAAAAATTTCAAATCTACTTAGGCATTCCAACATACATATACTGAGAGACAGCTTTTAAATTTGTTGACATTAGTTAATAAAGAAAAAAGCATGATAATAGTGAACATAAATTTTCTATCTTCAAAATCTGAGCTGCCAAGTGTCAAAACTATGTTCAATGGATGTTAAAACAGCAATAGAATCACGTTATTCCACAAGGGTGACACAAACATTTCATTTTCTGTTAGGATGCAGTACTCCATCACAGACAGCTGTTAAAACTAAAGCCATAATGCCTTAAAACAGGGCCTTCTCCAGCTATAATTTCCGTGACCTAATTTCTTCTCTCGTCTCATCTCATTTCAGTAGCCCGAGAGAGATGCTGTGCTAAGCCAGCATTGGTCTCACATGACAGTCAGAGTCTGTGCAATATCACACCTAACGTTAACGGTCTGTTGCTCCAAATCTGAGTTTCATATCCACAGTCTAGTAAGAACAGAGAATGGAGTCCTGCATCCGTTCAGAGATCTTAGCTAGAAGAATGCCAAGTGGGCGGTACCTGGTTAACAGAAGCATCTGTATTAGCCACGGGTGAAGGGGAGCGACAGGCAGGTGGAGAGGAAATCTCACTGTTGGTTCCCTCCTCCCCAGACTCCTCAGTGACAGGTGACAGCAAAGTGTGACAGCGACCTGCAGTCATCTGTCACATAAAATGTTGCCCAAAGACATGAAAATAGGTTAGCTATGTTAACAAAAGACCTGGTTGGGGCACAGCTCAAAACAGAGGTAATTATACAACAAAGGTTAGAATTACTGAGACCCAAATTTACATACAAATTCTGTGCGAGTATTTAAAAGTTTTGTCTTCAGGCGAATGTGATGCTAGGAATCATTTGTAAAACAAACCGGGGTAGGGGGTGCATGTCATATTATACAGTTTAGTTGTTGATTAAATATTTCTTTATTTTCCTTTTCTTGATTGTTTGTATCTTTATAAATAATTATTAAAATCATAAATCATAAGAGAAGGGTCTATGAAATAAAGCTTGAGCTTTTGTGGATATTTCAAATTCCTAATATTCTAGCGAGAGAAATGCACCCAAAGTAATATATTCCCAAAAGAGTCCGGGTATAGTTGGTTACACACTACCCAAGGCAGAGCACACATGTGTGAAAAATACACAGCAATGGAAAACACTGAGTTACCAAAATAATTAATGCGTTTTAGATGCAAAGTGATGGAGGAATAATGTTGCAGACAGAAAATAATGGAACTTATTTATTTTAAACCAAAGTTAAACTTTGGATTTTCTATTCTCTTATTTTTCTAATATTTTTTTTCTATATTTTTTAAACACTTATACAACCAAATACACAAACATATCTAATCAGCCAGGGCTTTAGCTGTAAAAACACACACAAAATATATGCAGTATGATTCTCTAATTCGCCAAGAAAACTAGAGAACTGTGCAAAGGAATTTCAGAGTCCCTGAGTATTACTGTTAAAATTTAAACAAATGCAGGCCGACCTTCAGCACATTAAGTAATTCAGGAATCTCAAACAGTTTCATTTCAACTGTCACTGTTTACAGTGTCAAAGATTGCCCTTGGCCCAAATGTGGTCAGTATTAAGGGGACGTTTCCTCACTTCTAGTCTATAAGACACAGCACTGCTCCCTGAAATAAGCCTCGGAGAGGGGAACCTGAAGCCACCAGCCGAGGGATAGTCAGAAGAGAGCGCAAAGGCGCCCAGCAAACCGGCCTGGACCCTGACTTACCATGACCACAGAGGGGTGGGCCGAGGTCGCGGGGAGGAGCTCCCCGTCCAGGTCCTCCGTCCCCTCCGCCAGCCCCTCCACCTCGGTCACCGTCAGCAGCATGGTGGCGTGCTTGGCTTTCATGGTCAGCATCTTGCACTTGGAGTTCAAAGAGGCGATCTGCTCCTGGTAGCCCTTGATTTTCTGAGCCAGCTCCTGAGGAAACATTGCCCCCACTCCCTGTGTCAGAGCAGCATCAGAAGGAAACAGAACTAGTAGCGTTCATCTTCCTCCAGAGCTGGCCAATGAAATCACAGAGCTGTGCCAGCGGGGAGGCAGGATGTGGACTGTGCGAGCGCCGAGCCTGCCGTGCGCCCCGAGCCAGACCACAGCGCGGCGGGGCCGGAAGAGGTGCTGCGAGCCGGCGGGGCGGAGAGCGGCGCGCCGCGCGCCGGGGCTGCTAATCCTGGGAGACGCTCCGTACGAACCGGGGATTTATGCAACATTAAGGACCGGCAACTTTCTTTAAAACGCCCAAGGAATCTGAGATTGCCAGATGGTTCATGCCATGGAAATTAGGTCATGTGATGACTAAAACTACAAAAAATGCAACTCTCAGCTCTTACCATCCTGAATATGTCAAATAGAGCAGCCATTTGTGACGGGCCTGTCACAAAGTAAGCAGCATGTGAATTCCTGTGACCCTGAGGAATTGCTTTTTTTGTAGATAAGCTAAAGATTGCTTCTGAAACCCTTATTTTTTATGCAGGTTACTTCCAAAGTAAAATTTTGTACATTCATGTTCCCTCATGTATCCCATCATGCCTCAAATGTTTCTGATGCTTCCCACCAGAGCTTTGAACTGGGAGTTCAGTTCAGTTTTCACAGCTTTTAAATTCATTTGTTGTTGAAAATATGTTTTGAGAGAGAGTGGTTTTAAAACTTTTGCAAAGAGCTAATTGAAAATATATTCTGAACAGTACATAGCCCTTACAAATCGAAAATATTTAAATTCTAAAATAATAATCTAAAGTGGTAATTCTGAAATGTTAAGTTTATACTTTACTTGAAAAATGTATACATAAGTTAAAAAGTGAAAATGTAAATATTCTTTAATTCATGTAAACAAAAACATTAATTCTAAAAATACAAATGTATTTTAGAATTATCAATCTCCAACAAAGTACTTGGTGGGATATTCCAATGGGACCGTAATACATTTACAGACCTCTATTCTTCGTTATACATTCAAAATGCTTTTTGTCCAGTAAATCATTTTTTACTACTTCAGAATCATTTTGGGGTACTTGATTGCCAAAAATATAAAATTCATATCATTTGGTCTGTTTTAAGGGCTTCCCCATAACTAGACTGACCTCATTATGTCTTTTTTGCACTGATCCTCTATATAAGAGCCCCTCACTGCTGCACACCACGTTTGTTCCCATTCTCTCCTCCATGCCTTTCTTCACACATTTACATTTATAGTGCCTCCTACCCACTCCTGCTACCATTCCAAAATTTCAAAATCTCTGTCTCCAAAAAGGCCTCCTAGAGTCTCCTTTTATCTACTTCTCACCACTGTAACCCATAATTACATTGCTGGTAATTCACTCCACCCCTAAAGAAGGCTTTTAAAACTATATATTAATGACAAGGTTTGTCTATTTCAGCCTGCACACAGTAGGTGCTCAACACATCCAGCTGAATAAAGTCTAATTCATGATAGATAAAGCAGGTATCTGAATCATGAAGCAACCAGGGGAAAAAAAAAATCCTTAATCTCAGTGGATTAGACCAATCTGGTGTACAGAGAAGTTACCAGCTTCCATTTCAAACTCACAATGTTCTAAAACAGCTCCCTGAATGTTCTGCAGTTAAGTGCTAAGGGAATTAGGGGTCCTAGGACTGTTAGTTTTCATCCTGTTAGAGTCAAGCCTCTCTATTCATGCTCCTTCGCCCAAAAAGCTGTCATTTAGTGTTTGTACAAAACACATTTTGTGATAGTCTTTAAAATGATAGTGTGTATACACACACAAACTAGAGCTTTGAACTTGACATTCAAACTAGAGCTTTGAACTTGGAAGTTCAGAAACAAACAAAATGACAAGATAACAAAGTGGTATCGATGTGTGCATAGGTGTATGTGTATATGTACACACACACACACACACACGCAAACACACCATGTTATTATTGCTGTCATTTTGCTTCTCCCCTTCCAATCAAAACTGACTGGGTGGAAAGGAAAACAGTCCAGCAGAACTCAGCAGGCAGCCTACCTTCTTAACTTCTAGTAGAGAAGTACAGGATTTTTTAAAGCAAGAATTTAAAAAGTAGAAATTATCACCTTGTTACCTTTCAGGGTTGTAGATACTTAATTAAACCTAATAGGGTTTTTAAAACAGTGATCAACGGCTGTTTACCACATCTGGTCTAGTACCTAACAGATGCGTATTCTGTAATAATTAGCTAACAGGCACGGAGGGAAGACGTCTACCAGTGAGCTGGACTCCTTGAATTCTATATGTTTTCATTGGAAAAGTTGCCAAGCCTTCTGACGATGGTGAGATCTGAGGAATCTGTGTGGAGCAGAGTTAGTCCCAGTCCTTCCACCTCCATGCCAAGGGGACGGGGACGGCCATGGCCCCTCCTGCCGCACCCCACACAGCACACTCATCACTAACGGCTGTTTCCTAAATCAAATTTTCAACTTATTGTGTGTAAGACTCACTTGGGTTGTTTGTTATAAATGCAATTCCGGTCTCAGCTTCAAAAGATTTTGACTTCTGAGACTTATAAGAATCTGCATTTTACGGTTATTTCATGTGAATCTCTAGGAAAAACAACTCTCTAGAACTTTCTTTGGTAAGAATAAACCTGCCTATATCCCAGTAACTCTGTGGGTTGGTGGTTAAATCTGCCAAATTAAAATGGGGCACTCAAGGGTTAGTGTGTTCCCCATTCTCAGGAAGCATGTGTATTTTTTACTTTCTACTGATCATTTCTGACAGTGATTACACGGGATGAGCATCCAGGTGGGAATTTCAGGTCCAGCGGCCGCTCTGAGGAAAGCTGTCTGCTGGGGGACAAAGGGCTCTCAGTATTCTCTCCTATGATTTACAAGTGACAGGATAAAATTTTCCTAATTAAATGAACCATCTGAAATATTATAGGAAAACAATGTGAATTCCTTAGAACGGAATAAATTATCAGTTATTGCTATTAGTTAAGGGGATCCATATGGAAACTAGACTCACTCCAAGATTGAAATTCCATTAGAAGCAGATTGAAAATACAGGGAAAAGCATTCCTCCAAAATTTGATGTTATAAATCAGGCTTTCCCCACACAGCGCTTTCCTTCCTGTGTTTGTTTTACACACACAATGAGCCTCACACAGGACTATGTCATGGTAAATATGAAAATGCAATCTAAACCATGTGACAAAACTAACAAATGCCTACATTAATGTTGGGAACTGGGAGGAGAAACTGTGACAAGATGAACATATCACTGAACAGGAGCCAGGGGACAGTCCAGGGCTGACTGTGCTGAGAGCTGGCTCTGTGACGACCTTGGGCAAGTCACTCATTTTCCCAGACCATCATTCTTCTCTTTTATGCAATGAGGTAGCCCCAACAGTTTCTGCTGCCCTGGAAAAATTATGGAATTTGGAGCCAAAGTTACTAAAATAGAACCTGATTTCTATCAGTTACTAAATTTGGAAGCTCAGGAAGTCATTTAAAAAAAAATCAGTTTCTGTTTTCTTATCAGTAAAATGGAGACAATAAAAAAAGTCCTTACTCACAGGGTTGTTATAAAAGATAATGTAAAACTTTGCAAATTGTTTTTAAAAACATAAAACAAAAAACTGTAATAATAATAGTTAATTGTTATTCCAGACAAGATTTTTAAAAAGTTTTTCTGTACTGTGATAGAAATGTTGTTACAATGAAATTCTGGATCTTACAAAATGGTATTAAAAATCATCTCAATAGCCAGGGGGAGGGTACAGCTCAGTGGCAAAGGGTGTGCTTAGCATGCACAAGGTCCTGGGTTCAATCCCCAGTACCTCTATTAAAAAAATAATAATAATAACAAATAAATAATCTTAATTATCTCCTTCCCAAAAAATAGTTTCAAAATAAATTTTTAGTATATAATCTAATGTGTGACTTATATGAACAGTGTTTCAAATATTTGCAAAACATATTTTCATTTAACCAATGGCATAAGAGAAATGAGTAGTTAACATGTATGATATCTACAGAGTAGGAGTAAATGCAGATGGGATATTTATTTACATTGTTTTGTAAATCATATATAAATATGGGATCGATGCATTGGATGTGACAAGAAATTAAAGAACTGCATTTGGAAAGGGGAGCAGTGAGACTTTTCCAACCTTAAAAAGCAACAATTGAATCTTCGGAGAAACTTACTATGGTATTTGGTTTGGAAAAATTGTTCTGACAAAAAGTTAAAACAGATCAGTTGGAAGGATAAACTAAACATCTGTCCTTGGCACAAAGAAAGAAAACGCATCCTCTACCCTGGTCACATTCCAAAATTCATGATGCTGTGAGCCAGCCCCTAAAGGAAAGAGTAAATGTGATCTATACAAGAATTGACAGGTCAGGAAAGGAAATTCACTCACTCCTAAGTGTCGAGGGGCTGGAACACTCAAGGTCTATGATCTCTGAGACCAGATCTGCACAGGGGGCGTCCGAGTCCTAAGGTCACAAAGATGCCAAAGGTACAAGGAAGGAGGCACTTTTGAAAATGGGAAAGATGCTAACAGGCATACTGGGAATCAGCAAAATAAACAACATGGACCATTATCTGATTTTGGTATAAAAAAGAACAAAAAACAAAAAACAGCTGATATGACCTACATGTGAAAGAGCAAATGGTTTTCTTTGAAACATGAAACATCTCTTCTTTTTAAAGAGGGCTATCAAAGCAGCAAGACCTGGAGCACTGCTATTCCTTGCAGTCTATAAATCCAGGGGGTAAAGTGTGTTTTGGTGTCTGAACTGTGAGAATGCTGCAGGAGGCAGTTGGTGGGTTGTGGCGGAGATATGTCATGAGCGTCATGTGAGGAGGTTTTGGAATCAAGGGGAAGACTCGTGCTATGTACTGGGTCTTGGAAAGAAAGGATCAGCAAAAATAACCTTCAAAATGCAAAGAGGGCTAAAGAAGCTACCCAAGAACCCAACGCATTACGCCAACAGGGAAAACCCTTCTCTCTCATTCACTAAAAACGAATCACATATTCTCATCAAACCAGTGTCCTGCCCCCGAACTTCGCTTGTCTTACCTCATGCCGAGAAATCTGGGCTTGCAGCTCCTGGATGTTGCTGGTGGCCACAGGCTTATCCTCAATTTCCCTGTGAGCTCCTTCTATGAGCTCCTGGAGGTGCTGCATTTCTTGCTCATATTGTTCATACTGCACCACGGCCTCCTTTGGGAAAAAAAAAATGTGTGAGTACCTTGCTGTATCAGTAACTGTGTGAGTGATTCTGCGCTGCAGTCTGTCAAACGATCGGGCTCATTCCCATTTACCTCTGCCTCAAGGGAACTGAGAAAGGATGGGGAAAATTCCCAGATGGTTCAAATCCCCAGCTTTACTCAGATCTGTCAGAGCCTTCTCTCTAAAACATTTTGCCGAGACCATTGATGGACTCAAAACCGTTAAGTGCCTAGATCCTCTCTCTTCTCCCTATTGTCCTAAAGAATGCAATGTCATGAACGAGGCAGGACGTGGTAGGAAGTGGTAGGAAAAACAGGATGACTTCATTTTTCC
The DNA here is from genome assembly GCF_036321535.1 of Camelus dromedarius. Classification (NCBI taxonomy): domain Eukaryota; kingdom Metazoa; phylum Chordata; class Mammalia; order Artiodactyla; family Camelidae; genus Camelus; species Camelus dromedarius. Next base: position 12,758,044 of record NC_087441.1, on the reverse strand, counting down.
ATCAAAGAAATACTGAATGTATATGTAAGGCACTCGGCTAAGTGCTGGAGTAGGAGATATAAAAATGAGTTAAGCATGACTTCGCCCTTCGGGAATTTACTGTCTAACAAATTACAAGATGATACAAGTAGAGTTGACCAAGTAGACCATTACTGATTTAAAAAAAAAAAATCTTTTTTTTAACAGAGGTACTGGGGATTGAACCCAGGACCCCGTGCATGCTAAGCACGTGCTCTACCACTGAGCTCTACTGTTCCTCCTATTAGTGATTTAATAAGAGGACGTGTATACAATTTTTGGATAAAGTAGGTGAAATATTAGTTGGAAGAAGATGTGAGATAAAGAGTGTCATTTCTTCCTAGTAAATAATTTTTCTATTTTTGGGTACGGAGACTAAGAGTTATAGTCAGGTGTACTTCTCAAGCAATAAAATGCATTTATTGCGTCAATAAGCTGAAATGAGAAAAAAAATTCTGTAATAAACACTAGCAGTAAGTCAGACTACAAGGTCCTAGATGATTTCCACATGAATAATAAAAAATAAAAATATATGATTGAGTATAAAATCATACGCAGTTACTTATTTTAAAAAAAATTACTAAAAGACAGGTTTCACCAAAGGATATTTCCTATAGAGCTTTCCCCAGGTTTTTGTGGGTGATCCAAATGATAGCATTTCATCTCCTTATTTTATATAACCACAACAATCTGTCATACTTAACACTCTGGATATGTTTTGATGGCTAAGCCCACACAACGCTAAGAAAAGAAGCTCGTGACTCATTTGCCGTTGCTCTGCTGGCATGGGGACCGCCTGCAGATGCGGGCTGGTCCAGCTGCACCTGCCTGCATGATGTTGCACTGCTGGATCGCCGTGTGCTGGAGCCGACTGGCCTCCTCCTGCAGGTGCAGAGCCGCGTGGCAGAGCGGCAAGCTGGTGACCACATCCTCGGGGATCCGGAGCGCGCTCTGGCAGGTCTGCACTGCGTGGACTTTTGGCTTGAGTGACTCCATCTCAGACAACAAATGCTGAAAGTGCATGTTCATATTTCACAATTTACATTTTCAACTTTTATATTTTATTATAAACTTGTTATAAAATTATTTATATATAAAATATACCTCTTTTATACTGAAATTTTATATTTTAAAATATTTTGAAATTTTTAATCTTAAGAGTTTATTTCATAAGCAAGAGACATTTATTAAATTAAAGCTCTGTCACAAGTTATAAAAATTTCCAAGGAATATGTTTTTTCAAATAATGCATACAGTATTATGCTGGACAGCAGAAATTAACACAACATCGTAGGCTGACTATACTTCAATAAAAAAACAATACAAACAAAAGAGTGCATACAGTGCTAACTAAGACTATAACTGAGTTTAGAAATCATTTTTCCTATCTTTTAAAAAAAAAAATAGAGTCCCCCCACTCATTTCCCCTGAATTATTTTTGCTTACCTGTCGATGAGAGAGTTGCTCCTTGAGACTAAGACGTCCAACTTCTGGAGAAGTCAGGGTTGTCTGGGCTTGCTCCAAAGCAACTTGTAAGTTTCTGAGCTCTGTTTCAAATTTTTTCATGTCCTGTAGGGTAAAAGCAACATGAATGTCAATACATAAGCACTTGAAGTCCAAAGTCACAGATGGAGATTAACATCACAGTCAAAAAAGCTCATCAAAGGTGAGAACTTTATCTCCACTATAACACCATCATTGTTTTTTAATGATAGACTTTTCAATTTAAATTCCTTTTTTTTCCTTTTCTTTTTTTTTTTTTTTTTTTTTACCTTGGCAGCATCGTGGAGATTCTGCAAACGAATTTTGATCATCTGCCGCAGCTCCTCAGTCTCCCGTCCCAACTCTGCCACTTGCTGAGACATTTTTCCTGTATGGTACACACTATCGAGGGACTGTAATTTCTCAGTCATGGCTTCCAGATCGTTGTCAATCTCCTCAGATTCTTCCAGCATGGTCTAGAGTGAATTATGGACATTCATAACATTGACGGGCGGCAGAGAGGTAGAGGTAATCAACACGGCGTCGTGTAAAGACCATCACACCGGGAAGGGAGGAAGCAGATGCGATGCACAATTCCCACGCGCACTGTGAAGGTCCTCTGTGTCTGACGGGGTTTACCCGTCAAGACCCTCTCCCCACTTACTGTTGCCCCTTTTTCACAGGAAAAGAAATCAAAGTTCAGGAACTGTAAACAATTGTTGAGGCCACATGTGTTGGCTAGTGTGCTGTCTGCCACCCCCAGCTGCTCCCTGGTGGGGTCAGGGCACGGGTACTCCAGCAGAGGCGATGCTCTGACACACTGGGTATCTTCATAGGTCACTGGGCCCACCTCTTCTCATAGTCAAACCAGAGAGATGCTTTTCAGCTCTCATATTCTACACCTAAGATCTAAGCATGTATCGATCTAAGAAATAAAAGTAAGGCAAGAACATTACAAAAATCTGCTTTAAGTGAGACAAAGGGGTGGAAACTAGTTGGCATAAAGCACAGCGCCTGTCATTCAGGAGAGTGTTGTCTACTGGGACTAATGATAACATAAGTGGAATAGGAAGCATACAGCAGGCACTCTGTGAGCACATGAAAGGGAGGAAAGGGTTAAGGATAACAGAAGTGAGATCTGCTGCCACTTGCAGGAAGGTTGGGAGAAGGCTTCCTGGAAAAGCCATTGCCATTTTGGAGCTGAGTCAGAAGAATGTGTGTATTTAAGCAGATGGGGAGGAAGACACGTGACATTTTATGCCAAGGGAACAGCATAAGCAAAGGCACAGAGGTGAATGAGCACAAAGTGTGCAGTTACTGGGGTGTGTGATGTGCCAAGTGAAGAAATGGGAGATGGGATGTTACTCTTAGGTGATAAATCCTTATTTTTAAAGATAAAGTACATTTAATTTCTCACAATAAATATTATATATATTATACAGCATATTATATATATATATATAAAATGAAGGTTGGAAAATATTGAAAATATAAAGAAGATAAAATATTCTATAATCCATCTCTCAGAGATAACTTTAAAGAGATAACTGCTGTTAAGTCGGGTATAATTTTAGGTAACTGAGATCACACCATACCTATAATTTTCCATGTGTCTTATTCACTTGACATTAGAGCACATATATTTTCTTCTTGTGAATTGTTTTTGAATGAGATCAGGTAGTTTTAATTAATTCCTAAGGCAGACATGGGAAAACTCCCTGAAAAGTGTGTACAGGCTGAGTTCTCTCCTGAGCATCAGTGTGAGGTCACCACCAATATCTGCCATCTGTCCTCCCATGTCCCTCCATGCACTCAACCCACCCAACTGCCCAAGTCAAAGAAACCTGGGAACTGTGTTTGGCTCCTTCCTCTCTTTCACCCACATCCAACAGTCTCCGAGTCAGGAATTCTTGCTCAGTAATACTCCTTGATTTTTGTCTTCTCAGCCTCCAAAGAGAAGCCTTGACGTGGTCTGCTAGGGTACTGAAACCACCTCCCGTGTTGTCTTCCCTTCACAGGTCTGTTTTCCACAGGCTTCTAAGTCATCTTTCTTAAAACATGAGTCTGAACTTGCCACTGCCTGCAGAATCTGTCAAAGGCTTAGAGTGACTTTAGGAGAAAGTCCAAATTCCTAACAGGCTGTCATAATCTTTTCCTTCTCTCTCTTTCTTCTCTCTTATGCCTCTTTCCGGCTCCCCTGAGACCTCCTCCCCAGATCGCACCCTCCAGTGCGCCGGGCAGATCACTCACTCTTACTGCTGGGATTTCAATATGCGTTTTTGTCAAAAACATTCTACAACACGCAGGCTGTGTGCATCTTTTAGGATTCAGCCCAGAATCACGTTTTCCTAAGAAGGCTTCCTTAATCTTTTCCAACCCTGGGCAGTCTGGTTAGGCATCGTCCTGGGAGCCCCCTCTGCATCCTGGCCCCTGCCTTTATCACACTGCATTGTGCTGTCTAGATCTGCCTCTCTGTCTCCTGCCCCTCTTTAATTACGAACACCCTTGGGGAAGGACAAGGAGTTTTCTTTGTATTACAAATGTCTAACAAAATTCCTAGCTTTGGAAAGCACTCTATGAATGTTTATGGAATGAATAAATGAATGAAAGCAGGAGCTAGTTAAAAAAATTTTTTTTAAAACCCTCATGGTCATTTTAAAGACTGCATCATATCTTCTTAAATCCAAAAATTTACTCAGAAAACTTGCTTGACATTTAAGTTTTCTTTAAAATTCCAGTAGAGTTACCAGTACTCATAAAATACTTTCTACATTTTGGATTACAGAGTAGTAACATTTTGATGATCATGATCCATTTTGTCAATTGTTTTTCAGAGAGGTTTTACCCAGTTACCGGCAGTGTTTGAGAGCTCTTACCTCCCTAAATATGACCTTTTAAAAAACAGTGTTAACTTGACAGTTAAAATGCTCCCTCTCTTTTAAACTTGCATTTCCAGATTTCTAATGAATATTTTTTCATGATTTGCAACCACTTGTAACTTAAGTCTTGTCTGTTCATGTGTAAGCATATCCTTGGGCAAAACAACTCTCTAGTTACTTAAGAAATATTTCTTGAGAGGAGCACGCAAGATTGATTAGAGAAGAAAGATAACTACAGGGAAACCAATTAGGAGCCTGCTAAAGCATTCCCAGAAGGAGAAAATGAGACTTTGATCTAGAACCCTCTCAACTGGAATGGAAAAGGGGATGGATTTAATGGATTTAAAAGACACAAGTATTCATAAGTTAGAATAAAAGAAAGAGAAACTCTAAAATGCTTGAGGATACCCATGTAACTTAAATAAAAATCATTTTGTATTTGGTTGCAAAATAACTGGGCTATTACTGGTATCTAATTCAAGCCTAAATTATAAAAGGATGAAATAATTTCCTGGATGATACAACCAAGAGAAAACTTCAAAGGAAATGAAGTCAGGCAGCTCCCACGTGGTATGCATGCATCACTGGCTCCGAGCTGAGCCCTGCTTCCTGTGGAAGGTCAGACCACTGCAACCAGGCAGAAGGGCTGGAAGGAGGAGGCATGCGATTGAGGCTCTGGCTGAGCACTCAAGTATCAGGTAGTGTGCTTGATGTTTACACATGTGTTAAACCATTTGATCCTCATAATAATTCTGTGATGTAAATATCATCTCCGTCTCCATCTTATTGATGAGAAGACTGAATTCAGAGAGGCAAAGTCATTTACTGCAAACTTGGTTTTCCCAATAGTCTGAGTCTAAATCCTATAATCTTTCCACAGGTCCCTACATCTCTTCATGGGGAAAAATTTCCCACCATATACTTGTGTGTAACTCTTTCAAAGAAGCTGCAAAAAAAGAGTCCTATCTGGATGACTATTTTTAGATTCATGGAATGGAAAGTCTAGGCGAGATAGAGAATTTTTATTTATACAGTCTTAGGAAATCTCGTGGATAGCTACTTTCTTTCAAATCACTGGACAAATTGCTAAGGCCACCTCAGCTTTCTTTTTCCCTGGCACCTACATTAATTTTACATTATGGCCCTCTAAATTTTCTTTCAGTCTAGACAGTTAAATCAAATTATTCTCTTAGTTACTCTTTGAAACTTCTTTTTCCCAAAGTTACCTGATGTAAAATGTATTGCTCCCGAAGTTGGCTCGCTGAATTCCATGCAATCTTTCCATGTACCAAGACTTTAGCTTTCTCAATCCACTTCAGAATTAACTCAAGGATTTCATTGTATTCTTCTAAATGGGATGCTGCCTGAAAAATCATTAGCATTCAGATAACAAATGTAAACTCTCTTTCTTGAGCTAGAACTCAGACTTCAACCTCTCTTTGGATACAGTAATCCTAGAAGTTGATCATTATAATGTCAGTGATATTTAAAGGTACCATGAAAAATAAGTTCCTTATTGAAAAATCTATCAAGGGCTTTCCTGTGACTTTAGGATAAAATTCAAGTTCTCAATATGCTTGAATAATCTGTCTTTCAAAAGAATTCTCCATTTCTGTCTCTTATTCCTCTACCCAGCTCTCCTCCATTTGTCCTTCCACGCTCTGTCTTCACTGAGTAACGAGGTGGGAGGTGGGAATTACAGGTTTCAACATCATAATTTATTGGTTGCAAATCCTGATTTAACTCATCTCCAATTGCAGAAAAAAAAAACAATCAATTTGCAAAAGTTCACTCTATCCTTAACAATTATGATGATGTATGACCAGAACCTATTAAATAAAGGCAAAAATAAATAAATAAATAATATAAAGCTTTATACATGTCTATAAAACTTGAAGACCTGAATTTGCCCCCAAAGTGGTTTTAGAAAACATGTTAATGGATGGGTATTCATTTTACAAAATGCTTCTCCAGTTCACAAAATATTCACCTCAAAAGTCCATTTACATGACCACCTCTGTCAATTAATTTACAATATGGTCTGATACAAAATAAAAGCAGCTTTACACGGAATCTTAGGAATCCAGGCATGGTATGAAATAAGCTACACTTAAATTGCTCTCATTATTGTCAATATTGTCTTTTTACTTATTTTTAAAAGAGAAGGCTAGAAAACTGAATTTCTGCCTTAGAGAATTTTGATGCCTGGCCTGGGAAACATACCTGGCTGAGCTTGGAGAGCCGGTTCTCAGCCTGCCTGATGGTCTGCTGGTGAAGTTCAGTCAGTTTTCCTATCTTCTTGGCCAGTGGTTTACCTAGTTGGCCATTCTGTTCCGAGAATTTCTGTACTGCTTCATTGAGTTCCATTAATTTCAAGTTACAGCATTCTAACTCCTCTCCCAGAGCCTAAATGGTCATCAAAATGAATGAACATTAGACTACAGAAAATGTTTCTCCAGACTTTCCAAGATCAAAAGAATATATTTTAAATAATTTTTGTAAAAGTCAAATATAATAAACAATAATTCTACTACTATGATCAACTCCCTTCTGTTTCTTCCGTTGGAAAGGCAGAACAGGATGTTTTGTAACCCTGGTGTTTATTTCCTATGAGGCTGAGAGAGCTAACATTTTCCTCCTGTCCCACCCAAAAAGGATTAGTCACTTGACTCACTGACACAGTGAGAACACAAATTGAACTACCAAGAACGTCCTTCATTTTGAAAAGTATACACTTGTATTCCTAAACCATCATTTAGTCCTTTGACACTCTTCTCTCTTACCCACACATGCATGTCTATTTATTAATACAGTTTAATCTTGATAATAAAGTATACAATGTGGAGGGGGAGGGTATAGCTTAGTGGTAGAGTATGTGTTTAGCATGCATGAGGGTCTGGGTTCAATTCCCAGTACCGCCATTAAAATACACATATATACACAACAAATAAAAAGATAAACCTAATTACCTCTCTAAAACACACTGCCCCCCCCAAAAAAAGACAATTACAAAATGTAAGTGGATTTATACTATTGTATTTATAAAATTTCTTTACTGCCTGTCTTTACTGTCTGGGTTTAATGAAGCCTGCTAATCAAGAAAGCTTCTTTTCCCTATATCCTCAAATAAACTAATGCACCCAAAATATTTAATTCATTCAGTAGCACCCCTTATATTTCCACTTCTCCTTCCTTACCTTTTGGTCAGTTTTAGCTTGAACTAAATTATCTGTCTTTGCTCTCAGCTTGGTTAGAATAGTTGTGAGATCTTTGGCTATCTTCTGAATTTGCCGGCTGAATTCCTGACTCATGGCCTTGCTTTGTTCAACTTCTTTTACTTTGTCCTGGATCTGAATAATGAGTGAGAACAGCAAAACCAACCGTGGTTAAAAACGGATAACTAAAGCTGAAAACCTCCACCTGCAGGTGTTGCCAAGAGACACTTTAGGTCATCCATCCTGCTTTGGCATCGGCCAGCCACATGCAGCAAGGTTTTCCCTGCAGCCTTACCTGCCACATTTTGACATATTCACTGCACTCTTTCTGCTGCTATTTCACCAAAGGGACAAGCAATGCATGTAAGTGATTCACTCGTCAAATGTGAACAGATAGACAGCAGTGTAGATAACTGAGTTTGAATTCTGTCTTCTCCATTTACTAACTTTGTGACCTTAAGCACACAGGCTCTTCTAAGCCTTTTTCTTCATAAAATGGAAAGCTCTTCTAGATGCCTGGGGGCACACAAATTTGTTTCCATGCATCTTTTCCTAAGTGCTGTTTAATGATCCGTTAATTCTTTTTCTAATTTCCAGTTACCTCCTTATAGTATGACAAAAAAGCTTTAAGCACATCCAACAGAAAAGAAGGTGAAAAAGACAGTTAACATTTACAAATTTCTAATGGTTTTGGTTTGGTGATAATAACATTCACATTTTGCTTACAATAAAAGGTTGAAGAGAAGATGGTAAATAAATGTTTCTTTATATAAATGAAAGATTTTAAAAAATCTCTTTAAGTCGTGGGGATGTAATTACAGCATGGTGATTATAGTTAATAATCCTGTTAAATGCATACTTGAAAGTTGTTAAGAGAGTGGTTCTTAAGTATTCACCACAAGAAAAAACTTTTTTTGGTAACTATGTATGATGTTGAATGTTAACTAGATTTATTGTGGTGATCATTTTGTAATATACAAATACCAAATCAAATCTCTTTAGTAGCAAGGAAATACACCATTAAAAGAGTAGTTTTTTAAACTTCATTATTCTGAGTTGAGTGCTAACATAAATGGAATGTACGTGAGTAACTCTATCATAGGGAAATTTATCCAGAGAAAAAGAAAACTGAAATTTGAACTTTTTTTAAGATCTGAACTTGCCAAGTCATCCTTCCCAATAGACCTTCCAACGTCTAAGAAGGAAAACCAAAAAGAAGATTAAATACTTAAAATAGAAAAGAGCATTTTAGTTTAGGTCAAAATTATGATGCAGTAGAGTTAATTTTGATGAAATTTTGTAAACACTTTGCTTTATACATCGGACAGTCTGAAAGGTACAGCACACTTACAGGAATTTTATAGTTTCTACAATGCAATACTCCTTTCCTTTTCACGTAGCAGTTTAGAATTATGCTATTTGTCTTCCATAGACCAGTTTTAACTAAACTGCTTTAGCATTATGCCACCAAGAAGGTCCTAGGATCAATTCTGTTTTCATACAGAAGCTACTGTCAGTACATAAAAGTGTGTCCTCTTTATGAGACTGAAGATAGAAATCTCCCTCTGGTCTCTGTACTATAAATGACTATGTATCACTTTGTTTAAAAAAAAAAAAGATTTGTTTTAAAGTTACTCATACACGTATATTATGTTTCATTCCCTTCTTTGGTTGTTTGGAAGTTAGAGTTAAACTGGGCTTCCTCTAGACAGAATACAGGACCTGACCCCGTGCACTTTGGGTAGCAACCTCCTTCCTGGTTTTACCTTATTTTTTTAACTCTAACTTTCCCTTTCCTCAAATATCTTCACCTTCTTTATCTTGTTGAACTGTCAACTAAAATAACAAATAGGAGAGTGCCTGGCAGACTCTGGGTATTCAATAACTATTTGTTGAATACATGAAATACATCTTTTTTTTTGCTTCTTTGAGTAATTTTTTTTTTTTTAGAAAAAGGTGAGGGGAAGCAAATAAATTATCTTTACTGTTTGACACTATTGTTCATGTCTAATATCATCTCATATGTTTCTTGCCTATGAATAAGACCTTTAACTTAATATTATTGATCTTTTAACTGTTTCTATGAAGACATGATTGTGAAAATTAAGAACTCTATATAAGGGTACTGAGCCAATAAAAGAATGGAAAGGCATTCTTTTTATTTTTTAGTTCTAATAAGTTGTACTTTTATTTTTATTTTTATTTTTGTTTTTTGATTTACAATGCTGTATTCATTACTGGTGTATAGCATTGTGATTCTGTTACACATACACACACACACACATATATATATTCTTTATCACATTCTTTTTCATTACAGGTTACTAGAAGCCACTGAATATAGTCCCCTATGCAAACAGTAGGACCTTGTTGTTTATCTATTCTGTATATGGTGGTTTGTATCTGGAAAGGCTCTCTTTCTTGACCATTGGTTTACCTGATCATGGATAGTTTCTAGGTCCAAGGCCACTTCAGCTAGCTGAAGGGAGAGTTCAGATGGTAATATAGTATAAAGATCAAGGTATTTATTCTTCTGTTCTTCAGCCATTTCCTCAATGTTCTGTCGGTGATTTGTGGCTTCTGTCAGGAGAATCTGAAGAAAAGATCAACATAAATTTCTGGGAGCCTGATAAGGAAATTGATTTTTATGGGTACAGAGACAAGACTATGCATTGCTCATAAAAATGTGATTAAGTATGGAATTAGAGAAACACATTGACAAAAAAACCAAACTTTTCTTTGGTCTGTGAATAAGAAGCATGTCTACTTTATACAGAACAAAAGAAAGTCCCATGAAATAATACTAAAAGCCTTTTACATTACACATTTCTGAAAATTTTAAATTCAGTGCTCCATTGAATATAAACAAACATAAATTTAAAATCAGGACAGTTTTTTAAAATGATGGGTATAGGAAATGAGTTTTGTACCTTAAGTTCTTCAAGTTGAGCATCTACTTCTAGTGTCGGATTCCCCAAATACTCCTTCGTTTCCTGAACCCAGGCTTTGACGGAATTGATGTGGGTCTCCACCACTTGTCGCTCCTTCAGCTCCTGCTTTGCCACCTGTCCGTTCTTCTTCACTTTCTCCTGCATGCTTCAGAAACATTAAAGGGAGAAAGCAGACAAGGACTTGCGATGAAAGGAACCCCCAAGACATGGCGTCATATTGTCCAAAACAGACATTACAAAAGTGAAGCCTCCTATCTTTTTTCCAAATAAAGACACTTCCCCAAAACTGGCAGCTAATTTTCAGTGACGTTTACATTTACCTCCGGTTTAACAGAAGAATGACATTATGTGAAGTGAATGATCTACCCCCTGGAAAACTGAGAGTGGACATCCCCCTGTGCCACGATATTGCAATTCATTTTCTTATCTAAGGTAACCTGGAGATGGTTTGGTTTCTATTTCCCCTTTGGAAATTTACTCCAAGGGTACAGAATCATCAGAATTTAAAAGTGACGTGTAATTGGAATATCTGTGGCTATTAGAAACCAATCTTTACGTTAAAAAAAAAATCTAGCGTTGGGAATTTTACAATTAATAATGTTGAACATCCAAATTATGTCTTTATTTGAATTAACATAAATTTGATTAGAAAGTTTAAATAAGTGGAGTCAGATTATCCTGAATTCCTCTATTAAGTGAAAGAGGTGAATATAAGCTATGTGCGAGTAATATTAGTTAATACGGGAGTTAAATTATATACTGACATTTCCTTTCTGGCCTAGTAAGTGAAGCAGGCTGGTTATACATCACGAAGGTTTACTTTCTCTTTCTGCTAAGTTCACTACCAGTAAATGGCTGGTGTTATTTACCTGGACTTGTATCATCCTTGCTCTAATCACTCTGGCATCCAACTGAGCCAGTGAGTTGTCCAGCTTTATCAAAACGAAGTTCTCAATAGCTCCCAACTGCTTACCTTTCAAGCTTTATTTCTCACAAATCGTCCCATCACTCAACAGTTCCCGGAAAGTGACATGCTTACTTCCAAACTTTCTTACTTGCCGTTGCCCTGCTTACAGAACCCTCCCCTCCGCCTCACTGCCTGGCTTAGGCCTGCCTAGTCTTCTGCTTAAAAACCCCTCCTGAAGGGAAGCGGTCCCTGACTCCTCTCCTGGGTGAGTCCCTCAGCGCCCTTCCCACGCTCCTAGACCGTGCCTTTAGCCCACCTCCGCTGCTCCCTGTAAACCCTCGAAGGCAGAGATCGAATCTGGCTCATCACTGCATTTCTAAACACGACTAGGCATGTACCAGCTAGCAAGGCTGATAGGAACAGTCCCCAGATTTTTAAGGTCACATGATGGTGCACCCCTAAACTCTTCAGACCACACTTGTCCCTTTGGGGCATGGCCAAGGTTAGAAACAGAGAAAGAGAGCAGGTGTGTAATTACTTCAGGCACCGCTCCTGCAGGACAGCGACTCCCCGCACGGCGGCCGGCTCGGCTCCCGGGGTGGGCGTGGCCCCATCGCGGAGCATGCTCAGTGCCTGCCGCCGCAGCATCCCCAAGGCCGACTGCTGCTGCTCCAGCTCCAGAGCCAGTGCGTCGTGATGTTCAAGGAGTGTTAAGAGTTCCGCTTTTGAGGCTTTCTCTGCTGAACTTCCCGGCAATTTTTCTTGCAGCTGATCAATCATTTCAGTGGCTTTTTTAACCTAATGACAAAGTTCAAAAGCAAATAAACTGAAAAAAAAAAAAGGCAATTCCAAAAAAGGCCACATTTGGCACTGATGCATCGAAGCACGTTAAAGATGATGTAAACTCTAAACCTCAGGAAACTAAAACGTGAACAATCTCCTTAACATGGAGGGAAAGACCACCTCTGTTATCCCTGGCTTTAAGGTTTAGTCTCAAAATGATATCAGGGCCATCAGAGGCTGTGTAACATGGAAGAAGTTTCTTTTAAATTCTTTTAGCTAAAGAGAGAAAAATTCTTTTCAATAATTATGTTAAGATGAACGTGCCTTTGAGTCATAAAGACGATGTGGCTTAAAACATTGAACCCTACTCAAAAGACAGGAGATATTAAACATAGGATTTGGGAAATGAGTTAAATTCCTGCTTATTCTCATGGCAAACACAAAGTGTTCAGGGCTACGGAACATTCTCACTAAGAGTCTCAGAAATGGGACAAAATGGGCTTGTCCTCCTTTCAAAATGTGATTGCTTAGTTTTCTTATTAAAATAATTGGACCTGGACTTGGGACTTAACTGCATGTTGCATGATGTATTTTGTTGCATAATCTGGTTTTCATGTCATGGAAATAGAGATTGTTTTTTTCTTTTTTAATGGAGGTACTAGGGATTGAACCCAGGACCTGGTGCATGCTAAGCATGGGCTCTACCACTGAGCTATACCCTCCCCGTCCCCTGGAAATAGAGATTTTTACAGAACGCTTTTTACTTCATAAGGCCAATTTCAAAAAAGAAGCAGAATACTGATTTTCAAAATATATTCTCATCAGCTAGGAAACAACAATTTGAGCTCATCAGTAATAATGTAAATTACCTTCTCGTTAAAGCCCTTCCACTCATCCACTGCATCTTCCAGGATCTTCTCCTGGTCCTGGGCCACCGCACGGAGCCGTGTCCAGCGCTGCCGGACTGCAGTCCTCGACCTGCCTATGGTCGCTTTGCTTGAGTCGTTCCCGCTTCTTTCCAGATCTGAAGCTCTACCCTCTAAGGCCACGATTTTCTCATGAAAAGAGTTAACTACTGACACTAAAGCCTGGGGTGGGGGGAGGAGAAGAGAGATTGAGGGAAGAGACTGATTTTTTTAACAGCTGTATGGATTTTGGTAAAGCCCAAAATTAGCTGCAAAAGGAAATGTTTCTACATACACTGAATTTCCTCTGCTAACTCTTGCTTTTACGTTTGATTTATAATTGAGTTAGGCTTCAGTTTTTTTTAAAGAGGTAAAGTCAGTATTCATGAAAAACAAAAGTTTATGTGACATTGAAATGACATTCTCCCATTTTTCAAAATTAGCAAAAACATAAGTGAATGGAATGTGATATTCAAGTATGTTACACTCAACCTTATATTGCTGAGATATATGAGTGAGACTCAGTTATTAATTTTTGAATTTTAATTAAATTAATCTAAGTTATCACCAGAAAGTATTTACTGAAATTTATTCTGTTTCATCTCATCAGAAGCAAATTGCTCTGAATGTCCCTTTTGAAACCTAGCTACGCATTTCCAACGGTAATCCTAAAACGGTGACAGCATTAAATAAGTAAAAACTGCTACGAAATGTGGCTAAATGTATCATTTTGGTGTTTAAGAAGCCCAGGTGGAAATGAAGATTTATTGACTTGTTTCTGGAATGATCACATTATAAAAATCCATTACAGTTACAATGAAAGGATATTAAAAACAACACAACAAAACTCACCTTGTGTTCTGACAATTTTTCTTCTGCCTCAAGACTGGAAGAAGTCTTCAATAAAGAAAATTCTGACAATTTCTTTTCTGCATCATTCATCAACTCAATAACCTCTTCCCTTGCTTTCTGATAATCCTGCCACTGAGCTGCACATCTTGAAAAAAAGTCCAACAAAACTCAATAAGCAACTTAAAATCACACATCTCTATACACAGAGCTCTGATGTCAAGATGTCAAAAGATATTTAAAAGAGAAGAATGAATTTATACAATAATATACATCATTAGTATATTGCGATTTTCTGTGTGAAAATCCATTTCCCTGGCATATAAAGAATAAGACAACTCTAATACCTCTGCAGGAGGTCTGACTGGGCGTGTGAGTCCTGTAGAATCCTCTGGCTTTTCTCTTCCAGGGAAGTCATTTTCTGTGCTAGGTCCTCTTTCCCAGTTGGCTTGATGAGTGGGTCCAGGTTGGCTACCAGGCCTTGGAGCTCCTCCAGACTGCTGTGGAACTGATCCTCTGTGCTAAAAAATTCCATGTGGCTTTTAAGACTTTCCTCTGCGCTCTCCACATCCAGGCCATTGCCCGTCAGCTGTAACATTTCATGAGCATCCTCAAGCCAGTCGTTAGCTGCCTGAAATACCTGATAGTACCTTTGACATTGACTGTATATTTGAGTCAAGGTAGCCTGAAAAATAGTAATCGCAAACATGATCAACTCTCATCTGCAATGTGTTTGCAGCAAATAATTTAAATTTTCCATTTCTTTTCCAGTCCTCAGTCACATTAATGTATATGTATAGTAAATAAATTGCTAAGCTAGTAAGAATTTTTTTTGGTGCAATCCATTATTATCCTTTATTTTTACTTCTACTCTTCTTGTTATAAATTTATTATTGCAGTTAAATAAAAAGGACATAAATGGAAGAGAAATTTATGAGGGTTCTTAAATTTCCTCTCTCACTAAAGAAAAAATATAATTTTTAGTAATATGTGGCAGAATGAATATTTATCAAAGTGAAATAACACTTCAGTTAATTAGAAGTATAATAATACTGGTGGGAATGTAAACTGGTATAGCCACTATGGAAAACAATATGGAAATTCCGCAATTAACTGCCAATATGATCCAGCAATCCCACTTCTGAGTATTTATCCAAAGAAAGCAAAATCATTATCTTGAAGAGACACCTGTACTCTCACGTTCATAGCAGTGTTATTCACAATAGTCAAGGTATGGAAACAACCTAAGTGTCCACCCACCAATAAATGGATAAAGAAAATACACACACTGGAATATTATCCAGCCCCCAAACAAGAAGGAAATCCTGTCATTTCCAAAAACGTAGAGAAACCTGTTAGATACCATGCTAAGTGAAATAAGGCAGACAGAGAAAGACAAGTATCACATGGTCTCACTTATATATGGAGTCTAAAGAAAGAGAAAAAGCTGAAATCATAGAAACTTAGAGTAGAAAAGTGGTTGCCAGGGGCTGGGGGTGGAGGATGGGAGTGAACAAAACTGAGAGGTTGGTAAAATGGTGTAAACTTTTAGTTCTAAGATGAATAAGGTCTGAGGATCTAATGTGTAACATTAACGTGTAACATCTAACGTGATAACAGTGCTTAAATTTGCTTAAAAAGTAGAAGTTAAATGTTCCCATTAAAATAAAAAAGATAAATATGTGACATGATGGATGTGTTAATGTGTTAATTAACTTGAATGGGGAAATTCTTCAACAGTGTATATGCACACCAAACCATCATATTGTACACTTTAAATATCTTACCATTTTATTTGTCAATTACCCCTCAATAAAGCTGGAGGGAAAAAAAGAAAGTGTAATAACACCAAACTTCCAAACCGGCATTTACCAGACTAGGTAGTGATTTCGGGTAGTGGAACAGTAGCCTGTAAGTCTTGAATAGAGACTAAGATAGAAAAGTTTAAGAATGGAAAGCTGACCCCTATATAACGAAGTCCATTATAAGGAAAGGAAACATTCTAACTGTCCGGCGTTGACTGGAGAAGACAAGCCATTACTGTGCAAACAAAGATGCAGAGAAGTGGCAGAGAAAGTGCATGTAAGATTAGTATTTAATGGGGAAAGAATGAGGATGGCAAAGCAAAGACTCAGTGGTGGCGGTCAGAAATGCCACCAGAACCATGAGCTGCAGTTATTCGGGTCCAAACAATCAATAAGACTACCAGGTTAAATACTCTGTCTCTACAGCTCTAGGGATGTAGTTTTTGGGAAAACAAAACAAAACAAAATGAAACAAAACAACAATGAATTAGCATGAAAAGGTAAAAATATACTAATTCTATTATTAATTACTCACATATGGTAATAATTATATTAGTGCCATCAGTTATCACCTCTCCAAAGGACAGAGAAAACTGAAGTGTTACCGTATTATAGCTAAAGTCAACAAGGAAATCACATGAAGTGAATATCATGAGCATAAATGATAAAAACAGCCCTTTAAGTCACAATTGATGATGATTCTGTGTAGTGTCAAAAAAAAGAAATATTTAAGGAAGGAATTCTAACCAAAAACCAAAAACCAAAACAGAACAAAGAATTCCTCATACTTGTTTACAAAGCAGCAAAGTGGGAAACAGAAAGGAGAATCCCGGTCGTACCGACCTGTCTGGTGCGCAGAGCTTCCTGAACGTCCCCGTCCAGCTCTGCGAGTTCAGCCAGGGTGTGCTGCAGGTCGGCGGAAATCAGCTCCTTAGCCTTCGTGAACTTCTCCTGCTCTCTGTCACTCAGGGCGTTCATTATCCTCAGGCTGGACTGCACCTCTTCCTGGTGAATCTGGACCTTCCTGATCTCCTCCTGGATGTCCCGCAGGTTCAGGTCCAGGCACAGCGGCCCACTGAGCTCGGCCTTCACGCCCCTCAGCCAGTCCAGGGAGCGGCTCAGCTCCGTCTGGAAGTCCCTGCTCTGCACCATGCGACTCTCGCACTCTGTCACCGTCGCGCCGATGGCGGAAGTCAACTGTTTTAGCTCCTCTTGCCAGGACTGCATCTGATGCTTGGCTTTCTCATAAGCCAAGGGATCAAGGTGCGGAACCAGATCTTCAAGATGCACGGCCACTCGTTTTAGCAGAATGCCTGACTCCCGGAGGCTTCCTGCCAGGGAGTGGTACAGTTTGAGCTTCTCCTCTGCGGGCAGTGTCTCCTCATTCACCTTGGACTGCTCTGTTTTCACACCCTCTAGCTGTTTCTCTAGCTGTTGGCACATCTTTTCGTGCTCCTGATAAGCACTGGTGGTGTCTTCTAGTAAGCTAACCCTTTGTTCTGTTTGTCGCTTCAGCCTGTGGTACAAGGTGACGAGGTGCAGCATCTTATCCGGCTGCCACGGCTGCCCGGTGCTGCGAAAACTTTCTTTCTTCTGGTTCAGCTCATCTACCGCCTCCGCGAGGCCCGCCACCTCTCCCGCCAGAGCCCTGCAGCCATCCTGAAGGGACAGGGCTTCTCCCACCACCAGGTCAGTGGGGACTTGGCTCATCTTTGAGAACTGGTCTTCCAGTTCACTCAGAGTCTGGGTGGTCAACTCGATCAAGGAAGCGTATTCCTTCTGAGCAAGGATGGCCTCTTGGACTTTATAGAACTTGTCTTTGGCCAAGTCAACAATGACATTGAACTGCAGGGGCAGTGCACTGAGCTTCTCGTTGAGGTAGGAATGATCGACTTCATTCAGCGACGGCAGCATGGCCTGCCCGGTTCTCTGGAGCGTAAGGAGGAGATTTTCATATTCTGGAGACTGCTCAAGGATGTGCTGGTACTTGGCCAGTTGCGTATGAAGCTCAGGACTCTCGTTCATTAGGTTGATCTCAGGAAATGTAATAATATCTGCTTGTTTTAGCCAGTGACAAGCTTTATCAAAATCTTCTTTAAAATGCTTCCTAGAAACCAAGTTTTTCTCTAATTCCTGGAGCCTATGGCTACACTTTTGTAAAACGGTGTCATAGACACTCTGCAGCTCCTGAAGCTTACCCAGCACTTCATTCTTTTCCTGCTCTGTGGCTCCTTTCATCAGTTCACGGCCCTGGGCCCAGAGTCCAGTGACTTCGTTCTGGTAAGTCTTGAGGCTGGCTTGTGCGCTCCTGCAGGTTTTAACTTGTTTGCTCACGTCATCCGGTAACAGGCATATGTGTTCCCGGAACATTATCTTGCGCTCGTGTTGCTGAATTTGGCTGGTCGCCTGGAACACCGCTATTAGAAACTGGGTTTTCTCAGACAAAGCCTTGTTCAGATACTTTCGTCTCTGGCCCACTAAGTCGCTGAGACTGTTCACATGCCTCTGTGCATCAGAGAGTGCCTTCTGGATCATCTGCCTCTCGTTTAGGCCAAGGTCAGTCATCACTCGGTCAGCATCCTTAATAAGTGATTTCAGGAGCATCTGCTTGGCCTCCAGTTCGCTGCAAATGGCCAGGTGGTCCATGAGAAGACTCTGAGCCATATCAGGCGGGGGGCTCTGCTTCAGGGCCTCGGCAATGGTGGGTTGCTGCTCCTCTGCCCACTGCATCAGCTCCTGAAATCTGGACCGAACCACACTTAACTCCTCCAGGTTGGTGATGGATGCTTGGATTTTCCTTTTGACAAGGTCTTCCAGCTGAAACCAACGTTGTTCCAGGTGGCTTGTCTGTTCCTTGACTAATTCCTTGTCATCTAAATTCAGATGTTCGACCATTTTCTGCTTCCGCTCTTTCAGATCGTCAATGGCCTGCTTTCTCTCCTGCAGGGCCAGTGCTAACTTTCTCAAAGCTTCCAGGTGGACGGCTGTACTCTCTGCATCGGACCTATATATTTATTAAGAGACAGACAAGCAAGTTAACCTCAGTCAATACCCGTGTTTGTTGCGATCATGTTAAATTACACATGACCATCTTCTTCAAGTGAGTGTTCTCAGCTTAGAGTGGCTCAATTCATGGCTTATTGACAGAGATGCTGTGGTTCTTGTGGAAAGTAAGACTCCTATATTCCTATATCAGAAGTTGAAACAAAGCAAGCTTTCTGGACACTTCTTCTCTGCACTTCTTCTAGCTAAGGCTGTGCTCCCATCGCATTTGACATGTGCTTTTAGCTTCTGCTTCTGGCCTCATCAACTGAGCAGGATCCGCATATTAAAAAGATCCCTTGATGACTTGCGTAAACACTAAACATTGAGAAGCAATGATCTACTGCATTCTTGAAAATGGCACTTAAGGAAATTAAGTGATTTAGGATTTATGTGCTGAGAAGAAGCCCCAGTGGACAATCTGGTGCTGGATCGTACCATCTGGAAGATACAATCAATGGCTCTAACAGCTGCTCATCTGTGTCACTTAGATATTTTTTGTTTATCATTAAAAATCTTTAAAAATAGGTGTGAAATGCAAGGAATTTTCATCTGACTACAAGACACACAGGAGAAAATGGAATCTTACTGTCTTTTTCATTTACAAAATGATTAGTTCTGAAGTGTGAGATAGAGTGTTTGGGAGGCCACATGATGAGTTCTGTTTGGGACGGATTAGGTCTGAGGTGTTTGAGGGTTAACCAGATGGAGGTGCCCATTGAAAGCCTCAAAGAAGGGTCTTTGCTGATATTGGATTCATCCCAAAGACCAGTAAGATGCTGAGCATCGAAAAAGTAAACAAATCAGAAAATAGTGTACCTCCTCCCCCAAACCAACCAAAGAGCCACAATTTAACTACATCTAGAATAATGTTTCCAGTTTTAGCTGCTACAAATGAATAAATCTGGGCAGAAGAAGTACAGGTTTTAATAATCATAGTGATCAGAGGTACAGAAAGATTTCCCCAAGAATACTCAGTGTATGTGCTATAAAATCACAAAAAACACACACCGAGTTTAGATTGTTCACTAAGTTCTAGAACACCACAGGTACAAGACAAAACTTGACTGCATTACATAGAATGCGTTCTTTTAGAGAACTGACAAGAAGCCTATGGAATTAGAGACTCAAGAAGGATTCATTTCATAAATTCATAGATGGTAGTCCCACAGCTGGTAATTAAACAAAACTAGAAACATTCTTGGGATAGTCTTTGAAGTCACAGCGTAAGTCTTTGAAATATTCCTTGAGGTCACTGGTAAAAGTGGCACTGTTTTCAAACATTTTCTTGTTACCCACTGGTTAAATTAATATTGAGTGAAGAAAATCATGACTCTGTTTCCATATGATGACATCAGGTTCTCAATAATGTTTTATCAGTATTTACAATGGTAGAAAACAGATGTTTATAATGAAAGATATTTTTGATTTTTACAGAAATTAAGAAATTTCTGGGTTAGCATGTTGGCGACCCACTGGGGAACTGCTGTTACCTGGCTAAGTTATCCCATTCTGTGGTGAATTTTTCTAAGAACACTTCAACGACGTCCAAGCAGTCATGGTAATCTCTTGTTCTCTGAAGATCCTCTTCCCTTTGCAAGCACAGATTGGTGGACTGAAGGCATAGATCCAGCCACTGGTCATTTAAATGACTTATTTCCTTGTGTTCAGGAGACTCCTGTTTCTTGGTTAACTTGTCTACCTTTTCTGTAATCGTGGTCACTGATGCCTGTTTGCTCTGTAGTTTCTTAAGAAAATCCTAAAGGACAACAATAAAATAAATAACATGTAATAACTCGTCTCCACAGATAAATACAGATTGAGGCAAAGATACAATACATTTGAACACTTTAAGTTACTGAAGAATGTATAATGAAGGACAAAGAGAAAATCTAAACGTCATCATACCTCCTTACGAACACAAATTTCCAAGAGTGTAAGAATCAAAGGGTAACTGTGGTATTTTCTTTTGTTGTGTTTCTTTGAAAAGTATAAAAAGAAACTGATACATGTGAAACAATACGATAGCCACTAAGGAGAGACGTTAATATTTTATCTTAAAGTGCCTCCTTAGTTTTCTAAAAATGCTTAATGCTCATGCTATTGGGGAGAAAAAACAACTAATTTACGTCCTCTCAATTCTTCTTTCTGCATATGCAAACAGTCTTCCAATAGAAAATATAAATGGCTGATCATTATACAGAAAAAATAAATCTTAAACTTTGTTAAACATCTGGTACAACTTCCAGTCAAGTTAATATACTTATAATCATTTTCTATGATATTTTAAATTATATAAATATTTTATTACATTTAACTAATTTAAATTAGTTATATGTTAATCAGTATATTTTTTATGCATTAAATATATATTTGATACATTGATACATTTACAATCCTACAGCTTTAGCAATATTGTGATGGACAACTAATAAATTGTAAGACTTCTTGTTTAGAAGGCTCTGCCAGCTAAAGCACAGTTGTTCAGGAACAAACGACAGAGTGAATGTCCTTCAATGCAAGTGGCCAATTGGTGCACCAGGAAAGAATCTGAAAGTTTACTTTCTGATCTGTCCTTTTCTGACACCATGTGAAGGTCATTCTGATTCCATCTTGTTCTTTAGATAACTATGTGTAAGGTTTGGCTAACACACACCCATCCTGGTCTCCTCTATCTCCCCTGGAGGCCACGTAATTCCTACCTTGACTTGAGAAACCATGTTCTGTGCAATATTTAGCTCCAGTTCTGAGTGTCTCCTCTTCATATTCTGTAGCTGCTGATCAGCATCCTGGAGGTAAATCCAAAGCTCAGCCTTCATGTGCTTGATCTCTTCCCAGCCTTGAGTTAGGTTCTGTGCCTGGGCAAGCCTTTGTTCGATCTCGAGAAAACACAGAAGCAAAAGTTAGCAGCCACAGACACATTTACGTTCCAGTGGATCAGCCTGTCCATGTACAGAGGCCAATACACACGCATACACACAGCGATAGATCCAAAAGGAATTATTTATTTGCTCCAAGAAAAACAGATTTTATATTTAGGTTTCCTAAAGATTTTAAATGTCTAAGATTTATGCCATATGTTTTCAATCAGTATTGTGAAGCTCTAGAAGTTTTAACAGTTTTATTGGGTAAGAAGCTGCCCTGATAGTTTTTCACATTGGGAACTTCAGTAGACACATCTGTTTGACTCATCAATCTGGGCTTGGGTTTAACTAGAAAAGACGTTCATTGCTCTCTATTGCCTTTGGCTGATACTTCTTATAAAACACTGAGTTATTAACATTTTGGATATATTTTTAGATTCGCTTCACTGGTTTTTGAAACCATATAATTTATTTCAATAAATAATTTCTTTAAAAAATGTGAATTATATCATTTTTCATAAGGATTTAAAGAGAGATTTGCTCTGATAATATAAAAGTGAAAAAGCTACATTATTTTAATTATTTTAACATCTACGTTATAATTATTTAATTACCGTGACGTCTTTATTACTTTTTTCCTTTAGCTCATTTTAGTATTCTGTGAATATTTAACCAATTAAACACCGAAACCAAGTCTTTCTTTTTTTCAAACTTGAACATCTTGCGCTAGAGTTTAAGGCAGCAGCAGCAGCAAACACATGGCCTCTGTGGCGCCATCTGTCTGCTGCAGACAGGTACTGCTAACTCATCACAGCACTTTTTCCAATGAGCCCAGATACAGCTTCAGAATCCTTCTGAACACGACACCCAGTCACTGAAAATGGATTAGAAGGGTCATAACAGATGCCATGCTGCTTGCTATCTTAATAGAAAGCAAGGGTCAGGAACTCCTTTCATAGTAAGTATGACCTAAAGAAAAAGATGGGAAAGGAGAAAAGAACAACAACAACAAAAAAAGAGAGAGAGAGAGAAATAGGAAAAGAGGAAGAGAGAATGGTAATTTAGGAGAAAAGAGAAAAGGAAAAAGGTGGAAATGTTTAGCAGTTCCATGGGACTAAATATTTCAGTTCCAACTCAGTGGTAAAAGTATTGAAGTGTGCCTACTTTTTTGTAACTCAGCTGAAATTCAAATACATATTTGTTATAAAGGCCACATGAACATTATAGCAGGAATGATCCAGGGAGTTCCCCCCACCCCCACATCTAACATTCAGGCAAGAGAACACAATAAAGCAAACACATTCAATGTCATATTTAAACTTTTTACCATTTGTTCTGTTTGTTGAATGTCTTTTGCTGTGGTTTTCACTGAAGAGTTTGACAAGTCACACATGGAGCAAAGGAGATCTAAGTAGGTCCTTGCCTGTTCCTGCAAAGCTCGGAAGTGTTTGACCTGAAAAAAAAAAAAACTTTTCAGAATGAAAGACACGCCTGCTATATTTAGACAGCAAATATCTGAACTGTTTGTAGTCTTCTGTTGACATTTCAAAAATAAACCTTTCTCTGCTCAGTATTTTCAGTGTTATAATGACACAGTTACTCACAAGAAGGATTTCAAAACACACTGGAGGGCTCCATTTGTCCACCAGCTGTTTCTCAATCTAATTAGTCTGTAGGATCTGGGAAAGGGAACACCCAAGAAACTTCTGTAATTTTTCCAGGTTCTCTGTTCACATTCTAGCTTGTTTTCTATTTCAGAGAAAGAATCGGTTGCCTACTTTGGCCTGTTTTTAACATGTCTTTACATATTCTGGAGACATAAAGGAAAAGGTTCGTTGTGTGTGTGTAGGCTTCATTGGAGTTTGGTAAAAAGGCCGATGGCTGGGCTCTTTTTCTCTGCAGAAGGTTCATGTAGTGTTCTTCCCTTTCCATAAACCCAAGAAAGGCTCCTCCAGGTGTATCTTTAACTTATGCACAGAAACACAGAGAAATGTGTTTCTGTAAAGATACTCAGCATCTATTCAGGCTCTGTTTTAGATACTGGGCACAAAGCCATCCCCAAAGCAAAACCGCGGCTTCCACGGAGGCTACCCTCTTATGAGAAAGACAGAGAGCACACAAACAAGTATGCAATGCAATGTTTGCTAGCAATGGACACCCTGGGGCAAGGTAAGGGCAGGCAAGTATAATGAAGAAGCACTGTTATTTTGGGATGAACAGACCTCCAACACCTCTCTGAGAAAAAGACTTTGAGTTTGTGGAGGGAGGAAGTTGTGCCATGGGGGTTAGGATGGGGAACAGCAAACATAAAGCTCTGAGGTTGGAGCAGAGGGACACAGGTAGGAGCAGAGGTCAAAGAAATGGGCAGGAGTCAAACCATGGAGGACCTTTCGGGGACGCTGACCATCTATCCTGATGTGCTGGGTTTATGCTTCTGCGCCTTCTCCACTGCAGCACTACTGACATGAAGCCAGATAATGCTCTGCCGTGGGCTGTCTTGTGCATTGCAAGATGTTCCGCAGCAGCCCTGGCTGATACCCTCGGCACCCCCACCAGTCCTAGTTGGAACAACCAAAAAGTCTTCAGATGTTGTCAAATTTTTCCTGGGGAACAAAATCACTTCTCTGTTCTGACTGAGAACCACTGTTCTGGTCCCAACTGCAATTATGAAATATGGCCTCTTTATTAGAAAAACATTCATTTTTGGAAACCTATCAATAGAGCCTGCTTATCCATGGACTGTAAATCCATTCTAATAAATTTAGAATTTATTCCAAGTGTGATTGGAAGATACCAGGAGAAACATGATCTAACACAGGCCTTAAAAAAATCACACTTACTATGGTGTGGAGAAGAGTCTAGAGGGGTGACAGGAGCAGTGGAAGCAGGTGACCCGTTGTTAGGTGACTGCACGAGTCATATGAGAGGTGATGATGGCCTGACAGTGGGTAGGGGGTGATGGAGGTGGGAAGTGGTCCTCGCTTACATCTTTGTGATAAGCGGGGAAGGAGGCATTGACTGCAAGTCGTGTGGGATAAAGTTGACCTTCAGAAACATCAAGTGATTTTCCAAGATCATAGTTAATAATGGAGCCTGACATTTTGACTCATCTCACATCTTTTCCTCTGAGCTGTGTGGTCTGCTTAGACCCATCACTCTCATGTAGGTGTAATAAATACAGATCAATTTCCCATTAAGTCAAAAGTAGCACCTAGATTTTTATCCAGTGCTCAACCTGACTGGTATTTCACTTCCAGTTAGTATCCCTGGCCACTAACCAAAAGCCCTCCTCATATGCCCATGACCCAGAGAAAGTTATCTGTCCCGAACAGCTTTTGGAAATGAGAAGAGAATAAGATATTGTAATTTTTATTTTATAAACATATTTACTTTAAAAAGGATAATGACTTATTTTAAGATTTATGTAGCTGGCCTGATTCCAAAAGCACTGGGAGCAGCTTGTTGCTTGTCAATGACAAAACAACTGCAAAAGACTTTTGCTAAAATCAACTTCAATTGCAAATCTGATAGTACTTTTTCTCACTTTCCCAAGTTCATGTGTCATGACTTATAAAAACATATATATGGAATTTTTAATGGCATCAAATCAGTCTGTCATTTACTAATGGTGGTGGGGACCATATTATCATCACATACTGATTGAGCCTTTACCATGTGGGAGGCACTGGGGATACACAACGCATCGTGAGGCCAGGACCAAGTTCAACTCTAGCCAGTCAAGGCCTGACCAGAGTCTGACCCCCGTCAGTAGTGGAATTCTCCAGTCACACATCCATGCTCGCCAACGACCCAGGGCCTGCTCAGCTTTACATGAAAGCAGTACGTGCCAAGGGGAATACTAATCAGAACAAAACAACCATAAAAATAAGAACAAAAAGAAACAACAACAAAAAAGCCCCTTCCCCTTCAGAACAACTGAGGTCCAAGTGTTTCTAGTACCTCCAGTTCCCTTCTCTGGCTGCTTTCTAAAGGGGGCAGCCCTTTTTGAGAGACTGCAGAAGAGGCAGAAAGCAAAGCAACGAACCACAGAGTCACCTAATCTGGACCCCAAGAAGGAGCAGTGCCCTCCTGTAACCACAGCTGAGTCTGGTGGATGCAGTAAACTTCCTGTTCTAGCAAAAGGTCATCAGGATTCATACTATTTTTCCCTCTCCTTTTTCTTTCTTTTCTTTGTTTGGTAACAAAGGAGAAAAATGAAGCTTTGGTCTGGATTGTTCCGCATAAAGTACACTGGAAACAAATAGCCACAAGACAATGAATGACCCAAGAAAGCTCACAGTTGAATGAAAAAGCAGAATATAGACAATTTTTCATTCATTTCTTGATTCAAGGAGAGCCATGTTTGATTTGTCCTGATCCCACTCTTCATAAGGTATAATACATGCGCTTCCGTGAACCATTTCATAACTTGAGTAATGTAAATCATTTAAGCAAGGAAGTATACTCTGGGGGATGTATTAACTGGACACATTCTCTACACAGACTAAATGAGCAAGCATATTATTATAATTTCTGTTTGAGATTAAAAAATTGAATTATTTATTTCATACTCTTACTTTGTATCTGGCAGCAATAACCTTTACAATGAAATTCTTTTAAAATGTTTTCTTGGCAGTACATGGAAAAGTTGTTTAATACAAAAGTTTTAAAAATGTCCCTCAAATATTCTGATTACGCCTCAGCAGCAACATTTAAGTATGTAGATGTCAAATTAATATGTACGAGGTTCCTTTCACATGATAACAATGTTTCATTCACCATTCATCCAACAGCTATTTATTAAGTACCTTGCTTTGTGCACAAAAAAATGTGGGAGAGGCTAACATTGCTTTTCTGTTTACAAATCATGTGTATTGTGGTCAGACATCTGAATTTTTTCATTAACTTCCAGAAGCAAGCACACTTATAATCACTTTACATATCAGGACCCAAGAGGCTCAGAGAAATTAACAGTTTATCCATGGTCACCCAGTCGAGTAGGTATCTGAGCTGATCTTTTGGCTACAGTCCCCAGGCTCTTTCTGTTCTCCCAGACTGGCCCTCTGGTTTGCATTCGTCTCTCTGGGTAGAATATGAACACTACTAGGGTCAGGTTCAGATCTTATTTATACTTTTATATCCCCAGCTGCCAGCACAATTTGGCACATCCTACGTACTTAGTATGTTTCCAGGGAATGAATGAATCACAGTATAACATAAACTTTCAGGAGTCACAAACTACCTGCTTCACGGCTTCTGCCCTGCTAAGAGGTGGATACGTGCTTGGCTTTAAATCGGGCTGGACCGCAGAGAGCCAGGCCTGGCACTGCTGCAGAGTGTCCTGTCGGCTGACGTGCTTCTGAAGTTCATGTTCCAGACTCTGGTACACCTGAGACAGAACAATCATGCAGCGGTTGTGAGAGCTGTTTTCTATCTCTAGAAAGATCACTGCAATCAAATGAAACAAATCAACTGTAAATGGATTTCCTCCCCAGGGCTCGCCAGCACCGAAAACATATCTACAGAGTGTGCATATGTTCTATAATGTTGCAAAGCACATGAGCCATGCCCCAGTTTATAACTTCTCAATCCACGCAATATAGTATATTATCCTGGTTAGGGAAAGAGAATGTAGGCAGGGTTAACGTAACGGCAGCAATATGTTAAAATACATAAAATCTTTGAAGTAAATTGGTCAAACATAGAAGTTTTTGCAGCTTTCCCAACGGTATAAATATTGCATTTTTTGTTTAAACTAGAAACTAAAGGTAAAATGCTGTCTATGAAAAGATAACTAATATTTCTCCAACTGAAATGCTTCTGCTTTAGGGGTCGGGTAAATTAGAACTAAATTATAACACAGGGGAGGGGAGAGTTTGATGCCCTGATTTCATCTGAGAAGCTACATTCTAGGACAACGATAATCCAGAATAATCCAAACGTTTTTTAATACGTGTATTACTCATCCAGCCAACTTCCATTTCATCCATAAAGATGTATTGAGAAATTACTATGTGTTCCTTAAAATCAAGGTGAAATATTCCTGAGCAAACTACTCATCAAAAGAAAACAAAGAAAGATACGAGGCTAGACTGGCTTTTCTTTCATTATTGAGACAAGAGAAGCAATAACTAAGTTCTGCTTTTCTTAGTCATCCATTAAATTCATCATTTTCATCTGATATTAGGACTATCCCTTATTTATTTTTTATTCCAAGCAGAACTAAAAAGGAAAATGATATTTTGTTCTCTTTAACATTTTTGCAACCTCGAATCATGAGGTTCTGACTCTGTTCTTAGGATTTCATCTGCTTTTTAAAAATTTATTTTTGAAATGTTTGTCTTTCCAACATTTACCAGTAAAAAAAAATTAAGCTGTATCTTCAACACACAGAAAAAGCCCCTACTGCAAAGACAGAGCTCGATACACCCCTGCTGAGTGAGTGGGCGGATGAGTGCCCCAGGGAGCTCCACGCTGCTGTTTTCTCATCTCACTCCCTTTGCTCTTTGTCATCATCTAACGTTATTTGTTACAGTCCTTCATCCGTCTTTTTTAACTTAACTTTTTGAAGGTGGATTTTCCAAGTTTAGGTAGTCAACAATATCACCTAGCATTTTGTTTTTTATTATCATCATGATGAACACAGACAATTTCCCCCATCACTTGTATTTCCCCAGTAATTACTCAGCCCAGTAGCAAAAATACACGGACTTTTTGCAGTGTCATTTATAAATTCTAGAATATTAAAAAGTAATCCACTAACTTTACTTAACTGTTGTTAAAAGGCCGCTTTTTATTTATCTTAGACTTATTTCTGTAACATTAAGAATTCCATTTTAGTGGAAGTATACCTCAAAATTGATACTTACTTCTTTTCTCAATTTCCACATGATACATAAAAATACTGAATTAGAGTAGAACCTAGGCTTCATAGTTACAAAAAATAAGTATTATGAAACTTACAGAATAAACTTATTTTGTCCTGTAAAATAAATGGCAAATTAGACAGAAGCATTGATGGTGTGCAAATAAAAACAAACAAAATTTTAAAAATTTATGCATAATCAATTCATAGAATAAAGGGATTGAGTAAAACCAAATATCTGAAATTCACCACTTTGTCACATTAATTAAATGTATGATATATTAGTTCTATATTCACATAGCTGTGAAATCTACCCTCTTTTCTGTCTGGACAAACATCAAAACTGTCCCAAAGACTGAAGCTTAAAAACTATTTTTAAAGACTTCTAGCTTGCACAGCCTTTCTCCTTAATTCTTTGTCATTCTAGAACGTTCCTGTGGTGCTCACCCTCTGGGCTGTACTGCAGACGGCTGAGTAACTATCCTTCGTGCCCTGCACATGAGCCTGCACATTTTGTTTAAGTTTCGCTTGAAGGTGGTCTGCACACTGGCTAATCAAATTGTCTCCTTTAATTTTAAGGTTGTTCAAACGGTCTTCAAAGCCAGCAATTTCTTCCATCATTGCCTACAAAAACGAAACAAATACAGAGTTCTCATTATTCCAATTGTAGTCTTTAAATAATCTATTGATCACACAGGAAGTTTAAGATCAATTGTTTCACTGTTTAATGTTTTTAAAAGAGTTTTGCAATTTGTCTTGGTTACCATATCAGCAAATGAAAAAAAAAAAGTAAGTTTTCAGGAATATTCCACTAGGAAGAGTTAATGAATTTAATGGAGTAAGTTACATAGAGATGATGACATAAACTGTAAGAGGAGTGAATTCATAACTGCTCTGGGAGAGAGAGATCTGCTCCGTGGTATTACTACCAGCAAAAAGGATGTTCATGTATTTTTCAGCTCTATTAATTATAATTCTGGTATAATTTATACCTAAATAATCTAATTACTATTCAGTCTAATTTACTAGTGTTTAATCTATCTAAGAGTAGGATCTCTGACTTATGTAATAATCTAATGTCTAAATAAATTATGTAATACTAATTTTCATCTAATACTATTTATATTGATAAAAATAATATTTACCACTTACCATTTATTAAGCACCTGCTATCATCCAGAAACTATATATAAATCTTGATAAGTGTGTATTATTATTATTGTTTTACAGATAAGGAGACTGAAGCACAGAGAGGTTATATAATGTGCTCAAGGTCACACAGTCACCTGGCTTTGGACTTGGTTCTGCCTGACTCCAGCTCGTACACACCACTCGGCCCACACACGTTTACTAGTGAGCTTTCTCAAGAGAGGAAGAACCAACTTTTTCAAATCAGGTTCTGGTTTCCTTACTGCCCTATGATGCTAATGACAAGTAACACATTCCAACACAAGGGTTCCTGGGTCGACACTTCAAGATATCTAAGGGAAACCTGGCAGTTTTTCAGCAGCCTAGGGTCCACCACTTTTCTCCCAATGGTGCTGGGTTAACAGTTATTATATGCACCTTATTGAAAAGAACCGTTCCGTCTTCAAGCTGGGACAGAACCACATCGTGAGGTTACTGACGGTATTTCCTCAGTGCCAAACAGACTGTATCATTTGGTTACTTTTCTGTTTGTATTTGCTAAATAAAATTTTCTCCTACAGATGGAAATCCTAAAGCCCAGAGAGGTTAACTAGTTGTCCTAAGACTTACTACTAGATATTTACCACATCACGACTAAAACTCAGTTTCCCATTAAGGTCACCCAAAGTGCTCCATGAAATTGTGACCATATGACATCTGTCATCTGGCACGTATGATTACTAAAAATACATATTAGTAAAGATAAGAACACTTCATCTCAGTACTGTACTTCGTGGTTTACAAAATACTTTCACATATATTATCCCCCATGATGACCCTAACAGCTACGCAATGGATCTGATATCATTGCTGCCCTTTACAGAGGAGGAAAAGAGGAGGCTCAGAGAGGCTAAGTCCCCCCAGCTAGAAAGAAGAAAGTCTGGCTAGAATCTAGGCCCTCTGATTACTATTTCTATATATTATCTTTTCTAAAATAAAGATTATCTCTTTTTTTTTTTCTTTGATCAATTCCTCCATGAAGAACATATTCTGCAATAAAAAACTATTAGCTGGGAAAAATGCTACAAGGTATTCAGAAGTGGAAAGCCAGGATTCAGCGGTTGTTGAAGTCACTTAAATATTAAATTCCACTGTTCTCAATTATCAGGCATTCTTATTTTTTAGGTTTGTTTTTTACGGAAGGGTCACTGATTTAAAGAGTACAGCAAAGCGACCCAGTAATACAAATACATACATATCAGGCAGCCCTGAGACTCAGACCTGATTCTTTAAGCACAGTCATTATGATCTAGAAAAAACGTGCGTGTATGCGCACGTGCACACACGGGCACACCTGTGAAAGCCACCCATATCCACTGGCTCTATAGAGATCGGCGTACCTTGTGGTGGGCCAGCTGCTGGGTGATGGTCTCTAGACTGCTTGTCTCCATGAGGTCGGGCGCCACCAGCCGTCCTGACATCTGCAGCAGCCACTTTTCCACCTCTTGGAGCTCGCTGTTGTAATCTTCGTGGTCTCTGACTTTCGCCTCGAGACTGCAGACGTGCTCCTGTGAAGCCAGGTGCCCATCAGAAGTGACTTTCTAGCCAAAAATCTACTCAAAGCTTAACAGCTTTAAAACCCCAGTGCAACGGATAGGGTAGGAAAAGTTACACACGTCAGAAAATCACCAGGAGCAGGAAAAAACAGAGTCGTTAACGCCATTTAAAATGCCCATCTGAATAAAAAGGAAAATACCGACCCATTACCAGTCTTTAAAATTTTCTGACAGATAAAAAGGAGCCTGGACCCTCTTTTTGGGAAAGGAACACATTGTTATTGAATTTCGGGTCTCTCCTTACCTTTCCTGCAGTGCAGAGATCCTGGTAATCACTTTGAAGTTGATCTATTTTGTCCTTTAAAGTAACATCCTGCACCAGTTCCAGAAGGGCTTCACCTTTCTCTCTCACTGATTTTACTGATGGTTCATGGGACAGCACTGTTTGCTGAAGTGACTTGAATTACAAAGAAAAAAAAAAAAGAGCCAGCTCATCTATGTGATCAAGGCAAATGTATATATGTACACATGTATATATACATATACATATACATACATACTATATATATACACATAATTTATACACATATACACACACGTGGGGATTTATGAGATGATCTACTTTACATAAAGACCTGACATATGATTTATAAATCAATAAATGTAAAACAATAAAGAGAATGTCTTTTTATGGCTAAGTCAGTTTTAAGATACAGAGTAAAACTAACCCATCAAACAGCACTTCACACGTGCAGAGCGAAGTAGGATAAAGAACTACATTGGGCTAAATTTAACATAGTTCATATTTCTGGCTTCTACCTCGTTCTTTTCAGCAGAGGGGAAAAAAGTCTTAACACAAAATGAAGGGAGCGAGGTGCTATCTTGATTTTGAGTCATGAAGTCAGTTGTAGCTTGAGCTGGATGTGAAGTTAGGGCAACAAATTCCAGCTGCACTGAAGCTAAAAGTGCTATTTAAATATATCAAGAACTCAGAGGAGAGTACAAAAAGCAGCAGTGATTTTTACATGACACCTTCAAACACACGCTATCAGGCTTGGCCCAAAAACCCGGGATAGGAATAGGCATGTTGGCTGGAAGAGGAAAAAGCTTCCAAGAGGAAAAGCTTCGAGGTGAGTCATCACACTGTATTTTTAAAGACTATCCCTAAATCATTCTGGTCAAATTTAGAAAACAAACTATAGAGGCTTCATATAATTCACATAAAAGCTTTCATAATTGTTTCCCAAATATGAATAGGTGAAATATTTGTTTTGTGGGAGGAGGTAATTAGGTTTATTTATTATTATTATTTATTTAATGGAGGTACTGGGGATTGAACCCATGAACTCGTGCATGCTAATCATGTGCTCTACCACTGAGCTGTGCCCTCCCTCCAAATAGGTGAAATATTTATATCATGAAGACTGATGTCGATATCACCATTCATTCTTTCAAAAACTAATGCCTAAGATTTTAACTATCCCTGGTTAATTAGAATTTATTTTCTTGACAATATGATGTCTTATTTTGAATTTTCATAGGTCAGCTTATAGGCCTTGGGTACCAAAAGATGAAGGAAACAGATAAAATCCACAAGTGAGAGATCCTGATGCCAGGAAGAGTCATTTGGAGGACTCATATACCTGTCACTGTCACACTGTCAGAACAGGTCTCCATTTACTGATACAATCTTTGAATATCAGGCAGATATGATTCCTGAATGGAAAAACCAGTCTGACGTAGTGTATCTAGCCAAATAAATCTACATCACTCACCACCCGCAGCACAGGCACGCTAAGGACGTGTTCCAGCACCCAATGAGGGTGACACAAACCAGGAATCGCATCCCTCCCGTTTAGTCCCACATGCCCTCCTCAGGCACCTGTCAGTGAGTAACTGCACACTACCTTGTATTTAGATAATTGGGCTTTTTTCTCATATAGCTCCATTTTGGGCTCTTCGGGAATGTGCAGGATTTCCTGGTATTCTCCTATCCACTGAGTTAGTGCTTTGTATTTATCTGAGAATTCCTTTGCTAAATGAAGGCCTTTTTCCAGAGTCAAGTGCTCTTTCCGGACAGTGCTGGTCAGTTCCTTCAGCTGCTCCACGTGATCATGGATCTCTTTCCTTAATGTCTCTGCTTCGCCATCTTCCAAGTATTTAACAGCCCTCTCTCCTTTCTCTCGGGCTGATTTCAGCAAACTCTGGCCTTTCTCCATGTCTTTTAGCAAACCCTAAGAAGCAGAGTGAGGGGGAAGGAGATACAGAGTTGGCACTATTTCCTTCATTTTAAAGAAAAGCCTTTCAAGTCCCAGTCTTGAGTCCACCGATTTCCCCCTAAAATATGTTTTTGAAGTTTATAACCAGATCTGGGCAGCCAGCAATCAGGAAACCTCTTTTCTTCCTTTCAATAGAGGAGTTTAGAAGTCTTGATCAGTGTATCATTTCCAACTCACGGACTTAAGAAAGAACATGATGTTTCTCTCCTCCTTAACAATGCTCCTAAAGATCTGAGTAAGAAGCATAGTGCCATGAATTTGAGATACATTTTTCTTTTAATTTTTTTTAAATTGAAGTATAGTCAGTTACAATGTATCAATTTCTGGTGTACAGCACAATGTCCCAGTCATGCATATACATACATATATTCATTTTCATATTCTTTTTCAGTAAAGGTTATTACAAGATATTGAACATAGTTTCCTGTGCTATACAGAAGAAATTTGTTTTTTATCTATTTTTATATATAGTGGCTAGCATTTGCAAATATCAGACTCCCAAATTTATCCCTTCCCACCCCCTTTCTTTGGGTAACCATAAGGTTGTTTACTCTGCCTGAGAGTCTGTTTCTGATTTTGTAGATGAGTATATTAGTGTCCTCTTTTTTTCTTTTTTCAAGTGTTAAATTAGAATTTAGTTAAGAATTTCGTGAGCAGTCATGTGGAAGTCATTGAGATGACATCACATCCCATCAGAAATAAATGAAAGCCAGTTTTGGGCTTAAAGAGATTATAACTTAGAATTTAGAGTGAAACGAGGAGCCAAGGATCACCAGTCACACAGGGCAGGGCTGAATGCATGCGCTCCCAGTTCCACGTGGGCGAAGGGAACGCTCAGTGAAAGCAGGAGTGCTGGGAGCCAAGTCTGCTACTTGCGCCTACCTCCAGTGTCTTCATTTTTTTCCCCATCATAGCTTTATCTACTTTATCAATCTTGGCAGCCACATTCTTGAAGTTTTTATGAGTAGAGCAGTACCAGTCAGAATAAGAACTTAAGGATAGTTCTGACTCCTCCAAACTCTGGATTTCTTCCTCCAGGAATTGTATTTGTTCCTTTGAAAGAAAAATCAAAAGGGAAGCGTGAATTCAAGACCTGTGCCAGTGCTTCTCTTGATAAACACATATCTTCACTGGAAGTTAATAAAAGGAAGGACATTTGGCTTGCGAAGTCTGTTGGCCTGTAACGAGCAGGGGTGGCCGGCTCACCAGCACTTGGAGGAGAAGGGCTTGGTATCTGGATGTCAGCTGGGTGGCCTGGCAGCCCGTTCGGCTGCTCACGTGGCTCTCGTCCAGGATTTCCTGTGCCCTGGACCCCACGTCCTCAACCTCATCTCTGTACGTGGTGACTTCCTCATGCCACTTCTGAAATGACACAAGCATTGGAAGAGAAGGGTCAATCTTAGGGATCCTTGAGTCAGACAAGTACATATATCTTCTTAATTGAAAATGATCTCAGTATGTATTTAGAGTATATTTATTATGTGATATAATTTTGAAAATGTGTTTTATAGATACTTCAGGAAAAACTATAATAAGAGAACATGATAAAAACTGTACACTTTATAAGTTTGAATGCTTTTCTGTTCATACTATACAGATTTTTATATTTTCTGTTGTACTTAGATACGTGTTAAAATAGATGAATAAGGAAAAAAAATTCTGAAGGTCTAAGCATTATTTTAATCATATGCACTGAATTTGTATAAAAATTAGAATAAAATTAATTATCAAGTATTATACCAAGGTAGTAGATTGGAGCAATTTCAGATCAGAACCATAAACTTAAAATTATTGCAATACTAGCATTCACGTGTCTTTACAAAGCAAGGTGATGAGGTATGGGAAGAAAATATAAAATACTTCATTAAACTGTATTTTATTGAAATAGGATTCTAATAAATAATTGTTAGTAGAAAAATGCTCCATTGTAATTTAAATGAAATTTCTTTGCAAGCAGAAAGACATTTTGCAAAATCTAAACCTTGGACAAAAAGTTACTAAATATTTTAAGGAAACAAACTATGCAAGGCAACTGCTACTCTGACAAAGATCAGGCATTTACACTAGTTGTACCTTCATCTGATGTAATTGTATCTCCTTGGCTGCCCGGTTAGACTGACGTCCAGTCCTGAGATTCACTTTCTCCTCCAGTGTTTTTAGCCACTCATCCACTTGCTGAAACTTTTGTTCCATCAGTCTCAATTTGTTGACCACATTATTGAACTGAGTTCGAGTCTCAGACAGCCTCTGCTGGTAAGCCTGCCAGTCCTGCCGGAGAGACTCTAAGGCCCGGTCCTCTGTCTGGGGGATGCCCGACGGTATCACTTCTTCTCTGGTGTGCAGCACTGAATTCAGCAGGGCCTGCCCCTCTGCACAGTGCACCTGCAGCTCCTGTAGGGGAAAGGCATGGCCGTCACACCTCATTCAAGTTTTACACATGCACAGGTGATCACGTCTCATTCAAGCCAACTGTGCCCTCTTGAACTTAATATTAGAAAAGAGTGGTCTGATTCCGACTTACACACAAAAATGTGTATCTAACACTGAATACTGTTCCCAAGTCAGGAGGAAGATTTCTAAAATATAACCAATTAAAATAATCAAGACGCACATGTACACATACAGAGAGAAATATTTTTCTCAGTCGTCTTAGAAACAATTTCTGAAATTTGGCTTTTCATCGTACAGGCAAAAACACTGTGATTAAAGAGTTATGTTTAATATAATAACCTAGGCTTTTTATGGCTCCTAATCTACTTTAAGAGCCTAAGGCTTCTTGCTTTGACATTGAATGGGATCAGCGCCACACCTGTGACTGAGAAAAGAACAATGGACCTTCTTTTTTGCTAAGGAGGGATCCTTTGCCAAAGCTGTTCTAGGGAATGCGATGCCAAGAAGTTGGCCCTGGAGGGTTCAGGGCAGACAAACCTGGAAGGTTGAATCGTCACACCTGCTCATAAAGTACTCCAAGGTGCAAATACATTTTCCTCCACCAAAGCATATGCCCCAGAAATTTACCCTACAGATTCAGTGTGAGCCAAGTCTTGAAGAGCATAAACTATTTTTAATAGAAAGAAAATCTCTAAACATGTTGGCAAAATATTATACACTTGTATTCTTAATGTTAAAAAAAAACATACTGTTACTTGATCTAATCATCTAACGTTGAAAGAGGCCAAGTCAAATTCCACCAGGAGGTAGGATATGTTAAAAGTACCAACATACTTAGTTAGAATAAAATATTATTAAATCTTTAATACCAGTGAAATTGCTGATACCCGAACACTTTTACCCACAGAAATAGCAATCTCATATGGTTCAAACTAATGGATATGCTTTTCCTCAGCTAGGATACCACTCCAAGAATACTGTAATGTGAACTGTAAATGGAAGAGAAGAACGATTTATAAGGTAAAAAGATTAATCAAAATGGCCACAGACAGAAATTTTATTCCCAAATTCTTAAAAAAAAAAATTTAAAGTTAATTTTATACAATCTCCTTAATTCAGGGATTGGTAAACTTCTCCTGTAAAGGCTGGACAGGAAATATTCAAGGCTTTGTGGGACAGACAGTCCCTGCTTCAACCGCTTAACTACTTAACCCGGCCATCATGGTGACAAAGCAGCCGTAGATGCCACAGCGATGAACAGGCGTGGCTGAGTTCCAATAAAACTTTATTTGAAATACAGGAATGGTGACTCTGGGCTATCAGCTACTGATCCTTGTGCCAATTAATCTTCTCAGTACATCAATTTTTCCATATTTTACAGCAGTTTTCACTATTATACAAATCACCACTGTATTAGATAAATTCTTATATACCCCATTTCAGGTATTTATTACGAGGGGGAAATATGGTTATGTGTATATATATATGTGTATGTATATGTTTTATATATATATATATATATATGTATCTTTTTTTTTCTAAGGGAGTTACTGGGGATTGAACCTAGGACCTCATGCATGCTAAGGATGTGCTCTCCTGCTGAGCTATACCACCCTCTTCATTCAATATTTTAAAAGTCTCTATGTTCCATGACCCAAATTATGTTTTCAGTAAATACAAAATGCAGTCCATACTGCTGGCTGATGCCCACACCACCAAGCGTGCTGCAGCACATCAGGGTCCTGAAGTAGTTCTGCTGTGCGGCTAGAATG
Organism: Camelus dromedarius; assembly: GCF_036321535.1. Classification (NCBI taxonomy): domain Eukaryota; kingdom Metazoa; phylum Chordata; class Mammalia; order Artiodactyla; family Camelidae; genus Camelus; species Camelus dromedarius. The sequence goes on along the minus strand of NC_087441.1, from coordinate 12,720,353 downwards.
TCACAATTCTTCACCACCATTTTTTGCCTCTAGCATCTTCCTTCCTTTTTAACATTTATGGCGACTCAAAATATGACAATGTCAGTAAAAGTGAATACACAGTGAGATGAGAGGTTGGGGTCAGGTTTGAGTTTGGGCCACATTAACATTGACAGAAGTGAAATATTTCCTCTGACTGGAACAGGAGAAACATCTGCTGGTGACAAGGGACTGATTGGCCCGGTTCCTACACAGAACCCTAGAGAGCTTGGCATTTGCTTGCCAAGAATGTCTGGAGTGAAGTGCAGGGAGGGGTTATTAAAAGAAAACAAAGGGGTTATTAAGAGAAAACAAAATAAATTACAACAGCCACACCTAGCAGACCAGGGTACCCTACTCTTTTAAAATAGAATGGATGGATGGGATCCTTAAATAAGCGAATGAAATTCCGACCCTCCAACTCCTACTATCTGTTTCACGAATGGACTATCATTTAAATAAGACTTTTCTCCCATCTCTCTTAGTCCTACCTCAGGACAACTCTGCGGAGGAAACTGAGTCAGAGAGAGGTTCTCTCCTGCCCAAAGTCACCCAGGGTCAGGCCTCACCATGAATCAGAGTTCAGACTACCTCGTCCCCACCTTGCACTCCTGCCACTGAAGTAGCCATACATGTTATAGCCAGCAAGAGCCATCCCAGTCCTGCTTCCCACCTTGTGTGAGCTGTAGGCACATCTTGCCCAGCCCTGAACCATTCCAGTGAGGGCTGACAGCATGTCAGTAAGTCCGCACACAGAGCTGCTGGGAATGGAGCCGACTTGCTGGCCTTTCTCATTCTCTCCTGTGTGCGCCTGGTGTTCCCTTCCTGGGGCACCCCTGGACCCCTGCCTGTCTCTCTAGGCAAGACTGAGGGGCTCTCTCCGATGCTTTTATGAGAGCCATTGAACTACTCTATCATTGTCCTCATCACATTGTTTGTAACGATCTATCAATGGGTCTGCATTGCTTTAAAATGCAAGTTCCTTGCAGGCAGGAAGAGCACATTAATCACCTTCACCTGTAGTAGCTAGCCAAGTGTCTGAGCTGCCTTAGGTATTCAGTAAAGGACAAGTGAGTAAATAAGTAAATGGGTCAGGACCACTTTCCCCACGAGGTTTGCCATCTGGCTCTGAATTGCAGTCTGCTTGTCTGAGCACCAGCGCTTTTTCTAGCTCCTCGAATTCCTCCCTCTAGGTTTCTGACCCTGGGCCTGTAACCTCAGCAGTGCAGGAGGTTTGGGTTAAAACCAGATGGCCAAAGATGGTGCCGCCAATTCGACTTTGAGAAGGGTCATGTTCTGTTGACTCCTGCAGCTGTGTCCCCCATCTAATCCAGTCCTGCAAGGAGCAACAGGCCCGCGGGCCAGTCAATGCCACAAATCAGACCACTGGCCACTCCTGACAGAGGCCACCTTCGTAGTCAAACGGTCTTGCTCAGTCTAAATTGCTTACCAAATGGTCTCAACTAGCATATACTACTGAGGTCACAGAATGCTCTAGATCAGACCTTACTTACTAGAGTTTCATTTAATATTTATCAGTTATTTATAGGATTTAAGGTCATATTAACGTCCCACTGCTTAAAATTATAACTCCATATTCAGAATGGAAATGCCTTTGTTTTGTGAGGAAGTAACTTTACCTGAAGATCCCGCAACGTGGTCTCGTGAGTATGGGCATCACCTTCGAGAACTGAGTATCGGTCGAGCTTTTCCTGTTCCTGCGCCAGCCAAGCTTCAAATGCCTTCAGGTCTCGCTGGTACTCCTGGTGCAGGCGGACGAGCTTTTCAGACTTGGTTACTGCTTCCTGTTGTTAGCATTTAAGATGATTAAGATGGGAATATGTTAGTACACGTAGCTTCAACAGACTGTAAGAATTCACTTCTGGAATTTTAGAAAAGTATGATTATTAAATCATTGAAATATGAATGGTTTCTAGAAGAATAAAAGGTCCAGATTTATGCAAAAGATATAAAAACATCATATCAGGAGTAAAAGGGGTCTGAAAGCTCACTTTGTTGAATTAACTTCCTGATCTCTGAATTCCTGGTAGCATGGACATTCCAAAAAATGAATTAACTTTACTTGTCATAAAAATACACTTTTCCTAATGAAGAAAACTGAAATTCTTATACTGGGCCTTCAGTGAGGATTTGGACTCATCGTGGATTTAATTTTCCATGTACTTTGTCTAATAAAGTAGGGTGTGCTCTGAAAAGTTATTTTTATTTTCTTTGTGAGACTTAAGTAAAGAATGATAGAGATTATTGGTGATTATTTCTTGCTTTAGAAAATTTCCATCACCAGGTATATTAAGGCATTTGTGAGTCTGCCCCCAATTTTTCTTAAATAGGTAACTTTCTAGGATGTTTCAGTTGAGAATTATTTTCCTACAGCAACCTTCATATCCATAAACAATAGTTGAGGGGTTTTGTTTACTTTTGCCAGTGGGATATTCAAAGTATTAAGATTCATTTTGCTTTGTTTTTGTTCTATCTGCTTTCACAAGTCTTCCGTTCCCCCAAACAAATGTCTTTAAATAATCACAGCTCCAAACACTCCCTTTTAGTGGGTCCGCATGGAACACGGGGAGCCGTACCTTGGCTCTCTCTCTGATTGCTCCGTATCGTTCCTGCAGGTCCTGGAATTCTAACTGGGTGACATAGTGCTCCGTCATACCAGCCCCTTTGACTTCAATGGTCTCCAGCAAGCTGCTGTGACTCAGCACTTCTTCATTTAATAACTAGAGAACATAAAAAAAAAAAAAAAAGGAGTTACCACGCGCTATTATATCAATTACACTACTAAAATTAGGATAGTCACTGCACAGTTGACAAGTGATCTCAGGTTATCTATCCACCTCTAGACAGATAAATGAAGGAAGGAAAGAAGGAAAGATGGATAGATCTATCTGTATATATATATATATATATATATATATATATATATATATATATGTGAGTATATATATCTGTATATATATATCTATATGTGAGTGTGTGTGTGTGTATGTGTATTTGATACTTGGCCCAGAACTTTCTCTGAGATACTGATCCCAGTTGGCTTGAATATTTCAAACTTAATGTGCCCTCAAAATGGGCTTCTAATTCCACTCCATTCCTACACTTCCCCAGCCACCTCCAAAACTCCTTCCCCTTCAGTCTTTTGTCAAACAGGAAATGCTACCATTCCCACCCAGATGGTCAGCTGAGAACACTAGAAGTCATCCTTTCTCCATCCTCGCCGTCATTCCATCCATGATGAAATCCTGTTAATTCCAGCTCTTCACTATATCCTGCCATCTGCCTGCATGACTCCTAGGAGCAAGCCCCCCAGCCCATGCTATTATCATTTTTCACTTGGACTTTGGCGATATCCCGCTGGGTAGATTCCCTGCCACCAGTTCCTGCCCCATCCCCTTGACCAGTGAGCTGTTACAAGGTTGTCGCATTTCAGGAAAAGAAAGATGGATTTACAGTCAGGAGACGTTTGTGAAACAGAATCAGCAGGATGTAATGCTTAATATCAACGTGAGGGTGAGAAAGAAGGAACTGGGTAAACGAGGTCGAAAATGTAGAATATTCAGTGTGATGGATAGTCTGAGAGTCTGAAGGACTCAGGGAGCAGAAGACAGTCAGTATCGCTTAGGACACAGAAAGTCTGAGGTGGAACAGACCATCCAATTAATATGCCCTGGATGAATAAATCAAAGGTCCCCAAGACGTTATGTTTGAATATTTCTATCAACAGGAAGGAGGCTTAAGAACATACACCTTCAATATCTATCTATTAAATAACCTTTACATGTATAACTGTAGTAATAGAAGCACTATGAATAATGCACAAAAGCAGAAATATAAAAGGATGTGATAGAAAAAAAATTTTTCCTTCCTAATGATGAGCAGGCTGAAGATATTAAAAGATACTAAAAAAGTTGCCAAATTTTAAATGTATCATAAAACATGGGTCTATGAGGTTTTCCTGGAAGGGAAAATTTTAACTCGTTAATAAAATAGCCACAAATACAAGTCTGGTTTAGGAAGCCACTAGAAATTATAGTAAAACTCCCAAATTCAGTTTACCCATGTGGACGGCCCTGGCAGAGAGGTGAGCACATTTCAGAGTAACTACGGCCTTCTGGAGCACCGGTCAGAGAGCTAACGGAATCGGAAATCCGTTCCCACCTTGGCTTTTCCGAGGGCAGCCATCTTCTCCCGCAGCTCCGCATACTGCCTTTCGGATTCATTCAGACTGGCCTCCACGCTGTCCATCCAACTGGAGAACTGCCGGACGTCATCCTGGTAACTTGTCCACTTAGAAAGAGCTCCTTCGAGTTGACTGAAAGGTGATTGAAAGGACAGTGACGCACACTGAGAAGCGTTTTCAGCCCAGTCTGTCCAGTCTCCAGCATTGTCCTGTTGAGCCCACTCTCTCAGCAGAAAGCCCACAGTCAGGACAGGGCAGGCTTGAGGTGGGCTGAATGGCCATGGCTTATCAAATCCGAGTCTAGGTCCTGGCAAGCACGGCCTTGGGAAGCAAGGGACAGTTAAGTTCAGGCCGACAGTGGAGAAGTGGGACTGGATTTAAAACCTGGAGTCAGTAACCAGGTCACAGGAGACCCTGGGAGAAGGCTGAGGGCAAAACCAGGAGAGACACCCTGAGCAAGGCTTTTCTGGAGCTAAGTCTCTGGTCAGGGAGAGAATCACTATTTAACTCCATCAAGTTGAGTAAGACATCCAGAGGAGAGAAAAAAACGAATTCATAGAAGAAGGAAGAAAGAACCGAGCAAAAACAAGCATAGTCACTATCTTGCATGAGATTTAAAAATTAGAAAATCACAACAATATAGGCTAACACTTTCTGAATTGGTCTAGTTGCTAAAACTTGATTATTTCTCTTACAGCTAAATTAAGCACTTCTTACTCTCAATACAGATGGTATATTTTAACTTCATTAATTATTTGTGCCTAATTGTACTACGATGCTTGAGCCCTTTTGTGGCAGACACTGCACTCCAGCCAGACTATTGAACCACACTGCCGACTAGTTCCCCAAGCCAGCTCCGTGTCCTCTCGGCCTTTGGTCCCTGGTGCCCTCTCAGCCTGAGGGCAGTATAGGCAGGAATTGCCAGGGGTTGCCTTCAGCTGCCCTCCTGACTTACGGCAGTTTGTTCATAAATATTCCAGGTCCCTCATCCCCCGGGGGTAACTCAAGGGCTTGCCTTACCCTGGCTCCCAGCAATGCCTGCTGGGTTAAGCTGCAGCTGCCCACTGGAGTAACCTGTTTGGTAACACACTTTTTATAGGCTGCCCTCCCTTCTTCACCTCTCTTTCCTATCACCTACTAGTGTCTCCTGGAGTTACCTACTTGGTTTTAACTAATATATTGTTACATGACAAAACACTTGTCTTTTAGTCAGTAAACACCACCACAAAAGATGTGTAGTTAGGAGTTATACTAAAACACAGACATAGTATTGCAGGTCAACCTAAATGCAAGATTGCACCTGCCAGTTTGTTCTCATAAGAAAAAAGAAAAGGAAGGAAGGAGGGAGGGAGAGAGCGAGCCCAGGACGAGTCTGTTACTGAGCTGTTCTGTTGATTTTCGAGCAATGGTTTCACAGTAGTCCTTCGGTTTCACTAACCTTTTACAACGAATCCCGGCGGACAAAAGGGACGCCCACATGTCCTTCACACTCTGCAGCTGCTGCTGAATGGCAGGGACACCTTCCGGAGAGGTATTCTGAAGGACAGACTCCCCTCTGGTCACTATCATTTTCATCTGGATCTCTTTTTCCTGTTTCACGGATAATAGAGCCTGTGAAAGCACACACAGAAGTCGTTTGTCATTTGCATGCTTCACATTTCTGGCTTTCCGTATTTCAGAGCTCTGGAGGAGAGCAGAACGATCCGCAGTGGTGGTGAGCCCTGGCTCCCTCGGGCTGATTGGGGGGCGGACGGGAGAGTCACTTGCCAGTGAGTGCCAGCCCCCAGTCACCCACTGGTCTCCAAGTGGCCGTGGTTTTCAGGTCTTTATTATCCTCTGCATAATCCCTTATTTCCACTGACATTTAATTTTCCTGTTTTTTAAATAAAAGAAAAATAAACAACAATAGGATTCCCCACTTCTCAAAGGTCACAGCAGGAAGAGCGCTATAAAGGTTAAGGTGTCTGGTACAGCAAACCTAAAGAAATAGATTAATTCATATCATATACTAATTTACATGTTTCAAATTCTTTACAAGCACTACTCTTTTTCTATGTAAGCAGGATGTCTGAAGTCAAAGTCATGAAGCTGGGGTTTATATCACCTAAAAGGCAGAGTTTCATCTCTCTCCCTCATCTGGACCTGGCCAACCTCGACAGAGTCAGCCTCAGCCACCGGTTTCTGCTGCAGCAGGACGCACTGCTGGCGGCTTCTCACACACACTGCGCCGTCTGCTCCCTTCAGCTTCTGCCTGTTGAGTCCCGCTCTCAAATCTTGGTGGAGGTATCGTCAGACTTTCTGAGAAACCTGCTCCAACTCTCAACCCCATCCCTCCTGCCAGCTCTGCTCCTCGGTGTCTACAGCCCCGTAAGCCCGTCCCTACCTGTTATCGTGGTCTCTGTGCCTCCAGCCTCGGCAGTGAGACCCTGAGGACAATGACTGCACTGTATTCATTTCCGAATCCCTGGTATCAAGACAGAGTGCATCTCCTCGGAGACACCCAGTATATAAATGACAGGCGAATGGGTGCGGGAATGATTACTTTATCGCAAACGTAAACTAACAGAGAACTAATCTCTTGTGATGGGAGAAGTGACTAACTGATACAAGCAGGTGAATGAATTGAACAAGACAGGAAATGTTTTGGCCAATGAAATGTTACATAGAAGAATTTTCTCAGAATAGATGTGTCTGTGATGTAACTTGAAGCTAGCCTCTTCACTGGCTATATCAAGCAAGTAACCACATTGGAGTGGTTGTTTTATTTTTTTTGCAAAGTATTTATGAGTGAATATGTCCTGGGTCAAACAGTTCAGGGATGCTTGGGCAAGGCCACCGTATACAACCAGGATCAGATCCACAGAGAATTGTTGAACTTCTTGTGGACAGAGCGTTACCTTATCACACCAGGCAGATGGAGACTAGCGAAATTTTGAGAAAAACAAATTCCATACATGAGAGAAATGCCTATAAAAAGGCACACCTCCAGCTTGAGCATCCTGCTGTCCAGCACGCTCTTGTCCGACGTCGGGTGGCAGTAGGAATCCAGCATGTGCACGGCGTCTGTCATCCAGTCCTGCAACTCTCTAACCCCAGCGGAAAACTGGCTGTGCTCAGCAACAATTCTATCCAACCTTGACACTTTCTCCTGGAAATGACAGAAATCGTTTTCCAGCTGTCCATCCACAGAGACTTCACAGCCTGAAGCTACTCAGATGGGAAAACTAACCCCTAGTTTCAAATAACAACAGTCAGCCACCGAGCCATAAGCTGCACAGATACGACACGAGTCTGCATTAATCTATGAGATGGGAAATATCTTTCTAAAGAGTAAGAATATGAGACCAACTGGGTCAAAAAGCAGAAAGATTACAATGAGAAGTTACTGTGCCTCAACTTACTTGCTGATATCTTTATGACAATTGTGACATTTGTCAGAAGCAGTGAAATTTCTTCCTAACATCTTGTCTGGGAAACAAATCAAAGTAGTTTCTTTCAAGTGATCATATTTGGCTCAAATGATACCACGTATCCACGTGACCTACACTATAGTCAGATCTAAAAAAGAACTATCTGAGATTTTTAAATAACCCTAAGTTTTAAAAATGGAGACCATAAACGTGGTCTTACTTATTAATTAAAGGTCATAGCTGACACAGAGAGGGTCTTATGAATATAGTTTTCAGCTCTTAAAGTATTTGAGTATCTATTGATTTTTTTTGGTACCTAAATAAATACAAGGGAAAAAAATACAAAGGAATAGAAAGATGTTCCTAATTTATTCTCATTTTAGAAATGTGCCAGATTTTCTAAAGATAAAAAAGTAAAAAACATGGATGTAAACACAGACTTTTTATCCCAAGACTTAGACTAGTGTGACTGTCCCAACTAGACTAGAGTGACCGTCTCAATATTTTTTTATCGAGGATCCAAACAGCAGACCAGGAGTAAGCCCACAGTAAAACCGGTGAAGCCATTACAGCAGGCTCCCTGAAGGCTCAGATCTGTGCAAAAGGGAAATATAGGGGACACACGTGGTGAGGCCGAGCTCAAGGTAGGAGACGGGTCTGCTGAACGCTCTAAATGAGGTCACCCTGGGATCCCCATTTGTAAGAATTATTGCCAGTCTTGAGCTCTGCTCTAGGAGCTCGACTGAAACTCTCAGTCAACACATCTTTGACTATCATGTAAGGAGTATAAAGAATTTAGACAAATTTTTAAAAAGTTATCCCCTATTCATGATATTTAGCCCACAATTTTTTTTTTAGCCCACGAAAATTTAAACGGCTCTAAATTCATGTTTTTCTAAAGTAATTTAACCTGCGTGTCTTTAGACCCAATCCTCTGCCTTCTGTTTATGCTTTGAGTCTTCCAAATAAAAGCTCCCGGGAAGATACCATCTCAGGAGTCAAGGGAATATTCTGTGCAATCCCAGAGACTGGAAGTCCCTGCGATGTTTGAAACCTCCCTTGCTCTTTGCAGACAACCACGTTGAGATGACGCAGCATGGATATTTGGCTGGGACTGCAGGGCTGGGAAGGGCACTCGCAGGCCTTCCCCTGCCCCGCCCGGGGCTGGGCAGGCTGACAGCCAGCGTCGTTCCCCCCGGGCCCCGGCTCTGTGACCCAGGGGCCACACTCACACACAGCACATGGCGGGCGTTACCTTCGTTAAATTGCTTAGGGATAGATACTGAGAAGACAGCTGGGACACTCTGTGCACAAAGCTCCTGCTGGCAGCCTGGCCTTCCCACAGCTGTTGAGCTTTCTCTTTCAGCCTGTGGAGCTGAGGCTCGTAGCAGTTTATTTCCTCAAGGACAGACTGAAAAGCACAAGCAAGTTACCATTAAGAGGCTGGGGGAGAGCACACCACGGACAGAGCTTTGGCCCAAAGGACACGGAGACAAACACCGCGAGCAGGAGGTGTGCCCTGAGGGCGCTGTTACTTCCAAGCTACACACAGAGTGGAGACCACAGGACTCGACAAATCACACCTCACAGGGAAGCCGGAAAACAGGAGATCTGAAATCAGGGAAGGGTGCGCGCTGTCTCCGGACCGCGGGGTCTCACTCCGGGGTGCGGGGCATGCGTCTAGACCTGCGCTTAAGGCTGCTCAGAGGACGGGGAGGACGCGGGGCCCACGGGCCCAGTGGCTGCTCACCTGCAGCTTCTGCTGTTCTCGCCTCTTTGCCGGCAGGTCGTGCAGGCGGTCGCTGCCTTCGTGCACCGTCTTCTCGGTTTTACTCAGCCACTCCTGGACGGGCTCAGCGCTTACTTCAAAGTCCTTCATTTGGATCTTTAGATTCTACGAGGTTTTAGATAGTGTTAGGGACCAAAAACAGAAACAAAAAGGTAATTACAAGTCCAGAGTCCTTCACGAGGCATTCAGAGCCCACCCCAACCAGGTCCCCTCCCCTCTCCCCTTCTTTCCCTGTCCCCAGTGTCTGGAACATTTTGTCCTTCACCCTGGCACCTGGCTAATTTTTGAACATCCTCTTAGAGATTTTCAAGTTCTCCTTTTCACAAAAATGAATATTTCTCTCATTTTCCTGCCCACCTCAGAGTTCACACCTACCCACTTGCCAATCTCTGTCGCGTTTGCTGTCTGTACCGGTCACTGTATACTTTACCACAGGCTGGGCTGGATTGTGAGTTTCCTGTCACACAGGCATGCCTGTCTACATTACATGCAACTAGATTACAAGCCCCATGAGGGGAGGGCTGTGTCTGACACTTCCTGGGACACACCATGGCACCTTGCAGGAATATAAATAAGTCCTCACAAACATTGTATCGATTCTGATTAATGGTGAGACAAGAAATAGCATATGGTTGACATGCTTATGATGTTTTTAATTATCAGTTTGTTTATTCTACTTTAAAAGATATAAGAAACACTAAATTGTGTCCTGTGTTTCTTACACGAGCAGGTCCTCACCGCTTTCACACTTCGGGGCTGTCATGCGTATGTGATCAAGTTTTATATGGTGTCATTTCACTGTAGCAAAGGTGTCGATATCCACTGTCTTATTACTTATAAAAGTGCTAGACTGAAGTGAATTTGACACTTATGTTACCATGGGAACCCACTAAAGGATTTTAAATTTAAATTTAAATCAGAGCTTTGGGTAGTATTGTCGAAGAAGAGCAAAGCCACAAAGCTTAGCTGAAAAGTCTATGTGGCGAGAACTGCAAGAGCCTGTGAGAGAACGGTCCCAGCGTGCACCTGTGTCTGATCCAGTGCCCACAACTGGGGACGGTCGTGTCTGCCATCGTCACCTCTTAGGGAGATGGGCAGCTGGGGATGCTTTGGGAAATTAAAAGTGTTTCACAAAGGTAAGATACCAAGATAATTCCTGGAGTAGTCTACTAAAATTTAAGCTTCTTGAAGGCAGGGGTTCTGTTTTATTCTTTGCTGTATCTCCAGAGCTTAGGATAGTCCTTGGCAAATAAAAAATGTTCAGCAAATAGATGTTGAATCATTAAATAAATTCATAAACTCAAGGCATTTCTATCTTCCTGCTACTGTAATCTCAGCAGGTCACTAAAGGGCAAACAGGGGACCACGATCAGGAATTAGTCCTATGAAGAAATGGGACCGAGGAGCAGAGCAGTGGGGCCTCAGTCAGAGATCTAACGTAAAAAGTTTGGGTTCCTTGTCCAAGGAGTGAAGTCATAGGGTCTGAGCGAGGGGCCTGGGGCCCAGGAATAAAGACAGCTTGATACTAAGTCAAGCAATTCCTACTGTTCCTCGTACCCCTATGTCCCCAGGGGTGTATAGGCCTCCCACTAAACGTCCACTCTGCATGCCTTTCCAAATATTTCTCCCGTGGCTTCAGCGACCACCTACAGACTCTTAAAGCCCTCCATCTATAGACTCACATTTACACACTTCAAGTCAGAGTGCCTGGCTTTGAACTTTGTCTCTTCCTGGCTGTGAGAACTTGGTAGATTATTGAAGCACCTTTTGCCTTAATTTTCTCATTCACAAAACAAAGCTAAGAGAGTTCCTAACTCAGAGAACTGTTACGAGGATTAAGTGCATGACTATATGCTAAGTGTCTATAACAGTGCCTGGCCCTGGTAAATGCTCACCATCACTGTTATGCAGCTCTACCCTCTCGCTCTTGAACTTTGTACTCACATTCACTGCTACCTTCCTGGCCATTAGCTGCTGAATCTCTTGCAGACCCATCAAATTTAACATATATTAAATTAAATTAATTTATCTATCCCCTCCAAAACTACTTTTTCTACCATATTCATGGCTCAGTTAATGGCTTCATCATTCATGCCATCTTCCAAACTAGAAACTAAAGACTCAAACTTAACTTCTTTCTCTGCACCCCTCTTTGAATTAGTTACCAAATCCTGTTATGTTTTCTCTTAGAGATAAATCCCCTGTCCATTATCATTTTCTTAATTCAGGTTCTTACCTTCTCTCGCTCCTCTGGACTGTTATGAAAAGCTTTCCCTGGTCTTCCAGCTACTAACTATCCACCATTTCAGTCTACACTGTGCCCAGAGAGTTGACTCGTTTATCCCCAGCTTAAAGACCAGTAGGTTCCTTTTTCAACCCTAGAATTAAGCCCTAGTGTCCTACAGCATCCATTGTATCCAATGAATTAATCTTTTTCCTATGCCTCTAGAATTATATGGGTTATGTTCCATTGTCGGGAAAATTGAAACAATAAATGCTGTTCTGGGTTCAGATAAGGAACTCTGGTTGAGAATCAGGGTCGAAGTACTTGGTACACAAGACACTTCTCTATCTGGCCCTAATCTTCATCTCTGGTCTTATTTTTGTTGCTCTTCCCACAAAACCTTAACTGGATGTCAAACCTCTCAAAGTCCCCCATTCGTAGTTGACACTCATGACACCCTGGCCCTGCACATTCAATTCCTTCTACCTGAAGTGCATGTCAGCCTGGGCAAATTCAAAGACTTAGCCTTCAAGTTTCAGTTAGAATCTTGCCCTTCTGGAAACCTCCCTTGATTTCTCCAAATAGAGTTAGCTGCATCCTTCTCTGAGTGATTCCCATAGCCTGAATATACTGAATATATTCCCATAGCAATCATCTCTTTATATACTGTTTCCCTCTACAGAAAATTAATTCCCTGGGGAGAGGGAAAAAGACTAATTCTTTTGTATCCCTAACATAGTGCCTGGTACATAGTATGTGTTATTATCTGTGTATTCTTAATAGAAAAGGAAGGAAGGAAGAGAGGGAGGGAGGAAGGAAAATAAGGAAAGCAGGAAGACAGGCAATTCTTGACCTACCCATCTCCTCCTGGACATGTCCTGACCAGGTGATCTCATAGTCATTGCTAGATGTACTCTCCTCAATGGCACATGCTGCCCACATTGCACTGGTGCACATTGCACTGGAGTGCACATTGCCCTTAACCCTGAAGGGTTAAGAGTAAATTTCCAGGCACTGCACAACGGGCATCACTCTCTATTAAACAGAGGATGCCCACTATGAAAGAACAGCCACCATTACAAAGGAGACTGCAATGGTCTCTGGTTAGAGAAGAATTGAGGAAATGTGTTTTCTCTTTCCAGATACTAATTCTCTATCCTTATTTTTGTCCATCCTGCATTAATTATGGTCATAATCAAATTCAGGATCTATTCTGCCAGGAAGCATTGTTTTAAAAGGAAAAAAAAAAAAAAAACTCTCCATGCCTCTCAATTTTCCTCTAAGAGAAGAGTGGGGACAGAAAACAGATGATCACAAGAAAAAAGTAAAAAACCAATTGCATTGTGGCAGTAATTATGTTGCAATTATAATAAATTCAGCTTATACTGTCTCTGGATAAAATACAACTGTATAACCATTGTCTCTTTGTGTACTTAACTCTTAAAACCTGCTACTTGATATCTGCATTAGTTCTGATGCACCGTCTCACCCATGGCATTCTGTGGCCTTACATGGATGTTTCTGTTCAGCTCTCCTAGGACAACTTCAGAAATTGAGGGATTTCAAATGAATGACTGTGTGATAGTGCCTAGAAGGAAAACCAGCTGTTCCCGATGGGACAGCAAGCCGGCAAGTCTACGCAAGCAGCCCCTACCACGCAGGAAGCTACCGTTCCTTACAGTTATCCAGTTACCTATTAATTCAGAGAGGGATGACCAAATCATTGAGAAGGGCGTTTGGATGTACTGAAAGTGTGGTTTGACAAACAAATATAACAACAACAAACAGCACAGAACATGTGCCCGCGGCTGGCTGTACCACATACCTCTAGGGCAGATTCCTTCTGGTGGAGATTTGAATGGAAATTTTTCCAGTCCTCTTTGGCAGCTGCAATTTTGGCCTGGATTCCGTTTGCCTTCTCTTTGGTCAACAGAGTATTCAAAAGCTCTCCCTTAGAAACCATCATGTTCAGCTTGTGCTGTCCATGTTCGCTTTCTGACAAAAATTCCTGTAAGGAAAAACGTAAGCGATTGGACAAATAAAAGCTTTAGACTTTAAAAATGCACTCAATTTTCTACTTACTTCTCAGTAAAATCAAAGAGAAGAAATAAACAATTTTTATAGTATATATTAAATGACTAAGCTTCTTTTACCTAATTTGTACATTGGTTATAATTATCTTATGTAACTGATATGGTTATTGTGAAAATTAACGAGAAAACCTGCTTAGAGTGCTCAGACATAACATTTGCCAAATAAATAAAAAGAGCTTTTATTATTTCCTAAGTCCCTATTAATACACATAAAACAGCATGCACTTAATATGAATGGACTAGTTTCTTCTCACGTACACAATTGATTGTTTTGAACAGGGATTTATTTGAAATCTGAATTTCTTAAGTAAAGCTTTAATGCCCTTATATTAAGACCTAGAGGCACGTTTTTAATCCACTTAAAGCACCACTATTAGAGTTAATTGTTCACACTCTTACCTGTATTTTCTGAAGACTTGTTGAAACTTCACTAATATTTTGAGGTATATCGAAACATTTGGCGGTAGTGATTTTTGCATTAACCAACCACTGCTGGAAATCCTTGAAGGCTCTTCGAAATCTTTGCTGTAAAATCTGTTCTTTATTCTGACAGCCCTTGGATGCTTGCAAACAAAGACTAAAACCATGATTTGAAACATTTAATGGAAGGGAAAAAAATGATAAAGTAGATAAAAATAATGTTCGGTAGAATCAACAGTCTTTAGTATGCACTCACACCATTTAGCAAAGTATTTACAGATTAATTTATTTACATTACCACTGAGCTCACAACTTAAAATACACAAACCTCAGGCTTCTTATTTGTGTGAAAATACTTTGAATACCAGTAAGTTCATGCTCACCAATTATATTCTTTAATCAAGCCAGAAACTTTTCCACTGTATGTACTCAGGTCTCTGGAAAATCGACAAAGTTCATTCAGCTGAGACTTGAGATCCTCTGTCTGAGGCTCCGCTTTCTGTAGCGCATCCAGTATCTCCTATTAGGAAATAACAAGACAGAGGAGCAAACGTTAAAACTGGGTAATTTCTATATCCTCCTACTATGCATCATAAATCACACGATAAATTATTAATGAGGGAAGAACCAATATAGGAGATTCATTCAAGAAATGAGGCCTATTTTCAGGATTCCCCACGACAAATAATAGCACATGGTTAATTTACATCCTTTTCCAGGCATGGACAGGCACGCGAGTATCCTATGTCGCCGGGGAGTCAAATGATCAAGCGGTCAAGTAACAAAGGGAGACAAGAAAAAGAGAAGCAAAAATAGCCTAAATTGTTTAAAAACAGTCTGACTGGGCCATTGGAAGATGTGTATATTGTTTAAAGGTGAAGAAAAATCATCTTAAAGCAAAGGAATACTTATTTTGGATTAGAAAATACATATAGCAACTGACTCTGTGTAGTGTATCCAGTGAACTTAATCCAGAGGTCTAATTTCACTAGTAACTGATTCATTTCATACTTTCATCAAATACTTGCTAACTGCCTGGTATGTATGCACCAGTCACTTTGCTGGATTCCGGCAGCCACCCTCCAAAATGACTAATGGTATGATTTTTGTACTCAAAGATCTCACAATTTAACAAATGAGAGAGACACATGAATAATCACAGCACTGCGAATACCTAGTCCAAGATGAAGACTTGGAACTTGATGAGTGCGCCTCTGAAATCCAGGCCATGGGCTACCGAGTTACACAAGGTCCTTTACAATCAGAGCATTCTCCGTGTAGGATTATCACAAGGAGCAAACGAGATCTCAGGGGTCAAACACTCAGCACAACTCCTGGCACCCCAAGTGCCTCATTAGTAAAAACAGCAGGTTATTTAAATGAGTCTGTCTGGATAGTGGTATTGCCAAGGTGAAAAACAATTTTTTAAGAAGGAGAGGTAAGAAGATAAGTCACTACTGAGCATCATTATTAGAATTAATTGCTCACATTTTTACCTATATTTTCTGAAGACTTGTTGAAACTTCACTAATATTTTGAAGTATATCAAAACATTCAGTGGTAGTGATTTTTGCATTAACCAACAAGGGAGCTACTGCTGTTACTCTTATTTATTCTCAGATATTTATCAAGACGTGGCCTAGACTGGTAGGAAAACCATGCTTCTCAACAAAATGAGTCTGTGTGTTGTATTCCCCATCCAGGTAAACGGCACCACTGTCCTCTCACTGATCGAAATCAGAAAACCAAGCCTCATCCGTTCAAGAGAAACGAGGTCTGGTCTGTTCCATGCCTTAGCTCTTTAGATCAGTTATCTCTTTTCCTCTACGTCTCCACTCTCACTGTCCCCACCTACTTTCCAGAATGGCACAGTGTTCCCTTAATTTGAATCCTGTTCCAGTTTTCTGTCCTGTGTTTTCTCATTCGCTGTAATTTTGGAGCTTGATGGTCTCCCTCCGTCTCACCCGTCTGGTCAGGCTGCAATCCTAACACAAGACTCAGCTCAAAGAATGACGCCGCTAAGGATCCTCTGCCCTCCGTCCCACCTCTCAGGGGTTTATTTTAAGGACACACACACCTTGTCAGCACTCATTGCAATCCAGAGTCCCCACTGGTCTTGCACTTGCTGGCCTTCCCACCCAGACTATGGTTCTCAGAGGAGGGGTGGTCTTCTCGTGGTGTTAAAATTCTCCATTTAACTTAGTGGCTGTGCTCTCAAGAAGTCTAAAATATTTTTATTTATAAAATTCATAAATAATACTAGAAAGTTTCTCTCCGAAACACCAAACACTAAACAAGTAACTACTATTTTACACCACATTGACCCTTTTATTTAAAGAACATTTTAAGAACTAAAAAAATTTACATGTACCAAAAAAGTAAAAAGGATCAGAGATTCAAAATTGTCATTTTTAAATTAGATGATATGAAAAGTGAAACGCTTTGGACCAAAACTTTATACCAGGTCAGGAGGATGTAGCTCAGTGATAGAGTGTGTGTTTAGTGTGCACGAGGTCCTGGGTTCAATCCCCAGACCGCCATTAAAATAAATAAACAAAATAAACCTAATTACCTCCCCCACCAAAATAGGAAAAAAATCTTTACACTAAAAAAATTTCTATAACTTCATTATAAATTAAAGCCTTTTAGCAGAGCCTTTTGTTTCATACACATCAGGTCATATACTTCTGTTTCAGCTAAGTCCTCGAATGCACGGTTTTTCCTTTAGAGGTTTTACAGATTAAGAAAATTCTAGCTCACAGTGGAAAAGAATATGAAAATGAATATATGTATATTCATGTATGACTGAAGAATTGTGCTGTACACCAGAAATTGACACATTGTAAACTGACTGTAACTCAATAAAAAAAGAAAATTCTAAATTTCCAACACTAAATACCCAATGGATATTAAAGAACACGAGTTTTGCAAATACAATGAATAAGATATTTAGAAACATGACAATATAGTTTACAGATGATGATCCATTTCTATTTTTTAAAGGGTTTCTTGAGTCTCATCACTTAATCGCAGAAGAAAGAATAAATTCTTGTGAAGGCTTTTGACTATTATTATGATTTTCAACAGTGATAAGCCCTCCCTAACAGCAAAACAATGACAAGGAACCCTGGCAAATCCACTATTTGGAAAACTTCTCCTATGTATTCATAGTAATGGAAGTATTATCACGATTTTTTTTAAATTTAAAAAATTTTTCCAAGATTTATTGAGATGTAATTGACATACAACATTATATAAATTTAAGATGTACAGCGTGTTGATGTGATACATTTATATATTGTAAAATGATTACCACCAGAGCATGGGCTAACACCTCCAATCCATCACGTAAGTACTATTTCTTTTTTGTGTTGAGAAAATTTATTATCTGTTTTATTTTATTTTCTTCATTTCCTTTTTCTCCAAGTTTTATTGAGAATACAGTTGACATACAGCACTGTATAAGTTAAAGGTGTACAACATAATGCTATCTCCACTTTAAGATAAAAATATCATTATTAGAAATAAAAGAAATCTGAATACTGGGAGGCAATGCAGTATTGTCATCAAAAGTATGAACTCTGAAGCCAAGTCTGGAAGTAGATGTAAGCAGAGGACTGTCAGCTTTGAATTGTTAGTGCAATTCAAAGTTGACATTCACCTCTGCATTATGATGTGCATTTTTTTAGGCCTCACCTATGATTTTCACTAATAGTGTCAGTGAAAAAATGATCTCTTAGAATAGTAATGTAATCTAAATACAACCAAATCTTTCTTTAAAAAAGATTTCATTCATAGAAATGAAAGAGAATGGAAGGGAAACAAAAAGAACTAAAACACGATGACTGAGTTTTTTGATGTCAGAGTGAATAACAGTGACCACGTGGGACAATGACCAACTTCCTTGTCCTTGTTTTACAGATAAGTCCTTGCTTTCTGTGCTCAATTCTAGTGCTTAAACCTAAAGGGTAGGGAAGGCATCTGGAAAAAACAAACAAAAAGCCTAAAAATGATATAAAGAAAATAGTATACAGAGATGATTATGAAGTTTTATTTTGCGATGTGCTATATTTGTTTTAAATACTCGATTTCAAACAAGACAATGTTGGAAATACTACATGACTTTCTTCCTGGCTGAAGCTATTATGAAAGGATTATAACATAAATAGAAACAGAGAAGTTTACTAAACTTCCTTTTAAGGACATCCACGATTCAGAGCACTATAAAACTGCAAGCATCAAGACACTTCCCAAGACACCATTTAACAGTAAAAGAAAGAAAGGATTTCAAGCTTCTGCCCATTCTTCACTCTTCCTTTTTGCTTCCCTTTCTCATGTTCTGTGAGAGCAGCTGTTAGTTAAAAAAAAAAAAAAAGTCCTTAAGGCGACTGGCGAACGTGACGCAGGAGTCCTGCTAACGGGTTAAATCAAACACAGCTGTCAAATCCACACACAGGAGCGCTTATCAGGGTGAAAACTCCCAGTTGTGCTTTAGAAGATTACTAAACGTTTCTTTCAAAGCTACAAATTCAATCATTTAATCGCTGGAAATAATTCCCTGGCAGGAAAACAGCTATGACTCTCTGTCTATTTATGCCTCTACCCACAGGCCATTTTTCAGCCTGAATGGCTGAACACAGTGTTACAAACTCTTATCACCATGAAGAAGGAAAGTAAAATATTTCCACTAACAATAAATGTTTCTTACGGTAAACAAAAAACTTCTTCCTTACGTCTGTATTTTTACAGTAGTTTGATTTAGGAGAAACGGAAACGGATCAGCCTTGCAAATTTAATTAGGCAAATACTTATGTTAACGTTGCATGTTTTGAGTTATCACGGATTTTTTTTTAGCAAAAAGAAGCAGGTAAAAATTTTAGCGTAACTGCCGGTAGCAAACGGGAAGCAACTCACCCGCCCCTTGTGCCAGCATTCCACTATCTCCTTATCTGTGTTCTTGCCTTCCAAGAGGGTTAACTGCTGAGCCCAGCCCGTCAGGAGGGCGCTGAACTGTTCCAGGGCCTGCTCCAACTGAGCCACTTGGCCTGAGAACTCCTGCTCGGAGAGGGCCATTTGGCTAACCAGGTTCTCCAGGCTGGTCTGCGTTTGAGATACACTGTCTTCCCACTGCTTCCAGTCGGCACGCAGAGCCTGCATCTCCGTGTCCAGGAGCTCACATCCACTGGCAGTGGTGTTCTGTCTCACTGCAGGGGCCAGCGACTCCACTCTGCCCAGGCGGCTTGCACCAGTCTCTCTGGAATCCATCAGCTCCTGTAATGGAATATCACCATGGTAACCGAGGAGGCGATGAGTCACTCATGCTGCAAGTTTCCAAATGTGTACAGAGGGGGGCCCTGTCCTGCTAGGAAGTTTTAGCAAGTGTGCCGCAAGGAACCGGAATCGATTCATCCACCCACTCCCAAGTCATAATAGTGGAGAATTATCACTGTGAGCACCAAAGTTTGTCGCGAAATAACTTGAAGAATCCCCAGAATCCTGAAACAGACCCAACAGGGACCTTGAGATCAGGCATTGTTTGAATATGTGGAACTATATGATAGTGATTTTAATATCTGCTTGTGGTGTATTGCTCCTGTCAGTATGTGAATCAGGCTTTTCCCTAAATTGGTGGACGCGTGAACAAGGATCCCAGCAGATCTGTGCTCTGCCCACATCTCTGCCCCGTTTCCTCTTCTTCCCCGACATGGTGGCTTCAATCTCACTTCCATTCATTCCACCAGGAATCAAGCTAGCCCATCACAACAAGAGAATAAGCCCTACTCAATTTCAGGTAATTCTGTATCTTAAATAAACATTTTTATAGTAACTAAAATAAATAATTTACAGACATAATCAAGTTCAACATAACCATTAGACTGCCTTCACTTATTACTATTACTTTTAAAAAACTCACTAGAAATTTAACAATTTAGCTATAACTTTTATTTATTTATTTATATTTTTTATTGAGTTAATCTATAAATTTTGGTTTAAAGCACAAAAATACTATAAAAGACAACAAGATAAAATTAAAATAATCATTGCTAATTAGGTAAAACAGTGGTATTTCTTTCTGAAAATATTCTTTCACTGAAAATTTTCTCTCTGAATTCATCATCTGATGTTTATTTATTTACATGTCTATTGCTAAAGCCAGGATTTTGTTAGAATTAATACAAAAGTATGACTTCACTCCTGGATTAAGGAGAAGAAAAAAAGATGATTATTTAGGGGAAAAAACTTCCAGAAGAAAACCAATGACAAATTAACAAGTACAGGAAAAACAGGGGTATTAAGTATGAAGCACATTTAACAAATTGTGTTAAACGTAACAATGTCTTAGCTAATCTACGTGATGTAGCTGGTAGATTAGCTTGAAATAAATGTATCTTCCCACTATACATAAGAAAGCCACATTTTAGGATAGATCACTTAAAAGTATTTAGCTCTATAGTAGTGCAAAGCACAATCACATGAAATCCTTATACACAGTTAGCATTTATATACATAGTCATCCTTTTCTCGGCAGGAGGATGCTAAAACCCTTTTTGGCTTATCAATGCATATAGTTAGTAGTGATTTGATGAAGAAAAATTGTAATTTTTTAAAAGAGTTATGCATAACTATTAGATTTAAATACTTATAATATGCCTTTATGAATGATTTGGAATTTGGAGTTCAGAGGCTGTCAAAAATCAGTTTCCCAAAATACTCTCTAAGGCATCACCCCAGTTTTCTTTGGCATGGCACTGGGATATTTCAATATTTGCAAATCACTAATTCCACTCACTCAGATTTTGAATAAGATATCATCATTTTAAAGTGTTTTGAAATAATTTTTTCATTTATTTCCCTGTCCTGTTTTTAAACTCTTTACCAATATTATATGCATGTACACACCCTCATACACATACAGGTTTGGCTTTGAAGTTGCCTGTCCCCAGTCACTGCTGGGGGTGGGGAGGGACACTGAAGGACGGAGGCGGCACCAAGTGACTTCCTCCGAGGCCCCTCCTCACTGCACACCAGCCTACACGCAGGCCGGACCTGGACTTTGACGGGCAATCTCTGCCAGGCTGCACTTCCTCCTTCCCAAACCTCAGTTTCTTTCTGCCAGCTCCTCCTCCTCCATTTCCTACATTTTTTTTGAAGTATTCTATGAAAGTCTTTCAAAAACAGAGCACTTGGCAACCCAAAAGCAGCCTTTGTAAAAGAATTACTTTACTTTTGTTATTTTAACATTTCAAAACATTGGTTCATCCTTGCCATCCGGTCTTCCACCCACTCTTCACCCCCAAATCCATGTCATCCAGTTTCTCTCCTGACCCGGCAGTGGAAGTGGCTACGGTGACTGCCAAGTAGCCCAAGTGCCAAGTCCAGGGGGCGCTCGTGCGGCCACCGCTTGATGCTTCTGTGAGGGTGAGCACCTCCCTCACCAGGGCCCTGGTGGCGCCACCCCTTCCTTTCCCTCTCTCATTGTTTCTCTGCTCTTTTGTCCCTCTCCCTTTCAAACTCTCTTCTGAGGCCCCGTAAATACGCGCCCAGGTTTTGGTCCTGTGCCCACTGTGCTGTTTCCTTTACCCTGAGGTCTCGGCTTCATTCACTCTGGTGCTGACCATTTCAACTCTGTATCTTCAATCCAGCTTCCCCCCCTGATGTTCAGACTTCAACATTCCCCTGCCTCCTGGACATCACTGCCAGGTAGCTCAAACTCCACCCCTTCACATCGAATTCCTCACCCTTCCTCCTCTGCAGCCTCCCTCCTCCGCATGCACCTGTTTTTCTCAGGCAGAGATAGTTCTGTTGCCTGTAGGTAAAGTCAGTCGTGACCAACACCTTTTGACTTTTCTCACACTGTCACTCCAAGCCACTTAAATCACTCATTTACGAAAGCCACTGGATTTCCTTACTGAGTGTGTTCTATGTGCCAAGCACGCTGCTCAGTGCTCTATGCCCATGACCTAATTTACTCCTCAGAACTACTCTGTGGGGCAGGTACTACTATTATTTTTATTTTACCAATTAAGATGTTGAGGCTTGAGGACATAGAGCAAATTGCCCAAAGACACAGCTAGAAATGCAGTAGAGACAAGATGCAGCCAGAGTCAGGATCTGAATCTAGGGTCTGAACTCTAAAACTTTAGTGAGCTATCATTATACTTGATATATTATTTTATAAACATCAGTTTATACACCATGATCTCCTACCACTCTGCAGATTCCTTGAGGGCTGCACAACTCTGGTTGAATAAAGAGATGGATGGATGGATGGATGAACAAATGGATGAATAAATTAAAATATTAGTGAGGAATATATCAAAGAAATACCTAAAAAAAAATCACACAGATAATAACTGAAGAAGTGGCTTTATGTGGTTATCTCGTTTAAAACCCATGTGGTCATTTTAAAATTTAACTAAGATAATACTTTCTAAATATTTCAAAGTAAATCCTCAAAAAGTACTTGTTATTGTTGTCTCGGCTATTATTTTTATGTTCTGATTTCCAGATATTAGAACACAGTCTGAGTCCTACATTCCTGACCACAAACACACTGTTTATTCCAACATTTCCTCCTCTACAGCTAAACAATTAAGGATTGCATCATTGCTTCATTTTCAGATTAAAATCTATTGTTGCCACAGAGGGGAAATTATTCAATATTCTAATATTCAAGTAATTAGAAATGTACTTATTCCAGCTCCCTTAGATGTGCAAATATCTTTTTTTCAAGTTGCCCATAGAAGCAGTAAACTTGGTGACGATTTTAATGCCCTTTAAAGTACTGTCTTCTTTTATGTTGTTGAAGTGTTGGCTAGGACAGCAGAATGAGACATCTAAATGACATTACCCAGGTATTGTTCAAATACATTTAACCAAGTTACTTTGCACACTTTTCTTCCACTGTCATACCTGGTTCTGTCGGCCCACCGATCTGGTGCATATTTCATAGTTCTGATACTACAGCAGCAAGCATATTTGCATACAGAAGCCCACACGGACAATGTTCCGTTTCCCTCACAAGTGTAAGGTGTTTTGGAGTCCCTTTTACCCCTGGCTTATGTTTGTAATTCATCAGGTGCAAACTAGTAAATACTAACAAACAGAAAATCAGAAAAAAACATTTTAAATAAAGAATCTTAGCCACAGAATCTTCATCACACGTATGTGACACTCAAGAACCAAAGAAACAATGAAGTTATAAAATCTGTCCATTTTCTGACCTTAATTTTAGATAATTTTTTCTGGATGGCTGATGAATCTCCAGACGTATCCGACCACCGATGAAGTTCTTCCTTTGCTGAATGGAGCCAATCTGTGAATTCCTGGACTGCATCTAAATACATGAGATGGTCTTTCACAATTTCTTCTACTTTCCTCATTTTCTCCTAGTAAACAAAGAAAAGGCTACTTTAACCGTAGTCGTCACTGAGAATCTGGAATCTGGCAAGGCAGCAGGTCTCCTCATGATCTTAGAAGATTTTCGTTCTTACTCTTGAATTTTCTCTACGTTTAATATCTTAAAATGAAAACATCAAATCTTGATTAGACTGCAAGATTTTGAAGAAACAATCATTTTCTTTCACATTTTCTCTAGTCTAGCTTAGAATAGAAATCCATGCTTCATGAATGCTGCCTAACATCCTTCATAATAAGTTGCTTAATTATTATTATAATAGTAACTATTCTTATTATTCAAGCAATTATTTGTGTTGCCTCTGTGTACAGTATTCTGCTCGGCACTTTAAATGCATTTGCTCACTGAATCCTCACAACAGCCCTGTGATGTAGATGCTGTAATTAATGCTCTGTTACAGGAAGGGACCTCTAGAAGTTACAGAGGTTAACTAACATGCCCAACTTCACACACCCAAGAAGAGTCAAAGCCAGAATTCAAATGTAGGTCTTTTTGACTCAAGACTCATAGCTCTTAATCATTACCAAAATTTAAAAAATGAAGATAAACTAATACATCTGTTAAAAACTACAGTATTCATAATACAAAGAGAGTTCCCAAAAGGAAAGTCGAGAGGAAAATAGAATACTTCTTTATTTCCTTATTTTCTTTAACATTCTCACAAGTATTCAAAAGAAAAATCATGAAGGAAATGAAAGATTCAGAGACAGAATTGAAAGAAAATCTTGATATTACACGGAAGAGCCTAATCTTGGAGAACAGGAAAATGCAGTTTTTACTAAAATGAGGAATAAAATACTTGGTACATAACTGAAATCTGGGAGGTAAACAGACTTCCATTTAAAACAAATATAAGTGGCAGCAAAAGAAAAATAACTCTACATTGACGATTGAGGCTCAGGCCATCTTACAAAGAAAAGAAATGGGTTGATTGACATTCTAAGTGGGGAAAGATAAAAAAAAAAAAAAAAAGAATTAAAAATCGTCCCCAAATTGCAGAAAGAGCAAAATTCATGGACCTCCATTGATGAGAAATGGCCCTCTACATAATATCTGTTCACTGAACGTACACATAGTTTTAGTGCCGCCAACTCCCCTACAGTTCAACCATGGTACATTCTTTACCTGAACCTTGAAGTTTTCCCTTCACTCTTAAGCACTCACCTTGGAAACAGTCAGTAAATCATTAAACTGTGTTTTCAGTTCTTCTTGAGCCGCTTCCTTGAAAGAATCGTCCTCAGTCTTCTGGTAGAGCTCCCTGGCCTTTGCAGTGAGCCGCTGCAGGGCCCCCGCGTGATCTCCCGCCTCGGATACGATGGACTGAAAGTGGTCCAGGAGGGAAAACTTCTCTTTCAGACCAGGCTGCAGTTGCAAGGGATGTTCTAGTTTTTGATCCACTGATTCCATCCACTGCTCCAACTGGTTTTTCCACTCTAGATAGTCATTCCATTGGCTAATCACAGACTCTAAAGTGCTAGAGTTAATGTCATACAGCATGAAAATAAGTTATTTTGACGTCTCTATTGAAAACCAATCACAAAGGCATTGCATCCCTGAAGACTGTTTTGCTGAATGCTACTGTAAGTGATGAAAACACTGCTTTTAAGTGCAGGGAGAAACATTACTTCTCTGACCCACAACACAGTTTCTTCAAATGAAAATAAATCTATGTCAAAATTTGAAATAAGGTGTGTAGTCATATATGCATCCAAAAATATGTCTTCCAAATGCTAATTGTCCTAAATGAACAGACACATATAGGTGCTGTGTTGTTTAAACATCAGTCCTGGGGCATCAGTTAAATTTTACTTAATATATATCAATTCTTAATTCTCTTGGACTCAGTCTATCTTATTAAAGTCTGATGATGATTATTTAGTGACTGGAATTCAAAATGTAAGATATTCTTACAGGGAGGGTAGAACTCAGTGGTAGAGCACACGTTTAACATGCACGAGGTCCTGGGTTTAATCTCCAGCACCTCCATTAAAATAAATAATGAACAAACAAACAAACCTAATTGCCTCCCCCCAAGACAAAAAATGTAAGGTATTCTTTCTGGGTATGCAATGTAATTAGACTGACTTTTCACTGAAGGATATAAATGCACAGTGTTTAGCGCACCTGTGTGAATGTGTGAAGGAAGAAAGGCTCAATGCATTAATAAGAAATACAGTCACATAAGTCATGTAAGGAAGAGTCAAGTAAAAGGCTCTCCAGGCTGACAGTTTTTTAAAAACCTCCAATATTTAGCTTTACCAACTATTCTAAACTCATGTGCAGTGACCCTTTCCAACCTCTCTTGCATATAATCGTACAATCCTGGAGTTATATCTGTGGTAAATGTGCTTCCAGCATTTACTCAGCTGTTCCTTTTGCATCAACAGAAACCTCATCGTACATGCCTTAAAGCTCTATCCTGTCCTTGAAGAATTTTCTAGAAAGTCCAAATCAATCTTACTTCTCTAGAAGCCACCACAAGCGCTGCCTTCTGCCACAGTCCCACAGCATCTTAGTAACACGATCTCAGTCAGAGGTTTTTGGAATGTATCGTACCCTAGCCGCCGAGCACTTAGAGAGCAAAAACCACTTTGTTCTGTTTCATTATTTTACCACAATAATTTGAACACTGCTTAAAATGCAGTCGCCAAGTTTAATTTCTTGCTGAAAGCGGAGAATCAAGGATTTGAATCTGTTTCCTACATTCAACATTCTATTCTAACATCCGGAAAATATTCGCCCATATTCCTATTCACTTTTATGAAGCTGGACTATTGCCAAGCCCTGGGAAGTTCAGTTCATGTTCTGGCACTCTGCTCTACAGAGTAACAGAACCACAGGATCTGACTTTTTTTCCTTTGCTGACCACTGAGTTGCTAGAAGATTCAAAGTCCTGCTGACTTTGGGAGTCACTGCCTACGCTTCATATTTAAAGGAAACAAAACAAAGCACAACTTCCAGATTTTAGTTGTAACCATGGTTCACTGTCTGCACTGCAGTAACTACAGTGTTGTTTTGTGATGAACTTTAATCTTTTATTCATCTATTTATTATGATTGTATTGAGCACACACTTCTTCAGAGATCTGATGGTATCTATGACCTTCAGAATGGGCCCCTGGAATGTGTTTTAGTATAATTCTGACTGAAGGTCATTTGTCCAACAAGCCAGCCAGGTGATTTGCAGAAGAGGGAGGAAGGTGCAAATCTTCTACTCATAAATCTAACACAGCACCACCAGCACCTGGTCAGTGTCTCCACTGCCTCCTCATTGGCATCCACTGCAATGCTTCTCAACAGAGTGGGGTGGGTAGCTCATTGCTCCTGAGAGGATGCCTCCCACTGAATGCCAGGATACCCCCTCACTGGGGCCACCAAACACTCCCCATATGTTTCCAAAGCCCCAGTGTCGATGATATTACTTCCAGTTGAGAAGATTTACACTTAAGCTCAACAGCTGCCAACAACTTAATTTCTTTTAAACAGCAAAAAGTTATCAAAACCATATATCCTTGCTTTGATCAACTGAAAGGCAGTATCTTACTGAGACCTTGTGTGTGCAAGATTCTGTGAGAGATGTTATGGGAGATGTAAATATTACACGAACAAACATGCATGCATGCGTGCAAATACACACAAACAGAGCGAGCAAGCAAACAAACAGAACCAGCCTTGCCATTACAGAAAATACAATCCAGGCAAAGACAAACATGCACACAACCAGCTAAAGTAATATACTTGGAACGTGATCACGGGATGCCCTCAGTGCCGCTCCATTATTTTACTTAGCCACTAGGTTTGATTTAGGCAAATAAACACTAAACGTAGGTCCGGTACCTCTGAGCATGGATGGAGGAGCTCATGATGTTGGCCCACACATCTTTAAGGGTCTGCAGCTGAGTCTGAATCACCTTCTGACCTTCCTTGTTGCTACTTCTCAAGGCCTGTTCCCCTCTGCCAATGGCCATGTTCAACTTAACTTCTCCTTCTCCTTTCATCAGGAGAATGTCCTATGAAGGAAGAATGACTACTTGTCAGTAGGATTACTAAAAAAAACCTCCTGATGTTTAAAAAAAAAAAAAATGCCTATGTTTCCCATAAGAATCAAGGTAGGGAATACCTTACTTGCCTGAAAATGAAAACAAGAACAGTATCAGACCCTGGACCCCACTGCACTAAAACACCGTTCTTAAATATTAGATCTCTGGGAGTCTAGGGGTCAAAGATTAACTGCGATTTAGGTTCTTGGAAAACTTTGGGCCACTTGCCTAAAAATGGAACTTTATTGAGTTTTGCATCAGAGTAAAAAGAAGTTATTTCAAAAATGAAGATGCACTCGTCAAAAACTTAACAGTCCTCTATTTTCATTGCCTGGCTAACCCCTGTCTGTCAAGGTCACCTTGGCTCACTGCAGGCCGGGCTGGAGGCCTTCTCAGTGCTTTCAGCATACACCTGTTTACTTCAGTCACGGCCCCCACACACAGGCCACACTGCAAGCAACAATTTACGATTTGATCTCTCCCACTGACTGTGGACTCCTAGAATTCGAGGACCAGTGTTTGTCTCCATAGTCCAGGCAATTTGCATAGTGCTTGGAGTGGAGTAGGTATTCCCTTAGATTTGCTAAATATTTACTAAAAAAGATTGAAAGTTATTTGAAAGCTATCGGAACAAAAATGCTCCTTTACAAAGGGGAAAGATGACCCCTCCAAACCCTTTTTTGTTTATTTTTATTGAAGCATAGATGATTTACACAATTAGATAAAGAAGTTGTGGTATATATATGCAATGGAATACTATTCAGCCATAAAAAGAAGGAAATAGTGCCATCTGCAGCAAGATGGATGGACCTAGACATGATCATACTAAGTGAAGTAAGTCCGGCTGAGAAAGACAAGCATCATATGATACCACTTATATGTGGAATCTAAATAATGACCCTCCAAATCCTCTTTGCCCAATTTCTCTGTTTTGCCTACAGAATCCTCAGAGGCTCACAGAACGAGGAGAACCCCACTGAAACATGTCCGAACCTTATTAAATCAGCCTTCCAAAGGCGCTGAAGTCCGGCAGGTGTGGGGCATACCTGTACTTGTAACAGCCGTCTCTCCAAGGCGTCTTTGCTCCCTACGGTGCTCTCGGCGCAGGCCAGCCTGTCCCGGACGTCTTTCACCCAGGACCACATGCTCTGCAGCGCCTCCTCCAGGGCCTCGTGCTCCTGCAGGGCCACCTGGCAGCTCCGGAGTTTCCCTTTGGTCACTCTGAGTAAGTTCTGGTAGCTGGTGAGCAGCTGGGAGCACAGGCGTCCTTCTTTGCCAGCGCCATGGCCTTCTTCACTGAGAAGCTGCCCTCGCTGGGAAAGCTTGTCTAGGGACTCTCTAAGGAAAACAGAAAAAAAAAAAATTAATTCTGACATTCTAGAGTATGGGGGAGTGACAAAGGATTGTTGATCTTGGAGCAGGGACCAGAAGAGAGCTCCCAGCCGACACGCCTTTGAGATGACAATTCTGGGGCCCCTCAGGGGGCTGGCTACTAGGTTCTCTGTGGTTTCTCTGAACGTAGTCAATACACACTGGGGTTTATTTGATCTGTGCTGGCTTAGATCCAAGGCCACTGTATTAGGAATTAACTTCAGGAAATGGCCCGGGCCTGTCTCTCCAGCCCGATGTCTAACTTTTCTCCATTCCTAGTTAATGCTCTAACCATAAACAGTTCTGTGAAACTCCCCAAACACTCTGCTCTGTTGTATACATGTGGAGATTCCTCCTCCTTCCTGGAAACTCTTCCACTCTCCTCTGCTTCTTTTCTAACTGGCCCTTCAAATCTCAGCGCCTTCGTCACATCCCCAGGAAGCACCCTGATGATGCCTCTTCCCAGCGCCCTCAGCCCTTGTCTGGGTCTGTCAGCTCATGGACCCCATCTGTCTCGATGCACAAGGCTTTCACTTCTAGAAGCCGAGGCTATTACACGCATCTCATATCCCTAGGACCCGGCATGATGTTTATCAGATATAAACTGCCAAAAAAAAATATGCTTTCAAAGGCCATCTTACAAGTACTTGTGGGTTTTGTTGTTGTGTCTTGGGTACTTTGCTCATCCCAGTTTGGGGTCAAGGGAAAACATAATCACATGTGGCTGGGTTGGCTTCATCCTGTTTTACAGAGTTCTGAATTCTGATCAGTGCATCTATCAGGAAATGCCCAGGACACCAGAAGGGAACGTGAGATGCCTTAACACAAACCGCTATGAAAGTAGAAAAAGGATACAAAGCCTGTCTCCTACAGTGTCTCAATTTTTTTTTCTGAGCAGCTACTATGTAAACAGCATCCTGTGGACCACCGTGAGATACAGAAGACTTACACAGTTTTACACATACTCTAAAATCCATCGCTCACACTGGTGATCTGTTTGGTGAGACAAGAAGCTGGCTTAAGCAATGATGCAAGTTAAATAACAACTCAAAATGACAGATAGCACTTGTTACTAAAAGAAGAATTGCCTAGTAGGTGATAAAAACTCAATGATTATCAAGTCTGGGGTTCTTTTTGAAAATACAGGGCATCTCCTCAAGATATTTGGAGTATTGGAAATCTTATGATGAAAAAAATCTGGAGGCCTGGCAGGAGCAAGTGGTAAGGAGCTGACAGAAGTCATGTCACTCAGATGGAGAAGCTGGGAGACCAGCAGAGCACATCAGGATTGTCCAGAGAAACCACCAAGTCAAAAGAACGCGGGAACAAACACACCTGAGGACTCTTGGCATCTGGTCCTGGAATATCAGAGAGTAATAGCTCAGGAAGAAAATGAAAAGTCATTTTAAATGTTTGGAAGGAGGAGAGAAGTAGGTGTGGCCACGTTATACTGCATCCAAATAAGAGTCAAGATTTAAAAAGCGAATAAAATGCAGTGTTATTTTTAGAAGGTTATATAGTTAGAATAATGCTATTATTCTGTTAATTCAGCAAATGTTTTCTATTTTTGGCACTACACTAGATGAAGACGTTAAAGACCTGATGGTCCCTGGCCTTGAGGAACTCACCATTAGGTTAGGGTTTATGAAACTGAAACTGAGAAGTATCCCGTGGGGCCCTCCCAGGTACAAAAGCCCTTCTGTGTCCCCTGTCTCCTGTTTGTAGACAAGCTGCAGCCTCCCAGGCCTCCCTGAGTCACAAAAGAGCAGCTTAGCCAGTGACTAGGACCATGGAGTCACAGAATCTTTAGCTCCTCCCTGAAGGAACAGATCCCAGTGTCTGATGCACATTCCTGGGTTGTTTTACAGATACCAAAACCACCACCAGAGGGAAAAAGCTAACTGCATGATGCCCAGACTGCAGCCATGACATAGGCTGCTCCATCTTGAGCAGCACAGTTCCGAGAACAGGCCTTAAGGAAATGGGAACAGACCAGCCCTGGAAGTGAAGATTAACTGTGCTTAAAACAATCAAGATGACACTGACCAGACCACTGCACGGCCAGTTTCAAGGTGACTGTCAGAGCTGACGGTGCTGTTCTGCACGTAGCCCCTCTCTGCACACCCTTGAAGCCTTCCTTTAAAAGCTCTTGCCCGCTGATTGGCAACCAGGATGATTCTTCGGGACATGAGTCCACCTTTCCCCCAGGATTGCCAGCTTCCTCAACAAAGCTATCTTTTCTTTTATCCAATACTTGTTGTCTCTCAGTATTGGATTCTTGAGTTTGGTAACAAAATCAACAAAGTGTTTACCCCACGGTAAGGGCTCAAAGAGATGGGGCCAAAACCCTCCAGGGAGATTTTATTACAATCATGAAACGAGTACACCAACAATAGCTGTTAGTATGGGTTCTGTGCGTGCATTTGTCTGTATGTTTGTTTTTAAAGATGAGGAATACTTGGCATGTCTGACCAAAAAGAGGACTCAGCAGAAACAGGGAGTGAGCATGATCTGAATTAGGCAATTTTTACTTAGTTGGTCATTGTTGCTGATTTGTCTGATTTAGGAGGCTGGGAGCCAGTCTCTGCTGCTTACAGTGCATCCGTTCCTTCAGACAACAGTTAGAGAGTTAAAGAGCTTTGTGTCAGGCTGCACTGTCGCAGTGGAAAGTGTTCCATCTTCCAGTGCAAGAGTTCCAATGAAGCAACTGAAAATTCCAGGGGTGGAGCCTGAATTTAGGGAGCAAAGCCCTTAAGTGGTGGTAGCCAAAGCACAGGCTGGAGAACTCTGTCAGAGAAGGAGCCGGAAACATCTGCTCAGTCGGGAAGCGATGAGGAGACCAATACTGCAGTAGAGAAAATGAATCTCTAGGACAGTCAGACTTCATGAACATACCTTTTGCTTTACTAAGAACATTATGAGGACAAGGTGGATTGTAAATTGTACTGGAGGCTGAAGTTTGTGAAGAATATATGGAAACTGGGATCCAAGGGCATTATTTTTGTAAATGAAAAAATGATATTATTTATATCCTAATAATAACCCTAGACATGAAAGTATATCATTATTATTGTTGTTATCTCAATGCTTAAAAGCTAGTATCAAGAAATATAGGAAATGAGAATATGAAAACGATTATATGTATATACATATATATATATATGCATGACTGGGACATTATGATGTACACTGGAAACTGACACATTGTAACTGACTATACTTCAATTAAAAAAAAAAGAAATAGAGGAAATGAGTGGCCTGTCCAATCTGTTGAGCACAAGGAGGTGTAACTGGGATGAAGGCAGCTCCTCACTTCCACCCCTATGCTCTCTCCAGAACACCACGTTGCCAAAGAAACACGGCACGATCGTTCATAGTCTAGACGTTCAGGGATGGTAACATAAACACCCACCACCAACTCACCAACCAAACGAAATGACCAAGCAACCAGACAAACACTTGTTAGTAGGAAGAGAACCGAACCTCGCGGCCAGCAGTTCCCCTAGAAACATCTCAATTTTATGGACTTCGTTTTTCTTCTCAGGGATGTGCTGCTTGCTCTCGCCTAAGTTTTCTGTGCTTAATCTCTCATCCATTTCATGGATCCATAAGCTCAGTTTTCTGTGCTGATCTTCAAAGCTAAAGGAAAGAAGAACACCTTAGAGAAATTCTTCTGTGCTCATGGTAATAAGTTCTCGTATCTGAGGTCACAATGTCTATGGCAATTAAAAGCTCACTAATTTTCAAGCAGAAAAGAAAACTCGACAAGAAGCCCATTCAAATTATCACTTATTTCAGGAATAAAATGACAAATCATGGACATTTCTCTTGAGATTCAAGAAGAAAAAGAAGCACCCTATCTTGCTGAATCGGTTTCGTTGGTAACCATAGCTGGTACTTAGCAGCAAGATTATATTTTATGTCAGGGTGCATTTGACTTTGTGTCTTACTACAAATACCCTAAATTGGGCCAGTGGATAAATGGGGCAGTGGAAGCCCTGGGAAAAGATGCGAAAGTCAACTCTGCGTGTTTGTACTTACAGGGAGCAGAATATGGCACAAGAGCCCCTGGACTCTAAGCTTTGAAAACCATGTAAATTTCCTAAGAAACCTGGACAAGAGTCAGGCAGATTACTCTCCAACCAAAAGGGCATTTTGATTATACTGACATCTTTCTTCTCCCAGGAGCAGAAGTTTTTTTCTTTTTTTTCCTTTCTAATTTTATATTCATCCCCACCGACACAGCGTCCTGGTTGGAATCTTGATTCACAGACTACAGTAGATGTTTTCTGCCATAAATCCAACCCAGCAGAAGCAGCCATAAGGAAAAGACTTGGATAGTCTAAACCCTGGGTGTCAAAACCCTAGTATCTTGAGTTAGCCAAACAGACAAAAAATACACGCATTTATGCCACTTACAATTATTAGTGATCATAATTCCTTCCTTCTTCTCTATAGAAAATAAAGCCAAACAGTGCCATCAGAGTCTAAGCAATCAGTTCTTGCCCTAGTGTGAACCTGTACTTCAGGTCAAAACTTACAATTTAAACTCACAATTTCAACTGTTCTTTGTTTATGCCCAGTGGCTCTTTTCTCTAAGTCTTTGAAAACATTCTGTGTATAATTAAATCTCTACTTGTCAAAATGACCTACCTCCCAAGTTCTAAAGCACAGTCTTGGAGAGCCTGTTTGTCCTTAAGGCATTGTTTCAGAAACGTCTGAAACTCTTCGTTCGCCTTTGTAACTTGCTCCTGAATGCTGCTGACAATCTGTTTAGACAGATGTGCGTACAAAGTCTCTCCCTCTTGAGTCACGGCATCGAGCTTGCTCTGCCCATCGCTGACTGAGTCCAGAATGTTCTGTTTCAGGGAATAAAGGCAAGATAAAATACTTGCTATTATTCAGAGACCCTGGTGCATGAGAGCACTAATTGCAGTTCTGACCTGATATAGCAGAGCCCAAAGAAAGAATGCCCTTAACAAGACAGGGGTGAGAATGATGTATACAATTGGGTACAATCAAGACTCAAGCTGCAGGACGGCGCCAGCCAGTCACTGGAACCACTGAGGACAAACTGCGAGCAACATGGAATCGGGAAAGAGGATGTTCCCAGTAAGGTCTGTTTCCAGCCTCTCCCCCTTCTCACCTTCCTGACTTAGTCCAGGCTCCACACCCTCACATGGTTAGCGTAACAGCTTCTAGCTGGTTAACTGCCTCCACCCCTCCTCCTTCTCCCGTCCACCCTGCACACAAAATCCTGTCTTCATATCCCTTCTTTCTTGGTATGCACGTCATCCTCGGAGGATCACATGCATGGACGTGACTTCAACAGAGCAAAAGAAGCCCAGAACTGCTGTGCCAGCCCTGCCTCTCCCTTGAGCCCCACAGTGGTATCTGCAATTGTCACTTAGACTTTTCTTTGTGGCATTCCACTGCAGCTCTAGCCTCAAAGGGGACAATTCCATATCTGAATTCACCATGCCTCCTGCAAAACCAGCTTCCCGTATTATAATGATCTTCCTACCCTGACTGTTAAGGAGTTATCTACATAATTGTCATCATTTGTTAGGCCACAAAATCCTCCTATTTCTCATGATTTTTTTTTTAATGGAGGTACTGGGGATTGAACTCAAAAGCTTGTGCATGCTAAGCAGGCGCTCTACCACTGAGCTATACCCAGCACCCTCTCATTAATTTTTTAAAATTATTTTTACAATACTTAACACAGTGCTTCTCTCAGATAAGTTGCTTGAACAACTTGGCCCAAACTCAATTTGAACCTAATCTCCTGTCAATCATTCTTAACTCTGCTTCACAATGCCCTTCTCTTTCAGAATTTATATATTCTTCATAGTCTGTAACACCTACCTCTGGAACCTATCACATCTACTGCTTTAATTTGAATATATCCTAGCTCCAAATTTAGATGATGAATTATTAAAAAGCACAAGCCATGTCTTCTTTTTAAAACTCCTCCATGAGAATGGTATAAAACAGATACAATTATTTACGCTTTCACTGCTATGAAAGTTAAAATTAGGTTTGGTTTGGAATGAATTCCAAAGAATGATCAAAAGTTTAAAAAAGAGAGAAAAGGGATCTAGGAATTCTGAAATTCTAACATTCTCTCAACTTACTTTTCATATTACCAATCACCTTCTGACTCAAGAAATCTAACTGTGTTAGGAAAGAAGGGAAGTTTGGAGAAAACAAGATTTGGAGAAATAGATGATTTAGGTCTGACTTGAAGGCACTTGAGTGCAGTTTCGGGAAGAAGAACAAGCAGCGTCCACTTTCACACCTGAAGGTCGTGCAGCTTGGCCTCTAGCACTTTGCTGTCCCCAGTTCTGTCTGATGATTTTTTTGCTGCTGCCTTTATTCCAGAAAACCATTCTTGGAATTCCTGCATAGACTCTGTGGAAAGCAATGAAAATAAGAAATACATCGAAAACGTTGAAAGAGCTTCCCAAAATTACTACGATGAATTAATTCTGGCCTCAGCCCACTGCATCTTACCTTACAATATATTCCAGAAAGGAAACACTAATGGTAACAATATAGACTATAACACAGTGAGACCTACAACCACGACTGTTCATGGTAGAACTGAGAAATTACTTCCGAGAAAAGACTGAAAGGAAATTTGTATTTCTGACATGTCAGATTTCCCATTGTGTTCCTTTCTTTTGGAGAAGAAAGAAAACTGCCTGACTGTGAGAGTGAGAAATGCTCTAGGGGTGTTAAAACCACTTCTATGGCCAAGGGAGGAAACACGTCCTCCGTCCACCAGGCTGACTTAGAGCGTCAGGCATCCACGCCGGAGCAGAGGCACGGCTGGGTGGGAAGCCCAGTCAGGGACACAGGACCAGCGGTTTCCTGCCTTACAGGGCTGCTGGTTCATGGCCTCTCCTAAGAGCCAAGTTTACTGTGTCACTTCAGAGCAGGGAGAGTAATTTTCCACACAAATGAACTCTACACAGAAAAACCGGATGAAGTTCAGAATCATCAAAATGGCAGACTCCCACTTTCTTGGGGAGAAAAAGGAAGACTGCCTCCTTGGTGAGAGCCCAAACACGACACTGCCGTGGCTCCAGGCTCAACGCACACGTCAATTTAAAATGCTACTCTTGCGGAAAGTTTATTTTTGCAAACTTTTGCTGGCTGTTTCTAGGCAACATTTGGTTTGGATTGTTTTTTGTAAACAAACTATTCATACTAAGGCCTATTGGAGCTCACCATTGAAGTGTTTTTCCAGAGAATCCTGAAGGCTGGCCTGTGCTTTGGAGCATGACTGGCTCACAGCTTCGTGTCTCTTTATCAGCCCCAGCATGGCGCCACCCAGGCTCTCCAGCTCGACTGAATGGTACTTGCGGCACAAGCTGTTGAGATTTTCCTGGGTAGAACTGATGCTCCTTTGCTGACTTTGAAGTTCTTTTTGTATTTCCTAGAGAATAAAAGGATGCCATGAATGACATGCATCACATTCAAAAGATATATTCCATCTACTCCACTCTGGTATGTTTTATTTTTGGAAATCAATGCTGTTGAAATCTACTCAGTAATGTATGCATTTGTGATAGATCTGTGTTGATTTTTCAGAATTTTGCTCGGTTTTCCTTGGGAACAACTGCAAATAGCCTTTGAGAGGTAGGTAGGTTTGGGGTCATAGTCTAGGATTTCAAGCAAATTGCATAGGTCTTTGTGGATGCCAGCCCATGTTCTGGGTTTAGCTAGTTGATGAAAAACTATTAATGGAGTCACCTTCCTGTGTTCACATTTTTCAGTGGGACACTTGGGCTTTGCTTCAGGATCATAGGCCACACCAGAAGCATTGGTCGTTAATTTAAAAATACATGTCCTCAGTCTCGAGTATGGTAAGAAAACATGATGAAAGGGCACAGAACACGTACGTTGAAAAGTCAACTCACAAGCTTTATAGGAATGTCATCTATGAATACGGACAGATGACATGGAAGCAGAATGTTTTCTAAACCATTTTTTTTAACATATCTTTCTCTAGACAAAAGCTGTCATGCTGGCCAATAAAAATAATTAAGTGATGAAAAACTACTCTGCATTCAAGCTTGAAAATTCATGGAAAGTCAAACAGTTCTTCTACAGGCTTCACCTCTGTATTGAAAAAAATATATATATTAACAAGTACAACCTATGAGCAGGTCCTAGAGCAACAGCTGCTTTCTGTCCTTAGATGACTCATCTTTGATTTCTTACCACCTGCATTCAGTTCTCCACCAGTTACTTACTCTGCTGTGTCCCAAGTCATGAATTAGTTGGTATGGTGTTAATATGGGTAATTGAGAAGAGAGGTTATATTTTGATTACAGTCACTGCAAAACAGGAGAGCTAATATTCCCATTCAAGTGTAACCACTTAGTGATAGTTTATGACTTACCTTTACTTTTTTCAACCCTTCACAAGTCTCAGTTTGGGCACAGTTCATCAGTGAGTCTTCTAGTTTGGTCAGCCAGGTGGCAGTGTCATTAATAAACTTCTCCACTTGTGCACTCTGAGCAGTGAACTCTTTCAAGGTTCCTTTTGCTTCTTCAGTAATTTCTTTGGCATGCTCTAGCTTCTGCTGTAAGTCGGCTTCCATGAACTAAAAATAAAGTAAGATTTCATTGGGAGTGGTGGGAGTCCAGCTCAGTGATACAGTGTACACTTAGCATGCGTGAAGTCCTGGGTTCAATCCCTAGTACCTCCATTAAAAAAACAAAGCAAGATTTCATTAAAATTCGTGAAGTATAGAGCACTCTCATGCAGTAGGAATTCTGCTTATGTGCAGCTTAACTGTAAAAATTGCATAAGTCTAACCACGGATGCTAATTCAACTTTTCTAAGAAGGAAACTCTGGGTGCGAGTTGCCAAGTATTTTAAGTAATGGGGAAATGGAAGGAGTGGGGATTATAGTTAACACTGGACTTTAAAGGGGGCGTTTTGACTGCGATTCCAGGGAATCCACAAGACGCCACTTCAACAGCAGAGCTAGACCTACACAGAGTTACCGAGTTAGTGACCAAAAACTTGGGCTTCGTTCTCCGTGGGAAACACTCACACAGTTTTTGCCCTGATGCAGCCACTACTTTGAATAAACAGCACTTTAGGATTTTATCATAAAGCAATGTCATCTTTGTCTCCCAGATTAAAATATTCAGTGAGGCTAGTTCTCCCCTCCCTGGATGACTTCTCTGGCTCCACAGATAATAAAAGGACCTATAACCCTGATCAACTGCAGAACAGTTTTGATTCCACAATTAGAACAACCAGGTCCATTTAATAATCAAATCTTGAACTTATAGCAAACTTAAAGTGACTTTTTTTTTTTCTTCCTTTATCCTCTGCTCAGATCTGCGGCAAACAGGCAGCCTCCAGTGGAGAAAGGGACCAAGTGCCTCCTTCCATCTTCCTTCACATTATTTTTATTCCTCCACTTTCTACAGCTTCTGACCTCTGCAGGCTTGGACAGCAGGAGGTGGGTGACAGCTCACAGTCACTCCTCTCACAGGCCTGGCCTGGGGGCTTTCGGAGATGCCCCCCACCAACGTCCCTGTGCCGACAACGCATCTCTGCATCTCCTCTCTGGCTCTTTACTTTCTCCCCACACAGCCTGTGGGCATCTTTTAACCCCTTGCCACTGAGGTCTGTTCATCCCCCAGGAAGCCTTCTCAGGTCACCTGAGATGCCCACACACAGACGCTGTCCCCTTTCCTTTCTTCTCATAATTCCCTTCTGGGTCAGAGGTCACACACTGGCATTCACCCTAGATGACTCTGAGATGCAGGCCACTTAAGCCAGCCATGTCTCCTTTGGCAAATACATCATCACTTAGCCAGCCTGTCTCACTGTGGGAAGTCAGATACTAGGCTCCTGTGTCCACAGCTGCAGGGGCACAGGTCACGTTCTCCACTGAAATCCTTCTCATTTTAAGGTAAGGTGCAGACACCCCCATCCCTCCTCCTTAAGTATGGGGAGGGGTGTGTGTGTGTGTGAGAGAGAAGAGACCAGAGAACAGCAGCAGCTCTCTCTCTAACCCTGCCTCCATCTTCTCTCTGCCGAAGTCCAGCCGTTGCCCACTCACGTCCTCGACCCGGGTGACGTGCACAAACTCCCTTTTTTATCTCTATGGGTTATCAGCACCCTTTTGCCTCTTCTTGCTTCAGGTGGATCTTCTGACGTTCTAGCACATGAGCATCATCCACCCAAGCTACTAACTGATAGACACCCAGTCTCGGGCCAGAGCAAAAGGACAGGTGATCCAGCAAGGCTGCCTGGTTAGTGAGAAGCAGTAGGTAAAGGAGAAAGGTGTGATAGGAAGAAAGAAAATGTAGGGAAAACCCAGATACAGGGCTTTAAGTAACACACTAGAACCTCAGCCCCCAGCCTGAGGCGCTGGCTGCCCAGAGCCCCGCAGGCTGACTGCTCCCACGGCGCCCTCACCAAAGCGGCCCAGGTTTCCTGCTCAGACCTGGTCTGGCCTGGCCTGCCTCATGGTTCCTGAGGATTCCTGCCATCAGAAGGGCCTTGAAAGGAGGTTTACGATGGTGATCCCTCCAAACGCCATAATTCAGTAAATGAATTAGACAAATATCAATACAAACATCAATGTTCATAAACGTGGTTTCCGCTGCCATCTAAACATAAAATGGTCCATGATGCAAGCTGGATGAACTACTTCCAAAAGTTAGGAAGGAAAAAAGGAACTAATCCTACTAATCCTATTAGAATAGTCGAGCTGGAAATATGTTATTAATACTGGCACAAGGAATTTGAAAGATGTTAATATTCAACCCCCATATTTGATCAGGTCAATGTGTTTGCTTGGAATTAGGGCAGTGATAAAAATAAACACACACACACACATATACACACATACTTTATACATAAGTATATAAAGTGGTGTATATATGTATATATATATACACACACACACACACACACACACACATATATACTCATATATATTTTTTGAGAATATTTTGAGTTATTACAAACTTGATTGAGTGCTTACCTGAAGGTCTGGTGGTGTTTCTGGATTTTTAGTTAATTCTTTGAGATCATTAACTTTGGAGTGAAGTTCCTCTAATCTCAACGCTTTCTTTTTAACTTCAGACTGCCAAAATAAAAGACAAAGGGGACAAGCATAACTGATGTTACATTTGGCATTTCAGAATTTCAAGTGTTAACTCTGTCAAAATGCCTCAACTTTAACCCAGGGTAAACAAAAAAACAAAGCAAAACAAAACACCAAACTCTGCTTCGTTGCCTGAGGGCTGCCATCATTTACGAACGTGGAAGATCATCACCACTAACTCACTAGGAATGTGAGGGAGCATGTGAAAACTTCCTTCTTCCCACCCTCTTTTATTGGAAAAAGAAAGCTCCTGGAAAAAAATTAAACACTATCCAGAAGTCTTGGGTCAGTGGGAATTTTCAAGAGACTAACCGTTTACTTATTAACATTAATATCGTTGGCTACCATGGCAGCATTAAAGTCTTGAGGAAGCATTTCAAAACAAATACACATCAGAAGTGTCTCCTAATTATGCTGGACTATTAGCAATGCCTAAGAAATACTTCAAAC
This sequence comes from Camelus dromedarius, assembly GCF_036321535.1. NCBI lineage: Eukaryota > Metazoa > Chordata > Mammalia > Artiodactyla > Camelidae > Camelus > Camelus dromedarius. Next base: position 12,679,768 of record NC_087441.1, on the reverse strand, counting down.
AGAAATTGAAAGGGTGTTAGGAAATTGACATCTAATATTTTGCCATTTTCCTTTTTATTTTTTTTGTACCAACACTAACACAAGAAGAAGAAAGAGTCATCAAAGAATCATTACGGAACAAAATCGATGCTCGTAAACTTCATTAGTTATTTGGGCCCATGAAGGAACATTTAATAAAGTATCCCTCTCAACTTAAATGAGGTACTTTGGTACTTTGTGGACACTAACAGGCCTCCTGAAGCCTTCAATCCGGAAAGTAATTTACTCCCCTGGTAAGAAGTGATGAATTGACTGTCAGGCCCACTGGCTTTCAGCAGAAGCAGCCCGGGCAATCACATCTACGCACCTATGCTTTATCTCCTGCACTGCAGCAGGAATGACGCTGTCAGGTACTAGGCAGAATCCAGTTCACTCGTTTTAATTATTAGCAGGTGCACCGCACGGCAAATAGCACAGAAAACCCATCTCAGGGGTGACTGATCTGGACCTCGTGAATGTGGCCAATGCCCATTGGCTCCCCGGATCCCAGAGGTCAGCAGTAGGAGAGTACTGAATGCTGGTTTAACAACTGGCTGTCTAAAAAAGGGCCCTGATTTGTAGCATTTACCACCACTTCGAACGACAACTTTTTGTCACTGAACATGGAGTTGCAAGAGCTGTAGAGATGCACAGCCCTCTACAGTGTTTCTAACCTCAAGATACGATGAGTGTCCATAACTCAAGAGCCTGGATAACGGTACCGCATAGACTAATAATTATGAAGTGAAGTTCTGAGTATTACCTTCATTTTGAACACAGTTTATTTAATTGCATAGTTACTTATAGTTTAATTTTCAGTAATGGTTGTGTTTAACACTGGCTTGCAATATTCCTTACGACGTAGTAACTGACTTTTGTGAGTGGCCCTATGGTATCATATACAAGCTGTATTCCAGCACACACCCCTGTTTGAGCTGGTTTGTTAATTTAACGTCAAAGAGAACAGCTGAAGAGACTGGGGATCGCTCTCCCGACTGCACTTTCAGTCTGGAGAATTTCCTCTGCTTCTGTTTGCTCTTAGAAATAGGGACAATCTCTAGAATGTCCTTTGGGTCAAAGACAGCTGATAATTTAGGAATTACAGATGATGTGGCCACATTTTGTCAGGACTGCAGTCACCCTTTCATGTGTCTGTCATGTTCCACGTGTGCAGAGGCACAGTGCTGGGCACTGGAGCACACAACGTGAACAGTCTCTCCCCTCACCGAGGGCACAGTCAGTTCTACACAACGTGAAACAGGTTACCTCTGGTCACCCTGTTTCTCCTTACCCTGCTTCATTTTTCATCATAGCCCAATTACCACTTGACATTCACATATGATAAATATTGAGAGGTAAATAATGTAAATGTCATGGGGGCAGTGACTTTGTCTTACTATTAAATTCTCACTGTCTAGAACAGTGCCTGACATATTGTAGGGGCTCATTAGGAATCTGATGAGTGGAAGAAGAAATGAATGCAAGAAATGGAAACAAAGAGGGGAGGGTGTAGCTCAAGCGGTAGAGCATGCACTAGGTCCTGGGTTCAATCCCTAGTGCCTCCTCCAAAAGTAAATACATAAACCTAATCACCCACCCACCTCAAAAAATTAACAAAATTAGGAAAAAAAAGAAATGGAGTTTAAAATAAATTGGTGACTAGAACTTGAGAAGCTTGTGACACTCCAATCTCCAGTTTTCTTCCATTTCTGGAAAGGCCGTGGAAGAACTCAGCCGCTAACATAAGCATTCAGGACGTGGTGAGCACTCGGTAAACATTTTATTTGAATGAAGAAAAAATAGATGCTAAGTATTACTGGATTACAAACGTTTTCAATTGGTTTTTCAATAGGAAGGTGCCATAATCTCAGGTGAATGGGACAAATGATAGATTTTCGGAATCTTTACTTTTCCACTAATACTTTAAGTAAAGAGCCCCAACTAAGACATGATAAAAATGCAAGAAAGAAAACACCCCTCTCATCCATAGCCTATTCAAATTTCAAGTAAACAACAAAAGACAGTTAAGAGTTTCATTATACTCATGTGTGTCTTGAAAGAAAGAATGGACATTTGAAAAAGGACACAATATTTTCATATTTTGGTCAGTGATGTACCACAGGCTCACATGTGAAGGTGAAGTCAGTTTACCTCAAATTCTTTCAGGAATTCTTCTGCTCGGAGGCTGTCATTCAGGTTGCTGATGCTCTCGGCCAGCTGAGGAACAGAACTGTTCGACCATCCGTCGATCTCGTCTCTACATGAAAGAACCTCATCCCAAACGGACAGGCTCACCCTCAGCCTATCCATGTTCTCCTCAATTTTCTCTGATATCTGGGATAGAAAAGAGAGGCCGTATCAGATGCTTGAGGCTCGCAGATGCTCTTTGTCCACCAAAGTTCTAAATGTGCCAGCTCTTCCTTGGTATTCTGACCGAAACACGAAGTTTTGCAAAAATCGTGATCTACTCAGTGCACCTGGCTCAAGCACAGACTAACCGTCACATAAACTGTTTCCGTCACTAAGAGAGTTTCAGTTGAATTTCTAAGACGTTTTTCATCTGTAAATTGGAAAACTACCCATATCAGGTCTATTGGAGTCTACTATACAACTCACTCTGAGGTTTAATTTCACAGGATAGTTCATTTAGGGCAGTAGGGTATTTATTTTTTAAAGTGACACAATGAGTCCTTTTATCTGTAATGCTGGGATATAAAAATGTGCATCATTAGATTTAAACATATTTATAGAATAAGTAAATACATGAGAAAACTACCAACTCTTGCGTAAAGTATTACTGTTGAACAATCTTCCCATAAGAAGAATGCTGTTTTAAAAGTAGGGGCAGGTAAGGTTTTCTGAAGTCTCCAAATTATTTGATACATATAATATGTAAATATCAATATCTAACTTTAGTAATTTAGCTTCAGGGAATCCACTGTAGATTAAACTTCCGAACCTGGATGTTGATAATAGGGGGTGCAAAAAAAAAAAAAAAAATCACAAGATTTATGAGCTGGAAAACAATGTAAAATATGTACGGGTTGAAATGTAGCGTTCCAGAAAGATCAAGGGACTTGCTTGGTCACATACCTAGCAAATGACAGAGCAACAAATAAAACACAAGGATGCAAACAAGTCCAATGTTTTTCGATGCAAAATTAATCTTATCACTTTAAATTATTATACATTATGGTTTAATATTCTATAAGATGCTTATAACTTATTCTTCTATTTTATTCATGATCCCGGAGTTTGGAGAAGGAAAACATTTAGAGTTATAAATATGTTGTGATTGAAGCTATCAAGTGAAATTCCAGAAAAATCTGTCAATAAGTTTTAATAAAATAAAGCAAATAATTTTTTAATGATTTCTAAATCATATGTGAACTCTATTTTTCTTCAGAGTATCATTTTGAATTTAGCATGAAAAGTTAAAAATAGAAATCACATTCCTGAATAATTCTTTGCCCAAAAATGTGACTGAGCAATGTGACTATTTAAACTACTCATAGAAGCCCAGGTGATGAGCTTACATCCAGCCACTTGTCCACCGTGCTCTCCATGTCTGTTTTCACCAAGATGAAATCACCACTGTGAATTTTTTTCAGCTCTGACAACAACTGTTTTCCTTTGCTGGTAAAGTTATCCAATTCTTTCTGTTTCTTATACATTTCATTTTTGGCAGTTTCATGCTGTGGATGTAAATGTTTCCTTAATTAATAAAATAAGCAGTGATAGGTCAAAAATTTAAAACCATTTGTCTCTAAGAAATTTAATTCATGGTTGACTTATGCAGAAACCAGTGAAATAATGAGCTATACAAATATACGTAATATAATCTCCTTGAATTTCTGGGATCCTGAGATATCAGCATTCCTAAAAAGAAAGTTGAGCTTGTCAGCATGAATTATCTACATCTAAACGTACTGACAAGAATTTTGCAGTATGAGTGAAAAAAATCAATCTTTTTAAAAAGTCTAATAAAATAAATACATTTTGAATTATTACCTTGGATAAAGCCCACTTAAGGTCTTCCTGGTCTTTTATAGTAGTTCTGGTTACAATCACATTGCTGGCATTTTCTAGGACTTTAGATACAGCTGACTTCAAATTCTGATATTCTCTCATTAAGTCAATAAGTCCGCAGCACTGGCCCTGGCTGTAATGATTAAAGAAAACACATCATTTATTGTCATGTATCAGGAGAGAGAAGAGTTTCCCATGGTTGGATCTGATTTATAACTACACAAACGTACTCACTGATGAATGCTGGAATCAAGAGAAAATCAATATTTCTTATCTACCGAGGTCAAAAGAGTGCTGGTCTATGTGACTTAACTCTAATGCCCCAAATGTTCTCCATGAATAAAGAATCCACACAGCCACTAAAACAAAATCTGTTAGATTTTAAGAACACTTTTTCCATAATTTAATTATTTCATAATGCTGTGTGTTGAGGGGAAACAAAACATCCCTTCCTGAACAAAACAAAACAAAACAAAAAATACTGCTCAATACTTAAAATACATATGAGATTATTTAATGTCACAATGACACAAATTTTCATTGAATATGAATCTCTTGAGAATTGTCAAAATATAAAACAGTTTTTGTTTATAAGAGTAAAATGCCTTTGAGCAAGTAATTCTTCATCCAGCAATTTTTCCAAAGAAAGAGATGTGCACTAAGATTTGGGTAAAATTATATTTTTCACACCATTATTTATAGTAGGAGAAAAAACTAGACATAACTCAATTGTTAAAAACAGGCCAATAACTGAATAGACTCTGATATATTCTTATAATTGAATATTATGCAACCTCTAACAAAGCACAAGTTAAGAGAACATTTAATATCATGGAATAAAGTTTGTGCAAAATAGTTGAAATTTTAAAGCCTGTATTAAAAGTCTACAGTATGTAATAAAAAACTTACAAACATGCAAAAAATTAAATGTGAATGTTTACAGATGTTTTATTTGTAGTCACCCAAAATGGGAAGATCCCAAATATTCATCAACTTGGTGAATGGATCAACTCTAGTATGCCTATTAAATGGAATATCACTCAGCTATCAAAAAGAATGGACTTTGTGGATCACATCACAATGTACATTGTACTAAGTAGAAGAAGGTATTTGACGAAGTGTGGTAAAAACTTATGTACACAAAAAAATGGACAAGAGTGTTTAGAGATGCTTTATTTATAATCATACAAACTGGAAAGAATCCATTTATATGTGATTCTGAAAAAGATGGTATTATAGAGACAGAAAACTGATCAATGGTTGCCAGGGACTGGGAGTGAGGGGAGGGACTGCCTACAATAGACATGTTGAAATTTTTTCTGATGGTAGAATTGTTACTATGAAATTTGATAGTTGTGACAGTTACACAGTTGTAGGAGTTTGTTAAACTCCTACAATTTAAGGGCATACACTTAAAAGGGTGAATTTTACTGTATGTAAATCATACCTCAAACACAAATACAACAAAACAAAAAAAGAAAATCAGGGGTTAAGAGTCTCATGGCAACACTTTGCGATTGTTGACAAGTCCTGCTTTTAAGCATGGAATTTTACATGCAATTGTTGTCTTGAGACAATTCCTCAATAAAGTTCTGAAGGACTACATTTTTAATGTTACTAAAGAGAAAGAATGCTTAAGATGGCAAAAGGTATTCAACTATTGATCACACCAAGACAAATCAATGTCACAAAGTAAGTAGGAAGTTAAAAACAAAAACTGAGAAGTTTTTACTTACTTCTCATGAATTAGTTTTTTGGTATCATCCCAGATGGCCTCTAAGCGGTTTACTTCCCTGTCGACTTCCGGTGCAAAGGCTACATCTTTCTGAGCAATTTGCTTAGCTTTGTCTTTTAACCAACACAGTTCATGCTCATGAGAATTCAATTCATCTTCTAGCTGATTGAAGACTCTCAACCTATGAATTAAAATGTTATTTTACTATTAATTTACTGAAGGTAGGGTACCAATATTTCCTCTCCATTAAGCATGCATATAACTAGAAAAGCTTTTAATACAACAATTAATGCACATCTACTGACAAAGATGCTTTTAAAGTTAACTCTACATAATCCAGACTGTACTTTAGAGAACATTTAGAGGCATTTTTATTATTCACCTTCAAACTTCTATTCAGTTTGCATTCTCTTTCTATTTGCTTTGATGATATAAGAATTTTAAGACCAGGGCTGACCTTGGAGGTAAAGTAGGTGAGTACTTATTGCAAGGTCATTGGTAAGAAATCCTTCTGTGCCATGAGGTTCAATTCATATTAAAATAATAATATTTTAAAAATCACAGTTATTTCATTCAAAATAAAAGTAGCTTTACTGAGCTCTACAATAAATACATGTTTTAAAAACTTAAATTACCTACTTTATTGAAAAGATTACCATGAGAAAATGATCATTTTTGTCCTTAATATATTAATATTTGAATATTTGTAACAAGTGGCCACATAAAGGCAGCCGTTGACTCTTTAGTTCTTGCATTTTGGTATAGTGCTGAATACGTGTATTGGCCCATTTAATTCCCCCAACAAAGTGGCCAGGAGCAAGCATTATCATTATCTCCATCTTATAAGAAGAGAGGTGATTTGCTCAGCGTCACCTAGTAAAAGCTTGTAAGTATGGTATTGAGACAGGAGGGAAGACGGCAGGGCACAACCATTAAAGGACTAACACAGCAATTAGCACCAAGATGGTGGAAGATTCCACTTCCAGCAGACCCTTGAGCTTCACGCTACACTCACTGAAAAACAGGACCATGCTAAATGGTACTCCCACAGGTGCCACGGCAGTTTCAAGGCTGGCCAGAAAAGGTCAAATAGTGGGTGATGGCCCAGTTCCTGGGAATCCCAGCCTCTTCCCCAAAGTAGTTGGAACATTCCTCCCACTTGTTAGCATATGAAGTTCCGAGCCCATAAATACTAACAACCCCACCCCTTGTGGCCTTTTTTCCTGCCTTTTGAGATGGCCCGCATTTTGTCTATGGAGTGTGTATCTACTTTTATTGTAACCTCCTGCCCCCATGCCCCGCGTTCTCTGGCCTTCTGATGGCCAACACTCAGTCTGTGGAGTGTGTATCTCTCTGAAAAAATGTACTTTTACTCAACTATGGCTCACTCTTGAATTCTTCCCTGCGGGAAACCAAGGACCTTCCCTTGACGGGGGTGCATCCCAGGGAGTTGCCTGGGACCTAAGACATAGCCATCCTCTTGTGCCCCACTTTTTTCCTGTATCAGTATGACTGGGATTTAATAAACCAGTCGACTCAAGGAAACATTTTCCATCGCCTCTGTATGACTCTGGTGAGTTCAGTGTTGGTATTAAGGTGGCTTTTGAACCCAACCTGGCCTCTTCCAGCAACCAAAGCATCTCCTGGTCTGCTTGTCCTGAGCAGGCCACGGAGGGCCGTGCAGCACCAATCCTATGGTCAATTTCCTGGGTGAGCCATTTGCTCCTTTGTCACACTTGGCGCCTCCTTCTATGCTTACTCTGGAGGCTATTTTTCCTTCCCAGATCTTACTCCCTTTTGTACATTTATTCTTAAACCTGTGAGACAGCTTATTGCCCACGAGGCATGGAACCTCAGGAGCCATTGTCATCTAGCTAAAGCCTTAGCTTAACATTTGATTCTGGTAGAGGAAGCAAATGGCAATGATCTTGGCAGGGTCAATACAATCCTTATCACTTCTGGACGTCAAGGTATGAATGCATTTTAGCTGTTTCTTTGCCCCCTAAAAAAAATGGAAGAGAAAGTGCTCTTGAAAGAATGAGTGGGGGGAAGTGCTCTTAAAAAGGAAAAAATTAGATTGAAAAGAAAGGTAGAGTAAAAAATTACTTCTTACTTTCCACAGGAAAATACCCGTGACCCCTTAGCTTCTCTATTAAACTCACCTACAAAACCCCAGCTTCACTGAAACCCACTTCTCTGTCTTCTCCACACCTCTAAGCAAGCAGTTGAAAGTGGCTGGGGAGACTGGTTTGCCAAGCTGATTGGTTTCACTTTAAGTGAATAAATATAAATCTCGAATAGCAGTTTATCACTTTACCAAACACCAGAGGCATCATTCCCTTTTCTCTCTGCATTTTCTCCCCACAACTTCTGTCCCTCACTCAAATAATGAGCTTCCTCCATTCCCTTCCGAGAAGCCAGACAACCCCCGGGGAGGAATTCCCTCGTATTTCACCACCAGAAATCCAAATCTATGTCACTTCCCTTCTCCTCTGCTTTCATTCTTTTTACAGAAGATGAGTTCCTTCTTCTATCAGTTAAAAATTGCTTAAAAATAGATAATATGATCAATGTACTCTATTATAAATAAGATCCCAGAGGGGCCTGTATATAGCTCTTAGAAAAATCCTAAAGGAAAACAAAGACAATTTAGTACTTCTGGTGTGTTAAAAGGGTCATTAATTTTAAACTCAAAATATTTTTTTAAAAGAAGTGGCTAAATATGGTACTGTTACAGTTTTGCTCAAGTGTTAATTCCAGAACAAACAAAAAGTAAACGAGACAATCAGCTTCCATTCACCTCTGCTGAAGAGCCTGGCGGGTGGGTTCTTTCAGCCGCTCCTTCTCAGCTCTTTCTTCGATGTCCTCGATGCTTTTCAGCAACTCCTCTTTCTGATCATGGAATGCCTTCTTCAGTACCGCCAGGGCATCGGCCTCACTCTGCTTGGTTCCCAGAAGGTTCTGGATCCTCTCTAATTCGAAACAAAGCTGATCCACTGTGGTTCTGCAGGAAGTCCTTTGCTCGGAACCTCCACTCCTGAGATGGTATTGAGCTTTGGTAAGGAGGCCGTCGAGGCTGATGGCAGTAGATTCTAATGTTTTCGCATCTTGAAGAGCATCATTTAGGTCCTTTTCTAATAGATCGGACTGCTGCTTGTTCATACTGCTGGTTGCTTCCACCGTTTGCCTCAGCCGGTGGAGAACCCCCGACAGCGAGGTGTGGCTCTGCAGGAATGCGGCCAGCTGGGACAGGGCAAGCTGCCGCCTCTCCACGACCTGGCTGGCCTCCTCAAACAGCTGGAAGCAGTCCTCCGCTTTGCCCTGGAGGAGGTGAAGGTCCTCAGCGCGACCCAGCGCACCCAGCTTTGCCAGGTGACCCTGCACACTCTGCAGTTCTCCCTTTTTGCTCTCTACTTCTGCAGCGTGGTCCTGGAAGGGGAGAGAGTTATTGCTTCCCCAGACACATTACATTTTACCCACACAGATAAAGTCAGGCTTTGTGATGTCAGGACATATTTTTAAACGCAAAGGATGGCTCAGTACTTAAAGGTCAATTATGACGAATCTTGTAGAAACATTCTCAAAATTTCTGTTTTGCTTATCTATATATTTCACATAAAACACAACTCTGACTTGGAACTCATTCATTCCATGGAAAAGAATTTCTTCGTGGATAGAGATAGTTAAAATAAATTACGTGTGTGTATGTATATATATATATATATACATATATATATAATTTGTATGTGTATATACATACATCCAACATATACATATATATCTTTTAAAAATCTTCTAAATGTTCAATTTTCTTTGAACTGCACATATGCATACACTATAATTATTATATATATAGGATGAGCTCTATTTTAGAATTAATTAGACTTTACTTAGAATTATTAATATATAGACTTAGCTTTATTATTATAACATTCTATATTTACTTTGTATATTATAACAATATAATGCATATAAATTCTAACATGAAATATTATATATATAGTAGAGCTAATTCTAACAGAGCTTGTAGGGAAGAAGTACAGGAACAGATGAACAGTACCACCTGTTCAGAGGCAGTGCAGTGTGAGGCAGGTGGAAACCTGCACAAGTTTTAGCTGCCTTCTCTTTAAAGAGACATAGATTAGCTCCATGAGATTGTTGTATAGGAAATCTGAGTAGCTCACAATAAATCTTGTTTAAAATCTAGCAGAGATTTGCCAACGATCTCAGCATGGTTCCCATTAAACACAAATCATCATCTATCTTAATCTCGACCACAGTAGCCTTAATATTCTTCTCAGCTTGACTGCTAAACTCTCCAGGGTTTCTTTGAGCATTTACATTACAAAACTGACCATTCACTCTCTGCCCGTTTGAGATGTAAATCTTTTTTAAAAGCCCCTGACCAGTTTTACAACTCAAGAATATCTTTCCCTAGGACAGAGGAGTCATTCCTTTGAAATATGTATCATGAAGACAGCATCCCTCTCTCCCAGCCCCAGGTTGTAACATGAAGATATGAGAACTTTTCCTTTGGATAAAACCAGTTAGCAACCCCAGCACACAGTCAGAACTCAATAAATATTAACTATTTTATTATTACATATTGTTATAAGTTTATCATGTAGTGTTCTCCAACTATTCCAATGCTCGATGGTCAGTATTTGATTTTTAAAAGTTTTTTAAATGCCAGGATAGATATTATGCATAAACTATAAATAGGGAAAATAAATCCTAAATTTTAAATAATGTTCAGGCTGAACAGTAAGTCAGAAAACCTGTATCATTTAAGGATTAGAATACAGTATTAGTTTTCAGCATTGGAACAAAGGAAAGCGGAAGCTTAAAAATGAACATCCTGTCACTTCACCCTAGAAATCATTTGCTCCACTTTGAAGGAAGAGTGTCTTAAGATGGTTGCCTATTTTATCTGACACAGTTTTATCTGCTTAATTTATCTGTATAACATATTGCCTGGACTCATATGCTCAATGATTAAAACATTTGCATATTAATAAAAAGTTAAAATGCTGCCAAGTGTTTTTATTTTTTTAACGTTGCATCTCTTTAAAATTCAAGAGCTCTCTTTTGTGAATCAATTCTTCAGTCTTAAAAGAATGCACTTCACCTTGTGCCGAGTAAGGGCTGCTTGATGGTCCATTATACTTATCTCAGAAGTAGTTTGTAATTCACTGAGGAACAGCTTGATCCAGACAGAAAAGGAAAGCAGTAGTTCATCAAATTGCTCATGTTCAGCAACCACAGACTGAAGAAAATTAATCCTATGGACAGAAAGATGTTAAAGTTAGGGTGTCCCACAGCTGGACAGAAAGAATTAATGATACGTTTTGGGGATAAGCTTCACCAAGGGCAAAAGCAATGTTGTCATACACGGACAGACCAGAACTCGTGATGTCTTCTAGCTCTCAAACCCCGTTTCTCTCACACTTTCCCCATCTCAGTGAATGTTACCCACCATCTACCCAGATGGTCCAACGAGTCACTCTTCATCCCTCCATTTCTTTAACAACACATCTGATCTCTGCCGATCTTGACCGCACCCCCACCTCAGCATGTTCTGTCTGGGCTCTTGTCTCCACTTCCACACCTTGGTCTCAGTGTCTTCACCTCCTGCCTCACCTCCCACAGCCTCCTACACTGGCCTCCTTCCTGCCTCCACTGCCTCTCTACAATCCACTCTGTAGCCAGAAATGGTCTTGATGCCATCAGAACATCTCTGCCAAGCTTAAATACGGGGACAATTAATTTCTTGTTGCCCTTAGGAAGGCAAGACTTCAAAATTCCTCACTGTGGTCTACAAGGGGTCCCACATAATCATCTTCTCTGATGTCATCTGATATGGTGCCACCCACACTGCCACTGACCTCTGTTCCCCACCATCCCAGCTCATTACTGTCTTAGAGCCTTTGTTCTTTTTGCTCCCTCTGCCTGTCTGCTTCATCCCAAAAGTATCACTAATCTGCTTCCTACACCCCATTCAGATCTTAATCAGACGGCATGTCTCCTGAGAGGCTTTGCTTGGCCACCCAGTCTGCAGTCCCTGCCATGTTCCTCCAGTTTGTTGTCTTCATGTTACTTAACACCACCTGAAATGCTCCTATGCCTTCATTTGATTAATTACATATCTATCCTCCCCCTCACTTGATGCTTACTGCTATATCCTTAGTACCTAGAAAGGTGCCTGGGATGTGAGCAGGGACCAATCATTGCTCATGTAACAAGTGGACGAGACTGATTAAAAATGGCTGATGTAAGATTAGAATTCAAAGCTAACATTAAGAATAATACCTTAATTAAATATTAATATTTGTTATAATGGTTCATATCCAAAGTTCAATATTTAAATAGACTTTCAGGTTTTAATCCTTACAAAATCTTCTCCACATTATATGCCTAGATTATATTAGGAATGCTTTCATACATTTGTATCATTTTAAAGCCCTTTACTTTCCCTTAGTGAGAGGCAGAGATCCTCCTCTTTTTTACAGAAAATTACTCACCTTTCAAGAGTTTGGCACCAAATCCTTCCATCAGCCTTTCCTGAACCCAATCAAATGTCCTTTCTTTTTGTTCCCAAAATATCCTATGTCCACCTCTCTCACTGATTTTCTCATTATTCCCATGCTGATCCATAAAATACTTGAGGCAAGGTTTTATTTATTTGCATGGCTTCAGTGTTTGACATGGTGCCTCGTATACTCAACAGGTACCCAATAAACATTTGCTGATTGATTGAATAAATGAGTAAACAGACAATGGAACAAACACAAGCCCCACGGAGGTCAACAGTGGAACTGTTGACTGTTGCTAACCCGAGTTCACAGAAGGGTACTCCACTCCTTCTAGAAACTCAATAAATATTTGCTGAATGAGTGAATTAAAAATTAACTAGAAAGGTTAAATGTCTTGTTCAAGATTACATGGGTAATGAATACCAATTTAAGTAAAAAATTTTGTTTTCTAGCATATTAGAAAGGTACAGATGTCAACTGTTAACCTTCCAGTCAACTAATATTTAATCCATTTTTTGGGTCTCCTTTTAATATAATAACGGTAATATCCCTGCCCTCTACAAAGATCTATATTATGAAATGGAAAAAAATAGATTCTCTGTTGAGAAAGATCATGTGAGGTACAAGTTTAATTACCATTTTCCCCCTGTACATAAATAGCTTGGGCAATGATAGAACAAACAAGAACAATCTTACCTTCTTCAGTGCAGCTCAACTAATTCGATCACTTGCCCTGATTGCAAGACTAAATCAAATGTCCTTTCTTTTTGTTCAAAATTCTGAATTCAAAATACTAATTTTCATCAGAAATACTAATTTTTAAGCACTTTGATTTTTAAAATGACAAAAAAAGTAAGTTTTCTTCCCTTCTATAATTATGCCCTGAATCACTGGGTTAAACACAAGTGAACAAAACTATGCTTTCTTAATTTACACACTCACAATTTTTTAAAAATGAGCAACACTCGAAGTTTTTCTGAAACCCAACCTTTTGCTAATTATCTGTGGCAAATCTCTCCATCTCTCATCCAGCTGCTCCAAATGTAGTTTCATCATTTTCACGTCCTCTTTGGAGGCCACTGAGAATAGGGATTCCTTTAATTGCAACAGGTTGCTGTAGATTGAGGCCTGGGCCACGACTTCATCTTGCAGAGCCTGAGCGAAATAGACGGTATTACAGATCTCATCCCAACGTGACTGACCAGTAAGGACCACATTCTTGCAAAATGGACCAGGTCATCGGGACCAGGCTAAAAAGAGTTTCTATCACTTGATTTAGAAATGGGTCCACTTAACCTCTAATACAACATTAAAAATGCTTCTGAAACCTGAATTAGTTCTCCAGAGTCTGAGTTACAGGAAGTCAGGCAAATTTAGAAGCTGTAGAGTTTCTTTCAGAATAAAGAAACTGAGCAAGTGAAGAGAATCAAAGAGAAACTATTGTTGAAGAGAAATGATGCATATTTAATGAGAACAGGTGCAATTCTAGGTTCTGGGAACACAGTGTATCTCTCTGTGCAGAGACTACATGAGGCCAAACCAGGGAACTTACAGGCTCTTCATTTTATTTTCATGCAACAGAACTATTTATTTTTAATCAGGCAATGAATCTCTCAGGTGATGTGAATGGTGCATAAAAGCTGTGGTTCCCACCTAATAAGAAATAAATATAAACACTCTCAAGACAGCTGTAGCATGGCACATAGCTGATGGTTGTCAAAATGTTTTCTTTCCCTCCCTGGTGAGGCCACATTGTGATACAAGCAAAGTTGCTACAGGTATCAGAGGAAGGCGTACACAGCCTGTGGATGACAGGAAAGACCACAACGCAGAGCTGGGACTTGTGCTGAGCAGTTACTAATCTCCAGAACACAAGACCAGGAGGTGGGAATGAACCAGGAAAGTTCAGACCAACGGGGAGGCAGTGTGACACAGTGCCCAGATGTGGGCCTCCAACCCCATCTTGGTGTTCTAACTTGCACAGCGCTGCTTTCCATAAAGAGACGTGTGGGAATACAGTTTTATATAACCCGATATCCTTCTGTCATTTTTAAGAAAAGGAGCCACAATTTCCTCTCTTAGAACATTCCACATCATATTTATAAATAAGAAGATAAACACCAGATTGTGGACTGAGAATTGCCCTTTATCCTCAGACAGGACAATCACTGGAGGTTTCTGAGCACGGACTTTTTGGGAGATAAATGCAAAATGTTAGTGTTTAATTAGCTAGAAAGACAGGAGAACCCAGAGTGTAGGAAACCCTCAAAGTCAAGATAGGAGCACATCTGAAGACAGGGGAACAGGTTCAGATGCTACAGACACAATCTGATGGAGTTTTTAGAGAAAACTCTGCTGAAGTTTTCAGCAATTACAAAAAGTAAAAGAACCTACCCTCCTGTTAAACATTTTATAAAAGGTAATGGGAGAAGGTTGGGGCGTAAATCTGTTACACAGTAAAATCTCTTTTGTGAAGCAATTTTGCTTGTTGAATTTTCTGGCACCTACAGCATAACTTAAAAAAAAAGTTACTAATCTCCAGAAATCAAGAACATTGTCTGTTGTTTCAATAATACTTAAAGATTTTTTGAAGTTTAAGAAGTTGACTTCTTCAAGGATGTAATAAGCTATTATTCTTTGTCTATCTTCTTCATTTGTGCTTATTTATTTTTTCCTGTCTTGCTTGAAAATAATCATTACTGTGACTTCTTTCTACATTGTATTCCTTCTCTTTAAAAAAAAAACTTTTCATTAAGAAAAATGCATACAAATACTGAAGTAGGAGGAATACAGCTATTAACCAGCTTCAGAAATTACTCACTGATAGTCAACCTTGTTTCTCTGTGTTTCTACTCATTTCTCCTTCAACTTTGCTGCCAGATAATTTGTACTCAAATGCCAGACATTGCATTAGAGAGTTTTCTGACACATCATGGAAACTGATCATCACGAAGTTCACCATGATTTTGACTTTCAGGGCAGGGCTGTTCTCCTTCTCAGCATCACAGACCAAAACAAGAAGTGAAGTTGGATAGAAGATTTTGTTCCCGATTTGGTTTTACAATGCAGCCATAACAAAGAGCATTTCACTTTCCTCACACTTCCTTGAACTTGCCTGTATTAACTGAAGTTCACTCTCCACTTTGACTCTGTCCGCAGAAATGACCGCTTCCGGGGAACTGGCTGTGGCTTCACACCGCTCTAACCAAGTCGAAAAGGTTGACAGTTCTTTCTCTAGCCTAGAGAAAGCAGAAATAAGAAACAAATTCTTCCAAAATGATCATACTTGAAAACTGAACCTTTCTGAAGTTGAAGGCCAACAGTAACCATGATAAATGCCACAGTGTTGGTTGAGTTCCTCTCCTGTGTGTGTATGAACTTGCATGTGTGTTCAGATCTGTGCAATATGTAAAGACACATCCTCTCCGCTTTCAGCAATTTCCATCTTATAATGAAGATCAGTGTCTTCCCACGGTAGACACATGAGTTGATGGGTTTTACACTCGAGATGATCATTTCCCATCACTTAAAGTCCAGAATGTCCTCTTTAAGAGTGGCTACTGAAACCCGGGCTGCCAACTGGAGAAGGCAGGCTGCTCACCTCTGCCAGTGGGCCAGCAGCTTCTCCAGCGCCGTCTGTCTCTCCTTAGCCCGACGCAGCAAACCCTCGTACCTCTGCTGCAGGGCTTCAGCCTCCCGGACAGAGGAGTCTCTGTCGGTGACCTTCTGGGCGCTGGCTGACAAAGCTGCCACTGTGCTGGTCAGTGATTCCAGGGCCTGACAGAGATCCTGATGTGAGAGCAGAGGAGCGCAAAGGAGACAGAGCATCAGAAAAGACAGCTTTCTTTGAGACCCATTATCACCAAACGTTTCCCTTTTGTCATAATAAATAGCAATGATACTCAAAAAATATCTCTGCCTACGATTTTCAGCATGGCACAGTGAGAGAGACGAGAAAGTTACTTCATGAATGCAGAAGTCAAAAATGAGGACGGGAGACTATTCCCCAGACAAGACTTTGTTGCTCTTTATCTGAATACTTTCAACTTTCCCTTAAGGACTTGGATAATTTGTGAAAATTGTTATTCAAGTTATACCAAATGCATTTAATAAAAAACCTATTTCTAATTTGCAAGAGCTACGTGCCACATGCTATAATCTTGCTAAAAAAAATATATGAGAAGTTATGGCTGCTGTCAGGAATGCACGGTAATGACGACAATAAGGGTGCCTGAGAACATGGCGGGGACTGTGTCATGCACATTACAGGTATTAGCACGTTCGATCTTCATAAGAATCCTAAAAGGTATGTTCTCTCATTGGCCCCACTTTACAGATCAGAAAATCAAGGCAGAGAAAAAGAATTTACTTGCTTTAGGAAATTTAAATATTAGAAAAGTACAACATTATCCTCTCTGGTATTTATTATTAATTTAGTTGTCTATTAAAATAATTCCATCAAACACAATTTTGCTACTTTTCCTCATTCATTTGGGGTGTATTTTTTAAAAAAGTACATAAATAAGGCAAAACTGCATTCTTATTATAAATATTCAAATGGTATAAATTCCACTTCCCTTTCAACTGTTCACTATCGCTGCAGCCCCTTTCTCTGCATTTATGTATACATGTGCCCACACACAAAATGCATATATATTTTTTGTTTATTAATTAACATGCTTCTTTTGAGTATTTCTTCGTGCATGATTCTTTCACTTTGCTCCTTCCCCTAAATTCTCCCAGAAGCATCTGTTGCTTTGTAAAATGTCTCCTAACGGTTACCACTTCAGGGACCAGGCCACAAAAGTTAGTTAATCGAGAAAAAAATCAGCGAGGACATGGTCTTTGTACATCTGAGTGTCGTGGGTTAAAATCTGAAGTCTGCTATGCAAATTTTTTTTTTTTTGTAATTTTGGCAAGAGGTAACAGGGTTTATGAAAGCTATAATCTGAAAAAGTTACATGTTTTAATTAAAAGAAAAAAATATGTTTTAAATGAACACTCCTTTAATACACATTTTTAATGAAAACTTATATATCTTATGTTATATGAAGTGAATATGTTTGATTTATATTATTCCTCAAATAACATAAATTTTTTTCAATTTGGACTCATAAAAATATTTACTGTTTCTTTCCAAGCAGGAATTACCAAATTTCTGACTAGATAACGAAGGAGGAATGTTGAAACATGCTCTTACCATATGTTCTTGGAGAACTTTGTATGTTTCTGTAGCTGAAGAACACATTTTAATTGGATCAGCAAGTTTATCCTCAAATTCAGACACAGACTGCTGGATCTAAAACATTGGTAAAATATAAAAATAATGGTGGGAAAAACATATATCAAGGCAGAAAAGGTAATTGGGGAAACAGCAAGCCTATCTTTTTGTATAACTTTCAAAGTGATGATAAAATATATTTTTAAAAAATCTAAAATCAATCTGTCTCACTGTGTAAAAGGAATATAGTTAAGCCTTAATGCCTACTTGAACATAAAGTATAATGACATTTTTATATTCCCTCAAAAAAGGTACCATGGAAATAATTATATACTCAGTCATCATTGACAACTCGGTAAATATTGGTACATTGTGTCTTTTCCTTATTCCATCATTTCTGGACTATTTATTGCACTTCATTATAAATGCAAGGTGAAATAGGTAACTTCAGCATGCATGGACCAGTTCTTACGTTTCTGAGATTCTCTTCAAACTTTTGCTGCTGAGATAAATGTCCCAGGATTGTTCCTTCCAGACACTGTGCATGTTCTCGGAGTTCTTCCCAGTATCTTCTTATTTGTGTCAGCTTGGCCTTGATTCGAGCAGATTCTCCAGTGGTAATAAACTGAGCAAAAGACTGGGCTTCTTCTTCTAGCCCCGTAATGCTGCTGACCTTACTTTCTATTTCCTGAATTGTGACCTAATATTTAAAACAAGAGAAATGACAATGTAGGCTGAGTAGGTTTTGCCTTCTCGAGATGATGTAATCATCTACAGAGAAAGAAAATCGGCAGAATTTTCCTTAACCGACATTTCAATACACTCGCACCACCAGAGAGCAGCTACAAACACCATGTGTTTCCTGACCTCGTTTGGGGAGGATAGACACACAGACAATGTCTGAAAAATACAAACTGGGGCAGCTGTGCATGCTGGATGGAGAATAAGGAGAAATACCCACCCCTGCCTGCAGTGAAGTAAGCAGGGACATGTCCCTGGAACTCTTACAGTCTCTCTGAAAGTACAGAGAATTCTCCACTTACCCTCTGAGTCAAGCATTTTGACTACCTGATTTGGGAAGCCCTGGGTTTCTAAAATCATAGGAACACTAATATTGACATCCATTTAATTTTCCTAAAATGTAGTTGAGTATTTCATATTTTACCAAACTAAAAAGTTTTCTGATTCCACGCCTACCTAAACTGAGTCTTTTCAAATTTATCACCTATTCTTTATGCCAAAGGTTTCCAAATTTGAAATACATTAGGGTCACCTGGACCCATCCTCAGGGACTCAGACTCACTGGGCTAAAGGTGGGGCCAACTTTGCAGCTCTAGTAACTTCCCAGGTGACACACTGTTGCTGACCCAGGGATCCAGTCTGGGAACTACTACTTTATTCACTAGCTGTGGACTCTACAGTAAGGAGCCGAAAGACTATGGTTTCCATCTGGGGCAGGAAGATATTTTATCTATTAGCCAACACTGAGAGCCACTAAAGTAGTGGTCATATGTATGTGTGTGTGTGTGTGGGAGGCGGGGGTCTCCTATAAGCATAGAGGTTGATTTATGTATAAGAGAAGAAAAATTATTTCTCTGAGAAAAAGATCCAAATCATTCAACCAAAATAGAGCCAAAAATTCAAATAAGTCTCAGTTTCAAATAATTTAAATAGAAAGTACTGCTAATCTAGAAAAAAATAAATGTGTGACTCTTTGTCTAGATGAGACAACAGAGTCAGAAATCACTTCTGTCTAGATAAGGCAAGTAGAAATAACTGGCATCAGATTAGTGCCAGGTACACATCATTTATTTTTATTTTTCATATTCATGACTATAGTGGTATATCTGATAGATATTTGTCATTTGAACATTAATACAATCTTTCTCTGTGTTGCTGTTTTTTAAGATTTTTTTTGGAAAAAATTACTCAAAAATTCAACAAATACATATTGAGTTTTCTAGGCACCAGTAGTTGTTCTAAGTGCTTTCAGCACATCAGTGAGATAATCTTAGTTAAAATCAAAGTTCTTAGTTCTTCGAGTAACACATGCCATCAACAAATTCAGAGATGCAACCTATATAATCATACTGTTGGATTGTGGCAAAAAAATTTCCAATCCAAAAAGAGAGGATGGAAGAGAAACCCAGCATATGTTCTTATCATCTGTGAGTTATCAATTAGGAGTTTTGGGAATAGCATTAATGAAGAACAAAAATGGGCTTATAGATAAATATCTTCACAGCAATGGAAATATTTCATTAATTTTAATCCTAAGATTGTTTTAAAGTGAAACTACTGTGAGAATTGTTACCATATTTTTAATAATTCCTACAAGGTAGTCTTCTGTTTGGAAATAGGATATGAACCAAATTCCACAGTACAGTGTATTCAACTCTATCTTTGCTTATTCTAGCAAATATATTTTTCCTGCAATTTGTATTCATTTTTAGATAGTTTTCAAAATGCCATATTGGAATATTAAAATGTATTTCTAGTCTAACAACATGGGAATCCATAACTGAATGTTTACATAGTTAAAAATAAAATACATAATCATTTTGTTTCCTAAAGAGTAAAAGCACGATGACATTTGACCATGGATATATTCAGAAGACCTGGAATTAAGGTTTAAATACTAGTAAAATGAATTAGAGAAAGGATAAATAAATTAGAGAGTGTATGTCAAAAATCTTTGAAAGAAAAAATTGGAGACACAACTATTTAAATGTGCCATTCTTTGTTTTCTTAGAATCTAGTGAAAATGATTAAATGACAACTTTTTAAAACAGTTTGAAGATTAAACATATTTCATGGATATTCTTTAATGGCTGGGCATCTGTTTTTCCTAGTATATCACACAAGACATAAGCCAGACTGCATATACCAGACTCCATGTACCCCTGACTGCAGAAGATGTGTGATAAGCAATGTAATCTTAGCCAAACAATATTGCACCCTCCCACTGTGCACATGGTAATGACTTGCTCTGAGTCATAATGCAAAATGTTCCCTCACCTTGGTATTTATTTTTACTATATTTAGTCAAATGAAATGGCAGAGGGTTTTCCCATTCCAAAAAAGTGAGCTGAGCAAGAAAAAGAAGGGGCTGAATTTTGAAAATGTGTTGAGTAAAAATTGTATAAAAGAAAGAGAAATGAACACTCAGAATTCATTTCTCTCTCAGCCCATTTTTTTTTCCCCTTAAGCTACTTGAATGAAGTGGATGATGACAGTCTATGCACATGATTATTTTAGAACTGGGGGATAACGTATCAGAGCATGAGTCCACGTCCCCGAGGTCATCATAAATACCAGCATTAGAGCAATGGGATCTGATTGCTTCACCTCAAGAAAGCAACTTCTCAAACCCCTCCTTGTGGTTGCTGAGGGTAAATGCCACCGATATTTGAGCTAGACATTTAGAACAATTCTTATAAAGTACAGTTGTAGATGACGAATACATTTCATGCGCTATAAATGAATCAAGAGGACACTCTAATGGGGTTAATTCAAAATCCAGGAAAAGAATAATGTAACCATAAAAACATTTTAATGATATTGCACACAGTAATGACTTTGAATGTGTCAGTCAGTCAATATTAATACATAATTTCATCTATAAAGTGTTGCCCAGCATCAATCAGGACCTTTTAGCTCAGCATCTTGTGTGAGTTTAATTTTAACAGCGTCACATAGCAGTGAAAGATTCGTCATGGGGCCAGATAGCATTTGATGAAACATAAGAAAGGTGCTCTTAAAAGCTAGACATGGATTAGAAATGTAACTTGTGAGCAGGTCACCTTGATTTGGTGGATTTGTGTGTCCATGGCAGATGACGAAGTTTCCAAGGCATTGAGTTCTTTTTCTTTCTCAGTTATCCAGACAGACAGGGTCTCAAGATTATTGCCAAAATGATCCCACTTGTTTTTCACCATTTCCATGGTTTTAATACTAAAATTAACCAAATTAAGCAAATAAAATGCAGTATTTTAACAGAAAACAATAATACATTTTCCTTTAAATCATCAGGTGAAAAGATAGTGAAGATATCTGTGACCATGTCGAAATTGAAACCATTAGAACAGGGGGAGAAAATGCACATTGATCTGAGTTAGTCTGTCAGTTCTCAAGCCTTCCTACCTCCTCCGAGAAAGAGCATTTAACAAGGTGGCGCTATGCTGTTACGGGTGGAATTGTGCTTCGAACAAAATACTGCTGGGTCCAAAGGCTTTGAATTCACGCTAAATCTAGTTAAATTCTGCACGTGACCAGCAGTTGCCAGGACTTATTTTAGCAAACTGTCCATCTAGCTCCCAGTGATCACAGCTTTTCAGCAGTCCTTGACTTTTGTCAACATGATCCTTTTGCTTTTAGAGGAGAGATACTGCAGTGATGTTTTATACTCAAAGAGCTTTATAAAATACATCTTTATGAATCAAGAGAGAGCTTGTAATCTCAATCCCATGCCATGCAGGAACTGCTTCTATCATTACAACAAAGCCTGCAATCTATGGGTCTATAATGATTTCAGCTACTCTTAGATGTCTGTATGATCTTGATTCCAAGTGACTATATAAATTCTTGTACATGAGCACCCTAATTGCTTTTAGACAACTTGGGCTTTATTTGTAATAAATCTAGTGAATAAAATTTCAACTTTAGATTCCCAGTTTGTATCAGCTAGGCATATATAACCATGTGATTATGGCTTTCAGTTTAGAAAAAGACTAGGAAAATAAGAGTATATCATTGAACTGTTAAGTCCTTGGGTTAAAAAAAAAAAGAAGCAATTTCCCTGTTTACCAAAAGGCACTTGAAGACATCAAGAAAAGTACAATGGCTCACTGATTGTCAAATTATATAATATTGCAATCTCAAATGTATACCTTGGATGTACCTTTGCTGTCATCAGTACCAGTAACGCAAGGTATATGATATTGCAATTTTTTAATGAAATAAAGATTCAAATGGAAAATCCTACTAGAAGTAGCCTCTTTTATAATAAACTCTAAGTCTTCCTATTTCTACCTTGATGGATGTTTAAAGTTTTAAGTCATCATTTGGTTTAAATAAACTATTTAACAAAATTTAAAGTTTAGACAAATATACAATATTAAGTATCAGGTGCTAATAGTATTAAAAACAAATTTTACATTTTAAAACCTATCTTAGAAATTATGTCCTATACCTTAAGAACAATATGTGTTAGTGATTTGCCACTGAATCATATTTAAAATAGAAATGTTCAACCATATTGGCCATATGTTTGTCCCCTCCAAATCTGTGCGTGTGTATATTTTGTACATAATAGGGTACTATAGGCCAAACGATCCTTTCTTTTTAGATAAACAAACATTAAATGTTTAAAAATAAAATAGATTTTTGAAGTTAATTTTTGGAAACAGTATATCAATCAGGGAGAAGTTGAGTACTGAGGCACTGTGAATCCTGGAGTTGGAAACACTTGTCATATGTGTTTAGGCCTAGAATCTACACAACCAAAATATCTACCCTTCCCTCTAATCGGTGACAGAAGAATAGTACAGTAAAAGAATTATATGAAATACTGGTTCTTTTTTGAGATTCCCTCTCCAATGTATGAAGGCCACTTGAATTTTATAGATATGGCTTTCTAATGAACAGAATTGGTTTACGATGCAAAAACCACATCCCTTATGCTTTTCTGCGCTGTTAGAGACGTTGGATTCTACGTTGGTGATACTTTCTTTTGAATTGTAAGTTGCTTCCTCAAAACATGCTGAAATACACAGACACTTTGAGATTGGAAAAGAATGTTTTGAATACAATATACAGGAAAGAGAGTATGAAACTTTATCTCAGAGAAGAAAGTTTAGGACTTGTCAAGCACATACTCTTCTTCAAGTGTGTCTTCTAATTTTTTGACTTGCTCTTTGATTGACTTGGCCTGCTGCTGAAGCAGCTGCTTATTCCTGGGCCCCAGTGGGATCTCGGAAGCTTCCTTCACAAGATTCTCAGCCTGGACTGCAATACCTTCTGTTCGTTTAGAAAACTCCTGGAAAAAGACATTATAATTGTTAGGACAGCATCTTCTCTGAAACTCTGCTTGCAAATAAACTGCATATACAGCAGACTCTCCCCCAGAATAGATGGATAGATGAATAGATTTAAACATGCATGAATACTGTCATATGATATTCTTAGCAGTAAAACAGACTTACTTTCATTATGGCCAGAATAGACAGAATAGACACTCTGTTAAATTATTTTCACTTTATATGATTGAAACCACAACCAGACCTTCATGGTTGGAGAACTACTTTTGGAGTTACCCAACAATTTTCACAAAAATGTCTTCTCAACTGTCTCCTGGTTTGGGTTTATTGTTTAGAATTCTAAGCTGTACTGTAATAATTAACTTGTCCACACATATGTTAGTTTTATTATAGGCCAGTTGGGCAATGGTGATAGTGACTGGGTTTTTTTTTTTTTTTCAGTCATAAAGACAACAGATTCCTAGACCAATAAATATAAAAACTTATTTATTTAGTTGAAGGATATCTTAGTCAATATAGAGCATCACTGGTCTTTAAAGAAACATTTTGTTAACTAGTTCTATGAAAAGAGCTATAAACTTAACTTAATGCTGTTAAATCTTATTATATATGTATACACACACACCCATATACTATACAAGGGAAAGATGTTTTGAAATAGTCAAACCTGGACTAGGATTCTAGATTTGGTAACTACTATTTATTTTACTTTGACAATTTATTTTTTAGTCTCTTTCATATGAAATGTAGATAGTAATACTTTTCTCATAAGGCTACTCTTAGCATTTCATTAGCAATTTCATTTTTAAATGCCTGGCACTGTGGCGGGTTCCTATTACTGTTTGTTTTTTTTTATCGTCCTCACATAAAATTGAGAATAAAATGGGTCATAAAGTTCACACACTGATTTTAAATAATGGTGAACTACCTTAATTCAAAAATTAATTTAATATATTTCAGGCACTGGTAAATTTTAGTGATCTCAATTTTGTTAGGTAAATATATTGAATACTGAATTAGAAAAGGTAAACCCAGATAATCTTGAGTGAAAAAAAAATAACTTCATGTCTCATTTCTTCTCCTGTAATATCAGAGGAGGTTTAAGTTTTGATCAATGCCTCTCTCCTAAATAGGTAATGTAAATAATTTTTAAAAGTCAGAATTCTGATAGCCACCTCTTCCCATAAAGTTGCTCTCAAAATTATTACATAATGCCACATAAGAAAGATTTACTATGTAACACTATTGCATCCTCATGTTTGAAAGATTTAATGCCTTCAGAGAAATATCAACATTACTTCAGAGAAATACCCTGCAATTTGAAAGAATAAAAATGAGTAAGTACAGCTTCCTTAGGGTAGAGAGATTTTTAATATCCTAAGATACAGAATTGAATATCACAACATTAAGTTACAAGTTATAAGCATCTCCTATTGCATTATGTGAACGAACAGTCTGCAGATTCAACTGTGAAGACTCTGAATCACAGCATTATCTCTCAGAATTCTACAAATAAAATCAGAAATATAAAGTAGTGGGTTTTTTTTTCCCAGCATACTATCTCAGAATCCCATGAATAAAATCGGAAGTTTAAAATAGTGTTTCTCCCCCCCACCCCATCTCCTGGTGTTTCCCCGAATCCAGGACAAAACATGGAGAAAGTAGAGTTATATTTGAAAATCCTTAGATGAAAAATTTCATCTAAGAGCCTTTTGTGGGAGCTACATATGGAGAAAATACAACGCAGAGGAATCCAAAGAACAGGATGATGTTGATAAAACCAAATTAAACAAAAATAGAATTACATTGTAAGGCTTTATCTCTAGTCCTAAGAGGAAGACACATGAGTGGCAGCCAGAGGCAGCGGGAAAGAACGGAGTCTGGCATCAGATAGATCTAGAGTTGAAACCAGGCTCTGCCCTTCACTGGCCCCATGACCCTGAGCTACGTAACTCTGCAGATTTTCATTTCCTCATCAGTAAAGCCTTGTTGTGAATATTAAACATGACATTGCTATCAACAGCCTTCCACCCACTGGCGGACAGAAAACACTCAAGTTCCTTAGCACAGCCACTCAAGGGTGGCAACGGGCATGAAGACTGTGTTAACAATGTCAAGCATGCAAAGGAGTAGAGGACAATTATGCTAGATTATGCACTCCTGTGCAGCCGCATATATAAACAATTAGTAAAGGAGCTCAGTTTTCTCTAATGAAAATATAATACAGTGGTTGAGGTTGTGGACTTTAGACTCAGACCTTTTGGGTTTGAATCCCAAACTCACCAGTTAGTAAACCTGAGATCTTGGATAAATTCAGTAACAACTCTGTACCTTATATTTCCTCATATATACAACACGAATAATAAGGGTACCTATTTCTTAGGATTGTTTCGGTGATTAAAGATGATAAACATCAAGTGATTAGTCTAGCAAATAGTATATGTTCAGTAAATGCTACCTCACATGACTAATCTCAACATATGTAAGATTATTGGCTAAAGAGAATTTTAATAATAAGATTAAAAAGATTACATTTGTTTCATCTATAGTTGGCAAACCAATTCAAAGGGATTAGAGCCACAGAGTGTCAGAAACTCTGGATGGAACCCACATATAACACCCATATGATCATTAACTAAATAAATATGTTTGTGTTTATAAAAAACACCTGATATAGTTTAATATGTAAAATAATTGAAATTAAAAATTAAAAACAAACATAAATTTCTATTTAAATGGCCAAAAAAATCATATAGAATTGAAAGACTCTGTGATCTTATAAAACTTCAAACTCATCAGTGAGCTAATAATAGGATAAATAATGACAAATTAGCAGTACAAGAGACACAGAAGGCTTTTACTGGTGAGACAATAGAAGCACGGGGTTTACATGCTAAAGGCTATGAAAGGATGGATGTAAGAGTTGTCTTCTTCATACACTGACTAACAAAATTCTATACTAAATCAGTCTTTCTATTAACCCCAAACACATGCAATAAGAGCCAAAGGGACTGGTACCACTCCTCTAAATGCTTACATGAATTCATTGGTCTGCTCTGAGTGTCCAGGTATTTGAGCTTACAGGGTTTAGCTTACCAAGCACACCTACTGAATAGCAAATATGGGATGTCCCACTGGAGCTTCACACTTAGTATGTTCAAAACCGAGTTGGTCACCTTCCCCCACAACAGCTATTCCTTCAAGTTCCCATCTCACTCCCACTGTCTATGTCAGACGAACTCAGAACCTTGGGTATCATCTTTCCTTCACTCTCTGTCTCTTCTGCGTCCGTCCTCATGCACTGATTGCCACCCCCCATTCCTCACCTTCATGTTGCTGTTCATATACACATGCAACAATTTTATAATTAAGTCTCATGGCTCCAGACTTTCACCCTTTCAATTTTCTACACCTGCTTAAAAACTCATCTCCCTAAAGTACAGCTCTGGTCATGTTTAAGGACTCCATGTTGCCTAGAGAGTAATGCGTTAGGCCTTCAAGAGTCTTTATGATGTGGCCCAACTTTCCTTTACAACTTCACTTCCCTTTTTCTGCTTTACAACACAGAATCCCCACTTTTCACTCTTTTATACTTTATGCCATTTTCCATTGCAGGAATGCTGGTTTTCTACCCCAAATTCTGCTTTCCTATGCTGTATCTGCCCTTCAAGATGCAGTTAAAAATATCACTGCATTCAGAGAGATGTTTTAGAAATTAACCCATCTATTAGGCAATTAACCATTTCCCAGTTCAATAAAAATGTTCCCTCAGATCTCGATGTTTAAATTGTATTTACGCTTTTATTCCCCAGAGTAACTTGACCAACGTGTTGAAGAGTGGATCATAAATAAAAAGAATTGATTAAATGAATAATTATAATAATTCATGTAATAATGAAATAGAAACACAGTTTTGCTTCAGAATAATGAGTACTAAGGGACTACATGGTCTTGCTAATATACCTTTGTTTGTTCCAGTTCTGAAGATAAGCTTTCCAAACTGCTAAAACTCAAGAAGCGCTCATGGCTGGAACCTGTTTGAAAAAGGTATCTGACCACTGTCTCTTTGTTTGTTTCAAATCTCTCCCATTTCCTTAATGTGACCTAAATATGAAAAAATAAACAACACATAATGTTACAAATTATCAGAATGTATCACAAAATACTGTCACATTTCCATTCGTTAGGCTGTTAACTTCTAGTCAACTCTGGTTCAAGTTTTAAACAGTTACGCTAAATAAGGATGACCCTAATATCTTCCACAAGAATTTCCCTCTTGAGTCTCAGTTCATCTCCAAAAAGAGGATGTGTGGCCTAGAACTCTGAGTTTTCTATCTTCTGTAAAGTGCTATGAATCTAAGGATATTACTCAACTGTAGACAAGGGACAAGAAACTTTCCCAATGTATCTCAAAAAAAGAAAGGATGAAGGGAAAGATAGAAAAGAGAAGGGAGAGAGAGAAGGAAGGGGAGTGGGCAGTGAGTAGGTGGGAAAAAAAATTCAAAAAATTTTCTAAGGTAATGTGTCAAGGGCACAATAAAGCACAAAAGTGTGACTACTGGACTGTCCAGAAAAGTGAGATTATCCAATGTAAATCTCTGGATTCAGACAAGTGTGGATTAAAATCCTGGCTTTATTACTGACCACTGCTCTGTGATTTCAGGTAAAATCCTCAAACTCTGTTTTTAAGCACCCACAGTTGGCAAAAGTGCTAATTACAGCATTCACCTCATTAAGCTGATGCTACCATTAAAAGAGAGCACTCATGTAAATGCTGAATAGAATACCGGTACATTAAATGCGGGAATAATAAATTATGTTTCCTTCCGCTAATATGAGATGTAAGCAGTGACCCGGAAGTTAACATAGCCCGTGACTTCCGGCCCAGAAGTTGTTGACACAGCCCGTGACTTCCGGCCTCCCACCTGGATGCGGCGTTCCTGCTTCTCCCGGCTGTGCTCCACGCTGTCCAGGGTGCTCTCCAGCTTCCGCAGCTCCTCTCGGACCCGGCCGGGCAGCCCACCTTCTCCCTGCCGAGCCTGCGCAATCTGCTGCTGCACGTCCCTCTTCTTTGCGGAGATTCTCTTTGTCTTTTGCTAGAAGCATTTGTTCAATAGATGGATAGAAAGGTTAACTCTCTAAGCAGCTAAGCAGGGACATAAGCACACACACTTTAATGGAGGTACAGAAAGATACACTCTTTGGCAGCCAGAGCCCAAACCACATTTTAAACTTAAGATGAATAGTTAAGATGGTAATGAAAGCTCTATAGTAATCAAAGATGGGCATTATTTATAAACGTTTTGTGTTTTTAATGGTAAACAACGTAATCAATCCAGTTTAGTGCTTTAATTGTGTGCAAATTTAGACAGTATTTAATTTTTTTGTGCAATACTCCAGATGGAATTTGGAAAACTATTCATTTGACATAATTCTCCTTGAAGAACTATTTTCTGCCTAAAAACACAAAGTCCCAACTCCAAGTTTTTAAGGCATTTATGCTGTAAAAATGCTAATATCAAGAGATTTAATCCCAGAGTATATTCAGAATGATTAATACGCTGAGATATTTGGGGAAAGTTGTGTTTTAAAATAAACTTTTTTATTGAAGTATAATGTACAAAAAGGATGGTGCACAAATCTCAATATACAGCTTATGGCTTTTCACAAAGTAAACACGCTCATAACCAAACATCTGGTCTAAAAAATTTGGAGTCTTTAAATATTAATGTAGATATCTATCATCTCATAATTCTCTGACTTAAAGTAAATGGAAACCCAAACAACACTTTTACAATGATTGATAACAGCGTAACACTAACCGTTAATTTTTTTGAACTCACACCCTTTTGATAATTATTGAGTAATAAAGCCTAAAGCCTACTCTTTTACATCTACTTGTAATGCAATTTCCATTTTTATGTATTACATATAAAATTAACTAACATTTCCTGTACATTAAGTTAGCTAAAATTTTGTCATTAGAATATTTAATTTGAATCATACTTCCACTTATATTGAGTTTGGCAAGTAAAGTTGATTAAAACTGTTAACAACAAAAGGTGTACCAGAACATCTTTACTTCCAGTTCTAGTCCTTTGTAGGATCTGCTCTTCAGAAAGGCCTGGTACTTCATATAATTTATAAATTCTCAAGCTAGGATATACCAAAGTTATAAACTGAAGAGCAGGACTGTAACATAATGCAAGAACAGCGGTCTCAAATATGAAGCAACTTGTTTCTCTCTCTGTTTTCCTTCTCGGTCATTAAAGGAACAATTTAGCAAGTTTTATGATGGTTTTCATAGCTAAATCAACTTTCCTTCCACAATATTCCTCCAGCATTTTGGTATCATCAAATCAGTCTGGCTGATCATTTATCTTGCAGGATATTATGAAATACTTAATATTTAATAGAACAGAAGTGTCAAACTCTTTTAACTATTCAACTGGGTTCCCTCCCGAGCTCCCCATCATCCCCCTCTAGTCAGTGGATAGACTTACTACTCTTCATTTCTCTGGTTCTGTCAGTAACTAATCAACTTCGCATAAATGCACTGGAGTAAACTGGCATCCTACCTGGTGATGAAGGAGTAGCTGCTGTGCTTCAAACAGATTTTCAGTGTCCAAGATCTTCTCGGCTTGTTCCTGGATTTCTTTAGAGCCAGTAATTAACTCTTCAAGGGAACTTTTAACTATTTCTTTGTACTGGACACAATCTCCAAAGTTGCTTACCATCTTTTCAACCTAGATTTTCATGAAAAATCAATCAAACTGTTTAGATTAGGGACATCTATAGAGAATTCCAGATCTTCAGAATCAGGGAACCATAAGTCATCCAAGTGATGATTTTCCCACGTATGCTTATAAATGATTTCAGGAAATACCGGTAACTATCTGTTGTACTTTACATTCTTGCATTATCTTCCCATGTACAAACTCATCAGATTCATAGGACACACTGTTCAGCACAAATATTCTTGCCAAAGTTGGAAGGGGTGGGGCCCTGCCTGAATTGAAGTAGATGGGTTTGTAGAGTTTAAATCTACAAAGGACTATAAACATTTAAATATAGATCAAGAAGTTTAAAATGAGTAGGGCTTACCTAAAAGTGATGTTACTGGCCTGCTGACTCATCATGAGTATTTTATGATTACCAGCTATCAGTTACTGAGCATTTACTGTTCTAGGCACTGTAGTAAGTGCTTCACGTACATTATTGCATTCAATCTTGATGCCACCTTTTGGGGTAAGCATTTTTAGCCCTGTTTTATAAGTATAGATATCAAGTCCCAGAGATTTCAAATGACAAGTTCATGGTTACATAGGAAGTGAGGTATCAGAGTTAAATTCTAATGTTGGGTTTATTTGACTCTCAGGCCTTAAATTGACCATGAAATAATGCGTCTAGTAAGAGTAAAAAGTGTGGATCTGTAAGCTTTGTACTTTAATTGGAGATCATTACCATGAACTAACATATCCAATGATGGTAAGGACCATAAATCAAACATCCTGCTCATCTTCTCCACTAATCTTCAGGTGGACTATTCTGTTCCAACTACACTTTCTTTATAAAATTACTGTTACCCTACAACCCAAAGAGAAGGAACCTTCCAGATTCCTCACCTAGAACTGTTTATTTAGAGTGTGAGTAAATGGTTTACCTCTGACAGCAAAGTCCCGAGAGCCTTGAAGGAACTAGATAATTTTGCCAGCTCATCTCCTTGCTTTTGGGCTTCATTCTCAGAAGAAACTTCAGTCAAAATTTTAAGCCTGGATTTCAGCCAGCTGAGAGTCTCACCCTTTTTGGTAACACCATCTCTGATCTCCTGGAATGAAAGAGCACCTTTGATGAATAAAATACAACTGGGAATCATAACTTTGCAGCAAGAAAGGACTCAACCTAAGAAGGTTTGTAAGACAGAGGTAGGAGAGCCAGGAATTCATTCACCAGAGGAGTGTTTGCTTATTTCACTTTCTGTTCACATCTTCAACAAAAGTCTACAAGGGCTAGGAAGAAATATTTCCCCAATGCCAATACCTGAAGTGTAAAAATCAATCCTATCTACACCAAAAAAAAAAAAATTACCTTCATAATTAGATGACTAGATATTTATAGATATTTCCTTGGTCACAACAAATTTTCTCCTAAAAGTACTGCAGAGGAGTATGTGACACCAAGATTGGGAATTATAATGTAGAATAAACTTTGTTACCTTATTTTCTGTGAGCTGCAAGGAACATGGTATTTTTTGAAAAAAGGATGGAAGAGTCCTTTTTAGTTAGTTGACTTCTTTTGTAGAAGAGCTTTCTTGTTGAATATTATTGTGGATGCCCTAAAGATTTATTTTAATTTCATTAACTCATATTTTATGCCTCACTTTGGTTAGCTTTTGGAAGTCAATACCCCAACAGTAAGATGCACAAACAGGAACACAGCTCTAATCCAGGAAGGGAGGGCTGATTGGCCAAGAGAATGCCAGAAGAACTCTGGGCCTCAGTCCTGGCAGGGCTAGGGACCAGGAAAGGGGTGATTGGAGCAGCCTGTCCCTTCTACATCCGCTCTGAGTTGCACAAGGACGATGGCCTCCAATCACGTGTGCTGTTACAAGAGGGTTTTACAGGGCAAACGTATTTGGAGAGAAATGGTTGGTTTTAGAAGCAAGAGATTTCTTCATTCTAAGATGTGATTTAAAAAAAAAAAAGATGTGATTTTTGTTTTCCTTTTTTAGTATTAAAACAGCAGTCAATAGCAAATACAGATATTCTTTCAGAGGCATAGCATGGTATCGTTGAGTACCTCTAGCAAGTAAGGGGATTACACATTCAACAGGGAAAAACAGAAATCAGACAATAGGAATAGAAAGGAAATACATTCTCATTAACAGCAGCTCTGTGACTTACAAGGGTTCAATATGTTGAAAGATAAAGAATGTTCACAATAACCTGTGTCTACAAAACCAAGAGCCAAGCTAAGGGGGAGACGGCTGCTGTGTGACAACCCCAGAATGCAAACTGGGTTCAGGCCTGAGGTTCTGTCGCCCTGGCTGAGTTTATCAGGCTCCACCCACGCTCACAGGGGTTCATTCAATCCAGGCTGCAAGTGACATCGAAATGATGCTCAGAAACCTTGCCCAACTCCCTCATTTTCTGTAACCTGGTTCTGAGTGGCTGAAGATATTTAAAAACCTATAGTGTTCTTGTTTCCTCTGACAATTCTTCAATGTCTGCTGTGTTGTATGCCCATGCATGTAATTTTCCTCTCAGGAATCCCCATTAGCTAAAGATGCCTAAGAGGCACCACTGAGCATGACTAAATCTCAAAGCTAACGATGATTCAACAGGAAAAAACCCCTACTGTTCTCCCCAGTAACAGGAGGAGACTTATTTTAAGACAAATTTCAGGAAGTTATTTTTTTTTATAGAAAGAAAACAAGACATCAGTTAGAATGTTAACTTTTTTTTTTTTTATTAATGGGTATTTTCCAGTAACAAAATATGGCTGAGAACTTACCTCTACAGCACGTTTAACCTCTCCATGGTTGGCAGTATCGATGGCCTCGTTTTTAATCCCCTTCAGTTGGGTCTCCTTTGTAGAGATCCAACAGGAAAACTCAGAAATTCTGAAATAGCACAAGTATTTTCTTATCAAAGGGAGAAAATATCCCAATGGTCAGAACAGATTTTTTATTTTGAATTTATTTATGGAAATTTAACAGTCAACTGATTAGAAAATTGGTTAGCAAATTTAATTCTACTGATTAGCAAACTGATGAACACATTTCCTGGAAAAGTTTCCTTTAACATGGAGCTCAGGGCAGGGTGGCTGGCCCTGTGCTCAGTCATGTGAAGGAAAAAGAAAGCAGAGCAGACCTCAGCTGCCAAAGAAGATGTCCCAGAGCCCGGGAACCTGGGAGAAGGAAGGTACTAGGTTTCTATGGAGGAAAAGGAATACTTTTGAAACATAAGGCCTGCAAAGTCTGGTTCCCTGTTACGTATGTAAAGTCAGCATATAGATACATCTTTTTTCTTGAAATTGTAATTGAATTTTTTCATTAAAAGTAGATGATCTACTTTTTCATTAAAATTAAAGGTGTTGCACTTTGTGTTACTCTGGCTTCACGTGTCTGCACCAGATTGGGCCAGAAAGCCCCCAGGTCTCTCTGGGGGGACATGAGGAAATCAGGGAGAAAGAGAATTGCCTAATTCTGCTTCAAAGAAATAACACCTGGGTCACTTGGAAATAAAGTGTTTCATCCTGTTTCTGACTGAAACTCATTCTTTTTTATTAAACAAAGCAGTTTTGTACTAGAGCATGCACAAGATCCCACAATCTGATTTTCTTTATTGCGTAAGATGAAACATACATCACTGCCTGTTTTGCAGTGCTGTCTGAGTTAACAGAATTAGGAGAGGCTACATCCTGCTCTGGGAGCAACCCCAAGACTACCTGCCACTGTAGTCCTTCCACTTGTCCGGGTTCTCCACCAGCTTGGCGTAGGTGCCGCCAATGGCCGCTCTGAGCTCCTTGAGGGTCACGTGACAGGTCTCAGGCGTGTTCCGGACTGGGTCCCGGACCGGGAGTTTCAGACACAGTTCTTCAATGAGCTGTAGCCTTTTCTCACAGACATGATGAGGACCTTTGTCACCGAAGAAGACCTAGTGAGCAATAAACATTTATATATTCCCTGTGAGAATCCACACAAGGCTTTCCTATTTTCCTAGCAGATTCCTGTCTGGTCTAGCAGTGTAATGTAATGACGTTATCGAGTGTTTTCAGACCCAAATGAAAGTATCAGTTCTATCCTGAAGTAACCTTGTGACTCCTCCTGACGGCACCCGGGGCGTGTGGGACATACCCTGTGCTCTTTGATGATCTTCTCACTGCCTTCCTGGGGCACCAGCTTGGTCTCTCGGTCCAGCTCAGCTCTGCATTCTTCCACAGATTCTAAAAACCTGTTCTTCTCCACCTCAATCTTCAGATGAAGCAAATGATACGGAGCTTCTCCTTGAAGATCCTACATTGCATAGGAAGATTCAGAAATATAGGGTACCATTCCTGATGACGTACATTTCCAACAGAGGCGGCAAAAACCGTAAAACGGTCCCTGCAGGGCCGATGTGATTTAATCCCTAACTGTCTGCATCTGGCCGCTGTGCTTTGTATGTTTCTAAGTACTGGGACCACAGCGGATCTTTTCAGCCTGCCATGAGTTGGGTGTTTCCACAGTGATTATTCTATTTAATTTTTGCAATAGCCCCACACAGAGTTAACGCTCCTATTTTAAAGATTAGACCAGTGAGGCTTGGAGTTAAGTAGAAAAGCTGGATTTGAATCTAAATTTAAATCACGCACTGATTCCACATACCCTCTCCCTAGCACGGGTCCTTTTTAATTTTGTCAAAAACCCTGTGAAGTAGGAGGAACAGACATTATACTCATTACACAAGGGGGACAACTCAAGGAAGCCTTATTAGTGAAAAAGCCAGGATTAAGCAGCCCATGGCTCTGACCACCTGCCATGTCCTCTTTCCCTTGGAGCATATATTGAGAAAACAAGCAGGCCAGCACGCAAAAATTTTACATTCTTTTCTGATACAAGTATAAGCTTCATCGTTTCCTTTAGTCCTAGTTTATTACTTTAAGCAACTTGTCTCCTATAGCATTTAAAAGATTCCCTTTAAAGTAAAACACTAAGATAAATGAAATGTGAGTTGGGGCTTTGGAAAGACCAGAACATCCTATATCCTAGAGAGCTTAATGTAAGTGTGTATATAAAATAAAACACAGCCCTCAATTACAGTCTCTTTTCCATAGTGCATTTATGATATGTTGAGCCTTAAAGATGTCTTTAAAAAGTTGGATTTCTTTAAGAATTTTTTTTTAATTTTCAAATTTAGCAAGTAAAAAAGTTATTTCTTGGACTGTGTTTTTCTTATGCAAAGGGCTGATGTTTTTAGTCTGTGCTACTAAGATTGAAAAAAAAAATCCAGAAAGTAACACAACCTGATGGAGAGTGTTCTAGCTGCCTAGCTTCTGGACCCCAGGACTCCTTCATTAATACATGTGCAATTCACCACTCAGTATTCCCTGGTGACAGCGCTTGTCAGTCCGCTGCTAGAGTGGGCTCCCTCCAGCCTGCCTCGAGGACCACAGCCGCCAAAGGGCCTCTGGTACAGTGTGGCTGCTTCCCCTGAGATGCAGATTCTGAAGTCGGCTTCCACCTGACAGGCCCTGTGCAGGTCACCAAAGTCTGCCTGAGCCCAGAGGATCCCTGGACACTGCCCCCACCCCCCTACCCCCAGCCACCGCCCTCAGATCTCTGCTGCTCCTTTAAGGTACTAACTCAAAACTAATGACTTGCTTCACTCTTTTCTGCTCTTCAAGTGGGCCCATTTCTCTCCTTCAAAGCTTTCATAAAAGCATTACTTACACTTATTATTACATTTGGACTTATTATAGTTTAACTTTTATTATTTTGCAACTAATTATCTCCCTTATTGGACTCTAAGCTCTTTGGGAAAAAAAGATTATGCTGTGTTCATCATTGAATCCTTAACCAATAAATGTTTTTATTTGTATTTTTTAAATCATAATAATCTAACCCACACAGTAAAATACTTGAAAAAGCAAATATACATGTATATATCTACATGATACATAAATGCACATATTTATATATATATATATATATATGTTATATATATTATTATGTTAGGTATACTACTGAAATTATGAAACATATCATAATTTCAGTAGTATACCTAACATCACTAAGATGAGAAGAGTTTATGAAATGTTGCTGAATTAGTTCAAAGCCTTGACATTTCTGCCTCTCAAAAACAATCAGGAAAAGGAAAAGAGTACTCTTAAGTAATATGATAAAACTGGTGCAACTTAAAAAAAATAGGAAAAACAAAATTTCTATCATATTTTATCCAGTTTTATTCAAGTTCAGTTTCTTCAATGGGAAAAGCAACGGCAGTGACTGACCATGAACTTCTATGAACTGGACCTCCACGCCCTCGTGCTCTGTCCCACCATCGTGACAAAGGACGCTCCCATCAAGTCCTGACCCACCTTCCACTGTTTGTGGAGTTTCCTCACAGCTTCCTGCAGGCCCTGCTGCTCCCGCTCGGGGAGGATGTCCGTGAGTTCGTCACAAGCCTTCAGGAACGCGTTGAGCACCCTCTGATCCAGCTGACTGAAAAACTCCTGCCGAGGAGACGGGGACAGTGGTTAAGAGTGCTGGGCAGAGTCACAGGCAGCATCAGACACCAGATGGTGAAGGAGTCGCCTCTGAACCAGCCTCTCAGCCAGCTGCTGCCCTCCTCAAACCTTCTGGGCAACAACCAAATATTTTTTTCTTTCAGGAATGAATTAAAATTATCTCTAGTTATGAGTCAGAAGCCACTGTCTCTGAAATTTAATGGGGACTTTTTATTTTTTAGGAAAAAAATACTTTGCAGTTTTCAAATTTGGTAGAATATTCTAGAAAGCCAGTGGGAGAGTCTAAAACCTTGATTCCATAGTGATGAGAGTTCTAGATCCTGTTCAGTAAAAAATCAGAAGAATAGAGGCCAGGCCTGTGCCTCACAGTTCTTTGTTTCCGAATTGCAGTGTGTTCCAGGCCTCGTTGGTTCATTATGGGCCATTTCCACATTCCCACCAAGCGCAAACCCAGGAACCACTACAAACAGTACATTGCCCCACCCAACCAAATTCATGTGTTGAAGCCCTAAGCTGTAGTGTGAGGGTATTTGGAGGTGGGGCCTTTGGGAGGTGATTAGGTTTAGATGAGGTCAAGAGGGTGGACCCCTCATGGTGGAATTAGTGCCTTTATCCAGAGAGACAGCAAAGCTCTTACTCTCCATCTTCCTCTGCCTTGTGAGGACACAGTGAGAAGCTGACAGTCTGCACACCAGGAAGAGTCCTCACCCGAACCCAGCCAGGTGGGTGCCCTGATCTCAGACTTCCAGCTTCCAGAACTGTGAGAAAATAAATCCCTTTTGCTTAAGCCACCCAGTCTGTGTATTTTTTTATGGCAGCCTGAGCAGATGAACAGAACACGTGCACATACACACACGACTGAGCCTCACACAGTCTCAGATTATGTATGCAGAGATATTTTGAAACAACAGTGATTCAAAAGAGAAAGTGCCACGCTGCAGAGATGTATAAACTTGAACGAGATGTTGGATGATCAAAGACATTGACTCTAAATTCAATCAGCGGTATCACAAATACATTGCATTCATCATTTGACAGTGTGGTTTATACAAACATCCACCGAAATTTCAGGAAAAATAACTCAAAACATATATTCTCAGAGGGTCCATCATCTCTGCACACCATTTAATAGATTACTAATATTCCTGATACTGAGATGATTTAAATAAGTAGGACTGACAGAAAGACAGCTTCACAACACTGGGGCAAGTTGTAGACTAGCTACTAAACTTCAAATGACAGGGCAGATTTATGACATGAGCACAAAGACTTGGCCATCTAGCTAAAATCTTCTCTTAAAAAGAATATGTTGGTTATGAAAGTTTTTCAGCTAAACAGTGAATTAGTAACTTGGAGAGCCTGGATTACCTATCCTGTGATTCTCCACTACTCTAAGAATGGCCAGTTGTAAGGCAGCTCATCAGTTGCTCTTGGAGTTCTTTTTGATGCCTTTTCTCTGGGTCTCACACCTAAAAAGTTTCTGCCTTCCTAACTCACTTCTCCTCCTCACTCGCCTCCTCCTCCTCCTTATTCCCTCTCCCTCTGTCTCTCTCTCCCTCTCCTTCTCTGTGTTAGATCAGAATGCTCTGTTTATTTTCTATCCAAGGTGGCCTGCCTACGTCCCCAGGTCAAGTGCCCACCCGCAATGCACTCACTGTGTGTCTTTTCAGGAGGTCTTCTGGATTCCCCTTTTCCTCCAGGCCCTCCTGTGCGATCCTCAACACCTTCTCCAGCTCTGCTCGAGACTCCTCAAATTTCTTCATCAAGCGGCTGTTCGTTTCCACGTGTTTCTTCCAATCGCCAGTTTTCTTTACCATATTCTTGATTTAAAAAAAAATAATCACAATGGGATGCTGCTCTCTCATTACTGAAAATACCATTTTGTTAAAGAGTATTGTTTCCTTCAAAAAACACTTGGAAATACATATCACTATGATAGGAATAACCCTTTTAATATTAATTAATATTAGAGAAAGAAGTAAAATGATTGGTTTCCAAACACCAGTAGACGAGGAGTCTTTTAGCAAGAGTGAAGGCATGGAACGCGGTGACTACGGGTCCTGGTCCTCAGAACTCTGCCTCGCTCACGTCTCTAAAGTGGGTGAAGAACTCACCTGAAAAGCAACGTGCACATCCGCAACCTGTCTCTGGAGCTTCGTCTGATCAAAATGCTTTAACACGTTGCTCAAGGTCACAAACTTTTGAACACTATGACTGCCTTTCTCAATTTGGGTCATGGCTTTCTTACAGCTTTCTTGACAAGCTAATAGTTCCTGCAAGGAAAGGAAAGCCACACAACACTGTTTAAAAGGGCAAGAGAGAGAGTAGCTGTTACAAAACATGAACATCATTATTCAGCTTTTAGGCTTTTCATCAGCAATGAGTAAAGTCCTAAGCACAGAGAGAAGCACTGCTTTTCAGAAGAGCACAGTTTTAAGCAACCACTGAAGTCAGTGCTTTTTATATAAGGCATTTAAATGTCATGTTGAGTTTTTAAGCTTTTTTTTTTTTTTACATATCATGCTCATCTTACTAACAAGAGAGTGACAGAGCATCGAAATTATTCTTTGCCTAGTGCCTGCACTCCTCCAACCAATAGGTCTATAATTTATTGAAAGAACAATCATGAAATCCACCTACATGTCAGGTTATAATCTGACTAAATAAATGTAATACCAACGTACATTGGACTTTACTGAAAGAGTGAGATGCAGCAGATTATATACTATTTGTATATCCTAAAATATACAACTTTTGAATTCTTAAGGCTCACAAGCTATCAACCTCATGAAGAAAATGGCAGACCCCAGACCCTAACACAAAAGGGAGCAGACCAGTGGGTCTGGGAGGACTTGGCAGTGGTCACACATTTGCAGACGAGAAGCAAGGGTGACTCAGAGGCCCCCCCACCTGTGACTGTGAGCTGGCATCACTGCAGTGTTTCAGTAGACGGTGTGGAAACTACCCAGCTCAGCCCAGGACAAGCAGTCATGTTTTGACTGGAAGCCATACCATTTGCACTTCAACATCCTCAACTGCTTTGAAAAAAAAAAACATTTCAAACTGGTTATTTGGAGACCAGTTTGGGTAACTTAGATGCAAATGTTAGAGCAGGGTTTCTGTTTCGGTTGGGCAAAACAGAGTAAGGACATCCTTTTTCCTTTAGAAGGTTTAGAAGGTAAAAGAGTAACGTATGTCAGAAAATCTGAGTAAATATTATTAACATTTATTATCATTAAAATATTAAATACAATTTTAATCGTGGAAGGATGCTTTGATGGCAACTCATAGCAATTTGGGAACCCAAGAAATGGCACTATGACTTCAAAATGAAAAATAATGTTTATCCAATACAATGGGAACCCCTCAGAAAAGGGTTTGGTGGTATAATCATTATGACCTTACCATTAATAATAATAATAGTTAATAATAATAATAATAATAATAAAAATACTGGTTGCTATCAGTTATGGAGTAAATATTATGCAGTGCTATGAGTTCATCACATTATAGAAAATCCAATGAAATCTCCACAACAAGTTCTGGACAAAGGTGCTTCCACCTCCATTTTAAGGCGAGGGAAGAAAGCTAACCAAGGCTTTGCAATCTGCCCTGTCAGGTCTGAACACCTGTCTGACTCACGTTAGATACTCTCTGCTCTTTCTGCTAAATGAAGCTCCCTTCCTCCTGCGAATCTATTTCCACGAACACAAGTGGCAAACCTTTTGCCCATTACTTTCACCCTCCTCTGATGCATAGGTTCATTTATAATAAACCAACCAAATAAGCCAATTAACTGCAACATTCAGGAGGAGGCTGCTCTGCACACACATCTGCTTACTAAAAACGGGAAGAAGAAAAATCATCATTGCCCCAAATACATTTCTAGAGTTTTCTGGTCATGTAAACAGGCCAAGTCCTAGAGGCAAGATCTCATACGACACAGATGATAGACACTTGATAAAAATGAAATGCAATTATTTATTTCTGTATATATGTAAATATATACAATTTAAAACCTATCTGAAAAACTTTTATCTGTATGAATACTTGCATATCTGTACCTATAGATACAAGAGTTTTACTTTATCTGTGGTAGATAGGGTTTTCATCATTGACAAGACATGCATTTTTGTTTTGAGTTGCCAGGACTACTCTAGAAAAATGTTTCTTGTCCTGTCACTGAATTTCTATCACTACAGGCACCTCAGTCTTATTACACATGCTTCGAATTAACTATGGATCCTGAAGGGCAATTTTCCTTACCTGATGTTTCTCTTTAAAAAGAGAGCTGGATTGTGCCTCGTGCTCAAGAACTGTTAAAATTTCATTGATTTTCCCAAGTGAGTCATAAAAGGCTGTCATCTGTTTTTCTAATTCCTCCAACGGTATCAACAGCTGTTGAGACTCATAAAGGAGTGGAGAGTAACAGTCTTTGACCTTTAAAAACACAAAGAAAAAATTCCATGAAAGGCCATTAAGTACCACCAGCTCAGGGCATTATTCATAGCATTTTCTTCAGGAGAGGGTCATTTTGTGCTTACAGATCTCCAAAGACATTCTTAAATATTTCCCGGGCACTGTTAAATTTTGATGTTTAAAAAAAGTACTACTATACCACTGAGACAAATAAATGTTACAGAGTTTTCTCATGAAAAATCATCGACATCGTCCATCTGGATAGCACTTTTTCATATAAATGATGGGAGTGAGTCAGATGGTGTCAAACTCTACTTCACAAACTCTGCAACCATCCTCAATTTGGCCTCAAAATCCAACCTAAGACAGTCAGGAATTATCTAGACCAACCTGTACCTTTTAACTTTATTTTCAAGAACCCTACTACTTGAACCCTTAACTCCAGACAAACTTACAAACTTGTTGACTCACTCTTCCCAGACGGCTCCCGTGCCTTCCCTCCTCCCCCGGGCTCCATGCTTGGCTACTTCCCGCTTATTGACTTCACCCTCATCCCAAGCGCTCAGGTCATATACAAATTTATTCACAAAGGTTCCCACCCACATTAGAAGATGTCTCCCTAGTCTGAACTGGCCCAGCCCTCATCTGTCATTTGCCTTTTAAGAAATGTTAGTTTATACACCTGCATTTTCTTTATCCTCACGATGAGCTCTTGGAGATGGAGATCTCCACAAAGTCTCAACCTTGTCAAATTTATGTTGGGATCCAGGACCTCATACAATCCTCTAAGACCTTCCTGTCCCCCTCATTTTACTTCAAGTTGCTCCCAAAGTATCATTAATACTTTTGGAAACCAAGGAGAGGAAATTAAGTACTTGTTAATAGACCTTTTTTTTTTTTCCTTACATTATAACGATTCCCATGCTCCTGAATTCGCTGCCTGAAGGAGAAAACCATCCAAGGAAATCTACTGTCTTTCTACTGCCCCAAGGCTCTGCTAGAATCACTGAACAAAATGATGAGAATCTGCTGACGTGTATAAAAATCAGTGTACTTTATAAATCATCCCTGGACACAACAGAAAACTTATCAAGATGCTACATCTAACGCAGCAGTGAAGAAAGCCTGATAACTTAACATGTGTCTAAAGGAGTAATTTGCTTTCCCAGAGGTCGCCCTAAACTGCTAAACCTGACCTCTGCTGAAATGTGCCAGCCCAAGACAGGGCTCTAAAAGCTGCTTGCAGGTTTTCCAATTGATAATGTTGACTATGAATTGTACCCAATCTTCGTAAATAACCTCAGCTTGAATGTTTGAAAGAATTTAAAATTAACATCTGATATATACCAGTTTGACAAAATGTTTTTTTTTTTTTCATGACCGTGATTTTTCCTGTTGTTACCTATCTCATTTATTCCTCTTTTTCCTTAATTCTCCACTGCTGATTTCATATCGGCTACTCTCTTTCGACTTTTCCTCTCCCAATAAACAGGACTTTCTGCTTTCTTTTCTTTTGTTTTCCAATTTGCCATTATGAAGTTTTTTTAGTCACTTATATAATCACTCCTTTCTTTTAATTGATATTAATTACCCGATCTAAGTGGGCTTTTCAAACAGTATCATCTTCATAAAATTTAACCTGAAATGGATAAAAAAATCCCAGTGGAACTTCCAAAGCACTTAAGAAAAATCCCTCAATAGAACAGAAAAAGCTTATGGCTAGTGCTTGATATTCATGCAGATCCTTGCACAGACGTGTCCTAAATGTATCTAAAGTCCAAGGTGAACTCTGTGAGATGAAGAGGGGAGGATTGTCAGTGCTTTGTGGCAAGGCAAGCAAAAAATTGCATAAATAATCTTAGAGTGGAGGTATGTCAAATACATCTCAATAAAAGGATATTTGGGAATTCTTTCTCATTTAAATATTTGATCTTTCCCTCCTCCTCCTCTCCTACTCTCTCCCTGTCTCCTGTTTTGTCTTATCACTTTTAACTGTCCCCCCTCAAGAAGAGGCCTATCTACAAACATACAGCCATTGATAGTTTTAAATTAACAGAGGTAACGCTTGGTATCAGCTCCACAGTTTCATTTTTAAAACTCATGACAAAGTTACTAGATCAAGAATCCCCATGAGACATAAAAACACGACCTGTTAACACGGAAATGATTTGCCCCAGTGACAGAGGAGGGGTCAGGCAAGCTGACGGCCGTGCTGGCCCCGCACAGAGTGTCATGCTTTAAAGTGTCTTCCCACCTTGCTTAGCTGCTCTCTGAGCCTGGACATGGTTGCAAACATTTCGTTCGCTTCTTCTTGGGAGCTCTCTTTGGTAATGAGATGTGCTGTCTTTGTAATTATCTTATACTGAGCGTCCATCACAGGCACCCTCTGCTCAATATCCTACATGAATCATTGAAACAGCTATGTTACCACATGATACATTTTCTCTTAATTTCAAGATTCTACAGAAGGCTGGACACACATCAACATGCACGGAATAAAACTCTATATTCATAATCAACTTTTGGAGATTCTAGCTTTCGCTTTCCTTCACTATTAATATATTATAGATTAGTGATGCCATAGAAATACATGTGTAACCATAAATCCTTAAGTTAACATAAAGATAAGCTGAAGTAATCTTTACATTTTTGACGTATGTATGATAATGTAGTATGTGAACATTGTATCAGGCAAATTTGGGGCAATTCCTCCCATTTTAAAAGTTAAACAACTTCCGTTTTCTTAAAAAAGGCAGCATATCATAATTGGAGAAATTTATAAATTAGAGATAATAAGTTAAAGAAAATTTAATGCAGTCTTCTTACACCAGAGCCAACATTTCACCATTACATCATTAATATTTTTCCCTGTGTATGTTCACTTTCATTTTGTATTTTTACAAAAAAAGGGATGATACTACTTTTTGCTTGTTCTACTTAATAACATATTAGAAAAGAATTTCCATATCATTCAATATTCTTCTGCTACTTCATTCTTTTGAGAGCTGCAGGGCGTTAAAGTATATAAATAGCATGATTCACTTAGTAAATCCTTTACCGTCAGGGGCATTTATGTAGAGGTGTTATAAACAGATATCTGTTTTCCCCTAGTACTTTATCGTTTGGTTGTAGAGAAGAAAAAAAATCTCTGAATCAAAAGACTGTTTTGAAGTTACTCTATGGTAAAAACACATCTTTAAACAATTCAAATAGATTTTCTTATGAGAGGTGCAAGTCAGGAAGTGCACACATGTCAAAATGATGTCAAGGAGACACAGAAACAGCTTTTGCAGTGACCTGAGTAACTTCACGGATCTTCCTTTTTATAATAGAATGGGCTTTCCACTTTTGTGTTCCAGAAAACCAGCTCACCTCCAAGTCTTGAACTAATAACTTCACGTTAATAAAAGAGACTTCCAGTGGCTCAGAGAGTTTCCTGTGGGCTTCAGTTGCAAAGTCAGACAGGGCAGTAACACAATCTGTGTACTCCTTCTTCATTCTGTCCATCTCGTCGGCTCGGGCATACTGTTAAGAACGGGGAGCGGGGGCAACACAGAAAATCATTCAGCCAGGACTCGGGGAGCCTGCAACCTTCACTTCTTTGTACTCTCTGGCATTGTGAGTTGGTAAGCAAGACTTTAATTCCTGATCTAATTTTAGATACA
Organism: Camelus dromedarius; assembly: GCF_036321535.1. Classification (NCBI taxonomy): domain Eukaryota; kingdom Metazoa; phylum Chordata; class Mammalia; order Artiodactyla; family Camelidae; genus Camelus; species Camelus dromedarius. Next base: position 12,634,880 of record NC_087441.1, on the reverse strand, counting down.
CTTGAAGTTAGTCCAATTACTGTGAAAAGAATAAAGGAACTGGCGTAGAAGCGAAGAATTACGACTTGAAGCATGAATCATTCCATAAGTCAGGCCCATATGTCAATATAATCCTTAGTCAAACTATACATTTCTGTCATGTTCCATTATAAATGGGAAAGACTAAAGGACCAAATATAAACCTAACAGTTCTAAACACAGCTGTACTCTACCTTAATAAGCCCATGCCATAACAATGGAATAGTCTCTAACCAGACTGTTTATCACAACATTTATGACACATGCATGTTCTAGGCATATAGATTTGAAAAACATACTTGCTTGACTTCCATAAACAACTCCCTCCACCGCCCGTTTAGCAGCAGTAACTGCTGTTTAAGATCGCGGGAAACCATCTCGTCACATGTCTCAATCAGAAAATTGCCAGCATCGTTCATGGCGGCGTGCTGCTGTATCCAATGAGGCAAATTTCGAAAAAAATCCTAAACAATAAATAATGTACACTATTGTAAGCCATAATCCCCAGGTTAATAAATTATATGAAAGTAACCAGACTAAGAGAAATAGCTTTGTTCTAAAACTTGTGCAAATTTTAAGGTAAATCCTAATCTCTTTCCAAATGCAATTCTGTGATAAAGAAATTCAAAGATGTGAACTAGAACAACTGAGTGTCTTTTCAGAAGAACATCCATGCCACAGCGTTTGCTGAAGACAAAGCAAAACACCATGACCATTTTCTGTTCTTCCTGTTTTACAGACGAAAGAGCTGAATGTCTATTGAGTGTCAGGGACTTGTACACAGTTTTCAGGCTAGTGAGTACCAGAGCCAGAGTCACATACAACACAAAATACTTTCGGGAAACACATAGCTTTCTTAAAAAAATTTAAACATACTTTTGACCTGTTACTTTTGATTTTAAAATCTGAATATAGCACATGAAAATAATTAACAATCATGGAGGGGGGGAGGGGATAGCTCAAGTAGCATGGCACATGCTTAGCACGCATGAGGTCCTGGGTTCAATCCCCAGTACCTCCTCTAAAAACAAATAAATAAACCTAATTACCAACCCCCAAATCATGGAGATAAACCACTGAAGGAAAATTTTTAAAAATTAAAAATCTCGGCCAAGAATACTTAATACAATGGAATCCTTTCTTATTTACACTCTTGGCAATGAAACAGCAGCCACCTGATTTCGAGTTAAATGCATGTGTGCATGCACATACATACACATATACACCACAGTAAAAACCAAGGATGCCAAAGATAATTCAGTCATAAGCCATGTGTGGGAGGGCTTCCTGCATAAATCAACGAGGACACTTCTGTTTCTGGTGGTTACAGTCCCCTGGATGAAATGAACACATCTGCCATCTACCAGGGCACTGCCAGTCTAACTAGAAAAGCAAAAATCTGTATGGGTTAAAGTTGCTCAGCTACATGAGAATTTTTAATCTATATGAAATACAGAATGGAAAAACATAAAATTATACATCTATTTGTATAACAAAATAACAGAAGAACTAGTCTTGTATGACAAACAGGAATTCTAATGTAAGTTCTACTTCTCAGTGGGAATCTGGTCTTTTAATATCTTTTACATGTAAGTTGTTTTTCCCTGGGAAAATGTCAGGCTCCCGTTAAGAAGTATATATAGGGAAAGCAGTCCATTCCATGGGATATTTTAATGTAAGTGATATTAAAGTAAAACAGTAACTCTTTCAAAAACATAGACATCTGTAACCGGAGGAAAATAAATCACTCCTATCCAGAATAAGACCCTTAAATAGGAGTTGATAAAAATTCAAAAAAAAAAAAATAGAAATAGATAAAAACGTGGTGACCTATTTGTTGAGCTGCTGTGCGCCAGCACACAGGTTGAGTACTACGTTAGCTAAAGTTGTTTTCATCCTCTCTTAAATTAGGAAATTCAGAGGATGTGCCCTGGACGTGCCCCTTCAAGTACAGACCTTCCTGTGTGTATAGCGCCCTCTGTTGCGCATGGGGCTTGGCTGCCACTCCATCAGTTACTGCTCTTCTGAATGCAAAAGTCAGGCACTGTTTTAACATAACTTTTATAAAGCAGTATATTTCTTGGTCTAAAATAATTTACTAACCTGAAAATACAGCTTTTCAGGCAAAGTCAGGATTTTTTTGTGACATATTTGCAAATCTATAACCCTCCCTAGAGAACCTGGCTGTGAGAGTTTCTTATTTCTAAATCCACCTGTGCTAATTTCCTTTTGTAAGAAGCAGTCTTACCTTCTTGGCATGTTCTGACTGATTTAGCATTTTCTCAGCATCCTCCAGCCAAGCCTGAAGACTAGCCACAGTATTGCCGTATCGGTCCCAGTTAGCAATGACTTCTTCCAGCATGCTCCGCACGCTCCTGACTTCTACTGAGAGGTTCCTCCACTGAGCAGTGGTTTCATTCATGAATTTCATCACATTCTCAGCTTCCTCCACTAAAACACGAACCAATTATAATCCTTATTTTACATTTTAAATATACCAAACCTTTTTTCTAGAGTCTATCTGCTGGTGTGCATTTATAATTCTCTAGATTATATAAATGTAATAGATATAATGTTAGAATTACATTCAGCCAATGTTGGGAATATGTTATATCTTATCCACAGGTTTCTTATAAAGATTAAGGATGATACAGCTAAACTTCCTGATAAATGGGATGAAATATGACATTTTTTGCATTTCATGTGCACTCAAACAGACACATACTTAGCATCAATCACAAATGCTATAGTTCATCTTCAGCACATATGACAGACATATCTCCAAACTGAAACAAACGTATTTTACTTACACTAACTTAAGTTTTCATTTACCTTATTATAATACTCAAGCTAGTCATTTCTAACCTTTATTCCTCAGAATTCAAAATAGGTTTGAAAATGACAATTTAGAAAATGAATGCTTCTTTTCCCCTCTTTTAGAAGACTAGGCATACAGACATGAACACACCCACCCACCCACACACACAGAGGAGAACGATCATGCAGGTCAGGCACTGCACAAAGTCAAGTGGACTGAATACAACATGTGCCGCCCAGGCCAATGGTATGGTCACAAGGAGATTTTGTAGAGAGAAAAAAAACCCGATTTGATCATACAGAAACCTGTAGGTTCTAAATTCTACTGTATTCAATGCTGCAACCAGCTCTGTCTGGTGTTTTACCTGAGCCATCGGCTTTGACATACATCTCGGCTGTCTGTTTCAAGATCTGGTATGTCACTTCATATTGTTCAAAGAACTTGCTGTTTTCTATGAAAGACTAGAAAAACAAGGAATGGTTAGACGATAACCAACACTGGCTTGCATAGCAATGCCAAAGTCAATTTTCAGTATAGGTATGTGGCTATGTTACCCAAATTTACCAAACTCACTCCTCTTAAAAATATCAAATTAATTCAACAGCCATAAGTAAACTGATTATTCTGAGGATATAACTTAATTCCACACTTTTAATTCTATTTCACCCCCAGACTGAGGAAGTATTATTTATATATCTTCTCCACCCAAGGGTTTGTTTATAAAAGAGACAGAAGTTTCTCCGGAGAACCTGGCTTTAACTTTTAGAAAGCACTAAATTTGGAAGAACATTTTAAAGTTTCCCACTGTGTTTTAGCTGTGGGATTCTGTTGCTCTTTGAACAGTAGTCTGGTGAATGATGGCTCTGAGGAATTTCAGGTTATAAATAAATGGCACAATGCATGAACACTTTCTTAAAGTAAAAAGTAAATGCAAAAATGTTTACAAGTAGAAAAATGCTAAACAATCATACATTCCATCCATGTTATCCACGCACTCATATTTCTATTACCGAGTAGAAAACCTAAAGATAAGACATGTCTATATCTGTGTCTGTATGCAATTTACATATGTAACAGTTACTATAAGCAAATGGATGCTATAAAATTGAGAAGAGACCAAAAAAATCCTCAGGTAAATTTTATAATTGTTAACTTCAGGCAATATGAAATAATTTTTTGTTTCAAAAAATTTTCCCATTTCTCTAAAGTGGAAAATTAATGCAATTATAGGTAACGGCATATTACCAAAGACTCCTTAATTTCTTTTAACAGCATAATTAGTTCCTATGATTTGAACTCAAGAAAATACTTGGTAAGTGCCACTGGTATAAAATGCAAAATTAGCCTTCAAAAACCAGCTGAAGTCCTGAATAGTATGCTGATGAATGCTTAATGCGGAGATGCAAAATGCTTGTGTGCAGATGCAAAACTATTCATACAGCAATTTCTAGACGTCCCTAGATTCTACTGATAGATGTTTATCGTATTTCAAGATTACATTAAAAATTACATATGTAATGCATTTCATATCATTTTATGTTTGCATTTACTTATATATTAACTATTCTTTAAGGATATAATGAGTAGAGAAAGCTATGGATTCCCTGGAATGAGGGGTTCCCTGATAAGTACTTTATCCAATAACCTTAAAAGACTTTATTATTTTTGGATGAGAGTAAAGTAAGTCTATAGTGGTCTGGTTAATTCATTACTTAGCCTTATGTCCCATTCCCTTAACCTCTGCCTGCTCCCCAATTGGGGAAAGAATGATTTACTACAATTTAAATTTTGAATAACTTAACAAATTATCAGGCCATGATTTGATCAAAAATGGAAAATTACACTTCATGTTCAAGACACTGTAAGAAATTGGAGAGATACATATATTTGGCAAAATTTTAAAACAGAGTCTTTATTTAGTTTGGACACAAATTTCAAGAAGCTAATGAGAAAAACAATTGTTCTAAGTGTCAAAGAAATGGAAAATAGTGTCTCTACTGGATTTACCTATTCTTTTGCTAGAGAGGTTTACAAATTCATTATAAATGAACAAGAAAGAAGAGTTATTTGTAGCTTCATTTTTGGTCCAGAGGGGCGGTGGGGGGAAAGAATGTCTTCAGAATATTATAAATGTTGTAGAAATTCATTTAAGTATTTCTGAGCTTTCCTATGAGGAAAACTCAGTAATTAATTTTTGAAGGAAGAAACCTTGCTTGTTAACTTTTAATTGTTTCATTTATTTTTGCCTTTTTTTCTGAGTCCTGAGTAATTCCATTTAGTAACACAAATTATTTGTCTATTAGAATCACTTTTGTAGGAGGACCACTAAATCTCCTTTCTGCTGTGAGCTATCTAGACAGAGTCAGAAGTAGGCAAAAATAAGCACAAGTGTATATTTAAAATAACAAGGACAGGATTATTTTATTTCTTTCAAGTTCAACAAATAAGCCATGTTGGTCAAAGGACTTTCAAAGTTGGTGGCATGTCAAGAAAAATAAGATATCTCTTTATGTTACAAAATTTAAAGTATTAGTGGAAGAGACTAAATTTCTACTTTGAAAGATAAATATGGGTATGATAAGTAAAAAGCTCAATTTCACTCAAAGGGGGCTAAACCAGACAATTTAAGATTTAAAAAAATCAACTTTGAGAAGTCATTTCATCAGAACTGCCTATTTACATTAATAAAGTCATTACAAATAATAGAACAAACATTCACATGACTGGTGCTGCATTCAGACAGTCTACACTTCCAAGAGCTCTTCTTTTCTCTTATGTGAAAGAATGAAATGTTGTCCTATTCCTTCCATTGTAAAACTGAAGCACGAGTTAACTAACATGGTTATGTCAAGAACAATTCCGACAGCAAGAACCAAACCAATTATCTTCTGATTGACGTTACAGTTTGCAATCTCTTACCAGGAGCATGTGGCCTAAATTAATCAGCAAGGATTTGGGAAGTCTTTTCCAAGAATTCCTTGAGGACTTAGCACTTCTTCTTGTAAGTGGCAAGGAGGAAGCACATCCTCTAATTCTCTAACCCTTAAAAAAAGGTATCTTTTTTTGCAGATGAGTAAGATTGAATTGAGAACTCAAACTAAGAAAGAGATAATTATGGAACCCTTACATCCCAAATATTACTTTGCTTATTTGATGATGTAGCAGCATATGGCTCATTATAATATTTTTTTTTTTTTAGAAACCAAGGAAAGGATTGCATTTAAGAAACTGATTTTGTGATTTTATTTCAATGTCTTCATGCACTTTGAAATAGCCTGTTCTAAAGAGAATGATTTTCCTGCAAACTCCAAAAGAATGAGAGCAGCTCTTGGGGTGTGAAATAGAAAACAGTATGTATCAGTCATTGTTTCTTAGAAAAATTCCTATTGTTCTATTGTTGTTATTATTAAAAAATCTGGGAAAGATTAAGTCTTCTAGACATTATTTGTAAGGTCATGTGGGTAGTGAGTATCTGAGCCATGATTCGACATATTTCTATGCGACTGGTGGCCAGGCTTCAATAACCCCCCCCCACCTTACCCCACCCTGCCCCAACACCATGCTGCCTGGAACAGAACCAATGGTAACTAGCAGCCTAGTAGGGAAGTATAAAATACTGTCAGCTAGAGACCAGCATGAAATGGCACTCATATTTGTATGAACGACATTATTTAGTTCATGGAGCTACAAGTGATCATTTTGATAATTTGGTCTTTTCAGTTTAAAAAAAATGAAAAACAAAAAACTTTCCCCAGGCAATTGTGTTTGAGAGTAAAGTTCAGTACTTCGAGGGCTTTTGATTCAGAAAGATGTGGATTCAAATCCAGACTCCACTTCTTACTGACTGTGCCACCTGGAGCGTTCAAAGGCTCCGTTTCCTCAGTGAAACAGTGTGAAAATACCCAGCCTGTGGGGTTGTCATTGAGACAGAAGGTAACATATGTAAAACTCCTGGCACATGGGAAACACCAATATCCCATAGTTACTAAAACTATTAAACAATAAATATATTCAACCCCTTTTTGGGAATAGAAGCACAGGTGATAAATAGGTATTTCACCAAGGGATGAGAATATTAGGAAATGTTCATTAAAATCTGCTATATTTGTTGAGCAATGATCAATTTTACAAACAATTTGGAGAGTTACGTTGGGAAACAGTTTAAAATTAGCAGCTCAGTGGAAGTCTCTTTATGAAATAGGCAGAAAGTACTGATTTTTTAATCACTAATAATGATTCTCTACTTACAGATCCTTTATTTGAGAAGTTCAAAGAGAATTATCAACATCTTTGTGTTGGAACATTAACCTGGTGGAACAGTCCCCATTAGGCGTTTCAATCTAATTGGCTGTCCTTAAATAGCTAGAACAAAGACGGATCCTGAACAATTACCCACTGCGCTCACTCGTATCACTTGACATGACTAAACCTGAAAATATAAATGCATATCTGAATTTAGTATTTGCAGAATTAATGCCACTGCCTAAACTTAAAAAGATTAGGTTTCTCATTACTTTCTAAGATCATGCAAAATGAATAAGGGAACATGTAACAGATTTCACATTTTTTGACAAATAGTTCCTAGAAAATTGTAGTAAATCTAGAGAAACATCCTATTGGAAACCTGTTAAATCTTTTTTTTTTCCAAATGCATGTTGTTCATTTAGCACTTAGAAAATAAAATTAAAATATATTATGGTTCTAGGATGCTTCAGTAAAGATAAGGTTTCAATAAATACTCAGTCATGCCAGTTACAGAGACACTGAAACAGGTTAGAAATGGGCTTATATTTTAAATTTATTAATTTATTATTTAGAACTTGTGATTAAACAAATGGAACAGTTACAGGACTGAGATGCCCTTTTAATATTAATTTTGCAAGCAAATTTGTGTTGCTAATAAACTGAGGGGGGGCATGTTTAACTAAGAGGAATAAACTGCCTGTAATAATTATAATTCTCTGATTACTTGTAAATGGACATTGTTAGTTACAGAACAACCTACTTCCTTTGCTAATTCAGAGCTACTGTTCTATGTAAATACAGGATTCTCTATACCAATAGCCCCAAATATGAGACAATCTTTGGAAATTAAATTGATACAGAGATTCACAGGCAAAATTTTGCTTTTCCTGGGTGCACGCAGGAAGTAGTGAAGCTCAGGGAATGACCATTAAAAAAAGGCATGCTTGACCTAATCTAAAAAAAAAAAAAAATAGTCCCCATGTGAACAATTGAGAATTGTTTTAAATTACCCATGACTGGATTTTAGAAACATGAAGATAATCCTTAAGTAATTTAACTCAGGTTTAGTGGTGAGCTCAGAATCAGTGGTGGGTATGCAATGCAAAAACTTTTTTTTTAAAGCAATAAAATAAAGCCAATCACAATGGTTCAATATGATTAATGCAGCAAAACCTTTATCTCCAAAGAATCTAAGTGTATATTTCAGTGTCGCAAAAAGCTCACAAACTTAACGTCGAACCCATTTAACACACTGGTACCTTAATGTTTTAAAATTCGAGATAAAACTAACAGCGTCTAATAAACTGGTAGGTATCAGATGCTAAATCTGGGGGTTCTCTGATCTCTCCGTCAGAGCACCAGGGAGACTTACGATGTAGTTTTGCAGAAGCAGCTCTACTGAGTCTCTCCTCCCATACTTGATGATCCAAGACTTCAGCTTTGACTCTGCAAGAACCAGCAGTGAGAGCAGACGGTACTTTAATTCTAGAAATTCCATTTTCATTAAGTGTAGCTCTGACGTGGAGGACACAAAATGAAACCTAGAAACAAAACACCGAGAATTTACAGAAGGTAACTAATAGTAACAGAACGGGGCTTACTTAACCTGTTACATGTCAGCATTAAATAAAATGCAGGCACAAGGTCTTCTAAACTCTGGCTGACCAGTCACTGTCAGGAGATCTGATTTGATTCTAGCTCTGGGTTTAAAGGCAAAATATGACTGATTGAAGTCTTTGATTTAGTTCTTTCTCCTGCCAAGATATCTCTCATCTGTTTCTTTTATAAGCTGTTTTTGCAATATTACATAATGTTCCTCACAGTACTGAATAAAAATACAGCCTCTGAAGAAACCATTTCTGTGATTTGCAGGCTGTGGGTACATGCAGGTTTATTATTTTCAACTAATAACATATTAGAAGGTCGGCATTCTTAGCATATGTTATGGGAACCCAATTTTTATATACCAAAGGTAAATGTCTCTGTAAAAAAAAAAAAATCAATCCATTGAAAGAAATGAGGAAAAAAAAAAAAAAGCATCCACCGAGCGTTTTACAGACACTTCATTTAAAACCAGACATTCTCTTACCTCTCGGCCAGGTCCTCTAATTGATCGGCTGGCACTGGGATCCCGTTAACAGACCTGGTCCGGTAGATTTCATGGAATGCTCTTTTGTGGGCATCTGTGTTTTGAAGCAGATCCTAAGATACAATTTTAAAAAAATAAAAAAATGAGGAAACATGTTCACAGGAGGCTAAAAGCATAATTTGCAGCCTGCACGGATGAGTCAATGCACTCAGCAATTCGACAGAGCTGCCACATCCACGTGCGGCTGGGTGCCCATCACAGGCTTTTACCCTGTACAGGAGCCCGGGTGCCTGTCCATAAGGCCCTGTGCTAAGAGCCGTAGCTAATAATTATGGCATCTTTTAAACACACATGACACTTGCACAGCACTGCATTCAGACATTTTAAAGGCACATGGTCCAAAGGAAAACAGAGTTACTGCTAGAAGCAATGATTTGTTAGTATTTGTATCCTTCCCTGCTTTTGAACATGTAGGGTTTTAAGAGCTTAAAACTAAGCACAACTAGATTAACCCTTTAATGGTTAAAAAAATTTAGACTATTTTTATTTTGAATGGACGCAGGCTACCATAAAGTGATGTTTGCTTGCCATCTAAAGTAAGTCAACTGCATTACAATATATTATGAAAATACCTCTATGGTTAGAAAATTTCAAACAAGCACAGGGAATGTCCCAGGGACATCGGGGGGGCGGGATGTAAATGTGATGTTTATTAATATTCTTTGTGGACTATACAGAATGCCAGAAATTTTAACAATTTATCTGTTTGTTTTCTGGGTTTTTCACTGTCAAAAGACTTATTTATAGAAAGACTTACACATACTTCACAACTCCTAGCCAAGCTCTCACAGAGAAGCAAAGAAAGAGAGATGTGAAAGTAGATTCGTAATGGAGCAGGAAGCTCTGGGTCCTTCCCGGGACAGAGCCCCCTCCCCCACATCCTCTGCGTGCGTCTTGTCTTTGGAAAACCTTTAGTCAGAGAATAAATTTAATCACAGAAATGAGAAAATACAGAAGCAAAGGAGAACAGGCAAAGAAGAAAAAATAGTAACAGGTTAGCCGCTAAGCAAAGTAAAGGACCTTCAGTCCCTCCTCAAGGGCTACAGATAATATTCTGAGCCATACCCTTTGAGCTGTTTTGCAGAGACTAAAACCCCCACCAGGTGGAAGAAGTTAACTACGTGATGACCAGACTGTAGCCATGATATAAGCTGCTCCAACTTGCACAATTCCAAGAACTGGCCTCAAGGAAATAGGAACAAGCTGACCCTGGAACTAAAGATTAACTGTACTTAAAACAATCAAGATGACACTGGTCAGACCACCACATGACCAATTTCAAGATGATTTTAAGAGCTGACTGTGCTTTTCTGCATGTAGCCCCCTTCCTCTGCCTATACATCCCGAAACTCCTCTTTAAAAGCTCTTGCCCCTTGATGGGAAGTGGGAAGATGGCGTTTGGACATGAGTCTGCCTTATCCCCAGGTTGCTGGCTTCCTGAATAAAGCAAGCTTTTCTTTTCTACCAACAATTGTCTCTCGAGTAGTGGCTTTGGAGCAGCAAGAAGCAGATCCTGAGTTCATTAACAGATTCAAGTCATGTTTTCTAGAGCTAAGGTTGTTTCTCAAAAGCAGAATAAGTACCCAACAGTTTGTCACTGAAAAGTAAGACACATCAGCCCACCAGAATGACACATTAAAATGAACATTGCTTCTCTCACACTAAGATTTAGTAGATTAATTGAGGAAAATAGAAGCAAAAAAAAAAAAAAAATCCTAAATCATAAGAGAGACACTTGACGGAAGGGAATAAATAAAAGGCTTTTGTACACGAATTAAGATGTTAATGTCATATGTGTTTGTTCACATAAATGAAATTAATTTTCTTTTAACTTGGGGGACATTAATTTATTCACTGTAGAAAAACATGGGGCTAAACTATTTCTATCTTGATATATATTTGCTATCATCACATTTTGACCTGCTCTGAGTTTGCAGGTAGCTGCACGGATATTCACAAGTCCCCTGTTCCCAGAGAGGGGGCGCTATGTGCATCCAAGAACTCATCACAGAGGCCAGAGGACTGCCCCAGAGCAGCTACTGACGGTGAGTATGCTAGTCACTGTGTGCCGCCTTCTTAACATTCAGACACGTTTCTATGGTTTATATCTTGGCTGAGACTCCCCCAAATGACTTCAGGGTAAATTTAGAGCCACCACCACTCCCAACTCTGATCTGCTACATGTGACTATAAGTTACTGTATGGGGGGAGTGGTCTGTGACTATACTGGAATACACAAATGTCCAGCTACCTTGCAAGAAGCTTTCCCTACTGTAGTTTTCCGTATGTGGTTAATTGAAAAAAATCCTGACAGGAAATCAAAACAAACAAAAACATTTTCAAGCATATGACAAGGGAACTACAGCTGGTGTGATGGCACTGGGTCCTCTGAAAGGTTGTCTCATAATAAAACAGTTAGACGCTGAGCATATCCTAAGACTTTAACACACTGGTGGGCTCACAGGAAGTAAGTGACATCTTTGAGGTCTCCCACTCTCCGTAAAATATGATCTAAAACCAGATCATAGACCTGTGAGCTAAAACAAGGTGAAAAAGCTGATTATCCCAGGCCAGTATCTGTACCACTGCTGCAGGAGACAGAATCTTGAAACTTGAATAAGGTGAGAAACACTGAAACTGAGACCCCAACATTTAGCCAGAACCCCCCAAAAGGGCCGATGGGGGCCTGGTGGACAGCAATGCAGATACAAACAGAGGGAAGCAAGGATCCCCAAGCACAGGAGACAAGCGATCATGAGCGAGAATCAGCAGAAACAACAAATGTACGGTTAGAAAAATGTAAGTAATTTAATACTTGACAACAGTTTCCATGTTGGGAAGAGCACAATCTGGTTAGTGTTCTTAATTCCTTACCCTGATTAACAGGAGGACAAGACACTGATTCACTTTCAGTTGTGTTAAGTACCTACAGTATAATTTCAAGGGCAATCACAATATACAACTAGAGGTTATAACTTCAAACAAATTCGAGGGAAAATATGGACTAAGAAAATCAAGCAAGTGAATAAACAAACAAAACCCTCTCAATCAACTTGTAAACAGCAATAATGTAGAAAAAAAAAGAAAAAGTAGAGCAAATAAAAGGGAAAGAGTCAAATGGTAGAAATAAATTCAAGTATATCACTGATTATACATAAATGTGAGTGGAATATCTATTCACTCATCAAAAGGTGGACACTGTCAGATCAGACAAACAAATAAAATAGAACCATTGGCTTTCTAGAAGAGATACACCTAAACATTACGAACACGGTTAGGTTGAAATTAATAAAACGGAAAACATGTCAGACAAATACTAATGAAGAAAGCTGGTGTGAATGCACTGATATCAAGCACAATAGATTCCAGAAGAGAAGTCACTATCCTCACGCAGCAGCCAGAGTGATGCTGTTAAAAGTGGTCCTGTCATTCCTTTGATAAGAAAATAGATGGGAAAAGATGGTTAGGATAGGACAGAGAAAATCAACCATGCCAGAGTGCAACTAAAGAAAGTGAAAAAGTGCAAAGAAATGATATTGGGGGAAAATAGAGGCTTAACCATAGGCATAGAAAAGATTACCAAAGAAATATAGATGAACATTTCAAGTAATTTTATGACAATAATTTTGAAATCTTAGTCAAAGGAACAAATTCTCAGAAGGCATGATTAGCATTACTGATCCTATTAAAATTGTGAAAGCCTGAATATTTCTAAAATCATTTTTAGAGGGTGGGTATAGAAGGGTAAAAAAACAAACAATAATCCTTGCCCTTATGGAGCTGACATTACCGTGCAGCAAATGAAGCATAAATCAGATACATAATTAAATTAGTCGCTGGGATAAAGATAAACGCTAAAGAGAAAAACTGAACAGGGAAGGGGAAAGGGAGTTTGTTCTTTCAAAGGAGTGGTCAAGAAAGGATTGACTAAAAGGTGACTTTTTAGTAAAGGCCCAAAGAAGATGAGGAAGAATGTAATGGGAATATCAGTGGGAGAATGTTTCAGGCTAATGGACAAGAACATTCCAGAAGGATGGCAAGGGCAACGGCCTTCAGGTGGGAATGCACGTGCACGTTTGGTGGCATCTTTTCAGCAGTGTTTCACTGACTACCCTACTTCGAACTGCAGCACCACCTAATACTTCCTGTCCTTTCACCTTCTAATCAAAAATATATTTATTTATTATGTCCGTTATTTCATAACTGCCTCCTGCATGAGAAGGCAAGTTACATTAGGGTAGGGAGTTTTCCTGTTTTGCTCATGGGGGTGTCACAAAGACCTAGAGCACCACTTTGCACATAGAAAAAGCTCAGTAAATATTTGTTGAAAGAGTTGGAAAGACCCTTGGTCCTGTCCAAAATGTCCATGGAGACATTTGGTCCACGCCAAAAGGTCATTAATATTTGGTCTTGTCCAAAACCATTTGGCCTGGACCAAATATGCTCATGGACATTTTGGATAAGGACCAAATGTCATCTAACCGGAAAGACTAGAAAGGCAAATCCAGGGAAGGGGAAAGAAAATTAGGAAATGAAATAAAGAAAGAATTTCAAAAATGAAGGAGTAATTATCTAAAATCCTTCTGATAAGTAAGGTAAAGTGCGGGGGAGAACTGTCCATTGAGTGAGGAATGAAAAGAACCCTCACGAACATGACATGGATAGCATGACAGGGGAAAACTTGACTGGAATGGGTTCTAGAAAGAGTGAGAGAAGAGAAGTAAGAAACCAAAATGAGATCTTAGACAATTCTTTCAAAAAGCTTCACTGAAAAAAGGATGAAAAAAAAATGGACAGTAGCTGGAAGGGTAAGTAGCGTTAAGAGAGAGACATTTTTAAGATGAGAATAATAACAGTACATTCTATGTGGGTGGGAAGAATTCAGCAGAGACAGAGAGAGAAAAGAAATTAAAAAGGGAAGGACTACAGGAATTATCTCTTGGGAAAGAGCCAGGAGGACAGGATCTAGGGCACATGTGGAGGGGCTGGCCTTCGCTTGGAGCACAGATGGCCCATCCATAGTAACAGAAGAGGAGACAGAGTATTCGGGCACAGATGCATGTAGGTGGGTTGATGTGGTTGTGGGAGCTTGCGGAAATTCTTTTTTGATTGCTTCTATTTTTCTCAGAGAAATAGGAAGCAGTGTCATCAGCTGAGAGTAAGGACGAGGGAGGAGGCGTGGAAGGTTTGAGACAAGGTATAAAATAGTTGCCCCAGAAAGGCAGAGGGAATCGAGTCCAGAAACGCCTCTGGAGCGCCAGGGAGAATTCAGGGCCCCCTTGGGTTAGTCACCATGCCTGGGGGTGTGTTTTCCTCCAACCACAGTCATCTGCACGTGTGTGGGCAAAAACTCGGCAGAGCTGGCTTTACCCAGGGTTATGCTTAACCAGGAGACCAGGACAAAGTGACACCTGGTTGTCAGCTTGTTTTCCACATATACAGTTAACCCCCACCACGACCCAGTGAGTGAGGAACACCAATTCAGCTGCACAAAATGCATGGTTGCGTGACTGCGATGTTAATGAAAGACAGCATTTTTTGTCAGGACTGCACCATCGCAAAATACAGAGGAAGGATATTAGAACTTACGCTAAGCACAAGCCATGCAACAAAGCCAAATAAAGTCACAAATGACTAAGAGATCAAGGCCTAATCCCACCACTGGCTAAGGCCTCTACTAACCCTTCCCACCCTCACCCCCACCCCGACCCCCACTCCAGTAGCCCCAGGACAGAAGAACCTGGTGCCTTGGCTTGCCTTCCTTTGAGAATGGAGGCAGGAATGAGGTCCAGAGCCAACAGCCAAACACGTTATTATGAAAATGCACACTGCCTGTTACCTTATCTTTTCAAAGATAACACATAGCAACGGAAATAACAAAGGTAACTGCAGATGAAAAATGTCACAGAGATACTGGACCACACCTCAGGAGATGCATCTACTGAACTTGTCATAAACAGTTTATAGGAGGGGAAAGTGCAAATCAGAGAACCTCTAAGAAGGTGTGACATCTCTGAACCAGCATGAACGGAGGCCTGGGAGGCCGGCATCAGTGCAAGTTCCAGGCCATATCAGGGAAATAAAAGTATTTATTAATGGCTAACTAGTTATCAGTTAGCCACAATAAATAATAAACTATCCTGTCTTCACCGATGAGGCTCACTTTAATAAAACCTTTCAGGTCCTCCAAGCATCACGCAGTCTAAATAATAAGATGCTGGCCCAAGTGGAAGTTCAGGAACTTGGAGTCAGCTGTGTCCAGTTTGAGCCCTAGCCGGTTAAGACTGGCTACCACCACCGATCCTCTGCCTTGGGTTGCAAGACTGCCCGCTTGGTGACCGTTTGACTTCGGAGGGCCAAAACCGCCACCCTCCGATCATGCTAATGGCACCATTTTCTGAACATGCATCTCATGAAGAAGCATGTAGCTTAGCTGCATCTGTGCAGAATGGGGATAACTTCGTCTTTTTCTTGTCTCCAGTTACCTTTCCCCAGGGTCCTCATGCCTCGGCTACATCCCATAAATACTGAGAACCCCTCACCTTCAGGGAAGTGGGTCTGGGATTCGTCCTCCCATCTCCCGACTCCCTTTTCTCTGCTGCAAACCTCTGAGTCTCAGCCTTTGGCTTGTTGAGCGATGGTCAAATGAGCCTGATTCGAAAACACTAGAACTGTTATGCTGGAAGGTTTTCCGACCAGAATGTTTACCTTGTGCTGCTCACGCTTCCGCTGTATTGTGTTGGCCGTTTCCTCGTGAACCTGCTGAATGGTTATTTCCTCTCGCAGGGCCACCTCTGCTCTGTATAACCAGGCCCCGATGGTGCCCAGAGGGGCAGGAAGAGACTTATCAAGCTGAATATGCCAATCAAAGAGCTGAAATACAAAAGCAGAAGGACAGAAGATCTTAGTACAGAAGACAAGTCCTGCAATTCCCCCAAATGATTTTAAAGCCTACAAAGCACTTTAAATTAATAATTTTGGGTTAATTTAATAAATAAATATCAAATAAGAAAATATGTGTGTCCTCACTTCTCAAAGCATCGAATTCAGAACACATATTTTCTTGATGATATATATTAAATTAACTCAAAGTTACTCAATTAAATGGTGAGGAAACTACAGTTACAAGCAAATCTTGAGGAAACTTAAAATACATCTTAGACATGGAAGGATATTATTGGGAGATTAGGCGATTTTATTCTTATAGGAATAGCACAAAGAGCTCACTGACTTTCAGGTCGGCTTTTGCCGACATGCTCAAAGATGCAGCAATTACACACCAGCTGATGTGTAGCCTTTAAAACCTCCCGGCTGATGAGAACAGGGCCAGAAAAATCAGGGTTCGTCTAGACGTCTCTGGAGGAAGATGTGTATTCAGGATTCTTTCTATAATATAATTCTCTAAACAGCTCATCATTCCTTCCACTTCATCCAGTTCCTGAGCACCATTTCCTGGCTTGTCGGAGTGCCTGGTGGGATGGGTTGAGGTGCTCAGGATCTAACCTATTCTTTGATAGAGTTTAATGGGGGAAAAAAAAAACTAGATTATAGAAATGAAGAAAATAGGGTAAGTACAGGCAAATATTCCCACAAGTGATGGAAGTTTCAGAGGTTTTGCAATCTTGGTCTCTAAGTTTGCAAAATATTCCTACAAAAGTTACTGAGCAATTTTCCTTCAAGCTCATGATCAGATAAGCTAAGCTTAAATTTAAAAAGATAAAAATAAATGTGAATATAGGAAGAGTATTAACTGTTGATGAAATCTGGTTATGGCATTTGGGGAAGCTGTTAAGGCTTCATGCTCTGGGAGTCACCTCTTCTAAACAACCCCAAATCGAGTTGTGTAAAGTGAGAAGTAGCTTGGATGCCCTTCCAGGATTTCACGTATCATCTGGTCAATGGAGATACCACGTGTAGGGAAGGCAAAGCAGGGAAACAGTCGTTAAACGAGCACGTCTACTGACCTGAAGGAGATCTTGACAAGAGGGACGAGACTGTCCCACAGGTCAACCTTCGCACCTCAGACAGAGGCAGGAGGACCTGATACAATGTACCATCATGAAGAAAGAGGATAGAAAATCTTCTTGGCTAAATTATGTAAACCCTGATGAAGTTAGTGATCAGAGAACTTACCCTGGAGGACACTCTATCCCAGGACTGCTTTACCAATGCTTGGTCGAGTGACAGTTTGCCATCTCTATGTAACGGCTGTATTAAATGTTCAATCTGTTTCCTTTTTATTTCATATTGAACTCTGAAGTGCTTAAATGACTAAAAGAGGAAAAACAGCAACAACATGGCAAAGAGTCAAAAAAAAGCAAAAGCATAGGAAACCACATTTCCTACATAACATTCCTTTGTATTTGGATAATGTTGAATATACGTTGTTGATAATAATAATGATAGCCATGAAATTAAAAGCAGCTGGGCTTCCTCAAGCCCTGGCGGTGAGCCTGGCCCCATGCTAAGTGCTTCCTGCACACAACCTCTGACTCTCCATCACCCTACAACGTGGACAGGCCCCACTATTATTACCATAGAAAGCCCAGAGGTGACTTGGTAAAGACAAGTAGTAGAGAGTGGACAAAAGCCTAGGATTTCTCATTTCTCATGAAATAATCTACATGCCAGTCCCTGCTCATCAGGAGATAATAATAAACAGGAGTCCATAGCTGTGTCAATAATCAAAATAGCTGCTCTACTTCAAAGCACCGAACGATTTACAAATAGAAATGGCGATATGTATCATTTTGATATATATCAGAAGAATACAGGATTAACAGCATCCAAATTTGTGTTTAAATAAGTCCGTAATAAAGAGGTTTACTTTAGGAGGCCTCATTTTTGTAATAACCTTTTGTTTTAAGTTTAAAATAGTAAGTATTCTATCTGTTTTTGAGTCACAGTATGGTTAACATAAATTTGTAATATATAAACTTAACTGTGAGCCTGATACTAATACTAAGAAAGTAGTGATTTTAATGAAAAGCCTACATTTTATACCAAATTAACACATCCTAAAATGTGTCTCAAAGTCCAAATATGAATTGAAAATGCCAGTGTGCAATTATTTTAAAGAATATGAGACTGGCCCTGCAGAATCTAACGGATAACACATTAGAGAGAATTTCTAAGTCACTGACTCAATAAACATGTAAATTCACATGAAGAACACTGGGGGGAGATGGTGAATAAATATTCTACCACAGATTTTACCTTCCACTCCCTCTAACTTAATGTAATTTTAAAATACCAAAACGTGAAATCAGTTTTCAATTTTGTTCCACAGAATCCCATATATGGAAAAAGTGGAAAATGCATGATTGATCAGTATAAACAGAAGATGCTGACTGCATAATGGAAACACAGATGGAAGAAAAAGTTCCCTGTGCTGTCTCACCCTATTTTAGGAGACTGATGATCATCACTGGCCTGTAAGGAATGCTCCTATTTCATGCCTTTCTAATCCTTAAGTTTTCCTCTTATAAATTAACATCTGTACACCAGGTAACTTGGAATTTATTTTTTGATAATTTATGCTAAAACTAAAACTCACTAATGGACTAAATAAATGTATTTACTCTGTTCTTATATTTATAGTCTCAATTTATTGATTTAATCAGGTTAATGGAGCCCTTCAAGAAAATTACCTTTTGGGGGAAAAAGATTACACTGAGTTTCAAAGCAAAAAGTGCACACATGTAAGCACGAATTTACTCCTTTGCCAAATCCGTCAAATATAATATTGACGGCATCATCCTTCTAAATTCAGGTATACTTTATGGATATGATTATGTAACATCACACAGTAATGCCAACAGCTAAATCTTTTATCATCTCTTACATTCTTCATTTTTTTCACTCTCTTACATTTTTTTCTTTTCATTCTCTTACATCATGCACCCTTTTTTAAAAAAAAAAAAACAAAAATGACTGAAATACAAGGTAGGTTAGAATAGTTCTGCTGCTAAAATGTAATGGTATTTTAAATAGTAGAAAATGTCAATGCTACATAGGGTAAAATCACAATTTAATGGAAAAATTTTGTTAAAGGGCTTTGTGTTTCTTATAAGTGGAAAATGGAAGCTGAAATCCTATTAATGACAGTGAGATGAGACTGGGAGGAAGAATAACAACACAACCCTGGGCCCCAACCTGAAGGCAACAGCGTTGAACTCGACAGGTGGCAGTAGAAACTGACCTCACTAGTGGGCCCAGTCCAGACATCCATGTTGTCATTTTTTACTTAATCCAGCTTATTCTACAGTAATTCTCAATTTGTCACTGAAGGCATTTCTTGTGGAGTTTTCTTATTATGCAACATCTATAAGATCACGAGTTGTACAAAAACTAGATGTGTGTGTGTTTGGGATCATCTACAAAACTCTGAGTTCTGGGGAAGTCATGAAACCTCAGAACTCTATATAGTGTGGACACATCCAACTTAAAACTACCAACTCCACCTCTGGGTATATACCCAAAGGGAATGAAAACAGGGTATCGAAGAGATACATGCACCCACACATTTACTGCAGCTTTATCACAGGAGCCACACTATGGAAGCAACCTGAGTGAATGTTAATGGATGAATGGATAAAGAAGATGTGCTGTATGTACAATGGAATATTATTCAGCCACTAGAAAGAAGGACATCCTGTCATTTGTGACAACATGGATGAAACCTGAGGACATTATACTAAGTGAGACAGGGCAGACAGAGAAAGACACATACTGTATGATATCACTTATATGTGGAATCTTAAAAAGTCGAACTTGCAAAAACAGAGTAAAATACTGGTTACTGGAGGGTAGGGAATGGAGGGGACGGGACAGATGTTTAAGTATACAAACTTGCAGTAAGTAGTAAGTAAGTCCTCGAGGTCTGATGCACAGCATAGTGAATACGGACAACAATATTGTATTATAATCATCAAACTTACTAAGAGGCTAGAATTTAATCATCCCAACCAGTTTGAAGAAATGATGACTATGTAACATGATAGAGGTATGAATTATTGCTACAATGGCAATCCCATTACAATATATAAATGTATTCAAATTTAAAAACTGCTTACTTACATAGAAATACGATTATTAAATTATATGTAAACTCAATGTATATTATTTCTTTAAAGACATGTCTCATTAATATTATTGGAAAGATTAAACAGATTAAATGACATACACGAATCTTACTCATGAAAGGCTTAAAAGAAACTGAAATATTTTTTCCATACGTTACCTGATATTTATCCTGCAAATTTGATTCTGTCATCTGTGCCCTCGTCATATCTCTTTCAAATTGTTCTATCCAAACTTTCGTTTCCTTCAAAACCAGCCTATCTTCTCTCTAGAAGCCAACAGACATGACAATTTTATTAGTATCTGTGCATTTATCTCCTCGCTGACTAATACCTGACTGATTCTAGAAGACACTGAGTATTTAATAAGCTCCAGTTGTCTTTGAAAAATTTTCTTTCTCTCTCTGCCCTCACACCTTTTAGAGACTAAGAATGAAAAGTTAATTCTAAAAAAAAAAACTGAATTATTATGCTGAATATCAAAATTATCTACCTCCATTTTTTTCCCTCAAGAAACACTAATTTAACTAAGAAAATGTGGTCAAAAGGAAACGTGCTAAGTATAAAAACACTTAGAAAGAGCAATGGCTGGAACGGGAGGGGAAACAGGCCCAAGGGTGCCTCTTCACCCAAGGCCACTGGTAACCCAGAGGACCATTCTAGAAATGATTAATTTTGACTGAACTCAAGGAGCCACAGTCATAGCAACATTGGATTACTTGTGTATATTATTATTTTAAAATGCTCTCCAGTACTATAAGTTCCACAAGGACAGAAGACACATTTATCTTGTTAAATATGGTATTCCCAGGCCCTGGCAACATGGCACCTATAAGATATTGACCAAATTATCTGCTGACTGAGTCCATACAAACTACCACTCACATCTCAAACATTAAAAAAATGCATATGGAGAGTTACATACTTGTTTCCACAAATAATAAGATCCATTCTAGCACTGATTTAGTGAAAATACCCTACTTTTCCATAAAGACTTCTTATCTGGTAAGAATGCCAAAGTAATCATAAACATATTTAACATGACTTTTTGGCTCTTACAAATAGCTTTCCACTACAGCATCTCGCGTGATGATCACAGCCTGTGACACATATGAAATGACTGTCTGTAGAAAGAGTGCTGGCCAGGGAGGCAGGCCAAACCGGTTTCAGATTCTGGTTCTGACACAGATTAGCTCTGTGACTTTGGGCACAACCTTAATTTAATCCTCTCTACTGCTGTACCACCGTCTGAGTGGTTATCACACAGCCTTCTCGTGGTTTAGGGGGAGAATGAGAGAGGCTCTCTGAACACACCCAGTGCAGAGCCTGCCACACACGCTGTCAGGATCCACGTCCTCTCTCACTTCCTGGCGATGCAAAGGCAACGCTCTGCTGCCTGGAAGGTGCACTCAGTTCAGGCACACCCTTCTCTAGAAAGCCTGTTCTGACCTACAAGGCTAGGTTACGTGTTTGTCGTCCATGCCAGTGGTTCTCAAACTTTAGTGTGCACCAGGTCCACTGGAGGGCCTGTGGAAACACAGCACCGCCTGCGGGATTTCTGGCTCAGTCTGTCTAGGGTGGAGGCTGAGCATTTGTATTTCTAACAAGTTTCCAGGTGAATCTGATGCTGCTGGTCTTTTGAGAACATTTTTCTATGATCTTGTAACAATCTGAGCTCAAATATTCACCCAAAATGCACCGTGTTTTATTGTCCATGAATCGTCTCGCCCTCCCTCCTCCCAGCATTCAAAACCCCTTAAGTGTCTTTTTTTCTCCAGCCTAACACAGTGCCTGGCATCTTCCCATGATGGCTCTTCTGAATGGACAGGTGAATGGGATCAAGGCACTGGTTTTATTATCTGCTGACTTTCATGCCCAGAAAAGCACTAATGACACATCTTATGAGCTCAGAGGAACGCGTGCTCTTGGTCTCCCTCCGAAGGACCAGATGTCAATGTGACCACTAAGCAGGGACCACCACGGTGAGCACGGGCTTGGCTGTGAGCCTCCAAACACAGGCTCATCAGCACCTGCTTCTCACCAGCTGAAATTATTTCACAGAGAGAAGCAGGATCCTGCTCTTAAAATAACCTTATTAGAGTACATTTAGGAAATGACTTTTTCTAGTGGGGGGGGGAGTGCAAACTGCAATAAGGTGAAAGGATGTAACTCTTTACACACTCAGCATTCTCTTTTTAACAGGAAAATGAAGTACAAAAGAATATCTAGATTTCCAGAACCCATTCAGTCTAGTGGCTTTTCTTCAACTGGTGACTTTCACATGCGTTCACAGGCATGGAGGTCTATTTGCCTAGAGACCATCTATAAACCAAGCAGCTGAACTGTCAGCATCCATGACTTTTTCTTTCTCTTTCTCTCTCTCTCTCATTCACTCAGACATACACATTATATGATTTGTAGCATATTTATATATACATAAACTCATGCTTCATGAAGATTAAGATAAAAATTAATTCAACATTTAATATGCAATTGGTTACTTCTAATTTTTTACTTCAGTCTTGGCATAAAGTCTATTGTGTTGATAGATCCTTAACTTCAGGCCTCACTGGAATATAAAGAAAGATGGAAAAATTGAAATATAGGGTAACTTGGATATGGGAAAAAATTCTTAATCATTAATTCTACAAATTTTTTTTGAGCACTTACCATGTGTCATAGACTTTACTAAACCATGTGACTCAATAATTCATAAAAGAGCTATGATGAAATTCAGGATTACAAGCTAATTGAACACTTACCTTTTTCAATTAAGTATTTCCTGCTTAATATTTTAAAATATAAAAATAAATCTTTATTTTTACTTTCCATGTCACATAGAAATCATAGTTATTTTAATTTTTCCTTTATTAGTGCTGTTAAGTGTTATTAAGATGAAATTAATGCTACCTCATAATTAAAGATTAGTGGGAAAGTCCATGGGCATGGCTTAGACTGTAACTAACATTTAATAACACATATGTTATTTGTTCTATTAGAAAGGAAGAGGAAATAACAGAATCAAGGTATTAAAATAGATGTATAGATAAAGACAAATACATGCAGAGGAATGGCTAACACGTTACAGGATGCAGAATGTTTGAAAGAGGTCATTAATTCAAGATTACTTAAATCTTACCTTAAGAATTTGGATAGAATTTGCAAAAGATGGGAAACCTGGAAGTATTTCCTAACAATATGAAAAGACAATATACAGAAAAATAACATAAATCATGGACAAAAGTTATGTAGGAAAAAAGAAAAATGGAGAGGCATCTCTCTACAAATAAATAAGACAATAATTTTAAGGGTATAGTTATTTTAAGATGTTTTAACAATTTTTGAAAGTATCAAAATATTTGAATCAAATAAGGCAATGCAGTATTCTGGCATTTGATGTTTTTGTTTTAATTTGTAATAGTTGTACATGGCAATATATATGTATTTTACATACATGTCTTGAAATAGTAAATGTTTTGAAAGGAGAGCAATGTACAGAAAGGTATGTGGATTCATGTTCCTCTATAAATACACTCATACTGTACACTCTGTATTCCTAAAACAATTCAGACCGTGCTGTGCTTCTGAAAGCAGTAAAATTTGTTGCAACAGGAGAAAGACTGAGTGACTAAATAACTGAAAGTTTAATAGATGAGAGAGATGAGCCAACAGGCCCGTTTTATTTATCGACGAGTAAGTGCTAATTACCTAAGGATACCTTCAGGGGAAAAGCTTCTTTACTAGTTTTAACGGTTGAAGTAAGAAAGGCATAGCATTGTCTATTCCCAGTAAGAAAATTAATTTGCAAATAGTGTCTATAAAATTTCCAATTTAAATAAACTCATCAAAAGGATATGAAAACCAAGTATACCAAAAGATGAAAGCCTGGTGGATATGTTGATGCCAATATTTTTTAAAAAATGAATTGAAAGAACTATTTACTAATAAGCCCTGAGCGGACAAATAATGAGTATTTTGAGGTGATGCTATCAACAGCCCTGGTAAGTACAGTCTATAAAATCTTTTTTTTTGTTTTTTGACAATTATTTCTTTATTTTCCAAGTTTAGCCACTCAAAGCTAAGTAGTACAGTTTAATTTTAACTGGACTTTAAATGAATGGAATCATTTGAATGTATGTGGTACCTTTCTTCTTTTACTTTTTTTTTATTGTTTTTTAATTGAGTTATAGTCATTTACAGTTTATAAAATCTTAAAGGTTAATTAGACAGCATTAGATGGCCATGTGACCGCACTGAACAAACATAAGCCCAATGTCACAAAAGGTATAAAATTCTTTTTTTCTATTCAAAATATTCATTTTTAGATCTTCATACCCTATATTACAAATGCCCCATTAAAAAAAGAGCCAAACTTATAATAAATTTCCTCAAAATTAATTTTTGAAATAATCCTGAAGAAGTTATATGCATCCTTTTTTAAGGAAAGGGATAGAGGGAATTTTTTTAAAGAAAACTCAGAATTTATCTTCTGGACAATGAGATTAATTTCTTAATAATAAAGCTCTTTAATAAAGCATATTAACAAGCTTAAATCCAGAATGGGTTTCAAATCTCCGAGGATTTTTGCATTAAATCCTTGCTAATGAGCATTAACGAAAGGATCTCCTTTTATTTCCCAGACATCACCAGCCACAGTGTTTACTCATGTGGAGAGATGATTAATGTCACAAAAATTAAAATAGTACAAGTTCAGAAATCAGCCCAGAAGTAATCCAATTGGAGAATCTAAGAACTTCGGATTTGACAACCAGATGGAAAGCAGATTTCCCTCTGTGCCGTGTTGGGGGGAGTCTATCATAGCCTCTTACAGAGGTTCTTATTCACACAGCAACATCCATGCCCAATTATCTTCTCAAAATCCAGAAAACCCCAAATGAGTCCCAAGCACACGCCTCAATCCCTTTTGGAATTGGTATAGTCATCTGCCCTCTGCGGTCCTTCTTAGGAACATTATTTGGCTAATGACAGAATAAGTTACTCTGGAGATCAACATTTGTGCCTGAATCCTGGCAAGGAACAACAAAAAATGATTTCTTGAAACCACAGTTTAAAAAAAAAAAACTAACATAGTTCTATCAAATGTCGGATTAACTTCATCCAAGTGACCTAGGAAACACAGTTACCATTATTTTGCTTAACTCTTTCATGAAGTCACCGATTTCTTTTAGTGCAAAACCTACTTGAAAACTTTGGGTTATGTTCTCCTGACCTTTTCCTTCCTTAGATCTGTTTCTAAGAAACGCAATAAACTTGTTTTTGTTTGCCTTGTTTCTCTTCATTACAATCTCAACTGCTCTGAAAACTCTCCTTTAGACCTGAACAATGAAGGCAGAGTTTTTAACATGTCTTGAAAATTCCATTTATTACTTTCCCTGATGTTACTCAACCTACTAATTTAAATTCAGTAGTGAATCCACCCCTCTCTAAGAAACAAACAAAAAATCCCCCAAAACAACAACAACAAAACCAAAACCAAACAGTATTACAGTACTTTTTTAAAAAACAGGAAAATGGTAATATCTATTGTTGACAAGACTAGTAAAATGGGCATTCTGATGTGCTGGCTGAAGTGTTAATTAAAACATCTTTCTACAGGCGAATTTGAAAAAAAATTTCAAAAAGCATAATAGATCTGTATACCTTTTAGTCTAGGAACTCCTATTCTAAGAAATAATTGTAAAATAGTGCTTTATTACAAAGTTGTTCTTAGAGATATTTTTTATAATGCAAAAAATAAGAAATTTCCAACAATTAAGATTGGATAAAGAAGTTACTGTACATCTATCTGATGTCGTAGAGAGAATGCCATCAGAAGAGTTTTGTATTCTATTAACAGAAAAAAGAAAGTTATAAAATTGTACACATAATCTGATTATATTTTTGTTCAAATATTATGTGTCTACACATATGTAGAACTCACACAAAAATATTAATTTTTTTCTAGAATAGGTTCTGTCCAGAAGGTCAAGTACAGATAATTTTCCTTTTTTTTCCAATTTTTGTTTTTATTTATGCCAATGAGCACTTGTCATTTGAGCAGTATGCAAAATGTAAATGCTAAACTATTGAGAGGCTGAAAAATCTAAACACAGTGAATAACGAGAATTTTTATAAGTTTGCCTTACTTCTATGTTTGAGATGAGTAGCAACTTATATAATAAATCTAAAAGTCAAAATTAGATTTTATCAGATTGAGCAGCATAAGGGAACTCAAGATCTAGATGTACAAATGATATGATGGATATAAAATTGGGTCAATCTTCAAATTGCTAAAATAAAATTTCCCAACATTGCTATCTTTCCTCAATGTTAGTTCACCAGTATTAAATGTTCAGTTTTTATTATTAATAATGCTTTCTTTGATCTAGCCAACATACCTATCAGTGAAATCTTTCCTTCCAATCTCTTCCCCAGTTGGTGAGTCTTAACTCAGTTGCTCTTATAGTAAAATGCATTCCAGTTTAATTTTTTGAAACAGCGTAATTAAAAATCCAATTCACTATCACTGAGTGTTATCAATGCTTGAAGAAAAACAAATACTTACATCATTCTCTTGCCCATCAGCGCCTGTGCTGTGGATGTCAGGATACTGTTTCAGAAACTGGGCTACGTAAGTCATAATAGACTTCTCATCTGGTTTATCCACGTCCACATCTGGAAAAACCAAACCCAGATGTGAATAAATTAATTAGCATTAAATAGATTTTAATAATATGAACTCTATCTAATAATATAAAATTTAGCTAATATACCAAACAGCCTGTCCTAAATGCAGAAGAAAAATAGAACTAATATTTAGAGATGGGGGAGGGGAAGCTAATTTAGTCTAGATGATACATGATGGAAATTTTATGGCTCAGTAAGATGACACATTTGAACCAAGAGCTTTCAGGAAAGTAGTACATGTTTTATTTAAATAATCTCAACATGCATCATAAATCTGAGATATATATGGTTATTCATACATTCTGTTAAGGGCTGAGATATTTGTTCAGCTTTCTGTTAAGAGCTGAGTAGTGTACTGGATACTACTGGCTTTTTTGTGTGTGTGCAGAAATGAGCTGGAAAGCCCTTGGTTACCCTCATGAATCTAAGGGGCCCATAGCAGCTTCCTACAATGGCAAGGGATCTCCATGCTGGCCACCATCTCAGAGGAAGCCAACCAGGCAGACACTGAGAACTAAAAATGTTCATTCGGAAATTTCATCGTTAGAAATAACTTGCTTTCACTGTATTTACATTTCTGCATTCATCAGTGGAAATTCCTATAATTGCCAAGGCAAAGAAGAAACTGACATTCGGAGAATTCACTTTGACTCTTTTATTTCAATATGACAAACAACATAGTTTATTAAAGTTTAGTAAAGGTATCCAAATTGTATTTTGAAGACTTGAAAGAGTTAACTCCATTTCCAGAAAGTCTTAACATTCACAGCCTTACAAAAAGGTGCCACGCAATTCCAGTGAAAAATATTAGTCAATCATTTGTGTCGTTTGCCCAAATGACACCCAAACACTGAAATGTTTAACTGGATAGTTATCAACATTTCTAAGTTTCTAATGACTGACATTTTAAAGGTAAGCTCTGAGATTACTAATAATTTTTTATTCTTCCAGATTCTGTGAAGAATTCTCCTCCCCTAAACACACACACTTCTAAAACTTTCATTCTGCCCTTACGTGCACTGAGTAAGGACAGTTCACCTGGCTGGTACCCTCCATGTCGTAGTACTGTTAGGAGCAACAGAGCTGTATTTTGCTCCCATACGTAGTGGCAAATATTTTTCCAAAGGAAAATCGGTACAGGAAGATATGGTTCCTTCCCACCTTTCTAAAGTTTTCTGGCTTCAAACGGAATTTTGGACGTCATCTGTGATTTCTAGGTTTAAGACAACCTACTGATTGAGGTACAAGAGCCAACAAACGCTCAACGTGCCTTCGGGATCTAGGAGTCGCGGGATTCCCAGTTCCGTCTCAGCAATCCTGAAAGCCTCCTCCAGGTTTTCTCGGTTAGATCTCCCTTTCACTTTCTCCAAGTCCACCAGTTCCGGCCGAATAGCGTGGATGACCGAATGAAAGGCAACCCCACTTCTCCAGCTCCGCCCGAAGTCTTTCACTTCTGTTCCAGTCTGCCTTTAAAAAAATTAATAATGATGTCACTTTCTAAACAGATAATACACACTTTCTCAAAGACTCAATCCAAGCCTCCTCAGCAATGAATGATGGGCAGTTAGCTCTTATCAGTTGACTGGTTTTGAGAAAAAATAAGAAAAGCAAACTTTTTAGTGGGTAACAAGGTAAGAAGTAGAAATTCCCATTCCATACGTAATAGTTTTCTATATTAGAGTTTTCCTTAATTGAGACAGACTCAATTTAAAGTATATTTTTAAAGGAAACCAATTTAGAGAAAAAAAATCTGGTAAAATAAATTTTAAAAAGAGAAAATTTTAAAAACATCAAAACTGATAATAATTCACCACTGTGTATTTTTTGAAGTCTAGCACGTTTCTGATGAGAAGCAGCTTGTGTTGTACGCAGACAGATCATAACAGACTAACAGAATGTGGCTGAATTATATCAAATGCATTAGAATGAACATATGCACACGATGTGATCATACCTCTAAATTAGTCACAAAGAAGCCTCTATTCCACATAAGTCCAGACCAGATTAATTCACCCCACAGATCAAATTGTTTGATCAAACTGTTTTTTAACCTCTCTTTTTCAGAATTGCCTTGAGGGCAATGCCCTGGTGGCAAATCTTTGTTCTTTTTTGGTGGATTTAATTCAAAGCCAGTTATGATAATTAAGAAGTGATCCTAGTTGGTAGTCATATTTTGTAGCTGAAAACAGAAATGAGGCAAGCTCACAATGAATGAATTTTTTCCTACATGTAACTTATCAACTATAAAAACAGTTTCAAAAAGAGAGTTGCAAAAACGTCTTTGAGCAACACGTTTTGATTAATTCGGAGCCTTTAAAGGTGATCAATTAATTAGGTAACATTCAGTGGATAAATATTCAGGAAGTTTCTTTTTAGAAAATTAGTTTCATGACAATTGTTTCTAAATAAAGCAGAAATAACATCACTTAATTCTTTTTTTACTATATTCTCAAAATTTCCATGAACTGGAAGATGCAGTATGTCTGACTGATACATCGATTAATATAAAAAGTTGGTACATGCTTTTACATTTTCTCTCTGAAAACTTTAAGGTTCACTTTAAATTATGTTTTCCCAGTGCATACTCAGTTTGCATAAAATATATTGTGCGAAAAACAGTAGCATAAACTTAATCACTGGTTTCACAAATAAATATTTTAAAGACAATTTTGTAAGATTCCAGTAATTGTAATCTGGAATTGTCTCTTAGTTCTCTATGAGTTTCTGTCTCTGGTAGTAAAGATATAATTTTTTTCAGCCAATTCCTGACATATTAGCAAATAACCACCCAGGTTAAACAGTCTTATTATCTATTCATTTGTACATTTGCCTCTGGCTTCATCTTACTTTTTCACCTCTATTTTCCCTTTGCTCACAGTTCCTCATTTTAAAGTGTTTTTGTATTCACAGTCTCTTTAAGCCACTTTAAACTATTTTTTAACCAATTAAGGTGGGTGTAAATAAATAAGTAAACAGTCAGCTGACAATATGCACCCTGTGTTAGATACTTTCTGATTTTCTTGAACTTGTTTATTGTTTTAGACATTTCCAAAAAGAAACATACAAAATGTTTCCTTAAATATTCACCATGTTGGAATAATTAAAAATGGTTTGGTACATGGTCACACACCCACACACCTATAATGTTTTGTATTAGATCAAACTAGTAGATGATAGTCCTACAAAGTTTTAGTTTTAGTCCAAGCCTCTCATTTAAGAATCTTAGACACAGAATCAAAGAAAATTCAGATGCCTCACTTAAAGAAGTGATAAAAACTTAAACTTAGATACATCACTTAAGAAACTGATCAAGTAATTGATCAAGTAGGTCCAGGTTAGAGGCATTTCTGATTTCTAATACATAGTTACTTCAAGTTATTTTGATGGATCCGGACATACATCTTCATTTGTTTGGTTATCTTATTAATTGTTGTCCTAAAACACAATTGTTCTTAAACATTTGAAAATAAGGTGCAAATGTCAGATGTGCTTTCATTTCTGAGAGTATTGACAGTAGGTGAATTTGGTGTGAAAAAACAGGAGGGGGCTTAACTCTCGTGTTACTGAAACAATTTTTTAATATACTTCTCAAATATCTTGAAATTTTATCTGAAAACAGTGAATACCCTCTGACAATTTGTTGTTTACTGGATGTTTTATCCTCTTCCACCATCTTCAGTCTGTGAGACTGAACCCTCAGACTACAGAGTCTCACATATTATAATTTTAGAAATATGTCATACACTGAAATGAGTACCGATTCTAAAGTCTTTTATTCATGTCAAGTAAGAGATTGCTTGAAAAGTAAATACCGGGATAGTGTAAAAAGTAGCTTTTAGAAAAATAATCAACAATGTGGTAACGTAATGGAATCATTACAGAAAACTCAAGGCAGAGGACAGTCTTCTCCCTAAATCTCTGCAATTTATGCAGCTCAGTGGATCCCGTAGATGTGCTGATAGGTGGAGAAGCTCTGGGTCCGTGAATCTGTACATTTATTTATACAGGTAAGGAAAATACAGCTTCCACTGATGTTACAAATATACAAGTGGCAGGAATGACTTCATTATCATTAGACCCCTGCACATCTTTGAAATACAACACACCGGGTGTGAAACAAAACTTAAATAGGAAAACTCTAATAGCATTAAATTTTATATTACTTCAGGCTACTATAATATAAAATGAAAATGCATTTAATTTTGATTAATCAAATGCTGTGTAGAGCAATGGACAACAGAGTAGCACGCTGACATTATTACAAAGTTTTATTGCAGTAACACCATGATATATGTCATAACATGTGGTCACCAGTCCCCTTCTACCCAGCAGGTTTCTTCTCCCTGCCTGGTTAAGTGGCAAGTCTAGTGATGCCCACTGT
This sequence comes from Camelus dromedarius, assembly GCF_036321535.1. NCBI lineage: Eukaryota > Metazoa > Chordata > Mammalia > Artiodactyla > Camelidae > Camelus > Camelus dromedarius. The sequence continues at coordinate 12,603,501 of NC_087441.1, read as the reverse complement.
AGATGGAAAGCAAACAGCATACCAGCAATGTGGGGGGGCCCTTTAATTCCATCTCTACTACAGAGTCCCAATCGCCACAAAGCTTTGCTTCCAGAAATATTTTTGATTGCAACTTGAATCATTAAAAACAAAAACACAAGCCCCAAATTAGAAAACCACCAACACACTTTAAAAGTTAAACAGAACTATATAAATTAGTAACACTAATTACATGTTTATTTTTCTCTCATTTCTGCTCTTCAAACACTTTAAAAATAGAACCCCCCCATGTTTAGTGCCTCAGGGCTTCATAACGATAAGGACTTGTTTACAACTATTTTCCAGAAGTCGAGAGTAAGATTCAGATCAGATTCAGGCATGCAAAACAAAACAGGAAGTGTCATTTAAGAAAGTCTTAGAAAAGCACAACTTCTATGTGAAGAGATCTTACTACCGACCACATCTGACCACAAAATATTGGTATAACCAACTGAAAACTCGACTGAAATGACCATGAGAAGGTACTTTTTGAGAGTAGTAATTTTATATCCAGGATTAGCACATATACGTACACATATTTCAATTTATTATGCTTAGAAGCAAACAAAACTAGAAGCAAATTTCCAGTCCACAAAGCTAGAGCTGACAAAAGAATCTACATTCTAGATAAAAGATGAGATCAAAGGAAACACCTAAAAATAAAATTGCTAGAAAGTTTCAGGATATGAAAACAAATAACATTATTTCAGAATGTGAACCTAGGTTCACAGTATTATTAAATAGAACTCAACAGTCTTATGAAGAGAATATGAAGTTTAAACATGTAATTTATTTGTGTAAAGATTGTTCAATAACAGCAGAAAGTCCAAACAATGACCTTGAATAAAATTAGCCTTCAAGCAGCTAATCAAAGAGTGGGGATGGAACAACTTAGCCAAGCCCAACCACGTAGTGAAGGAGGAATGTGTTTTACTACAGCATTTTCCTAGGGTATCAGTGATGATTTCTGTTTACAGTTTAATCCAAGGAAAGCGTGAAACAAGACCTGAAGCAAAGCCACCCATTCAAATGTCTCCACAAATTTCTCAATCACTGAAACATGCCCTCAGTCGTAAATCGGTAACTCAAATTATTCAAGGGTCTCACATTTAAACGAACTCTTGCTTGGAACTTACTTGGCTGTGTACTGAGCCCACTTTAACAAAGCCTTCTTAGCATTTCCTTGGATCTTGGTGGCCACCTTCCGTTTGCTCGGGGGGCTGGCGGTCTCCGAGCTGACCATGCTGTCCACAGAGGATGTGCTGCTGGACAGAGACTGCAGCTGCGGCAGGTTGCTGGTCAGCTCCTCAATCTGTGCGTGTGTTAACAGTCGGCAGACATGTCAGAATTACCTTTGTTCTTCTCCCCTCAGATGTTTTACTTTTCCAACTGGAAATGATTATTGATAACACCCTTCACCCCACTGACAGTGTGAGCTCTTAAAGGGCACGATTGATATCTGATTTCTCTTTGCAGTTCCCACCGCATCTGAGACGGTACCTTGTATCCAGTAATGAACACTTGTTAAAAACATGCATGAATGGATAAAACAAAACCTAATGGTTATCAAAACTCACAGAATGTACACACCAAAAGTGAACCCTCATGTGAACCACAAATCTTGAAATGACAGTGACATGTCAATAAAGGTTCATTAATTGTAATAAATGTACCACTCTGGTGGGGGATCTTTGTTAAGGGGGAGGTTATGCACATGTGGGTGCAGGAGGGACATGGGAATTCTCTGTATTTTTTTTATAAATTTTGCTATAAACCTAAAACTGCTCCAAAAAATAAAGTTTATTTCTTTAAAAGCCAACCTAATGGTTAGAAGAATTATTCTGGATATACTAGTAAGTTAATTTTTCCCCTTAATGTCTATAGTAGGTGTGTAGAACTGCATAGAACTGCTCCCTTCTACAGGATAAAGAAAAATTTTCTGAGCTCTTTCTATAACAATATTTCATCTCCATTGTGTCCTGCCCACTTTTCAGACTGGGTACCTATGCCAGAGATCTTTGGGGAGTTCCACAGGTGACACCTTCGCAGGGAAAAAGAGGACATTTTCCTGGTAACAAAAAACAAAGTCTTTATGAAGGTCACATTTCTGCTAACCTGAGGATCAACCCCAAAGAAATGGCAAATGAGAGCGTTATTCATGATCAAAATGTCCACCACTACCTCCATCCATGACATTGTATCAGCTGAAAAGAGACCCGTAGTACAATACCTGGAAATACAGGATGATCGTCCACATCAATCCAAGAACTATCGAGGGTCGGCCATCCGCTATATCCGTGGAGTTAATGTTGACTAGTTTTATCTGTTTAAAAAGAAAAACTGTACTAGTAATGTACTAGAAGATTATAGACCATTTACTGATGTGACAATTAGCACCGTATTAGACATCAGTACATCTGGTCATGCCCGCATGGTGGCACACGAGAGTGAGTAGGGTGAGCCGTCCAAACAAACAAGCACATGGTTTCAGTGGAAGTTTCAGGGGCATTCATTAGGTGCACACAATAAAAACAGCTACAGAATGAATTTCAAAAACTTGTTTAAAGTTGAAAAAATATGATGTCATGCAAGGAATTACCCACAAAATGCCAGACAGAAAAAAAACAACCCAACAAAAACGGTTATCCTTAACATTCAGAGGTTGACTGGAACATAAAAGAAACTGTGAGGAGTAGTTTAAGAAGATGCACTTACTTTGAAGTTTGTTACCAAATAGCATGACACTTATGTTCTCTTTTACCTATAAAAGTCAGGAGTTAAAAGATTCTAAAATTTGTACTAACCGGTGATCCTCTGTACATGGACTGACATGAAAAACAAAGGGAGAAGATGATACACATACATAAATAATCTTTCAAAATCTGCATTATTTGTTCAAAAGGAATAAAAATGTATGTAGTAAATTCACAGCATGATTTGGGAAATACATTTTAAAGACAAAGGAAAGCCAAGAAATGGTAAAGTAGAAAGAGACTGTCAGGGTTCAGTTCCCTACTTCTGGACATTATCTCTAAAAACCATTCAAGATTCATCTACAACTGTCCTCAGTTATTCATTTCAATACCTTCCCAACTATGAGAAATGTTACTTCCTAAGTTCCAAGAAAACAGACTTGTATGGTAGGTATGGCTCAGTCAATCTCTATAAAATCCAGTTAACAACTGTTTATCCTCCTCTTCATAATCCCTGAACAAATCAGACAAAAAAATAATAAAGTACTCCTTTGATTTCTAGCTCAGTAATTCCCAGCCCAGATTTAATAAGGTGTAATATTAACAATAAAGTTCAGAAGTTTGTAAATGGTTTACCTTTTAAAAAAAATCAGATGCAAATCACCCCACAAATACTTTACTCTTAAGTAATTACTTTAAATTTACCCAGTTATACAACAGAGAAGTAAAGTAAAATCTATCTCAAAAGTCACTGCAAATAACTTGAGATATACCCGTGGGATTTTGTCTCACCAGTGAAGTTCATTCATCAGGTTCAGAAACAGAAAAAAAAAAAAAAAATTGAGAACTTCCATAGATTCCAAACTTATGCTTCTACTTCTTTCAAATCCAGCACAGTTTAAAACACATAATACTTATTTGTGAGATAACCATTTATAACAGAACCTTCTGCAATCTCTAGAATCATTTTGATTGCTTTACAGCTTGTCCAAAATTTTCTCCATATCCATTTTAGTATCCATGGTCCACACATTTATAATACACGCTAATAACCACATACTAATGCCTTTCACAGAGGACAAATTATTCATCTTTCTTTACATATCATTCTTTTTAAAAATGAAATCGAATGTAAGTTGAATTTCTTACCTCAACCCAGCCCCAACTGTACTATGAAGTGTACATATTCAGTTTATTATGGCACCTAAACATTTTTTGCTTAACTTGTGCAGGAAAAAAATGTCTTTCAAAATTATTTCCTCTCTTAAAATCTGTGTTTCAAAACAGGTTTTGGGAGCACAGGGTTTTTGTTTGTTTTACCTCCTCTCCCTTGCAAAATCCTATTAAACCTACAATAAACTTTTAATAGCCCAAGAGAGTGGGATGGGCAATAGAGAGACACCCAGAGAGACGAAAGAATTCCAGAAACCAGAAAGGATGAAATCACATCGATGGACCTCACCTCAGACCTTCTGAACCAGAAAATAAGGAGTTCAGCCTGAGAATCCGTTTTAACAAATCCTCCAGGTTTTGTCAATTTTGATGCATGTCAGTATTTGAGACCCGGAGCAGACAACTGTACTTGGCCCACGTAATCTGGAGAAGTTTGATTTTGCAAGCCAGAGACCCAAATGGACTGAATTAGCCCCAAAATTCACATGTTGAGGTCCTAACCCCTGATGCGACTGTATTTGGAGATAGAGCCTTTTAGGAGGCCATTCAGGTTAAACAAGGTTAAAAGAGTGGTCCCTAATCCAACAGAACTGGTATCCTTACAGAAGAGGGAGGGACACTGGAACTCTCTCTCTCTCTCTCCCTCCACGCCCCCCCCCCCGATACCCACACAAAAGAAAGGCCGTGTGAGGACACAGTGACAAAGCGGCTGTCTGCAAACCTAGAAGAAAGGAAGAAACCAACTCTGCTGGCACCTTGATCTTGATCCTCTAGCTTCCAGAACTGTGACAAAATACATTTCTGTTGTTTATGCCACCAGGTTTGTGATGTTCTACTATGCAAGCCATTGCAGACTAAGACAAGGCCCACAGATGTTTCCAAAACAAACAAAAAAATCGAATTATTTGGGGAAAAATTTCAAAACAAAATCCAGATCACTAGCTCTTCCTGATAGATTGGAAAACCTAATGAGCAGAGCCATCCCCACCTTGTATCCACCGCTTTCTATAATGAGGTGTCCTAGGAACTGTTCCAAACAGTGACGCAGGTAGCCAAATACGTGTATTATTTTACAAAATGACTTAAATAAATAATTGGATTTCAATAAAAATCCAGATTACTGGCTTTTCCTGTCTAATTGTTAAACCTGGAATCACCGTGCTTGTGTTTCATCGAGGTAACTCTAGTTGGAATTGAGCATTTGCTTCCTTCTTTCAGACAGGCCACGGGACAGCTCAGTTCTCCTGCCACCGTAGTTGGTCTCTACCTCACTTCGTCTTGTAGATCACCTATCTGGACCTCATAGGAATCTGAATTTATGCCTTCGTCTGCACCAGGGCGAGTTTCAGGAAAGGCAGTTGGCTCCTTGCATTACTACTTAGAATGATCCACCTGACACCTCCTTGCAGAAAAAAAAAAAAAGTGTGGAAAGTGATGGATCTATTCATGGCTATCACACTTTTCCACAATTCTTACCAAATACTAACATGTACTTTTTTTCAGTAGCCCCACAAACAAGTGGAAAATAAACACAACAGTAGGGTTTCCCTCAGTAAAACGTGAAGAGTGCCTTGATTATTCCTTAAATCAAGCCAGAATCCAAGTACTAAACAGAACATCTATTACCTAAAGGGAAAATCTAAATGAAGAATAAAGTAATTACAAAGGTTAAAGACAAATTCTTGAAAATATGTTTGAGACGTAAGTTCTTAAAACTGTAAAGAACAAAAGTAAATAGTAAAAGAGAGGGCACCAAAGAGTCTTCAAAAACCCATACATCGCACAGTCAATTATTTTGCCAATGGCGTAAAGAAATTCAAGAAAGGGTAGCCCAAAACTGTGTATTTTAGGTAGATTTTCTAAAATTAAAATACATTAGGGATTTGTGGGGACAGAAGGGGAAAGCTTTGGATTTTGTTCTGAGACACAAATGCATTGCTTTCTGCCCCTAGTAAATATAATATTTAAAATCTGAATCCTCTACTTTAAAAAAAATTACTTAGGGTTGTTCTATGAAAATGGACCTAGTATAAACAAGTCTTCTGTGAAAAGAAGATTCTTTGGCTCTCTTTACAAGCAATGCCTTTCATGGCTTAAGCCATTAAATTTTTCTCCAAGACATTAATTATGAGGAATTTTGTTTTCATCTTCTAGCCAGTGAATACACATCAGAACAAAGTGGGACACTATTGTCACACAGCTGAAATGGAAGACCAAATGACTTGGAAAACTCTAAATATCCTGTTCAATAAGGCTTTGTTCAGCTTTTTCCATGAGAAAAGCTCATGGAGGGGGAGCTGGAAGAAGAGAAACCCTCCATTAAGAATGACATTAGAGTGATCTGGAAACAATGCCCAATATTGCACAAGAAGCCAAGTTTGTCTTACTACACCATCCTAATGCCTAAAATCTCTCTTTGGTGTGAAGTTTGATACTTGACTGACTGACCTTTATACTGATTCACTGCACTACAAACTTAACAAAATGTAAATTACCTAAAGGCCAGAATCTAGTTTTCTTTAACTTTGTATTTTCCAGAGTTCTTGTCTTACAGAAAGTATTCAACTATGCATTTGTGGAGTAAATAAATTAATTTAGTCTACACAGACTGAGAAGTAACAATGGAATCATTCTATTTTCCAGAAGTATCTGGATATCCACTTATAAAGCTGGTTTTGGTATTGCCAAACACAGAATTTCCACAAATTAGAAAAGTCTAAATCTAAGAGGATTGGTGCAACCCTTTTGAAGGGAAGTATGTCAACACCTAACAAAACAACATACACACATATGTTTGACCCAGCAGTCACATTTCTAGAAGTCTACCCAGAAGATGTACTTCTAATAATACGAAGGTACTTATGCAAGGCTATTAACTACATCATTGTTTCTGTTTGAAAAATACTGGAAACAACCTAGATGCTCATTCATAAGAGAGGGGTTGAATAAACTCTGGCACATCCAGACAATGGAATACCACACAGCCAAGAAAATGAATGAGAAAGATCTCTTGAGCTAATTTGAGTGATTGAGAAGATATACTGTTAAATGAAAAAAAAGGTGAAGTGCAATTGGTACATCTCTGGTGTGCCACCTTATTGTAAGAAAGAAAGTGGTATATGAAAATACAACTGCTCATTCCTGAAAAAGAAATACAGGAAGGATAAATCAGAAACTGGAGAGACTGGTTACCTAGAGGTGAGAAAAGGAGGCAAAGGAAAGGGAACGGGAATGGAGAAGTAAGGATAGGAGGGAGTGTCACTTCTCTAAGTATAACTTTGACTCTTTGAATCATAGAAATGTCTCACTCTCTAAAATAAAAATAATTAACATCAATTAGGATGTGTGTGGGTTTACCCAAAATGGAATGTAACTGTTACCTAACTCTATTACAAATAATAACATAATGACACCGAAAGGGATGATGCGGAGAACAGAAGTAACCAAAGTGAATTTGGAAACAGCATTTTGACTGGCTATTGTAATGCTGATGACCAAAAGAACTGTACACAAATACTGTTCTCCATTTAGTCAATCTATTTCTCATAAAGACGTGGGCTGGCAATTCCAAAACTACTTTATGTGTATATATCAGGGTTGAAAAGTAAGAGAATATATTGTAGATGAGAGCCAGGTTTCTCATTGTCAGAGAAAAACAGAAAGAAATAAGCATGAAAGGTTGAAATGGACCTTGTGGTGCTGAGAGAGAGAGACAGACATAAATATGTATGTATACTGGGGTTAGCAAACATACATATTTCTAGATCTGTCTGTTAAGAATGCAGTGACACCTCAGTAGCAATGAGCACACCCAGCACCCAATCTTGGTTTCTAAATGCCACTCACTAATAAAAGGAACAAAGGCTCCTTAGAGAAGTGGTTGATTCCAGGACTGGGACAGGGAAAATATAAGGTAAATATGGAAAATCTGTAGTTCCTAGAAATAAGGAAATGCTTGAAAAAGGATAAGGCCATGTCACAAGAGTAAAGGAGATAGCTTCAAGAAACTCTTAATGGCCAAAGCTAGAAGAATTTAAGCAACAAAATAATAATAATAATAACAACAACAACAACAACAATAATAGTAGGAGGAGTACTGGATTATAACTATAGAATGAAATAAATACCCATGAGCCCATAATGAAATAAATAAGAACTGAATAAATAAATGGAGGGGAAAGGACATCGTTTTCTTACAGAACAAGTTCAATTAATTAGTATAAATGAAGGAAACAAAAAATCATCATTAGACAAACAGCACAGAAGTAATTACTAAAGTCAACTTATGCTAAAATCACTTCAGCAGAAGTTTGAGGAGAAGCAGAATATTAGCATAATTTCAATTATCTCCCCTGAGCTTTTTCTCAATTATAATTGGAAAAATAGTAATTTTACCATAAAAAATCTCAGCAGATGACTTTATCAAGCGGTCGAGATGAACATCACCAGCAATAACACATATCAGCGTCCTATACCCACTAACATGATGCATTGAGAGGACTACTCCACTTCCTTGGAATTCTTGCCAAAAATGTATATCCTCAATCTAATCATGAGAAAATATCATATAATCCAAATTGAGTTTATTTTGTGTATGGTGTGAGGGAATGTTCTAACTTCGCTGATTTACGTGCTTGAAAACGAATATATGTATGTAAGTATGACTGGGACATTATACTGTACACCAGAAATTGACATTATAACTTCAATAAAAAATAAAGATTAAAAAAAAATAGAAAGACTTTTCTGAAAAGTAACTAACCAGCAGTTATCATCAAGGTCATGAAAGACAAGGACAGATAAGGTCACAGAATGGAAAAGACAAAGGAGCCACAACATTTAGGTGCAAGGTGTGTTACTGGATTGGCCCTGGAAAAGAAACAAGACACTGGAGAAAAATGGATGAAATTAGACTAATTTCCATGCCTTCCTTCATGATATCATATTAATTTTAATTTCTTTATTTGGCAGTTGTACTATGTTACATACAGGTACCATGTCTATAATTCATCACATGAGGGGAAGCTGGCTGAAGTACAGACATGAAATCTCTGTGCCCTTTTCTGCCACTTTCTGTAAGTCTAAAATTATTATGTAATAATATTGCACATTTATGTTGTACAGATTACAGGCAGTGTTTTTATCCCACAGCCAACACTGAAAACATCAGTATGCCCATACCGTCTTCTTGAAGTGTTTTGTTCTTGTTTCTCTTACCTTCCTTCCTTCAAGGAACTGAAGTGCCGTGCCGATGTTAGCCACAGCATGGATCCGCTTCATACGGCGTCCCTGTTCACATGGCTATCAGAGAGGGAAGGGCAGGAATAAATCAAAGTGCACACATTAAAAAGATAGTTATAAAGCTGATTTAAATGGACTCAGAATACACTTGGAGAATGTTCAAGAACAACCCACATTACTCACTTTATATAAAGGTTAGCAGATACCTACAGGAGGATGAACCCCACAGCACTTGGAAGGAGTGCAATTTACTGAATAAGAGCATTCACTCTCAGCTTACTTGTTAATGTTCTTACCCTTCTGGTTTCTGTATGTCAGAGAGTAGAAATTCACAAAATTCATATGTCATCTATACAAACTGTTACTCTTGTAAGTGGGGAAACAGTTACATGAAAAGTGCTCTTGGTACACGGGTAGGGGCGGGAGATAAATGGGAAATCTCTCTCCCTCTCAATTTTGTCATAAACCTAAAACTGCTCTAAAAAAAATAAAGTCTTAAAAAAGTACTCTTAGTCACTAACCATTTTTTTTTTTTTGGTCATACTCACATACTGACAGTATTAGTAACACGTCTCTGTTTGAACGACCAAAATGCATGGTGCCAACGAGCCAAAGTTAAGTCAGACTGTGAGAATGAACATGAAAAGGATACTAAGTCATTTGTGTTTGAGTTAGCAAAATATAATAAATTAACAAATAATGTAATAAATATAAAATAACAAGTGCTTTCTATGTGCCACACTGTTCATTTTCAAACTCAAAATAATTTCAATGAAGTAGATAGCATTACCCTCTTCATATTTACAGGAATTAAGAGGGTAACAGGTTAAGTGATTTCTCCACGGTTGCAGAGTTAACAGACTGGTCTCTTCTCAGTGACACTAGAAATCTAAATAATCTCTCATTAGAGCTCAAAGCCACATTTTCATTTCCAATTAATAAAGTACCGGGTAATAATTTTTACAATATGATTGTAAACAAATATTTAAATAGAAAATATACTTTTAAAATTTGTATTTATTCTTTACTCTGTTTTACATGACATAGTCCCATCATTGGTCTATGCCTGACCCACTTATTTAGTTGTTTAATTAATTATCTCTCATAATGTAACAAGCACCTAGGAACCTGCAACTAAAACAAAGCCAGGACTCAGAAATTAAGCACAAAAGCCACATCCCTCAATAACATCCCTATTCGTTCCATCCCCTGCCCTCCTGCACCAAGGCAACCATCACACTAACTCCAGTCCGGTGTTTTCCTTCTCACATACACTCAAAGCATTTACTGCATTCTTAAAAAGAATACTTAATCAGTTTTTAACTTTATATAGAGTATCACTGCATTAATCTTTCGATACTTACTTTTCCACATATTATTATTTTGCTCAGATGCATCCGTTTTGTTGCCTGTCACTGTATTTCATTCATTTTGACAGCCACCCACTGTGCCATTTATCTAATCTCCTTCCGATGTGAATCTGGGTTACTTCCAGGTTATCTCAGTTTTGACCTGTGCTGATAGATCATTCTCGTACATCCCACCTTTGGTACAAGAATAAAGCATTTCTCTTGGACGTATACCTAATGGTGGAATTGCTGAGTCAGAGGGAGTGTGACTTTGAATGTACTTCTAATGTGATGCCAAACTTTTATAAAGTGTTTCTACTCCTTGTTCTTATCAGCAATACAAGAATAATACTGTGGATGCATGTTCTGTCTAACACTTGAAACTGACAGATATTTTTTAAAAATTTTTTTCTATTGACTATATGTAACATGGTATTTCATGGTGGCCTTCATGTGTATTTCCCTGCTCAACAACGATGGGAACTTCTCATCCTCTGTTCTTTGGCAATGTCTGTTTCTTTTATAAAACACCTTTTCACATCTTTTGCCCAGACTTCCTTTGGGTTATTTATATTCTTATTATTTGAAGATGTACCTGCTATATTCTTGATATAATCCTTTCTTAATCCTTTTATAACATGTATTGTGAATATCTCTGACCAATTTTTAACCTCCTTTGTCACTTTCTTTGAAGTTTTTGGATTAAAAAAATGTTCTGAATGTTAGTACCACCGCTGATGTATATTAAATTCCCATTCATGCCCTGGTCTGTTTCTGGACTCCCCTGCATCAGTCAGTATGTCCAACCCTGCATCACTACCACACTGCCTCAAGTGACAAAGCTTCATCGTAAGATTTGTTATCTAGTAGAGCAAATACCTTTTCTCTGCTTTTCTTCTTTGACTGTATCCTGGCTAAAAGAGCGCAGCATAACCGTCTGCTGTATTGTTATAACTCGTATTCGTACCTAGTTTTACACAACTTAACTTGCCCTAACTAATACAATGATCGTCCCTTCCAGGCCACAAGCCCTTTGAGGGCACCAACCATATCTCATTCATCTTTGTTTCCCTTAGAGGGCAAAAGGCAATGCCTTATCTGTAAGAGAGATTCCAGATATGTTAGCGGAATACATAGTCAGTAGATAATGCCAAACCTAGTTGCAGACTTGAGTTCTACCCTAAATATATGATCAATGTCTAACAAAGTCACCTGGTGACACGCAGGGGCCTTTGATGCTTCTGGTTTCCTAAGTGCCCACCGTATACTTCTAAGTGGATTTTTAGGCTCCTTTTGTTACTATTATTATTATTTTTTTTTAATGGAGGCACTGGGGATTGAAGCCAGGACCTCGTGCATGCGCATGCACTCTACCACTGAGTTATATCTACCTTCCCCTTATTTTTTTAATTCCTTTTTTTTTTTTGGTTTGTTTTTTGGAGGAGGTAATTAGGCTTGCTTATTTATTTATTTACTTATTTACTTATTTACTTATTTATTTAATGGCGGTACCAGGGATTAAACCCAGGACCCTGTGCATGCTAAGCATGCGCTCTACCACTGCGCTATACCCTACCCACCCTAGGCTCCTTTTGAATGCAGAGTGTTAAGGAGTCTTTAAAAACACTGTACAAAAGATTAGCAAAATAGGTAAGAAATAAATTTCTCTGCAGTCCTTAAGCTCTATTCATAATGCTTCTATTATTTTAAATTTTGCAACGGCAATTCTTCATGTTCTTAAAAAAATCCTAAGTGTAAAATTAAATTAAAATTAAATTAAAAATTAAAAATTAAAAAATTTAAATTTAAAATTAAAAATTTAAATTAAAAATTAAAATTTTTAAATTAAAATTAAATTTAGTGTTCCTGTCTTTATGTGTGATTAAAGATAAATAGTCACTGATCCATTCTAGGAGTAAATGTTCTACAAATAATAATCCAGGGATGTAGAGAAATCCGAGAATAATAATTTAAAAAATTTTAAATTCGCTAGTACCTGAAATGAAATCATAGAGAAAAAAGTCACAATAGGTTATTAAAAGGAACTAAGATACTGCGATTTCTCCTTCCCTTGAGATGTTGATGATAAAGGGAATACCGAGGCATCTGGCTGCATTTCCCGGACGACCGTGGTCAGAGCCAGAGTCCTGGGCTATGTGAATCATGATGCTAAGTACGGTGCTCTTAGTAGAGCTCTACCTATGACATAATTACAGATTTCCTGAACAGCGGTAACGCTCCTTAGGGAAACACTCTTGTTCACACACTCCCTTTGATAGCTCTTCAAGAATGTTTAGGATTCTCATTCCTTTAAATGATGCTTTTCGTCTTAATGTGGTCCTGAACCAAAATGTCCACAGGTACAAAATTTAAATAACCATTGCCATAGTTTCTTTAAAATTCCAGAGTAATTTCACTTTATGCAATTCAGGACCTTGAAGGTCTCAGTATAAATAAATAATAAAGATTAAATCGGAAACTGTCCTTGTATGTCTCCGTTTATCTGTTCAGTGAGAATACTGATCCTATAATACTAACTACGTCTGAATGAGCAGGACACTTAAATAGAAGTAGGATTCCTGTGTCAAATTAATCAGTTTTTCTAGAATAATTTGGCTTGAGGATTAATGTCCATCGAGGTTTCTGTATACTGTTAGCCAAGTACAATGGCAGAATTATACTGACACTTAGAATGGCAACTTTTAAAATACTCATTTGATTGTAATGAAGGTTCCTTCAACCTTTGAGGAAATAACTTAATTCAGGAGGATATATAAAGATGGCCAGTTACATCAGGCAATCAAGGGAGAATTTCAGTTCGATGATTCCTGCATCCTAATGTTGATCCAGTTCAGTTAGCTCATGCCTATGTCTGTTTATTCCAGATTGGCTTTTCATGGGTATCTTGTTTGATTTCTCCCAAAGGAGAGCTGGAGACAAGGATATGGGTGCATGTTTACTGGGGAGGTGACTTCAGGTAGCAGGAGTGAGGATGCATGGAGACTGAGACAGGGAAGGAGGGAAATCCAATAAAGGGTGTGCTATTGAGGGTTCCTCAGTAGGCAGCCGGGGCTCAGGCCCACTGGGGATCTTATGGGGCACTCTATGAGATGTGTGAATTATGCCTCAGAATCGTCCCTCCTGCAAATGCCAGGCTGGAGCTTTTATTCACGGACTCCCATCTCCTTTGGGACCATTTTCTGTCCCGTATCTCAGGGCCGCCTGTGCAAGTTGTGGCTCTGATAAAAGCGCTGAGGGCAGAAACCCAGAAACATGGTGCCAGTGCTGAAGCTGAGTGTTAATGGTGTGTGAGGATCATGTCCACATCACGTGGCTGAAATCAGAGGTGAGCTGAGATGGCACTGGGACAACCGAAAGCACCTGCTACAATATGAATCCAACTAGATAATGACTTACACAAAATTATTATCAGTGTGTATTTTTCAACAAATAACTTTTTTTCAAAAGCTATGTTGAAGACTCGCCGCACGAAGTTAATTGGAAATTTACATTCAGGCAAAAGCACTTTTAAAAAAAAAACTCAGTTATCAAAGTAACAATAATTGTGCAGCTTAAAAAGCTGCAACAGATTAAGAAAAAAATACTCCCAATTTTGGACCCTCTGTCTAGTGTGTTATATAACATTCTGAAGATTATTTTCTGATCTCCCTTGTAAAAAATTATGGTAAACATCGCTTGTAAATAACTTACATTTGCAAACTACTTACTTCTCCACTACTCTGAAGTGAAAAAACATAAGCCCGAGACAAATAAATATTTTATGATTCGAGTAATGTAGAAAAATATGTTTTATAGGTCACTGTCAATTTGTTTTCCACTCTGCTGGTTCTGCTGAGCATGAAAACAAATGATTCTGAACATGTTGTTCCTGTTACAAATGACCGATGACAGAGAATGTCCACCAGCGGATAAAAAATGCCACATTGATTTCAAGCTTAATTTTCAACAACCATATAAATACACAGATACGGACCAACAATCCTTTCCAAATGGAAAGTAAGCACTTAAAGTGAGGTAGATGTTAATTTCCAAATAATCTTCCTGGATACCATACAGGCTCAGGAGTCAACCAGGACTGATTACTGATGAAGTTCTTTACTCTTACTTCAAAAATGGCTACCACTATATACAATGTTTTAAATGTACTATAGGTGTACAGGAACAAGAAAGGTGTTCCTTGCTCCCAGAAGTGACCAATAAACTAGCGTTTCCTGTGTTTCACCCACTGCAAAAGAGAACAACTTTCTCTTACGTGGGCAGCGCCCCTACCACTCCCAACTCCACAACCCCCAAATTCCAAATGGGAACAATTTGATAAGTCTGGTCACAGGAAAAATTCTCACCAGTTTCTGCCCAGACAGGACCTCCAGGAGAGCAAGTAGCTTCACACCATCTTTCATGTCTTCAAAAAGATCATCTACCACCATTGGGGGTTTCCGCTATTAAAAAAAAAAAAAAAAGAATAAATGAAAAAAAAATGCTTCTCTCTCTCTGTCATACGTTTGCTACTCGTTGTGGTGAAATTTGATGAAACATGTCTAAATGCCAAAATTCTATACTTGGGATATGATTGTCAATTATCTTTTGATAGATGCAAAGAGAAAAACAATCCTTTGGAAATAAACTTAAGAGTCAAAAGCCTCAGGAGACTGACTGCTTGAGTTTTCATATACAGACCAGAGTCTTTCCAGAAAGGGAGTTTTGACACAAGTGGGGTGATGTGGGATAAAGGAAGGAAAAGACGGCACTGCCAAGATAAAAGACAGGAGAGAGATTAAAGCAGGAGCTACTGAGGGAACAGGAGGTACCCCACATACACTGCACCAACCTCCCTGCCTCACCCTGGGTGAGCACATTACTGGGTTGAGTCCGGTGCCAGATTTCTACGAACGTTCTCTCCAAGGTAACCTCGCCGGCTCAGTGACCTGCTGTGGGGGCACTGTTAGTGTAGCCAGGGTGGCAGATTGAATCTCCTGTGGGTTAGCTGGCGACGTTCTGTTGCACAAGCATATGTATGACTGAAACATTACGCTGCACGCCAGAAATTGACACACTGTAAACTGACCATACTTCAATAAAAAATTTAAAATATAAATTAAAAAAGAAACAAACCACAAGCTGGCAAATCCAGCAAACCTTCTCTGGCAGTGTGGCGTTGAACCCAGAGGACCAGAGGCGCAGGAGTACAGACTGCTCAGGGCAAGTGTATCGCCACTACTAGAAAAACAAGTCAAAGCCCCTGGCCAATTCATGGAGGGTCTTTTATTCTTTTTATGAAGGTCATTAAAATACTTAATATACTAGGGTTCATGAAACCTTCAATTAAGGTACCTCTTGGCTCAGAAGAAAGTAAAAAAAGTAAGGATGCTAAAGTTGATAGTCAATAGAGTTTGCGTCTTTAGATTTTTCACAGAATACAGATCTTTAAAAAATGTATAACCTGGTCCAAGCTCTATAGTTTTCTGGTTCTTACCGAACATTTTAAAGGCTTAATCTGTATTCTTGACTTTCAATCGTTTTTCTTTCCAAAAAAAGAAACAAAGAAAGAAAACGAAAGAAAAGAAGGAAGGGAGGGAGGAAGGAAGCCAGGAAGGAGTTCTATGTAGAGATATTGAATCACCAAATGTTTTATTGAAATGTGAGTTTCTCTCTACCCACAGATACAGTGCATTTATATTTCTCTTACGACTGCAGGAATTACCGTCTGAATGGTACAATTCTAATTTTAAATGCTTTTTTTTCTCTTTATAAAATGAGCAGCTGAAGACATTTTGTTCTCATGCTGTGAAATGCATGTTCAAAAATAAGTTTTCATTTTCAAGCATTCCTTTTAAAATTCCACTATTCACACTGCTTATTATTTATATAGCAAAAATGTAATAGTGACTTTATATTCTAAGCATATAAGTAAAGTTATTCAGAACAAAATGAGCCTTTAGGATGAAAAATCTTTGATGTGATAAGAATCAAAATTATTGTATAAGCTATGTATAATCATTAAAAATAAGGTGTATTTATCATTCAAAAAGTCCATTTGTATCCTAATAAGATAAATACAATGGAATAATGAGAAAGAAATCAATAAATATGTGAGATATTCTGTGAACAAATACAAATTAATTTTCATATTTTGTGTTCACCTGAAACATATTAAAAATTAAACAAAGCAGAAAATTTTCATGAAATAATAAAATTTCCAAGAAATTGAACACCTAAAAAAATGATGAATTGCATGCATGCATCCACCCATCTATTCTGCCTTTAAACATATGCAAGGCTCTGCCACTTTGAAGAATGCTTTCTCTTGGCCCCACTTCTGCCCCAACATGTGTCTTCTCTTGAATCCCTACTTGTATTCCACATGCTCATATTTCCCTCCAGCTGCTCCTAGAAGTGCCCTTCACATCAGCAATGGCCGCTGAACTTGTCAGTGGCCCATCAGACCCTCTGGGCACTGTGGGTACCAACCTCTCCTTGAGCTGACCCTCCCCAAACCTCTCCAATCAGCCTGCCTGGTTCACAGACCTCTTCTCCTTCTCTGTCTCCTTTCTTCCTAACTGTGGCCATTCCCCAAACGCAATTCTGACCCCTCTGTTTTTTCACAAAATTTTGGCTGGATAGATGTGACTCAAATTCTTCCTTCCAGGTTAAGTGTTCTCTCCTAATCATTGTTCCATAAAAAAGAATAAAATAATGCCACTTGCAGCAACATGGATGGACCTGGAGATCATCATTCTAAATGAAGTAAGCCAGAAAGAGACAGAAAAATACATTATGGAACCTAGCATTATGTAATCAAGTCTTTACTTAATACCTCAACCAGTAAAAAAGGGAGAAAATAAACCTCTGGCCAACCTTACTGCAAAGAGCTAGCAAAAATGAGTACCAGAGAATGATCTTACTATTTCTACAAGCTCCATCCCATTGTGCATAATGTAAATGTTGTGTACAACCAACAAGACACTTTTATTTATCAAAAATTACACCAGAATAAAGGAAAGTCCTCGTAATTACTGGACAAGTTTTGCCATCCCATTTTGCATAAAGTATTGTTTATATAAAGCAAATGACCAACTAGAGGAGATCCTGGCTATTGTGACATTATATTTGTATTTTGAAACAATGTTTTAATAGAAAACCTCTCAGCTAAAATGCCTCTCCTGTCATACACATATAAATGCTCACAGCATCAGGAAGGATTCAGGAAGGTATAGAAATGAGGGTAATTCGTTGGGGCCCAACTTCATGGAAAATAAATAAGATCATGTGCTTTGTTCTGATGGCTTGACAATTTGCAGTTTCAAGAACTAGACAGAAATCTATTGGGCATTTTTAAAGACCACAGATATCTCTTTTTTATTAAGATAAAATTATAAGCTCTTTTTTTGTATAGTACTTGGAAAAATTATATTCTCCTTGATTCTGTCAGTCATGACTAGATGTTCTACAGATATTCGTGCTGAATCTGAGATGCTCAAAGAATGGAATATCTTCAGGGGAGAAGGAGGTGGAGAAAACAAGAGAAAGCGGTACTTTGCTCCTGTGGTTACTCCCTTCCAGAAACTCTCCTCAAAGTAGGTTTAAGCCCTAAGTTCTGGCTGTCAGAGGGCTGCTTGGTATAAAAGTCTCTGGAAACTCAGGGGAAATGCATACACGTCTGTGTCTGGCTGTGCTCCTCGTTGTTAACTCAAGAGTGGAATAGACCTCACCAAGTATTTTTCTCTAATTTCTTCTCCTCCTCGTTTACTTTTGCAGCCTCTTTAATGACATGTAATGAGATTTATTTCCTATCTCTTAGGACTTAAAAATAGATCAAATAGATCAAATGTTTCTCCTTGAACTTTATGAAATCAGAGAAAGCATAGATATCTTTGACATAATTTTTACCGGGAAAAGCAATCTATTCTCTAACATTGTATGTGTGTGTGTGAATAACTTGCATCACTTTACTACTAGTCTGCAGGCACCAGGACATGTTTAATCCTTATCTACCATCTAATCTCACATTTTCATTCATATGAAATTAAGAGAGTAATGTTGATGAAAAAAAGATATTTGGCACAGAATGAAAATTTAAGGAATTCTCACATTTTAAAACTATATAGAGATGATACTACATGTAAATACTTAATAGGCATGCAGGCACTCATGTAAACAATCAAGATGTTCTTAAACCTGTTTCTCTGTCACTTGTGACTTTCTGTGCTTTTCTAAATAGATACATACTTTAATTTAAAAAATAAGTAAAGCTATATAGAAATGATTATAGCCATTCTGAGAGGTGTGAGGTGATATCTCATTGTAGATTTGATTTACATTTCCTTGATGATCAGTGACGTTGAGCATCTTTTCATGTGCCTGTTGGGCATCTGTATGTCTTCTCTGGAAAAATGTTCATTCAGATCTTCTGCCCATTTTTCAATTAGGTTGTTTTTTTTTTTGATATTGAGTACTTTGTATATTTTGTATATTAACCCCTCATCATATGTATCATTTGCAAGTATGTTCTCCCATTTAGTAGGTGGCCTTTTCATTTTGTTGACAGTTTCCTTTTCAGTACAAAAGCTCGTTAGTTTGATGTAGTCCCATTGTTTACTTATGCTTTTGTTAATCTTGCTTGATGAGACATATCCAAAAAAAAAAAAAATACACATTACTAAGACTTATACCAAAGAGCATACTGCCTATGTTTTATTCTAGAAGTTTTATGGTTTCAAGTCTTATACTTAAGTCTTTAATCCATTTTGGATTTATTTTTGTGTATGGTATGAGAAAGTAGTCCAGTTTGACTCTTCTGCATGTAGCTGTCCAGTTTTCCTAACACTTTATTGAAGTGGCTGTCTTTTCCCGATTGTATATCCTTTTCTCTATTGTCATAGATTAATTGCCCATTTTAATGTAGGTTCATTTCTGGGATTTCTATTCTGTTCTGTTACTCTACGTGTCTGTTTTTGTGCCAGTACCACACTGTTTTGATTACTGTAGCTTTGTAGTATATTTTGAAGTCAGGGAGTATGATGTCTCCAATTTTGTTCTTCTTTCTCAGGATTGCGTGGACTATTGGGGGTCTTTTGTGTTTCCATACAAATTTTAGAATTATTTGCTTTAGTTTGTGCTTATCAATAGATAAATGGATAAAGAAGAATGTGGCATTTATACAATGGAATATTACTCAGCCATAAAAAGGAATGGAATCTTGCCAGTTAGGACAACAACAATGGACCTAGAAGGTATTAGGCTGAGTGAAATAAGTCAGACAGAGAAAGACAAATACTGTGCAATTTCATTTAAATGTGGAATCTAAAAAAACATAACAAATGAGCAAACATAACAAAACAGAAACATACTCACAGATACAGAGAATAAATAGGTAGTTGCCAGAGGGGAGGGGGTGGTTGGAAGGAGAAAACAGGTGAGGGAGATTAGGAGGTATAAACTTCCAGTTAGAAAAGAAATGAGTCATAGGTGTGAAAAGTACAGTATGAGGAATACAGTCAGCAACTATGTAATCTTTTTTCATGGTGACAGTAACTAGGCTTATCATGGTGATCATTTTGAATACATAAATTTATGGAATCACTATGCTGTGTATCAGGGACTAACAGTGCTCTAGGTTAATTATACTTCAAAAACAAACTCATAGAAAAAAGAGGTCAGATTTGTTGTTACCAGAGATGGGGGATGAGGGTAGAGAGAATTGGTTGAAGATGGTCAAAAGATGCAAAGTGTCAATTATTAAAAAAAAAAAAAAAATATTAGTAATGTAATATACAACATGATAAATACAATTAACAGTGCTTATATGTTATATATGAAAGCTTTCAAGAGAGTAAATCCTAAGAATTGTCATCACAATGTGAAATATCTTTTTCTATTTCTTCAATTTTGTATCTATATAAGATGAAGGATGTTCACTAAGCTTACTATGGTAATCATTTCATGATGTGTGGGAGTCAAATCATTCTGTATTTACACCTTAAACTTACACAGTATATCAATCATATCTCAATAAAACTGGAAGAAAAGAAAGTGAAAAAACCATATAGAAATGAAAAAATGTTGGTGCATAAAGTAAACATGACAAAGTAGTCACTATTATAGACTACGTATATGAATTTCAATATATACTAGATGTTTCTGTGGCTTAGATTTGTATACATTATATATATAGTTAGCAGGTATTTTAATAGAAATGAAAGGGAGAAGGAAAGAAGGAGAATAGGAAGAGGAGGAAAAAGTGAATAAGATACAGCGGAACATCTCGATGTGCTGAGCACTAAACTGAGGGGCTGTACACATTAACCTCATTAACATTCATAACCACCACCTATGGGAGTATTACCCCCTCTTTAAAAGCAAGGAATCTGAATCTCAGAGAGGTTAATCTATCACACCCCTAATAAAATGACAAGTTTTGAGTCCAGCTTTCTTATACTTTGTACAAAAATACAGGTATTAACATTATTTTTTTCTGAATAGTACCCAAACCTGTAAATGTGATTTTTATTTAATATCAACATGAGAAGCACTAGCTGATCAGCTAAAGTGCCTGCCACTCCACTAGAAATAAAATATATATTAACAAAAAAACATTTTTAAATATGGATGATATAAGAAAGACTAAAAATAATAGAAGAATATAAGGAAGACTGAAAAGTAATGAGAAGCACCATGTGTATAAATATACACTGGAATAGACACAAATCAACCCAAATCACACCATGTGCCCCAGTGTTCCTGTCTGAGCTACACTCCCATTCTCTGTTACCTGAGTGACCTGAGCTGGGCCCATTACATCCTCTGCTTGGATCCAGAAGATGGCTGGAGCCCAGCTGTCACATGGCAATGACCTAAGAACAGTGACACCAGGTCCTGCTGGTGAGGCCCCCTGCCTCTGTCTTCCTCAGGACTGGGTTAGTCAGTGTGTTGAGAGTTCCCAAGACCATCCTCACCTCCATGACTCACTAGATGGACTCACAAGAATCAGAAAAACTGCTATGCTCATGGTTCCAGTTTATTACAGTGAAAGAACACAGATTAAAATCAGCAAAGGGAAAAGGCACATGGAACAAAGTCCAGGAGAAACCACATGTGAGCTTTCAGAGCTGAGTAACTGGCTCCCCCTCAGTGGAAGTGCACAGGGACATGCTTAATTTTCCCAACAGTGATGTTTAATGATGTGTGGGGGTGTTGCCAAGCAAGGAGCATGCCTAGGCCTTGGTGTCTGGTTTTTGTTTGGATTCTGTCACGGAGGCATGCAGTGCTTACATAAATGATCTCAGCTACTCAGTCTCCAGTCTTCCCCTGTCCCGACCCCCAGCAAAAACAAGTGTTCACCATACAGCTCACTAAGATAAACTAATCTTATCCAGTAGTACAGCATGGCCCCAGGACTCATGCTCCAATCAGGCAGAATATTCCAAGTGCCCAGAGGTTATCTCTCAGGAGCCAGTCAAGGACCATTTCTAAAGGCAGGTCTTTATCTGGAATGTGCAGGGTTTGGGCAACCCAGGACTGCTGAGTCAACCCCTTCCTGCCCAGTCAGTATTTCTTTCCATACCCTAAGGCAACCTGTATCTTTTTAATAGATCTCACTTCCTGGTTAAATCATTTAAAATCAGTTTCATTCACTTGCAACAAAATAAGGCACAACTGACACACGTGTGCCTATTTTGTTATTACTTCAGAAAAACTCTCCTGAGTGTAACAGTTTACATTTCAGTGCCCTCCCACTACCACGCCATGATGAGATTCAGAGAAGTGACCAAAAATAAATTCATTCTTTATTGATGAGAATGTGCATTTTCAGGAGAACCTAACTGTATTTGATATAAGAAGATGTTTTAGAACTTTCTGACCAATTGATATTGGTAAATGAAAAAATAGAAACAGTTGAGTGTTATTGATAAACAATTAAACACATGAAAGAAAAAAAGAAAGAAAGAAAGAAAAGGGAGGAAGAAAGAAAGAAAGAAAGAAAGAAAGAAAGAAAGAAAGAAAGAAAGAAAGAAAGAAAGAAAGAAAGAAAGAAAAGGGAGGAAGAAAGAAAGAAAGAAAGAAAGAAAGAAAGAAAGAAAGAAAGAAAGAAAGAAAGAAAGAAAGAAAGAAAGAAAGAAAGAAAGAAGGGAGGAAGAAAAGGGAGGAAGAGTAAGTAGGAAGAAAGTGTCAATTTACACGGACAAGTGTACACCTATACATCCAGAATTATACAAATGTTAACATACTAAATTTATTTTTAGCATTTTAAACTTTGCATGAATAGGGCACTCACATGCACATCAATTAAGGAGAGAGAAGCTTCGGGTGTCAAATAGAAATCAGTGATGTGGAAGAGTACAAACCTACCTTGAAACATTACCGGCATTATCATCTCTTCATCAACAGATGTCTACACATCTGTGAGAACCTTAGAGCCCCTTAGTGACAGACGTCACACAGCTACCAAGGGGACTTGCAGCAGGAACGGTTCAGTCCTTAGCAAAGGAAAGGGTCCAACCCAGGTCCTCACTTACGATCATTACTTTCAGTCTCAGAACAATTGGCAGTTTTTACTAAGCGCTTTTTCCTCTCGGGGAAAGAGCTCTTTAAACATTTTATAGTACAAGAATTATAGCATTTTACTTTAAATTACTAAATACACATCCTAGGGTTTAAAATCTGTGATTGCTGGATATCTAACGATACTGATACAGCTGAACTGGAAAAGGCCTCAAAGAAGAGCCCGTGGCACAGAAAACAAAACCTGACTCTAGTTGAGACACACACTGTCAGGCTTGCTGAAAACAACACATAAATCACGGCCTGAAGTGCTCCCCGGACGGCCTTCTGCGCGGTGTGTGGAGAGGTCCTAAGGCAAAGGCTGGATCTCAAGGTGCATTCTGTGTGCCTTGAACTGTACACACAACGTGCCCTTCACTTCCAGAGCCGAACAAATCACCACCTGAGGTTTACATCAGTGTCAGGGAGGAGCTATTTCACAGGCTGAGAGTCAGGGGGGGCATCCCATCCCAGGCGCAGTCTACAGTGCTCGCATGCTCTGATGGTTATCTGATGGACAGGAACAGTGCGCTAAACAACAGGAACAGAGAGGACAGTGGGAAGGGAAGAGAGGTTGACCAGCAGATGTGGAGAAATTACCCCCCAATGGTTGGCAAGGAGCCCACTGCCCTAAACTCTAAAAATGCCAATGTAGCTGGACTAGAACAGCACAGTCATGACTACAACCGCTGACAGTAGCCACGTAAAACCGAGTCAATGTCTAGTAGGTTCTGTCATCTGATTTAGAAAATTTAATTAGACATTACTAATATTGCCAGAAACAAGGTGAAGCAATTTAAAAATATTACGTATAATCTGTTTCTCCTTCACTCCCTTTATCAAAGCACCATTGTGATGATTTTCCACCTCTGCTTGCAAAAGTGAAAAGATAGTTTCCATTCTTTTCTGTTTCCCATGACCAACAGCATAACCATTTCCATTTCCTTCATTATTTCATTCAATTCTGAATAAATATCCCAAAGGCCATAACTGCCCTCCGGCCCACTTTTAAATCTGCTTGGAAAAAAAATCTCCTCTCATATGTAATTTTTTTCTCCACTACAAAGTTTAAAGGAAGCACATTCCTCAGGTTATTTGTTTTAGTCAGTACAAAATTAGGGTTATCCTTTACCCCTCTCTTTTGCTCATACCCCATCGCTGATCCATCAGCAAATCTTGTCAGCTTTATTTTCAAAATTCACCAAGAATATGGTCATTTCTCTCCACTCCCACTGCTACTACCTCGGTCCAAGCCAGCCACCTCTCACCTGGATGACTCAACAGCCTCCTGCCTTGTCTCCCTGCTTCAGCCCGTGCCCCTTTCAGTCTGTTCTTGACAGAACAGCTTTTTTCCTTCTCTTCTGTCCATCTTCCCCACTGGGATAAAAGCACCATAATGCAGGGCTTCTTTTTTCTGTTTTGCTCACTGGTATATTCTCAACATCTAGAATCTCACCAAGCATACAAACATTAAAAAATATTTACTGAATGTATGTCTGACTAAACAAAATATAGCTCTAAAAGAAGGAACTTTGACAAATATTATCCAAATGCTTATTCACCTGCGTAAGTTTTGCTACATCATGTATGTTATTAATAAGTTAATACTTCTTATTAGTAAATTAATAAGTGTTATTCATTTTGAAATAATGATTTTCCTTGTAATCTTTTAGTTGCATATTTGGAAATAACTAATTTTTTAGAATTACCAAACTAGTTTTAGAAAATCAATTAAAGAATGATTTCTGGGGTGTATTATTACATTTACTTTTTCCTCTTCACTTCTTTACCTCCTCATCTTAGTTGGTGAATAGTCCCACCAAAGTGTGTACTAGGAAACAGATGGCACTGAATTTCAATTCTGAACGTGTTTCCATGTTATCTTTTAGCACCATTGGTGGAAAGGCAACTGAGGAAGAAGAAAAGCAGCCACCAAAGTGATATGTTATGACTGTGAAGACATCACTCAAAGTCATTATTAGCATGGATTATTTTTTAAAAAATAACATGGAAAATCAAAAGCTTTCCTTTAAAAGGAATGTAGGGATCTGACTTGGTATTAAAACAAAATGTGCTCTTAAAGAGAGCCCATCGTGGATTGAACTGGGGGCTCCCCCCAGGATACACAGAAGTTTTAATCCCCAGAACCTCAGGATGTGATCTTATTTGGAAATCAGATCTTTAGAGAAGTAATCAAGTTAAACTGAGGTCATGGGGCAGGGGGTTCCTAATCGAACATGACCAGTGTCCTTATATAAAGGGGAAATTTGGATACAGTCTCAGACAGGCACAGAGCAGGGACTGGACAAATGCAGCTGCAAACCGAGGACCCTTGAGCACTCACTGCAGGCCACCGCTGGAGGCAGGGAAGAGGCAAAGAAGGACTCTGCCCAGAGTCTCAGAGGGAGGACTGTGAGATAATGAAATAATTTCTCATTTTAAGGCAATAATATGTTGTACTTTATTATGGCAGCCCTAGCAAACTAATACAGAATGTAAATCATGTTTAATGGTGCCTTTTTTCAGTTTATCAAAAAAGTGAGGAGACGCCCATATCACGCCTGAGGTCACCTGCAAGTCAGTATTTAAAATGCTCCTTGCCTGCCCTTAATAACCCCATAGACCTAAGGCTGGCGGATGGAGAAAGAGCTGTTTATCGTATATTGAAAGGGAATCTCCATTTACAGAAACCATTTAAAATACCCAAAAGAATGGCGATTTCAGACTTTTTTTTTCCACCAAATATCATAAAGACTGAATCAAAGGTGCTTAAATACAAACATTTTACTCCATCTGACAAAATGAGAAAATGTGAAAATAAAAGCATTTGAAAACAGATTATAACCAATGCTAATGTTAGGATTACTTATACTATCTTTTTCTAATTAAAAATAAAACTCTGGGGGAAAGGTTTTTGGAAAACACATCTTTAAATTGTTGCCTTTGGTGGCCAAGGCGACACTGTACATTAGCTTAAGCGTCTTCCATAAAATTTAGGAATTTGCTAAGATAAATAAATTTTAAAAAGTGAAAGGACTAACATATTGCTAGCTGACAATTTTTAAAATATTTATCCTAACATAAATTATTTTGCTCAGAAATACAGACTATTCTGTTAGATCTAAAAAACATGGGGTCATTAGGTGGGAATGTCCTCAAATTCAAGTCCACCTCACCTCTGTCTTCCTCTCAGATGGGGAGCTGTCTCTCCTCTGCTTTAAACCTCCACCCTCCACCTGTGCTCTTGATTTTTTCCTCCCTACTCTGCCTCCTCAAGCACCTTGTGTCTTAAAATAACCTTCTTTTTCAGCCTACCCCTCTCTAGTAGTTTTTGATCATTCCCGTCAATAGAACACATTTAAGAGCACACTTTACTATAAACACAGCTCTTACCAGATCCTATGTTCTGCTTTAGTTAATACTCTGTGTCATAGACATGTAATAGACACTCAGGTCCTAACATCCTTACCTCTCATCTACGCATCAGTTTGCTAGAGCCAGGTTTCTGCCACGACCTAACCACTCCCAATGATGGCTAAGGGCTTGCTAATTGCCAAGTCAAATGGGTTCATCTCCACCAAGTGACTTCTCTGTCTGTCGCTGAACTTACTAGCTTTCCCCCAAAGTCTCTTGTAGTCTGTCTCTGTGAATGATCCTAATCATTTGTTCAAGTCAGAGTCTAGACATCGTGCTTGATTCCTTTTCACCCAAGAGTCCAATTAATACTCATTTCTATCAAATCCACTCCCACCCATTTTTCAATCTATCCGCTTTTCTCCATTCCCCTACCACTACATTCCACTCTCATCTGACTAATTGCAAGGTCACTCCATCTCCAATTTTATTTGATCCTGCTTTAATCAATCTGAGGTAGGAGAGGACGAGAGAGGAGGGGATGGTGTAGAGAGAGATTGAGAGAGAGGTTTAACCCAGAGTGATCATTTCTTTTTCCTGCCTAAGATTCTTTAATATCTCCCACTGCCCATCACACATGTCCACACCCTTTTAATGGCTGACCTTCGATCCATCTTCAGTTTTCTCTGTTGCCATCTCACTCCTGGAACTCACATTTTCAGGTACTCTGAGCTTCCTTCCTTTACTGCACCATGCTCTTTCTTACCTCTCAACTTTTGAAAACATCAGTTCATTCACCCACCCAACCCCAGAGCATTTCTCAGGCTCCATCTTGAAGGTGTCTTCCTCTGAAAGCCTATTCTGATGCCCTCCTTCAGGTTACCTGTGTGGTCGGCTGTGCCTGCCCTGTGCTGCCTGGCACCCGGCACGTCCCCCCTCATGGAACTGACCACACACACTTCTCTGTAATTGTTGGCTCTTCTGCTAGACTACCAGCTCCAGACGGCATGGACTATATCCGGTTTTCTTCACCACTGTATCCACAACCCTTAGCACAAAATAGGTGCTTGAAAACAAGTTGCTGCTTGACTAGCTAAATAAACAAATGCAGCATGGGTATGTAACACAATGGTGAGTGCCCAAACTTCGGAGTCCTGGCACTGAAATCTGGTTTTCCACCTACTTGCTGTGTGACCTTGACCTTATTCGTTAACGCAAAGCCTCAGGTTCATAGTCTATAAAATGGTGAAATTTAATACTTATATTTGTTGTTGTGAGGGTTAAATAAAGTAAAAGATAAAGTTGCAAAGGCACAGTAGTCAGCACGTGATAAGAGTTCAATAAACAGCAGCCCTACGATTTAGAAATGTATTTAGCAAAGAGTGACGACAGCCACAACTGAATCAGGACCACACAACTGAATCATCTGAAAAACTATTACTTGGAATCAGTATTGGGCTAATGAGAAAAAGTAATCCACCTTCTTTCACAGACGGAGCAAACAGGATAGAAAGGTGCAGGTTTCTTCCTAAAAAGGAAGAAAATTATAGGGACCATGTTTAAATATGAAGCCCCCTTCTTGAAAGGAATCATCAGATATACGAAATAAACAGAATCCACTAATTTTTGTTAATATCTTATCACATTATAGAGACAATTAGTGATTTGCAATGTTTTGCATAATGGCAAAAGCATAAAGACTTTCATCTGAAAACAGAGCAAATACTTTAAAAAAGCTGATAATTCTATCCACAAGTTTGAATAACTACAGAAAATTCTTGGAGTTTTTTTTTTTTCCTACTTTAAATAAAATTTTTGCTTTAAGAAAAGTGTTTTTTGAAAACAAATTGCTCTCTTATTTAAGCCCTATCACTTCATACTGCTGTCAGAATATTTATAAAGGATTGTTACAATAAAATGAAACGTCATCAGTGAAAGAGTTTATTGTTTTATTTAATTAGCAGTAAATAGTTCGCTTATTTGTAACTGAGTAAAGCAGCCTCAAACAAAAATGAAAATTTCCTATTAAAAACCCTCCCCAAATTCATCTCCATGAAGCATTTTTGAACATTTCCCAATGCACTCAAGATTAAATGACCTCAGAAGGAACAATATTTTTTGCTTCTCAAATTCAACATCTCAGCTCTTAAACCTGCCACAACCTACTATTACAGCTATTATTGCAGTCAATCTCCAAAGAAGATTTTGAGAAAAAGGATATAACTATTTTCTTCCAGTTTTATTGAGATATAATTGACATACACAGTTTTCTTTCTAAATAAGGAATCTTTAAAACTGTTCTTTAAGATAGAAGTTTTATTTAGTTAGTTTGCTTCAAATCTTAAAAAAGGCATTGCAGTAGAAAGACATTATCAGAGAATTTATATGAAATGGTTTATCATTCTAGTTGAAGTCCACGAAAATTCCCAAGACTGTGCAAAAGCTCTCAGACAACAGAGATCTTGCAAAATATTTACAACTTGCATTCCAGAAAAAAGTTGAAACTCTTTTTTTCTTGCCAATTTAGCACTTTTCTCCTTTCTTGTTCTTAGAGATAAAATAACTCTACCTGTTATGTAGCATAAGTAATAGGTGACTTAAGACTGATATCTGATCACCAGTAGAAAAAATATTTTTGGCATAGGTCACTTCCTTACCTTTATTGGCAGATGTCAGCAGAAAATTGTAGGAGAAACACACACACCCCCACACACACAACCAAGGAATAAAATGCACTTTAACTCTTTTAAAATGGTTTTGTTATTAGATTTTATGAAGCAATTCCAAAGCACAGAGCTATGTACCATATGAAATGCCACACAAAAAACATTTGATATGAAAGGAGAGACAAGCTCATTACTGTCATCATTCCAGGACTGAACTCCCATCCTATCTTATGGGTTTGGAAGAAATTCTCATGCACTTCAAGCCAGACCTCAGGACGAACTTGGGGCCTGTTATGGACTGAATGCTTGTGTGTCTCCCCAAATACACATGTTGAAGCCTTAAAGCCCCAGTGCAATGGTATTTGGAAGGAGGGCCTTTGGAAAGTAATTAGATGTAAATGAGGTCAGGAGGTGATGCCCTCATGGTGGGTTAGTGTCCTTGTAAGAAGAGAAAGAGAAGCCAGAGTTCTTTGTCTCTCTGCTGTGAGGACACATGCAACAAGAGGACCCTCACTGGGAACTCTATCCATCGGCACCTTGATCTTGGACTTCTCAGCCTCCAGAACTGTGAGAAATAAATGTTCTTTGTTTAAGACACATAAACTATGGTATTTTGTCACAGC
The DNA here is from genome assembly GCF_036321535.1 of Camelus dromedarius. NCBI lineage: Eukaryota > Metazoa > Chordata > Mammalia > Artiodactyla > Camelidae > Camelus > Camelus dromedarius. The sequence goes on along the minus strand of NC_087441.1, from coordinate 12,573,826 downwards.
AGCCCATGCTGACTAATCCTGGGTCTAAACTGGTTACATATTTACTGGGCAAAGTAAACAAACAAACACACAAACAATATACCAAACCAGACTCAATCTGACCCAACAAATTATAAAACACCAGGTCCTTCCAAAGCTGACATAATTATGGCTCCAACCTTGGGGCAGACTCTTTGTTTGTGATAAAACAAACCACCGGCCTTGGTTATTTCATAAGTAAGAACAAAGAGGAAAAAGTTGGCTCAAGAAGCTCTGGAGGATAAGACTTTGGGACAGGTCGTAGGTCAGGTTGCTTCTCTGTGGCTTATTTTTCTAGTGAGAAACATTTTTATTCTAAGTGTGGCTTTGGGCCTGCTCTGGGACTGAAAACTGGTGGCAGGGGAGATGTTTATGTATTGCTTTTGAAGCAGGAGCTGAGGACCAAAAATCTAAGAAGCCGTTTTCAGGAGAGACTTGATGAGACTCTGGGTATAGTATATGCTTCCATGGAGCCCAGTTGATGAAGAATGTGTGTGTGTGTTTGTTTGTGTAGGTGCTTGTTGACTGTGGCCAGGGTCTAGGGTGACAGGCACATTCCAGCGTCAGAGAATGGCGTTGGGAGCAAGCCTTCTCAGAGGCAGCAGGGAAAGTGACACAATGCACCAGCAGAGGTTGGATCAAAGTTATGAAAATGAGCTTGCTTCTGTTGCAAGTGAGGTACTGTCACTCTCAGGAGTGAGTGAGCACACTGCGATGGGGAGGAAAGTGTGTGCTTCCATTTACATCTGGGTGCACATGTACATGTGACCTCAGTGAGACTATGAAGCCAAGGATGTGCTGGTTGCGTATGTTTTTACAGAGATGGGTACAGACAGAAATCAAGATGGAAATGGGGATAAAGATTGCAATAGAGGCAGAGATGGCGTTGGGTGGAGTGCGATGGAGGAGGAGACAGGATGGGAGAGATAGAGATGGTACAGGTATGGGAGAGGATGTGATAAAGAATGAGAAAGACATAGGGCTGGAAGAGGAAACTCCAACAGGCATAAAGGTGGGCAAAGGACGGGTCAAGAGAGAGGGATGGAGGGATGAGTAGGGAATCGTGATCGGCTTCCAAGACAAATGCAGACATAAACATCAATTCTGTGGCTCTCCTAAAACTCTCCACTGCCAAAGTGGGGTAATGGGGTCAGATTTGATTTACAAAATGTTTGCCAAATATAAGTGAGTCAGAAAAGGAAAATGTTCTCCAGTGAAGCTGTAGGCTGTGCTCATGTTTAGCAAGACACTGCGATGTCAGCGTAAATAAGTTCTGGGTAACAGGTATCGGTTCACTGTTCTGCTTCAGTTTTCAGTTTTCAAGATGATTAAGAAATTTAAAAAAAAATCACAAGTACAGAGGAGAGAAAAAGAACTAAAAAAGTCTCTATCATGTTAAGGTTATAATGGAGCACCTGTGGAGGCAATCATTTTCAGGCTCTTTTGAAATGATATTATCAATGCAAAAAAATATGTACAGGAGGAAAACCAGGAGGACTTTAGATTGATGTCTGCGTTAAAATCTCAGCAGCCCCAAGGACCAGGTATACGAAGACGTGTGCTATAAAGTTAAGCACTGGGCACAGTGCCAGGAATTAATCATTATTTCTTCCCCATGTGATGTCTCTACTATTTTAACAAAATAAGAAATGATACAGACTCTTTGCCATTGCTGTTTTGTTAAGCACCTCCTCGTGGTACTCAGCACTGTGCTTAGAGCTACTAGGAGTTACAAAGAAACTCCAAGACTTAGCACATGCTTTAAAGACTTTACAATGTCATTGGGAAGATGAGGTATGAAACAATACAAAACAGTTTAACACAGGCTGAACTTCTCCACTGATGCTGCAGGTTCTGGAGAAGTGCTGCAATTTCGGATTCCACCAAACTGGAGGCAGCAGCAGAGAAGGCAGGGGGACCAAGCTGGAGGAGGGGTTCCGGGGAAACTGCTAACATTCTGGAGCATTGGCTGGGGACGGACCACTGTCATGTGGTCAGAAATGACTTCATGAATGAGAGAGGCTTGCACTACATATTAAAGATAGGACTTAGACATTTAGACATTTAGATATTTAGAGTGAGGTCTCAAAGCAGGACTAGAAAAGAATAGAAAAGGATAAACATGTGTAGAGCCTATTCCAACAACGAGGTATCACATAAATACGTAACGTAACTTGAAACAATGATAAAATGGTGGTAAAAACAGATTAGAAAATAAACTCTTGACATACAGTCTCTCCACAAAAGCCCTTTGTACACTGTGTGCTGTGGCTCACATTGTGATTATAGCTTCTTTTTCAGAATTGGAGATAAATGTTAAATTCAGTATGGAGATAAATGTATCCCAAGCATTCTGCTTTAAAAATCTCCACAAAGATATTCAACCTCATTAAAAAAATTAATATGAAAAAAATTAATTATAAACTATTTTCAGCAACCAGATTGGAAAACACTGTTAACTTGAAAGAGTATTAATAGTGTGAGGAAATGGGTATTCTCATAAGCTCTTGGTTTATATTAAACTTATAAACCTATGTACCTGTGGACTATCCACCCACTTCTAGAAATTTATCCTAAGAAGAAAAACCACACCCGTGTACAAATATACACACTCAAGGACTTGCACTGTGGTATTAACTAACCAGAAACCACCTAAATGACCACTGATTGACAACTAGCTAATTTATGATTTACAATTTATAAATAATCTTATTTATTTATAATAAGAAAATATGCGGCCATTAAAATGATTATGTGGCTCTGTATCTACTGACATGGGAAGATGTGCTGAGAGGAACAGAGGCGTACGGAATAGCATCTTCCATAACCATGTATGTGAGGTTGTGTGTGTCTCCGTGTACAGAAATGGCACCCAACATGCCTGTGACGGTTACATCAGGATTGTGGGACTTCAGGTGTTCTTTACTTTCATTACACTTTCTAAGAGACTTATCAAAATGATGTATAATTAGCATGGAACCTTTTTACAATATGAAAAAACAGTAACTCTATTTTGATTTTGGAAAAAAAGAACCTTCCCCAAATGATGGTAAGTCTGCAGTGTAAGTAGCGCCAGCTGGCCCCGGCCAAAGCCTGAGAAAAGGAGCCCCACGGGCATGCAGTTCCTTTTCACTTCACAGGGCAAATTCGGGCGCAGCCGCTGGGCCAGAGAATCCCCATCTGATCAACTGGCTTTCAGAGACAGATCATGAGGACGATAATCCCATTTTATCCTGTATCTATACACATTATTCTAGTCTTCTGTCTTGTGCTGCTCTGTAAGCTTCCCAAGGCCTGGGAGAGCATCTTACTAACTTTTTTCCTGTCTCCAAAGCCTACTGTAGACACACAGCAATCAGTCAGTTTGTACAATGGGGCTGAAATAAGTTGCCATGCTTTGGTTGCTCCCGAACTATAAAAGAGGCTTTGGGGAAGTCACTGCTCAAAATCTGCTTGTAGGATTCCGCCCTGCACACGACAGACAGTGGTCTCAGCAAAGGTCCTTGAACTGAATGCAGACAACTGTCCCAGAATCTGTGTTTATTTTTACAAATGCAATGCTTTTTGGTTGACAGATTTTTTGCATCAGCATTATGAGAGATTATTTTTATCGTAACGTAGCTATATGGGAATGAGTTTTATGTCAGTATTCATGGTTAAAGTCATTGCAATACATAGTCATGAGTCAATACACATGAATTAGGATACACAGTCACCTAACACAGCCTAATGTCAGTGTGGATCATCTCAGAATAACTGGTCTTTGTCGTGTCCTGCCACCACGCTTACTGTTCCATAAAAGCACCCTGAGAGGGGAGCCCAAACACGGTCACAGTCTCCTCAGATACAATTCTTTGCTCAGGGACGACCCCTCATTGCTTTTTCCCCTGTTCCAAATAGAAACAAACAAACAAAAATCCAGCCCAGATTCTCCTTTTGATATGACCCACACATCAGTACAGAATAAACAACTGGGTAAAATATTTCATCAAGATTTATGGAATCAACACGAAGTAACAGCCCTTAACTCTCGTTATCTGCTGATTTCTTCCCAGAAGCAATGTTAGCAAATGCCCACACGTAGGTGGCAATTAAACTAATAGAACTTCAAATGTCATTGACCAGTAATAGTGACAGTTGCCACAGTAGCATTTCCTTTATACTGTACATTTAATGATTTATTGGCTCAAGCTCAGTAAACAGAGAACTTGGGTAGTTTCCTTTACCTTGGCCAGATGAGAGTTGATCCATTTTGTAAAAGTACGTTTCTGTACTATCTCTTGCTCATCTAGAAGAAAAAAAAATCTGGTAAGATAACAAGTCATGAAGCTATATCACGAAAGAAAAAAAATTCATAGTTATACAACTTCAGAAGTGATTATTATAGTGTTTTATCTTTTAATTCATTTTATCAATTTTTGTCTTGAAAGAAGAGAAAGTAAAGCTCCAAATATATTAAGCAATTTGATTATTTCCTTTAAAATTATCAGCAAAGGCTTTAAAATTTGTCATCTGTTAGCCCTATGTTTATCTTCATTCACTTATTAAAAGTTTGCTGAATAATTAAACCTAAATAAAACTATTTTTTTAAAAAATTCACTGAGACCAATTAAATGCCAAGTTTTATGTTTCATGCAGAGGGCTGCAGTCTCCACCCTGACACATCTAAAGGTAACTGTTTAGAAGACAACATAGACAGCACACTCTTTGACATTGGTCTTGGTAATTTTTTTTTCTTTTAATTTGCATCCTCAGGCAAGGGAAGCAAAAACAAAAGTAAACAAATGGGACTTCACCAAACTAAAAGGCTTTTGCACAGTGAAGGAAACTATGAACAAAACAAAAGGACCGCAAACTGAATGGAAGAAGCCATTTGCAAAAGATGTATCTAATAAGAAGTTAATACCCGAAACATACAAAGAACTTCTATGATTCAAAACAACAACAACAACCTAATTTGAAAATGAACAGAGGATCTGAATAGACATTTTTCCAAAGAAGACATACAGATGGCCAAGAGGTACGTGAAAAGATGCTCAACATAACTAATTAACAGGGAAACAAACTGGATGAGTAGACAGTGGATTCTTCCCTCATTCAGCCCCTGATTGAGAATGCAGCCCAGCTGACACCTTGATTGCGGACTTGTGAGACCCTGAGCAGAGGACACAGGGAGCTGTACACGGACTCCTGACCCACAAAAATATGGAGATCAGTGAACACTGTTTTAAACTGCTAAGTTTGGTGATTTGTTATGAAACAAGAGAAAACTGACACATGAAGAAAAAGAGGTAGGATTCAAGAAGGCTTTAATTGGAGATTTAAAGAGATGAAGGCCAGAGAGAGGGACCACTGTAGCACCTTTCAATGAAAGGGCGAATTCTTTTCTAATTCTATCACTCTTTGTTTTAAACTAGATGTTGTGAGGATCACAGACGAACAACATATCATTTCAATTCTTCACCCTTTAAAAGGTGATGCTCAAAGAAACATAATTTCAGCTTTCTTAAAAGAGACCTTTTGGCAAAAGTCTAAATATAAACTCTAGCGATACAGATTCCCTCTCTAGAGCTGACCTCGCCTGGGCTTCAGTTCGGAACACTGGATGCCTGCTAGAATATAAACCCCATGAGGATCGTAACTTTGTTTCTAGTGCCTACAACTGTGACAAATAAGTACTGTGGAATGAATGAACGAAGAAAATAAATAAAGCATTTTAATTCGGAGAAAATTTGTATACATCCACAAAATTTAAAGGATTTCATTATTTCTAATGCACACTAAACGTGCACTTTTAACTTTCAAGTACATACCAGAAACAAACCCAAATAATAATAGGCAATATTTATGTACCAGGCACTGATCGCTCTCTCTCTCTATTTCTAGATCACATTATATTTTAAGTAATTATTATATATCATATGTAATAAATATTTATCAACTCATTTAATTCTTATAACAAATCTATAAGCAGGAACTATTATAGTGTCCATTTTACAAATAAGAAAACCAAGGCACATAGAAGTTGAGCATTTTTACCAAGGCCACCCAGTGCCAGTGCCAAGTTTTAGACTCCATGAGTCTGGCTCCTAGACCACTACGCTGCTACCCTAGGACAGCACAGAAATTACTACATTAGTCATATCAAATGTTTGTCACATCCAAATAATACATTCATAGTTAAGTCAAATTTGAATTTGACCTTAAAATCTTCAGGTTCTATAAATAAAGTTATACAGGGGCAGAATGACCTTAACTAATCAAGCCAGATATGATAGAATTCAGAACCTTATCTATAATAGATAAAATCCAATTCTAAGTCTAAAATAGACTATAGATGCAGTTAAAGTGTATGCAAATTTTAAATTCAGTTTCAGAGGCATACTATTTTATAAATATCACTAGATGTCAATATTAATTTAATATTTTAAAATATTAAAATAAATTAGCATAATGTTGGTGTATAGAGTCATACATTTGTTCATAATCTGCTGATACTGTATTACTTCTGAATTTTAAAATTGTTACATTTTTACTACTACTACCATTAGTGGAATAATACTGCTACCATATGGTTTCATCTGATGGTAAACCTCCAAGTTTTTATTTAGACATTTTTTTTTTTTGGAAAGCTCAAAATATATTTTTGTAGCATTCTTTGTAAATATCTAAATGTCAAATTCTCTACATGGTTCCTTTTATATGATGGCTGCAAAAGCAGATTTTACTGGATTTTACTTTTTGTATCTGCAGACACTGCCAGATGAATTCTAAGTATTTTCTGATTTTACTTACTGTTTTCCCAAAAGAAAAAAAAAATCCCTAAAATGCCATCATGTCAGCAAATCCTCTTTTTTGATGTAAAAATCTGAATACTTTAGTCCAGGATTTGGTATTTAAATTTGGCATCTACAGCATCAAATGTTTAAATTGTGGAAGTAATATTAAACATGCAACAAATGTCTACCACATTGCATCAAAAAAAAATCCTGCAAAATATTATGAACAATAACACTTCTTTATAAACCTGTTGACGAGGAAACTGACCCTGCTCTGAGGAACTGGCAATATGATGGAAGAGACAGATACATAAACAATAGCTCAAAGCAGTGTGTCAGCTCCTGTGATGAAGGAACATATAAAGTGTTTAGGGAACATAAACACAGAAGCAAGTGATTCTCCTACAGAGTAAAGAAACCAGCTGGAAGGCCAGAGAAGCCAAAAAAGGGAGGTGCCATTAAATTGAACATCAACAGATAAATGGACATTTGCAGGCAGAGAACTCGGCAGGAAAAAGAGGCAGTCTTTTCAGAGCATGGCATGAGATAGTAAAGTGACAGTGAAAACCTTTTATGGTTGGATTATAAAGTAGAGAGAAGTTAAGAAGGAACTGGAGGTAAGCCTGGAAAATAAGCAAGAAACAGTCTATTAAAACCTTTGAAGAACATGCCAAAAAGTTTGGTCTCCATCTTATGAACAATGGGGAGCTATCCGTGGCTTTGGACAGGACAAAGACATGATCATATTAGACCTGGGACACAGAAACATATATTCTCATGACAGGGTAGAGGTTTAATTGAAGGAAGTAGATACTGGGAGCAGGGGGGATATTGGAGAACGCACTATCAGAACACATGTTGAAGGTGATGAATTCTGTTCTAGGGCAGTGCCAACAGGGATGAGATGCATGAGATGGTTGGAAGGGAACTATCAGAAGCAGAAGCAAAAGGAAGTAGAGAGACAGGAGTTAAGGGTGCTTTCTAGATTCTGTTTTGGGCAACTGAACAACGATGCCTCTAACAAAAAAGGAAAGACAGAAGATGCAGCCGGCTCAAGAGGGAAGGTTATGAGAATTCAGGCCCATTGCAAATGCATCCATGAAACACCTGGATGAAATGGCAGCGTCAGCACAGAGGAGAGGTGGGGCTTGAGAAGCCGGATGATGAGGTGGGTGCTCCACTGATAGGAGCCTGTAACAGGCTCTGATTCAAGGCTGGGTTTTGATCTAGGTGAGTGTTACCAGGCAGATACAGTTCAAACACCCCTCCTCTCCTATAAATTGAATCTGGATTCCTTTCTAAAGGCCAGACTGTGAGGAGGGAAAAAACCCCACAAAACTAGCTATGGAAACTCTCCAGGTCCTCCACCCATGAGGCTTCCATCACTGGTTCTATTTCAAATACAGTTGGTCCTATAGCCCTCAGGAGTTGGAGGCTGCTGGGCCTTGAAAGACGTCCCTGCAGGAAGCCACTGTACGTATGTGACCCTGGATAACACTGTTATAAGAAATAGTCCCCAGATTCCAGGGCAACATCCCTCTCTAGAAATGAGTGAAAAATAAAGACAACCTGCTCTGATATTCAATTTCTATATTTCTTTGCCTTGTTTATATATTTCCTCAGTATTTTTGCCATTTCAGGATAAGATCATGACACGTGCAGAAATCAGGCACAGTGTAGCGAGGGGGATTAAATTTGACAATTGAGAAGCTGTCACACCTGACTATAGTCAACAGTTTTCTTCCTGATGCGTAAGAGAGACTTGCTGATTTTGCACAACTGCGGTTTGTCCAAAGAGACTTACACATGTACCTGGAAGCCCAGAGTGCACAGTAAAAGGTGGCCTAGGTTATTTAGAGCCTTTGCAATCGGTCATGAAAAATCTGCTGCCTAGAAACAGGTTGGTTGTATTTTCATTTCACCATATCTGATGAGTTTATCATATATAATATTTATGTTCACAGAATCACCATCACTAGCTTTTAAGTAGCATCACTAAATTTAAAAAAAATTAAAATACATGCCAATATCCTCTTAGCAGATGGTATTTTTAAAATGCTAACAGTAACCGAAATTAGCATATGTCAATATATTTAACAAATTAGTCTATAAGAATCTATTTCTAGGAGATACAGCATTTCATATGTGGGTATGCACATAAAGATGTATATTTTTATCAGTTATAAATAATCATAAAGAGCAAAATACTGAATTTCTAGGCATATCCATCCTTAATGTCATCTTTAATACAGAAATACCAAGAAGAAAGACTGTTTAAATAAATAGATACGGTTGTTCAGTATGAAATTGCCAACTCTGACAAAAACGTTGGGGTAACGTATTGATACATTCATTGCTTGCAATAGGTTATATTAACTTTTTTTTTTTTTTGGCAGATTCTCATTATACTTTTTGGATGCTTGAATGACAATAATGGCTTAAGTAAAATCTTTCAGATTTTAATTTCCTGAGAATATACATGCTAATTTAAAACAAATCAAATATTTAAAATCATATCACTACTAATTGTATCCAATAAATGTTTTTCATCATTTTTGATGCAGATAGATTCACATCAAAAAAGTCAGAAAGAAATTTAGAAATAGAAATATGTAGATTAAACTTTTTGACACAATCCAGTGATGTGGCTACAAAGGAAAAAAACAACAACAAAAGTTAAGGTGACAATGTAAGTATTATTAATTAAATAACAGCCTCAATCAGATGACCTGAATCAAATGATTTGTTTTGCGATCAGAATTATAGAATCCCAATTGTTGATCAACAGTTACTAAAATCACCACTAACTTTGCTATACATGTGTAGGGTCTAAGGTATACTGTACATTTCAACATAATGAAATAAAGATCATAGAACTTATAATTAAATTAAACATATAAATTTAAAAAGTTACAGGACCAGGTTGTGGCTGATTACAAGATATGTCCACAATTTCCTCCCATTCTGGTCAGCATGCCCGTTGCAATGTGATTTTGCTGTTCCTCCTAAGGGGATGTAGAGTCAATTTCCCCACCCCTTGAGTCTGGGTGGAGCCTTGAGACTTGCTTTGACCAATAAATGTAGCTGGAGTGACTTTATATGGCTTCTGAGGCTGAGCCTTGAGGATCCGTTTTGACTCTCTTGGAGCTCTGCCCTGAGACCACCCCACTGGGAAGCTGGTACAGCATCCCAGAGAAAGAAGGTCACTTGGAGGAGAACTGAGGCACCCCAGGTGACAGCCAGAACCAGTTGCCAGACCTGTGAGTGAGCAGACCTACCAGCCCTGCTGATCCTCCAGCTGGACGCAGCCAAATAAATGAGTCAAGGGACAGCCAGCAGAGGAAACACCTAGCCTGCCCACAGGAACATGAGAAACCACATGTATTATTGCTTTAAGCCACTAAGTTCTGGTGGCGGTTTAACAAAGGCTAATTGAAACTGGGAGTTAGTGCTGCTTTATTAGCAATCTAAAACATGTGGCCTGGGCCTTAGGAGGAAAGGACTGCGAGGAAACTGCTAGCAGGGATAAGAAGGAGTGCTACGTGGATTTTCTGCTTTGTAACTTCTGTCATCATCTGCAGTAACTTGAACTCTTGCAGCTGGCTAGGAGATCTCCCTGCAGAAAGCCAAAAGTGTCAGCTGGCTTCTTCTGGCTGCATATTGTAAACTACTGGGAGAGAGAGAGAGAGAGAGATGAACCAAAGAAGGAACTACATAGTTTGCAAGCAGAATCTAGAGGAAACACAGAAAGGCTTTGATATGGTGCACTGGAAAAAATAATGATTTGTCATTGTCAGTCTCTCCTGGAAAGAGATTTGCGAAAGAAAAAATGGCTTCAGGATAACAAGAAATCAAGAAATCAAGAATGTGACAGTAAGATCCATTGTTAAAAACTCAGAAAGATTTAAGGCAGTGCTTGGTTGACCTTCTCAACCAGACAAACCAGCTTCTAAGAATCTTAAGGGCACTGCCCACGGTAGCCTCACATGTGGTCCAAAGTTCATTTCAGACTTTGGATCTGGAGGGCACAGAATGAACTCCAAGCAGATTTTTAGGCAACCAACCAATTTGGTAAGCAAAAACACCACCAGTCTGCATTAAAGGGACAGGACAATTCAAAAAGAAGAGAATACTTTGGAACCACAACTTTATACGGCTGAGAAGAAGCTAAGAAGACAATCAGCCACAAACATGAGCCATTTCTTGTCAAAAACATCGGGGAATGTCCTTGCCCTTGGATTAAAGGAACGGGCCACATGTGCCTGGCTGGATTTCAGAACGACTTCAGACCATGACTGCCATCTCCTTTCCACTCTCCCCTTCTCTGAACAGGAGCATCTATCACAGTGGCCCTTCCCTGTCTCATTGTTGCATGATGGATGTATGGGGAGCAATGACTCCTCTTTTTACTTCCCAAGCCTAGAGATTGAGAGGACTCACATCTAAGGAACCTCATCTGTATCTGGACCAGATGCAGAGCACATGATGCTGGACTCGGAGCTTGATGGCATAATTGGAAGAGACTCTTGCTGCCATGAGAGGGGATGAGTGTATTTTGACGTGGAAAGAATAGAAATTATAGTACCAAAGAACAGATTTTAAATTATGGACACAAAATCTTCCAGTCTCAGTATGCATCCTCCTTTGCAATGTGACTTTGCCCTTCCTCCCATCAAGCGTAGAATTGATTTCCTCTCTCCTTGAATTTGATCTTGTATTTGCTTTGATCAATAATGCAGCAGAAATGACTTTATATCGTCTGATTCTAGGCCTTAAAAAGTCTTGCAGTTTCTGTTTTAGCTGTCTTGGATTCCTGTCCTAAAATCACCACACAAGGAAAGCAGTCTATCTTGGAAGGTGACAGTCCCTGGGGAGAAGAACTGGGATGCCCTATCCAATAGCCAGAACCAACTCCCAGACACTCCCAACCAACTCCTGGCCCATTGTCTCACACACGTGTCCTTAGAAAACATCCACGTTTAACTATGAACAAACTAGCCCACCCACAGATCGTGAGAAATAATGAATTATGATTGTTCTAAGCCACAAGGTTTTGCAGTGGTTTGTTACAAAGCAAAGGCTAACTAAACAAAGGCATTTACTTGTGTGACAGATACACACACACACACACACACACACACATACACACACACAGAGTTCCTTCTCCTCCTCCACACCATCTTCTATAATAGAAAGGTTCTAGCTTGCTTGACTGGGTCCACCTTCTGGGCCTTTGATGTCCTGATCAGATGAGCAATGGAGGAAAAAGCGGCAAAGAACAAGGGCATCCAAAGTTACTCTGCTCAAGCCTCAGCACAGATCAAAGGGAGGGGCAGGAAGGAGACGGGGAGAGATGGAGAGATGCGGAGCGAGTGGAGGGGTGAGACTGGGAGAAAGGGCAGTAAAGAGGGTTTGTGAAGGATGTGCCTGCATTGAGTGCTCCAATCACTGCTTCAGTTTTTTTTTTTTTTCCCAAGCAAATGTCAGTAAAGACATATTGCTCTTAAGATTTTTGGAACTGGAGTGGTATTTCTTTTGTATATAAAATCAGTGACTAGATGAAAAGAGCCCAGTTTCATTAAAGTTACATTTGCAAAATTTAGTACCATCTGACTTTAAATCGAAGGCACCCGGGATGAGAAGAATAGAATTATCTCAGTTCCTAAACTGGAATTCCTCAACCTCGACACTGCTGACCGGGCAGGGTGATTCTGTGTGTTCTGGGAGGTTTTGCATTCTTTGACTCTACCCATTAGCTGCCAGTAGCACACCTCTCTCCTTGCCCAAAAAGTTGTGACCATCAAAAATGCCTCCAGACACTGTCAAATTTCAGCTAAGGGAAAATGACCGCAGGTGAGACTCACTGACCTAAACGGTGCCCTTTGCATCTGTGTATGACAATGGGGAGGAACTGGTATGAACACCTGAAACATTTGTATATGTTTCAAGTGAATTATTATTGCCCAATAAACTCCAAAAAAGTTATTATCAAATTGGGTTATTCCCACAGTTTATATATTTATTTAGACAAAAATCCTTTACTCTGAGATATATCTATTTAAGAAGTGGCAAAATGCAGTAAGTCTAGGATATTTTCTGAAAGACTATATAGAAATTACATGATTTTCCCAAGATGAATAAAATATCCTATGATGTCTGAGATACTCTGTCATTCAAATCCGGAAAATGTGACCTTATGTGATGGGGAGTGGGTGGGAGGGGAGAGGGTGTGTATATCCTCATATTGTGTTTGGTTTATTTAACTATTCTAAACCTTTAAAAAAATTTTTAAAGAAATGTAGAAAACAAAAGACAGCTTTTTCAGCTTCAGTTGGTTATTGTTAGTTAAAAATACAGTCTGAACCATTTACTATAACATTTTAATTTTATCACTGTCAGAAAAAAAGCATATAGCATGTGCCAGTCAGCAAATTATTTTTTAAAAATTAAATATTGAGAGAATTTGAATGTATTTGTCTGGGAGGCAATTAAGTACGGCTGGTTTCCTAAGGACACAGATCAATGTGCCAGGCAGTAGCCCAGGCAATGGGTTAGCCTGTAGGGACAACGGTGGAGGAAATGCACTCTTACCACGATGGATTTAATTAGGCATGTATGGGGGGTCGGGAGAGGGATGGTAATAGATACACCAGCCTTGAACCATTAGACAGACCTCGACTGCATACATTTTTAGTAAAATCATTTGGTGAGAAAAAAAAACTGACTTAAATTGAGAAGAATCTGTTGACAATCTTTCTTTATTCCACTTAATGTTAAAATTCAGACTTTTCTTTGCAGAAATGTTAACGTCTCTGATGACAGTCCCTGACTGGGGGGGAGACATTATTTGCGGCATGCCCACCATATTACATTCCTAAAGTTCAAATAGTTCTGAATTTGAAAACAAAGCTTAGACTTCTGCATAAAGGATGGTGTGTACAATACAGAAACCCAATGACAGAGCTGTACCCTACAGAGGGGTAATAATCATGATAAAAAGAAGATAAGCAATAACTACAATGAGAGAGAAAACATAAGAGTTCATTGCGACAGTTCATACTGGTGGTTTCCTTCAATACATTATCGTTTGAAATAAAGACAATACATCTGAATAGTCGAGGCAGAACTTTGGTAGTTTTTTTCCTGTCACTTTTTCTTCCTTTATTTGTGGGTATAAACGAGGCAAAAGAAAACAATTCCATGGTGAATTAACAAAAATACCTTATATTTTCACAACGCTTGAATTTACTCTCGTTTTCATGTTCTCGTTTTCTCGCCTCCTTTGATTGACACAAATAACCTGGCCCAGCAGACAGAGGCGGTACCATTAGCCCAGATGTAAGGAAACAAGGCATGGTGGGGTTCAGAAATGTGCCAGAAATTTAGAAACTGGAATGAAGGCTAGAAAGTTAAAGAACCATGGCCAGAACTGTAGGAAATCTGACTCAATTTCTGTCCATTCACAGATTATTTGATTTATATGTTTAATTAATGTCATGACACCCATCTCTGACCAACCAGGGATGCAGTCAGACAGGATGGGTGTCGTTCCTTACAGTCCAAAAGGGAAGACAGGAGTCGAAGGACCCCTACACTTCAGTTCAAGTCCTATACATGCGGCGAGAAGCAAGCCCAGTGGCACGGGATGTGTGAGTGGCTAAAAAGACCACAGTTAAGGAGATGAAAGGCAACATGAATGAAATGAAAAATGAAAGCCAGTCCCTACAGTTTCCAAGGAATGGGAACCAATGGGAAAATGCGGTTTCTATACCTAAGATCTTTCCTAGTAAATTATATATAAAGGCAAATGATGAAGAAGTGAGGACAACTGATCTTGATGAAGTATTACTTCCACTTAGCACAGAAGCTTCAAGCCGACGCTGGATGAACTCCCGACTGCAAAAAATGGCACATCTCCTGGTTTTGCAAGAAAGCTACCACAACTTTGAAATATTTTCCTGTTGTGAGCACTTAGCAACACCAGCACAGCAGAAGGAAAGCGAGTATTGAAAAATGTCCTGAAATATCATCTTCAGACAAACAGGTTAACATTAAATTGTATCAGTGTTTCAATCAATCAAAACACAGTGTTTTATTTGGGGTAGCGGGAAAAGGAGAGAGTAGTCCATCTTAACGTTCATATATTTTATATCCAATATTTAGTCTAGGCGTTTAAAAAACATATAGTTCTCCGAAATAAAAATGACTTTTCCCCAGCTAGTGCCTTCCAAGTTTGCTTGTTTTTGGTTTTTGTTTCATTAAATTACTTAGATTACTATTCTTTGTTCTAAACAGGTTTAGGATTACAATTCCATACTTTGGAATTTTGTATTTCCAATTACTACTAATGTTTCTTGGTTTTTTTTATTTTCACTTTGAGATCTAAATTTCCTTTCCTATTATTTTTATCAATATCCAAATACAGGTACAAAAAATTGGACACAATTTCACTTATCTTCTATTTTATACTGCAGGTCCTCTTAAGAAGACGTAAATAAAGAGAGCTGCGATTTTAACGTTGAAATTCCTAAATTTGAAATGGAGATAAACGATAAAAACAAGAGCTGAAAAGAGAAAAACTGAAAAATAAGATCAAAGCACAGAGTTTGAGGAGCTGACACTGGAAATTTCCATCACAAATTCAACTCCCACATTATATTCAATTTGCCCCTCGAAAGACCTGCATTCAGTGTTCAGTCACACACACAACAGCAGATGGCGCTGTAACTTTCTGTTGCTGCAGGACTGGGGTGACATCATTGACCTTCATCATAAAGGAAGACCCCAGGATCCACCGTGCCCGTTGCAGGGGCTTCTACAAGAGACAGCAGCTGGTGAGTGTCACAGGTGGATTTCCCGGGTGTCGGCCCAAACTCACATGTTCAGGCTTATTTGTATAATATATTATTCATAAGCGTTTTGTCAATGATAAAAATAACTATCATCTATTTAGAACTGATCATGTGGCAGGCATAATGTTGCATGCAGTCATTTTATACATTGTCTAATTAAAACGCTGCAACAACCCCATGGGGAAATTATACCCCATCCTTCCCTGACTTTATGTGTAAGGCATCTGGCACTGTCAGGTTAATCAGCCTGCCTGAGGTGACACAGACACTCAGTGGCAGAGTGTGGCTTTGTCTCCCTCCAGAGCCTGAGCTGTCACTCACCTCACTCTACCTTCATGTTCAAATCGCCCACTGGGTTCTCCAGAATACTTTTATGTATATTATCTGAAATTACCAAGTGCTGATACTGTCCTCAATGCACAGATGTAACAACCAGTTTCAGAAATGTCTCAGCAAGCAGGTGCCAAAACCAAACTAAGTCCTCTGACCCCTCCTCCCCCCTGCATCTTATTAGCAACTATTTAGCCAGAGACAGAGCACATCCAAGCAGGTCATGGACGTTCCACCAGCTTCCTGAGCTAAGCTAAGGTCCTTCACAAGCTGTGAGGACCTGCCTTCAGGCCTCCAGCCTCTTCCATTCCTCTTTCTCAGCCCCCCTCATCCCTGCTTTGGTACCCTCAAAAGAGCTGGAAACACAGTCTAACCAGATGTTCATGGAAGTTGGCTCACATAGAAATCACATGCAAATGATTTCCCTTCCACATCTCTGTATTTGTATCTGCCTTGGTATTATCATTTGTCAAGGTCAGGCTGGCAGGGAAACAGATGCTGGAAGGAATTTTGTCAGCAGGAGGTGTTTTGGGGATATGCTCTCATAAACACTTTTACGGGGATGAGGGAAGCAGGATTGGGCAGAGAGAAGTGATGGTGTGAGATGCAGTTAGCTGGGGTGGTCCTTCGGAGATGTTCCAAATTGAGGCACGGGGCAAGGACCTTGAACCCACTGAGCGGGTATGGGCTGCCCCGGGGAGGGGCATAACTCAGATGAGGCAAATCCCTTGGGCTGAGGACACATGCCAGGGAGGAGCCCAGCTACGAGTCTTCAGCGGGCAACACTCTGGGTATTTGGGGGAATGAGGGCCCCAGAACTGAAGAGCGGGACCCGGGCTGCTCCCCACAGCACTGGCTACATCAGCTACACTGTCAACTTCCACGTGTCCAGAAGGGCGCCTTTCAAATCATGAGGACAATAAAGTTCGTGTTTGCTGTGTGTCATGTGAGACACACTGAGTACAGAGGGAGGCAACATTTGCTTTCAAGTCTGACACCAGAGTCAAACCCTTGACCCCCACGAGATGCTACCTCCTCCGTTTATTTCTAAATGAACACTGTTTCACACTGTGCACTTTTCTGAGGACTGACTCAGAAGTGTGGAGGCAATGAGGGCAGTGCAAAGGTGGGGAAAGGGCCACATCTCTCATGAGACAGCCAGTTACATGTTCTCCGAAGTGTCTCAGATGTCTGTTTGTCTCCCAGTTTGAATGATATCCCACTGATTCATATGCTTTCTCTATCCAACCAACCAAGCTTGGTTCTGCCTTTCTCCCCGCTGAGCCTGCCTTCCTAACGTGCCTCCTCTTCTTCTCTAACCAGACAACTCTGGCAACTGCCATCTCATCCTGCCCTCTGTCCAGCCTCCATCCTGTTCAATTTCTCCTCTCGCAGATAATGCAGTGCTCCCAGCTCTAAAACTCCATCAGCCAGGAGCCTACACAAGGAAGAAACATGGAGTTGCCAAGCAGTGACACAGGAGCAGGATCTAGGTCCAAAATGTGTTTTCTTTCACCAGCAATGTCCTAAGAAAACATTTTAATTTGAGTGGTTTTGGATGCGACTTAATATTTCCCAGTGTTCCACAGACCCATTACTCTCTGTTTTCTTAAATCAACAGCACTTCAAGTCACCCGAAGGTAAATGAGTTTGAAACAGCTGGAAAAGAAGACTTGACTTCCATGCACCGATGGGGAGTGAGGTAAGGAGGGAATCTGATGAGAAATCTTAGGAGAGGTAATAAGCAAAATCAAGACTCCCAATTTAAAAAGAAGCTACCATAATTTTTGATATGGTTATTTTAATTATATCCTTGGGGAAAGCAGAAGTTTCTGTTCATTTTCTCCACCCTACCTCCCAGTTATTTGTTTTTCATTGTTATTCGATTATAAGTAATTGAATATAGTTCCCTGTGTTATAATGAAAAAGAATTATGAAAATATATATACGTATAACTGAATCACTATGCTGTACACCAGATCCACACAACACTGTAAATCAACTATATTTCAATAAAAAAGGAAAAAAATTATTTGTTAATGATGTTAAGATATAAATAAATGAAACATATATAGTTTGATAAATGTATACAAAAATGAAGATCTTGGTGTTTTTATATATAACCAAACACCAGATTCCAAGTTTCAATCAGCTATAAAAACGCTTGGTATATTTTATATAAAACTTTGGAAATCCCCAGAGCCTATATCAAGAGCAACTTATTAACAGCATATTCCATGTAGCCAAACACCACATAAGACTTGCTACCGTATCTACGTTTGTTTCCTAGTAAGTGAAATGACTCAGTTACCTAAGTACGTTTGTTGGGGGAGGGGGTCAACACTGAGGAAACGTTGGGATTGCAGCAGCAAACTTGAGTGTATCTGGTTACCATCCTCCAGAATCTACATGTAACGGCAAGGAAGTGACATTTTGAGTCATCCTCATATTTTAGAAGAAGGACAAAAACAATAACATTGAAAATAAGATAAAAGAATTCCATTATATTTTCATAAAGATAGGAAATAAGTCAGTGTACTTTAAAAATTAGAAGTGAAAAACAATAAAACTGGAAGTAAAAAGAAAATTAAGTCATAACAGACTGACAAATTTTTGACCTGAGATTGAGGCTTCAAGAGTATTATCATCCATTAATTTGAGGAAGATAATTTAGCTCTGTCATAAATGGATGGCACTTATGTGACACTGATATCTTAACTTTGAAAAGTCGTCTCTTAAAAATACTTAAATATAAATCATCTAAGTCTCTGTCTTAAAATTTGACTTTTAGCATTCTTAGCAAATTCTCACAATTCAGGCTTCCACTCTAAATAATGGTTCTAAGGTTTCCAAAATCATGAGCATAAATCAGTAGTCTTCATTTCACTTCTATTAGTTTCAGGTTCAGATAAAACAGGAAGAAAAAAAATTAATTCAGAGTTGTTTTAAAATCTACTCTGCATAACCCCATTTTTTTGTACCAGGGATTCAGACTGGAATTATAGTAGAAGAGAGTGTGTACATGGGCTCACACACACACACAGATACACACAAAGACAACGACAACAAGAGTACCTTTTATCACACCAGGAGTCTTGAAGGTTGTTTTTATCATGTTTCACCTTTTATGGTGGCTTTTGGAAGTTGTCCTAATTCAGTCAGCATCTAAAGCAAACCCAGCTTTCACCAAGGGAACTCCCAGCTCTCCTAACAGCGCTCTCCCTAAGACCATCCCGATAGCAACACCTCTGTGAAAGCGTGTTCCTCTCTCGTCCTTTCTCCTCACCCCCTGCTTACTGACCAAATGCACCGCTCCCAAACACCAGGGCTTCCACAGAGACAGTCTTCACATCGATTTATAAAAAGTGCTTCAGATGCACTTTTGGGGGGAAAAAAATGACACCTTTTGCAGTCACTATTTAGGAATTCAGGCATTCTTATTATATTAAAATCTTAATTCATTTGAAGGGTTTTTTTAATTGAAAAAAAAATCATTCTATTTATTATAAGTTCCTGATTTTAACCTTACATATGTATGAAAAGTTTTAATTTTAGAATTTGAGAGAAAGAAATTAAATGAATCTTTGGTAGACCAATATTATGTTAGTATTTAATTTTTTACATTTATACTACACAAGATATAATCTGAGTTATTTCTAATTTGTTCTTTGAATTTGCTGGATTTTTTCCCCCAAATGTCTAATATTGTAGAACACACATTAAAAGTTCTAATTACTGTATTAGAAATACACATAGTAACAAGCTGCCAAGTGAATCAAACTATTTTAATATATATATTAAACAATGTTGGGGAGATTTTACATTATTTAAATATACAAAATATCAGTTAAAGAAAAAGCCATACAACAAACAAATAAATATAAGTGCAAGAATCCACAAAGGGTATTTTAAAGTCCCATGTAATGCTTCCTAAGACAATTTAAGACAGGTCCCCAAGCAAGAAGTGTTTACAGACGTGTGAGACCCTGCAGGCTAGAATAAAATAACTCCTGGACCTGGGATCTCAAGACAACACAGAAATCAGGTGTCGCCATACACATGCCTGTTAAACGACGCAACAAAAAGTAAGGGGATAATTTCTATTTTTCTATCCCATTTAGAGTAAGGAATGTTTACTGACATAAAATTTGTTAATCCCGAAAGTTTGTTTATAAAGACTGTTAGCTATTACCATGATGTATAGAATAGAAAAAACAAACAAACAAACAAAAAAACCCCAAAAAATCCTACTGTTCAGTAGAGGCAGAAAGGGAATATTTAATTTTCTCCAAAGTAAATTTTGGGCTCTGGGAGTGAGACAGACCTGACTTGGAATCCCAGCATCCGTGTTTACTGGGAAACCTTAAGAAGGTGACTCAGCTATTTTATACCTCAGTGACTCACATATCAAATGACGATATAAATAATAACACAAGCCCCATAGAATCACTGCGAAGATTTAATTAGGCTGCTAAACTTTATATCACTTTAACATCTCTACTTATTCAGACACTTCCTTTGATGAAAGAAAAAGAAAACAACTCTAAGGAAGGATGTATTTCTAAGCAACAGTAGAAAAGACATAAGATGAAGACGATTTATAATAGATCTACAAGTACGACATCTTCTCCTTTCAAATTTCTCATTTGAGCCTTATTTTCATTCCATAAGCATCTCCTTAGTGCTGACTAAGGGCAAGGAACCGTGGGGATGAAAAGTTACGTTACACAGAGTTTGTAGTCCTAAAGGAGCACCGAGTTTCTTCATTGACTTTAAGAAAGATTTACTGCACACAAATTACATGAGAGGCACTGACTAGGTATATAGATGATTTGGGGGTGGAGGGGGCAAAGGTGGGCAGGGAGAACAGAGGAAGAAGACATGGATCCTCAACCTAACCTTGTAAACTTAGTTTCTTTACATGCCAGAAAAGTATATTCACCTCCCAAAATACAGCTCTGTGTGTGCGTGCGGGGAGGTTGTGAGTATGTGTTTGGGGGGGGGGGCGGTGTGTAAGGGGAAGAAGCACCAGGCAAACATAGCAGCCTCGGTTTTATTTGATTGCTCTGAATGCTTGAACCTGTATTGCACGTGGCAACCCAGAGGCAAGCAACTCAGCCCATTGACCTAAGAGAGAAAGGGCACTCAGATTGCTTCAACCTATGTGTACAGCACAACATCAGCAGATGAATGGATAAAGAAGATGTGGTGTATATAAATATATGTACAAAATGGAATACTACTCAGACTTAAAAATGAAATTTTGCCGTTTGCAGTAACATGGATGGACCTAGAGGGCATTATGCTAAGTGAAATAAGTCAGAGAAAGACAAATACTGTGTAATATCACTTACATGTGAAATCTAAAAAATACAAAATAAATAGTGACTGTCCCAAAAAAGAAGCAGACTCACAGATATAGAGGACAAACAAGTGGTTACCAGTGAGGAGAAGGAAGGGGGGAGGGTCAATACAGGGGGAGGGTCAATACAGGGGGAGGGTCAAGACGGGGGGAGGGTCAATACAGGGGGAGGGGAGCAAGAGGTACCAGCCATTAGGTATGAAATAAGCTACATGGATATACTGCACAACGTGGGGAATATAATGAATATTTCATAACTATAAATGGAGTATAAACGTTAAAATTTGTGAGTCACTATATTGTATACCTGTAACTTATATAATGTTGTATAGCAACTATACTTCAATCAAAAAAGTTTGTTTTTTAGAGAGAGAAAGGGCGAACAGGAAAGAGGTGGGCAAGATGAAGACGAAGATGCAGGTTTGTTTGAGAATAACCTGTTCTCCCTGCTCCAGCTGGAGCAAGCAACCAGCATGACCTTCCCTTTTATCTTCAGTTTGCACCATCAAGGGCAATATTGTTTCTTTTCAGGAAGAAACAATACCAACATGGAGGAAAAATATCCACTGTTAAAAAAATAGCAAAAACAAAGAAGTGTGATAGGAAGGAGGCAAAAAGGGGACACAGGAAGACACAAGAGCAGGAAAATATAGATTCAGGGGCAGTTTGAGTCCAATCCACTAGTTTTCAAATTATATTAAAAGCATGGTTAAAAGAGCACTTTTGGCAGTACATCTCAGATTCACGGCATTCGAGGATATGGCTTAGTGGAATTATCACAAGATCGTGAATGCCAAATGGACATCAGGCAGGAAGAGAAACCACAGGCTCATTTTCAGCAAGGTGTCCTTACAGGACCGCTCCATGTAGAGCTTGGCCTGACTCAAATATTAATTTCACAAACAACTGCAGTTACAGGAGAGACTTCATCATTTAAGGCTCTAATCTCAGCAGTAGAAAAAACAGTCTCAGTTTTTGGGGGCACTGCAAAGCATCCTTTGGTTTCCTACAAATTATTTTATGTTATTTCTAAAATTTGTTGTTGTTGTTAATGGAAGAACTGGGGATTAAACTCAGGACCTCGTGCATGCTAAGCTAAGCATGTGCTCTACCACTGAGCTATATCCATCCCCCCTATTGTAAAGGATATCTTTCATTTATTTATTTCCAATTTATTTTAATCTAGATTTATTTATTTTTTTACCTATTTATTTTTAATGGCAGCACTGGGGAGTGAACCCAGGCTAAGCACGCACTCTACCACTATTCCCTCCCCCCTGCCCCACATATTATTTTAAACATTAACCAAATCATGCTAACTCTCCATCAATGAAAGATTTTCCTCTCTCACAATAATATAAAATTGTACATTCTTTTGTTCTCCTAACCTACACAATTCATATTTTCCTTTAATAACAAGGACCTTCATCAGTAGATTGATTCCAAGCCTATGGGGAAGTATGTGTAACAGATAATTGGGATGCTTCTATTGAATTCTTTGTCTCCATTCTTACATCTCCTTTAAACAAAGGCAACAGAGAATAAAAGATCATTTTTCTTCTGTCATGACCCCGTTAGTCTGAAACTCTCCTGCTGCCCCAATGCCAGTAGTTATTGTAACAGTTACCTTGAATATACAGCTATTTCTACAAAATCCAAGAAGTAAGTGATCTTTATTAAGTTGTCAAAAACCAGCTTCTTGCCTGCTTTCTGGGGAAAAAAGGAGGAAGTTCTAACTCCTTCACAAAGATAATGTTGGTTATAAAAAAGAAACATAATGCCGTGGGGAGCAAAGGGCTCACTCTAGCGAATATTAAAATACAATAAGAAGCTAAATTAATTAAGACAGTATAATCACAGAGAAGGAACAAACCACAGAATGGAAGGGAATACATAGTTCTGAAAGAGACTCTATTTAAACAAAAGTGAGAAAGATTAGTGATGGTTAAGGGAAAACAAGAAGGCAAATTAAAACAGAAAAAATCAATTTGCAGCCTCACTTCACCACCAAATAAATTACAAATGGATTAGGGAATTAAAGAAAAAGAGGTAACAATACAACTACCTGAAAATATGGCCAATATCTGTATTTACTGAATGAAGAAAGGTATTCTAGGCTTAAAAGTAACAGAAGAGGGATAGACTTCATTGTACAAAAATAAAAAAATGCACACCCAACAAATGATAACCATAATTAAAGGCAAAGAGTATATAGGAAAAGTATTTGCCCAAAATTTAAGAGTAAAATTTTTAAATAAAATCAGGAGAAAAACTTTAAGTTCTATGACATTGTTAAGCAAAGAAATAAACCAGCAATTCACAAAATGGCCTTTAAAATATGTGAAATAAGGTATGTGATTACTTAAATAGAAAGTGGAGATTTAAAAAATGAGATAAGCCTGAATTCGAGATCATTTTTAAACAAAAAGAGATTTTAAGCTGCAAAAATTTCCTATTTTTGAAAGCCAGTATTTTCAATTATTATAACAAAGATAAAGGAACATTAATAGATTAGCTGTTTATTTCCCATGATCTCAATATTATGATAAATCAGTGGTTCTCAAAGAGCCTCCATTAGCATCACTTGGTAACTTGTTAGAATTATAAATTCTCCAGCTTCAACCCAGACCTACAGAATCAGATCAGCAACCTATTTTAACAAGATTTCCAGGTGATCCTTATGCACAATTAGCATGGGAATCACCGCATGGATCATAAGCTGTATGAGACTCTGTGGCACAGTTATTAACCGCATGTATCTCAAATGCGGGGTCTAAGGTCCAGCTTCACCTCTTGGGCAAGTTACTCAGACTCTCCATCTTTTAGTTTCCTCATCTGTAAAATGGGCCTAATAATAACACCAACCTCATACGGTTGTTAGGAGGCTAACACAGTACCTGAAAAGCATACAAAATGGTGCTCAGCATACAGTTTAGCCCTATTGTTAAATAAAAACAAAAAGTACGTTTTTCTTTTAAAAGAGAAAAGACCATATCAAAAGTGTGTTGATTTGTTTTTTCAAAATAAATAACTTTATTGAAGTATAGTTGATTTACAATGCTGTGTTAGTTTCAGGTGTATGGCAAAGTGATTCAGTTACATATATATATATTTTCAAATTCTTTTCCATTATAGATTGTTACAAGATATCGAATATAGTTCCCTGAGCCATACAGTGAATCTTTGCTATTCATCTATTTTATATATAGTAATTTGCATCTGTTAATCCCAAACTCCTAATTTATCCATATCCCCCACTTTCCCCTTTGATAACCATAAGTTTATTTCCTATGTCTGTGAGTCTCTTTCTGTTTTGTAAATAAGTTCATTTGTATCATTTCTTTAGATTCCACACATAAGTGATAGCTTATGGTATTTGTCTTGGTCTGACTTACTTCATTTTGTGTGATAATCTCTAGGTGTATCCATGTTGCTACAAATGGCATTATTTCATTCTTTTTTCTAACCGAGTAACATTTCATTGTATATATATACCACATCTTCTTTATCCAGTCATCTTTTGATGGACATTTAGGTTGCTTCCATGTCATGGCTACCATAAATGGTGCTGCTATGAACACTGGGTACGTGTATCTTTTCAAATTAGAGTTTTCATCTTTTCTGGATATGTGCCCAGGAGCAGAATTGCTGGATTACATGGTAACTCTATTTTTAGTTTTTTAAGGAATCTCCATACTGTTCTCTATAGTGGCCACACCAGTTTACATTCCCTCCAACAGTGTAGGGTGGTACCCTTTTCTCCACAGCGTCTCCAGCATTTATCGTTTGTAGACTTTTTGTTGATGGCCATTCTGACTGGCATGAGGTGATACCTCATTGTAGTTTTGATTTACATCTCTCTAACAATTAGCGACATTGATCATCTTTTCATCTGCCTATTGGAAAAGTTTTTTTAAGAATAATAATTACACTATCAAGAATAATGTCAATTTGCATCTTTAATAGAAAAGTATGTTAGTAAGCAGTGATAGGAATGATGAGAAGAATAGGAGAGAAAGAAAAAAGAACATGTACAGGCTGCATCCAAAATATTCTCAAACACTCTGACAGTCAAGGGCCCACACATAATTCAGGGACCTTCTTGGAGATAAGCCTGGAAGTGTGACTTCTTCTGCTCAGTCTAAAACAATTTGGAAATATAAAACTCATGTCTTTGTTGGTAGAGATGTGTTCATTTGGCTTTCTATGCTAATAAAGCAGCTGTGGAAACATGGCTTGAGGCCATATTTTGATGAACTAAATAACCCTTTATTAATTTACAAGTGATTCAAACATGATCTTAACCTGTTATCAAGATGTATTCTTAGTGATTTTAGTCTGTTGATAGTCACTCTTTCAATGCACAATTTTGTTACTGAAATCATTTAAAAATAAAAAGTGCAGGCCTAGTAATTATTTCAGTGTTGTCTAGACCCTGTCTGACAACTCCACTGAATTCTTCAATTATTCAGCTGTTAGCAATAACTAAATGAATTACCATGAAGTCACAGCAAAATAAATGAAAAACAGTCTTGTATTTCCTATTTTTAACTAGTCTTGCTCAAGACTAAAACAAAGTAATAAAAAAGTTAAAGTATTACGACTTGCCCAATATTGTATAAATATTTGTCCAAAACATTAAAATACCTTTTGTTATGCTTTCAAAAATCTTTGGAATATCTGCCTATAAAACATTTTCTCTCTCACATTCCAAATGTGTGCTGTTTCTTCCCTGTGTATAATTTGCAGCTCCTTTCATATGAACAGAATAATGAGGGAGTTGCCTGTGCATGTAAGGTGAGGCAGATGAGGAAAAATCACTGAGGCCCACAAAAAAACGAAGAGGTTGTTGAAGAACAAAGTGGTCAACTTGAACCTTCTGGCAAGGTCCGGTCTTGTCACTAGGAACGGGACTCACTGAGGCCATCTTGAATTTTCAGCCTCTCCTCACAACACAAGAAATGGCTCCGGGTCCTTCTCCTTTGCCTCAAACAAACTTGGGATGGGCGGTGTGTTCTACCTGCTCCCACCTGGAAGTCAGACTTGCAGACTGTCTAATAATTGTTCCCCAAATCAGAGGCAATTGAAAGGATGGAATTAGCTTCCTCCTACAAATTCATAAAGAGCTATCTAGGAAGGTTCCGTCCCTAGTATCAAGGAAAGAAATCTTTCCTTTTTTGCACACATGACTGAAAAGGGAAAAACCGAACTCCTCCCCACAGCAGTATGGAGATTGTCAGCAGGTGAGCGGCTGCCCAGGACACCCTAATCCAGCCCTGATCCGAAGGGATCCGTGGGAGATTTCTCCTCCCCGTCCCAGGAAGGAGTGAACAAACGGGGGACTCCTCTCTTTGGTTGGAAAACTAGGAGAAGGAAAGGGTCTGGCTCAGAAATCAAATTATTTCTTTAATCTGTTTCTTAATCTGGACTTTTTTGACCCATGTAGGAATACAGAGATATTTTTTCAATTGACAATGTATCTTAGTGACCTAGTTGCGATAAATTTAACCAGCAAACTTTACTTTACAATGTGTTCAATTCTGAGGTTCCTCTCAGCCCAATATACTAATGGAACTGCTGGGGGGTTTTTTGCCTTCTGAGATTGCTTAAGAGCAGGAAACAAAGTACCCATTACTAGTCTTGCTTTTTAAATGACAGCCTTGGCAATGAACTCTAATTGAGAAATGGCACTTCAGAAAAAGAAAATCAAAAGAAAGAAAAACCCATTATGCAGCTATTTACAATAGCCAAGACATGGAAGCAACCTAAATGTTCATCAGCAGATGACTGAATAAGAAGTTGTGTAATATCTCTGCAAGGGAATACTACTCAGCCATAAAGAGAATAAAAACAATGCCATTTGCAAGCAACATGGATGGACCTGGAGATCATCATACTAAGTGAAGTAAGCCAGAAAGAGAAAGAAAGTACCAAGATATCACTTACATGTGGAATCTAAAAAAAGGACACAAATGAACCTATCTACAAAACAGAAACAAACTAACAGACATAGAAAACAAACTTATGGTTACCTGTGGGGAGAGAGAAGGTGAAGGGATAAATTGGGAGCTCACGATTTGCCGATACTAATATATATATAAAATAGATAACCAACAAGGTCCTACTGTATAGCACAGGGAACTGTATTCAATACCTTGTAATAGCCTATAATGAAAAAGAATATGAAAAGGAATATATATTTAAATATATATATTTATATATATACATAAAACTGAATCACTATGTTTTACACCAGAAATTTACAACATTGTAAACTGACTATATTTCAGTTAAAAAAAACACATTATGCAGAAACAAAAGAGATCTGAGATTCTTTTAAGAGTGGAGCATGTGTGTGTGTGTATATACATACATCTGTGTGAATCCTGCATAATCCCGGAAGTCAGTGCTACGCACCTAAAGCTCTTCAGAGGCATTTCATAAGAGCTTCAGAATGAAAGGAGACTATATATTTAATTTTTATATGTATGTATCTTTTTACCCTAACAAAAGAAGGAAGGGAGCATGAACGTGCTTTCTTATGAAAAACAGTATGATTTAACTTGTTTGCAAAATTTGCAACTGTAATGTGCCCCCAAGGAGGGAAGAAGGGACAGTTCTTAGAAACACAACTGTCTAATTATATCTGTATTTGTATTGGACCAATTGCAATGACAGAGGGGCATTTTCTCTCATAGACGGAATATCAGCATTTTATTTTCTCAAATAATTTAAAAAGGAAAACGTGACATGTGACTCAATTTACTTTTTTTCTCTTTTGTACATATATATATTGTTTATTGAGGTATAGTCAGTTTACAATGTTGTGTCAGTTTCTGGTGGACAGCATGATGTTTCAGTCATACATGCACATACATATATTCATTTTCATGTTCTTTTTCATAAATTGTTTTCTGCTTACTTGCTATGTGCAACTAGTTATTTTTCATAATTTTTTTAGAAAATTTAATGCTAGTTTGTGAATCATCCAAATTTTCACAATGCCCTTGTAAAGGAGATGATCATACTTGTAAGACAAGGACAGAACTCTTTTCAGCAACTTCCTGAATGAGGCAGAGGGGTGGGGGAAGACATCTTCAAAATCACAGTCTTGGACTGGCTTTTTGCCTTAAGTATCTGAGAAGGCAAGTAGAAATCAGTATTTTTTTAAAAATAAAATGTCTACATCCTTAATGACATTTTTAAGGTGTCTGAGTGGTATTTCTATTGTCATTACAATACTTAGCATTTTACTGTAACAGGTATGCCAATCAAGGTAATTTTTATTACACCCAACATAAACTGAAATTTCTACAAACTGAAGTGTGTTTATGTTTTTGCCAGTTTTGTCAATTGACAATCCATTCTTCTCCCTTTCCTGGTTAAAGGTGAGGTCCATTAATTATATGTATCCAAAATGCACAATATTGTATTTAGCTGTCATAGCAATTCTGTTCAGTCACAGATGACTTGTTTCTTGTAAAACTGCTCATTTCATATGCCTTACAGGAGAAATTATTCAGAGAAGAAGGGCTACAAAGCAAACAAACAGAGTAAGGGGACTCATAGAGTAGAAGAACTCCAGAATTAGAGCTCTGTATATGGGTTAGCTTGAGTCTGCGACCTGTCCAATGTCACAAAACCAGTTAGCCACAGAGAGTCAGAAATGATGCTCATCACTGCCCGATGCCCCCGAAGCTCTTTCCTCCACAGTTGGAAAGCTGAGCTGCAGAAAAGGTCCTTCCCTCGGGGTGACTCACTTTCTGCCAGAGGTTGAAGAGGCCACTTCAAAGGTAAGAGAGCAGAGGTAAAGAGAATCAAGTAACATAATGCCAAAAACCACAAAATAAAACTGATTCTGTCACCAGAGAGCAGGTTCTTGTCTCATCTCACAAAGAATTCTGAGATAAGACTCAGAGGTCAAGAAAGTAAAGGAAGGATTTATTAAGTGATAATTTGCTCTCAAGGGGAGCGCTGGCATACACAGGTGAGTAGTCGCCTGAGTTTCTTTGGCAAGTGGTTATACGGGGTGTAAAAATGAACGGGCAGAGTATTCATTGGGGAGGAAGGAGTTGGGATCCTTTTTCCTGATTTTTATCTCAGCTCCACCTTCCAGAGGGGAGGAGGGATTTTTGTCCTTATTTAGTCTTGATGGGAAGTGTCATGGTGCTGGTGCATGATGGGTACTTCTTATCCGCAAGGCTAACTTTATTGTAATGAATGTATAGTGAGGCTCCAGGTCTACTGGAAGTCAAATCTTGTGCCATCTTGGGCCTCGCTGGTTCTAATCAGTTTATGTCCTAAGCTCAAAGGCTGTGCCATTTTTTTAATGGTTGTGCCCTGCCCCCCATTCCCTCCTGTCTCCCTCCTGTCTCATTTCCACGCATTTTGCCCATTGGTGTTTTGTGTTAAATGGGTGATATGTGTTGCTGTGTCTTTCTGGTCATTTGGCTCCCTAGGGTAGTTAGGGAAAGCACACCAGCACAAAACGTATCTCAGCCACAAATTCTGAAGCAGGGAGTTGTCTTTGGTCTAATAAATATTTCAGGAATGCCAACAGCTGCTGGGAAGGGTAGGTCTATTTGTCATTCACACCTCACTGTCAATTGCTCTAATGAGACAACACCTTGCTCGGTAGCCTCTGGCAATGAGAAATAAAGGTGGAGAAAGAGGGAAGAATACTCTTGTAAGGGTGAGGCTCTTAGAGATTCCTAATCTAGAGAAAGGATCACCATTCTTCTCCCCAGAAATAGCCCCAAACTATCATTCTCCAATTTTCAATATGGGAATAAATGTACAAGAAGCTTTTCGAAAACTCATCCTTGAGAAATGTTGAGCATGTAACCTTGGGACTTCCATAAATAACTTCTCTGTATGAATTTCCTGAGGGTTTCCCTATACAAGTCCACTACCCCAGTACGCTAACATGTATGTTTGAGAATCAGGTCAATCATTATTTAAAAATCTGATTAAGATGATCAAACTAATCATGAAAAACAGTACTTAGCAATCCTAAAATAACATTTATCCCAGAAGACTAACTTCTATGACTAAGAAACAGAATGGGTTCATTTACAAGCACAGCAGACTATTGTTGAAACTCTGTTTCACCTGTTGGAATCACAGAATATATTTTTTAATTCTTTCAAAATTTAAAATTTAAATTAAAAAAAAAAAGGCAAAAACATTAGTGATGTTCAACCAAGCTCTGAGTCATCCAGTCACAGCTTCTTAATAACAAATGACATGAAGACCCAGGCAGGCAAGAGTCTCCTGAGTCCAGCCTGTGAAAGTGGATACAGATACCAGTTTACAATTACAACTGGAAAGAATGAAGGAGATGGATAAAGTCTACTATGTTGACATACATACATTTATCATATTTATATATATGCACTTATATGTTTGCAGGTGACATGAGGACAGCATCTAAGAAATGTGCCTACACCTTAGTCTAGCAAAGGTGTCCTCAAGTTCCGTCCTTCACAGTCACCCTCTCTTTGCCTTTGTACCTGTTTCACCCTGGCTGCTAGTTGCTGGGGTGCCCTTCTCTTCCCCTCACTCTCTCTCCCTTCCTTCATCACTCTCTTCCCATCTTGGTTAGTTGATTTAGCTTGAACAGTCTGGCAATCGGTCCAAAGCCCCTCTCATTAATTGGGCTAAATGAAGCTTCGAGCAAAAGAGGAGATGAATATAATGGGTGAAGAGTACACACTGTAGTTGTTTTGCAACCAGAGTCGTTTCTACTGTGGATATGCTGGATATTCACCTGAAGGATATGCTCTTTACTGTGTTCATGAGCAACTAGCTGAAGTATTTGAGGTAATCAAAGTGCCTTGCCCCAGTGCAGAAGCCAGCTTCCGGTTTTGTCAGGAACACGAATGATTTCAGATCCGCAGGGGGATGCTGGTCAGCACACTACCCTGGATCCACCCGTCTAGCCCCTGTAGAAGAGGGCTTTTTGCACTTCAGTTCATTCTCAGTTGTTTGTTTGTTCTGTTTCTTCATTTCCATGGTTTCAGGCTCTTTTAAGCCACCATGGAAGTGCTTTACAAGAATAACTCTTGGGTCCTGCTCGTCTCAGAAAAAGAGATATGAGTGAATGTATCAAAACATTAAATGTAAGGGCTCCTACCTCTGAGACAGGAAGCAGGAGTCCCTGAAAAACACCTGGTGGCATATTTAGTTGCTGAGGCTGACTTTGGCCCCATTTACAGGATGGTTGTCTTCAGCCTGGGGATGTAATAAATGTCCTGAAGGACCATTGCAAGAGGACCCACTTGATAAAACTTTTCCTAATATAATACTATCTCGAGCAGAACAATTTTAAAAGAAGGTTTTTTATGTTCCTAGATGACTACCCTTTCTTTACATTTGTATCTTTCAAAAAGTGGTTCATGGGTCAACGGCATTCAAAGGCGGTGCTTGCTGGAGCCTCCCGGGTTCTGCAGACCCCCCAAGCGTGAGTCTCTCAGACAAGACTCAGACACACTCCTCATGTGACTCTTACCCAAATGAAGTTTAAAAACCAATGCTTAAAATATTTGTATGTGGAATCTAAAAAAAAAAAAAAAAAAAAAGGAGGGGGAGAGAGTGTAGCTCAGTGGTAGAGCACATGCCTAGCATGCACAAGGTCCTGGGTTCAATCCCCAGCACCTCCATTAAAATAAATAAATAAACCAAATTACCTCCCCCCCCAAAAAAAAACCAAACAATTCCCAACAAACAAAAATAGAATCTGGGTGATAAAATAAAGTCTAAAAAATTTAAAAAAAAAAGATAAACGAACTTATTTACAAAACAGAAACAGACTCACAGACATAGAAAACAAACCTATGATTACCAGTTGGGGAAGGAGGTGAGAAGGGATAAATTGGGAGTTTGAGATTTGGAGATACTAACCACTATATATATAATAGATAAACAACAAGTTCATATTGTACAGCACAATGAACTACATTCGATATCTTGTAGTAACTTATGGTGAAAAAGGATATGAAAGCGAATATGAGTATGTTCATATATGACTGAAGCATTATGCTGTACACCAGAAATTAACACAACATTGTAAATTGACTAGACTTCGGTAAAAAAAAATATATATATATATATACAGAAAAAATTGTATGATAATGTAATTATGTTAATTGTTGATAAGGGTCATGAGAACAGTGATACTGTATCTCAATATAGTTCAATCATCATCTAAGATGTCTTTATATTTTTAGGGTATGATGTCATGGGAATAAACATGATATCTGGAGTCAGAACCTAAGTTTCCCACCACTTACTAGCTGTGTGACCTTGAGCAAGTTTCTTAACCTATCTGAGCATCAGTTTCCTTAGCTCTAGGATGGGGAAAGTAATAACAGCTACCCTACAGGGTTGTTGGGGAGTTAAATGGGCAACACATGTAAAACATACAGCACAGTGCGTGGAACGTAATAGGCACTTAATCTAT
The DNA here is from genome assembly GCF_036321535.1 of Camelus dromedarius. Taxonomy (NCBI): domain Eukaryota; kingdom Metazoa; phylum Chordata; class Mammalia; order Artiodactyla; family Camelidae; genus Camelus; species Camelus dromedarius. The sequence goes on along the minus strand of NC_087441.1, from coordinate 12,541,024 downwards.
GGTAAATTATATTATTATTACTACGCTCCATCTGAGCAACTCGATGTGCATATAATCTATTTAAAAATACTCCGTTTAAACAAAGTTCCCTGCAGCATTATCAGTAATGTTCCGGTAAACGACTCTTGCATAACCTGCCAAATAAGAACAAAGTGGACCTTGACTGATCGGCAAACATGCCTGTGCATGTCTTTCTGGTAGCCACTCAGTCAGCTACTAAATTGTTCCTGCTGTGGTTTCTTGTTCTTTCTTTCTTTTTATTTAGTACATACCAGCCTTTCTTTACTAATGTTAAATCTAATCCGCACTAGCTATTTGCTGCCTGCAGTTTGGGGTATGTAGTCACGTTCTATAGCTTTAGGTATATCCAAAATAAATAAAAATTGTTATGCACAAGAGGATTGGCAAGTGGTCCAGAGCAGGCAAAATGTTAGCGTGCCCAAGCTCACCAGCACAGACTCGGAATAACTGATCAGCAGGCATACGTGGCAGAAATACTACCACATACTCTAGACTTGACTTCTGAGTTCTGCTGTGCACACCCGACAACCCTCTCCTATGCTTATATGATGTTATGTTTTGGTTTCTTTCAATCAGTTTCCAAGAGTACACTGTACTCAAGGTTCTAGATGCCTGATCCTTTGCAATTCGGTGTGTTCATGTCTCTAAAACTAGTCATTTCTCCATCAAAACAACTTCTAAGGTATACATTCCTAATTTGTCAGAGTAAGTAACTAAAGAATCATTACAATGAAACACAGACCAAAGAGCTTTCAAAATCTTGATGAGATACTTTGGGTCACAACAAGTATGAAAATAGCCAGATTCTTGATCTTTCTGTTGAAATTTGCCAGAGGAAGTATGGAAATTAACACTGTCCCAGATCTGACTGTCAAAAATTAGTGGAAAAATCCAGCGTTGTCTCTGGGTTTCCCCAAATCTAATTCCTACTTAGTCGAATTATATTACAAAGGAGTAAATAACCCTCAAAGCAAGCAGAGGAAAGGGAGAAACAATTTGACTTGGTAACTGAGCATTAACAAAAGCTCCATGGAAAACAGATTGTGAGCAAAACCAGTATGTTTTACACTGATCATTTTTATACAAGAAGGGCTTTTAAAAAAAAAAAATTGAAGAACACATAAAATGCCAGCTTTCAATTGTTAAGCAATCATAATTTTTTCATACATTAAAAAGCTACTACCCCACAAGGAGGTAAAGACTACTTTCCTCCCCTCGGCATTGACAGGGCTTTCGGGACTGCTGTGACAAGTAGGATGTGTCAAGAGTGGTGCCATGTGACTTCTGAATCTGGGTCCTAGAGGGAAAAAGGCTTCCCCTGGCTTCCTTGGGCCACCTGCCCTTGGAACCCGGCCCCTACATTTAGACGATGACCTGGCCACGTGGAGGATCCTCCGGCAGGTGCTCCAGCTAACATCTCAGCCCAGAGCCAATCAGCTGCCAGATGTGGTGAGAGAGCTCTGAGGTGGTTCCAGTCTCTAGGGTCCAAGTCTTCTGGCTGAGGACCAAGATACTGTAGAGCAGAGATCAGCCATCTCCTCATCCCCCAGGCCTGTCCAAATTCCCAAGCCACAAGATGCTTGAGCATGTTTTCTGCTACGAAGTTTCATAGCTTCTTACAGAGCCCAGGATAACCAGAACGCACGTATACGCAGACTTAAGCATGTGCTCAAAGGCTATTTGGCACTTAAGGCGGAGCATCCATCAATGCCTATAGTGTCACCTTTCTCTTGGCTTTTTTAACAATCTGTCAATTTCCCCAGTTTCTTATCACTTGGCAAACTTAACTAAAATCTCCCTTGCAGACCCTGTAACAATGAAAATATTTGAAAAGTTGTCCCAGGAGGCCTTGGGAGCCACTGATGTGTGAATCCACGGATGCAAAGAACTGCTTCCCTGAGAGGGTCCCCCACATGGTGCTGGCCACCAACTGAATTCCTGGCCAATTCAGGCTAAATGACCTATAGCCGGTGGGCTGGCACTTTCATGTGCACAGGACTGAGATGACGTCCTGCTGGGCCAGGGCCAGACGGGGAAGGGCCTGAGAAGGCTCCTCCAGGGGCCACCACGTGCCACCAGTGCCTCCAACAGACTGCACACCTGGTCAGTCCCCCAAGACAGAGGCCAGATCGATGCAAGCATCTCTGAGCCTGCCAAGAATGACGCCACTCCACAAATATTTCCTGAGCATCCACTGCATCCTAAGAGGGTCCAGCAGCAGCTTCAGGTTAGGAAATGACCGTGTGAACACATGGTTACTGTGTGGTGAGTCCTACGGCTGAGCTGAGCCACTCTCCCGGCCCCAGTTCTCAACCTCAGTCACCTTGGATGGCTTTCATCCTTCTCTCCTCAGGCCCTCCCATTTCAGTTTTAGTTCAAACACCTCGTGACTCTCCCTTGATGTTTCCTGAAGCACTGCATACCCACCGGCCTCTGAATTGTTCGGGACCCTTGTTGATATCGAGACCCCAAACCCCTCCAGACTCGCTGAATGAGAACCACCGCTGGCGGGACCTGGCCCCGCGTTTCTGTCAATGCTCCCAGCCGATTCTCTCCTGCCTGTTCTGGGCTCCCCGGCTCCAGTCTCTCTGTCTGCTTCACACGACTCACTCACACTAGGTTAATCTTTCAGAGCATAACTCTGATAACGTCATTCCCCTGACACCTTAAAATGGGTTACCGCTGCCCAGCAGCGTTCTCACTCCACATCCCAGAACACAAAACCTTTTCCAATCTGGCCTCAACCTACTTTCCAGTCATGTCACCAGTAACCCACAAAGAGCTGGTTGTACTGCACCACGGTTTCCTTCTGCCACACTGTACCCCCTCCACGCTTCCTAAACACAGCCTGGGCTCGTCTTTCAGGCTGCCTCTCACTCCATCACTTTCAAGTGGACTCTGCCATCTTGAACATCTTCAGCTGCGCTGCAGCATCTGGTGAAAATTCTCCTTCTCCTCAGCTCCTAGTTCAGAGGCAAGCTCTCCCATGACATCATCATTCTTGGAAGTTCTCTTCCCTTCCTCTCAAAATCTGTAGAAGCTTGTCTTAAACGCTCTCGTAGTAGTTCTCACATCTTTCCTTGGGGTAATAACATCAACATTTACCTATTCCTCCACACAGCTAGCCCCACCCCATCAATGTGCTTAAAGATCTTTGTGTTTGTGTGTGTGTGTGCAGACACATATACACATGGTGTTACATTTAAAGATGAAATTTATCATTTATAACGGTCCTGAATAACAGCAAATACGAAGTTATCTCAGCAGGAAACTGAGAAGGAAATCATGTTCCAGCACCTTGTGGTAATTTATGCTATTAACAGTGTCAAAGGGCTTTTGAAATGTAAATGGCTATCTAAGAATACAGCAAATAATACAGCACAAAATATAATTTAAAGATGCAATCAGTTGAATAAGAAACTGGTTTTCATGTATTAATTTCTAGAAGATTGTATTTCTTTTCTTGACAAATGATATCATTTATATAATTATTAATAGCCCCAAACACAAAGGTTACACTTTCTTTTTAGCACAATTGTGTTTACTTGTTCTACTGTGTTACTTGTAGAGTTCCTTGAACTTCAAACACTATTGATACTGTGGCCTTTTCGACATTTGCTGATAGTCATCATTCTGCAATGAGAATTTACTTCATTGTTTCTAAATACTTCGAGGAAGGTTGGAATTATTCAAAATTCAATATTTTAAATTGTTTTGTTATCAGATTATCATATCTAGCACTTGTTTCACTGCAAATATGGACAAAATCATGGTGTGCTATTAGGATTAAATTAGTACTTTTATTAGCATAGAGGGCTTTGGAAGCGTTGGCAATCTTAGACATTTTGCGATTATTTTATTGGTAACAATAAATAAACCGCTATCTCGTAATATATTTACCAAATTAGAAGTTATTTTGCACCAAAATGGAATGCATTAAAATATGAATTATCTGTACTTGGATTCTAAAGAGTGACCTTCATTAAAAAGCCAGCAGAAGCCAAGACTTCTAGTACATCTGGGCCTCACGGTCACATCCGAAAATCAAGGAAGCCTACAGAGGAGGGGCTGCAGGACCATGACAACCTCCTCCGCACACCCCCAGCCTGTAGTTGTAGACTTTGTAGCAACATCACCACCATTACTGGTTGAGTGGCCTTGAGCAAGTTACCTCACCGTTGTATGTCTCCATTTCCTTATTTCTAAAATGAAGATAATAATAGTGTCCACCAGCCACGTAAGGTTGTTGTGAGGACTGTGTAGAATAATAAGAAATCTATAAATGTTATCTAATTTATTATAGCAATCCCAGCATGTAGTCTTAACATCTTTACCAGAAAAATTGGGGAAACAGGGAACTCCCTACCTCCCGAGGCTGGGAAACAGGCCATGTCTGTTTTTACAGGTTCCAGGGGTTGTCCTCCCTCAAATCTCAGCTGTCCGCCTCCAACCCCACGGAAGTGTCCAGTGACACAGGAGAGCCCTGCAGTCTATAGTCTGTGGTTCGTGCTCTTCTTACAGGAGACAGTGGTTGCTGAAATCTGCAGGTCTCTTGGAGGAGAGCACTCTGTCTTATTTATCAGCTGTTCCTCTGCATGACTGAATTTATTAGATCCTTTTCTGAGAGCAGATGTGGATGGATTAGACCATGTTCATGAGCCCAGGGGCAGACAGGAATGAAGCAGGGATGGATTGGAGGTCAGGAGTCATCAAAAACATATTTCCACTACTCAAAATTGCCTCAAAAATAGACAAAGCCACACAATGAAGAAGAAAAACAGGAAATACACTCCATGGGAGGGGAAAAAAGCAATGATAAAAAAAATACATAATGTCTTATCTTTCTCAGTAATTAGATTCTAAAGCAATGTAAAACCCAGGAATTTTCCAGCTGAGCACCTGATAACTTATTAGGATGAACCACACGAAACTGCCAATTTTGTAGGTCTAATAAGGCAGATAAGGCAGTTTCATAGGTTGACACACTTAGCTTGTGCTAGCCACCTCATATGAAATCACATCTCTTTAAGCCTAGAATCATCTTCAGAGAGGTGTGATGCCTGCCCTGAGAGGTAAGTGGATGCTGAGATGGACCGAGGGAAGTACAATCTCTGGACTCCCATCTTCTTCTTCCCAAACTCACTCCAGAGCCAGGGGAAGGGCAGGCAGAATCACCAGTACTGTCTGGATCAGTGCCCATTCTCTTTCTTCCAACAATTTCAGGCTCGATGGATGCAGCTGAATTTACTTAAGTGTCTATGTAAGGCAATAGCTAACATTCATTGAACCCACTGATTTGTGTTCTGGGCACTTGAGATGGTTAAACATTTAATCCTCACAACAAATCAAGAAACTTATCCTTCTCATAATACCCGTATTTTACATGACAAACAAAGGTAGAGAGGGGTTCAGTAACTGGTCCAAGGTTGCACACTTAAGTAGCAGAGGAGAGAGTCACATTCCAGTGGGATGGCCACAGAGCCTGCATTTATAACCAGGACCCTGTGCCATCCCCCTAATACTGGGGAGACAGGGAGGGCAGGAGGAACAGTACGCAAGCGTGGCTTGTACACCTGGAGGAAATACAGAACTTCTGAGACAAAATAACAAAGGTGTATTATAAAGACTCATGCTACTTATCTCATCTTCCTGTTAAGCTTCTCCCACCTACTCTAAAACCCGGTCTTCAAAGACTGATACAAAGTGTCCATCTAAGTAAGCTGCTTATTTTCTATTCAGTTGCTTCGTATTAAGTTAAAACCTTTCCCCAGGGCTGGAGTGGGATATCTAGTCATGCATTTTTATCAACCAGTGGGGTACCATTTATCATTCTTTTCCTTCTAGTTCCTCCTGGGGTGTAAACCAAAATGCAATAGCGCTAGATAAGAATTGATAAAGCCTCTTTAAAAAATAAATAAATAAACACATGTTAGTACGGATGTATGCCTCTGACTGTATTAGCCCTATGACGCAAAACTGATTATTGTCTCAAACATGGAGTTAGTATTACTGATGGTGTGTGTCCAAGGATAAGACTTGGAGACGGTAACACAACAGTCACACTTTAAGTAAATGTTGTGGAATAAGCGTAGGTTTGGAATAGAAAGTTATTTGAAGTAGATAAAAAGAAGTAGTTTTTACTTAGTCCATCACAAGCAAAGACTCAGTTTCTTCCTTGGTACCAACCTAGGGGTCAAAAATTCATATAAAAATAACTGTGTTCTAGTTCCACTGGAATGAAAAATGAAACTCACACACTAAATAATTCCTACAGTACATCTCGTAAGTTCAAAAGTTTGGAAAGACCTCTGCATAGGAGCTGTGTGAGCAGGAACCAAGAGCAGCTTGGCTGTAAGCACTGCCCAGAGACATAGTCAGGGGCTTATCTGTAGAACAGTCCAGGAAACACGGAAGGGTAATTTCAAGATGATAGAATTTAACCACCTCAAACAACATACCACATACATTCGCAGAAAAATCGCAGCACAAAAAAGCATATGCCAATAAATGCATTTCTGACAATAACGCACTAAAGTAGGCCAGCAGCCGAGCCAGGAAAAGCAGTATGAATATGACACAAAGACGAGATGTTAGAATTCCACTGGGTCTCAAAGTTAAAATCAGTATTTTTAGAAAAAATTAGAAATTTAGAGCAATGAGGGGGAAAAAATGAATGATAAGAGGAAAACTAAACTAAGAAAATGTGCTTGACGTAGGCTGTTTAAATGTCCAGTTAGAGTAAAAATCAGCCTGAAACAAACAAAAAAGACTCCCAGGCAGTCAGGAAAAATGTAGCTGCCTTTTGTGCAGTTTTTCCACGAGAAAACAGAGATTGATCAAAGGTACCCGGGAGCACCGACATAACAAAGTGCTGACCTGATCACTTTCTTAGTGGAAAGTATAAATCTAAAATCCTTCAGCTAGTTGCCAGCAACGCGCTAGATTCCACCACTAGAGGACAAGGCAGGTCCATGTGCTTTAAACTTTTTTGCAGCACGTAATAGAGTGTTATGCCTGTTTTAAACAACAACAACAGTAGTAATAATAAAATTGTATAGTGGCCACTGAATGTGTAATTTACATACAGAAGTATAATTTAAATAAAAACACTCTAAAAGTGTCATGCAAAAAAAAAATGCACGTGCATTGAACAATATAGAGAGAAAATTATAAAGACAATTACCTGCACAATCTTACCCAGAGACTATAAAGCAACTTTCTTCCAAAAGCTCTTCCTGTGAGAATCCGTGTGATGCACTTCTATGCTCATGTGTTACTGCCTAAGGGTTATGAACATAATCTCTGAAGCCACACTGACTGTTTTCAAATCCTGGGTCTGTCTGGCATTTACTGACTTTCAGAACTTTGGCAAAGCATTAAACACCATGCCTCAGTATCATCACTGGCTAAACTGGGGACATACCAATATAAGCTTTCTCTGGTGTTGTTTTAGGGTTGCTGTGAGGTTTAAATAAGTAACCCACATAAAGCACTTACGACAGCGCCTGGCACAAAGTTTCAATAAATATGGTGAAAGAGAGAAGGAAAGGGAGACCACAGACAGAATCAGTTTATACTTTATCTAACTTTTTTTACTTAATTAATTTTGATGCCAATAAATATTAATAGTTTCCTGGTTATCCTTACATTCTTTTTTTATAATTAAAAATTTTTTCTTTGTCCATTTTATTTTATTTATTATTATTATTTTTGGTGGGGGGAGGTAGCTGGTTTATCCATTTATTTTTTTTTAATGGAGGTACTAGGGATTGAACCCAGGATCTCATGCATGCTAGGCATGCATTCTACCAGGCTATAAACCCCCTTACATTCTTAATATCACATTTAATATAACAAGTTAATGTTTAGTACATATTAACATAGTAGAACTGAACTGCAATGGTTCTGCAGTGAAGGATGACTCGGATCATTCATTATACTGACTGTTGAGCCATCCTTGTTTCCTGAAATTCAGGGTCTTAGCAATAGTTAGGCTCATTTAGAATTTAAACTTTGTGCAGTCATAATTCAGGTAAGTTTTAATTTTAAGCTCACCCAACTTTGTTATTTTTTTGTGTGACATAAAGAGTTTTGAAGAAAATTGAAAAAAGTATTTATATATAGTCACACATACGCAGAGACTACTTGTGTGGTGACAGTGTACCTATGCTTCTGCACCTTCACATTTCATATTACAGATCTTCTCCACATGTTAAATAGATGCATAATATTTCATTGTATGGATGCAGTTTACTATTAGGAGCTCCCTATAGGGAAAGATAGTATGTTTCTCAGTTTAAAAATATACACATACATAGCCCCCAAATGTTGCAATCAACAGTTCTGTGATCTAGTATGGCTTACAAGTGCATGTTGATCCAGGAGATAAAATCCTGGAAGCAAAATGGCTGACTGGACGTTTACACGCATCTTTACTTGGAGGAATGTTGTAGATGCAGATGTTTTCTTATGTCCTTTCGTCCATTTTTTACTGGTTGATTTTCTTATACTGATTTATAAAGACCTTTGTGAGTACAGAATTACATAACTTCTATCATATGTCTGGCATATTTCCCATATTTTTCATTTGCTTCTTGTTTAGTTACACATTTTGTTAGCTAATACTACACAGTCAAATGAACAAATCAATCCCTTTTTGGTTCTGAGTTTTTGACAAGATAAAAAGGACTTCCCCAGGACTAGATGATAAAAAAGAAAAATTAAAACCGCTATAATATCTTTTAATTACATGCTTTCATGTTTTAAAATTTGCATGAGCCCACATAACGTTGCCGATAATCAAGTGGCATTAGTTTATAAAATGTCAATTTCAAACAAATGTATTTAAATCCTTTGGTCCACTTGAAACTGTGTGTGTGAGTGTGTGTGCTTGTGCATGTGTGAGGCGTGAAGACACGAGGTAATAAGTCAGCTGGTTCTCTCCCTGTTCCCCATGGTCATCCAAAGGTCTCCAAATGACTTAATGAATATCCATCTGTTTCATATGTGGGCCTGTTTTGGACTATATATTCTGCTCCAGGATGTATCTGCTTATATGACTGTGGTTGTTAAATATATTCCAATGTCTCATAGAACAAGTTTTCCCTCACAACTCTTCTTTCTCAGATTTTTTTTCCTGGACATTACATAATGTATGTATTTTAATGAATATAATCATTTTGACTAAATTCAAATTAAGAAGAACTACCTTCCTAAAGAGTGCAATTTTAGGTTAATTTTAAAAGATCTGACAAACTTACAGTTGCGTTTTCCTGTCCAAGAAAAGGTACGTTGTTTAATTTAGTCAAATTCTCTTTTACACATTCCTCAAAAGGGTGTTCAAATTTTTCTTCATGTAACTCTTCTACATTTAAAATTTACCACCTTATGGAATTCTGTTACTGTTTTTGACAGTTTTCAATTGCTTGTGTGTTTTCCTGTTATGCATTCATATGAATGCAACTAATGATGCTTGCCATAACACTTCATATTTTTATGTTCTTTATTCTTATCTGATTGCATTGGCTGGTAAGTGACTGCTGACTTTAGTGGAAATGTTTCTAAAACTCATTAGGCCTGATGCTGGCTACACACACACTATGAAGATATTTTTAAAATCAGAATTAAGTGCCAATTTTCTATAACTTATTTTGTATTTGGATAAGTATATGGTTTTTCTCCTTTGAGTTATTATTAAAATAAATTATATTAATAACATTCATAATATTGAGTCATCTCTACATTCCTAAAAGAAATCCTATTTGATGGCATATTATTATTTCAATAAACTGCTAAATTTTAGCTATCCTAGGTCAGAGAAAATAAAAGTATCTTTATGTTCTTTTTTTTTCCAACCCTGATTCTCTTGATGTGCTTCAGTGAAGAAACAGGTCTGAATAAGAATGTTCTCCACATCTACAATGGTTTGCCATGGCTCAGTCACAGAATCTTTGTAAAGGATTATTTCAGGACCATGATGCTGAATTTTTGAGAGATCCATGCCCTGCTTGGGCCCTGGATAAGTGTGTGTCAGTTCTCAATGCCCTTCTCAATGATCCAAATGTCACTATTATTTGGAAGACATTGGTGAGGGGGGGTGAATTATGACTAGTATTTTCAAGTCTACTAAAGTTAAATTTTTTCCCATTATTTTTCCATTTCTTTTTTGTTATTTTTGTTAAGTCTTGGGGAGAGATCAAAAATAAAAATATCTTTCCTCACAATCTTTTACCAGAACTCCTACACTATTATTTTAGAGGCGGCCCAATGTTCCATTAAACAGCTGTACTTAATTATCTAATCAATCTATCTCTAGAGATTCAGGTTGTTACAAATTTTCACTGCGACAGATAGCATCAAAAAGAAGGGGCATTTCAAAGACCAGGATTAGAGAAAATCCAATTCAGCTACACCAAATAATGACTGGCAGAAACGTAGAGAATGCCTGCAGAATAATGAGAAAGGTACTCACGATTGCTACTTTTAAGGGGTAAGCTGCTCAGGCAGAAAGGAGCATAAAGGGAACTTAATCTCTTGAGCAAGTTCCTCTTATTTAATATCTTCTTTTTTTCCCTTCCCACATCCTCTCTCATACAGGATCTGTTGTGGCAATATTGCTGTGAGAGACTAGAACACCTCTCTCACTCGAGTGTAAGACGCTAAGATAGCAGGGCTGCCATTAGTAATCACAGAAATGTTTTTTAGGTCAGACTTATTGTCTGGAAGAAATTCCTTTGATGCCATATGGAGCTCAACTACCATAAATTATGATTATGGGGACAGTGCATCAATTTAGAGCCAGGTGGATGGTCACCCTGAAGAAAAGAGGCAATCTCCTACCTTGGGTTTATACGTGCTGTTTTGGTTAGAAACAATGACAGTAACATTTTACTGGTCACCTGTTTTAAACAGAGATGCTACCAAATTTTTTAACGGTTTCACTTTTATCCTTTAAGAACCTAGAGAAAAACAGTCTAATTGGCCTTCAAGACCCTGTAACTAGACCACCTGTCTCCTTCATTGTATATAGATGCCTGAAACCAGACTGAGTGCTAAGGAAGAAAGCAGAGAATAAAATAATATCAATGTCAACAACAAAAACCACAGAGATTTTTAATTAACTCAGCGATGCTGAGGCTCTGTGCTAGGCAGTAAGGACAAAGAAATGTATTATGTGGTCTGTGCCTTGAAGAGTGTTACACTGTACTGGGTACAGATGACAATCTCCATACAGAGGACAATTTACAATGTGTTAAATATTCTCAGATTGAAATGATGAGTGATACAGTATCACACAGAAAGGCAGGCACTATTCCATAGGTTCTTTTGTCTGAATTGTTTCACAGCTTCATCCCCTGAGTAGATACCAACTTGACAGCCAGTAAGAGGGACCTGACCAGTGGCTGACCAGCAAGGTCAGGGTTAGACTTGAAAAAGGAAAAAGAATCCTCTCAGAGGGCCTTGCTGCCCCTACATCACGGATGGTAGTGACGAGGGAGGAGCGGGGAGTGGGTTACAGCAGACAGACCAGAGGCGCCCTTGGAAAACGGAAACACACATGCCCAGACTTGGTCCTCCTGCATTTCTGGTAAACGTCAGTGTGGATGGGGAGACACGCAGGCATGCTTTAAGGAAGCTCTCTCCTACACTGCAACCATATTGGCCTGGGGTGGAGGTGGGTGTGGGGCACTATCCTGAAAAGATTCATCCAGCTGGGCTCCTAGGAGGGCACCCTGCACTAACAGTGGCTTCTGAGACAGCCAACGTATCCCTCTACAGCGACGTAGTAAGCAGAGTTACTTGGCCAGCAGACTGCAAATGCAAAACTGGGAAAGCCCAGAGTTTTAAATGCTTCAACTGCAACCCTCCCTTTAAAGAGAGGTCGTGAGTATCTGATAGCCATTGCAGGGGATTATTGAAGAAATATATAAGAAAGAAACTTAGTAGACTATTTCTTTATTATATATTTCTTCAATTACTAATAGTTTTGGTTAAATGTACTTATACATATTCAAGAAATCAATCACCTAAGTTATAAATAGTAAGTTCATTTGTGTACATTTGACTGTCCTTTTTGATGGGATTACTGCATTCTGTTAATTCTTATTTTGTGGTTGCCTTTATTTCCTTGATAACTAACTTTAAAAAGCTAAAGCTCTAAACTGTTCTTAGAAACAATGACAGTACATATATATATAAACTAAAAAAATATGTGCAGTATATTGTATACATATATTTACATGCAATATATTGTATACATATATTTACATGCAATATATTGTATATGTGCAGTCAAATTGTAACAATTCAACCTAGTAAAACTGACAAAAGGGGGGAAAAAGACCGTATCTGGGTCCAATGCAGGGGAAAAATAGTTATGGTTACCTGAAAAAGGCTACTAGTAATCTCAGAAAGCCATTTGCCTATCAGGAAATTTAATATAAATCTACTTTATTTTAAATTTGTATCTTTTAGGGACTTTGAATAAAAACCCATTAATGTGAAAATTTTTCATCCTCTTAGATGAAAATCAATCACAAAAATGAGTTTGGATAATAAATGGATCTAAACAGACAGAAGTGTGTGGCATAAATTACAACTTGAAAGGTATAAAAATAGAACCGAATGGGGACTTTTTGTCTGAGAAGCCTGCAGTCAACATTTTATCCATCAATTCATCTTGCCATTAATATTTCTCAGCTTTGAGTCAAGCAAGAATCATGTTACCATCCTAATGGATGTCAGGGGGACAGCAAAGGACCAGTGTAACAATCTACTGTGGCTTTCTCAACTAAACATGAGTTACAGTTATTCACTTGGAATATTAATTCAGCACAAAATAAAGGATTTAGCAAATCTTAGATGAGTCAATTATTTTTTCTCATACACAATCTTTCACAGTTCACCCGTTTGTTTGTTTGCTAGTTTGAACCTATATTCTTAATTTACAAAAATGTATTTCACTGAACAGGGGAATCTGAATTAATTTGCCCCTACAAACCTTTATTTATTTTTTGCTACCAACAGTTTATAAATTGTGTTCATCTTACAAAATAATCACCTGAAGACATAACAAACAACGTCCCAGATTACAAGAAAACGTTTAAGAAATTAAGGGGGCAAAATCTATCAGTCCCAAATAGATCATAGCATATTACCTATTCTTACGTTAAATGGTTTTTATAATGTTATAAAAGCAAAGAATAATTAATTATTCTTAGACTAATTTGAAATGTAATTTCTCTTAACCACACACACATACACAAAAACCCAAAACCCAAAAATCCATGAGCCTCCTCTGTGTACTGAAATCATTACTTTTCTTGAAAAACAAATCCTGTACAGCTTCCTGTTGCCAGGTGCAATATAATATCCAATTACCTTTGCTAATATGGTCTAGGCTTTCCTAAGTGACAGACATGTCACTGACCTCCAGCATACAGCCTTCTCTCCAGCTAAACTGAATTACTGGATGCCCCCTTGGCTTATCTTGAGGTTTCCCACCTCTACCCCATGGGGTGTGCTGTTCTCTGCATGTGGATGTACCCTCCAACGGGCAATCTCACTCACTCACCCTTTGAAACTCATCTCATATTCTAACTTTTCCATGAAAAATGCCAAGGCCTTACACTTGATCCTACCTTCCCTACCTCCACACAGATCTAGAAGCAAGAGAACTTACTCGTGCCTCTCTTCAGGATGGTCCATCATATTTTGCCTTGCATAATTATTTGAGTTATCCTTTCCACAGAACCATCCACCTCTTAGGGTCAGGGATTGAGTCTTAGTCTCTTCTACAGAGCCCTGATAGTGTCAGACCCAGAGAAGGTGCTCAACAGAAGAAAAATACAGTGAAATATTTTAGAAAACATAAAACATCTGACTAGGATAATACCATGAAGAGCATACGGTAATAAAAAGCATAATACAACGAAATGTGTTAAGAAATGACGCATCTTAAAGGACCACAGAGAGAGAAAAACATCCAAGGTGCTCCACGCCTGTGATCTGAGTACACTGCCAAGTACCCGGGTCAAGTCTAAGGGAGACTCTGAGGTCAGCCAGGTTTTGGTTTTAATGTCACTTGCAAACCATGTGATTTTAGACAATTTATCTTGAGTTTGGGGGCTTTTATTTCCTCATCTACCAAGCAGGGATTAGAGCACCTGCTTACGGAATTGTGAAAATCATATGCAATCACTCTATGAGCACCCAGATATGTTCTCAGCTCATGGGGTCCCACAAACAAGGGATCTCTAATCAAAAGGTCAGGGGAGGACAACAGTGATGGAGCTACTAAACCAAACTCTGCTCTGAGAAACACTATCTTCTCACTAACTTCTTTTTACCAATATTTTAGATCAGAAAAACACTCATTTTTTTCCCCCATTCTGCTCAGTTCCTATTCATTTGAATTCCAGAGAGACTTAAGTGGCTGAATAGGGGAGTCATTTTTAGGAAGAGCTGAAGTTCTACAAAGGAAATCTTCTGGTTATGCCATTTTATGTCAGACCTGGGCCACTGGAAAGAAAGGAACGGTCGTTAGATTGGCAACAGGATTTGAAATCACCTTATCACATTACACAGAGTGGATGGGGATGGGAGTGTTGACCTGTAAAGGAGAAGCACCAAGGAGACCAGGATCACCTTATGTGTGGTCGAAGCCAGACAAGGTCTGTGTGGTCCAATGGGATAAAACTAGGACACCTGAAGGAAGTTACAAGAGGACGTATTTCTGTTTGGTACACAAGAAGCACTTGTTTTTGACTCTGGCTTGTCCAAGGATGCCATGTGTTGCCTCACTGGCAGGGATGTTGGTCTGAAAAGGGGTCAGATTATTCTATCTTTAGGATTTATCCTAAACTTGATAGCCAATAAATCTGTGAAATCTTCAGGAAGCTTCTTTGTGTCTGATGCTGCACAAGATTCAATTTACAGCAAGCAGTCATTATTTTAAATTATTGAACTTTGTAGTAGAATTATTATTAAAAAAAATTTTTAATTGAAGTGTAGTTGGTTTACAAAGTTAGTTTCAGGTATACAGCAAAGTGATTCAGTTATACATATACATACATATATATATTTTCCATTTCTTCTCCATTACAGCTCATTACAAGAAATTGAATATAGTTCCCTGTGCTATACAGTAGGTCCTTGTTGTTTCTCTATTTTATATAAAGTGATGTGTGTTTGTTAATCCCCAACCCCTAATTTAACCTTTCCCACCCCTTCCCCTTTGGTAACCATAGTTTGCTTTCTATGTCCATGAATCTGTTTTTGGTTTGTAAATAGAATTTATATCTTTTCATGTTTTTTAGACTCTACATATAAGTGACATCATATGATATTTTTCTCTGTTTGACTTACTTCACTCAGTGTGATAATCTCTAGGTCCACCCATGTTGCTGCAAATGGCATTATTTCATTCTTTGTTATGGCTGAGTAATATTCCATTGTATATATGTACTACATCTTCTTTATCCAGTCATCTGTTGATGGACATTTAGACTGTTTCCATGTCTTGGCTACTGTAAATAGTGCTGCTATGAACACTGGAGTGCATGTGTCTTTTTGAATTACAGTTTTCTCCAGATATATGCCGAGGAGTGGGATTGCTGGATCATATGGTAAGTCTATTTTTCAGTTTTTTAAGGAAACTCCACACTGTTCTCCACAGTGGCTGCACCAATTTACATTCCCACCAACAGGGTAGGAGGGTTCCTTTTTCTCCACAGCCTCTTCAGCATTTATTATTTGTAGACTTTTTAATGATGGTGCAATATATTTATTGAAAAATCTCTAAAAACATTCATTAAATAAGTACCTCCTTAGATGTTATGTCTCCCTCCAGCTAACATCAATTTCATCAATTTCCCTACTCTCTTGTACTGAAAAGCTTTCAAGGAATCTCTAATATGTCAACCTCCACTTCCTTACTTCTCAGTCTCCCTCAAGCCTACTCCAGTCAGACTTCCATTACCACTAATTCAATGAAAATACTCTTATCAGTACCACGCCTCTACCTTACAAAATCCCAAGCTTCATTCTCAGGTCTCAGAGTACATGACCTCTCAGCACACTGGCATTGCTAGTTACCTCCTTATTCTTGAAACTTTATGGGCTTGGATTCCAAGTCATTCTCTTCTCTTGTTTGTGTTTTTCCTTCCTTTCCTTTCCAGTCTCCAGTGTTGTCTCCTTTCCTTTTGCTGACTTCAAATACTGGAGAAGACCAAGTGAGCAGTGATCACTTCCTCCTCCATTGACTTCCTTCAGGAGATCTTATACAGATAAATGTCATCTGCATGTTCCTGAATCATAAACATTTATCCCCAGCCTTGAATTCTCCCCTGGGCTCCAGCCGGCTGGGTGTAACTCCTCTACAGACATCTCCACTGGATCTCATAACATCTCACCATGAGCACTTCTAAAGCACAGCACTTGATTCCATGCCTTATCTTCCAAATCCCAGATCTGCTGGACAAATTTGCTCCATTTGTGCTTTATGTTTGTTGTTTATATGGCTTGGAATGTCCTCCCCATTTCAAGACTCCCTCCTTCTTGTTAAGGTCTCTGATCAAATGTTAACTCTTACACATGCCTTCGCTGGCAACCCTACTTCAAGTAGTTTCGTAAAGTTTATTAAATGGTAGTGAATGAATAAATGAGCAACCACTGATCTTTTTTTTATCATGATACTTAAAAGTGCTGCTGCTAGCTATTCCAAACTGCCTTGCCAGAAACTATATATTCTTTCCTGAATTTGGAAACACTGGAACAGAAATCTGTTAACAGAGCTGTGGTGGGAAAAAGTCCCTGGGAACTCTGGAAATTTTATAAAGGGGATGTGACAGTAGCAGTTAACCCAGAGTCCAGGCTTTGACAAAGCATGAGACTTCAAGGTCACAGCTGCTCACCTACAAGATGCTGCTGTTGAGTTTATGCTCTTTACAGCCCCATCCAGCCCTAAAATTCTGTGCCTTCATGCTTCAGATACAGCATGTCGTAAGTAGCTAACTGGGGACCTTGGCCTTACATATACTTGAACACAGGAGTGAGAAGAAGGCTGAGCTGGCTGCTCCAGTCAGGATCGTTGAAGATGGAGGGCTGAGGTTGATCCAACAGGCTTCTTCACTGTTCCTTGCATTTCTTTCTTGAAAGGGTGTACCTGGAGCAAAACATGATCTTAAAAAAAAAAAAAAAAAAAAAGTCCCCTCTGATCTGTGTTCTTTGGCTGGAACTTCTATGGAGAAGAACGTATTGTCTATCTAAAAACCAACTTCGCATCATGAGATATTTTTCAGTTATTTTTCTCATTTTAAGAATCTTATGGCAATTGTTTTAACTTGATTCTCCTTTTGTACTTCTGATTTCCTTAAGCCTTCCACTACATATGGTGACTGAACGCATAACTTTCAACATAACTGTTTAGCTACACTCTGGGCAAATGTTCTATGCAAGCAGAGTGAAAGGAAAGGGGACAGGAAGCATGATTTTCATAACAATGTTCACTTGCATCATCTTAACTATGGGGCTCATAAAACAAACCTTTTACAAATTAATTGGAAGAGATCTTCCTTCCTATTCTCGCCCTTCTTATGGAACTTAACAACCTTAAGTTGGCATCACAGACTTTCTAATTTACTGGAGCACTGGTTTATTTCATGAAGGACTGGTTCTCTATAAAGGTGCAAATAAAGGCACCAGCAAAAACTCTGTGCCAGGAATGTGAGTGCTTTCCTATGTCCAGGGAAAATGTGGACGTCAAATTGGTAGATAAAATAAAGTTCCCTAAAACCATCCTCTGCATCTTCTTAAATCATAGACATTATTCATGACATGGATGATTTTTCTCAAATTGAATGTGAAATGCTGGATTTTTGTTTTCATGCACTCTTCTGAGAGGCTGTAGATATTTTAATAAACCAACAGACATTTGAGTTTTTAGCAACATGACACTTTCTCATTAAGCATACATAGGCAAATTTATCCCTAAATACCATACAGACATGCATCTTACAGTAACTAAAACTCCCTAAAGCGTTTTCCTCTTTGCCTGAAACTCTCTGCCTAATGAAATTTATGTGGTTTAGCAAGTACAAGATAAATACCTGCTGAATTGGATTTGATTCACTAGCCAGATACGTGCGGAGCTCAGAATGAGTGTGCATAGACTCCAAAGAACATATTGACTACAGTCCAATTGCAGAGCGCATGCCTAATGAGAAGATGGCCACAGGTGAGGAATTCTTTCTTTTGCTGTGAATATATGAGTATATTCATATGGGAAAAAGTCAAAATACATGCTTGAATATGCAGTGTATGTTACAATCAAATGGAAAGTTCTTCTTTAGGAAAACTTCCTTTTTCTTTTTCAGTCCCTATGGCAACTATGGTATGAGTACCACTTACATTTAATATGATGATGACTCTTTTATATATCAATTTATTTCTTCCTTTTTTTTTCCTGAGACTAGCAATTAATCCATGAGCTCCTTCTAATTTAGCAGCAGAGTCACTGAGCTGATGCAGTGGTAGCCAATACACTGCCCTTTTATTGCACTTAAATAAGATGAGACAGAGAGAGAGAATGCTTCTTTCTTTTCTTTCTCTCTCTCTTTTTTTTTTTTTTTTTTTTTTGCAATCCTATTTGGAGCATCTTATGTGGTGGCATTAGGTTATCACACGTATTTCTTCGGGCTTAGGGAAGAAAAAGCTTAGGCTTGGAAGCTCAATTTCAGGAACTGAATATACACATTAGAATATTAAAATCATTCTTTTTTAAATGATTAAATTAATTAAATCTCATTTGTCAATTTTTTCACAAACCCAGTGGTCTCTTAGCAACATCTCCCAAGATAAACATGATTTCAGCTTCAGGATTTTCAAAATGATGGCATGTGGACATGGTACACTCTTAATCTGCAAGATTAAAAGGAGGCTCACCATCTGCAGAGCACAAGAGGGAGAGACAATATAGCGATTACTCATCACCGCTGACAGCTAATAACAGCCTCTAAGATCCTGCATAAGTCTGCTCTTTTTATGCAGAAAAAGAATCAGATAGACTGAGCATCAGTAATATATACATATATGTTCCATATTTGATCAGCATCTACAGATACAGATCACTGACCAACAAGACTATTTTATGACATGAGTTACAGTGTTATTTTCATCTAGCTGCTCTTCGTGAACCCAGATGTTTTGTTTCTCTTTGTGTGTGTCATAAAGAGAGGCAGAATGATTGGTAATTTCAAGTGATGTCATTCTCTTTTGTAAAAGATCAGAGGCTTCTTCTGTGCTTTCCACAATTTTCAAAAAGTAAAATGAGCACAAACATAGGGATCTGATTTTCAACCTTCATATGAGACAAATGAGTAAGCGACACAGTCCAGGAACGCCCACTGTTCCTTAAACAATTTCAATTACAAAAATTCACAGGAGAGAAAAACTATCATTTTGAATTTATTTAAAGCACTAAGTACAGATCTTGTGAGTCTCTCAAGTTGTCATAAATTTAAGACTGGAAAACGCACTGGTTGACAAATGCTCTGCAAGCCTGCAGAGAAAACGGCACCGTGACTTGCGCTGATGAGTGCTTGGAATACAGAGGAAGAGTTCCTTTTTTTTTGCAATCCTATTTGGACCTTCTTATCTGATGGCATTAGCTTCTCACACACCACATGCTCTCCAGAACTCCTCCCATTTCCCTCTCCACAAACTGAGCAATCCTACATAGGTTGACACTTTCAGATCAAAGAACTATAAAGAAAAAATCTTTGGTTCTTAAAGAAATCTCATGGAGGATTTTTATTACACTGAATACGAAATGGTGGATTTCATTTAAATGCATGCTCCTGGGGAGCTCTAGACATGTTAATAAACCAACAGACATTTGAACTTTGAACATGTTTCCTATTAAGCATATGGAGGTAAATTTATTTTTAAATATCAAATAGACGTGCATCTTGTAATCAGTGCTCCAGACATTATCTACCACAACCAGACACAATAGAGTTTTTCTCTTAATTTGCAGATAAAGATGAACAAACTGCAAAAAGTTGCACGAGGCTCGGTCAATTCCTTTGGTAAGAATCTCCAATCTCTTGATTATAATTGATCATTTACATAACTAAATCTCTCCTGCTGGTCTTTAGTAAGAATTAAAATCCTTGGTTGGGTTCACCTGAGTCAAGTGTATTCAGGGATATCATTTTATTTGTATCACTATGTCTTCTCTTGCTTGTTTATCCTAAGAAAGCAATGGAAAGCATTAAATTATATATGTGCCCAATAGCTTTGAAGTTAGACACACGCACTCTAATCAGATGTTACAAGTCAACAGATGAGTATTATATGCCTGGAATGACGTCTTGTAGGTTAAAATGGGAAGATAAAGTAAGTGGTGATGCAGAAACTACTAGGAGGATGAAGAGCATGACTTGAGATGAACCTCAAAATAATGTGGGACTTTAAAAGATGCAGTAAATTATTTGAAGGGTCTCTCTTTTAGGAACAGCAAAAGCCAGCACAGCCCAGTCATATTAGTCGGGACTGACCAATATACTAAATGCAGTAGCAGTTGACAAGCACTGAAACGTCAGTTATAGAAACAAAGATGAACGGTTTAACAACAGAAGGATCGCTCAGATGTGGCAAAAGCCTTAGAAGAGGTGACGAAACAAGACAACAGATGGTGAGAGACCACAAGGAGCAGCTGCCACCACCTAGGGGACAAGGGATTGATAGTCCAAACAAATCTCACCTTTGCAGAGCTTTCTTTTAGACACAGGGGTACAAATTGTACCATCTAACAAGAATTTTTATTTAAATGGCTAGTAAATGGTAATAACTGTGTTTTTTTTTAAGGTTCCTATTAAAAAAAAAAAACACAGAAATCTCTTTTCAGAGTTCTCTTCTTTATCTTCTACAGAAGATAAGATGCAGAGTTTCAGGATTAAATCATAACCAGGTGGAAGCTATGGTAACTTTTCTCCCTTGCAGTAGAAGTGTGTTGTTTGCTGGCAAATAGTTAAACCAAGAAGCAAACAGATCTGTTGAAAATCTGCCACTGTATTTTCCCTCTGGCTAAGGACAATCTTTTAGCATCATCTTCTATGATGAGTTTCCTCTTTCTTCTTGGCTTTGACCTCAGGCAGGCTAAATTCTCCTTGATGTTCAGAGAAGCTGAAAGATGGGAAGGAACTGGAATCACTGGGAGAAGTTTTCCTCTAGATGGCTCTTTATTTCGTGAGGAAAAAAGAAAGTAATCTGTGAAGTTCTCAGAAGTTCTGAATATAAATCAATGTACCATGAAATTAAAAGGCTCGTACTTAAATCTAGCCAAGCTAAAAATGGTATTTCAATAAGGAGCTAAAATATTCAGTGAGGGTATGAACAAATAATTTTCCTCTTTTCTTGATGAAAACTATGCTATCATTCTTCCCATGTATTTATGCCTTAAAATTGGAAACCTAAAATCAGATAATTAGGGAAGATCACCTTCTGAATCTAAAAAGACACCAAAGAGAACTCAGGAATAAGAATAACACTGTTGGTCTGAAGCTGTCTGATTCAACTGAATACAGGATCTATTCTAATGATTTACACCAGGCTAAGGAGCACTCACTATATCAAAAGCTGAAACATTGGTAGAAGTTCAACAGGAAGTTAAATGCTTAAAAATAGGAAGAAGACAAACATTTGCTGACAGTTGAGAGACAGGATTTATGGATGATGGTGCTAGCTGTCAAGACCACAAACAACAGTACACCTCGCTAATAAGCACAGGGTTAACTTAATTGAGGAAACAGAGGGTAACCTCATTGGGTATTCATCCTTAGCCTTGGGCTAATCAGTACATTTTAGACAAACAAAAAGAGGGAGCAATAGGTGAAGGCTGACTTTCAACAACCAATGCTGTTGGGTCCTCTGGTTGGGGGTATATGATGCAGATAAAGACCACAGCTTAATCCAGATGAGGAAACCACAGGAGACTGAAGATGTACATGCATTCCTTTCCTGAAGGACAAAGGGTCCCAGCAGGATACAGCCTTACTGAATAGCTAATGGGTATATATGAAGTTCAGCCCATGGGAGAGGGAAACTTGGACCCGCATAGACAAGATTACAAATCGTGATGTGAAATGATTTGAGAGTCACCAGACTCAGTTCCAGTAGGAACGGAATTTAGATAGCACCGAGAGAAACAGTTCATATGATGAGGTCTAAGTATTGGGCAATGTGAGAATTTTTAAATGAGTGAAGAGTGAGGGGTCGGGGTATGCATTCCATGAGGATTCCACACGACTCCTTTACAATCAGTCACAGGCTGCATGTAAAAGGCGACACAGGCTTTGGAAATTCACCCCCAGTGTTCACCAGTCACTTTCAGTTTGTTTATCTAGATGCTCCTTGTCCTGACTTGCCTTGTCCCTTGATGTTCACTCATTTTACGCTCCTTCAATTGATGCCAAAGTCTGGCGCTCAGCAACTCGGAGATAAAGATCCTCAGTGGGTCTTCTCCACTTTCTGTTCCTCCACCAGCCTGACTGCTTCCACTCTCAGGTTCAGAAAAACCTGGACACTCTGCACTAAGTGAAGAATGAAGGCGATGTTAATTAGTACTTTCCAGGGGTCGAAATTACTTCCTCATTGAAAAACAAATTGCATCGGATTGTGTGCACTTTGGTTGTTTTCAGTCCTTTCTGAAACAGGCAGGATATCAAGAAAGATTTCTCCTGATCGGAAACTAGACCCAGACCTGCTTTATTTTTTGGTTAGTACCTGTCGAGTTTTAATAGTGAGGGAGGCAGGGAGGGAAGAAGGAAAGGAGAGATGGAGCGAGTCTTACCACACAAGCTAACTTGGAGAGAGAGGCACCCACTTTGTGGCCACTAACCATGAGCTGAGGAACAAAACAGAAGTCACTGTGAGACAATTCAGAATGGAGAAGCAGCAGCAGGGGCCAGTCAGGGTAGCGGATCTGTGTATTAATCACCACCAGGGATCCGAGGCAAGACTTCAGCATCTTGGCACCTATTATTTTCATGACTTCTCACTCCCACTCACAGCATAAAACTGAGAGCTGAGACAGTTATCTGGGTGGTTCAAGGAAAAGGAAAATGAGCCTCCAGTCCCTCAACTGCCTACGTATTCCATCAGGCGTGGAGATTTTTGCTTGCCCTGCATCCTTAACGTCCATGTTATTTTCTGCAATGGAAGGACTAAATTCAGAGTTATTAAAACATAGGTGATGCTTTGCAAAGAACTGTTTGTGTCATTTTGCATAAAATGCTACTGATGGTGTGGCCCTTAGTCACATGGGAACCAGTCTGATCAAAGGAAGCATCCGCTCCCAACATAAATCTCCTTTCAGAAATTCCCATTTAAATCCAGGACTCCAGGAAAGCTACTCTCTTCCCTGGTTTGCCTGTATCCCAAGAAAATGTTGGGGAACTTCATTTTAAATTAAAACATTCCATAGTAATGAGAATTTACACCAACTTTTACTCAAACTTTAAAGTCACTGATAATGATAATTAGACTTTCACAACTGTACTCTTTTGAAAACTTGTTCATTAAAATGATTACAAAACTGATCTTAAAAGGCAAAACTAGCTCATATTTAGTCTGTTTCTTAAGGTAAAATTCAATAAAGAAAAGCATCCTATGTTAAAGCATTATTAATTTTATCTATAACAGCGAAAAACTGAACACAGTAGGGGATTGGCTAAACCAACAATGATACACATCTAAAACGGAATATTATTTAGCCACTCAGGTCGATGCAGATTTACATTTATTGATGTGTGATGATGCACGATATATTGTTCCATTTAAAAAATACAAAGAATAAAACAGCATTCATAGTGTATAGCCTTTTCTCCTTATTGACAAGTATATGTATTAAAAACACCTTGAAAGATTTCCACCAAAATACTTACACACATCTATCTGTCATCTGTTTTTCTATCTATCTAGTTGTATCAGAGACATTATCACTTTGTTGTTCATACTTTTCTACATTGATTGAATTTTAAGAGATATATTATTTGTATAATCTGAGAAAATCAAGCTATCTAAACTCTGGAAGAAATTTAGAAACTTACCTAATATATTTTTCAGTGACTCTCACCTATTGAATGCTGAAGATAATCACTATAGTTCATGAAGAATATTTTTGCTGAAAGTACGGAAATCT
This sequence comes from Camelus dromedarius, assembly GCF_036321535.1. Lineage (NCBI taxonomy): Eukaryota > Metazoa > Chordata > Mammalia > Artiodactyla > Camelidae > Camelus > Camelus dromedarius. Next base: position 12,516,801 of record NC_087441.1, on the reverse strand, counting down.
CACTAATTTTCTATTTGGACTTATTTCTTTCAGCCCACGTGGCTAAAAAAGTAATTATAAAATCTCTACATTTGCTAGACATCACATTTTTGTGTTAAATTATTAAATCGCTAACTAGCAATGAAGACATTTTTGAAAAATGGACTTATGCCTCCTCTCTAAAACCAGAAACACAATCCACTTGGTATCTCAAAGCACTGATTGTTCTTGAAACATAAAAGGGAGCGTCTAGTGTTCTGCATTGATAATCTGACCCACAGAGAAGCTATTTTGGACAACAGGAAATAGTTATCTTTATCAAACACATAAACACTCTTATTAATGTGTAGCTGATTATGAAGCAACCCTACCAAGAAGAAATGCATTTACAGCACTTGAGTCGAGCGGTATGCACCTAAGGCTGATTCGCCATTTCCCTTATAAAACTCCCTTTTTGAGGCATCAATAACTGAGCCAATTAAAACCAATTTCAGGTTGAAACTGCACACAGATTTCTGGGTAGAAAGGCTCTCTTTATAGTTTGGAGCAGAGGAACAATTTTGCTTTTCTAAATGCAGATGTTGAAAGATATTTTTACAGTTGTGATCAAGGCTTGGGGCTTTTACTAATTTTAATACTTTTAAAAATGACTCTTGGAGCTATATGTGTTCATTAGGGTAATGCCCAGTTTTAAATAAAATGGGTAGCATATGTTATTCGACTGGTCAATACCTTCCCAAAACCAAAGTTAAAACACGAAGTTCCGGAAAGTAATAATTAACAATGACCTTTCCTAATAGTCTTGGACATGGAACAAAAGCCAACTTTCCCTGGTGCAACAAAGGAGAGGTTAGGACTACAAATCTGTGGCACAAATGCACCATGGACGGGCTGTGGGGAAGGAAGCAAGCATCCTTCATCCCTCCGTCCCCACAGCCTGTGGCTTGGCACTGTTTGGAGAGAAGGAGCCACAGTTGGTTGTCCACAACCCAACGGCCCATCTGGAGTGTGGCAAGAAGGGGAGCTCACTGGCAGTTTGGTCAGACGTGGGCTAGTTCCCAAAACCTGGCATGGGAATGAATATAAGAGAGGCTGGTGCCCATGGTGGGACACAAGCACAGCAGTAGCCAGGGCAGCTCCCGGGGCCATGTCTGGCGTTAGCTCAGGAGGAATCGCAGCCAACTTCCAAAGGGTCCTCTGATCCCGTCCAGAGTGACTCATTGCAAAATTCTTCAATCATAGTTCAACCTGGTCACTAGCTTTGAAGTCCCAGAAGGGCCAGGACACGACTGTTAGAGTTAGAGTCTCTATGCTCAACACAGAGCATAGGAGGTGTTTGACTTATGTAAGTTGTAGGAACGGAACAGCCGCTGAATTGCCACTCGTTACTGCATTTCACAAGCAAAAGATCACACAAATGCAAAGAAACCAGTCAACTCTATGGCAAAGGTTTCAGAAGAAAAAGCATCTTTGAGAATATCATTTTTTAAGCTACAGCCTATAGTTAATATTTGCTAGTTCAAGTGACTACAGCACATAAATAGTACATATAGAGAACTTTTTGCAACAGCCCTTTTTAAGCAATAGTTACAAAGCCAAGAGATGAGGTCAATATCATTCTACTCTCCATGTATCTACCTACCTACCTACCTACTTCAACTCTGTCTTGTCTTTAGCTCTATCTCTCTTCAAAGGCACACTAAAGAGGAGGTGAATTCACTAGCCTAACATCCATTCAACGAATGTTCAAGGAACAGTTACCATATTTTGCAAAGTTGAAAAAGACATTGGCTATATCTTCAACAGCTCCAAATATTTGTCTTAAGTGCTCTAATTAGAGGTAAATACAGAATGCATGACTGATTTTATGTGAACTAAGCATACACTAAATAAAAACCTTACTTTTCAACTCAGTACAGCGCTAAAAAGCCAGCGCTTACTAATGAACTGTACAATTTTATGGTGAGGATAAAATTTCATAAAATATCCTAATTCTGGAGAAAGTCAGATAATCTAGGATCTAGTCCCATTTTGCCTTAACTAAATGCATACATTTGTGCAAGTCATTTAATCTTTAGTAATCTCAATTTCTCATCTTTCAAAATCATAGTTGATCTTTTAAGACTTTCCCATCAGAAATTGTAAGATTCTATAAGCCTTTCAGGATACATATTTCAACCATTGAGTGTCACCTAGGAAATTTTTAAAATGCAAATCTTTTAATGGGTAATGCTAAACAGACCAATTTAGATTTTTAATATGACTGGCCATCTTTCAAACATGTATAGATATTTGGTGGAGTTTTATGTGACCATCGCTATCATCAATTAAACTCACAAAGTGTCTCCAAGACTCAATGTGGTCATGAAGCTATTCTTTTTAAAAGCACAAAGTGTCAAAAGAAGAAAATATACAAAGCTTTAAAATATATGGGAAATATCATTCCTTCTTTGTTTTTCTGATTATTGTTGTGGTGAACTGTTATTTCAAAAAGAAGCCATTTTATCACACAAATCAGACACAAGTATTTCATAGAAAACAGACATTATAAAACCAAATAGAAAGTGTTAAAAGAGTGCTATTTGTATACACATGTTTCCAGTCTGATTTAAATAGGCTTTATATTAATTTATTAAATTCATCACTTATGCAAAGGCATCTACCTACCATAAATACATAAATAAAGAAGTGTTACAATAGTAGAACGCTAGATTGCGAAATGACTTCAGATATATCTCTGACTCTCACTGTATGAGACCCAAGAACTTGGCAATGCTTTCACAACCAAATGTTTTCACACCTTTTGACTTGTAAATACAAGAGCCATGCACTCTTTAGGGATTTTTCACAACTTTCCTGAATAAGATGAAATCAAGAGATAAGAACTTTCCACTAAATCTTTCTGTATGCCATACATCAAATTTCCTATACATTTGACTACAGTGCTGCTAACCACAGAACAGAGAAATTAAAGGGATATAACCAGCACAGATATATCCAGAAATAAGAAAAATAACTGCTAGTTTCTCATCTTGATGATTTGGTCCAACCTAAATGTTTTTGGTGGAAAACTGGATATTAAAAGAATTAATATTCCAAGTGATCTTTCCTTTTGATGAAATGTATAAGCAAGCCTCAGTTCACTAAGTGGCCATCGATCATCTTTGTGATAAGTTATTTCAAACCCAGAAAGGTAAGTTTGTAAGTGGCGGGGAGGCTCCCAGGCCCCCAGTGTATTTAACCCACAGGTCAGTTGACTGACTGCACGAGTGCTCAAGCACTAGCTTCGTGTTCTGGTCAAGGAAGTGTTGAGATGAGCATGAGAGAGAGTCCTCCTCTTTTACAGGACTGCTGCAGATACAATTTTGAGATGTTCTGCTTCCTCTCCTCCTCATCCTTTTTCACCTCTTCATTTTTCTTTTGCGATAGCCCTAAAGTCCTCAGAGCTCCAAGTCTTCCAAAGCCTGATTTCCTACCAGAGCTGGCCTCCTGGGCATGCAGCCTGAGTCCTGCCCTGCCCCCACATGGGCCCCACACATGGCCTAATGCTCTCTGCATAGTAACTATTCTTAATAACCATTGAACAAGGGCCCCATGTTTTTATTTCGTGCCAGGCCAAAAAACCCAAAAAAATTAAGCAGCCAGTCTTGCCTCCTATCTGTAATGATCCAGTGATCTTAGCAACCAGGCAAAAGAATGATCTTGAAGGAATATGTGCTAACATGTGAATACTGAGTTACCTCTCAACTCTCTCAGAGATTGGAGCTCCTCAGATATCTACTTGTGACCTTGGCTTATCACTACGCTGCTCTAGAACTCAGTTATCTCACCTGCAAAATGAGAACATCAATTATAAACGATAGGCCCCCTTCCGATCTAGAAAACCACACCACCTCTATCAAGCTAGGGACCTGGGCTTTTAAGAGTAAGGTGTTTTCAACTCAGGCAGAGTAAAAGATTTCATGAAAATAATCTGGGCCATTAAATGGTCTGTTACTCTGGTCAACGTATGTTTTTTGTGTAAATTTAATTTATTCAGTCATTTATTCATCAAACATAAACTTACTCATCCAGTTTATAAATGCCTTGCTAACTATATTGTCACTCCAATAGACCAGAGCCCCATGAGGATAGGAACTCTGTGTGTCATAGTCACATCTGTAGTCAGAGGACTTAGACACAGTAGATACTTTAAAAAAAAAAAAAAAACTTGTTAAGTGCAGGCATGTACAATCGAATGGACTGAGTACCTACTAAAGTCAAGTTTCATGCTCAGGACAGGATACCTAAAGTTGACTAAGACCACACCCTTACCCTCAAGCTTCTAATATTCTAATGGGACACAGAGAGAAAGACACAAACCATTGCCTGATGTAATCATTGCTTGATTTTATAGAAACAGGTTGAAAGTGGAGAAAAAGAAGGAGGCATTTCACCTTGGCTGGTGGCACTGGGAGGCTTCACAGAGGAGATCATGTGTGAGCTGAGACTTGAAGCCTGAGAAGAAGCCCAGGTAAATAAAAAGAGGAAGGGGACAGAGAGAGAGGAGGGGGCACACGCAAAGACATGACAATGAGATGGACGTTAGCTTCAGGGGAACGGGAAGTGGTCCAGGGTGGAGGGAACAACATGATCTGCGGAGGGTGATCAGAAACAAAGACAGGAAGTTACACGGAGCCAAGAGTGAAGATCCATTTCGAAGAAAGAATTTACCTGGCAGATTATGATGACTCATCGTAGGCTTTGCAACTGGGAAAAGACCCAATCGGAGTTGTATTTTGAACAATCTCTCTCTTTAAAAGAGAGAGGGGATGGTCTAGTTTAGCTTCCACGTTTCTGGGAAGAAATCTACATTTCTCTGTTGAGTATTAGAGCAATGAATGCTCACATCCAACCACACTGGATAAAATGAGATAATCTGTGAGAACCCTCAGAAAAGTAAAGAAGCTCAAAATGTGACCGTGAGTATGTGTCATTCTTGGCAACAGGAATGCTGTGGCTCATAAAATAATAAGAATACCCACACAACAACAACAAAGCACAAGATAAGTCCTGGAAATTTCAAATTTCTTCCCAAATCAGTAAACAAGTCAACAGCACAATAAAGAATAAATAGATAAAAGGGATTCCAGATGTCATGTGCACAACGTTGGTGACACATGTGAGGAGAAGGGAAGCAAAATGAAGGAGAACAGTTGTGTAATTCAAGGTAAATAATCTTTTTAAAACGTGGGTGGAGACCAGTGTTTACTAAATATGGAAGATTAATATCAGTAGAGGAAGGAATTGTCTGTTTTTAATCCAAAAAGTCATTGTGAACAATGGAAAAAAAAATTGGTTACCATAGAAACCATTTAAAAAATACTGAAGCAAACTTCACGACATCTAAGGAATTAAAAATCTTACATAAATGATTTGACCCTAACCTTGTTTGAGGCAGTTGTCAATTCCTCCTTCTCCCAGATATTCTCAATCATTTATTTAAGTAAAACAGACAGAAAATTATGAGTTGCCTGTCCTCAGAATTATGGCGAAGATGCCATATTTTTTTTTTACAAGATAACTTCTACACTATTTAAATGAGTGCATGATTAACTGAGTCTGACAATTAGTAACTGCTCAATGAAATTATAAAATGTCATACAAAAGATCAAGAACTATGTATTTAGGGGTGAATACCACATAAAAAATGAGTCAACATTCTCATCAACTCCAGTTAGAAAGAAAAGAAAAGAAAAATAACAGCCCGGGGTGTGAATTGTTTCTTTAAGTTTCCTAAGATACGCGAGGAGTTCATCACATGACATGCAACGCCTAGCATTTTTTCCCCTTATAGGCTATCTTTTACGTAATTACACATCCATGAAACTGTAAAGTCTGTGGGGACTTGAGCTGAGTCTTGGTGTTTCTTACAGAGGTCAGCCCTCCCGCCCCAGGTCTGACTCAACCCAGGGAGAGTTAAATAGCTACCAGCACAGGGACCGAAGGGGTTCTCCCAAATGCAAGCGTAGTTTCCGCAAATTCAGTTACAGCCTTTGGGGGAAGGGTACCATCCCAGTCTTGGCAGAGAGGAGATCCCAGAGCCGCCACAGTGTTTCAGATAATCCCAGAGCCGCCACAGTGTTTCAGATAATCCCAGAGCCGCCACAGTGTTTCAGATAATCCCAGAGCCGCCACAGTGTTTCAGATAATCCCAACACCTGCCACGGCATACTTTCACTACGTCCTGGAGGAACTAATCCAGCAATGACCGAAGAGGTGACACCGGCTCCATAAAGACTTTCTCCGGGACAATCAGTCTTGTTACGTGGAACAAACCTAGGAAGATAGTGCCAAGGGGCGCAAGCAGAGATGTATGAGGGGAGGCGGTACACAAGGGAGAAGGCACTGAGACGCCAGAGTCACACACACGTGTCCAGGATGGCACCAGTGGGCCCACCGTTCTCACGAGAACCATCTTTCTGTTCACAGCAGGGGCCCCAACTCCACAAGGATGGAGGACGGATTAGGGTCTGAGTGACAGATATTCCATCCTTAGGACGCAGTTCTGATTGGACTCAACATAGAACACAGAATTATATTTAATAAATTCTTAAGGAATTGCTCCTATCCAATTAACTTCCAAGACCCTTGTGAATCTTTATGGGCAACACCCAGAACCCTTCTTTCATTCTTCCAGAAATGATTTTGAAACCATATGCACATGTCCTTGTACCCACTCAGGCCTGTTATTTATATATAAAAAGCAGACAATCTTTCTATGCACTGTAAACATTTAAACCTGCACATATACAGGACATTCACCACATTAACACAATTGATCACTCCCTCCTGGAACTTTCTCCTCTTGGCTTCCAGGGAAGTCTTCTCCCTTCTTGCTTCTTACCACATGGGCTACAGCCTCAGTCTCACATGTGGGACCCTCCTCACCAGCCCACCCCCGAAGTTGGACGTTTTATTTCTCAAACCTCTTTTCTATCTGTTTTTGTTCTCTGGGTGGTGTCAACCAGTCCCACGGCTTTATACACTATCTGTGTGCTCATGATTTCCAGATGTTTTTTCCAGCTGTGTCTTCTCCCTTGATTTCTACAGTCATAGACTCAATGACCTTCTTGGACGTCCCCCAGGCATCTGAAATGTAACATGTTCCAAAAAAGCTCTTAATCTCCCTTCTCAACCCTGTTTCCAACAGTCTTAGGTCCCTCCTCATTTTCAAATGCAAAGCGAGGGGCCCAGCTTTCACTCCTCTCTCTCAAACACCACATCCAACCCACCAGCAAATTATTTCGGCTTTACTTTCAAAATATATCTAAATTTTTATCACTTCCTCCCTATCCACTGTTTAATAGCTAGTCGAAGCCACATTCATCTCTCTTCTGACTTATCAATGTTGACCCTCCTGGTGTCCCTGCTTCCACCATTGAAAATCAGTATGATATTAAATACTTATAAGATATTCAGTCAACAAATGCTTTTGAAGTGTCCACATTATGGAATGCACTATGCTCGTCAATGAGCAGGGCACTGACATGACTTTGACTCGATTTCTGCCTTCAAGGGGTTTATACTCTGAGTGCATAGATCAGACACCACATGTAACATAATGTGAAATCTGTGACGGTGCTACTACGTGCTAAGAGAATTCAGACAGCGGAGAGAGGATTTCTGACGATATTTGCAATAAAGCCTTCACTGAAGAGACTGTATTTAGGTTGGGCCTTGAAGATAGGTGGAGTTTTTGGTGCATTCCTTCCAGAAAGTGCCCCAGCAGGAGACAGAAGAGTCAGGGTATCTTGAGAGCCTGGCACCTGGTGTCATTTCGCAGATACCTGGGGAGAGGGAGGGGAGCCAGAGGAGACAGACGCTAGGCAGTTAAGATGGAGTCAGAACTGGAAGCCAAGCCAAGAAGTTGGGACTTTGATAGGGAGTTCAAGAGTTGAGGAAGAATTTCACCATGAAAGAAATAACGTTAAAGTTGTACACTAAAAAGAATTAATTTGGGGGCAACATGTAGGAATGTTTTGGTTTACTGGTAGGCCTTCGAGGCCCTGACATTTACAGGCCTGCCACACACTATCTCTGGAAAAAGGATGTGTATCCGTACCCCAAATATATCAAATGTATTTATACATATATAATTTTTGAACTGACTTGATTTACCTTTGACTAGCTGACATAATTTTAGCATTCGTTCAAAATTTGTTAATTTTGATTTAGCAGTTTGCTTTTTCTATTTGAGAGCCAATATTTTTGCTGACCTTTAAAAATCCTGAAGGTCTCAGGCACTTACTCCAAAATGCACAGTGGATAAAAAGGCTCTGCAAGAAGAAAGGCTTGGAGGGCAGGGCATTATACAAATGCAAATGCTTTAATACCTGTAAAAGTAACATAAATGTGTAATATACCTTTAGGAAGGAAAAATGCACTTAAAGCATTATGGTTACACAAACACACACAGCTGAGGTGCCAGCATAGTCACCCATTCAGACTGGACACGTGTCCTTAAAATGATTTTATCATCAAAACTCAATTCTGACTAAAATTCAGATAAAGATTGTTTTAAAGAGAGGGCAAATAAAGTAGGATCCCATTTAACTAGTTTCTTCCTTTGTTTTTGCATATGTTTTGACTAGTTTCATCTTCAATTCCTTACTTTAGGGATCATGATATATCTACTTATTCATCAAATACTTATTTAACTATGATGTTCCCAAATATAAAGAAATGATCATTGTTTTGTGCTGAGTTTTGTGTTAGATTTAAATTTGAGATAATATCATGTAATATTCATTTCTGGAAGAAAGAGATTAAACCAAAAGGAGAATTTCAGCCTAAATATGATAAATGGATCTTTGACACTATTTTATAGTTGAATAAGAAGAGTCATTAAGTCAGAGTAACAAAGTATAAAGCCTAAACTTGAAGGCACTATAAAAAAATTAGAATCTTCAAAAGATAGCAAACTTCCTTCTGATGCGCATTTGACGTTAAGCCAGAAGAAAGTTACATTTTCAATAGTTATCATGGTTTATTCTGCTCTTCAGTCAGCTTTTTTGTTAGTCTGAGATTTCTGTACTGTATAATGGATTTACATAAAATACTATATTTAACCCAAAAAAGTTGAAAGTTGCCCATAAAAACAATTTTAGGGGGAGGCCATGATTTTTTTTTTCTAAACAGTTAGCACACTTCATAGATATGTCTCCAAAAGTAAATGCTCATCCATTTTCTCATTTGTTTCTCTTTGAATTTATTCACAAGGTTTAAAAATCAAAGTTTGACCTTGCAGCCAATAATCCTTCTTTTTTATTAAATCAGTCTCTGTATGACACCCTAGCACACCCATCTGAGTCTTTCTGGCACTTACCACTAGCTCAATAGGTTGCATGGATGCTACCTTGCCTTGCAATTATCAGCACTGATATGTTAATTTAAAAATCCTAGCAGATGATCTTCCAAATGAAAAAAAAAATGTATTTGATAAAAGTCAGTCAACAAATCCTTTTTAAGCAAATGTTACGCAGAAGTACTATGAAAAATGGCAAAGAGCCTGAAGCTCTTATGACTATCTTAAAGAAATTTATAATCTGAACAGTTCAACATTTATTTTTTTAGATGTGATTATAAACTAACGTGATTCCACGAGGCACCTGTTAAATAGATCCCTTCAGGAAGCCTATAAGAGCAGAAAAATGTATATACTAATAATGTGCATTGAAAATGTAATACCCTGTATTATGCCAGTGTCTAATATTTGCTTTTCTCTAAATATTTAAATATTAAATCACTTACATTTAAATTGATGAAAGTGACAGAAACATTGATTATCCTTAAGAGCAAACAAAACTCTGCAGTGCAGTCTGCCTGCTCATCCATAATTCAGGATCCCAGCCTAAAACATTATGCTCAAACAAGCACAAATATTGGCAAAGGTGAAACATTGAACCGCTACAGTAGCACTAAATTATGTAGCAATCTGTGTGTGCACTTTAATTTCCTAGCACTAGAAATGAAAACTAAAAGCAGAAAAACAGTCAACAATTATGGCTGTAAACTAAATAAGCAAGAAAGTAGAGCCAAGTTGCCATTATTCGAGACTACAGGCTTTTTATTAGTTATACATGGACCTGATTTGACAATAAAACCCAAGAGGGGGGAAAAATTAGTTACTTGGATTATCTATCCAGGCAAAGAAAAGAGAATTCTAGAAGAATGTTCTTATGAATTTGCACTTGGAAAATAGCAACTCTGGTCTTATTTAAGTTAATAGGCATTCATTTTTTTCTCAAAGAAATTTCATTTGTCTTAATTATCTGGACAATGATGTCAGCCCTCCACTTACTAGGATCTTGGTCAGTCATTTGGAGGTTCCAGCAGGCAAGAGGAGTTACTCACTACCCTTGGCAAAAGACAGGTGTCCTCTGTCCATGGAGGCTGACTCTTGTTTGGCCTCAAACCATCAGCAGTATGCACAGTGAGAGCTGGGATGAGGAGGAGACGCGAACCTCGCCAGATGAATCAGCAGAATTAACCCCCCAGATCAATAAATCTGCCAGATCACCTTCACTTCCAGCCCCATCACTGGGCTTCCACTGACAGAGGCTAGACGTGTTGCATCTTGTAACAGTACCAATCCTATATTTTGTTGCCATCAATTACCTAGTTTACAAAGTAATTAATGCTAAAAGCTAAAGGTAAGTACCTAGTGCTCAAGACTTTTATCTCCTGTATCATAAGGTTTACTGTTCTAAATTTGTCAGGCACCCTTATGATATGTTGTAACCCTTACACTAGGAAGGAAAAAAATATACAGCAAGTATAGTCCCTTCATTTTGTAATAAAGTGACAAGCTTTACACAACGCAGAATATATAAGACTGTTAACACTCCTTCCTACCCAAGTCTGCATGACTAGACCAATTTGCAAAAAATTATCAGGCCAGTGCCTTCTCATCCAATTTTCTTTCTTGACTATTAGAACAGCTTGCCATGTGACAGTATTTACAGTTTTTAAAACACCTTTCATCTATTAGCTCATGAGGATGACAACAGTCCCGAGAGGGCTAAGCAGGGTAAAAACAGTCCACATTTTGCAAGTGACGGCCCTAAACACACAGGAGTTAAACAGGACATCTACCATCGTCTCGGGAGGGTGGGATTCCAATGCTTTTCCCACCCCACCCACCTCTCATGCAAAACCACTTGCGTATCCACAAGAAAACAAAACAAAACAAAAACACTGAGGTATCAGTACCCTTCCGCCTCCTCTCCCCTCTAACCATTACCTTAATAAAAGACTTCATTCAAACCAAAATAAGTATAAAAAGTAGAGTGTTGGTTGGACCATAATCTGATTCTGAACTGATTACGTTTTTTTCCAAATTTACTCTTTACCTTTACAACTTCCCTTTATTGTCAGTATGTATCTTCTCCAGAGAATTTTCACATTTAATTACTCAAAGGAAAAATCTGCTTTATTACCCAATTATCGTCCCCACACTTTTGCCAGGAACCTTAGGTTTCCATTCCATCCTTTTAAAGATGAAGTTTTGGAGGCACAAAATCAATTCAGTAACTTGCACCCAGGCAAATGGCAAAGACAGACATAGACAGAGGAAAGGAACTCCAAGGTCAGTGCTCCATCCACCCAGGTAAAGATGCAGAACTTAAACTAGAGATCTTGGCACTGGGCAGACTCAACCAGAGGTGTTTCATCCTGTGGAGATGGGTAATGCCCACATATTCAGCAAGGACCTGGCTTTTTATCTAAACAGGTTCTATCTGGCATGACAAGTAGTTTTCAACAATCAATGTGAAACAAGCACCACCTACATTGAGGTGTCAGCCATCAGCCCAGGCAAATAAACAGGGGTTCGGGGCATGTGACTGCAGGCGCTTCAGTCAAATGGGTGGGCTCTGGTCAGGCATGGAGAAACTCTCAGTTCCACTGATCTCTGGATTTCCTATCCCTGGGAGCATGTTCTAGGCCATGAATATCCAGATGTAGGAGTTTGATCTGTATTTCAAAGTCAAGAGAGCTTAACTGGAAATGACTGCTATGCACGTTAAATGAATCATAAGCAAGGAAAAAGGGGGCTGTGACAGATTAATATGATGGCTGCGGTGCAAAGCCATGTGATCACTTGCTGGAATACTGGAAAGCCAAGCTACAGCATTATGTTTAAGCTCTCCTGGCAAAGACTAGAGCAGAACCCTGCTAAGTATGGAAATGTTTATGTCCTGGAAATATCCATTTGAAGCCTGAGAGAGTCACACTGGGACTGTGACAAAGAAGCAGTATTTTCATACACCTAGAGATGACGATTGTTTTTGCAGTTCGAGGAATACACACATTTAAAGAAAATTCACAATTAGGAACTCATCTGTGAGGATTCATACCATTTCACTGTTAACTCTCTTCTATAAAACAGTTTGCTGTTAGAGAAGGAACACAGGTGAGGGACGTGGTTCCAGCCATACACTGCCACTAACCATTTATCCCGTCACATTACTTCAGCCCCTCTGGGCTTCCATCTCATTTTGCTTAAAGACTTTCTAGATCTCTGAGGGCCTTCTCGCTGGGATAAGTAAACCACCAATTTACTTATTTGACTGTAGCAGGTAGTTACCTGTCCGCCATTGTCAGGACATCCTTGTTGGGGCCCTGTCATGGTATTGGACTGTCACTGGTGATTGAAGGACAGTTTGACAATAATTGAATTCCCAGCCAGACTCTAAATTGCCATTAAGGTCACACTAACACGGACATAAAATCAAAAAAGGAGTTTTTTTTTTTTTCCTACCTACAGAAGACAGCATCTTAAAATAGGATGGACTAGTTTGAAAACACTAGCATAAAAGCCATCATCCTGACATTCCTTGCCATAGTTTCATAAAACTGAACTACAATGCAAGCAAACTGACAAGATTCTGAAGAAAGTCGATATTCGAAATTTAAAGCATATAACAAAACAGAACCAAACAAACCCTGGCGTTTCTGCCCCTTACCTTGTAGCCTTTGCATCACGTTGGCGATGTCCCGAGGAGACCGAGAGGCTGCCCTGGAGGTTGCCATGGCTGCACCGAGGCACGGGACCACTGCTGGAGACCCTTTGCCCAATGCGGTGCAGCCCTAGGCCACTCGAGAAAACATCCTTGAACGTCTCTGGGTCTATCGAGTCATGGCCCAACCCCGGGCACACACAGCAGTCAGCGAGGAGACAGCACTCCAGAGATCCAACCACTTCTTTCTCTTCTTTTGCTTTAAATGAATTCAAGAACCTGAAAAACACATAGAAAAGGTACAATATTTTTTTAAAAAAATCAACACAGGTCACCCTAGTGCAAAAAGAACTGTCTTTATTCAATCTGAATAGAGGATTCATCACCAAGTGAAATAACTAATGTAAAAATACTTATAAACTATAAGACAAGATACAATAAATCTCCTAGAAGAAAACATAGGCAAAACATTATTTGACATACCTCTCAAAAATGTTCTCCTAGGGCAGTCTACTCAAGCAATAGAAATAAAAGCAAGAATAAACAAATGGGACCTAATTAAACTTACAAGCTCCTGCATAGCAAAGGAAGCCATAAACAAAACAAAACAGGAACCTACAGAATGGGAGAAAATTTTTGCAAAAGACAAAACTGACAAAGGCTTGATCTTCAGAATGTATAAGCAGCTCACACGACTTAATAAGAAAAAAACAAACAACTCAATCCAAAAATGGGCAGAAGACCTAACCAAGCAATTTTCCAAGGAAGAAATACAAATGATAATAAGCACATGAAAAAATGCTCAATATCACTAACTATCAGAGAAATGCAAATCAAAACTACAATGAGGTATCACCTCACACCAGTCAGAATGGCCATCATTCAAAAATCCACAAATGACAAATGCTGGAGAGGCTGTGGAGAAAAGGGAACCCTCCTACACTGCTGGTGGGAATGCAGTTTGGTGCAGCCACTGTGGAAAACAGTATGGAGATTCCTCAAAAGACTAGGAATAGATTTACCGTATGACCCAGGAATCCCGCTCCTGGGCATATAACCAGACGGAACCCTACTTCAAAAAGACACCTGCACCCCAATGTTCATAGCAGCACTATTTACAATAGCCAAGACATGGAAACAGTCTAAATGTCCAATGACAGATGACTGGATAAAGAAGCTGTGGTACATTTATACAATGGAATACTATTCAGCCATTAAAAACCGACAACATAACGCCATTTGCAGCAACATGGATGTCCCTGGGGAATGTCATTCTAAGTGAAGTAAGCCAAACAGAAAGAAAAATACCATATGAGACCACTCATATGTGGAATCTAGAAAGAAAGAAAGAAAGAAAGAAAGAAAGAAAGAAAGAAAGAAAGAAAGAAAGAAAGAAAGAAAGAAAGAAAGAAAGAAAGAAAGAAAAAGAGAGAAAGAAAAGAACATAAATACAAAACAGAAGTAGACTCATAGAAATAGAATACAAACTTGTGGTTGCCAGGGGGTGGGGGGTGGGAAGGGACAGACTAGGAGTTCGAAATTTGTAGATACTGACAGGCATATGGAGAATAGATAAACAAGATTATACTGTATAGCACAGGGAAATATATACAAGATCTTGTGGTAGCTCACAGCAAAAAAGAATGTGACAATGAATATATGTATGTTCATGTATAACTGAAAAATTGTGCTCTACACTGGAAATTGACACAACATTGTAAACTGATTATAACTCAATTAAAAAAGAAGTTAAAAATAAATAAGTAAATAAAGCTTAAAAAAACTTATAAACTATAAAATAGTAGGTAAATACGAGGAATTCTTATGATGTTTGATAAAATAAACCCATACTTGAAACATACACAATAAAATTGGCTGCTAGGAGAAATTTCACTTTTTTCCATGTTTTCATCTTAAACTGTAAACTTTTTTCATTGACCTATGAAAGTAGTTGCACTCAAAACACTGAGTTCTATTTCTCAATATTCATAGGTTCTCTTATCTGGGCTATTTTAGCCTGCTTTGCACATCTATTTTGCTCTGTTTTGTTTTTATACACTTTTCAGGAATGAAATCAGATGTTAGCTCCTAAAATTTGATGAACTGCAATAGTAAATAGCATATAAAACTATTTTAATCTGAAAATTTGAGTTGCAAACACTGTAATTTTAGAAGACAAATAGGTTTGATTTAGCTTCCCCACCCCCATATAGAAAGACTCTAAAGTAAGCTGTAAGGCTGGGGTGGGCAGGATTAGAGACAATATTTTCCTCCTAACCCCTTCTTGAATTCTCTGTTTTGGTCAAGTTTAATTCATCGTGCTGGGCTGGGGGAGGTAGGAAAGAGGTAGGACAGTGGCTGATGAAACCTCGACGTTGAGACAGATACTTTGAACAAGGGTTTCCTAACCATAGGGCTAGCTGAAGAGAAGGTCCTGCCACGAACAGGAAAACTGACAACAGAAAGAAGAGGGTGAAAAATGCACTTAGAGGAAGAAATGCAACCAAGGCGCCAAACCGAGGGGGTCTGTATGAGCCTGAGACTTTGACAATTCATATTCATCCCTGGGCTACGACGATGAAGGTGAAGAAGAGAAACAGGGTGGGGGCAGAGGAGGCTGGTGAAAGCAAAATCGTAAAGAAAACACAGCACGTCTCTGTGGGGTGGTCCACCTTCGGAGAGCAACGAAGAGCAGGCTATGAGTGCTATCAGACATTATAACCTGAACGTGTGCTCATAAAGAGCGTGTTACTTACGAAGGACTGGTTAAGTAACAGAGTGTCATTAAAGATGACAACTGCTTTTTAAAATGGCATTAATACTAGTACATATCGGTATCTAGTTAGAAGGCATGAATGCAAAGCCGGTATCTTTTCCAGACCACCCCCTCAGTAAGGATGTGAAACATGGCACACTGCTGCCGCTCTGCACATTTCTGGGGTCAGAATGGACATATTTAAGTCAAGGAGCAGTGGTGCAGTGAACAGCACTGACCAGCAAAGACAGATTTCTCTTGGCTACTTGAAAAGACGCTAGAAGTAGGACCCGGGACTTGGCAGCTTCTGGGCTAGAGGGTTAGCTCTCCATGGATGGCTCTCCAAGAGGGAGAAATAACTACTTAGGGCTGGCCTGTCATGCACCAAGCCTACAGCCCTACTGCAGCTGGCTGCCCCTGAGCAGCCTTCACGTCCTGGGAGAAAACATCCCATCCGCCCACATACAACAGCTACCTTAATTTGAAGACTAACAGACACTGAGAAGGGCCTGCGGTATCTTAAAATGGCTCCCCTAAGCTGTTAGAAAGTTAGATTCTCCAAGTGCAAGCATATAACTTTCTGAATCTAGCTAGCTAGCTACAGGTAGACTACGTAGAGACGAGGGAAGAAATTCATTGTAGCTCAGCTGCCCTACGCCAGGCCCTGCTCAGCCCTGGAGTTCACAGATGACAAAGACGTGGCCCCCACCATCGATCAAGAATTATAGAACTAAGGGGGAAGGCAGAGCTCAGTGGTAGAGTGCATGCTTAGCATGCGCGAGGTCCTGGGTTCAATCTCTAGTACCTCCATTAAAGATAAATAAATTTTAAAAAAAGAATTATAAAACTAAATGGGATTTCTATGTCACTGCATCACAGATCACCATGTTCCTGGCCTCTTCTGGCTGACGTGCATATTACACAATAGAGTAATCCTGAAATATTTCCCTCTCACCCTTCTTCTCATTCTCTTTCTTTGAATACCACATTAAACTCAGAACTTCTCTGCTTGCATCCAACTTCAGCTGATGTACCCGTCTTACTGCCCCAGTATAACTAATGCATTCTGAATGTCACGGTTCAATGCTGGGGGAGCTAAGATGAATGTGACACATAACCTATTTCTCGACGAGCTTAGAACAGAGTGGGAGATACAACACAGAAGAGCAAATGTAACAAAACCATGGGCATGTGCAAACAGAGACATGAGGGATACAAAGGATGGGAGGGTCCTGGGAGGGAGCGAGCCCCTGACCTGGGCCTTGGTAAAGGAGTTAGAGTGAAAAATATGAAAAATGCATCCCAGGCAGAAGAAATAGCTCAAGCAAGGCTTGGACACAGGAAACAGCATGGTTCGTTTGTGGAACTACTAACAGTCAGAGAGTGAGGGACTCTCCAGGCTACATTCTGGGGCTGAGGCTGGAGGAGGGAGCAGCCAGATGGCTGAGCCCTGCCCAGGTGTGCTGCTCAGAAGTCTGCTCCTGGGTCTCCAGGGGGCAACAGGAAACCATCACGAGGGATTTTAAGCCGAAAGTGACCACGTATAATTTAGATTATTCTAGCTACATTTTTTAAGGGTGTATTCGAGGTTGACAACTCAAAGTTTCAGGAAGATCGGTGAGGAAGGTGTCTCAGGAGCCCAGGTAAAAGATGATGAAAAATTGAAATAGGACTGTGAGTGGAAGGTAAAATCCAAAAAAATCGCAAGTAGTCAGAGTATGCAGGACTTGGTGATGGGCGGGGGAGAGGAGACAGGCCCTTGGAGGTGGCGTAATCAGGTACCTTGGGTGACTCTCAGGATTCTGCCTTGAGAGCTCAGCAGTAGAGGAGCTTTCAGGTTTTACTTCCCCCAACTCTTCAATGCATTCGCTCACATCCTTGCTGAACAACTCAATTACCCCTTCGCATCGCCCCTCTGCAGGACAGTCTCCGCTGAACAAGTCCGAGGGATCACTGAACACCTAGCCCAGGACACACTGTTTGAAGCCATCCCTAAAACACACCAGCACACAACAGCACTGTTTTCCCTCAATTCCTCCAGTACTAGCAATCCATACTATTACGAGTATCTGTCTTATATTCGTCACCATTGTTAGTCTTAGCTCTCTTGAACTAGACGGTGAACATCTAGCAGGCACAGAGATTGTAACTCTTACTGTTTTGACATCCCTCCCATTGATAGTAACTGTATCCCTGAGGACATTCTAGCCCTCAGTATACATTTTTGTTTCATTGAATCATGTTCATAAAACTTTACCTCTACAGGACAACCCCCAGAAAACTCCTTCCTCCCCACTGTAAAAGAAGTTGGTGCAACATCCTTCCCTTTTTAGACATTAGATTAAATATTTTGCTTTCAACATTCGTGCATACACATATTTCCTATTTTGTGAAATTATGATAGTTTTGTTTTTTACTGATACTTACATTTAAGGGACATGATTTGATAAAAAATTTCAAATTAATAAAGCAAAGATAATAAAAGGAGACTTAAAAGATATGAGTTCTGGATGTTAGAAGAGATGAATTTAAACTTAGCTTTGTTCTGACTTGGATGATTTTGAGCTAGTTTTATGTATGGAGGTCCTCACCCACCGCCTGACAAGGGGCACGTGGTACTGGGAAATGCACAGACTCTGGACTGGAAAAAAAAAAAAAAACCCAAAAAACAAGGAGCTGCCTTCATTCTGTCCAGGTGGACATGACCTACAGAACCAGGACATCAGAAGTTCCAGCACCATTAATGAGCTCTCCATCCTCAGGGTAATTAAGTTTTCAATCAGGTGCAGTATATTGTGGGGATAGGAGAGGAAGAGGGGGTGAGGGATGGAAAGGGAGAGCTAAGTAGACATTGGTGGGTTGTGTACCAATTAATAATCCTTGCACCATCTCCAAATTTTTTCCAGGGAAGGAACTAAGATTACAAAGCAGCTAATTATATCCACCACACCTAGTAGAGAGGTAAGATTCCTGTATTTATTATTTCATACAGCAAATGGAGTGGGAAACCATGTGGCAAGGATGATGGTGCTGAGTAAACAGCAGTGAACAAGACACACAATCTCTTTTAGAGCTTAGGTACCAGAGGGGGAGATGATGTAAGCAATATTGCAATGAAGTAGGTTACAGATTGTAATGGAGAAATCCAGGGTACTGTGGGAGCACACAGAATACCCAATCAATAACCATCTGCTGCATCTATCTCACGGGATGCAAAGGGAAATCAAATGATCTGCTGTTCGAAATTCTCCTACCTAAACAATGTACTCTTTTCAACACCAACACCTGCGAAAAGCACAGGAGTGAATCATCACAACTTGACTTTTCCAGGCTCTAGAATGGACAACTGGCTGCTTAAAGCAGTGTCTCATTTGTGCTACTAAACAGGGATACACTAGGAAAAACACTAGGAGAAACACCGCTATGTCACAAGACTACATCTTTAAGCAATGCAACTGGATTTTGAAGGATCAGAAAACTACAGCATAAAGTTCCAACCCCTGCAACCACCAGAGATGACCTGGCTCATTTCTAGCTGAAAAAGATGCACTGAGACTATAAGACATAAACGGACTCACAGTGATACGAAGCATGACTTAACTAGACGTCTAACTATGTACAACAGCAGTCCTTTTAAAATTCCCCATTAAACAAAAGTTTAAAAAGCTAATGAATACATTTCAACCCCCCTTCTATCTAAGTCCTTTGCTGGAGTGAGTCACCTAAGTGTCTAATTTTAAATTTAATTATTGTTTTCCTCTATTCATCCTTTAGCAATGGTACTAATTAACAGACGCTAAGATGGCCATCCAGTAGGGGAGAAGAGGGACTTCCTGGAGTTAATATAAATACATTACTAATGTGTATGTAAAGGCTATCAGTGAACAGTGGTAATTATTCACTATTATGAATTTTACACGGTAACAAATAAAAATTGGTCCTTTCCCTGGAAGAACAAAAATAGGAAGAAGTAATCAAAAGATAGAGTGCAGAGCTGATCAGCATGAAAGAAATCATGTCATGAAGGAACTTTTCTTCTGTAAGCTTGGGGTATAAACCATACCCAAGGATATCTGCTACCTCCCTCCCATGCGTTGCTAGGGTATAACTGTACCTCTCGCTAAACATTAGTTCTCACTGGATGGAACCATAGGGAAGGACACATTTAACACTTCTGAGAGGAGATTAGGCAGACTTCCTCAAAGGGGAGTCTTGAGTCTTGTATGCCTGTGGTTTAGGCCACAGGGTGCGGCCGCAAGGTCTACATTGGAGCCGCCCTGAGAAATTGCTACCAACCTTGCCCAGTCATGGGCCTCTTATATCCTGTTTCAGTTTCACCTCCCTCATCTCCAAGAAGCTGGGCGAGCTGCGCGATTATCAGAGAGCAGATGTAGGGGCAGCACCTTCCCCATTTAACACAAGCAATTTTTGGAAATGTCTAAACAGAAAAAAACCTTTTCCCAAACCCTACTCCTTTGCAGGGAAGCATCAAGGGGAAATCATTCTTATCTGGGGGACAACGAGGACAGAAACAAACCAGTTTGTGAAAAATCATTTGTTGAGACAGATGAAAGTGAGGCTATAATGTTATAGTTGAGCAAATATTTTCAAAGGCTAGCAATAGTATTATCAGTGTCAGTCTGAAGATGTGCCTTTATTTCAGCACAGAACATATTAAGTTAGCGTGGATGTGGCACATTTTGTTCTAGATTTGCCACAAAGTAATGAACAGACTCAAAAATAAAAGAAGAAAATAGATACGTGTTTTATTACACTGTTCTGGTGATGTTGGGAACTTTTTATCCATACTGTTAATCTTTTTCATCAAGGAGAACAGCAAGCCTCTCAACAATCTTCATGACTCATGATTAAATCAGCATTTCGTGCAGATGTGGGGCATATTAATAATCTTTGCTCAATCGAAAATTATTATACTTTCTCTTGCACAAGTCTGGCTCCTGTATTCAAATGCCTTCTTTGGGATAGTGGCTCTTAGATGAAGACAAATATAGGTAAGCATTAAAGCAGAGACCAAAAAATAATTCATCTCGAACTTTCTTAATATTCACAGCAAATTTTCAGATACGTACAGGTTTTCCACCCCAAACTGAAAAGCTCAGAAACGAACATTCTAGGATGCTAAGACCGGTTTCACAGCTGGTGTTTTTCCCCCCGGGCTGGAACTGGTTATCTTTATGGAAGACGGCCTGAAGTTGCAGCCTCCAAGCTCTGCGATCCCAGCCAGGCAGCACGCTGAACCCGGTTTCTCAGCCGGCTTTCTTTCCTTGATGGCTAACAGCTGCTTTATTTTGCACTGTTTTCCTGTCCTTTACCATACACCTGCCGCCCCGTGGACCACCATTTCCCAGAACTCCTCCGGCAGCGACGCAAAATCTGTCTGAAAGGGGGTCTTTCCGGGGAGGAGATGAAAGTTATCTTGCCCTCTAGCGTAAGCAAGCGCACGGTGACAGCTGGAGTGGAGTCTGAAGCCCCGGCCTCCGCTGTTCTTCAAGCCCTGGGCTGTGTTACCCATTTCCCCTCCCCCAGCCCTTCCTAAAATAGTCGGCGGTGGAGGAAGGGAGGCTCCTAGAATTTGCTCAACGCCCTACATCTCCCATCCGATAGTAGCAACAGCCCTGACCATCGCAATGAGGGTGGCTGCCTTTTCCTACTGCATCACTGGACCCCAAGAGAAGTGCCACCAGCGGAAATGACAACTCAGAGAGGGGATATTAATAGGGCTATCTACGTACAAGCTGCAAGGAGACGCTCCCCCACCTCCTCAGCTCCTCATCCTTGAGTATCACACACGTACACACACCGCCACCACCATCGCCACCCTCTCCCTCCCATCAAGCACGCACAGCCCGAACATGCAAGTACAAACTTGCTTACAATCTGTCTGCAATTTGTTCGGCTTGCACCCGTGTTCTCTCTCTCTCTCTCTTCTCCCTCTCTCCGCCTCTCTTTCCCTTTACCTTCTGTCCCTGGGGCTCGTTCGGGTTCCCGGCGGCGGCGGTGCGCGCGCTCTGGGCCGGCCGCGGTCTCGGGAGCTCGGGCGCGGCTGCAGGGCTGCGGGGCGCCGGGCGGCCCCGGTGACCGGGGACAGCGCGCGGGGCCGGCTCCCCGCCCGCGGCGAATCCGCAGCCGCGCTCCCCGGGCCGCTTGCACACTCGCTCACTCGCGCGCTCAGCTGCTCGGCGACTCTGCCCTCCCTCCGCCCGCGGGTCCTCCTTCCGGGTGCGCCCCGGGGTTTCAGGCCTCCCCCCGCCCCTCGCTGCTCCCCCCGCCCCCCGCACGAAGGCTCCTTTCGGAAAGGTCGGCCGGGCGGGTTCAGCCCCCGGGCAGGCTCGGGGCACGACCCGCGCGCCGCCACGCCCCTCCCCGCGCCCCGCGCCCCGCGCCGGCTGCTGGATGCACTGGTCCCCGGTAGAGCCGGGGGCGGGGGCCTGGCGTCTCCCGGGCGGGCTTCCCCTACCTCCCGGAGACGCACGGCCTCCGGCGTCTTTCCGCAGCAGCAGCAGCAGCAGCAGCAGCAGCGACTTTCCGTGACCCTCCCTCTCCGGTAGCCTTTCCACCGGGTCCGCCTCCCGGGGGTCGAGGGGGAAAGAAATGGCCGAGAGCGCTGGGAAGGAGATTCGCCGCACTCGCTGCTAACTTTTGCCCAGGGTTTCCACTGCCCGGCTGACCTTTCTGAGCAGACAGAACCTATCTTGAAAGGCTGGGGAGGTTCCCAGATGGTCCCAGGAAGGAAGTGATGCGGTTCAGTGAGGACATTCCGCTGGCTCCTTTGAAATCAACTTTCAAAAAGGTCCTAACTGCTGACCTTTTGGTTGTCAAATCAGTAGCAAATAATTTCAGGGAGACTGGTCAGACTGTAGGTTTTTGTCCCTGTGGTTTATAAAGCTGAGATTTCCTGAGAAGGCACCTGACATCTCAGTCATATTTATTAGTGGTTATTCGTTAAGATGACGCTGGGAGCTACCTGCAGGGTCCTCCGTCGTGCTCTGCGTGCGACGCGTGGTGGATGGGGACCGTCTGAGTCTGTCATCACAAGTCCCTCTCACAGTGTGGAGGAGATCCCGGTGTTGCCTAGTAGCCTTTAGGAGGATTTATTTTGTTGTGGTTTTGTGGTTCCTAAGCAAAGTCAAACGTGATCGCTCCTCACCAACAACGAAGTCCAAGCCCAACAGGATTATGGCAACTCAAATAATCGAAGCTATGTTGCAAGAATCTTAGAAATAATAAATACGCCCTTGAATTTTTAATCTGAACAAAACAAGATTTTTGTTTGTTTGTTTGTTTGTTTTTCCTATTCTCTACATTGCATTTAAAGCCAGTCCTTGTCTACATGGAAGGAATGGCCTTAAAGTGGATGAAGTTTTTCCCTGCCTCCTGCCTTTCCCTCACTGGCTGCTAACACTCCACGATTTAGCTTTGCATTTTCTTCAAATTCTCTTTCTTCTGGATTCCATCAAAATAATAATACCTGGAATGAATCTGGTAAACTAATCTGATATGTTATCTTTTCTTGTGTTTATAGATTTCAAAGACCAAAGAATGAATCTCTAATTGCAGAACTGGTTGCACCAGAAGTCAGGCCTGGAGAGGGCCGTGTTTGGGATCACTCTCAATGCATATACTGCCTCTGCCTGAGGGTGACACTGGCCACAGATGCCCAGAGCTCCTTGTGGAGGTAACACCCCAGAGCCCAGTTGTTCCAGATATCACTCTCTGCCTGGATGTGACCAGACTGAGATCCAGGCTCCAGGCCTGCCACTCAGGAGCAAAGGCTCTGACTCAGTTCTTCTCCTTTCTCTCCATCTCTGCTTTCATCCAACCAACTCACCCACCTACTGAAACTCCTTCCTCGGACCTGCTCTGCTCCCAAGTGCAGACAGGCAGGAGCCCAGGGCTGGCTTTGGTTGCCTGATGAACTGAACGCCCTGAACGCCCACTCTCAGTTTTATCCTCCACCGAAGGAGTAATAAGCACATCACTGACTTTTGGAAAAGTTCTGTCTTTTTCATACACCCCAGGGAAGTGTGTTGTAGCTTCATTTATTCAACCACTATTGTTTGAACACCTACCATATACCAAAATATTGCCTTAATCATTAGGGCTACAGTGGTAAGGAAAACCTCATCTGATTCCTGCCTTCACAGAGCTTACAGTGTAATCAGGAAGAGAGACATTTATCAAAGAACCCCACAAATAACTAAAAAACTCCAGCCTCCAAGAGAAGGTTAATTTTATGAAAGCTTTCAGTGGAAGGGCTTAATTTAGTTTGGAGATCAGACAGACTCTGCTAAGGAAGTGACCTGTGAACTATGATCTGCAAGAAAGGTGACATTAACTAGGACAAAGTCAGGTAGTGGGAGAGGGTATAACTCTAGTGGTAAAGTGCATGCCTAGCATGCAGGAGGCCCTAGGTTCAATCCTCAGTACCGCTGTTAAATAAATAAGCCTATTAACCCTCATCCCCCAAAAAGGAAAAAAAAATTTTTTTAATTAAAAATAAAAGGAAACAAGTAAAGGTGGGATCTGGAAGAGCATTCAAGATAGAGGAACAGCATGTGCAAAGGATCTATGGAGGACAAGCAACATGGTGCTCTCGAGGAACCAAAGAAGACCACTGTGGCTGCAGGAGAGAAAGCCAGGGAGGGTACAGGAGCTTCAGGGGAAAACGCACCCCTTGAGACCCAAAATGAAGCAAAGGGCAGATTGTGCAAGCCTTAAAAATAAGCCAGAAGAGCTGGGTCTTTACATGACACCATTACAGTGTTTTCTGTAGGTGGTGCAATACGGTTACATTTATGTCTTGAAATTTTCCCTTTGGCTATAATGTGGAAAACAGATTAGAAGTGGGGCCAAAATGGGTAAAGGTGGACCCATTAGGAAGCTGCTATGGTAATTCTTTAAGAAAATGATAGCCCTCATTATTAGAGTGATGGTGGTAGAAAAATTAGATGGATTTGAGAGAGAGGTAATAGATAAAACACAATAGATAAAACAAGGTCATGGGTGGTGGAAGGAAGTCAGAATAGAATAGTGGTTAAAGTCTTGGGGTTTGAAGCAAAAAATAAGCTGAGGCTCGCGTCTCAGCTCCATCATTAGCTGCCGGCGTGATTTTTAGCTAGTAATTCAACCTCTCACAAGTTCAGATTTTACAAACCTATAATCAGGATTATAACAGCATATCTCACTGATGGGGCTGTTGTGGGGACTAAATCAGCTAATAACGGCAAGTATTTCCTACTTCAGTGCCTGGTACGTGGTCAGGGAACACAGTATAATTAACACTATTATTAAAGTTATAGCTACTATTACTATTATGCTGTATGTTTCTGAAGTTGGCAAATAGAGGAAATACCATCTCTACTTTGCTTTGCAACAGTCTGATTGGGCTGGAACACCAGTTTCTGGGAGCAGCAAACTCTAACCACGGGGCCATCCCCGGCTAAGAGACAATGGCCAGGGCAGCAACCAAGTTTCCTCCTCCACTGAGCCCAGGCCTGCCCTCCCCACCTGTCTACTCCTCGTGCTCTCTCAGTTTACACGGAATCCCGTTCTTCTCCAGCATGGCTGCTGGGCCCCGAGCTCCCCTCTCCACATTAATAGGAGGTGGCAAAGAACAACAAAAATTGCCAGTTGGTTTCCATTCAGCTTTATCCCAGTACCTGCATCATTGTGTTTTATATATTTGTAAAAACTAATAGTCACAGTGCTCATATGAAATCAGCAAATACTCCTTTATACATGTATCATTTCTCTGTTATGTAATTGTGTTCGCACTATAGCAAAAACTTACTACAATTAAAGTATGTTGTCAATTTATCAAAAGCAGCAGCCCAGGGTCTTACCAGAGATGCATCTTTATGGCAATGAGCCCACCTGCAACTCACCAAGCGGCTCTCTTCTTTGACCCCGTCCATTAAGTCCCTTCTAAACAAATGTCTATGCATAGTGTGGGGAACCTCTAAACAAAATGGCTCTTACTTTTTAAAGGTCAAGGGGCTTTGTATCATCAAGGTCTTGATGCAGTCAGTAATGGTCTGGTTGGGGTTGGGCCACCCCTTCTTAGGTTATTGCCTCTGGTGGAGGAGAGGAAGGACAGGGAAGGAGGGCAAAGAAGGCTCAGGAGGATTTGGGGTTCAAAGAACTAGGATTCAACCCAATCCACCAAAATGCCCCTTTTGCAATTCTCAATAAGAACCTTACCTGTCACCCGAGAGGCCTAGCAAGGCTCTGAATTCATCTTGCATTATAAATGTGCAACCTGCAGCAACATAACTTAGGTCTGATTTTTGGTGGTATCAATACTGTAGCTGCAAGGGCAAGAGGCCTAGAGGCTCGCTGGGTCTCCGCCCGTGAGCTTGTCATTTTCTTTCTTTCTTTTTTTTTTTTTTTATGGTCTTTACTGTGGTCAGAAGTAGGTGACACACCTCCTGGTTCTTCCAGTTCTCTTTCCTACCATAAGATTCCACGGCAGTTACCAAATTGGTCTCTTAAATTATTGTCTTCAGTAGGCCCTTCATTTCAGGTGTTAATTTCTTCACCACTACATGCCACATCTCTTTAGAATTCTGTTTCACTTTGGAATCAGATCATCACTATGAACCCAACCAGGTCAACTGACCAATACGATATTCTCATCTTTGAAGGTCTGGAACCAATCTTGGCATGAAATAGTGTGTCACTCAGGGTTCGTTAAAGAAAAATCAGAATAACTTGTGGATTTGAAACAAGGATGCAGGTGTTCAAATTTGGGGGCAAGCTATAGAGTTGACCATTATTATGGCCGCCTTTAGCTTTCAGGTAAACACCATTGCAGGTGCAGCCCAGAACTCAGTAACTCACTGCTGCCACCTAGAGGTCAAGATGCTGCAGCAAATGTCCGACAGCATCACAGCTGCCTCAGCTCTGACTCCTAGTGACCGAACTTGGAGCCAGCAGCCACTGTAGAGCTGCTGTCATTGCTCGTGGAGGGGCAATTTCTCTGTGTCCCATTTGCCTTCCAAATCATTGGCAAGATGCAAATTTCACCTCCCTCCTCCTTCCCCCCGAAGAGAGAGCCTGGGAAATGTAATCCTGAGACTTCCCACCCCTGAGATAGATACAAAAGAGGGAATAGAATGGATAATTAGTGAAGACTGTTTGCCAACAAACAGTGTCCAGTACAAACACAGACGTGGGGTGGAAAGGATAATGCAAGTATGTGTTTAAATTAAAACTCACAGAAATTCCAGTTTAAAACAGTGAGTCTTTTTTTAATGTATTTTAACTCTCTTATTAATATTGTTTTAGAATTTTAAGTTAGGATTTTAAGACTGTTTTTTAAAAAGATTACCAAAACTTAGCATTGCTGATTAATTTTAAGATGACATCATTAACTCCTTGTGTAATCTTGTCACTTTCTTCAGGAATTGTTCTACTTAGTCCCGTGCTGTCTCACCCCTACTTTAGTCATCCACTCCCATGATCACAGTCTTGACCTTGTCATTATCAATAATGACAATTATTTAG
Organism: Camelus dromedarius; assembly: GCF_036321535.1. Taxonomy (NCBI): domain Eukaryota; kingdom Metazoa; phylum Chordata; class Mammalia; order Artiodactyla; family Camelidae; genus Camelus; species Camelus dromedarius. The sequence goes on along the minus strand of NC_087441.1, from coordinate 12,489,540 downwards.
TAAAAATAATCTCAACTGCTAACACCCTGCTCTCTATCTCCTCTTTTGTTTCTAGCTCACTCACTTTTTGGCTCCAATTCCAATAATCTCTCAGCTGAATAGAACCTTATATCCATTGATGGAGCTGCTGCCAGCTCTTATGATGCCTTTATATTAGAGAGGGGACCTTCTTCAAGACATTTCAATTCCTTCTTTTGGAGACTGTTACAATAGGCCATTTTTGAAGAAGTAAAACTGTCACTATTTGCAGATGATATGATACTATACATAGAAAATCCTAAAGGCACAATCAAAAAGCTATTAGAACCCACTGATGAATTCTGCAAGTAAAGTTGCAGGATAAAAAATAAATCAGAAACCTGTTGTGATTCTATACACTAACAATGAGCTGATAGAAAGAGAAATTAAGAAAACAATTCCATGTATAATCACATCAAAAGAATAAATTCCTAGGGATAAATCTAACCAAGAAGATAAAAGACCTGTACTCAGAAAACTATAAGACACAGATAAAAGAAACTGAAGACAGCACAAGCAGATGGAACAAGATACTGTGTAAATGGACTGGAAGAATTAATATTGTTAAAATGACCATGCCACTCCTTAGATTCAGTGCAATCCTATCAAAATACCAATAGCATTTTTCACAGAACTAGAACAATTAATTCTAAAATTGGTATGGGAACACGAAAGACTCTGTATAGCCAAAACAATCTTGAGCAAAAAGAACAAAGTTAGAGATATCACATGCTCTCCTTTCAAACTGTACTACAAAGCTACAATAATCAAGACAGTATGGTTTGCTGGCACAAAAACAGACACATAGTTCAATGGAATGGGATAGAGAGCCCAGAAATAAACCCATACTTATAGGGTCATTTAATCTATAAGAAAGGAGGCAAGAATATACAATGGGAAAAGACAGCCTCCTCAATAAATGGTTTGAGGAAAACTAGACAGCTACATGCAAAAGAATCTCTCCTGAACTCCAGACTTGAAAATATAATCACCTACTCAAGACTTCCGCTGGGAAGTTTAAAAGGTATCCCAAATAAAAGATGTCTAAAACTAAACTTGTGATCCCTCCTTCCAAACCTTCCCCTCTTCCTGCCTTCCTCACGTCAGTGAATGATGACTCCATCCTTCTCAGTTGCTCAAGCTCAGGCCTTAGTGTCACACTTAACAATTCTTTTTCTCACTTCTCACCTTTTGTCAATCAACAAATCATGTTGATTCTTTCTTTAAAAATATATCTATAGAGTGTCCTTGTTCTCAGAACATGAGCTCCAAAATATTCAGTAGGAGTAGAGCATGGTGTATCCAACATGCTCTCAAATGGTTCAGGAAAGAATATGGTGAAAGATAATGAAGAATAGTCATAGGAAGCCAATGAGGCAAAATGTAAACAATCAGTGAATCTAGTTGAAAGGTAGATGAACGTTCTGTGTAATATTCTTGAAACTTTTACTTAGGTTACAAAAAACATACCTAAAATCCATTACTCTTCAGCTCTACTGCTACTACCGAGGCCAGCATCTCTTAACTTCAGGCTGTTCTTAATATAACGGCCAAATAACCCTTGCCCATAAATTCACAGCATGAATCAGATGCTGTCACCTTTGTTCAAATTCCTCCAATAGCATTCCGTCTTACATAGAGTGGAGAGTGAAATCCCTTTACGATCTATAAGGCCCTACGTGATTTGCCCCTATGACCCCGCTGGCTTTCTAGTCTTACCCACAGCTCCTCACTTTACTCCCCGCTCGGCTGTCATGTGTCCTCCCTACTTGACGTTCCTGAAGAGGACAAGGCAAGCTCCCGCCCCAGGGCCCTTTCACATATACTCCTGCCGAGAAATTCAACTCTAAAAATTACTCGCAGGGCTTACTCCCTAACTTTTTCAGGTTTTTTTTGGTCAAATATCAACTTCTAAGCCTTTCTTGGATGCCGTAAGTAAGATTTCTGAATACCATGCACTCTACCTTGGACTTTCTGTCCTTCCCTCCACTTTATTTGTTTCCCTCCAGCACTGAACCCCAACATTGTGTGTGTATCTCCTTACTTATCTAGTTTCTTTTCTCTCTGACTCTGGAATGTAATCTCCGTAAAGGCAGATATTTTGTATGATTGTTAACTCTCATGTTCCTAGCATTTGAAACAGATGCATAAAAGGTATTCAATAAATATTTGTGTAATAAGTGAATGGGTAATGTATCAGGCTCACTCTACTTTATGAAATTCTACAAAGCATCAATTGTACTGTTATGTTATTATCAAACCCACTGGAAACTGGTTACCCAAATCTCCAGGATGTCTGGATCCTCAGTGGGCCATCCACACAGGATAACCCCATGTTTCATGATGTAAAGGGATAGCAAAGGATTTTTTTTTTTTTCTTTTCAGCTCTTCATCCTATCTTTTCTTTTGGATTCATAACTACTCCAAAGCATTTCTGCCATTGTACTTCTGGCTCTTTTTGGATGTATGGTTTTACGCCTGAAATGGCTTCTGATAAGTACACGTCTCTGAGATCCCCTGATAAATTCACTTCTGCAATTTTGTGCTCTTGTTGTATTTCCCTAGGGTTTGTGTCACAGACGAGGCATATTAGAGTCTTTTCTTTGCTCTTTGTCTTATATTAATATTATCTATCCTTTCTCTATCCTTCTTTCTTTCTTTTTCAAAAGGTGTTAACATTTTCTGAATACTTTAAAATTTAATTTCATAGGCTATTACCACTCTGCCCCACTTTGGATAGTGACTTTCCTAAATACTGTTCTGAGAGGGGTGGGTGAGTATAGCTCAGTGGTAGAGCACATGCTTATCATGCATAAGGTCCTGGGTTCAATCCAAAAGAAAAAAAAGAAAAAAAGCCCGTCTAGTGGTCAGTCTCTCCCATGAGCTCCAGGTCGCTCCATTAATCTCCAAATAAAAAAAAAAAAAAACGAAACCTGAAAATTCATAAATACTATTTTGAACTGAGCTTTTGTTTGCAAGACAACTGTGCCAGTGAAGACGTCAGGTTGTGGATGAGTTTGCAATGGGAAAGGATCATGTGGATTGAGAAACTTCTTAATTGGATTCCTACAAAGAGTGTTCCAGAATGGCTGAATGAGCTCACTGGAACACGCAGTATTCTTGGCCACTTGGAAAGACTTCAAGGAGCCTCTGATTAAGGAGAAGAGACAATTATTTGTGAATTTCTTCTTCCTGGTTTATTTCACTGCCTATACTGGTTTCTGGCTGAAAAATTTGGGAGAGTCATCAGAATCAAGTTTCTTTGTGGTCATCAGAAACAAGTTTCTGTGTGACCATATTTCCGTTAGGACTCATTATGATGCAAGCAGCAGAAAAATCAGCTGAAATTGGCATAAGGAAGATGTATTAGCTCAAGAAAGTCCAAAAAATAGGTTTCGGGATTCACCCAAAGTCTCCATCAAGGATTTGATCTCTTTCTTCTTCTCTCCGTTCTGCTGCGCATATGTTGGCCTCACTCTAAGGTTGATTCCCCTTGTGGTTGTATGAGAGCTCTAGCAACAATTGGACTACATACTTCTTGGTTCACCCATTGGAGAAAAAAGAAAAAAGTATTTGCATCTAAAAGTTCCAGGCAAAGGTTCTAAAATTTACCCCAGTTAGACTAGCTTAGGTTATGTGCCCAGCATCCTTCTCTGAACCAGCCTTTGTGGTCAAGAGGAATAAAATGTTCTCATTGGCTTTAACCAATGAGGACCCTCCTGGATATTACACTAGACACAGTAATTTCCCAGAGTCAATGGTCTACTTGAACAAGGTGTAGATATCTGTATTTGTCAGTCCCCAAAAGAATCAGAAGTCACACACTAGATTAGGATAATTTGAGATGAGATGCATTTGTTTTTGTTTTATTCGAAAGACCAAATAACAAAGGGGTGGAGTAAACCAGAAGGCCTACGGCAGGAACTTGAAGAGAGTAACGATAGAGGGAGAGGGGACAGAGAGGCTACTGGGACCTGGAGGAAGGGTCTGGTGCAGGCTGGTGCTGATTAAGGAGTGGTGACCCATCAGAAACACAGGTGACTTCGAAGGAGGCTGAGAGCAAGCGAGGGGCACTAATGCTCGGATATTCTTGTTTTCTCCTGGTCCTGCTGGGGTTCCCTTTGTCCAAACGAAACCAGCACTGAGGGTGTGGGAGCCCTGTCGATGTGGCCCGTACCGGTCCGCCTTCCGGTGCAGGGTGCACAGTGGAAAAAGACAGAATGGAGCTGAGAGGACAAATGGCACGTACTCCACATTCTCTGCACAGTATCTGAATCAAAATTTGGGTTCTGTGAAGAAGGTGGGAGGGGATAGTGAATCCTGGGGAGACAGCCAGCCAGCGCTTCCTTTAGATCGGAAGTGTTTCCCTCACTAATCTTACTCAAGACTCTTAAGATCCCTAGGGCAGCTCCTTGTATTCTCTAAAACCAAAGTCTCTCAGAAATACCCACAATATCACATCATATGTATGAGTATTCTGCTACCCCAATGACTAGAAGCATGGATCACCTGTTTATCTTTATTAACCATATTTATTGTCATCATCTATATCAACAGCTGCAGAAAGAATATTAGCTAATTGATGGGACATAGTGCATGACTTCTGGGAAGGTTTCCTAGACAAAAATATTTTGCACATGAAAGATTATCATGTGGATGAAGGAGAGCTCCTATCATCTATCTTTCTTCAGCATAAAACAAGAGAAAATGAATTTACTTTTAGCATGAAATATTTAGATTAAGAAGAGGAAGAATTTCTTGACAGTAGGATCTGTTAAATTCCAAAGGTTTTAATCCCTCAATTTGAGCAGATTCTTGTGATTTCTCTGCCTATGTTCTAAGATACATCTGGCAACCAACAGAGCCTACAATAGATATAAAAAATTAATTTTTCCTCTCCAGGTGCAGAAATGCAGTGTGCCCCAGGATGACTACCAGTGTGACAGCTGTTGTGGCTGTAGGGCCAGTGGATTATATTTACGTCTCTGTCTAGAGCTGGCTTTAAGAAATTCAGATGGCTGAGGCATTGCACTGCAACGCAGAGCAGGGCCCTCAGATTCCTCTCTGACCTTCAGATGGCATGACAGGACACAAGCAGTGAATGGTGGGCTAGATCTAAGAGGGCAGGATTCAAAATCCAGGAAGATGAGCAGAGTTAGGGCTCATAACATTTATTCAATATTTACTGCATTGTTTTTTGTGCTGATTAGAGCAGTGAACAAATCAGAAAACTTCCTTGCTTTCATGACATTATCTTCTAGAGGGGAAAGGAGTCAATAAACAATGTACACACAAATATACGCTATATTGGACAATGATGGAAGCTATGGAGAAAAATATAAAACAGAGAAAAGATAAAATTTGTGGTCAGTAAATGGTTGAAATTTTAGTTAGCATGGTCAGGAAAGACAGCATGAGAGTGTTACTTCTGAGAAAAGTCCTAAAGGAGGTAAATCCAGTAATGATAGGATATCTGGGAGAAGTATCCCAGGGGGAGCAGAGAGCAAGTTCAAAGGCCCTGAGGTTGAAAGCCTGCTGTGGTATTTGAGGAATAGGAAGGAAGCTGGAGTAGCTGGAGAGCAGTGGGTGATGGGGAGAGCCATGGGAGATGAGGTCAAAGAAGTAGTGAGCCATAATGGAGAACAGATCCTTTAGCCCTGGTTAGTCATTACAGGGTCTTTGTTGTTATTCTGGGTGATATGAGAATTCACTGGAAAGTCCTGAGTATAAGAATGACATGATGGAGGTGCAGTATAGCTCAGTGGTAGAGTGCATGCTTAGCAAGCCTGAGGTCCTGGGTTCAATCCCCAGTACCTCCATTTAAATAAATAAATAAACTAATAAATAAACCTAATCCACCCCCCCCCAAAAAAAAATAAAGTAAGTAAAATGCTTTTAAAAGAATGGCTCTAAAAGAAATAGAAGAATGACATGATGTAACTTGTATTTTAGGACAACCCTGGCTATTGTGTTGAGAATAGCCTGAATTATCAAAGGCAAAAACAGAAAAACCAACTAGGAGGCCATTGCAATAGAACAGGTGAGAGATGATTATGGTCTGGACCAGGGGGTGACAGTATGGGTGATGAGAAATGATTTGATCCTGAGTGTATTTTGCAGTTAGAGATTTTAAGATTTATTGACAGACTGGGTGTGGCACGTGAGAGAAGTCATTAGGATGTAAAGACCAGCAGAGTCTTTCCAAAGGACTCCATGAAAACACGTGACTCTAACAGGTCTGAAATTGGAAGTGGGCTCCTCTCCTGCAGCAATTAACAAGTGAAATTCTGGTCCAACTGGGATGGATAGAATAACAAAGTGTCTTAACTTGGGATAAGATCCAGAGCGAATCAAGGTGATGCAAGAATGGCTGAGAAAAAGTGAGTGGCAGTTCTTACCAGGTGATCAGCGTAGATTTAGGCAGGGAGGCTTCAGGGATGGCTGGATGGCTAGGAACACGCATTGTGACCATTTTGATCCTGGTGGACCTTGAGTGTTGGGCAGTAATTTGATCGTTGTTGAGCAAGGAAGCAACTCCCTGGCTCTGAAAGCGACCTAGTTGCAGTGAATCGAGGCACTGACCCGTGGTTAGGCTGGTGCTGGAGGGACAGCATAGCTAATTAGATGCTTAGTTACTGAGCTATTGTCCTAATCTTCTTCGTGTTGTTTTTGCTAAGCCTGGCCTGATCTCAGAGATGGAGGCTGGGCTAAATCTAACTGGAGAGTAAAGTAGGTTACTTTAAGCCAAGGAAGCCAGGGAAGTGAAGACCCCAAGGTTCCTCTCACTCAAAGACTCAAGTTCTAACAGGACCTGAAGGTCAGTAATAACCCACAGGAGGCATCTTTGTCCTTCTGGGGCTTCCACATGATCCAGAGACTGTCTAATGGTGCATTCAGTCCGGTCACCACGTATCCCTGGGAGGTGGCTCCCTGGGACGTCTTTGGACAGTGTTCCTGCCACTCCTAACTGCTACTGAGGTTGGAGGAAAGAAGTGCATTCCCAGGCAGAGAAGCAGGCTGTGAAAGCCGCGGAAGTAGAACATTATCTGGCCTGTGTAGAAATGGTGAGGAGTCATATTTTGTAGAAACATAGTGATGGTGAAAGGTAAATCCAGGAAGAACACCATTAAGGCCAGGGTGAAAAATCTCTACGGGCACATGGGGGTGGGTCATAAGGCTTTGTGAGGAGGAGACACCCCAGCCTTCGGCGCAAGGGTGTGCTATTCCGCTAGGGCTGCCATCACAGAACACCACGTGCCAGGTGGCTTAAACAACAGGAATGTATTTTCTCATCGCTCCGGAGGCTGGAAATCCAAGATTTCTACTGAAACCTCTTCCCATGTCTTGCAGACAGCTGCTTTCTCCCTGTGTCCTCACATGCCCAACTCATCCTTGGTGTCTCCTCCTCTTCTTATAAGGACACCAATCATATTGGGTTAGGGACCCACCCTAGTGACCTCATTTAACCTTCTTTGCCTCTTTAAAGGTCCTAGCTCCAAATAGAGTCACATTGTTTAGGACTTCAGCTCATGGATTTTGGGGAGACACAATTCAGTCCATATAAGAGGGTTATGAAATCAGAGGCAAGACTACTGTTGTAAGCTTCTAAGTGGGAGGAAACTGGGGTCTGAACTAAGGTGATCATAGTGGAAAAGAAAAAAAAGATGAATAGGCAAGATGTTTCATAAGTAAAAGCTACAATGACTGAGCAATTCACTGAATACAGAGGCCAAGAGAGAGGAATCAATGATAAATCATAAGCATTGAGCCTGAGTGACAAGGAGAATGATATTGTCCTTAAACAAAAATAGGGCCTCTTTATGTGTGCATTTGCCTCTTTCACCTTGTCCTTCATTTATTTTCTCTAGAAACCACCTCCACTCCATTATCTCCCTCTACTTCCCATCTCCTCCAATTTATTACAGAACAGAAATTCCCACATTCTCTACGAGGCTAGTCTTCCTTACGACAATGCCAGGAAACAAATCGTTTGTATCACTTCTCCTGCACCCTTTCTCTCCCTCGTCCTACATTTTCAGGCATTGCAATTGTTTATTGTGATTGCTTGACTTGTTTACTAGTTCATCTGTTTTTCTTGGTTAACCTTCTCCCTTCCCATCTCCACTATCATTCCTTATAAGATCCTATTGCCCTTAAGAATCGTTATGCCCAAGTAATTGCTTGATAATATCCATGTAAAGAGAGAATTTTAAAGGAGGGAAACAATACAAATAAAGAGTTGTTCCTTGGGGGAGGGTAGAGCTCAGTGGTATAGAGCATGCTTAGCAAGCACAAGGTCCTGGGTTCAATCCCCAGAACTTCCATTGAAAAAGAAAAAAAAAAAGTATTCTTTTACAAACTATGAAACGTGCTTTTGGAACTAACTTTTCCAAAATGATATTGACTAAAATATGAATAGGTTAATAAAAATCCTTGAGGGAACCTAGAAAGGATATTATAAGACTCAAAGCTTAGATAAATTTGTGGACAGTTGTTTGAAAACAGACTTTAACGGAAATTGTATTATTTGAGGGTATTTTTCTAAGTTTTAGGGATTTATTATAGCAGTGGTTTCCAAATATTTTATCTGAATAATCTGGGGATCTTGCTAGAAATACATTTTTAGACCCCAACCTCCTACATTTTGATTTTTCTAGGCCTGAGATAAGACGTGGGAATCTGTACTTTAAATAAACCAGCCAGGTTCAGAACCAGTTTCAGAGAGGACAAATATACCTCCGGTGACTGATGTAAGAGCTAATACTGTCAGTGCTGGTTTTGATCTGACAAGTTTAGAAACTATTGTAATTTCTTCAAATAAAGAATGTCTGACGCGATATTCTGTTGACTTTGCAATTTGAAGTTGACAAAATGGAACAATATATAGGAAAGAAATTGTCATGTAATAGAGTGAAAAACGAGACCCCTGTCCCAAACAAAAAAACGACAAAAATGAAAAACCGTGGCATATGATTAAAAATACCTTCTCATTATATTTAGAAAATTCTGATCCTAGTAGACATACAAAAGTATTTATTTATTTACATACTGTCTGTCAGGTGCTGAAGATAAAAAATAATAAATAAGTTTCAACTTCTAAGACAACCTAACCACTTCTACCCTTATTATTTAAGAATTTATAATTAGAAATCAATATTGATAATACATTTTACAAATAACTTAAACTTTTTTTGTTGCATAAAAATATATATCAGCCTATTAGCACTTAGCAAATTAAAAAGTGAGCATTCACATGAATATTGTTGGACTTACTTAAAGAAAATTTGCAGTGTCAACATCCAAAAAGAGTAAGGCAAATAATTACTATGTTACTGCACGGGATTCAGCCAGGACATCTGATTCCACTGAATGTGCAGGTAACCACCCAAATCACCTTTTAATCTGAAGATAGGTTTCTCTCCTGCATAACGTCCTTTGTTATTTAAAGCAAGACAAAAAGAAAGCTCAAATACTCACAAGTATTACCTCCTTTTATTTTTCCCTCCCCAGAGCCATCTAGTTGAAACCGTTACCTCTATGTTTAATATGTATTAGTTTGTATTAACTTACGTATCTTTAAATAACATGCTATGTGCTAACTCTTGATTTTGGTACATTAGGCATTGTCTGTGTATTTCCCACCGCGGAAGACAAGCATTTACGTCTGTTCTAATACTCGTCTCCACCTCTCACACATCCACACACTTCCTGTTCTCCACGTTCCTGATAGATTTTAATCATAATTCTAGTTTGATAAATATCCAGTATTCACAGCACCGGGACCAGGTGAGTGAAACTCACAGTTGGACCACAGAGTATGCTGTGATTGCTCATTGTTCCCTGAACGATTCCTTGGTTTCTCTGGAGTTAACAACTTCCTTGTTAATTTGTTAGTGTATTTTTAATGAAATTTTTACAATCGCAACTCCCAGATTTCCTTGCCAATTGTCTAAATATCGTTTCAATATGGACAAATCAATCAGGTCTCCGATACAGCTGTTGTATCTTTAGGGAGAGATGGCCTAAAATGTTAGCCAGACTCGTGCTTTTCATAAAAAGGAATGTGGGGAATCAAAGCAGAGAAAGAAACCTTAGGAAACACAACTGCTAAAGCCATGAGACCGAAGTGACTTCTCCCTGCTGGCACCCCAGCTGGACAGATTTTTCCCTGGGGGGGCCCCACTCCTGAACGATCTGAGCTCTTGGCGGTCTTGTCTTTAATGCATTGCTGTAGTGCTCAGTTTGGGACTACTAGGCAAGGGAATATACAAGACGTCCCACGAACCCCCTAGGTTCCAATCATAATTCTTTATGTTTTATTGAATATTAGCAACCCCACTGCCCTGGAATTGGGACAGTCACAGTGCTCAGTGGAGAACCCTTCTTTGCTCCTGTTTCAGAAGCATGAGGAGCCCCCGATGGCCAGTAGACAGGATCAGTTTCTAATTGATCAGGATCAATTTCACTTCATTGAAACCTTAACCATGTTTCCTGGTGGACTCATTCCTCTTCTAGGTCATGGGACCACAGTGTCTGAGGTTGTGAGGACTTTCAGCAAAAATTCTTCCAGTGGTGATTAGATGCATAGAACACCCAGATCAAGGTATGTAACCCCGACTGTGCCATGACCTGCTGTGTTAGATTCCTGGAGCCGCAGTAACAAAGCACTCACAAACTGGGTGGCTTAGAACAACAGAAATTCATTCTCCCTCAGTCTGGAGGCTGGAAGGTGCTGCCAGGGCCATGTTCCCTCTGAAAGCCCTAGGGAAGAATCACTGTCATGCCTTTCTCTTAGCTTCTGGGGTTGCTGACAATCCTTGGAGCTCCTTGGCTTGCAGACACATCACTCCAGTTTCTGCCTCGGTTGTCACATGGTGTTCTCCCAGTGTGTTTGTCTTTGTGTCTCTCCTCTTTTTATAAGGACATCAGTCATATTGGGTTAAGGGCCCACAATGCTCCAGAAAGACTTCATCTTAACTGATTATACCTACTATGGCCCTATTTCTAAATAAGATCATACTCTGAGGTTCCAGAAAGGACACGGATCTTGGGGGGACTCTGTTCCACCTTGCATACCTCTGGTTCCATGGTCAGGTGTTTGGTTTCTATCAAGACCAAGAAAACTCTTTTCCAATGAAGAATGGTTGTTGATAGAAGAGCTCATGACCTTACACTCAAACCCAAAGGGTCTACACTATCATCCTCCTGACTGGGGCTTTTTTTTTTTCACTTGAGAAGAATTTTGCAAAAAGTCTGCTCTGTGCCCATTAATTGATGATGCCAAGCACTATGTGACAGGGATGACAAATACCTCCACAAATGTATGTCCCCTCCCCATTTCCACCGCAGTGCCAGACATCACTAATTGATCTGCATCTTTCCTCCTATGCCTCTAAATCCTCGGCACAGCCCTGGAGACAGTGACCGTCAGCAGATCAGAGTTCAGATGTGAGCTCAAACCTGTTTGCCATTTTTGATATAAGACTGGGCTTCTGGCTGTATCTCGGGAGAAACCACACAGAATCTGTGTCTGCCCAGATGCTTCTGTTACCTGCAGCATCATAAGGCTTGAGGGTCAGGCCACTGCCACAGCTTGGACCTGCTGGAGAGCCTTTCTGTCCTCTGAGCCCCACTCAAAACAAGCAGATTTCCAGGCTGCGGTAAAGGGGCTGGAGCAGTTTGACCACATGTGTTGTGCATCACCTTGAAAATCCAAGAAGACTCAGTATTACACTCCCTGCTCCATGGTGGGCTGTGCAAGGTACAACAACATGTCTCTCACTCTGGAAGAGACATTCTGACATGCCTCATTATCTCTGGACCTCTGGAAACCTAACCAGTGAGGCAGGTTCTTAAACTTCTGGAACATTTATCTGTCATCTTGGGGTAATTAACATATATTACTCGGGAATTTAGGATGCTTACCACCTCCTGCTCACCAAAGTCCAATTAGAACAATGTCACCAGTGTAATGGATCGATGTGGTGTTCTGTGGAACATTGAAATGATTGATGCTGCCCTAGACTGTATTACGATAGCAGGAGAATGGATATAATCCATTAAAAGTGTACTTTGGCCTCTGCCATATAAATGCAAATTGCTTCTACTTTCCCTTGAAAACAAGAACAATTGCCAGGCCAGCAACTTCATACTAAGCACCGAGGGCTGTTTTTTATTTGCTCCAGCAGAGATACCACGTCTGGAAAGGCAGCTGTAATTGGTTTCACTACTTGATTAAAGTTGCTATAATCTACTGTTATTCTCTCTAACCCATCTGGCTTTTGCTCAGCTAAAACAGATATGGTAAGTGTGGATGTGATAGGAAGCACTAGCCTTGCCCCCTCAAGCCTCTGAGGCTACTATCTCGACAATTCCCTAGGTATGTGGCGGGGCATCTTGTGTACTGTCTTGGAAGAGGGGGGGGGGGCGCACTCAATTCCAGGGGTTTCCAGTTTGTCTTTTCTTCCAGAATGGCCCTACCTCTGTATATTAGGGAGCTAATTTAGAGATCAGTCAGGTACTAGTTATATCTGTTTCCAATGCACATTTTGGAACCAGGAAAATAACTATGGTATAATATTTGTGGATTTAAGTATGTTATTAAAAAAGGGTTTTTTTTTGTGACTGAAGTATCATCAGTTTACAATGTTGTGTCAGTTTCTGGTGTACAGCATAATGTTTCAGTCATACATATACATACATATATTTGTTTTCATATTCTTTTTCCTATTTTCCTATTTGTTCTCTTGGTTTCTTATTTTTCTGTTCAGCATTTGTCATAGTCCTCAAATGATTGCTTTTGAGGGGATATTTTACCAGAATTTTACCTTAAAATTAGCGTAAGAGGTGGGCTGCAGTGAGTTTACATTTCCATAACAGAACTGGAAACAGTATGATTACATTTGAAGAGAAGAATGTGGCTACTTTTACTTCTATTTATTTGAATTTACTGCAGTACTTACCTTACATAATATAGAACCTTCTACCCACATGTAATAATGGTTGAATGGTGACCCTTCCCCTGCAAAAGAAACCAAAAAACCCCAAATATGTCACCCGGATCCTCTGAATGTGACCTTATTTGGAAAACAAAATGTTTTTACAGATGTGAAAGTTTAGGATCTGAAGACGAGATCATCCTGGATGATCTAGGTGGGCCCTAAATCCAACAAGCATCTTTGTAAGAACAGGGGAAGACGGAGATACAGAGAAGAAGGTGACTGAAGATGGAGGCAGAGATTGGAGTAATGTGTCTGCAAGCCGGGGAACACAAAATATCGCTGGCAGCCACAGGAGCTGGTAGAAGGGCATGGAATGGATTCTCCTTTAGAGACTGCGGAAGGAACCAGCCCTGCTGACACCCTGATTTTGGACTTCTGGCCCCCAGAACTGTGAGAGAGTAAATTAGTTCTGTTTATGCTTCTGTGTTTAATAGGCTTATATTATTCGATTTATTAGCTATCATTTGAGGGCTGACACAGATTGTTCATCTAATTTGCCAAGATTTATGAATTCAAATCATAACTGAAAGCATTTTAATGGATTCCTGACAGTATTTGTGGAGGGGGAAATCATGAAAGAGTCACAGAATTTTCTGGTTAGAGGTAGTGTTGGCAGGCCTTCAGGATATGGAATATTACTCTAAGTGAGCCAAGGGTATACGCAGCTTTAATAAAAATAAGGACATCTGGATTACAAACTGGAAAAATTTACACTTTTGATCTAAGTAATTGTGTTTTTCCCAAGCTGGCCCTGTAAAATGCCCTTCTCATTATTGTCACTCCCATTTTTAATGCATGGCTGGTTTTCTGGATTCTCCTCAAAGGAAGAGCTTCCCTTAACAGAGAAAGGAGAATGAGTCTGTCTCTTTCTACTGCGACAGGGCAAAGCTTAGTCTGCGATTGTGTTTTTTATCCAGTTCCACCACTTTTTTTTGAACTTTTATATAACTTATTTTTGTTTGTTTGTTTGTGAGGGGAGGTAATTAGATTTATTTATTCATTATTTTTTAAATAGAGGTCCTGGGGATGGAACCCAGACCCTCGTGCATGCTAAGCATGCACTCGACCACTGAGCTATGCCCTCCCCCTTCCATCACTTGCACAGTTAGCAAAATTCCTCTTAGATTTTGGACGTTACTTGAATCTCAGTCCTACAATTTGGCTTTTTAAAGTCTTCTTATATATTTTAGTGATATGTTTAGAAAGAATGCAGCACGTACTGCTTGGCTATTTGGTCCTTTTCTAGTTCCTAAGCCTGAACATGAGTACACTTATTTTTGACATGTTTGACCCATTACCCCAAGGAGCTGTAATGTATTTTTCATTTCCATGAGGAGCAACTTTTTATAGTTTTTATTATGTCTTCCTCTTTATCAGAGGTTGAACTCAAACCAACCACAGTATCAACTGGAATTAAACCTTTATATTCCAACCACTTTTAGACTTCCATGGCGGTAAGAAATACTATTCTTCTTCAATAGATGGCAAGTTTGTCTCATATCTCTTATGAATGTGACAGACTGAATCAATTTTAAAATTATTAGTGCTATCATCCACATTGTGTCACCCAATTGACTTAAAAATGAGCACTTGAATGTGTAGCTGGTTCCATTAAAAAAATTGAGAAAATCAGTTTGAAACATTTTTACATTGAATTTCAACTAGAGAAGAAAGCCTACTTGGCATCACTAACGATGGTAAACACTTAAATTTTCTTTCAGGCAGAAGCAAGCACACATTAACATTTTTATACTATGACCAATATATAAATTTTTAGCCTTAAAGGCTAAAATGTGAAAAACGAACTCATTTTGATAAGATAATTCTCCTTTTATGTTCATAAATCTTGCCACAGACATTGTTGAAAATAGGAAAAGGAAAAGGAGGGCAAGGACATGAAAGAGATGTCTTCCTGTGGGCCTCCGGATCTGAGATTTTTATAATAGTGGGCTTTTTAGCTACCTGGTCATCAATAAAACCTATAAATCTGACGGTGCCTATACTGCCTGGGGATCAAAACTCACATAGCATGCCTAATGCAAATGACTCACATGAAAAGGATTATTTGCAGTGGAGCTCTCTAATCATTTGGCTGCAGCAAATTTAATGGCAGAGAGATACAGGGTTACCTATTGCCATCTTCTGGTGAGTTTCATACACTCCTTGAGGGTGGATGAAATTTCACAATAGACCCTTAACCTGGCTAATTTTCCTAAGCTAATGCCCTTATCAATACGAATATATGTATGTATTACATTAACCCTGTAAGTTATGCCTGAAATAAAATTACCTATTTTTAGACAGAGAGTGTTCTTAAGTTTCAAAGGGCAAGGACTGTGGTTGTTTTGTTCATCACTGCATTCCCGGTACCTAACAAATATGGGTATTCAGTATACATATGCTGAATAATAATCATAGGTTTTGTTGTTGTAGTTATGTAGTCTTGACCTGACTTTTCAGAATCGAGTGGGAGTTGATTCCTGAGTCTGAGGCCTCAGGGATGTCTCACAATTTTCTAAGTTCCTTCCCTTGTTCCTTGTTTCACCCAATGTGTTCCTATTACATCTGGGTGTTAAAAAGCCCCAGTCTTTTAGGAAAGAGGTGATTTGCCTCCTCTTCCAAACATCCTCTCTCGTCCAATGTCCCGGTTAATTTCAAGCACTTGATATTTCCCCCAGGGAATATACGGACAAAGCCCGAGATCCCTCCCTAGCTCTGAAGTTTCATCTTTTTGACCCTTTTGTTCTCTACTTTGTAAGGTTTGGCCATAGTGACCTGTGACAGTTCTGTTCTCCGTTACGGTGTTACCCTTCACGTGTGCTCCCCTGACGACTGGAACTTGTGTCTTTTCTGGGATGTCTCTTTCCGATGAGTGAGTTCAGAGAATGCACATTTTGGTTGTCAGAGCCAAACTACTTAGCATAAATATTTCATACTGAATCTGGGGGCTTAAATATCAACTAGTCCGCCCCATGCATTTGGTGTATCACAAAACCGGCACATCTGTTGGGAGTGACTTGCTTAAGGTTATACAGCCCATCAGGAGTAGATGTTCTTCAGAAGTTTTACCGTCTTTTCCTTATGAATCTTTTAGCCATATTTGCCTCTTTAGCACAAGAAAAATAGTTTTATAGGAAAGCTGTTTCCTCACAGTCTCGTAGTGAGAAATGATTTTTCCTTCCTCATTTGATTACATCGCTATGCTTCACACCCCTTTCTGGTACATTTCCAGGAGGAACGCCTTCTGAGATTCGTTTTTCCTTTTCTGCCCTGTATTTCTGTACCCTTCTTCATTTATCAGCTCTCCCTTTTCCCCTTCATACCAGTTTATTTTCTCATTATCCTTTTCCTGGCTCACTGATTCCTTTGGGCTTATACATTTTCCTGTCCTGGCTCGGTTATTTCCTCCCTGACTTGTGATTACCATAATCACAAACATTTTTGGTGTGAAGCTTCTGAAATGAACTGAGGCATTTATAAGACATTGTTTCTAGCAAAGAAAACCTCATACTTTATTCAAAAGTATGACTTCTGTGTATAACCATTAACATTTTATTCTCTTCCCACTTGTCAATTAACAAAAATAGTAACTAACGTAACTGAATACCACGGATGCATCAGGCACTGTAGGAAGCACTTTCCATATATAATTTCTAATTTTTATAAAGTTATGACTTTCCATATATGATTTCTAATTTTTATAAAGTTATGAGGTAAGTATTGTGTTATGCAAATGAAGGAACAGAGGCTCAGGAACTAAAAATAATATATCCAACGTCACTCGGCAGAGGTAGGGTTAGAACCCAGAACTTGAGACCAAATTTTGTGTTCTTTTCATGAGATTATATAACCTTTAAAACCAGGTTTAGTAGAAGCCTAAATAGTAGAAGCGTATTTCTGCTATCTCTCATGACCTTATAAAATCTGAATAACCCTAAAGACATTTAAAAATAATCCAAATTCATGGATGCCTTTTCCAACTCTGGTAATTATAGGACAGCATGGTCTAATGAAGCTTTCTGTGATGATGGAAATCTGGACCTGTGGTACCCAGTATGGCAGCCACTGGCCACAAGTAGCTTAAGCACATGAAATGTGACCAGTGTGACTGGTAAACTAAATTTCTAATTTAATTTAATCTTAAGTATTTTAAATTTAGTTTTAAATAGCCAAGTTTGGTTACCATATTGGATAGGGTGGTTATAAAACGTACAAGGTTTCCTGCAATTGTTTCCTATTGTACTGGTTTTACAGCATCCTTTGCCCACTTTTAGGCTTTTCTGTTCCATTTGGTCACTTTGAAATCACTATGAGAAGGGCAAAATAAATTATTTGAGTCTCTGATTGCTCATGGCAGTGGGTGTTAGTGGAAATTATATTTATTTATTTATTTGTGTATTTATTTATTTTTTTTAATTGAGGTATTGTCAGTTTATGATGTTGTGTCAATTTCTGGTGTACAGCACAATGCTTCAGTCATATATGAATATACATATATTCATTTTCTTATTCTTTTTCACCATAAGCTATTACAAAATATTGAATATCTTTCCCTGTGCTATACAGTATAAACTTGTTTATCTGTCTTACACATATCTGTCAGTATCTGCAAATCTTGAACTCCCAGTTTATCCCTTCCCACTCACTTCCCCTCCGGCAACCACAAGTCTGTATTCTATGTCAGTGAGTCAGTTTCTCTTTTATATATAAATTTACCTGTCTTTTTTTTTTTTTTTTTTTTTTTAAGATTCCACATATGAGTAATGTCATATGGTATTTTTCTTTTTCTGGCTTACTTCACTTAGAATGACATTCTTCAGGGCCATCCATGTTGCTGCAAATGGCACTACTTTATCATTTTTTATGGCTGAGTGTAGTGGAAATTGTTTTTAAAAGTTAATTTCTAAAAGCAATGTTACAGCCTCACAATGTATCTTTTCTCTTGCTTAGCTTCTTTTCAATGAATGTTAAAAACTTAACACTTTTGTCTTTAATTAAGACTTAATTATCTTCAATGTGTAATGTAAGGTTTTCCTTTAACACCCCTAATCCACAGTGTCTTTTGTTTTCTTTTTTAACTCCATAGTGTCCTTGGCTGCTCTCCATAGTATTTGCGGTGCAAAGAGGCCAAGGTTGCACCCCTGCGTTGTGGGGCATCGTCTCAATGTCATGTAACGTACGTACCAAAAATTTTAAAACCCTCAGACTGAATTGGGGGTAAGATGTTATTCACATAACTTTTTAAAAAGATGTTCTTCCCCAAATATATCTGTTTAACAAAGTAAAACACACAATGAAGTCTGTTTGAAATAAATAAAAACAAAATAATGTAAACATGTAATATGGACCCACATAATACCTATCTACATTGTTTTTAAAATAATCATGTGTTGTTTGATTCTTTTATATTATAAAATGAGTCACCATTTTACCAAGATTTATCCTCTAAAGCTTCCTATAATGAACTCTCGTATTTTATTAAAAAAAGATTGTAATTATCTTTTGGAGAGTGTATCTATTCCTTACATGGAATACATCTAAAGTTCTCTTGATAAGGGCTTTCAAGGTACAGTAATGAGCAAACAAAATTGTTTCAAGGATAAGTTTGTACTTCGGATTGTCTAACACACTCTCTGGTAAAAAAAAATAAAAAATGAAAGAATTTGGGCATCGAGAACTTTGCGTGTATAGGCATTTGTTATCCACTAATGTAAACTGTGCATGATAAAAAAAATCACTCCCAGTGGAATGCAATTCCACAGATTATACATAGATTTATCAAGGACATTTCTCTACTGTCTCCCTCTCTGGAATTCTTCCCTTAGGGTGTGAACCAAGTTAGAGGAAACGAGCCTTTAATGAAACTTGAAAACAGCTACTCCAGTGTTAGCTTGCTTTTTGTTTTCAAAATTTTAATGACGTATAAGTGATAAGGGAAAAAGCTGGTGGAAGCAAAAAAGTCAGAGAAAAAAAACTTAGTTATTTAGAGTATTATATTTCTGTTAATATAATAACACCATTTCAAAGCTTAGATAGCATTTTATCTATAACCAAAAAGTACATTTGGTAGAGAACACTTTTGAGAATATTTTATATCTGAACAGTTCATTTGAGCTGGTTCACCATGAACTTCTATGTGTCATGAATTCCCTTGAAACAAGTAGATGTGATGATAGAGATATTTTTTCCACCTGTGGGAAAACTCAAACTAGCTTTCTCCTTTATTCTTTAAGTACATTTTTTCAAGGTAAAATTTATTTTAAATTATTCAAAGTTATAAAATCATGCCACTGTTACATGTACGAAACAACAATAAATTATGTTCAAGATTTAATATTCACTGAAAAATACCACCATTGTTTTACTGTTTTCCTTTTCCATTTCCACTAGTCATTTTTTTGTTATTTAATATAAACATCATTTCTACTAAAATATGTATTTAGATATTTAATAAACCCATTTCAGTCCTGTTGAAGTTCACTACTGCTGTTTCATTTTAACTTTATTTTAGTATCTTCTTAGGTGAATAGTCTGACATTTGAAAAATAGGAACTCATAATAAGAAGTCACCATAACTAGGAGATTATCATCATAAAATTAGCTAAAATCCAAGTCATTTTATAAGACAGTAAGAACAGGGCTTGTATAAGTTAGGCACTGATTATACTTACCGTATATTTATCTCGGGATCTAAATGCTTGACAAGAGTCCTTTCATTAAATCACTCTTCAGTTCTGGGATGAGTGTTATCACCTCAATCAACACATGAAGGAATTGAAGTTCAGAGACCCAGGAAAGAGCGGAAAAAATGAAAGAAGGAAATCAGCAGGCAAACGATCAAGGAGGTAAAACACTGCTATCCATGACAGGCAACAGAAAATTCAATTTCCAACCTATCAAGCTAGAAATGATTTGAAAGATAAAATTGAAGCTCTCTTGCCTTTGGCCTTGGACAACTGAGTATCAGGTAAGACAAGCTTTCAGGGCAGAGCTTCGGTATGCAGGCTCTGGGTTACATTGTTGGATCTCATCGTACAAGCTAGAGAAAAAGGCTCATTGTAGTTAAATGACTTGGTCAAGGTGACAAAGTGACTCTTTTAGTACTTGAATGTTGACAAGAAAGTCTAGACCAGGGTGGGGGCGGTTGGGAGGAGGAGATTATGGAAGGGGAAAAGCAAAGAGAATGCTTACCCCCCTCATTCTGGAGAGAGCCGTTTTCAATGTTCCAATTATTTGAGAGCTGGAATGAGCTTCCTGGCCATAACTTCAGCGACTGCCTTGATGTCATGGCAGACAAGAACAGAGAGAATCTGGGCAGATGAACTTCTGACTCGGGGTCCCAGTGGAATGTAAGACTACTGAGTGCTTGTGACCAAGAGAAAACCTGAACCAGGGCAGAAGGGGCAGAAGGTGGGTGCTTGGTGGGGAAGACAAGCCTGCAGCAGGTGGTGCCTTAATCATCTCTACACCACACCCCAGGCCCCCTACACACAGTCTTTAGCCCTGCTCTCCATTTTGTTCTTTCCTCCTTAGATTTGTTAAAACATAAACTGAGGCATATTAACAACTTTAAGAGTTTATTTGAGGAAAAGCTATTCAAATTGAGCAGGGCCAAACCAGAAGAGGTTAGGTGTCCTCTGCATCACCCATAAGGGCCAGGGGAAAGACTTTTATAGAGAAGAGGTGGGAGCAAAGCAAGGAAATTGTTTGATTGGCTAAGCTTAAACATTTGCCTCATTTGGAGAAGCATAGCTGTTTGTGATGGGCTGGGTTTTGATTTCTTAACCTTGAGACTTTTCAAGGTTAGGTTTTGGTTTGTTTATATAGGTTACTATAACATTAAAGCTCTCTCAGTCTAATGGTGTTCTTGTTAAATTAATTTAACAGATTTAACACTTTTTATTAACCAAGCCTTGCATTTTTATTTGCCAAAACTTACATAACCTATTACACTTTGTAGAGTTATGGGGTTTTTAATTGATCAATCAACACAAAATTTTAAATTAAATTTGCGTAGCTTATCACATTTTTGAAGCTCCGTTCATGACTATTCCCTTATTTAATTCTTACCATAACCATACATGCCTGATGCTAGAATTCCCATTTTGCAGATGGAGTTTTTGCTTGACTATGAGTAGATGCAGAGATTGTAAGCAGATAGAGTAGGGGGTCCCTGGAGAAAAGAGAACCAGGCATGGCTTTCTTGACAGAAGAGAAGCCATTTTTAACCTGAGCCATTTTGTCTTCTAAGCCTGGCCACAACGCTTGCCCTCCGTAATTAATGACCTTAGGAAAACAAAAGAACACAGAAACAAATGATTGTTATCAGGCAAAAGAAGTTGAAGTAGCAAAGACGATCAGTTGTAAAGGCTCCCAGTTCTGTCTCAGTGAGAAAGATTAGCCTGAAGCGCTCAACCACCAGATCAACTGGAGCCTGAGGGACGATCATGTCGACCTTTATTGACTATTGTGACTTCAGTCAACTAAAACTTGGACTCTGTTGGCTGCCTAAGCCTGAATACCCATATACCTGTGAATGAAAAATACTGCAAACCATGTCAGTAAACAAAGAATTCTGAAGCCATCATGTCATCAGCCACTGCCGCCACCCACCAGAGAAGACAAGCCTGCAGCCTGGCCTCTGCAGCCACTCACAATGGTGCACCCTGAGGGGAGTCAGAATAAGAAAGGACAGGATACTGGCCCTAGATGGCTAGGTGCTTGTCAAAGGAATGAATTCAATGAGCCCAAATGTTTGCTTCCTCCCATACATAGAAAAGCACTGAATTCTTTAACTTGAGATGCCTGGTTTTCTTTAGGTAATAAGTAATCTTTTATTATTCCAGCTACCTGGTCTTTGTTGTAAAGCTCCTATATATCCTAGCTCCTCCCCTGCCTCTTCAGAGCAGTCCCTCAGAGCGACCTGAGAGGCTGTCATCCTGGCTCGGGTCCTCCTGCTGAATAAAACATAACTCTCAACTTTTAGGCTGTGCATTTATTTCAGTCAACATACCCTTAGCTTAAAACTTCCCCAGTTTTGCTGTTTGGGGGGACCCTGCTTTGGGAAAGATCCCCAGTGTTCTCTTGCTGCAAATAATAAATCCTTTCTTCTCCCACTCTTTGCTTTAGTTTGCCTTTTGTCTTGACACCCACTGAGAGGTGGACCCAGTTCATGGGTGACAAGATGGCTGTAGCTCTGAAATCCCATAACTGTTGGGGTTCACGGGCTTTGCTCTGAAATATGGACTCCCAGACCTGGTGCTCTAATTTTCCCCAGAAACTTCAGCGAATCTCTTTAGAAAGAAAACCACATTTTTGTAGGAGGGAGGAGTGGGGAGTGGTGAGGGAGGAGTGGGAATTGGAAGGTGATACAGGAAATACCTGTTTATCTGGCTGTCAGGTGCTCTTCTGAGGATCTGGAAGGGGTGGGGGTGGAACAGCAGTGGACTGTGCAGTGAAGTCGATCAACTTCTTTTCATTCCCACACCTCTCATACTCTTACTCAAACCAGGCATTTTCACATCCAAGACTCTCTGAGGTTTGGCAAGACAGAAACTCGTCTTGTGTCTTCTGCCCTATGTCATTAGCCACCACTCCACAGCTCATTGCTGGCTGTCAGCTGACGGCTGCCCTTGGCTCCTAGAAGCCTCTCTCTGGTCCTTGCACGCGATACCTACATTTTAGAACCAGCAACAACATGTTACATCCTTCTTAGTCTGGGATCTCTCTGGCTTCCTCTTGGCAACATCACTCCTGCCCCTTTTCACCACATCTGTCTGACTCCAGGCAGAGAAAGTTCTCTGTTTTTAAAAATCTACATTATTACATTAGACCCACTCACATAATCCAAGATAATCTCCCTTAATTTCATCTGCAAAATCCCTTTTGTCATGTAATGTGACATTCACAGATTCAGGGATTAGGAGGTAGACATCTTTGGGAGGAGGGGAATTTCGCTTACCAGATTGCCTATTGATTTTTTTTTTTTTTATAGTAAGCCCTTGTTTCTTAGAATTTCTTTCTGGAAATTCTTCGAGATTCTAGTTTAAAGTGTGTTCCTTTAGAAAGTCTGCTTTCTCTAGGTGTGTTGGTTACTGCTAACATGGCTAAATACTGTACATTTTCAACTTGATGTTCCTGGGACTATGAATTCAGGCCCCTAACATAAGTGAGCACATGATTTTATTAGGAATTCTCAGAGGAGCCAAGTTTTCTTCCCCTGTCTCCCTGAGACAAGGCAAGGTAAGCAAATCTTCTTTTGCAGGAGAATTTCTTCTTGTCTAGTTGCAGGTGACTGAGCAGCATTCTGACAGCCATCCTCAGGACGAGCATCAGGTCCAGGGTTCTGACCCCGGGGCTCTGCCCTGCCCCTCACTGATCAGCCCCAGTGCACTCCTCCCTCTAATGTGATTATCTCTTAACGAAGTCACAAAGACATATTTACTTAGGAAAAAAATACCACCCTCCACTGCAATGCCAGGAAATTATCTTGATCTCCACTACAGTTTGTAAAAATCTTAAATCCCAGCAGTAAGATTTTCACACATAGAACCTGACTTCTATTTTGATCTCTCTTACTTTTGTCACTCCCCACCAAAAGGAATGATTTAAGGAAAAAGGAAAAAAAGAGACCAAATCTCATACTGTGTAAACAAGAAAAAAGGCATCAGTATGCTAAAATGTTTACATTTTAATTTATCTTTCAAGTTACTTTTTAGAAACTTGATTTTTTAAATTGATATAAAATTTCAGTTTTTGTGGGTAATTCTTACATGTTCTGAGAGTTCTCTCAATTTAGCTAAATTGTTTGGATCAATTTAATATGGGGTAGATAAAACCCATGAAAGTGTTAAAAGATAAAGCTAAAAAAGGGAAGTTTAAAGTCAAATGTGTATCTTCTTCTAAGCATAACAGTGTTCTTTGTATCGCTTGAATTTGTATCAAGTTAAAAGTCAAACTTTAAAAATACTGAATGCCTATTCATAGAGATTTTTCACTTTTGTTTTTAAGTGGTGACATTGTTATTAACCTGACTTGGGTTGTCCAAAATACTTTTGAAACTGGGGCTTAGATTCATTAAGCTATAACTTGCTTGTCTAATAAATAGTAAATTGTAACTGCTTTCACTGATCGAGTTCACTTTAATTGTTCCTGCAAGTTGAATATTCTCCAAGTTTAGACAATATATCACAAGACTCCTTTAACCAACCCCTATAGATAACGCCTCTGACGTATGGGTCACCATAGTAACGGCTGCCTAAATTGTTTTCCAGAAACTTGGAGCCAGTTCTTGCCCAGCTCAAATTGGTTGAAACCACTGCCCATTCAGCTGGATCTGCGTATCCAGTGGATGACTTTTTGACGCCCAAACTCCACCCTCTGATCACGCCAATGCTACCATTTTCTGAACATGCGTCCCATGAAGAAGCGTGTAACTCAGTTACGCCTGCGCAGAGCAGCGATTACCTCACCTTTTTCCTGCCTCCAGTCACCTTCCCCTGTGCCTCTGACCACCCTATACTCCTCACCCATAGGTATCCCGAGCCCCTTACCTCCGGGGCGGTGGATCTGAGATTTGTTCTCCCATCTACTTGCTTGACTGCCTTGTAAATAAAACTCCCCTCCACTGCAAATCTCAGCCTTTGCCTCGCTGCAAGTCAAGCAAATAAACCAGGTTCAGTAACACTTTTATCCTCAGATCCCTTGGGATTATTTCATTCCCTTATTGAATACATATTTACTACGAGCCTACTATTAAGAGCCTGTTGTGTTATTATTAATAACATTAGCAAATGTCATTAAAAGCACTATATTAGCCACAGGATTTACAGACAAGAGCAAGGTCAATAACATTCCTGTCCTCAGGGAACTTAAATCTGTGGTGGAAGAGACCAAAAACAACCGGGGAAGCAAAGCATTCACAGCATAAGGTCAGGAAGTGAGAAGTGCTCTGAAGAAAAGATAACGCAGGGTCAGGGGAGAGAGGAGTTCAAATGGGAACACTTAAGACGAGGTGAGTAGGGAATGCCTGGTGAGGAGGCAGGGACCTAAATGAAGGAGGAACGTAAGGCCTGTGACTGTCTCTCTGAGGAAAGAACAACCTTTTAATATACCTTATGACTATTGGAGAATACAGATCTGAAGACATAACTTGTGGAATAATGAACAGCAGAAGAACAGACCTCACATCTTCTTTAAAGATAAAAATCAACTTCCTGTTTCGGCACGGCAAGTCGTGGGACCTGAAAATCACACAGACAGAAGCGCTCACGTGTGTGGATCTCCGCCAGAGGAAATAGGAATCCTTTACCCAGCAAATTACATGGACAGACAAGAACAAATGCTACTAAGAAGCTCTTCACAGAAAAGAAAAATATTCCTAGGTCAGCAAGTGATAGAAAACACATTTTCTTCAGGGCTTTGACTGAGTTCTGAACATCTGCAGAAGTGAAAACTGCGAGAAAATCTAGGTGATAGAACATGAAACAATGAAAGGAAGTCTCAGCCCGCGTCCCAACCCTGAGATGGATGGAGCTTGGCTTCTGCACCAAAGACATTTCGACCAAGCCAGACTCATCCTCTTTGCTCATCTGGTTTGCTGTTTTGGGTCAAATGCACTCTATATAACTCTTTACAAAAATGTGTCCATTTTTGAAATGAGTATCTATTGAATCAGGTAGCCTGTAATAATACAAATTGTATACTTAAAATATATATAATAATTGATGAATAACTGAAGAATTTAGAAGCATTTCAATATATTTTCATCCAGATTATGTTGTTTCAGAAATCAGGTGGCCTTTTACTTTTCTATTTTTATAAATTCTGTCAAAAATATTGAAAAGTAAAGATAACTATTAAAATATGAACCCCCCTTTTTTTTCTTAAGCAAAAAGATGAGTATGATAGTCGAGTATATGGAAATAAACTTTAGCAAGAACATTATAAAGATGAGTTTTCATATTTTCTCTGCGAAATCTCTAAATTTCCTGTAACATTCCATTATTCTCTTTTAGGTGTCTATTTTAATTTCCAATATATTTACAGTTAATATAAATATATCAAAATTAAGAAAATGAGCAGAAACAAGCTAATTTTGGAGAATTAGGACTGCAAAATTAATATGGGATAAACTTCATGTTAACGATTTTCAGAGTTTCCTAGAGCTTCTCAGGAATATAGCACTGACTTCATAAAGATGCTTATTGCTCACGCTAAATCATACTGTGATGACAATTAAGGTGAATGCAAGTTACGTAAGAGTTAATGTTAGAGTTAATCGAAGATTGAGGAAACCAGATCCCTGAATGCAGTTTAATGCAGTCATTAATTACGTTCTGGCACTGTTACTCCTACTTTCAATGGCTTCCCAGTGCTCAGAGGATCCAGTCTGAGCTAATAAAGCTTGCAGATAAAGACTCTTGAAATTTTAACTAACCTACATTTCCTGAACAGTCTCATGTAATTCTTTCCTATGTCCACACTTGCCACTATAGTCACACCCAAATACCCACAGTGTGAATTGTAATGAATCTTCTCTGTTTATGTTGTTCTTTCTACCTTATTACCCTTTCTCCACTTGCTGTAATTGTTTTCAAACTGTTATACTCAGTACCAAGGTCATCACTTCTCCAAGCAGACAAAAATCACTGTGATCAATGTACTCCTGATGATAGCCCTTAACCTCTGTTGGAACCGAATGTTGGCATTAATGTTTCCCCTGTTTGCTTTTCCATAGGACCCTTCAGCGTAGAAACTGATTTTTCTCATATTCACCTATCAATTGTAATAAAAAATTAAATACAAAATTACATTACAGATTAATATTTATAAATTAAAGAAATAACTTTTCAAAATTAATATACTAAATAGACCAAGAGTTGTTAAGAATTTTAGTAAGTAACTGAGATTTATAAAGAATAGGTAGTAGATAAAATTAATTGTACTGGAAGAGAATATGGATTTCTGAAGAATTTTCCCTCCTAACTTACTATGTAAATACAGATTTCAAACCTGGGAAAGCAGTCTATTTCTTTAGTCTATATAAATTTAGGCCAAAGTGCTGTAGCTGAGAGTCAGAAATCTTCCTCTGTACCTCTGTAGGAGATGAGGAAAGAACAAGACAGGGGACCTCTAATCCCCAAAGCAGTTTGGAGACAGTGGAAAGGAGGGCACTTAGCAACGTAGCCGAGGAAATGACGAGAAGGAAATTGTTTTGTGTCTCAGGAACCATGTGGAATTCCAAGATAAGGAAAACAGTTGCTAATTTGAGTATAAAAGCAGGAAACATGATACACTTATTTCCTTTTATGCAAACACAAGTATATGAGGGGTGGTGTGAAAATTATTTTTCTCTCTCTCTGAACCACAAAGACATAGAATTCAAAGTGCTTCTTTTGGACATACTGGCTTTTCTTTCTTGTTTTCTTCTCCCTCTCCTATTCCTTGTGGATATTATGGCTAATAACACAACAAGTTTAGGGAGTCCATGGCCAGAAAACTTTTGGGGTAAGATATTCTTTAACTACTTTAAATTTGAAATTAAAATGCAAAGAAATGTACTGCATGTTATTGAAATATTGGAAATCTCAGAGACATTTTGTTTACTGTAAATTGATTACCTAAAGCTTTCATAGATACAATGCAAAAAAAATTTGTTCGGATGAAATGTCTGTAAGGTGGGCTATGAAGTGATTCCAGAAGAATCTGGGCAACAAGTATAGATTTTGGCTGATGTTATGAAATATAATTAGAAAATAATAAGAATATAAGTGAGAAAAGAGGTGGAAGTAATTGCTGTTTGGAATGTGATAATGTGGATTTTGTTGGAAAATTAAGTTTTGTTTGTCTTAAGGTTATATAGATATGTACCTTACTTAATGAACCTCAGAATTTCCATAGAGATTATTTTAACTTGCATTGTCAATGTTATACAATGTTTAAATTTCCAAAGTGAATCCAAACAACAAATCCGTACTGGAAGAGTGTGATGACATAGATAAAATAAGAAATCATATAATGAAATTAGAGGAAAAAATTGTATTAGAAAATGTTAAGTGGAAATAACATCACATGTAACATTACAAAGAAAACCTACCATGAGGGGAAAAAGAATGGTACAAAAATTCTTTTTGGCTGAATTCAGAGGCAGCTTCTAGACAAGTCTGAGCAGCAGGACAGCGCTGAGGTCAAAACCACCAGACTTTCAAGGCTAGATTTAAGGGGCAGAAAGGCTTGGATGTAAAATTGACATGTATTTTTGGGTTCAGGGAAATTTTAAAAATAAAGGGGGCAAGTTGAATTAAATTCAGAAAAGAAAAACTTTAAAGGAGAAAACGGAGTTTGTGAAGAGATGGATAGCCTGATTGATTGATCTAGAACAAGGTTTTAGTCTCTGAGAACTATTTCAGCTTTTCTGTTGTGATTCCAAGGGACATTTTGGGAACTATCAGGTGACCAGTGAGCAGCCGTGCTGCCTGCCCCTAACCACCTTACCTGGTGGTCCACCATCACAGAATGTGCACGAAGGGAGTTAACTAATTCCTTTTACCATCAACCATTTATGTTTGCTTCAAGCCTGAAAATAAGAGGCATGAGTAAACATCCTAATATAATTATTATAAAAATTAAGAAGCAGAAAGTAAACTATACCCGCACATTGTAAAGAGTGGCTTTGGTAATAAGTTATTCTAGGTAGACACCAATAGACAATAAGCCTTTGAATTGTGAGAGTCTTAATTATATGTGTTTGTTACAATACTGTTTGCTGTCCTCTTTTACAGAGAAAGTGATTATACTAAACACAGGCTGAAAAACAGCTAGTGTGTTAGTGTGTTTACACAAAACTCATCACTGCAGAATCAAGTAACTGTATAAATTATTCAAAAACAAAGTAACTCTTACTGCAAAAAATAATCTGTCAAAGCCAAATTTATCTTTTTCAGATCAAAGTTAAATTGCAGGTTTAATTAAGGACTGAAGGAAAAAAATCATTATCCACTAACTAAAACATGGATAACCATTATAAAATAAACCCAAATTAATAACAGAATATTTAATTGGAGTCTATTTACCAATCTTAATTTTTTTTAAAATATAGAAATCTATGCTTAATAAGGAATTCAAACTTATTGTTCCAAAGATAGTTTCTAGGGTTTCTTTATCTTACAGTGTGAATACAATGGAAAATAGATGGAAATAATGAAAACCAGGAAGGGGAGTGTTGTATCGATAAGCATTAACAAAGCCAAACAAATATGTTGAGCAGATATAATGTTATAATGTTTGATGGCATGGGGAAAATATATTAAAAAATCACACTATTTCCTTTGGGGTAAAAAATATTAAGTTCAAAGTGCAAAAAATGTATATGTGAATATATGATGCAAAATTTTTCTAAAATATAAATGCTGATCTTTTACATTTTTATTTCTTTTTGTATCTAAATTGTTATCTATCTTGATCACTGTCATCACAAAGATATTATTCGAAAATCTTGTAAATGTAGTGTGATACATTGTTTATTACTTCTGAAATCAATTGTCTGCCTGGGATTTTGAATTCAGAGAATAGACAAAGAACAGTTTAGAAAAGCAAAACTTGTACATTGAACCATACAAATTTCCCAGACTTAGGTTGCATAAAAATTTACTTTCCAAATATAATTTTCCTGGTTTGCTTTAATGAATGTTGAAAAATAAGATAATGACACGAGGTTATTTCCAATAATGATAGCTTGAATTTTCTTGGTAATCCCCCACGGAAACATTACATTTTGCACAAGCATTGCAGTAATTGGTGCAATGGTTGGCAATAAAATTGGCCTGAGAGTGACAACACAGCTGAAGGCCATACCTTGCATTTCTTACTTTTACTTTCTTGAATGCATTTCCCATCCCTATAAACATCCCATGGAAACAGCAGAAATATAACCTGTGAAAGTTTGCTGCACTCTGCTTTAATGAAATAGTAGACAAGTGTCTCCAAGCTTGGTTAGTCTCTTGGTATTTAAAGTCCTAAATAGAAGACTGTTTGGTTATACTTTTTGCCTTCTTATGCATTTTCTCTCTTTTGGCTAGCATTGTGCAAAATTAGGAAAGTTATTGGTTTAAGAACTTGTATTTATTCACCTTATTTAATCCTCACCAAAACTGTCTGTCCACAAGAAGATTATACTATTGGAGGAGATTTTGTGTCCATACACATGCAAATGTATGCTTATGTTGTTATGAAATAACACAAGATAGTATATGGTAAAATGACAATGATTGTTATTAGTTAAAAAAATCAAATATGGAAGATATGGTTCCTAATTCTTCTTAAAAAAAAATTCCTATAAATCAGATAAGGTTCAAATAGAGAGATACTTCCAGTAAGGACATTTTAATCATTCAGTTTTCCTATATTAACTTATTATTAACTCATTCATTCATTCATTTATCTATCCAGCTCATTAATTTAATCAGAAGCATTGACTGACCACTCCTTACATATTAGGCAATGTGTCAGGTGTTGGTGAGATAAATAAGGTATAGTTGGAGAATTTCAGGGAGTTCAGGAGAAATGTTATCAGCAAATATGCAGAAGTAAAAACACACAAGTCTTATTTGTGGAGAAGTGAATGGTTTGAGGCAGATTTGTGTAGTTTTTTATTTTTAATTTTTTAATTGAAGTATAGTCAATTTACAATGTTGTGTTAGTTTTAGCCAAGACACGGAAGCAACCTAAATGTCCATCGACAGAATATTGGATAAAGAGGATATATGTATTATATATGTTACACACAATGGAATACTACTTGGCCATAAAAAAGAACGAAATAATGCTATTTGCTGATTTATAGTTTTGAACGTCAATGTAAAAAGTTTCACCTGATTTAGCATAATTATTTTCAATTTAGTTACTTCAAGTCTCCCCACTTTTCTCTGCCTTAGGACTTTCCTCTAAATTTGGAAATAGGGTGCGGTTGGGGTGGAAGCTATATATTATCAAGAGTATTGGAAGGAGAAGGTCATTGTTTCTTGATCAGGTTCTGATCTCCTCTGACTCTGCTGATGGGTATTTCTTATCTGCTTTAGGGGCATTGTCCTTTCTTCTTGATTCCACTGCTGGGGGCTCTTGCAGTACAATCTGGCTTATATGGTCCATGCAATATATGTAATGGCATGGTTTTTCCTTTCTGTATGCCCTTTCTGGTCTACTGATCCTTGTTCATGTACTTTTCCATCTGTCTCAGTGGCACAAAACATGTTGAATGTTGAATGATCGATCTTCCATAACCCTGGGCTACAGGCACCTCTTGAGGTTAGGCTGTATATCAGAGATGGAGTGATGGCCCCTTTTCCAGAGCACTTACTGGTCACATACTTTATAGCTCTTCTTCTCTCTCCAAAACTTCTCTTTTTACACAGCTTCTGAAAATTGACTTATGCATTGAATGCTTATGCCTATCCCACCCCCAAGTCATATGTTGAAGTCTTAACCCCAAATGCAATGTCATTTGGAGATGGGGCCTTTGAGAGGTAATTCGGGTAAAACTAGAGGATGGAAGTGCCCATAATGGGGTTAATGGCCCTATAAGAAGAGGAAGAGATACAGCTCTCTCTCCATCTGCTTGTGTGCATGCACTGAGGCTAGGACGTGGGCTCTTACCAGAACCTGACAATGCTGGCACCTGGATCTTGGACCTCTTAGGCCCCAGAACTGTGAGAAATAGGTATCGTTGTTTAAGTCACCAATCTATAGTATTTTATATAGCAGCCCAAGTC
Organism: Camelus dromedarius; assembly: GCF_036321535.1. Lineage (NCBI taxonomy): Eukaryota > Metazoa > Chordata > Mammalia > Artiodactyla > Camelidae > Camelus > Camelus dromedarius. Next base: position 12,457,754 of record NC_087441.1, on the reverse strand, counting down.
GACATAAGCATGACTCCTAGCCCAAAGTTTATTTTTCCAAGTACTGTTTATTGTAGCAAAAAGGGATGTTCCTGACTCCTTTAGGCTCTTAGCATTTTGAAACTACAATAGACAACAACAAACAACAAAACCACTGTCATCTCTCAAATGTCTAGTGGTCACAGTAAAACAATTGATTTTCAAGACAATCATCTATTCTATACATTTAATAATCTTGTTAGTCATTCTCAACATCAATGTTTCCTTTTTTCTGTGTATCCTTGATAACAGCCCTAATCCTCTCCAAGATAACTGAAGAGATGGAGAGCTGTTCATGGATTTCTTGGGCAGTTAAGTGCTGTCAAGAGGAGAAAACTTTGGTTAACAGCTGAAAAGTTGATTCCTTAACTTGTAGAAAACTATATCACTTTGGGCTCTACTCCTGATGGGAGTAAGATGTTTCTGGAGAAGTCAAGGAGGGAAAAGGTTTATGGGCTGGGCATACACCCCAATGAGGTTCTTTACTTTCCCTCTTCTCAAATAGTAAACAAAGACCGACTCTATTTCAAATGCATATCTTTAATTTGTATTTTTAGAGCTCTTGGATATCTATGCATCATTTCATATTAACAGCCTACTAATTACTTCCTTTATATTGGTTATCTAGGAAGTTTGAAAAACAAGTGTTTACAAATGCTTGTCTTTAAAACTGCTGCATCTCAATTCCACAGAAACAAGTTTGAAAATTCATCTCTTACTGAACTCCATGCTCAGAGATTGTTATTCAGTAGGTTTGAGGTAGAACTTAGAGGAACATATTTTTTAATAGGGTCCTGAATTTCTACATCTACATGAATGAGAGAAATTTGCCTGTAATAAGTAGTCTTTTCTTGTGATAGCCTTGTCAGGTTTTGTATCAAGTTTACACAGACTTCCTAAAACAGGTTGGGAAATGTTTTCTATTATCTGGAAATGTTTGTGTAAGACTGGCATTGTTTATTGTTTAAATGTTTGAAAAATTTCACCAGTGTATTTATCTGTAGTTTTTTTAATAGAAAGGTTTTAAATGACACTTTATTTTAATTTTTAATTTTTTTCCCAAATAAATAGTTTTTATTTCCCAAATCAGTCCACTTTCAATAAAATTGCAATCACTTTAAGGAAAATCCACAGGAGAGCATTTTAAAATATGTTTCTGAAGATGATCACTAAATGGTCCACATGAATTCCAGGTATAGATTTCCAATCATTTCACCCTTTGAGATAGCACAGTCATCTGACAGGAAAGTGTAGTATATCTTTCTTTCTTTCTTTTTTTAATTGATGTATAGTCAGTTACAAAATATGAATCTTCGGTGTACAGCATAATGTCTCAGTCATACATATACATACATATACTTGTTTTCATATACTTTTTCATTAAAGATTATTACAAAATATTGAATATAGTTCCCTTGTGATATACAGAAGAAATTTGACTTTTTCTTATCTATTTTGATATATGGTAGTTAATATTTGCAAGTCTTAATACTACTCAGCTATAAAAAAGAATAAAATAATGCCATTTGCAGCAACATGGATGGACCTGGAGATCATCATTCTAAGTGAAGTAAGCCAGAAAGAGAAAGAAAAAATATCATATGATATCACTCATATGTGGAATCTAAAAAAAGAAGAGCTAATGAACTCATTTATTTTTATGTTTTAATTGAAGTATAGTTGATTTACATTGTTGTGTTAGTTTCAGGTGTACAGAAAAGTGAGACAATTACACACACATATATATTAAAAGAATATATAAAATACATAAAAGAAAAGACTCTTTTCTACTATAAGTTATTACAAGTATTGAGTCTAGTTCCCTGTGCTGTACAGTAGGCCTTTGTTGGTTATCTACTTTATATACAGTAGTGTGTATACGTTAATCCCAAACTCCTAATTTATCCCTCCCTCAGTTCCTTTAACAATATTACAGTACTCAGATTTTCTATGGATTCTTCTATTAGTTTAGGGCAGTTTGTGTTTTCTGGGAATTTGCTCATTTTAAGTAAATTTCTAAATGTATTGCCTTAAAGTTGTTTATGCTCTCTCATTTGTTTTTCTAAAATTTATTATGAAATGTTCAAATATACAGAAAAATTTGAAAAACTTTATAGTGAATATTTGTATCCCTATCACTTAGATTCTATTATTGACATTTTATAATGCTCATTTTTATCTACTCATCTATTAGTTTATTCTTCTAAGTAAGTTATAGATATCCATACACTTCCCCCTAATTAATTCAGCATGTATATCATTAACAAGAATTCAATATTTTTCGTAGTTATTTTTTTCCTTTTAGGGCCAAATTTACACACAATAAAATGTGTAAAATGAACAAAAATGAAGTGCACAGATCATAACTGAGCATTTGCTGAATTTTGACAAATACATAACACACCTACGTAATCCAAACCTCAATCCAGATACAGAACATTATCACCCACCCAGAAAGTTCCCTGATGACACTTCTTAGTCAGTCCCTGTCTACATCATCCCCAGAGGAAAGCACTAGTGTGTATTTATTGAAAAAAAAAATCTGCTTATAAGTGGACTCACCCAGCTTAAACCTGTGTTGTTCAAGGTCAAGTGTATTTCTGTCTGTGTGAGGTCGTCTCTACTTTTTTTTTTCCTTTTGCTATTACTTTTAATAGTAATAAGAGTAGCTCTTTGGAAGCCCAACTCAGAGTCTAGAATGTTGCCCAGAGTCTGTCTTTCTTGGTGTCACCTGAACTCCAACTCCTGTTTTCCAAGCCTACTGAGGTTGCACAGAGTTCTACTCAGATTTTTGCCTCTCTTTACAGATTATTGTGATGAGAGATTGTATTTCTTTGGAATTTGCGCCCTCAAGTTAGTGGTTTTGGTAGGTCTCTGATGGCTTCAATCTGATTTTTAAAAATACTTTTGATCCATATTTTATATTCCATCCCAGTGGTTTGAGACACGTTGTTTTGTCATAGACAGAAAGGGATGGTCTACCTTGTTCATATGGAACATAACTTAATTTACCTTCTGCCCTAACAATACTGTTGACTAATTACATTCAGAGTGTGACTTAATGCCTTTTGCCTTTGGCCAGAACCACTCCCAGCTCTCCCAGATTTTTGCTGTTTGTCCCACAATTTAGTGTCTAGTTTCCAGTAATCTAGAAAGAGAAAAGAAAATCAAGAGTGACAGCCATCAGAGGTGGAACAGGATGAAATTTAAATAAGGTGTTCACGGAAGGCCTTGGTGAGAAGGTGTGAGCAAAGATCTGAAGTCACCAGGGCAGATGGCTGAGTTGAGAATTTCAGGAGTAGGTGCAGCCAGTGCAAGGCCCCAAGTCAGGGGCACATGGGATGTGTTTAAGGAATGGCAGACAAAGCACTGTGGATGGAGAGGATGAGCTGGAGGAAGAGTAGAGATATGCACAGGTGACTGGGAATAGGTCAGGCTGGAACTTCAGGGCCATTTGGGGGAGTTTACGTTTAGTTTGGGAGAAATAAAGGGTTTAGTGCAGAAGAGTGATGTGTTTTGACTACCACTTTCGAAGGCTCACTCTGGCTACTGTGTTGAGAATTGAGTGCAGTTGTGGGAAAGGGAGCAAGGAGGGAAGCAGGAACCAGACAGAACCCTACTGTAACATCCCAGGTCACAGATGACGGTGACTTGGATCAGGGAGGTGGCAAAGTGGATAATGAGAAGTTGAATTCTGGATATATTCTGAAAACAGAGCAGTAGGATTTTCTGGGAGACAAGATACACATAGAAAATACTTTGTTTAAATTATGTAGTTAATAACATTTTCTGAACTTTAAATATTCTTCCTAAAAATGTTTTTTTGCCAAAATCTTATTGTCTGAACCATCCTCCTATACACTTTAAGTTGGGTACCAAGAACAGCGTAGCCTATTTCAGTAATAGCTGAACTTAAGGATTCTTATAATTGCAAAGGGTTTGTTTTTTTTTTTTTAATTAACCAATGTTCTATTGTCAAAGATAAAATCACTTTTCAGGTATGAGAACGATTCAACTCAAGGCCACTAGGTGGTGACCTTGACTAAATTTTGATACTAACGGACAGAATTGTAGGTATGGATTAATTAGATTTACTGAAAACTAGATTCAATATTAGAATCTTAGAATTGGAAGGCACTATAATGACCCTAATATATAGACCAAGAAAGATCAAATGACTCAAGAAAGTTGTACAATAATTGGTAATAATAACTGCCATTCATTGAGGACTCCCGTCACATGTTACTAAATAGGATAGTAACACTTAATTGATATGACACCTTATTAACGTTAGAGTTTGTTCCTTTTTCTTGTGTAGGGAGATCTGCATTTTTAAAGCAATCATTTGATCTCTTTAGTTGCACTGTACTGGAATTATATGAAGTAAAATTATAGCTCCTTTTTCCTCCCCTAACTGTTGAGAAATAAAAAGGCAAATTGACTTCATAAAAAGGAATATCTGTGCCAATGTATTTTTCAGATACATTTTCTTTTACAGTAGGTTTTTCTTTTCTAAAAAAAAAAGAGGGCTCCCAAAATTTATTGTCAAAAATCTACTGGAATGGAATTACATATGTGAAAATTTAAAGCTGAATGGCCAATAGATCCTGTATTCATGATATATTTTATGGATTCTATAATTTGGGTCAGAAAAAGCATTAACTCTAGTTAAATAAAAAGAATCTCTACATGGTCATTCAGGAATAGGCTGTACCATAATTATGACTTGATATTTCTTTCTTATTGCTTTTCTGTATTTCTACACTTATTTTTGCATTTTGGATTTAAGGGAGCTTAACAAGATAGGTAAGTTTTTTTTACCATATATTTCTGCAAGATTTAGAGAGTCTTATGTCATTATTATCATTTGTAACTATTAAAAAAAATTTCACATCTAACAAGGGGATAAGAATTTTTGTAACGTTTTCTAAAAAAGATATTTGACTGACTTTATGGGTTAGGAACTCATTTTCATGGTATTTGCACTCAACCAAACAAGAAAAATTAAGCAAATTCATGTCATAAGTAGTAAGTTTTTTTATGTCATTTTTATAACTTCTATAGCTGCATCTTATCCTACTTTATATTCATTCAGAATTTAAATCGTTTATTATTATATGTATAATGTACATGTGATTCTCATGTACATTTAAAATATATTATTTAACCCTTTTCAGATTTCTACCTTTATATAGTCTTCTGTTGATGATAGTAATATGATATTTTGAGTCATAATTACCTTGTCATTTCCCCCAAATTTGGGCAGACAATATGTTCACAGTGTCAGAGATATTATCAAACATTAGACAATAATTATTTAAAATAGATTTATTGTCAAATTGCTCTCCTGGAAATATTGTCCTAGTTTTATAGTGCCACCAAAGTCATTTTTTACTCACAAAACTTAAATTTGTCATTGAAGAAGATTTTGGTGGTTGAACATATTCTTTAGCATCTTGTTTACTGGAATTTGAATTTTATCCTTGTTTTCTTAGACCAGAACAATATATTTTGGAAGTCAGATAGTCATCTGACATATTAATACCTTTCTCACTCCATGTGTTTGGGTTGTCTTTGCAAATTTTCTCAATCACTTCAACAGACAAGATATTATTTTCCCTTGATCTGCATTTTAAAAGTTTCTAATTTTTTTTCTTGAAATGAACCTTATGTTACTTTTTGCTATAGATTAACCATTTGGAACATTTTATTGGTCAGAAGAGACTGTGTTGGAGAGGCTCAGAGGGTATATGCACTGAGACCGTTAAGAGAAACACCTGTAAACTTCAAATGCTTTTATCGGGGAACTGAATCCATTTTAAGATTTTGGGTTTTAATCTCCATTTAGTTGAAATAAAGTAAATATGTCTCTTTAATCTCATCTATTATGTCTTCTTATAGCCTTAGAGATTAGGATCCTCAATCAGGCCCTAGTGGCTACATAGGTTTATACACAAATCAAAGGCATGCACTTTGCAAACCTGAGTATTTGTCATCTCATTTCATGTCATACAGGCAAGAAAGCAATAGTCCCCGACCAGTGCTAATTGTCAGTCTTCAATTTTTAAAACAAATCAAGTGTCAGTTCTACCACATGAGCCTTAGACTCTGTTTCAATATCAATAAAATTAGTAGGAGTTTGAGGTAAAGCATTTTTAAGAGTTTATTTTAGTTGAAACCTTATATCTCTGATTCTCTATCCGAAGTTGTTGGTATTTAAAATTCTCCAGTGGAGGCTGTTGACTCAGGGAAATATGACTGTAGAATACATAGCACTGCTTTACTACAATTCCCCTACATATTTCTGTTCCAAATCTGGTATTATAGAGGTACATTTTTAATGTATTTTAAGTTCTTCACTTTCATTTTCGATAAATATGAAAATATTGCAACACACCAAAGAAATAAAGCATTTCCCTAATTAGTTGTTTGACAATTAAGCAATATAATACACTTAAAATACATGTCTGAGACCTATAAATTAAATTAATTAAATTAGAAATGTGCATTATTATTTATCAAAATAATGAAATGAAAATAGAATTGCATTTTGTAAACTATATTCCTGCAACATCAAAATTTTCTTAATCACAGTTTTAGTCAAGTATTTCTAGCTTGGAATAATAGAAGTTCAAATTTAGAAAGGAGTTTACAGTTTACCATCTAGGTCTCCACCTAATGCACTATTTTTTGACTCAAAAGCACAATAACAGTTAGATGGACAATAGTATATCTCTCATTTTTCTATTCTAAATAGGGAGAAAGAATTTCTGAGTGAGTATTCATATTCTTTGATTAAAGTATTTTTCACGGTAATCAATTATGGATTCTCTGGAGTATAAACTACTTAATGAATAAACTCTTCCAGGGACAAATGATCACTTCATAATTTACAATAATAAATTATTCAAATTATGTGTAATATGTCTGACAAGAACAAAAATTGTCAAAAACTCATTGAAATAAGGTAAAATTAGTATTTTCTTAACCAAAAAAACCAAATTTAGTAAAATGCCTCGACTCACATACTTATTTGGAACGAAGATAAAGGACTTGGTTTTATGAAGTATTTGAGTAGTTCATGATTTTTATTTAGTTCTTTTCTAAGAGCAATTAAAATATTTTTCAGTGACAATCAGAATTTAGGCAGCCATTATAAGCAACACAAAACTTAAAGGAAGTTTAATATTAATGATTATAATGCAGATTCAAATCTGCTCTAGCAAATCTATTCTTTGATAAACTATTAATGCATAATTGGAAGTTTGAGATTGGCCGCTGCAAACTACTACGTACAGAACAGATACACAATAAGGCTCTACTGTATAGCACAGGGAACCATATTCAATGGCTGGCAGTAAACTGCAATGAAAAAGAATATGAAAAAGAACATATACATATATAAATATATATGTATAACTGAATCACTATGCTGTACACCAGAAACTAATACAACATTGTAAATCAAAAACATAGAAATTAAAATGAAGAAAAAAAACTATTACTGCATAAAATGGCAAAAGCAAGGAAGGAGATGCTCAAATTTCTAAACATTAAAATTTAATCTGATTATTCAGTTACTGCTACAAAAAAATGTTGTTATTTAGATCTTAGGAGCCAAAGCTTCTAAACCTCAGTTTATCACCACTACCCACCTTACTTACTTCTTAGGGCATTACTTCTAGGACATTAGATGATATGATGCTTTGGAATAATTTTTACATTCTTCTGACTTTGGATCTCTCCTGACCAGGTTATTTCTTTCCTATTCATACTACAGCTTCCCAAATTCCCATTATTATTGCATGTTTAAGTGGATGAGTTATATGAAAACCACCCTCCCCAACCCACGCCAGAACCTGGGAGTCATTCTAGATTCATCTTTTGCTCAGTGTATCAAAGTGTGGTGTTTTTACTGGTTGACTTTTATTTTTAGAGGTTGGTGGTGGGGAAGGATTGTATGTCCTTTGATTGTTTTTTGTTTTGAAGGATCGTAAATTTCCCCCTCAGTCTTGCCTCTTTTCTCCTTCATTGTGTAGTTTCCAAAGAGCATCTGCCTTTTTCTTTCTTTTTTCAAACAGCTTTATTGAGATATATTTTACTGACCATATAACTCATCCACTTAAAGCATACAATTAAATGGTTTTATTATAGTCACAGAGTTGTGCGACCATCACCACAATCTAATTTAGGAACATTTTGTCCTTCAAAAAGAAACCCTGTTTCTATTGGAGGTCCTGCCCATTCCCTCCCACCTCACCCCCAGCCACACACAATCACTATATAGAGAGTGATTCTGGACATTTAGTGTAAATAGAATCATAAAATATGTGATATTTTGTGACTGGATTCTTAACCTTCTTCTCCAGTAGTCAGTGTACTCATGGGACAGAACACTTCTCATTATTTTTGCAGTATTTCCAGAACTGCCCTTCTTCTCTGTGATGGCTTGTGGGAGAAGCATGGGATATATAATTTACTGGTTTCTGTTTTTCATTGTTTATTTTCTAGGTAACTTGAAGTTTGGATTTTTTTTTTTGTCTTCCACATATACTGAAGGCATGCTTTTGTGTATTTTTATTTGATCATCTTGTTCTCTATTGTTTTTTGTAAGAAACATTGGGAAATGCTGATTTACATGGTTTCTTTGCTTTGGCAACCCAGATTTCCCATAATTCTTTTTTTAGGTTCCAAATATTTGGGGGCACTGATAGTTACAATTTAATTTGAAATTTTACTATATTACCAATAAGGCTAATTTTAGGTTCTGACTATATTTATTGCTTTTTCCAGATAAAGCCTAACTCTGTGAAACTCTAGTCTCAAGAGATTGTACTTTAAGGCTATGAATCAATATTATTTTGATGAGAGACGTTTTGGAAGAACAATGCTTGGTCTAGAAGATCTGTCATAAACCATCTCGTATTTCAGAAGTCCTCTTCTTATTATAAAGGATTTATTGCTTAGATTTGATATATAAACAATTGTTTGAAAATTTTGATATAAGCATTTGTGAAGATAATTGTGAAAATAGGACATAACAAATGTAATCTTCCTATAGGAGATAAAGGTGACAATATAAGGTAAAAGGACACTAAAATCTATCCTAAAATTAAGGAGCAATGACTATTCTTTTGTACTAATTAATATTGGTTTGCTTTGTTATATCTGGATTATAGATTTTGTATATACTGTCATAGATTAAACAATAAACTGGAAATAATTTTGGCAATCATAAAATCTAAACCCTTCACTTGAAAAAAGTAATAAAATCAATAAGTCTAAACAAATTTTATAAAAACCATGCAGTATGTCAGGAATAGAGATGAGTTTGGAACCCTGAATCCGTTAGCTTTTGCTATGAAACAATCCACCCCAACACATAGTGACTTAAAACAATCATTAACTTAGCTCATGATTCTATGGGTTGGTAACTTGGGCTGGGATCAACTTGATGGATTTTCTGCTGGTGTTCTTTCCTGTGTCACAGTCACTGATTGGGTTGCTATATTTAAAATTCAATACATACTGAATTTCCCAAACAGAAATTTAAAAATTGTATCTAGGTATCTGGAAAAAAAGTGTGGAAATGCACAGAATTTGAGAGAGAATGACAGGCTTTGGGATAGTGGGGAAATCAACAAGGCTGTGGGTTAAACCCTGGGGTAGAGGGTGAGGAAATGTGGTGGGTGATAAGGCTGGTGGGGTCTTCGAATATCCAGAGTGTCTTTCCATTCAATGCAGGAACTCTGTACCCAGTTTTATTCAAGAATATGTTTTTAGCTCACAAGAAGAAGCAGTAAGGTAGAATTTCCATTTGGGAAAGGCATCTTTCCCTCCTTACAATAGAAAATCTGAACAAATACAAATTTTGTGAATTGGAGGATACTGGCGTACAGCAGAGAGTCTATGGAGATTCAGGGGACAGGAATTTCATGATTACAACAAGGGTGTGATAACAGCATGAACCAGCTTGGGGACCAAGAGAGAGCCTAGTAGTCTGCACAGGTTATGGTATCAATCAGTCAGATACAGGTGACAGTCCAGAAGTTCAGGAAATCTGACATAAATCAGTCAGCCCCCCAGATGGTTCCAGCCCAGCACTTCCTGTCTCAGAATGAGCACAGGAAGGGAGGCATCATTCAGCCTGCAGATGGGTGGACAAAAGCAGACAGAGGAAGAGGCAAAGTCAGTGTGACTATGAGATTCTTTACCAATTTTTGGCATGTTAGTTACTACTGTGACTCAAAAAGAAATCATCTTTGGACTATTGGCAACTTTAGAAAAATTTATGAGCTAAAGAATCGACTTTTTCAAAAAACGAGACTTTTTTATTACTTACTTCTGAAAGATATTAAAATAGCTTAAGCAATATGGAATGATACAGCTAAAAAAACGTTATTTTATATCCTTTATCCTTTTGCTTTGGTAAATGGAAGCACACCAGCTTCATTTATTCATATCCACCAAATACCATCTTCTATTTCCCTCATCCAAAATCTGTTTAGGTTACATATTCCAACGTAATCATTTGTATGTTGCCTGTGTATTTAGTTGAACACCTATCTGCAAATTACCTATTTGTTCTCTTTGTTTCAGAGGATCTCATAATGTCCTTCACAGTGTCCATGGCAATTGCACTTGTAATTGGAGGACTTATTTGGGCTTTGTTTATTTGTTTGTCTCGAAGAAGAGCCAGTGCCTCCATCTCCCAGTGGAGCTCAAGCCGGCGAACGCGGTCTTCTTACACCCACGGCCTGAACAGGACTGGATTTTACCGCCACAGTGGCTGTGAACGTCGAAGCAACCTCAGCCTGGCCAGCCTCACCTTCCAGCGACAAGCTTCCCTGGAACAAGCAAATTCCTTTCCCAGAAAATCAAGCTTCAGGGGCTCAACTTTCCATCCCTTTCTGCAAAGTCCACCACTTCCCGTGGAAACTGAGAGTCAGCTGGTGACTTTCCCTTCTTCCCGTACCTCGTCCACCATCAACACTTCCCACAGTCTGGGCCGTCCTGATTTCCACTGGTCCAGTAACAGTCTTCGAATTGGTCTTTCAACACCACCCCCGCCCGCCTACGAGTCAATCATAAAGGCATTCCCAGACTCCTGAGTAGGATGCTTTCGCTTTCCACTTGTTTCTAATCGGCTAAGCAGAATTTTGAGGATGTGGCCCAGATGACTAATGAGTTTCCAAGCTGAAATACGAACGTGCAAGTTGGATATTACAATGTAAAACACATTTCTTTTGAACACATTGTTGTCTTTGTCTCACAAAATCTATCTTTCCAAATAGTTATATGTTTATATAGTTTGTTTTCAACATGAGGGTTATTAAAGATAGTGATTCTAACCTAAGAATCAGCCAGATGCAGTAACTATATTTTAGACTAAAAAGAGAATTCTAGATATTTGTGGTTTATAATCCTCATTCACTGTCCAATGTGACTATAAAGGGGGAGAAAAATCACTGTTACTTTAAAAATTTTTTTCCATCCTAAGAAATTTAAATTTTACTTTCTTTAGAAAGACAAGGTAGCTATTGTACAATCTTAGATTTTTAATGGATTATATGGATACAGATTGACAAAACAGGGGAGATTCTAAAGTTCCTTGATTCCACTCATTTATGAGAAGTGAGGGATCAGGCAAAGGAAGCTGAACTCAGTAGGTGTTGCAGAATATTGCAATTTTGACATTTATTTTTCCTCTAGACTCCTTTTGTGTTTTTTCCAAGAATAGTTATCCACATCATTAAGGCCAAATCTTTGGATTTACTCACATGATCATTTGACTTCTTCACCATTGTGGTTATGCTGTTACAAAAACAACAGAAGATCCAATTCATTTGACCTGCAAACAAACTAACATTGAGCTTGCGTATTTCTTAAAGGATAAACTTTATTTCTTACATTTAAATCTAGCAAGTTATCTAGGGATCTTCTGTAACTTCACAGACAAATAAGGAAGAGCCCATGGAGAGAAAGTTGTCAAATAGATGTTACAACCATGAAGAATCCTCCTTCCTGGTTTGGCTCATCCGTTGTCATTTTTTGTTTGCTTCTCTATGAATTTCAACCTCGGATTCTGTGAAGAGTCTTCATATAATGGTTAAACTATGCCAAATGGTCCTTGGTGCAGACAGTTATTTAAGGAGTCCACCTCCACAGGTAGCCACCCTCTTAAAGGAAGGTACATCCCCCATGTGGGTACCAGAGAGCTTCAGTGGCCAGATGCCTGTGGCTACCCTTGTTCATTTAAGGACATGAGTTCACAGGATTATTACTCAAAAGACCTGTGGCTTGTTTCTGATATAGTGAATATTTAGCTTATATTGCTGCTGCTTTCTCTGAATGCTGGGATTTTCAGTGAAGAAAAATGTATTCTCATTATAGTTTCCGCAGCGCTGCAGTCCCAGCTAATAGTGTCTGAATATGGCTCATGAATGTAGTAATTTTTACATAATAAAAAATTCTGTATGGGGGCGAGGGTATTGCTCAGTGGTAGAGTGCATGCCTAGCATGCACGAGGTCCAGATTCAATCCCCAGTACCTCCATTAAAAAAAAAAAAAAAGATTCCATATAGTATTTTCTTTATTGTTTTTATTTAGCTTACATTTTCTATTGTTCTTCAAGGACAGTTATTCTTAATAATGTCTATAGTAGATGTCTACAGATAGATGCTCTCTAATACCATTTACCTTAAGAAGAAGGCAGGAAGGAAGATAGGAAGGAAGGGAGGAAGGGAGAAAGGGAGGAAGGGAAGGAATGAAGGAGGAAGGAAGGAAGGGGAAAAGAAAAAAGTACTTGCGGGGTATCCAATTGTAAGTTGGTTTTTAACAAACTTAGCAGTTATTGTATAGCTACATAAGATTTCAAGAGATCATTAACTTTGTAATAAGACTATCTTTTGCTTGTATGTCATCCTTAATGTTTAACATGAGAAGGCAACAGAGTGTATGCTTTTTATCTAGAATTTATATTGGGTGTGAAAACTGCTTCCTATCTCAAACGAGGAAAACGAAAGCAGAAATTCTCTGGTGTATTTAACCATCTGGCAGAATCGTTGCCAAGTTGTGAAGCGATCAAAATGAGTACCTTGTAAATATTGTGCAAAGTATGAAATGTGAAGTTAAAGCAAAAACTGGAGACGTTTTTAGTTATATTTGTTTTATTTGAAATACTTAGTTGATTATGAAATAAAATTAAACTGATGTCAATTTTGATTCACAGTTTATTTATGGAACAACCTATGACTATTTCCTACTTGCTTTGATATTTTAACCCAGTCTAAACCATCTCTATAAACTATTCCAGAGACACAAACCCTATTTTATCTGACAGTGTATGACAGAAAAAAGACAGATCACAGGTACATGAAACAGAGTTTTTAATGAATTAATATAGATGTAAAATAACTAAGTTAATTTTTTGTTTTTTAAAATATTTTATTGAAATATTGTCAGTTTACAATGTTGTGTCAATTAAAAATATATTTTTATTAAAAGTTATTTGTTAAAAACATTAATTTAGATTCTTACCTCACTAGATAAACAAGCAATTCCAGAATTATTTAGATAAGTTTTTTAGAGGATTAACTTTTTAACTGAGCTATAATTGACATGTAACACTATATTAGTTTTGAGTGTACAACATAAGGATTTGATACATGTATATATTGCAAACTGATCACCACAGTCCAATTTAGTTAATTAACATCCATCACCACACATAGTCACAATTTTTTTTCTTGAGATGAGAACTTTTAAGATCTACTCTCTTAGCAACTTTCAAATACACAATGCAGTATTATTAACTGTAGTCACCATGCTGTATATCACATCCCTAGGGCTTATTTATTTTATAACTGGAAGTTTATACATTTTTTGACCACCTTCACCCATTTTGCCCCTGCCTCCTGCCCCCAACTTCTGGCAATCTGTTCTCTGATATCAGCAGAAAGTCCTATTGGTTCAATTGGAATTTTGCCTAATATATTAATGTCTTGAAGCAATTAGGAATAAACTTTCTCAAATTAAGAAAAAGAACCCTAACAACATATGAAAACCACAAGAAAAAAAACTGAAGATCTGCAGAAGTGCCTCATTTTAGTGCAAGAAGTGGTTGATTTACACAAGGTGAAGAAATAAAGCCAGAAATTTCCAGAATTAATTAGCTACTGGGTGATGGGAGCAGAAGAGGGCTAGTTTGATTCTCTTTCATGGTGTGAGAGTACAGGGCACACTCTTCCATCTGTCAAAGCCCCTGCTGTTCTGAAAACCACATTCCTTTCCCTGACTATCCTTCCACATGAGGATGGCAGGGACAGTCACGGCATCAAATGTAACCTCACTGATGGGTCTAGGAGAAGTAGAAGGCATCTGGTCCTCTGCAAAGGATTCCGAGAGTCAAGCCAGTATCTCTCAGGTGGTTAAAACTGTAAGACATAAAATTTAAAAGCTTTTTCCTGCCATGCAATAGGGAAGACATTAAACTGATCACAGAAAGAAGCAGGAAAAAAAAAAAAAAACCCCAAAAACCACGGAATTGCCAGTGGATTTGAAGCTCCTGAAGGCTGGTTGTAGACGTCTCTCTCCTTCCTAAGGCGTGGGTATTGAGGTCTTTCTTGGATTCCACTGAAAACTGCAAACGCTTTCTAGCAAATTCTCATTTTTATATAAACCAAACTGGGTTACATTACAATATCTTGTCAAAAAGGTTTCTAATGAAATTGGTATTTAATACATACTGCCTTATTTCTGAAGTTGATAAATGGAGAGAAAAATGGGCATAAGGATATTGTAAGAAGTTATATTAGAAACCGACAGTAAAACTAAATATAGAGTATCTGTCTTAGGAAAATAGGCCTGTAGACAAATAACAGATTATAGCAGATGGTAGAAAACAAGGAAGATAATGAAAACTAAAGAGTGAAAGAGTGACATAAGATGTCAGAATTAAAATAAAATCTATTACATTCTTTACAAAATTAATACAGATGAGATAAACAACACAAAATAACAGCTTCTATGGGATCAAAAAATTCCAACTGCAAGCCAGTTGTAAATCTTGCTTAAAATGAAGTGATTCAGAAAAGAGGTAAGTAAAAGGATAGGCAAAGATATATTAAACTCTACCCATTATCAATATCAGAAAAAGTTGAATTTAAGATGAAATATGTGAACAGAAGAAGGAGTATTACTTCATAATATTACGGATCATAATCCCAATGAGGATATAAATTATCTTGAGTCTTAGTATGTGATACAGCACCAAAAACGTCTTCATAAAACAAACTACAGACACAGTGAAGGATATAGAGAAATATTTAAATATCTGAGGGGACAAGCTTTAATTATAGATAGGAAGTCTCAATTTTTTAAGATATAAAAAATTAAGACAGAAAAAATTGAGATAGATTAAAATTGAGATCGATTTTATATATAAATTAACTTAAATATTCAATGTAATTTCAGTCAGAGGCCTTCCATAGGGGCCTATAATTTGTCTTATTTTTGTATCTGTTTTTGATTGTCTTTAACTTAGATGAAGACAGAAAGTCATGTTAGAAATAAAATTTAAGGGACAAAGTCATTAAAATTCTGAGAAAGAAGAGTAATGAGAAAGGATCTGGGCTATTAGATATTAAAATAGTTTTTAAGCTCAAACAATCATGCAACCAAAAAAAAATAATGTACAAATCAACCAAACAGATAAACAATACAGAAATAGAAACAAGTATGATTATAATTTCTAATAAATGAGCAAAATTGATTAATAAGTGTTTGGGGCAGAAATCTGGAAGGCCACAGAGAAAAATCTCTCACTTAAAATATGTTCAAAATGAATAAGAAATGTAAACATTAAAATGACATAAAGATACACAATAAAAATAGGAAGATATTTTTAAAATATTTACATGGAAGTAACTTTTCTAAGTGAGTTTGGATAATGTGAGATTAGCTTTTTTAAAAAGTTTTGAAGGTTCATTTTTTAATAAATGAATAAATCTGCTCTGGAATGAACTCTCCCCCAAAACTTGATGTAATTAGAGGGCTTACCTCAACTGTTTTAATTCTTTCAGGAATCAAACTAATGTGCTCCCTGTCGCCCAATATGCCCAGTTTTATAGTTTGTTTGTGGTCAGAAGGTAACTCTTGTCCTTTTTATCTATTGTGACTGCAGGTGGAAGTCTCTGAAAAAGTTATCGTTCTTTAAAATAAAGAAAATGATGAAACATTCCCTTCCCTGGCTAGGGGATGCTATTAAACCCTGTTAAAATACAAATTATGAACTGTAATATGTGCCATATATATGTTAATAAGTTAACAACCTTAGCGTGGATTAAATAGTCTACAGTTTAATATAGAAAAATAATATCTCAATGGAAAGTGAACAATGGATCAGGTAATTTGCAAAATGAAAGTATTAAACTACCTAATATGGCCTTGAAAATTACTTTTCTGAAGTGTACTTTGGCCATATAAGTGTAAACTATAAAGACTCTGAAGATTACATGCATTTGCCCTGGGAAAGTAATTCTAGGTAGTTGTTACAAAATTTCATATTATAACTTCCTTCCTCAGGTGCCTAACAATTATTAAACCAAAGCCTTCACTGAGTAGATAGCATACAAAACAACCTCCTTCCCCCAAACCCAAACTCCAAACCAGCTACATCACCACTGGACTAAGAAACTACCCTTGACCTGGAGGTTGCTCTGTCATCAACTGACTGATGAGATGAGTTGGGATTTGAATTTACAGTCAGAGAGAGGGTGAGGGCACATTAAATGTTCTCACTGTACTCCATGAAAATCAACCAAAATTTCTGAACTCAGACCCTGGTCACATTCTACAAATGTTCAAACAGAAGAGTCTGGTGGTCGACCACAGAGCAGGCACTAAAGAGGAGTTACAAGTAAATGGTAGAAGCTAGAATCAGAGGTCATGGAGAAATGAGAGATGAAGTGGGTAGTATAAAATTGACCCGGGTGAGTGAACAAAGTGAGAGGAGAGAAAGGGAAGCAGACCATCAGAGAAAGATGACTGTGGTGGGAAGACAGAAAGAGAATCTTCCCTGCTTTCCCCATAGCTCTCTAGTTTCTAGCCCTGTCTTTTTTTTTTTTTTTTTTTTCCCCAAGCTATTTATTTATTTTTCTTATTGAAGTAGAGTTGATTTACAATGTTGTGTTAGTTTCTGGTGTACAGCAAAGTGATTCAGTTATACATAAATAAATATATTCTTTTTCATTATAGGTTATTATAAGATATTGAATCTGTTCCTTGTGTTACATAGTATGTCC
This sequence comes from Camelus dromedarius, assembly GCF_036321535.1. Classification (NCBI taxonomy): domain Eukaryota; kingdom Metazoa; phylum Chordata; class Mammalia; order Artiodactyla; family Camelidae; genus Camelus; species Camelus dromedarius. Next base: position 12,440,433 of record NC_087441.1, on the reverse strand, counting down.
TTGTTGTTTATGTATCTTATAGTTAATAGTTTGTATCTGCTAATCCCAAATTCCTAATTTATTCTCCCCCACCCCTTTGGTAACCGTAAGTTTGTTTCTATGTCTGTGAATCTGTTTCTCTTTTGCAAATAACTTCATTTTCGAGCCCTTTCAGAGATGGATTTTGTGCTCCCAAATTTCACTTGTAGTGGATGGGTATTTCATTTGCTTGGCTAACATATATGTTCATTTTGCTCACCTAATTTTCTTAGGGCAACTATTTCATTTGATGGCATCTTCTGGTGACTCTCAGTCACCGTTCCCTACCTGTCCCTATGCCCTCTACTCTGCTTTTCAAAATGGAAAAAAGTCCCTCTGTCAGTCAACATTCCACTAGTGCTTTTAGTTTCATTCCCTCTTGCCTTCTTAATTATTTTACTGTTTCAAATATCCCTTCTCTCTCTGGTATTATCAATACTTCTATCTTAAATTGGGATCATTGGAAACAGATTCTAGTTTGTGTGCAAAAATTTGGAAGGAGGCCCTCCCGGGAAGAGTACCTATAAATGAGTGAGGGAAGCAGGACTGGGCAGAAGGGAACATTCAAATGAAAGGCATTTCCAATAGAGATTTCAGCCAATCGTGTGGAAGAGCTAGGATAGTCCTTCAGAGTTGTCCCCAGTTGAGGCAGACGGCTGGGCAGTGGTTTGGGTTGGGGTTAGGATCAGAGCTGAGTGAGCTCTGAATGAGGCAATATAAAGACAAGCCCTGTAAATAGGGTTTTCAGGGAACTAGCTGCCAGTCATATTAAATTGTGACTATTCCCTGAGCACAGGGGTTTCAGAGGAACTGTAAACTGATAAAGATTCTCTCCTTGCCAAAATTCTACCCAGGCGCCCCTCAGCTCTCTTCTCAACTAGGCTCTGATTTTTTTTTTTTTTTTGAATGGGTTTTTTTTGTTTTTTTTTTTTTTTTTGGTAGGGGGAGGAGGTAATTAGGTTTATTTACTTATTTATTCTAATGGCAATACTGTGGATTGAACTCAGGACTACTTTTTTTTTTTTGGCTTTTTGTTTTTGATCAATTTAATTTTTTTAATTGAAGTACAGTCAGTTACAATGTGTCAGTTTCTGATGTACAGCACAATGTCCCAGTCATGCATACACATACACATATTCATTTTCATATTCTGAACCCAGGACCTTATGCATGTACGCACTCTACCACTGAGCTAGATTATATGGTCCTTCCCCCCAGGCTCTGACTTTTAAGCTTCCATTTTCATCTCTGCATTATCCAAATTTAGCAAGAATCCTGCTAAGTCAGTTTAGCCATATTCCTCCATTCTGAGTATCTGATGACCCTTGATATGGAATCAGGAGCATCACCCCCCAAAATCCTCCAGGTGATGTCTGATCACCCTGCCTGCCTTTGATAAGAATCCCCTGAGGCCAATTTAGCCAGAATTCTCTCCTAATTGTGGAGAGAATTTCCTGTTAGTAATTTTCCATCCACTGACCCCCAACTCTGCTCCTTGACCATAAATTGCGATTTCTCCTTATTGTATTTAGAATTGAACTCAGTTCTATACTGAGGTCTCTTTTCCCCTATGGCAATAGTTTTTCTGAACAAAATCTGTTTTTACCACTGTAACTACGGTCCAGCTCTGTTTATTCTTTGACAAAAGTCACTTTGACTTCTCCAGTGACTGTTAGGCAGTTGGTTTTCACTGATACTATGGTTGCAAGGCTGCTTATTTTCAAGGCTACCAGAAAACTGACAAAGAGGAGCTGGGAATAGGCAAGTTAAAAATGCCACACAGCTCACTGTTCTTCTCAAGACTGTGTAGTTTTTCTTGAATCAAGGCTCCTTGAGTTGTTGTAAGTCTTTTGTTAACTTCCAGGGTATTGAAACTGTTTATAATTTGGGCCAGTGACCTCACTGTTGTTATGAAGGTGAAAAATTTCTGAGGACTTCCTTCTGTCACTCTAGACGTCCTTCTGCTTATCCATAGCTTGGAGTTTAGATAAAAGTGCTGTAAAAATCTCCTGGCATGAACTGCATAAATCCTAAACATTAGAAACGGTGCCTATCATTTCTTTACTGGAAGATTGTAGTGATTTCTCCTGGTTCTGCTTTTCTTTTGATGTGAAATGAGAGTCAACCATCCTCTGGGAGGAGCTGGCTGGTTTTAATGGCATACCCTTCCTCAACTATGACTCTCTCGTGAGTGAAATCAGAAAGTGGAACACCTACTTTTGGCTAAAGGACTGTCCCATGATATCTCAGTTTCAAAATCTGGACCATGTGTTCCAAGGCTTTCAGTCCTCCAACTCTCTTGTTAAATCTACAAATTCATTTAGCCTATTCCTTCTGGACAAGTGTAGAATTTTACAGTTCAAACCCCTTCCAAAAAGGTCTTGGAGCGAGAAGATGCTCATGTGTGATAAACATCAAGATCAAAGGTGCTGCTCGAGATAATTTCAACCTGTATGTTTAGAGTAGACACTTCGGTTCACCTGACTGGAGGGAAACACAGCCCCAGGTGGTAAGGACAGGTGATGGGACCTGTGTGCGGGGACTTCCTTGTCCTCAGCCCTGCCTCTAAGTTGGTTCTCTTCCACAGTCTTTTCGTCACTGAGATTGTCATTAGAGGAGACGCTTTAGTAACATTTCCCACATGCTTTGACATTTTTTCTTTTTGAGGAAAATGTTTCATTCTATTAGGTTAATTCCACCCCAAGGTATCTGCATAAGTGGTGTGGGTCTGGCCTTTGACGTTATCATCCTGAATGATCTCTGATTGCTCACTCAGGCACATTGTAGACACACGGTCTCACTGAATCTTGTGCTATCTTTACCAAATCAAATCTGCAAAGTTCACTTGCAATTTAACGTATTGTTTTTGAGTCATCTTGACATTTTGACTTCATAAGTGTAAACTGAAAACTGCATTTACTGGAAATTTGTTTTTAAAAATAAAGCAACACTTGCCAGATCCCTGATCTTACAGATGCTTTATAAAATTAGGCAAAGCTTATGAGATAATGCTCCCGAAAAACATTTTAAAAAAAGAAGTTTATATCTAATTTTTAAAGCACATGAAAGAGTAAGACTATGTTCAATAGGAATGGAAAATATACAAGGAATAGTATAAATTATTAGGAGAGGGGACAGAGAGCATAATCAAATGTTAAAAAGGTGACAATGTTTAATATTGTTAAAAGAACTGGAAGAGAAGTTTTTCTTTATTTTAAAGTTATAAATATTATAAATAAGTTCTTTTTTGGTACTGTTAGCCTATATTTAAAACCAATGCATATTGGTTTTAATTAATAGAATCTTTGGATAGTTCATAATAAATGATATATTGAGAGTTGAAATTTCCCTATAGGATAATCACTTTTAATGACTTAAATAGTCTAAAGTTAACTCTTGCTGCTCAATAGGGTCACAATATGATCAATTCCATTACTTCATTTTTCTTAACCATTTAACGATACCCATGTATGTTGACATGTAGCAGTAAATGAACTGGGTAAATGGAGGTGGAGAGGAACTTTGAATACGCTTACCTCGTGCATTCTAAGGTCAAGAATTTTTGGCAGTTATAAAAGGTATTTTGGTGGGTAAGATACCTGGGGAATTTGAATATAAGACTAGGTATTAGATGATACTAGAAGATTATTATGAATTTCGTTAGGTGTGAAAATGTCATTACGATCATGTAGACACATGCTTACTTTTTAGAGATGCATACTAAAATGTACAGAGGTGAGATACTGCGATGTCTGAAGGTAGCAAGGAGGAGGCAGCGATCTCGAAGTTGCTATTGAGAGAAGCCCAATATGTTCGGTTCTAAGGAGTCCAAGATTAACCACCCACTGAGGATGGTATCTTCTTGGTGAAGTTCAGCCCCAACACCTCCCAGTTCCGTCTGGTCTCCTCCTGGGGCAAGTCCGTGCATCACCGCGATGTGCGGGTCAATTCCGTTCTGCTCAAGTACCAGTACTCCAGCGCTGTCCTGGATATGCATTCTGTGATCCAACACATGCCTTCAGTGAGGGGTTAAACCCTCAACTGAAAACATACGAAGCAAACACTGATCAAGAACATCTTGTTGGGATAAATGATGCCCCTATCAGATGTGTTGAATACCGTCCAGAAGTGGATGTGGTGGTCACTGGGCATTGGGAACAGACAGTTAAATTGTGGAATCCCAGAACTTCTTGTAATGCTGGGACCTTCTCTCTGTGTATAGCCTCTCTGTGTCTGGAGATGGGCTGATTGTGGGCATGGCAGGCAGTTGAGTGACAATGTGGAAATTACAGAACATGGTGTGTGGGCAGCAGTGCTGGGTGTCCAACTAGAAGTACCAGACTCACTGCATTTGGGCATTTCCACACAAGCAGGGTTAGGTTTAAGCTTTGCTGAAGACAAAGTGGCAGTTGAGTATTTGGACCCGAGCCCTGAAGTTCAGAAGAAGCATGTCTTCAAGTGTGAAAGCCTTCAAGACTGAAAGGAAATAATATTGAGCAGATTGATGTAGTCAGTGCCATTTTTTAAACAACATCCACAATACGTTTGCTATAAGTGGTTCTGATGGATTTGTAAATATTCGGTGTCCATATAACAAAAAGCAACAGCACCAATTCCATAGATACCCCACCAGCATCACATTACTTGCCTTCAGTAATGATAGGACTACACTTGCAATAGCATCATCATATACGTGTGAAACGGATGGCGTGGGACATCCTGAAGATGATGTCTTCTCATTTGCCAAGGGACAGATGCAGAAACAAAACCCAAGCCCACCAAATCATCTCCTGCAAGTAATTTCTCATTGCAAAGCTTTTCTTCTTCCTACAAATACATGTTTATCCACTGATGTGGTACAGTCACTGTTGACACATTTGGTATGGATTTCTGTTTTCTGTCTTACAAAAAACTTGTCCATGTGCCTTCTCATACTGACTTTGCATAGAATGAGGAGTCTTTGTGTCTTTTCTTATTTGTCAGTTACTCTGAAATACTTTAACAGAAGAAAACTAAAAGAAGCAAATACGGTAAAATTTAAAAGTCTAGGAGATGGGTACATACAGGGGTGTTCACAATACCATTTTCTCTACTCTTCTATATATTTGAAAGTTTCAATAATAAAAATTTTTTAAACGTTTTGTAGCTATAAAAATGTCTTGGCAATTGAGATTTTGCAATAAGTGGATTAACAAAATATTTTATTACTTTTTCTGTTTTTTCCCTAGATTTTCTAAAGCCTTATAAAACTTTAAATTAGAAATCAGAATTACATAGTTGATTAATTGCTTGCTTTGAAAGAAATTGAATACAAAGGAATATAAAACTTAATTTTAAACCATTTTTCCATCTTTTTCTTTATTCCATCTTTTCCTTTTTTTGCATTGTTATACAATTTTTATAAAATATTTCTAAGCAAGATAATATAAATAAGAAGTAGATGATAAAGTTAGGGCCAAGAGGAAGTGAAGTGGAGCCAGTAATGAGATTAGTGCTCAAAAAAGAGAGATACGCATCCTAGAAACTTACAAGCAAAGGGCCACTGATTTGGTTCTTAGCTTTCTAGCTGTAAATTTAAGAAAGGAAAAGAACAGTCATATCATTCAGAGTGCTCATAAAATAAGGTTAATTATTCACCAAGGAGAAGCACAGTAGTTTCTGATTTGAAGTTTATCCTCAACAGGGTCCATATGATGTAATGAACAAAGCCCTAAACAATAAAATTAGGATGATTACAGCAAGGGGTTTTGTGGGGGTGTGTCTTAATTTAGGCAGTTGTCATCATGACAAAACTAATCAGTTCAACCTATCCAGGCAAATACCAGTGTCACCCCGGGAAGAAGCAGCTTAAAGGTCTTGAGAGATTCTTGGAGTATCTTGAAAAAGCCTTCTTAACCAGTTTGAAGAACCCAAAGGGCATTGATAGATAAACTCTAAGAATTCTGTAAATTGTATTAGAATCCTGTAAGTTGCGTATATTAGTGGGCATGGATGGGCAAGGATACATTTTTCTGAGGACAGGTTTTGTAAGTTTTGTCAAAGGGACCTTTCCTTCAGAAAAGATTGAGAACCACTGATTTATAGCAATAAAGAGGCTGCACATCCATTATGAATTTCTTTTTCTTAATGAGCTTTTCAGAAATATATATGATCATGTGTTACGAGATTGTGCTCTATGCCTACTTCTCAGAATGAAAAATTCTCCATGTCCCCTGAAAAAAGAAATCACATGCCTGATGAGTCAGCTGACCAGAGCAGGCTTTCCCTTCTCTAATGAGAGTTGAGGCACTGATTTAGGACTGGTTGGTAGAGAAACCTACTTCTTATATGCTTGGAGGTAAGCCCAGGCTGTATTTTTGGGAAAGATAAAGATTTTTATAGAAGGATAATTTTGTGTATCCTCCAAATGAAATGAAAAAAAATTTTCATGTAGTGTGTTGATAAGTTTTACATGAATATTTTTAAAGCTGGTGTAATCAAAAACTTATCTTGAACATTACAAAAGAAAAGTTGAATAAATCGCCCATCGACAGTCTGGCTTTGAGTGATGCAATTTCCTGGAACAATATACTAATATAAATTGCTCTGTATTGTATTCCTCTGTAACTGAATGAGATACCTTGCCGAATGGGGCTGTTAGCTGTAAATAAAGTAAAAGTTTCTTTCTGGCAATAGTGAGTCAGGCCAGAAGTTTCTTGAGGTCTTGGCTAGATCATAAGTATAAAAACTTATTATGCATCTTGTGTGTGTGTATAAATTAAGATTTCATATATATTTTATAAAGTCAGAAAATAGGTACATAAGTATATTATATATACATATATAGTCTTAATAAATATTTTTACTATATAAAATATATACTATATAAACTTTTAATTTATATACACATATGTGTATATACATAGACATGTATATATTCTTAATATTAAAATATATAAAATATACATCTATATATTTATCTACGTCTATATCTATCCCAGAGAGATTAAATAACTTGCTCAAGGTTGTACACTGCATGTAAATAGTGGAGCGGGATTTAAACCAAGGCAGTATAGGTCCAACGTGTACACTGTGGCTATTAAACTAGACCCCTCTGTGTGCAATAATACAGTCATGCTATTTGCTTATAAAAGAATATGCCTTTCTACTGTCTGTGTCTAGTAGGGGAGAAAAGCATCTATTGCACTCAAAATACTATTCAGTTATTAAAGAACATGTTAAAATGAAAGAAAGGATATCTGTCCCTGTTATTTTCTCCTGGAAATAATTAACTGCTCTGTCAAGAGCATTTGTACAGTGAACATTTTGTTTAAGTTTTCACAACCGAGAGTATAGAGCAGCTAATAAAATAGGTAGACGTCTCCTTCTAGCTAGCTGCTGTTTAAGTGTAGGAAGTATTGTTTCATTTGTACATAAATGAGTCCACTTAAATGGTTAATTCTTCACTGTTTCAAATTCCTCCAGCCAGCTTTATGACCGTTTGCATCAGAACTGACACAGCAATTCCACTCTAGGGATTTATCCCGATGAAATTATTTAGGGAGAGCAAAAAAGCCATATGCAGGAAGTTATTCAGTATGTCTTGTTTGTAAGAGAACATAAGAAAATTGGGGGGAGGATAGAAACAAGAGGACTCATTAAGAGAGATAAAAACAGCTATATCAATATACAACATCAGTATACTATGCAATATTATAAAATGTTATAGATAATTATAAAATTTTATAAAATCATGGAAAATGTCTGGCTAAGTATCAAGAAAGGATAGCAACATACTAATTTATAAACATACATTTAACAACTGTTATAATTTCAACAATTAAAAATACATACTTGTAGCTCAGTGGTAGAGTGCCTGCTTAGCAAGCACGAGGTCCTGGTTTCAATCCCCAGGATCTCCATTAAAATACATACATATATACATACATACATACATACATACATACATACTTAATTATCTGCCCTCCCCCCAAAAAAACCTTCTAAAAATCCTTGTAAAGGAAATGTGAAAGAAATGGAAATAGTCATACTGTAATGGAATTATGAACATTGTGTCTTTTTTTCCTTAATCTGGTGATTTTTATCTAATGAACATTTAAAAATTCCTTGACAAGTGGTTGTTTAGGTCAAATGAGATAGGAGATATGCAGATTCATCTTTAATACAGTATTTTCTATTGCATAGTATGTGCCTTAAAAAAAATGAACACAAATGGATAAGCAAGCTCAGTTACTGTTTTGTTGAGTATTCAGAACTTCAAACTAACGTACGGGACACTACCATTTTATAATGGTGACAGAAAAATGTGATTAACATGTCAGAATGAAAGTTACTTTGTTTTGACTCCATCTTGAGAGAAATAATGAATCATAAAATACCAACTATCAGACACAACTTCTTTTTTTTATCTTTTAGGGAAAAATGTTATTTCAGTTGAAAGTAATTAAAACTCATAAATAAAAATTTGAAAAATTGAGAAAAAAGGGAAAAGAGAAAACGTTATCAATGGCTTCCTCCAAAAACATAGCTCTTATTAACATTTGGTGAGGGGGAGGGTTTACTCTGAGCCTTTTTGTTTCCTTCACATAGAATACTTTACCAAAAGTAATACAATTATATTTGCAATTTTGTATTTCTCTTTCCACATTAGAAATGGTTTCCTTTATTACTAGTTTCTTTAAGCAAAATAGTAATGGCAACATAATATTACATTGATTGATAGTATGATTTATTAATTTATTAAAATATTCTACAAGAAGTATATCTTGTTTTTCACTATAAAAATAAAGCTATAGTGAACATTTCTGTGCTTAGAGCTATTTTTGTTTTTAGGATTATTTCATTACTTTAGAATAGTTTTTAGAGGTAGAATATTGGCTTAAGTTATAAATATTTTTAATGATTTTTAATGTATCACAGAGTGATACACTAAATTGTTGGCAAAGAATAAATGAAGAAGACAAGAAACAAAGACCTAGACTTTTTGAAAAATGAGACTTTCTATCATTTTAATTTAGCTCTCTTCCATTTCATAACTATATGGTTGAATATTTTTACTGTATTGACCATTTAATTTTTTCTGTGTGTATTAGCTATTCATATTGTTACACATTTATTTTTAGGCACTTTATATTTCATTACCAATTTGTATGAATGCTTTATTTTAGAAAATTATTATCTTTTAGCATATTTTCTTCAAGTATTTCTCCAGTGTCTTTCCATTTAAAATTAGACGTTTTTAAAGAGACAAAATTTTAAAAGTAATGTTTTCAAATATGTCTATGACTTCTTTTGCAACTTTTATTTCACTTCAAATTTTTATCTTTCAATATCATAAATGATAAGTATTCAGTTCTATATTTAAAAAAAGTTACATTGTCATTCAGTTTCATTTATTTGTATCTAACTTTTTTTGGGTGAAAATTGAATTCAATTGCTTCCTCACATTCATCTTCTATCACAGGAAGGTGTTTGTTTTTGCTTCTAACTTCTTTGCCGTTTTGAATTCCTGACTTCCTTAGAGTAAAAAGAAAAAAAAATTCAATAAAAAAAGACTCATTCTGAATTATTACAATTATTTCCCTTATCCTTTATAAAAAAAAAAACGTTCCATTTCAGTAAGTGGAAGAAAGTTCTAGAATGTCCTTATTTTCTAATAAATGCCTAGAAATTTGCTTAATTGGAGAAAATATTTGCAAACTATATAGAAGCGACAAACAAGGGCTTAAATTTCCAGAATATACAAACGCTTCATATAACTCAATAACAGAAAATAAAAAACCCAATCAAAAAATGGGCAGAAGACCTAAACAAACATGTCTCCAGTGAAGACATACAAATGGCCAACAGGCACATGAAAAAACGGTCAATATCGTTAGCTATTAGAGAAATGCAAATCAAAACTACAATGAAATATCACCTCACACCAGTCAGAATGGCCATCATTAAAAAGTCCACAAACAATACATGCTGGAGAGGGTGTGGGGAAAAGGGAACCCTCCCACACATTAGCTATAAAATCTACTAACATAGTTTAACATGGTTTGAAGAGCAGCATGAGTGTAGGCACCAGTGCCACGGCTTTGGGATGTGAACTTGTGACTGTCGTGTTAGACCCGTGCTCTAGAGGATGCTGAATTGTTCTCACTCAGGTGCCCCAGATATTGGACCCTTGGCCAGTCTAACCATTTAATGTCCAGTCTCCTTCAAATCAACTAACTGCCATGCCTTGTCATCTGAGGAAAGAGGGAGGAACCTACCCAGCTGTTCCTTTAAAAAGGAGAGGAGGATGGCCAGCTCTCCAACACACACATAAGACCTTGCCAGGTTCTGTTGTACATCCTAAAATGTTTCATACCAGGAAAATGACCCAGCTTTCTAAGGAACTATGGCTGTTAAGAGCATGCCCACCACTCAACTCTGCCCAGTCCCTGCAGCCTTTCACCCTTGCACCCTCACACCCATGCTGAACTCAGCCTTCATCTTGGTCCCCTTTTTGACTAAAGTGTGGCCCCTTTTATTCCCACTGTGTATTATGAAGCAGCATTAAGTTCACTTGTATTTTCCTCATATTCCATAAATCAAAGGGTCTATAAAAGGTAGACATTCTGGGAGAGAAAATCTGCTTTTGTATTTTCTGGAACCAGAACACGAATCTCATCAGACTGACATTCTGGTCTTTCTGCTCCTGGTGCCTTACCTGTCCCCCCATGGCAGCCAAAGTGATCTTTTAAAAAAAACAACACAAGCACAAGCTCACATCATATCCCTGCCTCACTGGTTTTCTTTTCCCTGAAGGTAAGGTTCTGCATCAATTTCTCATTATGCCATGCCTCCAGGTCTTTTCAAATGATATTTTGTGATACCTGGAATGGTCATCCCTTTTTCTCACCTCTGTTTTTTAACCCAAGGTCCAAGCATTCAATAAATCTTGGCTTTGATATGACTTCCTCAGAAATACCTGCTCCACCTCTCATAAAACATCATACTTCTTAGGCCAACTCACCTTATAATTTGGTATTCAGTGTCTGTATTTTCCATTGATTTTGACTCTCCTTGAGAGCTAAGATGGCATTTGGCTTTTCAACTCTGGGTCCCTAAATAAAGTAGAAAATGATGCCTCTTTGGGGTTTCAAATCGCTATCATCTCTCAAAACAACGTGGCAGGACTAAATCATCTTACATTCTTTCTAGCTAAAAATTATGATTTTATGAGTCAGGAATTAGAAGGTCAGTCCCACAGACTGGGAAGTGCAGTGAAATGACTACAGATACAGGATATTAGAATGATGATTAACTGAAAAAACAAAGTTTATCAAATAGCTGTAGCTCCTGCTTCCTAGACAGTCAGAGACTATTTCCTGAGGATGAGGCGCCAGGGGCCCTGGAGAGGTGGAGGCCGATCCACTGTTCCCCATTGAGACCCTGGTCAGGGTTGTCAAGGTTTTGTGTTTGGCTCCTGGCAGTACATTGACCTTTCCTCCTACAGTGTTAACAATAGATCCAGCCTCTTTTCCTGGGGGCACTTGAGTAACACCAAGGGTCTAAATGAACTTCTCGTTTCTTTGTGTTTCAACCATAATATTCAAAAACCAATTGCTCACCAATCTGGCAGACCCGCTCAGGGCTAGAGCACCTTTCCTATGGGATTCCATCTTAATTATTCTAAGGGTTCTCTCAACTTAAATGTAAAAAATTAAAGCTTTAAAAATGAGCCTGCCTTCTAAATCTCTTGAATCCTGAAATTAAATGTCTCCAGATATCCTCAGAAGTGTGAGGTTGGGTTTGGGAGTGGAAGTGCTTTACGGACGGTCTGCAGGACACAGATGACTCTCTCCAGAGGTTGACCGAGTAGACTTTAATAAAGATATAGAAAGGAGAGTGTGATAAGGATTAAGGAGAGTTTAATAAATATGTTGAGAACCAGTGAGGTGGCAAAAGACCCGTGAAATAACCTCAGCCCCGCACCAGGAAGCTTTTGGCACTTCCAGGGCTGTAGAGGAGGGGCCACCAGACAGGTTCTGGCTCTTAGAGGAGGAATGTAGTCTCCTCCAAACCCTAGCTTATGGAGAATAAGTATTCAGAACCCTTTTTCTTCTAGTCTTCAGTCCCTTTAGTTTCCTACCAGTGCCTGCCTTTGGCTAAACTTGTCCAGAAGCTGGAGGACCACAGGGCGTGGATGACTCTGGAGGTCAACCTTCAAGGGCACAAAAAGCCGAGAGGGGAAGAGCAGAGAACAGATCCGAAGGGGCAGCTGGAGAGTATCCAGCAAAGGGGGGCACTTGGGTTTGTAATCTGTGCGAGCAGATCTGTCTTGAAAGCAGGTCAAAATTCAGGCTTCCTGGGGCTGGAGGGTAGGGGGCGCTTATAGGACTGAGGCAAAATGAAAGAAACAGGTTGAGAATCTGAAGGCCAGGAAGTGGGCTGGGGAAGCCTAAGGAGGGAGCCAGATGTCAAAGCTGGAGACCAGCCAGAATGACTGAAGGACAAAGGATTGGAGGAAGACATGAGGGCAGGACTCATTACTCCAGGATGGGTCTCAGCATTACCAGGCTTCTGTCTCATGGTCTTTCTAAAGTTGATTTTGATTCTAAGTAGGATACAGGCCCTTGGGCAAGCTCCTCCTAGGCAAAGCATGATCCTACAAAACGCAAGTTCATTCATAGAGTAATAGGGAGTATAAATTTTCACAGACCGTGTAGCATCATGTACAAAAACTTTAGCTTTAAAATGCTTCCTCTAACTCGACTTCTATTTTATCCCTCCATTCCACAGAAAATGTAATCTTAGTCATTTCTGGTTAAACACAGTCATTTTAAGATTTAAAATTCTGCAAGTTCAGGATTTGCTTTCTCCTTCTTCTTCCTCAGAGTATGTAGCATCTAAGTTTAACAATGTGAGATCTGGAAAGCTCCCTCTGGGTCCTGGTGCTCTATGCCATGCTGCCATCCACTGAGATGTGCAGTTCCCTCTGGTCTCTGGGCATGGTCTGGCCCTTGATCAATGATTGGTAGGCCCTTTCCACTTTTTTACTCCCAGAAGGCACTTAGGGTCTTCCAAGCAGGATATGGGGGACTTTCTTTGTCATACAGGTCTGTCTGCTTCCTCCTTTACAATCACGGAGTGTTTCTCCATGGCTTGCTGTGGCAATCAGATAATAAAAGAAGTCAAGTTAGCCTCTGCTGTTTAGTCCCCAAGTTCAGAGTTCTGTCATTCATCCCTTCAATCCTACCACAAAATCCCACCAATGAGGGGCAGAGGGTTGCCTCCCATCTCTAAGAAATCTCATCTCTTCCCCATCTCAGAGGTTCTTTCCTGGTCTCAGGGGGAATGCATATCATGGTGCAGGGCCCATAAGAACTCAGTGAATATTCTTGCCAAATCTTTCGTTCGAACATCTAGACCTCAGCATTCTAAAAGTCAGGAGCTAGACATCATTGCTTTCCATTTCCTCCACTGGTAACCTCTCCTTTCCTTGTGGCCCTCATGTATTCTGATCTCCACACAGAGGGGTTCACTGAGTTAGAGGCTGGTTACGTGGAATGTGTGGATGGTAGGAGGGGCACATGTATAAGGGATGACACTGTGAAGTAGATGAAATTTGTTCTTAAATCTTTACTACTTCACTTATTTACTTATTTTTATGGTATAGGTTCCAGCTGTAGAGCATCATAGTTCAACTACTCTGTATCCCACAAAATAATCACTTACCACAAGTCTGGTTACCATCCCTAACCATACAGTTGACGCTCTTCACCCATTTCACCCACACCCCCAACCCCCTTACCCTCTGCTATCTACTAATCTGATCTCTGTATCGATGAGTTTGTTTTTGTTTTATTTTGTTTATTTGTTTGTTTCATTTTTCTTTTAATTACACATATGAGAGAAATCATACAATATTTGTCTTTCTTTGTCTGATTATTTCATTTAGCACATTACCTTCAAGGTTCATCCACGTTGTCACAAGTGGATTTCATTTTAAAAAAATGATTTCATTCTTTTTTATGGCTGAGTAGTATTTCATCGTGTGTATAGACTGTATCTTCTTTATCCATTCATCAATCTATGAACACTAGGTTTTTTCCATTTCTTAGCTATTATAAATAATGCTACAATGAAGAGGTGTTTTAGATATAGGTATACATTATGCATATTACATATATGTGTATACATGCATATATTTTTTACATAGTATATATTAAAAGTATATATATGCATACACACATGTATATGTTTCCTAATACAAATTATTGAAAACTAAAGGACTTAAGAATACTAAGGTACACATGACCTCTTAAATACCTTCCCAAATGGGAGGCTCTAGACTAGATATTGATAAAGCTTTTCTGCAAAGAGCCAGATAGTAAATACTTTAGGTTTTGTGGGTAAAACAGTCTCAACTTGGCCGTTGTAGGACAAGAGTGGCCACAGACGATACATATGTGATGAGCATTTGCATGTTCCAATCAACCTTCATTTATGAGCACAAATTTAAGTGGCATATAATTTTCATGTGTAGCAGAGTATTTTTCTTCTTCTAATATCTTTCAGTCTTTTGAAAACATAAACACCATTCTTAGCTTGAGAGATGAAAAAACTGGAGAGCTGAGCCAGATGTGGCTCACAGCCAGTTGTTTACAGACCTAACCCTTCTGGATGACCCTGGCAAAGAGTGAACGGGTCTCGTGTGTGAGTGAGGGTGAGTTAGGCAGACAAGGTGGTCACATGGAGAGGCAAAGAGCACAGCTTCAGCTTATCATCCCTAGTGAGGACCTTCTATTAGCTCTTTGCACTAAGAAAAGAAGGGTGATTCTGGATTTCTGCCTAGCTCCTAAGCCTGAAAACCCCTTCCATCTGACTTTCCTACATTCAGTGTATTTTAGTTTAGAATGCCAGTTTTTTTTTTTTTCTGTCTGCCTTTGGTCCAGTTGTTCAAAAAAGGAGAGGCAGATGCCAATATTTTTATGAGTTTTTGTTTTCCTTACCTGACCTGTTAGCATCAATAACGGTAATAACAACAGTACAGGAAACTGCCAGTTCTTAATGGCAAGAAAGTTTTATCAAGATCAAAAGACCTAGGTTTCATTCCCTATTTGTAATTTCCACCTGGACGAATTTGCAAAAATTACTTAGCTCTGGGCTTCAGTTTACTTACTTGTAAAAGAAGGCTCTCGGAGATTTGTTCTAGTTGTATGAATGAATAGCAGTTCTTCTTTCTATAAATGTCATTTTAATGAGAAGCCTTAGGGTAGGAAGTGAGTTCTGTTAGAGATATGGGAATATGATGGAAAGATATGTCAAAGTAGGGGGAAAAGATGTAAACAGTAAACCCAGATTTGTATTTTTGTATTTACTGAGTTTTATAGTAAAAATAGTATTTAGGATAAACTTGGCTACAATATTTTTTCATATGTTTATTTTTTCTGGAAGATTCTGTAATTTAGCTGGTTAAGGAGCCTCTGGCTTCTATCCATTTCTTTGAAAGAAAAGAGAAGAAACACATTTTTTTAAAAGTCTGCAAATTAAGACTTTGAACCTGCAGATGGTGCTATGATCCCGTTTTGAAATTCGTTGTGCTTTCTAGTTTAAATTCACAGGGAAAGATGCAGTTCTTTGATTTAGTTTATTTTTATCAAGGTAATAAGATTAAATTAATTCTCTTTATTTTTGTGTTTTATTATTTTAATGGGAGAAACTATAGAAAACCTACTGTAGTTACTCTTTGTGAATGCCAAGTGCATGCTTAGACAAAAATAATAAAATATTTTTGTCTTTTTTTCTTTTAGATTTTTGTTTATTGATCAACATTGGTTTTCCTATGACTCTCAGTCAACTTATTTTGCTGTTTCTGTTCCTAAATAAAATTGCTTCACTGGGAATTAGGTGATGAAGAGCTAAGGATAAAAAATTCCATCTGAGAATGATTTCAACCTCGAGAGTTTGTAATAATCAGGTAAAAAAAGATTTCCTGGAATTAAGCCACAGGAACTCTGGCTTAAGTCAGAGCTGTCAACTGGGAAACAAATTTCCAGACATTTTGAAATGTAATTCATTTAATTTTTCTTGTAACTGGGTTAGAAAATATGATTAAGCTTAGCAAGTATTCTTTTACTGAATCAGTCTGACTTTGAGTGGAGCAAATAGACCCTAAAATCTTAAAGTAGAAGAAAGAAATGGAGTTTTAGAGCTGTCATCCCCTTGAGAAACTTGCAAACAAAAATGGGAAAGAATACACACTGTGGCCATTTTTTTTTTAAATAAAAGGAAAGGTAGCATTTTATTTTATTGTCCATGAAGTTGTTCATGTGGCTGTATTTTTACCTTAAACTCTGATTGAATGTATGCTAGGCTACTTGGACTTAAAAACCCGCAAACAGAGAACTTATAAAACTGATGAGTATAGAATTTAAAAAGGAAGGAAAACTGAACCTCTTGAGCTACCCAGTATGATAGTTTATTTATTTATTTTTTGGATCATTTGAGGCTGTTTATGTGGAAATGCATTGGGAATTATGACATTTTATACTAACATGAGACAGCAGTTAATACTACCATCCTATACCACAGTGTGCATATTACACTATCTTAGAGAATATTTGAAAATTTATCCTGGGATTAGTTTCAATATAAAGAAAATGTAATAATAGAAAGAATATGGAAAATTATTTCTAGATGTATTTAAAATTAGATCTCAAGAAAGATTAAAATCAGGATCTACATGAAGAGTATAAAAATTTTTTAAAAGGCTTTAGGGCAATTGATGCTTTGTAATAAAGGAGAATTATACATTTGTAAGCATATGAGCCTAAGCATTTGTCGCTTTCTGTATCTGTTCCTACACATAAAATCCTTATTTTCTGAAGGAATTCCAGTGGCCCTGGCACTAATCAGTCCCTTACTTCATAACTACTAATTAAAGATTAAAACATTTCGGATTAAGCTTGGTCCTTTTTTTGTTTAAAGAAAAGTAAGCTTCCTCTTTATATCTTACATCTTGAAGTTAGTCACCCTAAATTTATATAAATCAGGCATAATGACAACTTAATAAGAACCTCGAGCCTTATTCATCCCATGGGAATACTACTGTGACGTCTTCAGAAAGCTTTGTGATTGCTCAGCCCTACGTAGAAGCCCTATAAAATGATGGGCTTTGAAATGCTGGTTAGGGTAGAGTGAAAAGCAGCGCTGGCAAGAGTAGCCAGCACCAAGTTCTGGCTCAGCTCTAAGGACAAGAGAGCTGGTGGAGCCTGTCGGCCTCGCAGGACGTCAGCACCTGAGACAGCTCTAATACTCTCCTTGGAACAGAAAGCCTCCGAGGAACACTCCTCGGCCAGGTAAGTGGAAGCTTTACTTCCTTCTTTTTTAGTCTCCCCACTGTCTCTAGAACTTTTCTCAGGGTATACTGTATTTTATTTTCCCTTGAAAAGAATTTTACAGTGTTCCTCCTTTACAACATAAAGGACAAATTTCTCCAGTCTCCTGGTAAGTTTAGAAATGTCTCAACTTCTCACATATGAATGAGTTTTCTGAATTCTTTGGTTGGAAAATGCTTTACCCTGCTTGTTCTTTTACTCAATGTTCTTTTTAAAATAATGCATTAAAATAAGGGTTTTTTTTTTTTTGACTTGTATGTAAATGTTTGACTGAAGGGTTCAATAATACATTTGTTTTGGAAGTTTCAACTTGTTTTGTGGTGCCATCTTTTCTATTTCATATGTTAGTTATGTGAACCTAAGAAGCATTTATTTTT
This sequence comes from Camelus dromedarius, assembly GCF_036321535.1. NCBI lineage: Eukaryota > Metazoa > Chordata > Mammalia > Artiodactyla > Camelidae > Camelus > Camelus dromedarius. The sequence continues at coordinate 12,422,663 of NC_087441.1, read as the reverse complement.
CTCTTTAAGTTTAAATACTGTGAGTCTTACAGACAGCACAATAAACAGACATCAAACTCACAACTTTCTATGTGGAAACTACTTTGAAGTGAAATATGCAAGTGAATTAGGTGTAAAAATACACAAGCTTTGCATTCAATGTATATTTTCTTTTATGGCAAAATTTATTTCAGTGGTAATATGTGGTTCAATGATTTTTTTATATGAATTTTTACTATTAATTGAGTTAATTTGTTCAAACCCATATTAAGCTCCCAGTAATATCTATAGTTAAAAGAGGAAAATGTATATACAAATAATTTTATATATATACACACACACACACGTATAGACACACATTATTAAAGAGATGGCACTCCAGTTTTATATTAATCAAATACTAAAAACTTAAAGGAGAAGAACAAATTTCATTTCCTTGAAGCTATTTCCTTAGAAAAGATGTTAAACATGGATGTTACAACTCTGTTATAAGAAGATTGTCCCCAGGGTAACTTCCAGTACTGTAAAAGTATTGCATTCAATATATAGTTGTGCCTGCTGAGAGATAGGCAGCAGTTGAAAAGAATCTTAATTTTTATTCAAGCATCTTTCACTCCCTGCCCCCCAAAAACCTTCTTGATTTAAAAAGTAACCGTATTGTAGTAATCACATTGCAATCTTTCGACAAGGTGAAAAGTACCTTTTCTAAACTCCGCAAGATCCTTTGAAAATTACTGCTGGACACTCAGAATTACCTCGCTGGTACATGTGTGGTTGGAAAAGCTGATGTGATTCTCTCCCTTTCAAGGTACAGAGATGGAAACCAGAAGTAAGCCCCAGCTCCTCGTGCTCCTGACACTTTTCAGCGTGCTCTTCTCGCAAACCTTGGCATGGCCTCTTTTTGGAGAACCTTCTGCTCTGAGGTAGGTTCCCTTCAATTCAGATAGTTGAACACCCTTTCTCCATATACATGGGGATTTCCTACATGTTATTTGGGGCAGCTCATTAAAAAACATTTGTATTATTTATTCAAATCTGTTGGCTGATGTTTGAAGCAAATTACTTTCAACTTCAGGTCAACATGATTATTCTGAGTCTCGGAATTCACTCACAGGGCAGGAGAGACAGTGTCGATGACTAGTTTTATAGGGAGCGTGGATCACATTTGTAAGCAAGGTGGAAGGAAGATTTGGCTTTCCTTTCATTCAAAACCAGTTTTAGATGAGCAGTAAGCTGGTCTCCATTATCATCTCAGTTCAGTTGTTTCTGATAGAAAAATAGATGTCTAGTTGCCTATCTCATTTTAGCTCATTGTCAAGATCAGTTAGTAAATAAAATCACAAGATCAGTAGCTGATTAGAGGAATATGCATAAGATCATGTTGGACAAGCCTATCTAAGCAGAATCAATTTGTCAATATTAAAAATTGTTGGATAATTGTCCTACTGAGATACCTCCCCCCATGAGTGAATTTTAAGGTACTTGATTTTTTTTTATCAGAAATCCTTAGTTTTACTGCTCTCTAGGTTGTGTTTTATATTTCAACTTTATATAGTATAATACAACTCATATTTAAAGCATTATCTGAAATAAATTTATGCTAGGGAGGTAAACAGTAAACGGAAACTACATTAGCTTGATTTTTCCTTCCAGTTTACAGGGACTACTGTATCTAGGGACAAATAATCATTTCTTTGCTTATTTTCTTACTCCTGATTCAAGTTAGACTTATGCTCAATAGAGTGAATACTCTTGTTCAAGGTAGACTTATGCTCAATAGAGGGAATAATCTCTTAGCTGTTAGTGTTCACTGTGAAATCTCCTTAAACCCACATCTTACGTTGCTTTGATAACTAAATAGAATGAGTCCATCTGAATGGTTGTATCACGACAGTTGAATCATCTCAAGAATGCTGAAGTTTGCACTGATTGCTAGGTTTCATATTCAAAGAGGACTGCTTATTACTGACTACCAAATACTGCTTCACTAAAGGTACATGAGTGCCAGGGGCCGGCACACCCCTTAGAAGTTCACTCTAACATTGAAAATACACACACGTAATGTTAACATTGTGCTGATGTTCAAAATGTGCATGCATTCACAAATGGAGTCATATTCCATGGATAGGCATGAATATTCTTAGTCTTGCAGCAAAGCATTGTACGTCCCTCGTTAAAATGGTGTTACTACGTAAGATTAGAAGAAAAGGAAGCTCCACAAAATTCACTGAATTTGAGTACCTATTCAGAGATGGAGAGATTCTTTGGAGTTGGTCAAATACATAGAAATATATCACACCAAGGTGAATCTTTGAAATAAAGTTTAGGGACTTAAGAGAAAGAAAAAGTAATTTATGCTAGCTCTTGAGAAATGTTTGAGACAATTGATACTGACCATAAACAAATTTATGAATTGCTCCCAGTTTTCATACTGAATATGAAAAAATTTCTAAAGTTTCTATTTTGTGTAAAATCTTTCTACCTGTGAAACTGAACTTAGCAAAGTGGAGCTATTGCCAAGGGAGTGTATTTGGCATAATGCTCTGATAAGATTGAACTAAGTAGCTCTTGGGTTTGATACACAGAGCTTGTAAAAGCTGTATGGGATCTATTTTATGGGGTAAATTAAAACTTCACTACTCAGACTCTTGTAAACCCTAGAAGCCATGAAATCAATTACGCTATCCATATATTGTGAATGTGTGATATACACTAAGATTCTGAGTATCTTACTTCAAACGATTATAAGCCATAAGTGCTATCTTTTAAGAAAAGAATGTATTTACTTCACTGTATTTTCTCCTAACAGGATGGGTGACAGAATACCATTTGAGGGAGCAAATGAACCCGATCAAGTTTCATTAAAAGCAGACACTGATGTTTTACAAAATGCATTAGTTGAAGATGACACACCTTATTATGACCTATCCAGGTAAGTTCATTTTTACTGAGTTTTATCTTAGAAAATACACTTTTGAAATATAAATATTTTATTTTTGTGGCACCATGAACCATGAAGCTGTTCTCATAGCATCCCACTACACGTTCCCATGCTGCATGGCTTCATTCAGCCTGATTTATGGAAGCTCTTGCTGGTACACAGTTTTCCTGTAGAGAAGTTGTAACAGATGAGGCGGAGCAAATCACTCACTTACTCTGCTGTATAAAATTTTAACATCAGAAGTTGTGCCAATTCCATGATGGAAGAAGCTCTAAGGCAAGAAGTTCATCTCTCTGGAAAGAAAAAGTGTCTAATAATAAAAGCTAGTCATTTCACAGAACCATTTGTCCAGAGCAGCATTCAAGTACAGACAGAATAACTCTATACTGAAGACAAAATATAAAATATTTATCTTTTGGATGAAAAATTTGGTTGATAAGCTCTAAGATCCTCTCTATCTTAAGAGATTTTGTTTCTAAATATTTTGGCAGAAGAAATAACAAAAGGCATAGTAGGGTTTTTGCTAAAATCAGGATAATTTCTCCTTGCCTATATCTATATTTACAGTAGAAGAAATAAAGCACCATAAATAAATAGAAAATAAATATTGTATATTTTCCCACCAATATTTCTTAGAAAAGAAGTAGTTTTATAGATTCTACCAGGAAGCATTATTTTAATATTGAGATATGCTTCTAAGAAAGCTAATGTCTTTACTTTTACAAATTTGGGGGCTGGAAATATAGAATATATTTGATATAAGTGGCTAGACTATATCTTATATTCAGTTGTTAGAAAACCTCCTTTTGGACTTAAGTTTGCATGGGGACCTTTCAAATAAGCTAAGTTTCATTTTTACTTAATGAGCCAAAATAATATTTTAGCAAACTCTGTACAAAATCACGGCCGTCTTTTCCTCCTTGTTTCAGATACGCCAGACATGCTGATGGGGTATTCACCAGCGACTTTAGCAGACTCCTGGGCCAACTTTCTGCCAAAAAATACCTTGAGTCCCTTATTGGAAAGCGAGTCAGGTAAAGAGAATTTACCATTTTTTAAAAAATACGTTACAATGATTAAATCTGAAGGTTACCTTTTTTACTGTAATTTATTTACTTTATTCAAAATTGATAACTCTTGATAATGTTTAATTACTTATAAAATACCTTAGATTCTTCAATAAAATATTCTCGACCCATGGATTAAGAAACTAAGTTTTCCTAGTAATATCGTAGTCATTGGCTCCAGACACACTTATCTTTCTTAGATAATAATCATGTATAAATCTACAAACACATTGAACTAGACACAGTAAACTTCCCTATATAAACTGAAGTGAATTTTAAGGTTAACCACAGTGTTTCTGTTTTACTTTCTGCTCAAATCAAGCATTGAAAGATTCTACCTTTAAATGGCCAGTAGCTGATTATTTAGATGCCACTCGTTAGGGTGGGAGAGCTTCATAAAGAAGCATTAATTTTTAACGAACTTTGCCTTCCAGTGGCAGAACACAACTTCAAGTATCTCTCTCTTTTTTTTTTCTTTTTTCTCTTTGATAAATTGTTTGTTCAGTTGGTACAGCAAGTGTCTTAAGGCACTCCCTGTAAAAGCCAAAATACATCAGATTATTCTTTGCTCCTCTGTCTTTAGCTTAGATGTATTTTCCTTTCAGTTTTTTTTTTTTTTTTTAATGATGGGAAATGAGTTGGGTGTTGGAATTATCTGATTCCAAAAAATTCAGACCTTTGGTACATTTGTCATTTCTTCGTTAAAACTCTTTGTTTTCCATATCCTCACATTCCTTAGCCATAGCATCTCAGAAGACCAGGGGCCAATCAAACGCCACTCGGATGCGGTCTTCACTGACAACTACACCCGCCTTCGAAAACAAATGGCTGTAAAGAAATACTTGAACTCAATTCTAAACGGAAAGAGGAGGTAAAGAAACAGGACACTTGCTAAAGTGAGAAATCATAAATGAATTTCACAATAACAGCTGTATATGGAGACAAATCTATTTATTTTGTTACCTATCTGTGCTCTTTGAAACAGTAATTCTCAACCTCAGCTAGCATGAAACTACCCTGGAGAATTTTAAAATATGGATATCTGGGTCTCATCCAAAACCAATTGCCAGAAATTAGGGTCTCTAGAGTGTGGGTTCTAGATACTGGTGTTTTTTCACAGCTCGCTATGTGATTCTACTTTGTCTCCAGGGTTAAAAATGATGACTGTAGAGACTTCTAGTCTGAGTCTGGGCATACGTTTTATCAAAAGTGCTGATTTAAAAAATATGTATAGGGCAGTCAACCAGCAATTTGGTACCACATGGAATTTTTTACATGAGTATTTAATATCTGTATTTTACCAAATTAAACCATGAATTATTTTGTCTTCTCAGATTTGGAAACCTGTGTCTCTCCATGATGTATAAATACTGCAGCATGATATATAGGCAATGGGGTGCTCTCTCTTTTCACTCCAGTATTTCTGTTTAGATGGCATTGAGAACAGTTCTGTTTGGGTGAGATCAGGCAAGAGGACTCTCTTTGCCCAGCAGGTTATACTTCTGTAAGAAAACTTTTAGACACTCTGAGGTTGAAGAAGCATTCATAGGTAATGACTCACCTGAAAGATAACTGTTTGGCCCCCAGAGAATTTTACAGACCACCTAGAACAGCCTCGGTCACACGTCATCTTTTCTCTGGAAGCTTTCTCCTCTAAGAGCCTTAACACGCACAATTTTCTTTTTCTGATCTGCAGCAGTGAGGGAGAATCTCCTGACTTTCTTGAAGGGTTAGAAAAATGATGAAAGAGCTCTTTGGAGCAAAGCTCCCGACAACTTCCCGGTGGTGAGTCTATCTGTGCATCCTTATTATATTCTACCAGGCATCATCTAATTATTGAAGTAGGTAAGAGTCACTTGTCAGAAAACTTCTTAGCGTTCTCTCGATGAGACCTCATCCAAGAAAGACACTTCCACCTGAATGGACCTCAGCTCGGTACACATCTTGAAATGATTCACACAGTGTCCTGATGGCGTACAAGAGGAAGCTCACAATGCGTAAGCAGTTTGGTGTCTCCTGGTTTACTCAGGCTCATTCCTATCCCTTTGATGAGCTATTAAAAAAGGAGACTGGCTCACACTAATGAGAAAACTGGCTTTCTCTTTGATAGTCAAGCCATGCTGCTTTGATTAATTTAAGGTCTAGTCCCACAATTGACCGTTAGCGGCTCATTTAACTTAAGGACAAGGAAACACCACAAAGTTACAGTGTGGCATGGCTTGTTATCGTAAAAATATCAAGATGCTTCAGGTCTAATTGTATTTCTTGAAACATAGCAAACTTCATGCAGCAAAAATTATGTTAGCTTATTTTACCTGTAAAGTGAGTGTAGGTACTAGACTCCAATAATATTCACTGTAATATATATATATTTTTAAAATATTGAGTTCTCTTTTGGGGGGAGGTAATAAAGTTTATTTATTTATTTGTTTATTTATTTGTTTGCTTATTTATTATTTAATGGAGGTACTAGGGGTTGATGCCTGGATCTTATGCATGATAAGCAGGCCCTCTACCACTGAGCTATACCTCCCCCTTGTGAAATATTTTTTGAGTAAAGAAAGCATGAATAGGTTTTTTCCTTTGTTAAGTGACAAGCTTGTTGTCAAAATTGTTTTAATGTAAATGTAGATACAAGACATATTTCTTTCTTGAGTTATATTCATGTTTCCATTTGCTCATAAAATATTTTTACAATGTTTGGCAAACCTTTAAAGAAGTTATATGGCATCACTATATCAGGTTGTCAAAATTTTCTCCTAAGGACTACAAGTAAATACTTTGGGCTTTGTGTATTCTGTGGTTTCTGTAACCCTCAACTCTACTAGTGTAGCACGAGAGATGCCTCTAAGAGAGATACATGGTCAGGGGCACTGCAAGTGCTCATTCCTCATCACGTATAGACATTTCAGAGAAGCGAATTCCTTTGGTCAAAAAGGAGAGTTAGTTACATATGACTTCTTGAAAAAATGTTTATAAAAATAAGACTTTTCCATTAAATTAAGAAATATAATAGCACTACAATATAAAGAAGAATTAACCACTCTGTCTTTTTATGAGATTCCATCCTCCAACCTTTGATTTTGTGAATGGGTGACATTGGACAAATTCTTTTTTTGGGGGGGATAGGTAATTAGTTTTATTTATTTTTAATGGCAGTGCTGGGAATTGAACCCAGGACCTTGTGCACGTTAGGCACACACTCCACCACTGAGCTATACCCTCCCCGTCAGACAAATTCTTTAGGAACTTTTGTTGCTCAACCAATTGTGAAAATTACAAATGAGTGAGTATTTATGGCTAATGATAGAAGCTCTTCATCCTCTGGCTCCTTTTCCAAAGAGAAGTCCCTTGGCAGATTCCTTCTTAATATCTCAGAACATAATCTCCTCTCACAAGCTGCTGATAAGGGGCAAAGAAAAAGACGTTTTTATCAGATGAGTGGATAAGTAAATGAAAGTGGAATGCTGTAAGTAGAAATGTTTCTATGCTTAAAAACCCCAATTCTTTCTTTTTCAGAATTCTTGAAGGAAAACGATAAGCGAAGTCATTCTATTTTGAGTTCTTCATAAGTAATTCAAGAAAACAGCTTCAGTATCAAAACCAAATAAATACATTGTGTCGTGAACATTGTGATTTATTTTATTCTAATGTAATAACTGTGATGTTTACATTGTAAATATTATTTGTGAGTTCTAAACTTTGTCTTTAACTCATGAAAATCCTGTAATTTCATATGCTGTGTATCCTTTCTATTGAAAATGTATTTAATGATAAGTAAATACTAGGTTAATTTCAATTGTATGAGGCTTTTTGGAAGAGTGATAATAGAGCAAAACTGATGTGTTTATTTATAGGGCATGCAGAGGAGCGAAGCATATAATCAGCAATCTAAATGTGAATGTTGAGAAGATGGAATGCTGTGTTAAATAAACCTCAGAGTGTCTAAGGGATTACCAAAACAAAGATAGAAAGACATCCTCCAAAAAAGATGTTCAGAAAATGATGTGTGTTTCTGCATTCTTAGGCAACATTTCTTTTGAATGAGATTTAAAAAGCTCTCAGATTTGAATCTCCAATTGCCAGAAGCTCTCTTCTGATCTAATGTTTTGGTTAAGGAGAATGGCCTCAACTTCTGACACTGGACTTTTCCTTTATGCTTGTGTTAAGTAAGTGTAAAATGTAAACTGAATGGACCATTTGTTTTTCAGTGATTAGTAGTTTTTCCATAATCACTCAAATAATGTTTAGGGCTTTCTTCAGTGAATGCACATTTGGAGAAACAACTATTTTTCCAAAATGATTGTAAGAAATTAAATATAGAAAATAAAGACCTTTGATTTTCATTGCAGACACTTACTATTGTTTTCATTTCTTTAAAAAATGATGCAGCAGTAACCCATTGTAGCTCTGAAGTTCTAGGAACTAGATGGTTTTTGTGATATTGGAGGTAGGGTTATGTTTGATTTTGTGTATGTCCTAAAACGATGGTGACTTAAATAAGAGAAAAATTTCTTTCTCACACAAGGCCAGAAGTAAAATGTCAAAGGTTAGTATGATGGTTCTATTCCACAAAGCCCTCAGTAATCTAAACCCCTTCCAGCTCACGTCTCATTTCCTAGGACATGGCTCTTCTCATGATCCAAAATTGCAGCTAGAGTTCCAGCCATCCTACCTGCATTTCAGGCAGTAGGATGGAGGAAAGGGCATGGAAGAAAAGGGAGCAAAGAGTATATATGCTGGTTCTCACTTAACTGACATCTTACACTAACATTCCCTTGAGCAGAACATAAATTTATGGTCACGGTCATTTGCAAAAGAGGCTGGGATTTTTTCTTTTTCCTGGACGATCATGTGCCTAACAAAAAACTGGGATTCTGTGAATATAAAACAAGAAAAGAATAGATTCATGTGGGAATTTTTTTTTAATCTCAGGCTACGCATCTTAAATTCACCAAAGGGCTTCAAAAAATGACAAGGAAAGTGAGAGTCAGATAGAACCTAACTAAGAATGAAGAATCATGATCTTCACAGGCAGAGTTTTGCTCAGTTTCATTTACTACAATTAGAACAAGGAGAGACTAGTCTAGAACTACTAGTAACTGTAAAACAGTTTACAGAGGTTGAAGTTTATTGGACCAACTGTACCTTTTGTTCATATCTGACTCCACTATTAGTTATTTGTTAAGCGAATTTTCTATTATGCAAATCACTGCACGAAAACTGTTTTCTAACTTCTAGATGTTATTTGCACACACGGAGCTCATAAAGATCAGACAGGGACAGAACTGTAGTGCAATCTGAATGTGAATCTAAAGAGTTTTAACTTTATCTTATTAATGCAAATCTTTTTCAGTTGATCCCCTTTTCCTTTAAGAAACATTTGCTGAATGACAATGATGTACAAGGTAGATACCTGAGGGCTGAGTGTTCTGGGCAGAGGCGAGAGCAAGTGCCAGTGAGGGAACAGTCCTGGCATGTCTGGACAGCAAGGGATGGCCAGCAGTAGGGCCCGAGCAGTCTGAGCTGGACAGGCGCTGAGTAGGAGATGAGGCCCGAGAGGTTACCAAGGCCTGGACCTTGTGGGCTTCACTGGTCACTGACAAGACTTGATGAGTGAGATGAAACACTGCAGTTTCGGACAATGATGCCCTATTATCTGAAATGTCCTTGAACAGGATCATTCTGGCTGCTACATTGGGAACAGGGTGAAGGGGTGCTAAGGGCGGGAGACAGGGGGACAAAAGAGGAGGCTACGGCTATAAATCAGGTGAAAGATGGTGTGGCAACCAGGGCGTGAGCGATGCTGGTAGTGAGAAGTGGAGTCTGAATAAGTCTTGAAAGTTGAGTCAAGTTTTTTGCTGATAAACTCAAGCTATGAAACAAAAAAGTCCAGCATGATTCCAAAGTAAGTTACCTGTGCAACCTGAAGGATGCGGTTTCTACTCAGTGAGGTGAAGAAGATGGTGGGTAAGGAGGTTCCTGGGAAGATGAGTTCCGTTTTGGACAGGTTCAAGCTGCTTCAGCTTCGAGTTGGAGACATTCACAAGGAGTTCTGAGGAGATGCTAGGCTGGGGATAAGGCACTGGGAAACTTCAGTACGTAGGTGAGATTTAAAAGCACAAGATGACAAGATCACCAAGGGACTAAATGTCGCTCGAGAAGAATCTCAACACATAACCCCTGGGTGTCTTCATTCACTCCAGCTGCCATGACAAAGGACCACACACTGAGAGACTTAATCAACACAAATGCATTATCTCACAATTCTGGAGACTGGAAGTTTGTCAAGGTGTTACCAGGGTTGGTTCCTTCTAAGCACCGTGAAGGGGATCCCTACCCAGTCCTTGGCTTCCAGTGACTTACTGGCCATCTCTGGCTTATGGAAACATTACCTCAGCCTCTGTCTTGAGCTTCACATGGCGCTATCTCTGTGTGTTTGGGTGTCTCTAGATTTCCCTTTTTTTATGAGGACACTGGTGATATTGGAGTATAATCCCCTCTAATGACCTCACTTTAACTTGGTTACTTGTATAAAAGTCCTGTCTCCGAATTAGGTCACATTCTGTGGTACCGGGGATTAGGACCCCAACATATGAATTTGGGGCAACACAATTCAACCCATAACACCAAAGCATGCCAACATTAATAGGCTGATGTGTTGAGGAATAAATGGGGTAAAAAGGACTGAAAAGAGAAGCTAGTGAAATAGGAGAAAAAAAAAAAGAGTGTATATTTCTGGAAGACAAGTAAAGAAAACCTTTCAAGGAAGAAGGCATCCTGAATAGATTTAAATGTTGCTGTGATGTCAAATAAGATCCATTTATTGATTTCTGAAGCAAGTATTTATAAGGAATCTACTGTGTGCCCAGCACCTTTCTTGGTTCTGATGATACAGCAGTGAAAAAACCAGACACAAATTCCTGCCCCCATGGAGGTTACATTCTATTGGTGGAAACGTGACAAACAAATTAGTTAAGTAAAAGACATGTTAGAAAATACGTGCTAAGGAGAAAAATTAATGCAGGAAAAGAGGATATGAAATGTTCAAAAAGAAGCTTGACATTTTCAATAGGGTTCCCAGAGAAAGTCTCACAAAAAGGTGAATTTGAGGAAAGCCCTGAGAGAAGTGAGACGTTGTGGGAAGATCATTCTAGACAGAGGGAATTGCAGATGCTAAAGCCCCTGAATGGGGGCAATCCTAATAGTTTGAGGAGCAGAGGGAAGGCCAGTTTGACAGAAGTGGAGAGAATGGTTAAGATAAGATGTAAGAGAGAAAATCAGAGAGGTTATGAGGAACCAGGTTATAGGACATTATAGGTCATAGCAAAACTTTGGCTTTTATTTTGAATGAGATGAGAAACCATTAAAAGAACTGATTGCCATCAGTGACCTTCACAGTAACATTCCTGGTTCAGTGATGTGGGTGAAAGCTGGGTCAGAACTGGCCCTAGAGATTGGGGAGGCAGGGGTCTCTACTGTAAATATCTGTAACACTTAGAGTTGTTTTCCTGCAGAGTGGGGCAAAGAAAAGAAGAGGGACCTGGTGGGGAGAAAAAAGAGGTCAAATAATTTGTTTTTATGTGGAAGAAATATCAAGAGTGTGTTTGCATGATAAACAGGAAAGATCCAGCAAAGGGAAATCTGATGATGCTGTTGGTAAAGGAGATTGTGCTTGAGTGATATCCTTGAGAAGGAAGAGGAATTGGATGATACAAACGTAGAGGGCTTGACACTCATATGATGCAAGTACTCCTCAACCAAAGCAACAGACACAATGTTCAGGTCAAAGGCGGATGAATGAACAGGTGAGGTGTTAGAGCTTAGGGAACTCCTCCTTTGATGACATCTATTCTCTCAGGAAATAGCTGAGAGTAAGAATAAGTGAGGAGATGTTGGAGATGAAAGAAAAGTAAAAAAAAATATATGTTTGTGTATATATATATGTGTGTAATGTAACATTACACAATTTACTAGGTAAGTGCAAAAATAAATGAAGTAGTAAAATATTTTTCTAATCTGAAGAATCCAGTGATGAATGAGGTGGTTTAGAAATATGGGTCAACTTAACTAGCCCAAGATTATTTTTTATTATTTCGAAAGTTTAATGAAAATTAAGGAGATTTTCCCAGAAATAAGCATATTTTTTTGTGTGTGTGTGCTTTCAGAGAATTCCCTAAATCTTACATACCCATGCATGGAACTTTAGAAGCTTCCTTGCTTGCTCTTTAAGAAGCCTTACTCTAGCAGTCATGTACATGGGGAAATGGTGTATAACCATTAAAGTCATCCAAAGTGAGACAAGAAGGGTTTAACTAGACTGGTGGGAATGAGAAAAGGAAAGGAAATTATGGAGATGCTCTAACACATTATGTAGCAGGGATTTTCTAGGGACTTCATGTTGTTAAATCAGATCAAGTTTAGGAAGCATGTGTTATTCTTCAGCCCATTTTTCAGATGGTGGAGCTGAAGCACGAGGTAGGTAGCAGAATCCTATCCCTGGAAACTCATGTAGAAATAGTTCACTCAGTCCCCAAATGGGTCTTACTTAAGATCCCAGAAAGACTAAGTGACTTTCCTGAGATAACATAATTATTAGTGGCAGAGCAGGAAATAGGGCTCAGACACTTTCTTTACCTTACTATCTTTATACCTATCACTGTAATTGGCAAAAATTCAATGCATAGGACATGGATTCCCTTGATGTCTACCCCAGTCTCGGCTCCATTTCTGCAGAGGCTGTCCTGCCCTCCTACAATCTCAGAGGCCGGCCAGCTAAGAAGCCAGAGTGCTCACCTCACCCATCAAGCTTTTCCGGACGTGGTATCTGCCTCTCTTCTCATGCTCAGAAAGCCTGGAGGATACCCCAGCCCTCTAAGTTTCAGCAGTGATGCTGGATTGCAGCTTTTCAGATCCTACACTTTCTATGCAGGTGAAGAAGTATCTGCCCATTTGGCTCCATTCTGCTTGGGTCTCCTGCATCCTCAGACTTTCCTTCTCTCTTGCCTTACAGAAGGCTAGTCCTGAAACCTAGCCTTAGCTAGTTCTTGCACTGGTCCTTGCTGAACCTTTCCCAGAGCTGCCCTGTGCTTTTCCTTACCTTGTCTTGAACACATGGATGATTTGGTGATGTCTCAGATGGGCCTTGTCTGTGAACACTGCCTTTGCCCCTCTTTTCCCGTCTGCATCCCGGCTCTCTGTTTGGAACTTGATCTCTATCTGCAATTGGACAGAACTGGACACAGGTATTTACTAGTGATTGCTAGTCCCATTCTGAGCAGCCTGTGCAGTTTTCTTTCCCCAGGACAGTCTCACTTCCCAATTGTTCCCTCCCTCCAATGTGTTCTCTCTTTATTCCCTGCGTGTTCTTTGACTGCAAACTACTGCTTTCCTGTGAGTTACGTGGAGCTAAAATCTCAGGGGGTTCTGGTTTTTGCTGTTTCGAAAAGATCACCCAGGAGAGAAAATGCCTACCATTTAATAGATCAGCCTATTGTGCCTGAAACAATATAAATAGCTTTTATTGCAATAATTTCTAAAATGACAATCTCTAAAGAAGTTGCCTCTTGATTTAAAAGAGGCTTGATTGACTATATTACACAACATTCATTTCAGTGCTTGGTCATTGCATGGAGTCCTTTCTGTGGCTTTGGATCTCATGACTGATTCGGGGAAAGAAAAACCTTAATTTTTTTTTTCTTGGCTCACATTTATAAATTAATATTGCTAACGCACAGTTAGCAAGACAATAGCTCTTTGCAACTGAATTACATTTTACGGCACCTGCAGTACAAAGTTATTAGCAAATAGCTTATTTTTGGTTTACTCTGTGGTGGAATATTTTTTTGAAATATTGCCTGATGTGTTAATGTTTCATATACCAAAGATTAAATCTGCTACATCATTGTGGTAGGAAACCTTCAAAGACGTCCATATCTTCATCCCTGAGACTTGTGACTGTGTTACCTTACATGGCAAAAGAGACTTTACAGATGTGATTAATATTAGAAATTTACAAAGAGAATCCTGGGTTATCCAAGTTGCTCAGTGTCATCACAAGGGTCCTTAAGTGATGGAGGAGGAAGGCTGCAGGGTCCAAGAAGGAGATGAACAATAAAGCAGGGACTGGAGTGATGTCATTGCTTGAAGTGATCATGAGTCAGGGACTGCGGGCAGAATTTGGAAGCTGGAAAAGCATGAGAAGAATTCTACCCTAGAGGTTCTAGAGGAAATAAATTCCCGCCAACTTTTGGTATTAGCCTCATGAAACTAATTTTCAGAATTCTGACCTCTAGAACTATAAAATAATAAACAACACAAGTTTTAAGCCACCAGATTTGTAACTTATTACAGCAACAATCAGAAATAAATACAATTGTCCTTCTCCAATTACAACAGAACTTGAGTCTGGTATCCATTGCTTGAGGGAAGGTTGTCACGGCAAACTACTTAAACTAAACGTTTCTGTGGACTTGTCATGTAATCGCAGCGAGAAAGGAGATACCAAAACCTGAATTTGCTGAGGTAATCCAGAATTGACTGAAATGGTGATGAATTAACTGAGGTGATTTAAAAAAACTAATATAATAGGTGCTTGAGATACAAATTAATTTCAGGTATAAAAATAGTCATATTCTTAGACACCTGAGTTCAAAATGAAACTGACATTAATGTCCCCTAAAATTATATTAGAAATCATTTTTTGACCTGAAATGAATATTTTATCTCTACATTTGCCTTCAATTGATACACACAAAATCTACCCAAAATGACAATATTTCAAGAGTTTTTAAAGTTCAAGATGCTAGTCTGAGCCCATGAACGTGCCTCCCTTTCTCCCCAAATACCATTCACTTAATAGCAAGAAACAGGAAGAGTAAAGGAATATTATTACACAGAGAAAAGACTAGAAAAAGCGAGCCAGGAGCGATGGGAGGTCGCAATCCATTTTGGGGGAAGATGGGGATTGAAGAGTGGCTCCGTACCACCGCGGCAGGAGCCTCAGCGAGGAACCAGCATGGGCCGTCTGCAGCCAGTGATTTCTATTGACAAGGTCAAGGGTACTTGCATTTTGACAAATACAGTGACTATTGTTTCCACATGGAAATTCCTTCCTGGCATTTCTCAGAAAATATTTATATACTTTAACAAATGCTGAATCCCAAGGAAAAAAATCAGTTGAGGAATTGGGACGAAAGAATTAATGTTTAAAAGTCTCCACAAGAATGTTACTTGCTTAAAAGAATTCACTTGTACTAATTTGCTAGGGCTGCCATAACCAAGTGCTACAGACTACTTGGCTTAAATCCGATGTTTCACAGTCCTGGAGGCTGGAAGTCCAAGATCAAGGTGGCGTCCGGGTGGATCCCTCTGAGGCCTCTCTCCTTGGCTCGCCGATGGCCGTCTTCTCCCTGAGTCTTCACACGGTCTTCCCTCTGTCCATGCACATGTCTGAGGCCAAATTTCCTCTTTTTATAAGGACACCGTCATACTGGATTAAGATGCTCCTTAATGATCTCATTTTAACTTAATTACCTCTTAAAAAACTATCTCCAACTACAGTCACATTCTATGGTACTGGGGGGTTAGGACTTCAACATATGAATTTTAGGAGGACATAATTCAACCCACAACACTGCTAATGTCAAATCAAAAGCAAGAGCAGGAAATGCTGAGATGTGGAACATCTTTCTTACAAGGTTTTCTGTAACCAAATGTCTATATATATCTCTAGGAAAAAAAGACTCTTTGAATGAAATGTCTAATTTTGTCACAGTATATAAGTATATAATAATAACCAGCTATCCATTTATTATTATGTTGTTTTTGCTTTAGAAAACCTTTGAAACTTTTAGTGTGATCTTATCACAGAAAAATCTTCACTTTTGTTATTATGATTATTCATGATTATTTTAGAATTATGTACTTTAAGTATGGTGAAAAATATTAAACAACTTACAGTTTTGGAAAGTCCTAAGAATTCCTGTGAATTCTAATTGATCTTTCCTGAATACCAAAGATTAGTGTTTGTCAGGAGTTTGACAACTACAACTGAGGGCAAGATTATGGAGGGGCCTGCGCATAAGGGCATAAATAGACGGTTTACACACAGGACTGCTGACCTCTCATGCTTGCTAGAGAAGGCTGAAAGACCTAGATGTCCTGAAGGATAAAAATTAGAGGGTTATTCTCTAAAAAATGGGAAAAAAAACTCTCTGGGGAGGAGTAGGATGGCTAATGCAGGAGCTGACACCCCAGAGTTGTTCCATCTGGGCCACCCGGAGTCACATCCGGCTCCCCACCTGCTCCTCAGCCTGGGTGGAAACCTGCCTTCAAATAACTTCATTCACATACAGTAATTCCAGTCAGACTCTCCAGCTGTGCCTTCTTTTGTTTTTCCTCCCTTTCTTTCTTTCTTTTTTTTTAAATTGAAGTATAGTCAGGTACAGTGTGTCAATTTCTGGTGTGTCTCCCTTTATTTCTTTAATAATTTATCCAAGCAGACCTCAGGTTAATGGCGGCAGGTGCTATTAGAAATACTGAATGTGAGTGAACAACCAAGGAGCCCCAGGCATTTGAGGAAATCTTCAAGAAAGAAAGATCCAAGTTTAAAAATAAAACTGAATATGAAAGAGAAAGAACATCAGAGAAGGAGAGATAAAGTCTCAGAGACAATTAGGAAAATAGGGCATGTAGAATACAGGACCGTGATGCAGGAACAGAGAGAAAAAAAACCTCTTGGACTTGAAAACTGCCTGAAATAAAATAAAATTTAACAGAATAGCTGTGGGTCAAACTCAATAAAATTGTCTAAAATATTAGAGATAAATTTAAAAATACAAAATGAGTCAAAGATAATTAGAACAAGAAATCTTGCATGAGATAAAACAGAAGTTTCTGAAAAAGAGAATGGAGAAAAGAGAGGGGAGAAAATAATCAAAGAAATATCAGAAAAGTCATTTTTACCTTCCCCAGATTGTATGTCCTGTGAGGTCTGACTACACACTGATTTTATCAGTGAATGCATGCTACATATTGTACCAACAGCCCGAGGATGTCTAATTAATATGTTGAATTTGTCAACATATTAAACTAAATATAGGATAGGGCTATATTCTTTTGTGAAATGCATCAAAATTTCCCTGATAATGATAATGAGTTACTAATGTGGCAAATTAACTCCTAAACATTTTAAGCATGTTTACATTACATGTATATATTACAACTCTGGATGTGATACATTCCAAATATTTAATTTTCTAAAATCTCTGTATGAGTGAAAATGAATCTATCCAATCTAGTTAGCAAAGTTACATATTTTCTTCTATAAGTTTTTATGTAAAAATCCCTATATATTACTATTAATATTACTATATACCATAGTATATACTATAGTATAAATATTTTAAAGATATAACATTAATTACTGTTAATATTACCATATATTATTGTATGTAGAATACTATGTAGTGATAGTAATATTAACATATACATGGATATTCTGTTTCTGGGTCTCAGAAACTATGCTACAGAATATTTTAAAAATAGAGACTAAAAATTGTATAATAATATCTGTGAATTCCTGAGAACTCTTGGAACTGAAAATTTTAGTGGAACTGCAGCTTAGAAAGATACACTCCAATTATTTACTTGCCTATTCTTGTTTGGCGCTCCAAACACAAATGGTACCCACTCTGGTTAACTGATAGCTGCTGCAATTGTTTGAAAGGAGCAAGAGGGAAAGAAGCATTCAAAGCATCTGGCTTTCGACAACCCTCTGCCGACAGCTTTCTGTCCCTAGCCATCAGAGAGAAAACGCTTCCTGGGGCGTTCTCTTTTGCCTTCTGTAATTGCCAGTCTCTTACAAGAGGCATCTCCTTTCATGCTATAACTTTTTCCATTTTTTTCCCCACACAACTGTGCTTTTTCCTTTTCTGTTCCTTGGAAATTCGCCCTCGTTTCATAATCCGGCTTCTTTTTCTTTTGCTCTTCCATTCTGTATAGAATTGTGGATTCATTTACTTGGGCATCTTGCTCTGTGGTTTGTTTTACCCACCTGTTAACCTCATTTGTTCCAGGGACAGAATATCCATACAGATCGCCCAAGATTTCTTTTTGTCTCTCAGGTTTTCTCACAGTTAGCTGTTACACACACTTGTTAAGGTTGATTTGCTAATTTATATTTTATTTATCTTTCTCGTTTCAAAAACAGAATCTTTGAGTTCGAAGTTGCCATTGCATGTAAGGTTACAATTTACTGCTGGGGAAATAACTATGCCATTATTCTTAGATTTTACCTGGAAGACATTTTCTTCTTACCTTGATATTTATACAGATGAAGAAACTTGTCAACTTGAGTAAAGACTGAGATAGAGGTTTGGAGCAGCAAGCAAATGTCAAAAAAGAATTTATCATAGATGCATAAGTCTGAAATTGTGTGCAGGCAGTGAAAATAAGACTAATGCAACAGGACTGAGAAAATGCCCATTTTAAGGTCTCAGTCCTTGCTAAGCAGCTGATTAGAGGGGTGTTAGCCTGAAAATATACCTGCAAAGTAAAAGCAAAATGGTAAATAAAAGGTGACACAAAAGTTGGCTTCCATGAAGGGGCTACTATAGAATCTTATTTTAAAGCATTATGATGACACTATGTAATTGATTTTTAGAAAATGAAATATAAGTTTTATTTCCCTAGTTGAACGTTATTTACTAAATTGTGGGACATAACTGTCAAGTTATATATAACTAGCAAACATCTTTGGAAACTGAATAACAATATGACTAATTTGTATTGCAATAATATTATATGGATTGTATTAATTCAGTGAATTGTAGGTGAAAAGATAAATTCGAGTTTTGGCAAGTTTCACACTTTCTTTTGGGAAGTAACGCACACATATTGATGATAAAAGACGTATTGGAACATACAGTAAAGCAGAAATAGCATATTGTTCTGTGTCCCATGGCTCTCAGTGGGGTACTAACAGCAGAGACTGGACTGAATAGGAGAGACTGTTTCTCAGTAGATAACGATCAGGTGACCAATGCCTTCCACACATTAGCTTGAATCAACTAGGAAATTAGTGTCATTCTTCAGCATGTGTTGGCGATAAGCAAAATTGCTTCTTAAGTCCATATTATTCGAAGGAAAGCATGACTCTAAAGCAACGGGTGACTAGCAAATGACACGTCCAAGTGTTATTGGTTTTCTTACTGGGTAAGTGCTAACTTGTGCATTCCGATGGCTTTGGAGTGTAAAGATGTCTGCTTTAAGGGCCTCTTTTTTCCATAACTTCTGAGGTCACTGTATAACCTTATCGGAACCCAGGAACCCATTCTTGGGTTTGACGATGAAGCATCGCACTATGACTATGAAAATAAAGTATCAGAATAGAGCTGAGGGCCAGAGACTCTTACAGAACAATAGTGAAATTCACACCTGAGCAATCTAAGTGCCCACATATAATTGAAGTGTGCACGTCATGGGCTGACGCAACCTTGGTGCCTGCTTTCTTGTGGCCAGCTTAAGGGTTTGAGTTACTACAAGAAAGAACAGAGGTCAGCTTTCCCCACTGACTCAAGGAGTCCTGAGGACATAGGTCTCACTTCCTGGACTCCCCAAAATAATTTTATTTTTAGTTATACCTAGGAACTGTTGTGCACGTCTACATCTGCAGAAAGGCCGAGAAGCAAGATTAACTTTTCCAGGAATCAGACACTGAGGGTATTAAAGTGGGAGACTGTTTGCATTGGTCTCCTTCCCCAGGGCCACTCTGCAGCTACAAGCCTGGTCTGGGGCTTGTATTTGGTCTCTGTTGGCTCAGTGACCTTTCTCGGGTCCATTCACCAGCACAGGGCTAGCACCTCTGCTCAGAAGGGGGTTGAATGACCTCAAGACTTGGCCTCAACCTTGGTCAACAATTCACTCCTGCTCCAGCACCAAACTGCAAAGATCATTTGTTTACTATTTCTATCCACAGACCAAGAGAAACAGAAATAGGTCTTCTTGTTCCAGTTTAACAAAAACACACACAGGGAATATTGACTCTAGATTTCCCATATTCCTTTAGCTTTTTCTCACTTACTATGCTGGAAATGCTGGCAAAGAAATCATAGGATAGGATTTTTGGAAAGGAAAATTATTAGTGAAAGTAGTTCATGTGTAAAATGCATAATTTACTTCAGATAAAAAGGAATCCATTCTCAAATTCTGTGATTCAGAGCACAGAAAATTTTGGATTATTCAACATGAGTTAATCCTGTTCTACTGCATTTTAATGAGATAATTTTAATTCATAAATTATTACTAGAGCCAAAATTAAAAAAAGAAATGTTATTGGAAATATTTGATAAATAGGACATTAAAACTGTTCTAAATATATGCTTTCCTATAGTTAAAATTCAGTGTTCTCATCAGTATCATAGTGTACCAAAGCCCTACCAAATTCTAAATTTCCTATTCCAATAAAATAAAGTAGGAATTAGCTCACTTTATTATCCTATAAGTGTAGAACTGGACGTCTGTTGATACTGCACATAGTGTAAAAACTTTTCTTTGTTGATCTTCTGAGACATTTAATGACCATCTTTGAAAACAAAACAAAACAACAAAATCATAAAACTTGTGGTCTAATAAGAAATTAGAAAATTAAAAGGATTTGGGAAAATTGTGGCAATAATTGGATTCTCACAGCCACTGCAAGTCTTCCTGCCTGTTACTACTGTTCTCTGAGGCTTCTCAAGAGTATAGAACTATGTTAACTATTCCCCATGTCTGTTGACTAGAACATGCCTGTAGACTACACCTGAACTGCTGGGTTTCCGTAGCCAAGGAGAAGTGAAACTGGGGCAGGGCTCAGCTGTGCAGGGGTCTGGAGGAATGGGGAAGTTGTGGGGATCACAGCTTACCTAGTCTCTCACTGTACCCTGAGGTAGATGAGTTGGTCCCACTGTCTTTTGAGTGACTGCAGCAGTTTGAATGGAATGGTTACCATCTCACATACAAGAGGTTTGACTGGTTATCTTACATTCACCTGCTTTAAGGGAAGCTTGTGAACCTGTGGAATCTTCCCTAACTCTGGGAAGTCAGGCTGGGGCCTTTGCAGGACTCACTGAGAAGTCAGTCACAGGGATGCTGGGAAGTCACCCACAGGGGATGCTGGGAAGTCAGTCACAGGGGATGCTGAACAACTCTGTGCAAAAAGGAACACTACTGCATGCCCATTTTATGCCAGATACTTTTTTAGGCCCTGGGGACCCAGTAGTGAACAAAACAGATAAAACAAAAAATTCTGCTGTCATAGAGCTTACATCCTATGTGACATGCCTCCTTTCCTTCCTTCTCTTCTTCTCTAGACTCTGATTTCAGAGATAGAATCAAAGTTTTTGATGGCGCTGACAATTCAAAATCTTAGATCCAGACCTGTGGAAGAAAAAGAAGAAGAAAGGAAGCGAAGGGAAGAAAGGAGAGACATGCAAATGTTAGTAAATTTCTCTACTGCAAACCACCCTCCTTCATGGCCCTTCCACCAATCAATCTATCTGGTTTCCCACCTCCAGTGCTTCATTTCTCTGCCCAAACTTGCTGATTTCTAAAGTTACAACTTTCCAAAAACACTTGTTCCTTCCCTTGGAGGATCTGGCTTTCAGTTGTTAAAAGGCATTTCTAGCATCTAGTTACCTACCGAGAATGAATCAAGCCATCAGTTTTGTCCTGCTTACTGAGCCATTTCGAAAATATGCTCCGCTGAAGACTAAAAACTCGCAACTTAACATTTCATTAAGTGGTGTGGACTAAGTGATCGACTTAGTTAAGCCTTCAGTGGAGTCAGTTATAGAGGCTGACGTGCCAAAGCAGTGTGAGGCCTCTGCAGAGCCAGGAAATGCCACAGGTAGTGTGCTGCAGCTAAACGCAAGAAAATTTAAGGGAGGAGAACATAAAAAAAAAAAAAAAAAATCAGAAAATCATATTGGCGGATGTACACTTAGGAATTAGTCTTCTGTTTTTCTTTCTATAGGCAGAACCATCTCTTAAACAATGCTAGCAGTTGAAGATCTTTCATATCTAAGGGGTAGAAGGTAATTTGGCCAACTTCTCAGCTTTGGTCATCGTCTATATAGGTTGGGGCACACACATTCTTTTGGCGTGCAAAGCGGAAGACTATCCTTTGCCAAAGTACTGCCAAGCCAGTGGTCACCTGCATCACGCCAAAGAAAAATCGCAGCGGCCAGAGTTGAAGAGGCCTGGGAGACTTTACTCAGGATGACCTCAGCAGGACAGAGAGACTGACCTCTGCTGAAACAAAAGGTAGTGAGAGGGTTCTTAAGCCCTGAGGTGGGCTGGCGGAAAACGACCACAGGACGTTAGGAGGGAGACTGATCAACGTGAGCAGGTCGTCTGTGTTTGTTAGTTGATAATCATCAAAGTTAGGCTTTCTCCTTCCCGCTGAGACTGGGAGGCAGAGGCAGGACCTCTTTCCGTGACTACGTTTCAAAGGGGTGGCTCCCAGGCCCTGGGTAAAGACGTTCCTCAGTTGCAAAACTGTCCAGAGGCTGAGAAAAGCTCTGTCTACATTTCAAAGGGGTGGAGACCGAAGGCAATATAAATTTTCTAAAGTAAAAACTCTGAGAAAATGGAGCTTTAGAGCGTACATTCAGGAAGAAATCTGTCTAAGGTTTAGTCATACTGAGGGAACGTTAAGGCTGTCTCGGTCAGTTAGTCATCACAAAGAGCTTATGTAAAACCCTCATGTATCTTCATTTCTCTTCTGAGAAATGTACAATAAATTTCTCTGAGAGATGTACAATAAATCATTCATGTCCATGTCCCGTGCCAGGCCTTGAGTCTGGGTATAGAATGGGGAGAATGCTTTTGTGGTGCAGTGACCAAACAGCCAGAAGATAATCACCCACGCAAATGTAAGTGACGGGTAAGGCAAGTTCCACCAATGCAGATATATTGTGTTCTGAGAGTCTGTATGGGGGTTTGACATAGCCTAAGTGACAGAGAAGAATTCCCTCAGGAAGTGATGTTTGAGCTGAGATCAGAAGGACAAGTAAGGACTCAATGAAGAAGGGAAGAAAACTTCTAGGGTGAGTCATGAGCCCCTGGGAAGGCTCCGAGAAGAGGGGTGGAGGAGGACTAAAGATAGGAAGTAAGAGGAGAAGAAAAAGGAGTAGCAAACGTTGTCAGAGCAAGCGCAGGACAAAGGGGATGAGCGAGAGGCCCAGGAGCTGCGTTGAGAGCTGCACTCAACTTGTTAAGGATTTAAGGTGGTGAAAGAGGGCCAGGGCCCAGAGAAGAACTCACCTGTCCTGTGGCTTCATCTATTAACCACAGGCACAGTTTGGAGCATCCATGCCTAGAACCAACTTCTCTGAGTCTCTAAAAGCAGGATGTCGTTCAACCCACTTTCCTCTCTGATAGCGCCTCTCCACGATAACTCACTGATGTCTTGAGTCCTGGACTCGTGCCTCACAAAATCAGATCGAGAGTAATGTCAGCCTTAAAGGGCTGAGCTTTTATCACATACACACAGCAAAGTCAAGTTCATAAATAGGAATACCCACTTTTGCGTCAGAGCAATGATCAGACATTCTCCTCTAGTCTCCACTGTCCACTTGGGCTCTGAGTTACCCCCTCTGTCCTGTTGCACCTACATAATCTCGATTTTCTGACACATCTAGAAATCAGAGTATCGATACTCACTAAAATGGTGATCTTAGCCCATCATTACATGTCAAGAACATGATTTCAAGTTACATTCTTCAAAAGCGTTGTGAACCAAAGCAAGCAATAGTTCAAAGAAGTAAAAATATTTCAAGAAATTATTTAATGTCACCTTTTCTAGATGGCGGACTGACAGCTTGGAGCACATCGGAGCCTCATAGAGATGGAATGAGTTTTGTTGAGTCTCAGGGCTTATGTAGAGTACTTAGCACAGCTTCTGACATAAAATGGGCAAGTAGTAATGTTACTTTTTTTTTAATCATTCTTATTATTAATAATTATGGTCTTAATTAATGCTTACAATATTCCCCTTAGCCTTACTTGAGGTCAAATGTAAAAATTTCTGGAAGAGCAGTGAAAGATGTATTTACAACTGGATGCTAAAAAGTATTATGTATATTATACTGAAAAACATACCAGACTTCTAGTTGGTCTGGCTCACAATGTCCCATTAGACCCCACAAGCTGAGGTGAACGTACAAATGCCCACAAGTTTTCTCAGTGTTTTAACAAGCAAAACTTTGCTCTAAGGCTCAAAATCATACAGGCTCATCCACCAAATTTTGATTACATGGAGTAGATTATTGCAGTCTTTCCCTTATTCTTTCATGAAATAGGATGTCTTCCAAGAAATAGAACTTTTAACATGTAATAACAATCTTTGCTGAGTTGTGGAGATTTAACCAAGTTTTTTGTGGATTTGAGTCAGTTTATTATTTCCCATTTTCTATCAAGGTTCAGGTGTACTTTGAACACATTTATGTGGTTATTCTAGCTATCCTTCTTGAAAACCTTCCAGGAAAATACCAAACAGAATGGCTAAACAATCAAGTGTAGATGACTTTAGAAGATGAAAGGATTCAGGCGTGCTTTGGGTCATTTTCCAAAGCCACGGCATTGAAATAATGAACCTTCAGTAACACAGGTTGTTTGAAGCTGACCAACTGTACTCCCTGAATGCACAGATTGAAGAAAATTGAACCTCTATAATTTCCAGGAGACACCTTAAGAATCAGATGTGGGTCATGAGATGCCTTGCAGCTCACCTAATGGCCCCGCCTTACTTACTGAATCTCTGCTCTAACAGGGACAACCCAGCCTAATACCCACCTATTTCTATTGGCATCATCTGTGTCTATTGGCAGATTGTTGGGTTTCACCAAACTAGTGCTACTTATCTATCTTCAATTTATCCATCCATCCATCCATCCATCCATCCATCCATCTATTTGCTCCATCGTTTACTCACCATTAATGTAGCAAATCTTTGCAAAACATGTATCTACTATATAATGGAAGGGTAGAGTAAGCTGTGAAAATAGGTTTGAGTAAAACATGATCTCTGTCCTCTGAGATGCCACGTTTGTATTTAGGAGCTTATAAAAGCTGGTTTCTAGTTCTGTTCTTTTCCTTCCCACTTACAATTTGTTTTGCCCTGCCTCTCCTATCTTTCCCTGACACTCACCTCATTTCTCACACTTCGGTCACTGTGGACTCTCATCTGTAATTTTTTTTATTGGTGTCTCATGCCAATTCATGCCTGCTAATAATCAACTAAACTTCAGTGGTTCTAAAACCTCTCCCCTCCCATACACCCAAATATGTCTAGTATTAGACCAACACTCTGATTTCCCTTTGGGAGAATTACCTTTACCCCACTAAATAAAGCCTATTTAATGTCCTAATAAATACAGTCTGCCAACCAAGGTCCTTGGCTCCTCCCTAGCCAAAGAGTGAGCAAGCGACTGAAGCTAGACTAATTAGTTGTTCTTCCTGGAATTTTTGTCACTAATGGAATGAAAAGAGTAGCGATGGTAGAGGTGAAACGTACAGGCAGCAGGTCTGAGACAAGATGTCTACAGGTGCCCCAGCTACACTGGTTCTTGCCCAGTTCTCCTGCCTTCCATCTATGAGCTCCCCCGCCCCTTGCCCTAATTGCTCTGATGAGTTTCTTTCCTGTTGCATGGCCTAAGTTGCTGTCTATAGTTTCCAAACATAAAACCCTAATGGATGTTCTCTCTGTTTGGGAAATCTTTGGATCTCTAAGGATCATATGTAGATTTTGCCTCCAATACTTTCATGGAAACCATGGGAAACATCTCAGAGGTACTCACCATGCCTCAGGGCACGACGGGTCCCCCTGCCCCCTGAAGCTGACCTCCACTACTCAAACTCTTTGCGTGTCGAAGCTGGCTCCCACCTCCTGGGACCCTCTTGTACTGAAGCTACGCTGTGTTCTTTGGCAGCACGACGTGAAACTTGACCCATGGTGCTGTTTTGCTACGTGGTTTTAAGAGTGGTGCTACCTCTTTCCCCAGTGTCTTAGAGACACTCAAATAAAATTGTGCTTCTTACATTCACTTGAATTTTCTTCTCTAGAGGACTGAGACAGGAATCCATGGAAGCTGGGCCTTGGAAAGACAGCAATTAAACAAAACATTAATTGTGTGATTGCACTATAGTTGTGGTGGTTCACACTGCTGTTTGTGAGCTGACCGTGTTTCCTTTGATTCTGCACTGAGGGGTTTTGAAATGACTCTGCGGAAACAAACAGCTGCTCACCTAAATAATGCATTTGAGTCTCATTGACAATTTGCTTTACGGTCTGAAATATTTAGCTGTTTAAAAGGTCAGGTGAGAAGCACTTAAGAATTACATGTTGTATTTGGGATTTTCCCCTTCTGTCGTATTGAATAAGAGCCATTCCTTTCAGTTTACAGGTGTGTCCATCTGAGTCTTCTGGGACATCAGCATTCTCAGCCTAAACTCCTTCATGTATTCTAGGTCATCATCCACTTCAATCTGTTCCCTTAAAAGTATAATTATCACTCCTGATGACTTTCTTATTTTCTGTTCACCACAAGGAAAAAAATTCATTTTATATCTATTGCATTAAACAAATTTAAGCAATTACAAAACATACATTTTTAAACTTTCAAAAAATGTAGTGTCTCTTATTCTTCATCTCTCACAGTTTACCTGGTAGAGAATAACAGATGGTTTTCTGTATCATTTGTTCAAATATTTTCACTTGTGCATGAAATTGATCCTTATCAATAAAGAATTCCCATTAATCATTTGTACTTTCCTATTGATTTTTAATTTTCAAATTTTTTTATTTCATCAAGTTTCTGTTGGTCTTTAATCAGTAAAGTATTTATAATAAGCTTAGAAGAAGTATAATATTAATAGTAAGGAATATGCCATAGATTGTCAACTCCACTAATCACCCTGAGTTTATTATGTTTCAACCAAGGGTTCAACACTGTGACTTAAACTGTGAGAAAAAATCAAACATGATACCCAACTCTTACACTGCAAATGCCAAGACATAGAATTGGATGAACAAATCATCGTATATAAAGTTATTAATATACATAGTGAAATGCCCCAATTTAATCTCCTGGTGAGGAATGGACTGTGTAAGTGAGTTATAAACTGGGGGAAATCAATAAAGATTGGAGTGACTTGGAGTTGACATCATGGAATCTGGATGGATGTTATTGGGACCCACCCAGATCACCGTCACCCCTCCAGTTGGTTGCTTGCCTCATGGTTTTCCCTTTGTCTGAGAATTGCCCTTGGCTGAATGGGTGCTGCCTCTTATAACAGGTCATATTCTCAGGGAAGGTCAGAGGTTCATGACTGATTGATCCAGGAAGACAAAATGCCAGCTTCTTTGTTAAGAGGGGACACACTCTGGGGTATCGTTCCTGCTTTAGAACCCCTTTGAGAGCAGCTAGACTGAGGCCCATTTCCAGCCAAGATGACCACCTTGTTTAACTTTCTTCCTATCCTGCTTCCCACGCTCCCCTTCTCCTAGAGAATGCCTCAACCCATCAGTCTTGCAAGAATCCCTCTCTTAGGGTTTGATTTGAGGAAACTCTACAGAAGACAGTTGGCATCAGAAGCAGAATCTGAGAGCAGAATTCTAGAAGCAAGTTAATCACTGGCCAGTAGGCAGTCAGGGCACCATCCCTGGTGGAAGGCAGACTTGACATTGCCAGCATGCTATCGCAGGGGGATTGCTAATACATTCACCCATGATGAACTGGAACAGGAAATAGATGGAAGGAGATGCACCAGCTGGCAAAATATCTCTACCATTTAAAAATTTCAACAGAGAAGTAACCAAAGACTGTAGAATCGGATGGCCCTTGATTAAGCACCACTGATGCATGGCATGGGGCAAGCCCAGGGACACCAACCCACAATTTAAAACAAAGCATGAGTGTTGGGAGCATCCTTAGCTGCAATGACAGAACCACTCATCTCCTGCAGACAGGCGGCAAACAGAGCTGCAGACCAGGCACTCGATCTAATGGGACAAATGACAAATTTTCAAAGACTTAATTCTGAAGCTAGATGGTTCTCCTAAGCCAAAGCCCTGCCTGGCAGAGAAAAAGTGGGATCTGAGGCTTACGATGAGGTGGTTCTCAAGGCTCTTGACCTTCCTGATTCCCCCTGAGTCTTTTATTGAAAGCTATGCAGAGATCTCGAATGAGCCATTTCACAAGACCATGAGTGTCTGCCCTGCGCTGGAGATGCCCTTCCCTCTCTCCATGGTCACCAAATGGGAAACCAGGGTTAAGTACTCACATGACCCCACCAGGAAGTGCTGGGCATGCAGTTGGAAAGAGCTCATCCCCTAAAGGAGCTACAGAACCTCCCCAGCACGTGTTGACAGGAACCAGAGAGCAGTCTTTTCAGAGAGTTGTCAATGAAGCAAATTAACCAATAAGGGAGGCTAAGTTTGGCAGGGAAATTAGCATCTCTACCATAGATTGCATGCAAATTCCATTCTGGTATAATGTTCTGTGGATTATAGTGATTTTCAGCACTTGTAAAAAATTTCCCATTAGGAGCTACTTCATTTGAACAATAACAGTGCCTATTTTACGGTTTTGAAGACTGCTATGTGAAACCACTGGTTATTTTGTGGCTAACTGCATTCTCCTTGATAAAAACAAAACAAAACTATAATTATAACTTGCATAATTGTATAATCTAGCTATATTTATATTATTGGTACCAGAATAATGATAATATTTTTTGAGCTCTTCTTTGTTCCAGATTCTTGCTTAATATTTTATTTGTGCTACTTATTTCAACTACAAGGAAGGGCTTATTATTGTGCCCATTTTACAGATGAAGAAACTGAGCCACTGAGAGGTAAGTTAAGCTGCCCCAAATTATCCTGGTGTGACTTCTGGGGTCAGAAGGTAAACCCTAGCAGACTTCCCTCAAATTGTGCTTTTAAATATTAATCATGCAGTTTTTATAGTCTTCATTTTAGACATTATTTTATTGTGCCTATAATTTCAGTCATTTCTTTTGTGTCATCTTTCAGAGCCACAGCCTCTTTTTATTGGTCCTCTTGGTGGCCTGGCTCCATTATGATTGTTTTTCTCTCTCCCCTTTGGTTTCTCTTTCATAGTTCTTTAGTCGTCAGCAAAGTTTCTTTATTATATCTGAACAGACAAACACAAGCAGGCACTTCTTGAGTGCTTATTAATGGTGATAAAGCAGCCACATTAAATTACCATTTCCTGTGTATCCAGATCAGACAATTTCTTGGGGATTTGTCTATATGAATGTGCTACTTTGAACTGATGCAGCACTGAGCTGAAATCCAGCTTCAAAAATAATCACGGACGGCGGGATGTAATGTGAGTATAAAGAGTCATTTCTGTTCATGAGGTAGAGTCATAATTAAAAATAGGCTTGGTAGATACTATCTATCTACACTGAGTAAAAAATAAATTCTGTGTATATGCAGTTTGCAAGGAACACGTGAGATATTTTACTTTTTAGCCAATTCTTCATCTATAATTACCATTCCCTATATATTGCTAGATTCAAATGAAAGAACAGACATACATCTCATACGGTAGCGCTTATGACTGGCTTTTTCTAATAATCAGTTCCCTCACAAACGAAAAGATATGGGAAACTGTATGCTCACCTTCTCATTTTGGAAAGTTCTAATGTTATTCAAAGGGTCGATCTTTCTATAAGAAGAGGCAGGAGAAAGGTGGATTTGCTGGTGAGATTTTTACAACCTTAATGTTCAACCTAACAATTCTTTTGAGAGAAACAACACTCCTTGTAGAGGGGGATGCTTCACACAGCTTTGGTAAAAGGGGAGACCTCCAGGGCACAGGGGTTATCAGGAGTCAAGGCAACCAAAGAAATGGCCAAACTGTTTTGTAACAGAGTGATTTTTTTTTTTTTTGTACTTTGAGAGACGGGTAAAATGAGAGCAAGAAAAACAGAACAACATAAGGGGGAGAAAGAATTCATGAATCCTGGCATTACTTGGAGAGCCACAGGCAGAACACAAATCTGAGCTGGGTCAAATAAATGACTCTTGGGAACTGGAATGATTATGCTGAAGTTGGAGTTGCGTTATAATGTTGACCATCCCCTCGTCCTCCTCTACCAAATGATTACGACGTCTATTCCATTTCCAAAGGTGCAGGGAACAGTTCGGAGAGAGGGGTGATAGCATCATTAAAATAAATTTTATAATTGATTCAATGTGTTGCCCAAGCAAGGATTGAGCTTCTAAGATGGTGAGATGACTCATAAATTGAATTAATTTGACCAGTGCAGGAACTTGAAGCCCGGGTGCCCGTACACTTTACCCATCACCAACTCACAGTACAGTAGAGTTCACAGAAATTTTAAGGAAACTTTGGACTTGCAAAGGGCATACATTGCGGTGGAAGAGAAGACAAGGCAACCTCACCTATATTTCAAAGATTGCGGTGTCATTAACTGACATCTCATTAAGTGACTACTCAAAGATGGCTAAAATGAAGGGAAAACGTATTTAATTGGAAAAGAATAATAAATCCAAATATTTAGTCAACATGCTGCATATGGCTATCTCATCAGTCACTAGTTAACTGACTGAAATAAGCAGATAATAAAGTTGTTACTAGTTGATATTATAATTCTACCAGTGACTCCTGTTTAATCTATTCCACAGGCCTTATATCTCCATCAATACTCTCAGTATCAACTTTCTCCATATAAAATGAAGAGCTTATTTCCTCCAATGAGATGCTGACTTCTCAAAGGAAGGCATTCAACCTAAGTGTTTGCCAGTGGATATGTGGATAAAGAAATTGTAGTGTATAAATATTCATATACAATGAAATATTATTCATGCGTAACAAAGAAGAAGATTCTGCCATTAGCAACAGTAGGAATGAAACTAGAGGACGTTATGCTAAGTGAAATAAGCCAGACTCAGAAAGAAACAACTGCATGATTTCACTTACATGTGAAATCTAAAAACTAGGATACATAGAAGCAGAGAGTAAATTATCCTGTGAATGTAGCACCGAGGTAGAAACTGTATATAGACCAATTGCAAGGATACATTTTTAGTGGCGTTATATCTTATATAAGGATTATTTTTAAAGTTAACAAGTAAGGTCAAAACAGTATTAAGTCAAAATTCCTCTCCAAAAAAATCCCTTAAACTGCTTATAATGTACATTATACATTGTCTATTATACTTATACATTTATATTTACATAAACCTATACCTAAATATGAATTTATCAGTGTATTTGCTATGACATAGAGTACGAATGTTAAATGCAGCCTGCAATATTTTAATTGGCAAAAGGAGAGAACAAGTATAATTGAATTTGTGTAAATAATACTATAAATCTTTATATATATATATATTCCTTTAAAAACAGAAGTTATGTTTTTCTGGTTGAAGTATCCTGGAATGAACAAGTTGGAAAGAGAAGAACAAGCTGTGATTCTCACAATCATGATACAGAAATACGGGAAAGTGTATTGGGTTGGGGGAAAGGAACTTTTAGATGCAATTACATTTGACAAATTGCATGAAAAAAAAAAAGATCCCATATCCTGTTACTTCAAAATTTTATCTTCTCAAAACTCAGATTTTCTGACCCAACACAATACCATTTCTGCTAATATTTAAGGCTTATCCCAAGGATTGCGTTTACAATGTGCCAGGTTAACCATTTTACATTCTCCATCCCTGCCCCAAATGTCAGTGAGCTAATCTGGCAGTAGCTGCCTGCTGTCACAGATGAATGCTACTTTCGGGACTCCAGCTAACAGAAACACAGAGATGGAAGCATAACCTTTCATGGGGCTCTTCCCCAGTTCACAGAGGAAAATAAAAGCAGAAAAAATAGAGAGTCTCGAAATAGAGGAATTTTTGTTGTTCTAAAGAGACAAAGTTTTCATTCATATCCTTTCTTCGTCTTCACCTTAAAAATGAAAAAACGTTTTTCTTACCGTATCATAACTATTCCCTATCAATAAAATTTAACATATGTTATTTTCACCAGCAAAAAGAATGTTTTTAAGGATTCATAGTAATATTTAAATTCTAGAGTAAAGCTGGGCGATGAGAGTGATGTGCCTCTGCTTTTGGCAGTGTTGCTAACGGGTCCACATTCCCAACACTGTGAGAGCAAACCGCAGTTTGGAGATGCTTAGGGTTGAAAGATGGAGTCGGGGATGGAGGATGGTAGCTGGAGGTGAATGTGGAGTTTAAGGAGAATTTTTGAGCTTTTGTTTTGTTTTTCAATAGTTTGTTTTTTTTTTTAAAAGATTGCTGTTGACCTAGGGAAGAAGCAGCCAATGCTTGGTGCGGCCCCTCAGCCCTGTTTCAAAAGCAGCTAGCCTTGAAAGGTCAATATTTCTTCAGATTTCCCTTTGGAATTAGACATTTTCAGAGAGACCTCAGTATTTCCTGAGACCTTTCTGAGATTATCTATTGCGTTTTGATAGGACGAGTGGTCCTGTGACTTTTTGCTATGTCTTTCATGTCTCATTGTGGGAAACAGCTTGTGTTTGCCTTAGAGAATGTGGGTATCACTCCATCTGCCATCCCCCGACCCAGAGAATCTCCCCTTTGAGATTTCCTTGGAGTTCTGAACTTGGATCCTACTGACCATAGTGTCTGTTTGATCAAAACAGAATCCAGATATGATGTCTAAAACTGTGCCACTGACATCATTCCTTATTCATATAAACATACATAATAAAAAAAAACACTAAAATGCCTGTTTCATAATGCCACCATGAATTTTTTTTTAATTATTCCTCCAAATGCTTTTTTCTTTTTTCCCTTGAATAGTTTCCAAAATGAATCTACAATTTGCTAATCTTACTGCTGTCATTTGACAAAGAAGTCACAAATTGCTTAGCTAGTTCACCAAGCAGTAAAAGCGTTACAATGAATCAGAGAATGATGTTTGTCCCTTTAGCCATTGAGTCACTCTGGAAGATCATGTCTTAAGGAACATTGGAATCCTAGAATCTTCTGATTAGAAGGGACCAGAAAGGTCATCTCTGAACTTTCCCTAAAGCAATGATTCATTCTGATTGTTTACTCTGTAATAGAATATCGTTCTGAAGCTCTGCTCCATATATTCCCATCTCTTCCAGCAGGAGTAGTTAGACAGCGGTGAGTCTGATATTACATATATACTGTCTCTCTGCCAGACATCAGATACAGAATACATCACTGTAGATTACCAATTTCATTTTTTTCATTCAATAACACTTGAAATTATTTTCTAAGGCACAGCACAGTTTTATGAAAGAGTCTGATTTCTTCTATTTTCCAATCTCTTCTGTAGGAAGAAAATATTAGTGTCAGTACAAGCATCTTAATGAAATTTTACCAAATCTTTTAGTTTTTTATTTTCAGGTCCATTTCTCTGTTGATTAATATTCATGTCTAATACTTTTGCCTACTTTATGCCAGGAATTTTCCGAGAGACTTACATGAATTTAATCTTCACTTCTCATTTAATCTTCCTAATAACCCCATGAAAAAAGTGACATAATACATCCATCTTACCAATAAATTAAATCAGACACAAACTTAAATAACTTGTCCAAGTGGCTGATTTAGGATTTCATCCAGGCAGTCTGCCTCCAGAATCCATTCTTTTAACCATTCTACTAAGCACTCTCTGATATTTGCATTGGTATGTGTACTTACTGTTTTCAACAACTCACTTAGAAAAAAATAAAAACACTAATTTATTTGCACAGTAATTAATGTTTTTAACAATGCTGATGTGTCATAGTAATAATATTACTATACAAATGCAAGCAATGCAATGACTTCAACTATGCAAAACCACAATTGAATATTAATTAATGTTTGGAAGAAATGTCTAGGAAGAACAAACAGCTGGGTTACAGACAGGATTATGCTATATTTTCTTTCATTTAATATTATTTTAACTTCACGTTATATGAAATGGCAAAACAAAAATAAAAAAAACAAAACACAAACTTTCATATTACTTGGCTTATTTTCACAAAAGTTTACAGAGGAAAGATTTTGAATAAGGAGTCCTTTTGGGGGCTCAGAAAACCAAGACATAACTTCAATAAAGATAGCAATATTTAGTGAATTATAGATCACAAAGTTCTAATTCTAATGAGGTAGGACAAGTAATATTTTTCTCTCCAACTTATATATAATTAAAGGCATTATTGCCCATTAACTTGAAGATTAAGACTTTTAATTTTTTTCTGTTCAATAATAACACAATTTTTTAAGCTACAGTAGAGTTTTAAAAGAGAATTTGATTTCTACCATTTTCTAATCGCCTTAGGTTAAATTGAATATATTTATAATGGAAATTACTCAATTTTTAGAGTTTACAAAATATTACATCTTAATTTCCTAGCAGAATCTTGAGATTATTTTCTGAATAATTGTACTCACCATGTCTGAATACTTTTTAATGCTTTTATTGCTTACTTTTCCTCATGCAAATTACAGAAGTTATTTAATACAATGAACATGTCCTTCTAGGAAATAGATTCTTTTGAGTCTGTACTTTCTACTTGAGTCACAAGGAGAAAAATAATTCTCAGTTTCTCCTACCTGTTGAGCTTCTGGTACCTACATGATAGGTGTGGGAATTCTAGGAAGAGTTATAGGTTCACACTAAGAACTTGGAAAATCAGGCACATTATGTAGCAGAAACACTTGCTATGAATCTGAACAGTCAGGATGTAAAGCTAATAAGTTCTAAATAATGGGAGTGCTGAAACTTTTACTGTTTATTTCTTTGAATAATTCAGCT
The DNA here is from genome assembly GCF_036321535.1 of Camelus dromedarius. Classification (NCBI taxonomy): domain Eukaryota; kingdom Metazoa; phylum Chordata; class Mammalia; order Artiodactyla; family Camelidae; genus Camelus; species Camelus dromedarius. The sequence continues at coordinate 12,387,831 of NC_087441.1, read as the reverse complement.
CTTTTTATACCCAGAAACAAAGCAATATTTATTAAAACCACATCAAAGGAGGAGGCCACTATTTAGTAAAAAAAATAAAGGAATTGATATCATTCCTGAATTAATTCATCAATTATGCATATGAGAGAACACTAAGGAAAATAGTCTTTAATTAGAGCACAACTTGGCCCTTGCACAACTGATAAAACAAAATTTTAATTCGTCAAAGGAGAACATTATACATTGATTTGTCATGTGAATTCAAAATTTCATTACAGCCAAGAGAAAACAGTTTCTGATTGCTCTTAGAGCTGCTGCCAGTGAATTAGACCTCTGAAATTGATGAGAAAGATCTTTTCTTTTTTTTTTAACTTTTTCATTAAGAAGAATGAAAGCACGACCACAAACACTGAACCAACACATCATACATTTTACTAGATTTTTAAAAAGCATTTAAAATCTTAAAGATTGTCTCATGTTAAATCTGGAAGTACCTATTGAATAATTATATTTTTTGAGTTTCGCATTTCTTTCACCATCAACTGGCTTTCACTATTCTGTTAAGAAATCATCTTTTGATTTGTTGCTATTCCTTTGAAAATAAGCTATTCTTTCCTTTTGTAGAACATTTTTGCTGTTCTTTTGTTCCCGATTTCTTCTTTTATCAGATTTTCCTTTTCACTTAGTTTTTGACCTTCAGAGACTTCTCACTTTTTTCAGCTCACTGATATATTCAAAAGATTTTTTAAAAGGTATTTTATCCAGTAATTTTAGTTTTCTTCTTCATTTCTTTCAGCAGGAGAGTTAGTGAAATAGGTAGCATATTAAGCTGCTAGAAACAGAAGCATGATTTAAATTTGTTGTTATCTTCAACTATAAATGTTTTTACGTTCAGTAAACTCAGACAACCCCTTACGTGACTGTATCATGTTATAACCTTCTGAAAATTTAAACTCCAATATTCCATTCTCTTTGTGAAAACTCCCTACCCTTTCATTTCTCCTCTTCAATTTCATGGACACTTACTACCTATGAATTTCTGTTTCCCTGGAGTTTACCTTTCCTCATTTCGTAACTTCCCTCCCCAGTCTGGACCTATACTGAGCTGCTGGACACTCTGAGCAGTACGCTCATCTACCTGAACGCCTTCTTCACTTGCCTGCTCTACAGACCTCAGTCTCTGAACCAGTCCGGCTCTCCATCAGCTCTGCTTTCACATGACTGATTAAAAATGACTGGCAAACACACTGAGGTTGTGCCAGTGGAGCTTCATGGTTTACAATCATAGGCTCAAACTGCATTACTTCTCAACTCCTTTCACAGAGCCCTCAATGGCTAACAACTGCACAGCCATTCTCAAGCCATCCATTCTACCTCTGCCCTTGGTTTGTTTTTTTTTTTTTCCAGGAGATAACTTTATCTTATATTTTACAGGGAAATGTCCTCAACTTCCAGCTCTTCTCACTGAACATATTTTAAAGCCACAGTAATCATTCTTAGTAGAAAAGATCTTCCTCTTCTTGTGTATCATTAAATTTCTCTGTCTGTGCTATTGGTCACTTTGCCTTCCATTTCCTCAAAAGCATCCCTGTGTTGTTCCATTAATCCTTAACACACATTCTCGCAACTCGATCTAACTCTGTATGTTTCTTCAAGACAACACTCCCTTAAAATATACTTCTTGCCTCCACGTTCCCCTCATACATAACTATATGATGTATTCCTCTCCTCCTCCCACCCCCAAAGCAAAGCAATGTCTTCATGTCCTCACTTTTCCACTCACTCTTCTACCCCGTTCAGGCTGGCTATGTTTACGACCCCACACTGCAATGTCTTGTAGTAAGTGCATACAATATCAACTAGCTTTCAAACCTGATGGATGCTTTTCAGTCAATCTTCTTTGTACTTTGAAGATTGGCATTCTTTTCTCTTGGTTTCATGGTATCTTTCTCTCTCTGAAAACTTTTCCATAGTTTGCTTTTCTGGCTTCTGTTTTACTATCATCCACACCTTAAAATTTGGTATTCTTGAAGAGTTTCATCCTGGACTCTTCTATTTGGGGGGGGGGGTGTAATTAGGTTTGTTTGTTTGTTTGTTTATGTTAATGGAGGTAGTAGAGTTTGAAGCCAGGACCTCATGCATGATAAGCACATACTCTACCACTGAGCTATACCCTCCCTACCCAATACTTCTATTTTAATTCTATATACTCTCTCTGGTTGATGTAATGAACTCCCATATTGTAAACTAGCATAAATCAGTGACTCCTCAGTTTAATTCTCTGGGTGACACACTCTGTAGAGCTTCTAATCCATGTGTTTAATGTCCTACTGGGTATTTCCACCTGTAAATCCTAAATTCACTTCAAACAACAGCATACCCTAAATACCCAGCAAAAAAAGATGAAGAATAGATGGATTACTATGAATAAATCAAAATGTTGAATATTTGGGGTTGTAGGTTGAGTTAAACTCTGATGTCCTTGCCTTTTTAAGGTGAAATCATCCAATGTGACTCATGCTTATGTACCAGAGAGATTGCATCTAAGGCAATCTATTCCTCATTGTCTGGACTCTTAGAAGTGCTTTTAAATGAGCTCAGATAAGAAACATTGCCATTAATTGGTAAGAGCTGGATGCTTGCCATGCATGGACACTAAGCAGACCTCTCAGCAAAGAGATGGATGATGATCAGCCTTTTTATGACATTATTACCAATAGTTCACTCAACCTGTTTCCAGATTCATTATCTCTCCTTGCTACTATTTAATTGCAAGGGTACATGACTTGTTAAGTAACACTTCATAAAAACAAGTTCCACAGAACCTTATAAATGTCATTTATTTATTTATTTATTTGTGTTTCAAAGGATTGATTTATTTTACAAAAGAATACCTCTGAACCAGCCAAGTTCAAAGTTAGAAGGGTACAACTTCAGTTCTGGGTAATGCATCTGTATTTCATTCAAAAACCACTGATCATGTGGGCAATATCCCAGCTGGTCTCTGCAGACAGGGGTCCCTCTATTTCAACACCTTTTTCGATTTCAGTGGCGATTTGAAACCGATTATAAGAACGGGCACCTCGTTGTACAGCACTCGCACTAGCTCTCCGGCCTCAGTCTGGCTCAGCACTGGTTGCCTCTCAGCAGAGGCTGAGCCAAGTATACACCATAACCAGTGGCCAGCGAAGGGGCTTCAGAGGCTTCACTGAGCATGTCCACGTAACCCAGGAAGCTCTCTCCATCCTCATAGCCTCTGATGACCACGGTGTTCCACAGGAGGCTCATCCTGGAGCGGCGGCTGTACGTGGCCCTGGCCAGCCATGAATGAGTAGCTTTAGGGCTATAGCTGTGTCCATCTCCCATCTCCCAACAGCTCCTCATCAATCGCCATTTGGCCGAGAACTTGCTTCAAATATTGGAAATCAGCATAGTCTCCGGAAGCACCCAGCACGGTGCTGTCGTTGACTCACATAATACGAGAGATGTTGCGGAAACGAGCTAAGGAACCGGAAGAGCCCAGCATGTCTGCAGCAATCACAACTCCGCCCTCAAACTTAACGCCCGGGACCGAGGTCCCGGTCACCAGGGGGCTCTGGGTGCGCGTAATCGGACCACCGCAGAGCGCGGAAGCCGGGTCCGCGGAAGAACCGGGAGCGGGAGGAATGCGGTAAAACTGCCCGGGGACCGGACCCCCGGCCCACAGTCCGGACCGTGACTCCAAAAGCACTTCCATCTTAGTCAGGGTAGCACAAGAAATGTTGCAAATGTCTCTTAAGTTAAAATTTGACTTGCATATGAGATTCACTTTAAAAACAAATATCCATATTTGACTCTTGTTTTCAAGATAATTTGTACAATACTTTTGCAAATGGATTCCCAAATAAAATGGAAGTGCTCCCCAACACAGAACAAAGCTGATATCTTAAAACACTAATATTTTTGTTAAAATTCTTATATATCCAAGATTTTTCAAGAGAATAATGGAAAGTTGTCACAGAGCAGTAGTACTTAAAATGGTGACGTCCTGATAATGGACTAGAGAGATTAACAGAAAAAAATTCAGAAAGTGAGCCAAATACACAGAAATTAAATACATAATGAATGTGGTATTTCAAATCAGTAGGTAGAGTAGTTAATACACATGTGGAAGCAATTACTTCTGAATCTCTACCTCATACCATAGAGGAAAATAATTGTCAGAAGGATTAAAGCATTTACGTATAAATAAAAATAAATAGGCAATCAATTTATATGAACTTTAAATAACAGCTATGAAAAAACACAAACAAGACCTTATTACTAATTTTAATAAAATTTTTTGTTAACTGCATGGGGCTTAGTACCCCAAAGCCCAAGTTTCAGAATGTCCGTCATGTTCACTGTTGCCTTCTAAAGGATGTGCACTTCCACTTCTCTTCAACATAAGATGCCATGTTGAAACAACTGGAGTCTGTCATTTTAGCTCGACAGTTGATTTTCCGTGAAAGATTATACAATCCAAGTTCTGATTAGAAGCTAGGCCAATGATCTTTGAGGTAAAGTAACACAAGAACTTTGCTCAAGAACAATAACAATGATTAACTAATCCAATCAGATATTGGGAGTTTTTAGTTCAAGGCAGAGAAATGGACAAACCCAGGCACTGTGGCAGTAGAAACTGTGGTTAAGAAAAAAGCCATGTGTAAGTGGAAGGTATTGGTAAGCAGAAGTTTAAACTAAACAGATAAAGAGAGAGAAGATATTCACAATATGTGAAATCAAGAGAAAATAATATTAGGAATAAAAAGGTGCTCCTAAGAGCCAATGAGAATATATCAGAAAATCACATAGGAAAATGTCTAAAGAAAAAATTCAACAGCACTGAGCTAACGTTTTCCACCTGGCAAATGTGAGCAAGAACATTGGGAATTAAACCATTCAGACCTTTTTTACAAAGAGTGAACTGATACAGCCATTCTGGATAATACTCTGAAAGCCTTAGTAAAATTAAGATCTGTATCAGGACTGAGGTTTACCAGTAGGCAAAGCTCTACACTGGTCCTTCTCCAACAATCTGTAGAAAAAGACGAGATTCCTCCCCCGCCCCAATCCATCACAAACCATACTTTGGTTTAAAAAAAAAACTAATAACATTTATTATAATATTGTTATAATTTATCATAATAAAATTATAATTAAAATTTGGTTAGTAGTTACCATTAGCAGATATGGGCTAAGTGCTTTTCTAAAGATGAAATTTAAAAATAAAACATACAAAATTCAAACCCTTTTTTATTATTAGATTCAGAAAGTGTTAAATTATCTTCTCAAATTTCTGTGACGTTTCTGAAAGTGGACTCTTATAGCATGGAATTACCTTCTAGATGTCAGGTGGCAAAACCATCCCAAGGCCAGCTCGTGTCTGCAGTGCGCAGTTCACCAGTCCTGTCCTTCCACTGCCTGGGAAGTGTGGGAACGTGGAGGGGCTAAGCCTCCTTTCCAATGACTTACCTGGAACAGTGCTGTGGAGTCATTAGGGAAGTTGGCTTCATTACACTCAGTGGAAGCTTTGATAAACTCATGAAAGCCCTATAGCCACTGAGTGCCTAGCTTCCCCTTCTCTCATGATTAGGTGGAAAACGGGTCCCGTTTTCTGTCATTCTAAATTTCTTCGGTTACTTGTTTGATGGATTTCAGCAAAGTAGAAAGGGGGCCAGGCATATCGATTTTCTATGTTTTAAACCATCAGAGCAAGTCAGCTCCTATAGTTTTGCCCCTTGATTTAGAGATTTAACAGCTGTTTTGTTAAACTTACACAGGACAGGCTAAGGACAGAATCGGCTGGAATTGCAGCTCCCATATTTATTAACTCCTTGATGGTGGCAAATTATTCCATGTCTTCATTTTCTCTACTGTGAAATTGTGATAATAACACCTTTCTTCCTGGTGGTGGTGTAAAAATCAAATGGTATATGGTATGGGAAACACTTAGCACCACACTTAACAAGTATTAATTTACCCATCATCATACAGGATCTAAGAGGATTTTCAAGATACAGCTCAATAATCTAAAAGCTATTCAGATTTCCCCTTATCAAAAACAAAACTATTTTGTGTTTGCTAAAAAAAAAAAGCACTTAAATATATTGCTTTAATAATGAACTCTTGAAAATATAATCCAGATTCCAAGAAAGACTATCTCTTCCAGTATCACAAAGTTATCTATTCCCCCCTCACTTTGAGTAATTAAATAAGACAGTGTATGATTGGAAAGAATTAAGAGAATTAAAAAACAGGGCTTTCTGGAAGGAGAATAGAAGGAATAAAATGTTTTGGGATCATCTTGCTAATAAACTCCAAAGAATACAGGTGAGAATATGCAAATAGAAAATAAAATATGAGTCATAGTTACAAATGGTAACAATTAACCACTCACATATTTTTTTGTAAGATTTTCAATAATATTCTATTATTCTGGGGTAAGGTTGAGACCCAATTTTATTTATTTAAAAAGAATTTTTGAAGTGTAGTTGATTTACAATGTTAGTTTCAGGTGTATAGCAAAATGATTCAGTTATACATATACATACATATATATTTTTTTCAGATTCTTTTCCATTGTAGCTTATTACAAGAAATTATATATAGTTTTCTGTGCTATACAGTAGGTCCTTGCTGTTTAAATATTTTATATGTATTTTATATATAGTCATGTATATCTATTAATCCCAAACTCCTAATTTATCCCTCCCCCCTTCCTCTTTCATAACCATAATTTGTTTTCTATGTCCATGAATCTATTTCTGGTTTGTAAATAAAATTTGTATCTTTTTTTAGATTCCACATATAAGTGATATTGTATGATATTTGTCTTTCTCTGTAAGACCGGTTTTAAAAGACATCATGTAAAAAAGCACTAGATAAACAATAAATTGGTTAAAAACAATGTATAATCCAGAAGACAGAAGATTAATATCTATAGTATAAAATAAGATTTAACAAATAAAATGCTCAGTAGAGAAAGAGGTGAAGGACTTTAAATTAACAATTCATCTAAGAGCAAATTCAAATGTCTGATAAATTTGAAAAAGTATTCAACCAACTAATAGTCACAGAAATGCAAATTATATTAGCAAAATATACTTTCTACTTATCAGACTTAACAAAAGCTTTACAAAATCTGATTGCTGTCAGAGATGGGGGAAAGGGTATTGTAATATATTGCTGTTTGTAATACATGATGGCTTTTAGAGCAATAATATGCAATCATCTATTAAATTAAAATCACTGTGTCATTTGATCCAACACTCCACTACCAGTAATCTATTCTATAGAAATCAACATATCAGCATACAACATTGCTCACTGCAGTAAAACACATCAATAAGGGAATGACTGGATAAATTATGCTATACCCAGGCCATTAAACGTTATGCACTCATTGCATTATTGTTAAAAAACAAAATTTGAGTGAGTACAATTTAAAGATCATAGTGGCTTTATTTAACAATGTATGAATCAGGCTGCAGCTAATCTAGCAGATAGAAAGGACCTCCAAAGAACGCAGAAAATGAAAGACTTTTATAGGCAGGAGGGAACAGGAACAAGGAAGTTATACAGGCAAAAGGAGAGCTGGTTATCACAAAATTACTTACCTTTAAGGGTTGGTGAGGTCTGTTAGGCAGATTGCCTAACTAGTGCCAATCAGGCAATTCCTGTTTGACTGGTTTAAGATTGCATTTCTGGGAGAGTCCAAAATAATGAAGTCTCAGTTTGATGATGTGGGGCTTAGCATAAGTGACTCCATTTTGGACCTGTTGTCTTGTTTTAAACATTATGCAGCCATTAAAAAGAATAAACCGTGCCACTTGGATAGATTGCCACTAGGAGCTGTTGAGTGTGTAAAGATGTAGATAAGTGTGTGAAATATCATCCCATTTTTAAAATGAAAACATGGAGAAATTATGGATTGATGGCTACTAGGTTTTCAACATGAATCACCTGTGCAGGGGCGTATAAAGTTGGTGGGAAAGGAGAGATGGAGGAGGGAGCCAAGTAAAAATGGAGAAAGTAAAATGACCACCTACAGTCATTTCTATCAATGTGTATCATCACCTTTATATAAAGTTCCATGCAAGTGTATGTAATAAAGACAGAAAATTAATTAGAAACCACTCTATAATCCCACATTATCTCCAACATCTGACTTTGGAAGTCCTATGTGGTTTAGCCGATAGAAAACACCACCTCCATTTACTCTGTCCCAGTCTACTAGCCTGGAGAAGCACTTTGTGGTAAGTCATGATGGAAGGTAAGTAAGTGTATACCTCAATTCTGAATTCAACTTGTCAACTTCTTTCTCCATTAGAATAATTTTACTAATTCATGCTCCAAAAATACCACTGAAGAATCTGACCCAGGGCACTACTATTCACCATGGAAATAGACCCAATATCCACGATGCAGTATTTCAGGGCAAAAATGTTATCCACTTTCAGGGAAATAAAACAAGGTATCGCAGCTATGAGAAAGGATCATAGTTAATTTTGTCAACACTCAACTAATGGGAATTATTACCAAGGGAGAAAACAGAACACGAGAAAGATTTTATAGTCAAGGTCATGATACAAACTGAAAAGCAGCATCATTCGACATTCAAAGTACTTTTGATTTTGCAGGAAAATCAATCATCGTAAGTCAGTACTGACACATAGTCTGGTGAAATTTTTAAACTTTAAAGATAAAAAAAAGTTATTTTCAAGCCTTCATGAAGAGAAAATTTATTTTCAAGGGCATTAAAATGATAACCCTGTTGAAGTTCATCACAAATGCCAATGTCAGTTCCCAGCCTGACATCTGAAAGGAAAGTGATCTTAACCAAAACACTCAGCAACGTGTCCTGTGTACATTAAAACAATAAGAATCCAAGAACTCTTTCTATAAAACACACAGGAATTTAATCCAGAACTTCAAGTCTGAATGTTATGTAAACTCTCCAATCAGATTATAGACCAGGGTTAAAAACAAACAAACAAATGACTTTGATGGTCATTGAAACTGTGTTCTTGTTATAGAATGAAATCACTGAAGTGCATGATTATTAGCTTAATAACAGTAAAATAAGGATCTTAAAAGGAGAAGAGGTCTTGCTGATTAGTCTAAATAACTGGAGTAAATTTTAGAATAAGAATTTAAAATAATAAGACAAAAGTTTGGTTAAACATAAAAATAATTGGAGTCAGATTCTGGAATTTAATTAATTAATGACCTAGGAGAAGATGTATGGCTTTGAGTTTACAACTTTTCTTCTCTAGCAGAGAATAATATGATAAATATTTTTAAAACCACAGGATCATGGAAAAATATTTGTGATATAGTAAAATGAAAGAACAAATTGGCAAATTGTATGTGTGTTATAAATGCATGTGGGTAAACCAGCACAGGAATAAACAGAAATAGAGACAGGCATATCATAATGTGAAATTACTGGTAATTGCTTTACTTATCCATAAAATTTTGAACACAAGCCTCTTAATATTATTGTTAAATTATAGTAAAGCATGATTCAAAGTTTTTAAGTATGTTCAAATTCAGTTTTAAGACACAGTGTACATTGCCACTTCTGACAGACAGTAATTCAGCTGCAGAAAAAAAATTGGCTTCTTTATCAGTATTAAAAGCATATAAAGAGTGATTAACCCACTATCTTACCATATCTGTACGTTAGAAGATAAAAAGATATTTGGTGAGTCTATAAACCCACATATCGACCAAGGATATTTTTGCACAAGGGTAAATAGAGCTCTTGAGAGCTCTGTTGTTGGAAGTTGGAAGGGCTTCTAACTAAATATACACTAGGTGCAGGTCACAGAAGAAAAAGCAAAAGGTCTGTGTGTGACATTTGCAGATACTAAAAATGATACTTAAATACAAATATGATTTTCCAATTGGAGAATGAGGGCTTGCCAGTAAGGTGAGAAGAACATTGCTTTCAGAATTCTCTCCTGAACTCCAGGCAAGCCTCGTGATAAGTCTGCTTTCTCCAAAATCAAATATATTACTGAACTGAAAATAATCCAAGATTGCAAATTGTTGGTCCCCACGATATTAGAGATCATGACAAATGTAGCACTTAGGAAAAAATGAGAACATCTGTAAATATTGAAGAAGGTTTTAAACTAGAACGATGTTTACTCTTTCATTTTATTCATGATCTCAATTTAAAAAACAATCAATCTTGCCTCGCCCTCCCCCTTTCTCAAGCACCTTCCATTCTAGATGTCTTACTCTCTTTAACCCAAACAAACCACTAAATCCAGCATCCACATCTGTCTTCACATGTCTTTTCCATCTTTCACGTCCCATTTCTCCAACAGTCAAAATTTCAGTCGTTCTACAAAGCCCACATGAAACCCCAGCCCCTCCTGGAGGGACGCTGGTGACGCTTCTTCTCTCAGCTGCTTTAATCCTTGTTTGATACATTAATTGATTAACGGGAGGTTCACAAAAAGAAGTGCTTTCCTTGTTAATCATTTTTAGCTTAGAATTTGTTCTTAAGCACACCTTGTCCCTCTAACCAAAACTATGGAACATACATACATGAGGGCTCTTACCTGTTGAAAAATACTTTTTTTTTTACTTTGTTTTTTTTTTTTTAATTACCTAAAAATAAGCTGTAGTCCTCATTCTTCACTCTTCTTGTTAAAGGAATGGAACTCTTTGTTATTGTGTGTGTGTTTGGTTGGCTTTTATTCCCACTTGGCTTTCTCCTTTCGGATTTCAGTAGTGTTAGTCAAAAGCATTGTGCCGGGTGGCTGTATATTCTTTTGGACAAGCAAAAAGGATGCTGCACTTGTACAGTTGTGTGCTTGTGATCACATATATTCTTAAATAAACTTGAGGGGCATGGCTTTGTAAAGAGGCTTTGAATTTTCCAACTTCAAGTCTCACTTCTAATCATTTAAGGCAATTGGAATTTTCTTTCCGATCATTTCAGAGACTATTATAAGCTGTTACTATCTACCTGCTTTTCAGACTTTAAAGCACTTAAAGTTGTTCCCTTTATCTTTGAAAGGAGGCAGACATCTCTATTGTCACAACCTGCCTCCCACAGCATGATGGAGATAGCTACTTTTTTCTTCTGAGAGTATTGCATTGTCATTTGATCCACCTCAAATTTGAGATGTTATTTTTGTAATTTGAACTTCCAGGAGCCAGCCAATACAATTAAACAACTCTGATGAAACCAGTCAGGGAGATCTGGCCTATGACATTTACTCCATCGTTTAATTATATAGGGAAACAAACATTAATAGAATACACTGAGGTTCTAATCAAACAAATACGCAGATATGGACAACTTTTTTTTCACATTCCCCTGCTCATCCTGTCTTCATTTTTGCCTCTGTCTTTGCCTTTGTCATTTCTCTGCCAACAACCTGGAAATGTCTTCCCATATCCTTTCTGTTATCCAAACTACAAAATCCTACTTGCTGACATAAATTATTTACTTTTTAAATTTTCTGAACTCAGTAACCCACAAGAAAACCCTTGACTGTTGACTATATCTTTTTCCTCTAGAAGTTTCAGGCACACTTCCTCTGTTTCTAAACAGTTGCTAAGCTTCTGAAGGGTAGGGATGATGAAGAAATAGTCCACAACCCTATCTCTTTATTGTACATACAGAGGAACTAGGGGAGGAGGGTAGAGACCTTAAATGCATTCATTCACATATTCAGTAAACATTTGAGCGTCCATACCGAGCCTGGCACTGTGCAGAAAGCTGGATGTACAATGTAGATTGATAACTAATGTGGTTCCCGTTCTCTTGGACTTCAAAGTCAGATGGAGAGATCTAGCCATTCATCAAATGATCACTCACAATGTGAAACTGATAATTGTGATAAGCCTTTTGAGGAGAGGTCTAAGGTGATAGAAAAATATATAACAGGGAAAATGATCATTCCAGAGGTTCCACCATCAGCTAGAACAGGCTGTAAATTAAAACCCAGATCTTCTACTTCACAGAACCATCCCCTCGATTGTCCACCATGTGGTATATGTCAGAGAAATTTCTCCTAACCAATTGATTGATTACTGTTCAGGTGATCTAGGGTTGAAGGTATCAGTAGGATATAAATCTGAGGATGGAGGCCATTTGTCACTCTTGCCATGGTTTCATATGACTGACTTTCAGCTCTCTTGAAACCAGTTCTGAGCAAAATATGTGGAAGTTGTTCACATTGAATTTTGCTGCACAGCACAGGTCCATCCATCAGGCCCATAGCTAGGTGGCCTGCGACTAGGTTCTCACCAATGGGACATAAGAGTCAGCCAAAACATGCTTAACCATCACCTGGTGCTTGAAATTCCAATCCAACATCACAGCTGCATGGCTCTCCAGAGCATACTGGAGTACTTCTAGTGTTGAGAAGAGTCCTCTTAAGGCAGCTCATTCCATGTTCAGTGAGTTCTGGTAAAGATCTATATTCTTTATACTGATTTAAGGTATAGCTACCTCCTGAGAGTTAAAACTCACTACCGTAATCTAATACGCTGAGATATGTGACCACAATAAAGGCCAGATGATGCAAAATTCATATGCACACATATATATTCCTTATGGATACATTAATCTTGCAAGTGATGGCATGCTTGACCATGACAATTCACAGAGAAAGAATCCAAATCTTGTTGTGTGTATTAAAACATCCATTTAAAAATATTTAGAAATAGCTACCAAACACCTCGAAGCTTATGTGCATATACAAACTGTTCTCTTCGGTCTGGAAAATATTCAGATGGAAAGCTACTGCTCTGTTTCAAAAGTAACAGCAATTTGTGACAATCATGGACTGTGCTGGGCTCGTCAACTGCCTTGTTATCTGCTGCAGGACAATTTAATTAGCAAGCCTGGGTTTGATTATCGGCCAGGGCCCGCTACCTTAACTGCTCCCTTCTAGTTTGAGGACACACTTTTGTCTTATCATTGTTCATATATTTGAGAGAATACCTAAACTTTCTCTAGTGTTCTGTTTGTCATAATATGCTCCCCCTCAAGAAAATTATATTACAATGCTTGATGTCACCTTAAAATGTTCTCAAATGAATTAAATAATTATGGCTGGACTTAATAATTCTTTGACTTCATTTTAGATGTGATTTTTAAATCTATAGTGTTCTTTATATCAGGTGAATGTAAGAAAATAAATTGACCCTGATTTCAAAGCAGTTTTCAGATTTTTCTGTGGGGTGTGTGTGTGTAGGAGATGTTTCAGAATGAGTGGTTATATTTTGGAAATTAACCCCTTCTCAGATTTTTCAAAGTTAGCAAAAGGACTTTGTGATAGTGTTCATATGTGTCCTTGACCATATCCTTTATAATAAATTGGTAAATGTGTGTAAGTGTTTCTCTGAGTTCTGGAGGTTGCTCTAGGAAATTAATCAAACCTGAGGAAGGGGTTGTGGGAACCTCTGATTTGTAGCCAAGTCAGACAGAAGTTGTGGGTAACCTGGAGACCCACTACTTGTGAGTGGCATCTAAATGGGGTGGGACTGAGCCCTTAACCTATGGGATCTGATCCTATCTCCAAGTAGATAGTGTCAGAATTGAGTCAAACTGTAGGATACCCAGCTGGTTTCATAGAATTGCTTGGTGTGAGGAAAAATCGTCACACATTTGGTGACCAGAAGTGTCAGAAGCGAAGTGTCCTGTGTGAGCATGGTAGTAAGTAAAAGTATAGGAGATACACAGGAAAGAAAGACACAGGTGGGGAGAACTGGGTTTTATCCTACATGGGAGGAAAACTGGGTAGGATTTCTGCTATTTGAATTTGGGCAGACATTTCTCCAGAGAAAGCATATAAATGGCCAATGGGTATATGAAGAACTGTTCAACATCAGTAATTACCAGGAAAATGTGTATCAAAACTACAGTGAGATATTACCTTGCATCTGGATGGCTATTGTTTAAAAAAAATAGAAAATAACAAGGGTTGTCCAGGTTGTGGAACCATTTTACACTGTTAGTGGGAATGGAAAATGGTGTAGTAGCCAAAGAAAAGGGTACAGAGATTCCTCAAAAAATTAAAAATAGAGCTACCATGGGATCCAGCAGTCCCACTTCTAGTTCTATATCCAGAAATCAGGATCTGGAAGAGAGGTCTACATGCTTGTGTTCATTGCAGCACTATTTGTACTAGGCAAGTTAAGGAAACAACCCAAATGTCCATTGACAGAATGGATGAAGAAAACACAGTATATACACATACACAATGGAATATTATGCAGCCTTAAAAAGGAAGGAAATCCTGCCACTTGTGGTAACATGGATGGACACTGACGATGCTAATGCTAAGCAAAATAAGCCAATCATGAAAGACAAAATACTGCATGATTCCATTATGTGTGATAACTAAAATAATCAAACACATAGAAGTAGAAAAACAATAGTGGTTGTCATGTGTTGTAAGCTGAAGGTAACAGAGTTATTTAATAAGAATAAAGAACATAGTTGTTCCAAGTTTAAGTTTCATTTTTGTCCAGTCTTTTCCTAAAGACAAACTCATTTTGTCCAACCTCCATATTTAAAGAACTATAAAGTATTTTTTTCCCAGTCAGCGAGGACATACCTAGAACTCTAGGATTTTGTGTCTCTGCTCCACCTAAATGAATATTTTCAGTACCACTTAATTACTACACCTATCTATTCCTGCCTGGAAAATACCTTGTAACAAAAAGAACACCCTGACTGTCTATCCTTTATTTCTATTTCCCTATAAGAGAAGTTCTTTGTCATATTTAGGACCTTACCTACTTCAGAAAATCCTGGTCTTCAATAAAAAGTAAAGGAAAAAATTTTTGTAAGTTCTGATACCCCTTTATTAATTCCTTTCACAAAGTAAAATGATTAATACAATAATTGAGTTCTGTTTTGCATTTAGAATGACCCAGTTAATTCAATGTAAGAGACAATTTAGACAAAAGAAGACAAATGTACTTTCACATGGTGAACCACATACATATTAATAATGACAATGACAATAGTTACAGTTGCTGGGTTGGGCATTTGTTGTGCAACAAGCAATGTTCTGGGCACTTGGCACATGTCAACTGAGTGGATCCCTGGAGCAGTCGTGAGGTGGGTATTAATCATGTCCTCATTTTGTAGTAGGGAAACTGAGAAACAAATTTTGGTCACTTACCCAGATTTGTCCTACTGCTGAATAATACATACAATATGGAAGAGCTGACATTAGTGGAGTTTTATGGTGTCATGTCTTATGTTTAAGTCTTTAAGCCATTTTGAGTTTATTTTTGTGTATGATGTGAGGGTGTGTTCTAACTTCATTGATTTGCATGTGGCTGTCCAGCTTTCCCAACACCGCTTGCTGAAAAGACCATCTTTTCTTAATTGTATATTCTTGCCTCCTTTGTCAAAGATTAATTGACCATAGGTGTGTGGGTTTACTTCTGGGCTCCCTATTCTGTTCCATTGATGCTTATGTCTGTTTTCTGTGCCAGTACAAGCTGTTTTGATTACTGTAGCTTTGTAAGGAGGTAATAAAAATACTGAAGGAATAAATAAAGGTTATTGATAGAAATGCAAATTACTGTAAAAAGGAAATAGAAACTATAAAGAGGAGCCAATTAAAATTAGAAAATTCATTTCTGAGACAAAAGCTGAGTGAAAGACAATAAATAGGAAAATGCATAATGCAGAAGAACAAATAAATGATCTGGAGGATATAATAATGGAATTACCTGGTCAGAACAGCAGACAGAATGACAAATGAAAAAAATTGAAAGCAGCATACAATAGCAATGGGATAATATAAAGCATTCCAATCTATGCATAACAGGGATCCCATAAGAAGAAGAAAGAGAAAAGGAGACTGAAAATATATTTGAAGAAACTATGGCTGAAAACTTCCCAAACCTAAAGAAAGAAACAGATATCCAGGAACAGGAAGAACAAAGGGCCCCAATCAAAATGAATCCAAACAGACACCAAGACACATTATAATTAAAATTGCAAATGTTAAAGATAGACAAGATTCATCCTTAAATTTAATTTTGTTCTTCAGTCTCCTTTGATCTGGAACTGTTCCTTACTTAGTCTTTCATAAGGTTCATTATGAAACACAGGCCATTTATTGTAAAGTATTTTGTTCACTTTGTGTTTTTCTGATGTTTATAGCTAGATTTATGAATTTTTGAGAAGTGGTAGCACAAAAATGATGTTGTATACATAGTGCATCAAATCAGAATGGAAGTCACATCTGTTTTCTACGTTACTGTCCCTCTTCATTTCTTGGTTATGGTGGCATCTGCCACATTTCTTCACTGTAAAGTCACTATTTTTACTTTGTAACTAAGAAGTACCATATGAAGGAGATACTTTGAACCTATGTAAATATCTTGTCTCTCATCGAACTTAACATCCTCCAGTTTTGGCTTCCACTGAAGTTTCTTGCCCAAAATGATTATCATCATGGTGGTTGCCAAATGTCAATCTTGCATTTCCATTTTTCCTTCAATGTATACCAAGTGTATGATATTAGTGTAAAAGTGTAAAGGATGACATTATTCATTCATTTATGCATTTGTTTCAGCAAGTTTTAATTCTTTATTGTCATTATTGTGTTCCTCAAAATTATCCTAAATTTGGCCAGTGGGATCTCTTTCAAAATGACTCTATAACCTTTTCACCTTGTTTCCATCATTCTTTGAGCACATTTTTACTTTCTGAAATGCAAAGTGTCCAGGTTCATCTTGTACTTTCTCATTTCATTGCCCTAGATTTACCCAGTTCTCCAGGGGGCCCTGGTTCCTTTTAGAGGGAAACATATTTAGAAACCAAGATCTAGTGGGCAAGTCATTGCTTTTAGCTCCTGTCAGCATACATAGCTAGAAAATACTTGTACATATATTTATTTGTTTACATACATATACACACACCACTATTTATTTTATTTCACCTATTTGTCTATCCATCTACCTATCAACCAATCATCTATCTTTAAAACTATTATCTCATACTCAAACCTCTAATTCTAATAAAACTCCATATATCATTCCAGCAGTTTTTCAGACTTGAAATTTGATTTTATTATACTTGCAGTCTAATACATTAACCTGTTAGTATTTCTTAGATGCTGACAGAAGACACAAGACTCCTGAGTCAGAGACAAAGGACATTTTATTCACAGCACAGCAAGCAGCATGATATACATTGGTTCCCCCTGCACGCAAGTCCCACAGGGCTAATGCAAGGGGCCCAGATGGATATTGGATTTGCTTTAGATAGTGCATTAGCATTGCAGCTGAAGAACAGTGTTTGGAGAACTCACTGTTTTATAGCAAAGTAGGCAAACCTGTTTTTCATCTTAGAGGGAGTCATGGCTTCATCCTGCAAGGTTGCTTGCAAATCCAACCCTTAGAAATGGTTTAGGTAAAGAGTGATCAGGGCCTTGCCTTCTGGGCATACCCACTGAGAACACGCAGGAATGCTTAGGGTCCCTGGTAGATTGCTTCTCCCAACTCTTGCCTCTTTCCATGTTTGCAATGCCCTTTTCCTGACTTCTACTATGCTTTATTCATTTACATATTTACCCAATCCTAGAATAAGTATTATGTAATTTCAGAATTACTTATACCAGTGGAAAACAAACTTATCAAGTATTAACTTGTTTACAGTTCTTTTTGCCTTTAGCCTGAAAGTATATACACTCAAAATACTGTACTTGATAATTCACTGCCTTAGTTCTTTATTTCCTGCTTTAGTTATTAACTTTTTAAATTATTTAATTTTACTTCACTTTAACTATTCAATTATTAATTTAAAAACTAAATTGTTTTAAAATTATTAATTTAATTTAATTATTAATTCAAAAACTAATTTGCTACTTTAGTTATTAATTTTTTATGCTCATATTCCATGTTTCCTCTTTAGTCTTATTTATTTTGTTAATTTGCTTTTTGAATACCCCAAAAATAACATGTTTCCCAGACCCAAACTTTACCAAAAGTTGTACCAAGCAAAGTGTCACCCTGGTTACTATCCCCCTTTCTTTTTTCCCTATGCTTTCCATCTCATTTCAAACCAGTTTGTTAAAGAAAAATTCTCAGTATCATTTCTTCTTCCACTCTAGTTCACCAGCTCTTCATTGCCATCACCCCAAATCACAGAATTCCTGAGTCAGAAATGACTTCTAATCATTTCTAATAACTTCTAAAATTAAAAAAAAATTTTTTTTAATATAATGACTGTCTCTTCTTGAAGGACTTGATTTCTCCTCTAATACTGAGGGACTTCAGTCTATTTAAGAGAGCATGTTAACTCCAAAGCTAAGCTGAAGGTATTTCTAGAAGCCTGAGAGGAAGTGAGCTCTTATTAAATAGAAACCACTGCCAAACGTGTCTTCTTCGGACATCTCTGCAGCAGAGATTTTGATAGGATGCTATTAGCTGCTTGGGCAGGTGAGTAGCATGTTTGATACCTGTTAGTGTCTTTCCATAATTTGGTTTCTGATATGGAAAGTTGTTTCAGGGTCACAGCAGACTTAATTGAAGATAATAAGGGATGTTCATAATTAAATGAAAGGCTACTGACTTCACTGGGTGCAACCTTTGCTAATCAGCAGTTTCCTGTGTACAGATGACTTGGAAATTGGAAATTATTCAGGAAATTGCTAAAAAATGATAGAATGGCTTCATATTTTAATGTCAAGTAAACAATTCTGCTGGAGACATACAGAACCCAGAGGTCGATTCTGAATTGCACAATTGAGTTACGTGCTTTAGTGCCTAAAATCTATTCTACTAGAGGAGGTTGAGAGTTTACTCATGAAGTACCTAGGAACCTAGGAAGACAGATTAAAAATTCATTTGAAAGAAAAAAAAAAACCTGGTTGCAAAAATGATTTGATCTGCAAAAGAGAGTAGACATTGTAACAGAAAATAAGGTCTTCAAATCGTAGATTGAGGATCTTTTCAGAGGCAAAATCGTCAGTAAGTATTGAGTGAAGACAAAGTCATCAGAAACTCTGGGGAAGTCTGAGTCAGCATTTCCAAATTAAGCATTATAAACTTCAGGTAAATTCTGGACCACAGCAACTGAAGTTAAAGTTGGATGTTTCCAACTTTTTTTGTACTGCTCAGTTTTAAAGTGGAGATTTCGTCTATGTTTAGACAGGTCTCACTTACTCATTTTAATACAGATGCACTTATTGAAAGAGAAATAGCTTGTATGAACTGTGACATACAAACACGAAGAATCTGAGGCAAGCAGAACTAGAGCTCCCGATTCAAGAACTAAGATGATTCTATGGTATAAACTGTTAAAGAAATGTTTCCGAAAGGACATCCTTACTCTCTTTCCACTGCCTATGTTTAACCCCCACATAAAATAGTGGACATTTGGTTAGAATTACACCTGGTGTTAGGAGATGGTAAGAGATACAAACCTGAGTCTGACTCAGGATTTACGTTCAGTGTCTGTTACATCTTCTTTTTGTGGGAGTGAAGTGTCAAACTCCTAAAGAGGAACAAAGAAACTGTTTTGTTACCTCAAACTGTGTCGGAATACAGAAGCTTTAATAGTATGAGACTCGACAAGATAAAGTTCCTACATTCAAACGTGACCCATCTCCGTCATCCCTAAATCTTCAGTGAAGACTGTTAATTTCACAAAAGGCTTAGTGTGTATTGATTACTTATGAAAAAATGTAAAAAGACTAAGATCTATGTCATGGGCTGATATGAATAAAACAAACCAAGATACATGAATCAAGGAGTCTGGTGTAGAAGAGAGAGCAAACACTTAGATATTGTGGACAATAAGGGAAAGGCTTTGAACTTCTAAAGGAGAGCTGATGCTATCCGACTTTGAGAGGGACAAGAGGGCTCCAGCTGATGTCCGGGTCACAGAAGCATTTGGAGATAGGTACATATGTACCTAACTTCACGCTTTTAAGGAATTAAAATCTCCTCTAGTTATTTGTAAGAGTTATGGAAGAAACAAAGAGCTGCAAATTCATAACTGAATCATTTTTACCCTGTTTTAATTTCTGGAAGCGCCATGTGTAATCACAGGTCTCCCTTCCCCCGTTTCACAGATTGATATACTTAAAAGCAACATTTTGCCTTCAATGTGACTATACATCTGTAATAAGTAAGTGCAATCTTTGCTATTGAAATAAAATTAGTGTAGATAAGATAGAACCTAAAAATAAATACAAAGTAAACATATAGCCATGGAAATGTGCAACTCTATTTTTGGTTTAGTTTAGTTTGATGTTGGTTTTACTTCAAAGAATCACCTACAGGAGCATTTTTATCATGTGATTCCAATGTCAATTTAAGATGGCAATAGGGAAAGCTACAATGTTTAGCAAGTGAAAGAACTTCTGAGTGTAGAGAAATAAAAGAAAACTACAAATAAGTCCTTTTTTATATACAGAAGATGTTTTTTCCTTCCAATTTTTTTTTAACCAGAAGGCAGAATACATGACGGAAACTGGCCAGCCTACCCTTAGTTCTTCCTGCAAAAATCTTCACCCTCCTCAGATTTTGTGGTTTTGGAGGACAACTCCATGTCGAAGGTCTTGGGTTCAGCAGAATTTTTTATGTCAATTGTGAAGTTTTTCTCTCTAACTCACTATCATATTTTTGCTTTAAGCACTTCTTTACCTCCAGATTATTCTCTGTAAAAAGTAAAGGCAAATAGTGCCATGGTATAAATCCATCAGTGTTCTATCTTTAGAAAGAAATTAACAGCAGAATGAAATTTGGGAAATTCATAAATATGTGGAAGTAAAACAACAGGCTCCCGAGTAACAAGGGGTCAAAAAGAAATCAAAAGGAAATGAGTAAGTACTCTGAGTTGAATGCAAACAAAAAGACAACATAACAAAACTTATGGGATATAGCAAAGTCAGCACTGGAGGAAAATTAATAGAAGTAAATGCCTTTGTCAAAAAGAAGGATGATCTCAAGTCAGAAACCTAACCTTGCAACTTAAGACACTAAAAAAAGAGCAAACTAAACCCAAAGCAAGTAGAGGAAGGAAATAACCAAGATTACAGCAGAAATACACGAAGTAACCACCAATTTTTGTCCACAAAGCCTCTTTACTGTTACTTGAACACTCCTGCCATGCTCCTGCCTCAGGACATCTATACTTTCTGCTTCATTTGCCTAGAACATTCTTCCTACAAAGATCTACATGACATGCTTCCTCAGCTCCTTCAGGTTTTTACTCAAACGCCCCCATCTAAGTGAGACTTCCCTGAGTTCCCTATTTAACATTGCAATTCATTTCCCTGGCATTTCTTTCTCGCTCCCTCCCTCCCTCCCTCCCTCCCTTCCTTCCTTCCTTTCTGTCTGTCTGTCTTTTCTTCATATTGTTCTCTCCACTCAACATACCAGATAGTTCCTTGTTTATTCTATTTCTTCCTATCCTTCAAATAGAACATAAAGTTTATAAAAGCTAGGTGCCATATTTACAGCACCCAAAACAATGCATTGTAGATATTCAATGAATTATTGATGAATGAATAAAGGAACATATACCCACAACTGAGCTACATCATAGGTATATCACAAATGGACTAGAGCTACACATGTATACATGCATGCATTTCTCCCACATAATGTTAAGTTGCCAAAAATACACAGATTATGAAACCATCTATGTACAACTTAAAGACATAAAAATAATACTATATATTGCTTGCTGATACCTATTGAAATATTAAATGCAAAGGAATAAAAAACAACAAATTCAAAACAGTGGTTATCTTTCACGACAGAGTGATCTACTGATGGAAAATGTATATAGCAGACTTTCAGAGTGTTCATAATACATTTCTTAAGTTTGTTGGGAGAATCATGGGTATGTATTTCATTGTTCTTTGTGCCTCTTTTTTTGCATGCATTAGATGTTGAGGAACTTTTTGTTTTTTAACTTGGCCTTCAGGCTATATCTCCTTAGTGCATTTAAACATTGATTTTTAGGTAAATGTGCTTTCTAATGATAAAGTTTCTATGTGGTTTGATCTTTCATTTAAAAAAAATCTCATCTTACATTGGTCATTTATTAATAGATACCTTTTATTATAGTGTTGGGTACACTGAAAGGAATTCCCTATTTGGTAAAGATAGAATTATAACTATGTAATTAGTCAAAAATTATTTTAAAGTTTCATGAAGATTTTAAATTCACATATTGGGCACCCAAATATCTTTCTTTATAATAGTTTCCCCTTGATGACAGCCATCAGAAAGAGCTAAATTTCCTTCAACTCTCCTAACAGAATTGAGCGCAAAGACATCCATTAGTGAGACAGATTAAAGTCCGTGGAGTAGAGCTGCACTTCAGCTAAATGCGAAGGCAGGCAGAGTTTCTCCTCAGCATCCCATCTCTTTCTACTCTGCACACTTTCTTCCCATCTGGAAAATTCTCCTCCAAACTCTCAGCTTACTCTCAACCTCAGGATCTGTAAGAATCCCCTTTAATCTTTCAAAATTCTATAGAGAAGAGTAGGACTCCTCCATTGGAAAGCAGAAAAGAGGAATCAAAATGTGAAAATGCACCTGACATAGAGCCCCGTCCTTTATCATATTTCAGCAACATCTTCTCTCATCACTACTTTCTCCTCCCTTAGTTAATTCTGCTGTTCCAGAATGGGCCGTACCATTAGGGCTTCACTTTCATTCCAATTGTTTGAAATCATCATCCTTATTCTTCAGTTCTATCTCTTTCAGAGATGATGCGAATGGACATGAAAAGAAAATCATCAGAATTATTTCTGATCTGAGCAACCAAAGTTAAGGCAGAGAATTCTCACCAAGGCAGTCCTGGGATTCAGAGAAGTGTAAGAGAAAGTCAAGATTGGGTGGAAACTCAGTAGGACTGAATCCTGGGCCACAGAACCAAAGGCAATCTCTCTGTTGGAAAAAGAGCAAAATCGAATCAGGAATAGACAGGGAAGACCCAGATAATAACCCAGAACAGCTCTACAATATCTACAGTTTACCCAGATAATGACCCAGAGTCTTTCTATAATATCTAAAGTTTACTTTTATTGAATGGCAAGTGGCTGATATGTGCATGGTCCTTATTTAAGGTCCAGGAACGCAGCAGACAGAGAAACCTATTTCATTCATATTTTAGAGTGAATTATAGTCAAGATATTGCCTACCCAGGAACAATTACACCCAAAACAAGTATTGTCCATTATCATTTACGAAGTATTTTTATACATTTTATATCACAATTGATTCTTATGATAACTCTGTAAATTGCTATTCTTTATTATCATCACCATCATCATCAACAGTGACAAAACAACTCATTGAGGCTCAGAAAACTGCTTAGTACTACAGACTAGTATATGTTAGAACAGTACCCAAATCTTCTGACTCTAAGCTCTTTCCACATATGGAATCAGCCTGCAAAGCTTTGACTCTTACTTACTAAGGGCATTTCAGGCATCACTTTAAAGGCTGAGGAGCTGGTGAGGGGAGAGGGGGTGTCATTTTGTAACTATAGAGGGCCTTCCTTGGTGCTCTGAAATCAGAACAATTGACTGAAAGTGTATTCATTTGTTCATTCCTTTATTCATAACTGGAATCCCAAGTCATCTCTAAGTAAATTTGTTTTGGAGTCCAGACATTCTAAGAACCAAGTAGAAGAAAGGAGCCAAGGCGATGACTAAGAAAGAGCAGTGGGGAAAAAAAGGAAAGAAAAAAAAGGCAAACCTAAAGAGTGGCATCTCGAAAGCTGAGAGAGACAGTTTCAAATGACAGAAGTGGAGAATGGTGTCAATGATGCTGAAAATCAAATAAAATTACAACAAAACAGTGTTTACTGGATTTGACAAACAGGGAAGTAATTCTTGACCTTAGAGAAAAGCTTATCTAAATGTTTTCAGAGAGAAGTCAAATGGCAGTGGGTTAAGAAATATACGGGTTATATTAGAGAGGGCACTAAAACGTAGGCTACCGTTTCTAGTGATTTCACTATTACCAGGAGAGGCTTATAGTGGCAGGCGTAGTGCTCCACCTTATCCAGACGCACAATCAGGTTAGCTTTGGCCATCTCTTCACGTCTGGGTATGAAAAAAAGCTGCTAGATTTTTTTTATACATGGAAAAAAGTTTCTCCATGTAAAACTTGCTTTTACTTAAATTTCAAATTTCTTTATTGGAAACATTTTAGGTAGCTAAGAATTATTTCATTATAATTCTATTAAATTATTATTTTCTATACCTTTTTGTTATAAAGGATTGTATGATTTAAGAGTACATTTTTTTAGCTATAACTTTAATAAAACAGGATCATTGTCTTCCTTGGCCTCCTTCTCAAAAGTCAGTAGATTTCAAATGTCCCTAAACTGAAAACAGGCTGCTTTTTCCTGTGAACCTTTCATTTTCTGTATCATCAAGAATCAGACTGCAGGAGCAGAGCACGATGTGAGAACATATAGCATTTCATGAGATGAATTCCACAGCAGCATAAAATAAAATCATCAGCGAGTAATGAAATAGACAGAGAGAAATATGGACTTGTAGTTACTGTTCACAGACTCAGAAATCTAATCATCACAATTTAAGTGAGACAAATACAACTTAATGAGTCGTTTGGCATCCCCTCGAGGTTTCAGTACGTAAATATTTAAAAGCAGGTAACTTCAGCATCTCCACACAAGGTTTTTTCCAGCCTGAAGTGTTGGGAGCATCTAATGCCCATGCTTTTCTTGCCCAAAGTGTTGGAAGATTATGACATGTCTCTAACACAATTTCATTCCCTGTGCAGCCTCCATCGTGGTTCACTGACCTGTTGAGGAGCTTATCGCATCTTTCAAAGGTAAACTCTTAAAAGACACAGATGGTTCCTTTACAAAATCCAGCATATGCAAATCTCAGGAAGGTACACAGAATACCTATTAACATAAAATTAAAATTATTAAAAAGTTCCTAATAAGCTAGTGCTTATTTTCTATGTGGACTACTTTACCCAAAACTTGTGATTTTTTTGAGATTATATTATAGCCAGAATATTTTATTTTACTCATAGTGTACAACTAAATCTACATACAACTAAATCTAATTATGAGAAAATAATCTAAATTATTTCCTTATATTATGCAACTAAATTATTAGCTGTTTGTTTTGAAAATTATTCTAATTTCTTTCACTTGCAGATTTAAATCTTTTGGTGGAAGACACAAGGTTATGTTGGAAGAGGGAACTTCTACTGAGATGCTACTAACAACAGGGTTTAGTGACCAGTGGGAAGTGGGAAGAAGGTTTGATTCTGCCAGGAACCAGGAGAGAAGGAAAGAACACGGGAATTGATGAAATAAAACACTTGAACAGGATCAAAAGCTTAGGGGAAGGGACTAGCCTTTGCAAAGGGGGATGCTTGCTTCTCAGGGACAAGAAGGAAGAGGACAAGATGGGTTCACATACACTCAATTTTGAGAAGGAGTTGAGGCAGTTTAGTGTAAATAACTTTGAACTTCATAAAATCTCACTAAGTCACTGGCAAGGAGTAAAGGGATTGTGGTAGATTGAGGGACTTGGAAAGAAGGAAAGTTTAGAAGAGCTATGTAGGTAACTCAGCAGACAGACTCCCGGAAAAAATTTTTCAGCAATAGTAAAAGTCCAGCTAAGTTTGCAAAGCATGGCTCAAATCATTCAGTATAGTGTTGTGACTCGAACCATTAGCTCTTATAAATGTACCCAAAAGGAGAAACTGAGGCTCTAACCCAAGATTAGGGGACACCATGTTGCTTGTAATAAAATGGACATGGGCATAAACTTTCAGTGGCACTTAACTTATGTGAACGGCCCACT
The DNA here is from genome assembly GCF_036321535.1 of Camelus dromedarius. Taxonomy (NCBI): domain Eukaryota; kingdom Metazoa; phylum Chordata; class Mammalia; order Artiodactyla; family Camelidae; genus Camelus; species Camelus dromedarius. Next base: position 12,362,008 of record NC_087441.1, on the reverse strand, counting down.
GCAGGTACTTGGGCATGTATGTGAAATGAATGAATGAACAAATGAGTGAATACGTGTATGTATTTATATGTTGTGCTCTCTCTCAGAGTTCCTGATCAAGATGACCACAATAGCCTACTGCTTTAGTGGCTACACAGAAAGTTGTGCCAACATTTTGCGGAACTGGCAACTTCTGAAAAGAAACCGTCTCTCCCCCTTAACGGGAAAATTCTAGAAACAAGTATGTGTGATAGTGATGTTTGGAAATTACTAAAAAGGTTGTTGCAGTTAGAACTTCTCTCCTGGATTCAATTTTCTATTGTAGAGCTAACAATAGTGATCACCTGTACCATTTCCAGGCACTGTTCTAAGCATTTGCATATCATATTTCATTTAATGCTTACAATAACCCTAAAAGGTAGGTGCTGTATTTTATAGGTGAGAAATCTAGAGGCGAGAAATTTTACAGGGGAGAAGACTGAAGAAGAGTAATTAGGAAGCTCAAATTCACATGTCGAGAAAATGAAGGAGCTAGGTTTCAAACCCAGATTGTCTGACTTTGAAGCCTTCACACCTAGGAACTGTGCTAAATATATATATTTACATACTTAAAATAATTAATTTGGAATTCTGAAATGTAAAAAGTCCTTGGAGGACAAAACTAGAGATGATCACCAGAAAGAACTTTGAAAAAAGTCATAAATGATGCCAAATTCAGAAAGTCTAACTTTTCAACAGGGTAAAAGAAAAAAGAAATTGTAATGGAAATGAGGCAACTTAAGCGATGATGCCTTATGAGGAATCTTCCCCTTGCTTTTTCAAGTCTGGACCACACAGAGCTCAGGCATGTGAGAGGATGTGCCACTGTCTCCTCTAGTCCGTGGCATAAATTTCACACAAGATTCACATCAGCGTTTTCCCCTCTAAGCAGTCATTTGAGTTTTATGACGAAATGGAAGCATTATCTTCTTTTATTGGAACATAAATCCAGTATAGTTTTTAAGCTAAAATTTGGGATTAAAATTTTTTTTTCATCCTTTCCATAATCTTATGCTGGGTTCTCAGCCTTCCAAGGATGAGCATTTACTTTCTTCTACCATTAAAAGTGTACTATTGAAAAAATTGAAAAGCTCTCTTCGAGGGCAGTAAGTATGTGTAGCAAATTTATCTGGAAATTAAAAGGTAAAAGAATGCTCTTTAGGAAGAAAATTGGGGGAGCCACACAGAATTTCAAAACATACGGAGGCTGCAGTTTCTTGATCTCTGCTTCCTGGTGGTTAGAATAATCTGGGAATTGGAAGGACTTCAGTGTGCATATAGGGAAGGGACTGTCCAGTCCAGATCATTGTAGTAATTAATATGCCATCAGTACTGTGTCCTGAGAATACAAATGCAGAAAGAGAAGCTGAGACGTAATTGCTGGCAAATATGTTGTGTGTATTGAAAACCAGAAAATTTGCAGCTGCCACCCAGACTTCTCCATTGTGCAAATTGACAATGAGCCACAAAAGGGACATGAGGTAAATGTAGGGTGTACGCCACTAGCCATTTTGGTGAAATATCAGGGGGACAATTTAATATGTAATATCAGCTGGTCAAAGAGACCAGCTGCCTCTTTAGAAGGATGACTCAAGCTAAAAATTCTAGCTCCTATTTTATAATGAAAGATCGCCAATATATAAACCTTCATTTGTGTGGAGAAAAAAGTGCTGGGTTTGAAAGTTGCATTGCGAACTTCCAAAGACAGGAAGGAACAAAGTCAAAGCTTATCTGGAAATCCAGTCTACTGAACGTTTCTTAGGTGAGCTATCTTTATTCCTAAATTTTTTTATATTGCATGGAACTTCAGAAAGAGAAATCTAAATTTTTCTAATGTAGACCACTAACCACCCCTCCTGTTCCAGCTGCATATGAATCTCACCTTCAGAGTTACCAGGTGTATTCAATTCCTGAGCTTTCCGAGGCGTTGCAGTGTAAATCAACTTCCTTCTGGGTAACACGTGCTACCAGCTGAGCTTTGAGCTTCCTGCAGCCTGGGAAGTTGATAACCACGTGCCTGTCCACTGTTCCACTTCCAGAATTGTGTTGCTATCATCTCCTCTTCTACACTCTCTGTTCTCGTGGTAAAATCTCGTATAAATACGTGTGTCCGTTCAATCCATCAATGTTATCCAGTTCTGCTAACTTTTAATGGAAAATATTTGAACAAAGGAATTGATTTTTAATGTTGAAATTATGAGCATCTTGGCAATGATAATGGGGGAATTTGGGGACTAAGGATCTTCTTGGAGTTCATCAAACTCTGCTGTATCAATGCGGAAATAAAAGCACCCTGTTATTGATGAACTTCAGATTCCTGTGAGATTTGAGGTTTATAAATTGCCTCTACTTCCATGTTAAGATCTTTCAATGCCTTTGAAAATTCAGTTGTCTCTGAATGTTGCCTCTGTGACTCTTTCTTATTGAGGTTTGTTATAGCACTTTGATTTAATTTTTATTTTTTTAAATTGAAGTATAGTCAATTTAAAATGTCTTAATTTCTGGGGCACAGCATAGTGATTCATTTATACACACTATATATATATATATATATATATATATATATATATATATATATATATATATATATTTTCATAGCTTTCCTTATAGGACATTACAAGGTATTAAATACAGTTCCCTGTGCTATACAGTAGGACCTTGTTGTTTATCTCTTTCATATATAGTAGTTAGTATCTGCAAATTTCAAACTCTCAATTTATCCCTCCTCACCCCTTCTCCCCACCAGTAACCATAAGTTTGTTTGCTATATCTGTGAATCTGTCTCTGTGTTGTAAATAAGTTCATTTCTGTCTTTTTTTTAAATTTTAGATTCTACATATAAGTGATATCATATGGTATTTTTCTTTCTCTTTCTGGCTTACTTCACTTAGTATGATGATCTCCAGGTCCATCCATGTTGCTGCAATTACTATAGTTCTTTTTAATTCATACCTTTGCTACTGGATATTTAAATGTAGTTAGAAGCAGTGATCTCTTAAAGGGAAATACATCTTTTCCCAACTCCTTTCTGTATCTTGGTTTACTGACCTTTGTTTCATTAGTCTTAAGTCAAACTATTAACACATCTAATCCTTACCACACATCATCTTGCACAAACTCTAACCTTCCACTGGGATCTTCTTAGTTCTAGAGGATTACTACCCTCCCTTAACCTATGATATGTCTAACTGATGGAAGTCTAAATAAATGATTTGAACATCTAAGATGACCTTCCCCCTTTTTGATGTTCTCTTGCCATCAGACCCTCTGTGCCCTGCCTAGGTCATAACTATCCCAAACTGCTACTCCTTCTGCAAAACAGACCCTTTCTGTGTCTGAAAGCCCTTAAAAGATAGGTGTCAATAATCATTGAAGCCAAGTTGAATATGTATCCATTTGTTGATATTCCCTGGGAATATGTGACTTCTTAAAAGCAATGAAAATCTGAGAATAATAACATGAATGTTAACTTCATGATCAGAGGTTGTCCAAGAGGCAAGAACAGCCCAGTAGGCTGCACAGGTAGTCACGCATGGCTTCTTTTCTCCCATTTTCTCTTCTGTCTTCAATACCTAGTTACTGGCAGTTGTTTTTTCCTTCCCCTTATATAGATTCCCAGCGTCATCCTCTGTTTTGTTACTAACCACAGCATGTCCACTCACGTGTGCCAACTACCAGGGCAAAACACAAATCTGAAACCTTTTCCTTTTAATACCCTGTGATGGCATATACTGTATTCTGCCGGTACTTAGATCTGTCTCTACACCTGCTTGGGGTATGCTGTAGAGGATGTTAATGGCATGCTAGAGAATTTGGATTTATTTCTATATTCTGTGACCTGTGTGATGCAGTAATTAAAGTAAAATATAGTCCTACCCAAACAATACGGTTGTGTTAACAGAAAGACCCTTTACATTGTTTCAGATTTTTAATTTAAATGCAAGTTAATCACAATTAAATGCAACTTAAAACTTAGTTTCTCCATCACACTGGTCACGTTTTCAAGGGTTCAATAGCCTCAGGGGGCAAGTGGCTCTCTATCTGAGCAGTGCAGGTCTAGACTGTCATTTCCCAAGATCGTGGGTCAATTTAATATTTCCATCATCTGCAGAACCCAGTATATAAACAATTATGGATGAAATTTGATATCCTAATATATGATATTGCCATATGTGATTTCCTAATACGGTATATGATTAAGGATGAGGTAAATGCATGCTTACAAGTGCTAAAAGTCCAGAAAGAAATCTTCACAAAAGAATTGAGACTTTTACCTGTTATTAAATATTTAAAGGTAGAAATGAACAGAGAAAAGACATTCTAAGCAGCTAAGTAACAAGCCAAAACAAAGCATAGAGGGGAGATAGTGCAGTCAAAAACTAATGTAAGAAAAATCCAGAAAGTTAGGTTGAAGTCAGGAGCAGAAAGACTTCAGGGCCCAGAGTGGACTTTACCTAATAAGTAATGTGGAACCTCTGACAACTGTAAACAGTAAAGTTATTATGGAAGATGCATTTTAAGAAGATTCATCTTGGGGGAGGATATAGCTCAAGGGGTAGGGCACATGCCTAGTGTGTACAAGATCCTGGGTTCAATCCCTGGTACTGCTTCCAAAAATAAATAAATAAGTAAAAACTTGATTACCTCCCCTACCAAAAAAAAAAAAAAAGAAGATTCATCTGGCAACAGAGTGGACAGTGCATCAGGGAAAGAAGAATCAGAAGAATATCACTGTAATTAAAGTAAGGGTCATGAGCAAGAAACTGAATGATGGCAGCTGGTGAAATCTATATGGAGCAGAATTTGGCCAATAACTTATTCCTTTATTCTTCATACATACTTGAATAGACCATGCAATTTACAAAGGAGTTAGTAAATATATGAACTAAGCAAAAATGATTGAGATATGAGAACCAATGTCTAAATATATGCATCCTAGAAAAAGAAACATTATCATTAACTACTGAAGAAGAGTATGGAATTCTACCAACCATTCAGGAGGTGTACAACAATTTTTATTCTTAATAATACCACATGAGACTAAACAAATAAAACATGGTGATTAATTTTCCTAACCAATTTATCTGCTTTTAAAAATTTTAACTATACTTTCCTTTCTTCTATAACTATCTCTACATATTTAAAGATTTAAATGAAAAGATTACTTTCAACTAAAAATTGAATTGAGCATAAAATATTAAAAAAATATACAAATGTTATGTAATTTATTTTACATCTGGTGAAATAAAATATTATAGAGTATTATAAAAGGAGAAACATAAAACAGTATATACACAGTAAAAAAATAATCCATGTGTAACAAAATCTGTGTGTAGGAACTGACAGGTAGGAAGCCACACCAATCCTTTGTGTCTAAGTATGCTGGAACCAGAAGGATTTTTTTCATCCTTTTCTTTTTTTCCAAAATGTCTATGATGACAGTGGTTATATTTTGCAACCAAATGGAAATACATGCATTAAAAAGAAAGTTTGAAATAATTTTTCCAAGTTCACATTGCTCTTGATTTTTCTAGGATCAGTTTAAATCAACTTGTCTACTCAATGCCAATTTTCTGTCAGATTTAAGTGCTTAAAATGGAATTCAAAAATTTAAAGACAAGGTTTTAAAATATGAACTGAGGTTTTTAAAAGCATTTATTTATGTTTAGATAATTAATTGGCAAATGAGAAGAGCACAGAAGAGAATGCACTGAATTCCTTAGATGAAGCAATAACATACATAAAAATCGTCAAAAGAATAACATAGGAAAGGAAACTGGTTTCATTAAATCCATGCTTTATATGTCGAGTGAAAAAACACTTGTTTTGATGGCTGTGAATGTTGTATTTATATCTCAGTAGTCTGAACTACAAATATCCAATGTATTGTGTAGTTTTTAAGGACTCCATTGTATTCTTAAAGTACTTCCTTAATAAGAGGTAAATTGTATAATGGTAGAACACATCTGTGTTAGATACAAAAATTCAATGCAACAATTTAATAATCCTCATAAAATATTTATCTACTTGAGTGAATTAACTAAATACTCAATGGGAATTGCTTCAGTTCTCCATAGCCATTTACCCATGTGGTGTGCTGTCTGCACAAATGCTCCCAGGAGGTGCACTCTCCATGCACTGAAGGAAAACTCTGTTGTACTGATGGAAATTTACAGATGCAGACTCCATAAAAGGAATAAGCAAGGGAAAATAAAATACTGAAATGACTTGATTACATCCCTCTTTAGTCATAGTTATACATTTTCCTTGGGGAATAACTCTTGAAAGAATTTGAGGGCCAAACTGAAATTAGAAACTATATGACCAAAAAACACAGCAAGCAAAGTCAAAAGATGACAGACTTCAATAATTAATTAGTAATATATGTTATAATTAATGTCTATATCCCTAATACATAAATGACTCTTAAAATATGAGGAAAATCATAAAAACCAAGGAAATAATCAAAATCCTAGCTGGAATTTTTAATGGAAAATAGCAATATGACTATATATATGTATAAGTCCAGGAAATAGCCAAAACTATCTTGAAAGAAAGATAAAGTCAAAAGATTTGCACTATGATAAACATTTATAATAAATTAACACAATTAAAACAGGATAATATTCATACAAAGCTATAGACAAATGGAACAAAATAGTCTAGAGACACATATATGAGCATGATTTTTTGTCAAAAGTGTCATTGCAAAGCAATAGGTAAAGGATGATGTGTTCAATAAACAGTGTTTTAAACGTAAGTGGAGAAAAAAGAACCTGAACTCTAGATCATACTTCACATAAAAATCAATATGTAAAAGAAAAAATGATAAATGATAAAGCTTCTGGAAAATACTATAAAATAATACATATATGACCCTGGGGTTAGAAAACATTTCTTAAAACTCAAAAACTGAAAATAATAGATAGATAAATTGATTCATTAAGATTAAGTATTTCTGTTCACCAAGTGATAACATTAAGAAAGTGAAAAATTAATCTATAGGCTGGGAATAGATATCCGTAATTCATATATTAACAAAGAACTGATTTGTGCCTGTATATATATAAGGACTCTTGCAAATCAAAAAGAAAGCAACAGAAACTGCAATAGAAAAATAGAATAGCTGGATGGACACCCTCCTCTCCAATAAAGGAAAGAAATAAAAATATACTCACCTTCATTTGTCAGGAGGAAAATGAAAATTAAAATCACAATAAAATGGCATTACATTTTGACTAGAATGGCTAAAACTAAAATGGCTGATAATAACAACTGTAAAATGATAGAGCACTCATACATGGCTGTTGGGAATGTAAATTGATACAACCACTTTAAAAAGTGTTCACTCATAGCTACCAAATCTGAATACACACAGGACTATATATCCTATGACCCAGCAAGTCTACAATCTACTCCTAAATAAATAACCAATAGACATGCATATACACATGAAAAGATCTGGACAAGAATATTTGCACAGCCCCAAACTGAAAAAAGGACCAAATATCTATAAGCAGTAGAATGGATAAATTGAGGTATGTTCATTCAATAGAAAACTATACAGCAATGACATTGAAAAAGAACTGTTGGTATCTGAGACAACACAATGGATCTTACAAACCTAATATTATCAAAAGAAGGTGGATACAAAAACGATGAATACTGCATGGTTCCATTTATTAAACCAATAATAAACAAAAGTAATTTATAGTACCAGAGGTCATGAGCGTGGTTACTTCTGGGTTGGTAAGAAGCAGCTGTAACTGGTATAGGGCGGAGGTTCTCCTGAAATGCTGGAAATTTTTAATTACTAATCTACATATTGGTCATGTGAGCTTATTTACTTTATGATAAATCAATCTGTTATAACGTATACACTTTTCTTTAGGTTTTATGTTGAAAACAATTATTTTTAAAAACAAATAATTATCTGTTCATTGCTAACCATTCTCTTCAGTGCCCACATACACACTTCCTCTCTTTTTCCCATATATCTAATTCCAAAAATGACACAACTGATCTCTTTCAAATACCTACGTCCAACTGAAAATTCATCATCCTCTTCTCAAAGAGAGACACCAAAATTCACGTCCAGTTTCTGAATTCTCATCTGAGTTTGAGATCTCCGGAGGCTGTGAATCCCTCTTGGTGGATTTCAAATGTGGCTCCTCACGGTCCAGCAAATGATAAATGGTCCAGCTAAATGATGAATCCGATCATCTCAACATGTTCATAGCGTCACAGTAAAGGACAAACAGTATCATTATCACAAAAAGAGCTTCCATTTGTAAAAGGGAGAAGGGGAAGGGCCACAGAGAGGTGAGAGGTCTACAATGTGTATCCCAGTGGGATACACTGCTCTCTAAGAAAATGAAGTCCTCAGGGGACAGTCAGATTCTGAGGACCTTCCTGCCACACCTGAAGGAAACATGGCGGAAGACTCCCTTTCTGGGACCGCATTGCTTTGGCACCTCTCTTCCTGCTGTATATTTTGAAGGGATAATGATTGCCTTTGCTTAAGAGCATTCAAAGTTTTGTTTTTAGATGTTGGCGCTTCCTGGCAATAAACTCCCTTAAAATTTCAACTCAGTGCTAAACCTTTATTCATCCCACAAATATTTACTAAATGTGTACAGTTTTCCAGGCATTATTCCAGGTGCTTGGGATACATGAGGAGACAAAGCAAACACGAACCCCTAGCCTCAAGGAGACCGTATTCTAGTAGGAGCTGACTGACAGTCAACAAAGAATGCAATAATTACAAAAATATGTACTTAAGAAGGTAATTAGTGCTGGTTATAAAGTAGCTGAGCATGATCTACTAGGAAAAGGAAGGTCTGGACTGGAGGACAGAGAAATAGTGGAAGAAAGGATGGCACTTTTTAGTATGCATATGGTCAGGGGACGCCATTTTGCAAAGGTAAAATTCTAGCAAAGATTTGAGAAAGAGAGAAAGTCAGCCAAGAGAAGAGAATTCAAAGGGGTGGAAAACAAAAAGACAATTCAGGGGTAGCCCTCAGGGGTAGCATGCTGATAAGTCTAAGGAATATAGAAGGACACTGTGGCTGGAGGGCATGAGGGCAGGGGAAGCCGATGGTATCAGGAAGCACTGCAGAAATCCAGGCTACACGTGCTGGTGCCTGACCCTTTCCTGATCTCCTGGTCAGCTTAGTAATGATAGAGCTAGTAGGAAGTTTTGTTTCTGGATGTATATTTATCTCTCGTGATTCCATGGCTTCTGTTTGATTACTATTGATGGGATTACCTAGGAACCAAAGCTAGAAATCTTACTGAGTTATGATCCGCAAAGATCCATAAAATCATACCTTACCTTTTCTTTTTCTCCTCTTTGTAACTTGCTCTAGTCCCAGCTCTTAAAGCCTCAACTTCTATTCTTCTACCTTGTCCTCTGCCTCAGGGCAAGGTGAAACCCAAAGTTCAGAGACTGGAGGCTCAGCTAACCTGCTCCCTGATCTCAGCCTGACTCTCAGTGGTAGAACTAACACCTCTATGCAGGGGGTACACAGGTGGTGTTTGGGAGGGGCATTCAATCAGCTCATTTTCTAATGCAGAACAAGGATGTCCAACTTCTGAAGAAAGAGACTGTCCCTCTTCTAACCACATCTGGATTTAGCTAAATTTATCAGTTAAAGTTTCCTCTGCAACATTTTGACAATGTTTATCAAGTACAAATTTTTGTCAGTCAGAATTCTTTTTGTTGCAAATGACAAAGGTAAAAATCTCAAAATGGCTCAAACGTACTTGTTGGTTGACAGGACTGGAAAGTCCAGGGTAGGTCTGACTTGAATCCTGGAACTGAAATAGTACCATCAGCTCTGTCTTATCTCTGCTTCCCTCTAAATTGATGGCCTCATTCCATGCGGCCAGGCCAGGTAGCCATCAGCAGCTTAAGATTCCCAGTATCTCAGTTTAGCAATAACCACAGAAACAGCTTCTTATCCCAAGTGTAAATCTCAGTTCTGGTATCAATCAGGAGCCCAGTCGTCTTGACAGATCACCTTGCTCTATGTGTGTGTGTGTGTGTGTGTGTGTGTGTGTGTGTGTGTGTGTGTGTGTGTGTGTGTGTGTGTGTGTGTGTGTGTTTGTATGTGTGTCTACGCTGGTGGAAGGAGAGCATTTTTGGCCAGATATAAGCTACTTTATATCCATCTCTGTGATGATGGGAGGGCAGGGTGGCGATCCACTATGATTGACAGCACCACCAGGACCAGACAGAACTGGAAAGGGGTGGTTCCCCCGTAGAAGGGATGTTGAACAGTCAAAAAACTTACAAAATTAAGTTTCCTGGTGTGAGCAAAAAATATTGCAAACTGTATCAGTAAACAAAGAATGCTGAAGCCATCAAGTCAGTGAAGACAAGCCTGCAGCCCGGCCTCTGCAGCCACTCACAATGGTGCCCTCTGAGGGGACTCAGAATAATAAAGGACAAGACACTGGCCCTAGGTAGCTAGGTGCTTGTCAAAGGAATGAATTCAATGAGCTCAAATGTTTGCTTCCTCCCATTCATAGAAAAGCACTAAATTCTTTAACTTGAGATGCCTGGTTTTCTTTAGGTAATTAGTAACCTTTTATTGTTCCAACTACCTGGCCTTTGTTGTAAAGCTCCTATGTATCCTAGCTCCTCCCCTACCTCTTCAGAGCAGTCCCTCAGAGCCATCTGACAGGCTGTCATCCCAGCTCGAGTCCTCCCACCAAATAAAACAAAACTCTCAACTTCTAGGCTGAGCATTTATTTCAGTTGACACTGGTAATTGAGTTTTTAAGCACTACTCACACTGCATAGAGCTGAAAGTTTTATTTTTGTTTCTGTTTCTAATTCTGACTCTACGAACTATTCAAGTTATTCCTTCTATTCTGAATTTCAGAATTTACTATCTGTGGGGCCAACTGAAGTCCTTCAAAGTCCAATGACCCCCATTCCTGGGCTCTCGGGTGTCTGCCTGCAGTCCCTCAACAGATAAAGTACATCCTTAACTGGGCAGGTTTGCCCAAACAAACTAATAGCCCCAGGTAATGCCTAATGTCACAATAGCTCACACTGGCCTGTTTCAGCCCACCTTATCAGAGTCACAAACCCCATTGCCCTTTACGGACTCTAAACTTCTTAACTCACCTACAACCAATCAGAGACTTGTGCACAAGCCGATCAGGCACCTTGTGACCTGATCTTATAAAACATCCTAACAACCAGCCCTCGGGGCTCACACAGGCACCTCTCATCTGTGTGGACCACTGTTGTCTATGACAGTGTGAATTAATAAACTCCTTTACCATCCTTCTCCTTCGTCTTTGGTAATCTTTTACCAACCCACGTCCCTGGCCCACCACCACTTTCTCAGTGGTGGTGTTATGTCCCACAACACTTTCTCATTGTTTAGTATATGTCTTATGTTCCTCTTCCAACGCAGATTTACTTCTAAAAACATTGGGTCTTCTATTACAACTGGAAAGGATCCTTTTTTTCCTGCCATGTATTCGCCTACGTATAGTACAGTAATTAACAAAGCAAGTTTTGGTGTCAGAAAGACCTGGCCTTGAATGTTGGCTCTTACCATGTGCTAACTGGGTATCTTCTAGCAACTTACTTAGTTTTTCTTCTGTAGAATAGGAATAATAACAGGACCTTACTTTTAATCATGTTGTATTAAGTGAAATAATCATGTAAAGATTTTAGCATATTATTTCTCACATAAGAAAGATTCTAAAAGGCTTACTGTTAAGTATTACTATTGTTAATCATAAGAATTGCTCTTGAGAAGATGAAAATAATTGTAAAAAGACAGTAAATATTTAAAATATAGACTTCTCTATAATTCATAACTTCTGCTGAGTTGTCTCATTAAATTCCAGAAGAAATTTTAGTGACATTTATTTATAGTTTTAAATGGATGAGTGAGAAATCCTGGCCATTCAGGAGACAAATTGCTGAATAATATATCATACTGGTATAAAATGCCATAAAAATGTACTTCTTTGTGTTTTAATTATAACAGTATTCAATAAGTCTACCAAAACCTTATAAATATTATGTACCAGGCCACGAGCCTTATGTTACAAAAAGTCTGGATTAAAGACCCAACTTCTGTTCAGTGACGACAGCACTGTTGCCCATCCTGCTAACGATGAAATATTATGCAGTTAGCGTAAAGGACTATTTGAGTGGATGGCAGAGTGAGCTGCATAATGAGAAGCTAATTACAGGGAGAGATCCTGGCTGCAGATCTTTGTCGAATATTTCTTTTCTGACAAAATGCAGAACATTCGTGTGACATTTATGTGCATCAGCTAATTTCTAGGATGAAATGGTGCAGCAAAAGACTGTTGTCTCAAATCAAGAGGAAGTACTCCACGTGCCCATTATTTCACACTTAAATTTCACGTTCTTTCATAATCAGTCAACATGTAAACACTGATGTTGCCACCTGTGTGTACAAGTCGAGTGGAGAAAGATGGATGGGAAGTTCTTTTCCACCAGAAAGAATAAGTAATTTGTGGATTCTTGATGAACTGTTTTCTGACTCTTAAAGTTTGTAATAAACAGTTTCTTGCCCATGAGATGGAAAGGTAGAATCAGAAACTGAGTGAAATAGCTTGTATTTTCTTCCCTGTACTCAGTGACTCAGTCTCTGCTCAGTGTGTCTAAAATGTCTCAAAAGGACAACAGTGATATTTCCTTCCTTGTCCCACCTCTACCCTGTCCAACCTCCACCAAGTTAACAGAGACTCTAACTAGGAGTGTTGGTCTAGAATAAACAGACCTTGAGCACCAAAAAGGATGGGAGAGTCTTCTGAATATTATGTTACTTTTAATAAGTCTAGGTCCCAGTCAAGTAGGTTTAGAGACTGATTGGAATGTGTAGGATTACGGCTGATTACCTGCACATTCCAAACCAACAATCAAGGGCCAGGTCGAGCACACAGTTTGACAACAGATGGAAGACGTGAAGTTCAGGCTTCCCCAGAATAATTTATTTGAATGGTAATGAAAAATATAAATCTAAAATGTATTATAATAACTAATATAAATTTACTTTTCTGTAATCATTTGCAGTTTGCCAATTGCCTTCACATATATTATACTTTCCCCACTACCTTGTGAGCATCTCTGAGCGGAGATTTTAATTCATTCATGTTGTAACCTTCAGGCCTCCCAAGTTCCGTGGGTGCCCTCTAGCAAGTTCCTAGGGTACGGATTGTAGCCAGGAAGCCCCCTTCCTCATAAGTGTGGGTCCCAACTCTACGGAGCTCTACAATTAACTTCTAATTTGATAACCCATCCTTTCTCTTTCGTCCCATCCCTAGGGGTGAACCCACTTCCGGCAGTTACTCCCTCTGTGAATCCCTCATCCTACCTATCTGAATCTTCACTTCTCTAATAGCTGGTTGACAATTCTTCATTCCAAATCCTACTAATTTAATTGCTATGGTTTCTCTTTCTTGACTGAATCCTGGCTGATAGAGGAAAGAGGGTTCAAACAATGTTGGGAAGACTGGAGTAGTGTCTTGGCTGAGTTCATTACCTTGAAAGCTTACCTGTGTCCTTTACACCCAGATCTTGGCACACAAATGATTTTTTTAAATTGACTTTTCCATTGGGGTCTTGCTGCCAAGTTGCCTCCATTCTCATATCCCACTCCTCCTACTGGTGAATGTGTTAAGGCTTCTAATAATGATACCTAGGAATTTGCTTTTTTTTTCCCTTTTTTAAAATTTTATTTTATTGAGTTATAGTCAGTTTACAATGTTGTGTCAAATTCCAGTGTAGAGCTCAATTTTTCAGTTATACATGAACATACGCATATATTCATTGTCACATTCTTTTTCACTGTGAGCTACCACAAGATCTTGTATATATTTCCCTGTGCTCTACAGTATAATCTTGTTTATCTACTCTATATACACTTCTCAGTATCTACAAATTTTGAACTCCCAGTCTGTCCCTTCCCACCCCCCATCCGCCCCGGCAGCCACAAGTTTGTATTCTATGTCTATGAGTCTGTTTCTGTTTTGTATTTATGTTCATTTGTCTTTTTCTTTTCTTCTTTTTTATTTGTTTGATAACTAGGAATTTTCTGATGCTAGCTAATTTTCCTGGAAATAGATGTCTTTGACTTCAGTTTTTACCACCATATTTTGTGAGTGACCTGAGCTGATGAGAGAACGAGAAATAAGTGAGAACAAAGACAATATTTCAGTTAGTCTATTACCTTGAGGAAAAGGAAAGGAAATACATAGAACTGAGAGTCTAAACCTGATTGCCAACTGTACTGTAGGAGAAACGGTCAGGTGGATTCGCCTTTTGTTTCTTGAGTTTTATTAAGCACTCTGAAAAATTTAGGTCTCTTTGTGTTGAAACAGAACGCAAAAACACACAAAGTCCAACATTGAGGCAGCTCTTTAAAGAAAGTGTTTCAAACATTCTGAAAAAAAAAATGTGTATAAGGAGGCAATTTCTGAAACTAGCCAATTCCATTTGTTTTGAACTAAAAACAAGCAATCATGATACAGATTGATAGAGGCATGATAGTATCTTATACTGCATATGCTGTTTTTAAGAGCTCCATTCGGCTGCTAAGTCGAATAATTCCCAAATCCTCTCCATCCATGATCTCCTAGTCAAACCTGTGACCACATAGAAAGGCTCAGCACTGTCACTTTTATAGTCCTTCTTCCGATATTCCTTCTTTCATGATCACCACCAACTATCCTTTTTAGAAAGATTTTCCTTTTTACTGACATTTTCAAATAAAATATTGAAATACCTTCAATCACTACTTTCTAAAAAGAGAATAAACCCCTGGAAATCACATAACTTCTTCATCCCTCAAGTCTTTTCTCTCATTCAGTAAGTGTTTTTGATCACCCACTATGTGCCAGGTGCTGGGTCACGTGCTGAGCATTGGAAATTGAGAGACAACCCAGATCTGGAGCCTGCCCCCAGGGAGCTCACCGTTTCTCAAGATAAATAAATGTCTATAACACAAGACTGGATATGGTGACTAGCAAAACCGAAGGAAACAAATAGAGAGCAATGGAAGTTCAGAAAAGGACAAGATTAATCTGAATCGTAGAGGGTCAGAAATGGAAGAGATGACACTTGGATTTAATTCAATGCTGATGAATTTCGTCGCACAGCCGGGTGGGTGGCAGGATGTATTGGAATTAAATAAATTAAGACTTAAATAAGATATACCCACAAAGTAAGAACCAAACTTAGGGAACTGAACTTTGCTATAGGTTCTCATACTTCAAGAATATCCAGCACTAACTCCATCAGAATGAGCTAGGTAATGCCTAAGAGACTCCTCAGACCAGTTCCTAAGGTTTCTGATTTATTGGCTGAGGTTAGTGAATGCAAAAATCTACTTAAATGATCCATGTGTATGCCTTCATCTGAGAGTCCTGATCCCAGGACATGATGTTAGACCACAGATGACAGTGCAGAGACACCGCGGAAATTGGGGACATCCAATCTGACAAGAGCAGGCATTCTGCCAGTTACATGCACAGAGTGCAGCAACAGGTCAGGAAACCCAGGAGCAAACAAGACGCAGAGAGACTCACAGCAAGGCAGCCGGGCTATTTGGGATTTAGAACCGAGGACTCTGCTCTAGGTGAACATACAGGGAGAAAGCCAGTTGCAAACAGCAAAGTAAAGCCCACAGGTTTAAAGTGTTCTAGGTAGTGTGTCAGAAAGGACTTGGACACTGGATAACATGTCCAGGATTTAGTTAAAGAAATGGGGGACAGGATAAGAAAGGCAGAAGCCGAGTTACTAGAAGTGAGACCAGAAGCCCATTTTCTTAAAAGTTTTTAGTACTTGTTCATTATCAGAATCACCTAAGGAGTTTTATAATAATATATACATATTCCTACATTGGACCTACAAAATCAGAATCTCTGGGCATGGAGCCCAGAAATACAAATTTTTATAAAAAGTTTTTTAGGTAATTCTGATATTATTCAGGTTTGAGGAGCACTAAACAAGGGCTCCTCGTACTTCTCTTCTCTGACCACAACCACCACGTAAACCCTCACCAGTCAAAGGTCACGACAGCCTGTTGCTGGAATCAGGTGGTAGATGCTGGAGATAAAAAAGCCTGTGGACTGTCTGTTGACGTAGTGACGTCACAGCAGAGGAAACGTCAACCTGCAAGTTCGGTGAGTTTTGAGGCCAGTAAGAGATTTCCAGCCTGGAAAGTCATCCAAGTTTATTGTTGTGGTCGTTCTGTCTTGTAACGGTATTTAAAATAGTTCTCTGGCATATCGATACTTAAAACAGTTAAAAAAAAAAATGTCTTTGGCCAGTTCTGCTCCATCTCAACGAATGAATATCATTTTCAGGGACTGCTGAGCCCTCTCCTTTGAGATTTTTTTTTTTCACCAAGTGACAAAGAGCAGTGTTGAATCTGATGTTAACGTAAAGCAAACAGCATTGGCAACGTTAAAATATTTGCTTGTTCCATTGCCCTACGTCACATTATGCTGTATTAAAAACAAAATCTGCCTTTAATTTCAGCTTTAATTTTATCTCCATCTAAAACAATAAATGGCATCGGTAAATCACAGGAAGCAAAGTTTGAGCTAGAAAGGCAGTAACCTAACTAAGCTTCATAACAGATGGACCCTCTCTTGGTAAGAAAAGAGCTGCAGAAGCACAAGACAATCTGCTTCAAAATTCAGTAAATTTATGCTAAATAGGGCCCAATGCGATGGGGCACCACCCAGCTGAAATTCAGCCAGGCCACCTGATTCCTTCTTCTATTGGTAAAGACCATGTCATACGAACCAGCTGCCATGGATGTGGTTCAGAAATCTGTCCCTAAAAAGAACTCTGGGCCATCTGTGCTTGTAGCTCTATTAATAGAATGTTCTCCAAATCATAAACCTTTGTCCCCATAAATCTCACAGCAAGACCTTCTCCAACATGAGATTTGAAGAGCAGAACTCATTGGCGTTTCTTCTGTTTGACTGAGAGGGCACCTGATCTGAAGGGAAAGGGGGCCACGGATATGGTGGGAACCAAAAAAGACTGTGAACTCCTTGAGAACAAAAGTGTATCTTTCCTCTTTCATTTTGCTAGAGTCAGACACTGTGCCTAACAAAAAAATCATGTGTCGAATTTTATTGAAGTGCCTTGTAAGTGCCAAGCACAGCACAGAAGTTTTACAAGGTTATCTCATGATGGAAAGAAGAGTCGGTATTATCCTAAAGAAAGATAAGGAAACTTGGGCTCATTGGGTTAGTGGTTTACTGAAGCTGACACAGACAGCGAGGCAGGCACAAAATTTAGACACAGAACTCCTTTATTCCACATCTCTGGCAACTTTCATTTCAGTTTATTTATTTACCTATTTATTTTTTTGGTCTTTTTGGTTCTGCTTTGGAACTTCAGCTTTGATTGTGATTTGTTTTTCTGGAGTAAACTTTTGACAGAAGGCTTTGATGGCTCATGAGAGAAAGGTGAAATGACTAATGAAGTGAGGCTGAAGTAGCAGTGAGATCTTTAGGAAAATTATATTTAGGAGCTAGAAAAACAAGACAGCATTTGAGACACAAGAGAGTCAAGCCAGGCAGAAAATATATGTTTGATAAACATCAGAGAAATGGCAGAATACGTGACATTCTCCAGGGCCATCCATGTTGCTACAAATGGCATTATTTTATCATTTTTTATGGCTGGGTAGTATTCCATCATATAAATATACCACAACTTCTTCATCCAGTCATCTATTGATGGACATTTAGGTTGTTTCCATGTCTTGGCTATTGTATATAGTGCTGCTATGAACATTGCGGTGCAGGTATCTTTTTGAAGTAGGGTTCCCTCTGGATATATACCCAGGAGTGGGATTCCTGGGTCATATGGTAAACTGCCCTAAGTTTCAGTTATGTTAGGAGGGAAAAAATGACTTCATAGAACATTGTGCTATACAGTAAAATTCAGAAGATTCCTTCCCTCAATGGAATGTGAATTTTATGACTGTCCCTTTCCCTGAGCTGACTGACCCTTGTTTAGGACACATTACATGTTCACAATGTTGGTATTCATGAGACTGTCAGCTGGTAACTCTTGCAATAAGTTGTTTGCATCAAGTACAATAACAAAAGCATTTTCATTGTCTTTTTGTTAAAAAGCTGATGCATAGGCAATAAATCACACAAATCACTGCATTATCATCATCCATCCAAATTGTTCATATGCAGTTGAAAGAAATTCTTTCATTATTCCAAATATTTTCCAAATATTTAATTCTGGACAGTAAAAAAATGAATATTTTCAGCTTATTCTCTCATTCTTGTTCTTTCATTCTTAGTTTTTCATTCTGAGTAGGTTTAGGAAAACAAAAACACAATTTTCTTATCCTACTTCAAATAATCCCACAAGACTAATTTCTCCAACAAAAACTCTCAAATCTCTGTTAAACCTGTATCTAACAGAAACAAAGACAAAATTAGTGAGCAAAACAAGAGCCAAACCTAAGGTCTAACACTGTTTTCCTTATTCTTAGATACTTCTTTATGAAGTGAATTGTCTAGAATTTAAAGCTATTTAGAAAGAAGCTTGGGATTTTACCTTGATGATTGGACTAATTAGATGTTAGGTAATAGGATGGAAGTTATTATAAACAGGGCCTCTGGAGACAATAAATATACCTTTGCAAGGATTTCCTACTTTGTAATGGACTCAGGATGCCAGAGTTGTGAGAGGAAAAAACTACACTGTACTTTCTGCTTTCTTCTGTCAGCAAATATAAATGTGTATATATGTGTACACATATATATGTATTTACAGTAAGAAATCATAGTGAATAACCCTTTGCCTTAATGGATTTGCATAGTCTTCCTATAAGGGTTACAACTGTTAAATATATTGCTTGTTAAGAAACATTGTATTAACTTATTTAATTTTAAACTTTTCTAGGTTGTATTTAACACATCTCAGAAAAGGTGACTATAAATCCAAATTTGATTGGGTCCATAAACATCACATTTACAAATCACTGCTCTGGGAACCATGAGTAGTCACAACCCTTTAAAATTCTCCTTGTCTCTTCTATTACCAAATGGAAGGACAGAATACACGCCAAGATAATCTAGACCAAAAAGAAATTCTCTCTAGGAAACAAAGTTGAAGAGAGGAAAAATGGAGTTTCCAAAGGAGCATCTGATTAAATGAAAACAGCCCGGCAGACAGCAGCACAGAGGATAACATAATGGTTATTTCGCTCTTGCGAGTATTGACCACAGGGAGAAAAGGGATTTACATTGTCACCCTTGCTCCTGTCTGACAAAGTCTAAAGTTTTCTAGGTCATCACGTACCCAGTTTTATCAAAGTGACTCTCAGACCTCACATAACTATATAGTTTCTCTTTTGGCTGAAGTTAATCAAATAAACTAGGAGGTCTTTGAGGACCAGGTTAACCCTGACCTGGATGTATTCATTCTCCATAGCTTGTTCAAAGAGGAAACTATTTAATTCTTAGGCAGCCTTAAAAATAACAGAAGAAACATTTTCACAAGAACCTATACATTAGATGGGGACAGGAGTGGGTGCAGAATAACCATTTTCAGATGGCTTTTCTCTCCAACATTTGATCACATTCATTATGTTTTGGATGTTAGACTTTCAAGCTTGCCGACATTTACAGGGACGAGGAAAGAAAGATGACAGTGACTGGTCACAAACGCCACTGATTAGGAGGAAAGAATAACGTATAAAAATATGGTGAAATCGACATGTCTAGATTAGGGGATTAGGACTATTCAACTCTGATCTGGGGGATCACAAGAGAGGTTGTCCTGAGTGAGGGTCAGAATGTGTGGGGAAGCAGCTCACCGGATTACAGCAAACGATGACATCTGGAAAAACCATTCCCTGAATAATTGGACCATAAAAAAAAGGTGAATGACTTACAAAACAAGTTCTTTCTTTTTCAGTGTCATCTATACATTCTCAACAATTCACCCTTAAATGACTGAATTTAAGATGAAAAGCATTTAGTTTCAATTTTGTGAGCTATAATGTATTCTATTAGAATTATCTACTCATCTTGTTTGTGTTTAATCTAAAACCTCACTTAGGCATGATCAGAAATGTTTAGCAACTCATGAATACATTGTTTTTAATTTTTTAAGGTTTTGTCAAAGCTGTACAGGCACGTATTTAGTCAAATCGTTCTCCAGGTTTATTCAAGCATACATTTTGAGTCAAATAGTTCTTCATGAACTTACCAAAAACAAAAACAGAAACAAAACAAAAACACATGGTGTCCTTATACCCTTCACCTCTATCTCATTCTCCAGGTAACAATTTTAATTCTTTCAATTGTTCACCTCTGTATAAACCAACTTAGACTGCCACTCCCTGAGTTTTCAGATTTAGGCATAATTATGGATTTCTCACCATGGAAACTGAGGATTTAGCTTCTTTTTCTCTACCACTCCCTACCCCATAGTCGTATAACTTTCTCCATTCTCCCAAAATTGTACATCACATTGTGATTGGTTAAATACTTAGTACCAAGCCATGCAGTTTACTACAGTGACTTGTACAAGTTTTTTTTCTCCCTGGAGTCTTCTATGATTTGTTTCCTTAGTTTACTGTGTACCTAAAATTAATTCATCTTCTATTTGTCTCCTATTTGTGTAAATTGTCTCATTAAATTAAAACATACCATATATTCTACTAATTTCAACTTTGACAGGCAAGTTTCCTGACGCTTCCTGACTTAGCCCCATGTGAACTGCTTGCTCTCTGGGTCTGCTGCACAAGTCGTCATCTTGAGAACTTCTGGACTGTAATCCCGGGGACTCCCTGAATGTCTCTTGTGTATTTCATGTCTCTTTTTCTTCCCCTTTAGATGTCCTCTCGTTTTAGTGGAATGCATCTTCGAGTAGCTTCCAGATAAAGGATATGAGGACCTTGATTCATTGTTGTTTTGCTTCAGGTGTTTCTAATGAGAAATTCAATTACATTTTGCTTTGAACAGGGCAGAACAAAGAAATGCTCCTCACTAGGCACCCTGAAACCAGGGGAGACGCTAACAAGGTTATCGAGGCCTCTGGAGAGGATGAAATGCGAGAAGGGAAAGCAAAGCCCCCTAAGGCCACTGGTATTGGTACCATCCCCTCCCTCTCCTATTTATTGCCTGGTGCCATGCCATCCTCCATCACAGCGGTTCACAGTGAATGGAAAACATTGGACAAGGCCATGACCTGCTGTGCAAAATTGGCTCCCATGGTCCAGTGAGTTTATCATTTTTATGACTATAGTGACTCAAATGACCTCCCCCTCATTTTAACCACCAAGAGGCCCCATTTGACCCTGAGTCTAGAGAATTCTTTTTACAAAGTACTCCCCCTACTGACAGGGTGGGTCTACTACATTTTATTGAGACTTCCCAAACCACCCAAAGACACCAGAGGGCACTGACCAGGCTGCTAGACATGGAAGAAATTCCCACCAGACACACAGAAACCCCAGACATAGACACTCAAAACTTACACCATTCTGCCTCCGCTGGCCCAGAAGGCTCCCCCTGGAGCAAATTTCCCCTGACAGAAGGGGATCCCCACTTCCTCTCCAATAAATCCCTGACCTAACTTTGCCCCTTATAGAATACACATGCAAACCACTACTGGGAGTTATGAAATTTCAGAGTTCCTGGTCACCCATCTCTGGAAGGCCAGCATCTAAACTTCAGGCCCTAAAACTAACGTTCTCCCAACTCCAGCCCCGTCGTAGTCCATCCTCTTGCCACACAGCCACGCCCTCTAACTCCTTTTGTCTCAGCCCATACCTAGCCACTCCCTCTGCCCCTTTCCCCAACCTCTAGGACTGGCAGCCACCTGAGCCCCTATCCTAGAAAATTGGTGGCTCCCCAGGGTTTATTCTACCTGCCAGTGACAAGCGTCCCCTACACCAGTCTGGTGGCCCATTGGGGCAATAAAAATACACAGTCCTTTTGGACCCTATTAAATGTGGAGCTCAAGTCACTGCCATTTCCTCTAAATTCCCAGGAGGGAGCCATTCTACATGCAGGGCATGCCAGTAAAACCATCAAATGTACAAACCTATTCTGATTTAACTATTGTATAGCACCACACACCTCAAAAAGTTTTCCTGTTTTCCCTGGTGGTGGCCCCCTTGGTTTCTTCTTTTCCTATTATAGACATGGATGCACTGACACAAGTCCCTGCCACGTGGAAGCAGCCCATGTTCCTGGCCTTCCTGGTAGAACTTCCCCAGTGGATGCTGATGACTCTTCCTCCTCTGGTCAAGATGGTAAACACCCACCCCCACATACTGACCTTAGGGCACTGAAGACTTCTGTCTTATCACTAAAGATATGCTTGAGACAAGAGTCATTACACCCACAATCTCCCCTTTCAGTGGCCCCATTTGGCCTGTTCTTAAGCCGTTCTCTCCAGAATGGTGCCTCACCATGACTATGGAAACCTCAGTGCTCAGGTTCCTCCTATTAAGGCTCCAATTCCTAATATTATAGAATTGATTGAAGACGCACAACCAGCACGAGGAGCACCCTCCGCAGTCACTGACTTGGCTACTGTGTTCTGATCCCACTGCAGAGGGGTCTCAGACCCAATTTGATTTCCCTTCTGAAAGGGCTCAATGTACATTTCCGCAGCTCCTAATGGGATATTTAAACAGCCCTATAGTCGCATGTAACCTCTGCTGCCAGGATGTAAATACCTTACAATTGGGAAATGGCCCATTTGGGCATTATATTAATGACATTAGCTGGAGGTCTCTCTGAAGAAGTGGATTTGCACACCTTCACACACCACTTTTACCAATGTCACTGGGCAACGGCCCCTCCCAAGACCCAAGGCCCAGCCTCATTGGTCAAGTTTCTGGCATGATCTGGTCCTCTAAGTGCTGGGAGATGCCCCAGCCATCAGACAGCAATTCCTCACTATTAAACCACCCACTGCACTCTGACAGGCATGACACACACTAGGCCTTGTCATGTTCTGTCACTAATTCTTTGCCCTGTATGTCCAATCACAGGCAGGTCTGCCACCTTCACTGGGACAAGGCTCAACAGTGAGCTTTAGAAGCCATCCAACAGGCCATCCAACAAGACCTTACCTTTACTCCCACCTGGCTTCATAGTCCCAATTGGGTTCTTGGCCATTCCTTACTATGCCTCCCAGAGTCTCTGGACCAAACATGAGCCTATCTGACTTCCTATGGGGTTTTGGACTAAAGGCCTACCCACAGCAGCAGCCCAACCTATTTCCCTTGCCTGACAACTTTTGACATCCTACTGGGCTCTTTTAGAAACCAAGGTCCTAACCAGCCCCCACCTGGTACTGCTCTGCACCCACGTTCCCAAAATGCTCTGGGTTAGACATGACTCCCAGCAGAAGTTTGGCACAGCGCCTGATGCCTCCTTGGTGAAATGGAACTGGTGCCTTCAGGGGAGAGCTCGACCTGACCTCAGAGGCTTTTTCAAATACAGGAGGATGTGGCTTCTCCCATGCTTAGCCCATTGCCTGAGAGCCTTGTGGAACTGGTAGCAGCACCCACACTTCCTCCTCCTCTGGGTACTTGGGGACCCCCTGGAAGCAACCGTCTGAGATGGACAAGGAGTTGGTACTCTGCATCAGTGGCAGTGCCACCATGGTGAGGAATGCCGCTCACTGGAGTGTCACAGAACTCCCCCTGACCTCAGGCACCTCTCTAGTTGAGAAGGCACTTCCAGCTCAGACCAGTGGGTGGAACTCATAGCTGCTCACCTAGCCCTTAAGGAGGTTGCAAAAGGGGGCCTTTCATGCACCTCACATTCTCATAGACTCCTGGGCTTTTGCTAATGGCCTTGTGGTTTGGTCTGGCCATTGCATTTGTTTTCAGAAACGCGTAATTGAAACACAGACCAAATACAACTGCAGACGACGCCCAGGCGGCCCATCACTCTGCTCTTCCAGGGTATATTTTAAATGCTGTGCTGAATATTGCATTCTGCCAGCCTTCCATCTTTCTGCATTACACAACAATAACATGTGTAAATAACCGAAAAAGAACACCAAAGCCTTCTTTATTTCCATCACAGTTAAAATATGTAATTAGAACCCGATGATCTGAGACTACAATGCAGCTCCATAGGAAATGGCAAAATCCAGATGTGTGACTCCAAACGCTATCTTGGGGGAAAATCAGTCTGTCTTCAAGATCATGGCGGAAATTATGAAGAGTAAGTACCACCCCATTAATGGCTATTTCACTCCCGTCAGCAGCTGCTCTTCAGAAGGGATGCCTCATGTTGCCAAGGGCCAGCAGGCACTGGACAAGAGGTAAACAATTCTCCGTACACTTATTTTTTTCTTAGTAGACAAAATTAGGAAAAATGACCCAGAAAGCCATGGAATTAGCCATTTTTATTGTTTAAGTGTTGATAAAATGATCATTATAGACATGCTTTTATTATATTATTATTATACATGTTACCATAGAGAATTTAGAAGACAGGAAGTAGTTTTTAAAAATTGTCCATAATCCCACCAGCAGCTGACCACCACACTTTCTGTCTTTTCTGCTACCCTTCTAGGCATAAATCCAATCATTTAAAAAACTGTTTTACTGTGTTTGCACAAATAATCTGATTCCAGGATTAAAAAAAAAAAAAGTGCATTTTTTACAACTTCTTGACATTCTCTGTTACTGTGACTGAAGCAGCATGACTTTTGGGGAATTCAGTGCTTATCTGAGGCAGCTGTAGTTGCCATGTACCTTATCAGTGTGTGTATTTATCTCCATAACTCCTCATTTTCTTTCCTCTTGCTTTTACAGGAAAGAAAGTGTTAGCAGTGTACACTCAACCCCCTTCCCCCCGGTAACCATAAATTTGGGAGTATGAGATTTGCAAATATTAACCAAAACATCTCTATATTTTATGTATAGACATAAAAATAGATGAAAAAAACTGAAATTTCTGTATAGCACAGGGAACCATATTCAATGTCATATAATAACCTTTAATGAAAAAGAATATGAAAATGGAAATATGTATGTATGTGTATATATATATATATATATATGCATGGCTGGGACATTATGCTGTGTACCAGAAATTGATACATTGTAACTGATTGTCCTTCAATTAAAAAAGTAAATAAAAATTTTTAAAAAATAGAGTACATTTGAAACTCATTTTCATGACAAATACCACAACTTTTTCTTCTGCTCCTTTTTTTGCCTCTTTTCTAGTGCTTCTCAAATATTGTGCCATGGTGTAGTTTAAAAGGGCGAAGCATGAAAATTGTTAGTATTAAGGGTTAAATTATGAGTGCTTGTCAGTGACTCACATTTTAATCAGTTGGAGTGGATAAGCTAAACTTTCCATCAACTTTAGTTCTATTGTGCTTTCTGAACAATTAAGAAAGAAAAAAGCGACAGGAAGGCTGGAATTGCAAAGGGCACGGTGGCCGTGAGCGTACCCTGGGGCAGACCCATGGAATGTCCTACAGCGTGAGGATCAGTGCAGAGGGGAGACTGGAACACCTGGGGTCGCACATCCCTGTTTTGTCATTGTTAGCCCAAATGCAAATGAAAAATAAAAGGTTTGATTCTACCTGTTGGAAATAAGGGAAGAGACTTCCCCCTCCCGATTCCTTCGTCATTTGCCTTGGAAAACTTGTCATTGTCAATTCTTTTTCTGTACTTTTAGAGATATATGTAAATCCTTTTCAAAGGCTAGATAAGTGTCTGTCCAGTTTTATAGCCCAGGGATGTTCTTCTTAAGGACCTGGGAGCCATCTCCTCAGACTCTCAAGATAATAATATCCTCAAGATAATAATCCCATCTCAGTTGAAATGAGAAAGAAAATGCCTAACTTTCTGTGGGCATCTGAGTCCAAGTTGCAAAACTACCTCTTTTTTTCTTTAGATAGAGCAATTAGCAAACACAGGTGTCTGCCTCAGCCAGTGAATTTAGAAAGAACTGTGTGCTAAATGGTGCTGCCAACTCCTCTCACCTAAGGACTAGTTACCAGTCATCTTAAGATAATTTATGGCATGTGTAGTACCTGCTTAACTCTACAGAAGGGTAAAATTTCTTCCTGTCTTTACAGTCTCTCTAGTGGACTGTGTGTGATGTGCTTCACATCCTGGTTCAATGCTTATTCAATAATAAAACTCCCTTCTTTCTCTTCTACCTTCATGAAAAGAATTAGGTGTTATCAGCCAAATTATGTCCCCCTAAAATTTGTATGTTGTTCTAACACTTTGATCTTCAGAATGTGACTGTATTTGGACATAGAGTCTTTAAAGTGGTCATTTCTTTAAAATAAGGACATTAGGATGGGCTGCAATCCAATCTGACTTACAAAAAGAGAAATTTGGACACAGACACACAGATACGAGACCAGGTAAAGACACAGGGAGAAGGTAACCATCTACAATACAAGGAGAAAAGCCTCGGAAAGCACCAACTCTGCGATGCCTCCATCTCAAACTTCCAGCCTCCCAGAGCTGTGAGACAGTAAGTCTCTGCTGTTTAGGCCACTCTGTCTTTGCTATGGCAGCCCTAACAAACTAATATAGCAGATTTTAATTCTGTTTCCTCGACTCTTTCCATACTTGCTTCCTTCCCTCGTTTTTGCCTTCCACAAATATTTATTGAACATGCAGTGTTTGTGCACATCATGTTCTGGGCTAGGATCTGCAGATATGAAGTTGAATAAAACATGGCCTTTCTCTCGCAGAACTAAAGGCAACAGGAAGGGACGAGGAAATAAATGAATTACTGGAGTGTGACGGATGAAACGTCAAGCGGAGTTCATTTCGTCTTCCACCTTATCTTCAGTTCCTAGCGCCCAACATAATCCATAGTAGACATCAAGTAAATATTTGTTGAATGAATGAGGGGATACACAGAGAAGGAGCCTCCAAATTGGACTTGTGGGTCAGAGAGGACTTCCAAGAAAAGGCGATATTTAAGCTGAGCTTTGAGAGATAATTAGGGGTAAATTTTTTCCAGGTAGGAAGAAAATTGCAGGCTGAGGAAATGCTATGCTTTATCACAATATGGTACCATGAGATGCATCAAGCAGTATTTCAACCAGATTCTGCATCATGAGATCTAGATTAGTTATTAAAGAGCTCTGCAGAATGTATCTTCCTCTGTGCCACTTCGAATTCCTAACCTGAGATTGATCATTAGAGTATCCTTCCTGCTTCTCCAATCATAAGGACAAATCTTAAACTTTGACTGAAAACTACAAAGTAGCACACATAGTTAAAAAAAAAAAGGACTGAGAGATCAATAAGATATGAGATGAAGCTGTAAATTTTTCAATAAAAGCAAAATAATTCAAGTTTTAAAATACTTACTTCTTTAGATAAAGGGATAGAATTCAACTGGGATTATCTATAATTTATAAGTGATAGATTATTCCATTTTAATTAATATTTAATATGATCCAATGCATTACATTTTCCAAAATTTTCTGTCATCACACTCAGGGTTCCTTTTCCATAAGCAGTACAGTGTAATTGGAAGGCCCACTGGCTTTGAAATCAAACTGCCTAGGTTTGAATCCCTTCCACGTACAGGCTTGATGATGTTAAGCAAGTAACTTAATCTCTTTGAGTCTAAGTAGGTTCTTAAATGACATTAACACTAAAATGACACTAACAGTGGAATTTATTTCATAAAGTTGTTTTTCAAGATTAAAAAAGACATTGTCTGTTAAGTATTTATAACGCATGACAACGCATTTTATCATTATTTCACCTTATTTTTGATAAGGGGCCAAATCAACAAAGTAAGAGGAAATATCATGCTTAAGGTTACGCTGCACATATTGGTTTTCAGATTATCGATACTCTAAATTTGAATCTGTGTAATTATCGACAAAGGTCATGTATGTATATATTTTTAATCTTAATGCATTTTATTTTTAAACTTTAGGAATGCGATAAGAAAAATACAAAAATATTAAACACTAAAGACTGAATTTATAAAAATAGCTTAAAACTCCTTTAATTTTTTGCAGTTTAATTACAGAACAATAATCACACTTATAAATGGTCATGTGAACCTAGCAAAGGTTTATGTGAGATTATTTTTCTAATCCAAGCTTTTTTTTTAAGCAAACTTTATAAATCATAAATTATTCATTTGGGTAGCATTACGATATGAGGGAAAAAAATAGTTGACCTGGTATTCGAGCATACAAGTGAATGTAAAAGAAATCATTGACTTTAGCAGGATCTAGGAACCATTCAGTAGTTTTATTCAAGCTTATCTGAGTCAAAAGATAGAGTGAAAAAAAATAAGAACTAGCCTGCGAGAGACTTGAATTATTTAGACTAGAGAAAACATGAGTGAGTAGTAATTCAATATATACTTCAGTATATTTTATATATATATAAATATATATATATATATATATGAATAATACACTTCAGTATCTTCTATATGCCAAGGTAAATTACCATATATCTAAGGAAGACACGAAATAGGAAAGGCATTTCAATGGGAGTTTTTGAAAGCATGAAAGACATTTTAGCTATTGCTACTTCTTAAGCAATGGAAAGATCACTGAGGTTGGTTCTCCATAATAAAAAAAAAAAGAACTCATTGTCATATAAATGAGCCAAAGACTGCCTCTGTGGACTGGCACCTGGGCTGACTTTTTCACTGTAGAGTGAGACCTATTAGTGCAGAAGTTCATAAGCACCAAACTCAAACTTTCACGCACCCAATTTTTTTTTTTTTTAAATGGCACAAAAAGTGGATTTTGAGCCATTGAGAGCCTTCCTACTTTGTATACCCCACAAAACCTCACCAGCCATCTTCTGGTCATTGAGAAGTCTGAGACTTGTGATTATAAAGCCCCAAGTTGCTATGGCAGTTCTGACCCAGGGACTCCCCACCCGGCTGCTGATGACATCAGAGCGACATCCCCTGGAAGCACAAGTCCCTTTTCTGATCCCCCTCCCTCTGGCGCTCCCCTCTGGAAACTGACCTTCTGCTGTGAGCGCCGCCTGTGAGGCACTGCCCCCTCGCCTGCAACCTTGTCCAAGTACCGCCTAATAAAGTCTGTTATGTGGTCATCGCTGTTTCCTTTGATTAGTCCCCAGATCTCTTGAACCCTGACCATTATTGGTTGAGAGCTGTCAGAAGCTTACTTGGCAGGAACGTATTTTCTGCTTTTAATGGCCTGCCTTTTAGACTGATGAAGAGGAACTGCTGGTGCTGCTGGTGAAACGACCGCTGGGCATTTACAAGAAGCCAGTACAAATAGTAGATGCCGCCCTGGGAGTGGAGGCCCCCGTGTGGGACAGCAGTGGATAGAGCTCGTCTGTCCAGCTGGGCCATGGAATGCGCTCTGTCCTCTGTTAACGTCCAGGGCAGACTTTCATATCAAATCAGAAAAGCAAAAAACTCTCAGCCTGGCTACACCAGGAATGTCTTGTGGAATGCCTTCATGGAGGAATAATATAAAATTGTATAATCAGCTGTTGTCAAGTAGCCATGTGAGAAAAACATACTATTAAAAAAATCCCCAATGTTCATATAACTACATAAGCAGTGTCAATATTGTTTTGCGGCACGTGTGTAAAGATGACCATGAGAAATTCAGTGCCATAAAGATAAGATAATTCTCCTAAGAAAATCTTATGACTAACCCTTATTAGATGGCAGCTCATTGATACTAGTTTTTTCCTTAGTCCAGTTTTGTTCTGTTTTGTTTTTGGCCATGTCTGCCTCTGCCCAAGGCAGGACTCGTTCTTGTATCAGAATTGCAGTGATTTTGTGGTCTTATTGAATTTGTCTTTTCTTATTGCATTAGAGCACTTAGCTCAGATCACTACGGTACTGCTGACAACATGTATTACAGTTCATTGCTATCCTCACTAGGGAGGGAGTTTCTTGGGTGCAGAGAACACATCACATCCATTTTGGTGTCCCCATCACACAGTGCTGTGCCAGGCACATAGATAATACCAACACAGTTTTATTGATTTGTTCCATTGAACTACTGTAAGCTACCTCAAATCCTTTTTGGTAGCAGACAAAGTAAAATATAGCTAAAAATCTTCAGTCAGATTTCAGAAAGAGCATCACTGCCTCTTGACATTGGAGTAGAACAAATATTGTACTATCATCGTTCTTCTAAGAAAAGATAATTTTCTATGATGTAATACAAACATTTCATAAAAGATATTAAAAACTGTCAGGACAGATTTGGTCTCTCAACAAAATATGCTGACTGTAGAGGATGTATATAAATCACTGTTGTAAGCACTGGAGGAAACGGTGAATATGGTGGAAGCTGAAGGAAGAGTGAGGAAGGTATGATCTGTCATATCCGGATTCTATCAATTGGTCCCAACTTTCCTGTTACTTCTTAGGCACACGACAACTTAAAAGAATGGTAGTGATTATGAACATGTCCTGAGTCTGTCCTTGAACAGAATCTCTTTAATCACCAAAAAAAGGCTTTGAAATAACTGTCATTTAGGTAAATAAAGGATGAAGTGGAATAGAAGCATAAATCTATTTCCTATAATGTTCCCTTCAAATAAAAACTCATTTTGACAATAAGATGCTCAAGGCAAAAGGCAAAGTTAGCAGCTGCATTGTGTGGAAAACCTTTATTTGGGCACCAGTTTGACTTGCTCCAGAAAGTTGGAGAAAGGTAGTGGGAATTCAGGATTCTGGAGTTCCAGTCCGCCATCCCTCTGTGACCTCAGGACAGTCACCCTTTCTTGGTATTTTATGTGAAGCTCTAGTTAGAGTGCAAGGGATGTAATCAGTACTAATATTTGACAACTTCCTGCTTTCTCTACGTATTAAATGATCATTTTCCATCTACACTTCCCTATATAGGAAGTATGGATTCTGTAATATTAAGGTAGTAAATAAATTTACACTGAAAATAGAACATGTACAATAATTTTAGTTAATTTAATGGTTAGTATTATTCATGCAGTTAAATTTCATGCTAAAATAATATTCTTTCTTATTTGAAAGCAATGGACAATAGATAGGGAGTGCTGTCTTGGAACGGCATTCAGACGGGAAGAGATTTAAATGGGCTCACAAGATAAGATTCCTGTAGACTCTTCAGACAAACTTTCCTTAATAGATTAAGACCCACATTGTTTTTAGGCTATTAAATTTAATCTAAAAACGAACGAATTCTATGTCCAAAGTTAGAACAAGCCCTTTTCTATGGCAGACAGCACTTTTTTTAAAAAAAAACAACAGCATTTTGGTTGCTATTGTCAAATTGTAGGGATGAAGCTAACTGAAAACCTACCTATTCTGTTCTCTGACATTTACAGCCACCCAGCAGCTTCCCACTGGACTTGAATAAAACCCAAACTCCTAACTGTAGCCAGCAAAGCTTACAGGAACTTGGCTCAGCATCTCACCTTCCCGTCCTCTCCCTGGCCTTATTCTCTGGACACTCAAGGCTTCTTGTCTTGCATGGTGCCCTGAGTTCAGGCCAGCTCAGGGCCTCTGTACCTGCTACTTACCCTGTCTGTGGTGCTTTTCTCCCAGACTTTGTGTGGCTATTTCCTTCTCATCATTCAAGTTCCAGCATCAACACTGCCACCTCCAAAGAGACGTCCCTAATTCCCAATTTGAATGATAAATTCCCAACTTGGCC
This sequence comes from Camelus dromedarius, assembly GCF_036321535.1. Taxonomy (NCBI): domain Eukaryota; kingdom Metazoa; phylum Chordata; class Mammalia; order Artiodactyla; family Camelidae; genus Camelus; species Camelus dromedarius. The sequence continues at coordinate 12,330,312 of NC_087441.1, read as the reverse complement.
ACTCTCTTTCCTGTTGTTTTATTTTGCAGTCTTCATAGCACATCTTAATATTTGAAATTCTTGTCTTATTAGTCTATTTATTTACTGTCTCTTTCCCCTAGTATAATGTAAGACCTAAGAGACCAGGGATCCTGTCTGTATTGTACATAAATTGCTGTTCAATAAATACTTGTTGGATGAATGAACGAATGAACAATTGAACATGAACATGATTCCATCCTGCTTTAAAATATCTCCAAAGAAGGACCCCACTTTAACTATCTAGTTGAACTAATTGTAGAGTTTTTTCCTTATATTATTTAAAAATACTTATCTTTTAGTTACTACTGTTTATTCTTGCTCTGTTCTTCTTAGAAAAGATATCTCATATTTGAATTCTTTTCCCCAGATCAAGTAATTTAATTCCTTTAGGCTTTTCTCTTGAGTTTTATGCATTAATATTCTAACAATGTAAATGTCTGGTTCTCCCCTGAAACCTATTCAAGTTTTCCACATTGCTTTAAATTTTTAAAGGTTGGAAAAGTAGTCATTATACGAATAATATTCCGACCAGTGTTGAATGCATATGAATCACCATTTAATTCACAAAAGGGGTAGATTGATGGCTAATAACAATTTGTTTCCTTTTCTTTTCCTGATGAAAATTAAAATCTTATTACTACAGTACACATGCATGTAGAAATATTAAATTAAAGTTATATTCCTTATAGTAATAATTTCCTCTTTTCATCATTTTTGAAAAGAAAGATGGCTTAATGTTTCCAGACTTTTAAAATGTAGCTCAATAACCTTTAAATAAGTGAGTAACCATAAACAAATGTTTTCTTCAGATCCTAATTGGTAATTAATCCCTTTTTGTCCTTCCTTCTTTGTCACGAGTTTCAATAATTTTATGTTCAATTTGTTGAGTGGCCTCTGACATCTGGGCTGCACAAATTGAATCAATGGCATCTGACATTAGACAGCTGCTCATGATGTGTGTGTCAGATTTCACATCACCTCTGAAGCACAGTCTCTCAAAGAATCCCATAAAGATCAGGTCCCCTTTAATAAATATGGTTAGAAAGTTATTTGTTCTGCGTGTAGAAAGAATATCGTCATGTAGTAAGAAGATCTCTGACGTTAGCCATATTCCTTTTGATGTTAAGTACACTGTTTAGAAAAGAGCGTTTTCTGAGAATGGTAGCTCATTCGTCCCGCTATTTTGCCAAATATGAAAATCTGTCCTGCTTTCAATCCTTTTATCAAAGTCTTTACTGTGTAACACTTTTCCACTGACCAGAATCTGAAGATTTATGAATATAAAATGTGTAAGGCAGCTATCCCTTTGCCACACGGGGGCAAAAAATCTTTCCAGTATGCAAAAGATTGGCAGCCACTTAGGTATCTTAATATCTAAATAGTATTTAATGACATCTTACTGGTTTCATTGCTTTTTCGCTTTGTTTGCACGGAGAGTGTGTGTACACAGGATTTCTGAGTAAAATCAAATGAGAAAAGCTTGGTGGAAAATAAATGCACTTATTGATTGATGACTTGATACAGGTGAATTTAAATTTTTTATGTGCTTAGGGATGAAAAGATGTGGCAAATGACAGTATGGACAGAAAGGAAGCAGTGCTTTGGACAGGACAAGGCAAAATATAGAAGCCCAAAGAAGCAATTCTTGGAGCTTAGTAATTTTTGAAAGTATTTACAAGGCTAATGCACTTTGTTATCTGTTTAGAAACGTTTATTAACCTGCAAACCCATGATGCATAGTTTGCTTGGCCATCACAAATGAGATGTCAGATCTCACCAGAGAGATTGTGCTTTTCCTGTAAATACAGCACAGTGCCTGGCGCGTAGTGTGTGCAATAAGTACTTGTTGATTGAATTAACCAACTAATGAATTTCTAAATATTTAAACTATGAGCATTGACACTGAATCTGTGCTAACTGTTTAAGCTTAATTTACACCCTTCAGTCACCACCAAACAGAAGGCCTTATTGACTCTCCACTACCCTGTGCTAGGCCCCTATCTTAGACTGTTAGGGCTGCTAATCCCAAGATACCATGGACTGGATGTCTTCTGAAGAACAGAAATTGATTTCTCACTGTTCTGGAGGATGGGAAGTCCAAGACCAAGACACAGGCAGGTTCGGTGTCTGGTGAAGACCCACTTTGGGGTTCATAGACGGCCTTCTTCTTGTTGTGTCTTCACGTGGTGGAAGGAGTGAGTGAGCTCTCTGGTGCCTCTTTTAGAAGGGCACTAATCTCATTCGGGAGGGCTGCATCCTCAGGACTTAATTACCTCCCAATGACGTTATCTCCACATACCAATGCTGGGAGTTAGGTTACAATATGCAAATTTGGAGGGATTCATTCTGCAACAGTTTCCCTGATATAGCTACTCATGACTGGACACGGTGGGGACATATGGATCTACAGCATCCATCACACTTGGATATTATTGTTTAATTACCTGTTTTCCCCACTAGACTTGGTGCTGTAGATTCTGTGAGATCAAGGACCATATCTGCCTTCCTCACAGCTGAATCCTCTGTGCATAACAGAATCTGCTGCCCTGTATAAGATAAATACTCGAATGAATGAATGATTCACTGGCAATATCACTGGGGCTTCTGCATTTTTCCAACCTCCATTCTGTCTGTTTTTTCCACAGCCCTCTGTATTTTAAAGCCAGATATTTTGTGAAGGTGCATTTGCATCAAGTCGATAATCATCCTGATAACCACCTAACCAGTACTTTTTAATGCTCATAAATAAAAGAAGGCCTTTGATGACCTTTGTTTCTTAAACTCATTTTAATATTACAAAAGCATGTTCAACTGGAAGTATATAGCAGTTTCTAATAATTATAAATGTATACTTTAAAAATAAATGTATACTCAAATTCAGAAAGAAAGGAAAAACATATTTTGGCAGATATTCCCATTTGTTTTACATACTGCCTACAGATAATATTTGGTCTACCTATTTATTATCCTCCAATTCTGAATTTTGTTGTGAATTATATAATCCTAGTGAGCATGTTAAAAAAAATAAATAATATGATTTAATAGTAACTTATGGTGAAAAAGAATATGGAAATGAATATATGTATGTTCATGTATGACTGAAGCATTGTGCTGTACACCAGAAATCGACACAGCATTGTAGACTGACTATACTTCAATAAAAAATATATATATACAAAAACGATTTAATTAATGTATTTTGCTGTTACACTATAATCATAAGGGAAAATTAATCTCATTAAGATTATTCTAGGATTTTAAAATAATCTTATTTCTTTTTTAACTCTGATGACAACTAAGAACTGAATTACTCATAGTCATATTATCTCATAATAATACACACAGATTTTTTCATGCTTGCATTATTCAATCTGCCTGAATAAATCTGTCACTTTTAATAAAATGCTCAATATTTCAACATCATCAATTATTTCCACCTAATAATGTTTTGCCCTGTAAAAGCTATTAAATTAATAGTGTCACACAGTAAAAGGTTATACTAAACATGTTTCAAATGAATTTAAGGAACAGTTAGTAAAGCATTTAAAAATATAAGATAAACTTGGTATAAAATGAAAACTACAGAAAAAAGAAATATACACATAAATTCTAAATTGATACATGGTGCTTAACTGTAAATATGCAAAGGAGGATTATCTATACAAAAGCCAGTTACATGATGCTAAATCACATTTAAAATATCATTTTATCTGTCTGATGTGTCTGTTTCTCTTATAATCTTATTAAGAAGCTATCATAAAAATTTCTGAAGTATTTTGAAAAAGCAATAAGAGTAATAACTCCGTCTCCACTCTGATGAAAGGTAGTTTATACTGAATATGATTGTCACCTGGGAATAGTTACATTATCATTTTCTTCCTATGACTCACTTCTACATCATATGCAGCTTTAGGTCTTTTTTTTTTTTTTCTTTTCTCGTTTTTCCTCTGAGATGGCAGTCCTAGCTCCAGCAGTGGAGAGCAAAAAACCGGTGGTCCCTAGAAAGGTCAGTCTTAGTCATAAAGGAGATGAACATCTGTGGGGTATAATTTCAGAGGCATCAGTCAAGTTTCCTGCTCCCAAAATACCTTCTCACCAATTCCAAATTTTATTCCTAAGATTCATTATTTTACTTCAGGTAGGAATAACACCAAAAATAATGAGTTCTTCAAAGACATGACATTTTGACCTAAAAGTTTAGTGAGGTTTACTATCAAACTAAACCTTCTAGATGGAAGGGCAGAGAAGAGAAAGGTACAAAGATCCTGGGTGCCCAATGTGGTTGGAGCTGATGGAAGGTATTGCACATGCAGACCTAAGGGGAGTCTTAGGAGTCAGATAACACCTGAATTTCTTACCTAATTGCTGTGAGTCCCAATAAATCGTTTGTAAAATGAGAGTTAAAAAAGCACCAGACTTTTTTGTTTTTGAGGGGAGGAGGGGGTTACATGGGTCAAATATCTCTTTACCATGTAAGATGCTTTGCTTAATTCCTAACACATAGAAGGCACTCAGTGATGTTAGTTGCCCTAATTATCCTCAACTAGAAAAGGTGCAGAAAATCTTTGTAATGTTTTTTAAAAAGTAACAAGGCAGAGTTGTCCCATTCGATTGCATTTACAAAAAAATAAATTATTGAAAAAGGTAAAATTATTAAGGATTTCAAGAGGGTGACAGCAGTGTAGTCAGCCGTCTGGACTCCTGAGAGCAGATCCCAGTGGGACCGTGCAGGTCACCACCTGTGAAGCTGGCCCTGACTACAGCATCCCTCCTAAGGCTATCAGCGAATTGAAACTCCCTTGAGGACCATTGTTTTTTTCCGAAGATTTTTGTTCCTCTGGAGGGTCTAGTACACTGTCTGATTCACTTTTTATAAATATCACTCTTACATTAGGTGGAAATTTGATGGGGTGGAAGAAAGGAGTCCAGTTAAGAAGCTCTTGAAGTGGTCTTGCTGTTAGTAAAAGTATTCATTCTACTTCTCCGTCTAACTGGGCATCATGGCATACCTGGCATTAGAAATCCCTTGAAAAATGTTTTCCTTATCAGTCCTCAGAGATCAAATATATATATTTAACCGGCAAAAAACCAACAGTGCATGCCTTTCCTTGTATTTAGTGCTCCTTTTTCTTACAGATATTGAATCATGAGGTTAGGACCTTGGCCACGAATTCCATAATACACCGAAACCATTTCTAACTAAAATAAAATAGCAATATAACAAAATATAGCCAAGGTCATGTTTCGTAAATACCTTTGCACTAATGACCTAAACTATTGCTATGAAGGAAATTCTTCAATTTGACTATGTTTCCAAATAGCTTCGATAATCAGTAAAACATGGCCAAAGCTCCCTTTAGTCTCTACAGTCGCATTGTCTACAATAGTATTCAAAAGGGGAGAGAGAAAGAGCAAGAGAGCACAGCTGTCTTCACAAACGAGTACGAACGCTTTTCAGGAGAATAAAGCTCCTGCTTTATGGAAGTAAATGTAAGATGGCAGGTTAAAGGCAGTGTTTTTCAGGTGAACACACTGCAGCGGCCAGTGACGCCATTTTGTCCCTTCCCTTTACTTTCAGTAGAAGGAAAGGGTCTTCAAATGCACAGTGAGCTCACTAATACTGCTGTTCTTATTGAATTGGATTTTGGAGTAAGGACAAAACAATAGAGATATAAAATCCATGACTGTGCAATTTCATAGAGATTTAAAGGGAAAGAAACACTACCATTTTGATTTTGAACTTAAGGTAATTTCAGAGATAATCTAATCAGATATTCGATATTACAGACGAACTAATTTCCAGTCAGAGAAGCATGAGTGACTTACCCAAGGATAGTAATCAAGTTCATGTTTTAAAAAGACAGAGTTCAGTTTTGTAGAGGAAAAATGTACCTGTAGATAATTTAATGAAAGAAACTGAATCATTGCTTTATTACTATATTATTCCTAGTTTGCTAACAATTTTTAATAGTATTGCACTATATGCAGGAATGGTTGGATTCTAAAAAGAAAAAAAAAATCTACCAAGATATTCCATTGCTATTACTCTGGGTTGGAATTTTTTTAAAAGTAATTACAAAGATGTGTTTTTACTATAACAAATTATATTATGGTGCCCATAAACTTTTGCAAAGATGTGAGAAGATATGACAAATTTTAAAGAAGGTATGCACATTTACATATAAAATACAAATAAATAAAATACCACTGAAGTGATATCTACAGATGTAGACATGTATAGTATATAAATACACATATATATGTATGTGTGTGTATGGTGTATAGTATAGTAGACAAAGATGTTTTTACCATGTTTTTCCATGTAACTGAAATATATATATATATATATATCGCTGCAGTTTTTTTGCCTTTTCATAGACAGAATTTTTATGACCTAACGTGAGGCATCTGTCACAGAGAACGACAGTTCCATAAATTTTAGCTCAGCTGTCCACGTCCACCTTGGACTTAAGGAACACATTCTGATGATTCATACATACAGGGTAAAGGCATCACTGACAATAAAATGACTTCAGGCTATGTAAAGCCATAAATAAAGGGAAATCAAAACTTTCATACACATAATCCATGCAAGAAATCATTTTGTAAATTTGGAGAAACCTATCCTATTTTGGCATGATGGGTACAAATCCCTAAAAAGAAAAATAGATAAGTTTGTAGTTTTCATTGTTTAACACATTCATAGTTCCCCTTCCCTTCCTTCTCAAAAAATGTTTTGGAATTTTATGGTGCCCAGCATAAATTTTCTTCCAGTTCCTTGTTTTTTGAAACATGCCCAATAAAAACTGATTAATTAATTAGTTAATGGAATCAAGCATTTGCTTTCCACAATTAACCATACTGGCCAGAGCCTCACTTCTCAAACCTTAATGTGCATATAAATCACCTGGGGATCTTATGAAACTGTAGAATCCGATTCAGTGGGGCTGGGCGAAGATGTGCATTTCTAACAGCAGATCCACGTGGCTTATTAAGGAACTAGAATACTTAGCCATGGTTGTCTCTATTCCCTCTCACACATAGTCATTCAACAAACATATATTGAACATGAACTGTAAACCAGCCATTGTGCCCTCCCAAAAGTAAATTTAAGTGTAAGCAGGCTTTCAAAAATTCTTTTTCCTTTATATTTTGCTTATTCCATTTCCATTGTAGGAAATAGGGTGCAAAATGCCCCAGGGAACATGTGAATGAGGAATACTGGCTGGGCTTGCTGGAGACTAATTAAGTAACACCTTCATTAAGTTAATTTTTTGCTAAGCATCATTTAAATTCTGGGGGCCACAATCCTCAGAAATTGTTACGAAAAGGAATGTCTCACATCCTCCCCTCTAGCAGTGTAAAAACCCAGCCTGACAGTTCAGTTATGAGGGTCAACCAAAAGTTCATATCCTTTAACTCTTCAACATTTCCAGCCTTTATTTAAAGTAAGAAAACCTCCACAAAAAGAAGATGGGTTTTGAAATCAGACATGTTTGGTTTTAGATATAACATATTCCACTAATGTGTGTAATTCTAGGCAATATACATCAATTCCTTGGGCCTCTATAAACATGGATTAATAAAGATTATCTTAAATTCATTTAAAACATATTTACTGAATACCTCCAAGGTACTGGGCACTGTTCTAGCCCTTGGGATGGGTCAATGAACAAATGGACATAGACTTTTCACTCATGTGTCCATTGAGTGGAAATAAAGCATATAAGTAGGACCTGGCTCCCACCTGACACTCAAAAAAATGGTAGTAATTAGCATTCCTTAGTAGCTTTCAACCCTTTGGTGCTCTCCAGGTAAGTCCTAGGTAAGTGGAACTGCCATTTTCATAAACTTTCATAGCAGCTCTCACTTACTCATGCTCACGATAAACCAGGCTTGGTTCTAAGTGCTTCGAGTATGTGTCTATGTTCATTTAATCCTTACAACAAAAATATGAGGCACATTGTTATTCTCATTGTACAAGGATAGGAACACTGAGGCTTAGAGATGAAATTAAGGAATTTCCCAAGACTGTGAGCTGGTAAATAGCAGAGCTGGGATCTGAACTCACAGAGAGTTTGGCCTCGGAGATCCTGCCCTTAACCACGATGCCTTGGAGTAAGTGAATTAGAAGCATTTAAACTAGTCGAAGTAGTTTCACTTCTCATATTAAAAGTGCCTGGACCAAACTGTGTATTAGCTAGGTTTATCATGCCCTCTGGTGGAAAACCAAAGAAGGAATGACAAGGAACGTTAAGTGCAACAGGAAAAGGAGAAAGCAACAAGTTCACTGACGTTCTGGGCTCTTGAAAAGCTCATGGAAATGGCTGGAAAACAATTCAGGAACAAGACATAAGAATATTGAGTAAGACTAAATAGTCAGCAGGACGTGGATCTCTCTCTCCCATACTGCTCCCTGGAGCAGAGTCTCCAGAGTGACAACTGCGCAAAGGAATCTGGAGGTAAAATCTCAAGGAATAAACATCAGAATTACAATGAAACGTTGTAAATCAACTCAACTTCAGTTAAAAAAAATCTAATTAAAAAAAGAACATAGGTGATGGAATACTTAACATGAGATTATTCTAGTCTTATAAAATTGTAGAATTATTTAGGAAAGAGGTCTGTTTATTGAGAGTATCATAAAAATCCAGATGTTTCTAAGCATTAGTATTTGGGCTATAATAAAAATTACAGCAGCTACATTTGCTTATTATATGTCAAGTACTGCATGAACTCTTTACCTGTATTTTCTCACTTATTCATTATGTTGATAGTATCAGGTAGGTGTTATTACCTTCTCTTTATAAATACGAAAACTGAATGTCAGAGAGGTTAAAAACTTGCTCAAAGTTAAATAGTAAGTGGAAAAGTTAGGATTCCAGATCAGAAATGTCTGACGGTAAAGCTATCGCTCTTTCTGTTTTGGGACACTACTATCCCACAGGTGCTTTAAACAAATACAAATTCGGGTTTATATAAGATGTGACTATGTACCTACTTCTGTTCATGGGTTGCGTTATCTTTTGAACATCGACAGCACAGAATGACGTTAACCAAATGCAGTGGATGTTAAGCAGCAGGGCTTTAAAGAAGGAAGGAGTGGTTTCCTTCCTCTTCGCTTTCATCCTAATGACCCACCACATTTTTTTTCACTAACTTTGCCTACTTCATAATTCTTTTGAAAGCAAATGATGAAGCATAGCTGGACATTCTCATCTATGTCCAATACGTAAAGTGATATGGGACCAAAAAACAAGCCCTCATAACCAGAACGAAACAGGCATTAGCAAAACAGCATTTTACGATCTTCAAATTATAGGTTCCTGATGGCCTCAAAGCACAGGGAGAAAGGAAAAGCTTATTCCTGGGGAAAGTGGGTGGAGAAGGATTTGTAAAGGGTCACAGCAGGTTCCACCACCGGGGTGGAGACAAAGCCCAAGTTCAGCTGCATGCAGAGATGTCAGCCTGAATCCCTCCAGTTTCAGTCGTTCTTTCATTCTTTTCTTCCACAAATATAAAGCACGTGCCGGCTGATGGGGGTAAGGACCTGACTTACGTTGGTAAGAGCAGTGGCCTGTTAGTTTGGGAGAGAGGATGGGGCCGAGGTCAGATGAGGAGCAAAGTTGCTACAAAACCAGAGTGGTGGGGGCGCTGAAGAGAAGTGTCCCAGTCTATTTAGATGACCCCTAGTCCTTCAGTCTCTAGCCAATGCCCTCTTACCTCTCTCCTGAGACCTAAACTTATTTTTTTAAGTGTGGTAGATCTGGGTCCTAGGGTACTAGCGTGTGACATGTTTAGATTATGGGGCCAGAAAAGCAGTCCTCTGCTACTTAACTGTTGTGTCATCTTAGACTAACGCTGTCCAACGGAAACATAATGCGAGCCACATATGTAATTTAACATTTTCTATTTGCCACACTAAAAATAAATAATAAATAAAAGAAACAGGTAAAATTAATTTTCATGGTATTTTATCTAACCAAGTGTATCCAACATATTATTTCAACAAGGGGTCAATATAAAAATTATTCATGAGATTTTGCTTTTCTCTATGCCAAGTCTTTGATATCTGGTGCGCATTTGACATTTACAGCACAGCTCCGTTTGTATTTGAATGAGCCTCATTTCAAGTGCTTGGCAGTCACACGTTGCCAATGCATTGGACAGATCTAGACTTTGAATATAAACAATAAATAAAAATGTGGAACATAAGGAAGACTTCCATTCTTGATACCCAAGATCAAAATAGAAATTGTTTATATCAACTTACTGTAGTTAAACACTCTGTTGTGGGCTTTCTGTTATAAGCTGACAATACAAATTGAATAGAAAAGCAGTAAATTTGTTTTATTCATTTTTATATTAAACTTTACACGAATGAACAAAATCAAAAGTGCAGTGTTATAAGAGCACCACCTTGTGGCTTTGTGCTGTTCACATTGTTGGAGTGGAATTTGGGGAAACGGGAATTACGCCAAGCAACCCAGGGGAGATTAGGATTTTAAGAAATTACTTTAGTGGAAGAACTAGCACTGTTCTGTCTTACACGCAATCGTTTGGGCAGTCCCTCAAATTGTGTGAACGGAACATGGCAAAGTCCCCAGCCAGAGGACATGGAAATGCTAACCTCTGGGTGTCAAGTAACACACCGACATGAGCCTTGGTCCAAGGTAAACAAGGCTTTTGTGCTAACATGCAAATATAGGATTTGCTCCAGTGAAATATGACAAGGAGATCACTCACAAAAGACCAGTGAGTATGAACACGTTGAGATTTTAGCAGAAACGCTGGAATATAATCTCCACCATCATAAGTGGTACAGAATGAATACAGAGCTGCCAAACCTTAACCTTCTTCGGTAGAATAAAGGTCTCAATGAAGTAGCATTTGCTACTAAACAATCGCTCCAACTAATCAGAAACACCAGCGGTCCCGGCACTGTGTTAGCGTGGCCAGGAGTGACTGTGTGAAAGTACACACTGCCCACCGGCCTGACCAGAGATGCCTTGGAAAGGAAGTCGCCTTGGAGACCAGCTCCCAGGAGAGACCACGTCTGAGCAGCGTCAGCTTCAGGGCCCTTCTGAATGTGGTCATCTATTCTTGCCACAACATGAAACACACCTAAGGAATCATTTGAGGTAAGATGTATCTAGATTCAACTCGTAAAACATAAAGGATGCCAGAATACAAAGAAAGACGTTTTAGTAAGCTTTAAGCTAGTACTGTGACTTTCTGTAAAAAAAAAAAAAGACTTTAAAAAATATATGTATCACAGTAAACATGAAAATACTAACATCTATGTTGTTCATTCTCCCTTCTGTAGCAGACTTCAAATAGCCTAATAATTTTGGTGACCATACTAGTCCCAAACCTATCTTGGTCTGGGAGTGTGAGTTCTTTGTTCAGGGACCTTCTACGCAGCTGTAAGGTGGCTTTTCCTCCTGTGCTTATGCTAGAATTGTTTCCAGGCCAAGAAATTACATGTCTTGGAGTCCTGGGGAAAACTTGAACTTCTTAATATTCATTAGTGTAGCTAATTGGAGAGCATGAAGAAAGACTTCTGTTCATCTTTCTCTTATCCGAGGCTCCTAGAAAGGTGTGCCCACTTTGAATTAGTTGTCTATTATCACATAAACAATCATCCTCAAACTTTGGGGCTTAAAACAAGAAACATTTATTATCTGGTGGTGGGGTCAGGAATTTGGGAGCAGTTTAATTGGGTGTCTCAAGTTGTATTCAGGGACTAACTCTGTCTGAAGCCAAGACTGGAGCTGGAGGATCTGCTTTCCAAAGACTCACAGACTCAGCAACTGGAAGGAAGCTCAATTCTCCTCCATGTGGGACTTTCCAAAGACCTCAGTTCCTCACAATGTGGGCCCCTCTGTAGGCTGCTCACAGTGGACCGTCCCCCAGTGGGGGATCTGAGAGAAAAAGAAATATAAATCACCATGGCTTTGATAACAGTCTTGGAACTGACATGCCATCACTTCTGCTCTATTCTATTAGTCACATAGACCAAACCTGAGGCAGCATGGGAGACTGCACAAAGCTGTATATACCAAGAGGATGGGATCATTGTGGGATATTTTAAAGGCTCTTCTATTGAACATTTTGCTGGAGGCTTAAGCCAGTATAATATGGCAAGAAAAAGAAATAAAAGGCATATAGACTAATGGAAGAAATGAAACTGTATTTTCAGAAGACATAGGTGATCTACATAGAAAATCTGATAACTAATTGACTTTAGCAAGGTTGTAGGATATAAGATCAATCAATTGCATTTCAATATGTTAAAAATAAATAATTGAAAACTGAGATTAAAGACACCATTTACAATAGTATTAAAATATAAAATACTTAGGAATAAATCTGACACAAGATGTGTAAGGCATGAAAAGAAAAAACTATATTCAAAATTTAACTGCAAATGGATAATAGACATAAATGTGAAATTTACAACTATAAAGCTTCTAGAAGAAAACAGGAGAAAGCTACACATGCTTTTAGGCTAGGCAGATTTCTGAGATGCAACAACAAAAGTATCATCCATTAAAGATAAATAATTGATAATCTGGACTTGATCAAAAATAAAGTCTTCCAAATACACTAAGAAATTGAAAGACAAGACACACTTTAATAAAGCACTTGTGCCTGGAGTATATACTCTCAGATATCAACAGTAACACATACACACATATAAAACCGTTTGACTAGACACTTGACCAAAGAAAATGTATGATGGCAAATAACAATGGCAAACACCATTAGTCATTAGGGGGATGTAAATTAAAACCACAATGGGACACTGCTACACACATATTAGAATAGCTGAAATTAGACTAAGTGCTGATGAGAAGGTGAAGTAAATGGAACTCCCACACACTGCTGGTGAGATTGTAAAATGATACAGCACCTTTGGAAACATTTTGGTATTTTCTTAACAAGTTAAAACATACACTGATCATATAATCCAACCATTCTACTTCTAGACATTTACCAAGAGAAATGAAAGAATACCACTTACAAAGACTTGTATACAAATGATTACAGCACCTTCAATCCTAATAGCAAAAAACTGGGAGAAAAATCTCGATGTCCAACAAAAGGTGAACATACACATAGATGAACTGGTATATCGAACAGTGTATTGCTTATTAAGAAAAAGGGATGAACGCAAAATGCATGAATCTCAGAATATTTAGTGATAGTCAGACGAGGAGTACATAATGAACTTATACAAAATTCTAGAAAAAACAAACTAATCTACAGTGACATAAAGATCAGTGATTGCCTGGGGACTAATTGGAGGCTTTACAAATGGGCAGGAAAACACTGGGGTATGATGGTTATGTTCATTATCTTAGTTGTGGTGATGGTGATGACTTCATGTGTGCATGTCAAAACATCAAATGACACACTTAATGTTTTTGTCTGTCAACTTTACCTCAACATAGCTCAAGAAAAAAGTGTTAATTTTATTGGCGGTTTTACTCCATTAGACAAGGCACACCCACAGATCCATCTGATTTAAATCCCCTACTTCAGGCTTCCTCTGAGATCAAGAGCAAAGACCTTTTAAGCTTCTTTGAGGCCCTATTGATTGAGAGGATCTGTGAGGCCCACTCTTAAGTCTTTAGGCATCTGGTCTGAATTCAAACTCTTAATTTGTCTGTATGCATAATTGAAACCAAAATATATTCAACTTTAGAATTAAGGGGGAAAAATGTCCTTGTCCTAGGCTCTTATCAGCACAAACGCTCTGATTGCAGTCAAAGATAACATTTTATTCTACATACTTTTTAATCCTTTCAATATAATTTTTATTTATTTATTTATTTTTGGTGGCTGTTTAACCCATACAGTTTAACTGGTTTAATGATGAATTAATACACCAGTATTTCTCAAAGTCTGTTTTATGGTTTTTTATTGAACCACCTCGAGATGCTTATTTCAAGACCCACCTCTACAACTACTAAGATACTGAGTGGGGAGAAAACTCTTATCAGAGTAGAGCCTGGTAATCTCACAAGGTCCCCAGGCAATAGACAGATAAAGATCAACTCAGTGCCTTCACATATAGCAATGAGTCCCCTACAGCTTCTTACCTCAGCTGTTTCTAGGATTAAAATGTTTATCTAAATAAAATACTCATAATATTTATTAAGCTTGTAACACTTTTATTCATAACAGGAAAAAAATTTATTCACATGTATATACAAAAGACATTTATTTTCTTATTTTGACACATAAAAATACAGAAATATTTACATATGTACAAAATATTAAAACATACAAACTTTACAAATAAGGAAAACAAGAAAGATTTCACAAAAGATACTTTATGGGATATATACACACTGGAAAAGAGGTTAAAGGTGACAAAACATTTAAATTAACAGACACCAGAAGTTGATATTTCAATTGGTATTATTAATTTGGTAAAGCAAATAAAATGTCTCAAATGCTAAAAGATGGTAACCAAGAGTTATATTTAAGACTGTCAAGGTAAAATTACATGGCTTTCCTTTACCATAAAATTGAATCAATTTTATTTTACCTCTGAATCACAATCATCAGATAACTAGTTTCCCTTTTTCTTAAAATATTTAAATTTTCTGGTTTATATTGAGAGTTTTAAACTTTTTCACATTAAATTGTAAAATATTTTAAGAGGTGTACATCCTCTTTGCTCACTGGGCAAAAAAATCCCATGTACATTGATTTCAACATAAAATTGAAAATCACAAGACATTTATTTTTTTTATGTTTTAAATTAAAATCTAACATTTTTCTAACTAACCTTCATGATCAGTTACAATTGATTTCATAAGAGATCACAATCTTCGTAAATTCTTCTTGCTTTTCTTAGTGCCAGGTAGAGGACCCATTTTATAACTGGCTTTTAGGGGCTTGCCATTTGAACAGTCTTTGGTGGTGTGATAATTACATAGGCACCTTGTACAATAATCAAATCCACAGCCTTCCCGTTTACAGGTTGCCCGTTGTAAATAGCAATCATATTTTGCAGGTGAATTACAGCGAACACAGGCTTTGAGGCTTTCGTTCTTTTTCAAAGTCTTGGCAACCTGGAAAGAAAAAAAATCCATAAACAGATTTTAGTAAGGACTGAATGTAACTTAGTAAAAACAAGGGCACCTCTACCCCAATACATGTATAAAGCACCAATGTCACACACAACTCCCGCCCTTAAGCTTACTGTTCAAAGAGTGAGAGTTATTACTTGTCAATTGGTCCAGTGGCCATTTCCTAATGCTACAAAATGCTCTTTTATTCATGAATGCTACTCACACATCATTACCTAACTTAAATGCCACCTTTTGTGAGGTCTTCCTGGTGTCACTCAGGAGTTGGTTACTCTTTTACCTCTAGTTCTATTTTTTTTAAAGCACCTACCACATTATATGGCATTGATCTTTATGTAGCTGTGAAGGGTACCATGTTTCCGTATCTATGCAGTGCCTGATAAAATGCTCAATAAGTGTTTTTGAATAACTACGTGTTCTGTTAGTTATATCAGGAACATTTAAGACAGAAAACTAAATTTTATTATATATTATATAAGACAGTGAACATTTTATTTCAAAACATGCAGATGGTGGTTTTTAAAATTAAGCTTGCAAAATTATTCACGTGTGAGTAGAATACACATTACTCAATGATTTAAAAGTATACTTGGAGGTCCTCAATTTCTGAAAGTTGGCCTCTTCCTGCTTAGCCCTGCTCCTCAGTTATTTAGGGCAGTAATTGTGAAATGCAATATTGAAAAGTTTTATAAGAAACTTCAAAATCAAGGTTTTCCTTATCTTCTTAGTGCTTCCAAATCAGATCTCAACACCACTGAACTATCATAAACAATGACAAATTATATGTATTATTTTGGCATAAAAAGACATCTGTGTACTTTCCTAATTTGATTAATTGAATTATAAATGGTTTTCATACTCTACACCCTTTTAATAAATGCTCCATATGTTTCTAATTTATTAAACAAATAATTACCTCAGAGAATTCACTGTGTCGACTATAAGTAGAACCTTTCTGATCACCTGGATCAGGTAACTTGGTTCGAGCATCTTTTTTGGGGAGAGTCTGGGTTGCTGATTTTTGCACAGACGCTAATGCAGTTCTGAATAAAACATATTCTCTGGTTGAAGCATGTGGTGAAAACTTAATGTTCTTTTCCTAATTAAAAAAAAAAAGTTTTAATAGGACTAAAAAACACTCTCTCGTATTCTCATCAAGCAGGCATTTTTATGTCTGTGCATGTAAAAAAGGACAAATGAGAATAAAAAGGATTTATTCTTGCATCCGATTTACTTGCACATGGTTAAGCACAGCCACACACAACTATTCAGACATTTAAAGCCTAACAACGAAGTTATTGAGAGAAACTGCAAATCAGAAATTGACAAAGTACTTTACATGTTTAGTATCTAGCACTTAATACATGATTTATAAAGCACTACTGCCAGGACAAAAGGTCATTCTTCCAGGCCACCAGCAGATGGCAACAGTCATGTTTAAGTGTCATCTCAGTGTTATGAATGGATTCAAAACAATCTTTTAAGATTAGAAAAATTTCCATAACACCAGTTTATAAATAAAGACACTGAACTTGGAGAATTTAAGCAATGTTTGTCTAAGTTACAGGGCTAGTAAGTAGCAGCACCAAAATTTGGACCTAAGTATGCCAACTCCTGGGCCTGAAAATTTTAATCATGTATTGATCTTTATTCTCAGAACTATCTCCAAAGTTACTATTTTGGAAAGTAAATCAATCCCCTTCCTACATTAAGAATCTTCAATATGTAGATAACTTACTGAATACTTGTTAACAGAAAAATACAAATGGTAACCAAGACTGGCTAACGGTCAACCCTCACCATCTGAGACCTGAGTAATTTTCCCTTTGCTTTTGGACATTTCATTTCTATGGAGAACCTAAGAAATAAACGACTGGGGTGGGATCTCATCCCCTTTATCTTTGAATTTTTTAATGAGTTATGATATAAAGGATTTCCGTATCATTTGTTATCTTTACTATTTTCCTCTCTTTCTAAAGGTAATAAGCACTGCTATATATTAAAATTACAACAACTGCCAAGACTTACAGTAATTCTTTGTATTGCTTTATTGTACAATTGCAATGCCCCCTTATCATCTTCTAGAATCTTCTTCCAAGTTGTGCTCACCTTAGACACACTGGAAAAGTAAATTATAAAGGAAACAATTAGAGCATCACAAAGAGCTAAGATGAATATATTACAGGAACAATGACAGTGCAAAAGAGAAATTTCTATTAGCTGTGCTATACATTAGAATTGCATGAGGCATTCATTAAGATTTAAGGATGCCCCATGGATAGTCACTTGGGTTTAATTAACAAAAATGGGGGCCAGGGCTCTGGATTTTTTTGAAAGCTCACTATCAAGTAATTCCAAGTGCGTCCAGGCTTAAGAACCACTGCTTCGTACTTCATTTTTTCACAATATCCACAAGTATTACATAAGCAGCCCCATTGTATATATGGCACCATCTTGGCTATTTGGTAATGTTATAGACAAATTTCAAAGAACTTGAGAATAAACTGCTGTTAATAGAAATCAATTAAAAAAATCCATTTTGTTAACTAAAATGTTGTGATGTTGATTATCCCTCAATAAGCTAGCCGATAATAAAAATCAATACTTATGTCTGTTTTGCTTCAGCTATACTTCATGAACCAGTGTAAAGTAACACAAAAAGTACCTCTAAAAATTTTTTTTCAAAAAGCCAAAAATAAACTCAGTTGAGCTGGAGGCAATCTAATCCAACAGTCTTTATAAACATCTTAATTCTCAGTTACCTCAGCCTAACAGATTTTCTCTAGTGGAACAAGGAAGAAAGGGTAGTTTAACAGAAGGTTTCTAAGAAACAGTCATAATCAGATCCATTTGTGGGTTTCCATATTTTCATCACTGTCCAATTTAGGAGCCCTACATTGAAAATGGCCTAATAAGAACAGAAATTATTTCACTTTCAAGTGGGACAAAAATCATAATTCTTATTGGACCTGTACATTAGACCTAGGCTGTTGTTTACAAGGTAAGCCCAAAAGATGTAGCTTATCTATTAGCAATTTCAGAACAACAACAAAAAAAACCAAAAGATCCCAATCTAACAGAAAGTTTTCTAACACAGCATAAATATGAAATTTGAAAGAACTGGATTAAATCATACTTTCATTCTTTCATCTTAGTGTTACACAGGCAGTAAAATACTAGCAACCAGACAAAAGTTGCTACCTCAATTATACAGCACAAGACTACCTACTAAGTCTTGGCATGAGCTGGTGGTACTGAGCCATCTAACAAAAATGTTCAATGGATTATACTAATACACTCAGAGCAACGATACTTACTTGATTAAGTCCATATCACTGAGCTGTGTTAAAATATTTGCTAAGAGATGTCTGAGTCCCCTTCGAAAGAGTTCACTGAGAATATCTACACATTCTAGGCCCATTTTCCTGCCAATTATATTCTGTAATCTGAAATTTCCACTGGATATAAATTCTTTCAGCTTCTCCCGGTCTATTTTAGGATTTCGCTTAGAATTTTTTTTTAATGTTGAACAAACCACTTTTGCAAAATGAAGAGCGGGCAGCAAGTTTTTGTTGGGATAGTGGTCTGGGCTTTGCGTCTGTGGCAGGCAAGACTGCGGACTGTCACTGAAATTTTCCACCAGGGGAAGGCTACTGTCTTCATGTTCACTGAGGCCACTTTGTTGTGAAAATGAAGAGTAGCCACTGTCTTCATAAGGGCCACCGGTCTCTAGTTCTTCTGCGTCATTTGAACTATTAAGTGTCTGTTGCACATGCTGATTTTCCTTATTATGCAAGGGCTTGTTTTCAGTTTCAAGTTCTACAATCCTGGGGCTCACAATTGGTGACCCAATATCTGATAACCTTTCATAGTCTTTAGTGCGGCCTTTGTAAGAATCTTCCAAATATGCAGGAGTGCAGGAACCTTGTCTTCGACTGTCATCAGGTTTTACAGGTTTAACTTCAGAATGAACACGGTTATAATTAAAATCACACTTCATCTTAACAGAGAGAGTAGAACTTTCTTCTTTACAACCTACAAAAAGAACATGACATTATTTATCGCCTAATGGCAAAATTTCAACATATCTCTACTTCTTAAAGTTTGGGACATAGAGACTTAGTTTGCATTCTCTCAGCACGTGTATTGACCATGTAGCTGTGAAATTATTCAAGTTTAATTATTGACATGAAACAATAATACGAGAAAATATTACTAAAGTCTTGTAAGTATATACATCTTCTTAAAGGGGCACTTCAGAACAGTTTGCTTTTAAATCTATGTAACATCTGACTTTTAAAGTCTACATCTGATTAAGCAGAAAATAGTGACAAAAGGGACTATTTAATAAATAGCTGTGCTTATGGGACAAATAAGGAAATGTGATACATCTAGAATGGGGTCTGAGGTAAAAGATACAGTGATCAAATACTTCTAGAAATATATTTAAAACAATGGAGGGGAATGTATAAGGGTCAAAACAATTTTGATAAAAATAACAAAAAATCATACATTTAAACATTAGCAATTATTATAAGCCTCACAATAATTAATCAAGAAATCTACAGGTAGTTTGGAGAAAGGACAGGAAAGGCGGTAAGTTTAATCATCCATAAGTTAACCAAACTACTGACATTTTGGCCCAGACTATTCTGTTGTTGGGAGCTGTCCTGTGCACTGTAGGATGTTTAGCAACTTTTACCCATTTGATGCCATGAGCAGCTGCTACTCCCTAGGCAGGAAAATAAAAAAAATGTCTCCAGTTACTACTTATTGCCAAATGTTGGCAGTTGGAGGAAGGCAGAAGAAACAAAATTCTCCCCATTCCTCAGTTGAGAACAACAGCTTTGAAGGATGTTTAGGATTTTGTCAGGACATAGAGGCTGGGAAGGGGCATTCATTTTGAAAGATAATGTGAACACAGGCATAGTTCTGGGACAGAAGATAGTAGATGAGTTCATAAAAACTGCTTAGCATTTTTGAAGGCAGAGTATACAGATGGTATGTACTTCAAATGTACCCCATCTACTATACCTCCTGCAAACCAATCATATGTAGGTAACAATTTACCCTGTAAGTAAATGTATGTACACGCAGCACATTTAGTCCATACTAAATACTGGTAATCTTTTCATATTAACTTTACTGGTTTTACTTAGAGCAGAAACTTTAAGTCAAAGTACTAAAGAACATCTTAATAGAAAAGAATCCTAGTTCCAAATGTCTAGCACAGTGAAAGACACATGGTATGTGCTCTAGGACCCAATAAACCTTGAACTGACCCTAAAGATTAAATTTAAACTAAGAGTTCAGGGGCATAAAGTAATTAACCCCCAAATTAACCCTAACTCTAGAACAAATTATTCTGAGTGGTTCTCTTTTACTCCCAAGAAGGGTAAAAAAATTCGAAGATATTTTAATTTTTGCCTTAAGAATTACATATGATTTACACAGGACCGAATTTTATGTGAGAGGATTATAAAGAAGCCACCTACAAAGACACACCTTTTCTTTTGTTTGGCTGCCTAAAGGGAAGAGACCTGAAACCGTATTTCAGAAACCCAATTCTTTTCAAAGTCATTCTTCCTCTGCTGTCTTTAGAACTCAGTTACTGGGAGACTATCCTATAGATCTTCTTTCATTCCACATTATTCTTTGAATATGGACAGTTCTTTAAATTTAGAGCTAGTAATGATTCAACTACCCCTTACAATTGTTTAAGTGTTAACAATTTCCAGTTTGTTTCCAAACACTTGGTTCTCACAACCTTATAAGGGAGAATGGAGAGGCACTATTATTTACAAATGAGAACACTGAAACTTATCTAAGTAACTTGCACAGGATTTGACAGGTAGTTAAGAGGGCATGGTTATTCTTCTGGACTGTAAATTCAGTATTCCTTCCACTATCTCACCTGGGAAGTGAGATAAAGAACATTAAAAAAAAGTATAAAAAAACAGACTTCCAGACTTCCGGTTATAATCTAATAGTACATTATTTATGTTGTTGCTCAAAATGTCCCAACGTTTGCCATTGTAAGTCCATGTTCACTTGACATTCCTTACTTTTTGGCACTAAACAAGAAGGTCAGGCTCATCTTGTTTTTCCCTCGTTCCAGCCATAGAATCAGTTATTTCTCCAAGGAACTCTGGTTCCTTTCACTAGTTCCGAAATCTGCATGCTGGTTGTAGATTTAAAGTGTGAAGTTATGTAACATTCTTTTAAAAATCTCCATGTAAAATTGCCACCTTTTAATATAAAAGGAGGCTGAAAGCAGACTATAAAAAGCTGATTCCATATCTTCTAAGTAGTTCAGTGCTTCCCCACCACCAACCCAAATGCCCCTAAACAATTTGGAAAATATAATTCATCTGATGCTATTCTGGAAGGGAAAAAGAGTATTACATGGTTCTGTGACTTCTTGAATCAGATAGATGAGGGTTGAGTCTAGTTTTGCCACTTCATTCATTTATCCAATGCCTACTTAATGACAGCATGTGGAGAGGGAAAGAAACCAGTCAGGGAAGATCTTCTGGAGGTGACATTCTGAAATCTGAAAGCCTTGTCAAAATTCAGACAGAGGTGGACCTGGATGCAAGGACAAGTGCAGAGCTTTCAAGAAGAGGATGGCTTGCAGGGCTGCAACTTAGCAAGCTAGGGGAAGAATTGATTGAAAATTAAGGCTGGAGAGATATAGAATGCTCTGTAGAATTTTTAAGGTAGATGGATTTTATTTATCATGTAATAAAGAGACTTTGAGGGGTTCTAAATAGAGACATTTGGTTTACATTAAAAAAAAAAAATGATTGGCAGTTGTGGAGAATGAATTGTAGGAAGGTATGAGTGGAAGCAGGGAGACTAGTTAGAAGAGCTTATCACAGGCGTCCAGAATGTAAGGCACCTGAGACTAGGATAACCACAGTGGAAACGAGGATAACTGGATAGATCTGAGATATTTTTAGAAGGGTAAAGTCAACAGAGGTTGGAGACATACTGTATTCGTTGTGGATGATGAAAGAAAGTGGAGTAAACAATTCCCTGGTGTTTAAATCTTGAGCATCTAAGGTTTCAAAAACAAAACAAAACAAAACAAAACAAAACACTGAGCAAGTAAACTCTTAAAGCCTGTTTCCTCATTTATAAAATGTGGTAAAACAAAAATGGACTAAATGCATGGCAGAGCCTCTGTCACATATGGTTCAATAAATACAATCCATTTTCACATTATTTTTTAAAGCCAAATCCCTTCATATTCTTTATGATGCAAATCATGAACATTTTAAAGGTAGCAAAATACACTCTGCACAGACCATGCATTTCAGAGAATTAAATATTTTTCCTGGGAATCATATCCAACTTCAAATGAAAATCCTTGCTCAGTCTTTTGACTAGCTTTGTGATCTAGACCATTCAATTACTCTTTCACTTTTTCTGAAATGGAGATACTAATATCTACCTCGTGGAGCTGGTAGATTCAGCACTACATTTCTTAAAACTCTTATTTACTGACTCAATAGTCCAATCATGAAAAACTGTATTATAGTTCACTGTACTTAACCTATTTAACTTTCCAATATAGATCTGTCACTTCATATTAAAATATCAGTTAACTAGACTACAGTGTTTAAAATTAAAAATCTTTACAGCTATTCCAATACTAAATAATTAAGTTCCACAATCTCCAGTACCTGCAAGATAACCAGCATGTGCCCAACGTGAGAGCCATGGCTATTCCTTAAGAATTTCAGAGAGCCCCAAGGCTTGCCGCCATAAACTGCAAATCAGCCATAATCCCTAAGAGAAAATCTTAGAAAAGACTACTTTCAGAAGCATTTGAATATAATACATTTTTTCATTTCATTTCCTCAAACTTGTAAACAGGGAAAAAAAAGTCCAGAGGGACAGTAAATATTCTCTTGAAGGTCTTGAGGAGCAAGGTAGTAAAGACAACTGGAATTAAGCAATCAAAAAATATCCGTTCTTAAAGCCACCAATCTCTAGAACTTCACAGGGAGATTTAAGATCCAGGGTCTTCTACAAATAGACTTAACCTGTTAAAATTGTTTTTTGAGTTTTCTAAATTCCTTTCCTTAAAATAAGGGGCGTCTTTCAGTGATTACCAAATATCACAATATCAAGTTGCTAATTTTCAAAATTTTGGGTAATTTCTGAGGTAAAATGAATGCATCTGAATCTCTTTTAGAGATAGCAACAAAGGGGATAAAAGTAAGCGTTTATTTGAGTGCCTTCCATCCAGGAGTTGGAATAAAAGACTAGCTTTTCAGGAGCACAGGAAAAAAAAACCCCAAAACAAAAAAAGAATTCTTCAATTCTCAAATCTTCTTCCCAAGTTCTTCAAAATCGACTACGTTTGGATAAATCCATGGTTTTGTATTAAAAAGTGCATTCTTTTCCCCCTCTCTCCTTTTGACTCCAGGCCTTGAGACTTGAGTCACTGGGTAATAGGGGAAAAAGGAGAAATTGAACGTTTTTGTTTGGACATCCCAACAGGGCCCAGTCCGATGAGGGGGGTCCCTCCAATTGGCGGGAGTGGGTTGAGGGGAGACCCTGGAAATCCTGAGGGGTCGGAAGGGGGCCCTTCAGGGCGCGGGCCTGGAGGAGGCGGGAGATAACCGCGAGCACGATCTCCCGCGCCCGCCAGGAAGACTGAGGTGGTGAAAACCCGGGGGGACTGACATCGGACCTGAGGTTCGGGACAGACATGGAACAGGGGCGCAAGAAGTGCGCATCGGGACCCTGGCCGATCCTGGGGGCCCCCGCTCGTGGGCCTGTCAGAGAAGCAGCCCGGGGTGGGGTGGGGGAGGGGAAGGGGCATTTGGCGCCCAGGCCGGCGGGGTGGAGATAGATTGCCCTTCCCCGCGAAAAAGGGCAACTCGGGAGGCCCTCACCTGCACCTCCCCGGGTACTGGCGCCCAGGTTCGGCGTGCACGGCGGGACCCCGGCCCGCCATCCAACCTCTGCACCCCTGCTCCCCCTCCCCGGACCCCAGCCATCGTTCCCCCGGTCCCGGGGCCCGCCGGGGCCCGCCGGGGCCCGCCCGAGGCCCAGCGAGGGGCCGCACGCGCAGCCTCGGAAGGGTGTCGGGCCCGGGTCGCGGTCCCCCCTGTCCCCCTGCACCGGGCACCCCTCCGGGAACGCGAGCCCCGCTCGCGCCCTCTCCTCTCACCCACCGTCCGAGGGGCGAGGGCGCCCGGCGGCTGTCAGGGCGCCGTAGCTGCAGCGGCAGGAACCGGAGGGCGGCCGTGGGGAGCAGCTGCAGGGGCGCCGGCTCATGCCAGGACAAGTGGAGTCCGCCTCAGGTGAGGGAACTGCCACCGCGACGTAAGACGGGGCGGCCAGCTTCTCAGAGCTCTAGCTTCTAAAAGGCGCCAGCTGGTACTTTTAAAATCTTTGAATTTGGTGCCCAAATCCGCACGGTCCAATGGGGTGCGCCGCTTGCACGCGCGCTCCAATGGGAAGGCGGTGGGAGGGGGTGCCCTCACCCAGGTCCAATAGGAGAGTGCCGAGGCGGGGCCGAGCCGCGAGGCCCAACCTCCTTCCTCTTCGCCGGCTCCGCGCGTCCGGAAGGATGCGGAGGCCGGGGGCGGGGCCGGGGCGGGGCCTCCGAGCGCGGGGAGGCCGCGGCCCGGCTGCACGTGGAGAGAGCCTACCACGCATGCGTGCCCCCGCCACGCTTCCCTCCGCTGTCTGGGGAGCCGGCCTCCTGCGGGTCCAGATTTCATCCTGAAGGCTTCTGTCTGAAGATCTCCGATGGGTACAGAGGGTAGCCGACTTTCTCCGGTCATCTCACAAGCGGGAGTTTGGTGAGCGGCGACTCTGCCCGTCCGGGAATGCAGACTTTCCGGAAGACGAGCCCTCCCCCAAGCCCGGCTTTGCCCGCCTCTCTAGCATTTACGCGCGCTCCTCTCTCCCTCCTGGTTTCGCCCCTTCCCCTGCTCTGTCTTCTGCGCAGGCGCTGTGGCGGGCGGCGGGCCTACACTTGGCGGGTTGGCGCTTGCGCGCTGGGGTCCCCCGCGTTTCTCTGGGGGAGCGGAGAGCGGCGGGCCGCGGTGGGTGGGGCCGCGTCCCTCCCAGCGCGGAGCTGGTCCAGCCCCCCTGATGGCGGGAGACCTGGAGTCGCGTCTCCCGGAGGCCTTCCAGCGGTGATGAGCTGAGACAGTCACTTCTTTCTTGTAAGAGTGTTTGTATTTTCAACCACCTCTCCCCAGCCACCAGTGCTTTGTTACGGAAGTTAAGCTTATTAAATTTGTATCTACTCTCCCGGGTTTCGTTTCTTTTCGTTAAAGGCCAAGCGCACTCAAGTAGTCCTGCTTCTGAATGAATGAATGAATCATCCTGCCCTAGGAGTTCCAATTCTCACACCCTGGGACCGAAGGCTCCTGGTCGTGGTTTTCTAGTGGTGGAGGAATGGGTGAAAGTATTAATTGTTAAGTCTTTGATGACAAGTTGTACCGTATTATTAGTCATGCTGAACTTTTTACTCTTTGAATGTGTACTAAAGTGACAGTGCATCAACGCTCTGAAGCCATAGGACATAAGCTCTCAAAAGTCTAAATCCCAGTCTTTTGTAGTTTTCCCGTTCTTTTGCTCTTCTGCAGCCTCAGGGAGCGTTAATACTTGGCTTGTGGTAAGCGCTTAGTTAAATTGTTGGCAAGTCCTGTGTGAAGCAGGGCCGGCATCAGGATGAGTCACGTAGGTGCTGAGTGGATCCTGTCTTTACTATGTAAAGTTTTTGATAGTTAAGCATGGTTTTCTGCATTAAATTTTTATTTTTTAGAATGTTGCATTAGTACTTTCCTGGATTGCTGAACTATTTGGCATCCTCAGTTTTGCATCTGAGTCATATGTCTCTCACCTCAGCCTGGCCTGGTACTAGGTCCTGGAGACAGGGTTGAAAAGACAAAAGTCTTGTCCTTCAGGGAGTTTACATTCTAATTGGAAAGAAATTGGCAATGAACAATTTCAATAAATGAAAGAGGGATATAAAACAACGTCAGCGGGTAGAGAATGGGCATAGTTCGGGTGGTCAGGAAGTTTTCTGAGGCTTTGGACCAAAATCGGGAAGTTGAGCTGGCAATACAAAAGTCTGCCTAATAGGCAGAGGAAAGAGACTGAATGTGCTTGGCTTGTTACAGAATGACGAAAAGTAGGAGATGAGGTCAGAGAAGTGGAAGCCAGATACATGTGGAGTTTAGAGTTTCTTCTCTAGCAGTGGGTAGCTGCTGGAGGGATTTTAGCAAGGGAGTGATTTGTTGAATGAATATTAAAACTATGGTAGCTTTTTTTTAATCTACTAGGCACTTTTTAAATGTTAGCCTTTAACTCTCACAATAACCCTAGAATTTTCAATTTTTGGATTGTGCTTAAAGTACATCCCCACAGAACCACACAGCTAGTAAGCAAAAATTCCATCCCCATTGTCTGGGATAAATCCATGTATTTTCCTCTGTGTTATACTGAGGAGTAATACTTGTCAGAGGCCTGATTGTTTTCAGTACGTTTTCACATTACTTCCCCATTTGACCGTAGAGATCATCTTTACTCCTTTTATTTTTAGGTGCAGACAAATATATGATGGGGGTGGGGTGGAGCGGTTCTCATTAAATTAGTTGAGCACTTGAACTATAACCTTTGAATCTTAACCACAGCTTAAAAGGTATTCTCCAGCCATTATTTTTTAAATTTATTTTCAGAAAAAAGGCTAAGATTTAGTAAAATTAAAATTACTATGGTAATATAATATAAAGAGTGAAGCTGGAATAGTTTGAGTCTTTTTTCTTTTTGTTTATTAAGTTACTTAATAATTGATTTTAATTGTTAGAGCTTTAATTATGTTGAAATATCCTTAACTGACAATTAACTTTTTCAGTAGGTTCACAAGCACCTGTTAGTTTCAGTTTTAGTGAGAAATTTAGAAAGGGTTATTCTGAATTTTAACAGATGTCATCAGATGTATGTACCTCTTTCTGCAAATCAGTATCAGTCAGAACTATTGAGTTTTTAGTGCAAAATGACGTGCAGAGAGAAGTGCCCTGATTCTTTCAGCAAATCCTTATTGTAGACTGACAGCATGCAAGACATCGTGGAGTGTCTGGAAATGTTCTAATGGACAGGAGGTTTGAGAATTGATAGAAGATTCTTCATGATTACCGCTCTGACATTTTCTTTTTCCTTGGGACAGGGTGTGGAGGAGTGGAGGATGGGGGATAAGTAAACTTACTGGCTCTCACAGAATGAAATCTAACATTACAGACTCTACACAATCCCAATCCAACTTTTCTAGTTATTACCGATTAGAAGAGGTAAAAAGAAATGAAATAATAGTATATTGTAATATTTAATAACCTGTAGATACGTCCCTTTCATTCAAAAAGGAAACCAAAAGATCCAGGGGGAAAGTGATAAACCTGGCAGACACAAGCTTGCATCAGGCCTTATGCAGATAGTATTATGGAATGAACATATCTTGCTGTAGTCGTGAGTCACATAGGTCACTAAAAGTTGAATTCATCAACTGTTTGCTTGAAGGTAGAATGCCTTTTATGAGCAGAACATTATAGAGAAGAGGGATACTCTTCAAATTAAAATTCTCTGATGTGTGTGATAACCTTTGGCCAGCTTAAATTCTAAACTGCCTTTAATGCTTTTTCTACACCTCCCTTTTAGAATAAGGTAAAAAATTTCCAGCATAAAATTATGCTAAAATTTAGCACATGCTGGGGCTTGAAAGGAAATCTGGCTAATAAATGTTAACTTAGTAAAGAGGAAACAATTACCTGAAAATAATATAGTTTTAAATTTATGTAGTACATATGGTCATAAAAATTCAGACTACTGTTGATTCTAACAAATATGGAAAAATGTGCAATTTTGAGAGTTAACTAAATGTCTCCCAGTCCTCTAACATTTAAATCATATAACCTTAATAGTAAAATTGCATTTGTTTCTCTGGAAATCCCACCTTGTTGTAAATAATTAAGTAGAATAGTGTCCTTATTTTTTTTAAATACGAGCTGAAATATTTAAAGGTGAAGTATAACACGTTTGTAACTTCTAACACCAAGCAAATACGAAAACATCTCTTGAAACTAGACGAGTATGAGTGTTTGTGCCAGTTAGTGATTTATTGCCTTACTTTGTGATATTGGAGCTGGACCTATAAACATTTCTCCTTTGCCAGCTGGTACCATGTTAAGCTTTGTCAGTAGGGGATGACAGACAGACAGTGCAGGAGGAAGGGGCTTCTCTTGTTTCCAGTGTGCTGCTATGCACACCTGCCAGGGGTGCTCTCGGACACTATGGTGGTGAATTTTATGCATCAACTTGGCTGGGCCACAGGGTACCTAGATACTCAGTCAACATTCCTCTGGGTGTTTTGGATGATATTAACATTTTCATCAGTGAATTTCTGAGTAAATCACAATGCCCTCCATAATGTGGAATTGCCTCATCCAATCCGTTGAAGACCTGAAAAAGG
Organism: Camelus dromedarius; assembly: GCF_036321535.1. Classification (NCBI taxonomy): domain Eukaryota; kingdom Metazoa; phylum Chordata; class Mammalia; order Artiodactyla; family Camelidae; genus Camelus; species Camelus dromedarius. The sequence goes on along the minus strand of NC_087441.1, from coordinate 12,301,686 downwards.
GCAAAAAAGACTGGTCTTCCCCGAGCAAGAGAGAATTCTCCAGCAGACTGCTTTTGGGCCGGAACTGCAGCACCAGCTTTCCTGGGTCTCCAGCCTGCTGGTCCACCCGGCAGATCAGAGACTTGCCAGCCTCCATAATTGTGAGCCAGTTCCTCAGTAAAGCTCTTTCTGTACATATCCGCATCCTTCTAGCCTCCAGGTTCCAGGAGAAGCCTGACTAACGCAGATGCAAGGTGGTGCTTACCCTCCAGCAAGTTTTGCTAACACCCTGGGGGGAGACTTACTGCTTACCATTCCCTGCAGGTCTGAGGTACTGCTTGTGAGGTCTGATCCCCCACTCTGGCCCAGGGCAACCCAGGGAACTTCTCTGCCGAAGTCACACTCTCCATAGGCCTGACTCTCGCTCTGGGAGAAGGGATGCCCTTTCCAAGGGGGTGTTCTTTCCTTGGGGAAGCACTCTGTCCTAGAGTGGTAATCTTTTATCCCCTAACAACTTATCCTATCATCAGTTAAATATCCTTTATACCAAAATTATCCTTGTTCAAATTAAAGGTAGGTTTCTGTCTCCTGACTGGATACAGTAATTAATGTCATATCTCTATTATTTTAAGTTTAAAGTTTTTCTTAAGAGTTAAACCAAATTTTTAATCATCCATTAAACAGTTTACATAAAACAAAGGACTGTTTTTTCCTTTGTCTACTTCTTATAAGGAAGAGTCCAAAATAACACAGAGTCATGATTATATTGTTATGTTTTTTACTAATATATTGAGAGAAGATTTATGTAAATTACCTATGTATTAAAAACACACATTACTCCCAACTGTGTTAACACATGTTTTTCAAGAGAATACTGGTATTTCCACAATGTGATTTGCTGTAATAGAATTTTCATAAGCTATACAAGTCCTTAATAACAAATCAACTTACACTTTTTTGGAAATAAGTTCTACTAAAGATTCATAATTAGCATAGTCCTTCAACGACTGTACAAGTTCATCCAGTAGATACTTTCCTTGCATAAAAGTTTCAAGATCATGAAGTGACTTATTTATTCTGTGATCTGTGACCCGGTTCTGTGGAAAATTGTATGTTCTTATTTTCTCTGACCTTCCTTTAGTGCCAATCTATATATTAAAAAAAAAAAATGAGATAGTTAAATTTAGGGCAACTAAGCCTACAAATTTAACTTACCTGGAGATTAAGTTCTTAGTGTATAATTTGAAACACAACGTTAAGAACCAAGTTTTAAATATTTTGAACCATTAAATAACTTGGGAATATGATACAGAAAAAAGAATACAGGCTTTAAAGTCACACAGGTTAGAATTTGAATTTTGAATCCTCTCTCTTCAGTAATTTATGACTTCAGGCAATTTATTTCAACTCTAAACTTTAGTTTCCCCATCTGTTAAATACAGACTAATAATACCAACTGCACAGTGATGACGCATACATACAGCCTGGCACACAGATGCTATTCAGATGGTAGCTAAATACATATAGTCTAACTTAATCTGGTCATCATCAGTCATGGTGAAGTGATGCCCTCTGTGTAATAAGGAGTTAACAGAAGGGCCCTGTAATTATAAAAATCAAATGCCAAACAGGAAGAAAGTAAGTTCAGTTTGCTTTCTAGCTTTCTTCCATAATTTTCAAAGGATTCAAAATGAATGGGAACTCCACATACCTTTTTAAAATAACTTGGATGAAAGTCTGAGAAAAACACCTTTGAATATAAAACAGGGCAGAGGTGTAGATTCGTATAAAACAAGTGTGGCCCTCGGTTGGGCCACCTGAATTGCCCTAATTGTGACAGATACACTGAAATAATTTTAACATATATAAAAACTGGGTTCTTTAAAAATATTTTTAACCTTTAAAAGCATTTTTTTTTTTAAACTCACTTTTACCTGAATTTTTCTAGCATTGTATCTTTTAGTTGTTTCTTCTTCTAGATGCAGGCTGTACAGTTTTGCACGTAACTTTTTCATGGCCATCTCTCTATTTTTCAGTTGAGATCTCTCTTGTTGGCATTCAGAAACAATACCTGAATAATGTTATGAGAATTAAAGAGTTTTAATAGAAAAATCTTCATTTATTATCAAGGAATACTCCTTTTCTTTCTCATCCTTTTTCTTCTTCTTTTATAAGGGAAAAAAATAGGACTCTAATATAAAAAAGGAAGATTATAAACTTAACAAATAACTTTTATAGTTATCAGAAAACTGAAAATTTGAGTACTGGCTCAAAGTATTACTGAAGGCATACATACTAAACAATAAGCATTAATCATTTAATATGGGTTGTTTTTTGGTAACTTCAGCTAGCCACCATAATTTTTATTAAAGTAGTAATTAATTATTATACAGACTGAATTATAAAAGTTAATCTTATTACCAGACATAATCACTATTAATATTTTTGAGGATATCCTTCCACTTTTTTCTATTCCTGTTTGTGTTACATGACATCATCTTTAAGTTTAACAAGAGGATTTCCTCATACTGAAAAAAAAAAACTCAACCCAGCATGCCCATCAACCACTATCAGTTAATAGGAATTATGCCTACTTGAGATCATTTATAGTAGGAGACTTCTGTATTCGTTCTAGGTTACTGAGGTTTACTATCCATATGCTCTTTACCACATGTACATCACTACATTAATACTCGTTCTACCTAATAGTATTTTGAAGACTTAACAAATACTTAGCTATAGCTCCACTGCATAACTGTCTGGAATCAGAACCCCTGGGTGTCTGTAAATGGACTTAATGGAAAGGAACTCCTAAAATTACTTGCGAAACTTTGCATATAAGTATGTTTCTGGGTAGCAGATCCAAGCTTTCATTTTCTCAAAGGAATTCATTTCCTCCTCCTTCCAAAAAAGGCTAAGAGCCTGTAGCATTTAGAGCATTTTCTGATAAAGAAGAACCCATAATACTACTTCACTGTGAAGATTTTTTAAATTAATGGTATAGTCACTAACATGGGCATTTCCTGGGGAGATCCCTCCCTCTTCCTAGCTTTGTCATTATCCTGCAGAGTGTCCGCTAAGGGTTCTAGATAAACCAAGTACTGAGTAACAATCCCTTGTAGCCTGTATTCCCCTGGTAACTGGGGATCTGTTTTGGTGGAAAATTAATCAAGTCGTTCAGAATTTGATTTCTTAGTGTTTTCTGCTGAAGAGGCAAGTGCATACCTGTTGGAAGATGAACTATCCGGACAGCGCTGTCCGTGGTATTGACGTGCTGCCCTCCGGCTCCACTGGCTCGCTTAGTATCAATTCTCAGATCTTTAGGGTTAATCACCAGATTAATCTATACACAGAAGGAAAAGCTGGGATTTTAAACAATTACATGTATGATCTGTTCAAAGGGCAGAACTAACCATTTATAAATAAAAATACCTGCCATGTAGAGAATTTATACAAGATTTAGAATGTTTAAATTTAAGAATAGTTGGAAGGATACCATTTTTAAAACCTTTCTTTTTGGAAGAGCAGAATAACAAAATATAATACAAAACAAAATCAAGCCCTCCCTAATCCTCAAAAACTGAAATTCTCTCTATATGTCCCTCTTCTTACCAGCTCAGAACTCAGCTACTAATAGAAGTGTGAATGTAACAGCTAAAATGACATTTTGTGGAATATTTCCGAGTTCATAAAGACTTTAGCAGAGGTAAAAAAATGACGCTAGCTTAAGAACTATGGGAAGGGTTTATTTTAATTTTAAACAAAGGAGGACTTAAAACATATTTTGAGGCAGAGGAGAGATAAATGGAAATCGCAAAGGCCAAGAAATCAAGGGTGTAGACTCAGTTCATAAATACACTAGGCTCTGACATCAGGATAATGCTCTGTCCTGGAGTCCGAAGCGCTGTATTTAAAAAGCTGTTTCGTGAACATCTGTGGACCACTCTGACAGGTCCACAACCTGGGCAACAGGGATCCCACCATTCAGAGGCCCTCCGTGTCTCATGGCTTCTTATGTTACTAAAAGAACTAAATGAGATGATATATGGACCTCAGTCTCCATCTTTTCCTGAAAACTCCTTTCATCTCCAAGATGCTTAAACCAAAGTGACTAGTACCTAGCTGTGGCTCCTGCGATCTCTCCTACTTCCTTCTCTCCTTGAACTGTTCTGTTCCGCATCTCTGCTTCACACAAAAATTAGGTCTAAAGAAAGGAACTCCATTAACCCTAGAGAGTCAAACAGGTCTTTTCTCCAAAATTAATAAGCAGAAACCCTCAAATTTCCTTCTCAAATTGGAAAAACAAGTCAGGTATTTCCTATCACTTTTCAGCAAAAGGGACGTAAGCAAAAGAGAACTTCCCAACTAAGTTACCTTACAAATATTATATGCTGAGAATTTATTTGTGAAAATAAAGTATACATACTCATTATGAACACTTAACAATATATTTCCATTTTAATATGATTGCATTATAAAGTAGCAATTCTGTTAAGCAGTCACCCTTTGTTAAAACAGGATTCTCCCTACTAATACCCTGGGAACAAGTCACGTGCAGAAAGTCCTTATAAAGATAATCACTCTTGAACTCTATTTAATACTATGTCTCCTGTAGAGATGGTCTCAGAATACCTACTTTAAGCTTAGTGTTGGGAAAAAATAAATAGACAATCCAAGATTAGATCACTTATATCCTTAATTTTTACCTTCTATCGTTAAAATCATACTCTTTGGACTGAAATATTTGTAAAACCAACTCAAAATACGTGGTGAAGGCCAGATAAAAACAGGAGATACTCAGTTCAGCACAGTGAGTGTATTCTGGGGACAAGGCACTGCCCTGGGCCCAGGATTCCAGGGAGAGGGGACTGCAATGCCTCACCTCCGTGGGTTGGGGTAAGATTGCCACGGTCATGGTGCTAGTGTGGATGCGGCCTTGCTTCTCTGTCTTGGGCACTCTCTGTACTCTGTGCACACCTCCTTCAAATTTCATGTGCTTATAGGCTTCTGAGCCCCCAATGCTGGCAGATGCATGTCTAAGGCCACCTTGAAAACATTGGGAACACCTTGAAACATGTTATTATACCTGCCATTTATAAACAACTGACTATCACTTCTACCATCTTGAAATACATTTCAAAGAGCTTCAAAATAATAAGCGTATCGATTATAAAACATACTGAAAATCTTTAGCACATCTATGATATTCAGTGTTTTAAGACTTGATATATTAATATCTTTACTGCTTATAATTATTACATGTAAAGCATTTTTGTTAAAGTGATTCAATAACACTTCTAAAGCCCTACTTTTAAAAGACCATTAGCCATTCAAAGGTTAGTACTAAATGACTAACATTTTATAGGTCATTTCAAAATTGGTATATTTGCATTCAAAATTATTAAGTAAATAAGCATAAAACTACTTAAGCATCCTTACAAATATATTATAAAGCCTTTCCATGGTCTTTCCAGTCCTTTTCCTAGGATACACAGATAAATTAAATCTATACGTTTCTCGAAACAGAAAATCGAACAGTTTACTGACCTGTTTCACTTGGGAAATATTCCAGGGTTTCAAAATGCCATCTTTTAAATGTGGCGTACTGCTGATACATAGCAAATACCTCTGAAGTAAACAGCATTGCCTCCTGACCCCCAACTCCAGCAGTTACCTCCAGGATCAAGTCACTTTCATCTGCTTCTTCTGAGGGAACCAAAAGTAAGATAATCTGCAAATACAAAAACATCACCCCTCCTATAATTAAGACTTAAAACTTAAACCATATTGCCAGTTAGAGCTGTATAATGCATAACTTCCAAAATATATTACTGTTATAACTGTATTAAAAATGCTGTAAGGTTCAACTAAAACTTACAGGTTTGTTTTCATTTCTTTTTGGTCTTCATGTATACTTTGTATCAGTTCCCTGTTCAGTTAATAATTAAGTGCTTGCTGTGAGTAGGGCGTTATATTGTGTGTAGAATGCAAAAGAAGATTCTAGCTGTGTCCCTTGGAAATGGATAGCCTAGTATGGTGAGAAAAAAAAAAAAACACTCAAATTGCATTTGTATTTTTTTGAAGCTTCTATAATATGAAAGACAAACTTGCAACTTTGGAACTGAAGATGGCCTGACAGATGACCTGGTCCAATTCTCTCATTTTACATGTAAAAGAAAATGAGTTGCCAGAAGTTAAATGACTTGTTAAAGAGCCAAACCTTAGTTACTGGCAGAACAGGCACAAGAACTCAGATCCTTGTGCCTACATCAGTCTTCCTCCCATTACAGCAGTATGCTTCACACTTCAGTATGTGCTAATTAAGGAGATACAGAAGAAAGACTTCTTAGACGAGGGAAATTAAGTAAAAAAAGCTGCCAACATTTATTGGTTCTTTAATATTGCCAGGCACTCTGCTAAGCACTTTATGTACTTCAATTCTTAAAATATCTTGGGCAGCTACTACTAACAGCTCCACCTTAGGCTGTGGAAACTAAGTTTAACTAAGTTTAGTTTGGTTGAGTACTCCAGTTGCCCGTATCATACAACTAGAAAATGAAAGAGCTGGAATTTGAACCCAAGTCTACCCGAGTTTTGAAATACCACACTCTGTGTTGGTCAAGAGCGATACTTGTTTTCTTACTTTTCCATCTCTCTAGCCTGTGCCAACAGAATGTGACCATTCAGATCTTGAACTAGCAAATGAGAAAATTTACATCTGTTTGTTAATTACTAGCCAGTGAACAGAAATCGTTAATACGTATGTCCTTCGACTTCACAAAAAAAAAATTAGAAAATGGGTAGAAGACACGAGAATTTTCACTCTATCATGGAACTATTCTCCTAGAGTGGGTGGTGTGGACACTTATTTTTGGTAAGTTCCACACTTTGATTGAGAGACAGCATCTCTAAACTAAGCACCCACTTACAAGGCTCCTTCCTCACCTTACCATGTTCTCACTTCTGTCTCCAGAGGTAACAGCTCTGCTTTACAGAATTAAAGATTGGATCTAATTTCACTATTCTTCATCTAACTCCGTGTGTTCTTCTGCAGTTCTCCTAGGTATGACGCTGAATCAATGCAATTCCATTTTAAAAATCCTGAGGGCCCACGCTAGGCTGGCACTCAAATAGTGTCAGAGGCACAAAGATCAAGAAATGTTCCTGCTGCCTTTCTGGCAAATCCTATTAATATGACATTCATCTTTCTTTCAGAGTTCTATAGTCCTTTTAGTATGTAAAAAAACAGGACCACAGGCAGTATACTTTTTCCTGCGTTAGAAACCAGTTTATAATTATAAATACTAGCAAGCTGCTGAATTCTTGACTTGCTTTTATAAACTTCCAGTAAAATCCATTTTTACTAGAAGTAACAGCACGAATGCTTTATGCTTTGCACAAATACTATACCTGATGCTTCAACTGAGCTATTTCTTTTTGACACGAAGTTATTTCATTCTCTGCAAGTTTCCTTAAGTCTTCATTTTCATCTAAGAAAAAAAAGGTAGCAACTTAAGTTTTCCTTAATTAGTGTTAAATTGCTAATAAAATTCAAGGTAATAATTTTTGTTATTATAACTGAAGGAAAAATAACAACTTGGGGGGTAATTTTAGTGGTGTCTGACATATAGTAAGAAGTCAGGATTTGCCAAATTACATTTTCTATTGTTTTTAAGCTGAGATGCATTCTGCCAGCAACAATTTTCTAACATTGTTTACTTCTCTATAATTTGATTTTTAAAATATTTAACCCTTAAATCCACTTGGACTTTAAGCTTGGCTTAAAGTATGAAATCAATTTAATTTTTCCCCAAAATATATTTTTTTCTAATTTTTTTACAACTCTCTGGGCATTTTCCTTTTCTTCTAAATGACTTAATTCAGACTCTCCTTATCTCTTACCTAGACGACTGCATTAGCCTTCTGTTTTCCATGGCATCTTCAGTCTTATTCCAGGATGATTCTAAACTGCGACAAATCAAGGTTCCTAAGCAACAAGGCTATCTCCATCATTCACTCTCCAATCTAAAAGCTTCTGCTGGCTCCTTCTGCCAGCAGGATAAAATCAAACTTTTTAGATTAGTATTTGAGCCCCTTTCAAAATGGTTCCAACCTCCAACTCCCCATAATTCTTCCTTGGTTAACACAGAGTTCAGTGATTAAGAGCTTGGGATGTGAAGTCAGTCCAATCCAAGGTCTATTCCTTACAAGTTGTATAACCCGAGCTGAGTTACTTTACTTTTATGCCTCGGGTTCCTCTTCTGCTGCATGAGGCTAATAGAACCTACCACATGGTTTATTATGTGAACTGGGTGAGTGAATAAAGAAAGCTAGGCAAAGCCTGGAGTGTGGTAAAGGATCAATAAGGGTTAAACTATTACTATATCATCTAACGGTGGGCCTTTATCCCTGTACAGTCTTTCTCAACAAGTTCTCCTTGCTTTCCTAAGTCTTTATTCATATATGTTCTCACTTTCAGCTGTATTATAATTAATTTTCTTGCCCCCAATAGATTGTGGCTCTCTCTAGAATGTTGCTACCCAATCTGTGGTCCACACACCTGAAGCTAGGCGTCCCCAGGAGATTGCAGAAATGCAGAATCATGGGCCCCACGCAGATTCAAATGGACACTAATCATCTGTGAAACTTGTAAAAAATGCGTATTTCTAGATCTCATTTTCTGAGTCTGGGTCTCTTTAGCAGCACCTTTCCTGTCACTTTTGCTGCTGGTTCCCTTACCACGCTTAGAGAAACACTGCTCTTGAACCCGTAATAGGAATAGTGCCTTATTTGTCCCGGATGAGCTAATGATCTGCTATTAAATACGCAACCGATAAAAGTCAACTTAAGTTTTGTAAAAGGGTGCAGAGGGCTGTGTCACGGGAGCACAAGGAGAGGATGGGACCAGGACCCACGTAAGGATGCCTTGACCTCTGATGCAAATCAAAAAGGCCTACAGCTGAATGGACTTCAAACTCGGAGAGAGTGTGGACACCTGACCAGCGGGTTAGTGGAAATGACAAGCGAAGAGTCAAGAATCCGCTCTGAATCCCGTTCTCCTGGGCCTGGCCCTTACCATGCAGCAAGTGCTCGGTCTCCTGCAGCTCCTGCTCCTTCTGGCTCAGAAGTTTGGCCACCGCCACCAGCTCAGTCCCTCTGACCCGCAACTGGGCTTCAGACCCTACCTGGCGCTCGAGAAAGGTCCGCAGGGGCCCGCCGCGGGCGAACAGCTCCTCCACCGGTAGGCTACCGCAGCTTACGTGTCGCCGGGCTGGATCAGCAGCCCGGAGGGCCCAAAAGCCCCGAGCAGCACTCAGCAGAAGCCGGGACCGCATCGCTGAACTCAGACCGCCAAGGCCGAAGCGAGCCGGAAGTTCTGGACAGAGCAAGTCCCGCGATACCGTGCAGTTCTCAAAGAGGGGCGAGACCTAGCCGAGCCCCGCCCACCGCACGCGCAGCTCTAAAAGGGCCTCCCGGAAGTCTGGTTGGGAACTTCCGGCCAAGCATTATTAAATGCCGCTTTACTAGCGGAAGCCGGAAGTTGAGGAGGCAGAGCGGAAAGCGATAGGGGTGCATCCGGGAGAGCTTGGACGCCACCTCGAAACGCAAGGTAAGAAACGCCTACTTGAATGAGCCGGGGTGGAGTGTTGGGCCGAAAGAGGAAGGGAATAGGTCGTCATCACGTTTTTTGACGTCGCGGGTTTGTGTGCGAAGCACTCAGGATTTCAAGTACAGCATTGGAGGGCAGTGTGGTGTCCGCTACAGGGGCCGAGGCCACAGCATGGTTGTCCTTTCCCGTGCCAGCCTGGACTGTCGTCTCCAGGAGAGAATTGTGGGATAGTCATCAGTGTGTGAATGTGTGTTTACTCCTCTTCCATTTTTCCTGCTCCTATTTCTCTTTTCGACACTGGTTAAGGCTCGTATTAACGAAGACGTGACAGGTGGCCTCTAAGGCAACCACAAAGTGATTTAGCAAAATCTGCTTTCATGTCCTTTATCTGCTTATAAACGACTTCCTTTCACACCGAGTCTCCTGCCCATTCTCACTTACTCCTTGTTACTCTGCTACGTTTTAAAGAGGTTGAGCCTTTCCGTGTTTCAACAAACCACAGCCCGGCAAAGCCTTCAGAGCCCTGCCTCCTGTAGCCCAACCCCCATCCCTCCCCCCACAACTTCAGATAGCGGATTAGTGCCAGGACTACTGAAGTTTATTGGTATAATGCTTTTTGCATTTTTCAAAAGACCTTTTATGGCTCACTAGAGGAAAGTATATGAAGGCATAATACAACCAAGACAGCCTGGAGGTGCAAGGGCTAAACGCTCAGTCTGGGAACTCCCTCTACCTAATTGGTTTGAGCGGGGTTTACAAAGTGATGTTTTCTCTGTGCAGAAGACTGACATATTGAAAAAGCTTACATCTCATTAAAAAAAAAAAACGATAAAATACGGGAGCCCTGGACAGGGTTAAGTCATCCTTAAGTCATCTAATCAAAATGATTGATAAAATGAGCTTGCATTGCCTCTTTCATTTCTTTGCTCTACATACAAATGCAGAGTGAAGTAGAAGAATAAGATAATTATTCAAATAATTGAAAGCCAAAATAGGTTTTGCTACTTTGAGGCTTCAGCTAACTCAATTCTTCTTTTCACTTTGAATGTGTATTAAAGCCAAACTACTTTATTTATATATATATTGTTTTAAAATAGTGGCCAAAACCCAATTTAAAAAATTCTGATCTGAGTATAGAACAGGACTGATTAGATTGCTTATGTCTTTTTAAGGAATAGTTATTTCCCAAGTCTACTCTCAACTTTGAATATTTTTTTTAAGCATAGCACTGTGGGAACCATTTGAACTCAACATAAATCTCTCAGCTGAATTCTCAAAAGGAGTCATTTTAAGAATATATACATTATTATTTATAAAAGGTGCAAAAATGTTATAAGCAATAACCTGAGAGAACAATGTAGAGACTCCAGCCAGAAATTACTTTCCCTCAGATGGGTAAATAATTTAAGTGACATAAATAAGTGTACCTATACTCCTACAGTTTTACACCAATGAGGAAACAGTAAGTTGTCTAAGGATACATTGGTGAATTCTTTATTAATTCAAAACATTTTAAAAAAGTCAGTGTAATGCATGTGCATTTTACAATAATATCCATAGGTTTCCACAATAGAGTCAAATGACAACAGCTGTAGTTTGATTTACTTTGAAAACTCAAAGAAATATCCTTAGTTTGAGATTTCTGAATTTCCTTACATTATGGTCATGCTCAAATTCTACTATATGTTGAAAATTCTAGCATTTTCAGGAAGTCTGTTATTATACATAGGTAAAATAATAAAATAGATTCAAGGAAGGGGGAATAAAAACCCAAAACAACTTGAATTGGATGAAAAATCATCTGCATTGTCTATTCAATTTATAAGTACCTACAGTTATTCTGGCATTGCAAAATAACCAAGCATGGTGTCTCAAGTTTTATTCATGCATTCAAAACTTCTTTATGGTCCACTAATAAATATTGGTGAAGTCCAAAATATGGATATAGAGTATTAAGTACAATGAACATAGTAGCAACAAAAATGTATATGTTCAATACGATAAATTTTACAGAACCAAACACATTGAAATTATTTTTAATATTTAGCAAACATCCTAAAATCATATACAAGAAACGCTGTATTTATGACAAATAGGTTAAACCAAAGGGGAAAAATCAAGCCTTTTACATTATTCCAGTATTCAGTGTTCATTGTTCAGTGGAAGGCTGAACAATATAAAAAGGTACTCAGCAAATGATCATTGATTTAGATTACCTCTTATGACCATTAGTAAGACTAAAATCTTCACTACCCAAGGGATACAGAGGATTAAGGTAATTATACAGGTAGTTCAAGGGAAAAAAATCACTTTCACCTCCATTAAGTGAATACTGAACCTAACACTATTTTGGAGTTTTATTTTCCCATTTGAATGTCCAGTTCATTATATTTTCTTCATAGAATTTGTTCACTTTCATTTAATAGAACCTAACAGCAGTGCTGAGGAATCTGCTTAGAATTTTTTTTTTTAATCTCAGTGTAAATGTCTAGTAAATTTACCTCCAATATAACCTCTTAAACAGTGGAAAAACCTAACAGACATGCCTCAGCCAGGTGATGAAGTTCAGCATCAACAATAGTAAGTCATGATGACGATATGTATTTTTGATTTGATATATGAATGGCACTTTGTAGTCTTCCTTCCAGAAACCGGAAACACCTGTCTAATCATGGGAAAAACATCAGACAAATTCCAGTTAAGGGACATCTTACAAAATACTAGACCAGTACTCCTCAATACTTCCAATGTCATCAAAAACAAGAAAACTTTGAGAAAATGTTGCAGCTAGGATACATGCTGACTAAATGTGATGTGGTACCTTGAATAGAATCCTGGAACAGAAGAAGGACCTTAGGTGAAAGCTCTGAATGAAGTGTGGACTTAATGATGCATTGACTCTGGTTTATGAATTGTGAGAAATGTCTCATGGATGTGCAGCCTCTGGGACCATCTGTACTGTCTTTGTAATTTTTCTATAAATCTAAAATACTCTAAAATAAAAGGGTGTAATGAAAAATATTACGAACACACAGCCACCTTTTGTTTTATTTTCGTATTTTCATGATACAATTATTTTAAAGATCATACTACTTCAGTATTAAAAAGAATACTTTCTATTTCATGCCAGTATCAATGTTTCTCCTGGCCAGTTGCTTTTAACTTAATTTTAGCTCTAACTGCCACATATTTATTGGACAAATTACCTGATAGTTATATTCTTCCTATCCTTGGGAATGTTGTTTTGTTTCCTTTGGAAATAAAATTTTCAAATGGTTTCTCTTATTTAAACTTCGATTTAAACCTACAGCATTATACACACGTTTGCGCACACACACACCCACACATGCACATCTGTACATCTCTGTGTGTGTGTGTCATTGAAAGAGACATATTTCTTGTTTGTAGATTTAGTATGATGTTGGTGAACTGAAAACACTGATTTTAGTCACATTATTGAATATTTGAAGCAATAACATATTCATATATTCCTCCATCTTAAAATAAGCGTGGTTATATTTTTTTTGGATGAATAATTAAATCAGATTTTTAAAGAACAACTTGAAAAAAATAGAGGAAAAGTGCATTAAAGTGGCATTGAAACATACATTCTTGAAAATGGGAATTATTACTGAGCTGGAGAACTTTGATACAATAATAATATTGTATGTAACACTTCATTCTTTCCATGTTTATTTCACTTAATTCTCCTGACCATCCTGTAAATTAAGTATTATATTCCTCATTTAAGATGAAGAAACAGGCTCAGAGAGAATAAACGACTTGCCCAAAGTCACATGAGACAGAAATGTAACTTGAAGTCCAGTTTATAATTAAGGCCTGGTCTTTGGAAACAATACTTACCACTCTGTGCACTGTTGTGTGTTGCAGGGGTTACTACTAAGAGTATTGCAGGGAAGATCTGAAGCAAGTTTTTGGTATCAATTTTATTGATAAATATTTGCAGTTGTAGCAAGTAAGGAATAACTAAACTTTTTACAGATTGAACACTGTTTTTTCAGGAGAACAAACATTTTATATTATTCAGAAATTTAGAAAAAGCTGAAAAGAGCATGCAAATAAAATAAAAGTGTCTGCAAAGTATATTTTGAAATCTAGGGTCATAAGCTGTCAATAGAAATAGACAGGCAAGAGAATTTTCTGTAAATATCTTTATCACTTATTAAAATAATTTACCAATCTATGAAGTGCAAAGTTTTCAAAACTCATGTTTGATAGGGTTCTATCTACAGGCATTTTGGATCTAAGAAGTTTTAGGTGGCTTATTCTCCTATTTCTGATTTTATTTTAAATTTCTTCCAAAGCATCTGATATATTGTATTTTTTGCAAATATAATTTGTCACAATTAGAATATGACTTTTTTCAATATAAGTTAAACAGGTATAGAATAAAATGGATAAATTAAAAAATAAGATTTAAGTGTTATTTTTAAATCAGCATTTTAATGGGGTGAAAGTGTATTTTTGCCCCTAATAAATAAATATTTACCTATTTCTAGAGTCCTTTTGCAAAACTGAACTATCAGGTAAATATCTGATACACATTTCATTCCATAAGTAAGAACGTAGGCAGCATTAAAGGATATAATAAACACCCATGCACCATGACCACATATCAGAACTGATCATCCTATGTACGTATTTTAAGATTAAAAAAAAAGACCACTTTATGGTCTTGATTTTTGCACTTCATAATGTTAATATCAAAACTGTGTTTTGCTATTATTGTTCTTTTGCCAGTGTACCTACTGTGCTTTGAGCTTCCCTATAACACTGTCAGGACATACGTATTTCTTTTAGATAACGTGCTAATAACAATTATCCAGAGTAAAGAAGCATCATCATTCATTACTAGTGTGATCTATGTTCAAGATCTCTCTCTGAAGAAATCTGGCTCTCCAATTGATATATATATATACACATGTATTTTTAATATAATATATATCCTTATATTTCCATTATAGATACATCTGAAGTTAGACACCATAGAAAGAGCATTAACCTCTTTCTGTGTGCATTAACAGATTCTAACAGCATGGAAAGGTATCTTGGCAATCTAAAACACAAAGGGTACCTTCTAAAGTGCTGCTTTTTCCCCAGGGAGGAATTTACTCACTAGGAAAGATCAAACTCTACCAAAACAAATATTGTGCTCTTGAAATGGTAGCATAGACACCAGTTGAGGGCTCTTTTTGTTTGTTTATTGTAGCTCTGTCATTAAAACAGAAGGAATTATACCATACTTTAAAAAGTGGTAGAGTTGCAAATATACAGACATACTCTTAGATAGAAACTTTAGATATTTTGAAATTAAAAGAGAAACCTCCCCTCCCCAGAAAATAGGAATTTAGCACAGAAATCCTCACACAGCATGATTACCAGCACCTGATGTGTAAATCTACTTTGGAGTCATTCTCAACACAACTTCCTGACCAGGTTTCAACAGGGTATATACTAGCTTCAAAATCTGTATTCTCCAAATGCCCAGGGTTAGCAATTAGGACTCTTTATAAGGGTCCTTATCTTTTACATTTGGTAAAATGTTAAAGGTATTGTCATACAGACAATTCACCTAATAGTCCAAAGTATCTTATAAAGATAACTTAACGACTAGCAGGTCACCATCATATATAGTAACAACAAGAATATAAAGTCTACATTTAAAAAAAATTTATGCATGCAGTGTATCATAGTATATTACATATTTTCTAGTCATGTGCACCAATTTGTTGTACCTCAAACACAGCAACAAGTATGATATCACAACATATATTTGTATACATCACAGTAGCATAACAAACTCAATTCTAATCAAGAAAAATAATTTAGGAACAATAAACTTCACAATAGAAGTGATGATTCTTTTAGGTTTTTCTTCACTCATTAGGAAAAAAAATACGACTTTTTGTAAACATCTTCATAGCTATCTTTTTTCAACATATTAGTGAAAACTATTATTCAAATAGTAAGTATCTAATAGACCTGGGTTAAGTATGTCTTAACACACTAACACTTTCAGACAAAAACAGGCATTTGTTAAAAGAAAAGATTATTATAAATATTTTCTATCTTGTATTTTAACTACATTTTCATAAATAATGTATTTAAAAGTGCTGAATATGATAGGATAGTCAGCAACGCCAGTGTAAACAGAATGTTTTGTTTTCTCCTCTGCAAACTTTTTTTTTTTAATCCCATTTTGTCAAACACTGCAACAGTTAAAATATTTGCATAGGGAATAGATAATAGCCCTTTTAACCATATCTCCTGAATTCTATATAAATTAGAAAATCAAATTCACTTACAAAACAATTCTTGAAATGTTTTAAGTTTTATGGAAAAAGAAAACTATGATGCCAGCCTTTCAAGTAAAATAAATTAAAAAAAAAAAACCCAAACTTGTTTTTTTTAAAAAAAAAGTTTAATAAATTAAAAAAAATGAGAGGTAGTTAAAAAATGACAAAGGAAACCTACAATTTTAATAACATCCTTAATATAAGGCCAGTATTCTCAGTGGATATAAATATTTTTAAAACTTTCATTTTAGGTTACTCAATACTATGTTTATTAAGTTTACGATTAAAAAAATAGCCTCCAGGGGATATTAATATTCAAATGTAACACCTTGATATAAATATGACACTGACATTTTTGCGTGTGCGCGCACAGTAGGATACTGTTTTCTTGAATGTCAAAAGTACATGCCAGAATCAGGCAGGTATTTTTTTTTGTCTTAAAGATTTAATGGTACTTATAAAAAATAATATGGCAGCTAGGAGATTTGAGCACTGCACTGCCTTTCAGTTATGGATGAGAATTAATAGTTTGGTTTTAACATTTTTTAAATAAGTCATTTTTAAGATACTATGTGAAAACAGTTAAGGTCTGAAGTAGAGAATTACCTTCTAGATAACCCTTATAAAACATTTCTTGGTTAAAAACTTAGCTTTTCATTGGATTTCACTTTCAAGGAAAATATGCCACAGCACAGGTGCTATTCATCAAAATGTTTTGTGATGCTACATGTAGGCATTCCTTTATTAGATCCTTTCTTTATATTCCAAAACTAAGTTATCAAGCTTATTATTTTTTTTTTTCTTGCTGAAGTACATACTTTACACAACCATTTTAGAACTGGAGAGCCAGTCTTTAATAAATTAATTACAGTATTGGACATCTAATATATACATAGGTTCATTTTCTTCTATTACAATTAAAAAACAGTATCACTCTGATTTGTCATTGAGATAGAAATCTTCAAATTGTTTTGTGCTTTTTTTCTCTTTTCTTCTTCTTACATATATATAGTTTTTACATAACAAACTCTTCTGTAATGAAAATGCCACAGTTTTGGCAGTGAACAACCAGAGGAATCCCCCGTTAGGATTTCCAACAAACAGAGATAAATAGCTCTTTTTTTCATGTACAGAAATATTGGCTTCAAAATTAGTGTACTGAACACAGTATATAGTATGTTAAATGTCATAGTTAACAATTTAAAAATTGGCTTTTTCTGTCTTAGGTTATATTTAAAAATGCAAACCACAGCCAGTTTTTTGGCAATTATTTCTATAAGACCATATTGCACAAAAGTCCTTAAATACAGATATAAGTTATGCCGTTGGATTAAATATTACAACAGCTACGTGGCAAATGAAGCAGTTTTACTTTGCACATGCAGTCCCTGGATACACTAGGAGACTACAAATACAGTTTGCTTGCAAGTAGAATGCGTGTTGAACAAAAACAAACTTAATTTGGCAATTCATTGTTTTATGTGGTATTTTCTCCAAACTTAACCACAGATAACCTTGATAAAAATGGAGACAAAGACTGTATGGTTGTATTTTCACAGTAGCCTGAGGAATGCTAAACTGTAGTTCTCCAGGAACTCAGTTTCAGGTGTTACTTAACTACTTTTCTTTCTCATCTCAGCCCTCCAAAATAATTTTTTTAAATAAAAATTAAGATTCAGAAGTAGAGCTGGCAGTACTTTCAACAAATGACTTATAAATTTGAGAGTTCAAAAACCTTGGGAAAGAATCTCTGTGCATTAAGGTATAGATCTGAAGCTGAGCATCTTCATACATGTGAGGATTAGGATCCAAGAGATTTCTATTGATCACCTCTCTAACTCGAGAATCGAGACTGACCTAAAAAGAAATAAGAGCAGATACATTAAATAATATTTTTTCAAAAGATCTCAATTCAGTAACTATAGGTTCGTGACAATTCAGAGAAATCTCAGAGTAAACCTCAAAGAGTAAACCTAAAATCCTGAGGTTATGTTTTCAAAGGTTACATAACCTTGCATACTTTCCTTTTTCCAAAGTTGAATTAAACAAAAACCAACTTTTAAACCAGAACTTTGGTTCATAAATATCTTGGCTTACTTGGATTTACCTTTTCTATGCATTTTTCTCAGGTGTGTTTGACAATTTCTATTCATTGTTGAGGTACCAGAGAATTCCGGAGCCAGAATATGAATTTCCCTCCTCCTATTATGTGACTGCCAGGGTGACTCTCTCCATGGAACAAGATAAAAAGTCTGGCAGAGAGTAGTTCTCTGTCAAAACGTAACGTGTATATCAAATGCTGATTCCCAGGGGTTTCATATCCCAGTAAGTCCTACTGTGTCAGAAGTAGGAAACCAGGGATGTGGGAGGGCTGACCCCAGTGGGCATTCTTCAGGTCTTAGGTCTACCGGCAGGGCATAGCCAACTCTGTGGTCCTCACAGAGCAATACATCTAGAGATCTCTGTTCTAAAGATTAAGCAGAACAATTGCTTGAAATGTAGCCTTTGAAAGGAGAAATGTAAGTAGGAATTCAGAGTACCTGTTAAAGTAATCATACAGAGTTATTTGAAAAGTTTCTTTCTCACTAAATGCTAATCCTGTTGGAACTGGTAGGGTATGTTGGATCCAGAAGGTGGGAAAATTAAACAGCAGTCAAGGCATGCCTGGGGAGTAGGACTAAGCTCTGCCCTGAAATGACCTGTCAGCAAAACTCTAAGAGGTGAGCACCATCTCTGAGTCCTGACTGGTGTCCATAGTTCTCACTGCTGAACAAGGACCAGGGCATCGGCGTCCACAGTTATCTGCCTCATGATGTACTCAAGTCTAAACAGACTTTCCATGTATGTATCTAAACTGTCACAAGCATTTTGTGAAAGACTTTTTGGTTCTGGCTTCTTTTCCCACCCACTGTTTGGACTAAGCTTGGGTCTGAAACAGTCCCAGTGACTGAGGCCACTCATAGTTCATCTGGTGTCCCCAGATTCCCGAGCTCTATAACCTGTGTGGAATTGGGTTCAATGATACACCCAAGGGATGGTGGCCATGGGAGGACGTGTCAGGAAATGGTGATCCAGACCCCATTTCAGTGGTTTAGCTAGACTAACTTACACAGAGAAGAACTTAAAACATTTCTCGGCTGAAGTATCTGTTCTTCTCTCTAAATTCTAAAGGAAGAAAAAGAAAAGATGTTCTGGAAATGGATTGTTTAAGCTTTATTCTCTGTGTTGTTGCCATAAGGGTCATCATAAAGTATAAATTTTTATCTAAGTTTTTATTTTCGAATGTCATTTGTGTTTATACTCAACAGGAAAATGTTTAAACTGGAGTTTAAAGTGATTGATCTTATCCTGAAATGTAGTATTATGGTAAGGTGAGTCTTAAACACATTTCTGTTTTTGTAAGTGGTGC
Source organism: Camelus dromedarius (assembly GCF_036321535.1). Classification (NCBI taxonomy): domain Eukaryota; kingdom Metazoa; phylum Chordata; class Mammalia; order Artiodactyla; family Camelidae; genus Camelus; species Camelus dromedarius. Next base: position 12,282,371 of record NC_087441.1, on the reverse strand, counting down.
TCTTACTTTCAAACTTAGGAACTATTTGTTTCATGGGAAAAAGAAATGTTAGATTAGTGATAAAGAAAGAAGGTCATTTATTTCTTATATAATAGCATAATTAAATATATGCTATTTACCATATAACATATATTTAACATATTTAACATATGATAAATGAAACAGTTTATCAGGAGCTAGAATGATATTGGTTATCTTAAGACAGAGAAATGAGATACTTTGAATTATTAAATGTCTTGAGTCCTCATTGCGTGATTTAACTTTTTTTTAACAAATTAAAAACAGTAGTGAAATATCATAGAGAAAATAGTACCATTCAACATTTAGTAATCTGTAACAAAAACACATTTGCTATTTCCATTTAAAAAATAAAATATTTACCTTAATATCTGGTTGTTTGTTTGAAAAGGTTGTCAGTCAGTCAAAAGAAGTGTAGAGAGGTCAGATAACAAGGATAAACCCCATGGGTATTACAGTCTACAGTTTCATCTTGTGGCATCTTTGTGCTTCAGATTGTGGAACATCTATAATACAGGTTAGCAGGGGTGGATCCCAGCATGGACCTGAGCCACATTCACCCTAGGATTCATGCATCATTGGATGGCTTATAAGGCCATCTTATCTGGGTCCAGTGCATAAGGGACTGAGGGGTTTCCTATAAAAAACTCATCCTAAGGGAAGAGAAGGTTGAGCAGCACAAGACAAGAGCTATCCTTGGACAACGGAAATTCTTTTCTTACTCAGTCCTCACAGACTCCCCTTTGGGTGGGGCGCAGTAGTAACAGAGTTAAGAAAAGAACCACTGCTGTGAGATAGGGCACCAGACAACATGCTGATAGGTTTGGCAGCATTTAACTGTTGGTGTTAGTGCTAGGGACGTTGGCAGGGTTGAGAGGTGGTAACTGAAGCAAAGGCTGAAATGACTCTGTGCTAGGACTCAATGAACTTGGAAGCATCCATCACCATGGGGAGTAGGAGGTGGGAGAAGAAAGGTGGGTGGCTCGCAAACATAAAAATACCCACCAGCAAGTGCACGAACTAGTTGGGAGGAAGATGAAGCTAAAGGTTCAACAGGAGTGTGGGGGTAAAGTGGGGAGAATGAAAACAAATCTTTCTAGTGTGGCTGGAAAAAGCCGGGTCAAACTGAGTTATTTACCATGCTTGACCTTACTAGATTTCCTACCCCTGGCTCCAGTTCCCTCACTGATGATAGGTGAATATTACCCAAAGGGAACACCCTGAGTTTTGACCCTGCCTTTCTCTTCTAGCCTTCAAGAGGCAATGGAAATTTTGATTCTTTGGACCTTTTTTTTTTTTTTCCAGAATTATACTGAAAATGGTGAATTATCACTGAAAGTCTTTTACCCTCATAAAGACCCTCCTTTAAGTCAGTTAATTCTTTGAACAATTATTTTACACATCATGATTAAGTTTTCAACCTATTTTTTCCATTTTATTTTAAATTTTACTCTTAAGTTGCTTTGTTTTGGATTCTCTTCCAAGTAAAATTCTGATTTTTTTCTTTTTCTTTCATAAGTCCATATTAAACTTTACCAATTATAGTTTCTGCCATTTGAGATGGTCTTTATAATTTTAACTAAATTTGGTCTTCTCATGTTAAATTTTATAGATCTGAAGACTGATTCATTTATTTTAATAGAATTTTTTTACCATGAGTACTTTTAGACGTATTATTTTGTGTTGTTTCTACTGAAAATAATTATAAATTGCAAATAAGACTGATTATTGTTTGTTTATTTGTTTTTGATGAGGGGGTAATTAGGTTTACTTATTTATTCTTAGAGGAGGTACTGAGGATTGAACCTGGGACCTCACACGTGCTAAGCATGCGCTCTACCACTTGAGCTATACCCTCCCCCCAAAACTGATTATTGGGGTGTATTCCTTAGAGCAAGGATAAAGTGGAGTAATCATATTCCTGGTGGAATATAAGTTATGGGAAATTATCTTGCTTCTGAGGGGGAGTTCAGACATGTGATTAAGGTTGCTCATTCTCATTGTGTCTCATGTTCTAAGTTTGGGTTCACAGAAATCTATAGTCGTGTCATGAACAAAATACTAGACAATGGAATAAGGAATCATCATACTGCAGTTGGAGGAGCACCACAACTGGAGTCAGAGCACCTTGGGTTGTGTCCTATCTCTGCCAGATACACATAGTGTCCTTGTTTCACCTTCCTTTGCTATAAAATGGTGCCACCTGTCCTAGAGGCTACAGGATTGTTGTGAGACATATTGTAATAATAAGACCGTTTTGTCAAAACAAAATTTAAGCCCAATGTAAAGTAATAATAGTAGTAACAATAATAATAATTGATCATATGTATAATGATACCTTTTGGTCAAATCCAATGTCTTTAGACTTTGTATCAACTTGAATTTTTCTTTCTCAGAGTGACCTTACCTGACTAACCCTATTCTAACTACATCATTTGACCTCCACCCCCATCATAGTGGTTCCCATGATTTTTAATTACTTATTTTTGACATGATTTGTCTGCCTTCCTGAAACAAAAGCTCCATAAGGTATAGGCCAGTGTTTTTCTTGTTCACCATCACATCCCCAACATCTAGCCCAGGACCAGGCTCGCAGGAAGTACTCAGCACATATGTTTTGAATTATAATAAGCATAAGAAATGACTCTAGGAAAATACAGTCAACTGAGTCCTGTTTAGAAAAATGGGTTTAAATCATAAAAATGCTAGATTCCCATAATTTTGCTTGAAGAGTCATCTGTCTAGATGCCCACACAGAACCCACATGTCTACCACATATGCCTTATTTTTAGATAATCCTGGTGCTTAAATAGGCTTATTACTTTTTTTTTTTTCCGTCCCAGATAGCCGCTGGAGGTTTAGGGTGAAATCAGAAGAAGCAAACAGTTTCTACTATTATTAAAATTGCCATAAAGCAGAGTCTGAAAGTCATAGACTGAGTGGGTTTTAGGGCTTTTTCCACGCCATCATTCTACAAAATGAGGAAGCTGAGGTCACAGAGCACTGACGTGAGTTGATCAGTGTCAAACAGATGGTAAGTGGTAGGGCTGGATTACAGCCCTGGTTAAGGACAAAGCCATCGCTAAGGGGATTTGTAGAGAACTGAACACACATAGTTTTCTTCAATTCCGCTGTCTTACATTTGTTGCAGGATTTATAATTATCTGTTTATTCAATAGTTCAGTGCTATTGAACTATTGTTGGTCATACCTCTTAAGTAGACTTTTTATTAAAGTTCTTTATTTTGCTGGGTTTGTCTTTCCAACACTTAATAAATATAAACTGCCACTAGCATCAGTGATGCATAGCAAGGCTACCGTTAGTCTTAAACTCTTCTTTATTACCTCTGTTTTATTTTCCCCTTTGAGGATATCACATAAAAAGAAAATTTACTTTTGAAAGAAATGCTGTGTTTTATTTGCTTTTAGATTTTTAAAAATTTTAATATTTGGTCCTTTCCCCTCTTGAAATGTATACTCTACCAGAATGGAAGTTATATTGCCTCCTGATTATAAACATCTATTTTATAACACTATGCTCAAATTATTAAAAAAGCATAAAATGTGCTCTTAAAGCAATGAAATTTAATTTTCAGCACACTGGCCTCATGAAGGAAATATGCTATGTGTATATAGATAATTTTAAGAATGTAGACTTCCTGTACACTTAACAAAGAAGAACATGATAACTCAATCAAATTAAGGGAAAAATGAAAGTCTAGAGAAGAAAAACGAGGCTCTGGTTAAGAATAAAATCGTGGCATTTTCAGCTGTTCAGTCATTATTTTATAAATGACTCAAATGTTCATATTCTTTAAGAATATTCTGAGTAGAAAGAGTTATAGAATTTCAGAGGTGGAGAAGCTAGATTAGTTAGCTCCAAAGTGGGAAACAGATTCCCAGCTCTGACGGTTTGCAGAGGCTGCTCTGAGTTCTGTGTTGAGAGGGAGTCTGAGGTTGGCTCTGGCAGAGCAGTAAGGAGGACCACCAGTGGTTAGCCGTGCCATTTGCTGGGGAAGATGCCACTGTAGCCAAGGGCCTTACAGCTGCCTTTCTGGATTTGGTTTATTACCCTCTGTACCTCTTTGTTTTTATTTTTGTAAACAAATCAACTGAACATGGAGGCCCAGAAAACTGAACTAATTTATCCCCGGTGACATAATTAAGTTGAAGCAGAGCCGGGGCCAGAGTCCTGGGCACGTGAATGTTAGTTCACTGTCCTTCCCACCGTGTAGGCAGGGCTCACTTGAGGGGATACGTGTTCTCGCCAGTGCTAGAGGACAAAATCTGAAGGATGGTAACTCAGTATCATTAAATGGTTAGTAACATACTGTTGATTAGAAGCTGACAAGTTTTGCACAGGAAGGTTAGTGAGATACAGTATTTCGGGAAGGACCCTGGCAAAGCTAGAAAGTGCAGGCCATTTTGTGAGTATATTAGTGAATCAAGTCATTCGACTTGGCTCACAAGTAAATATATCTACATCTGGGCATTAAAATATAACTTTTTAAGTTAACCGTTTGTAATTGCCTACTTTAGGTTTATTCAGTTTTTCTGCTAAATAACAAACCAATATAATTACTATGCTGACAGAGGAGCAATCATGCAGTCCAGCACCTTAGGTCTGTGTCAAGAGTTATAAGTCAAGCCACCAAGTAGCAAAATGATGAAGATTTGAATTTCACCTCTGCCTCCCTCTATAGTATTTAGAGGATATTAAGGAGTGTGTAATGGCCCAAATGTAGATGTTAGAAAAAATAAAGGAGAGAATAAATATGGCAGTTACACTAAGTATGAGTATTTAATTTAGGGAAGGTCATATACTTAATCAGGAAATAATATTTTAATGACTTTTTGGTGGAACTCATGTTCAGAGTGAAGAAATTTGGCTAAAACAAGACTCCATTACTTTTGTAAAATGCAAATCCAATAATTTATATTTCAGTAATCAATAACTATAGTGTCTCTAAACTGTAGCCCAAAGAAGCAATTTTGTGAAAATTAAGTGTTTTATAAAGCTTCACCAATGTGTGACATGTGAAAATCAAAAGAGTTGTCAGGACAGTGGGAAAGTGTTTCCCGTAAAAACTAAAACTTAGAAGATGGAGACTGTAAAATAAAGGAACTGCGTGTACTTAATATGGAGAATACTTTTTCTACTAATGTTACTTTAAAATGGGACAGTCATCATTTTAAGATGATACATAGACAGTACAAAGGAATGGACTAGATAATCCAGACAATACTCATTTAAAAATGATACACATTGCACATTTTGGGGAGAGAAATGGGCTAGATAATCTTCCCAAAGACTCTAATTATGTGTACGTATGGGCAAGAAAAGCACGTCTCTGGGCACACTGGGGTTATTTGATACACTTCTCATGTACCACAATGTTTAAAAAATGGAGGTGAAATTAATATGCTAATAAAATTTCAAGTAGAATTGTTTAGATGCTGAGGTTCTAGAAAGTCCAGGAAACTGAAGGATGCATTTTTAAGATGCAGAATTTTAACGGTGTTAGAAATACTAAGTGGCATCAGTAATAAATGTATTGAGGCTACAGAAACAATTTCCCCTCCTTGTTTCCATGAATACTTTTCCTATGTTAATACAGTTAAAAAAAAAAAACAAAAACCACCATCTTTTGTGTATCTAGTTCAGGTTTCTCATTTTGTAGAGACACTACTGGAGTGCCCTGGAATACTAATGGCACTTAGAGCCTAATTAATGCATTAAAAAAGAAATGATGTCACACATATGTAGAATCTAAAAAAAAAAGAGAAAAAAGAAGGCACTAATGAACTTAACTACAAAAGGGAAACAGACTCACAGACATAGTAAACAAACTTATGGTTACCAAGGGGGTAAAGGGGGTGGGAACGGATAAATTGGGAGTTCGAGATTTATAAATACTAACTACTATATATAAAATAGATAAAAAATTAAATTTTTCTGTATAGCACAGGGAACTATATTCAATAGTAACAACCTATAATGAAAAGGAATATGAAAATAAATACATGTTTGTATACGTATGACTGAAACATTATGCTGTACACCAGAAATTGACTATACTTCAATAAAAAAATCATTTAGGTATACTTCATTAGTAGTGAAATAGTGAATACAGCATCCCAAACACACAGATTGATAAAGTAGATACAAATTCATCTTATAAATTTTGAAAAGTAAGGAGGATAAGGCCGGTTGGGGCCACATCATGTGTTGGACGAGGCAGATGAGTACAGACTACTTCTGGGGGACTTCATGTCTGTGTGCACAAAGAGAGGGGTGTGGAGGCTAAACTCTGGGACCAGAAAGTACCAGATCAGAACATTTAAATGCACAGGTAAAAATCACAATGGTTTAGGAGAGAGAGAAAAGGCAAGAAGTGGCATGCAGAAGAGAGGCATTCTAGAAACCTCTAAGTTCAAATGCTTAGAAGCATCTCTGGAATTCAGTCACTCAGCACTCCAAAGGCCGGGCAGACTATTAGCACCTCCCTCACCAAATGTGTGTAATTCTGGTAAATGGAAAATTTGTCATGAATATTTGTACTGTACGTTCATGACTGGGACATTGTGTTGTACACCAGAATGGACACATTGTAACTGACTGTACTTCAATTAAAAAAAATTTAAAAAATGGAAGATTTCTCAGGAGCAAATTCATTTTTAAAAAGTTAATGGAAAAGTGTTCATGTGGTTCCTTGAAATGTTCCTTGTTTACCAGGCACATCCTGGCAATGGGAAAAACAGCATGTACTTGCAAAAATGGAAACAGAACCAGTAAAATAACTCATGACCCAACTCTCCCCCAAGAATATTATTGGGTCAGAAAGACTTATTCTTCAGTTCTGTAGAAATTCTATTATTTTACACGCATCAACATGGCAGGATTTTTTGTTGTTGATTTTTACCTCCTACCAGAGGTATTCAAACCAGTACATATGTGGAAAATTTGCTAAAAGTGTGGATTTCCTGGGCTGTCTTTCCAAAAATTCAGATTCAGAAGTCCTGGGTGGGTCTCAAGAATTTGTTTTTCAAACAGATGCTCCAGGGGATCCTCATACAGGTGATCCAGGGATCACACTTTGAGAAACACTGCCTCAGAGTAAGTTCTTTTCCACTGCAAAGTCATGGCTAATTGTATTTAATAGGCTTCCTAGTGTTAGTTCTGAAATAATCAAGTAGACTGCTACCTGAGTCAGCCATCAAAGCACCGTGGGGAAACCTAACCTCAAACACGAGGTCAGGTGGATTCTCAGAATGGAATCTGGACTATCTGCCCAGGGAAGCCTTCTAGCCTGTCCTCACCCCAGGCATGACTCAGTTTGGACAGAGGTCCTTTTCAGTTCATCCTTGGTCTTAAGAAGCCCACATCACTATCTGCCAGATTTTTACCTCTTTTGGTGATAGGATAGAAATGTAATCTTCATATATCATTCTGGCCTTTTCTTCTATGACTTTTTTGTTCTGCTCTTTCTTCAAGTCTTCACAGGCAAGCCAGAAAAGTAGGTTCTCCTCACTGTATTCTGTTCGGAGGAACTCTCTGAAGAGGTTTCTTCCGGCCGGGGCCTTCATCATCTTGTCAAAATTTTGAGACCAGGACAGGACTTCATCTGAAGTGGGGTTTTGGCTGCAGAGACAGAATGGGGCCATTATTAAAGACAACTTTGACATGAAGGCTGGCCCAGGTGTAGGAGAAGGCAAACAGAAACGCTATTCAATTGCTGCCATCTAGTGGTCATTGTGACTCAGTTCGGCCTGAGCTGGCAAACATCTGCCAGGACTAGGCTAATTATTTCTGGCTCTTGACAAAAATTCCTGTAGGCACAAGCTACGTGTTAGGGAGTCAGACATTCGGAAAGCAAGGGGCTACACATACCATGCACGTGGTCATCATAAATTTGTAATGAAACTTGGAAATGTTCAAATCATAACAACCTATTGTAAGTTGATAGAAACAGTTTATACATTACTTTGAAAGGCAAACTGAACTTTTTTGTTTGCATCAGATGTAGCTTTTAATTTTCAATCCATAAGATACAGTTTCTCTTCCCATCTCTGGTATTTTTTATTTTCATTTTCACAGGATCTAAAATAAGAATACATAGTGTGGACTTGTCACGTATTTTCCTAAACTTTAATAGTTATTCTAGTCAATATTGTGAATGGAGTTATCACAGTTTAAAAGGACCAGACCTTTATCATGACATGAGGGACTTTTTAGTTCTCTATATTCAGATCTTCAACAACTACTTTCCTGCAGAAACCACCAGTTATTACTTCCTTATCCATCAAAGAAGTAGAGGAGAGAAGCTTGGAGATTCTTGTGGTTAAATTGATCCTGGTTTTGCTTTCCCATTCATTGGTCTGTTTAATAATTTTCCAACCTAAAAATACATTTGTTCCAAAAAGTACTTATATTTTATTTATTCTTACCTTTTTGACCGAGTATTTTAAATAGATTTGCTACCATCCAAGATGCTTGAACTTTCTCATACAAACATTTTTAAAAGACAGAAAAATTACTATGAAGCATCCACATCAAAGCGTTCTCATAAGAAGCGGGAAAAGAAAGCACCTATTATACAAAGAATCTACTTGAATTTCAATTTTATTCTGTAAATACTGTAATTTAGCTTCTCACTTTGGAGACAATATTTGGTTTGAGTATGACCTGATGGAATTGGGGCCAGGGGCCAGCTGGGTGTCCTTTCTGACTGACTTAAGTAATTCCATCTTTTTTTTGTGTGTTTTAGACTCTTCCCCTATAAAGAGAACAACTTAAAAAATATTCTCAGAAAAGAGAAAAAGAATTAAGGCAATTTGGGGAGCTAATTCACCTAGCAGTCATTATATTCTGAAAGCGGTTAAGCTCAGGTAACGTTTTAGCCAACAGCATAGCTCATAGAAAAGTCAACAGAAAGCTATTGCAATCACAAACTAAGATCTCCCAGGCTGAGTGTGCATCCATCGCCCAGAACCATTCCGAGGAGGACCAGGAAGCCTGGGACTGTGTTTCAGCGCTGGGTAGGCGTGAACAGTGCGCACACACGAGACACAGTAACCATGGGAACAGCACTCACCACTCCTCTAGGATCTGGATGCTCTCCATCTTTGTGGTGTGTGTGGGTCTTCCCGCGCTTTCCCCTCTTTCTTCGTTCCTAACAGTGAGGCTGCAATGTAGTACAACGCTTTATTTTGTCAAGGGAAATCATTTCACGAAAAGCAAAAAACTCCAGGAAACTACTTCACAGAAGAATTTTTCTCAGCTATGTGAGAACATTTAGAGCACAGAATGAGCACCACCATTTTTACAGGACGAGTGAGCCTGTGTCGAGTGAAGGAAAGAGAACCCTTATTTAATAAAGGAATAAAGTGCATCATAACCTCAAAAAATGGGCACTGTCAGGCATTTGGACCTTGTCCTTACATAATTTGAATTACTTAAAATCTCTGAGATACGTGATTCTATGCTTTAATATGCGATCTATGTCTTTATGTTACTCTTTGGTGTAAAGTCATTTTGACTTTTGGTTAATTCTATTCATAGTCTGTTTTCCATTGATTTTTCCCCCATTGATAGCTAAAAAGATAAAAGATAGCGAAATCTAAAACAGAGTTTGCTAAGTTCACATCACCCTTCTCTGCAGACCGGGTTTGGAATCTCATTAATTCATTCTTCCATTCTTAGGAGCAAGGATGAGGGTGGAGAGAATGTAGACAAAGGGGAGACTTTAAGGAACAGGGGCAATCTACAACTGAAAGTGAGACTAGACAGAAATTTTAGTTGAGAAAACAGATTACCTGGAGGAAAAAGACCCCAGTAGGAATTGGAAAGGATTCTTCAGTCAGAGGACACTTTAATAGAAAAATAAAATATAATAGTGAAATTGAGTTTTTTACTTATTTCTAGGGAGCGTGGTAGATTCATTGGTGGAGAAAGGAGGGACCCCTCAGAAAAGTGGTGTGGCCCCAAGAATTCTGAGAAGCAGCAACAATAGCCAGTTGGTACTCAAATGCCCAGCAAGCTGAGCAGTGCTCTTCAGGGAGGTAGTGATGTCAGATGCCTCCCAGCCTTCAGTGCAGGGGAGCCACGAGGAAGCAGTGAGCTGGAATTCAGAGGGAGCCCACCATGGGTTAGGTCTCTGCCTATGGGCTCTGTGAATGTGTCTGCAGCCTGAGGTAGCCTAGGAAGCCACAGTCCCTGATGATGCCACATGCTTAGGTCAGGGATGTTTTGAAGGGGAGAGCCATTCATTTCTCAAAGTATCTTTGAGTTAAGACTGCATCTCTGGCAGTTGATGTATTTCCAGTAATTATGGGAAAGTGGGTGGGAGGAAGTAGGACTCCACCATTGAGAAAATTCTCTGAAATTTCCTGGGAGAAATTAATGATGCCAAATGTATAAAAAATGCAACTTGGGGGGTAAATTCTAGAAATATCACATTTAAATGGGAAATTTGTACTCATTCTGCCAAGCTTCACCGCGCTCAGATGTTTGTGCGTGTAAAGTAAGGAACTATAAAAAGACTAGAAAATCAGCTTGCTTTCACTGATTAAATAGTAAACTCCTTGGAAATTTATTGCTGTTACATTTCCCCACAGTGCCCCGCAGAGTGTGGCACACCAATGCAGGTACGCTTATCTGAGGCAACATCTTTGAAACAATTTGTTCTCCATTGTGTCTTTGCTGTAGAGCAACAAATCTGGAATCCACACCCATGATTCACAAGTTTTTGAACATGAATTCTGGCTCTTGTATCTGTTTCTGCGATATTTACAAACATCCCAAATGCCACCATGTTAGAGTGAACATTGTGAAATATTGGATTGTGTTTATATCTTTTATTTCTGCAGATGGTAAAATATGGACACACATTTGTGCTAAAACTACTTATAATTGACATTTGGTAAGTGCCTAACTGCTCACCGTTTGCCCCATTTCCTGGTTTACTATTGGACACAGCAGTGCTCCGTAGAAAGAAACTGACCTTTAGCAATCTATGTGTTCTTTTTAATCAGATGTCCTTTAGAAACTGGTTTCAAAGTTTCATTTATCAAGAATCACTGACAGTGCCCTTTTAAGATTATGAGACATGGAGAAAATACTAGGAGCGTTGTGACTAGGCTGTTTGCCACTTTTCAAACAACTAAAACCAGGAGGAGACCAGCATGTACGTACAGTGCTCACTACAGAGTCTTGATCAAAGCTTAGATATTTTACGGAAGAAAACGCCAAGAGCCTATGCTAAGAATAGTAAAACAAGCATTTAAAATCCCATTAGAACCATATGATACCACTCATATGTGGAATCTAAAAAAGAAAAATAGAAGACACTAATGAACTCATCTGCAAAACAGAAACAGACATACAGACACAGTAAACAAACATGGTTACTGGGGGGAAAGGGAGTGGGAAGGGATAAATTGGGAGTTTGAGATTTGCAGATATTAACTACTATATAGAAAATAGGTAAACAAGTTTCTTCTGTACAGCACAGGGAATTACGTTCAGTATCTTGTAGTTACCTATAATGAAAAATAACATGAAAACAATCATATGTATGTATATGTATGACTGAAACATTATGCTGTACACCAGATATGGACACAACATTGTAAACTGACTATACTTCAATTTAAAAAAAAATCCTTTTAGAGATTTTTCTATAATGATGACTTTGAGAAGAGAGAACACTTGGTACATTTCAGAAAATACGGAAATAGACCCTTTGCATGTGGGTGGAATTTCTGTTTGCTTACAGCAGAGTTTGGAGAGTGGGGTGGGGAAAACAGGACCTACTGCCCTTGACCTGGTTTACTTTGTCTAGTTTGCGCACTATCTAGTTTACCTGCTGGGTACTTGAGGGGCCTATTTTGGAAGACAGTCTGCTTTTTAAAGAAAAATAATTGGCTCTGAGGGAGAATTCTTGAAACGTTTGCAAATAAGATGAGAACTTGGCAGTAGGCATGGTAATAAACCTGGGATAGAGGCCGATCACAAAACCGCATATATGTACACAAAACCCTACTGAGGGATTAATAATATGCTTAAATTTAATCCAGTACAACATCAAGGCTCAAGAAAGAACCACTGTCATTTAGTAAAGGCAAGCCATCGTTTTCATATTCTCATATCGTGATACCCGATTTTCTTTTATATTTAATGCTTCTACCTCAAATTTCCCAGTGCAAAAATGGAATCAACTTCCTTCAGGTTCAGAAAAAGAATTGGTAAGTTACTCTTCAGCTATTTCATTTTTTCTCAGTCAAAATATCCTGGTAAAATCATACTATAGCTTTATTTAGGAGTCAACAGCAATTTACAAATATGTGTGAGACACCTGAGTTACGCAACGGTACTTGGAAAATCAAGACGAACGAGGCAGAGGTTCTGAAACTGAGGATTTCTGACAGGTTAATGGCATCACGGAGCATTACAATGAGAGCTAAAACAGGTGTTTGCTGGATGGAGACCTAGCCAAAGGGAATTACAAGCAAGGGAGGAAAATCATGTGTAGAGTTGTTAAAAAGGCCTATAGAAAAAAATGGTCAGATGGGATGCTTCTGGATGGGAGCCATACATTAGACTAGGCAGTGAGGTGTGGTTATGCAGGGGCCAAGAACACAATGAGGTGGACCCTAAGTCTAGGATCTACCTCCTTTCAGACGGTTTTGGCTTTCCATGCTTTATCGTCTCCATTCACAATGGGAACGACAGTAGTGACCTACTGCACAAGGTTGTGAAGCAAAGACTCCACACTTGTGACAAAAAGGCAAATGATTACACATGCTCGATTCAATGGAAGGGCAAGGTGGCTGCGTATTCAAATGACAATCCCAAGTTTACCAAAGGGCTTTTAATTTCAACCCGAGGGAATAAAGCCTGACACTTTGCCATTATTATAAAACACGTCTTCATACATCACCTGACCACTTCTTCCTCCCAACAGTCTGGTAAGGTCAGCAGGGGATTTGAGATTAATCACTCCCATTTTACTTAAGAGGAAGCAGCCACCGAGGTTGACTTACTCAACACACGCACACCGAAAACACAGCGGGGCTAGCACTAGAATTCACGCCTTCTGATTTCCCGTCTCCTGCTCATTTTCGCTGTGCAATGCTTCCTCTCTTGACGTAGAAGACTTCACTGTGGCATTTTGCCTTTTCAGTTATTTACAAACATTGATTGCTCTTAAATGTTTGGACAGGGTAAATCTCCTAGCACAGAGCCCTGTATTGAGTGCACAGCATGTCCCACAGCCATCAGACTCTATGCAGTATTGCCCAGAGGACTAAATATACAATAAATATCAGCGAGGAGCAACTTTTCGATTCCCGGGGACTTGAGATAACCAGGGAGAAAGGAGCTGTCACGGAAGGTTTGACAACAAAGCCTGACTAAGGAAAAGAAGCAGGGATGCCACTCGTGATGGCAGAACAGGTGTTGCTCCTGCAAAGAGTCTCCCTGGGACGTACCACCTGCTCCCATCAGCAAAGACAACTCGGGGGAGAAGGGAATTCAGAGAGGAGAGGAGCGCTGATGCATTGCTTTACAGAAAAGAAGGAAAAAGGCAGCAGAAGGGGGCACGGTAACCATATACCACCTACAATCTCAGGCATAGAAAACCTCAGTTATAATCAAACCTATGACTGAACCGCATCTCTTTCATTTATACGTTTTGGTAAAATAATTTAGTTTTGAATGGGCTGTGTGAGGATGGGAAGGTTGGTTAAAACTTTGTGTCTGGAAATGTTCCACAACACTTGTCTCAGAAAACACTGCCCCTGTAAGTACTCCTTCTATTTTTTATAATCATTTATCACATGTTACAAAACAAGTGTTTCATTTGGCTTCAGCTTTTATTTTGTAAACAAACCTCTTCATAGTAAAATAATTTGTTATTAAAAATCTTTCCACTAGATGGCTATGTTGCCTTTATAAACAATGTTTTAATCCAAATGAAATCTGAAAAAGTTTGTAAGTGTAATCACCCTTATTTGGGGGGCGGGGGAGGACCCAAAAAACTATTCTTCTATGTATGGAGTTTTAATAATTACATCTTTCTAAGAAATTTGAAAAGAGCCATTCAATTTTTCTGTGAATGAAATAATGAAACTCCAAAGGGATAAATTTAATCTTGGGAGGTGTGCATAATTGCACCCATTTTTCCTTTTTGCTATTTAGAACATCTTCTGGATCCTCCCCGGCCCCAAGTCATTTAAGTTAGGAATACTTTAGTCTTAAAAAGGGCAGGCATAATCCTATTCACATTGTAGTTATCCTTTCCAATAATGAGATGTTTTGAACTCTAGTGATTCTTGCTGGGGTAATATAGACCTTGAGTGATACATTCTTAGAACAAATTAATTAGAAAGTGTTTTTAACTACCAACAGGCAGGAAATATTTTTATTTAAAATGATTTAAGAGTCATCATGAGAGTGAATCCTCCAAATGCTTCTAGTCCCAGTTTGGGTTGTCTGTATATGCTAATTGCTTCTTTTGCTGCATGGAAACTGAAGACAAAATCTCTCTGCCTTCCCTGCTTGCTCTCTTTGCTACCAATTTCCCTCTGCACATGCCTCTGTTTGAAAAGATGGGTTTCCAAAAATCCCTTTCTCTATTGGTATTATATTTTTATTTCAAACTCTAGGTCATGTATTCTAGGTGCACAAACACATTCATTTGACTTAGAATGCCAGCTGCCTTTAACAAGCTATTACATGGCTAAAATCCAGGTCTACTATGTCAGCTTATGTTTAATTAAATAACCAATGCCTCCTATGAGGCATAAATAGAGTTTCTTTTTTTTCACTTAAAATTAAGAGAATTACAGGATTGAATATTTAGATATACTTTATATAATACACACCAATCATTAGAATCTTCTAACTCAGTTCCCAGGTTGATTGAAATCCTATTTTAAGCTCTTCCTTCAACACACTGTAATTTTCCCTGTAAGTCATAATTAAGTTAGTGGATGCATTTGTGGGAAACTAAGTATCTGGGAATGTGAAAGGCCAAATGGACTTTTATTTAGTTAGTGGACACTGTTATTAAAATGGTATGTAATCATCCAGGTCCTTAAATGCATCAGTTAAGTTGGAGCTGAGGCTTCTAGGTTGAGTTAACTTGTGTCTCTATCATAAAAAGCAGAATGAAAAGGTTAGAACTCGAGCAGCTGATAACTCAGAAAAACACTGGACAGCTGGCAGGGCCACTTCCCATCCACTCATTCTTTCTTCCCTGGGTATTTTCCAGTTACTGTGTGTGAGTGTGTTTGGGAGGAGGTGGGGAGCATCCTTGAGGACAACTACGACTGAAGCAACGATCCCGATTTGTGGGGCAAGTTAACCCCAGCAGATGATGAACTTACAACACCCTGGGAACCTGTGAGTGTGTGGTGCCAGCCACAGGGATGCGAGTTACACCAAACTGGAGAGAAAGGGCCAGGGACACAAAACACAAAAAACAGGTTCAGTTACATTAACTGACAATACGGAAATGGCACATGCTGAGTGTCTGGGGCCACGTCCTACAAAGTCTGGTCACTTCCCTTCAGCCTGCGACTTGCAAATAATACCCATCAATAAAGGATTATTCAGGGGGCCCCTAGGAAGTGTTGAACCCTAAACTAACTGGTTTATATATGTGGTTAATCACATCTTACAGATGAAGAAACTGAAGCTCAGAGAGGCTGAGCAATTTGCCAAACATTTCACAGTTAAACGTTATGAAGCAGGGATGTGTCTGGGCCGAATCCCAGTGTGGTTCTCTTCCCTCCCCGCTGCTGCCTCTTGAAAGCAGGCTTTGCCTGACAACGGCATGTTGTTAGAATTTGGGCAGAATCTCAATACAGCAAGACCTCGTCTATTTACAATGAAACACACGGAGTTGTTATTCGACTATGACTTGTAAAACTGGTTGATTAAAAGGGTTCTGGACTTTTCAATAATCTATGTGTCTTTATACCAAAAAGTAGCAATGGCAGAAATCTGCTTTCTACTTAGGAACCCATGCTCCCAGGCTGCACTGCCTTCCCTTTAGGAGCTGGTACCTCCCGAGGATTCAGTCTGTAGCTCACTGCTCTGCACGCTGGGCCATCAGCTCTACCTCCTGCACGCTGTGTGCTGACGAAGCCCAGATTGTCATCTCTCACCAAGACCTGCCCTGCAAGGGCCAATCATCAAAATCGCCACTGCTAACTCCTGGGTTCCTCACATGGAGAGTGTCCAGGCCACCATCCCATCCTGCCCTCCCTCCCACGTCCCGTTCCAGCCACCTCGCGTTTCATGGCCTCACCGCCCACCCGGCCACTCGAGCAAGCAATAGCATTATCCTTCCTCTCCTTGCCTACTGCAAATTCTCTTCTTTATATTGAAGTCTTGTCAATGTACAATGTTGAGTTAAATTCTAGTGTACAAAATACGACACACATGAACTTATTTACTGCAGACTCTTGACAGTACTTCTTAAGTGCTTCTTGAAACTGGAATCTCTCCATTCCTTTTAAATCACCTTTTTATTTTGAGCTCCCGGCATCTCTCAAAGAGACAGTTACAGTAAAAGTCTCCTACTATCCTCGTTGTCTGTCTTGTCCTTCCACACACTTTGCATTGTCTCCGGAGGGATATACTTAGAACATAAAATGGACTTCACTCCCTTATTACTTAATAACCCTCCATCACTTCCCGCATCCGAAAGAGGTGTCAAGTACTAGCTTGTTAACACAGCAGAAAAGGCATTTTGTTACGTGGCGTTGCCTCTCTCCAGTCTTCTGTCTTGTCCTTCTGGAATTTATACCCCAGCAGTGCTGACCAGAGCTGAGTGCTCCCTCCGGGAGTCCTAGCTTCTACCCCTCGCCAGTACGACCAGTGTTGGTGCTGATGCTAACACACACACAGGAGAAGGAAGAAAACGGTGCCTAAGAAGAAATCCAGTGTTTCCGTAATTGGCTGCCACATAATTATATTCAGGCCTGGGAGGCTGCGCTTGTAATTTTTGGAAAAAAATTTGGTGACACAAATTTCTCTATTTTACAAAGTAGACTCAATGGGAAGAATCCAAATTCAACCATCCATTCAACCATTCAACACCTTAGTATTAATTCAACACCGAATGTGTGCCAAATAATAACTTATAAGCCAAAATACATTTTGGGCTATTTTAAAGCATGAAACTTCTGTGTATGTTTTTGAAAAGGCCCAGAGCCAATGGATCAACATGAACTTGTGTGAATTCCACTGTAAAATCCACATAATATGCTTCCTGAAGGCAGTCACCGAGAAAACCTAAACACAAGTCCCAGAGGAGAGTTCCTAGTACGGAAACCAGCGCAGGGAGCTGGGCCTCGGCTGGCCCTCCACGTGGGCAGCCTTGTCCAGGGCGGGGGGAGGCGTGGCCGCGGGTTGCCAAGCTCCGTTGCCAAGGTCACCCAGAAGCTCCGCCACGTCCTGGCCCACCCAGGCCCAGGTGGCCCTCACCACCTCACCACATCTAGTGAGTCAGCCGAGATTTGAGAGCGCCTCCCCGGCTCAGGCCCGGAGATGGATGGAGCCAACTGGGGTGTCTGGGCCTGCGGACGCCACCCCTGTCTCCCTGTCTCTGTCCTTGGAGGCACTGCCCGGCCCCCCACCCGCAGTCCCCGCCTCCTGTCCCTCGAGGATTCTGGGCTTCTTCCCCAGACTGAGGCTCCTTCTGTCATCCATTCTCTTCCCGACTGAGGACTCTTCCTTGCTTCCTTTGGAACTCCCTTCCCAGGTCACACCCCCTTCTGCATCTCAGCCTCGGGTGGCCCACGTCCTCCCCGGTCCCAGCCAGCACCCATCGCTGTGAAGGCTCTGTCTCCTCCGAAGCAGCTCCTCCACACTCAGCACAGGGCAAGGTGCAGGTTGGCCTTCCTCTTCCGCATCTTCTGAGGCTTCCGCCCTCTGACTTCCCCTTCTCTGCGCCTCCTGACCCCCCTCAGCTCTGTGATTCCGTACCAGGCTCCTCCTCCTTGGACCCTTCCCTCTCCTTCTTACCCTCCACCTCAGGGCCGTTGTGACACAGGTGTCCCCACAGGTGGCCGCAAGGCTCCCAGCAGGACCCTTCCTCGGTCCCTCCCTGACGTGGTTTCCTCCCGCTGGCTGTGAGCTGCCTGACCCTCACGGCTGGTCCTTGCCTTCTTCCAGCCAGAATTAACTTCATCTTCTTTCTTCAGCCTTTTTCTGGTTCATCCTTTCTACTTTCCTAAATCAGCTGAGGTCTAATACTTTCATCTAACATTTATTTTCCTCACATCTATCTTTCCATTGTTGGCCTAAGGACTGCAGTCTGACACTCAGAAAAACTATGCATTTACAGTAAACGGAGTCAAAAAGAACAGAATGCTTTCAATGGAAAAGAGTCAAGAAATTCTAGTTCTGGCAGTTTTCCAATAGCTAGCCCTCTGGTCATGGGTAACACAGACTTGACTTGAATAGTAAGCTTTTCTGGAGGGTGAGCTGGGGCGTAACACCAAGTATTCATGTCTAGATTCAGTTGCTTATTGAGAGTATGTTCCCTGTCGATGTAGAGACAGGGAGAATCTGGGGAAAGCTAATGAAGTGAACAGCTCCCGGCAAAAATTAGCATTCGATAAGCTGTAAATGAGCGAATTAAACGCATGATGTGGAGAAGGTCCACAGTCCTGATGCACACCTTCGGTTTTGTGTGCGTGTGTCCTGGGAAACCTGGGTGCATTTTGGTAGATGTCTTTGGGTCATGTGAGTTTAAAGATCATGTACGTGATAGAAACTATCAAGAAAATTCATCTATGACATAGCGAGACAGAGTTTCAAAGCTGGAACTCTTGGTAAGTGGTTTTTTGATGGTCTGGTTCCAAGCCCTTTGGAAGTCCCCTGCAGATGACTTGTGCTCCCACTTGAGATGAATCACGTCTCCCAGGGCAACAGGTGGAGAAGACTGCATATTCACTGGGGCCTCAGATGAAGTGATTCCACGTGCATGTGTGAGTGGATTTGTTTTCAGGGGGTGGTGCTTTCTTTACCATGGAACAAACTTGGATTTTGCTTTTTCCATCAAAAAATATTCTTTGGCTTTTAAAACATGCATTTCAGTATTTCCATTGGCAAAGGGCTAACGTGTGACAGCGTCAGAGGATAATACAGCACTGTTTATCAGAAGCTGTGGTACTTGTTACAAATAAGGGGAGGGGCAACCAAAGTACGTTTAAGAAGTGCTTAACATATACGTGGTCAGATCTGTCCCGTGGTCTGGAAACTCTGGAAACTAATGTGTTAAAAGGGGGACAATTTTAGCTTTCAGAGGGCTAGTTAATGTACTAAATTCAGTTCTGACCCATTTTCCTGCGAAGAATGAAGACTATTCCATGCAGTGGGCCAGATCTTGTAGGCGCTACATCGTAAGTAGTCCATGGGATTGCGAATCCCGTTTGAAAAGTTGTTTTTAATATAATTCTTGGAGACTTTGCAAAGTCAAAAGCTTGGGAAATGGTTCATAAAAAGCCTGGAAATGAAAAGTCTGGCTGTATCATCTTCAAGTGGACAAAACAGGGGGCTGGCTATTAAGAGACTCACATTTCAGTCCCACTTAAACTGTCATTAATGAGCTTAACGACAACAGGCAAGTCTTCAGTTGCCTTATCTGTAAAATCAGACGCAGAATTTTGCAAACACCAGGTTTTTAGTGAGGACATCTTTTCTTTCATACAAAAGTGTATACTTTAATCTAAAGTAAAATAGCTAAAGAGAGAACTATTCCCTTGGAAACTGCAAGTACCCACCCCACCTCCGTCCTGTCCCAGAACCACCTCCTCAGCACCACGCATGAGAAGTCATGGAACGTTCTGGAGGCATGGAATCAGAAGTCCCCTGAGTTTAATTTTTTATGAGTGAAGACAGAAGTCTGTCTTGCTTGATAGGACACTCCCAAGAGCAATAAGGAATTAAAACAGAAGTAGATTAGCACCTACAGACTCCCTTGTTAAAAATAGACTGGCTTATTTTAGTACAACCTCTGATGTTTAGGGAGGGGTCCTGGGACAACTTGGAAATTAGCTTTAAGCTCGAAATGCATTTTGAAAGCTCTCCCATTCTGCCTCCTTTGGAGTCATTTCGTTTTGTGAGCGCAACTCAGTTTCTAGTTTGCAACACACTTTTTCACAGGTGTCTGAATGACCTCATGGAGTCACACTGTCTTGGTGATGGCAGTTTCATGAGGAGCCCACATCTTTCAACGGTTTCTTTCTCATAAAGAAAAGGGAAGAGAGGTAACCACCTGCAGAGGCAGGTCACTCTGAACCCTGGTATAAGGTGAACATTAAGTTTTGACAGTGGCAACCTTGAACCTCTGGACAAGTGATCTTGACAAAACTCTCCTGTGTGAGAACAACTTGGTCCCACGTACAGAAGGGTTGCAAGTTTATAGACTGCCTGCTTTGCAGCCAGATGGATGCTCGGGCATCCACGACTCACACAGCACAGGATAAAGGGTCTAACCCTCACTGCCTCATTTTCTCTTCTTCAAATGGAGGGCTGAGGGGAGAAGAGGGAGATGGAGACTGATCTGGGGAAGAGGAATGATTCCTTTGCGGGGACAGAGGGCAGATCAGCTTAAGAAGCCATTGTGAAGTAATCCTGACTTTTTTAGCTTTCTGAAGGAAACTGGAACTATTCAGCGGTTATGTATTTATCCTCTGTATCATCGCCCAAAATAAGGCATAGTGGTAATTTTATAAAGACAGAGATAAATTTAAAAATGAGAGAGGAGCTGACAATGAAATATGAATGAGAAATGCAAATTTGAGGAAAATACGAAGTTGTTTTAAAAACTCCTAACATGTGAGGCTGGAGTGAGGTATTTCTATTTATTACTCGATATAGAAATTTATTTTCTTAGCACTCTATTTCCTTAAAAGGAGGTAAAACCAGCTCCATGACAACTGTTCCTAGTTACGAATGACAGTTACTTCATACTTTGATTTCTAACTTTTTTGTCCCTAAATTAGGTTTTTCAGTATTTCTCTTTGTTCTGCTCCTTTGACCTACCCTGGAAAATTTGAAGAACATTTCTTTCTCTTTCTTTTCCCCCCACTCTAATAAGCCTTTACAAATTCTTTTTCTAAAGTCAAAGTACAAAAATTATGGTATTTAAAAAATGCATGTGTGGAGGACATTTCCATTTATAATGAGATAATGGAGGTACAATTAAAATCCAATTTAACTTCCATTCCTTTTTTTAAACAGTTGCTTACATTAGAAATTACCTATCATTTATCATATATAGAAGACTTGCACGTTTATAGACTGTGCATTTTATGGCGTAGACTTGGGTATCCATGACTCATTGTCAGCAAACACAGTTCTTGACAACGTCAAGAACTAACAGAACACTCATCCAATGCACCACATGTTTAGGGTCCAAATACTTGTCACCCTGGAGGTGTGGAGAGTTAATGCAGCTTTCAAAAGCTGTTTTATTCTCGGTCTAGTTTATGTCCTGTGACAATCTGATGCTCATGAGCTCATGTTGAATATTTTGTTATTTAATGTGCACTTTAAGAATTAATAAAAGCAAGTCTTGCTAAATATCTGTAGGACAGATGAAAGCAAATCTCACTAAACATCTGTTTGACAGCAAATATTGTACAACTCAACTTCAATGTTTGCTGTTTTAATCCTACAGCAATTCAGGAATAAGTTTTTGCAGGCAAATAAAATCATCTACTAATTACTGGAACCTGGCAAATTGCAGATGACAAATAGAAGTACAATCCTCAACATGATGGAACAATATATTCTCGATGTTTTATACGAACTTTAAAATCAATAACTTTCCTTTCCGAGATAACTTTTTGTATTATAAACACAAGTTGATCTTTTAAAAAATATATACATTATCTGAAGGAGTCCCTCTTTAAAGAGATTTTATTTTTCCAATGTGAAGTATTCCATAGCCCGGTAACTTAACTCCTATTAAATGCATACTATAGGTCAGGCACTGTTTTCATCTTGTATGTGTTTGATTTCATTTAATGTTGAAAACAACCTTATGAGGTAGGGATTCTTAATACTATCATTTGACAGATAAATTTAAGGATACTAAGTAACTTGTTGAAGGTCAAACAGACAGTGACAGACAGCACAAGATTTGAAACAGGTAGCCTGACTTCAGAACCACCATATTAAGTCACTACCCTGTATTGCATGGATTAAGACCAGACCTAGTTCATTTCCTTAGAAGTGAGATAGAGCAAAAGATTACACAATTGTATTGAAATCTTTCTCTCCTCTAGAGCTCTATTTCCTCCTTCTGAAACACTTAAGACTTAAGAATGAAAGAAAAAGGAATCATATATGACTTCCCCCAACAAAGACTCAGCATCTAGGAAGCAATTTTGATATTTATAGAGACTATCTTAAGCCTTCCAAATTGCTAAAGTATCGCATTTCTGGCAATGAAGTTTTCTAGAGAGCTCAGAGCTTGTTCAACAGCAAGGCTGCCATGGGAGCATTAGATGTTTCCTTGTGTATTTTGGCCACCATGATAGACCATCATGCCACTGTATCATCACAACGACCTGGATGGATGCTGGGAACCTGCAGAGATCAAGCACGAGAAGGTGTCTCAAGCATCTGGGCCTTTCTTTAGGGTTGGGAATAGGTCAGCGAGATCCAGAAGACCATTCCTAATCCTGTGAAATGGATCTTAGAGGATCCCAAAACGTTTGGTTCTATGGAAAGTTCCATCAAGTCTAGCACTCCCCCACCCTGCCCCCGCCAGCCGAGAAAGCTCATCTCATAAATCTTGGGACTCTGGGCCTTATTGATTTTCTTATCTCGATACACGTTGGCATTTGGAACTAGAGGAGGTTTTCTGAGGTGTCTGAATCATGGACATTTAGTACCAGACAGGACCTTGAGAATCAACTGGTCTAAATCCTCACCACTATGCCAGTGAGGAAACCGAAAAACGGAGATTACAACTGTGTATGATGTCACAGAGCCTATCATGATAAAACCACAGTAGAAAGCAGGCCGTCTGGCTCTAAGTTTAGAGTTTTTAACCCACTGGCTTCACACCCATCACAGTCCCTGAGCTTTCAAACCTGTGGATGTGCATCTGTGGCACTTCTTTCGGTGTCCTTTTCCGGAGTCTGTGGCTGAGGCTGCCACCTGACCCTGATTAATCTACACCCTATGAAACAGCACAGAACTAGAACGCCACAGTGAATACTACATACAGAACCTCTAGATATTACTTTAGTGTCCCCACACCTTCTGGAATGTGGGAGAATGTTGTTTACTGTTAAATTAATATATAACCATAATCTTATTTTTACCCATAACTTTAAGAAGCATGGCTGGAGAAAAACATGATATCAAATATAAAACAATATAATTTTAGAACATAAATTTTTAAATATAAAAGTATAAAATAATATAAAACAAGATGAGTATGGAGAAAACCATGATATAAAATCAATATAACAATATAAAATAAAGTAATCATTCTTCACCTTGTTACCAATTTACAGGTAGATTCCTAGGCTATATTATATATTGCCTGTGAAAATGTCTGCATCAAACCAATGATTGTTTCCAGTAATTCCTACTGGTATAGGGGGAAAATAAGGCAGATTGAGACGTTTCTATGACCCCAAGAGCTGATGTTCATGTTCACGCCAGTTCTGAGCCTGCTCAGGGCTGGTTGCATCGTACAGGGAGGAGGACGTACCAGGAGCAGCTACAACAACAGCACCAACAGAAGCAACACGTGTTGTTGGGCCTCTGGTTTCCAGGTGCTTGAGACACAGCAGGTGCTTCTTCATT
This sequence comes from Camelus dromedarius, assembly GCF_036321535.1. NCBI lineage: Eukaryota > Metazoa > Chordata > Mammalia > Artiodactyla > Camelidae > Camelus > Camelus dromedarius. The sequence continues at coordinate 12,258,506 of NC_087441.1, read as the reverse complement.
CTGGGGCTGCTGCCTTTTCCGCATTTCAGCTACTGCAGTGCCCAACTGGCTAAAAGAAGAGAGAAAAACAGAAGGTCTGAAAAAATTATGATGAAGGTAAGCTGCCTGGGCTGAAGGAAGCACCATTTGACTTAAGGAGTGGGGAAGAAGATAATTTAAGAAAAGGTAAAAACGAATACGCTTTAGCAGGCAAACTGAACATCCTCCAGAAAAATTTTTTTAGGAGAATATTTGAAAAACTTTGGGGATAAATTTCCATCGTCATCTGCTGCATACAATCATAGGAAGTGTTGCCACGTAATCAAAATCAGTTGGTAAGGTAAATATGATAAGGTTTGAAAATTTATTTTGAACTTCCTTCTTTACTCAAGGATGATTACACCTGCTTTCCTTTATGAACACCTTTAAATGGTTATAGGGGGTGTGAGTAACTCGTTTGTCCCCTGATGTTTACAGTAAGGTTAATTGCACTTTGCACATCGTCAGTGCCAGGTTCCTAACTCATAACATCGTGAGGAAGAGCAGTTTGTTTTTGCTGCCCTCTTACCTCCTTTTGAAACATTCAATCCTTTTTGGCACTTATGGCTCACTGTCCAGGGGTCTTATCTTGATAATATTGTCAAAATACCTTATTCTGTATTAGGAGTCCTTGTTGCAAAGGCATCGCCTCCCTTTCCTCCAATCCCCAAATTTATTTTCATTTAGTATGTAATTGTGAAAGATAAACACTGTCAAATCCAGGAGAATCATTTTTGTGGAATTTGTATATCATGGCAGATAAGAAAATATTTGGGTACACAATGTCCTACCTGTGACCTTACAAATCAAGACAAATGAGTTGCCACATATTTATAAGACTGACCCTGATCTAGACGTTTGTTAAGAATAAAAAGTAAAGTCTTGTTTTAGTAGAATAATTTCAAATTTAGTGTGAACTTTTAGAAAAAACAAAGAAAAACAAAGCGTAAATAAAGGACAGAAATAGACTCATAGACAGAGAATACAGACGTGTGGTTACCAGGGCGGTGGAGGGTGGGAAGGGATAGACTGGGATTTCAAAATTGTAGAATAGACTACACTGTATAGCACAGGGAAATATACACAAAATGTTATGATAACTCACAGAGAAAAAAATGTGACAATGAGGGTGTATATGTCCATGAATAACTGAAAAATTGTGCTGAACACTGGAATTTGACACAACATTGTAAAATGATTATAAATCAATAAAAAATGTTAAAAAAAAAGAATGCTACTGAATAACGTTTTCACAAATATGCAATGTATGTAAATCATATATATATATATTGTCATATGTGTGACTGACAGCAATGCTTATTAAAAATATAAAGTACTTTGGGTCATTTTGGAATTGTGAGCTCATGACCTAAAAAATATATCTTCTGTTCTGAATACAATTATAGACACTTAAAAAAAGTACTTTAGTCTTGAAAACAAGATAAACATCTCTTTAGACCAGAAACAGACCAGAAAATCACAATTGTAGGTGAACAGGGGCTAAAGCCACAGTCATTTTCTAATTCGGGAACTGGAGCAGATAAGTGTAAAGGTTCCTTCCTCCAGTGGGGTGAAAAATGCCATGCCTTGGGTAGTGGGAAACCAAAGTTCAAGTTACCTGAATAAAATCAGGGGCAGTGGTTCTGCCACTCATAAAAAGATGCTGAAAAAAACTATCGGTACCCTCCATGGTACCTAGCTGCAGGGAGGGAGAGGATGCTGAGAGAGCCAACCAGACCTAACGTAGGTCCAGCAGCCCACAGGTTCCGTGACTGAGTCAGGGATGTCTCCAAAACTATTGCTGGATGAAAGGAAACCCTGAGATGCTGATGAAAGAACTACTTTGGGACTGAGGGTCTTGACAGACCAGTGAAGACAAGTGAAAAGCATTGCATTACAAAGAATGAGAGTGCAAAATTCACCTCTTACTCAGTGTGTCTCCTGAAAGCAAAACATCCAACTTAACACTAAAAACCACAGAGCCAGCTCAACAAGCATGAGATGAGTATACTCCTGATCAGATGCAAATCACAGAAGCATACATTTAGGATAAACAATGTGATAAAGGAAAAAAAAGTCTCATATAAAAGAACAAGGAATTATAAAAACAAATACAGGCAACAATGAAACAAGAATAGACAGAATGAAAAATGGAAAACGTACAAACAAAACACATGGCCATGAGAAAGAGTCAGAGGGAATAATCTCTCCCCAGAGCAACTCCCAAGAGCATGGGTGATTGACAGGGTCAAGGGCTGTACCCAGAATTCAGCAAAAAGGTATAAAAAGATGAAACATAAAGAGGGAATTGAGACGAGAACAGCAGTAACACTGAAAGGCTGTAATATGAATCCAACAAAATTTTCATCATCAGGAGAGAATTAACAGATTGTCAGGGAAGTAGTATTTTCAAGGAGGTTGGCTGAAAACTTCCCAGAATCAGAAGAACGCCAAACAAAACAAAACCTTCCACTGAAAGAGAATACCACATGCTGAGCAGGATTAGTAAAATAAAAATAAAAGTAAGTCCACACTTTTATGCATTAAAATAGAACCACAGAACTCCAAGTTAAAGATACAAGCTGGATTACCCACAGGGGAGTAGCAAGCACTGACAGCAGACTTTTCACGAGCAGCATTAGATGCCAGAAAACAATGGGCAATGGGGTAACACCTTCCAAGTGCTGAGGGAGAAAAGCTATTACCCTACGATTTTATATTTAGCTAAAGAAAAATTCAAGAGCGAAGGTGATTTCTGACATATAAACTGAGTTTATTACTCAAATCCTCGCTGGACTCTACTTCAGTCAGAAGAGGACAAGATCAGAGAGACAACTGGAATACAAGAGGCAATTAAAAACTAAAATTGATAAAATATGATGCTGAACTTAATGACTGGCTGAAATAAAACCCCATGTATCTCTGTTTAGAAACAGTCTAGAAAGAAGTCTAGTCTTCATCATAATCTTCTGGGCCAATCAGCAGCATTTGACACAGTGACTACTCCATCCTCTTTGAAATACTATTTTTTTCTTGTCTTCCTGGGCACCACACCCATGTTTGCTTTCTATCTCACTAGTCACTTCTTCTCAATCTATTTGCTATTTCCTTCTTAACTCCCTCACCTCCAAGTTTTGGATGGCGGCAGTGCTCTATCTTTAGAACTCTTTTCTCTCTCACTTCTTGATGAACTCATTGAGACTTTGACTAGACCTGACAGTTTTCTGTTTGAAATTCTCAAATTCACAAGTCCAAAGGTGATTTTTTTCCCCTGAATTCAGGACTCATATGCCTAACCACCTATTTGACATCTCCACTTGGTTTTCTCAACTTGGCATTTCAAATGTAACACGTTCTAATCTGACCCTCTTACTTTCTCCCCCCCAAATTGTTTCTCCCAGTCTTCCCACTTTCAGTAAATTAAAAGCCTCATCTTTCTAATTACTCAAACAAACAAAACGTTTGAAATCATCTTCGACTCTATTTTATTCAGATCCCACATCAGCAGATTGGCAAATGTGAGACCTCTTAACTGCTCTCCTCCACCGCCGTCTGTTTGTACCACTCCTCATCTCTTCCCTTTACTCTTCCATTCCATTCTGTTCTCAGCACAGACTGTGCATAGAAAACACCCTCCTAAATCTCTTGTAGGTGAATAACCATGCAGAAGAGTGGCATGCTTTTGGGTATTGGATGATCACATCCTAGAACCCTTAGGTGCATCTACTTCCTGTGTATCACAGCAAACAGTGGTACTGAGGGTAATTTGCTGGGGTTTATCTGTAAATACAGAGGGTAAAATCTACATAACTGTTACATTTTTCCTTTCTAGAGTTCACTGATTCTAGTTTTTGCCAAAACAAATCTTCTTAATGTCATAAATGAAAAAAGAAAAATAAAAGTTTTGCAAAAAGATACATATTCCAAGGATTGTAACAGTCAAACACTTTGGAAGATGTGGGTGCCAATGCTTTTTCCTTCCTCTCAAACTCCTTAGGGAGAAAGATGGTTAAGAGACCACTTAATTTCATAGAGTAGAAGAGAGTAAAATGGGAAACTGGTTTCTCCTTTGCAAAGAAGTACATTCCTGTGCACAAAATCAAGGCCTCAGATTTTTTGAGCTGTTCAGCCCCAGAAGGACCCAGCACCCAGGGGCAAAAAAGGGTCGGGAGTAGGTGCAGCGGCATCCCAGGCTGCTCCTCCCACACTGGCCACCTTCAAGAACATTTCATTTAGTTCTCGTAGTGAGGTGCTGGGAAAGCTGTGATGGAAAAAGATTAATGGCTCCAGCACCACCATTTTCCCCTCAAAGCTTAGACAAATCTGTTAACAAGGATAACCCATAATTCTGAGATAGTGATCAGAGAGGGATTTCCCTTTGCTGTATGTTACCTGTATCTTCCAAGAAATGAGTAGAAAATTAAATTCTGAATTTACAGAATTTTACCCCATGTTGTTTCTTCTTTTTCTGGATTAGATGCAATGATGAAAATCATCCTTATGGAACAAAAGCAAAAATCAACAAGTGGAACTACATCAAACTAAAAAGTTTCTGCACATCAAAAGAAAAATCAACAAAATGAAAAGGCAATCTATAGAACAGGAGAAATATTTGGAAACCATATCTGATAAGAGGTTAATTTCCAAAATATATAAAGAACTCATACCATTCAATAACAAAAAAAATCTAACAATCTGATTAAAATATGGGCAGAGGAACTGAATAGACAGTTTTCCAAAGAAGACATACAAATGTCCAACAAGGACGTGGAAAGATGCTCAGCATCACTTATTATCAGGGAAATGCAAATCTAAACAATAATGAGATGTTATTTCACACTTATTAGAAAGGCTATCATCATAAAGATGAGCGATAACAAGCACTGTCCAAAATGTGGAGAAAAGGAAACCTTTGTGTATCAGTGATGGGAATATAAGTCGGTTCAGTCACTGTGGAAAACAGAATGGGGGTTCCTCAAATATTTAAAAATATTACCATCATATGATCCAGCAATCCCACTTCTGAATGTATGTCCAAAGGAAATGAAAATAGGATATCAAAAAGATATTTGCCCCACCATGTTTATTGCAGCATTATTCACAAAAGCCAAGATACAGAAACAACCTAAGTGTCCATCAATGGATAAATGGATAAAGAAGATGTGACACACACACACTGGAATATTATTCAGCCATGAGAAAGGAGGACATTTTGCCATTTGTTACAACATAGATGGACCTTTTGGGCATTATGTTAAATGTGATAAGGCAGACAGAGAAAAACAAACACTGTACGCTAACGCTTATACATAGGATCTAAAAAAAGCTGAATTCATAAAAACAGAGAGTAGAATCATAGTCACCAGAAACTGGGGGGTGGAGGAAATGGGGAGATGTTGCTCAGTGGTACAAATTTGAACTTAGGAGATGAGTATGTTCTGAAGAGCTAATGCACAGTGTTGTGGTTACAGTTAACAATACTGTATTACATATTTTGAAGTTGCTAAGAGACTTGATCTTAAATATTCTTACCTTTAGAAAAGAAAAGAAATGATAATTACATGATATGATGGAGGTGTTAGCTAATACTATTGATGTAATCATATTGCAATATATAAATTTGTCTGAATAATGTGCTGCACACCTTAAATTTACACGATGTTATGTGTCAATTCTATCTCAATTTAAAAAATATCTTCACAGTTTGAGCAATGAGCCAAACAAAAAATGACATTTAAAAAGATAAATACAAGGATATGAACTTAGATCTAAAAAACCAGAATAAGACGAGGATGGGAGAAATATGGCTTAATAGGAGTATATCTAGGCAATTTATTGGACAGTAAATTCTGTGTTAATCAACAGTGTGATATAAACAAAATAGTTAATGGAAATTTAGAATGTATTAAACAAAGCATGTTTTCTAAAACAAACTGTTCACAGGTCTTCTCTGGGCTGGTTAAATAGTTACATTTAATTTTGGTCACCACAATTTAAGAAAGAAATTGAAAATTTCTCAGAAGACTAAAGGAACAAGAGTTTAAAAAAAACTCAAAAAATATCTCATGAGAATACTACTCTTGGAACAAAGGTCTTTAAAGACTCAGGTAATCTGAATCATAATATTTGAAGTGATACCATGTAGAAGAGAGTACCAATCTGCTTTGTAAGATCCCAAATGCTAGAAGATGGATCGATGAACAGAAGCAATTGGGAGAGTCTTGCTTCCATGAATAGAAAGTCTGTCGGATACTCAGATAAGACCTTAATTTACCAGTGAGGTTAGTCATGCTTTCCTGAGCATTCAAGTCAAGGCTGGACAATTCTAAAAAAGGTTGATTTCCAGGGACCTCATGGATGGTTTTACTGAGAAAATTGTTCTTAGTTCTGAGGTTATTGCTCTTGAAATGGGCTGCCCAAGCTGAGAACTCTCTTCAAGATACAGTGGCGGAGACTCTAATTTGCAAAGATGCAGGCACCCCAAGACATGGAAGCAACCTAAATGTCCATCGATAGATGATTGAATAGAGAAGTTGTAGTGTGTGTAATGGTCAAGATGTTGCTATTGGGAAGAGTATTGATTACAGAAAATCAGACTGAATTGGGAAAGAGCTGACGCTGCACATCAGTATCAGTGATTTACTGTCTCAATCTTGGTGTAACAGTATTCTTAGAACCCAAACTTAGAAATACACCAATGGCAATGCTCTCCATCCCCACCCCCAAGCTGTACTCCAACCGTGGTGTGTAAACAACCTCTGGGGTCAGTCTGCGTCTACATCTCACCTCTGCCATCCACTGGATGACCTTTGGTTAGTTACCTCATCTCTTTTTGTCCCAGTGTCCTTACCTGCAGATAACTTGATAATAATAGAACACAACAATACACCATCACTACTGTAAGGATTAAGTGGACTGAATGTGTAAAACACTTGGAACAAATCCTTGTGCATACAGTAAGTGCTCAATAGTGACAGCTCTCTCAAGGTAATGCTGGACAGAGCTGTTCATAATGTTGCCAAAACATTGGTGTTGTACAGCGTTTTCAGGCTACAGATGTTGAAGATTTCCATCACCATCTTTCTGCTGAGAGATCATTTCACATCTTACAGGGTGGGTTGTAGTTTTGTGTCCATTGGTTAGACTCTTCTTTTCTCAGGGATCTACACAAAGGCTTACTTAGTGAAGAAAGAAGACCAGTGCTTTGGTTTTTCCTTTTACCACGAACACTGTAATTTTTATCACATGTAAATGAACCGAATCTCAAGTGACTCACAGTACCCACAATCAACTCCTTATCTGACAATCACAATTCATTATAGTTGCAGCCATCTTGTCATGTTTAGTGAAAGCATTCAGTTTCGTCACATAGTTGTTGATTCAGTGTTTAGCCCCCAAAAGATATTTGCTAAATAAGCCAAATTTGTGAGGCCCTTTTTAGCATTGGGACGGACAAGGAAGCTGTTCACCATGTACAGATATTTATTCCCAGTTGGGACTTCTTTTCCCTGCAAAGGAAAACAACTTAATTCTCAATTTAAAATTTCTGATAACTCCTCTGCTTAAGCAAACTCAGCATCTATCTATATAAAGGAGTAAGCTTTCATTGCCACTTCTTACCTCCTAACATACTCATCTAAAAAGAGTGCTATCCAAACCAGGTTTTCCCTTTTTCGGGGGTGTGTAGAGAGAGGGGTATTTTTTCGCATGCTTTTTTCAAAATTACCATATTATGATTACATTAAGAGAAATTCAAGAAGTAAACCTTTTGTGCATTCAGAGAATAATCGCTAAGAATATGATTCAGTCCACTCTTTTGGCGGTTAGAACCTGGCTCCATCAGTAAATACGTTCATGTGTTTCTTTTCCCTTGGCGATATATGAAGCTTGCTAAAATGCCACATTATGTTGAGTCAGCAATTCTTCCCACGTTCATGATATTTTCATAAATATTCATGAACACATAAATATGTATCATAACATATAAATATATAAAAGGACTAGAAAATAATTCCTCCTGTGCTTTTCTCTATCGTTAAAGCACAGAATTAAATCCATGTCCTTCCTCTCCTTGTTTTGGCTCAGGAGTGTCTATCGGGTACATCTGAAAGCGTCATTTGATGGGGCTGTTTGAAAAAGGCACCTGGGGCAGCTCAGCTGCTAATTTTTGTCCCCAGAAGATTCAGCCATTTCCATTCTGTAAGACCTCACGTCTTCTACTCTGGTAATTCTGTACTTCTATCAGCTTTCTATTCTATTTTCTTCTTTTAACTATGTGTACAAGCCTATTGATATGAGAACCAGACTGTGACCTCTTCAGGAGTCTCCCCTTTCTTGGTATCCCCAGCACTGGCGGGGGTGCCTCCTCCAGGCGGTCTCTGCAGACCCTCCCAGCCTGTGGGAAGGCGCCTGGCACTGCTCGACCTCCTTTGACCTGCAATTCCATCTTGCTTTGTGGCTTTGTCATTGGTACTTTTTTTCCCTACTAGACTATGAGGGCAGGGTCTGGGCCATTCACTGCAGTACTCTTGGTCCATGTGGAAGTACACTTACGTGTCTCAGCTAAGAACTGATGTTTTGTGAGCTGGGGCAAGTATTCCACTCCTCATGGAACCACCCTGCTGTTTTGCTCTGAAGAAATTTAATTTAACTAGGAGAATTGTCTTTCATCAAGTTTATCCCATCTTTTTTAATTCTTTATATGTTGGTACCTACCCGTGTTTGTGTATTTTGGAATCTAACCTAAGCCAGTATTTAATTCCACACATAAGTATAAAAATTTGTTATTTTGATGCAAATATCATCAAAGTGATAATGTGGTTAAAAAAAAAAGCACCATATTTTCCAGGAATCTCACCACATGAATAAACTTGAGAGTCAGTGAACTCAGTCAAGGCACATTCAGTGAGTGAAACTGAGAAAAAGAAGGCTTTTCTAGCACAAGTGAGTAACAGATGCTCTCACAGAGGCCAGATTTGCTCCAAGTGAAGGGAAAGATTATGCAATTACTTAGTCATTTCAGAAAGTCTAGAAGACCAATACAGATAAAGCAGCACTTTAAAAAAATCTAATGTTTTCTTGGCTTATTTAGGCTTTGCTTTAGATTAGAACAGCAGCATTAGCTTAGGGTGAATGTTTTAGAAATGGGACCAAAAATACATTACAGCAAGCAATTTTGTCATAAACACTGCCTGGCGACAATGAGACTCCTTAGCGTGGCCCTATTACTGTCATTGTGCCATTCTAGAAAATACCAGTGATTAATATGGAGTCATAATGTGTTTATTTAGGGAAGTAACTGACAGCACTCTCGTCTATGTGACATATTCATTTTGGGATTCATCAAGCTGCTTTTCAGAGAGCCGACGTCCTCATTGTTTCAATTCACATAAAAAAAGATAAGCAAGTTAACATAAGGAAAGGAAAAAAAAGAGACAAAATGGGAAAAGAAAAAAAAATTCAGTAGAGAAATCACAAAATCACAACATTTGGACAAAGGGTGTGCCAGAGACTGTTTCTCCTAATAGTAATTATTCATATAATTATTTAAGATAGTTACACAAGCAAGGATAATTGCTATGAAAATTCAACACAGAGCAATGTTTATATAGACACGTTAAATGGGAATAAAGAGATTAATACCATGTGGAAGCATCTCCAGAAGGAGCTAAAGCATCCAAAATGTATCCCATTTATGTTTGTGTTTAAGGTAACGTCCCTGTATGCTGTTCAGAGCCTCTTCTACCACTAAGCCAGTGCAGGTTACCTCTGATTCTCTCTTGCACTTTGTAACACGTCTATACTGAACAGCAGCTCAACTCTGCCGTCTCCTCAGACGCATTCAGCACATGAGGTAGTATATGGTATACACTTTGGTATATAGAAGTACAGTATATTCTTTCCAAAGTTACCTTCTGTATACTTTGTCTTACATTAATAGGCATCTTAAAAACAGAACACTTAAAGCTGCAATCGGTAATCAGTACACTTATTCAAGGTGAAGAGGATTTATGATCATCTTTCTACTTAGCACATTATTATGTCTATTTAATCAAAATAATTATTTCCCTTCACTCTGCCTTTAACGAAAGTCATTTCAGCAAACTTGTCCCCGTTATAAAGTTCATACCAGTTCAATCTCTCTCTCTTTTTTAAACAAATACACCAACCTCCAGGAAGTACACAATGATGGAATCAATTCAATCAGCTCTCTTTACTCACACAGCAAAACATTTTTACTGATTCCGGGAAGAGTGGGCAGCAGCTATTAGAGAGGCTGAACATGACGATGGAGGAATTAAGGCTTTACCCAGAAGCCCCTGACACAGCCATCCCCAACCACCCACGAAGTACCCTCCAAAACACAGAAAAGAGATACAAAATAACAGGTTTTATATTTCTGGGGGGAGGCCAGGAGGTGGGGAACCATAATTACTCTCCATCTTCCTATATCCATGGAAAAGCACTGGTAATGAAAGAAACTGTTGGTTTGATTTTTAACAAAGAATAACTCTGGGGGGACGAAGTGGATATTGGCAGTAATATCCAGGACATAATCAGGTCAGATGGGCTTGATAAATACCAACTTCAAACTTCTAGGGTTATTGTGAAGATATTAAATATTCTCTCTATATGAGATATATATGTATATTCATGTATGTGTATCTATGGTAACTGTATATATATATATATGTATATAAAAATGCCAGTTATCTGTATGTTTTTTACATATGCATGTTTTTCACTGTCCCCGAAATCCTCTGTGCTCTGCCCACTACATTTTATGGTACATACGTGTATACATATGTAATATGTGTTATATATATAATACTATTACACATACAATACACACATATACGTATATATATTTACAGAACGAGAAGCTAGCACAATGATAGGCACATAGTAAGTGGTCATATCATTAGCTGTTCACACTGCCATCATAATGCTACTTTCCCAGCTCACTGATCCTCTGATTTAGAACAGTGACTCTCACACTATTGATGGTAAAGGACCAGGGTGTTTCTTTGTCTTGTTCTTTGTTTCTGAATTTCCAAACAGCTATGGAGCAATGCTTTGGTAAATACAATAAAAATAAATAATAAAGTGAAAAAAAAGTAATGTACAAGCCCCAATTAGTTTTTACTATCAGATTTAACAGACACAAAATTACTCTGTCAAATTGCTGGAAACATTGCTAGATGCTTCCTCTCCACTTCGTTACTTACTTTGTTGCTGACCAATGAGAAATGTTTTGCAAAGCAGCACAGGGATCACACGTGGCCACACCCTGAGTAGCAATATTCTATAGTTTGTACCAAATGTTGGAACTGGCTTTGTCAGGAGAATATACTCTATTACAGTAGTGAGAGGTCAAATCATAGCTCTACTTCGTACTCTTTGGGCAAGTCACCATTCTGAGCCCTAGGCCACGCAATTAAAAAATGAAGACAATAGCATGATCTAATTCTCCAGGATGTGTGAGGGTTAAATGAAAGGGTCCTTGTAGTAAGCACAGTGCTGGGCACAAGGTGAGCTCTCGATCTATGTCAATCACACTTATTTTTATGCTTCTGTCCTTTCTATGCAAGTGTTTTGAAGATAAGGGAACTATCGAATAGTTATTTGTATCTCCAGCATCTCAGGCAGTGCCCGACTATCATTAGCTGCTCAGTTAATGTTGAAGATAATGATTTCTCAGGTGGGGTCTGAAACATTAGTGTACTTAGGAGAGTGAAAAAGTATACGCAGTTCATATACTGTTGGAAGACATGCCATTGCATTGCTCTATTCCACATAATTCATAAGCCATTAAGATATTTAAAAAATAAAAGATGGCGATTATCAGGTCTCAGCGAACGCTGGCCTCATGAAACTGGGGCTTCTGACACTGTGTTACTGAGTTAGAGAAGAGAGAAGTGGGCCATATAATTAAATAGAAGGGGGGTGCAGGGAATTCTTTAAAACATTTTTTTAAAGACTACTTTAAAGAGCAGCTGTAGGTTTGTGACAAAATTAAGAGGGAGGTAGAAAGATGTCCCATTTACCTCCTACCCTCCTTTAGCATAACCTCCCCCATTACCAACACCATTCACCAGAATGGTGAGTTGTTTTTTTTTTTTAACCAAGGATGAACCTACATTGGAGCATAATAATCATTCAAGGTCCATAGTTTACCTTAGGGTTCACTCGGTGTTGTATATCTTCCAGGTGTGAACAAATGTGTGATGGCATGTATCCATCATTATAATATCATAGGAGCATTTTCATTGTCCTAAACACCCTCTGTGCTCTGCCTATTCATCTCTCCTCCCTGCATTCCACCCCTGACAGCCACTAATCTTTTTATTGTCTTCACAGTTTCGCCTTTTCCAGAATGCCTTATACTTTGACTCATACAGGACGTAGATTTCAGATTGGTGCCTTAGTAACATGCATTTAAGGTTCCTCTGTGTCTCTTCACTTTTCATGACTTGATAGCTCATTTCTTTTTAGAGCTGAATAACACTGGATGTACCACAGTTTATCCATTCACCTATTGAAGGACATCTTGGCTGCTTCCAAGTTTTGGCACTTATGAAGAAAGTGGCTGTAAACACTGTCCACAGGTTTTTGTGTGGACAAAAGTTTCCAAACTCCTTTGGGTAAATACCAAGGAGTGTGATTCCTGGATCTTGTAGTAAGATTATGTTAGTTTTGTTAGAAACTGCCAAATTATCTCCAAGTGGCTGTATAATTTTATGTTCAACCAGAATTTTTTTTTATCTAGAAATTTTTATGTACATTCTCATGCAACCCTCAGAAAAAACCTATGAGGTAGATACTGCCATTTTATATATAAAGAAACTAAAACCAGAGGGATGAGTCTTTGGGTAGCTGCCTAATACTCAGGTGTATGAAGACTTGACTGTTTATATCTACAGACTATGATCCTTCTTTACACTTAGGACTGTTCATATCCAGAGTCTATGATCTTTCTCTGTGAATAACTCCTAGGCCACGTGGTCTAGCACAGATTTCTACAGCAAAGCTCTCATAGGATCTGACAAGTGATCATAACCTGCAGTAAGACCCTCATGCAAATTTCTCTGCCAGGCAATGGGCGTATCCCAGATGCTTCTGAGAAGCTGGGTGGCTCAGTCCATCCATGGTGTGTGATTTTGTCAGTCTCTCTCGATGGTCTAGATTTCTCTGCCTTTCCATAATAATTTGGAGTCACCAGAGTTGAATTGCTGTTCAGAAAAGAAACCTATAGAATAGTCAGCATTTATTTAACTATCTCCTGGTGGTTCATTATATAAATATATTTTCAGTTATTTTGTTTCCATTTCATATGAGCTATGAAATGTTCGAGCTCAAATGAAAAATATACAGATTGTGGTTTACAATGGAAGGTTTACAAATCTAGAAAATCAATGAACATGCATCTATTAAGTTCTATGTACAGTTCATATCTAGCCAAAGACAGTGTCTTAATTTTCATCTTTGACTCATCAGTTTTTATTAAGTTGGTTGCCATGAAAAATTGTACATTGGCTTTGCAACAGAGGGGCAACCCCTTCATCGCAATTACATCTCCCAAGGGGCTTCTAAAATGTTTCAGAAAACAGTATAAATGTTATTTCACTAGAATTACCATAAGGAAACATATCATTCATCTCTTGTACAACCACCCCATTCTGCTCCATCCTCTCTTCCAGTCTCTCCTCAGTCCCAGCCCGGGACATGCAGTTACCACCTTTTCATCCAAAAGGGCTTGCTGCACTGAAGAACGTCTTATAGGCATCTCCTACTTTTCCAGACTCAGCTTGATGTGCCATTGGCAGGCCTTTGATAACTCGAGGATACTCTCTGAAATTTTCAAAGAGTGTTTAGCAGTCAGGGTCCCAAGAGGTAACCGATGGCACAGTCAGATATAAAGAGTATTTAATAGTGAGTTGTTTAAAGAAGGTATGGGAAAATGTAGGGAAACCCTAACAGACAAGGCAACACCCTGGGGTTAGGTAACAGTAATAGGTAGTAACAGGTGACATCACCACTCCTAGTCATGCAGGACTGAGGAGGGAAAGTAGTTCCCAGAACCGAGGGACAGAGAGGACTTGGGGGGAGAGGCCTTCTGACCAAAGCTGTGACCTCAGGTAGGTCAAGAGACGCCATCAGCCCAGGTGACTGTGCAGGAAATAATATCCCAGCCACTTCCTCTGCCTTCCCTTCATCTCCTGCCGGTGCTCATCATTGGCCACACCCATTGATGTAACCCATATAGATCAGTCTCCTGAGACACAAGAGGGCAGAAAAGAGAGGGGACCATTCTGGAGGGGCAAATGAAGGCTCCCCAGCAGTGATGGCTGCTCTGTTGGCCCATTTTCACGTGTGCTCTGTGTACTGACTGACTGATGACAAAATGTACTGAAACGGGTTCACTCATCCTTACTTAATGTTGTTAAGTGTTAAATCTAGTCCTAACATAAGATGGAAACGAAACTCAGATATGCCTTAAGAGGTGTGTTAGAATTCAGATGAATTTTACGACTATTAACTAGAGAGTTTCATATCATTCTTGAAATACACAAAGGAGGATTTTTTTCAGCATTTAAAATTTTTTGAGGCGGAAATGAACTCTGCTATCCTCAAGAAAAGAGCTGCCCCTACTGACGAGACCAAATTTACACAATTTCTTCCATTTCCAAAGCTTATAGTGTTTTCTGTGGTTTATTGTAAAACAATTAACTTCTGGCTGTTTATTCACACACAGCCAGCACGGCCAAAAGTCAGCAATGTTCTGTGGATCCCAAGTCAGTGTTTCTGAGTTTTAACACAAGACAAAATTAATTCAACACGAGTGGCATTTCTCCCAATAATACATCCGTTTCACTGTGTTTGGCTCTGCGTCCCTCTATTCAACTAGTCACGTAAAATTTGTTAAGAAACTATTCATTTTCAGTCTTTTTTTCCCCTGTTTTTTCTTTAATGGAGGCACTGGGGATTGAACCCAGGACCTTGTGCATACTGAGCATGTGCTCTACCACTGAGCAATACCTTTCCCCAAGAACACTATTTATTTTCAAAAGCTTCCTCACAACAAAATTCCCTCTTAAACCAGAATGAATGAGAGAAACACTGGAAACTCTCTAGCTACCATATTGAAAAGACCATGGAGTAGAATGAAAAAAAAAGTCTCCTTAATTCTGTAATTGGCAGGAAAAAGGCTGCCTTCCTCGTTGCGAGGTATGGAGATGTTACAAACAGGATCCAGTTTATTAGAATTCCTCCTGAGCCTTACTTAATTGGATGTTGTCATCAATTTTCAGTCTCATTATTGATTGCATTGGTTGTATTTTTAAAAGGATTTTTGCACATACAGCTGCCCATGGTTTGTATCGAAGGTAGATTACTTATAGATCGGTTGACTGATTGATTGTTTACCTTTCGTATGGAAACCTCAGGCTGGGAAAGGAACTAAAATCCATTCTTTGAGCTTTTCTTTCGAAGTACAGTGTTGAGAGAAAAAAGCTTGGCGAGGCAGAGATCATCATCTGATCCCCTGTTAGTGCAATTCAGCGTGAAACCGCGGGCTACCCTCCCTGGGTGCTGATTAGAATAGAGAGCAAAATTGGGCTGATTATTTCAACTAGATGAATTTACAAAATGATGAGTAAGTAACAATACAAATAAATAAATTTGTGCGTTTTATTCTGTGCTGTGCTTAAAATTATTTATATAGATCAAATTAGGCAACCTAGCTTTAAATAAACTGAAAATACTTGGATTTGTTATTTTTGTAAAAGTCTATTCTTATTTGTCATTCACAGGTAAACCTGGTTCAATGTTCATACCATTTTCAGAGAAAACAATTGAAATTTAGTGTATAATAAAAATGAATATTACTCTTTTTAAAATAGGGCTGGAAGAAACAAATTGCCATTTGGGAAGGGATAAGATTAATCAAATCTCCAAACTATATGCCAGAATGTACACTAAATATATTCCAGACATAAGTGCAAAAAATTGAAAATATACAAGTATTACAAGAAAACCTAGGTGAGTTCCTTTATAACCTGGGAGAGGGGAAAGTCTTACAAATCATGATCAAATTCCAGAAAAAAAATAAAAGAATCTGCATGGCAATAAACAAAGCAAAACAAAAAATGACCACCATAAGCATAATCAATGGACAAATGACAAAGTAGAAGAAAATACGTTAAATTCATACCTTAAAGGGTTAGTTTCCAGATAAATAAAAAGCTCTTTTTAGAAGAGGAAAAAGACCAAAAACCTAGTAAAGGATAGATAAAGGTGTATACAGATGGTTCACTAAAAATAAATATATAATTGCACTTCATAATTAAGAAAAAAATTTAACCTTATTCATAACCAAAGAAATACAAATTATATTACATTGATACACCACTTTCCAAATATCATATTTATAAATCAAAAGTTTGACAGAAAAAGCTGTCAGAAAAGCTGTGAAGAAAGAGCTACTTTCTGTACAAGGGAAAAAACTTGCTCAGCCTTTGTGGTGGGAAATTTGACACGACCTAACAAAAGTACATGAATTTATCCTTTGATCTAACCAACCCCACTTCCAAGAATCCACCGTGAAGATTCATTTCTAAAAATATGGAAGAGCACACGCATGTGGTTATACATTACAACATAATTTATAGTAACAAAAGACTAGAAACAACCAAAATGTCCATGGCGACGGGGGCTGGCTGAATAAACTGTGATACAGCCTGTGGTGAAGTGTTAGCCAAGCCCTTTTCCCTTCTACACGCAGTTAACTTACGCTTAACTGTACTCCTGGCAACTTGGTAAGTACAGAATATCAACTATATCCCAGCATTATTGTCCCTGATACAAATGACCCCTGACTGGTACATTGTTTCTGGACTAGGGGGAGTTGTAAATAAATTGTAAAATATCTTCACTGAGGATGGTGACTTTTATAACTAAGCGTATGCCTTGTGGGGACACTGAAAACTATGCCTATGGAAATGTTACAAGACATACTGACTACTGTGGGAACCTGGGTTCTCCCCACCCTCCCCCCACCCCTACCCTCACTCAGTCTTCTGTGGATCTCACCTCCTTGTGCCTGAGATGTGTCACCCAGGGAGAAGACCTCTGCACTGCCTTTTGGGCTGAAACCAGCAGGGACTGTGGTGTGGATTTCTGCTGATTTGGGATTCCTGTCCTTTATCCTTCTAAGTAGACTGATAGTCTTGGTTAGGAGAGCCTAAGAAAACTCCTTGAAGGGCACGTCTACAAAGTGGACAACTATGCACCCATGAAAAATGAGAAATCTCTCTCTAAACTGATACGGAATAATTTCTAGCATATTTAACATATGTGTTAAATGAGGAAAGAAAAGGACAGAATAATATGTGTGTGTGTGTAAAAGGTAAATAGAATACAGGTGAGTGTTTCTGTGTATAAACACATACACATACATATTTTTGCACACATATTTGTTTACTTTTACTGAAAGAGACAAAGAGATAATGATACTGGTTACAGGGGTGGGTAGGTAGGGATAAAGTAAAAGGAATAGGGAGTATAAGAAGTCAGATTTCTCAGAGTATAACTGTTTACATAGTTTTGACTTTTGAACCATGTTTTTCATGTTCAAAATCTAAAAATTGTTTAAATTCTAAAACCAAACACAAATATAAACAAACTAATAGTATATTAAATTAATAATATAATCATATACAGAAAAATTTACTCAAGAATTTTTAAATACCATACTCTGACTATACATCCTTGGTGGGTTATAAATAAAGAAATCTTAAACTTTACTCAGTAGGTTTTGTGTTAAAAGTGAGACTGGTACTGCCATTATGAAACTATTATACACACATATAGGATGATATGAATATATTATTTATATAATAAGTTCATGTAAAATAATAGTATTATCAAGAACCAAGATTCTCAATGATAAAAGAAATAGAACTATAAAAATTAAGAAAAAATTACTATTGTAACTGAGTTAGAATTATTCATGTGGTCTTATGATTTAAAAAATGTATTTCCTTGCTCTTGTCACTGAAAACCTTAAAAGTAATGACAGCTCAGTAGCCATAAACATACATAGCATCTGGATCCTAGGTTCTAAATATTATTCACTATAAAAAAGGAACGAGAATTCCTTGGAGAAATGGTGATTCTGGGCCTGATATAGGAAAATACTAAGATGAGCCAGAGACATCTTGTGCCAGATAGTAAGGAAATGCTTAAAGACTAATGGGTCCACATAAAAAGAACTAGGAGCCAGTTTGGAAAGGCTCCCATTGGCCAGAGTTAAAATAATTTAAGCATCTGAAAAATAATGGATGATAACTTTTCAGGTTACACAAATAAAGGAGAAAGAGGAACAAGTTAAATGACACTAAGAAGAAACAATAAGGCAAATCCAAAATACAGGAAATTCTAAAGTACAACTCCCTGCACTCCTTGCAAAATCACTGCTATCATTGCTGTGGGGGGGGGGGGGAAGTGGGGAGAGTGTTCTAAATTAAAAGGGACTAGAGAAACAGAACCAAATGTGATACATAGGTTTGGGTTAGATCCTATAATTTGTATTTCTATTTCAAAATTGTTTTGGCTAGTCTAGATGCTTTCTTTGCATTTCTATATACTTTTTTAGAATCACTTTCTCAATTTCTACAAAAAGTCTTTTAATATTTTGATTGAGATTGAATTAACTTAGAAGAAAATAGCATCCTAAATATATTGACCCTAATGATCCATGAACATGGTATCTCTCTATATATTTAGTTCTGCTTAAATTTTTCTCAGTGCTGTACTGTAGTTTTTCAGGGTTTAGGACTCATATATTTTTAAAGACTTATCTATAAATATTTCAGGCTTTAAACAGTTATTATAAATGGTATAATTCAATTTCAACTTCCAGTTTTTCCTTGCAAGCATATAGAAATACAGTAGCTTTTTGCATATTAACTTTGTGTTTTGACTTAATAAAGTCACATCTTAGTTGTGGTGGTTTGTGTGTGTATGTGTGTGCAAATTCTTTAGGATATTCTACAAAAATTGTCTTCTACACACAAGACAGCTTTTCTTCTTCCTTTCAAATTTGTAGTTCTTTTTCTTGGCTTATTGCACTGGCTAGGACATCTAACACAATATTGAAAAGAAGTGATAAAAATGAACATCCTTGATTTGTGCTTGACCAAAAGGGAAAGCATTCAGGTTTCACCTTTAATCATGGTATTAGCTATTGATTTTTCATAGATCCTCTTCAACATCTTGAGAAAATTCCCTTCTATTCCTACTTTGAAAAGTCTTTATCACAAATGGGTGTTGAATTTTGCTGATTTTTTTTTAAATATACTGATGTGATTTTATATGGTTATATGGTTTTTATTTTTATGTAATCAATATGGTAAATTCAATTTATTGCCTCAAATGTCAAGCCAAATGTGTATTCCTGAAATAAAAGCTAATTTGTCATGATCTATTATCTTTTTTCATGTATTGTTGGGTCTGAATTGTGAGAGTATTTTAAATAATTGTTGCATCTACATATATGAGATACTGACCTATAGTTTTCTTTTAATGTGTGTATTTAGTTTTCATGTACTAGTAGTGCTGCTCTCATAAAATGAATTGAAAGTGTTCCTTCCTTTATTTTCTGAAAGACTTTATGAGGATTAGCATTATTTCTTCTTTAATATTTAATGTTATTTCTTCTTTAATATTTAAGAGAAGTAAGCAGCTATATGGACCTTATTTTGAGGGAATTTTTAAACTGTGAATTTAATGCTTTAATAATACAGTAACATTTAGATGTTCTGTTTAAAGTTCTATGTCTTTCAAGGAATTAGTCCATTTTGCCTAAGCTGTCCATCATTGGCATAAAATTGTTGACAGAATTCTCTTATTATTTTAGTATCTACAAGATCTGTTGTGATGTCCGTTTTTCATTCCCGACATTGGTAATTTCTGTTTTCCCTCTCTCTTTTTCTTGATTGGTCTCACTAGAAGTTTATAAATGTTAGTTATTAAAATTAATCAGCTTGTAGTTTGAGTAATTCCGTATTATTCATCTGTTTTCTATTTTCATTATTTCTGCTTTTATCTTCATTCCTTCCCTCTGTTAATTTTGGATTAAAATCTCTCTTTTTTAAGCTTATTATTCTGGAATTTTAGGTAATTTTGAGTTGAGACCTTTCTTTCTTACTAACAGAAGCATTGAAAGCTATTAAATTTCACATATACACTGCTTTAGTTGCATTAGAAAAATTGTTTTCATTTTCATTTAATTCAAAACATTTTCTGTTTCTCTTGTGTGTGTGTTTTTTTGACCCATAGTTTATATAGAAATATGTTGTTTAATTACTAAATATTTGCATATTTTCAGATATCTCTCTTTTGTTAATTTCTAATTTAATTCCATTTTGTACTGAGAATATTTGGTATATATTTTTAAATTTAACTTTAATTTTTAAACTTAATAATTTATGGCTTAGCAAATGGTTTGTCTTTGTAAATATTTCACGTGTACTTGAAAGCATATTGTGCTATACTTGAGTGCAGTGTTTGTAAATTGCTATTGATTGATAGTATTATTTGAATCTTCTATATCCTTTCCAATTTTCTATTTGTTCTACCAATTACTTACAGAAAAATGCTGATATCTCCAATTGTTCTTGTCAATTTTTCTCTTTCTCCTGTCAGTTCGACTAGTTTCTGTTCTGAGTATTTTGAAGTTTTTTTATGTGTCCATACACATTTATCATTGTTATTTCTTCTTGATAAAATGTCCCTTTTTATTTCTGATTCTATTCTTTATTCTGAAGTCTAGGTCTCTGACAGTAATATAGCTCCTCCAGATGTTTTATGATTACTGATTTGACAGTATACCTTTGTTTATCCTTTTAGTCTACCTACCTGTGCCTTTATATTGAAGTGAGGTTTTTTGTGGCATATACAGTTGGGTCTTGCTTCCATGCAGCCTGCGGACATCTTCTAAGTGGAATGTTTAGACCATTAATATTTAAAGTGAGGATTGATATGG
This sequence comes from Camelus dromedarius, assembly GCF_036321535.1. NCBI lineage: Eukaryota > Metazoa > Chordata > Mammalia > Artiodactyla > Camelidae > Camelus > Camelus dromedarius. The sequence goes on along the minus strand of NC_087441.1, from coordinate 12,237,442 downwards.
TTAGCTTTAAGTCTATCGTATTGCTCTGTTTTCTAATTGTCTCATCTCTTCCTTCTCCTTTTTCTCCCTTGAGTATATTTCCCTTTCACATGTCTCAGTTCTTTGTGTTATTTTTGTTGCACATTTTATTTTTCCATATGTCATAAACCCCATAATACACTATTACTATTGCTCCTTTAACCAATGAATAGATATTTGAAGAAAATGAAAAACAAGAAACAAGTATTTCGTATTTACCCACGTATTTACCATGTCTGGCCAACTTCACTTCTTTGTGCAGACTTACTTCCTCATGCTATCACTCTCTTTCCGCCTGAATAACTTTCTCTCATACATCATGTAGTCCATTTCTGCCTGGCACACATTTTCTCAGCTACTGATGATCAGATAGAAATTTAATTTAGATGGAGTATGTAAAAATTCTCGGTTGACTGTTTCTTTCAGTACTTTAAAGTGCCATTCTATTATCTTTTGGTTTGAACAGTGTTTGAAAAAGTTTGTAGTCATATTAATCTTTGTTTCTGTGTACAGTGTGTGTGTGTGTGTGTGTGTCTGTGTGTATTTTGGCTACTGTTAGGATTTCTACTTATTACTAGCTTTTATGTTATTATAATGTCTATGTGGTTTATTTTGCTTGAGGTTCACTGAGTTTTCACAGAACTGATGAATTTCACAGAATTCATCAAATTTGAAAAACTTTTAGCAACTATTACTTCATATATTTTTTGTGCACTGCCCCCTTCCAAACCCTGGAACTCTAGTTACATATATAATACACATCTTGACACTTTTTATTTTAGTATTTTTTCTCTTTGTGTTTCAAGCTCAATAGATTCTATTACTGTATCTTCAATGTCACTGATTTTTTTTTTTTTTTTGCAGTTATCTACTCTCTTGTTCAGCACATTCAGTGATTTCATGGTATTGTAGGCATTGTATTTTCATCTATAGTGTTCCACTTTATTATTTTTTTCTATCTTTCATTTCTCTTCTCATTATGTTCATGTTTTCCTTTAATTCCTGAACACTGCTATAGCTTTATTAACATTTTTTTTTACTAGTTCCATCATCTATACCCTTTTAAAATTCTATTGCTATAGCCTTATATTTCTCCTGGTTATGAGTCATATTTTATTGTATTTTTGTATGTCTTGTAATTTTTTTATTGGACACTGGACAAGGCAATTTTACAGTGTTGGATGCCTATATTTTGTTTTCTTCCTTTAATGGGAGTTGGGCTTTGTTCTGGCAGGCTATTAGGCTACTTGCAGATCATCGTGATCCATTCAAGGCCCGTTTTAAGCTTTGCTAATATAGTTCTAGAGCAGCTGTCACTCCTGGGGCACTTCAGCTCTACTACTAAGGCCTGAGCCAACTGGGGTCCCCACTGAATGCTCCAGGTGATTCCCGTGGACCATCCATCTGTTTAGCTTACAATTCTCTCCTTTGCTTGACTTTGTGGAGTGTCACCTTAAACATCCAAGACCTAGTGCCCAGCAAAGACTTAAGAAGACCCTTGCAGATTTCTGAAGTCCTTTGTCTGGGAAGTTACCTCCTCTATGGAACTCTCCCTCACAAATTCCAGCCTCTATCTCCCCCAACATAAGTCTGTGTCTCTAACTGGATACTTCTCTGAGTTCTGTGTCTCATTCATAAAGAATACTTTATGAAACTAAGAAAGTTAGTCTTTTTCATTAGTTTGTAGGGAATAGATTAAAAATAGTTATTATGGATGTCAGTACAGATTTTTTTTTTAAAAAGTCTCTTTTGGTAAGATTCTGAAACAGAGTAAGGTCTACATCATGGCCAGACTCATGGGAGGCAAACATTATCTAATTTCTTTTATATTTTTAACTAATGGATCATTTCCTACAAGAAAGCTTACAAAAGGAAAAGCTGGCAAAGTGGTGAGTCTGGAAATGGATTCATCATTTATGGAAATAAGGTCATTAGTACTAACCTTTGATAGACACGATTCATTAATTCTTGGACAATATTGATGGAGGAGGAGAGAAGGAGAAATAAGCAAGAAACAGAACCAGTAAATATTACTGCATGGCTAGACCTTGGAATTGAAGTGTAAGAACTGCTACCACATGAGTTAATTTTAAACCCAAAGAGCCATATTTTAACAAAGAAAAGTCTGAATCATAAGCTAAAATTGTTTGAATTTGTTGATGCTGCAAACTATAAAATGGTGTGCTCATCTTGAGAAGACAATATTAGTTTTATCATATCAAAAACTGTAATATAGCTTTCCAGATAAAGAGTTTATTTTTTAAAGAGACAGACAACACATACATACACATATTGAAAATATCAATTATTATTATGAAATAGGGACGCTGGCAGTATTCATGCATAACATTCAGGTATGATGTGTGATCTTGGGTTGTGAGAATGCAGTGATGAGTAAACTGTTGGAACCTGGCTGAATGACTAGTTTGTTTATTCAGCAGAGGAAGGAGATGGCCACATTGGAGAGAACTGGTCTGCTGCCATGCACGGTGGTGGAAGGTTCTGGCATTTCAGGGATGGGAGTGGCAGCGCTTCATCAATGCTGAACAGAAGTAGCAAGGGTGTCCTCATTACAGCTGCCCCAGCTGGGCCCCTGAACAGTTAGCCATAAAGCCTGTCTCACTGGCTCTCTCAGACATCTGTGAGCCACTTAAAAGCCTTTAACAAATCTGTTTTCTCTTTTATTGTAGAGCGGATTCTATATCTGAAATCAATATAATTTATTGGATTTAGCTACATAGGGGTCAATGACAACCAGAGGACAGGCTGTTTTAATACAGTCAGAGGACGTCAGTCTGATTGGAGGGTGACGTACAAAAAGGAGGTAAGGAAAGGAAGCCAGCTAACTTTAACAACTCTTCCAAAAGTCCGGTTGTGTTAATGCCACCCCCCTAATTTGTCCCTCCTGCTTTGTTTCTCCTCTTTGGTAACCATAAGTTTGCTTTCTGTATCTGTGTCTTTTCTGTTTTGCATATACATTCATTTGTATTATTTTTAGATTCCACATGTAAGTGATACCATACAGGACTTGTCTTTCTCTGAGTTACTTCACTAAGCATAATATTCTCTAAGTCCATCCACATTGCTGAAAACTGTAAATCAATTACATTAAAAGAAAAGTTTGGTTGTGAAGGAGCGAGGAATGGCAGAGAACAGCTGGAAAAGGATGTAGAGTCAAGGAGGGGAGTTTTTATTTGTACAGATGGAAGCGACTTGAGGCTCCTGAGAAGGCTGGCGTGTAATATAAGGGACAGGTAGAGACGGCCTTCGCTAGGAGAAGCTGGGCCTCCTTTCATGTAACATAAAGGTTACATAAGTCCAACAAACAGCTTCCTTGACTCCAGAGTGGCTGGGAGTAGGCAAATATTTGTTCTGGGAGAGCCTTAGCTGGTGCAGGATGAAGGAACTGAGAAATACGTAGGAAATCCCAAATGGTGACAACAGAGCAGTTACATTCATTTAGGTACATAAGGAAAGACTCAGAATTGTAGCTGTGTTACGTTTTAATTAAACACATTTGTGTGCTATTTCTTCGTTTCTATTTGTGAACAATATAACCATGTTGTAAAAAATTAGGTAATGGAGAAAGAAAAAAAGTCAATACCTAGACTTTATAGTTTCCCAATGCTTTTAAAATTGTTTTTTTAAAATTTACACCCAGTCTTTTTTGCTTATTTGTTTCTATTTGTATGATATTCACAGCCGTCATTTTCATAGTATAATATTTAATTGCCATAATTTTCTTAGCCTTTTCTCTATTGCAAGCCAGGACTATACCTAAACTCAATCATTGCAGAAATTTAAATTCTAGCTCTGAAAAGGAGCTCGGGGATCATCAGGTGCCATACACTCCTCACATAGAGGAGAAAACCAAGGCACAAGCAGCCGAGTGAATCCCATCAGGACCAGACAGCAAATGAGCAGTGAGATGAGGACCAGACCCCCGAGCCAGAGCAGGGACGGAGGGCGGCTCGCAGAACTGTCTGCACCTACAATAATACTCTCGCTCAGTGCTTTTCAAATTTCTAGTCTGTAAATTGTTTATTACTGGTCACACTGAGACAAGAGTCTTGCAAAAGAATTTGGGAAGCAGGCCACTGATTTATATTTTGTGGCTCATCAGAAACTATCAGCTCACGTTCCAGCATTAAGCCGCAGATCGTGCTGCGAGCAGGACAGCTCTAATTGAAAGAAAAATCATCCACAGAATCTCTGGTTCTCTCTCTACCTATCAATGGCATTAGTAATTATTATGCTGGAGTTTCACAGCCACATTTACTTCATTACTCTTTAACGGTTTTTCCTTAACGAAATCAGGTAAGTGCCCAAGAGATTCACCTTTTGAAAATAAAGCACGCATACTCGGTCTGCAAGTATGAACGTGATGTGTTTACCGTGCAGGGGTGCGTGGCTTTATTTGAAGAGGTTCACATATGAACATGGGGTGTAGAGGACGTGGGCTGTCCTTTTAACCTGGTCAGTTTCATTGTCTGCTAATGCAGCAGAGTTCTCGGATCCAAGTTCTCCTGTTTTGCTCTAAGAGAAATAAACCCTTGAAGGATAATTACATCCCTGCTAACTCATAGGCTTCACTGATTCCTGACCACTACAGAAATAATTATTTCAAGAATTTTTATAGATTTAATCACCAAATGCACAGGGTAATTGTAACCTTCTTTTCCCTGCAAACAGTAGAAAATGACAGTACTAAAAACAAACAAAGAACAAAACAAACAAAAAACCCAGGATGGCACAATGTCAGAATTCATCACACACAACGTGAATTGATTTTCAGAACTAATGACAAACTTGGATACAGGGCTTCTTAAAGATACATATGATAACTCACAAACTATCTGAAAGTTAATTCCAAGCCTGAGAATAATTCCTATTGAATCACCAGGGTGAAACAGAACACCAGAGGTCACTGATTTCATTTCTCACTCTATAACTCGGCCTGCACGTCAATTATGCTGAAAAGAAATTATGAATTCTGTTTTTAAAAATCTTGAGAAGAAGTGATGCCACAATTGTGATGGATAACGTATTTACAGCCACCCCGAAGGAAACCCTGAGTCCTACCATTTTCCTCCCAGAATAGCTTATCTTCTTTCAGTACAGAATGCTTAAGCATTATTATTACTGCAGTTGATGGCAGCAGGCAATATTCTAAGCACACCAACTATACTAAATCATTTAATTGTCACAAACATCCTAAGAGGCAGGCACTATTATTTAACTCCATCATATAAAGGAGGAAACTAAATTACAGAGAGGTTTAACTTGCTCTAGATCAACAGTACAGTGGTCAAATGTGAACCCTGGTAATTGGCTGGAGAGCCTGTGCTCTTAATTACTAATTGTTTCTCAATGATTTAGGATGAATTAATTCATGACATTACCTGGAAGCGCGATTGAACCAATTCTATGGTTCTTTTCATCTTAATAGCCTTCTGAGCTGTCCAATATGGTAGCCACAAGCCACATGTGGCTACTTAAATTTAAATTAGTTAAAATCAAATGCTATTAAAAACTGACTTCTTTGGCCACACTAGGCACATTTTAAGCAGCTAGCGATTACTGGATTAGACAGCACAAGTCTTCCATCACAAGGAGCTCCACTGGATGGCCCTGGTCTAAAGTAACACGAAAATTCTCAATAATCGGTCAAGCATTTTGCTTTTGTGCACCTTCTCGTTTTGTAAGGCACTCTGCAAATAAAGATGGTAGGTGGAAGTGGCAAGGTTTACAGGGGAAGAAAATTCTACCAATGTCTGAGTGACAAAATTTTTAAAAAGCAATTTAGGAAGTGCAACCAAAATATTTTTTAGTTGGTGCAAGAATTAACAATAAAGCAACTTAGAACTCTCAGAGTAAAATCGGTGAGAATTCAAATGTAAAAAGTATTTGTTATTTGCAAAAATAACCCAATTTTTTTTTTTTTTGGTAGATATGGGAACAAAGTGGCTTAGGAGACATGGTACAAATGCAACTGTATTTTAGAGGACTGTAATCTAAGCCACTGAATTTTATTCTGTGAGGAAGACTGCAATAACTGTAGAGATGGTTTCTTCACCCAGAAAAAATAGATTTGAAAGGCTAACCCAGCCCAGCTCAAGTAAATGTTTGGTTTGACAAAAATGACTCAATGTAACCAACCAGTCCACAGCAGAAACATTTATCAACTTACAGCCTGAAGACACTGGTCACTTAATGTATCTCTTGCTCTAGTGCAATGGTCACCAAGTGGCAACCTTCTCATTTTGACTGTTTTCACATGATCTGGTGGTGTAAATCATTGGAATACCTCTGGTATTCTACTTGGATTAAGTGTATTTTCCCCCATTCTTAAAAAAGTTTTTTGCATGTGTGTATATGTGTCTATTACAAAAGCTGAAAATGTTTATTGCAAAAAATTTAGAAAGCATATTCACAATGATAAAAAGTATTCCATACCTAGAAACAACTCGCTAAGACACACATTTGTGTGTGAGTGTATATACTATACAAAATATAAATACATACATTTCCTCTACACATACATTTCCTATAGTCTTTTATAAATGCAAACATCTTCACACACCACTCAGCTGCAAACACAAGTCACCTTTCAAAAGAAAGGAAAGATGACTCAGACACAGAGCTGACAGCCATGGAGAATTTAGTCCTAAGCCTTAAAATCTAATCAAGAACTTTCAACATTTTCCCAGCTGGACTCCAGAATTTCTATCGGGCAGTAACTTTTGTGAGTTTCCCATTTCCCCCCCTTTTGAAAAAATGTCTATAGCGGTTATCCTTTGCCTGTCCCACCATGCTATGTTGGGTGAATGGGAGGCAGGTCACCTGAATCTTTAGTCTTCAGATGGAAAGAAGAGTCCTCAGTGAGCTCTCAGTAAGGAGAGCTGTGCCTGAGCAGCACCACACTGGAGCTGACTGAGGGAACGAGGCTTTGAGCTGATGATGTGCAGGGAGGAGACTTTTGAGAACCTTGAAGTGGTCCCCAGTGATCCCTGCCTCCCCAGATTCACACAAGTGTGTAATCCTCTCCTTTTGAGTATGCCCTGGACTTACTGACTCACCATTAAGGACGGAAATGTGGTAAAAGTGATGGGATTTCATTTCTGAGATGAGGTTTAAAAAGCTTATGGCTTGTCCTGGTCTCTCTCTCCCTCTTCCTCCCTCTTGTACCCTCCTCACTTCTCTCATCCCTCAGTCTGCCATTTTATGGCAGAGCCCACGTGGCAAGGAACTGATGTCTCCAGCCAACAGCCAGAGAGAACTAGCGGGCTCCTGCCAACACACGCGTGCGTGAGTTTGGAGGTGGGTTTTTCCCCAGCTGACACCCTGACTGCAGCCTTGTCAAAGAATTTAAGCTAGAACTCAAGAAAAACTGTGCCCAGATTCCGATCCACAGAAACTGTGAGATAATATTTGCCGGTTTCACTACTAAGTTTTGGGATAATCTGTAATATAACAATAAGCATCTAATACAGATGATGAGTATGACATAAAATTGAACCTATGTTTTAGTATGCTGATTAAAATTTCATATGTATTAAACCTAATCTATTCTTGTGTTTACAAGTAAATGCATAAATTAAATGAATACATGACACTTTTCTTTCTAAAATGCCTTTTACTTTCAATATGTCTAATTGTTTCCTTTTTATAAGTTAATTTTTAATTTACAAATGAGGTATTTTTTATCTTACGGATCCTGAGGGAGTCATTATTCTTGTTTTACAGTTTTTGCTTTCTCATTTGTCAGTTCTCTCATTTGTTGGAATTCTTGCTTTTCTTTCATGATATTTGTCTTTCTCGGCCATCCTTGGCTGACTGCTCTCCTTGGTGTGTAAGGCTCCGTGTTTGCCCATCTGTGGATGCTTCTGGTGGTTGTGGGGTGCAGAGTGTGGCATGCTGGGGGTAAGGTGTGTAGGCAGCTTATCTTTGGAGTATGTGGTTTACCTGTTTATATTTCAGATTACAAACCATCTGGGATAGTACCATCTCCTTTTAAGCCATTTTTGATACATTAGCCTGGGGTAATTATTATTATTATTATTGTTATTATTATTGTTATTATTATTATTATTATTATTATTATAAGGGGAAGAGGAATGAGTAGCAATGCAACTGTTCCAAACATAGTTCCAATTGTTCACCTAATGGTTTTCCCAGAAACATATCCTTCCCTATGTATTTTGAGACTATATGTTTGTAACTCTCTAGCACTGTTTCCACCTACAAAAGAGTTTTCTCAAACACTGTTTGGACTGTGGTTCCCTCTAGTCTTGTTTCTGTCAGGAATGCTTCAAAATCTCTGATTGGCCAATGAAACTGTCTTTTTTCCCTCCTCCATTATTGTTAAGGACACACACACACAGATATATTTTTGTTTATTTATTTGCTAGGTAGGCAGAAATAGATTTACATGCTCATTTTGCCAATTGAGTCCAATTAGTAAAATACACTTATGTTCTTGAAATTAGAATCCTACATACGATGTCATCTAGAAAAGACCCTTTTTAATAAAACTGAAAACATGGATCTAAACTAACTGCAATACTGGTAATTAAGTAGTTGAAAGGAACAGTTAGGAAGTGATCTAGTCATTTGGTGAATGTTGCTGCTGCCATCAACATGTTAAGGAGTTATGCTACTTTGTAAGAAAGTGATATTTTAAAAATCTGGGTAGATGTATACAAAAAGTGTGGTTCTGAAATTGGTCCAGATGATTACACAATCTTTTTCTCAAGGGCAATTAACCACACTAATGATCTGTTTGGACTTGGTTTTCCTTCTACTCTACACTCATTTTACAGTCTGCCAAAAACAAAACAAAACAAAACAAAACCTAATATTTTAGCTGATGAGTAGAGCAAAGAGAAAGATGATTCGGGTTTGGTTTTTTTTTTTTAACACACATAATTATATATGTAAGACAAATATATACATAATTTAGAAGCTTGTTTTATAATTTTGATACCATACTAGTGAATGTGTCTAGGCTGTATCCATGGAATGTGTTATGAAAGCTTTTTTTTCCAGAAAAAAAAGTGTTAATAAATCTTTTCCAGACATCAACATATAGTCCATATACTGTTTAACAGGTGATTGTCTCAGCAGCTCCACCTTACTCATAACCTGTTTCTCTTTGATTAGCTCAAGGATTGAAGAGTGTATGAAGCTTTCAGGAAAATCATTTATTATGCCCAGTTTAAATTTTCCCTTTCATAAATGTTTTTTGCTCTATGATGTCAGAGAAAGAAATCCATTTAGGTAAAAGAAAAATTATTATCAATTTATGAAAAAGGAGAAATTGGAATGCTGATCGCTTCTTCATTATTAAGAGTGCTCACTTTTACAGTAAGTAGAGGCAAAAGTGCACATTTCATCTCTTGGATTCTAACGCTTACAACATGACCCTTTAACAATTAATACGATAATAAACCAATAATTTAGGCAAAATGAAAGTATTTATAGAGACTTAAAAATTTAAACATTTTAAAGAAAATTTTAGTATTTAAAATTACCTAATTCTCTATGGCAGAAAGTTCTAAGGAAAAAAGTTTGGTTTAAAACAGCATGGATCTGGGGTAGATTCCTACCAATTAATCTCACTGTAAACTAAGATTCACATATTGTTGCTGCCTCGGAACACAATATAAAAGCACAAATGACTTTAAAATGTGTTCCACTGGTGTACTGAGATACTGGATTCCACTCCTGGAAATGAAAAAATGGCTATTTGGGAGAATTGTCTTATATGATTTTGTCAAGTGTAAATGTATGAGTATTTTTAAGGAAATACTTTCATTAATAGTTGTTGAGCTAACATCCCCATAACTACATATTATGCAAAGACACAACAGTTAAAATCCGTACACTAAGTTTAATGATCCTAATGCAAATACTTGGCTTCACAATACTGTTTCCACTGAATAATATTCTGTAAATTTAGGGGAATTAAAAAAAGAAAATTTTCAATTGGTATTTGACAAGACACATTTTTAGACCAAGACAGGAGTTTTTTCGATGAAAAAGAGAGTGCATTAGAAAAACTGGTAGAAATATGATGTCCAGATTCAGCTGAAATTACCCTAAGACTGATAGTTACTACTAACGTACATAAAAATCTTAAGTCAATCGTTAAACATTTTTCAAAAAATTACTGGATCTACTTTCTGTATATTTTTCTTTTAAAAAGTCCAGGCATCGATCATCTTCTTTTAACCTACCTAGATAAGTGCTATGGTAGAATTCTACAAAATACATGATTATCCACTTTGGATAATTTTTCTTTGCCTGAAGAAAATGCTGTCTTGTTGATACAGCTAAACACAAAAATGCAACTTTAACATTATGATTTTCATGGTAGTAGCTGAAGACTTAGGTAACATTTCTATAGAATGAACAAAACAGTTCTTGCTGTTTGGTTTTTGACACTGAAGCTTTTATCAATATCTGTTTTTATTAAGATTTCTCTAAGAAACCACAGTAATTTGGTATCAGTATTCTAAAGTAATGCCCCATTAGTTTGGTGGTTTTGTCATAGAATGTTTCTTGTCTTCACTCACTTCCAACCTCATCTTTACTCATTCTACCTTTTGAAGAAAAAAATGCACAATTATACACGGCTTGGAGCAGAATGGGCTTGGGATAACACAAAATTAAAGTGACACAGTCCACTTACAAAAAAATCTGTAAGCTACAAAGTCAAGTGAGACTTGGAAATGCTAGAGGTCAGAACATTGCTCACAAATTATCCCAGTACAATTTAGGTTATGAATGTTTTGGAATTATACAAACAGCATCTGATGACTCATAAAACTTGTACCTTAAATGTGTTTTGCTGGGGTGCATTCCTTTTAGTCCGAGTACCCCCTGAGGAACAGAGTGTTACAGAAGCAGTTATGGTTTCAATTTCCCCTGTATGATTTGCTTTCATTTGAAAGGCAGTAAAAGGGGGGAAGATGGACTGGCTGACTCCTGACATTCTCAGGGCTGCAGAGTACCACATTTCCACTCTCTTTTTATCAGGGGATAGAGTCCTATTAGTGACGACTAATAACTTGGGGAAGCCAGGAAATAGGAAGATGTTACTTAGGAAACATTATTATCAACAGTAACTAATTAGTCTTACCAGGCTCCATGTACTTGAGACTTTTTTTAAGTTTTAAAAATATTGCATATGTAGTGTTACATTTGATTCCAAATTTTGGGTTGGTATCCTTCAACAACAGGTATTTTTATGGTATGTTCATGCTATCTACAGGCAGATAAGCTGCATTTTAGATTATCAGGGCAGTCTGACCTGATACTGTATCTCAGAAACTCACTGTTCTCCAGGGATGTTTTCTCCTGGATGCCCAGTATGGTGATTCTTTTTGTAAGTCAATAAAGTATGTGTGATGTTAGTATTGGTTTGGTTTATCTTTCTGTTTTCTACTTGGAGAAAGCTCACTTTATTTTCCACAAACACCTTACCTACAAGGCAAGGGACCCAACTCCTAATTATGATCATTCCTCAGCTTTCTCCATGGATGAGAAATAAACAAGGACACAAGAGGTGAGGACACTGGAACACATTTGGGGAAGGCAATTAAAGGGTAGGATAAACGGTACATAAACTTCACAGAGTCTATAGAGTTAGGGAGAACAGAGAGGTACGCAGAAGGTACCAGTCTTAACTTAGCAGATAAGGGGATAAAAATACAACAAATGTCCATTTATATCTTTCTGGAGACTGGAAGTAGTATAGCAAAAAGATCATTTGTCTTGGACTCAGAAGACTTTGGCTTCAGCCCTACCTGTACTAAATCAATGGGTAAACTTTAACAAGTCACCTAATGTCACTGAGCCTTGGTTTCTCCATCTGTTAGGAAGGCTGGCTCTGTTACTAGAATATAGATGAGCTACAACTTAATAAATTTAATTCTTTGTCCATTTTTTTTGGTAGCTCTTTGAGATGTTTTCAATATATTATTAACTTGACAATTATATAAGCAATCAATGGGAGAAGGACAGAAGTCTCAAAATAATTTTCTAGCCTCTTTTTTTTTTCTTTTCCCCTCTTCATCTACTCACAGAAGGAGATTTTTAGTGGAAGGCTTTTATACTTTCTCTCAAATAGAATATCCAGTTTCATTATCTATTAAAGCTCTGTTAAATATTTTTGAATTGTGATGTTTAATTTTTTAAAAGTTTTAATCTTTCTTATAATTACCAGATTCACACATGAATATAATTTTGTGGTTAAAAATCATCTTTGTAAATAAAAGAAATTAGATCAATATCTCTTGAACTCTTCCATCTTGTAAAACTGCAACTCTGTGCCCATTAAATAGTAACTCTCCATTCTCCCCTTCCACCTAGCCCCTGGCGACTACCATTCTACTTTCTGCCACTATAATTTTGACTACGAGTAATTATTATACTTTTTCAAGAAAAAATAATTAAAATAGTTTGGGGAAAATAGAAATTTAAGTGACTTAAATTTGTCTGAGGAAACACAATATTTATGAAATTCAGTTTTGTTCAATTGCTAGCAAATTATTTAGCAATCCTGAGTAGCAGAGAGAGCAAATCACTATGTTCGATATTAAAATGTATTTTTATGTTAAAGAGAGTCTATTAAAAAGAAATTTAAAGGAGTATATCTTGGCTACCATGTGATAGACATTTTTTAATAAGCAATCAAACGGAAGCAGCAACAACAACAAAAAAGGAATAAAACAGGAGAAACATTTCACGTTTCTGAAATAGTATCATCATATTCGTAATTTTAAATATTTCTACTTTGTGTTCCAGAAAAAAAAATGCTGCAATTTAATAAATGACTTTGAAATTGAATGACAGATGTATTTACTCTAGGAAAACCTATCTACTTAATAACTGAAGCTGTCGTACAGCAGGCTTTTGGATGATACACACTGCAGGGATACAGAAATGAAATTCTAGAACTACTCCAAGTGACTCTCTGAAATTGACACTTTAAGAGGGAGACTCTCAAACTGGTTTTACCAGAATGCCATTTCTCCAACTTTACGGGAAGATTATGAAAAAATTATTGAGTTATACTATATATTAGTCATAGTTGCTGAGTCACGAAAGGAGAGGCGTGACTCTCCACATGGGAAGGCACTTGATTGTTTAGTCTATGAGAAATATTTGTAGCTTGGTTTGCCAATAACTCCAAACAACACTTAGTTTTCAGCCCTGGAAATTTGAATATATCAGCTCAGGTCTCTAAAACACTTGGTTTGTCTTAGAAGATAGTCATCCAGCCAACGCTTATTAGACATCTGTGCCCCAGGTAAGTGTTCAGTCCAAGAAATACGAGAGAAAAATAAGACAGAGAAAAAGAAGGAGCCAACGTAACAGGACTGCCAGGGGGAAGGAACGCCGTCGGCAGAGGCACAGGGTTAGGAAAGGGCGTAAAGCGTTGGGGAAACGAGAGTTCAGTGCGGCTGAACCTTACTTGCTGTGTAGTGTTGCAGTGTTATTTAGCCTCTCTGGGCTGCTTCCTCACTTGAAAAACAAACAGGGATGATGCTAAGACTTACTGTCTCCTTGTGAGGACTTTGTGATGCATGTGAAACACCTGGCGAAGGGTTCGCTTCCCACGTGCACACCCGGTAACAAGCCTTCTCAGTGGCTGCGAGTGGGAGATCGCGGGTGTCGGTTTGGGCTCTTTTCCTTATCATGTTAAGTTGGCCATTTAGTCGCATTGAGTTTCCCCTTCGTTTTCTACAACAGGAGAAGGATCAAACTAGATGACACACAGAGATCTCTAGTCTCTTCCAGCTCACAGATCAGGATTGCTACAAGGACATTGCCATGTAAATAATAGTTCCTATTAACATCTAAAACGTAATTTTTTTTCCCTGTAAGAAACATTTTCCTTTTCAAAACTTTGTCATGTCAAATTTGATAAATAGAAGGGTTAGAGAATTGGTCCTCATGCCTGCAGGTTGAATGATTAATTTAAAACCCCAAACCTCCGACTTTCCTGTTTATTTCTGATAAATTAACTTTTCTTGAAGGATTTCAGAAAGATGATAAAAAGCATCAGAAAAACATGGTCAAAGGCAGAGACTGTCCTTTTATAAGAAGGCCTCTTCCTCTAAATAGAACATTGGCAATAGGAGAACCATCTTAGAATCTGTTTTGTGGCTGTTTCAACTCAGTATCTTGTTGGATTGTAACTTAAGAATGAAATGTAATAGTTGGCGGGCACTCTGACTTACTTGTTCTTTGACAAGTCATGGAAAAAGCAGTGAACTAGTCAGCTGTAATTTGTGGCTTTTGATAAAATATGCATTGTAACTGCATGAGAGAACAGTCAAATATTTCTTAAGAGCAAAAGCAAAGAAAAACGATCCGTGAGTTTAAATGTTTATTACACACCTTTCTTCTTTAATCCAACAAATGTTTATTGAACAACTATTACGTGTCTGGTAGAGTTGAGACAATAGCGACCCAGAGATGAATTTTTAAAAAAGCTTTAGCAGCTAGGAGTGAGAAGACATCACGGAGATGAAGGGCAGTGAATTAATGAGTTCAGGTCCCTGTGTGGTCAAAGGGTTGCTGATGTTTGGGAGAAAAATGAGCAAGTACTGGAGGCAGTGGGTCAGAGAGGACGATGCCTGATACAGAGATTAGGGAGGAGGTGCAGAAATTTGCCATGTGTCAGTTTCGGGAGGCATGACATGGGAGTGAGTGTCTAGCACAGGATGGAGAACGAGATCACTGGGAAAGAGGCCATCAAGGAACTCGAGGATGGATCTCTAAAATTATTAAGACTAGGAGTGAGGGGGTGAGAGTGACAGTACGCCAAGTGTGAACATTGGTGAGAAATGAGGGAGAGCGACAGGAGTTAAGGAGATCATAGCACACAGAGTGGTGTTGGGTGATGTAATCTGATTACAGGAGGTTCAAATTTGGAGATTTTTAGGCAGGAGGGGGAGAGACTGGTCTGGAAGGGGCAAAGGTGAGCAAGAAGGATGACCTCGGGGCGATGTCCCTAGGAATAATTATAAGGAGGTGAACTGAGGGAGTGAGAGAAAGAAGGGCCAAAAGGACCAGAGTGGAAGATTCTCCAGGTCGCTGTTAGGTGACCATTTGTTCTGATTTTCATGCATCTCTTCATGGTCACAGGTCTTAGCTCAAGGTGAATGTTTCCAGAACCCCCTTTCCCTTTCTAAAGTGAAACGGACTTGGAGGATACATTTTATGTTATGATCTAGACATAGTGGGCTGCAGGAGGAAGATGAACTTGCACACATACACATGGCATTTAGTTGAAACAAAAGTTTAATCCACTCCCTCCCTTGTACACACTTTTTAAATGAAGCCACGACTTTCAAACCTTTCCTTCTCCTTCTCTTCTAGCAGTTGAGTGAAAAGTGACTTTGTCTTTATTTTTAATATTTAATATTTACTGATTTACATTTAGGTACTTTCAGAACTTTTAATTAATCTTTTTTTAAAAAAAGATTAATGGAGAAGATTTGGAACAAATTTTAAATACCTCTGGCGGGAGTTGTGGGGACGAAGTTAAAGTAAGTATAACTCTGACTTAATTTGAATTATGTTTCTATCTATTATTAGAGAAGCCTAACTATGAAAAAAACCTCTTCTAAAATTTATCCATAAATTAAAAAGAAAAGCTGTGTCTGTCCTTAGACGAAGTATGCAGTCTGCCCACATCAAGTTTCTCTCTCGTTGGAATCTGAGTGACTTTGTATTTTATGAGTGGCTTTGTGAAGAACTAATAAAGAAGAGTTTGGGTGGGAGAAAAAAAAGAGAGAGAAAGATTGGACTTTTAAACCGGAAGTTCCAGATTCAAATTCTGATTATACCACTCATTACTTCAATACTGTATATTGTAATATAGTAACACTTAAATTCTCTCCAGTTCAGTTTCCCTATCTGTACAGTCACTACCCCACAGGGAGCGCAGCACTCTCAGGGGGGTTATGAGGATCAAAGGAGAAGACACACATGAAGGTCTCATCACGGCACTTCACCCTTCATCCTCAAACGGTCCTTGGCTACTCCAGCTTAAATCTACAGCCTTTTAAATGAGAGCTAGTTCTAACAATCATATTTCTGAGAGGTTACCAGTTCCCCAATCGAAGTCTATACTGAGGACATTCTTCTTGAGGGGGCAGAAAAGTGAATGATATATACTTTCAATTTGACAGGAATTTTCCCCCCAGGAAATTAAAGGAGACTAGTTGAGGCTTAATTCACCTGGTAGATCATTTACCTAGAGGATCCAGTCCCTGAATGTTCTGGTGAATCAAAATTTCATGTAAAAGAAATAGCAGACAATTTATGTCTTTAAAGACAAAATACTTTGTTTGTGCCACATTTCTCTTGTATGTATTTTATATTTTTTTTTTCTGTAAGAAGCAATAATAGGCTACAGTTTGGTACAGATTATCTGTTCTTTCTTCCAGAAACTTGTTCTTTCTATTAGACACTTGTTTTATAGTCTGATGTAATTCTCCATATCAACCTCTCTCTCTAGGATCAAATGTTATAACTGGAATTAGAATTCAGAGAGCAAAAAGGAATGGGAACAGAAGTCTAAGTACTAATACACACGGGACATTATTGCTCGATGTTTTAATTTACCTAATTCATTCCTCATAATTCTATCAGATAAATAATCTCTCCACTTTACAAATGAAAAACTTGAGCTTCAAAAATTCTAAGAATTTGCCCATGTTCTAAGCACTGGAAGTAATATTTGAACCTAGCTATATGGATTTCAAAGTTCAAGCCTATCCTACCCTATTCGTGACTGTACTGTAGGCTATTAATTTAAAAGTAATGGTAGATGTCATTTCTATGCGCAGCAGAATCCTTTCATAAAATGGAGATGGAGACCTGTAGGATTGATCTTGGCAGCTCATGGCATATGCCACCCGTGGTGACTGTTCAGGTAGGGTGGCTGTGAAGTGGTAATGACCAGTGAGATAGCAAATTCACTGCCTGGCATTCCATCAATGTGGAGACTTTCCTTCGTACTTTGACGGCCTTTGGCTCCTCCGCAGCCTCCTGTTAAGGGAAGTGATAAGCCTTACCACCTACGCCCTTCAGCAGGCTCTAACAGTGGACACCAGACGACGCTGTGAAAAGTCTCACGGGGCACAGTGGGGAGGAAAGGCCAGGAAAACACGCCAGGCACACCCACTGTCTGTCATCTTCTCTGGAGGTAAAACTAGCAAAACTCACACATCTCCCAAGTTAAGAAAAGTCACAAACATGACATGTGCTTGTACACGCATATGGGCACACGCAGGAAGACCAGCTCTAGAGTCGTTCCGTTCCTGGAGATGTGATTTGGACAACAGAGGAGTAGAATCGTTAACCGAACTGGAGCTTTTTATTTGCTATAAAGCTTTAGCCTTTCCTAGTCAAAGAAAACCATGTCTACAGCTTCCCATTCTAGAGTCCCGTCCGCATCACCCTGTGACCTATTTCCACCTTTATTTTGGATGGGAGCATACCCGAATGGGAGCTAATGTCATTTTTTAATGTTCAGATCAAAGGGGAAAAAGAATCAAAGAATCAGCTGGCACAGGCTCGGGGGTTAGACGGGCTGGTTTCCTGCATGTCAGTCTGGTTAATCAATTCTTCAGAGAAAGGAAAAATGAAAGTAGCTGGATCATACAGGCCTTGCAACTGGGTGAAGCAAAGTGCATGATCCTTACTCTGAAAAATGTAGATATAGAATGTAATACAGGTGCAACCGGATTTGGACTTTATCCAGAACCCGTTAAGCATGTAATGAAAACATTAGGACAGACAACTATCTGAGTTTCCTTAAAATGATTCAGGGATTGTTCACTGACTGACTGACTGACTGACTGACTGACTGTAGCCCATCTCACCCCAGTGGCTGTGACAGTGTCACAGCCAGCAGTGCCTCTGAGAGTACCCGGAGGCCCTCTGTGCGTGTGGAGGAACCAAACCACCGTTGCCACCCGAGGGCTGGCTTATGTGGATGCATCCCCAAATATTTATTTTTCTCTGAATATTAACTTTCTTTCAAATGCTAATAAGGGTGAAGCCCAAAATATCTTGGTGCCCTCCTCACATAAAGCCTACGATGCAAACATCTCTGTGTTCATCGTCTGTGTGTCTTGTTTTCTGCATTCTATCTTAAAACATTTAATTTTAGCCACAGCCCTGACACTCAGTGGCTGGCACATGGCAGAATCTCAACCATAATTGCTGAATGAATTAAATGAATTGTGCAGTGAATTGAAAGTCATTATGAAAGTCACTATTGAAAGTCATTATGACATTTACGATGTCCATCTCAGAATTTTTATAGCTCAGTGAATAAAGAATATGTCTAATGTACAGAGAATGTCTTGCAATAACCCATACAGCTGTGGTGTTAACTGAGAACCCAGGCCACTACCCAAAACTCAGGACATCTAGGATGGTATAACGTTTGAGTGATGACTTACTGCTGGACTAGGATGTTGGATTCATCATTTCAGTTTAATAGAAA
The DNA here is from genome assembly GCF_036321535.1 of Camelus dromedarius. NCBI lineage: Eukaryota > Metazoa > Chordata > Mammalia > Artiodactyla > Camelidae > Camelus > Camelus dromedarius. Next base: position 12,218,889 of record NC_087441.1, on the reverse strand, counting down.
AGTGTGTAAGAAATAATGGGCAGAAGTGTTACCTATTTTTATGATGACACCTTTAGTAGCAGCTTTTTAAATTCCTTTCGCTTTTATATTTTATTTAAAATAGGCTGTAAAATATTGCTCTCACGGACAGAGGGCGGGACAGAAGAGGTCTATCTCCGCGCCCTTCCGCAGAAGGCGGGCTGGAGGATGCCGCTTCGATCTGTTAGTTTCAGCCCGCTGGCTCCTCTGGGATGAAGGAGCCACGTGTGCGCTTCAAGTGCAGCCGCTACCCTCTTCTCCTAGCAACCGTGTTATGTTAAAGCCTGGCTGCTGAGGTTGCCAGGGTATTCTTCTATTCTTGTCCTCCATGACCAAACCAGAGGGAAGAGAAAGTGTAAACCAAACTAGAGGTAAAGATAGAGAGAGAGAGGGGGACTCAGAAAAAACAAAGTGCCCTCCTCCTATTATGAGGAAGTAAATTGAGCACATGACTTTGGGGTTAATGCTGTAAGTAAATTTGTCATGTCTTTTCTTTTGAGTAAAATCAGAAAAAAAGCCAAATGTAAAGACAAGCTACAAAACCATGATGACTGAGTATCTTCAGACAAAACTGACCACTTTAGCATTATTCATTGAAAACCACTTTTTTTCCAATAGAGGAAGAGAGGAAAATACCTCCAAATTGTCAGAGTGACCTAGAAGATTCTGAGCTATGGTTCCCATTATGCTTCACGCAGGAAAGTTTTGAAGTACATACCACATTTCACTGAACCAAAGACATCGTCAGTTGTAAAGTGTATGCTGATTTCTGAAATGTGAAAATGTGAAAAAAAAAAGTGCGTCTTAGAATTGTTGAAACATGGCGCACCATGTTACTTCATTTGGTATTTCAATCAATTCTGAGATAAAATATCTTCCTGATTGATAGAATAGGAGGCAAAAAGTTTCTCAGAGTCATCTAGCTAATAAGTGCTAGAGACAGAATTCAAATCCGTATGTTTGACTACTGTGTTCAAAGTCTTCATTATGCCATGTGACCCCTTCAATTCCCACACAGGTCATAAACAAAAATAGTTACCAGCTGACATGCTTACAGAACTTTGTAGTTATTAAAGCGATTGTCATATTCCTACTAATTCATTAGGTATCATTAGCCCTGTTTTAAAAATGAGAAAAACTGGACCCAGGAAGATGGAATGACTTGCTCAAGGTCATGTAATTAGAAAGTGGCAGAGGCAGGAGTAAAAACCCAAGATAAATCACCCTTAATCCAAACCATGTTTGACTAAGGTCAGACATTAACTAACTACTGGGCCTGAAACCGGCATTGGCATAAAGATTATTCAGAGAATATCTTTGTTGGATATAGAAGAAGAGCTGTTGCACACGTCAAATGGATTCACTGGTTTATTCAACAAACATTTATTGAATGGCTACTTTGAGCTGGGCTCTGTTTTGGTACCTGGGATACAGCTGTGAATAAAAGACATAAAATGCACACAGGAACTTCTGAGTGCTGCAGAGAGAAATAAGGAGACAGGGGAGGGAGATTGCAATTTTAAACAGTGGTCAAGGAAGGCGTCCCTGAAATGCAACATTTGAGCAAAGAAAGATACAGGAAGTAAGCAGATGAGCCACATGGATAGCTGTGGGAAGAACATTCCAGGCAGGAGGAACAGAGGGCCTGAGTTGGGAATGTTCTGGCCCACTGCGTGCACAGCTAAGAGGCCGTATGATGGGGTCAAAGTTACAAAGAGGGGAGAGTGGAAGGTGATGGGTTCAGAGAGCTATGGGAGTAAAGTTTTGCAGAGGGTGTGTATAGACAGATCACACAGGGCCTTGCAGGTCAGTGTAAGGATTTGGGGATTTACTCAGAGCAAAATAACAACTTTAGGCACAGCAGCCTCATGGAATTTGGCATCTGGTCAATTTCAGTGACCCTGTCCTCAGCATCCCAGGGATGTCTACATCATCAGTCCAATTTAACCGTAAGCCAACTGGCCAACATGTTACTCTGTGTCTACTTTGTTATTGTGTTATAAAGGATGGCCTGTTTTAAAGAGTGTTGCCAGGTAAGCTTTCAATTCATGGACAACTATTACATACATACATATTAGAGACCTATTATTTGGGCTGGGCATTTTAAGATAAACTTCTACTCTCCCCAAAATTCACCCTACTTTCCATAAGCTTATAACTTGGCTGTGAGATCATAAAAGTCTGCACCAAGGGTTCACTTGTGGAGGAGTAAGTGCAGAATTATGTTGGACGTAGCCAGAGACACTTCTATTGAACACAGTATGGGAAATGAGATTTTTCCGAGGAGGTAAAGGCAGGTAGAACATTCCATCCAGAGGTAACAGCATGAGTACAGACTAGGAGATTTAGAATAGCATGGTCTATCTTTTAAAGGTAGACTCATTCATTCAGTGTGACTGGGGCGTCAGGTGTCTGAGAAGAAAAAGCAATGGGGGACAGCCAGGCAGGGTGGAACCAAGAGGGAGAGAGCCATGCAGAGTATCTGGATTTTGTCCGTAGGTGACGGGGAGACACTGCATGCTTCCTAAGTGTAAGGCAGCTTCAGGAGTGACATGTTTGGTCATTCTGGCACCAGTGTGGAGGACAGGTGGAGGGAAGAGAGCAGGCTGGCAAGGAGGCTGTTGCAATAGTCCAGGCAAGATGCTGATGGTGAACTGGAGGAGAGGAGTGGAGATGGAGGAATGGGGCAGAGGTAAGCAGCACCCAAGAGGTTGCCTAGGCCCGGGCTGGGGGTAGATTAGACATGAGCAGGGTGTGAGCTGGGGGATGGTCACAGTTGACTGCTGGTGTTCCAGCGTGGGTAACTGGGTAGACGCTACCCTTTAATAAGAATATGGAAAGGGAAAGGGCTTGCTCACAGAGAGGACAAGAACACACGTGTCATTGCTAGGATGCAGGCAATTTCAGTAGGGGGAGAGGCCACTCTAAGGTGGCCAGATAGGATTTATGAAGGTCTCAGGACTTTAGCTTAGACCTTCCAAGGCGGTCAGGATTTAGAAGAGTGCAGGGAGACATGCAAGCATTCCACGCAGAAAGTGTGTGAGCAGAAGGCAGAGAAGCAGCAGAGCAGGAAACATTTTTCTGGACGTGATATGCACGCTGGTCTTTGCAAGCAGGAGAGTGGTGGAAGAGAGGGAATGAAGAGGTTCTTCTTCAAACAGTATACAGTCTGCATCTGAAATCTTCCTTTTGGAGAGAGAATTCACTACTTTGTAAAGCATCCAGGTCCACTGTTGATCAGCAATCCCAGATGACTAGTGGGAGCCACTGGAAGTGTCCTGATGACATTGACAATAATCTTGTATGAATATTACAGTTCTTTGTCATGCTAGGATTTCTGAGTTCACTGAGTAACTTTACAGCTATAGTTAGAACTCAGTTCTCCTGAATCCCATCTCAAGATTAAACACACATTTTAGTGGTTTAGTATTCATAACCACTGGCACCAAGTTTTCTGCAAACAGCTAATATTACAGTTATATTTAACGTGTCAAAAAGAAATTTAGCACAAGTTTAATACTTTAGTTAAATTTATTACATCTCACTATGAAGTCTTTCATTGTTCTTTTAAGTTAAACTCTCTCTATAATAAAATGTTCACATTTTATAAAACAATTACTAATACAAGTAAATTTCTTATAGTCTACATCACATTTTCTATCGTTAAGAGGCATGGTGAAAATTAAACTTTTAAACTTTAATTCCATCCAAAAGACACTTAACTTTAAAAAGTTATTATTTAAAAGTCTCAACTGTAAAAATATCACTTGCTCTGTTTAGCCTTAAATTATTGCAAATAGAGGCGGAATACTTGTAATTTCAAGTCCATCATTGCAAAACATAAAATATCAACTAGAGAATTAGCTACAGTTACTTATTTTCCTGGAATACATTCAGAATTCTTTCCTTCATTTCCCCTTGGTAACAATCAAATTCCTAACAGTTCTTGGTAATTCACCATTTCTTGCTTCAATGCCATCCTTTCTTGAAAACAAAGCCATCCTGTGATTCTGTATATGTTATTATGAATCAAAATAAATCACAAGTAAAAGGGGAGGTCAGATTGCTCCACTTGAGTTCTTTCAGGAAACAGTTTCTCCTATAGTATAACTGGAAACTCTTGAGTACATGTCAGTTATAGGGCAATCTGCTAAACACCTGTCAAAAAAAAAAAAAAAAAAAAAAGCACCACATCCTTCCGCGTAATTTTAAGCTGCCTCTGCCTCTTCTCTTTTTTTTACAGCTTTACTCATTTTTATTCATTTCACTCCCATTCTGGCTTTGCATATTATACAGCTTCCATAGATAATTTTTCCAAAAGCTCAGACACAGTAAAACAGCATTCCTATCTTATTGCCTAAATCTGCATTTCAGGAATATATTCCTTTTGGTTTTCTACCTCTGTTAAATGTGATCTAAATTTTCTGATGTTCCTCTGAATTCTGCTACATCAGTTAATTATGCTCTAAATTCTCTGAAATGCACCTCAGAGCCCAGAACACTAGGAAGCAAGCTTGGCAGGCAAATGCAAGAAACAGCTAAGGGATGGAGATGAAACAGGCAGCTCATTCCTGGGAAATTCCTGGAGGGAAGTCAGATTTGTAGCCTAAGAAAAATGAGCTCGCTTCTCCCCCTTGTGCCCAGAACTTGGGATGCTCTCAGCTCTGTATTTCTTTGAATGACAGAAGGCAGGAGAGTGGACTATCCTGACCTCTCATTCCAGTATCTTCTGAACTGCAATTAATACAGTTGGGGCAGGACAATATATGGGTTTGAAATAGGCTGATGTCATGTCAGTTTCTTAAACAATTAAATGTAGAAAATTCCCATTATATTTCAGTCTGATACAGCCACCATGCCCTTGGTACGCCCTCATTTAGCCTCATTTATTTTCAACCAATGGAGGAGTAAAAGAAAAAAACATATACATATATAATATATACATACATTATTAGCAGTAGTGTATTTTATATATACATATATATATGTATATATACATATATATATGTATATATATTTGATAGCCCAGCTTTATGAAGGACCCTGAACACTTTACAAAGGAGTCTTTCTATGAGCCATGAGCCACGAGCCACATACATGGCTCATGGAGGCAGGCATTTTTGTCTGTTCTGTTCTCTAATAAATCTGAATCTCCCAGAACACAGCCTGCCGCATAGTAGATGCTCAAAAAGTATTTGTTAAAAGAGAAACTTCACTGGATGAACCGAATGCAAGAAGTCTGCCTCTCACTCAGCATCAATCCCTTTTACTTTACAACTTTTCCCCCAAATCACTTATTCTTCTTTCCCAGATTATTCCTGTAAAGGCCAGATGCAGCGGGACGTGAGAAAGAGCCAACCACAAAACACCATAGAAGGTGAATTTCGTTTCTGCTTTGTGGTTTGAAAGAGCTGCAGTTAAACACTGATTTCTTCCTTTCGATTTTAGTATCTGAACTTCAGTTTCCTGTTTATCTCTCTGCTTCTGAATGACAGTTCACGGCTCTGGCTTCAAATAAGAGAATGAACATATGTGAAAATTTACCTGGTCTCAGATTGCATTTAAAAGACTCTTTTCCCAGTGAATTTGTGACTTTTCTTTTAATACTCTGTTTCATTATTACCTGATGAAAACTATAGTAACTTACTTTTGCTCATTACACAAAGGCAACATTTATTAGATCGACATCCCCTTATGGAACAATTTAACCGACTATAAATAGGAAACTCTTTGTTCACTTGTTTGTTTTAACAGCCAAACATTTGGTCGACGGACTAAGTAATACAGTTAATACTATGATCAAAACTCCTCACTCAGCATACAAAGAAAACTAGATTGAGCATATTTTATTCTGTCTTTTCTAAGCAGAAAATATTTTTTGTCATTTTGGATGCGTCTAACAAAGCCCCCCCCCCCCCGAAATTATAATATCTGTCCCACAACATCTTTCTCCTGGCTATGAGTTAAAATATTGGAGATGAGGAGATAAAGGGAAAAAAAAAGAACCCATTTATGTTTGCAGACTCAGATAGTTTCAAGGTGTCTCCTGAGTTTATTATGCTCCATGATTCTAAAATCCCTTGCCTGTCCATAACCTTGGGGAAATTCCACTATCTCTAAAATGCTATCCTTGTACCCTAGAGTCTGGAAGCGAAGCCCAAAATAGGGCTCAAATAATCAAAAAGCCTTCTAAGCATCAGGTCTAACCTTGCATGAATGAACGAATGAACGAACGATAAATATTGCATGCTATTCCCTAATATTTCTTTTTATTCTGATATAGAGGCATTTTATATTTCTCAGGAATGAATAACATTGGTGCTCCAGGAGATTCCACGGCATTTTCCCTGTACCTTCTCCATTGATAATTTTGCTTCACAATGCCAACAAACCTCGTCCTCTCTAAACCTAAAATGTTTATCAAAAATTTTCTTGGGTCCCACTACCACCTCTGGCTGCCATTACCTCCTCTCTGCATAGTTCGCTCCTCTCCACAGTCCTTCAAACAACAACTAGTCTACATTCGCCGTGTTCTCGGGCTTGCCTCCTATGCTGGCTTTAGTCTTGCATGGACCGGTTCCGGTTTCCTCTCCAGGATTCAGGAACTTCTCTCAACTGGCACCTCTGCTTTTCCATTTGTGTGTCAGCGACTTGATTCATGCTTGAGGCAGGAGTGATGCCCTCCTTGGACTGCTAACACACACACGTACACAGCCCCCTCCACCCACATTTTAACACCAAATTGTTAACTGCCAGGATGGATCATAAAAGAAGATGCATCTAACAGCCAATTACTTTTAGAAAGAGTCCTGCAACATGATTTATGTTAAAACAGCATACAATATTTTTGAAAGACATTCTTCAAAAGTTAAACGGATGATGTTAAATAGTCTTAACCAAAATGAGAAAAAAAATGGAAGTTGTCACTTTGTACGCTTCCCACTTAGCTCCTCCCCTTAGAACCCTGACCATTGAATGAATATTCATGAACTTAGAATTCATATTCGGACCCCTGCTCCTTGCAAGTGGAAAAGAAAATACACAGAGCATCCATGCTCTTCTTCCAAGCCCTGGTGTTCTTAAAATCCCCAGTACAAAGTTTGTCATGATCATAACCATTGCCTTCTTCTCAGCTAGCACTTAAAGGAAAATTTCCTCCATTCCTAGCACCTCCATCCATTCAGTTATCACATCAATCCCAAGCTGAGTTCTTCCCCAGCCACAAAACATTTATCCCTTCAATGTATTGTGCACCTACTCTGTTCCTGGCTTTGTCTGATGTACTAATTTACATTCCCTCCAGTGGAAGGAGGGAGACTGATAATAAAATAACTTAACAGAGCAGTAAATGCCACAAATTAAATAAAGCAAGTTATTATTAAAGAGTGACAGGGAGTGAAGGGAGGAAGAAAGAAGGGCCAACAATAGTCAGAAAAGACAGAAAAGGTCTCTTTAAGGAGGTGACATTTGAATTGAAATGTGGATGATGAGAAAGATCAGGAGAAGAGTTGTTTAGGTAGAGGGAGTGGCAAGTGCAAAGGACCTGAGGTTGCCAGGCACTTCGTGCCCTTTCTCCCCCAAGTTCTTGGAACCAATCTAGTATCTCCTGTCTAGAGTGTTCTCCTCTCTAATGCTATCTTTTTTTTTTTTTTAATTTTGTTAAATTTTTCTTTTTTTTTTTAGCAGAGGCTGGGGATTGAACCTGGGACCTCATGCATGCTGAGCATGTGCTCTACCACTAAGCTCTACCCCCCACCCCTTCTGATGCTATCTCATGTGCTGATTTTTTAGACTCAAGAGTATTTGCATGAACAGCTAGTCTAAAGTTATCACTGCCTTACTGGCTTTTAGAGACTTCGTCTTAATAATTACATCCTTGACCTTCAATGGCTTAAGAAAGAAAGAGCAGTTCAAAGCAAGCCTGCACCTGATTCAGCAGAACCACTGTGGACCTCGATGTCTAATATGTCACCCTTCCTTATCCAAGAATCCATGGGACATACAATCCACAGAAGCAGTGCCAGGGGGAAAAAAAACCCAACTTTTGAAAACTGTTTTCTTTCATTAACCAATGAGTTACAGGGAACCTGTCCCATAAACCCTTTTATTTTGGCTGCTGGAACCTCAGAGCTGAAGTGTACTGCCCCTGTTATGATAACAACCCTACGCGTGTTTTGTGGCACGTTCACCCCTCCCCCCATTTATTTCTCTTTGTGGCTTCTTATCTTTCCTTTGTTTAATTTTCATTGCCCTCTGTGAATGTGTTTTTATTTAAGCTGCCTCAAACCTTTTGGAAATAGATGGTGCATAAATCATTAATCACAAGTGCTTTCTAGACAATCGCAAGTAACTTCCTCGTTGCAGAATCTAACGTGTTGCCTTGGTCCTGATCTCACCCTGTCTGCCCCCTGCCCTAACTCCGCTGCTCTTCCTTCTTAAACCTGTCTCCCTTTACTAATATGTTTGGGAGATTACATAAATATGTATACGATCAGTTAAAAACAAAACTCCTTGGTTTCATAGTATAGTACGTCTTCATTCTCTTTTTAACAATTTTTCTCATTCGGACTACCTTAGGTATGAATGTATGTATATATATGTATGTATTTTAGTTTCTTTTTTTCCCCACATGCCCATTCAATATAGACATACTCCAGGATTCTGTTCTAAGCTCTACAATTTTTCCTTTAGCAATCACCTATTACTGTCACCTCTAAGTAAAAGATTTTCAAGTTTTATTTCTAGCCCCAGCCTCTCTCCTGAGTTTGCATTCCAAATTCCCTGGAATCATTAGAACCTCAGAATCAGAATGAGGCCTTGCAGTTCTTTTACCTTCCTAATCCTTAACACTCCTCCATAACATCTCTGCCTCCTGTTTGTCCACCAAGCACTTGATAGGTGCTTACCACCTTGCAAGGCAGCCCATCTACTAAGCTGGCTTTGACTGCTAAAAAGTTATTTCCAATAGGATGGCAAAATCTATCTTAATGACCTGTGCCCACTGGTTCTAAAGCTATTTTTAAGAGTCACAGCAGGAGCTAAGATACACTAAATGCCAAATGTGTGCCAGGGGCATTGCTCGTGTGGTCTCCTTACCACTCTGCCATGTGGTTTCATTATTCCCATTGTGACACTAGCACAATTTAAAATGAGTCTAATCATTCCACATGGCTCTTCTCCAGGTGGAGAAACACACACATTCTCTAGGAGAACCACTCTATTCTAGGTTAAGAAAGTACAAATTCCTCTAGTCACTTTTCACATGAATTACTGGTTTTTGTTCATTTTACCCTCTGTATTGCAAACCTCTAACCATGGTGTCTAGAAGGAAAGAAATTGAAAATAACATTCCAGTAGTGGTTTGAAAAATGAGGAGTAGGCATTTTTCCTACATTTTTCCCATATCCAGAGAAAACCATAATTTGAAAAGACCCATGCACCCCAGTGTTCACAGCAGCACTATTTACAATAGCCAAGACACGGAAACAACCTAAGTGTCCAACAACAGATGACTGGATAAGGAAGATGTGCTATATATGCACAATGGAATATTACTCAGCTATGAAAAAGAATGAAATAATGCCATTTGCAGCAACATGGATGAACCTAGAGATGATCATACTAAGTGAAGTAAGTCAGAGAAAGACAAATATCATATGATATCACTTTTATGTGGAATCTAAAAAAATGATACAAATCTTATTTACAAACCAAAAATAGACTCATGGACATCAAAAACAAACTATAGTTATCAAAGTGGAAAGAGTAGGGGAGGGATAACTTAGGAGTTTGGGATTAACTCCAAAAGATATATACTTATCTATAAAATAGATGAATAACAAGGACCTACTGTAGAGCACAGGGAACTGTATTCAATTTCCTGTACTAACATATAATGAAAAATAATCTGAAAAAAAAAATATATATGTTTAAGTTAATCACTTTGTTGTATACCTGAAACTAACATTGTAAGTCAACAACACTTCAATAAAAAAACAAAATAAAAAATAAAATTTCAGTGTCCATAAACAAAGTTCTATTGGAACATGAGGGAAAAAAAAGGAAGAAAAATGCAGAGCAGTACAGAAGTGTCATCCACTTCATTCTGGACACAGTGCCTCTCTGGACATAGCCTAGCACCAGATTCCTACAGAATCAACAGAGCAGAGCCGATTCCTACAGAATTGACAAGGCTTTTAATCACCAGCCCACTAAACACCTGCTAGAGCTCTGATGGATGTGGCAAACCCCTGCCCACGCTGAACTCAGCTTATTTCCTCCCTGACCTCTTTATCAGTTTGGTCTCTCCAGGTCTTGACAGCATCCGTGTTACCCAGACACACAAGCTCACATCCTCCATGTTGGCGTTAAGGGTGTTTTCACATCTTCTAAATCCCATTGGTGACCAAGTCACGAAGGCTCTGAGTGGAACTCATTTTCATGACATCATCTTCCCACTGCCTTAGGTTGTTGAGGCTTTGGCTGTTTCCCAGTTCAGGTCTCCTCTTCTCTCACCTGGCCAGCTGAAGCCCTGGTCCTGCCCCACCTCTCCTCGTCACTGCTCAGACCTGACATGCCCATCCCTCACCCTGTGATGCCCCCACTTACATGGTGCCCGTGGCACTCTGGGATCATCAAGGACAATGCTCGCTTTTCACGTTGGTATTAATGCCCCCAGTGTCTGCCTCCTTCCTGGCTCTATCTGTGGTTTCCTGCCCGTACTATATGCTTCTGGAAAACTGTGCCACGAAGTATTTTTTGAATTTTCCTAGTTCTGTGCCTTTATTCACGTTGTCTTTGAGCCCGAGGAGTAGTTCTTTGCCTGTCAAATTTCCCCCTTTCAATACTTAGAGAAAACGTTACAACCTCTAAAACACTTTTGCCAGATCCTGGTGTGGCCATCTAAAATGAATCGAAAGCTCCTCATGGCATTTTATCTCTCTCCTAGGGCATAATAGTTAATAGCAATTTACGTACATATTTTCTTTCTTCAGTGAGTCTTTAGTGTCCTTGAGCTTTGGCTATGATTTATTTAATTTGACTATTCCCGATGGTAGAGTAAGGTTCCAATTAGCTGCATTAATTGTGAATCAGGACGCAGGAAATAACAAAGGTGAAAGGGATCAGTAGCTAAACACGAAGGAAAGTTGGAAATCTCACGGAAACAGTTGCCGGATCAGACACACGCAGCCACCTTTACAGGTGTACCAAAAGACCTCTCTCTCCTTCCATGATTTCTGCTTGCTCATAATTTAATTTTTTTAGATTATGAGCTCTACGCTCAAGCACATGACCTCCTTCTTTTTCCCTGAGATCCAACCAGACTGGAACTCTCAGGGGTTGGTGGTCAGAGGCCAGCACACTCAGTGCCAACGTTGATTTTGGTTGTCATCGGTAGTTTCCCTAAGTAACTCCTTTCAGTGTTCCCACTAAGACATAAATCCACATTCCCTCAAAAATAATCTCAGTGACAATGAGCAGGCAAGCTTCTCCAAGCACACTTGTCACTCCCCCAAAGTCTTAATAAATAGTTTGGACATTAAGTCACTGTGCTGCCCACTGCTCAGTAAAACAAAGCTTAGCATGTGCATTTATTCATTGCTGGTATTTTGAAGCAAAATGTAAAGATCCCTTTATGTCACAAAAATAAAGTTAATTTTATGTAAGATGGACGTAGGAGTAGTTACATTTAAAAAAGAAAATTTGGAGCAGATTTTCAAATCAGTGGGATTGAATTTTGGTATCACCTACAAGAATTTTTCACTATTCAACGTAACCTATGTCAGGTCAAGAAAAGTGCTCTGCATTTTTTTCCTTCCTGGAATTAAGATTTATTTAATGATATTCTACCTCATGAAACACCACTTGCATTACTCAGATGTTCAGTCAATGAAATTACTGAATTAATGGAAAAAAATTACCCTCTTAAGGTTAGGTCACATGAATTTACGAAACTGGAAGTGGTTACATAATACAGCAGAGTTATGTAATAATGTATTGAATGATATTACACCTGAAGATATAACACGTTTTTGGCTAATAGTCTTGTTTTCTGAGCCTGGCCTTCCTGCTTTATACTTGACTATCCTTATCTCATTGGTATCCCTCCTTGTATTCTAAAGTACGTATCTCTTCCTCTCCAGCACTGGGCTATGGTTACACAGGCATCAGGTCAATTTTTTCCTGCTCTCAACTCACACAAAAAGAAAAAAAAAAAGCAAAACACATCCATATACTCAGACATTGACACATAAAGTAATCTATTCAAAACACTAAACTTTGGAGACAATTCCTGTGTGCAAGGGTTTCTCCGTCTCTTGGTTTTTAAGCATTAAGATTTATACACAAATACATCCTTCAACTAAATCCATCACTTATATACATGTAGGTGGGTCATTAAACACTGGACTTAACTAAAGGTAATTCAGTCTGCAATGTTTCTTCAACAGCAAAAATTCAGATTACTGGACATGAGCAGGTGAATAAAACATGGGTTCTAATAGCTTGAATCAAAATCGCCCAAGTTTACTTACTCATAGACTAGCCAAGAGACAACAATCAGGCCAGTATATTCTTGACCATCAGGAGGGAATAAATCAGCACTTTCTGTTTTGTTTGGTTTTTCCCTTACAGACTGAACATTTGAATTCTTGATAGGTTTTAAGTATCAGGGAAAAATTATGTGACTATCTTAAAAATTACATCAGATATCATTAACACCTATTTTTCTGTAAAGTATTTGATGTACGAAAAGAATTGATACTCCTTCCTCTTCAATTTCTCTATGTACAATTGGTATTTGTACTACTACTACTGCTGGTACTGCTGCTGCCACTAGTATTACTACCGCTAGTACTACTGCTGCCGCTAGTACTGCCGCCGCCGCTAGTATTACTACTGTTAGTACTACTGCTGCCGCTAGTACTACTGCCGCCACTAGTACTGTTACTGCCGCCGCTAGTATTACTACTACTGCTAGTACTACTGCTAGTACTACTGCTGCCGCCGCTAGTACTACTACTACTGCTATTACTGCTGCCGCCACTAGTACTACTGCTGCCGCTAGTACTACTACTACTGCTAGTACTATTACTGCTGCCGCTAGTATTACTACTACTGCTAGTACTACTGCTAGTACTACTGCCGCCGCTAGTACTACTACTACTGCTAGTACTACTGCTGCCGCTAGTACTGCTGCCGCCACTAGTACTACTACTACTGCTAGTACTACTGCTAGTACTACTGCTGCCGCTTGTAGTATTGCTGCCGCTAGTACTACTACTACTGCTAGTACTGCTGCCGCCGCTAGTACTGCTGCCGCCACTAGTACTGCTGCCGCCGCTAGTACTACTATAAGTGAGGAATAGGAGTCAAATGTCAAGCTTCTCCCAAACAGTAGGTCAAAAAAAAACTTAATACTCCAACTCACACAGGAGTATTTAGTACTCTAATTTATATTAGAGTATTTAATACCTCAACTCAATACGCAGCATCAGCTAGTCATAACCGTTTGCAGTTACATAGGTTATTACATTGCTTTATAGCATGGCTATGCCTTAGTGTTCTCATGAAAGATACTCATCTTTCCTTTGCTTTTATCTACTCAGTCTCGACCATGCTAAACTCACAGGTCACCAGCAAAATGATGTACAGTAGTGCTAAGTGAAATAAATAGAGAAAGAAATAAGTTCAAACCTCAAATTAGCACATACAGTTACTTATTAACAGCCCAGTTAAAGGTTTAATGACAAGTTAAATTTGGTGGCTGAAGTGAGGGTTTAGCTTACTTTCCAGTTAATTCATTCATGATGGCCGTGTCTTTCACTGCCACACAGAGGCAAAGCAGCTGTATGTTCACAGCATTTTGCTAGGAAGGACTTGAAGTCTTTACTCTGGTTTTATAATTGATATCAGATCATCCTAGATCAGGATAAATCTAGTTGCTAGATTTAGAGATCACTCTACTGATTTCAACAAGTAGGTCTGAAGATGCTTTTCTTCAAAATCAAATGTATGTTTTTTTTCATATCTGAAAAGAGTATTTTGGATTTCTGGTCAACTTACTATATTACACAAAGACTGTCATCAATGAAAGAACTGTAGTAATATCGGGAGAAAAATTTCTATTTTTACTGCATAGGAAATGTGGATCCTGTGGGAGGGTGGGGCTATCACTTTCTCTGTCTCCCTTTGCTCACCCCTCCCTCAACATTTTAAAATACCTTAAATTAGATTCCAATGATCACCCAGGACAGCCTTTAAGTGAGGGGGGAAAAAGGCACAGTGCACTTGTATGCAGACACCTTGTTTACTTCAGTGAGGGAGAGTTAGGAGTTGGGTAGGCTCACAGAGAAGGCTGCGCCTCAGGGCTTCCGTTGTTTGGACCTGGTGGTGGTGGTTAAATCACCCACAGCAGGGCCACATCCTGCTCCACCTTCCTCTCATCTGAGCCTCTACCTAGCAGCTTTCTTTAGGAGTGGAGATTCTACACTTTGAGGTCAATTAGCCTAAAATTCCTAAATCCTCAGGAGATCTTTGCTCCTTACCTCCGTGTTATATCTGGTTACGACTTGTAAACTTAGAATGACCAGTGCTCACCTGGAAAGCAAAATAACACCAAGTTGAAGAGGCTTCTATGTAAACTTGCAGGAAGGGGCCACACTGGATTAGTATTGCATCCAAAATCCTATCGCTGAGCCTGGCACCTAGTAGGTGCTCACGGCTGTTTATAAACGAATGAATGTTCATTTCACAGGTTGGTTAAACAGGCTGGATGGGAAAGGATCACACGACAGACACACACAGAGAACAACTTCAACATTAATATGGACCCATTAGTTAAAGCAAATACTGGCAAGAAATTAGAATCCTTCAGGCACTTATCATCTACATGATGCTAATTGGGTTTCTTTTAATTATTTAACTCTAGTGCAGTATGTAACACTCGCATAGTGATTGCAATACATGAAGCATTTTTACGGACATAATTTCATTTACTCCCTCAACATTTTAAAAGTATGTTCGGTCAGTCTGCAATTGATAGATAATGATACTAAGGCCCAACAAGATTAGGGCTAAATCTCTGTTCATCTGAGTCCAAAATTTGGACTCTTCCTACCAAAGTACATTCTCTGCTTTTAAAGTCTCTTTCTTTCAAGGGAAAATTTCCATATGCTTTTTCACACTCGCTAAATTAAATCATATAGATTGCCACTTTGCATATAGCCGACTTCCACATATTGGTTGACTTCGAATAACTGAAGCCTGACGAAACAGAAGCGTCGCGGGAAACCAGATGGAGACATGGGGTAGTTTTCCTAGATCCAAAATGGACTTTTCAAATCTCTAGATTAGATAGCTTGTCATAATACACCAAAAAACAAGCCCTTACTGTTTATTGATACTAGAAATACAGACAGTGTTGTCAGCTTTCACAAAAGAATTTTCACTGGATTAACTCACTACCATTGGGAAGGCCCGGGATAATTAAAGAAATGAAATAAACACTTACCTGCTCATTTGATTTATGTCATGATTTCCCTTGGGTTGTGTCTGTTTTATTGTAATGCCATGGCTCTTGAATTATAACCTTTGTATTTCAATAGCCAATCAGAGGTACTATGAAAAGCCTGTGACCTAATCCAAGGAAGTAAATATTTGCTTTGTGAACCACATTCATTGTCTATAATAAAATTATATTTATTGACACAGAGATTCTTTTTTTAATCTCAAATACAAAGTTCAAGGAATTCAGAGATATTTTAGATGTTTATTACTCATGCTAGAATTTCAAGTATGAAGCATTTATATAACTTAATGAAAAAGCCTACACATCTAGTAAATAGTAGGGCAAGAACTCAAATCCATTTCTATTTGAAATGAGGTTTTCTGTTCCACCAGAGCTCACTGCTTTCTCCTACAGGAGACTCCCATTCATTATAAATTCCAGGGTCACTGATTCTGAATTACAGAGGCTTTACTAAATTTGATAAACTAGAACCCACAACAATTCTGAAATTTTATACTTTCTAGGTAGTTTAATATCTAAGGGACTTCACAGATTATCCAAGCTAAATATTTAAGCCTTTGAAACCAAATTTGTCAAAAGTCACAGAATTGAAAAATTCACAACCAGGAATTTACCAGATCAGTGAATCATGTGAAACACTTCTCTACCAACACAGAACTCATTAAGGTACGAGATAAGATTCTCAACTTTTAAATATTTAAATTTCACCTATGGTTTAAAATCTGAAATAAGATAGGACTCTAATATGACATGGCTTTATAATGAAGCTTAACTGATTTCATTCTGATGAGAAACTTCAATTAATGCTCTATAGGAACTCCCTCTACTCTTGTATTTCCTTTCAATCTCCTTTATCTCAGGAAAACTAAAAACATTCTCCTGTAACACTGGCAACTGGCAGAAATAATCGATGAAAATCTGGGAACTTGTCATGTCATGTACACACTACTTGTGCGTAAGGTGTGAGTGTGTGCGCACTGTACCCAAAGGGAAAAATGATTGATCCCCCAACTAGTAAAAGGAACCGTGTACCTTGGAAGGTCTGAGCATGGTGGCAGGTGGCAGTGTGTTACGGACATCATAGCAGCCCTGAACTAACCCTGTGGCTGATCCTTCTCCAGACTTAGGTGACGTCTGCTCCACTCCATTTGGGCTTGAGTCCAGTTCAGCCACAAGGATCTCTGTAGTCTTTGCCACATATCTCTTTTGTCACTAAGCGTTTCCTTTCTTTGCTTACTTTTGCCTTGTTTTTTTAAAATTAACATTAGCCCTCAGATAAATAATAAAACCATACCTGAATACAATGGGAAAAAAAAATGGGCAAAAGACTTGAACAAGAGATCCTCAAGACAAAAAAAAAAAAGTGCTATAAGCATGTCAAAAAAGTTATCAGCATTATGAGTAACCAAAGAAAGAAAATTTTGAAAAACATTATTTTCACCTATCAAGTTAGCAAAGATTTTTAGAAAGAGTATATTATGTTGGTGAAAGCTAGATGTTCTGAGCATCAAGCCTAAAGGAAAAGATGCCATACAGCTATGCAGACAAAACTAGGCATCAGGGTGCCTATCCGTTAAAACAGTAAAATACTGGAAATAATAGAAACATTATTTAACTAACTAACTAGCTAACATTCAAAAATAAAAGAATAGTTAAATAAATTAAGACATCCACAAGACGAATTATTTTGTGGTCACTAAAATATATTCAAAATACCAATTTCAGTTTCTTGGGCAGTACCAATGAGGTAGTACCAGTTTTTAAAAAAGCAAGTATGAAGTTCTACAATACGGTTACAATTTTTAAAAGTTTCCACTTATTCATAGGATATGAACTGGTGGTAAACTGCCCTTTAGGTTCAATACCAGTTTTTTAAGGCATTGGGAGAATTATAAACACTGAGTACACGCTAGGTGCACATTCAGCACTTTATACGCAATGCATCACCTTGTGCTCGCAAGCATCTTAGGATGTGGGTCCTTATCTGTGTTGTTATACCTGAGGAAACTGAGGCTCAGAGCAGGTAAGGGACTTGACCACAGTGACAAAGCTATTAAATGGAGGAGCCTGGACAAAGCTAAGGTCAGCTTGACCCAAAGTTCATATTCACCATGTCCATGTCAGCCCACAGGTAATTTAAACTTTGTTTGGAAACAAACCAACACTATAAATGTTATAGTAAAAACATGCATATTCACAAAGTGACAGTTCTAAAAACTGCTTCCTCCAAAGAGGTGGGATCATGATCTTTAGAATCTCAAACTAGTGTATTTGGAAATGAGCATGAGCACTCTTCCAAAAATAGGTGAAAATCTTGGAAGTCTTTTGTGAACCATGTCAATTCTGCAAAATTTATTCATGGACAAAAAATCTTATTTAACACCTGTCTTTTGCCAGATATTGTGCTAGATGTTGGCAAAGTAGCAGGGATAATGGTATAACTGAATTTCTTTGGATATTAGAGAAGTGTTTGGGGGTAAGTGGAGATGGGAAGAGATAGGGAGGGTGAGAGTATCTACCAATCTAACATTAAAACTCCTGGCTACCCACATCTAAGGATTTTTATTTCTTTAAGCTTTCTCTAAAATCTTACAGTATTTCTGAGGATCCAGGACACCCCCCCCCCAGAAATGTCATAGAATTTTAATCCTCTATAATAAATTCGTACTTATATTCTAACTGTAGTAGTCAGATGAAATCAAATGCTTTTTAACATCACATGGCATTATTCTCATCCACTGGGTACACAGTGGTCCTTGCATTTGCCTTTCTGGGTGGTGCAATATTTTCATTGTTAAGTAAGCAGAGTTGGGCCATCAAAAAAGGATTCTCAGCAGAAATGCAGTTGGATGGGTTCCCATCCCTCTTGGCTCCACATCTCCTTGTCCATGCCCACCTTTCACTTTTGCAGAAAAGCCATGTCTCTCAGCAAATGGACTTCTAATATGAAGGCCAGTAGCTCTACAACTGTAAGTTAACAAGTAAATGCTTTCTTATTTTTTATTGTATGAGTCAACCAGAATTTTTTTTATCAATTTAGTTTTAGACTTGGCTGTTATATAAGGTCAAATGGGTAAGGCTACATACATTTCCTTTTCTTCAAGGCCCCTGGCACCAGTGGTTAGAAATGCTAAGGAATGTTTTTTTTTTTCATATTATGATTATGATTATTAAAAAGTATAAGAAGGCCATAGGAATGATAATGACTTAGACCTTCAACATTATGAATTCAAATAAATTAGGATCCTATAGGAAGATTCTCCCAAAGCAGAGAGAGATCTATTTGAGAAGGAAAAGCTGGATGCCTTAGAATTGAACAGGAACAGCAAATCAGCTCTCCTTGTTAATTCTCTTCCCTGGGGACTAAACACCAAGGAGTAGTTGAGGAACCACAGCAAATGGATAGAAATTGGCACAACAGACACCTTATGTTGTTTGTTCTGTAAATTAGGTGGTTCTCTTAACCTCTCGGACTACAAATTTCAGACGAAAGATAAAGTGCCCGTGACTCTGAGATCAGGTGTCACTGCCATGGAGATTCATTTTATTTAATAAATGATACCATCTAATCCTTTTGTAATAATAAACACTTGTTTTCTCATCTCCAAAAATTGTAAATAAACTGCTCTCCCATGATTTCTTTATATATGGTTTTTAAGATTATAAAAATAGTGAATAAGTCTACTCTCCCATGAGTGTGTTAATCATTGTTTTAGTTCATGCTAACGGAAGAAACAGCTTAATAATAGTAACTTAACTGGCGGAGGTCAAACTGCTCATTTATTTGAATTAACGAGTATAAATCACCTTTTCATTAGGTATTAGTGCCAAAATATAGACTTCATGGATACCTGCTATTGTTACCACAAAGGACTTAAGAAACAAATACAATTTATTTAAAGTGTTTCACAGTTTTCGAAAGTATTTAATACACATAATGCCTAGCAGCTATGAAACCAGGCAAAGAATATTATTCTCCATTAGAAGAGTAAAAAATTGTTTCTCATTTCCCCAATTAAATGATTTTCAGAAGGTTCATCACCAGGAAACCCAGTATGTATGAACGCCGGAAACGCAGATGGCAACCAGTCTCAGAAATGCTCATTCCAAATGGGAAGCAAACTACACGGGTGCTCTCTCTCATTTGTGATAGCCATCCCGTGACGGAAATAGGCTAGTTGTAAAACAATTTTAAAAAAGAAAGTACTATGGGAAGATTGCAAAGTTCTCGAGACAAACCTTCAAGTGACTCAAGAAGGAATCCTTTACCGAAGGGTCAGAGAGGTTAGGAAAACTACTATGCCAGGAGCCAGGGTCCGCAGAGCGACCGAAACTGTTCCAGGTGAGTGGGTGTCCCGGGCCCCAGCTGAAGGCGGAGGGCGCAGGGCGGGTCCCGCACGGCGGGCATCTTTTTGGCCGACGACCCTTGCTCTGTCTCCAGGAGCCCGGAGACTCCCGAGGCTGGAACGGGTAGCCCGGGGCGCCCTGCTAGCAGCCTCCCGCTCGCGAGGAGGATCTCCCCATCCTCGGCTTCCGAGGCCAGCCCTGTCTCTCCGCCATCCTCAAGTCCTCCGACATTTTTCACGGAGACAAGGAGGTAGGGAGAAGAGGAAACGGCCGAATGTCTGCACCCAGCCTCTGCCGCAGCACATGAAGAGGGAGAGGAGGAGGAAGGCTGGCGAGTAAGCAGCTATTAAACTGTAATTCTATCTACAGTATAAAGAATCATCATCACCTACAGCAAGAGTCTTGGATACACCCACCTGGGCAGCGGCTAGGGGGCCGGTGGGCGTTCCACCTCCTCGCCCCCTCGATGGCTGTGAAATCTACCCCCCGCCATACACACTAGAACTCCCTTTCCTCGACCAAAGGAGGGGAAAGAACAAAAGAGGCCCCCGCCCCCTACACACACACACACACACACACCTCAGATGTTTTACGGATGCTCAAGGTATGCATTTTTGCATCCCCTTTGGCTTACACCTTCCCCACCTGAACAGTGCGTTTTCCCAAAGGTAAAGAAAGAAAAAATACCACCGCGAGGTGATCGGTCGATCGGACACTGTTAATTTCACATTTGGTTTTCTAACAAACAGCCACCCAAATCCCGACCGAGCGCCCCGCGGGGTCTCCCGCCGCCCTCGGCCCTCGGCCCTCGCTGCGGGATCCCCTAGGCGCCCAGCTCTCCGCTGGGGACCCGACTTAAGGGTCTCTGGGCGGGCAGGACACTCACCCTGCCTCTCCGCAGCAGCTGGAGGGCGATAAGCGGACCGCGCCGTGGCTGCAACGCGGGATTCAACTTCCCGAACCCGCGGCGCGGCCCCCGCTCCCTCCCGCGGCGCCGAGACCCCCCGCACGGGCAGCCTCCCCCGCCAGGGCACAGGCAGTAACACTCTCCGCCCCCTCTCTCCTTCACCTCCCCCCTACCCCAACCTTTAAAAAATTAATCCATCGGTGCAAAGCAGACATTTTGATGTCATTTACTTAGCAGCGCTCGGTTTCAGAGACAACATCTTACCCAGTCGCCTGAAGGTGTGGGCAGCTCACCGATGGGTCCGGGGGCGCGAGGCTGGGCGGCTCGGTCCTCTAGCGAAGCGGGTTTGCTGCCATCCGCCCAACTTCAGCACCCAGCGGGCGAGGAGAGAGGGAGAGAGGCGAGGATGGAGGGGAGGGGGGAAGGGGAGGAGGGAGAGGTGGGCGGGGAGGGAGCGGGAGCCGCTCGGCAGCGCGCATGCGCCCCGCGGGCGGGCGCAGCCCCTCGCCCGGCTCGGCCGGAGGTGCCGCTTCTTCCCCGGGCGCGCGACCGCGTGAGTCACGGCCCCGCCCCTCCCCGGGCCGCCCGGCCCCCGCGCGCTCGCCTCGGCTCGGCGCCCGCGGGGTCGAGGGGCTCGGCTGGAGCCGGGAGCTCGGGCGACTCGGGTCCGCGGCTTTGCGGGAGCCTTGGAGACCTCCGAGCCTCCCTGGATGGGAGAGGTTATCGCGCCCAGGCTGCTCCAACTTCTCGGTCGCCCGCAGCCCGCGTTATTCGTCGTGCGCTTTAGGGGAATGCTGGAAGCCAGAGCCTGCCTTTAAGGAACAGAACGGCCGCAGCCGCGGGGTCCCAGTGGAAGCCATCCCTGGGGGGGGGGGGGGGGAGAGGTGCAAGGCAGTGGGAAGTTAGGCAAGTTTTGCTTACCAAAGGACCCGACTTTATGAAGGGTTCTTCACTTCATTGAAGTCCTCAGCCAGAATCTGACCTTTTCTCCTAAGAATTATTTCAGATGCTCTCTGGTCTGGGATACGTTCCGTCTCGGACGTCAGGACCCCCGGAGCCAGAGTTTTGAGTGTGAGAAGCTGATGACAGGACAAGAATTGTGAATTACCAACAGAGGTGTTGATGCTTGGGGCCGGGAGCATCCTTCGGGGACAGCTTCTGGCTATCAGGTCTGATAATTGTTCTGTTCACCAGCAGAGCCCAGCTTGAGAGTGAAGGAGCTTTGGATACTTACTGCATCCTGAGCGCTAGATTGCATCTCCGATGATTAGATTCAAGTGTCTGTGAGGGTGAATTAGGGAAGCGGGTGTCTTTCTCTTCAGATGTGACATCTGTGGGAAGCGGAGTGAGTTCCCGGCAGGAATGATTAGGCTTTTTTCCTTATACCTATTTAAAACTGATTGCTTGTAAATATACGTGGTTTCCCATTGTTTGTGTACATTCAAAGAGTGTTTATCATTGTTTCAGGCTTCTTTACGAAACACCCTCCTGGCCTCACCCCCTCCCCACCTCTCCTTGACTTAACTGTCTCAGTTTGCTTTAGGGCCTGAGTCTAGCTCTTCAGAGTGTATTCCCTGGACTGGTCCTGGTCCACAGATTGTTCCTCACTGGTCTGTAATGAGAGATACATATAGAAATTGAGAGTAAGATTTAGAAACTTTTATAGCAATTTGACAGTGCCTTGGCATCCAAGCACATTTGTCAGTTTGACTTTGTTTTATTTCATTTGTAAAGTAATCCATTTTTGGTTGGATTTTACAAAAGTATTGGTCCCCGCATGACGCATTGGAAATAAAAAGTCCTTCGCCAAAAATGGTTTGAGCAGCACTGAATTCTTCGTAACTCCCAGATTTATATCTCCAAATGACCTCTCACAGAGATCTTTTGTATCCTCAACTATTTTTACATCTCTACTTGAAGTTAGTTAAAATAGTTAATATTTATTGAACAAGTACTCTGTGGTAGGTACTGATCTAAATGTTTCGCACATATTTCTTACTTTCTCTACAAGGTAGATACTATTATTATGTTTAACAGGCATCTCAGAAGCGGAACTCCAACTATCCACCCCCTCCAAAACTGTTTTTCTTACAAGTGTTTCCACCCAGTTACTCCAGCCAAAAATTTGGAAGCCATCCTTGTTTTATCTCTTTCACCCCTACACCAATTAATTAGCAAGTCATGTTGACTCTAGAATTTATCCCCAATTTGTCCGCTTGTTCCCCTTTCCATTGCTATAACCTTAGTCCAAGCCAATCAACACATTCTCCTAACAAGAGCTAAGTGATCTTTTAGATACATAATCAGATCATATCATTCTTCTGCTTTAAACTCTCTAATGAGATTTCCTTGCGCTTTAAATACAAACCCTAATCCTTACCACAGCCTTGAAGGTTCTGTTTAATCTTGTCCAAGCCTAGTTCTCTTATACCATGCTCCTGAAGACCTTAGCCCTGTGTGCTATTGCCACACCATCCTGTTTCTTTTACTTTCTTGAATAAGTCTGCCTTATAGTACTTGCTGTTCTTTTTGTCCGGAATCCTCTGTCCCACAGACCTTTACATAGTAGTCTCCATGATACCCTACAGGTCTCTTCTCAGATAGGACCTCCTCAGATAGGCCTTACCTCACCAACCGCCCAATGCAGTCTGCCCCAGGGTTCTTCTCTGTTGGATCCACTTGCTTCATTTTCTTCCAAACATTTTGCGCTCTCTGAATCAGCTTGCGTTTGTTTTCTTGTTTATTATCTCCTCATCCCCTCTAGAATAGTCTCTCAAGAGCTGGCCTTACATTTTTCATTGTTTTATCTGTAATGCCCAGAACAAGGTTTGACCCCTAGTACATACTCAGTAAGTATGTAGCGAATCAATACATAATTGAGCGAAGAAGTAACACACCTAGGGAAAGTATTCTTCATTTTACCTGATACTTCTTCTTGGATCCTCATTGCTGCCTGTGAGAATCTGTTGGTTCCCAGAAGGGCAGAGATAGACGACATGGTTTCCTCCGCCCACCCTGTCAAAGACTGCTCCACAGAATGACGCAGCTTTAAACTAGATGCCAGAGTCGTGTTCCTAGAACCAACTTTAAAACAAACATACTTGATGAGAAAGATCCTTACTTCCGTGAACTTCCCTAAATTGTCAGAATGGCTGTTTGGGCAGTTGTTTGCAACCTATGACAACTTGGCTATTCTGCTAATCATTTACTTGCTGAAATCAAATGTAACCTCTTGGTGACTTTCTTCCATGGTTCCAGCTAATTGTGTAATCCTTTATGTGTTAGCTAGAATCTTCAGTGGTGCTGCTCTAGGAACTGGCCATGTTCTGAGTGTAAGGTGGGTGAAAGGTGGGCCACTGCTTTAATGACCGTCATCTTGTAGAGTTTGATCACTTACAGCCTCTGTGAGTATCTCTGGGTCTTAGGAAATGTCTGCAATGCCAATGATATTAAATGATGACTAGGTCAGTATTTCAGTTCAATAAACTTTATTAATGTCTGCTATATGCCTGACACTGTCTTCAAGTTTTTTTGCAAAAAATGTAAATGTTATATAAAATGATTATATGTGACTCAGAAATGGGTTTCAGTTCATTTTGGCCACAGGGATGCCTTCGCTTCTCTTTATGCAGATTTTCAAAGCTTATTGCGCTTACTGCCATTAAACAACTATGTGGTGAATATGAAGAGCAGTGTTTGATCATGATCATTTCCATAATATCCGGAATGTGTTTCAAGTAGAGAGAATCTGGATACAGATTTTGATATAGTGCCTTTATAGTGAGGCAGACGGGAGACCTGAAGACAAGAGTATTGCAGACAAAAGATACTGGGAAAGGACAGAGCATCAGAATACTGACAATACATTTGCTCATAATTAGGGCTATTTATCATCATTAGGAGACCTGGAATTTACCTCAGTGAGTTTGGTGCCCTTTAAAGTTTATTTCAGAAAGAAATTACGTAGCATCTTTACATTTTATTCTCTCTTTCCCTCATGCTCATTTATTTAAAAATAGCTGCTTTACCTTTGAAAAGGAAAATCTTTGCTTGAGTCTAGGAAACCCTGGCTGCTCCATCTGGACAAACTTCTCTGGAGTGGAGTGTGGAAGGATAGTTAAAATATGACCACTTAAATACACTTTTTCTTTACTTTCAGTAAATGGGGCTCATTATGTTTCTTCAGCTAGTTTAATTAAACCTCAGAGACAGGCTCTTCTCAGGGAATTTATTAGATGGAAAATACTTGTATTTCTTCATCAATATTTGAAGGACATGAGAGAAAGGAAAGAAAGAAAAGACAGTTTGCCTTCCAAATATATGAGATATAACTAGAGTTACACATTTAATAGATACTTTATTTTTTATATATCGTTACTTATTAATGTCCTCTTAATTGTTTAACCATCATTGAACTTAAAAGGCTCAATATTATTCTTTCAGAAGAGCATTAGTGAATTTATATCTCGAGGTAATTGAATGAGCCCATGGAAGTAGATATAAACACCTGCATGTGATTTTTATCAGTTATGCCCAATTTTGTACATCATAAATTCCCACAATGGCTTGGCAATAAGAGTTGTTTCTGAACCACTCTAAGTACTATATAGAAGCTCTCACTAGATAGACCCTACATGCTTGTGTTCTGTTTGCTACAACAGATCTATCATGTAATATTGGACAACAGTTCTCTGCTCCTCCACGAAAAAATCGTGAAATGTTTATCTCACTTAGAGAACGTGATGAAGTTCAGTTATTACAGTCAGTTTCTTTATGGATGGAGAAAAATTCTAGAACTTAATGGTCAATGTTATATTATTTTGAGCTGTTATAAAGGTTCCTGGATGACAGTTGCTGGATCGTGGGACAGACAGGCTTCTGCTTTGTCACACCTACTTCCAGAGCTTGGTGGAAGGAAGACGGGAGAGAGGCAGTGTTTGATTTCCCACTTGTTTCTCACCATCTTTACTCTGCCTTGGCTCGTGGCAGAGTAAGTTCAGAGATGCATCAAGTCAGTGCAGACCTTACATAAAGATGTCTAGTGTTCAGGTGGGCCCAGGTGACTAATTTTTGAGTCCCATATTGAAATATACTTTAAGTTACAGATCAGAAACTCCATACTCACATTGCAAAGGTTTGTTGAGGATTCCATGGGCTCTTGATTTTCTGTGAACTAGTTTTGCAGCGTGAATATGTTGAAATAGTGTATGAAAATCCTTATAATCGCACTTGTCTTCTCAGTCGAATATTAGTAGAATTTATCTAATGCTACATGATTGCCTATTCAGGTTTTCTCCTGAATAGGCATTTTTTTTATTCATTCATTCACCCTTTCACTTAAAAAGCTCTTAGAATGTATCTGTACTGCCATTGTAGGGAACAGAAGTACAGTGGAAAATATTGTCCCTACCTGTCACTGTGAATTTATAATTCAAGTAAGATAGGATTTACATACATGAAGCTACCAGAAGAAATCAATGAGAATACTTCAGACAGTGGTATCACCTTTTCTTCCCAGGCAGTAGGCCAGAGAATGATGAATAAGGAAGCTGTGTGTTTTAAAATCAGAACCTGAATTACCCAGCAGAGAAATTACACAGGATCAGGGTAGCCCATGGAAGTACACACGGATGACTTTCTTTGTATTGCATGGGGCTGGTTTTGAGTGGTTTGCAAATTTGCAATAAGAGTTCAAAGGAGAGGTTGAGAATATAACATGTTTCAATAGGAAGTTACTTGTTATGCTTTTGGTTGATGGTAACTTAGAAAATATTAGGCACCTTTAATACCCAAGGCTTCGTGCAGGGCTCGGTGAAGTCTGAGTGGAAAAGTCAGAAAATAAGAAACGAAGGGATGAGTAGCAGAGCCCAGAGAGATCACACTCGGGTGCTTATGTGTGACTGTGGCCCTTCGAGGGGCCCACAAAGAATGGGGGCCACTTGTATGTGCTGAGATGTGCGGAAGGGCATTTGGGTTGGGAAGCACAATGTGGTATCAAGACTGTGTGTTGGTTCAGTGAGAATTACGAGATATGTATAGGAAAACTTGAATAGCATGGCTTAGTTATATAACGTTATAAAGTTTTAAAGGTAGATTGAGGCTACATTGTGACGGGAGAGGGGTTAAAATCTCAGATATGGCAAATGTGTTTCATCTCCATACCAACTCTAACTGCTGCTAGTACTGTGTTGAGTAGAATGCTGAGGCCACATCTGAGGTTGAGCAAGAAATATGATGATGATTATTAGCAATATCTGATATGCTGTTGTTACATTGGTCTAGTATTTGAAATCTCTGTTCTAGTCAGTTGAGAGTCAAATGATTTTGAAAGCGGGGAGCTGTCTCCATGCAGGACAATAGTTCTCGGAGAACTCTCAAAATGTTATTTGCCCTTTAAAACTGGTATCCTGAAAATAATGAATTCGCTTGCTGCCAATTTGGGATAATGGAAATTGATCTCCAAATTTCTTTCTTGGGATTTGACAAATACATATTAAATGCATTTTAAAGGCTCTGAAAAGTTTCTTGACAAGTTCCTTAAAAGGAAAAAAAAAAAATCCCTAATCATATGGAGCTTATAGCCTGGTGATGGAGACAATCAAAAATCAAAGTAAATAAATAAAATGGATGGGAAGTTAGATAATTATAAGTGCTCGGGGGAAAAGTAAATCAGGAGGATAAAAGAGGATGGTGGGTGGGCATATGAGTTGAAACAGGTTCTGAAATTGTACATTGGGTAGCAATACGGCCTCACCTAGAAGGTGATATTTGAGTCAAGATACTGAAAAAAGCAAGAAATAAAGTTAGTGGATACTTGGAGAAAGAATATTCCAGCAGAGGTATCAAATGGTACAAAGGCTCTGACAGCAGAGGATGTCTGTCATAGTCACAGAACAGCAATGGGGGGAGCTGTAAGAGATAAGGTTAGAGAGAGAAAGAGGAGGTCACCGTGTACTGCCTTGTAGCTCAAGATGTTGACTTATGCTTCAGGGTAACTGGAGAGCCACTGGAGAGTGTTGAATAAAGGAGTGCCCTGAAAGAAGCCATAGCCTTTGAGAAGATTATTTGCATTGTGTATATAACACAACTTGATAAAGAACTGCTAACTATCAATAAGAGAAAGACAACCACCAAATGGAAAATGGGGAAAATGAGACGAGGACCACTCTGGCTACTGCAAGGGGAGAAGCAGGAATGGGGTTAGGGGACCATTGCAATTAACTCCTTGAGGGGTGATGGCAGCGAGGACCAGTCTTGGAGCAGCGCAAATCTTCAGGAGCCGTCAGATGCTTGATCCATTTTCAAAGCAGAGTTTACAGGATTTGCTGACTGTTTGGATGTGTGGTATAAAAGAATTTGAGGAATCAAGGATGACTCCACTGGTTTTGGCCTGATCACAGAAACTTTCCTTTCATAATGATGTGCTTGACTTCCTGCTTCCACAGTCCTCCTCGCCCCACGGCCGAGACCAATAAATTACTATCCACAACTTAACCAACAGTTCCTGCAGGGCTTCTTGGTCCAAGGAGCAAGAGGGATTCCAGAAAGAGGCAATACAGAGAGCCCTGTATGCAGAGCCCACTGGCTCTGCCTCTGCCAGCCTCTCCTGCTGCTGCTGCTCTGACCTTGAATCCTGGCTTTAGATCTCCTCCTTTCATTTTGCTCCTTTTGCCTCTGAATGCCCACTTTTGTTGTCTGGGCAAGGACTGCCACTCTATTACCCAAGTCCTTGAATGGAATGAGGACCTGCTTGAGCACCGTGCTCCCTGCTACCTGCTTCCAAATTCCTTGCTGCCAACCACCTGCCTGCCTGCGTGTCCATCTATTTCCTGTTGCCAAATCCTTGACCCAGAGATCTGCCTAGCTGCCAGGACATCTGCCTGTTGCCTACGGTTGGACCTCTCTGATGCTGGTCACTTGCCATTCTTGCCTGGACCTTTGCCTGTTACCCGTCGTCACCATCCCCAAATGCTCTGTGGCTTTTCCCATGCATTCAGTTCTTTCCAGTTCTTAAGATCATTCATTCATTTAAGGATGCGTTCATTCTTACCTGCATTAATGCATCCCAGTTAACATTGACTGAATGCTAACTCTGAGTCATCTATGTGTTGGAGTCTGTAGATAATAAGTGAATAATATGTAGGCTCCATTTCCTAGGTCCTGGAGAATCTCCCAGAGTCTAGAAGGATGTGGCCTCATGAAGGAGAGACATGCAAACAATATTTACAATGAATTGTGATCATTGCCCTCCATCTGGAATCATCTGGAAAAAAAATGGAGACATTTTGCTGCTCTACAAAGAGCATGGTGCAGTGTTTTACAGCTTGAAATGGGAGCTAATCTGATGGAGGCTGAAGGTTTTGCTCTCCCCCTCACTAATTGACTGACACCGGAAAGTTAATTTACCTCTGTTACTTTAGTTTCTTCCTCTTTGAAATGGGACTAATGACTAGATGTCTTACAGGGTTGTTGAGAGGATCGTATAAGATTTTCATGGAAAGTGCTTTATCATAGCTTCTGACACATACTGAAGCACAATGAGTTTTAGCACATCTTCATTTCCTTCTCTTCCTCCTGCCACCTCCCCTAGCAGTCTAAGTGGGGGTGAGAGGAACCAGGAAGAGAATCGTTAGCATGAGAGAAACATTCTCTGATCCCAGGGGCCTGGGCTAGGAGTCCAGGACCCTCAAAGCACCCTGTGCTGATCACAGTCATAATACTGCTTAGCAGTTACCTATTTCTCTGTCCATCTCCCTATTAAGACTTTTGCACACAGTGGGCAGGGACTTGGCTGGCTGAGCATCTTATGTACCATGTATGAAGAAGAATCAGTGAATATTTGTTGAGTTTAAAAATAAAGAATGACAAGGCTTCCCATTGGTGGTGCCAATCACATCACATTTGAAAGAAGGAATTTATCCCATGAAAGAGGAAAATCTGTCTCAAGCATTAAGAAGCGTGTGAGCAGAGCTCTGTGACATGGGACTCCTAATGTATTCAGGACATCTCAGGTCATGCTGGAGTCATCCATCTAGCTGTCTGTGTGTGGCGTGAGCTTTTGAATTTTGAAAGGTAGGCGGGAGTCAGATCAAAAAGGACCTCGTATGTATAATAACTGAAAAATTTAGACCTTTTTCTGGGATGCAGAGCACGAAGGATAGGAAGTAAGGCCCTTGAAGCTTTTCATGATCTAGTCCTTACCTAGCTTTTTCAGACTTTTCCTCTTGACTAACAATTGATGCTCCAGAAACACCAAAATATTTGAACACCATCCCTTCACCAATCCTCAAACATCACAGTGCTTCTGTTTCTTGCTTTGTTTCCTTGCTCATGCTGTTTTCAGTGCCTTGAATGTATCCCTCCCCTCTCATCACCAACACCCTTCGCTGAGCCCCTGCCTTCAGGCTAACTAGTATTTATCCTGTAGCCCAGGACTCTCCATTTCCAGAAAGCCTTCTGGAATTCTGCGTTCCATAGCTCTCGGGCCGTCACTAAAGTTCACATCAATGAGTGCCCACTATGTGTCAAACACCCTGGTATTTACTTTGTGTTTATAATTTGATTTAACCATCAAAACTTATAAAATAGATACCATTATCTTTTTTTCTTAATTGAGCAAACAGATATACTTTCTTGGGATTTATTTTATATTTTGTAGATGAATAAACTGAAGCTTAGATAAATTATCTAGGTCAAAGAGGGGCTGAGCTGTGGCACTTGATGTGGGGGCCATCATCCCCACCATCTTTGAACTTGAACACTACACTTCACCGCTTAGACAGGGTCATGTGACACTTCCCTACCTACGAGCATTCTTGTTAAAAGCAGTATCAGTTTGGTCGAATATTAAGTTGACTGAGTTTTCTTTTCTCAGTTACAGCCTTAAAACTTTCTGTGTCAAATCCCTTTTTTCCCCATTCCTTGATGATATCTTGGGCGGATTCCATAATTATCTGGTCACTTTCCATTATTCAGTTCACCTCAGCCCAGTTTAACTTTTTAATTTATCTTTTTTAAAACCCCTTTTTCTTCCCGTTGCAGGACTGGCTCTTGGCACAAGGGACTTGGAATGAAGAGAGGGCAGCCTGCTCGGTCACTCTCTCTCCCACCTCCTCCAGCTGGGACGCAGCCCCCCCTGGGTTGCAGGGAGTCAGGGAGGAGAGGGATGGAGAAAAGGGCAAACATCTCTTTGCTTAGCTGGTCTCGGCTGCTGCTCGCTCCTTGTTGGCTGTACGTGTTTGGAGACAGACACTCACGGGCTGGCATTTTCATTTGTATGGCACGTGCCCAGATGCTGGCTGTCTGGAAACACATGTGTGGGTTCTTAGGAGGGCCATGTAGAGACTCCTTCTGTGCAGATCCCTTATATTTACTCCAGTGCTTCCACTATCCATCTCACACCAGGTCCTGACGCTGGTGGTCTCCCCACACACTCCTGTGGCTGGAGTCTTCTCGCTGAGTGGGCCATCCTCTTGGCTGGGACACCAGCAAGTTGGCTCAAATGTAGGTAAGTTTCACGATGTCCACACATTTATAAGAAATTCACACAGCATTGTTACCCCAAGGGTGGAGAGTGCAGAAAGGCATCCTGTCCCTCGTCCCCTCTGCCCCGCCATCCGTCCAGTCATGGGGTTGATGAATGAATCTATAACCTGAGCAGATGTCCACTCAGGGTCTTGAGCTGGTGCTGCCTCTGTAGCATCATCCCTCGCCTATGGCTTTGCCTTTAAAAATATCTGTATGTATAAAATGTATCATTCATAATGAAGAGTGCATGCACGGTTTAATGAACACTAATGAAAATAGCTGCCATGTATTTAACCATTTTGAGAATGAAAACATTTCCCAGTACCTGAGTTGTCGCTGAGTATGCTCTCTGATTCTGGATTTTGTGTTAATTCATTCCATGCGTTAAAAAAAATTAATCTTAGCACATGTATATGGTATTCATTTTCTACTGCTGACATAATAAATGACCACAAACTTGTGGCTTAAAAAATTACAAATATATTATCTTACCATTCGGTTGGCTTGGAGTCTGACATGGGTCTCGTCTCTTCCAGTTTCCAGAGGCCATCCACATTCCTTGGCCCATGGTCTTTTTCCATCGGTAAAGTCAGTGATGTGGCATCTCTGACCCTTCTTCCTTAGTCACACTGAGTCTCCCTCTAAGTGAATGAGTCACTTAGTCTCCATCTGACCAAAGCTGGAAGAGATTCTCTGCCTTTAAGGATACATATAATTAGATCGGACTCATCTGGACAGTCTCCCCATCTCAAGGTCCGTAACAGGATCCTCAGTCTCTTTTGCCAACTAAGATACATATTAACAGGCTTTGAGGATTACAACGTGGACATCTTTGGAGGGGGTGTGATTTTACCGACCACATATATGTTTTCCATAGAGACATTCTGTATAGTTTTGCCTGTGTTCATAATTAATATAAACAGAATTCAACAGTACGTATTTTTTGTGACCTGCTTTTTTTGCTTAGTACTAGATTTAGGGTTTATCCATGTTGATGCATGAGATGCAGAATATTTATTTTCATTGGTACATTGAATTCTGTTGTATGAATATACTATGCCAGAATGTAACGAATATAGTGTACCATGTATGTATCTGTTTTACTGCTAGTAGACATTTTAGTGCAGTCATCCCTCAGTAACTGTGGGGGATTGATTCCAGGATCTCTGTAGACACCAGAATCCATGGATGTTCAAGTCCCTTGTATGCAGGCATACCTCTTTTTTATTGTGCTTCACTTTATTGCACATTGGAGGTTTTGTGTTTTCTCTAAATTGAAGGTTTGTGGCAACCTTGCATTGAGCAAGTATCTATTGGTGCCATTTTTCCAACAGTATTTGCTCACTTTGTCTCTGTGTTACACTTTGGTAATTCTCACAATGTTTCAAACTTTTTCATCATTATTATATTTTTCATGGTGATCTGTGATCAGTGATCCTTGGTGTTACGGTTGTAATGGTTTTGGTGCGCCACGAACTGTGACTTTTTAAGTCGGCAAACTTATTAATGTGCGAGTTCTGGGTGTTCCACCCACCTCCCCTCCCTGCATCTCTCTCCCTCTCCTCAGGCCTTCCTATTCTCAGAGACACAATAATATTAAAATTAGGTCAATTTACCTTACCATGGCCTCTCAAGTGCTCAAAGGAAAGGAAGCATAGCGTGTCTCTCACTTTAAATCAAAAGCCAGAAATAATTGTTTAGTGAGGAAGGCATGTCAAAAGCTGAGACTGGCTGAAAGGTAGGACTTTCGAGCCAAGCAGACAAGTTGTGACTGCAAAGGAAAAGTTCTTGGAGGAAATTAAAAGTGCTACTCCAGTGAACACACGAATGATAAGACAGTGAAACAGCCTTATTACCAATAAGGAGGAAGTTGGAGTAGTCTGGATAGAAGGTCAAACCAGCCACAGCATTCTCATGAGCCGAAGCCTAATCTAGAGCAAGGCCCTAACTCTCTTCAGTTCTGCAAAGACTGAGAAAGGCGAGGAAGCTGCAGAAGACAAGTTTGAAGCCAGCAGAGGTTGGTTTATGAGGTTTAAGGAAAGAAGCCATCTCCATCACGTAACAGTACAAGGTGAAGCGGCAAGTGCCTGATGCAGAAGTTGCAGCAAGTCATCCAGAAGATCAAGCTAAGAGAACTCACCAAGCTGATACTACACTAAACAGCAGATTTTCAGTGTAGACGAAGCAGCCTTCTATTGGAAGAAGATGCCATCTAGGACTTTGACAGTGAGAGATGAGACATGAATGCCTGGCTTCAAAGCTTCAAACGACAGGCAACTCTCTTGTTAGGGGCTAGTGCAGCTGGTGACTTGAAGTTGAAGCTAATGCTCATTTACCATTCCCAAAATCCTACGACCCTTAAGAATTATGCTAAATCTACTCTGCCTGTGCTCTATAAATGGAAAAACAAAGCCTGAATGACAGCACATCTGTTTACAACATAGTTTACTGAATATTTTAAGCCTGCTGATGAGACCTACTGCTCAGAAAAAAAGATTACTTTCAAAATAATACTGCTCATCCACAAAGCACCTGGTCTCCCAAGAGTTTTGATGGAGATGCACAAGATCAATGTTGTTTTCATGCCTGCTAACGCAACATCAATTCGCAGCCTATGGATCAAAGACGAACTTTGACTTTCAAGTCTTATTGTTTAAGAAATATATTTTGCAAAGCTACAGCGGCCATAGGATAGTGATTCCTCTGATGAAACTGAGCAAAGTAAATTGAGAACTTCTGGGGAGGATTCACCGTTCTAGATGACTTTAAGGACATTTGTGATTCATGGGAAGAGGTCAAAATATGAACATTAGCAGGAGTTTGGAAGAAGTTCATTCCAGCCCTCGTGGATGATTTTAAAGGATTCAAGACTTTGGTGGAGGAAACAACTGCAGATGTGGGGGAAATAGCAAGAGAACTCGAATTAGAAGTGGAGCCTGAAGATGGGACTGAACTGCTGCAGTCTCATGATCAGACTTTAATGGATGAGAAGGTGTTTCTTACAGATGAACAAATAAGTGGTTTCTTGCGATGGAAACTACTCCTGGCGAAGGTGCTTTGAAGATTGTTGACATGACAACAAAGACTTTAGAATCTGACATAAACTTAGCTGATAAAGCAGAGGCAGGATTTAAGAGGACTGACTCCAATTTTCAAAGAAGTTTTGAAATAAGTAAAATGCTATCAAACAGCATTGTGTGTTACAGAAAAATTGTTTCACAAAAGGAAGAATCAATTGATGTGGCAGATTTCACTGGCGTCTTATTCTAAGAAATTGCCACAACCACCCAAACTCCAGCAACCACCACCCTGATCAGTCAGCAGCCATCAACTCTGAGGCAAGACCCTCCGCTAGCAAAAAGATGACAACTCACTGAAAGCTCAAATGGTGGTTAGCATTTTTTTAGCAATAATAAAATATTTTAAAATTAAAGTATGTGTATTTTTTTTAGACATAATGCTATTGCACTCTTAATAGACTACAGTATAGTGTAAAACATAACTTTTATGTTTTACATAAAAAGCTACAAAGATTCGTGTGACTTGCATTAGTTCTATATTTGCTTTATCGTGGTAATCTGGAACCAAACACACAGTATCTCTAAGATGTGCCTGCAAAATAGCAAAAGAGTAGGCCCTTTTTGTCCATGGGTTTTGCACCCACAGATTCAACCAATTGTGGACATGTGTAACTGTGGATACGGAGGGCCAGCTGTACTTTTAAGTTTGGGCTACTTTTAAGTTTGCTGATCTGAATATTCTTATAAATATCCCCTGATTTGTGTGAATGCATATTTCTTTAGGGTTATATGTAGGTGTGGAATTGAAGATATTTCAAATATTTCTGTTCCATATTTGCTCCTGAGAAGTCAACCATTAAGCAATTAATCATTTTTCTTTTATGTTATCTATCTTTTTTTCCTCTGGCTTCATTTAAGACTTTCTCTTTGTCTTCATTCTTTGCAATTTTACTACAGTCTTGGTGTTTTTTTTTAAATATATTTACATGGTTAAAATTTGTTGGCTTCTTTGAGCTGAGCAAGGCTGAAAACAAATGTTAATTATCTTCTCTAGAAAGTTAGAATAAATAAAAAATAAGACAAATAAATAGAACCTGATAACAATCAATGAAAACCATAAGTAAAATTAATGAATAAAAACAGATACTGTGCAAATCCTCAAAGTAAATAATGACAAGGAGGAAATAACCATCAAAACAAGTGGAAATTTTACAAATTGTGAAAGATTTATTTGTACAAGTTTTTGCAAATAAATTTGAAAATCCAGCCAACCAAGAAATGATTAAATAGATTTTGGCAAAATTATAAGTGGGGCACGTTGAATTTGTTTGTGCATTTAAGCATTTAAAAAATTGGTGATAAATGAAACAGATTAAAATATATAGTGTGCTTTGACAATGTGGAGATACCTGAGCTGACAAAAATGCAGGGGAGAATGGGAAGACAGGCTGGAAAAAGGAACTCACAGACTTCTCCCTAAATAATTATAGGGATTGAAAGAATATAATTTAAAGTGACAAATCAACCTAACCATGTTTAAGTAGAATGGTAAGCACTAAGAGAGACAGTAATGTTGAGTGAATTTAGATAGTGAAAGAGGAAAAGAAGGGAAAGTCTAGAAGCTAATTTTATTATTTCTAATTCTACTAATGTCCACATACATAAATACACTCAGTTAAAAATATCAAATTATATGGTGGACTTGAGGTCCAAAAGGCTTTCATATTAGTACATGCAAATAGGATTACCACTCTTATCGAGAAGAGATTTTCAGGTTAGATCATAGTAAACCCCAAATCTGTGCTATGTACCAGAGGCATTACTAAAACAGAAATGTTAATGTATAAAAGTAAATTTATTAAAATAAAAAGGCATGTCTCAAACTTGGCATTGGACAAAATAGAATTCAAGCTAAAATGCACTGAATGAAACAAAGAAGGGCAATTTATAAAGCTAAAGAACAAAATTGAAAACGGTGACAAGTTAAAGTAGCACAATACTGATTTTAATAAAACAGAAATCATAGAAAAATGCAAGGGAAATATAAAGAAATACATTAACAATAGGAAATTTTAACTAATCTCTCTTAGTCCAAAATATATCAATCCAAAAAAAAAAAAAGCAATGATGGAGAGGATCTGAAAAATATTACATTTATTTTTATTATTAATATTTGAGTTTATAAATTTTATATTAAGAATTGCTGAGCTGGTGTCCCAAACATTATATTATGTAATATTTTTCTAGCAATTATAATTTTAATTTCTATTTCTCCTTAGAAAAAAAGAATTTATAGGTGAAAAGCCTTTTTGGTTACTAATATTGTTATCAATTTTGTCTTACTGCCTAATGATAAAGGAATGTTTTCTTTTATTTCTCTTTTTAAAAATATATTTTTCAGTTTTGTTTTGAGTTCTTGAAAATGTCTCATTTATATTATCTAGGCTACTTAATTGCACATTTATCCACACAGTCTACTGGAGTTTTTTGTTATGGTATTGATTATATCATTATAAAATGTCTTTCTTTGACTCTAGTAATAAGTTTTGTTTTAAAGTCTATTTTTCCCGTGTTGTAGCCACACCAGTGACTTTTTTTTTGTTACTGTTATTCTTTGCATGATATATATTCTTCCATCCTTTTACTTTCAACTTATTTATGTTTTAGGCCTAAACTTTGTGTCTTGTAGACAGCATATAGTTGGATCATTTTTTAAAAATTATCTATTTTGCCATCCTCTGCCATTTGATTAGAGTTTAATGCATTTACATTTAATGTGGAATTTAGATCTTCCATGTTGTTATCTGTTTTCTACGTGTCTTATGTCTTTTTTGTTCCTTAATTCCTCCATTACTGTCTTCATTTTGTGTTAACTATTTTCTAGTGTGTCTTTCCATTTTTTTAATTTCTTTTACTATAGATTTTCGAGTTATTAGTGATTATCCTGCAGATTACCACTAATACCTTAATTTATAACAGTCCAGTTCAGATTAATATAAATTTCAATAGTATTTCAAAAGTGTGCAGTCTTTCCACTCTAATTTACAACCACCCCTTCCTTTATGCTGTATTGTCACAAATCACACAATTATAAATTGTGTGCCTATAAACATAGGTTTATAACTATTGCTTTATGCAGTTGTCTTTTAAATTAGAAAAGAAAGAAGGCAGTCACAAACAAAAATAAATTTGTGCTATTTTGTATTCATCAGTGTAATCATCTTTACTGGTGCTCTTCATGTTGATCTGAGTTACCATCTAGTGTTTTGTTTTCTTTCTTTTTTTTTTTTTTTTTTTTTTTTTGACCTTCAGCCTGAAGGATTTCCTTAAGTATTTCTTGCAGGACAGGTCAGCTGGTGACAAACTCTGTTTTCATTTGTTTTGGAATATTTTATTTTCTCCTTAATTTTTAAAGGATAATTTAGTTGGATGTAGAGTTCTCAGTTGATAGTTTTCTCCCCCTCCCCAACATTTTTAATGTTTCACTCCACTGCCTTCTGGCCTCCTTCAATTCTGATCAAAAAATCAGCTGACAGTCTTGGTGAAGATTCCTTTTGCATGATGAGACACTTCTTTCTCCGTGCTTTGAAGATTCTCTCTGTGTCTTTGCTTTTTGACACTTTTAATTATGATATGTACAATCTCTTTGGATTTGTTGAGCTTCTTGGTAATGTAGACTCATGTTTTCTTCAACTTTGAAAAAAATCTGTCCTTTATTTCTTCAAATCTTTTTTTCTGCCTCTTTCCTCTCTCTTTCTTTTCTTTTTTTTCTTTTTCGTTTTTTTTTTTTTAGGAATCCTATTATGTGTATGTTAGTACCCTTAATGTTGTTCCAGAAGCCTCTAATGCTCTGTTAACTTTTCCTTATTCTTTTTCCTTCCACAGACTGGGTAATCTGAAATTGTCCTATACTTAAGTTTGCTAGTTCTTTCTTCCACCTGTTCAAATTTTATGCTGAGTTTTGTACTGCTGTTGCACTTTTCAATTCCAGAATTTCTTCTTTGTTTCCTTTTATAATTTGTATCTTTTATCAATAATCTCTATTTGCTGAGACAAAAAACAAAACAAAACAAAACCAACCTATTTAAGTTGGTTCTCCCATAGAGCCCCCTGCAGGTCAAATTATGACAATTCTTTGGGAAGAAGGCCTTGAAAGAACTCAAGATCCACTCTGTTCCCTCTGTTGCTGGGAATGAAGACTTATTTTTAAGGCTACCACTGAACTGGTTTGTGGGGATTGTACTAGGGTAGGTTAAAATGTCAGAGAGCTTACTGTTCTTACCAGAATTCAGACATTTTTTTTCTTTAAAAAGTGCTCCTTGGCTTTCTGTAAGCCTTAATTTGGTTAATTGCCAAAGCTCTAAAAATATTGATTCCGACAATTTTTGTAATTTTTTTGTTGCTTTATGAAATGGCAAATTTTCACTGTTTCTTACTCTACTGTTTTCCTCTATTGGCTTTTTATTTTTATATTTCTTTACTTTTTCGATGGTTTCCTTAGGAACTACAACACATTCTCAATTTGTTGCAACATACCATAAATGGATAAATATTATATACTACCTATGTATAATGTAGAAAGAATTTCTTGTAGTTCAGCTTTCCAACAACAAATCTATCAGCTGTCATTTATATGAAGATATTTCAATTTTACCCTCATATTTTGAAGATTATTTTTTGTTCATAAATGATTTTTGACAGTTTATTTTCTTCCAGCCTTTAAAAATGTCATTTCATTGTCTTCTGAATTGCTTTGCTTATGGTAAAAAGTCAGAAATGTCATTTTTGGTTGTTATTTTAAATGCAGCGTGCCTTTGTTCTCTGGCTACTTTCAGAAATTTCTTTTTACCTTTTGTTTTCATCAAATGGAACTATAATTTGCCTAAGTGTATCTTCCTTTGTATTTACTTTATTTAGGTTTCACTGAGCTTCTTGTATCTCTGGGTTGTTATTCCATTATTTGGCTCTTTTTTTCCCACTATTTTCCCCACTCTCACTCTCCTGGAAATTCAATTTCATGTATATAAAATTAATGAACATTGCTTACACTTTCTATTTAGTTTATTCGGTTCTTTTATTTCCTCTGTATTTATTTTGTAGAATTTATGTCAGTCAGCCTATCTTTAGGTTCACTGCTATGTTTTTCCCACTCTGGTCATTAGGCTGCTAAACCTCTCTAATATATATATATATTTATTTCATACATTGAATTTTTCAGATCCAGAATTTTCACTGTATCTTTTTTTTTGAGCTTTCTATTTATTTACTGAGCTTTACCATATATTTTCCCATTCTTCCTCTTTTATTATAATTTATATTAGTATTTTCAAGGTCTTTGTCTGCTAGATATAGTATTTTGATATCATGGGTTCCCTTTCCTTACTTCTTTGCATGTCTTATAATATTTTATTTTGAATCAGAAGTATATAAAATAATAGTGGAGATTGTTATACCTTTTTGGATGTTATTTTTCCAGACAGTGAGAGCTCTTCTCAATGTCTGGCAGTAAAATGTGTGTGTGGTGCGTAACCAACTTTAATAACATTGGAATCATCTCCTGTTAGCCCAACCCCTAGCTTCCACTGAGGTTAATACCCCTGATCTTGTTGGATGTAGTCAGTTGCCCATGCTTTTATCTTTCCTGCAGTGTTTAAGGTTCTAGGCATTGTGAGAATGCCCCAA
The DNA here is from genome assembly GCF_036321535.1 of Camelus dromedarius. Taxonomy (NCBI): domain Eukaryota; kingdom Metazoa; phylum Chordata; class Mammalia; order Artiodactyla; family Camelidae; genus Camelus; species Camelus dromedarius. Next base: position 12,178,859 of record NC_087441.1, on the reverse strand, counting down.
GTTTCTCGTGTTCTTTCTGCATCTCATTCTTGACTTCTCTGTTCTCCACAGAATTAGTAGCTATGAACAGGAAACATTATCAGGCCAAGAAAATCATTTTTAAAAAAGAAAACTAATACAAAGTCAATGAAATAAACTTCTACCTTAAAAAGCTAGGAAAAGAAGAGTAAAATAAACTAAAATTTAAAAATGAAAGAAATAATAAAGTTTAGAGAGAGAATCTAGAGGAGAGGAGACAAACAACAAAGACCCACAGAAGCAAGAACAAGTATTCTGAATTCATCAAATTACTGTAAATCCTCTACCATCGACTCTTCCCAACAAAAAATGAGAGAAAACACAATTATCAAAATTAAGAGGGAAAACAGGGATAGCATTTCAGATGCCCAGCAGTTAAAAGGGTAATGAAGGGAATATAATACATGATTTTCTCCAATAAACTTGATAGCTTAGGTGAAATGGACAAAATACCTAATTATAAATGAGAAGAAATTGAAAATCTGAAACTTCCTGTAATTTTTGAAGACATTTAATTTGTAATGAGAATTTTTCTCACAATAAAAATCTTTGCCCAGATGGCTTCACTGGTGAATTTAACAAATATTTAAGAAACAAATAATTCCAAACTTGTATCAGTGATTTAAGAAAATAGAGCAAGAAACCTTGCTTTGCTACAAAACCACAATTATATTAAAAAAATACAATTACATGTGAATAACATTCATTAAATATAAACAAAAAATCCTCAGCAAAATTAGTAGTATATCTAATTTACCAATAAATAAAAAAGATATATACACATTATAAAAACGGGGCTTGTCTCAGGAATATAAAATTGGTTTAACATTAGAAAATCATCAATATAATTCACCATATTAACAGAATAGAGAAGAACAAGCAATCATCTAAATAAACTGGGGAAAAGTGTTTGACAAAATACAACAGTGATTTGTGATTAAAAACTATTAACCAACAAGAAAAAAGAACTTTCTCAATCTGATAGAAGATTCTATGACAAACATAAGAATAGTCAAAAGTCAATGACATACAACAGAGAATCCAGAAATGACCTACATTTTTACAGTCAAATAGATTTAGAGTTGCCAATGCAATTCAAAGAGGAAAAGTATTTTTAAACATATAGTGCTAGACATTCATAGTGGGAAAGACAAATCTTGACCTCCACTTCACTCCGTATTTTAAAAATTATTTCAAATGGATTATAACTCTAAAGGTTACAGTTTTATGAATTAAAAAACTTCTTAATAACCCTGTGTATTAAAAAAGAAATGACAAATTTGATTTCATCAAAACTTTTCATCAGAAGTCAGTTCAAAAAATGAAAATTCAAGCCATATAGAAAATATTTACATGCATACATCTGATGTAGATTTCTATATAGAACCTATTAAAAACTCCTAAAAATCTATAATAAAGAACAACCTAATCAAAATGGGAAAAATATTTGAACAGAATCTTCACAAAGAAATACTACAAATAGTCAATAAGCACAGAAAATATACTCAATGTCATTAGTCATCTGGAAAGTGCTAACTGAAACCACAGAGAGATTATTTACAGTCAGAAACTACAATGTAAACCATGTGAAACCACTAGCCCAGGTGAAATTTTAAAGTCTGAAATTATCAAATTTTGAAGAGGATTTTGAGTAAGAGGGACTCTCATACATTGCTGGTATATAAAATAGTACAACAGTTTGGAAAACTGACAGTGCTTTATAAAGTTAAACATGCTTATTCCTTAGACACAACAATTCCATATTGGATATTTATCCAAGGGAAATAAAAACATGTCCACAAGACAGTTCATGAATGTCAAGGCAGCATTATTCATAATAATTCCAAACTGGGAAAAAGTTCCCTCAACAGAAGAGTGACTAAACAAATTACAGTGTATTTATAGAGAGAACACTACTCAGAAATAAAATACGAACAAGATTATTGAGACATACAACAACATAAGTGAACCTGTAAACACTATAGTGAGTGAAGGAAGTCAGACTCAAGTGATTCTATTTAGATGAATTTAAAGAAGAATGGTGGTTTCCTCGGGGGCAAATTGAAAGATTCTGACTGTTGTGTTTTTTGATTGATATACATTAGTAAGTGTTATGCTCTTTTTTGAAAGAGCAGTATAAATTGACCTCTATTTGACTTGTTTAGTATTTTTTGACTTCATTCCACCTCAAGGTGTTGTTCACTGCATTATTTTGTATTTCCTTGTGTATCTATATCTTTGTTCATCCTTAAATTTTTAATTTTTCCAAAAATCTTTGCTTTAGGTATGACAAAAAATTGGATTTTGCTATATTAGTAATTTGAATATTTTAATAAGTGATTTAAGCTCATTTATCTTTACTTAGTGATTAATACTTTTCATCTCAGTTTGCTATGTTGTTTTATAACATGTTTTCTATTTGGTTCAATATTTCTAGTTAAATTATTTCAATTACGTGTCTTTTTTGATCTTTTCTGTTGATAGTTTTTTTGTATCTAGAAAGTTATGACTTTTAGATTTAGTAGTTTTTTTTATACTAATGTTTTATATTACTCTTAATTATCTCTTTCTATAAATACCATTTGTTGGTTTCCTATCACAAACAAGACTAAATTTAGATCCTCTCTTTTGCCCTCCCCCTTCAAGTTTAATCTCTAGCATTATTTTAGAGTTAATCTTTCCACCATAAATTGCTTTAGCTTCTACTACCTCATTTGTTAATCTAAGATATACTGTTAAGTCTTAAATATACATAAGCTTCTACCACTTTATTTGTTAGCTTCAAGTAATATTAATTTACTTCTAATTAATTTACACGTGGTGATCTGCAAACTTATTTCATTATCCACTATTCTTTCATTGGTTATTTTTGGACAGATAAAACTACATATTTTTTTTTTCACTCTTATCCCATGTTTTAACCTTGGTTCCACTAAATTAAATATTTGCTAAACCTTCTACAAACATTGGACGTTTGAAGCTTATTCTTTTGTAGATTTGTCATGAAGTGATTGTGGGGATGATATTCCTTGAGGGCTTCCAAATTTATAGTTGTTTGCCTGTGCCTTCTATTTTGAATTAAATTTTGGCTGTACATAAAATCCTTGTCTCATGTTGTCTTTCCCTTAAAATATTTTTTAGAAGTTACTGCATTCTTTTTCTAACAAAAATCTTGCTTTGGAGAATTCTCATATTAATCTGACAATTGTTCCTTTGTAAGTGATTTTGACTTTTTGTCTGGATACTAAAGGGATCCCCTCCCCACCTCCCCATTTAAAGAATTGAGTAATTTTGGCTTAGAATATGGTTCAATGCTGATCATTTCTGGTCAATTGTCTCAGGTGCACAGAGTGCTCTGCTTTTTAATATTTTATTTCAGGGAATGTTTTTCAATATAGTTTTAAGTATTTGTTCTTTTCCATTACTTGGATTTTCTTCTTTGAAGACATCAATTATAAGTATATTGGATTTTCTATTTTCTATCTTCGATGTCTATCACGTTATAATAGTTTCCTATTGCAGCTATAACAAGTTACCCCAAACTTGGTAGGTTAAAACAATACAAGTTTGTTATTTCACTGTTCTGTAGGTCAGAAGTCAAATAGGCGGGCTGAGTTGTGTTCTGGAAGCTGTAGGGGAGAATCCATTTGCATGCCTTTTCTAGCCTCTGAAGGCTGCCTGCAGTGCGTGGCTCATGGCCGTGCATCTGTTTTGACCTCTGTTGCTGTTGTCCCTTGTCCTCTGTCTGACTCTTATAAATACCCTTGTGAATATACTGTACCCACCTACGTCTTCCAGGACAATCTCTCCATCCCAACACCCTTAATTTAATCACATGTGCAGAGTCCTTTTGCCATGCCAAGTAATATTGTCACAAGTTCTGGGTGTTAGAATGTAAACATCTTTTCTTTCTTTCTTTCTTTCTTTCTTTCTTTCTTTCTTTCTTTCTTTCTTTCTTTCTTTCTTTCTTTCTTTCTTTCTTTTTTTTTTTGTCAGGGGAGAATTATTCTGCCTACTATTTCTCAAATCCTATTTTAAATCATTTTCTTTGTTTCTGTTTGATTTTCCCATGATATTCTTCTTTCTTGTTCCTATTTCCTTCACTGTGCCATTTAGAGTGTTTCTTTGTTCCTGTGCTTTTCTGATTTAGTGTTCTTTTATGAGATATTATTTAAAAAAATTCTTTACTGTTCCCTATTAATTTCTTCTGAGCTTGTCTGTTTCTTGTGTATGCTGTTTTTATCAAAGCTTTAATGTTCCCCTAATATTGAAATATTACCTTGCAGTTTTCATCTGCTCTCTGACCTCATTTTTCTGCTGAATTCTCATTGTTTGTCTGCGTTACCAAGGCCTCATTTATCTTTTCATCGTAATAATTTTGTATGGTGTTAGAACGGTTTTTGTCTTTGTTTTTGTTCCCCATGTTTGAATGAGGAACAAAACAGGATGGGATTTCATGGGTGAAATGCAGGCTGTGGTAGCTTTTTCTGCAACACATTTAAGAATTTCTTTCCCTGTTTCGAGCAGGTAAGGTTTAAAATATGCCCTCTCTCCATTAGCTACTTTGTTTCTCAAAGCAAAGTCTGGGTTGGATAGAGTTTCTTTTTCTTGTCTGCGAGGTTCAGAAGCCTTGCCTTCCAAAGTTCTTCATACTTTCTGGGGTTTTCTTTCTTTTGCATCCTTCAGAAATTCTGTGTTTCCACATGTTTCCTTTCTTGTTCAATTTAGTTATTACCAGTAGGGCGAAGCATTTTCCTTCTGGAGGATGGGAGTGTTTTCTGGATATCTGTGAGATTTTACTGAAGGCTGGAACTCTCACAGCCATTTCAGTTTCCCCCACATCTATGTGGTTTTTGGTACTTTGCAACTCTGAGCTTGTGAAGACCTTTCTTAATTTCACTGGCATATACCCATCTTCTGAGCTCTTATCCACCTTGTCTTTAGCTTTACTGGTTTTTCTATTTGGTTTTCAGAAGACGTTTGGGTGATTTAAATCAACTACACTGGTGACATATCATGTTAAATTCTGACCTACATTTCAAGAGAATCACAATTGTCGTGTTGAGATTAGACTATAGGAGAATGATAAGGAAGCAGGGAAAGTGATTTTTAGACGGCTGCAGTCACCCAAGTGATCAATGATAATTGCTTGGAAGATGACTATCCAAGTTGGACATTCTGAAGGCAGAGCCATAAGATTCACTGATGAGTCGGATATTAAGGGGAAAAAAAGGAGGTAGAACGTTTTGCAGGATGGAGTTGTCATTAACTGGGAGATAGAAACTAAACTGAATTGAGAGTCAAATTAGTCAGGTTAGGGTTAGGCTATGCTGCAGTAATGAACCTGGAACTCTCAATTTCTTGAATAATAGATAAGACAGTAGCAAGTGGCCTTCCTTCTTCTTGTAGCCCTGCCATCAGAAACGTTTTGCCTTAACTTTGCATATAGTAGGGGGACAGTTAGCGGGAGCATCACAGAGGGTGGGGCAGCTGCTGCTTCTTTTCCTTTTCCTCCTCCTCCCCCTCTTCCTCCTCATTCTCATCTTCCTCCTTCTATTCTTTCTGCTTCTCCTCTTCCTCTTCTTCTTCCATCTTCTCTTCTTCCTCTTCCTCTTTCTTCTTCTCCTCCTCCATTTCATTTTCTTCCACATTCATCACTTCTGCCCACATCCCATGAGCCAAAACTCTGTTGCATGGACCCAACCTGAACTCACACGAGCTGGAAAATTCTCTTGCTGCCCACTTGAGTTTCTTTTTCAGTAAATTTCGGTTTGAACACTTACTACTTTTTTAATTTTTATGTTTAGAAATTCTTTATATACTCTGATAAATAATTTCTTGCATGTTATACATGCTACAAATATCCACCCCCACCCCAGTCTGTCATCTGTTTTTTAACCTCGTTTAGAGTTGTCATATGGAATATGTTAACTTTGTACTCTATTTTTCTTTGTGACTTGAGCTTCCTACATCTTAAGAAATTTCTGCTTGTCTTGATATCATAAAGATGTTCTGCTATATTTTTCTTCAGGAAGTTCTAAATTGTTTAGTTTGGTTTTTATACTTGCTTATTTAATTTCATTTGGGATCATATATTGCTTTATTTTTCCATCTGACCTAATGCGTGATGCCACCTCTGGCTTATATCAGGTCCATTTATGTGCAGATTTATTGATTTATTTTTTGTTTTTGTTTTTTTGTTTGTTTCCATTGATATATTTGTCTATTCTTGTGTAGTAATTTCAGAATAAGTTTTGATTTCCCATTTAGCTGTTTAGTCTTTAATTTCTTGATTATTTTTATTTATTTATATTTTCATGTGCATTTTGGAATCAGCTTGTCAAATTTTAGCAAAAATTCTACTAGTATGTTGATTTGAATTACATCAATTTATAGATAAATTTGTAGAGAAATGAAATATACATCATATTGAATCTTCTCTTCTGAGATATTTGCATGTCTTTCTATTTGTACTTTTATATCTTTTAATGATATTTTCCAGTTTTCTCCATGTAGGGTGCTATTCATTATTTTTTGGTAATTCCTAGGCTATTTAAACATTTTTTTGGACTAAACTTTTTAATTCCATCTTTTGTTTTTAGATTTCAATATTTACAGGACTATTATTTCATTGTGTATGTTATTCATGTATTCCAACTACTTGCTGGCCTTTTAAAAATTACAATATTTTATCAAAAAAATCTATTTTTTGGTAAAGAATGTAGTTTTTGTTAGTAACCTCTTTTATTAAGATACATTATGTAAATAAACAGCCTAGAAAAATGCCTGATACAGTAAGGGTTTAATAAATGTTGAATATTTTTATAGCTGTTTTCATTATTTTTGTTTTTGGAACATGAACATATCATGCAAATAATGACACACTTTTGTGTTTTATTTTATAGTTACATCTCATTTCTTTTTTCTGTTATATTATGTTAATTTTGAATATTGTAAGTGATAGTAAGAATGCAGCTATATTTTAATGAGGTGACTTTTTCTGACCTGGTTGACAAATTCTTTTATCAGGTTAAGGAAGTCAACTTCTATTTCTTGTTGGCTAAGAGCTTTGAAACAATCATGAATACAAGTTGATTTGTACAGAATGTTATTTTTGCAGCTATTTAGATAATGTTTTTTTTCTCCTTTGGTATGTTAATATCCACGTCCCCGTCCAGTACAGGAGGAGAAGCTCAAAGGAGGCTGGGATTGCTGTTCAGTGAACTGGTGTACATTCTCTTCTCGGTACACCCCTTTGGTTTTCAGCATTCAACCTCTACTAACTTTCTCATATTTAAAGTTCCAAATAACCCCATAGTAACTCCAAAGTGCTACTGTCTACCATGATGTATTCATTCCTGTACTGACAAAGACAAATTTTGTCTCTGAAAGCCATAGCACAAAGTCTCATCAGTTCCTGTATTAATTTCTACTTTATGTTCTTTCTCCTTAGTTCCTAACTCAGCAGCATCTTGATACCCTGTAATCTCTGCACTGAGGTATCATTATCCGCACATCGTGTATTGTATCATAGGTAAAAGTGAGAGCAAAAAAGAAAAAAATCGTATGCAAATACGAACATTCCAGAACAATGGAAAAATGTGAGTCATCCCTGTGGTCTTCATTTATAAAGCTGTTCACAAGGTCACATTTGATCTATACTATTTTCCTTCTCAGCTACTCATTTCGTATTTCATCTGATCCACCAACTAACGAAAGAAGCCCAGCAGACCTGCATTTCCCGGTGAAAGGGGTACACACGTCATCAAACTTGCACAGGTCCTGAGGCACAGTTAGTAGCATGGGGGGCTGTTTACAGGACGCCTATCCCTGCTGCCACCACTCACCCTCAGCAAACACCTGGGCCTCGTTCAGAATCCCCTCTGACTAACTGAGAAGAAAAAAAACCCAACCCTAGTCTGCAGTGGTTCTCACGATTTCCTGACATCACACACATTTGGATCACGATGGCTCTACATTTGCCATTCAGGGTGGTCCTAAAGGACAGTGGAGTAGGAACTCCTCCAAGTAGGAGAAAAATCAAGCAACATATTCATTGCTCAAGTGACATGGCAGGACCATACAAAGTCCTGGCCAGCCCTCAGTTGTTCTAGCCCCCAGCCAACAACAGCTGTAACAGCTGGGGCCCAGACATTGTAGAAGAGAGATGCATGATCTCCACCAAGCCCTGCCCCCTGCCCAAAATTTACATCTGTGAGCTAAATAAATGATTGTTGTGGTTTTAATTACAACTTAGGGCGGTTGGTTATTCTGTAATAGATCAATGGGCAACAGCTCAGACAGACCAGTTAGCAGAACTTCCTGCACTGAAGCCTGACCCAGCTGACTCCAGCCCTAGGGCTTCCACTTGCACCGACCCCACTCAAAACTGCCAGCCTAATGGGCTAGCTGGCAAACGTATCAGAGCAGGACAGCCAAATGCAGTCTGTGTCTCCTCCAAAGCCCAAAAGGGCCACCAAATGTGTTCTCTCTCTGTGGGAGAAGGTACAAGATTAAACAACATGTGTTTCATTTTGGACCTGTAAGGAATATTGCAAACATTGAATACCTAGAAACGTGTCGTGGTGGCAGGTCCCTGAATTTTCCCAAACCTTAGCATCCATCCTCTGACATGCACATTTCTTCGTAAGGTTCTGAGGGTGTGTGCCAGTTCCTCCTCGCTAGATCACATCAGCGTGATATCATGAACATAGCAAACCAGGGTGATTCTCATAGGCACCGGCTTTATGCTGTTGTTGTTCAACATTTATTCCAACTTCCCTGAGGTTAGAGGTCTAGGGCCAGTCCCTTTTCTGCTCTAAGAGGGGGAAGGCTGAGGCAGCACAACTTTTAATTCAATTTTGAATGGTTATTTTGCACTTAAAGAAAAAAAAGTGTTTCCTGGGCCATTTTTCTCTCAGCTTTGGGACGCTGACTTTGCTAGAAAATCAGATTAATCAAGTTTTGTTCAACAACACAACCTTATTTTAACTACGCTTTGAAGACTTAAGAGAGCTCTTTATGCTCAGTTGAGATGCAAAAAGCTATTTTGAGACAGCTGGTGAAGAAAAATCGAGACGCCTGGATCTGTGATTAAGCAGCCATCTTAGGAGAAAACTGACCACAAAGACAGACATGAGATATTTCTTCTGAGTCCCAGTAAGGCGGCAATTCCTAGTGCAATGATCAGATTTCCTGTCCTAAAGGGAAAAAAGGGTCTACACATTTTTTTATTTATATATCAAAGAGGAGATCCTTCTTTCCTGAAAGCTGGAGAAGGTGGATGAAAATAAATCTTTGAATATCAGGTTCAGGGGTACTGATATGAAATATCAAATAATTAAATTAATAGAATATAGTAAAAGACATAGTTTAACACATTTATTGCCATACATGTTATATCTTAAAAAAAAATCCCCTAGTACATTTGGGTACATTCCTGCTGAAGACATCTAGGCCAATCAAGAGAGGACAGAAGTATTTGTGTAGATTGATGCTTAGAAACGCCATTATTTTGATTTTCTTTATTTATGTAAGTGAGAAACTCCAGGTGATGTATCATGATTGATCAAAAAAAAAAAAAAATCCAAGCATTCCTCTTTGCTAGAGAATGGCTTGGATACTTAGCAGTGAGCCACTCTCTCAGACTGGCTTTTGAAGGACAAGGATGTGTGTGCCCACACATTCCTTAGGGTTTCTCGGATGCTCCCCACACTTAGCTGAGAGCAGACCCCCTTGATCACTTAGGTGTTTTCTTTCCAACTAAGAGGCAGTAAATTAGTCAAGAGCCCTTGCTTGACAGTTTCCAGCTTTTGTTCCGTAGGGTTTGTGGTCATGCTTATAAGAAAGAACCGAGATTGAATTTTCTGAGTGAGAGCATGCCTTGCTGAGTGTTGGGGCTCAATGAGGTGCAGCATTTCTCTTGGGCCCAGTTAGGGGCCCTCTACTCAGTACTCCATGCACCCAGACCATGAAAGAACCCTTTTAAAAGAGGAGAGGTTTTATGGCATCTTGTGTTGCATTATCCGTTCTGCGGGTTAAGTCCCTCAGGTTCAGACATGACTTAAACATTTCTTCTAGGATCGAAGACGAACGTTACTCTAACGTTACGTTTCTGTTGTTTATTTTTTATTGCTGTTAATAATGCTACACATGCTATCCAGGAACTCAAAAGTTTATGTACTGTCCAGGTATATTTTGTCTTCATTGTTACTAGTAAGTCTAGCTGAGACAAGAGACGATGCTGGCCAGTCGTTTATTTTCAGGCCAGCTATTTCTGTCTATTTCCCGTCTTTTTGATAAATGTTCCGTCCATTGCTTCCACTAGTAGTAAAACAAAACAAAATTGTTAGGAGAGGGTATTATTAGGGTTACCTAGACAATGAATATTCCCACCTTACCCATAATCATTTATGTTTTAAACTATTATTTATAATAGTTCATCTTTAATAGTTTATTTCTGTAAATAATTCTATTAATAATAATAGTTATTCATAGAATTAAAATCACTATTAATTAATTTTAAATTAAATACTAATATTGAAATAACAATATCACTTAGCTATTAATTAAAAATCGCTCTCCCCCTTTTCAAAGTTAGAGCTGTTCAAAATCCCTCTTCCTGTTGCTAAAATGACTTATGTGTGAGTGTATGTTTTGAGAGAGGAGATTTTCTCTGTGTATTTTTCAGGATTAGTATCAGTTTAATCCTCCAGAAGGAGATGGAAGTGAAGCAACCCACTCTTGTTTTCATATCACAGACCTATATCCTTTTCACATTTTCAGCATGTCTATTTCAATGCTTTTGAGTGGGAGAGATCTGTTGGTGAGCATGGCTTGTTGGAAACAGATAAGACAAAAACTTAAAGATAAATTGGCGATTCTTTTCCTAAATGATTCTCATTTGAAAAAGAGAAAACAGAAAGGCTTTCATTGCTCCTTATTTTGGAACTTTTAATGGAATGCTATTAAGAAATGAGAAATATTTGTTTAATAGTCATTACTATTGAATATAATTTAGTCATAGTACATGTATTGATCTATTACTCATTCTTCTCTCTACACTAGTATGAATTAGGAAATTGGGAAAGGAAATACCAAATTAATATATATACTTTTATGGAGAATAAATTATGAAAAAATAATTTGGAAGGAACTTTATCTTAATATTAGGAATAGTCTGTAAATCTACACAGAGTAGAGAATTTAATGCTTTAAAACCATTGGATATCTAAATTATAGGTTAATTACTTATATTGTTTTTAGAATCACTTTGCTTATGTTTAAAGTATGATAAATAATTCTTGTGTTGTCATGTCCAACTGCTCTTAAACAATAAATGTCAATTTGAGAAAAAAATATGAAAACAGGATTGAATTAGAAAGAAGACTGAGTAAGAAGACACACAAATATTTTTATTTGTATCTTACCAAATTATGTGAATCAGCTAACATTCTGATGTTATTTTAAAGCAAAGCTACATATTTTAAAAATCAGGCATGTACTTTGATAAGAAGGCAATGCCAGGAAAAAGTCATGTATGTATATTTTGAAGAGTCTCTCATAGAAATAGAACAGTGTTGTGTATTACTTAAATCAGATGAATAAGAAGCTTTTATTAAAGAGTTTAAAAATATCTGGACATTGAATGTGTTCTCTGTTGATACTAGTTTTGTTTGAAATGCTCTGTGAATGTTTGCCCTTAAAAATATTAAAATCATATTTTTTATCAAAACATTGCTGAATTTGACTCTAGAATACATTACAAATAGGAAAAGAATGCCAATAAGTTTATTCTCTCTTTACCACACATTTTAAAATATTGATCTAAGGATACAAAGTTTAAAAGACTACCTTATCAAGTAAAACACCAGAAATAAACATTTATGAACATAAATATTGAGTATGTTCATAAATGGGCTAAATGGGTCTATTGTAAATAAATTGGCATTTGTCATAAGGGAAATACAAATCAAAATCATAGATATAATTTCACACCTACTAAGGTGGCTATAATAATAAAAAAAAGAAAATACCAAGTGGTGGTCAGAACATAGCAAAACTGGGACCCTTATTCATTGCTGGCAGGAATGTAAAATAATGCAGCCACTTTGAAAAAATTTGGTGGTTCCTCAAAGTTAAACACAGAATTATCAAGTGACCCAACAACTTTACTCCACTTTCAAAAGAATTGAAAACAGGGACCCAGATACTTGAATGACAGTATTCTTTGCAGAATTATTTATAGTAGCCCAAAGGTGGAAATAAACCAAGTGTTCATCAACAGATGAATGGACAAACAAAATATGATACACCCATATAATGGAATATTACTCAGCCATAAAAATGAATGAAATTTTGATACATGCTACAACATGGATGAACCTTAGAAATATTACGCTAATTGAAACAAACCAGATACAAAGTGACAAAATATTGTATAATTCCACTCATATGAAATATTTAGATTAGGCAACTTCATAGAGACAGAAAGTAGATTAGAGGTTATCAGGGGATGGAGGAGGGAGGAATGGGGAGTTATTGTTTAATGAGTACTATTTGGGTTGATGGAAAAATTTTGGAAATAGATAGTGTGATGGTTGCACAACACTGTAGATGTAGCTAATTCCACTGAAGTATACATTTAAAATTACAATAGCAGGGCAGGGGTATATCTTAGTCATAGAGCGTGTGCTTAGCATGTACAAGGTCCTGGGTTCAATCCTCAATACTTCCAATAAAAAAATGGTTACAATGACAATATTATGTGACATATATATATATATAATCTCAATAAAAATATTTAAAAATAAATTAGCTACATTTATATTTAAATTAGAATACTGGTTTTGTAAATGTTCATTTTTAAAGAAGGGAAAAATATGAGAGTGTAAGGATAAAAAATAGGGGTTGACCCAGTTGAGATTTAATTTCTGACATATGATAATATATTTCGACGCTATTCTTGCCTGTAGCATAAACATTTCCTTGAGATACTTAACTGGATTCTATCTGAATATAATCTATGCATGAAACTAAAATGTTTATCTCCAAAGTTGTGCTTTGTGGTGCGCTGGTTCCCAGCCCCTTCCAAATTATTCTTACAACACAAGGAAGAAATCACAGTGAGAACTTACATGAACAAAGTCTAGTTTTAGTATCTTTAAAAGTAAAGATTAGAATATTTATGTGGTAATGAAATCCTAAATGTTCAATACTTTGAGGATACTTGAAAATGAACAAAATATAAAAACAAGAAAGAGTTGAGAGAAAAGTTTAGTCTATTTCAAATTATCTGCATAGTTGAAGCAGATATAAAACAGATTATCCTAAATGGATGATAACACATAGATTAGTTATCTTTGATAATAATTGTGTTTCTGAATTTCTCTTTGAATGTAAGTGGGAATGTAAATAAATAATGGAGCCAAGTAAAAGTATGGCACCCAACTTTCCCATCCCACGCTTGTGTGCAGAATCATCCTATACTTAGCTTTGTAGTGAACAGTACATCAGTTACTCAAATTTGCATTGATTTGCAGATTCTTTCCGCCCACATCATTGCTTTTCTGCTTTCTAAGTTCTCTTCTTTAAATTTTCTCTTCTTGAGAGCTTCCTCTCCACCAACAGCTGAAGTCTGGATATTCTCATGGCCCTAATAAAAAATGCCTGCTGCTAAGGTCTTCAGTGGTGGAAGAGTAAGGAGTGGTGGTGGATTAGGGCACAAACGACATAACCAGACCTTCGGTCTTAGGCTTCTGTTTGCGAGTTCATTGAAATAGACTTTTAGTTGATTTTGTGCTCTTCACTCTCGCAGCCACTCTCAATGTTGCCCCCCACCAAAGGATTGTTCAAAGTGCAGGTGTGATAATGCCCTCTGTTTAAAAATATTTTTATAAATCTCTATAATGGCACATTTTCTTTATGCATTCTATTTAATTTAATAGGAAAATAATAGGGAAATAGGAATTACCTATGCATGAGATGTCTGCCATTCTAAACAGAGTCACATTCTTGCCAAAATGAAAATTCCTCATTCTAAGGTATTATATTGAAAAATCAGGCAGATATGCAGGGTGCTATAAACCTAGTACTAGGACGAACTATGCTCAACAAACCTTGAGATACCTTCTATTTCACAGGGTTTCACCTCTACTTATTGGGCAATCAAAGTAAACAGAGCAGGACAAAAAACAGGAAGTTCTTGAATTTTAGGAGAATCTCCCGTTATAACTTCAAAGGCTCAATTTTAATAAAATCAAGTCAATTTGCATATACCCATCTGCTCCCTAGAGAAGAATCTTCAATAATGTTCCTGAAATTTACACCAGTCTTCTTGCAACATAATGATTTGTAAGATGATCCACTTGGTTTTCTATGTCTGCTGGTTTTTGTTTCTCCTTTCAGAGTTTCAGCACTTCTCTTCGACACATTGTGAGATCTGTAGAGAGACTGATCTGGGGTGATGGTTTCCCCAGCGAATGTTTCAGAAAAGAGGTGGCCCTTTTTTGGTTGTAACAGTCCTTTAAAAAATATGTGGGCTAGCCTTGCCTAATATTTCAGAGTCCATAATTAGACAGCACTGACTGTGTTCTCTGTTCTAAATCCTCAGTCCCCCAAGAAGACTCTTGCCTTGGTTTATGTTCCTGTACACATCACCCTAAGGAAACAGAGCTAGTCTCTGTTTTCAAGCAATATTTTATTTATAAAGTTTGTGTTTATAAGAGCACTTATGACTTTTGTAGAGATGGATTGTAAGCTTTGGATTATTTTTCAAATTAATGCTCTGCCTCTTGGCTTCATTGGTTAGAACACACTGCTCAATAGTGAAAAAGTACTCATGGTCATGACCCAGTCCTTGAACAGGCAGCTTTTAACAGGAAACTATGCAACCTAACGTAGAAAGTATGCTTTATTGTACGTCCACCCTCTTTCTAAGCGTGCAGCCAAGATGAAATATCTGTTTTCTAGCTTCCTGTCTTGTGAAATGAAGGTGGAAACCATCTGTGTGGTCCTAAATGGACTGGGAATAATGGTGAAATAACCCCAGTGGCTGGTATTATGAAATTGTCCTTTTAAGCTCTTGATGACTTAAAATCCCTGCTGAGAAGTCAGAGAAGGAAAGTCTTTCGTCACTAGTGCTCAAAAATATTGATGACCTCAATCATTTTCTGGAGCATGTCTGTACATATTTATAGGAGATAACTTAGAAATTATAGTACTTTCATGCATAGTTGATTTTTATCAACATTATAAATTAATATAAATATCTTGTGCTATATGTTTGTTTTGCTGGAATCCACTTGTTGGAAATTAAGCTCTGAGTCACAGAAACATCTGCAAGAAAGTGGATGACTCAGGACAAACTCATCACCATTATTGAAATTTAAGGAGTGTGGCTTTCTAACAATGAGTCATGAACATCCTATTCTCACACAAAGGGCAGGGGTCTCAACCACTTCTCTAACCCCCTCACCTACCCTCTGCATCTTCCTCATATTATTTGGATTGATTTGCAGGCTTCACTTGGAGAAAGAAAGCATGTCATTTGTATCATGATTTTTGGCTTGCATTGATGTTTAATGACTTTATCCAGCAGGAGCCACAGAAACATACAAATGATACCAATAAAGTCATAAAACAGGAGAATCTTTGAATAATAACATTGACTAGTTATTTGGGATTAGTGCTTACCCCAGAAGTTCAAGAAAAAAAAAAACCTGAGAAGTGATGAGCCATTTTCATTTCAATGAATCTCTAATTTATTAGCCTTGCTTGTCTCAGTAAAAAATAATGAAAAACTGTCCCTGCCATATCTAAGGCATAGATTTCATGACGATGGGTACACCTGAAGCTAATGTAACATTGTAAATCAGCTCTACTTCAATAGAATAAATAAATAAAATGATATTACACACATTCTTTTCAGGTTAAATAAGACAGAAGATTGCATAAATATATATTTTAGAAACTCTTGCCTTAAATATGTTTTTAATTATATGATACTCCTGGTCCTACAGTGGTCAGACCACATGTTTAAATCAAAGAGTTTCTGGTGAAGGATTAGAGCACTTATAGTCCAAAGAGTGCTGACCTTTTCTTTCTTTTCTTTTTAAAACTTGCCACTCTGGCCCAGGCTGAACTTTCGATAAGGTTTGCTTTTTACTTTAATGTTTCAGTTTATGATCTCTTTTGTAGATTGAATATGACATTCTGGGGTTAGGAAAATGGTGACGTTTTTTCTAGAGAACAAAATTCTCCCAGCCTGGAGCAGCCATTTGGAAATTATTTAATCACTCTAAGGATAATCTTAAAAACATTAGGTTATTTGTCAAGTGGTATTCCCAGAGGTGAGCAGCCAATTTCACACTAAGAATAAGCTTATCCAGGATTGACACTGCTTCAGTATCAGAAACACAAAGTACTCCTGAGCCCTGACAGTTTCTATTAACCAATAATTTCAGAGAGATCTGAGTAGTTTTCCATGCAATGCCTGATGTTGGGAAGGTTGGATGCTGTATGTCTGTAAGATTCAACTGTGTCCAAATTGAAATATAAACCAAATTAAGCCAGTTTAATGCTGTATCTGAATTCTAATCAAACAGTGTACTATTAATTCCTTAAAAATGTAAGAAAATTAGAAATAAAAATGTAAGAAAATTTGGACACGCTCGCTACTAAAAGTATAAAAAGTTAATTTGGTCAGAACTGTAAAAATAGTACGCCATTTAGAAAATTTAACATGCAACTGAATTTTGCTCATGATCACTCTTTATTGGGAAACAAAAATGTTATACATGTATAGTAATTAAAGTAATTCTTTAGCATTTAGGGGGATTTAACTGTCTACTCACTGTTGTAGTGCTTTTGCTGGAATAATTTCCCTTCCATTCCATTCAGAATTGGGAGGTAGAGCCTGTCCATGGGTCTGCATTTTTTTGTCTTCTCTTCTTCACTTTTTGTTCACTAGTGGATTTATCCAAGTGCTTCCTGGTTCTAACCAGAGGATGCTCAGGAAGCAGCATTGCTGTGACCTGGGACACGTGGATCATAGGCTTAAAACTTGAGATCTTATTTGCATCTGGGGTTTTAGTGTCAACTCTTCAAGTTGTTATTACAGCCTTTGACCAACTAACCAAAATACTGATGCTCTCTGGCCTTGTCAATAAAATCAGTCCAGATTAACTGAAAGAAAAGCTGTCGATGAATCCAGGATTTTAAAGTTAGTAGCTTTTATCTTTATGATCATAATACATGAATTTTATAATTTGTTCACTTATTAAATTTTGACTTATTTTATACTATGTGTCCAACACTGTGTTTGACAATAGGGATACAAAAATGAGTATTAACAGACATGCTCTTTGCCACCACAGAACATAATGTTGGGGGTTAGGAGGATAAAGAGCTCAGAGAGTGACATGATTTAAATAAACATACAAACTAATATAAAAGTGCACCTCTGAAAATACCAGAAAAAGTTATCCACAGTACTGTGAGACTCTTAACCGTGGGAAGTAAACTATTTATCAGCGACAGGAAAAAAATGCTTTGAGAAAATGATGAGATCTGAAGGAGGATTAGGCATCAGCTAGGCAAAATGTGGGGCAAATTCAGGGAGAAGAACATGTGCAAAGGCCCTGTGGCATGGGGAAGATGGCAAGTAGACAGCATTGAAAGAAGGCTGGAATAAGTAGCTACAGAAGAGAGCTTGGAACAAAGGATGCTACATGGGATCCAGATATTGCAAGTCTTCATAGTTCAAGTTAAAACATTCTGTCTTGGTCTTAAAAACAATGGGCATTAAAATGGAAGGGTTTTAATTAGACTTGGGAGGGTGATGTGGTGAGATGCTCTTTGTTTTTATAAACAAGATCACATTTGAGGGACATCAGAGTGGATGTCAGTAGGCCTGCCACTAATTTAATACAATGTTCTGGTAGAATGATGTTGGGAGCTTTTATATCTAGTTTATTAACAGGTCTATGCTTCACTAAGCATAAATATGAAATACAACAGTTTTGTTTCTTTTTTTCTCTTACCTTTTTCAAATAAACCCTGTCTGTCTTATTTTTCCTTCCCTTAGTGATTGCACTGAACTGGTGCAATCCTTTTGGATGCTTTCAGTCATCTGGTCCATTTCATGTTGGTCCCATTTAAAACTTCCATTTCACGTCACCATCAGACTCTCCTCCCAGCTTCCTCTCATCATCACCCAGGCTTTACCTGGAGAACTGTCAGTAAGGCAGGTGCCACCTGTGTTTTTACACCTTTTCCCTTAGCCCTTCCTCCTTCAGTGTGTTGAGAATCTGGAGGTGAGATCAAGAGAAAAGGGATCAAATGTCTTTTCTTTTACCTGATGACAGTGCCTCCTCGTTTGACCATTATTCTCTGGTAAATTTCAATGGGCTGGAGGCATTCCCTTCGGAGCAGACTTCTAAATGCCACGGTCTTTGATGGAACGCGTGCATGAGTTCTTTACAGAGCATTTTCGGGAGCTCCTCACTACCTGCCTGTTTCACTGTCCTTACTCCCACCTCTCAGGTCCCACTCATATCTTCGTGCTGCTGGTTTTTCCTTGCCCAGCAGCCAGTCCTCCTGCATGAGGTGCTGGCTGGATGACTCATACCCAAGTAACGTCTGCGGTGTTTACTGGACCTTGAGAGGCTTACTCATCCTCACTCTAATGTGGAAATGCAAAACAAATGTGGCTGCATCTCTGAAATGACATCTCTTTCCAGTTCTTTTTTGTCTTCACTCCAACAGTCACAAATAGTATATAAACAAGTTTACCAGAAAAAGAGAAGACAACGAGAAACCATCCTCTAATCTCTTGACCTGACTTTCTGGAGGCAGTGATGGTGATGGTGGGTGATCAGTGATTCACAAAATTACAGACCTCTTGCTGATCATAACTTCCACTCTTCTCCTTGAGTTCTCTTCCTTGTGATAACCATCAGTTTTTGTAGACGGAAGGAGACCGTTAAGATCATGACTGGAAGTTCCAGCAGGTTTGGATACTTCTTAATAAACCCCGAGGAGGTGTCTGGATCCCACATGTCTCTGGTGTCTTTAGAATGTGGGGTAATCTGTATTTTCTATTCCTAGCTTTAGCTCCTGCTTTGGTCCATTACAACGGGGACCATCTTACTTGGACTCCTCTATGGCTTGGACTATGATGGCGTTAATAGCAATGGAGCTGATAACTAAGTCAGAAAAAGACATAATAAAATACATGGCACTGGGTGACAGGCTGGATATTGAGGATGGAGGAGAAGGAAAGGAAAAGAGTGACTCAGATGTCTGTTTTATACAGCTCAGTGGATGGTGTTGGAAGAGAAAACACTTGAAGAGAACCAAGGGCCCCCTTAATCCCACCTTGCCCCATGGGGAGAGGAAGCAAGATGATAAAGTGATACATGTTTAGCTTACGAAAATATCAAATAGGCCTAGAACTCAGAGGCAATGTCCAAACTGGAGACATACAGCAGTGAGTCACCTTCTATAGGTGATGATGGAGGGCATGAGTATGGATGGTCTTGCCAGCGAGAGATTTATGGTGAGAAGACTATAGTATAGTACCCACGTATACATATGCATGTACACACACACACTCACACACACGCACACCCATGCAGAGGAGGTATGGGGACACAGACATCTACAGAAAGACACAGAAATTGGAATGATTTTTAATGAAGCCTTTAATTGCTGTCATTGTGTCCCAGTCACATATCCTATCACTCTCCCTGTGCCTCTGTCTCTACATCAGATAGTTGGTCCTATAAACTCAGGGAACCTGTTGATGGGCTCTTGGTTCCCATAGAACCAAAAAGTACATAATTTCATTTGACAATCAACAACTTCAACTTGATTATTTGCTTTTGATACAGTGTTCAGAGAGTGGAAGGGGAGTGGGTGATACAACCAAAGGTCTTGGAAAATATGGCTGGATAATAACTCTAGCTTTTCCAGGTGCTCAGCTGCACACACTGCAGGGAGGCACTCACACCTGCCCCAGGACAGAGGTCCTGGCAGGAGCAGCATTGTGCTCAGCTTGGAGTCTGCCTGGGAATGTGAAGGCCCAGTAGTCACTCCAGAAGGGACAAGTCCCAGGGCAGAGACGGGGGGAGAGGGAAGCAAAGGCTGCAGTTGCAGCAGGTGAGGTTTCAGACAAGACTGGGGACCCTGATGGCCAACTTGGGGCAGAAGATTCAGGGTTCTCCATAGAGGTGGTCCAGAACAAAGGATGTTCTGAGAACTCAGAATTTTTTTTTTCTTTTTCACTACTGCTACCATACCTTTTCTTCTGAAAATAATGATTTTTATCAGGGTGGGCTCACTGAAAGCACCTAGTAAAAGTGTAAGAAAAGGTGTAACAGTAAATGATAATGACAGTAATGCACAAATTGCATATTGTTTACTCACATCTTCACTTCTACTAAGTGCAAGTTTCACCCCCTGGGCATTTATGGTCTAGTGGAGGATGAACGTCCCTCCCACGTGGCTGTGCTTTGCTCACTGTAGTCCCTGGGCGGAGTCACCTATGACTCTGGACAACCTCAGCAGAGCAGCCACACCTGCGATTGTCTTGGGAGACCTGAAGGTGCTCAGATGCTCAAATGTAAATCCAAGGTGCTCCAGGCACAGCCAAGTATTGAGAACTTCATCTTGGAAAAAACCCCAGACCATCCAGAAAATGCTTCTTGATGCATTATTAATAGTCCTTTCTTACTTTGGGCAAGAAATATCTTACTTGAATTTAATCAGCCCTGGGCTTGAGTCACTTGAGGCTCTAATAAAGCGGTGTGTGGGGCTGAGGAGCACACCTCTACTCCGATTTTCATGTTTAAGGGATTTTCTTAGGGATCTTAGGACCCAACTGACTTCATATTAGAGATCTGTCTTCCCTCTCCCTTGGTGTTAAAACGCGTTCAAGATTAGGAAATAGTATTTGCCCCGGTGGTTTTCACACTGTGTGTCATGAAGAGAAGCTCCTGAAAGAGGTCAATTAAATGTTTGGCCTCAAATATCCAAACTAATGGCTGAGATTTATTCTTTAAGCCACCAAGCTTTCTTTTCGGCCTTTGTAATATTTTACATTGTTATGAAATGATTTGACTTGGGGGTGCAATTGTCTCAATAAAGCAGTTCATCCTCTTAAAACTTGTGCCAGTTTTCTTGGCCTCCCCTTTATTCAGTCACGGCAAGGGCTTCGCTATACTGAAGATCCCTTTGGTGTCCAGCAGGGAGACATGGGCAGGATGGTGTCAGAGTCTCAGCTGGGTCAGGTGCTCACGTGTGAGTTTTCCGGGTGGCTTTGGTTGCCCACATGACCAAAGGAAGGTGTGAGTCATCAATGGTCCTCCCCTCCTGCCCTCACTCTTCAGATTAGGGAACCTAGGATAGAAATGGGGTGCTTCTGGCTCCATGCCTCCAACATGATTGTTGGGTCACAAAATATTAAAAAATCTTCTAAGGGATACATTTTCTCAATTCACATAAAGTAAGAGAGGATAAGTCATTTTGTTTCCAGGCGCTTTAGAGCAAGCTTCCAGACAGATACATTGTCAAGAAGTCTTTCTCATTTGCTCCACCCTTCAAAATAATTACAGCAGTGATAATAATAATTGCAGTAGCTACCATGTGGCGAGCACTTGGTATAGACCAGGCTCTGTGAGAGGTGCTTTATCTGCACTATGTCTACTCTTTACAGCAACCTTGGAAGATAGATGATGATGATGATGATGATGATGATGATGATGATGATGATGATTACCACTACTACTATGATTCCATTTCACATAAGAGAAAGCTGAGACTCAAGGAGGGGGTTCAGTGATATTTTTTAAGTCGCACATTGGGTGTGTGTATAACTGGGGATTCAGAATTCCATGTGACTTAAAAGTCTGCATTCTCTCTTTGGTGCTGCAAAGAACCAGTTTATCCCACAGAAAATCCAGGCAGATGCCCATTTTCAGTTCCCAGCTGTGTGCTCAAATCCGTAACATGAAGTTGATCTTAAAGATCAGCTGCTCAATTCTCATATAGTCAACAGATATTTACTGAGCGTCTCGCGTAGGGCAGGCAGTGCTCTGAGTTCTGGGACACAGCAGTGAATGGACTAGACCAAAATCCTGCTCTTGTGGGATTTGTAGTCCAGTGAGTATAGATGGATCATAAATGCATTTATAAATAAGAGATATGATGTTTCAAATGGTAATAAGTACCATGGAGAAAAATAAGTCAGGAGTGTTCTTGTGGGAGGTATAATTTTGAGCATGGTGTTCAGAATATCTCACCTGGAAGGTGAGGTCTGAGCAAAGATGTGAAGGAGGAATGAGCCATGCAGGTTCAACACACCCCACGTCTCTCCATTGGTGGTATGAATGCCAAAGAAAATTGTCTTTCAGAAAAAGAGAACATGATTAATTCCTGGAATACAGGGTACTATAGACTGATGTGAAATTAGCAATGAATCATTTAGGGAGGAAAAAAACACATAAGCGTTTGGCGCTGAATCCTAAGCTTGGTGCTGGTGGGTGCAGGCAGCAGTGAACATGACCCCAGCCCTACTTGGGCATTGCTTACAGGGTGGCCTCCAAGTAAACAGACAAAGAGGTTAGGGAATGATGCTATGATGGGAGCTGACAAGGAAAGATGCCTCAATCTCTCCCAGGGAGGCCAAGTACTGACTTCCTGCTGAAAGATGGTTGCTAACCAGGTAAAGGAGGGAAGGGCCCTTTAGGCTGTGTGGATACCATATGCAAAGGTCAAAGGTGAAGAAAGTACGGCACGTTGGAGGAAACAGAGACACCTCAGTAAGAGTGGGATGTAGCGGTCAGGGGAGGAGAGAGAAGACTATTTGGTGTCAATCAGTATTTCCCACATTGCATTCTGGGAAGGGCTGGTCCCTCCGCAGGGGTGAAGATGCTTCGCAGGAGGCTGAGGTAGACCGAGCTCAGCCCCCCAGGGCATCAGCAGCACATATGAGCTCTTTTCTTTTTTAAACTTGTTAATCTCTGTGTTACTAGTTTAGGCCTATTACATAATATGATTAGAAAACACTTCTTGCATGAATTTGAAGACCTGTGCAAGTAAGATTAAGTCAAAGAGCTGAGATTGGATTCTAATTTTTGGTATTTTTTTAAAAAGAAAATTGTATTGAAACATAACTTCAAATATGAATTACTGATGTCTGAGAACATTCTCTCTGGCAGATGCAGCAGGGCTCATCAGTCAGCTGATGTGCTGGGGGTGAGTTATTAGTCTCCTGAAGAACCCATTTCTTTGGTTCCTAAGTGAGGGAGGCCAGGTGGGGCCTGGGGCAGCTCCAGCTGTAAACCTGGTCTGTTTCACAACTGTTGCAAACACGATCATTTTCTTTGACTGTCGTGATGTAAAACGGACAGGAAGCACCATGTTCAGGTGATCACTTGACTTTGCTGTCAGTGTGTTTCCCCCCAGTCTGTGTAGTTTTGGTCTTCAGACACCAGTGTGTCCTCCCCAAAGACCATACCTACTCAGTGTAGAAACCCAGCCTGTACTTCTAAGATACTTTAGCAAACTGCTATCAAGTATTTCATTATTTGTGATCCCTGTTTTATGAAGACTTGAGGAGAATTATCACACTATCTCGTAAGTACATACTTATCACATAATTCCTGGGCATCCGTTATGTTCCAGCCGCCCTGATCATCTGGGAGGCTGGCATGTTAATCACCACAGAGGATACACACATTTATGAAAAAAGCAGACTTGAATTCTAGCATTACCTACCACTCACCAGCTGTGTGGCAGGTTATGTGGCATCTCTGTGTCTGAGTTTCCTAATCTGTGAAGTGGGGAATAATTATCACATCCTTCATTAGTTAGAAGATAAAAATGAGCAGCCCCATTAGTTGATAAAAAGAACAACCCAATGTGGTTGTTGAGAGGATTAAATGAGATATTGTGTCTGTGGGGTTCCGAATAGGACCAGTCATGCAGTAAATGTACAAATATTAGCTATTATTTTTATTTTCAGAGATTCCCGAGGGAGATTGGAAAACAGGGTCAATCAGATGTTCCTGCCTGGGTTGAGGTTCAAAAATGAGGCAGATTTATCTGAAATGACTCACTGGATCTGAGATGTTTGTGGTGTAGGTCCCAGTGGCGTCTAAAATAGAATGTTCCTGTATATTATTTTGCTTCCCTAATTTTTATCATTTTATGAGGCTATAATGGGCTACTATTCAGGCTTTGAGCAATCCAACCTCCTTCAAATACATTTCTTTTCTATTTCAGTCAGTTTGTGTTGGTCTCTGATGTTTGCAAATAAAAGCTCTGACTAGCACATTCCCATTTGGATGTTTAAAAAATAAGGTTCAGAAGGATTATCAATCTTACTCAAGTCCTTGAAGCTAGTGAATAGCAGAGAAGGAATTCAACATATATTATCCTCACTCTAAGGCTTTGATAGGTCTTCTATTAAATAATCAATGCGTTCATTTAATAAATGGTTACTTGGGTTTCTCTGGAATTTTTTTGAACAATATAAGGCAATTACCACTTGAACACTAAGCTATATAATAGCACTTTACTTGGGGGAACTCTCGCTGGTAAATTCTGTGCCTAATATTCTTATGGTCTTGATGTCTCTCATTGTTTACCTGTGGTACCCACTGTGATGCAAAGCTCAATGTAAAACAAATAATTTTCAAGCCGTATTATAACGTGTGCAATTAGGATTAAACAGTGAAATGTAAATTATAGTATTTTATAGTATTAATTTAGTTAACTGTTAAAATGAATTATGTTTTAAATATCTAAGAGTGAGCTCTACAGAATATTATTTAGAGAAGATAGTATGAACAGAGGTACACTCTTGAAACACCCTTCAGAGAATGATGAATGCTGTGAATTTAATCACCCAGGTTCCTAGGTATGTGATATTTCCTTAATGTGAACTATCCAAGTTATTGGGTCAATTCATGATCCTCAGGGAGGGCCGTTTTAATTTCTTCAGCACTGTATAGAGTCTTGTAGAAATTATTTGGTCTATGCCAGTTTCATGCTGTGGTATATAGGCTTTGATGAGGATGATGGAGTCATCAAAGCAGTCTGAGACCAAAAATGCCAAAGCAAACCATAATTCCAAGGAATAAATCAGAACTGAGCTATTAAGCCAGAGAGGAATCTTGAAAGAAGCCACAGTTTAGTGTGAAGTTAGGAATGAAGAGGCTACTGTCTTTTAGGCCAAGGGAAAAAAAAAAAAAAGAGAAATATGGAAGATCAAAGACAGGAGGAGTTGGGGACACAGAGCAGTGGACAGAGCCAAGAGTGCCGGCAGTGAGATGTGCACAGAAGCTTTCTCAATGCCTGGATGCCCAAGACAGTCACTCTCCACTTTGGGTCTCCCATTAACTGCTCTGTGGCAACACCCATGAGATTTTGACAGGGAGTTTCTGGGTAGACGGACCCGACCTTTTCATGTACCCAAGGACCACTTAGTCAATCCAATGACACCTTCACTAATTGAGAAACTCATTCAGTAAGTTACTGCACGTGACACTTCAGCAATGGAAATCTAGCCACATTTCAAAGAAAATAATTCTCTTCTGTACTAATTCCCACCCTTAATTCTTTTACTTTAAAGTCATTTATGTACAAGATAAAAAATGAAACAGAACAGAAGGGCTTCTAATGAAAACAACAGCCCCCTGTACACCCTCAACATCCCCAGTTTCACTTCCCAGGGGAAAAGAATATAAATAGTTTCTATATGTGTTTGTTTCTTATTTTTTTGGTGGTTATGCTTATATCACTTGATTTATGAGTATCTACTTATTTATAGATTAAAGAGAATAGAATTTAGCCGACACTACACTCTCTTTTCCCAACCTCATATCATAATTTTTTATATAGTGCTTCTGTTAGCTACATTTATGTCTTTAAGTGATATTCTTTCTTATTCCAACAAATTTCAGCAATGTCTCTTGACAGCCTCTACCACCTTGAAGGGCGATGCTACAGATGGCTGTACCCTCGTCTTTGCCTCTATCTCTCCCACCTGCACCCCCTTCACTGTGTGTCTGCTCCACCTTGACTCTTACACTGTCCGGGTTATAACATTTCTATTGTATTTCATAACCACAGGAAAGTTTTCAACTGTGTACACAGGTTGATTCCAAAACGCTAAAAAGGCACCAGTGAGTCTGTTCTGTTTGTTCTTTTGGAGCTTCTCCTCAGTGCTGCTGTGTTTCTTTACAGGCCTAGGGATCTTCAGTTATCTGTTCATGTTTAAAAAACGAAGACTTAATTGGTTTTGAAGGAAACTAGTCTGGATTTCTCTCCCATTGTTGTGTCTCTAGGATATTTTCCCACTCAGCCTTTTCAATGAATAGGAAATACTACTCTGAACTGTCTTTATGGAAAAAGGCTTATCACTACCCTTATCAACCTGAGGATGAAAAAGAGACACGCTAGTTTTTAAAGTGGGGTCTCCCACATGTCCGAATGGGAAGGACTTTCTTCGGGAGTCCCAGAAGCCCGCCCACTGGCCCTATATTTCCATAGTAGTTTGGTAAATTTATTTGAAGTTCTCAGGTGTTTGGGCTACCTTGGGAGTGAAGAATGAAGGAAATTTCAGGCACAAGATATTACTTCTTCATAGAAACAGAATAGAAAAGTGATTGCCAGGAAGAGGGTGCCAGGGAGGGAGGGAAATAGGGAGAGACTGGTAAAAGGGTACAAACTTTTAGTTATAAGATGAGTAACTTCTGAGGATCGAATGCATCACATGATGACTATAGTTGATGACACCATATTGTAAACTGAAATTTGCTAAGAAAATAGGACCCGGATGCTCTAAATAAACAAATGAATGAATAAATAAGGCAGTAGAAGTGTCACTTAACTGGATGGGGGATCCTTTCACAATGCATGTACATTTCAAATCATCACATTGAACACTTTAAATGTCTTACACTCTTATTTGTCAATTATACATGAGTAAAACAGAAAAAAAAAAAAAAGACATCTATTCTTTACCACACTCCTTTCTCAATCTTGACCTCACCAATCTGAGTCTGGAACCTCTCTGGAGTCTGGCTTGAAAGATAAACTCTTTTTTGGTTGTCATACCCCTCTGTGTAGTTCCCACTGCTGTTTTTAATCCGCTGACAGACTTCCACTTTGTTTCTGTCTTCCAGAAATTTGTTAAAAGTTATTTTTATCTTTGTGTGGACCATTTTCTCCGATGTAATGAGTTTATTTATTTAATATCATTTCACTGAGGATGTTGGAAGGGATGGAGATAAACACCAGCTCCATGTCTGCCTTCTTGATTCAGAAAGCCAACAATGACTTTTTAACACCTCTTTGGAAGGATCTCATAAACTCCCCTCAAATTAAAAAGAAAAGAAACTAGCCTGCTACATTTATAATGCTTTGAAATATGCATGAAGCTACTTACATTTTTAATATTATTCATCAAGGACATAGAGGAAGATTCTAATCTGATCTAATTGAGGCATCAATTTTCTCCATCAAGTGAATCCCTGAAAGTTTCCTGGAAGATCAGAGTAAGAGAGACATTTATATCCCAGAGTAAATTCTGGTATTTCCCATGGGGCAAATCAAGGTTGTTTTATTTGTTTGATAGTTTTTGTCTCTGGAAGGAAAAGGATAATTGAGGAAACCACAAAGGAAAATTTCAAAACCTCGGAGAAAACCTCAAAGAGAATATTTCACTGGAACTCTTTAAGACTCAGGCTTCTTCGGTTTCCCTGCTGGCTGGTTTTGAGAAGTCAACAAGCCTGAGGGAGGGGTCATGTGACCACGAATTGAGACTAGAACAAAGATTACTCTTTCTGTTTACATGGTGAGGAGGAGGGAACCAGGCTTTAGCAGCCAAAGGTCTAAAATAAGCATGAGATCAAACAAAGATTTCTAAAAAATGCAAATTAGAGAAGGACTCTTAGGTGCAGAAAGGATGGAGGCTCAGAAGTAGGCATTACTGAATAATATAACTGCAGATTTCATGTTTCCGGTAATATGGAGGTTTGGATGAAAAACTGAAAATCATTCCTTGAGGATTGCTTTGTTAACTTACTTAATCAACCATTTGTTGATTCAGCAAATATTTATTGAGCAAGTATTAAGCTGCTTACTATGAGAATTCTGGAGATCCAGTGGGGAAAACTCAGTCTTGGCTTCTGCTCACAGAGAAATTAAGATCTGATGTGGATCTTGACAGTTAAAGAGACAAACGTCTTTCTGGAGATCTGTCTAGCTAGGGCCAAAGCACATCAAGTCAGTCAGCAGAGTTTGTTACAACCTATGTGCTTTTTCATGCCAATCACAGTTAAGTGACTGATGAGACTTTTCAAGTGCAAATATTGACATTAATAGAGTAAATACATTCCTGAGAGTAGGCAGTCTTAACCATCAGTTGAAAATTACCCCTGCAAAATACTATTCTCAGCAGTATTCAAGTACAAATGATGTGGGTTCTCCAAATTTTGCAAAGAGAAGCTGCAGTTAATTTTCTGAAGCCTTAATGGTACCAAGGAGTTTTAATGGGGCACACATTTTGATTTCATTTCCAGCTAAGAAAATACAAATGTGTAACTGGTTCACTCTGGTCAGATTCCAGAATCAATGTGTTGGATTTTGATCCACACTTGCAGTCACCTTTTCCCTCCTGATGGTTAGTTACCTTAATGTCTGTTTGCAATTATGGGATTTGATATAAGGCAAGTGGAAAAGCTAGTGTAGAGTTTAAAAATACTGTCTCCCTTTAGAAATCAACATGAGAAAAAGTTTGATGGAAAGGAGTGAACTGAGCGTGCATTTAACCAGCTAAAGCTACACCAAAGGGACAAAAAGAAACCACTTGATAGTAAAAATGTTGCTTTGATTGACACTGGGCAAAAAGCCAGAGGTACTTGACGGCTACTCTTAAACATACTGAATTGTTTCTGGATCAAACACTCCATAAATCAAGGTAAAATGTGAATTTTTTCTAGTAAGTTGTGAGACTACAATGAAACGGGTTTCTTACTGAGCTCCAGAGCTGAGCCATTTATCATGACTTAAGTACCCACTCTCTGTCTCTCTTTCTCTCTTTCTCTTTCTTTCTTTCTTTCTTTCTTTCTTTCTTGCTTTCTTGCTTTCTTGCTTTCTTGCTTTCTTGCTTTCTTGCTTTTCTTGCTTTCTTGCTTTTCTTGCTTTCTTTCTAGTAAAGGGCAGATGTAGATACATGCATTCATGTAAAAATAGATTCATGAAATATTGATTGTGTGCAAGAATTTTTCTTCAGGAATTCTGAAGAAGGTTACAGCTTTGTCTTTTCACACATGTCTTTGATTAGAAAAGCCACCTAACAGATTTCATGAAAATACGCATGAAAAAAACTGAGCATTCTTAGGGTGTAACAATGTCTACACTTGGTAAAGCAACTATTACGATACAATGACACTAACAGCCTACTGTGCTATATCTCAGGATATCACATGCATTGTTTTGTCAATGGTGGGGATTAATTGTTTAAGATCTGCTTCCCCAATTATACTGTAGAAAACTGAGGCAGGAACCATGATTTGTTTCGTGCAAGATGGGTACATAATAAGGGATCATGAAATTTTATCAAATTAAGCTGCCAAATATTGGGATGCAGTGTTAAACTAGTTTGTATGACTTCATATTATCTCCATATATAATCATGATTTGTGGCAAAGTGGGACAAAATTTATGTGATTCAGATAATTTTTGTATGACTCTCTCCATAAACTCACAAGCAGATATATCAGAGATAAAAGGATGAAAACCCAGCAAGTCAACGTGCAGATTCAGATAGATAAGTGGTGTCCTAGAGATGTGACAGCCCACAGGACAAATGTACTTTCTCTTGGGGAGGCTGATAGTGCCAGGTAGCCAAACACTACCCCACTGGAGAACTGGGATCATTGGCATCTATGGTCATGGTGTACTCGGGGTTCCAAGGAGCAGGGAGCTAGCAGGTTTGGAGGAGGGCAAGACTAGATAAAAATCAGTTTTATCTACATATATATCTTCTTTCTGCAGCCAAGTGATGATGTTGATAAAATTCTAGTGTGGCTGATGCCAACGTAGAGGGAACAGAGTGAAGCACATTATTTCTGCAAAGGTCACTAAGAAAAAACTCATCCATGGTGGATGCCAGGGCCGGTTAACAACAACAGTAACAACCACAGGTAAGATGTTTTTGGAGTGCTTTCTATTTGAAAAGTCTATTAAATAGTTGGCATGCAGGTGTTATTTCAGTTGTCACAAATTCTGTGAGATATTCACTGTCATTTCATCTATATGACAGATGAGGGAGTCACAGGTACGACAAATGGAGTGTGCCAGGACGTGTCAGAGTGGGGACTCAGTCTCAGGCTACTTGGCTCCAGGTCTCACGCCCTTGACCTCTGTGCCCCATACCTGAGAAGTCTGAACAGCCACAAGAGAGGTAGAACAGAATCACACCCCGGGGAACTTGGCTGACAAGGACTATACAGTGGGAGCCAGGCAGGGGAGCTGGGTGGGGAAAACCAGCAAACCAGCAAAGAAGGTTCATTACAAGAAGGAATTTATACGGAGAGACTGCAATTGATGCTCTGGTGGGTACTTTGTACTCTGTCCTTTCCTAGGCATAAGGTAGCAGATAAGGCACTTCTGTTGGGTAAGGAAGGTGCCACCATTATAAACACCAGATCCATTATTCATGGTTTTAGGACACTGATACCATGGTGTGCTCAGAACACTGGTGAACACCCGTTATCCTTCAGTTTATGCTACCAAAGCAAATATTTTTAAAAATATTTTATAAGTATGCCATAAACACAGGGAAGTTGAGTAGTGGATAGTTGTTACTGCTTAAAGATATTTAATGTATTAATAGACTTAATCAATATTTATTCAGCACCTCTTATCTGCTGGATACTGATCCAGGTGCTTGAGCCAGATCAGGAACAAATGCACATATATTCCTACATGCTTGGAACTTGTC
Organism: Camelus dromedarius; assembly: GCF_036321535.1. Lineage (NCBI taxonomy): Eukaryota > Metazoa > Chordata > Mammalia > Artiodactyla > Camelidae > Camelus > Camelus dromedarius. Next base: position 12,147,826 of record NC_087441.1, on the reverse strand, counting down.
TTCTGATAGGGATGGACAATAAACAACAAACGTGACCTACACACTATTAGAGGTGCTGTGAAAAGAATTAATTAGAGTATGGGTGAGTTTAGGACTGGGGAGGGCACCATCATTTTAAATAGCTTGGGCAGGCTAGAACCTATAGAAAAAGTGTTATTTGAACAATAATTAGGAGAGGATTGAGTCAGCCATGTAGACATCTTGGGGACGCGCATGTCGGCAGTGAGAAGAGCTAATACAAAGGTCTCAGATGCTCCATGTGTTCTGTATTTATTTCATATGTGTGCCGTGTATGTTTGTGGCTGGAAGCGGTAGTGAGTGTTTGTGGATGTTCTTTTCTGATCGCTTACATTTTCTCAGTGAAACAAGAAGCAGGATCATCAGCTGAGAGTCAGAAAGTGGGAGATGAAGGAACAGGAGAATGGGAGAAAGAGTCTCCCATCATTTGCGGGGAGTAAAAGGATGACTCGTTGGCTACGGCTGCCATAACCAAGGACCACAGACTAGGGGCTTAAAAAACTGAATTTCATTGCCTCGTGGTTCTCGAGTCTAGAAGTCTGAGATCAAGGTGCTGACAGGTTTGATTTCTTCCGAAGGCTCTCTCTGGCTTGTAGATGGATCCCTGTATCTTCACCTGATCTTCCCTCTGTACCTGTCTGTGTCTAAATTTCCTCTTCTTACAAGAACCCCAGTCACATTGGATTAGGGCCCGTGCTAATGACCTTATTTTAACTTAATCTCCTCTTTAAAGATCCTATCTCCAAATACAGCCACATTCTGAGATTCTGGGCGTTACGGCTTCAACATATAAATTTGAGGGAAACATTATCCAGCCCATAACGGTGAACTAGTGAAATGTTGTAGCATATGTTTCTAGAAGGGTCAGGGGTTAAGTATAAACAAAGAAGAAACTCACTAGGGATAAGGGTTTGGGGTTTATATTTAAGTTTTAAATGACCTCTCCTCAGCAGGTCCAAATTTAGCCTTTCCCAGTTTCTTAACAATATCTGAGAAGACACAGAAAAATGTGAAAATTGAAACAGCAACATTAAAAAAAAACCCTAACAAACAATAAGATAAAGAGGAAAAAGAAGACATAAAAGGAACTCTGGAAGAACCCTGGCAACAGGGGGTTCTGGGTGTGGAAATTTTCAAGTCAGAAAAACTAGACAACAGGTGGAAGAAAGAACTCAAGCTCAGTGGAGCAAAACTGCACCGGATCATTTACCACTGGAGAAGTTATTCGACTTGGCGATTCTGCACAGTAATTGACTCGCCAAGTATAAACTTGAGAAAATAATTGAATTATTACCCCCATAAGACTAGCAGCATCATGATCAAATTATGCAAAGGTTCTGTGGGAGAACGCGCCTTCTCTGTATGGCCTGTGAATTCAAGGGTGGAGACGAGAAATGAAGTCATATAGAAAAACAGTGCAGGACAAGGGGAAGGAACAACATCATGAAAACATAGAGGGAGAAAAGAAGTCTGAAAATTATCACAAAATCACAGCGATTGAGAAAAATCTTATTAGAATTCAAGAAGACATCATTCAGACTCAATAGGATCCAACGTAAGGACAGAGTAGGCAGATGTGAGACTGCCACAGGATGTAATGAAAAAAGACAAACAGCAAAGAATGGCAAAGGAGCTACAAGTAAAACAGCCAAGCATAGTTCACCCTGGAGTGAGGAAAGGTCAGAACTAAAATAGTGGGGAACAGGATTAGTGATTCGGAAGATACAGTTCAGAAGTTCTTTCAGAATTCTGAGATAAATGACAAAAAGGAGGAAATGAAAAACTGACCTTTTTGCTGAATAAAAATTATCAAAAATTAACTGAAGAGAGACAATAATCAAAGCTCCAACCAGTTACAACTGCCTTGCATGTGCATATTGAAACGCTCACCACATTTCGGGCAACAGCAAATGAGAACAGATTTATCCTTCGATGTATCCTAGTTCTGCAAAAAGAAAACAAATTGAAAAATCAAATGGGTTGTCCTCTCCAGTGCCACAGATCCTTTATAAATAACCACATAGAAAAAAAATCTACTAAGATGTCTGATGCAACTAGTGCCAAAGATAGCACATTTTGCAAAATTTTAATTTGATCTAATAATGATATAATCAGTTGATTTATCTTTGCTTATGAAGGGAGATAAAATATATTCAAATCTGGAAATGGTTTATTAAAAATACCACCTATATAATATTCTTGAAACAAATTACTTGATAACACACCAATTGACAGAGGTGAAATAAAATCAGAGGCTGAATGACAGGCTGAGAAGATAAAAAAACAATAAAGTAAATAAATAGTCATATGAAGTAGAATGATGAGGAATGTGGAAGTGGAATAAAGTAAAAGCATTTCTACACAAAAATGAAAATAAAGGCTTTAAAAATATATAATATTAAAAATCACATCACAGCTGTTGCTTGGTAATGTCTTAAATTATCTTAATAAAGACCATTATGTGAATGAGGAGAGCTTTGAAAAATTTAAAGGTTAGCACTAATAGAATAGATGTCTTTTAACACTGTAAATTACATAAGCAAAATAAAACTTCTTAAAAGCCCACGTGGTAAAGAAATCAAGAAAACATGGAACAAGGTAACAGAAGTCAGATCAAACACGGGAGTTACGACTGCACTGCGAAAAAACTCACTGTGCTGTTTGAGAGGAATCAGTCATCACAAATAAGCAACATCCTTAAAATGACACCCACTCAAGGTGTTTCGTGGCAAATTTTATACACAAAATGAATTAAAAAGTCTGAAAAGCATATAAAAGAGTAATTCAGAAGGGCTGCTTGAAGAATGGAGCTCTTGGATGAAGTAAAACAAAAATCAAATTAATTGAAACAGTGTCATAAGTGCAAAAAGGTTTCAAAGAAAAGATCAAGCAATTTTATCAGGCAAATGGAGGGCTTTTGATATTCGTTATCAGATGTGAAGAACTCTAGGTAAAATGGCTGGAAAACATTAATTGGGGCAAAGAAAAATTAAAAACTTTAATGTAAAAATAAAAGTGTAAAGCATGCAAATAAAATTTTAGTCAGTTATTATGTAATCTTGTAGCAGGTCAGGAGCTTTCTAAGTTTGTCACAAAAACAAAAACTATAAAGACTGATCTTTAAGTTTCAAAATTTCAACCTTCTGCATGGCCAAAAAGTTAAACAACTCAACAATACAACTAAAAGGTTTTAGTAAATCTGTGTAAATATTTGCAATGTCTATGACAGACAAATAATCAAAGTTTTCAATATTAAAAAAAACTCTTAAAATAGTAAAAATAATTGTACAACTCAAGGGAAAAATAAGTAAGTCACGACATGAAGCAACAATAAGAGAAATAAAAGCAACATATAAACGTGAAAAAATTTAACCCAATTAGAAATCAAAGAAATGCAAAATAAAACGACAATGTATTTCACCTGTTAAATTGACAAGACAGGTCTCTTTTTTTTTTTGTCATTTTGTTTTTAAAATAATAATGGCATCTTTGAGTTTTCAGGTAATTAAAAATTCTCATACATTGTTGACAGGCATATAAATTAGCCATCTTTCTTGAAGGCAATTTGGTTACCTAGCAAAAGCCTTAAAATATTCATTTCCTTTGATTTAGTAATTTTATTTCTGGGAACTTATTCTAGGATTTATTCACACAACAATGTGTTATAAAACAGCTCAGCACAGATGTGTTTATGCTAGAAAAAGTTTTTTTTTCCTATTGTATTTTACTAAAGACAATTTTTGAAGTGGAATATTTTGCAGGCATTAAAATTTATTTTTCTGAGAGATTCATAATAATAGAAAATTCCCATAATAAATGAAAAAGAGCAGGTTAATAAATTTTTATTACTCATATTCTATTTTAAAAATGTATTTATGAAAAGAAAAATGAATAAAAGGAAATAAAAACAGCAATGATTTTTTGAGATGGTAGAATTGTGAGTGATTTTCATTTTATTATTTTATATATTCCCAAAATTAACTGTAATCATAAACCAACTATAACAAAGTATAATTTAGAAATACCCAGTATTGAAAGGAAAGTAATTTGGGATTTTTTTCCTTAGCTTAAATCATTTGAATATTTTTCTAATTCAAAGTTATTTCTCATTCCCCAGGAAGAATTATATATACTTCTGCTATGTGACCCACAAAAGAAATATACATATGTGTATATACTTATATACATTTAATTTGTTAATATATTTGGTTCTACCTTTTGGACTATAAGCCCCTCAATAGTAGTATCCTATTTTACCAATATTATAAACACAAAATGCCTAGCTAGTAAGGTGATTTTTTAACATATTGTTAGTACTTATTAAATATTTGTTGACTTGAGTGAATTTATTCCAGTTCAATTATGGAGATGGAATCTTATAGAAAGAGTAAATGGTTTATAAAATTATCCAATAATGCAACACTTTGAATGCAAGTTATCTAATTAGTATCTTTTCAATTTGACAACTTGAATGTTCATGTGTTTAAGACATTTAATCTGCTTTTGTTTTATCTTTTATGTTTCATAGCCATTGATATATTTATAAATAACTTTTAGAAAACCTTCATTTTATGTACACATTTGTGATAAATACAGGATTTGGAATAAATTTATGACACTTTAAAAATACTATGTTTATATATTTTGAGGACTGTTCAAATTGGGGACTGTTCTGATAGAAACCATGATGAGTTTCCACAAATTATAATGTCTAGAGTCAGTCCATTTTCACTAATTTTCATATACGTTGCATTTCACTTTCACATAGAGAAGTAATGTTAATTTTGTCTCCCTTTGAAATTCTAAAAGCAGGAAAATAATGGGATGGTGTGTGTTATAGAATCTAGTTGAATTGCACTGTGGTACCCTTGAGACTTAGGGGCACACGGAGCAGGTAAGCCCAGGGAAGAGTGTAATAAACGTGATCTGTATTGATACCACCTGAAGGAACTTCACAGCTATAATGAGTGCATCCTTTTTATGAAGAGTCTCATATTTATCATTTTATTACTGTCAGTCAAGTGAGTTTTTTAAAGAGATCTCTTTGTGTTTGTGACACGTGGAGGTTTAAAATCTAATTGAGCAGAGTAAACAGAAAAAATACAATAAAAATAACTGAATGTACAATGACCACATGGTGCATACCTATTTTCCTGGAGTAATTATTGGTAGCATTTCATTTTCATTCTCCTATCTTTGGAGACTTTTTTCTTTCTAGCATTACTCTAATGATAAGTTACGTTAAAGAGTGTCAAATGAGTGATAGAGCCGTGTGAGAGAAAACTGAAGGACTTAAGACCCAAGAGTTTTCCACTGTGGCCTTCGTGCCCGCTTGTCCCCAGCACCTGTTCCACCCACTCTTGCACATGACATTGTCCTGAACTCTTCCTCTTCATCCTTTAGATAAAATCCAGGCTGCCAAACAATGGCTGCTAATCCCCATGAAATATCCCTGCTTCCTGTTTCCGGAACAAGCTGAACTTGATCGATCTCCTTCCTTCTGCTAAAGCCCCATAAAACAGCCCACTTCCTTCCCCAATTTAGAATGCTCCTTCACTCCTTCAGAGCCTTATTTGAAGTCTTATTTGAATAGTTTCTGGCTGATTTTCTTCCCCAAGTAGGAAATACTCCGGGAATTCAGAGGTGGGAGAGAGTATTTCTACTATTTGTGGTCAATGAAGATTAATGGAGTGGAGAAATATTTGAACTGAGCTTAAAGAGTGAATTATTTACAGATTAAAGAATAAATTTTATATACTTATAACTGCTTATTAGGATATCTGTTTTCATCCAGGTATTCCTATGTACTTCAAGGCTAAAAATATTTTAAGGCAAAATTAGAAGTTGGCCAACTCCTTGTGAAGGTGAATATATGAGTATGGGTACAATTAGAGTGTAACTAAAGCAAGCAAGTGTGGAAAGTCTCATTCCAGAGGGGACTTTAGTTTCTTCTAAAGCTTTTTGAATATTAATATAGATTCCTAAAACCTGTATACATTCTACTCTGTCTAATCACACAAAAAATTTCACTTCAGAAAGAGCGATTAGGCTAAAAGCATTTTCTTTGTATAGAACAGGGCCAAATAATTTAGAAATACATTTCAAGAACTCTTTGACTTATTATAATGTGACAAGAACATTATCACAAATAACAAATATAAATGTTCTCTTTAATGTGCAAATGCAGAAACATTATAATAATCAAAGTATTTATGATGAGTTCTAAGCTGCTCTAAGCAATCAGATTGAACACATATTCACCTTTGCAAATTTCATTTGACCCCCTAAATGTATCCTTTTGCTCTCTTCAGAGTGAATATGTATTTTAGTCCTAAAAAGAGTACAATTCTTTTCAGATATGGGAGAATTAAAGTGTTGTCTATCTTTCTTTCAGCTGGACTGGGGTATGAGTCCAGTCACAGAGCATTGAATCTACCTGGTCTACCTTTTGGGGACCAGCTTAGATAAAGGGACTCATATCTTACTTAGATTAAAGGACAGATTGTGTGCTGATAAATGTTTGGAGAAAGAGGGGGAACTGATTTGTAGTGCTTGCCAATTTTCCTGTTATAAATACTATCACCATGGCCATTTCAAGTGACTCATGGGATGTTACTGAGAGCAAAGGTGGAAAGAGATGTGCAGTAGGACCCCATTACACAATATTTTCATCATCTAGACGTGGTGTGAATAATAGGAAACTAATTAAGAGGTGATGAAGTTTATATATGTATTTCCTTTGTTTAATGTAATTTATTTAATTGCAAGTTTACATAATTTAACTTTCAATAATGGCTATGTTAACAACTGACTTGCAAAACTGCTGAAATGTAACAAGAGGCTCTTATGAGCTGGAGGAGAAGCTCAGCACATGCTTTGTGTGTTTAGTCCTTTGTTTTCAACATATAGCCCCAAAGATGGGCACCCCATCAACACCATCTTGGAACTTAGAAATGCAAGGTCTTAAGTCACGCCCTAGATCTGCCAAGTCAGATTTTCCATATTAACAATATTTTGGGGTAATTTCTACTCAAATTAAAATTTGATAAGTACTAGAAATTTTACTCGAAGTCTGGATCAGCCTCAGGTTTGTGCAGGTTCTTGATTAATAGAAGAATAGAAGAATTTATTGCTGACACAAGTTCTACACTTTGAGGGGATATCTTTTTAAAACCTATGACTGTAAAACTCAATTAGATTTTGCATCTTGAAAACCAAGGAGAACGTGGAATTTGGATAAAGGGGAAAATAGTAGTATAGGTGTATAAGCCACATGACTTTAGATATAATTAAAAAGAAACACCTACTAAACAGAGGCACAGGAATGCCTACAAATGTAACAAGGAATGTGTCATGGTATTCATTTTTTTTTTCACAGTAAAGAGATCCAATTATAAGTTGGACATCAACAACAGAATTATTCTTCCTACAGATGGGTATTTAAAAGTCTCCTCCATTCACGCATAGGAAATAGATCTGCACATAGAAAACAGAAACACTTGAAATGATAGCAGTGCACAAAGACAGCCAAAAGAACTGCTGAAGGTAGCATTCCAGAGCTGAGGTAAAGTAGAAATCCTGAATTTTGCAGAGAGTTTTGGAGAAATCTGTCCTTCTTAACAATCTCAATAATCAGAACACTAAAATGACAGGTGGATATCAGACAGCTTCTTCTCCAACTCCCTCAGTGCTTGTTCAATGGCTCAGGAACAAAGGGAACAGGATGGCAGGGATGGAGTGTCTCTGTGAACTCAATGACTTGGGCTTCTCCTCAAAAGAGGATAACCTAGCTACTGCTTACTGCTGAGAACCCAGCCTCCCAATGAGAGAGAGCATCTCTGAGTCCCTAATATTGTGGGAATGCTTGAGGGGACCAGCCAGTGACATGTGGCTGATTGACTACATTGAGCTATTTCCATCATGATTAGACAGAGTCAGCTTCACTGAAAAAGACTTGTTTTCTGGGTATGAATTTGCCATCACTCATTTGATGCTTCTGCCAGCACCACCACCCCATGGACTTGCAAAACGCCTTATCTGCAGCCACGATATCCCAGACTGCATCATTTCTGGTCATGGAACTAGTTTTGTTGTAAAGGAAGTGCAGCAGTAGGCTCGGGCAAAAGGAATTAGCTGGTATGAGAAGTCCTACCTTATCACCTAGGAGTGGCTGGTCTATGTGAAAGATGAAATGACTACTGAGGTCTCAGTTAACGTGTTAGAAGACAACACCATGAAAGAAGGAGCTTTCATCTTCCAGGATACAAGATATACTTTGAATCAGAGCATTATGTGATGTTTTCTCCCTTGTGCTCAGAATACATGGGTCTGATAATCAAGAAGTGAAGTAGGTATGTATAAGACACGTACAACATAGCATATCATATATATATGTTACATTGAACAGTATATGAATATGCGTATTACATTGAACAATATATGAATTGCATATTATCTTAGTCTGTTTAGGCTAAGAGAAAAACACCATGGACTGTGTCGTTTAAGGAACAAACCCTTATTTCTGGAGGCTTGGAAATCCAAGATCAAGGTGCTGGCACATTTGGTGTCTGGTGAGAGCTCACTTCCTGGTTCACAGATGGCCGTCTTCTTGTTGTGTCTTCGTGTGGTAGAAGGGGCAAGAGAGCCCTCTGGGGCCCCTTTTATTTAAGGGCACTAATCCCACTCATGAGGACTTTACTCTCAGGACCTAATCACCTCCCAAAGGCTCCACTTAATACCATCACACTGAGGATTAGATTTCAGCATAAATTTGGAGGGGGGGGGACACTAATATTAAGTCTATAGCATATATATTGAAGATACATAATCTTATATGTCATAATTTTATGTTTTATAATTTTATATACACACATGGCAATGTTCCACTAGGTGAGACAGTAATGATTCAATTGAATTGGAAGAAGAAATTGCCACCATCTTGAGCTCCTCATGTCCCTGAAGCAACAGGCAAAATGAGGGAGGTGATTGATGGACAGAGTGATTGATTCCAGTGACCAAGGGGAAATTAGGTTATTACTAATTCAGTAGAGGCAAGGAGCATAATATCAGAAATCAAGTAATTTTTCTGGAGTTCCTCTTAATTCCTTCCCATTAGTGAAGTTAATGGAAAACAAAAGCAACCAAAACAAGAAAGGATGATCGAAGGCTCAGAACCTTCAGGAATGAAATTTTCAGTTGCTCTTCCAGGTGAGGGGTCTAGAGCAGCTTGGGACTAACTAAGGGCAAAAGAAAGACGGAATAGTAATGAAGTAAAGACCTCACACGGTCAGTTGTTGCCTTGGGACCCATTACAGAAGGAAAGATTACCTATTCTACCGTGTTCTGAAAGGATCTGTCAAGGCATGGGACCACCTATGTGGCCTCTGTGGACATAGGCAAGGTTGCCAGGGCACTGGTGCAGGGAAGTTCTCCTACAGAATCGGGGCTTGAGAAATTGGCACCAAAATGTTGATATCTGGCTACCACTACTACTGCTATGGTAATAAACTTCCCTTCTCTGGAAAAAAATAAAAAAGAAAGACTGAAGTAGATTTGCATGTTTTCTCTTTGCTTGTTATGTTATTTATGCATATTGTCTATTTTTCCTTTCTCTGCTTCCTTCTTTCTGTTATTACTGTTTTTTTTTTAACTTGTGGGAAGTTAACATTACAATTTAGTCTTTAGCTAATAGAATATTCAATGGGACTGTAACTGAATTTGCGGAATGATTAATACTGCCATTGATGGGTATAATAGGTGTTGAGACTGAGTAATTTTCCATTTTGGGGACAAGATGAGAGCTTCTTTTCTAGTATGAAGGAAATTTCCATCCTGTGAGGCAGAAGCAGAGTTTGTTGTATAGAGGCTGAAATGTGTGTAGAAGTATGTATGTGTTTACTGTGTGGCCAAAAGGGTGGACTGTGCCAGTTATTGATTTATTGCTTCTCAGCTCCAAACTCACCCTTGTTTGCCCTGCTTTGTGATGATGGAATTAGACTCTGCAGGTTACATTTACCCTTTGCCAGCTGGCTTGGGATTCGGCTCTCCTGAGAAGACACAGGAGGGACAGCAGGGCAGAAAGAGGAGGAGAGGACTTTTCTGCTTCCGTGTTCTGTTTTCCATGGAACATCGAGAAGACTGTTGTGAAATGGACCCAGGAGTGCATACCACAGCTGAATGCGCTTTACCTTTTACTGAAGACACCCCCTAGCAACTATGCTCATCACCAGGAACTGCTTTTGGGGTTCAGTGGCTGCATCCTCCAGCAAGTTTCTTGATCATCCTGATGACAAGATGCTTTTCTGGTTTGACAGTTTCACAAAGAGAGTTTCCATCAAGCTTCCTCATGATCACAATGGCAGGCACATGTAGAAACCACACCAGACACCCTGAGGTCTGGATCTCAGCCTTGTGCCCCCCTTTAAGTTTCTGAGCTCCTACCTTACTCACTTTCTCCTCAACCCTAGGGGAGTAACCTTCCTACGGCTGCTTTAGTAACCACATTGTAACTAGTTAGAACTTCCTGGTGAGATTTCTGTCTCCTGAATGGACCCTGACTGATATGTATAAACTTATTACTTAAAAAAATTTTTCCCTTGGATAAGAACTTTGCACAATAGCCTAAATATTTTATTATAATATTTATCAAGTTAAAATTTTAGGACTAGATGGGGTTCTCATGTTTCTCTGTGGGTTGACACGTTTTCAACTCATCCTTTTGTTAAGCTGAAGAACTGCTGTATGTATTGTTACATATATGCATCTATTGTGTGGTAGTTTTTACTATCATTCCTGTTTTTAACTTTTTCCTATAGTACGCACGTTTTCTACGATTGTTGTAACAACTTCCCACAACTGGGTGGCTTAAAACAACAGGAATTAATTCTCTCCAGTTCTGGAAACTACAGGTCTGAAATTGAGGCATTACAGGTCCATGCTCTCTGACAAACCTGTGGGGGACTCCTTCCTTGCCTCTTCCTCACTTCTGGCGGTTTGTCAGAAATCTTTGTCCTTTCTTGACTTGTGACAGCATCTCTCTACTCTCTGCCTTCATCATCACATGATGTTCTGATGTGTCTCTGTCTTCACACGGTCATCTTCTTATAAGGCCTCCAGTCTTGTCAAATTAGGGGCCTACCAATTCTTAACCAATTCTGTCTGCAAAAATCCCTATTTCCAAATAAAGTTATATTTGGAGCTCCTGGGGGTTTTCCCTTCCTGGAGGACACAATTCAATTCACAACACATCCATATCATGAAATATTAGCTATTTAATTTTTGGACATGTGTATTTGTGATACACTACTAAACAAGAAATTAGGTTACAAAATGTTCATAAGCCCATTTTTTTTTCTAAAAGAAAATACATTTATTTTTATAAATAGAAAAGTGTCTATTAGGATAAGCCTTAAATCATAATGGTAGTTATCTCTGGGTAGAAGAATTGTAGAATTACAAATTTTTTGGTTTATCTATATTTTTTAATTTTTCTACAGTGAGTTTGCATTTTTTCTGTGATAAAATATTTTTTATTTAAAACAATTAAAACTATTGTAATAAATAATACACTTGTAGAAAAGCTTATTTTCCAACTTTTGAAAACAGTTTGCATTTTCTAAAACCAGTATTATACAATGCATTGGTAACAGCAAGTAGTTGACCCTTGAACAACACAGGGTTCAACTCAGCTGGTCCACTTACATGTGGATTATTTTCAATAAACACAAACTACAGTACTACACAATCCATGAATGTTTAAATCAGTGGATGTGCAACCTGGGACATGGAGGACCTACTGTAAAGCATGTGGATTTTCTGCTACTGGGGAGGCTGGCCCACCTGCCCCTCTGTGTTGTTCAGGATCAACTGTATTGTCTTGGTAGTAGACCTGTGCATTCAGTTCCACCTGCATTATTGGGCTGTGGAGATGAACAATAGTCTAGGTCCTCTGTGGGAGATGGGGGTGAGCGTGGGATCATCTGTTTTCTTGTGCTGCATGACTCACAAATGATGCTCCCAAGGTGGTGGACAAACAAGTCCATCTGAAAATAAGTAAAGTTGGTGCATTTGCATGATATCTACCCATTCATTTCTCTCTGGAGACTCACCTCTCTCACCCATCCACAAGGTGAAAGTTTATCACTGAGAAGCCCAGTGTGATGCTATGTCACTCTGCTCCCTTGGCCATGATCGACTGGATAATAAGGTGAATACTTGATCCAAATGGGACAAAGTCTATCAGCAGAGATTAGAATGTCAATAAGAGATTCTGGTCTTTGTTGGTCTCTAGCTACAAAGCTTTGAGAGCATTTCATTTTTAAAAAACAAGTAATAACGAAATGTTTTCTGCCATATAAAAGTGCTAAAGGGAGTAGAATTCCATGAAATCAATTTAGACATAATCAATTCACTTTTAAATGGGTTTCTTCAGGTAATTAAGTGTGCATACAGTTACTAGGGATTTTGTATATTTTCCTAGTGACTTTTATATAAAATATGTTAAGCCAAACCTTATATTGAATACTTACTCTGTTCTTTACACATAGACAGTGAAAATTTCAGGGCAAATATTTTCCTTATCTGTAGCCACTGACTTTTATTCTTTTTCTCTTTTGGAATAAGAAATGTGGAGAGTAAACTTGCTCTATATTCAGACCTTTGTCTTTCAAGAACTTTCCAAATCTTGTGCATTTAGATTCCAGTCAAGTGGAAATGCAGTTTCTCCTCTTCACTGGGATTGATCCAACCTGCAGTGCAGGACACACAGCAGCTGCTGTTCTCTGTATCCACCGTCCACATGGGATATTCTCCTGAAATCTCCACTGTACTGCCTCAGAATTAAATCCCTTCTGCTAATGTTTCCCATCCTTCATTAAGCAAGTGTGCAGTGAATGCCTGTTCTGTGCCACATACTGTGTGTGGTACTGAGACTACGGTAGTGACAAGACAGAAGCTGTCCTGCCCTTGTTGAATTCACGGCCTGATGGAGAGAAACACTTGAATATTTAAATCATTTCATTAACCAATAAACATTTATTGAATGTCTACTAGTAACAATCACTGTTCTAGGTGCCAGTGATAAAGCAGTGAAAGAAAAAAAAAAAGATTAAATCCCTGTTCTCAAGAAGATTGACTTGAGGTTGATATAAACTTACAAATATTGATGTGCACTAGAAGAAAAGTTCGAGAGTTCAAGGACAACGTCTATCGGGGAGAAGTGACCTAGCAAGCAAATCAAGATCTCCTGAATCGTGATGTCCGAGCTGAGCCCTGGAAGATAAGAAGAGGTGAGCTAGTAAAAGAGGATGAGCAGAAGAAAACATACCAGGTAAAGAAAACATTTTAAAGACCTGAGCTAGTTACTATATAATTGTGGGAAAAAGTCCTGAATATGAAAATTCAGAAGTGATTAAAAGTCCTAGCAATTAATTTTAAATCCCTGACCAATTAATATTAATTAAGTGACCATGGAGTTAATTTCTCTTGGGGCTTTTTCCAACATTCAATTTATGCTAAAAACAATTAACGTATTAAAAAATGCATATTCATTAGGAAATTCTGATCAAGAATAGGAAATTGGAGATTATATTTCTCCTCTTAGGATGAACTCAGTTCTAACAAATAACGTATATGCAGTCATAATTGTACAATATTTTAAAAAATCAAAATGTAATTTAACATTTTTACATTTTAAATTTAAACGTAAAGGGAAGGGAACATGTTCATTGTTAGTAGTTGTACAGAGCTGAAGAATAATTTTTAAAATTTTTTGATGCTTCTGAAATATACGTTCATTGTGTAAAACTTTTAAAGTAGACAAAGTTGTAAAAAAGGAAATGATCATGTATTTTCATGTAAATACACACTCAAATTGGGTTGTTCGGATACAGACATAAATTAAACTAAAAGACTATATATAGTTTTGAAGTTCGTGTATTTAGGATATTCATATATTTTTCATAATAAAAGCAGTATTGTTAGGTTCCTTGTTTCTATCATAATTAAGCTTAAGTGATAATGAGTTTTAGCAAATCAGAAAATTATACTCTAAGCATATAACTTTTTTTTGTTGAAAACATATAAACATTCATATATTTTGTCATGGTGTAAATGGTTATGCAGTAAAATAAACTTTCTAGTATTCTGATTACTCTTGAGAGTAATATAAAATATAATATTAGCCTAATATAAAATATAGATAATGCATTACAGATATCAAGCTTAATAAATTTAGCTGAAAAAGAAAACATTAATAATTGTTAGACTAAAAATATGTTGATGATCCTCTCTGTGTTTATTATATTCCAACTTTTTAATTTTCCATATTATTTTCACTATAGTAGTTTGTTCTTCTCTAATTACATTTGTTCTTTTTTTTCCTCCCTACATATACCCAATGACCAAAAGGAATATGTAAAATATAGATACAATAATAATTTATAGGATGGCAACCAAAATATTTCATCAAGAGTATGATGCATAAGATGAGTTACTAATAAACTTTCATGATGCACTAATGCCCGGGCCACAGGTGGGTTTGTGAGTTGGTTCTGGCCAATCATAGTTCCCCACCCTTTTCTCCACAGTCTGTGCCTTGTTCCTGAGTGCAGGGTAGGAAAGAGGGAGGTGCTAGGACAGGTGGGAAATTGATGCTTTAAGAACACGTGGCTCTGTCCCAGCACTTCCAGATCTTCTGAAATTTCACTCTTGCAAACTCTGCCCAGATCTGCTGGAAATCCAGGAAGCAAGTGTGTCGACTCCCCCTGTCTCCTGGTCCTCAGCCCCTAGCAGCGCTCCAGATCTCCAGCTGATAATAAATGATTCCCCTCCACGTCACTACCAACTGCCTATGGTATTAATATGTCATTGCTCTTCCGGTGTCACGTTCTTTCTGTTGTTCATCATAAATGAAACATGATATCCTATCATAGAACGTCAACTTCTAGAGGGCATGGATTCTGCCTACCTAACCATTTGAATTCCGTGTCAACCTGAGCATCGCAAACATTTAAACTCTTTAAAAAATCACTTTTTCCCACTGCTGCTGGATGAGGGAGTGGAGCTCTAAGCTGCAGCAGCAGAAAACATTCCTTCTTTTAAATTTGACATCCGTTAAATTAGCATGTCCAACATTACTTGGAAAAAGTTTAAATATACTTGCAGACTCAGAGTGAGGAAAATGAAGGAAGGCATCTAGTGTCTACAGTGCAGCTGCTTCTGCGAACTCGCTGAGCCCGGAAAAGGGTAGTTAGTGCGCTGCAGGGAGAGGCGAACGTCAGAACGCGTGGCTCCTGCCTTTGTTCCCTTTACAGTTATTTTCCTGTTAAGCAACCCAGAAATCTAATATTCTAACCTGAGTGCATTGATTTACCGCGGTATATGCCAGTTCATTTGCACTCGTGTTGCTTTTTAAAAATTGTCACTGTGATCCAGGCGTGAAAAATAAAAACAGAACTAAAATTGTTTTAAAATAACTCATATGCACGTTTTTATATTTAGTAAATCACTCCAGATTTTTTCCAATAAGAACCCTGAGGTTTGGGGATCTCCCTCAGGAATCAGTGTGCTCAAGCTTCAGAAAACTAGCTGTTGTCTCCAACTTTGGGATTAATAAAAGAAGTGAAAATAAATGTTAACTGCTACTCCATTTATGGATTCTGAGGATAATTAGTAAAAACCCTTTCCATAAGAAGGACAATGAGCACCAGTTAATTCTGTGAAAGGCCTGAAGAGCCTGTCATACTATTCTCTGATGTGTTTTGTCCAGGTCATGAGGAGTAACTCAGCATTTGTGGATGGAAAAAGCAATGACAATATCCTGAGTTTTATTTAAAAAGTTAAAAACTCTAGCAACTAAGTGAATTAACATAAATCTTACAGTAAAGAAAATGTTCATTTCCAATTATTTTTAGTTAAAATTTATTTTTTATTGAAGTATAGTTGGTTTACAATGTTACCTTGGTTTCAAGTGTACAGCAAAGTGATTCAGTTATATACCTATATACACACATACATGTATCTATTCCTTTTCAGATTCTTTTTCATTATAGTTTATTACAAGATACTGAATGTGGTTCCCCACACTATGTAATAGGCCCTTTCCTTGTTGTTATCTATTTTATACACAGTAGTGTGTATATGTCAGTTCCAAACTCCTAATTTATCCCTCCCCTCTCCCCTGTCCCCTTGTGTGACCATCAGTTTGTTTTCCATGTCTGTGAGTCTATTTTTGTTTTAGAATTAAGTTTATTTGTATAATTTTTTAGATTTTACATTTATTTATTTGTAGTTATTACTCTAGAGAAAACCTGCAAAATCCAATTAAACCCAGCTTTCAATTTTGAATTACTGCCCATATACATGCACGTGTATACATACACACATGTACATAGATACATAGCCGTGTATATACTACATTAGTTTGCTAGGCTGCCATAGCAAAGTACCACAGCCGGGTAGCTTACACTTTTCTGGAGGCTGGAATTCCAAGATTAAGCTGTCAGTTGGGTTCGTTCCTTCTGAGATCTCTTTCCCTAGCTTGTAGAAAGCCATCGTCTCTCTGGGTCTTCGTGTGGTCTTCCCTCTGTGTGTATCTGTGTCCCAATCTCCTCTCCTTATAAGGACACCAATAATACTGGATTAAGGCCCAAACTAATGACTTCATTTTAACTAAATTATCTCTTTAAAATCTTACCTCCCAATGTAGTCACATTCTGGGGTGCTAGGGGTTAAGACTGCAACCTTTGGGCACCACAATTCAGCCCGTAACAAATGTTTTCTTAAAATTCACTTAGTTCAGTATTTTTACTTCCTTAAGAATTTACTTATTATTTTATAATGAACAATATAAGTAAATGGGACAGAATTTTAAAAGGCACAAAATGTTTAGTCTCTTTCACAGGCCATCATTACTCACGCCCATAAGCAATCCCTGTTAAAAATTGCTTATTTTTCCAGAGAGATATTTTATGTATTTATGTGCATGTATGTATGTGTGTGTGTATAATTAAGTGAAAATAAGCAGAATGTGGAGCAGTGTGCATGGTATGCTTCTATTTGTATTTCAAAAATGTTATGCACACATATGTGTGTGTATATATGTGTGTGTGTATATATATGTGTGTGTATGTATATATATATATAAATTATTTTGCAATGGATTTCTCACCTAAAACATTTGAATCTCTGACACATTTGGAATTTATTTCCAGCTTGTCATCTCATTGTCCTAATACCTTTCTCTGAGTAAACTATCTTTCCTCTGTCATTTGAGATTCCGTCTTTATCATTTACTGAATCCTCATACTGTTTGGTTCTTTTTATGATCATTCTCTTCTGCCCAATTGTTCAGAGAAGGTTGTCCCCCATTGTCCCTGGTAGCTCTCTCCACCCTAGTGAGGACCCATAGCTTCTCTTCCTCCTTAGTGAGAAGAGTCAAGGTGGTTTCAATCTCCAACACACTCTTCAGGTGTGTCCAGGGCTGTTGTTAAGCTCCTCTGGGAAGATGGCTTCTACGTTAGCCTCTAGCAGTGGAGAGCAGCAGGGTGGCAGAGTCCTGCCGCTAGAGCAGGGTCCAGGATGAAGCTGCCTGTGCCCAGCCCCAGTGTGAGGCTCCTGTGTGTAGCGAGAGACTGCAAACACCTGTGCCCTCTCCCTGTGGGGTCCCGCTCACAGTCCGTGATGCTCACAGTCCGTGATGCTCACAGCCAGTCCGTGATGCTCACAGTCCGTGATGCTCACAGCCAGTCCGTGATGCTCACAGTCCGTGATGCTCACAGTCAGTCCGTGATGCTCACAGTCCGTGATGCTCACAGTCAGTCCGTGATGCTCACAGTCCGTGATGCTCACAGTCAGTCCGTGATGCTCACAGCCCGTGATGCTCACAGTCAGTCCGTGATGCTCACAACCCGTGATGCTCACAGCCACTGCCCCAGATCTTCTCTTGACACCACTGACAAGGAAAAAGAGGAATTTTATTATTGTAGCTTCATAATAGATTTTAATGTACTGCTGTTGGTCTCACCTTATTATCCTTTTCTCAGACTTTTCTTCCTATTTTTCTTATCTTCTTCTATAGTTCCAAGAACACATTCCAAGTTGCAAAAATGTTTTTTTCGAAATCCTAATCAGTTTTGCTTTATAGATGACTTCAAGATGCTTATTCTCTCTGGAGATGAAGCAGCTTAAGGACTTGGAACTGATTCTTGTCAGGAGAAAAGTAAAAATGAGGGACAGTGGCCAGAGCTGCCTCTGCTCGATATGAAGTAAAAAGGCCTGTGTTGGGAGTCGTTTGCACTTCTGTAGATAACAGCCCAAAGACACGGGCATCTGGGGATCAGATGTGGACCCTGTGAAGGGAGATAAAGTGAGGTTATCCTGAAAGGGATCTCACTGAACGGTGCTTCCTGGAGGGGAGAGATGATATTAGATGCAGTGGGCACCAGAGCCCCACTCCTGAGGAGGCAGTCATCCGCGGCCGGTCAGAGGCCAGGCACTGCCCTCATCAAGATGGTGTGTCTGCGGTGGGGGTCTGCTGCTTCCTTGCTCCAAGTTTATTTTCATCTCCTCAGCCTCAGCTCTCTGGCTCTGTGGTTTGCACTAAGGAAACTGCAATGTCAGAGCAAAACGGTGCCGTCTTGTAGAGTTTGTAAAGTTGTGTTTAGGGACTGGTGGCCTCTCAAGTAACTCTTTTATGGGATATTCTTGCATGTTTATAGAAAATGCCTGGGTGGATCATTTGTCTGACTTTTCCAGCTTTCAGTCCAGAGGCAGGTACCATCCTTTCCTGCTTTTCATGAGGAGGTTGAGCCATAGGGAAGAGTAAGGAGAGAGGGCAAGTGTCTTTTCACCCATCGGTGCTGTTATAATCTAGGCGTTTGCAGCCTTTATGTCATAAACTTTGAAATATTGATAATTAGGATATTTCAATCTTTATCTTTTAAACTTGACTTTGATTTATCAATTAGTTAGGACTATGTTAAACCATTTGGATTTGTTGATTTAGCTTTGCATTTTTGCCATACAAATGGCCAAATTGGCCACAGGAGATACAGAAAATATAAAGAAACTTACTACTATAGAAGATTTTTTTTTTTTTTTACAAAGGAGCCATAAAACTGATGATTTCAATGTTTTAAAAATTATCCTGGAAATGGGGAGAAAATGTACATTTAAAAATCTTTCTTTGAAATGAAAAAACATTGATACCAGAACCTAACAAAAAAGTAACACAAACAAAAGAAAACTGTAGTCCAGTTTTATTATAAATATGAGTGTAAAAACCTTAAATATTTGCAAACATAATGCATTGATATATTGAAAGGACAAGTTGAATATGCCCATTATAGAACTGATAAGATAGTGTAATATCAAGAAATCAATTAACACATTTCATACTAATACATATGGAAATATCTAATAGATAGGAAACCAGAGATATATAAGTTAAAATTTATTAAAATAGGAATATTTATTAACATGATTATTCAACTTTAATTTTAAAATTGTCTTTCTGTGTATGATTATATCTAACTATTTATCATCTACTTAAACTTATATTTGTTTAGTAGTTTACTGAGTGGACTAAACTCAAAGAGATGCAAATTGGAAACATGTTTCTCTTTTGGCCTTCAAACGAGCATGTCCCATCACTCTTCTTACTCATCCTTTGATACCTCAGGCAGATCTGTCCACTTCCAGGTATTAAGGATTCCGATCAAGCTTCAGTGTAAAAGTCCCATCTCACATCCAGTGTAAAACTTCCCCTTTCTTTCCAGCTCAGGCCCCACCTGTCACCTGTGGGCCTGCATGGGAGAGGGAGCTGGTTTGTTCTCTCACTCTTCAGAGGCTCACTCTATCTTCTCTTCCCTTTGAGGCTTCTGAGTTTGCCTTCCTTCTTAGTTAGCATCAGTTTTCCAATCCAGGGCATGCAAATTGAGCTCTCTTAAGAACTTTTACCAACTTGATTTTGGTGCATTGGCACGAGACTAAACTTTTCAGCAGCTCTGCAAGCATCAAAGCTGAGAGCGAGGTGCCAGTCTACCCTTCTTGCAGAAATCTTCATTCTCTGGGAGTGGATCTTATGGAATCTCACTGTCTAGGAGCTCACTGGGAGGAGTGGGCAATGTTTATCCTATTATCGCCACGGGTGCATTCTTCTAAATAAACCCGTATTTTTGCTGATATGGGCTGGACAGGGTGACAACCAGTTGCCATCTCGTGGCAATCCCTAGAGAGAGAGGTCTGGCAGCTTCTTGGCTGTTTTCTTTAGAATGCTGGGTTCTTATCTATTATTATCTGCTTTGGGGTTTTAGCCAGAATTCTAAGAACAAGAAAAGTCTCACTCTATATCTTGTTATGTAAATCTGATCTGAGATTTTCTAGAGTTTAAATGGATACCAGCTTTATGTTTTTTTCTCCTTTTCAATTCTGATCTGTGAGTTATTTCTTTTCTAGATCATAGACAAAATCTTGGGCAGGAGGTCTCATGGGTTTTCCTGTTATTTTAAGAAGAGTTCTTTTCCTAGTTTAATAACAACTTAATTTTTATAATATTATCCCATTTAAAACTTCCTTCACCCACAGCATGAACATGTTTAGAGCTCAAACACGCATGGCTTGCAAAATGATGGGGGTGAATAGTCTCCTCTGCTGCTTTCCACCCTCCTCACTCTGGTAAAGCCAACTGCTTTAGCCAACAGGGCAAGTGGATGGCACAGAAAGTAATGATCTTGGAGAGACCTCTCAAAAAAGGCAGCCCACTAAGGTAAGAGGGCCCTTAGCACTAAGATGATGTGGGATGGACTGCCAGAGTCTTGAGCCTGGGGGCAAGCCATGAGAGGACAGCTCCTCACATCAGGGAACCGTGCAGGATGGAGACGTTCTTGGAGAGGTCTGCAAAGACTGAAATTCAGTTGTAAATCATGAACAAGAATTACTTTTAACTGCCATGCATTTGGAAGTGGAAAAAAATAAAACCAATCATGGATCAAAAATAGTTTCAAAATGCATAAAATGTTTTGAGCTAAATGATAGCAAAATATTATATATCAAAGCTTATGGGTACAACCAAAGCAATATTTACAGGGAAATTTATAGTCTTAAATATTTATTTTAGAAAGGTCTTCTTAAGGACAGATAAATTGCCAAAGGAATAATGATGCTAAGGTTATAATCCAGAGAGTCAAAAAAAGCAAAAGAATCCTAAAGAAAAGTAAGTTCAACAAATATGTCAACATATTTGTCTGGTGACAAACTTTTGCCGAGATTGATCGAGGTAACAAGAGAGAAGTAAGAGCTGTTCTTTTAAAGCATGACAAAGAGGTCACAGTTTAGATGCAGCACATATTAAAAGATAATATAGAATGTCATAATAACTTTATTGCTGAAATCTGAAACCTTAGAGGAAGTGGAGATATATCTGGAAACTGATTCAAAACTGAATCAGGAGGAAATAGCTGAATTGTTTTATTATCATGAGATTAAATCATCATTTAAAATCCTTACACTTACGTGTAAGTGTATGTGTGAAGCTGAAGCTGATTCTTCTCTTATCTAATCATTAGAGTTGCCTTCCTTTTCTCCTCAGCACTTGAATAGAGACCAGAATTGCACGTAGATGCCTATTTATTTCAAAGCTTCCATTCTTCTGAGCCTGCAATACCATTTTCACAGCCCTGAGGGAGAAACCGCCAGTATTTTTTTACCCCAAATTCTTTGTTACCTTCTTCTTCACTAACAGAACTTCAATAGTGGTGTGAAAACATACCAGCAAATAATGGGATACCTTATTTGTATACAATACCATTTTGTAATGGAATGTAGTACATTGTTTGCTTTTCCTTCTGGCTAGTTAATAGCCTTTTAACCAAGATCTTGGTAAGTGAGAGACAAATAAAAGAGTGGATCACAGAGCTAACATCACACCTCTTCTCTTTCCTTGTGGCTTTGAACAATGAAAAGCCTGAGGCATCATTCCTGAAGTCATTGTAAAATAACCAACCTTAGTAGTGCGTTGCCTAAGTTTAGATCTATTTCCATGACATAGAACAAAATTGTACCCTGTGTAAGCCAATAGTATATACTTTAAAAAAATTGTTTTGATATTATAATCAAACCTTATCCTAATACATACATGGCAGAGAGCACGTAGTGGTTTTTCCCATTGGAACACAAAGCCAGAACACTGTTCCCTGGGTCACTGTCATTCACTTTTGAGTTTAGGGTCTTGTCACTATTTGCTTTTCTTAGGACAAACCTTAGCTGAAACAGCCACCTCTATGACTTGCCAAAAAGAATCTGTTTTTAGTGCAAAGCTTTGTAAATTTTGATTTGATTGTGAGATTTTTTTCCATCTATTTATTGTCTCTGTGATAGCATTAGATTAGAAGGACTCTTAAGTTCTTTCCATACTCTGCCAATTATTTCCCAAGAATGTCTCAATTTTCTGGTTGTAGGTAGCTTGTGTCAGGGGGTCCAGAGTGGGAGGCCCCAGGTGAGGCCATGTCGACAAGGTTGTATCACATGGAGCCAGGTGGAAACTTTATAGCAGCCCCAGGAGGTCTGGCAACTTCGTAAGAAATTTGGTGTCCACTTAAGTGTCTAGTTCCTGCATATTCACTTGAAATTTTAAAGCATTTTCTCAATTCAGTCAACTGGCATAACATTGCACAAATCTGGTTTTCTGCCTGGAACTTCCAGTACCAAACCATGCATTCTCCCCAAATGGAGATTCCAATCTCAGTGTGGTTTCTATGAGAGCCTTTTTACTTTCTGGTGATGGTCCAAGAACCACATCTGCTCACGCTGGGTCCAGATTTCCCCTCTGCTCCTCTCTTCAGAATCTGGGGCGACAACAAGAATGTACACATTGCTCAGATCGAAGGTGATGATTTAAATCTGAAATCCAGCTGGTACAACACCTTGGCTTCAAAACTCCAGTTTTACTCACATTACCACCATCAAATATAACATTTTAAAACATTGACCTGGGTGACTTAACCCCTCTATTGAAAGAAAAATGTCCTGGAAAACAAGAGAAATCCCAAAATAATGCACAAAGGGAACAATCAGTCCCCAGTGACAGTTGAAATCTACTTTGCTTCCTTTCCCATTTACCCCAAAGCTGCTCTGAAGCCCAGCACACGTCAGTCTGGAACTTTTCTGCACGTGTTACTTTTGTGCATCTCTTAGCTTCCTCAGACCCTCTCGTCTTCCTCCAACACTCCCAACAGAAGCCAAAATACCCGAACTAGTAAGAAAGTCTCCTTCATAGAACAGAGCGGGTAGAAAAGAAAACAAAATGGGACAGAGAATTCTTTTTCGAAAGTAGGGGGAAGAAGGCTGGGGAAGCTTTTAGGTTAATAAGTCATCCTGACACAGAACCAAGTGAATATTCATCTTTCTCACGTTAGGTTGAGAATGTATATATTCGATCAGTCTTGAAGGCTGTGGATTGGGAGGCCCTGGTAGATTCCTTGAGTAGCTAACCGTCTGTGACCATTGTTTACCTAAACTACAGACACTGTGCTTCTATATACTAGACGGAAAACCACATTTTCCTGCAGAGAAGCTGCAGTCAAGGCTGCAGCTAAACAGCTATGGGTATTTACTGCCCATATGCCTCCTTTAATGCCTGTTTGATGAATAGATTCTGACCACAGACTCAATCTAGGTGTTGACAGAACTGGTTAGAATAAAGTACTCTCCATCAGATATAAAATCAGTGGATAAAAAGGGAAAGGCCAGGAAAATTCATGGAGGAGGTGTCATTTTTTTTTTCTTATATACTTTTTTTTGGAAAGCAAATTAACTGCACTATTTCTGACTTCAGGAATAAACACCAGTGATTATAATCAGATGATCAAATACCAGAAACCATCAGACCCCTTCTCAGTCTCGCAGCTTCACATTCAATGAAAGATTGCAAAGTGCTGAAAGTTTCATTAGAGTCAGCGCACATCACGCCGGGGTCCAGCCTAGGGCATGAGAAGAGGGCTCTTTCAGAGCAACCAGATGTGATCGGAAGGCACCAGGGATAATTCATAGAATTTTTATTTTGTTTGCAAATAAACACTAGACATGGAGACCTAATAGTTTTCCACGTAATCAGAGATAAGCCAATAAACTGGAAAAAGGGCAGCAGTAAAACCAATCAAGAAGATCTGATGGACGGATCCTGTAAGATAGAAGATAAAGTTTACAGCAGAAAAAGGATATTTTTTATGAACAAATTTTAGTAGTACAGTTTAAAGGGTGTCCCTTTTTTCCCCATCAGTTAGATTCAGAAAAACATAAACTATATGAATATGAAATAAAAGACAAGATGATGAAACAACAGATGAAGAAGGAGCTAAGAGGCATTTATACATTTAAAAAGAGAAAAGTTGAGTAAGGTGAAAAATATTTACATTTGAACAAATAGACTCAGAGAGTTTACATATGCTCCTTGTTATGGACTGAATTGTGTCTGCTCAAAATTCTTCTGTTGAAGCCCTAACCTGCAGTGTGACTGTACTTCGAGACAGGGATTTTGAAGAAGTAATCCAGGCTAAGTAAGATCATAAGGGTGGGGCCCTGATCCAGTAGGACTGGTGTCCTTATAAGAAGAGGGAAAGATAGGAGTGTGTGTGCCCAGAGGAAAAGCCATGTGAGGACACACTGAGAAGGCAGCTATCTGCACGCCAGGAAGAAATTTAAAAATACGTGGAGGCTACATCAAAAATGTAACATTCACTGATAAAAGCAACTGCTCCTCATAAGCAAAAATACTTCATTGGAAGAGACAAATACTTTCATTTAGTGTCCTAATATCAGATAATTTCAAGATTGGAGAAAAAATCCTTTAAACCCAGGCTTCCCAAACTTTGTGCTGAGATGCACTGGGGCACGACCACCAGCTCACTGGGGTGCAATGGTATGTTTTACATTTTGGGGGGAAACACAGGGATACTGGGTACCTTTCAGATGTTATGTAATATACTAGCTTATGGTACTTCATGATTTCAATATTAGATATCTATGTGAAACTGAATTTTTTGATAGGTGCTTTGCTAAAAACACATTATCATGTGAAAATCAATGTGGAACAATCAATGAGGCTCAGGCGTGCCATCTGACTCCAAGGTTTGAGAAGCTGTGCTGTGTTCAACAGGCACACATGTTTTGTAATAATCATGTCATCATGATTACTAAATGATTTAAGGGTGGTTATTAAGTACTATTAAGTTATTTAAGGATGCCAGGGACCAAGAAAGTTTGGGAACCTCTAATCAATCAGAAAGGCAGTTGAGCAGGGGAAAAAGAGAAGGAAAAAAAAAAGTTAATTATTAAAATAATACAAATGACCTTGCCTCAGATTCTCCCACAAAAGTAAACTCCAGCTGGTGAAAGGAGTTTTTATTAATACACAGCCAGACTGATTTCATTCATTTTCAAAGCTTTTCATGAAGATATGCTCATCATATATATTTTATTAGTGCTTGAATGTCTGCTACTGGTTAAATGAAAGGAAAGGTAATAGCAGAAGATGGGCTTAAACTAAAGATGAGCCAAATCAAGATTACTAAGCAGTGGGGGCTCATCATGTGTTCTGAAGACCAGTGCTCAAAGCACAGTTACTTGCACATATGGCTTCTGATCACTTTAAAGGACAATATTTTTTTTAAAAGATAAAAAAAAAAGTTTAAATCCATTAAATAATAAAAATCTATATCTAAAACCCTACTTTTTCAGATGATAAACACTAATAAAATTAATGTAATGATTTTCTTTAATTAAATGTTTATTAAAATCTCTTTGTCATGATTTGTTGAGAGAATTCCAGGTGCCAATTACTTCTAAGTTTTTGACCGAATTTCCCAACATTTAAAGATTTCCTGTGATATTTTATTTACACTCTATCTTACCTAGAAAAGTAATTTTTAGAACTTACATAAAAGCAATTTTCGGTACTGTTAATATATGAATGATTATAAATTGAAGAGAAAATAATCAAATAAATGTGATTTTATTTGAGTTTTGAAATTCCAAAGCCAAATATGTAGCAGAAATATATGAACATCTAACTTTTATTATTTTAGTGTTGATTTAGTATAGAAATGTATGGAATAAAGATATTAACAAAAATGCAAGCAAAAATTAATATTCTTCCTAGCCACTTTAAAGTGCTGGGTTTATTTTGATATATTTATAACGTGTTTTAATGATTTTATAAATAGAAACTAACTGGTTAGGCATATACACTCAACTTTTATTATTATAGAATTCACTTACTGATTTTTTTTTGAGGTTTCTGGGTAATTCTTATCTATGTTTCAAGCAGAAAATACTATGCACTAAAAGAAATTAATCCCAAATGTACATATTTGTTTTAAAGTCAATAACACAAAGGTCAAAAACTATCACAAACACGAAGAAAACTAGAAAAGTAAAATACTAAAGAAATAATAAAGGACATTACTCAAGTATGTTTTTGGAAGGAGGCAGAAGCGAAATAATTCTTGCAGGTATGAATTCTCTTTTTTCAAGTTTGGGAACAATGCAGTTTTGCTCACAGTAGAGGAAGGTCAGTTTCCCCTCCAAGTCTTTTCCCATCACTCTTTGATTTCACAAGAGGGATTTACTTTGATGGACCAATCAGGAAAAAAGATACCTGGACTTAGGAACAGCCCTCTGGATTCTCCAGTCCTGTTTTTGTTACTGTACCACGTGATGTTGCTGTAGGAAACAGGTGGCTGTGTGAGGCCCAGTGCTGTGTCCAGCAGACTGCTTTGTTTTATTTTCTGAGGCTTAGAAAATGGTTTAAAAAAAAAATCTGTTAGAAAGAGAATGCCTTGCGCAGTGTCACAATCCGCTGTGGACGAGCGCGCACAGAAACTGTGAGCAGAAGGAGGACAACGCCGTGGGTAGGAACCTCTTGCTTATGTGCCATCCCCGTTACCAAGCTCCCTGTTGTAATGAGTGACCTCAGACTATCAATCTTCCTTTGCCCTCAGGTCACTTACTCAAGGTGCGAAGTCCAGGAAAAAGCACCAATCTGGTTAACTTTGCTTACAAGCTGGAGTTGACTGGGACAGGAAGAGAGACTTTTTGGAAGGGACGCATCCCCTAACGATGCTAACCACCGCAGTGGTGGATGGAGATGGTGCAAACTGAAGTCTGTGAACAGGACTACGAGAGACCACAATGGTGGGCTCTGTTCAGCACATTTTTGGGCCACATCAATGCCTACATGTTGGCTCCCCGTTTGCCACTTCCCCCTTGTGAATAGCTATTTTCTCATGGAATTTTCTTTCACTAAAACTGTTTTGATCCTTCCTCTAAGGAAAACCCAACTCAAAATTAATTAAAAACTAAAATATATAAAGATTTACTCAAACAATTTAAAAGTCTTCTTGGAAGTCACTTTATTTCTGAGTGATTAACATCATGTAGACCATGATGTTAAACTTTAATGTGCCTGAGACGTACTGAATTTATTGGTTAAAATGTAGATTCTAGTAGATCTGGATGATTCAGTAGATGCTGCCATTCCATGGACCTTGAGTAGCAAGGATGTAGACAAATGAATTCAGAAAGACCAACATCGAGGAAACTGAAAATGAGCAGAGGAAATGAAGAGCCTTGTGAACTAATATGAGACCTTTGAACTCCATCTTGAAAGCGATAGGAATCTGGTCTATCATGGTCAGAGTTTTGTTTTAGAAAAATCATTCCACAAGCTGCTTGGAGTACACAGGGGAAGGGAATTAGACTAGAGTCAGAGAAGCTAAGCAGGAGACAAGAAACGATCGAGTCATCTGGGCAGAGTCACATTAAAGGCTAATTGGCCACAGAAAGTCAATCTATAAAGGACACTAAATTTGACAGAAATGCACTGAATTACGGTGCCAGGTAAGGCAGGCTTCCACCTGTGACTGACGTAATTGGTGAAATGTGAAGTGATTCTGCTAAAAGGAAAGTAGACTGTACCTTTGAGGGTAAATAGCCCAGCATGTTTTTCTTCTTTTAACCTACATCACAATTGCTGCATATTGTGGAGCACGGAGGTACACGTGAGGGCTGACTGCAGGCCTTATGTTTGATTGTGAGACTGGCTAACTAGAAGCCTCCTGAAGTCTGAAATTTTTTCTTAGCACCAGTTTCCTTCTTAACTGAAATAATGAATCAGGTAGTATGGTAACAGGGAAATGAGCCATCTAGTTTAACATCTAACTCTAAGCCTTTAAAATACCTCTTGGGAGGTATTTTATGGTCTGGTTCACAGAACTAATACATCCAAAAAACCCATTTTTAGTATATCCGATAAGGTATCTCAGTCCTTAGTAAATATGAGTGATTATTGTTATCCCGTGAAGAATGAAGGGAAGTAAAATGTAATTCCAAGTAAATAAAAATGCAATGGTACACTCAGTAAATATAATAAATCCTTTTGGAACACAGAGAAAGATCATTAGACAATTTTAATTAGTGTAAGTTAGGCTCTCCATGTCAAAACAAATTAGTGATTGAACTCATGTTTAGAGAGAATTTGCCTGAATGGCCTTGCAGTAGCATCCACAGGGATGTTCATAGGTGGGATATTGAAGACATTTGTAGGAAGAAATTAAACAATAAAATAAGTCAGATAGTGAAGCCAGGCAGCTTATCTCCCCTTTAGCTCCCTCAGAACACCACCTGATACCTAAGTAGGAGTGCCAAGGGAATACTTCCGCTTGAGCAAAGGTAACTTTAGAAATAACTCTGGATGCTTTTCTCTTCTTGGTGATGTGATTCTTCTCCTTGTGTACCTTCCACTAGTTTTTGCTCTAGTGAAGAATATGTGTGTGTGTGTGTGTGTGTGTGTGTGTGTATGTGCATGCACATGTGTGCATGCGTGCACCTGTGGGTCTATGTGTGTGTCTTTATGAATGATCCTGGGGTGGGAAGAGATTATGATCTCAAGGGAAGTTACTATCATCCAGGAAGATAAGGTAGGAATCTTTCATAGGGAGACTGGAAGAGTGGAGGGAATGCATACGACAGGAATTAAGCGGCTGTACTAGTTTCACATTTGGGAATGTGGAGAGTGATCACTGTACAGTGCGCAATAAATAGGGCAGCCCCAGGAGGTGCGGAGGGGTGAGAGTGCGTCCCGGCAAAGAAAAGAGTAAAGAGTGTTCCTCCGCGCTTATTCTTTCCAAGCTTACGTGGACTGGACGAGGTTTAGAAATTCCCAGTGGAATCAGGAAAGAAGCTTACTATAGGGCCTCTGTAGAAAAAAAATAAAAAGAGTGACCCCAGAGCAGAGACAAAGGTTAGAGAAGCCAAACAGATGATATGGTAAAACACGGTGGTCTGAGTCAAGAAGGGGACACCAGGGTCTGAATTTACCGAAAGAGCGGACCCTAGATCCATCCATCAGCGTTGACTCAGGAGTGCATGCCAGCAAGGTGCCAGAGGCCAGGAAGGGAAAGGATACTGTGTTCCAAGGGCAAGCAGGGACCCAGAGCACAGGACCACACCCTACACATGAATCCCAGGGCCATGTTCCTTTCTGCCATGGTTATTTATAAGCATTTCTGTATATCCAGGTACCATCTTGAACTGGAGCCTAATTTAAAGCTTAAGCAGTTTAAGAAAATAGTTGCATCTTAAAAGTAATGATGTCTTACAGTATTTTAACTAAAGATTTGGTAATAATTGCTTTGAATTTTACTTGATTATGACCTAAACATATTTGATATTTCAGGATTCAATTCAAGAAGAAGCACAGTTTTCTAGACTTTGGATTTTTTAAAAATGTTCAGTCTAAATTCAAACAGCTCATTAGAGAAAGCTAAGAAGTAAATGATCTTCCTAGCCCGATGGTGGGTATACTACTGTTATTATGTCTACCTTACATGGTAAAGATAAATTATTGTACTTGTGAAACAGAATATAATGTCTAAGGATATTAAACTTCTTCGTGTTTCTCAAATTTGTTAACAACTGGATTCTAGACAATGTTGCTGCCCTGAATTATTTTCTCTCTGAAGCATGTTGGCTTGGATAATTTTTATATTATAGAAGGTTTTTAAATGCTTTAAAGTATCTTCTAGGAGAAACTGGTTTGCTGGACGTTTGTGTCCTTCTCTCCGTGTAGGACTTTACTTTTTACCGGGGGATGGGTAGTCCTAATGGTAACATCAGAAGTGTGGAGAAGTGACTCTCTTTTGGGAGTTTTATAAGGCTTCTCCTTAGCGCACTGGAAAAACTCATTTGCTAAATGGAGCCTCACTGTACTAGGAGATGTTGACTTTGCTTTTTTTATGTTAAGTTCAGCCTGTTTGGTTCCAGTATTAACCTGATTTTGGTCTTTTCTCCTGATCTCTCTCCTCTTAGCATAAAAATATTCGTTCACGATTCTGCAAATAGACAAGTCAAATTACTTTCAGGTTATTTTTATTTTAATATTTTATTTTCAAGGCTGATCTTCTGAGAGTCTTTTCTCTTATCTATGAGAAAGGAGTTACTCCATGGAAAAATAATTTTTAATAAATGAGTGAAGTAGTTTTGGACACTTTCATCTCTTTATTATTGATGGTTAATATTTTTCTTAAAAAATCTGGAATGTAAAAGAACACTCAAATAAATTGGAAGTTTTCTCTATATTTGCTCAACTAGTGTATTTTTAGAATACGCCATGTACTGTTTTTGTTCAAAATCTTGTCTCCCAAGAAATAATAAGGACATCTGATAGAAATATAATGATGCAGAATTTAAAAGGCTGTTGTTGAGATTTTATTTTCTTTCAACAATTAATACATATGCTTTTACATTGAGATGGATTTGTCAGTTACATTAGAAAATTCCTTGCAAATAATGAGAAGGATCAGTGCATGTAGCACGTTTAAAATGGTGTAAATTATGCCAACTGCGTTTCTAGGCACCAACACCAGAAGGCACTGCAGCACTGCAGTTAGTGATCTGCCTGCCAGCAAAGGTGGTGTTTATTCACAGCATGCTCTGCACATGCTGCTAAGCTGAGGAACTGACAGTGAGGGGTCCATTGTAACTACGTGTGATTTTAGGTAGTGTTTAAATACAGGGTATTTTCTGTTTTCTTTCTGTACGTGAGTGCTCAGGAATGCATTTCATTCCCTTTTGTCTCTTTCTTTCTTGATGGCAAAAATTAGTGTTTGGGTGCTTGTTGATGGAAAGAAAGACATAACTGGCTGTATCTGAATTTACTAGCGGTCTTGAAAATTAACTGAGTGGCAGGAAAGAAAAGATCTCAGAAGAAGCTCAAGAATAATTTATAAAAGATTAGAAGTGTATTTATTGTTGGGCAAAAAACACTTAGCAGAGTATTTCTGTTTAAAATTGTGTCAAAAATCTCCATATGGTCATAAGCACTATTGAAATTTTTTTTGCTGCTGACATTAAATGATGCCGGATCTTTGGAGATTTTTCAGAAGAGATCAGTAACTACCGAGCATTGACATTGGTGGGCTAGCCTCATGTCATGGGTGGAGCTGCACTCTCTGTTCTCTGAGGTGCTCTGGAATTCTGTGATCATATGATTTTATGACAATGAATATTACTTGATAGCAGTAACGGAGATGTCACCAGGAATATTGATTTGTTTAACTATAGTAAGATGTGAGCACCTCTAGTTAAATTTGTTTCTTAATGACCGTATTGGACATTCTCAGAAACAGCTTGTTAAACAACAAAATAAATTACAAAACTTCAGAAGTGTATTGCTATTACAGTTCCTGTTTGTCAGATTAAATAAGAGAAAATGCAGAAACAAATTGTGACATCAAAATTAAATTGATAGATTTAATGAAGTGATTTATTCTTTAAGAAATACGATAACTGAGAACCTCAAAAGAAAGCTAGATAAGACAGATGACATTTTGGATTTCCTTTGAAGAAGATTCTAATGCCTATTACTTCTAAATTTATTGCATATGAATTTGTTCACATTTAGCACCAACGATCTGAAAAATAACACAATATTTTGGAGTTTCTCTCTGTATTCCTAGAAACAAAACAGAAAAAAATAAAGCAAACTATTTAATTGAGAGTAGGAAATATTGTTGTTGTTAGGCGATACATGTTCTGCAAATTTTCTTGAGAAGGTAATTTGATGACAGCAATTACTTTTGTTAGGAGTAAAACAATCCAATTGCTATCTGATAGTGAAGAGATATTCACATTCATTTCTCAGCTCTTCTTTCTAAAAATGAAAACTGAAAACTTTGTATAACCACTTAACAATTTGTCATTTTCAGGAGATAAAATTCAATACAACCTTGCTTTAGTATACTGCTGATAAAGAGAAAAAAGCATTCTCAATATTTTTTTTTAGTCCTTTTTTGCAGGGGAGGTCAATTTCTAATGACAAGTCTTTGAAAAGACCAACCAAGGTTTCTGAAATGGCCTTCCTCATTAACTTGTAGTTTTTATGAGAATATTTTATGAGTATATAAATTATAGAGAATATGTTCTATTTTCACAAGTCAGGAGAGAATTTGGGGACCAACTAAAAGTTACCAAAATTAACATGTATTATATTTTATTTTTCCTTATTGTTGTTTCATATAATAGTTTCATGATTTAAAGTATCTTGATATTTTATGACTTTATCAGAACATAGATTAACATGGACTTTTTCTGTACTTATCCTTAAACTTTAGTACTGAGACAAGGAAGACATTGACAAGCATCTGAGGTCATTAAAATACCTAGAAGGTAGTGAGTTGTCAGAAAATCAGACAATAAAAGTTGTACATGTCGAATTGTAAAGAGGGAAAATGAAACGGTAACTTTTAAATAAAAGGCTAAAACAATCTAAACCCAAAGGGTTTGAGTATTTGTATTTTAGGACTCCTCCTAATCTGAATAAGTGGCTCAAGAATAGCATGTGAACTGTAAGGATGGATGTCAAAAGAAAAAGATTCTTCAGAAAAGATAACTAATATAATATGCAATGAAAATTTGAAAAGCAATTTAAGATTTGTGACAAAGTTGTAATGAATTATGACTCCTAAATGGGTTGGAATTCTTTAATCTGGGATCCATTTTTGCTAACTCTGCTAACAAACTTGAAGCAAACAGACATGTTGATAAAAAGCTAATAAAACAATGAAGCTAAACATACCACCATATCAAAGAATCTAAGGGAAGATATAATTGCATTCTTTTAAACCCAAATTTAGTTAATTATTGTTTGTTAAAATGCCCTTTAGTGAAAGCTTGACCCTAAAATTAAAAAAAAAAAATTAGAAACCACAAGTAAAAAACCACACATTGAAATACTTCATGATTTTCAACACCGCCAGTGTTTTACATTATTATTATTATTAATTTTTTTGACAAGCCTCAAAAACACAATCCATAGAGCAGGGTCAGAATAAAGTTTACTGTTGAGATAGAATGCTTATATTTTCAGTTCTAGCTTCCTGTTCCTGTGAGGAAATTTCATCAAAACCTATGGGAGCGTGGGGTCGTGATAGATATGACTCAAGATCATTGCAAACCATCATGCTTCCTTTCAGATATTTTCACAAGTAACTTAAAATCATAAAATTATTATGTGTGTTATTACTAAAAAGTGGCAAGTCAGATTTCTATACTTTACCCATGTTCAGTAATAAACTGATATTAAATATTTTGCAATCTTTCCTCATCTGTGCTAAAATGTACTTTAATGAGCCCCTTTATCAAGTCTAAGTAATACGCGCATTTTAACACATTGCATTCTCATTGAAATTCATTTATTGTAACACTTTCTCCATTTGCACCCCTTTGGTTGCCTGGCAGAGCTTAATACTGTTCATTCCCAGGGGTGGAGTTAATCAATACTATTGTAGTAATAAACTTTGGGTTCTAATCATTTAACAGAGAGAGAATAGTACATCTTAGAATCTGAAGTAAATAAAGACAGTTTAAAAAGGCTAAGATGTATTACCTCTCATAATGGGGTTTATTCTGTAGGAAGAGAAATTGGAATGTTACTGCACTGGCCCTCATTGACTTAACATTCTAATCTCAAATAATCTTTCTTTTAAGAAAAAGAAATGCAATTATCTCATACGGGATTATCTGAGATATGGTAATATGTTTAGCTTTATTGTTTTGTTAGCTTTTCATCAATATGTATATTTGCTCCACATTTGTTAGCAGAGTTAGGAAGAATGGATGTCAGATTGAACAATTCCTCATCGTGAAAGCCCCGATTGACTTCCCATCTCACTCAGAGTAAAATCCAAAGTTCTCACAGTCACCTTCAAGACATGGCAGGGTCTCTGAGCATGCTCCGACATCTAATCTCTTCCTTGCTCACTCTGCTCCACCCACACTGGTCCCTGGCCATGTTCCTGGGCCCAACATACTCCAGTCTCAAACCCTTTGCCCTGAACCCTCCCCCTGCCTGAGATACGTTTCCCCCACATATCCGTGTAGCCAGCACCCTCATGATTGGTTGGTGTTCGCTCTAAAGACTTCCTCAGTGAAGCCTTTCCGGACCATCCTATAGAAACGCTTCCCCACTCTCCATCACCCTTACTTGCCTTATTTTTATTTGTAGAGCTTATCCTCACCAGACTTAACACTGTATTTTACATGTCTATGTTTTCTCATTTATCTCTCCCAGTAAGTGTAAGCGCCATATGTTTTTCCAT
Source organism: Camelus dromedarius (assembly GCF_036321535.1). NCBI lineage: Eukaryota > Metazoa > Chordata > Mammalia > Artiodactyla > Camelidae > Camelus > Camelus dromedarius. The sequence continues at coordinate 12,113,159 of NC_087441.1, read as the reverse complement.
ATACTGTTTAGGGCTATGTTCCCGGTACCTAGAATAGTGCCAGGCACACAGTAGGCATGGAAAACAAGGATAACAGGCCCTACGTTATTCAAAATTGCTGTGGCTGTTCTAGTTTCTTTGCCTTTCCATATATTTTAGAATTTTGCCTATTTACAAAAAGAAATTGCTGGTGTTTTGACAAGAATTGTGTTAAACTTGTTTATCAATTTGGGAGAATTGATATCATTACTGTGTTGAGTATTCTAATCCATGAACATTGTATTTGTTTTCATTTCACTTAGATCTTTGTTTTTTTTTTTTTTCTATCAACAATGTGTAGCTTTGAGTATACAGCCTGGTCCACATTTTGTTAGATTTACACCTGAGATTTTCATTTTTTGACCAAATATAAAGGGTGTGGTATTTCTAATTTTGGTGTCTAATTGCTTACATAAAGAATTGTAATAGCTTTTTTAATGTTTATCTTGTATCCTGAGAACTGGTTGAGCTCATTTAGTTACAGGAGTTTTCTTAAGATTCCTTAGAATTTTCTATGTAGTCAGTGATGGCATTTCCAATACTAACAGTTCTATTTTTTCCCTTCTGATCGATTTGCCATTTATCTCCTTTTCTTGCCTTATTGCACTGACTAGAATGTCCAACACTCTGTTGAATAATGGTGATGAGAATGGACTTTCTTGCCTTGCTCCTGATGTTAGGGGGAAAAAGATCAAACTTTCACCTTAAGTAAAATGTTAGTCATAAATTTTTTATTGACATTCTTTATCAGTTTGAAGATGTTCTCTATTTTTTTTACGCAAGTTTTTTTTCTTTTTTTAATCACAGATGGGTGTTGAAGGGTGTTGAATTTTGTCAAATGATTTTTTTCATCAATTGGTATGAGCATGTGATTTTCTTCTTTAGACATTAATATAGTGGATTACATTGCTTGATTTTCAAATATTGAGTCATCATTGTATTCATGGAATACATTTTACTTAATCATGCATATACTTATTTTAATATATTTATGAATTCTATTTACCAATATTTTGTTAAAGAGTTTTGTGTCTATATTTCTGAGGGATATTGGTTTATCATTTTCATTATTTTTTTGGTACTTTTTTTTGCCAGGTATTGTAGCTTCATAAAATGAGTTGGAAAGTTTTCTCCTTTTTTTATTTTTTTGGAATTGATTGTGTGGGATGGATCTTAATGCTTCTTAATACCTTGGTAGAATTCTCCAGTAGAATTATCTGAGTCTGGAGATGTCCCTGTTGGAAGTTTTTAAACTATGAAAATAATTTCCTTAACAGTTATATAGTGCCCCATCTCTCTTGGTAGTTTTTTTGCTCTCAAGTCTATTGGAGCTGGTATTAATGTAGCCATCTCTGATAACCTTTAATTACTATTTGCATGATACATCTTTCTCCATTCTTTTGCACTCAGTGTGGCTTGTTCTATTTGAAGCAAGTTTCCTGTAAACAGTGCAGACTAAGAATGTAATTTACAATCCCAGCATGCAAAGGATGTTGTGGCCGTCAAGCCATCAGCCACTACAGCTGTCTTCAATAGTTCACTCTGAAGGTGGTTCAGGATGGGAAAGAACAAGATACTGGCCCTAGATAGTGAAGGGCATATCAAAGTGTGAAATGAAGTTCATATTTTATGGCAAGACAAGAAAAATCGAAAGATAAAAAGTTTCTTCTCTGCCCTTTGGCCTCCTCTCTGCCCCCACTGTGTATTGTGTGTCTGCATTATGCATTGACCAAATCTTCCAGAGGCAGAAATTCCTTGCTCAACCATAAAGAGCAACTTTTTCTAAGACAACTCTTTAAAGGTAACATTCCTTCTTGATCTTGTAAAGGGTCACATGACACTTAGATCTGGATTATATAAACTGTCAATAAGGCATTATTTGATGTACAACCTTCTGTCTCAGAAAAAACTTCCATAGCTGTGTCTTGACTTCTAATGGGAGGAACAGTTCTCAGAGTTTTCTGAGATGATCTTCCCAGGTTATAATCCTCAAATTTGGCTCAAATAAAATTTTCCATTTCTCTCTTAGATTGATTGATTAATTTTTCATTGACAAAAAGAATGATTTCAATGAGCCGAGACTCCTGCATCTTCCCACACATAGAAAAGTGCTAAATTCATTAACTTGGAATGCCTGGTTTTCTTCAATTAACAGTAATCTTTTGATGTTCTGACTACCTGGTTTTTGTTGCAAAAACCCCAGTATATCCTGGCTCCTCCCTTACCCCTTAGGGACATTCCCTAGAGTTACCTTAGACGCTGCATCCTGGGCTTGGGTCTTCAGAAAGTCCACCAAATAAAACGCAATTCTCAACTTTTAAGTTGTGCATTTTTTTTTCAATCTACAACAGCATATAGTTTGGTCATTTTTTTTTTCAATTCATTCACCAAATCTGTGTCTTGTAATTGGTGTGCTTAGACCATTTTTTAAAGATTCAAGTACAGTCAATTATAATGTGTCATTTTCTGGTGTACAGCACAATGTCCCAGTCATGCATGTATACACATATATTTGTTTTCATACTTTTTTCATTAGAGCTTATTACAAGATATTGAACATAGTTCCCTGTGCTATACAGAAGAAATTTTTAAAATCTACTTTTTTTAGGGGTTTTTTTGGAGGGGCAGGATAATCAGGTTTATTTATTTACTTACTTTTAGAGGATGTACTGGGGATTGAACCCAAGACCCTGTGCATGCTAAGCATGACACTCTACCACTTGAGCTATACCCTCCCCCTAAAATCTATTTTTATATATAGTGGCTAACATTTATAAATCTCAAACTCCCAAATTTATTCCTTCCCACCCCCTTGTCATTTCGTTTTAATATAAGCATCAATATGTTAGGACTTTATTCTGCTATTTTATTTTTTGTTTTCTAGTCTCTGTTTTTCATTTCTCTGCTTTTTTCTTGACTTCCTGTGGGTTATATGAACTTTTTTGAGATTTCCACTTTGGTTTATCTATAGTGTTTTAGATATCTTTAGTATCTCGTTGTCTAGCTTTTTAAGCTGCTCTTCTAAGTTATATCTGTAGCTACATATCTTGTCACAGTGTATAGGTGTGGTCATTTTACTAGTTCAAGTCATGAATAGTAAACTCGCTTTCCCTTATGTCACTTTATCATTCCCCCATTATAATATAATTGTTTTAAATATTTTTCTACAAACATTTAAAGTTTCTCACATAGCGTTATAATTTTTGCTTCCACAACAAACATAATTTAGAAAACTCAAGAGAAGAACAAAAGTCTATTTTATTCACTCACTTTTTTGCATTCCCTCTTCTTCCTTCCTGCTATCCCCAAGTTCCTTTTTGTTTGGATAGCTTTCTTTAACCACTCTTGTAGTTTAAATCAGCTGGTGATGAATTATCATCATTTTCTTTATTTGAGAATTTCTTAATTTCCCTCTCATTCCCAAGGACATTTTCCACTGGATATAGGATTTGGGGTTGCTAAAATCTTTGCTTTCATTACCTGAAAAATATTTGTCACTTTATTTTATTTTCCATGGTTTTTGATGTGAAACCACTGTCAACTTAGTTCTTTCCCTCCTAAAGGTAAAGAGAAATTTTTCTCTGTCTGCTTTCAAGATTTTTTTGTTTTTGATTACAGTGTGACATGGCATGGTTGTCTTTGGGTTTATCCTGTTTGATCAGCTTCTGGACTCTGTAGGTTTTTGTCTCTTGCTAAATTTGGGAAGGTTAAGTCATAATTGGAGTACTTTTCCAGACATAGCTTCTTTCTCTTCTTCTAGAAATCCAGTGACATAAATGTTAGATCTTCTGTTACAGTTCCATCTATCCCTGAGGCTCTGTTCATTTTTTTGAGTCTATTTCCCCGCATTTTCAGGTTGTATAATTCCTGTTCTTTGTCACCCAGTTGACTGACTCCTTCCTGTCACCTACATTCTGAGTTGAGTTCATTCAGTGAACTTTTAATTTTGGTTATTGTATTTTTAGGTTTTAAAATTTCCATATAATTCTTGTCAAAAAAAAAAAAAATCCAGAAACAGTAACAACTGAAACGAGATCAGTAAAATAGTACTTAGTAAGAGGTTATTGTGCATGGAAGAACAGTTCACAGACTGGGAGCTTTCAAACCCCAAACTGATGTGAAGCTCAGAGGCGTGATGTTGCAGAATGGCTTATAAAGTGAAAATGAAGAAGCTGTTTGGCCTTGACAGTGATCGGTTATTATGAGGGGGTTTTCAGACAGCAAGGGATTGGTTAAATGTGGTTATCTCACATCGTTTTTAGGAAGATGATTTAAGTTTCTTTTATGATTATCAGAGGTATTGACAAGAAAATAACCTGTTAAGTTTTGCTTATGTTCATGAAATAAACTAGATTTAGTTTTGTGTATGTGACTTAAATGATTTTTGTCTGTTTGGGGCATTTTCAAGTCAGGTCTCCATGTGATTTTATTTTCACATTTCTTACAGTTCTATTTCTATGCTGAGACATTCTTTCTTTACATTTGTTTCAAGAGTTTTTGTAATTGAATTATTGACACTTTTTTTTTTTTATCATGGTGGCTTTAAAATTCTTGTAAGGCAATTCTAACATCTCTCCCATCTCAGTGTTCGCTTCTGTTGGTTGTCTTTTTTTTTTTATTCAGTCTGAGACCTTCCTGATTCTTGCTTTGATGGAAATTTTTATCTGAAACCTGGACATTTTTTGTACTATGTTATAAGACTATGGATCTTATTTAATCATCCCGTTTTAACTGTCTTTTTCTGGCACTGCTCTAGCAGGAGACAAGTACTCCACCTGCTGACACACAGGTGGGGTGTGCTAGTCCCTGTCCCTGCTGGATGGAGCGGGCGTTCCCACTCCCCACGTCCTCTGCACTGACTGTGGTCAGGTAGCCTAGTTACCGCTGGCAGTGGTTATAGTTCTGACTCTCCAGGCCTTCTCTTACAGCACCCCAGCAGACAGGAGCCTCATCACTCCAGATGGAGGTGGGAGTCCAGGCTTGCCATGTGTTCTGCACTGACCCTGTGGGGAGAGTCTCATAACCCCCCAGGAGGGTAGATGGACCTGGCTCCCTGCCTGGCCTCCTCTGAAACCACTGTGGCAGGGGAATTTTAAAGGCTCTTCTTTATGGCTTCATAAAGATGGAAATTTAGGCTTCTTACTCGGTCTTTGCTATGAGTGTGGAAAAGCACGGACTTTTCTGGGTTGCCTGGCTGAAGTAGTGTGGTTACTGCCTACAAGTTTCCTGTCTTTGTAGGCTGCCTCTTTCTTGATCTCTCGTCTAGAGAAAGTAGGCATTTGTGCGTGGGGGTGTATGTTTTTTCTTTGTATCTCAGCCTTTCCAAGTTGTTGGCTCCTCCAACTCCAACTCTGAGATAGAAAAGGCTAATAAAAGAAAACCCACAGACTCACAACAGGGCCACTTACTGGGCCTTGGTATCTCTGGCCTGTCTTCTCTCCGCCTGTCAGAGTCTTCTTGTTTTAAATGTAAAGCCCAGGGTTCTTAGTTGGACTTAGTAGGAGGAATAGAAGGAAGTACGTCTACTCTGTGTTCCCAGAAATGCAGGTCTGTCTCCGGGACACGTTTGCTTTTCTGTTAGGGGGAGTTTGGGGTCTGCCGTCTTTAACCGGCTGTTGCCTTTCCCTGACAGAAATTGCTTACAGGTAAAATATTTTTGCACTTCATCAAAGTAACCAAACCAACAAAAATAATGATATGAACTAATCCTTCCTGACATTACCTCTCTTTTTATTTGTCTTCAACACATTTTTCAAAGTGTACAGCACTTTCAAAACCTCATTTGCATCCAGGAAAAGGTTTGCTCCTGTGTGCTTAGAAGCTGTGACATCTCTTAAATCACTGACTTTGCTGCAACTATGTTGGCCTCAACTCTCCAGTCAGAATACAGGGCGATACTATAACATTTGGACTCCTAACTGAGAGCTATTTTGCCCCCAAGAGGGGCATTTGGAAATACTTTGGGAAATTTTTGATATCCACAACTGAAGAAAGGATGCTCTACCGGCATCTAGTGACTCGAGGTTGGGATGCTGCTAAAAATCCCAAAGTGCACAGGACATCACCTCCCCAAAAAAGAATTATCCAGTCTGAAATGTCACAGCGATGAGGACAAGAAACCCTGCTGTAACCGGCTCCCTCGCTAGATACACTAACACCTATTATTCAGCAAATAACAGGTGAGAATTGCCCTCTGACAGAGCGACTTTGGGAGACAGAGTACCTTTCAATTCAGAACGAAGGATCAGTAGATGCACTGCAATCTGAGAAAGTCAGAATTGAAAATATGATTATATGAGACAGAGCAGTTGTCTGATTGCGTGGATTGCATGAATAAATAATGTGCACAGTGAGTGAGGCTGTGTAGCCAAGGGGATTCTCACACTGCTGGTGGGAATGTAAATTGGGACAAACTCTGGGAAATTGCCTAGCCGTACCTAATAAAGCCCGTGATGTACATACACTGTGACCTAGAATTCGAGGCCTAGGGATAAAGCCAGAAGCTCTTCCACGTTAGTACTAGGAGACCCATAAATAGTGCACACAGCAGTACTTTCCATAACAGAAAAAACAGCTGGAAACAACAGAATTTCCCTCAGTAATAGAATGTACACTAAGTTATGGTCTATTCATACATATAAATGTGATAGATCAATGAAAATAAGTGAATTATAGCTACATGTATTGCCACTGAAAATTTCACAAGTCTCACAGCTAGAGAAAGAAGCTTGTTAGCAAAGACTGTAAACAATATGATTCTATCCATAAGGAATTTTAACACTAAAATGTATCGGATAGTAGTAAGCGTGGGTTTGTAAAACTAAAAAAAAATCATCCCATAATCATCACAGATGTCAAGATGGTGATTTCCTGACCTCCTGGGAGACAGGGAGGAGGATGCAGGAGAGAGGGAGGCAGAGGTCTGTAGGGCATGAGCAATGTCTACTTCTTAATCTGTGTGTGTCCACGAGACTACACAATTATGTTTTATGATTTATAATCACAAAATCATGCACATACACTTGGCATACTCTATGTATGAAATATATCTAGCACTATTAAATAAAAAAATAATGTAAACAAAATGTGTTGTTAAGGAATAATTGTTCTTTAGGACATATATTTAAAAAAAATTAAGAAAAATAATTTATCAGCATATATTAGTAACATCCAAGACAGAAAGAAGCCTAATCAGTTGGACAAGAGATTATAAAAATAATCATAGACATGTTATTTCATCTTGGGTGAAATAAGCCCTTCCTGCCCTTGGCCCTTCTACCACCTACTCCAGCTGACCACCTAAGTCTCTTCATTCTGAATTACATTTAAAAGTAAAATTCTGATTATAAATTTAACTGCTACTGCAAGTTGATGATAAACATGAATATTCTGGTTATCAGAAAGCCAACTGAACTAAATGCATTTGCATTCTGGCTTATGGACCAGTCGTGTCCATCTCCAACACATGGCCAGCTCTCTGTGGCTTCCCAGACCCGCAAAGCTCAAGACCCTTCCTGAACTCAGTGAGCCCACTCTTACCATCCTCTGCACCATATCTTTTAAACTTCTGTGTGATCTCTACTATTACAGTGGCCTGCACAATATTACTACTTAACATTTGCAGAGAAGTTTTTAATGTTTTCCAGGTGTTTTCACATGTATTTTCATATTGGAACTTCATAATCATGTGGAGAGATGAGCAGAATAGTTATTATTATCTCCCTTCTTTTGCTGAAGAATAACATGTCAAGGGACAAATACAATCGATTGTTTTGTAAACTAGCTGTGCACATGGCAATATAGATAGATTTTTAAAATATGGAGTAAAAAAAAAGAAGAAAAATAAGAGAATGAGATGTGTGGGTACAGTACAATTTATGTAAGATAATAAATGTGTCCAAAATCACATCGCATGCTTTAGGAGATGCATCAGTAGATTTACATAAATAAAACATACTAAAACAGTTGCCTATGATGGCGGGAGAAGAATAGGAATTAGAAAAAGGAGAAAAATGAGAATAAATAGAGCAAGCAACAGAAGGTTCTCGTATAGACAGAATTAAGATGATTTGGAGTGAACTGAGTTTTTTTTTTTTTTTTTGAAACTCATTAGTTGCATTGATAAAATGGCAAGTATTAGAAACCAGGTCTCCAGAATAAAATAAAAGCTAAAAATATTATTTTCCTTTAGCACATACTTCTTACTATGTATAAAGCAATGCATTAATGATAGTAGAGGGACTAAAATTCCAAAACATGATTTTTACTCTTGAGGAACTTATATAATTACAAGAAATGTTCAGAAAATATAATAACAGATTGAAATCACAGTTTATGTGAACTATAGAACTGAAGTCTCAATGCTATGCCTGCATAATTGCCAAATAGCTGATTTACACTAACAAAAATTGCTATATGTCATTCATACAAATAATATGCATTGAATATCAACTCTGTGCCAGATTCAAAATACGTCAGCTAAAAAACAGGCAAAAATTCTTAACCTCATTAGGCTGATATTCTATCTGGGAGTGTGAGGCTATGAACAATAAACATAACAGATAAGGAAACTGCTACAGATAAAGTATTAGAACACAGTAAATGCTCTGGGAAAAACAGAGCAATGTGAGGGGTTGATAGTGGAGATTTGGGGTGAAAATTTTATATTAGGTTGATCATTAGAGTCAACCTCAAGGAGATAGTGACATTTGTACAAAGATCTGAAGTAGGTGAAGTGGTTAACTGTGTGGATATCTGTGAAGAGTATCCCAGGCTGTAAAGACAGATGGTGGGAACTGCAGGCGAAATAGTTTTGGGGAAAAGATGGTGCAGTCAGTTTTGCACAAGTTAAGTTTAAGATGTCTGTTTGACAGCCAAGAGGAGAGGTAGCATAGGCAGGGTACACGTCAGGCTGGATTCCAAGAGAGCTGCCTGAGCTGGGAGTACTCTTTGGGAGTCACTGACATATTATTTTTAAAGCTGTGCTGCTGTGTGAACTCTCTAACGGAGTGCGTGTAGCTAGGGTGAAGCAAAACAAATGTAACATCCTGGAGGCCAGGTGACGAATGTTGGATGGAGGGAGTGATTAATGGAGTCAAATGCTGATAACCCAGAAGTGACAAAAATAATGAACACAGGACCTTTTTGTGTGTGTGTTTGTTTATTGGTTTCTTAAGGATGCAATTAAAAGTTTTTTTTTTTTTCAAAAGACAATGTTTAGAGCTGTTTTAAGTTCACAGCAAAACTGAGAGGCAGATACAGAGATTTCCCATATTTCCTCTGTCCCCACACATGCATAGCCTCCCCTGTTATCAACATCCCCCACAAGAGTGGTACATTTGTAACAACGGATAAAACTTCATTGGCATATCACAGTCACAAAGTCCACAGTTTACACTGGGGTTTTCACTCTTGGTGTTCTTATTGGGTTTGGACAAATGTATGACATGTATACACCTTTATAGGGTCATAGAGTATTTTCTGCTGCCCTAAAATTCTAAAAAGATCTAAAAAATGTATTATAAATGTGCTCACAGATTTGAAGGAAAACTTGAACATATGAGGTGAGAAATAGAGCCATAATAAAATACACCAACTAGAATTTTACAGAGATGAAAATTTATTTTTTAAAATGTACTGGATGGGATCCATAGCAGATAACAGACTTTGCAAAGTAAAAGGTCATTGGACTTGAATACATAAAAATAGGACTATCCAAACTAAAACAAGAGAAAAAAAAAAAAAATGAACAGAACTTCAGTAACCTGTGAGACAATATCAAATGGTACAACATACATGCAATTGGAGTCCCAGGAAGGGTGGGAAGAGTGGAGATAGTTTAGCCGCTGCCCCGTCATACAGAGTCGCTCTCACTGAAGGATTGACTTTGGAATCATTTTCAGCAACAAACTAGATACTAACCTGCTGTGTCCCCTAAATTTTAGGGACTCAATTTAGCCTTCCTAAGTTTCTCCTGGAAAGCCCTGTCACCAGGTTTGAGATGGGTAAGAGGGAGGCTCACACACAACTGAGAATTCTCTCCAGAGAAATTCTTCCTGTTGGCTTCTTAGCCTCAACATTTTGATTTTCCTCAGGGTGGCTTGAAGGCTGCATAACCTATTTTTAACCACACCACTTGCAAGTCCAGCACAGATGGGCTAGCACTTCTTTGTGGACCGTGGGAGTCTTATACTCATCATTTTATCCTAAGCCTTTTAAGACCTTTCCCAGAATTTTAGTATAATACTACACTACATTCTGCTAAATCTTGAACAATTTCTTGTCCTCAGAATAAGAATATTGCTACATTAAACCAACTCTTTTTTGTTTCTGGGTTACCATTATTAATGTTGTAAATGTGCTTTGATATTTTTACAAAGTGAGATGTGATAATGACAAATGAATAATAATAATTCAGCATAGTCTTATAAAATGTACATATATAACTTAGATTCTTAGTAAAAATCAACTGAACCGACCAATTTTTGTGACTATAATGTTGCTGTTTTAGAAGTCTTTAAAAGTTAAAATTACCTTTAATACTGTATAGCACAGGGAAATATACACAAAATCTTATGGTAGCTCACAGAGAAAAAAATGTGACAATGAGTGTGTATATGTCCATGTATGACTGAAAAATTGTGCTGAACACTGGAATTTGACACATTGTAAAATGATTATAAATCAATAAAAAATGTTATTTAAAAAATTACCTCTAATTTCAGTTTTCATCATAGGAAAATGATCTGCCAGACTTTAGACATCATGAGCTTATATGTCTTTGACCTTCAGACTTTTGTTCCTTGACTACTTCTTTGCCTGGAATAACTTCCCTCAATTTTTTTTTCCCTATATGGTCAAATATTACTCCTTCAAGTTTAGGTTTCAGTTCCATCAGCCTTACTAAATTTTTCTGGATTTCTCCATTTACAATTTTCCTTTTTCCCCAATTGCTATAAACTTTCTAGTTTGAACTATGTAACTTGGCCTCTACTATAAGTTATAACATACTGCTGTGTTTCTTGAGTTTAACTATATCGAGGTTCCAGAGATGGGCACACAATACAGGATATCAGAGTGTGGTCTTCTGGGATGATGGGTTAGATGCTCAGAGACTTTCCTACTGGGTGGCATCTTCCTGTCAATGAATTCAACACTGTTCAGCTTCCTCTCCTTAAAGTCTGACATACATATTTTTTACACCAAGAATGGACCCATCTTTCAAGAATGACTTCAAAGTAAGTAAGATTTCAAAGGCTGGTACATGAACCATAATACTTACGTTATTATTTTATAATAAGAATTAGAAAAGCCAAGAGGATTGTAAAATTATGTTTTCTGACCAATGTATTCTTTCCCTGAAAAGATATGGGAGAAGCCAACTTACAATTAGAAAGAAGCTTGATAAATGTGAGATCCAAAAGAGTTAAGTGGATTTATCCAATTTTAATATTGTGTAGTATCAGGCTAGGAAAGTCTGATGCATCTATTTCTACAACTATGAGTTGCCAAGCGGGCCATGCTGCTTTTGTTCTGGGGCCAAAACTCTTTCTTTCCTGGACAATTAGGATAGTACTATTAGTTTTTAGCTTTGGTAATATTCCTTTTTATATCATTGTCTGGTTAGATATCTTACTTTGGATAATATGTTCAATTAAGTAATAGTCAAGTTTTGCAGTCCTTGGAGATATCTACTGTTTCTAAGGTGAGTTCACAAATCCCTCATCTAATTATGTATTGATTTAAGAATTTAATTACTTTTCTTATTCATGAAGTTTTGGGTATATATCACTCTTTATGACAACAAGTTCTTCAATATTATTTTTCTTGACAGATTGTAGATTACTAAGTGTAGAACCACATCTGATATGTCTTGGCTCTCTCTTAAATACCTAATGCTATTTAGGTCCTTTAATAAACAGTTAATCACTGCATCTATATTTGATTAACAGTTAAAAATTCTGACCAAGCATTTTTTATTTTGATTGGATGTCTGCTCTATAGAGGAAATATTCTCAAGTCACATACATGATTGAATCTCAAACCTCCCTAATTATTCACAAAATTTTCCTTCTAAACATCTCATCATGTTTCTTATTTAACGTGGGAATTACTTCTGTTGTTGTCACTAACAATTTCTTGAATTTTATTCTTCTAGCTCCAAACTGCCTTCATTTTCTGCCTCCTGACTGCACTCCATTTTCTGGCTTCAGTTTTTTTAAATCCCACTTTATGAGGGAAATCTTCCCAGCATATTTAGTGAACAGTAAGATTCTAATGTTTTCTCTTTGTTGACTATGCTCCCTTTCATTTCTATTAGGGAGAAAAGTAATTTGAAAAAAAATAAAGAAAAATTGAAAACAAAATAGTATAGTAAAATACTTGTAATGTTTGATCTCTCTCTCCCTCTCTGCCTTTGTGAGCATAAGCTAAATTACATGTGTATATGGGGAGAATCAATAAATTCATTGTAGACCATAAACATTATAATTAATGATTGTGCAGAAACAAACATGTATATGTAATAAACCTATAAATGTTAGTGAGATTCGCAAATCACCATACATTCTAACCAAAATTAGTTTTATATAATAGGGCTTGTTAATGCAGATAAACACAGGCAGTTAGAAAAGGTGAGGAACACAGGAAGATGCAAAGCGAAAGCTGTGACTTCCTACTTCCCTCTCCCATTCACTCCTCCCAATATCCTCCCCAAAGAAAACCACTGGTAGGAGCTTCTTGATTCCTTTTAAAAACCTCTGTGTACGCTTCTGAAACTTGCCCTTAATTGTTTAATATGTGTTATTGTAGTTGCATGAACGTCTCCCCTGTGGTCATTTGAAAGGCTTGTAATTTGCCTTGGTTCTTCTAGTGGTGGCTTTTCCGTCATTAGGGAATACATCTCACTGCTTTCACTGATTTAGCTACTGTAGCTGGGCTCTGCGACCCCCGGGCTAGGAAAATGGAAACTTTACTGAACTACATCTTTCCCTTAGTTTCTTTCCCTGTCTCTCACTCATTTCAGATTAGTTGGTTTTTCCTTCTCAGGCTCGTTCCTTCACATGATCCCGTTCACGGCGCTAACTGGTAAAGGAATTCTCTGTTTCTTGGTTCCCCAAATTTAATGCTGCCTATTGGTTCCCTAAAAAGGAAGGTGAAGAAATTAAAGCACTTTCAATTTATTCCATTTTTATTCTTTCTTTCATCTTCAAACTATGATTACTTAATTTTACATTTTCATGTTTTATCTTAGCTTGTTAATTCATATCTGACATAGTTTTTTAGGTATAGTCTTTGAAAAATAAAACTGCAGTGTTTCCCACTGGCCTTTTTAGAGTGGTTTCTTCTTTCTTTTTGTTTTGTTTTGTTTTGTTTTGAGTTCCCTCAATTCCAATACAGATTTATTAAGATTTGAATTGTGCTGGCTGTATTTCCCAAGATCTTTCATATTAGAGAATGTTTGCCTGCCAGCTTTTTATTAAATGACTAGTTATATGATCTTGAGTCAAACTTTTTTATGTCAACATTCAGTGGCTACAGTTTCATTTTCTCTTGATTCTGGATGCTGCTGTGAAGAAGAAAGCATAGATCTGTCTGATTTTCTCTCCCAGGTGAGAAATCTTCCTCCCTCTCCTAAGATTCTTGAAGAATTATTTCCTTTTCCTTTAAATTTAATACCAACCAGAAGACATCTGGATATCAACCCTCTGTGTCATTATTTTCTGACTCGAAGCCTCTCTTAATCTTCAGGTTCAGTTCTTTTTTATTTAAAATAAATTCATATTTATTGTTTGAAATGTACTTTCTGTTCTAATTTTTAGTTCTTTAGGGTCACATATTTTATAAATTCTGGTGACGAATGGTTACTAGACTTTTCCTGGAGATTGTTTTGTAGTGTATATAAATGTTGAACCTCTGTGTTGTATGCCTGAAACCGATGTTGCACATCAGCTATGTTTCAATAAAAATATGCAAATAGTATTAACTGTAGTCACCATGCTGGGTATTATGTCCTCATGACTTACTTATTTTATAACTGAATTTTTTTCCTTTTCATCCTATTCATCAGTTTTGTCTACCTTTCCTGACCCCAACTCAGGCAACCACTAAGCTGTGATCTGTATCTGTGAATTCGGTTTTTTTGTTTGTTTTGTTTTTCCTTTTTAGATTCCACAGAAGAGTGAGATCATACAATATCTATCTTTTCTGACTTATTTCAGTCAGCATTATGTGTTCAAGATTCATCCATGTTGTTGCAGTATTTCTAATATATTTATCACTTATATAATGACATTTTTTGATGTTTTTTTCCTTGATTCTGAAATCTCAAAAATATCATATTTTGTTTCATCATTTTATTTTGTTTACTTTTAAACTATTTTATATGATGATACACTTATGGGTTCTTTTTTCTTTTTTGTTGGTTGCTATTATTTCAGCAATTGTTTCTCCAAATTACTTCTCTGCCCCTTTCTGTCTCTTGGCCTTCTGAGACCCCATAATGTGAATGTTAGTTTGATGCTGTCCCAGAGCTCTCTTATGTCCTAAAATTCTTGTTTATTTATTTATTATTTTGGTTCAGCTTGGATGATTTTCACTGCTCTGTCTTGCAATTCACTAATCTGTTCCTCTGTATTATTTAACCTACTCTTGATTCTACTAATATATTTTTTATTTCAGTGATTATATTCTTCAGCTCTGTTTCATTCTTCTTTATACTTTCTACCTCTCTGTTAAACTCCTCACTGCATTCATCCATTCTTCTCCCAAGCTCACTGAGCATCTTTATGATCAATTCCTTGAACTCTTTTTTGGGAAGATAGGTTACTTCTACTTCTCTTAGTTCTTTTTCTGGCCTTTTATCTTGTTCCTTCATTTTGTGCATATTTCTCTGTTGCCTCATTTTGCCGATTTTTTTGTTTTTTCTAGGTATTAGGTATTGGGTAGGTCATGTAGGTTTCCTGATCTTGGAGAAGTGGCCTTACGTAAGAAGCATCTTATGAGGCCCAGCAGCACACCCAGCTCTGATCACCAGAACTATATGCAGTGCCCTCTATGTGGGCTACAGGGTCCCTTCTGTTGTTGGGGGGCTGACAGCTGTGGGAGTCCTAGTAGGCAGGCCTGGCCCCTTGGCCAGTTGGCTGCCAGGCTCTGCCTATGCAGAGTCTGACAGCTGCTGGTGGGGAGGGCTGGGTCCTGGTGCACCTGGCTGCAG
Source organism: Camelus dromedarius (assembly GCF_036321535.1). Taxonomy (NCBI): domain Eukaryota; kingdom Metazoa; phylum Chordata; class Mammalia; order Artiodactyla; family Camelidae; genus Camelus; species Camelus dromedarius. The sequence goes on along the minus strand of NC_087441.1, from coordinate 12,097,927 downwards.
GGCTCGATGGGTCCTGAGGCTGGAGCCATCCCACTGGTGGGCAGGCCTGGGTCCCTGGACAGCTGGCTGAATGGCCTGGAGAATCCTGGGACTGGTGCCATCCTTCCAGTGGGCAGGGCCAGGTTCCCGCACAGCTGGGTGCTCAGCCTGGGGATCTCAGAATTGGTGTAGACTGGCTGGTGGGTGTGTAAGTCCCATGTGTTAATAGCTAGAGGGAGGGCTCCAAATGGTGCTTGTCAGCACCAGTGTTCTTGGGGTAGAATGAGCTCCCATGGATGGGTGCTGCCTGTGTCTGTGTCCCCAGGAGGAGTCCCAGTGACCTCCTGCCTCTCTGGGAGGTTCTCCAAGATCAGCAAGTGGATCTGACCCAGGGTCCTTTCACATTACTGCCTCTGTACTGATGTGTGAGATTTTGTGAATGCCCCTTCAGAGCAGAGGTTTTGTTTTCTACAGCCTTCCAGCTCTCCCATACGCAAGCCTGCTGGCCTTTGAAGTCAAACATTCTGGGGGCTTATCTTCCCAGTGCAGGGACCCTGGGCTGGGGAGCCCAGTGTGGAGCTTGGACCCCTTGCTTTGGGGGAGACCTCTGCACTTGTGATTATCCTCTTGTTTGTGGTTCGCTTACCTGGTGTGTGGATCTTGACTATTCAGCATCTTAAACCTCCTACCCATCCCTTTGTGGTTTCTTCTTCGTATCTTTAGTTGTGGACATTTTTTTCCTACTAATCTTCAGGTTGTTCTCACGGAAGTTGCTCTGTATGTAGTTGTAATTTTGGTGTCCCCATGGGAAGAGATGAGCTCAGTGTCTTCCTACTCTGCCATCCTGGCAACACCTCTAAATTATTATAAAAGCAGCATTTGATACTTAATCTAGGCTAAAGGTGGCTGGAAAGCATATTGAAAGAAAAAAGATATTTCTTAATATTAGCCAAGAAATTTTCAAAATGTATCGTGGTGGTAATCCTCATCTAACATCATAATTTCAATTATATGTAATAGGAGGCCCAGAAATATTAGCTGTCTTTCTTCTCTTTTCTTCTTTTTCAATTCTGATTTTCACATCTACGATGTTGTAACAATCTTTCCTGGCTATTGTTTGAAGGGGATTATGGAGTTCTGTGCAGCCTAAAATGTTCTGGATCTAGGGATAGTCCATGCAGGAATTTTTTCTAATAAAACTACTGGTTGAGTGAGTCAGGCTAGAACAAAAAGGCTGAGTATTCAAAATTTATTATTCAAAGAAATATATCTATTTATTTAAATGTTAATTAACTTTTATTAATTGATCTGTGTAGATGTGTAATACCCTTATACATATATTTTGTTGAATGTGTATGAGTGGCATTCTTTAATTCTTTTTAACTCAAGATGAAAAAAAATGTTAGCCAGCAGAATATTTTTGTTTTTGCCGTCTAGGTAGGTATAGTAGCAAATAACTATCCTCGTAAGAATCAATAAGGGGTTGAGGGAGGTATGAAGACCTTGAGCATTGCTTTATAGTTGAAATTGTATTACAATGAATTGTTTTCCATCACTGTCTAAATGATGGAGTGCTTAATGCTTATTCTAGTGAATAAGTAAACATTTTACATGATTGATTAATATGCATATAAATCATATAAACGGACTAATAATAAGTTGTAAGGTCAATAAGCACACTGAAGATTAATATAATTTTATTGCCAAATGGATACACTGGCCCACTTAAAATGGATCGCCCATGCTTTAAATCAGCAGACAGACAGCCAAAACACAGAATGTAAAGTTTGTTCCAGGCATTAAAAATCAGTGAAGTTCATTTAAAACACACACATACACACACCACACACACACACACACACACACACACACACACACACACTTTTGCAGAGTTGGCAGAAAAAGTGAATTTAAAATAATAAAATTACCAAATTATTCATTTATTTCACTATGAATTAAAAAAAGAACCAAGATATTAATAAAATACAGAGTTCAAAAAATTGTGACATTGCTTTATTGACCTAGTTGTTTTTAAAGTACTGTTTTTCTCAACTCAATATAATGGATATTCCAATAGATTACTTAGAAAGAGTAAAGAAATAGTCCCAGCTGAATGCAGTTGAGCACCAATGGACATTTAATTTTAGATCATACATGTGGTCATTTTATCTCTAGATCTAAACTGCTTATTATGTGGATGTTATTATGTGTGTGAATTATTAGTGTGTTAAATAAATCAACTCTATTTTAAACATATATTCCTAAAATAATATAATCATTGGCTTATTTAAATAATTACGTTTGAGAATCATTCTCACTAAGGGGAAATTGAGGGGTTAATTAGAAGCACTAGAGACAGAACATGTTAAAACATTATAACATAAAAAGACAGTGGAATCAGTGGCCAGTATATTAGCTGGTCTATTTTAGAAAGTAGTCACTGTGTGACCCCTTCTGAGAAAGTTTTCACATTAAATCTGTATCATAAGCTGGTTAGGAAGAGGAAAAGAAAATGACAATTTATGCAAATTTAAGACTTGTGGCAATGTGTTAATTCAAGAAAGCCAATGTATTAAACTTCTCAGTAAATGTGGAAATCTGATATTAGAATCAAAAGATAACTTTTCTAGAGATAGCAAACTAATTAGTCTTTAGACTATAATTCTGTTTTCTTTAATTGGGATGTTATAGTTCATTATCCTATGAAAATTAACTAATTTATAATCTGTTAAATGTTTTTCTTCATAATTTATACACGTCAGTGTTTTAAATGATTAATAATGTCTACTCCGATGGCATACAGTCTGGGTACAAACCTTGGTTTCATCACAATTAAGAAAAATTATTCCAAATTATCCAAATTCAAAAAAGTCAAAGGCTGATTGCTTGAAACCTTGATATTTTAGAGCATTTTAAAATTAGCTGGTTTGAATAAAAGTTAACTTTCCTGCTCATAAATTATCCCTTCTCAGAGGCTCTTAAGAAGTGAAACTTATTGCACAGAATATTTGAATAATAACATGCAATGGATAGAGATGTTGATTTGCCACCACTAGGGTTAGAGACTAAAGGACAGAAATGTATACATCTTACACTTTGATAACTTGATAGAGAAAAACTTCTAAAAGGTGTTATAGTTTCATTTCTCTGTAGAAGTGTAGCCAGTTTTACGTGGAAGTTAGTTTCTCATTCAGGCATTTCTTTCCTGTTTGATATGTTCCTGAAATGTTCTTTTATCTAGATCTTTTTGTCTTTCCCATTGCTTTCCTTATTAATGAGCCAGATAACTTTGACATGACTGAGAAACTTTTTAAATACAAATATGTCAGAAACCTTGATAAGTGCATATAAAAATAGTTTTCCGTGACTTGTGACGTGCAGAGGAAGCAGAGGAGAGCCACCATGACAATCTACCACCGCACATATCACTGTTTTAGTCTCTTAGGGCTGTCATAAAAAGTACCACTAACTTAGTGACTTAAAACAGAAGTTTATTCTCTCACTGTTCTGGAGGCTGGAAGTCCGAAATCAAGGTGTTGGTAGGGCCATGCCATCTCTGAAGGCCCAGGGTGGGGATCCTTGCTTCTTCCCAACTTCTGGCATTGTTGGCATCCTCGTCATTCCTAGTTTGCAGACATATCACTCCAATCTCTGTATCTGTTGTCACAGTCTCCCTGGGAGTCTGTATCTCTGTCTTTCAAGTTCTCTCTTCTTATAAGGACACTGGATACTGGAATAGGGTCCAGTCTAATCCAGTATGAGCTCATTTTAACTTGATTATGTCTGCCAAGACCCTATTTCCAAATGAGGTCACATCTGTAAATTCTGGAGGTATAAGATTTCTAAATATCTTTCAGGGGCAGAACGTTCAACCCACAAGGCCCAGCTACCCATCTGGGCTGATGCATTGTCTTCCTTTCCTTTGTTCTGGATGAACCTGATTGTTCCCAACTAAAGCCAAACACTCTGCCTGTGCACCTATCCCATCCCTTCTGGTGTATGAAACGCCATCTGAAAGTTTCCCTCTCTCTCTCGTCTTGTATCACAGGGTTTTTCTCCCTTAACTCAATCATCACCATTGGCATATGAACACGTGTGATTTCTTCCACTTTAAAAACAAAGAAACAAAAATGAACAGTCCCCTTATTCTACCTCATATCCCTCTCTTGCTAATGTTCAATTTCTTTGCTCTCTTTACAGCAAGACTCTGTAAGTGAATTTTCTATACTTCCTATATCTAATTTTTTCCTTCTTCTTCTTCTCTCTCTACGTGACTTCACTGAAATTGCTCTTGCCAAGGTCAACAATAACCTTTATACTGCTAAATGCAATGGCTAATTCTTGGTCCATTTCATTGCTTTGGCACGTTTGATCACTGCTACTTTCTTGGGAACTTTTTTCTCTGTCTTCAGGACACCACACCTGCCTTTTTCCCTTCTGATCTCACTGATTTCTTCTCTTAGACTCCCCTTCATCATCTCCCAGCCTGGACATGTTAGAATGCCCTTGGGCTCAGTTTTGGTCCTCAAATCTTTTCTAATGACATGGATTTCCCAGGTGATCTCATCCAGTCTCATGGTTTTAGATACTTTAAAAGTCTTAAAACTTTTAAATGTTTGTGCAGTTGTTTCTCAAGTTTACATCCCCATCCTGACCCTCCCTTTGAAGCTTTGGAATGGTGTATTCCACAGCCCACATCACATCTTTGATGTCAGTTTCTTATATGAATATTTTAAACCTTTGTTTCTTCCTACTGAATACAAACCAAATAAATGCAGAAATTTTGTCCATTTGTTTTATTGTCCTGGTAAGTAACTGATGGTCATAGTGGAGAGTCACAAAATATGAATTAACCGACTGACTAAATGGATGTTTATTTTCATATCCTATAGAACACAAATAAAGCAACAAAAAATGCAAAGCCTATGGTTTTACATAAAGAGATAATACTGCGTTGCAGAAGGAAGCCTTTTGGTGAGAATTGTTCTATGTCAGAAAAAAGTAGAACCTTACTTATTTCTTCTTCGGGCTCATAGACTAATTGTGTATTTACATTATTTGGACAGATTCTAGAATGTCTGGAACATTATAGAAATTTTTGAGAAAGAATATGACTGCTAATTGATAGAAGGATCACCCTTTTGAAAAACAGTGCCTGAAATAAGCAGATTTTCCTATGGTAGTTTCTTCTGAAACTGATAACAGTTAAGAACAGGCAAGTTTCACAGGAATAACAGCTTGCCATTTCTTTGCTCACAAAAATGCGTTGTTATCCTACAAATTTCATACTGGATCCTTTACCATCTGTAGTTTAAAAATTATCTTTCAATGATATTAGCACATTTATGCCATAGTATGTTGAACAGTTCCTTTCGCAAAATAAAAAAAATCTATATATTATAAAAGTTTCGCAGAAGCAAGGAGAATACAAGATCCCATGGTCGGAAACTACTCAGTACTGATGTAGGCAGTGTAATTCCCTTCCTGCACATCCCAGGTTGTTTTCCCAGTAAATAACTATATCCTGGACTCGATACCCCTCCACCCTGTATGTAATAAATTAAGGTCTGGTGCCCCACACTGACATTCATAACTTTGTGCAGACAAAAGAACTCCAAAGACTAGGATTTCTCACATCGAGTGTTCACATCCAAGAACCATGTTGGACACTGTAATAAGAGCAGAGTAATGACTACCATTTATTGAAGACTTACCAAGTGCCAGATAAAGTGCTAACTATGTTATAAACTTTCCCCGACTAACTTCTCACAATAACTTTATGGTATTGCTAGTATTTTGTGCTTTTCATAGTGAGGAAGCTGGAATTAATTTGAAGAAGTTGACCTAGATCAATAGTAAGTAAAAAAAAGTAGAGATTTGAGCTCATGCCGGCAATCCCCAGAAACCCTGCCTATAAGCCGCATGCCTAGCAAACCATGTGTTTACTTGTAGTACATCAGGGCGATGGATTCATTTGATGTCTACTGCGTTCTCCATTTACTGGTCCCTGTTAGCAGGCTGGCTTTGTAGCCTTTCTCTGCCTTAGCAATGACAGTCAATTTAAAAAATGAAGGCAACACCTTCCAATGCTTTAAATATCCATTGCATCATTCATCTTACAGACTCTATTTTTCTCCCCTCTGTTTGTTTTTTGTCAAATTTTTTTCACCTTTAATTTTCTGTATTTAAAAAGTGACATGTCTAGGTGTAGCTTTTTAGTTCTTACTTGGTATTCTGTGGATTTCCTGATCTGTGGTTTGGTGTCTGACATTAATTTGGAGATATTCTGAGTCATTATTGCTTCAAATATTTCTTCTCTTCCTTTCTCACTACTTCTCTGTCTGGTACTCACACTATACATGCATTACACTTTTCATAGTTGTTCCGTAGTTTTTGGATATTGCAGGATTTTTTTTTTTTTCATTCTTTCTTCTCCACTTTTTCAGTTTGGAAAACACATACTCAAACTCAGGGATTCTGTCCTCAGCCATGTCCAGTCTACAAATGAGCCCATCAAAGGCGTTCTCCATTTCTGTTACAGTGTTTTTGATCTCTAGCATTTCTCTTTGATTCTTAGGATTTAGGATTTCCTTCTGTCTGCTTACATTGCCCATCTGACCTTGCATGCTGGCTACTTCCTCCGCTAGAGCCCTTAGCATATACATCATAGGTTTAAAAAAGTTAATCGATGGTCTGAAAGTTCCAACATCCCTGCAATACCAGAGTCTGGTTCGAGTACTTGCTCTGTCTTTTCAAACTGTGTTTTCTCCTTTTAATATGCCTTGTAATTTTTCCTGATAGTCAAATTTCAGTAAACAGGCCTTTAGTCATGTGGTGGTAAGCTGCTGGGGAAAGGGACGCATTGTATGGTCTCATGGTTAGGTCTCGGTCTTTTATTGAGCCCGTGCCTCTGAACTATGAAACTTCACAAGTCCTTTCCCCACTTAGGTGGAACAGAATGGCCAGAGCGCACTGAAGTTGGGCATTTCCCTTTCTCCAGGTCACTTTGAGAAGGAAAAGCCGGGCTGGGCTAACAAGATAACTCAAAAATCTAAGTGTAACAAGTGTCAGTTTACTAATCTAAGTTCTGCTGGGCTAACTCGTAAATCTGAAGTTTAGTGTCGGTTTACTGGGCTAACAAGCTAACTCGTAAATCCAAGCTCAACAAATGTCAGTAACGTGATCTGTTCCTAATAAGCTCCAGTGTACTGATTCCTTGCTTTTTGTTGTTCGAGCCTTATTGGCTAATAGCCCAATATTTATAATTAACCCTATAAAACCCCATGCACACGTCTTGGAGGTGCTCAGAGCTTCAGAGCAGAAGCCCCTCTGAGCCCGCCGGCGTAATAAATCTGAGTACTCCAGCCCTCTGAGTGGTGCTTATTTCTTGCTGGCCTGTCATTTCCGTAACAAGTTCAATGCTGGTAAAACTCAATAACTTAGCCTCTGGTAAACTATTTTCCCCTGAGCACAGGACTTGTTAAAAAGAACAGAATACTCTAGAGCTCAAAACGTTTCCTTTTGCTCTTTCCCTGCCAGAAGCATGAGGGGAATTTTCTCCAATATTCACTGAGAACCTGGTTGAGCTCCCGGAGGTAAGACTCACAAAAGTGTGGATCCCACCCGCTCCGTGTCTAGGCCTCCCTGGAGTTTTTAACTCTCAGGCTTGCCGACTCTGAGCCTCCAGCAATTAGTGGATTACAGCTCAGGTTTTCCTGCCCTGCACTGGCTCCTGCAGAGACGCTTTGCTCTAGCTCCCTCAGAGGGTTCTGTTTGGGGGTTTTGCTCTAGTAAGTTGTGAATCTCCGTATTCAACTATCTCTGTTCAATGTTCAGGTAACAGGTTACTCTCTGACCTCACTTCTCTGATGGGTTTAGAATGGTTGTTGGTTCTTCAGTTTGTTCAGCTTTTTACTTGTCTTAAGATGGAATGGCAGCTTCCAGGCTCCTCGCATGCTGAACCAAGAACTCAGAATGCTTGCTTTTCACATTGGTATAACAGTCATTCCCAAACTGCTATATTTATATTCTTGGCTTGAAAGAATAAATACATAATCTATGGAAGATGAGACCTAGGCTTTTAACTGTTGGAGAGAAGGTTAAAATAAGGAAGAGGAAAGGTTAGAATAAATCCTGTGGTGTTGGATTAGAAATGTAAGTCTCAGTGTGAATTTGGTATATGGATCTGTGCACAGACACATATATCGAGATCCAGATGTAGATATGGAAGTAGAAGTAGCTGTGTTGGTGTACAGACAGATTTCTCAGCTGTGTCCATTGAGAGGGCCTGGTACTTATAACATCCCGGCTTTAGAGAGCCCGTCCAGCCCCTAGACACTGATTTCTACATACCAATTTCCAACAAAAGAAGTCAGAACTCCTTGGAGAAATGACTGATTTCAACACTGAGACAGTGCTATTGGTTGAATTGTGTTCTCCCAAAACCTGTATGTTGCAGTCCTAACCCCTAGAATCTCAGACCATTGCCTTATTTAGAAACAAGGCCATTGCAGTAGTATTTAGTTAAGATTAAGTCAGTCGGGTGGACTCTAATTCAGTGACTAGTCACGTTATGTAAAGGGAGAGCGTCATGTGAAAAGAGAGAGACATGCACAGGAGAAAGACAATGTGATGAGACACAGGGACACAGTGGACTTCTACAAGCCAAGGAGGGAGGCCTGGAATGGGTCCTTCCCTTGCAGCCCTCGGAAGGAACCTGCCCTGTTGACACCTTGATAGTGAAGTTCTAACCTCCAGAACCACAAAACAATAAACGTCTCTTGTTTAAGCTACCTAGTCTGCAGTCCTTTGTCACGGCGGCCCTAACAAACTAATACAGAAAGAGAAAATATAAAAAGGAACATTAATTACACATAGTGCCAATTACAATGGAGAAATCTAGAGAATATCACCTTAACCAAGTAGGCAAAGTTAACTTCACCAGTAATGGGACAAATTGACGTGATATTCCTCCTGATGCATTGCACTCAGGATGAAACTTCACGTCTGTGGGATTCCTTTAAAAATTCATATATAAATTTAGTTATGAGTAGACATCAGAAAAATCACAAGTAAGGAATGTTCTGAAAAATAACTGACATGTACTAAAAAAAGTTTAGGATGGTAAAGACAAAGAAGACTGAGAATTGTTCTGTTTAGAGATGACTACAGAGACATTCTAACTATGTGTAATAAAGAGAATATCAGTAGAACATTTAGAAAATTTGAATATGATTTATAGATTAGATAATTGCATTGTATCAATGTTATTTTTCTGATTTTAATAAGTATATTTGGCATATAAATATCCTTTTTTAAGCAAATATATACTGAAATACTTAAAGATAAAAGCATATCACATTTGCAGCTTACAAAAATTGCAGGAAAGAGTAGATCAACATTTCTATCCATTTAATCTGTTAATCAACCTATTTATCAGGGGAATGAATGATAAGATGTGGTAAATGTTAACATTTGAAGAATTAAGTTGCAGCATATAATGAAAATCTTTATACAATTTTTGCAACTTTTATGTAAATCTGATTTTATTTCAAATTGAGAAGTGCTGTACTTGATAAGAGATAGGTAAAATGAATGAGAAGAGAAGTAATTTTTTTTGCAGTTGTGTTTTGTTTGAGTCACAAGCAAAGTGATGAATTATTAGAGAATTTCTGGCAAACAGAAATTGTTGAGTAGATATGAAAATAGAAGGAGGAGTGCTTTTAAGAAGAAAGAATAAATTACGCGTCACAAGTGTGAAATTTATTCTATTCAGTAATGCTTTTTTTTTTAGCTGAAGAAAAAATATTGAATACTAAACCAACAGCTTTTCAATATTATATCAGAATTTTAATTAAAATCATTTTAGAATTTACCCTTTTATAATAATTAAGTGAAACTTGCCTTCTGTAGGTTAATGAAAAATATGATTATCACAGAGACATTTCTAAAGAAAGACAAAAATAGGTAACATGATATAGTGGGAAATGATCTATTAGGGTGGTTATTTAGTATGAAATTAGAAATCCAACTTTTGATTCCTGATATAGGTCAGAACAGCAGAGACCTTGAAAATGAATGATGATCATGTTATTAAAGGTGTTTTAACAAAAGGGCTTCTCTCAGGTTATTAGCGTATGTTTAGGCTAAAGAAACCAAATCAAAGTAGCAACTAATCATGATTTAGTTTTTTAAGTGTCTTATTTAGAAAACACTTGAGACATTTCAGTCTAGCATCATATACCAGATAAAACTCTAAGTCCGGAAAAATGGTCATCAGCAGGTTTTTGCCAGTGGTGGCGGGTTGAGGACACGCTGGAATTTTGGCCCTGCATGGGGCCATCTGAGTCAGCACCCTAGGGAAATATACTCCTTTGACGCTGTAAGAATCAATGGGTCTTTACAATTTAACACGTTGTAAACAAGTGTCTGGATATCCACTCTTTTCAAACTTTTTCTTTTGTTTTTAATACTCACTAACCATGCACACTTAGATAAGGTCCTGCTGTTGTCTTTTCTCATTGACGGCTATGTTACTATGCTTCATTAAATAGAGCCTGAAAGTCCGTCCTTCTCTCCTTGCCCCTCCTCCCCCTAAACATGTTTGTAATAAGTCATGATAGTTATTTAATATTCTTACTTTGGTTTATAAAATATTCCTACAAATTAGATCATTAGTTTTATAAATTTTGTCACACTGTTGCTCTTCCAAATACAATACAGAGCTCATCACACTTGATGCATCTCTTCATGCCTAGCATTTTTACACACACTCTTTCCCTGCGGGACTGTTCGGATATGTACTGTGGAACTGGGGAAGTGCTGGGGGGGAAAAGCTTTCTTCTTACTTCTGCAGTTTCTTTGGGAAATTAGCCAGATGGTCTGTGAAGCTGCTTTTCCTACTGTGTCATTTTGTGACATAAAACATCTTGTGGGGTTAGTGAGCATTTCTTCAAAAAAGAAAAAAAAATTAGGTGAAGGGGTGTATTGAATTCCTTCTTCTTTTTGGCATCTTGTTTGTAAAGCTAGATTGTACAAAAGGAGCTGAAATAGATTTTCCTCTTCCCTGCTGCCTCTTTCAAAAACCACTTTGCTGTTGATCTGCTGCCTGTACCGCCTGGAGCAGCAGTTCTGATCTGTAGTTCCTTTGAAACAGTTCTCAGCTACCTAGGTTTATTCCCCCTCTCTTTACTTACCCTTCTGATAGACAAATTTAGCCAAGGAGTGTCTTGTAATAGCCTCATGGTTTATTTTTTAAATGAAAAATACAGCAAAACAACACTGGGCAATAGAATCCTTCAGAGACTTCCACTCATTCATTATTCTAGTAACCTTGTTGCTTAAGTACAGTCAATCATGTCTTACACACCTGCTTGTAAGATCACCTCTGCTGATTTGTTACAATGTGTTTGGCACAATTTACTTAAAGTTTGGTAACATAATGGTTTTCCACGCTGCACAGACACCAGCCTTTACTTGTTTCCTTGCTCATAGTATTTTGTTAGATCCTTGCATTATTTTGATCTATGAGAAGGATGAAACTCAGCAGGTTGTGAGCATCTCAGTGAATCTGCTAAGAAGACTGATGCGGGTTTAGACTTTTGGAGCATGTTGTCTTTGGTCCCCGCTGTCCTGCTGTCATGGGGATGCACGTCACTCTCCAGTACACAACTCTGTTCTGAGTCTTCTTGGAATTAACAACTGTGAATCAGGAGACATGCTTACCTCTTCCTGATATTTCAGAACCAGTGTTACAATGTTAGCTCCTAGTTTTCTCCTTTTTTAAGTGGGGAAAATATTTGTTTTTTGAGCTCAGCAATGTTAATGGAAGATAAAAAAATATTAGACTCCATGTTCTTGTGCTTATGAAGTGTGTCATCCTGCAAGGGAATTGAGACACTTGAAGCAACAGACGGATGACACAAGACAGTGTGCTGTTAGCAGTAGCAGTACCTGTGGCAATGATGCAGGAAAAATGGATGTGGGGCGTGAGGAGGGCCATGTCCTAGGCTTTGGCTGAGCCCCTGGGACACGCTCCACCAAGTGTCCTTGGCTTCGCGCAGGAAAGAATCCAAGAGCGAGCCCCAGTTGAGTGAAGGTAGATTTGTTCAGAGATACATTGAAAGGCAAGAGAAAGGCCACGAGGTGTGGGGGTTGGGTGCTCAGATTAAGAGTAGGTACACACTCCATACACAGAGTGCGGGCCATCTCCAAATTGAGGGGGTGGGGGGGTGGAGGCAGCGGCCAGGAGGCACCAAGGCACCATGTTGCCAGTTTTTATGGGCTCAGTGGCTTCATATGCTAATAAGTGGAAGGACCAGACTAACGAGCCTGGGGAAGGGGCTGGGATCCCCAGAAAGTTGGCCATTTCCCACTCTTTGACGTTTTGCGGCCAGCCCTGGGGCTGCCATGGCGCCTGTGGGCGTGTTATTCACCATGTTAATACATTACAATAAGCATATAATGAAGCTCAAGATCTGCTAGAAGTCAAATCTCCCACCATCTTGAACCTCAAGGCCTCCTGGGGGCTGAATCTTTCACCATTTTGATGCTAATTGCTGTAGCATTTCTTGAATGGCTGTGCCCTGCCCCTGTCCTGTCTCACAAGCATTGAAGAATTATCTTTAAAAATAAAGAGTTTACCTTTATCAAGCTTGGTTTCAAAAGGCTTTGAGAAAACTTGTTGGTTACCAAATCCTTTGGAAAACAAGTTTTGATTAAGAATCTTAAAAGAATAGAAAATGTTTTTAAAAATATCAAAAAAAGATTTTCAGATTCATTACATAAACCGTTGTACCAAAATAAGACTACTATGCAATCCTAAAATAAACTGAAAAATTTAATTAAAATGGGCACAGGGGTGGGAGGAATAAAAGAAATGTGGCAAAATGCTAACAGTTTTTTAAACTATAGGTAAACTAACTTTCTTTTTTCCTTAATTATGTTTATAAAAGTCATGTTAATTTTACAATTCATTTTAAATTATTTTAAAGTAATATGTTATAATTTAATACCATTATAAATTTGATGTACCTGGATTTACCTCAAACCAATAGAATTTATTAAGAATTAAACTTTGCTTGGAAAATAACTTTTAAAAATTCCAGAAATTTCAAAATGTCCCACATTACAATGTGTTTTTAATCAATTGTTTTAGGAATAATAAAATATATGATATCACTTAGGATATAACAATTAGCATTACCTTTCTGTTCACATAGCGTTATTCATTCAAGTCGAACTATGATATTTGTAAGAGAAAACCATTATTTCTTGATTAATAATAGTAGACATTAAGCCATCTTCCTTATGCTATTATGAAAGTTACAAAAGCTTTGGTCTACTTAGCCATATAAATGACCATTCATGATACTTTATGTTCAATCAATAAAATGTTTTATTCACATAGTCATGTCATCAAGTACCTCTGGCCAAGAATTAGTTCTGCAAATTAAATTTTATTTCAAAAATTGTTAAAGAGAGATAAACAATCAATTTCTAGCATTATTGAAAAATAAACTCTTCTTAATTTATAGTAAAAATATAATTTTATAAAATGTATTAGCATAGAATATGGTCTTATTTAACACATCCCCTCCGGAGAAACTGTTGTTTGGGGCAGGGAATAGTGACATTATTTGGAAGCCAGCAGACCAAGAAGACAGTGGACTAGTGTCCCAGAGAACAATCTTGACCAGATTTGGATGCTAATTCATTTTATAGAACAAAGAAAGGGAGGTGAGGAGGTAAAGTAAAAAAGGCAGTAAGTTGTTGCAAATATTTCCTGGTTCTGGCCAGACCCTGGAGGGGATGTGTTAATTTCTCCTCTCCTGCAGCCGTTCACAGGTCGGCCTGGTCAGGATGTTTCCTATGAACTTCAACAAAGGTATTTTAATTTACACTCAGGCACAGGCAGGCAGGGTCCCAGGAGATGGGCCATTATGTACACTTTAAGCTAGAGGCAACATCCCTTTAGTGATTAACTTGTAGCAAAAACAATAGAACACAAAGTTTAAAGTAAAAGGAACAGATCCAATACGGAGTCAGATTTGTTCTTCCCTGTTACGCTGCCAGCATCTGGTGATCCCTGGTTTTCCTTGTCTGTGGCTGCACACGGCTGTCTCTGTCCCCACGTGAAGCCTCTGGTTCTTCCCTCTTCTGTCTGTGACTTCCATAAAGAACACTTGTGATTAAACTTATGACTCACAAGTCAGAATGATCTCATCTCAGGATCTTTAACTTAATTATATCTGCAAAGACCCTTTTTTGAAAAAAAGGTCACATTTACATCTAATGCTAAATATCAGTGAAAAGAATGGAAGGAGAGGAGGAATTCCAGAATAAACAAACTCCCTTATCAATAAATCTTTTATTATAGGAAGAGGCTGTTATGGTGACTGGAAAAAAAAAAAAAACAAACCAATTAGGAGATTACAGAAGATAAGGGAAGGGCCTCATCTAAGGAAAGAAAGAAACTTCATATAATTTACGTTTCTTTGGTATGTATAAACAGGGTTGGCTGGGTCTGATTGTCCTGTTAACAACCTGAAATATTCAAAAAATGATATTACTGTCTTATGATTTAAACTATCCTCTGTCTCTTCTATGTAATTCAAGAAGTCAAAGAGAAAACTGTTCCAGTCTTGCTGAGACAGGGAGGGGGCAGGGCACAGCCATTCCAGGAACGCTACAGCAACTAACATCAAAATGGTGGAAGATTCAACCCCCAGGACGCCTTGAGGCTCAAGATGATGGGAGATTTAACTTCTAGTAGAACTTGAGCTTCATTATATGCTCATTGTAATATATTAACGTGGTAAATAACATGCCCACAGGCGCCATGGCAGTCCCAAGGCTGGCCACAAAAGGTCAGAGAGTGGGAAATGGCCAACTTCCGGGGAATCCCAGCCCCTACCCCAGGCTAGTTAGACTGGTCCTTACACTTATTAGCATATGAAGCCACTGAGCCCATAAAAACTGGCAACAGGGTGCCTCACCGACACCTCTCTCTGTCTTTCTCCATTTAGAGAGGGCCCGCACTCTGTGTATAGAGTGTGTACCTACTTTTAATCTGAGCACCCAACCCCCACACCTTGTGGCCTTTCTCTTGCCTTTCAATGTATCTCTCTGAACAAATCTACTTTTGCTCAACTGTAGCTCGCTCTTGAATTCTTTCCTGTGCAGAGATGATGCAGGAAAATGGATGTGAGGCGTGAGGAGAGCCGTGCCCCAGGCTTCAGTTGAGCCCACGTACCCCGCCAAGTGTGGGTCCTTGGCAATGTTCAGGAAAGAATTCAAGAGTGAGCCACAGTTGAGTATTTAAAGAGATACACACTGCATAGAGTGTAGGGCAAGAGAAAGGCAAGGAAAGAGGTGTGGGAATTGGGTGCTCAAGTTAAAGCAAAAGTAGGTGCACACTCCACAGACAGAATGTGGGCCACCTCCAAAGGGGAGAGAGCGAAAAAAGGCCACTAGGCGTAATAATGTTGCCAGTTTTTATGGGCTCAGTAGCTTTGCAGGCCTACAGGTGTGACCATTCCAACTGCCCTGGGGAAGGGGCTGAGTTTACCAGGAATCAGGCCACCACCCATTCTTTGGCCTTTTTGTGGTTAGCCTTGGGACTGTCATGGTGCTTGCAGGCGTGTTATTTGATCACGCTGTTACAATGAGCATATAATGAAGCTCAAGGTCTACTAGAAGTCAAGCCTCTTAATCCTCAAGGCCAACTAGGAGGTGAGCCTTCCCCCATTTTGGTGAATCTTCCACCATTTTGGTGTTAAATTGCTGTCATTCCTTGAGTGGCTGTGCTCTGTCCCCTTTCCTCCTGTCTCAAAGCCAAGGACCCACACTTGGCGGGGCACGTCCCAGGGGCTCAACCGAAGCCTGGGACGCGGCCCTTCTCACGCCCCACATCTGTTTTCTGGCATCACTTGCATTTCATTTTATAACAGCTGTTTAAACTCACCTCATCTAATTAACTGATTTACATGTGTACCATACTTGGTTTTGACTAATTCATCTTACTGAGTCCTTTATTTTCCTTTCAGTCTGCTGGAAAGGTAGACTAACAGCATGATTGTGGTTTTCCTGCATGTCTGAGAGTGTCTGTCTGTTCTCTGGGAGGTAGTCCTGTTGTGTGGTGGATAAGCTCTGAAGTCTGGATGTTTATATTCAAAATTTGGTTCCATTATTTATTAGATGAGTGGATTGAGCAGGTTTTTCCATCTCTCTGTGTTCAGTGGTTTTTACCTGTGAATTGGGAGTTATAATAATTATCATTTATTCAGCGTTAGTATGACACATAATTCTAAATGTTTCATGTGTACTAGACATAGAAGACTTGGTTCACAGCACTTTTCCTCAAAGAGTTAAGATTTTAATCACATTTTGTCATTCAGCGTCGCCAAGGAAATATGACTGAGTGTTCATGTTTTTATTTCTTTATAAGAACCTTGTATTTTTTTTCATTGAAAGTCGTGGTATTGTTTCCAGTCTTTTCAATATGAACAAGTTCCACAATTTGATTGACTATAGTTGGATTTCATCACAACTTTGCCTAGAAATCACAGCTCCTTTTTGATCTGTGAAGTTGTCTTTTCCCAGCTCAGATTTTTAGATATTACGTGTTTGATTATTTCTTCTTTTCTAGCTTTGTTTATTCCACTAGCCAATCATAATTGTAAGGGTTTGTTTTTTGTTTTTTTGTTTTTGGTATGGGTGCCTGCTTCTTATCTATTACCTTCCTTGTGTGTTTACTGCATTTGCCATTTATTCAATATTTTTATTTAGAAATATGCTCAGAGAGAGAGTAGTAAAGTGGAAAGAGTACTGACTCTGGAGTCAGATTAATCTTAACTTTAATCCTGGTATCAACACTCACAAACTGTGTGATCTTGGACAAAATCATTTAGCCTCTCTGATCCTATTCTCATCTGTAAAACGCAGAAACTGTACAAACTGAAAAGAGTTGTGAGTTCTTCGTAAAGTGTTCTGTATGTTCTCTAAGTTATTTTTCTGAATGAATATTGTTGGATGTTCTCGTTGCAATTACCCTTTTCTTGTAAGGTCCTCCTTGCCAGCACCATTGCCTCTGCACACATTTGGTCTCAGCGCACTGGCTTTCCTCATCCCAATTCTTGTCTCTAGAATCCATGGTACATTTATCCTTGGAGCTGATTTGCCCAAATATTGCATATTGGATGCCCTTTATGCAATTCAAATGGGTCTCCTGAACAACGCAAACACCACTGTCTCCTCCTTTTCCATCTTCTCTTTCTTAAGTCTCTGATATTAATTTTACGTTAAAGAAACATAAAATGCTTCTTTACCCTCATGTCTTTTTCAAACTGAACCCAACTAGCTTCACACCAGGAAACCAGGGAACCGTCTCCGTTCCTTGTCTGAACTTGTTTTCTATTCCTGTAAGTGTAACAATCACATGAGGTTAGTTATAGTTACTCATCGTCATGTCTTCTTGTGTTATTATATTGAGCTCTTGGTGGTGAATAACCAGAATTGACTTACTTTTGTATTCTTGCAGTCACTAAAATAGTGCTTTGCATAAGTGTTGCCATGAATTAGTGCAGGGGGAATCTAGCTTGATGCGTTTTTACTACAGAAATGTTTGTACCTGTCATACTAACTGCATGTCACACCAACTTGCTCCAACCCCTCCTAGATTACAGAGTTAGAGAGGAAAGGGATATAGGAGGTTTGGTTCAATGATGCCTATTACTAAAAGGGCCACTAGAGTAAAAGTCAAAATGGCAGGTTTTTGTCGCATGGTTTACCTGTGGCCTTATGTTCCATATCATAAATTTGACATATTAGCATAAAAGCTTTTTAATTTCCATTGCTGCACCAAAATTTGGAGATATTTTTATTCTACATTTACAACAAAACTTAGACTTGACAATACCTTAAAAGCAGATGTCCAGTGAATATTTATGGAAATAAAATGCTAATATGAGTCCAAATATTTTTTTTGAAGAATGATAGACAAAAGATTTTGTGATCTGAATATTTGCAAAGTTCTTGTTTTCTTTTATGGAAACTCTGTAGTTGGAAGATTTTAGGATTTATACATTTTGATGCTCGAATTTTAGAGATGAAATTGAGGAAACTTCATGACTTGGTTAAGATGACACAGATAACCAGTAGAAAGCAGGGGCAGAAGCCAGGCCTCTTGCCTTCTGACCCAGACACTTCCATTCTATAATGCTTTAAGAGGGAGTTCGAGATTTGCAGATACTAACTGGTATACATAAAATAGATAAACAAGTTTATGCTGTATAGCACAGGGAAATATATGCACTATCTTTTAGTAGCTTATGGTGAAAAAGAATATGAAAACCACTATATGTATATTCATGTATGACTGAAGCATTGTGCTGTACACCAGAAATTGACACAACATTGTAAACTGACTATACTTCAATTAAAAAAAAGTAAAAAAAAAAAGTCAAACCAATGAGTTCAACATTTTCAACCTTCAGCAGATATAGTTACATATAAAAACATGCTTACTTATCCTAATTTTTTCAGTGTGTCATCAAGTAGACATAAGAATAGGCCTTCTCATTTTTTTCAGTCTGGAATATTTTCTCAGTGTTTACAATTTGGCTCAGTGATGTGTTGCTGTTATATAATGGATAATTAGCATGTCAGTATTGAATATTAGTTGTTACAAAGTCTTTTCTGCAATAAGAATGAAAGGAATGGCCTTCTGCTAGTAATCTTGGGATGTGGCTAATACAGGGGCATAGAGGAAGGTTTACAAACTGGAAAAAAACAAAAACAAAAACAAAAAGGGACAACCTACTCTTTCTTGCCCAGCTATTGAAAGATCATTCTAAAAAGGCGTTTCAGAGGTGGCAGTGAGCTGCCCCTGGCTGTGTGGAAGCAGGACTAGAAGCAAGCAAAACTTCTGATTTTTTTTAACCTTCATTGACATTGGCTGTAGTTAAGAAGTTATTTGAAGTTGGCCAGATGGAAGAGAGTGAGCTGCTTCTTAAAGACAGGTTCCCTTCACCCCCTACACTACCTGCCTGAAACCACAGTGGGCAAAATCAAGCCATCAAGAATGATGGAGATACCTGGTAGCAACAGGCTTTTTCCCTGCAGTCTGTAGCCCCGGTGTTCTGAAGGGACACTGCTGGGTGCTGGGAGCAGCACTGTCAGCAGGAGGAAGGGACGTCTGGAACAGACAAGTAAGACATTCTGGCTATCTCTTCATAATTAAGACTGAATTCTTGCAATGACTAAGTAGAGCTGGAGTTCTTGAACTAATCATAGCAAAGGGATAAAGACTTTCTCTTGATGGGGAAGAAGTGGGTATATGATTGGAATTAGAAATAAAAGACAAATGGTATTATTTTTTTCCACCAAACTGGCAAAAATATGGTTCTTTTGGAACTTGGTTTTGCAGGTTGAGGTCAAAGTATGCTACATATAATCCTATTAGCTTTGAACTGTTTTGAAATAATATCCTCATAGAAAATTGTGAACGAGGTGGGCTTTACTTGCAACCTTCTCACCATCCTTGTGCATGTCACTTTCATTCAGTTGTTTTCATATTTTCCAAATGTGGATGCATTACCTCCTTTATGCCATTATAGTATTTAAAACTGATTTGGGAACTCTTGAGCTCTTCTGAAGTTAAGGAATCTTTACATCAACGTTACTTAGGCACATTATCATGACAACATCATGAACTTTGGGTAATTAAAACAAGGCCAAACAAAACAAATCACTTTTTCAAAAATTTCTTGAAGCTTTTCACTTAAAGGTGATTGTTAAGTAAATGGAGTCAAACTCTGGAGATGGTCCATGCTCAGTGGGGCTGTGTGCTGGGACACTTCTAGGGAAGAATTGGTTGTATATTTTTTTACTCCATCATAGAATTACTGGTGAAAGTAAATAGGGTGTTTTTAAGAGACTGGGAAGAGGGTGAAGAGGAAGACAATAATTATTGAATACAAATTGTGAATGAGCAAGTCACTATTGATAACTTTAAATAAAGTAAGAAGGGAATTTTAAAAGGCATGAAGTATTCAGGAAGACACACAGAAAGACTTTCTAAGTCAGAGATGGACATATTGCAAACTGGCTGAACCCACTTAAAGCTGATAGCCTTAAATGGCCAAAAACAACAACAACAAAAAACCAAGAAGCAAGGTTTTACATCTTAATATTTAGATGGGAAACCTCACTGTTTTCCCATGAATAGATACCATACAAATGATCTGCTAACTTTCATTTTTTGGATTTTTTTTTGCCTTGTTATTTTTCAAATGTACATAAAGATTCTTATCACAGGTTTTGAGACATACATTCAAAATTGAGATCTAGAACAATATGCACAGATGTAGAGATTTTCTTGAAAATATTATTTTTAATTGAGTTCTCATTTTATAAATTTACACATTATCAAACCAGATGAAATATCGCCAATGGCATAATAATGTCTTTTTTGTGCCATTTAATCTTCATGTCTCTTATCACAAAATGCATATCTGAGTTGATATGTCAAGTCTGACATTTTTGTGGTATGCCTTTGTTTTATTGTTTAGAAATCTTTCTTGACAATTTAATGAAAAATACTTACTATCTTAGGTTCTTCTAATGCTTTTTAGATTCTTTTTTGTACGCAATGTTCCATGTCAAACTATACTTTCAAATCTACTGTTTTTAAAGTGAGATCTCTTTTTGGATTGTCATAACTCGCATTCAAATACCTCTTTGGCAAAGTCAGTTTAACTTGGAGGCTGTTTCATTTATCTAAAGGTATCTTCCCGCTGTATCCTTTTTTTCCTTTTTTTTTTTTTTTTTTTTGGCAAAGGGAAGAAAAAAACAGGTATAGCCCTGAGGATTCATTATACTGGTATCTAAAACCTTGTCAGTATCTAGGCTTTAAGAGGTAAATAACTAAATTCAAAATGACATTTTACATTTAAAGAATCATTTTTCACATTTAAAACATGCATACAAGATTCAGCTGGGGTATTGGATACAGTCGTTTCTCAGTGTCCACAGAGGACTGATTCTAGGACCCCCTGCAAACACCAAACTCCAGGGACACTCAAGTCTCTTATATAAAATGGCATAGCACCATTTAATTTTGGCTATATATTTTTATTGGGTAGCTATAAGCTTCTCTTGGGATCAACTTAATTGCACGTCTCTTGTAACCTGTGAAAAGAATTTGAGTTTTCATACATATGTGAGTCTGAACTCACTTGAAATAAGTGATTGGCTTTAAAGTATCAATGCCTTGATGAAGCCAATTGGATAAAATTGAACTTACATTGCAATGACTGTGCACAGGAGAGGAGAGGCAAGAGCCAAGGATGTTGTACTCCTAGAACCTGGATATGTTACAAGTCCATCTCTTATAGAGGAACTATTCATTAACTGAAATTCTGCAAATCGTATAGATGTTTATGTAGAAGTATTAACAGAGGACCCTTCCAAGGGTAGCTTCTAGAAGTTTAAAGACAATATTGCAGGGAGAGATTACCAGAATTCTGTCTAAACTGCAGAAATAGCACCTGTTGAATCCAAGATCAGGACATGCACATCTAAAGAGATCATCTACATACTGGGATGGATGTATGTGTGTGTGTGTGTGTATGAATATGAGTTAGTAAGATTCTTGGATTTGATGCCAGAAAGTGAAATTTGGGAGGGCAAAACTTCAAAAAGTTTTCTTTTATTCTATAGAATAGGACTAGCAACATCAACGTCTCCTGGGAACTTGTTAGAAGTCCAGACTTTTAGTCATCATCCCAGACCTATTTAATCAGCATCCCTGGAACTGGAACCCAGAAATATGTTTTAATAAACATTCTGGGTGATTATGACACATTATGAAATCTGGGAATCATAGTTACCAAGAAGGTAAATTGAACTAGACCTAAATTTTATTTTGCTGGTTTTTAACCACATTAACTTGGCCAGGTCACTCAATCCGACTGTATTTCTGCCATTTTATTGAAAATTACGTACAATGTCATTATGTTGATTGTCTCAGCATCCATGCAAGTGATTAGGAGAGGGGAGTCCAATGTACACCTAAGATCATGAAGATTAAACACTAACTTATGGAACAACTGAATAGATTCAGGAAAGCAGATGCTGAGTCAGTAATGCCACAGAGCAAGCAGCAGAGACAAGGAATTCTGGAAATCTTATTTTAATGGATAGTTTTATGGGATTTTTCTTCCAGGAACTAAAACGAAGGTAGATACCTGTGCCAGACAGTCAACTTGGCAAAAGCAACTGAAAAATGAGAACAGAAGACCACTCCCATCTAATAGCCTGGCTTAACCCCTTCCAATTACTCCTTCATCCCCAGAAAAGATATGAGGATATTAAATGGAGGAAGTATTTGGTCTGCTTTGTTTGTCTGTGTATTGTGGAAAGTGGATAGAGAATGCTGTATTAGAGACCTGTATAATGTAGGGAGATCAGCGGGCGTCTAGACGATGACTCAGAAGGAGTCAAGTGTCGGGCTCTCTGAGAGGGGCCAAAGCCAGTGTTAGAGGGTCTGACCTCTAATCTGAGATTGCTTGCTAGGAGTGTGTGTAATAATGAAACGCTATGCAACGTTATGTGATGACCTTCTACGTGATCAGGCTCCTGCTTACTTTCATTACAGTCACTGTGTCTATTCTCACTTTACATTATTGGCCACAAATCTCAAACAGGCAAATCACATGGCCAAGAAGCCTGTTTTACGAATGAGTCAATGGCAGAGCATTTCATATTTTTGCATTTTTCCTCAGAATCTCCAAACTCCCTCATTTCCCCACTGCCCTTGAAGTTATGAACTGGCCTCAAATGTCATTTGGGGGTGACGGTATGGCTCAGTGGTAGAGTGCCTGCTTAGCATGCACAAGGTCCTGGGTTCAATCCCTAGTACCTCCATTAAAGTAAATAAATAAATAAACATACTTAATTACCTCCCCCACAAAAAAATTAGTAAATATATTTTTAAAAAATGTCATTTGGAAAATATAGAGGATCGGAATTGAAATTCCTTACCTGAATTTACACTTTCTGCCTTTACTCCTGTAGAAATGGATTTGATGAAATGTCCTTGCTCCCAGGAAGGCCTATTTTTTATATCCTATTCCCTCTCATCTTTTCAAAAACTTGATCCAGCAATTATGTCCTCTCCCTCCCGCATCTCTTTACCCCTCTCTCTGAATCATTGCCATCACCAGCCAACGTGCTCTGGAACTTCACATCTTGGTCTCACATCTCCAACACCTCATTTCTGTTCTCCCTTTTAGAGCAATGTTTCTAGAAAGACATGTCTAGACCTTTTCAAGTCCTATTCATGCTTTTAAAAAATTGTTTATAAAACAACATTCTTTTAATTGCACAACCAATAGGATCAATATTAAGAAATTCAGAATATAGACAAAGAAAAGGAACAAATGAAAAACTATCAAAAATTCCTTCACCCAGAGAAAATCAAGCTTAAACTTGAATGTATGCTCTTTCTTTTAAAACAATTCAATTTGAAACTTTGTCAAGTAATACATGCCTATTTTTTAAGGAGCAGACACTGGGGTGAGAAAAAAGAGACTAAGTCACCCCAGATTCTGACTTTCCGGAGACAGCACTTTAACCCCTCCAGAGCAGGAACGGAAGTCAGTCTGCGGGGTTTGCTTCAGAGTTCTGCTCCTGGCGGGCCATGTGACCTTGGTCAGGTCCCTTAGCTTTCTGTATTTTAGTTGTCTCTTCTCCATAATAGGTATAATAATATTACATAGCAAGAGGGTTATTGTGAGGATAAGATGATTGGAATATTGTTTAGCACACTGTATATATAATACACAAGTATTACTTGAACTGTTTTTGTGATCACTGTGAATTGCATAATTCTAAATGGCATGTCTATATTAATATGTCTTGATTTTTAGTACTAAGACAATAACTGTAGACTACCTCATAGTTAGGATGTTTTAGCTCTTTTACCTTATCAGGTAAAACACACATCACCCATCTACCACTAAAGCCAGATCAAAGCTTTTACTTCAGTCAAAGAGTGTAATATACTGATGTTTTATTTTTAAAATCCTTTTGCTGTCATTTTAGTGTCGTTTTGGGAGGAAATGAAGGTAAACGTGGGTGTTCTATCTGCCAAGTCGAACTGGAAAATTCCATTGACCCTTCTTCACAGATCAGATTCTAGCTTTTGATCCGTTGATACCGCTTAGGAATATGTCGCCAATGACATCCACATTGTCAAATCCAAAGGTGACTAACGTCTCTTCAGTTGACCTCTCAACAGCATTCAGCACTATGAACTGCTTAGTCCTTAGTAAAACGCTTTCCTCTCTTAGCGTCTGTGATGCCATCATCCTCTCCTTGGCTCCTTCTCGGTGTCCTTGAGTTGTTCCCTCTCATCTGTGAGACACCAATGTTTTTGAAAACCCCAGGGCTTTGTCCTGGGACTGTTTCTCTTCTCTATCTGCATTCTCTCCCCCTGGACAATTCGTTTTGCTCATATAGTTTAAACACCACCTAATGCTGATGCCTCAAAAATGTATTTCTCCCATGATCTCTCAAACATACATCAAATGGCCTCATGAATGTCCCCAGGTATCTAAGAGTCATCTTAAAACTACCATGACCGAAATGTATGTCTCCATCCCTGACACTGATGCACAAACCTACAAAAAAATCTAAATTAAAAGCAATCAAGCTCTTACCTTACCTTATCCCCAGGTTGATAAAGCCAAGACTTAAGAGTCATTCTTTCTATTTTCTTATTTTAGAAATAAATGCAACATCAAACCTGTTGGTTCTGTCTCTGAAATGTATCCTGAATTGCACTTACTTCTCGCAATTTCCCCTGCCACCACCACCCTTCCTGACTCACACATCTTATCTTGCCCAGACTCCTACGGAAGTCTGTGTTTCTATTTGGATCCTTTACAACCAAGGTCACTTATTTATTTGTTTGTTTGTTTAAAAAGGGGGAAAAAAAGATGGAGGAAAAATAATGATTCTTCCTCATCTTTTCACAGCCACAAACTCCTAAAAACAAGACAAGGCCTATCCTGGTCAACGAAGGCAAAGCTCCCTTTGTCGGATTACTTTCTGGGACCTAATACTTTACATTAGTACAATCTGAAATTACCTGTGTGTTTGTTTTGTCACTAGAACACTCCCCTGACTCCTGAGGCTACTTGATGGTGGGTTCTTGGCCTGGAATATCCAAAGTACAAAAAGCATGTGAATTATGCTTGGAACATACTGCTTAAAAATGAATTAGTGAGTGGATCAAAGGAAGTTGAATGATACAACCTCCGTTTATTTGTATTTATATTTTTTACACAAAATTCTTAACCAGTGAAAGTTCTTTTGAGACCTGAATAAGTAACTCTTTCAAGGTGGGGTTTTTAAATTCCAAGTGTTCATGGGAAACATGTATCTGCCTTAGCACGTAAGGCCATCCATGTAAACAGATGACTGCTTTGTCTACCCCTGCCTAAACTCCCAGTTAGTAATGCATGTGGATGTGAGCAATCTAACAGTTTAAATCAAAGTGCGTGCTGTTTACAACATTTAGTTTAATTATCTATGCATGTTATTTACTAAATATATATGATTTGCTTTTCATAAAAATGTGACTGTGAATTGATTCATTAGAAGTAACATTAAGAAAGTGAATCTCATCAATTCAGAAAACGTGTGTGAGATATAGTTTCCTGGTAAGCATTCCACGATGTAACCCCTTAAAAGAAAACACCAAAGCAATTGTATTTTAAGACTGTGCAAAAAATAGCAATAAAATCTGCTTGTAAATGGTCTCTTTTTTGTTTATCACTTGTCTGCTTTTCTGCTTTTAGAATAAAAGTGTTCCCTTCAAAAGTTGAATATTAGTTGGCAAATCTAATAACTCAAATCTCTACTGAAAATACCAGCAATAAGTAATATACATACAGAACAAAACATGTACTTTAGATGTGAGAATTTTAAGGTCAATTTTAATACATTCTTACATCTTAGAGAGAGTAAGCCTCGTTCTTAACGGTCCAGTCTGCATAGCACTGCAGTCTCCAGAGATTTTTTATTAAAAAAAGAAGCATATTTGAAGATGAGAAATGTGCTTTTACGTCTTAGCTAGCCTCAGACATCTCCAACACAATTGCAAAACATGTTAAAATAGACATGTTTAATGGAAATAACTTAAGTATGCATACATTTTCAAAATAAGCATTTAAAATGTCCAAAGTCATGTTTATTCAAAAATCCAAGTCATATCAGTAGTGATTATTGATAGATCTAGATGTCACATTAAATAATTAGCTATTCAGTATTACAATTTGCTTTTAAAAACCCAGAATGTCATATTAATGTCACACACAATATAAGAAAACTTCAATTCTGCATGATGATGTTTTAACAGAAATTTCTGAAATTAATAAACAACTTGAATTATGGGCAACACGACATTGAATATTATTTATTAACTCTTTATGCTGCACCTCCCATTTTTGATTTTGTGTTTATTACCATATGACAGTGTTTATCTAAATGCCTGCATTCATAAATTACCACCCAGAGGTATAGTATAGAGCCAAATAGTAAATGCTACATTGTTATTGTAACATTTTCAATAAAAATTATTTTCTACTGTATTTGAAAATTATCGTAAGTTTTCAGTTTTGAAGGAGAATGTTTTTCCAATGCAGTTGGATATTTCTAATACTCACAGTAAATGCTGGTGTTATTCCCTAGGTATTTTTCTTGATTATAATTAGACTGAATGATTCAGTCAAAAATATGACATGTTCACGGGTGATGGCATGAGTTCTCTCTGGATCCTGCCTTATTTAGTTTACTTCTAGCAACATTTAAATTTTATAAGGTGAATTATACTAGAAAAATTAAAAAAAAACAGCATAGAATTAACTTTCTTTTTGAATCAGGGTGTACAATGAGAGTAGGCTGAGTAAACAGCTAATGAGAAATATGCAAATTTGGGGACCTATGTTCCTCCTTGTGGCTGGAAATGAATACATTCACAAAATAACTGCTCTAATCATTCTTTCAAAATATTTACTTTTAATGTTTTAACCTGTCTGATTTTTAGTAATTTTCATATTTAGATTTGATAAGGAGAGAGGTTTTAAATACGTTTTAAATTCTAGTTGATTCGTGCGATTCCTTGAGATAACTTCCAATTCATCCTTTTTATTATGTAAACCCCCAATTGTTAAGATTCTGTGACATTTTATTCCTTTATAGCCCAAGATTGTATGTTTATCTACCTATTCATTCATCTATGTTTTTGCATAAAGTCCACATTATTACAAAACAATTGGAAGTATTTTATAATAGTGGACACAATAGAGCAAGAAACAGGCATCAGAAAGGTATAAGAAATGCAAGATGACAGAAAAAAATTCAAGGTTATGAACTAACCAGCCAGAAATTCTTTTGTTTCTATCTTGCTACTATGTTTCTAGTTTATTATAAAAATACAACAATGATATTGTTATTAATGAAAGAAGACACTAAGGTATTTTTGCCTACTCTGTGTTAGACATTAAGCTCTTTACATAGGCATTTAATTCTTACCTCAAACCTGAAATTATGCTCATTTTCTGTATAATAAAACTGAGAGCTTGTCAAAAGCCTTGTCTAAATTAGAGATAATAAGTCTAGAGCCTAGAAATTCGAACTGGGTTATCTTAAGCTAAACTAACCCTATTAACTCCAGGCATCTGCCTTGTATTTAATTAAATTTTATCAGCTTTCTCTTTATTATATGCTGAGGGTCAAGGATTATTTGGGTACTAAGCAGGTTCATGTTGCCTGAATGGGACTGGTCCATCTAACTTAGGTTTACAAATCATCATCCAGGAAACAGTAGTTCCTTCTGCGACAGGATGAAGTTCTCAGGTACAGCTCAGTGCAGAGAACTTCAGCTCTGCAGAAATCTTTGTAGTGGTTGAAGGTTGGAGGGATCAACCTTCTAACTGGTTTCAGTGGAAATCACATAAAATTTTGGAGGTTGAGCAGTAAATTGGAATTTTGGGGGATTCTTGGTATTTTCCATGTAGATTATTGTGTCATCTACAAATAGCAATGAGTTTATTTCTTCTTTCCTTCTCTGCAGGTCTTTTCTTTTTCATATTAGTCTGATTAGAACTTCTAGTAACCTTGCTATGGAAGAAACACCACTATATAGTGACTACCTCATAGGAGCATGTCCTGTATGGATCTTGTGAGCATAGACACACAGGGGCCGTTATGCAGTTTGTGCCATAATTGGCTCTTCAAAAATGCCATTTTAGTGGGGAGAGTATAGTTCAATGGTAGAGCGTATGCTTAGCATGCACAAGGTCCTGGGTTCAATCCCCAGTACCTCCATTAAAAATAAATACATATACCTAATTACCCCCACCCCCCAAATGCCATTTTATTCTAAAAGGCCAATTACTTCATAGAGATGGAGAACATAATGAGAACAACTAATTCCTTAAGCCATGACCCCAAGTCTGCTCTTCATTTGAAATAGAATGAGCTCACTTTTTTATTCTAAGGGTTCTATTTCTATAAACCAACCCAGTTCTGGAAAATGTTGGATGTGCCGCAACCTCTAGAGTACTGATTAAAGTTAAGCTTATGTTCACAATTTCTGCAGCTTTCTCCTGTTATACAAGTCAAGTAAGACTTCCGTGAGCTGCCATCAGTTTCAGTCCTGGGACAATGCTCAGTTAGATCACATTGAAGATTCTCATGGGTCAAACTGTTTTGATACTTTCTGATACCTGCTTTGGATCTGCCATCCATTGTGATTGCTGGTCTCTGGCTGTTAAGTGCTTCCACCTGGTCTCTGTCACTTCTGGATCTCATCATCCTCCTTGGGTTCAGAGAGCCCACTTTGACAGTAAAAGTTCCCATGGTTGTCTCTGACCTGCAGAGAAGAACCAACATGGAGTTTTTCACAGATGCTGGGAAGACACACTTCCCTAGTGTATTTTTCAAAGGCTTGATAAAGGAAATATCTTTAAGACTCTCAGAATTAGGATGTGAGTGAGCAGATCTTACATAAAAAATTCAGCCAGCATTTCAGTCTCTCCAGGCTTTGATTATCTTCCTCTAGCAAATACTAAAGAAGTTCTGAAAACTCAAGTTCATTTAGTGTGGACCATCTTAGAGTCTGAGTTCGAATATATTGATTAAGCAAATTGTTAGAGCCATTTCCAGCCACTGAATAGAGAATTTCCACGCAGGGCACCCATTTAATTTTTAATACAATCATCTTTTGGTGACTGCAGGGCATAAGTTCCAGGACCCTCCATGGATACCAAAGTGGGAGGATACCCAAATCCTGTAGTCAAGCAGACCTCCGTCTCTGCAGCAATGCATCTGCAGATTAAAATCAGCCGTGAATTGTGTAGTTCTGCAGTGTTTATTGAAAAATAGTCCAAGTCCAAGTGGACCCAGATAGTTAAAACTTGTGTTGTTCAAGAGTCAACTGTATATTCAACCTGAAGGAATTTTGTATTCCTTGCACCCTGATCTGACACCTTAGGTTATGTTCCCAGACATATTCTCTAGGTTTGTGTTAAAACCTGGCAAATCATACAGTTCTTTAGGTGTGTGGGGTGACTGACTCCTGATGGGTCATACTTTGCCAGCTTTCCTGAAGCCTGCTGGGACCTGATGCTGGTTATAAGTCTAGAAACAATGACAGGAGGTGGGGGTGGGGTCTGAAGAGGGTCAGAAATCCCTGCAAATCACCTACTTCATTGGGGACAAATTCAGGATTTTAGGCAAGAGGAGACTAACCCCCTCAGAAAGAGGACTAAATGTTGCTTCTCCAGGCAAATGAGCCTCAGTAGAATTTAGAGGCTTGAGTTCTTCAACTCTATCAAAATCTGCCGATAAATTTCCATCCCAATTTTCAGGTCTACATGTTTCCAACTTCTAACATAACTTTAATACAAAATCCCTGTGAAACTGAGAATTTACTTTGTATAGTAATTCAGGCACGTGTCAATTAGAATTAGGCCATACTTGTCAGAAATTTTGATCCTGAAGCTAGTGAAAACAAGAATTTATTTTAGTGTAGTCATATAAGTTTTCTGGTCCCCTACTTGGAACTTGAGCTTAGATTTTTAAAGGCCTAAGACTATGATTTTCTTTCTCTGTACATTAGAAGCAATCAACTCCACTATTCTCATTAATTTCCACTCAAGTATTTTATGGTAGCAAATACTTGGTCACATGTGGTCTGACTTTCTATTAGAATTTGATTATAGGTGGTAATAAAAGTATTTTTCTTTTTTTGCCACTGGATGTTGTAGATGGTCAGTGTCTGGTTTATCAATGACAAAAGGATTATTATTGCTTTTAAACATAATCAGATTAGAGAACTAATAACGCATTCCAATCTGTAAGCTTCTGTTCCTCGGAACAACTTTTGATATCAACAGTATAAGTAATCCATAGAGTTCTGAATAAATTAATCATTTGTTTGCAGTTCTGACCGTAGGTATTGACACTGGCTCACATACGACCGTCAGCATCTTTTCCATTTGGCAGAAAGAAAAGTGCTCAAATACTTTCCAATTCTAATGCAGGAGTGAAATTATATAAATATTTATTTAAAAGGAAATGAGTAACCACAGATGAGTAGATTCATTTTATTTTGCACTGATATTTATTTAATTTTTTCTTGCTGAGCTTAATTTGAAAAAAGTCTTGTGTAGAGAAATTCAATGCAGTTTAATCAGCAGGAACATGCATTTATTATGGAGAAAGGATTAAAAAACAAAGAAACGGACTGCTGGGAGAATTTATTTTGGTAATTCCACCCAGAGGGCTGAGGTTTAAGATTCAATTTATACTCAACAGGAAGACAGCAGTGAAAAGAGGAGGCAGAGTGACTTAGTTAGCAAGACATTTTTGTGGTACAAATAATCCATACAAAGTGGTCAAAGTTGTTTGGAACTGGAATTGGAAAATACCAGCAGAAAACAAAACATTGGAAAAAGTCACCTGAGTTCATGTTGCTTAGGAATAGATAAAGATCATCTTCAATACAGTACTGTAAGATATGTCAAATACATGAGAACAAAGAAAACTTAACACTTTTGCTTATGGTAGGTTGTGAAGAGTCTGTTAAAGGGATAGCATGCATTGGGGCTTGGAGAGTTTGTTGGCCTTTCCTTGCTGCTGCTTAAGGAGTAGATGATGATATTCTAGCTTTTAAGGTCAGTAAGTTCAACATTATGGGGGTCATAGAAGTTTCAAAAATGTGTTGGAAAGAGAGTAAACTTTAGAAGCATTTTTTTGTGTGTGTGCAATAAATGATGATGGTCTGGGAAATGGTCTGATGGAGGTGAGGAGGGGAGAGAAAATGAGAGCGTGGATTTCATAATGGTTTCTTAGGGCTATCCTGAAAAGGACTTCTGTAGACTAAACTGAGAGTGTTAGATGGAGGGGAATCAATAAATATATCCAAAGTAGTCAAATGGTCAAAGTTTATAACATTTTAGGAAACTCTAGCAACGAAGCAGAGAACAAACTAACATTGGAAGAGGGGAAAAAAGCAGAAGATACAGCTCTATCTAAAGCTTCTAGAAGAATAAAAAAATTGTGAGGAACTAATAGGGAATAGGCATTTGGAGATTAATAATAAAAAAGAATGAAAGAAAATGAGAATATTATGGCTTCTGAAGTTATAGGAAAAGTAGAGATTAAAGAATGGCAGGTACAGAGCTGTAAGTGGAAGACACAGAACCAGAATTCAATTAAAGCAAAATCGCAAAAGGTTAACAGAATTACAAGGCTTAGGATCGTGACTCTGAAAAGAAAGAAAGAAAAAGAAAGGAATCAAGCCACCGGAGAAATTTTGGAACTAGAAAACAAGTCTTAAGTATTAAGGGATAATCATTGCTTCTGAAGGAACTAGGGGAAGAAGCACAGACAGATTTTTCTGTAATACGTATAAATGGGGGTGCATCTCAGTAGATGGGGATGGATCTGAAAAGAAATGTAAAAAAGAATGTGTGAAAGATGTGATTGATGCCTCTCTTTCACTTTTATCTAAAAGGAAAATATGAAGGTGAATTTAACCATATCCTGAAGAAAGTGTGCCCACTCTGAACCTGTGCTTTAGATCTGAGCAAATTGTCGATCCTTAATCATATTTTTTCCATCATAGGATCAAATTACATATTAAACTTCTATTCGGTATTTTTGCTCAATATTCATTTGTTTATTCTCACCCATGTCATAAAATATTCTTTAAAATCCCATTTTAATAATGCATACGATTTGATTTCTTATGTGGATTATGATTTATTTAACCTTTTCCCAGTCGGGCCTTTGTGCCGCGTTCTATTTTTTGGTATTGTTCAAAACACCTGATGAGCGTGCAAATACAACAATTTAAGACAGTTTTTTTAGGGGAATCTTCTTGAAGTGGAATTACTGAATCAAGGAATTAAATATATATAAATCTTTGGAAATATGATGCTGGAAAGCCCTCCAAAAACTTAACAGCCCGTTTCATTATGCACATGTCAACGCACAATGTTAACGTTTAAAAAATATTCACCAAATTTAACGGCAAAAGTGGATATTTTGTTGACTTGTTTGCTGGTAATGCTAGCCATTTCGTAGCATGCTTATTTATTATTTATATTGATTTTGTGCATTTTGTCCAAATTGAGCAACTTCTAAAATTTTTTTTTTCTCATGTGAGCACCAGAAACATTTGCACATCATTTTGCATCCATCAGTTGCACAACGTTTTGAACTATGGGGAAGAGAGTACGTTTGAGTTTAAAAGAGTTTATTTTGAAGAATTACTTAAATTTGAATAACAAATGAAATAAATTGAAAAATAATGACAAAAGATTTGGAATAAAACAGTGTTTGTTATTGAACCAAATATATGTAGAATATAAATTGTATTATATATAAATATTTAGATAATTCTTATGGATGTATTTTTGATATATACTATCAGTATTCTTATAAGATGGGTTGGAAATACAAATCAGATTTTAGCAAAAATTAATAATTTAAAAATAAACTTACTCCAATACTCTTGTTTTTAAAATCCCAAATTGTATTATCAAAAAAGTTGAAGTGAGAGAAATAAAGTAAATGCATCCTAAATTCCTTTTTTTAATCATACGAACAATTTACAAATATAATTTTATTTTTAACATTGATTGCTAAAAAAAGTATAAATGATTTGTAAAAACAAATATAAATAGAAGTACTAGATGACTGTCTTGTAAGCAAAATGCATATAAAACAAATTTTAAAATATTTATATAGCAAACACATATGTCAATTGTTACAAAACAAAGGCTTTAAAACAAATTGCATTAAACAAGATAAAAAATGTGAGTTAAAATAAACATGCTTCAAATTCCCCAATTTTTAGTGCAGCGCTCAGAGCTTGACTAATATTAAATACTATTCTTCTCAAATATGTTAGGTGTATTTCCCAAAACACTAAAAATAGTAGGGTTCATAGGGATAATAGGGTTGGGATTAGACATCTGAAAACTTATGCAACTTTGTAAATTCTATCAAAGATAATAACAGTCCTGAACAGTATCTAGAACAGATAACATTACATCTTAAGATCACACAGACGGACAGACACACAGACACACACACACATATATAGTGACCTTTTTTTAAAGAATTTGCTATAGTAAATTTAGAAGTGTACAATAAAAAAGAAAGAAAAACAACCAGACATTGTGTGTTTTCTGGTGAAGTTATACTAAGTCTATTCAAGGTTCTAGATCTATTTAGTAGTTTATAGGAAATACAGGAGACCAAATCTATGCTTACTTCTTGATGATACAATCAACGTAGTTTAGAAATTGGGAACAAGTATGGAACAGGAATTGGATATCTTTAGCAAAAAAAATTCACAAAGATAAAAGAAAAGGGAAAGGGAAACTGTAGGATAAAATTTATGGGATAATATCAAGGAGTATCAGACAAATTCATTGCATGGGCCTTGTGCAGATCTTGATTTAATTATGCCAGTTATTAAAATAATTATGAAATGATTGGAGAAATTTGATCACTTATTGGATATTTTATGATATTAAGGAATTAACATCATTTTTCTGTTTAATAATGATATTAAATTTATGTTTAAAATATGGCTTTTTATTTTTAGAAATTCAATTTGAAATATTTATGGATGTAATTACATGATATTTGGGATTGGCTTCAAGATGACGTGGAGTAGAGGAAAACTGATGAGGATATAGATAAAGTGAAATTGGTCAGACTTTGGTAAGTATTGACACTAGGTGATGGATCTACTGGGTTTCATTAAACTATACTACACACTTTTGTATGTGTTTAAAAATTTCAATTACAAAGTATGTAAAAGAAAATAAAGACAAAATCAAGAGAAGGAAGAATTTAGGAAGTGATGTGAATGAATATTCAGGCTATTGAATTTTGGAGACAAGGGGAACTTCACCAAGTATGGAGAAAGTAGAACCAAATATCCTTTGCTTCCAAAACGGAGCAAATGTCCAAACTGAGCCAGGACAAGGAGGTGGGGTAGACAGACATTGTGGAGAATACTTGCTGCCTACGGCTGCATTGGCACACTTTGCCTTTAGCTGCTATCACTTGGTTGCCTCAGTTTGCTAATTAAGACTGAGCTAGTTTATGATCTAGAAACACATATTTTAGTAGAACACACTATATAACAAAAAAGCATGGATGATGACAATTCAATCCATACACAGTTAAAATGAATTAGACGAAGGAGTTCATTTATTTTCCCTTGACAAAATACACAATTCCAATTAAGTATAAAAATCATAAACCCTTATAGATGTCTTGTCTCTTGGCCTATTAACAGATGAGTACAAATTATTTTTCAACCAACTTACATTTATTACTCAGATGCCTTCCTATATTTTTTCTGATATAAATATTTCTGCCAGTCACCTTTTAAACACAGCATTCTATCTTTGACTAATAATTTTATTTTTTGCCATGACTGGAGGGTGCCTTTTCATTTTTCCCTTATAAGACTCAAGAGTGATACCATGCCTAGGACTGTATACATCAGAGAAGGCCTTTCTGTCATCTTTGCATAAGAATTATAACTTGAATGTGTCTAAATTCTTAGACAGTTATATGTCTGTCTCCACATTTTGCAATATTCCCTTTTCATTTTATGAAAGTTAATGTTTAAAAACTTTGGTTTTTTTTTTTATACCTGTGAAGCTACTTTTCCTAATTTACTTTCCAGAATTCAAAAAGTTCAGCAGGACATACTATGCATGCTACCTTTATTTACAAGAAGAAACACTTTGATCACTCAATTTCATGGTCACTGATTTTATTCAATTTCCTTCTCTAGGAATAGTAATTACCTGCAAGTTGAATTTTCGTGATTAATAATAAGTCTGCTCTTTTCCTTTTGGAATTAATTTCTCCATTTTGTCTTTTACAATATTTATCTGAATTTTTTAAAACCTTAAGTGTATTATTGATTTTCTGCAAGAGGTATCAATGAGTATTTGGTTTCTAGCTTTACCATTTAGTTTCAACTCATAATACAAATTTGATTAAAAGAAGGTGGCATTGACACAAGACATTAGATAAATACAAACAGCACAAAACAAGCTATACTTTGTATATATCATGCAATGGAAATTGTAGCTTGTATGGGTTGCTTTCTAATAATGTCACAATGCTAATGGTGGAAACACTTCTTTAATTGCTCTATATTGAGCATGGACATATGCAGCTGTGAAATAATTGAATTTAGGCCCCAGTACAGTGATTGAATTATTTCACATTAATAGAGTTAAAAAAATTGATCAATGAATTGGTTCTGCAGGTTTAGCTTGTGTGAATTAATGAACATATTCATTAAAACAAATTTCTCGATATCTATAGTAACCTCTTTCCAATCACTGAATTTTTATTGGGCATTTTAATGACTTGGATCCTTCTATTTGTTGTTATTGTTAGAGATTTCCCATGAATAGAAAATAATTACAATATTTACTTTTTGTTGAAGAGAATATCCAGATGAATTTATATTTTAAGAAATACACTTCTTAAAAATCTAATCCAAGTACCAAAATGAATTAAGGTTGTTTCAATAGGAATTTACATTCTCCTTCCCCCAGAATTTTATATGATTTCCAATACCCTATGAGCATTCTATGTTATTTGAATTGACAGTTCACCAGCAGAAAGTTCTGAGGATCTATTCTTGGCTGCTTTGGGAGGTAAATGCAGTGTGATTCTATTGAAATGGGTGTCTTTAGGGGTGAGCACACCCCCAATGCTACTTACCATAGCCTGTGATACTGAAGACTTCGTTTTGGTATCTGCTTAATGGTTAAAAGCCTGGATCCTGGAGGTAGACAGTCCTGAACTTAAATTGATTACTCCAGGAATATCAGCTATATGTTTTAAGAGGAATCAAGTTCTGAGGCTAAATTTCTTCTTTAAAATATTCATAATAATCATATCACAATACATAATAGAAAATGAATAGTAAATGACTATCTAATGGACATGGGTTTGTTGTTTCTGTTGTCATGGCTATTTATCAATGTTTATTTCTAATATATTGTAATATATTGACTTTTACAACTGCTTACTCCTTCTCTTCCCCTTAATCCATGATGTTATAACTTGGAAAATATCACCATTTCTCTGTTCTACTTTTAAAAAGTTCTCCCATTTTCTAATCCATCCCATTTTGAATCATTTGTCATAGTCTATAAATCTGAGCAGAAAGAAGCCCTTAATATTTGTTTCCAGTGTGTTTTTCATATTCCCTTTTCTCAATAGGCTTGACAAACTGTTGATAATTTTAAATGATGCTATAGGAGCTACATACTAAATGCTGACTAAGAAAAAATGCAGCAATTACTAAAGACAAGTTGAATTCAAACCCTTTCATTACTTGATGTGGAGTCACAGGAACATCACTGACAAATATTGTTCATTGAAATTATATTTAATGAGGACAATAAACAAAGTCATAACAACACATCCTGTTTCGAATTTTTTAGCACTTATATCAGGGGAGAAATATTTCTTGATCAAGCAACACTGCATTATTGGGAGTTATCCCAGTGGACCATTGCCTGGATATCTGATGCAAAAACAAGCAGAATCCAAGGACTGAGAATTAAACTAAGAAATGCAACACGATAATTTATTTGATTTATGATTACTTCCTTGTTGTTATAAAGCATATTAACTGTATCAATAAATTTACTGTGAGTCAAATACTTGCTAAGAAGAATGTAGTGGAGCCATCAGTTAAACAGGTTTGGAAGTCAGACAGCTATAGTTCAGTATCAGGGCCCATCACTTACTAGTTAGACCTTGGGGGAAATGTTCACCCTCTAAAACTCTTTTTTTCTTTACCTATTCATTGGCCATTAACTACTAACCTACTAGGTGATAGTAAAAGGAAAGTGAAATAATATAAAGCTCTCATAGTGAGTGGCACAGAACCAGTGCCTCCAGTTGATAGCCTCTATTCTTTTTCTTTTTAACTGAAGTATAGTCAGTTACAATGTGTCAATTTCTGGTGTACAGCACAATGTCCCAGTGCTGTACTGTGTGTGTGTGTGTGTGTGTGTGTATAATATTCATTTTCCTTTTCTTTTTCATGAAAGGTTATTACAAGATATTGAATATAGTTCCTTGTGCTATACAGAAGAAATTCGTTTTTTATCTATTTTTATATATCGTGGTTATCATTTGCAAATCTCAGACTCCTAAATTTATCCCTTTATACCCCCTTTCCCCCAGTAACCATAAGATTATTTACAATGTCTGAGTCTGTTTCCGTTTTGTAGATGAGTTCATCAGTGTCCTCTTTTTTCTTTCTTTCCATTTTTTTAGATTCCATATGTGAATGATATCATATGATATTTTTCTCTCTCTTCCAGAGAAAAAGAATGATGATCACTTAGAGTGATGATCTCCAGTTCCATCCACGTTGCTGCAAATGGATAGCCTCTATTCTTTTTAGACATTTTTAATATTTAAGTGACAAAGAATGCAACATACACAGTATCCTCACAAAACAAGTAATCTTATGTTTCGTGTGTTTTCTCTTACTTGCAAGTGTTGAGAATTCCCTCACTTCCAAATCACATTACAAAGACGATAAGAAATGTTCATTAGTGCTAATGATGTTCAGTATTTCTTGATTGTTTTTCTTATGTAAAGCATCTTGCTGGAGCCAAGGCATGACTCTAATCAAGACTCAGTCTTTGAGGCATTTATTTTTGTTCCTGTTCTAGAAAAGGAGTAATAGAGACAGGCAAAATAATATTCCTAATTAAGTTAATTGTGCTTAGTTAGTTAATCACAAGGTGCATAAATTTATCTCTGCACTGCATGAGCCTGGAAGTTACTTATTGGAAATGCCACATTTTTCATTCAAAACTAAGAAAATTGAGGGCAAAATACATTTGAGGTTTTGCCTAGACACATTTTTCTCTGATTTGATTTTAGTAGAACAAGTCTGGCAAGAATAAGACCATAGTACTTTGTTAATGCAACAGTTTCTAACCCTGAATAGGATCAATTTGATATATTTTATTATCCTTATAGATGAGAAGGAGCTGTCTGGGCCTGCATGGAAATGCAGATGGCAATGAGCACCATGCAGGATGTTGATGCACTGAACTTCACGGTTCAGATTTTAGGAACCACCCTCTGCTGCCAGACTTAGCATCTTTATGCCAGGTTTTCAGTTAAATTGGCATATTTTATTATAGAGGGACATAGCACGCTTCCTTTAAAATTTGATATTTATCCTGTTTGTATTCTAACGCTTTCCCTAGTACAGGTGGGAGTGCCAACTACATCCCTGAATACTGTACCAATCTTAAAGATAAATATTTGTAGTGGTTTTCAAGAGGGTAAAAAGAAAGTGAAATCATATAAGTAAAACTCTTCTAGTAGATGACATAGAGCAGATGTCCCCAAACTGACAGCCACTATTATTCTGAGATGTTTTGAATATTCAAATGGCAAACAACAGAACATATTTGCTATACGTACAGAACAAGCAATCTAACATTTCACTGTAACTTGCAAAGAATCCAGATATAATCAATTTCAAAGATGTAGAAAGGGGAAAATTACAGGGAATTAAATTGCCTTCTCTTTAGGTCTGTTTGATTAAAAACATAAACTTCTTTGTTAGTCTTGCTTCTCTTCTGTGTTTCATTAGCTTTACATCATATTAAGGGACTCTGTTTTGGGTGAGCCTCTGCCTCCGTGAAGTCTAATCCTCCATAAGGTGAGATCCATTCACAGAGAAAAGGCTTATGAACAGATGCATCATTTCCTCATTAAACTTAAAATCCATTTGTCTATGTAGTAAGATTTGTGAGTAAATCTACTGTTTTTGAGTGCCTAGAGTATGTTTATCTGTACCTTTGGCAATATATTTAATGCCAACTTAGCTGCTGAGGTAAATGTTAAGCAAAGGGAAATATAAATTTGGGTCAGAAGACACATTTTGATCTTTTTTCCAGAGTACTTTACACTCTTCTAATATGAACTGGACAAGGCATATTTTCTATTGAACAAATGTGTTGGCTCAACTGTGGCCCAAGTTTGAAGAATCCGTAACTTTCTTCAGGCCATTATGTTGGCCATTTCCAAAAGGAATAATGTATTCCAAGTGTGACTAATTCATCTCTAAACATTTTAAACAGAGTTTAACAGATACTTGAGCTGGAAATTTTTTTATGTTCACCATCACTTGATTTTAAGTGAACAGAGTCTACTAAAAAGTATATTGTTGCTGATTTAATCTCAGTCTTTTTTTGTGATCCCTTCTCACTTGTGTGACCTTCAGCATTTTGTTTAACCTCTAAAAACTCGTATTTCTCAAAAGCAAATTGGTAAAAACATTAGCATGCCTGAAATGGTAATTTTGAGTATTAAACCGAGTCAAATGATGTAAAGTACTCCATGCAATGCCAAAGCATGTCCTCGGCATATTATTTGATGATGGTGAAAAAGCATCTTTACCTCACTGCATTTGAAACATTTTTTACGTCATTTTCTGAGATAAATCTTACAGTGTTGTGAAGATAAGAAAGAGAAGCAAAGTAACAAAAGAACATTGTAGAAGCAGTGGGCTGCTTCTCTTCAAGCAGCTCCGTGGTCTTTCTTAGCACTGAGGTTAAGGGATAAGAGGCAGGGGAGGTGGAGAGAGAAAGTTCTATCATGAACCTGATCATTTTGAAGTGAGTTCCCTCTGCACGTTCTTTAAACGTTGAAAACAAAAGCTGAACAATGGTAAAAACAGCTCACAATCCAGATTGAGTTATTATACGAGAAAGAATATTGATGTCACTGGCTCACACATGAAGGCTTCCATCCGTAAATTGTCCTACTTTTGGCTTTCATAAGGATTAATCTTGCAATTCTAACTTATGTTGCCTAGTTTTCTTTCTCCAATACTTCTTGGTAGAATTAAACCTTCCAGCTCCAGTGGGGGTGGCTGAAATTTCATTATTTTTCTGTCTCATCCAAGTATTTACCTTGCCAGGCATTTGTGTCCCCCCACCACCCCTCAGCATTTCTTCTGGAGTTTCAATTCAAATTTCTTTTAAGGAGCAAATATGTTGCCCTAGCTGATGAGGAAAGCATGTTAGCAGGGAAACAGAGGAGAAAAACATGAAAAACTCATTAGAAAAAGAGCACTTGTTTTTGTATTGCCATTTAGGATGTGATAGATTTGACGGAGAAGCACTGATGGAATAAACAAGCATGCAAATCCCATTTGTAGAAGGAGTCGTGACCATTTCCCCAAGGATCTCTCACTCTCGTCTGCTGAATTATGGCACCGCCTTTGTCTTGCCTCTGTCATGAAATTCACTTGCAAATATTTCAAATACTTATGTCAGTTTTAAGGTGGTCCACTTCTTTTCTAGGCTAAGGAATGTCTTCTACTTTATTGTATTTATTTTTTAGTCTCTCACCCTGAAGTGAGCTGAGGATGTTGTCCTTGGATACGATGCCCAGGCATAAATTAAGCGTGTGGTCCATGTTCCATGCTTCCTGCTCCACTTTCTTCCCTCCCTCAGCCCTTCATTCCTCACTGCCACCATCACAAGCCCAAAGGACATCTCAGAAAATGGTTCACAAATGACTAATCTAGGGGTTGTTCTGGGAGAGGTATCTGGAAGGCTTTGGAATCAGTAGTGTGATTTCACACAATACTTTACTATTTTACAATATTTAACAT
Organism: Camelus dromedarius; assembly: GCF_036321535.1. Classification (NCBI taxonomy): domain Eukaryota; kingdom Metazoa; phylum Chordata; class Mammalia; order Artiodactyla; family Camelidae; genus Camelus; species Camelus dromedarius. Next base: position 12,056,655 of record NC_087441.1, on the reverse strand, counting down.
TTATGTTGCACAATTCCATAATATTTTATAAGATTATTTTATGCTAAACATAATGCAGCAAACTTGTGACATGAAACTATTGTCATTATAATTCCATGCAAATTCACTCAATTATAATGTATTCCAGACAACTTCTCCCAGCTAGATAATTAAGGGTACTTTGAGGTTGTCAAGGAAGATGTATGGGATTGTGTCAAGAAGAAGGTTTCTGGATTCAAAGGGACCTGGGACAAATGTGCGTTTCTCTACTTAGCAACCTTGTCAGATAATCCTGTGCAAAATGCAGCTGGCAACTCTGTGAAACATTGATAATGGTAATGGCATTTATCTCATAGGATTAAACAGGATGGGTCTATAAATCACCTTTCCTTGAGAGAGTGGCACAATCCACAGAATCGTCTCCCTGCTTCTGTCTGTGGTCTCCAGACCAGTGACAACTAAATCATGGCTGGTGACATGACCATAGGAGTATTGACTCCAGGCCTCCCTGGATCCCACAGGAGCCCTAGCAAGAGTCTTCACATTTCAGTCCAGATCCTAGTTATTACTGGGGAAAGGAGACAGGAGGAATAGGGCAATTTAAACGCATGTGCAGATCTTTGCCTTATTCAAATACCCACTGAAATAATGGCAAAGGAATAAAACAAAAAATGCACCACACACCAACGAGCACAGGAGAGGAGACCACAGCACGTGAGGAGCATTGATACCTTTTGAGAAGTTGAGAAGCAGACGTATTAGCAGTAAGAGGCTTCTCAGAGCTGAGAAAGCTGAAATCCAGGGCCAGCAGAAGGCAATGCGATTTAGAAACCAGACAATTTACAGGGTAGAGCCCTTAGAGGCTAAGGAATTAGAAGTTCTATGAACCTCAGGAGGTGGCAAGGGGTGGGGCAGAAACTAGTGCTTTTGTCGTACATTTCCTCGGAAGCCCAGAGACTTCTTAGAAGTTTTTTTTTTTTTTTTTCACCTTTTCTTATAGACAACTACCCCCTTTTTCATAATGGCAGGACATTTATTCTCTGCATAATTAGAACTAGAGAGAATAAGGACACAGCAGAGAATGAGACTGACATGTCTTATAAGGAAAAGAAGTTCCATTGAAGTGAATGCACTTTGGGTCCCTTTCACTGTTCAACTTCCTAAGGATACTGAAATCTTTTTCTCTGGAAAAATTAAATGGCCCAAAAAAAAATCTACAAAGATTGCTTCGGGGCAGAAGTCCAGTGAAACATCCAGGTTCTCGCTCAGTCTCCTTTGGTTAAGCCCATCAGTTGACAAGCTCCTTTCCCAGTTTGCAGAGATGTAACTGGCATTTTTGTGCCTAAAGAAAAAAAAAAAAAACAAACTCAAAGGAAACAGAGATAATGCATGGAAAGGAAAGCATCAAAGAAGTGATAATATACTCTGGGAGAGGAAAAAAAAAGAAAATCTTGCATCCATAAAACAATCACTAGGTGCTCTTTTTTTTTTTTTTTTTCAAGAGAAAAAGAGTTCTTAAATATCACCTGTCATTATCCACACAAATGTAGAATATACAAACATGAGGAAATCTTTCAGAAAAAGCAGGTAGAACAGGCCAAAAAAATGTAGAAAAAAAGACAAGAAAATTAGAAGATCATTCCAGGAGGACCCAACACCCAAATAATAGGAATTCCAGAAGGAGAAAACAGAACTTTTTTCTGAAGAGGACCCATGTCTTATCCAGGCTTGCTGCACCATCATCACCGCTGAGCGGGTTCTGACCATGCAGAGGGAGACGTGTGCCTTCCTGGAAAGCTTCAGCTCCACCATCAGGCTTCAAGGCAGCACCAGCGTTGTGGTTCACTCTTCCCCTAACAGATGCGAGGCGTGAACCCCAGCAATGAGGGAGGGGGTTTCTAAACCCATCAGCATGGCTCAACAGGGTTTCAAGCAGTGGGACCATAGATCTCATTGCCTCCATCAACAGGAGTCAAGAACCCCAGAACTTACCTTTCTCTTCCCCCTACAATTCAGGTCTACCCACCATCATCTACCTTGAACCCATTTACATTCTTTTTTTTTTTTTAATGTTCATCACCTGTAAGTCATCCCTCATCGCTTACACTAATTAGAACGAAGTATGCTGTCCCCTGTTCTGCTCCAGTCCTCCATCTGTTCACCAATTTTGACACCTTTCCCACTCTGCCCTCTGGCTATCATGGTCCATCACTGGCAGAATCTCATATACGTTCTTCCTCGAACACTGTATGCTACATGTTCTCCCGATACGATGCTTTCAAATTCTTGCTGCAACCGAAATCTAGATCGCCTCTGATTATCCTGCTTTCCCTGCAGCCCTCTCAAGTGCTGCCTCTTACTTTCTAAGACTTTTCTCCTTCAATAATCTTGCCTTTCATCCTACTCTAACTCTAGTGGTCACACCCTTGAACTTGTCATTGCCAATAGCTGCCACTCCTTCCATAATTGTACACATGGCTCACCACAGCCTGGACAGTATCATTTCGTCTGATCTCACCTGGGACTCCAACAATCCTTCAACTTGGCTGGGGCTTTCAATGCACTGATTCTCCCTTGAACTTCTCTCTCTCCTCTTTGCTCGCTGTGGATTCCACGGCTCATTCATTGCAATGATTCCCTTGCATGTACACTTATTTCCCTGTGTCCATCCTGCTCTTGTCTGATAAATCTCAACCACAACTTGTCAAACTTTCTGCCTACACCATGCCTGGACCTATGAATATAGCTAGAGGTAAGTGAATAATTTTACTGCTTCCATTATAAATCAGAACCAAAAACTTCAGCTTATTCCCAAAATTAGTCAGTAATCATATCATACTACTGTAGTCTAGTTCATTCATTCTCCCACTGTCCTAGAAAACATTTCACAACCTCTCTGCCCTTTGAACATCTAACACCCCCTCCCTCATCTTCCTTCTCAGATGGTCACTTTGCCTCCTACTTTACTTAGAAAATTGAAGCAATCAGAGAATTTCTACAGGTTATCATCCTTCTGCACCCATGTTCAGTGATCATTTTTTAATCCATTCTGCAGATTTCTTGAGTACCTCTTAATAAGTGAGGGCATGAGGGTACAAATGCAAACAGGCAGGGTTCCTGTCTTCATACAGTTCACAGTCTCAGTGTTGGGTCCAGCTTTCTTCTGAGAAGGTGGGATTCTATCTTCTTTCCATCAAAGAATAGATGACTTCATTACCTCTACCCTTGCTATTTACTCAGATTTTAGAATTAGCAAACTCCCTTGTCAACTTTTATCCACCTGATGTAGAGAGAAGAATTAAATGGAGCATAATTATTCAAATGAGAATGTATCAAGCTCATCTTACAATCATAAAGGAAAAAAAGTACAACCGTGTTAATTATTGCAAATTGTTAAGATTGCTGTTTGAGGGATGAGTGCCTGCTCTTAAGGGCTGGCCGGTCCCAGGCTGATGGCATAGCGCTGTCTGCTGGATGCCAGTTCTGGCTCAAGATGTGATTGGCAAGCAGCTTCAAGAGTTGCATAATTGTACTGACAATTCTGCCTCCTAACTCATTCCTGATTTCAAAAGTACTTGAAGATTTCACCTTGACCAAATTAACAAGGAGATTCAATCTGAGACAAGAAACTCAGAGAATGAATGAGTCGTATGATTGTGGTTTTGAGAGCTGGAAGGGATGTCAGAGACAATCTGGATGAAACTACCCGACCATCTTGCTGATGACAAAACTGAAGTCCAGACATCCTATGTGACATTCAGAGGTAACATGAGCACAGGATGAGTTGGATTAAGGACTCCTAATCAGTTATCTTTCTTCTACATCCACTTTTTCTTCCTTATTTTCCACAGTTAGCCAACATATTAGGTACTATATTATATTATATAAATTATATCATGTAGCTTATAATTTTTATGGGTGGAGATGAGAGGTGTCTTAATCCAATTTCCTTTTTCATTTTCACAATGACAGTTGGCTAAGGACACATTCACATTTCCTGACTCAGAGTCCAGTCCTCTTTCCTCTACTTAAATATTGTTTTAAAAGATTATCTCAAACACAAAGATGGCTGGCTAACAATAAAACTCAACAACAAAAAATATGTGCAGATGATTAAATTGCACACCTTGAGTTTCTAATGGATTATAATAGCATCATTTTTAGCTTCTTGAATAACAAACTATTACAGCTCTGAGGAGCTGTGTTATCTCACAAAAGCCAGCATGCTATAAATTTAGTTCTCCATTAATTCCTGGAAAAATAACTGCTTGCTGTTGCCAGAGCTATGTTATAGTAACATTAAATGCCAAACAGTTGCTTCTGTATCTTGCTGTTTAAGGATCAAGTTAGCGAGATGGGTATTCCTGGAAATTTGGAAATATACAGTCAGATATTTATCTCTCGTCTAGATCTTGTAAATAGATTGGTGGAAATACATTCAGATGCTATTTGAAGACATGTGTCTCATGAAGCAATAAACATTAGGAAAGGAAAATGGCAAAAGGAGGAATAAGCCATTTATTTTAAAGTAATATATTTATCTCATTCTATAATTTCTAGAACACATAGTTAGAAATTGCAAGAGCCCAGGTCCAAATCTAAGAAGTGTCTTTTAAAATCTGTGCTTTTAACTACTATCCTCCACTGCCTCTTCTGTTGAAGAATCCTTTGTATTTAATCTAAAGAATCATTTTTCTTCAAAGGATCCGTTCAATATTATAAATCCTGTCCCAGGACATTTTAAACAGTCGCTTCACTAAAATACAACTCCACCAAACTTCTGATTGTCTTCTTTGTAGACATTAACTGACTCTGATTTTTGTAGCTACTGTTACTTTTAGTCATCGTTTCACTTGGGATTTAAGTATTAAGTTTGAGTATTACACTCCATTATCAATCAAGAGGTATTCTATTAGAATCTTAAATTGACTTAACAATAAAAACAAAAAAAGAAGTTACCTAGGAAATGAATATTTCAGTGTTTCATGGTTTTACAAAGTGGTCTTTTTTTGTGGTGTGTTTGGGTATGATTATTTACCTCACTCTTTGATTTTGACTCCACCACTCCTTTTTAATCAGGTTTTAATTTCTGACTGAAATACGTCCAATGGAGTAGTTGACAAATTAGGTGATGTTACGGGACCAACTTCTTTTTCTTTTTCAATGTGGTGGCACTCTTCTGTGGTGAAGGATTTAACACCCTGGAAAGGAATCTGGAAGATAGTACTGATATGCTTCTGGAGGCCCTTGAAGCGAATCTTGGAAACAGTAATGGTGCGTACTAAATGAAGTAAGAAGGCAAGAAATGTGGTGGAGGTGACGATGTAGGGATCAAAAGGTTCAATGAGCTGGCATTGGACAGACTAGAGTGGCTATTCCTCTAAAGGCCAGAAAACCTACCTGCTGACCGTGTTCCATGGCATGGCCCCGAGATCATTCCATGTGTGAGTTTTTGAGAGTCTGGTTTTAGATGTGTCTAGTTCTTAGACCAGAACCTACTAGCTGAAAGGGATTTCGAGTCTCTTTCGAAAAGAACATGCAATTCCATAGGGTAGTTGCTAGTAATTCTCCCAGTCTTTCCCTGACTTTTCCGACGGCTATTTACTCAGGCAGCTATGTGTTGGGAACTGGAACACCAGCACATCTGGGGGACCCTTAACCACAAGTTCTGAATTCAGAGTGGTATCTGGGGATTTATCATATCACTGTAATCCCCCTATTAGAGTGGAGGAATGAGAAGGTGAGACAATAATGGATTATTGGTGTGGGTCCAGTTCACAATGGGTCCACTAGGTCCACAGATCTAAGCAGTCAATTCCTTGCAAGTCTTTGAAGGAAGAATTGGAATGGATTTTGGAAATTGGCAGAACCTCCACATTTGTCCCCTACTCTGTATAATAAAGGCACCTGGCCCTCAGTTAAGACAGTAAATCAAAACAATACTGCTTCCCAAAGGGTGTCAGGTATCAGTACCATCCTCAAGACCTAAAGAATGAAGAGGACAGACTTTATATAAGGTGGATGGATCATGGTGTATGGAAGTGGACCACTGAAAATTTAACCAGAATGACCCCCAATTGGGGTTCACTGCAGCAGGTAAACCAGACCCCCACAGTCAGCTATTGGTCTGGTGGGCACTGAGTCAAGGGGAAAGGATGCCATCCCTACTGATAAGGAGGATGAGAACAGTCCATTCATGCGGGAGAAACAATGGTGCATATTCACGGCTTTCCCTTTGCCTCAGGTTTTCTGCTATCATAATACAGTGTAAATGGATCTGAATCATAAAACTCATCAGCTTATCATAATAGATGAGGAAGAAGCGGCAAATGAATCAGTACATGTGTGACCTACACATATTCGGGGTTCACCACATCAGTAAGTTCAAAGTCATGGAATAATGACTGAACCTTACTCCTCCCACTATTGAGAGATACAGGATGAGGGGGGCCCCTTGAGGCACAGCACATTCCACAGTAAATCCAGGCTGTTGGGCCAGATGTCTTTCTGACTGGTCCATTCAATGGAATCAACGTTATGGTATAGGGCGTACCTAATCTAATGTGATGGGAAAAGATGCCATTTGGAGTTTATGACAAATGCCAATAGAAGAATCACAGGGAAGCATTACAGATCCCTTTGTTCTGAAGAAAAACATCTCATTATAAGCAGAAGAGAAACATGCATTATTTAAAAAGCTCCTGTGTGATACTGGGCTCTGGTAGAGCTTGAACTTCTGACCACAGGCTGTCAAATACCCATGAAGTCAGAGGTGCACATCACGTCCAGCCCTCTGGGTCATAGGCTGTGGCACAACCAGCAGCAATCCATTTCAAGACAGACATGGTACATCTGAGACTGGGCACAAGCAGCACTGGATTAAATTGTATAAAGAGGGGGCCCAGATCCCCCTGTAACTGCAATAGCCTCTCCCTCAGTTTACACGTAAGGCCACGTGGACGATCTCTGAAAGAGGAGCGAAAGGGACAAGCCTGCCTCGTGGGTGGACCATCTCAGATGCTTCTACAAAGATACGCAATAAGTGTCCCATCAGTAGATTTTTTTCTCTCTCAGTTTTATTGAGATATAACTGACATACAGCACTGTATAAATGTATCATGCACAGCTTGATGATTTGACTTGCATACATCATGAAATGACCACAATAATTCATTATCTTCTATAGATTAAAAAAAAAGAAAAAACATGTTTCCCTTGATTTACATATCACATAGGGCAATGTTAATTGTATTAACCACGTTGTACATTACAACCCTACTACTAGTTATTTGCTTTATAACTAGAAGTTTGTATCTTTTAAGCAATTTTATCCAATTCCCTCTCTCCCAACCCCACCTTTGGTAACATAAATCTAATCTCTCTCTCTCTCTCTTTTTTTTTTTTTTTTGAGTTTGTTTGTTTTTGAAGTATAGTTGACCTACAACACTATGTTAGTTCCTGATGCACGACATAGTGATTCCATACGTCTGTACATTTCAAAGCGATCACACGAGGAGTCTGGTTACTGTCTGTTACCATACAAAGATATTACATTAGAGTTGACTGTTTTCCCAAGACTGTACATTTCATCACGGTGAGTCATTTATTTTGTAACTGGAAGTTTGTAGTTCTTAATCTTTCACGTGTTTTTCTCATTCCCCCATCCCACTCCCCTCTGGCAGCCACCTGTTTGTTCTCCGTATCTGTGAAGAGCCCCACCAATCTGTAAGCTATGACTATTCCCTGGTGATTTCAACCTTCTCATGCTTAAAGATCATTAAACAGGGAAAAGAGTCACTATACTCGCAGAGGTAATTAGCATGTACTCTCGGGAGAAGGTACACCTTTTATTTCACAAAGAGAGCGGGCAAGAATAGATTAAACGCTCAGGCGATGCTCTGGGCTGTCTCTTCGCCCGCTCATGCTCCACTTTAATAGTGAACAGACAAGTAGAGCAGCCACAGCCTGAGACAAGAGCAGTCAGTGAACAGGGGCTCAGACCTCACGTAGCAACAGTGATGCCAGCAAAGCGTAAGGGAAATACAAAATGGGTAGTGAAAGGAGAGGGTTATTACCACTTGGGACTTTAAGATTAACTTCAACAGTAAAAGCTACCCTTTTCCACTAACATTTCTCTTCTAAGTTCCCCAGGATACAAGACCCATCAGTATCCTAAAGAACCTATTCTCCAATGTAAAGAACTTACTATAAAGAGCATGTACAGTTGAGCGACACAAATGGTTGACCTAGTGGATACTGTGATGTTATAACCAGATCATCTCGTCAGTACTGACACATCCATCCCCCAGTGCTGAAAACATATGGGGCCGATGGCTCACTGCTGACTTTTCACATTTCCCAAAAGAACTACCTTGCCCAAGGTAACACCCCCTTCCAGGGGAAGTCAGTGGCTGAAGACTGATTATTTCAGATATATAAAGTCCTGTCTCTTTGCCTCAGTTTGGGACGATGCTGAAAAGCCATCCCAGCTCTGTAGCTTCCTGTAGATTCAGCCAAGGTCCCATTTGCCGCAGCACCGTGAATCAGCTCCTGCCTCCACTCACTGTGGCCAGGCTCACTTCCTTCCAGCTGTATCTCCCAAGAGCATTTCCCATTAAGTCATCTGCAGGTGACTTTCTATCTCAGTCTTTTTCCAAAGAACCCAATTCAGGACCTGCCCATGGCCTTTCAAATTAAGCTGCCCCTTTCCATACACACAGAGGTCACCATCAGCCTTCCAACTCAGGACTCCTGGGGAAACAGGAAGCCGGCTTACATAACAGAAACAGAACAAAATGCATTTAACCACCCTTTGGCAGCCACCAAGGACTTCATTCATAAACGTGATTGATATTCAGAAACTACCGGACTTTTGAAGGAGAGAAACAGCACAAAAAGAAAGACCAAGATGAACAAACAGAATAATTACTCCTCGAGGAAAGAGCTAATTGGGCAAGAGGAGGCTAAGCATTTTAATTGGTGATCTTGATCTGACTGTGAGCCGTGTTTTAATCAGTCTTTGCTGTGATTACCACTGAAATTAAGCAACTTTTTATATTCTTAGAGGCCATTTGCATGTTCTGTTCCGTGCCTCCCTTGCATATATTGCTTGGCAATGTTTTGGCTGCACTGTGCATATTTAATTACCTCGTAGGAAAAGGGTTTGCTTGTCTGGTTTTGTTCATGTTTTTCTTATTTAACTTTAGAGCTTACTTGATTTCCCTCTCTCTCTCTGCTGAGTCTTGAACCAATGTTCTTTTTCTAAGGACAGTGTTCTTTTTCAAAGGAGTGTGTTCTCTGAGATATAATATAGGAGTCATTTTTGACTGGTTTTGATGGAAGGGTGGCTTCCTTATTGGAGTTGCAGTTAAAAACAGCTTCCCAATGGGCAGAAACAATAATCTAGGACTCTCCATGTATTTTTGTTAAATGTCTTCCCCTGGCTGTTCTATTTGGGGTCCTTTGTACATAACTATTTTATAACCGTTATCCATGCATATGCTGTACAGGCCCTCAGACATTCTTCCTTAGATACACTTGAGCCCATCTGCAGTGTTTAAAAAAACAAAGTGGGAGGGAGGGAGAGAGGGGAGGATAAGGAAATAGAGGGAGAGATAGAGAGAGGAAAGAGAGAGAGACGCATTTGTGTAGAGGCTGCAGGCTCTGGATCGTTAGACAATTTAGAAGTCAATCATCTGAGTACAAAGAATGCACAAAATAATGATGACTATTAAACATTTTATATCCATACCAAACTAGGTAACAAGAGAAAAAAATGTGTCTCTAGAAAGGATGGGCCGCTGCAATTCACCTAATCTTTATTTTTAATTCAGCATCATTGGCAAGGCCCTTCAGATAATGAGATGATTAAGAGGGCTGTCTCTGTAGCACATTGGCCTGCATTTAAATCTCAAATGTGTCCCTTTTAGTTAAATCCCTTAACTACTCAGGACCCTAGCTTTTTCCGTGAAAGGGGGTTGACAGTAATACACACTTTGTGGGGTAGCTGTTTGGATTAAATTTAAGACAACAAAGCCTAGAACATAGTAATCACTCTGTGAGGGTAATACATTGCTTTCTTCTTTAAGATTAATACCAGATCAGACAAATATTCAACCCAAAATTTAAAAAGATAGTTAAATATCTGTTTATTTTGGGTGTAAAGGAGGTGATTTAAAATTAGAAAGGGTAGATTTCATAGACATTTTATATGATTTTATTATTCTGTGACATAGAAAAATTAATATAAGTCTAACACACCTGCTGCAAATTAGTTCTTAAATCTATACACTTAAAACTGCACAATTCTAATTATCTTAGGTAGTTAGGAATATAAAAGTAATAGGTTTTCTAATAAGATTCTCTCAAGTGGATGTGACATTAAACTGGTTAAGATATTCTTTATTGTCCAAGGTTTACTGTGGGATAACAGAACTAAATATGGCCTATGTTTGATAGTCTATGATTTAAAGAAGTTCCAAATATGACTTAATGCTTCTGTTAGGTTGGATTTAAAACCAGGTCTAGACTTTAAACTTACTTTTTAAAGATATTGTTTACTCAGTGAACTTTATGATTCTAAATTTTTTGTTTCATTTGTCAAAATTTTTGAAGTGCTACTTTAAATGTAATATATGTTACCTTATGTATCTTTTATTGTATTTGATTTGTAAATCTCTGAAGGTGTCATTTATAATAGGAGAATGCAGTTGAAATGTCATTTTTTCTTTCAATTTCGTATGGAAAAGCCTACCTTTGAGGACAGCTCTTTGAGGCTGACATCTTTTTTCTCAGAACTTGATGTCAGAGCTCTGATTTCCTTTTGCTAATGGTTTGCCTAAAGCTTTTGCTCAAGGGTCTGTTTTTCTGAATACCGTGTTGGTTTCTTTGTAGCTCTTTTGCTTTCTGAAATAGGCTTCTTATTTGGGTTATATTTCACTTCATCTCCATATAATTTCAGCACACTACAAAATGGCTGCTTGGGACATCCATCTTCACTCTCTTTTTATGAAGTTTTGTTGAAGGAAAATTCAGGGGTGATAAACCAATTATTCCAGTCTTCTGCATTCATAAACATTTGAAAATAATCAGAGAAAAAACAACCTTTGGAAGAAATCTGTCCTTATTTTCCTTCTGTTTCTGCCTCCTCTCCACTTTTCAAGGAAACAAAATTGGAAACAAAACTTACTGAACTGGTATTCATTGAGTTATTCCCCACATATCCCTACATCAGAGACCACCTTGGCCACACTTCCCTTCCCTGCTCATTACTGTCTCTTGAATCTGAGATTCAACTCACCATTAGCTGGTTAATGGAGGAGAAAAAAAAAAAAATATTACTGACCTTTAGTGAGAGGAAGAGGCAAGGGATGAAAGGAATCTCTGAACACAAGTCCGGAACTTTTTAACTATAGGTATTTACACTGGGGGGAAAATAGGAAAAAAGGCAGCAATATTAATAGCATTGATAAAGCCTTGAATGCGAGTGAAACCTGAGGAAGCTTTACACTGATAACAGACCGAGCCTAAGGGTTAATGGAAGGGAAGAAGTGAGACAGAGTGGGATGGTGATAATTGTTTTCCTGGACAATTTTGTAGTATGCGATTTGTCTATAGGGTGATAGATCTCTGCCCGTCACTAGTGCCACCTACTTTGTTGTTGTTCCTTCTGTCCTTTCACTCAAAAGGAATTCTAGCCTTTGACACAAATGTGCCAAGGTTGCCTGTGTTGCATATTCTAGTGTGCAGGGTCTCTGTGCACTGAGAGGCCAGGACAGAAGGCTCAGTATACTCATCCTTAATTGATCACATCTAGTTAGCAGGTCAGCTAAGGTGTCTGGCCTTCTGGTAGACCAGATCTTCTTTCTTTACTCCCTCATCTTCTTATTTACATGTGGCCAACCAGAAGCTGTTAATAACATCCTAAGAATTTTATGTGAGTTTTAGTGGGAAACAAAGGCTTCAGTTAAAATGTACCCCAGAATTGCCATCCCAGACATTATCCCCACTGATTATATGCTTGTGTTTTGATTTCTATTCAGGTTAGTCGGATATAAATCTCTCAGAAATCAATTAGGCTGATTGTTAATGAGCAAGCCCCAAAGGGGGTATTTTTGTGCTTATGGCTTTCTTAGATAAAACTAAAAAAAAAAAAAAACAAATCAACCTTTTATTTCTAAGACTTTATACAAGTTGTTAAATATGAAAATGTTCCTTTATAATTGTATCAAAAATCGTTGGGTTGTATATGCCAAATGTTATCGTTTTTTTTTTTTCCTTAATGTTTCTGTAATGTTTAAACATTATAAAATGGAGATTGTGTTATTCATTGAGTCCAGAAATGTCCATTAGCTTCTCTGCAGAGTAAAAGCAGCTCTGCCACACACAGGTATTTAGTTTCCACCAGAGAGAGAAAGAGCATTTTCAGTAAATAAAATTATACCCCGTCTTTCAGAAAAATCTGTGAGAGTAATTGTGAGTTGAGAGCCTAATTATACAAGTCACTAAATGCATTTTCAAAATAGCAGGGACTTTATTATTTATTTACTTTGAATATAGTGATGCATTAAATAAAATAAACATATGGCAAGGGAATGTTTATTAGCAGTAGGAGGGCAGTGGAATTCAGAGGCAGTGCGTAGTGGGTAAAAGTGAAGATGGCATTTTAGTTCTCAGTCTGGTTACTCTAAATTTTTCTGGACTTTGGGTTATAAGGAATGATGTTTATTGGTCCCTTCTAACATCATCCTAAGAATTTTCACTGTGAAAGGAAGAACGGGAAGATAGAATGATAGTGGTCTAGTTTTTAAATTATAACTATTACTTTAAATAGGTACGACTTAAGCATTTTAAATGCTGATTGAAAGGATTCAGATGTTGTAATGGAGATACAGAAAGTACAATTGGTGAAGTCCTACTCTAAAATTATTTCAATCATTTATACAGTAGCAGAATTACCTCTCCTTTTGAATAAGAAACAAGAGGGAATGGTTGATGATAGAAACAAGTATTTTGTGTGAAGATTAAGCAAGTTTCAGTATGGTGGTTCCTGCGTAGTTTTTCTTCTACAGAAGGAAGCGATATTATTTCAGAATTGCAAAGCCTGTGTTGATAGTTGGATTAAAGCTAAATATTTGAAATTAGCCCACTGGGGATTCAGAAAGAGAGCTGTCTAGGGATAGGAGCAAAATGGACAATACTAAGACCCTACTGTGCCTGAACAGCTGATGTTTTCTTCTATAAGCTTGTAATATGCTCTACTTTCTCTTCATTTCATACCCTGGATTTAGTGAGATAATCTGGCTATTGAAGAAAAATATCATGTTATCATTTTACTCAGTCATCATGGTTTACCTTGTTCAGTGTTTATTGTGTGCTGTTCATAACTCTAAGCACTTTGCAAGTACTAAATAATTACAAACAACCCGGTGAGATAGTTATGAGCTCAGTATTACTGTTAATTGCCTTTTCATGTAGGATATATTTCCTCTAATATCTATATTAATATTTGAATTGAGCTTTATAATAATTTAAAATACAGTTATTAGAATTTAGATCACTTTTCCTTATTTCACTGACCAGTTTTTTTTTGATTTCATATTTCATTGTTTTTCAGATCATTATTTTTATTAATTTCTGTTTCCTTTGGAATGCATAATTGACAGACTTTTATTTATGAGAATACACGAGAACCTTCTGCATCATTAACTATGTCTAAGAATGTCCTCACACATGAATAAGAACTTGATTTAAAACTGAATTTTTAAAATAAGTAGTGTCTGTTTGAAATGTGTTCTAACATTTGTTATAGTGAATGAGTCATCTGATGGCTAATCCAGTTTTTTATTTTTCTTTGTCTATAAGTTGTTTGGTATCACATGGATGGTTGTAGAAATTTTTCTTAATTCTATACACTTAAAAACAAAACAAAATGAACATTGTATGTTGACATGGCTATCTTGTCATTAACGTTGCTTTGTGCTCCGTGAATCCTTTTACCTTGAAGTTGCAAGCATTTCTTCAGGCTTTAATGTCTATATCTTCCTCTACATCATGAAGACTTGCATGAAATAAATATTTTATTAATTTATTGTTATTTAATTCCTAGTTCCTAGCAGGGTAACTGGCATATTTGTTAAAGTCACTGAATTCCTGAATGAATTGTTCCAGCAGCGTGAGAGAGTATTATTTAGGACTTTCAGATGGTATTGCAGGGTTTTAAAGAGCCATCAATAGACTAAAATCAAGAATCGATTTAAGATGTTTAACTCTTCTGTGAAATGCAAGAAGATCAAATTAGAGTTATTTCTGTCACAAGTGGTCATGTCAGTATGTTATGATATTAGTAGTCAAAACTTTAACAATCAGCAATCAATAGATTATAACGCTAGCAGGAAGCCCTTGAGAAATTCACTTAGGTGCTGCCAGGATCCTGACAATCATGCTTACATTTAAAGTATTCTGGATATTTTTGTTAGAACTTCACTTGGACAAAGGGTATTAAGTCTGTAAAAATTTAAGCTGCTTTTTGTTTACCCACAGGCACAGGTTTTCCTGAATGATACAGAGATGTTGTAAACACAAACTGAAAGAGATTACTATTTTGTTAGACACTGACCCACGGGCAAGAATTTAGTAGTTTCACTAAGGACTTGAGGGGAATTGTAATGCTGTCAGATGATAAAGTTGACAGCTGGGTACTTCGGGAGAAGCTTTGAGTTGCTGATGGCTCGTCCACGGTAGCGATCTATTTTCTGCGGCTTCGTGAAGTTACCTTCTGCTGTTAATATTGTATTATTTACCTACATTAAATAAGTGCTTATCTTTTGCTTGAGACAGTTGACATTTTTTTATTTTGTTAAACAATCATCTTTGCCCTTGTGACAGCTGCTCAGATTGGAGGAGAAAAATCATCAGTGGGAATAAATGGAACAGAAATAGAGGGAGAAAAATAAGGCAAAATGAAAATCATTGGTGGAATTTTGAGGGATGGGTGCACGGAAACTTGAGAGTATAAATGAATGAATAAATAGCCAAAAGGAAGATAAAGATGCCTGCAATGTATGGTAGACACTCCAAGAACAAATATATTTTGAAGGAGAAAAAAATCCTTAGACAATTACTAAACACTGCTGTTATGATCAAAATAAAAGCCATGCTGGCTTATCCACACACAACGTTTCAGGTCTAAGAAATATATCCTCAGATGAAAGAACTATCGCTTTATCTTATTTTTCCCATGGCACTCATATTATATGGGAGAGGGGGAGTAGTCACATGGTGGGTCTGCTCTGGGCAGGCTCAGTCATTCATCAGGCGTTCTCCAACCTCTGCCTACCAAGTAGAAAGATAGCATTGCAAGAAGAATAACAGATGCTGGAGATGTGGCATGCGGGGATTGAGTCTGATAATACTGCCTAGTTTCATTCCCTTTAGCCCAGTACCTTGTGCATTAATGCAGTGTGAAATTACTCCCATGGCTGACATGAGAAAGGGAGACATTCCCCATCAGAATACTATTGCTGTTATTAAAATCTGAATGAGAGAATTACAAAAATAATTCATCTTTCAGAATCAGAAGGATTTATAACCTTTTTAAAATAATATTTTTTCTTACTGAATCTGGTCTTAAATAATTTTTTTAAATAATCATATATTTACATGTGTTAGGTCACTAATAAATATTAATGGAATCAATTACTTTTATCAAAAATGGGTGAAAATGCACTTAATTTTTAGGAAAGAGCACATGAGGGTATTATGGCAATATGTACGATAAGATGGAACTGAAATTCCTGGAGTTAGGTGGGGGAGTTACTTTCCTATGTCCCCCATATCTTGAGATATAAAAATATTGGGAGTAGAGAAGAGATGCAACAATGTAATCGTGAGCACATAGGAATAGGGCAGGTGTTGCTGATAATAAAGACCTTGCATTGAAAGACAGAAAGAATCCTGTGCTGATGGAGCTGACCAGACTAAGAAGGGGACGTGAATGGATGTGGAGGAGTTACAATACGACCTGTCAACTATCCACAGCTATCACGAGTAGACTCATTATTTCTGGAACTGGTCAGACATGAACAGTTACTGAAATGGGGAAGAGTGGTCCCTGTTGGTGGTCAGGAGATGAAGAGTCAATTTTGGATCTGTTAAGTCCTTGAGGTGTGTATTAGACAGGCAAATGGTGATGTCAGTAGGACAGCTGAACCTAAGAACCTGGAATACACGGCAGAGAGGATAGAAATGTGTGAGTCATTAGAATACAGATGGAATTTAATAACTCTAGGGCTGGCTGGGGTGAGGTGAGTAAGGCACTCACCTTCAGTAAAGAATTTAGAGGAAGGGCATCAAAACCTTGGTAATCAAGACAAATAATAGTTTAACCCAATATTTAAAAATTTAAAATAATGTAAAAATCCATGATAAAAATATCAAAGTTTTAAATGTCTCAATGGGATTGGTTGTGATTACTGAGATTAAGTTTAGATAGAGAAGAGAATAAATTCAAAGATGAAATTCTGGGAAATTTCAATGTTTTATCATTAAAACGTGAGAAGGGACCAAGAAATGAGGATGGGAAGCAGTGGCCCAAGAAGTGACTGGGTGTTTCTGAATGCCAGGTGATGTTCCTGGAAGGAGATAGTATTCAACTGTGTCATATGATGCAAAAAGGTTGAGAAGATTAAGTCTAAGAACTGCTCTTTAAATTACAAATAAAAGGAGAGATCATCAATGACTCTTTTTTTTTACTTTTTATTTTTATTTTTATTGAAACATAGTTTACAATGTTGTGTCAATTTCTAGTGTACAGCATAATGTTTCATTTATACATACACATAACATATATTTGTTTTCATATTCTTTTTCATTATAGTTTACTACAAGATATTGAATATAGTTCCCTGGGCTATACAGAAGAAACTTTGTTGTATATCTATTTAATATATAGTAGTTAGTATCTGAAAATCTCCAAGTCCCAATTTATCCTTTCCCATCCCCTTTCTCCCTGGTAACCATAAGTATGCCCTCTATATATGTGAATCTGTTTCATTGATGACTTTGATGGGAACTGTTTCAGTTGAGTATGGGGACAAAATCTCTACTGGAGTGAACAAAAGAGACAACATAGGAAACAGGTCTGAATAACACTTTTGAGAAGTGTTGTTTTTATTTTTTTAGGTTGTATGATGTGATTTTTTAAAAGCTGTACTGCGTGATGATATATGCACACACTGTAAAATAATGATCATAATCAAGTTAATTAACACATCCATCACCTCACTTACCATTTTTGTGTACATGTGGTTGAGAACATTTAAGATCTACTCTTAGCAAATTTCAAGTATAGACTATTATTAACCAAAATCACTATGCTGTACATTGGATCTCCAAGATTTATTCATCTTCTAACTGAAAGTTTATATTCTATGACCAACATCTCCCCATGTCTCTCGCCACTGGAAACCCATGGAAACTATGAATCAATTCTCTGGTTCTCTGGTTTGATGTTTTTAGATTCCACTTTCAAATGTTGCTCTAAGGGATAGCAGGGAAGGAGTGATGGCTAAAAAGCGATCAAGAGTTTTTCTTCAATGATGGGAAGTAATATATGGTATTAGTGAAATTATGGGAATGCTACAGTAAAAACAGAAAATTGAATGATAGATAACCTTGAGTAGGTGACAGGGGACAGGGGTCTACTGTACAGAAGAAGACCAGGTTTTATAAAGGAGCATGGACTATTCATTCCTTGTAACAACGTGAAAGAAAAAGTAAGTGGGCACAATCCTCAGTCCTGACCAGAAATCTTTCTGTGTATCTTATTTCCCAAGTTGGATTTTTTAAAGTCAATTTCTTTTCTTTGAAATAGTTCTTCCACCCATCCTCCATACTCTATTTCACATAGTACATTCTTTATTCTTTACTGAAATATATAAAGGAGAATCCATCAGATGTGACCTCTCTTTAACTTTTTATCTCCTACCAAACTTAGCTGCAATAACATTAATTTTTCTGTCCCCTTGAGAGAATCTCAACCAAAAGTTTGTCTTTCCTCCTGAGATCTTTTTCTAACTGTGTTATGGGTTGTCTCTCCTAGCAATGCACACTCCCTGTTCCATCCATTATTCCCCTTGAAAGAAAAATAAAACTGTCTTCAATATTGCATTACTTTTGAAAAATAAAATCCCTACATAGTATCCTTTTCCTTTGTAGCTAAGTGTTTTGAGAGATTCTATACTCATCACTTCACTTTTTCATTCACATTTTTTATTGGGGTATAATCAACATATAACATTATATTAGCTTCAAATGTACAATATGATGATTCAATATTTGTATGTATTGGAAAATGATCACTGCGATAAGTCTAGTTAACATCTGTCACCATACATAGTTACAAATTTTTTTCTTGTGTTCAGGAACTTTGAGATCTAGTCTTCTAGCAACTTTTAAATACACAGTACAGTATTATTAACTATAGTCATTACAGCCCGTGACTTATTTATTTCATAACTGGAAGTTTGCGCTTTTTCATATTTGTATCATTGTACCATTTATATTTTAATCATGGAAGCAATTATCATAATTATCAGGTAATTATTAACTAGTAATTATTAATAGAAGTATAAACTAATTCAAACACAAATGTATAAGTAAATAATTAACCCATGAAATAATTGGCAAGTTTAATAAATTAAACAACAAATTAAATTGAAATCACCTGTGTACCCCTCTTAACCTGTGTTTCCTTCTACTACACCCAGAGAAAACAGACAGCTCTTTTGTACTCATTATTTATCCATCTCATACATATTTATTACCTTTTAAAGCAAATTTATGTATGCTCAGCAAATACATGCTTTGCATGTTTCAACATTTTATATTAATTTTATCATACTGTATGCAACTCTTTTCCTTTGTGTTAAGTTTATTTATGAGATTTATCCATGCTGTTTTCTGTATCTGTAGGTATTCACTTTTACTGTTAAGTAATATTTACTATATGAATTTACCACTAATAGTGTATCAAATTCCAAATGAATGGATATATGTATTGTTTCCATTTTTCTTTCATTTGAAAATGTTACAATGAATATGTTTGTCTCCTTATAAATAAGTGGGGAGTTTCTCTAGGGCAAAAGTTCTTAAAGTGTGATTTGGAGTCTGTGAGGACAAAGTTATTTTTATAAAATAACAAGGTATTATTGGTGTTTTTCACTCTCGTTCCCTCACAAGTGCAGAGTGGAGTTTTCCAGAGGCGACGTGGCAAATGCTATCACAACAAAATGAATGTGGAAGGAGCTATGAGAGCTCCAGGTATCTTGTACTAAGACTGGCAGTAAAAAGGCTTGTGAAAGTGGAGAGCGATGCCTCCTTTTCATTTTTTTGTTTTTAAAGATATAGTTTTTTTTAATGAAGAATATGTTATGTATAGAAACATATAATTGATTTATTATTTTTGCTTATAATTAAACAATAAATATTGAAAAATTTTGCTTTAATTTCAAATATATTAAATATTGATAAGTATAATCTTTATAGACAAATGTTCTATATGTCCATTATCCTTAATAAATCTTAAGAGTGTAAAAAGGTCCTAATATAAAATAAGGACCTAATATAATATAAAAACAGTCTGATAATTTCTCTATGTGTACACATTTGAGACCTGGATTGCTTTGCCTGAGGTCTGTGCATCACCACCTGTGCGAGGTGTTGCCTATTTGCTCTCTAAATCAGTATCTTATGAGAAATGGTGCTTCTCCAGTTTGCCAATGTTTGGTATTGCCATTGATTTTTAATTGTTGCCAATTTGATGGGCACAAACGTGTTTCCCTATGGTTTGGGTTTGCATTTCTCTCATGACACATATGATAGAACATTTTGTCCTATACTTTTTGTCCCCTAAGTTTCCTCTCCTGTGACCTGACTATATATCAGGTGTCACAAAATGGCATACTATGAAATTAAATTTTTGATGTACAACTATCAGAATATAGAATAATTCATCACATTTTGCTGCACTCTGCCTGTGAGGTTCTGGCATTCTCACCTCACTATGTGTGGGCAATCCCTTCGCACACTTCTTGGAATCATCTTAGTTGCCTGATGCACCACTTCCCGGGGTCCTCACAGGGGGGTTAAATCCTGTATTCTGGGAAATAGTCCCATATTGAAAAACTCTCATTTATTTAAATTTGTATTTTGTGCTTCTTGGTCCAGCACACTCAGAAATCAGTCTCATGTGTATTCTTCTGGCTTCTACATGTACATGTTGGCTAATTCCTGAAGTTCCTTCCAAATACAGTGCAACTTCCCCGATTGCAGGTACTGTAAACCTCTGACTGTTTATGGTGTAACATGACACTAACTCTAACTTCCATATTAAACATCTAAACTTTCTCAAATCTCTTCTGGAACCAACTGCCACACGTTGATTTTCTGAGGAAGCATCCAGGAAATTTATTAGGAGATACCTTTAAGATTAACTCTGCGGAAGGGAAGGAGGTAGAGGGAGGAAAGGACGAAGTTCGGTTCCAGTGCGGTTCCAGTGAAGACTCAAGTTGTCTCCAGCTGGAGCCGGCACTGCCTTTGGAATTGAGCGAGGGGCCTGGGACTCTATGTCAATGTCAGTCGGTCACTGGATGCAGGATGCTCTGCGAAGGTGGCTGCCCTTGGACTTGACATCTTTCTTCAGCTGAAGCTATTTCCAGCGCAGCGTGGAAGCTGAGGGCTCTCCATCCTCAGTTCTTTCAGCAGTTGGATCACTGGGTCCTTCATTCCAAAAAACAGGATCTGAAGGACCCATCACGGTGTCACCACATACAGCCTTCAGCTTTTTACGTTCTGCTTAGTCAGTATACCATATTTCTATTCAGCCACCTATGTTACTCTTAGTTTCAAAAATTTCATCTGTACTTAAATTATGTTTGTCTCTGTGGGTGTATTTGTTAAAAAATAGCTCTTAAATGTAATTTTAGAAGGGTGTCAGTGGTAAACGGAAGTAAACACGTGTTCAGTCTACAAACCCAAAATCTGAAATAGCATTTTGATTAGGGTAGTGAGAACAGAGAAACACACTGTTCCTATTTCAACACATAGTGCCTCCCAGCTTTTATTTAATTCGTTCCAGATCTCGGTATCTACCCAGAAAGCCTTTCCAGGATATAGCATCACCTTATGCTTCTATGCAGATAGGAGCTGCACTGCACATCATTTGTTATATTTTTAGTGTTTATTTTATTTTCTAGCTTTTAAGGTTGTCAGCCAAAGAAAATTACTACCATGACAGAGAAAAGTGTGTCACTCTGAAACACGTGGAATGAGACAGGTCATGTCACAATACCCAAGAAAGTCTCTCCTCCTTAACCATGTGCCCACCTGTCATTCACACACGCATACACATACACACACACTTTTTTTTTGCTAAAATGAAGAAAATATTTTATTGGTATTTTATTATGATTTTATGTAACAGTATTTGAAACCCAAGAAACAAATTCAAACCAATCTCCTGGATCTATTACTTGGTCCTTTAGAAGAGCAAGAGAGTATGCAGAGATTTAAAAAACAAAATCTTTGCTATCACCTTTGACTTAAATATTTTTAAAGTCCTTATGGGAATGAAGACTGTAACAAACTGGTCTCTTTCTCTAAAGATTACTAAGAAAACCATCAGTTTAGTGTATCCTCTCCTGCACGTGCCAAGAAGGGATCAAGTTGATAATTTCGGTATCAGTTTTAGAATTCTATGCATCATTGATTTATTAATTATGGTCCACTTTCCAGTTTTTCAAGACTTCCTCTGTTCAGAGCCTTATTTCTATTCTCTAAGATTTTATAATGGCTATTCTGCTGCTGTATGAAGCTGTATCATTATCTCCATCCCATTTGCTCTCAAGCTAATAACTTTGGCAACTTCCACATCCTCTGTTCCCTTCTCATAGCATAGACCTCATAGACATTCACAAAACTGGCAGTTCCATCCTAACCCTCTTTTTTCACATATACACCATCATAAAACTCTGACTCCATTAAGAAATTACACCTTCTTTGGCTCTGGTGCAGTCCTGTCTCTATTTATAATTTTTCATTTAAACCACAGTATCCACCTAGTCCTTAACTGAGCATGCCCTCCCCTCTGGCTTTGTCCACAGTGTCCAAGCTGTTCTCCACACAGCCTGCCTGTCTGCTTCATTGAAAGCCCTCACTAGTTCCTAAACCTCCAGCTCTGTCCACGATACACACCTTATATGTTGAGGAATAAATCTGGAGCGACAGATGCTGAGAAACACTTTTATGCTATTTAATTGTGTCCTGACTATATACCTATTTTGGTAGCTTCAGGAAATATTTATTCTATCCACACTCAATTAAAAATAAGAAGGCCCAAGGAATTGCCACACTAATGTTTTAGAAAGCAAGTCCTTATCATTTCTAATTTGCCCCTGAAGTAATACAGTTAGTATGAGCTACAATAATTTAGGGCTTTGCCTGAAGCCTATTAAGAGAAGCTGCCAGGTAGATTTTAGACGGCATTTGCCAAAAATGCAGCTCTTCTACTTGTGGTCTTCAGATGCTGTGCAACTTCATCTCAAGTGAGAGCTCTTGTCCAGTTCCCAATGCAGGGAAGTCTGCTTCTCTCTAGCTGACAAACTCAGTGGGGGTAATTCTCCCCAGGACTGCTTGTCATCCAGAAATGAAAGAACCCTTCATTAACTACATATAGTTTATTGAGGAATGAAGCTACTGAATTTCCTCTCTGAAGGGAAGGAATAAATAATGATGAAAGGCATCACTCAAAATAAAGTGTTACAAAGTGTCAATGCCTTTTATTTTACAGTAGAGATAATTAACTTTTGTAGTAAATTGGCTATGTCACTGGTAAGGATTTTCAAGTGAGTAAACTGAAACCACTGGAGGTTAAGTTTTGTGCCCAAAGTCGCGCAACTGTTTAGTGACAGAGCTGGGGGTATCTCAGTCCCGAGAACTGGTTTCTCTCCTACAGTAATGAAGAGATTAGTGTCTGATTGTTTGCTTGTTATGTGAGATTGGGTGATTGATCACATTCTAGTGAGGGTTCTTGTATTTGCTCCAACCTTTTCTTAGGATTTTTTTTTTCCCTTGCAGTGTTTATTACACTGGCCTGCCCATTGTAAGTTTCCACGTGTTGAAATGAGATGCTTTGTTCCTTCCATTGCTAATGTGACAGCTCTTCTAGTCTATCATGATCTATCAGGACTTCTGTGAATATTTATGTTTCATTATCTCCTATTCTTTATCCCTCTGCTGTCTGTTAGTAATGAAACACATGGCTCTTCTCTTTCAACATCTTAAATACCAGTACAACATCCCCTATTCAAGGTCCTGTATGTCGTATATAACTTTTAGAACCCTTTTATTCAATAGCTTTTATCTCAATTAATAGTTATGTTTGATAATATTAATTATTTGATTAATGTTATTCTGTCTCAACAGCAAATGCCCGAAGGTAGGATTATCTCTGTTTATGAAACTGCTCTATTGGGGGGACTGAAAGAGAACACAGGAAGCTTCTGAAGTTCTCACCCAGGGATGCAGCAAATATCTAGCTACATATGGAGCAATTCCTCTGGGAAAAAACCAGAAACTAGCTGAGTGACTCCTACATATCAGGTGAATGAGGAAATGCACACAATGGGGAGAGCAGAAAAGACTGAGACACACTCTCACCATAAACCGAAACTCATAAACTCATCCTGCCACACTGCGATTCAGTCAGGAGGGGACACTCAACTCCCAGATTCTCCCTGAGGAGTAAAGGGTTTGGAATTCATAGCTAGTGCCCCAACTTTTAAGACTCCCTCCCAAGCGACTGGCCCCCCAACACCTGGCTCTCAAAGCCCACAGACATGTGACCCACAAGACTGTAGCAAACAAAGAGGTGGTTCTTAACAGATGTGTGCGCACTCTCTCCCTAGAACTCAGCACAGAGGAAGCAGTCAAAAACACCTGTCTCCCAATCTTTCCTTGAAGGGGTTTGACTGTATACTTTACACGTTGCTGCCCGAAGGTCTGGCTTCTAACTAGCATGCATCTAGGGGCTGGCACTTCCCCTGTCTTCTCGCTTCTGCTCGCTCCAGTGATAGAACCAGGTCACCAGCATCTCTCTGGAAGGAGCATGTACACACATTGCAGTGCACCAACTTTTAAGGCTGCCACCCAAGGAACAGGTTCCCAAATCACCTAGCCATGAAAATCAACAGGATTTGCATTCACGTGTCCCACAGGGCTATAGCAAAGAAGTAAAGTGTTTAAACTGGTACAGGAGCACACCCTACTGCTATATACACTAGGAATTAGCACACAGAAAACAAGTGAAAACATTCATCTCCCAGTTTCTCCCTGGAAGGTACTTCCCCAGCTGCAGCCTAAGGGTCCTGCTTCTAATCAGTCTGCATCAAGGTACCGCCTGCAGTCTTCCCTTTTGGTACAGGGACGGGTCCTGGCACACCCTCAGCCACTGGGAGCCGGTGAGAACAAACATGGGGGCTTTGACAGTCAATAAGATTTGAGAGACAAGGAGACAGGAGCTCAGGCTGGGCTGACTGATGAGGTTCCCCTCCTGCATGAGATCACCCTCTGAAAACCACAGTGGTTATCATCTCACACCTGTTACGATATCTGTTATCAAAAAACAAATGTGGTGGGGATGTGGGGAAAAGGAAACCTCTGTGCACTGTTGTTTGGGAATGTAAAGTGGTAGAGCCACTGTGGGAAACGGTATAGAGTTTCCTCAAGAAATTAAAACCAGATCTACTGTGTGATCTAGCAAATCCCATTTCTGGGTATCTCTAAATCCAAAGCAAATGCAGTCACTATCTCAGAGAGCTGTCTGCATTTCCATGATCTTTGCAGCGTTCTTCACAACCCTCAAGGCATGGAAACACCTTGTGTCCATCCACAGATGAATGGATAAAGAAAATTTTGTATGAATTTGTTTTTTAGTATTTTTACTAACAAATGTCTATCGCGCACTAAATAAATGAGTAAACTTTTGTTTTGACAATAGCTTTATTGCCACTCCAAGTAAATACTTTTAGAGAGAAAACACATTGCTTTGTATGGATGACAGACACTTCATGTCTTTGACTACAGTGTCTATTCAGTAAAGGGATGAAAAATGAAATGGACAGTAAAAATAAATTTGTGAGACTGTAATCTTCCATTGAAATTTTGGACTCTGTGTTTGCATGTTTATATGTACGTAATTAAAACTGCTCAACCCTTCTTTCAGTCATTCATTCAAAAAGTATTTATTGTCCACTGTGTAGTACATATTGTCCAAAATGGTGAGTGTATGAATGAAACACACACACAGTCCACGCCCTCATTAAACAGGAGGTATCAAAGTGTGACACTTTCCCTTTAAAAATGCTTTGTGTGTTTTTTTATTAATGTCGGCCTCATTTAATGGCTAGGTGGTAATAAACATTGTAAGACTGCTTCTGGCACATTAGAAACAAAATCAATAGGATATCATACTTTTTTCAATTGTTTGCTTTAAAACGTATTCTAAAAATCTGAAATATAATAAAATTACAATATTATTCATAATTGACTAAATGTGTGTTAAAATGTAGTATCATATCCCAGATCTGGGTACTAAAACAGCAGCAGAAGTTTATTGGGTCTGAGTGGTTATTTTTTGTGGCCAGATTTCTTCTGAATTCCATGACGCTGTGTTGTTTCTGGTGAATTTCTACCAATAGACATTGTTTTTCTTTTCTTTGATGGGCAGTCCTCTTACAGATAGTGCCTCCATAGTCCAAGATAACCCTTTCTCTTTTAGAACTGGTCCTGACTTGGATCAGCCGCCTCTGTACTCTGTGTGTATTTTGCTTTGTTTTCTCCAACATCTGAAGGATTTTTCTCTACCCCAGTTGTTTTTAGATCTTAAAGGTAGGCGGATGCTATCTTTCCTGGAAGGGACAATCTGCTGAAGATTCCTGGCTTTGCTATCAAGACGGTATCTCAGTATTCCTGGTGTTTTTAGTTGATCCTATTCACTGGTTTCCCCCTTGTGTCTTCCCACCCCAATTCTGCTAGTCTTGTCATTTTCTTCCAATTTGCATCTGATTTTAAAGTTTTTGGAATTTCTCTGTCATTTAGTTTCGTTAAATTTGTATCAGGTGGGTGTTTATTAATTCTCCATGTTTTTCTGTACAAGCTTGTTGTCTTTCCTAGTTTGCAGCTTTTGTTTTGAGCAATCAGTTGGCAGTCAAATTGTTGTCTCTTGTCTTTCCTTTCTGGCTACTTCAAATATGTTTTGGTGAGCTGTATTTTTATTAAATGTGTCTAGTTTTTTTTTTTTTTTTTTTTGTCTATCATTTTGGCAGAGGACTCAATGAACTCCTTGTATCTAAGAATCCATGACCTTTATCTATTCTCAAAAATTCTTAGCCACTATTCTTTAGACATTAATTGCATCAGAAGAAAAAGTCTAAGATAATCACAAAGTGGAACTCACATCCATTTTATCTATTTTCTTTTACTCCACCTTTGATTAAGCATTAACACTTTTTTACTCTCTTATTTATAGTTCCCCGTCACTTTTCCCCATAATGTTTGTCTCTCTGTGATACAGGGTGATTCTGGATTATTCTTTCAAATTGATCTTCCAGTTTATTACTTGTCTCTTCAATTCCTTTAATCTGCTACTAAACAATTTTGAGTACCAAATCTCAATTGTTTTATATCTTATTTAACAAAATCACATTTTTTTCAAATATTTCTGGTGAAATTGTACAGGTTTTGTTTCTTTCTTGTTTGTCTACTTTTTCATTTTAATGCTTTAACATGTTAAACTTTGTTGTTTCATATTATTTATTTAATAATGCCAACTAAATTATTGTGGGTTAGAATATAGTGTGGGTTAGAATATATTGTAGGTTAGAATATACTGTTGGTTATTTCTTCTGACCCTCTCAAGGTGTAGTCTTTCCCTACTTGTTTTGTGATTTTTCATTATAAGCTCGTGTTACATTTAAATGGAATGTTTCCAATTTTCCTTTGCCTTCCCAAGATGCCTGGGTGCGTATTTTTGCGCAAAGTTTTTTGTTTGTTGTTGTTTGTTTTGTTTTTAGTCACAAAGCTAGTAAGAATTATTGCTCTTAATTTAAATGAAGTTGAGCTTATGTTAGAGATTCTGGGGGGAAATTATTTTTGACTGTCTATCCAGAGCCACTGCTGATGGTGGGCAGTATTCTTAGTCTTCTGTTCTAGAGAACAGATTATTTTTTTCCTAATTTACCTACTAAGTCTGTCACTGTTATTAGTCCTTACTTTATGAGGGGTTCACAGATCAAAGGTTCTACTTTGTGCTTACCCTAGGCTTTTTCTTCTGATGTCCTTAAATGGCCCATCAAAGCCCAAACTCTAGGCAACTGTGACTATTTAGTTGTGCCTGAACAAATCAAGAATTCAGAATGGTAAACTGAATCTTCTCTAGATTCCTTCTTTCTTTCCTACTTCCCTCCCTCTTACCCTCCCTCCCTCTCTTCTCCCTTCCTTCCTTCCTTCCTTTCTCTCTCTTTCTCTCTTTCTTTCTTTCTTTCTTTCTTTCTTTCTTTCTTTCTTTCTTTCTTTCTTTCTTTCTTTCTTTCTTTCTTTCTTTCTTTCTTTCATTCTCTTTCCCTTTTCTTTCTTTCTTTTCTAAGTTGCAGAAGATTTCTTGCACTAAATACTATACGTACTAAACTGGTCTTACATTTTGGAAGATTCAAAAAGTATTTTATTTAACAGTTTGGGATATTCTATACTAGAATGTTTACTGCTGGGAACTCTATTTCTTTGTTTTTTATTTACATATTATTATTTTACTTTTTTTTCTTCAACAAGCCCATTTTTGGTGGAAGGAGAAAAGTGAAAAATATACAAAATATTATTTCTCATGGGATGCATCTTCAACTACATTTTATGTATTATCTTTTAAGAAAGTTTTCAATACATAAGGAAAAATGTAGAGCAGAGGTTATAAATAAGAATTATTATTATACGTAAGAATATTGTAAATAAGAATACATTATAAATAAGAATACTAGAACACTAAGAAGTAAGGCAGTGAGATCACAGACCCAGAGCAAATTGCTTTCTGGCAGCCAAATGATACATTTCTGATCTTCCTGCACGTAGTTGGGTGTCTTAGTGTTACCCCACTGTGGTCAATTTCAAGGTCTATTCATTCTGTGTGGA
Source organism: Camelus dromedarius (assembly GCF_036321535.1). NCBI lineage: Eukaryota > Metazoa > Chordata > Mammalia > Artiodactyla > Camelidae > Camelus > Camelus dromedarius. The sequence continues at coordinate 12,028,440 of NC_087441.1, read as the reverse complement.
TTTTTGTTATGACTTATTCTCTCTACACTACATTGCAGCAAACCCTCTCTGCTATTCAAAAGTGTAAAAAAAGCTAGTTTGTGCTTCCAGGATTTTTGTTATTTTAGAGCTCTGGGACTGAGGATAGAGTCATAAGGTCTGGGGGAAAAGTAAGAACTCTTGGTAATTGCTACTCTCATCTTTTTCACTTTTCATCTTGGAAACTGAAGAGTACTCAATTATGTTCTAATTGACACTGAAATATAAAAGAACAAGTAAAAAATTCACGATGACCTTTGAGAGTATGGCAGACGGAAAGTGGCATGTAGCTCCAGTTTGTAATCCAAATTAAAGAGTCAGAGAGCACAGAAAATTGCTAATGTCATAAATGGCTAGAAATCATGGCTCTTCAAACAAATCACACTTCAAAGCCAGTTTTTCATGCTTTAAAAAAAAATCCTGGTCTATGAACTATTGACATTCAATGGCAAATCATCGTAGGTCACAGCAAGGTGCAGAACTATAGAACGTCAAGCATGAGTTTTTGTATTTTATGTTTTTATAGCATTTGATAGTGTTACTTTATGGGTTGGTGTTTCAAGCATTTTTTATGCTTGCATAGATTTAAAGAGGTTATAGAAGGAGTCTATAAGACTCTAACACTCTGAGTGAGCACATATCAAAGACAGTGACTCCTGAAGCCATCTCTTGTCATAGGGCACATAGAGAACATGCATAAGAAGGGCTTTATTTGCACTCCTGCAAAGAGCTGAGTGAATTTTTAAGTGTAACTTAAAGGCATGTTCCATGGCTAATAACACATCAGGAGTTACTCAGATTTTGGCTTCCTATCCCATTCTCCTTCTCCTTGGAAAATATGAACCTTACTTCAAATTAACTTCTTGTTTCACTTTATTTGTGATAAATTTTTTCACATTTTGGAGATCTCGTGTCTATGTCAGTCTTGGTGTTTTAGGCACAAGTTTCCTGGTTGGTTGTGGTGACTGTCTTTTTCAAATTCCAGAGATTATTATTATTTTTTAATCTCTCTGTCACAGTCTTGCCCCTGTTAAAACCATTCTCCATGTTGACACATTCACAACTGTGGATCTAGTTTTGTCATTCATTTCTTGTTGAAACCAGACAGACAGAAATGCCTCTATTGACTGTCGCTGTAAGATAGGAGGACTCATTTCTATGCTGACCAAAGCCTTGCAAGATCTGATCCCAACATAGCTCTTCTTACTGGCAACTCCTTCACCTTTTCGCATCCTTCTCTCTGTTACAGTGGCTTTGAGATTCATACCATCCCTGAAGTATTGCGATCTCGTTGGGAAGCTACACTGTTTTATTTATCTAAAGTACTTAATTTCTCCTTTGCTTGGAATGCTTATTCATCCATTCACATAGCTTCATTGTAAACTTTTTTTATTCTCCAATATAGATATTTGTATGGCACACTTTCTCTCCCTACAACGTTTTATTCAAAACATCCTAACTGGTGGTACCTTGATTTTGTACTATATATTTCCTGTCACTTTGTCTCTCTTGCTGTCTTATAAATGCCTTATGACAGGGCTGATACCTTAACCACACGTGCTGGCACTTTCCAGAACACAGTTAAGACACAGCACTTGTTTGGTGACTGGACTGTCATCACTGAAGATTTTACCCCGGGAAATGAAGATCTCAGTGTTGATTTAAAAATTACCATATATATAAATATATATACATACACACGTGTAATTATATCCTGTTTAATTGCATACTAAATATATAATTGTATACTACTGCACAAACAATATGAAGATTTTCTCTTTTATTATTACTATTTTTCTTCTATCCATTTCTTCATTCCACTTGAATCTATGATTGAAGAGTCTTTCATATCAGGGCCGATATTAAAATTAGAATGATAGTTCCTCTGTCTCTGCCCTTGAATTGCTTACAGAATGCTCAGAGTTCGAGCTCTTTGGCATTTTCAGATTACACGGAATCTGATTTATTGAGGACCCGGAAGGCAGGCACCTCTGCACACACCTGTCCAACCTGCAGAACCGCCGCTCCAGCTGCCCTGCCTGCTCTCTCTTCTGCTGCAGCGGTCGAGTGAAAAGAAGGCGATTTCGCCCTCTGTAAATTGGTACTTATTTGCAGGCAGCATTTTTCGGTCTACAGATACCCATCTGTGGAGAGCACCTAAAAATCATCTCCCACCATCACAAAGAGGCACTTGGCACTTTGTAAAATAGACTGTTAAATAATTAAAATAAACTATTATGCAGACAAGATATACTTTGCTGCATGATCAAATTCCCAACTTAAAATTAGTGTCTGGAAGCTTAAAAGTTATTCATTCCCTCTCCTCTTGTCATTTATTATTTATTATTATTTATTATATATTAATATTTGTTATTGCTATCACTGAATATTTTAAAAACAGAATGTGTTTATTTGTAAATTGAAGTATTTGTTCTTCGTTCATTTGGTAAATATTTACAAATATATGATATGTGAAAAGAAAAAGACTGAAAGTTTGAGTCATTAAAAGAGATAATTTAGACAATAATAAAAAGAGCAAAAAAAGTTCTATGTGAAGTTTTCTGGAGAAAATGATGAATTAGGTTTTAAACACACCTGTGTTTTGAGTGTGGAAATTACTAAGTTTGAAAAAGGAAAATGTTAAATCATAAATGTTAGTTTTTAAGTAGAGAAACCGATTTCATTAAAAGGAAAATTTGAAACTAACTTCATAAACCTAAAATAGTTTTGCCTTTTTCAGACATTGTGTTCTACATTACTTATATTAAAGCTGACAAAAAACATAGATTAAATGTTTGTGTTTTTTGGCAGAGTATGTCTATTAAATAGAAGAATTGAAGTGATCTGTTAATTCTGATAGATTAAATAATAGGTTGTTTATATTGGAAATTCAATGTTTGAAAAAGTCCCTAAGCATTCTTTTGCTGTCAGATTGCTTTATTGCTGACATACAAGTTTAACCTTTAGAATTGTACCGTTTCCAAAGGTATGTTTGTTTTGTTTGGGAAAAAAATATATTGAGCCATGACATGTGATTTTCATAAAAGTTTAAACAAAACCTTGAGAAAGTAAAGCTAAAAGTTGATTAAGCCAAACATGACCTTTGAATTTTATGTTTTGACAGATGTCTGCAGGATGGCAAGTCTAATTACCTAATATGCAGTAGGTACAGTGTATTCAACACTTCAAAAAGAAGCCATGGAAGGGACACAGAGATTTTGAAGTTATCTGTATAGAATTCATAACTGAGTAAATAAGTGGCTGAATTTGTCAAAGCAAAAAATATAAGCAAAGTCTATGACCAAAGAGAAAATTGCCATTAGAAATTTCCTTCCCAGATATTATATAGTTACATTGTCTTAGATATTTAAACATGCTCAGTTAATCAAGTAGTTATTATTCTGCTTCTTCAAATGAAGTTTAGAGTTAATGCAAACAAACTGTGTAAGATTAAGTAGATCATACAGTCATACAAAGGTCTACAAATACGGCAAAGTTGAAGGCAATTATGAGTTAAAGATGTGGACTAAATATGTTTCCTTAGATTTATGTTGCTACTTTGTGAAATTAAATTAAAATCACCTATATGCTCATTTTAAAATTTACTTAGAAAAAAATCATAATTGAGGCATGATTTCAAATGAGTTTTAAAAAAGAATTGCATGCAATATGTGTATTTTAAATAATAACACGATAATACTTACAAAACAAAAGTGTTGCAAACCTACATTGTCGGGAGAATTTCAAAAGGTGAAAATGTTTACATGATGTGTGTGTTTAAGTTAAAGGCAAAAGGGTAGACTCTGATGACTCTGGTCATGATGACTTTGGAAAACTGCCCAAATTACCTGGGCCTTAGTTAGCTATTGCTGTATAGAAAACTACCCACAATTCAATGGCTTAAACAGGAAATGTATATTATTGCTTGTGAGTCTATCAGTTAGCTGGACATTTCTGTCTTAATGGCACTCACTCATGTGTCAGGCTGCGATGGGTGGGTGGTCGTGGGTGTCCTCAACTGGGATTGTCGGAACCATTAGGTCTCTCCATGTGGCCTTTCATTCTTCAGCCTAAATTTGTTCTCATGGTGGTAGTGGCAGGGTCCCAGGAGAGTGAGGGAAAGTGCCCAGCTTCTTTTAAGACCCAGGCTTGAAACTGACACACTGCCACCTCCATGGCGTTTGATTAGCCAAAGCACGTCAAAATCAAGGGTTGGCGAAGTAGATTCTACCTGTTGATGGGAGGAGCTGCAGTTACATTTCAAACAGCATGGATGTAAACAGGGATGAAAAATTTGGCCATTTTCATAGTTAATCTACCACATTAAGATACTATTAAAGGAAAAAGTGAGAAAGAGATGAAAAACACATTGATTAATGTTTCTTAAACTTTAATGTGAAAAAGAACTGTTTTGGATAGTCATTAAAGTGCAAATCCCTGGGCCAAATCCCCTGATATTATGATTCTGGGTCTAGAGTGTGACCCAAGAATCTTTAATTAAGTAAAATTATCTCACTCCTCAATGATACTGATAGAGACGATCCAGTGACGATGCTTTGAGAAATAAATTAAATGATGGAGGGAGACCTTTGATACTGGAATAATTCGTGTTGAGTTATTACAGAAGAAAATGGTGAAGCAGTTGAAACTTGCTCAAAGATTATCCCTTTCATTTGTTACTATGTGAGCTTTAGTGTTCGAAGGACTTCTATACACATTATCTAAGACTCAGTAAAGCTATGAATTAGGAGGAATGAGATATATTTTGTCTGCTATAAATGGAATTATGGGACTTAAACACCAATTTTCTATCAAATAATGCAGTTTTTTAATCACAGTTTTAATCTTGTGATTCAGATGAGGAAATAAAGATGGTGAAACTGAAAAACAATCTATTACACTTACTCAAAGTTTGACTCAATGCGTGAGAATTTGGCATGGGAGAGATTGTGCTTATTGAAAATTAATTTGGGGAAATTGATTTATTTGGAGGGAAGGAATATATCTAATTCAAAATGAAGAAATTTAAATTGTCAGTAATGACTCAAATTCTGCCCTAGGAGATAATAATATAGGCAGCCATAATATCTTAGAAATATGATTATTATCATAGTAAACTTATTAAGCTTTTGCCCAGTTTTTATGGCACTAAACTGTGTTTTAGTTGTCATTTAGCACAGACAAATCAGTTGAATCAAGCATTTTCATCATGCAGAGCTAAAATTGAGAACGGTATTATGAGATATTCAGGCAAATTTCACACGCTTTGTATATTAAGAGGTCACTAAGACTACTCAAGGAATTTCTTTAAAAGTAATATGAGCAAAACTACATTGTGAAAATGCCAAATATGATTTGAAGTTGAAATATAAGTGAATTACTGAAGAATGAAGTACTTTTTCTTTTTAATATTTAAGGATCAAAGGACAAGCTCACTGGGGAAAAATCTAAAGGCACACACATGTGAGCTAAACACTTGTTACAAGTAAACAAAAGATTGGGAATGTAAAGAAAAACTTTGTCTTTTTCAAAATTTGTAAACCACTGGCCTTGATGAATCAGGAGAAAAAGCTAGCAAACATTAAAGAAGATGTCACATAAAAGCCAAAGGATATTTGAACTGCTAGGAAAAAAAAAATTACCATGAAATGATCTTCCTATTGTTAAGGAGACAGACATTGGTAATTTAGAAGGTGATTCACACTCTTGATAATGCACTAAGAAAGGGCAACTTAAAAATAAGATGAATAGTAAGGAGAAGGTACAAGGAGTGAAATCTTCTGGGCTGGAGAAAATGTCAGAGACAGATTGTCTGTTTTCTTAAGGGAACAACAGAGGTAGTCTAAGGACTTATTGACTATTTTCAACTAAAATTGGTTGCCAAATTAGGTATATTTTTGCTCAAGCAACTATAAGTCTTGACAAGCTCTCTGAAACCTCTGCATCTCAATGTCTTAATGTACAAAAAAGGACACAGGAGCTTCCAGTTCTAAAATTCAGAGATTCCATTTTGATCAGAATTGTGTAACCTGCCTTCTTCAGAAAAAAAGCTAATAAATAATCCAATGATGGACTTACTGGTGGAACATGGTACATATTTCTGTGAGATTGGTTCAGTGGTCGTTTGTAACACCCTTATTAAGTTTTTGGTCTCTTTGTAATTATAATCGCCAGATCTCCTGTCCTGGGAGGTTGTACTTGATGGAGGGCTTAACCAACGGAGACTTACTTTCTCACAGTTCTGGAGGCGGGAATTTCAAGATCAAGGCGTCTACAGGTTTGGTTTCTCCTGAGGTCTCTCTGACTTGCAGATGGCTTCCTTCTGGCTGTGTCCCCCTATGATCTTTCCTTTGTGAGTGCACATCACTGGTGTCTCTCTTGGCGTCCAGATTTCTTCTTATAAACACACCCATCAGACTTGATGAGTGACCCCATTTTATTTTAATCTCCTCATTAAAGCCTTATCTCCATATACAGTCGTATCTGAGGTACTAGGGCTCAGCATATGAATCCTGGTGGGGGACACACTTTGGTCCTATCTCAATCAATTTATGCTTCTATACAAGAAGTACCTTACATGAAGTGGTTTAAACAACAAACATTTATTTCTCACAGATGTGGAGGCTGGGAAAATCAATGTGCTAGTAGAGCCGGTGTCTGGAGAGAGCTCCTTTCCTGGTTCATGGACAGCTAGCTGTCTTTTCTTGGTTAAAACACCTTAGAGTGAGATTTCTGGGTCATATGTGAAGTGTAAGCTTAACTTTATAAGAAACACTATTTCCTAAAGCAGTTGCACCATTTCACATTTCCATCTTCTGTTATGAGAGTCCCAGTTACTCTGCATTCTTGTTAACATGTGGTATGGTCAGTTTTTTAATTTTAGACACTCTGATGTGTGTGTAGGGATATCTTATTGTAGTTTTAATATGCATTTCCCTAATGATTAATGATGCCAAACATTTTTTTCATGTTCTTATTTGTCAAATGGACATTGTTTTTGGTCAAGTGTCTATGTAAAGTTTTGCCCATTTTTAATTGGGTATGGTTTTGTTTTGTTTTGTTTTGTTTTCTTGTTACAAAGTTTTGATAATTCTTTATATATCGAACATAAAACATTTTTTCAGATATGTGACTTGCAAGTATTTCTACCATTCTGCGTCTCTTAATAGTATCTTTCCAAGAGCGGAGGTTTTTATTTACTTTTGACAAAATCAAATTCACCACTTTTTAAAATTTTACAGCTCATGATTTTAATTTCTGATCTAAGAAATGTTTGCTTAACCTAAGACCACAAAGATCAAATCTGAATGTATTTACATGTCTCCATCTGTTTTTCTTATTTAGACTCCATATGGTAAAATACGTTGATTAATTTTCAAATATTGAACATGCCTTGTACTCTGGGATAAAAAAAATTAATGTTTTGCTTCTGCTAACAAAAAGTTACTCAAGGGAAATATGATGAAACGTGTCTGTGGAACAGAAGGCTGAACAAACTGTGGCAAATTACAATTGAGACAGAATCTTAGTTCTTATATTACCTAAACTTCCAAATTTGTCTCAAATGTTTAAAAGAAAACAACCTAATTAAATCGCATTGACCTTTTTTGAGAGGGGCTCAGCAGAGAACATAAGGTGAGCTACTGTAGTGTGCCTAACGTGAGAAAATGTTTTCTTACAGATCTTGATTTCATTATTTTTTCTGCTGTCACTGGGTTAGAAAATAGAACTCAGTACCTCAGCACTCTTGTGCATAAATATATTTTCATTTCATTATGTCTCCCAGATAATGCAATTTCTGTCTCCAATAAGTTTTTCATTATTTTTTTTATTTAATTTCTCCTTTTGAAAGACTTCATTAATAGTAATTATAAGTGATTTATGCATCTCAGAAAGTAGAAGTAGTTAATTGGAATTGTTGGCATATTGCACAAAAAAGTTTTGATATTATGAAATAACTTTCAAATTGTTAGACCACGCATTTAAAATATGCAAATGAACTGTGTAATGAGGTGTGAGTTTTTCAGAAAAAATTGATGTGCATTTTAATGAATTATTTTATTGATAAAGTATTTTCATATGCCTTATTAAGCAGCTGAGTTAGCAAAAATGATTGCTGAGCTGCAATTCATAAAATTAGGTGAGTGCACATGGTCTTAAACCAGTGTTCAATGGAGTGGAGAATTCCCAGAATCAGGGCCCTGCATCAGGAGAAGGAATTAGTCAGCAGGAAACAGAAAGAAGGGATAGACTCACCAGCCTGCTGTTTAGAAGGCTGGGGATGGGCGGCATCTCTCTGCTAAGCAGTCCCTGACACTGAGGATAGTTGATGAATAATTACGCAAATTGCCTACATTTGCTAGGAGCACTCAGCATTGCCTAGAAATCTTGCAACGTTATACCTTTTTCACTTTTCCTAACTTCTCTCCAGCCTTTCACACACAATGTCAGCTGATGATCCTGCCTCTTACTTCACTGAACAAAGTAGGTACAATTGAACAGCAACGTCTGTGTTTTCTCCCCTCCCAAGCCTCCACATCCTCCTTTAACTCTATTCATTTTTGTTTGTTTCCCTATGATTTACGTAGACCAGCATGGCCATTTTCTATAAAAGGTCCGTCCCTCTCCTTGTTTCTGTCACTCTCTTTCACATTATATATGTAACAAAACCAATAGAAATGGGACCTATGTATACTAATTGACATATAAGTATTTATTTATAAATATCTATGTAGAAGAAAGAAAGGAAGAAAGAAAAAAATGGAAGGAAAGAAGGAAGGAAAAGAAAGAAAGGTAGACAAGGGAAGAGAAGAGAGGAGATTTCAAGGAACTGACTCACACAAGTGCGGACTGACAAATCTGAAAATTAAATTAAAGGGCAAGTCAGCAGGCTGGAAACACCAGCAAGAGTCTGGAGGCAGAAGTCCTTCCTCTTCAGGGAGCCTCAGGCCTCGCTCTTATAATGTCTGCAATGGATTTGACAGAGACCCATCCACGTTATGGAGGGTAAATTTGCTTCACTCAAATCTACTGATTTGTTGATCACTTCTAAAAAGAAATACCCATCACAGCAGCATCTAGACTGCTTTGGCTCAAGCAAACATCTGGGCACAGTCCCCCAGCCTTTAAGCTGGCACATAAAATTAACCATCACAGTCAGTTAGGTTAAGTTGATCGGTGATGTTCAGGACTTGTAAACACTTGTTAATTTTCTCTTCTTGTTCCATCAACTGAGAAAAGCAGAATCTCCAAGTATAATTGTGTATTAAAGATATTTGTGCTCTTCTGGTGAACTTACCCTTTTATTATTTATAACGCCTCTCTTTACCCCTGACAGTTTTCCTTACTTTAATGTTTAATTTGTCTGATATCAAAATCATATTGCAGTGTTCTTATAATTCATATTTACACAGTATAACTTTTTGTATCACTCTACCTTTAACTTATTCAATCATTATATTTAAAGTGATCATATTGGAGATATCATATAATTCTCCAATCTGACACTTTCTGTATTTTAATTGGGGTTATTGTTGATTTGGTTGGATTTGTGTTTGTTCTCTGTCCTTTCTGTTTTTTCCCCTCTCTATTCTAATATACACAATTTATATAGTCTAGTATGCCATTATATTTTATATAGAGTTATTTGCGTATATCACTTTATACTGTATTTAATGATTGCTTAGGGATTGCTACATATGATCCTATCTTTTTACAGTCTAATAAGTTAATATTTTACCACTGTAAGAAAAACCTAGAAGCCTTATAAGAAAATAGGTCTTTTGACCTTTTATGTTATAGTTTTCATGTATTGCATCTTCATATATTGAACCTCCTTAAAACAATCATGCCATTTTTGTTTGTTTGTTTTCAAGTGCCGTACACATTTTAAAGTATTTAAGAGAAAAATACTGTTTGTTACATTTATCCAGTTATTTACTTCTTCTCTTGGGCCATCTTCATCTTGATGTTCCAGATTTCATTGTAGTAAATTTCCTTTCAGTCTGAAGAACTTCCTTTAGCATTTTTTTCTTTTCTTTAGAAAATGCCTTCTGTTGACATATTTTCTTAGTCTTTCATTTAAGAATATCTTCATTTTGCTTCTATTCCTGAAGAATATTTTTTGCAGAATGTAGCATTATGTGATAATGGTTATTTCCTTTTAGCACTTGAAAGCTGCTCTCGCAATGTCTTCTGGCCTCCACCATTTACAATTACAACAGTAATGTCCAATGTGGCTCCCTTGTACGTAATGTGTCATACTTTTCTGGCCAGGTTCAAAATTTCTTTTTCATCTTTGGTTTTCATAAGTCTGATTTATGACTTGCCAGAGTATGGTTTTCTTTGACTTTGCCCTGTTTGTGATCCGTTGTGTTTCTTGCATCTGTAACTTTATATTTTTCACCAAAATTAAGAAATTTAAGAAATTTAAGAAGCCATTATTTATTTAAATATATTTTTTCTGTGCCAATATCATTTTTCTTTAATTCTGTAGCAGTCTTAGACATTTGACATTGTCTCAACAGGTCTGCTTATATTTTTTGTAATTTTTTCTTTTTTCCTTTAGAATGTATAGCTTCTATCGATCTATCTTTAATTTCACTAACTCCTTCCTCTTCATTCTGCTCTTGAGTCTATTCAGTGAATATTATAATTTGAGATATTATAACTTTTCAGATCTAAAACTTCCATTTTTTAATCATCTATTTTTCTACTGAGAGCTTAATATCTTTCCATCCATGTCAAGGGTGTTCACCTTTAATTTAGGGACAATAGGTATAATGACTACTTTATAGTCTGCCTGAATATTCCAATATCTGAGTTATCTCAGGGTTGACATCTACTTAATTGTCTTTTTTTTTTTTTTTTGAGAAATAGTCAAGTTTTCCATTATTTTCCTCTGTGTTAAGCAGTTTTGGATTATATTCAGGACAGTCTGAATATTATGTTATCATATTCTGGATTCTGTTAAAATTCTCTGAAAAATGTCAAATTTTGCTTGTTTTGCTTAACAGTAATCAACCCAGTTAGTTTCAGACAGAACATTATGTTTACCTTCTGTGGATCAGTACAGTTCTCAGAGCTTTGGTTGTACTGTTTGAGTCTTCTCCGTAGTGGTCATGCACCACTCAGAGATTAGTCTTGAATGTGGGTGGTGGTTTATGTCGTAGTTCGGATCTTGTTACCTTTGTTATCCTTCTTTGGCTTCTTTGTTCAGTATATTAGTGGCTTAGTGGTAGGCTCAGGATTTAGGTCAGTTCATACATAAATTTAAGAGATCCCTTTTTCTAACTCCTGATTCTCAGGGATTTGCCCTAATTCTCTGGCTCTTAAGGGGTTTCCTTTCTTCTAGCCAGAATGCCAGTTTGTTTAATTTTTTAAAAGTTTTAGTCCTCCATACTTTGGTGTAATTCCTTGCAACTGGGGCCATCTCCTTTACATAGGTCATTACAAGTTTTTACTTCAGTTCCCACCTCCTCTACTATTGTTTATTTTTTAGAGTTCTCAGCATTTTCTTCTTCAACCTCAAGCAAGTGATTTAAATTTTTAAACTTTATACTTTTTGTTTACCTTTTTTCTGCATTTCTTTCACGTATTTAACAATTTTAATATCAAACCTACTTGTGTATTTTCAAAAACCTTCAGTGATTTGAAAACATTTTATTGTATTATTCTGTGTTTTTCAATTTTCACTTTTAACTGTCTGAAATATAAAAAAGAATACATGGATGATGAGGATAGACAATGAGCTTTTTGGATTTTTTACGGGTACTTTAAATGCCATATTTGGTAATCCTTATTAGATTTTAATTCCTCTATGGGTTACATTAGTAAAAAGAGGCTGCATGGGTTTACTTTCTGAAGCAGAGCCTTAGAGGACGTGGTGGGTAGTTACCCAGAGATTACAGTCTGGATCACGAAACAGTGGCTCAGTGAAGATGAGTAATGGGGTATCCCCAACTATGCAGAAACTCTTTCTCCCATGAGGGAAAGAGGTATCAATTGGTCACCTTACACCAAATAGCACAGAAAGCCCAAACAGCAGATTACTACTCAATCTCTCATCTCTTCATTCTCTTCCTCCACCGACACCAAGGGAGTCACAGGCACTGAAATTAGTAGGAGAGAAGGAGTGGAAAATATGTGGATAGAAATAGCAGCAGCAGCATCCCTTTTCCACACCTGAGGTTTGTTTCTGATAGGCTTTGAGCTGAACGAGAGATTTGATGCAGATAAAACTGGACTTTCTGGTATCTGAAAGTAGAATTGTTCATCACTATCAGGAGTATAAAATCTACTTGTGTTATCATATATGTACAGGAAAGGTAAATCTGACAGGCCAGACGTGGAGATAAATTAGGATAAAAAATGACCCATATCCTACTTAGTCTAATAGGGTCAAGAAACCTGAAAATTCTCTACATTTTCCCATTATCTACTTAATAAATTTACCGTGCCTTTTAAGTAAGATCTCTTAATATTTAATAGTGTTAGTTTCCTCTCATTACTGTCAGATTTTCAAAATCTTTTTTGCTTAGTGTTGGAAACAATAGCAAATGACTAACAATCTCTGCTGTAGTTTGTACATTCCCATTAAAACACCAACAAGGGCCCAAGAAAACACGTAACACTGATAAATACAATAGTGACACAAAAATGAAGACTCAACATTGCCCAAATGAATACTTGCTGCCAAAATTTTGCCAAATTCTTGGAGGAAATAGCCAGCGGACATAGACTAAGAAATATAATAGACAGACCTCAAGCACTTTTCTCTCTGCAGCAGAGCAGTCTTCCCAGTTTGAAAAAGACCGGGAAACAGCTGAGCATTTTCCCTACTGATTGCCTAACAACTTAGACAATCAGAGGACACAATGTCCTCCTACGGTATAGTTTTATGAAGTGGCCAGAATTTGGTTCTCCACTGCTCAGCTTCATTTTTATCATGCAATAAGTGATTGCAACTCCAGGAGGAAGTGAAGGAATTGGTGCACTAAATCTTGAGAACAAATCCCTGCAGTAAAGCCATTTAGATGAAAATGATACAGAAAGAGGTCCATGGAACTGTTTCTCAGGATATGTGTATAACTTTGATAGAATGCCATTCCTAGAACTGCTATTCAGACACCAAACTAATCCAGATTCCCCTTTGTGCATCACTTTCTATTTAATATTTATTATCAATTATTATCATTTGATTTGCTATTATTAAAAACAAAATGGAAGTAGCAATCTCTCTTTACCACCACACACAGAAACTAACAACTTTAGAGGGCTCAAGATTAAAAATATTTGATGTAACCAGTGGATATAGATTTCAAAATACTGTAGAACTGATAAACTGTATTACATAAACATGAAAAAAAGTATTAAAATTAAGGAGGTACATTTATACCAATATAGCTCTTTCTTATTGTCCCCATTCATTCTTATATTAAAATTTTATGTATTAGCTACAAGTAATATATGAATTCTCAGGTTTCATAATGAGGCTTAGGGCATATCTCATGTTTATATATTTATTTTACCTTGTTGCAAGATCTAAACATCTTCCTTATTATTTTTGTTACCCAAATTCAAATGATGAACTAAATATTAGAGTAGATATAGAGTATGTCCCTTTTGTCTAGAATAAATAAGATGCTTTTTAGTATATTCCCTTGACTATCTCACTATCTTGTATAATATTTTAGTATTTCAATTCCCAATATTAATGCTCTCTAAAATGAAGCATCTTCTGTCAGTTAGTAACTATTTGCATTTGCTGAGATCTGTTAGGGTAAGAGATAAAGTTTTATTTAAAATTGTTACTGAGATATTAATGATGACTTGGGTAATTACATAGAAACAGAATGACCACCAATGGCTTATTAAAAGTCATCTGCAAATGTCTAATGTTATGATAAATTTCCAGTGAGAGAGAGAAACTATTACTCCATGAAGTCTATATCCTGTTTTGAGAATATGATTTTTTAATGCAAAATAAAGGAAAAGAAATGATGGATAAAAGTTGGTCCTTGCAAATAATTATGTGGAACCATCAATTGAGGTAAGAGAATAAAGGTGAGTGAAGCAATTGCAAGATGATCATAATAGAAAGGATGAGAATGACTGACAAGCAGAGAGCAGCAGCAGCATTAAGAGAAACAACAGGGAAACACTTGCCTGATCATTGTAATTAGAAGCAGTCAAAGATAACCCCTAAATGGTGAATCTAGATGATTCATGGAATGACGATCCCGTTAATTGGTTTGAAAGTTGAAAGATACATGGGACGTTTACTTTGACTATATAAAATTTGAGAGCTGGCAGATTATGTCACTTGACATGTCCAGCCAACATTTTGGGAAAGCACACCTTTATCTGGAGGCACAACTTGATTGGAGAAATATGTGAGGTCCATCCATGTGGTAGAAATATTTTAGAATGGAGGAATAGATAAATATGAAAAGATGATATGAAGATAAAAGATGGTTCCTGAGATCAGCAAAGTGCTGGATCTTTAGGAGTTTAAAAAATAATTGACAAGCATGTACATCTCAATGAGCTGACAAAGATATATGGTTTTAAATATGTAAAAACTAGTAAGTATATTATTGATGACAAAATCAATGAAGCCAATACTAAGTAGCATTGGATTCTGGAAACATACCCATGCATTTGAGACTAAAATGCTAATTTATTATATCAACATGTGTAACTTTCTTTAGAAAGCGCTCCAGGTTTCCCTTCACCACAGTAGAATCTTGCTGCCTAGACCATCCTCAGTCTTCAGCTTGTACCCAGAAATGGTGGGTCAAGGAAGACCACTGCAAGCCATTTCCAGCTCATGTAGGAATTTCTCAGAAATTTATTTTTTATCAGTTCTTATTGATTAAAGAATTCTCTGATATATTTAAAATATATATGTACATTTAGTAATTACTCTCCCAGTTGTCTTGGAAGTGATTCAGTCATCTACATCCTATTTGGAAAATGCCTTTAATTTCGAAAACTATATTCCATGAATTAGATCGACTGATTTTTTTTCTTTAGCTACAAGTTAGGTTTCAGTTTATGGCATAAGCCAGGTTAAAATGAAGCAAAACAGGAAGTAACTGTTTTGAGGTACACTGTGATTATTCAGATAAAAGAACACAAGATAAGCTTCATAATTACTCCTCTTAACAGGGAGTCCTTTTCAGACCACAAAATAGAAGGGAAATATACCAGCAGAACAGAACAATCTCATTGAACTAATGGGGGAGAGATCAGAATTCCTGGCTGCTGAGTTGATTGGAATTTGGCAGACACATTGCACTGTACAGAGTCAGTGTCCAGAAGTCTGCGTGCGAGTCCTCCAGGTTCGTTTGCCAAGGTTTGTGCTGCACACGTGCAGTGTGTGACTCCCAGAAGCCCTGAGCAGAGTGCAGCATGGCTGAGGGCTTGGTGGGTCTGGAAGTGGTGAGGTTCTGGCTTCACTCATCACGCTGAAGATTGCAGAATACTCCCCTGTTAGGAGACAGAACCACTCCTGGAATAAAGGACAAACCCTGGGACTAAAGATTAAACTTAAATAGACTAGAACTAAAAAGAGAAAATCCAAGTCTGATGGGACCAAGTGGATCAGTCTGTAATTTAACTAATTTCTGGAGACCTTTAAAAGAAGTAAATATAAACCAAAACTTATACAATTTATCATTCACAATTTCTGTCTGGCAATCATAGAAATCCTAGACCTTTCAAAAAAAGGCAAAAATACGATCCATAATTAAGAAATGTAGTAGTCAGCAGAAGCCGCACAATCCACATATTGAAATTATCATGACAGAAATTACAAAATTATATGTATTATATTAAATAATGTTATATAATATATTATAAATATATTCATAGACTGAAACATATTTATATGTTAATAGATACATATATAGTATATTATACTTTATTATACTTTATTGTGATTGTACTCAATAACTTACAATATAGACTTTATCCATGAACATATAATCTCAGCAGAAAAATGGAAATGATAGTAAAGAACAAAGAGAAAATTCTAGAACTGAAAATTCCGAAACTGAAAGTGTGCTAATGTAATTCTTATTATACTGTCAGCTGTGATCACGAAAAAATTAGAAATAAAACCTAAATGTCACAATGAAAGAAGAGTTAAGTGATTAAATTTTGATATATCTATACAATATACCAAAACTAATTAATTAACATATTCAAAAATAATTTTATATATGTGGAAGTAATTATAATCAGTAGAGATATATTGCAAAGTTTTATACATTTACACATGGTGTCATTTACTATCTGTATGTTGTGTAAGTGTCACCTCAAGAAGTCCTAGGTTTTTGTATATCATTGAATACCCAGTTCACCTGAAAAACACTTAGAAGTATCTGTTGAATGAATAAGTGGCAGATCTCCTGAGCTGTATGAATGCTCGGCCAGGGAAGGCCTGTTATGTGAAGTCAAAACCTAGCTTAGAAAACGTAGGATGGGGACATCTGGGTGGATGCCCTGCAGACATTGACCCTGCAGGCTTCCTGAGCCTGTGGCCTTGCAGAAGCAGCCCATCCTTCCCCAGTGAGTGGTGGGATTTCAGCTGTGCTGAGAGACACTGCAGAGCTTTCTCCATTCAAGGCAGCAGGTGCCACCCCCAGGAAGACCCCTGTCTCCTCTCCTGGACCAGTCACTGTCAGTGCAACAACTCAGGTTAAATCCTAGCATAACTAAGTGAGGAATGGTCTGAATCCGATAAAGGGACTATATATTGCAAAAACCTGCAAAAATTTTCCTGCATGTACTGACAAGTGCCAAAGTCCTGTGATTGGAGTTTGAGCAGGTTTGATTAGGAGGTTGAATACAAGACAAGATAAGCAAGAATTCACTGACTTTGAGGTACTTTCTTGGAGCACATGACTTAACACCCTGATAAGAATCCCAGGGGATGGAGCAAACTCACTGCTGCAGTTTCCTACGATGGCCAGTTCTCAGTGAAGCGGAGATGGTTCAGGTGCCCCAGCAGGCAGCAGAAGACAAGGGAAGAGGCTGTGGAAAACGGGCATGCTGGAATGGATGTGTTATATCAGGTCAGGAGGTCCACTAGAGTTTATGCTCCTCGGAAAGGCCTGGAAGACACACAACATTCACCAAGCTCATCAGTAATTGGTCACTGGGAAAAGAGGAACCAGTTGCACTAAATTCAGCAGGGGCTCTCCTCCACCAGCCAAGGATGACAGCAAATGAGGCCGTCACAGAGCTGGGCTCATTAGTATCCATGGGTATGGTGAGATCTCAGGGAAATACAGGCCAGGTAGTGTAATCCTTAACTGCCAAGAGCCAAGAGGTCCTATTAACATAATGACTGTCAAATTTGGGGGTGCAGCTAAGGGGTTTGAGTCACAGGAAGTCGTGCTGGTGGTTAGTAGAGAATAGTGTTGCTACAGGTAGAAGAGATGAGCAGATAAAAAGAAATAATGCAGGAGCAGGAGGCTGAAGGTGGTTGGCTCAGAGACGCTGGTTCTTAGACCCCAGATGCTGCGTGGATGGACTTCAGTGCATCTCTAAACTACTCTTTCATTTTATTCCAGTAACATATGTCAATACACAAATGGGAGGTCAGGCATGGGGTCTATACCCTTCATGAATTTGTATCAAAAAGTCCATGACCATAAAAATAAGCAATAGCTAAGTAGATGGACATTTCATTAACAAACTAAATTTAATCATACTAATAGTGAAAAATTGAAATTTTTACAATTTTGTCTGTTACAGCAAAAATAACACAAGGTTACGTTTGATTGTTATTATCGATTAATGTTTCCCTGAAGGTGCTAGTCAATAAATTAGAAGAGATAGCTATCTCTTTTAAAGAGTAGGAAAAGGTGACAGAGATGATAGAAGAAATACACCTATCATTTTTTGAAGATAACATAATTACCTATCTGAAATATTCAAAAGAATCAACTGGTAGAAACAATCAGGTTTAGGAAGATAGCTAGAGAATAAATATTTGTAAAAAATTTATACTTTTATCATAACCATTTCTCAAATTCAGATCAGACCAATTCAAATAAACATATTTGTCAGAATTATTATGGATCTGTAATCTATTGTTACTTTTTACATCACTTGTTTATATTTCATTTTTAATTGGGGTGAATATTGAACATTAATAAATACTATTTTGGTATGTATTGAGTTGATCAAATGTTACATTTGTTCTCCTTTGAATTTTTATTAGTTTTAAATACCATATGTTGATCAATTTGTGAAGTTCTGGAATAAATTAAATTATTAAGTGCACTGCTGCACTGCTATTATATGGTTTGGAATTTTGCATCAATATTCACAAGTAAGAGTGGGTTGAAATTTTCTTCATCTTCATTGTATTTTTCAGACTTCAGTATCACTGTTATGATGGCTAGATAAAAACAATTGCCTATTTTCATTTTGTTCTCTTGGCAAAATTTTTAGGTGTAACAGATTCACTTGGGATGCTTGGCAAGAATGTTGATTTCCTAGTTCAACATCCAGAGAGTTTATGTTAGCTGGTCTGACCTCAGCTATGGCAATCTACATATTTAATCAGCAGCCTAACAATGTGATACACGTAGTCCATAGACAGTGTTCGGAGAAGCAGTGTAGGGTTTGCATAGTTTAAGGAAGGTCAACTGATCTGTTCTTTAAAGTCAGAGTTTACTCTGAGACTGAGCATGGGGGTTCTTAAAAGCACAGGTGAACAAATGATTCTGTGTCTATCTCTTACTCACATGTGTGTCTTTACGAGTCTATTTTAATCATTTTTTACTAAATAATTTTTAATACATTCAGACTTGGAGTTGTAAAACCTGGATGTGCAAAGCATTCCCTCATGCTTCTCCCTTTTATTTTTAAAACTACTTTTTCCCATTAGTCCTAAATTTGTAACTACTTCCTTTTCCTCTATTTGCCAAAGATGTCTAATGGTTTAGTGATTTCAATGGTTCTTTTAAAGAACTAGCTCTTAAATATTTTTATCTTCTCTTCAGGTAATTCAGTACTTCAGATTCTTCAGACAGGTTGTCTTCAGGTACCTCAGGGATCCAGTGAAGATCTAACCTTTCTTTACCTGGTGTATAATGAGAAACTCTAAAGAAGGAAAATTTTGAATTTAAAGTATTCAATATCCCAATTCATCTCTAGAATAGGTGGCTTATACCAATAGAAGATATTACAGTACTGACAAAATACTTCAATGTTGGAGACTAAACAAATAATGGAAAAATTTCAGAGTTATTTCTCTGCTACTAGACTTAAACAGTACTATATTTAATTTTCCCTCTATGACAATAAAAGCATAATCTCCAAGGCGCTAAATCCCATTATCTTTCCTTATGTATTTCAGACTATTATTAACTATCTCATTTTGAAGTTATGGAAATGAATTTATTGTTAAACCATATTTTTTCCTTTTTCTCTGCTTTTTCAGTTAACAATAGTTCAAAACTTTCCAATTTGCTATAATTTTATCTTAGTTGTTAGAATTTGGACTTACTCAATTTAGTCTAATCTCCTTTAGGTATTTGACAAGAAAACTTTTAACAAAGACTTAAGGTTGAAAAATACTTATAGGAAATGTGAGCCAGAATGCAGCTGGTTATCAACTGCAATAAAAAAAATCACAATCTCACATTAAATAATCAGGAGTATATGAATAGCTTCTCCATGCAGAGTTCCCAAGTCTAGCAACATATGGGAGGAAGAGGTAAAAGCTGAGTCAGGAGACAGACGATGAACTAAGCTGGGAGAAAACACTTCTATTGCATTATTAATGAACATTTACAAAGCAATTCTTGCTTCATTTAATTACTGTGAAGGCTTTTTCAAGGATGCATAATAAAATAATTGTATATGTGTTAAACTTCGGTCATTCAAATACTGTTTATTGAGTATCTACACGGTACACATATGTACAAGGTACTCTTCTGCATGCTGGTGATACATCAGTGGACAAAACAGAAACAAATGCTCTTGCAGAGACCACATTTTATTGGAACTTACCATTTATTGTGGACCCTCGTGTACTTGGATTTCTTTCTGCATCACATGTTATGCTTTCCATTTTCTGTGATTTTTCTTTGCTTCTTTTCACCTTTCATTTATTCTGTTGGATCATCAGGTTTTCCTTTTTTCCTTTATTTTCTCTCTAATGAGTTTGAGCATTTTTTTCTGTTCTCTTAGTGATTATCCATATCCCATTGTGACACTCTGCTTGTCATGTCGCTTCACTTCCTCCTTACTACAGAGATTTTATTTGTGTTTCTTGCCCATAGATATTTTCTTTTTCTTGTTTTTGAGCAAAGATGTATAAAGTTGTGTGAGTGTGTGTTTGTGTGTGTGTGTGTTTGTGTGTGTGTGTGTGTGTGTACATTTGGGAAAGAAATGTAGGTTTCAACCTGTATTTAATCATTCATCCTAAGCCAGAAATCCAATAAAGGGTCAACATAGCCTGATCTTCCTAAATACTGCTTAGATAATGTTACTTTCCTGTTCAGAATATGTTAGTTGCTCACCTTTTCATATAGAACTAATTCCAAATTCCCTTTTCTGGTCCTGAAAGCACTTAATTTTATGATTTCTTTTTCAAACCTGATCTTCCATTATTCCAACCTATGGTTATTTTACATAAACAACATTATTCCTTCTCCCCTAAAAACTCTCAGGCTCTTTTCCTCTGTTCTCCAGTCTGTGCTATTTCTTTTGCTGAGCATGACTTTTTATTGAAATTTCTTCCTAGGATTTACTCACATCCCATTTCCAGTAATTTCCATGATTGTCTTGAATATTTCAAGGGGAAGTAATATTTTCCTCTGAAATGCTCTACAATAGTTTTAAGTTACTCTATGGAATTAAATCTTTAGTTTGTGTTATAACTTTTTACATGGTTACTTGCTCTATTAGGCTATGAATACAGAAGGCAGTTTGAGGGCTTATTTTTGTCCATGCAGCCTTAATTTTCTTCCTATTCTTTCCTCATCTTTATAAAGCCTTCTCTTTTTCTCAATTATTTATGTAAAAATGCTCAGTAGAGTTAGAATGTAGAGTGTAGTTACCACAGTATCTGATAAAGTTGCATAGGTAAGCAGTGAAATGATTGGCAGTAAGTTTGTAATATTTGTTAAGGAAATTACAAATTCGTTAAATGATCATTAGTGCAGGAATCATTTGAAAATATTTCAGTTTAAAAAATTTGCTTTGGCCATTATTTAAAAAATTTATATGAATAATGCAAACAGAGAAAACTAAAAATTAGTTAAGTGCAATGATCCCTTTCCCACTGAAGTTAAGCACGCTGTGGGCAGGGATTTGGTCTAGTATGAGGCCTTTTGTGTCTCCAACACTTAGAACAATGTCTGAACAATAGAAGATGCTAAGATTTTTGAATGAAAGTTAGCTACTGTAGATCAAAGATCATGTTGGCTTTTTCTCTGATTCTAGCAGTGAAGATGGGATGAAGAGGATGGATTGACAGATGAGTAAATATAGAAATGGGTAAGACTTTGCAACTGACTGGATGTATATGTTTTTCAAGAGAAAAGAGTTTAAAGGTGATTTTCTAATTTCTGATTTGAGCAATTTGCAAGATATGACATTAAATGACAGAGAAAACACTACAGGGTGGGAACAAGAAGAAATCAGTTTTATAAAGTGTGTTGTAGTTGTTGCTAAGATGCCTGAAAAATATTCAAGTGGAGAGAAACAGCCAGCATGGATATTGCATTAAAAATAACCAGAGACATAGGCTAAGTTTAGGAGTATGTGGTGTTATGGAAACCAAGGGATGATTCTGGATTGAGAAAGAAAGAAAAACCAATGACTTTAAATGCTTTTAAGGGAACAAAAAAAAACATTTAAGGCCCTTTGGATTTTCTCATTTATATTTAATCACTGGTTTGGTGAAAAGATTTTAAAAACTAAAGACTAAAAGATTTATGGCAGTTTGAGGGATAGTAGAAGGAGAGAAAGTAGAGACAGTGAGTGTATATGTATATGTCTCTTCCTCACACACACACACACAAGTGAGCTCAGACACACACGCATATACAACTTGAATGTGAAAGAGGGGCATGAGGTGGGAGAGACCCTATGTTAATTGGTGTCCTGCTAGAAAGCAGCCAGTAGAGAGAAGGGTTGAAAAGTGATGGGATATAGATTGGATGAACAATGACGAGAGTGAGTTGGGTGACAAAACAGAAGATAAGCCTTAAACAATAGGACAGTCCCCAGATTCTTTACAACAGGAACGAGAAAGGGATTGATGATATAAACCCAAGTGGGGCATTTCCTTTTGGTTGCTTTCTCTGTTACGAGTGACGCAGAGTAAGTCTTCTGTAATATTATGTTTAGTGTTTAAATGGCTTACTCTCTGCCACCCCCACCCCCAGGATAAACATTCATGAAGTTGGGATTTTATCTGTGTTTTTCTCTGCAGCACCTCTAGGGCCAGAAAGTATATCTAGCATGTAGTAGAAACCAAATGTTTTTCTGAATGAATACTTGTGAGTCTACTGGACAGTGACAGGTCATAAATCTGAGAATAAAGGAGGTAAGCAATAGAAGAATAAAACTAGACAAGAACATACAAAACTTTTCAAGCTGTAGTTGGAAGTTTGAGAACAAGAAACCAAATTACAGTTCTGTGATTTCCTCATACAGCTTAAATTGCCTTAAGTGTAAACTAATAATACTTTAACAGAAAAACTGATTACTCTTCAAGCATACCTGGTCCTATTACAATTTCCAAAATTAAATGATATAATTGTAATGAAAAGTATGGATTTAATATTCCCACAAAATATTGCTCCACTAGGTTTTAATGTAAGTAGGTGAAGTTCAACTCATCTCTAACTTTTTAAAAGTAAACTGTTATATAATGAAATTCCATGAGACTTTTCTTGCAAAACATGAATAATGGGAGATTCAAATTGTTATAGTTTTTATTCATGAAGCAACCATAAAAAATTGTCCAGTCCTGCTTCTAATTCACAAGGATTAGGATATTTGGGCTTAAATGCATTTTAATGACATTCTTTTTTATCATAAACATCCCATTATAGGCAACAGATATATTCTGTGTTGCATAAATAGAAAAGTTAAAATTAAGTCAGAAACTCAGGACATTCTTCTTTTTTCTTCCAGTGGCTCATTCAATTTTATTATCTGTAAAATAAAAATGTTTTCCACTGAAAGTATTAATGATAACAAAAAATGTGATAGCATTTTTTTTTTGTACCCAAAACCTCCATTTAAACCTTTAAAGTATTTTTCTTTGCAGCTTGAATTAATGTAATGTCTCTGGCACCAAAAGATGTTCAACTTCAGGAATATTAATTATACTCTGACTCTATGTATTCTCATTTGTAAAACAGAATTAATTGCAAAATTGTCTGTCTCAAAAGATTGATATGATGATGACAGATGTGATGAGCTTTTTTTTTTTTAACTAACACATATTGGGTCTTATATAAGAGTTATATAAAGAAAAACTGATTTAATGCAAAACTCTATAGTATTAATGTTCTCCTATCTTACAGATGAGAAAGGTAAGACATACAGTGTTTTGGACAAGGTCACACTGTTAATAATTTGACAGAACTCAAATGTGAATGCAGCAGTCCATCTCCAGAGTCTGTGCTTTACATTACTATGCTTTTCCATGGGCTCTGACTTCAGACTCTATCATGTGTGTACAATCTTCAAAACTGAAAACGATATTCTTTCTCTGATTAAATTACCTTCTGGATAGAAAATATAAGGAAAAGTACCTTAGATTTTGTAAAAGATAAAGTGGTAATAAAATCAACAGTTAGATTAGAAAAACTAAATAATGATACATAATGTATATTTTTCTTATTAGTGTTATTCATGAATAGAACACTTTTATAATGGCTAAACTGGCAGTAAGATGGCAGAGCCAGCAGCATAGTTTGTAATCACCCTAAATATTATCTTTTAAAAGGCAATTAAACAAATAAAAAAATTATAAACACCAAAAAATTACAAGCTCAACATCTGTAACACCACAGAGTGATAATGTATCTTAAGAAAAACTGGAAAGCCAAACACCAGTAACAAAAAGGAAGAAAACAGCCAGATGGTTGATTTTAATCCAACTCTATCTATAGTCATTTTAAATGCAAATTGTCCAAATATACCAGTCAAAGACAGAGATTATCAGATCAGCTCTAAAAAAAAGATCCAACTGCATGCTGTCTACAGGAACCCACTTGAAAATAAAGACTTAGATACATTTGAAGTAATGGAGAAAGAAATACCATACAAACATTTACTAAAATAAAGATAGATTAAATAAATCAATTTTGGACAAAGTGGACTTTAAAACATCCTTATACAAGATAAATACTTCTGATCTAGATCATAATCATTCAGCCTAAAGTACGTTCCTAACAGAGGACATCTATGAAGAATCTATAGCTAACCTCATACTTAAGAGTAAGATACTGAATGTTTTCCTATTAAGATGTGGAGCAAGGCAAAGGTGTTATTTCTCATCCCTCCTGTTCAGAATTGCATTGGAAATCCTAGCTGGTGCAATATGGCAAGAAAAATAAATAAAAAGCATGCAGATTGGAAGGCAAGAAATAAAACTAACTTTATTCAGAGACAGTATATTTGTTGATAATCTAAAGGAATATACAAAAAACAACCTGTAATTAACAAGTGAGTTTAGCAGAATCCTAGAATACAAAATCAATATTAAAAGGGCAGTTATTTGTATTCCTACATGTTGGCAATGAACAACTGAAATTTAAAATTTAAAAATTAATGCCATTTACAGTAACACAAAAAATGAAGAAGTTAACTATAAACTTAACAAATTATGTGCAGGATCTGTATGCATATAAATACAGTATATTGCATTTATACCAAAAGAAATCAAAAAAGATATAAATAAATGGAGAGATATATTTGGCTATGGATTGGAGGGCTATATATTATTAAGATCCAATTTTCCTCCAATTTGATATAAAATCAAAGTAATCTCAATCAAAAAACAAGAAATCTCTGTTGTAGATATAGACGAGTTAATTTTAAAGAACATGGGAAAGGCAAAATAAATGAATAGCCAAAATAATTCTTAACTCATATGGGCTGATTTCAGCACTTGAGCAGAACTCTCAATACCTGATTTAATTATTAGAGATTAGGTAATATAAAGTATCATAAAGCTGCACAAATCAGGACAGTGTGGTACTAAAGAAATTGTTGTTAACAAAGAAACATATATATATTTATTGAAATATATACATATATATAAATTGAAATAGAGAGATCAGAAATAGACACACAAATATTTTCAACTGACTTTTGACAAACATGCAATGATAAGTCAATGGATAGAGATAGTTTTTCAAGCGATGCTGTAACAGACATACATATGCAAAACCAAACCAAACCAAACCTTGACACATACCTCACATTATATGCAAAAATTAACTCAAAATGGATTATAGATTTAAAAGTAAATGGAAAACTATGAAATGTCTAAAAGAAAATATATGTGACCTTGGGTTTGGAATTTAGTTTTTAAATACAATACCAGATGCATGATTCATTTTAAATTCAAAACAAGCAGCTCATTATAAGAAATTGAGGGAAGAGTAAGTAATAGGATCGTTTCTTAAATCAAGATTAAGATTCTTTTGCCAGAAGAAGTAACACTATCGATGGCAAGGCCTAGCAATTCACTATGTGATGTTGAAGAAATGGGGAGGGAAACAACTGATAATAGCAATTTAATTCCACTTCAACAACCAGTGAAAAAGCAACGGATTTTGTTCCATATATTCTGCTCAAAAAGACATAGTCAAATTCAGTATGATTTTCAATAAAATGTGACTACAACAGGGATGCAAGCAAGCAAGAAGAGCAATTAGCCTGCCAAAAATCATTGCTGGTAATTAATCTTCAGCTATAGGGGCAATTCACATTATATGTGAGTCTCTCATTCCCTGGTTTTATACAGATCACAAAATTATACTGATGGTAGAAATTATGATACTTTTAGAAAGCTACTTAAAGCTGATTTCCTGCTCAATTTGCTCAATCTAGTGCCTCCTGCAGTTTAATTTAGTCAAAAGGCAGATGCCATCTGATGAATTTCATTTTATTGCTCAGAGAATTCATTGTCATCATCACAGTAAATTGGACGCTTCCTCAAAGACACATCTATTGGTGCTTTTCAAACAATATTTTTTATCATCATCTAAGTTCTGATTACAATAAACCAAAATCCTAGAATTTTGAATGTAAGCTGGACATATAACTTGCATAAAGATCAGTAAGAGTAAAAAAAAAAAATGTTCATTCCTGTGACTGTAAATTTAAAAAAGATAAGAGGGAAACATTTTATTTGTTCCTTTTGTTTCCATTAATATACTTTTAATATTCTTTTAATGCTATTATCACCATAACAGAATGTTTAATTTTCTGTTGCTTTTGAGTTTAATTTAAATAATCCTGAAATTTTAACTGGTAATTGGCTTTGATTCAGAAGCTGAGAGTACATGCAAAAGGAAATTTTTGCATATGATATTAAACTCAGAAATCATAGGAAAGATCAATGATTAGGTCTGAAAAATAACTGAAAATATAAGGGAAGTAGATCAGGATAAGCTAATCTTTGCTCAAGTGAGTCTAAGTTTGCAGAGAGAAACCATACCAGACCTTGAAACTCAGACTTTTAGTAAATTTCATAAATTAACTAAAGCAATCATTTATTTAAACTATGGTAAAACAGGAGAAATGTATGAAAATCCTAGAATTATATGCTTAGTGATGTTTAAAATGGGTAAACCTGAGGCATGAAGTCAAAGACTATATTTGAATAGCAACGCAATCTCTTTGTAGATGTGTGATTTGGGAAAATTTTTATGCTTACTAAGGTTAAGTTTTAACATCTGTTAAACAAGGCTAATAATTTCTGGTCCACAATCCTTGGTGGGGTTTGAAAGAGATAAAATATGTGAAGCCCTTCAAGTAGGGGGATCATATAAACTGCTTTCTGAACTAGAACATTATTGAAAATGAAAGGGAGTGGTATCAATGATTACTCTAGAAAATTGAGTGTAAATCAAAAGTGTCATAATTATTTAAAATCACCTGTCTCAAAATTCCAACATCTGTGTCATTCCTGGGTCTGACTCTACATCCTTGATGTTTACCTTAGGATGGACTATTTCCTTACTTTGTTGTGACTTTTCTGTTTGTCTTGTACATTTTGATTTGATGTTGGCTATTGTGTACGTATTAACATTCATGCTGAGAAATGGACATGGCTCTTCTACTGAAAGCTCTTCAATGTGAAGTTTTGAGTCAGTCTAGTCAGTAGTTGACCTGGATGTAGGTTTTGTTTTTGCTGTAATTCCATTCAGTGCACCACAAACTACAAATTCCTTCAGCATTTAACTGCTGCTGCCTTGTGCTTAATTTGAGGCCTGGAGTGACAGATCTTTTTCCTCATTGTTCCTGATCCACCTTCAACTTTCAGCTGCCCCTACATGCCTTTCCCACTGAGATTTCTCTCCAGTTCTTTCCCCTCATCGCATGATATACCACTGCTGCCTGTTACTCAGTTCACGGGTTGTGGTGGGGACAGAGGTTCTCCTTTCTTCTACTCAAGCCTTAACCTAGGCAGTCACTCTACCAGCAGGCCTCTGCCATAAGCTTTATCGGCTTTCTTCTCCTTTCCTTTTGTGTCATTAAAACTGAGCTTTGACCTACCCTAGGGCAGAGCAATCCCACTCCTGGGCATGTCTGGAGGGAACTTTAATTAGAAAAGATACGTGCACCCCAAAGTTTGTAGCAGCACTATTTAGAATAGCCAAGACAAGCAAACGATCTAAATGTCCATTGACAGATGAATGGATAAAGAAATTGTGGTATATAATATATAAAATGGAATACTACTCATTCATAAAAAAAGAATAAAATAATGCCATTTGCAGCAACATGGATGGACCTGGAAATCATCATACTAAGTGAAGTAAGCTAGAAAGATAAAAGAAAAAAAGGACACAAATGAATTTACTTACAAAACAGAGAAAGACTTACAGACATAGAAAACAAACTTATGGTTACAAGGCAAGAAAGGGGGTGGGGAGGGATAAATTGGAAGTTTGGGATTTGTAGATGCTAGCTACTATATATAAAAGAGATATAACTAATAAGTTCCTACTGTATAGCACAGGGAACAATATTCAATACCTTGTGAGAAGAATATGAAAAATAATACATATATATGTATAATGAATCACTATGCTGTACACCAGAAATTAACACAACATTGTAAATCAACTATATTTCAATAAAAAAATTTTTTTTAAATTTTAAAAGTTGAGCTTTGTTTGTATCAATGAGATGTCCTAGGTAGGAGTTAGTTTCTCGGCACCCTCTGAGATAGCAGATCGCCGCCTGGTATCAACTCAAGGTCACAGACTCAAGCTGGTTTCCTTCTCTTCACTCCCATCCCCCCGTGGAAGACACCTTTAGCTTTTGTCCCTTTTTCAGACTCACTGAATATGTGCTTTGTGCCAGGCGTCAGGAAAGTTTTTCTCCCTTTCATTAGTGACTTACAGCTTCGTTTCAAATAAAAGAAACGTCTGGGAACCAAGCAAAGTTTCTTGCCTATGTTTCACTGAGTAGGATTCTCTTAGGTCTTCTGTTGTAGCTTCAGTTTTTAAGTGCTTAATGGAAGGCGCATGGAAAAGAACTGTTGGGTGAGTTAGGAATTCCGATGAGTCACAGAGCTGCAGGGCTACTGAACTCTGCTAGCTCACATGTGGTCTTTAGGCATTCATTCAAGTTTCAGCTGCCTTCCCCCTCCTGACATTATGATGGTTCATCTTCCTCCTGTACTCTGACCAACGTGGAAAGTTCATGTGCCGCATTTCTCTTCTGGGAGCTTGGCACCATGTAGAATTCAATATAGCTAGCTGGCTGCATGCTGATCTCAGTTTTCCAGGAGGTCAAAGGAAATTTATGATTGGAATTTATTCAGCTTCTTCCAAGCAGCAGCAGAATCTATTTATTTGCTTATGAGCTATGCAGTTTTGCATTATTTGGGGGATTACTGTAAGAATTAAATGCAGTTATTGATCTCTTCACAGTCTAATTCAAGTTAATATGCTTAGAACCACAGCACCTTTCTGCTATTTTTGTCTTACAGATTTCAACCACATATATTAAAAAAACCCCACAAGGCTATGCTATAATATTTTTATTTTAACATTCATGTGTATTTTAAATAAATTAAAGCAGCAAGTCTTTTATATTTTCTCAGATTTTTTTTTATCTTTTCCAATGGTCTTTATTAACTTATGAAGATTTAATTAATTTATGAAGATTCAAGTTTTTATCTGTTAGCATTTGTGCTAGCCTGAAGGCTATCCTTTAACATTTCTGTAGAATATGTGTAGTGGTGAAGAATTCTTCTACTTTCTTTTTTTAAACTTGAAAATGTGTTTATTCTCTTTAAATCAAGAAGAATCTTTTTTTTTTCTGAAGAGTTCCGTGCAGTTTTTTTTCTTCTATATTATAAAGATGTCATTCCACTACCTTTTTGTTTTCATAGTTGCTGATAAGCCATCCATGATAATTTGGATTGATGTTCCTTTTATGTGGTAAATTATTTTTTTCTCTGCATTTTTCAAGGTTTTCTCTTTATCTTTATGAGAAATATGCTGTTAGGCTTATGTTTAGCTTCCTGAACCTGTAAACCGATGTCTTTTCACAAATTTGTGAATAATTCAGCCGTTATTTCTTCAAATATCTTTTTCTGCCCCATTCTCTCTGCTATTTCTGAGTCTACAATAATCCAAGGTTATGTTTTCATCTTATTCATAGGCTCTGTTCTTTTGTTTCTTCTTCGTGTTGAATTTCTATTAATTTATTTCTTTAATTTTTTCTTTCCTTTATCTTCTTTCTGCTTATAAGCCCATCAAGTAACTTTTTAAAAAATTCAGACAATATATTTTTTAATTCTAGAATTTCCATTTGCTAATTTTTGTGTGTTCTATTTCTCTGATAAGATTTCTTACCTTTTCAATCATTATAGAGTATGTTTCTTATCACTAATATAATTAGAATCACTGCTTTTTAGGTCTGTGATTGATAAATTCAATGTCTGCAAGCATCATCTTAAACTTGACATTTGTTGATTGTCTTTTCCTTGAGAATGAATTACATATTGTTTCTTCTTGTGTCAAATAACTGGATTGCAATCCCGGATGCTATGAATGCTATGCTATCCTTGGAGATTCTGGAGTCTCTTACATTGCTACAAAAATGTTGATGACTTTTAGGATGCAATTAGCCTAGACTCAAACTGAAAACTTCTTGACTGGTGCATGGCAGCCCTAATTTCAATTCAGTCTTCTTGTAGTCTGCCTCATGCACCATGACTCAGGAATCATCTAGATTCACATTCACTCCATTTGTAGCCCACTGTGCTTGCATTCACCTGATGAGTTCATCAAAGAGGCATTTGTGTTGCAAACACTAACAAATCTCTCACTGTGTGTCAGAACCCATGGCAGATATGAGAGATATGATGAAAAGTTAAACAGAATCCTATCCCTAGAGAAGAAACAGACAGGGAATTAATCATTAAAATAGCAAAACAACAAGGGTTTTAAAAGTTGTCATGGTGACATAGGACCATACATAGGCAAAATTAACCCCAGGGATGGAAGCAGAATAGGAGGTAAGAGATGATGCTTGAGTAGTTTGACAGACAAGTAAGAAACTGGTCTAGTGAAGAAAGTCAGAGGCTCTCCCATGGGGAAGCAGGTTGCTTTACAAGAGCAGGGACACACAAGAGAACATGGTGCACCTTGGGAATACAGGGAGAGGGTTTTGCTGGGAGCTAATATAGAAGAGATAAATCAGGATCAAATGTGAATTCTGGTCAATGCTAGTCACAGAATTTTGATTTTATTTCAAATACTAGGAATTTAAAATAATCTGGACTGTCATTTAAAATCAACTGATGATCAAAATTACACTGGAGAAAAGCCAATGTTTGCCTGCAGGTTCTAATGTAGGTAGCTGGGATGGTTTGGGAGAAGGATGTTGGACTGAAGCTTGTTTATATTAAGTTAAGGAAAAAAGTAACCTCGGGTCCTGAGGATTTCTACGTGGAGCACAAAGTTTTTGAATATTATTTTAATGCATTATTTTAATGAATTAATTAATTAATCAATTTTTATTTTGGGGGAAGGTATTAGGTTTACTTATTTATTTTTGAAGGATGTGCTGGGGATTGAACCCAGGACCTTGTGTGTGCTAAGCGTGTACTCTACCACTTGAGCTCTGCCCTCCCCCACTTATTTTTTCTTTTCTAAATTGTTGCACTCACTGTTGTCCTTCCCTCATACTTTGCCTGTGACTAATTGGTTTTTTAGGTTTTGCTGCATCATTCTTACACAGAGCAAACATTTTTTAATGAATTTGAATCAAAATATGAACTATTTGAATTTTCCATGGTGAGACTGAAAATCAAGTGAAAAGTTTTGAAGATGGGAAGCACTGTTATGCTCATAATATCCAGGACTCATTCATTATTATAAAAATGTATTGTGGGGTGTGTGTGTGTGTGAGATTTGGGTGCTGGGGCACCATGGTGAGAAATGATTCTTGTTTTCATGGACCTTACGGTATAATGGGAGAAATACATAAATGCACATTAACTGCATGCTTATGTAAATACAATTGATCCCTGCAGATTCCGTATTTACAAATTCACATAATCGCTGTTTATTTGTAGTCCCCCCATCAATACTCACTGAATTTTGCAGTTATTTGTGGACATTTGCACATGTAGAACAGTGAAAAATGCTGGTCTCCTGATGCTCATATTCCAGGCTCAGGTGGAAATCGGTGATACTCTGAACTCTTGTTTCAGCTCTCTACTCTGAATAGGTGTCCTTTTCTGGTCTCTGTGGTGCTATGGGTTTTTTGGGGAGGTTTTTGGTTTTTTTGGGGTGTTTTTGCACTATTTATTGGTAATTTTACTGTTGAAAACAGCCCCCAAGTATGGTCCTGAAGTGTTGTCTAGTGTTCTATGCGCCTTAAGGAGAATCTGTGTGTGTTAAATAAGCTTTATTCAGGCATGAGTTACAGTGGACATGGGTTCAATGTTGAAGACTCAACAATACATATGAAATAAGATGTCTTTAACCAGAAGCACATGTAAAACAAGGCTATGTATTGACTGGATGGTGAAAATATTGTCACCAAAAGCTCGGGCAAAACCTAACCCTGTATTTCCTTAGGAGCAATGGTTCAGTATTTGCTAATTTAGTGTTCAAAGCAACTTTATAGAACACAGCTACAACAGATAACAAGAATCAAATTTACATATAAAATTACAATTTAGGTAAGTGTTACACCGGAGAGGCAGTTTGAATTAGGTAAGTGTCTGCTTTTGTGTGTGTGGAGATGGCAGTTACTGTGGATGGTCAAGGAAGACATTCCTGAGGCTACGGTGCAGTGTTAAAGGTAATGTTTACAAGTAAAGGAGGCTTCTAATCTGAAAAGATGCATGTACCCCAGAGTTCACAGCAGCATTAATTTCAATAGCCAAGATACAGTGGCAATCTAAGTGTTCATCAAATGGATAAATAATGAAGATGTGGTATGTATGTATACACAATGGAATATTACTCAGCCATAAAACGAATGGTGTTTTGCTATTTGCAATGACACGAATTGACATGCTGAGTGAAGTAAGTCAGAGAAAGACAAATATTGTATGTTATCACTTATGTATGGAATCTAAAAATTGAAATAGTATGAATAAATATAACAAAACAATAAAAGACTCATATACTTTGAGAACCAACTAGTTGTTACCAGTGGGGAGAGGTAGGGGACAGGGACAAGATAGGGGTAAGGGATTAAGAAATACAAATTTCTGTGTATAAAATAAAGAAGCTACAAGGATATATTGTATAACACAAAGAATATACCCAATATTTTACAGTAACTGTAAATGACAAATAATCTACAAAATATTGAATCACTTCATTGTACACCTGAAATTAATATTGTATATCAACTACACTTTAACGAAAAATAAATAAATAAATAAATAAATTAAAAAAATAGGGGAAAAAACAGAGTAAGTTTCAATAAGATTAAACAAGAGTGGATATGTCATCCCAAACCTATGGAACCAGCCCTTTAGTGAGAAAGCATCTACTCTAGGACCTGAAAGAAGCCAGTGCGATGGAGCTGAGCACTGAGTCATAATCATCAACCAAGATCTAGATTATGCAAAACTGTCTAGATTCCAACTCTAAATACGAGGACACCACTGAAAGGGGCAGATGGCAGCAGCGGCCTGATCAGTTTCTATTTTTGAAAAAAAATTATACACCAAAAAACCACTCAGAAATGATAGATTAGACATTAGGGAGTGGCAGAGGAGATGAAAAGTAGAGGAGAGATAAATCTATATTTAAGATCATCTATGGTAATTTGTAATTGAAAGGCACTTCCCTGAAATCACCTAGAAAGATCTAGGTGGTCCGTTTTGTTTGTCTGGACTTATCGTGGCTAAGGACAAAAGGCCAGTAGCTAATTTGACAGTTTGACTGCACGGTGACAATATGTCAGCCTCTTCCAACCAGATGAATGAGGAGAGAAAAATAAACAAAGCTAAATGGCTTTTCATATTTCCATCCCATTTGGTGAAAAATCCACTTTATATTCAAAGTCAGAGCCCATTTTTCTTTTTCCAGGAGAGAAATGAAAGGAAAATCCACAGAAGAATGAACAATCTGGGTCTCATGGCATAAAAATTGCTTTCCTTTCACGAACAGACTATAATTAAATACAAGCAGCTTTTAATTTAAAAAGTTGTGAAACTTTTTTATTTTGTTTTCTCAATCTTTGGAGCTAGCAGCAAGTGTGGGTTAAATCTCCTCTTTTAGGATATTATATTCGCATTATTCCTTGCTTTTTTATTCCCCCAGAAAAACAAGTATCTGTTCTTACACCTCATTATTTTTTTCCTTCTGAAATTCTTGATTATTTATTCTGGCTTTTAAATAAATATTCACATAACTCCTAATAGGTAGATTTTTGACTCAGAGACTATTCATTTGAGAATGATTTTTTAAAACTGTGGATTTATATAGTTAGAAGTCTCTTTAAAGATCACCAAAGACAAAACTAATTTTAGAGAGAAACAGAGTGAAGCCTCAAGAGTGGAAGTGACTTTGAAGGAGAGAGTTAGTTTGTAGCATTCCTGGGACCAGACATGGTGCCTCTGCATTGCACAACTACAGTGGTTGCTTTGGGTGTACAGAGCATCCTCTGAGATGCCACACAGCAGCTCTGACAAAAACCCAGATCCCTGCTTCAGAGACAAGTGCTCTTCTATTACAGAAGGTGGTAGGCAGGAACCATCCTCCTGAGCTGAAGCACACAACCCAGCCACCATCCTCACACAGATCCGGAACGTGCTATTTGATTTACCTTCCTGTAATCAGTACTTAGATACACACATGCTGATGATTGACCAGTATGTACCCCACAATAGGGGCCTAAATTTTTGAGCCACAAAATGAACAAGTAAAGGAAGTATGAGCGGATGATAATTGTCTAAAGCACTTCAAAAATTCAACGTGAATGTTAAATTCTACTTTCATAAATTTCTGAGTGTTGCATTTCATGTTTCAGCCATGCCAGCAATAAGAAAATGAAGCTGTGCTTTTTGTCCTGGTGTGATGAGTGGTGATTTCCCAGAGTGCAGAAGGTGATATCTTTCAGAGACGAGGCAATTATTTGCATAATATTCTTTGCCAAGCACCCTGCCCTCCTCTGAGATGAAGAGTGTTTCAAATATTGTGCAATTAACTGTTATCAGCTATTGTGTGTGACTCATTCTCTCTGAAAGAAGATAAAACAAGGACACTAAAAAATCTCTGAAACAATTCACAGATTTGAAGCACAACAGGGAATTCAAATATCAATCCCAACGTGGAAAACAGGCATTTAGACCTTGTCAAGTGCGAAAGTGAGTGATTCATAGGAAAAATAAACATTAATTCAGAGAAAAAAAAAGAAAACAGGAGAAAGGAGAGAAATATACTAGTCAAGGTTACAGAGGATACTGCTGAATTGATGTGTATCATGTTTCTTGATATTAGCACTTTTTAAAAAAGCCTAAAGTTCAGTTTGAGAGAAAGAATTCAAGTAAAGACGCATTGTAGCAAGCTGCGCAGTCCAAAAGTGTTTCAGATTTAACGTGAAGCTGACAGTTTTTCTTTACTGGTTGGGTTTTTCAAACAATAGGCCCTGTTTACAATGGTCTTTAAGTGGATGAATTTCAGTTTCCTGAAGCTCCAGCTGCTAATACCAACCCTGAAACTCAGTCCTCATGTGCGGTTCGAGTACTTGGCCATCTCTGTCGTATTTTTTGAAAGAATCACAAAATATATGAAATTGTAACATCTCCCAATTAGGTCTAGAATTCTTATGTTGTAAGTTTCACTTTTAGGGAGTATAGTTAAGTTAAAAGAATTTTCCACTTGCCCCATAGAAATACTCACAAAGAAAGGAATATATTAACCATGGACATTCAATAACGTCTAAATATGTGCTAATTTATCAACTACTTTTTAAGGAGACATTCTGAGACAAAAGACACTAAATTATCCAGAACTCATATTCTCCCCAGAAATCACCTCTTCACCGCAACTGTACTGACCTTAGTAACAGTAATGCTGCCCTGTCTTTTTATCTCTGTTTCTCCCAGAATATAATTGTAAGCTTTTTTCAAATTAATGTATTATTGTGCATTTTTATATAGCTAGTGTTCCAATATAGAAAGTAAAAAAAAAAAATTGGTGAAAAATGCAAAACCACACATTGTTGTTCATGAAAAATAACAGAAGTCCTCTCTTTAGCAGTGAACACAATTAAGTGGAAGGACTTTCTTCAAGCTGGTATCACTGGACACACCAAACAAAACCTTCATATTTTATACTAACCATTTCTAATTCTTATAATGAGCTTTTCTACTGATACTCTGTGGTCTCTCTGGGCCTATGTAACTAGAAAAAAAAGTTTTTGAGCTTCATCTTGAAGCTGTAAACTTTCCACAGGCAGGGATCCTTCAGATTATTGAACTTCTACTTTTTCACTTAGGTATTTAAACTTTTAATGAAAATATCAAATGCACATTGGTTAACATTCAAATGGTAGAAGAGGATGTATCTGTTAGGAATGTTTCCAACTGTAACACAAAACCCGACTACAAGTGGTTTGAACCATGAGAATGTTGATGTTTTAAAAATTTGTTTCCTTCATGAAGATCAAAGACATAACCACAAGAGTGAAATAAACTCCAGGCTGTCATGAAGGTTCAAATTCTCTTTCTGATGTAACATGTTCATTGGGTTGTTTTTTTAATAAAGCGACTTTTTGACCTATAGCTAAAAATCCTAGGTAAGATAATTCATAGGTATTCCTCCTATGGAATAAGTAATGTGAAAATTCGAACATCTATCTTTATTCCCCAAAGAAAGGCAAAGAAACAATATTGGGATATAAGAAGAGATTGGGAAATGGAGGAAGCATGTGTCCCAAGCTTTGCTCAACGCCTGCAGACAGGTAATCCCTGCCTCCCCATACAGAACAGTATCCACGTTCAATCTGATTTGTCGATATCATGTTGATTTCACATTGTTCTCAATTAAACAAGAGTGAGCTTTTAAGGACAAATAAGCTCATGCCTCAAGCATAGTAAGTTCTAGATCTCTCACAACGCTCTAGCTCATCTTGGTCTGGACCTCTCGCAGCAGCCATCAGACCACCGGCTTTGATTTGTCTCGACCCCACTGTGCGCCAGCCGCTCGGGCTGCCTCACTTGGGCGCGGAGCAGATGCGCTCAGCGCACTGTCCGGGTGTTTCCTCCTCTGTAATGTTCTTCTCTTCTGAGGGTTTGTCTACTCTCCTCTCACTTCCATCAAGTGGTGACTCAAATCCTACTTTTCAGAGAAGCCTTGCCTCACTGCCCTTTCTACAGGACCAGCACACCCAAGCCCACCACTTCCCACCACTCTTCTTGCTTCTATTTTCCTCCTTACGGCTTATCCAGCATTCTCCGTATTGATTTTTTTTTTTTTTGGCACCTGGAGCAAAACTTAAGTTTTCTGAATTTTCAGGAATTTTTGTCTCTTTGTTCAGTGTGGTAACTCTAGCAGAGAAAACAGTTCCAAACTAGGGAATTTCCCAAGATTTGGGCAAATGGAGTTTTGATTCAGGGTCTCAGGCATGGTGCAAGGGGAAAGTGGCAAAGCAACTAAGATGCGCTGCTAAGAGACAAAAGAGTCAGTACTCTACGTGGTCTTCCTTTTTCTCCTTTTCCAGATGGCTGTTTATATTGATGTTTTACATCTGTCTGTCTGGTGTGGAATATTGTGTGTGTTTAGGGAAAGCGTAGATGCACCGTCAGATAGGAAAAATAGGCGTATCAGCTATTCAAGTCGCCGTGGCAGGAGCTGAGGAACCGGGGCGGAGGGAGAGGAGGGCTGGCTTTGCTGCACTTTCTCTTTCCTGTCATCCCACCCAACTTCTGTCACTGCCCACCCCAAAGAGGAGCCAACCAAGGCAAGGTAAGAATTTCCTCGATGTGTCTTTAATGAAATCTATGGCAGACTTTGGAAGAGGACCTGAAAGTGTTCTCCACACCATCTTTCAATTTGACATACGTAATAATAAGAATAATAGCAATAACAAATTCTAACAAAGCGTTTGCTGAGAGTCAGACACTTGTCCAGCACACATTACCCAGCTTAATGTTCAGCACAATCCTAGAGGGTATGTACTATCTTTACTCCCACTTTGTATATGGAGGAGGCTGGAGGGACAGAGTTACTTGACTTGCCCAAGGTCACCATCAAATTGCAAAAGCCAGGAATTTCCCCCAAGCAGTCTGGCTCCAGACTGGATGCTCTTCACCACTTTTATTAGACTACACTGTCTTTATTGCCTCTGACCTTTAACTCTCTTTTGATGTGTGTTTGTGAATTTATGAACTTCTTTTGGTTTCAGTAATAGCCTCATATTCTTATTTTACTATAGTTTTGGATTCATCAGTAATATATCTTGAATTTTAATAAATATCATTTAGGCATCTATTACCATTATGCACATTTTAAAATTTATTAATAAAATACATTTACTACCATTGCACTTCAGGGAAAAAACTGATTTGGTGGTTTTGTGTTATAGCTTTTAATGAACGATAGATTCTTTTTACTAGGATGTTTTATGGAATTTTGAATGTATTTTCTGTTGGACAGTGAGTTTTCTTTCTATGTTACATCTTTTTTTAAAGGTGTGTATTAAGTTATGTTCAGGTTTTCTGTTCTTTATATTCCAGAGCCTAGAGCAGTTAAAATCCAAGGAAATATTTTTCCTTGAAGTTTTGGAAGTTTTACCTATGAGTATAATTGTATGTTGACTGCTTATCCAACCACTTATCCTAAAGCCTGTTAAGACGGTTACCTCTTAATTCCTGCAAAATGTCACTCCTCCATTCCTATAACTGAGCAGGACCCTATTGTCATCATTGGCGACAGTCTGATATCTGCAATGGTGTTTGTAGCTGCTTAACTGTATCATGGGTTAAAGGGTTTTTTTTCATGCTTTGCTAACCAGGGTTGGGCTGAAGAGGAGGGAATCTTGGGTGGTCAGCCCAAACTACTCATGGTGCTGTGTTCAGGAATCATGCTCAGTGCCCTGCTCTTGCCCCCAGTGCCCTGCTCTCAACCTCAGTGCCCTCCTCCTGACCCCAGTGACCTCCTCCTGACCCCTTGTGGTTTCCTTGTATCCTGTTGTTGGAGCTGCAGGCCTCAGCCTGCAGCAGGAGATCCCAGGCCTCAGCCTGCTTAAAAGGCTAAAAGCATTTTTCAGCCTGACTTTAAACTGCACCAGTTTTTCTCTAGAGCTCTTTTCCACGGAGCCCTTTTCTATGCATCCTTTGTTCTAGGTATAAGACCACGAAGAGAGTCCCAAAGCCGGAGGTGAACTTCATACCCAGCAGAGGGAAGGGGACCACTGCATCTGCAAAAACTAGAACAACCTTGCAACAATTTGTTACCCTGTCAGTGATCTCTATGGAAACTAGCTCCACCCCTTGAACTCTTGAATTTTTACTATAAAATCCCCTGCTGTGTCTCCCAGACAGGCTCACAGTCTTAGAGGCATTAGTCCACTGTGACTGCCTTTGCCTGGCAAAGAAATAAAACTGCCCTTTCTACTTCATCCAAAACTCTGTCCTCGAGTCTCAATTTGGTAAGCAGAGTACAGAGGCTGTGTTTCGGCCACATTCCTATCTATATGCAAATCTCTCTGTTTTGAATTTAGTTTCTGTCCCTCTTTGTTTGTTTTATTCATTTTTGATAAAACAGTAGCTCTTGGCTTCTGTTCTCAGTTCTGTGAGGGCTAAGTTAATAGACTTTCTCAAAATGACAGACAGCATATTTTGTCTAACGTGTGTACTCTGTAAATGCAGGAGGGGAAAGAGGAGAGAGAGAATGAGACAGAATGAAAATTTAACCATTTGAGACCTTAGATAATTCTACAATAAACTATAATTTGTACAGCGTTTTCTGTGTCATGTAGATTTACCTATTACCAATTTAGTCACATCTTAATTTATGAAAATTCCATGTTGTGTTTACTTTATCATAAAGAGAAATTTGTTTGTTTGTTTCAACTCCCCATTTTTATAGTCATGTATGTGTGGTGTATATGTCTCTAGCAGAAGCTTGAACAAAATATGACAGCCCTAATGTCTGAGGATTGAACTTTAAGTGAATTTTTCTATTATGAAGATGTAACAGATGTATAAACAATTAAAAATTATTTAAAAGAACAAGCTTAAAAATCCAATGATCTTATGGACTTAATTACAAAATTGGTACCATTTGTTTACAGAACTTTATGTAGACATATGTGTTTATTTTCCTGGTAAATACCTAATATAGATTTGTTGGGTCAGGGTAACTATACCCTTTATTTATTAGAAGCTACCAAAGATTATTCCAAAGTGGTTGTGCCATTTTTCACTCAGACCAGCAATATTGCCCCTAACCCTCCCTTCTTGGTATTATCAGTCTATTTAATTTTAAGCTATTCTAGTGAAAGGCAGAAATATTTCATTTTGCTTTTATTTGCACTTTTCTAATGATTAAAAATGCTGAATCTCTATTTATGTTCTTATTGGCCCTAATCTATCTTATTTAAAATCTGTCCATCAAAATTTTGCCCATTTTTATTGTGTTTTGTCTTTCATACTAGTAGGAATTCTTTGCATATGCTTGATATGAGTCCTTAGTCAGATGTAAGTATTGGTTATTGTCTACCTGTCTGTGGTTTAACTTTTCATTTTCTTAACTATATTTTTCAAGAAGCAAAAAATTTAATTTTAATGATATTTATTTTGTGAACTTGTTTCTTTAAGGTGGATTTCTTAGATATGTCAATTTTACTAGGCAACAGTTTCTAGCTTTTCAACTAAACTCTAATCTAAATATCACTGTGAAGATTTTGCAGATGTAAGTGAGGGAGATTAATCTGGAAAATCTAGGTGGCTTGAAGAATCAATTAGGTCTTAAAACCAGGGCTGATAGAGGTGGGGAGAGAGAGTCATTTTCCTATGTTTTCTTTTAGAAA
Source organism: Camelus dromedarius (assembly GCF_036321535.1). NCBI lineage: Eukaryota > Metazoa > Chordata > Mammalia > Artiodactyla > Camelidae > Camelus > Camelus dromedarius. The sequence continues at coordinate 11,987,676 of NC_087441.1, read as the reverse complement.
CTTCACAGTTTTAGCTTGTATATTTAAGTTTATGATCCATATTACAATTTTTGTGTGTATGTTCTGATATAATGAATGAGATTTATTTTCCCCCTCATTTGAATACTCACTTTTTCTAGTAACATTTATCAAAAAGTGTTTTAATTCTAATTGGATTGGCCTTATCATCCTTATCAAAAAATAGTTTATCAAATACGTATGGGTCTCTATCTGAAGGTGCTGCTCTGTTTTATTTCTCTGTCTTTTCAAACCTTATTCCAATTTATGTTGTCATATTTACTATAGCCTTATAGCAAATCGTGAAACCATGCTGTTTGAGATTTTCAATTTTGTTTTTTCTTTTTCAGGGACTTGACTATTTTAGGTGCTTTGTACTGTATACAAATTTTAGAATCAGCATGTCAAATTCTATAAATGTACAATAATAGTTAAATTAGTTGTGTACAAACTTAAAGAAACAATGTAATGCTGTTATGAATAACAAAATATTCTAAACTATTCCATATAATGATTAATATTTGATTCTTACAATAAATAGTGTTAATTTCTAATGACCTCATATATATATATGACTATTATGGCTTTTCTGATGAAAAGTTCAAGTAAATGAGTTAGAAGTGAATCTTCTTCTTCTTGTTTTTGTTTGTTTCAATAACCTTAGAACCAACTTTCTCCATGTTTGTCCATTTGATCTTTTAAGACTAATTTTGCTACCACAGCTTATAATTTAAATTAAATGGACTAAATATGAATTTTCCTGCTTTGCCTCTCTAGTAATTTCCTTGATGTTAAAATTATGCTTGCCACTTGGATGTCTTTAGGGGTCTGCCTGAAAGTAATCTCTTAGTGAGACTGCCCAATGTAGTATCAAAGATCTTTGCTCAAACTGATTTTATTCTACTAGGAAGACAATAGACTTTATAACTGAGTAAAACTTAGAAACTAACACTTTTGAATTTTTAGCATCAAAGTTTTATCTTAAACAGTCAAATAAATTGTTACTATTAATATAAGTCTTGATTGTGTTGGTAGTTTCATGGGTGTATACATCTATCAAAATTCATCAAATTGTACATCTAAAATATTTATATATATAAATAAGTTCCATGTAAGGTAGGATTTTCATTTGCTTTGTCTAATCCTATGTGCCAAGTACTTAGTTCAGCTCCTGGCATATCGAAGGGCAAATATTTGTAAAATGAATAAATGTATTCCACCCTGATTTATTTTTAATGTCAGTATACTAGTAATCTCATGCATAGTTATTTCACTAAAAGAGAAATTATGTAAAGTTTGATTAGACAGTTTTATGCTTAATAGAATGCAGAAACTATTCGGTGGACATTAAATCCATTTGCCATTCCTCCTGAGTTCATAGCTAGACTACCTTTTTCAGCCGCTCTTATGGGTAAGTACGATTATGTGATTCATGTCTGGCCAGTGAGTTACAGGTGGAAATAAAATACCACTTCCTTGCCTGACCATACAGTCTTCTGATTGCTCTCTTCCCTGTAGGGAAAGAAAATGCCCTGTGTGAAGATGGCAAAGACTGCATTATTATCTCAGGACCCCGGCTGGCTTCATGGAGTAGGCAGCCCCTCTCCCCGCCACCATCTCTACTTAGGTTTTACGTGAATAAGAAACAAATGCCCAAGATGCTACACGACTGAGATTTGGCAGTATTGTTTGTAACAGCAGTTCGATTTATCCTGATTAATACAAAAGTGTTATCTTAAAGTGGAGTGCTGCTGTGACAAAAATCTAAATGTACATCATTGGCTTGATAATTTGGTGGCAGGGAGTAATGAAAGTGATGTAAAAAAAGGTAGACGCACTGCTGGTGGGAAAGCAAAACTGCACATTCACCTTGGAAGGCAGTTTGTCAGCTTCTTACAAAACTAAATATACTCTTGTTATATGATCTAGCAATTATGCTCCTTCATATTTAGAGGTGAAAATTTATGTCCATACATAAACCTACACATGGGTGTTTATATATATAGCAGCTTTGTATTTGAAAGCAACCAAGATATCCTGTAGTACATAAACTGATAAACTGTGGTACAACCAGAAAATGGAATATTATTCAGTGCTAAAGAGAAATGTGCTATCAAGCCAGGAAAAGACATGGTGGAAACCTAAAGGTATGTTGTTACGAAGTGAAAGAAAGCCAATATGAAAAAAAGCTGCAAACTGTGATTCCAACTATATGACATTCTGGAATAGGCAAAACTATGGAGCCAGTAAAAAGATCAGTGATTGCCAGGGCTGGGGTTGGAGTAATATGGGAACTCCCTGTACTCTGAAGAACAGAGCAGAGAGACTTTTTAGAGCAGTGCACTATTGGGTATAATGCCCCAATGGTGGATACATATTATTATGTTTGTCCAAACCCAGAGAATGCACATCACCAGGCGTGAACCCAAATGGATTTTGGATGATAATAATGTATCAATACAGGTTCATTGATTGTAACAAATGTGCCACTTGGTACCAGATCTTGATAGTGAGGGAGGTTGTGCATGCTGGTTGGGATGGGGGTAGGGGTCATATGGGAACTCTCTGTGCTCTTCACTCAGTTTTGCTGTGGACTTGAAACTGCTCTATAAAATTGTATATTGAAAAAATAGAATGATGGAAAGCCATATTATGCAGTGTTAAAAAGTCACATGCTTATTGCCTGTGATAATACGGAAGGATGACCATTGTATTACTCTACTAGAGCTGCTGTAACAAAATACCACAACTTGCGTGGCTTACATAACAGATATGAATTATCTCACACTTCTGGAGGCTAGAAGTCCAAGTTCAAGGTGCTGTCAGAGTTGCTTCCTTATGAGGGGTGTGAGGAAGGATTTGTTTCATGCCCCTCCTCCAGTTTCTGGTGGTTTGCTGGCGAGCTGCCATTCTGTGACTTGTGAAAGCACCAGTGATCTCTGCTTTCATCTTCATGTAGTGTTCTTATGTGTATGTCTCTGTGTCTTAATTTTCCCTTTTTGTAAGAACACCTGTTATTTCGGATTAGGACTCCAACCTATTCCAGGAAGTCCTCGATGTAATTAATTATATCTGTGATGACCCTATTTCCAAATGAGGTAACGTGAGATACTGGGGGCTAAGCCTTCAACATATGAATTTTGTGGGAACACAAATCAACTCATAATATTTATCAAACCTAGAAGTGTAGGGGAACAAACTGAAATAGAATATTAGTAATATATTTTGGTTGCTATTAGCTGAGTGTAACAAGGACAATAAAGAAAAAGATGGGCTTAAGTAACCATTGCCTGGTATAATGTAATGGTCTTAATGGTGTAAGATTGGGAATAGCATGATTCCAGAAATATGGGACTTCAAAGAGCTGAAAAAAAAATCCACAAACAGTAGGAAATAAAACTGAAATAGTTTGAGTGACAAACGTCTTCCCACTCAAGCTTTAAGTTCTCAAGATTGCTGCTACAGAGTTAAAGAGAATGGAATAGGGCAAGGTGGCCAAAACCAGTTTGAGCTTGATAATTATTTCTAGGGAAAAAAACACACCTTTAAGTGTGACTATTGGCAAATGAAACAGAAATTTTTAAGTCTATATTTTTATGCATAAGCCATAAGGGAGGAAATGAATGTATTTTTTTCTAAAGGAAAAAGTTTCTGTTCATCAAAAGACAATATACAAAATTAAAAAGAGCAAAAGAGTGGGAGAAAGTACTTAAAATGAATGCGGTTTCTAAATAGTAAAAGGAAGGAATCATCCTACTCTTCAATCAGAAAAAGACTCAATGTTTTGAATACGTAGTTCCCAGAAAGGGGAAATGCAGTGCAGATTAGAAGCATGACAAAAGTCTGACAAATCTAAAAAAGTGCTTAGGGAGCAGAGCAATAGACCGACCCCTCTCCTGCACCGTAGTGGAAGTGTACACTGGTAGGGCGCTTCTGGAGAGAACCCTGGCAGTGTTCAGCAACGTTAATCATGTCTATAGCTTATAATGTGGCTCTTACCCTATTCTATGACCTGTAACTCAGGAAAAGCTGTTACACAGCAGATGCGTGATACAGGAACATATTTACCAGAACATTGTTCACCAGAGTGGATCAGTAGACAATCTAAATGGTTACCTTTATCAGTGGTAACCAAGTACCACAAACTGGGTGGCTTACATAACAGAAAAGTGTTGTTTCACAATTCTGGGGGTGAGAAGTCCCAAATCAGAGTGTCAACACAGTTCCTTCCTTATGATGGTTGTGAGGGCAAAACTGTTTCCTGCCTCTTTGTAGCCTTTGGTGGTTACCGGTAATCTGTGGCATTCCTTGGCTTTGTAGACGCCGCCTCCACCTCCAGTCTCTACTTCATCTTCACATAATGCTCTCCCCATATGTGTGTCTTTGTGTCCAAATGTCCCCTTTGATAAGGATATTAAACACATTTGATCAGAGCCCACCCTGATGATCTTAACTTGGTTAAATTTGCAACAACCCCATTTCCAAATGAAGCCACATTCTGAGGTGTAGGACTTCAATATGTCTTCTTTTGAGGGACATACTTTAACCCATAGCACTACCAATAGGGATATAAGTGGCTAAAACATAGAAGATGCTTCAAAGGAGTATGAATGTTGATTAAAAAGATAATATTGATCTTAAAATGCTAAAAATTATCAATAGCTCAATACCACTTCAAGTAAATTTTTAAAAATACACAAAAACTACACTACATATTTGATAAATATTTATGTATTTTGTAACAACTTGCACCACAGCCATGTATCAAAACATTAGAGGACAGAAAGAGTATAAAGAAAGGTGTGGCCAGAGTGAGAATGAAGGGGATAATAAAATGAGATAAAATAACTAAATTAGATACAAAATAAAATATACTTAAATATAAAAATGAAACTGATAAATAAAACAAGAACTGGGATTTACAGAATTGACCGGAATGTATCATGTTCAAGGTACTCCTGTGCATTTGGGTTCAGTAAATTATTTTAATTTACTATCCAAGCCCTTTGCCTACGATTTTATTATCCACCTTAATACTGCCTCCAATTCAGAGTTTATAAGAGAACCTCACTTTTGGCCTTAAATGCTATTTATTTCATATGCAAACATTTCTTACTACTATGTATTGTACACATAAAGAGTGGCTACAGTAACTAGAGTTATTGGGAATAATCCTTATTTTAGAATAAAATAATTTTTTTAATATCATGTATTTTATTTCTGATCAATAAAACCCAACCCTCGCTCACCCGCATGTCTTTTTCAACTTTATAATGCCATATTCAGTTAAAAACTTTTCACACATGATTTTACTATGCAATGTCCAATTTCCCTCCAGAAGGGCTGCATCAGTTAAAACAGTGCTCAAGCACAGGTATTTGTTTTCCTACGTCTTTTTTTGACCCACATTTCCTATAAGTTATTACTTTAAAAAAAATGTAAAATTGTCTACTCATCCTCAATAATTATTGTAAGCAAATGCAACACACACACACCATACACATACGTACATGCTCACACATAACCTCACATTTGGAATCTTTAACATATATTTTTTTCCAACAGTACTTTCCATGTTGTAATGCCATTGAAGTTGAATTACTGGAAACACTCATAAGAGACCCAGGGATTGTTACATAAATGATATTTCATTAGCAAGTCAGCCCTCTTTAGGGCTTGGGAAAGACAGAAAAGAAGAATTTAGGCTTATTACTTTGGGAGTGATTTAACCAAAATGAGTCATGAATCATCGAGGTGATATACTTCTAAATCTCACCAAAGTAAAAATGTGTACTTTTATAATTAGAAATAAATGAATCACAAGAAAAAGAAGAAATAATACGTTATTAGAATAAAAAAGACCACAGCACTAAAGTTTTTTCCTCTCGTTCAATGAGGGCAACATTCAAACTATATCTTTTGCAAATGATTTGTACATTACTTTGAATTCAAAAATAGGATTGTAAAGGAAATACGTAAAAATAACTTGATTGAACTATTAAAGGACTGCATAAATGCATAAATGCTTGTCTTTCATCACAGCGAAGAAGAGCATAGGTGATCTCTTCTAGTTGCTACTGACTTTATTTTATTTTTTGACTTAGAATTCCTATGAGAAATGGCAAGTTTTTTTGGTCTCACTAGACCTGATTTGCTTACAAAAGTTCCTTGAAGTGGCTCAGCCATGTGATCGGCTTTGGTGGGTGGACTGGCAAGTGTTGTGATATAAGTGGGGCTTTGGTGTGCTGGTAAGTTTGGACTTGCCCTTTGTGTCTTTGCTACTGTGGTGAGAAGGGCGAGCCCAGGAACCAAATGCCCTTCAGTCTGGGTCTCGGAACAAGGTGTGAAGCAGACCTGTGATGGTCAGGCCTGCAGCTTGAAGCAGAACCATCCTGCCAAGACCTGCCTCCATCAGCTCCCTCCCACCTGAATCCTGGACGTGTGAGAGATCGCAGTGGAAACCACATAGCTGCACCAATTGATCTGCAGAAGCATGAAGGAAAAAGAACTCTTACTGCTCTGTGCCACTGGGATTTGGGGCTGCATGTCTGAAGCAACAGCTGTCAGCTGCAGTCTACATTAGAAATTGTGGATATTTTTGGTCTCGGGGTGTGTAGTGAGTTCTTTCATTGCCTAGTTTCTGAGTTTTCTTTATCACGGGAAAACTTTCCTCTATCATTTCTTCTATTTTTATTTCTCAGCTCTTACTCTTACTCTCTTCTTAAGGAAACTGAGATGTATTTACGTGGACTTTTTATTCTTTCTTGTTATTTTTTTTAATATCTTCATTGGTCATATTTTAATCTGAATTCTGAATGGATTTCTTACATATTTCCTGAACATCATTGAATCAATTTTCTATACAGCAGTTTAAATAGAGTTTTAAACCCTTAGTTGTAGATTTTCTTTTTAATTATGCATTTATGCTTTCTTTTTCTCAATGTATCATTTCAACATTTTATTTCTCCTTTATTTTCTCTTAGTTTGGATGGAGAACTCAAACTTTTATTTTATGCATTCTTCTGTTTCCCCAAATAAGTCCCTATTTGTGCTCCCTAATGGTGTCGTGAATGACACTGACTTCCTCCTTTTAGATCCTGAGCTGAGCAGGAGTTGATAACTAACCCCCTAGTCAAATACGTGATGTTCAATACTTTGTAAGTATCTGTTACCCTAAAGGGAAGACTTCTAGTTTCTACTCTCTTCTTTCTGGCCCGTGATGTCCTTTTATGTCCAAAAACATAGAGCATGCAGGGAGAAAACCTAGCATTCTGTAGAACAGCAGTTCTCAATACTAGCTTATTAACAAAGCTCTTAATAAGCTTTTCCCTAAAATTTGCACTAGTCTGTCTGTTAGTTACAGGCGTTCTGTCTTCCTGAAACATACTTATTTAATAAATGTTGTTTTTAAGGAGATGCATGAATAAATGTCAGTGTTTCCAGCCTGACTTATGAAATACAAAGCCATTTTATTTCTTAAATTTTCTTTGACTCTTTAGCAGTCATTTCTCCCAGGAAATCTGTGGTAGTCCCTGCAAATTCTTTGAGAACAGGCTATCAATACCTCGACTTCTTACTCATTCTATTTTCTTAGTCTCTATTATATATAAGCTGAAAAAAGATGTGTGTTTATCATAATGGAACATATTACACATGAAGCTGTCTTTATTAAATCTCTATTAAAAATGAATTCTTTGAACCTCAAATCAGAATTCTGGTTTAATTGTGTTATATATTACTATTTAAATTGAGGCCCTGAAAGTCTTGGCCAAGAAAAACAGTTTCTCTTCTATTGCTGTTCTTAAGTCTTTCCTACTCTGCTCCATGCCCCAGAAAACTGAGCTGAAACAAAGAATGGACAAGGACAGATGAATCTGAGGGAGAAATATGTGAATCCATCTTCAAAAATGCTAAACTGTGAGGATATTTCTATTGCCTCAAATTCAATAACTAGGGAAAAGATTAATTAACTTGCTCAAAGCCACAATATGGAATGCATTATGAATTCATAGCTTGGAAGAAATACCTCTACATTTGACTTAACATTGAAATGACTGCAAAGCCTTTCAGGGTGAAACACATTGCAGACAGTTGGAAAAGCATATTTAGAATGTACTAAAGGAGATGTTAGGGCAGGAGATCTAATCTAGGAGTCAACAGAACGTGAACCTTGAACTCATGCAATGAGACTGAGCAGAGGGGATGGAGGCAGTGTGTCAGCAGCACCCAAAGAAGTGGTACAGCAGTGAGACACAGACAGACTGACCAAGTAAGAAGGACCTGAGAAGAATTCACACATCAGAGTGAAAGTCATGAGGAAGAGCCACATCACAAACAGGCAGGGGCAGAAGAGGCCGCAGGACACAGGAGGCAGAGGACGTGGAGATGGGAGCAATCTCGTCTGATTCTGGAGAGCAAAGTGCTACTATTACAGAGATCCTTTTAAAGGGGGATAAATGTCCCTGGCCGAGAATGCTACTCATCTTAAATGCTGAGCTTTAGCGTAGATCCTTGTCCAATGCTGTAGAAAACCCAAAAGAAGAGGAAGATTAAGAAGATACCACTGGATCCTATTAATTGTAAAATATTTGCAATCATTACTTGAGCTTGTTCTGCAATAGAGTGAAGTGAAAGTCCGATACCAGTGGACAGGAGAGTGAGTAATCATAATTACAGTTCGAATAACCTCTATGGCAATGTATTGTTATCATTTGTCTACACATAAGATAAGATAAATAGCCTAACTAATGCAATCCTGTATTTCTACAGTGTAGCTGTTCAAGGAACGTTGGTTTTCTGAATGGTGAATGAGTGAAAGTAGAGAGTATAAACTCTATTTTCCATGTCTTTTATGAAAAAAAAGGGGGGAGTCAGAGGGCAGAGTTTTCCTCACCTGAAGAAGAGGCAGGATCTTTGCACTTAAATGCTGAAAAGTCAATTTTTTTAAATAAAAAAGGTATTTTCTAATGAGAAAGGCATGCTTCCCCAGATTTTGCCTATCCATCAGAAAACAGAGTTTTTTTATTCACAAAACTTGTGAATAAAGTTTTAAAATCTTGTAAAATATAATAGTAACTGAAACAAAATCATTTTTTCTTGATTGTCTTTGAAACATACATGTTAGAATAAAGATGATTCTGTTTATAAGCTCTTACCTTTCAGGAACCAGTAAATCTCGTAAGTTCGTATTGTGGGAATTCAAAAGGCAAAATAATAGTTTGATTTTAAATCTGACGTCAAGAACAGTGTCTGATAATTTTATCTACTGTACCTACTAACAACTTACTGTTTTGAACACAAGGGGCTTAATTATTATTGTGTTGTTTAATACACTATTTAATACAAGAGTTTTATTTCCATACTTTGCTCTTTGGAACATTTGATGATTGGAAGTATTTAATGTTATGTATAGCCTGGACTGTGCATTACATGAATATTTATAAGCTTTATAAATCACATTTCCTTCAAAACCTTCCCATTAACATTTTTACATTAAAAACAAGGATGGAATAGAAAATAGCACATTGAATAATTAAGTTCTAGAAAACTTAGAAAGAATTGTAAATGGAGGTACCAACAACATTTTAAAAATTGCTGTGTTCCCCAGAGGTCAGTGAGTAACCTGCCGTGACTCTCAGATGGAATTACCCAGCAGTGCGACCATTTCATCCCTGTTTTCCACTGTGGGAGATATTTTCTCCTTTGGGAAAATTATTCCTGTTGTTCCTTCCTGACTCAAATTGCTCACTTTCCCCATAATATCCAAGTCATTAAACACTGAAAGTCTGGAAACTGTCCATACGGAGATGTTTCCTCCTGTTCTCAGCAGCACACCTAGAATATATTACATTGGGGCAGCTGGGCAGGACACAGGGCAGAAGTGATTTCTGATGATGAGGGAGCTCCTGCCCCGACTGATTCAGTCACCGGAACTGCCTGACGTGGATCCACGTCTGCTTAATCTGTTCTTCATGCCTTGGCAGTAAAAACCCTAGGGGATGTTCTGACGAGCCCTCTACCCAACAAATGCTCTTTCAATGTGTCTTCATCCTCTCAGAGACCGTCTTATAACATCAGTTTATAGACTAAATCACCAGAAAACAAAACCAAACCAAAAAGCCAGGGAACAGGATGAGGGAGGAATGAGTGATAGCCCATTTCTTTGTATTCTAGAACACGTAGTCCATAAACAGAAAGTCCTTGCTGAAGCTAGTTGACGAGGACAAGCCTTGATAACAATGCATGTGGGAATTACAGTTTTTCATTTTCTCAGTGGTTCAGATAGGAAGCCATGCATTAGAGATAATATTAGATTTATTTATTCCTGTGCAACCACAATACATAGACCTACTAGCTGCCAGAATGACACATCTCTCTGAAGTTCAAAGTGTACAGAATAAGCAGCACAGTAACACACTGGTTCCTGAAACTTTTCTTAGACAGAGAAGTCTGCACCAAAGAAGTGGTAAACTGAAACACAACAAAGTAAAACAAAATAGAACTGTTTTATTTACACCAAATAATTGCAAAATAAATGATACAAGAGTTATTATCCTGAAGAAAGAGAGGAAGAGCTTCCATGAGCGTGCGTTAGTTGAAAGGAGCAAAAATGCAATGTAAACTATATTAAGCAAAAAGAATGAAAATATTGGTTCAATAACATAAACAGAATAAGAGGAAGAAACGAGCTAAATGAATACCTGAACATCTTCCATCAAGGTAAAAAATTTGGGGCAGAATATAAATATCTGAAGAAGGTACAGATGTAAGAAGAGCAGGCAACACAGCTTTATTAACCTACAATCACTTTTCATTGTCCATCTGTCCTAAATGAAGACTAGGTTTTTTTACTAGCATCTTCTCAGGGACCACCTGGGAGGACAGGTTGTGAGAGTTGCCAAATTGGCTTCAACAAAAATAGCTGAACTTTATTATTCCCAGTGGGGTTTCTATAAGACTTTTGTGAAGAAAGTTTCTCACTACTAAATTTTTTTAAATAATGAAAATAGTAAAATTGAGAATCTTTTCCTACTGCCATTTTTTCTTTTTCTTTTATATAATACCACTATTTTATATGATAACACTATTTATAGCATTTAAAAATATTTGTGACAGTTAAAAAAATAGTATTTTGTTGTATTTCCTTACAAGTTTCACTGATTTAGAATTCCATTCTTTTCATGCTTTGCATGTGTATCATTCATCTCCAATAATCCGTCTATTGATTCTTCTACTGGTAAACACATCATTCTGATAATTGTAACTTTAAAATACACCTTAATATCTTGCAGAGCAAGTAATAAATAACTCTCCCTCAGTCAGGGTCCAACCCAGGAGGCAGAACCAGTGAGAAATATATATTAAGAGATTTATTACAAGGAATTAGCTAACGCGATTGTGGGGGCTGGCTAGCAGCCTGAAATACATAAAGCTTGCCATCAGGAAGGCAGACCAGGACTCCTGAGCACAGGTCACTGATGCTCACACGTGGAATTTCATCTTCATCAGGAAGAAAAAGCCTTTCAAATAATTGAATCAAGCCCACCCAAATTATCTAGAATTGTTTATCCGGGTTAATTTCCTACAATAAGTCAATTGATTATGGACTTTAATCAGCAAAATACTATCCCAGCAACATGCAGATTAGAGTTTAATAAGCCACGGAGACATATCAAAACACCACCACACCTCCCCTTAGTTTCCTTTTCCAATACTTTTTGCTCATTCCTTCCTTGCTCCAAGGTGGCTGAAATACAATAGTATAGGATGTTATAAATCAATTAAACAGTGTTTTTTGTTAAAAATTGCTATGACTTTTGTAAATCAAAAACAGAAAAGAGTCATTATAAATATGCAAGACACCATAAACAAATAGAAATTCAAAAACAATTATAGTGAAAGCAGGTTAAAATTATTTTGTTTTTGAAACCAAGGGCAAAATTGTAAGTGTTTGAGTCTAATTATAGGGTAAAGAATATCAATAGAATTGCCTATTCATTAACATTCTTCTGGAAAGCTTTTAATATAGAAACTCTCTCGAGTACAAAACAGTGTGACAAGATAAAACACCTTGTACGTAAAGTGTGCCAGTTAATTAGATACTAGGAATTTCTATTAAGTACTAATATTTTTTAACTATAAAAAAAAGTAGATTCTCATCAGTCTCTTAAAGAAAAGAAGCACTGTTGCATATCCATGTGTGAATTAGTGCAACTGCAAAGATTGTTTAAAAAAGACATGAAATGTGTATGTATTTATACATGAAAAATTTGTTTAAAATATGTATGTGTATATTTATATGCACGCACATATTCACTCAGTCATTGCTAACTTGTCTCAAATCTTAATGATGACATTTCAAATTATAAAATTAGTTTTAATGTGGGCATGCTGTTAAGTGCTTAATAGAATTAAAACTCTAACATCTAACTGTCAGAGCGACATTTATTAGGCTGATTTATTTGCTGCCCTAAGTTAATGATTATATCTATTCCAAGAGGAATTAATTGTGTCTACTGGCAACAATGACTCTTAGGCATATTTTGTTTTGCTCTGTTGTTAGGCCCAGCCCAGTGTTGTAGGTGGCAATGAATTTTGCAGGTCATAATATCAGCACCTTAGTTTTTATTGTCATATAATCACCATAGTTCTCATGTTTATAATCATTGCATTTCCTCTACCAGTATTTAGATTTCTGAATGCTTCTTCAAAGGCAAAAAATAATGTTCATTAATACTAATAAGATTAATTTATTGGTAAAGCCATCACTAAATATATTCTTATTATATGCTAAACAATTTCTAGGTGATTTCCTGGCTTAATTCACTTAACCTTTAAAAAAATCTCTGTGAGGCAAGTAGTAGTATTATTCCTGCTTTACAGATGAGGAAACTGAGGCACAGAAAGTTTAAATAAGTTGATGAAGGATGCATATCTTGCAAGTGGAAATTGTAGGGTCAGTCCTGGCAGTCAGCCTCCAGCGTTGCTGCCCTTACCCATCACGCTGAATTGCTCTCAAAGACTAAACAGTAATTTCATAGCAGCAAGTGGAGATCCACTGGCAGGTCCAAAAATTATTTCTAATTCCTTTAAAAACAAAATACTATAAGCTTAAAATGACTATAACTCAATAAAAAAAAGAAAAAAATACAATAAGCTAGAATAAAATGAAATAAATTAAAACAAACTTCATGTAGAAAGAGTATTTATTATTTTCTTCTAGTTCTGTGTATGTGTGTGTAAATGGATTATGATATAAATTCATTTCTTCTTTCCTTGCCTTTTCGTCCCCCTCGAGCAGCCAGAATAATCCTGTTAAAAAGTACTTCACCACACCTCTTAGAACAGCTGCTTAATAAAAGAAAATGATAATAAACAAATAAAAAAAAAAAACCCAAAAAATAACAACAAAAAAAGAAAACCAGAAAATAACAAGAGTTGTTGATGACACAGAGAAACTGGAATTCCTGTGCACTGTTGGATGGAATGTAAAACAGGGCGGTCACTACAGAAAATAGTATGACAGTTCCTCAAAACAGTTAAAAATAGAATTCCCATATGATCCAGCAGCTACCATTCTGGATAGACATCTCAAAAGCTGGGTCTCAGAGAGACACCCGCACACCCATGTTCACAGAATCAGTATTCGCACAGTTGAAGGTAAAAGCACCCCGATGTCTACTGATGGACGAATGGACAAAGGAAGTGTGTAAGAAGCCAGCCACAAACAGACAAACGCGGTATGATTCCACCTAGACGAGTCCTCTGGAGCAGTCATCCTTGAAGAAACAGAGAGTAGAATGCGGGTTGCCTGGGGCTGGGAGGGCTGGGGAGAGCCATGCCCCTGCTCAGAGCCCTCCAGAGGCTTTCTGTCTCAGAATGAAAGCCCTTCCAGTAAGGCCGTCTTGGTGTAATCATCCCGTGCTCTCTCTCTCTTCTTTAGCTCTTTCTGCTCTAATTATAAAGGCTTCTGTGCTATTTTTTGTGGATTTTGGGCACTTTTCTGCTTCTGGGTCTGAACACTTATTCCCTTTCCCCTTGACCCCACCAAAACCCTCAAAAAAAGACTGCAAACTAGGGGCAAGGGCAACAAGAATATTAGACTGAAAATCATAAATTATAGATTCCAGTAGAAAGCTAACATATTAGTCTTCTATAAAATGAAGAACTTTGTACATTTGTATATTTACATGATCCTGGTTGTACCTAGACTCAAAGGAGATTGTAATTTGTGTTTCTTATTATAGGGAACCATGTGCCAAATAAAAAGTTGGAAGAATGAAAGGATAGATATTAGGTGATAACTAAAATTCAGTGCCAGTGATGTGTTATATTAAAAATGAAGGCCAATATTTTGTCCTAATAAATCATTCCTACAAAAATTCATCTTATCTACTCAATTATCACCCACTATGTCCTAAGTGATATATGCTATTACACAAACTCGTAAGCTGGTGACTGATTGCTTGCTATCTAATATGCCTATTTTAGATTATTCATAGTGTATTATTCACTATTTGAGGAAAGAGTTCTGCATTTTATTCAGTAAGTTTATACATTACCTACATATAGAGGTATAGCTATAACTTTTCAGCAATGGCTCTAATATTTGAATGGAATATACATTTAGCTTTAGAAATTCTACCTATACAATTATTGCAAAATACCCTTTCTTACTTGCTTTCATATTTCTAGGCTGACTTATTACACTAACTTCACCTCATATTCTTTTTTAACCTCAAAGATGTAAATCAAATGAGTAATATTTTTTAATTCATTTCTAGGCCCAAAGAGTCTTTTAAAGGCATTATGACTGCCAAGATTTTAGCAGTGCAGCAACAGAGATTTCTTTTTCATTTAAGCACCGTGGATAAGCATTATATTTTTGGTTGTGTACTGTCTTTGCAGTGATAGTCATATTGTATTCATTCAGTTGATAGCCCATCTTTAAAACTCTGAAGATAGGAAACAATGGACTAGCTTCAAATGCACCCCTAAAGAAATAAGGCTTTTCAAAATATGTTTAGTAAAAGCTGTCATTTTTCACAAAGGAAGAAAATATGTCTATCCTGAGTGGGTGGAAAATGGGGATCAACTAATAAAAGAAGAAATAGCTGAAAATTGGTGTCCATTTTTACAAATTGGATTTGTATACTGTGGTCTTATATCTTTTTTATGTTCCACTGTCTATGGAACATAAATTTGAAGATTTACCTATCGAAATGAGCTTGTTATGTTTGTAGCCAATGTATGATAATTAACTCCTAGTTTTAATGTCTCATAATCCAGTGTTACCATGGGGGATGAGCATTTGCTTCTAAAGCCATAAATCATCTATATTAAACAGGATTCAGAATATTATCCTTGTAAAAATTACATTAAAACATTATATTGTGTTCAATATATCTTTCAAGTTAATATATCTCCTTCAAAATCAGACTATTATCCTTTTAAGCTATAAATGTTAACTGTTATAGTCCAAATCCTTAACAATTTCTACTTAGCTCCACACGAACAACAATTCCTAAGGAGTTTAATTCAGAAGAAAACCTCTTCAGATCCACATAAAGAAATACACATTGCCCCATTTTTTTATTCAATAAAACTCATGAAATATTTTGGTAAACAAAAGTAAAATGATGTTCTATAAAATTATAAGTGTTACTCATAAAATTTAGCTATTATGATAAAAAAAAATCTAACCAATTTGTACATAGCTTCCTATACAAATACACCCACGGCATGTAATCCAAAAAACAAACCCAGCTGTGCAGAGATATAAAGATCACCCTTTGCTGCACTGCCCTTCCATTCCTAGATCTCTTGCAATATAAATATGTTCCTATAAACTTATATGTAAATTAAGTGTTTGAAACTAACCCTTCAAAAGCTTACTAGTTAAAAAAGTCAAAAAGTGATTAGACAATCAAGCAAAATTTTCCCATAACTTATATTGATGTTCATTTAGAATTTTTCTATTTATCTCTCTGATTGATATTCACGTCCACCACAGAGAAAAAGACTGATTACTTATAAGGGAGAGGCAATTAGACATATAACAAATTTATTAATCACATCACTGGAAGCCAGAACACAATATAATACATGTTTAAGGGGAAAAAAAAGTTAAAATAAAACCATAAAACCAATGAGAGGAGTAAGAAAAGAGTGACCACTTTTGTCAAACACTGATTTGATTTAAAATTGATCATTGCATGTGACAATGTAAAGTCATAGGTGATCCTGATAAGCAGTTTTGATAGAATTATTAGAAAAAATATTATTTGCTTCTTTTAACATAGAATTAGATAAGAAAAATTGAATGTAAATATATGAAAATTTTTTCATAGTGTTTTACTCTGAGATGAAGAAATACGAATTTTAGATAGAGTAGAAAGTTGGAGCTATGAAATATGTATGTGTGTGTGTTTCTCATGAGAGAAATAACAGCATATCTGTGTCTTAATAGTATTGATCCAGTAAAGAGACAAAAATTGATGTCGTAAGATAGTATATATATTAAAGAAATGTCTTTGATGTTATTTGTGTAAAGTTTTTGGCACTAAATTGTGGGAATTTTCTAGTTCCTTTGGATTCCTCAGTGAACTAGGAAGCTCGCTGGCTGTGAATGCGGATGGGGCAGAGATGTTGGGTTTAACGAAAGAAAAGAAAGTATGAAAAAGTTATTAGGGTAGAAGAAGGGCCAGGAGCACACAGTAGGCTCACAGAAGGAAGCCTTAAAGTCTCACTTGATGTTAGTAATGATGAATTTAAAGTAAAACCAGGCAGAACGGCTGAGTGTTTTCTCCCACAATATTCCACTGTGTGGAGTGGGCCACAGATATTCAGCTGTGTGAAGTATATAAAGAAAGGGCTTTAAGGAGAGATGCGTTTTTACCAATTAAGTGCAAGAATAGGTATAGCAGGGTAAGAATGCATAAAAGGGAGAATTATAAGAGAGTCATGAGATTAATGTGACTGAAATACTCATTTAAACATACACATGTGAAAATCTGATGATGTTCTTGGCCACAAAATGTCTCAATAAATTTCCAACAAAGTATACAAGCCATACAATGCAATAAAACTGGAAAATAATATAATCAAAATTAGCCTAAAGGTTCCCATATGTTTAGAAACTAGAAATTACATCTTAAATTGAGAGTTAGAAAGAAATTACGTACAATTATGTAATATATAGACTTAAATCAAATCATCATATACAAAAGCAAGTGATATGGAACAAAAATTACACTTAGAAGAAAATGTATACCTATCAATGTGTGTATTAAAAAACAAGAATAAATTATAGCACTGTGCTTTCTGAATATCTAAGTGCTCTGTTAGCTAGTTGATACTTCTTACAAAAACCTCACATTATAGATGTTCAGTCAATTTTATAACAAAAAAAAAGCATGAGGCTCAAAGAGACTAAGTAACTCAGTCACAAAGCTAGAGGCCAAGACAGGGTTTGTTTTTATATGTATCTTATAATCTGTCACTTATACTGCAGAGGGATATTGTAACTCTGTGCTGAATTGACTTAGTAATATTTCTTTCCACCAAGTTATAGTTTTTTTCATCTGAGAATGACATGATCATAACCCTAAAATCCAATCAGGGGATGGGTCTCTGCCCCAGTATTCAGATATGATTTCTCATGGCTTATGGATATACGTGTATACATTTAGACCTCATTGTGGTTCTCTTCTCTGTTCTCTCCTTGTAGAACTATTCTGTGATGGGAATGACTCCAGTCTAATTGGATAGCTTTTTTTTTTTTATTATTCTTTATCAAAATTCATCTAACCTAAAATGAGATTAACTTTGTGTTATACAAATTAAAAATTTATATAATTCTTTTCAAAATAATCATTCTATATAAGAAAATGATTATTTTCATGATATAAGTTACCAAAATGTCAAATCCTTATGCTCTTTTTTTTTTAATCGGATAGCTTTGTCTTGTTTGGAGTGGAAAAGACGACATCTTACCTAAAAGTTCTTCAGAGAAAATGACAGAATTTTCTCTCTTTCCAACCATTTTGAGCTGTTATTGCCTGAAGGTTCAAAGCTCTTGGTCTCCTGGTGTCTAGAATATTACAAATTCTGCACTAATTTACCACTTTCTTATCTAAAGTGTATTGTTGCTGCTTCCCCAGTTGTTTTCCTCCCTGCAGAGCACTTCGGATTTCATGATGAATTTTGTTTTCAGAGAAACAATATTTTCATGGTTTAAATGGTAAGGAAGAACTTAGTGCTGTTCCATTAAATGGTAAATGCATTTGACTGAGAAAGCTTAATTTTCTCTTTATTTTCCCTTCTCTACGAAACTCTGTGATTAGGAAATGTGTTTCTTCCCAACCACTTTATTTTTCTCTCTTTCTGTAGCTGAACCCAAAGACTAAGAGGTAAAAACAAAACAAAATCAGTAACAATGACAAAATAATTTACATGAAAAGAGCAGGTTTAGAATTTGCTTATCAAAAATTTAGAGGCTTCAAAATGAGGTAGTTATCTTCATGGATGTATCTTAATTGGTACTAATTAAATAATATCAAGTAAAACAATGCACTTGCATTACTGTATTTCTATTTAGGTAGCATATAAACAGGTCTTTCTTTGTGGAAAACCATGTATATTCAAGAACTACAGATATTTATAATGAAGTAAACTTTCATAAGTGATCAGAAACTATATTTTACCATAAATAATGACATCAAGAGATGTTGAATGACCTTTTAGTTTTATATATTATATATATATTTTGTAGTTATTTTAGAATACATTTTTTCTTCATACCTTTCAGCAAAAATCTCAAAAAGAAATAAAATTACTTCAAGATTACTTCATATTAGTTCAAAGAGTGATTGTTTACATTCTTAGATAGACACGTGATTCCCCCCAAAATATGGACCATGTTTTAGTTAATCAGCCTATTGAATATTTGCTTCAGATCATTTTCTATTACAAAAAACGCTGCCAATGATAAGAACTATGACTTACGGTGTTCTAGCAGGATGAGCGGGTAGCAATAAAATGAATCAGGAATGCGTAGCGACATATGGGTATATATTTGGGATATATGTGTGTGCCTGTGTGTATAAAGACTATATATACACACACATACATATGTATGTATATAATCAGAAAGTATGTATATAATAAAATCAGCATATTATACACATACATGTATAAGTATATGGTATACTTGTAATTAGTACATAGAATATACTTTATACTTAGAAAATGTATGTGTGTATACGCCATGCCCCAAAATGTGCCACAATGACATATTGGTTATTTTGAAAAGTACTTAAGAAATAGCCAGTGCAAACGGGATACTCTGGCCTTCCCTTCTGTCTCCTTGAGAACAGGAAATGAATCTCTCATGTGAACGGTGCACTCCCTGGATCTGGAGGTAGCAGGACACCCTTATGGCCAGAGAGGGAATTCGGTCCTTGAAGTCTATGTAAACAGACCTTGTTACTTCTTTCCTTTACTGTCCAAGTCCAAGCCCTGTTTAGATTCTTCATTAACTGAGTACCCAAAACCTATTGTTCTTTGTCCTGTCAATTCCTCACAAATATATTGCTTCTTCATCTAAAAAGTACAAAAGCTGCCTAGTTTGGCCACTTCTTAGGTCACGTTTCTGTGAGACCTCTGTGCATGCAAATTAAAACGTGTCTCTTTTTTTTTTACTGTGACTCTGTTTTGTGTGAATTTTATTACCAGTCTAGCCACAAGAACTCAAGAGGGGTAGAGGAAGAAATTTCCTCCTCCCCAACATAAGCATATCATATAATTAGTGAATTATATACATACATATATCATATAAGATGAACATACACACATATAATATAATCAGGAATACATAAATTAATATGTATCCATATATATAGAGAGAGAGAGATTGAGAGACAACTCTCTCAGAGTGTGAATTTCAGCACCTAGAAAATATTTCATAATACTAACACATAGGTAGTTAAATAAAAAAAAGCAGGTATTTACATGGAAAGTACCCAAACACTTGGTCTGGTAAGCTGTGACCACACGATAATTAGGCAATGTGTTAGCATCGGCTTCTTATCCCAATACTTAGCCTTCATTGTAGTATTATGGTAAGCTCTCTGAAAGTCAGTTTATTCATATATACTATAGAACATTATTTGACCCTCCCCAAGAATTATTAAGAAAATCAAATGAGATGAGATTGGTATGAGAAAACATTTCTAAAACACTGCTTTCAAATGTGTGGTATCAGAATCATCTTGACCTCCTTAAGCATAATCTTTCAACCAGGATAAAAGAGAAGTAAGTTTTTTTTAGATGAGGTTTCCCCATCCTGCTTTTGTTAAAGGATTGCATTTTCTTTTGTCTTAAATTTGTAAAGCAGAAAATCCAGAGCACTTATTTCCCTTAAAGTTACCCCGTCGTCCTGGGTGTGTTTGAAAGACCTTCAGTAGTGAGGTGGGCTCGAGGGAGTTTCTAACGTTAGTGTGCAACTGATGTTTTGTTCAATCTTACATGTTCTTGCATGAGTAAACACTCATCCACCATCTTGAGTTCTCTCCAGGCTTTAATGTTGCCTTGGGAAATAGGTACATGAAATTATAATTTCAGGACACTGCTTATCGCTTTCTTTGGCATGTTGTGCAGCGTCTACAAGAAAAAGACCGGATGAAGCCTGTGCATGCTGTAATTATATGTGTATAATTTACATGTATATGCAATCTACTTACCTAAATGAAGATATGTCTAATTTTATAATATTGGATAAAACAACTATTTCTGGGATAAATTACAATACGTGCCCTCTACTTATTACTAGACTTTGTATTTTTTCAAGATAAGAGAAGTCATTATTTATAGAATAGCAATATTTTAACATCACTATTTTCTTCTGAGTCTGACAATTTCTCACTCTGAAACTTGTGAAAATAACGGCTTGACAGTCTACGATTTGAATTCCTTTATTTATACCATTTTTCAGACCATTATCTATTTGTTTTCTCTGCCCTTCCCAGAGATTAACTTATCAATCTTTTCTCTAGAGTAGTCTGCATTTCATCTGCATTTATCTACGCTTTGAATGGTTCATTTCACATACCTGAATTGGCCTCCCAAATGTGTCAGTAAGTGTAAAAGAGAAAGATTCTATTTTATTCTTGAATTTTTGAAAGCTTTTCTTTGCTTTTTTTTTTTTTGTCAGTGAATAAAAAGTTGTAAGGAAAGTGTAATAATTCCACTTTGTTTTTGAGATGAAGAAGTTAGCAATTTTGAAAATTCTTGAATAAATTCTGGAATTCATTTGCCTTGAATTTGCCTGTGATTAGCTTTAGAAACTGTTTTAAGATTAAATTTAGAAGGCTTTAGAAGCAGGAAAAATAAAACAAAACAAAAACCATCACCAAAAAGGAAACCTATTTGCTATTAACTAGTTCAAATTTATATCTAAAGGATCAAATAGAAATTCAAATAAAAGAAATTTTTAGCAACTTGAAATCTGTTATTAATTTTATGCTTTTTTTGAAAGCCAATTCCTTTTTCATTGTTACCCCATCTTGAAAAAAATTCTAAGGAATTAAAAATTTCATCCCATTTGATATTATAAAACCTCTAGAGATATTTTTAATAAAATATCAAGGGCAGTATTTATCAAAAGACTAACAGGTAAACATGTTTTCAAACCTGAACTAATAAATGTCATTGCATAACATCAATTATTAATTTGTACTTGAAATTGAAGATAAATCTTATAATTAATATAGATCTATGTTACTACATAATTAGTACTTGTAAATAATCAACTCTATCATTCATATGCTTGTAGTATACCAAATACAACATAATCTCCTCTATAACTTTTTATAACTTTAAAATAACCTTTGTAATATTAATATTGATTGCATAGTCACAGTTTCTTAAAATATGTGTTCAAATGCATTTCAGGGAAAAAAATTGTATTTATTTATTTATTTATTTATCTGTTTTTTTATTGAAGTACAGTCAGTTACAATGTGTCAATTTCTGGTGTACAGCACAGTGTCCCAGTCTTGCATATACATATGTATATTCATTTTCATATTTTTTCCATGAAAGGTTATTACAGGATATTGAGCATAGTTCCCTGTGCTATACAAAAGAAACTTTTTTTTTAAATCTATTTTTATGTATAGTGGCTAACATTTGTAAATGTCAAATTCCCAAATTTATCCCCTCCCACCCCCTTTCCCCTGTAACCATAAGATTGTTTACAAAGTCTGAGAGTCAAGAAAAAAACTTTAAATCTAAAGTAAAAAATATTTTTTAGTTGCAATGACATAAGTAAACTTTAACTCTAACTCCATTTTTGTTAGTGAAATAATTAGACTTAAGAGATATGTCTAATAAAGACTTCCAGTTTTGATCACATTTTTTGAGTTCAGAGGGAAAAAATCTCCAATATCCTCAATCAGGGCTGTCTTTTACATGTGCAGGGCCCTGGCAATTATTTTGTGGGGAGAGGCTTCTCTATACAAACAATTTGATTTAAAAGTGTATTATAAAATTAGTGGTTCCATATAAGGTTCAATGGTTTGTTCCTGAAGATTAGAAAAATGGAGGAAGATGAGATACTTACCTAATTGTTTATTTTCACTAAGTGCACATGAAGATTCTTCAGGCTCTAGGTACCACGCCTTCCTGTTCACTTCCAGGAACAAATTCTTCCTTCTTTATTTAAAGTGCACCATTCTTGCATAGCCATATATATTTTTTTTTTTTGACCATAAATGCAGGGTAATAATGCAGGTATAAGTAGCCATATCATGGCTCTTTGGAACCTGTTTGTATTCAAACAGCATTGTTATTGTTGCCTCTGCAGTTCTCTAATACCATTTATTTAATGATGGGCACATTATTACTCAAGACACTGCATCATGTACATGAAGCCCATGAATGCTGGCTTCCAGTGACTCTCTCTCAAAAGCTGATAATGTGCTTCAATGATGATGATTAAAAATACAAGTCTCAAACTAAAGTGGGGAGAAAAATGTGAACCAAATTCATGGAGAAAACTGTGAATCAAAATTTACCTTCTCGTCCTGGTAAATTTACTATTCAGAATTATGTAGTGTAAACAGAAGAAAACATCTTCCAGTCCTATTTTTGTTGTTTTGCCTTCTACATGGCATCACCGGATGGGAGGGTAAAAGGACCCAGGGACAGAGCAATATCAGTCCCATTTGTGTATGAAATATCTGCTCTCCTTAGACATTGCTTAAGACTGACCTGGGGTAGCACAACATCACCATGCCTTTGATTAATGGCAAGAAAGGACATTCGTTAGAAGGGCTATTAGCATTGCGGAGCAAGGCTTGAAAGCCCTTGGAAGAAACAGGCACAGCCACTTCTACAAGTCATCCTGGCAAGTGTGTGGAGCTTGCAGAAGAAAGGGGTTGACCACCTTGGGTCCCAGCAAAGGATGCTGTACAATTAAGAATTCAGAAGATAATCTGATGGGATAAAATACCATTTTTGGACAGAAAGATTTACTCTTATAATGGTACCAATTATCTTCAAATTAGTCTTTAACCTGCAGTTCCATAACCTATAACTCAAAATTCCAGTTGATTTTTGAGGGATTCAATGAACCTACAATAAAATGCAAAGTGAAAGAATAGAAGTCCACAAATAGCTAACTAAATTTTAACAAACAGAAATCGGGATAATTTACCTTAGTAACAACGTTCTCGAAAGTCATAGCAATGTAAGCAGAAAGGTATTATCACAAAATATATGCACACACTAATAAAACCAGACCACTATGCATTTGTGAATAGGAACAAATACCCAATCTCACAGTATAGAAAAAGATAGAATCACAAATTAATTGGAAAAGTTCAGACTGTAAAACTGGGAAGCTGTTTCACTCTACGTAGAAAAGTAGCATGACCTCATCAAAAAGATGGATGCAAGACAGATAAAAGAACTAAATGTGAAAAAAAAATTGAAACATAGAGCATAAGATGCTGCATCCAGCGCAGCTCGGGACCGTGTCTGAGGACGCGCGATGCAAGACTTAAGAAACAAAGAGACAAAGTAAACAGCAAAGATGGGACCTAGAGGCTCAAGATCTTGTGGATCCAGAGCCCTGAAAGCCTGGTCGACATCATATTTATTAGGTAACAGCTCAGAAAAAAATGCGATCAAAGAAGTGGAGCTTTAGATATTCCTTGTGATAAGCACTAAATTCTGCTTGCTGGTTAACTGATTAATTTCAGGCCTATCCCTTCCAGGAACAATCACCCCCCTCAGGGTATGCAAAATTTCTACTATCCTTTATCGCCTCCGGGACATCTCAAGATAGCAAATATTTCCCCTGGGCTTAACCACATGCTTTCATGCCAGAACAAAGTTCTGTTAATGGATGACCTGGCTCCCCAGGACCATCCATTGTTTTACCCTAAGGAAACATCTGCTCTCCTTCATGCCCTTATGGTCAATCTCAGGATTGTTTACCACAAATTTTCTTTAGCATAATACGTGCTATAGGTCATCTACTGCACAAAACATTAAAACAAAGCAAGCATGTGCATTTTAGGCAAGCAAGTGTGAATATAATATTTTCAGCTCATGGAAATTTAGGTGCGGCTTGTTTTCCAGCAGCTTGTTTCCCAGCAATAAGAAAAATGTAGGAGACTATCTTTATCTCCTAGGCATGGCAGAGGACTTATAACAAAACTTAGAAATCGCAAAATATAAGATGAATATTGATGAATTTGAGTATACAACAGTAAAGATTTCCATTCAATGAAGAATGCCTTGGTTAAAGTTAAAAGAGACGTGACAGACTTGGAGGAGATGATGACGATGTCTAGAACCAGAAAAGAATTATCGTCCAGGCACACAGGGAAAGCTGGCAGCTCGTCAGGAAAAAGTTAGCATCATCATTGGAAAATACATCAATTTAAGGAAGAAAAAATATCAACAGCCAACACCCTTATAGCGAGATGCTAAAAATCATTCAAAATCAGAGATGCAAATTCAAGCAATAGAAAGCTATCATTTTACATCTATTTGCAGGTGATGAAATTGTGATAACTTTTCTAATTAGTATTCAGAGTTCAGCTTCCACATTGTTCTTTTGTATTGTCATTTTTCTTACTCTTCTGTCGCAGTAAGCCTAATTACAGTTATGACTAGCATTTAACCCCTTTTGTGAATTAACACTCATACCTTATCCCTTCCTCCCCTGTGACTTAGAGATGTAACTTTCCCATAAAATTGGTCAAAGTAACTAATGGCCAAACAAGTCCTCCAGCTGGTCTGGATTGCATATACTCTTTGAGGACTGCTCTAATTTTCTCCAGCACTCTTTTTTTTTTAAATTTTTTCCTGTGTTTTATGCACATTGATGCCTTTAGATTTTCTCCAGAATAATTAATTTAACAGACTATTTCTAGCTTGATCACAATAGAATCAAGTAATTCTGCCCAACTCTTGAGAAGTCAATGAATTAGTTTGCTATCCATAATTATTGTCAAATATACGAAGTCTGTTTAATATGTTTAATCTGATTGCTTTTAGTGACCTATGGGTGATAACATTACTAATTTGGAAAATCCTCCAGTTTACAGAAATAAATTTCAATCAAGGCATGGCTAGAGAGGTGGAACAATGAGGTGTTTAATTTTTTTTCTCAAGGCAAATGAGTGATTATAAATCTCTTACTATGAGGCGGTTTTAATAACAGGAAACTATTGATGTCAACTCTGATAAATGTCGATGCATTTATTTAAACCTGGCTTTAAAATGGCCGTGAAACATCTTATTTGCCATGGCTAAGAAATGAGTGATTATTGAAAGGGACTGAATGTGAATTCAACCCCCCTGAAGAAAACAATAAACAGGTAAACAGTTAAAAATGATGAGGCTTATTTATTTCCCAAGTGAGCAAAAGCAATTAGATAGCTCCTTTCAACTGCCTGTAGGATATAATAAATTGTCCAAGCTAATACTTTCTTGGAAAAGCATGCACTTTTTTTTTTTCTTTCACACTTCATTGAGAAATTCACATTTTTCTGATTTTGGGGATAAAAGTTTCAGTTATATTAAACAAAAGTATTCCTAACTGTGAGGGCATTAAAGCTACATTTAATGCACCCAAACATGCTTTCTAATAGATAAGCATTGTTCAGTTAGGAACTGTAGCGAAGAGAAGTAACCAATGGGCCCACTACCCAAAAGGGCAGCAAAAATCCATAAATGTCAAGAATCATGAGCAATTTCTTTTATATACTTCAACGGCCAAAATTTCCTTTATTGTCCTTGGGCAAATTTATGAAGAAATCTTTGTTTCTATTTTATTTTCCCTGTGAGAAAATGCCTTCTGTGAATTTCTTAAGAGCAGGTATATGTGAACATCAGAGAAAGGAACATTAATTCCATTAACACTCGTCAAATATTGTTCTTTGTTTCTTTTTTTGCATTCCATCTTTGTTCTGCCTTCTCTGATTTTAACTGAGTTTTTTAAATGTGATTCCTTTTTCTTTTCTATGTTAACATATCAATTATACTTCTCTTTATCTTTTTTAGTGGACACCCAAGTTTGCAACACAACAAATACAAGTCTATTTCAAGTAATACTATGTCGCTTCATAGGGGGTGCAAGTGCCTTAGGACAGAGTGTCTTCAGTTCTGCCATTCACGCCTTTATGACCTTGCTGTCGTGCCTTTCACTTCATCATAAACTGTACCAAACACATTATTGATATTATTATTTTGAACAAAGTGTTATTTATTAGATAAGTTAAGAGTAAGAAAAGAGTTTATTTCATCTTTATTTAGGTCCTTTCTGAGTACTCGCCCTCTCTTTATGTAGATTTCAGTTTCTGACCTGTATTATTTTCTTTCTCTCTAAAGGACATTGGTCAAAATTTTGTGCAAGACAAGTCTCCTGGAGACACATTTCCTCAATTTTCAATTGAGAAATTTTTTTTTTTTAATTTCTTCTTCCCTTTTGAAAGGTAATTTCCAGGATATGGACTTCTAATTGGTGACTTTTCCTTTCAGTTTTTTCAATTGTTTATTTTTCCTTTTTCAGTACATCACTCCAACCTCATTTTGCTTGCATGATTTCTGAAGATAATTCAGATGGAATTCTTACTCTCCTTTTTGTCTAGGTAGGTGTTTTTTGTTCACCCCTTCTGGCTTCTTTCAGGATTTTTCTCTTTGTCTTTCATGTTCTGTACTTTGAATATGACGTGTTGGTGTAGTCTTTCAGTATTTAATCTACTTTGTGTCCTCTGAGCTTCTGGATATGGGATCTGGTGTCTATCATTAATTTTAGAAAATTCTCAGTTATCATTACTTTCAATATTTCTTCTCTTCCTTTCTTCTCCTTCTGGTAGTCCCATTATGCACATTTCACATCTATTGCAGGTGTCCCACAGTTCTTGGATATTCTATCCTATCTTTTGCATTTGTTTTTAATTTTGCATTTTAGCATTGGAAGTTTCTATTGACATTTTCTCAAGCTAACTGATTCTTTCTTCAGCTGTGTCCAGTCTATTAATGAGCCCATCAAAGGCATTCTTAGTCTCTATTGCAATATTTTGATTTCTAGCATTTCTTTTTCTTTCTTAGAGGTTCCATTTAGTTGTTCACATAATATAACTGTTCTTATATGTTGTCCACTTTTCCCATTAAAACCCCTAGCATACTAATCATAATTATTTCTACATTTCTGATCTCATAATTCTGAAATTGGCCATATCTGAGTCTGATTCTAAGGATTTTTTTTTCTCTTTAGATTGTATTTTTGCCCTTTAGCATGCAGTGTAACTTTTTTGTTGAAATCTAGACATGATGTATAAAAGAAAAGAAGACAAGTAGGTCTTTATTATGAAATTTTATGTTTACCAACCTAGGAAATAGAAATAGGCTGCGTTTATTTTTTGCTGTAGCGCTGGTGTCAGAGGCTAAAATTTCCTTAGTATCCTTGTTTTATCTCCTGTGTCTGGTCTTTGGGTTTCTCTAGAGATTTTTAAAATAGAATCTGAGGCTCTCAGATACTTTAGCTGTAACCCCATTATTGCAGGAGCTCTGTTGACATGGTAGTAAGGTGTGGGATGAGGAAAGCATCCTTTACTCCTATGATTGGGCCTCAGCCTTTTTGTGAACCTGAGTTAAATGTTTCCTTTTCCCCATACTGAAGTTTGGAAGGACTGGAGTTGGGTCTTTCCCATCTCCCATGTTGGTTAGGCTTCATTAAAACCCCAGCTGGTGAGGTACTAGAGAAATATTTTCCATTGTGGGAAAGACTTATTAAGGAGAGTAGAAAGTTCTGGGTGTACTTCAAAATGGCCACTTTTTTCTTTCAAGAGTTCATATTAGTACCACCCATTCCAGTCCAACACCACAGCATATCATGGTCTTCTACTTTTTAGAGTTGTACTCTTTTCACAACAATGAAAAACATAGCTTCCTTATTCACTGTATGTTTACTTTTCTATTCTAAACCAGAACATGCTTCAGATGGTCTCAGAACTCATAACATCGTGAAAAACAAAAACAAACTTACTAACTAAAGTTCAGTGTTTATGAACACTTCTTTTTGTTTTGACTGAGAGTTTAATCAAAATGCCAGGTCCACTAGATGCTTTAGTCTTTCCTCCCTTTGTTTGAAATACAGTTACTTTTTTGGGGTTTGTTTTTGTTGTATGTTTGGGTTTGCATTGAACTCTGGGTTATTTTCTTATCTCTGTTGATTTTATTTATAGATTTTGCCCATGTGAATTTTAGCATGGTTCTAAAAATGTGTAATTCCAAACAGTCATTAGAATTGTATTGTGAAGTACAAGAGTAATCTTGAGTAATATTTGGAAATAGTTTATTAGAAGTGTAGATTTGAAAGGAGATGGATCACATTTAAAGAAGTCTAAGGCATGTGTATTGTTTGAAAGAAGTATAAATATATTGATTAACTTAATTATGCATGTTTATCATATTGGAGTAAATATTAAAAGAAGAGGTAGAGTATAGAACTTCCAAACAAATGGAAAGGTATAAAAATAATTGACCAAGATAAAAACAAGACTAATTAATCCAAAAGAAGCAAGAAGGGAGGGGCTAAAATAATATAAAATATGGAAATAACTAACATGGATGATACAAATAAACCTAAGTATATAAACAACAATTGCTATGAATATAAATTAAATAAATTCTCAAGGTAAAAAATAGAAACCACCATTTTTTTCAGAAATACAAAATTCAATTATAGTCTATTTGCAAAGGACCTAACTAAAATATAAGCACCTATGCAACTGAAAGGTAAAGTGTGGAGAAAGTTTGACCAGGCAAACAGTAACCCCTGAAATGCTGGTGTAGCTCTAGTAATACATACATCACCAAAACAAAATCAAGAAGAAATAGGAAATCAGAATAGTATGGTAAGTATTAAAGGAATTGCATCATTATTTTAAAATTTTCATAGAGAAAACACAAAGCCTAAAAAGCTTTAAACTTAGTTTTACCAATCATTCAAGGAACAGAAAATTCCAATAATACAAATAATCTCTTAAAAGATAGAAAAGAAGAGAAGATGCCCTAACTCAGATTACAAGGCTAGTATAACTTTGGCCCCAAAACAAGATTAGTACAACATAAGAAAGGAAAATCATAACATAGATTAAGAAAAATTAAATAAAATATTAACACAGGTCCAATAACATGCAAAATAAAATATATAATGAAAAATTTTGGTTTATCCCAAGAATGCATGTTTAGTTTAAGTATTAAATATAGTTAATGTAATTCATGACATTAACATGTTTTTTAAAGTAATATAATTACCTCATGTATGCAGAAAAATTTCAACAAAATGTATTATTCCTTTAATATAAAAACTAAAAATTTGAGGAAATTTCTTTAACCTGATGAAAAACATTTATCAAACAAAACTAAATTAAACAAAAGACTTTACTCTTATATTACAATGAGCTATTGTGACATAAGTATATATAGAGAGGAAAGAATGAGTAGGGGGGTAAAAGAGGGGAAAAGAAAAAGAAAAAAAAAACCTACAGTTAAAAATAGAACAAAACAAAATTAAGACACTGGTATGTTAATGTCAACTTCTTTGTTTATTAAAAACTATTTTGAATGATATATTTTTAAAGGAGAGTCTATCTAGATAGCTACCATGTAACTGCACACAATTGCATTGCTTTGTTCGTATTTACTATTTATCATATCACCAGGGACATTGTTAAGGAAACAATACTGCAACTCCATCACCAAAGAGTATAGTCATGGTTAATTCAAAAGTACTGCAGAGATGAGATAGAGTTGATCTGCAGTTGGACTAAAAAGTCTTTATCTCTAGGTCTGGATATCTGGCTTTTGAATCTTGGCCAAGGTAAGGGCAGGGGAATTTCTGATTCCACTGATTAAGTTTCCAATTACCCTTGTAGCACCCAGGGTTACTACTTATGGCTTTCATCTGATCTAACTGCTTTGGCAAGTTTGATTACAGGAAGAAGGAGATTTATAAGGATTCACCACTGGCAGCTTCTCTGAGCTCTCTGAAGCAGAGTCCCCTTACCGGGCTCTCCGGAGCCAGAGTCGCCACAGTACAAAAGCCCCATCAGGTACACAGAGAGCCCGTGCCGTGGGGTGTCTCTCACTACCCATGCTTACCCGCAGGCTCCATCTATTGCTTCACCATGTCCTTTGCCTTTAAATCAAAGCTTTATGTGACTATATTGTGGAGACTGGTGAGTCATTTCAAATATATGTCTTGGGAAAACAATAAAATACCTACACAGCAGCTGTCAGTAATATATTCATATTTTTAGTGAGCGTGCACACCCCGATTGTTTATTCCTAATTCCAACAGTTAGGTAGTTGAAATTCTTCCATATAATGAAAGCTTGTTTCATTGAAACAATGTTCTTTTTCAGCCTGGATTAAATTACCAGGCTAATCAAAAGAATGAGTTGTCAGTTTAAAATGAGTGTACCATTTAAAAGAAAACAAAGACAGCGATAGCATCCATGACTCAAACGATATTCCATCTGCTTGAAATCAAAAAGCATTAGTATAAGAAAAGTGACACTATATTGACCCCAAATGGCTAAATTGTTTTTGGCAAGAAATTTTTAATGCAGTTTGTAAGTATGTTTTCATTTGCGGGTTACCTAATTGCTTTAAATTTAAGAACGTTCTTTATAACTTTATGTAAGTGCAGAGTTCAACAGCATTCTGATAATAACTTTTGTGTATCACTGAAGCCAGACAATTTTTTTTTCAGTAAAATCCTTATTACATTGCTTACATTTGCTTTAGAATGTTTATTCCTTCACTTTTATGACTTTTTCCCCCTGTTATATTTTATAAACAGTCTAAGATGCAGAGCTCCAACACCCCAAGTATACACATTTGAACACTTGGGGTTATCCGAACTAAGAAGTCAGTGTTGTGTTCTGAAAGATTTTTCAAAAAATCACAGTGTGGAACTATTTCTAATAAGTAAGATAATCAGATACCATTCAGGAACAAAAAACCCCACAAACTATCTGACTTGCTGAGGTGCATTTTGGAAAACATTCTGCCATACACATAAAATTAGAACAAAAAGTATCCCTTTGAAATGGAATTAAAAGAATTTATTCCTCTCTTCTATGAAGACTCTTTACAGAGCAAGTGAATATTTTCAAGTAACTACAAAAAGCTCCTTAGTTTCTACAATTTATTCTAAACTCTAATGTGGCAGGAACAGTGGAAAAATTATCTTGGACTATAAAGAATAAGCTTCAATTGATTTCTGGAAAATATTTTTTTTATTGTATCTTACGAAAATCACTATTTCTTTATAAACTAAATGACTTTATTTGCTTACATTTCTAAATACTGAAGGAAAAGGTGGGGCAGTGTTGTAAGAACTTATAGTGTCATTTCAAACCAAGGTCTGTTCTTAAATGCACCTCTGAAACATAAGAAAAACAAAACAAAACACAGCAAAAACATAAAAATATACAGATTGCCTGTCACTATAGGGCAAGGAAATGTTGCATCCAATAATAAGAAATGTTGGCATCTGGAGAGACTTCTACTTCTGAGAAGCATTTATGTAAGGGTTTCTCTATCTCAGTACCAAGAAAAGGATGACTCGAAATCTCTAGAAATTCTCATGGATGGAGGAGGCAAAGACTTAAATCCACATAACAACCTCACCCTTGTTTTCTGTGCTTTGCCTGATAACCTCCCATAACTGGATCCCCCAACCAATATCTTCTTTTGTCTTTAACTACAGATGGCATTTAAAGTGGTGGCTTGGGCCACTTCAAGGAACTATGCCATTTTCCTGAGTCTCATGTATACATGTTACTAAACTTGTGTTTGTTTTTCTCCTGTGACTCTGTCTTTTATTACAGGGAGGTCTCAGCCAAGAACCTAGACGGGTAAAGGGAAATAAAACTTTCCTCTCCTACAAAGTGATGTCAGAGAAGGCACAGCAGGGAGCTGGGAGTCTGACCTCCTGTCTTACTGCTCTGAAGAAATCAGATACAGTCCCTTGTCTTCTAAAGCTTACATTCAATGGCGAGTGCCATACAAAAGTAACATCATTGATTTATTATTTTGTGAGATTTGATACCTCTGTGTATGGAATTTTAATCTCTGTCACATAGCACAACTCTAAATCCTGAATGTACAGTGCCCATTGGAAATGGGTTGGCTTATTTTTATTTTTCCTCCAAAGAGACAGAATTAAAAAGCAAATGTTATTTTAGTAGTATTATTAGGAATTATGACTTTAATTTGCCTTGTTACTAGTGATGCTAAAGCTTTTGGTCACACATGTTTTCCTTTTCCATAGCTCTTTCAGATGGGCTGCCACCACCTCAGTCCTCTTCCTATCTTCTTCCTCTTCAGTCTTCTGGTTATGTAAAATCAGAAGTCCCCCATCAATCCCCACAACCCACTTTCTGCCTAATCCTATGAGTAAATGCTATTATTAATTTATTGTGAACCTCCATTTGCCACCATTTTAAAAGAAGAGGTTTCAGATTCTCATAAGAAAAGACACAATTATTACATCATTCAGATAAGCCACAAAACATATCCCCAGATAATTACTTAACTCTTTGAAATGTTCTTGCCATAGAGGGACCAAAAAAAAAAAAAAAAAAACCAACCCAGAAACAAACATGTATGATGATAAGAATGTAACACATTCCAGCTGAATATAGTAGTATATGGCATCAATTTAGAAAACAAAATTGTGATAAAACATGCAAAGTTCTAAAATCATATACTTGATGTCTAAAAAAAGATTATTTTCTAATAGTTTTCAGTAGTCTAGTTAGTATAAAGAATTTATAATACCAAGTGATAAAATTTCACTTCATAATTTTTGACCTGAATGTAAATTTAAAAAATAACTAACTGATGTTGAATTTGAAGTTTTTACAAAGAACTTTACGAGTGAATAGAAGATACAGCATAAAATATTAATTACTTTATTTCCCAGTGTGTAATATGGTAGATCTTAATTTTTGATGACTTTATAAAAATATAGTTAATGTTTTAGTATTATACTAAAATGGTACTCTTAAGACTATCAAGAATATTTTACATGTGTTGTCCAAAAGTGCAAAAGCACTGAAGAGAATACTTATTTCATTCATGTATGTCAATAAGGAAAAGCCTCCTACATAAATCACAGAGACAGTTTTCACTTTGTCATGAAACATGGTAATAAGAAAAACTTAATGTTATTCTTTCCATTGTTTTGAATATTAAAAGAAATGTTTGAAAAGGATAATGCTTTAATTTGTAGTGACTGCTACCTCTTTTGCACTTAATATAACACGTATGGGAATATACATACATAAATATGTAAGATTACTCACATTTAGTCCTCGCAGCGCTGAGATAGGTGGGAAGTTGGTAAAATCTAGTAAATTTACCTCAGTGAACTTCATGTACCATCAATGACAATCCTGGATCTATATCCTAGAACTCTCAGGTCCATGCAAATCTAAACTTCTCTGTCCGTGTATATCACATCACGGTTCACATATTAAAATATTCATAACAATAGTGTTTGCAAGAGCAGAAAACTAAACATGGTACACATACCCAACAAGAGAAGAATGGATAAATAAATTGTGATTATTTAAACAACACAATTATATACCACAGTGAAAAAATGAACTACATTCATATCATTAATACATATAATTCTCAAAAACGTAGTGCAGAGCATAAAAGTAAAAGCATGGAAAAGTAGAGGCAATAATAAAAATTATTATTTACTAATATGAACATTGATGGCAAAACTATAAAGCAAAGCAGAGAATGATTAATGTAATATTCGGGGTAGTACTTTCCTGCGCAGATCAGATAGGTAGTTTTACTGGTTTGGGCATATGGAGTATTCTATAAAAGTTTTTTATTTCTTAAGTCCTGCAGTGAGCACATACACATTTATTTTTACCTTATAAACTTTACTTATGTGTTCTATATACTCAAACTATAATATTTAAATGAGCAGAAGAATCACAATGTGGCTGCATTAATGATTTGAGCCAGAGGTTCAGGGCAATAGATCCAGGTAAAATACAATCGGTTACTACTTCAAGCACTTGTAGAGAAGCATTTTTGGTAGCAATTTTTTTTTTTAAATCTCCATTTTTCAAGAGCGCTCAGCAAGGGAGAGATTATATTTACCATACTCCTGTCGATTTCATATAACTGTTCTGCACAAAATGCCCTCAGCTTTCTTTATTCAAACCCTCGCATAGGTGTCCATGACAACCAGAATGTGCTTTGTGTTGATCAGATCATAGGTCCATGCTGAGAAGCAGTAAATATGCTACCACATATCCAATTAATTAATACAATGTGGGATAGTGCTGAAGGCTTAAAGCCAACAGAAGTGTGAATATTTCTTCCTCACCTCATTACATTTACAAGGGATGATAATTAAATGCCAGATAAATGGTATATATAATTAGTATATATAATTATATTGGGTGAATAACTTTCTGCCATTTCACTGCCTCAGCATATATTATAATGAAACTTTGCCCTTTATGAAATCCTAGAAGATACATTTAATTTTATAGATCAAGGGCTGAAAACAGTAACACCTAGATTAGTAAGTCTACTAAAACAATTTTATTATCCTTGTAAAATCATGGCTTCTTTCTTTCCTAGTAAGAGGTGAAGCATGACAGTAAGAATAAAAAAAAAAATTTTTAAGAGACTTAAAATATTCCATAAGATGAAAATCTTTAATTCGTTTTGGAAACTTTAATCTAGTAAGATTCATGGTTGGTAAAATATTTTTCTCACTTTTGCAGCCAAACAAGTCTGATCAATATTAATATGTGTGGACTATATTGGAAAATTTTTGAAAATATACTTTGAGATCAATATTAATTTTATTGTTGTATAAAACTGAAAATAGAGTTAGCTCCTCTGGATTTAGGCAAACATCTCATTTTCTTCTCTAGTATTTTCTTCAACCTGAACAAAAAAAGGCAAAATCCACTGCATTGAAGTTAATCCTGGCGAGAAGTACCTCAGGGCTAAGCAGAGTAATGAAAAACTGGGGGGAGACGCAGACATCGGGTCTGGATTGTGGGTGTCTATTGCGGGATAGTGGGGATAGAGGAAAAGGCTTCTCAGTCTATCTTCTTCCCACTGAAAACTGCTCTTACTAAGAATACTAATTGCCGCCAGCCTGCCAAAGTGAATGAACACTAACCAGCCCTCACTTCACTAATCTTCCCAGTGATTAGACATCACTGACCATTTCTACTTCTTGAAAGAGCCTCTTCTTTTTATTTTCATGCCTCCACTTTCAATGTTACCTTTCCCAAGGAAGAAAGACTTGTTTCTCATATCTCATCTGAAATAGGGGCCCTGCTATTCTCCTATAGGGAAAAATATGTATCTATCTATCCCACATTACAATTTCAATTACAAGTTTTATTTGTTGTCTGCTTCTTGTCCTCTTACCCTAGACTTTGAGCCTGTAAAGATCGTGGACCGAACTGACACACCGAACGTGCAGCAACATCTCGGTTCTGGGGAATCTATTCATGGTGATTCATTTCACTACTTTGTTGCTCCAGTTACCGATTGGTTGTCTCTCTACTGAAACGTCCTTTCAATATATGCTGTGATGATAGAATTCCCTTAAGTATTTCCTCTTTAAAGTGAGCGCCGTATTAAACTTTCTCAGTAGAGGGCACTGGAAGGACATTGCAGAAATAAGGGCTCTCCTGCCGCCGCACCGGGGGTCAGTGGTGTGCATGGAAGGACATCTGATGGAGCTCTGTTCCGTCTGCATCCCCGGAATGCGTGGTCCACAATGATCTTGCAGCTTTGGCCTGATGATAAGTTTCCTGTGGTCATCTTGACACAGAAACTGGTGCCCGGAAAGATTCTTGCTTGCGCAGGTACTTGAAGGCCTCCTGCCTGCTCTGGCATTCCTGTTCCCTCTCTAGCTCACTTGTAGCCCAGAGGGTTCCCACCCCCTCTGCCGCGCATGCTGATTGCCCGCTCCCTGCCTGCACTTTGGAGGGCTGCCGCTTGCTTGCCTCGTGACGGTAGACCAGTTCTAGCATGTGCAACCCAGGCATCCTCTCTATTATCCAGTAGGATGAGCTATACTTTTCCAAAGTCTGAAGCACTCCACGTTTGTCCTTCCTTGAGTACTCTTTTTCAGCTTGAGGGTGACATTTAATGTTTCACTGTATTCTACAGTTACTTTTAAAATAACAGTTTAATAACTATTTACATTAAACTTCTGTCTAACTCATGGTATGGTTTCTGTCTCCTGACTGGACTCAGAATGACACATTTGTATAATATTTAGTTGGATGAAAATACTATGATTTAAACATCTTTTTTTCTGTTGATGAACAATGGCGTAATTAACAAGTATACTTCAGCACACTGGTGAAATTTATCTCAAACTTAAATAATAGGAAATGAAATTGAGCTAGCATCTTCAATTTATTACATAATATCAAATGGTTCTTCCAAGTAGTTGTATACCTTTCAGGACAATGTACGAGGGTTTATAGCAACCTAAAATGTTGTCAAACATTCGCTTTTACCAATCTGATTGAAGCGATTGTATATCACTGGTGTTTTAATTTGCATTTCCTTGAATACTAAGGAGGTTGAGAATTTTTATGTGTTTATTTACTTTTTAGGTTTCTTTGTGTGTGTGTGTGAAGTGCTTATGTAAATAATTTTTCCATTTTTTCTATCAGATTGTCTGCCTTTTTAAAGTTACTTTGCAAATGACTGACGTATTCTTGATACCAATTTTTGCTGTTTTATATGTTTTAAATATTTCTTATCACTTTCCTTTTGATTTGATTTTGGGTTTTATCTTTCCTTGATACATATGCTCTTTATTTTTAAAACAAATATATTAATTTAGTGAATTTAGTGAATTTAGTGAAAGTTTAACCAGTTTATTGAATGAGCTGTACATGGTGGGGTACAAACTGAAATGACTCTAATATTTGTCATTGTGCCCATTTAAACTCTCCTTGTAGAAAACATCTTTCCTACCTTTGACTGAAATCTCAGATTTCATATATTCTGTGGTAATTCTAAAATATAATATAAAAAATTCCAGTGTAAACTGATAGAAGAGATTCAGTATAAGGTTTATCTTCTGCCCTAATTCAGACCTGACTCAGACAAGGAGTCATTCCAAAGTGGAGTGAGGCATGGTGGTAAATGTAAATTTCTTCCCTTTTCATTTCCGCTCTTCTCTGCCTTCTCCACTCTTTCTACACTTTGGAAACCACAGCTGGGCTGTGGAAGTTACGGAGAAAATAGAAAGAAAAATAAAAATCTTTAAGTGGCTTAATATTTTAAGACTAAGATACCTGTAAACAAGCATCAGATCTCTTTTTGTGTTAAATATTCAAATGCTGCCTGACTCCATCTCATGAAGACAGCTTTCACAACTTTTTATTTTTCACAGTTATTTTCCATTTTTTTAAATTGAGTATAGTTGATTTACAATGATATGTTAGTGTCTGGTGTACAGCATAGTGATTCAGTTATACATATATATATTCTTTTTCACTATAGGTTTTTAAAAGCTATTAAATATAGTTCCCTGTGCGATACAGATGAAACTTGGTTTTATCTGTTTTACACATAGTAGTTTGTATCTGCTAATCCCAAACTCCTAATTTATCCCCTGCACCCAACTTTCCCCTTTGATAACCATAAGTTTGTTTTCTATGTTTGTGAGTCTGATTCTGTTTTGTAAATAAGTTCATTTGTCTTTTTTTTTTTTTTAAGATTCCACATATTAGTGTTACCATATGATGTTTGTCTTTCTCTGTCTGACTTACTTCACATAGTATGATGATCTCTAGGCCCATCTATGTTGCTACAAATGTCATTATTTTGTTTTTGTTTTTTTTTTATGGCTGAGTGGTGATCCATTGCATGTGTGTGTATATATGTGTGTGTACATATATATATATATATACATACACCACATCTTTATCCAATCATCTATGGA
Organism: Camelus dromedarius; assembly: GCF_036321535.1. Lineage (NCBI taxonomy): Eukaryota > Metazoa > Chordata > Mammalia > Artiodactyla > Camelidae > Camelus > Camelus dromedarius. Next base: position 11,949,119 of record NC_087441.1, on the reverse strand, counting down.
CATTTAGTTTGCTTCCAAGTCTTGGCTATTGTAAATAATGCTGCTAGAAACACTGGGGTGTGTGTATCTTTTTGAATTGGAGTTTTCTCTGGATATATGTTCAGGAGTGGGATTACTGGATCATATGGTAACTTTATTTTTAGTTTTATAAGGAATCTCCATACTGTTTTCCGGTGGCTATATCAAATTACATTCCCACCAACAGTGTAGGAGGGTTCCCTTTTCTCCATACTCTCTCCAGGATTATCGTTTGTGGAGTTTTTAATGATGGCCATTCTAATAGGTGTGAGGTGATAACTCATAGTTTTGATTTGCATTTCTCTGATAATTAGCGATACTGAGCATCTTTTCATGAGCTTATTGGCCATTTGCATGTCTTCTTTGGAGAAATGTCTGTCTAGTTTTTCTGCCCATTTTTTGATTGGGTTTCTTTTTGTTGTTGTTGTTACTAAGTTGTATGATCTGTTTGTATATTCTGGGAGCTAAGCTTTTGTCAGTTATCATCTGCAGATATTTCCTCCGAGTCCGAAGTTTGTCTTTTTGTTTTTTTAACTATTTCCTTTGCTATGCAAAAGCTTTTAAGTTTAATTAGGTCCCTCTTTAAGGACTACCATTGTGCCATAATATAACAACACTCTTTACAAAATTCCTTTCTAAGACTTTGAGTTCCAGCAGTCCATCCTACTTAGTCTTCATCTGTTGAGTTCACCAATTTCTTTCAGAGATTTCTTATAAAAGAATTCCCTTTCAAGCAAAGTCCATATCCCTTTAGAAGGACCCCCATTTGATCTATAGAAAACATACCCCCTTTCTATATGGTTGCGTAGGAGACTCAGAAGAGTCTTACCTCTGTAGTGGGAACTAATTAGCACTAGACTAAACTTGTATCTAGTCAGATCTAATAAATCTAAAACCAAGATCAGAAGGTTCAATATATCTTATACTAACTTCAGTGTTTCCCAAAACAAAGCTCAAAGATATTTATAGAAATCCAATTATCTATAGTAACCAACAATGTGAAATACAAAATACTCAAAAGACATGGGAAAAAGCAAAGAAATATAAACCATAATGAGGAGAAAAATAAACTGATACTGACTCAGAACAGATTACTATATTAGATTAGCAGACAAAGATAATAACAGAGTCATAGTAATTATATTCCATATATTTAAAATATTACAGTGAGCCATGGAAGATATTTTTTAAAAGTATGATATTCAACTCCTGAAGATGAAAAATAAAATACCTGCAAGAAAAAATATGTTGGATTAACGAGTGTGACAGTGCAGAAAAAATGATCAGTGGACTTGAAGATGTAGCAATGGAAATTATCTAAAATGAAACACAGAGAGAAGAAGACAAAAATAAGAGAAAAGAACATCAATGAGCTATTGACAATTCAAGTAGCCTAATGTATGTGTAATTGGAGTCCATAAAGAAGAAGAGAAAGTGAAGGGGAAGCTGGTAGAAAAAAAAATTGGAAAGATAATGGGTGGAATTTTCCAAACTTAATAAGAGCAATAAAAGTATAGATCCAAGAAAATCAATGAACTAAAGCACAAGATACATAATGGAAGTTAGAGCAAGGCAAACTGTAATAGTGCAAAACAAATGATAAAGAGAAAATCTTAACAGCAGCCAGAGACAAAATGATATATTATGTACAGGGGAATGAAGATAAGAATTATGGTAGATGTCTATAGAGAAACAATGCAAGTGAGAACAAAGTTGGACAATAATTTAGATACTGATGGGACATAACTGCCAACATAGAATTCTATAACTAGTGAAAATATCTATCAAAAAATGAAGGCAAAATAAAGGCTGCTTAAATATACAAAAACTGAAAGAATTAATCACTGTTGAACCCTTAGGCTGAAGTTAAATGATGACAGATGAAAGTATGGATCTATACAAAGGAATGAAAACACTGAATGGTAAATATATAAGTAAGTATATAAGATTTTTAAATTATTACATAAAATATAACAATATAACATAGGCTTTATAATATAGGTAAAAATAAAATGTACGACAATATGGTGTAAATGTTGGAGAGGAAAAAGTGGTTGTATGCTAGTGAAAAGTCCTTAAAATACAAATGAAGTAATACAATATCACCTGAAAGCAAACTCTGAAGAGTTTAAGTAAAAATGTAAACACTAAAGCAATACCTAATATAAAAAAGCAAAGAGTTTTAACTAATAAAGCAACACATGAGATAACTGAAATGATTAAAAATACTTAAAAAATAAGGCTGAAAAGGAAAGTCAAACAGCTGGAAACAGGAAAAAACAGAATGATTATAAATTTAAACCTAATCATATCAATAATCACATTAAATATAAATTGTCTAAACACTCCAATTAAAAGTCAGTGATTTGTATATTGTATTTTTTTAAAGAGCAAGAACTAGCTACATGTTGCCTTTAAGAATTATACCTTACATATGAAGACCATATAATTGGAAAAAAGTAAAGAGATAAAAAATACGTCATATTAACACTAAGCTAAAGAAACTAAAAATGCTAAACTTTTATAAAGCCAATTAGATTTCAGAGCAAAGAATATTTTCAGGGATAAAGAAGATAATTTTATGATGACAATGGGGGTCAATTCATGAAGGAACATAACAATTCAAAATGTTTATGTATCTAAAAAGAGAACTTTAAAATACAAGAATCAAAAACAGAAATGTAAGAAAAATAGAACTGGAAGGACAAATTCACAATTATAGTTTGATATTTTAATACATCTTTTTCAATTATTTATAGAAGCAATAGGAAAAAAATCAATAAGAAAACAAAGGACTTCAACACCACTATCAAGTAACTGGACCTAACTGACATTCACAGAGCAGAACACACTATCTTGTCAAGTCCACGTGGAACATTCACCAGTGCAAAACCATAGTCTGAGCCATGAAACAAATCTCATTAAATGTAAAGGAATTCAAGTCATACAAACAACGAGACCAAAAGAGATGTTTGAAACATATAAAAGTCACATGTCGAATAAGTGCTAAACAGAGATCTGAGCTCAGATCTGTCATATTCTATGTGATTTCCACTTTGCCTTTGCCACTGCAAGGCTGATCTGTGGACCAGCAGCACTGGTATCCCCTGAGAGCTTAGGAGAATGCAGAATCTGAGATTTACTGAATCAGAATATGCATTTTAAATCAGAGTTTGCATTTTAACAAGTTCTCCAAGGGTTTACACACACACTAAATTTTGAAAAGCACTACAGTGGCCTTTTATCACTGACAGTGCTTGTGTATTTCTAGGTCTTATGCTGGTGACTGTTGAGACCTCCTGAAATTTTCAGCACATTCCAAAAATCAGGCTGATAAAATTCACTAGAAGACGTGATTATGCTATTCAGTACATATATACATAGTATTCAGTACGTTCACATACCCACAAACATGGACACATACACAGACACACGCACCTCATGGTAGGAGAGAGACAGAGAGACAGAAACAGAAAGACAAAGAAAACTTCACCGGAAAATATAACAAAAATAGAGATAGCGACATAGGAAACCTGATTTAATCATTTTTACTGGATTAAGACATGCAATGCATTGTGATCAGCAGATCAACCTGCAAACCACTTCTAACACTCTTCCCATGTGTGCAAAATGCAAGATCCATAAATCATGAGAAGAGGAAATACACTAAATTGTGGATGGAGATGCCTCCCTTTTCCCGGGTTACTGGTTGCCAGACTCTTTGTTATTAAAAACTCCAAAACTACTGAAAGGCCTCCAGGCATCATTACTCTGCATCTGGAAAGAGCCTGCAGTGTCCAAGTATTAAGAATATCTGTCATGTCAAAGTCCTTGTTCTGTGATGTTTGCACGTTTTTAATACAGCCATCAGCATGGTAGAAACCAGGAGAAAGTTTTCTGTGCAGCACATAGGAAGCATGAAGCCAGGCCCCAGGAACTCATCCCTAAAGAGAGCATTTTGATCACAAAAGCAATTGGAGGCTGGCGCTGCTACAGGATGCTTTCTGCTGCAAATTCCTCTCTGAGCTCCCTTTTATTGCCTCCTAAAATATAAATATTATATTTTATTTTATAACTTTTGAGTTTTTTTGTAAGATATTCTTATATATCACTTCTGGAAAATATTGAAAAGCATGGGTCCATAATCCTGACACACTGTATATTTGGGTGTATTGATATGCCGGGCACTGGGCATGAAGCCACCGGCCGTGGTTCCCCTAAAGCTTATGTTCAAGTCCTGCAGGGTGATAGATATGTAACTAACTTGGGGAATGGGTATGTAAACTAGGTCATAATCAAACCATGGAATCTTATACAGCCATTAAAAACCATACCTGTAAAGAATATTTGATCATATATGGAGAAATATTATCAACAAAATGTTCTATTAAAAGAACAGAATCATTATAACGAACTAATTTTATTATGTACTTGTGAAGTGCTTTTATTTTTTTTATGTATCTATTATTTTTTTTGCCAAGTGCTTTTAAAGGCGTTCCTGTTTCTTACTATGCTCACAGCAACATTATTTTGTAGGTATATTTGTTTTATTTCAACCTGAATGATGAAGAAACCAAGCCGCAAAAAAGTCAGCTAACTTGCTCAGAGTTACACAGCTAGAATTACGAAGGTTGATTCTAGAGGACAGCCTCTTAATCAACGTGTTATGTCAGACTGTAAAACAAGGTAAAGCTCCACTTTTTTTCAAGCGATCCTCCCTGACTACTAACGCCCAGTAGCCTGGTCCGTTTCAGTCGCATCACCTGAGTGTCAGCTTAACCGCAACCTATCACCCTGCAGGACTTGAACATAAGCTTAACGGGATCCACACTGCTGGTGGCTTCATGCCCAGTGCCCAGGATATCATTACCCCTGAATATACAGTGTCAGGATTATGGACCCCTGCTTTTCAATATTTTCCAAAAGTGATACATAAGAATATCTTGCAAAAAATCTCAACATTGTAAAGTAAAATATAGTATTTTAGAAGTAGACTAGGAGGCAATAAAAGGGAGCTCAAAGAGAGAGGAATTTGCAGCAGAAAGCATCCTGTAGCAGCGCCAGCCTCCAATTGCTTTTGTGATCAAAATGCTCTCTTTAGGAATGAGTTCCTGGGGCCTGACTTAATGCTTCCTATGTGCTGCACAGAAACCTTTCTCCTGGTTTCTACCATGCTGATGGCTGTATTAAAAACATGCAAACACCACAGAACAATGATCTTGATGTGATAGATATTCTTAATACTTGGACACTGCAGGCTCTTTCCAGATGCAGAGTAATGATGCCTGGAGGCTCTTCAGTAGTTCTGGAGTTTTAATAACAAAGAGTCTGGCAACCAGTAATCTGGAAAAAAGGAGGCATCTCCATCCACAATTTAGTGTATTTTCTCTTCTCAGGATTTGTGGATCTTGCATTTTGCGCACGTGGGAAGAGTGTTAGAAGTGGTTTGCAAGTTAATCTGCTGATCACAATGAATTGCATGTCTTAATTCTGTAAAAATGATTAAATTAAGTTTCTAATGTGCAGATAAACCCTTGGAAAACTTGTTAAAATGCAAATTCTGATTCAGTGGGTGTCAGATAGACTCTGAATTCTTCTAAGCTCTCAAGGGATACCAGTGCTGCTGATTCATGGATCAAACTTAGAGAACTTTGCAAAGGCAAAGCGGAAATCACATGGCATATGACAAGCTGAGCTCAAATCTCTGTTCAACACTTCTTGGATATGTGACTTTTGTATGTTGTATATTTTAAACATCTCTTTTGGTCTCGTCATCTATAAAGTGGAAAGTAAGACCAATACATAGGGACGTTGCCATGACTTATGACCTGTGTCTGTACAAGAACTTACTAAACAGCCCACGTAGAATAAATGTCAGATGCTTTCCATCTCTCTCAATGATGAGGACCATGACCATGAAAGGTTTATGAAGAATGGGACCATCTTAAATGTCCAAGGAAGTATTTATCAGAATGCTGTAAAATATTTTTTAAAGTGTCAATACTTCCTCCAAGAAAATAAAAAGCTCACTGTTGCAATGATCACTTTATTTCATAGGTCTCAACCTATAAGAAATTTTATTTTAAATTTAGTTCAAAATTCATCACAGTCATGCTAATTTCTATGTTCTTCTATTGTCAATATTGAAAGAAAGTCATTGGGAAATCATGGCTACATTGATACAATGAAAAACATCTAGGTGAAAAGTTTAAAAAAAGATGTATCCACACGTGTTCTATTCATAATATTTAATATAAAACAATAGTAATTGAATGATATATTCTATTTTAATCAGTGTTTTTATTTCTTAATTTTGGAAAATATCATATGTAGAAGCAATCACTAAACAAAAGAAATAATTTTTGAAGTATCTGATTGACTTTTCCTTTTAATCTGTTTAAATATGTGCCCAAGGCTCAATCCTTGAGTCCTTTCTAGTCTTTGTGTAACTTCACTTTTTATAGTAAGGTGATCTCATCCAGTCTCCTTTTTAAATACTGTACCTGTATTGTGATGATTTGCAATTTATATCTTCAATCAAGTCCTTTCCTCTAAACTGTACATTTTAATGGACCAGAGCCCAAATAAGATTTGGGGGTACTAGAAAGATGTTTAGAGTTTGAGAGTTTACTGGTTTTATCTTGTAACATTACATGCTTTACAGATTTGTGCTTACCAAAATTTCCATGTAAGTACCTAATGGACATCTCAAAATGAAAACATCTAAAACTTAGTGCCTGGTCTCTAACCCTACCAGCAAAATTCTTTAGTAGTTTTTTTTTTCTAAGAAGTCTCAATTAATGGTGACTCTATTGTCGACTGAAATAAAATCACACAACATGAGAATTGTGGGTTAAGTTTTATTTGGGGCAAAATGAGGGGTATAGCTGGGGAGACAGCATCCCAGAAAGCTCTGAGAAACTGTTCCCCAGACGCAGGGGGAGAACTCAGTGTTATATATGAGTTCAGTGGAGGGGGGACGTGCAGTCAGGCACATGTTTAGGCAGAGGCTGCTGCTGGTCACGAGGGGTAGAGGTCACCATTAATGATTTTAGTGCTTTTCTAGATATGAGGAGACACAAGAAATGGGGCTCATAAATCTTCTCCTGAAAATATCTAACTGTCTGAAAGCTGGTTCTGCCAGCTTTCCCAGAGCACAGAGTGCCTCATTCCTGATCTCCACCCTGAACTCCTTTCAGGAGTGTTGGAGGTCAGCAGCTGCAGTGGCTCGTGATATAATCCAAGAAGGGGTAGATGGCAAGTGCCAGCGTGATCCAGTCCTTGTAGAGGCAGATGGCAAGTGCCAATTTTTACACAGCACTATTCTTCCTCCTGCTCAGGCCACAGGAATGGTGTCATTCCTAGGGGCTGTTTATCTTGTACCCCACTCCCCAATTAATCAGCGATTGATATTAAGTCTGCCTTTGAAATATATTAAGAATTCAAAAACGTCTCACTTCCCCGACTGCTGCTTCTCTGGTCCAAATCTTCATACCTCATATAAATGATTGCATTAGTCTTCTAACTTCCTTTTGCCTCTGGACATCTTCAGCCTTAGTATTTAGCAGAAAAAATAATTTAAAAAATGTTCAGATTCATAGAGTCATAAATCATCAGAGTTGGAAGAAGTTTCAGTCTCTGTCTCAATTTACTTATTGAACAAATAAATAAATTTGGTCCATAGAATTTCATGATTTTTCTGAAGATTACCCTGAAAGTCACAAAGAGGCCCAGGAAAGGCTGAAACGAAGTGAAAACCCATCTAAAGATTTCAGACGTAACAGCTTCCTAATGGGAACTGCTTTTCTTGCTTCCCTGCAGTCCATTGCTAACAACACGGCCAACGTGATGGTTAAACTCTTAGGTTAGATCATGCCACAGCTCTGTTCAAAGCACACTAATGGCATTCCATATCATTCAGAAAAGGAAAGGAAAGAAAAAGAACGTGTGAGGAGGGAGGGAGGGAGATAGTAACAGCAAGAGAGAGAGAGAGGCAGAAAGGCAAAAGGAAAGAGGTCCTCATTTGCACCTAAATGTCCCAACATGATGTGGCTGTGAATAACCTCAGCGTTCATTTCCTTTCCCTCTTCCTCTGCTCTCTCCACGGTGTCTCCCTGAAGCTACAGGGTTCCCTGAACACACTATTGCTGGAAAACTGGCCTCTGTGCCCTGAGAGAGGAATCAGACTTGGAGACAGAGTTTGGGGGGTAGAAGAGCAGCCTCATTGCTTTGCCAGGCAAGGGGGAGTCACAGCAGGCGAATGCCTTAGACAGTGCGCATCCATCTTGGGGTTGGTGTCCTGAGGGTTTCCAGAAAAGCTGGGTGGAACAACAAAGAAGGCATTTTCCTGGGATGCTGCATTCTTCTCAGTCTGAATGAATCCACCAGATGTCACGGAGAAATTCCGTAGGGTCTGTTCTTTCTTCTGAGGCTGTCAGCCCAAGACCAACTTTCTGGTGAACAGCTTCTATTCTGGGTAGAGAATGCAGGGGAGTGGAGAGTGTAATGGAAAAGCTGCGGGCTATTTAGCATCAAAGTAGTTGAAGCAAGTGAAGCAAAGGTGGAGAGTTGTCAGAAAAGAGAAAAATAAGTTGCAAGAGTTTTAGGTCAGAATGAATCAGCAAACAGCTGTAGCGTCAGGGAAGCCACTTCGTTAATTAGTTTCCTGCTCGTTCACTGCCAGGCTCATCGGGGGCACTGAGCCCACTGTGCCCTCTGCTTGGACTCTCTTCCCTCAGGTGGGGCTAAGCGGTCTCCGCTTCGCTTCTTAGTCCTTTCTCAGCATCCTGCTGTCTGTGAGACCCTTCCTGGCTCCCCTCCCTTAAGTTCATCACCCATCTCCTCTGATGGCTTTTTTTACCCTCTCAATTACTTTAGCTTTTTAATTCTCCCATTCTTGGCACTTTTTATTATTTAACATATATTTATGGTATTTATTGCTTGAACAAATAGCATAAGAATAGGAATAAGTAGCACAAATAAGAATAGATAAATTCTTACTGACTGTCTTTCTTTCCCTTTAGAATATCAGCTCCATAAGAAAGGAATTTTCATTTTCATCTGTGAATAAAATGTTACTATAGTCCTAACATTTGGCAATTGGCTCAGCATGTATTAGATGCTTAATAAACACTTGTGGGATTATTAAATAAATACTATCTCTGTTTTGAATTCCTTTATTTTACTTTATATGACTCCTTCTGTAATTCTCACTTTTTTCTTTTGCACATTCCCATGACCTTTTATTGAGTATCATGATGTATTATATTCCTTATCAACAAATTGCTATACGGTTATTGAGATATTTGTATTTGTTTAAAAATATGTTTTCAAAGATTATTTTGAGAACATGGTCTTTTTAGGTGCTGGAGGTGATACTGCTGGGGAGAAACAGCCATGCAGAAAATCAAGAATAGTAGATGAAAAGAAAATAAACATGGTCGTATTTAATGTCCTGTGAAGTGAAGAGACATCAAAGGACTAATCTCACATGGATAAGAGGTTAAATTGCTATGTTTCCTGTTTCTTTCAACTCTTTTCTTCCCTTTATGTTACTAGTAGCTGTGAAAATAAGCATGTGGAATGAAACATTAGTCTTCAAAGTAGCTATCTCTTATTTTTCTTTGCATTTTATAACCATCCTTTAAAAAAAAGAATAATTGAGACTATGTAAGGAAGAAAAATTTTATAATTTCTTTTCTTTTATTTCTTCCAGGATCCAGCGTCCATGGAAGTAAAGGTAATAATGAAAGTCAGGAAGGAATCTCAATGAGTTAATATTAAGTGTAATAGAAAGTATTTTCCAGCATCTTTTGTCTACTTTGTTAAGCACTTTAACACATTATGTAATTCAATTCTATTATATTATCTTAGAGGGAAATTGAGTCTTGAGGAAAAGTAAGAAGTTTTTTCAAGGCCACAAAATAGGTAAATCTCAGAATCATAATTTAAGCTAAAATCCATCTGTCCCAGATCCTGAGCTAACACCTAGACTGTTTCTTCCAACCTTTTTTTTTAAATTCAAATAACTATCTGATTTCAGTAGATTTCTGAGAAAATGTCCAAAACATTCAACATTTTGTACATTTAAAAGTTTACTTAATTTATAAAATAGAATTTTTAAAATTCAAAGCCAGAATTTTTCATATTAGGCCCTTATTTTTGTATAGGCTCTATTAAACAATCACAAAGACTTACTGAATATTCTACCATTAATTAGGAAACTATAAAACAAATGTGTGATACCTTCCATAAATTTGCAAAGTACGTAGTAATGTTATAATAAAAAGCCAATAATGCCTCATGTCTTGGAATCATTTCTAAGACTCAAATATTATTGGTCTTGAATCCTTTAAAATGTAGATCTTCAACATTCTCTTTTCCCTGAATCTGTTCTGCATCTTTTGTTGTTGTTGTTGTTAAGCTATGAATTTACCACTTTGACTTTAGGTGCGTTTTATTACTTTTCCTGAGCTCTTTCAAGGCTCTTCATAATCATCAAATTGGATTTTCTCTTTCTTCTCTTCCTTTAGCAAAATAGCCACAAACATGAGACTAGTTTTTGCAGATAAATTATTTCACCTCAGCAAGTATTTGTCAAATTAAAACTAGGTTCTTAGCAATTTCTCAAGTCCTTGTTGATCAAAAATCAATGATTACCTGCCAAAAATTAAACAACAGTCTTTAAAATAGTCGCTACTTTACTGAGCACTGAAGGAAACTGCTTTTTCTGAAAATATGCAGTCATGTTCACAAATTGCCAGATCCAGAAGGAGAGTGAAAATCTCTGTGAACCAGTTTTCTCTTTTTATAAGTAAGGAAATGTATGCCCAGAGAGATGTGGTGATTTGCTCAAGGTTACACTGATGACCAGAAAAAGAGTCAAGAAAAAGATAAGGAAGAGCTAAAAGCCAGTTGTTTCTCTTTAGAATATAACTTCCCAACAGCTCTCTGTTCCTCCTCTTGACCTCTGTAGGCTCTTCTCAACACAGCTGCCAGGATCTCATCTCTTTAAAATGTGAATCAGATTGTACAGTATGGAGGCTCCTTATAAAACTAAAAATGGACTCACCCTATGATCTAGCAATCCCACTCCTGGGCATATATCTGGAGACAAGTATAATTCAAAAAGACACATGTACCCCAGTGTTCATAGCAGCACTATTTACAATAGCCAAGACATGAAACAACCCAAATTCGCATTGACAGATGATTGGATAAAGATGTGGTATACATATATACAATGGAATACTACTCAGCCATAAAAAAGAATAAAATAATGCCATTTGCAGCAACACAGATGGACCTGGATATTGTCATTCTAAATGAAATAAGCCAGAAAGAGAAAGAAAAATACCATATGATATCGCTTATTTGAGGAACCTAAAGAAAAAGGACACAAATGAACTTATCTATAAAACAGAAACAGACTCACACACATAGAGAACAAACTTACTGTTACCAGTGGGCAAAACAAGTGGGAAGGGATAAATTGGGAATTCGAAAATTGCACCTCTTGGGGAGGGATGGAAATGTTAAGTATCTTGGCTGTGGTGGTGGTTTCTTGGGTGTATACATGTATCACAATTCATTAAACTGTACTTCTGAAATAAGCATAGTTTACTGTACAAGAGCCATACCACAATAAAAGTGTTTTAAAATATGCAAAAAGGCAGGGGTGCACACAAGAAATAAAAATAAATTAAAAAATAAAAATGTCAATTAGATCATATTACTTTTCTGGCAAACACCTGAAAATGGCTTCCCAGCTCAGCATAAAAGCCCAGGTCTGCAGGTGCCTGCCAGTCCGCACATGATCCAGTCCCTTTTTCCTCCTCCGTCATCCCCTACTTTTATACCCATCACCCAAGTTCCTTCAGCTGAATTTAGCTTCTAGCTGTTCTTCCGACATGGCTGTTGATCTTTCATTATTAGTTACCTCTTCCTAGAGGGCTTCTATGAAATACTCACGTGACTAACATCCCCTCAAGTTTTAGTTCAAATATCACCTTGTCAATGAATCTTGACCACTATATTTCACACTATAGCCCGAATCTCTCCCTCAACCAGCCCCTCTAATTCCTCTTATGTGCCTTTATTTTTTCACAGCTTGTATCATCTTCTAACATAAATATACTCTAATTATATCTGTTGTTTATTTGTTTTCTCTTCCCTCTTTGTATTGAAAACTCTGAAAGAGCAAGTTTATCAGTTTCATTCTCTGGTATATCCTAAGCCCCAGAACAGTCCCAAGCACCTAATAAATATTTAATGAATGAGAAAGTATATAGATTGGCTGACAGTAATTGTCTTAGTATCAACTGGACCTTAATAAAACTGAAGACTGAAGTTAAATCAGAAGTTAAACAAACACATAACTATAGAATTTTTTAAATGCCCAAGAGAAAGCACATTATTCATATCACAATATAACTGGTATCCTACAGTACACAGCTATCCAAGTGCAACTTTTTAAGATTTGGAAAGGTATAATAAGGGCTTGGCTTTCTGTGGGATGGTACTAAAACTTCGACATATGATTTTGGGAATAAGATACTGACAATGCTAATCAAATGTGTCTTTAACGGTTAATGTTTTGCCACAAAAGCAGCTCCAAATGTTAGCTTTTCAAACACAGTCTGGTGAAAACGGAAACATTGATTTCGCATCTAGGACTACTGATTTGAAATGGCGTTTTATGCAGTTTAAAATTTGGAAAGCACTTTCGCGTGCAGTATACCGTGTGATCCTCACACATTTGTAAGCCAAACAGAGAAAAATCTTTTCTTTCTCCATACCCTGGACTTCTTCCATGTGAAACCCCAGCACTCCATAATCACCTGTGAGATTATGCGTCAACAGAAAAATAATTTACAAGCAATTCTGAACTGGCAAGGTCTAGCTGCCCTTTTTCCACTGATTAAATACTATTTATTTTTCTAGAAATAATTCAAATATCACCTCATTTGTTTATTATTTTCCCTCAGTATTCCCATGGCACTTTGCAGTGCTACTATGTGAGATGATAGATTCAGATGAATATATCACCATGTTTTAGTCTCACTCTATCTCTGTTCTTCACATCAGAAAGTGATCATGTGGAGACTGTGGGTCATACAATGGAAAGAGCACAGGCTTTTGAACACAACACACGTAAGCTGAAAGCCCAGATCTACCACTCACTAAATGAATACCCTTCAGTAAATTCTTGAAGCTCTAAGCTCTGGTTTCTTACTGGGAAAGAAGGAAATTCTACTGGCTGTCATAAGAATTAAAAGTGCATTTGTGCAAGGCACCTGGCTTATTTACTTAGCAAGTGCTAATATAGTTCTTACTGAGTACCAGGTAACAGTACTTTATCTTTATTCACTTTAATCCTCATAATTTCCTGACAAGTTAATACTTTTTTTTGCTTTATTTTACAGATGAGTAAATTGATGCATAGAGAGGCTAAGCAAATTTCACAGAGTCATCCAGGCAAAAGGCAATAGAAACAGGACTCAAATCCAGACAGATTGGCTTCAAGGTTTGCACTGTTACATCTGTGCTGTCTGCTTCTCCAGGAGAAGAGACAGGTGTTGGTAAATGTCATGCCCAAGGTCACACAGCCGAAGGCAGTGCAAGTAGAATTAGAATGTAGATGTTCCTACTCCTGAATGAGACCGCAGTCTAATACATCATGCTCCTACCAATTAGGTGCAATTGAGAATTCATATATCAGAGTAAACTCAGTTCATCAAGTCCACATTAGGGGTTCACTCAACCAAACTGTAACTGTTCTTTCTCTGCAGGAATCATGGGAAAAACATCGAACACAAAAAATCAGGTTCTATCATTAACTAAGTCAATTTGTATTAAGGCTCCTTGTTAAGTATGAAGTGTTGCCAAAGTGTTCAATACCAACATTATTAACATTCAGATCAGACCACTTCCTAACATGTGGGTTAAATATAGGAAAAGATAACTAAATGTAGGAGAATAAAAGATGAGAAAAATATGCTATTTCTCTCAAGGTCATCATGGTCCTAAGCCATTCCTAGAAGTTTTTTTTTAAGTTATTTTTTTTTTATTTATAAGAGATCTCAGTTCTCCCACTAAAATAATTACTGACTGAAATGAACAGGCAGAGACAGCTGAGTTTGGTTTTAATTTTGAAATTGCTATCCAGTAAAAGTTATTTTATTTTTACTTACTATTTTTCTTCAATTTTCTCTTTTAAGTCTTTTCAAAACAAACTTTCTCATAACATTGATTATTGGGTTTTTCACAGCCAGTGCGTGAGAATTGCCACCGAGAAGATTATGAACTTTCTTCATAAGGAGATTTCAAATACTGTGTTTTCCCCCTAGGAAATTTGAGAAGATTTTAAGCTCCTGATTTAAAACAACAACAAAATCAATTTCCCTTGTATTGCCACTATGCGTACTAATTTAGCAGGTGACTAATAATAATCTTCAAAGGTCGTAAGTGGTTTTTAAACTCATTTTAAGGGCAAAGTTTTGAAAATGAAATAAATACAGACTTTAATTTTTAAATTATTATGTGTATTTGTTTTTGCCTTCCTGGGATTCAGAATCATGTGACTTTCAAGTAGAATTAATAAAATACACTAAAACATAACAAATATTTTGGAATTTCATGTTACTCTGTAGAGACATAAAATCCCAAATATAGATTATATTTAGTTTTTAATATTCCAAAAGATGTTAACTTATGTTGATTTCCTTGTTGATTATAGTGGTTAATCTGCATAGACTGTCACAGGAAATTCAAAATCTTTACTATATAGACTATTTTAGAGAGACCAAGGTAATGGTCACTTAAATAACAGAGAAGACTTTTAAAGAAGTGCATACAAACTATTTTAAGTATGTACTTAAACATATTTAAAGGAATAGCAGATGTCGACAGCCTGATTAGTTTATAATGGATGATTTCAACAGTAGCTAAGCTTTCACAGACAATTACAGGGAAATGCCTAGCTTGCTATAAGAAGCCCGTATTCTGTTCATCTGATAGGTTTTCTATGATAGAAAAAGTAGCATAGCAAATGACTCCAGCTTCATTAACATATTGCCAAGTAATTAAGTTATAATAATTTACTTACAGAAAGAATATTGGAAACATGTGCATTGTAATAAATCAGGAAGAGCTTCGCTGAGTTCTAAACTTTATTTTTGTTAGAATGACTGAACGATTTCTGTTTCTGCAATTTTTTCTTAATGAATGCACTCTTGTGTCAGATTAAAGAGGGGGAAATTGGATGTCTCTTATAGTATCCATAGTTCCTTGATTCCTTTTTTTTTTTTTGAGTTATAGTCAGTTTACAATACTGTGTCAATTTCTGGTGTACAGGACAATTTTTCAGTCATACATGAATATACATATATTCATTTTCATATTCTTTTTCACCATGAGCTACTAGAAGATATTAAATATATTTCCCTGTGCTATATAGTATAAGCTTGTTTATCTGTTCTGTATCTATCTGTCAGTATCGACAGATCTCCAATTCCCAGTCTATCTCTTCCCAACCCCTTCCCCACTGGCAACCACAAGTTTGTATTCTATGTCTGTGAGTCTATTTCTGTTTTATATTTAAGTTCATTTGTCTTCTTTTTATTTTTTTAGATTCCACATGTGAGTGATATCATATGGTATTTTTCTTTCTCTTTCTGCCTTACTTCACTTAGAATGACATTCTCCAGGGAAATCCATGTTGCTGCAAATGGCATAATGTTGTCATTTCATGCTTCCTTTATTCTTATTGAAAAATATAAAATAAGACAATCAGGACACTCCATATTTCTCCCCACATTTATTAATGTAGTGGTTGGCAGATTACCTTTATAAAAATGCCTTTTTCATGCTGTATCTTAGAACATATCTCTGGAAGCTCTGGTCTTCTTCTGAACAGTGTGGTAGCCATGAACTGAAACTGGAGCAGCCATTTGTGAAGCCAGTCTGGAAACAAAGGCTGGGTAGGACATGACTTAGAGTTCTTCTACTGATGGAGTTTTTTTCAGTTATATGAGCCAACAAATTAGTTTAATTACTTAAGCTAAATATAAAACAGAAACAGACTCAGAGACATAGAATACAAACTTGTGGTTCCTGGGGGAAGGGGGTGGGTAGGGACAGACTGGGAGTTCGAGATTTATAGATACTGACAGGTATATATAGAATAGATGAACAAGTTTATACTGTATAGTACAGCGAAAATAGTCAAGATCTTGTAGTGGCTCATGGTGAAGAAGATTATGGGGGCAAATATATGTATATTCATGTATGACTAAAAAACTGCTGTACACCAGAAACTGACACAACGTTGTCAACTGACTACAACTCAATTAAACAAAATATAAGGTTGAACTATGTGAAAATGCTATTTTTGTAGTTCAAAAATAGTGGAATACTAACAGTCTTATATGGTTCAATATAATAAAACTAGGTTTTCAATAAAAATATTTAAGGTACATCTCTGGATTCAGAAGAAATAAGGAAAACAGCTAAAGGCCAAAAAAAAAAAAAAAAAAAAAAAGACTCTTAGTAAGAAAAGTTGTAATTTCCCTGAGGACGACATGCTCCAATTCCGGGATTACAGCCTAATACTGGGCCCACACAAGATGAGAAGGCTGAAACTCAGAATGTTGCCATAAATCTAGAAATGGCCTAAAGTGGTCTCCTGGCTCATCTTTAAGTAAAACATCTCTTCGTGAGAGTTCAGTCCCAAATGAGGCCCGTGGTGTAGTATCAATAAAATATGAACCCATAAAGGGTAACACGATACAACAAGCAGGAATCAACAATATATCCTAGGCCCTTTAGAAATAGGTATTATGATGACTCAATATAAAATATCTGAATACAATGTTTAATGAATAGACATAGCAAAGATGAGCAAGGCGCAGGTTCAACACGCAGATTCAGATTTATGGGACAGAAATCTTAACAAGCCTTAAAAAAGCTTAAAAACTGTTTTAGAATTAAACACAAAAGAGTGTCTTTGCAAGCTTACTGAATCAAAGATTTCTTAAGATCCAAAAATAAGCACAGATGACGAAAAAATTTCATAAATTAGACATCACCATAAAAATTTCCATTCTGTTAAAGTCGCCGTTAAGAACATACTGGGAGAATATATTTGCTACATATATGAATATATTTTCTTCATATATGTATACATATGATATATATGTATATGTGCACATGTACAAGGGAAATTATACATCTGATATAGTCATTGTGTCCACACTATATAAACGCTCCTAAGACTAAATTATCCTTCTATCTTTTCTTGATTTATTTTGAAGTGTTTACATATATCTGAATAAAGTCTTTCAATTCCACTGCTTTATAAACTATGCACTACTTGTAATTTTTTGCACTAATATAAATCCTTAAGTTAAAGACAGAAATAATATATCTGTTCTCCTTCCAAGTAATAAAAGACATTTTCCATACTTTAACTTTAGTATCCTTTTCAAGTATATATATATAAAATGATCTTTCAATACTTCCTTTCCAATTGCATATTGCTCTCAAATCAATCTTTATTTCTAACATTGTTTTGTGCAGTCATTATTTATTTGGATTTTTTCTGATATTGATCACTGTGACTGCTCATTGTTCCATTCTTGATTTCAATTTTTTTCTTCCCTAGGTGCATTTTTTAGAAGGTATGTTTTTTTTCCTTGGTGAGTGTATTAGTCTACTGGGGCTACCGTAACTAAATGCCATAAAGTGGGTGGCTTAATCAACAGAAAATTGTGTTCTCATAGTTCTGGAGGCTGGAAAGTCCAAGATCAAGGTGACATCAGGGTTCGTGTCTGCTGAGAGCTCTCTTTCTAGCTTGTAAAAGATCACCTTCTTGCTGTGTCTCCACAAGCCTTCTTCTCTGTGTGCACGTGCAGAGAGTGAGAAAGCCCTCTGGTAGCTCTTCCTTTTCTTGTAAAGACACCAGTCCTATTGGATTAGGACCCTGACCTTAAATCTCATTGAACTGCAAGTACCTCCCTCAAGATCCAGTCTCCAAATCCAGTCACACTGGGAACTAGGGCTTTGATAGATGAATTTTGGCAACAAACAATTCAGTCCAAACAATGAGATATGTTAGAAACACATCCAGTTTTAGTTGTCTGGAAGCAAGTACCTTTTGCCCTTCCTTTGCAAATGAAAATAGAATTGGATGGAAGACACTAAATTGATATTTATTTTCTCTCAGCACTAAAAAAGTGTAATTATAGTCTTACAAATTAACTGCATTTTGAAATTAAATATATCAGCTGACAATTCCATTCAAATTTGTAGCAACTCCCTCCTCCTTTTTATCTCTCTTCCTCTTTTTAATTTTTAAAGTAAACTTTAAAAAAATTGGGAGGGATTTATGTGTTGTACAAAAGATGAAACAGATGGTATCCCCTCCACTTACTGTCCCCCAGTGGTGACATTGTGCTTAATTATCATACAATCTCACAACGGGAAATTGGCCTTGAAACAATCCATTGACTTTATTCAGAAATCAGCCGTCTTTCATACACTTATTTGCTTGTGTGTGCATATGTGTGCATGCATATTTGTTTCGTACAGTTTTAGCATATGTATAGCTCGTGTCCACCAACACAGTCAAAACACCTGACAGTTTCATCACAAGTATCTCTTTTATGACCACAGTCTTCCTTCCCACTGCCCCCAGCAGCTACTAGTCCATCAGAGGCTCTCCATCTTGATAATTTTGCCATTTCTAGAATGTTATATAGAAAGAAATCACACAGCATATCAACTTTTAAGATTGACTTTTTTCACTCAGTATATTTTTCTAAAGTTTTATCCAAGTTATTGTGTGTATCAGTGGTTTGTTCTCTATAGAGCTGAGTACGATTCCATGATCTGAACGTTCTACAGTTTGTGTAACGATCACCCTATAAAAGACATTGTGATTCTTTCCAGTGTTTGGCTATTACAAATGAAGTTTCTATGAACATTTGTGTATAGGATTCTGTGTCAACGTAAGTATTCATTTCTCTGGGATAAATGCCCAAGGGTGCAATTACTGGATCATATAGTCAGTGCATGTTTAATTTTTCAAGAAACTGACATCTCTTGTTAAGAGTGTCCATACTATTTACACTCCCATATTCCCTCACATCTTGGCTTCTACTGTTGCTTTTAAGAAACTCACTGCAGCCTTGTTATCTTTACTTTATAGTTAATCTGCCTTTTATTTCTGGCTTTTAACTTTTTTATCCTTGCCATTACAATGTAAACCACAGGTAGGTGTATATTTATTATACTTAAAATTTATTGTGTTTCCTGCATATGAAAATTTATCTCTATTATCAATTCTGGAAATTTTTTAACCTATTTGCATTTAACATTCTCCTCTTAAATCTGTTTGATGTATATTTGAGCATCTTTTTTTTCCCTCTTATATATCTTACTTTTTGTAACAGAGTTCTCTGTACCTGCTTGGTTTCCTCCAAGGACATAACATTGTTTATCTCTTGCCTGCTAATAGCTAGATGCATAATTTAAAGCCATAAATTCTCCAGGGACAGTTTTTCACCATGTTTAATGTGAGGAAGCTCAAGAAGTTTAAAGCCAGTTTCTGAAACAAACAACAAATGTGGCACATTAAATTGTAAATCACTCAGCTTTAAAAACAGCTTAGTCATTCGGAACAACAGAGAAATTAGCAGAAACACAAGGCCTCAGAAGTCGGTGTCAGGATGTAAGTAAAATATCTCTGAAGGGAAAATGATTAGATACCCTGATGCGTGCCCATGGGTCCCTGCATCCTTCCACTTGAAGATGCTGGGTTAGTCTTGATTCCCTCTTCATCAGTGCTAACGTTTTCATGTTAGATATTCTCAATTTTATTTTTATCACAAATCTTTGGCCATAAAGTTTAATACATTTAAATTTTTGTTCAGATAAAATGTTTTACACATTACCTACTTCCTTAGCTTACCTCCTTTTTCAACTTGAACTTACTGTTTTATTGAGTTTTCTTTTACGCCTAAGTTGACAGATTGTGGGTCCTTTAAGATACATCTACATTCTAGCAACATGTATCTGTGGGTAATTTCCAAACATATAGTCATATCAAGTCTGATCCAAAGTAGCTAAAACAATATTTGAATACCAACAAATTTCTATATTTGTGAAACACATCATTTGACATTCAGTTTCTTAGAGGACACTGCACTCCTGTAATATGAAAATATTCATTAGCAGGTAATTGGAATACAGATGGAAGGTTGGCATGGCTTTGCTTTCAAATTATTTCCGATACAAATTGAGGGATGAATGTGAAAGCAGGCAGGCTACTCTAAGAAACAAACATCATCCCACTGCGTGCTGAACTTCCTCTGGGGTCTGCTCCGACTCTACCCCGGAACAACTACTCAGGGTTCTCTATGCTACCCAAAGAAAGAGGTTAGTATCATGTTTGCTCTCTGGCAATGTCCATAGTGCTATGATGCCCCAAATACGCCCTTCTTTAGACACGTTCTTTAAGCATTTCTAGTATAGCAGAGGACAGTAGAAGAAACTACATTAATACATGCTTCTACTTGTGGTTTTGTCTTATTTGAGAGTCAAAATAGTAGAACACAAAAGTTGTTTATTTATTAGTTCAGCTCTGAGGAGTAAGAATTAGGGAGATATCACTTAGTGTACGTTCACAGAAGTAGAAAGAAAATCACCACAAAACTCTTGAAAGTAGTCTCTCACCCCAAGCGCCATAGAGAACTTTTACAAGAACCTGACCCGTTTCAAGGCTAGATGAAATAGTCTTAAGCCTTGTCATTGTAATTCGTGATTATTTATCTTCTGAGTATTTTTTTTATTAAAAAGGCCATTTCACATTTAAATTGTGTCACTGAATTAACAATTCCTCGGGAGAGTGAATATGACACTTTAAATAATGTTTCAAATGTCATCATAATTCTATGCACATAACATGATGTGTATGTATTCAACTTGAATAAAACTGAGAAAAATCGATTATGGGATCTGATATTGAAGGACTCCGTAAGCAAGCTTCAGGTATTCTAAAATGAAAGTGATGGGGGCAAATTTTCATGTAAATGAGGAGATTAAGATTTCTTGAAAATGGAAAAATAACATCATCCATATATCTTAACTGATAACGAATGAGAATAAATGGCTAATGAGCAAACAGGAAATACAATGTTATTCTACTGAAAATTACCCTGACAAAGGAAAAGAGGGTGTGATGTTTAGGGCAGACTAGAGAAAGAAAGTGTTTCTATTATAATTATCTTCAGAAAGAATGATTTTATCATCCAAGTGCACTGAAGTAAACACACATAAATAGCATCGCCTACTTCCAAGGCTTAAATTAGCCGGCCAGATATGTGGGAAATAGAAACACACTAGATTAGATTTAGGAATATAACGTAGATGTCTAAATGAGCACATGTGTTTATCTATATCCGGGGAGTACAGTGTGGGATAGTGTACCTTCTGGTCTACTCTGCGTATACAGATGGAACGGCAGCAATAGAAAACTTCAAATCTGAAACTAATAATTTATAGAAAATTGTAAAATACGTAGGAGTAATTAGCTAAACTATTTTGACAGTCATAAATAATTTTTAAAAGATTATCTTATCAAAGAAAAGAAATACACTTTTAGGGTTTTATCCTTTTAAAATAATTATTTAAAAGGGGGGCTTAAATATTATCCGAAGTTACATGCATTTGACAGTGAACCTGAAATAATGTTTAAGGGCAGAATTTATGCACTTAAGCCTTTAGTAAACTTTTTAAAATTAATAGCAAATTAATTAAAATCAAATTCTTAGGGGACAGCAGCCATAACTATTCACAAATACGACTCTGCTGAGACACTGGAGACCCGTGCCATGTCATCTCCGAGATGTGTCACAATTCACTTTACTTGGGACTGATTTGCAGCTAATATATTTCTTTCCTCTGCCACAATGTAAACAGATATTAATAATAGTGACTGATCTGCGTTGGGTTTAATAGTTACAAACCACTCTTTAATTCATTATCTTTCAGTCTTCACAACTGATACAGGTAGATCAATGGGATTTTTTGCTATTTCTTTCATTTTTTCTAATGAAAAAATTTAAAAATTAAAATTCTTTGAAATTATATGACTTGTCCAAGGACATGTAATCAACTAATGAGAGAATCCAATTCTAGTTACAACAGCCTATCTCCTAATTCAGTGTTCTTTCTGCTTCACAATTCTATAAATTAGAGTAACTGAGAAGGATCCCGTCCCCTCACCAAAAAAAGATTCAGGATATTTTTCCCAATTAATAATACTTGTAGGTATGTTATTTTGGCTTTGAAAGAAAAAACCCTCGTATTTCTTATATAAATTTATCTGTAAAATAAGTTACTTGGCTGGAGGGGGCTAGTGTTTGGGCAGGAGAATGTTAAGAACCAGAGAAAGAAGGGATTGATTTTCCTTCAAAGGAAACGTGATCCTAGCAGGCATCCAATACTATTTTTAAAATACTTCTTTATGAAATTTTAAGCTCACATAAATCTGTATCTTGCTTCTGCTGGAGTTGATAGGTTAATTGATTATATGTCTTGAGAGGGACAGCCTAGAGAAGATAAAGTATGTGTCAGCGGTGTGAAGCACGTGTGAGAATGGTAATTTTCTGTTGTGCTTAGAGATGAAAATACCTTACATTACAGCGCAGGTTATCCTAGTTAAAATCACTGATCTCTCAATTTGGTCCAAAGCCTTGGAAAGAAGACACTAGTGTCCCGCCTACATAAGGTATCTGGTCCAGTGGTCTGAAGTTTCTGCAGCCTCACCTACTGGACAGGCTAACTCCCCTTGGTCATTAAATGAGTGATCATCTCAGAGCTCATGGAAATGAGAAGGGCAGTCCCCCTTCCTTTGTTTATTTCAAAAATCATTTCCATGGTGATGTTTCCAATTGGGAGAACAGAGGGGCAGTATACAATTTAGCAGTACTAATTTTGAGGAAATCCTGACTGTGACACTCAAGTACCACTGGGCCAGCTCAGTCCTCAAACTTCCACTGTCATCACAGCCAGAGCTGCTGCCCTCCCCAGTTTTCTATAATTCTTGGCAGAAATGCTATTTTCCCCAACTGCATGACACAATGTTTTCATATTAATCAGGTCTTTTATTCTTTTAACTTTCTGATAAATAAAAATGCTATAGCCATTGTTCTGAGCAAATTATTTAAATTCGCAAAGATCAAATCCACTGAGCAAGTAAATAGGGGATGAAAATGTCTTTACCTAGAGCTACTCCAGCTTCCTTCTAATGATTTATACTAACATTGTGTGGGCTCGAAATTCGCTGTGCCGTAAAAACAACATTTATCTACCTTAGCCAAATGAAATTTAGAGAGAACAATGGATTAAAAAAGATACTCTAAAGTTGACAATTTCAGAGTAAAAAAGTACAGAGAATTGTAAATTCAGAGATTGTTTTTCTGTTTTTTTAAAAACCTTCTCATTTTCTTTAGATGGTTGGAAGAATTATTTTGTGTGCCAAATAACATTCTAACAGTGCACTATACTTACCCAGCCCTAAGTCTAGAATTGTTCAGAGCACGTTACCAACAGCAGGATCCAGCTATGGTAACTCATCATCAAGTTACTGGAAAAACGATACTAAACTAAATGCTGAAAGAAAGAAACAACTATGTTATTCAAGACACTTCACAGTGTGTTCTTGCCAAAGGTTACTTCTCTCCCCTTCTCCCCTGTACTCAGATTCTGTTCTTTTAAAATCAGTACACTCTGTAGTGCATTCATGAATTAACGTGCTACAGGAAAACTTAGAGGCTATCGGAATGCTATGATCAGAGGGACCCACAATTTTAATAGAGGGATCAGGGTATACTTCACTGAGAATGTGACATTTGGGCCAATACTTGAAAAAAGTGACTTCTATAAGGCATTCTGACTGAATTAATCCTTTGGCAGGTCATACATGTTACATTATTTCTAGAGTTATCTGAAAACTGAAAACCTCTTATAAGCAAAGTCATTGCAGCCAAACTCAGTACCTTGTTCAACGCGCTGGTGAAAATAGTTGCCAGAGTTTATTTACAATTTCAATAAATCACCTGGGAAAACGCTTTTCTATATTTTGTAAAATGTATTTAGGGTTCAACCTCATAGCACAAATTCGAAGTGAGATAGCAAATTTAAGTTTATCAATGTCCAGTGCCCAAGACATTAATGGTAAAAGCAAAGAACTCTTAACTATTGCTTATCTAACTTTTTATGAATGAGAATTTTATCAACATGAATTTTATTTCTTCTAGAATTCATTAATAAGTCATAATCATGTGGTTTAGGGACATAATTCTGGAGTTCTCAACAGTAGTCAAAAAAAGTTTAAATTATCTTAAATGAAAATTTGATCATTTAATTTATGCTGTTTAATTCTTTGAAAATATCTCAGCCTGACATATATACAGTGATTGCCCTATTTTTAATTAAAACATACCGTTTTAAGTTTATGCTAGATGTATATACACTCCTAAATTCTACCTGACTCAGTGCATGACTTTAGAATTAGTAGTTTATTTTTTGATGGATTTAGGTTTATAGAAAAATTGAGCAGATTAAATTAGAGTTCCCATATGCCACTTCTCCCTGTCTCACAGTTTCCCTATGTTTAACATCTTGTGTTGATGTAGTACGTTTAAAAAACTGATGGACCAATATTGATACATCATTATTAACTTTAGTCCATAAGCTGCATTAAGGTTCATTCTTCATGTTGAATAGTTTTACAGTTTTGTCAAATCCATAATATCACATATCCACCATTATCTTATAATGCAGAATAGTTTCAACGCTCCCCAAATCTCCTGTGTTCCACCCATTCATCTCTCCTTCCCCCTGCTCAAACCGCTGGTAATCACTGGTATTTTTACTATCGGTAAAGTTTTACCTTTTCCAAAATGTCATGTAGTTGGTATCGTAGAGTGTGTAGCATTTTCAGACTGGCTACTTTCACTTAGCAATATGCATTTAAGGTTCCTACAATTCTTTTTATGGCTTGATGTCTCATATCTTTTTATTGTTGAATAGTGTTCTGTTGTGTGAATGTACTGCAGTTTGTTTATCTGTTTCATGTATTGAAGGACATCTTAGATGTTACCAATTTTTGGTAATTAACACTAAAGCTTTTTGTGCAGCTTTTTATGTGGTCATATGTTTTCAAATTGATAAATACCTAGGAACATGCCTGCTGGGTCATACGGTGAGATTATAGTTAGTTTAGTAGGAAACTGCCAGACTGTCTTCCAGAGGGTATGTACCTCTTTAACTTTCCCATCAGCAATGAATGAGCATTCTTGTTGCTCTGTCTGCGTCAGCGTTTGGCATTGTCAGTGTTTTGAAGTTTAGCCACTCTAATAGGTGTGTAGTGGCAGCTCATTGCTGTTTTAATTTGCAGTTCTTTAATGACATACTGTGTTGGACATGTTTTCATATGCTTATTTGTTTTAGCTTCTTTGGTGATCTTTTGTGCATTTTTCATTGAATTTTTGTTTCCTTATCAATGAGTTTTGAGAGTTCTTTGCATATTTTAGATACAAATCCTTTATCAGATATGTGTTTTGCAAATATTTTCCTCCAGTCTGTAGCTTTCCTTTTCACTCTTACCAGTGTCTTTTGCAGAGCAGATGTCTTTAATTTTAATGGAGTTCACCTTATCAATTTTTTCCTATATGTATCCTGCTTTTAATTTTGTATGTAAAGACTCATCACCAAACCCAGGCTACCTAAATTTTCTCTTATGTTA
This sequence comes from Camelus dromedarius, assembly GCF_036321535.1. Lineage (NCBI taxonomy): Eukaryota > Metazoa > Chordata > Mammalia > Artiodactyla > Camelidae > Camelus > Camelus dromedarius. Next base: position 11,923,291 of record NC_087441.1, on the reverse strand, counting down.
CCTTTGAGAAGTTTTATAGTTTACATTTCTCTTTTAGATCTATAATTGTGAAAAGTTAAAGCCTGTGTCTAGATGGATTTTTGTCTCGTTTGTTTTTTGTTTTTGTTATTTGCGTATGGATAGTCAGTTGTTTTAACACCATTAATTGAAAAGACTATACTTTATTCATGGATTTGCCTTTGTTATTTTATCGAAGATATATTAAAATGGGAAAAAATATGAAAACGAATATATGTATGTATATGCATGACTGGGACATTGTGCTGTACACCAGAGATGGACACATTGTAATTGACTGTATTCGATTAAATAAATAAATAAATAAATAAATAAATAAATAAATAAAATCATAGAAGAGGGGACCATGGCTTCCAGAGGAGCCGGCTTCTTCATGAAAGGCTCACTAGAAGCTTTTCTTGCTCACTCAAAACCTGAGGCAAGACGGTGTGCTGAGAACAGACCTGTGGATGACTTGCCAGTCAAAGAGGAACTCATGGGATGCCATCAGAAGTGCCTATGGACATCAGTCAAATTGGAAACATAAAATGATCAGATGCAGCAGTAGTCTGCTGTAGGGAGGCAGAATTTGCCACTGCAAAATATGCTTCTTTAGCATGTGGATGCAGAAAAATCAGGAGCACGAAGACAAAGAATGTTGTTCACCACCCAGTCATACAAGGATTAAATCACAACCCTCCCCAGCTGCTGACCAACAGTGCATTCTAAGAGGAAATTAAGATGATTTGGGATTAGCAGATACAAACTACTCTATACAGAATAGATAAACAAGGTCCTACTGTAGAGCACAGGGAACTATATTCAATAGCTTGTAATAGCCTATAATAAAAAAGAATATGAAAAAGAATATATATATGTACAACTGAATCACTATGCTGTACACCAGAAATGAGCACAGTATTGTAAATCAAATATACTTCAATTAAAAAAAAGATGGTTAAAAAAAGAAAAGTGATAAAGCTGTAGAATTTTGTAATCACAGTATTTCAAAAAATGTGTTCTGTGTGACACTGTTCTATCAAATGTAAGCTGATTGTTTAAAAGTTAATTAAAGAAAGTTAGATTTTTTTTTCTGTAAGCCTTCCTACAGTCTACAGTCCACAAATATAAATCAAGAACATGAAAAATAGGGTGGGCAGGAATTTTGATTTGTGAGCTTACGTATCTACTCAGCCTTTTCTCAGGGTGTCTCACAGAACAAATGCTCTCAAAACATAGATTGAGGTACACACTGTCAGATGAACACCCATGATTTGCCTTCTCCCAATTTTGCAAATTGAAATTTCAGACATCTCTGTCACTATTATTTAAAAATTTTAATAGAAAAATTAGTCTCTGTCTATCAGGTTTATGAAGATTATTTCTCCTTTAATATATACTCTCAATTTAGTTTCCCTTGTCAGTAAGTTAGGAATACATTCATGATTGGTATCCTTATTTTACTTCCCTTCTGCCAAAATGTAGGTGTAGCATTAATGATGAGGCATTACGTTTTCAGCACTAATTTACCATTTTAATGATGGCTGTTGTCTATGAACAAATAGTGGTTAACTGGCTATCCTACTAGACTAGAAGTTTTATTTTAGCTGCACCTTAATATATGAAAATAGCTGCTGCTGTCAAACCTTATCTCAGGTATAATTTTTTAAATTTAATTTAATTAATTTTTAATTGAAGTATAGTCATTTTACAATGTTGTGTCAATTTCTGGTGTACAGCATAATAGTTCAGTCATACATATACATACATATATTTGTTTTCATATAAAGTTTTAAAAAATGATTATCTGGCTAGTGGAGCAACACTCTTTCTACTCTGGTAGGTATTTAATTAATAGGTCTGACTTCTCCCACATCCTGTATGTACACAAACTCCTTGGTGCACACACACTAACTAACACACCTGTCTCTTTCTGCACTCACAACACATTCCCCCAAACAAGATCAATGTTTGTGGGCTTTTAAAAAAGTTTCTGTTTATTAGTGTTTGGGAAAGTATTGGAAAACCTTATGCCCACACAAATGGCCGCTACAAACATTAAGGATCAGTGAGCATCAAAGATACACAATTAACAACTCAAAATAGAAATTTTGAGGCACCTTTTTGCTTTTATGATGTGCAAGCTAATAAGAAATCTTAGTTATTTGCTTTGAGATATCTAAATATACTGTCTGCTCTTCCTTCTGATAAATCCTCTGCCCAGTAGATAGTAAATACCTGGCTGTGCTAATTCAGTCACTCTTTGGTGCACTGCCAGGTAGACCGCCAGGGCTCTTTTTGGATGGACGGACATGTTCCAAACTGGTTTCTGCAAAGCTTTTAATTGACTTTGATATAAATTATGTCTCCTCTAATTTGAATCTCAAATAGAAAATGTTATATTGAACGTGAATGGAATTAGGCTGAATTCAGTAATGGATTCCAAGACTATTGATTTAAATATTGAGTAATTCTGAGGGTGGCCACCAACATAATTGCAGTTTAATATATTTTCACACCTTATATTCCACAAAAAATTAAGAAGAACAAAAGGGAAAAAACCCGCAAAGAACATGCAATGCCTAACTATATTCTTTTTTTAAATATTTTTTATTAATTTATAATCATTTTACAATGTTGTGCCAAATTCCCCTAACTATATTCTTAAATATTATTAAAGCCATATCTATTTCTTAAACTCAATATTGCAGGAATAAAATAACTAGTGAAATTTTAGATAACAGGTATTAATATGCTATAATTCTTGAGTCATGCAATAAGGAGTCAGCAAGTGAATTAAGGTCTGTGTCCTTAATCCTGGACAGTTGTCCATGTTGAGATGACTTTGGGAAACTCATCCAGTTCCAACTCAAGCTACTTGCCTCCCTTAAGGCAGAAGCCATGAAATCTACCTAGTGCTGGTAATAAGCCAGGTAAACAGCTCTGCTGAGAATTTGAAGAGGGAACTGACGTGGGGTTCCCTCCTCTATAGTCTGGAAAATATAACAAAGAGCTGTGAGAGAGGCTGGGGGCTCACAGTGGAGTAATAGAGGGGTATTAGAGCCTAAGAATTTGGCTTTCTTGGATTAGCGAAACTGGAAAAGGAGAGGTTGTATTTAGAGGAAGTTCTTCATTATTACAGAATAAAAGAAATGAGAAATCAAACACTGTATATAATTTTTTAAATGTAGGAAAAAGTCATCAAATTAAAAATAAATTAAAAAACACAGATTATTACACTTAAAAGCTTGAAATAAATGAAGTAGAAACAAATATATTTCTTTACTTAGAAATACACACTTGTAAAAGATCCAAAATTCACTATAATAGGTTATATGGTAAAGATAATTGAACATAATAGTAAAAATATTTGTATTTTTCCATCTCGGCTGAAAACAGCTAGAAATAAACATTACAAATTCATTTAAGGTAATTCATTTTATAACAAAGTTATAAAACATTAAAAACAATAATTTAAGCACTAAGACAGAAAACATTTATAAAGATAGTATCTAATTACAAAACTTAAAATAAGATATGAATAAATTAAAAGATACATTATCAAGAGTAAGACTTAACAACATGCGTATAAATAAAACTCATAAAATATTTAAAAGTTTAAAGTTCTGATTCTGCTAATAGCAGTATCCCTAAAAAAAATTTTATACTCTAGATAAAATCGATAAAGAAAAGAAAAGCAAAACTACTGAATGGTACCAGATGACGCCAGAAGCAGACAGAAACCGGAGACGTGTAAACTTTGAAAGAAAAAAAACACTAGATGAGAAACATTTGATACTGCTTTTCTACCTAAGAAGCTCCCTAGTATCTACAAGGAAGTGGACAGTTAGAGACCTTTCTATCAGATCCCTTGACACACACAAAAAATTAGTATACAACACATGTGATAGTTTATTTCAGTTGGAAAATTGTGCAAATACTCTCACCTCCAATATGGCAAAGGATTTTTATCATCTATATGTGACAAACCCTTGCAACTCAGTAAGTAGAATATAAACAGCCCAATTATAAATGGGCAAAAATTTGGACAGTCTGCACATAAAATATACAAATGTCCAGTGAACTTGCACAATGATACTTACCATCATTAGTCATCAGGGAAATGCAAACTCAAATCTCAATAAAATACCACTACTCATCCACTAGAAAGACTAAAGTTAAGACGAGCAACGTGACTTCTCATGCATGCCTGCTACAATATAAAATAGTAGAAACACTTTGGAAAACTCTTTGGCATCTTTGATAATGTAAATATGCATCAACCATATGAGCTAGCAATTCCAATTCTAGATATTTACCTAAAAGAAATAAAAGTGTATGTCCAGACAAAGATTGTACATGATGTTCATAGCAGTTTTATTCATAACAACCCAAACTGGAAACAATGGGCATGACTATTTGTGGGTTCGTCACCAGTTGTGGGTTCTGGCCGGCAGAAGTCCCACCGAGATGGAGTGAATTACTCGAGACTCTGTGTGGAAAAAGTCAAGAGAGCGAGAGGGAGTCGGGAGACAACTCCACGAGCCTCTCATATGCCCCCACATTTATTGTGTACAATCAAAGGAGAAGTCACTAACAGTTGTGTAATGGAATGCCAGAATTTAGTGAAGGACAGGGTGGGATCGAGATTGTAGAGTTTGGCTGAAGGTCAGAAGACCCTTTATGTTTTGGTAAATCCTGTTTGTGTTGGCATCAGCGAGCCTTACAGCTTATCAGGGCGGAAGTATGAGAAGCTGCTTAACAATATTCTTCTTGGACTCAGGCGGCTGTGCCTGTCTTAGGTTGCCCCCCTCTGGGGATCTTACCAGTCATTGGCTAACCAGCCTTCTCACCTCTGAGTCTGCAGCTTTTTATAACTTGTTTACCATTCCAGCCCAAGACTTGTTCCTTTGCGGGCCTACAGTTTATCTTTAGGGAAGTCATGGGAAGAAGGGAACAAGATACATTCTTATAGATATGTTAAAGCAGACCACCAGACCATCCAGTTCCTTGCTTTGGGTATAGAAGACTATCTAACAGCAGGCATGCCCAGCGTTTATAGCCGAGGGTGTGGGTCCTTGCTTTGCAAGGAGCAGAGTGCTATCTAAAACCTCAACTATGCAAGCAAAGCAGTTACTAAGCACATTTGCTCTTCTTTAAGGAGAATAGCGGCTGGGGTCTGTTACAATTTGTTAACCCAATCATGGGCTCCCATACCCATTAACAAGTGAATGAATAAAAAAAATTATGATATATCCTTATATTGGAATAGAGCTACCAACAAAAAGTAACAACCATTTATACATACAGGATATATGAATGTCACAAGCAGTAAGCTGAATGAAAGAAGTCAGACACAAAAAACAAAATTCATTTACAATGACAAGAAGCATATTATGATGAACCAGGGCAGGGTGTGTTTGGGTAGACTGACTGACTTTAATAAGGGAATTTGAGGGGAACATAGAAATGTTCTGCTCAAATATTGATTGTTTATACAAGCATATAGATTTGCCCAAACTTATCAAAGGTTTCCCTTAAAAAGATGCTCTTATCATGTTATTTTTATCTCAAAAAAAAGAAATGTAAGAAATAGCAACACACCCCCATTCACCACATGTAACTCCCCATATTCTGTAATCTGCCTTATTTTTTCCAAAAGCTCTAATCTGACATACACTTTTTACTTATTTTCTTATATCTCCACCACTATAATAGGAGCACCTGGAAAGCAGAGATTTTTGTTTGAATTAAACATCTAATAATTCCATCATCGAGAATAACCTAACATTTCTAAATATTTTTATAATAAATAATAATTGTTGAAGGTAAATTTTCTTTCTCCGCCTTTAATCTTATTTCCTGATAGGAAGGTACCCAAGCAGAGACTTTAGAATAGTAACATGGAAGTAACAACAAAAATACCTGTTCAAAATATCCATGATTATAAAACGCCACACACAAAGCCTTACATTTAAAATTAAGAGAACACTGAATTAAACAAACTATTTTGGTATTTCCTTCCCTTGCTTAAATGCCAATGGGGTTATCTAGTCATATTTCAAAAATGTAATCCTTTTTGTGGGATCCTTGCAATCTAAAGCCAATTTCACCATCCAGTCAGAGTTAGCATTAAGAAACGGTAACGAGGTAGTTGATATCAGAACTTTTGTAAATGGAATTTTTTGGCTGACTATTACACTCTACCAACTTCATGTATATCCTCATTCTCTCAAAATTTTAAGATGTAAATGGAAAGAAACTCCATTCTTGACAGAATAGAACTAGAAAAGATCTGTTAGTGAGGCTTGCAGACTCACTGTGCCTTTCAATTCCAGGAACTCAAGAGGCAAGAAAACCACAAAAATAAATACTTTCTTTTCAAAAATTCCTCTCCTAATCAGCAGGTGTAGTTATGACACCCCTTCAAGCCCAATTTGGCAAATACAGAATTGTTGAATCTCTTAGCAGAACTGACTTTGCAGGTCACCTACTCAAATCTAGTCTGACTTTTCTAATTCCTGCAATATTAGGAGCCCTGCGAAGATGTCTGTCTCCAAAGCAAAGCTCTCATGCAGAGAGGATCGCTGCCCAAAACACCGGAATGCGGTGTTGTTGGTTTCAAACTACTCATGAAATAAATGGATTGCCAACAGAAGTAATGACCTGGGCATTAATTCATTAAAACAAAACAAAGCTATTTTTCAGTTTGCTGTGACTTATAAGGAGTTGACTTTGGATATATATATATACAGCCTAAAGTACCTTAATACAAGAAAACTTGTAATGAAAGAAAAAGAAATGCTCATTTGGGTTAAATGCTTTTTGGTGAAAGGATTCATTAGTCTCTCCCACGCTGAAAGTGCCTGGCATGCCCCCGAGATCAATCAGATGTCTTGGGGAAATGAATACACTGAAGACATTTGACTCTTCATAATTAAAGACAAAGACAAGATATTTCTATAGTCTTTTCAGAATGTGACTTTAATGCTAAGAAACAAAAAAAGATCTTAAAACTGATAGAAATGAGTCAAATTTCTCTCCTTAGAATCAATTGTTCCTAAACACCCAGGAAGAAAGATTTTAAGGGGAATTGGCACGGCTAGTCAGCAGCCCTCACAAGCCCCACAGAGCCCCCGTCTACAACGAAAGATGTGAACACCTGATCTGGACTGGAAGAGATGCTGTTCTTTTACAAAAGGAGGCTGCCTAGGAGAATAATATGAATCCCATGTGGGAATTACAATGTGTTTCTTTGGAGAAAAAGAAACCACATTTCCTTCAATCTCTGAAGAGTTTCCTATGTTGAATCATCTAATGTGAACAGACATCCTGCATCAGTCAGAACTCTGAATTTTGAAATTCCTCTTGCTTCATTGAATATGCATTTTATTTGTAGCTGAGTTCTGCATCTTTCCTTTCCTTTTATCTCGTTCTTAGTGTTTTTTTCTCATTTTTGCTTTCACTCTTTTAGCGTATACAATTACCTGTCAAACCGCAGTCTTCCAACTTCTCATAGCTCTACTTTACATGTTTATAGCGAATTTCCAGCCAGTTTCCCTAATTGCTCTTGCTTCTCTGAATTGACCAATTCAATTTGACTGTGTTCTCCATTTTTCCAACTCCAGAGTATCATAAAAGAACTCTACTGGGTACTGTTTCTTGTTTTTGTTTTTTTTTTTCTTTTTTCTCAAGCCACAACGCAAGATGCTCCAGGCTACCTCTCATTTGCATGTGAGGATTGCTGTTTACATATCTGTATTTATACATTTTGTTGAAAAGTAATTAAAAGCCCCTGCTCCCTCATCTTCATGACTGGCACCATTGCCCATCCACCTGCCTCCACCAGATTCACTCTTCTGCCAAATAATGCACATGCTTTTCTCTTCTTCTTTGGTTCAAACCCTCATTTTCTCTCACTTGGACATAAAATTTCTCTTTCTTTATCTTCATCTGTTTCTAGTCTTTAAAACTGACCTCAGAGTGATATTCTATCCCAGTCTTATTTCATTATTCCTCTACATAAACCTGTTAAATGAATCTTTATATTCAGAACAAATCTTTAAACCTCTGCATCGTATCCAAGTGACTTTAAGATTTGATACCTACTCAAGGCCTGTTTTAATTACTCCTGACAGGTATTTTCCAACAGTAAACTACTTCAGTATCAGGAACTACGTTAGCTCTCCCGTGCTTTTCTGCCTACCTTATTCTCTCTGCCTGGAGGGCTCTGCCCTGGATTGTAGCTTCTATGAAAACCCAACTTCTGCTCCTCCTTAACACCCTACCTCACATTATACCTTCCCGTGAAGTCCTTCTTTAAGCCCCCAGGAAGATTTACCCACTTTCTCATGCAAATGCATAATCTGCATGTAAATGCAGAGTCATTATCAAAGACAACTCAAGTTTTAAACTATAATTTAAAAAAATAATACTGTAAAACATTCTGTTCTAAAAAGAACAGTTTCCCCTTGGGAATTTCCTGTTGGTAAATAAATGTTTATGACAATCCTAAAGGACTTGGAAATTTGGAATTCTATTTTCATGTAATTATCCGATTATCTGATCAATTACCAGGTTGTATCTGCCTCAAAATATGGACAAAACTGAGCATGTTTGTACTGTCATTCTAAAACATATTCAATGTAGTTGTAATATTTACTTTTAGTTGAAAATAAATCTAAGAGCTGGACTGGATGTCCCGGGTGCAACTGGTATTTTAATCAGTAACGTCATCTACATCCCTTCAATGAATGTTCCTACATGAGAAACACAGGGCACGCTACAAATAAACCATTTATTCATGTGATTCAAATGTGTGATGGTTAGCTTGTATGTAGGTAGTTTCAAAACCCTGCAAATCCTTCAACAGACTGAAAGGAGATGTGATTTTCAGAGAAAAGGCTGTAAGAGCTGTCAATGAGAAGCTGAGAAAGGCCAAGGGAGAATGACATATGTCACACTTAGTCTGATGGTCAGTTAAGCTTGAGGCAATTCACTGATCTTCCAAGTTGACAATAGTGGAGGAATGCATAAAACAGCTGTGCTGCCCTAACTTTCCTACCTACCTACCTCCTCTGACCCCAATAGCACAGTTCTGCCTATCTAAAGAGTTTTCTTTTTTTATTATTGAAACTTAAATTATTAATTGTGTTACTAGTTGAATAGAATGGAAAAACACAGAGCTATTAATTAGGACACACGCGTTCCAGTCCTAGATCTGCTATATACCAGTTCTGTGACCTTGGCCAAGTAAATTACACTGAAGCTTCTTGGTCTTCTTTATCTCTCAAAAAAATGTGAGGTTCACGCTGGATTGGATTTCCAGTGTTCCACCCTTCCTCTATAGAGTCCCTGTGAGGAGCAAATAACACAATGGCTCCAGATGACCTTGTGGATGTCAGAGGGCTACACCGGCGTCAGGACTCACCATTATTTAAGTGCCTGGTTAACTCTCATCTTCCTCTCCCATGCTGTCCCTCCTCCTACGTTCCCTCCGTTAGATTAAAGACATCACTCTCTGTCCACAGCCTGCAGGCTGAAGACATGAGTCACTGTTTCAACTTCCCAGCGTCGATTCAGACATCACCCTTCACAAACAGGCCAGAACAGTGTCTGTCACGTTGTTCCCTCTTGCATCTTTGTACTCCCCAGCCAGAGCTTCCTCAGGCTTCGTTATTTCCCTGACAGGCTGCCGGCTGATCTTCCAGCGGTCTTTTCTCTTCTTCCAATTTATTCTCAAAAGTGGCTAAAATTCCTTTCTACAAATGCAGATTTCTATCAGACAACACACAAACACCTTGGGCTGGCATTCAAAGCCCACCACAGTTTTATCATTTTCATCCCTTCGTGTCCTATATGTGCTTATGGGAAGTTCAAGTGACCAACCTCCCCACCCTCCTTCCATCATACCCACCACAGCCCAGCTTCTCTGCAGTTTCTCAAATTACCCAGTCACTTTGCAATGTCATGTCCCTCTGCTACTTACGAATGCCCTTCATCTCTTAAGCCCTCTTTCAAATCCCTTCTCCAGATTTTCTCCTAGCTCTCTAGTTATAACAGATCTCTCCCTTCCTCTTTCTTCGCAATATTCTCTGTACTTATTATCTGTCAGTCTGTCAAACATAACTCCAAGAATTACCAGCTTAAAATAGCAAACACTGATTATCTCACATAGTTCCTAAGGGTCAGGAATTGAGGAGCAAGTTAGGTGTCTACTTCTTGTTCAAGGTCTCTCCTCAAGTTACAATCAAATAGTCAACCAGGGCTGTGGTCATCTCAAGACTTAACTGGGCTGAAGATATTGAGCCCAGTTTCACTCACCTGGCTGTTGGTATGAGGCTTCCACTCCCCCTCTCATGGATCCTTACTCAGGGACATGGATTTCCCCAGAGCAAGTGGTCCTAGGATGGGTAGAAGCACTCAAGATGGAAGCAGAGCCTTTAGATCACCTGATCTCAGAGCGACACAACATCACTTTTTCCACATGCTGTCGGCCACAGAGATCAAGATTAGTGACGCGGGAGGAGACTACACAGGGCGTGAATACCAGGGGACCTGGATCTTTGAGCTATTGGAGGCAGGGTACCGCATTCTGCCAGCACTTTATGCTGTGGTCACGATAGTGTGCCCACATTGTGTTACCTTCTATCTATCTCCCCCTTCTAGAACCAAACGCTCTTGTTCCTTACACTTTTACACCATCTGGCGAAATTATTCATGAGGAAGAGATCCCCACTGAATGTGATTTTACATAAATTTATATCTATCATGTTCAAGTTTCTGCATTATTTATAGCCTTTTGTTAAGAAAGTTGAGGTCCTGAGTTTGGTTTTCTTGGAAGGCTAGTGAGTCATATGCTAAAACTACACGGATAACTTGTACTCGAAATGTGGAAATCCCTATTCCAGATGTAGGTTAGTGTTAACAAGATGGGATAAGAAAGATATTTGGGTGGCATTATGTCATTCCATCACCATTACTAAAACTTAGCTAACAGTACGTGCTCTATCAGCCTACTGAGAGTGGTTGAATATGCATGCTTGTTTTTATAGGTGGTGGCTGGCAGGAAAAATACTAACCTGTTTCAGAGGACTTATATTCCAAGATAACCTCATGTTTTGACTTTAAACAGTTTTGCATGGTGCCTGCTACCCTCTTCATCATGAGACAAGCTTACCACAACTCTACAATAGATAAAAATGTCTCTTGTATAACCGAAATTTCCACTGAAGTTTAGAATAGACACTGTATGTGAGAGTGCAATGAAAAGGTTGAACATTTATTCAAAGTGATACTTAGCAAAATTTAATAATTATATATTCATAACTAGAGGCTTTCTTTATGAGTTGAGAGAGGGTTATCTCCCCATCCTTCTTTTCCATACTTTCATCATTCACCAATGGCACCCAAAACTGACTCTGCGATACCCTGTTTTAGCAGGTATCAGCTACTCCACATAGGACGTGGATCTCACTTGGAACCTAGAATTAGGCTAATAAGTGCTTCTTCCTTCATCTAAGAAAACTCTTTTACATACTAGATTAATCTAAGATAATTAAAAAAATGTAATTCCAAGTACCCCAAAGGCAAATTAAATCAGAATCCCTACAAGTAGAACCGTAGTATCATTACATTTTAAAGACCCAAAGCGAATTCTAACATGCATTCATCATTGAGAATCACTGGGACATGGACTATGGAATAAATGACAAAGGACTTTCAGACAGTAAGCAGAAACCGTTCATTTCACTTTATGCCCAGCAAGTCACAGAATTAGAATTTTCCTAAACTGAGAGAGGAGAACTAGACTGGATGTGAGTCATTGTGTTCTTAATATGCAAATGAAACATTCTCTTCTTGAATAGTAAGTCCAGAGCAATAATGCTCTTTTGGTTATGCTTTTAATATCAATATTTTTCATATTTAAAATATACACAATTACAAATACTGGACTTCTTTTCTATTTGTTTCTCTTATTAGTTACTGTACATTTTCCAGTAAGAGAAGAGCATGCCTATTTCTCTGTCACTAATTAGCAAAGTAAATAGCAGATGTTGGACTAAAATCCATGTATTCAGATTGAGAGCTCCTTTTTCCCTCCATCAGTTTGCAGTAGAGTCAGTAATACAGCTTGTTATATGACCCTCTTGGTATATGTGTGTGTGAGACATGCACATGCATGTGTTTAGTGTACAGGGAAGAGAACCATGTCTTCCTACAGATACCTGGACTGTCAACCAAGAAAATGCTCAGGATCTGATGGATCCCTTTATAATGAACCTTTTCAGGAAATTGCCGTCAGACAGAGCTAACTCCTCATTGGACTCTCTCACCTTTGCAGTAACCAATTTTTAAAACATATGCCTAAAAAATTAAGTTTCCTTTGTATCTGTTAAAGGATGCAAAGGAAAGATTATCTGTGATCTTGTTTAAGGGGCTGGGGCTTTATTTTTAGTACCTGTGGAAAGATGCTTCTAATCAAAAAATAAACAAGAGGAAGCCTTATTTATTTATTTTTTTTGGCTTCTTGTCTACCATCAATTATAGGAATATATAATGGATAGTAAACTAGAAATAAAATAAACACAAAAAGATATACTCAAAGTTTAATGAAATTTAAGAAAACATGATCTTTTAGAAAGGATGACCTTAATATCAAATGCCAAGTCTTTGACTCCATATAAATTGGTCTAGTCATTAAAATGTTAAAGCACACCACATTATAAAGATGAAAGCTAAGTGTCTTTTCATTACCAATACCCTCCTGTTGAGTATTAGGGAACTTATATTCTCATCAATTCATTTGATCTTTTGAAATTAAATTATCCTCTAAGTGAACTAGATAAAAAAATGAATTATATTAAAATTAATGCTCTTCCTCATTTTTCAAATATGAATGATAATAAGTTCTTCTAGTTTTAAATGATATGACCAGATAATAATCTTCTGTTTCAGGCTCTCTCTTGCTATGTAGAATCCCACTGGACTAATATTGAGACAAGGTCTGAAATGAGCTCATCTTGGTCTTATAATTTGGGAGAAGTAGCAGGGATATATTAGGTATCCTTGAGCAAGTTTTATGGGCATACGTTTGTACAGTTTTTATTATGTTTTGTTTTCTTCTTTACTGTGAGCAAAGATTCTTTTGAATCTATTTGGTAAATAGAAAGAATGCATGACTTTGTTGAACATGTGCTTCTGTACAGCATAAAGAAGGGGACTCGGCACTGGGAGTCCAGGGTTAGGGGAGCCCCTCTTGCTGGCAGTAGGGGTCTTCTTAACCTTGGGATCCATACTTAGCACAGTAGAGGGTCCTCAGCAGACATTTATTACAGAATTTGAAGGATAAGAACTGGCTGATGAGGCCTTTCATTCCTTTCTAACTATAAAATTACACAAAAGAAGTTAATTCAATTACATATAAAATCTCAGTCCCTAAGCAGATGTTCATCGCCAAAGACTAGATCAAGGGGCTGCTCTGTTGAGGAAGGTTCTGAACATTAAGTTTGGTCAAATTATTTATATTGGATTTTCCTTAGAGTTTTCTCCAGAGAAAGAATATAAAGAAGTTATGTTGTTTTGATGATGCCACCGTGTTGACAGAAAGTGATCATTGGTCCAAATTAATATAATATTTAGATAGATTTTTATATCACTTGGGAGATAAGACCTACAAGATGCACCTTCAACACAGAATAGCCTGATCTGATGACTTTCAAACTCATGCTGTCAACTGATGGCAAAGGAAGGTTGATTGACATTTGCTGAAGCATTTAAAATAATCCTGTTGCAGACAGCCGTGGGCTCTGGTCAATCGACTCAGAACAGGAAATGTATTTCTTAGCCTCACAGCCTCTGACACACAGGACTATCCTAAAAAGCTGCTAGAATACATGTATAGTGAGCCAGTCTGCCACATATGTCACATGGTAATTAAATCCATGTTATTAATAGTGTGCACATAAAAACATACAAGGTGATCGTGAAACATTCAGGTCTGATTAAGTACAAAGTGTAGTTTCATTTTTAGTTCAGTAGACTTTTTGATTGCATTATAACTGTATACCAGAATAAATAATTATAATAATTGTTAAACAAACGATTGTCATTGCTTGTACAAGCTGTAGTACTATTAATTGTACATTATCACTAATGTGATATCACACATGTCCTGACAAAATTATGGACAAACTTTCCTACAAAAATATGATTTTTTTCTCAAATAGACATGAACTCTTTTTAAAAAAAGGCGGTTAGCTAATGTATATGAATCCATGCAAATGGGAATGTTCAATATTTATTATTGCTATTATTATTACTGTTATTGCAACTAAACCTGCAATAAATTTAGCAATAAATTTCAAGATAATATTTCTCATCAGGAGCTCAAATAATAATTACGTTGTCATGACTTCTCCTAAATGAACTTGCATTTTCGAAAGCAATTGAGAGTCTTTTCAGGAGGTAAACCCAAAATTATGAGATGTGTCTCAACACAGAATATCCCCTTAGAATGTAAAAACCCATTTGGATAGTCATTTTGGAAAATTTCAGTGCTCAGATGACATGGATTTGGGATCTGAATGAAAAATCATCTGTTGTTAGGATTTTTGTGATGAAAATAAAGTCAACATTATCTATACTTTTGAACTGTTCCTGACAGAAAGGGAAGAAATATTATTGAGCCAGATATTTTCTATGCCACATGTTTCTACATATATAGGTAACATAACAAAAGAGATTTTGCAAATCAGATTACACTACACTTCACACTTTGTGAGTATGTGGGTCTTCGTCTAGCCGAGTGCCACTTACCCAGAACTCCTTATTTCTGATCTTCCAACCTGTTTCTTTCTAGCCCCCTGACCAATTGCTTTTCCCTCCTAAGTCAATAGCATTCTTAATATGGACCACTTGTCCACAACAGTGCCATCTGGGAGAATTTCCCACTCCACTCTCTTTCAAGGCATCCCTGAACGAAGCTGAAAAGCAGCATGGTCCATTTTTGGCTTGGGCCCCAACCAAACTGGCCTTTCTGTGAACCAAGGCTGGCTTGCTTCTAACTTGTGCAGTTTATCAGAAGCTCCCTCTACTCCTCCCCACACAACATACAGAGCACCAAAACAGTCATAATGGGTGTTTAGGGAGAGAAGAAGCCAAGGTAAATGACATGAGATTCCACTCCCTCAGATCACATGGCTTATGTGATTCTGGACATAGTGCTTCCATCTTATGATTGACTGTTTCTGGACCTGCCCAACCTAGTGAGTTGGACAGAACACCGCTTGTGATGACAGCTCTTCATTTGATATCTCATCATTAGATGCTCTGGCTCCACCAGGGCATAGCAGTACAGTTAACATCTGACTTGGACGACTTAAAAAGCATTATATAAAAATTGCTATCACCTGGGTGTCTAATGAACTTTGGCTCCAGGGATATTCCCTGCTAGGGTTGAACTGAATACAAATAAAACTTACATGGACATCATTTGTCTATAAGTGCAGGTGAAGATTTTCAAAGATCATAACTCATAGTAGATTAACAACTACTGACCTATTAACATCTACAGCATAGTGATGGTAATGGAAGCCATACCTTTGGATAGTGTTAGCAAGAGGGACTATGTGAAGAAAGGAGTGGAGAGGCCAACTAATTGCATCATTTAAACCGAGTGCCAGAGGAGAAACTGAGGAAGCCTGAGAACAGAGAAAGAACATAAAATCCAGGGAAATGTGATCTCAAAATATAACAGAAAAGAATGATTTTAAGAAGAAATATTTATAATATCGAAAACCTTAGGTAGTAAGAGAAAGGAAGAATACATGCAATAATTGTTAAAATATGAATGTATATAAAGATGATTTGTTCTGTGAGATGGTAGTAATTTGAAGACAGTGATTTTTTTTATAGATAAGAGATTGAGACCACATTTAAATGCTGATGGGAAAATACTAAAGTCGAGGCCTTTTTTGAAAATTAGAGAATGCCAGCAAATGAGAGTTTCTACTCTGTTCCTAGATTATCCATCCATGCAAAGAACATTTCTTTTTTTATTTGCATTTAAGTGAGGCTTGGAAGTCTATTTGTCCTAAAGGTTACAGAAGGGATTTATATATTTGGAAGAGAGTTGGACTATCTTTCTCTAAATTCCCTCCAAACCCCATACGCTTTAATTTTATGCTCACTGAAGTTATTGTATTTTTCTATTTATCTAGTTGACTTGACTGAGCTAATTTGAATGATAAACTGTGTACTTATGAACAGTAGGTAAATGACCTGTAGATCTGGCAAGATAGTGGATCAGAATGCCATGGTCATTCTTCCAATATAGGCTACTGAAGTTGTTTGATAACACTGAATATGCAAATGATGCTTTTATCCATAATACTGAAACTGTGTTATATACACATACAATTCCATAGCACCCAGTATTAGTATATACTTTAGCAGATATTATCTGTAACAATGATCCTATGATTTGTCAGATGTGTCCAGTTGATAAAATGCATTTTATGAGTGGACTTTTCTTATTTGAATCTTACAGTAACTGAGTTATTTCTATATGCATCTAATTCCTATAAACTTAATATATCTCATACACCTGCATATAGAGAACATATTATTTTTTCTCATTAAAACATGTTTGTAATTTGCCTTTTCTTCATTATTTAGTTTCATGATTTCACTTATACATTTTTATTCCTTGTAATTTATTCATATGTTTACTAAACTTTGTATGCTTCACAGAGTAAATAATTTTAACCTGTCAAATCCAGTAGATCTCTAGCCACTGTCAAGTAGCTGTTTGCAAAGTTGATTTTCTATATTTGAGAGACACAAGCTATTGTATAAAAGAACCAGAGAACACATTTTGTTAAGTAGATTCCCATCAGCCTTAAACCCCAACTAAAATGTAATCAGATGGGAGTTTGAGATTTGCAAATAGTAACTACTATGTATAAAATAGATAAATAACAAGTTTCTTCTGTAGAGCACAGAGAACCATATTCAATATCTTGTAGTAACCCATAATGAAAAAGAATGTGAAAACAAATATATGTATGTGTGTGTATGACTGAAACATGATGCTGTACACCAGAAACTGACACATTGTAAACAGACTGTATATTAATAAGAAAAATATAATCAGTTGTTGGAGCATTATCACAGTTTAACAACACACAAAAGGGGAGTCCAAAAAAGATTTTTTTTAAATTGTTCTCTGAATTTCTGTCATTGACCAACTGCTCTTGATGGTTTACAGTTTCTCTGTGTCTTCAACCACTTTCAAATAATTGATTTCTATCAAAAAAATAACACTAATGCCCTAAAATATGGTTCCAAGAAGTCTAAGAAGAAGGCAGCTTGGCTGGACTTGTCAGACTTTTTACTCCTAATGCCATTTTTATTTATTAGGTTTTCATCACCAATCATACGTTTTTGGGATGTCTCAAACTATTATCAAGCTGATGGAGTGACTCAACTCATTGCCCAGAAGCAGCTAAATACTCACAGGCAATTATCTATCATATGAAACATATGCACACACACACATGAACACCAAAAACAAAGTTTGCTGGATTGAAAATTTTCATGATGTACTTGGGAAGAGGGGAAAAGAGAGGTGCTTGCAATATACTTCTCCATCTATTTTAAATATGTAATAATAGTGGAGGAATTATTTATTCTTAGTCTGGTTACTTGAGAAAATATGTGATCTCAGTTAATCATACATAGATGCACTAAGTATAGATAGGGATATATTAAGGAACTATGTAAAATCCGAGATAACAGCATCCATTTTTAAAGTTGAAGTGAGAACAGAAGTCATTTCTAAAATGCTTCACCTTTTTCCTGTATTATTTAATCAGTAAATCACTAAGCACACAGGGATGCCAAGACTGAGAATTTCTGGAAAGATTCGTACACCAAAGTGCCTCTGCCTTCACGTTCAATCCAATAACAAGTAGATACCAGAGACTGAGAGGTATGTTCAGAAATTGTTATTTATTTATTTATCACATATTATTTTAACATGTATGATTGCTCAATGCATCTATGGTATAATTTCTAACAGGAAAAATGTGATCTGGAAAAAGATATTGCAAAGAGAGAAGAAAAGACATAAGACACAGCCTGGGGGTGGGGCACAAGCATTACACTAATGATGTGCAGAACTCTTTATAAGTTATCTCATTTTCTCCTAACAAAAACCACAGATGCACCTTTATTATTCTTTATTTTATTATTACAGATGAAGAAATTGCCATGATAGCAGTTTACAAGTAGTAGAGCCAAGGTTTGAAATCAGCCTTTTCTGATTCTTGAGTATGGGAACCTAATATTTTCAAATGCCTTATTATTTACAACTCAATGGTATTGCAATTTTCTACATTATTTTAAATTTTAAACCCAACATGAGTTGAGAACTTTAAAAGATATGTGGTCTCTTAGGAGCAGACAGGGATTGGAGAATGTATAATCTAATTAGTCAAGCCCTGAGCAATCTAGAATTGGCTTTAATTGAGATTCCTGTGCATGACCATGTAGTCCCATATACATCAAAGAGAATCGTAGGCATTTAAAAAAAAAAATCAAGCATGTCCACATCTGCCATGACTATTTTCATTAGAGAATCCCAAAGGGTCTGCTTCCATTCTCTAAATTTCTTTGGAAATTCCAAGAGCTATTATTCCTCTGAGCCTCCAAAACTAATTTGTACAATATTGGATTGTAAAATTCACGTACTGGTAGGCACTCAATCAAACTGTGTTTATTCTTTTGTAGTAATGAGGCATTGCAATATACTTGTGTTTCTTAATTTTAAACAAGTTATTAAAATTATGTATAATGTTTACATTAAAATTATTTATTAAGATCATATATTTAAAAGATGGTCATTAAATGGGCTATTTAAACATATTGGTCAGAAAGATGAGTCATTTTTCGTTTATTTCATGATGCTTAAAATAATCACATTCAGCAAATCCCAGACAGTGCTGGAATGATTGGATCTGACATTGACTTTTTATTTGGATTCACTGTATTGACGTATTGACTTTAGAAGCAGCTTCTCCATGACCACGCCCCCCTCATTCATGAGAAGGCACGGTCCAGGGCAAAGATTCAGAGTCAGAGAGACCTGATCCAGAAATTGCTGTCGTACCACAGAGAAGTGTCTACATATCATATCTAAGCTTTAGTTTTCTAACCGGTAAAATGAAAATGACATGTCTATCTACCAGGACAGTTTTCAAGTAAGCAGAGATGATGTCTGTAACTTGACAGGCGCATAATTAATATTCAATAACATAATATTACAGAAATGCTAGACACTGTTATCTATAATACTTTTTTCTTGTCACTTTATATCACCCTATTATGATAATAGGACTAACACGAGTCATTTTTCATATATTCCTTTTGTCATACCTAGTGGTTGCAAACCTAGCTGTGCAGAGCTATCCATCACCTTTGCTTCCTCTTCTAGTCTGCCAAAAAAAAAAAACCCCAAATTATCTCAAGAATGAATAAAATTTGCATCTTTGGAGAATAATCTAGTTTCCCAAGTTAGTTTGTTACTCTGGACAAGTATTTTCCCCAAAGACCCTTTACCTTGTATCTTGTGCTTTAAAGTTTCTACCACCTCTTGATTGGTAGAAGAAATATGGGTCAAACACCCCATTTGCTGTATCCCAAGGTGATGCTAATCACCGTCTCACCGTTGTTACTTTATAAACATTCATCATTGAGCATAACATCCAATTCCCTCTGGTTCATGTTTTCTTAATTAAAACACTTCAAAAATTCTTGAAATGTATATTAACTATTGTCTGAATTCTCAATTTCCCTTCTACAAATGTTATTGGCAATGATATTTCACTAGCCTCAAAATAACATCTTAATTTTTTATACTGTACATTTTGTTCACTTATATTATTTCTATGTGCATATTAAGTGTATATAATTTTAATTATTTTCCATCTCCCTCCAGTTTAGAACCCCACAGCATTTCCATGATTATAGAGTTGTATTCTGAGCTACTGTTGATTGATGGCTGTTCAATGGTGTCACCGAGGAATTGGCAAGTGAAGTGACCGCACAGGAGTAATTATTTTTTAATTTGGACTGCCAAGTCAGAAAATGCTTTTCATGCTAAAAGGGCTTTTAAAAGCACCATGCCTACTTTTAGCCCAGTGTGAAGAATAATTGCTGATTGTTACAGATCAATAACGATCCAATTTAGAAAGACTGGGAACTGTAGAATCCCCTATCCATAATTTTGTAAAGTATTTTTGAGGAAAGCAAAAAGTTCATGGTAATTAACGAATTAGAACTCAAAATAGCAGGGAAACAGAAGTTAATAAGAAATAAGTATTATAGGTCAGAAATTAGAAACAAATAACTGACTTAGATGGACACTTAGAAAAAGATGGAAACGGGGCCAAGAACTAAGTGACACTGGGGGCACAGTCATGTCGTCTCTGTCTTAAATTGTTTGTCACATCTAACTATGCCAAGGTCAGAAACTGTTTAAAGCTTAGAAATAGCATAGCAGGCATTTTGCAGATTTCAAGAAGTGCTGCCTATTTCGATTCAAATAATTTTCTTACAAACATGTGGCTTTCTCCTTCAGGTTAGCATGCATTAAAGTCTTCAGTGTTTTTGCTGATTATTGAATGCATTCCAGGCTTCAGCATGGAGATCAAGATCAAAGATCAAGATTCTTTGTGCATGAATGTTTCATTTTCTTTTCCTAAGATGTCCCAAATCTCTCTTCACATCTGTAAATTCTCCAGTTATTATCTATTTATTGTTAAAGCCATGATTCTCCCAACCAGCCTCAAAAGTAAGTGGATATGTAGGGAGAATGAGATTGTTTGAGAGAGCTGCATTCTGTATAAAAGGGAATAGTGTATTTTGTAGGGTGATGCCCACAGTGTGGAGTATTTTTTGTGAATTTAACCATGAGCAGAGGGAGTTGGGAGCCTTAGAAAGAATAGGTAAAAAAATTACTGAAGCTTACTAAGATTCTAAATGTTAAGCTATTTTGCTTACTTTGTATATAGCCACAAATGAGATAGGGGTTAATACTCAGAGAGGATACAAAAGAAAAAAATCGATTTTAATTGTTAAAAATATAGGACATCTTAAATATAGCTTGAAAGCATTTAACGTTACTATCATAATAGGCAAAGCTCCAGAAATCATCATTACAATTTTAACTGAGTAGTAGAAAGGGTATAATCAAGATTTTTTAAATATCTATTTATATAACTGAAGCCAAGATATCAGATTTTCATATACTCTATAATTGCTTCAGCTTATGTCATAAAATTGAGCTAGAAAGATAATTCTATTTTCTTTCAGCAGACAGACATCTCAGAGATATGATCAATCAATGCCAAGAAATCAAAAAGAATAAAGCCTTTCTTTTTTAGATAAATGTGTTCTGAAAGTTTTTATCAAGAAAAACTCCAGGCAGAATGTAAAGACTCTTCTGGGCTCTCGTCTCTGTTTCCTGCAGGACCCTAATAATTACTGGGTACACAGCAAATATTGATTATTGAACTTATCATTACAATTGAATATGGTGGCCTCCACAAAAAAAAAAAAAAAAAAAAAAAAATTGTCCGTGTAGCAGCAGCCAAGAACAAGACAAATCTTACGTCCGTAGCATAATTAGTGCACAGTGAGGTGGTAGTGTGTTCCCTATGTGAACTTACAGCCTGGAGTTAAATCATATGATTGTCAAAGACCATGCTAATAAAATCAGTCGCTTGAAAACTGAGAGAGGCTCCATTTTTAGTGTTTTCAATGTCATGATTCTTAGCCTGACAGTGTATATCGGATGCCCATTTTCGTCTGAGTTTCTAGACACTTACCACACTATATTTAATAGTCATCATTAGTCTAGCGGTCTTTTATCTCTGTCCCAGATAATCTTTTATCAAGGAGCTGTGCAACTTTATGTAACATAGTTCTTTCAAATATTTTCATTCATAATTTCTGACACTGAGTTAAAGGGAAACTTCTCAAATTGAAATTAGATAATTAAAACTGACAAAAGGGAACATGTCAGATGTGAGAGATTAATAATAATTAATAATGAGGTTGATAATAACATAGAAATATAGGAATAATCCCACATGCTAGTGACAGCATATTTTGTTACATCATTTTTAAAAAAATTTAAACTGTATATGGAAAAGTATATTTAATCATTTCAATTTACCCATTGGTATAGCACACTTAATTAAGAGTGCATGCACACTGATTTCTGCTATTCATATTTTCAGTTTATAAATGAGGTGTATCACCTGTAAGTTACCTTAGGCTACAATCACAAGTTCCTCATATTCATTTTGATGCATAATAAATAATCACACCAACTGAAGTGTTGTGTTAAAGGCATCCTGTTAGAATATTGCTTCTATAAAACAACAATAAAAAAACAATCACAAAAGCTTGAAAGTCAATGTAAGATCATATATTCCCTTTGTTCTCAAATGCTGGTCCATTGAGGCTAACTGGTTAAATATATTCCATTAGGGAAGCTTATTTAAAGCATGAAGTGCCCAGTCACTATGAAACACCCTTTTTCTGTAAGTTTCAAGTGGCCCCTAAGGTCTTTATACTCAAGGTGTGCCCTGGGCATGCAGGGCGGATGTCATCCCAGAGCTAAGAAGACATCAGAAACTCGGCCTCATCTCGCCCCAGACCTGCATTTTAAAAGAACCCCAGGTAATTCCATGCACATGAAAGTCTGAGGAACAGTGGTCTAAGGTGCTGGGTTTGGGGTTTGTTTTGTCTTATTTTGTTTTGTTTTCAAAACACCCAAGTGAGCTTTATTCATAACTGCCAAAACTTGGAAGCAACCAAGAGGTCCCTCAGTAGGTGAATGGATAAATAAACGGTGGTACATCCAGACAACAAAATATCATTCATTGCTAAAAAGAAATGAGCTATCGAGCCAGGAAAAGACATGGAGGAAGCTTAAGTGCATATTACTAAGTGAAAGAAGCCAACCTGAAAAGGCTGCATACTGTGTGATTACAACAGTATGACATCCTGGAAAAGGCAAAACTTTGGAAACAGTAAAGAGAAAAGATCTCAGTGGTTGCTATGATGGGGTGAGTAGGGAGAGAGAAATAGACAGGGCACAGAGGATTTTTAGGTCAATGAAAATACTCTGTGTGATATTATAACGATGGATATATCATTAAACATTTGCCCAAACCCACAGAATGTGCAACAGTAAGAACTGGCCCTAATGCATACTTGATTTTGGGTGATTATGAAGTGTTGATATTAGTTCATTGTTGGTAAACATGCACCTTTCTGGTGAGTGATGTTGATGATGGAGGAGGCTATGCAGGTGTGTGGGGATGCGGCAAATGAAAAACCTCTATAGTTTCCTTTTGATTTTGTTGTACACCTGAAACTGCTTTTTGAAAAAGGCTAAAAAAGACACCCAATTGATCTAAGATTTCAGAACCACTGATCTAATCCAATTTCTCATAGATTTCTGATCTTCAAAGATGAGACATCATTGTCATTCAAAACTGACATCATTTTTTTCATAGACCAGTTGAACTCAGGGTAGCAGAGGATTAAAAGAATTATAACTGGAAGGAATTTTTGTGTTCGCTTACTTTTTAAAATCCATGTCTTTTTATTTGAGATCTTCCCAACTGATCAAGCCAACGGAAAGCCTAGACATTCCTGGATGAATGGACAGACCATCAGGCAACTTTTTCAGAGGAATATGTGCACTAATCAGTTACCATAGACTGTAACTCTATTTGAAGACAATTTGAAGAAATTACCTGTGAGGAAGAAATTTAGGATTTCCAAGAAAAAGAGCTATTCCTGAGTTATCAGACCTAGGAAAACTCTGTCTTCAATGTGTTGAGAGTTACTCTGGACAAATAAGATTGATATAAATGATCTGGGATTTGGGGCAATTAGTGCATTTAGAGAGTAAGCACCAAGCTTGTATGCGGAGAAATAAACCATCATGATGAATAACACCAGGTCATCTTTTTTTTTTTCTCTTTTTAAAATAATACTATCTATGTATTAAATCATTCAATCATCACTGTACTTACTGAATATTTACTTTTGAAATTACAGGTTGAATTTGAACCTGATAGATTTTTTTTTCCTGCTTTCCTAGTTGTTTGCCTTCAGTGAAGAAATAGCAAAAGACCACTGGAGTTTCCTAAGGCATATTCTACACTTGCAAGCAAATCATTGTTAACTGTTCTCTTCACACCAAAATTTGTGTGCTTAAAGGAACTGAAGTCATTTCTCCTAAATTTTTTCAGGAGCAGAGCAGTAGCATATAAAGAAAAACAGAACTTGTAGTCATTTCTGACTATAAAAGAAAAGCAAGGAGGCTTGGTAGGGACAACTCCCCAGGATCAGAGGATACAGAATGCATTTCAAGTGAGTTTATGTGCACTCACTGGCAAAGAATAAAGATGAGGTCCCCATTTCATGAAAATAATATAATCAGTGAGGGGCAAATTATTGCAGGAGATTCCAAATAGGAATTTGGAATAGCGTAATTTGGACCAAGCAAGAAGAGAAGTCCAGAACAGACCATAGCAGATAGAACAATGTAGCCAAATGGCTTTATTTTTCCATATTAGAACCTTACTGAATACTCTTTCTAATTGTATAGGTCAATGTGATAATATAGAAGCTATATATGTGCATGTGTGTGTTGTGTGTGTACACATACAGATATAAAATAAACACATAGGGAGAAAATTGTATTTTTTGTCCATTAACCTGTGTATTAAGGCAACAGATACAAGTTAATCACTGACAATGTGCCAGACAACACATGAGAGAATGAGAACCAAGCACAAGTGATGCAGGTTGCCTGCTATTAAATAATTTACATTCTCAAAGAGGGAGAATGCTGAAGAGAGTTTAGAATTGAGGTTGAAGCATGTACCAGGAGGGTATATAGGAAGGCATGGTCAGGTTTGGGGGTTGCGGGGTGGCGGGGAAGTGGAGCAGTATTTAACAAATACTTCATTTAGGAAATGCACTTTGAAGTGAGTCTTTAAAGGTAAGGTGTTAACCAGGACATGAGAGAGCAGGGTGGGCAGAGCCACATCAGCAGAGAGAACTCCAGGCAGCGGGAGACTTGGAACCGTTAATGCCATCCTTCTACTAAATGAGCAAAAGATTTGCTTTTTTTCAGGGCAAGGTTTATGATGACCAAAGGGAAAGACTCTCTGGACCTTTCATCTTTTTCTGATTGTAAATAAATAAATTAAAAGCTGTTTTTACAGTTTGACTTCCCTCTCTTCAAAGATAAGGGTAGGAGAAAGGTCATTCTGTTAATAAACAGGAAAACTAGACTGGCCTTTCCTGCGGTGGTTCATTTGGGACAGGTTTATTTAGTCTCCATAACATTTCAGAGCTAACCAGCTCTAATTGGTATCGCTGCCATAGTTTTGCCCCTTGTTCCTGTGTGGCTAATGTCGGTGGCATTAATAGACAAGTAACTAATATACAGGAAAGCGTGATTAAATGGAAGTCTTTTCAGATGTTGTGCAGACTCTGAGAAGCCATTTAAAGAAATGGTCCACTTTATTTCTTCCAAGATGTGAGTCAGAATTGAAGCAGGGCTGTTGCTTCTCCCTGGAGATCGATTTTTCTAAGCCTGTAGTTCGGATCAGTCAATGTGATTATCCCTCCTGCCAAGCAAAGTACCTGCCTGTTCAAAGTCACACTGGGTGAAAAAGATGTTTTTTGTGCTGCTAAAGGATTCCACGCAAATAAGGGTAATAATCACGTTCTCATCATTTGTGAGAAATATCTCTGTCATTGTAAAGGAAAAGAATTGGAGCAGAGCTTCCAGTCACCACTTCAGGGAAATTTCATAGATTTAGTTAGATCACTCTGTCAAATGGCCAGAAAGGTCTAGAAGAGGAATATTGCTTTTTTCTTTTTAATGAAACACTGAGGATGGCTCAGCTTAAAATAACAGGAAACATTTTAAAATACAAAATGGTCCTGGCTGAATAATACAGTTTGTCCTCTTTCGCACCAGACGTACTCTAAACCTATAGAAATGAGACAAAATCAATGTTATTCTCCTATTTCCTAAAGCTTGATGACTCCACCGTCTGCCACTGTGTGGGAAGAAAGGTTAAATAGTTTTGAAATTGTGCTTTCATGGGCATATCATCAATAGAATAGAGGAAGCCTGAACTATTAGAATGGAAAACATACCTTACTCAAAATTTCATATTTCTCTTGCTACAAGAAAAGTTTGTTCTTTTTGCTTCTCCAAATCAGAAGGATCCTTAAGTAAAACACATCACTTTCCCCTGAGAGATACTTCCACTTACTGTGTTTTTTGTTAACTTGAACAATTTCCTAGAAAGATGTTAAGGCAATATTAGACTTTTTATTCAAAAAATGTATGTGATTCATACACCTAAGTGTTTCTTATTAAAAGCAGAATAATATTTTAAATCGTTCTTTTCAAGTTTCAATAGATTTATTGTAGGAGAGGAAACAAAATTTGACATAGTTCTGTTGCTGAATGTAACAGGAACATGATGCCTTTCCCCTCTGAAGGAATAAGCACTATTATTTTATATTCTGTTAGTCTCCAAATGTGCTTAAATGATTTGAACAATTTAAGGAAATGGGAACTCACTGTTTAGGCCAGACGAGCAGAGTCTTAATTTGACATCTCTCTAAAAGTAGGATTATTTAAAATCATTTTTACAAGATAAGTGTTAAGGACTCGTCTGTAGTAAGACCGTACGCAATCTTCTGTCTTTGTCACCATTCTGGGGTCGGTTAGCTGCTCCGTCATCACAAGTGATTAGATAGTTCAAACACCACAGACAGCCGTGTTTGCCTGTGATGCTGTTTCAATTTATTAGTATTCAGAGAGAGGTCACTTGCCGTCATGGAAGAATTATGTTTAGTCATACAGAAGGCAGAGCAAAACAAAAACTGATTTCTTTTGACCGGTAAAAAGTAGAACAGTTTTGATGCTTCATGCCAGTAAATTCTCCCTCTCATCTGAAAGCAGATTTCATTTTCATTATTGATGCTGCGGTTGAGTGAAAAGAGCAAGGGCCTAGAGTCGGGGGACCTGAACTAAATTCCCTGCTCATCAGTGAGAATAGACAAGGCATGTATTTCCCACGTCCGTGGCTTGGTTGGCACATCCGTCAAATGCAGGATGAACCAGACGATTTCTAAGATTGCTTTAAACTCTAAAGACCTTTGATGTTTTGATCATTAACCCTGCTATTATTATCATTTAAGAGTCCAGTCCTGCACCGTCTTCTGTCAGATATTTTAGAAAGCAATTCATATATAATCCCTCATACTTATTATACTGTGCATAAAATATATGAAAATTTTAAAGATCTGGGAAAAAGAGAAAGATTATTTCTTACCCGAAAGTGTGGCCTTAGCTACAGCTATAAATGATGCTCGAGCTTCTTAAACTGGATTAAGGTGTTTTCTGGCTTCTAATACACGATGATTGATTCAGGGAAAAGCACACAGCTTAAATTGGAGCAATGGGAATTAAATGTGAGTGTTGTAATGACTATGGCAGCAGGAGGAAGGGAATTCTCCATCTTCCACAATATGAATTGCATTGCATTGCATGCTTTAGATATTCACGGTTTTACTGAAGGAAAGAGAAAGGCTTTAGTTCCATGAAAGTGTCAGATGAGATCTATCTTCCAGGAGAGATTAGTATTTCCCAGTTACCTTCTACATAAAGGTTAAATTTACATAAAGAGATCAAATGGCCTGTTTCCCAGGAGAAGTCTATAGCTAACACATAATAATGGTGAATGCATTAGTCCTCAAAGCTGCCATAACAAAGTATCACATTCCGGGTGGTTTAAGTAACAGAAATTTATTTTCTCAGTGCCCAGAGGCTAGAAGTCCGAGATCAGGGTGTTGGCAGGGTTGATTCCTTCTGAGGGCCACGAGAGAAAGATACCTTCCAGGCCTCTTCTGGACACGTAGACGGCCGTTTCTCCCTGTGTCTTCCCATAGTCTTCCCTGTGTGTGTGTCTGTGTCCAAACATCTTCATGTAAGGACATCAGTCATATTGGATTAAAATTCACCCAAATGAACTCATTTTTAATCTAATTACATCTTTAAAGACCTATGTCCAAATACAATTACATTCTGAGGTACTGGGGTTAGAGTTCACTGTATGAACTTCTGGGGACACACAATTCAGCCAACAGAGTGCTTAACAGGTGCAAAGCCTTTTCAAAGAATTTTACATAAATTAACTCATTGAATTTTCACAACAAGCCTGTGAATTCTATTATGACCCAAAGAAGTTGCATGATTCGCTCAACAAGGAAAAGGGCAAAACAAAGATTCTAACTCAGGCCATCAGACTCCCATGGGTATGTTTTTAACCACAGTTCAGCAGATGCCAGCTAAAAGTTCCCTAATCCCATTTTTTCTTCCTACGTACAAAGGAAGACTACTTTTCCCATCTTCCTCTGCAGTTAGTTTGGGGCTATATGATAGAACTTTGGTCAATAAAATGTGATCTCAAACAAAAAATGCCGTATCTCTCCACCTGGTCCCTAACAGTCTTCCCTGACCACTCTCTTTGCTTTAGTCTACTGAGCACAGTGCAGTAGAGGACCCAGAGGAGTCCCAGGAAGACAGAAAAAACTGGGCTCCCTGAATCACACTATGAGGAGGTTATTAAACAACCAGATGGATGGTAATATAAATGAGATCTAAAGCTATATTTTATTAAGCTGCTGAAATGCTGGGGTCCTTTATTACATCAGTTAGCATCACTTGCCCTGGATCAATAAATCTGACAGCATGACAAGCATCTCTTACTCGGAAGAAAACTGAAAATGACATAGATGCCTCATTTTGTAGAAGGAAAAAGCTAAAGCTCAGAGAAATTAAGTAATATTTTTAGATCAGAATACAGAATATGTAAATTATATTATGATAGATAAGAAAAATCAGAATTCAAAATATATTGTCACCATAAGGCTTGGTGTCTGTAAGGAAAATTACTATGACAATACTTCCATGTCTCAGTTTGAACACCTACTATTTTTCCTGATTCCTCAGGAAAAATCTTTATTCGTTTTGCATAAGAATTTGAATATAAGGCTGTGGAGGAAATAGACACTTTGTGCTACATGAATTGCATAAGTGCACATTTTTAGGACGAAGGGAGAGGGGAGAGCTGTCCTATGAAAGTGGTGATTGCTGAATATCCTTTCCTTACCATCTTTAAACATCTTTGCGGTGTGGCATGTAAATGAAGTACGATGTTAGTTCTAATGCATTAAATCTGACCACCGCTATGTGCAATTTTCCTTTTTGACCTCCATTATAGGTGATTTCAAATTTTCACTATTAAAATCAGACTGGAATGATTGAAACCTTTATTCTCTAGTATGTATTACTGTCTTTTAATGTATTTTTTTAAAATGGGGATTTTCCCAATGATCTCCAAGAGATGACCAGAACTAGTTGTATTCTGCTTCACCTTCCTTTTTATCTTCTATGATGTTACCTGAAGTTTTTGCATATATTTGCTTTATTAGGCTAAGAAAATTTCCTTCTATTCCTGGTATTGATAGAGTGGGTATTGAGTATTTTCAAATGTTTTTACTGCGTCTTTGATATAATCATGGGCTTGTTTTCATATTCACTCTGTTGGTATGACGTTCATTTATTAATTTATCAGTGTTGATCCAGCATCCCTGGAGCAACACTTGGTGATGTGTTATGCTTTAAAGTTAGGGTTCAATTTGCTGGTTTTTGTTGAGGAATTTTGCATCTGTGTTGGTTAAAGATATTAGTGTATGGTCTCCTCTCCTGTAGTACCTCGTGATATCTTCTATATTAGGGTAATGCTGGCTTCATAAACATGAATGCCCGCTTGTTCTATTTCTGGAAAAGATTTCAGGGAATTGATGTTATTTCTCCTTTAAATTTTCAGTAAAATTGACCATTAAAACAATGTGGGCCTACTGCCTGATGTTTTAGAAGGCTTTTCATTATTAATTCAAGTCTTTAATAGGCATGTGGCTATTCAGGTATCTGTTTTTCCTTGAGTGAATTTGGTGGATTTTATCTTTCCAGGAATTGGTCCACATCACCCAAGTTATCAAGCTTGTGGTCAGGGAATCTTTCATAGTATTTCTAATTATTCTTTTAATGTCCGTAAGATAGTAATGATGATCCCTTTTCCATTTCTCACATATAACTTCTCTCTTCTCTCTTTAATACTTGGTTAGCCCGGCTAGAAGTTTATCAGTTATTGATCTTTTCAAAGAAATAGCTTTTGGTTGTGTTGACCTGATACTCTGTCTTCAGTTTTATTGGTCTAACTTTTTGAACTTTCTCTCTTCCGATTGCTTTAGGTTTAATTTGCTTTTTGTTTTTTAATTTCCTCAGGTGGAAGCTTAGGTTACTGATTTTTAGAACTTTCTCTTTTTCTTTTCCTTTTTTTTTTTTCACTGTTATTTAACCTCTTTAATTTTACTATTATTATTTTGTGACAGGTCACATCTAAGATTAAGAGGCTGTATAAACACAACATTCTTCTGTTCCAGAAGTAGAGGAGAAGTGAGCATTGATGAGCAAAAGTAACAACCAAGCTTCTCAATATAAATGCCGCCATAAATGTGACGTAACTTCTCCACACCTTTACTTTTCACCTGAGTCTTTATATTTAAAGAGGGCTTCTTATAGACAACGTATAATTAAGTCTTTTTTTTCTCTTGGTCCACTGCAGCAATCTCTTTGAATTGGCGTTTTGGACCATTCACACTTAACATGATTATTAATATAGTTGGATTAACATTTACCCTTTCTGTGACCATTTTCGTTCTGTTACATTTGTATTTTGTTCCATTTTCTCCTCTGTTTCTGCCTTCCATGGTTTTAGTTGAGCATTTCATATGATTTTATTTCATCTCTTTTCTCAGAATGTTATTTATGCTTCTTTTATGAAATGTTTGTGTGCCTAGATTTTACAAAATAAAATTTTTAACTAATCTAAGTCAACCTTCTAATAATACTATACCAGTCTTCACATGTAGTGCTGGCACCTTATAACAGGGTATTCCCCACCCCTCCCTTTCACCCTTTGTCATGTTGCTGTCATTCATTTCTCTTATTTATACGTTCAATCACCAAGTGTATTTTTACTGTTATTACTTTAAGCAAACCATTGTCATTTAGAATAAGAAAAATAAAATATTAGTTTTATGTATTAAATATTTAATATTAATAGTAAACATTTATTTATTTATTTATTGCTAAAAGTACTTCCTTATATGTAGATAAAATTTTCTGATTTATGTAATTTTCTTTATGTATGAAGAACATTTTTAAACATATTATTATGCAGGCGTGCTGGGAATGAATTCCCTCAGTTTTGTTTGTCTGAGGAAATATGTCTCCTTAACATTTGAAGAATGGTATCACTAGATATGGCATTCTTCATTGGTAGGATTTTCTATCTTTCCACATTTTTAATATTTCACCCCAAATTCTTTAAGTTTATATAATTTCCAATGAGAGGTATCCTGCGATTTTTAACCATGTTCCTCTTTAAGTAAGGTACTTTTTTTTTTTTTTCTTCATTTGGCTTCCTTCAGGATTTTTGTTTTGTCTTTGGTTTCCTGCAGTATGAATATGATACATTTAGGGGTGCATATGTGTTTGTGTGTGTGTGTGTTTTAATTATTATCATTTTACCGTCCTTTTGTTCTTTGAGTTTCTTGGGTCTGTTGCTTTATGTCTGTCACTAATTTTGGAAATGTAACTTCAAATATTCCTTCTGCTCTAATCTTTCTGTTCATTCTGGTATTCCAGTTGTATGCACATTACATGTTTTGATATTTTCTTACAGTTTTTGGATGCTTTGCTCTGTTTCTTTCTTTCTTCTTTTAATTTCATTTAGGGAAGTTTCTATTGACGTAACTTCAGGCTTACTGAATCTTTTCTATTCTCTATGGAGTCTACTGATTATTCCATCAAAGGCATTCTTAATTCCAGTTACTGTGTTTTTGATTTGTAACATTTCCTTTGATTCTTTCTTAGAATTTTTCTCTCTCTGCTCACATTACTTATCTGCTGTTACATGTTGTCTACTTTTTCCATTAGAGCCCTAACATAATAATCATAGTTTTTTAAATTGAAATATATTTGACATATAACATTATATACAGAACCTTGATTTGATATACTTATATATTGCAGTATGATTGCCATTTTAGCACTAGCTAACACCTCTATCACACCACATCATTATCATTTCTTTTTTGTGGTGGCAATAATTAAGATCTAGTCTCTCAGTAAGCTTGATGTTTATACAACAGCATTGTTGTCTATAATCACTATTGTATCCTTAAAGTCTCTTTTATTCCCCCATCCCCTAGCCCTTGGTCACTACCATTCTACTTTCTGTTTTTATCAGTTTGGCTCTTTTAGATTTTACATATAAGTGATATCATACTGTGTTTATCTGTCTCTGTCTGGCTTATCTCACTTAGCATAATGTCCTCAAGGTCCATCTATGTTGTCACAAATGACAGGATTTCCTCCTTTCTCATGCCTGAATAAAATTGTCAAATGTGTATATACGTATGTATAGACTCTTGAACAATGCAGGGCCTGGGGCGCCCACCTTCTAGGTGGTTGAAAAATCTGAGTATAATTTTACAGTAGGCTCTATATATCCAAATTTCCATATCTGTAGACTTGACCAATCTTGAATCATGTAGTACTGTAGGATGCATATAGTGGAAAAATTCTTATAAATAGACCCGCACAGGTCAAACCCATGTTGTTCAAGGGTCAACTATATAACATTTTATGTCTCTATTCATCTTTTGATGGACACTCAGGTTGTTTCCTAAGGTTGTTTAAAATTTGATGTACTCTCACTTGTTAATTTTTGCTTTTGTTGTTTGTGTTGTTGGTGTCATATCAAAAAAAAAAAAATTCCAATCTTTTCTTCTATGTTTTCTTCTAGAAACTTAATGGAATCATGTCTTCTGTTTAAGTCATTGATCCATTTCAAGTTAATTTTTGTGTGTTGTGCAAAATTGGGGTCCAATTTTATTCTCTGTGCATGGTTATTCAGTTTTCCTGAAATTATTTGTTAAAGAGACTATCCTTTCACCATTGGGTGTTTTTGTCTCCCTTGTCAAATATTAGTTAACTATATATGTGGGGGTTTAATTCTGGGCTTTCTATTCTGTTTCATTGATCTATATTTACCATACTGTTTTAATTATTATAGCTTGGTGGTACAGTTTGAAACCAGGAATTGTGTGATGCCTCCAACTTTATCCTTCCTCATATTCACTTTGACTATATGGGTTCTTTTGTGGTTCTAAACAACTTTTAGAATTGCTTTCTCTATTTCTGTAAAAAATTCCATTGGAATCTTGGTAAGAATTGAATTGAATTTTTACATGGCTCTGGGTAGTATGGACAATTAACAATATTAACTTTTTTGATCTATGAGCATGAGATGTCTTTCTGTTTGTGTCTATAACAAAGTCTTGTAGTTTTCATTGTACAGATCTTTACCTTCTGTGGTTAAATTATTTCTATATATTTTATTGGTCTTGGTGCTATTGTGAGCAAGATAGGTTTTTAAATTTATTTTTCAGATGTTTCATTGTTGATGTATGAAAATACAACTGATTTCTACACTCGCAGTTATTTTTTAAGGACCTGTTTAATAATCCCAACATCTGCATCTTATGTAAATATGGCTGATGATTGAGCTCTCTCTTCAGACTGTTTTTCTTTTTACCTTTTTGGCATGCTTCATCATTTTTGAAAGCCAGATTTATTTGATTGTATAAGAGGAACTGAAGTAAATAGTCCTTTAATATGGACATTTATGCTAACTTGGCTAATAATTATTCAGTGTTTAATGATTGTTATAGCTCTAGGTACCAGAAGTTAAAGGTTTTTAAAGTTTTTGTTTTAATCTTTCCTTTTGGCCCTGAATCTCCCTTAAGTATTTAGAGAGTCTACATCCATAGCTCATGCTCCTGTAATCCACTGTTTGTAGTTCTGTTGGTGGTGTAGCAACAAGCAGATGAGAAGCGTTCTCCAATCTTCCAAATTAATCTCAGACATTTAGTATGCCTCTAACTCAGGATTTAGCCTTCACGAGTGTTTGAATATATCTTCTAGCAGTGTAACTCTTTTTGGCTCTGTCCCCCTACTCCCTTCTTTGGCTGTAGCACTCTCAATTTATTTCCTTGAATGCCTCCCCCTGTCCCAAAAGAATGTGTTTCTTAGGTAATAAAGGAAGACAGGAGTGGGGAGGATTGCCCTTCCATCAGCAAGGACAAGGTTTCAGAATTACATTTTGGCAAGATCTTTTTCCCTGGAGAGTAGCGTTTTGTTAGGAGGAGGCTCTGAGCACATGTCTTCCCTTCCCTTGTTGTGGCCACAAGGGGATCATTCTGGGTTCTCACCATGAAAGCCTAGTAGAGTTCTGGTGATAAAAATCTATGAAAACATGGGAATCTCCCTAAAACTAAGCTCCTGGGAGTTCCCAATTCTCACGCCGACCCACTAAACTTCAGCAATCCACACATTTAAGTCTTGTTACTAGTTTGTAGATCCAGTGGCATCTGCTTCAGGTAAATGGGTCTTGATTGCTGTGTCTCTAGTTGCACCAGTCCCTTTAGATTGGAGACAGTGATTTCCCCCTGTGACCTCAGTTTTCTTATAGGTTCAATATAAGCCACTGAATTTCAGTTTTTCCAGTTTATGTTTGTTGTAGGGAAGGGAGTGATGACTTCCAAGCTCTTTACATGTCAGAGGTGAAACAGAACAATAGCTATGTTTTTAAGTTTAAATCTATTTAAAAGCTTCACATTCATCTCTACAGAAGATTCAATTATTTATTAGCAAATAAATATATGGATTTGAGACTTAATTGGGCCTTAAGTGATATATAAGTTTTTACTCTCAGTTATATTTTTAGTATGGGAAAATATTTTAATCATAAAATGGTATTATTCAAAATGTATTAGCATGCATTGTTTTGTTTCTTCAGTCTGCAAAATGCAGCACAATATGATGAAACTTCCTACTACAGCACCATATTTAAAAAAAAATATATATTGCTAGAAGCTTGATATATGTTCCCATAGAACACTATGTTTTACACTTTCTCCTGGCAGTTTTGTATTAAACTGTGCATTCATGTGATTAAGATTGCATATGGAAAATAGATTTGTTTACTGCACAGTCAGATGAATTACCTTTTAAGAAAGTTATTATGATTGTGAAACTAATACAGCAAGAGAAAACTGCAAAAATATATTTCAAATTACCTAAAAATACATAACAGAAAAACCATTGTTCATATTTTGCTTTGTTTTAAGCAATATTTTTATTCACTTTTATGTATTTTAGGTATAGGATTGTGAAATACATTCTATTCACTTCACACATTATCATAGCAGAAGCTTAGCCAGACATTATTACAACCTCTCTGTAAATGTAATTTGATGCCTAAAATTATTTTATCATTTATATAGCTACTCTATTTTATCTAATTTCTAGGTAATTTCCAATATTTTACAGTGCTTTGTCCACATTTATTAATATATTTTAAAAATTTGACTCCCAGATTTTAGAATTATATTGCAATATACTTTGATAATTGTGTTTGAGATATTATTTTGATTGGAATAGTTGGTATTAACATTTAACTTAGCAGTTTTGGTCTTTTATAAAACTACTTTGTTGGCAGAAGATAAATAAGGTATTTCTAAAGAAAATGTGAGAAGAGTGAAAGAGTAAATTCTCATTTCTGCCAGCCAAATTCCAGTAATAGGTCAATCCTTTGTAGAGAACGTTTGCATTAGACACAAAACAACTATATGATAAACAAAATTTAAGTAACATAGTGGGATGTTTCAGGTAATGCTCTATCTAGAATATTACATTTTCCCTGCTCAAAGTTAAGCTAACACCCTCTGTATGTCATGATGCACATACTTGAAAGTAACTCCCGCAGGAATGATTCCTTTGGGAATGTCATCCCTCCCTGTCCCAGAATGGTTCATTAGCAATGAGAAGCAGATGCAGCAAATGGATTGAAAAAGAGTTTGAGACAACTGTGTCTCCAAGTCAGAAAACCTTCTATTTAAGGACCTAAGTTTGAGAAAAGACAGACACAGCATTCCTTACCATAAGAGTTTGAGCACGGATCCATCACATACGTTAATTAACATCACATGTGAAGCTAAGCATCATGATATTTAAAATAATACGTTACAGATAGAGACAGAGAAGGTAGAGACCGGAGGACAAGGATAAGATCCAGCACTGCGATATCAGCTCTACTTTCCCCAGTCTCAGACACCCTAAGGAGGAGGAGTAGTTGTTATCATCAGAATTACACCAGCATTTATTTTAAAGGTACATTTAAAATGTAATTTACTTTGCATATTTCAATTTAGGTTAACCTGTTGTCATTTTTATCATCTGTTTAAGATGTGTGTTTAAGTTCATTTGCTTTTCGAAGTGGTAGACTAGCTGTCAGTAAGCATTCTGTGTAAAGGGCCAAGTACTAAATATTGTAGGCTTTTGGGGCCATTCAGTCTCTCACAACTATTCCACTCTGCTGTTGTAATGCAAACACAGTCATAAACAATACACAAACCACACACAGGCATCAATGATCATCCTGTTTGCACTTCCCTGTGGCAATATGGTACGATGAATGACCTAGCATGAATGATTTAGACCTGGGAAATATACAAATAACAAAAGAAATAATTATTATGGGGATAAGATCTCTCCTTGTGAGTAGAATTATGTATCTCAAAAGTAGATGTGATATTCATACTCTCTTCTGAAAACTTTTTAAAAGAAGACAATATGGAAGAAAAGTCAAATGAGCAACGTTAGAAGATGGGATATCTTCTTGAGTGTACTTTTTTTAGACTCTGAGAAAAGCCCTATTTAAAGTTCATGACCTACAAAAGTATATCCTTTAATTTTCTATGATATATGTTCTCTACATTTTTGAGTTTTTTCTAAAATGAATTTAAGATACACTACAAAGCCTGCTAAGAATGCAGAGCCTGTGTGGGAAGAGAGAGAACTAACAGTCCTTGGGCAGCTTTAGAGAGGAACAACCATAAACTGAGGCGTCTGCTCTGGAGATCCAGGTAAATAGAAGCTCAATGAGTGTTGTGTCACAGCAGAGCAGCTGGGGAACAATAGCATGGTGTTCTAGAGACGCTTTTAAAGAAACTACAGAGAGATATAGAATAAAACTTACTTCCTCTTTGCAGCCTGAGAAAATTTAGCCCCAAGAGTAGTGGTGAGAGGCAGACCCGTGAGCTATGTGTAAAATGTTTATAAACTGGAAACCCCTAAAAAAGCCTTGACTGTTTATCTGAAGTCTATACTTAACCAGAGGCTGGGTTAAGCATAATATGGCATAAAAACATAATAGGTTACTCTGATGTTATTCTAAATATGATATAGTCATATATTTATTGACATACAAAAATATTCACCCTGTACTATTCAGTTAAAAAATAATATAAACTTCCAGCTTTGGTTATGATATGGAAGAATCTTTTCCTCAATGGTCACAATTAAAAACAAACAAACAAACTGCAACACAAGCCAAAAAAAAATCAATAAGTGAGATCACATCAAACTGAAAAGCTGCTGCACGGCAAAAGAAACAGGCAACTTATGGGATGGGAGACAATATTTGCAAACTCTATATCTGATAAGGGGCTCATATCTAAACTATAGAAAGGACTCAGATAACTCAGTAACAAAAAATTAATAATAATACAACTAAGAAATGGGCAAGAACCTGAATGGACATTTTTCCAAAGAAGACATCCAAATGGGCCACAAGTGTATGAGAAGGTTCCCAACATCACTAATAATCAAAGGAATTCAAGTTAAAACCACATAAAATATCACTTCATAACTGTTGGAGAGGTTATCATCAAAAAGACAAGAGAACAAATGTGTTGGCAAGGAGGTGGAGAAAATGGAGCCCTTATAAACCGTTGGTGGGAATGTAAATTGGTATAGCTGCTATGGAAACCAGTATGGAGATTCTTCCAAAAATTAAAAATAAAACTACCATATGATCCAGCATTTCAACTTGTGAATATATATCCAAAGGAAATAAAACAAGATATCAAATAGATATCTGCACTTCTGTATTTATTATAGCATTATTTACAATAGCCAAGGTATGAAAACAATCTAAGTGTCTACCAGTGGATTAATAGATAAGGAAAATATGGTCTATATGTACAATGCAATACTATTTGGCCATGAGAAAACCATGTTCCATTTGGAACAATATAGCTGGACCCTGAGGGCATTATACCAAGTGAAGTAAGTCAGATGGAGAAAGAGAAATACAATACCATATGATATAACTTACACATGGAATCTGAAAAGACAACTCATAGAAACAGAAAGTAAGATGATGGCTCCAAAGGGAACAGAGCATTGTGATTACAATTAACAATAATATATTATATACTTACTTGAAAGCTGTTAAGAGGGTAGATTCTAAATGTTCTCATCACAAAAAACAAATGGTAGTTATGTTGACATGATAAAGGTGTTAGCTAACACTAAGGTCATATCAAATTAACAGGTTGTACATCTTAGATACACAGTGCCATATATCAATTACAGTTCAATAAAGCTTGAGAAAAATTAAAAGAAATTCAGCTCTGGGCTCTACAACTTACTAGAGTGGCCTCAGTCAAGACCAGTAAACTTTCTCTACTCCATTTTCTCATCTGTAAAGTGGGGATAACAATACTTTCTTATGTTTTTTGAGAGGTTTAATGAAATAATATATAGAAAATCCTTGGAACAGTGCCTGGAAAATGCTTTGTTATTGTGAATGAATAAAAATTTATTCTTAGTGCAAATTAATGATTGCTACATAAGAATAAAAGGAATAATTAATCAGAAAGAAATTTTAAAAAAAAGAAAAACCTGCAAAATAAAAATTCAGGGTTTCTGCATGACTAGCAGAAACAGTGAAAAGCAAGGAAAATTTGTTGAAAATATAGTGAGAGCCATAGAAGTTCTCCTATGGGAGGCAATGTCTTTTCTAGATACTAGTGTACAGAGGAGTGGGTCTGCTATAAGAGACTTTTCTGGGGATTAGAAGATATCACATAGTCCAGCACATTCATGCAGTGCTCATATTTTAGAGCCTTACTAAAGTTAAATCTAAAATTAAACAAAAACATCTGAAGCTACAGCCAAAACACTAAATTAGCTAAAGTATTAGCAAGATCAAGAAGATAGTGTGTGTCTCAAAGTTTTGGAGTTAAGCTAGCTGGATGGAAAGTCAATATAATTAAAGATATACTAAGCCCCAGCTTAATTCTAGAAATTTGAATAATTAGTTTCCCACCTAAACTCCACTAAAAAACAAACGACAAAAAAGAACAGATGAATAAAGAAAAGACAGAAAAAACACAAAATGAGTAACAAATTATTTGACTTAGCCTTATTATATCAAAAATCAAGTTAAGTATTAATGAATTAAACATTACTTAAAAGGCAAAGGTGTTTGAATAACAAAAACTCAATGATATGTTTTCTACAGACAACGTACTATAACTATTGAGACCCAGAAAATTTTAAAATAAAGGATATCTCATGAATATAGACGCAAAATCCTCAAAAAACACTTTTTGGCAAATTGAATTCAACAATGTATAAGAGGAATTATACACC
Source organism: Camelus dromedarius (assembly GCF_036321535.1). Lineage (NCBI taxonomy): Eukaryota > Metazoa > Chordata > Mammalia > Artiodactyla > Camelidae > Camelus > Camelus dromedarius. The sequence continues at coordinate 11,883,480 of NC_087441.1, read as the reverse complement.
ATAACCAGTTAGAATTTATCCCAACTTTGCAATACTGATTCAACATTTAAAAATAAATATAAACCATCATATCAACAGGCTAAAAAAGAAAAAAAACACACGATCATACCAATAGATGTGAAAAAAGCATTTGACAAAACCCAACACCCATTTGTGATAAAGGCTCTCAGTAAGCTGGGAATACAGCACAACTTCCTCAACTTGATAAAGATTACCTACAAAAAATCCTACAGCAAACATCATACTTAATGGTGAGTAACTCAAACTTTCCCACCAAAATTAGGTCAAGGCAAGACTGTTCCCTCTCACTACTCCTTCCCAACATCATGCTGGAAGTTCTGGCTAATAACAATGAAACCAGAAAGGAAATCAAAGGAAGACATACAGATTAGGGAAGAGGAAAAAAGTCTTTGTTTGCAGATGACTTGATTGTCTATGTAGAAAACACAAAAGAATCAACAACAACAAAAAAACCTCTAGGAACTTATAAGGTGAATATATAAAGCCAATCGCTTTCCTATATACCAGAATGAACAAATAGAATTTGAAATTAAAAATGTGATACATTTACATTAACAACCAAAAAAAATGAAATACTTATATGTAAATCTAACAAAGTATTTAACAAAATCCATGTAAGAAAATCTACAAAACTCTGATTTAAAAAGTCAGAGTTCAAAAGTTGCTGATATATATATATACCACGTATAACATAGATAAACAACATATTCATACAGTACAGCACAGGGAACTATATTCAATATCTTGTAGTAACCTATAATGAAAAATAATATGAAAACAAATATATGTTTGTATATGTATGACTGAAAACATTATGCTGGACCAGAAATTGATACAACATTGTAACTGACTATACTTCAATAAAAAAGAATGCCAAAAAAAAAAAAAAAACAAACCTCAAAGAAGAACTAAATAAATGGAAAAATCATTCATGTTCATGGATGGGAAGATTCAATATTGTCAAGCTGTCAGTTCTTCCAAACTCAATCTATAGATTTAACACAATTTCAGTGAAAAATTTCAAGCAAGTTATTTCGTTGGTATTGACAAATTGATTCTAAAGATTATGTATGAGGCAAAAGAACCAGCATAGCCAACAGAATATTGAAGAAGAATAAAGCTGGAAGACTGACATTATTGAACTTCAAGAATTACTATAAAGTTACAGTAATCAAGACAGTATGGTATTGGTTCAAGAAAACACAAACAGATCAATGGAACAGAACAGAGAGACTAGAAATAGACTCAAATAAGCACAGTCAACTACTCCTTGACAAATAGGTAAAGGTAATACAATGGGGCAAAGATAATCTCTTCAACAAACGGCAGTGGAACAACTGGACATCCATATACAAAAAGATGCATCTAGGTATTCTTCACAAAAATTAACTCAAAATGGATCATAGACCTAAATGTAAAATGCAAAACTATAGTCCTAGAGGATAACACAGGAGAAAAGCTAGATGACCTTGGGTATGGTGATTTTTTGTTTTTAGGTACAACATCAAAGGCATGAACCATGAAAGAAATAATTGATAATTTGGACTTCATTAAATTAAAAACATTTGCTTTGCAAAAGACACTGTCAAGAGAATAAGAAGGCAAACTACAGACTGGGTGAAAATATTTGCAAAGACACATCTGATAAAGGACTGTTATTCAAAATATACAGAGAAGGCTTAAAACTTAAAAATAAAGAAACCAACCTGATTTTAAAATTTGCCAAAGACCTTACAAACACTTCAAAGAAGATATGAAGAAGGCAAATAAGCATATTAAAAAAAAAAACTTCACATCATATATTATCAGGGAAATAGAAATTTAAAGAACAATGAGTTACCACTGCACATCTGTTAGAATGGCCAAAATCTGGAACATTACCAACATTAAATGCTGGAGAAGATGTGAATCAACAGGAACTCTCATTCATTGTTGGTGGGAATGCAAAATGATACAGACACTTTGGAAAACAGTTTTGTGGTTTACAAATATGTTTATAAAACTAAACACATTCTTACTATATGATCTAGCAATCATGCTCTTTGATATTTACCCAAAGGAGTTAAGAATTTATGTCCACACAAAAACATGCATACAAATTTTTGTAGCAGTTTTATTTGTACTTGCTAAAAATGGAAGGAACCTCTTGGAGCATCTTAGAAGCAACCAAGTTGTCCTACAGTAGGTGAGTGGATAAATAAACTGTGGTACATCTACACAATGGAATCTTATTCAGTGCTAAAAAGCAATGAACTATAAAGCCATGAAAAGATATGGAGTAACATAGGTGCATATTACTAAATGAAATAATCCAGTCTGAAAAGACTATGTGTTGTTTGATTTCAACTATATGACATTCTGGAAATGACAAAACTACAGATACAACTATAATTTCTAGGGTTGAACAGCGGGTTGGGCAGGGATAAATAAGCAGAGCACAGAGGATTTTTAAGACAGTGAAATATTCTGTATGACACCATAATAATGGATACATGTTATTATACATTTGTCCAAAGGCAGAGAATAGACAACACCAAAAATGAATCCTAACATGAATAATGGAAGCTTGGTGATAATGTGTCAATGTAGGTTCATCAACTGTAGCAAATGTACCACTCTGGTGGGAGTTGTTGATAATGAGGGAGGCTGTGCATATGTGAGGACAGGGTTATATGTGAAATCTCTGTACTGTCTCCTCAATTTTGCTGTGAAACTAAACCTACTTTGGAGGAGGATGGTATAGCTCAAGAGGTAGAGCACATGCTTAGCATGCACGAGGTCCTGGGTTCAATCCCCAGTACCTCCTCTAAAAATAAAAAAATAAAAAAAAAATTAATAAAACCTAATTACCCCCCTGGTAAATAAGTTAATTACTTAAAAAATCTTAATAAAAAAAGAGTAAAGGATAGAAAACTATACATTATGCAAAACTCATCATAAATAGGATTATAGGCAAGGACTGTTACTAGTGTTAAAATAGAACAGAGTCTAATTATAAAAGGGTCAATGTTTCTTTTTTCTCATCTTCCTCCTCATAATTATTTTTCTACCCGTGGGAGGTGGGTGTAAGAAAGTGCCTAGGACCTGCATTCTGCCTCAATAGCAAACAAATGTTCACCACTTCTGGGGGAGGAGCAAGAAAATCCTGCCTAAGACCAATTGCAGCTCAAAGGCAGAGATTCTCTCCCACAGGAAACAGAAGCAGGGATCTGAGAAAGGAGGCACAGGGTCTGCCTAAGGGAGACAGGAGCAGGGACTCACAGCAGGAGTGTGGAGTAGGGTCATAGAGAAACACTCTCTCTCAGACACAGGCATACAAGCTGTGGGGATCATCAAAAGTGAAGACAGGAGTTGGAACATTGAAAAAAATCTCTCTGAAGCCCCCAGAGCTCACTCCAGGCACAAGGTAGCAACCCACCACTGAACTTGTAGTTCACTGACGGTAAGAATATCATCAATAAGATTGAAGCCAAGCTCAGCTCCTGATTAGACTGATTCAGTCCTCCAGCCCTCCATGTTACTGGCATGACGAAAGAAGAGGCAAGCCCATTTTCAGGCATAAATAATATCTGTTACACATATGAGTGACATTCAATCAAAAATTGAGACACAGATGTAAAACAAAAAATAAAACCCCACCTTATTGTGGAAATAATTTCCCAGCATATACATGAATCAAATCATTACAGAAACAGATTCAGAAAAGGCATAGATGTTGGATACAGATATTAAAGAAACTATGATTGATATGATAAAACACCTAATGGAAAAAGTAGACAACAATTGGGAAATTGTAGCAGAGAGGCAGAAATGTGAGAAAGAGTCAAATAAAAATTCTACCAAAAAAAAAAATGATATCAAAGGTAAATAATTCCTCAACATGCTTAACAATAGATGGGGTAGAGCTGAGAGAAGAATCAGTGATCCCAAAGATATGTTAATAGAAATTATCCAAACTGCAAGTCTGTGTCTGTTTTGTAGATGAGTTCATTCATGTCCTCAAAATGAAATACAAAGAGAAAAAAGAGTAAACAATTCATATTTTATCTGAAGAACAGGGAAAAACTTAAGTTCACTGACCTCAAGTTCAGGAATAATAAAGTGAACCAGGTACATAATGCTATTATTTTCTTTTTGTTTTGTAAGTTGGTTTGGGCTAAATTGTGAACCCCCAAATCCATATGTTGAAGTCTAAATATCCAGTGCTTCAGAATGTGACCTTATTTGAAAATAGACATTGCAGATGTAGTTTGTTAAGACGAGTTCATTCCCTAAGCATTGCTTTTTATTTACATTTCTATTTCAAAGGAGCTAAGGAGATGTATTACGGGCTCAATTTTTTGTAATATTAAATGAGAAACCAATATACTGCTATGACAAGTCTCTCTGCATGACATTTAGGATAACAGCTTCGGATATTAACTGAAATAACCATTCTGTACTTTATTTTTTATTTGTTGAAAAAGATTTAAATCTCCAGGCAAGCTTTTGACAATTAAATATTTTCTAATGGAAAGAAAACAAAAGAATATCTTCTGAACTGTCAAGAGCGAACAAACAGGTTGTAGTTATAAGGTTAGTTATAAGGTCAGCGTGTCATTTTATAGGGTGAATTTTCTCCAGAATCCTGGCAGTGGAGTGACAAAAAGAATGAGATGTTGTCCCTAAGGGAGTGTGAACAAGAACAAAAGCCAAATAAATAAGAAAGGCTACCTCATCTTTCTCCCGGAGCAGCCTACGTAATTATGTGAACATCATCAGAAATGTTTAAAGAAATACTGGGAGCACAGATAGCTTTTCACAAAAGGGGAAGTGGTCATCTTTACACATTAAATTCTATTCAGTTTTTTGTTTTGTTTTGTCTCTACTCTGAACAAGTGAGAGTAGGCTCAGTTCAACAGAGCAAAACTGTTGGGCAAAGAAATCTAAAACCATTGTGAACTCAGTACAAAATAATCTCTGCTCTTCATTTTACGTCCTTAAATAGACAATTAATTGATTCAGGTTAAGTACACAGCTGGGAGGGGATACTTGCAACACATTACAAACAAGACATTCACGTGAAGAAAGCATAAATAAGCTTGTCAAATCATGACCAAAAAAAAAAAAGAAAAGGAAAAGAACCCAGTGGACAAACGATAATAAGAGGTAATTCAAAAGAAATGGTAATTGAAATAGTCAAGTGACACATGCAAGGTACTACCTGATAGATTTTAAATAAATTTTAAAGTGTGGCATGTTTCATTCATTTATAAACTACAATCTTTGACTTTGCAGCTATAGATAAGGCTAAATACTAGCTAATAAGTGTGGCATGCTTCATTCATTTATAAACTACAATCTTTGACTTGGCAGCTATAGATAAGGCTAAATACTAGCTAATACTGGCTTCAATGTCATGAGGAAAAGCCACTTTGGAGGGCAATATGAGAGTTCACTAAAACTGAAAATGAGCATACTCTGAGTCCAAAATTCCTCTCTCACACCTAGAGAAACATTTCCACTTATATTCATTTTAATCTTCTATGTAAATATTAGCATAACTCATGTACCCATCATGACTGTAAGTGGAAAAATCTTTAACAAATCAGAAGCAAATATATTTCGGCTATATTCAAAAAGAATTATACACCATAACCAGGCTGGTTTTACTCCAAGGATGCTAGGCTGGTTAAATATTTGAAAGTCAGTTATCCATATTTACCATGATCCACCAAATTAATAGACTAAAGAAAAGTCACAAGACCATATCCACTTATGCAGAAAAAGTATTTAACGAAACTCAACAAATGCACATGATTTAAAGCTCTCATAAACAACAGTAATACAGGGAATTTCCTTAACTTGATAAATGGCGTCTACAAAAAACTTAACGTCTAACATTATGCTTCATGGTGAAAGCCAGAATGCTTGTGTCAGGGAGCCCATAGCTGCTGTATTAAATTAATAATATGCAGATTCTGACCTGTTGCATGAGAAAGCACAAGTCATCCACACTGGGTCCAGCAGGTAGGTCCCTCAGCATCTGAGCTCTCACCTTGGAGAAGCGAAAACCCTGGAGTGGTTTTGATTGAAGATGCGGTTTCAATATACTCACACAAAGGCAGTGAAGTCACAAGATCTATTATTTAAAGATCCCCAAAAGGGGAGGAAGGAGCCATGAGCTGGGGGAAAGGGCAGTCCTCTGTCCCAGTTCACAAGTGAATGAGAGCCTGAGAGCAAGGTCGCCAGCAGTAAGGTGGTTGGGGTGCAGGTCACCGTCTTTTCATGGGCTCAACTCTGAGAGGTTATTTTAAAGGGTGCCCCATGAAAAGCAAAGCAAAAATCCTGTGTTGGGAATCCTAGACTCAGTTCTTATCTAAATGTCCAGACTCTGGGTGTGAGCGGGGCTGTCATACTGAAAAATACCAAGGTAGCAACTCAACATTGCTGTTTTCTCACCACAGTGCTTTACCCTGAAGATCTGAAGCAAGGCAGAGATGCACGCTCTCATCAGTCTAATTCAACTTTGTAAAGGAAGTTCTAGCCAGTACAATAAGGCCACACACACACAAAAAAGTTCAGGGGAGGAATGAAAGTGAAACAAATCAGAAAGGAAGGCATAAAACTATCCCTATTTGCAGATGACACGACTGCATATGTAAAAAAATTCCCGAAGAATCTACCCAAAATACCCTACTTAGAACTTATTAGTGAGTTTGGCAAGGTCACACGTAAGATATAGGATCGACACACAAAAATCAATTATATTTCTATATATTATCAATTAACACATAGACAGACATCAAGATTAAAAGGACTACATATGTGTTTTGCATTTTTGCCTCGAACTGATTCTACTGGACAGTGCTGCTCTAGACAAATACTTCTCCGTCTCTCTATAAGATGTTGTAATTGCTTTTAAATCCATGTATTTGTCTTGCTTTACATTCAGGTAATGTATTCTTAAAGTTTGCCAGATTTTTTTTTTTATAAACTGAAAAATATGTAATCTGTAAACGGTAAGTATTTTTAAAAATAAATTATGCTTTAACAATGCATTTAGGGAGGGAGGGTATAGTTCAAGTGGTAGAATGCATGCCTGGCAGGCACGCGATCCTGGGTTCAATCCCCAGTAGCTCCTCTAAAAATAAATAAATAAACCTAATTACCTTCTCCATCCCCCCAAAAACATAAAATTAAAAAAAAAAAAAACAATGCATCTATACTTGAGACAGGTGGATATAGATAGATAGATAGATGATAATGGATACATAGATAGATCCATGTCTTTATTTAAGAAAGGTTTTGTTCCAAAGACAGCCCAAACTTTATTTTAAGGCCAAATAGAAATTTATCTGTCCCTCAGGTCTTTCAAATCAGGTACGTGTATCCTTCCCCTACTCACAGACATATATTGCGTTGTTCCACTCTTTCCGAAACGGAGCAATACGTCTGCCCTACAGAATCTAATGAGACTGGTAAGACTCCTACCTGATGACTCCGTAAGTGTTCCAGAGGACTATTTAATATCTCATTGCTTTGCTACCCATTTTGATTTGCAGAATTGAACCCTGATCATACACAGTATGTGCTCTCGAATAGAATTTTCCATCAGTAGCACTTTTGACATGCGTATTGTTTTAACGTCTTGAACTTCCTCTGAATTAATGTTTTGCAGACAGGCTTCTGACGTTGGTGGTAAGCCTTTAAGCTCACGCTCGGAAAATGTTGCATCATTTACTCTGTTTTCCAAAAACAGTTCGTACTCTGGAGTAGTGTTTCCCATAACCACTGTCAATATGTGTGATTTTTCTCACTCCTGTGATTTTCTCTACTTCCACTTTCATTTTAACTGTGTGCCTGATCTTATTAGCACCTTCAACCTTCCCACGGCTTTTTGTGCTTATCAAACATGATGGGCTTAAATTATACATAAAACATCTCAACACTAAGGACAAAATGAGCATACAGTATGATTAGAAACAGCGTGATAGAGGAGACAAAAATGACAGCGTACAAATTAGAAGGCCCTCTGTGGCAGACAGAAGTGACATTTTCTCCTCGGGAGAGAATTTTTGTTCAAACTGTGAAAACTCATAATTTGAAATGTCACAATAAAAGAGCGTATGTGGCCAATTACATGAATACGGTAACTAAGTTTTCTCATCACATTTAAATTAACATTGTGCTCATAGCTAACATGGTCTCCTGCACTCACATTTGCTCAGAGGGTTGATCTCATGTCACATGTTCTTACCACAATCCGAAAATTGTTAATTAAACTAAAATTTTCTTGAATTTAGCTATTTCTATTTGACTTCCAAATTTTGACTGACGTTTTTTGATCATAGTCTATTATTTCAGCATGATAATCTACTTGGGTGGCTATAATAAACTTCCATTAACTAGGTAGCTTACGAACAACAGAAATTTATTTCACATAGTTCTGGAATTTGGGAAGTACAAAATCAAGGCATGGGCAGATTTGGTGTCTGGTGGGAGCCCATTTTCTGGTTCATAAATATGGCACGTCACTAAGTATAACCTCAGGCGGCGGAAGGGTCTGGGGATCACTTTGTAGCCCCTTGTATAAGGGTGCTGACCTTCTTTATGAGGGCTCCACCCCATGATTTCATCATCGCCCAAGTTCCATCTCTTAATGTAAAAATGAGTTTGTAGGGTAGCAGAAAAATTCAGTTTATAGTAAATAGTTAATTAAGACTATGGACTTTATTGCTGTTAACTTGGCATCAGAGAGTAGAATTGTTAGGGATTGTTCTTGTCTGGAACTGCCACTTAGTGACTGAGGTAAAAGGAATAATTCTATAGCTCTTTTGGTTCAAATTTGCCTGGCTACAGGGAGAAGATAATAAAGCTACACAGCAAGGTCTTGAAGAGAATTGAATGAAGATAAAACACCTGAGATAATACCTACACCAAGGAGGGCTCGCTAAGTACGTAGTAGTATATTTTAAAATACTATTACTATTAATAAACTATTTTTTCAATATAGCCCATGTCTTCATCCATTGAATCAGTTTTAGGAAATGACAGTTAATAACTCAGTTTAAAAGTAAACTCTATCCTCAGAATATTTTAAGAAAATAATAGAAATGTGCCAACTAAGATTATTAACCTCAAATATGTAAACATCAGATAAAATTTATGCAACAAATTAGGATCAGTCACCCTCTTCTCTCAGTCAGAGGGCAAGTCTCTGTAAGAGTTCGGGACTTTAAGCCAGGAGACTAGAATCCTTGGGGGCGTCATGAGAGGGTGGTTGTTTATATTTTGCAATCTTGAATTTTTATCACATGAATGCACTACATATTTAAAGTACCAACAGCAAACTGACAATAATGACAACAGCAACAGTAATTTGAAAACATAATAATTCAACTTGGCCGAGCTGTCTTCCCAATGTGCCAGCATTTCTTTATTTTTCAAAATAAACATTTTCGGTGCTGTTAGGAAATCTGCTTTGTGGAGCACATCTGATTGTATTTTCACAGTCCCACAACATTCAGTTTCCAGACTTTTCCCATGAAAGCAAATAGAGCTTTTTTATTTGGCCTTAATAGCTAGACACTGGGTATGATTTCACTGGTACACCTGTTCACTTGGGGTATTAACACATGTTGCTTACATGCTCATGTTATCATGCTTTTTAAGAAATGTGTCATAGTTGCATTTATCCTCAGTATATAAATTTTTACTACTTCTTCCCAACAATATATTACGTTGTAAATTCAGCCTACCCCAATCAAAAAAGAGCAACCTGGAGAACTTCCCACTCCAGAAAATAAATATGTAAGGCGAATGAAATCAGACTGAATGATCCCAGTTTAAGCTGAAAGGGTATTCTTCTGTTGTTAGTGCTTAAATGCATATATAAAGTGTCATTAAACTTTGGTCAAATTAATTACTTTCCATGGACGCCTTTACTTTTAAAAGGTATTTTAATAAGAGTTTCCCTCTTGTAATCCTCAATCACATTTTAATTAATTTAATCTGGTTGAATTACAAAACTAATCTTATAGGCAGTATGAAAAGATGTGAATAAGAAAGTGAAAAATCACCTTTGACCCATGGAGATAATAATCCAGTAATAACATTTTGGTAAATATCTTCCTGAAGTTTTCTAGGAACAAAGGAATGCACACATATATTCACATTAAATGTTTAAGTAAACATTGAATCATAATGTGTATGCTATTTTGTAACTTGATTTTTCAGATAATTATTGCAAACATCTTTCCAAATTGATAAATATAAATATAATATAATGTCTAATTATGTGGGTTTATCATTTTTATTTGACTAATGCCCCTTTAGTTATTTCACAATTTTCACAACTATAGTTTACATATAGTAATGAATTTTCTTTTACTTCATGCCTTTTAGCCAGTATATTTCTTGGAGACAGTTCCATAATTAAAATTACTACACACTGAACAGAAGTATCTCAGACCTTCTTTGAATCAGGTGTTACCAACAGTGGACACCATTAATTTTTGTTCTTTTATATTCTAATCTATAGTATGAGATTAGTTTCTCAATATTGTGATAATTTACAATCTTGGATTTCTAAAAAGATTAAACCTTTTAAAATTTCTTTTTTGTCCACTCAAATTTCCTATTTATGCTCTGCCTATTATGTTCAAATTTTACATGATTTATAGGTGATGTTCATATTTTAAGATAACAAGACATATATGTATATTTTTTTATTTTCTAAAATTTATTAGTCTGATAATATCTATCATAAGATATGATGACTTATCTAACTATATAATAAATAATATACTTTTGATATAATGTGGGTTTCCTTAATTATATGTAGGGCCAAACTTCTTTGTATACTAATTAGACATTCGTGATTTTTTTCTTCTTGAAATTTTCATATTATTTGCCAACTTCTTATATTGCCATTGGTCATTTCTAAGATGTGTTATAATTATTGTCCAATAATCTCTTTTCTTTTGAAATTTTTCATAGAAGTTTTGGCATGTATAATTCTTCATCATCTCAATTCATCATTTAGTTTTCATGTTATTATTTTCATTGTTTCCTCATGGCTTCTGGATTTGGAGCAATGATTTGATTCAAAAATCAATAATAACAGTCTTGTCTTTAGTTAAAATTTGCTATTTTATTCATCATTAATATTTGCATTCATTTTGATTTTTAAACTATTTATTTAAATATATTAAAATATATTTAAGTATTGTGCTTTAAATCTCTTGATTATGAGTTTTCTTTCTTGCATCCTCTTTAATTGTACACAGAGTTGAATGAGGCACTATCTCATTCAGCTCACCTTAGTCCTGGTCTTGGGTTTGAAAGACCTTCCCTCTCAAAATTATAGAAGTAATCACTTGCATTTTTTTCTATTAGGTTTGTGGTTTTAACTTTTACATTTAGTTCTCTAGTGCACCTGGAATCTTATGATGTAAGCTTTTATTTTAAAAAGTAGTTACCACTCAGGCATTTTTCCTAACCAAATGTTTTCTAAATTTTCTGGAAATTTGTCATAATTTTATCTTTCACTAACCATATCACAAGTCATTATTTGGACAACTGAAAACCAGAGTCAAAAGGAAGTTAACTATTTTTCTAAGTTTGTTTATTTACACAAAGACATATAATTCAGTATATCATATCCATATCTACATAATCAGCATGTTTAGTATGAAAATAAATTTTAAACATATATGTGGAAAATATAAATTCAATAAATGATAAAATGTGCTCATTAAAACTACATTCAAATTTATTGCTGTTTAGAAATTTCTATCCAGATCAGACATTCCACATTTTATCTTAGAAAATACACCAACATGGAAGCAACCTAAGTGTCCCTTGGCAGATGAATGGATAAAGAACATGTGGTGTATATATATAATGGAATATTACTCAGCCATAAAAAAGAATGAAAATAATGCCATTTGCAGCTACATGGGTAGATTACCATACTAAGTGAAGTAAGTCAGACAGAGAAAGATAAATATCATATACCACTTACATGTGGAATCTTAAAAAATGATACAAATGAACTTATTTACAAAACAGAAACAGACTCACAGACATAGAAAACAAACATGGTTACCAAAGGGGAAAGAAAGAGGGAAGGGCTAAATTAGGAGTTTGGAATAAGCAGATACAAACTACTGGAAATAAAACAGATAAACAACAAGGTCCTACTGGATAGCAAAGAGAACTATATTCAGTATCTTATAATAAACTATAATGGAAAGTAATCTGAAAAAGAAGATATAGATATAGATCTAAATGTGTAACTGAATCACTTTGCTGCATACCAGAAACTAACACATGGTAAATCAACTAAACTTCAATTTTTTTAAGAAAAGAAAATAAGTTATATTTCAATTGATTTTTCATAACAATGAATAAGATGCAATTTGCATTGGACTTTAAAAGTAATAATTTCAACATTAAAATGGTTCACTTAAAAATGTATTATGTGCTTACAAAAATTTACTTTTCATTTTGTGATGCAGAAGTTTAAGTCTGCTTAGAGAATATTCTACTAAACCAATCCATTGCTGTAATAAGTATATATAAATTTAGTTTTAGTTATTATTTAATTCCTAAGCTCATTGAAGCATCCAGTGAACATTTTTCAAATGTTTATATGTTAGGATCCATGCACAAAGCATTGTTGAGAGGAAATGCAGGCATAATTATTATTCCAGAAGAAGCCCAGTTCACCATATTAAACATTCTAGTGAGAGTCAGGAAAAGACACGAATCCATGGTTTCATTAGCTTGACTTTCTATAATTTATTACATATCTTGAGCATTTAGTTTATTGACTGATGGAATCAATAAATTAAATTAAAATCTCTAATGCTTTTTACATTTTCTGTCTTTATCATTGTGCAGGTAGAATATGTGTGCAGCATTTCTAAGAAGATATAAAATGGTCACAGATATAAGAAGGTGATTGGATGATACCTACATTTATTTGTAACTGTGACTGGTATGTGCTATAAGAATAATTAAATTCCATCCTTAAAAACACGACTTGGATATTATGCAGCTCCAGCTACCTTGAATTTTACTTTGCATTAGTTCAGGTAACCTAACTGTTCTAACAAAGGAACTTCATAGCATATAATGGTTCACACAATATAAATTTATTTCCTGATCATGGAATAAATAGTATTGACTGGTAAACAGATCTGTGGGGTGAAGGGTAGACTGGGGTTGCTTCTGCATGCAATATTTCACAGATTCAGACTGTGAAGCTGTTTGATCTTCTACTTGGGGTTTCAGAGTTTGCCCTGAGAACATCTCTACGATAGGCATCCTGAAGAGGAAAAGAGTAGGAGAGTCTTAGAGCAAGTTTTTCTGAAATAGCCTGGAAGTGATGCACATCATTCTACTTACATTCCATTGACTTTAAGCCACACGTTCAAACTGAATGTAAGGGAGGTAGGATGTTCTTGGAAGGTAGTCATTTCCATAAATAACTATCCACATGGAAGGAGGAACATGATTTTTTGGTGTACAGTTAGCAATCCTTATCATGTTCTTGATTAAAAAATAATTCTCTTTGGGGACACAAAATGATGCTGCAAAGCAGTAACTTACAAAATGATGAGAACAAGGAAATATTTAACATTTATTTGATAACTTCTTCATCAACAAACCCATAAGATTTGCCAACAGTCAGCCTATGTCTTAGAATAGGTTCTTACTAACTGAAGTTGTGAGAGCTCATCAGCTTTCTTTGCAACGAAAAGCAATCACCTAGCGAGTGCTTAGGGTCCATTTATATTGCTGAAGAGTGACAGGAGGAAGGAACCAAAGGCACATCTTGCCCAGGTCCAAGGCCAGCCTCTGTCAGTTAGAGGGTCTCCAAAGATAGGGCTTCCATCTCTCTGTATTTGAGTTAGGCAGAATGTAGGGGTGTTCCTGTTTTTCCATTCATGGCTTTCTTATCTTCCCATCCACCTTCTCACACTGAAATTCAATGTTACTGTCACCTTAACAGAACTGAGAAGCAGAAGACAAAGACAAAGACAAAGTGAAGAGAGCACTAACTTAGAGACCTGGAGACCTGCCTTCTGTGATGTGCCGTGACTCAAGGTCATAATTTTTGAAAATTAAACTTGACGAGGTTAAGTTTCTCCATTTGTACAGCAAGAAGATTGTTCTAAATGAACTCTGTGGTGGTTCCCAGAGCTACATTTGAGCCCCATAGGGAAAACTAGACTCAGTATATGCATTGGCTAGGGTCAATAAAATTCTGTTCTGCTGAATTCCAGGTGCTGTTTGGTCAGTGCTCAGGACCCCAGAGATTCTTCTGCATTGGCACAGATGGATAACAGACATCAAGTCTGATTATTTTCTGATTATAAAATCATCCTCTTGAGTTTGAAATGAAAAGACACTTGACACACTGAAGCATTTCACATTGATATTGATTTTTTTCTTTCCAATAAACTGGAGACTTCTCTTACGTTTGCAAAATTCAACAATTTCATGATTTGTTGTAACTCTTCTTAAAATGATTTCTTAAGAAATTGTGTTCTAGTTGGTTGGAAAGTGTTACTGAGGCCACAGCAGATGCAATAAAGCCTGTGAGATGGATAAATCATTGCTAAATATCCTGTTAGGTGAAACAAAAAGAATACAAACAGGAACTTGGGGCAATTCTTTTTTAACAATACTGACAAATATATGTGTGTTCATGCCCAAACACACTCATACTTTATCTTAAGCAATTCAGAATAGGCTAGAAAATGCAATTTTATTCTGAACAAATTAAATGTGCATAAGTATACTAAAAGTATACATACAAACAGATTCAATTTAATTTATATCTCAAATATATCCTTAACAGAGGAAATCATGTTCCCCCTTTCCTTCCAATAGGTACAATCTAAAATCCTTCTGCTAATAATATCTATATGGTAATAATGCCAAATGATATATCATAATTTGATCATTACAAAATGATCATTCCTTTAGAAATGTTTAGGCCAAACTGAAGTAAAATTTTGAACTATTTTTAAAATTAGAGTAATAGGCAAGCATTTATAGATATTTTATTTTAAATGTAAAGAAATCTATTTACATGATTATCACAAATGTGCAAATATTATATATGTATATCTACAAACAAATACATATATATGCAGTTACACATTTTTACATAATTATCTTTACATAGCCATTACATAATCATCCTGGATTATTCGCTTATTCTTCTAAATTACAATCCAGCCTGCACAATTCATCAAGATGTGTTTCTGCCCAGAAAAAAAGCTCTACTGCGACTTTGCCTGGCTTTCCACTGGCAATTATCTACTAACTTTGCTGTACAGACAATGTTTAAAGAATTGGCACCATACTGTGGTTTGGATACAGGATAAAAAAGTGTCAACTGTCACAGAAAAGCTAATCAGTAGGGCATCTTCAAAGCACGTTTTTTTTCTTTCTTTTAACAGTGAAATATCACAAAGATTTATGAAGTGAAATCTTACTACTTCTTCTACTCACAATCCCCTGAGTCACCAAATGCTGACAAGTTGGTATATTTCATCCCATGTCCTGACCTATGCTAGTACACACATATGCCAGCACATGCACACACACACACACACTCACACACTCATGCATTTATACACATCATGTATTTATTGTTTTGCTGTTGTTCGCCGAACCATTGTTGTGTTAATGCTAGATATCAGAAAGTATTCCAACAGTTCTAATGAAAATTGTGGCAATAGAGTTGAGTGGTTAGAGAAAAATGAAGGAAGTATATAGGAGGTAGAAGAATAAACAAATGAGTTTGGGCGGTAGAGAGGGTGGAAAGTGTTCGTGACCAAGTCAGTGCTGTTAACATTTCTAACAGAAATAATAAAAGAAGACGAGCAAAGTGATAAGAATATACAACTGTTCAGTTTTGGGTATGTTTATAGGAGTACTGGAGTAGTGGTTACAAAACCATAGGAAAATAATTTAAAGAGGCATTTAAATGCTATACTATTTAAGTTCTATCATTCATAAATAATGAGTTTATGTCAAACACTTGGCTTGACATAATTTGGCAAGTTATTAAATCTCTGTTTCATTTGCCAACATAAGATCCATGAAAGATAACCAGACCATTAAAAAATAGAACTGCTTAAATTAAATTTAGAAATGTAGAGCTTTGAACATAATACACTTAATTTTATTTTTCAACTTTAAATTTAAAATATCAATGTTCATCAATTGAGGCAGGATAATAGCCTCCCTTTTAGCAACTATCTTATTTTGTTTTATTGAAACAAATCACTTTCTATTAATTGTACAGAAAGCTTCATTAAAAAAGAATTATATTTTAATCCAAAGCTGGGTATATTATATATATCTTCTTACAAATATGCAAACCACAGTTTTTACTAAAAGAGAAGTTGTTATATTTGGGTCTACACTGTTTTCATTTGCATAACATAAAATACAGGGCTAGCTAGTGTGAAACATGTATATTGTTTTTGCACTGAACTATTAAAATAGTTTTATCATCATACGTATGTAAACAAATGGAGTCCAATGCTCAGTAATGAGATATGACTATCCTCAGTGCATAGAGAATTTCTGTGAAATTTTAAAAAGGCATTTACCCTAGGTAAACAAAATGCCATGAGATCACAGCTTAGCAAATAGAAGCTACTTTGCACAAACTGGTAGAAGGCTCTCTCGGTTGCGGCTACCATTTCCAAAATACCCACTTCACATCATGAGGCAGAGCTTTTATTTTGGTCCCCATGTGTCTTTTCAGCAGGACACCCTTGTATAGCCAACACCATGTACACCCATACAGGGTGGGTTCTTCTAGGGACAGAATAAATAGTAAATATTAATTTATAAATTGAATGAAAAGCAACATGTGCTTACTAAATAGTTATGCTAATTAGGATTACTGGAATAAATGATAAACAGTATATACTGAACAAGTTTTTATGTAAATTGGTATTGCCTCTGTAAAATGTTGACCCTTAGATTCTGGAAACATTACATAAACATGAAAAAATACATAGTTCTTTCTAAACTCTGTGCATTAGTCAAGCTCTCTAGAGAAAGAGACCAAAAGGATGTATATAGAGTAATTTATTTTAAGGAATTGACTCACGTGATTGTGAAGACTGCCAAATCCTCAGTGAGACGCAGGGAAGAGTTGATGGAACAGTCTCAAGTCTGAAGGCAGTGTAGGGGTAGGATTCCTTCTTCCTCAGGGGACCTCAGTTTTTCTCTTAAGGCCTTCGACTAAGCGGTGAGACCCACTCACATTATGGAGGTAATATGCTTTAGTCAGTCTACTAATTTAAATACCAATCATAGCTAAAAATAACTGTATGGAAATATCTAAACTGATTTTTTACTAAACATTTGGACACTATAGCCAAGTTAAGTTGACCCATAAACTTAACCATTCCACACCCCTAAACCTCCATAAAATTTTATATTTTCAACCAATTTTCTCTAGAGATACATTCATTCGGTTCTCACTGCTAATTCCTTCCCTCTCCTCTCTTTCCAAGAGCATTAAATCTTACAAGTTTAGACATAATTGATGAGAGCATAAATTTCTTTTTCAGAAACACTTCTTAGATGACTAGGCATCAACGTGCTTCTCATCTATAATTTGAGAGAACATCATTCTGTGTCTAAATCCATTTTAGAAGGAGAGTTTTTGATTGCCATCAATCAGTGCTACTTCATGAATATTTTTTCCTTCTTTGAATCAATTTGCCATTAGTTTAAATTCAATTTTCTCATGAAAATTGTCTTAGATAAGTGAACTATAATTTTACTTTTAGGTAAACACAATTTTGTCAATCTTATTCTGAATCATTGAAAAAAAATCTATGTTAACGAATCAGTTTACAAAGTTTATTTCCTTGACAAACATTTTTTATTGCATTTTTTGTTCAAAAAAGTTTATCTTTTACAACACGGAGGGACACAGAGGTTCCAAGTTAGAAGCCGGTGTACAAAATCTATGTGGAAAACAGAAATCTCAGAAGGGTGGGGCAAATTTCAAGGACAAATTATCTGACTCATTGGATAATTCTTTAAAATTTTTCCAGTATGTTGCTGACTGTAGCCTGTTCTAGCTTGACCCTAGAGCCATTGGTTGCCTGAGATATCTAAAAACTGAATAAACACCAATGGCAGAGTTATCACAAAAATGTCCTCAGTTATTCAACCTTCTTTATATAGCTGTTCTTTGCATTGTGACTTTTCAGCTTCCTGATTCTGGGCTGTCCTAACTTGCTTTGGTCAATAACATGGTACGGAATGTGACCTAAGCAGAAACTTGAAAAACTTCTAAATCTTGACTTTTCACCCTGATGCTCTTGGACCACATCTAAAAAAGCCTTGCAGATGTTAAGAGACCCTTTGGTCTAATCACACCCAAAGCTCTAGGCGACTGGCCAGCTAGCTACAAACCAACTCTGCCAGCTGACCACAGACAAATTAAGAAATACAGATGAGATCAGCCAATTGGTCTGCATAAGCAGATTTGCCCAGCTGATGCATGGACTTGTAGCCAAGGATACATTCTTATTGTTCTAATCACTGAGATTTGGGGTAGTTGTGTAGAAATAGCTACTCTATCAAATTTGCTATAGTCTCAAACACTTAAATTTATTCAGTGGCTCCCTGCATGGATCATGGAAGGTGATAATTATTTTCAGAGGTGCTTCTGCAGATCAGGTGAACTGTAGTCTGGTACTTTAGATTGCAAAGGACACTTTATTGACAATAGATCTCCTAAACTACCCTCCCATCTTGCCACCCATACACAAAATACATAATCTCTAGGGTAAGAGAGAGTTTGTCCATTTTGCTTGTAGCTACAGTAATTTATTGCATATAATGTGTGTGTGTATTTGTGTATATGGGAAGTTCCATACTTTATAAACACATTTTTTTGTGTGTGTGAAGAAATAGAAATTGCATATTATCTGATATCCAATCCCTTTCCTCCCCACAGTCATTGGGTGCCTTAATCTCCAAGTGGTACAATGCTAGGAAACAGTTCAACCACCATTCTATTCTCTGTTTTGTTTTTTTTTTTTTTTAAGAATTTGACTATATTAGATGAGTCATATAAATGGGATCAAGCAGTTTGTCTTTCTGTGACTTACCTATTTTACTTGTCAAAATGTCCTCAAGATTCATTAAAGTTGTAGCATATGATAGGATCTCCTTCTTTCTCTGAGCAGAGTACTATTCCATTGTATGTATATATCACATTTTCTTTTTCCATTAATCTATCAGTAGACATTTAGGTTATTTCCATATCTTGGCTATTGTAAAAAAAATTCTGCAATAAACATGGGGGTGCATATCTGTTTTCAAGTTAGTTTTTTTGTTTTCTTTGGATAAATACCCAGAAGTAGATTTGCTAGATCATATGGCAGCTCTTTTTTTAATTTTTTGCAGAGCCTCCCTATTGTTTTCCATGGTGTCTACACCAATTTACATTCCCACTAACAGTGCCCAAGGAGTTCCTGTTCTCTACATCCTTACCAACACTTGTTATTTCTATTTTTTTTGATAGAAGTTATTCTACAGGTGTGAGGTGATATCTCATTGTGGTTTTGACTTACATTCCCCTGATGATTAGTGATGTTGAACATCTTTTCATGTGCCTGTTGGCCATCTGTATATCTTCTTTGGAAAAATGTTTATTCATATCTTTTGTCCATTTTTAAATTAGATAGTTTCCTACTGAGTTGTATGGTTTCTTTATATATTTTAGATACTAGCCCCTTATTAGATAATAATTTGCAAATATTTTCTCCCATTTAGTAGGTTGCCTTTTCATTTTGGTGACGGTTTCCTTTGATGCGCAAAAGTTTTAAATTTTTAAGTTTTTGTTTTTGTTTGATGTAGTCTGACTTGTTTATTTTTGTTTTTGTTGCTTTGCTTTTGGGGTCATCACCAAGACCTATGTCAGGGAGATTACTGCCTGTGTTTTCTTCTAATTTTATGGTTTCAGATCTTACATTCAATTCTTTAATCCAATTTGAGTTCATTTTTGTCTCTGATTTAAGATAGTGATTCAATTTCATTTTTCTGCATGTGACTGTCAAATTTTGCCAAAACCTTTTATTATAGAAGAAATTGTCCTTTCTACATTGTATGTTCTTGGCTCCTTTTTTGGTAAATTAGTTGACCATTTATATGTGGGCTTATTTTTGGGTTCTCTATTATGTTCCATTTATCTGTGTCTCTTTTTATGCCAATAATATACCAAAAGCATACATAATAGAATGCATTATTGCTGTTATTACTGTGAACAAATTATCTGTTAGATCAATTAAGAATAAGAAAAATAATTTAAAAAAATTTGACTTTCACTTATTCTCCTTTGTTGCTCTTTTTTTTTACTCTATGTAGATACAAGTTACTGATCTATATTACTCTCCTTCTCGCTAAAGAATTTTGTAAACATTTCTTACAAGGCAGATGTAATGGTAACAGATTCCCTCACTTGTTGCTTATCTGATGAGCTCTTTATTTTCCCTATATATTTGAAGGATAATTTCACAGTATATAAAATTCTACAGAGTGTCATTTTCCCCTTGTCTACACTAAATATTTCGGCCCACTCTCCTCTTGCTTGCATGGTTTCTGGGGAGAACTTGGATTTAATATTTAATTCTTCTTTTGGTAAGGTGTGCTCCCTCTACCCAGTTTCTTTTAGGATTTTTTCTTGACCTTTGATTCTCTGTAGTTTGAGGATGTTATGCTTCCTGTAGTTGTTTTGGCATTCATCCTCCTTGGTGTTCTTTATGCTTCCTGGATTGATGGTTTGTTTTCTGACAATAATTTGAGGGAAATTCTCACTTATTATTATTTCAATTGTTATTATTACATTTCTTCTGTTTCTTTCTCTCATTCTTCTACTTCTGGTATTGCCACTGTGCATATGTTATACCTTCTGTAGTTGTCCCAAAGTTCTGAATATTCTGTTATTCTATTATTTTTCCTTTGTTCTCTTTATTCTTCAGGTTTTGATGTTTCCACTGATATATTCTCAATCTCAAGACTCTTTCCTCAGCCATGTCCAGTCTACTAAAAATCCATCAAAAGTATTCACTTCTGTTACACTGTTTTTAATTCCTAGCCTTTTTCTTTTGGTTCTTTAGGTTTTCCATCTCGCTGCTTACACTGTCTCTCTGTTATTGCATATTGTTTATTTTATCCATTAGAGCTCTTAGCATATTAATCACAGTTGTTTTAAATTACCTGTGTGATACTTCCAGCATTTCTGGAATGTCTGGTTCTGATGCTTGCTTTGTCTCTTCCAAATGTATTCTTTGTCTTTTAGTATGCCTTGTAATTTTTTCTTGATTTCTAAACATAATGTACTAAGTAAAAGGATCTGCTATAAATAGGCCTTTTGTAATGTGGTGGTGAGATATGGGGGAAAGGCAAGGCATCCTATACTCCTGTGTTTAGTCTCAGTCTTTTAGTTATCCTTTCCCACTGGTGTGTGAATTTTACAAGTATTTCACAGTTTTTCCTCCCCACTTAGATCAGACAGGATGGGTAACGTAGGCTGGAGCTAGGTACTCCCCTTCACTAGTATCAGTTAGGCTCTGATACTCTAGTAGTGTAGGCCTTAGTTAACCAGTTCCTCTCAGGGCAGGTTTTACTAAGAACAGAATGCTCTGGCACATTTCAGAGTGGTTTCTTTCCCTCTCTCCTTGCAAAAAGTATAAGGGAATTTTTTCTTGGATATTTTCTGTGAGAACCTGATCAAGCTCTAGGGGGTAAAAATAAAAACAATGAGCGCCCCCTCCTGGAGTTTCTGACTCACATTTTGTCCATACCTGGCCTCTAGCAATCCATCAAGTATGCTTTGTGTTCTCCTGTCTCGGCAGTGGCTCCTGCAGAGGTTTCTTTTCTAGTATGTTGTGATTTTATTTTTCTGCCTCTCTGGTTTGGGGGCAGTGATTTGTCCCATATCCTCACTTCTCTTACATATCTAAAAAGAGCTGCTGACTTCTCAGTTCTGCTTTTGACCTGTTGTTAGGATGGAGTGGTGATTTTCAAGCTCTTTACATGTGGAATCAGAAACTGGAAATTTTCCTCAAAAAACATTTTAATGTGCATATTTACAAGAGAGAATTGCAGTAAAATATTTAAATGGCTGAAAATTAATTTACAGTAAATTGACTTCTTAAAAATTTTAAATTATTTGATGTCATTTCCTTAGCAGTTACTATTCAGTTTTGTTTATGAAGGATTCCATAGTGTGACAGTTCAAAAACCTTAATTTGAACATATTTGTATGGTTAAAATATAGCCTCAGAAGTCCTAAAATGTCTAAATAAAAAATGAAGGATAATATATTGTTATATCTTTAATTTTAATATATTCCATCTGTTTATTTAAGCCTTACATTTCAAAAAAAACATTGATAATAAAATGACTAAAAAGTCCTGACTCCTAATTAACAACATCCATTTCACTGTGTATTTTCACAGATAATAAACAGTTATAATATTAAAAGTTCATTACAAAGTTGCAGTACATAGGTAAATTCTATTTTTCCATCTTTATTAGTTTTTAAATCAAGAAACCTATCTATTTATTTAGGCAATTTATATTAGTTCACAAATAATTCACAATTCAGTGAGGTTGAATTTAATTACAGTCACAGTGACTAAATTTCCAAACATGAATATTCTCTAAGAGTTTCTTCCTTGTCATCATTTCAATAAATTTTCCCTGGGTACATTTATTTATTTATTTATTTTTAACATTTTTTTATTGATTTATAATCATTTTACAATGTGTCAAATTCCAGTGTTCAGCACAATTTTTCAGTCATTCATGGACATATACACACTCATTGTCACATTTTTTTCTCTGTGAGTTACCATAACATTTTGTGTATATTTCCCTGTGCTATACAGTGTAATCTTGTTTATCTATTCTACAATTTTGATTGTACATCCCTGGGTACATTTATCTCCTCTCTTTATTTCCACTAAAATATATACGTTTCTATCTTTTATGGTATTATTTCTTTTTATTTGATATTTGTCTTGCATAGGGTAAATGATCAATACATATTTAATAAACTGGGTTGCTTGAAATTATAAACCAGAGTGATATTTAATAAATATACAGTGAAAGTTAAAACTGCAAAGTAGAAATAATCAAGTTAACTGATTACTTCCTTTGCTCTTTTCTGAAAGAAAAGCAAGTGGCCTTTGCATTGATCATATTAAAACCATCACTGAAACACTATAACAATTGCCAATAATTTGCAGATTAATAAAAAACAATTTCACTATAATAAATGTGGAACTCTTTATTAATACTAGGAAAACCTGAAAATATATTTTGATTAAGCTTCAGATTTTAAATGACTCATATAATATTAATAAATTAATAAGATACTTAAATTATTTTCTAAGAAATAACTTACAATAACATTTACCACAAAAAATAATTATGTACAATCTTGGCTTGTGCACTACACAGAAAATTTTGAAATTTGTATGTTGAATGTATAACATGTTAGGTAAATGTATTGAGAAATCTTTAAATTTTGCTACATGAGTACATAAATTACAACCATAAATTTATTTAGTGAGGCTAGATTTACAGCAAATATGTTTGCTTTAACCTAAGAATTTTGAGTTTTAGTGACCAGAAATATTCTTTACTCCTAAAAGGATACAGTTGACATTTTTTAAAGAATGAGCATGTTACCTTATCAGAGCACTCTTTTCCCTAATTAAGCATGACTATCACAATAAACATAAAATCTCAACATATATTTTTATTGTGTAAATTAATTTCTCTAAGTAAACATTATATAACTTCATAACTTCTTTTATATTAACTGTATTTCAATCATGTTTTCTGATAATACATGCTATTTATGAAGACTCATATAACCTTACAGTAGTTCTATGAGTAACAAATGAAAAATAAGATCTCCAAAGAGCAATTATTATTTTAAATGGGTATCTTAATTCATTAAATGTTAAAAATTTTGTCTCACTTTCTAAAGGTGACTAGTAGCTAACTTGGTATGTAGCTCTAGAAATATTTACCAAAGTACCCTATTCAAAGTACTCTATTACCTATGTGAGTGCAGGTGACGTTTTAAAGTGAGCAAACACAGATTCGCATGTGACTTACACAATTTAGTAGCTATAGATCTTTGGAAGACTTCTTTGAATCCAGTTTTCTTCACTAGTTAACAAAATGTCATAGCAAAACTCAGCTTACCTGGATGTTTTATTCATTTTATGTTGCTTTAGTGTACTCAATTATTATGTAATGCAGAATTAATGCAAAGTGGGATATACACCAAAGTTAAAAGTTTATTACTCTGTTTCTAAGGTTTCTACACTGTAGCTGTAGAAAGCATAGGTATACATTACTTTGTTACATTAAAAACAAACAAAAAAATTGTTTAGATAAATGTTGCAAGGAAAAAAGAGAAACCATTACATGAAATAAGATGAAGAGGACTTTATTTATTAATTAAGTTTCTAAGTCATCTACTTTATTTTGGGATGAGAGCTGCAATGAATACTGGCCACATGCTCCCAAATCTTGACTTAAAATTTAAAATGCTGCCAAACTTGAATTTTGTAATGTTTTATTACAAATATATTTACTTTCCCTTCCATCATCTTCTTTAAATAGCATAATATGTTAAATTAATAGTTATCATTGATGTCTGATCTGGCTTTTTAAATAAGCGATTTAAATCTTCATCATCAATGGGACTGACAGAAAATTTTATCAAGTTACTCCTTAAGGTATACCTACATTGGAATATGTAAATTATTCTCTATACTAATAGGGAAATCTCCAAAGATAATTGAACAAAAAAGGTTACTAGTTTAAAATAAATTTCCTTAAATTAAAGAAAAAAATATTTACATTGTGGAATTTGAATTATTTTTCTTCAAAAAGTACGAATCCAGTTTTACTTAATTGCATAGGAAGATCTGGGGTTTAAATATAATAACTACCTCATCTACTTCAAAAGGCTATTAAAAATCAGTTAAGATATCTGACTATATTGCTGAAAAGTGAAAAAGGCTTTAGAAACTGAGAGTATTGGACAAAATTTATTTTTCATAATTATATGAACAGTTCTTTGTATCATTCATTTCAAAGACACTCAATTAAAAGAAGTCCAGATTTTTTAAAAAGTCCAGATAAAATGAAAATAAGCTTACTTTATATTACTTATCAGCTAAAAGTAATGTACATGAGTTTAGCAATGATTGGATTTCTTAAAAATGGAAAAGGCTTTCATAACTGAGTATGAATAGAAAAGTTCTTTTTCCAAGAAAAATAAAAAAGATGATCTTTTTTGCCACAGTTGTTTTTCAATTTGATATTTCTGGAAACAAAAGGAATTATTTCAGCATACCTCCATAGTGAACTATGAGTCAGACAATGTTAGTTTATTTTTTACAGTCAGATTTGATTTTGCTCTACATATTTTAATTTAACTTTTAAGTAATGGTAACAGATTTAAAACTTTTTTAAAGCATATCACATGATGTCAATGTCAACTACTATGATGAGAAAGATGTGAGTTGCCAAGGTCAACATGAAGAATAAACTTGATGTCTTTAACTTATCTTCAGGAATAGCAAGCATTCTTTAAAGTAAAATCTTCATATTTTAATTAGCAATTAATATTTAAGATTCTTTTTCATTGTAAATAGACTGTACATTGTTTTAGTTGCAACACAAAATCAATTTAAAAAAATAATTTAAATGATAATTGTTCAAAAATCTCTTATTTACAACCACTCATAAAATTTTAAATACTATCAAGCAGATTTAACTAAGTTAAAGGTATTACTATTGATTTGCCTATTTGTCTGACACTTAAGTGGTTTGCTTTTAGCAGCTAAAATGATGGGGTGTTACATTCAAGATTAGATAGTAAATGACTGCAACTTCCATCTTGCTTGCACATTCCCTCTATCTGTCTTCTGCTCTTCTATCATACTATGATGAAGCAATTAGTCATGTTGTGACCCACCCTATGGAGATATTCACATGGTAAGAAATTAAGGGGGGGGGGTGTCTCTGACCAACACCCAGTGAGTTACTGAGGCCCTCAGTCCACTAGCAGTTGGGAGACTTAACTCTACCAAAAACTATGTGAATAAGTTTCGAAGAGGATCCTTCCATAGCCAGTTCTTCAGATGAGCCCACAGCTCCAGTCACCACTCTGTTTCAGTCTTGTGAGGAATACTGAAGTGAAGGACTTATTCCGCTAAGCTGTGCCTGGATTTATGACCTACAGACTGTGAGATAATAAATATGTTGTTTTAAGCTGCTCAATTTGGGGGATAATTTGTTACAAAGCAATAGATAACTAATACTAACTAGCATGGTAATTAAAAAGGAAATATGATGGCAAAAAAATCCAAATATATTCTTAATCATCACAATAAATGTTACTAGAGCAAGCTAATTTACTGAGAAAAAGAAAGAGAGAGAGACAGAGACAGAAACACAGAGACAGGGAAAGACAGAATGACAAAGGTAGAATCACAATCTCAATATGATTTAGACACACTTAAAAAAAGTGTTGAAAATAAGGGAACAAATTATGTCCATAATTATATGCAAGAAATACTAAACAAAAGAAAACTATGTACAATATTCTTATCAGATACAATATTAGACAAAATGTATTTAAATCAACGTGAATGCTAAATAATAATAAAAGGATAAATCCACTAAAAAGTTTAAATAGGCAAGCACATAACATCATGTATGAGGTATATAAAGCAATAATTAATAAACACAACATGTGGGAGATTTTAATATACTGAGAATGTGATAAATCAGTCCTGAAAGCCATTGCATTGCATGGGAACTGGCACTAAGAGTTGGACCACAGTGCTCTTCTGTTGAACATCAAAAATGTCACAGAACATTGAGACCACGCAAAATCTCTCTCTGATCACAATGGAGTGAGACAAAAGCAAAACCATTTTGTAATCATATTTGAGCACAAAACAGCAGTACACCAAACAAAACTTTTAATATCATGCAACCCAGAGCAGAGTCCTCAAATTCTTCTCCAAATCACCCAACACAAGCCCAAAGCCTATAGCAGGCCCCTCCTCTCACCCTTAATACAGACCAGAGTTCCCCACTATCCATTTTCTCCTTCATTGAAGTGAGCCCATAAACCGTACTCCAGTTAACTATATATGTTTTTCTGGTAGTTTTGAATGGAGGGCATCAACAACATATTCCAAAATTTAACACTTAAGGCTGACATTATTATCAATGATATATTTTAAGCAATTTAACAACATTAAGCAAAGCCAAGAGAAGGATATGTTTAAAAATAGGAAAACCACAAATTAAATAGGAATTAAGACATCTGAGCTTTCTAATAAAGATAGCAACATTTTATATGAAATTGTTTAAAAGTATATAAACAGCATGGAGATTCCTTAAAAGACTAGGAATAGACTTACCGTATGACCCAGGAATCCCGCTCCTGGGCTAATATCCAGAAGGAACCCTACTTCAGGATGACACCTGCACCCCAATGTTCACAGCAGCACTATTTACAATAGCCAAGACATGGAAACAGCCTAAATGTCCATCAACAGATGACTGGATAAAGAAGTGGTATATTTATACAATGGACTACTACTCAGGCATAAAAACCGACAACATAACACCATTTGCAGCAACATGGATGCTCCTGGAGAATGTCATTCTAAGTGAAGTAAGCCAGAAAGAGACAGAAAAATACCATATGAGATCGCTCATATGTGGAATCTAAAAAACAAAAACAAAAAACAAAGCATAAATACAAAACAGAAATAGACTCATAGACATAGAATACAAACTTGTGGTTGCCAAGAGGGTGGAGGGTGGGAAGGGATAGATGGGATTTTAAAACTGTAGAATAGATAAACAAGATTACACTGTGTAGCACAGGGAAATATACACAAGATCTTACGGTAGCTCACAGTGAAAAAAATGTGACAATGAATATATATATGTTCATGTATAACTGAAAAATTGTGCTCTACACTGGAATTTGACACAACATTGTAAAATGATTATAAATCAATAAAATGAATCCTGCATTCAAAAAAAAAAAAAGAAAGAAAAAAAATAGTATAATAAATGTGACACTTTATTTGGGAAAAGACACGAAGTGCATGTCAGAAGCTTTACAGCCTGTGATTTTCTGTCAAGTGATGTAAGAGGGTTATCTGAAATAAGATGGAAAGTTCTAACAGCAGATATAGACAGGTGTAGCTCATCCCACCTGCAATGAACTGAAGTAGCTGGTAGATGTCAGAGATGTGTGCACATGTGCATTTTATGTGCTTTGATGCTATTGGGTTCAGCTAGGGAGTTTTCTAGTTTACCTAGTATTTCTCAAAGATGAAACCATGCATAAACACACATGAAATTCATAGTGTGCTTAAAGTTCCCTAATATGTCAGTCACATTTGAACGGATTTATGTTTTAAAAATAGGCATTAAGGCAAAACTGACTGCAGTATCTTTCTATATGGACTTCCAAATCATAAGTTTTGAAAGCTAATGAAAACCTTCGTTTTTCATCTCATTTCCTCATTTTGCACCCTTGTATGACTCATTCTACAACAGAAAAGCAATTCTGATCTTTTCAAATTTTATTTAACCTCTGGTGACATAACAGATCTGGGCTTAGCAATAAAGCACTTCTGTTACCAGTGTTTCTCTGACCTTGAACCTTCTGCTTTGTTCCTGAATACATGATTTTGCCTTATATGCAATTCTAGTCATTGGTTTCTTTCCCCATATTTTGAACCACACACAAAATCATAATGGCACTAAGGCTCAGTGTAGGCAAGAACCATCTCCAGGCAGATTATATAAAATTTTCTTGTGGAGGAAAATGAGGATACTGCCTTTGGATGAGATGGAAGCACAGTTCTACTAATATAAAAAACAGAAAGCTAACTGCGAGATGATTAAGTCCACCTATCTACAGTAAAGATGGAATTTATTTTACAATGGCCCTGTTAGCTAGTTGTTGCAAGAAGTGTTACAGATCAACTCAAGTCAGAGTATGCCATTATTATCATCATAATAAATAATGTATGTATATCTTACTGAGGGATAAATTGGGAGTTTGAGTTTGGCAGATACTAATTACTATATATAAAACAGATAAACAAGTTTATACTGTAGAGCACAGAGAACTACATTCAATATCTCACAGTAACCTATAATGAAAAAGAATATGAAAAGGAATATATGTATATATATGGATGACTGAAACATTATGCTGTACACCAGAAATTGATACATTCTAAACTGACTATACTTCAATTTAAAAATAAATAGATAGATAAATAAATAAATAAACAAATAAATAATGTTGTATATCTTACTGAGATTAAGATTTTTTAAATAAGCAGAAGACTACAGACTAGAAATAAGTATTTTAAAATGTTTCTTTGATTCACATAAATTTAATTTTTTGGAATTTTTCTAACTTCATAATTTTGGCTTCTTAGTTCATTTATCCCTATCTTGTTTAAAAATTGAAACAATTAAGATACTTAAACAATGTAAAGTTCGTAATTGTCCACTGAGTACAGTCTTGCCTGATTGCGGTCTTGTTTCACTGGCCTTCTCTGTCCGTGTCCCACGGTCAGAGCTGGGCAATAGTGTTCTGTCTCCATTTGCTGTGGAATCAATCTAAGGTCAGTACTAAGAGCCACGGGATAAGAGTCAAGACGTGTCAATGAAACAGCGTTTGAGGCGACTCTCTCAGAAGGCCACTGAGGAAAACATGATCAATGCATCCCATTTAATTGCTTAAATGGCCATAATAACGACTATAATGTTTGATGCCATTGCTTAGAGGATGTTAATTTTAAAATTCAGTTTTAATTGTATAAGTTTTGCTGCATTGTAGAACCCTTTGATTATTTTCTCTTTACTAGCAATAGTTTCCTCATGATGTATATAGTGTATCTCATACTGCATTTATTTCCCTTTAGAGTTCACTCTCACAATTTGAGCCCTGTGTCTTGGGACATGTATGCTAACTGAATTTTAAAAAGACATAATATTCCAATTCAAGTTTTTATTCATTTTAAACTTAATCTAGTCTCCGATCATAGCTTCTCTTTTGATATTAATGTAACATTTGAAAGAGAAATTTTATTGCATGATGCTGATTATCTCTCAGGTACTTTTTGAGAGGCTTAATAAGTCATGTGACACAACTTCCATTAGAAAAACTATCAACTGAAGCACGAGAACATATTTAGCTCTACAATAAAAATTAGATCAGTACCTTCCCTTGGAAAATTGCTATTGATTTGTGCTTGATCCTGCAGCAATCACTTTTTTATTTCTTCATCTGGTTTTTGCTGTCCAAAATGTCCCCTCTCACTTTGAGGCCATTCAGATAATCTAAGAATGATGTGCCAAGAGACAGCCAGTAATAAAAGACAGGAGCAAAGGGCATTTCTCAGGTGCTTTGAAACCCCAAATCTCTTGAGAAAATTTTAGATTCACAGTACTTCAGATATAATGAGATTTCACAAAAGTAAAATAATATTTCTAAAAGCTTTATATTCCTAAAAAATACTATGAGGGGAAGCAGAAATTTTATGAAGCAAGCTAAGAAACACAGGGATGATTTAGCTTGGTGATTTCCTCAGGTGTTTATGATGAATGCAAATAAAACTGCAAACTACAAATGAGATAATATGATACAACTAGGGTTTTATAAAAGTGAAGAATAAAGGAGGCACCTGGGAATCAAATAACATATATAGGACTATCTGGACTACTTTGTCTCCTCAAAAGTAAATTTTAATTAAGAATTAGTGCTACAAGGGGAATTCTAAGCAACTGTACTCAGCAAATTGAAGTAAAAAATAAGTAGGTCTTCAAAAAACATCTTCTTGTGAAGTAGGGAAAAAACACTTTGAAAATTGAAAAAAGAAGAAAAAAAAAGCTTGACAAAGATCATTAAAATAGAATAAATTAAAATAAATAAGTCAAGCTACATTAACTTGTTTGAATCCCAACGTACTTCACCCAGTTTGCCTGTCTTTGTCTGAAAAAGCCACTCACAGTGACTACTTCTAAATAATTTTTACAAGAAAATTGATTAATGGACTAGGAGTTTAAACCCATCCTTGTAAGGCTCACTGCTTGACACTGTCAAAAGGCTGAATGCTTAAGTTTCAACCCATTTTCCCTGATAGTACGACCATCTCATGAACAATTTTCTCCTGGGGAAAAATTAACAATGCCCAAACAGCCAAGGGGAAAATTACAGGGTGTTGCAGTGATCATAGTGCTGCAAAAAAAAAAAAAAAAAAAAAAAAAAAAAAGTTCAAATTTTTTCTAACACAACTGTAAATAAGAGCTTGTTGGTCTGTTCTCCACTGTCTTTGTTGGAATAAGTGTCAACAGCACCTATTACATAGAATTGCTAGGATTTTGGACTTAGCCTGCACATAAATTGGCACATGTTTTTTTGTTGTCATTAAATTGACAGTATAAGAGTTCTCTGTTAGTAATATGAATAGTTTATCATAAGACATGATTGTAACCTTGCTCAAAATGCATACCACCCACTCTCTCCTTTAATCCATCTCAAATATAGTAATATGTACAAAAATGTGCATTATTAATCAAGGTTGGAACATTAAGGATACATTTTACGTTTCTGGATTCTTTACATATATGTATATGTATTAATATGTTTTATAGACTAGATAAGTTTTGGACTTTGGGGCAACACTGAAAGATGTTAAACATTGGTTTTTCTGAGCAAATCATGTAACCTTTCTGTGCCTCAGTTTCTTTAACAAATTGAGGTAGATGGTGAGGATTAAACAGTTTGAATAATATAAAGTGTTTAGAGTGATGTTTGACACTAACTCAACCTTCAACAAATACTAGTTATTGATTTATAAGATAGTTTTTGAAAAGTATTACTTGGGGAAGATATGCTATGTATTGATAACATGTGATTCACTCAATAAAGGTTGACTTTTTCTGCATGTAACTTGTTGCTCTCAAGTGTAGAAAAATATACACCACCAAGAATAAAATGATTTTTAATTAAAATAATTTTATTGAGATATAATTGACAAATAACTTGTATTACCACTCTGATTACCATTATCACTAAACATCAGTAATATATAATTAAGTAGCTTTAAAAAGACTAGATTGAATTTTGTGGAACAAATTTGGAATCTTATGTGGATGATTTTAACATAATTTCTATGAGGAAGTATGGCTACAACTTCACCTTGGGAAGAAATAGGTACTCACGGTTTATATGCACTATTCTGAGTTAGTAGAAATTAATTCTGAATGGAAAAACAAACTTTCCTCTAACTACTTCCAGGTAGGTGTCCTTTGCTGCTGCCTTTGGTTTCTGGCAGAGGAGGGAGCAGAATTCTCCATCTTCCATCTCAAGTTGTGTAACAGAGGCTGCGGTGATGGAATGTTTGTGCATATCTCTAATCATTCAAAGCTGCCTCTAGTCTAGGTCAGCTTTTTATGTAAGGGGAAAGGTATCCCCTGTGCAATACCATTTGAAGAACAATTGAAACTTGAAATCAAAATGAATGAGTGCTCATTGGATTTTTACAGGAAAAAAAGAAGAAAAAAATTATGATAAAAACATGGACATTGAGAAGCCCATCAGTTTTGTATATCAAGTCTGGTGAAATATAGACAGTAATCCTACATTTTTGATGAGGAACATGGCCTCTTTAAGAAAAAATTCTCATTTTGAATCAAAATGCTCTTATTATCATGCTACGCAGAGAAGCCATGGGCTCTGTTTAGCTTCCATTGTCCTCTCCGCATCCATTGTCCAGAAAATGCTGCCAAGCATAAAACTAGGACAATCATTTGACTAACCTCATTTGTTTAACTCCTCTCAAGAACCGCAGTCATGTACTGCCTTTGTCCAAAGTGTGACAAACAGTTGCTTTATTTATGTTTTCTGTCTTTCTGTTTATGCTGGCGGGTTAAGCTCAGTGACTGTAGCTCCATCATAGTCAGAAGTAGGAATCTGAGTTAAAAATAGGAATATGAAACAAATAAAACAAAGCTCACTCAAGATAAGAATAAAAAGCTAAAACTAAAATAAAATACCTAACATAAAAATTTTAATTTTATCTAAAATCTGTATTTACCCATCTTCCCACTCAATCTTACATCTTAGTAACTACTACTGAAAAAAAAATCATGGAAAAGAGAATCTTTCAGGTCTAAAATGTTTGAAAAGCAAAGATGTCCTAAGTGCATGATTCAGGAAACATTAAAATGGTGCTATTTTGGGAGGATAAATCCTAAAATAAACCATTCTTTCTTCTTATATTTTTAATATAATTTTAGTAATAATATAAAAAGTCAAGAGCTTATTCTGGATTATACTTTTTAATTTTCCTTTACTACACATGCAGATGTTTGACTCTCAATTGGATTTAGATATATTTACCTGATTTACTAATCTAATGAGATCAAATTATTTTTTACAAATTGAGTGCTAATATAGTAATAAAAAATTATTATTCAATCTACTTTCTGTTTTGACAAATTATATTATCACTCCTTATTTCTCTTAACATAATGGGCCACACACATCATATAGATAAAACTGAAATTTTAAATATATATATATACACACATATATATATATATCTAAATACACATATATATATATAAAACTTCCTGAAAAGCAAGGAAAATAAAAATAATTTTTATTTTAATTTGATTTGAAGTAAAATTAGTTTTAAGTTGAATAATAAAAAGTCTGAAGTACAACAATAACAACAGGATGGGACAGGTTTCAGGCAGATTTAAGACATAAACTAGGTGCCTTCAGAAAGTGATTGGAAATGATGAAGTCTGTGAGAGAAGCAGTGGAGCATGGTGGTTAAAATCATAGGCTTAGTTGTCACATAAAGCTGGGCTCCAATTTCAGCTTTGCAACTTAACAACTATGAGGTCACAGGCATTTGGTTTAACCTCACTTATCATCTTTTACCTATTTTGTGAAATGGAGTGTTTGCGATTATTAAATGAGATGATGTTTCTAAAGCATGAGTCACTCCTGGATCATAGTGAATGTTCAATAAAGGGTATATATCACATTTATAACAGTGATGATGGTGATATAGTGATGATGGTGATTAGAGAATAACTAGAAAGTGTACACTAGAAATTGACACAACATTGTAAACTGACTATACTTCAATATATATATATAAATAACTGGAAAACCTTCAGCTTAGTATATATCTTGTGACATGGAAAGATAAAAGTAGCCTGGAATTTTAGAGATGTAATTACTTAACATCTGTAGAACATCTGGATTAATCAGGGAGAAGATTAAGGCTGGAGGTAAAAAGTTAAGTTCACCGTTGAATAAGTAATATCTGGAATTATTACTCAAAACAAATGCATTATAAATGAGATTTTTTTAAATGACCAAGAAAGAAATCTTGAGAATAATTGCATTTAAAGAGGGGAAAGAGTTCTCATGGAGCCAGGAAAAAAACCAGAAAACTATATTATCAAGGAATCCAAAGAAAAATGATTTCTTAATTAAAAGGAGATCAACATGCCAAACAGGGAGGACATCTCCAGAGAGTGAAGACTGAGGGGGAAAATCTTTGGATTTGGTAATTAAGATCCAATTAATTCTCATAGGAGTTCATTTGGTTGAGTGATTATGAAAAAATATAAGGTAATTTGGTTGAGAACGTAGTAAAAGTTTATAAAAAGAAGGTCAATTTTGAAAATACCCTTTCTGTTAACCCATTTTACATGTGAGAGAAGCAGAAGCACAGATAGAGTAATATACTTTCCCAGGTTTTCAAGGAGACAAACTTTCCTAAAAGCCTATTAAAATCTCAGGCACTGGTAAATAATTACATCAGAAGATTGTTAGACTGTGGGTGCCTCCTCAAAGAAATAAATAGTTTGTAAGCAGGGGAACTTAAGTATCATTAGCCAAAGAGAACTGCTTCTATAATTCTTAACATTGTGTCAGTTTTGTATTTGCCTCTTGACATGCCTAGTACAATTAAATTGAACCCGTTGTTTTTGTTTTTGTTTTTGTTTTCTTTTCTTTTCTTTTCTTTTCCGGGGGGGGGGTGGTCATAAAAAAAAATTGCTCTCAGCTTCTGTTTATCTCCAAATTTCCTCCAGCCCAAGAAGTAATTGTTTATCCAACCACAGAAATTATGATGCTAGGATAATTTCCTCAGACTTGATCCAAGAGATTATATAATTAAGTCTCACAGATGGTTTGGAGGAGGCATTCATTGGCTAAACTGCTTTAGGATGAAACTAATTCATCAGGTGTATGCCAGACCAAACAGTTATTAATCTCTAAAGCACAAATGTGCCAGAAGCTGACTTACATCTAAGATTCTTTCCTTCCCCCAGGACCATAACTAAATGTGTGGACATACTGTATTGTTCATGCTGGAGAGAAATGAGGGAAGATGATGTGATGGAGATGGGGACCTATTTTTCTCAAAAAGTTTTATAGAGGACACATGTATTTGAGTACATAGTATTATCTTTAGGACACTCAGGCCCTTTTCATCCTTAAAAGGACAAGTAGAACCTAGAAACCTAGACACTTTAGTTTCTCAAAGAGTACACTGTTAGCCAATTGATAATGTGTCTAAAATTAAGAAACATTAGTGTTACCTTACACATATACAAAATGATATGTCATACAAACTGTCTCCAGCTACACATGATCTGATTAGATCCTACCAATTATAATACAACATGTATCCCTCCCAAAGATATCAGCCCAAAATAAATGAACAGGCACGTTTTCTTAAGCCATCAAAGGAAGAGTTCTCTCTCTAAATCCACCCAAACAACTATAGTTGAGTATCATTACTTTATGCCAGAAATTATCTTAAGTAGTAAGGATGCAACAGTGCACGAAATAGACAAACTGCCTGCTATTGAGCTTATATTGTAGCTTGCAGACTGGAAAAGAAAAAAAAACATAAATACTGGAACTTCAGATGAAGGTAGGTGCAATGGGGAAACATAAAGCAGGGTAAGGAGGGTGAGAAGTGTACGGAGGGGGTGAAATGAGTCAGACAAGTGAAGCTGTTATTCAACATGCACGTGACGTGGTCACCTGGAGAGCAAGAGAGTGAATGGAGAGGGGAAAATGGGATTGGTGTTTGAAAAGCCTTATGCACTCTAGTTAAAAAATCATAAATTTGAAGTGTAACTAATCATCATACTTTTCATTTTTCAACTATGTTCCTCCCTGCAATAGGCAGCAAGTTGTAGTTCAGGCAAGGATAGTAATACGCTACATGTGTTCAACCAAGAGAGGCGGGACCAAAAGATTTAAAAATATGTAAAGAAATGATTACAACTATGAAGTATGGACGCTAAACAGGAGAAGGAGGGAAAGAGAGTGAAGACATAAAAAGGGTGCAGGTCAGTAAGAAGATGGCAAAATCAATCCCGTACGGATCTCAAACAAGATAAGAAATTATTGGTGTCAGAGTCCTAGGAGAAGTAAACTAGAAAAGAAGGGGTGCTTAACATTTTGAATATGGATTTTGTGCAATTACTGGTTATAACACAGCCTTCAGTATGAAGTTGAAAGTGGAAAGTTTACATGAGATGGAGGACAAGATTATGAGAGCAGAAACTGTCAAGGAAGGGAGAGCAATTATAGCTTGAATGTATGATTTAAATGGATATGGAAATCCTCAAGAATGATGAGGTAATACTGGATAGAGTTAGATACAGAAGTTAAAATCCTCACAGAATGAGGGGGACTAACAGTGAGATCTGTAGATTGGCTAAAACACTAATGAAGGACAATCTGCATACGCTGATTTATACACTATGGGAATGGGCTTCAAAGCAGTGAGGGTTTAGTGAGAATGATCTTATAATGACAAGGAGTAAGGACAATGCTCTATTTGAGGTACAGTACTGAAAAATGTCAGCTACAACTGGGAGAGCTCTGGGGGAATCAGTGCTATTAGGAGGAATATGTTAGGTTTTATTTAGGGTGAGAAGTGTAAAAAAATCCAGGGAAGAAGATTAAGGCATAGGGCATTCTGTTACAGATTGCTTATGAAATTCGGAAGATAAATGCATGGTTTGGTGAGAGGTGAGGAGAGAAGTCCCGTGATAGATGCACACATTCATTTAGGAATGAGGTATATGTGACAGCTTGGAAGTCTTCTTGTTCTTGTTGGAAGACTTCTTGATTCCAGCACAAAGAGTAATAAAAGAATGGAGTGGGGGGGTCAGTCCTAAGGATCATGGAGGCAGGTTGTGGTAGTGAGCTTGAGCACCCAACTTATGTATGAAGTATGATGGTTTGAAAGTCTTGCCAAGAATCTGCAGAATCTCCATCCTCACTCTGGTTGATTTAGCGCTAATGGCTGTGGGAGGGGCATTCTTACAAACAGTAGAGAACAGAAAACTCCTATCTTAGGGAACTATTCCAGAGAACAGAATAAAACTTCATTATATGACTTTTGTTTTCTCATGTACCAGGAAGACCAGGGATAGCACAGACCACAATGAATAAAAGCTTATTACTAAGATTGTCCTAAGATTCCAAGGACTGTCCAACACTAGAATTTTTTTCTGTGTAAATTATTAATCTAAAGGGAGAACATTGTTACATTTTTCTCAATAAAAATGGGAAGTATTAGTAAAATTTAATATTCATTCATGATTTTTAAAATCAGAAACTAAGAAATTTGCATAAAATAATAAAGAGTAGCTATCAGAAACCTATGCCAAATATTATACTTGGTGTTAAAATAATATAAGCATTCCCCTTAAAGTAGAAATAATGCATTTATTCCTAAACAAACACAAACATTCATCATTGTACTGGAGATGCATATCAATACAAAAATACAAGAAAAAGAGAATACATTTTAATATCAGAAATAAAATTGTGTAACATTCCCATTTATAGATGATATGATTTTCTGCCTAAAATATTCAACAGAATCAACGGCCAAACTAAGAGGTTTATCAAAATAGAGAAATACAGAGCTACGAATGAGGAATAAAAGAATAAAACACACTTTTATACAGATTAATGACCAATTAGGAAATGCTATTAAATTAAATTTCATGTTTGAAAGGGCAAAAAAAAAAAAGGTTTTTGGTATCAAATGCATATGTGCAGGAAATATATGTCTTATGTAAAAAATGAACTAAAACATCTTACAAAATAAAAATTTGAATAACTAAAAAGTTATCATGTTCATTGATGGATCTGCTCAATATTTTAACAATATCATTTCATCCTAAATTATCAAGAATCAAGAAAAGCTTAGATAACATTGTTAAACAGAGTAAAGAAAACTGTAAAATATGTAAATATACTATAAATTTTAATGATTAAGAGAAAATGGGGATTTCAGTGTAGCT
Organism: Camelus dromedarius; assembly: GCF_036321535.1. NCBI lineage: Eukaryota > Metazoa > Chordata > Mammalia > Artiodactyla > Camelidae > Camelus > Camelus dromedarius. Next base: position 11,844,960 of record NC_087441.1, on the reverse strand, counting down.
CAAAGATATGGAGCACTAGAAAGACCATTGCTCTCATAGCTAGAAAAAATTCTGAATAAAATGCTAATTAACAACTTTTCTTGAACCCATCAGAAACCTGCTTTTTCGGGGCAAATACCAAACTCAAATCGAGAGAGAGACAGGTGTCTCCAAGGGGAAACAGGACCTGAACATTTGCTTACCTAAGGCACATTCTTATTTTCCTTCTTGAGAATTGTTAGTTTGATTTTTATTTGAATCAATCCCTTTCCTTTGGCTGATTTTTTCCTAATAATCATGGATTATTCTCCTTTGCCATTTAAATCTAGTAAATTCTGATGGAGGCTAGATATTTTTATTTACATTATTGAATGTCCATTTTGCTTTCTTTGTTAATGAGTGGTGGGCTTTATTTTGGTAGTCAGCCGAGTTACTTGTGGTTAGGTTTGATTCTTTCAGGGATGGTGTTAATCTATTGGAGTCGGTGCACAGTAACCATGCTCTAGGGATGACTTAGCTCCACTGTTACGGCTTGTCATTTTGGCATCTCCACTGAATTTACCGAGTGAACAGTGAAGCCCTCCACAACAGCTGGTTAAAAGAAAACCATGTCAGCTCTGAGATCCACTCAACTCGCAGCTCTCCAGGAGCTCTTTTGTCAGATTTTGTTGAGTCTTGTTGCGTTTCAATGGAGACATGCACATCTTTGCATTTAGCCAAAACTTAAGACTTACTCTTTACCCAACTTCTTTGAGTATGAACCTTAATATGCCCACTTTCATATTTAGCAGAGACTCAAAGCTCACCAAAGAACCCCAGGCAGATCTTTGGAACTCTTTTGTGCTGCAGGGGTCCCTCACATCTGGACGCCTGCCTGCTATTTCCAATCATCTCAGTGTCACTAACTCTAGTTTCTGTTTCCTGGACTCAGTGAGACTGTACTCCACGTGGGACCCCCTTTCCTTGCCTCACTCTCCAGAATGTGCTTCCAGGAACAGTCAGGGGCTGTCATAAAGTTCACTGAGTTTTATTTTTCTTCTTTTCTCAGGGATCACATTCCTGCAATCCCTATTTTCCAATATCTACAACCGCCATTTCATGGATTCTGTCTAGTTTTCCGGTTTTTGCACAGCAGGACTGTAGTCCAGTCCCTGTTAGTCCATCATGGCAGGAAGCAGAAATTTCTTCCTTGAAAAAAAACAGTAGAAATCATTTTAAAAATTTTACGAATTCTACTGTGGCTAAAACCTGATCACAGTATACAATTGCTTTGTTCAGGTGAAATTTCCATTTTCAGAATCTTTACCTTCTTCCCGTCACCCACTTCCCTGAAGAAACAAAAAAGACAAGAAGAGCATCCCATGTCTCTTGAGCTGACACTTGCGATGAGGAATTTCCGGCATTTGCACGCAGTATAAGTTATTGTCTAATTAGGAGAACACAGAGCATGTGCAGTAGACTGTATTATTGATCTCAATGCTTGATGCCCTTTGCCATGTAACTTTGAAGATCTCCACATTATAGGACTAGAGTTGATTTCCCCACTCCTAGACTTTGGGCTCAGTCATGTTACCTGCATTTAGACAAAGAAGTGGGACAGAATTGGTGGCATTCCAGTTCTGGAGAGTCTCCCGGAGTTTCTGCCTGTGCTCTCATGCCTCCACTACCACCATACAAAGAGTTTCCTTCAGGCATTTGCTGCCACTGAATTGCACTGCAGCAATCAAGCAGAGGTTTGCATTCCTGCTTCTGCTCTTTGGGAACCACTGCCAGTGGTACAGAAGCCCATGGCCGCTGTTGGAGTCCCTTAAGATAAAAAGGAGCGCATACTAAGGTGAGACTGGAGCTGAGAGCCGGGAAAACAAACGAAGTGAAATTTCTGCACTCTGACACTCTCCTACAAAGAATTTTACAGAAGGGCCATGTAGCATCCAATCACTTAAATTCATGCATTTCAACCCACACCCCTACTTTGTATAAACACTCAGCAATCATCTCCATCCCCAAAGTGTTTCTTTGATTAGCAAAGTATTTTTTTGGCCCGCTCTATGACAACTCTTTTTCTCCCAATCCTCTGATTGGCCTCTGGTTTATGTTTGTCTTGTTTCTCCCAAGATCGACAATGAATCAACAGTGTGTTTATAACAAATAACCTTTCTCAGTCAAGAAAACATCAACTGTCTGATTGATCGTTGCCTATTATTGTTGGTTATAGCTTTAATGCTTCTTAGTTTGACAAGTTGTCTAATGACTAAAAAAAAAATAGTACCAGCAAAGACTGAATGTTAGAAATCAAATTCTTATTGCTCTGGTTTCATAACAATGTGACCTGAATAAAATCTAATAGTGAAAGTTATCTTCACCTTAAGTGTCACTGTCATTTGTCTGGATGCAAAAAACTCCAGTAATGTACATACATTTTAGCTTGATATTTAGCAAATTTTCCTTTTATAAGGTATAAAGCTAGCTATCACAATTTTCAAGTTGTTTTAATGGAAATTTAATGAATTAAATCTACCAAAGATAACTTTTTTAATTGCATCTTAACCTTAAGCTATTCTAAAATATTGAGCATTAATGATTAAATGACCATGTTCCAAGTCAGTGTTTCTGAGGGGGGAATTTAATGAACATTAATAAGAAGAAATATCTAAGTGCTGAAAAGTGGTATCTTTAATGCCAAGTTGGAAATGACTCATATTTCTTCTTTTCCTCATAAACCTAGTCTGCAAAGAATTTAAAGCAGAAGAAAACTGATTTCCTTGCCCAGAGAGAAGCAGGCAGAGCTGCAGTTACCCAGGGTAACAGTCAGTATCTAAGGGTAAATGCTCCCAGACCTCAAGTCCCAGCCAGCATTCCACTCCTCCTTTGCTAGAAGATTTTATTCTCTGTCCCCTTGCGTTGCTAGAGAAGAGATGCTCAAAGCATCAGGAGCCGCCCCTCCTCAATCACGAAGACATCAAGACGTATAGGAGGTAATGATTCACGGGGACCCCTCATTGCATAGCTTCGCCCCAGTCCTGAGCGGGCCTCTGCGTACAGATGAGAAAGTTTTACATTAAAATATTCAAGAAGAAATACGGTACTTAATAAGCTGGGGATAATTTGAGTATGTGTTCAAGTTGTAGGTATAATACATCAATGCAGAGCCTTGCAAGGAGTAACATTTTTTTTTACTTGGTACAAAATGTAAGTTATCTTCAGGTTTTTCTGAGTCATTACTCTGAATCATACTCAGCTTTTATTTTCCATGCAAGTTTAAGTTTCTGAACAACTTACATTAAAAAAGCGTTCATTTATCACCCTTCCAGCCTGCATATTTCCCCAACTAAGGAAAGTAATTTGACCACATCACTGTGGAATAATGATGTGTCAGATTTTCTAGTTAAAATGAAACCATTTCTCATCTTTATGAATATGATCAATCATTGCACTTTTTATTTTTTTATCTAATTTAGGGAGACTTTTAAGTAATTTTATATTCATGAGACTTGTGGTCTTTTTTTAAAGGTGGCATTTAGCAATGTTTTTGGTTCAAGTTTGCTTCTTAATGTTATGTATTTTTAAATGTATATTTTCCAAAGTGATGTAAGAAAATGGCTATATGATATTGTCACATATGTGGCTTTATTTAGAATAGATTGCATTTTCATTTTCCATATTTAAATGTAAATACCTATTCAAGTTGTATAATAATTATATTAATAGTTAACATCTATTAAAGAGTTATTAAATACTGTACAGTCTGTGACTTAATTTAAACGGAATAATCTATATAATACTGACAACTACCTCATGATGTAGGGATTAATATTATCTACATTTATCAGATGGAAAACAAACTCAGGGAAAATTAAGTAACTTTTCCCAGCTATCTATAGCTAGTTAGTGTCAGAGACTGGATTTTAATCCATGCATTTTCTATCCAGAGTCTATGTTCATAGCTTCTATAGGGTTAGAAAGAAAATTATACCTAGCTTTGGAGGCCAATAAATCAGTGAAGGAAATATCAGAATCCAGAGCTAAAACCAGAAAATGGCCAATGCAAAGAAGGTAATTGAAGACAGGAATTACAATGCCATACAACTAAATTTGAATTGACACTATTTATGACTGAAAGCTGCCTTTCAAGGACCAAGACAATGTTTTCCAACTGATGTTGCAAGATATTTTTAAAACACATGCTTGTTTTTAACAATAATATGTCCAGTGATAGTCATATGTGGTGATTCTTCCATACTATTTGATGAAAAGATAATATGTTGACCCTTTCACCATGCTAACATGATTAAAATGGGGTGCTGTTAAAAGAAAATTGGCAATTTTTCCATGGTAGATATAGTTGTGGATATATGAGAACAAAATTGATGCAAAAAGTGTGTTGATGAGTTTGTATAAAAATAATAGGTAGACAAGAAGTAAAACAAGAGCATATATTCAGGTCAAGAGGCAGGGTGTCAATTCCCAGAGCTATTCCATCCTAGTCAGTATCTCTAAACAAGTTATTTCATCTCTTAGTGTCTGATTTTCTTAGCTTAAAAATAAAAGGTCTCGTAATGATGATTTCTAAGGTTCCTTTCACTTTAAATAATATATAATCAAACTTTGATTGCTTAAAATTATTTCTTTAGATATAAGATTGTCATCTATTCTACAGGATGTATAGATACCCAGTGACTGCAAGCGGATGATTTAATTAACAAAAATCTATATTAATTTAATAAAATACTACAATTGACCTAGGAAGTAAATGTTCCCAAAGCAATATTAATTCATTTGTAATAAGTAGGTCCATTTGATGGAAATGAGTTTAATAGTGACTGGAGGAAATGTGACTTTCCAAGGCTGTCCTTATAATAAAGATTGCTTTCCCAGTGTACAGGAAAACATTGCAATCTAGATAGCAACAGTACGTCTTTCCTGCAGTTACTTTCATTTCTTTCTCTTGTTTATTACTTGCATTTCATATTGTTGCTCCCAATTCAGGTGTTCTTTCAGTATGATGCAGTGATGCAGAAGCCAGAAAAACTGAACCTCTCCACCTGATGTCATCACACTTCCCAGATTCTTAGTTTTCTTGTTTCTTAAAGGAGTTTGATACTTAATATGCTTATTCAGTGTGGATGTGAAAAATACATGATCTGATGCATAGGAAGTAATTTAACAACCAAGTGTCAAAGTATTCATTTGTTCATTCCTTCATTCAGTCATTAAAAAAACATTTTTTTCATCTGCTACTCACAAGATATTGTAACAAAGAATAATAATACAATATCTGATCATGGTGATCTCTCCACTGAATTAAGAAAACGAGCTTCATTTAATATTCATTGTGATTCATGAGAAAGATGGATGAAGGTAAAACACCTAGCATAAACAAAAAAAAATTTGTGCTTAAGTCCATTTTTGGTGGAAAGAGGTAGTTAAAGAGAGCTTTCAACAAAAGTTGATTCTAAGTTGGAATGTGAAATTAAAAGGAATTTCCCCAGGAGACAGGGAAGAAAAGACATTTGTGGAAAGACAATGACTTTGAAAAAGTGGAAACTGAGAGATATGCAATCACTTTCACATTGTTGAAGTTTCTGGGTTGATAGGAAGTGACAGAGGATGAACATGTAAAGTTTTTACAATGTGGGTGATGAAGACTCAAAGTTTTGGGTGCTTGAGTGTTATGATATGATACATATTTTAGGAGGGTCTCTGTGAAGGGAAAGTGAGATAAATCTAATGGATGAATTTTATTTTTCAGTTCTTTGTTCTTCCATTATTTAATTTCATCAAATTTTTATCAGCTACTTTTTACTTATTACCTCTGGTGTGTCAGTCTGCCTTAATTATTTCCTGCCTATTAAAAGTATGCATTCCAACCAAAAAAAAAAAAATCATCAGTGCATGGAAGAGGATGCCCAAAGATGTTTTTGCTCTTTATATCAGAAAGGTATACTAACTGTCAAGTACATTCATTAAATATTTATGTACTTTTATTATCTTCAATAAACTTAGCTGGGTGCTGTAACTAAATGAGAGGACTCAATCTGTCCTTCAAAGGGAATGAGGATCTAGAGAAAGTGTAAATATCAGTAATCAACTAGAGGAAGCACTGTGGACGTGACGCGGTGGAAGTACAGAGCTGAATGCAGAGCACAGACGTGCTTAGAAAAGGAGGTGGGGGACCTGCTAAACAGATGTGTAAGCGGGCGGGCAGATGTGGACACAAGAGGAAGGGCAGACCCCTCAAGCACTGGGAACAGATTATGCAATAGTATGAGTAAGCTTCGCATGCCCATGTTTACTTTTGATACGTTCTCCTCTGAGTTCAAAGATAGAGATTTGATTGGCATTCCTAGAGTTGCCTTCCTTTATTCTTAAAAAAAAAATAAAATAAAATACTAATAGTGTCTATTACTCAGTATTTAACTGCTGTCAGACCACATTCTTCACCCGTTCCCCACTGTAAGCAAGAGCAGTGATTTATACGGTTATGTGAGATCAGGGGATTAAAAGCAGACCATCTGCCCACACTGATTATAGCTCATCTTCTCTTTTCTGAAGCATGCGTGCATATCGCTAGACTGATGAACCAGCATTTGGCAGTTTTACAGGGTAAGATACTAAAAGCTTTTTGCTTGTAGCTTTCTGTTTGTATTTCTAGACTATAGACCACATCCAGTTTTTTGACTGAGAATTGTGAACAAACAAGATAAACTAGTCATTTGAGTTCATTTGTAAATTTTTTGTTGTTTTTTGGATGTTTTTATTTTGACTTTAATTTTAAACAGCTTTATGAAAATGTAATTTGCATTGATTACAATTTAACCATTTAAAGTGTAAAATTCAATCATTTTTAGCATATTCACAGATATATGCAACCAAAACCACCTTCATTTTTTTAAATGTTGTATAATGCAATAATATACTATGTAATCTTTTGTGATTTACTTTTTCACTCAACGTAATTCCCTGGAGATTTATCTGAGGTGCTTCGTGTATCAATAATTTGTTCTTTTTTACTGCTGAATAATATTTTATGGTATGTATACACCAACAGTTCATTTACATTCACTTGTTGAAGAACATCTGGACCAATTGCATTTTCTGACTACTAAAAATAAAATTACTGTGAATGTTAGTGTATAGGTTTTTGGGTGGACATAAGTTTTAAATTCTCATAGATAAATGTCCAAGAATACAACTGCTGGGTTGTATGGTAATTGTAATGTTTAATTTAATAAACAGCCAAACTCACTTTTTTCCAGAATGGCTGCATTATTTATTCTATTTATTTTATTTTATTTTATTGAGTTATAATCAGTTTACAATGTTGTATCAATTTCCAGTGTACAGCACAATTTTTCAGTCATACATGAACATATATATATTCATTGTCACATTCTTTTTCACTGTGAGCTACCACAAGATCTTGTATATATTTCCCTGTGCTATACAGTATAAACTTCTTTATCTATTCTGCATATGCCTGTCAGTATCTACAAATTTCGAACTCCCAGTCTGTCCCTTCACACCCCCCACCCACCTGGCAACCACAAGTCTGTATTCTATGTCTATGAGTCTGTTTCTGTTTTGTATTTATGTTCTTTTTTTTTTTCTTAGATTCCACATATGAGTGGTATCATATGGTATTTTTCTTTCTCTTTCTGGCTTACTCCACTTTGAATGACATCCTCCAGGGACATCCATGTTGCTGCAAATGGCATTATGTTGTCATTTTTATGACTAAATAGTATTCCATTGTATAAATATACCACAACTACTTTATCCAGTCTATTCTTAAATTTTACAGCTTACAACTTTCCAGAAGTACAAGGGCCTGTGAAAGTAAGGAACAGCAAAGCTTATTGTGGGAGAATCACAACCCTAGATCCTTCTTTAGCCATTTGAGGGCAGGTACCTGTAGGGTGAGTATCCTGCTTCAGGATGATGAGTAGGACAGTAGAAGAAGCAAAAATTTACATCACTTCTTTCTTTTTGAATACCGTATACAAGTAAATAAGCATCTTTTTTCCTTCTTAAGAATACATTTAATTCACTCAGTCTATGTCAGTACATTAGGGAAAAACTGTGATAAACTATTTAGTCTGCATCTCTATCCCTGTGATAAACAAAGGGTCGAGAGCATCCTAACAATCAATGAGCTTAAAAGCATCAGCAACCTAGACTTCAGTTTTCTCATGATGAAAATTATCCATGACCTGATTACTTTACTATGATTTGTCATATAAAATTCTATAATTTTAGAGAATAAGGTGACATATACTTCCAAATCTTTTCTTCTTTTAATATCCTTCATTTGGATGACTAAAACCTCCCTTCACGGAAAAATCCAAACATGAAAACTGAAGAGTATTGAGAAGTCTGTGACATGTATATAATAATTCCTATGTCTATAATCAAGTACTGTACCATTGCTGATTTTGTGGTTTTTGATCAACTGTCCAGAGTTTTCTCTATTTCATTAGTCTTCTCAAATAGCTAGTTTTGAGGCTTATTAATACTTTCTATTATCTCTTGGTTTTCTATTTCAAATTTATTTGTACCAGCATTATTTATTCATCTTCCTGGAGATGTGTTCCGTTGTTCTTTTTCTAACTTCTTAAGTCAGATACTTACCTCATTAATTTTCATTTTAAAAATAGTGTAAATATTTAAGTCAAATACAGCCTTACCTACATTTCTACATCTCTTTTATTTACATTTTCATGTTCTCTTTGACCAATTGGCTTTTTATAAGTATGTTTAATTAAAAGCACTTTAGAAATTCCAAAGGCTTGATATTTAGATTATCTTTTTGTAATTCCTTTCTTGAGTTTCGGTCATAGAATAAGCTCTGAGTGGATACAATAGTCAACTAGTTACTAAGATACATCTTCTGACTCAGTACACACTTAAATTTTGCAAATACTCCATGAAAATTTGAGAAGTATGTGCTTAATTATACATGTATGTAAGATTGTATATGGTCATGACATAAATTTTGTTAATTGTGCTTATTTTTCCTAGTACCTCTCAAATGCCAGAGAAGTTGCAATGCACTAGCCAATCCAGCCTGCTCTACCTGTACCATGTCCAATTCATTGCAGGTGAAAGTTTTTGTAATTAAAATGATATGTCAAGGTCTATCATCTTATCTGTTACTAATGATGGAGCTACTTTTTGCTGTTTGGTGAATGAATGATGTTATACTGCCTTTCATAGAGTTCATTTCCTAAAACTTTTGTTACTACTTCTCTTAGGTCCCAGAAATAGACCTTAAGATGAGGATCCTTTATTGAAGAAACACAGAAGGTACCTGACTTGTATTGATATATATTCTATCATTCTTTTCTGAAACAGCAAAACAAAGAAATATATTAAATAATGTGCTATATTGTTGCTTTTGAGTGTCCAGTAATCCACTTTCCTTTCTTTTCCTGTTAATACCATACTGTTCCCTTGCAGAACCTTCCTTCCAAACATAAATGTTAAATACACATGTAATTCAGGTCTATCTATAATATTACCCCATCACCCTGGCCATAATGATTGGATCAGGGTGGCATAGAAATACAAATAAACTTGACCCAAGTCCTCTAGGGTGTTAGCAAAAGAAATGAGACTTTCTCTATTACTGATATCTGGGACATTTCTGAGCATACTTCCCTTTTGTGCCATAGTAAGAAAAAATGTGGCAAAACACAGAAAATCGAAACTGAGAGATGGAGAGAAGGTGAGTCCCTGTGATATCAGCTGTGTCCTGGATCCAGTCCTGGATCATTGTCTCCTTTACAAGGATGTGGCCAAAACATTCTATTTTTTAAATCTCATTTGTTTGAGTTGCTATATTTGAAAGTGAAGGTGGGAGATTACTGCTCTTAATAAGCTGAAACTTTTAATGTAATGAAACATAACTGAATGAAACCCAAAATAAAATCCAGAAGAAAATTGAATAATATACTTTAAATGAGTAAAAAATAAAAGCTATTAAAATATTATTCACCTAGATGAAGGTGAAACTGATGAAGGTGAAATCAAAATGTTTTTAGGGAACCAAAAAAAAGGGAAAATTTATAATGAGCATACCTGAATTAAAAGAAATGCTTAAGGGACTTATTGAGAAAAGGAAAATGATCTTAAACTTAAAGAGAGAAATACAGGAATGAATAAAAAGCAGAATAAAGGGGAATATGTAGATGACTCTAAATGAATTTTGACTTTGCAGAATAATAATAAAAAGTTCTTTATGATTTTAGTTAAATTTAACTACATGTCAAAAAATAGTGCAAATGTGGAATTTAAAGAATTCTACTTAAAGAATTTCAAAGTCTTTGTGTGTCTGAGAAATAATAAAAGTAATCATTTATATTTGGAGTGAGTAAGTCAAGATTTCACTTTGTAGTCTTTAGGGAAACTATTAAAGAATAGTATTAAAAATGTACAACTGACAAGCTAACAAAGAAGATTCAATATAAATTTTATTTTGTTTGTTCCAAATCAAAGCTAGACAAGAGAGAAAAAGAAACAGAATAGATTGTAAAAAAATTACAAGACAAACTTTAGCATGGTAGATTTAAATTCAAATATACCAGTAATTTTATTAAATATGCTGGACTAAATGCTCCAAGTAAAAATAAACAATTCATAGGCTTGTTGAGAAATGCAAAGCCAGTTATACAGCTCATGAGAACCACACTATAAAACAATAAAATAAAAAAAATTAGAGTAAAAAGATTAAATACAAACAAGCAAACCCTACACTACAGCCACCCCTCTTCAAAAAGATACAAATGTATAATAACAGATAAAATTGACTTCAAGACCAAAACTTTATATACTGTAATAATATAGACCAGTCTGTAAATTATGGACTTTCTCCTGTATTTTTAAATAAAATTTGACTGGAGCACAGATACAACAATACATTTTTAGGTACTGTGTATGGCTGCTTTTATGCTAAATGGCAGAGAAGGAACTTTGAACTGAAAAATGAAGCAGGAAACTCCATAAAATGCAGTTATGAAGCTTATTATGGGTGACATATAATATCCAATATCCCTGCCTCCCAACAACGATGTAAAAATCATAAGGAATGGGGTCCAATAAAAAATTACCAGACCTGCAAAGAAATAGGGAAATACTATCTATAACAAACCGCTAGGAGAAACAGATTTATAAGCAATAAAGATCATTTCCATAAAGGACAAAAATAAAAAATAATGACAATAACAAATGTTAGTGAAAATGTGGAGGAACTGGATCATTGGTACATTGCTGGTGGGGATATAAAAATAATATGTGTTAGGACTGTGGAATTAGTTGGCTGTTATGAGGTGCTATTTATGCATTGAAAAGGAAAAATGATAAACTCATATCAAACAATTTCCAAATTGAGAAACTGAAAATCGGAATGCTTTCACAGCAGGATTTTAAAGACCCTCATCTCCTGCACTGGATGGTCAACAGTCTTGAGCCCTAATTGCAAGAGTAGCAAAATTTGAGAGAAAAAAATTTCTACCTCAACAAATCTCCAACAGAAAATGTTGGCTTTGACAGGGAAGGACTGAGACTTTGAGACTTGAGATATTAAGATCTGGGTAGATAAATTGAAGAACATCAAACTCCAAAATTCTTTTTTACTCTGTGTGCCTGAAAAAGTGTTTTGCAAACTTTCTATATCTTGATTCAAATTTGTTTCCTTAATATATCAAATAATTGTGTTATAAAATCCCCTGATTGCAATTCATCAATAACTCATAATATTGACAATTTTGTTTTAATTAATTAAGGCAATGATACTGAGTACATACATGTTTGTAATTATATCTTTCTGGTGAATTGCTCTTTCCCTATTATTTACTAAATATCTATGTGCCAAAATTTTTATTTTTTAAAGCCTTATTTGTTACTAATGTGGCTCTACCAGCTTTCTGTTGATGATTATTTGTCTGTATATCTTCTTGCATCATTTTATTTTCAAGTATTCAATGCCTTTGTATTTTTAAGACTATATAGCTTGATTTAAATAATCAATTACTAATATTTAGTAATCCAGTTTGGTTTATTTACATTTATTTTATTATGATGTATATGGACTTACTGGCACTCTCTCCATTGCTTTCTGTTTGTCCTGGACTTTTCTATTATTATTTTCCTCCTGTTCTGACTTCTATTGATGACTAAGTTTTCTTCATTCCTTAGTTTTTTATAAGTATTTTGGAAGCTATCCATTTATAAATTACTCTTCTAGTATTAATATACCATGATAAATTATTATTATTATTACATTACAAATCATACATACCTTTTTATTTCCTAAATTAATCAGTATTTCCCCACTAGTCTTGAACATGCCCTAATTTACATGCTTTTAATTCAAATAGGTATCATTCTACTTTAATTACATTGTTTTTGAAATATTTTTTCTACATTTCTTCAACTTTTCTCAAAGTATGTGTGATAGCTTTGACCTAGAAAAATAAATATTATTTAGGTTGTTATAGCACATTGTAATATTAATGAACCAAAGATCAGTGATTCTTTGGGGAAGAAACCTACTTTTAACATCAGTACAACAAATAAGGGGAAGAATATGCATTTTCATCATCTTTTCTATCATAAATCAAACATGTCCTTGAAAAACAACTATTCAAAGACTCCTGGAATGTAACCTCACTGAAGTATGAACAAATCAAATGGAGGCATGCCATTGTATTTCAGTTATTTAGCACTTACTATCTTTCTATGACTATCTGCGGAACTGACATATAAAGACAAAATGCAGTGAATCCTCTTGAAATAAAAATCAGTATTGTTAAAACTTAAAGAACAAAAAAAAGTAACTTTTTGCTCTTCTCAGCAAGATTTGTCTAAGTAAAAAGAGAGCAGTGAATTATAAAGAATGTCTTTCTTAAAAATTAATAGCATATAAGCCATAAACTAGGAACTAGAAAAGCTATGAAATCAACCAGCATTGTTATTGTCACTTCTTTTCAATGCTAAGTGACATGAAGCTCCTCTATTCATCTATGCTGCACTGCAACACTGTTCCCTGCACATATATTCTGAATGGAATCACTTCTGTTCAAACATATCTGTCCTCCAAAATCTTACTCTTTTCATGAGAGTTTGATTTCTGCTTTCTGACTAAGTAATGGCAATAAAATGTTACCATTTTCACAAAACATTGTACCTTAGTACTTAGAGTTCCTTAAAGTTCCTGAATCCTAAATATTCTGAATCCTAAATCATCTAACACAACTTGAATATAATGGCCACGGGATAAATTGGTTGTTATAAATTGGATTGAATTGTTGGTAAAGAAAATTCTTGTGTATGTTAATAATTTGAGATAGCATGATAAGATGATCAGAGGGAACTTTTTTTTAACATGACAACATTTTAGTTGAAATAAAACATGGAAGTCATCAATTACTGTTTCTCCTTAACAAATATGAAAACCTTTGTGCTATGGAACTGTGGTATTATCTTATCACACACCAAAACCCAAATGCAATGGGCTAACAATAGGTTATCTGACATCTCTCTTTATTCAAGACAGTCTGAGTAAATCCAGAACTCCAGAATAATTATCTGTGCCTATGTCCACTCTAAACATGTCCCAATTTGGATGACAGATTAGATGGCCAGCTCAGTTAACAAATACTTACGGTTAATGACTCACAGGATTTAGATGGATCATCAATAGTGTAATTTAAATAAAGTTTATTGTTCCAAATATCATGAAGAATGGGCCAAAAAATACTTTCTCATATCTAAAGCTTTGACCAAGAATATGGCACCAAATATGACATATCTGGCTAATTTATGGATGAAGTTAGTGAAATCATACTTTGCTTATTATTTTAACAAAATAAGGCTTCCTTTCTAATAGAAATTACATATCTGAATCTTGTGATGAAATATTTGGGATATTTATTGCCACCACTTATGAATGACACAGTTATTGACAGTAGAGTATCTGTTGCTTATTAATTAGAAAACTAAACTCAAGTTGGAAATAAAGTCTACAATTTATGATATAGTTTCTGTGGTTTATGAAGCATATTATGTCTACTTACTTTATTTTGCTTAAGATCTGTAACACTGAGGTGTTCATGAACAATTTCTCCTTTATGGAAATTGAGTTGTTTACTTGTGACCCATTCATCACCATATATTTAATGAGCACCCACAATCTCAAATAGTGTAGGCTATGACAGACACTGATCAAAGAATTTATTTGCACTACAAATTCTGCACTCTGCAAATATTTATTTACTCTACAAATTCATTCTACATGCTACAAATATTTATTGACTGACTAAAATGTGTCAAAGAAGGTTCTACATGCTTAGAATACTTCAATGGGTAAAGCAGACAAAAGTTCCCTGTCCTGGAAAAGCTTGCACTTTATAAATAAGAAATTTTAAAATAGCAAGTAAGTTGTACATTATGTTGGAAAATAAATAAATAAAGCAATGTAAGAGAAACTGGGAATGCAAGAGAATTTGCAATTTTAAGCAAGCCTCGTTGAGAAGATACAGGTATTGTGAAAATGCATGTAATAGATTTCTCAATACCCTGCAGTTTTCGCGTTTGGGTTGTTCTGTGCGAGGAATTTTTAGTTACCCCAATGAAGGATGTTAAAAGAATAAAAGATTTGGGAGTATATGTCACCAATAATTGTGACACACTCTAACTCAATTCTGACATGACCTACCTGGAGATATAGTCAGATCCTGCAGGTTAAGAATTCATTCCTACAAGATTGCCCTCGGACCCCTTTCAGACACCAATCTCATGTCCAGGCCATTACCTGTGCTTCTGGCTATAAATCTGAGGTTCCTATGACCCTCCTCTTGGGTTCAATTAATTTGCTAGAGTGTCTCACAGAGCTCAAAAATACATTTTACTTACTAGGTCATCAGTTAATTATAAAAGGAAATGACTTAGGAACAGTCAGATGGAAAAGATGGACAGAGCAATTGTGTGAAGTGGGGCTCCAAGCTTTCATGCCCTCTCCCAGGGTGTGCCACTCTCTTGGCATCTCCACATGTTCACCTATATGGAAGTTCTCCAAATCCCATACTTTGGGTATTTTTATGGAGGCTGCAATATGTAGACAGGATTGATTAACTCATCACAATTGGTGGTCAGCATGACCTCTAACCTGTCTGCCCTCCCTAGAAGTCAGAGGTGGGGCTGAAACTGCCAGCTTAGTTGTCACGAGGTTAGTTCTTCCCTGACAACCATCCTTGAAAGCTTCCTAACAGTCACCTCTTTAATGAATTCAGATGGGCTTGAAAGGGGTTTTTTAAGAGTAACAGAAGACCTCCATTTCTCCTGTATTGCTCTGGAGCTGTCTTAGGAACTAAAGTAACAAACTGCATATAACAAATGACGCCCCTATGGCTCTTCAATAGGAAACTGGAAGGGTTTTAGGAGCTATGTGGCCAGAACCATGATGAAGACCAATCCTGTATTTCATATTACAAATCACATCATACGAGAATATGTTGGATTTCTCACCCTTCCCAGTTTTCTTGTTTGGGTTGTGAATAAGAATGTCAGTCTCCCAGATAAGGAATATAAAATGAGGAACAGGTTTCAAGGATGTTGTTCACAGAAAGTGGCCAAGAGAAAGTATAAAGATGAAAAAGTAAAAGCCTAGGTCAGCAAAGTGCTCCAAATTCCACTTCCATTCTCTTTCTCAGCTCTGACATCAGTTCCAGTGCTATATGCGTGAATTTGCGTTTAGCTTCCAATTTTACTTCACCCCATTTTTTTCCCCGTATTCTGTATCTTGATAGTCTATCCTGCCCAACTACAGCCTCCATCCCTGGTCCTCAGAAAATAAGTCCAGGTTAATTATCCAGGATGTAGCTTAAATGGTGACAGTGCAGACAGAGGACTCAGAGATAAGCTCAGCTGGTCCACCATGCCCAACCATCTTGAACTGAATCATGTCTCCATAACAGCGTGTAGAAAATACTGAAAGCCATGGACTGTGTATTTTCCTCAATGAGTGATAGATGAACAAAGGTAGAATGTGAGTATAAGATCTCTTCCCATTGGAGCTGGCTCAGCAGAACTTGTAGACACTTAGCGATGAGTGGCATACTTACCATTTAGAGCATACTGCCAGTCGTTTTTCTTGTCGAAGCAAAAATTGCACTGGGAAAATTTAAACAGGGAAGAAATAAGCCTTATTTAAGGCTATTAAGACAGAAGGGGAGAAAACTCCAGAAAGCAGTCTAAAATCAACTCAGCCAAAACAAAAGGCAAGAGTGCTTTAAAATGCCAGAGTGAACAGAAGATTATGGGCCATCTGTGTTTGCTGATCCTTGAAGGCCAGAACATTGGCTCACTCATTTTTGTGTTACTAACAGCAATGTTACTAACAGAAGGCCTTGAAACTATTCCCAAATTAGGAACACGGTAGGGATTCAATGAGTTGAATTAAATGGAATTGCAGTATAGGCCAGACAAAGATACAGTTACCCAAGACCCCATCATCCCAATGCCTTGTAACATTAAGTTTCTCACTCAGCACCAATCAGGTCAGACCATTATCTTGTACATTAAGCAGTGACTCCACAATCCAGATTCATACCATCCTGTGATGCCACCAGGCTCAGTGACAGCCTCCAGGGTCATGGTGACAGGACAGGAGAGAATGTGGGAAAGGCAGGATTTCACATGGACAGTTAAATACGTCACTTTCATTTACCTTCCTTTGACCAGACCCTACATCGTCCCAGCTGAACTTTTCTTGCCCTGAAAAAGGACTCTAATATTAAGCATCTTGAGACCAAGGCATATTTTAGAATTAAATCAATATTCAAACCTCTCCTGAGACTATGTTGGCCTATATTGTCCACATTAAAGCAGTGGTTCCCCAAATGAGAAACCATCCCCGTGAGATTCCCTGAGAAGTAAAATGAGTTTTGAGAACACTGCAGACTCTTTATTCCCTTAGGGATTTACCATGTACTTTTGCTTATTAAACTTTGAGAAGTTGTAGTTAAAAAAGGAAAAAAAAGCTTTGTAATTTTGTTTGAGGATTTTAATTAAAGCTTCCACAGGAAAACATAACTGTAGGCAATTTTAATTGGCAATTTAATAAATAGGGAATTGGGGAGAATTCAGTTCCATTTCCGCCTCCAGTACTTCCATGCTGTTCTTTAAAAAGTTTATAGATGTAATGCCAAGAAATTATTTCCCATTCATGAAGTTAACTAAAGACAATTGTTCATTCTTTGCAGTGAGCGCTGAGATTGATAAGAATAAGAGAAAGCAACAAACTAAAATCATTTTAATCAAAAAAGCAAGTTTTGTAATAGCTAATCTTACTTGCTCAAATATCTGTCTTTAAAAAAATGCTGTTTCTGATTGACTCCTAGTGATAGAGTAGTGAGATGTACTGGTAATTTTTTTGACCTTTAGTTTTGTCCTTTTCTTGAGGAACTTGTGTAGGGTAACCCTTGCTGAGATCTGATTCTCCCCACACCTCATATTCATCTAATAAAATTTGCATTTTCCTTGGAGAAGTCTCTTTCTGCCCCAGAAAGTATATTTATTTAGACAATTCCCTTAATTCTAGATTTTACTGATTCACAGAAGCATTTTTTAAATTTTGGCTCAAGTTTTTCCTTTTTTTTTAACAAAAAATTCTTTATAGGCGTATAAATCACATGCTACCAAATTTACTAGCTTTAAGTGTGCAATTCAATAACATTTACTAAATTTATAGAGTTTGCAACCATCACCACAATGTAATTTCAGAACGTTTCCATCATCCCAAAAAGAAACTTCTCGCTCATTCTTAGTCCTTCCTCATTCCCACTCCCATCAGGTAGCCATTAATCTACTTTTTGTCTCCACAGATTTACCTTTTCTGTACATTTCATATAAGTGGAATGATACAACATGTGGTCTGTTTTGTTCAAGTTCTTTACTGAATATAAGTTTTGTGTGTTTCATCCATGTCATAGCATGTGTGAGTACTTCACTCCTTTTCATTGATGATAGAATTCCATTGTATAGATGCACCACAATTTGTTCTATTCTCAATTGATAGCCATTTATATTGTTTCCACTTTAAAAATAATTTAGCTTTATTGAGCTATACTTGACAAATAAAATTATAAGACAATTGAAATGTACATTCTTGTCATAGTTAACATACATACATTATGTAGGTCTCCCCCATCTAGTTAAGTCATGCATCTGTGACCTCACATATTTATCTTCTTGTGTGTGTGTTTGAGAACAAGTATTATACAATATGGTGTTATCAGTTACAATCACCATGTTTATATTAGATCTTCAGAACTTCCTCATCTTATAGCTGAAAGTTTGCACTCTTTTACCAACCTCTCCCTATTTCCCCTACCCCCAGCCCCTGACAACTACTTTTCTATTCTCTGTTTCTGTGGGTTTGACATAAAAAAAAAAAAGATTTCACATAAGTGATATCACATAATATTTAGCTTTCTCTGTTTCCCTATGTGACTTATTTTATTTAGCATAATACTCTCAAGGTCCATTCATGTTATCTATCACAAATGGCGAGATTTCTTTCTTTCTCGTGGCTGAATAATATTCCATTGTGTGTGTATGTGTGTATCACTTATTTATCCAGTCATCTATTGATGGACACTTAGGTTGTTTCCATATCTTGACTACTGTGAATAATACCACAATGAATATAAAAGTGCAGATATCTCTTTAATATCCTGTTTTCTTTTTCTTTGGATATATATCCAGAAGTGGGGTTGCTGGATCATATGATAGTTCTATTTTTAGTTTTCTAAGAAACCTCTTCAAAACATTTTTTGCCTTCTAAAAGCAGTTTAACAATAAAAATAATAGTTAATAAATGACTTGCCAAATACTGTGATAAGAACACTGAATGCATTGTCATGTAAAGATCTTTGGTTTATTGTTAATACCTTTCTCTCTAACTTCAAACTCTGGTGATTGCACCAAATAAATGTTAAACATCATTAAATGTTCAGATTTTCCTCTCTTTTGACTTTTAGCATTTTTCTTGAGCCTACCCATCTCTAGACCTTATGAGTATCTATATAATTGATATGTAGATTCCAAATAAATAATTCCAGTCACTATCTTTCTTTTTTCAAACTCAAAAGCCACATAACCAATGGATAATAGGTATCTCTACTTGAATGTCTAACAGAAATTTCAAACATAATACGTCCAAAACTAAACTTCTCTGAACTTTGCCCCCAAATCTGTGACTCCTACAATCTTATCCATCTCAGTAAATAACAAAATCCTACTATTTACTCAGGCCCAAAACTTTGATGTCTTCCTAGATTCTACATTCATTCATTAGGCCATCCTGTTGGCTCTATTTTTAGAGTACAGTCACCACGCACCATTTTCAGTGCCACCACCTTGGCCCAAGCCATCATCATCTCTAGCTGAGATTATTACAGTTGTCTCCTCTCCTAGCCCATATCCCTTATTATGCCCTTGCCCCTCTTCAGAATATTCTCAACAAAAGGGTGAGGGTGACCTGCTGTATCAGATCATGTTACTTCTCTATTCAGAACCACCCAGTGCCTTTCCTGTGTCCTCTCTTACAACACTGGCCTCATAGTTATTATGAAGGCATGCTCTCCATCAGCACCTTTGTGCTTACCATTACTACTTACTACATTGTCATTCTTTTCACCAGATATTGGCAGAGCCCTCACCTTTTTCAGATTTTTAGTCAGATGCCATCTTTTTATTGCAGACTGCCATAACCATCTTAACTAAAATTGCAACTGCTCCTCCTTAACCCATTCTCTTTTCTTGCCTTCTTTGCTGTATTTTCTTCCACAGGATTTATCACCATCCAATGCACAGTATGTTTGGATTGTTTATCCTAATGATTGCACCCTCATTAGAATATAAACTCCAAGATGGTAGGAATTTTGTGAACTTTTTCCTTGCTGTTTTTTTGCATCTGTTTGTTGAGTAAATGAATGAAAGAACCACTGTGTATCTGAATTATTGATCTTTCTTCCCAGTGTGAATTCCCAAGTTGTGGTTCTCAACCAATCAAGATATTGTTTGAGGTTTTAACAGGTGATTTTTGCATCTCCATGGCTCAGCACTAGAGGATGACCATCCTCCCCAGTAGATCCAACCACTTTTTTTCTTGAGAATTCCTAATCTCTTATGCATACAGAATCTCTATACCACCAACATGCTTGCACATACAAATGCACATACATCATACATGCATGGGTACATACATATATGAGCACACATACACACTCTTGATAAATATTCTTTTTTATTGGGGTATAGCCTATTTACAATGTTGTGTTAATTTCCAGTGTACAGCATAGCGATTCAAATATGTATTCTTTTTCACATTCTTTTTCATTATAGGCTATTACAAGTTATTGAATATAATTCCCTGTGCTACAGTAGGACATTTCTGTTTATCTATTTTGATATAGGAGTTAGTATTTGCAAATCTTGAACTCCCAATTTATCCCTCCCCATCCCCTTTCCCCCCTGGTAACTGTAAGTTTGTTTTCTATGTGTGTGATTCTGTCCCTGTTTTGTAAATAAGTTCATTTGTGTCTTTTTTTAAGATTCCATGTATAAGTGATATCATATGGTATTTTTTTTTTTATTTCACATTCTGGCTTATTTCACTTAGTATGATGATCTCCAGGTCCATCCATGTTGCTGCAAATGGTATTATTTTATTCTTTTTTATGGCTGAGTAGTATTCCATTGTGTGTGTGTGTGTGTGTGTGTGTGTGTGTGTGTGTGTATACACAAACTACATCTTCTTTATCCGTTTATCTGTCAATGGACATTTAGATTGCTTCTATGTCTTGGTTATTGTAATTAGTGCTGCTATGAACATTGGGGTGCGTGTATTTTTTTGAATTAAGGTTTCCTCTGGATATATGCCCAGGAATTAGTTTGTTGGATCATATGATAAGTCTGTTTTTAGCTATGATATATATTCTAAGGACTTTTTACTTATGTAGGACATTTGTAAAGTTTCATTGAAAGCAAGGTTTATGTTGTAGTCCTGGCATTCTTGAAAAAACTCCAGTTTTTGCTTCTTTTTCCCCTCCATTTTGTCCAAATCATTTTCTTACTGAATTTATTATGAAAGTTCACCTGGTATTTAATACTTCCCTAGATGCTGAATCAATCATGGAACTAACAAGGCATATATCAATAACCTATGTTAATTTTCTGAAGTTAATTTATAACTCTCTGTTTCTGGTTCCATTTATCTTTGGAAGAAACATAAATCTTTATATATATAGTGCCATTTTACAGACTTTCAAATTAGTTTATTTAATGACATATGTTTTTACCAAATATAACTTCTCCCATTTTGAGTTTCCTTTTATGAACTTTTTAAAAATATAGTTCAGTGTTCCTGGGTCAGAGTTTGAACTGTGTACAGTTTTAAGCATAGTCTCTTATTTTCTCCTCATTTTGATCAATTCTAAATTTTCATGTATTCATTATCATAGTTTTTATTTTTGACAATAAAGATATTTCATCAGTTATACTGTTTGCAGCATTAGTCATTTTTGTTTTTTATCAGATTGGTTTTTTTGAATATTGATATTTCTTATGGTCACAATTAGTTTGTCAAATAATACTCATGGTGCATCATCAGAATTTAGTTGCAGTCCTACTGTGAAAACAAGATGTAATTATTTTCTTTCACCCTTTAATCAATTTTTGATAATTTCATGTGTAGTAATCACTACATGATTAATATAAATAAAGAACACATCTTAGTTTACCAATGAATGTACTCCTTAAACAGAACTCATGGGAACAATCAATTTTTACAGTTTCTCTTATAAAAAAGAAAATAATAATTGTAGTCATGGGTGAGAAAGCAAACAAAGCAGGAAGCATTTTATTACAATAAATACAAAAAATAATGGAACATAGCAAATATATTGTCTTCAAAAAACTTTTGTAAAATATTTTTTTTTAAATTCCAAGATTTAATTATCATAAACTGTAAGCATTAGCACATATTATCTTTCTCACATTTTGGTAAAAATAATGTAAATTTTGAATCATGACTTCTACTTTCAAAATATTCTTGTAAGAATGCACTGGCCACAACAATGTGAAACAATATAGATGACTCTCACATGCAAAATATCGAGCAAAAAAGTCAGACAGAGTAGAGTACATCTGTCGGGATCTAATTTTTATGAAGGTCAGTAATAGGCAAAACAAATCCATGGCCATAGAAGTCAAAATAGTAGTTACCACGGGTGGATGATATTGAATGGAAGAGAGCATAGGAGGAGGCCTTTGGGGTGGTAGTGTGGTCCACACCTTCATCTGGATTGTTGACATGTGAGCAAACCTGCAAAATATTCTTTACCCTGTTCAGTGCACTTTACATTCTTTACTGTATGCAAGTTATACATCTATTTAAAAAACAAAAGAAAGAAAAGTTGGATCACCATTTTAAAGGTTTTGCTCGTATACTCATACTTGTATGCAGAATTTTATTTAAGTTCAAACTGCCTATTTTATTTCAGAATTAAAGCTTTCTCACATTCATGTCACCATCTAAACATTCTAGTGACTACATGGAAAATTAAAGTTGCTGACATTGAGCAGCTAATCCAGATCAAGTGATAATTTTTTTTAGAATTTTTATTCCATGTTCTATAATACTGATGTGTTTATAATGTGCAATAAGAGTTTTGGCACCAAGAAGAAACTGTATGTTGAAAGGAGTCCAGAGTTATGAAGAATCAATTCAAGATATGTATATAATGAAATACTGTGTGGTTCTCTTAAAAGGCACATTAGAACAAATTTCAGGAGAGTGAACAGAGATAAATGGCACAAAGTGTAGACATTTCAACAAAAAGGGAAAGAAGTCTTAATTTGAGAGAAAAGGAGAAATTAGTTAAAATTTATGAAGCAGAGATCTAAAAGTTGGACCAGGCAAATGTACGGTTAGGTGAAAGAAAAATTAGAAGTAAGCATTTAGTGAAGATAACTTAATAGTTAATAATAATCTAATTAACGTTTCTTTCTAGTAACCCTCATTTTAATTGTGATACTTTGTATTTTGAGAGCACAAATTGAGAGTACAGTTGTTTCTTTCCACTCAAAATAAATATTTCTTTAAAGACAAAAACAGAAAACAAGAACTTTTTTCATTCTCATTACCTCTAGATGGCACTTGTGAACTGATAAAACCTGGATGGAGTAGGTTCCCCCAGACCCCCAGGTGTCACTTTGAAGGATACCTACCTATTCCCTTCACCTCCTCCATCTTCAGGGCCAGAGCTTAAAGCTCAATGCTGTGGAATGAAAGGCAGAGTTCTGGTAAGAAGACCTAGAATAAAACCTGTATCTCATAATTACTATGTGAGTTTGGCCAAGCTGATTCCACTTCTCTGAGTCTCATTTATTTTAAATCTGTGAAATGGAGAGAATGGTGGGGAATTCGGTAGATGACATATAGTCATGATTTCAGCGCTTTTCAAGCATTAGATTTCTATCCAAACGTAAAACATTGCCAGAGGGAGAGAGGATCATAGGAGGTAAAATACAGATTGATTTTAAGGTTAGTGGCTGTGGGAATAAATAAAATACATAGGAGGGATAAATTAGGGGGTTAGGGATTAACAGACAACATTACTATATATAACATAGATAAACAACAAGGACCTATTGTATAGCACAGGGAACTATATTCAATTTCTTGCAATAACATAATGGGAAAGAATCTGAAAAGAAAATATATGTATGTATGTATATGTATAACTGAATCATTTGGTTGTATACCTGAAATTAACACTGTAAATCAACTACACTTCAATAAAAAATTTATATATATATATATATATATATATATATATGTATATATATATATATATATATATATATGTATGTGAGAATTTGGGGGACTGACATAATCAAGGAAAGCACTAAATAGAAAACAAATAAAAATTACAGTTTGTGGTACATCCATGCTTCTCCCAGAGTTCTATACCCAGAATAATATCAACCTCCATGCAACCCAAATCAATCAGCACTGTACATCAATTGTCACTAAAATAAGAGATGTGCAGAAATAAAAGGCATTTTGTAATTTTGTAATTATGCTATGATTTAAATCATTTTTATGGAAAAATGAATCATGAACATATAGCATATTGTTTAAAAATTTTTCACATAATAATCAGTATTTCTACTAATCTAGTGAAATGAAATTTTAAAGACATCTGTAACCTTTGTCCAATATCGTACATTGTTAAAATATACTGACATCCCATTTTGTATATATTTTGGATGAATTTTGATGATTTCTGCATGTGTAAAATACGCTTGAAAACTTGTGCAAAACAAATGTCATTCTGTTTAACTTGACCACATTTTTCCTATAATTATTTTAATATATTTTAATTATATCTTGATAAATTAAAAATGGATGCTATTTACTTGTGTCAGCTCCTCCCTGTTTACGAAGTAAATTATTTAGACAGAGAGAAAATTAGAGTTGCTTGAGAAGAATTGTTTCTGACAAATCTATATTCACTGCTACTTAGTATCTGGGGCTCCAGGTGCTCCCAAGTTGATTTTTTTTATCAAAAATAATTTTTCTCAGAAGCATGAAAACTGACCAGCTGGTTTCTGATTCTCAGGTACTGTGGCACTTATGTTTATGAAAAGAGACTTTGCCAGATTTTCATCCTTTTGCATCAAGATACCATTCATTGATCTTTCACTAGTGTTTACACATAATATCTTTGAGATTTCATCATTTAATTTCCTAAATAGTCCCAGAAGTATTTGGCTAGAATATTCTAAGAAAAATTCCTGCATTTACTAAAGTATTTCTATTCCGGTTGTCCTCTATTTTACTTATGATTTCTGTCCATCCATTTATACTACATATGCAAAACCAAAAGCAAAGTTCAACTATCTGGGGAAAACTTGTCAGTTGGCTCAGATATCAAGTCATGGACCAATTCTATCCACAATAAACCCATTCCATAATGATATTATTATTACTATCCATAAATATCTGTTGGTTTTAAATGGATTGACTCACCAAAATAAAATGTAGGTAACACCTATGGCATTACCCTACAGTGTCTTTGTTTTTGATTTTTCTTCCTGATCCTTTAAAGTTAAATGTTTTGGAAATGCTAACTTGGACTTAAGGTTGTACTCGGGCCATTGCATTAACTCCTCCCCTGAGAGGTACAAGGGAAACCATAGTTCTAATAGCAGAAGTAAAGGCTTTGATGTACTTGGAGGTCTATCAAAGATTTACTGAATAGGGAAAATAGTTTTGGGGAGGCAAGCAGCCTTTTCCAGTTCTTCTGCAATCACCCAACACACACAGTATGTGTTTACCTGTAAGGCTGACTGTCTGCTACGTCTTTAGTCAGGATCCTTCAAGGAGTTTGAGCTACTGATGGTTCTCTAGACCCACCATTTTTATTTTCGTGTCTTGGTTCATGCTATTTGTCTCCGTTTAGTATGCTCCACTTCTTTTTTTCTGATTTACTATAAGTAAAAGAATGCTGAATATTTTCTCCCCATGCCTTAGTCCTAACTCTTGGGGAGAAAACATTTATAACTTCTGAGTTTAAAAAATTGAGGATGGCATTTCACTAGTATGTTGGACTACTAATTTTTAAAGGTCAACAATCATAAAGAAAAAAAATACCCTCTATTTTTGCTTTCTATTTTTGTAAGTAAGGCAAATGAGCAACCTGTAAAGCAACCTGTCTCCCTGGGGCACAAGAGTCATGACCTCCTCCTGCACATCATAGCATTTCTGTGCCTGCAACTGGGGTGTTAATCTTCTACAATCAAATGTTAAACCGAGTAACTTAACAGTGCACTGTAAGTAGGATGTCTCACTTCTACTTGAGTCCCAATTTCTATTGCAGTCTTTACCAAATACGTTTGCTGAGTGTTACATGAAACTTGCCAAGATACTGTATTTCTCCCTGGGCTATTGTTTCTCTTCTAAATAGTTTGCTTTATGGGGAATCCCCATATAAGGAGAAGCGAAGGAAGAAAGGGACTTAGGCATTCCTGAGTGACTAGCAAAAGATCAGCAAACTACTTTCAGAGTAATCCAGTGTTTTAGTCCATTTGGGCTACTGTAACAAATGGCCACAGACTGGGTCTCTTATAAATAACGGAATTCTGTTTCTCACAGTTCTGAAGGCTGGGAAGCACAAGATCAAGGTACAGGAAAATTTGGTGTTTGGTGAGAGCCTGCTTCGTAGACAGCCACCTTCTCCGTCCTTTTGCTGTGTCTTCACAAGTTGAAAGAGGCAAGGGAGTTTCCTCAAGCCTCTTTTATAAGGACGCTAATTCTATTCACGAGGTTTCTGCCCTTAGGACCTAATCACCTCCAAAGGCCCCACCTCTTACTACTGTCACATTGAGCATTAGGTTTTCAATTTGGAAATGACACAAACATTCAGACATAGCATCCAGTATCCCCTAAAGCAAATTTTCGGTTGTATATTACACTTCAGGGCTTTTTCTTAATCTATCACAGAGTGATTGCAGCAGAATCATATTTATTTGTAATACTGGAAGTGTTTATACTAAGTATGTTTAAAATAAAGCCTAAATAATACAATTTAAATTGTCTCCAAGGGTGTTTATGACTTGGCACCTACACAGTTTTAGTGTTTCATTGTCATTTTCTTATTTGTTTATTTTACTCGTTTACAAATAGATTTTTAAATCCACCCTTTTGTTTTCCCATCATTTATCATGTTTCTTTTGCTTCTGTCAATTTGAACACATTTTCTTTATTAATTTTGTCTCACTTTGAGTACTGACCTTTCAGAATTCACTCCTGAAATCCAACCTACACCTTTTCCTATTAAAATACTGGTTTTCTTGCTTTTCTCCCTTTTCTCTCAATTATAGGCATTTTGTTTTTGCCTTCTTCAAACTAATCAACAAGTTTAACCTTTTTCTAAATTTCTGTTTTCCTTTTTTTGTTGTTCAAATTAGACAACTAAGTTTCTTTTTTCCTGTCATTAAGTTCTAAGTTGTAAATAATGGCTGCACTTAAAATGCTATTTCTAATGGAATTAGCTGTTTCAAAAGGTTGTCAATTTAGAGACAGGATTTAATAAGGAGCAGATACCTTTGTTGATAAATTAAGACTATAAGAAACCACTGAAAATACTAATTAATTGTCTTCAGTTTTCTTAAAGCTCTGATTAGAATAACAAATTAATAGAATTTAATCTATGTAGAAATTATGGATTTGAAACACTAAAAACATTGGCTGTATTATATACTGCTACTGTCTTATTGTTTGACTTTAATCCCTGTCATTCTTTTCCTCCCTGGAACAGCTGTGCGTGTGTGTGTGTGTGTGTGTGTGTGTGTGTGTGTGTGTAGTGGGCATGGGAGTGTGTGTGTGACTGTGCATGAGAACAAGTAAGACCACAAGTGAAGTCATGAAAAGTACTAACTATGCTATAAGCTCATCTGACAATCTACTCAGTTTGAACTTCTTTTCCTACAAAACAAAAAGATTATGTAGAGAATTGAGCTTTTTCGTTTGCTCAGTACTATACTTCCACGTGTTTTTGATTAAAGAAATTAATTTTGGTGGATTGTTGGTATTTTTTTCAAGTGCTGGAAACTGGACATAAAAATTTCCAGAAACTTCTGAGAGAGATAAGAGTTCACGCAGTCCCATCAGATTGCCAGAAACACATGTATACTGGAGGAGCATTCATAATCACATCCCACCAATCAGCGGAACCATAGGTCATCAGAGGTGGACAGGATCTTAGAACTGAGCCACCCCAGGGCCCTCATCTTGCAAATAAGAAATATAAGCAGATTCATATAAAAAAAATCTCAAAATCGTTGAAGGTCAAGCCAAGAAGAATATTACATTAGAGAAAATACAATTTAGCATAGGGAATGCTTGAGATCTAACAGAAACTGTTTGTGGAGAGCAAGTTGAGGATAAAATTTTATTTTATCTTTCCACAAATTCATTGTCCCACTACACAGCAACTCCTACCGCATCATGGTTTAGAAGCGCAAAGCAAATGCCAGAGCTTGAAATTTGACTGTTTCTTTGCTCTCTCCTCTGAGAATGTAGTTCCATCGCTTGCCCCTAAGCTTCTGAACCAGTTTATTTCCCATCTGGCTGCTCCAGCCAGCAGCACTAATGCAGCCCAGAAGGTTTTCCTTCTAATGGTCACAGGCTGAGATGGCCAGACACCTTCGGGTATTTATCAGTCGTTTTGTAGGTGTGAGGGAAAACTGGTCTTGAGATTGGAGTCTGGAATTAATTAGAAGAGGGAGGCAGGTCTGTGAGATAGATGACTTTAGCACACCAAAAATAGAATAGGCAAAAAAAAAAAAGAAGGATAATCAGCACTATGAAGTGCTAATCAGACTATCCTGCAACTCTTGCTTGTTTACATCAGAACTGACAATTTAGACCCTCCTTTAACAAACGCTTTCTGTGGCAATTATCCTCAACACCCATCCCCAGTTTTCAAACTTGGTTTATCTATTCTACAATCATCTCTCTGATGTTCAAGCCACTTCTTCAATGAGCCTTCTGCAAGGAAATGTTCCCTTTGTTTTTCTTAAGAAATGCTGAAAACAGGCTACCCACTCTTTCTTCTTTTCTTATAGAAAGTGCTGGCTGAGGGATAGTAAATCCACCGAGGAGGGGAAGCAATAAGAAAGCTGGATTTATGAATTCTGCATTAAATATGCAATACTGTGCATCAGTACCTTAGATGTTAATCTTGGAATCAGCCTGCAAGAATTTCTCCTAAGCTTTGTATAAAAGAAATCAAATCAAAGATCATGGAGAATTATATAAAAAACAAGCAGCTGCCTACAGGAATTTCAAAAGCCACAAGCATTTATCTTACTAGGGATAAAAAAAAAATGTAAGAGAAAGGAATTGATGTAAAAAATGATCAACAAAACTATTGAGGAGAAAAAGATTTTCAAAGTCACAAATAATTTTTCTCAGCCAATCAGGATTTAAAAAAAAAAAGTCTGTGTCATTTCTTACCACTCTTACCAAACAAAACAAAAACAAAATAACCCAGTCTTTCCATACCCCATGTGGATTTTCAATCCTGAAACACACAAGACTTTCATTTGTATAACTTCAGGTCTTTTGTGCAAGCTGTTTCTTGGCCTGGAATGCCCTTCTCTATGCTTTTATTCCCATTAAATTCTCATGTATTTTCCAATGCTCAGCTCAGATGCTTTTTTTCCTGTTTGATTCTTTACCAGATCTCCGTTAAGAAGGCAAAATCTTTCTTTCCCTAACACTTTGCTCTAATCACTATTACAGCAAATAAAATGTTAGAACATACTAATTTAGTAATAACACTATATTCACTGCTTTCATGAGAGCTCATCAAAGTCACAGATGATGTTTCACTCATCTTTGGAAGTTCTTTGCAAGATTCATTAAGAGAAAGCAATACATACTTTACTTGAATGAACAAAGAAAGGAAGACGAGGAATGAGAAAGGTTTGCACTATTTTCTTCATTGCTTCTCATTTCTCGTACCTTTGTTTCTTATTCCATGAGGGACTTGTCTGAATTTGAGAAGAGGCAAGAACAATCGCAGATTATTTGAAGTATGGAACACCTGGGTTGGAAGGTGAGTCATCCAACCTCTCCATTTTTCAGCTGAGAAAATGAAGCACAGAAAGAACCCTCCTAATGGTCTGTTGAGCTAGATAATGACTAGTGCTTTAACCCAGGGTGATTCATTTATCCAAAAAACATTAATTAAGTACTTACATGATGAACTCACTGGCTGGGAGCTGGAGATACGAAGATAAGTAAGATCTAGCTTCTTTAATTAAGAAATTTACAGTGTGAGGGCCAGGGGTGCGATAAAAGACCACAGTGTCCCAGAACTTGGCACAGCACAGGCAGGAACACTGCAGAGTGTCAGGGAGGAATACAACTTTCCTCTACCCTTCAAGGTTCATCTGGCTGGTTTAAGAATTAAATTGTCATGAGACAGATGAACAGGAGAAATGGAATTTAATTTCCTTTGTACAGGAACCCAACAAACATCAGAAGGTTAGAGACTCTGCATATATGAAAGTTCAGAGACAGAAAGATTAAATGAAGTAAATGGGCCATCCTGAGCTAAGAAATGGGAAAAGGACCTGGGGTTCTCAAGGATAAGAGTTTAATTCATAGGATAATAAAAAGAAAAGCAGATGCTGGGTAATTAGATGTTTGTCCTGCCATACAGATGAGGTCACTTAGATAAAATTTATCTCTGGTAATAACTCTTTTTCTGGGGAAAAAAAACACCTCAATTTAAACTTTTCTGGGTAGATAAGGAAGAGGCAGGAGGCCCTCTTGAGCTTGTAGGATCTTGATTCCCTTTAGCTCAAGATAAGCCACATTCCATAAAGGCATGTCCTGGGGAAGACTGTTCCGAACCTCTGCAGGAGGCAGTGCCAAGCAGATGGCCAAGTTCCTGGGATGCTACAGAGCCTGCCCTCTGGGAGCAAAGGATAAGTGCGGGTTGGCTGTTCCTGGATGCCTTTAGCAAGGCATTGCAAGTAAAAAAAAAAAAAAAAAATTATCAAGCTTAAATAAGAAGTTATAATTTTGTCAACAAAGATTAAATAGGATGGAGAATATCCAGAAATCGTGAATCTTTTACAGGGTTAGAAATGCCGACTGCATTTGGGAACCTTGTAAGACTTAGAAAGATATTTAGAAAGGCCCCCCAAAATGTCTCAATCAAACAAATGACAAATGTGTGGCCAAAAAAAAAATAAAATCAGATTTAAGGACTTTCCTACCTACTATTTCAGATGACTTCGATGTGGCCACCATTCAGCTTAGAGAAAGAAACCCACAGGAGCAAAGAAACCAAGAAATGTATCAAGCTTGAAAACTTAACCTTAAAACAGTGCTTTGTGCCTCCCTGTCTATGTAACCAGGAAACTGCAAAAGGAACAAAATGCCAAGGGGAACATAGACTCCCCCCTCCAAGGCCAACTCAAACTAGGCCCGAATAAGATAGTGTGCAAGAAGGGAGGTCCAAGAGAATGGAACCGCCTGCCACAGATACTAGAGAGGGGGTGTTCCTCCAAGAAAGCAGAATTGGGATCTAACCAGGGAGCTTCCCAACCTTAGTTCTTCATAAATTCTACCCCAAATTGTAACTATAATGGATCATGTTTACTGTGTATCTTTTCTTCTTCCCTTTTCTTAATGGGAGTTCTTTTTGTGCCTTTCCTGCCCCTGTGCCACTGTTGTATTTTGGGTGTGTGTGGCAGGGTTAAATTAATTGTCATTTTAGTTCCTGAAGGTGAGATGCTTGCACTTAACCAGGGGTCTGAGAAACTGAGCTGGAGGCTTGCAGTGACCAGGGCTTTGAGCTGTCCGTCCTGGAAGGAGGATGAGCATGTTCTAGTTGTGGAAGGAAGGATGAAACAGGCAGTCAGTGACTAAAAAGGAGGCTCTGGAGGGGACTGGTAGCTGATTACAAACCCTATTAAGTTTCCCCCTGCGCACCCAGCTAGAAGACATTTCCCAGTGTCCCTTGCTGATGTATGTGGCCATGTGACTGCATTAGAACCAATGGGATCTGTGTGCCACTTCCCATGAAAATCTCCCTCCATTTTCTTTCCCATTTCACTACTAGATGCAAATGAGCCCAGCTGTACTGGACATCACATGTAGAATATTGCAAAGCCCCATGTTGTAACAGTCTTGGACTTCTGAATCTTGACTTGGGACAGAGCTTCCTGCTAATACACAATACTCATTCTGGATGGTCTTTCTGCGAGTAAGAAATAAACCATCTTATTTAAGTCATTAGTATGTCATTTGTTTATTAAACAGTTACATTATTTTTCAAATAATATAACTGAAGAGAAAAACTATGAATCTCAAAGTTTCCTGGAGCTGTCCTGTTCCCTGCTTTTTCAGAGGTGGAGCAGCTAAACAATCTGTATTTTCATGTGCTGCCAAATTGTTACACCGAGGTAAACTGGGAGTATCGGATGTAGGTAACTGACCACAAATCCAACAATTGAATTGATTTCTAAAATCTACATAGAACACGGCCCATGATAGAAAAACATTTGATTCATATGCAAAAGTCCAAGAAATTAAGAAGACACTATTAATGATCACACGGGTCACATTCTGCATCTTGAGATAGCTGTCTGCTTCTGATACTGTCTTTTCTCGCCCTGGTGTGGTGAAGTTTATCCCCATCTTGAGTTATCATTGTAAGGTGATTTTGACGTCAGCAGTCCTCTCTGTAGACCAGTCTGGTGCGGTGGCCCTTTTTAGAGGGAAATAAAAGTGTAAAATTCAATGCCTTTTGGTTTCACTGTGCATGAGCTAGTTAAGAGTACCTGGTAATTTCCCTTTAGGCTGGAATGAATCCTTTAAATGATGTCTTTTCCAGTATACATAACCTCCTGATTGTAGGTCATGGGACATTTGATTTTCATGCAAAGAGAGATTACCATGATAAGCTTCAGAAACAAGCTTAGAAGTTCCTTTTAATAATTCCGTCAAACCTTTGCAATAATGTAGCATATCCACTTTTAACAATATAGTTTCCTATAACCTCTCATCTAATTTCATTGGCCTTCCTGTAATAATTTCAAAGGGAGCCAAATAATGTTTGCCAAAAGGGGTAGATCTGAGGTTGAGGAGAATCAATGGAAGGGCCTTTGGCCAGGGTAAGGAAAATGCATCTATAATTTTAGCCAACTGGGTTTTATTTGTTCAATTTTTTTCTTCCTACTAGCCCTGCATTGGGCTGATAAGTACAATAGAAATGCTGCAGAATAGATCGTTTCTTATAAGCTTTTTTGAAAATTTGTCCCTTAAAATAAATTCCTCTGTCACTATGTATTTCTGAGGGAATTCCCCAAATGAGGGTCATCCTTTCTAAAATCAATTTTCCTGCTGATTACGTAGTGGCCCTTCTGCCTGGGAACAGCTCAACCCAACATGAAACATACAAATCGTAACAAATACATATTTGTAACCTTGAGGAGGACGCATATGGGTAAAATCAATCTACCAAACTTCAAGAGCCTGCAGGTAATGGAAAATTTTCCTTGAGAACTCTGGAATGATTTCTCTGGATTATATTTTGGGCAATTGGTGTACCTTGAATAAACCTAAGCTATAGTAAAAGAAGGCTTCCAAAAATATTGTTTGTCCCACAATACCATTTTATCTGGATTCCAATGAGTTAACTCATGAATATACTATAAAATAAGATATTGAGCTCCAAATGAAAGAAGAAATTTTATGGGAGTCCAATTTTCCTCCTTTTTGTTTCCGCATGTCCTTTTCTCTCTCTGGCACAGTTCCCTAAAATTTTAGCAAGGTGTCAGTAAGGTTATTGGAAGGCTGGGGAAAAAAAAACAGCTGTTAGTTAGTTGCTTTTGTTTTGCAGGGCCACTGCTTGGCAGTGTGATGAGCCAGAGTTTTCTTTTACTTCTGCAGTGTCAGCCTTCTAATGACCCGATACCTGAACAATAGCTAATGTACTTGGCAGAATTGCCTCCAATAATTCTGCTACTTATTTTGCATTTTTAATAGGCTGTCCTGAATGTGTTAAAAGCCCCTGTTGTTTCCTAAACATACCAAAATCATTGATCACCTCAAAAGTGTAGCGACTGTCTGTGTAAATGTTAGCAGGACTTTCCTTTTGCCAATCAGCAGGCTCTTGTTAGTGCTGTCAGCTCAGCCTGTTAGGGAAAGAGACATCAAGTAAGGGAGTATTTTCAAGGATTGACACTGGAGAAGCGATGCATAAGCCTCCTGGTACTTTCCACGTGGTTCTCACAGAGATGAGCTACCAGTGAATGATGTAAAACTGGGGTTATCCATAGGGCTTTCTCAAGGACCAATTCTGGGAGATTAATGGTTGTCATTTAAAACAATGCAGCCATGTCTTTCATCATCGAAGTCCGATATGTCCATTTGCAAGTTCGCTAGATAAGCTTGTTACTTCTGTGAAGAGTTATATTCAGTGACCGCAAGATACTTTCATGGGAGGTTAATCGACTTGCTGAATAATGCCATGTCTGGTGAGAGGTTAGCAAAGGCTTCCAAGGAGTGAGGAGCAAAGAGTGAGAAGGTGACTCGTGACTTTTTCTTCTGTGGTTGAGACAGAGCAGCTTTTGCTGTGACAGCGCAGCGACAAGGGGGAAGGGCCCTGGCTACCAAATCCAGCTATTGGCTACAATGTCCTGTTTGCCAGTAGTAACCTCCATGTCCTGGGTTAATACTACTAGTGAAGTAGCCTACATGAACAAAGAGGAGGAAAGGTAAATGATAACTTGGATGCCCCAAAGCCGGGGCCTTGGCTAGGAGATTTTTAGAGTCTCCATAACTTCATAGTGTGCTGTTCTCCAGCAGACAGATTCAGATTGGTTTTAAGTAAATTATACAATGGCTCAGATATTAAAGAAAAGTTTGGAAACCAATTTCTGCAGTAGCCTGCGGGCCTAAAAATCCCTTTAATTATCTCTTTTTCTTTCTTCTGGATAAGGAAAGCTAAAATGCCTTTCACTCCATATAAATGAATTAAAAGTCCTTCTTTGGATATCCTATGTCCTAAGTCCTAAGTATTTTACACTAGTCCTTGCTAATTGTAATTTCTCTGTCAACACTGACACTTTATGCCCTTTTAAAGCTAGCTTCTGAAGTCATTGCAGGGTGTCTGTATTTATCAAAGAATTTGAATATAGCAGCAAATCATCTACATATTGTATCAAAACTGACTTATGAGGAAAATTTAGATCATCTAGTTCTGCCTTTAATATCTGGGAGAAGAAGGTATGGCTTTCAATGTAGCCCTGTGGCATTACAGCCCTATTTAACTTCTGATATAGTTTCAATCAATTTCTTATTGGTTTCCTGCAAAGAAGTTACTTTATTATTTCCTGTTTTAGAAGTTTCTAGATGCTAATTGAAGTAAGCAGTCTAGTCTATTTGATCTTATAGCTGACTTTCTCTAGCTGTGCACACAAAAATATTAATTTTGAAATGTCAAAAGAAGCCCAATTTGGCCATTTTAAGTTGCAATCTCCTTTACTATAGCCTCCACAATTAAATAGATTCTTGCAAATATAAGCTTTGTATGTATTTACATGAACCTGGCTGGGGTGTTAGTAAGAGGCTGGCTTTCCAGTACCCCTTGTTTATCTTTTTTAGAAAATCTATTTCACCACTTTTAAAGTTGAATTTATCAGAGATTAAATATAGTAACGAAATTGTGTGGTGTGCCGATGTGCTGCTTGCGAGCTTAACTTCCATAGGTGTCACCCTAAAGTTCTTTCAGGAACTTTACATGTCTCAGTTTCTTCCTCCAGCATGTTAGAACTGCCACTGGTGCTCAGAACACTGAGTGGCCAGCTCTTATATGTGATCTGCAGATGAGTAAGTTTTTAACTAATTAGTGGATTTCCAAATGAGACCACTACATGGTACAAGGACTCTGCCTCCACTTCTGTGGTAAATTTCTCAGTTGTCTGAAAAAGCAGTAACTCACTGAAAGGAGACGTGCCCCATTTTTTTGGATCAGGCTCTCATGTGATACGTTTACTTTCATCCTGACAAATTCTGTTAAGGTAACCAAATTGAGGAAAGATGTCAGGTCAGTCTCCTACTTAATCATGCAGTCTAAGCCACCTTAGTATCTTTTACCTGAGCAAAATCAGTGCAGTGCTTCTCAACTGTGCATAACCTTGATGTCTTTCAACTGAGCAAAGATAGACACCTCTTCTTGAAACTAAGTTCATGGATAGTCTACCCTCATAGTTAGGAGTTGACAACTTCTGAATAAAGTCAGGATCATCAACCAAGAGTGAGAGATCTGGTACCAGGAGAGACTCACCCAAATTCATAAGGACTCACCGGGGAGGTGGACAGGCACAAGGGGCTTCTGCTGGCACCAAGGCTCCAGATCCTCATGGAGCTCAAGCAAAGGGGAGAAGTCTGCTCTGGGTCCTTCTGTGGTCACCAAAACTGTCCACTGAGGGGGAGGGGGACAAAATGCGCAACTCAAAAGCGGTGGGTCGAATTTATTTACTGTCTTACTGAGAACTATGGTCTGGGAGACAGCCTCTCGGATAGCTCTGAGAGCTGTTCCAAAGAGGTAAGAGGGAATGTCAGTATGTATGTGACTTTGGTGAAGGGGTTACATGCAATCAAGCACACATCTTGGTAGAAGGTTGCTGCTAGATATTTTAGTTAATGGTTTTAGTGGAGGGCTTTTTAGTATGAAAAGATGCAAGAATTTGGGTTTATAAATTTTTCTTCTGAAAATATCTATTTGAAGGCCTGTTCTGCCAGTTTTCCCAGTACATAGAGGGCCTCATTCTATCTTGAATTCCTCTCATGATGTGTTGAAGGTCAGTAACTGCAGTGGCTAATGACTTAATTCTTGCAGGACTGGGTGGCGAGTGACATTCTTCAGCTGGCATATATTTAAGGAGTGGAAAAAGACACCTGTAAAAGATGATACAATTCATCTCTACTTCAGGTTTCACTTAATTTATTAAATGCTTATAAAGTTAAAGTAGACTGGCTTACAGTGAAGTGGTGGGGTGGGGAATGTGATAATATATTGAGAGAGAATAAAGGCAAAGTGAATGGAATGTAAGAGAATGAAAATGAATGGGAACATAATGTAGTCACTGGGGGAAGAAGAAAAAACAAGGGAAATAGGAAGGAACAATAGGAGAGAAGAACTGACATCAAATAAGGAGTTTTTCCAAAAAGTCAAAAGAAACATGTAAGAATTTCAAACAGAACTGAGGTGCAAATCAGGTAGATATTATAGGAGAGGAAAAATGATGTTCCTTCTTCTCTTCTAGGTTTTTGACTTAGATGCCCTGAAATTAAAACAAACGAACAAACAAAACAGATTAACAGGAGTAAAACAAATAAAAGTTTAACTACATACGTATCTCCCCTGTACATGGGACACACCTAGGGAAACTCAGTGATTCCCTGAAATGGGTCAAGCCACCATTTTAAATAACATCTCCATCTAAATCTGGCTATGAGGTCTGGGGAGCCCCAAGCTGGTGCTAGCCCATTGGTGAGTGGGGCTGGATCCTGGGGCAGCTGGCTGAGGGATCCAAGGTATTTCAGAACTGGTATCAGCCTGTTCACAGGCGGGGTCAAGGCCCATGGGTTCCAGAAGCTGGTGGCCGCCTGCTAGTATGTGGCCTGGGTCCTAGTAAGGGAGGTTCCAGGTTTGTGGTGGTGCTGTGGCTGGTTCTGCCCAGTGATAGGCAGGGTGGGTGCCCACACACTGGTAGGTAAAGCCAGGATCTAGGGTCTCTAGCTGCAGAAACTGGGGGCCCCAGAATTGATGTTTTGGCTCCTGGTGTGTAGGGCTGGGTCCAGGGGCTCCTGGGGATGGTGCCTAACCACTGGTGGGTAAGGTTGGTCCCTGGGCTAGTGCTGGCCTAAGCCCTCTGGTGGTCAGACCTGTGTCCTGGGGCATCTGTGAACTCAGGGGCTCTTCAGGCAGCAGGCTGCTGGTGGGTAGGGTCACATCCTGGCACTAATAAGCTTGAGAGAGATTCCAAAAATGACACTTGTCAGCACTAGTGTCTGCATGGTAGAACAAACTCCCCCAAAATGCTATTGCCAGCATCTATGTTCCCAAGGTGAGCTCTAGTCACCTCTTGCCTCTCTGGGAAACTCTCCAAGGTCAGCAGATAGGTCTGACCCAAGCTCCTTTCAAATCACTGCTTCTGCCCTGGGTCCCAGAGCATGTGAGATTTTGTGTGAAATTGTCAAGATTGGAGTCTATTTACCACAGACTCCTGGGTCTCCTGGAAGTAAGTTCTTCTGGCCTTCAAAGCCAAATGTTCTTGGGGTTCATCTTCCCAGTGCAGGACCCCAAGCTGGGGATGCTGCTGAGGTCACTCGCTCCATGGAGAGAACCTCTGTAATTGTAATTATTCTCCAACTTGCGGATCATCTATCCAGGGGATCAGATCTTGACTAAACTGCTCTCTCCTACCCACTCCCTTTTGGTTCCTTCTTCAGATCTTTTGTTGTGGAAGACACTTTCTGCTGGTCTTCCACTTTCTCTCCTCAATAGTTGCTCTGTTAAGTAGTTGTAATTTTGGTGTACCTGTGGGACGAGATGAATTCAGGGTCTTCCTACTCCACCCTCTTCTCTACATTTTCTTGATCTTGACTGTTATGTCTACAAGTGATATTGAAAAAAAATGTTGTATATACTTTAAAATCTTTAGGGTTATCTAATAAATATCTAAGCTGGAATCAACTTGGATAAAATTACTTTAAGAAGACTAAACATTTTGTATGTACTTTAAGATTACTGTTGTTTACAATTCTTGTCCCCGGGCATTTATTTATTTGCTCATTCATTCAATTTGTATTTACCTGGTACTTACTACCTGTCTGGTATTGTGATAGACACTGTGAAAAAGGCAAATATTAACTGGACAGAGTTTCTTCTCACATTCAATTTAAAATATAATGAGATATATGTTTTATACAAAATATGTAAATAGTTCAAGGATGGAAAACAAAAACTGTTATGAAATAAAAATATTACAAGAAGACAAAATGCTACAGGAGCTCAGAGGAAGCACATACCTGACATGGGCAAGAGAGACCTTAGCAGCTAGTACCTATAAAAGAGTTCAACTTTGAGATACATTAAAGGGTAGATAGAAATTTGTAGGGCAAGAGAAGAGTATGGAGTACCATCTTGTTTATCCATATTCAAATGGAAAATTCTATTTTCTGAAATTTTAAATTAAGTAGTAGGGTTTTTAATAGTAGGTTTTTTTTTTAAGCAGTAGTTTTTGTTTTTTCCCCCCTCTTTCTCACATTTCAACAACTCAAGGTGAAGGAGAATAAAATTCTGAATAGATAACACTTTAAAACCACCAAGAAGGATTGACGTTCAGTTTAGAGTTTCTAAGGGTCATCCACCTACCATCACTTGGAGTGATGTATCTTTCAACATTTTCATAGGAAATAAAACTTCAGGCAAATGGAAATACTCTATTAAACCTGCAGAAAAACATCACCTGCTGGTAAAAATTATATACGTGTGCAATTCTTCACAAATACCTAATATTCTGAAGTGGGCCTGGTATCCCTCTTTCCCACAGGGAAGCTTTCACATGCTTCTCTAATAGCACCCACACTAAAATCTAATCCGTTACACATCCTACTTTCCCAAAGACAGCCTCTGAAACAGAGCTGGCCAGATGGAGCACAGACAACACGTCCTTTGCCATCTCTGTGCCCAGTGGGTGGCTGCAAGAAGATGGTTGCACTGTCCTCCCAATTACGGGCTGTGTGTATAAACCCCCCTTCATGGCAGGACTGTCTGTTTCATTTCTAGACCTAGGCAGAGCCAGGCTGAGGGTATGGAAGAGCGGAATCACCGCTCCAGGAGATTCCCTCCTTGAGAGCATGGTGAGAGAAGGACCCAAATGTTTGCTTTAGCAGCTGGCCGCTGAAATACACTTCAAGGGGATGGTTTTATAACGATTAGAAGTAGGCTTCTGTGCCCCCTCCATCTTGGCTTTGCTCTTCAGTCACGCTTACTACCTTCTTTATATAATTCTTGCCTGAAGCAAATCTACCTGCTTAATATTGTTTTGAACAATACTGCAGACTTCTTTTATTAACACAATTATCTATTTTTTTTAAGTGACACTAGTTATGAAAAGTTTTGGGCATGATTCACATCTCAAAAACAAAATATTGAAAGAAAAAGAACATTATAGAATGGTATCTACAACTTATGCACTTTTAAACATGTACAAATATACCTTATTAATGGCACTTGTCGGTATATGAAAGACTGTGAAAACTTGCTTAGGAGACAGCTCAGTATATTTTGTCAGGGTTGTTAGTGGGGTGGGGATGTAGAGACAAAAGAAAATTTTGGAAATAGAGGCTAAATGAAAATACATATATGTAAATTTAAAATTTTATTTAAAGATAGGCAGGAGGAGGATATAGCTCAGTGGTAGAGTGTGTGCTTAGCATGCTCAAGGTCCTCGGTTCAATTCTCAGTACCTCCACTAAAAACTAAATAAATAAACTTAATTATCCTCCACAATAAAATAACATAAAACAGTGTAAAAAATAAAATAAAGATATGCAGCAAATATAATACTAACAAAGGTTAATTCTAGTAGAGAGTAATTTAGTGTGTGTTATATTATTTCATATATTCTGTTATTTTGCTATGTCAAATAAATATCAATTGCTGTAGGTGAGGAGTATTCCTCATGCAGCAACAGTATAATTTTGCTAGATGTGGTTGTACTTTTTTTAACTACCCAAAGCAACGTGCTACTAAAGGCAGAGATGTTTTAACAAGTTCTGTGAGAATGGTAAAGTCACATAAAAGAAATAGAAATAGTTAAGCACTTTTCAGTATGCATATAAGCGCCAGGAAATATGCTCAAACTATACAAGAAAAAGAGTATATAGCACAAACATGGCCTCCCTATGATCATGTATTTTATTCCCACTCTATGGACAAAGCATATTTGTATATTGATTTCACCATTAACCATCCAATTTTGCTAAGGTAGAAATAAAGAGTAGGTGCAATAGAAAAAAAATAGTAAAGCAATCTTGGTGGAAAGAAGGCTACAATGGTTATTAGATGAAGAGATTTGGGACAGAATCTGTCTTCTTATCGTCCCAAATCAAAGTTATTATTGTGAACAAAAAATACTGCAAACCATATCAGTAAACAAAGAATGCTGAAGCCATCAAGTCATCAGTGGCTGCGGCCAACCCCCCAGAGAAGAAAAGCTGCAGCCCAGCCGCTGCAGCCACTCACAATGGTGCACCCTGAGGGGACTCAGAACAAGAAAGGACAGGATATTGGCCCTAGACGGCTAGATGCTGTCAAAGGAATGAATTCAATGAGCCCAAATGTTTGCTTTCTCCCATACATAGAAAAGCACTAAATTCTTTAACTTGAGATGCCTGGTTTTCTTTAGTTAACAAGCAAATAATCCTTTAATGTTCCAACTACCTGGTCTTTGTT
The DNA here is from genome assembly GCF_036321535.1 of Camelus dromedarius. Lineage (NCBI taxonomy): Eukaryota > Metazoa > Chordata > Mammalia > Artiodactyla > Camelidae > Camelus > Camelus dromedarius. The sequence continues at coordinate 11,803,861 of NC_087441.1, read as the reverse complement.
GTAAAACTCCTATATATCCTAGCTCCTCCCCTACCTCTTCGGAACAGTCTCTCAGAGCGATCTGAGAGGTTATCATCCCAGCCCGAGTCCTCAGAATTGTCCACCGAATAAAACGTAACTCTCAACTTTTAGTTTGTGCTTTTATTTCAGTCAATACTATGAAATAAAAGTAAATGCACTAGACCTCTGCGGACTTTGTTTAGGCATTCCAGCATAGAGTCCCACCAAAGGAGAAAAACAGACAGATTGACGTGTTGGTAGCTCGGTCAGCTGACTGACAGTGACGCATTTCATTGTAATTCCTGAGGGATCACGTGTTTAACGACTTCCATAAAAATCCAAGGAGAAAAAGTATCCTGAGACATTTTATCTTCAGACACAAAGGACCATTCCAGATTTTTTAAAAGCTGGTGATTTGCTGAAACAATGCAGATAAGACACATCAGTACAGATTTACTACTCGAGAGACACTGTGAGGATCGGAGACAGGACCATCCATCCTGTCGCTGTTATCAGTAGCAGCAGTAGCACGTGGCAAAGTGACTTTAAATTCAGGTCTCAGATTGAGCCCAACATAAACTCCGCTGGGAAAAAAGTTCCCTTTCCAGGTACATTCCTCTCTTCACAGTGCTTTCTGCCCCCTCCTTAGGGATCTTCAAGGTTTTTAAAATCATCTTCTAAGTGTCATAAAAGAGCTGAAAAATGAATGTTTAAAACTTGATGATGCATAATCAATCTAGAATCATTTGCATTCAGAAAGAAGGACCCATGTCTTCTCTCCTTTGCTCTAATAAATATACCCGAGACACAGACATCTGAAAGGAGCCCAAAGCTCACTCTGCACTCAGTCTTTAGACTGGATTACAGCCCTACAAAGCCCCGTGTAGATCCTTCTGCCCCTGACTTTGGGCATGATGGTGCCGGGATGCCAGCTGATACCAGAGTGGTGCTTAAGAGCTCAGACTCAGGAGCAAGACTGCTTGAGTTTATAAACCCAGCTCTATCATTAATTACCCAGGAATGCTGGGCAAGTCATTTAATTTCCCTGTCTCCACTTTCTTATTCTCTAAATACATGACGATAATGAAAAGTTGGAAGGTTTAAATGACTTAATATGTATAAACCATGCAGCATTGCGCTTAATCAGTGTTACTGACAGCAAAGTACATTCTCATCCTGAGTGAAATCTGAGTGAAGCAGGAAATCAATCATTTAGGAGATGTAGTCCTGACAATAGGACAGGAGTCTCAGAATAAATCCTTAATCTCCAGGCCTGGAATCTGCTTGTTCTTCCTCCCAACACTTTTCTTACCAGATTCAGGAATTAACATGCCATACAACCCAAATCCCATTACTTTCTCTCCTCACTGCAAGTACCTGGGCTGGATATTTATCCTCTTTGATATACTTAAGCTGTGCTTTGAATTCCAGTCCCGGTGCCCCAGTAATTCCTGCCAGCCCTCAAGGTCAGGGGCTGGAGTCCTGCCATTGGCTAGATCTTCCAAATAAACACCAGCACTCCCTGGTTCCCAAGGTCCCTGGTTCCTAAGTGAAGCTACAACTGCAAGAAGGACAAACAAAAAATGAAAATCTGATTGTGCAGCTGTATGAATCCATGGAGGATGTATTTTTCACTCTTTCAAGCATGCAATTTACAAAGTCATTTACTTTGCCTGTAAATGATATTTTTCTAGCCTTTTAATTCACTGATCTCACTGCCTTTTTACCTCCTACCAATTCTTAAAAACCAAAACTTGGATTCACTTCCTTCCTGCTCCATTTTTGTGCTCCCACAGGACGCTGCAAATCTGCCCTCATGCCTTTCATCGTGGACAACGCAGGGTGATATGTACAACTTTACCTGAGCCCTATATTCCTGGAAGACATGATTAAAAAATCATCCCCCTCTTTGTGTTCTGGAAAATGACTTAGTGCAAAGACCTGCCCTTCTGAATGTGACTTCATTAAAATTCATGGATAGCCCTGCTTGCTCACTGGGACGAAGCCAGACATAGTCCCTCCGGACTCCCATTCCTTGTCTCACAAATGACAAGCTCAACTGTCCATCCACACTGATCAACCAAAACAAAGTGTTCACTAACTTGACTTGACCAAACTTTAATCAGGCTTCTCTCCATCCCCCAAGCCCCTGAACTCTGGCGCACTTTGGAGCATTGGAGCACAGAACAGTCCTTTCTAAAGGACCCCTAAGGATGGAATAACTGACTCAAATGAAAAACATCCACTTGGCAATCATGACACTTCATTCCGTTTCCTCCCTCAATCTGGTTCTGTCTCACCTTGTTTATTCCTCTCGATAAAAGCCCTTTTCTGCTTGCCCTCTGAGATGATTTCAGCTCTCATGATCAGAAGTCCCTCCCAACAGTAATATTCCACTACCCCATTACAGTATTGCCCTCCCATTATTGCAATATTCCTTTTGAATAAAGGCTCTGAGTCCAGATTTGTTCTAATTTGACATCACCCTTTATTGTAATCACCTGTTTTCTTTTCTGTATTCTTCACTAGATTATAACTCTGTGAGTGCAGGGACACTCTCTTTTATTCACAATTACTTTGTGAGGGTCTATCATACCACTGTATCACAGGAAGTACTCACAGTTTACGTGTTACTGAACAATATTTTGCTTTGACCTCTAAGACCTAATACTTTAATTCAGTGACATCTTTTTGATCCTGAAATACAGGATCACAATTTGTAACAACAATCAACTAGAGAAAGGTTAATTAATTTTAAAATGTCAAAAATAGATCATGCATTATATGGTAGTATCATATATCACCTTGATAAACTGAAGCTGCATATAAAAATACTTTCTAGAGCTAGAATTGAAAATAATTCTTGACTAATTATGTAATTAAGCTCTCAAAAATGTTTCTATTAAACATATCCACCAATGTGATGAAATGTTTGTTTCTCATGAAGCAGAACTATCTGGATGAAAACTTTATAAATGAAAATTATATTTTGTATAATCAAAAAGGTTTTACATGATAAAGAAAAGGTATATTGTGATACTTATTCTAAATGTTGCTTAAGATAAAGTTCTACACTGCAAAAGCTAACAAAATGTTTTATGATTTTTAAAAGCTTATCCTAATTAAGAGAGATACCATTTAGTTAAGTCCAATTACCCTACAGAGACAGCTCAGGAAATTCTCATCTCCTCTTACCTTGGTTATTTTCTAAATCTTGTCTCACATTTACCTTTACAACCCTCTGTTTAGTACCTTCTTTGCAAAGTGTACAACATCTTCAAATTAAATCTTGGTAATCTACCTTAGGTGCCTCCTATAATACTGATTCTCTCATCTCAGACTCAACTCAATGCCAGCTTGTGTTTTTCCAGGACACAGCAGTAATGTGCATTTGACCTTGACTGCCAAGGCATTTCAATGCTTATAATCCAGGATGCATTCTTGAGGAACTTGAATCAAGGAATTTTGTTATATTTGATTCAAAGTAAAAGAGCCCAGATTCTATCATTTAATTGTGTACATGATTATGATAAATCAATAGGGATATAAATGCATTTATAAAGCCATTCTGGTTTTAGCAATTTAAGATGCCTTTGTTTTTAGACACCTTTGCAGGGTTGGTTATTTCTCTTTAGGATTCTAAAATCTAAATGCTAACATAGTAGTCATTCATCATGAATGGCAGGTAAGTTTCACGTGCTGTACCAACTGTGACCAATAGGCAGGGACTGCCCAATATACCATGTTAAGAAGGCTTATATGACCGTGTCTGAATTTAGAAGGTAAACTGTCATGATTAGTAAGTGCAATGTACATGAGAAGCAAAAGTGGTAAAATACGTGTAATAAATTTTATACCTCTGGACTAGACTAATATCTAAATATAAACTATATATTTGCTCATAAGACAAAGATAACTAGATTTTTAGAAGAATACACTATACATATGCAATATTATACATATAATATTATTAGTACATATAATCAGTATGTACACTTCATATATATATATATATAAAATATAATTATATATTAATATATTAATATATTAGTGGCAACATTTTAACCTCTAAGCAAGATTGCTTCACACTGGTCATTGCATCACTCTCCAATAGATCAGGTCAAGGACATCTCCCTCTCTTACTTTACTGACTTCCTTATTAGGATTAGACTAGAAAACTCGTTATTTTTTGTAATGGTAGCATAGGCATGCATACTATTCAGGGTGAAAAAGAAATCTCACTGCAAAACTAATTTAGGGACTTTGATTTTAGAGCTTTATTACTGCTGAGAGATGAACAAGAGATAACAACATTATTAAGGAGATGACTAAGCATATTTGAGTTGACAAGTTTGATTGTGCTTAAGGATATGGGAATGTTTCTCTGTGTTGGGAAATAGAATGGATGCCCATTCTTGAAAGCTATAGAAGAGGAATTGCATCTAAGCTTTCACAAGAAAAGAGGGAGGAACCTACCTTTTGAAATTATGTCAAAGACTCCAGGAGACCTTGAAAGAAGGTGGTGTTCTGTCCACAGTCCAGAGTGTAAGCTAAGAAATAGGCCCTCATGTATAGCTCAAGGAGCTGCTGAAGAAGTTGACCCTTTATCTTAAAAAGTAAACATATGTTAGCTAATCCTGACTTCATATAGAAGAAAACCAAAGGAATTAAAAGCAAAAAAAGAGACTCACAGTGGGTATAGATAAAGAAATTATTGTCTAGATAGGATAATTTGATAAAATAAAACTCCTTTTATTTCTAGGTTTTGGACCTAGTTGTATCCAAATTTAATCCATAATATTTCATAGAAATCTCAAGAAGCAAACTATCATATTTATTTTTGAAAAATGCAATTATGCAAATCATATATCTCTGTAAAGGATCCACTGGAGAGGAAGAGGAGCATCTGCCTTCACTCTGTGTATCCATACTGATTCATAGACAGGAGAAAGAGTAAATGGTGATCCCATGAGAGAGATTGTTTCATTAGTCCAGTTGAAAATTTTATCAAATACTTCATATATTTAGAAGCATTAAATGCCATTTAACATTTAAATTGTTTTTGCTAGTTCCTTTTAATAAAACAAGAATAATTCCTACCCAAAAGATCAGGTCCATCATGATATCAGGATCCAGACACGAATTAATTTTGCCTGTTTGTTAAGATAATGGACTTCATTTTAAATTCAAATGAAGATGCAGAAAATACTGTCTTAATGAAGCCAATTACTTAGTTCTGAAATCATGACTCAATTTATTTCAGGATTATTGAAGTAAAAGAACTATAATATCCAGAACATTGTAATTTTATATGAGGAGTTTGATAATTTACAAATAGCTCTGGTTAAATTTTAAATTTAACAATATTATGGCTTTATTCATAAAGACGTTACATCCTTCTACTAAACTCACCTTGTTTACAAAGACCTAACTGAACTCCCATAGTTATGCCAAGTAACACTTCCTTCACCTTTCATTTCAACGCTGACAAGAAATTCAAGCATATCAATAGGGCAGGTACATTTGGAAAGCATTGTGTTTCTTGCCAGCTAGGATTATCTAACTTTGCAGTTAAAATATCACTGGATAAACATACCTCAGTAGATAAATGACTATTTGTTTTTAATTAAACATAGGCAAGAAAACAAAAAGTCAACATCCACCATAGTCACCTCTTCAAAGCTGTTGGCAGAATTTGTTTCCAACACCAAATGGAATTGGAATGAATAATTCACTGTGAAAATATAAACAAAAAATCCAGACTATGCCAATAATGCTCTTGGCAGCAGTACTTTATATTTTGGATTATGCCTCAGAGAATAGGCCCTTGAACATGAAAGTGTGGAAACTAGTAAGAACGTAGGCTTCTGACTTGTCATTCTTTAGCAGAGTTAGGAATACCACTACACATAGGAAAAATAGTTTTGTTCAAACCATGTTTGCTTCTAAGAATATACAATATTTTTTTCTTTAGTCAATTTTAGTCTTGCTTTACAAACCCTTTATTTTGTAAACTAGAAAATCAGTGATTGGCTAAATATTCTTTTGTATAAGAAAAGACAAGAAAAGAAGAATTTATTGGCTCATTCATGAATGAAAAGAATCTTCCATGTATTTTTAAACATTTTAAATTAAAGTCAGTTAAAATTTGTCACTAATTTTTCTAATATGATCATGTAATTTTCAGCACCTCTCTACTGTGAATGGAAATTTCAAATTACTATCTCTAAAAATATCAAACTTCTCAAAATGTGTATTCTTTAGAAAGGACAAATTAATGGATCACTATTCTCAGAGGCAACAAGACATTTAATTTTCACTTGCAGATACAGAGTACACTGAGAATGAAACTCTTGAGTGTGAGAAGGGAAATATTCAGGTTTCGTTTCCATCCTATAATCTTTATTCTATCAAAATTGATATCTCTACACTGTACAAGTGTCTTAAATATAGAAAGGCTACCTCACTATGAATTTTCATTTTGAAAAGACTTAACCGGCTAGAGCTGATGGTTAAAGAAAAAAAATGAATGAGCTACATTTTCTAAGATTAAGGATGCATGTGGATGTGATTCTTCCAGCACCTGGAGGTTATTATCTTGAAATAAAGATAGTGCTTCTTCCACATATATAGGGAGAACCTGTCCAACATACAGAGCTCCCAGATCCTTGGTGTTTTTCACTCCAGAATATTGTCCCCTAACTTAGCTCAGCCACTTGCTTCCAGAACATGCCATTACCAATAACTGAGCCTTTTGCATGATCTATTGATCCTAACTTATTTTCCCTGAACCTCACCCACTTAAGTTTATGCTTTCCACATTTCCAGCTGAAATTACATGATGCATCTCTATAGTAACTTTTATCATACACCCTTAACTTCCTTCCCCTTCTCTGTCTTGGTATTCCTGGTTATGTCCAAGTCTCTAACTTCTCTGTATTTATAGAACCTGTGTAAATGATTTCATTTTTTATTCATAACCACTAACTCAGATGGGTCTTAAATGTTGTTAAATTTTTCTGTTAGATTTTACCATTAAACCAAATTCACAGATATCCAAAAAACAAATATACATATAAAATAATGTGCCTTTCTCCATTAAGAATTTTTTTAAAATTTTAAATGTAACGAAAATATCCCAGTGGAAAAATGGCATTACTTTTAATTGATGCTATACAAAAAATAATAAAATTTATGCTAGCTACTTCTGCAAAGTCGTTTATAGGATTTAAGTTCAACATAAAGTAGAATTTAATCCTGAATCTGAAACCCTGCAAAAACATGACACAAACATATTCAGACTATGTTAATATTCTCTGCCATAATCACTGGTATTCCACAATCTGCCTTCATAACCCTACTACGTTGTTTTCGGCAATTTACTCTACTGGTCTCTGAGATGACAAATCACAACTTCTCTTTCCTCCTCCAAAGTTACCCTCCCTATTCTCACTTCCAGATGATGGCATTATTTCCTAGTTCCTATGAAGCAAACCTAAGCAGTCTGGAGGAAACTTCCCCATGCTCCCTCCACCACATTGCCCATATACTTCACCCCAAGTTGCACCCATGCACTTTGCTTTGCTTCATGCTCATATGGACAAACCATCTATGCTTCTGTTAAGGTCAAAGTTTCCACTTGGGCACCAGATTCCATCTGCTTATCCTCATCTGCTTAAGGACATCATTGCCAACATTCTCCTCCCCAGTATCATCACTTTGTCTTCTCTAGTCAATCATTTTTAGTAACATAATAACAATAATGACAAATGTTTTATACTGCTTAATATTACAGGCTTTCCTATACATTAACTTAATCCTATGTCAATGCACTGAGAAAGATAACTGTATTGCTGTCCATTTTTTACTGATGAGAAACCTAGAGCACAAAGAAGGTAAGAAATTTGCCTAAGGAGCAGAGATAGGTTGTGTAGAAGTAAAATCTAACACTTTATCTTGCTTCTAGTACAACTATATACTTTACATACCACAGTCAGAGAAAAAAATTTATTCTATGATAAACTAGAATTAAGTGAGTCATCTTTTGTTTTCACAATAATAAAATCTTGAATATTTTCCTTAAATTAAATTTCTTAACAAAGACAGTTTTATCATTCATTCTTGATATCCTTATGTTTGAAGACATGTCATATCATTTATATATACTTGATAATTTGAAAAAATTACTGTTTGCCAACATAAGCAGATGACTGTACACTAAGTAATCTTAATAATTTTACATTTTTCTTTATTGTGTTTTATATTTGACAAATATTTTCTTCTGAAATCTGACTCCCTTGCATTCTTTGCAAGGACATTTTTTTCTAAGTGCACTTGCCTCTGAGTCTCCTTTGGCAGTCATTCTTATAGGTTCTATTAAGTTATAGTCCACCGTCAGAGCCAACAGAAATGTGTGGTTTGATGGCATACCTTGTCTGGATCTGGACCAGCTAAGGCTTGGCTCAGTTTGGCTTGGCCTCTCATGTATGGTGACTGAGCTTCCTGGCCCGGCTCAGTAATTCTGTTTTATGATCAAGTCTGTTTCTGGTGACAACAGTGGTGAATTCTGATTTTGAATTACACAGTTGACATGCGGTAGATATCAGAAATAGGGTCTCTATCAGGAAGAAGCTGACAAGAAATCAGGAATCTGTTTGCCTATTAGTCTTTAATTGTGTATAGATGTTTGTCTTAAAATTCGGATATTTTTTGACATACGACAACCAAGGATTAAAATGTTTTTATTGTTTTTCTAACCATTAGGAGAATCTTCTCTGGTGATATGATTTGTGTTTCTACCTACATAAGTTCTTCTATCACGAAAAGCTTTTGGACAAAAAGAAACCAAATTTCTATCATGCAATGGTCCAATTTGGTTGATTGCTATGTAAACACCTTCAATGATAAAATGATTCCAAATTAATGTCTCTCCAGAACCCTTTAAATAAGGCTAAAGAAAGGAGATTGCTACAATTTTAAAGAAAACTAAAGAAAAAAAATTGAAAGCTTATTCTGTTAAATTCAAAAGAAAATCACAAAATTACTTAGAATTTCAACAATAGTCCTTCTCAAAAACCTAGTGGCTCAATTTATGTCTTTGTGTCTTTAACTGATTGACAATTCTTAAAAGAAAGAGGCACTTTTTTTCCATTAATACATAAGAAAGCAACTCAATCAAAAAATAGAAGACCTAAATAGACATTCCTCCAAAGAAAACACACAGATTGCAAATAGGCACATGAAAAGATTCTCAGCACTGCTAATTACTAGAGAAATGTGAATCAAAACTACAGTAAAGTATCACCTGTCACCTCCCACCAGTAAGAATGGCCATCATTAAAAAAAACTGCAAATAATAAATGCTGAAGAGGATATGGAGAAAAAGGAACTCTCCTACACTGTTGATGGGAATGTAAACTGGTGCAGCCACTATGGAAAACAGTATGAAAGTTTCTTAAAAAACTAACAATAGAGTTACAAAATGATCCTGCAGTCCCACTCCTGGCCATGTACCTTGAGGGAAAAAAACTAATTCAAAAAAATTCATGCACCCAAATGTTCATAGCAGCGCTACTTACAATAGCCAAGACATGGAAGCAACCTAAATGCCCATCAATCGATGAATGCATAAAGAAGTTAATTTTCTCAATGAACTTATTTACAAACCAGAAATAGACTCACAGATGTATAAAACAAACTTACAAACATATGGTTATAGAAGAGGAAAGCGAAGGGTGGGGGAGGGATAAATTAGGAGTTTGGGATTAACATATACACACTACTATATATGAAATAGATAAAGAACAAGGACTTTTTACATAGCACAGGGAACTGTATTCATATCTTGTAAAATTTATAATGGGAAAGAATCTTATAAAGAATATAGATATGTACATACATATGAATTTCTTTGCTGTAAACTGAAACTAACACAACATTGTACATTAACTATACTTTAATGAAAAAAATGGTTAAAAAATAAACCATGATTCTTATCTTACATCATGCAAAAAATTCACTTCAAATGGACAAGCAAACTAAATATAAAATCCAAAACAATAAAACTTTTAGAAGAAAATTATAAGAGAAATTTAAGACCATGGGTTGGACAATAAAATGAGAAACTAATCCAATAGAAAATTTAACAGAAAAATGAAAAGAATTCAATGATTTCACAGAGCAAAACAATTAGTTGAGAGAGAAATAAAATGTATCATGTTTAAGTCACCAATATTTTGGCCTCAATCATTTGAAGCCAAACTTTAGCATACCTAATAATCATGAAAATACTATGTTAAATATTAATGTATTATATATACATGATAATTATTATTGATTAATTGAAATGCATACCTTTGATATAGGACCAAATATATAACTCTCTAAAATATTTATAAGGATATATAAGGATATTTTTGTTTTAAATTTTAAAATAAGAACTCCTTTAAAAAGACAAATTAAAAATAAAATTATTTCATCAGAATTTTTAGACCTCTCCTATAATGGCCATGATACTGTGCCTCTCAGGTCTCCAACTGCAGAACTGTCCAGTAGCCCTAGTTGCTGGATTCTGAAATCCATCATTTCATTTAGTCCAAAGCCATAGCTCCATGGACATTTCCTGGATAGCAGCTGAGCAATGCAGGGATACTAAGGCATGCCCCTTCCTGGCAGACACAGGACTTCTCTGATGGGCTGCTTTGACTTGAAGATTCCCAGATGATCTTGCCAAATTTTCCCTAGCGTTGCACTGAAATCCAAGAAAAGCTTTCTTCCTTTTCTCTTTCTTTCGCTTATGATCAGACATATATCCAAATCTGATGGTTCTCCCAGCCCCTCGGGGCACCCTCCTTATTTCCTCTCACAGGTATTTTTTTATTTTAAATATTTCTTGCACATCTAATCTTTTTCTTGCTATTAGCTTCTCACAGTTCTTGAAATAATATCACCTCTTTTTTTTTTTTTTTTTTTGTCTTTCTGTTCTCTTTCTCTTCCTTTTTTGAATAATTTAATCCTAAAGCCATCTTCAGGTGTCTGAACACAGTGGTGGCCTGGTGTGGTGTGTTAGAAAACTAATGGGAAATGGGGGTCATCCCCACAGTGAAAATAGAGAATCCACTTGGGGAGATGACCTGGCATATGTTGTTGTAACCAAGTGGGGAGTTAGGAGGCCAAGTGTGTGGGACGAGTAGCCTCACGTGGGAAGTCAGAGCCCAGTCAACATATATATTTCTATGAAAATATAAAATAAATATAAAAATAAATATGTATATGTAGCTATAACAGAAATAAAGATGTAAGCATTTGTGTACATATACATAAAGCATACAAATATATATTCTCTAGTTCTGTCCACTGAACAGGACTTAGGGGAACACAATATTTGTGAGTGCACTTGGCACCAAATAGGGGCATCTAAAGGTCATTCTTCTCTTAAAGAACCTTGGCTTCTTGGAGAAATGACTGAATCCAGAGATGGGCCAGGGATGCACAACATGAGCCAAGTGCTTCTTGTTACATACAAGAAAGCAAAGAAATACTCAGAAAATAATGAAGTCATGTCAGAAGGGCAGAAAGGACAGACTGAATGATTTTCTCTGGCCAAATCTGGGATAATTTGAGCACAAATATAAACATAAGACATTAAATAAAAGTAAAAGGTCTATAAATTGTAATTATATTAACTGAAAGTTTGGTATAGGGCAGAGTAGCTGTGTAGTTTCAAAGTACCTATTAGTAACAAATAGAAGAAGAATAAATTGACAGTGCAGAAGACTGGTAGACAGCACTGAAGTCAAGCGATCAAAACAAACACTATCAAGCAGGGAGGATGTAGCTCAAGTGGTAGAGCACATGCTTAGCATGCACTAGGTCTTGGGTTCAATCCCCAGTAAATCTTCTAAAAATAAAAATAAACCTAATTATCATTCTGCCTATCCCCTACCAAAATAAAAAATAATAATACAATAATAAATAAATACAAATATTTTTTAAAAATTAACATTATCAGAAATGGGACAAATCAAAACACGTCCCTCCTGATAGGATGCAATGAGCACAGGCATCATTTCTGTTATGTCCCTACCAAGGATTCACACAATGAACCTAATCCCAAGGAAACCATACCAACCAAAATTGAGCAAAGTCCTACAGAATAACTGGCCTGCAGTTTTCAGAACTGCCAAGGGCATGAAAGTTAAAGAAAGACGAGACAACTATTCCAGACAGGAAGAGACATGACAACTAAATAAAACACTTGATTCTGAATCACGTGTTTCTGCTAAGAATTTTATCTGGAAAAATGATGAAACTTGAACTAGGAATGATGAGTAGCTGGTGACAACATATTGGTGTTATTTTCCTGCTTGGTCAGTGGTTCTGTGTTTATGAAGGGAATATTCTTGTTTTTAGAAACTTGTACTCCAAGTGGTCAAAGCTAGGGGGATATCAGAGTGGAGGCATATTTTAACGGTTTAGGGGGGAAATTGTCCTTTACTTGATCCTTTTTGTAAATTTGAGATTGTTTTGAAAATGCTTGTAATAATAGTTAAGATTGCACTAAGTTACAAAGGCTTTATTTCAAAAATCAGATGTTAAAAATAGATCCTTTATGTTAAATTCAGATAAATTGGGAAACTGTATTTGTTGAACTCATTTAAAGCTAATTCCACATAAGCACAAGTTTTTAAATAAATCAAATTAATGTTTCTCTTACTCTGCATGTGTTACACATTTAACTAAAAAAATCATGAATTATTATAGCTAAAAGTTCTCTTAAAGATCTTGTAGGGTCAGAGGTATAAATGTTACATATTTAAAGGCCAGTCCAATTAATTGATACAGTTTGCTTTATTCTAACAGGCGTGAGGTTATATCTCATTGTGGTTTGTGGTTTTGATTTGCATTTTTCTGGTGGTTAGGGATGTTCAGCAATTTTCATATACCTCTTGGCCATTAGTATCTCTTTTTTGGAAAAATGTTTATTCAGACCCTTTGCCTGTTAGTCAATAAACGCGTGTCTTTGGATATTTATTGCTTCCAAACTTATTTCGATGATGTTCGAGCCCTTTGGTTACTCTTACACTTGCGGCTTCTCTGGATGATATCAGTTAATATTCCTTCCTCTTGTTGGCTAAAAAACCATAGTATTTTACCTTTATTTCTACTGTTTAGAATATCTATTTAACCTACAAATCATCTCAAATATTTACACAATTTAAATAATACTAAAATATTATAATATAGAAGCTGTAGGAAAGTCAGACTAGAAACTAGTATCTCAGAAATATTTTTAAAGTAAGATCTTTCCTAGAATTTCTTTTAGGAATAATATTTTTGATTCAAAGATTTGGAAGAAAATATTAGGAAGAATACAATCCATGTAACATGCTGTATTAAAGTATAATTATCTTATGAATCTTGAGTATTAAAAATTGGTATTAATTCAGAAGATATGTTTAATAAAATTAAAGCAGTCTTTTTATTCATTATGGAATTATTATAGCACTAATCAAAATGTAATTCATAGTTTGTAGGCATTTTGCTAGGTGTGTTTATATTATCAAACAGAAAACAAATACCATAGAATCAATAATGTGGATTAATACTAATATTTAACATAAATATGTGATCAAAATTATTCTGTTAACAACCTTATTATATTTTCCATAAAAATTGAAGAACATAGAGAATTCAAATATAAGTAACTGCTAGGTGATATGAAGACCAAGAACAAAAAACTCACTCAAAAGAATTAAAATCTGCTAACTTTATTTTCACAGTTTTAATTTCAATATTTTAGGGTTTTTTTTATCCCTTTGTAGAGAGTTTTAACATATTTTTAAGTGACTCTACTGATTATTACATTGACAAAGACTTTGTATAATTTATCTTCAAAAAATGTTTGAAAGATACACATATTAAGTGAAATTTCTGCTGTTTATTTATAGCACTTAGGGATGAAAGAATTGAAACTTGACAGCTATACAGATATGACAGTCCCAGTTAATAGTAACACTCTAAGCATCAAAGGTTATCTGTCATTATTCCTGCTTTGTTTTCATAACTTTTAATTCCATTACTAATGTCTTACCAAACGTATTATGACATAAAACACATAGATAATGTCTTTTATGTAAACTAGAACTTTAGTGAAGCCGACTGATCTGCTTAGAAGCAATTAATCTCCAAAGACATGTGTTTATTAACTAATAGGCAAAGAGTCTGAATAGACATTTTTCAAAAAAAGACATTCAAATAGCCAAGAGGTATATGAAAAGTGCTGAACATCACTACCTACCAGAAAAATGCAAATCAAAACCATAATGAGAAATAACTTCACACCTGATAAGATGGCTATTAAAAAAAATAAGGAAAGAAAGGAAGATAGGTAAGTGTTGGCAAATATGTGAAGAAGTTGAAACATTTGCACAGTGTTGGTGGGAATGTTAATTGGCACAGCCATTATGAAAAATAGTATGAAGTTTTTGAAAAATCAAAAAATAGAACTACTATGTGATCCAACGATCCTTCTCCAGGGTATACACCCAAAGTAAATTAAATCAATATCTTGAAGAAATATTCACCCTCCTATGTTCATTGCAGCATTATTTGCAATAGCCAAGATGTGAAAATAACCTACATGACCATGACCGTTGATGGATGAATGGATAAAGAAATTGCCATATATATATAATGGAGTATCACTGAGCATTGAAAAAGAACGTGCTGCCATTTGCAACAACATGAATGAACCTGGAGGACCTTATGCTAAGTGAGATAAGCCAGACACAGAAAGAAAAAAACCACTTAATCTCACTTATATATGAAATCTAAAAAAGTTGAACACATAGACACAGAGAGCAGAACGTGGTTACCAGGTCGAGGATGTGGAGTAGATGGAGAGATGTTGATAAAAAGACACAAAGTTGCAGTTGTGTAGGATGAGTAAGTCTAGACAGCTAATGTACAGGGTGACAACTCTACTTAATAATTAATAATGCTGCATTAAATACTGGAAATACATTAAGAAAGTAGATCCGGTACTCTTATCCAAAAATGGTGAGGAAATTGATCTGTTAATTAGCGTGACTGATTAATAATTTCATTATATATATGTACATCAAATCATCATGTTATTACCTTAAATATAATTTTTATTTTAAAATAAAATAATGGGTTATTAAATACTTTTAAAAGATTTAGTCTTAATCTTATCACTCATATCCCAATAAAGAAATGGCCAAGACCTTTTAATTCATTACCTGATCCATTACAAGAGCCTCCTTATTTATCTTGGGAAAGTAAGTAAGCTCTGGAAACAGACCAGGGAACAGTAGCTTAATTTGCTGCAAGAGGACTCACCAAGAAACTGATGTTTAACATGAGAGCTGAAGGAACAGTACGGTTTAAAAAAATGAATACAGAAGAGTGACCAAGATTCAGGCAGAGGAAAGAGGATGTTCAAAAACCTGGAGGCAATAAAGAAAGAAGACAGGACACCATAAATCTCCTAGAAGAGAACATAGGCAAAACATTCTCAAGCATAAATCGCAGCAATGTTCTCTTAGAGCAGTCTACTAAGGCAATAGAGATAAAAGCAAAAATAAACAAATGGAACTTAATTAAACTTAAAAGTTTTTGCACAGCAAAGGAAACCATAAACAAAACAAAAGACAAACTATGGACTAGGAGAAGATATTTGCAAATGATATGACTGACAAGAGCTTAAATTCCAGAATATACAAACAGCTCATACAACTCAATAACAAAACAAAACAACAAGAAAAAATGGGCAGAATTCCTAAACAGACATTTCTCCAATGAAGACATACAAATGGCCAATAAGCACATGAAAAGATGCTCAATATCGCTAATTATCAGAAAAATGCAAATCAAAACCAAAGTGAGGTATCATCTCACATCAGTGAGAATGGCCATCATTAAAAAGTCCACAAGTGATAAATACTAAAGAGGGTGTGGAGAAAAGGGAACCCTCCTACACTGTTGGTGGGAATGTAATTTGGCACAGCCATTATGGAAAACAGTATGGAGATTCCTTAAAAAAAACTAAACATAGATTTACTGTACGATACAGCAATCCACTCCTGGGGATGTATCTGAAGGAAACTCTAATTTGAAAGAATACAGGCACCCCAGTGTTCACAGCAGCACTGTTTACAATAGCCAAGACATGGAAGCAACCTAATGTCCATCGAGAGATGACTGGATAAAGATGTGGTATATATACAATGGAATGCTACTTAACCATAAAAAGAATAAAATAATGCTTTTTGCAGCAACATGGATGGACCTGTAGATTGTCATACTAAATGAAGTAATCAGGCAGGGAAAGACAAATATCATATGATACCACTTACATGTGGAATCTTAAAATATGACACAAATGAACTCATTCACAAGCCAAAAGTAGACTCACAGACATAGAAAACAAACTCATGGTTACCAAAAGGGAAAGGGGATGGGAGGGATAAATTAGGAGTTTGGGATCCCAGACACAAACTACTCTATTCAAAATAGGTAAATGACAATGTCTTACTGTATAACACAGGGAACTATATTCAATAGCTTGCAATGACCTATAATGAAAAAGAATATGTGGATGTGGATGTGTGTGTGTGTATATATACATACACATATATGTAACTGAATCACCATGCTGTACACTAGAAATTACCACAACATTATAAATCAACTATACTTCCCCACCCCCCCACCCCCAAAAAGAAGAAAGAATGGGCTAGCCAAAGACTTGAAATAACTTTAGTACATATGTTTGGACCACTGAAGGGAGAGTGGTAGTCACACGTCTTAGTACTGGTTAGGGATGAGGCTTGAAATACAGGTGACAGACGACTGATTCAGGTCTTACAAGTAAGCCAACTTTGGGGTGATTGGAATGCTTTTTAGAAAAATGTATACTGGAAGTCATTTAGGAGCTTCATTCAGGAAATGACCCTTAGATATGATTCACAGTTTTTATTACATATATCGACTAATTTTTTTCTTGCATGCTAAGCATTTCAAATTTGTTGATTACTGAAATTTGTAACATTCCTTTAGAATGTGTTGGACTGTATTCTAGAAAGCAGATAAGTTCTTTGCAGACCAGCTTGATCATTTTAAGGTTTGTTTTTGCAAGACTTGGCAGCCTTTCAGCCACTCATAGCGGTTTATTGTTTAGCAGGAGACTCTAGGAGACCAGTACGCAGAGCTCTGGGGCATAGTTCGCTCATCTTCAGGGCTCTTCCCATCTAGCCTCCCTGAATGCTCATCTCTGTCTCTTCCACTCAGCGAGCCACCTTGCCCTGTCTAGGATCCCTGCCCCTGCATCACCGTCTGGAATGTGCCTCTAAGTTCTCCTTGTCTCCTGCTTTTAGAGGTCACAGCTCCAAACTGCCATCTGTGCAATGTCTGCAAACAATTGCCATGTATATTTTGTCTGATTTTCTACTTGCTTATTGTGGGAGAATAAGTCTGGTCCAGTTAACACTATTATGGTTGTCTGTGCATGTTGTTTTGGCTAAGATTATGTATTTATTACTGATGTCTCAGGGGAGCCATTCTTCCTCCCCTAACCCACTCCTTTGTACCACAACTGGGAGGAAATAACTGAAATTATCTAATAATCTCTGAGGCTTCACAGCAAATTTGTATTTATTCAGTTTGCCATTGCAGAGAAGTACATGATATTTTAAAAAATAATAAAAGTACTTTGCATGATCTATTATTACGTATTATATAACAAGTTCTGTGATCAGTACTTTCCATGACTAATTTTACTTAATTTTTTGCAAAATGTTTATAAAATAGGACATGACATATTTGATTTTACTCATGAGGAAATATACACACAATGACTCATCAAAAATCAAATGACTAGTAAGTGATAGGAACAAACTTTGAACTTATCTGTCTGCCTTTTTCTAATTCCCTCCTAATTTATTATGGAAATGTCTATTAAGGCACTTAGAATAATAGTATTAGCCCAAACTTTTTTTCAAGAATATTTACTTCTGGGAAAAACATTTCTTTGAGGGATAGTATCTAACTATACTCTTTAATCAAAGCCTGTTTTTATTCAAATTTATCTAAATTTTTTAATGCATTCAAAATGTTTACCCTTTATTAAAGACAAAACTGAACTGAGAATCAATGTTCAATGTAAAAACAACAAGAAAAAAAAACTTATGTTGTCAGTTCAAATTAAGACTATGCCATTTAGAGCTGCTTTCACAATTATGTCGGATTCTAACCTCAGTTTTGAAATTGTCTCTAAGAACTGATGAGAGTCTAGCATTTTATGTAGAAACATGCTGTGCTGGGAATGATTACTGTTTATGTTTTCAAAAAAATGTAAGCAATCTGATATTCAGAAAGAGACAAGTTTAGTAGAACAAGAAACAATCAGTAGTGACATTTTTAAAAATACGTTTTTCAGATTAGTTCAATAATCAAACAGCAAATTGATACAGTCTTGGAGAATATGAAGCAGAATATTATTACATTATCAAACGTTATTTGTTGGTAAGTAATATCTCTTTCCTCTCAAAACCTCTTACAAGTTTATAGCCATGTAACACACTCATTGGTTAAGCCAAAAAAAAAAAAAACAAAAAATAGTTTCTGTGGAGTGTAATAGGCAGTGATACCTTCAGATTTTTTATTCATCCACATTAATAGTGCTTAGAGTTAAGGGTTTTGTTGATCTAGATCAGGGATTAGGAAATTTTCACTTAAATGGCCAGATAGTAAACGTTTTGAGCGTTGCTATTGCCACTACTCAACTCTGTCCCTGTAGTGTGAAGGCCGCCATGGACAATATTTAGTAAACTAATCAATGCAACTGTTTCCAACAAATCTTTATGTGCAAAACCAAGCAGCACAGTAAGACAGACTTGTCCTCTGGCCCACAGTGTGCAGACCCCTGAACTAGAAGATGGTTTATTTTGTGATGTATATTTAGACCTCACAATTCTGTATTTCATAACGTTGGTCAGTGGTGTTAGAGGTGTGGGGAATCAAGTCTCTTCAAAAATACAAGTCATGTGGTTAGTTCTATATTGTATTTTCCCTGGAACACAGAGAACACGAATGTTTTCTTCCATGTTGACTGATGAAGAGGACAGATAGGGTACAGATAGATGTTTTAAATTGCTATCAATATTTCAGTGATGATTTGATTTAAATGGTAAGTTGTATTTTAAGTTAAGCCATAGAAAAATATAAGTAATTCTAGTATGAATCAATTTTGGAAAGAGAAATCCTTTCTAAGTTTATAAGTAACAGAAAGAACCCAGCTAAAAGTGGCTAGCCCTTTCTGATGAACCCTGTCTCATATTCCCTCATGATGGCACACAGAGAGACAAACATTCGCAACAGTTCTAGAATTTAAGGATGACAAGAAATAGTTTTTTCCCCAATATTTGAGAGAAAAATTCCAAATTCCAGAGTAAGTAAGTTTGGATTGAGAACATATATTGACATGTGTGAATATAACAGAACAGTAAACGAAGCTATAAGGAAGAAGAAATGTGCTTGGACTAAATAGCATAGAAAGCTGGCAGACACCGAAGGAGGTGCTGCCTCAGGGTTCACGTAGCAAAGAGTGCCAAGGCGAGATAGGGAGAGAGTCAGTCACTCCACTCCTGCAGACAGACAGACGTCAGTCCAGGACAGGCTGGAGGTGGTGTTCTGAGAATTCTGTATCCGGAAAATGACAGAGCCACAGCAGCCCCTGGCATTCATACCACAGTGGTTCTGATGAACTTCGTGTTCTACAATCCATGAGTCTGAATTCCTGATCTCCAATTTGGAAGAGAACAATTCATGAGTCAGCTCCATCGGCTGTTACATGGGCAGAAGAGAGAAGACAGACAGGATGATTCACATGTTTCTGACTATTTAATGAAAAACATTTGTCTTCTAGGAAATATATTCTAGGATATTGAAATATCCTAGATGGGTGAATTAGATTAGAAGTTTTCCTGGAATCAATTGAAGGTTAGGCAAAAGTTGGTGAGGCAGAAGTATAAGGGGAAATTTCCCCTCTGGTGCTCTCCTCTATTTAATGACCAATGACGTTCCCTTATTCAGAAAGTGACAGAGGGGACTGATTCTTTACATCCTGATGCCTCATATACAGGCCACTAAATGATCTAAGGTTTGTCTTTTCACTCTTCTGTCCTCCTCTTCAAGATTCCATGTCTTGGCTGTCAAATAAATAAGACAGGCAACCAAACTGAGACCAAGAGCTTCTGAACAAGTCAGGCAATCACGAGAGATGACAATTCCCTGAATGGTGCTCAGAACAAGATACAGAGGAGACACACAGATAACTAATTTTGCACCAGACATCAGTGTCTCATATTTAAATTTCAAAGGCTAAAAATGCCACGAGCTATAATACTGTTTGTTTTATGGTAGACTTACCCTCGCTCAGGATTTGCGTCTAAACTGCTACCTGTTGTTCAGATGTTAGCAGGGTCTCCTAAAAGTAAACAAGATTTGGGGGTAATATTGTACAATTTTTAATGGTGTTTGCAAGGTGTCTTGTTCCCAGATATTCTCTCCTCCTTGGGCGATCCCTCAGGTACTCACATGTGAAAAAGATGAAACAATCAAAGCAGCACTTTGTAAATAAACAAGAACATTGGCCATGAACCCTAGGATCAAGTGTGTGCACCACAGGAAGTCTGGACCACATGAAGGACACTTTTTCTTATTGAAGACAGACGTTAACCTCAAGAAATAACTACACAATTTCAGATGAAGTAATACAGTGAAGACTGTGAAATGTCTACCTCATTAAAATAATAATAATAATAATAATAATAATAATAATAATAATAATAATATAGCCATCAGTTTTGAAAAGTGAAAGAAATTACTGAAAAATCTGTGGTCCATCAGTGGGGTCCTTAAAAGCAGAAGCTGATCTGAAGTGGCCTAGGGAGGGAAACTTCTGGCCAGGAGATCCCAGAGCCTGGATCTGGCATCCTTTTTGTTCAGATAATGCCTGTTGCTCGTGGTGTCACATGGCCATGAGACAGCAGGTATAAACGTAGGAACAACAGTAAGAAATTCAAATAGCCTCCAAATACTTCAGCTGAGTTTCAGCACCACTGTAATCTTTTTAAAAATGCAAACAGAGTAAATTAATACCAGTAGCCATCTACCAAATTCTTGCTAAATAGACAATGTACTAGAAGACCTACTATATGCATTATTTTATTTAAATTAATCAGAAAAATTTTAGAAGTTAGTATTATTCTAGATCTCTATGTGAAGAAACAGAATTTCTGGGCGGTTCTACAGCCTCCCAAACTCAGGAACTGGTAAGCAAGATCACTTCACTATAGAAAGCAGAATTCCTTATAACCAGTCAACAACAACAACAAACAACAACAAAGATACAAAAAGAGAAACAGAAATTTGAAATTTTCTGATGTGATATCTATGTAATCAAAAGTTGTAAAATACATAGATATCTCACTCAGATCTAGCACCAAAATTATACCTGTAATGATTTTTATTTAAATATTTTTATAATTCAACAAAAACCCTTGGATTATCCTAAAAATCCAACAGTAGAGCAATAGACTAAAAATCATAATACATTCACTCTGTGAAAATATACAGCTGCAATAAATTTTAAGATTTTATAAAATCCAAGATCAATACTTTGATATTTAACATAAGCAAAACAAGATGCATGATTGCAAAGCTGCAGATGAACTGAAGAGAGTGGGCAGTGTGGTAGAAAGGCCAACAGATAATCAGACATACTGGGAAAAAATGTAACAGGGCAAAATACAGCAGTATTCGGGATGCAGTTAAGTGATTTATTTTATTTTCTCCATTTCCCCAATTTCCTGAAGTGAATTCATACTAAATTTAACGTTTTAAAATACACGTATACCTAAATGATTTTGAATCAATATGGTTTGGTATTGAAAAAGATAATTTTCATTAAATTCATTTCTAATTGAAAATATGATATCAAGCACTGCTAAAAAAGGCATTAAAGAGCCAGCTGTTCAAAGCAAATGTGCCCCTTGGCTAAGCTGTGTCCAAAAATATTCTCCAAAATCAATGCCAGGAAAGCACCTCTATCTCTTTTGAAAAAGGAAAGAATCGTTGGTTAGAAATTGACAACTACTTGTCATATAATTTCATTGCATTTCTGTTGCCTTTGTACTTTTTTTTGCCTCCGTGTAGTCTAGAAGAAGAAGGCTTTCTAATTGCAGACTAGTTAAAAAGCTCAAAAAACTAGAATGTTGCCTTTAAAATTCATGGCAAAGACAAAAGGAAAGAGTCGTCACTTTTGGAACAATTTGACAATTAACAAAACCAAGCACTGAGGAAAATCTCAAGAGAAAACTGCTGACTTTTGTAATCTGACATTCTAGATGAGTTGATGAAGGAAAACACATGAATATTGGAGAAGCTAGTTAACTATGCCTTTGGCAATTTTTTTCCTAATTTTGCTCTTAAATGTAAGCATTAATATTTAGTTCATTTTCACTAGTTTCAATGTAGACTTTTTTTTTTTGTAACATGGACATAATAATGACGTAAATCCACTCTCTTCTCAATTTACAACTGATAGTTGTCAGTTATACCCATTTTTCAAGCACATACTGTGTTTTTTCCCATAAGATCCTCTCTCATCTCACTGGGATTAATTTGCCTTCCCTATTTCCCACTGCATTTTTAAAAACCTATATTGTAACACTTTTACAATTTATGTCTTTCTCCTTCACTAGATTATGTGTCCGGGGCCACTTCTGATTAAGTCATTCCCCATAGTTGCAAGTACCGTACCCGGTCCCTTGTAGGCTTTTGTTAAATCATTTTGGTCTGAGTGCACACAGATGGCTTAGACCACATGATCATCAAGCTCCTAACAGCAATCTAACAATATTTTCAGTTGAGTCCAGTATGATATAATAAAGATAAAAATAGTTTAAATTTTCCTATTTGTTTCCATTAAATTATACTTTATCATCTCACTTTATCCACTTAATACTTTTGTAATTTAAGTAAAATAGCTACCATTAGTCTAATTTTATAGACAAACACACAAAGTCTCAAAGAACTTAAGAGTCTTGACCAAATTTACTATCAGAACTGGGTCTTGTTATCCAGTCTCAGAATTTCTGCCTGCTTACAGGGGCCATCTGTAATGATTTAGCAAGTGGGCTGTTGAAGAAATCAGTGCTTGGTAAGTACTTGAAAAGTATATTTTCTGATAGAAAATGTAAAAATGTGCTTACCCAATTATTTACTTGGCCTACTTTATACATACGTGCTTGTGTGTGTGAATATATATATACACACACGTGTGTGTGTGTGTGTGTGTGTATATATAATTTACATATCAATGAATTAGATGCATCTCTAAGTCTTCAGGCCAGACATACTCTGACCAACTAGCTATAAATTCAGAGGTTCCCATGATCTCAGGTTTATCATTCTCTAGAATGACTCACAGAACTCACTGAAAGTACTATACTTACGGTTACAGTTTTATGATAAACGATACAACTCAGGAACAGCCACATGGCAGAGACACAGAGGATAAGGTCTGGGGAATCACAGATGGGGAGCTTTTGTGCCCTCACTCCATGGAGTCAGGTTGAGTCACCCTCCTGGCATATCAATATGTTGACCGACCAGGAAACTCTTCAAGATTTTGGTGTCTAGAGTTTGAGGTCTTATTACATCATTGGCCATGTGATTGAGTTCAGTCTCCAGGTCCTCTCCCAACCTCTGAATTCAGGGCATGGGGCTGGAAGTTCCAATCCTCTAATCATGTGCTTAGTCCTTCTAGAGTGGCCAACCTCTCCCTTGAAACTATATAAAAGTCCACCACTTGATTAGCATAAACTCAGCTGGGCTGGAAAAGGACTCATAATATCCAAAGACATTTTTATCACTCAGGAAATTCCAAGGGTTATCGAAGCTCTGTAACAAAAACTGAGGACAGACACCAGTTATATTCTACATTATACCACAGATCTCATTTTTGAATAATAGTTTAGCTACATAGAAAAGTCTAGTTTGAGTCACTTTTTCCTTCAGACCTTGGAGGGTCTTGCATAATCATCTTTTAGCAACTTTTGCTGTTATTGAGAAGTCATCCATCAGTTTAATCTAATTGTTGTCCCTTTGTAAGTAAGTCTTCATCTTGGTAGTTTTAGTAATGTTATTTACCAAGTAATTATATTTTGTGCTAAGCATTGTTCCAAGCACTTTGCAAATGTTAATTCGTTATTTAATCATTGTAAGAATTCCATGAGCAAATGTCCATTGATAAATGACTGGATAAAGAAGTTGTGGTATATGTATGCAATGAAATACAACTCAGCCATAAAAAAGAATAAAATAATGCCATTTGCAGCAACATGGATGGACCTGGAGATCATCATTCTTAGTGAAGTAAGCCAAGAAGAGAAAGACAAATACCATATAATATATATGGTATCACTCATATGTGGAATTAAAAAAAAAAAGACAGACTCACAGGCATAGAAAACAAACATATTGCTACTAATGGGGAAAGGAGGTAGGAAAGGATAAATCAGGGGTAAGAGATTTACAGATACTAACTACTATGTGTAAAACAGATAAACAACAAGTTTCTTTTATATAGCACAGGGAACTATATTTAATATCTTATGATAACCTATAATGAAAAAGAATATGAAAAGGAATATATGTATGTATATGTATGACTGAAACTTTATGCTGTATACCAGAAATTGACACAACATTATAAACTGACTATCCTTCAATTTTTAAAAAAGGGGAAAAAAAGAATTCTATGAGCAAGTACTCTTAGTATTGCAATTTTCAGATGAGCAAATTGAGCTGAAGAGATGTTAAGGAATTGCCCACTAAGTCCTTAATGGACTGGGACTGAATACAGGTGGTTTGGCTCTAGAGTCCATGCAAATTACATTTACTTCCTACTCATACGCACAATATGTTTTTACCAGAAGCCATCTCAAACATTATTTTTGTATAGAACAAGGTAGATAAATACATCTTACTATGTCTTGAAATAGCTATCTTCTAGAAGGAAATGAAACATGGTGTGGTATTAAGCAAAATATATTATGTTTTCTGAAGTTTGCTTTTTGATATGCCAGTCTAGTTTTTTGCTCATATTTTGACAAATGCTTATCTCCAATAAATAAAACATATTGCCCTTTTGTCTACTCAGCCAAAGCTGTCAGTCAGATCATTATCAGCACATATCAATGCATATCAGGAAACAATATCTATTTATAGTAAAGGTGCATCTTTCATTTTACTTAAATAAAGATAAACCTGGGGATTACTCTAAAATACCTTAAATTTAAGTATGAATATTTTACTAGGAAATTAATTTTTATCTATTGAATGAAACTATTTTGTTAGCTTCCAGAGTGTCATCATTTCCGAAGTCTACCCAACTGATAAATTTTGGCTGGTTGTCAACAGGGAATAATTCAATAAATTCAAGTGAATTTTCTGTTAACACTGGATGAAAATGCTCAATAAGGGAACAAACCAGTTCTAACTTCTTTTAAAGAAAGAAGAGACATCTCTTAAAGAGAGGCATCACTATTTTAGTACGTATCATCACCATTGCAAACAATTATTATACACCTACTATGGGAAATCCTCTCGTGTTTCTGAAGCAAGAAATTTGGGGAATTCTGTTCCATAAATACTTAATTTTTTGAAGTTAGAATATACATATACAAAAGCGATCACTTGTGGCATAAAATAACTTCCAAAGAATGATACGAGTAGTAAGAATTTTAGACATTCTGAGAGACGCCAAGGTGAGTTGAGGTGATTAGGAAGAGTTGCAAAAAGACACTGCAATTAAGCTGTGCCTTGAATTGTTTAGAAAAGGGGAGAAAACGTATGAGGAACTGTTCCAAGCTGGATAAGCTAATGAGATGGTAATACATAGAAATATATAGAAAACTGTAGAAAATCTACTTGAGTAAGAGTATAAGAGCTTTTCGCAAGAACATGACAGTGGGTCATAGAGTTGGGACTGATTCAAGCTACAATCTGAAAGTTCAGGAGGATTTTACCAAGGAGGCTGGATTCATTTTTCACGCAGCACTGGGGAGACTTGAAAGTTAAAGAAATGGTGATCAGTGTGAAAAACTATGTCAGGAAGCTTCATTCATTTAGAAGGACAGAGTAATTAGAATTAGAATCAGGAGAGATTGTCAACTAGAAAGTCCAATAAGACAGTGCCAAAATTGCCCAGACAGTACAGAACAATTCAGGACAGGGGAGGGATACAATATGCATTTCTCTATCCATCCTTCATGCCTTAGGCATTCATTCAAGTAACACATATTGAGTGCCAGCCGTGTTCCAGGCATTATTCTGAGTCTTCATTACATGCAAATGAATAAAGCACTCACTTAGCAGATTTTGGCAGCTCTGTGGTCAGCAGGGATAAGAGAAGCTGACCTGGAGTCAGAATCATTTGCACTGATGAAATAATGACAACTAGAATGTAGATGAGGGTAATTTAAGAAAAGTCTAGAGATAATAGTGGCAAAACATGATTAATTATAAATTGCACAGTCACAAAGTACTTATGAGAGAGAAGGGATGAAGATGAGAGAAAGGGTCTTTATTATGAGATCACTTTATTGAAGGAGTAGGAGAAAACAAGATTAAGAGCACGAATAAACAGGTTATCTTTGAGTAGAAGGAAATAGAACACCTACTAAATTTACAAGTACAAAAAGGAGACACGGATGTGGATACAGATAGGTTTGTATTGAGGTAGTCAGGAAATTAAGAGAATTCACTCCTAATACCCATAATTTTCTGAGTGAAGCTGGAAGCAAAATTGGTAAAAGGATGAAACTTGGAGCTTGAATAAAAGCTTGAGGAGAGTGGTAAACATCAAAAATAAAATGTTGATAGTCAGTTCTAAGGGTTTAGATGAGGTTGCCAACCATGCTTTTGGAGTGGTACTAATTCACAATGCTATGTGCTTCTATTTCTAGAATTGTGAGCTCTTACTACAAGAAAATGGAAATTTGTTTCATCATTGGTCTATGATTGGGATTTTGCTGAATGCATCTAGCAGAACAATGAGGATAGTTGGCAATGAACAGTACTCTAAAGAGTAGTTCATTTTCAACTGTAGGGTTGGGGATGAGTTTAGGGGCAAGTAGAGGTCAACTTGGGGGTAGAAGATTTTGGGAGGAGCTAACTGGAGGGATCACAGCAGTGAAAATAAGTGATGGAGGCACAAGGTGAAGATATGAAAGAATGGGAAAGATTCAAGATTTGGTCACATGGAAGAATAATGGAATTTTAAGATTTCTGAGGTTATGAGGACTGTGGAATTGAGAAGAGGAATTTGCAGTTAGAGGAGTCACTTCCATTGATATTCAAGTATCCTATGACTTTAACAGAAGTGAGAATTAACAGGCTGGCTGTGAGCCGGATGTGACAGTGGTGGAGAGGGAGACAACGGAATTCAACGGGCAAAAACAAGGAGAAAGTATAGAGGGTGACTTAGCCAGATGACATCAGTATCAAAGGGGGATGTAATTTTCCACACAGATGGAAGGATAATGAACAGGAAGTTTCAGTAGGGAGCCAGGGAGCACCAAACTTGACCCTCCACCCTGTCCCAGTGATATATGCAATGGTGTGCAGTGTCCACTGAAGGAAGCAACAGGAAAGTAGTTTCAGTTCACAGTAAAGAAGAACAGAGCATCTCTTCCAGTTATGTGTCTAGTCAGACCTGGAATTATCCACACACACGTGGTCCCACAGAGCTCAGCATTGTTAAGCATGGGTATCTCCTGCCTCTTCCCAGAGTGCCCTTCCCACCTTGCCTGCCTGGAACACTTTGACCTTTTTTTTCATGAGTCATCTTACCTGGAAAAACTTCTCTGACTATCACTAGCCTGAAAGAATCAAATGTTCCTTCTATGCTTCAGTGTCATTGCATATCTTATTGTCATAACTCTTACAGTGAATTATAATTCCAACTTTAGTATTCCATCTTTCCTCAAGAGAATATGAGCTGCTAAGGGTAAAGAATATGTCTTATTAATATTTATGTATCTCCTACCCAGCGAGGTATTTAACATATTTTAAGCCCTCAATATTTTGTTCAAAGTGTCAAAATATAAGGAGCTGAGGAAGTAGCCCCAAAATTTCTGAAACCAAGTCCAAGAGACATTAAAGGATAAACTGAGTGAACTATGAGGTTCTCCTGTACTTTACTTTACTTGCAAGTAAAATCAGCAAACAGAAATTGTGAAGCAACAATAATGTCATAATAATTTATGTTATGAAGCAGGGACTAGTATATTTTCTCTTCAAGGAAAGTATAATATACCATCTTCAAATTTCTAAGTCAGTGCTCTTTCTAGAACATTCTGTGTGATAACTCCAGGGAGTTGTTCTGACAATGTTGCCAAGCATACATATCTCATTCAAACTAAATGTGAAGACTACCGCATATAATCTTGTTTATTAAACTTCTAGTTTTCTAAGTAAACAGTAACTGTATTTCAAATATGTGTAGCTACGAAAACCATTAACCTGGTGTTCTTTGTTCAAAAATAACTAAAGCAAGACAACTAAAGATGTAATTACTTTTCACTACTAGTATTATATTACATCTTCAGTTGTCTCTCTAGTTTTCCTACAATTGTTCCATAAAAACACCCCTTGTGTTGTTTTTTTGTTTGTTTGTTTTCAATTTTAAAACGTTATTTGGCGTTTGAAGTTATTACAGAAAATACACCCAAAAGAACACTTTATATGTAATGGAATGGTGTCATGACGTGCCCATGACTGTGGAATCATCACTTAAAATACAAAGTGATGTGCACATACTCATTTCGCGATAAAGACTGATGATGATGTTTGTTTTGGCTTTTCCATTTTCTCCGTTCTCTAAGCCTTCCCCTGCTTTTGAGATCATTTGGTGTGAAGAATTTACCCAAAAGAAGTAAAAGCAGCACTTGTATCTCTTGCCTACTGTCTCTCTCCCCAAGGACACCCAGGACCACCGAGCTTTCTCCATGGATATTTCTGCAATGTCCTGTATTTCAAAATGTCCCAGCTGGTGGTTCTAAAAAATTACTATCAGGTACATCATTTTTGTTGTCTTCATCTTTAGCTTCTTTGATGGTGCTGCCCCACAAAAGATAGAAATAGTCTCCCAAAGGTAATGGTTTTTGTTTCCTTCAGTAGAGTTGTTTCCAGTTGATGGAATCTGTAGTCATATTGTCTCAGTTCTCCGCTCTTGTGAAACTTCTTGCTAAAGTAGAACTCCTCACCCCACTCAACACACACACAAATATATGTGCAAATTTTTATACCGCACTTTGACGGAATAATCTCTGTCAGTGCTGTGTAGAGCCTAAAAGAGCTTACAACAAAAGAAAAAAAAAATTAGTATTGATCCAATCATTATTTAGAATTTTGATATTTTGTCTATCATGGATTTTTGCATTAATATTTCATTTTTAATATATCCTATTAAAATATTATGTATCTTGATTACTCAGTTTTTGTCTCCCCCTTTCATTGATGGCGTGCAGTACCTCGCTCACCATACCCCTAGTACCCTACATACCAAAGACCAGCTTCCTTCACCACCAAAGTTTCATGCAGAGATTTTTGTATGAAAACGTCTTTTTCAGATTCTTATATAAAGAGCCATGAGGATTGGCCAGAGAACTAAAACCCCATAATAAATTTACATTCTTCCTAATCCCCTTTCCTGCTTCAACATAGATGCTTCAACATAGATCCTTCCACCAAAACTCTCAGCCAAAATCCTTTTCCATCTCCTTCCAGTCACCAAGTTTCCTGTACCCTAAACAATCAATTCAATTCAAGATTTTTCTTTTTCTTTGAAATTATCACAATATCTTTATTTTTATACTTCACTATGAAACTTCAGCGTATGTTTATATAAGCCCTTGGGGGGTGAAAATTGTGACAAAAGAGGAACAAGTTTGTAAGACTCAAGATACTTCAAACCACCTGTCCTGACATTGTTAATATTATCGACTGTAGGTCATGAATGGTGCTAACATTTCCAGCAGGACAATGAATCCTCCAGCTCTGTCTTCCTTAGATGGTTTCAGGCCATTTCCACAAAGGGCTAATGAGGCAATCATTTCCTTTGCTGTGGAAGAAACTGTGGAGTGGAATAAAAAAGAGAAAAGTGGTGTTCCCATCTCTGCTGTTAACAGTCACAGTCAGTTTATTACATCAAGGAAAAGACGCAGAAGAGAGAAGAACAGGTAGGACTCAGGTGCAGTGAAACACTGCCCATGCAAACGGACTGGATTTAGAGGGGGAAAAAAGTAGGGAAGGACGAAAGAGGGTAAAAGGCCAGGTGAGAATGTGCATCTAAATCTAATAGCCATCTATTTTAAATCACTTATTTTTAACCTAACAGGCTTCAGACAGGTAAGACAATGGATAGGAAATTAAATTCAAACATTGAAGAAAATCTGAAGCTAAGTTGAGACTATTCAAGAAGCTCATTTTAAAATGACAAATTGTGGCAAAACACAGATCTGCATCAAGAGAGCACATCATAATATCAAAGACACAAATGAAGTTTCATAGATATAAAGAGATACTTCAGAAGGAGAATTGATTGGTGAGACACAGGAGTTTGCTGCAAAGACGGTAGAGATATGGCAGGAAGAGAAGATGAAAGTGTGCGGCAAGTGTGACAAATATCTGTGTATGAACTATTTTCAAAAGGCTCTCAGAGATCAAAGGAGGCTAGAAGCTAAGCCTGTGTTGGATCGGAACTCAACATGTGGAGAATTTTGGAGAGAAAAGTTCAGTACAATTTGGCCAATTATTTATAATCAGCTCACATGAGTACTTTAGTATACATAGTTTTTGATCCCTGTGCATATTCACTTTTCAAAACATGAATTTCCATGCAATTGCCAATTGTGACAACATACTCCTGCTGATTATCCTCAGGAACTCAGCTGGATTTTAGCCAAACTTACGTATGCAAAGTAAAGTAGAAAATTAAAGTTATGATGTGGACAATTTCATAGAAACAGAATCATCTGGACCATTCAGCGTACTAAGGCAACCCCATAACACTGGACATGCATTTTCCTTTCATCTCATCCATATTCACCGTAGACTCTCAAAATAACTAGTCCCAAGGTTTGGGATGTAGGTCAGGAGCTATGTGAGGCAGTGATACCATTGCCAAAGTTATAAAAGTGGCCATTGTTGTCCTTACCATCCTAGTGGCAGCAGACTGATCACTGAGGCAGCAAGAAGACAGGGGTTATCTTTAGTTTTTTCACACCTTTAGAAAGCTAATAGACATCTAAATAAAATGTGTTAGAAATAGGCAGTAGATTGCTCCTGCATGTGAATTTGAGAAGTTAGTGTAGTATGCACAAACCAATTTCTGTGGGGTAAAGAAACCAGTGGCTAACTAAAGTGAAAAAAAAAAATCTTCCAAGCTCTCTAATATAAAATATGTATCTTTGTAGTCAGTTGAATCTGCAACAGACACCTAGATGGTGAAAAAATAAAGGCACACAAAAAATTTAGCTGTTAACAGTATGAGTCAAAGACTGCTAAGGTTTGTCTACCTACTTTCATGAAGCACTACTGGAAAGTCTCTCTTACCACCAATGTCTCCTCCAGTATCTTAGCTGTGATGCTTGAAAATCCTTCTAATTGCATCCCTTTTGTTGAAGACAGGGGTTCTCAAGGTGTGGTCCCTTCACCACAGCATCAGCACCACCTGGGAACTTTTCCAGAAATATATATTCTTGGGTCCTACTCCAGCCCTACTGAATCAGAATTATTGGGCCCAACAAACGGTTTTATTACCCTCACGTGATTCTGAGGCATACTCCAATTTGAAAGCCATTAGCTTAAACTATTAACTTCATTCAACATACATCCATTATCTGGAAAGATTAATTAATTAAGTAATCATAATCTACTCATATATTCATAAAGTTATCATATTAAGTAGTTGAGAATAAAGTCCAAGAATAAAACCTGACCCCGGTGATGAAAAGGATAAATCAGGAAGGTCTGTTGGTACCAACAGCAATTAAAAGGTAAGTGCCTGAGTGAGAATCCTAGGGAGGACGCAGGGGAATCTGGGGTGCTTCAGGCTAGAAGTAACCACCAAAGGAAATGGAAAATAATTGACAAGGCATGAAACATTAACTCTTCCCACAGGATAATGTTTTCAAAAATCTGTCATCATCAGTGCTGTGATTAATCCCCCAAACAAATAAACACACAGTGAAATCAATAGCCCATCTACAAATGTATTTACACATTTAAAAATTACGCATTTCTGCGTGTTCACATTATTTTAGTCCTAACTGTGACAAAAGATTATGATAATTACTGTATGTATAGTATTTTATTCAATCATAATGACTTTGTTTGAAAGGTACCATTAATGTCCCCATTTTACATAAGAAGAAATTTAAGCTTAACACAGTGAAGGAATTTTGCTCAAGCTCATGTTGTAAATTTGAAGGAAAACGAGATCTGTCTAGCACCAAATTTAGCCCTTAACTGATAGGCTAAAGGCAGATGATAGATGATGGCAGTTAGGCTAGATGGAAGATAAATAGATAGCCGATAGAAGATACATAGATAGATAGATAGATAGATAGATAGATAGATAGATAGATAGATAGATAATAATCAAGTTACATACCCTTTAAAACACTAAATTACTCTGCTTCAACAAGTTACTTTTCCTGTCTACAACAGCAAAATTTTTCCTCATCAGAATTTAACTTTAGGAACTCTTGAAGAATAACAGTCACCCAGTAAAATCTCATATTCTCTCTCAACAAATGATAAATGATAAATGATCCCATAAAATGATCTCTGGTAGCACATTTACTTCTGATACAAACACATTACACTGGCTGTATTACCCCTTCAACTCCATTTTCAACACCATCATCAAAGTTCAGCCTCTTAATATCCCTCCTGACTGATTGCTTTAGTGCAGCCTGTATTCAACTGCCATTGTCAATCTTCTTAAACAAAGCTTTTGTGTAACTTTGGAGTTACACAAAACCTCCAAAGGCCACACCTTTCTTCCACTCAAACCTAATAAAATAGACAAAGGGCTCTCACCTTTGTGTTTAATGACCTTAAAGATGGGTTCTAATCTGCCTTTCTGGGCATAGACCTAAGCCGTAAGATCAGCGAGTTAAATGTCATTTCTGCAGGTCTGTTCGGCATTTATCACCTCTATGTCTCCTCTCCTGTAATTCCCTTCCAACTTCAGTGTCTCTTTCTTCTAGATCTAACTGTTGAAACAATTCAAGATTCAACTAAAAATTTAACTCCTTCTTAAAACACTCTCTTTTACCTCCCCCGTAGTGAGATCCCCTTCTGAGAACCATGGCTTTTTGTTTCCACCTTTCCTATAACTTTTATTAGTTGTTCCCTCATCAAATGAAAGTTGCTTGAGAAAAGAAATGAAGATAGCACTTGAGATTCACAGGTCACAATCAGGTACATTTCTTAGCTCTGCCTCATCTTAAGTGGGCACTGACTGATGCTGGGAAAGTCATCTAAACTAGCTCTTCATCGATTCACGTAGAAAATGAGTTTTTCAGAGAGTTGTTGTAGTGATTGAATGAGATAGCAAATACTTCTAAATATTTGAAAACAAGTGCATTGTTTCATCCATGACTGATATTACTAATTGGGATAGCTTCCCCTATAGTTCTTAGAGTGAGCCTTTGGAGTAGTCGCTTACTATATATGAATTGGGTGAAATTACTAATTAGTTTTAGAGACAGCTTGCCAATTTCTACAAGGAAAATTCTACTGTGTTCTCATTTGGAATTGTGTTGAATGTAGAGATATATTAGAAAGAAATGAAATCTTCTGATCCATGACCATGGTATAGCTCTCTATTTGGGTTTTCTTTAATTTCTGTGGGAATTTTTGACATTTTCATATACATATCTTACATATTTAGTCCTAAATATTTCACATCTGTTGATGTTATTATAAATGGTATTTTATAGTGTCAGATCCTGAATGTTTGTTCCTAATGTATAAAAATATAATTGATTTTATATAATTGAACTTACATAATACCAACATCACCAAACTAAACATAATAAACCCACTTATTAATTCTAGTAGTTTTTTGTTTATTTTTTATTGATGTATAGTCAGTTTACAATGTTATGTCAATTTCTGGCTTACAGCATAATGTTTCAGTCACACATATAATACATATATTCATTTTCTTATTCTTTTCCATTATAGGTTACTACAAGATTTTAAATATAGTTCCCGGTGCTATCTAGTAGAAACTTGCTGGTTATCTATTTCATATATATAGTAGTTAGTATCTGCAAATCTTGAACTCCTGATTTATCCCTCCCCCTACCTCACCCCGGTAACCATAAGTTTGTTTTCTATATCTGTGAGTCTGTTTCTGTTTTGTAAATAAGTTCATTTGTGTCATTTTTTTTTAGATTCCATATATACATGGTATCATATTATATTTGTCTTTCTCTTTATGACTTCCTTCACTTAGAATGACCAGAATCTCCAGGTCCATCCATGTTGCAGCAATTGGCATTGTTCTATTCTTTTTTATGACTGTGTAGTATTCCATTATATTTCACTTCTTTATCTAATCATCTGTCGATGGACATTTAGATTCCTTCCATGTTGTGGCTATTGTAAGTAGTGCTGCCATGAACATTGGGGTGCATGTATCTTTTCTAATTAGTGTTCCCTCCAGATGCATGTCCACAAGTGGAATTGCTGGATCATACGGTAAGTCTAATTTTGTTTTTTAAGGAATCTCCATACTGTTTTCCATAATGGCTTCACCAAACTACATTCTCACCAACAGTACAGGAGAATTCCCTTTTCTTCATATCCTCTCCAGTATTTATTGTTAGTGGACTTTTTATCCTGTTATTTGTTATCTAATTGTTCCATCTATCTTTTGTTCCCCCTTTCCTTTCTTTCTGCTTTATTTTGTATTAATTGAGTAGTTTTTTTCTTTTAATTCCACTTTATTTCTTCTTTCGGATTACTGGGTGTAACTCTTTGTCATGATACTTTATGGTTGCTTTCAGGCTTATAGTATACATCTTTAACTTACAGTCTACTTCTTTTTTTATTTCATCAGGATTATCTTTTAACATTTTTTATTTGCTTATTTTTTGTAGGGGGTGAGGTAATTATGTCTATTTATTTGTTTACTTTTGCAGGAAGTACCAGGGATTGAACCAAGGACCTCATGCATGCTAAGCATGCGCTCTGCCACTTGAGCTATATTCCCCATCCCCCCAACAGTCTACTTCTAAGGGTTATCATTACTTCACATGTAGTATATGAACATTACAAATGTGTACTTACATTTCTTCCTTCCTGGCTTATGTGGGGATATCAGACACTATGCTTCTATATATTTCATAGATCCCACAATACATTGTTATTATCTTTGCTTTGCACTTTTCTGTCTTTGAAAGAAGTTTAGAATTTTTACATATCGTTATATTTCCTCATGTAGTTAACATTTCAAAGCCGTTTTTAAGTAAACTTTTTGCTTTTTGTACATTCCAGTTTCCATCTGGTATCAGTTTCCTTCTGATTGCTGGATTTGTTTTAGTATTTCTTGTAGTGTTGATGATTAATCCTTTTGGCTTTTATGTGTCTGAAAAATATTTATTCTACCTTATTTTTGAACCATATTTGTGTTGCATAAGGACTTTAAATCGTCATTTATTTTTTCTTTCAGAACCTTAAAGATATTGTTCCACTGTTTTTAGCTTTTATTTATTCTCATGAGAAATCTGCCTTATCTTTATCATTCTGGTGTTTTCTCCTCTTTATAAAGTGATGTTTTCAACTCCAACTGGTATATTGTCTCTTAACTTGCAGTTTCACGAAATTTAATTATGATTTGCTTTAGTGTATTTGTGCTTTTGCTTATTGTGTTTCAGTTTCATTGAACTTATGGGATTAGTAGGTTTATAGTTTTCTTCCAAATTAAACAACTGTCGGCCACTACTTCTTTAAAAATCACCCTCGCGCTTTTCAGGGACTCCAGTTAAATATGTGTTTGGCAACTTGAATTTGTTCCACAGTTTACTCATGCTCTGTTTATTTGTCTTTTCAGTTTTTCTCTCTGTGTGTTTCATTTTGTATAGTTTCTACCAATAAATATTCCACAATATGTAATCTGTCTGCTGCCAGTGTGTGTGTGTGTGTGTGTGTTTTCAACTTCAGGCACAGCAATTTTCATCTCTAGTACTTTGATTTTGGTCTTTTTTTATATCTGTAATGTCTCTACTTAGCATGTTCATCTTCTGTCTTATTCAACAAATGGAAGACAATTATAATAATTCGATGTCCTCTGCTAGTTCAATTATCCTTGTTATTTCTGAGTAGGTTTTGAATAATTTATCTCTTCATAATACATTGTACATTCATTTTTTTTTGCATGTCTGGCAACATTTAATTAGATGCCAGATATCTTGAATTTTACCTTGTTGAATAAATTTGAATTCCTAAAAAAATTCCATGCTTTGTTTTGGGATTCAGTTAAATTACTTGGAAACAGCTTGATGTGGGGGATTCTCTCCTTTAAGCTTTTAGGCAAGACCAAAGCAGTATTTAGTCTCAAGCTAATTTTGTCCCACTAATAAGACAAAAATCCTCCTGAGTACTCTAACTAATGTCTTGAGAACTATGAAGTTTTCCACTTTGCTTGTTGAGAACAAGTGGTATTCCTAGCCCTGTCTAATCACTGTTCTTTGTAATCCTTTCAGGTGGATCATTTTGAATCTCAGGTAGATCATTTTGAATCTCAGGCAGTTTCTCCATGTACACGCATTGATCGATACTCAGCTGAACTCTCAAGGGGATGATTTGTAGATCTTGAGTTCTTCTTGTGTGTAGCTCTTCTCTTTGCTCTGAGAACTCTGGCAACACTGGCTTTCCCAGACCTCTATCTCGATATTTTCAAGTCAGAAAGACTACCAGGCTTTGCCTAGGATTCCTATTCCAGAACCACCACCTGTATTGTTTCTCTAGGCAGTGATCTGGGGCAATAATAAGGCTCACATCATTTGTTCACCATTCTCAAAGGTAACTACCCTTTGTTGCTTAATGTTCAACAGCTTTAAAGTTGTTGTTTCATGTATTTTAGTTGTTTTTGGTGGGGAGGGTAAATCTAGTCTTACCGCTACTCCATCTGCTAAAGTGGAAACCTCAAGATTTTATTCTGTTCGTGGTGGTAGCTTCCAGTCCTCAGCTTAATCAATCATTATAAGTAAATCCACAATTATTTTGACCACAGGGCTAAAAATTTAGGTTTCAGCTTTGTTCTTTCCTTGTTATTATTCTTGAGACAAAAATGTCAAGTCGGCTTGTTCCAGAGAATGACCTTGGATTTGCCCATTCTTTATACTTCGAGTTGATACTATTATGTTTTAAGAGAAAATTACAGGATTTCATTAGTGTGTTTTAACTTTGTTCTTTTTTTTTTTTTTGGTAATTTTAAAGCACTTTTGACATGCTACCATATATATTTTTTGATGTACTTTGCATTTCCTTCATAAAGTCCCCTCATATGAATGATTTTGGATTGATATAAAGAACACTTGGATTCTTATCTTATCTCTGCTACAAAAAAACTATAGGACCTTGGGGAGGTTCATTTATTTCTCAAAACTTCAATTATTTCTGTAAAATAAAGAAAGAAAGAAAATTAGGGCGCTTTAAAATATTATTTTACTATTCATAATGCTGCGTTTGCTCTAGTTTCAACACATTTTTAAGTATTAAATCTTTTAAGAACAACTCTGTGACCAATTTTTTAAAATGTAATCTTGTCCCAGTTTTTCTGATTTGATTTCTATTTATTTCTTCTAGTTTTAAGACTAGGCACCTAGGACAATAGCCATGTGGGAACAACTGATCACCACACACTACATTGACATTCTGTGACTACACTGATGATGTGTCAAATTGCGAATAAACCCTACTTGTCTCTTCAGGACCCATTTTTTTCTGAGCTCACAATGATGAGGCAAATTAAAATTATTAAGTGGATGGGCTATAAAAATAAAACACCATAAAAATTTTGTGTGGGCTGTATTTTTTCTCAAATAACTTACTATATTTACTTCTTTGAAAGGGATTTTTTGCTTTCATTTTCAGTACTTTATGTAAGTTGTCTCTGAACTGTCAAAATATAGAGCACTTTTCTAAAGCAGTCACACACTTGTTCTAATATCTGAAATGGACTAAAATGTGTTCCCTAGCATTTTAAAATTTTATGTCTTTCAGTTTACAAGAAAAACACACCAAAAGAAAAATCTCTATGTTAAGTGAAATGTCTGCTTTTTTCAATAGTGAAGTAGTTAAGATTTCAGAAGTTTGATACCTATTATACATGTAATAATTATATCTTTCAAGTACAATAAAAATGTGAAGTGTGAAATTATGCATACATAATTTTGTGTATGCATCTTAAAACTCTTTTTGCATATAGTCCACAAACTTATTTTAGTAGATGTAAAGTTTCAAACTGTAGAAAACAATTAGGCAATACCTTTTATAAAGTTCATACTTTTAATATATGGCCTCCTTATTTTTTATCTATATGTATATCTCAATATGCAGATATATTCCTTATTTTTTCTTCCTGTAGTTCTAAAATTAGAATTACATGCTTCATTATAATTGTTTTTTTCCTTTAACTCTTCATTTTTGGGACATTTAAATTACATTATCATTATCAACTTTACCAAAATCTATTTGAATACAATGTTGATACTATGAATATGTGGCTAGAATACCTGTAAAAACAAGAGAGCCCTTAGAAGAAGGCAGCCATTTTTTTGGTATAATTTTCAGTCCTCAGTTCCAAAATATCCACCCTGACTTTTATTACCTAAAATGCGGACTGAACTTACACGATTGTATGTTCATTTTGGAGACTTCAGAGTTTTTGTCTTTTAGAAGTTTGCAGCTGTTCAAATACCCTTTAGATTGTGTATCAGTGGATTGCAATGAGCAAGCACCTGCTTGAGAAACTGATTCAAAGGTAGACAGATGGGAGGAGAGAGGGGAGGAGGGGTCAGAGTCAGGCACAGTATCTAGAGGCAGCTGGAGAGACAAAATCGGCCTCCTTCTCCATTTCACTAACTCCATTCATTATAGCAGCTCCTGTTCCAAGTGTCTGCTAAATGAATTAGCTTTCAAGGATAGAAGTAAATATGATAATGGCCCCTATGCTCAAGCAACTTGGTGAAACTGGAAAACCAGAAAACTACAAAGCTCAAAAACTAATACGGCAACATTCAGTATTTATTAATGATAGAAAGTTCTGGAACCGAAAATACACGAGATCTTAATTCTTCTTGTTATTGAGCAGAGTTTCAGAGAATGCATATATTTGCATCTTACCTTTAATTAATATTATCTAGTTCTCCAAGTTTTTCAAAAATAGTATTTTATTTAATTCTTACCACAGTCCTGGAAGGCAAACACTACATCCTTTAAAAATTAAGAAGAAATAGATATTAAGAAATGTTTATTGATTTAGAAGAAATATTTATTGATTTATTCAGTTACGAAACTAGTAAATGGTACAGCTCACATTTTCAATACATTGTCCGGTGCTATCAAAGATTGTCTTGGGAAATGTGACATTAAGAAAGTATAATGACCTCCAGACAGCATACCTTTTGTAAATAGAAATTTTTGAAGTCCTTAAATGCATTACCTTCTAAAGAGGTAAAATCAACAATTTGGAAATACGCTTATCCTACCGTTTGCTCATCATCACTGATTTCAAAGGTTAACCACATCCCAGAAGCTATCTGGTTTGACAGATTGATGGAGTTGGAATAAATGGCATTTTTGCCTTTGCTACAAAGTATAGGTATTGTACGTGACATGTCTTTGGAAATGATGAAAACAAAGCTTCAGAAGAAAACAACGTTTTAGTAAGACTCTGAGTGCCCATCTTCACAGTCCCTGCACTAGTTCTGACTTTAATATATCAATTCCAGGAGGAACAAAAGCCTGGCAGATGCTCAAGTCTTACAATTTATTGACTTCCTCGCCTGGAGATATCCCTTGCAGAGCTCTCTGCTGCTAAAACTTTGAAAGGTCTTGTAAAAGATTTATTTCAAGAATGCAGGCTGTTCTCTCAAAATGAGGGGGAAGGAAGATTCAACAAATATATTGTTGATTACAATTTTATAATGATAAAAGCCTTCAAAGCAACCCTCTACACACATATACACGTCCATCTAATGATGCAAATGAATTCTCCAGGCAATTCTCTTGTCCTCTAGTCCTTCCAATAAGTTTGCTGTTGGTAAGAACATTAATATAAAAATTATTAAACCATCACCGCTCCTGTCCCCTCATGTAGAGCAGGAGCTATCCTGGGTCCTTCAGCAGTAAGAAAAAAGAGTGACAGGATAGAGAGCGCTGGGTGCAACTCACCACACTGGCAAATGAACAATGAATCAGCCAAGTGAAAGATGATGCTCAGGTAAGACCCTACAGGGTGACCAAATGAAATTAAAATGTAGATGAAAATGCCTACTCTCTGTGCAGAACTGCATTGCACCTTGTTCAAAACCTGATAAAGCAATCAGAGCTGCGGCCTAAGGCAGCAAGGCGTTTGTTTAGATATACATTATAAATGGTCAAAAAGGAAAGCCTGTGTGGAGACAGGGGTGATAACTGTGACTACTATTCTTAAAGGGCAAGAATATGCAAGCTTGATCAACAGCATGCTTTCCTCGCCTGACCTACTCAAGGGACCCACAGACATTTGCAAACTCTGCACAGACGAATGTCACTTTTGGCGGCTACACATTCCACTGCCTCTTACAAGTTGTGTGCCCTTTGGGAAGTTATTTTATTCTCCAATCTTTAGTTTACTCATTAGAAAAATGGGGGTAATAAAATTTCTTCATCAGCCTTTGGTGGGGGAATTGTATGAGATCACACATATAAACCAGAAAGCTAATGTTCTGGGGTACAGAGTTGGAGCCTGACAAATGAGATCTGTAAAAATTTCAATGAATGCTTCTATCTTTAATAACTCTTTTGTGATCTCCATTTCACTCTTGATGTTGCAAAGAAATAAATCTCTTGTCTATCTCAACTTAATCAACCCCATTACGAAAGTCCTCTCCCCTCATGACATTTTGAACCTTACCACACTAACCCCCCAACACACCAAGTCCTCCCACTCCTCCGAGACTCCATCCGTGACTCCCTCTGCCTGAAAAGTTCTTTACTCCTCCAGGTGATAAACTCCTATTCAGCCTTGAAGACTCACTTTCTTCTGTGAAGCAGTCCTGTGTTCAGTAGAGTTAGCTCTATTTTTCCAACAGTCTTACAAAACCTGATTTATAATTCTTTTAAAGACTCTCGGCTCCTAAAAAACAAGGGTATTCAATGTATTTATTCATTCCTTCATTCATCCACTATTTGATGAGTGTCACCTATTTGCCACATGTTTATCCTAGGTGATGAAAGTGTGTTTTCAGAAAGTATCTGACTCATTTTTACGGAGACCGTTCCTTTCCGTGGCTGACACTACCAAAGTAGTTGCTTAACAGTGATGAGTGGGACAGAGAGCACTTTTCTTTCCTTCAAACTCCTAAGCATCTGACACAACCCCTCCCCAAAATAATGTCATGGGCACCCTCTTTTACAACCTTTTTCCTTTATCTCCAAATATAAATGACCAGTTCCACTTGTTTTCTACTAAAATCTATGTTAATCTCATCTACAATTTGCTTTCCTACTTGTCTACATGACTGTTTCCCTCTTACAAACTTAAAGTTCCTTAGAGGAGGGAACCCTACCTAGGTCGTAGCATAATGGCTGGCACATAGCATTCATCCCATAAATGTCTGTTGAATGAGCAGCCAAAGAATGCATAAACTACATTTTAATTTTCTGTACATTTCACATTGATGAATATCCTTCAGTCCATATACTATGAATCCCAAACTCCAAAACACTTGCTGGTCAATTTAGGACTACAATTTTGAGTTGATTATAAGAAATAGAATTTGGGACTTCCCTCTTTTCCAGTATTTGCTTGAACTGAGTGCACTTCAAATGAAGAAAGCAGAACATATAAGAAAAATCAGGGTATATTTGTGCATACTGTGGTGTTGAAAAGAGAAAATTAAGCTTTGGGGCTCATTTCCACTGCATACATGGGGAATGGTAATTGTCACCTTCTAGAGTCCGATCACCCATTTAAGACAGAGACATATGGTGTTGGAGGTCTGAATTTTTCTCCAATCCTCCTATCAGTTTATTTTTCTCATTTTGACCATTCAGCAAAAATAATAATAATAATAATATCTTTTTATCCATTACTACACATACTATTTAATTTGTATCCTTAAGTTAATGTAATGTGACTATTAACACTGAAATAAAGCATGAATGTCACTGCTTAAAAAAACTGAGGTTACACTTCCGTAAAAGAGGTGACCGTTTTCTACTTTGAGATTTTTGTCTTGTAAGTTTGAATTGGTACATTTTCTGCCCAATAATAGGTGTGTATTGACCAGCCAGATAATGGCAATGATAATCTCTGTTGAGAACAGTCAGTCTATGTTTTGGAAATGATCTTGACTTCATGACACCACCCTTCTATTTTGCATTGAACTTGCTGCGTCATCGTTAACTGGAGGAATAGCCCTGGAAAGGAATGTTAGTAAGCCTTGGCAGAGTAAGAATAATGCTGCAATCCTGACTTACAAATTATATAGCATTTAATTTCATTGAAAAAAAGAAAGTCTTCCTCTAATTTTAGTTTGCAAGAGGAAGAATGCTTCAACATTGTGATCCCTCATTGCTTTGTACCAAATAAGAGAATATCAGACATGCCTTCAATGATGGCAAGTTACAGATACTCTAAAACCCCCAAATCCCTTGCACTAACGCTAGCAAATGTCTTACGTTTATTTTAAATATTTTCAACAGTTTTTTCTCATCATTGCTAGGGAGGCATATTATTCTTCCTATATTTTTTCATATGTGATGTTACCCCACTCCAGCTAATTAAACCCATGTTGGTCAATCATCAAATATTTGAGCTTTCAGCTGCATAACAGAAAATACAAAACAAATTTATGTGGAAAAGACTTATAAACCTTTTTTTCCACTCTCTCAATCAGTTCCCCCAAATAAAATTAAATTAATGACATTATGTTTTTGTTTTTAAATAAACTTTTAGTTTCTCTGTAAAGTCATCAAAACAAATTTTGCCTCCTAGCATCCAGCTCCATTTTTTTTTGTAGGAGCTCCCGATTTCATTCATTCCTGCATTATGCAGCTCCAGAAACACATGACCTCCACACTATCTTTAGAGGCATTCCTGTGGTGCAGGCCTGGGACAGTCAGCATCACCCCTCTCCCTCCCTTAGTGATTTCTCATCTCTTTACATATAGATTCAGTTAAGCCAACTAGTGTGAAATCCAGAACTATGAGCTAAAGGTTTGGAGAAGGGATAGTTTCCTTCCTGGAAAAAACAACAGACCACACATCTCAGGAGCTGCTGACAGCCATCTTGTTTCCAAAACATGCGCGCTGGTGAGCCTGCAAACACAGCGAGCCCAGGGCAGCGCGACCTGATCCCACAGTGGGAGTCCTGGATAAAGTCTCAC
This sequence comes from Camelus dromedarius, assembly GCF_036321535.1. Taxonomy (NCBI): domain Eukaryota; kingdom Metazoa; phylum Chordata; class Mammalia; order Artiodactyla; family Camelidae; genus Camelus; species Camelus dromedarius. The sequence continues at coordinate 11,760,091 of NC_087441.1, read as the reverse complement.
CTGAAGTCATCTAACCCCTGAAAACATTTGGTATACGCCCCTCCCCAAATATCCTTTTTTAACTAAGGCAAGTTGCAGTTGTAGTTTTGATGATAATTGTTGCTTAGTCCAAAAAATTCCTAACCAATACCATCAGGATCATAACTGGCAGTGTTGGGTGCAAAATTAAAATGCAGGGCCCTCTCTTCAAAAGTTACTACAAATTTCAAGACCTTGACAGCAAAATATTAAACCAAGGGTGGGACCCTCTGGGTCTGGAGCCCCGTGCAACAGTACAGCTTGCTTGCCTCTGAAGCTGACTCTGAACACAGTCATACACCCTTAAAATCTAACCCAGGAATACTTAACTTTCTACCTAATATGTGTATATTATTGTGCCATAAGAATTAAAATTTTTATTGACTGTAAATATATAGATGATTCTACACAATGTGTAAGATGTTGAACACACAAAGAAGCAAACAATTGAAACAATATTTAGAAGTTACTTCAGGAAAAAAAATTCCATAAAAAGCAAATCAGACCTGAAATTTAATTCAATTGTAGAATATATTTGAACATGAGACTAATTCTCCTCCTTCCCAATGCTATCAAAGTTTGCTATTTTTTAGAGAATTTTCCAATGTAAAAATCTCTGTAGTTAAGCTGCTTGAAGGAACTTCAGGAAATTATTGCTTAAATTGCCAATATGTTTCATCATAAATATTAATGAGTCAATAAATGCTCTGTCATTACAATTATGAGACACTCATGCTTGCTTGCTAATTGTGGTGACTAAATCTAGGTATGTACACTTGAGACTATCCAAAATCAGAAACAAGATCATAATTAATCATTATATAATTATATCCAGGAGAAAGAATGTTATTTCCCTTTGATTTCATAATCACATATTTATCTTTCAAAATTCATTATTGTTTGTTAAATTTAATATAATAATACACACTCAGGTTGGAAAAAGCCATATCGTAGAATATATTCTAAATAAAATATAATTTGAATGTAATCTATGGAAAGGAAATTACACTACACACATACCTCTGTAGTCTACTGTTTGTAGTCAAGGTTATATCTTGAGTTTTCCAAAATAATTAGACATTATTCAAATACCTGATTTCAGTAGTTACATGTTTTCCTATTGTAATTTTTTTAATTTACCAATTATGTAATGCTATTTTTGCATATTTATGTTGCTTCCAATTTTTGCTATTAGTAAGTTACGTTATGCAGAATATTTTGTACATCTGTTAGTTACTCCCGTTTGTAGCTCTATAGTATTACAATGGCCAAAGAGTAAGAAGACAAAAAAGCAGGATTACTGACTCAAAATGCTTCTAATAATTACAAAAAAAGTTAATACTAACTTACTTTTCTACATATTGTCAGTTTATCTATTATGGAAAAATATATGTCCTTAATGCACATTAAAAACCAAAAATAAAAAAAAAAAATCCAATGGGATCATTGTGTTAAATATAAAAAGGTAGATAATTGTAACTAACTTAGTTGAAAATTTTGCCAAATATGCATGTAACTGGGGCTAAAAATACCACAATGGAAAATACAGATAAGTAGGTTATGACAAACTAGACAAACGTTCCTTTTAAAAATTTCATAAATACAAATAAAAGGCAAATGAAAAGTTTAAGAATGTTTGCAAAATAAATGGCAAAAACATCTAGCATGTTAATAAAAATTTCTTCCCAATAAGTAAGAATTAAAAACACAACTAACTCCACAATAAAAAAAGAAACAGGAAGTGAACATGAAGAGACAACAGTGGAAGAAGAAAGGCAAATACACACTAACCGTATGGAAGATATTTACCCTCATTAGTAATGAAAGCGTAAAGTGAAAACAAAATTACCTTCTATAAGACCTGTGTTATTTGTAAATGATAATACTGAGGGTTGTGTGGAGATCTGAAACTGATTTTAAAAAAATAATCTTGAAGGACAGTTACATACAGGTATCAGAATCTTTCAAAAAACACCTTAGGAATTTATCTAAGGAAAAAGATTAAAGTCATATACAGATATTTATCCACAATGATGTTTTGATTCATAATAATGATAATAATAATAACAATAAAAACCTATAAAGAGCCTAAATGCCTAGTAATAAATAACTCGGTAAAACGAATAGAGGTATAGCTATAAATGTCATCCAATGTTGTCATTAAAATAAATTTCATTACATAAACTTAAGGCATGAAAAAGCACATATGATATGTTAAGTAAACGCAGACTACAAACTCCTTTAGTCATGCATCTGTATGTTCATCTGGCAAAACAAAGACTGACATGTTACCAACCAAAATATTAGTGATTTTTTTTATTTTATTTCTTGACTTTCTTGAATTTTCTTAAAGAGTGTGTATTGTTCTTATAATTGTAAAGGTGTCTGGTCTTTTATTTCAAATGTTATTTAGAAAAAGTATGCCAAAGTTTATGACTCCCACTCTAATCACTAGGAAACATAATGCAGCACAAGCCTGGAGAGTGAGGGGTTGTGGGGGAACACTTGCTAATGCCATTTCAGAGAGAACTTTGTTTCTTGAACAAAACATATTCAGGATCAAAACCTGGCAAGTTTAGTCTTCAGTTTGAGAAGAATAGCTGTCATATTCCCATAAGAAAAGGACAGGTGTGTGAATATAGCATACTGCAGGAATTTGTCCAAATCTGTTACGTTAGTCTGTAATCTACTCCTACCTGCATTCCCACCTGTGAACCTTCTTCTAGAAGGCTGAATCTCTAGAATAAATTGAAAGCTATCATTTCTAGTAAGCACTAGAACAGTACTTTTCTTGCATTGCTCCTTCTTAAGATCTTTTGACACTTGAGTTGAGGTCTTCTGGAATGTGATTCTTTACTAATTCATTCTTCCATTTTCAGGCAATGGTAGTCTTTGAATGTAAGCAGAAAAAAACCAGTAATCAGGCAAGGAGAGCGAGGCTCTGCTTCCTGGTTGGCTCATAGTAGCCGAAGCTGCCATTTAAAATGGTATCTGCTTGGGAATCCATGACTCAGCTCCTCCCAGATCCCTAATTAAATACTTAGGAGAATTCAGAAAAAGATGAGTTCTCCCAGGATGATCCTCAATGATTCTTGCCTCCAGACTTCCACGCCTCTGTGGTCCCTCAGTGAATGGGGCTGACTTAGATAGCCAATAAGATATTGGAGAAATGAGAGTGACCTCAGAGGCTGGATAGTAAACATATATTGTGGTTTCTTCTCTACTTTCTTTATCAGTCATTCTAATGGAAGACAGCTGCCATATTGTGAAGATACTGAATCTGCCCAATGGAAAGAGAAAGCCTTCTGTCAACAGCTCACATCAACACGATATCCATTCAGGTGTTCTTATCTCAGAATCTGATCTTCCAACCCCAGTCATGTCTTCAGCTGTCTACAGCTCCAGCTGCCATCTTAACTGTAGCTTCATGAGAGACCTAAAGCCAGAACCTCTGATCTAAGCCACTCATACACTCTTGACTCATAGAACCTGAGCAAGATAATAAACATTATTGTTTTAAGATGCTAAGTTTTGAGGTTATTTGTTAAATGACAATAGATAACCAATACAATGTCTAATAGCCAATTGAACAAGTACAAATGTTAAGATGTTCTCCTGGTCTGTCAAGATAGAAATATTTACTTCTCCATTATGTAAGAGGTTGTAACACTGATTGTGGTTGGGTATGACGATGAGAAGGAAAACCAGACTTAGGATGAAGCAAATACTGGGTGGGAAAGTGAGGAGATAGAAACTGGTTCTGTGATAACATTGTTGAGCCATGGACTCAATCAACACAGTATAATTTCCAGATCTGTGATATAATAAATTCCTTTACTTTCAAGTCATTAGGCCAGTTTGAGTTGTGCTTTTCATTATTTGTGGCAAAAAAAATTTGCTGTTACAAAATGCAAAAATGGTTTCACAAAAAATGTCTTTGTTCCTCCATCCTTATCCTAAACACATACATATGCATTTGTCCTTGTTGAATATCCCAAAAGAACCTAAACTCATTGCATTCTTTCATATTTCCATACTCTTGCACATGATTTCTACTTTCTCTGGGAGGACCTTTCTTTTCTTGTTAATCTCTTATCCATTCTTAAAAATCCAGCTGAAATGTGATTCACTTTGTGAATTTTCCTGGATTCTACTGGGCAAAATTAGGTATCCCTTTCTCTCTGATCACCTGACATTTTAACCAAATTAAATTATATTATAATATATTATATATGTAAAAATTATATATTATATTATATTATATTATATTATGTTATGTTATAATGTTTTCCATATTATATTACAAGTTCATATCTTTCTGTCTTCCTCTCCTACTATTTTCTAATGGTCTTGAGAGCAAGGACAATATCTTATTCAATTTTCTTGCTCAGGAGTTTGGCTGAGTACTAGAGGGATGGCAGGTGTTCATTAAAAGTTTGTTGAGTTAATTAACTAATTGATTAAAAGTGCTCTACATATGTAAATAGTGTAATTCTAATATAAGATAAAATGATTAGCACTAATTCTAAATTAGAAGAATGTTGGCCCTTAGATCAGTGGTTTTCAAACTTTATTGTTTACAAAAGTTGCTCAGAATGCATGATAAGATGCCAATTCCTAAGCTCTGCCATCAAAAATTCTGATTCAGTGTTCTTGGACAAGGGATCTGTCACCATGTTCCACATAGACCAGTCCTGCAAACTTGACACTATAACTTTGTTCTTCTGTTCTTTCATTTCTCAATCTGTAAAATGCCGATGATACGATTACATATATATCTGATTATATTACCTTAAATGTCAGGAAATCAATAAGATAACGTATTAGATAAATTGGCACCAGGCCTGAAAAGTAGGAAATATTGATTTTTTTTTTTTTTTTATTTGAAAAGCAGGTAGTCTATATGGTGAGGTGTACAAATGCTGGGGCCAAGTTTCCTGGGTTTGAATCCTGGCTCTGCTATTGCCAGTTCTGTAATTTCCCCTCCAAGAGTCAGCTCCCTCATGTAAAAAATAGAAACAATTCTAAAACTACCAACCCCACAGGATTACTGTAAGGATTAAAAGAGTTAATAAACATAAAGCTCTTAGAACGCTTCCTGGCACATGGCAAGTACTGCATGGTTTTGCTATTCCTATTCTTTTGGAGTCACTAAAACTTCCCTGTATGATATTTTCTGCTTTAGTCCTCACTCTTTTCCTTTGCTCAGCTGAGAAATACAGGCTCCCATTTGAGGGTGGCTCTGTGTCTCATAACAGATGCATGCTACCTTTTCCTAAACCCCCCAAAACAACTACAAACTAAGGACCCTGATATTCCCCACTGCCTGGCTGCCACAGAACGGAAGATGAGGACAGCAGAATAGGGTCACTGAGAGGCTCGGTTCATCTTTTAGTATGAGGATATTTGGTCAACTTTGAATTACAGTGTGTTATCATTGGTTATTTTTATAAGTTTGAATTCTAATTCCAAACACATGCTCAAAACTCAGAAAAGAAGTAATTAAGCAACAGAAAAATAAGAATCCAATTTATTGCTATTAATAAATAAATCCATAATAAAGGCTTGAATACATGAAGCAACATCTTCATATAATATTTACAAGCTTTAGACAGTTGACAGCATACAAGAGCTAGTGGATTTTGATAATCCTGCTAGATTTCTTGTGCTACCAATGTCCATGATCATAAGCACAGGAACACACTGCCTCTCAAATATATAATACAACGTTCAGGAACTATTATGGGCTCCAGGAAAGGAAAAAGACACAAAATAGAATAGTGGCTCTTTACTCTCCCTCTCTCTTTCTCTCTCTCTCTCTATATATATATATACACACACATGTATACATATATGTGTATATATACACATCCATACATCCATACATATGCACACATGTTATATACTATATATATTCATCAGCTGTTGATGCTTTATGATAAAATATTCCAAGATTTACCTTTAGGCAAAATGGTGACAAGTTATGTGTTCTATCCATACTTTTCCTTCAGTTACAGACGGATTTAAACTAAAAAGGATGGCAGTTCAGGGTGGTCCAAATGCCAAGCAGATTAGTACTAAAAGAACTATTTTGTCGGAGAGATATAAAGATTTAAAAATTAACAGCTCTGAATGTCCAGCTTACAACACTGTCATGCATGTGTAATATGGCACTGTATTAGAAATATTTGGTGGCACAGCTGATTTTTATATTCAAATTTGAAATAAGGTGTTACTCTCTATAGGGCTTAAACGGCCCAGCATGGAATGTAGTGGATAAAACATTCTGCTGTGAGAAAGACGAGGTGAGTTCTACGCCCCTTTCCCAGTATACCAACTAAGAAACCCTAGGAAGCTCCTTACTGTACCTGAGCTGAAATCATTTAAAAAAAAACCTTATCTAGATGAAGATGTAAAGTAGAATCACATTATTTCTTCAGGCCAATCCCAGACTTGGACACTATGGGTTTCCAGTGGGAGAAGGGGCCAGAGAGATACAAGGAGGCTTGGGGCAGAGAAGGGACAAACTCTTTCCTGGTTCTTTCCTGTTCCTTTTTTGTTGGCTGAACCTGTTACACTCACCCTAGCAAATCATCTTCAACTGGGTAATGGCAGCTTATTTTACTAGTAACAATTGCTTTCAGGTTGGAATTTTTCTAAACCCTACAGAGCAAGATTCTTAGATTCTCTTTACAGACGCTATCCACAGAGCAGGACCCCCCTCCTCAGAGGTCAGAGTTTCAACTTGTGTCTCACTCCAAACTTCTTCATTTCAATAATTTCAACCCTTTTCCCTTTGTCCTGTCAGCCCTAGGAGTATTGGTTGCTACCTCCGCGATACCTAAGTGTTCCATTTTTGCCTTTTAATTCTTTGATATCCACTTTACAATTCTTTATATGACATTACCTGTGCTAAAATCGCTGGTGTGATTTCTGCGCACTGACGGTTCTCTCTCTGGTGCCTGTTACTACCTAACTCTGCACCCGGAATGAGAGTCATCGATGCACGTTAGTTGGTGCTGCGCTTTCAAGGGAGTACCCTACGGGCTCTACTCAGCTGTGACCGGTGTGTGCTTTGAGCATAAGAAACTCTACATTTTGTCACATAAAGCATTCAAATCCAAAGCACATTTTCAATCTGTGAAGCTTCACAAAATACCTTTGAAAAGTATTTGATGCTGACATTGTATTTTTTTAATCACCAATTGTTGAAATACAGTGCCGGATCAACTCTGAGTGAGGGAACACTGCCATTACCTTGTCCTATACCTCAGATTATTCAAAGGTGGTTTTAATTCACCATCTTTTCTTTTTGTCAACATAATATTTTACGTGTGGCTGCACGGACGTCAATATTCAAAACTGAGTGGCATAGAAACTGAATTACATGTGCTTGTCCTGATTCTGTTCAGGAACAGCTGGGAATGAAGTGTAGAGTAACCATAAATAAGCAGAGAAAGCATATGTACACATGAAGGCAACGTCCAGAGCAGAAAATTTGGGGGAAATATGTTTAATGCAACAGAAATAAAGATACAAGAAGATGGTGAAATCAACAGGTGTTGAATAACCTAGCACCTGAAAACCTCAGGGATGGTTTTATTTCATGTGGCATGAACTGCCTGGAATCATTTAAGAGTTCACTTCATTTAATTTGTGAGAAAAAAAAAATCAGTGCCATTTAGAAAGAACAATCTTAGAGAAAAGGCTCAGTGGTAAATTTGATGCAAGTTCTCTTGGTTTTGTTTTTCTTTCCTTTCTTTCATCAATGACAGAATTTCTGGCACCTTTGTTATCACACTTCTCAAATCTCTCTGTTTTAACCCTTTTCCCACTGAGACGACCTAGTTATTTTTGTTACAGTATAATCTCCTCCATGGATTTTTTTTCCCCTTCATGCAATATTCTCTCCCTTCTAGTTAATGATTCTACTTCATTAGTGTCAAAGAATAGCTTTTTCTAATATTACGTTGCTGAATTTCAACTCATCTTGTATTTTATGTGTACCTACACTGTTTTATTACTATAGACATTTGATGTTCTTTTTCAGTGTTTGTCAACTCAGGAGCCATGGGATGTATTTTAGTCTTATCATGAAACAAATGATAATAGTTCCTGACAATGACATCATACGTTGTACAGTTCTGTGTGTTTTCCCAGAAAAAAAAATATTTTATTTTATTTTCATGACTCTGTAAAGTGGACAAGGCAGATAAACCACAGAATCTTAGAGCAGGAAGGAACCACAGATAATAGCAAGTACAAAGTTTCCATGACTGTAATAGTTAGGGTGTGTTTTTGACTGCAAATAGCAAGTAACAAAAGATTCAATTTCAAATGAATCAAACACAAGGGATCTCTTCTCCCCTTTCCTTCTCTCTCTCTCCATGACATAACAAGAACCATGGAAGTAATATGATACTAGGGTTGATTAATCAATTTACCAATGATGTTGTCAAAAGACCAGGCATTTTCTATCTTTTGCTTATATATATATACAAAAATATAATATACCTTTATTATTAGTCAGGGTTCTGCAGAGAAACAGAATCAATAGGATGTGCACATATAGTGATTTGCTATAAAGAAATTTGCTCACTTGAAGCTAGGAAGTCCAAAATCTGCAAAGCTGATGCCCCAGTTCAAGTCCAAAGGCCAGAAGCTACTGTAGAACCAGGAAGAGCCAACGTGTCAGATGAAAAACCATCAGGTAGGAGAATTCTCTCCAACTCAGGGTCAGTCTTTTGTTTTATTCAAGTCTTCAACTGATTGAATGAGGCCAACCTACATTATGGAAAACAAACTATTCTACTCAGTCTACTAATTTAAATGCATCCAAAAACACCCTTACAGAAACACCCAGAATAATTTTTGGCCAAATATCTAGGCACCTGTGGCCCAGTCAATTTGACACAAAACTAACGATCACAGCGCCCGTTGGAAACAAGGAGGTGGCCTACCATGGGCTGCAGGTGTCAGAGCCTCACTCAATTCCATCATAGTCCAAACTAGAAGAGCGTATATCCTTTTCCCATTTAACAGCAAGGAATCTTCCTAGATAAGTTTTCATCTCTCACTGGGCATATTGGTATCACGTGTCCTTTACTTAGCCAAAAACCACCAAGGAGAAATTCATATGATCATCTTGGAGAAATCAGGCTGAGGCACTTGCTTGTCCAGGATCAAAGAAATACATGGTTCCATTTTCAAGAAAGTTGTGAAGAAAAATGACTATTGCATAGGCACTAAATAACATCTGATTCACTGATTAAAACAAAACCCCCTTCATCCTAAAAGCATATGTATGTATTTATGGACACTCTTGATGTAACTATTACTTACGGTAATTTCAAAGTTAAAATTTTTCAACAGCAATTTTAAGATTAATTATTTAAGTTCTAATATCACTAGTAAAATTTCCTACAAATAGTTTCTCCATATAAATATGCCTAACAGTCATACAAACCCTGCTTGGACATTTCTAAGAGTTGATGTTGTCATTTCATTTTGTTAAACAATTCTAATTATTAAGCAGGTCCTCTTTATGTTTCTCCATAAATTAAAGCAGTATGTTGAGTGTCTACCATGTGTCCTCCATAACTTCCAATTGTTAGTCTTGGACTGCCTTCCGGGAAAGCACAGGAAGACCCTAATTTTCCTTGTATGTGACTGTGTGCCTTCACAAGTGAGGGCGAAAGAAACTGAGTAGCTTGCTGAAGATCACAGAGCTACTTACTGAAAGCAGTGAAACAGTGCCTCTGTCTTACTTGATAGATCATTCTGCTTTTTCATGTATTTGATAGATAGATTCATTTTCCTCCAACCCTTTTACTAGCACATGAATTATCCTAATATTTCAAGTTTTCAAAAGAGAATATATGATATTAAATAACAAATTAGGGCTAAGTTATCTGCTGCGGGACCCACACTGTATGTTTGAGCAGAAGTTGCCTTTGATGACGCTGAAAGTATGATTCTCATCTCTCCCTCTTTCTCTTATAAACTACAAACTATAGTTTAGTTTCCCTCCTCTGGTTGCTTTGCACTTGAGCTTAGATTAAGTTAATGCAACCAAGTGGAGAGGGGTTAGCGGGGTCCTGTTCACATGAAAGGGCAGCTAAGAAACCTGAGGACGGCAGTAACCTGGAATAGCGTCTAGAGGTGACCCCTTGCATCCAGTGAAACAGACTCTGGCTCTTGTGAAAAACGTGATGTTTCACTACATCCCAGCAAGAGAGCATGCTATCTGTTTAGCACTTTTCCAATGTCTAAAACTATAGCTATTAGTTATCAGACACTAATAAATTATTGTAATATGCCAATTTTGTTAATTGATTTGCAAAAAAATACATGTTGGTTTTGATATGATTAAGATGTATTTTGAAATTGTTTTCTATGACAAGCCTAGAGAGAACTATTCTTTAAAAGCATCAAAGTACAGGAAGATGGATCCTAGAGCGGTCGAGTCAGCATTCAGAATGGACATGGGGACTTCATTTTTATCACAGTTAGTCATTCAGTGGATCCTCCTACAAGTCCAAGTCTCTTGGATTGAAGCAACGACGAGGGCACAACCAACCAAATAATTCCATTTCCCCCCATTTTTTTTTTTTTTTTTTGATTAACGATTCTCATTGTTTATTCTACCCAATTTCTGGTGGTGCGGTGCAGGTAAGCATGCACCGTAAGCTCCCATTGTAAGCATGTACACTCCTAATAGCTATGGAGTTTCTTTTGAAGTAACAAAAAGGCACTGGGATTGGATACTGGTGATGGCTGCACAACTCTGCGATATACTGAAAACCACTGAGTGGTAAAATAATACTCATGCAACCACAGACTACATCTAATCACTGCAGGGAGCATCTTTTCCCTTTACCAGTCCCTGATTGCCATGCGTTAATCCATGTGCTTCTCTGTGTTAGATTAAAAATTACCTACATCCAGTTGTGCATCCACCCAACAAATCCTTTACTTTGTGTGTTTCTACGCACTATACTATACATTTTCTATTTTCTTGCTCAATTTCTCTTTCTTTTGAGAACTGCCACTCTCCTAAATCATGTAGTTCAGGTGAACTATTAAATAATAGGTGAAGAATTAAAGAGTAGACATAGAGTCGGACCCTGCCCTCTCAATTTCTCCAAGAGGTTAACTGTGAAAACATTTGGAAGGAAAAAACGTCTCTCTTCCTCTGTTTTTTAAGTCACAAAGATGATATGAACTCAAAGCTACCAGAAGCTATCTCATAATTCCAAAGGAGAGTCTGAGTCTGGGTAAATTTAAGCAAAGACAAGCAGATCCAAGAGATACAGACAGATAAAGATGGAGACAGAGAAAAGAGATGAAAGAGAGAGAACTTACAAAATTGCCTGACAGCCTGGATCTTCTTTGTAAGAAGGCAGATTCCCCCTCTCCCCTGGGCTTTCTAAAAGAGATGCACCGATATACATTCCCCCGTTCTCCACACACGTTTCCCCACCCCAGGCTGGTTCTACTTTACTTTTTTATTTGGAAATAAAAGTAGCCACATTAGATTAATAAAACACAGTTCTTGCTTTTAAAAGAATGTGAAGACTAAATGGTAAAACAGTCCTATAAACAGATGCATGCGAATAAAATATAAAAAAGTGCTAAAATATTTCTAAGGTATTCTGGGGAAAGAGTAGAAAAGTTATGTTCAGTTATAACTGAGGTGGTGAGGGAATGCTTCAAATACGATTCAACATTAAGGCTGATTCTTGAAGTATAAATAGGGATTTGTCAGAATTAGTACAGAAAAAATGTAAGACAGTCCATAAAATAGAACCAGCATGAGAAAATCCACTGACCATAGAATAGCATTAGGCATAGAGAAAAAGAAAACAAAATGAAGAACAAAATGTTAATTACAGTATGACAAAGACGTCGTGCTTGAGCATGGCTGGAGGCAATGGTAACAGTAGGCAGATGCCAGATCATACAGGCTTTTGTATTATATTATGTAAGAAATGACAAACTATTACAGAATTTTAGACAGAGGAGTAACTCTATAACATGGTCCAGCACATCGGATGGGATGAAACTTGAGGCAGGGAGAACAGATTTCAAAAAGTTGCAGTATTAAAGGAGAGATGGAGTTCACAGATAGGAAGAGATAGCAGAAATGGGAGGAAGAGATACAAATTTGAGATTAGGTCTAGTCTCGTCTCATCTCTCCCTTGGTCTCTGACTCCTAGACTCTCAGTTCTCTGTAGCATCAGTATACGGGGCCTCTGGCTGTGGTGTCATATTGTCGCAAGAGCAATCACTTGCAAAATCTACTCTGGGACCAAATGCCTCTTTGGTAGAGGATTCTGAATGCTTTTTATTTATTTTTTTTTTTTTTTACATTTTTCACAAGATTTTAATGATGAACATTTTAATATCATAATGTACAGTTGTGTAATTGTTGACATAATAAACAATTTTTTAACATTTTTTATTGAGTAATAGTCATTTTACAATGTTGTGTCAAATTCTAGTGTAGAGCACAATTTTCAGTTATATACGAACATATATATATTCATTGCCACTTTTTTTTCACTATGAGCTACCACAAGATCTTGTTTATATTTCCCTGTGCTATACAGTATAATCATATTTATCTATTCTGCATTTTGAAATTCCAGTCTGTCCCTTCGCACCCCCCTCCTTGGCAACCACAAGTTTGTATTCTATGTCTATGAGTCTGTTTCTGTTGTGTATTTCTGTTTTGTTTTGTTTTGTTTTGTTTTTAGATTCCTCATATGAGCGATCTCAGATGGTATTTTTCTTTCTCTTTCTGGATTACTTCACTTACAATGACATTCTCCAGGAGCATCTATGTTACTGCAAATGGCGTTATGTTGTCGGTTTTTATGGCTGAATAGTATTCCATTGTATAAATATACCACATCTTCTTTACTCAGTCATCTGTTGATGGACATTTAAGCTGTTTCCATGTCTTGGCTATTGTAAATAGTGCTGCTATGAACATTGGGGTGCAGGTGTAATTCTGAAGTAGGGTTTCTTCTGGATTTATGCCCAGGAGTGGGATTCCTGGGTCATATGGTAAGTCTATTCCTAGTCTTTTGAGGAATCTCCATACTGTTTTCCACAATGGCGTTCCTTGCTTCCCTCTCCCACTCTTAATGATTTAAATGTCTTCTTTTACTATTTTGTGTTTATTCATGCTTTTTAAAAGTCTCTTCAGAAGTAGGGTTGCTACTTCATGGGAAAACATCTGTGTAGCAAAGTGGCTGAATCAGACAGGGTGGTGAAAGTGCCATGTTGGAAAGGAATTTGCTTCTGCTGAGATCTGAGGTCTGTTTTGTTCAGTGTCTACCACCAGATAGTATTATTTGAGACTATGGCCACGGGTAAGCACATAACACATACTAAGATGAATGGAAACCAAGGTAAGAAGACTAAAATGCTGAACTGTGGACCTATCAATTAGTTTTGGAAAATAGCAACACATAATAATGGAGACACCACATTTCCTGGAAAGACCTGGGTTCAAATATTGGTTCAGCCCTGAATGGTTATATAACTTTGAATGAGTTACAGGAGGAGGTAGGGCTGTTGGTAATTTCCTTTGACAATGTATCAGTTCCCAAGCTACCTTCTAGCCCATGGGCTAGAACCCTCCACTGGGGATTTTGGTCATCTTGTTTATACAAGGATACAGCTTCACTCTGGAAAAACTAATATATTATGCTCCTCTACAGGTAGTGCATTTTCTGGGCAAGGAAAAAATAGGTAGTCAATATAAACACAGAGGCGTAGAGGGGTTTTGTGAGCCTGGATGAGACATTAGATACTGCACAACATGCAGATGTCCCAGATACCACTGCCGCTACCCTAACGCCACCCGTTGTAACTACATGTGAAAAAAAAAAAGTAAATCAGAACACATTAAATAATGGTCTTGGGTTTAAAGGTTATTTTCATAGACATTTGACATGAAATAATAATAAAATGAGCCACGTAACTGACAGCTCCTCAGCATGGAAAACACCAGTACTCCCTGTAGGCAGAGCAATAAGAAGCCAAAAGAGAAAGAACACTGAAATTAAAAATTATGGGGTTATTGAGTCTCTCTGCTGTTCCTAACTGCACTGATATTATTAAGCAGCACCTACAGTTAGGCAATACACTTCCCCTAAGGTTTAAAGCAAATTAGAAAGTGATCTTGAAACAAGGCAGGATTTCTTCAGTGTCTCAGAAATCTAAGGTCACCGCTAGCATCCCTTGGTCTCCTGGAATATTGTTTGTTTTACCTTTAATTTATCTAAATGCATTTTCTCTGTAAAGTGCAGTAAAAATTTTCAGCCAAATTATCAGCCACCTCTCACTGAACATCTTACTTTAAAGAAGCATCTAATCCCTTAGGCTTGTATTTGAAGTCAATCAAAACAGGTCCTTTATGACAGAAAACTTCATGCCTATGGACTTTCTGAATAGCCTATTTGATATTAAAATTTATTCCTCTACATTTCTTTAAAATCTACTATCCTGGTGTTAGGAAAAGAACATTTGATAATGTCGTGCAGCAAAATCTCCTAAGCTGACACCCTACTCAATGGAACAGGAAGAGGTCTCAAAGACACTCAGTTTTGAGGCCTGATGCTGCAGGGGAGGGACACATTTGGAGGGATTATAATAAATAAGAATTTATATTCTCAGGTAGCATACTTAAAAGAGAGTATTAGATAAAACAGTGTACCCAAAATTTAAAAAAAAATCATCTGGCCTGTTTCTGGGTTGCTTTTTCCATCTTCCTGCTCTGTGTTTCCCCAAGTTATGGAACATGCAATTGACAAGAAGGACGCTACATTCTGCTTCTAACAAATTCCACTGCATTTCTTGTCATGGGTTTATATGAAACACTATAAAATTTCAACTTTGGGCACCATCCATGTACCAATTTCTGTATTAGTCAGTCACACCTATGTTACTTTGTTTATTTTTTTCAAAATAACCCATGATGACGGCATCATTAGGCAACAACCCTATGAAAGAGGTAGTTGCAAGAACTAAGCCACAGAGTCAAGTACATTACCTGCAGAGGGACCTGAGGATGTACTGGTTTGTCCAGAGTGAGGCTATACCCCCATGTAAACAGGGTGACCTAAATCCCCAGTGGAAGCTTCTGGCACATGGATCAGAAGGTGGCCTGGGGACAGATATATTGTAAAAGAAAATTGCCAACAGCCTCAACCTCACTGCAGTAGAAGACCCTTCAAAGAAATAAAACATTTTCATTTTGGACTTATAAAATTTTTCAGGGGAAATTTATCTGTGATAATGAAGACAATTTTGAATACTTATGAATTTTTCTTTTATAAATGAGATGATGAGATTTTCAGGGCAGGCTCAATGCATTTTTTCATTTTCTTGTAAAAATGGTGACTGCTTAGTAGAAGAAACTACTTTGAAGCACTGCTAGCCTAGGATAGTTAATGCCTGTCCATACCCAGGATGAGAAAATCACTGTAGGAAAAAGAGACACAATTTATATATAATGTTGAAACATCTCTGGCTGTGCAATAACTTTAAAATAAAACAAAGCTCCATTTTAAATATGTCATGTAGTGTGCTGCTATCCATCTAGAAACTGCTCAATAAACATTTAATACATGGCTCATTGTCATGGAGTGGTCAAATGAATTTTGTGAAAATAACTATGGAATACGTTTTAAAAGCTGGGAAAAGCTTGAAGCCGCCTCAAGTTGAATTCTGGAATGATTTCAGAACTCACAGAGGGAAGATGCCCCACAGCATGCAGAAGAAACAGAAGCACGGCAAAAGTGGGACATTTTCTAGTCACATGTTACATCAGACATCGGAAAATGATTTTAGGCAAAAACAAAATGAAAGCAATCAGTTCAAATTGCAAAAGTAGCTCCTGTGTACCTATCAGTGTGCTATGTTCCAGGCAGAAATAAACAAAATCTAGCCTTTGCTCTTAAGGATCTTATAACCTAAGTATATTGCTCAAGGTTTAAGGCACATCCTAACAGAGAGAAAACTCAGATGCTGAAAGTAACTGCCTCTTCTGAAACATTCGCCAGAAAAATCTGAAACTACAGATATGCATTAAAACAGTATGTTTGAAAAACCAGATTTGGATAGAACATATTTTGCACCCGAAAAGTCAAGACAAGACTCCTGGGAAAAGAAAATATAATAACTCTCTTAAATCCCAAAGCAAGTGGAAAACCATTAAACCCAATATCCATTACTTGGCAGGAGCTTCAAGGAGAATTAAACCACCTTGTCCGTGAAGAATGAATTTTATGGATGAAGAGGAAAGGTTTTGCACACAACGGAACATTGTTTAAAATCTGGACTCACTTTTTATGGCTCTTCCCACTCAGTGTAATTTAAATTCATTATAGGAAAAAAACCATAAAGAAATGTTTTTTCACTTGGGAAAAAAATCATTTTTTTAATCAATATGGAAATAGTCCTCTCAAGTCAATATTGCATTATAAACTAACTAACGTAAGGTGGAGGGATGGATTTTAAGCCATTTTCTATTGCAGAAAGAGACGCTGACCATCACTTTTATTAGGGGACTTGTTTGTTAGAGTCTTGGTGTCGGCACAGTGTTTGCATATATCCATCCAAGATGTTGCATTTGATCCTTTGTTCAGAAATAAGAAAATAAAGTGGAAGAGTTCCCTTTGTTTCTGCTTCAAACTAGAGAAGATGTTGAAACACCCCAAGGGAGAAAGTGGTTGAGATAGAAGGGGAAACAGAAATAGATGGGTTATAGGTGTGTGTGTGTTTGTGTGCGTGCGCGCGCGTGTGCGTGTGTGTCTGAGCTGCCAGAACTCTTCAGCATAGGTGTGGCCTCAGTGTTTCTCCCTGGTTCCTGAACAAATGCTCTAAAACAGAATATTTCATCTTCCTCTTGATCTCTTTTTAAATCTTATCTTCTCTTTTCCACAATCTCCCTTTATCTTTTTTAAGGTTTAATTCTTCTCTTCAACTCTTCTCTCTACTTCGGTTTACCTCCCTCCTTGTGTTCTACATTTAAGACCCCAGTGATGGGTGGCTCTGAGGTGGGAAAGTTTATAGGTGGTTAAGTTGAAAGGGGCATGATCTTTCTGCACAATTTCTAACACCTTAGCATTTGTTTTGTTCATTAACTTGGACTGAACACATGTCAAGCAATTTGTTAAAGTTAGAGCCAATGACATAAGTGTATTTTATTTACCTGTCTCTGGTATCTGTGTGCACTTAAAAGGGTAATAACAATGCATCTGTTCTGTATTACCAAAATCACTCTTTGAAAGCCTTAGTGTGGTAGTTTTAAAACTGTTTAAATGAAAACTTTGCTGAGAAAAAGTGCTTATTTTAAAAATAATTTATAGGCTCTTCTTTCCTCTTCAAATAAAGTCATAAAACATACCTTTAAAAGCCAGTTCTTTTAAAATTACTGCCAGAATTCTTCAGTCTAGAACTACTTCCAAAACTCTACAGTCCAAAGTCCTTTTTTGAGCTCTACACTCATATGACCAAATAACCTCTGGCACATTTTCTAAAATGTGTTTAAGTTGAGTTCCCTGAAGAGAGACAGAGGTGGTATTTCAGTCTGCCCAGCCTGCCATAACAAAATACCACAAACTGGGTGGCTTAAACAACAGAAATTTGCCTTCTCTCAGTTCTGGAGGCTAAAAGTCCATGATTGAGGTGCTAGCCAGTTCAGTTTCTCAAGAGTCTCTCTTCCTGGCTTGCGTGTCCCCATGGGGCTTTCCTGTGTCCCCAGTGCCTGCATGCAGCAGGAAAGAGAAAGCTCCCTGGTGTCTCTTCTCATAAGGACACTTATTCTATCTGATCAGGGCCCCAACCTTATGACCTCATTTAACCTTAATTACTTCCTTAGATGCTCCATCCCCAAATTCAGCCAGGCAAGGGGTAAAAGATTCAATGTACAAATTTTAGGGGGATGGAGGGAACTCTTTGAAAAGGTACATGAACCCCAATGCTCATAGCAGCACTATATACAATAGCCAAGACATGGAAGCAACCTAAATGTCCATCAACAGATGACTGAATAAAGAAGTTGTGGTATATTTATACAATGGAATACTACTCAGCCATAAAAAAAGAATAAAATAATGCCATTTGCAGCAAAAATGGACCTGGAGATTGTTATTCTAAGTGAAGTAAGCCAAAAAGAGAAAGAAAAATACCTTATGACATCACTCATATGTGGAATCTAAAACAAGAAAGAAAGAGGACACTATGAACTCATCCACAAAGCAGAAACAGACTTGCAGACATAGTAAACAATCATGGTTACTGGGGAAAGGAGTGGAAAGGGATAAATTTGAGAGTTTGAGATTTGTGAATGTTAGCCACTATATATAAAAATAGATTTTTAAAAAACAAATTTCTTCTGTATAACACAAGGAACTATATTCAATACCTTGTAATAACCTTTAATGAAAAAGAATATGAAAATGAATATATGCATGTATATGCATGACTGGGGACATTGTGCTGTACACCAGAAATTGACACATTGTAACTGACTATACTTCAAAAAAATAAAGTAAAATAAATTAAATAAATTTTAGGGAGACACAAGCATTCAATCTGTAATAGATGGAAAATTGCACACAGGAAGTTTAAGAAGGCACATTCTTAGGGTTACATCTGTAAGGAACTGTGGAGGCAGAGCTGTCAAAGGAGAAACTGACCGGTGATGTGGTTGCACCTGAGATGCCTGCCTACCCAAGGGAGCTCTGGAGCTGGGCTCGTCCTTCAGACTAGTCCCAAGTGGCAGGAAAGGACCTGCAGCTTAAAGTCTCACAACAGTCAATCACTGGTGAAGGCTGCCCCCTGGAAAGGGCATGAGCAGTCACTGCAGCTTGCTGTGTCCCAGGACAATTTCCAGTGAGGGGAGGAGTAGATTGGCCCTGAAGGATTGTGAGTAAAGGGCTAGTGTCCCTCGGATTATCTCACTGTTTGTAGGAAGTTTCCCTCATGTGGATAGAGATCTCCCAGGATGCTGGTTGGCCTTAATTCCTGGGGAACTTAAAAGTAAATGGAAAGATTAACAACCTGTGTTGTTGCAGTTGCTCTCAAGTCCGTAAGTGATACTCATCACCCTCTCCTCCAGTGCTCACCCTAGATTCTCTGCAGCCTCGGCCAGCTCCTCTGTTGGTCTAGCTGGTGGCTTGCCTGGTGGGGTCAACCAAGACTCTTATTCCTGAGGGATCTGGGTCCCAGTGATTACCGTGTTCTTCTCAGCTAATGGCCACTGTAGTAATCCATTTAATGCTAAAACTGGAAAATATAGGAAAAGAGATTCTTTAGGGGATCACCTGAGCTCCAAACACAATCCACCCTGCCCCCAGCATATAGCAACAGTCCTACCTTCTTCTGCAGATCTGATCCAATTCCGGAGACTACTGATTCCAACAATGACTCAGTGTTTATCTCAGATAAAGGTCAGGGATTTGTGAACAGAACATTAATCTGAGCAGTCAATATCATGCTCTGTCACCCTGAATTAAATGGCTTTGTTTAAAGATTAGTGTAGAATACTAAGAATGCCCTGAAGCAAATTGTTAAAGAAAATTTTCCAACTGGACCTGCCAAGCGTTCTGCCATATAACATGTCATCTCATGGTCCAAAGAGTAGTAAGTCATGATGAGCTTTCAAGTGGCCACATCCCAATATTTACTTTAGGGTCTGATAAACAATGTGCCCCATGTGCTGTCCTGCCAATTTGTATCAGCTTTATAACACGAGATTTAGTATTTGCTGGGAATTATGAAACTGAAATCATTTTGTTTTTATTTGGCAAATAACATGTATACCACATGCTATATCAGTCCCTGGTCTAAATGCTCTAGAAATATTAACATATTTAATAGATGGATTTGGGACACTGTAGTTGAGAACACAGGTTTCATGTCATAGGACACGAGAATAAAGGTGAAATTACTGCTCATCTGCATGTTAATCAGTTGCCAAGTGATTTCCCCAGAGACACTCAGCAGCAAGACCACTGAAAGTATGTATCTCCAACAGAACCCCTTGGAGTGATCCATTCTGTGACACGGCCTGACATTCACACTTACCACATGAAGGATGCAGCAAGTTTCCTCTGGTTTCTCAACTACCGAAATCAAGATACATCGTAGTTGGATAGCTGTCAGTATGGTACAGATTTAGATGCACAAAACTGCTCTCACTTGCTAGTTAAATAGAACCTAAATATGTAGGATTGACATGGGCTGGGAATTCTGATAGTAGTGGGTTTTTTTTGTTTGTTTCGTTTGTTTTTTTGTTTATTTCTTTGGGATTTTGTTTATTTATTTATTTTGTGGGGATGAGAGGTAGGTAATTAGGTTCATTTTTTAATTTATTTTCTTTAACGGAGGTACTATGGATTGGACCAGGACCTCGGGCATGCTAAGCCCACACACTACCACTGAGCCGTCCCCTCCCTTCTGATAGCAGTGGTTTGATATTTTTGAATTACTATTCCACATATCAGCAATTTACAGGTAAATAAGACCAGTCTGCATGCTTTCAGCCCCCAAAATAAGAGTCATTTTTTCTAAAGCTTTTCATTATTTTTCTGTTTTCCCTGCAACACAATAGAACATAATGATTTTGACCTTCACCTTTTAAATTGATGGTGCTATTGTTAAAGTCCCGGACACTGCAGTATTATTCCCATGCCAATAATTGCATCCCAGGTATTACTGCACTTCATGGCGTTTCTATTATAGCATTGAACTCATAAGTCGTGGCATATTCATTTATTTCTCTCTTATCAACCTCTCTCCAGGCATGACGTAGCATCTTAAAAACTTTGTGCTCTATCTTTGCTATCACTAAAGTTCCTTTGATACCAGTGATTGATGTGTCCCTATAGTTGTGGCCATAACATGTGAAACGGCAAAATCTCTGAAATGTTTAATGCATTTCCAAAATTGCTTGTAGCCTAGATTGCTTTTCAGAAATATTTTGTACAGAACATACAATTTTCTTTTGTTCCATGACATTAATGGATTGCCTGGTCTGTACACTGATTTCCTTACTTAATACAAACACCCACTTCAATCAAACCTGCTCGACACTGATGGATGACACACCAAGAGGACTAGCAGAATTCACAGCAGCTTAAACGAATGTGTGCACTCATTTACCCCTAGTTATTTTCACTGTACAGCACTCTGCTTGTTTTTTTTTCCCCAAATAAAAACAAATGGCATGATTTCTTCTGCTTCAGGCTCTCTACCAGCAGTTCTTTGTAGAATGCATGAAAGTTATCTGCAAGTATTTTTCTTTGCAAAGGGAAAAAGTTGAGTGAAGGTGTCTGATGACCCTTAAATCATAGGGAGCACTTGACTCCCTACACAGGCTGATAGAGTGAGAAGAGGGAGTGCAGGTTTCAGCCTGTCTGATTCCTGGCTTGAACTTCATCTTATTTTCACACCAATTCTACTCAATGGACTATTTTTAGAGTCAACACCAAGCAGTGAACAAAATTAAAACACTTATTCTCGAGTTTAAAGTAAATAGCACAGCATCCTAAAAAAATTAAGTTGGCTGATTTCTCTAACACTAAATGAAAGAGTTTTAGAAAGCACAATTTCTCTAACTATGTATATTTAAAGCTAAATAACTTACACATAACTAGTAAACCTTGTGGCTGTTGGGGAATTGGCTGATTTGACAAGGAGTCACCCATCTGAGTGCCAGCCAGCCTTCCCAGTGAATTGAGGTTGTAAACGACATGAATTGTATTTGATTCAGTGAATTATCTGGTCGTAAATTATGATTTAAATTATTTAAGGGTGAGCAGGTTATTCCTTGTCCCCATTGCCTTGTTTGGAAGTAGAACAGTTCTGTGTCTAAATCCCTGTGGACAGCTATCTCCATGAAGGTTTTGCTAAAAGCTTTTAGAATTTGTTTTTCTTTCATTTGGTACTATAGCAACTAAATAGTCATTTCAAAAATATTACTTTGCCACCTTATTGATATTTATTTAAATAAAAGGCAATTATATGTTTTAGCTTTCTGATGTCTCCCTGATGTCACAAGTTAATCATAAGAAAATCCAAATAACCTAATTGTCTTCAAAGCTAGTAATATTGTGCTGACTCTCAAACTGACTCACTAAGAGCTGAGTGTTCTGATTTCTCTAGGAGCTAGAGATGAAACAGCAAAAGAACTTGGTAGCAGCTCAATTCCACCTGGCACCATAGTAGAGAGAGAAGTGTTAGGAAGACTGGAATCTCCCAAGTGATATGGTATCTGAGGGTACGATGTCTTTTACCTCAGGTATCGAAGGACTTCAAATCTGAGACAACCTCAATTTTAATCTCACTGATAATTGATTCTGATCATTAAGATATCAAAAATGGATGTCGGTGTTGCAGCCACTACGGACAACAGTTTGGCAGTTCCTCAAAATGTTAAGCATAGAACTACCATATGATGCAAAATTCTACTTCTAGAGAAATAAAAACATGTTTCCACACAAAAAGTTATGCAGGAATTCTCACAGTAACATTATTCATACCAGCCATAAATTGCAAACAACTCAAATGTCCATAAACTGATATGTGAACAAAATGCTGTATATCCACTTAGATGAACAGAATAATAATGGGGAATGAAAAGAAATGCAGCACTGATACATAACAGGGAGGAACCTTGAAAATATTTTGCTAGTTGAAAAAAGTTAATCACAAAGGAACATATACTATATAATTCCATTTATATAAAATGTTCAGAATATGTGGCAGAAAATAGTGATTGCTTAGATCTTGGAGATGTAGGGAGAGTAGATCCCTAATGGGGAAAGTGGGGATTGACTGCTAATGGGTTGGGAGTTTCTTTCTGGGCCGATGAAAACGATCTAAAGTGAATTGTGGTGATGTTTTCACAACTCAGTTAAGACGCTAAAAATGACTGAAATGTGTGTTTGAAATGGGTGAATTTTATGGTGTGTCATTTTTATCTCAATACAGTTGTTACAAATAGGTACCATTTATTGAGTGCTTACTATGTGTCAAAGGTTATATTAGAAAGTTTACACACATTAACTTGTTTAATTCCCAGAACAATCGCTTTATAGCTGAGGAAACCAGTGCTTGGAGA
The DNA here is from genome assembly GCF_036321535.1 of Camelus dromedarius. Lineage (NCBI taxonomy): Eukaryota > Metazoa > Chordata > Mammalia > Artiodactyla > Camelidae > Camelus > Camelus dromedarius. Next base: position 11,736,930 of record NC_087441.1, on the reverse strand, counting down.
TGTTAAGTAACTTGTCCTGGCTCACACAGCCAGGAAGAAGCAGCATCAGTCAGTCTGACTCTGTAAATTACTAAGCTTTACAGAGTGGTCATCGCAAGGCTAACTCCAAACAGGGAGCAGTTGTGAGAGTGTTCAGCAAATCAGGATGGCTTTAAAGCAAGCATATTTTGATAACATGGAGCAACCCTTAAAAGCAGTCAGCCTCATTCAGGTGCCTTTGTGAAGGGGGTGTTGCCTCCATGACCCATATAGTCTGGGAGACACAGTTTGTTTTATTAAAATGGTAAGGTGGTTGGAATCCATCCAACTATCTGTCTTCAAACATAGTTAGAGGGTGTTTTTTTTAACTCAGAATTTTATAAAGACAATGAGATACTTGATTGAGAAGATTCACAACACAAATTTTTCAGTCTATTTAATATTTAACTAAAATATAATCATATAGTACAAACTGCAATTAATAAACATGAAAATCTGGTATTAACTTCCATTTGGGAATTGGGAAAGTTACAGGATAATAATGAAGAAAAAAAAACTGAAATAGTGCCTCTCCGGTCACAATAGGTTAAGGATTTCCCCAATTCTGGATTGCCACACACTGTGCTAAATGCTTTACGTATATTTAGATATGAATTCTTCACAATAATCCCAACATGTAGGCTATTATTACAACTGATAGATGATTAAACTAAATCCTGGAAGGATAAATCATCAATGTCATGCAGTTAAAAAAATGAAAGAACCTAGATTTCACCTAGGCAATGTGTTGTTCAGAAGCCATGACCTCCCTTCGTGAGGCTATAATTGCATGTGCTGTATTGGTCGCTAGAAATAAGGTGTCACAATGTGAAATCAGAATACAAATCCCTTGCTCCTGAGTCCAAATGGCAAAGAAGACAATTCATGGCTCTCAGTAAATTTCAGAAGTCCCTCGGTATCCTCTCAGCCCAGTTCACTTTCTTTCTTTCCCTAGATATTTGCCTACTCACTATTGAGGCAGGGACTTTAGACAAATGCATGTCAAACCACCTTTTAAACACTCCATGTTGCCAGCTGACTAAATACCAGGCAACATCAGACGCTGAAGACATTAAGACTTTGGTGTCAATGCCAGCCTTCTCGATGTTCAATTATCTCATTATTATCACTGTGCTAAAATTGCCAACTGTGGCCACTTACCTTGAAACTAACCAGGAATCTGCTCATCCAGTTGCATCTGTTTTCCAGCTGGTCTCAACGTGGTAAGCACTGCTCTGTAAATAACCTACATGATTATCTTTTAAAAAGAAAATGAGAAATTGTACAATAACAGTATTTTAAATCTCATTTTTCTGATCTATTCACAAGTGCACAATCTACATTTCCTAAGCACTCTTAGTACTTGACTACAGAGTTAAATTATTTTTGCCTGTCTCTTCAATCTTTCTTTTCATACTGCACAATTGATTGGTTTGCCTGAATTTTCAATTACGTAGTATAATTGCAGCTGAAAATGTGTGACTCCTAGGAGTTGAAAGTTAGAGGCAGACTATTACATTTTTTTTTCAATTCCCTAAATATCTCAACTAAATCCCTTAAGCCTCCAAAATGGAGAGTTTACAAAATTAAACTGCTTTTCCCTTAGTCATAATCATTGCTTGCTAATAAGTATTTGTGTGAGTTTAGAGTAATTACTATTGGGGGGTGGAGAGAAATTAACCAAACTAAAATTTATAAATATATTTAGCTCATCAACTCAAAGGAAATTATAAAAACACACTATAAATTAGAGAGGGAAAAGTGTGGAGAATCAGGGACTAAACCACAATTTACACCTCTAACCAAGAGACAAAGTGAAATTATTGTCTCACCACCTGCAAGCCTGTCTTGTACTTAATATAAGATTTCAAGCAAGTTACTTTATCTCCCTACACCTCAGTTTTCTTATGCATAATAAGGTGATGCCTAAATTTTGTCAGTTCTATAGCTCATAATTCCAAGAAATTTGATCATGTCCATATCTTACTGAAGGCATAAAAAATTGAAATCATTTAATAGAAGTAGAACTTTAAAAAATAAACTACATTTTTTAAAATAATTTTTATTGAAAAATTTTATTGAAAAGAAAATAAAAATTAAAGGACCAAAATTATTTTGCATTATACATTTCTTATATTTAATCTCATAATGATTCTAAACACCTCAAGTTATGTTTTTTTTAATTTTGTTTTGTTTTATGTCGCTCATATTTGATGCTAAATCCTTTCTCTTTTTTTGCAGAGGGCATGAATTTATTTTTGCTTCACTAAAATCTAAATCTATAAAGCCTTATACCAAGCATGTACATGCACATGTGAGTGAGCAGAGAGAGACACAGAGAGAAGAGAGACAGAGAGAACGAGAGAGCAAGTAGAAAACGTATTAATAGACAATTTTTAAATCTCCTATTTTATATAGAGATTGTCTCTTCTATATACTTACCAAGAAAAGAAGAAATAATAAGTTAAAAGCAACATAAATTTCTGGTAGCATCTGAATGTTATGACTCATTTTTTTTCTCCATTTGTGAAAATTGTGTCATGTGACACTGATAAATTTTAAGTAAAAGAATTAGAATTAGTACTTCAAATTGTAAGAGTAGGATTGCTTGGTAATAAGTAGGTAACCACCACTCAACACTCCTGTATTTTAGATAGACAGGTCTTATTTTTTCAGCATGTGTGTTTGCACATATCTTAAAATTCAAGTACCAGGAAGAGATAAAATCTAATTAATTTAAATAAAGTAGATATTTTTAAAGGTATAGAAGTTTTGACAGCATGTAATAACGTCTTATTAGTCCCCAAATTCCAAAGACCTTCAAAAGAAAAGAATAGAAAGAGTTACAAATTATTAGGTGAGAGCTATTTGTTGAGGAAGAAATTGAATTAATCAAAAAGATACAGATACCCATAATACAATATCAAGGAAGAAATTTAGAGTGATGGAATGATTGAGTGGGTACTCACATAAAATCTTTATATTATCTTTGGAGCCACATAGCTAATAAAGTAAAAAGATCAGAATTGTCAATTAACAAAAATTAATTCTTAGAATTCCCACATTCATTTTACTGGACCCAGTCCAATAGGTATGGGAAGCAAAGAAATCCCAAAAGTAAATTCATGTTTTCCCAAACCCAGTCAAGCATGACCCAGAGTTTCTAAAAAACTATGGCATTTAGCTCAAGTGTGTTTTAAAGTATCATTTTATTTCAAATGGATTGTGTTGGTGGCTTTCTTTCAAATCCATTTAAGGTCACAGGATCTGAGAGATGAATGAACTCATCAAAATATATTTTCCCATCGTCACAGCAGTGGCTCTATCACAGTAAACAACTTGAGTCAATTAGTTCAAGGGAAAGTATTTGCCTGACATCTTTCAGCAGTATGGGCAGGGCGGGATTGTCTTTTTGAAAATGAACAATGTATACATCATTCCTAGCTTTACAAGTATATGTGATAAGGTTAAGACAAGCAAATTCTATTGATTTCGTGAATGCATTACCAAAGATTGGGTTTAGAGTGAATACTTGACTCTGTTCTGTCCAATATGATGATCACAAGTCACATGTGGCTATTTAAATGTAAGCCAATTAAAATTGAAAGAAATTTAAAATTTAGCTCCTTTTGCACTAGCTACATTTCATATGTCCAATGGTCACATTAAGCTAGTAGCTACATTATTGGACAACACACAGAAAGAACATTTCCATCAACGCAGAAGCTTACATCAGGTAACACTGGTTGGTACACAGATAGTTTAATATTTTGTTTTGTTGCTAGTATGTGGACTTCCTTTTTTGTAATAGAATAGTTTATAAAACTATACAAAGAGTTGTTTAATAGCATCAAACTCTAAATGCAAGAAGGGAATTAATTATGTAGAGAAATAATTTCCCCCTAAACTCTAACCTCCCTGAAGTCAGGTTATGTCATCATATTGTCTACTGCATCCTCAGCACCTAGAAGAGTGTCTAGCACACAGTAGGTGCTCACTATTTATTTATTATGTTATTTCACTTATTTGTTTATTATGTGAATAATTCTTGTTCAAGTATAGTAAAAATACATGTAGTCAGCCAGTATCAACTAAAATTCATGATAATCCAACCTGATGTAGTTTGAAATATATGCATGAACTCTGGGGGGAAAAAAGCATTTTAAAAGCAAATTAAAAGTGTTATTACAAGGTACATCACTTCCTTAAAAGAATGAAGTGGTTAAATGTCTTTGGGACTTTAGCAGCTCTATTTAGAGTATGCTAATTACAAAAGCATCTTCAATTAAAACTGACCTTAAAAGATTCTATTTGGCAAGATGTTCTTACCAGTAGTCCTTTTAATTACAGTAGATATTTAGTCCTTAAGACAGACATCTCTAATTTAGATTGACCTTTCCACTAATAGTCTTAATCACTGAAATTTTGCTCCGTGAGCTACTCTACTACATCATTTATGCTGTCACTGTCTTGAAGATGAATGGGAATACACAGTTAAAATCTTAGCTGATTACAGTTAAATAGTCCAAGAAAGTCATCTTTGACCTGTTATATGTAAGAGTAAGACAATATTAGGAAACAGGAATAAGGCAGAGTGCATGGCTCTACAGGTTAGGGCAGCCTCGTTCAGTGACTGTTGACTTTCACAGTGTATGTCAAACACAGTTCTAGTCCTGAGAATGCATGTTAAGTAATTAAGTAAGCCTAGGACTCCAAGGGGTTGCTGATGTGTAGTGAGCATCTGTTGCTTTTGCCTGCCCAGCATCAATTCCCTCTTCTGGTAATAACTTTCTGCTCTGCTTTCATGCTCTGCTTTGCTCCCAATTTTTGAATCAGTCTTGGCAGACAGGTCCAACCGTCCCCTGCAGATGGGTAGATGGTACCCTTAAACCAAGCTAAGTCAGTCAGAAGCTGTCTCCCTGGAATTTGCATCATTAGCAAAATAATACAAACCTGAAAAGAACAGATGTCTTTCTTTTTAGTTAAAATGCCCTACTAAGACTGTCAATTAGCTTGCACACATAAATCCCTGTACTTTTCTTATCTTTCCTTTTGGACATTGGTTTTTCATCTTCTTCCTCTGATTCTTTGGGCTATCTTACATTCTTCTACAAACTCCCTTTCCATATAATTTAGCTGGAAGATTATTCAGTTGTACACAAGAACCTTCATAGTGCAATGCCTACCAAAATGATAGCTTAATTTAAAAATAATTATAATGTAATATTCAGAAGTTCTAGGTCTGAACTTTGCTTCTAGTTTTCTATAGAATGGGGCTAATAATACCTAATATGTAGGGTGATTTGTGATTGAATTGAGATAGGCTCAGAATAACAGAACACACTCATTAGGGTCTCCTATTACAAAGATTCAGCAGAAATTGTCCCTAAACACAGAAAAGATATTTTTAAAAAGACCAATGTACTACAGCTTAGAGTATAAGAAACGGTGCCACCAGAAAACCTACCATTTTAAGGAATCCTGGACAAGGTTGAAATCATAGAGGAACAAAAGTAAAGGAAATCACAGACCACAAAAAATTATAAGTAATTCCAGAAACAACCCAAAGTCAGAGTAAAAGAACCACAAAGACCAGGAGTTAGCTTTGTTGTGATCACAGGTTATTAACTCAAGTGTTAATTTGGAACAACTAGTTCAGCTGAATTCTCAGCAGGCAGTAGAAACATTTGCCCTGGGGTTAATATCTTAAGATAGACACTTTAAAAGGTGTAACTAGAGAGAATGTTGAAAGTACAGAAAGACTGAACATAAGTTTAGCACAAGTTCAAAAACAATGAAAAAAAAAAAGCGGGGGGAGAAGTAGACGATGTTTTGACTTCGGAAAGTCCAGGAAGTGGTCCTTCTTCAAGGTCTACTTAGACCACTTATTGAGGCCTTAAGAGAGATTGCAGTCAAAGAAAAGATAGAAAACTATCTCCTGCAGCTAAAAGAAGATATGATTCTTTGGGCTGAACCCTCTGAGTGCCAAGGAGATTTAACTTAAAAAAAAAAAAAACCTCACAGAAGACCTAAACAAACATCTCTCCTATGAAGAAATACAAATGACCAATAGGTACATGAAAAAATACTCAGTATCGCTAATTATGAGAGAAATGCAAATCAAAACTGCAATGAAGTATCACTTCACACCAGTCAGAATGGCCATCATTTAAAAAGCCCACAAATGATAAATACTAGAGAGGGTGTGGAGAAAAGGGAACCCTTCTACACTGTTGTTGGGAATGTAGTTTGGTGCCACTGTTATGGAAAATGGTATGGCAATTCCTTAAAAAACTAAAAGTAGACTTACCATGTGATGCAGCAATCCCACTCCTGGGCATATATCCAGAGGGAACTCTAATTCAAAAAGGTACATGCACCCCAATGTACATAGCAGCACTATTTACAATAGCCAAGACATGGAAGCAACCTAAATGTCCATTGACAGATGACTGGATAAAGAAGTTGTGGTCTGTGTATACAACGGGATACCACTCATCCATCTAAAAAAAAAAAAAAGAAAGAAAGAAAGAATAGAATAACATTATTTGCAGCAACATGGATGGACCAGGAGATTGTCATACTAAGTGAAGTAAGCCAGAAAAAGAAAGAAAGTACCATATGATATTATTTATATGTGGAATCTAAAAAAGTGACACAAATGAACTTATTTACAAAGCATAAACAGACTTACAGACATATAAAATAAACTTGTGGTTACCAGAGGGGAAGGGGGGAGTAGAGGGATAAATTGAGAGTTTGGGATTTGCAGATACACACTACTATATATAAAATAGGTAAACAAAGAGGTCCTACTGTACAGCACAAGAAATTATATTCAATACCTTGTAATAGCCTATAATGAAAAAAAATGAAAAGGACTATATATATGTGTGTGTATGTATGTATATATGTCTAACTAAAGCATATGCTGTATAACAAAAACTAACACATTTTAAACTGACTATACTGCAATTAAAAAATCCTATATCACAATAACATTTCAGAATTTCATGGATAAGTAGAAAAGTCTAACATTCCACTAGAAAAAGGATTTCTACAAAAGAAGGAGAATTAGAAATCACCAGAAGTCCATTAGCCACAATGGGAAGTAGAAGACAATAAAATATCATCCCTCAAAATTCTGAGATTAAACTGTTTTAATCCTAGAATTCAATGTTCATCCAAACTAGCACAGATTGCTTGATGCTATTAATAGAAAAGAAATAGACTTAAAGCTAGACTTAACCTTCAGACTGAAGTGAGAAGTTATAAATTCTTTTAACTCCTCCATCCTTCAGCCCATATACACACACTAGAGACGGTTGCCAGAAATACAGTGTTTACTCAGTAAGCATAATTTAAATTAAATTGCCAAAGGAATGGTTTAGAATACACATATATTAATATACTCTGAGCTAAATTTTCTTGGAATTATTGCATTACAATATTTTTGTAGAGAACTTCTCTCGCTATTTTATGACCAATGTTTCATTAGATCTTCACGACACCCTCCAAAATTCTAGTATTTGTGTTGCTAATTAACCATCATTTATTTTTGAATAAAGCAATATTTCCTTTGACACATTCCTTAGATAGTAAGATATAAAATAAAACCTTAATATTATAGCTATAATTATGAATTCTATATTGATATTGATAAACTGATAACTGTAAAATCAAGACCAGCTCTTGAGAATGTTACTGACAAACACATATTAGGAATCAGATATGCACCAAGTTTCTACCAAGGTAGGAGGTTAGAGTGATGGTAGCTAGAGGTGAATAAAACACAGACATTTTTCTTAAGCGGTTTCTGTTCAAGCAAGAATGAGATATAAGTTAAATATGAACCATACATACCACCATCTATGCAATTAAATATAAAACATTTATAAAGTGTTCAGTAAAGGAGAAAAAGGGCCACAATAGTGCACAAACTAAAGTGATATACATTCATATTTACTCAACATCAGGTTGTAGCCCATCTTCTTTCAAAAAAAAATTTTTGTTAAAAGAAAAGAAACCTTCAAGAACTCTTGGGACTCTTCAGTAGGGGCTACTCAGATTTTTCTCAGCTTCTTCACTCACTCTGAAAGGACACACTTTCTTTCTCAGTATGTTTTGCAGAAGTTGAGGACAGACCTCCGAGTGCAGACCTGGACATGGTCATTCCCGCAACAGTGGCTGGATCACACCAGAGGAACCGGACGTGGGGACTGCATGTGTCTTGGGGAAAAAGTCCTGGGACTCTATAAACTCCAGACTCCAGTTGAAAATGAAAAGCGGAAAATATGTGCTGAGACACACAGAGAGATATCGAAAATGATTAGACAAGGCAGAGCTTAATTACTCATGCTTGCTAGCAACTGCCCTGCCTAAAGAAAATCCAAGTGAGTGCTGTGATCTGTCAGCTAAGATCGTGGGCAGCATGAATGACAGTGGCAGCGACACTGAGCAGGGTGCAGCTTGTGGAAAGTCCTACTGAGCGTGCACACTGCCATTCGTGGACCCAGGTATCAACACGGTAAAATGGCCTGATTGAAATCCAGTTACTATAGGACCTGAGATTCACCCAAAAACACACACCTGTAATGGGCAAGTAAGCACTGAAGGAGGCGTCTAAACAGCATGCTCTACACTTGATGATCTTACATATCACATAATGAGCATATTGCTAACAGACGTTCAATAAAATAATATATGATGACCTATAATACAAGAAAAGATGCCCATACTCTCTCTCAATAAGAGAAAATTAAATTAAAATTATGAGCTACAGAGAAAGGGACTTTTTAAAATAAACTTTGTTCACACAGGCTGCTGAAACCTGTCACTTCCCTCCAAAATCACTCTATGCTTGAACACCTATAAAATATATACCTTGTATTCAGTCCTGATACCACCCATCGGACTTTCTTCATTTTTACAGGTGGTTTTACATTTCCATATAGCTCCATAAAATTCAGTCTGTGCTGAGGAAGAGTTTAGGCTAGCAACATGCTATAAAAATTTTCAGATGGGAAACCAAGAATGTAATTTACTTTTAAGGCATGACTCTAGGGCATTAAACATTCTACAGATAAAATGCAGATAAAACATACATCAAATTTCACATTTAATGTTTCATAACGTGAAGCTTTCAAGTCTAAATATTTGTGTGTAATCAGAGTACATTAGTGTTTTTTAAAAGATGCATAATCTAGCTAAAGTTCTGCAAAAAGTATAACCAAAAGAAAAAAACCTTTTAAATTTATAACTGAGTTACAATAAAATTAGAAATAGTTCCAGGGTCCAAAGTATAGATTGAAAGCCTCAACAGTAAACCAATGAGCAAACCACAATTCCAGTAGGGGGAGCATGTTGTTGGTCTTAGTGAGTAACCAATAAAACTAATTTTAATGCCCATTCAAGAAAAAGAGCTGAATTAATTAAAACATAAACCCTCATGTTCAGAACTAAAATGTACACCAAGTTCATATTTTATTTCTTTAAAAAAATTAGAAAAGAAGCAAAAACTAAAGCAAATATGTCAAAATAATAAGTTTTGATAAGTCTGGATGATGAGTACATGGGTGTTCAGTTTTATTATTTTCCATAAATTTTTGTAAGCATGCAAATTTTTTTTAAAGAAAAGAAAAATACTACCTCTAGTCATTTTCTCACAAGTTTTTTTTGCAAGGCATCAACTCTAACCATTGTTTGCAGGGCCACTTACTCTTTGGGAAGTGGAAAGTATTTACTGCATGGGCTACTTCAATGAAGCTGCTTTGTTACGAGATGCAACATCCAATCAACAGTCGTGTTTCATTTTGGTGATCACCCTCTGTGAGTCTGAGGTTCCCTTTACGGGAAAATGTGACGATTTCATTGTGGCATTCAATTTGAAAAATATACTTGGTAAACTCTCCTGTACTGTTCTAAAGGCATATTACACGATGAGTAAGCCACACATCCTTTATGAGACAGCCCAGGTTCTACTGCTGTCTGTACCACTTAAAAGCTCTATGAGCTTAGGCAATTTATTTGGTCCCATTGTGCTTCAATTTCTTAACCTCAAAACAAAGATTAATAGAAAATCTATCTGATATATATTTTTATGAAAATTAAACAAGATAATATGTACAAACTTAATGCCTAGTGACCCAGATGGCCTTAGCATTCCCTTCAGTTTGACTAAACTTGAGACGGGCTTCTTGCTAAATTTCTATTCCTTTCATTAGAGCATTTACTTCAGACAACTTTCTGTTGTAAATTATTTCTAGCCCCTTTGAGATGTAGTAAATCTTCTGCCAGCTTCTTGATAGAGTTACAACCCAGGAATATCTTTCTCAAGGACCTGGGAGTCATTCCTTTGAAATGCAATCATTAAAAGAGATAACACCGCTATCCCACAGTCTCTGTGGGAGGGTAGGAGCATGACTTCAATAAGCAACAACTGGATAACACAGATGGCTTAACACATGGGCAGATTGCCTCAACATCCAGTACTTTTCCCAGCTAGCTGACCCCAGCAGGACTGGGTTCAGTCTCTCTTGTGCATTGCAATAGATTTGAATAAAGTGCTTCAGACCTGTTTAATGTGTTCGATGCAATTTTTCTTTGACACCAGAGTATAGTTATAAATAAATAAGTAAATAAATAGTTATTCTTCATTGTAAAATATTAAGTGATGAAATCCTTTTTATAAATAAAAGATGTCTAAAACTTAACTTTTATGGTCCTTCCTTGCTCTATATTCTGTTGTTTATAAATGAATGATTTTCTAGATTAAATTAGCTAAGATTGAGGGTTATACAGTTTTAATAAACTTATTTCAAAATGAAAAGGTGGAAGTTTTCAGGCTTAGAGCTGTACTTAAACCTGTGGATTAGAAATTCTGTACTAATAATGTGAAACACATACTAGACGTATTTTCTGGAATTTTTCATTGTTCAAAGAAATAAATCAAAATTGCTACAAGTAAACTGGAAGGGAAAAAGGATAAATGGCACAGGTTAAGAGATGGATCTAGTGTTGTAATTTAAGAGTTCTCTGAGGTTTTTTCAGTCTAATTACCCTTGTGATCAAACCCCAAATCTCCTTTTTCTGCTGTACTTTATCACCGGGGATTAAGACTGCCACAGGACTTTTCACTCACCTTCCAATCATTTTCCCTCAATAGAATGCAAACTTTACAAGGTAGGGATTCTGTCTTTCTAACCTCCAAATTCCATACGCCAACTCTGTGACTTATATATAGTGGAAAATAATTATATATTTATTACATATACAATTGAAGATACATATATATACACACACACACACACACACATATATATATATCCTGAACACTAAAGTGGAAAAAGAACCAACACTGTGACTGTCAGTGAGGAATAACAAGAAAAATATATACACTGTTGAGGCCACCCAGAAAATGCTTCTCTACAACTCCTCCCACGTGTCCTCAAAGGTTTTAAATTAATTGTGTCAACCTTGCGAGCAGACACTGCTTTACAGGGTGAAGATTTGAGGAGAGGAATCATTTAGTTAAGAGGCAAGGCAAATAACCTTACTTATCAAATTCTTCCTCTTTGAGTGTATAACTGCAAAGGATTTCTGCATTATAAACTATTGTTTCCAATTAGTGCCAAGTGTTTATTTCCTTGTCTCTTTCTATGCTAACTTGTAATTACAGTGGTATTAACTAATCAGAACAGTACTAAAACATTTGAACACGACAGCAAAGGGACATTATGCAAATTTAAACAATCATATTGCTATTATATTTTTGGTGTGTGTGTATGTTTGTGTGTCCAGATGTAACATGAGTGAAATAAATAATGATTTTTTTCTTTTACATTGGCAACTAGATGGACATTGAATACTGGAATTGTGAGTATTTTTATTTTCTAGAAGTATTTAATAAAACTTACATTTTCAGAAAGTCAAAGAGAAAAATTAAGCCTTATTTGGTACTCAAATTCTAAGTTAATTTTGAACATTTGAGAAGAAAAATAACTTAATGACATTAATTTTAATATTATAATCATTTGTTTTTATTTACATATTTGATGAAAATATACTGAAATCCAGTAGCCCTTGACTACAATGATTTTTCAGTCCTTTAGATCATTAAGAATGATTATAAATTGATAAAGAAATAAAAGTTAAAAATACAAGAGTGGACCTAGGGAAACAAAAAGAGCTAAAATTAAAAACAGAATCTTCAAAAAGGCAGTTGGCTTAAATTTTAAAAACTAGAATCAGTGAAAGTAAGCAGCCTCCTGATGGGCACAGCCTACACAGTTGTCCCTCAGCAGCCACAGGGGACTGGTTTCAGGACCCCGCACAGATACCAAAATCAGGGGATGCTCAAGCTCTTCATGTAAAATGGCATAGTGCTGGCATTTAACCCATGCACATTCTCTTAGAGACATTTAAATAATCTCTAGATTGCTTAAAATACCTAAAACATGTAAGCACTATGTAAATAGTTGCCAGTGCACAACAAACTCAAGTTTTGCTTTTTGGAACTTTCTGGAGTTAAAACAAATATATACTTTTGACCCATGGTTGGTTGAATCTGAAGATGCAGAACCCTGGGGTATGGAAGGCTGACTGCATCCAATTTGAAAGCAGGGTTTACTAATTGTTTATTTAATGAAGATTTAATTCAGGATACACAGTGAAAACAAACAAATTATTCTCATCAAATTCACAACTCAATCGGGTCAGATGAAATCTCTGCAATGCCAAATTTTTTGGCAAGTGAGGATTTAATTGCTGCTCAAAATAATGAAATAAAAGAGAATTACTTATATCAAGTTCACAACTCATAAACAACCATTGCAGCTATAGCCTGCTCATCAGAAGATGAAGAAAATTACATTCATGAAATTAGCAAGTGGAAAAGTAACGTGAAACCTGTGGAGTTTAACCAGTTTATCTCATGATGATCTAAGAAAAGAGCTGCCACGTCCTTGTGACAGTGTTAAGATTTTTTCTAGTAAATCAAATTAACGAAACATGGAACAAAACTTATATTTTAGTAACTTACTCCAAAAGTATTTCAAATTGAGGAAAACAAACCACAGGAATTGGCTTTTAAAATCTAAGTGCAGAATTCCAAATTCTAATCTCAAAGACAAAAACATCTGGCACAAGATGAACACTCAATAAATATTAGCAGCCTTTGAGCTAGCAGCTAAATTCTATGTGCCTTTTAATACTTCCACTTTACAGATGCGAAAGCAGGTTCAAAGAGTTCAGACAATCTGTTTAAGGTTCTGAATCGATAAGAGAACTGTTACTTTCAGACAAACATGTATATATGCAGGCCCCAATATTTAATCTTTTTTTCCATAGCTGTCATTAACTAGTTGTCTACTATTGCCTCAGAGATAAAGAAAAAAAAACTTGCAAAATACATCTCATTAAAATAAATCTTTGAGATGTATGTTCTTCTTTTTAATGTTTGTGTATCTCTACAACAGTAATGTAATGGAAATGTTTTACTTAAATTCAGAAAACCTCACTTTGAAGTTCTGGCCTGCAGCTTAGTAACTGACAGAACTTATTTAAATAATGTTACTTCTAAAACTGCATGAATTCTATATAGGGAAATGTAGAATCTACCTAATATTTATCAAAACTAAACTGTTGCTGTTTTGGAAGGGGTTTTAAGATGTGAGCCCTGTCCCACACCCCCCTGCACACACAAAAGTCCTCAAACAATGTAACAGCTGTTCTTGCACAGATAATTTAGCAAGTGCTGAGTTAAACAAGGTTTAATAGGGATATTGTTATTGTTCTAAGATTCTGGAGCTTACAAAATCATCTTGCACATTATGGACCTACTCTAATAGGGCTACATCATGAAGCTTTTTTCCAACTTGTTTCCCTGAGAAAATTTGTTGCCTGAGGTATATGATCTTAGCATCTGGAAGAGAATTTCTGAGCAAACAAGACTTAGAAATTAGTACATAGAGAAAAAGCACAGACTTTGCAGACAGATCTGAGTCTGATGGCTAGTCTGTCACTTACTAAAACTCCATTAATTTATTCGATCTTTTTGAGATTGTTTTCTTGATTATATAACAAAAAAATGCTCTGTAATGTTGGTGCAAAATTAAGTTAGATAATATAGATGTGGCAGTTTGAATAATGCCAACCACCCCCCGCCCCCTAGATGTCCACATCCTAATCCTCAGAACCTGTGAATATAGTACCTTGACTAGAAGAAGAAACTTTGCAAAATAGATTAAGTTAAGGACCTTGAGACAGCTGGATAATTGGGGTGGATCCAATGTAACCACAAAGAGGAAAGCAGGAGAGTCAGAGAGAAAAAAGTAGAGGGACAATGGTAGTAGAGACAATGATTGGAAGATGCTACATTGTTGTCATTGAATATGGCACAGGGTCATGAGCCAAGGAATTCAGGTGATCTCTAGAAGCTGGGAAAGGCAAGGCAATGGATTCTCCACTGCATCCTCCAGAAGGAACTCAGCCATGGCGATCAACACTATGACTTTAGGACTTCTGATCTCTAGAACCATAAAATAATACTTTGTGTTGAATGGCCAATAAACACATGAAAAAATGTTCAAATATTGCTAATTATCAGAGAAATGCAAATCAAAACTACAATGAAGTATCACCTCACACAAGTCAGAATGGCCATGATTCAAAAGTCCACAAACAATAAATGCTGGAGAGGATGTGGAGAAAAGGGAACCCTCCTACACTGTTGGTGGGAATGTAGTTTGGTGCAGTCATTATGGAAAACAGTATGACGATTCCTTAAAAAACTAAAAATGAACTTGCCGTATGATCCAGCAACCCCACTCCTTGGCATATATCCAGAGGGAACTCTAATTCAATATGATACATGCACCCTCAGTGTTCATAGCCATGCTATTTACAATAGCCAAGACATAGAAGCAACCTAAATGTCCATTGACAGATGACTGGATAAAGAAGATGCAGTATATCTGTACAATGGAATACTCCTCAGCCATAAAAAATAAAAAAAATAGTGCAATTTGCAGCAACATGGATGGACCTGGAGATTGTCATTCTAAGTGAAGTAAGGCAGAAAGAGAAAGAAAATACCATATGATATCTTTCATAATTTGGATCTAAAAAAAAAAAAAGAGGACACTGATGAACTCATCCACAAAATAGAAATAAATTCACAGACATAGTAAACAATCTGTGGTTATTGGGGGATAGTGAGTGGGAAGGGATAAATTTGGGAGTCTGAGATTTGTAAATGATAACCACTATATATAAAAATAGATTAAAAAATTTATTCTGTATAGCACAGGGAACTATATTCAATATCTTGAAATAATCTTTAATGAAAAAATATGAAAACAAATATATGTATATATATGCATTACTGGGACAGTGTGCTGTACACCAGAAACTGATACATTATAACTGACTATACTTCAATTTAAAATAATAATAGTAATAATAATAATAATAATAATAATAATAATACATTTGTGTTATTTTAAGCCACTAAATTTGAGGTAATTTGTGACAGCCTCAATAGAAAACCGAAACAATAGGTAAAGGTCCCAGCACAGCAGCCGTGTAAAATGAATAATCATGTCTGTTTTGAAGAGTTCTAGTCAATGTCAAATGTGATTATTATACCAGAAACCTTTGAAACTCATAAAGTGCTGAACAAGTGTTAGCTTTTATTGCATAGCTTGACTCTCTCTGGTGGGGCCCCGTAGTACAGAAGCAAATTAGACTTTAAAATATCACCAACCAACAGCTTGGAGAAATAAATACGTTATTGACAATGAAGCACGTTAGCAGCATGTAGTGACCTAGATGGTACTTTGGCTTTCTACATATTCTGATGACAGACACGTATAGCAAAGGATGTAACCACCCGAGGAGCAGGGATATTCTAGACTGGAGAACAGAGGCCAGCCCTGATTAAAGGGAAGTACTCACTGTGCTGAAATAGCAGAATAAACAGGTATTTTTACACCAAACTTCTTTTCTTTAGACCTACCTGTTCTTAGCTGCCAGGAGCATGATTGTATTCTGGGAGCGGACAACTCAGCAATTAGCAGTCAAAGCATGAACTTCTTGCCAAAGACAGCCTGCACCTTAAATAAACACCGTTCTATGGGTTTTAATGTAAAATGAAATTTCCAGAATTTAAAATCCTTTTGAATTGCCTGTGTCACTGAAGTGTTTCTGTGTGTAATTAAATCTCTTTCAGGATAATGGCTTGTACATGATACTCTCAAACACCAAAATCTGTTGAATTTTTAAAATCTGTTAGCTTCCAGTCTGTTTTCTTCGTGTATACATTCTTGCAATTTGAATTAAGTAAAAATAAACACCAATAACTGAAGAACTCTTACACGGTCATTTACTAAAATTGATTCTGCCAAATTTTAGCTAGTTTCAAAAAACAGAATCAAGGATCTTTATATTGCAAGTTGGTTTTTTAATCCTGACCCCATTTTCAGAGACACCGACTTGACTTCACAGAAACTTCCTAACCAATTCTGTACTGAAACAGTAAGAAAAGACATTCCTATTTTCTTTTTCTCAGTTTTTCTTCTCCCTCCTAAACCTGAACATCAGAAATAAGGCTGATACCACAGCAGGGATGGTTTTGAATGGGAAGGTACGGGAATCATACAATTACTTTCATTTCCGTTTTGAGATCTGCTGGAGACACATGTCAATTGAAATTCTTTGTCTGGCACCTTCCAGACTAAATGGAAGTTAAGAATACCGTTTTGAATTTCTGGTAGTATTGAACTTTTAGTAGTAGCATGTAGACCTTGAGAATATACACCAAAAAATAACACCTATACATGAAATTGCTCTTTAGTTGGATATGAACTTTAAATTTTGGCAAGTGTCACTAAATTTCTCCCCAGAGTAACCGTGTTGCTTTAGAACCCACTTCCAATTCATTTCTGTTTTCAGGTCCTTACATCCTGGCAAATATATGGTGTTATCAGATTAAAAAAAAATTTTTTATCATTCAGATCAAATTTAATTTCCTATGAAAGACTATCTCATTGTTATTTTAATTTTAATTTACCTAATCAGTGAAGTTAAGCATGGTTTCATATGTTTATTGCCCATTCTTGTTCTCCTCTAAGTGCATTCTCCTCATATTTCATTGGGCTGTTTCTTATTGATTTGCAGAAATTCTTCATATACTGTGGATATTAACTCTTTGTCTCTTAAATTTTATAATATTTAGTCCAAGTCTACATGAGATGTTTTCTCCTAATCATAGTCTATTTTGCTATACTCAAAGGTTAGTGCTTTAATTTTAATGTGGACATCTTCAACAATCTTTTCCTTTATGATTTAAAATAATTCACAAAGTAATTAAAATATTCTGTTATGATCCTTCCTAAACACTCCAAATGCTTTCTTTGTACACAGATCTCTTCCACTGAGCTGGAATTTCTCTTTTGTATGATATAATGCAGTAATCTTAGTGTTTCCTTCAAGATGGATGAAATGGATGGATAGATGAAAAATGGAAAATCTTGTCTTTTTTTCCCACTCATCTGTAAAGCTACATCTAGCATTGTTCAAGTTCATCACATATGTATCATTTTCCATATGTTTATTTGGTCTAATGGCCTAATTATTTATCTCTGAAGTAACACCAAGCACTCCATATTGTTATAATTGTTATAATTAAATTCTATGCCTCAAAGGCCAAGTAATCTCATTTGGTTCTTATTCATTAAAGTTGTATTATCTATTTAGACCTTTCTGGTATGCACCTTAGGATCAACTTCTATTTGAGAAGAGAATGGGGCTCATTCTCAAAGGAACAATGGTTAGAATGGCAGCAGACTTTATTGACAGCAAGAGATGCTGGCTCCCATTACCTTGAAGGCATTGGATCCTGGCCACAGATTAGGACAATGGAGTCCCATATTATCACAAGGGAGTCAAATATTAAGTGTGCTGAAGAAAAACTACTGTAATTCCGGAATATTATATCCAGATAAAGTATCACTTATTAATATAGGAAAATATACTTTCTTATATTTAAATGTTTTAAAAAATTTAGTACCTGCAGATTTTTACTAAAAGAAAAATTGAAAGATTCCTTCCAACAAGAAGAAAGATCAGGATATAGTGAGAAAAAAGCCCAAGAGAAGAAATGGATTTTTGTCCTGAGGGATGGTTTAATTAACTTAAAATAACCCAGCTAAAACTCACGGTGTCTTATAACCAAAAGAACAAATAGAAGAATGAATATTGGGGAATACTAGAAATTTTAGATTTTACTAGAAGTCTTTGGAACTACTTGTATTTATCTAGCATGGCACTTTGTGATTTTCATACCTGTGATATATATCTTTTTCAATTTTGGTAAATAGTTTTATCATTGTTTCTATATAAACCTATCCTTTTGTAGATTCCACTAGACATGAGTAGCATTTTGTATTGTGTTTCACTTATCTTGTCTTTTATAATTTTCATTATTATTTTTCATGTTGCATTCTGCAAACATTCCTCAAAACTTTTCAACTGTGTTCACTTTGGCGACTTGCTTTTACAGATCTCTCTTTTAAAATTTGGTTAGTTTTTTTCTTATTCATCTATTTTTGATTCGTATCTTTCTTTTGGTTTTGAAGTTATAATTCTTGCCAAAAGAACTTATTCCTTTATCTTCTCAATGATTTCAAGCATATTTTGCTGATTGTTGAATTTGTAGGCTCCTATTGAGTAATTTTTCTCATGCTTGTGTTCATGCTTTCCAACATCATTCTGCTATGGACTTCTGATTTCCAAGAAATGGATCAGGAAATGCATCTTAAATTAGTAAGTAGACGTGTTCATCTTGGTGTGATTAAAGGAATATTGAGATTCAGTCACTGATCCAGTAGCAGACTAGCTCAGATTATGTCTGGAATACTTTCTTAACTTTTAACCATCACCAAGATCCAGTTTGGTACAAATTCTTAAGTCCCAGCAGTGGTCACATTTTTGTCATTATTTTCAAGTCCCTCTTCTTCCCCTTTTTTGGTTCTCATTGACCTGAAGGTGTTGGGTCCTGGCCACATATTCCAGCTTTTGGACCTGAAACCTAGCAGGTTTGTGAAATTTCAAGTTTCTAATGACTGTTTATTTCTGTTCTATCTCTACTCTGATGCAAAGTGAGATGTTTATCGCATTTGGAAGTAGCCTCATCTTTTAA
The DNA here is from genome assembly GCF_036321535.1 of Camelus dromedarius. Lineage (NCBI taxonomy): Eukaryota > Metazoa > Chordata > Mammalia > Artiodactyla > Camelidae > Camelus > Camelus dromedarius. The sequence goes on along the minus strand of NC_087441.1, from coordinate 11,717,714 downwards.
TAAAGAAGGCTCAAAACATGTACCCAGGATATTTCACTTGAAGAGAAGTCCAAAACAATATCTTTACTTTTGCCCACAACAGTGACTCTAAACCTAAAATAATGTAACTGATCCCTGCCCATCCACACTCCACAACAGATTTGCGGTATCTTGCCAGCAATGCCTTTAAATCAATCCAGAGAAACTTGTTTGGATGCATCACTTGGAAGTGCTCTTCTTAGTGATTCTTCAGTAAACATCCTTAAAATTCCTGGGCTAGTTCCGTCTTCTCATTCTCATATTGATTAAGATGCATTTTATCTATAGGTCCCTCCAGGAGTTCTCCCAGATCCCCCAGAGAACAAGCTTTGTTACTTCCTCATGGACAATCTATATCCTTGCTACATGAAACTGTATTACATGCTAATTTGGCAGACATATATTGATTTTAATCTTGACTCTCTTATGTGGTAATTGGCAAGTTATTTAATCTTTTTAAACTTCAGGTCCCTAGTTTACTAAGATGAGAATTATACACATGGAACTCTTATGAATAGTAGGAAAAAATATACACGCTAGGTGATCAATAATGCAAAATAGCTATTAGTATTGTTTTTACTATTATTATAGCTTTTTAACTCTCCCCTTCAGACTCTTCTCTCTCAGTTTAGGCATGGTATTATTTCTCCACAGAGCAGGAACATGCCAAGTAGGTGCAATCTGAAGTGTCCTTTCCTAGTTGAGTAGCACAAATGCCCCTATTTCCATCATTTTTAAGTAAGCGGCATTGCAGGGTACGCTTTTTAAAAAGTTAAACAGAGAATGACAAAACATCTCAACAGATGTCAATTGAGTTTTCTCCATAGATTTTATGGATTCTTCACAGAAAAGGCCATGAAGTTAAGCATCTAGATTCAATTTCCATAAACATTTTATCCTGTTTGATAAAATGAATGCAATAAAGAAAAATAGATGGGGTTTTTCAAGGTTAGCAGCAGAGAAGGGACTGGCGTCTTCAGAGTTCCACTGCTATATTTAATCTTGTCATCTTATTTGTTTATCTTTCTCAAAGTCTAGTCTTTAGAAAGAAATTATTCTCAACTGTGAAAAAAATGGGTTGTTAGGTTTTTATCTTGAGGAAATATCAGCAGTAATTCTATGGTTTAGAGAAGCAAAACTTATAGATTTTTATTTGTACGTGTTTATGGATAGAGACACAAACACTGCTGTTATAATAAAATGCTGGCATCTGGATCTATCAAGTCTCAATTCACTGGCATAGCTGGAATGGCTGAAAGTATTAGACAGGAATGTCAGGAAGCAGTGTACAAATGATGCAATTCACACAAGCAATGGGAGGGAGAAGCTAATGGCCAGAAGAGAACATCGTAGTTTTGAGTCTTGTACAACTTAGACCATCTTAATGACAGAAATAATTAAAAGAAGAATCAGTTACCATAAACAGATCTTTATCTTTGCATCTTATTTTCTGGTTCACATTTTTGGGTGAAATGTTGCAATTTTAAACTTTAAAATTTGTGCTAGACACAGCAAAATAACAAAAAGTTAGATGCCTCAAGGGGACATCACTACTGATCACATGGACATTAAGTTGACAGTGAGGGCATGAGATAACAGCTCCGTGCCCCAAAGTTCAATAATTTAGATGAAATAGGCCAACTGCTTAAAAGATGCAAACTATCAAAATTCACCTAAGGAGAAATAGAAATCTGAATATCTAATATAGAAATTGAATAAATGATTTAAAAGTTTCCACAGGAAAACACCAGGCCCAGATGATTTTACTGGAAAATTCTGCCAAACATTTAAGGAGGAAATAACACCAATTCCCTGTAATCTCTTCTAAAAAACAGAAGCACAGAAGAGGGAACACTTTCTAACCATTCTATAAGGAGGACATCATTACCCTAATACCAAAATCAGACAAGGACATTAAAAGAGGAAAATAATAACCAACATCTCTTATGAATATATGTAAAATCCTTAACAAAATAACCAATCTCATCAAGCAAAGTGTAAAGCAGGTAACACATGTGATCAAGTGGAGTTCGTTCTAGGATCACAAGACTCATACTACATTTATAAATCAATCAATTTAATTTATCATATTAATAGACTGAACAAGAATAGACTGTACAATAATATCAATAAATGTAAAAAATCATCTGATAAAATGCATCACTCATTTATGATAAAAACTCAAAAAGAGAAAACTGGCAACATCAATTGCTAGTGTGTATACAGAGCAATAAGAACTCTCCTTTGCTGGTTGAAATGGCAAATGTCACTTTTGGAAAAGTTTGCACTTTGTCATAAAGCTAAACATGGTATTACTCATATTTGCACTCCTAGCTTGCTGTCAAGTAATTTGTAAGCTTATTTCTACACAAAACCTGCATGTGCACTCATATGGCCTCTTTATTCATTACAGCCAAAAACAGGAAGCAACCAAGATGCCCTTCACTAGATGAATATGGTATATCCACATAAAACAAATGAGCTAGCAAGGCACACAAACACAGAGGTGAATCTTCATGCATATTTCTAAGAGAAAGAAGTCAGTCTGAAAAGTCTAGATCTGGTATCATTGCATTTATATGACATTATGGAAATAGTAAAACTGTAGAGACAATGAAAAGATCAGTAGTTTCCAGGTGTTTGGGAAGGGGGAGGGTTGAATAGCTGAAACCACTATGCATACACACTGGAACTGAACAATTTAGTAATTGGGTTATAGACTATGGAATCAAGGTTTCCCACTACTGGGTTGGGAGGTTACAGATAAGCACGGGAAGAAGGCTAGACTGATCTATGTAGCAGTAGATGAGATTTGGACACATCAGTATAGACTCATGTGTAGTTTAATATAGTTACAGATAGATTATGTGTAGAAATATTTATAGATATGTATATATCTATATGGGCTGGTATACAAACATATTTCCTTGCTTTTCCTGCTGAGATGACTTAAAAGCAATGGCACTCCAGTGGCAATGAGTACAACTAGTGCTCAGATCCTCACTTCTAACATAATTCCAGGAAAAATGAACTAGGATTCTTTGGAGGAATGGATAAATCCAAGCTGGGGCATGTAATGTGCAAGATAAACTCCAGAGCATCTTGCAGTGCCAAAAACTAAGGAAGTACTAAAAAAAAAAAAAAGAGAGAGAGAGAGAAAGACAAAGACAAAGAAAAGAAGAAAGAAAAAGAAAAGGACAGCCATTATGGGAGTATGTCAAATGAACAGTCACCAAATTAAAGAGCCCCAATGGCCAAAACCGGAACAATTTAGGCAACACAATAAATGAAGTAGTATTGGACTATAACCTAAAGTATAAAATAATATCCATGAGTCCATACTAATATAAATAAGTGATGGAAGGAAGGAAGGAAGGAAGGAAGGACGGAAGGAAGGAAGGAAGGAAGGAAGGGGAAAAGACAAATTTTCCATGTAGAAAAATTCCAAATAGTTTAGGTAGATACCCCATTTTGAGGGGGTAGAGTAACCCACTTTTTAAATGTGGGCTGTGTATACATAGTGACTTGCTTGCAAAGAATACAGTATGGAAAAGGAAGGGGTAGGTAAAAATAGAATAATTACTTCGCAGTGGAGAAACCTGAGAAACACAACCTCAGCTAGGTGATTAAGGTCAGCATTAAAAAAAAAAAAATAAGTCATGTTGATTGTATATACCCTTGGTATGAAAGTGGTGACACTTCCTTCCCCCCAAAAAAGCCTAATTTAAATCAGAGAAGAATATCGAGCGGATCCCAATTATTAGACATTCTACAGAATACCTGATGTTGTCATTAAAAAAGTAAAGTGTGAGAAACTATCACAGCTAGAGAGCCCTAAGAAGACTTGACAACTAAATGTAATATGTCATCCTGGGGAGGAATCAGGAACAGGAAAAAAAAAAAAAAAAAAAGAAGACATTGGGGAAAAAAAACAACTAAGGAAATCTGAAAAAAAAAAGGACTTTATTTAATAATATATAGATATTATTTCATTATTTGTCAAAATATGCCATGCTAAAGTAAGATTCTAGTAATAAGGAAAACTGGATATGATATGAGTGTATAGAAATCTTCAGTACTATCTTTGCAACTTTTTCTGTCAAGTTAAAACCATTCTAAAATTTTATTTACACACACACACACACACATACACACACAAACACACACACACACATAAAACTTAAAAACACAATGAAAAAAAATTAGGTGTCCTAGTTCTTTGTGGAGAGAAGGTAGATGTAAAAAACATCCAAAGATAAAGCTAGCAATTATTCCAAATGATGTGAAATAAACTTTATTTTTTATTGACATATAGTTGATTTACAATGTTGTGTTAGTTTAAGGTGTACAGATAGTTTTTCAGTTATACATATATATTTCTCTTCATATTCTTTTCCATTATAGTTATTACAAGATACTGAATACAGCTCCCTGTGATATATAAAGTAGGACCTTGTTGTTTATCTATTCTGTGTATAGTGGTTTGTACCCACTGATCCCAAACACCTAATTTATCCCTCTCCTGCTTCCACATTGGTAACTGTAAGTTTGTTTTCTATGTCTGTGAGTTTCTGTCTGTATTGTAAATAAGTTCACATGTGTCATTTTTTTTTTAGATTCTACATATAAGTGATATCATATGATAATTGTCTTTCTCTATCTGACTTACCTCAGTATAATAATCTCTAGGTCAATCCATGTTGCTGCAAATGGCATTATTTAATTCTTTTTTATGGCTGAGTATTATTCCATTGTGTGGAATATCTTCTTTATCCATTCATCTGTCAATAGACATTGAGGTTGCTTCCATGTCTTGGCTATTGTACATAATGCTGCTGGAACACTGGGGTGCATGTATCTTTTCAAATTAGAGTCTTCTCCAGATATATGCCCAGGCGTAGGATTGCTGGATCATATGGTAAGGTTATTTTAGTTTTTAAGGAATCTCCATACTTTTTTCCATAGTGGCTGCACCAAATTATATTCCAACCAACAGTGTAGAAGTACTCCCTTTTCTCCACAACCTCTCCAGCATTTATTATTTGTGGACTTTTTAATGATGGCCATTCTGACTGGCAGGAGGTGCTACTTCATTGTAGTTTTGATTTGCATTTCTCTGATAATTAGTGATATTGAGCATCTTTTCATGTGCCTATTGTCCATCTGTATATCTTTATTGGAGAAATGTCTGTTTAGGTCTTCTGCCCATTTTGATTTTTTTTTAATTATTATTGGGTTGTATGAGAAATTTTAGATAAGTTTAGTTTCGGGTTAACTCCTTCCATTATCCAGAATGCAAAATAATGCTTCTTTTCTGACAATGTGTTTCTTTTAGATTGGAAGATGGCTTTGCTTCTCATATCCCAGCACTGCTAAGAAAGGACTCAAAGTCAAAATATCAAAAAGGAGATTATTAAGAATTCATTCATTTCATTGATATTCAGACACCCCAGAGTTTGCCATTTCCTATACAGGCACATATCTTAAAATCATAGGAATGGAAATTGTTTATCCCAGGAACCGCTAGTAACTTTATTACCATTCAATCAACCATGAAAATAATCTCCAATCAATTGCCCAAAGGCATGAGAAAATAGCTCAGATCTAAAGACAAATAAAATGTATGCTAACAATTTTTAATCAGTACATCAGCTTGCCTTTAATGGGAATCTATCAGGGAGAAAATAATGTATGTTTGCCTCAGATATCTATGTTCTTTCTCTTAGTTTAGTAATGGGGAAAAAAGTAAGGGGGAAAAAACCAGGTGCAGTATTTCAACTGGAAGGGATTTTGGTGATCACTTAGTCTGACCGATTATTCTATGAATGAGGAAATAAATGTATAAATCTTAAGTGACTCTAATTCACACAGCAAATCAATGACAGGACCAGAACTATGTTCTAGGATTAATTTTAGATCACATAATGAAATGGAATCAGTAGAACAGAGGACTAAATGACCATAACTCTAATGAACAAATAAAGGAAATTTATTTTCACTGAAATCTATAGGAAATGACAGAATTCTTTTGATATTAATTAAATACTTTCCAAAGTCACGAATAGTTAGTTCCTAAGTTTCTACTTTTGCACTATTACAAAAAATAACTTTAAATTTTAAGCCCTTACTCTGTGTTAGGGACACCTGACCTCAAACCTCAGGCCTGCATAATAAAAAGGTATCCTTACCCCCAATTTACAGTAAGGAGAGCGAAGCTTAGGGAGTTTTGGGAACCTTGGCCAACAAGCTTTAGATATAAAACCAGTTTCCCCGTGGCCAACACTGCAGCCTCTGACCTTCGTCTACGCCACTGTGTATTAATATACCTTGCCAGAGTTTCATTTGGCTCTGTGCTTTTATATTTGATGGTGTCCTTGGACTTCACTAAGACAGCATTCAGATTCAGTTTGGTGGTAAGGAATTCTTATTTCTTTTTCAGTCACCCAGTACTAGAGTCATTGCAGGCTGATTCTCTGCTTTTGCCACTACCTTGGTGGGATGAGGGCTCACCTCTGAGGTTTTAGGAGCAGATCATTCATTTTTCTCTCTCTATAAATCCCTTTATGCAGAGTGGTTGCACAGTCCTTGATGAAACCAAAACCACTTTACTCTAAAGATGGTGAGGATAAACGAGGATGCACAAAAACGGTCAAGCGTGTAGACGATAGAGCAATTTGGGACTTACCCGTGACACAAGAACAATTTTGGGGGGGGGGTCCTCATCATTTGAATATTTCTAGCCAAGTGATCTCCATCTACTCCCAGCTCAGGCTTCTTTTACAGGTCTCTCTCACAAGTCCATATTTTTTGTCTGTTTCTAATCTTCCACTATTGCTGGACCGCTTGTAACTTTGCTAACTAACCTCACCACTAAGTGAGTGTGTTACTTTATGAGCCTCAGCTTCTCCAGTTCTTCTGGATCTTTATCCTTCTGCCCTCCTAATTCTTCACCACCAGACCCTCATAGGCTTCCCCAATTCCAGACCCTCCAAAATAATTCCTGTGGACCTATTCCTGTGTGTTGTGTTTCCCTTTATCTCTTCCTGAATCAGCCAAAGATGTAATTTTTTGTGTGCAAACAATTATTGACATTTCTCTTGTCAGTTAACCTATATGTGAAAGGTATTTCTATTTTCTAAGAGTGCCATTTCTTTAGGGAAATTTATTACAACCTAATGAAATGTACATTGTTAAGTATATACATACATTTAACTTGCTGCCTATAGTTATACAGGAATATTTAGCTCCAACTTAGTTTCTTTTTATAACCCACAATCATCTGAAGTAGTATTTACTTCCACTTAGTTACAGAATAATAGTCAATGGAGCTAGAATCTCTGAAGTACCTGCGATTGTATAGTCTTCCATTTTTACCCTATGGAGGAAACGTGCAAAAAAACATAGGAACTTTGAATCAACTCAATATCCACAAATATCCATGAGAATCATAAAAAAAGTGCAGAAGCAAATTCTAACCTTCAAACTACTATCCACTTCCCTGAGAATAACTTTGTTCTGTCATGATCAGTAAAAAATCAGACACACAAAGCTTACAAGTAAATGTAAAATTGCTAAAAATAATAGCTGCATTGTGTAGGTAAAAGGGCATTTAGCCTAGTCATCGAGGCATAGAATGCTTCCCACGAAAGCGTCAGCTGAACTGAAATCTAAAGGGTGCGTTAGAGTTCAACAACAACAACAACAAACTGAAAACTACCAGTAAAAAATATCATGAGGCCATATTGCTTTGGTTATTTCAGATGATTAAAACATTTATCACCTAACTTTAAAACAGGATTTGGATTTAAATGGATGCTAAACACATATTTATATGTGACAGTAAGTAATAGTCTCAGCTCTTGTGTTAATATTAGTCTTTGCTCGTCTTTTCCATAGAAACCATCAGACATTTTACGCTGATTAGAAATTAGGTAAATGAACCATAAGAATGTCACTTTGAAAAGTGTCATCCCTTCACAGAAGCACTGGCTCAGCATGTCACACTGCAAATACCACTGCTGAAGCCACTGGGGACTTCACTGCTGATCTAAAACCTTTGTCTGGAAACCAACAAAAAGACCAAAGGAGCCTTTTCAACAGAGCATGAAAACAGAAACAAATTCTCCACTTGCTTAATTAAAAGTTAATGACTTTTTAAAAATTATTCTTCAAGAAAACACATACTTTTCAGAAACGATTTTAGGAATCCATTTGTTACGATGCTCCATAAATACCAGTAAGAAAATAACAAATTCAAATAACTCAAAACTCAGACATCTAATTATTACTCCTTTCTTAGTAAAATTATATATAAAGTTTTTAATTAAATTTTCTTTTTATTAACTGCTGTAGCCACTGGGACAGTGCTTGGTGCCTAGTAGGCACTCAATAATTATTTTATTGATTAAAGCTAAAAATTAATTTGAAGTCTCTTCCAGCATCTCTCAGATTTATGGTTCTGAAAATACTAGCATTTGAGAAAATATTCCTATAATTTTGCAGCCACCTTCTTATATTCTATCTTCTTCTCCTCAAACATCGTACCTGTGGGACTAGAAATGATACACTTGAAATCCATCAGTAATCAAAGTACTGGTTTCCATAGAAACCAAAACCAAAATGCCTTCATTTTTTTTTCATGCAGAGATACAACAGCAGATTCAAATTTCTTAAGAGGATAAATACTGTTCAAATGATTACATGTTCATTTAATGTGCTAAATATATGATGAGGATTCTAAATCTCATTTGTTTTTAGCTGTGAATGCATTTTAAGGTTTGGAATTTCTATTTTGTTTTCTTAAACATCCCAGTTGCTATATTGATTTTTCCAAAAGGTTTTGGTTGGTTAGTTTTTTTGTCTGTTTGTTTTGGTTTTTCTGTTTGCTTGTTTTGGCGGGGGCGGGGGGAGTTGTGCAAGCAGTTTATTTGAGAAGTGAAGCACTTCTCAAGTATGGATTGCAGGGTAATGAGACAGGAAAAGGAAGTCAATAGAAGGTGTGTTATTCAGTGGATTAGTGGTCTGGACAAAGGAGCTCCATCTCATTGGGGTTCTACGGGAGACAGCATTGAGGTGTCTCCCCAAGGGTGAAGAAATTATCATTTATCCAACAACTCCCATTTGTCAACGACTGAGGACTGCTTCTGGGGTTACTAACTATGGCATTTCAGGCCTCTTTTTGGCCTAACTTGGACCCAGCTGACTACAGCCACTGGGAGGAGCACGTGCCTGCAGTGAGACCCCATCTTTGAAGTGAGTGCCAAGGGGCTGTGGGAGGGGAGCCAACCGCAGCTGCCGCTGTAGCCAAGAAAGGGTTTCTTCACTTTTATTATTAGTGTATTTGTCATTACTACATTACAGGTACCAAATAATTACATTTCATGATGTTTAAATGTAGTTGATATGTATCAAATTCATCTTTTGAGCAACAACAAAAAGTAAATAAATGAATAAATAAGTAATATTTTTAAATGTCATGTTTATGACATTTATATTTGTGTCACCATGCACCATATGTGGGTTCAAAGAAAATCCTAAAACATTTTCATGAAAGACAGCAATCAATTCCCTATTAAAAACTGTAAAATTTCTCACCAGCATTTTCTGGAATAGGCCTCACTCCTGGTTATTTCTTGGTGTATTTATTGTGTTTAAAACTGTGATCCCCTTTTGCAGCCTCAGAAAATACCTGTGCATAGAACTCAATACTTCAAATTCTCTGAAAGCATCTGCTTAAAAAAGGCTTTCTACCTTCTGGTAGAGCAAGTGATCAAGTTCCTCGAAACAAGTATTTGATGCTGGGAGCTGAAAAGAACCTGTGGATGAGTTGAGAGATGGGGCCACTCTCAAAATACTCCAGAATTATTTGGTTCTGTTAAGGCATGGTAATGAATAAACAAGACAAATGAATAATTAGTAATGTTACCAGTACCTATGAATAAACAGTAATCTTTATATATTTTTGCATATTATTTTAGTGGAAGGAAATATTTCCGAAAGGTAACATGGAGGTTTGAATTGGGAAATTCATAAGGAATGGCTTGGGATACCAAACAAACACTTGATAAAAGATAAGCAAGTTATGATACCATTTCTACATACCTAATCACCAACATGATATATTATATCTAGCCTCAGAAAGTTTAAAAATTTGACCACACAAATATCTAATAGCTTCCTAGAGCTACTTAAAATAAAATAAGACCCCCCCTCCCATGACCTGTTCTACAGATAATTCAGAATAACCATACCTGGTCTTCTCACCCTTCTCTGAATATGTCCTTTACATTCTAACATCTTGCCTTTGTTTAAGATATCTTTTCTGTCTAAAAGAGCCTCTGATGTAATTGTTTGAAGACACATAGCACATATGGACATCATCTGGAGAGCTCACTCTTGCTATCAGAAGTATTCGCTTTTCTCTCTCTTGGAACTCTGCATCCTGTTTTGTTTTTGCTGTTTTTAAATTCTTTTATAAAAGCATTGCCCACAACCTGCCTTAAATGGGAATTTTTTTCTAAGCATGTATTGGCCACTAACTTTGATTCTATGAAACTCAATAAAATTATTCCCTGAACACTAAAATTGGTAGCAATATATGAAAATGTAAAGAAAGCTTATGTTCCATGTAGATTTGAATTATTTCAAGGGCAGGGAATTGTGGGAGAAGGTGCAATAGAGTGTCTTCTTAGGTATTAAACAATAGTGAATTGAATCGAATTGAAGAAAAGTTTCAAATGGTGTAAGAAGATGGTACATAGTATTTTTAAATTATTTGAGCATAACTTCTGCATATACCAAAGTAAATATCTGTTGAAGAGGTTAACGAGCTCATGAAACTGAGACCTCCTGAGCAGTGGAAGAATGCTGATGCTAATGAATTTGCCAGGGAAGAAGATCTTAGGCAGTGGTTCTTAATGATTTTGATTCCAAGGACCCTCTAGTAATATCAGTAAAAGCTAAGTGTACAAATGTACAAATTCTCTGTCTCTCTCTTTCTTTCTCCCTCTCACACATGTACACACAGACTTATTCTATAATTTCAGACAATTCAAAACCCTTAAATACCTGCCAAACTTCATTTCTAGGCAATCTCTCCAAACACCATGAGCCACAGTCCACTTGGGTAAGGTAAAGCCCACAGGATCAACCACCTGTTTTCTCACTCGTCATTAAAAACTGACTTTGTGATAATAATGTACTAACTTTTAAAAATAAGTACGAGGGTGGAGGGATTTTATGTGTCTAATAGAATATTAAAAAGAACGTTTTGAACTGGCAATCCAAGAATATAGACATTATATTCTAAAGCAAGATGCAGAATTTACTGACTTTATGATAAATGATTAGACATCTGATTTTGAGACACTTAAATCTCCGACACTCTTGAAGGTGTAACAGAATCAGGGATGGGATATCAGAGGAGGACTTTTGAAGAACATTTCTTTTTAGAGAGCTGCAGGCATGGGATACTTCCTTCTTTTATATAATATAAAAGCTTTATTAAGATCATTTGATGCCTGATTCACTCCTTTGCAACTTGGAGGTAACATGGAAAAAGTTCTCATTCTTATATATTTGGAAAATCTAAGAGGGAAGTTAGCTGTTTTAATGTTAGAATAAATAGAGGCTGCTGCAATGAGCACCTGGACTTTAAGGTCTCATTGAGATAATGAAATTAATATTTCCTATAATCAAATTTAGGCCACATGCAGAAGAGGGCTTGGCTTAAGTCTTTTTCAATGAGACCATCTGGAGGAGTAAACAGAGTCCAGGAACATGAAGCTCGAGGCATCACAAGACAACCAGGAGCTGAGGGAGGAGTTTGTAATCAACAAGAATAAAGGTGCATTCAACCTTGCCAAAGGAATCGCAACATGGGTGATGCCCAACGTTGGGATGGACTCCAAAGTTCCCACAAAGCACTCCATGAGAATCAGTTTTAAATTCCTGCCATGTTGGGCAAGTGCCTATGATGGATTACCTTCATTGCATCAGTGAACTTAGAATTCTCCATTCCCATGGCGTCCTCTCTGTCCACGTGCTCCAACTCTGGAAGAGTCAGGAAACACAATATCAAGATTTCCTAAGTAAGTACAAAGAAAGAGTAGCCAATTTTAGGTATAAACTTAGTTTCAAAAATCTTGACTACGTTACAAAAATAACAGATTACAATCAGTTACAGTAGATTCCAGAAATGCAAGAAAGATTCAACATTTTTTCAAAAATCTAGCAATGTGATATTACTCAAAGTTCAAAAGGAGAAAAATTAAAATAATCATCTTATTAGGAGTGAAAATGCTTGTCATGAAAACTAGAACCTATTTAGAAACAAAAGCTCTTAGAAAACTAGAAGTGCTGGACAAGGCTGCTCACAATAAAAGAGGAAGTTCCTTTCCCCAAAGGGACTCAGATCACAGGGACCACACAAAAGGGAAGTGCGTGCTGGACAAACGAATACAGCATATCTCCGAATAATCAACTGAAACTTCTAATAACACAGACTGTCACTCTCTAAGCCTTCGCTCGTTCGGAAAACTACCTGCGGTCAGACCTAACAACACAGGAAGAATTAAGGCTGCTCCAGAACTCATCTTCATCTGAAGCAGTAATTTATTATTTGGACTTGTTAGAGATCTTTGACTCTTCTTACTACCCCTACATCTTTCCTTGTCTGTCTTCAAAGAATCTAGAAATATACATGCAATATTTTATGACTGACTCAAAGAAATTCTAATTTGTTAAAAAAGCATGTATTTTCCCCAGAAAGAGTGTCTTGGTAATTTATTATCCACAATTTCTGACAGAGAGACTAGGATATGCAAAACAGAATGAGGCAGAGTTATTTTTTTAGAAAAGAAAGTTATTATAGTCATACTATGCAGAAAATCCCTCATGAAGTAGCTCTGCTTTCTTGTGACAGAATCCTGTTCCAGAATTAAGGATGTCACCTGGCAAGAAACGTGCTTGGAGGGACCTACAGCTACTCTACCATCTCAGGGAGAAAAGACGTGGAGATTGCAAAGGACAGTTATGTAAACTGTGCCCCAAAAGTATCTACACACAAATAACTAATTTGCTTTAACAACCTAAAATCTGACTACAAAGTAGGACTGAACATTATAAACCAGGCTTGATTTATTCCCATGGTTTCTTGAGGATTTAATTCCTACTTAATTTTTATTACTTTTTGAAGAATAGGACTGAAATGTGGCCACAGGATGCAGAATGTTTCAGTAGGTGCTCTAAGGTCTCATCCACTGGTAAGCTGCGCACCCACCTGACGCTGCTGGGGGTGCTGCCCAGTGAGACACCGGCCTAGGGCCGCCCTTGTGCACATTGTGCTTGTGGTTTTCTTCGAAGAAGCCTTTTATGCTCACACTCTAGAAATAAAGAGAATCCCAGCTCCAGAACAGAGCTTTGCTGATGACTGTCAATGAGGTACCCGTGCCGGCGGAAGCACATCTATAGGAGGATCCTCCTCCGATGTTTGCCCCGGTCTGTTCCATGTTTGCAGTGGAGACAGGCAAAGAGGAAGGGGGGTGGGGGGAGGGGGGAGGAAATCTGATTTAATTAAACAGAGGATTTGAAACGTAGTTGTTTCATGTGTTGGTATGAACAAAGATGCTATCTGGAGTTTAAATCTGGTCTGACTTTTTAAATATATGATGACATGTGAATAAAATATCTTAAAAATACTGAGTATTTTTGAGAGCAAGCTCTTACTAGCTCTAAGATCTTTGGTATGGCATTTAAACTTCTCTTAGCCTGACTTCACTCATTTGTAGAATAAATACTTGCCCTACCCAAATCAGGGGTCAAGTTGAAATAATGAAAACGCTAGGCAAAGCCGAAGTGAAGTGAAATGGAATTGTTTCTGGGAAGCAGCTGGCTGTAGTGCAGATAACATACACACTGCAGTTAGGAGATCTTGGTTCAGTTTAAGATTCTGTACTTCATAGCTAGGTATTTATTTTGGTAGTTTTGGTTGCAAGAACTGGCAATAAATCGTAGAGAAATCAATAGCACGGGCTTACAGTCAGGCAGACATAAGTTCAAGTATGGAGTCTGCCGCCTAATAGCGCATGTTCATAGAAAAGTGCCTTCTCTGTAAGACTCAGCCTCCTCTCCTATAAAATGATTTACCAATACCAAAATTAAACCTCTGTTATGCCAAAAAAAAAGAAAGGGAAAAATAAGGCAGCCTCAGATGCAGAAAGAGATGAGAAAATTTACAAGGTAAAAATGAACTATACAAAAAGGCTAACAGTAGTAGCAGTTTGTATAAAACAAAAAATGTGTGTGTGTGTGTGTGTGTTTAAGCGATCTAGATAGGCCATACGGCAACTTTAGAAATCTAAGCCATTAAAAAACAATGACATTTTTCAAGGACATCAAAATGGGTCAGGCTCTTTGGCCACCACATATTCAGAAATAAGCAATGAAAAATGCGAGGGTGAGCTATTTCTCAGCCTAAGCGCTGATCAAGTCTATATGAATATCAAGTATAAATATATCAGTGAGGCATGTTCACAGGATCACGTGTCCTCTTTTCCCAGTAGGTTTCTAGTGGGAGCTTTTCTGAAGCCAAAAGTAACTTGTATTTATCGGTTTTTAAGATTTAGATTCTGTAGCAGAACACAGAAGCAGCACAAGTAAAGCAAACTTTCAAAATTAAAGCAACATGCAGCTACATCACTAACGCACTGTCTCTGACAGCTATGTTAAAATATGCATGAGGCAAGAATTTCAGAACAAAGTTGAATAATATGTTAGATGCATATTTGTGGAAAACTTTTCATTTTAATTTGTAATTTTTTTCTGAAAGTAATTGAAGCAATAAGCCATATCTGATTCAAGTTATGAATAATTCAGCTCTGTATGTTTGATTGTTAAAGATGTGTAATTTTAAAATTCAAGCTAGACCTTATATTAATGATGGTGGTGAATGTATAGTGAGGTTACTGTAAGGGTACAACTGAATAAGTATCCAGGTTTAGTCCAACATCCAGGCATCAAGAAAGCCAGAGCATATGTTCTGAAGAAGCCAGGGAAGCCTCGTGATCTGAGTACAGAGGTGTATATTTTCATGTCCCCGTCTACCACTGGAGTGATTCATTACCTCTGTAAATCTGCTTATTTCTGACCTTTACCAAATGTCTTCAAGAGACATTCTCTTTTTATTCCTCTTGATTTCTGGTTCACTCATTACTGTGTCTTCCGCATGATTTTGACTTGCCAGGAGTCCACAAGACCCTTCTCCATCTCACAGCCTCCTTTCATCTTCAACTTCCACACCAGCAACTCTGTTTCACAATTCACATCCCTAGGAGAGATGATCTGGTCAGTCCTGCTCATCCTTCACATCGTCCATGGCACAGATTTCTGGCCAGCCTTTGGGTCAGATGCCTGCTTTTTACCTAATCAGCTGTTAATAGGAAAGTCAAGTGGTCTTCACAGCAGGAAATTCAGACAGGAACTTTCATTTACAAGGATTTCATTACAAGACACTTAACGAGACCTCTGTCAATGATTACAGAAATCTGAGCAAATCACTTAATATCCTTAATCTTTCCATGCCCACCTCTGAAGACTTTTGTGATCATCATTTGAGATAATTGATGTAAAAGCTTTTTGAAATCTCTACAGTAAAGTAATACATGTGAAATAAATATGCATAGATTTAATTTTTAAATCATTTAGTTGTGCGTGTAATGATTGACTCTCAATAACTTGTGGTCAGTCCTCAAAGTCAAGTACTTAGTGAAGAGTCCCTCAAAAATGCCAACAGCCTGAGTTAGACCTTCATAATTTAAATCAGTTGAGATGACATTTTCTGAGATTCTCTTCAGTTGATTAGCCCTGTGCATAATGTCTTTCCACAAAAGGAGTAAAATCTTGTCTTGGAAATATTTTCCATGGCTCTAATAATCATTTATCCCATGCATTCTAACATAAAAGAGTTTCAGGGAAAAGCAACTATTTCTAAAGCAGAAGAGAATAAATTAAAAATGAAACCAAAAAATAATTTATCTATTGTCATTTTTCAGGAAGACTCTAAGTAAGGTCCTATCCACAAGGTTTGACCATTTTTAAGGGTTGAAAAGTGGAGTTCAGAATGCGTTAAAATATAAAAGAGAAACTACTGTTTTTTTGTGAGAATTCAGCCAAGGGTATGGTCTCCACACAAGATTGCCCTCCTTTTTGAGACCAATTGCATGACTGGGGATTTCCAAAGGAAAGTTCACATTCCATAATTCTCTGGAAGTACTTAAAGAATTCACTGAAAACTTAAATTCATGGTTGTGGTTTATGACAGGGAAAGGATGCAAATTAAAATCATCTAAAGGAAGAAGTGCATAGGGCAGAGTCTGGGAAAGGTACCAATACCAACTACAGAGCTTCTGTTGCCCTCGCTCTGTGAGTCATGGACACAGCACATTCCCAGCATCAATGTGGGACAATATGCATGGAGTATAGCCAACCAGGGAAGCTCAGCCAAGCCTTTGGTGTCCAGGGATCTTTACAGGGGTTAAACCACACACTGCCTGTGTCGTTGATCTTTAGTTTCCAAGCTTTCCCAGACAGCAAGCTGGTACCCTTAGTCTGCAGTTCTTTGCGAAGGCAAAACTAATGCCATGTAACCCAAAGCCCCCAGCATAAATCACATCATAGGATTGCCAGTGGTCAAAGCCTTCAGGCAAACAGAGAATTTCCTATCAAGCAGGAAACTGTAAGGACTTATAGGTTACTTCTCAATAGCAGAGGCCAAAAGCCAGACTTCTCCTTAGGTAAGATTAGTTAGTCTTCACTACATAAAAATTAAGTGTGATAAGTGGGATTTAACTGAAACAGAACTTTAACAAGATGACCCTCAGGGACACTAGGGACCATTAGTGAGGCAAAGGCAGAATCACATCAGATTGATATGATGTATTCAAAGGTACAAGAATGAACCATGATAATCTAAGAAAGGCAAACAAGCCAGGTCCTTCTGTGTGCAAACTGTCTCCCCACAAATCTGTTTAGACAGTTTTCATCGAGGTATAATTTGCAAACTATAAAAGTGGTCCACTTTAATTGTACAATTCAATAATCTTTATTAAATTTTCAAAGCTGTGCAACCATCACTACAACACATCTTTAGAACATTTCCATCGCCCCAGAAAGAGCTTCTGTGCCAGTTTGTAATTAATCCCTATTCTCATTCCTAACTCTAGGAAAACCCTATATACTTGGCTTTATTGGACATTGCATATAAATGGAAACATACACTATGTAGTCTTTTGCATTGGACATCTTAGCATAATGTTGTGTTTTGTTTTTTATTTTCTGAGATTCATTTATGTTGTAGCATGAGTCAGTGGTTCATTCCTTTTTATTGCTGAGTTGTATTCCACTGTATAGATATAGCACATTTTATCTAGTCACCAGGTGGTGAGACTGGAGTCTTTTTACTTCTTGCAATTACGAATAACATTGCTATTATGAATAAGGCTTTATGTGGATATGTTTATATTTTTCTTATGTAGATATCTAGGGGTGGAATTGTCAGGTTTTATGATAACTGTAACTTTTTAAGAAACTGTTCAGCTGTTTTCCAAAGTAGTTGTGACATTTTGTAGTCCCACCATCAAAGTGTGAGGGTTCCTGTTGCTACACTTCCTTGTCAACATTTGTTATTATCTGCCATTTTTATTATAGCCATTTTGGTGAGTAAGAAGTGACTTAACTTATTTTTCAAACTAGCTGTGCTGCACTGGTAAAAGGCTATGACTATTAAGGTCTTACAAGAAAAATACAAGGAAATAAAAAGTTCAGTAAGAGCTGCTCTGCCTCTGCCTTTACCCTAGAAGAGAGATCTTGCTGTGATGATTATTTTCCTTTGAAACTTTTACATCTTACACCTGTTACTTGCAATTATCGCTGAAGGATACCAAATGCATTATTACTGCTCTTCAATGACTGTCACATCTATTTATCTTTGTAGTAGTAGTCACAACACTATTTCTCTGTAAAACTGACCATATCTACTGAGAGAGACCATAACAAAAGTGGAGTGGGCAAAATATAAACAGGAATGATGGCAGGGAATGTGTAACTGAGAAACATATACTGCACATAGATAAATGATCGAAGACTTTACGGTATAATGCAGAACAACATTGTAAACACTTAGTAATTTGATTGGCTGGTTGACCTACAGATTAAACTTAAATTTATAATAGTAACATTCCAGCCAGGACTGTTTTACTTCCCACTTAGAGAAACCACCATGAACAATAAATGGGAAAGTGGGAAGTGAGAAAAACATGAGAAGCAGAAAAGAAGTCAAAAGGGGAAGGTAGGCAAGAGATAAAGAGGATTATAAGGCGTGATTTGCAAATAGCATAAATAAGCATTTCAATATTTAATTTCATACAATTCATGATGTGAAGCACTACCAGGGTGATTAGTTCTGGCAGTGAGGGGAGAGGTACTGCAGAGATGGCCTTTCAGGCACTATAAGGAGCTGCGAGCAGCTATCACTCAGGCGCTCCTGGGCAGTAACTCCATTTGTCCCCTGCGTGGCAATGTCACCCTAACGATGCTGAGTCCAGAGCCAAGAACAGGGAGAGCCAACTATTTGTAAAAATACCTTAATTCAACTGTATATTCCCCAGGGTATATTTAGCAACATCTGGAGGCATTTTTGGTTGTCACAGCATCCTTCACAGGACAGCCCCCCACAACAAAGAATTATCTGGTCCCACTCAGTAGTTCTGAAGTTGAGAAATCCTGCCTTCAATGGAAGCACACAGGTAATTAGTATAAACTCTACCTGAGTAGTAATTTATGACTCCAAATTAAAGCACTGCAGAGCACAAAAAATGGACCTTTTACTAAAATTGCTGGCACTTTCTCCAGCAACCACATATACTTTTTTGGATCCCTGGGCTGGTGTGCTTTTTTTCCTAAACGGTCACATTGCTCTCAATAACATCTCTGCAGCCTGGTGAGTTAAATCACGAACATAATCTAATCTTAACAATGGATGGGAAAAATGTGAGTGTTTGTGTATGTGTGGGTGGACTTCTCCTGCCTATCTGTGGCACACCTAAAACATTGAAACTACATGGAAAAATTAAACTCCATAGGTAGTCGAAGAGATATTTTAGATAAGTGTTTCTAAATCTTTCCTCCTGGTCTTTCTGCGAAATTGTTTCAATGAGTAAAGCAAACTGCTTTTAAGTTTTATCTCATGTCTCCTGTGTAACTTCTTTCAGACTTAAAAAAATGCAATAGTATGTCTGAAAAGGCAGGTTGCAGGAAGAGGAAAAATAAAAGATGCTAAAAACGTAAACTGGAAAAACAATTCCTATGAAAGTCTCTAAATAGACTCTATAAATTTATTGTACTTAGAATGAGTCTATTCATAGTATCTCATAACACAAATTCATGATCATTGTGAACTTCCCAAATTCTTTCAGATTTTTTTGTTTATCCCATTTCATAAATCAGAGACGAGGCTCTCTTTCCATTATGCAAATGAACTGTTACGGCTTTCAGATTCACAGTCTGTCCATCAGGCTTCATGTACTAATGAATGCGTTAGACACACTCTACCACGGTAGCTTTATTCTCTATAATTTCCAGTTTTCTCACCAGAAGCCTCTGGGAAATGATGTAGACTATACCTCAGATTTGTCCCTTCCTTGAGAGACAAGGAAAGGGAAGCTGGGGATTTATCCTCCAGTTCCTGTCTATCATTGGCTGAGGACTGTCCTGGAAGCGTCGTCTCCCAATTCTTCCAACCATCCCCAGGTACCGAGTGGGGTCCTTCCAGCAGGACTCCATCCACAGGCACCAGAAAGTGAGCCCTTAGGAGGTCAGGACAGGACATAAAGCACATCCGCTAAAAAACCCCAATGTGTGGTTGCTAAGAGAAATGTGGAGAGAAAGTGAAGGCACTCACTATTTTTTGCAATTTGTTTGCAGAGAGTCGGTTATGCTGTTTTTCCTAAACAAAAAGTAAATATTACATTGCTTTTAGTAAGGTTATAAATTTATCCACCAAGTAAAACAAGCTATAATGTAAATGCCCCAAATCAAGAGACAGGAACATGGGAGAGGTGGGGGGGGGGGTAAAATTGTACTTTCTTCATCTTCCCCTACCATGGAGAAAGCGGAAGATGATTTACCATAAATATAAACATATGTTGATGATTTACCTTCGTAACTCTTTCTTTAAAGGAAAGTGGGTACATGGCAGTCAATGGTTTTATGTTACCTACCTTGCTTCCAACCTTGCTATGCTGAATCCTTCTTTCTTGTCCCTTACCTACATCTTGGGAGGATTTTGCAACTTGTTGGTTACTTTGAGTTATTAAAGTCCAGTCTAATTTAAAGCACCAATCCTAAACTCAATTTAAGCCTTAGCTCTTCTTTCCCATTCCATGTCCATTTTCAAGAGTAGATTTGAGTTGTACCCTTAGTTGCTTGGAGTGATGAAGGAAAATGGAATTTTCTCTGACTTTCTTTCTCTCCCTATTCTCTGTTTAGATCTTCTTAGAGGAAGAGATGCAAAAGAAGAGAGAGTAGCAGTGAGGCTCACTTAACATACATACCTGAACACTGATGGTGGCCACTGTGCGTGGCCTTGCTCTGATTTGAGCTCACTCTTGTTGCTGTGGTTGACCTCCACGGTGGTGACAGTCCACATGGGGTGGTATGAGTGTTTTCCTTAGGGCACTGTTCACCTAATATTTATCCAGTCCTCTCTGTCATTGATACCACATTCATAGAGATAGCAGTGATGTCTCCTGTTACAGTGGTTCATGCCCAAAATGGCTTATCTGGAAGGCACAAAGCCTTGCTAGGCTTATCAGTCACCTGGGCTCACACTCCCTCATCAGATCTCTACGTACCACCTCATGGAGTCACAGAACCTACACACTTCCTGTTGCGTACCCCTCCCAAGATCACAGAGAACTAAGGTGGGCTGGGGAACTGACTGTCCCCATCTTCTTCCCATAGCACACCTTGATCCCTTCTCACAGCCACTCTAAGAAGCCTCCCACATTAAAAAGTCACAAGGTTATAAATGGACCCAGTCTCCATGTTTACACATGTCCCTAAACTCTGGGGAAACACTGGCAGGCTCTTCCAAGAACTCGCATGCTCCCTTATCCTTATACTCCAAGGAAAGGACCAGCGCGGCCACGTAGAGCATGCAGATCAACAAACATCCAGCCTCAGACTGAGAGGCAAGTGTTCCTTTATGGCAGCACCGCTTATGTCCGTTACCGAGTCCCTTGGAGCTCCTCTCACTTCCTTGGAAAGGAGGAAGTCTCTCGCCGTAAACACTACTTCTCAAAGTCTCTAATGATGTCCGACCTTTCCCACCCTCCTCCCTTGTCCTCTTTCTATGTAGTCCAAGGATAGGAGCATTAAACATAGACCATTTCTGCAACCTCTTGTTAAGCTGGAAGAGAAGGACGTGCCCTCAGTGGTTCTGCCTTTAGAATCTGGAGCAGGACTTCGCAGACTGTAGCGAGCAGATATATCACTTGGGGATGTTGTTAGAATCCAGATCCTCATCCTCATCAGTCCGTGATGAGGCCTGAGGTTCCGCACGCCTGACAGGCTCCCAGGTGCTGCCGTCTCTGATTCACAGGCCACACTTGAAACAGCAAGGGTAGAGCACTTCCTACCTTTCTGACCACAGCTGCGTGTGCAGTCGTGACAAATTCCAAGGAAAGACGGGAGAGAGGGGTACACACGCAAGGTAAGAAAGGACACTTTCTATTGAAAATCCTTTTGTACGCATTGGAAATGTTTTGTTTTTACTTTCATTAAAAATTTTAAAAGCAAGCAGAGGGTTATGCAACACAAAAGCATAAAAATAATTTTCAAATGTTGCCATACTTACTGGAAAGACTTTGAGTAATTTTTTTTCTCTTCACCTTTATATAGTCTTCAATTTTGGTTTGGGGGTTTTTTTTTTCTTTTTTTTTTCCAAACACAAGTGAAGGGACAGATGGAGCAGCTCACCCTGCTGCTTAAAGTAAACAATTTATGCCTTTTTCATATACGATGGATATCCTGGTTTACCAAATATCTGTTAACCAAGAGGAAATTTAAAAGACATCAAGTTAGACTCTGGGGGTAGGATTCCATGACCATATCAAACTGCCTTTGGATTCCTATTTGTTAAAGACAGAAAACGTGCAACTGGTCCACATGCCTTTAGCACATACCATAAAAGCATGAAATCCCCCATAGTCCTCCTGCTAAATAAAAACTTATTAAATACTAGAAAAAATTCTCTAACAGGCTGTTCAACGTAAGAAAATAAAATTGATGGCCCAATTCTCTGAGTGTTTTGATCTGTGTTCCTGATGCCTCCCCAGGTTTGTGCTTCTCCCCAAATTAACCTGTCAGGATTTTCATTCCTGTCTGTCTATCTTGCTAACGTGCGACTCTCCTATCGCAAGTCTTTTTTGTTTGTTTGTTTGTTCTTCCTGCTTCTCTTTCTCTTCCTCCAGATTCACGATTGTAGATGTGCTGCCGAGGTTAAATCGGCTCACAGACTTTAGTCCTGGTTCTTTCCAATTTCCGATTCGGATTGGCCCCAGGTTCCCTGTACATTCAGCGCCATCTCTGGTCATGATCTAGAACTGCAAGCCAGAAAAATTCCCGGGTCATTCTTCAGCCCAGCCATGCTCTAAGGTGCTCTGGGCTGTACTGTTATCTCTGACTCTACTAATGAATCTGGCAATGGCTTGCTGCCACACTGTCCAATCTGAGAGGAGCTAGTGCCAAACTAGTGAATTTATAACCTCAAAAAGTAAAAGGTTTTAACTGAGAACCAATTAAATGAATTTGGGGCTAAGCTGCATAGAGTACAAGAAAGATTTGAAAACCTTTTTTCCAGAAAAATATCCTCAATTATTGGGATATTTTAAGTATCCTCATTTCGCAGATATTCAGTGGTTACTTATTTATGTAACTAATTGTATCCAGTTTGTATGTTTCAGACATATTTTCTGTATTTATGTATTTTAATTTTGTCTGATATCCTGTTCAGTCTTTTCCTTACATTTTGTCCATATTTCTATTTTTCCCCCTTCCTACACAGTCTTCTTTCTTTTTTCCCCCTCCTCTTGGACCAAAATTTGTGTGGGTAAACCGTGACTGAATATTTAAAAGATAAACACTTCATTTTGCTATAGTTAGATCAAGTACAAATCAAATTGTACTATTTGTAAGTAATGGTTTATATGTGAATCGGATGTTATTCTTTTTACTTCATTAGAATATTTTTGCTAAAGTAGGGCATTTTCAGGGAGTTATAAACCATTTCACTTTTTTTGTTACAGTTATTCGCCTCATGATTCTGCATACTTGAGAAGGAAAGAATGAAAACTATAACCATAAAAAACCAAACGTATTAATCTCTGATCTTCTTGCTCAAAATAAAAGTTACTGCAAAGTGCCTGCCAAAACAAAGAAGCATAAAATTCCAAAAACTGAAAAATGACTCTTTGTTTAAATAAAGTACAAGACAACGTGAAAGAATTTGGAAATGTAAAAATGATTAACTGTATTAAATGATTGAATGGCACCTGATGTGTATTTGCATTAAAAGAATGCCCCTAAAATGTGTGCAACCCAGTAGGAAACATGCAAAAATTAAATATTTCTTTAAGAGTTATCAGTTAACTCTGAATCTTATTTGCCTTTTATGACTTTGATCTGGCTCCTTCACTTCAATGCAAGCCATGCAAGGACACAAACCTTCTCATCTTCTCATTCCAGCTGAAAGCACATGGCATTACCATTCAAGGTGCACTCTTATTGGTGGCCTGCAAATTAGCCATAGAATTCTCCTCATTTTGGTGCAATATCTTCAGCTTCCATGCTGAAATCTGGTAATAGTAGTTTTTCCTACATAGCAAAATTTTACATGCAAAAGACAATTTACCACTTTAGGAATACAAAGGGAAGACAGCAATAATTTTTCTGTCCATATTGAATTACTTTGATGGGGAGAAATCATGCAATATAGAATTCTTTAAACTATGAAATGTAGGATCTGTTTGCAGCCTGTCTCCAAGCCCAGGTGACTCTTGTGTAAGAAGAGACCTAGGCACAAACAGTACACAAAGTTTGGTCTTTATTTATTTGTTTGTTTGGCAAACTTGAGTTCCTGTTTTGCTCCAGGCACCAGCATGCAAGGAGCTCATACAGAAGATTAACAGGAATATAAATTACTGTGCTTATATATATATGTGTCCATGTATGTAAAATACATATATGTAAATACATGCATAAGTTATTGTATAACAAAACAGTATATGAAATTTATCATGGAAATTTTATAATCGTACTATTCAAAAGTGACACCCAGTACAACTTGCTAGACCATACACTGACAACTTATGGTTGCCTCATAGAAATATCTGATTTTCCAAGTTTCTAATTATCTCATGCTGCTTCATTTCTGTAAGAACAGTGGGGAGACGGAGAAGATGGCGGAGTAGAAGGACGCTCTCAGGTCACCCGCTCCCACAAATACACCAAGACCCACATCTACAGACCCACTCAGCCAACCAGAGCACCTGTGGAACTCTGACAGAACATCGCCCTCTTCAAAAGATAAAGATGCCAAAAATCTGGTAGGAGAAAAGGGAAAAAGAAAGAACAAAAGGCAAAGCAGCGCAGGACGGGTCCCGCGGGGAGGGAGCGGCAAAGGAGGACTGGCGCTCGCTCGCTGGGTCTCCCCTCTCCAACTGAGAGGCCAACGGGACGGAGGGGGAGCCTCCGAGGCTCTGATCTGTACAGAGCAGCCCTAGACTGACAGAACTAAGTTAAACGGGCACAGAGCGTCCCCCCGACACGCAGCCTGAGACGCGGGTCGGCAGCGGCGGGCAGGGCCAGGCTGCACAAGCCGGGCGGAGGACGGAAGTGGCTGCACGGAGGCAGCCCCAGGAGAATGCAAGGGGCTGCGCGCCGTGGCTGTGGGTGCACAGGGCAGAACAACCTGGGCCCTCCATAAAACAGCACGGTTGATGTGCTCTCGGGGGAAGGGTGCACACCCCCATCTCTGAAAACCCGCGGAAAGTTTTCGGGGGAAGAGAGGCGGGGCTCAGGCACAGCCGCCATATCCTCCGCGCTTAGCACCCAGGCGGGGGCGGGGACGAAACCTGCATCCGCACCGAAGGGCTTAGCAGCCTCAAAGGCCAGACTGAGACTGGCCTGCAGCCGGGGGCAGATAGGATCCTTCCATCCTGGTCCCTCAGAGAACTTGCTCCACAAAGACAAACAAGGAGCTGGGTTTTGGCTCGGAGCAGGGACAGGGCTGTCCCTCGGTCTTCCCTGAGCCCACCTGCGGAGCGCCGACCAGGGCGGAGCGCGCAGCCGCACAGAGAGCGGAGCTACCTGCGGCGCAGGTAGAGGGAGAGCGCCCCCCCCCCCCCCCGCCTTTCAGGCAGGAACACAGCCCCTGACCAAGGTGCTGGGAGGGGGCACGACCCGCCCTCCTACCCGGCCAGTCTTCAACATCTGACTGCGGCATCCGGAGGGGCAGCGACCCGCCCGCCCACAGCAGAGAGCTGCACCTGACCCAGTGTTAGGAGGAGGCGCGATCTGCTTGCCGACAGGTGCTGGGAGCAGCACAGAAGAGGGCGCCAACGGAGGGCCTCTGAAAACAGCAAGCTGAGCTTCCAAAACAGGACGAAGACAGAAAGACTTCACAGTAAAAGCACACAGACTCCAGGAGAACACCGACAAACCACACCACCCCCTTTTTTTTTTTTTAAATCTGTTTTTACCTGTTCTATTTTCTATTACTCTCTTAATTTTTACTTCTTAATTCATTTCTATTTCTCTTGGGTTTTGATGTCCTGCTATTGATTAGACACAGGTTTCAAATACATCTATTCATCTCCCCCCCCCCCTTTTTTGTAAAGGTTTTAAAAGGACGTCTCAACCCAATTAATACTCTGCTTCAACTCACTCTTCTATTATTCATTATACACTGTTTTCAAACCCTCTTTCTCCCTTCTTTTAAAATTCTTTCTCTCTCTCTCTTATTTTTTTTCTTTTTTTCCTAAGTTCTATTCCTAAATAGGCATTAGATAGATAAAATCCTTAAGGACCAAAATAAACAACTGATACTCCATAAACCACAGTGCCAAAGAGGTATGAGCAAGATGAAGAAGCAGAAAAACCTTTCCCAATTAAAAGAACAAGAGAAATCCCCTGAAAGAAAGATCAACAAAATAGACATCGATAGCCTACTAGATCAAGATTTCAAAAAAGGAGTGATCAAATTGCTGAAGGAATTAAAAGAGATAGTGTTTAGAGATATAAAATATGTCAAAAATGAAATTGAAGCTATAAAGAAGAGCCAAGTAGAATGGGTAAACTCATTGACAGAGATGAGGAATGATCTAATAGCTGTGCAAAGCCGACTAGATAATGCAGAGGAACGAATTAGTGATCTAGAAAACAGGGCAATAGAAAGCACCCATTCAGAAGAACTACAAGATAAGCAAATAAAAAATAATGAAAATAGCATAAGGGACCTATGGGATAATATAAAGCGTCCCAATCTTCGCATAATAGGGGTCCCAGAAGGAGAAGAAAGATCAAAAGGGATTGAAAAGGTTTTTGAAGAAATCATGACTGAAAACTTCCCAAACTTAAAGAAGGAATCAGATATCCAAGTACAGGAAGCTCAGAGGGTCCCAAACAGGAAGAACCCAAATAGACCCTCACCAAGACATATCATAATCAAGATGGCCAGAGTCAAGGATAAAGAAATGATTCTAAAGGCAGCAAGAGAAAAGCAAAGAGTAAGTTACAAGGGAACCCCCATAAGGCTCTCAGCTGATTTCTCTACACAAACACTACAGGCCAGAAGGGAGTGGCAAGATATATTCAAAGCCCTGAATGAAAAAAAGATGCAGCCTAGGATCCTTTATCCAGCAAGGCTATCCTTGAGGATAGAAGGAGAAATAAAGAGTTTCACAGACAAAAAAAAAGCTGCAGGAGTTTAGCAACACTAAACCCATGCTAAAAGAAATATTGAAAGGGCTATTCTAAATCGAAAAGCAGCAGGATGCTACAGAAACGAGAAACACACAACTGGAAAGGTGATAACTCATGAATTACAAATAAAGTAAACATGAAATTATAAAAGAAGACATACAAATCACTGAGAGTGGGAGAGGGAGGCAGGGAAATATAGAATATTTTTTCTTTCTTTTTAAAATTTTTTAACAGTAGGATGGGTTTGAGATCATGTTACTATCAGTTTAATAAAAACAGTTATAGTAATGGGTTGATAGATTTACAAAAAAGGGTAACCACAAGCCAAAAATTTACAAAGGAGTCACAAAAATTAAATAAAACCCATGATAATACAAAGGAAAATTACCAAACCACAAAAGGAAGAAGAAAGGAACAAAGAGGATATACCAATTCAACTGCAAAGATAAGTTCAAAATGGCAATAAACACACATCTATCATTAATTACTGTAAATGTTAATGGACTAAATGCTCCAGTCAAAAGACACAGAGTGGCAGACTGGATAATAAAGCAAGAACCTTCAATATGCTGCATACAAGAGACCCACTTTAGGGAGAAGGACACATATAGATTGAGAGTGAAAGGATGGAAAAGGATATTCCATGCAAATGGAAAAGCCAAAAAAGCAGGTGTTGCAGTACTGATTTCAGACAAAATAGACTTTAAAACAAAGGCCATAAAGAAAGATAAAGAAGGACATTTTATAATGATTAAAGGAGTGATACAAGATGAGGATATTACACTCGTTAATATATATGCACCCAATATAGGAGCACCTAAGTACATACAAGAATTACTCGCAGAGATAAAGGGGGATATTGATGGGAATACAATCATAGTTGGAGATTTTAACACTGCATTAACATCACTAGACAGATCTTCCAGACAGAAAATAAACAAAGCAACAGAGAAATTAAATACTACAATAGAAAAACTAGATTTGGTGGATATTTTCAAAGCATTACACCCCCAAAAAATAGGATATACATTCTTTTCAAGTGCACATGGAACATTTTCCAGGATCGATCATGTACTTGGGCACAAAAGAAACCTCAACAATTTTAAGAAGATAGAAATTATCTCAAGCATCTTTACTGACCACAATGCCATGAAACTGGAAATCAACAACAGAGAAACAAAGGAGAAAAAAAGGAAAGCATGGAGATTAAACAATATGTTATTGAAAAAACAATGGATCAATGAGGAAATCAAAGCTGAAATTAAAAAATACCTTGAGACAAATGATAATGAAAGCACAACCACTCAAAACCTATGGGACACAGCAAAGGCAGTGCTAAGAGGGAAGTTTATAGTGATACAGGCCTTCCTCAAAAAAGAATAACAATCTCAAATAAACAATTTAACCCACCACCTGAATGAATTAGAAAAAGAAGAACAAAAAGCCCCAAAAAGCAGCAGAAGGAAGGAAATAATAAAGATCAGAGAGGAATTAAATACAATAGAGATTAACAAGACCATAGAAAAATCAACCAAACCAAAAGCTGGTTTTTTGAAAAAGTAAATAAAATCGACAAACCTCTGGCCAAACTCACAAAGAAGAAAAAAGAGAGAGCACAAATTAGCAAAATAAGAAAGGAAAATGGAGAAATTACAACAAACAAAATAGAAATACAGAATATCATACGAGAATATTATGAAAAACTATATGGAACCAAACTGGATAACCTAGAGGAGATGGACAAGTTTCTGGAAACATACTGTCCACCAAAACTGAATCAAGAAGAATCTGAACACTTGAACAATCCGATCACTAGAAAGGAAATAGAAATAGCAATTAAAAACCTCCCTACAAATAAAAGTCCAGGACCGGACGGCTTCACTGGGGAATTCTACCAAACATACAAAGAAGAACTCATACCAGTCCTTCTCAAACTCTTCCAGACGATTGAAAAGGAGGGAATACTCACAAACTCATTCTATGAAGCCACCATCACCCTGATACCAAAACCAGGCAAAGACACTACAAAAAAAGAGAATTATAGGCCAATATCACTGATGAACATAGACGCCAAAATCCTCACCAAAATTTTAGCAAATAGAATCCAACAACACACAAAAAAGATTATACATCATGACCAAGTGGGGTTCATCCCAGAGACACAAGGCTGGTTCAGCATACGCAAATCAATACATCACATCAACAAGACAAAGTACAAAAACCACATGATCATCTCAATCGATGCAGAAAAAGCATTTGATAAAATTCAACACCCATTTATGATAAAAACTCTCGCCAAAGTGGGTATAGAGGGAACATATCTCAACATAATAAAAGCTATATATGACAAACCTACAGCCAGCATAGTACTCAACGGTGAAAAACTCAAAAGCTTCCCACTAAAATCTGGGACAAGACAAGGATGCCCACTATCACCACTCCTATTCAACATAGTCCTGGAAGTCCTAGCCACAGCGGTCAGGCAAGAGAAAGAAATAAAAGAGATCCAAATTGGAAAAGAAGAGGTAAAAGTGTCATTATATGCTGATGACATGTTACTATATATAGAAAACCCTAAAAGGTCCACACAAAAGCTACTAGAGCTGATTGAAGAATTCAGCAAGGTAGCAGGTTACAAAATTAACGTTCAAAAATCAGTTGCACTTCTTTACACTAATGATAAATCAACAGAAGAAGAAAGTAAAGAAACAATCCCCTTTAAAATAGCACCCAAAGTAATAAAATATCTGGGAATAAATCTAACCAAGGAGGTGAAAGAATTATACACAGAAAACTATAAACCATTGATGAAGGAAATTAAAGAAGACTTTAAAAAATGGAAAGATATTCCATGCTCTTGGATTGGAAGAATCAATATTGTTAAAATGGTCACACTGCCCAAGGCAATCTACAGATTTAAGGCAATCCCTATCCAATTACCCAGGACATATTTCACAGAACTAGAACAAATCATAATAAAATTCATATGGAACCATCAAAGACCTAGAATTGCCAAAGCATTACTGAAGAGAAAGAAAGAGGCTAGAGGAATAACTCTCCCAGACTTCAGACAATACTATAGAGCTACAGTCATCAAGACAGCATGGTATTGATACCAAAACAGACATATAGACCAATGGAACAGAATAGAGAGCCCAGAAATGAACCCACAAACTTTTGGTCAACTCATCTTTGACAAAGGAGGCAAGAATATACATTGGAATAAAGACAGTCTCTTTAGCAAATGGTGTTGGGAAAACTGGACAGCAGCATGTAAAACAATGAAGCTAGAACACTCCCTTACACCATACACAAAAATCAACTCAAAATGGATTAAAGACTTAAACATAAGACAAGATACAATAAACCTCCTAGAGGAAAACATAGGCAAAACATTATCTGACATACATTTAAAAATTTTTCTCCTAGAAGAAATAAAAGCAAGAATAAACAAATGGGACCTAATGAAACTTACAAGCTTCTGCACAGCAAAGGAAACCAGAAATAAAACAAGAAGAAAACCTACGGAATGGGAGAAAATTTTTGCAAGTGAAACCGACAAAGGCTTGATCTCCAGAATATATAAGCAGCTCATACGACTCAATAAGAAAAAAATAAACAACCCAATCCAAAAATGGGCAGAAGACCTAAACAAGCAATTCTCCAAGGAAGACATACAAATGATCAAAAAGCACATGAAAAAATGCTCAACATCACTAATTACCAGAGAAATGCAAATCAAAACTACAATGAGGTATCACCTCACACCAGTCAGAATGGCCATCATTCAAAAATCCACAAATGACAAATGCTGGAGAGGCTGTGGAGAAAGGGGAACCCTCCTACACTGCTGGTGGGAATGCAGTTTGGTGCAGCCACTATGGAAAACAGTATGGAGATTCCTCAAAAGACTAGGAATAGACTTACCATATGACCCAGGAATCCCACTCCTGGGCTTGTATCCAGAAGGAAATCTACTTCAGGATGACACCTGCACCCCAATGTTCATAGCAGCACTATTTACAATAGCCAAAACTTGGAAACAGCCTAAATGTCCATCAACAGGTGACTGGATAAAGAAGATGTGGTATATTTATACAATGGAATACTACTCAGCCATAAAAACCGACAACATAATGCCATTTGCAGCAACATGGATGCTCCTGGAGAATGTCATTCTAAGTGAAGTAAGCCAGAAAGAGAAAGAAAAATACCATATGAGATTGCTCATATGTGGAATCTAAAAAACAAAAACAAAAACAAACAAACAAACAAAAACAAAGCGTAAATAAAGGACAGAAATAGACTCACAGACAGAGAATACAGACTTGTGGTTACCAGGGGGGTGGAGGGTGGGAAGGGACAGACTGGGATTTCAAAATTGTAGAATAGACTACACTGTATAGC
This sequence comes from Camelus dromedarius, assembly GCF_036321535.1. Classification (NCBI taxonomy): domain Eukaryota; kingdom Metazoa; phylum Chordata; class Mammalia; order Artiodactyla; family Camelidae; genus Camelus; species Camelus dromedarius. The sequence continues at coordinate 11,686,253 of NC_087441.1, read as the reverse complement.
ACAGGGAAATATACACAAAATGTTATGATAACTCACAGAGAAAAACTTGTGACAATGAGTGTGTATATGTCCATGAATAACTGAAAAATTGTGCTGAACACTGGAATTTGACACAACATTGTAAAATGATTATAAATCAACAAAAAATGTTAAAAAAAAATTAATACAATAAAAAAAAAGAACAGTGGGAATTATGTCAAACATTTACTTGCTAAGATGTGTGATATTGTAGCCCCTTTATTCTACTGTCTGATAATAACTTGCTTTATCTTATGAGCTGTATCTTCAGGGTACTAGTATTAATTTTCAAGCTAAGATGTTATTATTCAATATAATGAATCTCTATTTTTTTACCATTTAAAAATATTGAATTTTAACTAAGTCTTTTATGCCCTTATGTAAAGAAGTATGCCTTCTGAAAAATTTTACCCTCATTTCAGGTAGTAAAAGGAGATGTTTTTAGTACTAGAGGAGATTGTAGAATCACTCAACCCATAGTGCAAAGCAGTTTATTTTTTTACATTATTATTTTGACTGCAAAAAAAAAAAATCAGAAGGCTATAGCAATGCAATTTAACTTTTCTATAGCTATAAAATGCAGTCAGAGCTATGATAACATAAGTCAAATTGATAATAGGCATTCCAAATGGTTATTAATTAATTTCTAAATTAAAATAATAGCCAGCGCTATGCTAACATAAGTTGAATTGATATATAGACATTCCAAATAGTTATTATGTAATTTCTAATTTAAAATAATGCAAGTAATAAAGATAATGTGTGTACCATCACTTCTGAAAATTTTAGGGATTTAATTTTTTATACTTTCCTAATTTTCAGTGTTTTTCCAGAAAGAATTTTTTATCTAGAAAAGAACTGATTATCCAGATTATCTGTCTGGAATATGGTTTGTCATTGTCTGTTAAATAACTTGGTGTCTACTTCTGTGGTAGTTAAAAGTACATAGGTTTTACTTTATCAGGTCAAGGTTCTGACATCTAGCTGTGTATTTGAAACCTGACCAAGAAAATAACTTATTTTTATGTTAAGCAATGGCATAAATTCTAAGTCAAAATATGCTCGATCACTACAAAAATGTATTAAAAACAAAAATATACTTTTGATATGTTTTCATAGCATAAAAAGATAAAGAAGCCTATTTCTCTGCACCAGGTTAAGTTTCCAGGAAATAAGACATTTGCAAGTGCATGCCCTCTATTTCAGTGTTCAATGGATGAAATCAGAAATTAGCAGAATTCCAGATTTACAAATTTATATTTTGGTATTTAATTTTGAAAAATCAAAGCAGAAAGACTCTTCCTAGCTCCACTATAAGAATTCGGCAGAAAGTGAGTAACTGACATCTATCCAGGTGGTCAGTTTAAAGGCATCTGCCAGTGAACCCAAGAGAATCCTGAAGAAATAAAGAAGCGGAAGAGGGTGGGCTAGCCTCACCAGATACTCAAAGAATCTAATCTATTAAACCTCTACTTTAAAACAATGAGGGATTTGTGCATTATTCAGACAGAACCATGAAAAAAAGATAAATACTCTGAAATACACACATAAATAGTATATGATAAAAGAACTATTTCAAATTTGCAGATATTGTTTTTTTTAATTAGTGATGTTGGAACAACTGGATAGTATGTACAGTAAAATGTGCAGTCCATTACTCATATCACACAACAGGATAAGCTTCCAATGGATCAGAAATTTAAACGAAAAAAATTAAATCACACAAGTGCTAGAAAGAAATTGAATAAATTACTCTACAATCTGCAATGAAAATAGCTTTTTCATTTAGGATTCAAAATCCAGAGCAGGAAAAAAAAAGAAAAATAATAGAAAAATTTAATCAGATTAAAAGAAAACTTTTGAATGTTTAAAAACACTATAAGCAAGGTAATTAGATAAATTACTAATTTGCAACTTAAACCAGAGAGAAATAATTAATATCTCTAATATGTTAAGTGCTTCTAAAATAGAAAATGGACAACACCTTATAAAGATGGGCTATAGAAATTAATAGCCAATTCACAGAAGTAAGAATTGCAAATGTCTTTGACCATGTGAATAGGTGTTCAGCCTTGCTCGTAATAAGAAAATATGCAAATTAAAACTATACCAAGAGGGTTTTTTTCACTTTTTTACTTTGGTACAAAATCAGAATACATACTCTGTTCACAAAACTGTAAAAGGAGAGGCACTTTTATTTCGCTTTAGAGAGAATACAACATGGAGCAATCTTTATTGAAAATAATTGGGAAATATCTGGTAAATTTACATAGCAATTATCTTTTGGCCCAGCAATACCTCACTTGCTCGCTTGCTTAAATCTATCTCACAGATATACTTGCCAAAAAAAAGTCTTCTGTGGTAGACTGTGCATTGCAGGAGTCTCTGTTAGAGCAATTTAAATGCACATCAGTGAGGAGCTGATTGAATTACTTGATACATCTACTCAATGAGTTACCATGTAGCTATAAAAATGAATGTCAAATATGCTACTAGAGATAGGTCTCAGGGAAATATTTTTCAGTGAAAAAAGCAAGATGAAAAAGAGTTGGTACAGTATGCTACCATTTATCTTTAAATAAAACTAATGTAATTATATGTGCATATGTATGCTTAATATTTAAAAAAAGAAAGAAAATGAACATTTATAGTGGTGGGCAGTAGATTCCTTTACATATGCCTAGCTTTGATTATTAAATTGTAAAAATATTTAGCTCTTTAAAAACTTAAGAAAATGAAACAAATGAATCTAATTGTATATGAAATTGGTGATGACATAGTCACACAGTCCATAAGTGACTTTTAAATACATTAGAGATTTATCATCAATGCATATACCCTAAGGATAAAATCCCCCCAAAAAACCCTGGAAAAATAAATTGAGCTATTTTGCGAAATCATATTGTTGGTAGTAATGTTTATATTGTAATTCTGACATCATTGTGTCTATATTATGAAGTAAATTAACTAAATAACTGTTATTCTATCATAGCCATATCCTTTAGAACCAGGATTCTCAAGAAGATACAGATATAAGATGAAGGAGGCTAAGTACAATCTCCATGGTCATGAATTTGATTCAGAAGTATAAATATGACAAATGGCATTTCTTATGTTGTATTCAAAGAAATAAAATAGCTCATTAAGCAGCTCTGGCAGGAAATGAGCCATTTTGTTATAACAGATATAAAGAAGAGAAAAGACTTGTATAGTCATCAAAACAATTCATGATCCGATTTAAGGAGACTCCCATTAATCAAAAATAGGACAATCTGAAGATCAATGAGAAAAATAATTAAAATGGATTGAAAAGCATAAAATACATGTCAGTCATTAGTTCATAAAGATTCCAAATAAAAATGTTTAAATTGTTGGCCTGTTGCTGTTTTGAAAACTGGTAAATAATTTAAACTTACAAAAAAAGGTACTTAAGTACTTTCTCACTGAGAGCCAAATAGTAGACGATGAAATATTTTTATTTAGCAAAGCAATCCAACTACTAAATGAGGAAGAATTGATAAAGTTGCAACACTACCTTTTGGCAGCCTCTAATGAAATAATGAATCAAGAGTGTAAACAGTTCCTTGCATCATAAAAATAGAGGTAAACAGACAGCATGTGCTCCTCATGGAAGAAAAACCATGCTACCTCTGTAGTAGTTTTATCCAAAAATCTGAACCTGAATATGATTAAGTCTCCAGATCCAACCATCAATACAGACAAAAGAGATTTCAGAGGGACACTGGAGAACACTGAAGCAATCAACAAAATCCTAATCATTGGAAACTCCTCTAGGTAAATAATCTAATTTCTCCTACAAATAAGTTGCAAAGGGGAAAATGTTGCAGAGAGAACCTATCAAAAAACCCATAAACCATTTGCACGGTTTGGATTTTACTTCAATCCAGACCCAAATAGCAAACCATAGAACATTTAAAAATTAGAAAATTTCTGAAAATGGTAACACATGCAAAACAGTTGGAAATCAAACACTTACTGGATATTTTGGAATATTAAGGAATTGTTGGTAACTATTCTAGATAATGTTATTGTGATTTGACTAAAGAGTTATCTTTTAGAGGTGCATACTGAAGCATTTTCAGAAGAAATAAATATGGCTAGTGACATTGCTTCAAAATAAAACAAGAGGGATGAGCTACACCTGAAAAGCTCTGACCATGGATTAAGAATTGAAGATGAGTAATGGTTACATGGGATTTCATTATACTCCTCTGTCTACTTTTACATATGTTTGCAAAACTCCAGCACAAAGAAAAGTTGGAACAATATGATTGATGCTCTTGAAGGACAAATGAAACTTAAATTAGAGGTAAAGGAAAAGATTCTTAGTGAGAATAACAGTGTAGAGATGTAAGCGAGTACAGCTCAGCAAACAGACTTCATTTGTACAGCTGCGGCTTTGAGTTTAAAAAACAGAGGGAATATACAGTTAGAATGGTTTGCAGAGGTCAGGTCTTAGAGGAGTTTCTATCTTATGGGGAAAAAAAAGATGTACTTTATTGTGAGAGGAATGGGGAGCCATTAACAATGTTTAAGCAGGATAGAGCATCACTGGAACTGGGCTTAGAAAGCCCAGAGAGCACCTGTGAGGAGAACTGACTGGAGTGAGAACAGCCAAGAAGGCTGTTAGAGTAATTCAGGAAAAAGCATTTTTAATGGAGATAAAATTGGCAGGACTTAGTCACTGGATATGAGAGATCAGAAATAAAGATGTCTAGGATGACTCCTAGGTAGTTGGTTTTGTCACCTGTATGGATGGGGCTATAATTAAATTAAAATAAAATAGAATTAATTATTTAGGGTTCTGGAGACTCTCAATGTATCTTGAGCTAAGTAGATGCCAGGGTGTCACAAAACAAGAGGTGCAAATCACAAATGAAGGGTAATTCTGATACAAGTGTCCACTTAATATGAAAATCGACAGTCATATAACATGGTTCTTTGAATCATGCAAATGATTCTTTACGGGAGGTAAATAGACACTTAAATATTCTGAGCCACAATCTTGCAATCTTGACAATGTAGATAAGAATATTTGCTTCTCAATCATTTAGCAAAGACATACAAAAAAATTTAAATTCTTCTGGATTAAAAAATATTATTTTTCTAACTGATGGATACTCAATAGTATTTGGTGTTGAAATAGAAAGTGAATTTCCATCCATTTACTACAGTTTTCTAATTTGCTCTCTATAAAAGGTCACATTTTTAATAGCTGTCTTCTGGTCTATCCACTTGAGATTAGTATGAAAGTATATTTTAAATATTAAGGTTATTCTGGAAGTTATAAGAGTTGAAACAGTAAAGCTGCATGAGTTTCTAAAAGGGTCTATAGCAACATGGTTGGTTCCACTGTCAGCTAACTTTGATGGTGCCTGACAAAGGAGAAGGGGAAGTCCAGACGATGTATCTTGAAGCTACATTTATATATAAAAATAGATGTTTATCTGTGGTGGTGTTAGGAACTGGTGGTAACTGAGGGAAGCTGAAATCCAGCCAACATTTGGTTCAGTGATTGGTCACCCAAAAAGGTCTTCAAGTTCAAAAAACCTGTTTGCCTCAATTCAGTAAATCCAGGGGAGCAGAAAGCTGACATTCTCGTCAAGTAGTTTCCAACCAGTGCGTCATGGCCGGTGCACAACCACAGTAGATGCGACAGCAAGCCCATGAGATGTGAAACCTACTTCACCACAGAGTGAGCTGCATCCACTTCCTGGGGGTCAAAGGCTGTTTAGAGTTTGGGTTAATCTGGATCTTTAAAGTTAGTTTAATAAACTAGCTAATATCCATTTTTACTCAGAGGCATATGTAATATAAACACTACAATACGCTTCACTATTTCTCCACTGGTATCTATTACATGGAGGAGAGTTTTTGCACACAGCAAAAAAAAAAAAACATTGACACCCTCTCTGGTTCCCTGTTATAGACAATACAAAGAGCAGAAAATATGCTTTGATTAAATGGCATAATGCAAATCAGAGACATTTACCTCCAGGACTCATAACCAGATACCTAAAATGATTCATTTTTCATCCTTAATTAAGATGTTTCAAAAGATATAAACCCAGCCTTTTATTGAAGTATAATTCATTTACAATGTTTTGTTAGTTTTTTATTGTACAGCAAAGTGAGTCAGCTATATATATATATATATTCTTTTCCATTATAGTTTATTACAAAATAATGAATATCGTTCCCTGTGCTGTACAGGAGGTCCTTGTTGTTTATCTATTTTATATATAGCAGTGTGTACCTGCCAGACAATGGTTAGCATGCGGTACTTACACGACAGTTTAAACCTATCTTAATGAGAAGTCCTCAAACTTCCTTTTTCATATAGTTTATAATGTGTAGGGTATCTTTCTCCCACTCTTTTTGTTGGGTTGACTTTAACAAGTGAAAATCCTAGTGGGATTCTTTGCTTTATAATTATATTTGCTGAGATTTTGGCATAAGAAACCCCAAACAGAGTCCAATGTGTAGTCCAAAATACAGCAAAAAGTGTTAGCCCTACACTAAACATGTTCACCATTCCTCTCCTGAATATTGATTTCCCTTAAAATAAGGATTTGATTCACTCCAGATATAACTTCCTGTAATCCAGCAAATTTGACAGCACATCGTTAAAAGGCTCTTAATTAATGTTAATTTCATTACCCTTTATGCCTTGATTGCAAGTTACAGAAAAATATTCTCTGCTCCCTGAAAACTAATTGCTATGGGCATAAAACACACACACACACACACACACACACACCCCACTTATACAAAGTGATATGAAATTATGACAAATATTTGGTTATTTTCATTTTATACAAGTAAAAGTTTATTTAAACAGGTAACATGAACAGTTGAAGCACTTATCCAGGAGATTTAAAGCACAAGAAGACTATTCTATTCAATGAAATAAAAAAGATACAATTAACAATATTTTTCAAGCTTTAATGAAAACCTGAAGTCATTGTCTGAATTTTCTCTTTTTACAGAAGGGTGTTTGAAATATTTTACACTGATAAGATTCTAAGAATTGCTGAGAACAAAGAAAGCATGTTAAAGTATGATTGAATACTATCTTCCAGACTCAGCAAAAGATGTGCAAGTAGTATTGGCCATCTGATAATTATCATTCTGTCTTGCAATCAGGATAATAGTTGCTATTACACTATATCAAGTAATATTCTGGGTTCCATGATGGTAAGGAAATAAAGTTCAATGTCTGTAACTTTCTATTCTTTTGACATATTTATGTATAATTTTTTTACTATCTATTTCAAACCTTTAAAAGCATAAATGCTATACACATTAAAGATATCTTCATGGCTCATTTTGCTCTTGTTTGAAGCCTTAAGCTCTGCATGTCAGCTACATACCAAGCAGCTGTTGCTAGGATGTATCTGTTTCCATAGCAATAGATGAACTCTTCAGATGCATCTAGAATTCCTCCTTTTCTTTGCCACCCCTGAATCCCTTGTCATATGTAAATCAGTGTCCAAATCTCTGGCTGCAACAGAATCTTTAGAACTAATAACATTCTACATTTAACCTCCATGGATGTGGAGTACAGTACAACACAAGATTGACATTTTTCCCCCTTTAAACTCTGCATTTTTTCCCAAGCTGTTTAGATTTGCAGAAATTCCTATGACTTGGAGATTAACACTGTACCAAATTAATAAAGATCAGAAACATTTTCTGCCGATGCACTTTCCAGAAACAGCCATTAACAGGAGAAAACATCCAGGTGCAAATTGACTCCTCTCTTCCTTAAATAAAAAAATTCAGTATGGAACCAAGACTGTGTTACCAAAGAAACACGCATTATCCTCCTTGTGAATTTGAGCCAAGTTATTTTGGACTCAGTCTCAAATTTCACATATCAGTTGAGGTTGACCCTTCAGAATGGTTTCAAATGTTCTCAAGTTCTTGGTGTGCAGGGTCACCATAGTTTCTCTGGCCTCTCAGAGGACTGTCACGGGATGACTCCTGCTGGATGGAAAATTACCACTACAGATCTTACATTCTGATGCTGCTGTTCAGGAGTTTTAAAAATCAGCAGGTTCAATAATTTCATGTAACCAACTGACAGATTCCTGATGACACAGAGAAGCAGTAGAGTGACCACTAAAGAATTTTCATTAGGCTCTATGGCCACTGCTGAGTGCTAAATAGACCGAGAACTTGGCAATGTCTGGGAGAAATAGAAAAAGTAAAGATATTAGAGATAAAAAATCTCTACAAATAATATTCAGGTGGACTCTTGGGAACAAACCCTTGTTCTGGGAACACAGACTTGATACTAGTCTCTTTACATAACTTCATACTTTCGTAGGGTAAACAACATCACTTTCTGTTCATGTCACAAGCTCTCTCTTCTGTGCAAGAGGCAATCCTGCTTCTCTACTCATCTGACTTCCCTAGAGGTATGAGGAGAAAAACATAGTGTTTTTACCCAAACAATGTATGCTTGTGCTCCAGTCATCCATGACAAAAGAACATACATTATGTTAAAGTCATTGACAATTACTTATTTCCTTACGTTTCCCAATTAAAATACACTGATTTTTGTAGTACTATAAATGCCTTTGTCATCACTATTACCTAAGAAGAAAAGAAATAGTAAACTTTGAAAATTATCTCTCTAATATCAGTTATCTTTTGTAAAATCCATTTAGCGATACTAAGTGATATTTTTATCCCATTTATATAAATATCTTGGGAAAGAAGTTGGAAATTTAAAGCAATATGTAATGTCCTCAAGATTACTTTTGTAAAGGGAAGTAAAATACAAATTGTATTTTTTTAAATATACCCACTGCCCGACTTGTAATTGCTGTTCAATAATTTCCCCAAATTGGTATTAGACATGTTAGAAATAGCCTTCTCTTCCAATTGTGGATTTGGCTTTTTTAACTGAAGTATAGCTGCTGTACAATATTATATAAGTTACAGGTATACAGTGTAGTGATTCACAACCTTTCAAGGTTATACTCCATTTATAGTTATTATAAAATATTGGCTATATTCCCTGTGTTTGACTTTTCAAGATTATTAATGGAGAAGTGTTAGAAAGTGTCTCCTCAGAATGATGACAAGCTGCAACTCTTAATAACAGCATAACAAATTCTAAAAGTTCTTTGTAGCCCCAGCTAACTTTAAGATGCTTTAAAGAAAATCTGAGGCATCTTAGATATTAAGCTAACTAGGATTATGTAATATGTTAACTTAAATATAATCAATCATAATTCTAATAATTACAAATAAGTCTCTTTATTGACTGCAGATGTTTAACCAGGTCTTTTAAACCTTTTTGTCATTACAGACTGTCAGTTATTACAAAGGTACTTCATCTTTAAAAAAAATTCATCAGAAGTCGATGACAATAGTGGGTTACAACAGCCCCACATCAGATGATGGCTATGCAAGGATTCCAGGCCATACCCTCAGCCCTCTGGACGCAAAAACAAATGGCTGTCCTGCCCCTGGAGCCCTTAGGTTAGGCATTCAGAGATTTTTACTCCCTGATAGGCAGGGTCAACACCCCTACTCAGCCTGGAAGTAGTTCAGAAGACAAACCTCTGCAATCCCATAAGATTATAGGGGTAAAATCTCTGAGGAGGGAGTGAGAGGGGATGGAAGAGGGCAGGGCACAGATATTCAAGGAATGCTACAGCAATTAACATCAAAATGGTGGAAGATTCAGCCCCCAGGAGGCCTTGAGGTTCAAGATGGTGGGAGATTTGACTTCTAGCAGATCTTGAGCTTCATTATTTGCTTATTGTAATGTATTAACACGGTGAATGACACGCCCACAGGCGCCATGGCAGCCCCAAAGCTAGCCGCAAAACGTCAAAGAGTGGGAAATGGCCAACTTCCTGGGAATCTCAGCCCCTTCCCCAGGCTACTTAGGCTGGTCCTTCCACTTACTAGCATATGAAGCCACCAAGCCCATAAAAACTGGCAACCACAGCACCTTGTGGCCACCCCCCCCCCCTTTGGAGACAGCCCGCACTCTGTCTATGGAGTGTGTACCTACTTTTACTCTAATCTGAGCACCCGACCCCCCACACCTCATGGCCTTTCTCTTGCCTTTCAAAGTATCTCTCAAAATAAATCTACCTTCACTCAAAAAAAATAACAACAACAACAAAAAAAAAAAACACACAGCTGGGGATTGTTTTCACCAGCATCTGGCGTCCTGACGACGTCCCATGCCATGTCCGTTTCTCTTTTGGCCTCATGATGAGAAAGCAGCAGAAGATAATTATCAACACTGATTACATTCCTCACTAAGAATTCAATTAGGAAAAAAAAGAACTATCTCAAATAAATGTCCATTCCAATAAATGTTCCTGATAATTTTCCTTTTATTAATTTTTGTATTAAATATAGAAAGAGAAAATAGTGATTTAGAAATCCTGAATTCAAATTATTCTCCCAAATTTAAGGTTTCATTCATTCATGTTCAATCATTCATTAAACAAAAACGTAGACCTACCGTGTCTCAGACTTTGGCTGAGTACTTAGAGTAGAGTCACACATAGCCTCTGCCTTCAAGGAGTTTTGCTTAGTGTTTCTGCAATAGTAATTATTAATATGTAATAGTAATTATTAGTATGCTACATGTATCAAATAATAATTAATGACTACAATGAATAAAGCTTTTAATAACTTTTTATTATAAGATAAAAGATATATATAAAATTAAAAGGAAAAACATGAAATAATTATATAGGTGATTTAGAACTGGTTTCATGAAGTCTTAAAATGGCCTTATTTCTTAGAAATTGCTTTAATGAAATCATAAGTTTTATGTAAAGATATACGTACAAGAATATGGGTTGGTTAAAAAAAGATGAAATATTTGTATGATGGATGTAATTTAGACTTAGTGTCAAAATATAGAAGTACGTTTGTCAATTTATAAATATACTTACAAAATATGTTAAGTGAATAAAAGGTAATTATACCGAAATCCACTTTTAAAAATATATTGAAATGATAAGAGAGATAGTTATCTCTAGTGGTGGTATTCTAATTTTTTATAATGAACAAATATAACATTTGAAAATTATATAAAAATAAGTGCCTTACTCTGTCACCAGATATTCTGAGAATAAGTAAAAAGTAAGCAAAGACATCACAATGTTCATACCACTAAAATGCCAAAAACTTTCCTCCCAATCTGATGAACAAGATACCAAGGATTCCTATGCTTTCAAATCCACAAAACCTTATCTGAATCCTAAGTAACGGGGAAATAATTGGGACTTTACATGCACAAGGCATTGAAACCACAATGCAAACTTTTTTTAGCATGAGTTTGATAAGAACTAGGCAACATGGAAGCTCCTTGTCAACATGTATTTAAAAATAAACCATGCATGGAAGTTCGAGGTGGGGTTGTGTGAGTATGGCTGTATTTGCAAGGACACATTCATGTCTTAGTGAGTAGGAATGAAACCTTATGAATGGTCATCCACGTAAACATCAGAATTTCACTTCTGTTGGTGATTTGTCTTAAGAAGCACTACATGAGAACTCTGGTTACAAAACACCCTCATTATTTCATTTGAGAATTACATAGAACTCAACTCCCAGAGCAGGATTTCTGCTTCTAGGTCTGGTCCCCTGTATATATTAGATCTCTCCCAGATTAGGGATTTTTCTCCTTCAAGTTCTCTTGCCCAATCAGAAGAGCTACTACTTAGAAATATTGTAAGATTTTCTTTGCAGTTTCTTTTTTTGCTGCAATGTGGCAACAAATGAAAAATCATCCAATAACTTTTAGTTGACTGAAAGCCTCAAACAGTAAGGTTGTCAGAAACAGACTTAAGAATTAGATATGTCACATACAGAATGAAAAACAATAGCAGGACAGAACACCAAAATATGATCATTCAATCATGAGGAACAATTAGCCTATCAAAGCTGTGTACTGAAAACCCAGGACAAGTGCAAACTGACTCGATGCTTATCAAATAAATGGGCAAGGAAAGATGAAATTCTGAATGAATAGTCTCCTGCTAGCTACTGGTAAATGACATAGCAATCCCATTCTTCCTGAACTTGGGATTCCTAGTAAATATTATTTTCTATCCATCTCTCAAGAACGTACTAGAACAACTCATTGGCACCAACTTGCCTGAAGCTAATTATTTAATCCAACTTTTAGTTGGGGTTTTCAGATTGTTGGGAATAGGCCATCATAACAGAAGATCTGAAACATCAAATTTTTAATATTTTTTAAGAAATGCTTGAACACTAAGTTATCCCTGAATTTCAAACTCTTGTGTTTCTTATTTATCATTGTATTATGAAAAAAGTATATGTTTTGAGATAAGGTAAACTGGGTCTGAGTCCCAGCAATTATGTTAACTAGAGAGATGTATGACATTTCTCAAGTTATGTAATTTTTATGAGAGTTGGCTTGGGGAAAAATGATCTTGTAAAGGAATATTTTGATTTTATTCTTTTAAGTTTATGTGCTTACACTCTAAAAGGGTAACTTGAAAACACAATGAGAAGCTCAAATTTGCACTTAACTGATACTCTAAAAAATTACAAGAGTATGTGAGCAAAAATTGGCTGCAATAAATCCTTAAATTGCATTTTTAAAGCACTCTTTTAAACATTCTCCTCACATTCCTGAAGAAATAACACCTTTTAAAGCACCTTGATTAACTGGCTGTACATATTGACTTGGCTGGGTTCCACAGTTTTTCACATTTTCATTTGTATGCAGAGATCTTTGCCTTCCATTGATTCTTGAATAATTCTTCTTTGCAGATACTTGAGCAATATAGAATACATCTCAAGCTTGAAATTAATCTTTGAGAGTCAAGTTTATTTTAATATCTGTGGTAATTTTTACCGTTCTCTACTTTGTCCATATGATGCACATTGGAGAGGTCTTCCCATACTTGGTCAACAGTTTGCAATACATCATTTTAACTTCTGTCATCATCATTATTATTAATAGTTGATAACATGTATTGAACATTCACTATGTACTTTGAACCAGGTTAGCAATGTGCGTGCTCTGAAGAAGCCACTTCTATGTTGGTATTATGTATAGGGTTGCCAGATGTAGCAAATAAAAAGACAGGATGCCTAGTCACACTTGAATTTCAGATGAACAACAAATAGTTTGTTCATATATGTGTATCCCATGCAATATTTGATATCCTATATTTTATCTGATAGCCCTAATTATGTTCCACATTGTGTTACATGGCATTCTTCCTGAACACATTACTGGGTCAGGTCTAAACGATATTCAGATTAATATGATATTCAGACTAATGCAATATTATGGCATTAATAATATTGCTTCTCTCAGATGAAATAGAAAATATAGCAGTACACCTTCTATTCATGATATTTTCTGACTTTGTTCAAACCCACTGTCTATATAAAGTCTAAAGCATTCTTCATTTTAACTGTAGAACTTTAGACTCTATTATTGTGCACTTCGCATTGTCATGAAAATAATAACTGATAAACCAAATATAGATTAAAAGAGATTATGGTTGGAAAGAAAGAATGCAAACCAACTTAAGAAGGTAAACTCTTTGAAAGCACTCAAACCAACATTAGGAAGACCTATGTAGATAAAAATATTGAATTACATTTTTCTATGCTCATTCCCATTTGCTTTTCATTTTTAACTTTACCCCTAAGAGATCATTACCCAGCAGAAATAAGTTAGGTACTAGTTCTTATACTATGTAAGTAGACAAAGGCATGCCTCTTTTTATAATTGTGTAATTCAAAGTGCTACAATTCCCAAATTGTATTTATTTTTAAAAGCATTTCACTGTAATTTATTTCCATAAATCCTAGATGCTTTATATTTATATCAGGTAAATTCATAATTATCTCATCTGAAGTTTTGCTAATGTAAAGGACTTAAGGATTGCCATTTTCCTAAGGGATGAATTACATCTCCTCAATTAAAGGTTGGCAAATGAGTCAAAATAATTTTATCCCATATGTCCACATAAAAATACTTGTAAATTGTCATATGAGTTCTGCAGAAGAACATAAGAGAGCTTTAAAAATAGTTCATAACTGAAGAATGAACAGCAGTGTTTGCGTTGTCCTTTAGTATTGACTAGGAATGGACTCCAAACCATCCATCAGAGAGAGATAATAGAGAGCTGGGTAGGTAGGTAGATAGACAGACAGGGAGAGAGAAAGAGAGAGCTATTTTAAGGCCCTAATTTAATTCATAAAATAAGTCAGAGCAGTGATTGAAATCTGGTAAAATGTTTTCTCCTTCAGAGATTTTTATTCATTTTGGAGTTGGTAACACTAAAAGAAACTGTGAATTAGAATTTCATGTATTCTTGGGAACTGTGCCGCCTTTGCTCATGAGACTTGGCTTTCTTAAGTGCTTTTTCAACTTAATTTCACTGTAAATCCTGAAATGGTGTGAGTTTTCCTGCTTTAGAAATTGATTCATAAAAATAAATCTCTGACATTTCCATGAAATTTAATTCCTCGTGTGTTAACTTTTGTCATAACTATACTGAGAACTCGGATGTCACTCAGCATTGTATAAAACGATGACACACAGTCATCTCTGGCAATTGGAAATCTTGCTGTCTGAACTTTAGAACTAAATAATTTTGGGCAAATACTTAATGAAGTCTTTACTATACAAAATCTCCGTACTCCTTCTCTGAAATCCAGGACGCATATGGAATTGGATATCAGCACACCCCTTTATACCTGAGATTGTTAATGAGAGCATCATTAATTAAACTTAGAAAATAGATTTGATTATTAAGCTATAGATATATTCACAAACAAATGTAAATATCTCTATGTTGAAAGACATCATGAGATACCCTAATGAAACATCAGGAAAGACTACATGTGGACAAAGAAATTTCCAAATCTCCATCATAATAAAGATCAAGCTTAGCATCTACTGAATGATAATTATTTTATAAAAGAACATAATTCCAACCATAATTGCCTGGTTTCCATAGTATATAATAAAACATTAAAAAGATTAGTGACTTTTATAACTTAATAATCATTGAACTTAACTATTACTTTCTAAAAAGCAGTGGATGCCTTTTATTTTAAGGGTTTTTTTCTTATGGGGGGGGCTATTAATTAGGTTTATTTTTTTATTTTTAATGGAGGTACTAGGGATCGAACCCAGAACCTCATGCGTGCTAAGCATGTGCTCTACCACTGAGCTACGCCCTCCCCTCCAAGTTATTCTTTTTAAATATACAAAATATTTGCACTCTAAAAAATATCCATTCATGTGTCTCCTATCACAAACATTCCCCAGGCTGGTTGTTCTTCCCAAGCTTAACTGAAAGGACAGATGAATACTCATTCTTTATATCCCACTGCTAATGTAGAAATATTAGGAAACTGGTCAGAGTAAATAAATATTATTAAAAATTTCTTCTGAAGAACTGAAGATGATGTATTTAACCCTAACAAGAATGATGTGGTTTTACCAATGCAAAGAATAAATGTATTTTAAGAGGTTACTTTCAAATAATAACCCAAGGAGTGTTAAAAAAAGATTATAAATCAGGCTGGCTTCATATTTCTGCACAGGCACATTCAATTCTGGAAATGATGAAGCAAAGATTTCTCAACCTCAGCTCTGTGATGTTTTGGGTCAGATAAATTTTTGTTGCCAGGGAAGTGTCCTGTGCCTCTACATACGCGATGTCAGGAACACACTGTCCTTCCAACAAACAGGACTCCATACTCCTGATGTTACTGCTATAGTCTATGTCTGTGTCCTCCCAAAATTCACACGCAATCGTATTAGGATGAGGGGCCTTTGGAAGATGATTAGCTCATGTGGGTGGAGCCCTTGTCTTGGGGATTAATGCCATTATAAAAGAAGCCAAAGAAAACTTACTTGCACCATTTTACATGTGAAGACACAGAAAGAAGGTGCCATCAAGAACCAGGAAATGGGCCTTCATCTGATATCAAATCTTCCAGTGTCTTAATCTTAGACTTCCCAGCCTGCAGAACTGAGAAATAAATATTTGTTGTTACGAAGCCACTCAGCTTACAGTATTTTGTTATAGCAGTCCAAACGGAGTGAAATAATCGTCATGGTGGAGGATGAGATTAACGTTGCCCTCCAGCTGAAAACTATTGAGCCAGCATGTTAAAGCATAGAAGGAGAGTATGAGCTAAGGGCACTGTATCAAGGGTGACGTGCAATCCAAAAAATGAAAAAGCCACAGGAAGTCAATTCTTGAGTGACTGGAATCATTCCTAAAAACGAAAATCAGCAATAGAATCCAGATGACCAAACCATAGGAGTGTATGTCAGAGTCAAAAGTCTGGTGGATTATGATTATTGACTCTGTTCTAATAATAAGGAAAAAATCTAAACAGCCGTGGGAAATATGGCCACAGACAGGAAAAGCTATAAATTGGAAGGATCTAAAATAACATTTTAGCAACTAAAAACTGTGCAATGGTGGCAGAAAATAAATTGAAGAATATATGTAATTTCATCATTTTTCTTAAAGAAAATTCAAGAGTTCTTGTAACAGACATATCAAGAAGCAGTGGTGTCAGCCAGCTTGTAAATATCTTGCACTATGGATTTGGAAAAGTTCTGTCTCCTCATGTTCTTTCTCGGTAAAATGTACTTGATTATTTTACCAGTTCTAATTCTATACTTAGAAGTTTCATTGTTTCCAAAAAAAAAAAAAAAAAAGGAGGGGAAAAAGTAAAATTCTAAGAGAGGGAAATGCATTAGACTGTGCTATTTCTCACTGTGTGGAACTGTGAAAATGATTTTCTCCTAACAACTACACCCAGAAAATGGACGTTTGGTAATAGGCTAGAAGAAAGGAGGGAAGCCCCCCTTTAGCTAACAGACCACTATTGAGAAAGGCTGTGTAAGTTGTGAGGATGTTGACCAGGTAAGGAGAAGTGATGTAAGAGAGACAGGGGGTGCAGACACTGGAGTGCGGGAACAAACAAAATACAGCAAATTGTACCTCACAGGACCCCACACAGTATCCTGGTTTCACTACCGAGATTAAAACTGAATTTTAAAAGAGGCATTTGGAGGAAAGAAAAGGGAAAAGCGAGAATTATTTCCATTTTAATTCAGATTTCTGGGAAGGAATTAGATGACTTTCTGTCAGAGAACGATGCATCGTGCGTCGAAAAAAATGTGGGGCTGCGGAGGCAAACCAGGATTTCATGAAGTTGAGAACTGTAGAAGGAAGGGAAAATGCAGTTTCAAAAAAAATTTGAGGAAGGATGTGTTAAGGTTAGTAAAAGAGGTTCATTTTCTGTGAGACTATTTAAAGTTCTAAATATTCTCATATGACTTGTTAACCTTCGAAGGGAACATATGTGTGTGTCTAAAACCTCTCAGTCAATCCCCACAAAACATATTTTGGAAAACATCGCTTTAGTTATAACATTCTGTGACAAAAATGTGTCTTAAGACAACAAAAATCACCAAATATGCGTGCGCACGCACACACACACACACACACACACTAATACAAAATGAGAAACAAAAATTTTAATATGCATTTATTTGCAGTTATATGAATTTAACAGAATTGTCCTCCTGTGGCACAGATTGTGGGAGATATTCACATACTTTCTAAAAGCAAAGGCTTCAAATTATTAAACGGATTTCATATTCTGAAAGTTTATATGTGTTACTCTTAATAACTCAGAATTACTTTCTCATAGCAACAAATAAAAACGGTGGCTAAGTTCCCAGCCAAGCTCACTAATTTTTAAAAATATATTTGAAATAAAATTAATAGTGATGTAGTAAACCTTAAAAAACATAGTAGCTAAATAAAACAGAAATACAGAGATCCATTTTTGAAATATTACAATAAATTTAGTGCCTCTGGAAAAGAAGAACAAGTGAAAGGAAGTATAAAAGTTTTAAAAAATTATGAAGGAAACTGTTTCCTGCGAGAAGGTTGAGCTATTTGTTTTTATTTTTGAATAATTTTATCTTCTTTCCAATTACAAAAAAATTATATAACAAAACACATTCTTTGAAGAACATAAAAGCACCTGTAATTTTACTATACAGCATAATTTGTTTGAAATATATGCTCCCAGAATGTTTTGTCTACATACACTTTTATGAGGAAGAGATTTAGTCTCAATAATGCTTTCTATTTTGTCTTTATCAACTCTTTTTATTTAAATATAACACACACAGCAAATGTATTCAGAACAAACATTCATGTCAGTGATTTATCACAAGATGAACACCCTGTAACAGCCAGTCAAAAGATCTTATATGCTCCCAAAGTTCCCTTGAACCACCTCACAATCATCACCCCGCCCTCCTCACATATAGCACCATCCTGACTTCTAACATAGTAGTTGCTTCGCAAGTTTTTGTAATTTATGAAAAGGAAAAACACACTCTGCCTTCTAGGTATGCCTCTTTTTAGTCAATACTAAGTTTATGAGATTTATCCATGTAATTGTATCCCTTTTGTAATTTGTTTACCTTTATTGATAACTAGTATACCACCATATGAAAATACCACAATTTAATTTTCTATTCTCTTCTTGCATTCAGGCTTTGGCTTTTTGACATTGCTATCCGGTTGATAACTAGCAGTGAAACAGCTAATTCATCGGGACTAAGTACATTCAAATAATGCCACAGTTTTGCAAAGCAGATGTTCCAATTTACATTTCTGCCAGAGTTTCCATTGCTTCATATCCTTTCTAACACTTGGTATTGCCAGTTTGTTAAATTTGGCCATTCTGTGTATGTATGGAATGTCATTATGTTTTAATTTATATTTCTCTAATCACCTTTTTGTATATTTACTGAACATTTTTGCATCCTCTTTTCTGTTCAAGATACTTGCCCATAATTTTACTAGGTCATCTATCCTTTACTTTTATTTTTATTTTTATTTTAATAATTCTTATTATATCCTGGATAAGTCCCATCCTATTTTTCAAAATATTTTTAATTTAATATTTTGATGAGTTTGTTAGCATAATCCAGGCTTATGCCAAGGGAATAAATAATCACCAGTGATCAGTGGATTCACATATAATGTTTAGATTTGCTGCAGGTCATTAAATGTGGGGACAGCTACTTTGCTCCACACAGTCCCTCAAGAGTCCAGAGTGACCAGTGTTCTACCACTTGGGATGTTATTAGCTGCCAAGATGGAAAAAGAAAGAAAACTGGAAATTCTCATACCAGAAATAATACACGTAATTTCTGTTCACAGTACATTATCCAGGACTAGTCTCTTATTCATGCCTAAACATAAAGAGATGGAAAATGCAGTCTCCTAACCGCCCAGGAAGGAAAGGAGAATGCAATATTGGTAAGAACTTGCAATCCACCATGCCTTGATATTTTCCTTTTCAATAATATAAACTACTTTCATGTTTCTAATGTTTGCTGTACATTCCAGTTTGGCGTTATACTTTAGTTAAGTATGTCCTCAAATTATTCACATAAAAAAATAATATTTCTATAGCAACATAGGATACATACTGAGGTATTGGGTCATACCAGTGGCTTCTACATGGTGTTTGGTGAAACAAATTATTACAGTTTTTTATATTATTTTATTAGAAAAACAACATGTTCAGTCATATAAAGTATGATGGATTTCTATAAAACATTTAAATCACAAAATCACAGCTTTTCAATAATTTTTTTAGCTTTTATTTTTTTGTTGTAGTCAGTTACCATGTGTCAATTTAAATGAGAAATTTGAACTTGTTTCTATAAACATGGTTTTTTAATATCAGAGTTGGTGCTTAAATGGTAAGATGCAGTCCCTGGTCAAAGTTTTTAAAGGATATTTTCAAGTTCTTGATGTGATCACCAATAAAACTTTGTTCACAATAAGTTTTTCGAAAAATAAAATTCCCACAGTAGAAATTATATTTGAAGATTCCAACTGCTCTTCTTTTTCTTTCACTGGCAAATGAATGTTGCAATTGCTTTTGAAAAGGTGGATGGAATTTGAAAACCAATTCAACATTGTCGATTCAACTATTTCAAATTACTGATGAAGGTCTAATTTGCAGAACATGCATGCATTGTTTGAGCAATACTCTACAGCTAGCATAAACATCATAAAAGGGATGCAAGCCACAGAGATATAGAAGAACTCGATACATATGAAAACAGAAGTTCAGAGAGTGGAGCAGGTACACCCCACCAAGAGCCCCTGCCTACCTGATACATCACACCTAGGACTGCATGCATTAATCCGTGGACTCCTAAAACACTGCTCCTCCCAGCAGCACACGAACCCCTGGATCCTGATGGGGAACAACATACTATGCAGATGGCTTCTAAGGAAGGTGTCGAGGTGGTTGATGTTGACCAGTGTGTGGCAGTGAAGTCATTAGTGCCAGATGCTGCCCATCCCCTGCAGAGAACTTGTGTTTATCACAGCCCTTCTCCAAGGGGCTCTGTGGGAGCTTGGTGCTAAGGCAGAGGCAACTAGCAGTAAGCTGTGTTTGGCTAAGCTCCATATTGCTGGGCTCTATAACTTTTTTCACAATATTTTGGGCACCAATTAACTAGACCGAAATAGGAAGTCAGAATGACATTCACTCAGCTTAACACATGAGGAATCGGGGACACAAAAAGATCAAATAACTTATGCACGGTGACACAGATTGCTAAGTGGGGAGTTAGGATTTGAAACCAGGGAATTTGGCTCCATGATTGGCATGTCACATTCTAGAGACAGCCACTGATTTTTCTCACGGTGAAACAAAAATGGCACAATTGAAAAGAGTTGGTATGTTGTGTTGATATTAACTGTCCTCCAGAGTGTGACATGTTGATCTACAGACCATAAACATCTGCACATTAACACTAAAAAAATGAAAATGACCTTTTGCAACACATCATGACTCTGGCACTTTCTAACTTAACCAGATGAACTGAGGAGCACTAGTTTGCCTATAAGTTGAACACATTAGAATGACAGGATGAAAACTGTCGTGGTTACAGTTGTAGTTTGCACAGAACTTTTAAGGTTTCAGCATTTTAATATGGCATTAATTATACCAATAAAATTGTTTTGGGGTACTTTTTTTTTCAAGGTGAAGCAAGTAGAATTTTAGTTGCCAGCATTGATCATTAAATTAGAGCTTGAGTAGATACATTATTTTAGTAGCACAATTTCCCTATTCTCTTGTAACAATCAAAAAGTCCCATCTACACTAAGGAAATCACAAATCACTTCAAGTACCAGCATTCTGAGAATTATTAGTCAAGCAAACTCTCAGTTTATTGCCTGATACAAGATTTGACTAGTTAATATGATTACTCAAACTGTATAGATACAGGATTATTACTGTGGATTTCCATTAAGTATGTAATTACATTATAGGAGCCATACTAGCAGATTTAGTTTAGCAAAAATAAATCCAGTAAGCTTTTCTGACACCTGGGTCTTTAGAAATCAGAAAATCCACATGGCATTATCTTTCCAACTGAAGAGGATCTAATGATATTTTAATTCCAATCCAATACTCAAAACCTAGGGAAATACTACATAAGCTAAGCATAGATTGAGCATCAACAAGATTTAGCAACAAAGTGTGCTACAAGTGTTACATTCTGATATTGTTCATGTATTGTCCAATTTGTTCATTTTTTCCTATGATTTAGCTCCATAAATTGCAACTTAAAAGAAATAGGAAATAGTTTGTTACCTTGTTATGTTTTCTGGGAGGTTATTTTAACTCTTTTCGACTTCAAGTACATAGAATTGGGGCATTCAGCCTTAGTTTATAGCACGCCAAAATACTTGCTTTCTGGATTCTTCCTTTTAAATTTATTTTCATCTGCTTTTTTTTTTTTCAGCTTTATCCCTTTGTATGATCCCTAATATACCTAATTTTTACCCCAAACCATCTTACCACCATAAATTATGTGGATACAATTTACCAAATGGCTTGGGGCTCTTTATCTCTCTATATTACTTTACAGTTTTCATTCAAAATACTCTTGCGAGTCATCCATCCTGTACCCAGTAGATGCAGTACTTTCCTTTTCACTGTAGCATAGTATTCCATCATTTGCAGTACCATATTTTACCTATCTAGTCCCTGTTGATTGACATTTAGATTGTTTCCCACTTTTTGATTCTACTCGCAATGCTGAAACTTTCTTTGCGTATAGGTAGAGTGGTTTTCCTCAAGAGTACATCTCAAGAAATAGAGTTGATGAGTTATGAGTCAAATTCACTGCAAATTACTGTATAGTATAGTCAACCTATTTATATTTCAGAAGTAGGAAGAAATTCAGTTTTCCATGTTGTTATCTGACCTTAATTTTGATGGCAAAAATTTGCATTTCATTGTTTTCTTTTTAATTTGAAATTTTTCCTCACTAATGAAACTGAATAATCTTTACAGACTTTTAGGTTTTCATGTTTCTTCCTCTGAAAGTAAGTGATCTATTACATCTTTTCATGGCTAATTAGCAGTTTCCCTGTTTCTTTTTTTTTTTCTAAATTGAAGTAATTTCTTACATATTTAAGATTTTAATCCTTTGTAGTTGTACGTTGTGCCAGGATCATCTCCAAGTCTATATCTGTCTGTCACTTTTGTCTATGATGTTAGTTGTATAATGGGAATCTTTATATTGTATTCAAAGCCCTCAGATCTTGCCTTTATATTTATGCTTTTTGCACAGTTTATTTTTTAAGGTTTTGTTGAGGTCAAACATGCATAAAAGCACAAATTTGGAGCGTCCAGCTTGATGAATGTCTATGAATGCTTATATATGTGTAAACCCTTGTGTCTTTTCTGAGATAAAACCCACTCCTACTTCTGATACCCAGATCGCAGCCATTCTATAACCTGACATTAGTTTTGTTTGTCCAACTGCTTATAAATAGAATCATAGACTTTTTACTCTTTTTGTCTAGTTTTGTTCACTCATCATTATGACAGTGGGATCCATCTATGTTGTTGCAGGTGGCAGTACTTGTATTTTGCAGCTGCGTGATTATATATAAATACAGGGTGATGTATCTATCCATTCTGCTATTGAGTGGCATTTGGTTTGTTTCCAGTTGGGGGTTGTTTTCAATAAGTTGTTAAATGTTGTACAAAGAATTTTGCAAACATTTTTGTATATATCTTTGAGTGGATATACATGCTTATTTCTCTTGAATATGTTTATACAACATACACCATGTACACACATGTAAGTATATGCAAAATTTCTAGTTCAACAGTTGTGTATATATTTAGTATTAGCAGACATTGCAAAACAGGTTTCCAAAATGGTTGTCCCAATTTACACCCCAAAGAGCAATATATGAGTGCTCTAACTGTGCCACATCTCTGCCAAGATTTGTATTGTTGGTCTGTTTCATTACAGCCGTTTATATGAGTGTGTAGCAGAATCGCATTGTGTTTATTCTTTTTTCTCCTGAATATTTCTCATTTCTCTGGCTTCTTTATCAATTGTTTTGAGGGGAACATTGCCTGGAGTACCACAGTACTAAAGTTATTGCAAATATGCTATTATTGCATATAATGTGGATAAATCAATTTCCTAATCCAAGACATTGTTTAACAAGAAAATTTTCTAATTGCAGGTAGTAACCTTTATCAATTTTATTTTCAGCATTTATGTATATGTAAAATTACTATGTGTTAGCTGATTAATTACATTACTAGATTTCCTCGTGCTGAGCCTTTGTTATGTAACTAGAATAAAATGCAGTTTATTATGCTGTTCACCTAAAATTTGATTTCCTCAGACTGTTTCTATAGTATCTAGCCTGATGCTTTTTTTAGAAAGTAATGCTGACAGCAATCCCTATTTCTTCTGTGGCATTTGGCTTACTTTTGTTTTCTTAGAGGCAAAGTGGTAAACTCACTGAAACCACGAACTCTGGTGCCAGAAGCTCACAGAATCTTGATTTCATCACGAACTAGCTGTGTGTCCTTCTGCAAAGCATTTATCTTTCTGTGCCTCCATTTCTTCATTTAATGAAGTTGTGCTAGAATTGGAAGCATCAATGTAAACTCATGGGGTTTTCAATGATACAGACATAGATATAAAAAAAAAAGAATACGAATGATAAAAAATGATGATAATGCTCACCTCATGAGGTTGTTGTGAAGATTTAAAGAATTAAAGTATAGAAAGGTCTCAGAAAAGGGCCTGACGCAGGATAAACAACATTTAGTATATCATTTCCTCTTGTTTGGGGGCAATTTGGGCAGTTTACATTCTTGTAGAAAATACATTTCATCAAATTAAAATGCATCTCTTTTGCATCTTTAAATTTCCTTTGTAGCTTTTGTTATTTCCCCATTATCATCTTTTATTCTTTATTGTCAAGTTCTCTTCTCTTTTCCTTGATTGGTTTTGCTAACAATTTTAACAATTTTATGGTCTTATTTTGTTCCCCAAAGAACCAACACAAGATTTATTCATTATTTCTAATGACTTTTTTCTAATTCATTACTTTCTGCTTTGATTTTTATTTGCTTCTTCCTTGTTTTCTTTAGGTCTATTTTATTTTTTAACTTCTTGTGTTGGGTGCTTAATATTTTTTCTTTTCATTTTTCTTGATTATTTACTTAAAGTTATTTTATTCCATCAATATACCAAAGGTTCAGCTAAGTATCCTTTTCATTATTTTTATTTTCCAAGTAAAGATTTCTTTTTTTACCAAATAATTCTTTGAGAGGTTGTTATCTGTTGATTTCATTTCTCTGTTTTTTCCATTTTTCTTTTGATAAATATTGTCTTAAGAATAAATTAATTTTTATTGAATTTTGATCAAAAAACGTTCAAATGTCATCTCTTACTCTATAATTTGTTTTTCCCTTTTCCCAGTGTTATCTTTTAATTAACAGAGTTCTTTAATTCAGGGAAATTTGTCAATGTTTTACTTATTACTATTATTTTATAAATACTATTTTTTAAATGTTGTATTACTTGGAGGTCATACAGGTTCAGCCTTCATTCTTTCTAGTTTTCATTTTGCTTTTTACAGTCAATGTTTTACTCCACCTGGAATCAATTTTGTAAATGATATGAGGTCCAATTTCAATTTTCCCCATTTCCAATCTGTTTTCACAATGTAGTCCATTAAATTTTTCCTCTTTTACAATTCCTCATATCTGTTATGTTCATACTGATTTATTGATGTCTTTCCGAAGTCCAATACCTCATGGACTTAACTACCATATCTCTATAAAGGTTTGATGATTGGTATGGCAGTTTCCTACCTGTCATCTTAAATAGTTTGCAAATGTCACACACACACACACACACACACACACACACACACACAAAAATTTAAACCCTAGTGCAGTGTTGATTTCAGTTATATTTAACTGATCAATACAAATCAATCTGGGGAGAGTCAACATCTTATAACCTAACAACACGACATATTTCTCCATTTATTTTCTTGACTATGTGTCAGAAAATGTTTACATTTTTTCATACATAATTTGCATATCTTTTATTAGACTTAAATCTAGATAACTTATATGTCAGTTCTAAATGACAAATTTATTTTTCTGACTGAATTTCTGATGTATAAAAGTGCAATGATTTTTATATATTGACAATATATTCAGCTATGTTAATGAATTCTCTTTTCTTCTAATAGTTTGTGATCATAAACTTTAAGTTCTATGTGGAAATAATAGAACACCTACAAATAATTGCATTTTGCTTCTTCCTTTTTAATCTTTGTATCTTTTATTTTCTTTTCTTAACAATGATAATAGTAATCTTATTTTATTCCTGAAATAAAACAATTTTCTTAATATTCTATCATTCAGAATGTTTGCTTTTGGTTTATGTTAGGTATTTCTTGTCAAGTAAAGGAAGCCCCATTTTTTATTTTGATAAGAAGTTTTATATTGAGTGGATGTTGAAATCCATCAAATGCTTTTCTTATATGTATCAGTCTGACCATATGCCTTTTTATTTTTAATATGGTAATGTGGTAGAAGATGTTTCTAGACACTTACACTTCCTGAGATAAACTCACCTTGCTCATGGTGTGCTCTTTTTTCATTCATAGATTTCATTCACTAACATTTTGCCTGGGAATTTTGAATCTTGTTGAGAGAAATAGGCTTGTAATTTTTTCTGATGTGGATTCAAAAAATGAATCAGGAGATGATTTCTCTTTTTCTGTTCTTTAGAATTTTTTATTCTTTAGAATAAGATTACAATACTCTGTTCCTTAAGAATTTATTAGAATCAGCCTGTTAGTTTATCTGGCACAAATGTTTGCCTTGTGAGAAAAATTTTAATCTGAAGTCAATGTTACAGAAATCTTAGGAGTTTTCAGGCTATTTCTTTTTAATAAATTACAGTAAATTACATTTGTGCCCATTTTATCTCCCTAATCTTATTTTACTTCACCTAATTTTTGTTAAAAATCTACAAAGATTTTCTTTTTTTTCAAAACAAACAGCTTTCGATTTTGCTGAGACCCTCTATGTCATCTTTTTTGTTTGTTTACAAAATATAATTTTACAGACAGACATCCCACACATGGGAAATAACAAAATGTTAGTGATAATGTCTACAGAGTTAACAGTTCAGTCAAAAAGGTATTGATGGATACACATAGTTTATGCACTACTGAATGCTTTCTGTATTGTCTAAATTTTCTCCAGTGAACTTGCATTATGTTTATAATATGACATAATAACATTATAATATTATATAATGTAATATAACATAATATATATTTTTAAAATATAATTTTTAAAACTCCATATATTTTTAAAGAAGACTAAGTCCAAAATATTTATTTACATTTATTCATTTTCATCTTCATTGTCAAAAAGAGGCTACTGTTTTTTATTTGTTTTTATGAGTTCTTTTGTGAGTTTCTATTTCATTAATTCCTACTGTAACCTTTTTCATATCTTTCTTCTACTTCTAAAAAATGTTTGTTCTGATACATATATATATATATTCATTTAAATTCTACTCTGTTAGCAAATTTCAATTATAGTCCCCATGTCATACATTAGATCCTCAGTCCTTATTCATCTTATAGCTGAGATTTGTTTTGTCCTTTTTCTAACTTCTAACTTCTTAGGTTTACCTCTGAGCGCATTCATTTTCAATCTTTCTTTTCTTCTAATTCAAGATTTTAAAGCTATCAATTTCTCTATAAATAGTGCTTTTCTTACATCTCTATAAATAATAGTATTTTGATTCTTTTTAATTCTCTGCTTTATTTTCTTTTTGTCCTTTAATTATTAAGTTTATATAAATAAAACTTGCACACATATATACACACATATGTGTGTATATAGTTGACTTTTTTGTTGTTATTGTTCTTACTGTGTCCTAGTACAATTATACTATAGTAAAAGAATATTGTCTCTACATTCCAAAGTCATCTATTGAGACAAAGTTTAAAGCCTGTTCAGGATCAATTTCTATAAAGATCCCACGTGCATCTGACAAGATTGTGCATTCTCTTAAAAGCTGATCCCTTCTCTTATTTCCCATCTCCTTCTCTCCCTGCATTCCAGTTAGTTACCTCAGTAGTGCCTTTGAGCACATTTATTCTGTGCTGTCTTTGAGTTATTTCAGCATTTTCTGTTTCCATTTGGTTTGAATTTGGTTCACATTTGGTTCTTTTTCAAATCTGCCTATTTATTTTTCTAGTGCCTTTTCTTGTTCATTTTTATGTCACTATTTATTTGTTTAAACATTTCATCCATAGTTATGTTTTCTTCTCTCTTTCAAGGATTCCTCTAAGAGAGCCTGTCTGAATTCTTCTATACTGACAGCTCAATAATTTCCAGAGTCATATTTTTTTCTCTCAGGAGATGGTTTAAAACTGATTCACAGCACCCAGTGTTGCAAATGAAAAGTCAACTGCCAGATTATTTCTCTCCTTTGTAGATAACTTATTCTCTCTACTGACTTCTGTAAGAATTTTTTGTATTCTTAGAGATAATAAATATTATCAGAAATATGTCTGGACCAGTTAATTTTTCATCTTTCCTACCAGGAATTTGACAATCCCTTTCAACCTATAGATGTATCTTTACTTTCAGCTCAGGGAATTTTGTCTCTTTTTGTAAGTAATGCGTATCCTTTATCTTTCTTTTCTTTCCTTTTACAGTTATTCACATGTTAGGTTCTTGGACCTATCAAGCAAATCTTTCATCTTTTCCCTCATAATTGCTGTCTCCTTGTCTTTACTCTGGATTTTGAGATAATTTATGCTTTTTGACCTCAAAGGTTTTTAATCCTGGTCTCAGCAGTGACAATATGTTCTCTCAATTCATCTGCTGAATACATTGACTTGGATAAGCATGGTTTCTAACTCCAGAAAAATATTTTGTATGCTGCATTTGTATCTCCCCAAAAGCTGGGGGAGGCGGGTTCCTCCAATTTTTCATCTGTCCATAAAATCGATTCTGTTATACCAAACATCCTATTTGTTTTAATTGATAACATTCTTCCAACTGTTGGGCCCCTTCGATGAGATGTGTGATTCTTTACCCAGTCGACACAGATGCTGAAAAGCGAAGCTCCTGTCACATACAACGAGGAATGCTTCCTGCCAGTGCAGCTGGAAGAGGCTTTCCTTTCTCCTCAGAATCTTGAATTCCAGAGCCTCAAGGACAGGAGTGACTTAGTCCTCCTCCAGCTCCTCTGCCCCCCCGGGGTCACGGGGGACCAAACTCCCTGATGGGAAGTTCTGCCCGTTCAGCTGCTTTCCAGGGCTCCGCCCAGAACTCCAGGCAAAGCAGTAACACTCTGCACAATTCTCTCTGCAGGGACCCCAAGGGAGCCCTGTCGCTTGTACCTAATTGCCTATAGGCCCACTGTTGCTGTATTTTTACTTTATTTTCAACTATTGGCCCCTCGTTTCACTATTTATGGGGGAGAGAGAGGGAATGATCCAACCATCCAAAAACGGTATCTTATTTTCCTAGAAGCAGGTTTGTTATTATTACTGTTGTTTTGTTTTCCACATAAAAATGTTTCCATGGCCTCCAGATTAGAATTATTTTAGTGTTTCTGTCCTCTAGATAGTGATTCTCTAAGCATCTCAAGTGAGGTTATTACAAGTGCCAGAACCACCGTTTAGTAGTTGTGGCCCTTATTGTTTTATGTAAATTAAATCATTTCAGTTTTCCAAATCTTAGGAGATTTTTGTTTATATCCTATGGCAGACAGAATGGAATTAGAACCAGACTCCCCATGTCTTCTGAATAAAACACACATAGAAGGAGAAAAAGTATTTTTCCCTTGTTACAAACATTGCCTTGGCTCTATACTAGAAGGTGTTTATTCTGAGAACATTCTTCCTCTGTCTCCTGAGATCTGAATACCCTGAAACAGCTCTCTCTGCAGAATGAAAGCTTTGCTATTACTACTACGTGGTGCCTGAGTTCCTCATCTATATCCAGCATGGATAGATCAGAAAAATACCCCAAAGTTCATCAATCCTACATATCAGGGGAAACATGAAACATACTAAGATAATTAAAATACAAGGTAATACTATGTGGTTTTGTTTTGTAAATAAGGAAACGCAAACTAGGAGTCTTTAGAGTTGCTTAATCCAGCTGTACTTACAATTCTAATTCCCAGTATTTATATTGATAGCCTGGGATATCCTTCTCCTATTCTGTTCCACCTTTACAGAGACAGGCATCCTCAGACACCCTCTTGGCTTTTCCCTCTACTGGATGGGAAACATATGTCCTTTCAGCTGTCTTACCCTGGCGTCTTCCCAGCAACTGGTGTCTGGCCGTGCCCTGCCACATCAGCTTGTACATACCAGGTAACTTCTTGCCATGCTCTGGTCTGAGCCTAACCCCAGCCTGTGGCCAGTCACCAGTCCTATTTCCAAAAGTTCAATTACTTGGACTAAGTAGCATCTCTAGAGACATGGAGCTGAGAAAATTCTGGGTGTTATCACTGTTATTTCAAAAGCTAATTCTCATTCCACAGAATGAAATATTTATCCCCCAGGGGAGCCAAAAAAGCTGAAGAACATTTTGAAATCGTCTGCCCATTATCACTTCTGACTGCTTCTGCTGCTCATTCCATTAGACAATTTGGTAACTCAAAGCCAGATGTTTTTAATCCCCAAGTGAAAAGTCCTACATTTGGTCTAAAATTACAAATATACTGCAGTGCAGAAAATGACATTCTGAAATTGGCCAGAGGGTTTTATTTAACATCAGAGCATTTTAAAACTAGCACCAGAAATTTATCTTTTTAAGTATATTCTCTGTATCAGTATGTGTTTCATGATGTATCAATACCTATAGTTCTGACCAGTAAGGCTGTTTTCATACAGTTCTGGTATGAGGCAAATGAAGCTATGGCTCAAAAATAGATTGTGACAATTTTTTTTTTTTTTTGGCTTTGGGAAAAATCACATTTCCCTGTTGTTCCTCCATGGGTTCTATCAACAGGTCATTCCTCCTTTTTCCTCTACAGTGTTTGATATTCTATATATATATTATTTTAAATACAGTAGGTAGTCCATTTTTAAAACTTAGGCTTCTGCTAACTTTTTTTTTACTTACCACTTGATGAATAATTGAATGATTATCTTTTAAAAATCAGTTTTATATACATACACACAGACACCACTAACCCATGGTATTCAGGAGTTTAAGATCTTCCTGTTCTGTTTCCTCACTAATAATAAAGAATAAGTCAGAAAAAAACTTTGATGGATGAAAATGTGTTGACAAGAATGCTGGGGCAAATGAAAACACACTGATAATAATTCATAGTTATCCAAAAAACAAGGAACCATCCTGAGGCCAGCTGAGTGGCTTCAACAACTCAGCAGATGCAGAGCAAACACATTTTCTACCTCCAGAATGAAATAGTATCCTCTGAAATAACTCTGCCATACGGTGTTGCTAAAACTTTCACAATGATAGGCAAAGGCTTTTCTGCTTATACAGAGTCAAATAAGTTGTCCTGATCAGTATTTCAGACAGTGGCACACCCGTCCTGAATCTGTCCTCAACAGACATGGAATTGGGGGTGATTCACTCAGCCTGCATACATAAGCAATATTGCAACATTAATTCAGAACAATTTCAGCCATAACTTTCAGGCAAAACAGCAGAATATATAGCAACAGGACAGAAAGTCAAGATCAGATCACTTTTCTGGGGAGAAACAGAAATTCAGGACTTCAAGTATGTTTCCAGATGCCTGGTGCATTCACTCTACTCAGATGATTATTTCACAATATTTTATTTCTCCTCTAAACTCCAGTCTACATCTTCTCCCTAAAACATCATTCTAGAAATAAAAAGAGCACTCAGAAGATAACTTCCTCATCTCATTCTACCAAGTCCTTCAAGCTCAAACATTGGTTCTTTGTACACAGCTTCCTTCCTGAATGACAGGTGAACAGCCTTTCTCTTAGATAAAGTCCATTCTTCCAGCTATGTTCTGGATTCTAGCTCCTGAAATTATCTGTTTCATTTCCCCTGCCGTCAAGTTTTCTCTGTTCACTGGATTATTCTCATGACACTGCTCACATATGATGTCTTCCTGCTTTTAGAAATCCTCTTGCAACACTGCATATCTCAAATTTTGAACACATTTCTCCACTGCCTTTAGTGGCAAAAAGAAAGAAAATCGTTTTTATTCTCATTGCCTCCATTGTTTCATGACCCACTTTCTCTTGAGCTCATCATCATTTCAGGTCTTTATCTTTGCTATCCCACTGAAGCTAACCTTGTTCTTGGTCAATAATGACTTTCATATGGTTACATCCAGTGGTCATGGTTTGCTCTCTTCTTACACAATCTCTCGGGAGCATCTGACCCAACAGTTTACACTTTCTTCTTTCAAAAATCTCCCTACTTGGATTTAAGGACTTCACATTCCTCTAATTATCCTCTCTCACTGGTCATTTCTTCTTTGTCTCCTTTTTTTGGATTCTACGTATCTTCCTGACTCCTAATTATTGGCATACTGCACCTTGGACCCCTTCTATTCTCTGACTACAGTCATTTCTGGACGATCTCATCCAGCACCATAGGTTACTGTCACCCACGTATTAGTGCCCCCGATAATTATACCTGGACTCCAACATTCCCTCTGGTGTCTATCCAACTTCCTACATGACATCTCTACTTGATGCCTAATAATCATATTAATAGTGATATCTGACAGCTGAACTCCTATTTGCCCTTCTTAAGTTGACTTGTCCATAAGTTCTTCTCAACTCTAAGTGGTATCGTCATCCCAGTTGTTCCACTCAATGAGCATAGAGTACCCTGATTCTTCTCTATCTCCCACCCCACCAGCTGTCCATCAACAAATCCCCTCACATCTGACCTGGATCTCTCCTCACTTCCTGAAATGTTAGTTCAAGGCCATGTCATCTCTCACCTGGACAACTGAGTGAGCTTCTGGCTGTTCTCTCTTCTTCTTTTGCCTTTCCACATCCATGTACTGACTATGCTGACTTGAAAACAGCAATAATTGTATTGTTCTCCATGATTCTATGTGATGGATGACTCAGCTCAGCTGAGCAATTATTTGGTTGGTCTCACTTGGCGTGAGCTCACACAGCTGCAGTCAGATAGTGACTAGGACACTGAAAAACCTGGACCTCTCTCTTTCCATACGGTCTCAGGGTTTGTCCTTATTGAGGCCTCAGAGTAGGCGACCCCAAAACATGCCTCCATGGCATACTGATTATTTTGAATTGAAGTTTCTTAAGTAATGCCCAATATAAGAGGGACATCCTGACTCTCCTTTCTGTCTCCCTGAAAGCAAGAAATAAATCTCTTATGTGAAAAGTGCACGTCCTGCATCTGGAGGTACAGCCTTATCACCAAAGATAAGAAATCAGGCTGAGAATCCTATATAAACAAACCCTGTTACTTTTTAAATTTACTAGCCCAAGCCCAAACTCTGTTTAGACTCCTCACTAATCGGGCACCTAAAACCTGTTTTATTATCCTATCAATTCCTTAGAAATGTATTGGGGTTTTTTGTCTAAAAAGTATAAAAGCTGCCTGCTTTGCCACTTCTTAGGTTTCATTTCTAGGGGACCTCCATGTGCATGAATTAAAATTTGTTTCTTTTCCTCTTATTAATCTGTCTTGTGTCGATGTTACTGTTAGTCCAGTTACAAGAACGCTTCTCCACGTGATCTCTTCAGTACTCTAACCAGGTTTACTGCATGGCAAGTAGAGGTTCCCAAAATGACAGTCCTCTTAAAAAGACCTGGAACTGGTACAGCATCGCATCTGCAACATTTTGTTGGTTAACATAAGTCAAAGGTTAGGCCAGATTCATTGTGGTGGGAGAGGACTATATAAGAGTATGAATTCTGGGAAATGTGGCCCATTATCAACCGTCTTTGGAGGCTACCTGCCATGTTCTCCAGAGTGATTGTTTTAAAACATACAACATATCATATAACTCTGCTCTCAATGCTTAAAAGAATTTTCATCACATTCAAAGTGAATTTCAAATTCCTTCATATGCCCTAACCAGGTCCTACCTGATCTGGCTCCTGGGTGCCTATCTAATGTTATTTACTGCCACTCTCTGGAAATGCCAAACACAAGTGTACTGGCATTCTAAATTATCTGGACACTTGCCTTCATGTTTTAACGCATCTTACATTTAGAGTCTCTGATGAACTGTAAGAAATGCACATCTAAGCAAACTCACAGGTGCAAGATGAGTGGTTAAGAAATTAGCATTGTCCCTGCAGAACCAAGAGACTCAAAAACATCACTTCTATTATCTTCTAGGGTTTTGTTGCTTATGAAGGCAATCACATTTATCACATCTCCTGAACACTGCATTAACAGGCAGAGCGGGGATTGTTTTCTTAGTTTTCAATTTAGTAACCCCAGTCTGCACTGTGACTTGTCTAATGTCAAAGAGGTAGTAAGTGGTGGAGCCGGAACATAAACTCATCCGCTCTAATTGCTTGCTCCGTGTTCTGGCTACTTTCTCATAAAAAAAGGCTTCATATATACGAGAAACTCTGAGGTATCAGACCATCACAAAAGAATAGAATAGATAAACTGCATCAATTTACACTTGCAGTGTGCTCCATCCCCTCAGTTCAGTTATTGGATAAAAGTTATACTGCAAGGTGTTCCTTGATGTTTTCTTTTCTCTATTGTAGACAAACACCAGAGACACATGAGCACAAATTTATAGTCTTCACAGTGATACTCTTTTTAACACAGGCTGGAATGAGTTGGAATTCTCTCTATCCTGGTATAAATCCTTTTATCTAATATATTCAAATTTTCCTTCCTTCGTTTGCCCATTCAACAACATCTTTATGTGCCTGGCAATCCCTGTTGATATAATGGTTTTGTAACTGGTGTTACCACTGCCAAATAGATAGAAGATGGGCTCTCCCCAAAAGAAATTTGAAGCCCAGCTGAAGGGATGAGAAGGAAATATTTAGCAATGTAAGAACAAAGCAAGAAATTTAGCCACAATGCAAACTAACAAAAGTAGAAGTGGGTGTATGAAAGACGTTTTTAAGTTCCGTTGCCTCCTATAGGAAGGTGTCAAATTATTACTGGCCCTAAGCACAGGCTGCTTCTCACACCACACCCAGGAATCGATGCTTCTCAACTGTTACTGGAAAAGTTATCCCATACAAATATTTGAGGGATTTTAGAAGATGTAGTTATTCTTTTGGACAACTTCTTACCCACTTATTTGATCTAAATATCTGCAACGTGTCATCAGTTTAGTTCACACTGATAAAGTCTAGTACAGAAACAACTTGCTTCATTTTGCAGACAAACACCATGCTCACTTGTTTAGCACTAAAGGTTAGAGAGAACAGCCCATATATTTTCATCATTAGAAATCTAACCATCCATACCAAGTTAAAGACACCCAGAGCAACCTCTCATGTATAATTTCAACTTCAAAGTTTGTTGAGATGTGTCTAAATATAAGTAGAAGTTATAGGAACAGAGACGGGTATATTTCCAAAGCAGTATATCCATTGACGTATTGCTTTGGGAACAGACTGACATCTTGTCCATCGACAGCCATGTGAATTGTCTATCCATTTTATGAGAACCAGTGGGGAAAAGCATCCTTGGTCTCAGTAGCAGGAGGAGTTGTGCTTCTACAGAGAAATTAGTTATTGAACTTTGTGAAACACATAACTGTTTATGTTCCTTTTTTAGCAAGTATATAGCATTTCATAGTCATGATGGTTAATTTTGCTTCAGCTGGACTGGGGCACAAGGCCGAATTATGTGGTCAAACATTATTCTGTGAGGCTGTATTTCGATTAGATTAACACTTAAATCGGAGGACTCTGAGTAAAGCAGATTGTCCCTAAAATGTGGGTGGGCCTCATCCAATCAGTTGAAGGAATGAATAGAACAAAAGGTTGCCCTCCCCTGAGCACAAGGGAATTCTGCCAGCACATAGTCTTCAGACTTGAACTGCAACATTGACTGTTCCTGGGTCTCCAGCTTGCCAACCCACCCTACAGATTTTGGACTCACCAGTCTCCATAATCATGTGAGCCAATCCTTAAAACAAGTATATACTATTTATTATAAATATTCTTACATTTATTTCTTTGCTACATACCAGATGCCAGACAATGTGCAAATCACAAAACAGACAAGGTCCTGCCCTCATAGGACTTATAGTTTAGACCTGTGCTAATCAATAAATACAGTAGCACTAGACACACGTGGCTATGAACCACTTAAATGCTGCTAGTCCAAACTGAGATGTGCTGTAAGCATAAAACACATACTGAACTTCAAACACTTAGTATGAAAAAAAGCTAAATATCTCGACTTTTTATATTGATTACCTGTTGAAATGATAACAGTTTGGGCATATTGGGAGAAGTAAAATATATTAATTTTTTTTTTAAAGATACCACCTGATATAACTATCTCTACACATGCACACAGAGAAAGGCAACTCTGGCAGAAAGACAGTGGGCAAATGATGACACAAACACAAATGCTGAAATGTGGTCCCCACAAGTGAGGCAGCAGAGACAAAAGGACTGTGGTGGCAGTGCATTCTGGGAAATGTAGTTTTATGCTCTATAGTAAGGCAGAGTATAAAAGAAAATTAAGAGGCCAAAAACAGAGAAATTATGATAAGCCCTAAAACGAGCTAAATAAAGGAGCTTCTAAATAAAATTAAATGCAAATATGAACTTTTTTCCTTAAAGAGAATCTGCACTGTGAAAAAAAAATTTATGTATATATAGACCCATATATACATCCCTTATTAGTTCTGTTTCTCCAGAAAACTGATGAATATAATGGTACACATTTTGCATATTGTGCATTCTTTTGGATTTAACAGCCTTTCCTATCATGAAAGTTTCTTCAACTGATTTCTCTTCCCTAGTTTTATTTCAGTTTATCTGGAGAAAAAGGAATGCAGTCCCTGACAGCCAGGAACCAGCCTGGCATTCACAGCCAGGCCTTGGCGACTTCCTATGGAACATCATTTCAGAGAACATCAATGTCACACAAGGCCAATCTGTGACTCTGATGGAACAAGACAAGGACAAGACCACAATCATGTCTGAATACAAACAAAAGTACTAACATTGTCCAAACCACAAAAAGGTTTAGACATCCCCTTATCTCGGCTAACAGGAATGAGTACAATTTTAGCCTCAGTCTAGTCTTTTCCCCTTTTAGATGAGATTTATTAAGAGAGAATTACTCCCACTCTCTGACAGCATCCAATTCAGAACAAAGTCGACTTCCTCAACCCTATGCAAAATTGATAAACCCAAACCCTTTAAAAAGTTATTTCCGAAACTCTTCTACTGAGATGACTCTCAGCTCTTGATGGTGTGCATTTTCCCTTTTGCTGAAACAAGCAATAAACCCAGCTTGTTTAAACAAAAGTGTACGTCTGATGGTCTTTGGCTAAAGAGCATTGACAACTTATCGTGTATCATCGGTTGCCTTGAATTTTTTCTGGATCAAGTCGAGGCGGCTGCAATATTTAAACAATGGCAGCAGCATAAAACGTAACCAATAATAGTTTTGTATTCTGAACACATTCTCAACATGACATTGACTGATTTCAGTGTTTATCTTAGTATTTTATGGTTGCAATCCAACATTGGATATCAAAAGCACTCTGCAAATTGCTGTCTGGGAGCAAATTAATCCCAAGTAGCTACGTTGTTTCCTTTTTCTGAAGAAAACTATGGGTTTGTAATCCTTGTAATTCTAGGTTTTATAAGTATTCTGTAGGAAATACTTTTCAAGTACCACTGTTAATGCAGCCACTGAAAGAAAACAATGGGGGGTTATAAATTCCAGTTCAATTTAGGAGAAAATGGAATGACACAGTTAAAAATGCAATTGATTAAAAAAAGAAGTACAAAGAGAAAATAATATGACAAAAATCCAAATATATATAAAAAAAATTTAAGGTTCTTCTACTAGCCAAAATGTAGTAATAAGACTTAATTAATGTTCCCATTGAAGAATTAAAATCAAGATGGAATACATAAAACAAATGTGTTCAAGATGTTGGACTATGGCAACAAAAGACAGTGATTCCTGAGATGAGCCCTACAATTGTCCCAGCTTACTAGAAACTGAAGAGTTTCTAGGCCACTGGCACAGGAAGGGGGAGCCTAGACAGAGAATCTGAGTTGTCGGGAGATACAGCTAAGAGTCCAGGTAAAGCGAGGCAAATAGAATTTACCAAACAGAATTCTTGAGAGGAGAGCACTGCACAAAGAAAGAACTCTGAAATTTGCAGATGATCCTTCTTGGGTATTTTACGTAGTACTGAACAATGCATCTGTTGAGGAAGTCATCAAAGGTCAGGGAAAGAACCCCTCAAAAAGGATCAGAGGGAACAGTGCCTGACACACAGGGTTGAAAACAATGCCCGCTTCTACCAGCCAAATGAGAAAACATCCTACTTTATGGGGCATTGGGTAGAATATCCAGAAAGTCCTCTATTCTGGTATTCAACACACACACAAAAGTACATAGGTTAGGAAAGGGAAAGATGTTCCTGCAATTTTATTTACTTTCTCAAAAATCAGCCTTCATTTTCATTGATTTTCTTTGTTTTCCTGTTTTCTATTTCACTGTTTTCCTTCCTGACTTGTATTCTTTCTTTTCTTTTGCTTGCTTTGGGATCAATTTTCTCTTCTTTTTCTAATGTCTTAAAGTTGGAAAGCGAGGTCATTGATTTGAGACCTCCTTTTTCCCCTATCATAGGACTATAGTGCTATATATTTCCCTCTAAGCACTGCTTTAGCTGCATGATGCAAATTTTAATATGTTGTGTTTTCATTTTCATCCACTTCAAAGTACTTTCTAATTTAGCTTTTTGAATTCTTTGTCCTATGGGTTACTTAGAAGATCTTTAAAATTTTAGAATTTTTTAAAAAAATTATTCCTTTTAATTTAATTCCATTATGCTCGCAGAACACAGTTTCTATGAATGGAATCTTTGAAAATTTATTGAGATTCATTTTATGTTCCAGAATGTAGTCTATCTTGTTCAATGTTCCACATACATTTAAAAAATTGTGCAATTTAGTTTTGTTGGGGGAATATTCTAAAAATGTCAATTAGTTCAAATCAGTTGAGAATATTATTCAAGTTCTCTATACCTTGCTGGTGTTCTGTCTACTTGCACTGTTAATATTGAGAGTAAATGTTGAAATGTTCAACTGTAATTGTGGATTTGACTATTTTCTTTGCAGTTCTTTCTGGTTTTGCTTGATGTATGTTGAGGCTCTAATAAGATTATTAAATCTTCTTAATGAATTTCTTCCTTGATCATTATAAAATGGCTCTCTTTATTGCTGATAATATTATTCTAAAATCTATTTTTTCTGATATTAATATAGCCACCCCAGCTTTCTTTTGATTACTATTACCGTGGCATGTTTTCCCATAACTTTCCTTTTAATCTGTTTCTATAATTTAAAAATATATTTCTTTATACTATTTTCTTACTCCCTTCTAATTTGGGGACTCCATCATACATATATTAAGCTGCTTGAAGTCTTCCCATAACTCTCTTATATTACCTTCATTTTGTTCATTCTTTTCCTGTATTTCATTTTGAAAATTCTCATTACTCTGTCTATAATTCTCTGATGTCTAATCTATTGGTAATCTCATCCAGTGTATTTGTCATCTTGGACATTCTAGTTTTTATCTTAAGAAGTTTGATATAAGAATGTTTATATTTTTTCATGTTTCTACTTAATATGCTCAATTTTTTCCCAGCTTCTTGAACACATGGAATTTCACATTGTTATATATTGGGTATTTTTGTGTTTCTATGTATATCCTTTACCTTTTATCTGAGACAGAGACAAGTTACTCTGAAACAGTATGATTATTTTGGGTCTTGCTTTTCAACTTTCTAAGGCAGGATCAGAGCAGTATTTAGCTGATGATACATTTTCCCTACTAGTGAGATGAAAGCTTTTGAGTATATTTCTTGATGCCCTATGAATTAAGAAGTTTTCCACTC
Organism: Camelus dromedarius; assembly: GCF_036321535.1. NCBI lineage: Eukaryota > Metazoa > Chordata > Mammalia > Artiodactyla > Camelidae > Camelus > Camelus dromedarius. The sequence goes on along the minus strand of NC_087441.1, from coordinate 11,646,679 downwards.
TGGCTGGTGGGAATAGGAACGATTCTCAATCCTAGCTAAAGTACTTCTTTTTCTACTCTTTTCAGGTAATTCTTCCTTTGATTTCAGATAGTTCCCTCACATGCATGCTCTAAATAAATATACACCTAAAGACTCGAAGGGGAGCTCTACAACTCTCTCTATATGCAGTTCTCTCTTCTCTGGTGTCTTGCCCTCTCAGCTCAAGCCACCTTGGCCTCCATAGACCCACAACACTCTCTTCTTAGTTGAAGGAGACCAGCAGATTCTGTCTGGGTTTCATCTCCCTGTATTGTATCCTCAGGGCTTTCTGCAAGCAAAACACTGGGGCAATGTTCAAGTTCATCTTGTTTGTTTCCCATCTCCCAGACATCATTGCCCTTCATTGCTTAATGTCCAAAATTTTAAAAACCACTTTCATATATTTTTAGTTATTTCAGAAGTTATTTCCAGTCTTTTTTATTGCATCTCCACTGGAAGCAGAAGTCCCAGAATTAAGGATTTAAATTTACAAAATACTGATGCCAAATAGGAAAGGGATCCAAGTTTAATATAGTATACCTTGATTCTGCCCAAGTGTGTAATTATTGGTCCAAGACACAAATGATTACTAAGAATGATAAGAATTGATATTACCTTAATTTCTTGTTTCATACACAATAAAAGGAAAAAGATGTCTGAGTCTACCCCTATTTTATCTTCTCAACTGTGATGGTCTATTAATTCTCACATCAGCTATATCAAAGGAAGACCATATCACTAAACGAAGTGACTGGGTAGCTCTCATTTGTTATGGTCACCTTTTTCTGCATTTAGAACAATACAGAGAATCACATTGGTAATCATTTGGGGAAGCAGAGCAGAGTCCATGGTGTTTCCATTTTACTGTTGCTTTATGGACTTCATATTGTACTTGGGCTGAAGTTCATAGCGGTTTTAATAAACGTAAACCCAGGGAACTCATAAGCCACGTCCCAAACTCCACAACTGTAGTTGTTCTTTATTTTGCTCTGCTGTGAGGAATGCTGACACATAGCCATATCTCGAAGCAATTTCCCACTCCATTTGACTTATGTGTTTATTTAAGGAATATTTATTGAGTACCTACTATGTCAAAGCACTGTGTGAAACACCAAGTGTATATGAGACAAAGAATAGCCTCCGTACTAATGAGGTATATACTCTAGTGAGGAAATGGATAATACAAGTAATCAGATAAATAAGTATTTAAATGCAAATTGTATTCATTGTTATAAAAGAAATTAGCAAGGGGCTGTGCTAAAGAATAACAAAACAATCAATTTTGACAATACAGGGAAGTCCTATCTAAGACAGTAACATACAAAGTGACCCACTGAAGGAAAAGAACCAATCACAGCCATAGTGCAAAAGGGAGCCGGCAGAGAGGTATGTTTGTGCTGAGATATTACAAAAGGAAAGACAAAGTTGGTGTGCTCAAGGATCTGAAATAAAGCCACTGTGGCTGAAGTACAGCAAAGGAGAGAGCAGAACCAGATGAGGTCGGAAGCAGAAGCCATAGCCCACAGGGTCCTAAGTGCAATAGTCACTGAAGAGTTTAAATCATGGGAACACCAGAATCATCACTGTTTTCTTAAAAGATCACCCTAACTTCCACATGTATGATAGATTGGAGGAAGGCAAAAATATAAGCAAAGACATCAACTAGAAGAACAATGTAGGAGTCCAGATGAGATTGAAAGTGAAATACACTGAGGTGGTGGCAGAGATTCAGAGAGTGCGTGACTATGTGTTTGGACACAGAATTTGTTTATGGATGGATATTTGGGGATAAGGGGGGTGGTGAAGAATAAGCCTTAAGTATCAAGGTTCTGGTTTAACAAAGATGTCACTTACAGAGACAGGAAAAGACTAAGAGAGAAGAGTTTTGGAGGTGAAAACAAGAGTTCATTTTTGGACCCACTAAGCTTGGAATACCCAGGAGTTATCAAACTAGAGATGTTAAATAGCCAGCTGAATGAATAATTCTGAGAAGTTTGAAATGGAAATATTATCTTGGTCATTGTTAAAATTTAGATCATATTTGAAGATATGAGACTGGATAAACTAGCTAAGGAGAGAATGTAATATTGGGAACCTAAGACATATCCTCAAATGTGACAGCTAATATTATATGTCAACTTGACTGGATCATGGGTTGCCCAGATATCTGGTTAAACACTATTTCTGAGTGTGTCTGTGTGTCTGTTTCCAGAAGAGATTTGCATCTGAATTGGTAGACTAAGAAAATTTCATTGCCCTCCCCAATGTGGTTGGGCATCCTCCAATCCACTGAAGACCTGAATAGAACAGAAAGGAGAAGGAAGGGAGTATGTGCCCTCTCCCTCCATCTAACTGTTGAACTGGAATATTGATCTTCTCCTGTCCTTAGCACTTCTGACTCTCAGGCCTTCAGACTCAGACTGGAATCTATACCATTGGCTCTCTGGCTCTCAGGCTTTCAAACTATACCACCAGGCTTCCTGGGTTTCCAGTTTACAGATGGCCAATGATGGGACTTCCAGCCTTCATAATCACTTGAGACAATGCTTTTTCAATAAATAGATCGTAGACAGATATTAGGTAGATAGATAGATAGATAGATAGATAGATAGATAGATAGATAGATAGATAGATAGATATAGAGATAGGTTCTGTTTCTCTGGAGAACCCTAACTAATACACCAATCGATTCCAACATCCTGATTTCAGACAGTGGAAGAAGAGTACCATCAAAGACGGGATAAAAGAGGACGGTGTGATATCATAAAAGCCAAGGAAGGAAAGGCTTTAAGAAAGATAATGTGAGTAGATTGAGGAAAAAGGCACGTGTCAATCTGTTCTAAATGCCAATAACAATCTGGTGAAGAACAGTTTTTATAAAGCATTAGAAGTGACAGCCAGATTGAATAGGTTGAAAAGAGATAGGAAGTGAGGAAATAGAAACTGAATGTGCAACAAGTAACGGAAAAAATGATTTTGAAGGAAATCAATAAAGTAGGGTGGTGAATAAAGGGGGTCATGGGGCCAAGGAAGGGATTTATACAGATATATGCATATATGTCTTTCCCTACTTTTCTTACTCAAGCAGACCCTGAATATTTGCCCTGGTAAGCATACGCATTAGGGAAAGATATCAAAGTTGCCCAGCATCGTCAAGGACAGGAGGTTCCATGGTAGCTCACAGTCCTGAAAGACACATTCAGCCATTCGGCCTATGGATATTAGTGCAAGCCAACCTATTTTAAAACGTTATTAGTATCAACACAATTTCTCAAAACAACTATCCAATCAAAAATAGCCTCTCTTTTTAACAAGAAGAAACATTTTGACACAAATTCTTACAGAATTGCAGTAATTCATATGATGTGTGTAACTACAGAAAGCTTTCTTTCTCTGACTGTGTAAAAGTCAGCACCAGCAGACCAAAGACAGAGGGTTTGACCTCAAACTTAACTTCGAGATGTGCTTTTCCTGCAATTTTACTGCAAAAAGGGCCAAACTCACAAGATGTTTTCAGCAAATACAGGAATTCTTCTGTTCTTTTCCCACATACAGGTGAGATATGGCTAGGTGAACAGCAGATAAATAAGTACAAAGAAGACATGAGCAGAGCAAAGCCCCTAATTGCAAGGGAGCGGTTTAGAAACTAGTCTTATTATTTAACATGAAAACATAAAAAGTTTAATAAGGGACTATTTTCTAATTTAGTAGTTTCCATCCAACAATACCAAACGTATTCCATTCATTCTTACTGAACACAATGAAGTTGACCTGGTTATTTCAATTTTAAAGATGAAGAAACTTAAGTTTTATGGAAGTTAAACATCTTACCCAAGTCTACATAGCTGGCAAGTTATCAGAGCTAGGCTTTAAGTCCAGATTTTCCAAGTCCAAAGCCAATATATCCAAAGATCTAACATAATGATCAGCAGCAGAAGGAAGTCATTAGGAATGAAGGCTGGGAACCAGGATGCCTGAGTTCAATACCTAATTCCACTCCATATTGACCTGTGAACTTGGGCAAATTACTTCTTCTGCTATATTTCAGTCATCTCATCTATAAAATGGGGGATAGTGGTAATATTTACCTCATAGAATTGTTATGAGAATTAAATGAGTTTAAACAGTGCTTGGACCATACACCACAGTAAATGACAGCCATTAGCATACTAACCTTCTTTTAAGAATGGTTCTTCTGTATTTGGTAAGGTCTCCCTTCTATTTAAAAGTCATCTTAGTGACATGAGCAAAGATGCTTCAGAGTCAGATCCCCTTAAACCACTTTGATCTTATATCTGAACACAGACAACCAGAATTTCAATTTCAAAATTCTAACACAATCTTCTCTGGCCCATCACTGCTTATGTATTTATTTGCTTGTTGTTCAAGCTTTCCCCACCCCAACCCCCAATAATTTGTTCTTTATATTCTTGTAAAGAGAAGGGTAGTGACTAAATCCATCAGCACTAAAGCTGGGAAAGCTTCCAGGTTCATTTGGAGAATACTCCACAGAGCTCAGGGAAGTGTGATCTGTCACAATGCTGTAAGCTTGCTCCAAGTCTGCATTATAAAAATTCACTGTGTAAAGGGAAAGCAAACAGGAAGAAGGAGCTGGGTCAGCTGGCTTCCCCATTCATTGCACAGTAATGATTTTGCCTACACTAATTGCCCCTTTCTCCTACAAATAAGAGAATTCAGACAAGTAGATGTGGCAGAACTGAATTCTAAGATGACAGAAAAGGACTCCTGTCCTTTAAATGCCCATAACCCTCTGTCCTTGTGGTTGTTACATGCAATAAAGGTCATTCTAGGGCAAGGACTAGCCCTTACTTCCCATCAAAATCTTTTCTGGAAACCTGGAGCATACAGCTCTGGTATCCTCTCGTACTGTGGCAAAAAAGCAGCAGTACAAAGCACATAAGTGAAACAGCAGGGTCCAAGGGAGGTAGAGCTGATTTGTTTTGTCATAAAAACCCTTTCCACTGAATTTTCTGGAAAAGCAGGGATAAGGACTACTTGACACTCATCTCTTGAATATTATGCATTCTGCTTTGTCCCTGTGATGGAAGAAGAGCAGACAAAGGAGGAACAGCAAACACATAAAGGGCAATTAACAGTTCTGAGGGTTAAATGACATTGTGGCACGTGCGTGTGCATGTCCGTGTTTTCCTGCAGTGGCTAGAGAATAAGTGATATTGACACTAAAGTATGACTTTATAGAAATTGTTTTAGAGTTCCGGTGGTCATTTCTTAGTTTTATTATACATTTGGAAGCTTAGTAAATGTAGGGAATTCCAGGGCTCCTAGCTATGGGAATTAAATTTTTAGAAAAAATTAAACACCTGATTTGCAGAGCCCTTCTTTGGTATCATATTTCCAAAGGGTTAAAGTGGCAAAAGAAAAGAGAGGAAAGCTTCAACAAATGAAGAGTTTCACAAACTTTGCTGTCTTTCAATGCTGATATAAACTGCTTCATGACTATATGCTTACCTGTGTGCCTGTGCGGGTGTCACACACACAAAGAATTTAAGGCCAAGCAATTCGACTTGAAATAATATATATGTCTCAATTATCTGGGTGCTACAAGAAAAAGTGAAAATGTTTCTGACCACAATAACTTTTATAAGTGCTTTAGTTTTCCATTTCAATCATGTGTACGTGCACTATTTTAGAATAACTTTTTTTTCTTTTTAAGAAAAATCTTTGGCAGCCATTGTAATGAAGAACAAAATAGGCCCATTTATTTATAGGTTTTTACAGATGGACTACTAATACAGATGGTGTTATTAAAATTATGTCAAAGCAATGTTCACAGAAAAGTGGGATTTAAATTCAAATGTTAGAAAAAGTTCATTCAGAATGAAAAATAGTGATACTTTGAAAATCAAGATAAGACAACCTTCCAAATAACTTATGCAATACTTCAACTACCAACAAAAGAATTTAAGTGGTTGAACTTCCATTTCCAAATGTAAAAACTTAAATATCTCCTTCAGTTCTTTTCCTTATGCCATGAAGTCTCAAGACACAGGTGAAGGAGAGGAATTACTGCATCTTTAGCACCTGTGTGACGGGACAAACTCAAAAATACTAACAGAATTGGCTTCTAGAATACACTGATTGCCTCAGCAAATGGTTTAATATGGGCTAAATAAGAAAAATATAGCAAACTAATATTTTTTAAATGGGGCTTAAATATTTGACAAACTTCTGGAATAATATCAAGTAAGTAGAACTCAACAGAAATAAGCATTTGTCTTCTAATTGTTGTCATAATGGAAACTTTCAATACCTTACAAATTATTCAATTATTCTGCTCAGACTGGAACAGTACTTAGATCATCAACCTTTGGTCTAGATCATCATTGAATATATTGCTTTCCTTCCTCTATGAGTTATTGAGTAGAGTAAGGTTAAAAATACAAATTTGCAGAGCTCCCACTGTTGGCAGAATAGTGGCATATGTGAGGACACCTGATTTGCAGAGACCTTCTTTGGCATCATACTTCCAAAGGGTTAAAGTGGCAAATAATGCCACATTCTAGCACCTGTGAGCCCAGCCTGGAGTCTCACATTCAAAGGTAGATTCTTAGTCAAGATGGGTCTGTTTTGAACTACATTTCAATCAATTAAAATCTGTTTTTTTCTTTAAACTTATTTGTCCTCAGCAATGTTTAAAAATAAAAATAGATTCTATGAAATATTTTCCAAAAGTAAATGAAATATGAGTGAATTTGTTTAGTAATATTTATTGCTCAATATCCTTAATCATTTAGCCTTCAAAAGAGAGGAGAGTTTTCAGGTAGGTGTTATCCTTGAGCTCTTAACATTTTGATTCTGTCTTTTCAAGGCAGCCAGAAATCCAGAGCAAGCAAGAACAAAGAGAGTTGTATAGAGAGCAACAACCAGTTGCAGGCAGAACACTTTCAAAGAATAATGCACACAATTTTAAAGAGAATTGAGAGACAACTATGTACATTTAATTTAAATCGCCAGTATACATTTGTATGAGAGAATAATTAAATTGTACGAAAAATTCTATTAGCAATGTCATTCAAGTGCCTGAAATAATCAATGCATGTTGGCAAAACTCATGAAAATAAGTTTTGTGAATTTATTCATCTAATAAGTGTTTATTAAGAATTTAATTTCTGCCAGAAAAATTTCCTGCATTCATGAAATTAATATTAAATGATTAAAAAAAAAAACACAAGTAAAATGTATAATAGGTAAAATCATGATAAGTGCTAAATAAAGCTTAGTGGTATATAGTAAAACGAAGTGGCAATGGTGTGTCTATTAGTTAACTATTACCACAATATTGCAGCACTCAGCAATATGTGTTTGTTGCATGAGTGTCAACTATGCTGATCTCAGCTGGGATTGGCTGACTGTAAGATAATCAGGGTTGATCTCCCCTGAGGTGATGGGGGCAACTCAGCTCTAATCCACTTATTTCTCAGCCTCCAGCAGGCCAGTTTGAGCAGTTCTCAAGGCCTTGGAAGAAATATGGGAAAACAAATGCAGACAGCCAAGGCTTTCTGAGACCTAGATTTGGAACTGGCACACCGTCACTTCTGATCCATTCTACTGGCCAAAGAAAGTCATATTACCAAATCTAGACTCAAAGAACAGTGTAGGGTACCCCACTCACTGGCAGAGAGAACTGGAGACTTAATAGTAAATGGTATAGACACAGGAAGGGGTAAAAATGGGGCCAATGATGCGTCTACCAATGTGGAGCGTACTTCAAAAGAGTGGTTAAGAAAGAAGTTATTGATCCCTTTGATCCAATGATCATACACCTTGAGATGAAGGGGTAAGCCATTGAGAGAAATACATCAAGTAAAATGGCCATGATACAGTATGGAGAAAATTAGGGGCAAGTGGTAGAATCTGTGGTTACAGAGGTGGTGGAGGGAGGTGAATTTGGGCACAGATCTTACACAGCCTTATAGGCCCTTGAAAGATCTTTGATTTTACTCTAAGTAAGATGAAAGGCCATCGAAAGATTATGAGAAAAGGCAGGACATAGCTTAATATTTAAGGGCATTAAAACAACTAACAAAATTCTGGGCAGGCTAATGGTTATCATGAAAATTGAAAGATTAATTGAGAGCCATAAAGAAATATGTACTTACAGACAATGAGAGCAATTGGTAGATTTTATATGTGGGATTCTAAATACAAAACTATTGTATAATACCTTGAAGGAAATTTAATGGCTATTCAAGGTAAGGTGATTTACAACTTGCTTATGCTGAATTTAAAAAATAGCCTAGCTAAGCAGAGAGTTCACTACAAGCTATGACCTTGCTTGTATTACTGCTAGGCTCATTGAACACTGATGTCTTTTACTTTATGTAGTGTATGCATTTCTGGAAAATTTTCTGGAGTTTTGAATTTTTAAAGTGAAGTAACTTCCCAATTGTTATCATTTAAAATATGTAACCCCATGCAAAAATGAATTAAAATTCCCCAAAATAAAAAAAGTCATAAACAATAAGGGAATTTAATAAAGTAGCAGGTAAAAAAGTCAACATGCAAAAAGCAATATCCTTCATTATATATAAAAGTAAAAGATATAATGGAAAGAGACTACATTTCAATGGCAAAAAGGAACAATAACAATAATATAAAACATCTAGGCTACATGTAAGGAAGAACTATTCACATGTCCATGAGGAAATCTATAAAACACTTTTACATGATAATGTAAATGTAAGCAGATGCAAAGATGTACCACGTACTGAGATAGGAAGAATAAAGATCATAAATAGCTCAGTTTCCCCTAAGGTAATTTAGAAATTTAATACAATATCACTGGAAAAACATCAGGTTTCCATTAGGTTTCTCTTCTAAAGCTAGACAAGTTAACCAGAAAGTTCACTTGAAAAGACAAACAAAAATTCTGTGAGAGAAGTTGGGAGTGGCTAGTTTTATCAGTTACTAAAATACACTATAAGATCTCATAACAATGTGGAATCTGTTGCATAAAAAGACAGAGCGACTAATGGAACAGAAGAAAACATTCGGAAATAAGCCCAGCTGCGTACATATATACATATACACACATACAAAACATAGAATATAATAAATGCGGCATCTCAAGTCTGAAGAGAAAGATAAACCTCTCAGTAAGTGGAATTACAATAACTGGATAGCCATCTGGGGGGAAAAAAGTTAAAAATTAGATTCATTCCTCACACCATAAATGAGAATAAATTCCAAAACTAGACTTAAAAAAATTAAGCACACTAGTACTATAAGTCAATATGGATAAATTCCTCTATAATCTGGGAGTGGGAAAATTTGCCCCCTAGTTACACAAATTCCAGAAGTAATAAAGGAAAATATGAATAATTTGAATACATAAAATAAAAAGATGCTTTTTGCATGGCAAAAGATACATTGAGCAAAAAAAATAAAGAGAGAGAGAGAGAGACAGATGACAAACTAGGAAAAATATTAACTAAAGTTTTAATACCCTTAATATATAAAGACTTCCTAAAATAAAGAAAAAAGATTAACAATCCTATTTTTTTAATGAAATTAGAAAACTGAACAGAGAACACAAAGAAAACTAAAGTCAAATGGCTCAACTCTAAGGAAAGATGTTCAAACTCACTGATAAGAGATTAAAAAGTAGGACTACCATTATGTACTATTTCTAGTCTACTAGCTGACAAAAATGCAAAAAGTTGAAACCACTGTTGTTAAATCGATGCAGAATCAGGCTCTCTTTTCTGTAAGAGCTGCAAAATGTAAAATTCCTATGGAGATAAATTTAATAATATCTAGCAAAATAACATGAATTTACCCTTTGACTCAGCAATAACTCCAGGAATCTATCTTAGACACACTGAAAAAAAATGTGAAAAGCACAGGGCTATTTATTGCACTAGTATTTGTAATAGCAGAAGTCTGAAAACTCAATGCATTTAATGGATTCAAATATCCATTGAAAAGGGACTGGTTGAATAAACTATGGTACATCCACAGGAAGGAGTAACTTACAGCTATAAAAAGGAATGAATAATATCTCTGCATATCACTCTGTGTTATCTCCAGGGAAACTTATTAAAGTAACAGATTATAAAATAAACATGCAAGAAGTATAAAAAACTGATTAGGAAAAAACATGGTTTGATATACTTACAATTATCTAAGAATGGAAGAGATGTACTATTAATTTATAATTAATGTATAATATATAATTGTTTATAATAAAAAAGTATGGAAAAACAAATTTTTTTTAAATGATTACTTTTTTTTAGATTCTGCATATAAGTGATATCATACAGTATTTTTCTTTCTCTTTCTGGCTTACTTCACTTAGAATGATAATCTCCAGGTCCATTCATGTTACTGCAAATGCATTATTTTATCATTTTTATGGCTAAATAGTATTCTATTGTATAAATATACCACAACTTTTTTATCCAATCATCTGTTGATGGACATTTAGGTTGCTTCCATGTCATAGCTATTGTAAATAGTTATGTATCTTTTCAAATTAAAGTTCCCTCTGGATATATGCCCAGGAGTGGGGTTGCTGGATCACATAATAAGTCTATTTTTAGTTTTTTGAGGAATCTCCATACTGTTTTCCAAAATGGCTGCACCAAACTACATTCCCACCAACAGTGTAGGAGTATTCCTTTTACTCCACACCGTCTCCAACATTTATCATTTGTGAACTGTTTAATCATGGCCATTCTAACTGGTGTGAGGTGATACCTCATTGTAGTTTTGATCTGTATTTCTCTGATAATTAGTAATATTGAGCATTTTTTTCATGTGCCTATTGGTCATTTGTATATCTTCATTGGAGAATTGCTTTTTTAGGTCTTCTGCCCATTTTTGGATTGGGTTTTTTTTTATTATTAAGTTGTATGAGCTCTTTATATATTCTGGAACTTATTTACAAAACAGAGACAGATTCACAGACATAGAAAACAAACTTATGGTTACTGGGTGAGGGGGAGGGGGTAGGAAGGGATAAATTGGGAGTTCAAGATTTGCGGATACTAACTATTATATATAAAATAGATAAAAAACAAGTTTATACCATATAGCACAGGGAACTATATACAATATCTTATAGTAACCTATAATGAAAAAGAAAATGAAAACAAATATATGTATGTACATGTATGACTAAACTATTATGCTGTACACTAGAAACTGACACAACATTGTAAACTAACTATACTTCAATTTAAAAAAATAGAATAAAAAGAATCAATGAGCAACAGCAAGGATTTAAAAAAAAAAAAGATTACCTTTAAGTCAGGGAGGAAGAGGAAGAGATCATGGGTAGAAAGTACCTTAACTGCTTTAGAATGCACTGTTTATATTTCACTCTAAGAATTTAAATTGCTGATGACACATATTTTAGTAAGTTTTAAAACTAAATTGAAAGAATTTATACTGAAAGTCATTTTCAAGACTGGAAATTCTAATTCAACTTTTGTAGCATAACATTATTTTCTGCAGCTATACATAAGAGACATTTTGGCATGTGTGAAAGGAAAATATGTGTGGATTATATTTTCATTGTGGTAAGTGCTCTGTTGTGAAGTGAAGAAGGAGACTGAGTCTGGTGAAGAGTTTTTCAATTGGAAATGAGGTTATAAGACAAAAAAATTTTTAAGATCTTTAAAAATAAAAACCTCAGTGGTTAATAATTGTGTAAGGAAATAAAAATATGGTTGGGGTTTATTCTCTTAATGGCTATGACCACAAGACTCAGGTAGAAATGAAATTCCAGATTTTAAGGAAAATATTTAGGCTTATGAATCACTTAAACTAGATGTCTGGATGAATTGTTTGAAAAAGTTTATTGAATTGGACTCAGACACCACCTTCAGGCCCTTAAAAGAATCAGGTTCTTTAGGGCTGATTTTACGCTATTAAATATAGCATAACAATTTCAGTAATTCTTGCTAATCTCCAGACCACATACAACAAGGTATAAAACTAAAAGGCAAAGGATAAATTCTTTCATATACAAGCAGTCTTGCAAAATCCCCTTTGAAGTTGATTCTCATGTTTTTACTCTATAGAGGAGGAAACCCAGTATCAGAAAGCATGAGTAATTTAGCTAAGTCACAAGGAAGTAAATAGCAGAGTCCGGATTTCTAGCTGATTTCTGATCTAAACTCCAGAGCATTTATCCACTCTATCCCAGATGTCTCTCTTAAGTTTATCAAGTTGAGTTGTCAAATTTTTGCCTGTTGGTTTGTTTCATTTTTAAGATGTAAGTAAGAATATCTGTTCCATTTCACTGGATGTTTAAGCAACAAAGCAGAGATCAAAAATAATATTGTATTAAAAAGACTTACAATCTCATTAGTTATACAAATTTAAATATTGGATAACACAGAAAATATCTGTAAACAAACATATAAAATGTTCTTCTAATGAAAACTTGGATCTCTTTTTTTTTTCCTGAGCTTCAAGCCACTGTAATAGTTTTATACACAATATTTATGTTTGTATTCCTCATTAATAGCTGTTAATCATGTGTTCCATTAACAGCCAACCTCCAAAATTTCAGAACTAAGCTTTTAAAATAAGTGTGGGATGATGGCAATTACATGAATAACTAAAGCCAGGATATTTTGAAATTCAAGGAACAGGAGGGACTTTCAGCACTTGCCTACGATCCATCCTAGCTATTACTGAATGCATTGCTTTGAAGTAAATATTTTTACTTTAAAAATGTTGTAAGATATGGGTTTTATATCAGTGTTAAATCTTGACTGATTGATAGATAAGTTTTTCTTTCTTCGAATAGAAAATATAGGATAAACAAATAGTATCAACAAAATGCTTATATTCGTATTATACAGATATAATAAGGCTCAAGGAAACAAAAGGTTATATAGTTAGAATGCATGTTATATAAAATATTTAGACTTGTAATAAATAACTCCCTTATTTACAGTACACCTCCTTTCACAAGAGACTTGAGGTCTCATGTAGACTTGAGACAACTCTGGTAGAAAATGTGCAAACATGGAGAAAAGGGAGAATGCCCCATAAGGCAACTAATATATAATAAAAGTTGGAATTTGAAGTCTTTTTACAGTATGTATCAAGTGGTATTAATTTTTCCTATAAAAGCTCTTTTCTGGGTTTCTCAAGGTTGTCTTGATATTTGAAAGACAAATTAAATTTGTTCTGCATTGTCCACAATCGTATATTGAATAAATGAGAGATACTGAGATATAGATGTTAATACAATTTAAGGGAAGATTTGCAATTATGTCCGGAAAATCCTGCATTCAAAATTGAGATAATAATTCTCCTTAATGAAACTTGAGAAAGAGTAATAGAAAAGAAAAACATCAAATTTCAGTTAAAAATATACAGTTGAAGCACAAAGCTCAAATTCCTACTCCATAGAATGATTACAATTTTTATAAAACAGAATGAAAAACAAATACTGTTTCTGGAGAAGGGCAAAAGTAACTGAGTTGCTCTCTGATGATAATTCTAGAAGAAAAGTCACATGGCCAGTCCATTTGTCTATACATTTAAGTCCTGGCTAGTTGACAAAATATGCTGAGTTTAAAAGGATAATAATGTTATTATTAAAGTATTATTAAAGGTGTTTTGTTTTTTAAACTGTGCCGTTTAAAAATCACTCAGATTATTTTAGATGATGTTACTGTCTTAGTTTGAGCTGCTATAACAAAATACCATAAACTGAGTGGCTTATAAACAACAGAAATTACTTCTCATAGTTCTGGAAGCTGGAGGTCTGAAATCATGGTGCCAGCATGGTCAGGCTCTGGTAAGGGCCTTCTTCTGGGTTGGAGACTGCCAGACTGCGGTCTTCATTGTACCCTCACGTAGCAGAAAGAGAGCTAGGGAGTTCTCTGGGATTTCCTTTAAAAGAACAATAATCCCGTTCATGAAGTCTCCACCCACATGACCTAACTACCTCCCAAAGACCCCATCTTCTAACACCATCCCACTGTGGGTTAGAATTTCAATGTATGAATTTAGTGGGGGGACACAGCATTCAGTCCCTAGCATTTATGAAATCTGCTAATGATTTTTCAATTCAATTAAAACGTTAACATGTACATAGACGTGTATATTTAACACATAGAGCAAGAAGGAGGGAGTCCACAATGTAGTGACTGAGCCTGCCCTCAGGAAAACTATGGTAGAATACATAAAGCTGGGAGAGTAAATAAAGTATGCAAAGTAGGACGCATGCATACAGAAGATGACAGAATCAGCATTCTCAAAGATGATGTTGGATTTGAATCTTGAACTAGAACTAATTAAACGTAATTTTAAAAAATTTTTTAAAAAGTCTATAGTGTTACTCTCAGATCCTTCTAAAACAACCATAAATTTATAGGACAGGAAAAACATGACTCACCAGGAATAAGAGGTAAGTCCCTGTGGTCAAAAATAAGTGTATCCAGCTTTTAAAATTTCAGCACCTGGTCCAAATTAGATCATTAATAAATATTTGTTGAATGGACTTGGGTCATGTTTAAGAAATTTTGCCAATAGTAGACCTAAGGAGATTCAAGACAGCAATGTAACTTCAAAAATAAAAAGTGAAAGGGCCTTCAAAATCCTAGGTTGGCAGAAAGAGGAAGTTTATAATCTTGCACAATGTTTATTGGTCAGGCCATCCTTAAAACACTGTTTTAAGAGCAGATAGGCAAACTATAATGTGACTAGAAAAGAGGCCACACTCCTGAAAAAACTCAAAACTATATCTTATAAGAAACAGCCTAAGGAAGCTAATGCTTAACTTGAAGAAGAGATTGTTCAGTTATTTTCAAATATATGAAGCATAATCATAATGAGTTATCGTTTATTAAATAAGTACAATTGCCTTGTGTCTCATTTAATCGTGCTAAATGTCATATGAGATATTATCCTCTTTAATCCACTGGTCAGAAAACTGTCAGTCAGGTAAAGTAACATATCTTAATTCCTACAGCTAAAAAGTTTAAAAAGTTACAAATCTAAGGCTGACAAAATGATTTGACTTCAAGGCCAGGGCTTATTATACTGTGCTGATTTGTCTTACACTCCAATTAAACTTAGCCTGGTTCTGTCCTCAGAGATGGAATAGTGGCAGAGAGATTTTGGCTCAATGTGAGTCAATTAATATATTAGTTCATAGAAGAATACGTGCTAAGGTATTTTTATTAGTCTTTAGGAGATTTCTGTAATATTTTATTGCTGAAATCATACCCTTTAATATAAAAGAGTAAAAATGATACTAAACATTGGCCAAATAACCTATAATTTGCAGAGTTTACTGGTGTTATTTGTTTTCAAGACAAATGGTAAAAATAATATTGGAATTAAATGTTCTTCCCAAGCTCTCTACCTCACCCTTGTCCCTGCTCCCCAAAAGTGTAACTTTCTACAACCATTTGGGGCTGTTTAAAGATAACGTTTATTGTTAGGAGATACACACATAGGCAAATATACCCATGTATAGATATGAGGATTACTTCAGAATTAGTGTTAACTTTACCAAAACAAAAACAAACAAACAAAAAAACACCTTACTCCTAATTGATCTATAAAGTAGAAGAAGCACTTATGGATTTAAAAGTGAGTTATCAAATTTTAAGACGTATCAATATTCCTCAACTTTGTGTGAGCATTCCAGTTCCAGATGTCGATGCAGCTTCTCCTGGAATTTCTACACTAGAAAACAAGGAAATAAGGCAAGTGTTTGGTTTTCACAATCTTCTACTGAGAAGCACGTGTAGGAAGTTTGAAGATAAAAATCAATAATTAGCAATTCCAAACCTTTGAGATTTAAATATGGAGTGTCACCATTATCTTTCTTTGACTTTCCTGGATACCACACCTCCCTGGTTTCTGTGCAGTTCTTATACCTCTTCCTCATCAGGATAGAAATCAGATGCAGATAAAGCTTCTACTCTAAGAGAAATGAGGAATATGGAATAAAGGGTTTCCTCTATAAAAGTTTGTTTCTCATTTCTTGTTCAGAGAAGGAATCACTCTTGTTTCAGGCAGGTTTGAAGGATTGGAAATCCTCGTTTAGCAATAAGAAACACAAGGTTACCATTTTTTTTTTTGAAGGTAAAAGGAGGATTTTCTTCTTTTTGAAGAAGAGGATTTTGTGTACCCTACCCCAAATGATTGCTTAAGCAGTAAGGATGGAAGAGCACTGGGGTGTAGGGTTGTCAAGGCTGCATCAGGCCAATGTCTTTCCCGTCATGTTACACTGAGAAAACGGCGCTGGAAAAACAGTGCTGTCAGCCCCCTTTCTTATGCTTTACAGCAGCCAAAAACTAACTCTCTGTTTGTCTCACTCCCCACCCCTTTCCTCCAACCCCCTTCCTGGTTCTGCCCCTCCTTAGAAGTGTTGGCACAGACGAGTGCGGAGTGGGGAGACCAACTCGTTGGATCGCTTTGCGCAAAATCCACTTCGTTCTCCTCCCGCCGCTCCAGCCTCCGGATCCTCACAGCCCTCCCTCCCTTCCCCACAGCGATGTGGGGTTCGGGATGGATCTGTGTACTTCTAAGGTGGGAGGGGGCTACAAGCAGAGGATAATGTCAGATGCTTAGCTCTTTCCTTCTGCCTGACGCTCCTCTCTGGCTCCGCCAGTGTTGGTCTCTGTAAGAAATAGCAGGGACCGTGGCAGCGGCGAGAGGAAGCGGCGGAGGCGCGTGGAACCTGAAAAGTCCGGGTGCTCGCGGTTACCTCACAACGTGGTCCCAGCCGACCGTCAGCACCATGGACAGCAGCGCCGTGCCCGCGAACGCCGGCAACTGCACTGATCCTTTTACGCGCTCTGCAAGTTGCTCCCCAGCACCTAGCCCCAGCTCCTGGGTCAACTTCTCCCACTTAGAAGGCAACCTGTCCGACCCATGCGGTCCGAACCGCACCGAGCTGGGCGGCAGCGACAGCCTGTGCCCTCCGACTGGCAGTCCTTCCATGATCACGGCCATCACCATCATGGCCCTCTACTCCATCGTGTGCGTGGTGGGTCTCTTCGGAAACTTCCTGGTCATGTATGTGATTGTCAGGTAAGGAAGGCGCCAGGGCTCCGAGCGGAGATTTCGGCGGAGGATAGCGGCATAAACGGGCATCTGAGCCCCCAGGCAGTGTTTGGCGGGAGGATGAGTGAAGGGAGGTAAACAGGGGAGAATGTGGAAGTGCCGGTAGAGAGAGTGTTTGCTGTTTGAGTACGAAAAGCTTACTTTTCAATTCTTCCCTCCATTGATAAAGAAAGACTTCAAAATTTCAGGAACAGAGAAGTTGCCTTGGTAAAAGCCGTAAAGGTCTGGGAAAAAAAAGAAAAAAGAAAAAAAGAAAGAAAGAAAGAAATGCTCTATCTTACAGCTTGCTCATACTGAGCCAAGAGGGCTCTTGGGCAGTGTCCCACAGTCCCTTCCTTTAGGAGCTGTGGAAACAATAATTTGTGAATAATAGAAAAGAAATTGCAGTTATTTTATCCCTAATTGGGGGGAGGAGGGGCAGATTTCCCTCTCAGTTCTTTTCAGAGATGAACTTGGCAACTTTCCTACTCCTGCTGATTCCGGGGTTTTTGCTGCACCACTGCCCCATCCCTCCTCTTCCCTGATCATAGTAGCCCTTACCCTACTCTTTCTTCTCTCCTGAGGCCACATTCATAGAGGAAGTTCTCCTGGTGTCTTTCCACAGTAAATAGTGTTGCTTTGCTGTAACAAACATAATAGCTGTGTTGCATAGACCAGCTTGTAGTTGACAACTTGCAGACTTGCTTAGGGGAGTTACAAACTGAATCAAGAATAGGTAGGGTTGTTCAGAACTGCAGGGCATGACTGTTTTTCAATGCCTCCAAAAGTTGGAACCAGTTAGATGTGACCAAAAGTAGCATAATTCTGGATTATAAACTAATACATTAGAAGTTGTAATGGTTGCTCTGGAAAAAATAAAGAGTCTCTATCCAGTAAAATTATTTCAAGAGTTTGTGGTCCACTTCTTATTTGCCCAGATGTCCCTGATTTATTTGGCAAAGAGTGTGCAAACTTTCAATATTAATTGAGACTGATGTAGATTGTGTTAGTGTTGATATGTATATTCAAATCCTACGTGTTAATATGGAATACTATATTTTCACTTTTGTTGAAGTAGGTAATTATTTTAATGTTTTTTAAATGGCTCCTGATTTAGGATTTTCTTCCCAGTAAGTGCTCTATGTAAGTAGTGAAAATGGCATTTTCATATTTAGATATGATATTGGCTTCATCTATTCAGCAAGTATTGCAGGTTTCAGTGGAGCTCTTTAATCATTTAACAACCATTTTCTCCATTATGCTTTCATTAACAAGGTGCATCAAGTGGCCCGTAATCGATTCTTCCTACTTATATGTCTGATTTCTTTAATTAATGATT
The DNA here is from genome assembly GCF_036321535.1 of Camelus dromedarius. NCBI lineage: Eukaryota > Metazoa > Chordata > Mammalia > Artiodactyla > Camelidae > Camelus > Camelus dromedarius. The sequence goes on along the minus strand of NC_087441.1, from coordinate 11,628,255 downwards.
GTCAAAGAGTAAAACTAATTTTCCTGACCTTTTGATGAGGAATAAGATAAGCAGTGTCTCTGAGAAAAGAGCACCATCTATTGAGAAGAAGGCTAATAGCAGAAGGAAAAACCTGGAGGAGAATCAATGGAAGAACTGATTTTTTAAAACATTTAGTTCATGAAGTTCAATACGAAGGTTCACATCAAAGATCAAAACTGTCTCATTTTGCATTTACGATAGTAAAAAATCATTAAAGGCCTGCCTCATAATGGGAAAATATGTTTTTCATTTCACCTAAGAAAATTCATAGAATTGTAAGCTTATAGGACTATAAGGGAACTCAGAGCTTATCTATGCTAAGGGAGTAAACTGTGGCACAGAAAATATAAATGATTTCTCCAAGAACAGATAGTTCATTAGTTCAGTATCACTGAATTGCTCTTAGCCAATATAATTTTCTGTTTATTAGAGTAGCAAATCATGATTTGAGTTAATTCAACTAAAAGACTGACAGAGTAGGTTTAGTTAATATGTGGAAATAATAAATTAATCCAAATTTGTGTCTGGAATCCTAGACAATAAAGGATGAAGAGAATTACCAAAGCATCTAGAAATCCTGCCATCTCAAACATAATTTTTCATGCCCTTTTATTGCTTTTCTTGGTATTTTTCTTCCTCATTTTCCTCCCCTTTAGTTAATTCTTTTCTATAAAGAAAGAGCCACTAGACAGGAACTGACTGTGAAATAAGCAGACTGGTTTTATTCTAGTGTTTAAGAGATTGCTGGTTGCAAGAGTTCATCTTAGAAGCATTACCTCTGACCTTTTGATGACTGGAAAAGGATGATGACATTGTCTCTTACTGACAACATGATATTATGCTTTACTTTTCTGTACTGAAATTCTAAAATAAAAATGCAGTACAATTTGAAAGATTCCCCCAAACATCCACCTGTGGCAAATTGGGTGTTTAATTTCAAGGTCAGGTCATCCTCTGGAAATGTGAAACAGAAAAATAGATATACCTCAGTGACCAGTGAAGTGATGAGGAAAGCCCCTGGGGACGGAAGACAATATATCTATTTAGCTGAGAATATTTAACTGGACTGTGGTGTTTTCACTACAAAATGATCAGTTGAAGGATATTATTGTTCTAGTTAAAAAAGATGAGTGTAATGCTGCATCTATGAAAGTATTGAGGTGAAATGCTTACTTCCTGCTATTATTTAAAACTCAGCAAATAACCAGATTAAGATAGTATTTATTAGAATTTCTTAATACATTGCGTGGATCATGAAGCTCAGATGACTATAGCAACAAAAACAACAACAAAAATAATGGGTAATACAGATGCCACGAATGAGCAAAGATTTTCTGTCCTGTATCTTGACTCCATCATCATCATACTTCATCAAAAACGTTATTAAATAAATAGTAAAAATTAAGTAACGTTCTTACGTGGTGCTGTTCTAAGGAGCATGTAGGAGGAAAAGAGATACTGTCACATGATCTAAAGATTTAAAATCCAGATGTTAAATGATAGAATATTGTAACTTTTCATCATCTGAAAGCTTTTTTGGTTTAAAGACAAAAACTACTTGCAGGATAACCACACTATAAAAATACCACAAATATTCTGGAAGATACGGTGATGAAAATATCATAAAATGTGACAATTATTTAAAATGGGATGATAGTATATTATTGTTAAGAATGTTTTAAAGAAAAAAAATGAACCAAAATAATACACAAAGTTACAGCCACCAGGAATGTTTCACTTATTGAAAATATTTGACCAAAGTATAGAATTAACCATACTGTAAAAATTGACACAGTCCCAGATGAATTTATTTTGTGATATTTTTTTCAAAAACAATTTGTCGATGTAGTCACCAACATGGTCTATGCAGATACTGTTGAAAAGAGTATAGGGTTAAAAACTGTGAGATCTCTGTGGACTGTGTAAATCATCCTTCCAAATAAAGCTCCAGTGAAGGGTGCCAAATTATATGGCCTTCTTTTTTAAGATTATTTCTTAATTTGATGAGATAAACTGTCAATATGACTAGCTATCAAAGAAGAGCATTTAAATATATGCAAGATATTACTGTCTTTTATTTCACTAAAAAGTATTTCTGATTCTAAAACATGTCCTATGAGATCTATGTATTAAATATTATTAAATACTTGATTCAGGTTTAAAGTACAGAATGATCAATTTCATGCAAGTGTTTTCCCAAGCCAACTAACATTTCCATAATACTTATTTACAATATTCAGAAAATAAATTTTCAGCAATTGCTGCAACAAGTATATCTGTTTATGAATATAACCCAGGCATAGTTTCTCCACTTCTAAGAAGGAAATAAAAATAATTAGTTTCTGACTACTCTAAAATGTCGTTCAAAAGATAAATGCTGACAGTATTCACTTTGGCGTTTTGTATGCCTTGAAGGAAACTTACACATTAAAGTTGAAAAGATTTTTTCTTCTAGTTTCCACTTTCACTATTAATCGTAATCAAATTGTTTTAGTCAGCAGGAAAAGATAAACTCATTTTAATAAATAGTATAAAACAATACAGCATTTTAAAATATACTAATGATAAATATGAAGACTGAATGTTGTGTGAAATTTTAAAGTATGAGAATGTCATATCTTTAGCCCTCACAAAGTTTAACGTATATTTAACTGAGATAATGATTTTGGACATTTAGTATCTAAAAATGTTTTTCAGTGTAGACACTTACTTCAAGAACTTGGAAGACAAGATGTAAAGCAGATCAAAGAAGATCTGTTTCTGATTAATCATGTGTTGGGGCCCAAGAGCACAGCTCAACTGCTACCCTTAGCCCCCCTCCATTGCTGTCCTCAAGGCACCTACATGGAATTTCTAGGGCTCCTAGATGGTGTGATGTTTTAACACAGTGGTCTCCATGCTGCTTCAGACTCTTTTGAATCCCACCTCCAGCACAACTTTGACATCAGTGATTGGTATGGCACTCAATTTCGCCAAGACAGAACTTGGTAACACTTCGCCTTAGCTGCGTCTATATCCCTCGCTTCTGCCCCAGCCCTGGATCTCCTCTGACTGCATTGCCTTCCACAGGAATCAGCTTTGCACTCACATGTGAGGAAGTGTGAGGAAGTTGTCACCCCTGGAACAACCTTTGGCTGAGGAAATGAGAGCCCATGGACAAGTGGTCCCTTCTTCCCTCCCCCCTTGAGTGCATAGTTCTGCACAGACCACAAGGCACATTGGAAGGTCTTGGCCACACTGTGATCAGTTCAAGAACGTGCTTGCTTTCCCTCATTTCCTGTTTTCCTCTTTTACTTCCCCAGTTCTGTTCCCTGAAGTCACTTTCCAAAACGATTCACCTTCACACAAGCTCTTGTCTCAAACACTGCAAAGCTCATCATTCCAGTTATTTTACATATTGGAATATTTTTATATACTATATGTTGGGACAGTAAAATCTGATTAAAAGGTAGAGCTTTACAGACTCATTAAGTATAAGGTTTTCCCCCAAATTAGAAATTCTTAACAAAAATTCTAAGCAGCCCCAATCAGAACAACCAATTCAGTTCATAAGCTAAGCTTTTGCTTTCATTTTTCTCCTGCCTCAGAATTCAGAAAAGGCTTCAGTACATTTTGCTTTAACAGATAAGGAGTAGGCAACAGCCATTTATAGAATTCAGTTTATTTCTTGAGTTCAAGGTGATGGTAGCAGTAGCATCTCTGACGTGTAAGGGATGTAGAACCTCCAGTGCCTTCTAAAAAGTTATCTAAAACAAAAACTACCAGCCCCTTCCCCACTGATTCCATGTTATGTAAGAATGTTTATAATAATCAAGCTCAAGAATACTTCAGGGTCCTCAAAAGTGAGCTCAAAAAATAGATACAAGAAATGTCATGTATGAGAAATATCATTTAATGAGTTTGCCATAGCAACTCCTTTCCTTAGCCATCCTCTCTGGTGTCAGGCCACCTTATTTCCTTCCCCACCAATTTCTCAGGCTGAGGGTCCTTGAATCAAGATATAAATTCAAAATGGAAGAGTAGCATTGAAGAGAAGCCTTGCCTTGGCTCAGGATCCCAAGGGCCAATAATGGCTTCAAACTTCAAACCGTTTAGTGCCTCACTGCCCTCATCTGCAAAATGTGTGAATTAGACAAAAAAACTAGGTCTTGGTAACTTCCAACTTGGTAATGTTCTATGGTAACTTCAAGGACTGTTTCTCCATAATTTTTCTAGCTCTACTATCTGGAGAAAAAAACTAGTCATCTATCAATTTAAACAATCTTGGTTCCAATTCCATCCCACCCTCTTGGATTCTAAATGAGCTCAAATGGACCCTGTCAGAGAGAAAATGCTCTCTGAGCTGCAGATGTTGTAGTGGTCAATTAAGGCAATGAGTAAAACCGAAAGTCACAGTCAGCCTTTATTCACTTACTGGGAAAGTAGAAGCAAAAGATTAAACAGGAAAAGGTTCTGGCTCCTCAGTGTTCCATTTCTCCCCCACAGAAAGGCACCAGGTCACCATGTATGAGCATAGATGTGGAGGAGGGAAAAGGGGGAAGTCATCTCGCTGCATGGGAAACCCCAAACAAAAGGATCCTGCTGTTTTATGGAGCTAGGGGCCAGGGCTAAGGAGAGAGGAAAGTACAGAATCAGAGTGAGGAGAGTTTCTTCAACAACCCCCAATAAGAAGGTCTCAGTAGAGACCTGGGAAGAGCCTTGCCAAGTGCTCTTCAATAAAGACACTTCCACATGGAGGTGGTTGGGCTAAGGATGCATAGACACCCAAAAGCACGGCTGGTGAAGGTGGAGGAGAGAGATGGGTCCTTGCCCACAACACCCTCCAGACTGTATACTATGTGTGGTGGGAGGGGAGATTCTCCCCAAGAAGCCTTCCAAGTGAAGCCTGCGTGACTGTCTAAGGTTGGGTCCCAAAGGATTCTGACCTGGACCTGTTTTCTCAGATGCAGATTCAGCTTAAACCCTGATATCTCATCTCCCTTTTTCTCTCTCACTTTTTCTTTAATTCATGGAGAAATTACCTTAATATTTACCTTCAGAAATTAATCATAAGCTGGATGTTGCATTCCAAAACTGATCAGGGAGAGACTGGTTCCACCAAATGTAATCAAGTGAACCTTCGTAAGCCAATGGGCAGGGCATGTAGGGCTCCTACACATGATGGAGCATAGGATGGATTCCATCAAACAAGAGAGAGCATTCTATTCTGGGTATCAGTTTCTGTCCAGGCAAGAGTATTATCAAGTACAGTTTGCTTTTTAATTCAATCATGTGTTAGCTTAGCAGTTGCATGTAAGTAGGTATCCTAAAGTGATTCAAATAGTAACCCACCCAGATTTACTCACAAGTATTAGTGTAATTTAAATTAATCTTTGAATAAATTAAACCAGCTTGATCCATTCACTGCTAGTTATGTTCTGTGGACTCACTTTCCCCACTGAATTAGAGAAGACTAAAGCTTGGCTTCTAGGGGAAAAACAGGGGTATGTTCCTGTGAGCCTCCAATCACAAGATTTTCATCAACTAGTCAATACATAATGTTCTGTTAATGTGTGTTTCTTTTTAAAGGCATCTTATTTAATATATATTATCAGTTCATTAACTCTGAACTCATGATCAACAGCACGACACTAAACAGTACTTCAGCACTACACCTGGGGCCATTTTAAATAGTGAAATCGCCAACAACAAAAAAATCAAATGCTAAAAATGTGGCACTAAATAGACCTCAGAGAGGAGACATTTACAGTCTGAGAGCTGAAATGGGAAAGCAGAGTGTTGCTTTGTCTGACTTCAGCTGGGAGCCCACCCATCAGAGCAACTCAAATTTTTCTCCACTCCACCCATGTCTATGAAAGACCACAAAAGCCCATGGATACAGATTTTAGGCTTACAAGTAAATTTTAGCAAATGAGCATGTTTGCAAATACAGAATTTGTGAATAATGAGGGTCTACTGCACATGCAATGTTCTTCAAGGAAATATTTTTAAAACAGCTGAAGAAGAAAGTCAGCAAGCTATGTTCCATATTAAATATAATGGTGAGTTCATGACATGAAGACAAGTTTTATATTTTTACTATTGTTTATCAAAATCAGAAGACATAGCTTAAAAACAAAATGAATTTCCATGTGATTCAATCATCAGTCTGTCATGAGATACCTAGATACGGTGCGCGGATTTAAAAACAACATGATCCGTTTCACTTTGCATATTGCAATAAAATTCTCAAAGTTAAATCCATTCCCTTATATTTCTAAAAATATAAGTTTAAATAGAATTGAGATTATGTAATAATCCCAAGTGAATGTCAGGATTATACTTACAATTTAGGATTTAGTTCGGTTGTCTGAGGTCTTATTCTTTTATTTCTGGTGAGGCTCTAAACTCCAGAAAGAAAACTTTCACCTAATAAATAGTATGTAACTGCACTATAGCCATATGATCAAAAATATCTCTTGCTACTTTTACTCAAAAAACTTGGAAATAATTTTTAAGCCACAAAAATTCTTACACTAGTTTTCAATAAGAATCTAAACAGTCTATAATTTACACACCTGGCTCCAGGTGTGTAAGTTAGCCTGGTCCCTCCACACAGAGAAGGGTGAGAAGACACAAATAAAGTAGGCATGCAGTCTGGACCCTAAAAACCTATTTTATACCAAGATGTTTTCATGAGCCAATGTAAAGTTTGGATTTAAATGATTCCAAGGTAAGAATCTCACCTCTTTTTAATGTATTCAGATGTACATACAACTCACACCCATTAGATGAAGAAGGGTCACCTCTCAGTCTTGACCAGGGGGTGACAAATGTTCCCTGTAAAGGGACAGAAAGTAAATATATTAGAATTTTTTATCACATGGTCTCTGTCACAACTATTCTCTCTACCATTGTAGCCCAGAAGTAGCCACAGGTGACATGTAAATAAATGGACATGGCTATGTTCCAATAAAACTCTACATAGACACTGAAATTTGAATTTCCGTGTAATTTTCCCATGCCTCGAAACATTCTTTTTCTTTTGATTTTTTTCAATCATTTAGAAGTGTAAAACTACCTATAAACTTATTTTTGTTTTATGATTGTTCTGTGAAGCTATAAAAGGCAAACATGTAAAAACTTAGCTCCTAAAATATTTCTTATTAAAAATAATTTTAAAAATTGATTTTCTAATTAGCATTTTTTAAATAATTTTGCCTAATCTTTTAGGTGATTCTTATAAAAACCCATGCATTTGATTATCAGGAAAATAATCATGACATATGTTCTTTTGTTAACTCATTTTACAAAAATGAAATGATCCTTCATTCAGTACAAAAAATGCTAACCCTCATTTTGGTTTACTAGATTATATAATACAAATTATTCCATAATAAGTGTTACCAAATTAATTCCTTGTAATAGCCTCATATTAAAAACAACCAAGCTAATTATTATACAGATTTTTTTAAAAAATTGAAATACAAATTAAAGTGTAAAACCATTCTTAGTTGACAGGGCCTATAAAAAGCAGTTAGGGGCCAGATTTGGCCCATAAGCTGTCATTTGCCAAACTTTGGTACAGTTATGCTAGATAAAATTTATATTCTTGCAGTGATCATAAAAAAATAACTTATCTTCTTTGCCAAATTTGATTGCATGTTCTTGTTTACTAGACGGAGACAAGGCATTCTGTAAAAAATAATCTAGAACCAACTTGAAGTATTTTTCCAGCATGAGAAAATATCAATACAAAAATGAAGTTTAACACAAATCAGAAAAGCAGTCATAGATTTTTATAACAGAGGATAACACTTTTCGGAAACTGATGTTGCCATCGGGTTTAAATAGTAATCATACAGAATCATCTCCATTTCACCCCAGGGGCCATCTTCGTCCTCTAACTCCTCACTTGACCCAGACAATCCACAAAATTCACTGCCACCCTTAGCCAGTGATTAGAGACTAAGTGCTTAGAAAAGAGCTCTTCTGAAAAAGTTCCCTCTATTTGATGTGCTTTATGGTTCTCTTAACTCAGTGCCATTTTCCAGGCTTTCTCACAGTGTTTTCGTCTTCGATCATCAGGAAAAACTGAAACTGTCTTCTGTAAATTCATATTAACTTCTTAGCAAATATAAAAATCTGTCCTCAAAGACACCTATGCCTGCGCACACCCCCACCCCCAGGCACCCACAAGATTGGCAGCTTCACTTCCCTCCACCTTTCTTTAGGCCCTTTGAAGCACAAAAGCTCATTGCTTGGATTATTTTTCCTCTTCTTCCTGACTTACGTAACTTGCTCACTTTTAAAAAACGTATTTTCTGCGGTTCTCATCAGTCACTTTGAAAAATGTTATTCCTCTAAGTTCTAAAACTTAGACTGTCCAGCTGGATGAAGAGGACCAGGGTGAGCCTAGCTGTTCTGTGGTATTTGTAATCCCTCGACTTCTTGCCCATGGTTTTGCTCAATGATTTTCTAAAACTCACTGAACTCTCCTCCCTGCCTGATTTCACATTTTTAATTCAGTCCCCCTCTATATCCAAATGACTGCTTCTTTGATCAGTTGTGTTTAGAGAAAGCTTTCTCGCATCTATAGGAATTCTTTAGATAAGTCAGTTGGCCACCAGGTACAAGTTGGCAAGGAGAGTCAAGTTAGGGAGAGTTTTAACTGGATGATAAATAGTCCAGCTGAAGAATGCTCCAGTTCCCAGACTCCCTTAGGTGAGATTTGGGTCTATATTCTAGCAAGAAACCCAGACAGGATAAAATGAATAACAAAATTTGGGTTTCCTTCCAATTTACTCATAGAACCTCAGAGCTATTGCATAAATCCTTGCAACACACTTAGACACAGAGAAGGAGAAAACCTCCCAGATCTTCCATTGCAATGGTTCTCAATCCTGGCTGCACATTAGAATCACTTGGGAAGACTGAAAAGAACAGAACAGAAAAGAAAGGAAAAGAAAAGAAAAGAAAAGAAAAGAAAAGAAAAGAAAAGAAAAGAAAAGAAAAGAAAAGAAAAGAAAAAAAGAAAAGAAAAGAAAAGAAAAGAAAAGAAAAGAAAAGAAAAGAAAAGAAAAGAAAAGAAAAGAAAAGGAAAGGAAAGAAAAGGAAAAGGAAAGAAAGCCCACTTCCACGTAAGGCTAACTAAATTAGAACCTCTGGGTGTAGCTCCTGGGCATAGGTAGGTCTAAAAGCTCCCCTGGTGAGTCTAATGTGCAGTCAAGATTGAGGCACACAAATCTGGACCAACCTGTCAATTTCATGGATGCAAAAACAGTCCTGTTTAGCAAGGAGGTTTAAGAGCTTTGTCTGTATGTTTTATTTCTCTGAACTTTGAGAAGCTGTTTATAGGATAAATCATAAATTAAATTACCTCCCAGAAAAGCTAAAGTTCAGGTCAGTTTTACTGGCCGGTTGGCTCCCTTTATAGCAGGCTTACTGGTGTGGAAACAGTGCCAATCCTGGAGCAAGAAGACTTGTGTTTGAATCTCTGCCCCTTATTAGTTACCAGAGTCATATAACCTCCCTGAATCTCCTTAGTTAACTTTACTAAAGGAATAATAATCACATTCAATTTCACATGGATTTTTAGGTCCAAATTAGATAAGATATATGGAAATGAGTGATAAATTCTAAAAGTGCTTTAGAAAGTAAGAAAGTTTGTTATTTGCTTCCCTCCCACTCGGACTTTCTCTTCCCTCCTACAGGGCTCACGCCACTGGCACATGGGACCTCAGCATTCACCTAGTGCTCTCGCTTTTCCATAGGTCAATCATACTATCCATTATAACACTTTGAAATACAGTTTATCCTTTTGGAATCACTGTTTCTACAGAGACAAGCAAGGCATTGCATGAGTGTCACTGCTGTCATTCTTCGATTCACTCCAATGCACTGGATCATTCCAATATCATTTTCTTGGCAGCCATGATGATATGAAGAGAATTCCAAGGACAGACAACTGCAATTTACTTGGCTCCCTATTGATAAGTATTTCTATATTATCCAATATATTTAATGGAGAAAAAAGACACAAACCAATTATTTTTGAAAACTTTGAAAATTGCTATTTTTAAGCTTAAATGTTTCACTTTTAAACTGGTGTTATAGTCAAAGCATCTGAAGCAGAATCTAAGTCTAAACACTGACTTATGTAATGAAATTCCTTTTTACTCAGCAGAGTAATTTACTTGAATTAGAATAAATAACTTATAATAATGGTGTCCTCTGAACACTAGTTTAGGAAATTTAGACATTTAAAACACCATCCCTGTAAAAAGTCCTGGCTTCTGTTATACGTCTGACTCACTAATGACAGTAAAATTGGTCAGAAAGCTGGAGCTCTTCATGGAGGAGGCATTAATGATGGTACAGTGAGTCTGCGTGAATGTCTATGCTTAACACCTTCATAATGGATTTTTCCAGGACTTGCAAAGCAATGCCTGCCAGCTTTTTAAATCAGAGTAGCAAACTCTATAAAGCAAGCACAAGATAGAAAATAACACCCTTGAGGCTTACAGTGTCCCTGAGAACTAAGTGCATTCCAAGCACAGGAACTGTGGAGAACAAGATCGATGAAAGAAAAGGCCTTCTTTGCTTCCGAGTGTTTTTTTCACTGAAATACTGGGTTCAGTGCCAGTGAAAGGTTAAGCATTTTGTGGGGGAGTATTAAATGTTAATTGAAAAATGCTGCTGGCAGTATAACCTGAACATCAGAACCTGACTGTGCCTGCCAAGAAGAACAAGAGGAATTATTATCAACATTATAATTTCATACTTACTTAGCCCCCATCAGCTCTGAAAAGGAAACCACACGGGCTGAATGAAATTAAATGTGAGCATGCTTCTGGTGATGTTGGTGATCCAGGGCCACTGAAAAAAGACGTCCTCTTAAAAGCAGTGTTCATTGAGATACTTTAAATAGTGTTTCCTTCTGATGACAAAAGGAAGTTTATTTAACTACTCTGCAAAATAAAACATGTATTTAAAGAGTACAGATAATGTCTTAAAATTGTACAGGGCTTTAATTTTTTCATTACGTGGATTAATTTGATTCTCATAAAAATTTGTGTGAGCATAGGCAGGGAAAACATTGTTAACGAAGCGAGTACTGAAGAAGATGAAAAGAAAGCTCATTTATTTATCTGTTATGTTTGTTAGACAGTATGTAAAAAGCACTCTCCTAGAAGCTCCAAAAATACCAGTAAGCAAAACAGACCAGTCTTACCTTTCCCCAAGAGCACAGTCTAGTGAAGAAGAAAATTAAACTATTTCACCAGTTGATAAATACAGTCCTGCATACGTTGGACCCAGAGAAAGAAAATCTCAAGAATCATTGCTCTAGGACATTCATCAGTGTGTCACTGACCAAAACAATGGCCATTTTATTTCTTAATTCCCTGTCACATAAACACAGGTAGCAGGAAGCTCCAGTTCGAGGTTGGACCCAAAACTTCTGTTCCTTAAAACTGCTATGCATTTTGTGGAATTGAGGACACAAGTATCAAAGGAGAAATCGACACCCTCTTTTGAAAAAGGCTTATAGCTCAGAGAAAAAGTAGACGTTTCCTGCCTATAAGCAAATATGTCACATTTCCACAAAAGGCACTGGAACACTGGTACACAAGTCAATGCCACAAAGCATATATTAATACACAGAAATCATGCCAATGATAATCTCCACCAAAGAGTACTACTCTCTCAACATTTTAGAAATTCAACAATAACAGTATATGAATGAATTATTAACATGCCCATTAACAAGCCTAATACACACTTGCTTTAATTACCTTTTAAAACATATTTTATATAAAGATACAGGTCCTTTATCATATCAAAAATTTTTCTCTAACTCTGGAACAATGGTAGAAACCATGCTGAGATAGTCTGTCCACATGGTGGTTTGAAGTTAAGTTGATATTTGAAACATAATATATTGGTCAACATTCTAGTTAAAATAGATGAAGATGCGTATTTTAACTGGTCGGAACGTTGTGGGGGAGGGAGATAATTCATCAAGGAAAATGGCTGTGATTTTGGAACAATCACAGGTTATGATGCATCAGTTATCTTTAGCACACATGAGACAACATGCTTAAGAAGTTAGTTACAAGCAAAACAAACGTGATACTTTTATCAGTATAAATATTTAATCTGTGTCTTGTCAGAGAACAGTGCCTCATTAAATTTGAAACTCACCATCATCATCATCTTAACTAACATTTATTGGAAGTTACTACACATTAGACCCCATACCAATAATCCTTAAACATATTACTTTTAAAGTTGTTCATCTTTATCCCAACCATTTAAGGAAAATACTAATATTTTACAAATTTTACAGATAAATCAATAGAACTCAGAAAATTTAAGTAATAAGCCCAAATTCATCCAGCTAATAAATTGTAGGGCTAAGATCTGACTCAAGCTCTATAAAGACTTAAAACTTAAGATCTTTTAAAACTGCTATGTTTAATTGCACCAAGGCAAGATTTTCAAGCCAGTTATTGAGGCTTCATTAGGGTGGCTGGTTAGACTATTACCTTTCCTTACATATCATACTTCCCAGAATGTTCCCTACTTGACAACCTGTTCTTGACTTTTTCTTTGTTGATAGGCTGTGCTCCCACTGAAATGAGAATAAAGAAAATAGGAAAGGTGTCTTTCTGCAGGTCAAAATCTGGAGTTTTTCCTTGATATTATGCTGTGACATTTTGAATTGAACTTATGTCTCTGGGCAAACTGCATTCAGGTCTCTAATTGAGTCTGCCCTTCAGCCTGGAAAAAATAGAGCCCATTGATTATTTGTGGAACTTCTAATTACAAAAACTCAACTGTGATGTAAAGGTGTTCTCATTTTTTATTCTGAGCAGCACAATTTTATGCTGTGACAGCACATGCTAATAATCTGTATCAACAAACTGGTCAGCAAACAGCCAATGTGCCAGGCTCAGCGCTGAGAGCTATGGGTCAAGCTAGACTTCATGGTTCTATTATTCAGCCAAGCACCATGCCATTTTCATATTTCACTTTATATCAGTGATTCTTTGTTACATTTTTGGAAAAAAAATGCAATTTCCAATTTGGAAAATTATAAGCTCCTCAAGGATGAGACCATCTTTTTTTTTCCCTTAACATTCTTGTAACCCTGAACTTAACAAAGTAACAAATGGTGATAGGACGTAATGTAGCTGACATGTTAGTACATTGAATTATACTGATTACACTGTTAATGCTATATTTATGTCAGCTCTCTGTGCTTCAGTGTTCCATTTCTGGTTTGTGAAAATAAGAACTTTCAGAACATTGTTCCTCTGAGTGTTAATAGTTGAAAGAAGCTTGGAATTCCCCAAAATAAATTTCTTATAGTACGGGTAGCTTTTGTTTAATTGAGCAAATATATTTTTTGCATTCAAGTTGAGAAGAGAAGCTGAGTTCATCGACTTCCTGCCTTTTCCTTCTTCAACTTCATTTTCCCAAGGAATCCAAATGGGAAAGAGGTTATGAGGAGATAATAGTGATGGAGAAAATTTGAATCTGGAAGAATTAATTCTGGAAGAATCTGAGAAGAATTGATATGGAAGAAAAGATACACTTTTAATCAAGGATTTTGCTAAAGCATCCACCTAATTAAATTCAAAGAAAATCTCCCTAGTCCATGCCTCTATCTCCCTACTGAGCCAAACACCAGATGGACAGGCTAGGGGGCAAGTTAGCTGGAATTGCTGCCAAGAGAAAGTAACCAGGCGTGTCAGTGTTACTCCAGAGAGCCTACGTAAGGTAAACTGATGCCAAAAGCACTAAAAATTCTCCCTTCTCACTTACGGTTCTTACCCAGAACTCTTCCCTTGCTTCTCAAATGTTTATGGAGTCACTTATGAAAGGCATGGAAACCTATCCTATTCATCTTCCATGCCAAATTCTTCCCATAGACTTCACTCCAGTTCTGTGCGCATTCCATGCTTGAGAAGCAGATTGGAGAACAGGAGGCGTCCAGGGAGATTCCTGGCACATAGAATTTCACTTCTTGCTTCAACATGAGAGACTGAAAACTGGCAAACACTGAGAGAATTCTCAGTGGTGAGATTTTTTTTTTCTCCTTGACAAATCATTGAACATAAGCTCCCCACCCCCAACCAGGAGAAGGAGGATGAGATGACAGTAGCCTTAATACCAAGAGAGAAACAGGAGTGGAGTTCTTCCCAAGAAATGGAAAGAGAGAAATCACAAGATAATGGGGGACAAAGAAATCCAGATGCAACTGAGCGACGTATCACAGCAGAGGTCACACAAGGTGACTAAAGGAATTTTCTAGCCTCTGGTATGGATCAACTATTTCACAGACATTTAAAGGTACAAAGTTTAGGCCAAGAAAAAGAAGCCCTACTTCACAGAGAAGAAAATAAACCGGTAAAATTTGATCATTGCTATCAGTAAAATGGTAGTTAAGTTTAAAATTTGCCAATTTAAGTGTATTTAACAGAGGTTTGGATTTGTTTCTGGAAAACAGATATATGATAGACTAATTAGAGAAACTAGATTTACATTTATTTCTGGAAAACAGACAATAGATAGACTTAATTGAGGTGAACTCTCTACTAATCCCCTCCTGCCCCCATCAGAGACAAAATCCTTGGCAGCATGGGCCAGGGACGTGAGCCCAGGAAGCAAATGTAATATTTCCACAGGCACTCTCCGTGTGATGAAATAAATTTTGAATCACTGCAACTTTCCTGACACCTGAAGGCAAGTTAAGTACTTCCCTCAACACTGCCGTATCACCGTTACCTTGCCATAGTATCCAGCGTGCTGTTTTGAAAACCCTTGATTCTGGTCTTTCACCAGACTGAAGGGCCCTCCAAGACATGTCTCAACTGAGAACCATTGCCCAGCACAGTACTTGGCAAAAATAAAAATGAAAAAGGTATTAAATAAATGCGTGTTTGACTCATCGTTGACATCGAGAGGGGTTTATGGTGAAAAAAGTCATTATGAAAATATAAATGTATTCATAAAAATTAAAAACCTGCCTATGACTCCTGCGATGTTCTATTTCATACATAAGGTCCAACATAATTTTTAAGCTAGAAAAAATGTAAAATAGATAACTTTGATCACACCGTTAAACGTAAAGTGTTATCAGAGTTTGTCTCTACCTCTGAAGCTTACAGTGATTTGTGTTTTGCTTTTTATATTCTTCAGATTAAAAAAAAAATAGATGTGCAATAGTATAATGAGGAAAAACACAATTAATATGAAAATAAAAGGGGAGAAAATTTCAGAAGTAACAGGTGATCCTGAAAGGTAATAAAACATTGCATTAGAGGGCTTTTCATTAAAATATAAATCAAAGTCATGTTCGGAGTTTTCCTATTAAAACATTGTTACATACTTTAATTTGTGACTAAAAACGTTATTACTGCCAAATGATTCCATTCCAAGTGGGAGGATATTTCTATGTTGATTCAATAATCCTTATTGCACCATAAACCTAAAATTTCAAGTTTTAAAAACGAATGGAACTTACTTGCTTTGCCAAATTAAAGGTTTATTCACGAACTGTATTTTCTCCTAGCAAGGGCTATTGAATTCTCTGCAGGGGAGGAAAGACATCTCCAAAAAAATCTCTGCCTGAATATACTTTTCTAAAAATCTCAACAAATTTGTTTCTGTTTCCTAGAAAAATCCCAGCTTAGCACAATAGTTAAGTTATAAAGTATTACATAATTCTTGGATGGAAAATAGCCATTATAAATACACAATTTTACATAAGCCAAGATCTACAGGAACTAATTACGTTACCTTTATTTTTCCTTCCATTGGTCCTAAAAGACTTTGGACTGCTACTGCTGCAGGAATTAATTGAATGCCAAGATATTTAGCTGTCAGCAGGTGCTATGACACATTAAAAGGGATAAGCAGTGAATGCTCTTCAACAGTCTTGACAAATGAAATTTGAAATTAAGTCTTTGTGGATCTTAATTAAATCTTGGTTGCAAAACTCAGGAGCAATGAGAACATTCTTATTTCCACTCCCTACACAGTATCCTGGTGTATAATTCTCTCCAACATGTTGTGCTATTATTAAACACTGCTAGTGGTTCTGTCTATAGGATGAACACACACACACACACACACACACACACACAGGAAATAAAAAAATCCAAATTATCCAGGTGTTTTGCTTCCATAGCAATAAACACCCAGGTATTTCAACTGCACAATGTTAAGCATTTTTGTCCTTGACAACAGTTCTAAACCTCAGTTCTCTCAAAAGAGAAATAATAATTATAGTTGTTTTAGCTACTAATAGGATTTTTGTGAACATCAGTTTACACAAATGTATATAGAAGTGTTCATAAACCTTACTGCACCTTATAAAAGTTATTATTTATCATACAGATGGCTTGTATTACATGGTGCGTATTGTAGCAGTACATGTAATAGTGAAGAGCATAAACTGTAACAAATAGATATGGATTTAAATTCTGCCTCTGCCACTGCTACTTTGAGCTAATTATTTAACCTCCATAAAAGTTTATTCATCCACCAAAAAAAAGTGATAGTATGCAACTTTTAAGTCTGTTACAAAAATTAAGCAAGAGAATTCAAGCAAACTGCTTACAGCAATACCTGGCACAAAGTAAACATTCCATAAATGTTGGTTACAGTTGTAAGCCAAAAAAAATGTTTTTAATTACCTCTTGCTCGCCATCGTCATCTAATCTGTTTTAATGGTAATAGAGTCACCCCTTTATAGTTGTGGAAATTGAAGACCAGCCATTTGGCCAAGCTCGCGAGACACTGAGCTCAGATCTGTGTATCCTAATTCCAAACCCAGCATTCTTCCTACCAGGCTCTGCCGGAGTGTTTCACTCCTAACCTGATTAAGTAGCCAAACTGGGAGAAAATTAACATAAGCAAGGGGTAGTTTCAGTTACTCACCACTGTGTGGATTCACAGCATTTAAATTAGGTTGGCCTTGCTCTTAAGATTAAGTAAATAATTGGTATGACTTGAGAATTGCCAGGAATGGATGGTCCTTCCCTGAAAGGAAGACTTTTATTCCTTAATCCCCTAATACTTTAGATTTTAATTAAGGGAACATCAGATAGTCATTTTAAAATGTAAAATATCTCTAAAAGATACTAAAAAATAAGCACAATAAATATAAACCAGTTGATTACAATGGAGCAAGCAGGTTTTTGCTTTGATGACTTCTAAAGACCCACATTCAACAGTGCTTGAAGGGTTGGAATGCATATAGGAGTTAAGGAGTTAGGAGGAGAAAGGAGTTAACCTGGGGCATGATTAGGATCCAGTTAAAGATGCAGAACAGGATGGTGGGCTCTGAAAGAGGGGAGAAGTCCTAAAAAACAAAAACGGTGAGATAGTATCAAAATGGGCATCCACAGCCCCACCTGGAATGGATTCTACCTGCTACAGGTGGACACTGGGTGAATGTATTTGCCAGGATTCCAGTGGTGCAGGCAGCTGCTGAAGCTACAATGCCCTCGACGTGGCCTGTGGCCATCACTGGAAAATTCCTAATGCTTGCCCCCAGTTGCTGATTGCTGTCTGCCTGCCGCCGCTGGTACAAGCTCCTAACACAGGCACACTCTACTGTCAACCCTCACCAACCAAAAGCCACCAGGAATACACCTGGAGACAAATGAAATTAGGTCAATTAAGCTCGCTGCAGCAAGGGAGACAGAACACCACAGGGATTCTAATTTATGTTTGGTGGTTTAGAAGAGGATTCAAGGACGCTGGGGTCTATCTAGATAGGGTGCTGTCTCAAAGCAAGAGGAAATTGACACATGGGCATCAAAGATTTCTTTTTTTATCTAGGAGGCACAATTAACAGAGTGGGGCTAGAATTGTCATTGAATAAGAAGCAGCAGTCACTTAATGTTAAGCAGGAAAGGGAGATATTTGGTATTTTGACAGTTATGGGTGATTGTGGTCTTATCTCTGATCAGGCAAGTTTACAGAGTCCACTTGTTTTTTCTTGTTTCATCACAGTCATGAACAGTCCTCATCTGAGGTTGATGTTCTATAGAATGATGTTCCACAAAGGAATACAACCTGTCTGTCAGCAACTAGGCACTTGCTCCCTGAAAGCTGTCAGGGGTTTTCATTCTTTCACTATTACTCAACCTCATTACTGTTACATGTCTTCCTCTCTTTACCTCTGGCAATAGGGGAGGGATAAAAATAGAGATCATGTGGAAATAATAAGATGGAATGGGAAGGTATGATTTATTCTTAAGGGGTGGGAAACCCCTTAGGAACATGAGATGAACATAAATTTCATATTTAAAGAAATTATATAGAAATGGATCCCATTGCTCAGGCAGGCAGTGGAGTACAGGTTGAGTCTGGTCCCTTTACTCCACAAGCTTACAGACAAACCAACAAACAGGTAATACTAGTATAATCCACATCTATGTTACACAGCACTAAGATTTCATGTGCAGGCGTGCAAAAGATTGAAATTCATTCTCAAGTTCATTCATAGTACAAGATTTGCCTCTATTAAATACTCAAACTAAAAGTGAATACAAAACAATCTTTCATTTTCAGGATGACTGAGAACAGACGCAAGAGTTTACTCCTGGCTTCTGAACTCCAGAGCACCTTTCAAAAATTATTTTTTTAAAATGTATGTTAACTCAATAAATCAATGAAGAGCCAAACATAAATTTTTGAAAATGATAGAGAAATTCTTAGTGGGCAATATGAACACCTAAATGGTCATATTAAATATCACTCCTACTTTCTCTGCTGATGTTGGAACCTATTGAGAGATAGTACAAAGTAAATTAACTTAAATTGGTTGAAAGATGGAGTAGAAAAACAAATGTATGTATGCTCATGTATGGCTGAGGCATTGAGCTGTACAGCAGAAATTGATACATTGTAAACTGACTACTTTAAAGATATATATATATATATATGCAAAAATAACCAATTTTCAATCAAATAAAAAAAGTAAAATATGAAAAAAATACGATCGTGAATACAAAATGAGAGATGAGACTTCATGCCTGGCTGGAATTCTGCAGTGAGATGCCTCACAACGTTATCCCATGCAGATCCAGTCAGATAGTTACAGTGCGGCAAAAATGGTGTCAAGGCAGAGCTAGGCAGAGTGCAGTCCGCCCTCAGTATCTGCCCACCCAGAACCTGCAAATATGCAGGGTCCGACTGCACTATGCCATGGTACATAAGGGACTTGTGCATCCAGGGAATCCACCACGGATGCTGAGGGACTACAGTATATGGAGAAGACCCCAAAATGAGGTGTAGATTATTGGCGGGGAGCACTATTGTGCCATCTAGCGGCAGCCCCGCCACCTGCAGTAAGTGAGCCCTCAGAGTGGCAGGATGTCCAGGGCAGAAACCAGAGCGATCACGCGTTGAATCTCGGGAAGAGCCGTGACCCGGAGCGGAGTTGTGGCCAGGGATGGGTTCAGAATATGTGAGGTGCAGCTCAAAGCTCATACACTTTGGAGCTTTCTTTAAGAAAATGATATAAGATTACAAATAAAGATTAGAAATCAAAGCAAATAATTAGATTGAAAAATCATGAAAAGTACAAAGTTTGAAAAGCCAAAAAAAAAAAAAAATACTACAAACATCACAAAATCTAGAAAAATTAAATTTTTATTAGTTAACTTCCTGCCATATCTCTGTAATACTTTCCTAAATTTTAGGCAGCATACTTTTCAAATGCCTCATCATTTGATAATAATTTTGCATTATCATTTTCTATAGGAAAGTAGAAAAATTATTTAATTTTTCCTCTGGCATAGTTGATCAAAATTTATTTATTTTTACTGACACTATAGAAAAGTTTCTTTCTAGTCTACAAATGTATATTGAGTTGTAAATTTTTAGGCTTGTCAAATCTGGGGAAATTTCTATCAAATTTGTTTCTTACGTGAGCTGTAAGATTTACAAGGAACACATGTATCATATAAGTAAGATGCAATCTAATAATATATTAGGATACATAAAATATATGATTTCTATTCTATTTCAAACAATCACCAAAAAGAGTTGTAGTCTATGAATAATTGCATTTTACAATCAAATACAGTCATGATAGAAAAGGACCATTTTGTTGAATATTGATTAAAATCCAAATCCCTCATTTACAAAAAAATGTATGTCTGGTGATTAGAAGTCTTATCCACAGACTAGCTTCCTGCTCTGACATTTTAAAACTCATTTCTCTTCCCTGCACATTCTGATGCATCGTGTATAACATATTCATAATTCCTCTTTCTCTCCTTTCTTCTCTCCCTCTCTTCTTTTCTGTCCTTTTGTGGAACTTTGTTTTTCTCTGTCTTCACATTCTTCACATTTTACATCATACCAAAAGGCAGCTTTATCCACTTGCGTGATTGGAATTACCATATAGAGGCTGACGACTTATAAATGAATTACTCCAGCTGAGTGGCAAATATATATTCAGGTGCTTAATGGACATTTTTCTTTCGTCCCACAACATAATACACTCAAAATCAAACTCTCTGTCAATCCCAAATCTGCTTTTCCTCTCTCCCATCTATGTTAAATGATGTTATTGCCATCTGTCCATTCTTGCATTCTAGAATTTGAATCATATTACACCCTTCTTCCTTTATTTCTTCTTTCTAAAAATGTAGTTAACTCTTGTCTTCCTAATTATCTCAACTGTCCATTTGTTACATCTTATTCACTGATGTTATTGATCATTTGGCTATTACTAATTGTGATGATGGTGATGGTAGTGGTGGCGGTGGTGGTGGTAGGTAAGAAAAAATAAGCACACTTTGAGAAATATTGCATTCAAGGAGCCCACAGCAGGCGGCAGATGTCCAAAAGAGAGTTGGAAAGGTACACACGGAACTTAAGAGAGAGGCTGTGAGTCAAGTACACAGAATTGATAGGTTTAAATCATGGATTGTGAGAGAGTAAAGCAAAGGAAACAGAGCAAACGCAGTTTTCCTTTTAAAAAATGATTCTGTTACAACATTCAATATAATGAGAAAATGTCTCAGAATTTTCAAGATACTCTCAGCATGGGCATCTTTGAAAAAACAGATTAAAAAGCTTTGTATGCCCACCTTGTTTTAGCTACACAGTGGGTTGAGTGTATCAGCAAAGCACATCCAGAAATACACATGGCCCGCAATACAATCACAGCACGAAAGGTTCATTTTAGTTTTAAATGGATCCTAGAGAAATGGGGGTGGGGGTGGGAACAGGTCTCAAACATTTGTACATCTCTCTGTGCCTAGGTTCTTTCACCATAAAAGAAGGTGATCAGACAATGCGGTCTAGAAAGCCCCTTTCAGATCTTACTTCTCATCATTCCATGACCTTCTATGGCCAAAACTCTTTTTAATTTGACAACAAATTGACAAAGCAAAAAGGAATATTCTTTGTTCACTTTTACTTCAAAAGCCACTGGTTCCCTGAAAAAAAAAAAAAAGTATGTTTCATCTTACCATAAAAAAATAAGATAATCCAAAGTCGTCTTCTTGTACTCAATTCCATTTAGTGGTGCCCACCCGATGCTGGGTTCTCTGTCAGATGGATGACTTAATTACGTTTTAATTTTCTCATGCTGCCTCTCATGTCATACTTGTATTGAGTGGTTATACGAACATCATCACAAGCAGAGATGAAGCCTCACATTTGTTGAACTAAGTGGAGCAGATAATAATTCTGATAGCCTGTACCCTCTAAACATCTATAACCTACAGCATATGCTGGCACTTCTTCAAAAAGCTATTGTCTAACATTGATATTGGTAGAATTGTATCACATTTTGAAGTTTTCTCTTTTGTTCCTTCAATATAAAAGAAATACTAGGGATATACCATGATTTGATGTTAGTGGTAATGCACATTTGATTATTTTTTATGTACAAAACTTTCAGATCCTAACATAAAAGAAATTTCCTTTTCCATTAGAACTCCCATATTTGAAAGCTAAAGTGTTTCTAAATTTTAAAAACCAGGCCTTAAGAATAAAAATAAACATTGTTACCTACAAAGCAAAGGGTTCTAGCTCCTGGGATTGGAGTTCTGATGCTGAACTTTTTTTTTTTTTTTTTGATGTGATTTGGTCTAAAGAGATAAATAATCTGTATTTCAGGAAACAAAACTCTAAAGTCACAGATAAGAATATTTCATCCAATTAAAAGGGTTTACATACATCAGAGGATTTAGCATGATCCTTTATATCTTTCTATCATACATAAATGTTTTTTACCACAGAATACAGGAATCAAGGAAACAAAACATTATTTTTTTTCACATACGCTTATGATGAGATAAATGCTATTTATGTCCTGAAGTAAAATGTTCAGAAATCAAATAAAGCAGGAAATAAGCACTTCCAAAGAGCGTAATGCAAAAAAATGGTTAAGAAAGTCTCTTGGGCATAATGGAAGAGTCTCTCCATTCATTTCCTTTCCTCCCTCCGCATTGATGGCTGGTCCTCTTCTCTCCCCATCCTCCACCTCTGTTCCCAATTCTAAAAAGAGGATTTGAGGAGCTTTGCAAAAATGCATGCCATAAAATAAGAGAAATAAAGAAGAAAATAGACAAATAGGAAGCCAACAAAGAATGAAATGTTGGGATCTGCAGGAGACTTAGCACAATAGAAATGCATTAGATTCTAGTGCCATTAGAATTCTATGCAATTATCAAAAGGTGCCACACATTTTGCTGATTTTTTTTCTAGCACCAAATGCAAAAATAAAAATATGATCGGTTATTCGCTTCATATTTTCTATTTATAAAGTTCACCCATTGCTTCAAGAAAGCAGATTTAAAAAAAAAAAAAAAAGAAAAGAAAGAAAGAAAGCAGATTTTTGTCCTTATTCCATTTGAAGGATTTTTTTTTTCACAAATTGTCACTAATGGGACATAGAGTAGGAGGAAAGTAGGAATATAGAGAACAAAAAAAAAGAAGTGGGTGTGGAAGCAGAGAGTGTACCTACCACTCAGCCCAAAAGACTCTGATGGTCGTTAGACTCCCATGACAGAGACGGCAAGAGGCAATTGACCTCCGGAAGGAGGTACCACACTGTTTAATTTCCTGTAAGCCTCTCAAAGTTTTCTGTTTGGGGGCAAATTAGCAAACAATAGTCACTTTCCAGTCTGCAGGGCTCAGAGATCTTCTTTAGCTAGTATAAGCTTATTGAAAATCTGGTCATTGATTGCATAAAACCACTTTGCAATAAATGTAAATGAAGTGTTTTAGAATATTTTATAACAAAGGGAGAAATCCCCAGTTTCCTCCTTCACTAAGCTAGTGGTGAATATAACAGAAAATAAACTAATATATGGCCTCTTTCTGTGTTAATAGCTAACGAGAGTATATCACTGGTTTTGGTCGTTTTCAACCTTTTCTCTTTCTCTCTCTCTCGTTCTCTCTCTCTCTCTCTCTCTCTCTCTCTTTCTCTCTCACACACACACACACACACACACACGTGTTTGCCTGAGACATCAGAATGGAATGGGTAATAAAGGAAAAATTCAAGTAGGTACGCATATGACCACTGTCCTCATCTAAATAATAACCTAAAATGTACGACAAGTGCCTTTATTTTATAGTATTTATTCAATTAATCATGAGTGTTAAAAAAAATGACACTCTAGGGAGATTTCTCCTCCACTAAAAATGTGAATTTCTCTGTTGAGGGTTGGTGGACGTAAAAGTCATGGCAGATGGGAAAAGGCATCCATCCAAGCACAAGGCTGAATATACAAAAGGACCTCATGAATCCTTACAGAGTTGAGTATCTTCCTTCTTCACTGATATTAACAAAAGGTAGGGGGAGAAAGAAAGAAAAACTCCATTTGGTAAAAACACCAAAGGGCAGAAAACCAGCCCCAAAAGAGGCAGAAGTCTCCTGTACACCCCAAATGCTTCCACTGTGACCGCCTGAAATACGCAGCAGAAGGAATGTGAAATGCATAATGGGGAACAAAACTAGCAAGCTGGACTCTGGAATATGTTCTTCCTCTTTTCAAGCATCCTTGCCAGTTTTATTTCTGGATGGAGACAGGGTCAGCACAATTCAAGAATTAACTCAAAAACAAAAACAGGACAAGAAAGGTTTGCAAAGCCTATCCCATTGGGTATACAGGAGTCATTTATTCAGTGTGGCTTCATTTAGCACAAGTTGGTCAAAATCAATAATGTTTTGGTAAGTGGTAATTGTTGGAGAAATGACATGAAGAATGGGTCTGAAGGTAAATAGGCATTAGAACCACAAAAAAGGAAGGACATTTACAAACTAAAGGTATGTACGCAACACGGGAGAATAGGCGAGCTGCCAATGGAACGGGCTTCATAATGCCTCTTGCCTAATGCAACATCTGGAAGCTTCATAAAATCACTTTAATGGGTCAAGCATTAAAGGTCCTGAGATGAATACATTTTTAAAACAATTGCATTGTAATTCATTTGGATTCATATAACAAATAAGCTATTCAATCATTTACAAAAAATTTTTTGATACATACATAGGACAATTTCAATGGGATAACTAGAAAGGAAAAAATAGCTTGGCCCACTAGCCAGAGGGAAAGACCCAAATGCGTGGGCACAGCAGGAGCAGTTGGTGTCAGGAAGGCCCTGTAGTCCAGGTGAGACTCCAAGAACGTGTCATATATCCATCCCAGTTCATTTTGCCCACTTTGCCACTAGACTCATTTATGATGCATTAAGGAGTAATAGGTACAAAGGATGGGGAAAGGGCTGTGTGTTGCTACCCAGGTGTTCCACTCAGACCCACCAGGTAAACTGAGCAGCACAGGCAAGCCTTCCTTCAGCTCACCTCTTTGGCACGCTTGCTAACTCTGGTTGGTATACACCTACAGCTTGTAGCGTGACTCTGATCTTTCACGTGACTTTCCTGGGGCAATGCTCGCACCTCCTATCAGAACAGAGGAGAAGGAAAGGCTCGTGTTTGCTGGACTGCATGACCCCTTTCCTAATCGGACTATCCCTTCAGATCAAAGCCTTCAGAGATATGCCGGAGGCAACTGGCGTTTCCAAACCTTTAGCCTTATATAATTTCTTTCACTTATTTAGGAAACTGCTGGACTCTCTTTTATATGTTGCTGTGATTCAAAGTGTGAGTAATTGGGATAAGAATACTGGCTATCTTTAGAAGAAGGCACTTTGGATAAATTGAGAAAATTAAACACCATTGCTCCTGTAAAATGCCAGTGGAAATAGCTTTGATAGATAAATGCTCACTTTTCCTTTTGTGATGTAGGACCCTAACCTCATTTTGTTTCACAAACATCTCATTCTGGAGAAGGAAAGGATTTTTATTTTTAACTGAAACGACCATACATCAGTAAGTATCTAGTGCTAAGATGAGCCTGAAGAAAAGGTTAGAAGTATGATGAGTCATCAACTGACAATAAAGAACCTGATTAGTTAACATAAAACATTCCACTAAAGATAAGATGTGAAATGTAAGGTCTGCTGGCTGGGAAAGTGACTAGTGCAATCAAGCGTGCCTCCACATCCTGCAGGTCCATCGTGTATGGTGGCGCTTACAAGGTTTTGGGAGACTGTTTCTTTTCTGCTTCACAGGAGAAATTCATGCTCATGAACAGCATTAAAAATTTTTTAAATTTCTTAAGCATCAAGGTCAGTTATTCCAATATCTTAAAAGTCATTTTTTTTATTTTGTTTTTGTACTTTGGAGGAACTTGTCTAAATTATCTTTTTATGTTTACCGTATTTGGAGTCTTCACTTTAATCAAACTGATTTATGTCTCCTCAAGTTCAGTGGCTTTCCCTACCTTTTCCTTTTTACATCCTTTAAGGAAGTGAAACTTCTAAAGCAAGTCAAAAAGCCCCAAATCTGAAAATGGGGAGCATTTTTGGCAGTAATGCACCTTTTGCAATTAAAGTAGACTAGATTGGGTATTAGAATTTTAGAGCTCAAGAAATAATTCAAGCCTATTGGCTCAGAGGAGGTTCTTAAAATCTTCCTTTAAATTTCAGCTTCCTGGTGAAATCAAAACAACAAGAACTTTCCCAGACACTGAATTAGGCCCTTAACAAATGTGCTTGTAACACTATCCCCTCAAACCAACAGCCATCTTGGACTGAATGAGTTAGACTCTTAATTTCATGTAACTGAAAAATAAATTAACATAAGATAAAGATTAGAAACAATTTATTGTATCATGTAAATAAAAAATCCAAGGAAGACCTGACTTTAGGTATGGGTTTCCCTCTCACTGTCTCGGATCCACATCCTCTGGGTTGAGTTCATTTTCAGACAGGCTCTTCCAACAACTGCATACCTTTCCTCCTCTCAGGTTTAATTATTTTAAAATAATATACTCTTTTCCCAGAAGTCCATATGGTCTCTGTGGCAACTACTCAACTCTGCCAATGCATCATCAAAACAGCCATAGGTAAGAAGTAAGTAAGTGAGTGTGAGGATGTGCCAATGGAACTGTTTGCGAAAACAGGAAGCGGTCCAACTGAGTGTGCAAACCACTCCCTGATCTTGATTATGGCGATGGTTTCACAAGTGTGTACATTTATCAAACTTGTTAAATTGTACACTTTAATTACACACCTCCATAAAGCTATTAAACAATAAAAACAAAACAATCTTAGCTTCCCCAACACAGATTGAATAAAGTCTAATCCTCCTACCGCGGTGCACAAGCCCGTCTGGGAACTAGCCTCTGTGTTCCTCCTCTGTCAGATTCATTGTCAGTCCTGGTGGGATGTTATGTGTGTGAGGCCAAACACACACATCATGCCATTTAAACTCTCTGCCTTTATTTGGATCTTTTTCTCTCTCTGTCTGGAATGACCTACTGCCACCAACGGTGAGATTAAACTTGTGCATCTACACTTCTAAGATGCCTTCTTTCTTTCCCTCTCTTACCCCTACTGTTCCCTTTGCCTCATCTCTCTGCCCCCATAATACTTGTATATTTGTGTGTGTACGTGTATCTGTGTGTACATGTACACACATATACACTCTTGCACAGTTTCATTGTTCTATAACTTTAATCATATGTCTGAAATTTTTCTATGTATTTAAAATTAAAATGTATTATTACCCAGTGTCTGAATACTTGACTGAGTGCTCCCTGTGTCTGTTACACCCATCACAGTGCCTGGCACATTCCAAAAAACAAACAAAAACACACACACTAAAAAAAAAAAAAAAAAAAAAAAAAAAAGCAAGGGGAAAAAACTCAATAAATCATGGCAGCCATTCTTATAACCATTATACAGGGAAGAAAACTGATATGTAGAGAAATTATATATTTAGTCCATAGGCATATGGTTATAAATGGCTAATCCAGAATTGGAAAATAGTTCTGCTGTATCTAACCTCAAATGCCTTTCACTAATCTTTGTACTTGTTTTTGTTTGTTTTCTGTTATTGTTTTCTTTTGTTTGGTTGGAAGCTTTATTGCATTTCACACTGTGACATCTTTTTCTGACTCTGCCGCTACTTTTCTTTCATTTCCTAGATACACCAAAATGAAGACCGCCACCAACATCTATATTTTCAACCTTGCTCTGGCAGATGCCTTAGCAACCAGTACCCTGCCCTTCCAGAGTGTCAACTACCTAATGGGAACATGGCCGTTTGGAACCATCCTCTGCAAGATTGTGATCTCCATAGATTACTACAACATGTTCACCAGCATATTCACCCTCTGTACCATGAGCGTTGACCGCTACATTGCAGTCTGCCATCCCGTCAAGGCCCTTGATTTCCGCACTCCCCGCAATGCCAAAATCGTCAATGTCTGCAACTGGATCCTCTCTTCAGCCATTGGTCTGCCTGTGATGTTCATGGCGACAACGAAGTACCGGCATGGTGAGTGACGCTGCAGCCTGAGGGATGGAGGCTCTGGGGACAGATTTGCTGGTGGAGTCATGAGTCAAACAGAGTTTATGGACTGGTCCAATGCCATAGTCAAACTGTAGCTTTAATGATTCTTTCTAGCAAAATACTTTTGAATATTTTGAAATAAGATTTTTTTCCCTATAATTTTAAGCCAGTAAATATTTTAAAGAGAATACAATCCATAATCTATGGGTTCCTAATTTCTCTGCACTTCCTTAGAATGATGGGAAATTAAGAACACACTCTTTCAAGAGCAATTAGAGCTTAAATCCAAAGAGCGTTAAGTGGAGCCTTCTTTTAAAATCTCAAGTGTCCACCTACATGACAAATTTATCCCTTTAGGCTTCAGTTCAGAATGAATGAACCACCCATCAAAAAGTGGACTGAAAACAACCATTAGCTGGAAATTCCTATAGACTTTGGGCAGTGATTATGTTTTTCGTCAACATAGACCCCACAGAGGATCTGGTTCATGGTGAGAGGTCCATAATTGCTGGCTCAGTGAAAGCTTAATGTCATTTAAAATGGACCAGAAAATGAGATATTTGGAAAAAATAACTTTCCCTAAAAATCAACAGAGATCTGAGTTTCTTACATAATTTCTTTAAATCTTCCCTTTCTGGCTTGCGTAGTCATAACCGTAAGTTAGCTCAGGTCAAGGCTCTAAATTAGAAAGAGAAATGGCAATATTAATATTAATGACATAATTAAATGTTGTGGCTAATTCCTCCTTGTAATTCTTTACTTCTAGGTTCCATAGATTGTACACTAACATTCTCTCACCCAACCTGGTACTGGGAAAACCTGCTGAAAATCTGTGTTTTCATCTTTGCCTTCATCATGCCGGTCCTCATCATTACAGTGTGCTATGGACTGATGATCTTACGCCTCAAGAGTGTCCGTATGCTCTCTGGCTCCAAAGAAAAGGATAGGAACCTGCGAAGGATCACCAGGATGGTGCTGGTGGTTGTGGCTGTTTTCATTGTCTGCTGGACTCCCATCCACATTTACGTCATCATTAAAGCCTTGATTACAATCCCAGAAACTACTTTCCAGACTGTTTCCTGGCACTTCTGCATTGCTCTGGGTTATACAAACAGCTGCCTGAACCCAGTCCTTTATGCATTCCTGGATGAAAACTTCAAACGATGCTTCAGAGAGTTCTGTATCCCAACTTCCTCCACCATTGAGCAGCAAAACTCCACGCGAATTCGTCAGAACACCAGAGACCACCCCTCCACGGCCAACACAGTGGACAGGACTAACCATCAGGTATGAGGCTTCTAGAATTGGGTGTGCCTGCTGGGGATGACATAAAAATTTAAAGCTTTGCTGCAATCCAAGAGTTTAATCCATTAGAAGTGGATCAGTAACTGGGGAACTGAGGTCAGTAGGAGGACCAAGGGAGGAGGGGAGCAAATTATGATCGTTGTGACAGAGTCACTTCGTTATATAAACTGAGCTTTGTATATTTTGTACATATTCCTTTAGCTACAGAGACATACCAATTAGAAATCCATAGATCTGCAAAAATTCTACTATCTTCACAGCCTTTGCTTCTATACAAAACTAATGACTTCAGCACATTGTGGAAGTGACCCTAACCTAGAATTCTTCTCATCTCCCTCCGTGTTAGGTGTTTCATGCATACCACTCCAACGTCCCTTTCACTTCTCAAAAGCCAGTGGTTCTGTAGTTACAGTGGAAGTGCCAGCACTTTGCCCCGTGTGGTGAAGGGTACAAGATGTTCCCAGCAACTCAGTGTCACAGCAAAAGAGAAAAGAGAATTAAATGACTGGCCTTAACTTTGTTAAGCCATTGATTTGCAAACTTTTATACCTGAACTCTAGAGCAAACAACAAACATATTACTCAATGATTAGAATTCAATTAGCTTTATAACACTCATCATACCAGATGAGGTTAGTATCACAAGGAGTGACTATTTGTTGGAAGATGCCTTTCTATTCACAGAAGAGTACAGATGGAAGCCTGCATGGAAGATTCAAGATTTATACACAACAGTACAATGACAAGAGAAATCAAAAAAGAGGAAAGAGAAAAGTTCATTCCTCAGTTAATGCTATTTTGTTAAGCCACTGGTTTGGAAAATTTGGAGTCTGACCTGTAAAGCAAATCCGTCTCTTAAATTGTTAATATTAATTTAAGTAAGTAAATTTCCGAATAATGATGCCAGCATCCCAAAAATCACAGCCTGTGTAATTCTATAACATAGAACTCAAATTCAGACTCCCTAGGAATGTAAATCCTCCTGTCAGAACCTTTTATAAAGTTCCCAGGGTCAGGGGGCAGAACTGCGAGGACAGATGGTTCCATTAAAATGAGCAGGGAGTCAAGTCAAGGAGTTCAAGGACAGCCTGGTTCCCTGAGGGTGCAGCTGCTCCCTCCCTGTTTCTCTTCACTGTGCCCCTCCTCGCTGTCCCCTGTGACCCCCACTGCTGCCACCCAACCTAGCCCAGGCTCACCCTACTAGCTGATCCCAGGACTGGTGTAACACAGCCCAGGTGGATCCGCCATAGGAGTCATCAAACCTCATACCCTCAATATTCAATAACGCCAAAATGCACCCAGGAACTCGGAGCCCCAAAGGTAATGAGGCAATGATGGCAGACCTACTTCCAACCAAACAGTAATTACTAACTTATTATACTTCACTTCTAATTCCATTTCAGAAAGAAATGTCTTTCTACTCTGCTACTGTATTTTTTTTCCACATCAAGACCTCTAAACCTACTCCGCTTACTAACCAGCTCTCCTTCTCAGTGGCTACAGCAGTCTTGTGAATAACTTAAAGAGGGTAGGGATTTAAATAGATTTTTCCCTAAGCTGAGAATAATACGTTAAAGAATGCAATTTAAAACTCTCAGTCCTAAACTAAGGTTAAAGCATTTTTACATTGGAGCAATATATTTCTATTGGAGCAAAATGATGGCCCTTCTCAAGGATTGATTCTTTCTCCTTAAGCACCTGCTCATACCCTCCCTCTCCTTTCAGGCACCTTAGCGTGTGGCTGTGGGTATTGTACCCTGGACCGCTGCTGGGGGCTCTTTTCACACCGGATCCTCTCAGCATCCTCTGGTTGCCTTGCTCTCCCGGAAATACAGCTCCCAGCCTTTCTGGTTTAGCGTCTTCCCTGAGTTCAGCATGACTGCCCTTCAGGTGCCCCAACACTGCCCTTGACTCCCCTCCCAATCCAGCGTTTCACATTAGTGTGGTTCTTGCACAGCCAGAGAGAGGAGAAAGGAAGCTAATTGGGGAAGCTCTGTTCTAAGTAACTAAAAGGTTTGCTTCAAAATAACATCCAATTAGGGTTTATCTTCATTGCTGCCTCTATGAAGCAGAATGAGCGTCAGATAACAGCAGAAGCGCATTAGCCCTGGAGTTGGCTGCTTTCCCAAAATGCCCAGCTGGGAGGGCTGGATAGAGAGGAGTGGCTGCCAGGAAAAAAGGAAAAGACACTCTGACAGATTTGAAAATTAAGGTAAATCAAAGATCCCTTTTACTAATCTCCACTGACGTGTCATCGTTAGAATCGAGGCAATTACACACAGATACCTGAAACAATACAGAAGAATTTGGTGATAGTTTCAACACTACATCAAAATAATAAAATGATTTAAGGGAAAATTGGAGACTTTATCACTGTGTCTATAGAACATAGTTGATTAGTTGTACAAACCAAGCATCTGACCAACAGGTTTTAATTTTTTTTCTTTTTTAGCGTCATGAACCACCACGTTAGGGAACAAAGCTAACTGGATTTTCATTAACATTTTAACTGCTTGTTTGACATCTGTACTGTTGTAGATGTTTATGTCCTGCTTATGTAATTTGTATTTTTCTCCAAGAAATATATCATACTATATATGTCACACCTCAAGCACATTAGTCAACTTCATATTCTGAAGATCAGAAATCAAACATCAAACCTTCCCAGGGTGTCTGTATTCTGACAACTGTACACTGAGACCATGTCCTTACAACGCAAAGTCAAGTGGACAGTTGGCAGTTAGTTATCAAGGTAATTTGATAATCCATGTAAGAAAAATCTGTGCCCAAAATAAACTTTGAGTCATACTTAACACAGCTAAAAGCTATGGGGTCAGCTTTTGCTGCATAACAAATCATTCCAAGATTTAGCTTCTTGAAGCAACCATTTATTTGGTTTGCAATTCTATAGCTCAGTAATTTGGGCTTCTGGGTAGATGGTTCCCCTAGTCTTAGTGGGGCTCACCCAGTGGCCAACAGCTGCTGTTTGATGGGCTGTCAGCCAGCTGATCTAGGCTGGCCGTGGTAAGGATGGCTAGTTCCATGTGGGTCCTCATCTTCCAACATCCATGTTCCCCTTGGCTTGTTCTCACGGTGATCGCAGGTTCTAGATTCAAAGGGTGGGAAAACAGACTCTGCCTACTGATGGTAGGAGCTACAGTCACATAGCAAAAGGTTGTGAATATAGGGCAGGGAGTCACTGTGACCACTTTTGCTGACCATCTACAGTGGGCGCACACTGCATGGGACAGGCACGCTGTCACTTCCTGAGAGCCCACACCACATCTGCCTTGCTCCTTCTTGTACCTCCAGGATCTGCCTAGCACAGTGTCTGGCACAATAAAATACTCAAAAAATATCTGTTGTCAAAATAAATGAATGGTTGGAGGGCTCTTGATATTTCAGGAAATATGGAGGTGAGAATGACCCCTTTCTTACTACCGATTAATGACCTAAAGGGTTGTCACTCTGTCACTCTGACATTATATGAGACTCACCATTCAGCAAGAGGGAAATATTCCCAGGAGGGTTCTTCATTTTTACCTCCTCCAGGATTTAGTCCTCTGATCAAGATTTACACCTTTCAAAATTTTTCTTACATTTATGCTTGTCCTCTAATTTTATTTTTATTGTTATTTTTTCTTTCTTTTTATTGAAGAATAGTCAGTTTACAATGTGCTAATTTCTGGTGTACAGCACAGTCATTCATTTTTATATATATATATCTTTTCATATTCTTTTTCATTATAGGCTATTACAAGATATTGAATATAGTTCCCTGTGCTATATATTAGGAACTTATTGTTTTTCTATTTTATACATAGTAGTGTGTATCTACAAATCTCAAACTCTCAGTTTATTCCTTCCAACCCCTTTTCCTCCATGGTAACCATAAGTTTGTTTTCTGTGTCTGTGAGTCTGTCTCTGTTTTGTAAATAAGTTTACTTTTTATAAGAACCAGATTCAGTTCCCAAAAGCAATTATGTCCTGACTCAATACAGAAAAAAAAAAAAAAAAAAAAAGATGGTCTCATATCCTTTCGTGCATTCCAGCCTAGCTTGTCGCTCCAGCTGTAGCGCTCCGTGCCTGACTGATGTTCAGCTTGCCATCTCTATGTCTTCTGGATCTTCATTAGGTAGGCTCAGGCATAGGCATTCATTTTCCGTCTGCTCTAGATGCAAATTAATTTCTTTGTACATGCACGACCCTGTTGCTACCCTCATCGGACTCCACTTGGCTACAAAACACTTCCACCTTTGGCTCAGATCAGTCCAGGTCCAACTCAGACCCAAGATGCTGACCACTACTGAGCTGTCTTCCCTTTCTGGTTTCTTCTGCAATTGCATTCCTTTTTTAATTTCTTTCTCTTTCATTATTTTTATTTTTTATTGAAGTGTAGTTGATTTACAATGCTATTTTAAAGCAATTCAATTATACATATACATACATAGATATATGTATATTTTTCCAATCATATTCTGTAATACATTTTTGTTTGACGCCTAGATTGTTTTTTAATGTTAGACATTAGATGAGTAAAGAAAAATATGTTATATCAGTCGGATTATTATTTAAAGAGTTTGTATTAACTATAACCATAATAATTGTGGCACCTTGCACTTGTATGATAACATGCAGATTAAAAAGTGCTTTCATGTGCCCTATCACACCAGTTTCCTGTAATAACCCTAGTGGTTAAACATGAAAAAATAAATGTTCAGGGAGGTTAAATGATTATACAATATCAAACCACCAATGAGAGGCAGAACCTAGACAAACATCTGCGATTCTAATATGAATCCAAAGCTTTTCCCTGCTATCCCAAAAAATGCCACTGTGCACTCAAATATTAGTGTATGGTCTCAGTCAGAGGATCTCAAACTTTACTACGAGCTTCAGAAAGTGTGATCTCCAAGAAACTCTAAGAAATTCTGGTTCACTGAATCAAAGTAGAGTCCAACAATCCAAATTTTGAATAAAACACCAAACAGAAAACTTTGATTTAAAATGTAAGTGTCCTCCAAGCACTGCTAAGTTACTGTTTCGTCTAACCAGAGTGACCCGTTCAGTCAAGCTGATTAATACAAATTTTTTTCACCAAATGAGTATTGTGTTTAGCAAAATAATGTAGTTCTCTTTTGACAAGCCTCAGCTTTCTAATATATCAATCAGTGAGTCTTACAGGACAAAGTAACACAATACGGATAAAGTGCCATCATGGTACCTCTTGCTAAGTCTTCATCAATATGGCAAGTCCATTGCTAAACCCTCGGGTTACTATTTTTAAAGCAGTTTCTTGATATTTTAATCAAAGTAGCAGGTCAAGAGATGAGGAGATGCTTTAGCATTTGTATTAACTACAAAACTGTATTATCCCCAGCTAAACTGAAACCACAAGCTTAATTTTTCAAATCAGCCACATCACTCTCAAAAGTTGGTTCTTGATTTTTTTACAAGACATCTGTGGAGAGCCAATTTGAGAAGGAAAAGCCTTTCAATTTCATAACAAAAGCCCCAAATGGGAATAGCTCACAGAATTACTGTGTGTGTCCACATCAATGCATATTTTGTGAATAAAGCCAAAGTGGCTATTCTTTCAATTCTTTGGTTTAAAAAGAAAACAGTTCCAGTTATGAGTGTGTGAGAGAGAGAGAGGGGGCATACACGTGCATGATATGGGTGTGCTTCCATGCAGGTGTGGCACTGGAGTATATCCAGGTTTAAAATTAACATTTAATATTAAATATATTAAAATTTAATATTAAAATGAATAATATCTTTCATAAATAGCAGAAGAACTTGGTATGTTTCTATAAATTGGCTACTATCTGGGAGGAGAAAATATTACTTACTTAGCAATTTATTTATTCTCAGAAAATATTTGGCTTTAAGACTATTAGTGATAACATTTTGACTAGCTTGTATCCAGCATATCTTATTCAATCATATGAGGTGTAAGAGATAATAATCACTATCTCTACAGTTGAGGAAGCCGATGTTTAAGGAATTAACTTGCCCAAGGTCATAGTTAAAAAGTAGTGGCTGAGGAATAAAAGCAGTTGAATTTGACATGATAACCCAGACCTTTAATTAACGTGCCCTACTGTCCCCTCAGTCTGGTCTTCACTCCACTTAGTGGTGGCTCTTACAACTACATTTTATCATTTATATACTGACAGTTTGAATGCCATAAGATCTTTATGTAGGCATGCTGAGATGTATTCATGGTGCATTTGTGTATCTGTGTGTAAAAGTAAACATTCAAAGAGATTAATGAATGGCAAGGGGAATTAAAAATTCAGCAATGGGGATCATGGTTTCCATTATATGAGCTCAAATTATTTGACTAAATTCTTTTGCCATCAGTCATGTTGACTCTCACTGAATGATGGCATTTGCTTTTCCACAAGTTAAGATTTTTCATTAAGGTCAGAGAAATTCATTTAATATTTTCGTAAGTTGACCTTTAGGATCCTGAGCACAATCACATTATCTTACTAGAGAAGGCAGCTTGGAGGGGTGGTGGTGCCAGAGGGGACCAGGACAGGGAGTCAGGAGAAAGTTCTAGTTGTCATGCTGTGCCTGACCAACATGTGATGGAGGAAACCCCTTCGTCTGGCAAGAACTCAGTTGCTTTAACTGTCACATTAGTGGGTTGAACCAGAAGGTTATTCTGAATAACAGAAATGTACGTGAACACCAATACATCAGTTAGCTAGAGTTCTTCTTGACTGAGCACACTGATCTTTTAGGAAGGTTGAGTTATAAAGACTGGATTAACTAATATAATTCCTGAAGCATTTTCTTGTGCTTGATGATCCAATTAATATAGCCAACTGATAAAATATAGCAGCATACTTTTTTTTAAAAAACTAACTCAGAATGATATGTCATTAATTTGGCTAACCATAAGTGGTAGATTTCTGGTTCATAACCATTTACCATGAAAAAGTTCTCACACCGAGATTTACTTCCTTTCTTATATAGCTTTGGGAGCTAACTATAAGAGGTGAATATTTCATTTAACTTTCTACCACACATGTTCTTACATCTACGTTTATGAATTTGAAATGCAGTTTCAACTGCATCTTATAATTTTTTTTTGCTTTTGCATTTCTTTTCCTCATATCAAACAATGTTTCACTGGAATGAAAATGACCTATAACAAACCAGTCATTAACTTTTGAATATCATTCTGATTGTTGTTACCTCTTGGTCAGTTACAATAAATATTTGCAAATTTATACAATTTTACAAAAATTGTAAAACTATTTTTGGGATGACATTATGAGAACTAGAAATTTTTAGAATAAAATATGTATAAATATTTCCTTTCTAATTATTATTTCCCTGGAAATCAAGAACCTAGAGCCACAATCATTGTCTGCTTTCTCCCTGTACACTTGAGAATTTCTTTCTTATATACTAAGAGTTCCTGGCTTTGAAATGAATAGAAATTTTTCATGATGAAAAGAAATATCAGAACTATATTATCTCTAACTTCTACTTTTACTGCAATAAAATTCCATATATATGGAATTCCATATATATTCCATATATATATATAGTGTGTGGATAAGGGAAGGCTAAAAACAGGAGTCATCTTGACTGCTAAATAATTGTAATAGTACTTTATCAAAATATGAATGGTTTTCCTGATATATATCAAAAGGATAATGATGCCAGTTTTCAAGACCCCATGTGAGTTTGGGCACCCCCATTGCAAGTGATGTTTGCTGAAGAAATGAATATCTATAAATATTAACCATACCTGGGTAGGAGATAAGTATGAATTTAGTGCTTGTTGCTTCACTGTGAATGAAAGGAAATTAAACACTTTCTTTCTGCAACACCTGCCTTATTAGGAACATATGCAAACACTTAGCCTGATAAATTAACTCCATGTAATTACAAATATCAAATAAATATAAGCTGAAAGTTTCATTATAACTTAAAATAATGGCCCTCTCAGTCCAAGAATGAATATGTAGAAAAATAATGTTATTTCTCTATAGAGAGTGTAGTTTATTAGGAAGGGAAGAAGGGAAGGAAGGAAAAAAAAAACCCACAGAATACATTTTGTGTTAGAATTCAGCCACATTCTTCCTACTATTCTGTTTTCCACATAGACATGGGAAACCCCAGGAAAACTGGAAATCTACAAAATCTGTGAAGCCCAGCTTGTTTCTTTTTTTTCTATATGCATTATCAAATCATCATATATGATCCAGAGTTTCCATATAATATGTCCAAGTCCCTTAACATTAATAATTTTTTTAAGAAATGAATAAATTTTTCTTGTGATAAAGTAAGTAACTCTAAGACATCTGACAAAAAAGAAAAAAAGTAAAGTCTATGGAAATTGACATTAACAAATACAACTACCTTCAGGAAAGTCAAATTACTGCAAAAAAAAAAAAAACTTGACAACAAGACAATGCAGTGAATAGTGGATGTGAAATGGAATATGGCCATATATTTGACAATGCAATCACCTATCTAACCCATCCTATAATTCACCAACTTAGCAAGAATATCTCATTCTTGCTGTTCTTTCTTCTTCTCCTTCATGTCAGCTAACATGTCTTTATATTCGAAAGTCCCCAAATATAGTTACATGTGAGCCCATTCGAATTTAAAACATCAATTTTTAAAAAGTGTTACTCTTTGGAAATAGATGAGGTACATGTCACTCACAGAACCTTAAAATGCTGCAGATGGAGCCTTGCAGAATGGCTAGCATGCACTTTAACAACTGAAGATCTTTCTGGTTATTTCAGAAATTCAGTGGAACAGATAGCGTTTCCAATGGCTATGCTAAAAGTAAATATCAACATCCAAATCCCAATAATGCAGTTGAATTTATCAAGCAGATTGTAAAATATTCACAGTTCTTAGGCTATTGAAACTGAAAAAGAATATAGATCATCTAATTAAACCTATTCCTCTTATAAATGGAGAAATTGTTGGCCAGAAACATACTTTTTATTGTATGCTTTTTTCTAAATTTAAAATATGATTGTGAGAGTTTTTTCAAACCTAATTTCCAAATAAAGTTTAAAAAAATTGTAACTAAAGAAAAGCATAATTATATTTTATATAAACTCTACTATATATAAATTTAATTTAAAATATCCACAGGTAAGGGCAAATTTTATAGTTAGATAAGAATAGCAGATATAATACAAAATCTCGAAACTTCAGATGGCTCATTTACTTAGCCAGACTCTACCACTGACCAGATGAATACCCCTGGGCAAGTTTCTGAAACTCTCTATATTTCAATTTCTTGCTATATCAGAATGGTCATAACTATAAAGACTAACATTTAGTTTTGATGTGAATGTGATGTGTACTCGTCCATGTAGAATACATAGCACAGTGCCAGGCAACTGGCCAATGTTACCAGCCTAAGCTACTCAGTGAGGTTTTACTGTTTTCATCTCCTCCCTTCCCTCTCCCCCAAGAAGTTGAATTACAGCTCTTGTAACAAAATTTTAAAAGAATGAATTAATGCTGCTAAAAGGGATCATAAGTTTGGTCTCTCCAAAGGACCTCTCAGTCTTGGCACTAGTGACATTCTGGGCCAGATAATTCTCTGCTGTAGGGGGATGCTCATTGCAGGACGTTTAGTTGCTTCCCTGGCCTCTACCCACTAGATGCAAGTAGCATATACCCATTGCTCGTTGTGACAGCCAAAATGTCTCCAGACATTGCAAAAAAAAAAAAAAATCAATTGAAAACCACTAAGGTAAAAATCAGTTGTGAACCACCGATTTAACCTGACCAAACTATGTTATAGATGAAGAAACATGAAGATCCAAGTTAGTCATACCCTTAAAGCAGTGCCTGAGAGTTGGAACTCGATCCCCGGTATCCTGATTTTAGTCTAAATCTTCTCTGAAATATCACACTGATTTCTCAAAAGAAGGTTTTCTTCTGCACTGCTAACCAGTTGCAAAGAATAAGATTCAATATTAATGGAAGACAAGAGGAAGGTACAATTCTTCAACCCTCATTTTATTCCGAGCCTTTCTTTCTGAGAAAAGATCTTCAGCCTGAAACACTGTTAAGAACTGAAGACCAGTAAAGGTGAAGATACTGTAAGAGAACATCCGGAAATGAAGCCAAATCTCCTGGAGATCTTAAAACATTAAGGTAACTTGTCAAGGAAGCACAGTCAATGAAACACAAATCATAACTTCAGAAGCAAAGAAGAGTAAGAGGATTCTTGGAAAACTAGAGGAAAGAAATAAGAGTCCCAATTTTAATGGTATTTTTGTGGCAACTGAAAACCACACAGACAATTTAGCTTTGCACTAATTGCTTTTAGAACTTAGATCAGATTATTAAAGTATATTTTGAAAGCACTTAGAAAGGAAGTAGTGACCTCTAGGGGGCAAGTTTTCTAAGAATTAGTTACAGCGAAACAAATTTTGTTTTTGTAGAACATAGAGAAATCATTGATACCTAGTATTAATAGTGTTTTTAACAAGAAATTTGATGAGTTCTTGTTAATTTCTGTAACATTATCCTTTGGTGAATTATGATCTGGATACAACAGTTCAATGAGATAGATTTATAAACTTTGATTCCCACCTCACAAGTCCCAACCAACAGAGAAATGCTGGATAACCTAGGTGACAGGATAAGGAACCAAAGGTACTAGGAGAGAAAGCGAAAACTAAAATTATAGCAGTTACTAGAGAAAACCTTTAGTCCAAAAATCCAATTGTAGAAAGATAGGATGTGAGTGATAGCAGATATTAAAAAATGTCATAGAGATTTTATTTCATGAATCAGCAATATGATACAGACCACCTCAATTCTTGCAGTTAAAATCACATCAAGAGAAGTTGAGTGTCTAGAACCAAAGAAACATTTGTGACGCTCTAATAGATAATACATTTCATGAATGAAATAAGCAAATTAGATTGTGTTCAGACACAAACAACCAAGAAGGTGAAAAGAGTTAAAATTCCTTAATATGACAAATGGTTGAAATAAATGCACATGATCATCTGGGAAACAGAAGACTCAAACAGGGCAAGATGGTTATCGTCATATACTTAAAAGGATGTAAGTAGAAAATTGGACTTTACCCAATACAACTCTGCTCGTTAAAGCCAATGGGTGAAACCACAGGGAAAGGGATTTCAACACAACCAAAGAAAGAATCTTCTAAGCTTTGAAATACAAGGATTTCTTAGTCACTGGAAGCTTCACATGTCCAAAGAGGAGCATTTTGCCTACATGAAAGTGTTAAGATTTGACATTTAGGAAATCAAAACAAATGACTCTCTCACTTTTTTTTTTTTATAGTTTTTACAATCTGCAATAGAACACTACTACAGTGAAAAGCTAGTATGTGGCCCATAAAAAAAAAATAGCTCTATAGGCAAATATTCAGAAATTTTGCATGTCTTATTTCGGTCATGAGGACCGATACTGTGAATTAGCATTTTAAAGGCCTTGAAAAGCCCTACTGTGCTTGTATATGTGTGTACGCTGCATTTAGTTTTTTACATATACTTGCATTTTGTTTTTTAAGCTAAATTTCTCAAATTTATCTAAGCACAGTCTCAGTTTTTCAGGAGATGCCTTGTAACATCTCACCGAATTAAAGTTTCCCTAAGCGTTTCAAAAAGCCCGCTATAGACCGTTAAGTCCGAGTGAGGCACAAATCAATTCCAAATTCAAGGTTTTACTAGAATAAACGGCTATGTCCCGTAATTCCAGGCACTAGCCAGGTTCTAAAGTTGATTACTGATCTCTCATTCTCATTCATTTAAAATATGTGGTCTAAATACAAACATGATACTGAAACTTTGTATCTCTGAAAATAGAACAGGTTGTGTTTTGTTTGGCTTTTCCTTTTGTTTTGCTTTGTTTTGAAGGCTGTCACTTTCTGGTTACAATCCTAAATGGGGGGAAAGTCTGTGTAGCTTTGGGATATGTTTTCACTGATTTAAACCACACATTGCTAGGAATAAGCCTTATAACTGACATATTCTTTTGAATGAGACATCTTTGAGGAAACTATGTTTCTTTTAAAAGTGATCTATATTCAGCTGCGAGAAGCATGCCAAAGTTTAAATAATTACACTATTTCTTGTGAAAGAATGCAAGGTTGGAAGCCAGGGAACCTGGGTTCCGGTGCCAGGCTGCTGATAACCAGCTGTGTGAGCTTGGCATCCCATGCTGTGACTGCTTAGAGGATCTCTTCACAGGCAGGACTTTCCCAGCTTCTTTTGACAACCAATGAATAAGGACTCATTCCTGGGCTTGATTAATTACCCCATTCAGACTCTGGGGCTGGCTAGCTTCTCCTAATGGACAACAAAAGTAACCACCAAAGCTTCCTTCTGTGAAAGAATTTACTATATTGAACAAAAAAAAAATCATATTAAAAGCAGAAGGACGCATCTGGCATATTGAGTCTGGATCCTTTGAACTACCAGATTCTTCCACCTCTCCCTGAATTCCCCTTTACTGGAGTGTGACCCAGTTCTCTATTATTTAGGTAAATAGAGATCTTTGCCTATGAGTCATCTGTTCCCAAAGTTTTTTTGTGGCTCCGTTTCTATGGCTTCTGTTATGAATGGGATTTTGAGGTCTATTACTGGCTGAAACACTGATCAGCTTCGGAAGTACCCAAGTCTGGTAGTGGCTTCAAGTGCAACTTTGGAAGACACCACAAATAGGAAAGGGGAAAAAAATGGAAGTGGAAGAGAATGCTACAAAGAGCAAAAAAAAATATTAAACTGGCTTTCCTCAACCAATACTTCCGGGTGTGTCACTTCACCTCTCAAGACCTCTATTTCCTCTCGTAGATTAATGGAATTGGAAAAGGCAATCTTTTAAATTCCTTGCAACGATGGAAAGCACACGCCAGTTGTTGTATGGACAGAGATTAAAAGTGCCTTAAATAAATTTCAGATTCTACCTAAAAGCTTTTCAAAATTTTATTTTTCAAAATAGGCTAAAAAGTAGCTCAAAGGGATTTGCTAGTTGACTTCCTGGAGAAATAAGAGTTTAAACAGCTGTTGGCAAAATTGGAAATCTGACGGTAGATTAAAATATTGTACCTATGTCAAATGTCAGATTTACTGAATTTATAACAGTGCTGTGGTTATTGTCAGAAAAGAAGTGCAGTCTGAGAAACTAGCAGGGAGTTGCAAGTTTCCAAAGGAAGTTTCTCACAGAGTAAGCAGGTCAGCTTGTGATGACTCCATGGGTGTCAAACATAGACAGTGTGACTCAGTGGATCAGAGGAAACAGCAGGAGCATCGGGACAGAGGCTCCGGTTGCCTTGCCCCCGTGTCCTATGGAGTGACACAATAGACCCGATTGTCACTATGCACACAGTTGATTGATTGCACAACAGATGAGGGGCCTAGAGCTAGGGCTTCAGTACATTTTGTAGCAAACAGTAAACCAACCCCTAGGAGCAAGCAGTCACAAAGAGATCATGCTGTGGTCCTCGTGTGGTTTGGCAGCAAAGGGTCTTCCTATGTGAGTAAAGAAACTACTTGGAGTCGGAAGACAGCAGCAGTTCAGCTCAGTCAGATGGAGTGTGCAGGGGTGCTTGGTGAACTGCCTTTCCCAGGAATTCACCGTCAGCTCAGCTTACTCTCATCTGAACTCAGTTTCATTACAATTATGCTCCCCCATCAGCAATTTGGAATAGACACACTGACAAGGGCTAGCACCAAATCTGCTTCATTTATTTCAGTCAGTATTTGTCTAGGGTTGTCATCCATAGAATCTCGATCAGCAGGAGCAGATCAGCCTGAGATTTTGACCTCAGGCATGTGCTCCAGAATCCCAGACTCAACTGATTAAGGCCCAGAGAAGACTAACAGGTCTTATTTCAGAAAACTGTGTAGCCTCTTCCTCAGGATATGCATGATTGCACCACTGTACTGTTAACGTATTCAAACTCAGCAGGAGTGGCTGGCAACCATACCAACCAGAAGGCAGTCGAAGGCCAATAAATGACTCACTTGCAATCCAGAGCTGAGCCTGACCTGTTGGTCCTCTGTGGCTTAATCCATCTCATTGGCTATGCTTACTAAAGTCAAGGGTAAGTTCCTGACCTATCTCCAGAATGTGGACTCCGATGCCAGGGAACAGTACTCACACCACTGTATGGATGCAGGGATTCATGTATCCTTCAAATGGGACAGCCTTCTTTACATGGGGGCCTAACAAAAGGACTGCGACCCAAGGAGTGGTGTCATTGCCAATAATTGCATGAGGTCAACGATGCACAAAGCCTCGCCCTGATGCCTAGCAGAGAGATATCCTGTGGCCCCCCTCTCTCCTGCCAACAAACATAGAACTGAAGGGGACGGGTTCTGGCTCTGGATTTGGATCACTGTCACAATGATGTGGATGACCCATGGAAGCAGGGACACCAAGTGCTTGCAGTTTTGACAGTCACACGTGGCATAACCCAAGGGCACCCAGTTGCCAGGAGAAGCTTATGAATTGGTATGAGCTTAACTGAAACCAGATTGCATCTATCTGTGAGTGTTTGTACACGTACAAGGGCTTCACGTTTGGGAGCTGCCTTTGACAACATTAGTCACAGTAGAGTGACCCAGGGCCAGCGAGCCCACGTGGGCTCCTCTAATCTCACAGCACACAGGCTGGAGTGATAAGCCCTCCAGTAGGGCAGGCTGGCAATCTAAGCTGTGCTTGTCTTGTTGCACTGCACTTCTGCACTTCACAGTGGACCATGTGATTACTTGGCAGGGCTGGAATTTGGAGACAAAGAGAGCATGAATCATTGCCCCTCTCCCAG
Source organism: Camelus dromedarius (assembly GCF_036321535.1). Taxonomy (NCBI): domain Eukaryota; kingdom Metazoa; phylum Chordata; class Mammalia; order Artiodactyla; family Camelidae; genus Camelus; species Camelus dromedarius. The sequence continues at coordinate 11,584,232 of NC_087441.1, read as the reverse complement.
CACCTCCAAACCCTGAGATAGTCCTTCTCCAACTGAAGTGGGTAGCCATGCCACAGAGGCCCCAGGGGATACCTCTTGTGGAGGCTGCCTCCTCTTGCAGAAATCTGTAGTTCAAAAAATCTCCGGGGCTGGACTACTGGGAAAGGTTGCCACACTGCCTCCTGTGTCTCCTGCTGCTTAGGTCCTCAGCCAAATTTGGCAGATTATCTGATAAACTATCAGACTCAAAAAAATGTATACATAGATAAAGCTCTTATTGTCTCTAATACCTGAATAATGCAATTAAGTGCCAAGCTATGTTTCTGGTAAAGGGGAGTCCTAGTGCAAAGAATATTTTCTTTACAGACTCACGAATCCACTTTTGAGTTGTAGTCCATGTTGCTCCCAAGATTTTGAGTTGGGTGGCTGATCCCTGTATCTTTTCAGAATTAATGAACCTTCCTGGGCTTTTGTGTAAGTTAGCATCTGCTAAATTCATTGGAGCTTATCAGCATATTATCATCAGTGTAGTAGGACCAAGTCACTTACAAAAAGAGAGAGACTTCTGTGTTTTGACCCACATGTTGGTGACAAATAGCAGAACGACGTTCAAATAATACTGCAGCAGCACAGTAATTATGTTTTAGAGGCTTAGCTAGGTAAATAATCTTGAACTTCAGGTGCCAAAGGGATAGAGAAGACATGACCAAAGTCCAAGATGGCATTCCAGGTGCCATCATGGGCAACTGATTCAGTTACAGTCATGATGTCTGGAGAAGCCAGAACTGCAGGGAATAAAACTGAGTTCAATTGGCAGTTATCCTCCATAAGCCTCCAACATCCCGTTAGCATTTTTCGCTGGCCACACAGCACAGGGCTATGATATCACAATACTGTATTTTTCATAAGTCCTGTTGCATTTAAGTCCTTGATCATGTTGTGGTTTCCTTTTCTACTCCTGGGATTCTAAATGACCTCTTTTATAACATAGGGAAGGGAACCAGAAGCCACGTTATGATCAACGTGCAGGCATCTACCATCACGTCCCTATAAGTGGCTCTTCCAGATCAGGACCATCTCCCCTGGACATAATGAGCATTCACAGAACAAGCGTATAAATTACCAGCACCATTTGCGCATTCAGCCTTGGGAACAGCAGAAGTGGAGTGCAGGAGGGGTCCAAATAGCCCCACCAAAAGGTTGCAGTCGCTTCTTTTCCTGTGTTACTCGCTGAATATGCGATTCTCACACCTCAAGAGAATCGTTAGTCATTTGAGCACAGGCACCAAAAAGAGACATGAAAGTTTACGTTCACCCCGACACTTACTTTTCTCCCCTACCCTCATTGTGCCTCCCTTAGGGGGTAAGGCCTTTTATCCTTCCTGGGAATGAAGATGGGTCACTTCTCCCCAGTGCACCTTACCCTTAAAGGCTTTCAAATTAGGATACAAATTAGAATCAAGCAGTAGAGATTCTGAGGGAGTAATTTACTCTAAGGCAGCCATCCAGCTTCCTAGTTCCTCCATTAGAAGAGATTGATCTGCATAAAGGAATCTGGTTCTCCAGAGACCAGCAGAGTTTCATGGACCTGAACAGCTAACAGCCTCCACGGAATGCACCATAGCCTGACATCTGGACCATATCCCTTTGGTGATCACAGCATCAGTCTCTACTATGGGAATCCCTATTTTAATAAGCATCTCCATTGCCTTACTGTTTGGAGCAGGTTGGATTTTCACATCCCGAGCTTTGTCTTGGATTGCAGATGCTTTGCCTTCTAGCACAGGGTCTCCCAACCAGAAAGGCAGTGGAGTGCTTCACCTTGGGGGAGGGGGACCAATCTAAAAACTCATCTCTCATTCTCTGGATGGGGGATCATAATCATGCTGCCATTCTGGGCAGGATAGACTCAGTCCAGAGCAGTTCAGTCCTCAGGCTTTGAATTGCTTCCTTCATGGGATTTCATGAGATTTTCATTGGCCTTGAGAAAGTCTCATTGGATTGGCCAAAATGTAGTCATTGAAACAAAAACCCACAGGAGCATTGGAGGGCATGTTCCTGTCCCAGTTAAGTAATCTGCACAGTGGCTTAAATGATGGGGCCTCATGTAAGACAGCCTAGATTCTTCCTTCAACCTCTGAGAGCATAACCTTCGCCCTTCATCAGCCACGGATCTGACAGCTCCTCAGTCTGGCGATCCATGTGCTCCTAGGCCTCCGTCCTTTCCTTCTCACCAAGTCTGCACATTGGTGCTCACTGTAGGGGCACATTACCCTCTAGATGTTTCTGGTTGTGACTTAAGACTGGATGCACTTGTGCTTCCTCCCTGGTGGGCCCCAGAGTGCTGTCCTCATCCTTTAGTCCACAGGAGAGCAAGCAGCAACCACGACACCACTTAGATTTTATCCTTCACCTCTCAGCCTCCCTCCATCAACTCAACTCATGTTTATCAACAGGTAGGACAGGGGGACCACACTCTCCCTCTCTCTGCACCAAATGGGCCAGAACATTCGCCACCAGCTCCCGAGGAGTTTCTTAATATACTCAAATCTCTTCCATGAGCCCTTGCCTTTTCTCTTTCAAAAACCCATCGTCTATCTTGACACCCTGCTTGTTGTACTAGCTTGGGAAGAGTCTCAGCTCCTTAGAAGATGGCAAGAAGTAAACAAGACTCCAAAGGAGATAACTGAGCAAGCAAGCAGGTTGTCTCACCACAAGGCTAGAGGTGCCAAACGTAGACAAAAATGCTAAGACATGTTATTACTCACAGCAGAGCGAACAACAGAAATTTAGCTTGGTGGTGCCTCCCGGCTCCCAACTCCCACAGGGCGATGCCATGGAACCAGATGGTGGCTGCACACACAATGGATCGTATCACAGTCGAGGAACCCAGAGCTCAAGTTTCAGTCCCTTTCACGACGAGCAATAAACCAGCCTCCCAAGAGCAAGCAGTCACAGAGGGATCCATGCTGTGGTCACCTTGACCTTAATTGCTTGTGTTATCACTACAGAAAGTGTTCTGGGTCGGACATCAGTTAAGCCTTACAGTTTGGCACAATCAGCAAGGCTGAACGGGAACAACCAGTACTCATGGCAGACTGCCTCTCCCACGGCTGCTAGTGGTCACTCTACTTCTTATTCTTAGGAAATGTATATGGAAATATTTAGGAATCAATTTAATATCAAATGGTTCAATAAGATAATGTGTATGTTTGTGTGTGTCTGTGTGTGTGGAAGGAGGAAAAAGAGGCAAGTGGGGTACAACGTTAACAGAAGGTGAGTCCAAGTGAAGGGTACACGAGTGTTCTTTGTACCATCCTAATTCTTGCACTTTTCCTGAAGTTTGAAACTTACCAAAATTATGTTAAAGGGAAAAATTCTCATTCCTTTACATTTACTATGCAACACTTCTTTTTTCTCAACAAAAATTATAACAACTCTGACAGCAACAATTATGTGTTAATTGTAAAACTTGTTTCATGTCTGTAATCCCCCCCTTATTTGAAAACAGCAAGCCACATTTTTATGTGTGAACAAATGTCGTGTTACTGCTCAACATACAGGCTGGCTTTACAATGGAGGTGGGGGTGGGGAAATCCGCTGCTTTAGGGGAAAATCAATTGATTTTGAGAACCAGGTGAAAAATGAAATTTCTTTATCTAGAAATAAAGAGCATAAAAGGGACTGCAAAGAGACGGCCTGCTTCTCTTTTGAAATTTTGGTCAAATCATGAATAATTTGAAGATAAAGCGGGGAAAGAGGGTCAAGAGGCAAAGGAGACACAGAGTTTGGGTTAAAATACATTTTTTCAAAGAAGCCATCAATAACATCCCTTTGATGACTAGCATATAATTCTTATTCATTAGTGTATACAAATCCAATAGCATATTCAGAATGACCCAAGAGATTAAATAATGTCTTGACATTTAGGAAAATCTCTGAGGGCTGCAGATGAAACTGTGTCTACATGAAGGTTCTCAATACAATTCTGACACACAGAGGATGCCCAATACATGTGTTCTGCAACCAATCTGAAATACTCACTGGCTTTGCTCTTTCTCTCCTTTCAGCTAGAAAATCTGGAAGCAGAAACTGCTCCGTTGCCCTAACTGGCCCTCATGCCATTGAGACCCTCCCTGAGCTTAGAAGCCACCATCTCTGTGGGAGCAGGTCGCAGCCAGCACGTGTGGGAAGGCTCCAGCTTCCTAGGAAAGTGCCTCCTCTGAGTCATCGAAACTCTCCTCTCTGGCCACTCCGCTCTGCACACGGGAGGGACATCCAATCTAAATTAAGCACTAGGAAGGCAAGAACTAAACCACAGTGAGTTGTCTTGTGTACATAATCGTGAGGAAGAAGCCCAAGGGGACCGAACCATGCTGCGGTATGTGCGTTGAGGTCATCGTCAAAGGTGGCCATTCTGTATGTAATATTGTTTTCAAGCAAATATTTATGAGCTCATCCAAGAAAAACCATCACCTGTTAAATTCACCATAGTAAATGTAAAGTAAATGCTACCTCTGATCAAAGCACCTTATGTGGAAATCCAAGACTTTCCAGCCTTCTGTAGGAGAATACTTTTGCTCTATTTTTGACCTTTAATGTTAACCTTCACTTTATCTGCAGTTAAGACATGAATTCCAAGTTCATTTCTTGGTTTTGCATTTTTTAAAAGAATAACATCTCTTACCTAGCTCCGTTTTCCCAAGGGAAGAAATTACCATGAAAGGTAACCTGAAACTCAGTAATGCGTCAGCTGCAAAGAGGTTGATTCTCGTGCCCTACAAGTACTTCCTGAGAGTCATGATGGGAGATTTTTCACTCTTAGACTTGCAGTGGTTTGCTCAGCTTTAACTCTGCAATTCCCTTGCTCCCATCTGAGCTTTGGAAAAAAGGTAACAGTGGGTCAATGAGCTCGTCACTTTATCCATGCAGGAAGTCAAGCACTGAAACTGCTTTTCATTTCTCAATAGTTTCTCCATCCCTGCGTGTTCCCTTTACACTGTGTTCTTTTTTTTTTTTTTTCAACTCTGCTCAGAATACTTATGCCTCTTGGATCAGCACGACAAAATGACAGATGTTTGATGTTGATTTTCAGAACGGTTTCAACTTTTTTAAAAATGTGGATCCAATATACTTAATCTCAAAATAGAAAGACTCAAATGACCACAGAGAAAAGTGGATGGTCTACTTTTCACTCCTGTGTAGTTACTTGGACATGAAATATTCACAATGACCCAAGAATATTTTCCTGAAGATTGTGTTTCTATCATGTTATCACCAATACATTGGTCTTTTTGATCTTGGCTAACTGTCAAGATTTCCTTTGTAAAATGTCAGTCTTCTAAGTAGTTTAAGACAATTCCTTCTCTTTGACTGGTTTTCTTTGGTATGAAATATAGTTAGAGATTTGGCAACCATCTGTTTTATTTGACCTCTAGAGGCAATCAAGTCAGATGACCCATGCCAAAAAACTCTCCACTTTGAATTTTTGTCTGCATTGTTTAAGTGAACCAAGTAAGTTGTAGTTTTCTATGAAGACACAGAAAACAGGGTGTGAGCTTCCCTTATAAGAATATTCCTCAGTCTACAAGCTGCCAGCAGACTCAACCTTACAATTTGTATTCATTCTTCAAGCTAAGAAGGCACAAATATGCATCAGATATCCAAGAGCAGTGTTTCAGGAAGACAGCTGTCATGGATCAGAATAAATGAGTTTATTGTCTCAGATCCAATCGGCTGTAGTTATATGGACCCAACCCATGTATCTGTTAGATGAGAAAAAGACAAAATCCCGGATAAATGTTTAAATGTTTCCTCCTGACGAAGTCTTATATTTGCCTCTAATCATCTCCATTTCTCAAATATAATGTCCCAGAATGAATATGCTTTTTTTTTAATTTTTACATTTTCTAATCAAAATAATTAAAATCAGGGCCTTAAAAAGAATGTTGAATAAATGCATTTGTGTATATACATTTATATATGTGCACTATTAGAGCTTCCACAAGTAAAAGGGATCATTCAAAGGAAGCACAATAAAGGAAAATTAAACATTTGTATATAAGTCACTGGGGAGGAAAGTTCTTGTTTTTACTGGGCCTTAAACACATGAGTTCTCTCAAGGGATGACGTAGTATTGCTTTCTGCTCATAAGGCTGTTTCTCAACAATCATTATTTCTGCCTAATGACCAGCTCTTAGCTAAGTAAATAATAAATTAGTGTGCTTTTGATATTTTTCATTCAAAACCATGTTTTATCATCAGTTTGCTAGAACTACCTTGAAATTCCATGACAAATAGAGAAGTAACAGCCTGGACCCAGTTGGATGGGTTGAACTTTCTCATGAAATCTAAAGATTAAGAAAATATAATGTTCTACTTTGTTCTTTCTTCTTTTATTCTTCTATTTCACCCTTGCCCTTATGGATGGGATTTCTTCCTAGTTTGGCATCCCAGTGATGCCAGCAGTACACATGAAACAGAAATGTTTCTTCTCGTCTGATTCCGGGCTGTGGAATTTCTCATCTCCAGGAGGCCTTCCCTCCTTTAGTCTCCACCATCGTGGTTATTTTGCTCCCACATCCGTCTATCTCTGCCAATCACCAGGGAGGAAAGAAAAGGGAGATGAGATCCAGGTGGAGCAAATGTGAGTCACCAGGAGTTTGCTGCCAGTACCCGTACTTGGAGGGGGGGGGGTCCTCAGAAGGAGATCTGAGCACACTTTTGTTTTAAACTTTTTGCTGTAATATTCTGGATCCACCTTAACAATCTGATGATGTCAAATAAAAGAGTTTAGTGGAGAGGCTAAAAGTTTGAGCTTCAAGGTCATCTAGATCCGTGTCTGAAAAAACACTGGCATTTTTTGGCTCTGTGGATTTGGGCAACATATTTCAGCTCTTTTAGCTTCAGCCCTCTCTTAGAAGTAAGGTCTATAATAGCACCCTTATTGAGTTAAGGTCTAGATCAAGTGAGATGATGTATAAAAAAGGCTTACCTACCGTGTAGCAAATGCTCCCTATTTGTAGCGAAAGTTATAAAAGAAAACTATCAAAATCAAAAGAAAAAAGAGAGAGAGTAACTTGGTGAATTCACTGGCAGTCACCTCTGATCACTGCTGGCAAAAAAACCTTGACAGGGACCTCTTTTGAGAAGGCAGGAGGCACCTCAAGCAGAACTTCCTGTGCTAGGAAGGCATTTCGACTGTGCCGTCAGAAGAAACAGGACTCTGAATTTGGCCACCTGAAATACTTCTCAACATTGGAATAGACAGTTGGCTGTTTTAAAATAAACTCTTCTAAAAGACAGCTTCGAGTTGGTAAGAGGATAGTCATTGCCTTAGATCATATGACATGAGTTGCTAAAACTGATATCCATTCACTTTTACATTTCATTATTGAAAAGGCACACTTAGCTTATTTACAGTGTGTGGCAAAGATGCAAGCTCTTATCATGCAATGCCATGGCATTTCTGAAATGAATCAAGTTAAATTTAATTTAATCAACATCATTGTGTCCTGGGCACTTGGGTTGCAAACATAAGGACCAGTGACACTGAGATTTTAGGATTATGAAAAGTGTGTTGAGGGTGGGTTAAAAGTGCGTTCTATAACAAGGTACTTTTCTAGTAACACTGGATAGCTACATATGCATTTCAAAGGAATTTTAAGAGTTCAGAAATCATTGAAATTAGTTATATAATTCTTTGAAAGCATCTCTTGATTCACATATATGAAAAGATGATTGTAGACCCTGAGCACATATTCAGAGAAAGATCAATTTTCTGGGTTTTTTCCTGTCACACATTTAACTCAAATTTAATAATATACTCACTTTGCATTTCCTATTAACTTGTAGTAAATGAGAATTCCATTAAAATCTCTACCTGGAATTGCACCTAAACTTTACAAAGTTAGAGAAAAATTGGAAGAGTTACTGTTTCTTCCGTGCTTTGAGAGAAGTGCAGGTTTGCACGTCATAGAAAACCCACCTAGAAACTAGTGCCTCGAGTTCTAATATCCCCACGTCCCAGACCCCGGACCTCGGAAATCCAGTCCTACAATCTTGTGCACTCCACGGAGTGAGCTCCTGCCTACTCTCCCAGCCCCCAGAAACTTGGCAAGTCTCTGATCCATTCATGTCCAAAACAGCTCTCCAGACACTTAAAGACAAAATGAAACTCTACAGCAGTAGATTAAGCTAGTCCTAAAATGTACTACTAGGTGGGAGAGAATGTGGAAGGTTTATTATTTATTTGGACAAACTGAGACAAGAACCAAATAGAAGCAATATGGGGTAAAGAAGAAAGGAGAGGGTTTACTCATTTTTATCTTACTACCGTTAGAATTATTGGGCATCACACTTCACCGCCACTCAGAGAGAGCAGTTGACATTTCTACCCTTTATATAAAGAGAAAAATTGCCCCAGTGTTTTGTAGAGTGGGTAGCAGTTTATTCAAAGTCGTAAAGGCTCTGTAGAATCTATCATACCAGAAACAGGACCTCCTGAAACCACACTTGAGTGCAAACAGCTGCAGTAGATAACTTTTCCAGCTCTGTGTTTCTGGAAAGCCTCTGTCCCTGTGGCAGTGGCACAAACAGTCCTACGTTCGTATAAAATTGCCCAATATTCATCTCAACAGCACCCAGTTTTTCAATATGAGTATGAATATGTCTCTATTTTTCAGATAGTGTATCTTCTTCAGTCCTGGTTTTGACGGAATTGTCCTAGATGCTTGGGTTCCAAGTATATAAGTATATCTCATAGTACAATGTTCACAGTAACTAAATTTGCTTCTGTCCGTGCATCTCAATCATTGCACATGTGAATGATTTATTGTCATTCAAAGCTATCTCATGAATCAGATATACTTTGCTTTTCACCCTACAGTCATGTGCATGAAATCTAAATCTGTGCATAAAAAAAAAAGCGTAAGGGGAGTTATTACCTATGTTCCAACTAGTAGTAGCCCATTCTTAGCAATATGTATGTTGCTTGTAAAGAAAAATGTGTATTTGCTTTATGGTTTCAGAGAAAGAGCACGGAGATCCTTTTGGGGACAATGAGGAAAATTCTTCTTAGTATTGTCACATGCCCTGTAATAGGAACGTTTAGCAACAGAAATCTCCTAGGACAAGGTGGTTTTAAACATTGCCTCCAAGTTCCTTCTTCTTAGCTTGCAATTTGATTTTTGAAAGAACCTAAATCTTGAGAACAGGCTATCATAGTCCCTGTCAAATCTCTTAAAAGAAATGTCTGTTGCTTTACTTCAAATATATAAATGTTCAATTAGCATCAGCCACTAATGTGAGAAAAAGTTCAAGGAATAAACAGGAATACAAAACACTAAACAGGAATGAGAGAAGTGGTACAATCCAAGGGAGAGACACGAGAGGGAAAGGGAGACAATAAAGGAGCCAACTGTTTTCCCAAGAGTCTGGGTGCAATTGAACAGAGTCACATACACTGAACAGTATGACTAAGATTCACAAATTTAAGCACAGTAAAATTGTTTTAATTAACAAATGCCAGAGAAAAGCGTGGCGAGATTACACTTGTGTGACCTGATGATTGAAATTTCACAGTCCTCAGTGGAGGATGATGCCAGTGAATCTCCGGGAAGATCAGCAATTGTTTTCCCCACTTCAAGGAGGGCAGAAGTGTTCCAGCACTACGTGGTATCTGCAAAATCCACTTATCTGCTAGGCTGTCCTTTCTCCAGTTCCTTCAGAGATGGGCTTTGGGGTTGCAGAGATGCTTTTCATGTTCCACATCTGGTTGTGGCCAGGTCACCACCCGACCCTGCTATGACACCAAAACAGCCAAGCCTAGAGATCGTGGCTCTTCTGGGCTGCAGGTGCCTGTGTAGATTTGGCCCCCAGATCTGGTTAGGAAGGTCCAGTTACAGGCAGAAGGTCTTCATTAAGCCCTCGAAGGATCTCCAGCCAAGAGAGCCTACCAGTTTTTGAGTGACACATTTTGTTCTTACTTTCTCCAAATAAGAAAATGCAATTTACCTGAAGTTTTCACTATAGAACATACCACTGAAATGCAGTATTAAATATGCTATAGCTTTCCTGGCAGAGTAGCATGTTTGACTTTTTCTCTTGCCAGTGTCAAGACACCATGCTCTGAACCCAGTGGACGTTATTGTCTAAGGATTCTGACAACCAGAGAGTTCCAAAGGAGTTCCCATTTACGAGATGAATTTGAATAAAATGGTCAGAATGCCTATTCCTGATTTGCTGACTCTGTCACTTTTTTGTTGGTTGTTTAGTTCATTAGCTGGTTGGTTTTGGGGGTTTTGTTGTTGCTGTTCAAGACTTTTCACTTCTCCCTAGAATGTTTGTCATCAGACAGATGCATGTTCCCCTGTTGTCTCTACCAAATGGATTTCCCTTTTAATGACCAGTGTTAAGAGGTCAGCATTACTGAAATAAAGTGGAAAATTGAGACATACCTTTGCTGACGGCTTGACAAGATGGTGGGGCCACCACATTCATGGCCCCCCTCCTCTACATCGTTTTGATTTTAGAACCAGTCAGAATTCAATCTCCAATATCCTGTCTCACACAAGAAACCCGTCCACTGATTCTTGTCCGGTATCTCTGCAGGTAGTAAATCTGATTCCTAATGCCGGCTCCTGCCTCAGCAGGCGTCCATTCAGAAAACAGAAAAATAGCAGTGTCTTTCTGTTACTCTCCTTGACTGTGAGACAGTTTGTTCCCATCTGCCCCCAGGCTCACCCCACACTCTGATTCAGTGGGAAGTTGCTACTGATCACGGCTGTATTAACTCAAAACTCATTTACTTTATGGACATTCATGGCCCTTATTTCTCAGGGGGATGGAGAAAACCAACAGGCCTCTTACCAGCTGAGTACTTTCCATGCAAGTTACTGTTTCTGTATAAATTAGGTTCAAAAACATGATTTTCAGGATTTAGAAACTCAACAGTGCAAACAGTAGAAGCTGGCAAGGACTCTCCGGATACCCTTGCAGCCTGCAAACCAATTACATAACGTCTATGTGGACTGGGGAAAAATAACAACAGTAAGAAAAACTTGTGTTTACATGAAAAACTGACCAATAATTTTGTTTATTTGTTCATTTTAATCAGCTCTATCCATTTACTGGCAGCACAAGGTGGGTACTTAATTCTGATTACATGATTCCTTTTTCACTTCTTTTATTGTGAAATTCTGCCTTCTCCACGAGTGAACTAAATTTTATCATAACCAAATTCACATGCCAATTTCAGTAGGAAACTGGGAGATCAATTTGGTTAGTTTTTTCACTGGTCATGAAGAGCATTGAAGCAGTCTTGCTCATTGCTAGATGACAACTGAGCAGTTAAAGACACCAGGAGAAGAAAAGGCTGCCTTCTACTTCCTGCAGAGCTGAGGGAGAGGAGAAAAGACTGTTACAACCCTGTAACAGCCATACCGTCTCTGATGTCAACTGAAAAACTAGGAGTGCTTCCTCTAAATTTTATTTTTGAAAGCACACAGATAGCTTTGTAAATAATAGGAAATTAATGTCAGGTTGGATCTACAAATTAAGTCAGTTTGACTCTGTTATGTTAAAAGAGCATAATTTGACCTTATCTGTATTTTATAACATTTGAAATCTAAGAAGTTTGTGTCAACATTATATGATATTGGAGACTTCCGCATACAAATACAATTTGAGTTTGAATGCTTTCTGCTTGAGAAAATTCATAATGGAAACACTAAAATGTTGATCATACGTTTAGATTGTAGTTTATATCTCATAAGAACATTGCATTCATTTGAAAAATAGTTCTATGCACATTCTCAAACAATTATTTAGTTCACAGCCTGATACACATGTGACTTCTGCAGCCTCTTGAGGATCAGAGGACCCTGTGATTTTTAAAATGGCCAGTTTGGATGAATGTCTATCAGTCAGGTGCTTTACATTACATAGTATCCTTTAAAATGAGTATTACTGGGACACATAAACACCAAAACACACACAGCATAGCAAAATGAATCCTTAGAAATTATATGGTAATTGAAATCAAAATACAAAGCAAACAATAAAATGAAATTTATCGAGAACGTAGCTCCTTATTTGAAAGTCCAGAATCAATAAATTAGATGTAAACTCTTTTACATTTGTACCTTGGGAGTAAACTTAAAATGAAAATTAGAAAATGTTTTCAACTACACATTCTCTATTAAATCTTAACTTGAACTTTATGCTGTCATTTCCACTCAAACCATCAATCTCAGTGAAAAGTCTGAATGGTCATAAATTCTGAATCCATAAAATTCAATGCTACTGTTTATAATTTAATGCTCCCACCATAAAAACTCCTGCTCTATGAATATCAGAATATAAATTCCCATTAATTTAATGAGAATTAAATTAGAAATATTGATGTGTATATGGATATATTTCCACTATATGTCCCGTTGTGAGAATATATATCTCAATATAAGTGGAATATATAAAGGGGAATATATATACTGATGTAAACTTACCTATATATTTATATTGGCATATAAATTCCTACTAATTTAATGGGAATTAAAGAAGAAATGACAGTTTCCACTAACTCATCCTTCCGTTGGTAATGCATTTTCTGAACTTTTCATCTACTAACATAATTCTTAAGCTTAAAACAACAAGTATCTTGTTTTCGTCGTCTTCTGTTAGATGAAAAAGAGAAACCATTTTGCAAGTGGGGCTTTAAAAAAAGAACTGAAAAATCTGTGCTATCAAATGTAGCAAATAGACAAGTTTTTTTTAAAAGTGTGGATCTAAACATCAGGTGCTCTGTCACTTGTCATTAAATTTGTTGTGACATTATTGACACATTCTTGCTTCCTAGAGACAATTTCCACTGGAAAAGAGAAGACATGCTGCATGGTTTTCATTATATCTGAAATTCAGGTGACTAAAAACACTTGGTTTATAAAGGTGACCATAATGCTTCTATGGGGAAAATGTTATAAAGAATGTAGTTCATTAAATGAGATTCTCTGTGGTTGACTTAGTTTTAATAGTTTTCAACAAATCCTTGCCCCCAAACTACTTTTCTCCCCAGCAACAGAAATGGCAGCAGAATTGTTACTCCCTGTTTCTATAGCTTCAAGTCAAACCTAACATCAACAATCAAATCTCTATGCATTGATCTCCTTCAAGTGGCTCCCAGTCAGGGTTTGAGAGATGAGCAGAACTGATCATTTTCCTTGAAAGTGTTGGGGGTGAAAGGAAAGAACTAGATCTGTTGCTCCGCCTATGGATTCAGCTTCCCTGCCATAGTCCAGTATCTAGAGAGCAAGTAGGACCGCTTGTTGGTAACATAACAAGAAAGTCTAGAATAGTCCAGGTTTTACAGATTTCATACCCGAGTAAAGGAAATCATATCCACGTCTTTCAAAACGTGGTATGAAATCCATAGATCTAACAATGAACACAACATACTTCCTATATTTATTTTTCAGGTCTTCCCCCATACCTGTCTTCACCATAGAAAGACAAAAGTATTGCCTAATGTCCGTATTTCACTTGTGCATCCCTGCCAGGAAAATAGAGACAGAAGAGTATATTGTTGGCTATAGTAACACACAAAGAGGAACGTTTTAAAAATACACATCATTCTCATGTTGATGGTCTGGTAGTTTTTCTTTAACTTTTTGTATATTTTTTGGTTTTAATTAGTGTGTGAGTCCCACCATGATGTCTTTTTCACTGTTGAGAAACAAATACTTCCACTCGCAGTAAAGACTAAGCTATCGTTTCACACTCAATGCATATTCTCAGGTAGGACAGAATGATCAGCTGCAGCTTTCAAAAGAATGAACTGTCAAGCCACAGTGGCCTCACGTGCAGATCAAAATGTTGACTCGTACGTCCAACCATCAGCATATCACTACATTAATTTTACATTAATCCTATTTGACTGCTTAAGATAGTTGTATGAGAAAACATAAGCTTCTGCACTGTATTACTCTTGTTGTGCCAGAATAATCATTTGGGGCTATATTGTGATTATCTTGCATGTAATGTACAATAATATTTATGACCAATAAAGAAAACATGACAGTAATACAAATCTAGATTTTCCCTTTGTCTTTCTCATTCACACATGATAACTGATTTGTTTTAAAAGAACACTCTCTGAAAATTTTTGAATGATCATAAACTCTGAATCTGTTGAAATGTGCCAATGTACATAAGGAGCCTAAGAATCAGACTAACAGATGGCTTTGACACTGAACAAGCACTTCAAAATGAATGAGAAAGTGGAGTTTTTCTCTTCATCAATTATTTCTATTTTTAGAACCAAAGTGTCCCTAAACCTAGACTTCATGAGTCCTTCCAGTAGAATTGCCAACCAAACTGTGCAAAGAGGAAAAGAGAACCTCTGCCGTAAAGTTCATAGTTGAAAGTAAACGCAGGTACATTCACTTTTGGTCTACTTTTTAAAAGTGAATTTGATACATTAAGCAATTAAATTCGTTACAAGAAACAAGAAGTTCAGTAAAGTGAATCTGAGAGTGTCCTGAAGTTGTTAGGTATGATTTTTTCTTTTTCTGACTGTGGAAACAATCTTGACATGAAAACACTTTCTGGTAAGAAAAACTATTTTAAAATAACACTGGATAACTCCAGATTACATATATAAAAAGAGTTGTAAACATGAACATTTTGAAAAGAAAAACCTGTGTCCAAATCCAAATTCTTACAAATATCTTCTCCCCGGCATTACCACTTCCTCATTCACGCTCTGTTCTGCTCAACACCTCTGAATGAGGTTCCACTGCCTAACAAAGTCCAGTCCCTTTGTCTGACGCCCAAGGGCTTTCATACTTTGTGTGAATGTACTGCAATTTACTCATCCATTCTACTACTGATGCACAGTTGGGTTGTTTCCAGTCTGAGGCTATTATAAACAATGCTAGTATATACATATATTCTGATTATATATATATATGTACACATTTCTCCTGGGTATGTACCTGGGGATAGAATTATTTGGTATGTGAATACCACTGTACTTTACAAGAACAGACACAATGGCTCTGGTACTGGAGTTGTGCCTAAATTACCTACCTTCTACTCCACATCACCCCTTCCCCTTCCTCTAACCTGAGGCAGGGTACATAATCAGCACTACAAGTGCTGGAGACATAGCACATCCAGAAGCCACATTATGTTCAATAAAACACACAAAGCAGTGACTAGTTAAAAAATATTCAGCCATGACTCAGGCTCCTTCCACTCCAACTTCTGACCCAGATAACGGGAGCAATCAGGAGTCCTGCAAAAGTACAGACTGTTCTCTTCCAGAAACTGGCTGGCTGAGCAGCTTATTTAAAAATTCCTATGCCTTTTTAGGACAAGAATCAAAGGAAAACACTCTTTGAGAACAGGAAATGGGAATAGCAACTAACCCACTTCGCAAGGGTAGATGGCGGGCAATACCCATCTCCATTAGATTGCATGCTGAGAAAAGAAGATCTCAGAGCCCTTCTTTATTTCCCACCCAACCCCTTGGGGTCATGGGGCTTCCAGGGGCAGCCTGACAGCCGACCAAGGCTTGGACAATTTCTGTAAATCAAATTTATAACCCACCTCTTATCTTTTGCAAAAGCAAAATAGACCAGAATAACTAGAAGTCTTGGAGAATAAACATCTTCCCTCCTTAAGTCTGGGTACCCATCCTAAGGGATATGGATGGACTGAATCATTGTCCAGATCCAAGAGGAACTTTAATTCTCTTTTAAATCTGTCTTCTTCCTAGTGACAGGCTCCATGGCCAGCATATGAAAGACTTGTCAGTGGCCAATCTTTCAGATACCTGGGCCTCAGGCAGGCGTCTGGAGCCTCTCAGTCTCGGCCAGGAGACATGGAGTCTCCTAGACAATGAAAGCAGTAGTTGGAGCTCTACTCAAACTTCTCCTAGAACAGTCCGATCCTGGAACAGTGCCCAAGCTTCTCCACTGAAACTAGACATGCCCTCTCTTGGAGGAAAAACAGAGCAGGCCTATTAAAAACACCAAGGCAGAGAGAAAATTGAAAGAACTTCAATATTTCCTAAAGAAGAACCAATATGATCATAATAGAAAAATTCAAGCTCACTCAACTTTCTTTTTTTAGTGTTGAGTATTTTCACTCTTTTGATTTATATGTGGAGGGTGGGGAGCCGTTATCTTTTGCCCGTTTAGGATCTGTAAAGACATCATTCAGCTCTACCATTCAGAAAGCCTGAGACATCATATCCAGAGAGGCCTGGTTGGTCACACGGAAGTGACTGAGTGAAGCTGCTGGGTCCTGGTTACCATAAAAGAGGGACAAAGCCATATTAAAGGGATCACATGCACAGTCTTACCTGCGTCCCGACTTGTCACAAGTGCTTTCCTGGGCTGCTGCTTCTCCATCTCTCTGTCACCATCCCCCCCCCCCTCGCCCCAACTCCTGACTGCACCAGAGTTCCACTCTGAGGCTAAATATTCAATATGAAAAATACTCTGTCCAAGGTAGAAAAAGAGAAGTAGAAATGAGAGAAACCTCTATGGGAATTTATGATATCCGACTCTCCCTGCCTCTTCTAGTAAAACAATGGTACCACATTTCAGCTGAATAATGTAGAAAGAGATGTTAAACATAGCCCAGTGATACTGCAGACTAAGCTCCTTCTAAAGGTCTCATGCTCACCTTACACTCCCTCTCTAGATTTGTTAGGGGACCTCATGTCCCACCTAAGCCTTCCACCCCCCAGCCCCTCAGCCCCTTTCCTGAGCCCTCTTCTCCCACTGGCCCAGCATCCCATAGACAGTGGCCAAGCCACATTCCAATACTACTAGGGTCCCATTTTCCAGATGAGGAAACTCAAGACTGAGACATTATATTCTCCTTAGTAACTCAGGTAGTGAGCTATTTCAAAATATGCTCTTAATTTCTACATTATACTCTTCTTTCAAAAATTATTTCCCAAGCATATAGATAACATTCAAACAAAGTGAAAATAAAAGCCCATGATTGGAAAAACAAAGCTAGAAGTGAGCTTATGGTAAAGAGAAGATTGCGGCTATTCACAGCGATAAAAACAAATAACCAGGAGTATATTTACTATTTAAAAATGTATTTACTTTGAATATGCTAATCTTCTGCAGCATGCCTTGTGCAAGATTAACAGATTATTTTATGGTTAAATATAGAGATAATCCTTTATACACTCAGTTCTTCCTGCCAATAATTTTATTTTCTAATCCTGGAAATAATGGCAATTGATGATTCCTGCCTGGTACAGCAGGTATCAGAATCTCACAGAAAAGTTGGGAAGAGGATCGGATGTGTAACAGACATCGGAGAGGTCAGGAGCGAGGTTAAATTTCTACCTTATGGAACATTAAAAATGGGTCCCCTTTATTGTGCATCTCAAACTCATTGAGTTCTCCCCTAACAATCTCTTGCTTTTTTCTTTTCTTTCAACCAGAAGCAACTACAAACAAAAAAAATATACAAAGCGTTGAAAACTAGCAATGGAAAAAGACAGCAATCAGTAACAGTGGCCCCTTGAGTGGTCCCGTGTCCATGTTGACTCTGACCATGTTCCCTCACTCTGATCTGGTCACTGGCACCTCAGAAAGGGTGCACTGGGGACACCCTGTTTGGTTTAGGATCATCCTTAAGGAAAGAAAGGGTATCACTATGTCTGCAGCTGGGTCTAACACAGCCATAAATCTGTGGTCGGCTGATACAGTTTCAGAGAAGCACTCAGAATGAAAGACACTTAAGGACCCCAGCAAGTGTGGGCAGCCACGTAGACCAGCCCTACCACCTAGCTTGCTAGAAATTTAATCAGAAGCTTTTCATTTTCTCCACTGTATATGAAATGAAACACGTGATCTGCAGACTGAAATGGCCAGAAACAAAGGGCATTGATCCCACTGCCTACACTTTAAATTTCCTGGTAATGACACCTCTTGGCCAAAGCCACACTTGATTTGGCCTCACCAGCAGGAAGTTGAGGAAGGAAGCCAGTGTGCAGACTCCAGTAGCAATATTTCCAGAAAACCAGCACTAAGGGCCTGAAACATTGACATGCAAGTCACTCTCTTGGGCTATGAGTCAGTTTTCTTCTCGAAGCAATTAGCAATTACCAGCATTTATTCAGTGAGCAGGACGCAGGCAGACAGACACTGACGGTCTGTCATTATAACAACAAAAGAACCACAGCTTTTATCCTCCCCAGAGGAAGTGAGGTTTTTAAGAACTCCAACTTTCAAGCTCACACTCTTCCCAGGCCTGTGACTTATTTCATCATCAACCTTAAAAATAATACAAAGTTAAGCTACTCATTTACAAAGACCAGCTCACAGACGGGCCTCCCAAGCGTCACGTGCAGCATCGCAAGGCTCTGAGAGACTACTGAGCAGAGATTCAACGGGTCACCTCCAGGGGGCACCACCTCTACATTCACAGCTGATTGACTACCTTCTGGGAAAAGGCACCCTTTCTTCAAACTTCCTGTAGACTGCTTTCCCTCTGTCATACCCTAATCTCTCAGCAGCTGTTCTGATGTGGTCAGATCAATCAGTATTGGTCCCATTCCAATTATAGGCCAATATTAGACACTGTAGAAGTAAGGATGAACGAATGAGCCATTTATGCTCCTAGCTCTTGAGTACTAGACCCTATAGGTTCAGTAATGGAGCCAAAGTCAAACTGGAATCAAATCAAATCCATCGCCAGCTCTCACAGGATGCACGATTTGGGGCAAAGCATTTAATCGCTCTGAGCTTTAATTTAGTTTCCCCATGTATCAAAAGGATAAAACCCACTTCACATCAAAGAGACAATATACTATAATAATAGTACAAAACAAACTGCCTTGCACACAATACGTAGGCAATACGTATTAATGCCGTTAACTCACCAGTTTGTCCCTATCTTTAACCACTTCATAAATATAAATATTCTAATGGCCAGCCCTTCCCTCTAAATCTCAGTGCTATATCCCCCAAGTCCATCATATCTGAAGTTCTAGTCCTTTTCATTAATTTCCTCTCTAATTATTCCCTCTTAGAGATCTTGATGGGAAAGGGGATGGTAGAATTCCCAACAGCCCTGGCAGAGAGGGATCTTCAGACAATAGAGCTGCCTGGAATTCCAGCCCTGTGGTCTGAAGACCCCTGTGCCAGGGCTGCAGGATTATGAAGCTTTCACAGTCTACACGTCTCTGTTGCTGCTTTGCCTTGTCCCTCTCATGATCAAGTAATACACAAGCGGTTCAGATGTAAACCTATGGCACCTGTAGCACCATAGATTCCCTCTTCCCAGGGTACTCAGGCACTTGAATGGCGGAGGAGATGCAAATAGCCCACTGTCACTCACTCTGAACCTGGAATCTGTCCCCTCCACCCTTTGGTCCTCTCTGCTATACTTCTAGCCTTACCATCCCACCTGTCCTGTTAGTCCTCTCACACTCTAGCCCAGCCTCATCTTAGGTCTCCTAATCCATCAAATAAATGTGACCTTATCTCAACCCTCATTGTCAACAGTTCTTTTGCTTAAGTCTCCTAGGCTCTGTACCAGTTGGGTGTGGTTTTGAATACTCTGAATATTCGCTGCCCAGAGTAGAGAACCTCCAATCAGACAAACGGAATCTCTTCTCTAATATAGCAAAACACCTAGTCACTAATATGCACATACACACATGCATATACATGCACAAGTATAATACACAGTCAGTAAGGAGTTCATACGAGTTTGATTACTTTTCTACAAGAAGCCAACTGCTTGTGTTTCAATAAACATTTTTCTGATGTCACACTGTCCCTTCATTTCTGAGACTGGCACATCATTTTCCTCTCACTCTTGCTTCCTCAACATCTAGCTCAAACCTCACCTCCTCCATGAAGCCCTTCTTGACCACCACAGCACACAGTCTTCTCTTCTTCCTCTACATTTATTGTAATTATTATCTGTGATACACACTTGACAATGAATTTATTCTTTTCCACCACAGAAGTAAAGATTAACAAAAGAAAATAGTGATGTCCAATAGTATAAACTACCTTCTCTCGTATAAGCTACTGGGAAAGGGAGTCTGAAAAAATTCACTGGGAGCTTCTTTTGAAAAGGTAAATAAATTGCATTTGAGCCTGGGAAGGCCTGATGACTGACTAGTAAGCTCTCATCAGCTGTTTCCAAACAAACTACCTACACCTCAAGGAACAAGGAAAAGAACAAACTAAGCCCAGGTTAGCACAAGGGAAGAAATAAAGATCAAAGAAGAAAGAGATAAAATAGAGACTATAAAAACAAGAGAAAAGATTGATGAAACTAAGCGTTGGTTTTTGAAAAGATAAAACTGGTAACCTTCAGCTAAACTAAGAAAAACGAGAAGACAAATAAGTAAGATTATAAATGAAAGAGGAAGCATTAAAAACTGATATCACAGAAATGCAAAGGATCATAAGGGACTATTAGGAATAAGTAAGTGCCAGCAAATTGGATAACCTAGAATAAATGGATAAATGTCTAGAAACATATAACCTATCAAGATTAATCCAGGAAGAAACAGAAAATTTGAAGATCCCAATGAGGAGTAAGGAGATTGAGTCAGTAATCAAAACCCTCCCAACAACGAAAAGGCCAGGACCTAACAGCTTCACTGATAAATTCTACCACGCATTAAAGGAGTAAAGCCAAGCTATCTCAAGCTCTCCCAAAACAAAGGAGAAACAAAGAAAGGAGGAAACACATTCAAACTCATTTTACAAGACCAGTATTACCCTGATAACAAAGCCAGACAAAGACATTACAAGGAAAGAAAATTATAGGTCAATATCCCTATTAGCATAGATGTAAATATTCTTAACAAAATACTAGTGAATCTAATTATAGCACCTTAAAAGGATCATTCACAATGATCAAGTGGGATTTACCTGTTTGATATAAAGATGGTTCAATACACACAGATCAATAAATGTAATACACCACATTAATATAATGAAGGATAAAAATAGTATGATCATCTCAATAGGTGCAGAAAAAAACATGTGACACAATACAGCATCCTTTCAAGATAAAATCGCTCAATACATTAGAAGGAATGCACCTCAGCATGATTAAGGCTGTAAATGGCAACCCAAAGCTTACATCACACTCAACGGTGAAAAGCTGAAAGCTTTTCCTCTAAGACCAGGAACAAGACAAGGATACTCGGTCTTGTCATTTCTATTCACTCTAGTACTGGAAGTCCTAGACAGAGCAACTACGCAAGAAAAAGAAAAAGGCATCCAATTTGGAGAGAAAAGGGTAAAACTGTCTCTGCTGGCAGATGACACACTTTTATAGACAGATAATCCTAACAAGGAAAATTCTGTCATTCGTGACAGCATAGATGGACTTGGAGGACATTATGCTAAGTGAAATAAGCCATGCACAGAAAGACAAATTCTGCAGGATCTCACTTATATTTGGAATCTAAAAAAAGTCAAATTCATAGAAGCAGAGATTAGAATGGTGTTTGTGGGGGGCTGGGGGTAGGGCAAATGTGGAGATATTAGTCAAGGAGCTCTAAAGCTTGGAATTTCTGGCCGCCTAGCATGCAGCACTGAGACTGGCATTGAGAGTGTTGTATTATATAACTGAAATTTGCTAAGAGAGTAGATCTTGAGTGTTATCAACGCAAAAAAAGCAATGGCCATGTGAGATGATGGATATGCTAATTAGCTTGATTGTGGTCATCATTTCACAACATATACATACACCAAAACATCACATTGTATACCACAAATATATACACTTTTTGTTTGTCAAATTGCACAACTGGGGAAAAAATTCCAGCAAGGTTTTTTCATAGATACAAACAAGATTATTCTTAAATTTTCATGAAAGGGCAAAGAGCTAGACTAGCTAACATATTTTGGAAAAGCAAATAAAGTGGGAAGGCATAGTCTGCCAGATCTCAATTTTTATTAATAGAGCTGCAGTAATCAAGACTGTGGGATACTGGCAGCGGGAGATACACACAGATCAAATGAACAGAACAGAGAACTGAGAAATAGACCCACACAGATATGCCAAACCGATTTTTTACAAAGGTGCAAAAATTCAGCAGAAGAAAGATAGCATTTTAAACAAGTGATTCTGGAGCAATTGGACATCCAGAGGCAAAAAGTAACCTCAATTTGAAAGGTTCATTAGCACCACACTTTATACAAAAAGGGTCACACTATCCTCAATAAAATGCCTCGATGATAAGGCAATATTAGAATGAGGCATCTCTGCAAGTCAGTATGCTTTTAAAGAGATATTTGCTTAACTTGGATGCTTGGGTTAAAAACAGTGAGAAAGAAAATCTCATACAATCTAACACTGATCGATAATTTGTAATGAAGGGTGATTACAAGAGTAAACATTTAAATTTCAAACAATGTTTTAAAAGTAAAAAATGGAGCACTTTTTGCATAATGTATAAAACCAAGAAGTGTTGTGATCGTTAATGAATGATTCTGACTTCACTCGTGGATTGGATGGTACTTAAGGTATACTAAGTTGATGGGTTAGGAGTGTGCAGTGAAGCGCATTTGCTTTCTGGGCTCATTCTCCAGACTGACAGACTACTGAGCAAGGAGAAATACAGCACCCTCAATATGCCATGCTCCCCAGTGTAGCTTCCAGCAGCACAGAACAAAAAGAGCCCCCATGTGAAAAAGCCAGGCAGAGCGGTGGATAACTGTCTTAGATCAGTTTCCACAGAAGTAAGGCCAGAGACAGAGCCTTCTGTTGAAGTGATGTATTGAGGCGTGCCCTCCAGAGAAGGCACATGGGTAGGCAGGATAGGGTAGGGTAAGAAAGCTAAGTTACAAAGTGGTCTGGAGGTAAACCAGCTTCTGTTTGATCTCAGGGGCCACTCTGGAGTACACATGGACCAGGGAATTGGTCCTATCCTAATATAAGGGAAACAAACTTGTACCCTGTGTAATTTAACTTAGTTATTGGTCACTGGCTGCCAGGGGAGAAGTGGGGAAAGGGAGCAGGAGGACAGCCTTTAAGAAGCCAGCTGCCATTCAGCCAAAGGCCAGTCTCTGGAGGTGGAGTCAGTGGTGAGCTACCAGCTGCCAGCATTCACTGGGGTCTGGGAGTCTGGATAAGGATCTGAACAGTGTACCATCTACATCTGAAGGAGTCTACCTCCTGACCCCTTCTTGATTTTCATGTTGTTTGTTACATATAGGCACAGTCACAATTTCCAAGCAAACTCCCAAGAGGCAAGTTAGGGTGATGTGTACTTGGTCCTAAGGCCTCAGATGACACAGGATCTCCCTCCTCCAGCACACATCCTGGATTCCTCTTGCCTGGCATGTCTGCTATCAGATGTTGCAGAACCCCATCCCCAGCTGTCAGAGCTCCTGGTTACCATACACGTCTCAGGCACTTTGCTGTCCTTGCCCTTCTAGTGGGCAAGTCGTAACTGGGCATGGGCGTAAAAAGGATGCCCCATGGGACTGTCTGTGGCCAAACGTATTTTTTCTCTCTACTTTAGGTAGCAACAATCTTATCTCTTCGTGATGATCACAGCCAGTAATCCCCGCCAGTATGGTAGATCCTTTCAGCACCTGCTGGTCTCCTAGGCTGAGGACCTCTAAGTAACGAGGTGGAAGCCATAGTCTTCGGTCTATTGGAACTCTTCTGACTCCCCAGGTAGAAGAAGCAGGACATCGAGGCCCACAGAGCCTGAAGTTGCAGGGCTGGAAAACACAGACTCCCCAGCTGAACCCCTTGGAATGATGTTCAGCTAGCCAATCCTGTTTCTTGCCCGTTGTTCCTACGTAACTTAGCCTGTTGTGAATAGGGTGCCATATAATGGCCACTGGCTTTTCAAAGTACACCGTATGCTGAGGGATGGCGCTCCATTCTCATGCCGTGCCTTCCGCTGCACCCTCAGGAGACCGTCCCAGAGTTCTTTCAGGCCAGCGGCCTCTGAACGTACAGACCGTGGCAGAACCACTGACTTCCGCCGTTACGTGCCCATTGCCCAACTTCCTTGGCCATATACCGGGGGCTGCTTGTTAAAGCAACTGTCTTAGTCAACTCAGGCTACTATGTCAAAATAGCATAAACTGTGTGGCTTAGGAACAACAGAAATTCATTTCTCACAGCTTTGGAGGCTGGAAGTCTGAGATCAGGGTGCCAGCATGGTCAGGGTCTGGCAAGTGCCCTCTTCCAGGCTACCAACCCCTGACTTCTTGTATCCTCGCATGGTGGAAAGGCAGTGAGCTTCTCCTAAGGTCACTAATTCCATTCATGAGGGCTCCACTCTCATTACCTAATTACCTCCCAAAGGAAACGCTATCACATTGGGGATTTGATGTCAGCATGTGAATTTTGGAGGGATACGAACATTCAGTCCATAACTGTGGTGTTACATGGGATCCCGGGCCTAGATCAGACACTTCGTAAGCCCTTGAATGAATCCATCTGTGGAGCCTCAAAAATCCTAGTCAGGGTGAAACATTACCTTTTTCCAGATGGAAGGGATCCAATGTAATCAACTTGCTAACAAGTAGCTTCTTGGTCTCCTCAAAGCATGATACCGTCTTGGGACTCATTGGTTTTGTTACTAATGGGAAAGACATTCAGCAGTAGCTTTCATCCCTGGGGAGGGAGCCCATGAGTTTGGGTCCATGGTTAGCCTCCAGCTGTGCCCCTATGGTTTCTCTGCCCACGAGCCCACGTGCAGGCCCTGGGGTGGTCAATGAAATAGGCTAGTGGACACCAGCTGGCTGACTCACCCTGCCCGCTTGGTTGCTTTGTGCTTCTTATGACATGGATGTTCTCTGATGGTTACTGACACTTAATACAAATATCAGATCCTCACATACTGTGTTCACTCCCATGGCTAGACTCTCAAGCCTCTCCCCTAGACCTCCATGTCCTCAGTGGTTCTTGGACCACCTCTCCCTCCACACAAAGTGGATGACCAGTCACATTGCCTGAAGCTCTGACTCCTGGGAGGTTTTCTCCTCCCCACTGGCTTTCAGAGTCACCCATAAGTGAGACTGTAGTACGGTTGAGCAGTCCATTTTTGACTTGAACTCAGCCCATTAACGATCTGGGTTCAGGCATTTTCCTCTTCTTTCTGACAAAGGAAACTTCCCAGGAGGCTGATGTGTCATCTGAGGGGGAGATGACTATGCAACAGTGGTAAGTGGCATAGGTGTCTGATTCACCTGTCCATGCAATTTTCTTGTCCCTCTAGAGCTGTTGAAGCCCAATCGTGGTTGTGCCACTTCCGTTTTACAATGAATTACTTCTGAACCATCCTAAAGTTATGTCTAACAGCACTCACCTCTTGATGGTTAGTTCTGGCTGCAAAGTCAGTGGGATGCACCATGGTTAGATACTGTACCATAGTTAGTATCTACCAGGGCTAAATCACATGTCAAGAGCTGTGTTTTAATGGTGACTCTTGATTGTTGATGGCATGACCTTGGTCCAGAACCCTAGGGATCCATGCCATGACTCTCATGTTGGAGACTGCCGCAGACTCCACATTGTTTCTTTCTGTATTGTATATGTCTCTCCTGTCAGGGGATCTGTCAGGTCATATGGTCCAAGCAAGAGAAGAACTACTTGCACCACAGCCTGCTCCTTCTGTAGAGCCCATTCTTGTTCTGGCCCTCACTCAAAACCAGAAGCTTCCCATATCACTCATGAATGAAGTCAGAACAATCTTCCCAAGTGGAGGCTATGTTGCCTTCAAAACTTGAACATGGCCAGCAAGCATTAGCCTTCTTTCTTATTGGTAGAAGTCCAAGGTACAATAACTGGTCCTTTGAATGTCCTGGCTTTCTCTAAGCATTTGAACCCCTGAATAGTTCACACGTTTGGCAAGACCCTGAATCATTGCAGGGTTTATCTCTCACTCTCTGGTGTTCTTGTGTCAAATCAGAGCCTCCAGAGCGTTTAGCACTTCCTGCTCATCAAGCTCTTATTGTTAATTACATAGTGTCATCTGAATGGTGAACCAATGTGACTTTCTGTGAAATCTTCAAATGCTGTGGGTCTTTTTTGACTATATTGTGACACACAGCAGGAGAATTAATATAGACCTGGGGCAGGACCATAAATGTGTTTTATCATCCATCTCATATAAATGTGAAATGCCTCTGATCCTCCTTCATGATGGCTATGGAAGAGAATGTGCTTACCTAGCCAAAGTCCATGTGCTTGAGGCTGTCATCTGCCCAACTAAAGACCCTACAAACACAGCCGCTATAGTTGGGGTGATAACTTGGCTGAGTCTGCAAGAATCGACTATAATTTGCCATGATCCATCTTGAATTTTCAGGAGACAAACTTGCAAATTGTGAAGGTGTAAGAGGGGACCACTGCCTCTGTACCTAAAAGTCTTTTATGGTGGCAGTAATCTCTGCCATTCCCTGTGGATGTCACGTTGGTTTTCATTTGCTAACTTTCCTGAAGGAGGCAGCTTCAAGGACTTCTGTTTGGCCTTTCTTACTGCAGGAGATTACCGGTCAAAGAACTCACATGAGAATTCTTTCAACTGCTTAATGTGGCATTTCCAATTATATATTTAGAAACTAGAGGACATAAGCCACTTGTCATCTAACCTGTATGTGTCCCTCCCCTGCCCTAACCCAGTGGCCATATTATTTGGGAGTGGTTCCTGGGAATCAGCAACAGTGTGGACGCTATATCCATCTCCCTTGAAAGTATGTCTATGTTTTGTTGGCTTCCCGTGTATTTTGTCTCTGGAATATTGCTCTCTATTAGCAATCTCCAAGATCCATGCGGTCAGCTGCAGCCCCTGGCTGTCACCACTGCCCCTCACAGTAATGCAGACCATCCTGCTTGTGATTGTTAAGAGCTGCCATCTGGCCTCGGCTGTTGTTGGCCATGGCCACCCCGGTTTGGAAGGAGCAGCGTAACATCCTGGCTTAAGTGGCCTTCATTAGCTGAGGACAATTTTCTGGAAAAGAGAGATGCTGGTAACTACAAAACCTGATAGCACCCGGGACATGAAAGCTCTGGCCGGGTGAAGGGGCCTGGGTGTGAAGGCACCCACAGCATCCATGGCAGTACCTTTGGCCCTAGAACAATAACGGACTAAATATCCAGGCATCCTGTTTGCCTGGCAGTGTTGTCCCTTCCCCACACACACCCCCTGGACAGAACCTCCATCACACGCTCAGCAGAGACCCCGGTTTTGGCAGAGTGCTCGTGACGTCCTAAAACACGTGACTGGGATACAAACAGACTAGCGTCAAGGAACGACCTGTAAAGATAGGCTTGCTTGGGTTTTTAAAGGGAAAAGACAATTATAATACTCAGATTGTGATTTACAAGGACGAGGACTTCTGGAAACACTATGCCAAGCGGTACATTTAAACATCCTCATGCACACACGAGACTCTCTGGGACTCTTTCAAGGGAGAGGAAGTTGCAGCCTGGCCAGACCCCTCAGTCAGTCTGACATGGCACCCAGCAGCTCCTAAACCTACGATTCTGAAGCCTAAATTATCCTCTGGTTCATGATACTTGATTCTCAAAAGTGACTTTCTAAAAAGACTTCAGCAGTACCTGTCATTAAATGCAGGTATTGTTAAACCTGATCTGATTGTTAAACTACTGTTTCACCTGTGTACGTGTGATTTTGTAGAAGCTAGAATTTTTTTCCCTTTTATCATCATACAGGTGGAATTACTTTTCCTATGGTGAACAAATTTTGATGAAATCAAATTCAAGCCATATGGGATAACAAGGAACTTTTATGCTTGTCATTAAAACTTAGACATCCCAGAATTTCTGGAAGAAATTGATGGTTCAGGAGGACTAAGCAGGATATTTGAAATGGAGCTTTGCAGTAGGCAGAGTGATGTGGCCATGTGCTAATCAGTGGAACCGACACATACAAACTACAAAGAGGAATTAAGGCTGCAGGATTCAGGCTGTTAAAACAGTCTCCTGGATTATCCAGGTGGACCCAGGGTAATCACAAGGGTCCTTAAAAGAGTCCGTCTGGGGAAAGTATGACTAGAGAGAAAAGGTGTAGGGAGATACAACGTTGCTGACTTCGAAGACGGAGGATGAGAACCAAGAAGAAAAGAATGTGGGCGGCCCGGAGAGGGCAAGGGAATGGGTTCTTCCTTGGAGGCTCCCGAAGGAACACAATTCTGCCAGCACCTTGATTTTAGCTCACAGAAACAGGTGTCAGACTTCTGACCTCTGCAACTGTAAGGAAACACATTTTTTAAGCTGCTGCATTTGTGGTGATTTGTTACAGCAGCAATAGAAACTAACGCAAGATTGTTCTAGAGCACGCTGCCTCAATGCCTTTGGCTAACCCCTTTTACTGCTTCCACGTGGGAGTCTAGACGTATTTGGTGTTGGCAGATGGAGGGAAAAGAGGATGAGCCTCAGCATGTAAAGTGAAAATTGGGAGAGAAAGGGAAAAAAAATAAGACTTCATGTAGACAGCAGTCAAGGGGCTGTGAAGTTCAGAGCAGGCTAACTTCCTCTCATCAGTGGATCCAGAATAAGAGCAAGTTTTTATGCTATTTCAGTATTTTATTTGTTCCTTTTTCACAGAGATACTTCACGTACTTTAAGGAACTCCCGTGCTACTGGTTGTAACTTTTATAATCTGCAACGTTTTAAGTCTCTAAACCAAATGTGGCTGCCTACTCATGGCAAGTCAAATTTTGTGCACCAACCATTTTGAAAAATATAAATATCTCTGGACTAAGAATCTTGTAAGCTGAGAAGACCACGTCAGTTATTGCTGAAGTAGATTTCCCAACATAATTCAATCTTTAACTAAGACATCGATCATCTAGAATCAATTATTCTGTGACCGCCACCAGAGGGCGCGATAACCTTTGTAGAAGATAAAAGCCCAGGCATTCAGCACTTTCCAGGGTGATTTTATTTTGAGGAAGCAACACTTCAGGGCAGAAAATCAACACCAGTAGGACATTTTCCATTTTTTTCTATGTCATTTGCTAGATATATTTTCCCTTGTTTTTATTTTTATCTGACACGTCAACCTCAAACACATAAAGCAGGAGAAATGAGCCGTGCTTTTTATCAGTTTGGTCAAAGACGGCAGGTGACAGAAAACGAAAGCACAGTGAGATCGAAGGTATCGTTTCCACATTCACATCTTGCCCCCACACACCATGCAGGGCTAAAAGTCACACCCCCATCATGCAAGGACATTAAATACATGGAGGTTTAAAATCCTGGGCGCAATTATGAGATGCTAAATGTCTCCATGGGGCATGCTTTCCCTTTGGACTCAAGGCAAAGAAATGTCAACACAGAGCAGTGAAGCCTTCTCACAGCAAGAGAAACAAGAGAACAGGTTTTTGGGTTGTTTTATTTTTTTTTTTTTAACGTAGCATCCACTTTTTGTTGCCGTTCGTTTTCTCTGTGGTCTGCGGTGGTGTGAGGAACAGTAAAGATGTGCAGAGGAGGTGAGAAAATTGCTTCCTGTCTCACAATGTGGAGAAACTTGTAGCTCATTATCTTGTTCACTGAGACGGGCAGCTCTCCGCACGAGGTGGGACTCTCGCTCCCCACCAGTCGACTTCGTACGGTTGATAAAATCTAGTTTCTGGGGTTTTCATTTTCAGTTACATATTACAGAACCCTGGGCAGGGCAGACTTCTGGGGCTCTATGTCTCTGGGGAGACCAGTATACGAAAAGTTGGAAGGGTAATAAATTGGAAAACCCCAATCAAATATCATATTCTGTTGAACTGAAGAAAAGATATACCTGAAAACTTCATTTGGATAAGGCAGCTTTTTAACGTCCAGTGACTGTCGGATAGCCGTCCTCTGCACGTACTCACCCAATCTCCTGATGACTCACTAAATACTACCTTTCAGTGAGCCTGCCACACAGAGGTATGTGTCTGTGAATTTTAAAAGGCCGTAATTTGTTGTAACACCCCTCCCCAAATGACTTAGAAGTACTGTTTCATCTCTGTGACATTGTCTGTGACTTAGAGGCTCTTAGGAAACTAGCAGAATTAAATGAGCAGGAATTAAGAGCGGAATTTGAGGATCTAACCCTTAGTCACTAAGCCTGGTCTCTGGCATCTCCTGAGACGTTTTAGAAGGAAAACAAAATAAATGCACTCCACGTCTTAAAGTGGATCCCTTTCATCCAAGGATCTCATAGCCCCTGGCAAGAAGTGAACTTCACAGAAGAGAAGCAGGGTTGATTACGTTAAACCCTGTCCACAGCCAGCCCAGCGGGGGACAGAAACCTTTCAGGCCATGAGGAAGAGACTGTACTCAAGGAAAAGAGGCCCCTTGGGTTTCCAGCCAACGACCTCCCAAAAGCAGCCTCAGCCTTGTGCCGATTTCAGGGTGACGACCGGTACCAGGTACCATCAGATTTCAACTGCTGGGTCCCCCGCAGCCACTGCACAGGGCAGAGGGGGAGAGAGGAGGGAGACTGAAGCTCACGTCTGGGCCCCAGCACGTGGTGCACTCCCCACAGCCATCCCCAGTGTTACGAAGACCCCTGGGGAGGGGGAGAGGGAGCCTGAAACACACCCATCTGCAAACTACAAAGTGCTACGTAAGCATAAGGCATCCTCATCGGTTCCCCTGGCAAGCCCACTCCAGCACGCCCTCTCCCTTCAGCTGGCTTCCCGGAGTCTTTGCAAATAGCGCCCTTGGAGCTTGGAGCCTTCCTAGGTGGCGCTGGGCACTATGCTGAGATTGTGGCACAACTAAGAATTTAATTAACTAATTAAAATTAATTCAATCAATCAAATAAATTGTTAATTAATTCAAAAGACACCCTTCAAGTGCCAGACACGACACAGCACAGACAGCAATGGGCCAGAAAAATGGCTTGAGGCTAAGAGAGACTGACTGGAGTTACTTCTCACCCTCCTTGGCGGCCACAGCCGAAGGTGGGACTCACAGCAGCAGCCCCCCCCTTCCTAGCCCAGCAGAACACAGGGTGAAAGCATTAGCGGAAGGGAAGTCACGAACCAGCAGGTGGGTCTGGTCTCGAAGAGCAAGGTGTGAAATTACGCAGTTCACTTGAACTTCCATTTGAGGTGCTCCTGCAAAGCAACTGCTTTAACTGACAAAGCAGAAGCATCTAGACTAACTTGACTTTGAAAAATACCTGAAAGGCTGGAGTAAGTAATCTCCAGATCTATTTTGCCTTTAAATGTGAGTGTTTTAAAGGACTTTCAAAGGTCAGTTCAATGTGTACTAATGAAAAGTCAAAAGTAAAGCATTAGAATATATTTGCAAGCCCTGGCCAAAAGCTTTGGAGCGATTTGGCAAAAACCAATTTGAAGTTCATAAATGGGTGACGCAAAACAAAGGGTAAAAGGTGGAAAAACGCTTATCATCCCACCATTTCCTCCATCACTGTTCCTCCTCTCCCCACTTTGTGTCATTGTGAATCCTAAATAATCAACCTGCTAATTTCAGGAAGAGTCAGATGCTGCTAATTACAGAAAGAAGAATCAGTGATAATTTCCAGAGTGAAAAGATGGAAGCACTGGCCTCTCAAACTAGAAGCTTCAGGGTCCAATCTGAGGACCCGAGCGGTTACTTCTCTCTGTGCCAACAGTAAACTCACGGAGGGCCAGGTCCCCCCTCTGCATGGTCTGAGCCGTGCCCGTCACACTCCACTTAAATGTTTCCTGGGCCAAACTGAACAGCATGACCTTTATCTTCCAGAAGCTTCCAGTACTACAACTTGCTTCCTGGTTTTGTTTGTTTGTTTGTTGTGTGTATGGTTTTTTATCTTTTTTGTTTTTTTGTTTGCTATCTTAATGCTAAGGTTGATTTTTGTTTACAAAGCATTAAGACTTCTTAGTAAAGCTTAGGGAACATTTCAACAACTATTTCCTTTTTAGTTTGCAGATAAAATTCAGGGGGTTATTTCCATTTAAACATCAAGCCACACACTTTGACACTATAAAGCCAATAGTTTTATGTTGACGATCTGCTAGGGGTCAGGCCAAAATGGGTTTGGGGTGGGTTGTGGTTATTCTAACGGTGAGAAGTATGCATGGTGATGAGTAAGTGAAGATTTCCCTATAGTTCCTCTAATAAAGTGAGTTTTCTTTAACAATAAACCCCCAAATTTCTACAGGTCTTTCGTCAAAAGACTACAATAACCGTGCTTCAGTTGGTTTAGGGTGTGTGGGCATAAATGATAGAAAACTTGAAATGTATTTACTAGAAGGGATAATGTAGGATGCAAGTCTTTTTCTGGTTAGGAGAGTGGTTTACAACAGAGAAATCTAAGCTTTATAGGGGGAGAGAGAGGAGAGAGAGAGAGAGAGAAAGCAGAGGGAAAAGCCAGAAAGTAAAGATTATTAACGCATGCCCCACACTTATCCCACAAGATTTCCTGAGCATTCCTCATACATTATAGTGCAACATAGTAACTCCAATGAATAGGTAGTTTTCCTATTTTTCTCAAGCACAAAGTGTATGCTTAGAAATATATACTGAACAAAACATATAATAGTATATCATCTTTTAAAACACTAGTCATTTAAGCTTCTATAAATATCCTTAAATAACAAATGTTATACATAGCTATTCACATAGGACACAAAGTGACACATAAACATACAAAAATAAAACAATCGTATTTAACTCTTTTGTTGGTTTTGTTGGGTTTGGAGGGGGGGCAGGAGGTGAAGATACTAAAACAATTCAAATGCCAGAATCATCTTGTCAATGCTGATCCTGGGGGACCTGGCTATACATTTAGACCGTGCATAGGTACCACACCCAAGGACAAAGGCAGTAAACATTCCTCGCTGGACGTCTGTCTCTGTGGTTTAGAAAAGCGAGGAGGGAGGAGAGGTCTCCAAGTGTAACGAGAGCTGTTTCGTTCGGCTGTTCTGCAGAAAGGAAACATTCATCAGATCCCCCTTCCCAACCTGGATAAACCGTGAAAATATTAAGCTGTCCTTTCAGTGAGTGGAATAGAGAGCATGCCTCCTCCACGGGTGCTCCCAACACACCACTGGCTGTGAAGTATTTCTCAACATGTGGAAAAGGCACCACCATTCTGGACCAAAGGCAAGGGATTTTGGTTCCACAATACCACATCTGTCCTGCTCCAGGTGCTGCTATAGAAAGCATTCTTCCACTCAAAAAACAACAACAAAAAAAAGATTTGGGGAACTCAGCTACCCAACCAGAAGGAATACGTACGTTCTTCCTTTGGAAAACAAGAGTATTTCGGTGAGTATGTATCTCTGGGACAGAGTGATCTTTTGTCCGTGGAATGTTGTAATTCCCTTGAGAGCACGAAACAGGGGATACAGTTCTCACACCCCGCCTGGAACCTAGCATAGCTGAGAGCTCCCCAAAGGAACACAAACTGTTTGTTCAGCTGGACTCCACCGCTCGGGTCTGAATGGAAGCCCTGGACCGGGCACCGCTGCCATGGTGTTTATTCTCACCCCAATCGCATCTCTACAGGAGGATCTGGGTTTCGGTTTTCCTTTTTAAGGAAAAAACGTTAAGCTCTTGCAGCGTATCTTGAAGAGGTGCTTGGGGTGAGATAATTGAAGGGGAAAGAAGCCCGTCTTAGTCTCAAATAGAATTTTCGACGCAGGCAGAGGGAGGTGGTTTCTCAAGTCCCTGGGGGGAGCCTTCGGAGGCAGGCGTGGGGGCCCGCTGCTGCTGGTAGATATCCTGGATCAGCAGTGTGTTCACGACCTTCCACTCCCTGTATTTTCTGGCTGTCAGCTTCGGATCATCCAGCAACTGGTTAATCATGGCCAGGTCATGTTCTTTACACTGTCCAAGCAGGGGAAAAGAGAGAGAGACAAGGGTGAGATGTATCAATTTCAATAAACCATCGTCAGCCCTTTTACAAATAAATGCACGAATACATTGACTATAAAATTATTAAAGTGTTTTTATACATTAATATTCCAGTCCCTACAGCAATCCTAAGAGATACGGCAGGACATCCATTTACACGTGGTAGCCACGAAGAAGGGAAGTATCCCACTCAAGACACAGCAGTAGGGCTAGGCAGGGAGTCCTGTGTAGGTCTTCCCTGGTCAATCCAATATTCCGCACCGCAGTAATATCTACCTCGGCGTGAGCATTACTCCTCCTAAAACGTACAACAATTTTGTTGGCCATCTGAGCCTCAGTAAGTAAAACTGGGACATGCTACTTTTTTAAGACATAAGACAATACAAAATATATCTTTTTTATTAAATTATCTTAATTTTTAATAAACCACATACATTAATTTAATTCATATATGCAGAATAAACATAAAGGCTATTTTTTAATTCAAAGACTACTAACCTTCCATCAAAATAGTGTGCATTCCAATGATGCTAATAGACAATCTATTCATATGATTTCACCCTGCCTCCTCTGTAACCAACGACACACATTTCTGAGATGTCTGCCTCAGGCTAGGGGACATTTCTGTAGTCAAGGAGTGGAGTAAAATTAAAATGTATCAACCGCCACAAATAAAATTTAAAAAATCACTTAGCCCTTAACAAATGTATCTCACATCTATCCCTGTTTCCTCCATCCCTATGACCATAATCCCAATTTTGGATATATAGCCCAATATATCACACTTGATCAGCTGCTACAGCCTCCCAAGTGAGGCTTCTGCCTCCAGTCCCCACCTTGTGTCCCCTCTCTGCATGGCCACGCAGAGGATCCACCGAAATTCAGAGGTCTCTTCAGGGTTCTCCTTCACATCCCCGAGGTTCCGTGGACTTGAGCCCATTTGTTGGTCCTCTTACTTCCCACTCTAACAGTATTGGTGTGACTCTTCTTCCCCCCACATGCTGGGTCACGGATCCACGATGTGCCCCATGGAGGCCCATCCTCCCCTTCCTTCACCCGGGGACTCTAATTCCTCCAGTGACTCTCACATGGAACATTTTCTAATCTTTTACTATCCCTGAGTTTTACTACAACTCATAAATGCATACTTCCTTCAGACATCAGGCTCTCCAAAACGTCTCTGAAACTCCAGACTGAAATGAGAAGCTTTCTTATACTCTCAAGTCTTCCACGGCTTAGAGCCCACTTAGCACTTAGCACGTTACGCTTGATGTTCCCAGATCTGCCAGGCTACCTGTTCTAAGTCTTCTTAAGGAAGGCGACAGGGAACACTGTATTCACCCCTGTATTCCCTGTACCTAACACGATGCTAAGTGCCAGGGAGACATTCAATACATGTTCATTAATGAACTAACCTCTCTACCTCGCCCCCAGGGTGGCATGTGCATAGCCAGAAATTCACAACTGTGCTCACTGGTCAAAATTCAAATTCATGACCACTTCCATTAAGTGGACTTTCACCACTATTGAGTAATCATATTTTCTCATCCCTTTTCTTTCCCACTCTCTCAAATGACTATTTCAAAACTTCTCATTTCTACTCAAATCTCCTCCCCCAAACTTCCCTTATAGCTGACGACCCTGCTGTCTCTATTTTTTTTTTTTTTTTGAGGAAATGGAAACAGTCAGAAGAGTAGTTCTCCGTTTGCCCATTACCTACATCAGCACAAATCTATGCTGCCTACCTTCCTGTTCATTTGGATGAAATATCTGTGCTCCTGGTAAACACCAGTCTCTCCACTTGTGTGGGCACTTCCTGTCTCATATTCAAGAAATTCACTCCAGTAATTCTCCCCTCTTTCCTGCAACTTATCTATTGTCCATCCCCACGTGACAGTTCTCACTGGCTTACATACATGCTCTTATTTCTTCCATCTTAAAAGCCCTCTCTTGACCCCACTTCCCTATTCGAGCTAACGCTACATTTTTCTCTGTCTCCAATGTCCTTGTGCCCATTCCTCCACAGACCCACTCCCATCAGTTTCAGCCCCCATCATTCCACCAAAACTGCTCATGTCAAGGCCATCAATGACCACCATGTTGCTAAATCCAATACTCAATTATTTATCTTCAACTTTTATTTATCAACAGCATCTAAAACTGTTGACTACTCTTTCTTGAACACTTTTGTCATGTTGCTTCTGTGACACATTTTCCTAATTTTTCTCATCTCACAGTGGCCACTTATTCTCTCCCTCCTTTGAGATTCCTCCTTATGGCCAACTGCTCAACACTGGAGTGCCCCAGAGCTCCGGCTTTAACCTCGTCTCTGTTTTGTCTACATTCATGCTCTTGGTAATCTTATGTACTCTCTCCCACTCTCTCTACACACTGAGGGTCCCAAACTTATTTTGCCAGCCTTACATCTTACCTGAACTCCATACTTGTTTGTCTAAACTTCCTCTTAAGCATCCCCACTTGGACATCTTATGGGCGTCTCCAATGTAACATGTCCAAAACAACTTCCCGTTATTCTCAATACCGCCCCCACTCCCAATACACCCTGAAACCTGCCCCACTATCATCATCCTCAAAGCACCTCATAGCAACTCCATTTTTCCAGCTGCTCAGGCCAAACACTGGACTCCTCCTTGACTCCTTCTCTTACTCCCAATCCACTAGCAAATCCTGATGGTCCTACCTTCAAAATGTGTCAAGCCATGGCACAGCTTGACTTAGAACTTCCTAAAGGCTTCTTCTCTCATTGTGAGTTAGAGCTGCAGAGTTTGCAACGGCAATAAGGCATTGCAGGCTATGACCCCCTGCTGCCCCTCTGACCCACTACTCTTCTCCCTGCTTCCCGTCCCTCACTACACTCCAGCCACACTGACCTCCTTGCTCTTCCTTACGCAGGTTAAGTACACTCCCACCCCAAGGAACATGTGTTTCTGTTCCTTCTACCTGAAACATTCTGCCTCAGATAGCCTGAAGGCTCACTCCCTTTCCTTTTTCAGATTTTACTCAAATCCCATCTTTTAAAGAGGCTTTTCATGTCAAACCTAATTAGAAATCCATCCCTCTGCATTCCTTATCCCTTCTCTTCTCTACCCAAACCTATCACCATTTAGCATACGATAAATTTTACTTATTTATTTGGTTTATTTCTTTTTCTACCTAAGGTAAGCTTCAAGCAGTTTTGTCTCATGTATACCCAAGAGTCTGAAATAATGACTGACACATAGCAGACATTCACTAGATACTTGTTAAAGAAAACGAATATATGAAATAAGAAATGGATGAAAGAACTAAACACCCATTTGCCTTTTCATCTCTTGTGCATCATGAACCCTATTTAGAGCCTGAGGAAATCCTCTCCATAAACAAACAAGTAGAATTATTTATATATATATAAGCATACTATATATATAGTATCTATATTATATCTACATAATATATATTTCATATTAGAGATATATAGATAGATACAGATAGATATACACACATTTGATATATACACACATTGTTTAGGGGATTCTAAGAATTGGCAGCTCTTACTTTACCCAAATGAGGCATCTGGTCACGGATGATTGCAGACACTAGCGGCACACAAACGTATTGTTTGTACTCTACAATTTGCTTTAACTCATGTTTTACTTGGGGTGTGTCATTACATTTTCTTGTTTTCTTCCTTTCCTGCTTCTAAACTGGTCAGAATAATATGGATTTCAAGGGAAAAGTACCACACATATAGTCCCCTGGGTGGTGAGATTTATCATTGTGAATCAAGAGAGCAAGGATGTGGTGATGGATGGGGGACAAAAGATATATTTGGGTTTCAGGAAGGAGAGAGAAATTGTACAGTAGGAACAAAAACAGAAAGGGAGGACAAGCAGGTGGTCGGGTCCCAGAAGCAGAGGAATGAAAGGTTATTAAGTACGTGGGTAACTTGGAAGGATTACCGGCAGAAAGTCAAGAAGGACCAAGAGAGTTTCTCCTTTTCTCTCTGAGTTCTCAACACCTATACTTCAAATCTTTAAAAAAAAAAAAAAATGCTTTCATTCTCTAATATTACAGAGTGCTGTTCACATGAAGTTAAGGAGTTTTGTTCTTAAGAAAATTTGACATCTGTCCTAACATTTTATTGAAAAAAACTAAATAAGATCTTTGCAGACTAACAAAATTTTGGAAAACTGATTTTTTAAAGGCAAAAATGAATTAACCACCACTCTAAATCAGTTAAAAGTTTTAGGAAAGGGTCTCTTCAACTTTGGGCTAACATTTCTCATGTGGTTTTTAGCTCTAAACAACTCAAATTTCTTACCATTTGGCTCAAGTCTGTGTTAGTTCTTTTATGGATAAAAGAAAAAAAAAACGGTAGATAAGAATAGAGAGGAAGGAAATTAATGTAACAACAAAACCCTCTAGGTTCCTTCCTAAACTGAGACAGTGAGGTCAACAGCACCACGCAATGGCCCTGCTTCTCCCCCATGGAGCACGCGGCTCACCGAAAGCTTCCAACTACTTTTACAACATCCTCCTGGCTTTCTGGCAGGCAGCCGGGGGCTGGTAGGGGTTGCAAAATATACCATAGTTTAATTTTTCACTCCAAATATTCAATATACGGCTCAACTCAAGACCTAAGCACCGGAAATGTGTTCCACCAGAGCAACTGGGCAAAGGAGAGTTTGTTCCTCTTTTGAGGTAGGCGAGAGGAACCCCGGAAGAAGGTTTCAGTTGGACCCATTAGCCATTCCTTTTTTAAATCAAGACAGGCTGAGCCGAAAGTCGGGGGATGTGGAGCTATCAGAAATTCCTAACGATCTACCTTCAGTGTGTGATAGGGCAGTTTGTTCAACTTCCTAGAAGAATTTCCCTAAAGAGCATTCATTCTAATAAAATCCTGGTGTGAGGATTTTTTTTTTAATTTCTGGAACGTGCCTATCACCAATATAAACGTTACTGCTGAAAGGGCGTCCTTGTTTCTGCATAAAACTCTATTCTTTATGCTCATCCATACTCCAGCTTTGAAGTATTTTTTAAATAAAACTTTATATGGCAACATAACATACACAGAGAAAAGCACACCTATCATAAGGTTTGTGCTCGATGGAATTACCACAGAATGAACACATCTGTGCGGTCACCGCCAAGATCAAAAAAGGACTCTTGCCCAGCATCTCAGAAGCTTTATTGTGGCCCCCCTCAATCACATCTTACCCTCCTCCTCAGAGGAGACCACTATCCTGTCTGCTTTGAGTTTTAAAGACAATTTAAATTTATTTCTGTCCTGTATTAAAATTTTAATTGTGGTTGCCAGGGGGGTGGAGGGTGGGAAGGGATAGACTGGGATTTCAAAATTGTAGAATAGACTACACTGTATAGCACAGGGAAATATACACAAAATGTTATGATAACTCACAGAGAAAAAAATGTGACAATGAGTGTGTATATGTCCATGAATGACTGAAAAATTGTGCTGATCACTGGAATTTGACACAACATTGTAAAATGATTATAAATCAATAAAAAAAGTTTTAAAAAAAGACAATTTAAATTAAATTAAAGAGGGTAAAAATAAAATAATTTTTACAGCTTTTGGACATGAATAAACATGCATGTACCAAATGATCTTTCTCTAATGAACAGGTTGATGTGCTTTCCTCTTTTTTTCAGCAAGGTCAATTTCCACGTCATCGTTAACTTCCTGGGAGAGTCACAGGAACATATAACATGGGGTAGGTTTCATACGCCCCAGCCTAAGGGATCTGTGGAAAGGTCTTCTTCCCAGGAATGTTCAGAAGTTCTGCTGGGTGGGGTAGACAGCCCCTGAGATGGCTCCAATGTTGCCTGCTCCCTGGTATTCATGCCCTTCTGTAATTCCCCTCCTTGACTGTAGGTAGCTAGGCTGACCTAGGGACTTGCTCCTAATGCGTATGATACTATAAATGCAACATGACGTCACTGCTGAGATTGGGGTATGACCCATCCTGCTCACTCACTCTCACTGCCTCACTTGTTCTGAGGAAGCCAGCTTGTATTTTGGGAGCTGACCTATGAAGAGGATCACAAGGCAAAGAACAGGAGTGGCCTCCAGCCAACAGAGTGTGAACAACTGATACCCTCAGTCCAACAACCTGAGAGGAACTGAGCCCTGCCAACAACCACATAAGGGAGCCTGGAAGCACACCCTCTCCCGCGGAGGACTGAATGCAGCCCCAGCTGATGCCTGGATTGCAGCCTTCGGAGAGACATGGAGGCAGAAGCCCCTAACCACGCCAAGCCCAAATCCCTGACTCACAGAAACAGTGAAAACAGAAATGTTTATTGCCTGTAGTTGCTAAGTTTGGGGGTATTCTGTTACCTAGCAATAGATGACTAACACCCGGGAAGAAAAGAAAAAGCTGCTGAATTTGTCAATTCTGTGGCCATAGTGCATGGAGAACAAGGCTCACGGAGAGCTATCTGGGTCAGTAAAACCTTTGAATTCTTTGCACAAACCTGTGCTCCCGGTGGCCAAGCCCCAGGGCATGGTCCTGTGAAGGTCTCACCCAAACCCTGAGATTGCTTCTCTTTGGAAAGCTGAGATCACCCTCTTTCTCTTTCTAGAAGTAGCCTGAAGTGGCCATGCTCTCCTTTGCCTCATCTCCTATTTCTCCCAACGTGAGCTGCAACATCTCACCCACTGATATACATCTGCCTGGGCCAGCTCCTCCTCCCTGAATGCACTTCCTTCTCTTCCTGACGTTCTTCATCTCTTACCAAGGTCCAGTGTCAGCATCTTCGTGGCATCATCCCAAACGGCCTCAGGTAGACAGCTGCTTCCCTCCTCTGGGCCACCAAAGCACCCCAAGCTGCTATCAACTAGAGCACCTATCATATCTCATTCCAACTGTTTTCCTTTGTATTTCTATTGTCCAATGGGGTCTACTCAGTTGTCCCAGGGTTCCAGAATAGTGCCTCGTACATAGTAAGATTCAGGAAATATTTGTTCACTAACAAATGTATTCACTCATATCAGTTATCACAAATAAGACAGCAAAATCCCAACATATTATGGTGTATTACTTCGGGTGACCAAAAATGTTTATCAATTTTGTAAATACTGTAGAATATGACATATTTGCCTTTGAAATGAGTGCTAGTGATGACTTTCATCATTCAGTCTAGGGAATTTCCTCTAAATTTGGATTCTCTTAGTATAAGTGAAATACACCTTTCCTTTTATTTTTCAGCCTTATTTTCGCAAGGCTTTTAGGTCTTCTACCAACTAACTGGGATGTCTGATTAAGAATCCCTCAGCCATCTTTTGTCGCCTTGTTCTTTTGACGACTGATATGTCATCCTGGAAAGGGATTCAAATTCACGATGCAAAAGGACATGTACAAAACAGACTTAAACTGCAGGATCTATCAAACCTTTTTAGAATCTATGCATCTTCTATTAATTCAAGACTATTTTACAAAGTATCCTGGCCTTCACTTGTTTGTGCTATAACCCACATGTGAAAGCAGGTTGCTTTTGTTGTGAAGAACCATTTTAGCTACAGGAGACCCTGAAAACAGCTTCACCACCTCCTGTATACTGTCCCTCTTTCTCACTGTAAAAACCTCTCCTGGTCTACTGTCATGAAATATATATTTCCCAATGCCCAGCTCGCATGGCATTTCTTGGCTCCAGAGCCAACAGCTTAGAATCACTAAGTCTTTGCTGTGTCTGAAATACAGAAATTTTCTTCTGGATAGATTAGAGAACAATGGCAGCCTTTAACGAATTCAATGAAATTCCAAGACCTTATTAAGTATTACTGTGTATTCTCACCACTTGACCGTCTCAGGCTCCCACCGACATCAATTATGCCAGGTAGAAAGATTCAGAAACAAGTTACACCTGATCTTGTCGTCTAGGAGCTTAATGTTTAAAGTTTTATGCCAGAGCGAATGCAAAAATCAAGGCCTAATGTAGAACACTGCTTTGGGTGCTACCATGTGAGAGTCCTACTGCTTTAAGAATGTCAAGGGTCAACTCACCTTAGCGAGATGGTATCGGCGTTTCTGCTCTCCCCTACTCTCCACCCACACAAACGCAAATGGCTCATGTGGTCAGTATGAATCATTCTACAGAACCAGCATCTTCTCGCCCCACGTCTACAGAGTTCACCCACTCACTGAACTGTCTTACCTTTAATGTGCTATTCAAAGTTCGGATTTTGTGGAGTTTCTCATTTATGGATGGATTTTTGCACCGCTTAACAAAGGATTTTCTCAACTCCTTTTTGGTTGAAGGCCGTCGGTCCCCAAGAGGAGACAGGCTAGCTTGCTCTAATGATTTGTAGAGCTTCTCCATTTCATCATCTTCAGACACTTTTGTCTCTTCTATTAAAATAAATACATAACAATAAACCCAGTTAATCAAGGAGAGAACATTTGACACTGTGGTCCTAAAACAAGGCTCTCCTGACACCTTGATCTTAGACTTCTAGTCTCCAAATCTGTGAGACACAAATTTTTATTGTCTAAGCCACTCAGTTTGGGGTACTTTAACAGGGCCAGGTTCCCTTTGAAGGCACTAGGGAAGATCTTTTTCAGGCCTCTCTCCTAGCTGCTGGTGGTTCCTTGGCTGGTGGCCCTGGAACGCTAATCCCTACATGGTGTATTACCTGTGTGCAGGTCTCTGTGCCCAGATTTCCCCCTTATATAGATGCCAGTCATATTGGTTTAGGGGCCCACCCTACTGACCTCATCTTGACTAATTACAGCTGCAAAACACACCCTATTTCCTAATAAGGCCACATTCTGAGGTAGTAGCGATAGGACTTCAACACAGAAATTTTGGAGGGACATAACTGAACCCATAATAGTACACCATCTAACCTTCCAAAATCTGTGTCCCTCTCACACACAAAATACACTCATCCCAACAACTCCAAAAGTCTTAACCCATTCTAACACCCAAATCTCATCCAAATATCATATAAATCAGAGACTGGTAGGAGGACTCAGGGGATGATTCATCCTGGAGCAGAATTCCTCTCCATCTGTGAACCTGTGAAACCAAACAAGTTCTCTGCTTCTAAAATACAATGATGGGATAGAAAAACCTTAGCAAACTAATACATATCCTAAAGAATGACAACCGTTGTCCTGGATCACATTTTGATGTCCTTTCTAGAACTGCCCTTTGAAAGAAAGACTCTGCTGGTGGTCTGCGGTTTGAGCAAACAGTAGTCATTCCTCATGCCACACATCTCTATTCATTCCCTTCCTTTACCACGCCTTGCTTCACCTCAGATGCTTCCAATGAAGTGACCCCAACCAGGATCCAGGGGAGACCCTGTGTGCTAAGCTAAGCCAATGGCAGTTCCATCATGCTGACCACAGTCATTGATCCAGGGATGAGCCTGTGTCTCAGGTCAGGCCCATTGGGGCCAAAGAGACTCAATTCTGAGACTTTGGTTTAGGGTATCAGGGAAGCAATCTATTTTCCTAAACTGAGTGGTGTGATGTGACCTGAAAGATTCCAGGAATCATGCCAAGAATCATGAGAATGGAGTCAATCCACAGGACACAACTGAGATGTGGATCTTAGCGCTACCATTACAGTCCTCTCAGTTTATGGGAGCCAGTACGTTACCTTTGTCAAGATATTCTGGGTGTTGTTTTCGGTCATACGCAACTGAAAGAGACTCAGATGATATTTAAAGTTACTCAAAGAAAATCATCTCTTGGTGTTGCTTTAATTTCTTACTAAGAACTTCAGTTCTTTATTCACTTCAGTCTCCAAAAATAATCTTGGGAAAGATATACAATAAGATTTTTTTCTACCATGTACTCCTTAGTGTCTATGCATTTTAGCTCCTGCCCTGAAAGAAAGCTTGATAGAGGGTCGTAAAGGAAGTATGGCATCAGGAGAACTGAAAAAAGGGAGAA
The DNA here is from genome assembly GCF_036321535.1 of Camelus dromedarius. Lineage (NCBI taxonomy): Eukaryota > Metazoa > Chordata > Mammalia > Artiodactyla > Camelidae > Camelus > Camelus dromedarius. The sequence continues at coordinate 11,540,481 of NC_087441.1, read as the reverse complement.
AAGGGTCTCTCCAAAAGGGAGGAAAAAAACGTGTAATAGTAGTCTAGAAGCATCAAAATTAAGCACACTCACTCGCTTTACAATTTACTCTGATAAGATTAAAAAGCTTTAAGTAGCTGTTTTCCCCCAGGCACCACCAGGAAGTCACCACCGGTATTCCTAATACTCTTTTGTAAAATGGGGAGCAAAGATGTTGGGCTAACTTTGCAACTAAATTAAAGTTAGTAAATTTCTTTGGTTTCCTTCTTTGTTCTCTACCAAAACATCCTCAAAACAGGGGGAAATATTCAAAACTACATTTGAACACAATGAGACTTTTTGGCTCAGTCTGTGTGCAGACATCATAAGGAGGGTTTTACCCATAAGCACATGAAAAGATGCCCAATACTATCAGTCCTTAGAGAAGTGCAAATCAAAACCACAATGTGATACTATTTCACACTCACCAGGATGGCTAAAATTAAAAAAGACAATAATTAAGTGTGGACAAGGATGTGGAGAAGAAACTGGAACCCTTATACATTGCTGGGGGTATATAAAATAGACCCACCACTTTAGGAAAGAGTTCGGCAGTTCCTCAAAATGCTAAATGTAGAGTTGCCATATAACCTAGCAATTCCATTTCTAGCAATATATTCAAGACTGAAAAACATGTCAACAAAAAACTTGTGCATAAATGTCATGAATAATATAGACAAAACGTGCCAACAGCCTAAATGCTCATCAACTGATGAATGGATAAACAAAATGCGGTATACACAAGCAATGGGGTATTAGTAAAAGAAATGCAGTGCTGACACACACTACAGGGATGGCCTTGAAAAATTCTTTGAAGTAAAAGAAGCCAGTCACAAAAGACCACATACTGTTTCAGCCCATTTATATGAAATGGCCAGAATAAGCAAATCCATAGAGAGATAGAAAGTAGATTGGTAGTTGTCTGGGGCTGAGGAAGGGGCAAGTAGGAATAGGGATGCTAATGTACATGGGTGTGTCCTCAAATTAGATCGTGGAGCTAGTTGGACAACTCTATAAACACACCAAAAACCACTGAACTGGACATCTTTATGTGTGAATTTTATGGTATGTGAAATATATTTCAATAGAGCTATTTTAAAAGTAGACTTTTATAAGATTATCATGATGACGAATGATACTTGCACAGCAGAAATACCTAGCATGGTAACAGTCCTGGAGTTAAGCTGGAGACATTAGAAAGTCTTAAGAAATTTAGATGAAAAGTCATCTGACTCTTAGAGGGGGACATTAGCATTGAGAACTCTGGAAGTTTTTAGACACAAAAACACAATAATTTTTATACATCTTTTTTTAACAGATAAGCAGGTGGAACTCTACTTCAAATAAAGGCTTAGTATATAGCTTTTATTACCACCATGTTTTTAAAGTAATATGTATTTAATAAACATCAAGAAATAAACCAAACCAGTATATAACAAAGAAGATAAATAAAATAATTTCTTTATTTTCTCTGTGTTCACCTAGCAGCTCAGTTGTGCTACTAATGATTGTGATAGAAAATAAAATTACTTCTGACTAATACATTAATTTGTAATTATGTCAGAGGAAAATGACACTATTTATTAAGATCATATATCTAATTCAACAGATATTAAATCATAAAAGATGGAAACAAACTTTAGAGTCTTGGAATAACATGCCATAAAGTACATTTCCTAAATGAAAAATAAACAGGACTGCCTCTTCGGATAATTTTATTATTACTTAATATACTTACATATATATTACCTTTAAGTTAAAAATATCAGAGATTATCTCTCTCCCACACACACATTTTTTTCCCTAAATTAAACTTTGGGACATTACCCATGAGGATGCATGTGTGTGTGAGTGTGTGTATGTATGTGTGTGTGTGTGTGTGTGTGCGTGTGTAACTTGATCCTCCAAGACATAGTGGAACTTTTAATACACAGGTAAAGTGGATCTGTTGGGATTACTATAAATTAATACAGAATTCACCTAAAATATGACCAAACAATATTCAAAAGATAAACGTTTTCTCACTGGATTCAGTTAGAGATTGGAGATAATAGTAAGGATGGGTATGTTCAGATAAAGTTAAAGCTGTTGGAGAAATGGGGGGAAACGAAAGACAAATCACCATTCTGCTCTTACCTCTCAACTGTCCGTGTCTTCTCAGAGGAAACCTGAAACTAACAGCCTGACCTCTACTAACCTGATTCTAGAATCGCTCACAAATGTATGGACAATAAAATATAAATGACAATGTTAAGAGTTAAGAAAATACTCTGATTGTATTTTCTGTATCATAATCTGAGAGACACACAACATATTGCTAGATACTCAGGGAACAGACCTATGACTCAACCACGTCCATGACCTAGCCGGACTTTATACTGTATTTACGGTTGCTAAAGACTAGTGCTTTGGTCTTCACAGGACCATAAAATGAATACCCAATAATAATGGAAGCTGATGATACACAGGACAGAAAAAGGACCCAAAGGGTACAAGCACACAACAAAACACAGCTTGCACCTGACCCCAAAGCAGAGGTGAGAGCCCTTCCCAATTGCTATATGGAAGACTAGCTCTGCCTGGTTAATCCTACAGGGCCATCCCTGTACCTTTCAAAGGCTTCTCAATAAAACAACATTTTAAAAATCCCCCTTTCATCTTTATATGTACAAATATTTTTCTAAATTATAATTTCATATTAGAAAACACTAAATTATCTCCCTTATAGATTATAAGAAAGCAAGAAAAAAAAAAAGATTGGCAGAAAAGACCACTGGTCTCTCTCCCACTGGAAACAGAAGCCAAGTTAATTATTTCCACCTCCTTTGTCCCCTGAAGCAAAATAAATGAATTTTGTCTGACAATCAAGTGTGTCCAATGCAACTGTTATCCTCCATCTCAAGTGTATATTTTAGTCTTCCTATGAAATAACAGGACTTTAATTTCCTCCACCACATAAGGCACGCTGTAGTCTATCTCATCAAGCCTCACAAGTTCTTTGCCAAGGAAGATGAAAACTATTTTTATTTTATAGATGAGAAAAAATGTGGAGGTTCTTGAAAAACAGTAAGTGATCTTTTCAAAGTATAAATCAGTGATGAAATTAGGAATAAAAATTCAATTCCACACTGTGGAGGTCCATGCCCTTCTGGCCAGACTTCCCAAACTTTAATAAGCAAACAATCACCCAGGGATCTTGTTAAAATACAGTTTCTGATTCAGTCAGTCTGCCATGGCAGGCACTGAGATTCTAGACCTTTAACAAGCTCCTAAGTGATGTCAGATCTGCTGGTCCATGAACGCCCTTGGAGTAACAAGACTAGACTGCTTGCCAGCAATTGGTCATCAGCCTCAGCTCATTGGAAGAGAAAAGGACTGGAATTATAACTAGGAAATCCGGACTTGTCCAGAAAGCAACATCTATTTTCTCTGCACCATGTCTTAATTTTAAAAAGAAATCTGGCTTGCTTAAAGGAGTATTCAGGAATTCCTGCTGTAAAGCATCAGTATCGTATATGTTGAGTTGGTAGGAATTTGAGATCAATGTTAGTGACTCTTTACTTCTGTTAGACTCACTCAGAATGTCCGAAGGGGTCAGACTAGCAAACGTTCTCCAAACTCAGGTCAATAATCTAATGATTTAGACTCAAGAAAGGGATGGTATTTTTTTAACAAGCTCTTTCTTATTGACATTAGCAAAAGACAAAACAATATCTTTAACTAATGGTTAGTAGTTCACTCCTTTCCAAGATTATGCCAAATGCATGTGCTTCCCTCTTTACCCTCCCACGTACCCAGCCTATTGTCTGCTTCTGACGGGACAGACATGCTCCAGCAGACCCCGAATTTGGCTGTCGAGCACACTATATGCGGATTATCTCTTTAAACGCTGTATTGTCAACTTTGTCTCCCCCACTATTTTATTTTTGGCATTTCTTTCTGCTTTCTAGAATGTGGTTTTATTTTCTATTTAGAACATAAATGCTGGCTTCAGGAGACAAAAGGAATTCATACGCCGTATTTCATATCAGAATTTGAAAGGAAAACCTTTTGAGATTGGAGACGTCTAAACGATGTCCCAAGGAAGATAAGGTTAGTTCCCAACATGAAATATTTGAAAAGGTTTAGGTAGAAAATAGTCTTCCCTGTCTCATGTGCAGTGTTCTAGAAAGGAAAGGAAAGGAAAGGAAAGGAAAGACTATGGAAGGCACCTGTTACAAAGAGAGGAAACAACTACATAACCATTTGGACGTTAAGACCTCAAGGCTTTACAAATGTCATTGACTACAGCATCTGATGCCGAGAGATCAAAAGCATTTTACAGGCTTCCTCTAATTAATGATTCTGACAACTTTACAACAGAAGACTTAGAATCATAATGACAGACAAATTTAAAGTATAAAATGAAGATGAATCCAGGTAACTCATTTTAATCGTAATACTACAAACCAAGACTTTAGCACACATTCTGAGGTAGGGATTGCTTGTTTCTGCTTCTGCTGCTGCTGCTCCTGGTGGAGATGGTTATCACGTATTGAGTTTTTAACTATGTGACAGGCACTACATTAACTGCTATACCAACATTATCTCATTACCTTGGTAACAACCACACGAGGGAAGTATTATTAACCCTGATATAAAGGAGAGAATGCCAAGATGGAGAAAGACTAAAAACATTCATCAAAGTCACAGAGAGACAAACCTCGGTTCTGACCCAAAGCTCGTCCTCTTAAACACTAGGCTTTATACTATAAACATATTAAATACACTGTCTTTTGAATAATGTGCAATGAAGAAGATTTCAATTCAGGTAATGCACAGTCACCAAGATGGTAGCTGGCCGGACTGGACAAACCAAGGCTCAGATCCCTGCCCCCACTATTCTGTCTTCCAGGGAAAAATCCCCACTCAGAGCCTCTTCTTCTGAGACACCCAGGTTTTATGCTTCAAATTCTGTTCTCACAGGGCCACAGGGCATTAGATCCTAGGACAGAAGATTCAAAAGCTGGCCAGCAACCTAAGATACAGGCTAGATAATCAGATTCTCTGCTTGGGCATTTGAACTGGGCCCTGGGGGATGATTAACTAGTTCAGATCTGGAGTAGAAGGTAAGAGTCACGTTCACAGTAGGCCAGGTCCTGTTTACAACAAAGGGGTCAGTACACAGACATGGAGAATGCAAAGTCAGGGTTAAATAAAAAAAAAAAAAAAAAAAAAAAGATGGCAAGTAAAAGAAATTCTCTAAGAGAAAAATCAAACAGATTGAGAGAAAGTCAGAGAGAGCACCCAAATATAAAGGAAGTATTTTTACTTGTGTTCTTACAAACCTGACAGTAATTTCACTTCGGTTTCCCTCATTTTCCTATATTTGCTTTATCTTCTCTGCCAGAAACAGGTGCTTATTTTCTTTGGGGTATTTGATGTTTCTATTAAGAAAAGCAACTCAATACTCTTCTACCATATGATTGCTTTTATTGATAAGAATAAATCTAGTCTACTGGGTAATCTTTAATATTGCTCCCTTGTTTTACTATTATTGCCTTTGTGGCAATGATTTTCAGAAATAATCTTAGGTTGAGTTCATTATATAAAATTCGAATGATCACTTTCTATCCTTAAAACAAAGATTCTATTCATTTAAAAATGTATTCTTCCAACCGTGTGAGCACCTGGATTTGGCGAAATATTTAATGCAGACAGCTATAGCTGGTCACATCTGAAGAAAACAAAAGACACTGGCATGCATGGAAGAGAAGTATTTGGTCAGGTTTTCTTTTTCCTTTTTAAAATATATTTATGAGATGGAGTCTGCACGGGATATAAATAGGAGAAGAAGCTGTAAAATTGCCTAAAACCAAGGAGATAAACACAACGCACAGTAGAGAAATATGTCAACCTCGGCTCCAGAACCTGCTGGAACCATCAACCATGTGGATCCATGATGGGGACAAGTGAGCCGAAAAATGTAAAACTGAAGATTCAGAAGGAGGGGAAGGATGTGAGGGACACTTCATGACAAGAGCAGTGAGGCAAGAAGAAGAAAGAAGTTACTCAGCCTTAATTTCACTAAGCAGAAAATGTGGTTCTGGAGCAGATAAATGCCCTTACCTTTTCAAGATGGAGCTGTCTTGTCCTTAGGTCTATGATTATAGTCTAGTGTGATCCACAATTACTTGCAAGACATCTTTATTTTTCCCTTATAGGAAATCCTCAGTGTACACGTTTAGAGTTACATATTTCAATATGGCCATTAAATCCCTACGAGCAAAATTCTCCCCAGGAAATGATAACGATCCAATAGAGTTGTGATTATATTTAATGCTACAAGGTACTGAACGTGCTGGAAAACTTATCACTCATCCTTGGATCCTCTCTTCCCCTCACACATATGATCCTTTCATTATTTTTCAATTCGCCCATCACATATTCTTTGCCCACTGTGTGCTCGGGCAGTGTAGTTGAGAGACTAGCGATAGACTGAAACAGGTAAGAATCCTTTATGAATCTTACATTCTGACACTTTGTTTATAATACATCCCAAATATGTTTTTTTCCTGCCTCCCCTCCACATTGCTACCAATTTGGTCCAGGCCATCACCACTTCATTGGTGGCCTATTTCAACAGCTACATTCCTAATAATCATTTTCCATATCGTGTAATCTTTTTAAAAATTTAAAGTTTCAAATCTCTTTAAATTTAAACACTCCCAGCTTCAGTTCCTATAAAAACATCGCATTTTACTTTCGACAAAACCCAAACACCAGAAAGGACCCACCAGTTGCCACACAAGCCAGCTGCGATTGAATTCTCTAATCTCTTCCTATGCTTCTCTGACCCCTCTGCTCCAGCCACACTGGATTTATTTCTGGTTCTTGAACTGAAAAATCTGTGCCAATGCTAGAGCATTGGTACTCTATTTTCTCTCTATCGGGGGCATTTTGCCAGCTGTTGTTCACAGGTATAGGTTTTCTGGTGCTATTCAGATCTCAAATCAAATGTCAACTCCTCATGGAAGTAGCTCCCCAATCAGTCATCTAAATAAAGGTCCTTCCCACCCCCACTGTTACATACCCCTACCTGATGTCCTTCTGGAATTTACTCATTACCACAAATTATCCTGTTCTTCTGTTTACCTGCTAATTGTCTCCATACCCTGCCAAAACAGACATACACACCAAATTGTAAGTTCTATGCAAGAGGATTATTATTGCCTTTGTTATAGTCAAAAAGGGTCTCCAGATGTCCACAATTGAGCAAAGGACATAGTAGCTTCTCAAAACATATTTATTAAGTATTCATTATGTGGTCAAAAGGTCCATTCTTAATCTTATTCTCACCCTCTATCCATTCATCAAAGAAACACAGTGAGCTAATTTTGGAATTGGATTCTTTAAAAACTCAATAAGTAAAGTACACTTATTAAATTTCAACTGTCTATATAAGTCATAGGTAAAACACAGAGTTTCCTTTTGGCTAGAGAAAAAAGGGAGATGACACAAATTGCTAATATCAGAAATGAAAAAGACGGATATCACTACAGATCCCAAGGGACATTAAAAGGGTAATAAAAGAATATTATGAGCAACTCTATGCCCACAAATTTGATAACTTAGGTGAAATGGACCAACCCCTTAAAATAAACAATCTGGCAAAACTCACACAAAAGAAGCAAGTACTTTGAATAGGGCTTTATCTATTAAAGAAGCTGAATCAATAATTAATAACCTTCCAAAGCAGAAAGCACTAGTCGCATATGGGTTCACTGGTGAATTCCACCAAACATTTAAAGAAGAAAGTGTATCAGTTCTCTGTAATCTCTTTCAGAAGATAGAAGTAGAAGGAATACTTCCTGACTCATTCGGAGTCCAGCATGACCATAAACATCAAAACCAGACAAAGGTGAGAAAAGAAAACTGAAAACCAATATACCAATATATCTCATGACCATAGATGCAAAAATCCTCAACAAAACATCAGCAAATTGGAGTATAAAAATAATTTGACACCACAACCAAGTGGGAATTAGCTTAGGTATGCAAGGTTGGCTCAAACTTTGAAAATAAATTAATGTAGTTAACCACATTAGTAGACTTAAAAGGAAGAAGAAAACAACATATGATAACATAAACAGACCCAGAAAAAGCATTTTAAAAAATCTAATACCCATCTGTGATTTTTTAAAAATCTCAGTAAACTAGGAATAAAAGGAAATTTCCTCAACTTGATACATAATATCTATGAAAACCTACAGCTAGTTTCATACTCAATAGTGAGAAATTAGAAGCTTTTCCATTAAGATCAGTAATAAGGCAAGGATGTCCCTTCTCACCACTCCTTTTCAATATTACACTGAAAGTCCTAGCCAACACAAATAAGACAAGAAAAGGAAATAAAACTGTCTTTGTTCATAGATGACATGATATTGGCATACTGGAAAAGGCAAAACTATGGAGGCAGTGAAAAGATCAGTGATTGCTAGGGGTTGGGGAAGGGAGGGATGAATAGGTGGGGTACAGAGAATTTGTAGGGCAGTGAAAATACTCTGATACTATATAATGGATACATGTCATTGAAAGACATTTTCCACTGATGTCCTTTTCCCAGTCAGAATCCAGTCTGGGATATTACACTGAAGAAAGTTATCATCTCTCCTAGTCTCCTACAATCTAGGGCACTTTCTCAGCCTTCTTTGTCTTTCATGACCTCGATGCTTTCAAAGAGTATTGTCAGTTATTTTGTAGAATGTCCCTTAATTTGGGCTTATCTGATGTTTCCTCATGATTAAATTCAGATTATGATTTTTAGCAAGAACACTGCAGAAGTGATGTTTGACTTCTCGGTGCAACACATCAGAAGGCCCACAATAACAATATCTCTCATTATAGGTGCTGTCAAGTTTGGACGCTGCTTAAGGAAGTATCCGCTAATGTAATTTTTCTAAAGTATACCTCCAATTATATGATCACCCTGATTAAAAATTGTCCTCCATTATCAATTGAAATAAACGAATGACGAGCCCAGTATTCAACATCATCCAAATTTATTCTTCATTCCTCTTGTCCATGGCTCTCCTCTCTATGTACAGGTCTTCCCATTTAGATGTTTAGCTCATCTTAGATCACTTAGATGCAATCTTCCATATTTTGAGTTCCTGCTCTCTTTTAAATCCCTTGAGTACTTTGTATCTCTCTGTGGCACTTATTTAACTCTGCTTTGCTGTGTTAAATGAGTCTTATTCCTCCCACTCGCCTCATTACATGTCAAAATTTTTTAAATCAGAAATTATACCTTGCTCATTTTTGATTCCTTGTTAGCATAAAGTACATGAGTACATGTTAGGTACTCAAAAGTAATAAAAAAATAAGGCTTAATTGAATGGAGTTCATTAATCAACTTTTTTTATTATTATCTTGCTTCCTAAAGAAACATATCCCATAATTCCTACAGCAACATCTGAGGTAGTTGGCTAAATTAACAGCATCTGTACTGTTTGCACTAAAATGGTGCAAAATTTTTCGTAATTGCTAAATCCTAAAATCTACCTCATTGATGTCACACATGCTCTAGTATGCTTATCTCTTCATTAAAAGTTATTCAACATCATTCCCAGATCAATTCTGGCTGTACTTGTTCTAAATGATTTATTTGCATAAATTGGTTGTTAGTCTTATTAGTGGTTATTTGGCTTGTTAGCATCCAGGGTATGGTCACTCCATTCGTGGAATAAGTATAAGTAAAACTGTCTCCACATTGTCAGCACAATGTAAGCAGAGACAAACAGTGTGAGTCACCATCATACAGGAATGCGTCATGGGCCAAATAACCTTACACAAAAGAAACAGTATACGGTAAAACTGGATTGAGATGAAAATTCCATTAACCCCATCACCTCTTTTCCCACTATGCTTTGTAGAAAGACTCTGGATCTCTGGAACTCCCAATGCAGAAAGGCAATAGGATGGAATTAATACCCTGCATTGTTTAAATAGCCTACACTGCAAGGGAGAAATGTCTAAAGGGGTATTTAAATTCAGTATAAAATTCTAGCAACCACAATTTTAATTGTATACCAACTGCAAAATATTTCTCTCATTGTCTAAATAAAAGAAGGCTATAATACACACTGTCTGCTTGCTTCAAGACTCAGTTATTAAGCTTTAGGACTCTTTTCTAGGATAAAGCCTTTTTCTCTAGCAAATGGATCTTGAGACTGAGACTTTAATCTAAAATCCTAACTCCTGTCATGGACCACGTCGAAACTGCAATCCCTGTCATAGAAACATCCCGAACGATATTTCAGACACAGGAATTTCAGTGTTTTTCCTTTTTTTTTTTCAATTGGCAACTAAAAAATAGTAATTTTAGTAGTCACAAAAGTGAAAAGCTACCTTCTTCTCCAACACACAAACACACATGCAAAAAAAGAAAAAAAAAGCACAATTTGCAACTGATCACTCAGCAGCATGTCATCGCAAATGCAAGCAAAGACTGGGTTGCTGTTTCCATAGCAATGACTTTATGTGGTTTAACTCTGCTGGGAATTTAACCAAATCCCCAGCAGCAGGAGAAAAATCATCAGCAAAAATTTTCTAACATATGGCAGGCAAGTTCAAACCAGTGAGGGAAAAATAGTTTTATTTTCTCTTCCTTTCTACCCCAAGGAATACCTTCCTGTCAAGCTGTTTGAAGTAGCATACAGATTTTGTTGGTCACTCGACATCTAACTCAAATTTTTAAATACCTGGTTTCTTCCTCCTTAGATTAAAAGAGCTGTTGGCACTCAGTCAGGCTCTGCAGCACATGCATTCCCAGAATGACATTTAAACACAAACAAGAATGGCATGCATCTTCCCATGACTATCAGGTTATTCGTCCTAAAGGAAAACTCAATCTGCAGAGTTATCTCTTGAGAAAGAATGCAAATGGAATTTCATTCCCTATTTTGCTTTTGAAGCCATCCTCACCCTGGGGTTTGTGTGGTGTGTGTGTGTGTGTGTGTGTGTGTGTGTGTGTGCTTGCATGAAACTTTTTAGTTCTACCAATGGCCCAACAATTGAAGTAAGAGTTTTTAGCAAGAAAAGAATAGATATGATCCTTTTTATTCTTTTCTTTAGTTCTACCAGTCTTATATCTGGAAGGATCTTCTAAGTATCAAGTTAGAGGCCATTTAGTTCAAGAGACTTAAATGCCCTCTTCAGTATATCTTCATAAGAGCGGAAGTTGTGGTCAAGATGCAATATGCACTGAATACCCAATGAAAACAGTTGCCTCAGAACAAGTAAGCACCGCCAACAAGGAACACATTACTTTCCAAGGAGCCTATTCAATGTTGAACAGTTCTCAACATTAAAAAGAAGCTTCTTATGCTGAACCTAAAATGACCTCCTTTTCACTTGCACAATTGGCCTCAAAATTTGCATCAATTTTGTACTTCCAAGGAGGTACAAATTAAGCCCAACACTCTCCAAGTGACAGCATCTCCCAAAGCTGAGGCCATCTTGAGTTTACTGCTCTCTATTCCACACAGTCCAATAGGGGACCCACCCCCCCATTCCTCAATGACACTGTCTCCACTCTCCTCCCTACCCCACCTCAGTCACCTCTACAAGTAGGTTATTTTGGCAATGACTTCATTTCCTCCATTTTTTCTAATGTAAAGCAGATCACTGGGTATCAAACAGAAATTGCCATCAGAGGCCAGGCAGGTAAATTAACTGTGTGAAGCATCTTCAGGAAAGGCCGCAGGGAGTGGTGGTAACTGTGGTGACTTGGGGAATTAGTTCCCAGCCTGAGTGTTCAAATAAATGCTGTGAACACACACATGCACACACACACACACACACACACACATAGCCCTGGGTCTGCAGTTGTAATCCTTGGCCTAAATTACTCTGATACCAAATACTAAATTAATAGGGTACATCTGAAAAATTTGAGAACTTAAAGAATCTTTAGGCTAGGGACAAGGGGAGAGAAGTCGCCTATGTCAGCAGGCTACCTGGCGAGGTATCATGGGAATTTAGCCAGTCAACTTTCGCTCAGTAGTACACTGAAAAAGTACAAACAGAAGTCACCATTCTTCCATTTTTCGGTATCCTATATCAGGTAAGCTTGTTTTATGGCAGAATGAATAAGGCACAGACCATCAGAAAAGACTCCTCATGGCTGAAAACTAACAATTAAAAGAAGTTAGTCTGAATAAAGGAGAAGGACCAATTATCATGGAGTATTTAAGAAAGTTCACACATTGCATTTCTACACTCCAATGACTCTTCCCTTTGCTAAGACTTAAAATGTTGTTTTTTTTTTTCAAATGCATGAACTGTGCTCTCCTCTGGTTTTAAAGTTTCATTGCTGCCCTCCAAATTGCATGCAGACTGTCTTGCTGTTAACCACAGGGGCCGCTCAGGAGCTGACAACCTGGGGCCCAGACCTCGTCTGTGGTTGTGGCCCAGGGAAGGTGGCTGCTCTGCCTTCGGAACCATGGAGGTGATGTCATCTATGCAATGTTGATCTAATCACCACAAGCTCCAGAGTAAAGGGCATGGGCCCCCTCCAAACAAACAAACAAAAAAACAAAACAAAACAAAACAAACAAAAACCCTCAAGCTTCCCCTCAGATTGGTGGGGAAGTATCATTATTTTATGAACACGTGTCTCATATTTGCAAGCATTTGGTTGGTGACACTTACCACCAGGTAATGAATGGCCTTGATGCTAGAGTTTTCTGCATGCAAATTCCTCTACAGAAGTGGCCCCTGGACGTGGCCCCACTTGGCTGTTTAATTATTGCATCACTCGTGACTTTAAACATTCTTTTTACAATTAACATGAGCGGTCCACACCCAGACACATTCATTCTCTAAAGAAGAGTAAACGATTTCTTGGTTTACCTCTGTCCGTCATCTTTGATCCCGGCGGCTTGTCTGGGACAGTGAGAGGGTCTAGGTTGCTACTCAATGAAGAAGTGTCATCACTGGATATAGAGTTCAAAAATCCACTTTCTGATGTGGCCAGGCTGTCTTCCAGGGCCCTGCGGCTGTTTGCCTCTGAAGGCGCAGGGGAGTGGACCTGCACAGCACACGTCACAGACTGTCCCTCACCACCAGCAGCGGACGAACTGTTAACCATGTCGATCCAGGACTGTCTTCCTCTAGACAAGGAGGAAGACAAACTTCTGGGTGCCTTTCTTGTGTTCTCCATGGAAGAGAAAGAACGGGCTGCTTCACTCGATTTGGGCGAAGATGAAGATGCCCGCTGTGCAGCCTATTTTTCACCAATAAAAACAAAAAGAGAAGACAGATCATGATTAAGTCAGCAGCCTCTACTTTGCATTTTCAATGAAAGTATCCCAGTGTTTTAATTCAAAAGGTGGCAAATAATAAAAGAGTCAAAAGAGAAATATATGATATTTCTATCTGTATGACAGGCTTTAGGATGCCATTTTCCAAAGCCAATTTGTATAACTTTAAATTTATTGTTAAAGGATTTTTTAAAAAATCTTCATATCATGATTTACCTTACTCCTCACTGCTCTCTAGATACTTGAAAGACCTCTCTGGGGAATTCTTTGGATCAATGAAGGACACTCTGAGCAAGAAGTAGATTGCAATCTATCACTAAATTCTCACTGATTGAGCAAAACTCTTCAGAAAGGTGATCAGGAGAAAGAAAGCAAAATTTGGAGCCAGATGAGAGGCAAAATAATAGTAACTGAGTGGAGACCAGTGATGTGGGCCAAGCGCATATATTTAAACCCTCAAATATCCTTCATGCATTCCTTAGCATGTGACTAACATAGCTCATAACTACACAGTTAAGTGAAATAATCCTAATTCATTCACTCTTCAATAATTTTTAAATATCAATAAACTTTCACTGAAGAAGACAGGAATACATTTGTAGGCCTCCAACTCATTAGAGAGAAACCCTAACCTGCACCACAGACTGTGAGAGGTGGGTCGAGGATGCAAGAGCTCCTGAAAGCATTTCCTGACATGCGATCCAAGGGGAAACGACGGTCCTTGGCAAAATTTTCACCAGTCTACGGAGAAAACATCAATGCAGCATCATCAACCACCCTTTCTTGGGAAGGACTTCATTTATTCTGAGATTTTATCCTTGTTACATATTGCTGTTAATATATAGGCCTTCTTTTAGAAAATGGTATTGGTAGAAATTAGCTTTTGTCTTCAGGGAGTTTTTTTTTTTAATGCCCAGCAGAGCAAAATAAAGACGTGGCAACTCTACATTGTTCCTCCGTTTTTAATTTTCTTGGTCAATAAAATCCAAAAATCTAGACACCAATGCTCTATGGATCCCCCTATATCTCCAATGGCAGGAAAGACAGAGAAAGCATTTTCTGGTCTCATTTTGTCATCCTATGGGACACCCTTGTCAATTTCAAGCATTCAGGACTCCAAGGAAGTGGTAGGGAGGAAACTGTGAGATGGAAGAAGCCAAAGAACAAACTAGGATCCTCTCCCAAAGACCTCAGAATCATTGCATCTAACTTAGGGTGGGTGGCTTTGTTCCAAATTAATTGCTCCCCAAAATGCTGCATATTCTAAGCTCTTGATTTCTGTTGGGAAAAGCCAACATTTACCCAATACGTGCCCAACTGGCTGTATACTAGACATGGATTGTCAAATAAGCAATAAATCCACTTTTTAGTAGCATGACACTAAAACATCTAGTTAAGATACTAACTCATCACACACATTCTTCTTAATAATAATATATTTGGCACAGACACGAAAACTTTCCTTTTGGAAATGTGTCTAGAAGCTTTCAAACCAGTTGCCTTCAATCACCCAGACCACTGAACTAGGAGATCCAAGAGCTGTAATTCACTAAACACAGCCTAGTTATCCAGAGGCGGTAACGCCCCCCACCCGGCACAATGTCCAAAAGGATGCTAACACTTGTTTACTCATGAGCAGGATCTACAAAATAAATGTTAGCAAAAACACCCATTTAGGCCCAGTCCTGACCTGTTCCCCTATTGTGAGCTGCTTTAGTAAAACTTGGCTTCAGTGGGATCAGCTTCCTTTTCTGAAAAGAGACCAAGCACACGCTTTTCCTGTTGTTCTTGCTGATACTCCTGTAATTTGATTAAAACAAAATGGGCTACTGAGCATACCATGGCTGCAAGTACTTTCCATAAGCCTTTCTGAGCCCCAAAACTCTACTCAAAGGACTAAGGACAGACATATTAAATGAGCATTAGAAATTTCCAGGAAGTGCATTCCTGCTTGTGGTACTACTCAAACACAGTGCAAATGCTTTCAGTCCATTTTCTCTCACACCGTGTAACATTTATAAATTTGATTTTTAAACAGAGAAAAGAAGAGTGAGGGGGAAAAGGCAAAAGGGAAAGAAGTAGAGAGAAGGAAAAAAAATGAGAAAAAGATGATGTGTATCAGGTCAGAGGGAATTTTGATTAAAAGAGAGATTGACACAAATCAAAGTGAACCTGGAGTGCCACTGCAGAGGACCGATATGGGAACATGCTTTTTAGGCACTGTGGTGCTAAATCCTGGCTCATTACTCCTACCATTCTATAGCCAGCAACAGCCAAAAATCAGACAGAGAACTTTTAGCTCAGTGCCTTCCACAAACCACCCAAATAATATACCCATAAAACTCCCCACTGCAAATCAAATGAAGGTAGCAAGGAGGGACAGACTCTCCTCTCCACCCCACCACTGCTTGGCTACCAGAAGCCCATCCTTCAAATGTCAGTTCAAGGGCCAGCTCCTCCAGGAAGCTTTCTCTGGTGGCCTTGGGGTGAGGTAGGTCCCCTTGCCTGGTGCTCCTGGACTGACTTCTAACATGCCAGGTGGAAGATCATTTTATTTGTCAATTAATACTGTAATTGCTGATTGATTTGTTCCTCTTTTTTGGTGAGCTACTTGAGAAGAGGCTGTTTTTTAATCATTTTTGTATCTCCACTTTTTGCATTGGTGCCTGACATTAATACATTTTTTATATAATTTTATTGAAGTATAGTCAGTTTATAATGTTGTATCAATCTCTGGTGTACAGCACAATGCTTCAGTCATATAGGAACATACATATATTCCTTTTCATATTCTCTTTCACCGTTAAGTTACAACAAGATATTGACTATAGTTCCCTGTGCTATGCAGTATAATTTGTTTATCTATTTTTTACATATTAGTTATCTGCAAATCTTGAACTCTCAATTTATCCCTTCCCACCCCCCTGACATTAATAAATTAATAAATTAATGTAGTTGCTAATAAACAAAGAGTGGCCTAGAGAGCCAATGGTGTGAAGGAAAAAAAGCAATTCAGGCTTTTCCTGAAATTCTCTGTGAAGTTGCTAAGGATGATTTACTGTAATCCCAGGATATAGGGGTGACTGTTACTGATTGCAATGCACATAGTCCCACAAAATGCTCTCCTAATCGCAAGCAAAATTATTATTCTCTTTATCAAAGATTAATAATTGTATGCTATTTCATTTATTTCAGAATGTTTCAGTTTTAAATATTTTATTTTTAATGAGAAAATTTAAGACTTTTTTAAATCTTAGTTTTAACGAAGAGACTATGAATACGATTAAATTTAAAAATCAATATTGCTTTCCCCCCATTTTCTGTATAAGACATTTTTATTCATTGAAGAAGCTCAGTTCACATGCTGATTAGCTGTTAAAATCCTTGTCTTTGAATTGTTTTAAAAACAAAAGTTTGACATGGGAAAAATAGTTTAAAATGGCCACGAAAAATCTGTCATTAGGAGGGAGTGAGGCAGCATATAAATCTCATGCAACATTAGTCAAAGTAGATGAAAAAAATTAAAAGAAAATACAAGAATAAATTAAGCCTAAACATAATAAAAACAAATACAAAAAAAAAAAAAGGAAAGTATACAGCTTTTCTCTCTTCCTATTGGCCACATTAATAAAAGCAAGCCAGTCAATTGCTGTCAAGCCCTAGGAGGTATTGTGTTTATGTTTCTACCGTATGCTAGCAGAAACACTGCTCTGAAAACCTGAGAACCTTGCATGGTATACAGTCCCCTCTGTCACTGACATTCTGCATGATCTTGGGCAACGCAGAAGATGCCCTCCTCACTCCAATCTTTAGTATCCAAGCGGCCCCGTAGAAGCCACTTTACTTCCAAGTCCTAGTTTACTGACTTCCTGCTTCCACCATCACCCACCCCCTTCCCACCCTAGTCCATCCTCCAAACAGCAGCTAGAGTATTACTAAGACAGAAAGCCATCACAACATTCTCCTGCTGAAAACCGTCTAGTAACTGCCCATGATGAGTAGAACATGGTCTTCATTATAGCTGAGTCTTACATGGACCCCCATCTGCCCCTCCAGCACCATCTCCTTCCACCTCCCTCTCCCTCTCCTTTCCAGCCACATGGTTTTTCCGTCCTTGAGCACATCTCTGGTTCTTCTGCCTGAAAGGCTCACTCTGTGGATTTTTGGTTGGCTGCCTCCTTCCCATTATTTTGGCCTCAAGTTAAACATCCTTTCCCAACAGTTGTAGACAAAGCAATATGCTCCCTGCACCCGTCAATCCCCACCTCTCCCGAGCACATTGCCCCATTCTTTCTTATTCATAGTATTTATCGGTACTGGAGACTCCTTGTTTAAATTACAAATTTATTGTGACTCTCCATCAACTCAGAACGTTAAGATGCTGCAAGGAAGAGACTGTCTATGCCAGTTCAGCATCCCCTTCTCTGCAACAGTACCTGGCACGTAGTTGATGCACAAGGAAATCTGTCAGTGGCCTGCCTGCCCGACTCGGATTATCAAGAGGTGCGAATGAGGTAACACAGAAGAATGTTCTTCAGAAAAGGTTAACTCAAGCTTGCAAAGGTTACTTATGATTATTCTAGGTACTTCTCGGGCACTTGCCTTCCTCATTTACAAAACACAGGACTTTCGTGAGAGTCAAAAGAAGTCATCCTTCTCAAAGCCAAGTGAAATCACCAGACAAGTACACAGCAGTACTTTCTAATTCATATGTGGAAATATTTGGCGAGCAACAAACCTGTGGAGGGAATGAAGTTGTAATCATCACCCACACGCCTCTTTATCAGTCCATGAAATAAATAGTCAATGTTTCAAATATGTGTTAGGCACAGTCATACATGTTGTGGGTAAAGAAAGATGTTGGACACTGCCTCTGACTTTAAGAATTTAATAATTAACTAAAGCAGATACACAAAATCTATAATGCAAAGCAGAGACGAATAACAGGAAAAAAGTGTCCCCAAAAATATGTGCTATAGGAAAAAAAAAGAGTTCAGAAGAGGACAAGGGCCTCCTGACTCAGAGAACTAGGAAGGAAGTCACATTTAAACTGGCCTTGAAAGACATTTAGAAGGCGGAACTGGGGTGAGAGCTAATGGGTCCTGCAAACAGAGAGGCTTGGCAAACACAGGCATGGGAGCAGGGAGGTCTGGAACGCTTTGGGGAAACAGGAGGCAGCTTCTTGAGCTGAGGACAGAGGAGGAATCAGGAACAAAACTGTAAGGGCAGTTTGAAGGGAGCCCAAGGGCCTTAAGTCCCAAGCCGATGAGTTGAGAATTAATTTGATAAGCAACGAGGGCTCACGGAAAGGGCTTGTGCTGGTGAACCAATGCATCAGAACTGCACGTTAGGAAGGTGAGTGTAGTAGGGGTTTTTTTTTAAGAGGAGAGAGAGATTAGAGACAGAGAAAGAAAAATAGCCTGCCATTTCAACATCCTGGCCAAGGGCTAATGCAAACCCAACCAGGGCAGCGGCAGCAGTGGCGTGGAAGGCCTGGGAGAGGTCCTGGGACAGCTGTCATGCCCTGTGACTGACGGTCAGAAGATGAACTGTTAAAGCAAGTAGCAAAAGGTAAAAGCTAATTTTGGAAAAGTCTTAAAATCAGTTAGGTGCTCAACTATAGACCTTAAGATAATTTTTTGCATCCTGAGGATGGAGGGTGAGTTTTTCTATCTTTTCCTTCTAATTTTTCATACCACTACCTCACTTGCAAGCATTTCTATTTTTTTATGTAGTTCATGTATCAAAAGATCAAGTATCCTTTAGTAAATAACTGTGAAAGAGCCATCCTTAAGATGAAATTTAAATTTCTAAAATTGAATTTACCCCTTTTTGTATTTAATCTTTGACCTCCTCTGCCACTGGCCAGTGGGTCACAAGGTGCAGAGTTTGTTTCTATTCATTACTTCTTTGGTTTGCTTTACACTGGGTTTTTTTTTTTTCCCATCCTTTGGATATAGAAGAATTTT
This sequence comes from Camelus dromedarius, assembly GCF_036321535.1. Lineage (NCBI taxonomy): Eukaryota > Metazoa > Chordata > Mammalia > Artiodactyla > Camelidae > Camelus > Camelus dromedarius. Next base: position 11,521,190 of record NC_087441.1, on the reverse strand, counting down.
ATTTCAGAGAAGCATCAAAATATAAGGACTATGACGTTAAAATAATCAGCATGAGCTGCTTAAAGCTGCTTAAATTGTTATCTTCTCAGTTTCTCTCATAACTGATCTACCTATTGGTCTGCCTTCCAACTATGTTCAAAATCTAGCCATTCCAAGTCTCAGCCACGCCCTGACCCCAGTCATCACCGCCTCTCACCCTAGATTACTGCTCACTCTCCCTTAGACTTCTTTGCTTCTATGCTTTCCCTCTACTTCCCAAGTCTCCTTCACACAGCAGCCTGAGTGGTCCTTTCAAAATGGAAACTGATCACATCATTCCTTTGCCCCAAATTCCCAAAAGCTAAGAGACTCAAAACATCAAAGTCAGGGGGAGGGTATAGCTCAGTGGTAGAGCGCATGATTAGCATACACGAGGTCCTAGGTTCAATCCCCAGGACAACCATTAAAATATAAACAAATTAAAAAACCTAATTACTTCCCCCTAAAAAACAAACAAAATATTTTTTTAAAAGACAAGAGAAACAAAAACAAAACAAAAACAAAACATCAAAGTCTTTTACTGGTCTGCAGGCCCTCCACGGTATGGCCACCATGACCCTCCAGCCTCAGTTCCTGCTCCTCCTGTCTTAGATCACTGTGCTCCCACCACACTGGCCTCCTTGGACTGCCATCTATGCACCAAGGAAATCTGGACTCTTACCTATTCCCTGTGCTTGGAAAACACCTTCCCTGAATACCCACCAGGCTGACTTTATACCACCTTTAAGAGTTTTGCTCAGATCTCAACTCTCCAGGCCTCTCCTGGCCACCCTATTCACTGTCACACCCTGACCTGCAGCACTCCTGACCGCCCCTTACCCCCTCTGCTCGACTGCCTCTCCTGACACAGCAGACGATTTACTTGTTAGGCTGATTGTTTATTCTCAGTCTCCCTCAACTAGAAGCTTGGCTCCATGAAGAAATGAATCATTGCTTATTTACTTACTGTTGTGTCCCCAGTACTATTTAGAACAGTGGCTCTCAATAAATATTTGCTAAATGAACGAATAAGCATATAAACACAGATCAAGCTATCAGACAATGCTTTTGAAAAATGAAACTTAGAGGGAAAATATGTATAACAGATTTTTAATGATCTTTAAGCTCTTAAATCACTTTGTAGCTTATAAAATTAGTAAGTTTGAAATGTGAATAAAGCCAGTTCCTTCTTTGTTCTTTTCTGAGTTTCAAGTATCATGAATAGTGATTTCCACCAAGGATCCTCCAAAGTGAAACCTACAGAGTCCCATGTATTTGGAGCCTGTCAAAAGACTCTCCATTTTTAATTTCTCTGTAAATAAATGGATGTCCTTTCCACTATCCATCCTGTGGAGTTTTCTCAAGAAGAACGAACATACACAGAAATAACTTGTTCACTTAAGGAAACCCTGCAGTGTTCTTTATCCTCTTGTGGATTGTGGTCCCACCCATTAGAAGCAGAGGTCCAAATTGGTTCGGTACTGAAGTCTTCCTGCTTATCTTCATAGCAACCAAAATGATTGGACACAGAATTTAAATTTTAATTCAAGACTTTTAATTTTTGAGATAACTTTCCAGAACAGTATTATTTTGTACTTTTGAGTTCATCATTCCAAAATGAAAGTTCATTACTCAAAATTGTTTTTAAAAGCAAGAACTTGGGAAAGGTTAGGGGTTTTTTGTTTTGAGGGGCTCTGGGTTTTTTTTTCCTTTGCCTCGGCTTACACAGCTCAGTCATGGCTAGCCCATGCCAGATTGAGACAAAACAGTAAGTGGATTTGTACTCTGGATGAAAGTCATTACCATGATTTTTTTTTTAATTTCATCTGTTAAAAAAAAAAAAAAGTTTCAATGTTATTTTAACCAAGTGTCTTGCATGTCTGTTTTTCAGAAATAAGAGAAAACAAAAACAAAATCTGCCTCGGAAATATGTGAGCAGGAGCGACATACTCTGTTTTAAGGGATATTAAATCTAACTGTTCAACATTTATCTAATATATCTAATTTATCTATTAGATATAGATATCTAATATATTTCTTCAGAAAAAATTGTTAGCCTCAGTGGCCTTCTTAAAAATTAGCTTAACTTAGAACTTTAAAGATTAACATTTGATTGACATTTAGAACAACATTCTAAATATTCGCACTTCAGTGACATAATTTACTGGTGTCACAATCATCCCTTCATTTATCTGTGTTGAAACACACATTCCCTGAGCTCCTGCTGTAACTTTAGGTAAGACTATCACCATACAATGCAACAGACCCGTGACCCTTTCACATTCATCAGGTGAGGTTCACGACGCCCGACAGTGCTCTTTGTAAAGTCGTCTGTGATGCAAAGTTGTCTGTGATGCTAGTCTGCCATCATAAAGCTGAAAATCACAGTGTTTTAGAACTAAAATATAACATGTAAGAGACAGAGGTGGAAAGACAGAGAGACAAAGACAAAAAGAAGCTTAACAAAAATATGGCTTCTCTATTAATCCAACAAGGCACATCTATTTCATTTTTTCTAAATGTGGAAACTGATATTAAAAGAGGAAAAAGACTACATCAAGGGAAACTATGAATGTATTAAGAAAGGATCTATCGAAAGTCTAGTTCAAAAGCTGGCCTACATTCTACCATATTCGAAGTTTAATCTTGCTTATATCTTGCTTAACTTTGGTTAGTCCTATTTAACAGAGATTTTAATAAACATTTATTCAATAAATATTTATTCCTGGTCTTGGCTGCTAGCCGAATAAATTAGAAAAAGTGAGCACAATTCTCCACTGACGGCGGATAAAAGTAATAGAGGTCATTATGTAAATAATATTAACAGCTTAAATCTAGGAACTGGCAAAATACAAATAAAGATTAAAACCTTATCACACAAAATAGAAAGTTCTGGCAGAAGAGGTCCAGTGGGTAAGGGAACCACTGTGACCTATCGGAACCTATGGTTATTCAGTTCCAGAGATAGACGGGTGTCATGGTAGATGGGACAGAGCTTACACTACAAAGCCAGACAGACCAGGGTTCCCCCCTCAGGTGCTCCATTTACTGGGGATGTGACCAGGCTGTCCACTTCTCTGAACCTCAGTTTCCTAAACCAAGAAATGAAGACAGTAATATCTACTTCCTTGTGATCTAGGAACAGGAAACAATTTTTTAAGCCAGAAACAAAGACAAGAACCACAGTGGAAGTGACGGATACATCTGACTCACTGAAATCAAGAGCATCTGTTGACAAAAAGAAACAGAGTTAAAAAATAAATAAATAGAAGCCACAGGTTGGGAAAGAAGATATGCCTCACTTTTAACTGACAAGGGATTGATGTATAGAATAATAAAGAAACCCTATAAATCCAAAATAATAAGAGTAAGACAGCTAAAAATGTACAAAAGACTTGAAAGACACTTAACAAAACAGAAAATTCAAATATTCAATCAACATGAAAAGATGCTTGTCCTCATTAGTAATCACGGAAATGCGGATTCAGTAATACCACATTTCAGGGTTATTTGGGGAAAGCAAATAATTATATATTTGAAAGATCTACATAAGTCCTGGTATATGGTAAGTATAAAAGCCCTAAATCTACTTGTCCAAAGACCCCTGCCTGACTGCTCCTCTGGGCATGACTCCAATGCCCAGGAGCATCCTTCAATAACCTGAACCTTCACTGATGCTTCCAAAGCTTAGACTCAAACTTGGACCTCTCTCTAGCGAACACAGTGAATCATTCCATGTGCAGATTTAATGCGCCAACCTCATGCCTGGCTTCCCACAATCTTTCTGGCTCTAATTTTCTCTCCATGTTATTGTCTTCATCCCCTTTACATTCATTTTACGTTGTTAGCATGCATGCATCTAGGCAAGGCATGTTCAATTCTTTCTGAGAACAAACAGGGTATTAATAAATACTATAAAATAAATCTTTGCGAGCACTGGCCTATCGCCTAGAAGCCCTCTGTGTTACCAAGAACCCTCCGAGCATAATACATCTGTGGATCACACACAAACCCACCAGGTTTGTCACACCAGTGGGTTGCTATGGAGAAGGCTCAGAACCAGAACCCTGAGAACTGCACTTGCTCGTCGGCAGGTACTTAACTTAGCCTGTTCTAACAGCTGATCAGGCAAAGCAGTTTCTACCCAATTGGAAGGAATGACAGCCGTGCACTTGATCCATGACCAGCAGACTAACAAGGTCAGTACAAACCAAAGGAGATGGAGCCTCCACCCGGCGAGGAGGCGGCGGTGTCTCCGCGGCTATTTCAGGATCTTCCTGTTCACTCTCGCTGTAGCATTCTGCAACAGAGACGAGAGAGATTAACATTTCCACGCTGCCATCACTTACTCCATAATGCCTGAGCAGAGGTTTTTCTCCATCTGGCTATTGCAACTCCGATCCAATTCAGAAAGTACTTATTGAATGAGCTACCTGGTACATAAGAGGGAAAAGCAAACGTTAGGGTTTCTGCCCTCAAGGAATGTCCAATAGGCAGGAAGAGGACTAACCACACGTAGCTCAGGGAAAATAAAAACAAGTCCTCAAAAGAGATGTGAGTCACACACTAAGGGAGCAAAAAAAAAAAAAAAAAAAAAAGTCTGCAGTGATTAATTTTGAGCCTAGGAATCATAATGAGCTGAAAAATGGCAGGATAAGTAAACCATCAATGGTGCACACTGAGTAATGGGAGCACCAGGCTGAGCCATGTGTACAGAGTCGCCTAAGGGACAGGGTGGAAAACAAAGCTGAAAGGTTGTTGAGGCCATATCATGGAAGGCCTTACATATCAGAATAAGGAGGGTTTTGTGTAGTTATATTTTTGCTCACAATCTATAAATATACTTCAAATATGCAATGGGTATTTATTTTATGGAAAAGAGGACCAAGGAGACAATTAGGATACCAATTTCACAGTATTGCATTGTACCTCTTTATTGTTTTCAATCAAGTTGCCACTTCTCCATTTCTGAATTTAAGGTTTTATGATTCTATTATCCAAACATATAGTCCCCTACTTCCAATTTCTGAGTTTTTTGTGGTCTGAGCATTTCAGAATAGTCAGCTCTGTGACCCTGGCATCTAAAGCCTCTTTCTTCTCAATCTTAAGGACTAATTGCATCCTTAAGAAGAATCAGACTCCTGTAGCTTTTGAACCCTGCAAGCTACAGACTGAGCTAAAAATATGGCCTCTGTCCCCAACTGACATTCAGGTTCCTGGTACAAACTTAGGGTAATTAGTCGCAGCACACAGCTGGTGGAAATACTAAGATATCAGAAAGGAAACAGTGGGATGCAAGTTATCTGTCTAGATCATGAAGAGATCAGGTCTTTGACTAAGAATTCAGTAAGTGAGGTAACAAAACATTTGCATTGGCAATTGGCTGAGACATCAGTGAAGCCTACAGCTGCTAACGTGTGGGTGAAGTGTGAAAAGCATTCTTAGCCAGCATGGGAAGCTCCATTCCATGTTGGTGAGCCTGTGTGAATATGTCTGTCTCTACATATTTTCAGATAATTTAAAATGTCAAAGTATGTTTCATTAGAACAAGGCTATACATAAAGCATGACATTGTGTCTTCACCGTATTCTAATATTCGTGCTACATTCTCAGAAACGTGAAACAGAACATACCTTCATCCTTTGTAGTGGACTCATGATGGATTACAGCTAATCCAAACTTGTTTAACCACCTAAAATTCAAATCGAAAATAAATGTTTGCCAGCGAGATTGGCCCCCTACCTATTCCCTTGACCCTAAACCCTAGAGGAAGGTCTTATATAAGACTTCATAGTAAAATTGAGTCATAATGCTACAATCAGTCTAAGCATTTCCAGAAAAGCATAAGTTTGAGGTATAGAAACCTAAGACCTCTCGTTTCACAGTACTGTCCACACTCCACATTCCCTGTCAAATAAGAAATGAGGTGGCCCATTATACAACTAGTTAAAGTGGGAACTCCATTAGATATTTTAAATGTATGAACATATATATGTTTTGTAATTGTGTATTTGAAACTCTTTAGCAACCATCGAAATGAATTTAGTAACTTGACCTATAAAGGTCTGTCTCTTCAATTCTTAGACTGTAAGCTAATTTCACCAAAAGAAAAAAATGATGATCTATTTTTAAATCAAGATCTTTATATCAATCAGTAAAAGATCTGACCGGAGCTTCACAGTTACTCCTAAGGTGAGGAAATTTTTAATTCCTTACAAAAAATGTTTATGTAAGATAAAAATTGACAACATCCCTTCCAGTGACTTATTATTGTATTGGCAATGAATTTCAACTACACATCAATCACAAAAATAAAACTAGACAAACCTTAAGGAATGCAAATTTGGCTTATGACTTCAGGCCACTGGAGTTCCTTTTTGAGAGTTTAGTTAGAAAACTATTTCCATAGACAATTTTTTAAAAGACACAAAATGTGTCCACCTTCTATGTTTCTAGCTATATAAACTTCCATTAAAGGGAAAATATTATTTGGGGGGGTGGGGTGGGCAGTGATAATCTAACCGATTTATTTTCTACTTCTTTCTAGTTTTCCATACTTTTAAAAAATATTCCATAATATGTATTCATTTTTTTAAACATCAGTGGCCTAAGTCAATCTATCAACAAAATGACAATATTAACACTATGCATGTATTGATTCATTTATGCTTTTTATTTTTTCTAGTCCTGTAACGCCTCATAAACTATCCAGCTCGCTACACTCCCACCACAGCGTAAATACTGCACACCCCCAAGTCTGCACTCGTCAACAAATTAGGAATCCTTACCACCCAGCCCTCAAAACTGCCATGTTCTTGCTGTGTTGATTACTTTTTTAACAGGAAATATGTAATAAATTTAATTTAAAAAATAAATAAAATAGGACTTCCTACAAGAAGGAAGATGAGCTCCAGCCCCATTTAAGAAGTCTCCTTTGGCACCATGATATATTTGAGTCTCTAACAGCCACTTAAACCGAGACCAGTATCTGGGCCCAGATCATGCCATCGGAACTGAAAAACGCTCACCAAGACTCAAAAGAAAAATAACCAAAACAAAGAAACAGAAAATGACAAACAAATACAAATGGCTAATAAATATATGGAAAAAATTCTCAGCTTCAGTAGTATTTTGGGAAATGCATATTCAAGCACAGGAAAATACTTTTCACCACTAGACTGGCAAAATTTTTAAACATCATTGCTTTCTAGATTTTAGGAGAAAACATTCTCATCCTTTGTTGAGCTGAACATGAAAAACTGGTACAACCACTATGAAGCAGGCAATCGGATGACACTATTCAAAGTATAAATACTCATCCCGTTCACCCAGCAATTCTAATTATAAACATCTAACCTACAAAACACACCTTCATGCACATAAATAAATGTGGAAGAATGTTAATTCAATAATGCTTCTTATAGCAAAAAGAAAAAAAAATTGATACAATATAATTGTCCAGGAATAATAGGAAAATGGATAAAGTATGGTACCAATTCCACCAGTACTATATTACAAAGAAGCGAATAAAAAGACTGAGGTGGGGGGGCCTTGTCATGACCTGGAAAAATCCTAACATACTGTTAAGTGAAAAAAGCAAGTACAAAACAAGGTGTTTTTCTTGCTTTTAAAACTATATATTTGTATATGTGCATGAGTTGATATGCAAAGAAAAGCGTCAGAAAGAACATACGTCATAGTGTGAAAAGTGGTGTAATCTCAGGGAGAGACGTTGAATTGGAAGGTGAAGTTGGGCGTGTGGGAAGGTTTCCACTTTACATACTTCTGTATTACACAATTTTGACAAGAATATGCTTTATGCATCACTTAACTAAAAAGTACACTTAAAAGTACATTTTTAAAAACCGATCAGGCAAAGCACAATGAATTTAATGGCTCACTAATTCCTAGTTTATCCATGACTTCATCATTGCATAAACTGATCATCCCCAAAAATTGCATCACAAAGTGAAGTAGACAAAACATTTGAAGATAAAAAATAGATGAACTGAGAATGTCTGAAACAAGAAAAGACCTTTCTAAGTTTCTTTCCAGAAATATAGCAGAACAGAAGAGTATTGACAGTAAAGAAAAGATTCCTCTCAGGCCTCACCCAAAACTCATGTCCCTTTAATTGCCACTACCAGTTACTTGCTGTGAAAAATGGGTGATTGTTTAGAATCTGGTTTGACTATTTTCTTTCCAGAACTCACAGGCTTAGAGTACCTCCTTTGCTAAGAACTTTTTTTTAAATTTCTATTTGTGGCTAAATAGATGGATGCACAAAAAGACTATATTTATATAAAAGAAGACGACAGATGTTTCCTGGGAGTTTGTTGTATGTTAACTCGTTGTGAATGTGTGTGTTGCAGAAGCACAAGTGTTAAGAAACTGATGTACAAAACAAGAGCATTCTTCCCACAAAGACCGTCTGATAAAGGCAGCTACCACAAGTCTTTGTTTAGAAACCAACTCTTTCATTACCCTTAATTACTTACCCCTGTACTTGTAAATGGAGGGTCCCTGCAGAACACACGGTGTTTCTACTAGACTTAATTACCTTTCCCTTCATTGTCCCTGAGAGAAACATCACCACCCAAAAAGTCAGTTTCCCGAGGAGATGAACTTCTAAAACAGGACCCATCTCTCCAAATGCCACTCCCTCCTTCCCCTGCATTTCTGCATCTCACTGTAAAATACCCAGATGCATTATGTACCAGTTTATAAGGAGCACCTCAGTGAGCAAGGATGCTCTTCAGGTGCTCCTGCAGAACCAATCTTTAACTATCCTCTGCCTAGTCTTGTGGGAGAAGGAAGAAGTTGGCATGCAGACCCAAAAAGATTCTGCATTGTTGGCTATTAGAGAAATCATCTTCAGAAAAACAAAACTGAATAACGATACGATAAATAAAAAATTATGATGCATTCAGGCACAGACAAAATGGGCCATTTACTTTTATAAGTGGCCAGATGGACAGTTTTTGAGTGTAAAGGTCACTGAGAGATACAAAAAGTGGGGTCTGGAGCTCATGTTCAAATTTCAGTGTACATCTTGTTTGGAAGTTGGAAAGAGAAACAAATACTAAAATAATTTCAAGTAGAATGAACAGATCTCCACAGCGTAGACAGGCCATGAGATCTTGACTTTGATAACTACAAAAGGCTTTGGTTTAACAGCCAAGTGGGCAGAGCGTGTGGCTAACAGTCATGCAAGTGTACTTGCCATTAGATCTCTGCAAAGGGAGAATGTGAAAGCGAAGACAAATGGACCAGAAATGTAAACAAAAACCAGAAAGTGGATGGGCAGGGAGCTCAATAACTCCGATGCGTGATCTAGAGAGCAAGTCTGAATTATAACAGATTCAGATCATTTGTAAGCATCTCACACTTTTATTGGTTTAAAACGTGTTTTATTGTGTAGGTGGAGACATTCTATAGGTAACGAAACACTTAGCAGTAATTGTTTCTCTGGTAAATTCCGTCTTACTCTCCCCTTGTCGGAGAGAACAGAACTACTTTGAAAGAACCAGCCACAAGATGAATGAGAAGGATGGATGTGGCCAGAAGGAAGCTGGAGATACAAGAAGCTGTTTGAGAGATGCCAGGCACAGCGGGAGGCCACGGGGGTAGGGAGAGGCAGTGCTGTTTCACTGCCATTAAATGACTGAAAGGACCATTTGGGATGGATTGATTGACGGCTCAGCTCCAGACTGACCCTGACTACCATAAGGCTTCAAGTACTGCTGGGCAAGACATCAAGGCTTCCACACACCAAGACCTCACTAATCAATCGAATTTAGGGTTACCAACGCAAATAAAAAGAGAAGCAAAGAGCTCTGTCTGTGAAGTTTTTTTATCTTCTCCTTTTGTGTATCTGCTCTTATTTTTCACAGACGCTTGAGAAAAAAAGCCAGGGGGGAAAAGCTAAAATCAAAGAGGATAGAAACAACTTCTTTCTTTGTCCAAGAAAATAAAAGACTTGTTTGGAAGATTCAATTGTCAATACCTCGCTTTGTTATTTGTAACACAAGGTTTCCAAACTCGGTGTGGTAAAGAACAAACCCGCCCTCCTCTGAAGGGTTGTGGTGGGGAGATGTGTACAGGGAACAGATGAGAATGCTTCCAGCTAGAAGAGGCTTCCCTCAGGGTACGGTGTACAGAGCTCTGTGTGTGTGTGTGTGTGTGCGTGTGCGCGCGTGCGCGTTTGCACATGCGTGCTAGCACACAGGCTCCTGCCCATGCATGTCTGGTGAAAAGCAACTATTTTTTCTTTATGCTTCTAGAGGAAAAGGGCAAAGAGAAATCACATAAAGCAGATAGATAAGAAAATCATTGTGTATAAATAAATAGATGGATAAACAGACATAAACATATAAATAGATGTAAAAATATAAACTATAAGCCCTACAAATGGAGGGATTATGTCTGTAGCCTGCATTTCTACTGCCCAGGATCTGCTAAAAGGGAGCACAAAGGAGGTATTCCATACACATACTTTGAATCAATTATGTGAAAGTAATAAGAGACACTGAGAATCCTGAGAATAGGACTTAAACAGAATGCTTTCCGACGCCTCAAGCACCTCAAATATATCAAATCTATACATAGCCTCACTCAAGTAATAACCATCACAACCACACTGTGATCTAAGCCAGCAGGGGATGTTACAGGAAATGCAGGTAATACTCTCCCCATATATTTCCCTTATTTAAACAGAGCAAACAGGAAATGGAGTTAGGGGTATCTTAGATGTGCTCTAAACAAAGATGTTTTGCAAAATGTTTGGGATAGGACATGGAGAGGTGATAGACACGTGGATCATCATGATAATCACACAGCACATGGGAAGTGCTGTAGAGATATTTTTCATATAGAATTTTGAAAGCTGTGAGATTAGTTACATAATTCTTTCAAGCCTTTTTCCCTGTGATGTTGATTCTCATCTTAACATTTTCTTATCATGTCGTCTGTCTATTCCTTTCTTAACTTAGTGGTTCCTTTAGAAGAATCTTATTGCTTCTTCCTAAAATAGCCACTTTCATATGTGTAGTTCTCCAAAATGCTTCCAAATACTAGAGAAAAAAAAAGCATGAAGACTTTATAACTGCTAAGGAGAGTAATCCTTAAAGCAGCAGAAATCAATTAAACAACAATTGATATGAACACATGGTTATAATTTGAACACCTGATCAAAGCCATCTATGCCCATAAAGATAGGAGTTAAGTGATTTTTCTTTACTTACAGATTCATTTCCTGTACATTCTCAGCTGCGAAATAAAAGGTCTTGATCTGTGGATGGCTGATCTTGAAAGCACTTGAAAGAGGAAAAGCATAGACACATGAAAATTAGAAATTAGTGCAGTCGACAGTGGGTTTGAAAGTAAAACAGTCAAATATAAGCATGGTAAGTTCTTCTGTTCTCTTTGTTAATGTACCTGAAAAAATTCAATTACATTAAATACCTGTTGTCTAATTTCTATTTCATACAGAGAGCAGAGGGTTAATTTATCATGTCAGGACATCCAGAACAGGACTGAGTCTTGGCTGATCAATAGTTTCTACCTAATAGGTAAACAACAAGGACCTACTATATAGCACAGAAAACTATATTCAATTTCTTGTAATAACATATAATGGAAAAGAAGCTGAAAAGAAAAAATATATATGTCTGTATATGTATGATTGAATCACTTTGATGTACACCTGAAACTAACATTCTAAATCAACTACACTTCAATAAAAAATAAAACTAGAAAAAAAATAAATTGGCAGGCCACAGACTTAGAGAAGATATTTGCAACATAAAAAATTTTTCAATTTGAAACATATGGGTATAATCTTTTATTTTCATTTGCTAACTGTTTTGCTATAAGAAGATGACAAATTAAAATTTAAAGTGATAGATGTGTCACTTCAAAATACTCTGATCAATTCCTTCAAGCAAAGTATTCAAATTATGTATATACAATAATTGTATTTACACAAAAATAACTAAGTATAAAACTTCTAGGAGAAAGGGTAGAGAGGGATAAATTAGGGGGTGGGGATTAACAGGCACACACTACTATATATAAAATAAATAAACAACAAGGACCTACTGTATAGCACAGGGAACTATATTCAATTTTTTGTAATGAGCTGTAATGGAAAAGAATCTGAAAATATATACATGTATATATATGTATAACTGAATCACTTCACTGTACATCTGAAACTAATGTAAATCAACTACAGTTCAATAAAAAATTGTTTAATAAGAAATAAAAAAAGGTTTTTAAAAACGCCTATACCGTGATGACACATCAAAAACCTTATCCAAGCCAACTTCTATTAGTAAAGGAAAAATCTAAGGCAGATTTTTAGTTTAAAAGAAAAGTATAAAACATTGACTATAATAAAGTATTTCCCCTTTACCATTTAGATAGGAAGTCTTGCAGTACGGGCCAGAATATTTTGTAAATTACCAGTTCGCTCAAAACCACAAAAATCAGCACAGCCTCATGTGTCACTGGCTATGCGTAACTACAGCAGAATGGCAGAGACTTAAAACTAACGCCAGTTGATTCATTTTCTTTAGAAAAAAACTAAACAATTGCTGCTACTAGGAACATAGGTCAATAGGGAATTGCCCCTTTCTAATAAAACAGAAAAAGATGTCAAAAGCAGAGTAAAGAATAAGTAAGAGAGGAAGAGGACACCTGTGCAAAACGCAGCTGGACACCATCGTGGGAAGAGCACTTGACTGGGAGTCTGGGTACCTGGTCAAGGGCCACGGGCTGGTGACTCTTTTGACTCCTGTTGGCGCTCATACCTTTTGGGCTTAAACCATATCAGGCTGTAATCCCCAAGTCTAAGATATTCCAGAGAATTCAATTTCAAGGGTGCAACTGACAATTCCGTGAACTAAAAATAAGAAACCGGTCTTGCATCATATCTGCAGCCCTGGTGAATTCTATTTGACTAGTCATTCTCTCTACAAGGACAAAACCTGGACATCTGATCACCCTGCCAGTCCTGGAAGGCAGCTTGTTTTTCACTGGATCACAGACACTGTCATTAATGGCATGCCCTGCCAGGGCTCGGTGGGGTTTTAAAATCCATCTGCTCCACCAAATGAAATTCCATAAAACAAGAGGTTAAAAGCTTCTGTTACTGTTTGGGGTACCAACACATAAAGTCAAAATTCTCAGGCATCTGAGAATTCATCATTAACTTCCAAATCACCACATCACTTGAGAAGCATTATAAAGGGACATTATCCTGGCCCAGAGTTTTGTGGAAAATGATAGACAACTTACTGCTTTTTCTTGCATTCAGATGCTTTCTCTACAGTGAAATCAGGGAGGTTGACAAATCCATCAGCTTTCTCTGCCTGAAACAAACACATACCACAAATATGAATAAACATGTCAACCCCAGCAGTTTATTTATCGAGACCACATATGTTGAATAAAAATAGTGTAAATGAAATGAAGGAGGGTCAAAGGTACCTCTCTGAATCAGCATCAGACTTTATCCCAGATATACATTTTATAAGAGAAATTAATATTCTTCTGATTAATCATCCAGAATCTTCCCCTGAGAAGTAGCATGACACAGCTTAGGGACAGCCAGTGTATGCACCAGTAGGGCCTGCCCATCCCCTTCTTGTCTTCCTAGAAAACATGAGAGCCAACCTATCAGAGTTCTGCTTCCTGCTGAGCCCATAGGCACCTTTCTCATCCTGCTTCTCTAGCAAGCCACAAGCATGTGAGATGGAACCTAATTAGCCTGCTATTGTATGGTGAACAGTGGCCTGGCTTTGGAGTTAGCAAATCGAGGTTCATATCATGGATCTACCACTTACTGGTTGTTATAAGACTTAACTAAGCTCAGATAAATAAAACACTTAACAGATACTCAACAAACATTATTTCCTCTCCAAAGTCTTTAGGCAGTTCTTTGGGAATTAAATCATAGAGCCATGTCTTGGAAAATCTCAGTTCTATAATCGATCCCTATGAGTTCTTTCTACAAAGGAAAGATTGCAGAAGAAAATGACACCTTTAAGGACATAGCATGAATGCCACTTTAAAACACCAAAAATTTTATAGAAAACGTAATCATTGTTCAACTTCTCTAAAAATTTCTTAACCTCTAGTTTATGGATAAAATTTAACTGAACCATAAGGAGATCGTTTGTCACAGATAGAACTGAAATTTTCCATCTACACCAGTGTCTCTGAGTGAAGAAATACAATTCACAAGATTAAACCTAAATGAGTCAGTGGTTATTGGGGGATGAGTAAAAATTGATTTTGAAAATACAATCTTAATTTTTAAATTCCACTAGCTATTAAATTAGTGCCATGGGCGCTTTTAGTTCACTTCTGCACTCTGTGTTTCTTCCCCTGATTGCCAACTAGAGTGCACCTTGTACTCTTTCTTCAAAATAACTAAACTGTGCAACATCCAACCCTAGGCTTGTCCTACATGAGTCAACTTAAACTCTTCACTTGAAGTGCTTTCTTTTTAGAAGACTCCAAACTCAATTCTAAAGAGCACTTCCTTCCTTAGAAATTACCTATTTTTTCATTTAACTCATCTATTTTCTGATGGGCTGCTTAATTACTGGATTGTGGTTTCACCATCCTAACTTAAAGAGCATGTCAAGTACTTGAAGAACAGAGACTGGGTAAGTCAACTTTTTCTATAATATGTAATGCTTCTTGTGGATTCTCAGTTTACACTATACAAAAGCATAGTTTTGAAAAACTAGATTAGCTCCAGCAATTCCACTCTTAGATAGATATCCAAAAGGAATGAAAACAGGTACTCAAATAAATATAGGTACATGTGTGTTCACAGCAGCATTATTCACAATAGCTGAAAGGTGGAAATAGTTCAAATGCCCATCAACAGAGGAACAGATAAACAAACGGTGGTATATCCATACAATGGAATATTACTCAGCCATAAAAACAAATGAAGTGTTGATACACTCTATGATGTGGATGAACCTGAAGAACATTATGCAAAGTGAAATAAGCTAGACACAAAACATCACATATTGTATAATTTCATTTATATGAAATCATTCAGGTATATCCATAGAGACAGAACACAGATTAGTGGGTATGGGTTTGCCTTTGGGTGTGATGAAAGTGTTTTGGAACTAGACAGATAAGGTGGTTGCACAACATTGTGAGTGTACTAAATACCACTGAATTGCTCACTTAAAAAATGGATAATCTTATGTGAATTTCACCTCAATTAAAAAAAAAAAACCTATGTTAGGCTAAGGTATGTTCATGTAAATTCCTGTAATTATTTTAGAAAGGATGAAACAATTTATATTCACCATTTCTTTCTACTTCCTCCCCTCATTCATTTCTATGCCCACTATTCCACAGAAGGGGTAGTTACCATGAACATCACTGATTTTCATGTTGCTGAATCCCATCTACGCTTCTTAGCCCTCACTTAATTGAACTCAAGGAACTGACACTACAACCCACCTCCTCTCCCTTGAAATGCCTCATATCTTGCCTTTCTGACAACACTTTCCAGCTGCCCCTCTTCTCCTCTAACTACTTTTTGCTTTCTTTCAGAGGATCTTCTTCTCCCCCCTATTTCTTAAATGTCACTATTCCCCAGATTTCTAACCACAGACCTACTCTCTTCTTATTCCAATACTCTCTGTAGGGGATCACACACACACTCCCACAGCTGCATGTATAACCATTGTACACAAAGGTCCAAAACCTATATCTCAAACTCATTTCAATCCTGGTGCTCCTGTCCCAAGATCCAACCACCTAGTGTTGGTATTCAATGGCTATTCCATGGGCTCTGTGTTGTGGACCCAATATTTGTGTCCCCCAACCCCCAAATTCCCATGTTGAAGCTTTAAACCCCAATGTGATGGTATTTGAAGGTGAGGCCTTTGGGAGGTAACTAGGTTTAGATGAAGTCACAAGGATGAAGGCCCTATGATGAGATTAGTGCCCTTGTAAGTAGAGAAAGAGACCAGTGGTTTCCCTCTCACTCCCTGCTCGTCCTCCTTCCAAGGACATGGGGTAAAAAGCAGCTGTCTGTCAACCAGAAAGAAGCTCCTCGTCAGACATGGAGTCTGCCAGAACTCGATCTTCGATTTCCCAGCCTCCAGAACTATGAGGAACAAATATTCGTTGTTTAAGCCAGCCAGACTACGGTATTTTACTATGGTAGCACAAACTGACTTAGGCTCTTCCCAAGAGTGACAAATCCAAGACCAAACTCATCATCTTCCTCCATGAAATGCCTGCTCCTCCTTTCTCATTTCTTCAGTGAGTGATATCACTTTCTACTCAGTTGTCAAAAAAAAGGGAAATATGGAAGACATCTTCAACTCTTCAATCTCCTTCTCAGCACCTGTGCAAGGAACCACTAGGAACCATCTGTGCAAGGAACATCATTGCTGCATCTGTCAAGAGCTCTTCAGCATATCCATCATCTACCACCTCCTTCAGATCACCATTAACTTTCAAATGAATTACTGCAAAAGTCTTCTAAATTATTATCTCTCTCTGTAAATCTGTCCTGTCCTCCAATTTAGTGTCCAAATCACAATCACAGCAAATCTTCACTCCATGAACTTCTCTCATTAATATTCTGCATGGTTCCCAGCTGCTCCTGGATAAAGTCTAAGTGCCTTAGCAGAGTATATAGTGATCAAGCCTTGTTTAATTATATAATTTCATCTCCTTCAGTGTCTCCACACCTTACCCAACCAAAACTAAATAAAAAAAAATTAAAACACGGGAAAAAAACAATGCTTCCATGATATGAATTAGAATTGACACCCAACTTAAAGCATTATTAGCCTCTAGACAATTTATTTTCAGTATAAGAAGCCCATCTTGAATGGTAACAATACAAAAATCAATCAAAAATAAATAAATACTGAAATACATGAGATAAATTGCAAATCTTCATTTGAGTGGATTCCTTTCCTAAGGAACTGAAATGGTTGAGATTCCTTCAAATAAGAGCCTAAATAAATTTGAGTAAATGACAACTTAGTGTTTCCCCAGTAAATCTTTCCTTTATGAACAAAGGCATTTTTTTAAATTGTACTTAAGACCTTCAAGCTGTATTCAAAATCACAGATAACTGTGTCAAAAATTGCTTATTTGACTTTCAAAAAATGCCTCAAAAATGACAATCACAGTGGGAAAACTCTGAGGAAATGACAGTTTTCTCCTCTTTCTCCTTCTTTCCCTCCTCCCACCCCCTCAGATCCCTTGTTCCTTATTATATTAACTAAAATAACTTTTTTGAATGGCATCCTTCCTCTTTAGTAATTCCTAAATTCTTGAAAAGTTACTTGAAATTTCTGTACTGGTACCTGCAATTTTCTCTCTGGATTCTAATGTAATAAAAATCTTGTTCTCTTGCCATAAGTATCAAACCAACCTTTGGCCATTGTGCAAACTTGTCTTACCAAATCTAGTCTTAAATTCTGAAGCAAAGTAGTGCATTTCACTTTGTGATATGATGTCCTACAATCTTCAAAGTGTTCTTCCTCATGCATCCGTCCACCCACTTTTCCCAGCAACTCTGATTTTGTTCATCTCAGTGGAGTTTCATCTGTAGTTGGTGTATTAGGCACCATTAGACATACATTTTTATCAAAACTATCAGTTTTATACATTCATTTATTCAACAAATATTTATTGAGTACCTTCTTTGTGCCAGGTACCATGCAGATATTTGTGCTGTATCAATGGACATAACAGACATCTCTACTCTCAAGGAGAAAACCGACAACAGCTCAACATATGAACACATAAATTATGTAGCGCCCTGTAGGCAATCACCGCTATGGAGAAAAGTAAAGTTGATCAGGGTAAAAGTTCTGACTGTAAGCAAGATAGGATGCCTTCTGCAACTAGGCTTATAATGCCCCTCCTCCCTCACTCCCCTAGATATGTATCCACGAAGCAACTTAGGTGTGACCTTCTCCAAAACTTTTCCCTGCTCCTCTGAGCCTGAATAGATGCCTTCCTCTTTGTGCCCCCGGACTAGTGGTGGGCTTTGCTTACATCTTCTCTTACTGTATTTAGTCATCTAGTTACTCCTGTTTCTCCAACAATGAGCATCTTGATGGAAGTAATTTTGTCATTTATGGTTATATCTTAATTCTTGGGAGAAGGCAGGTGTTCAACACATGTGAAATAAGTGAGTTTTATGAATGAATGAATGAATAATGGCAGGAACATGGTCTTTTTCCTCTGACAATAAAGAAAGTGCTAAAATGAGATGCAGAAGCCACTTTGCAAAACAGACTGGCAGTTTTTTAAAATATAAACATACAATTACCATACAACCTAGCAGTTCCATTCCTCGGTATCTACCCAAGAGAAATGAAAGCAGATGCCCACGCAAAGATTTGCAAGCAAATATTTATAGCAGCATTACTCATAATAGCCAAAAACTGGAGACAATCTAAATATCCATCAATTGGCAAATAAATAGTGTGGTATATTCATACAATGGAATATTGTTTAGAGAACATCTGACATGTGCTGAAACATGGAAGAATCTTGAAAACTTAATGCCAAGTGAAAACCAGACAGAAGAAACCATGTAATGCTGTGTGATTCCTTTATATGAAATGTAGACAAAGGGCAAATCAGTGGAGACAGAAAGTAGAATAGTGGCTGCCTGGAGTTGGGGATAGGAATAGAGATTGACTGTAAACAGGCATAAATAATTTTGTTGATATGATGAAAATGATCTAAAGCTGATTTATTATGATGGCCCATCACTCAGTAAATTTACCAAAAATTATTAAACTGTAAATTTGAATAGGGTAATTTTATGTTATGTAAAATATATTTTAATAAAGCTATTGTTAAAAACATAAGATGCAGGAAAAGTTTGGGGAGTAAATAATTGTGAATGAAATCCCTCCTGTTTGGCTAACAGTAAGACTTGAAAGAAGGTAAAATATGAGGTCTCTGATGATCCACTGATGACTCAATGATTTGTTTAAACTTTAGACACAAAATTGGGTTAATATTTCTTTCTTGCTTCAATTTTGGACCACAGGAATTTGAGAGTCAAAAATATTTTATATATCTGTCTTAGTTATTTTCATCAAGACTCAGAATTTATGATGATCTGCTTTTGAAATATGTCAGTTAACATTAAATATATATATATAAATAAAATATAATTAAATATTAAATATGTATCACCAAGCCAAAAATATTTTACATAGAATTTGCCACACTTCAGACATATTTTTTAAAATTAAAATAGGATATCAAATTTTAATATTTAAATGTAAAAATATGTGTTCATTGCCATCAATAAAGTTTGGATTTTTTATGCTACAAAACCTTGCAAAATAGACAAAACTACTTCTTAAGGATCAACATATGTCAGGAAAGTAGAAGGCAGACCGAGAAAAATATGAGTGATTTTCCAGAGGCTAAGTAGGTCAAAGAAGATCAAACCAGAAATAAATGAAGCAGAATATAGTAAATTATTATGTATTACACAGTTTTTAAAAAAGTATAATTATGTCTCTATTCTCACTAGCACCCTATTTCCTTGATTCTAAGAAGCCTGATTTTTCATACTTCAATAATTCTGAAATCAAGAAGCACCTTGGAATCTATATGTATTTTCATCGTACCATTTCCCCAAAAATCCTGTTGTTAAACTATAGGTCTTTAATGAAGAGAATGTTAAATTCGAGGAAAAGAGTAGCTTCAAAAACAAAATATAGATTTCTTTGTAACATGCTTTTGTGTTTGTGTATGAATGTGGATTTAACATTCTTGGAATTACTTTAAATAAATTTAAGTGAAGTAACCCAATGAATATCAAAATCAGGAGAAGCTGCGAAACTCCATTTCTCCATATAAATTCATGGTTTGCTCAGTTCTGCTCTGAAACCCTCAGCATGCTGGAAACAGGCAAAGTCTAAACTCTAAGCAGAGCTGCTCTGTCACTTTGGAACAGTTGTCACTAAATTCTAATGGCCTATTCTTTTCTTTTATTGTAGTGTCTTTGTCTGGTCTTGGTGTCAGGTTAATGCTGGCCTCATAGAATGAGTTAGGAAGTATTCCCTCCTCTTCAGTTTTTTGGAATCTACTGAGAAGGATGAACTCTTTAAATGTTTGCCAGAATTCCCCTGTGAAGCCATCCAGTCCTGGACTTCTGTTTGTTGGGAATTTTTTTATTACTCATCCAATTTCAACACTAGGAATCGGTCTGTTCAGACTTTCGGATTCTTCCTGATTTAGTCTTAGAAGATTGTATATTTCTAGGAATTAATCACTTCTTCTAGGTTGTCCAATTTGTTGGCATATAACTGTTTGCAGTATTCACTTATGATTGTATTTCTGTGATGCTGGTTGTTACTTCTCCTCTTTCATTTAAAATTTTGCTTATTTGAGCCCTCTTTTTTTCTTAATGAGTCTAACTAAAAGTTTATCATTCTTATCAATATCTTTAAAAAAAAGCTGTTAGTTTCATTGATATTTTCTATTGTTTTAGTCTCTATTTTTGCTTATTTTTATTATTATTTCTTTCCTTCTGCTGACTTTGGGCTTTGTTCTCCTTTTTCAAATTCCTTTAGACAGAATGTTAAGTTGTTTATCCGAGATTTTTCTTATTTCTTAAGGCAGGCCTATATCATTAAATACATCTCTCTTAGACCTGATTTTGCTATATCCCATAAGTTTTAAAAAGCTGTGTTTCTTTTTTCATTTGTCTCAAAGTATTTTCTGATTTCCTCTTTGATTTCTTTGTTAACTCACTGGTTTTCTAGCAGCATGTTGTTTGGTCTCCATATGTTTGTGGTTTTTCCGTTTTTCTTCCTATAATTGATTTCTAGCCTCATACCATTGGGGTCAGAAAAACGTTTGATATAATTTCAATGATCTCAAATTTATTGAGACATGTTTTGTCACTTAGCATGTGATCTATCAGGGAGAAAGTTCCACATGCACATGAAAAGAATGTGTATTCTGCTGATTTTGGATGGAATGTTCTGTAGATAATCTATTAAATCTATCTGATATAATGTATCATTTAAGGTAACTATTTTATTACCGAGTTTCTGTCTGGATGATCTGTACACTGATGTAAGTGGGCTGTTAAAGTCCCCTTGTATTATTGTATTATTGTCAATTTCTCCCTTTTTGTCTGTTAATATTTGCTTTATATATTTAGGTGCTCCTGTATTAGGTGTATATATGTTTACAAATATTATATCCTCTTTGCTATATATTTTGTCTTAAAGTCTACTTTGTCTGATATGAGTATTGATACCTCTGCTTTCTTATCCATTAACAAGTGAATGGATAAGAAAGACATGGTATGTATACATATATATATATATATGTATATATATATACACACACACACACACAAGTACAGACACAAAATTGAATACTACTCAGCCATAAAAAAGAATGACATTTTGTCATTTGTAACAATACAGATGGACCTGAAGGGCAGTATGCTTAACGAATAAAATCAGACAGTGAAAGACAAATACTGTATGTTTTCACTTATATGTGGAACCTAAAAAGTAAAACAAATGAATAAACATAGCAAGGCAAAAACAGACTCACAGATACAGAGAACAGACTGGTGGTTACCAGTAGGGAGAGGGGTGAGGGAAGGGCAAAATGAGTGAAGGAGATTAAGAGGTACAAACTACTGGATATAAAACAGATAAGTTACAGGGATATAATGTACAGCACAGGGAACACGGCCAATATTTTATAACAATTTTATATGGAGTCTAATCTTTAACAACATCAAATTACTAAGCTGTACACCTGAAACTAATATAATACTATAAGTTAATTATACTTTATTTAAAAGTAAACAATAAATAAATAAATTCTATTGGTACATAGACTTGTAGCACTAGAGAAATCTGAATTATATCCTCTAAAATACAAGATAAAAATAAACTGAGATGAAAGAAAAGATGAAATCAACTTTTAAAGTTCTAGTTCTACAGAGAAACAGTCATTCTCACACACTCTGGGTGTTTATACGAAATGGAACCCAGTGGAAGGAAACTGAGCAGTAACTAACAAAAATCCATTTGCCTTTTGACCCAGAAATCCCACTTCTTGGATCTGTATTAAATATAAAAAATGCTGAATGGCATACGCATTATAACATTATCAAAAGACTGGAAAAAATCTAAATGTCTATTATTGGGGGACAGTTGAATAAACCATGCATCCACATACAATGAGTAACTATGATACACTATGATACATATACATATAGAGTATACAAATAGAGTAATCTCCAGGGCAAAGCAAGAGGAAAAGTAAGGTACAGTACAATAGACACAGTATGCTAATTTTGTGCAAGAGAGATGGGGTATGCCTCTGTATGCTTACTTGCATATATCTGTAAAAAGAAACAGTAGAAAAATAAAACAAAAACAACATAGAAGAAGGGAGAAAAGAAGGTAGAGAAACAGGGATGGAAAGCAAGACTTACCTGGTTGCAACTTGTCATACAGTTTTGACTTTGGAATGGGGTGAATGATTTATAGTTAAAATTTTAAAAAGCAGGTCCAAAATGAAAAGCACCTAGAAACAAAGGAACCTAACTACACATAAACATGATGACATAACCCTACACAAATGATAATTACTCAAAGGAACCTTAGTCTAAGAATGTTTACCAGTGACCTTGTTATTATTTTTAGACAGTCTTAGTAGTTTTTCTTCCCCTCAAAAAAATTGCATGAAATCTAAAGCTTCCTTCGTTCTCTCCATATGACAGAATACATGATGCACTTTGTTCTGATAAGAAATTCAACTCCCTCCTCCTTTCAGAAAACAAAATATGAAGATTATATACCAAGGCAATCTCTATTCTGCAACGATCACCTGGGCCTGCAGGCCAAGAGCTGAGTTTATTAGCACTGGGCTATGACACGCACAGCAAGGGAAGAAGGAAAAATGTTTTTTTTTGTTTTGTTTTGTTTTTAGATATCTAATGCCACTGGGCAGTGAGAATGGCTGAAATCCTTTTAAGAAACGTCATAATCTTGAGTAACATCTAATACCTAACATGTGTTGAGTGGTAAGCACCTGCCATCTAGCTTATCTTTGCCTTTAGAAGGAAATTCATCACATCCAAGTGCCAGAATTTACGAAACTGATCCCTTTTTAACCTAGATAGGCATTATAAAATAGGAAAGTTACGCGGTGTTATTAAAGTGACAAAACTCAGACCAGAACCCAGAAGTAGGGTAAATAATTCTAAAAAAGAATTTCTTCCATCTCAACCAGGAGCTAAAATAGAAAAGAATCTGCAGTTGACGGATGGCCCTGGATTTGGAATCAGAATATCTCAAAGCAAGCCACTTACTGTGCAGTTTTAAGCAGAGCACTTAACCTCTCCCATCAGCATCCATGCAGAGGATCTAACCAGTGTTTCAAGGCCAACATAGATTTGTGCTAATACTGTAAAACTAAACAGAGCAAAGTATTCAGAGCCATACAAAATTAAATATTGCATTGCTAATGATAAGAATTTGGGGAAGGAATGGAAGGAAAATAAAAGAGAAGGAACGACCCAGAAAGACAAAAGTGAAGAAAAAAGTTTTTCACTCTGTCCACTGTCAGCTGAGCCCCCTAAATAGTTCTTCTGTGTCTCAGCTCCCCCATCTCCTCTTCATCAGATTGTCACTGTCAAGAACTGTTTTACATTCTTTGGAGAACAATAATGCTAGCAAGCTCACTATATCTTTCATACATTATCTGGGGTATGCTTTTATTAAAACGTTATTGCATTTGGGTTTATCTAACACTACATTATGCATATAATGAGACTTTAATCCAAAGAGACTTTCTTCTTACAGCTGTTTAGAAATAGATTTTCTACATAGAAAACATTTGGTAAACGTTTTTGATTAATAAACAGAAAGGCCCAATTTCCCACAGAACCCACAGAATCCTGACAATAACTATAAAAGTGAACTGAAGGTGCTGACTGTGATCATTACGGTGGTTGTGAGGGGGCTGAGACTCTGTAAGGGGGGAAGGAAAGGCTCTGAAGGTGGCAGACCACTTGGAGCTGATGGGGCTGGTGACCCAGCCACAACAGCCCCTCATCCCGATCCCAGGGTCACACTGGCCCGAAGTCCCCCCCCCCCCAGCACATGCATCTCTTTGCGGGAGGGCTCCTCAGGCTGCCGGATTCCACTTCTCCACTTGTGTAGAGGTGCTCGGGAATCACTTCCCCCAGGACAGGTCCTCAACCAATGACCAACGGGACTTGGTGTATAAATATCCCAGCTCCCATGCCCCTTGGGAGGAAAACCCTGAGGTGCATGTGCTCACAGCTCTCAGGGTCCCCCAGAAGAATTAGGCTTCAGTGACCCACAGGTATAACTTGCTTGCTCCGGGGAGCTTTATCAGCTAACTTTCCACCCTTTCTCACTTCCTCACTCCCTTTTCAAGTATTTCCAGTATCACTTCCCAAAGATACCACTTGCACCCAAATTCTCTTCTCAGGGTCTGCTTCTGGGAACTCAAAACCAAGATGCTACTCCTCTCCCAGAAAAGATTATCACTCAGGGTTCCTGCTCATGAGCAGCACATCTGCTCGGCGCCATAGTCCCTCTTCATTACTTCCTTTTAAAAATCACCCAAGGATATGGCCACCTCATTGTCATATTAAGTCATATTTAAGTGGTGACCAAGAAGTGACTAGCATCTTACTCTATGATTTGTAAATCAGCTCTGCTAGCCAGCCATTCTTACTTGCATTCTTCCATTCTCTCCCCGTGAAATCAAATCGTAAATGAAAGTAAGTTACTAGTGAACTTTCTAGTATTCTGACATACAAAGATAGTCATTACCTTCTGAAGTATCATTTTCAAAAACAATTATCAAAAGCAAGATGGAAACATTAGTGTAAAAGAATCCTATGTTATTGTTCTCTATAATACAAAACCTTCACCACAGAGCACACAAGGCCATTTGTGATCTGTCCCTGTCCAGCGTCATCTCCCCTCAGTCCTTCAGAAGCCTTAAAACCCCAAAGATGCTATCAGTTTCACCTACTTAGAGTTGGTCTCTTCAGCAACATGGTCAGAAAAAGAAAGGAAGAAAGCACTAAAAAGGAAGTAAAGTTTTAAATGAATAGAAAGGAATCTTATTAAATCTTACTATTACAGAATAAATTACACCTCTTGCTTCCCAATAAATTTCATCTACCATCCACAGTTACAGCAGGCGTGGGGAAGAATAAATAAAGGAGCAGCACTTCAGAAAATTTGAAATCTGCTACATTTGCTTCAATATTAGAAATTTAGGAGAAATAACTAAATAAGTTTAGTTCTTTCAAAATCACATATAATTGTGCCTTCACACAATGTATATTAAGTCCTGCAATACTTCAGAAATATTCAATCTCTTCAAACTGTTTTCATGAGTTTCATGAGTGCCATTAAGGTACTATTCAGCCACAACAAAACAACCCCAAATGGGAAAAGACGTTTTTCCATAGAAGACATACAAATGGCCAAAGGAACACGAAAAGATGCTCAAGAGAAATGCAAATCAAAACCACAACGAGACACTACCTCACACCCTTTAGTACAGTTACTATCCAGAGAAAAACAAACAGAAAAACAGAAAATAACAAGTGTTGGTGAGGATGTGGAGAAAAGGGAAGCCTTGTGCACCACTGGTGGGAATGTAAAATGGCCACCATAAAAAGCAGCATGGCATTTCCTCAAAGAATTAAAAATAGAATTGTCAGGTGATCCGGGAATTCCACCTCTGGGTATATAACCAAACGAATTGAAAGCAGGGTCTCAAAAAGGCATCTGTACACCCATATTCACAGTAACATTATTCACAGTATCCCAAAGTTGGATACAACCCAAGTGGCCCTCAACAGGTATGAATGGATAAACAAAATACGGTAGACACATACAATGGAATATCATCCAGCCTAAAGAAGGAAGGAAATTCTAACACATGCTGCAACTTGATGCAATGAAGCTTGAAGACATTATGCTGAGTGAAATAAGCCAGTCACAAAAGGACAAACACTGTATGATTCCAATTATATGGGGTACCTAGAACAGGCAGACTCATAAAGACAGAAAGTACAATGGTAGTTGCCAGGGACGGAGGAGAGAAGAAATGGGAGTTATTGTTTAATGAATACAGCATTTCAATTTTGTAAGATGGAAAGAGTCCTGGAGATGTTTGCACAATAACATGAATGTACTTAATGCCACTGAACTGTACCCTGAAAAATGGTTAAAATGGGAGATTTCATGTGATGTGCAGTTCACCACAATTTTAAAAAAATACTTTTAAGAAATTTAAGACACTACTCAGGAAATCATTATTTGTCAGTAAAGGATGAAAATGCATTTGCCATAGTAAGTTTCATAAGATTCAAAATAGGAAAATTTCAGTGGTTATTTACCACGCTGTTCAATAGCACCATCTCTTCCACAGGGAATAGCCAGTTATTCACATTACTGTTTAACAGATAAGGAGGAAGGGTCCAGAGAGGGTGGGTGCTTGCTTTAAGCTGTTAAGTGGCTTCAGCATCAGAGTAGGACCTGTCCTCCCAATTCAGAACCCAGGGACATCTTTGACTACAGCATGTCACTTCCTTGTGTCCTTTTTGAAGACACTGTTTCAAACATGTTCTTCTAAATTATGAGTCCTTTAAAAAATATTAAATATTTTGTTTGAAATTTCCACTACATAGCTTCTTTTTGAAATGTTCTTAAAACATATTTTATAAGTGGAAGACTAAACACAGCAGCAAGATGACAGATGAGTTTATCAGCTAGCCTGTGTGTAGAAGCAGCTGGGTCCTTGGCTTTTAAAAGAGCTTGCTCCAGAGGGATGATAAATCTTCCAATAATGACTTCTCAGAAAAATCCTCAAATCTAACCAAAAGTTCAGCTCATCCCATGGGCCACTTCTCATTCTACTGCTTGGGAAATGTGCACGCAGCCCTCATCACTAAATCATGGATTACCTGAACTCTTCCTCCAGGACAGGAACTGCTGTGCTGAAGAATCCCCAGGGCTTCTTAGTTCCCTCTCCTGTTTTATGGCTTAAAATCACCCTTTACACAGGCCCAGGAGGCATATTTTTAGAATCTCTAGCCTATGATAGTCCATTGCCGCCCAAAAGAAAAAAAAAGAAGCCATTTCTGGTGTCTGAAAATCCTTATCACAATTCTTCTGCATCCTAAAATCACAATTTTATGCAAGCACATTTCATCTAAAGCAAATATAAAATTGCCTTTCTTTGTATGTATTCCTTTGATTTTTTTTTTTATATTGCTGTAAGATGCATTTGACCTTCTGAAAATCACTCTGAATTACGTAGGGAGAGTGTTCTTGGTCAAAGTGTACATGTAAGAAAATGAATGCAGAGTTACATCACTGACCTAGGACTACATAACTTAGTAAGAAAGTACAGGAAAGAGTCCAGTGACCGTTGTCCCTTATACCCATGCTGGCGAAACCCACCTTCCTGCCCGCCTGCTTCCTGCTTCCTGCTAAAAGAATAACTGAGTTATACACACACACACCTGCCAATGTATTTATGCACATATTTATAATTATATAAATACATATATTAAACACCCACATAACTATAAATTAAATATATATCGCTTTATATTCAATTTAGTGTATGTATGTTTGTATATTCTATTTCCTTTTAGCTCTTTTAAAGGATTTTAAAATAAGAGGACTTCTGATTTTAAAGTCTATGGATTGATAAACTATGACCTATCCATATGTAGAACTCACAGCCATTAGAAATGATGTTGTGGATATGTACGTATTGACATGAAAGTATGCTGATAATACATTGCTTAGTGAGAAAATCAAGTTATGATATCATGCTTAGCACGATTTTACTTTTGGAAAACATAAAAAAAAAGATGGTTGGAAACAGAGATATCAAAATGTTTACAGTGATCACATCACAGTGATGGAATCATAACTCATTTAAATAAATGATCTTAATTCATTTATTTCCGTTTGCTTCTATATCTGTCTGATATTTTAAAGCATTTTCTTAATTACTTAAGGCATTTTTTTAAAATTCTTTAAATTTCCAAGAAGCAAGAAGCTGGATTCTACCAAGCAAAGATAAAGTAAAACAGAGAGAGGTTGTGGAAACTCCAGAAAAAGCACAGCACATGCCCATAAATAAGAAGACAAGAGATAATGCTGTGTCCCCCTGACCGGACATTTCACCCACTGCTGTGAAGTAAGAGGACTGCCTTCTGATAAAGCCCAGTCTATGTCCTGAACCCTAGCATCCTCTTCCAAATCAGCAGTGCCTGAGCATAGCACTGCCTCTGGAGAACAAGACAAGAAATGAAAAATTTCATAGTCTTAGTGTTTCACAATTGCTTTCAAAAAGTTTAGAAAGAATTTAAAGGAGAATAACATTGGCAACATAAGCAATTGATCCCACATTGTGTGAATTTAGCAACAAGAAGTTGTTAAAAAAACAGCCTGGTTCAGCTACTGACTGTCCCCGATCATAAAGCTAACGGGGGGGGGGGGGGGGGATGACCCTTATTTTAGAAATACATTCTAGGATCTTCCAAGGAAAATAAGTCTGAGGACACAGTGATAGCATCAAAGAAAACAAATACATTAAACCAAAACCAAGCACCCATTTTAGAGATCTTTTCCACATATCTGAAATTATAATGAGGGAAGGAACAGAACTCAAAGAGTCCTCACTCACTCCTCTGTTCAGGCTTTCAAGTGGTACCTAAACAGTCGGGTTCAACCTTTTCACCCACCAGTCCTATCTGGAGGCAAACTGCTCCCTTACAGTGCCCTGTGTAGACCTGTCATCTTTCCCCCTCCTCACTCTCCTTTCCCAGACAAACTCTAGGAACACATCTTGGCAAAGAGTTCATCCATTTTCCTCAATTGGTCTGAACTGTCTTCACTGAAGAAACATGTTTAAATATTGGAACTTTGTTTGGGATACACTCAGAAGTTGGTTATTGGCTAAAACAATGAATACGGAGGTCAAATAACTTAGAAGCCCATAATTTATAAAGCATCTCATCTGGTGGGATTCTGGGAATCTATCGGATATTCAATAATGCTTTGATTAATTGATTTATGTAACTAATTGATAATTAAGTAATGTGATATGTAATTATCTTAAAAAACTTGCTGGGTGCCTACTGGTGCTGGCTTCTAGGGACACAGTGTAAACCAGAGGGGTAAAGAATAGATCCTCAGGTGTTTACGCTGTAGTGGGACAAAGCAAAAGAGGAACAGAAGCTCCGATGGCAGTGTTCATACATTCCTACAGAATTTTTGTTCAGCCTATGGTAAACTCACTGGGACATTTTTCAGGGTCTATGCAATAGGTGATTAAGCTAAGGCTTAACATGTCTCTTTCAAAGGGTGAAGTAACCCATTCCTTACTTTTCTTATGCTGGGGAAAAAAAAAAAAAGATGTTCCATATTTACTGAAACTTTCAGAACACAAAAAGAGAAATTGTGGCTTTCAAGTAGCAGGTCTTCCCTATAGAGATTCTCATAAAACTGATTCCAAGAAAAATCCCTTCCAAACCTGAGATCCTCCAAAATTCACATGTCTGATACAGACACGGTTCCTTGAAACAGCAGACAGGTGGACCCACGCAGACGGTGAGGGGGGAGGACAGCCACATTTGGGCAGGCAGGCTGGATTTGCAAAGAACTGAAAAATCTGCATAATATGCATTAAACCAGATTACAAACCTCACCCGTTTACCAGAAGTTTTTATGAAACAAAGGGTTGGCGATTCGCCTTTACTGTACAAGGCCCAGGGGCCCTGGGCTCCCTTCAGCTGTTGACGCAATAGCGCAAATGGCATCAATCAAGGCCAGGTCTTCACCACTAACGACCATGGTTTCTAGTCCTTCTATACAGAGAAAGAATGTACAAAACTAAAATAGGCCCAAAAAGTAAATGACAAAGAGTCCAAATAAAATTCTCCATTTTTAGCCACAAACTTGTCTTCTCTCAATTTTCATATTATTTTCCCAGTCTCCCCGTGTGTGGCGTGTCCCAAACTTTCAGTTTCCATTTACAGTCCAGGAGTTCGTGTCTCAATACCTGCCTTTTGTCACCACCTCCTCACTGGCCCTCTGGAAGCTCCTTCATCTCCAATACATCCCATTTATTACTGCTAGATTAATATTTTCACAGGCCAACTCCATTAGATCATCTCCAGACTCAAGAATATGCAGTGGCTCCCTACTGCCTGCTGGATTGAATCCACACTCCTGCCCTGTGCTTTTGACAGCCCATTTACCAGTCCTAGCACATCTCTAAATGGGGAGGCCGTGCAGCCCCAGGCAGTAGTCTGGCTTTGGTACTGGTAGGTCTCTTTTATAATCCCAGCCTTGCCATTTACTCCTTACCCAACTTTGAGCAAGTTACTTAAATTCCCTGAGCTTCAGTAAACTCCTCTGGAAAATGAGAATAATAAAATCTATCTTGTCAGGTTATTAAGAGTATTTAGTATAATGTCTAACACAACTGGTTGGCACAGTTCATTTATATTTTCATTTCTTTGCTCATATTAGTCCCCAGACTGGAATGCCCATCCCCCTACCCTCTATCCTTGGGGAAAAAAACTGCTTTCCAAGGCTGATCTTAAGAGAATCTTCCCCATGAAACAGCCTTTCTATATTCACTGCAACCCACAGAAATAATGTTTTTATTTGGTGAAAACTGTTTATCTAGTGAAGAAGGCTGGCCTCTGACCAAGGAAATCATTCAGCTTTGGAAACTAATTTTTTAAAAAAGAAAAAACACACACCTTCCTGGGTAAAAAGGAAAGAGAATCTTCCAGGAACAAAAGTTGCTGTGGCAGAATTCCCTCACATTTGGCCCAGAATACTTCCCTCATCCCTGGAATGTACAGAATTCATCTGTATTGCTCAACTCCAGAACCATTTTTTTCACCAATTTTTCTCTGAGCATGGCATTTACATAGATCTTTTCCCCTCCACCTGTCTGTGAACTCTTAACTGAGAGAAGAATTGTAGTCTTTTTTTTTAAATCCCATAATAGCATTTGCAACAGTTAGCCCAAATTATTTTTAAGTCCTCAGTAAATACTGGTGAAAGGATATGTAGGTGAGTGGGCAGGTGGGTGGATGGATGGATGGATGGATGGATGATAACCTCTTCGCGTTGAGCTCACTTAAAAAGAGATTTTTTTTTAATCTATTATCTGTTACTAACATTAAATGGTGCTTTGTAATTAAAGCTTAAATTGTTTGGGTAATGTCTCCAAATTGTATACCAGCATAACGCATATGTTCCCTTGATGTATTTTGATAGTCCACATGATGTTTTTGGATAATGTAGGAAAATATACTACAAAGATGAGTAAAAACATTCAAGAACCTCACTGATTTTAAGCGGGCTCTATAATAAAATAATATATATAATATTTACCATATGATCTGTCTTGGGTATAAATAAAATCCATAATACATTTCCCAAGGAATTAAGCAAAATTTTAATTAAGAATTCTTAGAAAAGAAAAATAAGAAGTTACAGCAAAAGGGAGAAATCTAAAAATATTAAAATTTAAGATAGTTTTAACAAATAAGTAATAAAACCTTTAAGGACCAATCCTGTCACTACTTCATACTGATGTGCTTGAAGGAAAACAATGATTCGGAACTTTACTTCTCCGTCACCAGAGAGAAGATATTGATCCCAAACATCAGTCTCCAGCTGCACCTGGAATCCAGGTGAAATGCTAGCATGGAGGGACTTCCCTGGGAAACCTTCCTTCTCTCTTTCAACATTTCTGCCCCCAGCCTCATGATCTTGATCAATCAACACTTGTTTTCGACCAGAGGCCATGCTTAGAAAGCACCTAATAAAGCAGCCTCTGATGAGATGTTAGCAGAATGGGAGCAGCTATGTGGGACCCATGTGGGACCACGGAGCCCATCTGACAACTCTCCAATTGTACCTCTTCCTGTATTTTTTAGGAATAGATGTGGAAACATCTTTACTGGAAAATTATTTTCCGTCAAAAGCAGTCCTTATTCACCATCCCGTTTCTCAACATTCTTAAGGGTAAGGTAAATGCTGATAATTCCTAAATCTCACTTATTTATGGAATCAACAAGTATTATCTGAGTGCCTAGTAAGTGTCAGACACTATGCAAGGAGCTAAAGACGTACTGTGGTCTTGCTCTGCAGAGGGTCGTCGGCTATGGAAAACAGCAGGTCTGACAACATGCACCAAAGAGAAGGAGAAGTGTAGTAAGGTCAAGTAAAGGCTGCTCTGGGAGCGTAAGAGGCAGCCTGATCTAGGTCAGGGGAAAGGCAAGAACACTGAGAGGATGCACTATTTAAACTAAAATTCGACTTAGGAGGAGGAATAAGCTTGAAGCGACTGGGTGGGAGAAGGACTTTAGGGCCTGGATTTCAACTCCGGATTTTCAACAGCCAGGATTTTTAAGGCTGTTAAACTTGAATATGGCTCCGTAAGACTCAGCATGCCTTCTCGGGCACTGAATCATCGTCTGCGCACGTATTGTGGGCTGTGAAAAATGGTAGATGAGGCTCTGGACTTGACCTTTCTCGAGGAAATCTGGGTAATGCTGCTTGAAGCAGTGAAGCGTGGGGCACCATCTCAGCTACTGGGTAGCAACCATGACAACAGAACGCTGGGAGAGGGAAGGGTGACGTGGTCCCCTCGGCTTGTGTCAGGGAACCACAGAAACAAGCAAAGGGATCCCATGAGCTCGCTTGTACTTGCACAAAAGAGCTGCCCCACATTTCATTTCTAGAGTTGTTCTTTCAAAACCCTACCGTAAAGGCAGATGACAGGGGAATTATCCTCGTCCCTGCGTGGGGTCAGGCTGCCATATGGCAACAGCCCTGGGCTGAGGAGTCAAAGGGGCTGGAGGGGATCTGTTTTGCCCCACTTAGGACTTGGGTCACTGGGGGCAACATGCACAGGGTCTCAGAGTCTCAGCCCTCCCAACTTTCAAGATGTGGTGACGATTGCTACCTCGGAGGGTATTTTTGAGGCATTAAAGAAAGCATGTATGAAAGGTACCCAGACTACCCCTTGGCGTATGGTAGGCGTTCAGTAAGCGATGGCTCTGGCTGTGATGCCATCAGCTCCCTTACCATGTAAGAAAGAACGGCGAGTCGGGAAGGCAGAAGGCAAAGAAGTTTGCTCATCAGGCTTGGGTGCCTGGGAAGCTACTCTGCTGAACCGGAACTGCTTGAGTGGCAAGAAGGAAGTGAATGTTCTCAGCTTGAGGGTATGTGTTGGCTCTTATTTCACAGTTGTTCACGCAGATAGCAGGACTGTGACACTGTTAATTAAGTATTCATTGGGTAGCCTTTTTTCCCCAAAACAAACATAATTGAGATATCAGGGTGTGTGCATGTGTGTGGAGAGAGAGGATTCCACTGTCACACAGTCATAGAATTAGGGAGCTGAAAGGGTCCTTCCGTTATATTCTACTAGTTTAATAGGATAATTCTGTGCCAGATAACAGTAAACATATTCTCCGTTCAACGTTGCTAATCTGATTCTATTCCTCTACGTGATTTGCTACCTGAATACTGCTTTAGGTGTGTGCATGAAAGCAAGTGAGGACAGGGGTGCTGAGTGGGTCGGATGCTCCCTCCTTTTCCTCTTTCTAGTCTGGTCTCAGTCAATAGCGCTGCTCCCCTGCTCCCAGTGGAAGCATGAGACTCCTAATGCCTAAAATAGGTAATTCATTGCTCCTCTAAGAGAAGCTTAAGCCAAATGAACTGATGAAGCCAGATAAGCCAATTCTGTACTAACTATGTATGGTATGGAGGGCGCTTCCTCTAAATTCCATGAAGACAGGGACAGCACCCAGAACATATATGCAGAATAATGTGATTGAATGAGAAAATGAACACCATGCTTATATCTGAGCTTTGTTGCTTCCCACAGTGGTGCCATGCTCTGTTGGCACCCAATCCTTCCAGCAGCCTTGGAAAATTCCTAGAGAGCTATTAGAAGGCAAATCAGTAAGCCCTCTCATTTTCTAAAAGATGCAGACCATCACTGGCCCCAACTAACCAAAAGCAAGAGCCTAAAATAGTATACACGAGAGGAAGAAATTTCTACTGACCTTAATTAACTAACCTTCCTTAAGAAGGAAGCTGTATTTGTTTAGGGGAAATGCCCTAGGATAGACCCCAGCCGCAGGTTGCCTTAATTTGGGTAAAACCATTCCATGCTAGACAGGATGATGAATGGACCCAGAAGGGAAGAAGAAAGAGAGAAAAGAAGACAGTGGAAGGCTGCATACTCTGCAAGGGGGTTCTTCCTTGTGAACCTCCCAAATCTTTAATAAGTTGTTCAAACTCACCGAAAGCTCAAAAAGCATATTTCTGTAAAACTCAGTGAAGATGTCTGTGCCATGTTTTGGGTGAAACCAAAGCAGTAAGCTTGGGAACAGAGTACGAGGAGAGGGACTACAGAGAGAAGCACAGGGGCGGAATGCTTATTCCAGGGCCCTGCCATTGGATTTGAGTCCACTTTAACTGGATCCTTGCAGGACAGATGCTTTGGGGCGCGTGGGGGCACACATTTTTTATTAGTGGCCAGTGAATGTAAATTTATCAACTAAAAATGTCGCCCACCAACTGCACAGGGCATTTACTCTACATTTATAGTTTCATGCCCTAAAGCTCTGTTGCTTGAGAGATGGGTGTGCACAAATCATTTTAAAAGATTGGTGTCACATAAAAAGGAATTTTTCTGGCTTATGGGCAATTTTTAAATAATTTCCCCTTAATAGATTAAAGCACACCCGTTGCTGACCTCGACTATACCACAAAGAGAAACCCAAGATCTCCTGAGATCAGCAGTTGACAGCTCTGGGGTTAGTGGACAGAGTCCCCACGTGAAAGGGCTCTAATTCGATATTCAACAACATCGTTATTTTCAAAATGTTTCAAGCCAGGAAAGATCAGCACGCTTTTAAAAAAACTTTTATTGCCAGCTCTTCCCAACAGGAAACCAGCCTGTGAAGCCGACCACAAAAGTGTACTGCCTATTACCAGACAAATTAGGCAACTTTCTCATCAAGTGCTCTCCGAGCATCATTAGTTTAATGCCATCACTGCACACGCCAAAGAACAAGAGAGGACAGCCACCAACACAACACTGGCACACAGGTTAGCGATCCCAAAACCAACCCGCCCATAAAGACGGTCAGAGGAAAAGAAGATAATAAAGGAGGAGATAATAAAGAAAGGAGAATGTGGACTGAAACAGTTTACACCCCCAGTGGGTCTTAAAGTTGAGTCCTCTTTTTTTTAGTAGAGATCTTAACAATGTCACGTTCCCCTATCAAGTGATGCCCAGGTAAATCATGAAGTGATTAGCATTTCTCACGAAAGAGTAATATTAACAGGCCAAATCCTCCTTTATACATTTGGGTGCTTGTCTCCAATCAAAGGTCAGTCAAGCAAGATGATTTTCTTCTCTGTAAAGTAGTCGAATGACCTACATATCTGTTGGACCAGAAATGGTTTCTAGAACGTGTTTGTTCATTTGCTCTGTCCCAGATCCCAGAAATAAAAACTGTCTTTCCCATGGGGATCACCTGCCCCGCAGTGGCCTTTGACCCACCCCTTGTTACAGAGGCCGGGCACGGGAGGAAGGCGGTGGACTCACCAACTGATGGTTGTACCAGTAGAGCGACGATCCCTTCAGCACCACCCAGAACTTTTTCCATTTGTTGCCTAGGAAAGTTCCTTTCTCCTTTTTCTTATACAGCCACCCCTGGCAGTCAGCATGCCCCAGGTCTTTACATGATATCCTCCTCCGACTCATGGTGAAAAATCCTGCAACAATTACATGAAAAGGTAATGTGTTATTACCCTGCTTTATGTGACAGAATGAAAGGTAACTGTTCATTGTTTACCTCCTGGAAGTCGGATTCTTTTTTAACCAAGATTTATGCAAAGTAAATGCAAACAAAAAGTAGTTTATTTTTAAACATTCATTTGATGCTTAGAAGGTACAAGATACGATCAAAGGAAACAGTGAGACTCATGTGCAAGTGTTAGTCTTAGAATATTCCTCAACCAAATAAGTTGAGAAAGATGAAAACCATGATGAGTCTGGCAGGCACATCACTGCACCAACACAGCTCATTTCAACAATAATAGCAGTAGTTATGCAACAGACAGAGAAGGGTTAATGCCCACCTAGAAACACAGCCACCCGACTCTGTGCCAGTCTTCCTGAGCTCTGCTGACATCCCACGGGAGATTAGTCCAAATGAACGGCATGCCGTCATTTCTTAAAATCGATCCAAAATAACCCCAAATTAATCTGCCGTCCACCGCCTGATAGTAGCATTAACGCAGACAAAAATCTGATCCTACAGAAGGCATCCAAGAGAAAGCAACACTCACGCACACAAACAGAAGATAAAGACACAAAAGATCTAATTACCTTGAGTTTTCTTTCTCTGCTTCTGACGCAAGGGAACCTGCTGGAAATGCAGGAAGGGAAGAAAAGAGGAAATTTCTGATTGTGTTGTAACATTTGTAAAGAGAGAAAGAGGGAGGAGGTGGCAGTGTTTATGAGCAGGATGGAAGCTAAAAAAAAACTCTCCAAGCAGAGCTAACGGGGAGCTACTCGCTGAGACACAAAATGTGCTAATTAGACTCAATATACATTGAGCTGCACCTGGAAAAAAAAATACGTAACACAGCATTTATCACTGATGTTTCCTGTTTCCAGCCACAGGCAGCTTTTTCACTACCACTTTAGTTATGACAGGACAGTTCACTTAAGTTCTTAAAAATAATAAAATATTTCCCTTTTTATTTTTTTGAGAGAAGAAAAAATTATATCATGTTTCTTCTCTTGCTATTTCTAAATAATAGAAATAAAAATAGATAATCATTACAATCTTATAATGCAATTGATCAGACTAGTAATTCGTGGTCCTGTTACCACATAGGGTTACATCTAAACCACATGAATTAAACATCCCAAAAAAAGAAATTCCACAACCTCTTTTGGTGAACTTTAAGTACTTATCAACCCTTCTTATCAAAAAATTCTTATTTACAGCCAAATTTAAATTACTTATTGTCTACGTATTTGTGACTATTTTTCATATGTTTTATGGAAGATAAATTAATTACCAATTTCTATTCAAATATTCAAATCAGACATAAGACAATATATCTGAAATACACATTTTTCACAATACATTTTAAATAATTTGTGTCAAATCATCAAGCTATCAACAAAAATAGAAAACAAAAAAATGCTTTCAAATGGCTCTGTGTGTGTGTGTGAAGAGAGGGATTTTAGATTAAAGAAGTTTCATTTTTTTTCTCCACAATATCTAAGCTGAATTTGTTCAGGTTCAAGTAACGTATGGTAACAAGTGGAGAATTGGGAAAAAAATTTACATAATTGAAAAGCAGTTCTAAAAAATGGTAGGCAATTTTATTCCAACATTTTATAACGTGATTCTAGATGCACCTGGCTGGAATTCTCTGTATCTAACTATTGATCTGAAACTACAATTGTTGTACTCTGTGTGAAGAGGGACTATGACATAGTGGAAATAGGGTGGGATTTTTAAATCAGAGGCCTGCAGTCAACTCATTGTTGTATAATTAGTAGCTGTGCTACCCAGGGAAAGGTCAGTTTGCCACTCAGAGCCAACTTCCTCCTTTGTAAAATCAAGATATTTATAATAATTCTAATCCTATAGGTCTCACAAATATTTAACAAGATTGTACATGTAGAGAGGAGGGTATAGTTCAGTGGTAGAGTGCCTGCTTAACATGCAGGAGGTCCTCGGTTCAATCCCCAGGACCTCCATCAAAAATAAATAAATAAATAAGCCTAATTACCTCCCCCCAGCCCAAAAGAAAAAAAAAAAGATTGTACATATAAATGCACTGAACACTAAAAATACTTCGTGATTTTACATGCAATATAATATTACATGATTACATAATATATGATTATAGATATAAACAAATCATTCATATCTAATAAATAAAAATTTCATAATAATTTTTAGGATAGATAAGATTTGTATTTCCTTCGGCAATAATGATGATGTTAAAGTGTTTAAATTATATTTCCTAGGAAATCCTATACTGACTTTTTCTTTTATGAATATCAGAATAAAATTTTATCCCTGAAGAAATTAAGCATCCTTTTGAAAAAAAAGACATGCAAAGGCAGCAACTGCCCTGAAGTTCTGGCAGGACAGACATGCTAGAGTCACATAACTAACACTTGGGCATTTTCAACCAAGTCTCAGCTCCACTTCACAAGGTATCTCCCACACTGACTTGCATCTTGGCCTAAAATTCCCGCCATTCTCTCAAACAGTGTCTTGCGCTCTTTTGTATATGCAAATATCTGAGGTCAGTAAAACCTATTACCAAAATATTTTAGCCCAAAATATTTTACCCAAAATATATGGGTAGCTAAAACTTAGCTGAGAGCCAGGACCAAAGGCAAAGAAGGGAGTAAGTCAATTTAGACACTGGAACAATTTAAGAAAATCTGGGATCCAAGAGATCCCAGGAGCACTGGAGACAGACTAAGAGCCAGGGGGGCAGGGAGAAGAGGGACGTGCAGACAGAGGATTCCTAGACGGTTCTGGCCCCATCTGAGCAAGGTGAGTCACATTCATTCACACAAAAGGAGCATCTTTGAAAAGAGGAGAGGAAGCAGGAAAGGACAGCTGCAGGATCTGAGAAGGGAGGCAGTACCTGCTCCATCCCTCCCGACTGGGAGCCAGTGAATCTCCTCCAACCATCCACGGGTTTCCAGTGCAACTGGGGGCGCTCCAGCTCCACCACCCAACTTAGCAGCTGAGTCTAGAGAAAGCCCCAAATCAAACCATAGGCTTTGTCTCACCTTTGCCCAGAACCAAGCCTCAGTCTATGCACCTGGGCTGAATGAGAAGTGGGGCTCCAAGCCGGACAATACATCAAGCAGGGTGAGTACCCAACACCCAGAGAGGACTTATTCAGACTCTTTTTAAGGGGGGCAGGGGAGTTTAGTCATTAAGTCAACCCTCCTTCGACAGTACTTCTCCTAAGGCAAATTATTATAATAAGATCTAAAACATAACTGTTCAAACCGTTCACCCTGACCAGAAGCAGAACTGCAGATTATAGAAACAACAAATTTCAGAGAATTTCAGTTTCACATAATATATATGAATTTGAAACCTAAACCAGTTTACATGAGAGAATGAAAACAATCTTGAGAACTTAGTGAGCCTGAGATACGTCTAACTCCTCACAACAGGAAGTGGAACCCGCGAAGTAGTCGGTTTCAAAAAGATCTTACATGTGGTTTTTTTTCACTCGGTG
Source organism: Camelus dromedarius (assembly GCF_036321535.1). Lineage (NCBI taxonomy): Eukaryota > Metazoa > Chordata > Mammalia > Artiodactyla > Camelidae > Camelus > Camelus dromedarius. The sequence continues at coordinate 11,481,732 of NC_087441.1, read as the reverse complement.
AGCTAGAAGAAGCCAAGCAACCAGTGAGCATTTCATGAGACAGTTTTTCAAAAGGTGAATTATCTCTTATCATCACAACAAACAGCCAAAGCCTAATAAGATAGTTTGCTCATACTGTCCTCTTCCCACTGCAATGTTATAGGTAAAACTGAAGAATTATTCTAAATTCTGAATTTGCCCTAATTTGGCTCTAAAATCTGAGGGATTTTTTCTTTGAAATATATGTGTCCTCTTTATTGAAAAAGAGGATTTTTCTTTTAGTCTTTAAGATGGTTTAAAAATTCACTTGGTCCTCCTCTGATGTTGAATGCTAGCACTCACACGCAAGCTCAGGGTAATGATTATATTGTCTTCTAATTTACATAGTAATTGTTAAATCTTGCAGGTGCAACTTAGCCCGGTAATATATTAAAATTCACCATTAAATGGTTTGTCATTACATCAAACTTCAGAATGATCTTGGTCTTAAGCAAAATTATACAGTGATATGCTAATAAATGGGTCCTGATTTGTGGCATTGACCCGAGTTCCAGGGTGTAAAAAACCTCACATCATTGCCAGTTTTAAGCCACCAATACTTTAATCAAGCCACAAAAATTTCCAAGTATTTTAGAGCCAAGCCAGCTCCAGCTGATAAAGCTGCTAGGGGTGTTTCTGTACAAGTACCTTTCCCCTACAAACATCTTTCCTCCTACCTGGAGAATGAAACCCAACTTATAAAGAGAGTTACACAGCTTTTAAATATTTAAAATTTTACCTGTGAAAAACTTGCTTTTTTTTTTCAGAAGACTAACCACTTTAAATATTACTCAGTAAGTTGATATGAAAAGAAAATTTCTAGTAGTGAAAGTGGAGACAGAGAATAGATATTTTAATAACAATGGACAGTAACTGAAAACAATGACAACCAAGAAATCTATATAAAGCTTATATTTATACAATATTTACAATGTGCCAGGCAGTGCTCTGAGTCTTTTCACAAATACCTGAACTGAATTCTCATGACACTTATGGCTTAGGTGCTATCGTAATGCACGGTTTACAGAAGAGGAAATTGAAGCAAATGGAGGCTCAGAATTCTGCCCAAAGTCACAGAAGTAAATGGTAAAATGCAAATAATCTATTTCAAGAGTAAAATGCACAAAGTAGTAGCCTTTAAGGTATTTGCTTTGGTTGCTGATATTATAGAAAGAAAAACAGAGAAGCAGGGACTAGAGCTTGAGGGAAAGCTGGACGCGAGGTCACTTTCTACACAGAAGAGAAATCGGAGAAATAAAAGGAGGACCCGGGAAAAGGGGAAGAAGGAAGAGAGAGGAGAGACGGAGGTGGAGGAGAGGAGGAAGAGAAGCGAGGGAGCCGGAGAGAGGAGAGGGAGGGGAGGAAGTTAGAATGTGGGAAGTGAGGGAGAGCAACGAGCCAGAGAAAGAGCTCCCAGCTCAAACAAATGAATAAATGACAACAATATACAGGGCACGGCTCACACACACACACACACACACACACACACACACACACACACACACACACACACACACATATTCAGTAGTAAACATATTGAGTTTGATGTACATATGAGGCAGCCAAGTGGGAATGGTCAGTGTACGTAGTATTTAAGAGTATAGGGTTTTGGAGAAAATCTGGATTCAAGATACAAAATTGGGAATCGTCAGTGGATAGAGAGCGAAAGTCTTGAGTTTGGATAAGGTGACCCAGATGTGTAGAATATCAAAGGGTTGAAGTCAGAATCCAAAGGAAAACCCATCTATTACATGGAAGCAACAGAAAAGCAGACCATCAGAAAGACCGCGACAATGAAGGAATGAAGAAAATCAGGACGGGGTTGTCATGGAAGAGAAAGGTGAGCCCGACCGTCAAATACCTCCAGGATGAAAGGGAAAGAAAAAGTCACTCGAGACCTGGGTGAAACAGTTTCGTATCATGTGGGGCTGGAAGACAAATTCCAGTGTGTGGGGGAGGAATGGGGATTGAAAAAGTCATCACGGCACTGAGGACCACTCTTCCCAGCATCCTGACTGAACAGAGATGTGACGGCAAGAGGAGGGCGTCGTGCTGAAAGACACAGACTGTCGTGTGCCCTCTTCCAAGTTTATGTTCGTGCTCTTCCTGCATAAGTTACAGAAGCCTACTTACCCACTAACAGTGGGGTGTGGAAATTGAAAAGCAATTTAACAACATGGTATCAAAAGTTTCAACTGTATTCATAGTCTAAGGTACTGAGTACACATTTCTCTCTTCCTTCTTTTCTTTCTTACTTTTTGATTCTATTTTGAAGGGAATGGAATATATACAAAACTGTGTCTCCATACGTACAACTTCCCTTTTCCATTTCCCTCTCATTCACCCCGGATTACACTACGCTCAACGTAAGAGTCAACATTACCATGCAATTTGAGTATTTATAGGCAATATTTCACAGTACTATAAATCATAGCATTAACATAGGTATTTAATTTTCAATACTGTGTTTCTGAGATTTTTTTTAATAGCACTGCAGTGAATGAAAATACCATGATTTATTTATCCCTTCCCATACTGACACACATTTAATTTACAGTTGTGCACGACCACAATATTCAGGCAGTTAACAACTCTGTATAATTTCCATTGTGCATGTGGGCATGTGTTCCCCTGGGCTAGAGTTTTATCTGAGATTGAACTGCAGTCATAGGATATGTGCATCCTTAATTTTTCAGATAGCCCCAAATTGTTTTCGGGTTGTCCTACTTAACAGTCCCTCCTGTGATATATAAAATTTTAGTTCTCTACAACCTGGAATATGTTTTGGTCTTTTATTTCAGAATTTCAGAACTCTTTCTACCCCTTTCTTTAAAAAAAAAAAAAAAACTAGTCCATTATTTTCTGTCTTAATTTTTAGTCTGTGTATCTCTCTGTGCCACATGTCCCGTGTAAGTTTTTCAGTTTACCAATACTCTCTTAGAAAGTATCCAATGTTGAATTTATGCCATTTGCTGAGCTTTCTATTTCAAAGGCTATATTTTCTTTATTAATGCTTCTAAATCTTTTCAGAGCCCACGTGTATTTTGTCCTTTTTCATTTGTGCCTGCTTTTCTTTCAAAATTTGATAAAATATTCTTTGAGCTTCAGAGGTAAAAATTTTTGTCAGGCTTTAAAATTTTGCTTTTATGTAAAATAAAGTTACCATTAAATTTTTCATTTCATATTCTTCCTTAGCATTTTTTAAAAATCTGTTTTGGAGTTTGCAGAACTGTGAGTCGAAGGCTTGCATGTCTCTCTCTCTCTCTCTCTCTCTCTGTCTCTCTCTCTCTCTCTCTCTCTCTCTCCCTCCCCCTCTCTCCCTCTCTCTCTCTCCTTCCCTTTCCCCCATTATGCCCAGGGCTCCCTCTTTATCAGTTTGGAGGTTGTCTCCACTCAGCAGGTGGAATCAGCCCTACCATCACGTCCTGAGGCAGTCATGGAAAATCTTGCCTATCCAGTTGCTGCTTTGGCTGGTGACTAGGTTTAGTTGTGATTTTGAGAATATGTTCCTATTGCTCCCTCCCTAGGCCCTCGGGTAGCTAACTGTGCAACCCCAGGCAGTAGTCTGACAACTGTTTTATCTCTTCGTCTTTATCCCTTTCCACAAGCGAGAGAGCCCCATTCAACACTTATCAAGTCGTGAACATGGTCCTCTCACACTTAATGAGCATTTTTCTACCCCTACTAACCTGGACCAGGAGGCAAACGACTTCCTGCCTCCAGATGAGGTGCCCAGCAAGCCCCGTAGCTTCAGTCCTGCCCTCTTCACTTCTGATCCATGGAGATGATTTTACTGTGTTTTGACCCTAACTGTGCTTTTCTGGTTTTCTCCGTTTCTCTTTGTTTGTCATTGCTCTATATTTACAGCAGAATGGAGTGTCCACGTGTGAACCTACAGGACCACTATTGACTGGAAGCCAATCATTTCATGTATGAGTTTCCATCTTGAAATCACAATTTAAGTGACAAGCGAGTTCCTTCCACAGTAGCCTCAACGTACCACCAAGACACCTGTCCACTTCCTCTCCTGGCACCTCAAATTTCTTCTATTCTGCAGAAACTTCAGGTACTTTTGAATGCTTTATTCCCTTCCCCCATCTTGCACCTGGTTAATGCTTACCCAGCCTTTCATACCCAGGTCAAATGCCACCTCTACCATGAAGCCTTCCCTGACTTTAGAAGGCAGTTAGCACTTAGAGTAATCTTACATTCACTCGGAGTTCTTTATGTGTAGTCATTGTAATAACTGAATTATATTATTTCCCAATGATCTCCATGGTAGGTACTATTTTTATCTTCCTTTTCACAAATGAGGAACTTCATCTTGATATGGTTAAGTAACTTCCCCTCAGATCACACATAACTAGTAGCAGAGCCAAGACTAGGACCCAGGCCAGTCGGACTCCTAAGCCTATTATTTACCTCTGTGTTACTCTACTTCTCTTGTCTCTAGTCCACAGTGCTTTACTGATGCCTCTGAAATGGAGAGTATAATCTCTCTGTTTATCTATCCGAGTGGCACGTACAGGGGAGTAACACAGTCCACCCAGTGGCCCAACCCAGAACTGGGGGTTAATCTCAGGTAGGCTTTTTGCTCTCTCCCACACAGTTAGTCAATCACTACCCTTGTTAATGTCGCTCTCAAAGCCTATGAAGTCTCCTTCATCAGCTGTGGAGCTGAATGACCACTCTGTTTAGATTCAGTGATTGGCCAAGACTTTAAGATGGAATTGATGTTCATGAACACATCATGACTTCAAAAATCCAGCACCTCGCCCAATGCCTGACACCTAGCAAAGCACTCAATAAACATTTAACAAAAGATTAACTGTTTCTTACATTAATTTTTACTATAATGCCTTAATAATAGTGCCTTGTACAATTGGAGATTTAACAAATATCTGCTGTTTGATTACTCGGAGCTGAAAAACACCTCCACTAACATCAGCAAAGATAAGCAAGATAAAAGTTGTTCTAACATCCTTCTCCCCAGGAGAGGCACATACCTGGAGAAAAGCCCCGGAAATCGACCAACACTGGGCTTCACCCCACCCAGAGAGGTGACCCTTGAAGGTGCTTCCATGAAGGTCAAATGGACTTGTGCTGAACAAATCTCTACTTCTAGCTAAAATACAATTTGCCCAAAACCCACAGTAGCTTTCTCTTGCATCCTGTTTTAACCATACCCCCCAAATACTAAGAATCTGGAACCCAAGAAATGGGCATACATGGGGCAGAAGCGGGGGAAGGGGAGGAGTGATGCAAACTTTCCAGGACAAGCCCGTCCCCGGTGATCTGTTCCCAGACAGCTGTCATGCGCTTCCCCACCTGAAGTCCTACTTGGGGCAGAAAATATGCAGAACAGCCTCCAGAGCCTGATCTGTCAGGCTTCCCCACGGCAGCTCCCGCACAGCCAACTCAACATAGAGTTGGGCTGATGTAGCCTAGGAAGAAGCTGCCAAAACTTCAGCTCCTTTTAGTTGATGTGAAAAATAGATTGCTCACTCCACCCCTTGAATAGCACCACATCCCTGAGACACACAGCAGGGGCACAGGGGTGGACTGGGTGGCGGGCAGTTTCCCCCAGGAACCCGGATCCTGTCTGGGCTGCTCCTGGCACACGTTGCACATAAAGACCAGGCCATACATGTTCGGTGCCTGATGAACACAGAACTTTCTTGTGAAGTAAACACGTCAAGGATCAGTTAGACAGATCATCACAGCCCAAGCAACAGCAGATAACCCGGTGACCACGGTGCCAGAAGTAAACGTCCCCTCAGGTTCGAAGAGCTTGCCCTCCTCAGCAGAAAAACTGAGCAAAGTAACCATGATTTATATGCAGAGAGTCTTGTTTCAGGGAAAAGTTTTCACCTGACATTTTTTTCCAAGCAATATTTAATGAAGGAAATTTCTTTTAAACGGTTTTTGAGAAAAACACTGTCATAAAGTTTTCATCTAGGTTAGTTCTGACATTTCATCCCCACTAGAGCAATCCATGAAAGTAAGAAATCTCAGAAGCTGGAGGTGAAAGAACTACATACAACAGTAAAAGAGGTGAGGTAACATTCCCTTGAGCCTTGTCATCTTGAAATTAAGACTGTTTTCCTTTCTTAGCTAAGACATTGTTACTAACACCTGAGACCAGAGAACTTTCTTAATCAAACCTTTAAGATTCACATGCTAGGCATCATTATTTATCTATTTATTTATCTCTATTTATCTATTTTAGTGAGAAACTAATCATAAAAGAAAATTAAGGCACGTGGATTTACTGCAGAATACTTAATCACCACCGTGTGATGTATGGAGAGGCTTACAAATGTCAAGAATTACACAAATGGATGTTTAGGGATTGAACCAAATCTAATCACTATGTTGCAAATTTTCCAACAAGCTATGACCCAGATCCTAAAGGAGATTATATCTGTGCTTCCTTTCAGACCATCACCTGGTAAATTATAGCTTTTACTTATTCAACCACCACATACTGCATAATTACTCGGTGCCAAGGACCAGAGTCAATGGTGAGCAAGCCCTAACACAGCTTCCAGTCAAACACAGAAGAAGGGGACTTGAACAGGATGATGAGGTCTGCACCCACAGAAGAAAGAGACTTGAACTTCAAGGATGATGAGGTCTACACATAAGTGTACCCCATTATAGCGCTCACCCATAATAGGGGAGTCAGGGAAGCCCCCCCCCCAATATAAAGACCTGCACGTAAGAGGATGTGATACAGGGATGCAGGTACAAGCCAGGAGACATCAACCACAGAGTGCAGGTGGGGTTTGAGGGTGGTAACCACGTCTGGGTGGCCAAGGCACATCACGATGGGCCTTGTAAGTTATATATGAAAGTACACAGTTTATTTGAAAACCAATGGGAAGCCATCAAACAGATGGAAGCAGCGAGCGGCAAATTCAGGCCTACATTTAGGAAAATTCACCCTGGCCATTCATTGTGTGGCAAGTGGATCAGTTGAGGGGTGATGGCGGTGGGGGGCAGTGCAGAGAGAGGCAAAGTGCCCCCTGAGCAGAGGGAAGGGCTACTTTGTGTCTGTGAAGACAGAGAAATACTTTAGGAGGTAAAACAGACAGAACTCAATTAGTTAATCGTTTCTAGGTGAAGCTTTAACTTTGAAAGTTCTGCTGTTTCCCTTCAGAGGAAAGAAAGTCAAAGGAAAGAAAGGGATACCTTCTGATTACAACAAATCAGCTCAACAAAGGAGCGAGGCTGTTCTACCACACATACTATCAAACTGCAAATGCTTAGGATCTAGTTTCCTGAACAGTTCTAGTACCACCACTTACCATCCCTACCTCTATGAGAACTAGTAGGTCAGGACCAACAAAAGTGCCTTAAAAGTAGCTCCCGACCTTCATACCCCAGCGCCGAGGTCAGTACACGTTAGCGAACAGGAAATGAGGTGCGTTCGTGATGTGATTAGGTCAAATGTGTCAAGCCCACTGAAATTACCTAGCATAAAATGAGGTCTCCCGTGCTACACTTTATTTAGAGAACAAACGACAGTAGAAAATTGAACTAATTTTCTGAATGGAGAGATAAGGTAGGGTAACCATGGAAAAGGCAGCTGGAAGAAATGCCTGAGAGACACATTAAGCAGTATTGTGCATACAGTGATGGTGAGATAAAAATAACAGGTACAAAGACACACAAGGAGACCTAGCTGGTTAAGTCTAGGAGTGGAGGTTGCCTCGTGAAGTGAGAAAGACCCATAAACAGCCAGAGTTCCCACCAATAAGAACAGAGGCCACTTGTGCCCAGGACCAAGGCGGGTTACACAGGACAGCGGTGACAGCTCTAGGTGGGGAACTTTAAGATGATATGTTAGTCCTTTGGAAATCACATCTGCTAATTTTGTTCCAAAACCCAGGGTTATACATTTTTTTTAAAGATGTGGAGATTTTAACTTGTTTCAAGTCACAATTAAATCTCCAATTCCTACCTATTACAGTGGCCAACACATAATTGACCCAGGAGTGGTAACCAGTGAATATTAAATAAATGTTTCAATGAATGAATGAATTTATTAATTTAAAGTCCTTAGCTGATCTCTTATTATCTTAATTTCCATTTTCTCTTAAACATATAAGGTAAACTCCTTCCAGGTGGAAGATTATATTTTTTCATCAGAAAAAGCGAAGCAATGTTAAGAAGTAAACCCTGCATTACCTTTCTCAAGAATCTGACAGTGCTTATGATCACATGCATCTTTTCTATTTAAAAAATTTTCTTAAACTTTGGATACTCTGAACTTGAGTCTTCCTGACTGTATTTTTACAGACCTGTGATATATATTTGCTTTTATCCTTGACCATAGGACCCTTGTTTAACATCCTGTACATACACCTTTATATCCACAGCCTGCAAAAGTCTTCCATTGCAGCCACGTGTGTTCTCTTAATCGCTCCTCTTCTTCATTTTCATTGTGATTATTCCCATTTCTATTATCAAACACGTACCCATTCATGTCCAAAGGATCAGTCCCTCTTTCTGCAAGTTTAGGTAGTGAATGTCCTAGGCTGCATAACTGACTGTAATCTGTCTCCCAAAGTTCCCACCATTTTTCATCACTAGCAAGCTTCTCCTTCCTCCCTTAGAAGTAGCATCAAAATTAAAGTGCTCTCAATGCCTGCTCTAGTTCTGGGATAGGAAACTGTTAACAAATAGAGAATGAATATGCTGTCCTGATCTTTAGTAAGGTGGCCCTTCCAGGAGTTGCCTAGTTCACTCAACTAGTGTTACAACCTGCCTTGACATCCATTTCCTAATGAGCATCAGGCAACCATTGTCCATGCTCCCCATTTGACAGAAAGGCTCTATCATGTTCACTCAACCTTCTACTTCTGATTCTGCTTTTGACTCTACTCCAAAAACTCTGTCCTGTGCACCCATCATGAGGTCATTAGACTTGCCAAAAGATACACATCATCCAAGCCCACACAACCCTACATCCCCTTCTGTTAGAAGCGTCATGTTGCTTAAAACAACTTCTCTATTTTCCCTTCATAAATTTCCTCTAATAGAGGCAACTTGCTCAATTGAGTTACCTAATTTAGGCAAATTTACATCTATAAAATTATTTTAAAAGGAGCCTGCAATTTCAACATAATAATTAGCAGAATTATTCCCACAGAAGTTGCATGAGAAGTTACACTATACTATGATTAATTTAAAATGGAGATGATTTATTTTAGTATATTAAAATCATGGTACTATTTCTTGACCTTTAGGAGTCTTAAACAAACGCTTGGTGATCATAAGAAACCTTTAAATTCTAACAAAAGGATTATTTAATTCCACTGTGACAAATAAAATGGAGGATAATAAACAGCTAGCCAAACTTAAAATTAATGAGTGAAATTTTTCACTCATTCGTCAAACTGATGATTAATATCTAAAGTCTGGAATATTCCAAGGCACACTTACAAGAACATTGCCTTCAGTAGCCATGTACGATGTCAAATTGGTAGACATAAAAGCTAGAAGAGAAAAAAGATTTTCAGTTAAATGTGGGATTAAATTGTTCATAAAAGCATATATCTCTTAGATGGGAAGAAAGGCGCTCCTATTTTGATTAATGAATTTCACAATAAAAGCAATTCATTACGTGGCATTTTAATCCAGAATAAACCTAGTGTTAATAACTGAGTTCATAAAATAAGACAGAATTTTGTCTGCACATCTGTCAATATTCTTTCAAGTCTACAGAAAGACGTGTATTTTTTATCTACTTAATGTTGTATTATATGAAACCCTATGTCTTTGAAAAGTGAAAATATTTTCCTCTTCATGATGAACAACACAATGTAAGATGTGGAAACATTTGATCCATTACTATTGTTATAATGGCATTAACTAAACAATTTCAAAAATGTAACTAATTCCTCCACCTCAGAAGCCCCAACTTTAATATGAAGGTGCGGTACCTTTTGATGTATTGCACTTTGTAGTGGATAGTGAATTACCTGAAAAATAAGATACTGTGTGGTTTCAAGAAAAGGAAATGAAATCAAAAAGAAAAAAATCTCATGTTTTCAGACTTTGACAAGCGAAAAACTTGTTAAACATTCACAAGCCATTGAAACTCTCCCCAAAGCAAAGAACCTTTCACCTCTTCCCAGTGACACCATAAATACGGGTCCATACCGCCATGAGACTTTATTTCTTATACCATGGTTCCCAAATTCTGAAAAATATATACCCCTTTTTCATGACAAAAGTGTTGTATTTATATGACATAGATGTGAATGAAACATTTATTTGTAAAATGCTAAAGAGGAAAAACCACAATAAAAAAGACTGAACAACTTAATTTCTTGATTTTTAACTTGTTTTAAAAATGCACTATAACAGAAATAGAAAAATCAAATCAAAAGCTCATGAAATTAGCTACAATACACACTTAATATATAAGAATCACAACATAAAGAGTTCTTACTCACCAATAAGAAAATAAGCAGCAAACTGGGAGATCAAGATGGTGAAATAGAAGAATGCGGAGTTCACCTCCTCCCACGACTACATCAAAAATACATCTACACGTGGAACAGTTCTCACAGAATACCCACTGAACACTGGCGGAAGATCTCATACAACCAAAACTGCAAGAAAGATCACCACAAAACTGGCTAGGATGAAGGGGGGGGGGAGGACTTGGGATGGGACCTGCACCCCTGGGAGGGAGCTGTGAAAGGGGAAAGGTTTCCTGCCCTTCGAACCTCCTTCACCAGGTAGGAGATAACCTGGGGCAGATAGGGAGCTTCAGAAGCTCCGAGGAGGTTTCATCAGCTGGCTTGAGGCAGGCAGGACAGAGAGAGACTAGCACAGACGGTCCAGGCCGCCTCACTGCAGCTCCAGCCTGAGACGTGCACCTGCTGGAGTGCACAGGAGCTGGGTGTTGAAACGCGAGCTTCAGTGGACAGATCCAGGGAGAAGATTCAGTTTGGCTGCATAGAGACAGCCCCAAGGGACTCAAGAGTGGTCCGGGACACAACTGGAGGTGTGTGCAGGACAGATCGGAGCCCTCTTGTCAATGTCAGTGCAAAGTAAGGGGCGTGGCTCCGTCACAGCAGCCTTGGTTCAAGCCCGCCCACAGAGGGTGTGGCTCCGCCCCTGTGAGCTCCGGGAGCGCAAAGGCGCTGGCGGGCTGCCCACACGCAGGAACGCAGGAGCGTAGAAGTGGGGCTGACGTCTGAGCTCGGTGGGTGCGTGACTTCCACCAATTTACACCCTTGGCAGCTTTGTGAGCACAGTGCCTGGAGGACTTCCGAGTTGTTTGCTGGGTGTCTCCCAGCTGAGACGGGGCAGAGGGCGGTTTCCACAAGTGCACTTTGTGAGCATGTGCAAGGAGGGACAGGTGATGTCACAAAGCGCACGTTCTGGTGGACATCTCCTGCTGCTGGTTTTCCAGCAAGTCCCACCTACCTCACACCACAACTCTAACAACTGAGGAGCAGACCCTGCCCCTGACAGGGATCTGACAACTACTGGACAAAAAGGAGAGCCTGGCAAGCACCCAGTGCAGGCTCTGGTCACCACAACACCGATCATACCCTCATCATGGGGACAGTGGCCAGCGCATCCCGAGGGAAGATCTGGCAGGCATCCATACCAAAGACAGCCCTCACACCAAAAATACTAGCTCACACAGTCTACCCAAGGATGCTCCCAGATAAAACAGCCCTTCAAGACTATAGTGGATAACTCTTTCTCCTAAATTCGTAGAGTCAGAGAAATGTAAGTAGAATGAAGAAGAGGAACCACTCCCAATTAAAAGAACAAGAGAAATCCCCTGAAAGAACAAATAATGAAACAGATCTCTTCAATCTACTAAACCCCTAGTTTAGGAAGGAGGTAATAAAAATCCTGAAGGAGTCAAGAAAGAAACACAGATCACTGTAACAAGGAACTAGAAACTATAAAGAGGAGCCAATCAAAACTAGACAACTCAGTTGCTGAGATGGAAACCAAGCTAAAGGCAATAAATAGCAAATTAAACCATGCTGAAGAACAAATAAGTGATCTGGAAGATAGAATAATGGAAATCATCCAACCAGAACAGCAGACAGAAAGATCAATGATCAATCAATCAATCCAATATATGAGACCTATGGGATAATATAAAGCATGTCAATCTACACATAATAGGGATCCCCGAAGGAGAAGAAAGAGAAAAGGTGATCAAAAATGTATTTGAAGAAATTATGGCTATAAACTTCCCAAACCTAAAGAAGGAAATAGATATCCAGGTACAGGAAGCACAGAGGGTCCCAAACAGACCTACACCAAGACATATTATAATTAAAATGGCAAAAGCTAAAAAAAAAGAGAGGATTCTAAAGGCAAGAGAAAAACAGAGTTAGTTTCAAGCAAACCCTCATAAGACTATCAACTGATTTCTCTACAAAAACACTGCAGGCCAGAAGGGAGTGGCAAGATGTATTCAAAGTCCTAAAAGGGGAAAACCTGCAAACTAGGATACTCTGCTCAGCACGATTATCATTTTGAGTAGAAGGAGAGATAAAGAATTTCTCAGATAAGCAAAAATTAAAAGAACACAGCAATATTATACCTATCTTAAAAGAAATTTTGGAAGATATTTTCTAACTAGAAAAGCAAGAATGTATATGAAAGGGAAAATAACAATAGGAAAAACAAATACATAAAAAGATTGTAGATCAAATAAATAAGATAGTACATAGATTTTTTTTAAAAAAAGGAACCTTGTGAAAGCAATTACAAATACAATGAACAGCACAAGAATATACATGAAGATGTAAAATAGGACATCAAATCATAAAATATAGGTAGGGGAGTAAGAAAAATATAGATTTTTTTTCTAGAATGAGTTTGAGCTTATCTGACTACCAGTCTAAACCAACAAGAATGAAAAAAATTAAAAGAAAAAGAAAACCTAAATTTAGCAGAAGGAAAGAAACAATAAAGATCAGGGAGGAAATAAATTAAACAGAGATTAAAAACAGAAAAAAAATCAATAAATAAAATCAACAAAACTCTGGACAGGCTCACCAAGAAGAAAAGAGAGAGGGCCCAAAGAAACCAGATAAGAAATAAGAGGAGCAAAAACAACCAACTCCACAGAAATTTTTTAAAAAATCATAAGAGAATATTATGAATAATTATATGTCAACAAATTAAACAACCTAGAAGAAATGGACAAGTTTCTAGAAACATACAGTCTACCAAAACTGAAACAACCTAGAAGAAATGGACAAGTTTCTAGAAACATACAGTCTACCAAAACTGAATCAAGAAGACATACAATCACTAGAAGTGAAATATGACTGGATAAAGAAGTTGTGGTATATTTATACAATGGAATACTATTCAGCCATAAAAAACTACAACGTAACGCCGTTTGCCGCAACATGGATGTCCCTGGAGAATGTCACTCTAAGTGAAGCAAGCCAGAAAGAGAAAGAAAAATACCATATGAGATTGCTCATATGTGGACTCTGAAAAAAGAGAAGAACACAAATGAATTTAAATATAAAACAGAAACAGACTCATAGACATAGAATACTAACTTGTGGTTGCCAGGGGGAGCGGGACAGAAAGGGACAGACTGGGAGTTTGAAATTCGTAGATACTGACAGATATATATAGAATAGATGAACAAGTTTTACTGTATAGCACAGGGAAATATATACAAGATCTTGTAGTAGCTCATGGTGAAAAAGAATGTGAAAATGAATATATGTATATTCATGTATGACTGAAAAACTGCTCTATACTGGAAATTGACACAACATTGTAAACTGACTATAACTCAATAAAATAAAATAAAGAAGTGAAATAGAATCAGTAACTTTTTTTAAAAAAAAGCCTCCCTGCAAACAAAATCCAGGACCAGACAGCTTCACTGAGGAGTCCTATTCTATCAAACATACAAAGAACTTATACCTATCCTTCTCAAACTCTTCCAAAAGACTTGTACATCGGGAGACACTAGTCAGAATGGCCATCATTCAAAAGTCCACAAGCAATAAATGCTGGAGAGGCTGTGGTGAAAAGGGAACCCTTCTACACTGTTGATGGGATTGCAGTTTGGTGAAGCCACTCTGGAGAACAGTATGGTGGTTTCTTAAAAAAACTAAAAATAGAGTTACCATATGATCCAGCAATTCCACTCCTGGGCAAATATCCAGAGAAAACTCCAATTTGAAAAGATACATGCACGCCAATGCTCATAGCAGCACTATTTACAACAGCCAAAACATGAAAGCAACCTAAATGTCCATCTTTATTCAGATGAATGAATAAAGAAGTTGGGGTATATATACAATGGAACATTACTCAGCCATAAAGAAGAATGAAATAATGCCACTGCAGCAACATGGATGGATCTAGAGACAATCATACTAAGTGAAGTCAGACAAAAAACAAATACATGTTACCATTTATATGTAGAATCTAAAAAAATAAAACAAATGAACTTATTTACAAAACAGAAACAGACTCACATGGAAAACAAACTTATGACTACCAAATGGGAAAGGTGGGGGAGGGATAAATTAGGAGTTTGGGATCAACAGACACAAACTACTATATATAAAATAGATAAATAATAAGGTCCAACTGTATAGCACAGGTAACTATATTCAATACCTTGTAATAACCTATAATGGAAAAGAATATGAAAAATTATATATATGTGTGTGTGTGTATCCATATATATATGAATCACTTTGCTGTATACCAGAAACTAACACAACACTTTAAATCAACTATATGTCAACTAAAAATAAGAAAAGAATTAGCAAACTAATAAAAAAAAACAAGTGAAGGAAAATTCAAAACATAAAGGTACAAATGACTAATGTTTAATATCATTAGTAATAAAATAAGTGCAAAATAAAACAACAGCCAAATTCTATTCTTGATCTTCAAGATTAGCTTACACCAAAAAATTGGTAGAAGCCAAGTTGGGTGGAAGTGTGCTTAAAAGAATAATTTGTTGTTGTTGGGATATCTAATTATTACAGCTTTTCTGGAGAGCAATTTGTCAAGATGACGATGACTGGTGACAATCACAATGGCTGCTGACATCCGGTGACTCTTTATTTACTATGTGCATCAACTATGCTAAGCACTGCCATACCAAATATGCAGAGTTTTACAATATATTTTTTAATGAAAAAGGTAAAAATATATGCAGTGTGACTTCATTCATGTTTTTTATTATAAAAATATGGGTTTATATACATACAACTCATACATGAATGCACTGGGGGTGGGAGTCTGAAGGTATCTATGGAAAATTAGGTATAGTAATTACCTATAAGAGTTGTAATAATCAGGAATTTATTTTTTATTCCCCTATATATTTATTTTCTGCAGTAAATATTTATAAAATTAAAATATTCAGATAAGATACTATAAGTATTTTGTTGACTCCACAGCAATGTATTTTTAGCACTAATTGAGTAAATGGGTAATAAGCAAAAGCCGGTTTGAACTCAGCAGCACATTTAGGTAAAGAAGCTCGGAGAACTTTTAGAAGTTAAAAACAAAGCTTTAAATTGGTCCGGACTAGACTTAAATCCCAGCTTAGCAACTTACTCTGTAATTTTGGACAAGTAACTGATATTTGGGGACCTCTGGACTCCCATTTGTGAAATGGGGATAATAACTGCATTTTCTTCTTAGGGTCAGATTAGAATTAAGTGAGAAAATATCTTTATAATGTTCACACAGGGCCTAACATAGAATAAGTGCTCAATAAAATATTTAATTTTCATAAAACACACTCATTCCTTAAGCAACACTTATTAAAGATCAACTATATATACTCTTTAAATTGATGTAAAAGATCACTGTGTAACCTTTCCTGATTCTTCCCAGATGGCTAACAAGCCCCTCCCCTATAATAACATGACAGTTAAACTGATTGCATTTATTAAGTAGTTACTATTTGTCTGGCCAATTGATGATTTCCTATATCATACCATATGGTTAGAACCACTTTATGGATAATATACTATTATTAGTCCCACGTCTTAGATGAGATAATTTAGGCAATTTGGAGGAGGAAGTTAGTAAATGGGTATTTCCAAATTCAAACCCAGACTCCAGAGTCTGCTCTCTGAAGCACCATAACACTATCCTGGCTCCCACAAGTCTCCCACTGACTCCTCAATGACCTTGGTATTGTTCCACGATGCTGTGGACAGGTGTCCCTGATTGGACAGTGAGAATGTCAAATGACAAGACACAGTCTTCTTTCTGCCCAGGGAAGTGCACAGCTTAGGCAAGAGTTGCCGAATGACTTTTTAAACTAATAGATTGCACCCTCAGACAACTTTATTAATTCAGTGGAAATCTGAATCCTTCACTCTGACAGCTCTCTAATAGTAAAACAAGCACAGAACTGACAGGAGATGAGGGAAGAAAAAGGGAAGAAAATCATCTCTAATTCTTCTCCTAAGCATTGGGATTCAGTCAACACACTGCTCTAGTCACGAGTATTAAGCCTACCTTGGATTTTGAGGAATATTTATTTTATGCATATCGTACAACTTTCCCACCTGACTGTGTCCACTATGTCTATACGCACTGCTACCACCCTAGTCCAAGGCACCAGCACCTCTCTCCTGGACCACTGCAGGGCCATCCTCACTGGCATCCTGACTTTCTTTCTTGCCCAGAGTGATGTTTTTCCAATGAACATCTGATTACTCATCTCTTTGCTTACACTTCTACAGTGGCCACTGAATCTCAAGATAAAGACCAAACTCATGAAAATCTCCTACAAGCAAGGCTCTGTACTACCTGGCCTCTGCTTCCTTTTCCAGCCCCATCTTGGATCATTTCTGTGTCTCTTTCTTTCCATCTTCCTGACTCACTGGATTTTTTATTAATTCCTTAAACATGTTTCTACCAACCTCAGAACGTTGGTGTAGGCTCTTCTTCAACACGTTCCACCCAGAATGACTTATATCATCTAATGTTTCAACCCGCAGACCAAATGTCACTTAGTCAAGAAAGCTTTCCATGATCCTCAAGAGAGATCAACCCCATTTGCATGCTCTCGTAGCACCTTATCTTCTGTTTATTGAAGTTCTTATAATTGCACTGGATTATTAATTTTGCAATTAGTTCTTTAACATCTGACTCCCACTATAGTGTAACTTACCTGAGGGCAGGCACCTTGTCTACTTGTCTACTTGCTTACTGCTATATTCCAGTCTTTGTACACAGGGTGATTAAATAGACATTTGTTGAGTAAATGAATTAAAAATACAAAAAAGAAAAGCACTAAACTATAGATGAATTTCCATAAAGAAAACCTATGAATTCCAAATTTTTCCATTTAATGGAATAGTACCATCATGAATCTCATTAGAAATCTCCTTCCCCATCTGAGGGATGTGGAAATAAAACTGTGTTGATGTCAAACCTCCCTGAGTCAAAGAGCAAATGGGTAGAAATAAGATGCAATCAGTGGTGCAAGGAGGAATAGGTAAGGGGACCTAGGAATGAATGCATATTTGTGGAGGCTATGTGAGTGTTTCTTAATGATTTTGGAGTTTTGGTACTTTATTCCTTGAGGTAGTTGACATATATGAAATCTAAAATTTCACCAAAATGATTGAAAGATAATTTGAGGCAGAAGAATCATGAAAACAACCTAAGCTCAACTCTTGCATCTCCCCTTCCATACAAAGCTCCCACCCATAAGCTGGAAGAATCAGGAAGTAAAATGGTGATCATGAAGACTCATGTAAATACATTTGACTATTGTTTGGGCAAAGAGAACCAGCTCAGCTAACCATGTTATAGCTACATGGTATCTATATATTGATAAGACATTAAAATATTTATGAAGCATGCAGTAAAAGCAGTTTGTGAAAAATAATAATAATGCTGGCAAAAGTGCTTTGGAAGTAATTTTTCCACATTCCCAACCTTTCAGAGAATATCAGTTTAACCAAGGTGCCTATAAATGAAAGAGTCAAAGGGAGAAGCAGTAGTTATTTGATGTGTCTTTATAAAGAATTTTTGTATAATTCCCAGGAATCAGAAATGTGTAAGAGCCTAATGACAGGGTTACAAATAATGTTCATCAATCAAGTTTCCAATTCTTTGCTTTCAATAAAATTAAAGAAAAATCTACTTTAAGTCTCTTAATCATTAAAAGTAGTTATTGTGACAGATCATCATGTGATATTTGGCATATCCTTGGAAGCAGTTCAGAACGTGCTCCATTCCCATTTATTTACGTCAAAAATAGTCTTAAGTGCTCACATACATAAAAACCAATAATAGGATTAGAATTGGTTCTGAACTCTCATTCTAGCAATAAGTAACGTTCATCCACGGATGTGTTACATAATTAGAAGGAAAGCTTCATCTACCTCATTAAATAATTCATTTTCAATAAAAATTTACCTCTCGTATTAATCTTTATTTGTCAAAATGTGTAACATATTCATATTGTTTGTTAAGTTATGTACCAATAATTGTAACAATAACTCATTCCAAATGAAATAATTTATGGCTTAAAGAGTTATGTCACCTCAAAATTTTAAAATTAATTTCATTTTAAAATACATATATATATAGTTGAAATGTATTATAGAATTAGCCATAAAAGTTTTCAAACATAAAAATATTATATAATTGAAAAAAAATCCATGGAGTATTGGAATGAAAATACAAGTTCCAGGGGGAAAAAAAAAGAGCAATGTAAAATTTAAAACTCCAAAGACTACTTTTAAAAAATAAATAAGGAGACATATGAAATTTCTATTTATACTGCACTGTTATATTGAAGGAGAAATATTACCTTTCCATTATCAAGATTTATAATATGCCAGAAGTTACATCTTTTGCAATGATTTAAACATATAATCAAAACCTCTGGGTGACAATTTATACTGTGAGGGAGGGCATAGGGTTTCCATATTATTTTATAGGTACACAACCAAAAAAAAAACTTTTAAAACTACTGCACACACATGGATTAGGGTCAAGTAGATTTCACTCTGCCACTTGTTGAATGTGGCAACTTATGAAAAATCACTTAATTTCCCTAAATGGCAAGAGTCTCATCTGTTAAACAGAAATAATAATAACCAACTGATAGGGGTTTTGTGAGAATTAAGTGAAATATCACATGGGAACCACGTGCTCAATAAGAGGTAGCAATTACCTAGAATGGGAGCAATTACCGAGAAATAGCTTTGTTATAGAGAACCGTTCTTCCTAAAGGAATTAGTGCACAGCTAAAGGGTTTGAGCGGAGTGAGAAGAGGTTTCATCAAATAAAATAGCGTTCACACTCCAGGGCTGATTAACTCCTAGCCCCCTCTCCAGGAGACATTTTGGGTACCTTATTTCAGGATTTAAGGGAATCGTGTTCTCAGTCATATTTGAGACCATTATTCTCTTTAAAGAGCAACTCCTGAACACACCACAACATGGGATTTAGCCAAAATGATGAGGGCATTAGAATTTTTTTAAGTTGGTGGAATGAAATAAAATGTATTTCTGATAAGTTCTACAACTGAAGAGTGGAAAGCATTTCATTACCAAATGAATAATAAAGCTAATTTCAAAGAGATTTTTTTTCCTTAATATATACTGGTTGTTATGGACTGAATGTTTGTGTCCCCACAAAATTTATATGTTGAAATCTAACTGCCCATGTGACGGTATTTGGAGGTGGGGCCTTTGGGAGGGAGCTGGGTCATGACAGGGGAGCCTTCATACATGAGATCAGTGCCCTTAGAAGAGGTCAGAGAGCCAGGTCACGCTCCACCACGTGGAGATACAAGAAGAGTCAGCAGTCTGCAGCCCAGAAGAGGGCTCTTCCCAGAACCCGACACGCTGGCTCCCTGACCTTGGACTTCCAGCCTCCGGAGCTGTGAGAAGTGAATTTCTGTTGTCACTAAGCCACCTAGTTTATGGTATTCTGTTATAGCAGCCCAAGCTGACTAAGATGCTGGTGAAGAATCATTTCCTTTCATTTTAGCATAAATAAAATAACAGTTCATTCTAGCAATTTATTTTAGAAACTAGTAAATGAGTTAAGTCAGAATTATGGACTCTGGTCCTATATCATTTAAAAACCAGAAAATAACCCAAGAATATCAACCTGCAACAAACGTACTATTGATAAAGCAGGTAGTTGGTAGTATAATTGTTATTTTTTAAGAACTACAAAAAATTACTAAAGGCAGCTATAGGTTCAATTGATCCAAAAGTAGCTGTCTTGATTATTCTCCAACAGACATTATAATCTTTGAAATGATTCAGCAAAATAAGTATCACGCCTACTGTTTTAAAGATTTCTTTTAAACGAAGATGATTTATTGTGAGTTAGAGATAATTTTCCAGTTGAAATAAATGGTTTAGTCTCTTTTTCAGGAGCCTCAATTTTAAAAATCCAACAGATTAACTCATAACATGTTTATCTTCTAAAAGTATAATGCTAGCATTTGACAAGAAATTCTCAGAACAACAAATGGATTTAGAGAAAATCCGGGCGCATGGGCAAACAATGTGCACTATTCTTAATCCAAAAGCTAGAGCTCTCTGGAAACAGAAAACTAATCATTCTAGAGGCAGAAGTCTCAATCATCAAAAAGCATGTAAAACATGGCAACAAAGTGTACACATAAGTAGCAATGAGACTGTCCATAAGCATCATCTGTCAAGTGATCATCACAGGAAGCAGGAGAAAAAATTTATCTTTGCTCATATGTAAAAGCAACAAACATGAAACAATCCATTAGTTTCATTACTTCCAAGAGGTCTTGTGTTAAGGCAGAGCAGGGGAGAAGGGAGGAAAATGCAAGGCGACCTCCTCGTGAGCATATGTGCAGCGATGTATGGGGTGGGGTGGTCTGGGGTTGTTACTTGGTCCAGGAATTCATGAGAGGGAAAAAAAATGGCTTCATCCACATTACTTCAAACTTTTTCCTTCTTAATTTAAGCTCTGTTGTCATTCTGTTCCGATCCATTTCCTACATTCTCTAAAAGCCTCATTCTTCCTCTTTCACTTATTTTTTTTTTCTTATTGTTCACTTTTCCACTCACTTTGCTGCGTTTTTTTTTTTTCGGCCGTCTCTCCACTCTGAGGATAAACTGACAGATGGTTGTAAGAGCTGCAGCTTTTTTAAACAGAAACTATGATTAAAATTATTTCCTTTTTAACACCGCTGAAATCCAGATCCATCATCTGAGACTGGCAGGCCTCTTTCTTACCCTTCCCTCCTGCGTTCCCACAGAAGCTGTCAGCCTTGACAGTCAAGGCTTAGACATAAAAATCCACAAATCTAAGAGGAGGAAAAAAAATCCCTCTTTCAGCCAATAATCTCAGTCTCTGCTCCTAAAGGACCATTTCACCTTAGCCACAAGCCAGAGGCACGCTGTAAGCGATCACCAACAATCTGCCTCTTCTTCCTCCTGGAAGAACCCACACCAGACCCAGTGGCTACTGGCCACGCCCCTCAGGGAGGCACGAAGCTCCTTTGCATCTCTGGCCGCAGGCATCCTGGCCATTTCAGGAGCCTCCACAATCCAAGTCACGGATGGTCTGTGTCCCAGCATGCCCTTAGGGCTCGAGCAAGCTGCCAGGCCCCGCTGACCCCCCTCTAAGGCTGTAGCGGGACACTGCCTATGTCTGCCCTGTGCCCACTGGTACCAACCAAGCTGCTTTCCCTTCAGCAGCGAGCAGGGTCGACCAGATGTCCAGAGACCACTGGGCCTCATCTCTATGGGACTGATTTTGTTCCTGTGATTGTCTAAAATTCCACAATCCCAGTCCTAAGAGTGATGGATCCCACTTGTATGCTGACTTTTTGCTCTTCAAATTATTTATGTAGTTGAGGCCCCCACAAAATAGGTTTTCACGCACACACCCACCCCCACAGCAGCAGCTCTGTGCACCAGTGCAGATAAAACCTGCAGGGCACCTACCCGCTTTCCTAGGCCAGTGACAGACCCAAGGAACTCCTAGGAGCCGGTCATTCTAAGATCCAAATCAGCTGTGTGCTTAGGTCCAATTTAAAAGATTTGCGATGGAAACTGAAGGCACCTCCTTCAAGCTTTGTACTAGCCCCCAAGATGTTCCACCAAGTAGGGAAAGGGCCACCAGGCCTGTGATGAGGCCACAGGAAGCACTGGTAGCCCCGAGGCAACGCATCGGTCACTGGGTCCACTGCAGCCGGTCCCGTAGGCACACTCTGTCTACAACGGCAATGCTCGCCCTCACCTTCCCGCAGTTTGCATCCTTAAATTTCTCCACATGAGTAATAATCATATTTTCTCTCTTGGGAAGATAGATTTTTCTGCTTATGAAATCTGGACCATGTACACACTGCTCTGAGGCAGCCAATCACTTCAGTTCAGCTTTGCCAAACAAGGGCTTTCTTTGAACCCTCTTTCTACCGAAGTGAGTAGGTATACCCCATGTAGCAGCGGCCTCTGCTATGGAATCACTGTTGGCTAGAAGGAAGCCAGAAGAAGAAAAAGGACTATACAAACTGCCTGCTGTTTGCACCCGTGGCCCCGGAGTTGAAGCAAAAATTCCTCTTTTGTCTGGCTATCTCTCTCTTGGGAAATACCGCTTTGATGGGCCTTATGATTTTACAAAAGTAGTGCCCAAGGCAATTCTGCCAGGAGAAGCAGAGACCAAGACTGTAAGGAGCTAAACTGCTGTGCATTACGATGCGAAAGGCTGCCTTTATCAAGAAAGGGCGACTTCTCTTGGAGGCTCTTTCCATAATACTCCGCAGAATTATCACAAACTATTCACAGTCTTCACATCAACTCTGCAAAGTAATATCACCTATACTTTACAAATAAAGGAACTGACATCCTGAGCAGGTAGACTGACTGCTTTACACAGCTAGCAAGTCATAAGGTCAGGCTTTGAATTCAGGTCTTCAGACTCCAAGCTCAGGGCCCTTTGGACATTAGCAATGCCGCCTCTTAAAATAATCTTTGCCTTTTCAACTTCTCCTTAGCAACCTGCCTAATTTTTCTGCAAACAGTAAATCTCATTACATTCTTACAGAAGGAATGAGTCCCATAATTCTTGTAGACACCCCAGGCCAGGCATACAGTAGGCACCTAATAATACCTATCGACTTACATTGACCTTGCTTCTACTTTAGGACAAGTTAGAGAGGGTAAATGATTAAACAAATTTGAACAATTCAGAGAAGCCTTATGTGACTGACTGCAGTTGATACCTTCTACCCAAAGGGCTACACATGGAGCCACAGATGAGCTGCCACTGGGTAACTTTGAAAGCTCTGATCAGCAAAGAGTACAGCTCCTAGAAGGAGACATTGGAGAGCCGAATGCAGCCTGTTTTGGAATTGAGCATCCTTGTCAAGTCTTCATTCATAAATAATATAGGACTAACTTCCTGGTCGGAATCCTAAATGGGCGGGCTATTGAATCTAAGGCTTCTACCTGTATCAGCCTGCCAACAACCCTGTGCAAGTACTTGAATTTTGCATCTGCTGACAGTTCCTTGTTAATGTCTCTGGAATTTGTAAAGCAACAGTGAAAGCTGCAGCCGAGACACATCTATTTATTCTTTAGGAAGAACTGTTAAATTAAAGCCGTTCTTAAATACCCTCAAATTGAGACATTTGTTGACACAGTCCACGTAAACACTGCCTTCAGAAATAGCTTTCTCTGGAATCATAACATGTATGCAAAGAGACTCCTAGTGGACAAACATGTAAGTGCACCATTTAGCTTCAGACCAGAGACAAATTATCATTGACACCCTGAGTTAAAATAGCTTTGATTTCAATAGACCATCTTTTTTAAATGACTAGAATCATAAAACTGGAAATCTAAGTTTTACCAAAGAATATTTTGTGTTCGTTGCTGAAGAATTTTTTTTCTCTTTTATTTGTTTTTTAAATTAGACTATCTTACTGCATAAAG
The DNA here is from genome assembly GCF_036321535.1 of Camelus dromedarius. Classification (NCBI taxonomy): domain Eukaryota; kingdom Metazoa; phylum Chordata; class Mammalia; order Artiodactyla; family Camelidae; genus Camelus; species Camelus dromedarius. The sequence continues at coordinate 11,457,757 of NC_087441.1, read as the reverse complement.
TCCTGAGAAGTAACACAAAAACTAGAATAGAATGTTACTGGCCAGCCACTTGAGTTCACCTTTCTCCAAACACTTGTGTGCTTATTTTTTTGTTTCCATTCGTTTACAGGCTTTGCATATGAGATTTTTCCATTTGTCTTTGGTTGTTTTATTCTTGCTTTTAATTAAGTAAAGCCAGACTTTTTTTTTTTCCAGCCAGCTTCCTGTGGTCCACCCACTCTCTTCACTTCGTGCTCTCTTTCTCACTCACACCTCACCTACACACCGTGTTGTACCCACCTTCTCACAGCCAACTTATATGTGCACCTGCCGCCTCCCCCCTGCCCTAGACAACTTCACCTAACCTCAAAAGGAAAAGTCTGTCATCACACATAAAAAAGGAATTATCTATTTTTTCTTGACATTATTGTACTGAAATTTGTTTATGTCAAGTGTTTAGATGAATGAGAATGTTTTAATTAAATAGATATGTTTAATTGCAACTTGTATGAATGTGTGGACTCCAACTCATAGAATTTTAGATCTGAAAGGGGAACCCTTGTTCTAGGGGAAGTCAGATAACATCTACAAAGTCCAGTTACTCTGAGACTGCCATGCTTGAAAAGCCGAGCCTCGTGGAGAGTCCCAGCAGAATGAAGTGCCAGGAGAAGGAGAAGCCAAGGAACACAGACATGTGGATGAATAAGTGATCATGGAAGTAGGTCATCCCTACCCCTCCAGCAGAAACCTCATGAATCAGGGATGAACTGCGGAGCCACGCCCTTCCAATCTGCCATGGGCAAAACAAAGAGGTCCTTACTCTGCCATTTTCAGTAAGTAAAGCAGTCCTTATTCTCTCCATCACATATTTGATGGTGAACTGTTGGGGCTTTTACTTGGATATTAGAAATAAACCAAAGATGCTCATTATCATTCCACAACATTGTATCAGAAGTGCTCATTTAAAAAAGTAAGAATTCTAATAATTAAAAAACAAGAAATTAAGATTGTCAGTACTTTCAGATGGTATGATTTTACATGTGGAGAAGAATCTATACATGAATTATTTAAACTGAAAAAGTGGACACACAGAACAGTTGCTACATATAAGGCCACTACGTAAAAATTACTAACATTTCTACACACCAGTAACAGCATGAAAATAAAAGTTATAAGGAGATACATATATAGCAACATCATTAAACTGTAAATACACAAGAATGAATTTAACAAAAGATATATAATACTTCTATGAATAAATCTATATAATGTTATTGAAAGCAATTAAAGAAGATCCAAATAAATGGAAAGCTAGGTCATGTTCATTAATTAGAAGACTCAAGACTGCAAAGATGACTATGGTTAGTGCTTTTTCTTTGCTGTTAATTTTATTATCCAATGGTCATAAGGATATTATCTTACCTTTTCTTCTAGAACTTTTGCTTGGTATTTCATTTTAGATCTACAATCTACTTGCAGTTGATTTTTTATTATGGTTTCAAATAAGGGTCAAGTTTCATTTTTCAAATTAATAATAATTGCCTCAGTATCATTTATTGAAAACACTGTCATTTCCCCGTTGGTTCTAACCATGAAGGAAAAGCTTGATAAGTTGGAACCCACTAAAATTAAAAATTTCCATTTGCCTAGAGACAACATTAGGGGTTGTAAAATCAAGCAAATGAATGAGAAAAGATGTTCTTAGTATACACAGCTATACAAGGCTACATGCCAGAATGCATAAAGAACTCCTACAAAGCAATAAGAAAAAGGCAGAAAAACCCAAGAGAACAATGAGAAAAGACTTCATAACCATTTCACAAAGGAGGATATCAATTAGCCAATATATGTATGAAAAGATGCTTAACTTCATTAACATCAGTGAACTGCGAGGCAAAACTGCAAAGAAACAGTATTAAACACCCACCAAAATCATGCAATTTTAGAAGACTCACAGTACCAGGTACAACTGTAGAGCCGAAGAAAACACTCAAACACTGCTATTGTAAATTAGGAGTGTAAATTAGGGCAACCACCTTGGAAGACTCTTTAGCAGTATCTGTTAAAGCTGATCACATGCGCTGTCTATGAGAACCATACATTTTACTCAAGGGAACATGCGTCAGATACGCATGCACAGTTACACTGAAAACATGTGTAAGGATGTTTCCAGCAGCTTAGTTAATAATAGCAAAATCGTAAAAAAAAAAAAAAAAAAAAAAAAAAAAAAAAAGTCCATCAGTAAGAAAGTGGATAAATAAATTGTGGATTGATCATACAATGGATTTCTACTTAGCAATTAAAAGAAGAAAACGCCCTATTCCACAGTCACATAATATTGAGAGAAAGAAGCCAGACAGCAAAGAATATAAACTTTATGATTCTGTTTATATGAAATAATTAAACTGGCAAAACTAGACCATAGAGTTTAGCAAAGTACATTTGAGTCATAAAATTATACAGGAACGCAAAGAAGTAATTACCACCAATGGCAGGAGATTGGTTACCTTTAGAGGGACGTAGGGAGTATTTATTAGAAGGGGCACAAAAGGGGAGTCTGGGGCCCCAAAAGGACCCTATTTCTTGACTCAAGTCATAGTTATAAGAATCTTTGCTTTGTGATAAATCACCAAGCTGTTCAAGTTAGTTTTGTGCCCTCTTCTCTATGAATATTATATTTAGCATAATGTACGATATATTTCGAAATCAAATTTATTTTAAAAAGTAAGACTTAGCCATATGTTAGCTAAAAAAAGAAAAATAGAAAACAAAAGGATATGAAATGTTAACATTCAAAAGATGGAAACAGATATCCAGGAAAATACAAACCAAAAGCTGTGGTGACAACTTTAATATCTGAAAATATAAAATTCATGGTAAATATATATAACCAAAAATAAGAAAGCATAGCCTTAATAAGCATATTAATATGTAGCCTCAAAATAAAATATATTGACTCAAGCAACCACAACCCATAAAACTGGAAAGAGAAATAAATAACTCAGTAGGTACAGTTGAAGATTACAACACACATTTCTCAGGTATCAGTAGCTTAAGCAGACAATAAGAACACAGAAATGCAGATGACCCAAATGGCACAAATTAGTAAATTCAGATGCACAGAACTCTGTACTTAAGAAACAGAATACACACTCATTGTCAGCACACAGTATATTGTCAAAAATTGACAAAAGTACTGTCTTGCAAAGGAAGCCTTGATAGATTTTACAGAATCAGCTTAACACAGATTATGTTCTCTGACTATAATGCATTAATAATAGACTTAAATAAGAAAGCATAGTTTTAAAAAGTCTGTATGTTTAGAAATTAAATCTTGCATTACTAAAAAAAATTGGATCAAGGAAATCAAGTAGGAAATATTTAGAATGTATCACCACTAAAAACATTACACGTCAGAAGATTTAGGAAACAAGACTAAAGCATTTTTCAGAGAAAAACTTACACCTTAAATACATTTATCAAAAAGGAGAAGGAAAGAAAACAAATAAGCTAAGAGTTTAACACATCCTAAGCAAGAAATAGTAAAAATAAAGGCATAAATCAATAAAACAGAAAAATACAAAGAGAATCAGTAAAACAAGAAGCTAGTTCTTTGAACTAAAATTAGTAAAGTAGAACTTTCAGCAAGACTGAGAAAGGGGGAAAAGCTAGATACAAAAAAACTTCTGAGTTATAGCTCTTAACTCACCAATTATTCAGCCTGTAATCATTAACATCAAAAAATTTCATTTGGATGCAGGTAAATAGTTAAGAAAAAAAAAATCTAGTAGGGAGAGATTAACCAATTATCCATCTTGCATACTGTTCTCCTGAAAGAAATAAAATATTCTTTGCCAAAGTCTGACATTTTTTTTCACACATTGATCGGTGAAAGTAAAAATCTAATTGAAAATGAAATAAATTACTCAGAAACTCAGAGAAAAATCGTTTCCCCTATAATTTTTTCCAGGCAAAATTACCTAACATTTAAAAGACTAATTATAACATATACAGACAATTACACACATGCAAAATTCAAAATCAAACAAATTGGAAAGTTACTGTCAGGTTTCAGAGTCTGCTGCTCTCTTCCACCTATTACGCTTAGACCATTTAATACAGACTCCCATTTCTCAAAGCTCACTCTTAGGATCTATTAGCTCTTTATAAACTTGTGTCTGACCAGCTCCTTTCACTTCAAAGACTTGCCCTTCCCCCTCCCGTAGGCACTGTCAATTACATGGCCCCACATCCCCCAGCAGGAGCCAGCATACGGCTTAGGTAAGCCAATCATTCATTCCTTCATCAAATATGCATTGGCTGACTGTGTACCAGGCAGAGTTTTAAGAACTGAAGATACACTATTGAACACAATATATAAAACCTCCTGCCCTCTTGGGGTTTCCATCCCATGGGGGTAGAAAAATCATTGAGATAAGTAAGTAAAATAAATGGTATATTGGATGGAGATCAATGGAGAAAAATAAAACAGGGAAGAGTGTTATAGAGGGCTGTGGTTTTACACTGGAGGGTAGAAATGGTCTGACTGGAATGGCCGGCGTCCGGGTAAAGACCAGAAGGAGGTGAGGCGCAGCCTCTGGCTGGTGTCCGAGGGCGCCGCAGCCCGGGAGGAGCGAGCGGCCCACGCAGAGGCCCCGCACGGCGCCGGGAGTGTGTCTGGCTTGGGTGAGGCTAGCGGGGAGGCCAGCACGGCTGAGGCTGGGGGGCAGCGGGGGGGAAGCAGCAGCACATGGATCGGAGGCGTCATGGGAGGCCGGATCACGCAGATCTCGGGTGGGCTTTTCAGCGATGATTGAAGACTCCAGCTTTCCTTGAAGTGAAACAGGCGAGCTTTGCAGGGTTTTGACCTGACAAACACACTAACAGCTCTGGCTCTAACATTGAGAAGAGGCTGGAGGCAGCGAGGATATAAACCGAGAAACCGGGTCAGAGGCTCCCACAGTCATCCAGAGAAGACGTGAGAGCGCCTTGGACCAGAGGCGTAGCAGGAGAGGTGCTAAGGAGATGGATTCTCCTCTTTGACACAAGGACCAATCAATTCAGAAAGGACTACATGAACCGAGTCAGGCTAATCAGGAAGTTCTGCCTGGAATGTTAAGGAAAAGATTCATCCTTTTTTCTAGAATTTTAGTCATGAGTGTGATGTAGACCTGGAGCTAGCAGTGACCATCTGAGTTACCTGGTGGAAAGAATGGAGAATGTGACCAAAGCAGTGGGAAGCAGAGCTCAGAGAGGAAGGAAGGAAGGAAAAAAGGAAGGAAGGAAAGAAGTTAGGAAGGAAGGAAGCAAGGAAGGAAAGAGAGGGAGGGAAGGAAGGAAGGGATTTTCCTAAGCTGCAAAATGCTGAATCAGACGTATTTTATAAGGTTCCTTGAATATGCCTGGTGAAATTTCAGAATTTCAAAGATACACAGAGAATCCTAAAAGTTTACAGACAGAATTTTTTAAAAGGTATCATCTATAAAGAAACAAGCATAGAATAACATCAGATTTCTCACCTGCAACATGGGATGTCGCAGGATGTTACAGCAACGCCTTGAAAGTTCTAAATGAAGATAAGTTTTCTACATAAAATTCAATACCAGGCAAACAAACACATAATCAATCATGAGGGCAAAATACATCCTCAGACATGTTTATTCCTCATGTACCCTATACAAAAGTATCACTTGGTAAAATACGCCAATAAAGAGAAAAGGAAATTTAAGGAGAAAAGCATGGGATTCAGATTCAGGGAAAGCTGAACCTATTTTAAAAAGAAGAAGAACTTATGAAAAACAAATCTATTAAAACTGTTCTTGCATATTCCTAGCCTGATATCACGTGAATGGATTTTGCAATCAATCTGCTCTGTATTTAGAGTTACATTTAATTTCAAGTTATGGTTTTATTGAGAAGAAAAGGAAAAGAAATAATAGAATATTATTAAGAATACAAATAAATCCTATGGAATACTGTTAATAACAGAATTCTATAACTGTCTAGACATTTGAGGCCATTGCTTTTCATTATTTTTAAGAGATTAAAATAGAGTACCATAGTAAGCCATAGGGAATGGTAAGTGTGACTGATTTAGGAAGGAAAGTTGTTTCATATAGGTGCCTAATACAAGAATTTCCAGCAAAATTCATCAAAGAAGGAATTACTGGTGCTCACTATGTCTCGTTTTCCTTTACTCCCTGGGCCCCCAGGAAGACCTCCAGCCCAACATGGTTAGAAGAGGCCACATGACTAGTTCTGGCCAATAGGCTCTCGGTGGAGATGACGTGCCCCACCTCCAGTCTGGAGAAAAGTCTGAGTCCTCCACAGTCTCTCTTGCCCGAACACAGCAAACACTGAAGCCATCTGTTGCCATGGTGACACCACAAGGTGATGGGGCTTCATCACTTTGCACCCCTGAGTGACTATGTGGCGTGGAGGAGCCCTCCCTCCTCATGTCAACCAGTATTGAGTATATCGTAAAAATAAGAAATAAAGGTTTGTTGTGTTGAGCCACTGAGGATGCAGGGTTAATCTGCTACAGCAGCATGTCCTAGCCTGATAAGAGCTACTTGTGCCTCACTCATCACTAACAAGAGTCTTTTCTCATTTTACTTAAGTTATGTTTAAATTTTTTCTCTTGTAAACTGTCATATACCCAAGATAATTAATCTTTTTTTGAACACTTTGGTAGAAGGTGATTTTATTCAGAAAGACATTGATATTTCTACTGGGGACAATAAACTCAGGGAAAATGAAACGTCTGACAGCAAGAAACTTTGGCTTCCTGAGTAAGCTTATTTTTATCCTCCCCCTTTCCCTCACTGCCTACAATGAAGGCAGAAAATCTTCTGGGAAAATCCCCCATTAATTTGTAGAAATAACCTCAAAAGATTTCAACATGGTCAGCTAATCTCCATCAGTTTGGGAATTAGATTCTATCCCTTAGGAAGCTATATTCATATTTTAAACCAAAATTTCAGAAAGCACAAATATTATTAGCCAGATAAAATAATTGCCTAAATATTAACCTGTCCTCCTGTGATTTGAAAAGCCTGCAGATTCAAATAACGTGTATTAGAAGGAGTTTTTCAGCTAGCCACTTCACTCTTTGTAATCCAATTGTCCCCATTCCTGCTCATGTTGGTATATTTTGTGCAAAAAAAATTATGAGCCTTCAAGAAGAAATGGGGTCATCTGCACCTACACTGCCAGAACATGAGATTTTAACATAGCGCTTATTTTAAAATAAGCCAAGAAATCCCCAGAGCCCGAGTTGTTTTTCCATTAGAAGTCTGAGACTTGGCCCCACGTAGTCCTGTTCTGGAAAAACTCCACTGACACTTTGAATCACCTGGTAACGTAAATTAACATTAAATATTTCTTTCTTGCTCATAGGCAGAGCAAGAAGAAAATAACAGGAAAAATAGAACCTTGTGTTCAAAATATATTCACAGAAAACTTCATAATACTCACTGCCCAACAGGAATATGTCAAAATAATTAGACAAGCATTCTGTACTTAAGAGTTCTGTGAAGACTGCCGGTAAGAAAGTAAAATGGTACGGTCACTGTGGAAAACAGTATGATGGCTCCTTAAACAATTAAAAATAGAATTGCTATATGATCCATCAATTTGACTTCCATGTCTGTATGCAGAAGAATTGAGAGCAGGATCTCAAAGAGGTACTTGTACATCCATGTTCATAGCAGCATTATTCCCAACAGCTAAAACATGGGAGCAACCCATCAACAGATGAATGGATAAGCAGCATGTGGTGTACATACAATGGAATATTATTCAGCCTTAAAAAGGAAGGAAATTCTGCAGTATGGTACAACATATATGAACCCTGAGGACATTGTGTGAAGTTTTATAAGCCAGTCACAAAAAGACAAATACTGTATGATTCCCCTTATATGAGATATTCAGAGTACTCAAAATCCTAAGACAGAAAGTATGATGGTTGTTGCCAGGAACTGGGTGGGACAGGAGAATGGAGACATTGGTTACTGGGCATAAGGTTTCAGTTCTACAAGATGAAAAGAACTATAAGGAATGATGGTGGTCATGTTTGTACAATAATGTGAATGTATTTAAACAGTACAGTATCACCAAACTGTATGCTTAAAATGGTTCAGAAGGTGAATTTTTTGGTTATGTGTGTTTTAAACCAAAATAAGAAAAAAATGAAAAAAAAATTCTGTGAAGAATTCAAAATAAACATGGAGCCAGAAATCTGAGCACATGTGAAAGAGAACGAATTATGAACTGTTTGCTCTCATTACACACACTTGGACCGAGAACTGTCTATAATATATTGGAGTGACTGTATAAGCCAGAGTCCTTTACTATTGTTTAATAACAATGGTAAAGATGAAAATAATTAATATGCTTTTGCATCAGATTGGAGGACGTTTTATTACCCTAGTAGCTGGCACAAGACTTTCTCTTAGGTAAACTTCTAGCTTTGTTAGAAAATATCACAATAAGGCTCTTCATAAAATATGAAAACGAATAAATGTATGTATATGCATGAACCCTGAGGACATTATGTGAAGTAATATATGGGACGTTGTACTGTCCACCAGAAATTGACACATTGTAACTGGTGGTACTTCAATAAAGAAAAAAATAATATTCTTTGTTATGAAATCTGAGATCCAGAAATGTTTGAATGTAGGCAGACAGGCCTGCATGAAGCGATCCAAGGTAGATGGGAGATGGAGCCTGAGGAAAGGAGGGTAGCTATGTCATAGAGGTGACATCTACAATGTTGGTGTAACTAGGAATTCGTGAAGAGTCTGAGCAATGCCTTCGTGTTGGCTTCAGGTGAGTCCAAGACAGTATTTCAGGATGCTTGAAGAAATAAGTTGCTAGAAATTCAGAGAAGCCATTGCCAAGTGCACTCCACTCTTAAAAGCCATACATTTGGGAGGTTAGTGACAAATGTAGAAAACTCTCCAAGAGGCACAGATGCCCCAGTTGATGACAACCTCGTTCATTCATCACCATCGTAAGTGACATCTTCCAGTACATAACAATATAACAAATCTGGTTCTAAGGATTATATTCATACCAACAGCTTTATGAGGTACTATTACTGTCTCCATTCAACAAGAGATGAAAGGGAGGCACGTAAGGGTTAAGAAACGTGACCAAGGTCACACAGCTGGTAAGTGTCAGAGACAAGATTCAAACCCAGGCCATCTCAATTCAGAGCCTGCTGTCTTCACCACGATACTGTCTGATTTTACTCAGGGGAAGAATTTCTATAATGCTCAACAAGGCTCAAAGTATCTAATTTGGTCATTGGTTGCAGAGCTGAGGATCATCTCACATAGGCAATGTCAAGTTTCTCATTACAAGAGACCATAGAGTTCATCTCAGCCAGTCTTTACCAATGCAGGGTTCCCTTCTAACACACCTTCTTCTGATAGCAAGCCAGATAGCTACCCTTTATGATGGGGAGACCCCCAATCTGAGGATCAGAAATGTTTTATTGGGAAATTACTTGACAACTTTTGAAGATGGTAAAAATCTACCCATTTTCGTTAACACCTCAGGGTAACCAGTTTTGTAAACCTTCAATGAATAGCACAAGTATGAAAAGTATCACTTTAAATTCCTCAATGAAACATCAAACGTTACGCCCAATAAAGCATTCTTTACCATGGAAGGCCACGAGGGAATCTTGTTGACTGAGTCATACAATCTATCTCATCAACAAAGGCACGTCTTTGGTATACACGTGTCGAAACGAAAGGAATGTATGTATCTGAAGACATCTGACTGCTAACTGTATGCAACACAGCTAATTTTTTGTCAGTGAGGTGGACAACCAGGACAGTGTGCTTTAACAACTACAGAAAGAGAAGGGCAAGGTCATCAAAAAGGATGATGGTGACTAATGAGTCATGAGTAACAATGTTTCAAAGACACTTGCAAGGTAATTGGAAATGGTAAAAATTACATACTAGGGAGAACATTGATTATTACTACTACTATTATTTGGCTCATAGAAAACTAATAGCACTTAAGTTACTTTACTAATATTTTCTGAAAATGAACCAGAATTTCAGTTGTATCCACGGAATCACAAAAGGATTGTTCTTGATAGATAGCTGTAAAAAAGAATGCTTCCCTTGCATTTTCCAGCAAGCTAGAATTGTATTTTATAAAAAGTTAAAACTAACAAGAGATGGATGTCCTAGTCAGAAATGGAAACATGTATTTCTTTTAAAATCATTTTATAAACAGAAAATTAAAGGAAAATGAGAAGAATTACACCCATATTTACAGAACTTCATCCTTGCCTAGACAATTAGGGATTAAATTTAAAGATGGGAACATATTAAGTTTGATTTACTTTTATAATTACTAAGTATAAATATTTTGTTGTAATCATTAGTAAATTTAGATTAGCACATGTCTCATTTCTAGAACTTTCCATGTATATATGGGCATCTACACACACAGTGGCTTATAAAATAGATTCTTCACATAATTATAGTTCTACTTTGATAGTTATGATCTATTCCTGACCTCTGAAGGGGTCAAACAAGATAATTCCATGAACTGCTTTACCAAACAGCTCTCCCACTGAAAAGTAATCGCCATCAAGAATCCATTTTCAAGGAAAATCCAGAGGACCAAACGCAGTTGGTTATTTATTAATACTATTAGCTTTTCTCTGCATTAATCCTAGCTTTGGGATTACCGAGGCTGCTATAATTTGGTTCACAAATTAGAATAACAAAGTGGAGTATGAGCCCTTCAGGTCATAAGTATCACTGAAAGGGAGATTCATTGTGAAGAGTTCAATTACATACCAAAAAGCTATGAGCGTCCTCGTTCTAGTTCTGTTGCTTCTGATCTGTAAACAAGAAAAGGACAAGAAAGAGATCATCAGACTTCTGCCTGGACTCAGCTGCCTGGGAGCAAGGCAGAATCCTACCACACCAGCCCCAAGAAGAGACAACAAAATAGGTAACTTGCTCATTGTCGTAATCACCCAGTGACTCTCCTGGAGAATGAGACAGAAAGTAAGTAAACTGGGTAGTTTACTTTGGATGGAAATCTATCCAAGTTTATATAACCAGTAAGACTACTTCTGTGGCCAAAATTTAAGTAAAGCAGGAAGTCATTAAACTGAGATCCCTCAGAATTGAACGTTTTCTAAAAGACAATTAATGAAAACAATATTCTAATCTCCTGAACACTCCTCAAGATACATTTTTACTTTGCTTTTAAATACCTTGAAAGATGTGCACATGGATTTAGAACTTCCATCCGGTTCCCTGAAATTTGGCCAGTAGGAAAATGTTTCATATTAGTAATAATAATCTCAAGTACTGCCTAAACAATAAATTTTTAAATGAAGATTCTTTGTTTAAAAAACTTTTTAAAGCAGTTTTTTCCTTTTTTTAAAATTGAAGTGTAGTCAGTTACAATGTGTCAATTTCTGGTGTACAGCATAATGTCCCAGTCATGCAATATATATAATATTCATATTCTTTTTCATTAAAGGTTATTATAAGATATCAAATATAGTTCTTTTCAAAGCAGTTTTATGTTTACAGTAAAATTGAGAGTACAGAGAAGTAAGGAGATGTCCCATATACCTGCTACCACCACACATGTGTAGCCTCCTTCCTTATCAACATCACTCATCAAAATGGTCCATTTTTCACTAAGGACGAACCTGCACTGACACATCGTAATTACCCAAAGTCCATAGTTTACCTAAGGGCTCACTCTTGATGTGGTACATTCTATGAGTGTGGACAAATTTATAATGACATATATCCATCATTATATTTTACATAATTACATAATATTTTCATTTCCCTAAAAACCCTCAGTGCTCTGCCTGTTCATCCCTCCCATACCCACCCCCACCCCTGGCAACCATTGATCATTTTATTGTCTCTATAGTTTTGTCTTTTCCAGAATGTCATATAGGTGGAATCACACAGTATATAGCCTCCTCAGATTAGCCTCTTACCCCGAGTAATTATGAATTAAAGATTCCTCCATGTCTTGTTATGGCTTGATAGCTCATTTCTTTTTAGCACTAAATAATAGTCTATTGTCTGAATGTACCATAGTTTACTTATTTATCCATTCCCCTACTGAAGGACATCTTAATTGCTTCCAAGTTTTGGCAATTATGAATAAAGCTGCTATAAACATCCATGTGCAGATTTTTGTGTGGACAGAAGTTTTAATTTCTTTGGGTAAATACTAAGCATGATTATTGCACCATATGGTAGAATTATGTTCAGTTTTTTTTTAAGAAACCACTAAATTGTCTTCCAAAGTGGCTGTACCATTTTATGCTCCCACTAACAATGTATGAGAGTTTCTGTGGTTCCATATCCTCACTGGCATTTGGTGTTGACAGTGTTCCAGATTTTGGCCATTCCAATAGGTGTTTGATGGTTTATTTTTTAAAATTTGCATTTCTCTGATAGCATATGATGTGCAGCATCTTCTCATATGCTTATTTGCCATCTGTATGTATCTTCTTTGGGGAGGTGTCTGTTAAGGTGCTTGTTTTCTTATTATTGAGTTTTAAGAATTTTTGGTACATTTTAGATAACAGTCTTTTGTCAGATGTGTCTTTTGTAAATACTTTCTCCCAGTCTGTGGTTTGTCTTCTCATCATCTTCATATTGTCTTTAGCAGTTTTTAAGTTTAATCAAGTCCAGTTTACCAATTATTTCTATGAACCAGCCTTTCATACCTGAGATAAACCTCACTTGCTCAAGATGTGTAATGTGTAACTCTTTGTCTACTTTTTTGCTTTCCATTTGCTGATATTTTGTTGAGGATTTTTGCATGACATTTTGTTGATATTTTGTTGAGGATTTTTGTTTTCTTTTCTTGTATTGTCTTTATCTGGCTCTGGTATTAGGGTAATGTTGGCCTCAGAGAATGAATTCAGAAGTATTCCCTCTGCTGCTTCCCTCTGAAAGAGGTTGTTGAGAGTTGGTATTATTTCTTCCTTGAATGTTTGGCAGAATTCACCAGTGAACCATCTGGGCCTGTGCTTTCTGTTTTGGAAGGTTATTAATTATTGGTTAAATTTCCTTAATAGATACAGACTTATTCAGATCATCTGTTTCTTCTTGTGTGAATTTGGCAGATTTGGCTTCCGAGGAATTGGTCTTCTTCACCTGGGTTATCAAATCTGTGGGCATAGAGTTTTTTATAGTATTCTTTTATTATCCTTTTTAATTTCAATGGGCTCTGTAGTGATGTCTCCTCTTTCATTTGTGATATTAGTAATTTGTGTCTTCTGTCTTTTTTTCTAGTTAGCCTGGTTAGAGGCTTATTGATTTTACTGATTCTTTTAAACAACTACGTTTTGGTTCAGTTGACTTTCTCTATTGATTCTGTTTTCAATTTCATTGATTTTTGCTCTAATTTTTATTATAACTTTTCTTCTGCTTAGTTTGGATTTAATTTGCTCTCCTTTTTCTAGTTTTCTAAGATGGAAGCTTATATTATTGATTTTAGATCTTTCTTCTTTTCTAATTATGCATTCAGTGCTATAAATGTCCTTCAAGCATTACTTTTGCTGGAAGATTTTTCTTTTTAAACCTATATGTTTGTATCTCACACCAAAATGAGATGATAGAAAAACATGATCTGTAAAGAACATATGTCAAGAAATTTTGTTTTTTAATAACTCAACTATTTTGAGTGTTTGGGTTTTTTTTTTTTTTACCTTTTTAAAATTTTATCCAACTTTTTTTATTTTGGAAACGTTCAAAATTATACAAAAAATGCAGAAATAGTTAACAATGAACACTTGAATAGTCTTCATCTAGATTCCCAAATTACTACCATTTTGCTACAGCTGTTTTATCTCTCTATATATATAAATATGTTGCTGAACCATTTGAGAATTACTTGTGGACAAAAAGATGTTTCGCCCCCTATATATTTTAGCATGTACCTCCTAAGAACAAATTTCCTATGGTAATTACATGATAATGATCACATCTAGGAAATTTTAAATGATACAATTATGTAATATGCAGTTCAAATTCCCCCAGTTGTCTCAATAATGCCCTTTTCAGTCTGAAGGACTATTTTATTTTATTTTATTTTAAATCCAAGATCCAATCAAAGGTCACCATTGCATATATTGTCATGTGTATAGAGTTCCTTTTGTTTTGGGTGATTAACATTTTTGTAGATTCTAGCTCAGTTGCTTTGCATAACGTCCTCAAATGGGATTTGCTTCATTGTTCCTCCACAATTAGACTCAGGTTAAACATTTTTGGCAAAGATATACATGCGAATGCTTTCTTTTTATAATTTAGAAAAAAAGCACAAAAGAGGTTGGATTAATTTTTTTTTCAGTCTCTTAATAACACGTAATGACTATCTGCTGTAAAGTACATTTTTGTTAGAGTTTGCAGTTTACAAAATGCTTTAACTTAATTTATTCAACTTGCATAACAACCCCATGAGTAGGTATTTTTAATCATCTTTTCTTTTTGGATGGAAATCTATCCAATTTTATACAACCAGTAAGACTACTTCTGTGGCCAAAATTTAAGTAAAGAAATACTGTGTGTATCACACTACAGTAAGAAGCCTTCTATTTTCATGTCAAACACATCTAGACAGCTCTTTTTCTCTTCTACAACCTGCACTCCCCCTTGTTCACACTTTGTGGCTTAAAGATCTAGTTTTGTTCTTTAAAATTACAAGGTAAGGTGATACTATGCTTTATCTAAACATTTTCCAACTTTAGTGATTTAAAATTACAATAGTTGAACCAATTGTTTACCAGAAACAACGTAAACGTAGATGAAAATTAACTGTATTGGATGCCAAGTCATTGACTTCTGTTCCTGTTTGTCTTTGCATTTGGTGTACCTATTAATAAACCAGCTTTCTTTCTCCCCAGAACAGGATTTTATGTCACTTCTTTCTACTCCCCAAAGCAGTGAAAATAGCGTTGTTTCAGGTGATAGTAATCAGCATTCATGTAAGAACTTCTTAGTATATTAAATTAGTTTTTACATTTTTCTTTTACTGTTGGACCTCACAATCCCAGTATTGTTCAGGTGAGGGCCAAGTCAAAAAAGTTGGGGTATCACTGTATGTAACTTAATCATAGCCAGCAGAATGAATCTCTAAGTAGACATTCCAGCCAGAAAGAACACAAATAGGTTTTCCTATCCTATAAATCAAGGGCACTCTTGGGGGTAAAAGCCAGACAACTTTTATAGCAATACTGACATTTAAAAAGCAATACCAACATGTCTAGGTCAATGTGACTGTTTATTTGGGTGGTCTTCAGATTCAGATATACTATCTAAATCATTTTGAATTTGGAACGATCTTGAAGAAATTGGTTGCTATTTTCCACTGATAAAAATCACTTTAGCACATCCAGAAAGCCTCATGCAGAGATAGCAGATCAGGATTCATTTATTCTTTCATTCATGCACAATTTCTCTACCACTCAGTGATCTGAATATCTCATTTCAAAGGAAAAGACTTATTCAAAAAGATACTTATTCAAGAAGGTTAAAAGATTATTCAAATGTCTGAATAATGAGTGTGATATTATTGTCCTCATCCAGTGCTCAATTTCATAAGGAGGCAGGGACAGAATCCTGAAAATACCCAAAGAAGGAGCAAAACTCTCCTTTCAACTTTCACAGAGTTCTGCAAGGGTGACATCATTTTCTGATGAATTGGGGTACTATGTACCCCCTCAAAAGAAAAATCTATATCTTAATCCCAGGAAAAGCATTATTCTCATGCTTCATTTGAATTTGTTTTCTAGGCCAATTACAGTACAGAAAGCTGCATTTGATGACCATGCCTTCAATGTATAAATTGTAGCCAGAGTGATGAACAACGTTTCAGCTGTGAACTCTTTAATAGAACACATATCATTCATTTTTTTTCCCCACCAATCTTCATCAGACTCCTATTGTCTTCAAGTAACAATGAGAGGCTGCCTGCAGTTAATTTAATCATTGTAATTTCCTAAGAAATAAAGACTGACGTCTATTGAAAATTATTCCAATTATGTCTTTGAAAAATGAGTTCAAAACTGTTAAAATTACTACTTTCAATACTACATTAACCTCTACCAAGTGTTATTCGCTATTCTCACAAACTTCTTAGAGCAAAAACTGACATGAGTGCCTAACTTTTTTATTCAGTAAAAATTCAACTTTGAGTTGCCACAGTAATTTTTAAAACTTGACTCAAGTGCAGTCTGTTTAAGGCTTAATCTAACTCTTTTTCTATTACATCCTGAGAAATAGTTTCTCTGATTAAAAACAAGAACACAGCCAAAATCCATTTGATTGTATCACATATAATCAAACCACAACCACCACTTGAAAATAAGTTGAAGATAAGCAGAGAGAAGGGATCTCACAGAAACAACAGGGATGAAGGTAACAGTAGCCCACATTCATTAAGCTCTGATTATCGCTTAGTTTGTGCCGGCAGACACTATATGCCGTACATGTATTAATCATCTGGTTTCCACAACGGCTTTGTGAAGTTGATACTTTACTCCCATTTTACAGATGAAGACGACTTCCCTGAAATATGCAGCTCTGGCTGGGGTCCTCTGCTCTGGGGACAACTGCCACCTCACTGCTCATGCGTGGCCCCCCACCTCCTCTAGATGGCCTCCCTACCCCGCCCCCACACACACACACACACACACACCGGCTTCTGATCACTACTTTGATGAGGATTCTCCACAGTGATACATGCTTTCCTCTGACCATATTTCTCTCCCTCCGGAACCCACAGACATCCTAGAAGAGGGATTGGGTGGGGAGGGGGGAGAACCGGGAGGACCGGGGTCAGCGATCTCTGCACCCCCGCCCTGCCTCCTCCAGCGCTGCCAGACTCCCCTCATCCGAGCCTTTGCCAGGTGCCCAGGGCCCTCCCTCTAGTCCGCTCCTTTGGAAGCCGTCACTCCACCATTCAAGTCTGCTATGCCTAAGCCACGACTGCAAAAAAGTTTAGCCCCTCTCTCCCCGGGCTCCTGGACCCCACGCAGTACACCTGGTCACGCCTCTGAGTCGGTTCCGAAGCAGCTCGGCTGTTCACCAAACGCTCTGCAGCCGGGCGGGGGGCTGCAGCGCCTCGCACATGCGCAGTAGCAGATGGTTGCCTGCAACCGTCTGTTCCAAATTCTTGGCTACATGAAGGAGGTAAAATTCATGACTCTCAAACTTTTCTGTGCTTTGATTCTTCATAGGCTCTGAACTCAACGCGGGTTTGATGAAGGAAGCACAGGGAGAAAGAAAAGAAAGGGTTGGAGAACAGTTTGGATGGGGTGTTACTGTGGGGACTCGGACCAGCCAGAGGGCGGCAGGAGGCCAGGCCTGGGAGGGGAGGAAGGAGCCGACACAGAAGAGGGTGTAAAGAAGGCAGGTGAACGCTAAAAGCAAAAGCCACTTCTCAGCTCTCCCATTGCGGTTCTGCTTCTCCCGGAGGCCAGTATCCCGTCTTTACCCGTGTCAGCCCACCAGAAAGCCCCATCACCCTCCCTGGAAGCTCCCGTGAGTACAGACTCATTTGTGTCCACTTCCCACATCTAGAGGGGCTCTCCTGCGGTAGCTGTCCCTGACCACAGTGCTATTCTGCACAAAATGCTGATTCATAAATGCTAGCGGCATTGGTTAAAAGAGGAAGAAACAGAGTAGAAGCAGCAGAGAGGACCCTCCCACCCACCCCCGATGGTGGGAGGGAGGGGTGGTTGGGATGCAGATGCTAAATGCAGATTATACTAGAAGCGGTCTCCTTCTCTTCCTCCCTGGCCTGAATTCACTACTTTTCTAGTTTGGTCGTTCTCGCGTAGAGCAGGCTCCTGATTCACCACCCCTACCATGAGCATATTTTTAACCCAAAGTTGAGAGGGACGCCTGACATGGTGCCTACTGATGAGTGTTGGGAGGAACAAGGTGTCTGCAGGACACTTGTTCACCGTGTCCTTACTCCAAGGTTGGCCTTGCCAAAACTACAGCAACTCTTCTACTTTTTAAAAAAAAAAATGAAGTTTTTGATATTAAAAAATGCATATTTGTATTGTTTTAAACTTTAAAATGCAAAAGAAATAAAGTTAATAAAAGAAAACAAAAATCACCCATAAGCCCCCAGTCCAAAGATATCCACTCTTAACTTGTGTATTTCCTGCTCCATTTTCTTCTATTCGTTTGGAAAACTTGTAATGAACAAAGAGTGTTCTATATACAAAGCTTCGTGTCTGCAAAGCCTAATCTTAGAGCCCTGCACGAATGGGGATTATAACTAATATTTGGGCTACTTGACAAGTCACATTTAGATCCTTTAATCACTGCAAGAGGCCCTGACATTCCACTAACTTCATCAGGCATGTATGCCGTTTTGGACAGCACCCTAATGAGCTGTAATGCTGAGAGCATTCCTTTTGTATCTCCGTTGTTGAGCAGGAGGTCCTAGAGTGCAGAATAATGTGGAAGTCCACATGTACATTCTCAGCATTTGAAACCAGCACAGAAAGCACAGAAGTGCTTTTGAGAACAAGACTAGTAACTTATAAGGCTCAGTGATCGGTATGATCGCAAATATTTCATTGTTTAACGTTTCTGTGATCTTTTAGGATAAAAGCTACATAAATGACAGAAGGCAAAGACTGTTTAAGTCAAAATTCACTGGAAAACATTGGGTTCCGGATTCTCTGGCTCAATTTCAGAGAACTCTTAGAAAAAAACTCTTAGAAAAAAAATTGAGGACATATTAGAAAATGTATTACAATGATATTTCATATAAGTATCATTTTGATTTAGCAATTTCTCAAATAGTCCCCAAAATTTAGACTTTTTATAGAGAACTTCTTAATAACAACTTAAACTGAATTTAAGCCAGCAACTTAACTTTAACTTCCCGAACATTTCATGAGTTATTATAGTCAATTATATAATCTCCAATTGAGGGGATATTTTTATTTGCTCATGCAAGAAGCAAACTGTGCCCAGTTAATTCAACTGAAAAAAATGAGACAGACTCAAAGAAAGCGAAGGAAATGGAGAGCAACCTTCCTTTCAAGAATGAAGAATCGTCAAGGGTCTCCTTTCGATAGAAAATGAGTAATTCCCATTAAGGTTACCAGTATCTGCAACACACACACACACACACACACACACACACACACACACGTGTTATCAAAAGAAGAGAGGATCCTATTGTTTATTGCAGTGTTCACCCTAGGAGCTATTTCCTTTGTAGAGAAGTTGTGAATCATACCTGCCTTAAAGTTCTGCTGTCAGTGGTTCGCCTCCTAAAACCTTGAACGATCAGTCCTTCCACGAGAAGTTCGTGAACTTGGGTAGGTGCTCTATGCCCAGCAGCTGGCAGGATTCTCAGCAGGTGGGAGAAGGGACTAGCCAGGTGTCGAGAGCCTGCGTGAGGTGGGCAAGTCCACACTTACTGGTGTCACTTTGGACTGCAGGGCATACTTTCAGGGTTCCTTGATTTAAAAAAAAAGAAATTTGTTTAATGCTTTTGAAAATTGTGAATCTATACCATTCTAATTTATTTTTCCAAAATTCAGGTATTTCATGTCTGAATAATCTGTAAAATTAATAGTTGGATTATTATATAAAAAATGAAAATGAATTTCTAGAGTTGTTATAAATCAATTGAAGATAATATAGATATGTTACTGCTTCTGGTCTACAACCTCACTGCTCATTGTCTAAGCACCCGTGCATGAAGGAGGGCCTTCCTCCCACTATGATTTCTGGTGTTTTGTTCCCTCCCAGAAGGAAAAGACAGCTCCTCTGCATCTTCATTAAAAATTAAATGCAGATTTGGCCTTTCTGTGGGCAAAGTCCAAAGCAGAGGATGGTTTAGGTGAAACATAAAGAGTGTTCTATTCATTCTGATTCTTCAACTGAGTCTCTGAAAATATTTTCAACTTCTCTGAATATAGGTATTGAGAGAAATGGCTTTCTTTCCTAAACAAGCAAAGTAGATACTTCCCCCACAGAACAAAGTCAAAAACACAAACACGGTACTTCCCCTGGGCTTTGAAGAGGCAGACATTTCACGCCTTAGCAACTTACTCTCCTCTTTGATGAAGTCAACACTCCCTTTTCATTTCTATTCCAAAATAAGAATGCTTGTATTTGAAAACAATAGCTTTCATTGTTGTGAGCTAGGAGTGGCTTTAACGGAGAAGTTGCCTTGATATCTGACCCCTGAAAAGAAGAGCTACGGAGTAACTATTCTAAACCCAAAGTGAGCACTTTGGTTACTCTTAGCTTTTCATTTAACCTGTGTATAATTAGTACGTCTATAAAACAAGTTAGCTCAGCCACTTAACCAAAGTATATATTTTGCAGCCAACTATCCTGGGACATTCACCAGAAAGTTGTATCAGTCAGTTCAATTGTTCCACGTGTGCTGTACTGAGAGTTTTCTCATGAGCAGTCATGGTTCTATCAGATTTAAATTTTCCAAGTTAAAATCATCGTAGCCATGTGCTGTGGTCTATGTGTCTATGGCCTTAAACACCACTACATCATGAATGGAAATCGATCCCATACTGTTCCAAGTGGATTTTTCTCATGCTTATCTTAGGCTGGTGTGTTCTGAGATGTTTGTCTTATTAGGGCCTCTGGTAGGACTGCACCCCTGCAATGGGAAACAAGTCCTTTCCAGAAGAGGGTATACATTCCCCATGTCTACAAACTCAGAAAAATTTGGACCCTGAGCTATGGTAAGGAAAATTTTCTTTCTCCTTCTGTCTTGGCCTTGCTCTCTTGAGCCTGAGCTGTCAGGAATCTTTCTAGAAGGTTCTATGCAGGTGCTGCAAAGATGACCACAGCCATCTGGAGGCACCCTTGGAGTAGGATGGGAAAGAGGAAAGCAAAAACGATCTCACAAGGGCGAACTGTGGCCTGTGAGTTCCGAGAGCAGGCATATAGAGAATCATTTTTATAGTTCGTGGGATACACGTGATGCTGCTTGCAATCTCTTCTTAGTATTGTTAGCTTATTGCTAGCTGTTTAAGTGTAATGATAGCTTCCAGTAACACTCTACTCTCCACTGGCCAATTCACCAGGCACAGCGATATGATGGCCCAGAGTCAGAAGTCATATTACAATATATGCAGGTCCCGTGTCTCCCTGTGCCAACGGGTAGTGGAGGGAAACAAAGTTTGTAATAAGCAGAACCAGAAGCACGATTGGGAGAAATCCTTCCGAATTTTAAAGCTCACCATTGAAAGAAACATGAGAAAGAAATCCCAAAATTTTACATTACCAGTGATAAACTGGGAAGCCAAAAGAAGTTTTTCTGAACAATCAATAGAAATGAAAAACAATTCTGATCGACTTACGCTAGAGGACAGACTAGATGATCTTTCTATGTTCTCTCAAGAAAAAAATGACTTTATAAAATTCACTGTCGTGTGAAGAGGCAGCCAAAAAACACACAGCTAAAAATGTAGGGGGAACGTATTTTAGAAATCTGCCAAGCAGTTAACTTTTAAATTATCTTATTTTTCTGAATAATGTGCTGTTTCTGGTATTTTGTAGCTTTTTAAAATTTGATATTAATTGTTATGCATTTTAAATATTGAGTTTCTTACAAGTTTCTCTTTTTAAGTTTGTATTATATTTCCTGAAAAAGACCCTCAAAATTGTATAAGCTTTGGACTTTACGAAATCTGGATCTACCCTACTTATTTCTGATCTCTCACATTACAGCTTGGTCTCAGCTGGGCTTTGGTTAAGTGATGGTGGGAGTAAAAGCGGGGAGCTGGTAAGTGCTCATATTTGGGTCGTCATCTCCTGGGACCAGGAGATGGTGGTAGCCAGAGATTTGTGATGTTCTTTCAGGGGCATGAGAATCTTGGGCACGAGAGTTGAGGTTGTTTGAGCCAAGCAGCTCTCCAACCTTGAAACATTAGCATTGTATCTTGTTAAATGTGCCTGCAGCTTTCCTGTTCTGCAAGTTATTAAAGCATTTGCTTAATCTGCAGCATAGGATAGTTGCATTCCCACGCTTGCCAAGAGCATTAAGTCCAACCGGCTGGTTCTCAATCCACGTCAAATGCTCAGTTACATAAACGATGTTTATATAATGTGTCTAATGGCACATCTATGACTCTGTACTGCAGAGTTATTTACTCTCAGAGCACTGAGACTTCAGGAGGCCTGTGATTCCCTGAAATTGCATGCAGAATTTAATGTGTGTCTGCATGTATAGCTTTCATCAGAGTCTCAAATTGGTCCATGAGATGTAAAAATTAATAATCACTAATTTACATTGCAAGAATAAGTACTTCCAGGAGGTGGAAGTAAAAGTAAATAAATAATAATACTTTATACTGCTAAAAGATTAAAAAATGTACACTAGATAGTTTAAAATCCACTTCTAAATTAAGCTGGGCCAGTAGAAACCTATGTCATTAATTTTCACTAAGAAATTATATAAGATAGCCCAATAAAACAAAGGAAGTTTTCAAAAGTACTGTTACTTTCATTCTTCTGTGCATAGCAATAATACACATAGCAATAATGGACTAAATTGTGTTACCTCCAAAATTCAGATGTTGAAGCCCGAACCTCCAAAGTGAAGGTATTTGGAGACAGGCCTTTCAGAGGTCATAAGGGTGGAAACCTCATGAAAAGATTAGTGCCTTTAAGAAGGGAAAAGGTAGAAATCACTCTCTTTCCACTCTGTGAGGACACAGCAAGCTGGTGGCCGCCTGCAAGCCAGGAAGAGAGCCCTCACCAGCACCCAGCCATGCCGTCACCCTGATCCGGGACCTCCCAGCCTCCAGAACTGTGAGAAATACGTGTCTGTTGCTGAAGCCACCGAGCCTATGGCATTTTGGTTTAACAGCTCAAGCTGACTGAGAGTCATTATAAGGCAGGGACTATGGAGGAAATTCCTCTCTAGTTTCAGTAGAGAAAGAATCGGGCATCTCAGGAGACATGGTCATGAATCTATAACTAATTGTTTCTTACCCTTTGCATTGAATGTTAAATTTAGAATCACATTTGTCATTGTACTCTAGCAAAGGTCTAGAACCTTCCCACATACACTTTGTATATTAACTTCACTCCCAGACACCTACTTTTCATACCAATCTTTTCTTTTGTTCTTTTTTCTCATCCACTTACTTGTAATTTTATTATATTTCTCTATATGCATATATGCAAGTTGCCTCAAATCTTTTCAAAAACAGGTTATAAGAAGATAAATGAATGAATAAATGAATGAATGAATGACATTTCCATTTGAGAATTAAAAATATAAATGTTCATAACTGCATTGGGAATTATATACAAACATATATTTGAAGAAACATTATCTCAACCACACTCATAATCCTATGAAAATGATTTTCCTATCCCAGGGGTCCGTAACTTGGGGCTTATGGACCCTCCAAGAGTCCTGTGGACAGAATTTAGGGAGTCTGTACACTTAAATGGGAAAAACATATCTTCATTTTCACTGATCTCTAACTGAAACTTCACATTTCCTTCAAATATAAATACTGGCAGCAAACCACCCAAGTATTAGCAGCTTCAGTGGTTTTGTTTCCTGGAGAAACCACAAGTATTCTCATCTCCAGTAGGGTTCTTGAAGCCATCTCCAAATATCATTTATGCACCTCATCACCATTCAAATGTCACTAGACTTGCTGATAAGTTGTATTTAATGCATTAATAAAGAAGCACATATATTACTATATCACATATTTTTTATTATTATATTTTTATACATTTGGTTACTTTGTAATCGTTTGCATGTTCTTTTATACATTTAAAAACATTATTCTGAAAAGTGGTCCACAGGCTTCCTCAGACAGCCAGGGGTGTCCAGGGCATAAAAGAAAGGAAAACTCTGACAAACACAAACTGTTTCAGTAGCATTTTACAGAGTGTTTGTAAGAATCTTACAGAGCTCGAGCCTATGACTAGGTAATGGTGGTTTCTCTTGATTGGAGAACAATTGCATCCTCTTTCAAATAAGAGGAAATATTCGAAGCTGCACGAATCTTGTAGAGCCTTTGACAATATAAGGTCACAATCAGCTCCCATGCAATAAATCTATTGTCTGCATTTATAACTTCTGAAAAGGCATTTAGCAGCTTTTCTATGACTGAGGTCAGCATCTCTATGACTAAGAGAGAACAGTCAATCGACTTAACATTTAAAACATCTACTGAAAAGCAGCACATTTGACTCAATCATGTGAAGACTCATTATCTATGTTGCAAAATTACCCAAGCCCCTTCCTTTCATTTTTTCTTTCCCTTGTGAGTCAGGCTTCTTTTGAATTTTTATCAGACACTTTGGCACTTTTAGCACAACTGGAATAAGGAACTAAAACCACAGGCTCTCAGTCTGATTACTCAACACACACTTGAAAAGTATTTTTAGTTACTGTGGTGACATTCACAAGGAGGACCCACACAATGGAGTGTGGAGTGTTTGTGTGGGTGTGTTGGGGGGAACAGTACACATGCGGTGTGACCATCCCCAGGAGGCCACGGGCAAGAGCCTCTTTCCCGACTCCCCAAGTCTGTTAATCAAAGATCAGGAGAGGAAGGAAGGACCAACTGGGGAGACTTACTCTCGTACCCACCGCTCAGCACAGCAACTACAGTGGGATGTGGGGAATGAGACAGGATGGTGGGTCCCTGCGACGGTGGACTTTACCTCTGTCATTCTTTCAGGCCAGCAGGAGGGTATTATCCCTGGGCCACCTGTCCCTATTCCAGTGAAAGCTGTAGTTGGCAACTGGAGTTGATAGTTAAATGGTAAGGTACCAGATGATCTCAGCTCCTCTGCGTACACATCACTTTGTATGACTAGTACATTTTCCAGCTGGCTGATTTCTTACCTTTTTACATGTCACTTTTTTCATGTTAGTTATTTTACACAACAGAATGTATTACAAATGTACTCTATACCTCCCACATACTTAGAGAAGTAGCCTGAAGTTCATTTACTCTTATATTGACAATCCTGGGTTGACACTGAAAACACACGTTTTCTTGCATGGCGTGTTACAAGGGTAAGCCCCACGATCCACGGAGGGTCTTTGACCATAATTTGAATTAATGCTGAGATCTTTGAGTTCTTACAGCTGCTTTTTTCTTTTTCTGTTCTTTTTATTTTTTTGGCCTAATCTTTTCTTGTCAGACATCATTTCCCCCTGTTTTTAGCAATCCTTATGAAGAATTTCTTTTTTGCTCCAATAGATTTGGAAACCAGATATACAATAATGAATAGATTGAAGGCATGAGCACATTTTAAATGGAATAAAAGTTAGGTGCATGAGAGTAATTATTTATTGTTTATGATATCTATTTGAGTATTCACAGAGTTTTACTTATTTGCTGGTTCTTTGCCATGTGCTGGATGTGTGAGTTTACAGTGTAGATAACTTCCAAATAAATGAGATTCAACTATACTTGATTTTCTGTGGAAACCACCCAGGGAGGCCTCATTCTCTTATAGGTACAGCTACACACCGACTCAAAGAAATGCTTACCCCGGCTGATAGCAAGCCTTCTGCCATTGCGTTAAAGTCTCCTGAATCTAGTAATTGAAATATTTACAGATCTGACTACACAAACCATTGGTCCTGATGTCAGAAATCTCTGAGTCACACACTCATTTTTCACAGAAGCAGCAAAACCAAGGTTTCCCAGTTCCTTTTTCACCCAGGCTTTACTTGTCTTATTTAGTTGTAACCCCACCATGCGGTGGAAGGACTGGACACACATCAATCCTCTTCTGCCTCCAACCAGCGGTGTGGGGCTTTGGGGAAACTCCTGTTCTCTCGAAGGGCCAATTTTTCCATCTGTTAAGTGAATATAATTTAGGACCTGGAGTGTTTGTGAAGAGCAAGTGATATAAATCCCGTGTATTTACCTAGTAAGCGTCAGGCGTTTAGTGAATGCGTAACGATTGTTTCCTATCTTTCCCCACGTTCCTTTACTTCCCTATTTGTTGACTCTACAAACCCAGTGATGCAGACCATCTTTACAACACACAGTTATCATCTTCAGTCAGGCAGTGCTGATCAGCAACCCAGCAGCCTTAGTCATTCTTAATACGTCCCCATCAGATTTTAAATGGAGCTGGGTGACAGCACTCTCACTGTCACTGTCAGTGTCTTACGAGCGTGTATGTATCCATGTCTATGTCTGTCGGCCCTTAGACCGGGAGTTTCTTGAGAGGAAGGCTGGCATCTCATTTATCTTTTCCTTCCCAACTCTTAGCCCATCATCAAGATATTAGGAAACATTTAAGAAATGAAGAAAAAAATGAAGAACCATTCAGACATCTTGAATGAAGTTCTGTTTACATTAGGAGATTCCTAATCCGGTGGAGTAAATAGTTGGATTGGAAGCCAGACACCCCAAAAAATAGGAGGCCAAGATCCCCCAATACAGAGACAGCCACCTACAGATGAGGGTGCTCTGCCGACCTCCCGGCACCACACACGGTTCATAATATTAACCTGAGAACTTTCCCACCACATCTTCAGTTTGGAAAAGAAAAGCTCTTCATTTGCATTGTAGACAGAGTCCATCAGTCTATGCCTAAAACAGTCTTCTATTTTAGGTCATAAGAAAATTAATGAGAGAGCCAGTACTTCCTTGCTGCCTCCACCTCAGCATTTACCCAGTCAGGTATGTTTCTTAGGAGGGAAAACCAGCTGCCACTACATAGCCTGGTTCCCCAGCTTCACTTCCCACGGACTTGGGCTCCCTTGTCCTTCACTTACGATGCCCACCCCTGCGTAACTTCTGCCATGCCTTCTTCAGCCGGCGTTTTCCCATCCCCACAACAGTCACCCGGCCGTGGATCTTCATGCTTCTCCCTACACCTCTATCTTCTCCCCCTTTCTGCACATATCTGTCCTACACCTGCTTGTCAGAACAATCTTTCACAAAATTTATATCTCACTGGGAAAAAAAATCAATAATAATTCTCTGTCTCTAACTTTCCTCTCAGCCAATGACTCTGCTCCCAACTTCCTTCTTCTTCCTTCGCACCCGCTCCTGTATCTAATTCTAGAGGGAGCTCTCCATGGCCATCAAATTAATTTCATAGTGCTTATCGTCTCATTATTTAATAATTCAGTATACACTGTCTTTTATTCAAAATCCCTTTCCTCGCCTTCTCATCCAGGTTCATTTCCTTAAATTCCTAAAAGAATAACATTTTAGAGTTTAAAAAAAAATGACCTAGGGTTAGAATCCAACCACACAATCCCTTCATTTCTTTGCAGTCAAGAAACTAAGACCCAGAGACGGCTTACAACGTCCTTCCATCAGAAAGGTCTCAGGATCCACATACTAACTCTACGGCTCCTCTCAGGAAAGCAGGTCCCTGGCAAGGAAGAGACAGGCATGAACGCTGTGAAACACCTACCAGCCTCTGTCCTCAGTGCTTTCACTTGTGCCCACGTGACCCTCGCAATGAACCCAATCTGTGAAGGACAAATCTGAAACTCAGAAAGGTCAAACTACTTATTCATTCAAAGTCATACATCAAGTCAAGTCAACCAGACTCAGTTCTCAGACCTGGGTCTGTTTCCTCTCCAAATCTCACTTTATTTCTCTACTTCACTGCTCCCTCCACCTGCAGACACTATGTAAAATTCATATGTGTGTTCATGCCCCTCGGTGGGTGTTATTTCGCATGCGGGGTTGTATTGGCTCACGTGGGCTGCCATGACAGAACACTGCAGACTGGATGCCTTAAGCAGCAGACGTTTATTTTCTCACAGGCGTCGGGGCTGAAGTCTGGGATGTCACAGGCTGGGCTTAGGGCTCACCTAACATCCCCATTTTTATGTAATTATCTCTTTAAAGGGCCTGTCTCCAAATAGAGTCACATTCTGAGGCACTAGGCATTAGGTCTGCAAGGTGCGAATTTTGGCAAAACACCATTCAGTCCATAACAGCGGTCCAGGACTATATCCTCTACTTCTGCTCCCCTTAATCTCACGCCCACATCAAGCAGAGAACTCTCTTTAACCAAATTATAATGAAAACCACACAAATTGGTATTTAATGAGGTTTAGACTCTTTTGAAGATTTACACTGAGTGTGAGAAGCTAGAACCACAGCCACCATGTCTTTACTGCCATCTACACACTGCTCCTTGCTTCAAACACTCATCAAAAACAGTGAGTAAAAATTACGTCTGCTAATGGCGTTAAGCCCGCCTGCGTGCCAAGTACTACACTCATAGTACTTGCACTCATCACATACTGAGTTATGCTTCCCAGCTCACCACCCTGAGGCCCACCTACTGACAGATACAACAACAAGCAAACAAACAAAGAATTTCTGGTAAGAATCTTACCATTGAAAAGAAGAAAGTTACAAAATTGCCTCAAAAATCTCCACTTTTTAAGTGTAAATATCTCTGTAGAAGCTTCAGAGAATTTTAGGGGGAGAGGAAGGAAAAGAAAAAATAGTGAATTATAGAAGGAAATAAGAACAGAATGAGAAAGAGCCAAAAAGGATGATGAATGTGTTTATTCCTTCCTAAAATATTTTAATGAGGGTTTCAAATTTTAAATTTTACTTAATTCATCTTTTTTATCAAGCCTTCCAGAAGTCAGCCTTCCTTCCCAAAGCAGTTTTTTTCACACAATAAAGAATAAAGCATACTTCATATAAATTTCAGACCTCCTCAAAAAGGACATTAGTAAAAAGAATTATAAATATACCAGCCCCTATTGCAAAACAATGGAAAGGTTATATGCACTTATAATTTCTAGATTATCCATAAGTGGTAATGTTCTACTTTTTAAACATCATCTTTTTGAAAAAGTAAGTGTTATCCCAGAATATATTCAGAAGACATGTGTATAATCCAATACTCATATTCTAGCCACACAACTAGGACGAGCTCTTCTTTCCAACAAGATCAAGGAGGGGAGGAGCATGAGGGAGTATAATAATGTGTTGGTGGATAATTACTGTAAGTCCCCCTATACAGGGACCACCAATTTGAAGAATTAGAATACACTTAAATATTAGTGCAAAACCATATTGTAGATATATTTGATATTTCACAATAAACTTCAGATTTCATAATGTGTTTACTCATTACAATGAACAAGCTCTATAAAAAGTGTGCCATATCTGATTTATTTTTTATTGCTCTGGAGCTAAATATATTGTCTTCCAATTAAGCATATTAAATAACTAAAAATGGATGTTTCCACAGCTTTGAAATTTCAGAATATAGAATTTCATTTATTAGAATGCTTACATAATATATAATATTAACAAAAATGTTAAAATATTTTATTTGTGTATAGTTATGTTTTAAACCTTTAAATATACATTTATTCAATCGATTCTCAAAATAACCCTGTGAAGTAGACAGGATTACTGACCCTATTTCCTGGAAAAGAGTAGAGGAAATGCTTTTAAACTATGTTTATGGGGTTAGAATAACCCTGTTACCAAAACAGAGAAGGAAATTATAAAAATTTATTTTCATAGAAGGAATTATTATTTATAGAAAAAATATTATACATAAATTTCCCACATGGACGCAAACACAAAAGTCTGTTTAAAACATTAGCAAATAAAATCCAACAATATATAAAAAGTATAACATATCCCAAGAATGCAAGTTTGTTTTCACTTTTGAAAACTAATCAATATATTTGCACATTGACAAAATAAAAGCAAATAATTGTATGATCACCTCAGTAGATTCAGGAAAAGCATTTGACAAAACTCAACACCCATTCATAATAAATTTTTTAAAAGACTGCCCCCAAATGATTAATAGAGGACATTTTTTCACTCTGAAAAATGACATACACAAAAAGCCATAGCTAGTATCATACTTAATGGTGAAAGACTGACCACTCAACAATTAAGATCAGAAACAACATCAGAATATTCACTATTAATATTTCTATTCAAAATCATTCTGGTAGTTTTAGCCAGTGTAAATAACACAAGAAAATTAAATATATAAATCTCAAAAAAGAAGAAATGAAACTATCTCTCAACAAATAAGTGAATTTAGCAAGGCCTTGGGAAACAGTCAAAACAGAAAATAATGGTATTTTATATAATAGTAATGAACACATGGAAATTATGTTTTAAAAATAATACCCATTTCAAAAGCATCAAAAAGCAAAAAAAAAAAATTTATAGATAAATCTAGCAAAAGGAATATAAAAGTCTCTGTACTGAAAACTATAAAACATGGTTAATAAAAATTAGAAGAGACTTATGTCAAAGCTACAGCAATTAAGACAGCACGAGACTGGCATAAGGACATATAAACAGACAATGAAACAAGAGAGTTAAGAAATAGATATTTATGGTCAATTGTTTTTCAACAAGAACACCAAAGCAAATCAATGAAGAAAGAAAAGACTTTTTAATAATATTGCTGGAACAAGTGGCTATACATATGAAAGAAAAAATTAACTTCAATTCCTACCTCATAAACCTAAACAAGAAAGTTAAAATTATAAAGTTCCCAGAAGAAAATATAAAGAATATTTTTGAAGTCTTGAAATCGGCAAAAACTTCTTACCCAAGACACAGAAAGCTCTAAGAAAAAAATTAATATTTCTACCCATTAAAAATGATATGAATAAAATAAGCAAACCAGACTGGAAGAAAACATTCACAAAACATTATTCAGGCAAAGGGCCGATATCCAGAATGTGTAAAGAATCCTTCCAACTCAATAATAAAATGACAAATAGACCAATTAAAAATGGGAAAATGCTGGGATTAGCAGGTACATAATACTATATATAAAATAGGTAAACAAGAAGGACCTACTGCATAGCACAGAGAACTATATTCAATATCTTGTAATAACCTAAAATGGAAAAGAGTCTGAAAAAGAATATATATATATATATATATATATACACATATATGTATAACTGAATCACTTTGCTGTACACCTAAAACTAACACAACACTGTAAATCAATGACACTTCAATTTTTTTTAAATGGTCAAATGACCAGAATAGATACCTCACAAAAGATCTACAGATGGCCAATAAGCACCCAAAATAGTGCTCAAAAAGTGCAACAAAACCACAAAGAGATACTCCTACAATGGCAAACATTAAAAAGAAATTGGTATAATGCAGAACACCCAGAACTCTCAGACTTTACTGCTGGGAGTGCAAAAAGCTACAACCATTTTTTTTAATGTTTGGCAGTTTCTTATGAAGTTAAACATAACCTACCCGATGACCACCAGTTTCACTCCTTGGTATTTACTCAAGAGAAAGGAAAACATATACCCATTTTCAAGACTTGCACATGAATACTCACAGTGACTTATTTATAATAGCATCAAACCAGAAATAACCCAAATGCCCAAAAACAGAGAAAAGAGGTAAACTAATGGTGCTGTATCCTTGTGATAGAATAAGCAGCAGTAAACAGAAATGAACTATTACTGATTCCATACAATAGCAAAACTTAATCTCACACACATTATGCTGAATGAGAGAAGCCAGATTCCTAAGAGAATGTGCCATGTGATGCCACTGATAAGAGGTCCTGGAACAAACAGACCTCATCTATGGAGAAGGAAATCGGAACAATGGTTGCCTCTGGGGAGAGGAGAGGGTGGTGAGATTGACCGTAATGGGGCCGGAGGGAAATGTTCCGTATCTTGGTAACAGTGTGGCTTACATGAAAATATGCATCTGCTCAAAGTCACAGAACTGTAACACTTACAAGCTGTACATCTCCCTACTTGAAGACTACACTTCAGTAAAATAAGTTAAAGCACAGAAGGTAATTAAACAATATTATTTTAATGAAATGAAAATTAAACCTGAAAACAAATTAAGGAATAAAACAGGGCAAGTTCATTTCACTCTTTACCTCGAGGAGTCCAAGCCCCACACTGTGGGTGAGATGGAAGCTACAAATCTGTCTTCATTTCCACCTGACTAGAATCACAGCGTGCTTCTAGTTTTCGAGACACATGTTTTTCATATGACAAGCTTCTGACATCAGTAGTTACCTCTCCCTGCCCCTCACCCATGTAGCCCATAAATTAAAGCCAATCTCATCATCTAGAACCTACAAAAATATGGGGCTCAACAGACCTACCAGCTGTGTTAGTAGAACTACCTGTTTCTGTCTCCAACAGGATGACTTCCAGGGAGACTGTCCAAGGTAAGTCTGAATATATATGAGTTTTGCCTTACAGACTAACTTTAGAAACTAACAGGATAAGCTATGATTCTACAGTAATTTTTCCTAGGTAAGTTGTTAAGTGATATTCCCTAGATTCAAGGACGTAACTGAATTTTTATCATACGATTCTTAGTACTCTGGTTGTAATTAAATGTACTGACTTTAACTTGAGGTATACGAAAACTTTCCTCAATCCTTTCTCTTCTCTCCCCCATCAACAAACGTGAACTATTGACAAAACTTTCAGTCTCTTCATTTGGTTTTACTTATCTGGACTCATAAGCCATGCCTGGTAAATTTCAGACCTATAATTTGTGGCTTCCTGATTCCAAGATTTCTCCAGAGTCGTTCTCCTGTGACTGTTTTTCCAGTTAAATATTTACACACATACACGGGGTCCACAGGCAGTTCATATTTGACATGATTTAACAGCATCAACATCTGTTTCTCATCATAACGTGACTGGAAAATGTGCCTACTAAACATTTTTTAAATATATTTGTCCAAGCCATTGTTTCTACTCTCATCCTGAGACATTTCTGTGTAAAGAAAACAAAAGATAAGATGGCCCCTCTCAGGCCCTGTTCTTTCCTAATTCCCTTCCTCTGGCCTCAGCAGCCTCTCTTGCCATCAATCATTACTTTCCAAGCCTAACCAAAGCATGTATGTCTTTTTTTTTAGTCAGTATGTGAGAAGCACAAAATTAAGTTGAAATATGAAGGGAAAAGTATCTTATTTAAATTTAAAAGCTCCTCTCCCAGAGAAACAACTGACTTCAGTGTGGTCCTCCAAGGTTAGCAAGACTTCATCTAAGGAAAAAGTCTGTGAAGAAAGAAAGAAAGAGAGAGAGAGAGGAAGAAAGAAAAGAAAGAAAAGAAAAGAAAGAAAGAAAGGAAGAAGAAAGGAAGAAAGGAAGAAAGGAAGAAAGGAAGAAAGGAAGAAAGGAAGAAAGAAAGAAAGAAAGAAAGAAAGAAAGAAAGAAAGAAAGAAAGAAAGAAAGAAAGAAAGAAAGAAAGAAAAAGAAAGAAAGAAAGAAAGAAAAAGAAAGAAAGAAAGAAAGAAAGAAAGAAAGAAAGAAAGAAAGAAAGAAAGAAAGAAAGAAAGAAAGGAAGGAAGGAAGGAAGGAAGGAAGGAAGGAAGGAAGGAGGAAAGAAAGAAAGAAAGGAAGGAAGGAAGGAAGGAGGAAAGAAAGGAAGAAAGGAAGAAAGGAAGAAAGAGATTGAAGGAGGGAGGGAGGAAGAAAGGAAGGAAGGGAGGAAGAAAGGGAGAAGAAAGAAACAAAATTCTTGGCTTTCAAGAGGCAAATATTCCTAGGTGCCCAAAATTTCAAATCACAACACAAACACCTGTTCTAATTTTTTCCCAGTTTGTTTAACAAAGTCAATCATATTTTAAGTTCATATGCTTCTCCAGAAATATAAAGCAGTTAGATCATGAGAGGATTCTCTTCAGAACACTAGTTTAGAATAAATCAATCTTGCTTGATTTTCATTCTGTGGTTGTGGGTTTTAATTCAGAAATCTGTTTTCTCCATTTCTGGTCAAGATGGCCGAGTAGTAGGACCACCAGCTTGCCTCTCCTTGCAACTACAACAAAACCACAACTGACTGCTAAACAAGCATTGGAAAAAAAAAAAAAAAAAAAAAAAAAGACTAGAACCTAGCAAAAAAGATCTTCTGCAACTGGAAACATAAAGAGGGAACCACAGCGGGACGGTAGGAGGGATGTGCTTGCAATATAATCAGGCCCCATACCCTCCAAGTGAGTGACTCACAAGCTGAAGAATAATTAAGTCACAGAGGCCCTCCCACATGAGCAAGAGTTCTGAGCCCCACGTCAGGCTTCCCAGCTCAGGGTTCTGGCATTGAGTAGAGGAGAAGACCTCAGGACATCTGGTTTTGAAGGCCACAGGGGCTTAACTCCAGGAGCTCCACAGGACAGGGGGAAACAGAGACTTCATTCTCTTCAGAAGTGCACACAGAAGCTCACATGTGCCAGGTCCAAGGGCAGAAGCAGTGATTTCATAGGAACCTCAGCCAGATCTGCCTGCTGGTTTTAGAGGGTCGCCTGGGAGGTAGGGGACAGCTGCGGCTCACCCAGTGGACATAAAAACTGGTGGCAGACATTCCAGGAGTGTTCATCTACATGAGCTTTCCTGGAAACTAACATCTTGATTGGCTCATTAGCACCAAGACCTAGCCCCACCCAACAGCCTGTAGGTTTAAGGGTTGGGAAGCTTCAGACCAAAAAACATATTGGGTGGGAACACAGCCCCATCCATCAGCAGACTTCCTGAGCCACAAATGTCTCTAGACATGGCCCTACTGATCAGAGGTCCAGGACCGATCTTCACCCAGCAGTGGGCAGACACTAGCTCCTCCTCACAGGAAACCTGCATAAGCCTCTAGTTGAGACTCACCTACCAGGGGAAAGATACCAGAAATAAAGAAGCAATCCTAAAGCCTGTGAAAGGAATCCACAAACACAGGCCAGACTCTACACTGGGACCAGCTGGACCCTGGCCCTTGGGTGACAAGAGAGGAGTATACTGCTGAGATACATAGGATGTCTCCCACAGAGGGCCACCTCTCCAAGGTCAAGAAATGTAACTAACCTACCTAAAAATACAAATAGAAAGATAGACAATATGAGGCATCAGAGGAATACCTTCCAGACCAAGGCACAAGATAAAATCCCAGAAGAAGAAATAAGTGATGAGGAGATAGGCAATTTAATCAAGAAAAAGTTTAAAGTAATGATAGTGAAGATGTCCAGAGAACCCAAGAGGAGTATAGATGCAGAGTTGGAAAATATAAAGAATATCCAAACAGTGTTGAAGAACAAAATCACTGAAATGAATAACACACTAGAAGGAACCAAGAATAGACTAAACGTGGCAGAAGAATGGATCAGTGAGCTAGAAGACAGATTAGTGGAAATCACTACTGCAGAACAGAAAACAGAAGAAAAGAATGAAAAGAAATGAGGATAGTGTAAGAGAACTCTGGGGCAACATGAAGTGCACTAATATTCACGTTATAGGGGTCCCAGAAAGAGAAGAGAGAGAGAAAGGACCTGAGAAAATTTTTGAAGAGATAATAACCGAAAACTTCCCCAACTTGGGAAAGGAAATAGTCACCCAAGTTCAGAAAGCACAGAGTTCCACACAGGATAAACCCAAATAGGAACACACTAAGGCACATAGTAATTAAACTGACAAAAGTTAAGGATAAGGAAATATTAAATATTAAAATTAGCAAGGGAAAAGCAGCAAATAACATACAAGGGAACTCCCATAGGGTTATCAGCTGATTTTTCCGAAGAAACTCTACAGGCCAGAAGGGAGTGGCATGATATATTTAAAGCGATGAAAGGGAAAAACTTACAACCAAGAATACTCTATCCAGCAAGGCTCTCATTCAGATTTGATGGAGAAATCAGAAATCTTCACAGATAAACAAAAGCTAAAAGAATTCAGCATCACCAAACCAGCTTTACAACAAATTTTAAAGGAACTTCTTTAGTCCTCAAACCATAAGAAAAGAGAACAAAAAGAAGAAAGAGAAAAAAAGGACCTACAAAAGATTGCTTTGGCAATTTGGGGTCTTTTATGGTTCCATATAAATTTTGGAATTCTTTGTTCTAGTTCTGTGAAAAATGTTGTTATTTTGACAGGGGTTGCATTGGATCTGTAGATTGCTTTGTATAGTATGGCCATTTTGATAATATTGATTCTTCCAACCCAAGAGCACAAAATATCTCTCCATTTCTTTGTTTCATCTTCAATTTCCTTCATCAATGTTTTACAGTTTTCAGAGTATAGGTAACCTCCTTGGTTAAGTTTATTTCTAGGTATTTTCTTGTTTTTGATGCAATGGAAATGTTTATGAGAGTTATAAAATTCTGGTTTTTGAAGGGGGGAAAAAGTGAACGAATGGCCACAAATGGCAAAATATCCTTCTTTTTTGTTGGTGAGTTGTATTCCATTACATATATATGCTACATCTTCTATATTCATTCATCTCTTCATGTGCCCTTAGGATGCTTCCAGCAATTATAAATAATGTTGCTGCTAATAGCAGAGTTTATGTATCTTTTTGAAGTAATGTTTCTAGTTTACTCAGATATATGCCCAAGAGTGGAATTGTTGAGCCATATGGTGGTTCTACTTTTAGGTTGTTGAGAAACCTTCATACTGTTTTCCATAGTGGTTGCACCAATTTACATTCTCACCAACAGTGTACAAGGGTTCCCTTTTCTCTACATCCTTGTCAACTTTTGTTATTTGTTTGTTTTTTTTTTTCTTTTGATGATGGCCATTCTGACAGGTGTGAGATGATCTCTCATTGTGATTTTGATTTGCATTTCCCTGATATTAGTGATGTTGAGCAACTTTTCATGTTCCTGTTGGCCATGTGCATTTCCTCTTTTGGAAAAAATGTCTGTTCAGTTCTTCTGCCCATATTTTAAATGGGTTGGTTGGTGGTTTGTTTGTTTTTTAATTGAAGTACAGTTGATTTAAAAGGTATTAGTTTCTGGTGTACAGCATAGATGGATTTGGAGGGTATTAAGCTAAGTGAAGTAAGTCAGACAGAGAAAGACAAATACTATGAGAAACACTTACATGTGGGATCTAAAAAAATACAACAAACTAGTGAATATAACAGAAAAGAAACAGACTCATGTATGTAGAGAAGGAACTAGTGGTTACCAGTGGGGAGAGGGAACGGGGAGGGGCAAGATGAAGACAGAGGATTAAGAGGTACAAACTATCAGGTATAAAATAAGCTACAAGGATGTATTGTATAACATGGGGAATGTAGCCAATATTTTATAATAACTATAAATGGAGCATAACTTTAAAAATTTGTGACTCACTATATCACATACCTGTAACACATAATAATGTACATCAACTAAACTTCAATTTACAAAAACATATTATAAAATAAATACATAAATAAATTTTAAAAAGAAATACACTTTCTCATTTTATTGATATGTTGTCATAAGCAATAACAAAGCAAAATTTTAAAAATGAAAACAAAAACAAAAACTCCTGAGTGAATCATAAATCCTAGAAGCGGACCATAGTTTGTATGTATTCAAGAAGCAAAAATAAAAGGAATGATTGTTTTCAACAATTTTGTGACTTATTTTTTTAATTTGTGTCTCATTTAAGACCTTGATTTTTCCTTTTCTTTTCCCTGATTTATCTTTTGGCCATGGTACAACTCATTTCACTCTGGAAAGAAAGTGATTGGATAAAGAAAAGGTGAGACTAAAATGAATATAATTGACTTTGACACCCCCGAGGAAAAGATTTATTTTCAAGTAGCCTGGAAAACTTGGCTCTAATAAAGCTTTTCATGCATCTGAGAATTTAAATAATCCCTTATATTCTTAATTCCTGTCATACTAGTTAAAAAGTGTAACATACTATTTTTAGATATTCAGTGTTATTAAATAATATGAAAGGTTGCTCAAATCCAGCAATCACACTACATACTCAGAGAAGCGCCTCCTAGGATACTATATACTTTCTCAAACCAACAAATATATATAAATATTTATATAATATAATATATATTAATAAAATAATATATGTAAACAATATATATGTAAGTGTTAGCTTTAGTTTGCTGTTCTGACACTTCAAATATTTATGCTAGTTTTAAAAGAAGCTAAGTAATTACAATATGTGGATAAATAAAACCTACAGATAATCCAAATTTTTTTTATCCATGAACTTTCATTACATAGTAGATAAACATTTCAGGAAAAAAAAGATACTATGTACATTAATTTTTTCTTAACTTTAAGAGAATTAAAATGTAATGAGCATCAAAAAGGCTCAAGGAACTTTATAAAACCTTCCAGAAGGGGAGGAGGGAATATTTCCCAACTCTTTTTATGAAGACAGCAGCACCCTGGTACCAAAACCTGAAATAGACATCATAAGAAAAGAAAATTGTAGACCGGTCTCCCTCATGAACAAAGGTGTAAAAATTCTTAACAAAATATTGGCAAATTGAATCCAGCCATATATAGAAAGGATATTACATATGACTATGGGAAGTTTATCCCAGTCTTAACATTTGAAAAGCAATCAATATAATCACTATATTAACAGAATAAAGGGAGAAAACCACATGATCATCTCAACAGATGTAGAAAGTGTGTGCGCCAAAACCTACAGCTCATCATGGAAAGCTCAGGGACAAGATGAGGGTGCATCCGCTCTTACCACTTCTATCCAGCATTGTACTCGAGGACCTAGCCAGTGCAATGGGGCAAGAATAAAAATTAAAAA
Source organism: Camelus dromedarius (assembly GCF_036321535.1). Classification (NCBI taxonomy): domain Eukaryota; kingdom Metazoa; phylum Chordata; class Mammalia; order Artiodactyla; family Camelidae; genus Camelus; species Camelus dromedarius. Next base: position 11,419,219 of record NC_087441.1, on the reverse strand, counting down.
GAAGTCCTACAGAATGGAAAGGAAGAAGAAAAAACCCTCATTTGCAGATGACATGATCATTTTAAAAGAAAATCCTGTGGAATCTAAAACAAACAAACAAACAAACAAAAACTTTTAGAACTAATAAGCCAGTTATCAAAGGGTGGGATACAAGATAGAAAATATAGGTTTTACATCTATATTCTAACAACAAACATCTGGAAATTGAAATAAGTTATAAAATAATATCATTTATAATAGCATCAAAAATACAAAATAGGGATAAATCTAACAAAAGATGTGAAAGACCTATACAATAAAATGTACATTGCTGAGAGAATTAAAGACCTAAAGAAATGGAAAGATACACATTTTCCATGAGTCAGGAGACTGAATACTGTTAAAATGTTAATTCTCTCCAAATTGGCTTATCAGTTCAATTCACTCCCAATCAAAATTCCAGCAGAATTTTTTAAATTGACAAACTGATTGTAATATTTTTATTAAAGGAGGTAGAATAGACAAAACAATTTTAAAACAAAAGCAACAGCAGATTCCAGACTCATCATAAAGCTAAGGTAATCAAGATAGTACAGTTTGACATGAAGACAGGCAGATAGATCACTCGAGAAACATGGAGAGTCCAAAAATAAATGCATACATGTATGGTCAGTTGATTTTTGACAAAACAGTAGAAGCTCAACTCAGTAGAGAAAAGATACTCTTTTCAACAAATAGTGATGGAACAATTGGGTATCTATGTATAAACAAACAAACAAACAAAAAACTTCCTTGATCTATATTTTTCTCTGTGTACTAAATTAACTCAAAACAGATTATAGACCCAAATGTAAAACCTGAAACTACAAAACTTCTTGAAGAAAACATAGGAGACTTTATCAAAATTAAGAATTTCTATTCCTTGAAAGACACTTTTAAGAGAATGAAATGACAAACTATACTCTGGGAATCAATTTTATGTGTGTGTATGTATGTGTATGTGTATATATACATACATATATATATATATGCCTATACCCAGAACATCTAGACATCTCATAATACTCAATGAGAAAACAAATAACCTGATAAAAAAAATGGGTAAGGGATATGAACAGAAACTTCACAAAAGAAGACAAATGTCAAATAAGCATTTGAAAAGATGTTCAGCACAATTAGTCATTAGGGAAATGAAACTTAAAAGCACAATGTTACTCCTACGTACCTATTAGAATGACTAAAGTTAAAAATATTGATCATACCAAGACTTGATGTAGATATGGAGCAAAGGGAACCCTCATACATTACTGGTGGGACTATAAAATGGTTCAATTACTTTGGAAAACAGCTTGGTAGTTTCTTAAAAAGTTAAACATACACTACAACCCAGCCATTCTACTTCTGAATATTCATCCAAAAGAAATTAAAGAACATGTATGTTCAAAGATTTGTACACAAATGTATATAGCAGATTTATTTAAAACAGCCTAAAACTGGAAAGAACCTAAATAGAATTATAGAAATAGAATTATACAGTACTGTTTGATATTTTGTTCCCTGTAATCATCACTGTTTCAGCATTTAAACATTATGAAATTTTTTTCCTAAATTTGTCCTAATGCAGATGGTTGTTTGTTTTGCTCTGTTGGGAGCAATGTGAGGAATCAAGTTTTATATATTTTATATGTAAAGATACCTAATAACATCTTTCTTATTTCCAATTTATACAGCTGAGGTTGTTAGAGGAAAAAAATGAAAATTTCCAGTTTTAGATATTGCCAAAAATGTCCAAATCTTGTCCATCAAGTCATCTTCCCCATTATTCACTATCTACTTTTATAAGTTGGGAATTTGCCATAATAACAAAGCTTATTTTTTTTAATGAATGCTTAAATACATTGAAATTTAGTACTGTGTCTTAGTCAACTGACTAGCCATGTGGAAAACACCTTTAAAAAGCTACCTTCATCAAAATAAATTTCAGGTGAATACAAAATTTGAATATATAAAATAAAATAATAAAACTATTAGAAGTAAGTATAGGAGAATTTACTTCTTTTTAGAGATTAGCAACTTTTCTAAGCAATATACAAAACCCAAATTCCAAAAAGATTAGTGAATGTGATGGCATAAAAACGTTTTTTTCTGCACAGAAAAAAATATCATACAAAGTTAAAAGACCAATGATCGACTGGGAAAAATACTTCAACATGTTATGACAATGAGTTCATTATCTTAATATTAGAAAGGCCTCTTACAAATCGGTTATAAAAGACCATTAAGCCAATGGAAAAATTGACAAAGAACTTAGAGGCAGCTCATGGAAAACAAACACAAATGGTTTATAACATATGAAAAGACAGCCGACCTCAATTATAAACAATTGAAAAGTAAAATGTCAATGTTATACGGCTTTTCATTTACTGGAAGGCAAATCTTAAAATATATGTCATTAAGAAATATTTAAGTGAAAAATCAAGATGTATAACAATCTATATAGTATGCCTCTACCTGTGTAAAAATAATTATATATGTATATACATGTATATTGATAGATACACAAATTTGCATGCATGCTTAAATACACATAGAACGTTCTAGAAGAACATTGTATAAACTGGTTACAGGGGTTTCTCCTATGATGGGAACCTGAAAGTCCTGAGTGAGGAGTAACCATAACTTTCCATCCTGTGTTCTTTTCATAATGTTTAAATTTTTAAATGTATGTCAGCATTACCTTTTCAATGAAAAATAGCTAGTTGATTTTAAAAAACTAAATTATTGTGTTCAACAAATATTTCTTTGTGTCAATCATGATTTGAAGTAGTAGGAATATAGGTGGTGGAAAACCAACATAAATCTCTATCCTCAGCTCTAACATGCTCCTCGGGGGAGAAAAAATAAAAGTCTCTAATGAATTCTGTTCAGTCTAGTCATTTCTCCTACAATTTCATAAATGTTTTCTTTGGATATGTGCCCCTTTTTTAATGTAAGTGAATATACTGAGTCTTACATAAAATAGTAACTGTAGAAATGCATTCTTTGGAACTGCCACAATTGTCATAATCATAATTTGGATAGGACTTGTCAGGTTAGAAGAAGCAAGAAGAGATTCGTGGTTCAGCCTCCATGTGTACTCGTACCATTGAAGAATTTCATTCTTCTTGCAACAAAATATTTCCAATCTCTAACTTCATTTTAATGGTTTCTCTATTGAGAGTTAAGAAGCCCCTTGCTCCCTTACTACTTAATTCATTATTTTAGAATCCAAACCTAAATTATGTCCTGAGGAACATTACTGTATATATAAAATAGACAAACAACAAGAATCTATGGTATAACACAGAGAACTATATTCAGTTTCTCGTAATGAGCTATAATGTAAAAGAATCTGAAAAATATACATATATGTATGTGTATATATAACTGAATCGCTTTACTGTACACATAAAACTAACATTGTAAATTGACTATACTCTAATAAAAATAAGAATTAATTTTTTTAAAATACCAAAGACTTTTACCATCATCCACATCCACAGAATTCCCATCAGTGACCTAAATTCTCATTTCCACTGCATCTCTGTGTCTTTTTCTCTGGATGTAGAACAACAGTGCCAACAAAATGTAAAATTACAGTTGTTAAGGCTTTGTTTCACTTATAAAAACTTTATATTTTGGTTAAAGGATGGAGTAAGCTAAAGGACAGTATTTCTAAAGTATATAATAAATGAGCACTAGCCTTGCTCAGTGCTCTGTCATAAAGGATTCCTTGGCCAAAATATTGGGAAAAGCTGCTAATTAAGTTTCCCCATAATTAAACACTTTCCCCATATTGGAAATTAACAATACCTGTTAGCATCTTGGCCCCTGATAAAAATCCTTCAGTAAAAAAATTTTCTTAACTTTGAGCCTTTCTTTCTCCCTTCTCTGTGTTGTTTAAGAAATTTCCTGACATCAGAGGAAATTATAATCTGAGCTCAAACCAGGACGAGTCTCAGTTTTGAATCTTTGCTGTCCTCTCAGCAAACTCAAGGATCTCCTAGCTCCGCTTTGAAATCCATGCTGTCAAATTTCTTATTAGCTCACAGCTAACCAGAAGCTTCCACCTGTAAGACTTCCATCTGTAAAGCACAACATACCTCTGTCACAAAGAGCACATTCCTGGTCCCCTGGCAAGAAGAAAGTGAAAAGACTTAGTACGTGTGGGCTTAGAACAACCGAAATTCAATATTACCTGCCAGATTACTTCCTCGTAAGGTCACAGCAATGGCCAATAACAACAAAAGCAACGTCCATTTTTTTAAGCAGGGGACAAAAGAGATCTCATTCAAACCACTCCCCCAACACAAAACGTTATGGGAAACAACCTTCCTGGTAACAGAATACCAACAGGACTTTTAAAATCACAGCCTCTCGTTCAACAATACTCTGCACAAGAAAGTTTTATTTGGATGAAATTTTAAACCCAATCCAAGAATTTTCTCTTACAGGGCCCTCACAAGTAGGTCCGGCCATGGAGCCAGGCCTCCCTAAGTTCTGATTAGCTCTTGACGTTTGTCACTAGACCCTACTTCCAAGATTTCCAGGCGCAAAATAGTCTTGCCGAGTCCTGAAGTTCAACAGAGCATTTCTCCAATCTACTAGCTAAAGGTAAACCTTATTAAAGGAATCCTTTGTTTCCATTTTTCAAAGGTGACATTCCCATCAAGAAAACCCTGCTACAATTGCATTAATTCACGTGCAGGACAAATGCAACTGAAAAATCAAGGGTTCTGATATTTTCATACTTTTATGCCCTATGAGACACTTGACCTATTGATAACTTTTTATGTGGCAGATGCACCTTCTGGTGAAAGGCTGTGAGAGACAAGAACTGATCTGAGCTTCTAAGCTTAATACATCAAGAAGCTAAAGCTGGTCATTTTGTGTGTGTATTTAAAAACTTTTCTGATTAAAAAATAATCTTAAAAACTTTGAAGAGTTTCTCTACTTCGGCAAATGTAACTGGAGACTCGAGTATTTTGTCTCCAATTCTGCTGAATTCCCATGTCTTCTACACCAACTGGGCACCAGGGCCCTCCCCCCACACCTACCTTATGCAGATTTCTAAATCACCAGAGAAACCACCAGGCAGCAGAAAGCCAGCACATGTGGGCGGTCTCCAAGACCAAGAGAAGCTGTTACCTGATGAGAGGGGCTTGAGAGACAAAGGGAGACTGTCTAGGGGCTCTGTGTAAAATAAGCACATTATAGGGTCAGAAAAAGTTATCAATAAAGATATGTGATCAAGGTCACATATCAGGAGGAGCCTTACAACATCTCGATGCTCAGCTGATCTTGAAGCAGGTCTGGTGGGGACCCTGGAGGGGATCGTGGTCGGGGGGACTTGAAAGAAACTTGATCCAATGGAAAAGCCAGGATTAGCGCCTGCCCTTTGGAAATGCACGCCTGTCTCTTACCCAAAGCCCCCAAAGCTAGATCAGTTTCATTTCCTGGTGGTCTTCAGGGTGTTACTGAAACTAAAGTCATGGACTGGGCCCTCAAACAAGGCAGTTCATTGAGATGTTTCCTCAGTCACAGACCCCCACAACCTCGACAGAGCCTGGTGTTAGGAAAGAGGAAGAATGAAATGCAGAAAACCACCACCATCTTCACCCACAAAGGAAAATACTTCCTTATACTGAAAGACGGTTTATATGAGAGAAGCTGCAAAATCTTCAAAAATAAGTGATGCAGTGCTTGTTGTTGATCAGTTCACATTTAGAGGGTTTAGGTCAGGTATTTATCAGCTAGTTGTGAGCCAGGTGATTTGACAATCCACATCAGCTCTGGGTTGGAAGGATCTGACTGGCTAATTCACAGACGGGTGTTAGTAACGCATAACAACTGAAAGACCTTTCCCTCCAAGAATGTGTTCATTTTAACCCAGACTTGAGAGTGAAAAGAGTCTAGGAGTCAGGAAATCTAGGCAGTGAACTGAGCATTACCTGTAACAAGCTGCACACATTTAGGAAATCACAAAATCTCTTTGGACCTCAGCTCCCTCTCTATAAAGTGGTAAGTGGAGAGTAAATGAAGTCTACAGTCCTCTTAGCTAAAATAGGTTTGGTGTCTGATCCTACAGAGTAGGCACTAACATCAGGCATCCAAGAGAGGGGAGTAGAGGCCTCCCAGCCCAGCCAAGGACAAGGCTAAGCATACACGCCCAATGCGGTGATCGAGCCTGGGACACATGGAGGAGCAGAAGATGATTAGTCTTTCAAACTTTTATCTAGGTGATAAATCAGCAGAGACAACTTACTGATAAAGGTCAGGTGATGGAGTGCTCCTCAGCTTAGTCGTTCACTAGTACTACAGCCTCGGACAAGCCACTTCACCATTCCGAGCCTGTTTCCTCAATGGACACATCCCTATCTGCCCCACACACAGAAGCACAAAGTCAATATAAGAAAAGGTGCACATATGCACCCGGGAGATTATAAAGTACTCATAGCTCAGAGGTTCCACGTGAAAGGGCATTTAGGATTTAGAAGGAGGTCTCCTTTTCAAAAATCTAAAACAAAAGCAAAAACAAATGAAAGGCTAGAAAAAAACTTTTGAGAAAATAGCTTCCTACTTGCCCACTCCTAAAATAGAGACACTGAAATACGAATACATGAAACTCCTCTAGGCTCTCCAAGAGAACAGACAGGAGACTTTCACTGGAAATGTCTGCATAATAAAATGATTGCTAAACCCAAAGTCTTTGTCATACTTACTCAAGGCCCCAGACCACACAAGACGTTCAAGCAAGCAAAAGAATCAGAGAATCTCTGCTTTACACCAGGAGACAAGACACATGCTGAGACAGCAGGCAGAGGATAGGGCTCAGCAGAGGGACTAGTCCAATGTGCGCAAGTAATCCCGAAGAAGAGGTACAGAAATGTGGGGGGAGAGGGAGGGATAGAGAAAAGAGATTTCGCCACAGCTCAGATTCCCTGGTGGCTGTTGATTGGGGTGAACAGGTTGGGGAAAAGAAGAAAGCTTTTCTTACCTGAATGAGCAGGTCATCTAGGAAGAGAAGTATTAAACAACAAAGCGACCTTGACCCCAGAACAAGTAGACTCCATAAATGCACAGTGTCATTGAATAAAGCAATATTAACCCCTAAATGAGGGTGGAGACCTTAATGATTTTTTTAAACTTTACCCAACCAAGTTCATTTGTTTTGGTCAATTCTCCATGAACCCTCAAGAGAGTATGAGGAGCTCATCCACCATCCAGGGAATATTGGACAGTAATTGAATTTTTTAAATATGTGATATGAGTACAATGTCAGTGTATATGAGGGGAAAATCCTGCTAGCAAGAGGAAACTGAGTAGGGAACCAGAGTCAGATGGAGACTGGAAAGATGGGGGATTCAAATCACATTGTGGAATAATCGTTGAAGAGAATTGAGGTCAGGGAACTTCCCTAGAGAGAACTCCAGTAACAAGACAGAGAACCAAGAAATAAATCAAATAAGAAGCTATGGTTGAAAGGCTTAAGAAAAAGTCTGAGAGCGAGATGGAGTGTATGTCATTAAGGTAGACAGGGTTTATCTGAGTCTTGAAGACTACAGAAGGGATAATTCAGGGATGTGATCAGCACAGAAAGAGGTGCTGAATCCACAGAAATGAGGCTGAGAGTTGAGAAAGGCCCTAGATTTGAGCAGAGAGCACTGTGAATAGAGTGTAATGAATGAAAGCAGGCAGGAAATTTGCCAGGCTAAGTCAGTTCAGAAGGTTTTATATAATGTGTGAATTCCCCAGCCTCTCTGCTTTTCCTTCTCCTACTTGCTACATGCCTGTCCGTTTTTCCTTTGTGTTCACCAGAAAGTTCAATGCACAAGGAAGATGACACTAATTGTTTAAATCTATGAAATGTTTAGTGAAGAAATGATACAAGCACAAATGTTGAAATGTACCTTTACAGACAGTGTGGATTCGTTCATGCTTTATCTGATTCTCATGGTCATAACTCATTAAGAATTGGTTATATTAAGCCTTAAAAATTTATAATAGCTCTATGGCTTTATCTAAAAAGATAAATGTGATGTATAAGCCTAGGACTGCTGTCCACGCTTTAGCTACTATCCAATTGGATTGATAATTTCTCAAAACGACTTCACCTATTTGTTGATCCTTGTGCCATATGCTTCCAGGGATACAAAAGGGAAATAAGTGAAATAAGGAGAAAAGAAGAAATTTCCTTTTCTTCCAATTAAATTAGTGGGAAGAACATGTTAAAGGATTTGACATGATGCTTTGGCCACAATACTCAAGAAAGTGCCATTTTGTTAGGAAAAATACAAATGTATGAAAACCCATCCTTAACATCAAACTTTCTCCAAAGCATTCCATGTCCTCACCAAACTCTTTCCTCCTCAAGTCTTCTCCTTCCCCTCATTTCTTCATGTCTCCGGAGGAGAAGTATCAATGCCATCAATGTATCAACCCTCTGCCTGCCCATTTTCCCCTGCTACATTTGACCCAATTATGTCTCGCTGCCTTTAATATACTCACATTGGCTTGGGGTGCGTTTTAATAACTTTATTGTCCTTTTACATTTGATTTTGTGCTTTTCTTCTGTCTGTATTTCTAGTAAATCACCATCACAAGTGACACAGCCCATTTTTCAGTTTACAAAGCTATTAATATACATCATCTCATGAGAGACCCGAATAACTCTTTGAGGCAAGTAAAGATATGATGCTACCCATTGCAGAAATGGAGAAACTGAGATGTGAAATATTAATAACCCAACGTTCACCTACATAGCAACTGGCATAACAAAGCATGTGGCTTGAGATCCCAGACTCTTCCCATTATATAGCTGCCTAATACACAGCAGCATGGCTGCCATTTTGTCTTGGCTTCAGAGGGAAAGGTCTGTTTTGTATTTTCCCCCCTGAATCCATGGTCGTCTTTCTTCTTTCCATCCACCTGAAATTTAGCCTTCCTTCCACAGTCTGTTCAGCTTCTTCTCCATCATTAAACTCTTCAGGTTCATGCTCTCTCTAACTTTTATAAGTCCTTACTCTATACGGTTCATTATAACAATCATGTATCACTTTTGGTTTTTCATTTAATGTCTCATGAGTTGGTTTCATTGCTCCAGTAAATTAGGAAGATATTCTAGGGAATAACTCTTTAAAAATACTTTGTTTATATTTTCCATAATGCCTGATACAGAGAAAAATTTTAACAAATTTTTGCTGAATTGGGCTGAATCTCTCAGGGACCATAAGAGAATCTATGTTTAAGAAATCATTTTTCAATACCACTTACGGTCAAGTAACTCGAAAATTTGTATGAGTGATGATGCTGATAGGCTTAAAAACACTTAGAGATCAGGAAGGACCTTACTTTAGTCTTCAGAGCCACCAGGCATCAAAACGAAGTTGCGAAAAAAAACAAGTCAATTAAGGACAACCCTCTTTCCAAAAGACAGCCACCACCACTCGCACGCGCCTATTCAGATTCATGCTGGGGGCCTCCCTCTACTACATTTTGCTCTTCTGTTATTTTGTTTTCTTTTGCTTTATATGACTACTAGTTACTTTTTGGTTGACAACTTGTTAAACTTGTCAATTCTTTACAGTATTTGCAAATGCTGCATATCTGAATCTTTCTAGGGTCAGTTATCATGAAGAAAAAGCTCTCTTCACCTATTCATCATCACCCATTCAAAAAGTTTGGTTACTGCACCCCCAGATGGTAAATGATCATATATAAAATAGGTAATGTGTTAGGAACATGATTTTAATATGTCAGAGTACAGTTTTCTCTCATTTTTATCAAATACACACATATATAAAGAAAAAGGAGAAAGTATTGAAGTTTTGACACCAAAATGTTAATTATGATTATTTCAGTATGGTAGATCATGGCGGGGAAATGTATGTTTTATGTGCATTTTTGGCAATAAACATGCAAATATATGTACTAAAGAAAAAATTGTTTTTAAAAACTTAAACAGTAAATAGCAAGATCATTGATAGCATATATTTAGTATGAGGCCAAACGCAAAGTATTTGCCTAAAGAGTTTCTTTTTTTCCCCTCCCTTTATCTAATTTGATATTTACCAAGCTTTTCTTTTTCTCAAGAATTTTTTCTGGTCTTATAAAAAATAGAAAGCATGAATGGAGACTATTCAAACACATCCTCCCAAAATCCTGCCTTCTTAACTTCTAAGGTCCATTTCCTTCCTCTTTTCAATCTGAATCCTTAGAAGCAAATGCTCTATTTGCCCCAAGCCTCCTCAGCTGTGATCTGGAAATGTCTTTAGGAACGAGATTTTCCTCAATGTGCAGGCAAGTCTGTGACAGACGCTCTGAACATCATATTCTTCACCCAAACAAACTTCTGGCCCAAATGGGGTCAGTTCACATACACTCTCGGCCCAGGAATGAGCGGAAGGGGGACCAGCACGAAGCAGCCTCACCTAAGAACAAGAAATCACGTGACATTCTTTGTCCTCCACCTTCAAGGCAGCCATGTGTCACTGGCCTCTCAGGTGCAACAGTCAAGGTCGGACTCCGGAATCAAATGACCGGGCTTGGGACCCTGACTCTACCACTTACTGTGTGACCTTGAGCCAGGTTCTTAAACTCTCTGAGCCTGTTTCTTCATCAGGAGCAGGAGAGCTAGTTAAAAACAGCTCTTCCCAGAGTTATTCAATTAAGGAAATTAGACAATGAATATACAACCTTTAACCCTGGCAGACAGAACGTGGACAGCACACGTTAACCCTTAGTCATGACCGTAGTGCTGACGACATGTGACACACAGCTGCTGGGGATGTGAAAACAGATGCAGCCTATCTGAGAAACTACCGTTAGAAACAAGGAGCAGCCCTCCTGAGCCCTGTTTTTTGACCATCACTCCAAGGCTGGCCTCAGTGGCACTCACTGCCCAGAAAGTCCCGTGCATCACTGAGGACACCTCACTGGCCAGGGACCTCCAACCATTCTGTCCACGGTAAGAAACACGAGGCTGTGGGGAGCAGGCAGTGTGGTGCTCAGTGTCTGAACTCAGTTCTGGACTGAGAGGAGAATCTTGTTCACTTGTTCCCACAGCAAAGCACACAGGGGTAAGTATTTATTGCAAAGTGGAAATGACCGTAACCCGAGTCTAGGACTCTGCTGCTACCAGGAACACCAAATTGAAAAGCAAAGCGACTTTGGAAGAAATAGCCAAGACTTACTTGCTTACTTACTCTGCTTTGATGAATGCTCTGGGGTCCCTCTCCTCGTGCTGGCTTGTCAGCTCAGAATGGCTGGGGGGCGTCTGGTGTTCCTCTCAAGGCAACTGATTTGTACATCACTGTGGAATGTTTGTGAGTGTTCACAAAATAAAACTAAAGAGGGCTCTAGTGCCTGCTTCAAACCTTGCTTGACAATGTCCTCTTAAGTCCCTGTTACCTATGCAAGACAGCTCCAGGTGATTAACCAAGCCGAAAATTCAAGTGCAGGGAAACTTGGTAGCTTGTGTTCCAGGGTGGAATCCAGCTCGAGCTGGAAAACCTTGGCCATATTTCACCAGGAGAGTTCAAGTTCAGTTCCTTCCCTTTGACGGAATGGCTGGATCTAACCAAGAAAAGGTGGTAATTCCCCCGAAAACAAGAGAACTTAAAAGGTGATCTTGTCTGTTCTCTTGCAATAAGATATCCAGAAAACACAAAGTATCCGGTAAGCATTTGGTGAATGTTAAATATTCAAAAATGGGCATTCATCGTGTTATGTGATTAACATTCACACTCACGAGTGAGAGCAATTCTTTGCCTATCTCTCCAGAATCGTAAGAGAGGTTGGGATTTGTGATCCAAAGAGGAAAAAGCATATAAGGCTTTTAGCGTAATTCACTTCGGGCTTCTAAAAGGTGGCACGAACAAAGTTGTTATAACTGGCCTGCACTTTAAGTGAATTAATGAAATCTTCCTGTTGCAACCATTGGTTTGCTAACCTAGCAGAATCTTCAAACACGTTCAAGAAGCTAATGAGACCACAGGTGCTCATCTGACCATGACAACTAGTGCAAACTCCCCCCGAAGTGCGTTGCGCTCTGAGCGCTCCAGAGAGAACAATCATAAACCAGCAGCCTAAAAAGTATGGTTTTCATGTTCACAGCCATGGTCTCCGTTTTTGAAAAGAATTAGAGATTTTCTCCTTAAAACGTGACTTAGTATAAGTGCAGCCAAGTGTCTTCTGGGTGAGTCAGGACACCTTACACCCAATTGTATTTCGTAAGAGGGGATAATGTCAAATTGAGATTCCTGGGAAGAATTGTGTGTCAGTGCCATTTCTTTCCTTTCTTCTGAGAGATCTGTATTTTCCTGTCTTAGGTATCAATATATTAATGTGTCTACAAATGCTTAAATGTCCTACTCCTCTTTGATATTAGAGATTGGTGCACAAGATGCCTATGAAAGTATTTTCCTTCAGGATAGTCAGGGGAAAAAAAGAAGTTCTATCCTGTTCAAATTTGAAAGAATCTATCCAGTCACAAATTTCTATTGAGCATTTTGAAAAAAATTATATAAAATAAATAAGTCTACAGAAAATGGAATATAAATCAATTAAGGTCAATTAAGAGAGGAGCAAAAAGATATTTTTAGTTTTGAGAGGATTAAATGTATTAGCCTCCTACAATAATGTTTTCCTGCTAAAACAATGTTGTTCTGCTGGGATAATTATGCTAATAGGAATTAGGGTAATTTAAACTCAACTGAAAAGAGAAGTTAAGGGATTCTTATATTACAGAGAAACCCAAGATTACACTTGAAATCCTGGCTATTTATGCTGTCATTAAATTAGCTACTCAAGTACCAGACTAACTTTATGCCAAACGGATCAACAATTATAGATAAAACTACTAAAATGACCCAACATCCCATTAATTGGGGAGTTTCCATTTGCCATCTGCTTAGATTGGAGCCTTAGGTTTTATACTGGGACCAAAGTGCCACCACATTACGCCATTTTTCCAATTCAGAAGATTTGAACTTTTCTTTCACTATACAACTTGGGGAAGTAAATGTCCCCCCAAGCAGACACTAATGTTCTATATCTAGTAAGTGACCACATCGGTATAATAATCGGGAATCCTTCGCTGAGTGCCCTTTTATAGATTTCACAATAGCCTAATTTTCATTTTGTAAATGTGTCTCATTGTGTAGCGTCTTTTTCATTCCCATTCAATGATGAAGCGAATTACTGTTTGAGGCCCCATGCCACAGGTTGAAGTCAGAGAAATGAGTCATGCTGGATTTGATCCCTAGACATGCTTGCCAGCAACACAGATGAGTTTACCACCAGCACTTAAAGTGACTTTCAGTCTTTAGTCTCTGCATTTGTTTCCTAGGGCCACCGTAACAAAATACCACAAGCTGAGCGGCTTAAAGCAATAGAAATGTATTCTCTTAGAATTCTGGAGATCAGAAGTCTGAAATCAAGGTGTTGGCAGGGCCAGGCTCCCTCTGAAAACCTATAGCGGAGAATGCTTCCTTGCCTTTTCCTAGGCTTCTGGTGGGAGCTGGCAGTTCCTTGGTGTCCACTGGCTTGCAGCTTTGTCGCTCCAATCTCGTCTTCCTCATCACGTGGCTGTCTCCCCGTGTGTCTCTGTATTCACAGGACCTTCTTCTTATAAGGACACCGGTCATACTGGATTAGGAGCCCCCTCACCACAACCTTCTGAAGTTAACCAGTCACATCCACAACTACTCCATTTCCAAATACGGTCACATTCTGAATTTCTGGGGGTTAGGATTTCAGCCTGTCTTTTCTTGGGGGGAGGCACTGTTTAGCCCATAAGACCCCCTACTACCTTTAATTTAATCCCCTTCTGCCAGTAAAGCTTTTGTGTGCCAACTGAATCTCTCCATGGTAAGAAAATAAAATACGAGCAAAGACAGAACACACCACTGGTTTATAATGTTTTTACTTTCTTCAGAGCATTACCAGTTAATTACATTTGGTCCACACAACCAAACAGACTGGTTAGGTATTTATATCTCAGCTTTTACGGATGAGAAAACTTAGGTGTAGAGAAGTTAAACACCTTGCTTGGTAGCACACCACGTTCATACACCACAGGAAGAACCCTCGGGCCTCCTAACGCTTCCATCCATACTTCTCCCACTAAGAAACAGAGCCTACTATAGAGACCATCACTCTGCAGGCACTGACCCTCAACATGGAAAATGGATATTTTCAAAGTAAATAGAATGTTACTATCAAAGGGAAGCAGGAGGCATCCTTGTGATGAGAGAACCATTATGTACCTTGACCAAGGCTGTGGACTATCTAAGGATGGCTCTGAAAACCATGGACCCCCATGGCTCTCCAGAAACCTTTTGTCCCTGCTGATTAAGAAGCGTTCCCTACACAACACCTCAGGGTACCTAACAAGTTGTTACAAGGACGGCCACATACGCGCAGTCATGTCAGGGTGCAGGTCGTTCCCTGAAAACAGAGAGAAATTCCTTTCCACTACCTCCTCAGTGAAGAAATAGAAAGGAATGCCACTTCCACTTAAGGAGATTTCTAAGTAGAAAGTGAATCTGCTCATCCTCACCCCTTGCCTCCCAGTTCTTGGCCTCAAATCCCCATCTTGCCTAAGAAAATCTTTAATGCAAATGAAATCAATGTAGCATCATGTATGATGGTAGTGAGGCCACAGGCTCAGAGATGCACAAAGATGTGGGTTGGAATCCCATCTCCGCCCCTGCCCAGCAGGGTGGGTTTCGGGTAGGTTACCTCTCTGAGATTCACCTTGTGGAGATAACAGCAGTGCTATTTCCCTGGGTCGGTTTGAGATGTGATTGTTTTGAGAATTGTTCATGTAAAGATAAAAATGCTGATTACACTGCCCCGAACATAGCAAGTGTTCAACAACATCACTGGTTTGTATTCAGCGCTCCACACGTGAAATATTCAGTAACGCTGTGGCCCGTCTATCCCAGAGTCTTCCGTGCTGCTGTTTCTAGTTCAATTCATATTCCTCACTGGGTTTCCTGGTTTTTACAACTGGGCATAAGTTTTGTTGTCTGTTTGATTAATTCGTTCACCTCCAACCTAAATTTCAGATTTCAGTGAAGATGTGGTCATTTTTAATTTGGATTTTTTAAGAGTTTGTCTGCACTCTGGTAATTTTGGGGTGAGTTTAAACTGGCTAACTTTTCACCTTTCCATTACTTCTGTTTGAACACTTGTGTCAGTTTAGGAGACCTGCCTTTTGTTCACATTTGTTCATCATTTTTAACAAATCCACCAATTATCTCTCCTTTGATCATTTCTAAGACTGGGTGTTTGGGTGATTCCTTCCAATACTGATAAGCCGAAATACTTGATTTTGGTTAAGTCTCTGATAAAGGACTCCTCCACTGTGACAGGACAGCACTGTGAGGTGGGATGGCCAAGATCCTAACCAGAAGTACTTCTTGACCTTCACCATCACTTCCACCACCTCCATCACCACCACCTCCAACTCTACATCACCACCTCCAACACCACTTCCACCACCACCTCCACCATCACCCCCACCCCCACCTCCAACTCTACATCACCACCTCCATCACCACCACCTCCAACTCTACATCACCACCTCCAACACCACTTCCACCACCACCTCCACCATCACCCCCACCCCCACCTCCAACTCTACATCACCACCTCCATCACCACCACCTCCAACTCTACATCACCACCTCCAACACCCCCTCCATCACCATCTCCACCTTCACCACCACATTGCCACCCTTAGGGCTTATCACCTCCTTCCTACACACCCTTACCTCTCTTCAAACCTTCATATTCTCCATTGACCCTATTAAACCTGCTTGCAAACCATCAGCCTGTGCCTGGGATCCCAGCTCACCCTGCCTGTCCTCCACGCTGGATGGAAAGCAGAAGTGAGCTGTTTAAGGATACACCAGTCAAAAGGAAAGTCTCAGGCAATAGTCATGAAGTAATTTCTTATCTCTTATTGCCACAGCCAGCTACCGCAGGAAAGAACTTCCTATTTCCATTCTCAGATGATGCATTTTTGCTTAGTGCAAATTGCCTGAAATAGTTCACACATGGACCCTCTCCAGCACAGACACTTGATACCCAAAGAGAGAAAAGGAGGGAAACTCCTGTCTACAAAATAGATAAACAACAAGGTCCGACTATAGAGCACAGGGAGCTGTATTCAATAGCTTGTAATAACCTATAATGAAAAAGAACATATATATGACTGAATCACTATGCTGTACACCAGAAACCGACACGACATTGTGAATCAACTATAATTCAGTAAAAATTAATTAATTAATCAAAGAATGAGTACATCAACAAATACACAAGCTGAAGTTCTTTTCCTACTCACCTGCACGATGGGAGCAGAAAGCAAGCTGTGTTCTTTCTGTTTCTGTTTTCTATGTAAAATTTGAATTAGCTGTCGAGAAAACAGACTCTGCGTATGACTGTACAACGCCTAGGATGGCACGAAGAACACGCAGGCTCCCACAGACTAATAAATCCCACGACTATAGTCAAAGACGCCCTGGTGGGTTATCAGAGTCTCCTACAGTTAAGATGATTTCACACATACACAAGCAAAGAAAACCAAATGCTCCAGATGGCCTCGATGAAAATCTCTAAATCAGCATCACCTAAGTTCTCATTTTCCTGCAGAGATATTTTGTCCAGCTGGTGACTTTTCTCTCAAAGTAAAATCCCCTCCAGCCGCCTGCATACAAAGGGGGATTCTCCACACAGACATGCATACACACAAAAAAAAAACACTCTCTCAAGAGAGGGTGACCACAGAGTGTTTCCCCAAAGGAGCTCCTCAGGACCCAAACAAAATGCTGAATCGTGTTTTTCTAAGTCAAATCCACGGTCTGCAGTCCCAGCAGCGACCGGGGCAACATCCATTTAAGAAACAGAAGAAGGCAGAGTGCGTCCACAGCTCCCTCCTGCAAAGCTCTAGCAGAGTTCAAGGGCACCTTTAGTGCTGGACTCCACAGCGGCAAGTTCATAAAGAGCTGAGCAAACATCAGATCCCAAGAGTCACATCTTAGCCGCAACTGACTATTCAAAAGCCAGCGCTGGGCTAGCGACTCCTTTACCATCCTGAGATGCTACGCAGTGACTTCTCACACATCAGCCAAGGAGTGATTTTACTTACATGCAATAAAAAGAGAGTAAGTCCAGACACTGGCTCTTTATCCCTGAATTCAGAAAACTCATAATCCTCGGAGGCAAAGGATGAGGATTCCACTGTCAGCAGCCGCAGCTCTGCAGGCTCCACCCCCACAGGACGACCATTAGAGGCTGACCAGAGAACAAGGCTCTTTCGAAAGAAGAGGAAGTGTTGTCTCTACTTCCCCAATTTCGTTGTTCTTCCCTCTTATTATTTATGAGCCCTTCCTTGATTCCAAAATCCAGGACACAAAGCAGGCACGGCCCATCTGTCTGACTCCATCCATTACTAAACACGACTCGGTGTATCCATTTCCAGGGCACGTGCGTGAAACATGACACGGTGTTGCTCTCCTGTTTTGGAGGCAAAGATGTTGATTTGCAGGTGTGGAGGGTGAGGCTGTTTGCAGAGCTGTGCATGGTGTGTCTAAGCTGAAATGCTGCTTTTTTTATCATCAACCTTTTTTAGGCTCAATGCTCTTTCAAATTTCCCTTCTTTCTTGTCTCCTAATAGTTCATATCACTCCTAAATAGAGGGCATGGATAAGTCCATAAAAAGTATTTCAGGATGAAAATAAGTCTTAGCCTGCCCTTCTTTTGCTGCACACCTAATAAATTCTCTAGCTTCAAAATTTATCCTTCACACACTAGAAAAGGAAGATGACAGGCAAAAGGTTGGAGAGATTTGAAATCGTCACCAGTAAGTTCCTGCCAGCCCACTTCCCCTTATTAGTACCAGCATCTTGTGTCCTTATGCCTTCTTGTATTAAACTCTACTTTCAAAGAAAAGGAATCCAATCATTAGAAATAATTTCCTGACCGTGCAGGTTCCCAAAATGTGGTTGCTAGACCATTGGCACGTCTATCGCTGCAAAACAGATTATCCCAGCACTTAGGGCTGAAAACAACATACACCTGTTACCTCTTGGTATCTGGGGGTCAGAATCTGGGTCCAGCTTAGCTGGGTTCTCCAGCTAAGATCTCCCACAAGGTTACAGCCAAGGTGCCAACGGGGACTGTAACCATCTCAGGGCCCGGCTGGAAGAGGAAACTCCTCCAAGCTCACCCACATAGTTGTTGGTAAGATTCAGTTTCTCAACGGCCATGGGACTGGGGGTGTCAGTTCAAGATGAGCTGTTGCCCTGAAGCCACGCTCTGTGTCACATCCGTTGGGTTCTCCTCTCGGGTCAAATCAGCCAGAGTGAAAGAGAGCAGGAGGGAGGAGCCCAGCTCCTGGTGAAGCTCCTGGGTGGCGTCTTTAGGCCTGATCACAGGGAATTACCAAGGCTCCCCTCTCAGGCCTCACAGGGACTGGGTGACAGGAGGGCACTGCCGCATCTGAGGGGAGTCGAGTCAAGGCCCCAGGGCCCTGGTCTTGCTCCTTTAGGTATTTACATTCCCAGCCTCAGCACCTTCACTCCCAGGTCTCTATCTGAGACCCTGGGTCAGGGTCCTCTCCTGGTACCTCTACTGAGGCCTCCTTATGAAAGGAGGTGCGGAACCCCCCACCACTCAGTCAGGACTTTTCTATTTCTGGGCCCCCCTCCCACACACATACACACACTTCAGGGGCTCCCCCAAACTGCGGGAGTCTTTTATTTGGGGTTCCCTCAACAGAGAGATGATGACCACATCGGTGCTGCCCCTCCTCAATGCCCTACTCCCTGGGGAAAACGGAGCCTCCCTGGCTCAGCTCCGATGGCCTCCTACAGAAGGGGCGTGTGAACAAGACAGGAGTCACGCTCCTTTGCAACCTGGTCTCACAAGTGACGTGGTACCACTTTCGCCACTTTCTGTTTGTAGGAAGCCAATCGCTTGGTCCAGTCTACGCTCAAGAGGAGGGGTCTATGCAAAATGCACATGCCAGGAGGTGGGGGTGCGAGGGGGCTATCTCACAGGTTTAGATAAAGTATATGACATTTTAGATGAACGGAAGTTGCCCCTTTCCAGCCAAATATGAACAAACGGGAAGATTCATCTAAAGATAAAACCATCAACCTAGTCAGACCATTAAAGGGCAATCTGAGACTTCCCTCCAGGCGCCATATGAGCCCACTCTCACCATTACCAAGATCACACTGCTCAGATCTGGGGGCCTAATTAACCTCCTCATTCCACAGAGTAACATACAAGCGAAAATCTAAACGACACTGTAAAACTAGCCTAAATCTGGAAGGCGGCCGAAGCAATTTCATAAAAAGAATAACTTTTCACCAAACCATAGGCATGAGAGCGCCTCACAGCAAGCCCAGAGGTGGGCTCTTCTCAGTAGGTTTATCTAGTCTCCTTAATCATGTATTTCATTAGGATCAGAACTGCCCAACCCTTTGCCAGTCAATGAATCTGCTCCTTCATAAGAATCACAAGGCAGAGTTTTATTGCTTGGAACCCCACCAACCCCACCAGGTACAAAAGCAGATCACTCCTTCCATCCTCCTTTGTGAGCAGGAACTGCTTAGACCGGGGCAAACAGAGAGTCCTTTCTGGCCTCCAACAATTGAGGATAAGAGAAAAGGGTCATTCTGGATGGAGAAGTAAATAATTCAGTTGATTTTCAATCTTCCTAATTTGAAGATGTGCTGAAAACAGCTGATGGCAACCAGCGTCATTTGATTTGACGATTAACTGGCAATAGGTTAAGGGCAACATTTTCAGAAGCAAAGTGGAAATCCTCTGTAAGACATGTTTTGTATCTCTACTTTTTCAGAAGTTTTTGAATTTACAGAGTAAACATGGTCTACATCCAGACATACCCCCTACCTCACAATCCAAATGTCAATAAAATCTGTGTTAAAAATAAATAAATAACTGTCGAGGGAGCAAAGAAAGAGAGAATGCATGACAAAGTGACTATTTGGTGAAAGCTTTGCCTTTGGGGAATAAATCATAGTTTGAACACTGGTTCAGTCTCTGGTCTGAGACTTCCTCTCATTTTTTAATATTCATTACATGAGAAGATAAAACTTCAATCTGCAGAGAAGTGAAAGGATTCAAAGAAGATGCTGTATATTTTGACCAAGAATATAAAATGCATGCTCTCTCGGTGGCTTCTTATTTGCAGAAACTTCTGTTTCTGAGAAGAGCTGCCTTTTCTTATTCCCACGTTGAGCTGTCCTCTGGTCTCCTGCCTTTAGCATCCAACAGTAATAGATGACGTCAAAAGTATTTCGTGACATCAGCAGCACAGGCTTATTTTTCATCAGGTTTAGATGCCATCTTCACAGTCATCCTCACAGGGCGTGTAATTTACACTCGTGGGGCCAGGATTGGAGCCACTTAAATTCTCCGAGCATAATCTCCTGATTCATACAAGAGCAATAATCCTCAAGTCCTTCCCGTTCAGGCTAAGCTGATCACAGATTTTTTTTCTTTTTCTTTTTCTTTCCTTTTTGCCCCTTTCCTTCCCTCCCCAGACTCTATTAAAATGATAGGGAAAGTATACAAAGATATATATATATAAACCCAAAATAGCAAAAGTAAAATTGGAGGAAGAGCATTAGCACTTGAGAGATCTTAACAGATTTCTGGAAGATGGGATGACGAAGGAGGAGTAAGAGATGAAGGAGGTCAGGGGACCACAGCATCCCATCAGTAAGAAGGACACTGGGGCAGAGAAACTGGCCACCTGGGATGCAGGATCCCTGAGAGGATCAGGACTCAAAAAGCCCACGGAAGTTAGAAAACCTAAATGAGTGAGGGGGCTGAAAACTGGAAGATGCACTGAAAGTCTGCAAGACCCTAGCCTTCCTCCCACACCCCTCTGTCGAGTACCTCTGTCAGCCCCGCCTTTACACAGTGTGTGTACAAAGACATTCAATCCTGTGAGCAGCCGTTTCAGCCCACCCTGAGTAGTTCTGGGGAAAGGGTGCTCTTCTCCAAAAAATTTGAAATTGTACAGAGAATACAGACAATGAATGCTCACACGGGTACTTCAGAGTGAAAATCCCACGTTCTGACGTGAGAGAATCACTCAGCATGTTCTGGGGCATAACATCTTCTTCCTGTTGGGTAATCAAGAAATGTAGAAGAGGAGGAAAAAAACGCTCTTCTAATCAGTATCCTTACAGATACTTATGAAGATTTTGTATACATTAAAAAAAAAAAAAAAAGAACAGGGTGGTAAGAAAGATAAATAATCTGAAGATAAGAAAGAACCTTTGGATATGATAAATATGATTGCCAAATAAAGGTTTTCAGGAAAGGCTGGGAAGACAAATTGAAGTAAATCTTTCAGAAAATGTTATCAATGACCTCATCAAAGAAATAACATGAAAGATTTCCATTAAGTGAAGTCCATGAGTATTTGGATTAAAAGGTCTCAATGAGTGCCCAGGAGAAAGAATTTCAGTTACGGTAAAATTCCCAAACACCAAAGATGATGAGAAAATCCTAAAATCTCCCAAATACAGAAAACAAATCACTTTTACAGAAACAAGAAACTGAAGGGTTCCCGATTTCTCTGAAGTAGAATTGAGGGTTAGATAGCAAGTGAGCAAAACCTCCAAAGCTCTGCAGGACCTTAATTTCACATGAGAGTAGATGCTCATTCATTCAGCAAATTCTTGCCAAGTAACTGCCAGAAGCACTGAAAATGGAGATTTCATTATAATGGGAGTAGGAAGGAGATGAGGGTGTTCTCAAGTGAGCCAAACCCTCAACTCTTGTTCCCTGAGGTCAGCAGATAGCGTCTGAAATTGACAAAAGGGGAGGCCATGAACACAGCAAAGAAATCACAAGGACTGAAACCAGAAGAGCCTAGCGGGAAGCCCGCAATCAAGTCGGAGTGGAGAGGGTTGCAGCAGAGGGACGATGCTTTTCCCGTAGCCCCCCTTGCCTCGATGCCCCCCAGCTGCCCCAGCTGTCCATCTACCCGTCATGATTCAGCCCACAAGTCATTCCCCGGGGAAGCTTTCCCCATCCTTCAGACTGAGCCACTCCTTCCTGTTTGCTCTCGCAGTATTCTGCACAAAATCTCAAATTATATTTTATTATGTTTATAAGCACATGTGACATGTGCCTTCTCAAGTCCCTGTTCTTAGAAAGACCTCATACTTGATTCGATGCTCTATAACCACCATTGCAAAATTCCACTAAGGAAATTCCACTAAGGGTGATATTGGACAAGGGATTCCCCTGTTTTCATTTTGAACTGGGCCCTGCGAATCATGCCGCTGTCCTGTTTGGAAGTTTACGTCCTAACTGGACTGTCAGCTCTTCAAAAGCAGGGATGAACTGTTTGTTTAAATTTGTATCCCCGTAAACGAGTACAGGGACCTCAGTAAATCACCGTTTGCCTAACTGATACTTACATGTATTTCACTTGTCTTAAGGGCTATATTTTTATAGTCTAAGATCCAAGAACATAATCCATCTTTCAGGAAAGCTATGATTTGTAGGATGCCAGGAGTCACCTTAACACCATCCATAAAACATCTCAGACTCTTTCCTCTGATGCCTGGAGGGTCAGAGTTACAGTTTCATTCCTTTCTTTTTACGACCTTTCCTCTCTTGCACTGTCAGTCCCTCCGGGAGAGGTAGCCTTTAAGCTTCGCTAGCGAACCTTAACCAGCGTGAATCTGTCAGGTCCCTTCCGTTCAGACAGAACCAACCCCATCCCCAAAGCAGGCAAATCACCTTAAGTTCACACTTTGAACACAACACAAGGCTGTGGCACTGATTTGGGACCGTGTCAGTAAAACATACAGATGAATAATTCAGCTTGCTGAGCCTCAGCCACGGCAAATCAGTGAAGTGAAAATACGTGAAATTACACCAATACTCAAGATGGTTTTTGAAAAATATACATGGTCTCCAAAACATAGGACCTCGTCTCTAATTTTCGCCTGACCTGAAATGTTTTTATCACCTTCTCCACTGATCCATAAAAAACCCTCACCTTATTTACTGTTTATCACTATCATTATTATTGAATTTTATTCAGAGTATTTGTGGACTATGTTTCTTGAGCGATGATGTGTCAGACTCGGGGCTCGTTACCTGAAGGCTCTGGAGCTGGGACGGGAGGAGAGCTCAGGGACACAAGTGGACAAGGAGGACAGGAGACGGCATGGGACTGGAGCCAAAAAGAAGGACTGGGAAAGGTCAGAGACAGGGGGAAAGAATCCGGTTGGGTGTACCTGCGCCGGCTCACAGAGGAGACGGTATCCGCGCTGATCCCTGGAGCACAGATCGGCTATTGGCAGGGGGATGGGGCAGGGGAGGACCGTCCACCTAGTGGGACAGGGTTTAGGAGACCAGCAAGCTGACCATCAGCTCAGTGGTTCCCACTGAGCTGCTACAGCGCCCCCAAGGGGCGTTTTGGAAATTATCGGGGCTTTTTTGTTACAGGGATTGAGAGTCACTTCTGGCGTCTAGTTGGTCTGGGGGTGGGTTTCATGGTAAGAGTTTGATGCCCTCAGAACAAAGCATTATCCTGTGCCGATGTTCATAAATATGAATAGCATGGAAGCCTTAGCTACCTGAGTCTAGAAACAAAGTGGGGTTTTTATTGCATGGCTTTTGTATACGTTAAAATATCATCACGTTCAAATTTATCTTGCAAATTTGTTTTGCTTAGAAATTTATGAAGAACCATTCACCATTTCAGAAACTCACGATAGCTCTGAAAGGCCCGCTTATGAAATCCGTCCTGTATCCGCCTGCACTAGTGGCTGCCGCTCACAGTGATCGGACACCTGTATGTGAATGTGGTTAGTCAGGCGTTCTTCAAAAGCCAAATATTTTTTCACATGTCAACAATATGTAGTTGAATATCATCTTCAACTTAAATCAAAACTTACTCCTTAAAGACTGGAGCAAGGGTCTAACTATTCCATTTGTTTTCCTAGTGTGATCATGTCTGAGTATTTATATATTAACATACATATTATTTGATTATAAACTGCTTTTATTTCTTTTTTATATCTCATTTAGGACATGAAGAGTAAATAGAGAGTTTGTTCTATGCCAGACATGTTCTAAGACCTGTACGTGTAACTCACTTGAGCCTCACAATAACTCTGAGACAAGTAGGCTTACCCCCATTTCAGAGATGAGAAACTGAGGCACAGAGAGGTCAAGTAACTTGCCCAGGGTCCCATGGCAAGCAAATGGCAGAGCCTGGATTCAAACCTGGGCAGTGTGGCTCCAGGCCTTGTACTCTTAACCAAATTACTCTACTGGATTATATTATTTTTTTAAGTGTATATGTAAGTAGGGTTTTTTTTAAGTTTATAAATAGGTTATTTTATTTATGAATCTTATTTCAAGATAGTAAAGAGGGCATTTTGATATACATTTTATCAAGAAAAGGGAAGCAGTGAGTCTGATAAGGTTGAGAATCACTGGCATAGCTGAGAATCGAAGCTGTTGGGAAGGAGGAACGAGAAATGAAAGTGGAAGGCTGGCTGAGGCCGCGACTGAGGCATGTCTCACCCGGCAAGCCAAGGAGTGTGGAATGAGCCGTGTAGCAGGATCCCAGCCTACTGGAATGAAAAGCATTCTGAATATAATGCAGTTTCCCGCCATTGTATCATTTTTCGATGCAGAAATGTTCTCCTTGTTAAAAGAAGCAAGATTTTCAAAGGCAGGGTTTTTTTTTTGTTTTTTTTTAACTCTAAACCCCAAGGTACAATGTCTGGCATATGATGGTCAAGTAATGTTGGCTGAGTTAATTATATTTTCCAGTATTCAAGACTAAAATGTAAAAGCTTGGTGCTTGGCTTCTCTCTCGTTCTCTCTCTCTTCTCCAATCCTCAGTCACTTGCTTAATTAGGAAAAGCATTAGCTCCAACCTGATACATTTGGGGTCTTCCCCTTAACCAGCAAAGATCCCCCTAGTAGTCTCACCTAATAACCTTAACATAACCATTCCCTGTTCCAGTAAATGAGTTGGTAACTGGGGCCATTTTAGCCTGGATTATTTCTTAATAGCAACCTGCTGACAAGTCCCACTGAGTCTGTAACATTGTTGGTTAAGAACCTTGTTTCACCAAATCCAAATCAAGCCTTCATCAATAACAAAGGAGATCACGCCCAGGGGAACACAACATCGCAGCCATTCTTACCTCATGGGCTCTTGAGGCCACAACAAAGCCAAAATTCTAGAGGGGAGGCCAGGGCCCAACCAAGGCAGATGGCCCCCAGCTGGACTTTGCTGGTTAGCGAAGCAGACCTTTGGCAAGTAAGGCTCTTATTTCTCAGTCACAAAGGCTTCTCCCAAAGTACCCATTCCATCACTCTTCAGTGCTGTTTCTCCATCTCCCACATTTCCAGCCAGGACTGTGCCCACGGCCCCGGCCCAGGCAGAGGCTCAGCTCCACTGGCTGGTCTAGGAGTGCCATCAACCAGCAGACACTCTGAAGCCTGCAAAGACGAACCATGGTGGAGGCAAAACAAGAGACTCACAAAGTAGACAATCAAAGAATTGGAAACACAGGTAATAGGGTAGGTGCTGGAAATACTTTAAAATATAGATCTAAGATAAGATTTCTAGTATAAATTATTTGTTGGATTTTCAGGATGTTCCTAGCAAATAGAGTCAAGACAGAATGACAATGGAAGTATCGCAGAACAAAGATTCATCTGGAAGTGAGGACTTACGGGTGGTTTCTTCAGCATCTACAGGTCCACAAATTCACTGTAGTGTGAACTGCAGAACTTCTGTGACTATAACTCCCTCTACACTGTGAAGTCCTGGAAACCAGGGTCAGTATCTTGTTCCCTGATGTATCTCACCATGCTCAGCACAGAGTGGGCACTCCACAAGCATTTCTTGAAAATGTGAAGGAAAGATGGAAGAAATGAAGAAACAATGTAAGCGGGTATGTCAGTGTCCCATTGTTCTTGTAACAAATTACCACAAACTTTGTGACTTAAAGCATCACAGATCTGTTATCATACAATTCTGAAGGTCAGAAGTTCAAAATGAGTTGTCAGGGCGGTATTCCTTCTGGATGCTCTAAGGGAGAATCATTTCCTTGTTTTGTCCAGCTTCTAAAGGCTGCGTGAATTGTTTGATCCATTGCTCCTCATCACTCAACCTCTGCTTCTGTTGTCACATCACCTTCTCTTACTCTAACCTTCCTTCCTCCCTCTTAAAAGGACCTTTGTGATTGCACTGGGCCCACTAGGAGAATCCAAACTAATCTCTCAATCTCAAGATCCTTAACTTTGTCACACCTGCGAAGTCCCTTTGCCGTGTGAAATGACATATTCACAGATTCTGGGGATTGGACCATGGACGTCTTGCGGGATGCCCTACTAACAGTCAACTGGGGTAGACATTTTTCTCTCACCTAATTCTAATAGTTTATAATACACACTGCTTTTTTATTCCATAACTGGCTAGATCCCACTTAAAACGTGAAATATGACAATGTCCTCCCAATTCCCAGGTCAGTTAATGACATCAACTAAGCCAATCTCCTCACCTCCAGTGGATCTCACCAAGCCATCCTCCATAATTCTGAGAAATCCCACAAACATGCAACTCTCACTCCCCAGGAGCTGCATATAACACCTCGAGAAATATTTGCTGAAATAGTTACTGAACATAACTGGTGATAATAGGTACTGATTTGAAAAAAAAAAAATGTTCAAAAACCAAATCCTAAAATCCAGCATCTGATGCTTCCTTGTTTGTGAAGGGTTATTTCAATTTGATTTCATGTTTCAGTTTTGTACAGAAGCCCATTACTGGTCCATTAGTTCATGTGTAATTCATATGAGTGGATACTACATATTTATAATGTTAGATTTCTAAGCATCCAGAGATAAATCACAGGAGTTTGAAACTGACTCCTCAGGCTGGTGTCCACTGGTCACTGCCACCAAGTGGCAAGTGTTGTCATTGGAACAAGTGAGCACAGACACGGCGGCCTGTCATTCATTCTTCCCATTACAGACTTCGGTGCATAAGGAAGGCCATGAAATCTGTCTCAGACCTTCACTGGCCCAGTGATGAGCTGAGACTTAGAACCGCAGTTTGCAGGATTTTTATATCACAACAGGAAAAAAGAGGTAACGATTCTTGTGAGGTCCACCATAGAAATCAGTAATTTTTTTCCTTCTTTCCACGTTCAACTTTGCAAAACACAGTAATACCTTGTTTACTTGATATTAAAGGGTATGTGACCATCTGAAAGGTAGTTTTCAAGATAACTCAAGCTTATGTCTGTAAGAATTAAAACTTATTTTCACAATTTAACCATCTATGATGTTCTAACTACAAAATGATATGCCTGTTCCTCTTGGTGCAGTTGTGGAAGGCCCATAGTTGCCTAGAAGGCTGGCTCCTGCTCGGTCACGTTGTGAATTCACTGCTGTCCAGGTTCAGGCCCATCTGTGATGGCACAGAAACCCCTTTGTCCCTGCCTTGGGGTTTCCTGGACACAAGGGTGCTGACTTACCCTAACCAAGTCACACACAAAAACCTGAAAGCAGACTTATGAATTCGTTTGAGATAAGAAATGCAACACATTTATATTGCCATCAACCTGATCACTCTCTTCTGTACCTGTAACAGGGGTTGTTGGGGTCAAGGGCAGGAGGAAAGAGGGAGAGGAGACATAGATGCCCCTTAACAGGGAGAAGCAGGGAGCTGGGTTTGATGGCGTTTCTGCTCCTATTCTAGTTCATGTAGCTTAGCAACATTCCCCCCTCTTCCTAAGACAAATTACATGAGTCTCGGCTCCTGGGGAACAAAAGGATGAGCTAAAAATACTATTAAACACGACAGTCATTAAAGATGATGTTTTGATTGGTTTTCTTATGTTTGTTTTTGAGTTTGAAGCATTTGATCCTTTTTTTTATTCTTGTTTAAATTTTTGCTAGTTCTATTATTCCTAGTTCTATTGCAAAATAATAAGGGAATGTAAACTGTATAATTTGTGCTTTGCAAAATAGATTTGCGTATTCTTATTGTCCAAGTATACGATTAATTACTAGATGTGTTCAATGGAAAAAAAGTCAGTTCTCTGTATTGTAAATAATTTATATCTATTAATTCAACTTTCAAATTATGTTATTGCTCTTTAAATCCTTATTTACTTTGCCTACTTGATCTGTCAAAGACTGAGGGAGGTTTGTTAATGTCTATGACATTTGGGTATTTGTCAATTTCTCCTTATATTTCCAGTAGAAATTGTTTTATATGTTTTAAGTTCATGTACTTGGGCTTATATAGGTTTTTAATTATTAACATCTTCCATGTAAATTGTGCCTTTAACTAAAATGACACCGTCTTATCTAATGTTTTTGCCTTGAAATTTATCTTATCTGAAGTTAATATTGCCACTCCTTGTTTCCTTTTATCTGCAGACAATTTTGCCCATCTATTTTTTTCTTATACTTCTAAATAAATTTGGCTTTGGTGTTTTTCTGTTTGTAGTGTATAGATTAGTACTTTATAGAAACATAGTTTAAGAATTTGTATCGGCTTGTGTGTCTCAAAACCGCTGGGTTTGCTCTTCCGTCAGCTTGTTTTCTGCTTTCTGCTCATTTCTGTTTCACTGATGCGCCAGGGTCCATGGCTAGAGCACAATGACTAGGTCCAAGCCAACCAGGGACTCCCCTTGCTGGACTGAGAAATGGAGCCAACGCAATAGGAAACAGTCGAAAGATCGGGAAAAAGTGAGAGTCCTGAAGGTTTTCTTCAAACACCTATATTCAGCCATACTGGTAGAAAAGTCTACCTCTGGGCCAGCACTGTCCAACAGAACTTCCTACAGAGACCAAAATGTTTCATGATTTGCACTGTCCAATATGGCAGCCACTAGCCACATCATGACTGTTGAAATGTGGCTAGTGCAACCAAAGAGTTGATAAAAATGGTGCATTATTAACAGACGGGGAAATGCAAAACAAAGATTAAGCATCTCAGCTAAATTCACAGGATTAGCGACTGAGCCAAAACTAGTAGCCAGGCCTCCCAGAATCTGTTCCTGTCCCCTGAATATGCGAGCTGAGATACGCAGTAACTAATTGACAAAGCAATCAGGAGGAACTAAAAAATAAGATCAGTATTTGATGTGTGAATTTCTGACCATTTCTTTTCTGTTTCTCATTGGTTGTGGCCACTGGCATCAAATCTAAACAACAGTCTTTGGAACTAAATTATCTCTAATTATGCCAACTATAAACAGATTGGTCCTGCTATGTTTTCATCTATAAAGTTGATGTGCTGGCTGTTTCTTAAGATATGGTTAGGGGTCATGTTTAGAAAACTTCAAACGATTCTGATTCCATATTCTAATTCTTAGTTTACATCAAATACTTATTCTGATATTTAAAGTTACAAGACGGAAAATGCGACTCTTGAGAAAAAAATAGTTCTGAAATAGCCTCTCTAAGCTACCTGGAAATGCCTGATGCAAAGAGCTGCTAATACTGCACTAATGGGCCTCATGTCAGGGTCACAGTATGGCTCGTTTTCCTTTTTATGCGGGAGCTGCCCATTATCTTTTCCCTTTGGCCTTTCTCTTGTTTGGGTCTATTTAGAGATTTTTTTAAATATTTATAATAATATTGTGGTATATTTAGATTATAATTCTTGGTAAAAGGCCAGCCCTCAATTTTGTTTGAGACATAGCTAGTAACTCAGGAGATTTCTGGAAATTTCAGGAAATTTCTGAAGCCCAAAATATTCACCTCTGACCTCTCAACGATCATGCTGCCTCAGATCTGTCCTAAATGGGTTGCCAAGCAGCCAGGAAATCTACGTAGCAGCAAACATTGAAATGAGCTAAAATGAGTCTTTGTTTTGTTTTTTGTTTTTGTTTTTGTTTTCATTTTTTCTGGACATGGCCCTTCTGCTTTAAATTTTTGCAGACCCAAGGAAAGTGGAGAAGATTTTCATACGTTGATAATCATCGGGGAAAAAATTAAAAATCAGAGCTAAACCGGTCAGGTTTAGGGCCCAGGCTGCACCAGTCAGAGAGCAGAGAAGCAGCAGAAAGGAACCCCCAAAAAAACTGGAAGTGGAGGACTACTTTCCCCTGCAAGTTGGGCCAAAAACACCCAAGGCTTAAAGTCATTCAACTCTCAGGTTAATTGCCAGCAATTTCTATGATGAAATCTCCCACAGAAAAGCTCTCTGTTTATTATCAACATCCTTGCTATGGGTCAATCTAGCCCTGTTTTCCCGCAGATCTGACTGGGCTCTAAGCTGTGTGTTTCAAGGAGAAAAGAATTCCAGAGCGTCTTCCTGAAGCCTCACTGCTCTCAGCCTCGTGTGACCCCTGGGCTGTGCTGCTCTGACATCCTTCCCGACAGCAAGAGGGAGGGAGAAAGAACCACACACATGGCTAAGCTCACAAAATCCACCCCAGGCAGTGCCAGTGAGCCAGAGGCCGAACTCCTGTTCCCACCAAAGTCTGCGTGAGCTCCCCAGATCTGTGTGGCCGACAGCAGACAGCCGTCCTCCAGGGTGGTCCATGCATCTCTCCCTGGAATCTGTGAATCCTGCTCCTGACAAGAGTTTACAAAGAGACCTTCGTGGGCACCAGGAGAAGGAAAACAAAGGAAGAAAACCCTGGCTCTGTTTGAAAGCCTGAGTCCAAGCTAAGATTATAACCAAAAGGCCCGTGACTGGCAGCAAAGTGTATTTAGGGACAAATTAACATAAAGTTGAATGTGGAATTCAAGACTGCATCTGTAAGTTTCACCTCAGGTCTTGAAATTAAGAGTAAGGGGGTAAAAATGTTATTGGGATCATTTTTGATCCAGAGGAAAAGTTTGAGGAGAAATGACATCAGAGATTAATTAACTTTATGAGCAATGATAGCTTTTTGCAAATAAACTTAAAAATATATATTAGGATGATAAAATGGCAGTGGCTTTAAACACTAATTCAAAAAGAGACAAGCACCCCAAAGTTAATAGCTGCATTATTTACAATTGCCAAGCTATGGAACCCTAGTGCCCATCAACAGACAAATAGATAAAGCAGAAGTGGTGTATATATACAATGGAATATTACTCAGCCATAAAAAAGAATGAAATTTTGCCATTTGCAGCAACATGGATGGGCTTGGAGGGCATTTCACTAAGTCAAATAAGTCAGACAAAGAAAGACAAATACTGTATGATATCACTTACATGTGGAATCTAAAAAAATACAACTAATGAATATAACAAACAAGAAGCAGACTCACAGATACAGAGAACAAACTAGTGGTTCCCAGTGGGGAGTGGGAAGAGGAGCAGGGGCAAGATAAAGGTCGGGGGGTAAGAGACACAAATTATCATGTGGAAAATAAGCTACAAGTATAGACTGTACACCACGGGGAATATAGCCAACATTTCATAACTCTAAGTGAAGTATAACCTTTAAAAATTGTGAATCACTAAATTGTACACTTGTAACTTGTATAATATTGTGCACCAACTATATTTCAATTAAAATTCTTAAATAAAACAATTCCTCCAAAAAAAAAAAAAAGAAATAAAACCCATCTAAATTTTGCAATCTTACATACAGGTAGTCCACACTTTGCATAGTTCCAATATGCGTGAATTTCAATTACTACAGTTTAGTTAAACGACACCAGATATGCAAAAACATGGTGCAAATGGCAGTTATCAAAGTGTATTAACTGTGAGCAATTGCATAAAATACAAACTTCACTGCTAGCTTTCCAGTCCCCTAATCACTACCTAAATAGCAGATGCACATCATGATCAGTGACCAATCACGTCATTTCTTCCACAGCCTATCAGGGATGGGTCACTGGGAATCTGTTATTCAGTTCACACAGAGCCAGCAAAGTGTGTGCAAAAATGGACGATCAAACACATAAAAGCAAAAGTGCAGCAAAGAAAAAGAAAGTAATAAAGCGGGAAGTAAATTTCCAACCAAATGTAAATGGGTTATAGAACAAACAGTCACGCATAGGATCATGGATTCTGCCCTGGTCCTGAGACCCCAGATATGCAGCCGGAGGGTTGGTGAAGGTGAAGTCAGCCATATCAGTGAGGGGTGTGGCTGGGACACAAAGCAGGAAGGCATCGCCAAGGAAGTGGGGTAGGCAAAAAACAAACAAACAAAATCACACTGAAGAGCTCTGAGGATATTCCTCATTAAAACACAGAGGATAAAATGCTGGAAGCTGATTCAGATTTAGAAAGGAGCAAGACAAGTCTCCAGGATGTTGAAAAGATACAAAGAAGGCAATCTATTCTTGATAAGTCTTTTACAAAGAAATAAAACACGTTCATTCTCAAGCTTTCTAACATTTTAAATTACCAGGAACTATGTGTATGTGTGTGTATCAGTTTTACTATTTTTTTTTTCATTTCCCTGACATTTATAACTGACAGAAAGGGAGCAGCTGATGTTTTGATAAAAATTTTTAAAGTTCACAGTAGACCTGTAACCTTGCCCATTGATTATTGAGCTCACTTTGCCAAATGTCCCCTTGCGTGGTCATACTTACGGTCTTGCACTACTGTGCAAAGCAAGAACCGTCTACTCTATTTTAAATTGGAACATAAATTCCTCTTTTTTCTCAAGGCACTGCTACGTACACTCTTGATAAGAATTCTGATGGCGACATCACCTCCTGCCTCGCTTGCATTGCTGTGAGTCTCTCCAAAAGGAAAAAACAAATGGTCAGCATCCTCACCCCTTCCGCCAGGTGCACCCTGTTAAAGTGGAAACGAATCCCTCTTTTTCAGGGATCATCATCACTGTGTCACGTATAAGGAATACTTTCAGTAACCACCCCTTGGTGATTATCTGCAATTCAAAGACAGGTTTCTAAAACCCGGGGCGCCCCCCTACAGCCAGCACCTGTCCCCATAACAAGCTGAATATACTTGGGGTGTAGTTACCTTCATGCCAGTCTTCAGCCTCAAAATAAGGGACATGCAGAAATGTCTGCCCTCAATCTAGTCTCACATATTGCATTTTGCACATGTTATCCCTCGAGCTACTCAAAAGCCTCCCTCTCTGGCAGCCCAGTTTATTCACAGAGTCATTTTCCTTCTGAAGAATGCCTGCCTCGCCCCCACTGTCTGACTGCCTAACCCAGAGACCTGTCTATCTTTACAGCCTGGGTCTCTGCCACGGCCTATCAAATAGCAGGTGCCCAGTAAATTTGTTTTGGAATAAATGAATGAATGACTGAATCCTCAAGTCTCACCTCCGACAACACCTCCTCTGAGAAGCCTTCCCCTCCTCCACCCAATGGACCACGGACTGGCCCTCTCTCCTCTGCAGCTCGACTTCCGCATCTTTGCTCTCATCCGCATCTCTTCCAAAAGTGAGTTGAAATCATTGCCCTTCCTTAAAAAAATTTTTTTTTAAATCCTCTCCTGGATCCTCAGTACCTCAGATAAAGTTCAAAGTCCTTAGTTGACGTTCTTCTTTTATTCCTTCCTTCCCTCAACAAGGATGTCTCAATGGTTGGGTGTGTTATGAACAAGTTGAGGGCACTGTTCTCAGAGTCAGCCACTTGGACGCACTGATAGACACACAAACAGCTAAGTAGGGCACAATTCAGGGAGTGCAAGGGCAGAGATGTGCAGTGCATTTGAAAGCGGGGGGGGGGGGCGCCTAATTTGTCTTGAGAATGAATGGGGACGAAAGGCTTTCCCTGAGAAGGCAATTGCTTGTGCTGTCTTAAGGATGAGCAAGAATCCGCCCACCAAAGAATGGTGGAGAGGAAAGTATGGAGAGGACAAGGCATCCTCTGTTTTCCTAAACTTAATACAATAGGATACTTAATACACCAGGAGCTAACACCCTAGCAGCGAGGAGAGAGCCTCATCGGTCCTTACGGCTTGGGCGCACTCCCTCATATGGATGCCCCATAGGTGGTTCAACCAGCCCCCTTCTGATGGGCATTAATATTTCTAGTTCTGTGATCTGTTACCATAAACAATGCTGCAGGGGGTGGCACGGCCCCTATTTGTTGCTGTTTGTACTGTTACACGGCGCCTATTTGTTGCCGTTTGTACTGTTACCAGTTGTAACTTTGGGATAAGTTCTTAGAAGTACGATTGCCAGATCAAAGTGTGAATGCAGATGTAATTATCCTAAATGTTGCCAAGTTGTGCTCCACAGGGGTTGTGTCATGGTGCATGCTCGTTAGCAATGTATGAGACCGAAAGGCAATTTATAGAAAGATTTTTTTTTTAAAGGTGGTGTCAAAATTCTGGTGTCAGAACTGTACTCTAACAGCATCCATGAGAGAGGACAAAGCTTAAAAAATGTAAAGCGCTAGGAAGTCAGCTGCACAGGTTGAATCCTAAAATCAGAACGTTTATTGTAATGGATAACGACGTGCAGGAGAATAACCAAGACTTCTGACTATGCTTTGTCCTGGAAGAGGACAAAACAAACACCCAGCCTTCCTGGAAACCACGGAGAAGTGGGAGCCTGTCTATCCTGGGAGAGGTGGGATCACTGGTGCATTGCCCATGATTAGCAATCACTGTCTGTCTGTTCCCCAACTGCATTTTGCCATCAAGTAAATCTCACAACAAACTTGTTCTGCCCCAAATGTCTTCAAGATCTTCACCCCTGTCATCCTTACTCCCGCTCCTCCCGGACCCTGGGGTCCTAATTTTCGTTGAAAGCGAAGTGGTCAGGGCAGCAGGGTCCCATTAAAGCTTAGTGATTTGAACCACGTAGCTCAGCTCCTACACCTGATCTCATGCTACCAAACTCCCAAATCCATTTTCTGGGTTCTTTGTGGGGACAGCTGAGGAAGGCAGATTGTGTTGTTTTATCCATTTTCCTATATTTGGTTTAAATAAAAATGCTACAGAGATATGTGCAAACTGTATGTAACTAATGATGCAAATACAAATCTAATCCACGCTGCAATTTAAGACCTGGAATATTACAACATCCTCGAGGCTCACTGTGTGTTCACGCTTGAGCCTCTCTCCTTCCTTTCCTGCAAGCCTTTCCTGAAAAGGATGTGTGTTTGCATTTGCTGAGAGTCAGGTGATTCCCTGGGCTGCTCTGGCCTCCTATGGGTCCTATCAGGTGGGACTTTGTGTTATATGGGCAAGGCTTAGGCTCCACATCCCAGGACTGCTGTAAGAGCTTGCCCTCAGGGACACTTTCCTGTCCATTCCCATCATTCTGGGCTCCCTGGTGGAGGTCCTGTACATTCTAACAAATCCAGCAATGCCTTATAAAATAGCGTCACTGTGACTAATGCATGATTTATTTGTAGGGGACCAGGAGGGTTCTTCACAGCAGCCAGTGGCCCAGACTACTGTGAGTGGAAGTCTATGGTTTCCTCATTCTTGCCTTCGGTCTTGCGATAGTGTCTCCTTTCCTTGCTATATTCTAAGGATTACAACAAATCCTATTTCAAATGCTGCTACCCCTCAAGAGTTTTATTATCTATGACAGTTTCACCTGGTTGATAGCGGTTCCCTGAAATTCTGTCTTGAAGGACTTGAGATTCTTTTTTCCTAAACTCTTCAGGAATGCAGGCTTAGTTTCTTCTGTGAGTAGGCACGTGATGAGATGAGTGACAGCCTCGTAAGACTTGAGCCTTGACAGCCTTATAACCCACCTCAAAAGTCATATTCTGTCATCTCCACCATCTCACGATTGGAATTCCAGGTTCTCTCCATTCAGCGTGGGAGGAAATTACACAGGGGGTTGAACACTTGGTGATGGAGATCACCAGAGGTCTTCTTGTAGGCTGCCTCCTAAGCCTGGAAAATATTTCTCCTTTGAAAGGAGTATAAAGCCAAAGATCCCCAAAGCCTAAAGTTTGATAGTTTGTAAGCTGCTCCAAAGTTCCAAATAAAGAACAGAAAGGAAGCTTTTACATTTCCTGTGCAGGAGATGATTTCACATTTTTGCAAGAAATCTCATAGCTTTATCCTTATACCTCAAAAAAGATATAAGCTTATCACCTTATATCTTTTTTGAGATTCCAAAAATGAAACTACATTTCATGACTAAAGGGTAAGGAGCTGCCGAGTTGACAGAAACAAGGGGGTTGTGGCAGAAAGTTGTTATTCAAAGGTTCTTGAGTTTTCCTTGTAAGAGTCTTTGAGGTTAGTTATTTTCCACAGAATAATAAACTCCATTCAATGAAAAAAAGTCTTGCCTTGCTACTTCTGACAGTAACTGTCATCACAGAATATTAGTAGACGACATCGCCTTTTGTTTTGCTTTGCCTTCTGGAATGCTGGATATGACAGCACACACAGTTTCTGGAATTTCCAAACAATCTTCTAAGGAGGTAGAAAGCCCTAAGTCTGATTATAAAACAATGGTAGCCTTGTCACTGCTCGGTTAGCAAGCCAGAAATCCGGCAGAGTTCAACAAAGCAGTGGTTATAAGATACTCATATATGACTCTGTTTAATTGCCAAACCTCTGAAGAGCCGCTGGGTTTTTCCACAAGGTGCATCAGCACCACCACGTAATGGCTCATAAGCCCTCTCCTCCTCCCGAAGAATCAAATTCAAGAGAAGCCGATGCGAGAATCTCCCACCAGAATGTGCCAGGCGTCTTTCCAGACTTCCCGGGGATGTTAAGGAAGTTAAGGTGCTGCCCTCCAGGACCTTGCAGACCTCTGCCCAGTGTGGGAGACCTCTCAGGGCTCGTGGGGGGTTTTCACGATGTCCCTCCGTGCTATCACCTTGCAATTAAGCGTGACAGCTGGTGACACAGGAATTCAAGGAGGAAGCCTCTTCCTTATTCTTTTCCGTCTACCTCTGCCCATCACCTACTTTCCTGGGAAGAGCATACCTAAGGGGGCGAGCACCTGGCTCTTCCCCTCCAAATTTGAGAGGTTTGGAGTCTTATTCTGTCTAAATCTTCCCCAAATCTACACAATATATATTGTGAGCCTGCTCAGGCGTGACTTTAAGATTTTAGACCCTTCATCCTGCCAGGGTTGTAGTTTCATGATATAATAACAACTGCAAGCAAACCTCAGCCCCTAGTGACTGACCCAGAAGGGATGTGTCCAGGGCTCCACTGCAGCCTTGAGAGCAAGGGACACAGTCCAGGTGACAGTGAATGACCACCTTCAAAGGAAACAAGAGGAGGCATGGTGGAAGCAACAGCTTTTTCGAATGGGCTCTTTGAGTTTACATCATCCTAGGAACTTCGTTCTCTTCTTGAGCAAGAAGAAGTAATCCTACCCCATGCAAACCAAAGCCTCACTCAAATGCTTGATCCTATTTCAGTGCATCAATTTCCCTTCTCCTTCTCTTATCTGTCTCAGAATTACTCAAAAAGAAAAAGGCACGATGCAAAAGCAGCCAGGTTGATGGAGGAAAGCCCTCTGTCTACTCCATCTTGAAATGCCTAAATTTCTTACAGACATCTTCCCTTTTTTGAGGTATAATTAACATAGAACCTTATATTAGTTTCAGGTGTACAACATAACGATGCGACACTTGTATCTATTTTGAAATCATCACCACAATAAGTCGTGTTCGCCACACATAGTTACAAATTTCTTTTCTTGTAAGAAGAACTTTTGAGATTTCCTTTCTTAGCAACTTTTAAATATGCAATACGGTATTATTGACTGTAGTGGCTATGATCTATTACATCCCAGGACTTATTTATTTGATAACTGGAAGTGTGTACCTTTTGACCCCCTTCACCCATTTTGCTTGCCCCCCACACTCCATCTCTGGCAACCACCAATCTCTTCTCTGCATCTGTGAGCTTGGGTTTTGTTTTAGTTTTTGCTTTTTTAAGATTCCACAAAGACGTGAGATCATATGGTATTTGCTAAAGACACCTTTTTACACTACAGGTTAACAAACTTAAAATCTTCCATTTAAAAGTCTTTTGAAACACTTATGGATTACAAAAATACATAGACTCATATGAAATTATTAGCATCCCACCCACCCGTGTCCCACTTCCCTAACAAAGAACATGTTTCTGACACCATCCTTCCTCCTGTCCCTCTCTAGGATCAAAAACAACAGACGTCCTCCAAAGTCCAAAGGCAGGTTCCCCCCTAGTGCTCATCACTTTTGAAACCGGACTAAGTTATCAAAACCAAAAATTTCTAGAGGTAAAAAAGAAACTTCTCCAAACAAATAAGCAATTACCAAAACATGGAGGGCAAGGTACTTAATTCCATTCGAGAAAGAGTTATTTAAAATTAGTTTGAGATTTGCAGATATTAATATATATAAAATAGACAAAACAATAAATTGATACTGTATAGCACAGGGAACTATAGTCACTATCTTGTAACCTACAGTGAAGAGGAATATGAGAACAAATGTATGTATGTTCCTGTGTGACTTGAGTATTGTGCTGTACACCAGAAATTGACACAACATTACAAACTGTACTTCGATAAAATATATTTTTTTAAATGTCAAAAAGAATTGTTTAGTGTGTTTATCACTGTAGGAACAGCCCTGTGAGTGTGCTAGATGTTTTCTGTTTGTCCCTTCCCATCTACTCTTTACTCCCTCAAATCTACCCCTTGCTTTGGGCCAAGGCAGCTGCCCTCCAATGGACCACTCTGTCAGTGGGGCTTTCCTGCCCCCTGGCTTCTGGTTGGGTCCTGCCAATCAGGGGGTGCTGACAGGAGAGAAAAGTCAGAGCACCTCTCCTCTCCGCTCCCTCCCTCGCTCCACCTCCTCTGCATTGGCAGTGATCTTCCACCAAAATTCATGGCTCCTGATGGGCATCCTCTCCCCTGACTGCCGCATTCTCCCGGGGTTCCAGGATCTCCCCATCCCCTAACCTTCTGTCCTCCCTGCTGACCCTGGCATGCTTCGTCACCCCTTGTGGAATCTCTGCATCTCCCGACACTTTTATAAGTAACTCGTTCCTGAGACTCTCATCAACGACCCGCCTCGAGGGTACCATATGCTTCCTGCAGTGACCATGACCAGTACTGTTCATGACTGACTTTTTTTAGCCTTCATATCAATGCATCAAGCATTCCACTCTTTTCCAAATGAAAAGTAATTTCAAAGGGAAAGCATAAGCCAACCACAGGGCGCACAACTTTACATAACTAGCAATGTAATTTCAGGCATTGCTGCAAAGAAAATTAAAGAAAGCTGTTTCCTTGTGTACATTATTTAAGTGAGGCAATAAGAAAGGGATGTTCAGAAAAGCAGGGATGTTTGTCAAGGTCAGGGTCCATGATAACCATACACTGCTGCCTGTTGCAGCCCCATGAGAGTTCACAACGGACGTGGCCGTGCACATGCAACACGTCTTCCACCTTTAGTGAAACATAAGAAACTGACAAGCTTTGGAAATTAGAAACATACATATTCAATTATTTTATTAGGCCTTATTTAATGGGAAAGTTTTTCCATAATCAAATATACTGTACACCATTTTTCTAACGTCTGAAGCAATAGCTTACAAATAAAACAGACTGGAGGCTTAACAGTTGAATTTTTATAGGAGATTTGATTCCTTCTATCTCCCAAGTAGGTTTAATTAGCTTTTCAAAATAACCAGCTAATTTCCCGGATGCAGGGAAGGGCAAGAATAGAAATCAACTGCTCTTCTCTTTTGGACAGAAAAACACACACTCAGAAACACAGAACTGAATTCACCGTAATTTAATCTTTGATTCTTTATACATCATCATTATCATCATTGGTCCATGCTTGTCCTTTTATTTTTAAAATTTCACTTAAAAAGTAATTGACTACCTCTGTACCCACCATCCCAACCCAGGGCTAGAACATTGCTGACCAGTCACAAATCCAGCTCAGCTGGGCTTCCGGGGTCCCGCATCCATTGCTGACCAGCCCAGGGCGTCCCCTTAACCGTCAGCCACACAGCCGGGCCAACCCCCTGCACATCCAGGTTTCTGGCTCCTCCTGCCCCTTGTGGATTCAGGGGAAAGGCCACACTGGAGGGGCACTGTGAGTGGCCACCGAAGAGGCTGGGTGACACAATGAGAAAGTACAGGGACTTTACCTTCCCGTGGGCTGCCCTGACCTGGAAGATAAATTCCCCCTTCCCCTCCCTCCTTATAGCTTCCAGAAGAGCCCCACTGAGCAGGCACAGTCGCCCAGAGACCCATATTTACTCAGAAGGGACACATCACTGTGTCTCAGCCTGCTCGGGCTGCCGTGACAAAGCACCACAGACTGGGGGCTCAAACAGCAAATACGCATTTCCTCACAGTCCTGGAGACTGAAGTCTGGGATGAGGGTGTCGGCAGGGTTGTTTTTTCCTGAGGGTTCTCTCCTTGGCTTGTAGACGGCCATCTTCTCCCTATGGCTGCCCACAGTCCTTTCTCTGTGCACACACACATCTGTGTCCAAATTTCCTCTTAAGAGGACACGAGTCATACTGAATCTCATTACTTCTTTAACAAAACACAGTTACCTCTCAAGTACCGGGGTTAGGATTGAACACGTGGATTTGTGGGGTGGGACCCGCCCGGTGGGACCCGCCCGATTCAGCCCACACCACTTTCTATCGCGTCACATGTTTTGCCTCACTTCCCTCCTTCCTCCGTCTAGTTGCCCTGGGTTTCTCTGTTGCAAATCAAACATCAGTACTTTTATCCTTGACTCTGGAGAGAACTGGGCTGATCCACCTGTACGTCCACTTGGGGGTCCTTCCTTTCCTGTGCTCTTGCCGCCCCACCAGAGGCGAACCACGTCCTGAACAGCGTGTTCTATCATCCCTTTCTTTCCTCTTTTCACTTATTCACTAAGTAGTACTCTCTTCCGTTTTACCTGTTTTAGAATGTTTTAAAGAGTGACAAGCTACATGCTGCATTCTGGCACTTTCTCCAGTCAACACTGCATTAATAAGATTCATCTCTTTGATGTGAACAGCTGTAATTCATTTGTTTTCACTGGCTGGAGCTGATTCCATTTTAAGAATAAACCACCACACAAACAGTATTTTGTTGATGGACGAGAGGTTGTGCTGTGCAAACAAAGGCAGATGGCCAAGGCACACACAGAGACCACGTGCTGGGGACACTCAGAGGCAGCAGCAGGGGTGCAGGTCCCGTGGTCAGCTTCCCCCAGGGCAGTAGACGGAGGTCTGACAGAGCCCAACCTCAGACCTCCGATGGAGTCCCTGGACCTGTGGGGCTTTTCAGCGCATCATTAAGGAAGCGCCAGGCCCCTCCCCTGGCTTCCTCGGGGGTTGTGACTGCAGCTGAGTGACGCTGCCCACCAGCAGCAAGACTGGCTTCCTTAGCATTCATGGTGGGGGCACAACCAGCCCTTCGCTCTCCCCTGGTAGCAGCGGGGAGGTGGGTTCCAAGCATTGCGTTCGATCAGATTTTGCTGCCCTAAGTGATGAGTCATTGCCAGTTTCCACGGAGCTCTGCAGGGACCCACCACCTTTGCTGGGATAACAGCTTGCTGGGATGTTCCCATTCGCCTCTTGGGCAGTTACCGTTTCATTCTCCAGAATAGATACCCAGGAGCGAGACGGCAGTATGAACAGTCAGTGCCAGTTTAACCCCACATCAGCGATGCGTGCGAGGTCCCACTGGTCCTCTGAGTAATTACTTCATTTTTGGCAGTCGGTTAGGCATAGAAGAGCATCTTCCTGTGGTTTTGATTTAGATCTGGCTGCTGACTAATGAGTAGCTTCTCATGTGCTTATGGACTATTTGCGTTCCCCTCTGTGAAATGCTTTGTGCTCATTTTTGTACTGCTTTGTCTTTCTCTAACCAGGATTATATATATATATTCTTGATGCCAATCCTTAGGGTTTGTTATCCTTCCTCAATTTTTAGACCTTTTTTTATTTTTTACAGTG
Organism: Camelus dromedarius; assembly: GCF_036321535.1. Taxonomy (NCBI): domain Eukaryota; kingdom Metazoa; phylum Chordata; class Mammalia; order Artiodactyla; family Camelidae; genus Camelus; species Camelus dromedarius. The sequence goes on along the minus strand of NC_087441.1, from coordinate 11,377,306 downwards.
TCTCTTGACGAACAGAAGTCCTTAGCTTTAATGCAGTTGAATTTATCAAACTTATCTTTTATAGTTGGCCCTTTATTGTCTTGTACGACAAATCCTTCCCTATCCTAATGACATAGAAATATATAAAACTCAAAATGACGCATGGACCAAAGAATAAATCATAGCAAAATTAAAAATTAGTTGGAATTAAACGATAATGGAAACACTACACACCAAACCTTGTGAAATACAGCAAAAGTAATGTTTCGAGGGAAATTTATAATCTTAAGTGTAAATATTAGAAACATTAAAGAAAAGTTGTATTTTAATGAACTAAGTACTCAACCTAGGAAACGTGGCAGAGACCACTAGCCCTCACCAAGAGCCCTTTCCCAACCTCCCTTGCACTTAAGGTGGCCATGACGGTCATTTCTAGGACAAGCTGGTTAACTGCTCAGTTTCACTGTCCCGTGTCCCACAGCCCAGTCTACCGGACGCATAGCATAGGGTAAGCTTGAAACCCCAAGTTTGAAAAACCAGAGATAGGAGTGGCCTGGGTCCCCGAGTCCCTCGCTGGAGGAAGGCCACCATGCAGCGTTGCCCAGCCTGGAACATTCACAGTGGACTGACTCTGTATACAGAAAGTGTCAGCTGGGAGTGTGTTAAGTCACTGAGATGTTGGGGTTGTCACGGCATGAGCTTAACACAGGAAGTTTAAAAAAAAAAAAAAAACAGATTAAGCCCAAAGGAAATAGAAGGAAGGAGGAAATAAAAGAGCAAAAATCAATGAGATGGGAAAAAGCAGCAGCAGAAGGATTCAACAGAGGGACAGCTGTTCTTTCCTGAGCCTTAGACAAGCCATGGGTAACTCCCAACTCTGGCCTTAGTCTCCTTGCCGAAGGTGTTTTCATCTCCCCACACTGTTCAGAAGAAGAACACGTTGAGAGCCAACATATATGAAGCCAAAGGGGTGGATTCGTTGTTTCTCTTTCTTCCAACTGCCAAAAAATGGGCTGTATTTCTCAACACAGGAGGCAAAGGATGGGAGATGGACTGAGCGTAGAGAGCAAATTCAGGAATCAGGGTGACTGTGGTTTGAGCTGCATCAGGAAAACACAAAGGTGAAAAAGGGCGAGTGGAAGAAAGGTGGGCAGAGCAGGGAAGCAGGGTTTCCAGGGGTGCTCAGGCCAAGTGCTCCCCACGCAAGGAGAAATGATACAAGCAGAGTACGTACTGTCATTGTGCGCCCTGAGTACTTTCCATTGCCAAGAAGAGGATCCAGTCCTATTCCCCGTATAATAAACCTAGACCACATTTTCAGCGAATTCTACACGAGCCCTTTAGATAGAAGCACATCGCTGGATGCATCTGGAAAAGCAGCACTCCAGAGGCCCCAGATCATCATCACCATTAATTTCCGTTTGCAAAGGAGTTTCTTTATTTAATCATCTCGTATTTCTTCCTTTTAATATATATGTATTTTTCGGTTGTTGAACTACTAACAGTTGAATGTCTCCTGCTCGATCTGCCATCTTTGGGGAAAGTCAGGTTCCCAAAGGAGCAGATTTTCTGCTTGTTTTCAGACGTCAACAAAGTGGAACCCGCAGACCCGGGGGAGCCCAATGTAGCCTAGAGCAAAGGACGTTATTTTTCACATAGACTTCGATGTCTCAGACATCAGCAGCGTTGTTTGCGGTCTCTGAAACACAGCAACAGTATTCTCAGTAGTTCATCACTCAACCCCTTGGGATGAAGGTTCTTAGTAATATTTCACTGTCTACTTAATAGCCTTAGTACTTATGCACTTGGTTTTCTCAGGTCCAAATCACACTCCTTCAACCAAACATCATATACCTAGAATTGTCTTCCATTTTGCCTAAATTATAAGAACTTCCATTTGCCCTGACTGCCACGCACCATTAATTTTCCTATGGCTAATTTGAAACCACCTGTATGAATCTGAAATGAGTCCTTTGTAGACTTCTGAAAGTGCTTACATTCTCAGCAGTTACTATAATCCTGTAACCAAAGAAGCGGTTGTTGACAGCCAGGGTTGAGCCTTCCTACAAATATGACTGAGTTCTGACACCTGGTATAATGTCTTCCTTTAGAATGAGAGCCAACGTAATGAAATTCTATATGTAGTAGTCTGCAAAAAAAATCTTAATATAATTTCTTTTTTTCACATACGAAACTTTAATCATTTTTTCTAATTTTTTTCCGACTGCACAGTCATTAACTTTACCGTCTAGTTATTTCAATAATATTGACTCTACCTATCATGTGAGTTATACAGAATCTGCTTTAGAAAGGGTCATAATCCAAGCTGGAGAGCCAAACATCTAACCAACAGGATGAGTCGACGCTATAGAAAGACAGCAGAGACCGATGAATTCTGTCCAGAGGAGGGTCAAGGAGGGCCTCATAGGGATGACCTTGGGAGTCACCTTGGTGACTGGACCTGGAAGGATGAGTCCAACTTCTGGTTAAGAATCTAGAACTAAGTGCCAAGGCAGGGGTTTAAGGAAGAATATCAGCTAAAATTAACTAGTTGTTAGTTTAAACTAACACACAAACTCTGATCAATTGTATTTGATGTTGTCTAAAGAGTGTAATTCAATTAACATCCTTGCATACCCTCTAGGGGGGCTTCAGTGATTTGCCTTCCTTGAGGAGAAATCTGAAAAAGGCAGTAACAATTCCAAGTAAAATATAGTGCTCTCAATAAGATTAGCTTAGCTCTTCTTCCATTTCCTTAATTGCCCTAAGAGCAAAAGGAGAAGCAGATAATGAAAGGTCTTGTTTAACTTTTTTCCCCCAAAAATCAGGTTCTAAGGCTTTTATTTTGTTTTGCGGGCTTGTTTGTCTGTTTGCTTTTCAATTGCTCATCTGATCTAAATGCCCATGGCCAACCCTTGTTTCTCCTTGACATTGCCATGAGCATAATAATGTAAAATGCCAATTTCGTCATTCACCCTTAACTTTCTTCCTTTTATCCTAGGAATTAAACAGATTATTTCCTAGAAAATAAACAGATGAGTAAGATCAAGTTGAGGGTCACCTCTCGGTGTTCAGGGTACTGGGGGGGGATCCATGGAGACAGACAGTTATTACAAGGTGTAATTTTAACACCAGGCACAGAACAGAACGGAGCTTTGCTAGAAAGTAAAAGGAAGAAACAGACATGATCTCTGTCCTCGGAGCATCTGTAACCTACTAGGTCGAATGGTGATTATGTAGGTTCTTATTTTAATATGGCCAAATATTCACCAATTCATAAGATTCTGCTTCACAGATGAGAGAGACAAACACAAGCGCTCAAGCAGGGGTGGCGCTGCCATGTCCATAGCAGCCGAGTATCTCTGGTCTGTGTGCTCACAGTCTGGCTGATGCACTGAGTGTCCAGATGGCTGAAATAAACCAAATGAAAGCTGAGACTAAGAACAATTTTCCAGTTCCCTCTGTCCCTCCCAGAGCGTCTCTCTCCCTATTTCTCCCTGGACCTCCCAAAGCATTACTTGAGAGTGGGCATCTGAGGACAGTTCTTTTCAGCTTCTGCAAAGGCAACACACACTCCTAGTTTTATATTTATGTAAGAGTTCCTTTTCATAAGAATTTCCAAAATAGAAACCATTCTACATGATTAATTTTTCCCCGAATCACAGGAAACACAGAGGTAAGTTTGAGGGTACCACTTCAAACTACGGATGGGAGGCGAAAGTCATTCAGCCAACTAGGAGATGGGGGAATGCTGACTTCCTGTTTTCATACATCACTCTGTTGAAGACAGTTGGGGGGATTAAAGAGAGAAAGTATGCTGAGGATGAATCAAGCCAATGTTAAAATAATACTGTATTATTCTGAGTGTGTCCGATCAGACTTTTATCATTTCTGCATTCTGACTTTGCCAAAACTTCTGAGTAACTGAGATTTGTACCAGTAAAAACCACATTTCCAGGCCACGGAATACACAGCAGCCTTCTAACAGTGTGACAATGGCATTATTTTGCTGATTATGGACAAAAGAATGAGCAATTCCCTGTTGACCAGCTCTGAATGCCTCATTTAATAGAGGTTAAGATGGTGTAAACACTGCTACTAGAATGTTCCAGCAAGAGTCAACATCTCCTAAGTGCTGGGTGCTGGGCTATCCTAAGACCCTCACAAACATCACCTCATTTAATCCCCATAAGCCTGTGAATTAGATTCTATTATTCCCTTTCTAATAAACAGATGCGGACCAGAGAGGTAAGTAACATGTTTCGAGTCCCAGAGTTTATTAAGTCCTAACTTGGGACAGTTTGGATTACCTAACTTCAAAAGCTGAACCCCCTACTTCTAACTGCTGGATACCAATTTCCAAAAGTCAAAGACATCTGAATTAGTACTAATTCCTAAACCTGCCCCATCCTTATCCTGGCTCAGCCTCAGCTGGAATGGCAGAGAGGTATTTCTGAGTAAGAAAACAGGACCCCACCCCCACACAACTAAAAGGACAATTTCTTACTTCAGACACAATATTACTTTATATTAAACTTCATTTTTAAAGTCTTTCCCATTTCTTTGCGATAAATCAAAATGTTCAGACTAAGGTATGTCCAAACATTGAAGAATTATCTTCAGATCTGGTCTTTGTCGCCCGAAAAATAAAGCTAAATGGTGAATCCCTTTTCATGGGTCTAGTCAAAGGAAGAACAAGGGGGAAAAAACGATTTTTTTCCTGCTGATGTTGCCTCTCCTTTCAATCATTGCTTCACAAACAGTTGAGCATTTACAACGTACCAGGAAACGGAAGGGTAAATGATGGAAACATTGATATCCTTGGATGGGAAGGATATAGCCCTTCATCTTTTGAAAACACTTTGAGGTTTATTTCTTGATTTTTCTCCTACAGCGTCAGTTTTACTCTTCAGAGAAACAGGAAGCTTGGTGAAGCATGACTGTGTGTGACATTCAGCTGCAAGCATGACATGAGCACTCAGGCTGTGAACTGTCTTCATCTGAGCAGTGACTCCTGGGCGGTGGGATCCAGGAGAGAACGAGGACTGACACCCCTGAAGCACCACCTTCCGTTGCATCCTCACGTGCTTTAATCCCTCAGGTCTGTTGAAAATAGGCAGCATTTAAGCGTAGGATCGACCAAGAGGAGGAGTTTCATAAACACTGCCATGGTTTTAGAACGTGCCTAGGGATGGTCAGATCACAGCCACAATCTAGTCCTTAAAAACCCGACACCATTTCTATGTAAGGGGAGCCCCAAAGGCTCTGACATACTATGTGTGACAGCCTTCTGGCTGCATGACATTATTTTGTTGCTTACAGACAAAATTTACCTCTCCTCTTTCCAAAATCAGTAGGTCATAGGTCATTATTTCAGAAGGACTTTTGTAGTAGGAAAAAACTGTCTTAAAAGAAACAAGAAGGAGGGGAGGGTAGAGCTCAGTGGTAGAATGTGAGCTTAAGATGCATGAGGTCCCGAGTTCAAAATGCCTCTGTTAAAAATAAGTAAATAAGTAAATAAATCTAATTACCCTGCCCCCACCAAAAAAGTGAAGAAAGCAGCAAGAAAAAAGAAAAAAAAAGATTCTCTTCTACACACACACACAGGGTTTGGGACAGGCCTCTCATTCCTAAAACTAGAGAAAAACATGACCCTTCAGTAAACCTGAATTTGATATAATCACCTGTCCCTTTACTTATGTTTACCAAGCAGTACACTTCTAGAAATAATTCTGGCCAAAAATAAATAAAATCCCTAAGGCAAAACTTAGCATTTGAGAAATTTCCAGAAAAATTTAAGGCAATTTTTACAATAAGAAGATTAATATTTTTTCTAATCCCATGTCCTACGGTTTATAAAAATCTATCAAGTCCCTTAGGTATCAGTAAACACGGACTGTGGTCCTACTAGGCTGATTGCTCACACAAGGTGTTCTACATATTTGAAGAAACATCAGAAAGGGCAGCTTTGTGTTGGAGATTATATGCAAGGTGGGCACCTTGAAAAGGTTTGTGTTTTCTTTAAGCCAGTTTTTAACCAATACATTTTTAAATACTCACCTTCCAGGTGATCAGCATGAACATACAAAAAAGATACACAAGCAGGGTAACTCCAAGGGTGAATAAAATCAAACGTCTTTGGCCAACCCAAAAAGTGGTCATACCAAACGTAGTTTTTTTCCTTTTCAAGGTGCCCACCTTGCATATAATCGCCAAGGAAGCAGGTGGCAGTGGCCTCATCCCAGAAGAAATGATGCAGTGATTCTGTTCGCAAGGGTGGGAGCAAAATGGGAAGCACTTCTCCGTAACGACTAACCACAGATACAATGGGTGGAAACATCCCAGCGAGGCCTGCATGGCCACCCCCTTCATGCTTATAGTGGGAAAAAAGCAACTTATTCAAGTGTCAAAGAGATTAACTTACACAAGCTCTTTAGGGGATGACAAGTTAAGTGTAAATACCTCTCAGAGTTTTCCGAGGGCTAATAGGCTGAAATTCGGGAATATTGATGGCCTTTGGGCCAGAGGAGGCAACAAATGCTTGACTTTGGGGAGAAACACAGAAACAAAAGCCACCACAGAACAGATTCTTTGATGGGTAGAGAAATGAGGCGAGAGGAGCAGAGATAGAAAGCAGACAAATACAAAACCTGAAGACTGAAACTCTACTCAATGATGGAACAGGATTTCTTTTATATCTCTTGTTCCCAGAGGGGTGGTACCGCCCCCTAGAGGCAGTTGTGGGAATGTGAAGACTTTTGAGGCCCTAACATGGGAAGGCCGCTACCTGCATTCAGCAGGTGGAGCAGGGACGCTACACAGTACAGGTTGGACCCCCCTCCCAGCAGAGAACTGTCCCCCATCAGCACAACTTCCAACCGCCCCACCGAACATTCATGTAGATGGAAAGCCAGTCTAGAATTACCTGAGTTTAGTTTAAATTATAATCTAATTTCATTTTATATATAAGCATACAGGGAATTTTTAACCCAGTTTTAATATGCATTGGGTTTTTCAGGGAGGCAATTATTTTATAAACTGATAGAAAGTGCAAAGAAAAATGAACAGGATGCCAGAACCAGACCACTTTGATTTTAATCCCAGCTCTGCTGTTTCCAGCTATGCACCCTCATATGTAAAATGGGAGTAACAGTACCACCCACCTCAGAAAGCTGCTAGGGAAGGATTTAGACCAATGCCAGGCATCCAGTAAGCATCATTTGGATGTAACGATTAAAGATTTTTGTTTTATCTAGAACCTTATCAAGAACTGGCCACATTTTAAGAAAAGGGAACTCTTGTACACTGTTGGTGGGAATGTAAATTGATGCAGCCACTGTGGAAAACAGCATGGAGGTTTCTCAAAAAATTAAGAATAGAACTACCATATAACCCAGCAATTCCACTCCCAGGTATATATTAAAAAAGAAAGAGAGAGAGAAAGAAAGGGAGAGGGAGAGAGAAAGAAAGGGAGAGAGAGAAAGAGAGAAAGAAAGAGAGAGAAAGAGAGAAAGAAAGAGAGAAAGAGAGAAAGAGAGAAAGAAAGAAAGAAAGAAAGAAAGAAAGAAAGAAAGAAAGAAAGAAAGAGCTCTAATTAAAAAAGATGCAAGTACCCGAATGTTCACAGCAGTATTATTTACAATTGCCAAGGTATGGAAGCAACCTGTGTCCATCAACAGATGACTGAATAAAGAAGATGTGAATCTACAATGGAATACTACTTGGCCATAAAAAAGGAATGAAATTTTGCCACTTGCAGCCACAGGGATGGACTTGGGGGCATTATGCTAAGTGAAATAGTGAATGACAAATACTGTATGACATCACTTATATGTGGAATCTAAAAAATACAACAGACTAGTGAATAAAACAAAAGAAGTAGACTCACAGATACAGAGAACTAGCGGTTACCAGTGGGAATAGGGATGCAGGGGAAAGGGGGCTATTATGGGATTATATGAAATCATGTGTGTGAAGCTTTTGAACATTATAAAGCACCACAGACTATAAAGAATCTTTCATTCAATTAAAAAAACAAAAAAAACTGGCCATACTTTAGAAAGTTGCGTTGCTGACATCAATCCCATTTCTGGTGCTGAGCTGCTAACACAGCCGGCCTGCACAGCTGCCACGGGCTTGGGGATTCCACACACAGGTCCTAGGATGTGCTTCACTTCATTGTTTCACACATCTTATAGCATAATCACACTAGAGCGTTTATATATTAAAATAATTATTTCATTACAAAATACTTCTATACGTCTGTTTATAGTCAGGACATTCTGAAGAGTGTGTAGAGGTCAGTTACATTACCTATTAATTTCATTTTGGAATAGCAAATGGAGGTGATGCTTCTATGTGTGAAGGTAGGCTGTATCAGCCATGATGTTCATTTATGATTGTAGTGACGTTATAAAACATTTATTACAAAAAGGGGTGAGTGCAGAGTTGGGTCTGGTGGTATTCAAAAAAATCACCGTTTTAAGGGACCATATCCCAAAGTGTCATTCTACATTCTGCACCTTCAGATGTTCACACATGGCCACCATTCAACCTGGATTACTTCTATGCAAGCAGTTTCCACTAATTTCTAAGAAATTAGAATTAACCTATTTTGTACCTCAAGAGTAAAGATACAAAGATTTATGCAAACTTCTTGAAGCAGCAATCTATTTCTCAAACACATTTCAAGAGAAAATCCCAAATAAAAATAAAAATGAAGTTGTGTAGGCTGACTGGAGGCAGAGAACCCAGAAACTCCTCTGGCCTCCCCTAGGGAACAGTCTGGAAAACACCGATCTGGTACAGTAACTTAAGCTGGGCACTGAAAATTCATTTGAGGATGGTCATTAGATCACAAGGGGCATCTTCTCCACAGAAAAGGGGCTAAGCTCCAGCAAAGAGCTCCAAAATTCCAGGACTCGTCACTCAGGCAAGCTACAGCCTTAAGAGCCCTCTGCTAAAATCTGGGGAGAGAGAGAAAGAGCTGTCACCCCATTCTCTGGGCGCAAAGCCAGCTCAGGCTAACAGTAAAAGGGCCAGGGCTGGCGCTCCTCCTTTTCCACAGCCCCCTCCTGCCATCAGTGCCCTATTACCAGACCTTCCCGCCCCAGCTTGGCCCTTATACGGTATCCTGAGCATCCAATGAATCGCACGTCCCAAGCCTCTTCTTCCCTGTTTGCCAAGATCCTTTCCATCCCCCATGAAACAACTGTATCTTCACTGCAGTCCCCTTAGGGGTGGGTTGACAGGAAGCCGGCTTGACTGAAGTCAATCACACTAATACACAACCAGTTGCCAGTTCCCTTAACCCCACCAGAGGCATTTTAAAAGGAAGATGTTTACTAACTTCAGGGGATGTCCACTTCGTTGAATTTCAGGCAGTTCAGCAAAGTGGACAATTTGATGGGTGGGGAGAGGGTATTTTTCAGAAGGGAATATCAGCTTTGCCCAAGAATACAGCTCAGAAAAGTCCCCGAATGTAATTTGACTATTCACATGCTCCCTCAAAGCCCCAATTTCTAATCCCTAAAATCCGAAAATGCCTGGGGAAGCTTTCTTTTCTTTTTTAACAAGAGCGCCCGCGGTGGCAACAGCCACGTGATCACTCGTCAACCTGCAAACATCTTGAAGATTTTTTTGTTAGCTTCATGTAGGACGCAAAACAGAAATATATCAACTACATGTGACTAAGAGTAAGAAAAATATACAACTATATTTAAAACACTTAAATTAACAAGATAGTACTTTTCCATTCTAACAAAATATCATACATTCAGTTTAAACAAGAGTTAATATCCAGACACACTTTTCCACAATACCTGATGCTAGTTGAAAATTAGTGACCGTGAGATTTTCCAAGAGATTTCGCATTAGCAAAAAGTGTTTAATTTTGAAGAACTGTTCTTTTCTGGAAGATCGTCACTGAATAGGTGAAAATGCGAATCAATGTCTCTCTCATAAACCCATAAACATTTTGCTATTCCAAAATGTTTTTCGGAATGACACTTTGGCTGTCAGCAAATTGTATAGCTTCTTCTCCCTTAAAGACAAGAATATATAACCACCACAAAAACGAGATCCCTCACAAGTAACCATAAACCTCTTTGTGTGTCATAAGCCCTATCTGAACGTGTTCACGTATTTCTGGATTAATTGACTTATGCTGAGATGGTTATGAAAAGGGCCTTAACCCAGTGTAACAGGCCTACACGTACACCTCTGCTTGGAAAGGGCAGGAGAAGTTTGCCACATTATTATTTCAAAGTCAAAGCTGCTACACTTCCACGTATGGTACATCGCTCAAAAAGTCAAAATAAAAATGTTTTCTTCACCGGCTTTTTCGGGTGAAGAAGTTGGACCACAAACCAGCACATCTGCGTAACAGTGGCCACCAATCTTAGTCCTACCCCCAAAACAAACAATGGCCCCGTTCCCCATAATGACCACAATATTCTGGCCGGGGCGCCGGTTTAGAGAGTGTGTCTCTGTGTTCTGACACTTAAGGACGCAAACACCAGCAGACTCTACCCATCTCTCTCCTTCTGCCTCCACAAGGCAGCACCTACGATCCTCTGGATTTGTTCCCATCCAATGACTTCAAAACTCCGAGAAATGCAATATACAACTTACAAAAAAAAAAAAAAAAACCACAAAATTGCATAAGGTCGCTGCATAACACTGTGGACGAAAATCAGAACAGGTGGTCAACTGCAGAAGCAAGGCACTTGGTAGCAGGAGACAGGGAGGGTCCGGGGAGCGCGGGGCTCAGTGAGTCAACAGTTTCAGGCGAGTGAACCAGCTGACCAGCAGGGACGGCTCTGCGGAGGAGGACTTGGCCGCCGAGGAGCCGGCTTTCTTTTTGGTCCCCTCCTCCTGGAATGGAATTGTGGCGCTGCTGTGGAGATCTGAATTGATGTAGCACCTGCTGCCTCGGATGTAGTCTGCGCCTCGGACCAGCTGCCTCTCGGTCGTGGGCCTGGAGAACCGGTACGGGGACGACGAGCTTTCCTCGACGATGGGGGGGATGCGCTCGTTACTGAAATACCGGCAAAGGGCGTCCTCGCCTGTTTTCAGACAAAGCCCACAGGTCCATTAAAATACCCGTCCTCTGCAGGGCGCCGTCCAGCGGCCGGGCCGCAGCTGCTCTGACTTCCCACGCCTCTCTCGGAAAGGGGCACCACTCCCCGCCCTCCTCCCGGGGTCGGGCTACCAGGCCTCCCAGGCGGCCACGCCCTCCCCACCGGGTGCTGAGAAAGCAGAAACGAAACGGAAGAGGTCCACACGGCAGGCTGCTCGTGCGCCTGAGAGGAAACACAGGGCCAAATGCAACCAGAGAGTCCATACTTTCTTACCCGTGTAGAATTTTCACACTGTCACTTGCAATCAAAAATCAAAGAAGCCTTATAATTTCTATGACTCCTTCACATCTGTCCTTGCTCAGTGCCTGCAGCACGGAGCACGTGTCGTGGAGCATCCCCAGGGAGTATTTAGGAAGGTGGGGTGCCTTTGGTTGTGACCCTGAATGCAGGGCAGGCACTCTTCACCTTTAACGGATGGGGTTCAAAGACTTCCATGCTCTGCAAGGCTTGGGATATTTCCGGAAAAGGAAGACTGATCCCACCCTAAAGGCCAGGAGACCTCCTGGGATGGGGAGAGGGAGGGATTAAGAAACCAAGTAGAAACCTAACACACTGGGCACTCTGATAACACGCAGCATTCTTCAGACCCAGAAATTCCACTTTTAAAAGTGTACGAAGATCTATGTACAAGATGCTGATCGAAGTGTTATTTACAACTGGGGGGGGGGGGAATAAAGCAGAAACAACCCGAATGCCCAACAGCAGCAGACTGAGTCAGGACGCACTACAGACCTAAGACGGATTGCTCACGCAGCTATTACCAAAAACGCACTTGGTCTAAACAGCATTCCGCAACACGGTATTACTGGACATCGATCTGCTCCGTTCACACATGGTTTCCAGGTGTACAATGTGTAAATATGGGAGCAATCAGAAAACGCACACAGCATGCAGAGTGAGTATTTCTAGGCTAGGGGAGCAGATTACAGATGAGTTTCCTCGAACCTTCTAGATGTTTTTCCATGTGCTTGTTTTGCTTTTATAATCAAAGGGGAAAAGTTACTTTTCAAAAGTACCCTTTGTCAAAAAGCCACGTTTCGTAGGAGTCAATTAATCTAAAATGTCTAGAATAGGTAAATCCAGAGACAGAAAGTAGATTATTGGGCGCCAAGGGCTGCAGGAGGAGGAATGAGGAATGACCGCCTACAGGGGTCTCTTTTTCAGGTGATAAAATATTCTGGAATGAGACGGTGGTGCTGGACACACAACTCGACAAACGTACCAAAAACCATTGACTTGTACACTTTTAACAGGGTGAGCTTTATAGTATGTGAGTTGTCTCTCTAAAAAGCTGGGTTTTTTTAAAGTGCCCATAGTGTAGAGACCTTTCTTTCTAAAACGAATATACCAGAAAAACGTGGAAGGCGGGATGAGGGTGGAGCATCTTTCTACTTCCTGACCTCACACTCCCCACCCCCACCCCCCAACTCTCCACAGTCAAGGAAATAAAAGGCTAAGTGGGGGCTTCAAAGGCCAAAAAGAATGGCAGTGACAACGTGGACGTTGCTAAATCCAAACAAAGGACAGCCCTGCCCCCTGCTGGCAGCTCCGCAGATCTTCACGTGTCAGCTAAGGGTGTCGTGGCCCCTAGAAGGGAAGGCACTTCTCTCCCCTTTCTACTGCAGTGCAATCCAGGTGACTCGGGTTCTTTGGTGACCAACTTTAAAGTCCCAGGAAGATGGAAGGGGTTGACCACTTTGGAAGCTGGGCCTCTAAAACATCTTTCCTCTTCCTCTTACTATCAAAAGCCTAACGTACTCCGACTTCCACCTGCTCTCTGTTTCTGCACAGTAAAAGCGAAGTTACTAGGTCCTGCCCATGCTGACCATCAAATGTAATCTGGCCAAAAATATTTACAGACAGTCCCCCCTCAAGGCCAGTGTCATCACTAGTAACTCTGATTACAGGGTAAATTAAACGCAAGTTTCTTTTCCAAGAGTAATTATGCTCTAACACAAGAAGGATTGGGGAGGGAAAAAGTCATGTCTGTTCATCAAAAATCAAACAGACTCCAATAATTATAGTCAGAGAATACAGGAGGAGACTGTTTAACAAATCATGTACTTCTAGTTGTTTAGAAATTGCACCACCAAGGTCTACAGCCTTTTTCGAGCACACGATCTGATTAAGATGATATAATTCTGCCATTCTAGAAATGGGTAGGCACTTGGAGGTCTTCAGCACCCCCGATGTTGTAGATGAGAAGACGGGGCTCAGAGAGGCCGGGTCCTTCTCCCGTCCTTAGAGCCCACTCAGGACTAGGGCTGAACCCAGGGCCTGGCCTTCTGACTCCAGGTGTGGTGCTTTTCAGGTTACTTAAACTCACCTTTCCTCCCATGACCTCGGGGTCTGGCAAAGGGGTCCACGATCCCCATCCAGCTCGCATCTGCAGGCATGGACAGAGGCCGGGGCTTGCCTTCAGAGGGAGGGAAGGAAACGGAAAAGCTGAGTTTGGGGGGCTTTGGGGAATCCGTCCCTTTCTTTATAATGATCCCCTCCCCCCACCCGACAGCACACTCACTTCAGCAGAAGAGATAACGTGCTCTAGAATGAGGCACAGGATTTGAAAGCATCGGATTTCCACAGCACGCCCTCAGGGCAGAGGCAGGCTGAACCTGAGCCTGCCGGTGCACGGGGCAGAGGAAGTGCAAGTTAGAACGCAGGCTCTGAAAGCTAGAACTGTAGCATGACCTCACCCGGCTGGGCTTTGATGCCTCGCAGCGTAATGACCCAACAGCCTTCTCTCGAGAGAGAGGAATAGCGGTCTCATACTTAGAATTTCACTGAGGGTTATGTTTTCCTCGGATTACCCTTCAAGTCTGCCAAATTCATCCAACAGTTCCAAATAAGGAAAGGGGCTGGGGGCAGGGGGAGGAAGCCAAACAAACCCTCCGCAACGTACCGTAAGATGGTGTTTTCTCTCTCATTTTTGTGGGCAGAATATTGGTTTCCGCTGAATACCCAGGCAGCTGATCAGAATCAGCGATGGTGAATCTCCGTCTCCGGCTTTCCTGGTCCAGGAAGGAATTGGGAGACTCGGAACCTTTAGGACCAGCCAGTGGCTGTTTACACTTACTGAATCCTCCATAAACAGAACTCCCGTTCTCTTCCCTGAGAAACAGAGGGCAATCATTCAGATGCCTGCAAAGATCCTCTCACGCTGAAGAATTACACGAGACATACCACCTCTAGCACACATAAGAAGTCAACCTACTAAGTAAAATGAGATTTTCTTTTTCATACGTGTTTAAATGATACAAATATACCTTTGAAAAGCTAACTCTGGTTTCCCTGTACATCTGTCCTATAACTGAATCTCCTACTTACTACAGAGACCGTAAGTTAAGGTACGATCTAGCAAACCTTTCTTCTCACGTCAAGCAGTATCTGTGCAAGATAAAGCAGACACTTCATGTGTGATGCAGTTGTTAGGTTTGAAAATGATGTTAAAAAATACTAAAGGCCTTCAGAGTAACCAATGGAGAGTGTCTATTTTCTGAACTAAGTATAGAAACCAACAAAAACTGGATCACCGATCACAACTTAATTCTTTCGACATGTCAGCTCATAATAAAACTTAACTTTAGTTGAGTCCAGGTTACCAGCTGGTTAAATTTCTTGCATTTAGTCAGAAAATACTGGAGGAGGTTGTTCCATAAGGTGATCATCAGAAAACTACTAGAAAAATACAGAATCCACTGGGTCCAAAAATAATCTAAAGGTCAGCCTTGCCTAGTGGTGTCCCCCTGAGCCTGCTGCCTGCATATCCCTTCCCCCCACGACTCTATCTCCTTCCATACTTTTAATCCGGGCGTGTAACTTCCCCATTCACAAAGCTTTACTGACTTTTGTTCTCTGTCACCATTTGCATTTTTTCATTCTGCAGAAAATACCCTTCACCAGTGGTGTGTGTGTGGGGGGGGTTCATGCACATCTCCCCCAAGTAGATTAAAAGCCCCGGTTCCCTTTCACCCTTAACACATACATACCCTTTTTTTTTTTTTTTTTTTTTTGCCACAGCTGTGACCTCTCGCTGAGACTCAGACAGGAATATTTAAGATTAGGGGAGTTGGTGGTGGCTGGGGGTGGGGCCCTCCCTAGTCTCAGTGAACTGCCCAGGCACTGCTCATCAGTGAAACCCTCTGTTCTCCACGTGCAGGGGCAAAAACTCCTTATAGTTTTAAACACACTTAAGATACCCCGTGCCCATGGGACTCCAGTCTGTGAACTCAGAAGAGTCCTGTCTACCAACCAAAATGGCCCTGAACAGCGAGGTCACTGCTCTGCATGCTGTAATAAGTTCTGAGCAACCAAGACTCAAGGATGAGAAAAATCACGTTAATTCTTCTTTGTGCCCAGGAAAGAAACACAGGAGAAGCGAAGAGCTCAGCTTAGCAAACAAATGAAAAACTCCAATATAAAGTGAAACATCACTATAAATTCAGTCCAAACTTTGTCTTATGAAATATTACAGCATGATTACGTATTTCTCAATTTATGCTTGAACAGCTGACTAAGGCACTGACAGTTCTCTGGGGACAAGAATTACATCTGTTTTGCATAAGATGGTAACTCAGGCCCAACTCTCAGTAAATATATGTTGAATAGATGAGCCAGATTCTCTAGCTTTACCAGCATATGTAACTTCGTAAGATATAAATAAGCCTACATTTCATCCCTTAATCATCTCCTATAATGTCTAGCATGACAATCCTCATTTTACTGTAAACATTTAAGACAGCCATTAAGAAAGCAATGATCTTTAAGAATTTATAATAGATACAAACACACAAGTACGTGCAAATATAGCCCACCCACAACTATTGTCACAGGGTTTTTTAAATCCTATGAAGAATACATCTCGCTCAGCAAAAGAAAACTGTAACTTCAGTTAATCTTACAGAAATATTTAGTATCTTCTGCCCCAGAGACGAAGTTACTATGTAGTTAATGAAATTTCAGCTTCAGGGACCCCCAAACAGCTCCTTTCAATGCCTAGTGAGGAGCCAAGACAATGCGTTTCCAAGAGCATATACTTTAGGGAGCCCCCTCCCCACCAAACTGTATGGCTTCAAGATGCATCAAACTGGATCTGTCCCTACACTTCCCCCTAAAAATCACACTTCCCCCACCCCCAGGTTTACTGAGATATAACCGCCATGTAATACTGTATTCATCTCAGACGTCCAACATAATCATGTATGTACTGCAAAATGATCACCACAGTAAATCAACATTCATCACCACACGTAGTTACTAATTCTTGTGATGAGAACTTTTAAGATCGATTCTCTTAGCAATTTTCAAAATACGCAACACAGGATTGTTAACAACAGTCACTACACTGTGCACTGCATCCCCAGGACCTAGCTCATAACTGGAAGCCTGTGCCTTCTGACCACCTTCACCCATTCCACCATCGCCACCCCCCCAGGATGATACTTCTTCGCAGCAGATTCAAGACTCAGCCCCATCACTCTGGAGTTCAGCAGCATCTCCTCTCAAGACGCTCCTGGTCTTCCCACCACCACTAGAGTCTCCATGCCCAGGAGACGTGCCGACCATAAAAACGGGCACCGACGTACCGGGGTGAGTAAGGAACAGCCGGTGGGGGAGGAATATACAGATCCAGGATGGCTGGCTTCTCCTTCTTTAGCGAGGCATCCATTGTGCTGTCCGGGGACTGGGTGGTCGTGGGCAGAGGCGAGGTCTGAACGGGAGCAAGTGTAAAAGCGTGGAGGTTAACTCAGAGATGCCTGTCCCCAAAGCCAACACCAGCCCCTGGGTACCCAGGGGCCCAGGTCGTTTGTGCATTCACAGCTACTCTCAACATTCAACGTGTGGTCTTCTTTGAGACAGTCAGAATTTACCAGGAGTTTTTGTTTTGTTTGTTTGTTTGTTTTTACATTTTTTTTATTGAGTTATAGTCAGTTTACAATGTTGTGTCAAATTCCAGTGTGGAGCACAATTTTTCAGTTATACATGAACATACATATATTCACTGTCAGATTTTTTTTTCACTGTGAGCTACCACAAGATCTTGTATATGTTTCCCTGAGCTATACAGTATGCATATGCAGAATAGATAAACAAGATTATACTGTATAGCACAGAGTTTTTGTTTTTTTAATTGAAGTATAGTTCATTGACAATGCTGTGTTAGTCTCAGGTGTGCAGCAAAGTGATTCAGTGATACACATATAGATTCTTTTTCAGATTCTTTTCCATTATAAGTTATTGCAAGATATTGAATAGTTCCCTGTGCTATACAGTAGGTCCTGATTGTTTATTTATTTTACATATAATAGTGTGTATCTGTCAATCCCAAATTCCCAATTTATCCCTCCCCTCTCCCCTCTGCTAACCATAAATTTGTTTTCTATGTCTGTGAGGCTGTTTCTGTTTTATAATAAGTTCATCTGTATCACTTTTTAGATTCCGCATTTAAGTTCACTTAATATATCTCTAGGTCTATCCATGTGGCTGAAAATGGCATTATTTCATCCTTTTGTGGTTGAGTAATATTCCACTGCACATATATACCACTTACTGAGAGTTCTGAAAGCCTTAGATGCACAGTGAGAAACAGAGGCCTGGGAACCAGGTGCCAGACGGGTTAGGATTCTAGCTCTCAGCAAATCACTGAAGCCCCCCGAGCCTCAGTTTCCTCCTGTGAAAAACAGCCAAGCTGACAGTGCCTCTCACACAGGGCGGCAGTGAGGGCGGAATGAGTCAGTTCACGCAAATCACTAGCAATGCCACCACTGCCGAAGGGTGTGGGCTCGGAGCTCAGACTGGGTGCCATCCTGGCTAGACCTCTTATTAGCTGTGTATCTCTGGGCAACTCACTCAGCTTCTCTGTGCCTCATCTACAAAATGGGAATAAACGGGGGCAAGAATAGTACCAACATGGGGTGGCTGTGAGGATTAAGTGACAGTATAGACGTACACGCTTAGCACCCAGCTCGTCACACAGAAAAAACCCAACCTTATGCTGCTTAATTTAGTATTACAGACATGCACACATAACAGAGGTTAATTTTTAAAACTGAAAATCCACACAGCTTAATTTTAGTCATGTGACTGGTCTCAGAGGACCTATTTTTTAAGCCTTGTGTGAGACCTGCAGTCCTGTCTCCCCCACAGTCTGGTAGCGATGGCCAGCCTTGCCCGGCTGGTAAAGGCGCAGCAAAGAAATCCGAGTCGAAGCTCGGAGATATTTGGTAAAGGCAGTGGGAGGCGCCACGTGGGGACTGTGCCAGACTCTGGGGGACATAAAAAGACGGCCACATCCCGTCCAGCGCAGGGGTGATTGATAGCGAGCCGGTATCTCCTGGAAGTGAGAGTGTGAACTAGAGTCTAGGAGCGGGAGGACGGAGTCCCCAGTGCTGAGCCACAGCCCCATTTTGGGGAGAGACGCTGAAGCACAGGGGGACGGGGCTGAGTCTCCAGTCCCTCATAAAATAACCCCCATATCCTGCAAGTCAGCCCCTAACACACAGGTTGTCAACTCTCCTCACTGTGCAGCCAACTGACAACTCATTCTGTCAATCTTGCACAATGTCTGGAAACATGGGGCCAGGACCCAAGCCCCCAACAAACAGAAGCAGAAGCAAACTGGAGCACTTCCACAGAACCGGCACTCCAGCACTGATGGTGGCTTCTCCACCAGTAACTCTCATTCACCAGGACTGGAGCCTAAAAACAGAGCGATGAACACCCTTCCACTGGTGATGAGCACTGATGATGTCGACAAGAACCAAAGCAGCTCCCTCCCCCCAGAGGTGGGCCCCCAGGCACACAGACCCCTGAGAAATGACACACTAGGGAGCGCCCAGGGCAGCCAAGCTGCAAAATGGCCTCTGCGTTTTGGTGGTCGTTCTCTCCCTGGGTCGGAAGCAAAGCTAGGGTCCCCCTCCTCACCGTCACCTCTTCCCCCAAACTGCACTGTCAGTGGAACGTGGCAGGATGGCGGCCAAAACCAGAGGAAAGGGACGTGTGTCCCTTCTTCAGTGAATTTCCAGGAGTCAAGGGACTAACTGTAGCCTCTACTCTGAAATAATTTGCACTTCCCTTCCGCACACATTCACCTGGATTTTCCTGTCACTTCAAACTCAGGGAGGCTCAGAAGACTCATCTCCGCCTCCCAGATGGCTCTTCCCTGACTTTCCAATTTCTGTCGCTGGTATCACCCACCGGGACCACGGTCACATTTCTCATCTGCTTCTCCCCTGCCCTGCCTGCCCTCCTCGCCCCTCCCCCAGAGCCTCTTCTAACAGTCAACACGAATGCCTGGGAGTGAGGCTTAGAAATGCTAAATACTTGTCGGGGTCCCACAGCTAAGACGGGGCAGAGGTGGGATTTGAACTCAAGGAGTTCAGCTCTGGAGCCCCCTCCTGTCCACTATGCCCTGCTGCTCTGTGAGTCCTCTTGATGCTTCTTCCAAAGGGCCCCCTGCATTAGTCTTTCACTAGAATCACCCGGGTCGCCGGCCTCGCCGAGAACCACATCACCAGTCGTCGAGACAGGCAACACCTCCCAGCTGTGTTCCTTGTGGTTAGACAGCATCAGGGGCTCCTTCCCCCAACCCCCAGAATGTGACTGTATGTGGAGACAGGGTCTCTGAAGACACATTTAATTTAAAATGAGGTCATGTAGGTGGACCCTAATCCAGTCTGACTGGCGTCCCTGTAAGAAGAGGAGATCAGGACACAGACACAGAGGAAAGACCATGTGAAAACGCCTAAGGAGAAGACGGCCATCTGCAAGGCAAGGAGGGAGACCTCGGAAGGAGCCAGTCCTGTTAGCGCCTTGATCTCAGACTTCCAGCTCCCAGAATTTTGAAGAAATAAACTTTTGTTTCAGTTGCCCAGTTGGTGGCACTTTGTTATGGCGGCCCCAGCAACCTAACACAGATATTAATGTAAAAACCAACTGTCAGCTTGTTGTACACACTCTGTAGCCCGGGACTCCACACCGCTCGTCCAGCTCGGCCCGCCAGCCCAGCTCTCTCTCCCGCCCTCTGCCCCAGAGGGCCTGGTCTGCTCATTCTTACAGGACGGCTGTGGCACCCACTCAGGGCCTCTCTGTCCACCAGGAACCCAGTTGCTGTGAACATTTGTTGCCAAAAGCTCACAGCTGCCCCCGTCTCTGGAGAACTGCCCTCAGTTGACAGCTGCCTTCCCTGAGTACAGCCCTGAGAGCACGTCACTGTGTGGTTACACCTGTGCGACAGGACAAGCCTAGCTTCTACCTGAGACAGCACCTGGCTGGCTCTCCCTCCTTATCCTGCCTCCCTCCCTGCGTTACAAACTCTCCCTGAAGCACATGCCCTAGGTCATCTTCACAAGAACGTCTGCTTCTAGGAAAGCTTGTCTGGGCACCGCCCCACCCTGATGGCCACACATCCTGGGTCTGTGGGCTTGCGTCTCGTGTCTAAGGAGCAGTGTTCGTCCCCTCCAGGACCCCGCCTCCCATCTGTCTCCCAAAGCCCACCTAGTTCTCCAGGCTTCAAAGTGCCCCCACCTCCCTGCGAAGAGGCGCCTTCACCCCCCTGTCTGTCCCCATCACCCCTTCTTCAGAACCCAACATCTACCCCTGGGCACCAAGGAGCTGGCAGAGCTAGGGGACAGCAAGCACTCCATCAGCAACTGATGATGAGTGCAGACCTCCATGATGTTACGTAACACACTCTGAGAATTCCAGAACTATTCAGAGATGGCGCCCCTCCTACTGAGCGATGCAAACAGAAGCAGCGGGGGTGCGACGGATGTGCTCTGTTATTATTTAAGAAGTGACTTTAATTCTGTGCCCCTCCTGGCTCCACTCTCTGCGTCCTATTATTTATTTTTATGTCCCCGGCCACACCCCTAAGGTACATATGGAGATGTATTTCCCATGCTCCACGCATTGCATCACGAAGTTTCCAAAGTGATGGCTTGAGACTGCCACTGTTCTTTCCATTCGAAGATGGACAATACAATCACACAGTTGCAATCTCACTCTTACAAAAGGGCATTAAAATGTTATTGCTTTTCATTCATGGTTTAGGAATTAAACACTAAGGACTGATGACATAACAGTGGGGTTGGTCAGTGAGTCCTCCCACCCAGGTTAGGCAATAAGGAGTGTATTGTTTGTAGAGAATTTAAATAATAAAACTCACTAAAAGCCAGTTGGCCTTTTATTATCACCCAAGACCTCCAAGTCTAAACAAAGGAGTGATACAGCCCTCTGCCTCTATGCTGGCTGGGCTGGGCCCACAGTCCCTACCCTGCCTTGACACACCGCTGACTCAACCCCATGTGGTCTCTCCAAGGTTAATGTTCAGACTGGATCCCTTCACGTGGGCGTGTGTTTGAAAGGACAGAGAAGGATCAGAAGGACCTTTCTGCAGTGATGGTGGCCATGAGCCACAAGTGGCTACCAGGCACCTGAAATGTAACTGGTAAGACTGAGCCACTGAACCTTTCATTGTAATTATCTAAAGAGTCGCAGGTGGCTAGTAGCTGCCATACTGTTCAGGGCAAACCTGTGTATTTTCATATACACAGGATTACAGGATAATTATCCATACACAGACTCTGGAAACCAATCACCTTCAAACTGTAGTCTTTCTTCTGGGGGACAAATTAGCTGTCGGACACAGTTCCTGCACTGATGCCAGATGAAGGCTTACAAGTAGGGACAGTTACCTGCACCAGAGGTGGCTTCCATCGCAGGTTTTTCAGGGGAGCAGGTGTAAAGTTGAAGGAGCTCGTAGGGCGCTTTTTAAGCAGTAACACAACTCCTGTAGGATTCTCTCTCAACTTTCTCACCAAATTTTTCAGCTGCCATCCCACCTTCAAAAGAAAATGAAGAGAGGGGACTCACTCATGAATAATGAAAACTCAAGCCTATGGCTTTATCTCAAAGAAACCAGCTGTGAGCAAATAAGTAGCTATACATGTGTCCGTCTCTGCACTGCTTAAAGTTATGGAAAATCGGATATAAGCTGCAAATTTTAAAAATGCAAGCAAGACGGTTTAAAAGTTTTAGGGGGGACTATTAAGTCTTAAGTCTCAACGAACAAACTCACCACAGTTTGCTGATTCACCTGAATGACTTCATCACCAGCATGAATCTTCTGAGATCTGTCTGCAGGAGACTGTTAGAAACAAAGAGACTTGTCTTATTTTTCAAATCTTCTATTTCTTTCCGCTTCTATTTCTTCTCCCCTTTCTTCAGAAAATGAGCAATGGAAATACAATTTTCCCAAGAAATGTTACTCAGTATACTTGAGTTCCCCGAGAGCTCACAGCTTGCAGAACCCGGCATATGAATACAGGTGTTATCTACTTTATTAGTGGTTTGTTATAACAGATAATTTGTCAGTTGGAACAGCTAAGGTTCAACTAACCTATCAAGAAGAGTGGGACACACGATGGGCTGAGCAAAGCCACCGACTCTTTTAGAAAGTAACTGACACATATCCGTACCAAAATTAATCTTGCAAAAGCCGACTGTTTAACGCATAAAGACCATCGCTGTCACTCTACCACCCCATTTCCTTTTGAGCAGTTATTAAAACAAAATCTTATTTTCACTCAAACTTGTTTTACATGCTATCACAATGCTGTTAAAACAGATAGTGGCAGGAGAAAATGTATTTCTTTGGGGAAAATGTAAGTATTTTTCTTTTTCAGGTTGAATTCAAAATGGATGTCTTTTCACAGTATCCAAACAAAGTCCAGACTTTGTATCCACCAAATAATATCTGCTACATACAAATTTGCAAATATCAATACAGATACATATACACATTCACATATGTGTGTACAGACAGATAGTTAGGTGTAAACTATTTGTCAAATATTTCCCATGGTATTCTTGTTCATTTAATCAAACTAGAATTCTTTGTTTAAGATGTTTCATATGACCAAAAGAAGAGATGTGAACTTATCTACAAAACAGAAACAGACTCACAAAGTAAACAAACTTATGGTGACCAGGGGGATAAGGTGTGGGAAGGGATAAATTGGGAGTTTGAGATTTGCAAATAAACTATTATATATAAAATAGGTAAGCAACAAGTTTCTTCTGTATAGCACAAGGACTTATGTTCAATATCTTGTAGTAACCTATAATGAAAAAGAACATGAAAACAAATAAATGTAGGTACATTTATGACTGAAACATTGTGCTGTACACCAGAAATTGACACAACATTGTAAAAGGACTATACTTCAATTAAAAAAAAAAAAAAGATATTTCATATGACCGAAAGAGAAGGAAAGGATAAAACTTTGATTTCAAATTATAAGCAAACGTTATCTAAGCCAGTGTATTTTATTTTATGACATATAAATGGCTGAACCTTCAAACAATCTCCAAACAGCCTTTAGAAACAGCACCTTGAACACGGTGAAGGGGGCAGCACACTTGGTGAACCTTCTCACTCAACTGTCACGACGGGCTCAACCGGAAATGAGCAAGTGGCAACCGTAGCAACAGTCCCTTTGATTCAGCTAGTCCGACACAAGGCCCAGGTAATTATGGCAGTTATTTTTTAAAACATTTAACCTGCCACCATAACAACCAGCAGTGCCTCACCTGAGAGACCAGCATTGTGGGTACCCCTGGGAGATGGCCTGTCTCAGATGTCTTCCTCTTGAGGCACCTCCTACATGAATACAATGTATCAATGCCGCTTTTTGCCCCTGGTGTCAGATGCTTAACCCAGGTGACAGATCAAGTCTTACAGGTCTGCCTGTAGTCAGTCCAGTCCAGTTAACCTTCCTGGCCTGGGGATTCATTTCAGGTAAGCTTCACTTTCTAAAACATGGGCCTGAGGCCAGGAAGTCCCTGTTTATAAATAGGCAATCTTAAAAAAAAGTAAGCCCCGATGGCTTGACCTGACTTCTCTTCCTAAGGACCCTCACACATTCATTTCTCAAACGCCTCCCCACGTGGTTAAGAGCTGTGCTTGGCAGGACTCCGGTAAAGAGAGAGCCTGGGACCAAAATCCTCCCTAGAGCAGTAGGGCTGGCCTATCTTCACCATCTCCTCCATGTGCCGGGCCAGACTATTGAAACTGATGCTCGTTTGGTTTGCTGTAGAAGAGCGATGACGGGGAGAAGAACGCATGCATTCCTCCGAGGTTCACCCCCTTCCCAGCACATGCTGGGGGTGGGGAATGAGCGTACGGATGGGGTGTGGTCAAGACTTCTGCCGAGGTCTTGAATAACTTGAGAAAGGAAGACAGATAGTAAATCACTAGATATTGTTAGTCTGACCTTGGAATGAGCCTGGCTTCTCAGGTAACCTCCAAAAAAAAGCAGCCTGGAGGCCTGAGATGACCTGCTGGCACTGCTTCAGCCTGGAGTCCAAGATAGCGGAGTGTGGAGATGCGTCGCTTGGGAATGCCAATGGTGACTTCCTTCCACTCCCACCCACCACACTAGGCTTCCATGAAAACATTCTGACTCTGAAGCCATAGCAACCTAAATGATAGCCAGAAAGTTGCCCTGGAGCTGGCATTTTCTGATGCTGTTTAAGTGTAAAATGTCCAGCACTAAGTGTAAAATATCCAGATCAAGCCCTTCAGAAGTGAGCTCTTACCTAACCCCCCACCCTCGCCGACAAGACTTAGGAAGTGGCTGGCACACTCCAAGGACTCGATGAACCCAAGCTGATTGACTGACAGAATGAGGGACATTTTCAAGTGGATTACGAGATGGAATACGACAAGTTTTCCCCTTTTCAATCTTTCACAAGATGGAAACCACCACCTCTCCCTAGGGGACAGGTACCGCCCTGTACGGGACCACCAGGGTCGACCACAACCAGACAGACCCTAATCTCTCACCCAGTCTTATGAGTCTGGTAGGAAATCTAGGGATTATATCATTTAACATTTCATTTGATTTAAAAGCAGTTTTGTTTAATCTCTCATTCAACGCTCATCCTTCAAAGTATGGGGTAGGAGCTGGGGTGGGGAGCAGTGAAGGGAAGAAATCTATGTGCCTTCTGGTAATACTATTATAGTGTCACGCATGTTTATCCAAGATCAATAAAATGGATTCAAAGACCTGATTGAGCCTGGAACTCCACAGGTCTGGCTGTTAATGCAATTGCCAAATTGCTAGATGCAAAACTTCAACTCTTTAAAAACTGACACGAAGGAGGGAGAGTGAAGCTCAGTGGAAGAGCATGTGCTTAGCAAGCACGAGGTCCTGGGTTCAATTCCCAGGACCTCCATTAAAAATATATAAATAAATAAACTTAATTACCTCCTCCCCATCCCCAGAAAAAAAAATAATGAAACAATATTCATCATCCTTCTGAATCTATCCACCTCCAAAAACATGTACTGAGTAGGACACAAGTATGTTCTTGCTGTGGTTCAGCTCAAATGCACGAAGTCTCTGACAAGGATAAGGGAGGAACACTTGTGATTTTTTTTCTTTCGCACCAACCCCAGCCTAAAAGGAGAACTTCCTGTACATTGTTGCCAATCAGGTGCTGTGGTATAATAATAAGCTCAGTGTATTCTCTCTGTAGCTCAACAAAGGATGCTTAACGATACGAGCATCTTCTACTCATTCTTCTGCCTGAACCACACAACTCATGTATAATTCATTGACTGCCTTAAGCAACGTCCTTTTGGTCTTATTACTAAATCAAGTGTGTGTCACAAACCCTCATCAAAGATCACGCTGTTTTATCTTCTCAGAAGACCTAGCAGCTGAAGCTCAAAATCGGACACATACAGATTAGAAAAGGAGTTACCAAGTTTCTCGTTTTTAGGAATTACTTCCTCTTGTCTTAAGTAATCAACTAGTCATTAACTCCATAGACACAGGCTTCTTTTACACTGATGCAGGGAGGCTTTTCAAACATTTTTAGCTTCATATCAATGTCATTCAGGAGCTAGCCATATTCTAGGTTGCATAAAGCAAGCATTCAATTAGCTCGACTTTTCACAAATTCAAAATGGTTCAGGGGCTAAAGAAAAACCTTTCATGTAGCAGAATTTTCAAAAGGAAGAAAACAGGGTACAAAGTCCCTCCCAGAAGAAACAGCCCTGCTTTTTCTATTCAAAGGATTAGGGGGTGGCGGGGGGACTAAATTTCAATATCATGCAAATATTATGAAATACAACTCTATGAAAAGAATCTTTGTTGAGCAAAAATCTCAAAATAGTTGCTCTGGTGACACACATAAATTCCATTAACAAACAAGCAAGCAAAAAAAACACTCCATTTTACACATATGGTCACCAATTCCAGCTCTTATAAGAGTGATTCTCTATACTGTACAGCACAGGGAACTATACTGAATACCTTGTAGTAACTTATGGAGAAAAAGAATATGAAAATGAATATATGTATGTTCCTATATGACTGAAGCATTGTGCTGTACACCAGAAATTGACACAACATGTAAACTGATTATACTTCAATAAAAATATTTTTAAAAAGAGTGATTCTCAACAACAAAGAGATGATTATTTTTGTATTTATGGGTTAACACCTCCAGGGTGCAAAAAATAATAAACACAAGGGTGGGGGCAAAAACTGGGCTAGGTGTATAAACAAGCACAATAAAGGACAATTTAAATAATACATGGATGACAGCTGGTGAAAAGCAGCAAGCCAGCAACAGAAATAAAACAGGCACCCACGCTCTCACTACAGATAATAAAACGGCACGCACACGTTTAAATGAAAAGTATAGGGACTCAGTCAAATCTGTTTAAACATACAATAGCTTTTGTATTTAATAGAGGACGTGAACTTACATTTTCTGTGGTTCCAGTAATTACGTGCAATCCGTCATAGGTGGATTTGATGTACATGCCCTAGAATGAGTCACAAATATATTAACTCGTTATCATTACTCCGACATTTAGAAATACTGCTGCAAGTGAGATTTAAACTTATAAAACAGGGACCTAAATAAACTTACAAGTTTCTGCACAGCAAAGGAAACCATAAGTAAAACAAAAAGACAACCTACGGAATGGGAGAAAATTTTTGCAAATGAAACCAACAAAGGCTTGATGTCCAGAATATATAAGCAGCTCATATTACTTAATAAGAAAAAAACAAACAACCCAATCCAAAAATGGGCAGAAGACCTAAACAAGCAATTCTCCAGGAAGAAATACAAATGATCAATAGGCACATGAAAAAATGCTCAATATCACGAATTATCAGAAAAACGCAAATCAAAACTACAATGAGTCTCACACCAGTCAGAATGGCCATCATTCAAAAATCCACAAATGACAAATGCTGGAGAGGCTGTGGAGAAAAGGGAACCCTCCTACACTGCTGGTGGGAATGCAGTTTGGTGCAGCCACTATGGAAAACTGTATGGAGATTCCTCAAAAGACTAGGAATAGACTTACCGTGTGACCCAGGAATCCCGCTCCTGGGCATATATCCAGAAGGAACCCTACTTCAAAATGACACCTGCACCCCAATGTTCATAGCAGCACTATTTACAATAGTCAAGACATGGAAACAGCCTAAATGTCCATCAACAGATGACTGGATAAAGAACATGTGGTATATTTCTATAATAGAATACCATTCAGGCATAAAAACCGACAACATAACGCCATTTGCAGCAACATGGATGCTCCTGGAGAATGTCATTCTAAGTGAAGTAAGCCAGAGAGAGAAAGAAAAATACCATATGAGATCTCTCATATGTGGAATCTTAAGAAAAAAAAAAACCAAAAAACATAAATACAAAACAGAAACAGACTCATAGACATAGAATACAAACTTGTGGTTGCCAAGGGGGCGGGGGGTGGGAAGGGACAGATTGGGATTTAAAAATGTAGAATAGATAAACAAGATTGTACTGTATAGCACAGGGAAATATATACAAGATCTTATGGTAGCTCACAGAGAAAAAAATGTGGCAATGAATATATATATGTTCATGTATAACTGAAAAATTGAGCTCTACACTGGAATTTGACACAACATTGTAAAATGACTATAACTCAATAAAAAAAATGCTTAAAAATAAATAAATAAATAAACAAACAAACAAACTTATAAAACATTAAAGGCAGTCCCTTCAGAACAACACTCATTTTTAAGCCTCCTGAAACATTGTAAAACAAGATCCAAAGAGCGATGAAGGGGAAATGACCAAGTCGAAACACTAGAGAAAGGAATCAGAAACGAGATCTCCTTGGTGTTATCATTTGTGTGTAGGCACAGAGAATTTTGCTATAACTCTGGGGGCTCAGAACGAATGCCCTCAGACCTGCAGAATGAATGAGGTAAAGACTGTTCTCTCCTGACCATCTCTTTGTGTGGTGACACAATGTATTCAGTTAATTTGGTATCACCAGTCATTGCCTGGTGACTTATCCAAACCACTAACAACCAGACCAGGACGTATGAGTGAAGACTATTAAACAACACAACATAGGAAGTAAATTAGAAACAGGCACCCCTCCAGTTTAAGGGAGGCACAAAGATTAACACGCTCCTTCCTCAAAGACCTGACAGGCAAATTCAGGGGTGATCACCGTCTCACGGGGAATACACCTCTGCCGTTTGACACACCATGGATAAAAACCCATTGATTCAACTTTTATTAAGATGGGGAAAGAGAGCAAAAAGTAGATAGTGCCAAGAGTAGTTGCCGGTACTAGTACTGTAATCACAGATTTTTGACCCTGAACTTGCCTGCTCAGCAACCTGCAGCACTGAGATGAGAATCTCGTACAACACTAACACCTCCAAGGTTGTGCCCCCTCCCCTCCTTTCCTGTCGCTTTCACAGGCGGAGTCGTCGGCTTCTCCCCCAACACTGTACTCCTCTTCCCAGGCTGCGCTAGAACAATTTCACCATCTGAAACGGCCCCTCCACGTCTGCTCACTCAGGGCAGTTCTCCACTTTAACACCTGACTGTAAACCCACCTCCAGGAAGTCCTCCCTGTTTATTACAAACCATCATTTACTCTGCAGCCGAGCAGTCTCAGCATGTACATTTCTCCTTACTGAGAATGTGGGCTTGTCGACTTTGGGTTTTTTGTTTTCCTGAGAGCAGGGACTGCCTTGATATCTCCCCACAGCTACCTACACACTAGGCGTCCTCCTCCTCCTCCTCCTCATGATCACCAACACCTGCAACAGTATCTGCAGCCACCAATCACTGCACACAGACTATGTGTCCAGCTTCGGCGCTCAGCAGGCATCATCTAATTTAATACATTCAACAACCTTGTGAGGGTTATTGTTCTTATTATTCACATTTGACAAATGAGGAAATTGGCACACAAAGATGTTAAGCTACTTGAGAGCTGGGGTTTAAAGCCGGCTCTGTCTGATGCAAAGGCTCTAAGCTCATCCATGAGCCTCACTGTTTCTTCCCTTAAATTCCAGCACCTTAATCACATGGGCTCCTGGGAGATCTAGGTACCTAGGTATGGACCTCGGTATCTACCTCTACGTAGTCTCAGGGCAGGTTATTACAGAGCTCAGGCATTAATTCTGAAATCTTTCCAAAGTTTTTTTTTTTAAGAATCATTTCTTTCAACCAGTCTCTCCTCACATTCATCTGAAGCGCTAATAGAGATTTTCAGAGCAGATGTCTTGTACCCAGAGATCATCTTTCCTTCATGTAAATGTTTTCTACCTCCTTGTATTGCTAAGTCCTAAAAATAAAACTGTTTCAGACAATTCCTCCAAGGTATGAGTGTCTAGTTTTAAAACAGTATTTATTTTTATTCTTTGAAGATATAAAACGTATCAAGAGTTCAGGATGGCAAACTTCAAACTACATGGTGGAAAACAATCTAATTGAATTCTACTATTCAGAATTCTAGTGAGAGTAACAAGGAATTATTTTAAAACACACACACACAATGACTTTAATAAATGATGATGTGTTCCTATTTGAAAATAAACAAATGTTGTTAGAATTCTTACCAGGCCTTCCCCGGGCTTAATGTTTGGTAGGTGAACCTCCTCCAGACACGCACACTGGCTCATAACAGGATCCGTGGTAGATCGGATTGTTTTGTCACAGATGCCATTTAAAACCTTGACCTCGAGTTGGAGAAGCAAACAGGGAAGATTCAATCACCAACCAAGTTTATCTCAAGCTAAATCTTTAAAAAACACACTTTGCCTATCACCTTAAGCTCTGGCTGGCAATTTTGACGATACTGTTCTATGAACACGTGGCACTTCGACTCCATATTTGCAATGTGTGCGAACGGTGTCGCTATTTCAGCTTCGCTTTAAAAATACAGCTTCTAGGGGGAGGGTACAGCTCAGTGGTAGAGTGCGTGCCTAGCATGCACGAGGTCCTGGGTTCAATCCCCAGCACCTCCATTAAAAATAAATAAACCTAATTACCCTCCCCCCCAAAATAGTTACATTTAGATTAATAGGCAAAAGATACGAATCAACAACTCCCCGTAGATGAAAAAAAAAAGGCTAATAAAGTTTTTTTTTTTAAATATAGCTTCTATATTAACTCGTTTACAGCCACTGGAGATCACAGGCTGGGCAGTTAAGGAGAATCAGGTTTCCCTGCAATCTGGGTGGGTTTTTTAGGGAAACCAAATTCTCTACAAACCAAATACTGACAAGGTAAAATATACATATTTTTTTGCCTACACCTTTTATTAAATAGATTTTACATTTTCAAACAGTTTTAGTTTTTAGGAAAAAAAACTGAGCAGAAAGTACGAAATTCTATATACTTCCTTCCTCACCCCGACAAGTTTCCAACACAGTTATATTATTATAATACAGTTAATAGTAACAAGCTATTATTAACATCTTGCATTCTGTTCCTGTGGTATATTTGTTACAATCAATGAACTGAGAGTGATACATTACAGTTAACTAAAGTCTGGTTTACATTAAGGTTCACTCTTGGTGGTGTACAGTTCTATGGCTTTTGACAAATGTATAATATCATATACTCACCATTACAGCATCACAGAGAACAGTGTCACTGGGCTAAAAACGCCCTCTGCTCCACCTACTTGTCTGTCCCCTCTCCCCCACTATGAAGCCCTGGCCATCACTGATCTTTTTACTGTCTCTATGGTTTTGCCTTTTTCCAGAATGTCAACCAGTTAGAATTATACAGCCTGTAGTCTTCTCAGATTGGCTTAGTAATATGCATTTAAGGTTCCTCCATATTTTTTCATGGCTTGACAGCTCACTTCTTTTTCTTGCTGAACAATGTTCCATTGCTTGGATGTACCAGTTTGTTTATCCGGTTACCTACTGAAGGACATCCTGGTTGCTTCCAAGTTTTAGCAATTACGATTAAAGCTGCTGTAACAGCCTGCGCAGGTTTTTGTGGATATAAGTTTCTTTGATTTGGGTAAATATCTGGGAGTACAAGAGCCGGATCACAGGGTAAGAGTCTATTTAGTTTTGTCAAAAACTACCGTGTCTTCCAAAGTGGCTGTACCATTTTGCATTCCCACCAGCAATGAATGAGAGTTCCTTCTGCTCCACATTTGGTGTTGTCAGATTTTGGATTTTAGTTATCCTAACAGGTGGGGAGTGGCACCTCATTGTTATTTTAATTTGCAACTCTCTAACGAAACATAATGTTGAACATCTTTTCATATACTTATCTGCCAGCTGAGTATCTTTTTTGGTGAGGTATCTGTTCAGATCTCTTGTCCAATTTTTTTTTATGAGGTTGTTTGTTTTCTTATTATTGAGTCTTAAGAGTTCTCTGTATATTTTGGATACAAGTCCTTTATCTGATAATGTGTTTTGAAAACAGTTTCTCCCAGTCCCTGGCTTGTCTTTTCATTCTCTCAACAGTGTATTTATGGAGCAGAGTTTTTAATTTTAATGAAGTCATCTCATCAATTTTTCTCTCATGGATCATGCTTTTCAAGTATCTAAAAGCTCACTGCCAATCCCAAGGTCACCTAGATTTTCTCCTGTTATTTCTAGGCATCTTTGCATTTGACATTCAGGTCTACGATCTTTTTAGTGATGGTTCACATTCTCTGAAGGCCAAACACTGACGGGGTAAGATTTTAGAGGCAGGAGGACCCGAGTTAAGGGGTCTCCATATAGGAATCGCAGTGGTTACTTCAGATTATTTCCCCCAATCAGAGTCATCTAACCTTTCAAAATTAAACAACCAAGGAAATCAGGAAATTCCAAAGAGTGATTTTCTTTTTCCAAGAGGGAGAACCCAAGAAGTGACACTTTTTCACATTCCTCCAATTTGTTTAGCCTCTCTATTTATGGAAAATATATTTATAGCAGTTTCATTGCTAAATTCCTCAACATCAGTAGGAGGAAGGCCTTATCAAATGAGCACAGGCTGGCTTATATCAAAGGGAGGAAGCGGTGATGAATAGTTACCAAATGCTCTTTAAACAGTCACAGTGCATCTCCCTTCCATCACAGGGTTCTTGCCAAGAATTTTTTTTTAATCAAAATGGTCCTACCATGAAATCTGCAGATCAGTTTAACCCTGACTAACAGGTTAGCTAGCAATTTAAGCGTTAAAAGTGTTCAGAAGGGAAAAAATTAAAAGCAAAGCAGAGACCCCCAATATACACAACTTAAGCACAGGAATTTTCACAGTATTTGGTCTTGTTGTTAAATAACTTTTATTCTTCCCTTTCCACCTAAGTGAACAGACTCATATCCCCAAAGCCAATATTTCAAAACATGTCCTGAAGTAATCAGCCACAGTACATTTACTTTAATTAATGTGATTCCCACTGCTTTGGGAAAAGGAATTTTACAGTAACTTTTAGAAGGTGTACTTACTACAGTTAAAACTTTCTCCTCCATTTCTGCTACAAGGCAGTCCTAAAGAAAGAAGAAAGAAAAGGAAAACTGTAAGAGCTAAAAGCTTTTGGAAACGGTTGGCTTAGCTCTCACGAGATATTCCCTGGGGCCGTGGGAGGCCCCTGCCCCACCCCCGACCCTGCAGCTGCAGGAGAGACCAGGATTGGAGAAGGGGGCAGAGCAGGAGTTGGGCTGGCATTCCTCTCCTCCTAAGGCTCTACTCTCTCCTGACGCAGGACGCTCATCATCCAGGGAACCTGTCTGACCAACTATTTAATCAGAAAACCCACAAAAATCACTGAACTGAAATCCACCCACTGTCCACACTGCACAGAGAGGAGGAAGTCAGGAGTCAGAGTCCAAGAAAGCTGACGGTGACTCCCCAGTGTGACCCCAAGCTGCACTAGCACTGAGCCAACAAGCCAGGCGTCTGTAGCTCTGGGGCTGCCCACAAGAATAGCTTTCAAAGGAGGGTTTGTGTAAACTTAGCCACAACGTTTATTTTAAGCACCACTGAGATTAAATCAGATATTTCAGTCCTTAATAGATGAAAAGGGTTCCACAAAACATTCATTAACACGCTGCCAAAAAACTGGTCTTGAGGTATGCTGCTGATGACAGTCAACCATGGGCTGGAATGCAAAGCATTATTTACTCAGCTTAAGAACAAAAGACTCGGAACCATATGAACCCCATTAGCTGATTTTAGGAATCACCATCGTCCTGTCTAAAAGCAGCTAAAGTGAAACCACCAGCGTGCAGCTCTTGTAGTGAACCTTCTAGAACGTATCTGCAGCAGAAGATTCCAATCCACAGGCAGCGTGCACGCAGAAGAAAGGGAGAGCAACAAGATGTGGCACCATTAAGTATAATCCCACACTCGGACATCCTGAAGAAAGTGTGTTATTTTATGTCCATGAAAGATGTCCGTTGGAACTGTCAAACAAAAATCTTTACTTCAATCAAAAAGTCATTTTAGGGAGGAGGGTGTAGCTCAGTGGTAGAGCACATGCTCATTAGCACG
Organism: Camelus dromedarius; assembly: GCF_036321535.1. NCBI lineage: Eukaryota > Metazoa > Chordata > Mammalia > Artiodactyla > Camelidae > Camelus > Camelus dromedarius. The sequence goes on along the minus strand of NC_087441.1, from coordinate 11,343,359 downwards.
CACGAGGTCCTGGGTTCAATCCCCAGTACCTCCTTTAAAATAAATACATAAATAAATAAATAAATCTAGTCTACCCCCCCCCCAAAAAAGGGCCATTTTAGGTCATTTTTTTAATTGCCACTAGGGAGTAGAGATAAAAATGTAGGATAATCAACACTATGTGATTTTATAATCAGATTTTCGCTCCCGCCTTCTTAACTTTTAAAAAAAACTTCCTCTACTAGGTAAAAATGCAGGAAATAATAGTTAACTCCAGTGCTCCCCAAATTTATATTGATTCAGGAAAGGAGCAGCCAAGTGAGAAAACACTTTTAAAAAAGAAATTCAAAAATGTATTTTTGTACACGTGAATCTGAAGCAAGTTTAAACTGCAGAAGCAACCTCTGTGAAATATGAACAACTACAGCTCAGAAGTGTGCCCTTCCTCCTTCACCTTGTGCACGGAGCTAAACATCACTTACCTTGAGGGCCCCTCCCCTACTCACACCACCTGAAGGACAGAATTATTCAATATGTGCCAGCTTTAGCAAAATAGAATACTTACAGCCCTGTGCTAGAAATAAAACTAATACTCTGTGTTTATGGGTTTTTGTTACAAATCGCAAAATGACGGGAGGGCTGTCATCCCCGCGAGACGATCGCCCACAGGCAGAGGCCTCTCCCTACACGAGGGCCAGGAGCCAAGGTGGAGGTGGGACCTCCTGAGTCCTCATACTTGATTCCTTGATGGATCCAAGAAGCCACCAAGAAAATGATCTCCTTGTGGCGATGGAGCCAGTGGGTGAGAGGAGCGCTCCTGCCTCCCCGAATTGTCCCAGGCAGCCTGTGAAAGGCTCGCCTTTTCCCTTCCGCCGCAGTGAATGTGGTCCCCACACCCATTCCTACTGGCAGGAAGCAGCTGCAGGTCTGACTTCATGTTGTTTGGTGTGAAGGCAACAGAATGGGAAAAAAAGAAGTACTGGAACCGAGTCAGCCCCCAGATCCCGACAGCAGGGCTGAGCTCTGTCACAGTCCTGGGTCACCTGCATCAGCAGGCTCAGGCCAGCCCACCTGGCAGCTCCCAGGTGCCCCTTCCCTCTGCTGCTCTTCCTTCTTCCTAACTGAGCAGCCTGGGGCGATCTGCTGAACCTTTCCACCTCAGTTTCCTTCTCTGTAAAGCGAGGATGATAAAACCTATCTCAGAGCGTTGTCGAGAACAAAATGTGGTAACCCACGTCCAGCACGTGGTCCACACCTGAGACCCCACCAGCGCCCAACAAATGGCCTCGTGGCTGTCCCTCCTCTGCTGCAGGGTGTTCTTTCTTTCCATGCAGTTTTCTCAGGCTCCTTCTTACTCACTTCGCCCATCTCTTCCCGCAAGGGAACTCCGCACTTGCCACTGCCATTCAGTCTCTCACCATCACAATTTCAGCTTTCTTGCCCTTGTGACTTCGGGAGGACAGAGATCAGAGTCCCGCCCCACCGTAGGATCCTTCCTCTGAAGTTACAGCCTGAAATGTGGACGCAAGCTCTCTCTCCCTGGACTCGGGGTGGGACTCTGGCTGAAGCAGGCTGAAAAGAAGCGTGCAGTCTCCTTACAGGGAAAAAACCAGCAACTGGCCGTCCTTCCAATCAGGAGAGGTACACGCTGTCATCCAAAGGAAGGATGCAGAGAACGTGACACGAAAGAGGCGGGGAAGGCGGCAATGCATGGAACACGGGAAGCAGAAAAAGGACAAGCAGATGCCTCTTTTGGCAGACAGGGACACAAAGAATGAAGACTCAAGGAGGGCATGTTCCTGATCACCAAGAATCAACAGACTCAGCTTTGTTACCTTTAATTCCCCAGAAGACATAGTGACAAATGGAAAAGACAGGTTTCGTCTTCAAGAGTCAAAAGATCTTCTGTCAAGAAGTTTTGAGAAAAACTGCACTTTCTCGGGTTGAAAGAGGGGGTGGAATCCCTGGCAAATTCGGCCCTGCTGCTGCCCTGACGCCGCACATTGGAAAAGACACTGCAGCATCCTTCAGTTGTGCACACGGATGTTATACCACTTGCCAAAGCACCTGTGTTCTCCAGCGCTACAGAAAACACGTGCTCACCGAGAGCGAAACATGTTATTTCAATCTAAGTTCATAAAATAACATTCCCATATATATTTATACATTGCCAGTCTTAATCCTTAAAAATTGTCCAAAGTTTTAAATAAACTAAAAAACACCAGAAATACCAAAATATTTGTTAACTTTGTCTCCTTCAAGTACCAAGTTTGGTTCCAGAAAACCAGGACCAGGCAAGATTTTAATTTTTCCCACTACAGGATGTAATTTCTCAAGTAGGCCCTGTGCTTTCCATGCGTTATATCTTATTTAATCTTCATAACAATCTTTTGAGGTAAGTATTGCTATTTTTGAAATATTTTATATTATTTCTCTAGATTTAATTTTACATGAATGCATAAATGTGGTCACATACATGCTTTTGGTTAACGAAAAAAAAATGTTTTCTTTGGCTTGGCTCCTACGTCCCCTCCCCACTTCCCTCCCTGCCAAAGTAAATCCAACTTTTCTTCCAAATTGCCTGCTGTATTTATACATTCCTTTGTATATAGGTTTTTGGATGTATGTGTGTATTACACATGCATGTACACACACATTTTAAAATTTTATTGGCCACCATCTGTCTCCATATTACACTTTTTCCTGCTTTTTTCTTACTCCACAATAGCACGTAGAAATTCCCACAAATCATCTGGTGAGGTATGTATTAGTATTCACATTTTACGGATAAGAAAACTGAGGCTCATAAGTTTTAAGAGACTTGTCGGAAGTCCCAGGGCTAATTCCTGGTAGAGGAGAGCCGTGGCTGTCTGTCCCTGAAGCATATGCTCAAGGAGCACTGAAAGGAAAACAGAGACAAGAAACAAACACAAACAATACCCGTGTCCCTCAAGTTTGCGTTAAACTGCTTACGGGTCAAACGCATTATCTCATTCGTTCAAACACACACTGAAAAAGCACCGTTAATCGTGTGCCAGGCACCGTGCGGCCCAGTAAGCAGGGGCAAGTGCGATGGCGATGCCCAGTGGGCGCCCTTCTAATTCTAAGCAGGGTCGGACGTGACCAGAGCAGGATCTGTATCCCTGGGCACCGTCCACCCCAAATGCCAGCACTTAAGTGGTTGCATGATGAATGTACCAGAGTCGGTGTCAGGCTCTTTTTGTCAAAGTTACTTTATACACAATGAAAAAGAGCCGAAACTCTGAGCCACTTTGTGGCTCTGAGCTCTCTCCTCAGAACGTGGCCTCAAAAGCGCAAGATGAAGTCACACATGCCTCAAGTTCAAGGGCTGCTCAGGACAGGACCTTAAACAACAGCCAAACTCCACTCTTCGTGTTCCAGGAACAGACAGAAAGCACATGGCTTTTCAGAACTGCATCTATTTTATGGAATGGTTAGAACTGAGGAAAGGATGTTCTTTACTTTTTGCCAAATCAGCAGTGGAAACAAACGTGCAATCACAGAAGTTTAGAACAAGTGGGACATGAAAAAAGGACAAGCTCTTCTTACATTTTATGGCCTCAACTCAATTCAAAAATGTTTCTACAAGAGTCTGCTCCGTGCCAATTACTATCTTCCCGGCCTTTACTAAGATGCATAGGTCTGGCCAATGAGCTGTGCCTGAAGTTGACATGTCACTTCCAAACCAGAACTTTGGCAGTGTGAGAATCACCAGGTTCTTTGTCCCTCTGCCCTGGGGACAAGCAACCTGAGATACTGGTTGTTCTATCAGCCTACATCCTGAAGTAAGAACAAAAGCATATCCCCCCAGCTGACCCATTTGGATGTAGATAATCCAGGAATAAACTGCTTAGGTTTTGGGGACTGTTTGTTACTGCATCACAACCTAGCTCATCCTGACTGGTAAACCCAACCAGCAAATGTCAAAATGAAAAGAAAATTAAGAAGCAGCTACAGTAACATACTCAGAACAAAGATTCTGATGAAACTGAGTTAATCTAGAATTTCTATTTAAAAAAAAAATGAAGTGTTCTAACACTGTAGAAAAAGTACGAGACTATTAGCACAGCTATTTTAAAACAAAAGAAGGTAATCTTTGCTATAAAGGCCATTGGTAATTTTTCACAGACACCATCTGTATAATGCATCTGATCTAAAGCTTTTCATCTCTCCTAGGGATGGGGGGAAGAATGGTACTTCATATCTGCATGTAAACCTTTTGAAGAAAGGAAATGGGAACAAGGGGAAAAGCTTTTAGACAGTGACAGTGATGTACTGACCTTCTGGACTGCAGTGGTCAGGTCCAAGCAAAGCTGAATGATTTTGTTCTTCGTTACTGAGAAATCGGTGATCCCTGTAAACGGAGCCCTAGAAAGCAACAAAACTTCTCTTAAAAAAAAGGTGGAGAGGATGAATCCACTGGGATACCACACTATGTTAACAAGCACCGCTATCCAACAGGTAGTTTAAATTGTTTTATAATTGTTTCCTCTCAAGTCACAGACAAAATACCAATCTGATAGAAAAGAGACACAGAAGTTCTAAATAAAAATACATCAAAAATGAGCCAAGAGAATTGATGTCCCTTCAGAAGTCAATTATCAGCTTTCACACGACCAATAAACAGTAATGTTTCACTTCAGTAAAACTCAACTTTAACTCTTCTCTAAACTGCTGTTAATTTGTTCCTACTACTCATTTTCTTGGTAACTTCCAAAGGGACCCTAAAATCAACCACTGATCAAGAACTCCTGGACAGGTCCAGTGGCAAGGACAAGAAAGGGACAATGGTTCATTTTCTAAGGCAAAGCACAGATTACCAGTGCATCTCAGACTCTCCTTTGATAGGACAGTAAAACACACCCATTAACTTACCGGTCCAGCCAAGCTAACAAGGCCTTGGCAGCACCTATGAGCTCCACCACAGAGGTCAGGAACTCATTGGGGGGCTTATGGGAGGTGCTCCCATCATAAGCTGGACTTTTCCGCCGGCTACTTATATAATTCTGTAAGTTGTGGGAAGATGCTCGCAGTTTCAAAACCAAGTTCTTCATATTATCGGTCTCAAGGCCATAATTCTGTGGAAAACAAAATCACAGGGAAAAATTCAAAACAATCAACAATGTCCAAACTCTCCTAATAACTCAAAAGCCTCCTAAGTAACTTGAATAACTCCTACATCAGCCACAAAACCCTACGTGATTTACCCACAGTGTTGATCTCACCCACGTGGGCCATGCCAGCCTTCTCTCTGTTCCTCTCACAGCCCACTCTTGCCTCAGGAGCTTTGTTCTTCCTAGTTTCTCTTCTCGACATGCTCCTCCCACAAATTTTGGCATGAACAGCTCTTTCTTATCACTTACATCCTAATTAACTCAAAAATCCCCTCCTCTTCAAGGTTTTTGGACCACCTAGAGCAGTTTCTCAACCTGGGCCATACTGACATTTAAAGTCCAGGAGTTCTTTGGTTGGGTTGGGAGGTGGGGTTCCGGTAGATTGTAGAATGTTCTCGTTAGGTATCAGTAGCATTCCCCACTCCCTCAGCTGTGAAAACCAGAAAACGTCTCAAGACATCGCCAAGTCCCGAGGTCACTCCCCGGCCCATCGCCGCTGTCACCTCTGAACCACCATGTTCCTGCTGTCTTCCTCACTGGGATGCGAGGTCTGGGAGAGCTGGGCTCTGTGTTTACCACTCACTACCACATTTCCAGCACAGCAGACACAAAGCAGTCGCTGAATGGAGGAACTTCCATCGGATGAGACTCACACAGAAGCAAAGCGACACTGACTAAACACCAACTCACCTGAAATGTAACTTCCATCTCATGGGTTTCTAACCAGTGTTCTCTCTGAACAATGTTCAACGTACTTGGGTGCTTTTAAAAAACCCAGCTCATGTGACATTATTGCCCTGGACTTTCAGATAAAGAACAAATCCCAGGAAACAACACGTAAGTCTGAGATGACTCTAGGGGAAGGGGTGATGAATTTCAGTATTCAATTGCATGTACATGTCCTAAGCTGGTGTTTCCTCATTTTTTTTTTTTACAAGAAGTCAAGATATTTCTGGGGTATATTAAACTGTGTCAGTAGCATCCCAAAGCAAGAATGTAGCCCCATTTAAATATTGGGAATAAATATACAGCCAACATTTTTGAATATTTACTCTATGCCAGAAACTCTGCTAAGGGCTTGGCAAGTAGTCTCTCAGGGAAAAAGCACAGGAAAGTGGAAATGATTTTATCCCCATTTTACAGGCGAGGAAACCGAGGCACAGAGACACTAAATAAATTCTCCCAAGTCACACAGCTATTCAGTGGTAGGGGTGGGATTCTAACCAAGGCAATCACATCAGGGGCACGAGCTTTGAATCATGATGCTGTATATCCCCCCTTCCACACTCCCTGTCCAAGAAAGGGCAAAGTGATGAGGCAGAAAACAGGAGGGACACTAGACAAGAAAACAGAAAAGTGGCCAGTGATTCTGGATCAAGGACAAACTAACAAGCTGCTTAACCCCCTAAATTCTGTCCTGCCCTGTTCCACCCCCTCTGATGTGTCAGAAGTTCTTTCAGCTGGCTTCAGCCATCCCGGACCTCATTTCTAACTTTAATTCGATTTCATGTGACGTTTAAATTTACATGGCATGTTGCTCTTAGTAAAATAAAAAATATTTTTTAAAAATCTAGATAGAAAAGAGTGAAAAACAAATATAAAGAAAAAAACTTCCCAGATGCATTAACTGAAAACTGTCTTTGCAAGCTTTAAAAAAAATGTAAACTTCATGACAAAAATGAGTCTTCCCATATGAACAGTGGTGTTCCATCTAAACCTGATATTCTTTCATTTTTTTCAGAGTCATTTTCTGGAGACCAAAATATGGTATTGTCCTTCATTTGAGAAGACAAAAATAAAAAGATGGATTTTCATCACGGCTTGTTAAAATCAGAGAATCAAAGACCCACAACTGAATAGATAAGGGGCCACATGACACAGCTTGTTTGGAAGGACTTATGACTGCGATTAAAGGGAACTGTCCCTTTATTCAGTTAAGTACTCCGCCTGCCAACTTATATCAAAAGTTCTGAACTAAAAGCAGGAACTCAGCTCTCTACAGCCAATGTCATCACAAAGTACTTGGAATTTTTGCTACCTACCATACACGACATTTATTGCTTGAACTCAAAAAGGGTTAAATGCATTTTAGTGTTACAAGAAATTTTAAACCTCCATCTTCTACAAACCTGCCACTTTCAATATTAAAATAAAGGAGAGTAGCTTATTAACGGGTTCTTTCCCATTTCCACTCAGTTTCTAGGATTCCTTTTTTTTTTTTTAATCAAAAACAAATGGGACTAGAAGGATGGCTAGATGTAGCTATAATAGATTATACTTTTATAAAGAAGGAACATTCCTTCCCCTTCTACCCCATTCCACAGTAAGAAGAGAACAAGAAACTGATTATATTAGTTCCAAAGAACCTCTACTGTAGAAACATAATCAGGAAAGTATTATTGACTTACGTGCCCCACAGTGAGAGACAGCAAATGAATAATTTCTCAGGCCAGATTTGATTATTTTCACTAATCTTTTCCCTAAAATCTGTCTCCTTCAGAAATTGCTTAATTCAAGATAAGGTATTAAGAAGATACAAACTAAGTAAGAAACGAAATGAGTTTCCAAAAATCTATGCACAGACTAAAAACCTTCCACCAAGATCTCACTTCATTAGAAATAAGCCATCGGGGCCATTTCCTGGTCTGGCCAGAGAAACGACGCGACACAGAAGAAAAGGGAACAGGCAGCTCCTCATTCTTCTGCTGTCTTAAATTGTATATGTTTTAGCAAAGGACAAATCTTACACAACTTCTCTGCTACTTTCTTTTCCTGTTCCTTCCAGCTTTGTCTGAGATCTAACACACGTAGTGATTAAAGAGTGTCACAGACACACGATCAAATCCATCCTACCGACTTGGGTCAGTTAAGTTTCAACCGAAGAAAGTTACTCCACGGTGTAATAAGATCAAGTGAAACACAAGTTGCTAGCAAGGATTCCTCTTCCTGCATGTTTTCTCCCCCATAACAAAAAGGATGACATTTTCGAATCGTTGCCAAGGCTGGATACATGATGAACAATGAATCATCTCGGGGGCACCGGGCGCACAGAAGCACCCTGGGCAGATAGACACATGACAGCTATTTCACTTAAGCACACATGTAGGGGGCATCACTTAACACATGTATTGATTCCAATTTTGTTCACTTTCTCAGCCTACTTCAGCCTCAAAAACACATCTGTCCCTGACTTGGCCTGTAGGAAGCTAGGGTCTGGTTGATCTGGCAAAGAAAATGGGTTTTACAATTACACCTTATTGCTCTCCATCCCACCTTAGAGACGGATGCTGTCCAATGGGACTTTCTGCAGTGATGAAAATGTTCTCTGTCTGCACTGCCCAAATATGGTAGCCACCAGCCACAAGGAGCTCTGGAGCGCTTGAAATGTAGCTGTGCGCCTAAGGAACTGAACTTCATTTCACTTTAATTAATCTTAATTTAAATAGTCGCATGTGGCTAATAGTTACTAGAAAGAAGCAGCTCTGCAGCCTGTCCCAGTTACCCTCTGCCCCAGAGAGGAGGAGAAAAATTGGGCTCCAACCCTGAATTCAATCCTGGGAAGTGGTTCTGGTTCTGCATTGCATCCAAGTCACTCTCCAAAGCCAAGGTCAATATTCACAAAAGGCAGTTTCTCCCCTTGCTGCCCATCCAGAACCAGCAACTTGTGGTCCATCTGCTCATCAGTTTTGGAATCTTCATCAATAGCTGTTCCCTGTTTTAGGTTCTTGGAGACTCTATCTGCCCTTTGCTTTCCAAAACTTTCCAGCGTTTTTTTTTTTTTCCTCCCTCCTCTCTCACTTCTAATTCTACTCATTTCCTCTCCATCATAAAATCAACATCCACTAAAGTGTTTACATTAAAGTGTCTTCTATAACTCTGGGGACAACTGCAAATATATATTAACTTGTTCAGGGGATGGACTGTTCAAGACAAAAGATTATCACCAATTTATATATACAAAGATCCATATAGTATAAATGAATTAAACAGATAGTATAAATGATAAATGCATTACAATAAGAATATTTTTAAAGAGATTATAGCAAGGCTAAAGTTATTTTAGTGAAACTCTCTAAAACCTTTCCCAACCCAGAAGAGGCACATTCATATAAGAACCCTCCTGTGACCCTCCTGTCAAATGCATTCACTGATACTCTGCTGCCCAAAACATGTCCAGAATGAGTCTGAGGTCAGAGCTTTGTCTACAGAGGAAATTAGAAGGAAATTGTAGGAGATAAAACACAGCTTTAGGTTCTGGCATCTGTTCAGCTTTGTTCATTTTAGTCTAATATTTTAAGAGGTAGGGAAGGGGGAAAAGCAGGGAGACAGCTGTTATGTTAATCATCCCACTGGACGCAGGCAACGTGCCTCTTTCCATCCTTCCTCCTCCCTCCTCTCATACACTGCGGATTTCAAAGTACTTTACCTGCCCTCAGAGCCCTAGCACAAAGTGAAACAGACAATCTCAAATAGCAGCAAAGACCAAAAAGCAATGTCCCCAGAAAGTATACTGAGAGTAACTCGAACATGTCTTACTGTACGAAAAACACGGTTTTAATAATAAACAGGACTCAGATGTCTTCTGGGCAGGGCAAAACATGTACACGTTAGTACACAGCCACATCTAAGGAAATGTCACCCCACAAATGGGGAAAACAGACTCCAGTGTAACAGACACCAGCGTTTCCCGGGAGGTCACAGAGCCAGGGCGTGTGCAGCACAGCCAGGATGAAAATGCAAAACCCAGCCTCCCAGGCCAGCGCTCACACCACTTGGCCACGGCGTCTCCCTGGTGGCAGCTCATTTATCAACCACAAATAATTTCCCCGTTACTTTCCTAAACGAGGGTAGCGCATCTGAGAGCAGAAGACAAGGCTCTGTCCATTTTAAGAAGAAGAATACGCACCAGGCAGCAAGTGTTATATAAGCAACAGAACGCAGACCAGCAAGGGCAGAATCGCCGGGAACATTCTTTCCCACCATTCTCAGTGATGTCACTGTATCTACCCCTGGCTCAGGTTCACAGCAGAACTAAGCCAGCAGGAATGCTGCGTGTGTCCAAATCCTGACCGTTTAGGAAACGGCATCGTTCACGTGGCACCGTGACAGACTGACACGGCTCCCACCCTGTGCCAACCGGTTTATAAACACCATGCCCTGATAGATGTTTTTCATCTACACCTAAAAGAGCGACACACACGGCCACAAGTGTGATGAAGAGTCAGAACCTGGCAGGATTTAACTCACTCATGTTTAAGCCCAAACTCAGCTACGAAGTGTAATCAAGTTGACGTTTGTTCCCCTCTAGCTACCATTTCCTGGGGTGATTATTTCAAGCACCAGCATCACTTACTGAAATAGCACAAGTTATCTGTGAAACCTAAAAATGCTTTTTAGAGTAACGAAAACAGTCGTGCAAATCAGAACCCATTTGTTGTTTAGATGTAGAAGATAACGTATTCATTCGGAATGATGTTCATCTTTTTATTCTTTACAAAAGATAAGAAAATTAGACTCGTGCAGAATTTTTTCCAGAAAAGGCACACTTTCTCTGTAAAGGCCACCATAGCAAATATTTTAGGCTTTGAGGGGCCTCCACGGTCCCTGATACCACCACCCAACTCTGCCACGGTGGCACAAAGCAGCCACAGATCACGCTTCAATGAACGTGCGTGGCTGTGTTCCAATAAAACTTTATTTATAAAAATAGCAGGCCAGATCTAACTTGCAGGCCAGAGTTTGCCAACTCTATCTAGAAAATGTTTCTTTTCTTCCCTTCCAAGGTTATTTTCTGCTCAGCCTTTACTTCAATGGATCACTAAGAAAATGATAAGGGAAATCGCAAACAATGGAGATTTAAAAGATGAGGTTCTAAAAATCATCATCACGGCACAGATCACCTTTTCCTGAACTAACCAGTGCACAGAGAAGGTCCACAGCCTCCAACACAAGTTCCTGGTGGCCAATCCGAGTGACACCCAGCTCCTCAAGATCTTGATGGGAAATCTGGAGCAGCTGTTCTCCGTTTATCTTCTCCCGTTCGAACTTGTGGACGTACTGCTGCAGGCAATCATCCAACCCTACCAAGAAAGCAAAAAAGTCCATCATTGTCATTTCGTCCCGTGGCTCAAAAAATTGCCCACGTTTAAATCAACCTCAGGAACTGCCAATTACACTCCATGCTCTGACTGTCTGCACAATGTGTGTTCCACTGAAGGACACCTTTCACGTGTGTCCTTCTCTTTATAAACAGATTTTAAATGTGCATCTTAAAATGTTCAGAGGGATGCAGCACAATTTTGACTGTTACCTTCTCATCCCCTTTCGGCTAAAAGAATAAACACTAACCCCCTGCTGACTTGAAATGCTCGTTATCTGCGCTATTCATGTCTGTCTGCTAAGCACTCTCCCTCTGGGACGCCATCCCTCTCCTAGCCCACGTGAGCCCAGTGGACTTGCCAATCAAGATGCTTTGCCACAGTGACTGGCCACAATATTCTCTCCATCAGCCAGTTATAGGTTCACGGATGACCATGTGACTCCAGCAGAACCAATCAAAATCTTCCCTGATATTTGATATATGAACGTAAGAAGATAAAGACTGTTTCTTCTCCAGTTGGAAGACATAAAGACACAACTTTGCGGATGCTGGCAGTCATTTTTCCAATCAGTTTTTGAAAAATAAATCCAATTGAGAGAGAGAAAGAATATGCCCCAATAAAATCCTACATGTCCCTGGATCTAACCCTTCTTAGAGATACCTGAACCCCAGAATTTTGTACTTAAATCAAAATAAATTCCCTTTTTAGCTTAAGCTGATCTGTGTTGAGTTTCTATCCCTTGCAACTGAAAAAGTTCTGATGAACACAGACTCCAAAGGAGAAGGTACTAGCAGTGAGAAATAGTTAGGTTATGGGAATTTTTGAAGGCACCAGCAGTGGTAGAATAGGTTAGCTTACAGGAATTTTTCCAGGTCAAATACAACTGCCAACAGTGTTGTATTTTAATGTTTTTATATACTGATTAAAATAGGTAAGCCTAATAGAACTTAAGATTCTTTATTCCTGTATAGAGAACTCTCTGGTCAACATGTTTTAATGGTTTTACTGGAAAATTTTACACTGAATCAACTGATCCATTTAAGTCTAATAATTAAAAGTCACCTTAGTGTTTTAAGGCTAGATTTATATAAATTCAATCCCAACACACAGGATGAAAACTCAATTTAACTAGAACAAAGTATGTAGAAGGCATGCTGCTGTTCCCTACACACACGCACGCACGCACATCCACTTCATTTACCCCTCACAAAAGCTCTCTGTGTGGATACTCTGAACAAGGAGAAGCAGACGTAGGTCCAGTACTTACTTTTGGCAATACTAAAGTCCATGGATTTTAAATTCTCATGTGCTAGGCTAGACCACACCTCTGCCCCACAAACTTTCACCATTTGCCTCTAGATAAGATACAGAAAGAGGAACAATATCCTGATAAAAGTTGGGGGCTACCAAATTACAGGAAGAGGAGGCAAGAAAAAATTAATTTTATGATAGCTAGTTGGAACCAACCCATCCTCCCTGAAGCGACATCTGTCTAGCAGCAGGTTGGGGACACTGATACAAACCCAGCTCCATTTTGATGGCCTCAAGCCACTAGTGGCCCCCATGGCACGTGAGTGGGGCAGGCAGTGGAGGCGACGCAAGTCAGCAGGTATGGAGGGTGGCATCCAACCTGGGTACCCAGGGCCATCTGTCTGCTCAGGGGCAGGACCGATCTGCAGTTGACAACAGTGACAAGGGCCAAGAGCCAAAGAGAACCTCTTGGCAACTATACTTCCATTTTATAGATGACTAAATTAGGGCTCATGGAGGTTGCATGACTTGTCCACAGTCACAGAGCTGGTAAGATGCCGAGGACTTTGTTAGCCATCTTCTTCAGCTCAATACAGAAGAGCTCAAATTCAAATCAAGGTCTGTTGACACCAGCCCTAATCTTTTTGCATTCTACCTGGCAAACATGAGATTATAAAAGTTCCTCTCCAAGCATCTTCCCAAATAAACAGAAAGGTCAAATTACAAAACAGTTACTAAAACAGAATCATGGAAACCTAGAGGTACTTAGAAGATACTTCACATTTCACTGAATCCAAAAAATTGGGAAAATACAGACAAATGACTAATTACTGTGAGTTTTACCCTACATCACTTAGCCAGCTTTAAGCCAGATCAAACCCATATCCTACCATCTCCCCTCCTTCAGAAGTTTGTCTTCCCTTGCTTACCTTTAAGCTTTAAAGAGAATTTTTGTTTCAATTTGTCATAAAAGTTTAGGACAACTAAATCATACATTTAAACCTTGTTACAGCTGAACTGTATCTTCCCAAGATTCATATGGTGATGTTCTAATCGCAGTATCTCAGAACATCACTGTATTTGGAGGGAGTATGTTTAAAGAAGTGATAAAGCTAAAATGAGGTCATATGGTTGGACCCAAATCCATTGTGACTGGTGTCCTGACACGAAGAGGAGATACATACACAGAGAAGAGCATGTGGGGCACAGGGAGAAGAATGGATCTGCAAACCAAGGAAAGAGGCCTCCGAAGAAACCATCCCTGCGAACACTATGATCCCAGACTCCTGGCCTCCAGAATTGCTAGAAAATAAATTCCTGTTGTTTCAGCCACCCAGTCTGTGGTTCTCTGTTTTGACAGCCCTAGTAAGCCAATATGAACCTAATAACATTTTATTTCATATTCCTCCACATGTGATAAACTCTTTCCTAAAATAAACACGGCCCAATGACCAACAGAACTGAGATTCTTGTTTACTGGGCCAAGCAAGTTCATTGCTCAAAATACAACCATAAAACTGAGAGATTTGGATTAGTTTTCATGTGCAGAAGAAATCAGTCCATCAAATTTAAAGTGAAGGAGCCATGCACAACGGAGGTTCATTAAACTTCATCCCTGAGTAACAAGCAGAAATAAAGACGAGGCCAGGTTTCTCTTCTAATGAACTGTGAAACATTTCACTGAAGAAACAGGATTTCAGAAGTAGCTTCGGAGCATGACGGAAATATTTTGGACACAGAGAGGAAGGCTGAGATGGGAGGTGGGAGGAGCGTTCTGGAGAGGACAAGAGCTGCAAATGGTTGGAGAGAAATAAAGAAAACAGAAGAACATTTCCCTGGAAATGGGCCAGATTCTCCTTGAGAATTCTGAGGCATATAATGATCTGACCTCAACTAATCAAAAGATCCCGAGGTACAGGAGAATTACCAAGTAGAAACTCCATGTTGCTACCTACCCAAACACAGACTCTAAAGTGGCTTTAAGGCTTTCCCATCAAGGGACACATATATTGAATATGCTAGTTTTTAAACAGTATTGTCCCCAGTTTCATTATTTCAATACATCATGGCCAATTGTTCAGTTTTCCAATTGTTTAGAATACAATTAAACATTTATAAAAAGCCAAATCAAACAATTATGCAGTTCCACAAAGGAGGGGGAAGTCCCCATTTACAAATAACCTGGTTTTAGAATTGGTAATACACTGTACACTTTAACCTATTTGTCAATTCTTTGGTTCAAGGAATTTACAGAAAGTCTAGCAGGACTGAGAGAAACACATAATTAAATAAAATTAGATTAAACACAGTCCACTTACACAAATTAAATTAAACACATAATTGCATGTGAAAAGAAGCACAAATTAAAAGAAAAGGGAGTCCCATGGAATAGAAGCCACAGGGAGAGGTGGCCCAGACATCCTCCGGTTCCCAAATCTGTAAGCAATCCTAAACCTTCAAAGAAATCCCAAAGGCAAAAAGGAAAAAAATAAAACATTTTATGATTTAAAAGATACTACTCCATGATTTATATCAGAAAGCAGCAGGGCAGTGGTTAAGAGTCTGACTTCCACTCTCAGTCATGCTTCTTGCTACTTGGGTGCCCGGGGGCAAGTTACACAGTTGGCTCATTCGTAAAACAGAGATACTAATACTATCTACTACCCAGATCTGAAATGAAAATCAAGTGTTAATAGTTATAAAGCGCTTAGACCACTATGAAGCAAATAACACTCTTTGTATTTTGTTCAGTTAAAAAAGCAATTTATTCAGGCCCTCAGTTTCCTATAGGTTCAATAACAAAAGCTACTACAGAGACACATAAACTCTCAAACACTTAGGTACCCCCTCTGGAACAGAGTAAATTGGAGATAAAACAAAATCTCCACAGCCCATGTTATTACTTTCCCTGGAAGGTGCCCCTGATTTGTGAACTTACCATTATCATTATTGTCACTTAAAAATGTTAGGATTTATATCAGAACATAAGCACCATGAAAATAGTCTCCTTTTTATTCATTGCTTATCCCCCTGCATCCAGAACACTGATGGTGCACAGTATTTGTGAAATAAATAAATGAATGCATAAGAAAGACAAAGGACTTCACGTAAATATGAATGTTATACCAATGCACGAGTCACCTGATCTTATTTTCCCATGCAAATGAGTAGAGATAACGAACTACTGATTGTGATATCAGTTAAGATACTGGTTGCAAGTTTCAATGTTTCAAGATTAAAGGAGGTCATTTCCACATTGAGAAATAGTATAAACTAAATAAAACCCCAAAATAAAACTCCAATCTTTAACGAGCTACTCACCCTGTACTAAGAATCGGTTTTGATTAATTAATCTCTGTAAAACATGAAAAGGATTAAGCAGTGAGAGTGGATGCCCCAATGCAAAAAAGTCTAGAGCTATTCTCTTCCTATTTCCTGTACGAGACTAAAATCAGGTCAGTGACTAGATGGCCCTCTGTTCCAGCAGGTACAGCCCACGGCAAGGACTTAACAAGACCATGCTCTCAGCCAACAGGTCCAAGTCAGCCAAAGCTCTATTCCTGCAAAGACAGTGAGCCCGGAGTGGTTCTACAGCTCTTCCCATCAAGGACTTTTGATCACTAAAGCATGTTTAACGAGAGAGTTTTGTTTTGCTTTGCCCTGTTTTTAAGGAAATGTACTGATACAGAAATGGGTCTAGCTAAAGCTTGTAGATTCGCATCTCATCCAGGACTTCTAAGGGCCCCCAGTGACAGATGATGCGAACAGGATTTGGTAGACTGTGTTCTTCGAATAGGAGATTCCATCACAGATCACACGAATTCAATTTAATTCAACAGCGTATGGAGCGACTACCCCATACAAGGCACTGCGCTGGGTACAGACCTCCACTACGACGGAGATGAGGACTTAGGAAGAGGTCAGTTCTTGATGATCTGAACCAGAGGGAAGGGAACAAGGGTTGAGTGGAATATTTACACCTAATTACAATATTCCCGGAGTTCCCAACACTTTTAAAACTATTAAATGGCAAAGATCTGACATCAAAGCTCTCCAGCCTTCTCAACTTACTGATACTCCTGATCCAATATGTTGTAACGTCTCCCAAAATTCAAAAGGGTGGTGTACTGTTCAGACCTCCGAGTGCCCTCTTCTGAAGTGAGCCACCCAACTCTACCCTTTTGGAATGACTCTTTCGTCACCCTGTTTCGTTGACGTCTGTATATCTTAATTTTAAAGCCAGCTGATGAAACTGGTTTAAGTATAGCCATCTGAATCTAGGCAATAACATCACGTTTAAAACATAGAGTGTACTGACTTTAGCTCTATAACTTCAAAGGGTTGAGGAATTCTTTTTGCCTGGTCTGGCTGGCCTTTCCTTTTTAATTAGTTTGGTTGGTTGGTTGGTTGGTTGGCTTGTTTGTTTGTTTTAAAGGAGGAACCGGGGATTGAACCCAAAATCTCATGCATGCTAAACATGCGCTGTACCACGGAGCTATACCCATCCACCCCTCAGCCTTTCGTAATGAGTCAAAACTGCAACCAGTGTCTCTAGGATGCAGGAAGGAGGGGAGACCCATGGGGCAGCCTGAGACAAAAGGGCACATCCAGCACGTGCCGCCGCCTTTGCACCTGCTGAGGCCCCTGATGGACGCACAGTTCCCTCTTCTGGATGTGGAAGGACCCAACTTCCTCACAAGCCCTCCTCTTTCTCCTCTGTCAGAATATCCTGCATCCGTGCTGAGGGGAGACACTGCAACCATGACCTCCTTTCTTTGGCTCAGTATCCAGTCTGCCCCCACCAATCTCAAGAGGACAAGGGGCCCAGAAAAAGCAAAATGAACTGAGGATAAGACAAGCACAAGCTAACCATCAAAAATGGTCAACTGATGCTTCTAATCAGACGATGACCAAATCTAAGAGAACAACCAGAAAGTATGGTGTCACATCTACCATTAATGAAGAATCATACATTAAACAAATAAGCCTTATGATTTTTTTTTAAACTTCTTATCCTTTGGAAATGCCTATTTCTTATGTTACGGTTGTATAATGTGCATGCCAGTCCAGTAGACTGCATAGAACTGATAGATAAATGTCTACATGTTGTCGGTGAACGGCCACAAATTATTTACTTACGGAAAAGCACGATCAACATTTGAAGGCTACAGAGCTAGACCGTGATGCTTCCCCAGCTCTGCTCTCTAATCTAAGACCTAGCACAATTCAGACCTGAACCCCTCCTCTCTCTCATCTAGCCTCCCTTTCTCTCCCCTTTTCCTTATTTTGGTCAATGACTCCAAGGCTTACAGAGCTGCCCAAACCAGAAAGTGGGAGCTGTGCCCTCCTTTTCCAGATCCTTCACCCCCAGGACTTTACGTCTCCAGGTCTTCGAGTTCTCCCCATTTTAATGCTGTGTCCCTCCAAGAGGCCCCCTCCATCTTGTCCTGCTGTCACAGCTGCCCAGATTTCTACCATCATCCAAATTCGTGAGCTTCGCGGGGCATTCCAAGCCCTTTAGGGCCTGTCGTCTTCTGACTCCTCTACAGTCTCGCTTTTCTACAACATTCATCCCCCTGGTGAGGATGCAGAAAACACCCGCTTTGCTGGGTTTCTCAAAAGGAACAAAGGTGCAACTCACAGGCTGGCAAACACAGCTCATGGGCTTTGTAGGTAAGGTTCCCATAAAGGGAACTCAGCCGTGCTCTTTTGTTTACATATTGTCTCTGGCTGCTTTCGAGATACAATAACAGAATTGAGTGTTGAGACAGAGACCAAATGCCTGCAAGGCCTGAAATATTTACTATCTGGCAGTCTACAGAAAAGGTGTGCAACACTTGGTACAACTACCAGCAGCAAAGAGTACAGAGTGATGATAAATCTGCCAGCTGGAGGCACAGACTAGACTGGGAATTAAGTAAATCTGATTTTTTTCTTTTGTTTTTATACTTTTGAAAGAATCATTTAATATCATTACATTGAATTTAAAAGCAGAGAGAAGGTCATATTCCTCCCTCCACCAAAAAGTGCTGAACACGTTTCAGGAGACCGCTTCCAACTTTTTAATCCACTTTGTACAGAATAAAGTTCACCAATTTGCAGTGTACAACTTGATGAGTTTCGACAAATACACACAGTCATTTAACCACACCACGATCATGATGTAAACATTTCTACCACCCCAAACGGTTCCCCTGTGCCCCGCTTGTGTGTTAGTTCTTTCTCCAGAGCCCCTGGCAACCAATGACCCACTTTCTAACGAAGGGAACCTGATTTCTTATCCTGGCTTTAGTCCAAGTCCTACCATGCGCAACACTGGCTCAACCGCTTATATCCGGTTCCTGGGCCCCTGGTGTGAACTACGAGGCTTCGATTGAAACTGACACCCACACACTCCCTACTCGCAGCTCTGATTTTCTCAGTCATCCGGCCAGGCTTCCGGTTAAGTGTAACCTGAGGAAAGGGGACCACAACGAGACGCCACGTCTGAAAACCAGATCAGAAGAGCTCTCCGTTCGTTTCAGATCTAAACGTCTGCGCTTCTCCACTCGTGATTTAGGTCAGCATAAATCTCTCCCCGCAAAGATGCGGAGTATGAAGAAGGAAACCAACTGCCCAGAAACTTAAACCCCAAACATCCTTAGAGCCAAAAACGATTAGCAAATGAATGAACTTGGTCTTGAGGAAAACTCTGGGCAGGTTTTCTGCCCTGATTAGAGCCATGAGCGTGTAACGCCATCACTGGGGCTGCCGCTGCCTTCAAAGCAGAAGCTGCCTAAAATCCAAAGACATCCAAAGACCCAGCCACACGAGAACCCTGGAAACCCAATTAGGAACCAACAGAGCCTCTTCACTATGTTTATCCAACGGAGCAACTGATTTTGAGGAGGAAGGATGTGCTGCTGGCCATTTTGGGGTACCAAGCTGTAAGAACAGAAATGCTGAAGCCAAAATAAAAATGTGTGCTTTTAAACATTTGGGAAAAACCAGTCCATATACCGTGGAAGAGCTACAAAAGAATGTAGCAACAAAACCATGGTTTCCATTTCTTACGAGAAGGCACAACAGAGAGGGCAGAGGGTGGTCAGAGTTTTGTTTCGAAAGTAAATGCAACTTTCTTGCTGGTAACCAATGTCTTCTAAGACCGAGGTCACCCTGAAGACATCAGAAGATGTAACCAAGAAACAGCCACTCTTTGGGTTTCACTACATAAGGAGAGGATTTATTACTGAAACAAAACTTGGAAATAGCCAAAGGCCCTGGCCAGGATAATTTAAGGACGTGTAAATAGGAGTTCAAGGATTCCAAGTTATCCAGAAAACAACAGCAGATGGACTGCCCTCATTTGAGGTTCCTGACTAGTAAGGAATGCATCCCAGCTGAAGGTTTTAACCAGGAACCTCTGGCTTCCAACTTGTAGGTCTGGCAACCCGCCCGGCCCAAACCCCCCAAGACTGCACAACTTCTGACGCTGTGGAAGGGATCCAGCCCACCATCCCCCCAGCCCTCGGCATCCCAAGCCCAGCCACAAAGGGGAGACGTGCCCACAGTGGGGACAGGGGACAGGACCGGAGTTAGTGCTGCCTAAAATCATCGCTGGACGCAGAGGTTTATGAGGATCTAAATCACTGAAAAAGAATTGACATGCAAATCAGGATCAACCAAAGAACTGATGGTCTAAAGCAATGATCAGAATTCAGACTATCACGACAGGGGGAAGGTAGAGCTGAGTGGCAGAGCATGTGCTCAGCATGCATGAGGCCCTGGGTTCAATTCCCAGTACCTCTGTTTAAAAAAAAAAACAAAAAAACAGTAAATAAATAAACCTAATTACCTCTCCCCACTCCCCTAGAAAAAAGAGACTATAATGATAGCCCTGAATGTTCAGTGTTGAGCTCCTCTTCCCTTGCCCCCACCCCCACCACCCAAAAGAATGATGGACTTGAAAAATAACACCGAGGGCAGGAAAGAAATTCAACTTTGCCTTAGACGTCTGAGGTTTGGGGGGGGGGGGGCGCGCGTGTGCACACGCAGATGTCCATATATGTACATGTCACATTTGTTATTAAACAAAAACTGCAAAC
Organism: Camelus dromedarius; assembly: GCF_036321535.1. Taxonomy (NCBI): domain Eukaryota; kingdom Metazoa; phylum Chordata; class Mammalia; order Artiodactyla; family Camelidae; genus Camelus; species Camelus dromedarius. The sequence goes on along the minus strand of NC_087441.1, from coordinate 11,322,809 downwards.
CAAGTTTTCAGATTCTAAAAACATAAAAATAAAAATCAAAAATAAAATTGTGAAAATGCACATATGCCACAATACTCTGGTAAAAGAAATGTGTACTTTCCAAGGCTGGTTGTTGTAATTCAGTAACCAAACCATTGTAACCACTTCTGGAACACTTGGACCCAAGGGGAGGAGGGGGGCAGCATGTGAAAGAAAAGAATGTCCTTCACCCAGTAAACTGAGCTCTCCAACCCCCACCCACAGCACAGCACAGCTTCTTTTTCCAAAACAATAAATTAGATTTGGTCTAAAAACCAAACATTGGCTACAACTATTGTCACTGGCACGCGTACCCTGAACCAAAGGAAGAATTAACTAGTTCCCCGTACACACGGCACGTTTAAGTTCCTAGAACTGCAGACAACCAACCCAGGGTGTGGACCAGGCTGCGGATCACGGCAGCAAACCTGGAAGCTTCCGCTGCACCCGTTGCTTGAGTGTCAGTACTGCCTGGGGGAAGTTCCACCTTGAGGAGGCGAACATGCAGCACATCAATCACCTCCATTCCGCCTGGGTCCATCAGGATTGCCATGGAAAAACTGCCGCTTATCCAACCCTCTACCAACACTGCCAGCACCCTTTCAAAGCGCACAGTCCAAACAGCTAGGCTGCATAAGGAATTAAGTACCTGCGTCAACAGGGGGCTGCATGGTTTACAGAGCAGCTCCCCGTATGATGATGTCTCACTGATCCCTGCAGTGAGCCTGGGGAGGATGCTGGCCAGGTCGCAGTACCTCCACTTTACTGATGAGGATTCCCAAGTGCAAAGAGTGCCTTCTTCAGGACATCGTGCCAATAAAAAAGCAGAGCTGAGGCAGAGCCCAGACATCAACAGGGCACCCAAATCCTTGCAGGATATGAGGTGGTCAGTGAAGAAATGGACAGAAAGTGACTTAAAGAAATACATCAACTTACAGACTGCTTCAGGCTCCCTGCTGAACACTGCAGAAATGGTATAAGATACAATAATTGAAGATCAAAGGATTATCAACAAAGCAGGGAAGGGGCTTTACATTAAGCCCATTTTACAGGCCAGGAGAATGCTTTGGGGGCTTCTGGAGCCACACTGCCTAGATTCAGTTCCACTACTTCCTAGCTGTGTGACCTTGTACAAATAACTTAACTTCTCTGTGCCTCAGTTTTTTTCCCTTACAAAATGGAGAAGATAAGAGTACCTACCTCATGGGGTTATCTGGGTGAGTAAACATGTTAAAAGATTGTAAATATTTGTTAATATTCTTAAAGCATCTACAAATATTAACGATAGGGTCATAGTAAATGCTATTTAAGTGTTTGTGAAATACAAATTTAAATTTTAATTTTAAAAAAATAAAACTGGGGTTCAAGGAGCTGTTAAAGTAACTGGCCTAACATCACACAACTAGTAAGATGCAGAGTCAGGATTTAAAACCATTTCTGAGCATTTTAAAAGGACAGCACAGAAGCCTGGGTGGGGTGGGGAGATGTGGAGTCTGAGGGCAAGAATCTGACATTATCAGCAGCTGATGCCTTTGACTTGGTGAGGGAGCAGAGGGGTCAGGGCGAGATGCTCACAGACAAGGAAGGGGAGAAAGGTCCGAACAGCTGCTAAACTGGGGACAGCTGCCTGGGACGATGGAGCAGGTTTGTCAGGCAGCATGCATCTTTTTTTATTTTCATAATAACAGCTTTACTGAAATAAAATGTACATACCATACACTTCACCTCTATCGAGTGCACGCGTACAATTCAGTGAGCTCTGGTATATTCAAAGGAGCACAACCATAACCACAACCAATTTTACAATATTTTCAACACTCCTTCCCCCCAAAAAAAACCTCTGTGCCCATGAAGCAGTTCCTCCCCACTCCCCCCGCCCACCCCCAGCCCTGGGCCAGCACTAATGTACTTTCTGCCTCTCTGGGTTGGCCTCGCTATTTCATGGAATGAATCCTGGACGCCACATAAATCGAGGCATACAATATATGGTCTTTGGTTTGGTGACTGGCTTTTTTCATGTAGATTAATGTTTTCAAGGCTCATTAAAACCTTCTCAACACACAGTTTAAATGTTACTCCCTTGGTCCAAGCCCTGCTGGTTCCCAGTGCACGTGAGATAAAATCCACAGCCTGCAAAGCCCAGTCTGGTCTGCCCGGCTCCTGCCCGCCTCTTTGCCTCCATCTCCTGCCATGTTCTCCCTCAGCCCAGCGTGCTGGACACTGGTGAGATCTAGTCCCTCCAGACCTCAAGCTTCTCGCTACCCCGAGACCTGCCCCCGTGATGTTCCTTCCACCTGGAATGTTCGTGCCTCCTCGCCCCTCAGCCTCCGCTCAAATATCACATCACAGGGAGGCCCCCGCTGAGCCCAGTGCATAAAGAAGCCTCATCATCCCTATACTCTCTGTGCATCCTGTTTGCTTCTTCATAAGACTGGGCGTATCCGTGCGTATTTATTTGCTCGTTAGCCTGCATTTGCCTCTCTCTGTCTCTGAAACACGAGGCCAGGGCTACGCATGGGCTGATGACTCACCGTTATGCCTGTGTGCTGCCCAGCACAAAGGAGGCACTCAAATATTGGTGGGATGCAAGAGAAAAAATAAAATACATCCTGGTCGAGGTTGAAGACCGCAACTCGGAGAGGTGTGACCTGCTGAGGTTGAATGACCCCCCGACCTGTCGGTCTTCCTCAGGGACCCAGTCTAGCTCTCACCTCACCTGTCTCTCATTAACCCCTCAAGACCAGAGCTGTGGGTTTTGCTGATGGAAAAAATCGAAAGAGAAGTTCCCAGCTTATGGTGTGGCGGGGACGAATCTTCTAGGTTCTTCAATACAAAATTCCCACAAGTTTGCCATAATTGTGACTTCATAGAATGTCCCCTCTGGTTTCCTGAGTGACTAAAGTGAAGCATTCTCCTCCGTCTCCAGAAAAATCCCATATTTACTGCACGCTGGGGAAATACGAAATGCCCATGTCTAGTGCTACTGGGTGACATTAATCTCATAGGTCCTCTCTTCTTGTAAAAAGGTCACCTGTATGTTGCGCAGAGGGAAGAGCACGTGGGCCTGTGACTCTAATTCTCAGGGCTATGTGACCTGGAGCAGACGGTGTCCCCTGTTCCCCAGCGTGCAAAGGCAGATGCTGGAAAGCTGACCCGTGGCCCACCAGCATATTTCTACGATTCTGTAATCTTAGGTACCACCTTCTTCTCCCCATCCTCAGATGAGTAAGATACCACCATCATCCACCCACCCCCCTGGAAACAGAAAGGGCAACGGCTCGCGTGTCAAAGCCAGCTCCCATCAACAGGGCAGCTAGTTGGCACTATCTGTATACAGTAACTGACATGCGGAGAAAATAGTGCTTTCGAGGTGAGTACATTGTAAGAACATATAGGCCCAGAATGAGGGCAGAATTTTGCAGATTATACTCGTTGTTTTTGTGCCATCCATGATTTAAAAACTGATCCTGTGCCGGCTCAGCCAGGACTGGCTCAGAACGTGATGCCACCGGCCTCCCTGGAACCACCCCCTCCTCACAAAGCAGGACCAGCAGTATCTTCCTCCCACAGAGGGACCAGACAACGTCTCCAGAGCTTTCTGAACTACTCAAAAGAAAAAAAAATCTATACACGGAAACATTCACACAGGCATACAGTACACATGGTGGATCTTAAAAGTACACTAAAGAAAGTGCACACAGCCTGAGCCCCCAGCACCCTCTGAAGTGCGGCATCCTGGTACCAGAGGAAGTGCAGATGAAAACACTCCAAGAGGGTTTGGTGAATAAACAGAAGAGTTTCAGTCTCAAGATCTGCAAAATCAATGGCTTCAAACGAATTCTCAAGTCTTTAATGCAAAATAAAATAGGATTGACTTATCTCACCCAGTACTATGGCTAAGGGGGGAGGGTACATCTCAGTTGGTAGAGCGCTTGCTTAGCATGCACAAGGTCCTGGGATCAATCCCCAGGACCGCCATCAAATAAATAAACCTAATTACATGCTTTCCCCACAAAAAAAAATTTTAAAAAAATACTATGGCTAAGAAGATATTAAGCTTTCTGTGACATAAAAGTAAGAAGAATAAACTAGAATTGGGAAAAATAAATATGTAAAATTACACAAACAATAATAGCAAACAGTTAAATGTCACTACACGGCAAGCATCCTTCCAAAACTTAATACTTATAAACCCTTTAATCCTTCCAATGTCCCCCCAAATGTGTACTATAAGTGTCCCACTTTGGAGATAAAGAGCTGAGGCACAGAGAGGGGAGGTGACTTGCCCAAGGCCACACAGAGCCAGGGCCCACACCAAGAGGGCTGGCACCAGGGTCTCTGTCCTCACCACCACATACCGCTCTCCACCCTCCAATGTAGAACGTTCACAGACTTCCCTTTAACCGATCTAAGGGAAGTACATATTATAGAACAGGAAATTATCCAAGTCATTTAAGCTGACCTAGTTTACTGTCTACAATCGCCATCAGGAACTTTAATGGCAATGTAAAAATAAATGGCTCTCCCACCCAGATGGGTCAGATGAGAAAATTAAGAAACTTGGAACACCAACTCCTACAGACCGGTTGTCGATAACATCTTGAGTTGGTGTCCCAAGTTTCTTAGCAACACTCTAAAATACAGATGAGACGGACTCTATTTTTCCCTAGGAAATCTGAACTGACTTTTTCACCAGCTCTTGCACTTTTTTCTTTAAATGGAGATACAGGGGATTGAACTCGGGACCTCATGGTGCGCTCTACCACTGAGCTATACCCTCCCCCCTTTCACTTTTGAATGTGGCTCTAGAAACTGGCCTTTTAGGCCAGTGGTGACCATAAGAAGAGAGTGATCCACCAATAAAACCAACTGCCTTTCAAGGATTCAATATCGGCAGAATCCAAACTCTCCACCTACCTGTACTTCCCAAAGTAATTTTTCAAAAACTTAAGTTCAGAAAAAGGCAAGCTATCTCCTTTTGGGATCAAATAAAAATAGGGAACATTAGATGGTATGCTTCAAGTTTTCTGTATGCCATTAGCATCCCAGAGAAAGACAGAGGCAGAGAGAGAAAATCCTACAAACAAAAAAAAAAAAAAAGAAGAGAGAGAGAAAATGAAGAGGAGCTGTCAGACCCTGAGGGCTACAGAAAAGAAAAAAAAAAGAAAAAAGAAAAGAAAATTGAAAAACCTGTGTGTGGTATGCTCTCTAAGCACAGAACAGCCCAGGTCACTGGGCTCAGGTACTGACTTGCACCTACCACACAAGCCAAAACAAAAGCAGCACCTGCCCTCCAGAAGCCCGTGCAGGGATGCTGCAAAACTGGGAAACACCGTAAAACTGGAGGCTTCAGTCTAGCAGAGTCTGGGACCCAGGCTCTGCCCTCGGGGAAAGAATGGAGAACTCCCGGCAGGAACTCCCCGCTTTGGGGAGAGCGAGAGGAAGGATGGGAATGAAAGAGGTCCTGAGCTGTTCTCCTCCACTTGTGTTTTTTAACAAGGGGAAGAAAATGTGCCAGTGCTGCTCTGCGGAAGGTAACCGCACAGACACACACTACTATATGTAAAATAGATAAGTAACAAGGACCTACTATACAGCACAGGGAACTATATTCAATGTCTTGTAATAACATTTTATGGAAAAGAATCTGAAAAGAAAATATATATATGTATGTAGATGTGTAAGTGAATCGCTTTGCTGTACACCTGAAACTAACATTGTAAATCAACTACACTGCAATAAAAATCAACAAAAAGAGAAATGGCTATAGAGAGAGTAAGAAGGATAGGGATGCAGGAGGCAGGTGCTGCCAAGCTAGGAGGGAGGGGAAGTTTTGAGGAAGAGGAAACACAGATGAGACGGCTACTCTGTTTCCCCAGAGAACCCCAAAGGACAGTGACAATCATCACCAAGACCGGTCCTTCAGGGAAATCACAGCTCCTGAAACCTTTTTCACAGAACCTCCTACCTCGTCCTCCCCAAATGCCACTGCAGCCACCCAGCCACCACCACCACCGCCCCCACTGCCCCGAGACTCACAGTATTTGACTCAAATCACCTCTATCCCTTCACTGGCCTGTTTCCACTTTGGGAGATACATGGCCCTACCAACAAACAAAAGTCTTCTGCATGGGAGTTCTAATAGAATGACGTTCTCCCCAGAACAAAGAGTTCAATCCCTCTGAGCCAACTTCGATGTATTTATTTAGCATCAACCAGACGCTGCCCTGCAATGCTAGTGCGTTCAGGGTTTGCAAACGCCTTTAGGGGTCCTCATGAAATATATGGTCAATAGGTGGTCCTGAGGAAGGCCGACAACTGGAGATGCCATCTTCCTCTCATGGTCATCATGACAACTGTTCAGTCACCCAAGCGAAAAACCACAGGTCACATTCCTGAGAGGTAATCACTCAAAGTGATTTTGCAAAAGCCTGATGCCTGCCAGGAACATCACACGTTTAGAATGATATTTTCTATCGAAAAAGAGGTATTTAATGTGAAATTTATTTTCAAGTTGTTTATTATTTATTTACTATATATATAATATAGCATGTGTGTATATATATCTATATATTTGTAGATATACACACAGACACACATATACACCCACACTGCCAAAAAGTAGAAAATGACAGATGCATATACAGGAGACCAGAACAGCAGTTCAAACTCAGGTCTCAGAATCTGATTCCTTTAAGGAGCATAGGAAACACTGAGGGTGTGCACTAAACCAGATGCTCACCTTCCTAGAGAAAATTTCTGCCAGATCTTTGCCCAGCTGACTTTCTCAGGTCCCTCCAGTCTCAACTCAAATGTCACCTTTCAGAGAGGTGCTTCCTGACCACCCAATCTAAAAAAGTCCATCTGTGCGTCCCAGGCACTTCTATCATACACATTTTTTATTTTCTTAAGTTATCACTCTTTGAAATGACCTTGCTTTAATAGGCTAATGGCCTCCCATCAGGCTCCTCCCTGTAAACCATCTGCACCATAAGAGTTAGGATTCTTGGAGATTCCTCCAAAAACTAAAAACAGACTTACTATATGATCCAGCAATCCCACTCCTGAGCATATATCTGGAGAGAACTCTAATTCTAAAAGATACATGCACCCCAGTGTTCATAGCAGCACTATTTACAACAGCCAAGACATGGAAACAACCTAAATGTCCATCGACAGATGACTGGATAAAGAAGTTGTGGTATATTTATACAATAGAATACTACTCAGCCATAAAAAAGAATAAAATGGTGCCATTTGCAGCAACATGTATGGACCTAGAGATTATCATTCTAAGTGAAGTAAGTCAGAGAGAGAAAACTACCATATGATATTTCTTATATATGGAATCTAAAAAAAAAGAAAAAAAGAGGACACTAAAGAACTCATCTACAAAACAGAACAGACTTGCAGACATAGTAAACAATCTTATGGTTATCAAGGGAAAAGGGGTGGGAAGCAATAAATTTGGGAGTTTGAGATTTGCAAATGATAACCACTATATCTAAAAAAAGATTTTAAAAATTTCTTTATAGCACAGGGGACTATATTCAATATCTTGTAATAACCTTTTATGAAAACAAATATATATATATATATATATACACGTATGACTGGGACATTATGCTGTACCCTGGAAATTGACACATTGTAACTGACTATACATCAATGAAAAGAAAAAAAGAATTAAGGTCCTTGTCTAGCCTATCGCCTGCATAGCTCCCGCTCCAAGAATAGATTCTTGCTCCTAGGAGGCATTCAGTGAGGAACTGTGGAATGAATAAAGAATGAATGAATCCACACACACCAGACAAAACAACGAGAGGACGTGAAGCACGAACACAAATACTGCAGACATGGAGTTAGACAACCCGGCCTAAAGTCCAGCTGACTTCTTACTTTGCTGGTCATTTAACTTTTAGACTTCAGTTTCCTTAGTTTTAAACTAAGATAACATGAAGTTTTGTGTTTGAGAGTGTTTTGTAAATTATGAGGTATTCGATTACTGCTATTAAAGGTATCTTGAATCAATATTTATACTGGCATCAATGAAAAAGATCATGAGACTACATCCTTAAATAAGTGTGAGTTAATCTAGTGAGAATGAGCTTTCTCATCTTCAACCCCACTTTGGAACTCTCACCTTGGCCTGCCACCTCACAGGAGCACGATGAGTTGTTTACATATTACAGTAGAAAGTATAGCACAAGGACTGGGTTCAAGTCCCTGCTCTACCACCCAGCTTCTCATCTCCCCTATTCCATATGATATATAGACATACATATAGTAAACGTGTATGTATGTGAATAACCCACAGTCTGAGTATTGCTGTGAAGAGAGAAATGGACTGCTAGGCTTTGCACAGCAGGTTACAACCTACCATGTGGGTCTATGTCAGGATTATGGCTCCAAGGTCACACGGGCACCACTGGGAAAAGTATAATCCTAGTAACAGAGGGGCAATGACAGGAGTCCCATTCCACTGGCAGCAGAAGACAGCACCTCCACACAAAGCCTTCTATGACCACCCATACACTTTATGTTGCCCAATGTTTTTTATTAAGATACAATTCACATACTATAAACCTTACAGTATGTGAATTACATCTTAATTCTTAATTTTTAAAGTGTACAATTCAGTGATTTTTAGTATATTCAAAAGACTGTGTGACCACCATCTAATTTGAGAACATCTCCATCATCCAAAAAGGAAACCGTCCACCCACTGGCAGTCACTCTCCATTCCTCCTCCAGCCAACCCCCACCTCCACAATCACTAATTACGTTCTATCTTTATAGATATGCCCATTTTGAATAGTTCCTATAAATGGAACCCTATAATATGCAACCTTTTGTTTCTGGTTTATTTCGCTTAGCATAATGTATCCATGTTGCAGCAAGAATCAATACATCATTCCTTTTTATGGCTGAATAATATGCCAGTGTATGGATATATTATGTATTTTATTCTATTCATCTGTTGATGGACATATGGGCTGTTCTCAACTTTTTGGTCATTATGAATAATGATGCCATGAACATTTGTGTACAGGTGTTTATGTGAACATATGTTTTCAGATCTCTTGAGTGTACACTGAGGAGTGGAACTATTGAATCCTAGTTATTCTACATTTTAACTTTTTGAGGAACTGCCAAACTGTTTCCTGAAGGAATTGCACTATTTTTCATTCTTACTGGCAATTTATGAGGGCTCCAGGTTCTCCATATCTTCACCAATACTTATTATTACCCATATTTTTTATTAGAGCCATACTAGTGGGTGTGATGAAATATTTTATTGTGTTATCAGATATTAACATACAAGTTTTTAATAGGTCCTTAGAAATAGACTACAAATGCCAGATGGCAGGGGAAAAAATCCAGATTGCATCAGGGTAGGGTTCCCAAACTTCATTCATTCAAGAACCACCCCAACGATTCTGTCAAATCTGAATGCCATTTCTACTATGAGATACTTAATTTTAAAAAAATCAATTCATTTTTGACATTATTTTTGAAAAAGTCTGTAAATCACAGCTATAAATTAGTATCACTTGTGAACGTATCATAAACATAAATATCATGAAAATGAAGCAGTTAGCTGGATGTGAATCTCCTAGGGCCAGGTCTGCTTCTTCTCGTTAAAAGGGAAACTGGAAGAGACAGGTGTTGAAGAAAGGCTAGCTGCAAACACAGTCTTCCCTTGACCTAGTCAGACAGTCTAAATGTATCTCTAGTATTATCATGGGCTCCTCAATTTGGAAGACTCTGCTGTAACATTTCAGAAAATGCCTTTCCTGATAGAGAAGGTCGGAAACCGGGTTCCATCGTGATGGTTATACCCAGAGGTGTAACAGACTAGTCCCTAACAGCTGTCATATTTTCACAGCCCATTACACTGGGCTGAGGGGTGTCCCTTCTTGGTGTTAACAAAATTCATTCAAATTTCCAGTAAGTCGGCCCTTACTCTAGCTGCCAGCACCTGGCTCTCCAAGTTTCAACAGAAACAACATTCAGAGCAAATATACGTAATACAAATTAAAATAAAGAGCACCTGCCCTTGGGCAGACAAGCCCAGACAACACGACCCGTAATGTGACAAAGTGCCTGGATGAACCTGACTGACAGTGTTGGCCCCAAGTATAATAAAAACACAATGCCTGGCTGGGATCAAGTGCATTCAGCCTCCCTCTCCCAGCCTGACACATGCACTATTTATGCACAAGTCAGATAAAAACAGCCAGGGACAGCATATTTAGGCACCTCCAGGTTTGAAAACTAATTATCATCTGTCATCATCCAGGCTTAATAGAGTACTAAACAGATCTTCCATTGAGAGAAGAAGGGTGAGTATTAAATTTAAAAGTCTTACAGAAAAGAATATGAAAACGAAAATACGTATGCATATGCGCGACTGGGACATTGTGCTGTACACCAGAAGTTGACACATTGTAACTGACTGTACTTAAGTTTAAAAAAAAAATTGAAGGTCTTCCCCTGCCGCTTTCCTTGGGCACACCTATTCAGCTCAGATCTCAGCTCAAACATCCCGTCCAATGGAAATATCTCCCTGGCTCTCAATACGAAAGCCCCTTAGCCTGTATCTCACAGCACATTTGCTTTCCCTTCATAACACACCTGGCTTTATAATTCAATCTTTGAATGGCTGGTGTGTGTCTCCCCCACAGGACAGGCTCCGTGAAGACAAGAACCAAGTTGGTTTTGCCCATCAACATACCCTCAACAGCTGGGGCAGTTCTTGGCCCAGTGTAGCCATTCAAGAACTATTTGTTGAATAAATGAGTTCAAAATTCTGCCATACAGTATCCGGCTTGGCCATATTTACAACCACCACCGAGAGTACATTTCCAAAAGACAAAAGGGCACAGGGCAAGAGTTTTTCAACTTCCTAGAGTTTCCTGCTACTTGACCACAAACCAGTCCTTTCCCTACAATAGAAGCCTCCATCTCTTCCGTGTAACTTCCAAAAACTAAACTAACAGTTGAGTCCATCAGTGAGCCTTTATGGAGGGTCTGCTGGTCAGTGGAGGAGGAAACAAGCAAGAAAACTAAAACCTACTGAGTGCTTACCATGTGTCACATACTCCTTTAATACACACACACACACACACACACACACACAAAACCTTGTTGTCACCATGATACAACTGAGACTTGTAAAATTTTGTAACTTGCTCAAAGCCACACAGCTCATAAATGATCAAACAGAAGCAAGTGTCTGGTCCTTGAAGTTACACCAGTGCCAGATAGAAGACGTGAGCTGAAAAAGGCTTAAAAGAACAGACAAAAATGAGCTGAAAGAGGCAGGCAAGGGCATTACAATACAACTACTTCTAAGAGCTAATGTTTACTGACCCTTGTCCACATGCCAGCACGGCATCTAACACACATGACTCCACTGATTCTTCCTATGCACCCTGTGAGGTGGCATTACTATTATCCACACTGTGTAGACTAAAACTGTGGCTTAAGAGAAGCCACCCAACCAAGGCAAGATAGTGGGTGTCTGAGATCTGAACCCAGGTTGTATGAGTTCCTGTCAGGGAATGGACCCCTTCCTCCACTTCCTGCCTTGATGCTGGCAGAGAACAGCACACACCAGGGCTCAGAGGAGGAATGAGGATGTATGCAGCGCATGCATTCAGTAGGCGTCTACTGTGTGCCAGACAAGACACAGAGCATGGTGAGCAGAGATAAATGACGTCACTCCTGCTCTCTAGGAGTTGATATGGAGGGAAGGCAGTGAAGACGGGCAGGTCTTAAGAGTGTAGGGTCTGCTCCTACACTGTTGGTGGGAATGTAGTTTGGTATAGCCATTATGGAAAACAGTATGGAAATTCCTTTAAAAATTAAAAATAGACTAACCATATGATTCAGCAATCCCACTCTTGGGTATATATCCAGAGGAAACTTTAATTTGAAAAGATACCTTCACCCCAATATTCATAGCAGCACTATTTACAATAGCCAAGACATGGAAACAACCTAAATGTTCATTGACAGGTGACTGGATAAAGAAGTTGTGGTATAGCTATATAATGGAATACTACTCAGCCATAAAAAATGAAATAATGCCATTTACAACAACATGGATGGACCAAGAGATTATCATACTAAGTGAAGTAAGCCAGAAAGAGTTAAGAAAAATACCATATGATATCACTCATATGTGGACTCTAAAAAAAAAAATGATACTAAAGAACTTATTTACAAAACTGAAATAGACTCACAGGTTACCAAAGGGGAAAGGTACGGGGAGGAGGGTTAAATTAGGAGTTTGGGATTAGCAGATACACACTACTATATATAAAATGGATAACCAACAAGGATCTACTGTATAGCGCAGGGAACTATATGCAGTATCTTATAATAACCTATAGTGAAAAAGAATATGTAAAGGAATATATGCATAACTGAATAGCTATGCTGTACACCAGAAATTAACACAACATTGTAAATCAACTGAAATACTTCGATTTAAAAAAAGGAGGGGAAGGGGGAAAAAAAGAGTATAGGGCTGGAGCCAAGACACCAGGGTTCACACACCGATGAACTGTGCAGCAGTTGCGGGCCGTGAAAAAGAAAATGGTCTAATACAAATAAAGCCCCTAACACACACCTGGCACCCAATAAGCATAAATAAATGTTAGCCATTATTACTCTACAAACTAACGAAAAGCAAGTTTCGCCGGAAAAGGTATGGCCAAATCAAAGGACTATGGAAGGAGAGAGGAGTCCAGACGTATCTGAAGAATGTGCAGATGGACGGGGCTGACCAAAGTCAGACACTCCCTCCAGCAGCTTTTGAGCAATCTGCTGGTGAAGTGATGGGAGTGAGCCCAGCGCAGATGGAGGCGATGGCATCACAGGAGAAAGAAATGGACAGGATCCGACGACGGACTAGAAATGTCATATGAGTGGCAAAAATGAATCAAAGTCGGCACTAAGGGTTTGAGGTAGGGTGACCGTTAAGAGTTCAAACCCTAACCAGGTAGAAACCGGCAACAGGGAAGGGCCAACAGGAAAGACCTGAAAAGGCAGAGGAGACGTGGAGGAAGAAGATGAGGTAACGCCTTTCCTCCCGCACCTGCTGAGTGGACTGTGCCTACAACACAGTCAGCAAGTGGGCGGAGCCCGCAGGCAGTGGGAGACCAGCCCGGGGTCCCGAGGAAGGGCTGGCCCAAGGAAATGACCAGTTCCTGAGCACATACTGTGTGTGCGCCTGGTCCAGCGGAAGTCTCATTTGTTCTGCTGAAGCGTCCACAGATCAGTCTTACTATGTCCCTTCCTTTTATGAGGAAATGGATGTTAGAAGGACTAAGAAAAGTGCTGACGATGACACAGATGGAAAGCAGTAGAGCTGGTCTTGAGACCAGTTCATCCAACTCCAGAGCCCACTGTCTCCCCACTGGGAGGCTCAGAGAGAGGAGCCGCCTTCATGGGAGGAGAGCAGAATGGAGGTATCACACGCACCTGGCCCTTCTGCACACACACACCCACACCGACCCCCCCATCCTAGGCTCTTGTTCTCCTCTGGGCCAATCTTCCTCCCCTCCTGTGATTTGGCAACTGCACTCATGAATCAAGATCCAGCAAGAATCCACCCACTCCACGCCGTTTTCCTGACCCTCCTCCCCGCCCCCCTCCACATGGCATGCACAGACAAGCTTTCACCGAGGTATGCTGATCTGGCCACCATGTGCAACCCTGATGGACAGGGCTGATTCGGCTGCAGATTCCACCTTCCCTGGGGCTCTTCCTCCCCCTCAGCTGCATCGCACTTGTCCTGGAAGCTGTCCTCTCGGTCAGAGGTCAACCTTCTGGACAGAGGACTCTCATTCAGGCACGGGCGCATCTCAAAGTGCGCACCCTCTGACAAAGTCCAAGTTCTGTCGCTGTTTCTCCTCCACTATTTCCTCTTCCAAACTAGGATTTACATTTCTAGGAAGAAGGCACTTTCCGTGTTGTTCCTGGTGCCTTACATAAACATGGTAGACGCCCGGTAATAATCGTTGCTGTCAAAGAGGGTGACAAACAGCCTTTAGTATGGAAACACCTCCAGTGGCCTCGCCCTGCACACCCTGGACCCAAAGGGAAGCCAGGAGGCCTCTGGACAAACACTATAAGAGGCTTGAAGATTTCTTTTTAATAATTTTACTTATTATTATTTTTAATGCCTTTTTTCCTTCACTTTTTTTTTGGTGGGGGGAGGGGTGGGGTAATTAGGCTTACTTATTTATTTATTTTTAGAGGAGGTCCTGGGGATTGAACCCAGGACCTTGTGCATGCTAAGCATATGCCCTACCACTAAGCTATACCCACCCAACCATTAGGGATTTTTTTTTTTTCCACTCTGCAAACCCAGTAGTATTGACAGTAGACGTGACGATATTATTATCGGGTTTTTTCAGATATGGATTGTTTTATGTCAGCAAGACTTGAAAAATAAAGAATGAGTCCTCTTTCTTTCAAATATGAAAGATATGATAAAGCCTCTGCAGTAAAATACATTCACTTGACTTACACAGGCCTTTTGAGACAGAGCCTCATTTCAGAAAGCAAGGAAGCTGACTTGTTTCCCGGCCTTCAAGGAGACAAGTTGAGTAAATGAGGAAGGCACACACACGTATGGTGCTAGAAACATCTGCTACCTAGAAACCCAGACCAGGGACTTTGAAACCCCGGCCTTCTGGGGTCGCTTGGAAGGCAGTCACAAGCATCAATATGTTATCATTACAGTAATCACATGCTTCAATGATTGTGCAAAATTCTTTCCCAAGAAAGGAATGTTGAATGCACTCTGTTCAGGAGCACAAGAGAGTCAATAATTTTAGAAAGATTTCCATCCAAAATTGAAGAGAAAAATAAAAAATATCCAGCTTTTAAAGCGATGAAGCTCAGTTGCCAGGAAAAGCTACATATGGGGAGCCATTCATCCCTCACCAAGCCCCGTCCGTGGGATGGTACGTCCTACCAGTGCTCTCAGAAGAACTGCAGAATGTCCACTTTCTTATCTTTTTTGATAACTTTGCCGACAACCTAACTGCAAGACACAAATAGCTCTGAGGTCAGCTGTCTTGAACCTACTAAAACCTATTTTTACAGGAAGAACCCAGTTTTCTATGGGAGTGTTCAGTGCATTCCAAAGAAAGATAATTCATCAAGATTTCTCAAAGCTTTCTATCACTGAACTATCAAGAAATGAAGAAAATGATAATCACATTACGACATCCTGATGTCTGTTGGAATGAATGCCTGGGCAGCTTTGTAGAGTAGGGGGGACGAATTCTCGGAGCTTTTCTGTAATTTTCAGTAAAGTTTCAAAACATCCGCCAGAGAATGAGACTGATACTCGTTCCTGATAATGAGCCAGGTCAGCAAAGCTTGGGCCCATCTGAGGCCCATCTGAGGGGCAGGATCGCCGGATGGTCCCTTCTTTGCTCTCCGCATTCTCCAAGGAGCTCCCTTCCTAGAGACCTGTCACCAGCTACACGTGCCATTCACACTGCTCCTCCTAACACCCAGATATACTCATGTAACCCACCCCTCTCCATTTAGCCCCTATAATGGTCTTCCGTCATGCAGAGGATAAAGTCCAAACTCAATAACATGACTCAATGCCAGGCACTGGGGATACGGCCATCCATTCAGAACAAAGTCCCTGCTCTCATGGGGTTTCCATCCAAACATCAGGACACAGGCAACAGACACACCAGCCTGGAACAGGTCAGGTGTAAATGCTGGGAAGAAGGCTGAAGCAGGGAAAGGAACTAAGAATGATACTAGTCAGAGCAAGCCTCTCACGGGAGAGGAGCAAAGTCCTGACCGCAGCAGCGTGACCTCCTGCCACGGGAAGGCCTCCTGGTTAGCCCTGGGCTTCCTGGCCAAGCCGCCTTCTCCCTCTTGCATCCGGCAACTCCAGCTTCCCTGAGCTGGGATTCCTTCTCCTAACACAGCTCAAGCCTTGGCATTTGTTCTTCTCCTGCCAGCAATGCCTCCCACACTCCAAGCTGACCTGGCAAATTCTTCCCGATCCTCCGAGATTCACCTTAACTTCTCTTTCTCAATGAGGCCATCTCTGGACACCATCCACACGCCACCTCCCACCCCAGCAAAGCTCATCACCGCTCCTTTCTGCCACCTTGACCATGTATTTTTACTCAAGTCTCTGGACCCCTGAGTAAAAGGGAGCTCCTTGAAGGCCAGAGTGTGACATTCATCCCTGTATCCCCAGCGCCTGGTCCTTCGAGACAGTCATACCTCAGGGGCTCAGTTAATGAATGGATGTCTTTACACCCCCATCCCTGAAAAGACCCGCCCACAGAGAGAGCAGAGACCCATGAATGCCCTTTGATTCAAAACTCTCTTTGTAAAATTGACTTTTTTTTTTTCCTGAAAGCTGCACATTTTAAATGTCTTTTTGGGTTTTTCCCTATAAAATTATCTTGACACCTAGCCATGTGTCATGGCACACGAAGCAGCTATAACTCTGCTGTTGGAAAAACATTATGCTGTGAAGGAAGAGCCCCTATCTGCCAAGACACTTTACAAGGATTGCTAACGAGGCAGTGAGAATGTGGCGCTGGACCCTCTCTTTTACAGCCTGGCAGCCTTCTCACAAAACTTTCTTTTTTAGGAGGATAAATTTTTTTTAAATGAGGAGGAGCACACACTCTTTTTGTGGCTTTTTTCTTTGTACAACTAAACTCTGGACCTTTAACAACTCAGCCTAGACCTTCCCCATCCTCACGGCACCCAAGCAGTTGAAGAAAAAGAAAATAATTAATAATAATAAGGCAGAGACCAGGACACAAGACATAGAGGTCTTGATGAAAAAGACAAACTTAGGGTCAAAAATTCTGCCTTCAGTACCAATTCCTCTGCCGCTACGTTAGTTTCCATTTTGTTTTCAACATTGGGCAAATCAGAGTTTTAGACAGGAGAGCCTCCTGTGTCTGCGTCAGGATGCTGGACTCAGAGTCAGGTTTTAGCTGCAGAAATGTCAACCAGATCTCTTGAGGACCAGCCTCAGCCACACTGCCAGCTGTCCTCCTCCAGCCCAGACTGGAGTTCTGAAACTGAAGACCCTTTAAAAATAACAAAGGAGAACAACTCAGCGGCTCCATCCCAACTCAAGCACAAAAGAAGGTGGAGGGTCGGGGGCAGGGAGGAATTGTTCCCATATTTCACATAAACACAGATCTTACTGCAGTGGTGAGGAATGCATGAGTCAAACCAGAGCTGACAGTGATCACCAGACAAATCGAGCCCCCTGCTAAACACGAATACGGGGATGTGCACCCCAAAACTGCGACAGTGGCCCTCCCTACGGTGAAACGTTTGTGTTTACATAGTTCAAAGTGGCTTTTTTAAGAATAAAGTGTCCCTTTTCCATGGAAGGCTAACTGGTTTTTGTCCCAGAGGAAGCACCTGGAAGAGACTTTCAAGTGGAAAACTTGTGCCAAAGTCATTGGAGATTTTGTACTTGCAACTCAATGTAACTGTATATGGTTGGTTCCCCCGGCCCCCAGACTCCTTCACACTGTGGTGAAAATTAGTTCTGCCTTTGGACAGATCTGGGGTTCACTGCACTGCTCTTGTAGGAGGGGGAGGTGGGGGGGGAGGCGAGCCGACTGCAGGATGGCTGAAACTCCAGAAGGGTAATTTCTGGAGAGGTCAGCTTTCTCTTTGTTGATTAGCCCTGGTGAAGAGTATTGAGAACCATGCATCAGAATGTCTAGGATGGGGGCCATCTCATTTCAGGACAGGGGAATATGAGAGAAAAAGAGAAAGAAATTGCAAGTACTATTTCCTGAGCCCTCCTGTGTCCCATCACACGAGCTAGGTACACCCTCCCGGTGTCTGATCAACCCTCAGAGGAAGCACACAATGTATGATTATCATCCCAGTTTTGCAGATGAGGAAACCAGCTCTGAAGGGCTAGGTGTGCACCATTACACCCCCAAGAAGCACTGGAGTGAGAATTCCATGCAGGGTTTTCCACTCTGCCCCAGGCTGGCTCTGCCTCCTCCTGACAGCAGGTGACAGGATGTGAAGTTTCCTTCCTGTATTTGCCATCTCCCACAGCAAGTAATGTCCTCCAGTGTGCGGGGGTCTCAAGAGGGGGATGGACGTAGGGAGACAGAGCTGTCCCCATGACTGGTCCTCAATGTGCTGGAACTGGCTGATGCTCAGTTAAATGAAGGAAGGCAGTGGATGGAAAACCCAAATGAGTGAGCAAGTCCCTATTGTATGTTGTCCAGACAACTCCACTCAACTGTAAGGAGCAAGTTCACATTCAACAGAAGAAATACTGTGTTCTGCATCTCTTGATATCCCATAAACCCTGATTTCCTTGAAAGCCAGATTAAAACAGCTAACTGTGCCTGGGCCATTATATTTAGAGATGGTGATTTCCTTATAAAGCCCAGGATGTGGCCCCACCTTGTAAGAAATTTGAAGGTCATTCTAATGCTTATTTGATAACAGCTAGTTCCAGTAAAAATCTAAATAACTTCACCATGAAAGTTCCTCTCTCTTCTAGAATTTCCCTCTTTAAGGCAGCCACTGGCCACGTGAAATCTAAGAGACCCGCAGCCTTCAAGAGAAGAGATGAGGAAAACAGGCACACATTGACATGTGACCTTTAAAATTACATCGTCTCTTGGGATTTGGAGAGTTTATGCGTGCCTGTATTGTTATTTTAAAAAGAGGCCTGATGACGAGGTTCTGGTCACTTTCAAAGCGCTGAAGAAAAAGAATGACAGCAGGTGGCTGGCAAATTGTCAAGCCAATAAGGCATCTTCCCCCTTTGTCTAAACAACGTGGACTGAGGTCATAATGACGGCACTCCAACAACAGTGGCTGCTCCTGGGACAAGTGCTATCACAGTTGAGGAGCAGCCGCAGATGCCCGTGGTCTGTTGGGGTTTGGCAAGCTCAAAGGTACAATTTCAGCAAGATGTTATCGAATGCCTCCCATGATGTCAGCAGCCCACAAATATATCAAAACAATTACCTGTCCCATTTCCCCTTCCAAAGGGTTCCCCTCATCAGTTCTGGGTCTCACTTCTTGGGCTTAAAAATCCACTTGTCCTTTGGATCAACTTCTCTTAAACAGGCTTTGCAAAATTACAAAGCAAGCTTTGAGGAAAGATCCAAGTCCCACATGCTCCCAATGTCTTAGTAGGAGATCTCAAACACTGCATATCAGGCCACCCCTCACTTTAATACAATTCTGGCAAGAAAACACTAATTGTGTGCTTAAAGCAGAACTGGTGTCACAGTAATAAACTCTCATAGCAAGAAATCAGTCTCCCTTGTCAGGCTGACCCAAGATATTTTGCCAGGTGCCAGAGAGTCTGCCATAAAACATCCTGAATCCTTGTTCGGCCCCGATGTGGGTGAGCCTCGCCACCCCCTTGTTCCTAAGAGGCACCCAGGTTTCCATCCAGCCATTCCTAAATGACTGATGAAGCTAATGAAGTTTGATTGTATAAATAATTACTTCTAAACTGGCTGAGGTTTCTCTAATTAGGGTGATGTGGAAAGACCTTTAAGACGGTATGAAATGTACAAAGAACTACAGATCAGATTCAAACTACATGCGACTCCATTTATACAAATGAAAATAATTATACACGAATCTGTATAAACATTTATGCAAATGTCTAGGAAGGGTTCTGGAAGATAGTCACAGCCAACTTGGAAAAAGGAGAAGAGTTTCGCCAGGAAGGAGAAAATGAAATATTTTTTAAATTACCTGGAGTAATATTGTTTAAATTTCTTTTTTTTTTTTACAAGAAAGTATTTCTATGTTCCTGGACAAATAAAAATAAAAGCTGCAGGCAACAGAGAGACAATGGGGGGAGGGGTAAATATAGGAAAACAAACCACATTCCACTGCTCCCAGTGTTTAATCAGAGAGGACTTTCCATTAATATGCTCATGATTACCGCGTTGCTCCATCGGCTGCATTTCTGGCTGCCACATTAAGAGCAGCTGTTTCCTATTATCCGTTATCTGTTTCCTCCAAGGCCGTGAAAACTGAAAGGCAGTTCTGTCTGGTTCCAGAGGCTGAACGTGTAAACCTGCATCCACACCTTCACCCCAGTGGCATCCTGGAGGAGGGGCAGGAAGGCTCCAGACAGAACCTGCTGCCTTTATATTTCTGAGTCCAAAGCAAAGCACTATTCCTGAACCTTCTTCCCTGATCACATCCCCAAGCCACGGAGCCTCCAAGCACCTGACAGTCCATACCCATCACGACCTCTCCATGTCACACCAGCCGTCCTACTCAAAGACATTTAATGTTCTTCAGCCCAAAAGAAAACAGGGATCACTGATGAAGTTTCAACACCTCTTTCTGTTCTGAAACAGGCCACAGGAGGTAACAATGGAAGCACAACCGACATGTGTCTGCAGGTGGCCGCGGTCCTACCACCAAGGTCACCCTCCAGCACTGCCAATGGACTGGTTTTAGTTTCCCAAATCTCTTCACCTGGAAGGCTCTACCCTCAACCTCCATCTGGCTGGAAAACTCCCCTTTATCCATTAAAACTATCTGCAAACAACTGTCCCCTAAACTATACCCACACGCACAACCCCCACACACACTGTACCCTGTGCTCCTCTGAATGGCTCCTAGACCTGTAAGCATGTCCGTTGCTGAGTGCACCCCACCATATTGTATAAAAATCAGTGTTGCCACCTCCCTGCTAGACAGAGGCTCCTCACTGCTGGACCCCCCAGAGCTGACACGGAGTCTGCAACACAGATGGTCAGCAGAGGCTCACGGCCCAGGACTGCAGTCCAGATGGGGACGGGAGGCTCCCTCCACACTACTGCTGGTGGGTGGGACCTACACAGCCATAAATTTTATAGGATTTGGGAGTAGAGGGCAATTAGGGTAAAGCTGGGAAAATAGTATAATCAGAAACATTCAGAACTGGGAGCCTGGAGAATTCCATTCCAGGCTAGGCCCTGCCACTACATCTTTGTCCTGTAACTCTCTGGGCCCCAGTTCCTTTAACTTTAAAATGAAACAATTTACTCACTCAAAAGAACATGTGTTTGGGCTATAGGACCTATGGTCATCACCAATCCTGAAGAGTATATAGTTAGGGGGAAAAACAGAAATCAGGGTGCTGGAACCACAGCCCCAGGAACAATGCCCTCCCCTTTACATTCCCAGTAGAAGCCAAGAAGGACCCCAGTTTTCCTAATACACAGGCCGTTTTCTAGTTCACGAGGCAAAACAGGATTAGCATCTTAGCACTGCCAAACACACACAGCCTTCCACTAGCGGGCTCCTCCTGGTCTCCGTGATCTCAAACCTAATATGATTTTCCCCAACACCTTGCCCTGCAAAAAATGAATTTAAAATCTGACAATAAAAATAAATTGCTAATATTTTAATTGCAACAAAGTCCTCTGTTGCCATTTTAAGCAGCAAAAGACACTGACAGTGAACCCCGGGTCTTTAAAGGTTTGTAAACAGATGGTAAAGTAGCCACCCAGCCTGGTGGCAGCTCCTGGCCTGACCGCTTCGGGCCTCTGGATGAGGGATTTTCAGCGTGAGTCATCACCCCTGCTTTCTTAGAGAGCAAAAGTGCAGTTCCCCCGAAGACAGTGCTGCCGATTAGCACAGATTTTAACTCTCTCTTTGTGGGAGTTTTTTCAGCTTTTAAATTCAGTTCAAAAATTGATAGCATCTAAAATATGCTATGTGTTAATTCATTAATAATGCCCAACTGTTTTATTTTTTAATTTTTATTTATTTTTATCATTTGGGGGGGGAGGTAATTAGGTTTATTCATTTTTTTAATGGAGGTACTGGAGACTGAACCCAGGATCTCAGGCATGCTAAGCATCTGCTCTACCACTGAGTTATACCTTTGCCCCCTTAATTCATTAATAATGGACCACATCTCTCCACACTGAGTTCTGAAGCTGTAATGGGGGAGGGAGGAGGGAATGGTACAGATAGCCTACAAATATATTTTTAAAGTAATAATAAACATAAAATAGTATGCATATATATGTGGAATACTACTCAGCCTTAAAAAAGAATGAAAGAATGCCATTTGCAGCAACATGGATAGTCCTACAGATGACCATACTAAGTGAACTCAGTCAATCAGAGAGAGACAAATATCATGATACCACTTATATGTGGAGACTAAAAAAAAAAATGACAAAATGAACTTATTTACAAAACAGAACGAGACTCACAGACATAGAAAACAAACTTATGCTTACCAACGGGGAAAGGGTGGGAAGGGATAAATTAGGAACTTGAGGTTAACAGATACACACTACTATATATAAAATAGATAAACAGCAAGGTCCTACTGTATAGAACAGAGGACTATATTCAAAAGCTTGTAATAACTTACAATGAAAAAGAATGATATATGTATAATTGAATCACTATCCTGTACACCAGAAACTAACACAACATTTTAAATTAACTATATTTCAGTTTAAAATATATGTATATAATCACCCTGTGCGAGGAGACAAAATTTTTTTAAATAAACATAGAACAATTAGGCAAATATATTAAGTTGGAAACTGATCTAGAAGAAATTAGGTGCCAGTTTCTCAAGGGGGAAAGGGCCTTCTCTGGCTAATACAGATTTATTCAGTTTTATGACAACTTGTCTACAGTACTCACTGCTGAAATCCTGTTCCAGAAGCAGGTACATTTGGACTAAAATATAAAAACACTTACTTCCTCAGCTCAAAGATGTCTTACAGAAAGTACTCCATCTATAGACAAGCAAATGTAAATGCTTAAGCTTTTCCTTTTTTTTTTTTTTTTAACTGTTTTTTTCCTCTTAACAGAAGCACTGGGGATTGAACCCAGGACCTTGTGCACACTGAGTGAGCACTCACTCTACCTCTGAGCTATCCTCTGCACCCTGAAGCTTCTTCTTTAACCCTCTTTGCCTCCCGAACAAACTTTAGGGATGAGTCTGGCTCAGAAGCCCAGGTCTGCTCTTAGCACTAACAGCACGTCCCGCCTTCCACCAGGTGCCTCCCTGCGCAGGTGCCTTTCTGAGGGGACCATTCTTTTTCCCTTTGCACCTGTAACCCTAAAAGCCCTTGGGGACCTTTGCAACCTTCTGTGACTTTGAAACCAAGGGAATCAACTCTGGTGACTAAAGGACAGAAGCAACCAACATTCTGACAGCTATTCCCACAGTGCTTACAGGAGCAGATCTTACGAAATCACTCCTTGGCTCCCAAGAAGAAACCGGGCTGGTTTCCTTCACTGGGTTTGGCGAGACGGGGCGCCTTCCATGTGGGGCTAATGGACCAAATGATGACAGAAGACTATTACTCAATGGAATACTTACTACACCAGGACACACCCAAGGATTAACTGTCACACCCACCAGTTATCAAAAGCCACAGCGAAGCAGGAAATGTAATAAATCGTGGACATTAATTGTGATAAAGCAGGAAATACACACTCGAAGGGCCTGACTTGGGTGACAGCCTTCCCTCCGACCCTTGGGGACCATATTCTGCAGATCACTACTAGGAGCTGTCAAGCCTCAGAGCACTGCATTAGTGGAATAACCAGGCAGAGGGATTTAAGAAATCATATCTTGAATTTAAAAGGTGTAACTGGCATCTCCTCTTCTCAATGAGATTTTAGGTCGACACACTCCCCAAAGGGAACATGATCCAGTCTTTCTCTTTACCACGCTTCTCCCTGAGTCGTAATTTACTACTTGTAAAAGGGAGAGGATGTGTTTCATTTGAAACTATTCTGTTGGAAATGTGAAAAAAAATTTTCCCCAGGATCTCCCTGTGCAACAAAACAACAGCTGGAGTTATATCAAGCACTTACTGTAGGCCAGAGAGTTTATCATTTATTGTGGTAAATACTCCACCTGCATTATCTTACTTAATCCTCACCACAAACCCTGAAAAGTTTAGTGACAGCATGACCCTAAATTTAAAAATAAGCTCGTTGACTAATAATGCATAGAAATTGGCCAACATCACCCATCTAGTAAGTGATCGGAATGGATCCAAACTTAAGCAGCCAGTTTCTGTCTTAAGCACTGTGGACTTCCACAAATGTTTTTAGAATGAGGAATGGCCCAAGCAGGAACACACACATTTATATAACCATAAAAGACAGAAAAGAGAGACAGAGAGAGACTATAACTGGATACATGAATACATTTTCTCTCCAAGAAAAAATCCTTAAGAGTAAAATAATTATTCCTCTATTGCAGGCAATTAACTACAGGCATGTGCCCTTGTCTTCATCCAAAGTAGACACATTCCTTTGAGAGCCATGATTTTTAAAAACTGATTCCACCTCTGTTAGGAAGACCTTCAGGTTTTACCTTCCTCCCGATCAAGTGTTTAACAAAAGGCCCTAATTTGAGGAGACACCATCCCTGACCATCTCAAGTGCAAATGTTAATCCTGTCACTTGGCTGGATTGAAATCATTGAAAATGATTTTTTTAAAGAAAAAAAGAATGTTAACTGCATGGAACAAAACAAACAAACAAAACAACTCTATTCCTTGCATCTCAGTGCAACAATGTCACTTTCATTATAACCGTGGATTTGTAAAAAGCAAACAAAAGCCAACAATTATTAACAATAAGATCTACAGTATGAAGTCTGCTTTTATAACAAAAACAGTCTTATAGTGTTTTTATAACATGATAGTTATTATAGTTATCACCAAGGATGATAATTACCTACCTTAACCCACAAAACTGTTTTCAGATCTTCTGATGACAATTAAGTCATTAGAAAAGATTGATTTCACTACATTTATCACTTCCGGGAAGTCTACCACAATTGCATTTAATAAGACAGCTTTTTCCTAGATCCTCAGATTTCTCCCTGAATTCGTTTGGCGGCTTCTAGGCATTTATACCTTTCTTTTGTTATTAGTTAGCCTTAGAAAATGTTCCTTTTCTCCTTAATTCACCAGAACATGATTTTAGGAGATGGAATTTCTATGGCAGAGCTGAAACACATATTACCTCAAAGTTAATTTTAAAAATACAAAATACGAAAAAGGTATCAATATATAGGCTACCTTAATAAAATACTTTTGCAAATATCCATTCCAGGGCTTTAAAAAAAAAAAAAAGATGAAGGAGAAACAGAAACACCTTCAGTGATGTAAAAAGAAGTTACAAGACAGAATTCCGGATTGCTAAAATATACAGAGAAAGATGCTAAACGTTTTAAAGTAACAGCCCTAAGTGTCCTCTAAGGGATCGCATACTCAGAAATCATGGGGGCGGGGGAGGAGACAGAATCAGAAACACTGGCTGTTTTTCTAAAATGGTAACTATTAAAAACTGCAATTTTACCTTGTGAAATCATTTTTTTTTTAACTACATTCCACGGAATTACAACGGGGGACTGTGGAAGATGGAAGCCTTCCCAGAACCGAGTATACGTTTCGCCCTGGGAAGGCTGCGGCGACGTCAACCACCCACAACAATCTGGGAAACAATGCGGAGCCAGAGACACAGCAGCCACACCCCGCAGAGGTGGGTCCTCACTTGTGTTCTTTCGTCCTACCGAAATCAAGCCTCATTAAAGTCTAATCCGCGGGTTCCTCCAGAGTTCAGGACCTCAGGAATGAATCCCCATGCGGCTGCTTCTGGATCTGGTAGAGCCGGTGTGTCATCTGGGTCCGAGTCTGAATTGTTCATAGCACGTATTTTTAAGATTTTTTTAGGTATAAACTGCGCCAAGCTAAAAGTGGAAATGGGAGTAGGGGACAGTGCTTCTTACATCCTCCTGGGGCTGCGGGGGTGGGGAGAGTTCCTAACCCTCGGACGACAGTAAAGTCCTACAGAAGCTCTGCTATTGCTCGGGCTCGCCCGCTACAGCGAAGACAGAACGTATAAAGACGACATTATCTGCTGAGCTAGAAACGACCATGAATCATTCATCAGCCGCGGGCAGCTGATTAGGGTGGTAGCACGCTTAACTCCCACCGCTCAAGGTGTGACCTCCAGGCCACACCCCCGCAGCACTCACTTCCTCTGCGCTCCCGCCTCCCTCCCCAGTCCTCACCCCTTTTCTCTCCCACTGCCAGGCAGTCCAAACTCCTGTTTCTTTTTTAACTCAAGTCAATGTTTAAAGCAGTTCCTTTAAAAAAAAAAAAAAATTTTTTTTTAATGGAGGTACTGGGGCTTGAATCCAGGACCTCCTGCATGCTAAGCATGCCCTGGACCACTGAGCTATTACCCTCCCACAGTTCCTGCTTTTTTTTAACGAAGAGTTTTTATGTTTCCTTAGGCTATAAAAGTCCGATCTATTTCACATCTCACAGATCAAAGGAAATACATACCCAGGAAGTCAGGTTAATTTTTGCACGGAGCCTTTACCTGTTGTTTCTCCTTGAGATTCAGGGACTTCCCTACAGTAGAGGGACCAGTTCACTCCCCGTCTAAAATCCAGTATGATGCTGTTCCGTAACACTGAGGCAAGTGCCTCCCTAATGGAATCCTGAATCAAATTTAACATTTAGAAGCCTGAAAAAAATACATACACACATATGTATAATTATATGTATGCATCAATATATATATGTATTACATATGTATACACACACACACACACACTTCCTCCACAAAGGAAGACCACCCGAAGACACAAAGTCCTCCACTGATTTCCACCTGCTCAAAGGCATAAACAGGGCCCTGGTGTTGTAGCCCCTTCCCTGCCACCATCCCTCCAGGCTCACCTCTCTCCACCTCACGACAGATCCAGCACAATTAAGTTCTTTCAGCTGCGAGTAAATGCCACGTCTCTCTTGCCTCCCAGTTTCCTGCCAAGTGTCTTCTTCCCCCTTCTCTAGGCCTGGCTACCCCCTGCTCATCCTACAGGCCCGGATTGGGATGTGGCTTCCTCCAAGAAGCCCTCCATGCTGTGTCCATTCAAATCTGAGTTAATTACTCCTCTGCACCCCTAGGATGCCCTGGAGCTTAAGTCCCTGTGGACTTGTCTATGTTCGCCACTCAGTGAAAGGTGCCAATGACACAGGGACCCTGTCTGGTTCACTGCGCCTGGTAGAGATATGACAAGTGTTAAGTGCTCAATAGACATTTAGTGACATATTTAAAGTCGACTGGCTTATCTCTTTTGGCACCAATTTTCCTGCTTCCATCTACGGGCTGTAACAGACATTGCTTATACATGACATCACGGCGTTCGGAATATCAGGTAAGTCTTACAGTATAAGAAGGAAAATCATCAGCAACAAGGCATTATTCCTTGTTGGTTTCAGACCTGTCCATAACAAATCTTTTTTACCTAAATGAGCAAACCCTGGAATCACACAGAACCCAGGTAGAGAGCTATTTGCTCTCATTTCCAAGTTTTCATTTTCCAAAAAAAAAAAAAAAAAAAAATTGTGGAAAAAAATGGAGTAGAGACAGAGAGTTTCTGTGGAATAACTCTTCTCTATAGAAGCCACTAGTATATGGTCATTCAGTGAATGACTGGCTTTGTCATAAGAGGCTGAATCATCTAGAGAGTAGTTACCCAGCTCAGGGAGGGCGGAACCTGTCCCAGCGCATCAGATACCTAGTTACCAAACAGTCGTCGTCTATTCCAAAAGTTGGTTACAGATTTTAAAGAATTAAATAAAATGCATTCAGTGCTTGAGTCCGACAAAGAATAACACAGGGCTGCATTCATTCCGAAGATGCTTTAACACTGGCTGGTCTCTCGCAACATCAATGCCTTTTCCCATCTGCTCTTAAATTTACTCAGACTTTTGCCCCCATCAACCCAGCAAAACTGATTTTCAAGTTCACCAATGTCCTCAACACTAAATACACTGCTCAGTTCTCAGTCTCTTGCTCACTTTAGTCTACTCAGCACAGCAATCACTGTAATCATGAAATGTAAATCTGATATCACTTTTCGGCTCAGAGCTGCCCAATGGCTCCTGAAACACCAAATTAAAGCCAAAACATATAAAGCGATCCCTAAGGCTCTGCACTCTCTGGCCTCCCCTCTCCTCTTTGATCTCATCTCCTGCTGCTTTTCCCTGGGCTGGCTCTGATCCAACTGCACTGGCCTCCCTAATCCTTCAATATGTCAGGCACTGGCCAGCCTCAGGACATTTGTACTTGCTGCTCCCTCTGCCAAGAACATTCTCTGACATGTTAGCTGATTGCTCACTGAGAGCTTTCCCCAGTCACCCTAGTTAAAACTATTCCCACTCCCTTCCAGCATCCACCTCCAGCCCCTGCCCGCGCCGCACACCACATCCACGTGCTACTAATTTTACTTACTGTCTATCTACCTCCGCTACAACATCAGGTCTGGGAGACAGAAACTACCGTCTATTCTATTCGGTGCTGTACCCTCAGCTCTTGGAATAATAGTGTCTGGCACAAGGCAGGCACTCAATAAATATTTGCTGAATGGATACATGGTGACTAGCAACCCTCATCAGGCTTGGTGAGAGTGCCAGTCAACAGGGCCCTCCAGTTAACAGACTGAAAGTTAAATGCACAGTTACAGTTAAATTTCTCCTACTTCATCCAAAATTTCATTTCCAGAGCTGGAATTAACATGAAAGACAAGTGGCATCATTTCAGAATACCAAGTAGTGGAGTTAGTACTAATTTAAAAATCATTGATGAGCAAGGAGCATAATTCAATAGGAATGTCAGCCGTGCAGCATACTGGGGAAGATGTGATAAGAAAAGGCATCTTCATTTTAAAGCTGATCCTATTAAGTAAAGAATCTGTTAACTTGACCTGAGGAAACTCACAGAAGAAATGACATCTACTCCTAAGGGTTGGTTGGGCCAATGATGAACAAGAAAAAGGGCCACATCACACTGCTGAAGGTCAGACCTGCCACCCCGCCCTTGAGTGCCAAGCCCTTGAAGAGCCCTGACACCCCTTGCAGTCTTCCAGTCAGTGCAACCCAAAGGAGGCACTCATCTCGGGAACCCGCTCCCCACCCACACGGCAAGTGCAGCGAGAACTGCTTATCTCACCAAGCACCGGACAAGAGTACAGGGATTACTCCAAGACGCGCTGTGCATTTATCAGCACTGATTTTGTATCTCCATTTCCATGCTGTCCTGTAGGACCCTAATCTGTTTTACTTTGTGTTCCATGCCTTACACTGTGCCGGACAGAAATAATTCTGGGTGTCACATTCATGTATATTGCATCATTTCACACTCAAGTTTGAGGACCCAACTCTCAGCTAACACTCTCCTATTTTAACACATTTCATGTGCCAAGCTGCATGATATTTACACCTCATTAAAACATGAGACAATCAGAGGTTTGCGGTAAGAGAGAGCCCTTTGTTTTCTTAAGTATTTGAATCATGCAAGACTTCTCATCTACTAATTAGCACAACTTCTGCAGTTGGAACCTGTAAGATGTGCTCACTCTCCAACCCGGAGAGCATCTCCTTGCAGAACAGAACACATTTTTCATGGCATTGCCATGCTAAGGCACTGAGGCACAAATCATGGACATTCAATCCCCTTTCCTCCACTCCCACATGCGGACCCTGCGAAACTTCCAACTGCTCATGGGTCATGCCTCTCTCGGAAGCCTTTCCCTCCTCTCACTTTCTCAGGCCCTCTGCTCTGACTCAGGCCTCCTCA
The DNA here is from genome assembly GCF_036321535.1 of Camelus dromedarius. NCBI lineage: Eukaryota > Metazoa > Chordata > Mammalia > Artiodactyla > Camelidae > Camelus > Camelus dromedarius. The sequence continues at coordinate 11,293,118 of NC_087441.1, read as the reverse complement.
ACCGTCCCCAAGAGACCACCCCAAATGCCCCCCGGAACTGATCGTTCAGACTCCAATCACTCCTCCCTCCAAAGCCCTCCCCACATCCCACAGATCTGCCAGCAATACACCCGCCTTTCAGATCTCTGTTTTATCTTCCCATTACCCACTGAATTAAGAACAATCTCCCTAAAAGTCAGTGGCTCTCAAACTGTGGTTCACAGACCACCAGAAAGACTTGCAGGCTGCCTGCTAACACACAGCTCCCGGGCCCCACCACACACCTACACCTACGGCAGCAGGCCTCTGGGAGTTGGGGCCAGGAGCCATTTGGTCCTTATTAGTGAGTGACTCTTATGCCCACTAAAATCTGGGTGCCAACACCCTAAGGCTTGCATTCAAACAACATGCATGGCTGGACACATCTGGCTGTGCTGGGTTAACACATATCAAACAACCCACAAGACTGAAAAGGAAATTTAAAAGCTGGGCTAGCAGTTTGAAAGTAAAAGAGGGCGGCCAAGGCTGCCAGGACTTAAGGGTTCAAGATCACGGAGAGAAAGACAGGAAACCAAGTCTCATTTCTCTCCCACGCTGCCCTTTGCAGCTTCTCTGAGTCCCAGGCAGCCTGGGGATGAGGCCAAGCAGAAAACAGGCATGGCTCTAAATACAGGAGAGAAGCCATTTGGTTCCCCTAGTATGTACAAACGAGAGAACAAAAGCCACGTCTAATTCTATCATCCACAGAAAACCAGTGCTGGCCCTGTAATACATTTCCTTCTAGTCTTGGTAATTTATATTTAAACAATCTCAGAAATTTAACTTATGACAAAACTAGAACTTAAAAACATTAAGTGACTATCCAAAAGCACATAATCCCTATTAAATATGTTTTTAAACCCATCGTTTCTCAGTTAGAGTAGCTCAATCAAGTATTAAAACGAGAAAAGAAGTAGATACGGTATTCTCTCCAATTTTTTTATCGAGTGTTACGATTACAGGTTAAATTTAAGTAGATCAATTCAAATTACAGTGTTAATAACGTAAATGTTTTCCTCTTGTCCTCAAAACTTATCACCAGGACAAACATGTTGTACCAACCAAAGAGCAGCCAGGTAAGAGGTCAGGTTCTGGAACCAAACATTTCTTTGACTCAAACCCCATCTACTGATTATGTGACTTCAGAGAGGCCACAGCCTGATTTCCTTGACCCTAAATTGAAGATGATAAAAGTGCTGCCATCAAACAAGGACTGTGAGGACTAAATGAGGTAATTTACAAAAAGCCACAGCCAGGGCCGGTGCATAGAGTCAATGTCAATGTCAACGTCACGTGCTAACTGCCACCTCCCCACGAATCTGTGAGCTTTATTTATACCCAGCTCCTCTTTTTGTTCCTGGCATGAAGCAGAGTAATTGGTACCAAAAAGGGAATCTAAATTTTTTAAATTTTATTTTTTATTGAAGTGTATTGGATTTACAATGTTAGTTTCAGGTGTACAGCAAAGTGATTCAGTTATATACATACATACATACATATTTTCAGATTCTTTTCCATTACAGCTCATTACAAGAAATTGAATATAGTTCCCTGGGCTATCCAGTAAGTCCTTGCTGTTTATCTATTATATATATAATAATGTATGTCCGCTAATCCCAAACTCCTCATTTATCCCTCCCACCTTCCCCCTTTGATAACCAGACTTTGTTCTCTATGTTCATGAGTCTATTTCTGGTTTGTCGACAAAATTTGTATCTTTTTTTAGCATCCACACATGTACTCTGCATGTACTGCTATATGTATTTTTTCATTTTATGTTTTTAAACAGGAATAAATGATTGAAATACAAACCTAATGAAGGTTTAACAAAAGATCATCCATATTCAAAATATATGTGTGTGTATATCGGTGTGTCTGTGCATATGTGTCTATACCTACGCATGTAAATGTACACATATATGAACTGCTCACTTACAAAGCAAGCTGAAAGGTTAAAATATTCTGAAATTCCTTCTGACAAGTTCTGTCGACTGTATTTTGGGGTGAGTAACTACCCCAGCTGAAGCACTAAAACTAGTGCTTTTCTTGTTTGTTTTGTTTTGTTCCCCCATTCAGAGCACCATCAAGATGAAGACCTTGAGTAAATAGATGACTTCCTATTTCAAACAGGGCCCCACAAGCCAGCCCAGAAACCTGGAGTAAATACCTTATTTCAAGGTATACGTTTTATTTTATATATAAAATCTTTCTGTCCAAACAGAAAGAGTTCCCGTCAGAGGCCAACACCACACAGCCAATCGCAAAGTAAACTCAATCAAGAGAGGCCAAATTCCGGTTTTTATACTGGAGAGTAACCACTCAACCACTCAGTGGTCTGCTGGGTTCAACAAGGCATCGGTATTTCTGGCTTAACGATACCTATAGGGAACTGCATATTACAATTTGAGAAATAATCGAATTAGTTAAGGAGCCAAATGAAACGATAGGTAAAAAACAGATTTACTACATAATTAGTGAATTACTATATATTTGATTGTATTCGTATTTTACATGTCTGTTTTTCATGAAGACAGTTAACCTCAGACCACAGCTGTCCACAGGGAGAATCAACAAACTTGCCCAGAGATATGTAATGCTTGGCCTATACAAAAACAAACAAATAAACAAACAAACAAAAATCTGTTGACACATATCTAAAACCTGGAAAATGTCACATAGAAATCCAGATTTCCACCTCCATTTGAAAGCAACAACCACCACCACCAAAGGCAGAAGATTCTGGAAACTGTAGGTCCACAGTCAGCAGAAACTGAGCAATAAATGTACCTTTGGGTTTGCCACAGTTCCACCACTCCCTATTGTCCCACGTGCCCCCATGTTTCAATCTCTGACACTGTCCGCCTGGCCCCTGTAGGCAGTAAAGTCTGCAACTCTTGTTGCGAGTCTCAGTGCCATTCCTGGTCTTCAGTGTTCGCTTCGGTAGTAGCTTTCTTGCTTCGGACTCTCTCTTGGCCTTTGTCAACTGCAGGAGCAGCTGCCAAACTCCACCCGCACTGATCCAGTGTCCATGGACTACAACAAAAGAGCGTCTCACCTTGGACGGCCACTTATTTGCCACTCTGAGTATTTCTCTTTTCTGCTATTTCTCTCCCTCACTTCTTGCATCTGCATGTATTGTTCAAAGCCAGAAGCTGAGTGCTCCGTGAAAGAGAGTAACTACCCACTCGCTCTCAAGAATGGAACCGGGGAGGGGCTGCCACATTCGGCTCCTCTCATAGAGCAAGGCCTGGAAATCCCACACAAAACCTAAACAGGTCCTTTCAGACCGTGAAACCTTCCCCTCCGTTCTGCGTCTTTCTGACACACACAGAGGTACGCAACAAAAGGATCCCCTGGGCCTGGGGTGGCGCAGCTGGCGGGGAGCCCATGGGGGATAAAGGCTTTAACTCTTCCCTGCCCATCCTGTGGGAAAGACACAGACTTTGGTGCATCAACACACCAACTGACATATGTAACCACCGCCCCTAGGACAAAGTGCTCCTTCCTTATCAAGCATTACGTATTAGCTAAAGCCCAACCGTAGACAGGAATTAAGGGGGATGGTCTGACGCACATCACTTTTTTTTGCAGGCTGCACACGAGTGGTAGAGACCAGTGGTTCTCAAATGTTAGCCAGACCCATTAAAATACAGCTTCCTGCCTCCCACTCCCAGTTTCTGATTCTGTGGATCTGAGACAGGGCCTGAGAACTTACACATCTGAGTCCCCAGGTGACACTGCTGTTGAAAAAGGATACTCAAGAACAGCAGTGACAAGATGCTGAGAGGCACCGCAGGTATGTGGCGGGGAAAGGGTTTCTCGAACATCTCAGTTTAAAAATGTCAGGAGTCAAGTACAATGATCATGTATTTACAAATGCTTGTTAAGTATCCCAGTTAGATGGTGCCAAATGAGAATGAAGAGCTTCTCCACCTCCAAGAAGAATCTTTATTATGGATCAGCTTTAGGTAAGAGTCTTCAACTTGGCCTAGGGGGGCTTATGACCAAACCACCTCATAGCATCCATCTCTAGACATCCTACTAACAAGGAGTGTTGGTGTTTTTTATTTAATACTTATGACCAACAACTTTAGGCTTGAGCATAGACAGATGTTTCCATAACTGCTACTTAAGTTGTGCCATCTGCTCACAGGGAGTTTAAGACTCCAGTTGGAATCCAGGTTAAGATGGTGCTGACAACATCAACAGGTGTCACGTGAAGTCTGGTCCACTCTACACATTAAGCTACTTTTCCTGTTTCAAGGGTCATATTCCAGGGAGGCTTTTGACTTGATTCTCTCTATGACAGTAATACAAAATTACTCTGAGAACACGAAAGTCTGTTCGATTAACACAGGTTAAAGTTGGAAACACACACACACACACACACACACACACACATCCACTCCTAAACCCAAAAAGCACTGAATTTCCCCTCTGCTGCAAATCTCTGAAAATAGGAAATAGAATGTTTCCTTTCCCTAAAAGGTTTTCCTCAGGAAAGCATGATTCAGACGATCATAATCACTGGCTTTTCTGACAGATGACACGTAGGGGTTTTCCTCTAATAGGTCTGAGAGATGTTCTCTTTAAAGTCGGGGGCGAGGGTGATACTCGGGGTGTTCAGTAAGCTTCCAGTCATGTGCAGTCTAACATAAGCTTACCTCCCTTTAGTTCCCTCCCCCTCACTTCCACCCCGTTGATAAGTGATGCATTAAGTGTTAAAAAAAAAAAAAAAGAGTGCTGAACTCTTACCTGTTGAAAATTTCTCAAAATACCATCGATTCAATAAAAAACATGGTGACTTTATTTTCTAAAGTAAAATTAGGACAGTCTATCAGTGGAACAAAATATTTTCAGTTAGATCTATGGAGCAGTTTTGACTGCTTTTCTTTGACTCAACTATTTTTCAGGTTTTCATATGAAAAGTTTTCTGATTTTTACAACCCACTGATCTACATCCTAAGGAAGTGTTTTGCTCTAGTAAACACAACCACATCTGCCCTTCTGATCCCAGGTTAAAAACTGTTCAATCAGCCATTTGATGTCAAAGAAAACAGACCAGGCTAAGTCCACTTTCACAAAAACCCTATTCATAGATGAATAAACAGCCTCAGAAACTGTAGCTGCCAGCAGAATGTGCCAGGAAAGAACAATGATGCGAACAAAGCATGTGGACGCCAAAGACAGACCACGCTCCCCGCGTGAAAGGACAAGAGAGTAATCAGGATGAGGGGAGGGCAGGGAGAGCTCTTAACCCTGGTAGAGAAAGAAAAGTGAATATACATCCCAACTTCAGATATAATATTTTAATTACCTGGATATGAAGCCATCAATGAACCCACTGTACCAAGAACTTGGCTTCTCAAATGTTGGAAGCATCAATACCTCAAACCAAGATACCACCATCTCCAGAATACTGCAGTGCCTTCCAGCTGGACTCCCTAAATTCACTTCTGCCCCAAGAATCCAAGTCAGCCGACGTCACTCCCTTGCTTTCCTTAACAGCTAGGAAATACTGCAAATGCCTGACCAAGACTTAGAAGACCCCACGTGACCTGGCCACTGTGTTGCTCTCTCACCCCATCTCCACCCATCATGACCCACGGTCCTTGCTCTATGGGACTATAACCTCACTTCTTTTCCTCAAACCCTCCAAGCTCCTTTGCGCCTCAGGGACTTTGCACTAACTGTTCCTTCTGCCTACAGTGCTCTTCCCCCTCATTTCCTAATGGCTGGTTCCTCCTTGTCAGTAATACCTAAGTGTCATCTTCTCAGAGAGGCTTCCCCAATGACACCATCCAAAGAAGTCCCAGCCCAGTCACTCTCCTTCACACCTCTGCTTTCCTCTCTTCTTGGCGCTTCTCACTAGTGGATATTTTCTTGTCCGTCTGTTTTGTGGTGGTGGTGGCTGTGATTACTGTGGTTTGTCCTCCCTGAATCTACCATATTAAAGCAGGGACCCAGCTTGACCCTGAACCTAGGACACAACTGGATTTCCATCACCTAGAGTAATACCTGGAACTTAGTAGGTCCTTAGTAATCACGTAGTGAATGAATGAAACTCTCTTTTTACTGCAGGGTGGAATCTGTCATCAAGTGTTCCTCCTAAGCTCTGTCCGAGAGAGCTACTACTTAACCTTCCCATGACATTTTCTTCCTGCAAAACACACAGGTCCTCAAAGGAAGAGAAGGAAGTGTCCAAGGAAACAACGGGGAGAAGACAGATAATGGAGTTGATTTAACTTACCACCTACCTACAGAGAGGGACGCAATTGTCATAAATTATTAGTAAACATATGAAAAGTGACAATCAGCCACAACAGCATTAAATATTTAAGCAACAATAATCCAATTATACCACATATGAACTTGGAATCATTATGCATTAATTGATGATAAGTTTGTGAACAGTTATATGCCATGCAGTATGCAAAATGCTTTCCCTATATTACCACTTTTAATTCCAACAAAAACACTGTGAGTTAATTATCAGTCCCATTTCACAGATGAGAAAACTAAGGCACACTTGGGGAAGTTAAGACCCCTACCCAAGTTTTCCAACCAGTGAGTGTCAAATACGGAATCTGAATCCAGCTCTATTTTATTCCAAAGCTAGCATATTATTCACCAAGCCTGGTCTCACCCACAGCAGTTAAAATGAAAATGCTGTGAAGGATCAAATGCAAGCAGGAAATTAAGCCATGAAAATTGCAGGTGTTGTTAAAGAAAGTTAAATTTATGTACGTATGTACATACATATATATGTACAATTCCACCAAATAGAACTGTTAACTGTATCAGACAAAAAATTTGCCATATAACACTCAAAATAAAACAAAAATTAGATTAAGAGAGTCAAAAGGAGAAATGAGTCATTCCACGATTGAGCTGCATTCTGAAATAATACAGGGTCAACAAACTACAATCAAAATAAATAACTGGCAGTGAGTGTCTCAAATGCTAAACGGCCAGGTCCGAAATGTGTGGTGCTCTGCTCAAGCTGTGTAATTATAAAAAGAAAAAGAGAGAGAGAAAGAAAGAAGGAAAAAGAAAGAAAGAAATGTATCCCACGAGTGAAGGGATAGTCAGGAAACACAAAAGTCAAAAGTTCTTTGAAGCTGCCTCTTCCCACGCTTGTCGATGAAGTGAGAACGAACAGCAGCACCGTGACCGGCAGAGGAAGCAGGGGCTGCACAGAACAGGCCAGAAGCCTGCGGGGTCTGGCCCCAGCTCCCGGCCCTTCGACCTTGGACAGCGCACTTAATGTCCGATGACCCTGGGCAACTCACAGAATGTCCAAAAGTCTCAATTTTTTTCATCTGTGGTGGAGATGTGCCTTCCCTACGTACCTCTCCAGCTTGTGAAAATTTCAAATGAGAACAAACATGGAAGAGCTCATGTAAATAAAACTTACTCTGAAGTCAAGCTAATGGCTAAGCCAGTGGTGAAAACACCAGAAAATCTCATAAAATGAGAGTAAAGAGGAAAAGGAGGGGAGAACCCGAATGTCCCAGAGCCAGAACGCGGCAGCTGGGAATGGTCAGAGGAGCGGTGAGACAGGACAGAGGGGCCCTCGCGGCTCCGCGCGGCAATCTGAAGGCAAAAAGGGAGGCGTCCGGTGAGGACGGAGCCAGAGGTCACCTCCCAGTCTCCTCGACACAGGACTCAGACAGCTGGTCCTGGCACAACACTTACTTTCAAATTTTGAGAACTGCCCTGAAATGACATTCAGTGTCATCTTCCAGGAACAATGAGATCGCCCCCCAAAATCAGCTCAGGGTGGTCAACCCGGTGCAGTCACCAACCACAGGACTGTGTGACTGGCCAAAAGCCCAACTCATCCTCCAAAGTCCACCTGAGGATCCTGAGAACAAACTCCAATTACACAGCCCACTGACCAGCCCACGACTCCCTTCTTACTACTTGTCTTTAGAAAAAAAAACAGAAAAGTTGTTATGAGAACCCTTCAAGTCCCAAGAAATATGGAAGGAAGCTCAGGGGAAATATCTCATTTAGTTTGCTGAGAATTACCTGATGCTGTTGCTAGGTGGTGCTTCTAAGTATAAGCACCCTAAGATTGCTTTTTGGCTGTAATTAGTGGCCAAGTCAAGCATCCTCAAGTTAAGTGATGTCACTGAGGGACTTTAATAAAACAGATTGAGCCCATTTCAGATCAGACAGTGGGACTCACCAGCAAAGCATGCAGCTGGACACTACAGAGGTATTTTTCTACCTGCGAGGAGCACACAGGTCCCCAGGGGATCTCGTTAAAATGCATTCTAACTCAGCGGGCTTGCACTTCTGCAGCTCTAACAAGCTCCCAGGTGATGCGGGTGCTGCTGGTCAGGGACCAGGTGCCAGACAGGGGTCAACAGTCCCAAGCAAGAGCCAGTCCTAATGCCATGCTCACTGGAAGTCCAGTTACTATAAGAAAAAAGTTGAGAAAATATGGTTTGGATTTATTTACCCAAAGAAGGCCCTTGATATTGGCAAGAGGCATCTATCACTCGGCTAACCATGAACCTCCTTGACCATCTGCCAAGTCCCACCCCAATCCTCTGAGTGCAAATGGCAGGAGAATCTCCACGGCACTGACAGGTGTCCCTGAATGGTAGGAATCAACCTTATGACAGACCAGGCAGCTCAGAGAGAATAACATATGTCCTGGAGCTATAGGATAAAAGAGGAGAGGAAGCAATAAAAACACAGAGCAGTCATTTATTGAGAGCTTATGTAAGATCGCAGGGGCAGGGGCGGTAGCAGGATACAAACCCGGAGTCCGATTCCAGAGCCCACACCCCCACCACTAAGTTCAATGCCTGATACAAGCCACGGAAGGGATGAAGTGACGGAGCAGAGGAGAGCGTTTAAGAGCACCGCCACTTATGAGTGTGGGATCCTGAGCAGATTTTCTCTCTGCTTTAGTTTCTTTGTCTTTAATATGGGCTAATGATGGTTCGTACACCTCACTGGGCTTTCTGAGGATTAAATGAGGGAGTCTAAATAAACCATTTAGCACAGTGTCTAATTCTTCAGTGAATGCTTTTCTATTATTATGAGTAGGAAAACTCTACAGCTAGAGTTCAGGAGACAGAACAGACCCAGCAGAGAGTGGAATAAAGAAAAGAGTTCTTGGGGGCGGGTGTAATAAATCAGGAGTTTGGGATCAGCAGATATAAACTACTACATACAGAACAGATCAACAAGGTCCTACTGTACAACACAGGGAAGCATATTCAATAGCTTGTAATAACCTACAATGAAAAAGAATATATATATACGTGTATAACTGAACACTGTGCTGTACACCAGAAATGAACACAACATGTAAATCAACTATACTTCAAAAGAAAAAAAAAAGCATATTAAAAAAAAGAAAAGAATTCTTGAACTATGGCCAAATGATGGACCTACAACTGTCAAAAGAAAGGACCTTCCTTTTTCAGCAACCATGGTGGCCAAAGTATAACCTGGCTGAAATCAGGACTACAAAAAGGATGTACGGATGGCGGCAGGAAGGGCCAGCAGAGTGAGGCAGGAATTGACTTAGTTGATGAGCTACGAACCAGACCTCTGCAGTTAACATGGGAGCTCCAGCCTCTCCAGGACCAAACAGTGAGGCACTTTAAAACTGCCGGCCTGCCACACATAACAGAGGTTACAGGGAAGGAGCAGTGCCCTCGGCCAGGTTACAGAGAATGGACAGATGCCCTGACTCTCCCGGGCTCAGACCTCAAACAAGGTGATGGGGAAATGTTACCCACCCTGGTGGCGCCAGCAACAGGCCAGCTGACTTCTGTTCGGGGGCTACAGCTGGTTTTATCAACACGCTCGCTCAACAACACGCTTACTGCCAGCCTGCCCATTACAGACCGATCAGTGACCAAGGGCTGGGCGGACGGCACAGCTGGGACAAACCCAAGCCCTTCCACCTTGTTGAAGACACACCCCCAATGGCCTGAAAGAAACACAACTTGGGAAGCTATGTTTTACAATGCAACATCTAATTTTTAAATCAAACTTAGAGACAAAGACCTCAGATGAGCTAAGTTTTTGACCTGAGAAAACTTAACAGGAATGAACATACAACATTATTTCTAAAACAGGGCAGACCCATGGGCTTGACGGAAGCGGAAAACATGTCACGTGTCCTACTTTGAGAATTGATCTATGAATATCAGTGCGTGTAAATTACTGTGTGTCAGAGACTGCTGGCTGCCTACAAATATCTATTCTCCCCTTTTCCTTACTGAATAAACTCATTTTTTTCAGGACCACAATGTACCCAACTTAAAAAAAAAAAAAACTACAGTGACCAACCTTCGTTGTAGTATGAGGGGGTCACATGACAGTTGTGGCAACTAAGACGTAAGCCCAGGCTCGGATGGAGCCTCCAGGAGAGCTCTTGGAAGGGGAAGCCCTGGTGCCCATCAGGCGTTTGTCGTCTCTGGGTCTCCTTTCTCCTGTCTGGAACAGGAACGTCACCCTGGAGGTGGAGCAGCCGTCTCGCATCGAGGTATTTGGTATGAAGACGAACACCGCAGGCTAAGAATGGCTGGACAGGATGGCAGAGGAGCCTGGGGTCCTGACAGCACCACAGAGCCTCCACAAAGTCCTGAGCGCCCTACCTCTGGGCTTCTTTTACAAGGAAAAAATCAAAATTCCCGTTTGGTTAACCCACCAAAAGCTGGGTTTTCTGTTACTGACCCTACTCTTGACACATGTTGTAAAAGATCATTTGTTTTGCAAAAGCTTTTACCAAATCATCTGAAAGGCAAAGTGCCAAGAACCATGAATTAATCTGATAAACAAATAACTTCCCTGACATAATACCGAGTAGGGAGACTAAGACACACATGGAGCGGACGGCTCGCCTCCCCTAACACGTGATATACAACCCACGTCATGGGGACCCTGAAGGGCTATTCACCAATGCGGGGTCGACTGCGAGTCCTCTAGGGGTGACCTCCTGAGAGGATGGAAGGAAATAAAGCCAAACTGGGGTCAAACGCTGCTCTGTCACTTCCCAGCTGTGTGACACTGGTCAAGGCACTTAACCCTCCTGTGCCTCAGTTTCCTCAACTGCAAAATGGAAGTAATAGTTGCTACGTCAATGATTGGTTAAGCATATTAAATGGGCTAACACTTGTGCAATGTTTAGACCTGTGCTTAGCATTCACTGAGGATCTACTCATATGTGTGATAACACTGGTGATGGGAGACCTAAAGATTAGTACAAATAAAATTACAACAATAATATAATAATAATAAGAGCCTGATGAACTACTTCATTCTGCAGACATCAACTTTTTCCTAATGGATGCATCTGCCTAATGACATCAACACGAGAGCAAGCTGTAGATTGTAGCCAGACATAGATAGTTTTAAACCTAAGGCTTTCTCCAGGGCTCATCATCCCCATAACACCACCCTCATGCAGTACCAAGAGTGGCAAAGTCTACACCAAGAGCCACTTATCAGTAGGATGTATTTATTAAAAGGGGGTTGCGTAGTGAGGTTAGCAAAGCCAGCTGAAAATAGGCCTACAAGCAAACAAGTTTGCGTAAGTCAGTAGTTCACTAAAAAGTCATACTTTCACATCACTACAATGAGAAACATTCAAGTAATGTGTTACGTCATTGGGGAGACTGTAGCCTCTTGTCTAAGAGTTAGCCACACACTTGCTCCTTCTATCTTTTCTAGATTCTAACACAGAAAGTATCCAGGTCATTATATGAGGCTGTGCTTAAGGGTCCAAAAGGGCACAAGCATTCTGTATAAAGTTGCCACGTACCAGCCACAAGTATGTAACTTAATCAGTATCCAGTGCTCCGGACACCCAGATACCAAACCACCCCATAATTGTTCTTTCAGGTCAGTTGGAAACTTTCCCTGGATGAAAGCAGTCTCAACTAAGTTGTAACGTCAAGGCAACTGGATACCAAAAACATTTTCACCTGCCCTGCCTTTTAAATGCTAAACAAACACAAACATAACAGGATGTGAATTTACACTTCTCTCCCGATCCCAAGAGGGACCAAAAAAAAGACACACATCTTGAGGGTGTGAAGATCTCACTCCATAATCTTTCTGTGTGCCTGTTACCGTTTTTTCTGGTTGTACATTATCAAGTAGGCTGGCAGCGACTCAGGAAAACCAAAGAGTGATAAGCTGTAACCCCTTTCTGTTATTCAGGAGCAGGACTGTCCAGTACAAATACAATGTAAGCCCCAAAAGTGAGCCACCTGCATAATTTAAAAAATTTTAGGAGTCACATTTCAGAAGGTAAAAATAAAGGTGAAGTTCATTTCAGCAATAAACTTTATTTAACCCAACATGTCAAAATACTATCATTTCAATGTGTAGTAAGTATAGAAAACTAGTAATGAGGTCATAGCTGTTTTTCACAAGTCTTCACACACATGTATATATTATACTTACAGTACATGGCAATTCTGACCAGCCACATTTCAAGGGCCTAACAGCCACATTGTGACTACTGGCTAGCACACTGGACAGAGTGGTTCTCAAGATCAAAAACTGCTGAAGTCATCAGTTTCCTAGCTGCCTCTATGATGGACACACAGTAAAACAGATCAACCAACTCCAGCTGGGCAAGTTGCTAGATGGGGAACCTGGTAGTATCTTGAATGGGGGAACACATCCCTTTGCAAAGTAGGATCTGGGTCTTTACAGCTGTTAAGTTAATGTTTTGTATCAAGCACTACCACTGCTATTTACACTTCACCCAATGTATAAGTATTTGGTGTTTTCATCTTCGTTTTAAAAGCCCCAGAGATTGTGGTCTCTGGACAAACCTCTTCTCAGGAGAGTATCTGCTGTCCCTTATCCCAGAGGAGCAGGAAATGATGAGACATACCCCACTGACACACCCCACACACCCCACACATCCCACACATCGAGCACATCCCATATTCCACGAGGTCTGTGTCTGCTAGGCTGGCGTGAGAAATGAGATGCAGAGATGACCGGTGATGCCACAGCCACGGGTGAGACAGTTAGAAAGATGACCTGATCTTACTAGCGTTACCTACCTCTCAGGCTTACTGATGACCAAGGACAGTAACAGAGAGAGAGCTCTTAGCAAACTCTAAAGCGCTATACAATTCTAGTTATTATTATTGAGAAAGGACACTATTGGTCACCTGGAAGAGCTGATAGAAGAAAGAAAAAAAAATAACAGTAACTTTAAACAGAGAGATGCTGAGCTGGGAGGGGATGCGGAGCCCGAGAAAAATTGCTTGTTCTTGGTGGACGTGTTTCTCTTGAAAAAGTACAAAGCTTGAGAACCTCTATCACCTTTCCCTCGAAATCTTGGGAGGTACTGAAAAGTCAGTGTGACAGCTCGGAGTTCAAGCTTCCAGCCCTGCTGCACCGCCCCCCTGCATCTCCAGCCCACTGCTGTTCCTTATCCCAAACGACAGTTTAACTCAGGTTCAAAACAGTTAGACTTCTTCCCAGGGTTTAAATCCCAGTGCAGCCTAAAAATGCAGCGCCACCGGGGGTACTGGCGCCGTCCCGGAGCAAAAGTCGCCGAGTCCCGGGGAGTCTGGCTCAAGGCTTCTCGCCGGCGCGAATGCCTCCGTGTTGGCTCCCGCGCCGCCCGCTCTCCTTCTCCAACAAAAACAGAGAGGCTGGCCGAGCCGCCGGAGTCTCCCTTTACCTGTCCAACCGCCCCGTCACGCCGGCGAACTGCTCTGGGCGGGCGGCGTTTACGAGGTCTGAGGGGAGTCACCCACACAAAGGCGCCTTGTGCCTCTGCGCTCCGGGATGCACAGCCGGGGCGCCCGGCACCGCACCCAGGCCGGGCCGGGAGGCGCCCGCCGCCTGAGATCCGCACCCCCAACCTTCACCCTCCATTCGGACGCCACCCCTGCCCTCCTAGTTTAAAGATAGGGCTCCCTTCAGCTTGCCACAACCCGCACCCCCGAAAGCAGGCACAAGAGCGAGGGGCGCACAGGCCACTCTGAAGAAGTTTGCACGGTCACAGCGCTGCGCTCTCCCTGCTCCTCGCCTGCAGGAGGGGCTGAGCACCCCCACCCCAGCTCCTCGCCCGCCTGATCCCCGGCGCTGGAGACGCCTGCCCACCCTGCCACCCCCACCAGGCCCGCTCACCTTTAGTCCAGTCCACCACTTGTTTGGGGCTCCACTTGGTCACGGGTTCCATGGTGGACGGCAGGGCACTCAGCGGGGCTGAAGTCGGCGGTGAAGTCCTGCTGCCCGCGCCCGCTGCCCCTTCCCGGGAGGGCGCGCGCCGCGGCTGGTCCCCGCGCCCGAGTGCCCGGTCAAGGCTGCATGGCCGCGGTCAGCGGGACATCCCAGCGCGGCTCAGCCAGGGCAGCGCGCCCTCTCCCCGGAGCACCGGACAGCCGCGCGGCTCCTCCTCCAGCTGCCACCGTCTAGCTGCCGCTCCTCCCCCTCCACTCGCCGCTGCAGGGACCCTGGGCACAGCTGCTGCTCCTGGGCGACAGCAGCTGCGGGGACGCGGGGCCGTGAGCCCAGACCTCCGGCCTCGGCTCCTAGCGGGGCCCTCCCGGCCTGGCTGCTCCCCGTCTCCCCGCTGTGCCTACGGCCGGGACCGCCGCCTCCGGTTCTCCGGCCGCGCGCTCCTCTCCCCCTCCAGCTCCTCCTACGGGTGGCGAGCTCTACCGGATCCCCGATCCGCGTGCGCCGGCGTCCCCAGCCTTCCCGCCCGCAGGTCCCACCTCCTGCGCCTCCCTGGCGGGCCGCACCGGAGCGGGGAGGAGCGCGGAGCCAGCGGGCTCGGGTTACAAAGTTTCAGCTCCGGTCCGCGCGCCCGGAATAAAAGAGGGGGCGGGGCCGGGCGCCCAGCGAAACTCGTGGGAGGGGGCGGGGCCGCCCCAAACTGCCGGCTCGGGTTACTTTCCCTCTCTAAGCCCTTCTCCACAAACCCGGAGTGGCCCTGGCCCTGCTTTCCTTTCCAGGAGGCGGGCTGTAGATCGTGCGTGCATCCTGGAGGGCCGCTTGGCTTCGGTGAGGCCCGGGTCCTGTCGGTAGTAGAACAGTCTGTCCCGCTGTGAGCAACAATACGCTAAAAAATAATAATAATAATAAAATCAAAAATCAAGTAAGATCTGCATGTTCTGTTCATTTTAAGTGCTTTGTATCAGTATTGCTCTGCGATCAAGCCCTCCTCATTTTCAGTTTCTTAAGGGAAAATTATTATGCTTTATTTATATTTTGGATGACATTGTGACAATTTAACTCACTTCCCTTATAATGCTGCTGCAGTCTTTCCACTTCGCAACTAAAATGAATCATAATAAATTGGTGGCTTTTAGCGTTCTATATTGCTGTATTATAATACTCACATTTGCAAAGTGAGCTAATGCTCATTCGGATTAGTCATCAATCGTGAAGGGAAAGTTGTCAGCCAGCCCAAAAAAGAACAACAACAACGAAAAAACAGCGTGTGCACAGTTTCAGTGCCTGATAGGAGAAGGGCCTTTTTACTTATAGGAGCTCAGTCTGGAGCCAGAGTTAACCCTGAACTGGGAGGAAATCCTAAATTTTAATATCCACCTCTCTTCTCTGGAGCCCCACTGCACTCCCTCTCCAGCTCCAGGGAGCTCTGCCTCCTACTCACAGAGATTCTTTTGGCACTTAGAGATTTTTAGCTTCAACTGGGTTCTTTATTTACATCTTCCCCTTGGAGACTGGTAACCCTTTGAGGGCAGAATTTACCTGAGATTATTTAGGGCTTTTTCTCCTCTCCCTCTTCCTACCACCTAGCTGGTAACACTCAGCACGGAGTCAAAGGTATGGTTGGTATTTATTTGTGCAACATGGATGTGTGAATGCCCTCTGTGTGCCAGCCACTGCATTCATGACTTAGTGTGATGTGTAGTGTTTATGCAGGTCCATTTGGATGCACATGTTGGAAGAATGATAGCAGAAGGCCTAGGCATCTGCTGTATAATATGATGAGCTGGAGTACATAAGAAGAAACATTTTAACAAGTGAAACAACAAACCCACCTTCCATGCAACTTATCTACAGGACAGAGGAGCCACAACACAGAGAGATATGCAGTCATCAAATACAATGGGTTTTTTTTTTTTTTTGGTTGTTTTTTGAGTAAGAGTTATTGATAGACTAGGAAACTTGGTAAAGGCAAGGACAAAATTCCAGATGGAGTAGCTGTCCAAAAAAAAAAAAAAAACAAAAGATGACTTTTTAAGCTTAATAACATCAATTAACCATCTTTTCTGTATTGTGGGAAGCAGGGAGGATTTAGCATTTGTCACTGGAGTCACTGGAAAATGTAACCAATCTTGCCCACAACGTTAGTTACAGCAATCACTGTATTTAGTGTCATCTCTGATTATGATTAGGGTGACCCCATAACTTCTTTCCAAACCAAGATATTCCTGAATCTGAACGGGGAGCTATCAATACTTATGTTGGAATAACAGGAATAAACTGGGCCAGATGGTCCCAGTAATTATGAAGAAAGAGTCAAGTGCTAATGAGTTTGCCATAGACTCTCATTTGATGTTTTCACGATGTTTTCAAATTCATTTGCATTAGTCATTACCAGCAAATAAAAAGCTAAAATTCTCGGAGTCAAACAGGAGTTTGCAAAATTTCATCCCACTGAGTCAACACACTATCTGAACTCAGTACACAAATACATCATCGCTAAAGAGGAAGGCCATGCTAAGATCTCTAACCCAGATGACCAATTAACTATCTAAATGAATTAGCGTTCTGTTTATACTTCAAGTCCTGAAAGCTAATTACTATTTAAATAAGGCCTTCTCCCTTAATTATAGCTGTTAGCATGTGAAAGTTTGAGGGAGGCCTGCCTTCCTGTCTAAAATGCAAACTTGAAGACATCCAAAGTCACTAATGGCATATAATAAAGGCAGAATCTTAGGTAAAAAGCTTTGGAAATTAAAGTGAATACAAAAGGATTATTTACAAATTTCCTAATTTTTCTTCTGTGCTAGCTGTAATCTTAGCTATCCTATTACCTTGTGTGTGTGTGTGCGCATTACCAAACTGCAGCCACGCCATCTTCTTGAGAAGCAGAATTTCTCACTTGCAGCTTGCTGTTTACCACAGTCCCCTGACAGAACAGGCGCTGAATAAATCCTTTCTCTAACTGAGTTGAATTTGTAGAGCCCAGGTTCCCTAGATTTCTCTTCTCAGCACCTTTCTTTTTCTGATTTTGGGTCTCCTGCACATTTAGGTCATTTATTCAGTCAATGAACTACTTATTCAGTACTTGTAAGACACTAAACTAGGCACAAGAAAGACTTAGAAACAAATGCCAAGTAGCTTTTATAGGTCAAAGAGATCATGTAATTTTCAGAGGGGGGTTTTCTTCTGCAGTCTTCAAGGAAAGGACCCTGCTAGACCCAGACAGAGAGTTCTAAGGATCGATGTGATATTTACATGTTAAGCCTGAGCCAGTCTGTATTTTATTAATTTTTTGAGAACTCGGGATGGAGCATTTTAGATTCGTGGTTATTACTATAATTTATTTGATAAACACAAGAGGCGCAGAAGGAGCAAACTTTGAAACAAATTAATCTGTAAACACCCAGGCTCCTTCCCCAGTCCAAGACAACGTTTCCCAGAATGAAAGAAGAAATGATAATTTAGAGAGCTGCTCCAAATAGTCTACGTCATGTCACAATCTAAGATTCTTCTCTTGATTATCATTCTTTCCACCCCATTGCTTTTTTACTCTTTTCAGAACATTGAAAATTACTTAATATTATCTGCACACATAATTGTCTCTTGTATGTCTCTTGTGTGATCTTTTATCTTGAGAGACCCCAAACAATGCTTCAAAATGCTGCCTGGGAAATATCATACTGGGTTTGCATTAAGCATTCTTATCTATGTCATTACCTCACTGCAAAGTCATCTGTTAAAGGTAAATTATCCAGGCTGCCAGTGATCTTGTCTTTCATTCAATTCCATTTGGTCTGAATTTTTCACACCATAGTCATGTAGTTATCTTCCCAAATATGCCAAGTTCCTTATCAGATAATTCAGGTAGAAAAGTTCTCAAACTTTTTTGTTTTGGTTGTTTTAAGTCTCACAAGATCTGCTCTACTTATTCGAATTCTTTTGATCATTCAGTTACACTAATTAAGTCATCCTACAGTAGGAAAGCTGACATTTGGCTTTCTTTCACTGAGCCTTACCTGTAACTCAGAGATCAATGTCAGTTGGATAAATGTTCAAAAACCTCACCTATTTTAAACCAGACTTGGAGAAGTTGATGACAATTTTCTAACTCACAAAAGAGAAGCACTGACACCATTAAATCCTATTTTTCAGTATTTATATTTGTATTTTTGAAGAGTTGTTATATGAGGCCATACCCAGAAAAAAGCTTCTTGATGTGCAACTGTTAAAATAGCTGTAGACCAAGAAACAATCAATCCTACATGTTCCCCTGCAGACTGATGCTACGTTTCCTTCCAGCTATTCACTTGCAGAGTGTCCAAAAAGAACTGAAAGCACATGTGTATATTATATATAGCTGCTTCTTCAGATTCCTTTCCTTTATAGGCTATTACAAGATACTGAATATAGCTCCCAGAACTTGTTGTTTATCTATTTCATATACAGTAGTGTAATAGACAAGAACAAATCTGACTCCATATTATATCTGTTTCTTTGGCTTTAACCCTGTGCCCTGTTTTCTAGGCTTAGTTTTGCTACCTCTGCACATTTTGCAAAAGAATATTGCCTTTAGCCTGTCTGGTAAACAGGAGAGCCTATTCTCAACGCTCTGACCTTTAAGGATATTAACACTTCTGCACTTATATAAAGATAACAAGTTGCAGAATGGAAAATAACATTTGTTTTGTTGGAGGTTTACATGATCTGACCCATGTGGACAGCTACAAGAACAAAGAATTCCTACACCAAGAAGTTTTGCAACAACCAACAGCACCCCCTTCCTTTTCAGTATAAAAGGAGCCTGAATTCTAACTTGAGTAAGATGGTTCTCCAAGACATTAGTCTGCCATCCTCTTGGTCTGCCGGCTTTCTGAATAAAGTCGCTATCCCTCGCCCCAGCACCTCATCTCCTGATTTATTGGCCTGTCATGCGGAGAGCAGAACGAGTTTGGACTCAGTAACAGCAGTGTGCACCTTAATCCCAAACTCCTAATTTATCCCTCCCCCTCTTCCTCCCTTGGTAACCATAAGTTTTCTATGTCTGTGAATCTATTTCTGTTTTGTAAATAAGTTCATTTGTCTCATTTTTTAGATTCCACGTATAAGTGGTATCATATGATATTTGTCTTTGTCTGACTTACTTCACTTAGTATGGCAATCTCTAGGTCCATTCACGTTGCTGCAAATGGCATTATTTCATTCTTTGTTATGACTGAGTAGTATTTCATTGTATATATACCACATCTTTATCCATTCACCTGTCGATGAACATTTGGGTTGCTTCTATGTCTTTGCTATTGTATATAGTGCTGTTAAGAACACTGGCCTGCCTGTATCTTTTTGAATTAGAGTTTTTGCCTTTTCCAGATGTATACCCAGGGGGTAGGATTGCTGGATGATACAGTAACTCTATTTTTATTTTTTCAAGAAACTTCCATACTGTTCTCCATAATAGACCTCGTAAACTTTTAACATTCGAAATAAAACACAGATTTGAGGGTCATAAACATACTAAGCCACAATTTTACAAAATTCCCTGAAGTGTTAACAAGAAGAACATAAAAGTAGTTGTTTACTATTTTGTATTTTCCTAATTTGACTTTGGCATAACAGAGATATTTTATAATGCCATTTCAGGTCAAATAGAAATGCATAACCAAATGCTCCAGACTATAATTAAGCAGCTTTGATGAGCTTTGAGTTCAGTCTAAAGATGATAGCCTTTCATTACACAGCTACAATTGCATACAGGAGAGGAAGGTTTCTCCCTAGTTGTCACCTATCAAGGGCACTTAAGTTCTGCAGCCACTGCCATTCAACACACCCAGATTTTCACTGAAAGCAAGTTTATGCCTCCCATGTGGGATCCTTAGACACTGGAGCCTGTAACAGGATCCTATTCCTTAATTTTCTACAACTAGTCCCTTGTATTTGGAAATACTATAATCATTTGGGATGGGGGAAAGGCAGAGAGAAAAAGAACATACTAGAAAAGCAGGAAGTGTTTCGGTCTACTTCAGCATCAAAGGCGAAAGGATGAAGATGAATACCGATCAGTATTTTCCTGGAGGGAGGCAAATGATTCCATAGGATTTTAAGAGCACTCCCAAAGGTCTAATTGAACAGGAAAACTCACACTTGCTGCCAAAAAGTCAGCAAAATGGTTGTTAAAACTCACAACCAGCTCACAAGTGCTAGTCATTGTTTTACGGTAATTGTTTTACAGTATGCATTCCACCCTGGGGAAAAAGGAAAAAAGAAGAAAGAAAAAAAGCTCCCAGATCAAATCTCTTTTTCCATTTGAGCACCATATAAGTTCTGCTTTTAGTTACAGAGGAGTGGGGTTGTAGCCATTCTTTTGCCATGTTTTTCTCCTGGAAAAACTGTAGGAGTGGTGGAGATTTCAGGAGCTAGAGGAACCTCGGTTTAGGGGTCAACAGAAAGCCCACTGCTGGTTAAGCTCATGATGCCTGGGTCCTAGGAGACCCTTGGTGCTGGGGGGACTGCAGCAAATTGGGGATCTGCATAACCCCAGGGAGTCAAGCCAGCAAGGCTCACCTCTGCCCTACTTCAAAAAATGCCCTCTGTGGATCCCACTAAGTGACCAGCCAGGTGGAGCAGGAAATGAGAACAGAGAAAAAATACAACACTGGCCTCACCTGCGAGGACCAAGGCGACATGTCCAGGAGGTCAGGTCTGCCTTCTGTATCACCTTCTCTTCCAGGGCCACCTCCTCCCACTTTGTACCCATGTCCTGTGGTCAAAGAATTTCGTCTTTACTAAGGTGCTGGCCTAAGACGGTCCTCTTCTCAGAGAATTCATGTTTTGAAGTGAAACTCTTTAAGGTCCCAACTAACTTGTTATCTCAATCTCTGCACAGTCTATAACCAGCCCTGTAACCTCAAGTCAGTCAGCCTTTTTGGGCCAATATATTGTGGATTTCAGTTTAAAGGAACTTTAAGGATCCTTCAAGCTTCAAAATTCTCTTTTCTAATGAGAATGGCAAGTTGTTGAGGGCAGATGAGGGGGAAGGCGGTTTGCACGAGGGACCTGACCCCCACCTTCCTGTCCACTGTGAGTCCGCAGGGCTCACCACGGTTGTATAAACTCACTTGCTGACACCAGCATAGGAAACAGGACGTGGCCAAGTGATAAAGGGAGAAGAAGGAGGAGATTCAGGATTCTGTATATTGTCTATAGACTTTAACACAGACTGGAGATATGCAATTTGTCAGAACAAAGTTTTGCAATTTGTCAGAAGTTATCAATAACATAATGATAGCAAATCATACTTTGGTTGTCAAACTGAGGGTTTCACTTCTGTCAGTATCCAAATACAATAAATATAAACATTAAATGTACAGAGAAGTGTTTATTAGTATTGCTAGTCTTCAGATGCCAACTCTGGCTCCTCCTTGAGGTTCTGGATCCCCAGGAAAGAATATCACCTGGTGTGAAGGCAGGGGCCCCAATTTCGATTAGGACCTGAACTGCTGTCTTACCTCCAGCCCACGAGATCTCACAAGCAACGTTTTCTGAATTATAATTTCAATGGATTTTTTTTTACAATTCATATTCTATTTAGTTCTGTAGCTATTTTCCCCCCTTCTCAAATGAAAACATATCCACAAGATGACCTCTAATTAAATTATTATTTTACAAAGTAAAAATCCAAAATCAGTGGTTTAGTTTTTCCAGAAAAAAAAATTGTACTGGAAGGTTCTAGAACTAGCTTTGACCACAACCCTTTAACCAGTAATGACTCACCGAATCATCTGTCATCTCTCTGGGGTCAGAAGCAAACCATCTACAAAGTGTCTCCTCACTCTGTGTCCTCATAAATGTAACCACTGCAACACCGCTTAACGTTGTTTAAAAATCAACATAAATACATCTGAGGATTGCCTCCTCCTACCCAAAAGGATTCCTGGATCCAAATATGGCTTTAATCAGCAGCTGGGGGGTATTTTTCATTCCTCATTTCGCACCCACTGTGTGGAACAGGATGTCTTTCCCAGCTGCCATCCTTCTCAGTCTGTGTCTCTGTACAACTAGAGATGTCTCAGCTATTCGAGATGCTAAACTCCCACCCATGGAGGGGGAGACAAAGTACCCCCCCTCCTCCCCCATTTCCTCTTTAACACCTGACTCCATCGACAGCTTCTTCTGTTGAGGTCAGGATCCAGGAGCAGGGATGAAATTGCCACATAAATGACAAGGTCTGAAATTTGACTGATTATCTTTTAGACTTTTTTTTTCTTATTTTTCCATCTGCTAGCCCTTGTTTCTGCAGCTATGTGTTGTAAAAGTGGGAAGAATTCAAAGAATGGTGCTGTCTTCAGTTACTAATTAATCCACTAAGAAACTTAAAAGCATTCTTCCCTTCTGAGAAAAGGAGGCGTTATACAGTTGACAAGAGTCCTTTATCTTTAAAGGTCCAAAGGCTAACTCACTGTCAGTCTCCAGTGGAGCTGCCAGTTTTAAAGACTCGCTAAAGGCTTCCCCTGGAAGACTGCCCAAAGGGGAAGGCCAGTCATGGAGAAAACCGCAGCCTGATGAATTCCAAATGTCCCATCTCAGTCATTAAGGGACAGGCCCTGGAACGGTCATCACAAAGGGGAACCTCTCATCTGGTCCAGTCAAATAGACAAATATTATAACCAAGTAGCCAGAGAATTACCCCTTCACCCACATTTCTCTGTGTGTTGTTTATAGCCTCCGAACAACCATGCACAATCTCTCATCAATTTTCTTAGCTAAAGTGTCGCTGAGCACAATTTTCAGTTGTCATCCCAGCTTATAGCATTTATGTGCAGACAGGCCTAGGTGGGTTCCCCACCAGAGCTACGTTTCTGTCCACTACAGATGCCCCACCAAAAGGAACTCTTCCTTGAGACCCAGAGTGGGTTTTATTTTACCCCTGGGCCATGTAATTCCAGTCTCCAGGTCGTCTAGACAAATCATGCTCAATAGATATGTGAAGTAATGTGAGTCATCTTAAATTCATCAAGTAAACCCAGACATGAAAAAAAAAACTTAAATGTTTTCATCAATGGAACCTTAAACAGTGCTGATGGCACCATAGCAACGCAACCAAAACAGTAAGTATAGAGCTGAAGAAACCTAAATTTTTAACAATTCTTAGTCCAGAAGTAGTAAGAATAAACAATTAAAAAAAAAAAAAAACCCCAACAGCTATAAAGTAAGACATAGCAAGTGATGACTCTCTTCCAACAAAATACAGCAGAGGAGAAGACAGGTGATTTTGAGACCACAGCTTACAGGACAGGTGGCTCCTGTCTCTTACCCTCTGAGGCAGAACCCAGCCTCCAGGTTGTGAGAACCTCCTCCCAAGCAGCCGTGCAGAGGGGTCCACGTGGCGAGGAATGAAGGCCTCCTGCCAAAGACCAGCACTAAGCTGCCAGCCAGGGCAGTCAGCTGCCCTGGAAGGAAGCCTCTGACATCGGTCAGCCTTCAGATAACCGCAGCCTTGGCCAACGTCCTGACTGCGACCTCATGAGAGACCCTGAGATGAACCGTTAGCTAAGCTGATTCTGGAGCCCTGAATCAAGGGAAGTGGGCGAGATAATAGGCATCTATTTAGTGGCTAAATTTGGGGTTAAGTTCTGCAGCAGGAAATAACCAAGATAGACTATTTGAACCATTTCTACATTAAGATTTCCATCACGCAGCACAGGACACTATCTCCAATGTCTGTAATAACCTTTAATGAAAAAGAATATGAAAATGAATACATGTATGTGTATGCATAACTGGGACATTGTGCTGTACACCAGAAACTGACACATTGTAACTGACGGTACTTCAATTTAAATAAATAATTAAATAAATAAACTAAAACGTTCCCATTTAATTATCCCTTAATAAGAAAGAAAAAGATTTCCATCACATAAATATATATCACTATCTCAGATATAATTAATTTATCCACTGTCAAACTCTTCTCAATAAAATATAAGCTGCCTGAAAGCAGAGAATTTCTGTTTTGTGCTGTGCTTTTACAGGGAAAAATTATGTGGCACAGAGCAGGTGCTTAATAAATATTTCTTGAGTGTATGAATCATTTGATGAATTTGTCACAATCTCTGTCGGATAAAGAGTGGAGGATAAGAAAATGTTTTCAACGATTATTTCATCAGTAGTGAACGGAATAAACTTCAGCAAAGGGGCTACATGGTAATATTGTTTATAGTAAAGGTAGAATAACTTTTCTATTGTTAAGATAATTTTTATTACAAAGATTTAATATCTGTGAAATCTATTTGTTGACAAAAGGAAAAGGCTCAACTTAATACCCAACGGGAAAAACAAAAAGGAAATGGCTCAACTGGAGATGAATTCTGTAATCTCTCCACAGAGTGTTAACCAACAAACAAATATGAGAAGAGAGTTCAAGAGAAAACAAACAAAAATCAAAATGATAACCATTCACACATACACACACACATACACACACACACACACACACACCCTACCCCAGAATCTAGTGTGGGAGAACGGACTAAAAGTTCTCTAAATCGTATGATTAACTCTACTGATAACTTGAAAATGCTGAAGAGCTATCACATGAGTACAATGTGGTGGGTCTTCTCAGAGCCAAAATAAATAGTACAGTGTTCATTTTCAACATTTACAAAGCTGTTGCTGTACTGCGTTCACTGCAGAGTCAGATAGGTCCGTCGGTTCTCTCCATTTCAACAGCTTTCCTTTTTGCATCCAAAGACCCGTCTAGACAGTCTAACTATTTTCCACCCATGTCCCACCAAATCCTTCTCTATTAAATTCACTCTTTTTTTTTTCATTGTTCAAGGTTTATTCAATTCCTCTGTGCTCTTCCATGGTGGTCACTGTGTCATTTTACTTTCTTTGTATTCCCTGGACATAAAGAAATTAGTAAATGACTATGCTGTATTTTACTATTCAGGTCTAAGACAACTTTAAAAAGTCTGTGATTATCTTGTTATCAATCCAACAAGGAGTTAAGTGTCTACCACCAGCCCCTACTGTTCTAGGTGATGTAAATGAAACAAGATTTTTAATAAATAAGATAATCTTTTCTAACACTCAAAAAAAGTTACATAATAAACAAGATCATCACACTAGTACTATGTTAGGCAGCTGGGGAAATTATACATTAATTCAGTTTCCTGGCTGAATTGTGTCATAGAAATGGAAACTGTGGAAGTTCAGTGAAATCAAAAATAAACATTTCAGAAGGAAAAAAGTCTTGTATGGCCCATGCTAAAACCAAATTGCCTGATATGTCTTGAAGAAAACGATCTTAGAAAATAAAAAGAGAAAAAGAGAACAGAGAAAAATAATAGTGCACATGTAAATTAGTTCCATAAAAACTGACTAAAGAACAGAATTCCACATTTAGTAGAAAAGTGACAATTGATTCTTTATGAATTATTGGTGCCAGGGGAAAGAATTAAAATTGTGTATGATCTTATGTTTGGAAGAAGAGAGAGCCAGGAGGGGGCTGAGTGGTGTGCATGTAGCCAGAGGGGTTGTTATGATGGGTCCAGTCAGGCAACAACCACATTTCTCCTTTGGTCAGTTATTTTGGAAATGTAAATACTGATAAATATCGTGAGCCTGGTGGAAACAGCTCTCAAATAATCATAATATTAGGAGGAAGGGAAATCATGGTAAAAACAGAATAAGATGCTGTGATAGCTCACAGCAAAAAAGAATGCAACAATGAATATATATATGTTCATGTATAACTGAAAAACTGTGCTCTACACTGGATATTGACACACTGTAAACTGACTATAACTCAAGAAAAAAAAAAACAGTAAGATGATAAAATGCAGCATCATGAGTAATCTGAACTTTGCCTCCTCACCATCCTCCCCACCCCAGGAGGGCGGCCATTCTCACCTCTTATTCACATCCGCAGGCAGAATTGCTCACCCGCTCACATGCCAGGTCCTGTGCTGGCCTGGGCATTCAGCGGTCAACCAAACAGAACACAATCCCTGTCTTCTCAGAGTTTGCTTTTTAATATGGAGGAAACAGACAATAAACAAAATACACACACACACACACACACACAAAAAAGTATCTATGTGACAATTCAATGTTAATTTTTTCACATTAAACAAATATCTTTCAATGAAATTTTATAATTAGGGGGGAAATCTTTGACATTGACCCACTTATTGACCCTTTTCGCAGAAGTATCCCTCCCAAGGAGCCAGGGAGCTAAGGCATCTATGTCCCAGCCATCCTCACTCATGGGCTGAGGGCTGTTCCCAGGGGAGTGCTCATTCCCTGGCTCAGAGCTGGCTTCTTTGGCCGGAGAAAACCCTCAGGCAAAGAGATGCAGATGCTGGCAGGAGGTCGAAGATCCAGTTTGCTGAAGATCCAGTTTGCTCTGAAATGGCAAAGACTGGAGGAAAGGGTGGGGCAGAGTTCGGTGCAGTTTATAATTATACATGCTACGTTACAGAGTACATCGCTAACAGGCACACTACCAGCTGGGGCCCTGTGCCCTGCCCCTGGCACGGCCTTCCCTCTAGGGGAAGGCAGCTATGGAGCCAGGAGGACATGGCCACCTGGAACCCATGGAATCCCAGAATTCCTGCCTGGTAGGGGTGAAACTGTGTCCCTCCCCTAAAAAGCTATTGGAGTCCTAACCCCCAGTATCTCAGAATGTGATCCTCTTTGGAGATTGGGTCTTTATATAGATAAGTTAAAATGGGTCATTGCAGTGGCCCCTTCCCTGATATGACTGGTGTCCTTAGAAAAAAGGGAAATTTGAGCACAGAAGCAAACACATGGAGAGGGAAGATGATGTGAAGACACCAAGGAGGAGACGGCCATCCACAGGCCAAGAGGAGAGGCCCCCCAGCCCTCAGAAGGAAGTAACTCTGCCAGAATCTTGACTTGGACTTCCAGCCTCCAGAGCCATGAGGCAGTAAAATCTGTGTTCTTTAAGTCCCCTAGTTGTGGTCCTTTGTTATGGCCACCCTTAGTTTAGGAAAATAAGACAGCCCAAGTAGACCCAAGTCTGCAGTCAGTGCCACGCAAGCTCTTCTTCAAGTCCATCTTCCCAAGTGTAGACAGACTGCCAATGTGCCCTCCCTGGTCCTAAAGTGTGGCTATGTGTAGGGGGTGGAGATGGAGCTTGGATGTCCACATGCTCGAGGCATTAGAGTGTAGGCGATGGTTTAACCAAGTCAATCCTCAGAGATTTCCTTTAGCACTGTTAGATTTCAGCCATTTCTTTCCAAGGGGCCTAATCACTAAATTGGATTCAAATTACACTTCTATTCTCGACATTAATTATGATCTGTCATTTAAGAGCAATGGACAAAAGCAGAACCATAAGAGCAACATTCCAACTAAACAAGATCTGTTACGGGTTGAAATGTGTCCCCCAAAAGATATACTGAAGCCCTAACCCCTGGTACCTGTGAATGTGACCTGGTTTAGGAATAGGGTCTTTGCAAATGTCATCAAGTTAAGAGGAGGTCATTAGAGTGGGTTTGATGACTAGTGTCCTCATAAGATACAAAGAGACATAGAGACAGAGACACACCCAGGGAAGAAGACCATGTCACAAGGGAGGTAGACACTAGAGTGACGCATCTCGCAGGTAAGGAGCTCCAAGGACTGCGGGCAGACAGCAGGAGCCTAGAAGAGGCAAGGAAGGATGTTCCCGACAGGTTTCAGAGAGAGCCTGGCCCTGCAGACACTTTGATTTCAAACTTCTAGCCTAAGATCAAAGTGGCACAATCAATTTCTGTTTTAAGCCACCCAGGACTTGGTACTTTGTTACAGCAGCTGTGGGAAACTAATGCAAGATCACTCACGGGTCATCATGTTACCTATGGGGAAATGAAACGCCCGTAAAATGAAAAGATCTGCCAAAGATCCCACCATGCAACCAAGACTGGATACCAGATCTTCTAACTCTTTTTCTAGTCCTGCATGAACATACTGCCTCCCAACTCAAGAGGAAGAATTCATTCATTCACTCATTTCACAAATATTTCTTAACCACCTGCCGGTCGACAGCTATTAATATAGACAAGGGCATACATCGGTCCAGAAAAAGTTTTTTTCCTTGTGGTGCTTAGGAACCTACTGGGATACTGATTAGTAATAATGGTAATAATAATAACAATAAAAAAATTTCACAAGAATGTGTAGCAAATGTAATAATTTACTATTCTAGTAAGGAGAAAAATAGAAAGAATGAAATGAAAAAGTTACAATAATAAAATATTTTCAGAAATTAAAGAAATTAAAGAAGAAAATTAAGTCCAATATTCCTGTACCTATTTTGTTAAAAAAAAAAATCAAAAGTTAGACGACATTGTTATAAATTTAGAGACTAGACCAGCGGTTCTCAAAAGGAGGTGATTTTGATCCCCCAGAGGACATCTGGCAAAATCTGGAGGAGACATTAGTGATCATCATGGCTTAAGGGGGTGCTACTGGCATCCCTGGTTGGCCCATGGAAACTTCTAAACATCTGACAGCGCACAGGACAGCCCCTGACAACATAGAATTATCCACTCAAAATGTCAATAGTGTCCAGAATGAGAAACTGAACTAGACTAAAACAGAGGCTACTTTGTTAGCCATACTCCTTAAGTTTACCCCTCATTCCTTACTGAAAGGGACCTAAAGATTGATATCTGAACCCACTATAAATCCAGAATAATTTATTTAGGATAGGCCTATAGAAAAAAATGTGTATTTCTCATTTCATACTCAATAAATCCTTCCTCCTTCCTAATAATTTCAGAGCTAATATTTCACACAGATATCTGGACTGGGTGAACTTATGACACTTGTTACCAAGATTCTGGCAAAAATCTAATAAACAGCACCCTTGATAGAATGCTGTCTCAACCCCACCCATGTCTGCGAGAGTGAACCATGTGTTTCGTGTGTATCAGAGAATGACATTTCTCTGTTCTCCATGGCACATCACACCAAGTGATCTGTATCTCGTGTAAACCAGCACATCATTGAGATAGGAGTGTGGGGATTTGTTAGACACCAAGGATTAGCAGATGAAGCTCAGACACTTGTCAAATGATCACCAAGGATCAAACCCAAATGATGGGATGGAAGGCAGGCAGTAAGTAATCACCTCGATATTAAGTCAGAGGAAGTGAGAAATGCGTTCAGTACAGGAACATACACAGAGCCAAAACCGGAGGAGCTGCAACTTACAAATGTGTCCTAGCTGAGCAGAATAATCAAGAAATAAGAAGTTTACTAAAAACAGATGATTCTAAATCCAATATAGGAATGACAGGGCAGAAAGATGCACATTCAAGCATGAAAAGGGCAATTCAGGCTGGCTGGCCTAGAACTAGGGGTTCCGCCATAGAGTAAGGGAACCAGGGACCTACGAGCCAGGCTCAGGTCAAGGTTGACCAAGGACAGGTGGAAAGCACAGAAGTGTGACTATGGAAGTGTAGCTCAAACAATATTAGGCAGAAAGGTAAGAAGCTGCAGTCATAAATGGATAGAATAATCTAGACTTTTAAACAGTCTCTCAACGAGCAGATCATGATTGCAATTGCATGACCACCTAATGACACTTCAGAATCACCCAATGAAAGAAAAATTACGGAATGATTAGTGACTTTCAAAATAAGCCTTTGATTCATAAAGCAATGATCACTGTGATTAGCAATCATAAGTAAAACATATGCTTCCGTGGGCCAAGAACAAGGTATTATTTCATTTTCTCATTTTACACAGTAATCTTATCAGGTAGATACCAGCAATAACTTCAGTTTACAGATTAAAAAAATGGATAAGAAACAGGTCAAGTTTAGGTAATAAGTGGCAGACTAAGGTTCTAGCCTAAATCTTTCTGATTCTTAAGGTTTTTGTTGTATTTTTCTTTTGTTATTAATAATATACTTTCAGTGAGAAACTAACACATGCACCTGGTTAAAAAATAACTCATAAACTATAAATGGGAGATAGCCATTCTTTTCTACTCCAATATTCTGTTCCCCAGTAATCACTCCAAAAAGAACCACGACTACTGTTTTTTATCTATTCTTCTAGAAGGTCTATAAAGCATCTCTTGCTCACTCTTTTTATTTTTAACACAAATCGTAGCACACAGTATTCTGCACCTTGTAAAGCTATTTTTCTTAACCATTATACTACATTGTTTACTTCCAAATCTTAAGCTCTTCTGATGGTGTATAAATCAGAATTTACACACACACACACACACACACAAAAACAAAACACAAAAAACGACCCCTACACAGTAAATGCTCAGTAGCACAGCCATGGAAAAGGCACTCTACAAGCATACCTGTGGATAGCCAATATTTTGGAGGGGCTGAAGTGTAACTGTGTCTCTTGGCAATAGCATCTGGGCTCTTTTAAGCCTTATCATGGTGGTTGAGTGTAGCGGTTATCAAAGTGTGGTTTGGGGACCCGTCATGGTCCCTAAGACTCTTTCAGATTTTCCACAAGATCAAAATTATTTTCATAATAAAATGAAATTGTTATTTGTCTTTTTTGCCGTGGAGTTTTCCAGAGGCTACATGATGTGTGCTATTGCAACAGACTGAAGCAGAAACAGATATGAGAATTCAGCTGTCTTCTATTAAACCAGATATTGAAGACATTTGCAAAAATGTAAAACAATGCCATTCTCATAAATTCTTTTGTTTTCGTATAGTTATTTTTTATTAGAAAAATATGTTGCTTCAGTTAACATTAGTATTGCTACTTTAAATGAATTATAAATAAACATTGCACAATTTTCTTAGTTTTAATTTCTATTATGGGTAAATATTAGTAGATATACCCCCACAGAAATGCACAGAAGAACTCTCTGGGGTTCTCAGGTAATTTTTAACTGGGCAAAGAGACCCTAAGACTGAAAAGTTTGAGAACTACGGATTTGCTAATTTAGAGACCTGCTTCTACATTATAAGTAACGTAAACCTGGCTCTACTTATAGGAAAATGATCTAAGTGTGGAATTCACAAGGCAACTGTAAAAAGCAAGAGAAAACTCCAGAAGAGCAACTGTTCCCCAACTGCTGAGAGTGGGCTGAGAAGATTTTGCCATCTAAAAACAACAGATTTTTTTTAATCCCATTTAAAAACTAAATAAACCTTTTTTCCTTATTTTAAATTTAGAAAAGAGTAGGATTAGCAGGGAAGCAGTTCAACACTGAATAATCTGTGGTAGAATATTTTCTAGGTGGCACTAAAGCAAGAGAACTCAGCTATTGCAAGAGAAAGAAAACTTCCCAAGACGTCTCGTGGAAGCAACATTTGATGCCAGATGTTGGCAGTTGAAGAATTTTTATGGTTCCTTCAAATTCATTATAAACAGAACTTGATAATTTGGGTAGAATGAAAGCTGTAGGAAGCAATTTCCCAAAATAGGATTTTTTTTCAGGTTTTCAAAATTACAGCTAATAATTCTTGCTGAGATGAAAAAGTAGACCCTCCAAGGGCCTGACATTCCCTTTGTGACAGCTCTTAACCAATGGCACAGAGATGAAGGTTAACCAAGGCCAGCAGAACACAATGCAGAGAGGGACACACGTTTCTCGTCTCGGGCTCCCATCTGTCCCTTGCTGTCCCTTCACCCTCGCAGCATCTCCTCCCCATTTTCCTCTCGTTTCTACCCTGAGTTCACTGCTCTGACTCCCACTGTTCTCTGCTTTCTCACCGTGAGTCAGGGTTCTGGCTTGACCACCAGCTAGCTGTGGGACGGCTCCTCTCTGAGCCTCAACTGACTCATTTAAAAATGGGTTTACTCCTTCACTGTTGGTGAAAATGTAATTTTGTGCAGCCATTATGGGAAATGGTATGAAATTTCCTTAAAAAAACTAAAAAAAGATTTACCTTATGATCCAGCAATCCCACTCCTGGGCCTATATCCAGAAAAGACAAAAATTCTAATTCAAAAAGATACATGCACCCCAATGTTCACAGCAGTATTATTTACAATAGCTAAGACATGGAAACAACCTAAATGTCCATCAATAGACAACTGGATAAAGAAGTTGTAGTATATTTATACAGTGGAATATTACTCAGCCATAAAAAAGAATGAAATAATGCTATTTGCAGCCACATGGATGGATCTAGAGGTGCCCATACTAAGTGAAAAAGTCAGACAGAGAAAGAGAAACACCATATACTATCACTTATATGTGGAACAAAAAAAATGATACAAATGAACTCATTTACAAAACAGAAACACTCACAGACAGAAAAAAACAAACTTATGGTTACCAAAGGGGGAAGGAGAGGCAGGGATAAATTAGGAGTTTGGGGTTAGCAAATACATACTACTACATATAAAATAAATAACAAAGTCCTACTGTATAGCACAGGGAACTACATTCAATTTCTTACCATAACCTATAAAGAAAAAGAATATATATGTATAACTGAATCACTATGCTGTACACCAGAAACTAATAAAACATTGTAATTCAACTATACTTTAATTTTAAAAAATGGATCTAATTGAAATTTGCTAAGAGACTAGAACTTAAAAGTTCTCACCAAGGGAAAAAAAAAAGATAAATATGTGAGGTAATGGGTATGTTAATTAACCAAACGGGGGAATTCCTTCATAATATATACATATTTCAAATTACCATGATGTACACTTCAAATATCTTTCAATTTTATATGTCAATTATACCTCAATAAAGCTGAAATTTTAAAAATTATTTTTTAAATTGGGATGATAATAAGGCCTACCGCATGGGGTTATTAGAATTAAATGAGAACACTCTTTTAAAATTATACAGCTCCAAACATAAGTGGCATGTTATGATTATTAACCTCCTAAAATTCACATCCAAGTAGAATATTCCTAGTAAGTGGGGGTGTCAGAGAAGCCCCAGATACCCTGTGTGTCCTGCAGGGACAGGCCCTCCCCTTCCTTCCTAAACCTCTTCTCCAACACAGCTGAGCACAATTCAAGGATTCTGGGGAGCCAGGCATTAATATCCATGAGCCTCTTATTCCTGTATGACGTCCCTGAACTTGGGTCTTCCTTCCCTTTTACGTCGGATTATTATCATCCTAGTCACCCGCTGTAGAGCCCTCAGCCCTCTGACCTGTGCTCACTGCCTTGGCTCTGGGGGCAGGGAGCAGGGTGTCAGGGCCCCGTCAGTATGGGCCGTGTGGGAGGGCGGAGGGGCTGGGGGTGCAGGAGGGAAGCCGTGGAAGGCAAGGGGTCCCAAGTACCCTGTGAGTAAATGCAGCTGGACTTGGCAATGATGACAGCAAAAGGGAATGGGAGATTTCACCGGGAACACTCTGGACTGAATACAAACACACCAAAGTAAGAAATTAAAAACCTGTGTTTTTTGGTAAAAATAGAATAATTATGATAGCAATGTATATAAAAGTGCTAGACATTTGTGCTTAATTACCATGCATCTCCCTGACAATGATGTTCACTCCTCCATATGGGTGAGCTCACCTGGATTGTTTTCTGTGACAACAAGTGGGCACAGATGCATCTGGGTTTCACACGTTACCATGCGGGTGCTCATCAGTTCCCGGTCCTGAGAAAGACAATAAAGGCCATAAAGCACCGGATGAGCTGGAGGGCGGTCACCGAGGCAGCCGTGCGCGCGTGAGTGCATGCATGTGTGCCTCCTTCTCTATGTCTTCACTCCGTCCTTCTTATTGACCAGCTTCAGTTTAAAGATGAGAAAAGGCTGGTGAGTCTTGAAGACCTGCCCACAAGAGCTACATCTGGAGTTAAGAGTTAATTTTAATGGAAACAGCAAACTAAAACATTCAAACAAAAGGTCTTTGTGTGATTTTTTTTTTTTTTTTTTGGCTATAAAAGAATCTGGAGGGACTCTCCTGACTTTACCTCCCATATTTTTTCCCAATCTTTCTTGCTATTGAAATAAATGACTAATTGGCACAAATTAAACTTTCTTTCTTTTCGGAGGGTACACGCAGACAATGACCTTATTACTTCTTGTAAATCATCTGCAGTGATGAGAAGGATTTTTCCCCTGATAATTTATTTGACAAGTTAAGAGCTGGGGGGAAATGTAAAAATAAATAAAATTCTGCTCTGATTTCAGAGGCATTCCAATATACTACAAGAGTCAGGCAGCCAGGGGTGCTGTAACTGTTATATGAGGAGTTGGTATGGCCTTGGCCAACTCAATAAGTCACGGGGAAGCTGCAGAAAAAAAAGGTTTTATATTTTCATTAAAATTTTAGGCTAAAAAAAAGAAGAGGGGGAAAAAATGCTCATATGCTATCAAAATCTGCTGCACAGATTTAGCAATAATCAATGATAATTTTTTCACCAGCAAATCCTCTATTAAGAAGTCAATCCGTGAAATGAGAGATTTTTTAATTTTGTTGTGTGTGTCTATTTGTCTCTTTGCTTTTAGTTTTTAAATATTAAATTCCTTCCCCAACCACAAGTCCCCTGATGCCATTTTCAGGTACAGCGGATTAACTTTTATATGTTATTTAGATCAGACATGAGTTATAAATTATTCTTTTGGAAATAATTAGAAAAGCAGATCCTGTGAATTAGGAACAGAAAAAAATCAGGCAAAGTAGAAGCTAAGGTTTTTGTAACCAAGTTTGGTACAGACCATGAAAGTAATGTGAGTATATGGGAAAGCAAACCTGAGACTCAGAACTCTTAGGCGAGCCAGAGAGATTCAGGAACACTGGCAAGAAGTTACCACAGGCACAGCTAAGACTGTGCAACCTTGTGTCCCGACAGCAGTGAGGACAGGGGTCCAGGAAACTGAGAAGTGCTTACCTCTATCAAACAGCTTTAACGGCTTCTCCAAACTTTTCCCATCGCAACTACTCAGGTCCACACCTCCAGGGATCACACTAGAACCTGAGGAACCAGCATGGACATCTCTGGATATTGAAGCCAGAAGAGGCTCTGAACATGTGGAGGGAGGACCAGAAAGGGAAAAAAACTACTCTTAGGATCTCTTTTGTGATAGAGGAAAATGAATTTATTCAAGATCATAGAAACGGAGGAGAGAAAGAAAGCTTCTAGCTACAGTATGCGACAAGGAATGGTCCCTCACATGTTATTATTAGTTTAAGATGTATAAGATGCCACCAAAAATTTGTAATTTAGTGTACTCTTTTATTTTATTAAGTGCAAAAATACACGCAAGGGACTTTGTAAAAACTAAATAAATTTTCATCACACAAAGATTGTAACTTAATTGGATCTTTGTCTGCTCAGCACAGAATTACTTTTGCTTTATACGGAAAAGCCACTCTGGATCCCTCCTACAGAGATGGCAAGCGTGGACATTCCAGTTTTAACAGAACAGTGGTGGAAATGCCTCCATTATTTAAGCTGAAAGCAGCCTATTAATACTTGGCTCCTTCATGAAAAAGATAAAAAGATACACACACCTCATAGACATACGATATTTTTAGGTATAATAGTGACAACAATACACCATTAGGTAGACATCCTATGGCTATAGTAATTTTCTTGACAATAATCAACTTTACTTTAGCTATTTCCTACAATGCATTTTTTTCCTACAATGCATTTTTTAAAAATATGTTAGTAAAAACCAAGCCTTGATTTCCTTACAAAATTTCCTAACATCTATCTGCTAAGAATAAGAAACTGCCGCCTCCCAAGCTGTCACCCTTTCCTCCTAGGGAGAGACCACTCTTTTAAGGAGGTCAGCAGGAGGTGTCTTCTGGGGTTGAAACAGCCAGGTGTGGAGCAGACCCAAACTAGCAGATTTTTGAAATGATTCCATTTGCCCCCACGTTCAGAGATGTCTTCACAGCATGATAATCTTCTGAGAAACTTCACAAAAGATCCTAACTCTAGTTCTCCAACTGTAAGTGATCTTACAACGCCTGCAGGAGTTTGGGGCTGCTTTTGTGCTGACTGATCTTCTAAAGTTGACTGTTATTAGCTAGAGTTGGCAAATCTAAGGACAGAATGTGTTGAATCATGGCCCCAGTCTCCCGTCTCTATTTTGTTTTCCCAGAAGGCATTGCATCTCTGAACTGTGAATTCTTTCATATTCCCTGGTACTTAGGTCTAGGGGGGACTTTAAGTCAAGAGAGGCACAACTTGCTACTGTGATCACATCTAACCGAACTACAAGTGAGCCCCAGAGTCCTGGAACCTGCCCAAGTTATGATCAGGGGCAATACTCCCACCAAATACATTTTAAAGAAGAGGGGAAGTCAAAAACAAAGCTGTATTTTGGAATATATCCTGTGCTCAGTGTACTTATTTGTTTTTATTTTATTTTTCAACTTTTTTTAAATTGAAGAATAGTTGATTTCTAATGCTGTGTTCGTTTCTGGGGTACAACACAGTGATTCAGTTATATGTGTATATATATATATATTCTTTATCATACTCTTTTTCATTATGGGTTATTACAAGATACTGAATGTAGTTCCCTGTGCTCTACAGTAGGACCTCATTGTTTACCTATTTTATATATAGTAGTTTGTATCTGCTAATTCCAAACTCCTAATTTATCCCTCCCTGCCTCACTGTTTTTAAATAAATTCGCCAGGCATAAAATAAAATTTTCTCATGATGACTAACCTTTGTCCACTTGAAATATATAGAAATTAGCATTTTCACATATAACACAATATTTTGGAGAAACTAATTCATTTCAAAATTACTGTGTCTCCTTAAGCTAAAAACTGTGAACAAAGTTAGGCTTATCCGTGATCCCTAAGGTGTTTGCCAAATGTGGTCCATTCACTTTGGTGTATTCATCACAGACCCGTGCCTCTTCCTTGGCTTTGATGTATCTTTCCTACTAGGGGGAAAGTTCCTTATGATCTGGAGGCCAGGGACCACATCTTACTCATCTGTAGAGATGACGTCCGTATTACATGGTACAAAGTGTTATGCAATCAATTCTTAATAATGTTGTGTTAAATGAATTTTCTTTATTTCTAATACCTTTTACAAATACATTTTCTTTATTTTCAATAAACTTTTTGACTGCTTGTCACTCAAAAATCTTATGTGCTGTTGTTACTATCCCATTTCACAGGTGAGGAAACTGAGGTTCAAAGAGGCTGAGTAAGAACAGCAAGTTCCCACAGGAAGAGTTGGGCCAGAATTCACGGTGAGGCAGGGTAACTCCAGAGGCTGTGCTCCTAATAACTTTACTGTGGGCCTATTTCTTATTGGTTTGGTCAATGAAAAATACATTGAGCACCTGCTATGTGTCAAAAACTCTGTTCCAGATGTTGACAGAGCAGCAACCAGATGGACCAGGTCTGGACTCTCCCAGAGCTTACACTCTAGTGTGGAGAGTTTGAACACATATGGGGAGAAGGCAGAGGGAGAGAGAGAAAGGGGAGTGGAACTGTCCCATCATAGGGCAGCTCTCCATTTAACTATTTAAGGAGGTGCCAGACTTCTTCAAAGCAGCTACGCCATTTTGCATTCCATCAACGAAGAATGTGTGTTCCAATTGCTCTCCATCTTGTCAACATTTACAATCTGACTTTTTTTTTAAAAAAATAGCCATAATGAACCTCATTTTTAATCTGATTTAATTACTTCTAAAAAAAACCATGGATAATCTCACAAATCACCCAGATTAAGAAAAAAAAAAAAAAGAAAGACTTAAATTTGAGACTTGATTAAGCCCGACACCAGCAGCAGAGCTTCTCCGTGCTTCTCATGGGAACCTGATGCCCAGGCACTCAGTGTCCAGGACACCCACCAGCTATTTGGACACAAGTTTCCCAGATGGTCTTAAATGATCAGTCAGGCTATTTTTCACCACAAGACCCTTTCTCAGACATCTTCCTTCCTGCTGTGTCAGTGAAAAACCAGGTAAAACACTAACTCTGTTATACAGCCAACAGAAGGCCAACTGAGAGGTATGGGTTCATTTTTCTTTCTTTCCTACACATTTGCATTTTACAAGGGTCATAGGTCCTCAAGACAAAAGGAGATCACCAATGCATTCGATCTTGACCAGAAAAAGAAAGTCACCTCTTTTAAGTGACTTACATCAGACTTGGGGTCATTTTTAAATAAAAGAAATATAAGGACCTAAAGATGATCGTGCTAAGTGAGGTAAGTCAGATAGAGAAAGACAAATGCCGTATAGTATCACTTGTGGAATCTAGACCGTTTCCACTATGTGGAATTTTAAAAATGACATAAATGAACTTATTTATAAAATAGAAACAGACTCACAGACACAGAAAACAAACTTATGGTTACCAAAGGGGAAAGGAGGGGACAGTTAAATTAGGAGTTTGGGAGTAACAGATACACACTATTATGTATAAAATGGGTAAACAACAAGGACTTACTGTGTAGCACAGGGAACTATATTCAATATCTTGTAATAACCTATAAGGGAAGAGAATTTGAAAAAAATAGATATATGTGTATATATAATTCAATCACTTTGCTGTACACCTAAAATGAACACAACATTGTAAATCAACTATACTTCCATTAAAAAAATCATTTCCCAGTGAGTCATGTCTAAATTATAGATCTCAAGTTTAGATATCTTTAGCTAATAAATATCATAGCACATTTGTGACTCAAAAAAAAAAAAGAAATGTAAAATAAAATCGTTTATACCAAGGGTATATTTTTACATCTAAAGTACAATTTTTACCTTTTAAAAGATATTTTTCAACTCTTAGGAGTATTTTAAAACCCCATCTAAAACAAACTGTAAACAGTGCATCCATTTAGCAATTATGTTACATGCTGTACAAAATGTAACTGAAATATCTAAAACCCCAGCATAGCAACTTCAGCCAACGTATATTCCTGGAAAAAAAAATGCTACAGAAAACTGTGGATCTGTAATAGGAACAAAGAAATAACTATACATTTGGACTTCCCCAGTTCTCTTTGTTATGATTAAAGAATTGCCAAACTCAATAAAACAACCAAGCAGAGTTGTAGCAAAGGTGAAGAAAGGACCAAAGTGGGATTGAAATTATGGCTTCATGCTCTTCTAACGACAAAAGAGCATCAGTAAGACGTAACTGAAAATTCTTACCTAAATAATTCTTTAGGTAGTAGTCCCATAAAATTCTTGTTCCCTGGTTTCTCACTTAGTGCTTTGATCTTACAACTATTTTTTCTTGTTGGGAATTCCCACTGAGTCCAATTTAAATAAATAAGGTTTGTTTTGAGATCGGCTTCCATGGGAAGGCACCACTGAGTGGCCTTTGCTGCACTCGGTTTGTACTCTACAGCCCTTCCGCAATTTTCTTTTGCCGTAGAGTATCTTGCATTCTTTTCCCAGACTTCATGCAAATTCTCAGGTCCCACCTGGACCTATTGAACCAGAATCTTGGGAACAGGGCCTGGACAGCTAGTTTTGAACAAACCCACCATGTGATTCTGATGCATGGTAAAGTTGGAGAACCACTGATTTATGCCACCCTGTTTATATGAAGACTGAGCCATCTAAGCCTCGAATCATAAATATCCAAATTAGAATTTGAGTCCAAATCTCCTTCAGGCTTCAAGGTGTGAAACACATCAAGGCAGATCTCACCTGCTTTTCCCCTTGACACTGATTGGTTAGCTCCGTTTGACTCAGGGTTGCAGGTTCCAAAAAGGTTGGACCCAGCAAAGAGAACTTGGTGATAATTGTTATCCACATCCTGCCCTGATCCCTCTCACTCCTCCTGCCTCCACCTACAGGAGCTGTTGGGTAGCTGGCAGAGCAGCGAGTTTGGACACGAGTTCAGTCCTGACTTCATCTCTGCCACTAACAGTTCTCAGACAAGTCACCTCCTTTCTCTTCTCTTTACCTCTTTATAAAAATAAGAGAGTTATATTAGAACTTTAGACTCTCCATATCTCAGAAGTTTCACGATTCTCTGATGCTGACTTCTAAATGAATTTTCTCATTGTCACCAAGCCAGACAGAAAAGAAAATCCGTTCCCCGGTGACTAGAAAATCTAAATTCCCAAGGCTTTTATTTCACTCCTTCCCTCCACCCTAAGTCTATGTTCTTCCAAACAGCCAATGTGCTAACACTGTTCAAATGTCAAACTATATTTTGGTTATGATCATTAAAGCAGAATTTAAAGCATGAAATCATAAGACTAATCAAGAGAAAAAAGATTGACCAAGAAGCACTGGATATTTTAACTTTTCTCATGAGTGGAAATTTAACACACGTAGAAGTTCAGTCTGAAATTTTGCATAGTTTCCTTTGCGGATTTGGTCACTGTCCAAAAGCAGCAAGAAAAATTTTTTAAAAATACTTAACTCAATGCTATCATATAGGTTAAAGCATTGGAAACTGGCTGAGTCAACTGCTTTTCAGTTTGCTCGTATGGTAACATATGTTTACAGATGTGGTATTCAGTGTCAGTGTGTGGATGCCGTAATACAGCTACGCAAAGCAACTTCCAACTTCCACTCAGACTGAAGAGGAACAGTCCAGAAAGCGGAACCACCTGGACCACCAAAAAGAGTCCCAGCACCAGTGGGAGGGGGCCAGGCGGTCCAGGGACTGCAGTTACATGGATCTCTGATCGCATTTTTAAACCGAGCATCTGTACAGAACATCAGCATCTGAAGCGCTGACTTTATCTCAGGGAGGCAGCATCATTAATAAACCGCCAGCAGTGCCTTTGCATCTCTTTCCATGATGCTCCTTGTAACTGCCATTTAACAAGAAAAGGTCACTTTTCCAAAAGACCAAAGAGGACTGCTGATCTGAAGACCT
This sequence comes from Camelus dromedarius, assembly GCF_036321535.1. Taxonomy (NCBI): domain Eukaryota; kingdom Metazoa; phylum Chordata; class Mammalia; order Artiodactyla; family Camelidae; genus Camelus; species Camelus dromedarius. Next base: position 11,252,160 of record NC_087441.1, on the reverse strand, counting down.
CTCTCCTACCCACCAGCAATATCTACTGCTTCCTGACTTAAACACAAGTCTAAAGCCATACACTCAGTCTGGATTTCTTAAATTTCTGTGTAAGAAAGCTTTTTTAAGGATAAGAACCTTAACAGTTAGATCCCAAAATAAATATGTTGCAAGCTTCTAAGTTAAATTTGAAAGTATGTGGGAAAAATAACAGTACTTCAGGAAATTTCACAAGTTGTTTCGTTAAAACAAGCAACAGCAATTTATAGAAAAGAAACATCGTGAAATCAGTATCACGAAGGATTAAATTAACTTCTTTTATTAATAGCTAACTGAAAATACTTATACATTTTGATTTTTATGTAAAGAAAACAAGAAGTACAAAAGAAGTTTCATTCACTTAATAACTTCAAAGATAGTGGACATTATAAAATAAAAGCCCAATATTTTAATGGCAATATTACCTGTATTTGTTGAGAAAACTAGTTACAAAGAAAAATAGCACAAATTTTAAGTAATTTTTTATGGTAGGGATATTATATGTGTATTTTATGCTTTCAAAATACATTTTTAAATGGAAAAAAGGATGAATTGGGTATTTAAATCCATCAAAATATAGCCTAACTGGATCTTGTGCCATATAAATTGTGTATCAAACATTGTACACCATGCTTACCCCTCACTCTTCCTTACTGGATGTAACTGAATCCCACAGCCCTCAGGAAAGGAACCCCACATATGGGCTGGACTAGAAGTAAACTGGCGTGGCCACCATCACCATCATCTATGCCATCCCTTTGCCAGGCTGGTCCCTTTTCAAGGTAAGAGGCTTCAGGCTGGACCAGACGCGGGTCAGTGTGGGGGATGGGTGGCCAGCCCCTTCCCGAGCATCTCCCAGGACAGCTCTCTTGGGTATGGTTTTCCTGTCAAGTCTTATTATTATAACATGACTTCTGTTGTTCTTGGGCTCAGTACAGAGAGACTTCAGTTTGGGATAAAACCATTGGCTTAAAAAAATACTTCAGGGGGAAGAAACATCACTGAACCAGAATAACAAGAACGTTAGAAGTCTTGGTAGTTCTCGGCCCCCCTCGGCCTCCTCCCCAGCAGCTTTCTAAACGTTATCGCTCTCCTCCCGGCCCCGACCCGCCCTCCAGGCCCTCACACTCAGCGAAGTTCCTCAGTCAGTTCTCCAGGACGGCACCGTTCGTAGGGTCAGAATCCCTTCACTTCCTCCTCCCCTTTCAAAATCTACAGGCTGCCCCAAAATCTCTCCCCACATTTGTACAATCTACAGGCTGCCCACCTGCTCTGGTGCCGGGTATGAGACCAGGCCCTTTGCACACATGAGCTGATTTAATCCCAAGGACAATTCTCTGCTTTACAGAAAAGGCTCTGAGTGGTTCAGGAATTCACCCGAGTTTCTTCATTCATGTATTCCTCTTCTGTATCTAAAAAGAAGCACCCCATAGTTAATAACACTGATGCATAGTTGAAATTGGCTAAGAAGTAGACATAAATGTTCTCACCAGGAAAAAAAAAAAGTAAATATGTTAGGTGATAGATGTGTTAACTCCATGGGGAGAAATCATTCACAATGTATGCTTATATCAAATTATCACATTGTACACTAGAAGTATCTTGCAATTATATTTGTCAATTATATCTCAATACAGTGGGGGAAAGATAAAAAATAAAATAAAATGAAGCATCTCTATCAAATCTTACACACACATACCTGTGCACCCACACCCATGCCTCCCACTTCTTTATCAATCACTCCATCCTCCCCTGACTTCTCTTTTTTCTAAGCTAGTTTTTCCTTTGACCCCTATGATGATCAATTTTATGTGCCAATTTGACTGGATGCTCAGAAAGCTGGTAAAACAGCATTTCTGGGTGCGTCTGTGAGGGTGTTTCTCCATCAGCATTTGACTCTGAGTGAAGAGTGAGGAGATCCACATCCCGTGAGGGCGGCAGCATCAGTCTGTTGGGGGCCTGAATGAAACAAAAAGGGGACGGAAGGGCGAATTCTCACTCCTTCAGGAGCCGAGACATCCATCATCTCCTGCCCTTCTTGGCACATCGGAGTTGCTGGGTCTTCAGCCTTCGGACCCTGGGACTTACACCAGCAGAGCCCCAGTTCTCAGGCCTGTGGACTGGGACTGAACAACACTACTGACTTTCCTGGGTCTCCTGATGGCATTACATCCAAAAAGTGTTCTAAATGCCACTCTTGGCAACATCCTCGGTGCCAAACCTCTAGGCGTGGTCCAGGCCCAGTGCTCCAGCCTCACCCACAACACAGGCTTCCTGAGGGTTCTCCCTGCTGTGTCTCCTGTTCTCAGCAAACTCTCCATTAAGAGCCATCATGCCCCAAGGAAACAAATATCAGACCCTTGCTTAAACTCCACAGCTGTTTCCCACTGCGATTAAAACAAAAGCCAAACACTTTGCCTTGACCAGTATGCACTGGGGCTGCCTATACTTCAAGCCTCTTCGCCTTCCCTCCCCCCAACCCACTCACTCCCGCCTCCTCCCCACTCCCAGGCTACTCACTTGGGAGTCTGGGCGCTGCCCTCTCCCCTTCACCCAGGCCCCAGCACCAGCGTCCACCACACAGGGGTCCTGGATTTCTGGACCATGTGCCCCTCCCTCACATCACTGGCCTTGTACCTTGTTTATACATGTGAAAATGCTTATGTGTTCAGAGTTTCTCTCTCTCTCCCTGACTAGAATGGGGCTCCCTAAGGACAGGGTTTTATTCACTGCTCCATGCCCCACTCCTCCCCTAGTAACAATGTCTGTAGTCGGGGAGAACCAATCTGACTCCGTATTAGATCTGTTCCCATAGCTCTAACCCTGTGTTCTGTTTCCTGTGCTGAGTCCTGCTGAGTCTGCTCCTTTTGTAAAAGAATATTGCCTACAGCCTGAAATATAGGGGAGAGCCCATTCTCAAGGCTCTGACCTTGAAGGGTAGAACGCTTCCATTCACAGAGAGATAAAAAGTTGCAGAAAGGAGAATAACATTTGTCTTGTTGGAGGTTTACAGGCACATCATGACCTAACCCTCCGGGGACAGCTGTAAGGACAAAGGATTCCAATACCAAAAGGTTTGCAACAAACGACCACACCCCCTCCCCTTTTTAGTATAAAAGGAGCCTGAATTCTGACTTGAGAAGGTGGTTCTCCAAGACTTATTCTAGGTCTGCTGGCTTCCCAAATAAAGTCATTATTCCTTGGCCCCACACCTCGTCTCCCGATTTATTGGCCTGTCGTGCAGCGAGCAGAACGAGTTTGGACTCGCTAATGTGTCTGGCACAGAATAGCTATTCACTAAATATTTGCTGAAAGAACATATTTAATCCATTGGCTTATTCCTCTCAGTTTACACACATGCTCTTGTTTCTCTCCCTAAAACACTCTTCTTCCCAATGTGAATTCCTCGGAGCCCCACTGCCCTCCTGCATTTCACCCCAGATCTCCTTGAAGGAAGTTCCTCCCTCCCAGCCACGCCTCGGCTACTGCAGCTTTACCGCCAATGCCATCACTTTATGAAACTACACTGTGCCTTCCTGGTGGCAAAATCCGGTGGCCTCTTCTAAAATCACATTCTCCCAACGACTTCGTAGCTTTTGTCTTTCCATCTTTGTATCCCCAGAGCCTAATTACAGACCAAGCGCAGGATGAGTGCTCAGTATCTCTTGAACAAATTCATAATTAATGAACTAGTTTGACCCAGGTTATCGCAGATGCTTTTCTGAAACTCTCTTTCTCTGTGCCCTCCGCAAGCTTGTCTTGCTTTTTCCCAACTGGCCACTTTGCGAACAGCATTCTTCTTTCTCAGTCTTTCTCACTGGCCATTTCTTCCACCATCAATATACATTCTTCTAACTGTTCACCAAGGGATTCGTTCTCCCTCCTAATAGCTTCACTTACCACTCATCTGTTGAGACTCTCTGATCTACACCTCCTATCCCAATCTCCTGCTTAAGCAAGTAGATACCTGCAACTTCCAAAATGTATCTGGATATTATGGGTTTCTTTGTTTTGTTTTGTTTTGTTTTGCAGTGGGTAGGGGGTAATTCACTTTATTTAATTTTTTCCATTTAATGGAGGTACTGGGGATTGAACCCAGGACTTCATGCATGCTAAGCATGCGCTCTACCACTTGGACTTTACTCCCCCCGCCCCCCACCATCTTGGTATTGATAATGCAGAACCACATCAAGTTAAACTTTTCCAAAATGTACATTCTCATGTGCCCAGCTCCAAATCCACTCCAATCTCCTGTGTGTTAGCAGCAGCCTCGGGCAATTAATCACCTGAATTTGGAACTTCCAAACATTGCCTTCTGTTCTCTACCAACTTTGTAAAATATGAGAAACAGGAGAAAGGGGGAAAAAATGGGAAAGGAGAACAGAGAATTTTGTACTCAACGTTATACCATACTTTTCTTCAAACTTTACAAATAACAGCAGTTAGCAGAATAATATCTCACACATTCTAATTGAGATGGGCAGAAAAATGTAATTTCTTTATTTTGGTCTTTTTCGTAAGTCTGGTTAGAAAAGCAAATTAAGTTAATGTTCACATCTGTTAAAAGCATTGTCCAGCCCTATAACTGAAATAGCCCACGTAGGGGGAATGCCCAGTCTCTCTTTGGAAAAAATGCTTAAGAAGCTTCCCCCTCTTCTGCTGATTTCCTGAAGTGTTTTCAGGTGGACAGGAGTAGAGGTAAGGGATAGGTGTGTCTTTGAGGTTTAGGGGAGACCCTGAGGTTCTCAGATCCACACAGCATGATCCAGAGTCACTTGGCATCCTAGGTGTGGGTGGAACCTGTGATTGGGTCCCCTCGGCTTGGTTAGGACCGGAAGGGCTCTGAGGCTGCCTCCACCTCACTTGGGCTCCCGCCCGCTGGCTGCCCTCCCTAAGCTGAGTGCCCTGGGCTCCTAGCCCTGCAGCAGGTCGCCTTGCCATGTCTCAGCAGGCCCTAGGCTCACTTGGCTTTGTTCTCACACAGAAACTGAGGTGGAACCTCAGAAAGTTCCCACACACAGAACGGCCATCACTGAAAAGTCCACAAACAATGAATGCTGGAGAGGGTGGGGAGAAAAGGAACCCTCCTGCACTGCTGCTGGGAATGTAAATGGGTGCAGCCACTGTGGAAAACAGCATGGAAATTCCTTTAAAAACTAAAAATAGACTTACCATATGATCTAGCAATCCCCGTCCTGGGCATATATCCAGGGGAAACTCTTGTTCAAAAAGATACAGACACCCCACTGTTCATAGCAGCACTATTTACAATAGCCAAGACATGGAAGCAACCCAAATGTCCATTGACAGATGAATAGACAAAGAAATTGGGGGGGGGGGGTGTAGTATGTGGTGTGTGTGTGTGTGTGTGTGTGTGTATATATATATATACACACACCTACATATATATGGAATACTACTCAGCTATGAAAAAGAATGAAATAATGCCATTTGCAGCAACATGGATGAAACTGGAGATCATCATTCTAAGTGAAGTAAGCCAGAAAGAGAAAGAAAAATACCATATGATATCACTTATATGTGGAATCTAAAAAAAAAAACCCAGCACAAATGAACTTATTTACAAAACAGAAACAGATTCACAGACATAGAAAAACTTATGGTTATGGGGTATGGGGGAAGGGGTTAAGGAAGGATAAATTGCGAGTTCAGGATATACAGATACACACTACTATATATAAAAAAAATAAAAAACAAGTTCCTTCTGTATAGCACAGGGAACTATATTCAATATCTTGTAATAGCCTATAACGAAAAAGAGTATGAAAAGGAACATTTTATATATATATATATATAACTGACACACTATTCTGTACACCAGAAACTAACACAACACTGTAAATCAACTATACTTAAAATTAAACAAAAAAAGAAAGAAAGAAAGTACCCACACTACTGTACTTTTCCGAGGCCGCACCCTCGGGTGGCTGTGGCAGTAGCTCTCCTCCTTGCCCTCAGTGTAACTCACTGATTTAATGGGTCCCCACCCTCTCAGAGACTGAGGACTGACTTCTGGCCCTCCTCCCTCTCCTTCCCCTTCACACAAACACTCTGTGTCTCTCCTTTCCTCCCCACCCTCCCCAGGGCCAGAAAACGAGTGGACTTTTCTTTTGCTTCACCCACATCCTGTCCTCCCGTCTTGGCTCCATCTGCAATTGACTGTGGGAGAATTCTATAAGCCCCCCTCTCCAAGCTTAGCTGTTGGTATGCTAAAAAAAGGAATTAAAAGAATTTGGAAAATATTTTCTCAAGCTAGCCTGGCAAGCCTGATACAAATTAAAGCCAATGAAGTGAACTTAATCTGGCAGGCTAAAGGAATTTTGATTGATCCTAAAGGCTATGAAGACCTGTAGACTGTTATAAACATGATTATTTTCTCTCTTTTCAGGGTCACTTTGGCTGCAGCATAGACACTGGATTAGACACTAGTGCTTCCCAGATTTTGCACCCGTGACACACATGGAAAATGGTAATATTGTGAGGCACAATGAGGGGACAGAAAGAGGGGAGCCCCAGGCCCTGCTCAGCTGTCATGAAGTCTGAGGGGATGGACACACCTGGAGTCCATTCATGGTTACACATCAATAAAGCAAGAAGTGCAAGATTAGAAGGCAAGAAGCCAGCAATCCCACTCCCAGGCATGTATCCGGAGAAAACTGTAATTTGAAAATATACATGCACCCCAGTATTCATAGCAGCACTATACACAATAGCCAAGACATGGAAGCAACCTAAGTGTTCATCAACAGATAATTGGATAAAGAAAGTGTGGTATATATCTACAATGGAATATTACTCAGCCATAAAAAAAGAATGAAATAATGCCATCTGTAGCAACATGGATGGACCTGGAGATTATCATACTAAGTGAAGTAAGTCAGACAGAGAAAAACAAATACTATATTATATCATTTATATGTGGAATCTACCAAAAAAAAGATACAAATGAACTTATTTACAAACCAGAAACAGACTCACAGACATTGAAAATAAACTTATGGTTACCAAAAGGGGAAAGGGGGTAGAGGAGGGATAAATTGGGAGTTTGAGATTAGCAGATACATACTACTATATATAAAATGGATAAATAACAAGGACCTACTACTGTATAGCACAGGGAAATATATTCAATATCTTGTAATAACCTATAATCGCAAAGAATCTGAAGAAGAATATATATATATACACATATATACATATATATTTATATACAACTGAATCACTTTGCTGTACACCAGAAACTAACACAACATTGTAAATCAACTATACTTTAATTTTTTTAAAAAAGGCAATTGCAACAATTCATGCAGCAGATAATTGACTAAGTTTTAGAACACCTCAAAATAAAACAAACAGGAAATTTAATACTCTCATAAATAGATGAAAGAATCAGAAAATAAACTTAGATTTCTAAATGAAATTTAACAGTTCACACACCAAAATGGCTTCTAATAGAGTATGGTGTTAGGATGGTGGCAAGGTGACAGGATTAGGATGGTGGCAAGGTGACAGATGGTAAGAAAATTTTTAAAAATAGGAAAACAATTATCTAAACAGTAATTCTTTGTGTCAGAGGATATGGGGAGAAATGAATGGATCTGAGAGTTACCAATAAGAGGGAGGAAGGACATTGTGTTTGATTGAAGTCCTTGACCAGAGGTGGTACCAATTCATGGAGATCGGAAGGAGTTTCCAAAGCAGCAGGGAGGTTGTTGCTGTTCTTGCAAAGTCTGATGTCAGGAAGCTATTACTGTGGGGCAAAGGAGTTGCTGATAACGTTTCCTTAGAATGTTTCTAAGTTATACAAGACCCTAGAGATCGTGTTTCCCCTCCTGCCCATTTTACGGGTAATAATAATTCTTCCTGTTCACTGAGCACCTCCAGTGTTTTAGGCAATGACTCAGTTGCACAACAGATCCCATGGCAGTAATTCACAGGTAAATCTCTGAGGTCACTGTTTTTATTTAAGAGGGAGGAGATAGAATCCCTGAGAGATTCCAGGAGTAACCTGCCTGGGCAATTCAGAAATTCCATCCCAGAGCTAAGATTCAGATCCTGACCTCTCTGGTGCTCAAACCACTAGCCTAAACAATTTATTTTTAAAAGTTGCAAATCTCGGTGTGTTTTACCACTTCCAAAATGCTTCCATTGTATGTGTAAAGTCATAGAGACAGTTAAAAGTGAGCCTGGCTAGGACCCAGGGTCCACCTGCCCTTCAAGTTTCTGTCTGTGCCCTGTGCCTTTCCCTTCCGGAGGAAAATGCGCGTCGGAAAAAATGAGACTGTTTGGTTTGTGACCCATGGGGGCTCAGCAATTAACTGACAGCCACACATATACCTCTAGACCCTTTCCACGAGCACCACATTACCACATTGACTCTCTCTGAAGCAATGTTGGGGTTCTGGCTTCAGCACCCCTCTTTGTCACAGAACCCCATCGAGCGGTGCCCAGCGTATCCACAGCAGGTAAGGAATGGAGAAAGGGGGACACCTTCAGATCTTCCCTGAACCAGGTCACATACAGACCACCACTTCTTTGAGTCCAGTTCTAGGAAGTACAGTTTTAAGACTTTGAAAAGAATTTGAATGTAATTTAACTTAAACATTCCTTCTCAGAGTGAAAGACACAAGATAACGCTCCTTTTTGTTAAGAGTGAAACATACATCCCTTATGTGGCCAAATGCCCAAAAAAAGTCAGGATGATGTCATTTCTGTGTTCAACTTAGCCATGCCCCAGCCGGAGGGAGTGACTCTTGTTATTCAATATAAAAAGTCAGAGCTTTGCACCTGGGTTGAGATATGCTTGGTGATGTGATTTCACTTTGGAACCATGACATTTCTAATGCCTGAAATTCATGCCAACTTAAGCTGCTTAATGATGTTTGTTGTTGGTATAAACAAATGCCAAGCTTAGCACCCACATGGCCGAATTCCTTAGATACCTCAGCATAATTAAGAGAACTGGGTTTCAAGGTAATTACATCGTGTGGATTAATGTGTAATCCTGGAGAGCAGTAACACCCAGGGCAGGCAAGCACAAACTCCCGTTTTGTTACTGTGGGGGAGAGGAGGCACGCGGGTCAGAGGTCGGCTCTCTGAGCAGGCTTAGGTGAGGAGCTAGTGTTTGGGTAACAGAGCATCCGACACTCCTGAATTCTTCAGCTACAGCCGGAATGTCCTGGGAAACCCATTCCATCCTCGACCTGGCACAACACCAGAAGGGTTTTTCTGACAGAGGAGAGGGTTTAAATAGGCATCTGTTCCTGTAACAAACACTATTTATTTTTTGGGGAAGAGAAAGGATATTTTTTTCTATCTGTCTTTCTTTCATCTGGGGGGAAAAAAAAAAACAACAAAAACATGCTCTATAAATAGTCTGACCATGTATATGGTTAGCCAATCAGAGTCAACCATTGGATGCACGGCTCTGATCAAAGTGTTTTCTGTTTGCTACCATGTGATTATTCAATGGACGACTGGTAAAACAAAAAACATTCCCCACATTTTAAGGCAAGGTTAAGTGTGAGGAGAAAACAATTACCAGTTGGTAAAGTGGACGATCACCTGTCCAAATTAATGGTCTGAAAATGTACATCTTCGTGCCCCGTTAGAACTTTCTGAACCCTGGGAAGAAAATGCCTATAGACGGTAGGTTTCCAACGGTCAGGCCCACGTGGCCAGCAGTGAGTGTGTCCCAGGGGCTGAGCTGATTTCATGAGTTTGCCCCCATCTCTCTATTGCTCCTCTGTGCACGGCACCCTGACCACACCTGGCATGACCGGACGGGATATCCTGGAAAGTTCCATCATCTGGATTCTCTGGTGGGAATCGGGGGAGGGCAGGAGTTCCCCTCAATTCACCCAAGCTCCCTTGCCCTCAAGGTCTAGCTGTAACCAGCAGGCAGCAATCTCGGAAATGATCCAGGAACTCAAATTGTCACACGTGGAGAAAAAGCATTTTGAAATATTGGGACAAGTTTCTCTTTCACCTTGCTTTCAAGGCGGGATATTAGTTTTTTGTTTTTGCGTTAGTTTTCTTCCCTTCATTGAGTCTTCAGCTTCAAGCTGATATATTACCCCTTCCTCTAAAAGTGTTTCCACCAACGTCCCCCAAATCAAAGTCTACCTGCGGCCCCATTCAGGGGCTCTGAAAACACCTCTGCCTTCAGGCCGCAGATGCCTCAGACTCCCGAGCCTTTCTGGGGCTCTGCAGGAAGAATTAGCTTGTTGCTGATTGGCTGCCGCATGACGCCTGCCACCCCGACGGGGACTCCGCTTTCCGTGTTCACTAGCCTGAGTCAGTTGCTCCTTGTCCGCGCACGGCTCAGTTTCCAAAATCACTTAGAATCCCTTGCTGTTAACTCCTCTCTTCTTTCTGTCCTCAGTTTTATGCTTTAAATTTTTTTTTTCCTTGCTGTTATTGTAGTGAAGTTTTGAGAAAAAGCAGAGATAAACATATGTATTAATCTGCTGGGTTTAAGAAGAATTTATAGGGTTTTAATCATATACAAAAGACTGTCCGTGTACCACTAATGAGTGTGGGGTTTCTTTGGGGGATGATGAAATATTCCAAAATTGATTGTGGTTATGGTTGCACAAATCTGTAAACATATTCAAAACCATTGAATTTTATACTTTAAACAAGTGAATTGTATGGTGCTTAAATTATATATCTGTGAAGCCATTATATTAAAAAACAAAAATAGAAGACTTCCCATGCAGCTGAAGTCTTTAACAATGCCAAGAAGCAAAGCTGTGTACACCAAGTTCAAACATGGATCATGGATGAGTGGGTAGATTAATGAATCGGTGAGAAAGGAAATTATAGTTCAAAATCTCTTCTCAAATCCATCGTAACTCCTAAGAAAAGCACAATTGAGCGTTGCTCTAGATTTTTGTGAATTGTAATACAAGGCAAATGCTTAGGTTTGAAAATACGAACTCAAACAATAAATGAAATCAGGCGAGGCCATTCAATCCATCAATTTAAAGACGTAAAATCGAGGGTGCCGGAGTGGGTTCACGTGAGCGGCTGTGTCTTAAACAGCTGTCAAAACAGCATTCTGTGGTGGACACTCTTTCAAGTAAACTTTATGGAATGATATTTTCAGATCTTTCTGTGTATGCCAGCTATTAGGTTTGGAGGGAAAAGCATCTTGTAATTTGAAGACATGTCAAAACCAGAAGGCATGTTCGGTTCATATTTCTGCACCAATTAAATTGCTGCCGGGAAATAGACGGGCATCCAGGAAAATTTCAATCAGGCCCCAGACATCTACAGGGATCACTTTGTGTTTCAGTAACCACTTTGTGGACACAATGAGGGGAAATGACCCACTGGAAGAATAACATCTGGAGTGGTCCAAATCCACGACTCCAGACCTGGTCAGTTCAAACATCACGAGAAGGATGATGCCATCACTTTAAAATACGTTTCCGTTGAAGGGCCAGGTGAGGTTGGACACAGTATTATTCCGTGTCGGGTGGAACGTTTGGTCCCTAACATTCCGGAAAGTGATATTTACTTTTCAGTTTCTGTTTTTATGACTGGCTGATATTACACTCTTACTTTGTGGGCCAAAGCCTCATCTGCCAAGAAACAAAACAAAAATCCCCCAAACCCAGCACTAAACAGATCGGCTGGCCCGGAGTCTAGCGGAAATGGATGGAGGGAGACTCACATGACCTGGCTGCTGGCCGGTGGCACGCTGGCCACATATGGGAGCTGAATGTGGTCACAAGATCTCTGACCTTGAGCTTCCTCCCTTGTTAAATGGGTAGAATCAAGCCAGCCCGGCTCACAGGGTGAGGTCCAGGAGCAATAAGGTGATGTATGTGAATGTGATCATCTGTCAACTAAAATGTATTAGAAGAGTGAGTTATCATTTTAAGTGGGCAGGGATACGTAGGAGGGGAAAAAAAGAGGAGAGATAAGTGGGACCTGCCCAATAAAAAAAAAATTCTCGCCTCTAATTCTAACAACTGTTAGGTAAAAGGGACACTTGGACGATATTTCCTCGGAAAACTCTTGCAGCCTGCTTTCTGTTAAATGTCTGTCTGCACTAATTCTTTCATACTGTTTCAGACACACACTAAAACGGTTCCCCAAGTGCAGGTTGCTTCATAGTCGACAAAAAAACAAACAGTTAAACAAATAAATAAAAAAAAAAAACCACTTACTGATCTCTAGAGATATTTCTACCAAGGCCACAACAAGGCCACAACAATAAAGTCAACTTACAGGAAATGCTGTAGGAAAGGATTTTTATTTACCCAGTTCTGAATGGCCTGGCACGACCCATGCCTTAAACCCCATGAGGGAGCTGAGGAACTGTGGTGATGCCTGTTGGCTCTGAGTTTAGGTGCCTCGGGGATGTGAGGAAAACTTACTGGAGCTACTCAGTTTCAGATTACGCACTAGATAACTGATCTCGAATTTTTCGGCAGAGATACAGAAAAGATTTACTCTATCAATTACACTCATAATCAAGCAGGAATTTTATTTCATTTTCATTTGTCTTCTAATAACTAAAGCCTAGAACTTTCAATAGTAGGGGAATTATTTAACTGATCAAACTGGCCCTTGATAACATCCATTAGGAAAGAGGAGAAATAATGACATTATTATATTTGGTTTCTGCTGCTGGAGTCGTGGATGAGTTAGTCAAACTATAGACGGTTACTGGTGGGATAGAGCCGATCAGGGAGACCCCCAGGGGCCCCTCAATTTAAAGGACCCATGCCCTCCTGGGAGACCCCTGCAGCAGAATCCATGGTTTAACTTTGGGGAGAGGGTGTGGGTAGGAGATCAGAAGAAGATGTCCAAATCAATATTGCAGGCTAGTCATAACAAAGAGCGGTGCTTGAATACTCTGACTATTCCACCCTCACAGCTCAATCTCCCACTGCCTCCTTCCCTGCCACCGTCCCCACTGTCGCTACCTTTGGTTTGTACAGGACTTCAGCAGAATAAAAATGTCAGAAACAGGGACAAGGGATTTCCTTAACAGTGTGCTTTGAGGGGGGTTCCTTTAACCCCCCTTGGAAGACTTTGCAGAGTAAGTTGAGAAGAAAGCTGCATGGATTCAATCCCACCTTGCTCATTTCCACATGAAATTTAGATGATCTTGAGCAAGTCATTCAGCTTCTCCAAGCGTCACTTTCCTCATCGATAATCAGGGGTCTGCACATAACACCATTCATCTTAGAGATGTGTATGTGTGCATACGTTAAATAAGATAATAACCCAGAAGGCAAGTACTCAGTACATGTTAAGAGTCATTATTGTTCTTGCATTTACTAATGGGCTTTGTATTAAGGGGTTATTTTTTCAGAAAAAAAGAAATCAAACCAGGTGTTGAGGGAGAGTTGTGGTTTTCCAACTTGAAGAAAAGTATGCTATGAAAAGAGGAGGGGAAACCCAACGTGAACTTTGCCAAGAAGGCTCTGTATCTCAAACAATCAGCTTCTTGTTCATTGTCAAGTTCAATACAAGTACAGCAAGTCCTGGAGCCCTGATAATAATTAGGAATTTTCACAGTCTTCTTCCTAAAGCTCCTTTTGATCCCTGACTCGGTATTTGGGTGGTCTTTCCATTGACTGCTTTGGTTGTTTTAGGTCATCTCTTGTTCTCGATCTGGAATAAGTGGGGGAAATGTCTAAATTAGAACATTTGCTCCAAGTATGGTCCTTCTTTCTTACTCCAGTTTTCATAATGAGACGCTGTTATTCTAGAGGAACCTTTCATATGCTGAATACTGTTCAAAATCTGCTTATTTACATTTCTCAGGGAACCTTCTGTGGCACGCCGCGTTCAGGAGGAAACATCTGTCTTTGGGGTTTTCATCCCTGGGAGGCGGTTCACCCCAGGGCATGGTGGGCCTGTGCGCTCACGGATAGCTCCCCGACGGGGACCGGCCCGAGCACACGTGTCTGGGGACACCCACCGCCGCATCCTCGGGCGAACACTTGTGCTCCTGAACTTGGATCGTGGTGTGGTCCGAGGGGAAATGTCCCTAGAGTTTCCAAGGAAAGTGTCAGTTCTTGATGAGAGGTTGGCCTGCTGCTAAGACAGCGTCTTAAGTACTTCGGAGGTGTTACAACGCTGGCGCTCTTCTTGAAGTGAGCTCAGGGCTCCAAGGGATGCGCACTTTGGAAAATTCTAACCTATTGGTTATCTTTCCACTAAGAGCTCTCGTTTTCTTGGAACTCCTGTGTGAGAAGTACAGGGAGAGTCTTTTTTTTTTTTTTTAATTGTTTTTTTTAATATTTTTTTGAATTTATTTTTATTTTGTTAGGGGGAAGAGGTAATTAGGTTTCCTTATTTATTTTTAGGGAAGGCACTGGGGATTGAACCCAGGACCCTGTGCATGCTAAGCATGCACCCTACCACTTGAGCTATACCCTCTCCACTAGGGAGAGTCTTTTCTTGTGCTGGGCTTTATTCGCCCAGACCTGCCCTTCACACATTAGACTAACATGTGAAATCTGCTATTTTTTAAGATCTAGATTATCTCACAGAGGCCAAGGATTTCACACAAAAGGAAAAGTCCAAGGACTACTGTTCCTACAGCCAGAAGGCAAAGCTTCTCCAATAGAGACCAACACTCACTAGATTTTTTTTATCCCTATATATGTTGTTAGCCTTTAATTGAATGAACTAATTAAAATTTTCCAGTATTATTGCCCAACTTCCTGGTAATATAGAGGCGCATTCAATGAGAAAATAATATGAACCTCTCCACTTCTAAAATGATGGTGCCAGCAGTGGAGCTGCCCCAACACCGGCTCACAAGAGCCCAGCGGGTCCCACTCTTCCCAGCTCCACACTCACACCATCGCACTGGGAGCTTGAAATCAGTGCTGGTGGAAGTAGTGACATCGTGGAAATGGGCACGCGCCACACATCAGGGCTTAATCCTCCCCTGGAAGCGGGCTGTTGAACATTTACCTGCATATCGCTGGTTCCGGGTCTCTTCTGTAAAGCTGATGCCACGGAAAGGAGGTTGGCCACAGTGAGGCTGTCAAGACAGCTGCAGCAAAGTGATGTGTAAGGAGTCCAGAGCCACTTAGGACATGGGGATCACCATCTGAGAGTTGGAACATCAAAGTTGCTTACTGAAGGAAAACCACGAGAGTGAGGGCTGGGTTATTTCTTTCCATTCTATATATGTGTGTGTATGTGGGGTTTTTTTTCAAACCTAAATCTTGTCTTTTATACTTTTTCCTATTTGATTTCACATCTTGAATTTAACTCATTTTTCAAGATCCATCAGTATTTTATTTGGATCACGATTCTGTTGGGCAATTTATTAATCAATCTGAGTAAAAGCACATGGTAACTACAAAATTCAGTATAAATTTAAAATATACTACTCTATGCATGCAAAAGTGACAAATCTCCGCATCTGAATCATTGCGCAGGGTGTCGTAAAGGGCGATGTCTTGCTTTGGGTTTTCCAGGTGCAAAGACTCGGAGGCAGATGGTCTAAGAAGTGACCTAAGGCAGCCAGAGCAAAGGGGGCAGGCAGAGGGGAAGGGGACACACATCATGAGGAGGGCTCCCTAAGATGCTCATCTCTGCGGATGCAGTCCTGCCAGGGACTCGGAGCAACTCTGTAGAAGGTGCGGAGCTGTCCCGCTGGAAGAAGGCATCCTGGGTATATACCCTCTGACCCCCTTCCTCTGCTGGTAGAGGTCGCCCCTGGGGACTTTAACTCCCCAGCAGTTCCTGGCTTTGGGGATACTTTTCACACAACCTCCGACAAAGCCTGATGCAGAGAGGTAGGGCGCTCAGTCTGCGTGTGAGGTGAACCAGCCTCCACAGGCACAGACATTGTCCCCCTCCTCCACCCCCGGACACAGCTGCAGGTGGAGGTCGGCAGAGGGGCCGTGACACAGGGCACCAGTGGCCTCTGCTACAGACGGGGCTGAGGGACACATTTGGGTAATTGCTCATGAATTCAATAAATCTTTACTAAATTATCTATTAAATGAATAGATCATCAAATATTTATTAAGCACCTACTATCTCCAGGCACTGTTTTAAGGGCTGAGGGTGCGGTATTAAATAAAACAGACTCCCTGCCCTCGATAAGCTTAGAATCTAGTGGAGGAAGACAGATTTTTTTTTTATGAGTAATAATATAATGTCAGTCAGTGATTTGTGCCCGGAAAAAAAGTTTTTTAATTAAAAAAAAAACAAAGGGTTCAGGGCTGATGGACCTAGGGTAGGGGGCAGGGAGTGTCATTTTAGAAAGGGAGGCCAGGAAGGGCCCTTGGATGAGGGATCATTTCAGCGGAATGTTGCACAAACTGAGAGCGGAGCAAGCAGGTGTTGGGAGTGGGGGTGCGGACTTTCCAGGCAGAAGCTGGAGTCAGCACGAATTTCTGGAATCAGGAACAATCCCAGTATGTTAAAGGACCAGGGACAGACACTGCATTAAGTGTGGGATCCAGGGCCCAATGAAAGAGAGATGCTCCTTGTCTGTGTGGAGCTTAGAGTGTGTTGGGGCAGACCACCATCAACTTAAGAACGATCATACGAAGCAAAGTAAATTTATACACTGTGGTCAAGGCATAGTCAGATTTGTGTTTCCAATCGATTACTCTGGCTACTGAAAGGGAGTTTGAAGGGAGTCCGAGCTTGGGGTTCATCTACCATTTGACACTGTTCAGTGTGCTACACTTTGCTTCTCATAATCATCTAGACAAAGCTCTGGGTGTTTAGTGTAATTTATGACAATCTGCTTCATAGTAAGCTCTCTAGACACATTCTGGTTTGTAAAACGTGGAACCACATGTACCCTATCCTCCAACCCTGCACAGAAAACATAGAGGGAACCTAAGCTTAAACTCAAAGAGATTACTGGTTTCCAATGCCATGCCAAAGAGTAACTAAAGATACAAGATCCAGGGTGGTGTAGTGAAAAGAACATGGACTTGGCTTTAGACCTTCCTAGAGTCCTATTCTAGCGCGAATAATTACTATGTCGCTTTAAACAAATTGTGGTACCTTCTAAGCCTCATAAGTAACTCTGGAACATTATGGGGATTAAATCAGATCATGTGTGAAAAACATCTGATTCATCATGGAGTCTGGAAAGTGGCTCATTATTATTATCGTATTGATCACATGATAGAAGCACAGTGACTTGTATGTTTTTTGTCTAAACCAAAAAAGTATTAACATAACAAATACGGAATTGAAGCCAAGTAAACCAATAAACTAGAAGGGGCTTGTAAATAGATCTGACAAACCAGTTTAGTCCTATTAGCCCCAGACTCGCATTCATGAGAAACGGCTGGAGGTGGTGAGAAAGGGATATGGTAGAAAGGAAAAGTCAACAGCATGTGGATGACTTCCTGGAGGAGCGTTTCTTTCCAGATCTCTTGTCTGAGGAGAGGTCAGACTGAGGAGGAAGCCCAGGTGCTGAAGGCTCAGACCTAGGAGTGAGATTCTACAAGGTCCTGTCCTGAAAAGGGAAATATATTTTGATGATCTGGCAAGAACGTCTTGTTAGCACAGGAACACATGCCTGCCACCTGTCAAGGGAGGCTGTCATCACATTACTGACTCCTACACAGTCAGCAGGACCATAATCATCTTCTACTGGGCCGCACAGATCACAGGAGCTAGCCTGCCCTTTTAGCCCCAGGACTGGCACCACCCTGCCAGGTAAGGAATTCACAGGTGTGTCTGGATCGTCTTCAGGTCAGCCAGTTTGAGGCAGCGACACAGGGACCACCTCCAACCCAGAGAAGGAGGTCAGCCCTGGGCAGCAGCTCCCATACTAACCAAGGGAAGCTGGGTGCCACGTGCACCTACTTCACAGTCTCTTGGGCGCCAAGCTGAATCACATCTAGACTAGACCAAAAGCAATGACTACAAATCCAAAAGAGAAGTCAAAATTAGAAATAGTATTGAGAGCAAAAATGTATTGTTTTTTGATCAGGAAAAGCAGGAAAACATACATTACATTCAGATGTATGGGCCAGCGGTCTACAGATTTTTCAGACCTTGGAATCTTTCAACAGGCCACCTACCCTTGTCATTATCACTTAGCACAACAGCAATGGATACGCGTGAGGTGTAGGTAAGTACATATGTGTGTGGTGCTATGTGGCTTACAACTCATTCTGACACACATGATTTCATGATAATCCTTTTAGCAATCCCTGAACAAAGTTATTATTGTCTTTGTTTTAGAGTTGGGGTCATTAAGCCTCAGAAAAAAATTACTTGGTTCACCCCAGAACCCATAGGAAATAGATCTTCGATCAGGGATTTGAACCTGCAACTCCTAACATCAAGTTTTATTTTTGTGGCTACACATTCTATAGAGCTGAAGATCCCAGATTTCCCAATGCAGCCCCACAGGGGCATTGCAGCTGCCTGAGGGGAGCGAGACAACGTGCATCTTACTTGAGGCCACATCAGAGAGTGAACCCAAGAATCAGTCCAAACAAGCCAAGTGATCATCCATCCAGAATTCAAGTTGCCAGATCAAAGGAGGTATATTCTAAAAGCGGGGTCCCAGCCAAACCAACAATTCTTCAAAAGCCAAGGTAATCCAGGGCAACTAAGTTCTGTGAAAGAGGAGCCTTCTTCTCTTTCAGTAAAGCATGAAGTGTGGGTTGAGCAGTATTTATGTCAAGATCCTTTTGAACCTACTAATAGAACTGAAGCAAATCATCCAAACTTTGATTGAAGTTCTGGTCTTCGTCTTCTTCAGAGTAATGTTTTTTAAGAATGGAATCTTCACCAAAAGATTTGGATGGAAGCTTTTACTTCCATTTTGTAAACTCTAAAATTCTCATCACCTGTTTTACTAGTTAACAGAAATGAGTGATATGGAAACTCTGTCTTTACATTTGAGGGTTGTGTGAGTATTTCCTTTAGTGGCCACAGTTTCTCAGCCATGACCCTTAAAAAAACCTGTGAGCTCCCTGAGTTCAGAGATTCTTGTCCGTTTGGATCATTCATTTATATCCTCAGTACCTGGCACATATGGAAGTTCAGTAAATATTTGTTGAATGAATGAATTGTGGTGATGTGGGAACAATTTACATTGACTTTTGGCAGAAAGAGTTGCTTGTTTTAAAGGTGAACTAAAAATAGATCCTTCACTATACAGTACCATGAGTATCTTGGTAAAACAACAGTAAGTATCTCTCCCTTTCCCTGATATTTATTGTTCTTCCAATAGCCTGTAGGCTTCAAAATTACCACACGGTTATGCATTCAAAAGATAACATATATGAAGTATGAAAGGTACTAATCTTGTAGGCAACGGTTTCCGACAAGGGCCAAGGATGCCACACTACAGTCCTACACAGGGATTGTGGTCCCACATCCTACGTGACTTTTCTGTAAGGGGAAAAGCCATTTGTATTTTCCAAGCCCAGAACCCAACTGCATCTTATATCTAAAAGTATTTCCATTTTAATATATACGTAATTCTCTAGGATGGCAAATATCATGTAACTTGAGGGAAGATGGAGATCTATTTTGTTCAGAAATTTACCAAAAGTAATTGATCATTGAAGAAAACCACCATCAACAATTGCTCCCAGTATTGGAGGCATCAATAAGAGCCAGTTTGTCTGTGTCAGTTTGTTTTGTAACTGTTGCATTCACAATGATGCTAAACTAGCATACAAATTTATTATATAGACTTTCACTTGTCATTCATAAGGTATTAATGGCTACAGTAATTATTTTCCTGCCATGCACAAATTGAAAACTGGACAAACTGTATGAAATAACTGTTTTCAGGAACTGGACGACTAGGAGCACCAGCCGGATCGTAATCCCTGCCTGAAGGGAGAGATCTAATGAGGTGAGTGCTATGGCTGCTCCAGCTTACTGCCTAGAGACAGTTTCCAAGCCTCAGCACGAAGCCCAGGAGTCTCAGTGAGTTAAGGAGACAGAGATCAGAGTTAAGAAGGCCAGAGGGGCTAGAATTTGTGTGGCAGAGTACTGGCAAGGAGGGACCTGCACACAGAGAGAAAGAGCTCCCAAGAGCTGCAAAAAAGGTTCTTTCAAATCTTCACCAAGTACTGATGCTAAATATGATACCTGATGGGGAAAAAAAAAGAAGAAAAGAAAAACACTACCTGGGATTAATAGCAAATTAAATACAGCAGAAGAAAAGATCAGTAAACTAGAAGTGACAGTCTCTCTAAAATGAAGCACAAAGAGAAGAAAGACTGGAAAACTAAAGAGGGCATCAGTGGCACATGGGACGACATCGAGTGGTCTAAAATATGTATAAATGGAATAGGTGGGAGGAACAGAAAATTAAAGAATAATGGCTGGCATTGTCAAATTTGATGAAAGCTATAATCTCTAAGATTTAGGAATCTCAGGGAACTAAAAGGAGAATCAACACAAAGAACAAAGCTAAGAAATATCATAAAATCAATGATAAAGAGAAAACCTTAAAAGCTCTGGAGGGAGAGTTATAGGAACACATTGCATACAGAAGAACAAAGATGAAAATGACAGCCGACTTCTCATCAGATGCTTTGCAGGCTGGAAGGCAATGTAGTGACATCTTTAAAGCTCTGAAGAAAAAGCTTTCTATCTAGAATTCTATACTCAGAGTAAATAGCTTTCAAAAGTGAAAACAAGATAAAGACATATTCAGGCATACAAAAGCTAAAAGAATTCATCACCAAAAGAATGTGCCACAGCAACATGAACAGATGCCTTTCAGACAGAAGGAAAATAATACCAAATAGAAATGTGGATCTACACAAAGGAATGAGGAGTATGGAAATGATAAAAATGTGGTACATATTAAAAGACTTTTTCTTCTCACTTCAATCTCTTTAAAAGACAATGGATTATTTAAAGCCACAATAATAGCATGTACTGTGTGGCATGTGTGACAAAAATTGCACAGTGTATGATAACACATGTAAAAACAATAATGCAAAGGGCAGGAAGAAGAAAAGGAAGACACACTGTTGTATGGGGCTTACATCATATAGGTAGTCATATAATATTATTTGAAGATGAATTGTGATATGTTAAAGATGTATATTGTAAACTTTGGGGCAACTAATAAAAAACTGAAACAAAATTATAGGTGATCAGCCAATAGTGAGGAAAAAATGAAATCATTTAAAAAATATCTGGTTAATCCAAAAAGGAAGCAGGAGGCAACAAAAAAGAGGAACAAAAACTAAATTAGATAAGTAGAGAACAAATAGCAAGATGGTAGCTTTCATCTCAACCATGTCAATATTTACATTAAATTCAAGTGATCTGAACACTTCGATTAAAAGACAGAGATTGTCAGATAAAAAAATAGCAAGACCTAACTACAATGCTATCTATGAGAAAAGCACTTTCAAAGTAGAGAAACAGAAAATCCAAAGCAAAAGGATAGAAAAAGATATACCATGAAAACGTTAAGCAAAGGGAAGTTGAAGGGGCTATATTAACATCAAACAACATAAATTTCAGAGCAAGGAATATTCTCAGGAATAAAAGGGGGAATCTTAAATGACAAAGATGTTAATTCATCAAGAAGACACACAATCTTAAATGTTTATGCATCTAATAATAGAGCTTCAGAATATGTGAAAACTGATAAAACTAAAAGAAGTGAAATAATTGGAGATTTCTCAGTAATTCACAGTATAAGTTGCCAGAAAGTAAGAAAACAGAAGACTTGAACAACACTGTAAACAAAGTTGACTAATCGTCACTTACAGAACATTCCACATAACCACAGAACATTCACTAAGATAGAATATATTCTGGGTCACAAAACAAACGTATTTATTTAGCCCTTATTTCAAAAAATCGAATATAGAGACAAAGTGGGAAAAATATTCCATTGAATATTGTTCTGGCTTATAAATCTGAAATGATTCATTGTCACAAGAAGCAGGCATCTGACTACTTTACTATGTCTTCTTGGGTAGCAACTGAGAGTTTCTTTATTGATTTGTTCTTTATTTTTTATATTATGTATAAGACATATTGAATTATATGAAGTTATGTTTATAAATTTCCTTTCAATAAGTTTCACTTCACAACAGAGAAATGGGTATGACAAAGTAGTTATAAAAAGGGTCATTGGGCATATATACAGACTGCAATTTCTTCCACTTGCCAATCTGATATATGGAGCTATGTCTGTAGAAATTTGTATTTTATATGCAAAAACTCACAGTTGAAAAGGAACTCCTAATGTTACAATAGAGTACAGGGGTGTCATTACCATCCTAGACATAGAAATCATATTCTTATCAATGCAGCTGACAGTTGTAGCTAATTTTCCTGGAAGACTCATTATACAGTTCATATCACATGTATGGTCATAAGTTTCCCACGTGTAAAACAAGTGAAGTGACTTGGGCTTTTTGTTTTCATCCAAATGAAAGCTTTGCATTTCCTTATTCTTGTTAGTTTTATTTTTTAAATCTAAAACTGTCTTTATCTTAAATGTTTTCTTTCTTATTGTAGTAAAATACATATATTATAAAATTTACCATCTTAACCATATTTAGCTGTACAGTTCAGTGGTATGAAATAGATCCACACTGTTGTGCAACCATCACCACCATCCATCCCTGTAATGCTTTTTGTCTTGTAAAACTGAAGCTCTGTACCTATTAAACACTAACTCCTCCTTCCCCCTCCCCCCCCCCCCAGTCCCTGCGACCACATTACACTTTCTTTATGAACGTGACTACTCTAGGGACCTCATATCAGTGGAATCAGACAGTATTCGTCTTTTTGTAGCTGACTTATTTCACTTAGCACGGTGTTCTCAAAGTTCATCCATGCTAGAGCACGTGTCAGAATTTCCTTCCTTCTTCCCTTTTAGATTTTCATTGACTTAAGCATCACAGTTCCCATCTATTGTGATAATTTTGAATGCTAATTTTGATGGATTCCATCCAGGTGCCTCCTATCCCCCATTTTTGTGTCAGAGATACATTTGATTAGCATGTTTCTAGGCAGAAGGTAAAATGTCTGACATAGTGCTTTTAATCAATCAGTAATGTTTTGCTGAAAAGCTCCAGTATATTTAGCACTATGGGTTCCAAAACTGAGGGTTCCCGAGAGAATTCCCAAGAATTCTCTCAAGGACAGTAGTCTCTCAGCTCCACACCCAGGTCCCTGACCCACTGAGCCTGGAGGTCTGCAAACCACTTCCTCTACACTCTCTTGTTGGCTCTCTAACTACTAGAAGTATTAATCTGAGGCACAGAACAGCTTTGGTTTAGTGGTGGCTGCTGGCAGCTTTTGGCAGTTGTGAAGGCGGCAGGAGGGTGGGAACGCTACCTCAGCTACCCGGAAGTGACCACGTCTTTAACTGTCCCTACCTCTTCAGGAGATTCAGGAGCAAAGGTGCAACAGCCATGAAGGCAGGATCATGGGCTTAATTCAGCCCAGGGGCATTTTCAACTTCCGGTCTTCGGGTCTCACCCTTATTCCTTGGTGTTCCTCAGGCCCTCCTCTTCGTTCTTTTGCCCTTCCAGCTCTTCTGATGCCTTTGAAACCAACTCCCTGTGTTAAATTTGCTCTACCTGAAATACTCAGAGTGGTCTCTGTCTTTCTGTTTGGACTCAGTGCTATAGTGGCTTTTGGACAACATTCTCCAAGCACCCAGTTTTTCATTAAAAAATAATACTGATTCATGAGACAATTACAACATACCAGGCACCTGGCATCGGAAACACAAAGTCAAATAAGTAAGATGTGACCCCTATCCTAAAAGAGATTTCAGTATGGCCAGGGAGAAAGAAAAGTCAATACATGGTTACTGCAGTCAGTGGATCCAGGTTAAATTAGACATGTGTGTAGGATCTGGGGTACAGAGGAGGAATATCTAAATAAAAATGGTTGACTCCAAAAGTGAACCTGGAGTAGGCGATGCTTGTGTGACATTTTGAAAGTTGAATAAGACTGACATAGATGAACAACGTGGGAGGGCATTCTAAGCAGTTTCAGTGGATGTAGATGTGAACTATCAGGACAACTTTGAGAATGTTATGTTCTGAAAGGCTAGAGCTCACAGATGTACAAAGAGTTAGCAAAAAAGACAACCACTTATTGACAATCCTTAGACTCTCGTGGACTGCAGTACTGTTTCAACACCATGGTTTTCTATGCTTGTTCTGATGTGGACTTATCCAACGTTCTCCTGAAAAATTTCTTTAGAAAGCATACTAAGATATATTCATTTGTGCTCATGTACACACCATAGGAAGAGTTTTCTCTCTATAAAGAAAGATTTCCATTAATCCCACCCCAGATTGTTCCATGTTTATACAGTAAGGTCAGCGTTTCTAGCACTAGTACAGGTGCTACGCAGCTTAATGACAAAACTCCTTACAATCATAGCCTGCAGTTTGTCATCTGATACTCACCTGAATGGAATGATTTCAGTGGGGGCACATTTAGGTGGAGAACAGGCATTCCCTTTTGCTGCTTACAAAATTGAAAGATTAAGAAATGATAGAAAGTGTGATGGCAATAGGATAAAAGAAGCATTGTTTCAATACAGTATTTTCTAAGATGAGGAAGATCTTTCCATTTGGTTATTCATCCCCTAAAGGCATGAGCTCCACCCATTCACCAGATATTTCTTAAGAGCCATTTCATACCAGACTCATCTAGGTGCTTGGAGTAGAGTAATTTAATTCTAGAACAAAATAGTAACCTTAATTTTTATCTAGCCTAATGGTTTGCAAATCATTTTTTTTCCTATTTCAGTTTTATTAAGTAGAATTATTACAGTTTGACTGCACATCTACATATATTGCATGTAAATACATACACACAATATACTGCACATTTTTTTTAGTTTATGTATATGTACTGATCATTGCTTCTAAGAACAGATTAGATCTTTAGTTTTTTAAACTTACATAGTTATCAAAGGAATAAAGCCAACTACAAAATAAGAATCAACAGAATGCGGTAATCCAATCATAAAGGACAGTCAGATGTGCTTACATGTATTCAAGAAATCAATCATCTTAGTTATAAATAATAAGTAGTTCATTTGCGTCCTTATTATTATTATTATTATTGAGATTCCTCATATAAATGATGTCATATGGCATTTTTCTTTACAACACTTTCATCAAATGAAAGCTCATATAGAACTCCCATGAATCCCGCAGACATAAGTAAAACTGTTCCATTTGAGCAGGGACCGTGGGAGCCCAGAGCTCCAGCCGCTGCTACACACTGCCCCCATCCCACCAGAGGCCCCTAAGGGTGTTCACAGTCACATCAAGGCTTTATAGACACAATTTGAAAGTCATTGATCTACTCAACCCCTCCATTTACAGATAAGGAACTGAGAACTGAGGAGTTACAGAGGCCAAGAGATACGATCGTCCAAGGCCGAACAGCTGGTGAGGGGTGAACCCACTCAGAAGGTCCCAGGCCAAAGGGCTTCCAACTTCAAACCCTGCCAAAAGGAACCCAAGTTATATATAAGAAAGTAAGAATTTTTAAATAAAATTCAAAAAGACATATGCACCCCAATGTTCATAGCAGCAATATTTACAATAGCCAAGACATGGAAACAACCCAAAGGTCCATCAACAGATGACTGGATAAAGAAGATGTGGTACATATATTCAATGGAACACTACTCAGCCATAAAAAAGAATAAAAATAATGCCATTGGCAGCAATATAAATGGACCTGAAGACTGTCATTCAAAGTGAAGAGAAAAGAGAAAGAGGCCTGAAAGAGAAAGAAAAATGCCATATGACATCATTTATATGAAAAACCTAAAAATGAATAACAATAATAATAAGGGCACAAATGAACTACTTATTATTTGCAACTAAGATGATTGATTTCTTGGGTACGTGTAAGCACATCTGACTGTCCTTTATGATTGGATTACCGCATTCTGTTGATTCTTATTTTGTAGTTGGCTTTATTCCTTTGATAACTATGTAAGTTTAAAAAGCTAAACATCTAATCTGTTCTTAGAAACAATAATTAGTACATATATGAAAACTAAAAAAATGTGCAGTGTACTGTTTATATGTATTTACATGCAATATAATGTGTATGTGCAGTCAAACTAGTAATTTTACATAATAAAACTGAGAAAAAAGAAAATAAGAATTTTTTAAATAAAAAATATATGATATTGGATACCTACACTCATTTGTGTGGTTTGGTCATATTCACAAATATGAGAAGTGCTAATAAAAATGTATTAAGCAAAGAGGTTTGTAGGAACTGAGTTTTGAAAAACTAAGCTGGCATTTCATCTTGAGGCATGACTTACTGGTGATT
This sequence comes from Camelus dromedarius, assembly GCF_036321535.1. NCBI lineage: Eukaryota > Metazoa > Chordata > Mammalia > Artiodactyla > Camelidae > Camelus > Camelus dromedarius. The sequence continues at coordinate 11,225,826 of NC_087441.1, read as the reverse complement.
GAATATGCCATTTCTGGTTGGTTTCAGGGAAAATTTTTACCAGATTTGTGGATTAAAAGTATAGCTGGACAATGTTTCCCCTTTGGAAGTGGGTGAAGTTTCATCAAAATGTTAAAGCCATTTTAAAATTTTTATTGTGTGATATAATTAGAGATTTACTTTAAAATTATAACCGTGTGCTACAGCTTGCTCCGTGTAGTAAAGTTTGAGTAAATTTAAATTATGCAAGCACATGAGCTAGAATTGCAATTATATGTAATTGACCTTACAGTGTAATTGAAGTACGTAGCCTTACTATATAATTTACAAATCTGTACACAATTAGTTTTGTGCCATCTTTTTGATCTCTTTCTACAATGCTATACTCCTCCAAGTTATGTGAAATCCAAAAGCCTGTTACTAAGGGCATTCATAGACTAGTACACGTCTCTGACACCCTTAATAAATCCAGCTCCTTGCCATTCTGGCTCTTGGATTGACTGATTAGGCAATAGCTCTAGTTAAGAGAGCCAAATTGGTTCTCTGCTTAAAAGAGAGAATTTACATTCTTCATAATTATCTGCACTCTTACTCTAATCCTCAACCACCACCACCACCACCACTATCACGAAAGTGTTGACTACACATTTCTCTGTGTGTTTCATGAAGAAAGGGTTCACAAATGCATGTTTACTGCCCTCCAGAAAATAAGACCTTAAATGGAATATATATTAAGTATCTGCCTGAACTTGTCAATAACAGTCAAATTTTTAGTGCCTCTAATTATTCTCAGATACTTGGAATTTTAAATAGCAGTTCCAGGAAACCAAAGCTTTCTGACCATATGTATGTCACGAAGAACAGACTTCCATCTTCTGCCCAAAAGTTGATTTCCTAGCAATGTAAGTGGATTAAATGATTACTAGAACTTCTATTTCTCTGTCTTAGGCACATCCTCTTCCATGATTTCGGTTGATCTTGATCTGATCATGCTTCCATGCGGCCAGCAAGGATTGGCTTAGGGAGGAGTCTCTGGCATTTGTTTGGAGATTTAAAGGAATGACGCTTTGCAGCTAGCATCTTTTTCTTCACATCTCCTTCTATTGAGAGTCTCTGATTAGCAACTCTTTCTTTGTTGGCGGTAGGGTTTCATGCAGCTATCTTTTGTCCCTTGGTCATTAGACTCTTGATTATCAGAAACAGAGACTCTCTCAGGTCACCTTAGGAAAAGTGGGCACACATGAAGCTATGTGGGTACCAGAGGTTAAAAGTGACGAGAATATTAGGTGGGTCTGGAGACACGTAGTCTTTCTTTCCAAGTGCCATTGCTTTGATCTATGTGTCTTCCATCTTTCTGAGAGTCTGCTCTGCATTCCTCAAAAACAGTTTTGGAGGGAACTAGTCTGGCTGGCTTAGCTAATTGCCATTCTCCCATAGAACACAGTCCTTCACATCCTCTCTTGGTTGGGTGCTCCATGCTGGGCCCATCAGAGGTAAGCCCTGCACAGCTATCAGATACTACGTCACTAAGCAAGAGGAGGTGGCCGGGGGGGGTCTGGTATTTAAAAAACAACAACAAAAAAAATAAACATAAACAAACAAAACTCATGTCAGTAGGCACTGTAATTAACCGGCTTGGTACATGTATAACAGAGCAGGAACCTACGGGGTCTTCCCAGGACAGACCCTACACACCAGGTCCTTCACCTGCCTTTTGTAGAAAAGCTTTAGCCAAAGAATAAATTTAATCAGAGAAATGAAAAACATGCAGAATCAAAAAAAGCAGTCAAACCAGGAACAAATAATAATAGTTTAGTCATTAAAGAAAGTCTGGGACCTTTAGGTTCTTCCTTAAGGTCTATGATATAGATAATATTCTGAGCCATGTCCTTTGAGCTGATTTGCAGATACTGGAGCCCCCACCAGATGGAAGAAGTTAGCTATATGATGACCAGACTGTAGCCATGACATAAGCTGCTCTATGTTGCATAATTCTGAGAACTGGCCTCAAGGAGATGGGAACAAACCAACCCTGGAACTAAAGCTTAACTGTATTTAAGACAATCAAGATGATGCTGATCCGATCACCACATGACCAACTTCAGGATGATTGTTGGAGCTGACGTGCTGCTCTGAACATAGCCCCCTCCCTCCGCATACAGCCTTGAAATTCTCCTTTAAATACTCTTGCCCCCTGATCAGCACCAGGGAGTTTGTTCTTGGGGACATCAGTCCACCTTCTCCCCAGGATCACTGGCTTTTTCCATAAAGCTATCTTTCCTTTTACCCAACACTTGTATCTCAGTATTGGATTCTTGAGCAACAAGCAGCCGAACTTGAGTTTGGTAACACATGTAAAATCAGAAGGCACACGTGCCTCAGCCTTGGCTTGCTAAGAAAGGACCTCACAGAAGCCTGATGCTTCCTCCTGCTGCACATTGAACTGGTAATTCCCAAGCATTGGGCTTCTACGGAGGAAAGCATTGGCAAACCTCAACCCAGGTGTACTTTGGGTGATATACCCAGAGCCACCTTCCTTTGCCCTTTTACCCATTTGTCTTGATCAATTGACTAGGAATTCTGGTTTGAATATTCTAGCCATCCCAAATCCCACTGGTATATCTGTATAGTTAAAAATAGTTATACTCATGTGCACTTAATAAGTAGATCGAACTTTCTCTTCTGCATTCAGAAATAAAAAGGTTAGATTGCTCTGCTTTTTGCTAACTTCCTAGTGACATTAATTTGGGGAACAGATTGTACAAACTTCAATTCCTGATTCCCAGCTTTTGGAATAATAATTTTTTAAGTTTACCATTTAAACATATAATAATCATTAAGAGTTCAGAAAGTTGAAAAACTAAATATATTTGAACTCTTCTAATCATTTTCTCCTCCAGTCTTTTTAGACCCCTGCTAATTGAGATGACGTACTTCTGCAAAACTAAAGATGCTGTCCAAATGTGTTCAGTGTTTGCTAAGTCAAAAAGGACATTGGAAAAAGAGACCTTGAACGGCCGTTAGTAGTAGTTTGGAAGTAACACTTTTTATTTCTTACATCACCACCGTTTTCCTTAAAATTGTGCAGTTAAATATGTGGCATTTCTCTGTTCCAAGAAAAAAACCTGAAACTGACATAAATAAACTGATAGTTAAAAATGGATCCAATATTGCGGGCTCAACCAAGCCCGTGTTATTCTGACCTGATGGGAGCACCACTGCACTTCAATTCTACGCATCTGCTTCTATCTAATATGTGCGCATATTTACTCTGAGGAAATGAGGAAGCCAAGCTGGCTCACAAGCAGGAAAGTCAACAGCATCATACCTACTCTCAGTGGGAATCGTTTGCACACCTGTCTTTCTTGGAAATGTTTCAGCTGGTTGTTTTCCCAGGTTCATGTACAATTTCATTAGGCCTTGGAAACACCTACTCTGTGTCAACTGTGCTGGCCATGAGAGAGAGAGAGAGAACATTCTATACCAGATTTGGTTTTCCAGATGCTTGTTCAATCAATGCATGTCAGGCACAAAGATATAAGCTTATAACTATAAAATGACACGTAGTAAGTAATAGAGAGTTGCATACATATTAAGGAGGCGAAGAAAAGGAACCCTAACATAGCTTGGGGAGAAGTCAGGAAAGGAGGTAGGGAGGGCTTCCTGGAAGCAGTGACCACTGCATGTTTAAAGAGTAAGAGTGAGGCAGAAAGAAGTACATTCTTTACAAAGAACATAGCAATAAAAGGGACTTAAAGAGCTGTTCATAAAGTCTTGAAAGTTGTCTGTGTGGGCACTGGGGGTACTTCAAGAAGTTTAATATTGCTACAATTTACAGTATGAGTCAAGCAAGGACTGAGAGATGAGGCTAGCAAGATAAGCAAGAATGAAATCATGTAGAGCCCTGCACACCACCGTGTATGGAGAAGACCACACGTTAGGAAAAGCTGTTCAATACAGTGCAATAAAAACTAATTATTGTTGACTCATGAGAGCTTATCCAAGACATGTCCTGTCTCTTTAATACCCAGGCAGGATATTAAAGATATTTTCATACTGAAAACCTTTTGTTACTCTCATCTCTGTGACGTTGCCACCTACTCTTTCATTTTCAAATTCGAGCTAAGAGTGCAGGAAAAAGAAGTACAAACTATAAAAAATGTAATTTTTTACAAAACAAAACAGATAATCGAAAGAGCCTGCCCAAATTTTGCTTCTGAGCTGCAGAGATGATGATATATTTAGGAATTTGAATTGAAGAAAAGTCATATTTGCCTTAACCAATGTTTTTTTAAAATATGAGAGGCTGAATATGTTGCCATTATGCAGAGATTTGCTTATATATAGCCCAGATGCTTCCTGGGTCAAAGAAATAAAGAAAGATTCACCCAAAGTTCCCATAAGGAGCAATCGGTCCTTGTCACCAGTGGCCGGCTGGCGTCCTTGAGATCCCTGTGAGTAATCCCTGCCTCCCTTCCCTCCCCCAGTTCGCTCTCCAGCTCCAAGTAAAGCAAATCCACGGGGTAGGTTCAGCTTTGGCCCCTTGTCTGTGTGAGGATTGCTGTGCCCCCTAGCACACGGAAAGGGTGACTTCAGCTCATCGATTTCTACTTTTACAAAAGTCAGAGTCTTCTAACCAGGGTGACCAGACGTCCTGCTTTACCAGGCACAGTCCTAGTTCATGTCTGTGCTGTCAACATAAATACCAATAGTGGCCTTTTTCACTCTCAGAAGTATCTCTGTAGGGATAATAAATTACCTGGTCACCCTGCTTCTCATCATTTCAGCAGGAGCTCAGCCTCTGCTTCTGAGCGTCTCCCCCATTTATTCCACACAGCACCTCACGTGATGAAATTCCAGTGAATTCCTGTGGAACATAATCATTTGAGCAGTGCCTTGGAGCTTATGGTTAAGAGTTTGATCTATACATTCCAGGAAACCAGATCAATTATAGAGTTACACTTAATAAACATAAATCCTTGCTGCACTCCTCTGAAAAGTAAATAGGTAATTTTTTTTTCAACACAAGATGATCAAGGGACTCAGAAAACCTAGGGCAAGGAGTTTAGAGAAAGCAGATCTCGGGGGAGGCCACCAGAAGTGCAATTCATGAAGAAATGGCATTTGGTTGTAGTGTGGGTCTTCTGATCTGGCGTTCACCTTTGAGCTGAGTGGGCAAGCTGGTTTTCAGTAATGTTTTCCGCATCCTCGCCGGCCACTTGGAACAGCATGGTCAGCAGAGTTTCCAACCCTTTGGCTCTCTCTCCCTCCCTAACATTTTACATGGTCTTTAACGCAGGAGTTTGAACTGTTGTTTCATTTTTTGATAAACAACCTTCTTGAGGTATAATTGACATAGAACAGACTGCACGTGCCAAAAGTGTACAGTTAAATTTGTTCTGAGGTATGTCTGCTCCTATCAAGTTGATGAACACCCCCATCACCCCCAAAAGTTTCCTTCCACCCCTTGGTAATTCCTCCCATCAGCCCCTCCCCCTCCCTAACTCCCACCCCCCAGGCATCTTTCATTTGCTTCAAACAAAACATTTCATTTCATCAAACAAAAGAAACAAAGAACCTTTAAAAAGTGATTCTTCGCAAATCCTCTTTTAATTGCTTAATTTGAACCTTCTGAAGCTCTAAGGCTTCTTGCTAATCCAGATGAAACTTACTTGGCAACTTCTTTAGCTGCCTGGCACAGTTTTCATGTTAAAAAATAAATAAATAACATACAAGAAAATTCCAAAAGAGCAAAGAATGCATTTGGCTTGTTTAACAAGCATCAGGAGGAAAAGTATTTGCTTTAGCATAAAGCCATTAAAAGCATTCTTTCCTATGGAAAAGGGAAAGCCAGGAACAGCTAGACTCCAACATGGTCCAAGTTTTTATTAAAAAGTGAGAGATGGCATTGTTAAGGGAAATACCCACTCAGATAATACAAATAAACCACATTTCACTGGGGTGGAATGCCTTCCATGGAAGTGTTGACTACTGAGCAACTTTGTCATCAATACTTTACGGAACCAACTAACTGCAAACTTTAACTTTGGGAAAAATGCTCAGTTTATCCTTAGTTTGGATTGCATTTGCTCTGGGGGAAAAAAACTAAACAACAACAACAACAACAAAAACCTTTTCTTTTTAATGATGGGAGACTTTGGGAAAAGCACGGTTCTGAATGTCTAGAGATTCTTCCATTAACTGCAGGAGCCTGCGAGCCCTTTCAGTTTGGCTTCTTAGTGGCATGATGAGGAGATTGAACTAGAAGAATCTTCAAAATCCCTTCAAGCTCTAAATGTTATAGTGTGTGACTTTTTCAGGAATATCTTTGTCCAAAAAAAGTTTGCAGCTGGCTCAGATTTATCCTGGAGTGGAAAGAAAGAGAAGCATTTGCTCTCGTGACCGGTTCCCCTCCCACAGCATTTGTCTGTTGTAGCTGTTACAATCGCTGTTACTGCACCGCCATCACAGAACCCTCGGATTGAAACAGATCACGGATTCAAACAGAAAATGAGTCTATTAAAATTTTTAAAATATTAAGTGAAGGAATGGAGAACTATGTCTCAGAAATGGTCCCAGGAGAAAACACTTAGCCCAGGGTAGCTCCTGATACGGCATCTCATGGCAACTACCATGTTGCCACAAAGAGGAACTTCCAAGGTCCCTATAACTTGTCACTAGCTTCCGGGTCAATTTCCTAGTCCAGTGCCTCCCAGTCTTTTTCATGCCACAGCACTAAAGAAAATTGTATTCTTACAGTACACTTGGCTGCATGAGGATGCTGTGGGCAGAGGTGATGTGTCCAGGAACTTTGACCATCCCAGGCATTTTCAAGGACCAAAGAATTCCCTGTTTCAATGTTCCTGTGACCAATTCTTGGTCTACCACTTTGCTGCTGCACACTGGGTGGGAAGCTCCGCCCCAGGCAGTGGTTTCTACTCAGTTGAGCCTAAGTCATATTCCCTAGCTGCAAAGGAGGCTGGGAAAGTGAGTATCAATTTTTATCTTTTACTTCTATAATAAAGGGCAGGTGCCCATAAACCGAGGAATTCCTCAAATAGATACAGGCAGCAGAGAGGGGAGGAGGAGATGGGAAGAGTTGCCAAAAACATATTCATGTACATATATTTATTTCAACAGCCCTTGCCAAGACTAATGGCGCCAAATGGCAGGAGGCACTCAACTGGGGCTTAGATGTGTGATTTCAAAAGGGGCTGATACCTCATGATCATGAGATCTGTCTGCCTCCTTAGGGCTACCCAGAATAGCAACACTGGATTCAGTGAGCCCAGTGGCCATTCTTTCGAGGTTATAATTCCCTACCACAAACAAAAAGAGAATCGTCCACACACCCACGCTCTGGAGCCCCTGCTTTAGAGGGTCCTGTTCTAGTCTTTCTTTGGCCACAACCATCCTGCTCAGATGAAGTGACCAGGGGACAACTCTGAGCCTCAACTGATGTCCCAACTCTGAGCGCACAGCCCTCACCCCTTCTAGACTATGCTCTGGGCATCAGAGACCCAGAATTTCCTGCCCACGTGACGCTGAGCCCACTTCATGTGGGGTCGAGGCAGGTCTTTTCCTAAGGGAGCAAACACTGCACTGTTGGAAGGCATATCCTCGGGGCTGAGGGACGGCCAGTGGGTGAGATTATGGGGAGAGCATACATAACTGGGACACGTGGGCTGGAGGGGGTACACTCATGAGTGAGGCCCTAGCAGTGAAGGACAGAGGCAGGGTGGGCTGAGGGGACCAGGCTGCAGGTGGAGGGCCTCTATCTGTGTTCTTGCCCCAGACTTGCATCTACTATGTCTACTCAAAGTTCAGGTCTGCCAGGCCACCCCCTGCCCTCAAAGCCAGCTTATCTACATCACGTGGCCCTGCAGAGCTTCCTCCCTGCAGAACTTGGAGCTTGTTAGCCCCATTCAGAACTGAAAAACCCACGGAGACTTGAGCCATCCCATGCCTCAGCTAAAGGGGATAGGGTTCAAGCCCTCTGATGTGGTGATACAGCCGCACCACCCGGCAGGCCAGGGCACATTGCTCTGGGAGTGGACCCCAAAGTGCAGAGAAATGGGACAGGCACAGCCAGGACCAAAGACAGACTAGGACTATGTGAGGGGCAGCAGGGTGGCTCCTGCCTGGGGATGCTACTACCATGGACTCCAGCACCAGCCCCCTTCCTCATCCCACAGCTACCACATTGTACTCTTCTTGGTTGGGCCAGCCATCCTGGTGCCAGTGTCTGACCCTCTGTTTCCAAGAGGGGTGGTTGGACCACAGCCTAACCCATGGCAGCGCAGCAGATGGAGGGATTCAGGACTACACAGCTCTGTGGTTTATTCCAGCTTCTGAAGGGGCATCGCTATATTTGTCACTCCAGCTACACGTGACTGAATTGGGGCTGCACACTTTATCCCAAGCCAGCCAATCCATGGGCTTCCCAGCATCCAAGCAGTTTCTCCCTTGGGAAAGCACGACCAAATAGACAGCCCTCGCCAGTGATGGTCTGATGTAGCATTAGGGCTGGCAGCCAAGCTGGCCCATGAATGAGATGGAAAGGCAGTGACGGGGACACTGCATCCAATGCAGAGAGAGAAACAGAGGCAAGAAACCATGTTTCCCGTGAGAAGCTAGGGAAGCAGTTTCAGGTCCTGAAGCTCGTCAGGCTTCAGTCTGGATGAAATAACTGCAGTTTCATTGAAATTAAAATCTCCTGCCTGTGCTTGGAGTCAGTGGGATTTCTATAACATTACTTGCAAACACACGCACATACAAAGATGAAAACAAACAGAAACACCTGATTTCACCTGAACACACGTGAGTGTACCCAGCTTGAAGCCAAAGGAAGCTGAGCTAGAAGTCCCTGCCGTTCGAAGTTCCCTTTTTTTAATTGAAGTCTAGTTGATTCACAATGTTGTGCTAGTTTCTGGTGTACAGCATAGTGATTCAGTTATACATATAAATATTCTTTTTCATACTGTTTTTCATTTAGGTTATTACAAGTTATTGAACATAGTCCCTTATGCTATATAGTAGAAACTTGTTGTTTACCTATTCTGTATGTAGTAGTTTGTATCTGCTAATCCCAAACTCCCCATTAATTCCCCCCCACCTTTCCCTTTTGCTTTTTAAGATCCCATCCATTCACACAAAGCCACGTGCCCAGCATCTGCCACTCAGATTCCACAACCATGTAGGATGCATGAACCACATGCTCTGAGGACATTCGGCCCCGTGACTTTTGCTCATAGGATGGTTGGGTCACCCACATTCCAACCCTGACTTTCCCTGAAACACCATCTATTCCTCTACACTGCAGTCCTGGCCCAGCATTCCCCTCTCCTCAAACAAGACCCCCGGGGAAAGAAGGAAGTCCAGTCTCAGTAAGGTTCCTCTGGGTTGGAGACCATTACACCCCAGGCATCATGGCATCAGCCTCTTCTCGAAGAACTGCCTATAACAACCATTCCTCTTAGTGTACTCGGTCCTGCTTTTAACCCTCAAACTTCTAACTTTTCAGATATGTCCTATTTCTGCCCTTAGATTTATCACCAAGCGCTATCCTTCTGGATACATTCTTGGCATTTCATTCTCTACAATTGAGGTTCACACCAACTACTCTCCTCTGAACACCCATTACCGACCCCCTGATCAACAGCAATTTTTTTCTATCCCTCCCTGATGGAAGTCTATTCCTCCAATTTGACCCAGACCTGAGAGCAGGGACCAACCACCAGACTTCACACTGCCCTGGGCACAAAACTGGAAATCACTTGGCTAATTAAGTTCATTCCTGCAAAATTATAGAGACTCAGAGCCCTCTAGTCACAGCTGTACCGAACACATTTCATACCAAATGTAAAAATCCCATTAGACACACAGTTTGCACAACTTCACCTTTTAAATATAAGCTGTCACAACGGAGTTCACAGAAGCAACAGTCCGTGGGAAATGTCATCATCTGTGGTTGAAGGTCTTAATCTGACTGGGCAGTGAGTGAAATTATCTGCAAAAGGTAATTCTCCAGAGAAGGTCTCTAATGACCTGAGTTAAGTAACCAAAGAGATTTTTTCCCCCACCCAATAGAAAAACTAAGCATAAAAAGTCCAGTCGCTGATGAAGGGCAGTCTCTCCTTAGCAGTATTAAAAGGGATCCAAGCCTTAGAGAGTTAAGCAGACTGCCTCCCAGCACCACTATTTCTCTTTCTGCTTTTCAGCTGAAGTCTTCAGAAAGCTGCCAGTCATTCTTATCTGGGAACTCAAATTTTACTGTCGCACAATGACCGCCTGAAAGCTATGGAGGCTGTGGCCAGATCAATAAAACTGAAGCCCTTTGATGTTATCCAGACGCAGGTACCTCCTCACCCCTTGGTCTTTGTTCATGCCATCAACCCAGCCTGTGGCTCCGCCCCTCCTCTCTTCCTATTGAAATTCCAACTCTTCTTCAAGGCTCAGCTCAGATTCCACTCCATTCGGCCCTGATCTTTCTCACAGCTCTGAATTCTGATAGAGCTTTCTGCCAGAGCTTTCTGCCAGAGCCACTAATTTGGTATCCATCATGTATTGTGTTTTGTCGCTGACTTTTAATGAAGTCAGCTTTCTCATTCTATTTAACTTCTTTGGAATTCTGATATCTTAGTATCTAACTCTCCTCTTAGTTCAGTGACATAAACATAATTAGTGCTTAATAAATTCATTTTGATTGATTGGATTAGAGAATTAATGGAGTGTTGTCTGGTTTCTAAATAGAATAAACTTTTTATATGGGTTATTGTAATGTTTAAGAACAAAGGTTTAAGTTTTATGAGGGCCTTAAGTATTGAAGTTTCAATCCAATGTATTGTATATACATAAGGTAAAAATGGATACAGGTATTTGGGGAAGATTTTGAGAAACAAGGTTTGAAATACGTTGGATTCGTTCAAATCCTCCTCTTGGATTTGGGATGGCCTCATACAACGTCTGTCAGCTGGAGTGTCCCCAGGTCTGGGCCTGGCTGAACTGGGACAGGAGTTAAGCCAGAGCCGTCTGAGCAAGTTTATATGGAGGGAAAACTCTGAGAGTGGGAGGACCCAGGATCTGAACACCAAGTTCAAGATTCGCGGTTAATCTAGAAAGTGGAAAACCAAAGGGAGGAAAGAATGGAATAGTTCGAGGCAACTGTTTCAAAATTAAAGATGTAAACAGCTGGAAAGTTCTGCCGAAACTGTTTATTGTGATGCCTGGGGCATGACTTAGGGCTAAAAGTGGAGACGCAAGTAACCATACAATGCTGGGCAGTGACTCTTTAGTGTTAACACTCAAGGAACCAGAAAATCATCTTTACAGGTACTCATGCTCTCCCCACCCATGGAGATGCTCCATCACTCATATATTCTCTGGGCAGCAACAGCTCTCATTTTTCCTTAGTGTGTCTCCAGAATGCAGCTTAGTTCCTGGAATCTAGAAGGTTCCCAGTAATAATCTATTTAATTCTAAACCCAAACCTTAGCTGCTTTGTTCACAGTTATATCCTCAGTACCTAAAACAGTGCCTGACGCATAGTAGACTCAATAAATATTCGTCAAATAATTGGGAATTAATGAATTGGTGAATGGTTGCTTGCCAATATGCCAGATCCTCTCTAAGTGCTGGGAAACAGGGACTTCCCCTCTAGCAGGTTAAAGGAATTAAATTATCATATATCTTACTCATTGTCAAGCTCTCCAGGCAATGAGCATGGGAGGGACGGGTTCATCATTAAATAGAAGTGGCTGTGAAATAACCATTGAGTCACCTGAAACCAAATGCCTCCAGGTGATCTAGATCTAGTGCTGTAAAGAATTAAATAAAAAGCTATCCAGTCATCAACTCACGGCCGACATTAACAGTCAAAGGCATTACTACTTAATACGCAGGGCAATCAAATTTTAGCCACAGAGATGCTGGGCTCCTCATCGTGGCTCACTCCCACAATATTTGTGAGAACCAAACACCTCTCTCAGCCACAAACACACGCCAGGAGAAGCAAATTGATAACCACCACTCGCAAGCACCCCCAGCCCAACCGTAAAAACATGCGCACCTCTCCTTCCATCGGTGTCACAGGGGAAAGTTGACTTCCAATCCAGTTTGTGCTTTGACTTAGACAATAGCCACTGAGCTCATCTTCGAAAGATTCAGTCTTCAGCACACATGTGTGTGCGTGTGCATTCAGGCACACATACCCACATGTCCACATACATACACCAATGTAGATCCTAAAGGCAATCATTTAATGCTTCTCTAAAGACAACAACAGCTTAAAGACTACTGAATTAGGTGTTATCAGTTAATTATTCATTTATTAATTTATTCCCGTATTCTTTCTTCATTCATTAAACAATTATCGAGTCCCTTCTCCTGCCCAAGTCTATTTCTAGAAAGTGCAGAAGGTTCTAAGATAAGCATAGGACATGTTCCTTATCTTCAAGGAGACTGCTAGCAATCAATTGGGGAAAGGAGATCATCAAAAATCACTGTGGAGTGGGATCTATGTGAAAATAGAGATACCAAGAATCCACTGTGATCACACAGAGGACTGGAACTCATTTCTACTGAGTGCCTGCCCTGTGCGAGACGCTTCGTAGAGGGTATCTCATAGTTCTTATAAGAGTCTAGTGAAATAAGTATTATCACATTCACTTTCCAAGTTTCAAAAAGGAAATTTTGAGCAGTTGAAGTATTTGTTCACAGGCACACAGCCAGCAAGTAACAGAACCAGGATCTTAATCTGGTTGTATTTGACTCACAAATCTGATACCTGGAGTAACAGGGCATGGCTCCACCAAGGAGATGAAACTTTCATCAAATACTGAAAGATGAAAAATCACTTACCAGGAAGGACTTTGACTGGGTGAGGGGACATACTGGAGCAGGCACTGTGTATTTGGAGGCTTCTCACAGGAGGAGTGTAAGGGACTGAAAGTAGACCAGAGTAGCTGAGCAACGGATGATTCATTTCACCGGAATCACGTTCCTACATTTCCTGATTTCTTTTGGAGGTTATTATTCTGGACCAAATATACCATCTTATCCTCCATGACCAATCTGAGTCTGCAAACTTGTGTCCACGGCCAGCCAAAGGAATTCTGTCAGCCTCCCTTTGCTGTCAGCTTAGAGATGTTTATTTTTCATCACTGTCTCTAACTCATTAACCTCACCATGAGGAATTCAGGCTCATCAAAGCAGCATTACCAATATTTACGTCAGTTTTCAAACTTAATTTCTTTGTGGAGGAGGAAACAATGTAGTTGTGGAATGTTTTTATTTCATGAGCACAGAATTTCTATAATTGCTTCTCAGTTGGGCTGTGGTTAAAGATACCTCCCTGTTTTCCCAAACAGTAAACATTTCCTTTGACTTCCTGGACTTCCTGAATAAGAAGGTAAACAATAATGACCCTCACAAATTTCATTATAATGATCTATATTTTTAAACTCATCATAAACACTGGATAATACATCTCAAGTGAAATAAGATGTGATTAAGAGAATGGTCATTGTCCTGACACTCCAGTACCATCCCCATCCCCATCCTAGAGGTTGGTCTGCCCCAGTGGTTTTCCAGGAGTTCAGATTGGGTGGAGGTGGAACCTATGATGGTTCGAGTCATCCCTGCATCTTTACTCAGCTCTCTCTCTTCATGGATTCTAAGCCTCTTGAGGGCAGGTCCACCCCTTGTTATGGCCAGCATCTGCCATAATGCCTGGTACATAATAGGATCCTGGAACTTTTTGTTAAATTAATGATTAGATAAATTATCCCCAAGGGGCTCATCTACCATCTACCATGTCTGCCAGAAAATTATGTGAGTAACACATTGAAGGAGACCAATATGATAATTAATGTAGGTCAGCCTCCAACAACAGGCCGAGTTCCTGGGAATCCCTGCTCCCTCCCCAAAGTAGTTGGAATAAACCTCTCACTTGTTAGCATATAAAAACTAGCAACACTAGTCTCGCAGTCTCCCTCTCTCACCTTCCGAGATGACCCGCACTCTGTCTATGGAGTGTGTATCTACTTCTGTTTTAAATACACACACACACACACACACACACACACATACACACACAACACCCCCCGGTACCTCTCTCTAAATAAATCTGCTTTTACTCAACTATGGCATGCTCTTGAATTCTTTCCTGTGTGAAGCCAAGGATCCCCACTCGGTGGGACATGTTCCAGGGACTCAGCCAAGACTGGGACACAACCATCCTTGCACCTCATGTTTTCCTGTATCAATGAGACCAACTAGAATCAAGTTGCTGACCAAGACTGCACCATTCAGATCTCCACCACTGCCACCTGGATCCATCTTTGTACTGGATATGGCAGTGTGTCCACCATCACAGGCTGGGCACGTGACAAAAAATGATGATGCAGAAGCTGCTGGGATGGAAAGCACTGATTTCATGAGAAATGCCAAGAATGCAAGATCTTGACTTCTCTTTACTCAGATCACTTCTCAGGCTCATATTTGTACTGAGCAACCTTGAGGGGTGAGGTCATGTCTCCCTCTAGGTAAAAGAGCAGTCTTGCTTCCTGCTTGCTATGAAATGGTGGGTTCCTCAGGCTCAGTATTGCTCGGTGGTGATGCAAACCCACCGCCTGTGCAGCATCCATCTGGACCCTCCCCATTGCCCCTGTGGGACTCGGGGGTCGAGGGAACCGACATGAACATGCCAATGCTGATGCTGTTCACTGTGTCATGAGTAATACAATCCTTTGTCTCTGACCCTGGAGTTTCATGTCTTCTGCCATTATCTGCAAGCTATAACAGGCCAACTTATTTACTTGTAGGAAGGGTGAGACCTCAGACCCATCAGAGCTCTTGGCGGTAGTTAAGTGCAAGGGCAGAAAGAGATGGCTGATGTTCAACCAAGTGAATGATTATCATGATGTTTTATTCCCTTAGGGGCCCCTGCATTTTAAAAGGGGCTGGCTGAAGGGATGTCATTCTTATTAAACTTTAAAAAAATGTCAAATAATGGCATTTCTACCGCACATTAGGTGGATAGATGGAAGAACCCCCCCCCCGTGGCCTCCCCCTTCCAGCAACGAGAGGATTGTTTAGGCATCCCTCAAGGTTACACACCATCTCACGCGGAGTGAGCAAATCAGCCGTCCCCTGGCCCTGAGCCGATCCCCCTCATCGCCTCACCCACTCCGCCTCGAGACAGTCTGCGCCCTGCCTCGGAGGTGAGGCCCTTATCTTCAGTCTTCCTCCTGCAGCTGCCTGGTTCTGAGCCTGCAGGCTGCAAGACAAAGCTGGAAAAGGCCTGTGCTTTCTCAGCCATCTTTCTGGGTCCTCACAACCATTGCCAAAAGGAAAAATCCACTCTTTCCAATATCTTGCCCTCCCCAACCCTTGCCCCCGTCTCCTTTCAGCCAGAGCAGGGCAGCCGGGGCCCCAGGGAAGGGGGCAGAGCCCCGGCTCCCCAGGGCCTGTCCCCTTGTTGAAGCCCTCATCTAGGCCACTTTGAATCACAGTTGTTGTCACGCGTCTGTTTCCCTTAAAAGCTGCAAGTTCCTAGGGACCCTATTTTACTTACCTCTCCTCGGTAATGCCTAGTATGGCATTTTGCTTGTCCACGGCACCCTGTGAAAACTTGACACTGGCTGCAGTCCTGACATTTACTGCTTCAGATCTGCTGCCCCGGGAAATACAGGTTTGGAAGAGACCCCAAAAGGCCATCTGTGTCATTTGGGAATAGGCAGGTAAAGTGTTTCTCATGCCCCACCAGAAGGAACTGCAGCCTGGGGAGGGTAGCTGACAGGTCTAAGATGGTACAGTGGGCAATAGGAAGGGAGTACAGGGCTGGGCTGGCAGGGGGGCCTCAGTCCTTTGAATTATATTAAGCTACAATTCACCTTGACAACTACTGAGTTTACAGGAAGAAACCTTTCCAGAAAACACTGGCAAGAACATCCATAACAGAATTGGCAAGAAATGCATTAAAAGACATTCGTCAGAGCAAAGAGGCTCCAGCTGCCCAGAGAAGCCTGATGAAGTTTGCAAAGGACAGGAGCAGAAAAAAGTAACTTTGCCTTTTCCCTGAAATGAAGCCAGGAGCCAACTGGCACTCCACACCGAGACCTCCCAGAGGCCTCCTTCCCTTCCGCCAAAGAGGAGCGTTGTAAGAAGCAAGTCATGAATGTTTGTGTTTGGTTTTCTCGCAGACCCAAACAATGCTTTTTATCCTCAGGTTTCATCAACTTTTCTCACTTTTTCTTGGTTTGTTTTTTTTTTTTTCCCAACAGAGATAATGATGAGGAAGAGTCCACATGAATCTTCCCTTGGCTGTACCCCCTCAATCTGGTGTCAGAATAGTTTCCAAATTCCTTTGCTTTGTTTTTATTCCATGTTACTTCTTCCATACGTAGCAGTTTCTATTAAATCTGTCATTTGCAGATGGTCTGGCATTTTTGTCTGTGTCATAAAATGTCTTATACTAATAAGGTTAACATCACACACTAGGTATTCTGATTGGGTATATATATTTTGACTCTGAGTCACAAGAAGATAACATAGCCAACAAAAAGATACATTCCCTGTGGCAGAAGACAAAGAAAATTTTCAACACAGGTTTCACTGAGCTAGTCCAGTCCACTGTAGATATTAATAATTCCCTTTTGTGGACCATTTGAAGCTTATGTCTATGAATATATTATAAAATCCCACAATTTTGAACTGGAAAAAAAATGTTAGAATTAATCCTCCTCTACCATCCAATTTTCCAAAAGAGGACACTGGGGCTGAGGTGTGAAATTACCTGCCTGAAGCCTCCTACCACGGTAATATCAGAGGCAAAGCTGGAAGACAGATTTCTCCGTTTTTAAGCAAGTTGTTTCTGAGAAAAGCAAAATACCGCTCAGCAGGTATGTGTTATGAATGCTTTGCATTTAATAGGGCTTCAATAAATATTGGCTTACTGAGTACATGTATCATGGTAATTGTAAAAAATCACTGGTTATAAATAAATAAATGGGGGAAAAGAGAAAAATCTATACAGAAAAATTCCAAGTAATTTATAAAGAAACTCTACCTTCAAGGAAGTGGAGCATAGCTCCCTCTCCCTTAAGCGTGGGCTGCTCAGAGGGACTTCCTTTCCGAAGAGGACAGCGTGGAAAGGTGGAGGGGAAACTAGCAAACACTGCCTCAGCCAGGTGACCAAGGTCAACGCCAACCATGGTAAGTCAGGTTGGTAGCAGGCGCCTTCCATTTGTTGTCATGTGAAGGGTACTTCCCATCTGTGCTCTTCCTTCCAAAAACACACACCCCAGTCTAACCGTGAGAAAAACATAAGGTCAACCCCAATTGAAAGACATTCTATAAAACACCTCACTAGTACTCCTCAGAATTCTCCAGAACAAGGAAATGTCTGAAAACTGTCACAGCTAAGAGGAACCTAAGAGATATGACAAACAATTGTCATGTGGTCTTCTCGATCGAGTCCTGGGGTGGAACAAAGACATTAAGAAAAGTGAATGAGATCTGAATAAAGTAAGAACTTTAGTTAATAATAATAGTATTGTTATTGGCTCATTCATTGTAACAAATTCACCACTGAATAATGTAAAATGTTAATAAAAGAGGAAACTGGGTAAGGGCGTGTGAGAACTCTCTATACCATCTTCTCAATTCTTCTGTACCTTTCAAACACTTCTAAAAAATAAAGACTATTTTTTTTTAATCACTGATGAAGGAGTCAGGAGAAAAAGCAGGTGTTTTCTGTTTTCACTCGTTGACCTACTGGCTTGTCACACTGTGTCCTCCTCACCCGTCACATTCTACCTAAAGGCATAGCTCTCAGGAAGGAGTTTCCTTGGGGGAAAAGGGAGGAGGAGCTTCTGTGCTTTAACTTCACCAGAGTTCCCTTCCCACCCAGATATTTGGGTAGCTTGTTCATACAAACCCTCAAGATGGAACTAAACATTTAGGAAACAAAACAATTAAAATAGCATATATTCTTTATTTCTGTGTAATTAATAAATGACTCCCTTAAAGAAAACTAGAATACATGGTGCATGAGGACAGGGACCTTTGTTTTATTCACTGATGTTTTCCAAGTTTATAGAAGAGAGTCTGATCCCAGTAAGAGCCCAACAATTATTTGAAAAATAAATGAAAGCCTTGGGGTAAGAAATCACCCTTCTGAAAAACATCTATTATATGAAATAAGATCTAAAGTGCTGTAGCTGATCTTTCAAAATAAATATACTAAAACTTATAATACTCAAATGAGTGTGGTCCCTCCAAAGGAATACACTTAACAGGCACACACTTAATTCAATCCTGCTGTTTTCACTCCAAAGAATTTTCAAATTCTTCCCTTGGAATCTTTCAGCACTTACAGGATCAAGTCCAAACGTGAAAAATGAGACCTTCCTGATCTAGGCCCTGCCAAGCGGCTCACTGATATTTGTTCCCCTCCGGTGGTTTCCTCTAGGCCTCTTCCCTCCAGACAAGTGTCCTCTTGCCTGAAGCCTTCTCCTTTTCACCCATCCATCAAAAAAATTCCAATTCCTCCTCAAAATCCTAGCTTAAGGGTCACAGTCTCTAAAAAACTCCTCCTTGTCATCACATCACCACGACCTCAAGAATTAATCATTTTTTGGTCCCACCTCTGTCCCTCGTTATTGCCCTGATCATGATGAGCTGTGTTTATGTGCTTATCTTTGTTTTCCATATTGGCCTGTGAGCTGCTTTGCAAGAGCCTGGTATCACCCACCTCCATATCCACAGCCTCCTGCAGAGCTGCTAACTCAGTAAATGCCTGTTGAATGGAATGGGATGCAACAGGATGTAATTAAGCCCAGAGTCAGGTGACCATTCTTTTAAATAATCCCAATGGTGGCAAATCTCAGTGCTTTGAGGATGGATGTATCATTGGGAAAAGATCAAAACCATTTAGTATCTAGTTTGATGAATTGGGTGGATAATCAGGCTGAGTAATGCTGTTTTATACAAACCCAGAAGTGTCTACAAATAATGAGATTAATGTTTTTATATGTCTCATAAGGTAAATTGGTTCAAAAATCAGCCTTAATATCCTATCACTAAAGCTATACCTATTAAAAAGTGCTTACATCTGTAGATAATAGAATCTAGTTATTGCAAGGATTTATTCATTCATTTATTTAACAAAGTACTTTTTTTAAAATGCAATAAGCTTGGTACTGTCTAGATCTGAGGTACTGCAAGAATGAGTAAGACCTGGTCTCTGTCCCTAATGAACTCACACTCAGGGGTAAATGAATCAAGACAGATCTAACTGGTTATCACTTAAGTCAGACTGTGATCAATAACAAAGGTATAAACAGTATAACTTGTGAACACAGATTCTGGAGTAGATCTTTTTATTTGGCAGTAGTTTAAGGTTTGACTTGATTTGATTTTTTTATTGTGGTAAGATCACTAAAATGCAATCTACCCTCAGGTGTACAATACAACAGCATTGACCATAGATACAATGTTGTATAGATCTCTAGAAGTTACTCATCTTGCTCAGATGAAAGGTTATAACTGTAGATCAGTAACTCCCCATTTCCCCCTCTCCCACCAGCCCCTGGCAACCACCATTCCACTCCTTGGTTCTATGAATTTAACTGCTTTAGCTAACTCAAATAAGAGGAATCATGTAGTATTTGTCTTTCTATGATTGGCTTATTTCATTTAGCAAATATTCTCAAGATTTATTCATGTTATTACGTATTGCAGAATTTCCTTTTTTAAGGCTGAATAAGATTCTATTGTACTTACACCACATTTTCTTTATCCATTCATCTATCAAGACATTTAGGTTGTTTCCACATCTTGGTTATTTTGAATAGTGCTGCAATGAACATGAGAGTAGTTCATTTTGATTGGGAGGGTATGAAGAAAGCATACTCGGTGAATTGTTGTCTTCAGCCATCTTTATCCCTGGATGCCTAGGGTGTAGTGATGTGGTAAATGGTGGGAGGTGGAACTGGAAGGGAAGATTTAGGCCAGATTTTGACAACCTTTCAATGCTAGTCTACAGTATCATTCTGTAAAAAAAAAAAAAAAAAAAAAAAAAATATGAAGCCATGGTAAGTTTCTAAGCTCAAGGCAACTACCAGACTTATGTTTCAGAAAGGTAACTCTGTTGTTTGTAGGGTGATCAGGGCAGAGATAAGACTGGAGAAACGTGAAAAGTAGGAAGACCTGTTAGACAAGGCATTCATCTAGGCCAGTGGTCTCCAGACTCCTCTACCTTCTAAAAAACTATTGGGGACCCCAAAGAGTTTCCATTTAAGTGAGTTATATCTACCTATATATTACTATATTATAAATTTAAACTAAGAAACTTCTGAAATACAGGAATGCATAAACACA
Source organism: Camelus dromedarius (assembly GCF_036321535.1). Lineage (NCBI taxonomy): Eukaryota > Metazoa > Chordata > Mammalia > Artiodactyla > Camelidae > Camelus > Camelus dromedarius. Next base: position 11,205,465 of record NC_087441.1, on the reverse strand, counting down.
CATTCTGTTAGCCGTCAAGCCATCAGGAACATGATATCATCATAGTTTCTGTAGCTTCTGAAAAACCTCAGTTTCTACTCCTTAAAAAATGCAAGTAAGAGAAGAAATTAATGTTCCACTATTACAATGAAAATACTTTGATCTTACAGATCTCCTGCAAGGGTTTCAGGAGTTCCAGGGAATCTCGAGATTATACTTTGAGAACCACTGAGTAGGTAATAGACCCAAGGCATAGACAGCAAGGAAGAGAAGAGCACAGATAGATTATACTTCAGAGGTAGACTCAGTGGGACTTGCTGACAGATTGAGGTAGTGGTGGATTGAGTGGGGCAGTTTGGGAGCAAATGAAGGAGAGAAAAGAGAAAAGAATAACTCGGATTTTGATCTTGGTACTGTGTCAATGGTGAGTCTTTCTCCTAATTCCTTTCACATTTAATGATTAATAAATCAAATATAAAATACAACCTATAAAATTAATAAAATAAAATTTGTATATGCTTACATAATGCTTCAAAAGTGTCCCTTAATTTTTTTTTAATCATCCTATTGAGATTTTTAAGCAAACTCATGACATTCTACATATGTCCAGGGTGGAGATTCTGTGAATGTCTTCCTCCTCCTGACATAGTACCAAGTATAGTAAGGACTAACAGATGTAAATGCTTGATGAGTGAATGGGCATTGACTAAACTAATTAGGTCTATTAAATCATTTTCTGAGCCCTCAGATGAAAAACATAAAAGTGCAAATGTCCAATCTTAAACAATGAATCACCCTTTAAATATTTATTGAAATTATTTTCAAAAGGGGACAGTCTTGAACCCTGCCAGTCCAAGAACAATAGTAATAAACCGACCTTACTTTACACCCATCACTTAACTGTGGCTTTCTTTCAGTAGGGGATGTTCCTTTAATTAGTTTTAATTTAAAGTCCAATTAACAAAGTTTCAACACAGAACAACAAGATGAAAGTCAACTTTTTGTCTCCTAAGCTACTGAATCAGTCTCTGATGATTCTGACTGTACTTGAACTCCTTGTTTTAAATATAATTTTATTCTGAAGTCTTTACAAAGCCCATACTCAGTTTCTCTTCACCTGCTCTGTTCCACACCCCTCTGTTTTTCAGCCTATTAACCTCAATAAGTGTATTTTGTTTCCTATTTGATTTCAATCAGCCACTTTATTCCATTTGTTCTGTCCTGCAGCTGTAATGTTCCAACAAACCCAGATACACTCCTGGAATCCCATACTATGTCTTGTGTAGTGGTGGAGTAGACAACGTGTTTTAAAATTCAGAAAATTTTTGCTCAGAACATGCAGAACCATTACGAGATCTTAGCTCAGGTTCAGCTCTGTCCTTGTCCGCTTCTCCATGGACAGCTCCTGCCCGGTCCCAGGGGGGGTCTTGTCATTTTCTGATCGGCTTGTACATGTCATGCTTCTGGGCCTTTCCTCGTGCTGTTTCCTTCATTTGGTTTGTTTTTCCCTCCCTCTTCCTCCTTTCCTTCAAGGTACAGTTCAATGGTCCCTTCCTCTGGGAAGCCTTCTCCACTCCCTCTGGTGGGGTTTAAGCATTCAGTTCCCATAACCCCATAGAGGCTCTAGCTGTTTCTCCATCATTTACCCCATGACTCATTTGGCCGTGGGTGGCTCTTACCATGACACGTATATAATCAGCTCTTCCTAATTGCTGCTTGGATGGCACCGAACACCCAGCAAGAACAAGAGGAGATAAACGCAAACCTCATTACTCAGCACCTGTGTGGGAGTCTCCCCAGATCCCTGGTCCACATTTGATTCCGGGTCAGTAAGAAAAAGTTTCTCCATAGCATTTAGCAGGGTGTCCCCAATATGTCACTATATCTTAAAAATTATTAAATTTCCAATTCACCATCTCAGAGCGACTAGTAAGAAACTTTAAACTGGAGGAAAAATAGATGCAACGAGATCCAGAATGAGTGGGCCAAGCATGGGTCTCCAAATCCCACCTGCACTGGCCTTGCTCTTGCCCTCTGTCTAAGCACTGCACTCTGCTGTGTGAATGAACTTCTGAGGTCTGCTACTGACGCCAAGAACACAGCTTGTCTGAACTCATCTCTGAGTTTCAGTTACTCTCTTAACCTGAACTATCCTTCCATCATTCCTTCACTTCTTCCTTTAAGACCAAGTTCATGTGGTTGTTCCTTCTGAACTTCCTTGCTCAGAATCAGAAAATGTTAGCACTGGATCTTCTACTTCTATGGCTCATACTCTTGATTAACAAATGGGAGACTGAGCCCAGTTAGGTTTAGTGACTTGCCTAAAACCACACAGCTGTCCTGGAATCCAAGTCTCTTGGATTTGTAATCCTCCTCACCATTCCCTCGTCAGTCTTTTCTCACCTTGCTCTGCTCTTGGCCGCTGTTAGAGTGTTTTTGTGTGGGGTAAAGATTTGTAGTTCTCACCAGCTGTACAATCCGGGCCCAGGATTGTGGGAGTCAGTGTGGTACAAGGTAAACATTTGGAGGTAAACAAACTTAGACTCAAAGGCAGGCTCTCTTACACACTAACTGCTTGATCTTGGGCAAGTGATACAACCCTCTGAGCCTCAACTTCCCCATCAGTAGAATAGGACTAAACATGAGTGGGGCCCAGTGTGGTGCCAGGAGATTGGACCAGCCATCCAAAGATTAACACCTGTGGGAACCTACTGTGTAGATGAGGGCGAGTCTCTTATGCTGGATGTCCTAGAGGGTGTAGACCATAACCTTATGGCCCCCTTTTAGTTCTGAGCAGTTCCTTAACTCTGGGATCCAGGCTAATGTCTACTAACGTAAAACACCAGCTTCTTTTCAAGAAAGGAAATATTTATGCTGCCTCTGCGTAGAATCAGAAGGAAAAACAACAGACAGCCTTCCAAAGAGATAAAAATAAAAAAAAGTGAGCTCTCTGCCAAAGTGACCCCAAACTGTTCTTGAAGAGCTCAAAATTCCGAAGTCTGACCTCATGGTCAAAGGCATCAGCCTCCCAGTGGAGCTATTCTGGTGCTCTTACCCTGACCAAGGGCCACGTTTCCTTCATGACCAGATATGACATCCTGTAACCCTTACCTCTGGGTCCCTACCCATGGAATTCAACTTGTCACCATTTCAAAGCAGAGCTAAGCACAAAGGATGCTCACCGAACCCTGGCCACAGTATGTCAGATGTCTGTTTTTTTAAAAGGGTAATCCCTTTTGTTAAAAAAATAGAAATGGAAGCTTTAAGTGCTTGATGTTTTATGTGTTCAGGCTGGTTCAGAAACAGGAAGAGACAAAATGACTGTCTCTTTCTTTAAATTCCTCGCATACTCCAAATTGTACCAATGAGCACGTAGTTGTTTTGGCATTTTACGAAATAAAATAATTATTTTTTCAAAGACACTCCTTTTCATTTTTAACAAAATGGATGTTGGTGGTGGATGTTATTTTTATCCCCAACTTCCCTGAAGGGCTACCAAAAGCAATTTGGGAGATGGTGAGCAATGTGATCTCAGGTTTACTGAATTAGCAATAAACTTCCAGTTCTCAAAAGTCTGCTAGTAAGCCAATTCAGTTCTCCCTTGTCTTTTGATTTATAGACATAGGTGCAGATTCACTTTCCCTGATCAAAAGTCCTTTAATAAATGATTAAATTAGAAAATAACTCCAAAGCTCAAAGAGCAGCCAAATTAAGGTTTCTCATCTTCTTGAGACAACCGTGGATGCTCCCTGTCTAGCTGGCCTGGGGTGTGTGGCGGACACTGCTGGGTCTGCATCCTGTCTGTTCACCAGGCTTTACCAACTCCAAAAGCCTCACGCTCAGCTCTGGTGATGGTTGCTGATGGCCCCCTTCCGAGGAGAACTGTCCTCATCAAAACTGCTGGGGAGGTTACAGACCTCCCGCCCCTCCTCGCTGGGGTCGGACACGCCACTGGCTGAGCTAAAAAGCACAGTCCCCTTGCTCCACCCTCCGGAGATACCCTTGGATGTCACTGAAGCCATGTCTTTGCTTATTTTCTTGCCATTTCCTCACTTCCTTGTAGGTTTCTCCCTCAATAAATCACTTGCACTAAATAAGTGAATCATACCATATGACCCAGCAATCCCACTCCTGGGCACATATACAGAGGGAACTTTAATTTGAAAGATACGTACACCCCAGTGTTCATAGCAGCACTATTTACAGCAGCCAAGACATGGAAACAACCTAAATGTCCATCGACAGATGACTGGATAAAGAAGCTGTGATATATTTATACAACGGAATACTACCCAGCCATAAAAAATAATAAAATAATGCCATTTGCAGCAACATGGATGTTCCCGGAGAATGTCATTCTAAGTGAAGTAAGCCAGAAAGAGAAAGAAAAATACTATATGTATCACTTATATGTGGAATCTAAAAAAAAGACAAATGAGCTTATTTATAAAACAGAAACAGACTTATAGACATAGAAAACAAACTTATGGTTACCAGTGGGGTTGGGGGGAAGAGGGATAAATTGGGAGTTTGAAATTTTCAAATATTATGTGTAAAATAGATAACAAGTTTCTTCTGTACAGCAGAAGGAACTATATCAATATCTTGTAGTAACCTATAATGAAAAAGAATATGAAAAGGAATATATGTATGTATATGTATGACTGAAGTATTGTGCTGTACACCAGAAACTGACACAATTTTGTAAATTGACTATACTTCAATTAAAAAAAATAAGGTAAATCACTCTCTTTTTGGGCCCAAGACTGTGCCTTTGGAGACCCTAATGAGAGCATTTATATAATTATAAATGCATTTATAGTTGATATATGAATTTATATAATTCTATGATTTCATATAAATTTCATATAATTTATAGTTGATCGACACCTAAATACTTTTAAAATTTACAAATTATTACAAAGAAACAATTCACTAACCCCCATGTTTAGGCAGGACATAAATTGAATCATATAATATGCCAATAACACACTCAGCAGAAATCTTCCCACGATACTAGCTTGGAGTCTGACTTCTTGCAGCCTTGTGCTCATCAATTCGATTACCATAAATCCCTATGTGGTGGGAATGCATGATCAGAACATGGAGCCTGGATTGAAATTCGTGTTCCAGTACTTAGGATGAAGGCCAGTTGTTTAACATCTCTAGCTTCAACTGCATCCTCATTTACATGGAGTTAATAACTGTACTTTCTTTATGCTGTTGTTTTGCAGATGAAGTGACTTAACATAGTTCCAGTGCTTAGAACAGTGCTTGCTGCAAAGGCAACACTGAATAGATATTAGCTGTAATTATTTTGTGTGATAACTGTAATAGGCGAAGAATGAGAAGCTAGCCTTCAAAAAAAAAAACCAAAACAGAAAAGCCAACCTTTTATTGATTCGAACACTATACACTCCTAATCCAAGCCAGAGGACCTGAAGAAAATCCAAAGCCATAGAGTGATTCACAGGGCTCTGAACACGTAGGACACAGACAGCTGCTGAGAGCAAGGCACGTTTTATGTCGTAACTACAGGTCCCAGTGTCATTCTAGGAACCTCCAAAGATACGCCATTACTGCTGTTATCAGAAAGTATTGCTTGTTACGCTGTGTTTTATTGAATATAAGATGCCATGGATTGAAACAAGCATCTCTGCTTCAGAGATATTAATTTGAAAAACTGCGTGCCTGAGAATCACTGAAGTATCAGGAGTTTGTAAGAGGACATCTAGCTGGCGAGCCTCAGGGAATCCTCTGCATTCTAGGTGGAGCTCCCACCCTGGAAAGGGAAGCCTCCCCCCGACGCCATTGCAAAGGTAACCGCCGAGCTTTGAGTCCAGCAGTGAGAATGAGAAAGCCCCCAGAGGAAGACTCGGTTTTCCACAAGGTGAAGAAAATGCAGAAGAACATGGAAAATTCTCAGTGAGCATCAGTGGTTCCTACTGCAGGTGTTAAAAAACTACCCGAGTGAATTCTGAGACCCAGAACTATTTTTCCATCTGTGGAAAGAGTACATTGTTCCAATCAAAAGTGAAACAGCCACCCAGGAGGGAGGAACTCTCAAACTTCTCTTTCCACTTTGCTCTTTGGGTTTCTCGTAGCCCCAGGTTTGGACGGCACCCATAATTACTGTCACCTGGGCTGGCTGGTCTTCATCTAATGGTACCAGAGCCAAGAGACCCTGCAAACAGCCTTAATGAATGCAAATGGGTCAGGAGGTCCCAAAGGCCCAGATTCCTTTTTGCAACTGATTCTTTTTATATTCCAATTCAACAAATATTAATCAAAGAATCTGGATTACATGCAGGCTATTGTTTTAAGAATGGGGCCAGGTGCAGAGTATTTTGTCCTCAGGGATGAGAAAGTGACTCCAATTTAGTCTTCACCTGAGACTTCATTCTGTGCAGGGAATGAAGGGAGTGTGAACTGGGAGTGAGGGGAGGGGAGGGGTAGAGACAGGGAGAAGGAGGTTTACATCTGTAAACAGTCCAATTGTCTTAATGTCTTAGACTGCCCTAAAAAGAACTTTCAGAGTGGTAGGGAAGCCTTCCTTCTGGTCATCCTTTGTAATCCATCCATCACCAGTTTGTAAGAAACTGAAAAAGTGGTCACAAGTTTCTCTGCATCTCACACTCCCCCTACCCTTACCAGACAATGACAGTCTAATTTACAAATGGGTACCACGTTCCCTATATAAGAATATGGCATTTGGATCCATCTCCCCAGCTGGTTGGGAAGCATTTTTGTATAAAGTGTAATCCTTTGAGCAAACCTCTGAGTGAACCTACTGCTTTTCTCCAGACCAACGAGGTATCATTCAAGACTGAGTCATTTCTTCTTTTTTTCTTTCTTTCTTTCTTTTTTTTTTTTTTTACTTTTTTAAAATTGAAATATAGTCAGTTTATAATGTTGTGTCAATTTCTGGTGTACAGCATAATGCTTTAGTCATACATGAATATACGTATATTCATTTTCATATTCTTTTCCACCATAAGCTACTACAAGATATTGAATATAGTTCCCTGCACTATGCAGTATAAACTTGTTTATCTATTTTATATATACCAGTCAGTATCTGTAAATCTCAAACTCCCAGTTTATCCCCTCCCACCCCCTTCCCCCCTGATAACCATAGTTTGTTTTCTAAGTCTGTGAGTCTGTTTCTGTTTTATAAATAGGTTCATTTGTCTTTTTTGTTGTTGTTTAGATTCCACATTTGAGTGATATCATATGATATTTTTCTTTCTCTTTCTGGCTTACTTCACTTAGAATGACATTCTCCAGGGCCATCCATGTTGCTGCAAATGGCATCATTTTATTATTTTTTATGGCTGGGTAGTATTCCATTGTATAAATATATCACAATTTCTTTATCCAGTCATCTGTCAGTGGACATTTAGGTTGTTTCCGTGTCTTGGCTATTGTAAATAGTGCTGCTATGAACATTGGCGTGTATGTATATTTTTGAATTAAGGTTCACTCTGGATATATACCCAGGAGTGGGATTGTTGATCATATGGTAAGTCTATTTTTAGTCTTTTGAGGAATCTCCATACTGTTTTCCACAATGGCTGCACCAAACTGCATTCCCACCAACAGTGTGGGAGGATTTCCTTTTCTCCACACCCTCTCCAGCATTTATTGTTTGTGGACTTTTGAATGATGGCTATTCTGACTGGTGTGAGATGATAGACTGAGTCATTCTTAGTGTAAAACCTGGAAGATGAGCAGCAGTGTAATTTATCATTACTTTTAAAATTAGAGTAGAAAAAATGCATCTTATTTTTATCCATTGAAAAATAACTTACTTGTAGAACCATTAACAGTTATGTTTCAATACTTTCATAGTTATTTAATGATAGTATCATTCTTACCCTATTACAAGTAATTCTAAATGGTTTAATGTCTTCCATTTATGATTTGGATCCAATGTCACTTGAATTAGATCATTGAACACCTGGAATTTGGAAATCGTATATTTACACAAGGAGTTTTAGAAAATCAGACTGGTGTTTATTATGGCAGGGCATGGCAGGTGTCTATCATGAGACTGTCTCATTTATCTAACTCAAATTCTTTTTTCAACCTCATGAATTTTTTTTTCTTTAACAGAGGAACTGGGGATTGAACCTAGGACCTTGTGCATGCTAAGCATGCACTCGACCACTGAGCTATAATCCGCTCCACCTCATCCTATGTATTTTTAAAAGACAACTGTACAAAACATAAAAATGAATATGTTTGGTTAAATTGTCTCTAGTCTTTTTTATAACTAACCCATCAATGTTATTGTTAAAGTTTCTGTATCACATTTTCCTCATTGGCAAACTGAGTCAGTAACATAGTCACAGCCTGTCAGCTCCAATTTATAGATTATCTTTCAAGTTCAATGACCTCGTGGCAAAGAATTTGAAGTCTTCTCCGCCATCCCCACTCTTCCTGGTATTTTTCTGAAATGCCTGAGCTCCAGGGTTTATGCCATTATGTCTGAGTATATAAAAGATGGAAACAATAAAGCACATGACGTCACGTAAACTACGTTACTTTGACTTTTAAGTTTTCCTTAAATATAAATCCTGGCTAAGGCTGCCAAGAGGTCTGACAAAGGTCAGCCTGGTTTTATTCTAAGTGGGTGAAACCGGAATTCCTTGGCCTTATAAATTCTTGTGGTCTCCACGGACACCTCTTCCTTTCTAACATCAAGTTAATTTTCAGTGTTTACTCAAATGCATTTGGCCCACTAATACCTCTTTTAATGAGCATGCAGTTCCCTGCCAGAAGCCCCATTTGGATCATTTACTTTTCCTTTGTTGATCATATCAAGCAAATCATTACAAATAATAATACTGTAATAACATAGTTCTTTCCAGGAAATGTCATCTTGCTGATGGCATCTAAGATTGGATATTATTAAAATCTGACTTGGTGTTTCATCCTGACTGCACTGCAATTTAACACCCCTTGAAGAGAGAGAGATGGAGAGGTTTTCTGGCTTGTGATCAGCATTTCAGGTTGGTGGTCAGATAAAGGCTCTGATAGAATCCTTCCAAAGATGTGTTGTGCACACTTAGATTCCTTGTTCTGTGTTGACTCGAGCTGTTTTATTAAAATCCCTTTATAAAAGCAGGTCATTGAGGTAGTTTAGAATTAAGTAGAAGTTTTTTTCATTTAAAAGTTTTTTTGGACCAGTATGATCCAAATACCTTTATTATCTCTTAATGGCAAAATATGCCAAACAATGCAAAAACTTTACCAAAGGTTCCATTCTGGAATAAAAGCATTTGCTTCTGTCTTATATTTATTTCATCTACTCTCATTCCATCTATTCTGATGTTCAACCTACTACACAGAAAGAGATTTTCCTGAATTAAAGAAGGAAACAGTGCTGGTCTTAATAAATCATACAAAATCTGTCCATAGCAATATTTGTTTCCAACAGAACTTTTTCGTGTACACTTGTAAATCACTTCTCCAAAAAATAGCAAGAATTTCTTTGTTGGCAGTAGATGGATAACAAGAAAAAAGGGGTAGAGTCTAGGGGGAAAAAAATGTTTAACCTTAATGTCAGGATCTATTTGGCTATAATTACAGAATATACGATCAAACATAACAAACAAGAATTTCTGTTTCATTTAACCAGAAGCCTGTTAAAGGGTTGACAGGAGAGCTCAACCACATCAGAGCCCTGACTTACAACATCTGTTGAATCTATTCATTCTTTCATCCAACACGCCTTTGTACATTCCCTTGGCCTCCTCTGTGCCAGCCACATCCTAGGAGAAGGTGGCACACACTGGTCCTGGGCCCAGTACCATGCTGGGCTCTGGGGCTGATACAAACAAAAGGCAAGGTAGGGGCTTTCTAGGTCAGATGTTAACTCCCTCTTTACCAAGAAAAGGCTCATCTAAATGAAACCAAAGTAGAACAGTCTGAGGCAGTCATCAGACATTCATTTGATGGTCACAGACAATATCCGTCTGGGTATGGATTCTGGCAAATTTAAAGCAGAAAAAAAATTTTCCGGAGGGTTACTGAGTGGCTCACCAAATTGACTGGAAGGCTGGAGGACTGCGTTTGGAAAACAGAACAACACCAAAGGAATCCACAGTCAGGGTCACATAAAAGGAGCTGCTTGGTTGCTAAGTCACCAGCAGACTCCAGGTACAAGACACGGCCAGTGCCAGATGACTTCTAAATTGTCTTGGTCTTGTCGCGTGACCAGCCCCTTCACAGGGCAAGGTCACATCTACTGTGAGCTTCCTCTCTGTTCTAAGCAAGTTAATGTTATCTCAGTTCATCCTCCTGATAACACCGGAAGAAAGTAACTGTCCCATTTTACAGATGAGGACACTGAGGCTCACAGAGACTAAGCACCTTGCTGGAAGTCCTCAAACCCAGGCAGGCCAGCTCCACCACTTCACCTGCCTCTCAAAGTCTAAGTAGGAGCCTCTGAACTCCTGAGCTGATGGCCTGTGTCCTAACTGCCAGGAGTCAGGAAAAGCACACTCATGATCTTTTTGGCTTCCAAAACTTACACGTGGCTGATTCTCCAACACGGGAAGGGAGATGAAATGCTGGCAAGGAAAAATCTGCAAATATCACTCCAAAGACCACAGAGAGAGACACGAAAGAAGTAAAATAAGTAAAAGATCCAAACTTGGGGAGAAATACCCTAATTATTCTCAGAGTAGAATTTTCTGTATTCAGCTATATTCCAAATGTTTATTTCAGCCTAGGAATATCTCAATGTTTTGTTATCGTCTAGGGGAAGGCAACGTAAAGTCACTTATTAGATTTTTCCCCTTTTTACCCTCTTTAAATCGTGCCAAGACAATTCTGATAAAAGACCACTATCTAGTTTCAGTCTTCAAATCAATGCAGATAAAAATGTCCGTACTCCAATCCTACATCTCCAATAGCTGAATGATTTGCAAGAAATCATACACTCAGATGTGAACTTGGAGATAGTTTTACTGAACACAAAAGAAGGAAAACCAACCAAAACAAAAGAACATTTTATCTATTCTCCCCTGTATCTTTGGCTATGGAGTGGAAGGAAAGAATGACCATTTGATGGATGCAAAGTTAATCCAGCCAAGTTGAGACATCTTTTCTTTCTAAGGGATATAGATGAATAATTATGACCAGATCTTGCATTTGCCTCTCCCCCTAGCATTTTGTCCTGAATCTATAGACTATTTCAATTTATATTCCAATAGTAGCACAGGAAAAAAAAAAAAAAAAGCCCCTACTGCCCATGTTCACATTGATCAATACTATTTGTTCCCAAATATAGAGATAAAGAAATTGCGTTATCCCCAAATGACTTCTTGAACTTTCAGATCCAACATACATCACAATATACACAATACTGCTGTGTTTTGATAGCAGAGGCAGGGGATGCGAGAGGGATCAAGGGAAATTTTAAACTCTTTAGAAATGGAATCCTACTTCAAATCATGAGAACAAAATTTTGAAGAAAATGCTAATGTCTTCTTGGATAAAAGTATATAAATAAATATCTAAAGTATTTAAATATTCAGTATTTTTCGTCCAGAAGAAACCCTGGCTTGGTAAACCCAAAATGTGACCTTGAGGACACATGCCACGGGAGCTGGCTTAGCTAAGTTAGGAACAAGAGAAACAAACTAGGAACACGTCTCAGAGAAGAATTCCGCTCTCGTATTTCCTTTTCCATATTTTGCAGACACTCTAACCTCAATTTCCTGCAACATCATTACTCTCCACTTAATAAACAACTGATAAGGAAAGATCAAGTCTTGAAATCAGTGACAATAGTCCTCACCTGACTTTTTCTAAACTCTACAGTTAGCGCTAAAAGTTGTTTTGATTTAAAGCCGAGAGCCCATGACTTTTCGAGAAGTTTCCTGTTTTCTTTTTAGAAGAAAAAACAACCAGCATGAATGATAAGAGTGTGTGGCAAACTCTAAACATAAAGCCTTTTGCGTCTAAATATTTCCACAGATTTTAGTTCTCACCACAGGACTCTGGCTTTCAAAACTTCTTTTCTTTTATAATTCCCCAAATATGAGTTTCCCTGAATTTGCTTCTTGGCAGCTTTCCAATAGCCAATAGCAATCTCATTCGTTTCTGACTGTTCCTAATATTTGTTTTTCATTTGTAGGGGTAAACATTCTGAAAGGGAGTTTTTGGTGACAGGAGAGACATAATATTTCTATTTAAATTGACTTTCATTAAGGAAACTTTATACGGAGTTGAAACCAACCTGTTATCCTATTCCTGACAGGGATATATCCTGAAAAATCAGGATTGCCTTCCATGAAGTTAAACTCAAATGCTCAAAAATGTACTCAGAAAAACTCTAGTTTTTCTTAATAATTATAATCATCCATAAACTTAATATCTTTGCAGTTTAACACGGAGCACTCTCTGAGGTAATATGTTCCGTGGACTTACTCTTCACATAGAAAAATCATTCTTTGTTTGTCCTAAAACGACTGAGATGAGCTTTCTAGCCTGCCTCTAAATCTTGGAATATTTGGAAGCTTATTTTAAATATTTTCGTTATAAGGCATCACATTTTACCTTCCTTTAGGAAGACTGACAAATTAAATGGTTTTTATTTTCCCTTCTTACTTTTTGTGTTTTTATGCATTTCTATAAATTCGTAAATAGTTCATCGTAAACCTATTTGCTAGTAATAGCAAGTCCATATAGACATGTTATCTGGTCTTATTGACCCTTGATTTCTTAATTAGCAAAATGAGAAGATTGGATAGAGCGGATCTCTAAAGTAAGTTTCTATGGTTAAACCAAACTTTCAATGAAAGGTTAAACTTATCCACAATGTGCACTCTATTTCAGTCCCACACTACTGTCACCTTGGAGAAAAGCACACAATGGATTTGCGGTGAATTGAGTTTATTCAAGGTCTTACTGAGAACTGTAGCCCAGGAGACAGTCTCTGGGCGAGCTCCGAGAAGCTGTTCTGAAGGGGTTAAGGGGGGAAACCAGCAGATAAGCGATTTTGGCAAAGGGCACGTGTGACCAAGCACACATCTTGGTAAGAGGCTGCTGCTAGTCACAAGGAACAAATATTTTAGTGAATGGTTTTAGTGCTTTTCTAAGTATGGGAAGATGCAAGAATCCGGGTTCATAAAAAATTTCTCCTGAAAATATCTAACTATCTGAAGGCCAGTTCTGCCAGTTTTCCCAGAGCACGGAGTACCTCATTCCTGATCTCTGCCCTGAATTCCTTCAAGGGTGTGTTGAAGGTCAGAGATTGCAGCGGCTAATGACTTAATTCTCGTAGAATTGGGGGGCAGCAGGCAGCCTTCTTTAGTTGACACTGTTCTTCAACAAAAACGGTAAATGCCAAGGTCACGCTTAAGGAGACATAAATCCAAAATGTTTTACTTAGTTGAATTATGATTTTCACTTCAAATTCCTTAAATAGGTTCAGTAAATGTTAGCAAAATGATAGAGAAAGTTAACAGGTTTTTCTTCTGCCCTTGGCCCAGAAATCTGTATGTTAACCTTTCCTATTTTTCCTCTCTGGTGTCCTTTCATTGCCCCCACGTTGGTGAAGTTAAAAGTTACAAAAAGCTTCTGTATGATCTGGACTTACAAAATGACCTCTTTCACATGGAAGAAATCTTAAAATACATTAATAAGAATTACTTTACCCAATATGTTAAACACGGAGTCTTTTGCAAGACGTATTTATTAAAGTGCAATTAAGTTCAGCCTCAAATTACGCAAAAAAAATTTTCAAGTGGTAACGTTAAGATACCTTTTAATGATATAATGGAGATATTGTACTGTATAAAACAACGTTTTTACAGTTAGCAATCTACTAGGTAGTGCTTTAAATGGCCTTCATGGGCACACTGATTTATTTCTTATTAGATTTGAGTTTCCTTCCTTCTAAGAGCCATTGTTGGTTCTATAAACTTCACCTATATGGTAACTAACTTCATGACAGGGCACTTATCAGTGGCAAAGCAGTCATCTGATACTGTAACAAATTTAAATTAAACGATCTTACAAATTATACCAAAATAAATTTCAGGTGAGTCAGAGTCAAACATAAATGAAGAGAAAAAAGAAAGTCTTTTTAAAAAAAAGTCATAATGGAAGACTTTTGAAATATAACTCAAAATATAGAAACCATTAAATAAAGAGTTGCCAATCTTGGCTACATAAAGTAATATTAAACTGAAAAATATTGGCAATCCTTATCACTGACAAAGGGCTCATTTCCCGACGGTGTAAAGATACTCCCGAATTATTATTATTAAGAAAAAGAACCACAAACCAGTAGAAAAATGGATAAAAGATGTTACCAGGTGGATCACAGAAAGGGAAATGCAAACAGCTTTTGAACATATGAAAAGATGCTCTACCTGACTGAAAGGAAATGCTAGCTCAAATTTTACTGAGAATTTTTTCCAATGGTCAGATTTGCAAAGATGAAAATTTTAATTCTATGGTATTTAAGTGCATCCTTATGCATTCCTGATTAGGTTGTACTTGATGCCTCCATGGGGGGAATTTGGTAATAACCACTAACATTTAAAATATGCATACCTTGTCAAGGAGGGATCGATTAGGAGTTTGGGATTAACAGATACACACTACTATATATAAAATAGATAAACAACAAGGACCTACTGTGTAGCACAGGGAACTATATTCAATTTCTTGTAATGAGCTGTAATGGAAAAGAAACTGTATGTATGCATGTATATGTATAACTGAATCGCTTTGCTGTACACCTGAAACTAACATTGTAAATTGACTACACTTCAATTAAAAAAATGAGAATAAAAAAATTTATGCATGCCTTTTAACCTAGCCAATTATACACACACACACACACACACACACACATATACACAAACTACAAATAGACTGACACCTCTGTAAAATGATATATTTTAAGGTCATTTACTAATTACAGTAGAATATTAAGTAGCAAAAAAGCAGGAGTACATTAAAATCAATCAAGGGTTGGCTGGTTTTAAGAATTATGACATTCCATATGTTGGAATAATACTAAACAGCTATTTAAAGAAAGGATGAGGATGCTCCTTCTATTCTGATGTGCAGCAAAAATTAAGATACATTTTCAGATTAAAAAAAGCAAAATGCAGAGTATCACTTGGGTGAAAAATGGGGGTGGGGAAACCATACAAGTAGTTATTTGCATATGAGAGATTATCACCGGAAGGACATCCAAGAAACTGGTAACGCTTGCCTCTGAAGAGGGGAACTGGGGGATGGGGAACAACACAAGGCGCAGCTTTTCAAAAGTTGTGATCAACTGAGTACTTGGTGCTTATTACAGTACTGCCAGGCACTGGCACACGCACCGAGGACTTCTGCCCTTATGAAGACACGGGGTATTAGAAAGAGAAAGCCAGCAGATATGATATATTAAAAAATCACTGTCAGTTAAATTACTCGGCCTTACTTGTAAATGCCACTAACGGAGAAGCTAGAGACAGAAAGACTCGGGGAAAACATCTGAGCTGTCATGGAAGAGTCAATATTCCAGGACGGGGCAATACCACAAAAATGTCAGGGACCAGCCTGCCGGTGCCAGGAGTCTGCTAATGACAACTGACACTTAAAATAGTGGGAGTGAGTGACGTCTTTCTCTTCTTTCTCTTTCTTTCCTCCACCATTCCTTCCTCCCTGCCTCCCCTTCCTGAAGTCCGCTCCTGCCGCTTTCTCTTCCTCTTCTTCCTCCTCCTCTTGCTTTCCCCCACCTTTTTTCCCTTCTCCTCCTCTTCCTCTTCTACTTCCTTTTCCTTTCTTCCTGCAGATTCTTACCATTCATATTTCATGCCCATGAGTCTTTCAAGCACTTTAATGATAGGCAGGGACCCTCCTGTCTCCAGCGATTTTTGCCAATATTTTTCCAGGTATAGAAAGAGGTCTTTATTTTCCCTGTGTTTTGAGTAAATACATATTATCCAGTGGTCATGAGAGATCATTCTTATGTACCGAAAGCATAAGATATGGCCAACTGCTATAGAAGGATGGGCGGTTGGGTGGATAGATAGACAGACAGACAGACAGATAGATAGGTAGATATGGTAAAAACAAATTGATCACAAAGCAAGTATTAGGAAGTGTCCTTATTTAATAATATCAAAATTATATCCACAGCAATAGAAGTACAATAAAAGCTTCTCTCTCTCCCACTCTTGCTCTCTCTCGCTCGCTCCCTCTGATAAGCTAGTGAACAAGAAATTCAATTAAAATGCATGTATTTTATACATGGAAGAGTGAAAGCAACAAAGTTAAACCTTCAGTATCACTGGCCCTGATTCAGCAGGTCAGAGAACCAAACTTCTAAGTTTTAGTTACTTTTTTCATCGTTAGATTTCTTCCATCTTCCCACATCAATCCTGAGTTGAAAATTCCTAGTGATGGTCCAAGTCTGCAACAGAGACACACACACACAGCTTGCTTCCTACTCTGGAAGTCTTCCCTGTGCTGGAAGACTTCTGCTGGAAAGAATGCAGGAATCAAAGCATTTCCTTAAACAATGGAAGCCAAGATAAATCTACTTATTCTGAGAAACAATAGAAATGAAATTTCCACTGGGATCAAACTCCATTGAGCTGATTAGCATCTCTTTCATGCTAAGTATTTGGCTTAGATGTCAAGGTTAGGGGTTCACAGAGGTGAGTCCATTAACCATTATCTTCAACATGAACATTCACCGAGGATTAATTGAATTGTGTTTTACTTCTTCAAATGCCCTTTCTTATTCTTAATGATCAGTATTAAGTATCCCATCTCGGGTCATAATTTTTGTTTGATTCTTACATTTTTCCAGTTTGACCCTTATTCTAGAACAACTGACAAATCAGACCACCCACCAATTGCCAACTGGTAATATTTTGTTATATTTTGTGTTGTGTTTTTAATCCATCTTCAGTAGACTTTACATTCCATTAATGAAAAGACTCAAGTTTCTTGATGTTGTCTCTATTCATCATGTAACCTAAGTGGACAGGAGTAGGAATCTCAGAAAATACCAGAAGATGTTAATATGTTCTTTGAGGGGAAGGACTAATGCTTTTTATTCACCCTGTACCAGGCAATTAAAACTTTTATCTTCTCTTCAATAAATCTGGTACTTAAAACGGAATTGAGTGCAACTTATCTTGATTTGCTGTTCTGATGAAGCAGATTCTTGCGGGTTCCTGAGTTACATCACATTTCCTGCAAGTGTATTTTTTCGTCTGAGCCTGTTCCCTTCTCTTCCCCTGGGGCCATTTAGCCCAGGGTACTCACTCTTAGTATCAAACCTCTGACTCCTGCAGTACCCTGGGCTTCGTTTACCCTTCCTCATTCTCTTTCACGGTGTTAATTCCCCCATCCCCTTCTTCTCCAGATCCATTTCTTTTTGTTGCCTATGTCTCAAATTTCTGGCTTGAAAACTTGGCTTCTTTATCTTCTACCGGCTTGCTTCACTTTTTGACCAACCTCCAAATGCCTCTCCTGGTTTTTAGACCTCTGCTCTCCTTTACTCTTTCCAACTCTACACATTTCCTTCATTTTAGGGGTCCATCAGTATCCCCAGGGAGATTATACTCACGCAGCAATTAGCCTTGGGCAATCAGGAAATCAGGGAATACCCATCTTGAGAACTTGTTTCGAAAGAAGCATTCTACACTCATCTTTACACTGGAGTCTGTGTTCATCGAGGTCCAGCATAAAAGTCATGTGAATTATTGTATCCCCAGCATCCAACACAATGTTGTACTTGTCAGATTCTCAACCAAAAATTGTCCACTGAGTAAATTTCTAAGATAGTATCATAAGATATTAATGCCATTTACCCACATAATTAAACCATTGATTTTGATTTGTTGGCAAGATGAAGGTTACCATCTCTGACATTTATCTTTCTACTTCGTAGGCATAGTTGCATTGGGTAGTTTGATATACACACATTGTGAATTCCATGGATTCCTCTAGACCTCAGTAAATGACCTTTCAGCAAGAAAACTGTCTGATGGAAATCATGACACTACTCTCTGAGGTTACGATGAAATTCTAAGATTCCTGCATTAATAGCAAGTAAGAAAATTACTCTGGCTCAGAAGATTGGCTTAAAGATACTCAAGAAATTTTAAAATAAGATATATAATTGGTCTGGGATGATGGTAGAATGTCTATTACTTTCTTTCCCTAGAACTTCTATTTTCTTAAACCAGCTTTCGTAAGATTCTAAACCTTCCCACCAAACATTCCTTGTCTGAGACAAAGATATATAGAAAAGTATATTGCTATGGAAAGAGTTTATATAATCCCTTGAGGAATGACTTATGAAAACAGCATGGATAATATTAGTCTGTTTCTGTAAAATTGTAGAGAGAGAAAGAAATATCTGGAAGGCTTTTAAAAATATATATACAGTTAAGTGCCCAAATCTTGTACAGCTGGTAGAATTTTTACTTTACATACACCCATGCGACTACCAACCACATAAAAATATAGGACATTTCTAGGACTTCAAAAGCCTCCCTCTGGCCTCTTCTCTGAAGAACGTTTCCCAAAACATTGAGTGGTTACCCTATTGGGGGAATTTTAGGTGATTTTCAACATTCTTCTTCATACTGTTCTCTGTTGCTGAAGTTTTCTGCACTAGTATTACCTATGTAATCAGAAAAATAATCATATTAGTCTCCTTGTTGACTTTTTGAGCCAGACTACTAATGAACCAACCTCAAGGGGCTTGAGGCATCTGAATTCCTGATTCTAGCGTTTACCTAGCTTTCAATATTGAACTCTTTTATTGTTCTTGTTTTTCTTTGTATATTTCTTGCTTTCCTTGTTTTTAATTTCTCCTTAAAACTTAGTAAACCTTTCTTTTCTTTCTAACAGTCTGATCTGTTCAGAGCAATATGCCCATGCTTTCTGAGCCTCGTAGGAAGAGCCGCATGCTTCTGGACATTGTGTGATGCTTAGACTGAATGTTTGTGTTTTCCAAAATTCATAGGTTAAATTCTAGCTTCCAGTGTGATGGTATTTGGAAGTGGGAACTTCAGGAGGT
The DNA here is from genome assembly GCF_036321535.1 of Camelus dromedarius. NCBI lineage: Eukaryota > Metazoa > Chordata > Mammalia > Artiodactyla > Camelidae > Camelus > Camelus dromedarius. The sequence goes on along the minus strand of NC_087441.1, from coordinate 11,186,423 downwards.
GATTAGGTCATGAGGGTAGAGCCATCATGTATAGGATTAGTGCCCTTATAACCAAGACCCCAGAAAGTTTCATTGCCCTTTCCACCATGTGAAAAGACAGCCCTTACCAGATCTTCCGGACACTTGACATTGAACTTCCCAGCTTCCAGAACTATGACCAATAAATTTCTGTTGTTTATAAGCCACCCAGTTTGGTATTTTATTATAGCAGCCTGAACAGACTACAAAATGCAGCCATCTGAAATCAAAGAGGAGCGAGCCCAATCGAGAAATAGACACAGAGTCAGAAAGAAAAGAAATCAAGTTATAAGGTTTTTTACTGAAAAAGGCATGTTGAAGAAGACAGCTTGGACCTGCAGCCATAATCATCCTCCCGGTCCTGAAGGCTGTAAGTTCAGCTTAAACACCCACAAGCCCATCCCTCTCCAGGACGTGCTCCGCTGGATGAGAGGTAAAGCCGACGGCTTCGGATCACACTGCTCCGAGAGAAACAGGGAACCAGGTCACTGAGGACTCAGGGTTCTCTCTGATCTCATCAAGCAGGTAAGTCACCAAGCGGAGTCAGGTAACTCACAAAGTGGAGGTGGAGGTCAAAAGAGCAGAAGTTGTCCTCTTAATGTTCCCTCAAGGGAACTGGAGTGGAAGTTCTCTTTTATGGAACCATGAAGATTCAGAAATACGGTCCCCTCGGCTCTCTGGATACCTGGTTGACTGAATGATCCATGAGGGCTGCAGAAATCGAGATTCACTGATTCCAAAGGGAAGAAGCCTGGTCATCCTTTTCTTCTCTCTCTTTCACTACAGGGTTTCTTAAAGCAAATTTATAAATAAGTAAACAAGTGAACAAATAATTTCAGTGAGGTAAAAAGAAACTTCAAAGAACTGAATGGAATCTCATACTTAGAGGACATCTTCAGTCATCCACAGGCTTGAAAGCCACTGAGAGTATCTGTATTATTGAAAAGACAAAGCAAAGAGAAGCTGGCTTACTGGTAACTGATCCCCTTTGTGCCTGAGCTCCCAAACACATCTTAATCTCATTGTCACAACCTGGGATGATGAGTCACTGCAGTATCTGTGTCAAGTGCAGTTGGCAGTAGATTAAATGCTGAAGTTGAAATTCCCACCAAGCCTGTTTTTGTAACCTGTGAAACACATTCGAACAATTCAGGACCCATTTCCTGAAAGGATATTCTCAACTTTCCAGCTCCTCTGCTAACTTAAAATTGGACCCAGCCTTCAACTGGAGAGCATGAGGATACTGAAAAGGAAACAAATTTTTCCTTCAAGCAAAGAACTTCAGGGTGGGGTGGCAAAGGGAAACGTTTACAAGATAATGACTTGCTTCCCCTTCAAAGATTGCTCAAAAAGACGGCATGCATATTTGTTTACTTATTTTGTAAGTTCACTTCACTGAAGTATAGCCTACATGTAGAAAAGGGTGCGAACAGTGAGAACCTGATGAATCTTTTAGAATGAACACATCTGTTTGCAAGCAGCCCCAAATCAAGATCCAGAACATCACCAGCACTGCTGAGATTTCCCATTGCCCCCTTCTGTTCATGAGCTTTCCTACGGGGACTGCTACTCTGGCTTCTAACACCACACGGTAACTGTGCTTAATTTTGAGCTTCATGTAAGTGGACTCAGACGGTATGTACTCTGTGTGTCTGGATGGTTTTCCTCTGTGTCATATTTGGGACATTCATCCCTGTAGTTACGTGTAGTAATAGTAGTAGTTCCTTCCTTCTCATTGTTATTTAGTATTCCATTGCACGAATATATCACAGTTTATCTATTCATCCTCCTGTTGCTGGACATCTGGATTGTTTCCCGTTTGGAGCTGTTAGGAACAAGGCTACTGTGTGGATTCTACTATATGTCTCGATGATTACTGGTACACATTTCTGTGGGGTTTATTCTAAGGAGTCAGTCATAGATCACTAAGCTTGTGGTAACTCGTTACAGCAGCAAGAGGAAATTTCTATAAAGAACTTCCCATATGTTTATTGGCCATATGGGTACCCTTTTTTGGTAAGTGCCTGTCTAGTTAAGTCCTTTGTCCACTTTTAAAAATCACATTGTTTAAACAGAAACAGACTCACAGACATGGTAAATAAACTTATGGTTACCAGGAGGAAAGGGGGTAGGAAGGGATAAATTGTGAGTTTGAGATGTGCAAATATTAACTACTATATATACAATAGATAAAAAACAAATTTCTCTGTATAGCATGGGAAACTATATTCAATATCTTGCAATAACCTAAAATGAAAACAAATATATGTATGTATCTGTATGGCTGAAACATTATGCTGTACACTAGAAATTGACACATTGTAACCAACTATAGTTCAATTAAAAAAATAAAATTGCATTGTTTATTTATTTTGATTTGTAGGAATTCCTTATATATTTTGCATTCAAGACCTTTATAGATCATAATATTTTTCATGCATTTCTCCCACTCTGTGGCTTATTTATTTTACTCAATGCTAGCTTTTGGTAAAACAAAGTTCTCAATTTTAATCACGTCCAGTATATCTACTTCTTCCTTTATGGTTGCTGCTTTTCGTGAACTTTTAACAACACCTGGCCTACGAGGTCATGATGACATTCTCTAAGTTATCGTCTATAAGCTTTATTATTTTGATCCATCTGGAATTGCTATTTGGATATCATGTAAAGTAGTTGTCAAGATTCACTTTTTTTCATTTAGATAACCAAACAATCCAGCCTCATTTATTAAAAATTCCATCTTTTCCTCCTAAATAGCAATAACATCTTTGTCACATACCAGGTATATGTGTACATCTATTTCTGGACTTTTTTTTCCTGTTCTGTTGTTCTGTTTATTCATCTTGGCACCTGTTCAGAAAAGAGTTAACAAAGCAGGCCTGAGGATGCTGTCTTCGATAGGCCTGCATATACAGTTGGTCCTTGGCTGGCGTGTGGGAACTTAGATTTAGGAAGAATTCCTATCACTCCCAGAACTAATAAGAGGGTCTCACTGTACCTGAACTATTTGTACAAACAATACGGTTTGTGCTAAACCCTGGCTTTCCCTCTAAGAGTTTGGAACTTGGGAGCGTACTTGGCGGAATATGTAGAATACAGAATACTAGAACCTGCCAAGCCCCCCTGTAAAAGTCCTGCGTAGTGATAGTGATTCTTTGATGAGCTTCTCTGATAGACACCATCTCACACATGTTGTCATAACCTGCGGGGGAATTAAATACGACTCCGATGGGAGAGGACTTGGAAGTTTGCCCCTGGTTTCCTCCGGACTGCACTTCATGAGCTTTTCCCATGTCTGATTTTGCTTTGTATCCTTTGTATCCTTTCACTGTGATAACTCATATCCCTGAGTATGACTACATGCTGAGTCCTGCGTGAGCCCTTCTAAAGTATCATCAGATCTGAGAATGGCCTTGTGGACCCTCGGTGCAGCACCAATATCCTACTGTCTTAATTACTATAACTTTACAGTTTGTCAAATTTGTTCTTCCTTAAGATGGTCCTGGCTATTTCTTAACCCCTTGGATTTTTTTGTGAATTTAAAGACGAAGTCAATGTCCACAAAATTATACCTGCAATAACTGTTTTTGGGATTTTATTTGATCCATAAATCGGGGAGAGTTGATATTTCTGTTACATTGAGTTTTCCAATCCATTAGTGCAGTACAGCCAAATCTATTTTCATATCTTTCAATTTTCTAAATAATATTTTGTAGTTTTTTTTTTCTTTTGGTGAGAAGAAGAAATGCATCTTTGCTCTTGGACTTCCAGCTTCCATAAGTCCCCATTGTAGCAAATGTGCACTTACATTGAATTGTAATGCAATGATTTTAAGTGAATTCATTGAGTTGTGAAACCATCACCAGAATCTAGTTTTTGAACATGTCCATCACCCCCAACAGTTTCCCTCTGCCTGCTTGCAGTCAGTCCCCACTCCTACACTCAGCCTTGGGTAACCACTAACCAGCAAGTCAATAGATTTCCTTTTTCTGGACACTTCATATAAGTGAAATCATACAATACATGGTCTTTCTCATCTTTTTTTATTTAGCATAATGTTTTTGATATAACGTTCATCAGTGCTGCAGCAGGTAACAGTACTTCATCTCTTTTATTGCCAAATTGTATTTCACTGTGTGGACATATTTCATTTCCAACAGGCACATGAAAAGATGCTTCACAGAACTAATTATCAGAGAAACCACATGAGACATCACTTCACACCTGTCAGAATGACTAGTATTAAAAAGACTACAGATAACAAAAGTCGGAGAGGATGTAGAGAAAAGGGAACCCTTATATGCTGTTGGCAGGAATGTAAATTGGTGAAGTTATTGTGGAAAACAGTATGGAAGCTCCTCAAAAAACTGAAACTGGAACTACCATATGATTCAACAATTCCACTCTTGCTTATACATCTAAAGAAAACAAAAACATTAATTTGAAAAGATATATGCACCCCGATGTTCCTAGCAGCATTATTTTCAATAGCCAAGGTATGGAAGCAACCTAAGTGTCCACCAGCAGATGAAGGGATAAACAAGATGTGGTGTATACACACAATGGAATATTACTCAACCATAGGAAGGAACGAACTTTTGCCATTTGCAACATGGATGGACTTGGAGGCTATTATGCTTAGTCAGAGAAGGACAAATACTGCGTGGTATCACTTACACATGGAATCTAAAAAATAAAACAACTAGTGAATATAATGAAAAAGAAACAGACTCATAGATATAGGGAACAAATTAATGGTTACCAGTGGGGCGAGAGAAAGGGAGAGGGGCAAGATAAGGGTAAAGGATTGTGAGGTACAAAGTACGATGTATAAAATAAAAAAGCTACAGGGATATATTATGCAGCACAAGGAAAATAGTCAATAGTTTATAATAACTATAAGTGAATTATAACTTAAAAATTGTGAATCACTATATTATACACTTGAAAATTACACAATATTGTACATCATCTATATCTCAATAAAAAAAATCATTGTATTACAATTCAGGGTAAGTGCACATTTATTTACAATGGGTGAATTTTGTGGTATGTAAAATTATACCTCAATAAAATTGTAAAAAAAAAAAATAACCAACATGGAATCAGAGGAGGGGACGTATAGGAAAAACAAGTCTGGCAACATAATTCATTAATAGTTAATAATTATTGAAGTTGGATGATGGGTATTGGGATTTCATTATGCTAGTCCTACTTTTACATATGTTTGAAATTGTTCTCAGTAAAAATGTTTAAAAAGGTAATGAGAGATTAAATTAAAATTGCTTTATAAAGACACACTCTATTAGGTATTCAATATAACTCAATTGTTGTACCTAAATTTAACTTTCAAGCCATTCCATTAAACGTGGCAACATTCATCAGAAAACTGGGCAAGGAGATGCAAATAACTGGCCTGTTAGCTGGATCTATATTTACATGTTGCATCCAACAATTTTAATTGGCTTAATACAACTCAAAAATCATGATGTCAAGAAATCATAAAGCTTAAAGGGACTTAGAGAGGTCACCAAATGACCACTGAATCTGAAAGGGCCTCACACAATGAAGCTATCTTTTCCTTTTTAAATATTTGGAGATGTACATAGAAGAGTTATTCAAAATCCCTTTGGTATTTTAGGTCAACACAATCTGGCTGTGTGAATGAATACCTTCCTTTAATCTACCAACAGCCAAGTCAAACAAAGAATTAAGAAGCCAGAAGTAAGTTATGCATCCATTCTATGTTTGGCTTTCAATAAAAAAGGAGAGGCTAATGAAGGAAAATTACTGAGGAATTAGCACATTTATTATTAGAGAGTTTTTAAGAGATTTTGTTCTTAAGATATTAGGATACTTGATTGGCCCATGGGACGAATGTACTTAAACCAGTGGTTGATAAGTGGAGAAAAGAGATTTATTTATCTGGAGGGTTTGCCCTGGAATAGCCAGCAGTAAGATAGCACCATCTGTTAGAAAAAAGAAATGTCAGTCACCAGTTATGAATTTTTGATACATGAAAAAAATATTTGTTTTTCCGAAGCGCTTGATAAAGAAACTTATCAGGGATTAGAGGCCATAAGATCAGTGGAACAAGGACCGAATTGTGTTTACGTATCACATCTCCCATGGAAACAGTCTATTTGTACAGGCTGGGCTGTTAAACACACACAAAATCTAAATTATGTTACATTTTATATATAACTTACATATTATTTATACACAATATATAAAAATCTTTATTCATGCTTGCAGCCCTGTAGATACCTTTGAAATGTCCCCACCTTCACTTCCTTCCACTTCTTTAATCTCTGGAACAACTACATTGGTCACGCAGAATCCCTCACTTCCTGAAAGTTTCTGATCTTGATTATTTCATATTATACTCCTACAAACCACTGCCAGATTTGAAGGGACTGTCAATAAATTTTGTCAGTATGTTAAAACCTTCTTTCCAAAACAAATAAATGAAAACATAAATAAATAGACATTCCCATGGCAATATCCATCCTTGGGAAAGGTGATATATTAATTTTGTATTTTGAACAAAATCCCTGTTCTATTACAATGCATAAACATCCAAACGTCAGAATACCTGGTCTTCCTACTTGAGTTTAATAAGCGTAAGAAAGGAAGAAAATGCATTATCACTCCTCACAATAACCTAGAGGTCAATCTTTTAGAGCCAAATTCTTTCCTCAGCCTTTCAAGGTTCCTAAAAAAAATCAATGTTTCTAAAATTGTTTTCTGTGCTAAAAGTAGATAAATCCTCTGTAATTCCAACCACGAACACAGAAAATTCTCCAGTTCTTTGCTGGAAGGTATCAGCTATTTTGCAAAATAAGATATTTTACAAAATCTGTCTAGCACATAGTAATTCCTGTCCTTCAAATTTAGGAGCCCTTAATTTATAACTAGTTTTGATATAAATTTGCCAGCCACTGTCTAATTGCTCACTCTTGTGAACTTGCAGCTGCATTGTTGATTCCTCTGTGGAATTATCCACCGGATTCAGATTAGAAAGAACCTACTGGAAAAAGTCAATGGAAGAGGTGTCAAGGAGTGTAACTTACCATGATCTAAAAATGGAGACCTGGGGTGGGATGTCTTGTTACAGTAGGAAAGAAATAAAACTGAATGTAGGGTAGCCAACCCTTGTAGGAAAATCCTGACTCCGATCAGAGGTGTCGACGATCTGGAACAGACACCCTCCTTCTCCCCTTGCTTGACAGACATGGCTACTCAGTAAGAACCGAGCCTTAATCTGACCCGAAAGTCCAGTTCAACAAGAACAGTTGTCTCCAAAGTGGACAGATAAGACGGTTCCTGGCAGGGTAGGAAGAAAATATCAGATTGCCTCTTTCTAGTTTCAACTTCTATTTTTGTCAATGTTTTCTCGTATATGCAATAAATAGCAGTAATTTATAATTAAATGCATATAGATAAGTGGAGGTGAAAGTAAGTAAGTTGCACGTTTTACCAACAGAAGTAAGAAATCACAGAAGTCTGGAGTCTGCTATTTTAAGGTGCCATAACCAATAAACTGGAATTTTTAGAGAAGATAGAATCTAATTGCCATCACTACTCTAGACTCTAATATACTGCAGCCTCTTCCACTCAACAAGCAAACAAAAAACTTACTGCTTTACTTCCCGATCAAAAAGAAGAGCTTCCTTCCTCTTATGCTCATGACCAGTGTAATCACGACTATGTTAAAATCCTGTTTTTCTCCCAACCTTGAACCTTACTTCTCATTTGGTGACTGTAGCTATGAAGAAGCATCTTGGAATATTCCATTTTTTTTAGGTAATAATACCATCAGCATCACTAGGAAAAAAAGATTTAATTTACAGGGTGTCATTTCGCAGGGTCTCATCTATCTATGTGTGGGCTGTGACAGCCGCTGGTGCTGTTTACCAGTATTTCCAGCTCTGCCTTCTAGGCATAAAGTAGGACTGGACTTCCCACTCCCATTAAGGGAAGGGCCGTAAGACTGATCTGGCCAGAGGACTGTGAACAATGTCACTTCTCTTCTGGGGCATTGGACCCCCAGTGTGAGATCTTCAGGGCTCTCTCTCTCTCTTCTCCCTCTGTCTTGGTGACCTTCTCCATCAGCCTGAATATTTGAATGACCACTCTACGCAAAGCCCCTCTGTCAACCGGCTGGAATACACAGCATGAACGAGAAAGAGACATTTGTTGTTTTAAGCCCCTGAGGATTGGGGGTTGATTGTTACCAAAGCATGAGCGGGTCGGCCCCAATGACAGCTTGAGAGACACCTGAAATTCCACTCAAAGCCCAACAGGTCACAGCTACAGGTTTGGTTAATGAGCTACTGTATGTTGCAAGAGATCCAGCCTTAATATAAAAACTACAGGAAGTTCTCTGTTAGCAAATTCCCCAAAGAGACAAGTTGGCCCCACCTATGCCTGTAGTTTTGAAAGGGGAATTTCTCCCTTGGAAATTGAAAAGGGGAGTCTGGTATCAGGTGCCAGGCTGGTCTGCTCAGAGAGCAAAGAAAGCAGCAAACTGTCCTGTTTGATCCTGACTTGGAATTTTCAGCCTCGAGACCTCGCCTCCTGAGGTGAGAGCAGATGCGATTTGCAGAACCGGTTTCCTTCCCATTTTAACTTGGTCTCACTTTAAGTGGAAAGAGAATTAATCTGATAGAATCGATTCCTCCCTCAAAAGTCCACCTAGATTTCACAGGGGATTAGTGTCCAAACGTATTCTCATACTGTTTTGTCTTCCTCCTAAGTCGCTATGTTTTCTTCACCACCGTAGAATATGAAAGGAGAGACCTGTGTGAGGCTGGTCCTCACTCAGGCACAGGGCGTGAGAATGGGACTCAGGACCTCTGTGTTCAGGTCATAGGTCTGTCACTAACCAGCTGTGTCACCGCACAAGGCACTTAACCTCTGTCAGCCTGTTTCTTCACCTGAAAAGGCCACTCATAATAGTGTTCTCGCCCCACTGTGAGGCTTGTGAGCTTCTGAGGCGGCATTATCTCGGAAAAGGATGAACAGGTGAGTTACACTATTGGACGCATCTTCCGTTGTGGATATTTACTACGTGTCAACACAGATTTACTGTCTTCTCATAACATTTTCAGTCAAATTGTTTCTGGCACTCCTCTACAGTTTCTATTTGTTTAATTCTCCTGTCTAATTTTTCTCATCTCCATTTACAGAACCAGAAACTAGTTTCTCCCCCAAACAGGAGAGGCCAGGTCAAGGCAAAATACTAAGCTTCACCTTCTCAACCGCAGCCATCTCCCCCTTCCTCTGGGTGTCAGCCCTTTTCTTTGAGTCAGTTTCAGGTGTGTGCAGTCACCTGACGTTTGCTGTTTCTTTTGCTGCTGTCTGTTGCCTTTACCCCCCAGGATGTGGCTTTCCATATTCACCCCCTTGCCGTGTGACCTGACAGAATCACGTGTGCTCATGAAAGTGTCTCCTGCCTCTGTGGTGGCCTTCCTGCCCCCACCTGCCTCACTAACCAGAAAAGAAATGATATAGTTCAGGTTTGGGAACAGATAAAAAGGGAAAACAGGACTTTTTAATTCAAGAATAGTCAGTTTATGCTGTTGTGTCAGTTTCTGGTGCACAGCATCATATTTCAGACATACATATATTCCTTTTCATATTCTTTTCATTAGAGGTTACTACAAGATATTGAATAGAGCTCCCTTTGCTCTACAGAAGAAACTTGTTGTTTATCTATTTTATACATAGTAGTATTTGGGGAAGACAATATTTTGAGAAAGGGGAACTTGAATCATGTTCTGCAAACCACTGTGTTCATAGCGCCCAAACAGGGGACACCAGCCAAGCCACTGCGAGATGTGATGGAGATGAAGGTCTGGGCCAGAACCGAGGGCCAGGCGGGGGTAAATCCTGCACCGATCACCAGTGGAAACAAGAAGAATAACCCCAGTAATTCTGAGCAAATCAAAGGAAAATAACGTTTCTGGTTTCTTTTCTATAAGGGATGGAAAATATATGTTGGGTGTCTGCCTGCCAAAGGAGACTTGGAATTTATGTGGCCAGCCTTGAGCTTCAAAGCTTCCAAGGAAATGAAGGGAATGCTATGAGGGGTGTGTGCATGTGTGTTTGATTTTAAAATGATCACTTGGGCTAGTTAAGAATTTCTGGTTTTGCGGTGTGTTGTCCTGTTGTCATTTTTGTTTTGTTTTTTGCTTTGAACGATGTGGAAAACATGACATTTTCAGGGAGGAGAGCCCCGATAGGAGGGAGATTCAGGGAAAAGGAATCAAAACAAGACTGGAAACTCCCCTAATGTTCAAGCATCACAAAACACATGACCACGGAGGAGGTGGCAGCTGAGGAATCAAGGCAGGCTTTCCCGTGAATCATGTATTTCTTTGTGATCACAGCAGTGCTTCCTGTCCGAGTCAGCAGTGCACTCAGGGTGGAGTTCATGAGAAAACCTGTGTTAGTCATGAAATACCAATTTTCAACTCTAATAGAGCCAAGCCACATTCTGGGGGAACATCATGTCCAGAGTTTGCCAAAAGATTTTTTTGAAGATGTTTTAAATGTTATGTCAGGCACAAAAGGAAGTACAGAATTAATTCAAGGCACATCCCCTGCCCTGCAATAGCTTTTGGAGGGCCTTCTGGGAGGTGTGGGATCTGAGCCTTGCCGTGTGCGGGTAGGGCAGAGAATAAACACAGTGAAAAGCAACGCATCTGACTTGCTTTCTGTAGCCCCTACTGAGTGATCAGCCTATAGGAAGCCAGACCCTCTGAACCCATCCACTCTGCCTGCTGGTCCTCGGGTTTGCTTTCTTAGCAGAGAAGGGCATGATGGTTCAGCTGTCACTGCGAAGGGCCAGTCTTACATGCATTTGCCTGTCTGGATGACAAAATGGAAACGGGGAGGGCTCCTATCCAAAGGAATTGGCCCCGCACCTGTTACAGCATCTGAGGTTTTTATTTAGAGAGTTCCTCCTGTGTGGGCAGAGTGGTCAAGTAGAAAGAGCTTGAACTTCAATTTCAAACAGACCTGAGCTCAAATCTCAGCTCTTCTGCACACTATGGACCTTTAGCAAGTCGCTACTTTTATGAACCCTTATTTCCACACCTGTTATCTGGGGTTCATGTACGTGGGGAGACGATAGGAACGAGGCATGTACTCTTCTCCTTCCTTTCTCTTCAGAGCCTAGTAGGGTAAATACCCCAGAGCTGAGTAACATCCTCAGACCCTGTGTTCAGGTAAATTGGACATCTCTGTAGGGAAACTGATGACCACCTTCAGCTGTTATCCAGAATATTGATGCTCTAACCACTCAACGATGTAACACCTTTGGCAAAGATTACTCCCTCGTGATTTTCTTCCCACTTATTCCCATAATCTTCTCACTTCATTAGACCAGCCTGGAGACCAAGAACTGTATCTTACTCATTTTTGTCTTCCTGACACATGGCATAGAAGGTACTCAATAAATGTCTGTTGGATGAATGAAAAAAATGTGAAGAGAGTAAAAGAGAGGCAATGTTGGTTTAAGGGGAAAGTACCCCAGGACTAGAAAGAGGAAATTGAGGTGGTCCCCAAAACAAAACAATTTTTTGCCTAGTTTATGATTTTATCCGGAATCAGATCCACTGCTGCTGCTTTAGAGCAAAGATAAATTACTCCTGCACCGGCCCCTCCTCCCCGACAGCCACACCTGCTGCTGCTGCTGCCGATAACCGTGATGAAGATGGACCGGGATTAGGAAACCACCTTATTTTCAAAGGACTGGCAATTTTTGCAACTATTTGGCTGCTGATTTTAAGATTAGCAACACCCGCTTTATAAGCCACACCTGTTTCCAATAGCGTGAAGACACTAAGTACTAACAGGTGTGACTTACTTGAATACAAATGCAGCCTCACTGGGGATGGGATGAGCCCCTGAAAGGGGTGTGTGCAGGATATTTATTTCTCAGGCTCCCTGAGCTTACCTGCTGCCCCCGGAGTAGCTGCAGGGCCAGGCACGGATGCAGGCTGAGTTGTGCCCCACACTGAGTGTCAAAGCCCCCCATTCAGACATTACCTCCCCAAACAGAATCACCGGGTCAAAACAGGTAAGTCTAGATGACTCTCGGCGTTATCCACGCTCTGTGCTAAACCCCAGATCTCCCTCTCTGAACCTCTAGATTCTGCATTGAGGAAGGATTGCAAACAGATCACCACTTTCCTCCAAATAATTTTATTTCAGTCACCTCCTTGCCCTTTTATGACATTGGTTCATCTACACATCGCTTAATTTTAAAATTTAGGCCCATGGACTCCTAGTCTGAGCTCAACAAAATTGACTGTTTATTCTTCAAAAAAATAAATAAGTAAGTAAAGTTTAGGGAGCAGGTTGGGTGTGTGGCGGGGGTCTCTGTACTCTATGCAAATAAGCCCACCCCCTCCCAGAGCGCTGTACGTCAAGAAGGCAGGTTTCACTGAGCTCCAGGAGAACGTCTAAAGGCGCCTAGTTACTCACTGCAGTGTAAGTGCAGTGTCCATGTCAACAATAAGAGGACCATACAAAACCAAAGGACAAAAAACGTCCACTCATTGCGGCCTCTTCCTCCCGAATTCACAGGGACTAGTTGGTAGGTAGGTAGGTATAGACAGCAAAGAGTAATATATATTACATTGCAAATCTATATGAAATATAATGCAAGCCACAAATAAAACCCCATATGTAACTTTAAATCTTCTAAAACCAAGTTTGAAAAAGTAAAAAGGCAGAATTATTTTTAATAACATATTTTATCTAATCCAGATAACCAATTTATTAGTATTACAACATGCAGTCAATATAGAAATCACTGAAATATTTTAAATTCTTTTTTCATACTAAGCCTTCAAAGTCTAATGCATATTTTACACTTACAGCACATCTCGATTCAGTTGTTGTTTTTTTTTAAATCTGCATTCCATTAATACGTAGGACAGGTCCAAATTTCTGGTCAAAGAGATCTGATGTGTTCAGGCACTGACATGTGCCATCTAATCAAAACACATACCTATGATAATGTTGAAAATAGGAGGGGAGGGTATAGCTCAGTGGTAGAGTGCATGCTTAGCATGCACAAGGTCCTGGGTTCAATCCCCACTAGCTCCATTAAGAAAACAGATAAATAAACTTAATTACCCCCTCAAAACAGGAAAAAAAAAAAACAGAAAAAGGACAAAGGTGTTCTTTGCCACAATTATTACTTAACACAGTCCTGGAGACAGTAGACAGTACAATTACGCAGGGGAAAACATAATAGTTATAAAAATTTGAAAAGCAGATATAAAATTATTATTTGAAGATATAATTTTTGATCCATGAAACCCAAGTGAATCAACTATAAAGCTATTTAAAATAAGAGAAGGTGATAGGTTGACTAAAGGTAAAAGTTAATATGTAAAAATCAATAATTTTATGCACAAACAACAACCATTTAGAATCTATAGTTGAGTAAATGGTTCCATTAAAATAAAAATAAAAATTCTTAAGAATTAAAGATGAAATGTGCAAAATCTATATGAAGAAAATCTTAAAACACTACCAGGAACTAAAAGAAAGATTGAAAACAGAAAGGCTGACCATATTCATGGATAGGAAGACTCAGGGTCACAAAAAATCACAATTCTCTATTAGAATGAAGAGATGCAAGTGAAATGACATGGTTCTGCAAGTGCCGGGGGATACTGAGGGTTGAGAGTCCATACCTACCTCAGCATGAATGTCAAAGGCAGGATGCTCCCTTCCCTCACATGCCTGGAGGGCCTAATTCTGATGGAAAAGTTGCAAAGTATACATCTGACATCTTCTGATGCCTTTGTGTGATACCAAGAGAAGATACACCATTTCCCAAGGTCTGTCTCTGCCCCAGCATGAATCTATGTGGGTTGAATGCAGGGGGAAAGATGGAGCTGCAAAAGCAAAAGAGATAAACTTTAATCCTAACATTTTCACAAGGAACAGTTAACGTTCTCTAACTCACTTCACCTCCCTGAGCCTTGGCTTCCTCATCTGTAAAACAAAGATTAAAAAGTGCTGCTTACTTCACGGGGTTGTTGGGAGGATAAAAGCTAAAGTTTGAAGGTGCCTTGGAACTTTAGAACTATTTATTACCGTTTAGTTTATTATCCAACAAGATGCAATCCATGATCCACTTCATGCTTGATTGAATATTATTAGCACAGCTCTAAGCTTGGTATAGATTAAATGAATGTAAGTGTATTCTTCAGGTTGGTTTGTTTATTATTAAGGGCCTTCAAGGAATAGGCCTTCCCTGGAGCAAACTGTTCCTAACCTCTTGAAGGACTGCCAGCTGTGGTTTCAAATAATTATCCAGAGACACCCAGCTTCCATCCTCTCCTTCCTTCCTTTTGCCCCTTCCCCTCCTGGAAAATGCAGAATTATTTGTAGAAGCACCAATGGGAGACACTCTGAAACCACTCATTTGTATAGAATATATATCTTCTTGACTCATCCCTTGGAAGAGAGCCACATGACCGGCGTCAGAGTATGCCCTGAATGAGAACTAACCCCCTGTTGCTTTAAAGTCCCCAGAGTTCGAGATTCATTTGATTCCACAGCATAGTCGACTCAGTCCTGCCTCCCAGCACTTGAATTTGAAAGTGAAGTGGTGGTCAGAGAGGAATTAGTCTTCCAGCTCTTGCGTGTGGAGCATATCCATGAGGTGGCCACGCCTAAAATATGATCACATCTACGTGTTACTGATGTGAAGTGGGGATAAAGGTAATGCTGATGACAGGCGGGAAGCTTTTTTCATATAATTTTATCCGTGAGGCCTTTATGAAAAGGTCCGTGTAAAAATTTTCTGTAAAAATGGCTGTTGTCTCAGGGGTAGAGTTAGATTTGGAAACTCAGAGAAGGTAGACTAACAACGGGTGAGTGAATACACTTGTGACTCAGTGTCTTAAGCCTTTTCTTTGGAAGGTTGTCAATAAATGGTGCCTTGTAGCTTGGACCCAGCAATAGAGTGAATGTGAAATCCAGCCCACACTTTCCACGCTCAAGCTTGAGGAAGCCTCTCGTTCTAAAGAGTGAGCAAGACTTCACAGAGGTCCACGTCCCACCTCGTGTGGCTCAGGGGCCCTTGGCAAGAAAGGCTTTTATTTATAATGAGAAACAGCTGAAACATGGAAGGAACTGATACAATGACAGGATTTCCTGTAAAGTGCATGAACTAAGCAATAACACACAAGGTGCCTCTACAAACAGCTCTAATAAATTTTACGTAAATGCCTGACATGACCTTTAGTGCTTCTGAGCTACTTCAGTTACAGTAACATCAGAGATGGCGGCCAAAGCATTTGCTATAAATTCAAATGCTTTCCTATTAATGCAAATCAGTGTATGAAAATCAATGCATCCTTCATGGTCAGACGCACTCAGAAATGCGACGTACAGGCACACACAGCAAGAAAAAGTATCTACGGCCTTATCTCATTTCCTTTAAGAGACGTGACACTGAGGGAGCTCCAGCAGGTCCACACAGTCTAGAGAAGGAAACAGCAGACTTCATGGAGCAGTTATGAAATGCAAGTCAGCAAATTAGCGTTCCTAAAATGGGCAGAAATGACATCCCCGACATTTGTCCTAAATAATTAACAAGTCAAACACTTTTTCCTTAAGAGCCAAGAAGTTTGCGATATTAAAGAATAGTTTCATTACCTGACTTCTAAAATGCATGGATTTCTCATTTATATAGATTTGAAACTTTTAAGTTTAAATTATTTAACTTTTAGACATAGGGGGTGATTATCTTATTCTACCCTGCATTCGCAAAGCTTTTTTTCCCTTTATATTACTTTAGTCAACTGAGTTTGTCAAAAAAAGCAGTTTTCTATAACGCTTTATTCTACTGCAAAATGATCTTCCTGTACTTTATCTGGAATATATATCGTGATGTTGCCTCTGCACCAATGTCAGAGAGAATGGAGGCAAGATACTGAGAGGCCAGATGAGAGTGAGGGGAAGTGTAAGCCTTTAGGGACTTGGGTCTCGTTGAAGAAGGTACATTAGAATAACATGAAGAACTGTGTAAAATCTATGTCTGGGGAGGGGGTGGGTATAGCTCAGAGGTACAGTGTGTGCTTAGCATGCACGAGGTCCTGGGTTCAATCCCCAGTACCCCCATTAAAAATAAATAAATAAAAACCTAATTACCTCCCCCCTCAAAAAAAATAAATAAATCGCAAGATCAGGCATTTACGAGTGGCTGTGAGAGCAGTGTGCTTGCACGGCGTTCTGGAGAGAATTTTGCCCTATTTGTTGGACTCCCCTGTGTCAATGCAGACTATCCACGTCCCTGTTATGGAGTGAATTGTGTTCCCCCAAAAGATATGCTGGGGGAAAAAAACATGTTGAAGTCCCACCCTCCAGTCCCGGTGACCTTGACCTTGATTAGAAAGAGGGTCTTGGCAGATCTAACCAAGTGAAGATGAGGTCATGCTGGACTCTGGTGAGCCTTAATCAGGTGCGACTGGTGCCTTGTAAGAAGAGGGGAATTTGGAGACAGACACACATGGGGAGAAGCCGTGGGAAGAGGGAGGCAGAGTTGGAGGGGTGCAGCTCCCAGCCAAGCAGCATCAAGGATTGTCAGGAGCCACCAGAAACCAGGAAGAGGCAAGGGAGGACCCGAGCCTCCAGACCTCAGAGTGCGTGGGCCCTGCTGACACCTTGACTTCAGACTTTTAGGCTCCAGAAGCGCCACTCAGTTTCTGCTGTTTCAAGTCAGGCAGTGTATGGTGGCTTGTCGCAGCAGGTCCTAGAGGATGAGTGTAGTCGCTGTGACCTGCAGCTGCGGAAAGAGATTTTGAGGCAGACGTGGCAGCAGACTCAAAGCGGAATGAGGCCTCTTTCTGCCCCAGACCCCTCCAGAACCCCGGCTCCTCGGACAGGGACACCTCAAAGGCCAGTGCAGCTTCATTTCCAGGCTTGTTCTGCCCCCGTGGCCTCGGGGCCAGGCTTCTAAATAACACAGATCGTGCCCATCACTCCTCAGCTGGCCCCCAGTGTAAGTAAAAGGAACACAGAAGTTCAAGTAGTAACCGTTCTAGGGGATTTCTGAACTTCTGACATGTTGAATAGGAGATATGTGTTACAATTTTATTTATGATTCATAAAAAGTTTTGTCTAAAACATCTTGTAAGAAACGCTCTTTGCACTGTAACATTTTTCTGCAACCACTGTGAGTTCTGTGTCCTAAAATCTCAAACTGCACCCAAGAAAATTTCACATTTCGGTGACACTGGTGTGATAATGGCTCTCAGCTCCCCAGTGAGCCTACAGCTTCTCTGTTGGGGGGGTCACATGTTGGGACAATCCCCTTTGGAGTTCCTTTCTACACTGTTGAACATTTGAGAGAGACCAAGTGACAGAGAGACCAAGCACCACCCAGATGTCCGGGCACTGCCCTGGGGCCCAATTTGTAGCCACTTCACAACCACACAACTCCTGCTTCTGAATACACATGCTGATGAGGATCTTCAAACTCTCATGCAAGGCTTTCCTTCCACGTGTCACTGAAGGAATGGCCGGGTATGAACTCTTGCCTGAGCTCTCCCCAAGGAACTCTTCTGCCGTGGATGCTACAAGAATGACATCCTGGAGACCTGTTGTCTGGTGTTCCTAAGGGTATTGGGGTCTAGAAAAAAAATCTCATTCTAGGGGACACTTTCCCCTCACTCCCTTACACCCTCATCCCCATCTGAATCCATAGAGGTGGAACCAGATTAAACCAAAAATTAGGTACAGCCTTGAAGCCAACAGAGAACAGCTCGATCTCATCTCTTTAGCTTTAGCCTAACGGGTGGGTTGGGGGAGGCTGTGGGAGGGGAAACAGAGGTGTGCATAGAGACTTGTTTTCTTATGTTTTTGTTGTTGTTGTTGTCCATACACCGGATGGCTTATTTATGCATAACCACAACTCTTCCCTTATACCCCCAACAATTCCATCTTTTTATAAACTACCATTTATTGAGAAATTTCTGTCAGCCACTATCCTAAGCATTATTTCATTTAATCTTTTCATCAGAGTGTAAGATAGTTACTAGTATTATCTCCGTCTGTCAGACAGAAAGGTTGACTAACTTGCTCAATTCCGTTCTACTGGTGAGAAACAGCGATGGGCTACCTGATTCCCAAGCCCGTTGTCTCCCCCTAAGCTATGCTGCTGCCTCCCTACTGCCCCACTTGGCTGTAAGTGTGGTCTCTGGCGTGTCCCCTGACAGAGAGGGAGGGAGGGATGTCATTCAGAGTTCACTGGGGATCCTGAAGAAATTGAATGGATTTCAATGAAGACATTGAATGAAAAAAGGATTCCAGAGTCCGGAAGAAAACTAAAAAGGTAGAGTATGGAGGAGGCATGTTTTAGGAAAGACAGAGGGGAGAGAGAGATCAGAAAAATGGGATAACTGTGCATGTTTATACACACTGTACCTGCTCAACTGCGGGGCGGGCGGGGGCATTCACATATTTTATGTAAAAGATGTCTTCCAGGGTTGTTCAGTACATAACCTGAGCAGCCTTGTGAGGTGGCCCAGGGAATGAAACTGTACATGTTCCAGTGTTGGCAGTACTTAGAAGAAAAGGAGCTAGGGTTCTTATTTAAAAGAAAAGGATTGGGAAGTGGGAATGACTCAGTGGTAGAGCACATGCTTAGCATGCACAAGGTCCTGGGTTCAATCTCCAGTACCTCCATTTAAAAAAAAAGAAAAGGAAAGAAAAGGATGACCCTTCACAGAGATAGTACAATATATGAATAGTTTTTTAGTGTCACTCAGGCTTCTGACCTATGACTAATGATAATTCTTTACGGGGCATACATATATACATTCATAAAATATATATGCATTGAATATTTAAATATGATGAAATAGTTGTATGACTTAAACTTTTCTTAAAATTAGTTCTCCTTTGCAGATACATTTTTTTTTTCAGTTCATTCAGACTACATGTAAATGAACTTTTGTAAGAGGTGGGCGTGGAAGTAGAGATTTGGCAAAGGTTAATAGCAAAATGAGAGCGAGAACTGGCAATAAGCCTGCCAAAAAAGAAAATGAAATTTTGGAAATACACCAGATGTGGTATAAAACCCAAGATTTTTAAAAATAAGAGCATTGTTCACAGGTATATTCAAGTGATCATTTTATTGTACTTCAAAAGGATTGAAGACTTGAAGAAACAATGTGCCTTTCATCTCACCTGTACAAAATCGAAAATAGAGACACACCAAACCTAAATTTCTAAAACCACATATTTGTGGCCTAAACTTGCTCCCAAACTTCTACATCTTCAGTTATTTCCTGCATTCGGGACGGGAGATGGAGGGGCAAGGCGGCATAAATCTATCAGCTTTTCCCGTAAGATTTGACATTTCCCAGAACAATTGATTTTTGCTTCTAAAAGTTTGGGATTAAGCCAGAATTCTTACCAAAGAAGGAAGGGGTAAAATAAGAGGAGATGGAGCAGGAGATACAGCGAATTAGAAGTCCTGGTCTTGATGGCACTCTGTTTTTCCCAGAGAATAGAATCTATGGTGATCTCGTGGCTCTTTGTGATGCTTCACCTGGGACTCAGCATGAAGAATTCCTACTCAGTATCACGGGTGTCCAGCCTCAAATTCAGTTACATGGGACCTAATAGTGACGATAGGTTCTTGGAGGAGCATGGACTTTGAAGTTAGATTAATCTGAGTTCATATCCTGTTCCACTTATTCACTTAATAATTATTCACCAAGCACCTGCCACGTGCCACATGCTAAAAATGAGAAATAAAGTAGAGCATGCCTTTCCCTTTTGGAGCTTAATTATGTACCATGTGCCCTTGGGCAACATAAAACTTCTGCTGGCCTCGTCCGTGAAGGGGCCTTGTTCATAACCTCCTCTCAAAGGCGGAGTCCCTGGGCAAGCAAGTAGGTGTCCCTTAAATGTTAGCGTTTCTCCTGCCTCCCTCACCTAGCAGGGTGATGTGGGGAAACTTTCCAGACCCCAAAACTTTCTCTGTGACCACTGCCTCCTCATGGTAGTGTAGTCACTAACTGATTCCGATTTTGAAGGTGGAAAAACCTAGATTGTGGAAGTACACTGAAGCTATGAATATTTTAACATGGTAAGATCTTATCACCTTCACTTACTCTCTACTAGAAGTCTTACTACTCATTTCTAATTTTTCTAGTCCTGATTATTATCCAGTCCATCACTCAGATATTCTGTTTTTTATTTTTTATCATGGTAAAATACACATAACATGAAACTTTCCATTTTAACTACTTTTAGGGCCATTCAGTAGCACTAAGTACATTCAAATTGTGCAAACATTACCACCATCCGTCTCTAGAACATTTTCATCTTCCCTAACTGAAACTCTGTACCCGTTAACCACTAGCTCCTCACTCCCCCTCCTATAGCCCCAGGCAATCACCTTTCTGCTTTCTGTCTCTATGAATCTGGCTATTCTCAGTACCTCACATAAGTGGAATCACACAGTATTTGTTCTTTTGTGACTGGCTTATTTCACTTAATAAGGTGTCCTCAAGTTTCATCTGTGTTGTAGCATGTGTCGGAAGTTCCTTCCTTTCTGAAGACGAACAATGTTTCATTGTGTGCAGATCCCATGACATTGCTCTTTGTACACATCCCATGTGGAACTCAGGTTGCCTGCTTGGGGATGACAATGGCAATGTCTGAGGACCTGCAGGACGTGGAGGGCCTCCAATCCGAGGACCAAGTTGAGCGGCCTGAGGCCTCCTCAGCCCTATCCAATAGCTGATGACTTCATGCCATTTTATCACCGAGCCTCCAACCTCCCCGGACCGCCCCTCGTCATTAATCCAGTGCCATCCTTGTGACTGCATATCCTGTGTTCACAAAAACAACTTCCTGTGATAGCCACAGCCAGCCCCATTCACACTGCTAGGGTATCTTTGTCTCCGTGGACTCTCCATCTAGATTATATGAGGCCGCAGCACGAATGCGTATCCTCCCATCTGCAGGCTCTCTCCCCTCGTCCTTGGGATGAGTCGTTTGTCCTCAGCCTGCTCCCAACAAAGAGATAGCCAAGGGACTAATTTTATCACAGAATGATAGAAACTACAGGGATTTTATTTTCTTGCAAGGAAAAATAGCTAACAATTGTTGAGTGTTTTACCTTGTATCAGGCAATCATCCTCTTCCTCCTCCTCTTCCTCCTCCTCTTCCTGTTTTTTTAATTCGTTTTTCCCCATTAACAGAGGCACTGGGGATTGACTCCAGGACCTCATGCACACCAAGCACGCGTTCTACCACTGACCTGTTCCCTCCCTGCTCCGAGTCAGGCAATGTTCTAATCTCTATAATGTAGAATTGTCCCCATTTTAAGCCAAGGAAATGGAGGCACTGGAAACTTACATAACTTGCTCAGGGCAAAAATTTAGTGAGCGACAAAGCCTGTGTTTTAATCCCGGCTCTGACTCCAGAGCCTTTGCTCCAGATGACTAAATTATATAGCCTTTCAGAATAAAACAACACATGATCGCAAAATGATAAATCCATAAAACAGGCTATAATCATCAAAATTAAATTCTGGTACATCCAGGAAATCTCTTCACAGGGCAAAGAAACACAAATCATCAGTAAGTCTGAATACATTCAGTACTTACACACTTAGATTTCCTCTCCTGAATTTTACATTGTCTGAATGGCACTCTGAGCCTTTATAAATTCCATTGAAAAGGAAACTTCCAAGGCTTGTTCGCTAGAGGGCACTCTCCTGAGGGCTCTGGTTGTCTTTTGTCACAGTGTAAGAGGCAGAGTCAGCCAACAAATGATGGCGACTGATAGATGTGTCCAGCAGGTGTCACTAGAATCCCACAGATTCATAGGTGGATTTTTTTTTTTCTTTCTTTCTTTTTTTTTTTTTTTTTTCTTTTCCCCCCACTGTTTAGTAATGATGCCAACATTTATTATCTGGGTATTGGGCTAAGGTCTCTTGGGTAACTCTGACCCCAAGTCACTTTTCCTCTTTTGGGAGGTAATCAAGGTATGGGTCTATGTGAGCTAAAGACACAAATTCAGACATTTGAAGTTTCTCTAAATGAGGTTACATTATAAAGCCATTGAAACATAATAACAGCAATGAAATATGTTCATCACACAATGTTAAATTTCAGGTCATATTATCTTGTGAACAACATTGTTATATGATGCTGTGTTTTTTGTCTTAACTTCTCCAATATGAACATTTAACATGAGCCACCTTATCTATAACCCTCTTTTGGAATTCCTTCTTTTAATATTCAGAGATGCTTGAGAAATGGTAGTGGTCCAGGCCTCTCTCTGCCTTTGATAATTTTTGTGCCATGTGTCCAGAGGTGGTATTTTTTCACCATACAACTACACTTCATTGACATAAGCATCTCATGTTTGTCAAGGCAGGTTATGCTGTTTATTCTTTTAATAAAATTTAAAACATAACACTATTTGGTTATCAAGATAGTCTACCCAAAACTCAACCACAGCTCACTTATCTTCCGAGAAAGCAAAAGAAAATAAGCTATCTTGCTTGAAATAAAGTAACCGAGAGAAAGATTAAGAGGGTTAACTTTCATGATTGACAACTCAGTCTGGGCTAAGGTTGTTTTCTCCACAACTTTCACCAAACACCATACTACACCTAAGATCACAAATACAAATGAATGCTTCCAGCGTTTCCATTGTCCCCCAGGAAGTTGCTGCTCAGTGTCAGCTCAGGCTGCCACAACCAGACACCATAGATGGAGGGAGGAGTGGGTTTAAACAACAGGAATTCATTTCTCACACTTCTGGAATCTGGGAAGTACAAGATCAAGGTGCTGGCCATTTCAGCTCCCTGGTGAGGACTCTTCCTGGCTTGCAGACAAATGCCTTCTTGATGTGTTTTCACAGGGCAGAGAGAAAGGAAGCAAGCTCTCTGCTATTTCTACTTACAGGATCACTAATCCTATTATGAGGGCCCCACCCTCATGATCTCATCTCCCAACCTCCTCAATCACAGTCAGGAGCAACAGCTGTGACCTATCTTTCCCCAGTATGTTTTACAAACTACCATCATTAATTAAAGAGCTTGATGAATTAAATGCTGCCAGGCAGGTAATGGGAGGCAGTGCTTGTAACGGTGAGAAACTCGGGCTACAGAGTGTACTCTGGCGTTGATGCTTGGTTCTCCCAGATGCTAACTCTGTGGCCTTGGATATGTCATTAAAGTTTACCTTGACTCCTTCACTCATCCCTAGAATGGAAGTTACAATGTATTTATCCTACTGGGTTATTGGAAGGATAAAATGACATAAGATATGAGAGAAGAATAGTACCTGGTATAAGCAGACCTCAATTAATGTTAGCTCGTATTAGCTTACCTACTAGATTGGTTGGGCTTCACTGTGTATTAGAATCACCTGGGGAACTTTTTAAAAACTGCTGATGCCCAGACTCCACCCACGACCTATTTTAAAAGATTCTGGCTGTGGCTGCTCAGGTATTATGTTTTAAGGCTCCCCAGGTAAGCTGCGTGCTCCAGGTCTGGGGACCACTGCACTAGACTGTTACCACCTTGACCATGGGAACTACTCACATTTGCATCCCCATCACCTGGGTTAACGCTGCACATGTGGAAGAATTCAATAATTTTTTTTCAACTGAACTGATGCGAGAAGATTCAGAAGGACCTCAAATCAAAGTATATCCTCAAAGCACCTCTTTAGACCCGGAGATGGTTCTAGGCGTAACGATTTCCCAAGACTACACCCCTGTGCCCTGGACTGGAAGGCTCACCAGAGTTCCTTAAGGACATGCGGGGAATAGGAGTGGAGGAAAAACATTGGTCAGCTGCAAAGTTTTCCATGGGGACCCAGAATTCATTCTGAGAGAATGCCAACAATTCTAAGATAAATTTAAACCCTCGTTTGGAGGGCCTGAGAAACTAGCTTCAGCTTTTTAAAGAGTGCTGTCTATTCTCCAAAACTATTTACTAGTCATTTCCTGATTCAGGAACTGGCAGTGCTCTGAACAAGCGGAATGTACTAACCAAGACGCATGATGGCTGATAAAACTTAACTAGCTCAATGAGAAGAATGCGGAACCACCAAAGATTACGGAAAGATAACAGATACAGATTTTAGGAGTTGAAAACAAAATAATCCGGAATTTTCCCTTAGGAATTTAGAGGCTGTTAGTACTGTGAGGGAATCACTGGGGAATTTTTATACACTTCAGAAAGGCTAGGTGCTGAGAATTGTGCAAACTGAAAAGGTAGAATCTTGGATTTTATTATTATTATTATTATTATTATTATTATTATTATTATTATTATTATTATTATTATTATTAACATTATTAGGGCCTCTTCTTTTTGTGTGTCTGCTTCACAATGATTATTGGAAAACTAAAGAGGACATTTCGAAGCACTTTGTTACTTTTGAGTGTCCTTTCACCTGACTGTCCCCGATTCAATATAGCTCAGTTTTAGTGAGTGTTACAGAGTTTTGCCAAGGAGTTTCTTGTAATTAATCAAAAAGCATGTATTAAGTACCAGTATACTCAGAGCACTGTACTAGAAACTTCAGAGATTGGATTACATACATGATACAAGCTCTCAAGCTGTTCATAATTTACTTACAGAACGGTTCAGCTAGTAACTCAGAGCTTGAACAGACTGAGATAATATGTTTAGCACTTTGTGCTTACACTGCCGTTTCTTTGGCTTAACACTGGGGGTATTTCAGTGTCTCAGAGCAAACACCATTTATTATAAGCCTGGAAACACGTTTCCGTAGGAATGTCAAAGACCCTAAACCTTTCTACCTGCACCTGAAAGCTCTATTAATCGCTGCCCATATATATGCAGACCACGTAGTCTGCGTGAGTAAATCAGATGACTACAAACAGACTGAGTGAAAGATTATTCCTGATACGATGATGTAGCGCCGTCACGTGATCAAGGCTATTGTCTGCAATGAAATAAAGGTCCAAGCCCTTTCAGTCTTAACCCCGAGCCCCGTACCACCCCCCTGCCCCACCCGACGTGTGGCTTCTTGCAAATTTCTTTATTCTCTCCACACAATCATCCGCCAGATGCAGAAACTGAGACTTTCCTTTCTGAAAGTGAAAAATATCAGTTGAAACTCTTGATACTCTCACTCTTCAACGCCCTTCTGCTTTCCCCCGAAGCGTAAGCTACTGGAATCGGGGGATTTCTGACAGGTGCAATCTCTCTTTAGTTATTATGCGAAAGAATTTCAGAATAAGGAGTAAAGAGTGCACAGTACAATTCCCTGGCAATGAGTCATTTTATTCAAACCTAAACCATCCTCGTTTGGCATTGTTGTCCTCACTTCCTTCAGTGACTTACAGCTTGGGGAATTCCCCAGTTAGTCTCTTGTGGTGACCTATGGGTTCTTCACTCAATCTCAGGTTTAAACTGTAACTTAAGGTGGGGGAAGGGTATAGCTCAAGTAGTAGAGTGCATGCTTGGTGTGCATGAGGTCCTGGGTTCAATCCCCAGCACCTCCATTAAAAAATAATTAAATAAATAAACCTAATTACCTGTCCCCCCCAAAAAATAAATTATAACTTAGATTATTGCCATGCACCTTGCCAATCTTGAGACCTGGATGCATTCAAACTTGGTAGATCCTGACTGTGGGCATGACTTGGGCCTTAATGCAGACCACAGAGTGTCTTTAACTGTCTGAGAGCAAACATCTAGGGAGCCCGGACCCATTGGTCTCATTGCTGGAATCCCCTGCCTTCTCCCGTTTCTAACTTCCTTAACCCATCTGCGTCTCCTTTTCCCTCTGATTTTCTTGGAAATCATATTCCAACTAAAACTTTAAATGCATTTGCATCTCCTTGTGACTACTTATAATAATCAAGTCATAGAACATCTCACAAGAAAACATGTCCATTTACAATAGCAGTCTTTAAACAAAACACAAACACATACACGCACGCAGAGAGACAACAGTGGGGAAGGCTCGCTGTGTGGGAAAACTTTTATCACATCATTTACAAAAATTAATTCCAGGTGGATTATACACCTAACTATAAAAGATAAAGCAATAAAGCTACTAGAGTGAGATTGTCAAAGAGGCTGAACATTTCATGAAATTTCTGTGATTTATCAAGTTGGAAATCAAGGATTTTCCATTTCAGGGCCATATATGGCTGCCCATCAGACCGAGGTTACAGTCTCAGAAGCACCTACACTCATAAGGAGAGAAGATGCTGATAAATATTGAGTGATTAAGGGGAAAGGAAAAAATTAGGGAGCAATTGTAGATTAATTTGTCAAAAGTCAGCTGGAAAATGATAGAACACGTAGGAAAGAGCAGTGTCCAAGTAGTCAGAACACCCGTCTACTAGACCAAGCTTTCCACTATGACCTTCACTAGCTCTGTGACCTTCACTAGCTCTGTGACTTTAACTAGCTC
The DNA here is from genome assembly GCF_036321535.1 of Camelus dromedarius. Taxonomy (NCBI): domain Eukaryota; kingdom Metazoa; phylum Chordata; class Mammalia; order Artiodactyla; family Camelidae; genus Camelus; species Camelus dromedarius. Next base: position 11,159,937 of record NC_087441.1, on the reverse strand, counting down.
CGTGACCTTAGCCAAACCAGCCCTCTCTTTGTGCTTCAATCAAATGGTGAACTCATCCCTAATGGCCTTTGTAGAATTTAATTGACAATGATGAAATGTTTACAATGTTTAGGAGGAGAGCCAGTTAAAGTCAACACCGAGATTACAAACCGGCCAAATTCCACCTGGTGAGATGTTTAGTTTGACTCAGAAGGCATTGGTTCCATGGTGTTTTGTGCTTCAATTTGTTGATCACATTAAGAATTTGGGAAATACCACATAAAAATCCAGATTTCCGGCTTCCACTGGAAACATATAGCAACGGTGGGCTGGCGTACTCATGCTGCAAAAGTTGTCTGAAGTGAGAAGTGGCTGTTCCTTTAGAGACAGCATGCACATCCCATTCTTCATTGTCTTTACATTGTCTATGGTTGCCTTGATACTGAAATCAACTGATTTAATCTCTGCCAGCTGAGTCCCACTGATGCCACTCTCATGCTATGGGGAATATCAACAGACATCTATATGGGAACTTAAAGAGGTGTATCCCCCAGAACCTAAAACAGGGGGAGCCCAAACCTACTGCTGTGAGGTGGAGTGCCTCTGGCTAAGAGACTTGGGAGAGAGCTCTCTACCACTTAACCACCCCTACAATGTAAACGATCACTGCCAAACTTAGGAGGAAGGAAATTTCCATAGTATTTCTTGCTGTGAAGAGAAACAAATGAAAAATCAGACCACTGGATCCATACAGTCTCCTTCAATTTCATTATGGGTTGAATTGTGCCTCCCACTCCCAAAATTTGTATGTTGAAATCCTAACCCTTAGTAAATCATGTTTCTGCTAAAGACTAGTACCCATAATATGTAAAAGACATTTACAACTCAATAATAAGAAGACAAACAACCAAGTTAAAAATGGACCAGTCCTTTTATTTGATATCTTATTTAAAAAGCTATGGGAATGGCTAATAAACACATGGAAAGATATTCAACCTCATTAACCATCAGGGAAATGCAACTAAAACCACCGTGAGATACCACTTCACATAATCACAATCAAAAAGACATAATAACAAGTGATGCCAAGGACAGGGAAAACTAGAACCCTTGGACATTGCTGAAGATGTCAAATGGTACAGCAACTTTGGAAAACAGGTTAGAAATGTCTTTAAAAGTTAAACATAAAAAGGAACTTACTCCTGACTTGTGCTACAATGTGAATAAATGTCAAACACATTAAGCTAAGTGAAAGAAGCTAGATGCAAAAGACTGCGTGTTGTATGAGTCCATTTATGTGAAATGTACATAGAAAGGCGGATCTATGGAGAGAGAAGCTGATTAGTCATTGCCTGGAGCTGGACTGGCCCTGAGAACTGACTACAGTTATAGGGGATCTTTGTGGAGTGATGAAAATATTCTAAAACTGGATTGTGGTAGTAGTTTCACAACTTTATAAATTTACTAAACATCATTGACTTTCTCACTTAAGATGGGTGAGCTTTACTATAGGTAAACTATACCTCTACAAAGCTGTTTCAAAACCATGTAGCTTCATAATTTTTAATGTATCTCCTCATATTTTCTAATATTCATTATTGCTATAAGAAGCCCACGCCAGTCTGATGCTTGTTCTTTCTGGATGACCTGGATTGCTTCTTTGCTTTTTTAATCTCTGGCAGTTTATTGGTCTACTTTCACTATTAAAAAATATATGGAACTATTTTTTTATTTTTAAATACACATATATTGTAAATATGTATCTGAATGTATCACTTTGCAGCCTGCTCTTTTTTCCTCAATACAATGTCTTTGAGAGCTATCCATGTTGATATACAGGAATTTCTAACTACTATACAACGTTCTACTTTTTCTACTATATGCAATGTTGCAAAGAATACTTTTGGTTATATGTCTTTAAGGAGATGTAGCAGTTTCTCCAGGGAATGTATCTTTAAGTGGAAGTATTAAGTGATAGTCTGTGTTCATATTCAACTTTGCTAAATATTGACAAAGTACTCTTCAAAGTAATTGATGCAATTTACACTTTCACCAACAGTGTATCATAGTTCCCATTTCCTCACACCCTCACTTGTATCTTTAGACTTTTATATTTGGGATGCAAAATGCATTAGCTGAATAAAAGACATCAAAATAACCTCTTTAGCCTCAAGGTTCTGAGAGTTTACAACGGTGTGTTTAAGCTTTGCATTTTGCATTCATTTTGTAGGGCCTCCAACGACTCCTTTAAATCTGAAGATGCATACCTTTCACCTCTGAAAAACCTTCATTTCCTCTTCCCTGTTGTTTCTGATCTCTCTTTCCAGGTCCATCCTATACATCCGTATAAGTTGTGAACTGCACAACATGCACAATGACAAACAACTCACATGTTGTTGGACCCGCAGCAATGATCCTCTCTGATCATTACCATATTTTTTTCCATCTGTTTTTAATCAACTTCCTGAGATCTCTCTTCAGATTCTCCCCCACCCCAGATATTCCACAGTATTATTGTAAGGACAATTTATTTCTTCTTATCTGATTGTCTCTTTTTCAGGGTATCTTCCCCTTGTGTTACAAACTTAGAATTTTAAAGACGCTTCTCATTAGAGAAAAGCAAATTATGTTCTCTTATGTTCCCTGAATCATCTGTTTCCTCTCAGGTCAATTTTCTGACTTGCCGTTTTGTTCCTCCTCATTCATTTCCATGATCTTCGGTCATTATATTTAAGACTGGAGCACTGGAAAAGCTGATGGGAAGCTCTGAATCTGTGCATGAGTTTGTTAACTCGCAGGTGTTGCTTTAGGAAGCACAGACAGGGAGTAATCCTCATAATCCACGATGCTGAAGCTGCCCTGATTTTGCCCAAATACATCATCCTGACTCTCCCGATTTTGTCAGTTTTATTTCATGTCTTCAAGGGGAACAAAAGCCCTCCATTATTCCTCACATTAATTTATCTGTTTTTAGCATCATCCACTGTGCCTGGTACCTGAAAATGTCTCTGCAAGATGCTGCATAACAGATAGTTTCTCTTTTTGGCAACAATCCCCTGCTCATTGTCTCTAGGTCACAGGTCATTGTTTCTAGGTTATAGTTCACCTATCCTGTCTCCTTAGTTATTGTTTCATCTATTTACCGTCCTACCCAACAAGTTAAATCCCTGTCCATCTTTCCTTTTCTTTGTTGTGATGATTTTATACATTTTGTCATTACAAGTTTTCATAGGGATGCAAGAAGGAAAAGTAAAAAAGCATGAGCTCAGTTCATGAATTTGAACCAGAAATCTCAAAATTAATTTGAGTAGTAAAGGAAACTTTGTACCCCAAACTAATGGATTAGACTACATTATCTACACTTAGTTAACATACATATTGGAGCTTTCTAAGTTATAATCCACCATGTAATAAGCACAAATGAATGGTATCTAAACTTTTCCTGATTTTAGATAGAGAAGAATATTAGGAAATGAATGGAGGGTAATACTTTGAGGAATGGAACCCACAAAGGCACTGGGGGACTGCTCAGAAAACCAGAGTTGGAAAGAAGACAGAAACTGTCAAACAACTTTGCTTAGATTTGGTCTCACCAGTGTTCAACCCCTCTAATGAAGCCACAGCTAGGAAAAATTAGTTTTACATGACTTTGGAAGTTTCTTTTTTTAATATGGAAAATATTATAGAGGCTCTCTGTTACTAGAGGATTTACTGATCACTGTTAATTGTCTAATTTCCATTCATTCACAATATACTTATTGATGACTTCTTCTGTGTCAAGTCCAACTGCTCTAGGGACTGAAAAGAGCAAGACCAACAACAAAAACAAACAAACAAACAAAAGTGCTCACATCCTGGATCTGAAATTGTTTACAGTCTCATGGTGAAATGGAGAGATAAACAGACACATTTATCTCACGAGATGCCATGAGGCCATGGAGGAGGGAGTGCTTACGTTTATCTTGAAACAAGGAATTAACTGTAGAAGGGATGATGTTTCAGCCTAGACTTAGAAGAGCAGGCGTCTGCAATATGAAAGCTGAAAAGGACATTCCAAACAGAGCTGGAGAAGCTGGTGTGTTCAGAGAGCAGGGTACACTTGGAGACTTACAAGTGGTTTGGTATTTCTGGAGCATGAAGTGTAACAAGAGAAGAATTCCAAGTTGGCACCACATATAGCAAATGCAAATGAATGTGACATGGACCACTACTGTCACAGAAGTACTTATAAAGAAGAGTATTATCAAATGTGTAAAAAGACTTTGGAAGTAGTACAGAAACTCTGGCATTTTCTTCTGGCCAAACCCATATTTCAGCTGCTTTAAAATCTCATTAGATTATCTCTTGGCTTCTTCTAACAAATTACTTTGATCAGGTTTTCTTCCTCTAGAAATGGAATTTTCTCCTTCCCTTAGTAAATATACTGAAGCTACAACTAACTTCTCATACACCCATCCTTTATCAGTCACAAACGTGTTCTGATAAAACTCTATAAACAGCCATTTAATTTGTCGTTTTGATCAGATCAATGGACTAGAGAGTAGCTGAATGGAACACTTCATTTATTCTATTTCAAGTTGGAAAATAAGAGTAATTCACACCTTTCACATCTTAAGAAACCAGAGCTAGCTTCTATTTTCTCATCTTATACAGGGAACATATGGATTCTGAAGACGAACAAATTCATGAAAAGACACCCTGTAGTAAAGACTTCCAAAATAAAATGAAGCACTGGTACAACTCACATTGAAGAAGACACTGTAGTAGTAAATCAATACTAGTCTTTCTTTTTTCTTTCATATTTCTGGCTTAGTTATTCATGGAGCATTTTTTTATTCTTGAATTTGTTCCAACATCAGTGCTTAAATATAGAATCTCTGATGAGTAAGCATCTCACCAGAGTTTACTCCTAAACAATCCCACAGGCCCTTTTTCACTTCTAACATTGAAATATTAGAATCAATTTTTCTATTCTTCTCCTAGCCAGATTAAAAAGGAACATTATAAACTAGAAAATGTTTGTTCTTCACAAGTACTTCTATTAAGGACCAATGTTGCAAATCACATCTTTAAAAAAAGGTTTGCCTAGGCAAAATTTTTACCAGATGATCATTTCACGTAGCAGGAATTTGTAAAGCATCTGTTATCAGCATAATGTTATGCACGGAGCAGCAAACAGAATAAATATGAATATGGTCCCTGTGCATCAAGAGCCCTTGGTCTTACTGAGGAGAAACACGGAAGAAACAAGCAGGTAACAGTAGAAGACTCAATGAATCCAGGACAAACGAGTGTGATACGTCAGTTTCCGGTACTTTCCTATCAAAAGTACCCCTGGAGATTTCCAGACTCCTCCTCTAGCAAGCTTATCCATTAGGTCTAAGGAAGAGCCAAGGAATCAGAATTTACAAGAGCCAGGTGATGATTAAATTAAGATAAAAGGAAAAGCAAAGTGAGCTGGTGTGCCCAAGGAGTATTTTCCTCAAGAAAATTAGCAACCAACTGAAACTAACAGGATGGAGAGCATCTAATTAGGTCTGAGAGGTGGAACAAGATTGTTTTTGTGTGTATTTTAAGAAGTGTGCTTTTTGTTTTGTTTTGTTTTAAAAAAAAAAAAAGACAAGGAGAAGTGTGCTAAATGATGCGTTTGGCTGTGGCAAGAGGACTCATTTTAGAAGTAGCAAGAATTATAAGTAAAACAGGATTTTATTCAGGCCAAGAACATTTTTACTTTGTAGACAACACAAGAATATCTGAGCTGATGCAATTAGGTTTTCAGTGATATTTATGCAACAGAGGAATTTAAGTTAAATACCTGGTGAAAGCCAGGAGACCTAGGCTACTCATTTCTTGATTCATTCACCTACCAAGTACATATTGCACAGTTCGAGCATGTGAAATGCCCTGTGCTAAGTGGGAATGATGTACACCTGTGAGCACCAATGGACAGAACTGTAACACAATTCTGTAAGTCCTCTGCGTTTAATCTTTTTTGTTCACTAAAATTTCTTCTTGTAGCTTGTCTTATTTTAGGACCAGAATCCTAACAGCTTTCAGTTCTGTATTTATGCTAATTTGCCTAGCTATTCGGAGGCATTGCATTTGCAATTAAAATGTTCTATGTGGTTGTTAGAAAACTACTCTGTAAGTGAGATGAAAAACAATTTTGTTCCATCCAAAATATACTTAAAAGGCTCTGAGGGGAAAAAAAAAAAAAGATTAAAGTCATATTGATGGGTCGCCAGATGTTAAAATACGGAGAAACAGTTAAGGAGACTGGTTTAATGTTAATGTGCTTATAAGAACAGAGAAAAATGGATCAGTATACATAATAGTGATTACTGAAAAAGATTTATCTTTAGAAGTGTGGTTAATCACATCCTGACTGGAGGCTTGGTCTCCCAGGTGAAGTTTGGTAAATGTCTTACTGCAGAACTTTTGAACTCTTAGTAGGAAAAGACACAGTCAGATGCCAAAGAATTTTTCTTTAGTTACTGTGATTATCACACATTCCAATCTGTAAGAACTAGACATTTCTCCATTTTCTTTAAATCAACTTAAATCTCTTTCTGAGAACCCCATCTTACCAAATGATGGGAAATTGAATCTGAATTGTCTTCTGTGTTTAGCATCAGAAGGTATTAAAGCCGTGTATTTAACAGAGGCTGCTAACTGATGCCCACTGGCCTTGATTTAGCTCATTGGTGTGTTCTATTGGCCTAAAGTGTATATATCACAAATAATTAAAATTTGTAACTATTGAAAAGTTTCTACGTAAACTTAGAAAAAATATGAAAAAGACTATGTATCTGTACGTAAAACTGAATCACTATGCTGTACACCAGAAACTCTTACAAAATTGTAAATCAAGTATACTTCAGTAAAAAAGGAGAAAAAAATAAAACCAAAAACAAAACAAAACAAATTTCAGTATATATCTTTAAATATAAAAAAATTTTTAATGTAATGTAATCATGTTATAAAAAATTTCTGCATAGTTGCTGGAATTAATACAGGAAGTGTTCATCTAAAATTTGTACTGGGGATTCTACTACAAAATCAGGAGATCTGGCAACATTTGGCACCAATTTTTGGCAACAAATGACTGAAGCTGAACAGCCCTTATCTCTCTTAAAAGAGGTGTTTTCTCATAATTGCCACAAAGCCAACCTTCTTAATTAGCTTACACACAATGGCTTCAGTTATTTTGCTTTACCTCCTGGCCCCTGTATGCATTTGCTTTTTGCTAGTCTGGCCCTGTGGGTTTTTTGTGGGAAATGCGGCCTGGGCTGGTTAACCCAATAAGACAACTACCCGTGTGTTTAAGGTACTCTGAAAAGAGGGCCCCAAGACATGAGAATTGTTTTTGAAATTTTTATGGCTTTAAAGCGCTGAAGTCAGCATGAGAAATGCCAGAATTGTACTGGACTTTCCAATATCTATTCTGCAGTTTAGGATTTGTAAATCTGTAATTAAATGGAGAGAGGCCACCTCAACAGTTTTTCAGCACTAGGACAATTATTTGTTACATGGAGTCCCTTCAGGTGGGACTTAAGAACTTTCCTTCCCTGCAAGATTTTCATCTTTGTTCAATCAGAAATCATAGCCTCTGCAGTTGAAATCACTTGGAGTCCTTTGCCAGAGATCACAAATAAAATTAGCACTGTAGCCAATAAACTCTCATCGTCTATGGTAAGGGTATAAAAAAATACCCAAGGATTGGTCAGCAAATCTCCTAATTTTGCTCTTCGTTAATTGGGGTCGAAGCAGAATACACATGAAATACACAAAGCTGTGCCAAGTCCCTTTGATCTGAGCCTGTAATCAGTACCTTTCCTCATATTTTATTAAGATTTAAAGTTGTTTTTTGTTTCATACCCAGATACAGCAGACCACAGGGCACAGTGATGAGTGGTGAGAACTGAAACAAGTTAAAATAAGCAAAAATACGAACCTTAAATTTATCATAAAACAAAACAAATACTAAAGATTATTCTCAAAATTAGATGAGCTAACATTAAAAGTAATTTTTATTTTGTCATTTTTATTAATCTATTATTAAATGTATTTAAATTAAGATTATATTAGAACAAGAAAAAAAGGAGGGAGGAAGGAAAGAGAAGATTGAACAACTTACATTAAAACTGCTTGCCCAAAATGAAAGGGGTTCAAAAGATTTTGTCTCACTATTGATGTTGATCATTATAGAAGTATTGATTAAAGACCACTTTTGAAAAAAATTAATGGTCAATGTTCAGAGACCTGAAAAAAAGTATAGATGAATTTGAAAGAACAAGTACCCTACATCAGCAAATTTTAAACATCTTTGGAATATTTATAAAATTGTCTGTTTTAGTCCATAAAGAGACTCTCGTGGTGTTGCAGGAAAATGGGGTGTGAGAGGATGGCCGTGTCCCACGTCTCAGGCGAGTCCCTGGGATGAGCCCCATCAAATGAGCCCCATCGACTTTGTGCAGGAAAGAATTCAAGAGTAAAGGGAAAGCAAGTTTATTTAAAGAGATACACGCTCCATAGACAGCTCGTGGTCGGCCTGACTCAGAAGAGCGGCTGAGGAATACACATTCCATAGGCAGGATGCTTACTATCTCAAACGGCGGCATGAGAGGAGAGAGGCCACAAGGTGTAGGGCTGTTAGTTTTAATAGGCTGGGTAATTTCATATGCCAACGAGTGCGAGCATTAGTCCAGCTATGTTGGGGAAGGTGGGGGGATTTCCAGGAATTGGGCCCCTGCCCACTTTTGGTCAGCCTCAGAACTGTCATGGCACCTGTGGGAGTGCCATTTTGCATGCTAATACATTACAATGAGCGTATAATGAAGCTCAAGGTCTACTGGAAGTCAAATCTCCTGACATTTTGGGCCTCAAGATCTACTGGGAGTTGAATCTTCTGCTGTCTTGATTCTAACCAGTTTTTGTCCTGTCCTCAATTGTGCTGTGTCATGGTTGTAACCTGCCCCCTTCCCTGCTGTCTCAGTAGCATAGGCCAAGCTTCCAAGCTAGCTCAGGCTGCTAGCTCAACTCTAAAGGGAAATGAAGCATTAAGATGAACAATATAATCAAGATACAATTTCTAATGCCTTGAGAGGTATATAGCAGTAACTGACAGAATTACAGAGGGAGACAGATAAACTGACAACTGTAGCTGGAGATTTTAACAGACCCTCTCAGAAGCTTGTTGGTAAAGCATACTAAAAGTGAGTGAAGATACATGATTAATAAATTCACATAACCAACCAACCAACAAAAATTCTTCTGGAGCATGCGTGAGACTTGGACAAAATTCACAAGAGACACTTTCGGCAGTTTTTTCCCTACATCTCACTGACCAGACTGGTGTCTAATGGCCACTCCTAGCTTATAAACAAGCATTGGGGTTAACCAGCCTCTGTTGGAGAGGCAGGCATGGGAGAAGGATATTGGGCATGGAAATGGGGCAGCCAACCTTCAGTGTCTGCCACATCTTGTTTGTGCCACTGTTCTGCCCTAACTTGAATGATCAAGAGCAAGTGGGTCTAAAGATTCCCGCCCCAAGCTTTTACGCTTAGAATTTCAGAGGCACTGCCTGCTAGTATTCAACGCATCTACGAGAAGTTTTATATCTGTCTCTTCCAAACACCTTTGTGGTCATCCTGATTTTTACTCCCTGGAAGTTTTTAGGATCTTTATATTTATTTATATTTTTATGTTCTGAAATTGCATGTGAATATGTCTAGGAGTGGGTCTTTTAAAAATTCATCCTGCTCAGCACTCGGTGAGCCCATTTGATCTGAAGGCTTGAATCCCTTTCCAGTTCTAGATGTTTTTTTCGCTACTGTTTCTTTGCTGTGTTCTCTCCATTTGCTCTTCTTGAGACTCCAGTTAGTTGCATGTGTCAGATTTCCTAGATTGTCTTTCCTCTTTCTTGTTTTATAATTTTGATGGATTTTTTTTTCTTCTTTGGGAGAGGTAATTAGGTTGATTTATTTATTCTTTAATGGAGATCCTGGGGGTTGAACCTAGGACCTAATGCATGCTAAGCACATACTCTACCACTGAGCTATATATCCTCCCCACCTTGTTTAATTACTTTGAGCTCTTTATTTTTTTTTAACTTCTATATCTGTGGCCTTTCTACTCAAAGTATGTCCATGGCCTAGCAGCAGTGGCCTCACCTGGGAGCTTGTTAGAAACGTAGAACTTCAGGCCTCACCTCAAAATTGCTGAATTAGACTCTTTACTAATAAGGTCCTCAGGTGATCCTTATGCACATTAAACCTCGAGAGGTAGTGTGGGATTTTTTCCAATTTTATCTGTTATTAAAATATTCTTACTGTGACATTCATATGATTCGTTTATAGTAACTCTTTCTTGTACTGTTTCTTTTTCAAAGGATTTTATTTTGTTTCATGTATATAATATTTTCTTGAGACTAATTATTTTATTTCAAGCCCCCTTCTGATTCTTGAATGATCTGTTTCCTCTGGGATTATTTTTCCCTTGTGTATCTTGGTCTAGCTCCTTCAGGTTGCTTTTTCCCCCTGGTATATCTGTTGATCTTTGTTAGTTCTTTTATATTTAAAAATAAAAGATGTGATGGATTATTTCATATAGTTGGTATGGGTTTCTTCTCCTGCCTTCTTTTTTTAAAATTTTATCTAATTTTACTTATTTATTTTTACTTTCTTTTGATGGGGGAGGAAATTAGGTTGGTTTGTTGGTTTGTTTATTTATCTTTAGAGGAGGTACTGGGGATTGAACCTAGGACCCTGTGCATGCTAAGCATGCAGCCTACTGCTTGGGCTGGTGCTTGAGCTTGAGCTACACCCTCCCCCCCACCACCACCACTGCCTTCTGATCAGCCTCCTTCCTTAAACAGGAAGCTGTTACATGTTGGAGGGACATGTTAGTGCAGATGCTCCACTTCGTCATTAGAAAGTCAAAGCCGGTACTTACCTGGGAAAACATAGGTCTTCCAACTGTTTAATTTCCTTAGGAATCAGGATCTTTTCCTCCTTTGTAATGCAGCCTCTGGCGGGCACGGCAGGGAGGCTGGGAGCAGAGGAGCTCAGCTCTTCCGAATTTTCAGCCCCACTCTGCACTCGCACTCTCTGATTTGCAGGTTCCAGCTGATCTGCTAACTACACTGCTATCCCATTAAACTGCAGTTTGAGCTCCATCTCCCGCAGTAACACACTTTTGTCCCACTTTGTCTTCCAGACTTGTTTGAAATTTCGTAACTGCTAATAAATCCCCTTCTTATCTTCCCCCTTCCAGTGTTTATATAACTTTTTATATTTCTGTCTGGTTGTATCAGTGGAGTCTCAGAAGGGACATGAGGCAAATGCTTGTGTTCAGTCCGTTATCCTGAGCCAGGGGCCTCTAAAGCATTTTTGTGGTGCTATATTTAAACCACCGAAGTGTGGTCTTTAACGGAAGGCTTAGCGCTGTGACTCGCACTACGGAGTCGTACTTAAAGATGATTTATGAAACAAATACTACAGAATTTAGAAGGAATGTCAAGCATCGCATGATGCTTTTGTAGACAAGATGATATAACGTGGGTGGATTTGTATTCAATGAAGCAATCAGAAGAGACTGAAACAGCGCTGTTTGATGGCAATTTGGGAAAAAGCTTTAAAGCTGAAGAACAGACTCTTTAGTAATCAGACTTTCTACAGCTATTGGTATAAAAACCTTGAGAGTGTGCTGATGAAATCTTTCAATGAGGTAAAACTAGAAGGCTAATAGATTGGACAGAATCGGGATCAAAAAGGTAGTAGGTTGGGGTGATGAGGTTTAACCTACAAGAACAAAGTTTAATGTAGACAAATGTCATGGCTGCAGCCTGTCCCAAGAAACCAGCCACCCAGGAGCACAGTTTGAGAGCAACAAATGTGATGTGACATAGATGCTAAAAATAGCAGATGGAATTTTAAGTTATCCCAAAAGAAAGAATAATAGAGGCCTTAACAGGTCTGTTCCTCTCTGAGCTGGGCCGCCCTTGTCTGTAGTGTTGAATTGGGAGCCACTATTCAGGGGGAAAACCACACTCGAGCTGATCTGAAGACAATGGTTTGGCTGCTGAGATGATCATATGAAGAATGACTAAAAGAAATAGAAAAAAGTATAACTTTTTGTCGAGTTAAAATAAATGACAGTTTTAAAAAATTACTTTTGGAAGATTAGATTGTGGAAGAGGCATCAAATCTACATCGTGTGGCTCTGGGTTCAGGCCTGAGACGAGTGAGTGAAAGTTCTGAAGCAGCAAACGTGGGCTCAGAGTGAGGCAGAACGTAGTCGCAAACAGCGCTGAAATCAATTGGATAATAAATTGGATTTCCCCACCCCTGGCACCTAAAAGCAGAAACTGGATGGTCCTACGTCAAAAATCCACACAGGAGCTAAGTGCTGGTGTATGCTTACATTCTTCTCAACACTGAGATTTTATGAAAAATGAGTGAAAAGAAGGAAATAGAGGGTTCCTGCTTTATTAAGTTAGAAATGAAAAAAGTCAATTTATCTATTTCTGGACAATTCATCAGTGCTCCCCGAATCAAGGCCTTGTTTTCAGCAGGGATGAGGACATGTCCTGTAGCCTCTCATTTTACTTCCCAGATGCCTTGCAAAGAGAGAAAGAGAATATAAAATGGTGATCAATCAGATTTGCTATTCTGCTGCAATAAAACTTGAAGAGGCTTGGGCTTTTGTTGGAGCAATTATCATAACTGTTATCCAAAACTTTCCCATTTTCTGTGAATTTTAATTTTTCATTTCATGCCTGTATTTAATATCATGTATTATTGAGAATTATTTGAATGTTGCAAGGGTCGAATTTTTTTTTTTTTTGATTGATGTTGAAATTTAGTAAGAGTCTTTAACCATTGCTACATTCTTGGTTATATGATAACTTCCGGGGGTACAAAAATGTTCAGGCTTGTAAGAGTACTAATAACTAAGTTCTTTAATTAAAATAATTAAGTGATCTCTTCACAGAGTTATAGTTTGAAGAATAATCTCTAAAAAGCTAGTTTTGTAATAAATTTTATAAAATAATTCTGATTTGCTAGTTTAAAAGACCTAAGGCTACATTTAACAAGTAGAGTCAGTCTCGTGCCTCCTCCTGCCCTCACTTCTCTCCTTATCCAGCTGAAATCTCACAGTCACTGTTATTTCCAATCACATCACCCTTAATTTCCTTGCCATGCTCTTGTCTGGTGACTCCTGCTTGGTTAAATTACAACCCTGAGTAGTTCCAGCACTTGCCTCCTCTGAGCCTCCACCACATGGCTGGGTGTGGCTAGAGGACCACGGGCAGTCATGTTGACCGTTCTCACTCTGAGTTCACAGTCGCTCTTCTTAAAGCACTAAGTCCTTTGTGCTGCCCTCTGTTACCACATAGTCCCCTTATCTTCACACTGCCTTTCAGATCCTCACTCTGCACGGCTTCCTGAGTCACTAAGAAAACAGGAGACTGTCTACCCCAGCCTACCACCACGCCTGCCCATCAAACCTCATCTCAGTAGAACCCTCCACATGCTCTCCTGTTACTGCTGGTGAGCTGTCTGTGCTCCTAGCAAAGGCCAACCCTTAACAGCCTTTGAACTTGCCATTTCCTCTGCCTGGAAGACGACACCCTCAGTCACCTCATTAGAGTCCATGCTAAATTGTCAGTGAGTCTCTCCTATTTAAAATAGCAACCCCCACCCCCACCTTCCGGTTCCTTTCCCTGCTATATTTAGCACTTATCATCAAGTAATATATCAGATATTTAGCTTGTTTATTCTGATTACTAGCCCCCCACAGAAGACACATTTCAAAAGGATGTCAGTCCTTTCTGATTTATTTGTAAATTTTGCAGGATCCCAAGAAAAATATCTGTGGATATGGATGAGAGTGAGCAAATGAATTCTAGTTTCATATAGAAAAAGAATCAAGAAATAAGATAAGAAATCTTTGAAACACAAGAGCAATAAGGTGGAACCAACCATACCACATAATAAAATATATTATAAAAGCCTAGAATACTAGAATAGTACTATAGAGAAATAATAGACAAACTAGAGGAGAACAACGTGTGAGAGTTTTATGTATGAGAAAGGTTGTATCTCAACCCATTGAGAAAAATATAAACTTTTCAATAAATTATTCAGAAAAAATTCAGTAGGGATTCATTCATTTCATTTGAGAAAATATGAGTTAAATCCAAAGCAATATGTAAATTTAAGGAGAATCCCAAAAGATAATTTTGTCAGGTTTTGTAATATGTAGCATGCTTCTAAGTTCCAAATAAGAAATTAGATGAGTTAGAATTGTCAGGAAATTTGGAAAAATAAGGCTATTAATTAGAAAAGCTGATATTATCAGATATTAAAACTTAATAAATCTATGGTAATCAAAAATGATGGGCTTGAGACATGAACAGACATATTCATCTATATCCAAGTTCATTCCTTCCTAGAATATAATGGATTCTCTATATATGTTTGTAGAAGATAGAATATAATCTTTAACTCAATCAAGTATTATCTTTAAACTATCTTCTGCCCTATAACTTAATTCTTCATTACTTGATTGATGAAATTTGAGTTGTTTTCACTAATACAAATAATGTATCAATGAGAAAACTTAAAGATATTGAATTGAATTGAATTGAAGACTGTATTTTATTTTCAACAAGTGTATATATATATGTATATACGCACATACAACACATACATACATACATTTAATAAAGTTTAAACAATAAAGTATGTGTGTACTTACACGTGCACACACATGAGGACACACAGTATTAATGTGGATGAACCTCATAAGCATTATATTAACGAAAACTTGAAAAACATATTCTACTTATATGAAGTTCAAAATATTGTAAAACCAAAAATAAATTGTATAGGCGTACATACGTATGTAATAAGTCTGTAGGAAAAAAAGCAAGGGCATTGTAAATATGCATTTAATACGCAGTTACTTGGTGGTTGGAGGGGGAGTGTTTGGGATGGAGGGTTTGAGGATTTGGGATGGGCATAAATAGGAAGTGGGTACCAGAATAGATTCATAGCAGGCGTGAGATGCTGCTATGCTTGAAAAGGCCTGCTTGCAAGTTGAGAGCTTGGCTGGTGTCTGGGAGCTTGGGTTTCATCTTAGGAGGGTTCCCACCATCGCCTGATAAGAGTGGCTCACTGTGCCTAAAAAATTGTACAATGTAGTTTATGCCAAACACCTGTTTTCCACCTGGAAGTCTTGAGTTTTGGTACATGCCACAGGGACTGCATTTCTGGTCCCCAGGGAAAGCCCTTGGCACTGAGTCTTTAATGAGCTTCCCTGATAGGCAACATTTCACACGAGTTGTCACGACTCATTGCTGGAAGAATTAAACACATCCTGTATGACTCCCCTGGGAGGGGACTCTTAGGAGCTGCTCCGGTTTTCTTGCGCTTTCTCCTTTTGCTGATTTTGTTTTGTGACCTCTCACTGTAATAAACCGTACTGTGAGTATGACCGTATTCTGAGTTAGTGGGTCCTCCTAGCTAATATCACACCTAGGGCTGGTCTTAAGAATCCCCTTCAGTGGGGGTTATACCAGTGTTCTTTAAAAAATTTTAGATCTTTCATACACTATAAACATTGTATGTATTTACCAGTTCATCAAAAGGCAAGTAAAAGGAAAAATGAATAGGAGTTACCCAAATAAAGATGAGATGTAATTATGTAGAAAGCATTCCAGTAAAATGAAATAGATAGCCTGGCAATGTCTAGAATCGAACCTTAGAATATTTCATTCAAGGAGCTGAAATTGTGGACAGAGGCATCAAGGGGAATGGTAAAACTGGAGAAGTAATCATAAGTAGCTGCGGTTGTGATCTCCAAGAAATGGTTTTCCCGGTTCCCTCCACCCTATCCTCCCTCCCTGTACCGCTGCTTTCCCTAATTTTCATCTATGGTGTGATGCAAGCACAGTTCTTCCCCATTTAGGTCCCCATTTTTTCCACTGCCATTTATTGGAAAGACAATGAATTACCTTGGCACCTTTGTTGAAAATGAATAAACTATGCAGGTGTGGGAATATAATATATATATGTACATATGTCTTTGCCTGGATTTTCCAGTCTCCTCTATTGATATATAGGTTTATTCATATTCCACTACCACCTTGTCTTCAAGCTATAACTTTGTAATAATTTTTGAGATCACACAGTAGAAGTCCTCCCAGTTTTCCTTAAAATTGTTTCAGGTAATCTAAATCCTTTTTATCTTCACATTAAATTTGGAATTAGCCTGTCTATTTCTAGGGGAAAAAACTGCTTTAAAAAAATATTTCATTGATGATTTTTTAAAAATATTTTTTGGAGGGGGGAGGTAATTAGGTTTATTGATTTATTTTTTTAATGGAAGTACTGGAGATTGAACCCAGGACCTCATGCATGCTAGGCATGCACTCTACCACTGAGCTATACCCTCCCCCCTTTACTGATGATTTAAAACATTTTGAGAAGAACAGACATCTTAACAATATCACCTTCAGTCCATGAATGTGGTTATTACTCTTGCTTGGATTATAACTTGATACTATTTTATTTTGTTCAAATTGTTTCTGCTTCGATGACAGGGAGCTCTTTCCATTGGTTCCTGTGTTGCTTTGACACACACCATCAGTGTGTGTGTGCTTGTGTGTGTATGTGTGTGTGTAGTTCTTCCCAGGTGTTCAGTAACATTTCTCCACTCTGGCTCATGAGAACTCAGATACCCACTAGTTAGGGGAAATGTTCAGCTTTGAGTTCCCAAGTGCTTTCCTTTGCCTGACCTTGTGGTGTTTTTCTCTAGGCATGTGTTGGATTGTATTTAGCCAAAACTCAAGGTGACCTCTATGACAATTTCCGGAGCCCTTTCTCCACATAGCTCTCTCTAGTATCCTGTCCTACAAATTCCAGCCATCCTTCCAAAACCTGATCTCTGTCTCCTCAACTCAGTAAGACTCTCATGCTGTTTGGATTCCTTCTCCCTGCTGCATTGTGGTCCAGAAAGTGCCACTAGGCAGGAAGTAAAGGTGTTGTTGGGGTAACATTTTTATTATCCTTCTCTATCTATTGCCCACTGAAAATAGTTGTCGCTTGTACTTTCTACGTTCTCTAGTTGTTAATGTAAAAGTTCAAGCGTGGTACCAGTATTCCATCACAACAGGAAGTACAGTTCCCTCCATCATTGTGGTTGCTACTTTATATAGTATGTATTTCTGTAATTGATTACAGTTACTAATAAAGTTTCCATATATGGGCGTAGAGAAATGGAATCGTCTTGAACCACTGTTAATTCTGTAACTTACCTGCAGATGTTTCCTAAGTTTTCTATACATACAGTTACATCACAATAACATTTTGTACGTTTTGCTTTTCAGTTCTCAGAATTACAATTTCTTTATCTTGCTGCATTGTGTGGGCTTCCAGGATAATGTAGGCTCTAAGTGGTAATAATGGGTGTTCATTCTTATTCTTGGTTTCAAAAGGAATCTTTGACATTAGCTGTAGCTAATTCGTTAGATCTTGAGTAAAACACAAGTTAAGGAAATTGTTTTTTGTGAATTGTTTTACGGTATGCTGAAAAAATGCCCCACTCCCACCCCCAGAGTTATATTTACGTCCTAATCTCTGGACCCTGTGACTATTGCCTTATGCAGCAAAAGAGTAGAAATTAACTTAGATGGCGAAAGATATGATTAAGTTAAGGATCTTGAGAAGAATTTATCTTGAACTAACAGCCCTAGATGCAATCACATGTATCTTTATAAGAGAGAGGCAGAGGGAAGTTTTACACAGACATACACAGAGGAGAAGCCCATGGGAAGACAGAGGCAGAGACTGGAGTGATGCCACCATCAGTCAAAAACACTAAGAGAAGCTGCAAGAGGCAAGAACACTCTGCCCTGGAGCCTCTGACGAGAGTCTGACCCTGCTGACACCCAGATGTTTTATTTCTAGCCTTCAGAACTGTGAGAGAGCTCTTGTGTTAAGCCACAGAATTCATGGTAATTTGCTATGGCAGCCATTGGAATGTACTATTGTTTTTATTTAGTTGTGATACTGAATCACATCAAATGCACTTTTTTTGCATCTTTCGAATTAATCATTTCTCTTTTAATCTCTTAAAATGTGAATCGCATCAATGAACTTGTCTAATGTTAAACCAACCCTATGTTCCAGGAATAAACCCAACTGGTTCATGATGTGTATGTGTGTATACGTATTTTTCATCTGCCTTTCTGCTGATTCTCATTTGTAATCTCCGAATGCTGCCCCTAGAGCCTCCAGCCAGAAGGTGTGCAGCCCTGCTGACACCTTGATGTTAGCACAGTGAGACCTACTGTGGATCCCTGACCTCCAGAACTGTAAGACAATAAATTTGTGTTGCTTTGCACCACCAAGTTTGTGGTAGCTTGTCACAGCAGCAAATACACTCATTTTCCTTAAGAGTTTATTTGCAGGATTTCCTTAATACCTTAGGGAAAGGACCAGTCTCTCAGAGAGGAGGTGTATTTACTTCTCCTAGAAGTCTCGGGGCACTGCTAGCCTGGGGATGCTTTAAACTACATTCAGGGCTTAAGGTAATGTGAGTTTTTTGAGCTGCAAATCCATATAAAGGCTAGTCTGTGTTATACTTTTCAGTGTTCCTCTCTCTTCTTGCTCTGTCAGACAAGGAAAATTTCCTCCCAGCCCGCTGGGTGGAGAGAGAGAGAAACGTAAACTTAATTCCATTGCACCCTCATCCTGGGTTGTAATCCTTTGCAGGTCCAGCTCAGTATGAAGAGACTGTCCTGTTAGACTTCCCAACTTAGGAGGCCCTAGGCTTCGACTTCCGCCCCTCCTACCCCGGGAGGCTGTCAAAACCTGAAGTTCCAGTTTGTCTAGAGCGGAAAATGCACCAAGGCAAAAGCAATTTCAAGGTTCTCTCTGGTTCTCACTTTCTTTAAGTTTGGCCCTGTTTTCAGGGCTTTCAAAGCTTTTCATATTTTTCTTTCTTTTAGCCAACGCTTGTGATTTTCAGCAATGGGACTGGTCTGAATAACATAGTCCAGCATATGCCCAGACACATATTAAAATTTTTGTCTTCTGAATCTGTCAATTCCACCATCTAAACATTTTGCAGTTCTGATGCTGCTGTCTTGTGTTTCTGTTGGCTCCCACTCACCATGCTTTGTTTTCCTGTCCATTTATTTGTTTAATTATAATCTCACTTTCAATAGACCTTCACTTGTCAAGCTTCTTTGAAGGTTAGGTTGAAGTGGGAAAAAGAATTGCAGTTGTTTTTTTCAGTTGCCTGGAAACATGCCAACCCAGTACCAATTTAAAATAATTTTTTGCTTGAGGTTTTTCACATCAGCCAGGTACTATGCATTGGACCACAAACATGCATGAGGTCTGACTTGTGGTTACACATCCTCTGGGGAATTTTTTCCCTCTATTCACTCAGTTCCGATCTTGATACAGGCGAATTTCTGTGCTATTCCCTCCTCCCCACACCCCCCAACATCTTTTGTTTCTTTGTTTGTTTTGTTCTTCCCTTTACATGTCAACCACTTCACTGACGGCTGCCCTTTGACATTTAGCTTTGTGCAAGGTTCTCTTCTAAGACTAAGAGAGTAGATCTTAAAAGTTCTCATCACAAGAAAAAACAAAATTTGGTAACTATGTATGGTGATAGGTGTTAACTAGATTTATTGTGGTGATCATTTTGCAATAAATCCAAATATTGAATCATTATCTCGTACACCTGAAACTCATATGTTATTTAATTATTTAAATTGAAAAGGCTCCATAACTTGGCCATCTCATGTTCTGGGTACAGATCTTGTTTAGCTATCAAAATCAAAGCTGGGGGATTGGCAATACTCTGCCATTACAGTGCTTCCTTATTTCTCTAGATTCCTGTTTCTACTTGTTTTGGCTTCTAAGGACTGCTTTTACTCGATATCAACTCAGCAATGCATTTAAAAAGAAAATTTTATTAAGTATTTTAACAAGTATTGGTAGTTGCTATGCAACAGGGATATTTAGAAATCTGCTCTGTCATTCTGCCAGAAATTCATCATTTTAAAATGTCAACTGTCTGTAGGAATTTAAGAAGCTAAGGGGCCAAGGCTGTGGTTCCTAAACTAGGCACCATGGTGTCCTGACCTCTGGAAAGTCCTCCCTGACCCATAGGATAAGATTAGATTCCATTTCACCACCATTTTATGCCTTGAACGCTAATTCTTCCCACCTCCATACTGTTATAACTCTTCTCAATTACTAATCCATTCTTCTCTACAAATCTTTTATGTAAAATCATTCAAAATAGCATGACAAGTATATGATTTTTTAACAACTTTTTGAACTTTACATAGCTCTCTTGTCTCTTCTTATTAAAAGCAGAACAAACTAATAAAACACAATCTGAAAACAGGTTTTCAGACAAAGATGGGCATTACATAATGATAAAAGGGTCAATCCAACAAAAGGATATAACATTTGTAAATATTTATGCACCGTACATAAGAACACCTGAATATATAAAGCAAAACTTAACAGACCTAAAGGGAGAAATAGACAGCAGTATAATAATAGTAAACGATTTTAATACTCCACTTACATCAATGACCATCCAGACAGAAAATCAATAAGAAAACATCAGCCTTAAATGACATATTTAAGCAAATAGATTTAACAGATATATACCGAGTATCCCATCCAAAGACAATAGAACACCCATTCCTCTAGAGTATGCACATGGAACGTTTTCCAGGATAGATCTTATATTAGGCCACAAAACAAATCTTAATAAATTTAAGAGGATTGAAATAACCTCAGTAGTGTGAAACTAGAAATTAATTACACCAAGGAAACTGGAAAATTCATAAGTATGTGGAGATTAAACAACATACTACTGAACAACCAATGGGGTCACTATGTCATATGCCTGAATCTTATATAATACAGTACATCAACTATACCTGAATTAAATATACATATTATATATATAAAGAATGCTGAATAAATAAAAAAGAAGGAAATCCTGCCATTTGCAACAACATGAGTGAACTTGGAGGACATTATGCTAAGTGAAATAAGTCAGACACAGAAAGACAAATATTGTATAATCTTATCTAGCTATCTGTGGAATTTTAAAAAAAAAAGGGGTAAACTCATGGTAACAGAGAGTAGAATGGTTGTTACCTTGGGCTACGGGGATGGAGGAAGAGGGGAGATACTGATCAAAGAGTACAGACTTTTAGTTATAAGATAAATAAGTTCTGGAGACAGCATAATGGCTACAGTTAATAACAATGCAATGTATACTTGAAATACTAAGAGAAAGGCTCTCAAGTGTTTTCATTACCCCCCCAAAAGTGGTAACTATGGCAGGAGACGGATATGTTAATTAGCTTGATTGTGGTATGCACATCACAATGTATATCTAAACATCACCTTGTATACCTTAAATGTGCACAATTTTTATTTTCAATCATATCTCAATAAAGCTGGAGTGCAGGGGAGACCCTATTTCCAAACACAGTCAGTCATATTCTGTGGTACTGAGGGTTAGAGCTTCAGCCTATCAATCTTGGGAGACACAATTCAGACCATAACTGATTTTTAAAAATTGCCTTGAAACCTTCAGATCTAGATTAAAATCTATACAAATTAATATATAATGAATAAAATCAAATCTCTAGAAAACCATGATTTTACTAGTCTTATTATAGGCTTTTAGTTTAGCCAAAAGACATCAGCGTAAAGACAAAATAGGTATCAGAGAGATATTTGCAGTGTTTATTCAATGTGGTGTAGGAAAGAGGAACACTGGAGCTTGGGTATACGTCAGGGAAAAGGAGATAGAAGTTCTAGTCATTAAAAGTTCCTTTTTATAGAAAAGATATCTGCACTCCCATGTTTACTGAAGCATTATTTACGATAGCCAAGATATGGAAACAACCTGTCTGTCAATGGATGAACAGATAAAGAAGATGTGACATATATACAATGGAATATTATTCAGCCATGGGAAAGAAGGAAGCCCTGCCATTTGCAACATGCATGGATCTTGAGGGCATTATGATAATAGAAATAAGTCAGACTTAGAAAGGCAAATAGTATATGCTATCATCTACATGTGGAATCTAAAAAAACCTGAACTTGTAGAAGCAGAGAGTAGAATAGTTAGTTGCCAGGGGCTGGGGGTGGGAGTGGGGGTGGTGGGATTTGGAGAGATGTTGTTCAAGGGCAGAAACTTGCAATTAGTAGATAAATGTCTAGAGATCTGATACACAGCATAATGATTATAGTCAACAATACTGTATTGTAAACTTCAAAGTTGTTGAGAGACTAGAACTTAATTTTTTTCACCACAGAAAGAAATAATAATGTAGTATGATATAGGTATTAGCCAATGCTATGGTTGTAATCATATTGCAATACATAAATGTATTACAACAACACATTATGCACATCAAACTTACACAATGTCAAAAAGAGTTTCTTTTTACAATTTAATAATTCAAAGCAACCATCGGATTATTAGTTTTATTTCCCCGGAACACTGATGTAGAAGACTTCGTTCTGAGACAAAGAATTCCAGTCACTTGAATGAGATATATGACATAATAAGTTAATACACTTGCATTCTGGGGGTCATATGTCAGTGTCTTGTGTTTGGTTATCACTGTTTGTCTATGAGGCTCTGAATTAAGTTATTAATCTACCAACATATGAGGAACACAGTGGTCACAAGATATTGTAACCCCGTGAGGCCTTATTTAGACAGCCACCTTGATGCCACATATCCTGGTGTCCTCAATTTATAACAGGTGTTTGTTTGTATCAGAAAGTCAGACCGAATCGAGGGACACAAGGAGTTGCCTTTTGGGGGATATAACCTCTTTCATCACACCCTGAGTCTTCTCTCATTCTATAGCAACAAAATAATTTGGTCTCTTTTTCAATGACCTGAAATGAATGAGAATTTGTAGAGTCAGCACAATCTCTGTTGTGAAATGTCACAACAGCTGCATACGGTTATAAGGTAGGCAAAACATCTCTTTCTCACAAGCAGTTTGGGTTGGTGTCCATTTGGAAAGGAACAATGGAAGGTTGCATCTGTGGGTTGGGCAGATAATTTGGGTCAGGAGTGTGTGTGTGTTCAAAGTAAGAAAGATTCATTGGGAAGAACAAAGACATGAACATGTTGGTTTATTCACTGGGGGGCAAATGGTTAACTTTAAATCAATAGTTAAACTATAAAGCCTGGAAATTTAGGGATTTTTTAAAAATCTTTGACCACTGCTACTGCTAACAATAATGTATGCTATTTCATCGTCAGCCATGTAAAGAACCACTTCTTTAACAGACAACAAAACAAACCTGCCAAATTGAAAGTTCCTACTTAATTTAAGGGAAGCTGGCAGAAGTAAGTGTTTACTTTGTATCTTTAACATCTTATGATTCTCTCAGGAAATACACTTAGTTTCAATATCAAGTTTGGTGAGTTACATTGTGCCCATTTAAAATAATAAAATATAAAATTACCAAATTATTGAAAAGGGGCAAAAAAATTTTTAAAAAACCCCTCACAATCCCAGCACCCTAATATAATTATCTTGATTTTTTATATAATTTTTAATCGTTGCATACATTCTCTTAGAACTAACATACATTAACAGTTTGTTTTGTACTCCTCTGTACTTAATAATCTAACATGCATTTCCCCTTTCTTGTATTTCTAGTCTTATTCTAACCATTAAAAATATTTTTAAAAATTGTGATTGAATGTATATAACATAATATTTACCATTTTAACTATTTTTAAGTGTACTGAGTACCTTCACATTGTTGTGCAACCATCACCACCATTCATTTCCAGAACTTTTTCATCTTCTGAAAATGAACTCTATGCCCATTAAACATTAACTCCCCATTCCCCCTCCTTTCCTCCCCTGGCAACCACTATTCTACTTCCTGTCTTTATGAATTTGACTATTCTAGGTACCTCATATAAGTGGAGTCATACACTATTTGTCTTTTTGCGACTGACATGTCACTTAGTATAATGTCTTCAAGTTTCATCCATGTTGTAGCGTGTTTCTGAATTTCCTTCCATTTTAAGGATGAATATTCTATTGTATGCATATCCCCCATTTGGTTTTGTTTGTCCACTCACCTGTCAATGGACACTCGGGTTGCCACCACTTTTTAGTTATCGTGTAAGTGCTGCTATGAACATGAGTGTACAGATCCCCGTTCAAGTCCTTGCTTTCAGTTCTTTTGGGTGAATACCAGAAGCAGAATTGCTGGCTCATGCAATAATTTTGTTTGACTTTTGAGGAGCCATCCTACAGTTTCCCATAGTCTTATCATTTTTATTGGCTATGTAATATTTCATTTTGTTTCTATGTTCTAATTTACTAAGTTATTCCAGAAGTGTTTCCAGAGGAATCTCAAGTTGTCATTTTTTCTATTGAATGGAAAGTTTAGACAATACTCTAGTTTTGCTCAGTTTAAAAATAACTTGTATACACATATCATTATTTCTGATAGCTGATAATTGTTTTTTGCTTACTGCCACCTCATGACTCCCTTTATCAAGAATGTGCCCTATTGGTGGGAGTAAGTCCTCTCCAGCTAGACCCCTGCTTTCCAATGTGGTGACTAGCATACACCTAAACTTGACTCAATTAGAATAAAATAAAATTAAAAATTTATCTCCTCAGTTGCACTAGCAATCTCACGTGCACAACAGTCCCATGGAGCTAGTACTACTGAATTGGGCATCACAGATCCGGAATATTTCCACGATCTCAAAAAGTTCTATGTTAAGTGCTAACTCCGGACTTTTTTTTTTTTAATTAATTTGGGGGGGGGGGTAAATAGGTTTATTTATCTATTTGTTGTAGTGGAGGTACTAGGTATTGAACCCAGAACCTTGTCTTACTAAGCATGCTCTCTACCACTGAGCTATACCCTCCTCCTTATTCTGGACTGTTTTTGACCCTGACCACTTGGTTACAGCTGAATTAGAGCCTATGAGTTACTCTCAGAAATAATTAAGTCCTAGAGGAAAGGCCAATGATAACCACATTCAGAAGAGAATGCCATGAATTCTGGAATATGACTTTTATAATTTATATTATCTTTTCCAGTGGCTGCAATTCCCTTGCCCACTCTTGCCCAGATCAAGCTTCTTCAGAATATGAATTTTTGGTCTTAAGTTTCTTGGAGATGGTCACCTAATCCAAGCTGGGTGAATCAAATCCCAAGTTTTCCCTGAAGGAATCTGGAACAGGGAGGGAGAGGTAGTCAGTCAGGTCCTCCTGGTGTCTAGAACTATAAAAGCAGGAGCAATAGTCATATCCCAGTATGTAAAACAGGGAGTTGGATAAAGCGACAGAGAGAAAACTCAAGCAAGTAAGCAGAGACTAGGCTGCTTTAGGCTGTCTGTATTCTAGCTCAGGTTCCTTCCTTAGGCCCATCTGCATCCCTGACTTTGGGTTGAAGGAGAAAAATCTGCATTCTAGCAGTGAATTCTGTAATGCTTAAGCTAGCTCGAGATGGTTTGTTACGGTGGGAACTGGAATCCTAACAGACGTACATACATCAACTACATACATGTCAGGCATGCGCACTGACATTCTCACAGAGTAGAAACACGTGTAGTTGTGCATGAACTGTATTTAGTCATTGCACTGGGCCTCCAGGCTTCCCCTTACTCCCTCTAACATTTCCGTAGCTTTACCTCCTTCTCACTGAGCATGTGCTTAGGTTATCCTCTGATTTTTTCCCCCTCTTCCTTCCCTTGATCAAAGTATGCCTTCTGCAGTCTTTCTGGGTGTGGAAGCTTTATGAAATCAAGTCCTGTAACGTGTTAACTGATTTAATTCTTTTTAGCTTGTACTGCAGCTTAACCTCTCAGGCCTAAGTAATTCAGTCAACGTTCATTAGTGAAAAACAATAAATAGTCCCTCATATGCCAGAGCCGGGACTGCTGAGCAATAGACTCTGGCATGACCAGAGCTGAGCGGGTTCTCACGCCAGTCACAGCATGCTACTGTAGGTGGGCTGATTAGGGGAGACCTCTTGCAGGAGGAAAGGATGGAGTTAGTTAGCAAAGAACAGCAGCACCTCACTGAGGGCAGAGGCCCCCAAGTGTCCCAGGTAGGAAGCGCTCAGTGTTGTCAAGGAACAGAGAAGACCAGTGTGGCCAGAGGAAAGAGCGCAAAGAGAAGGCAGTGTGAGCTGGGATAGGTAGGGCCTTCAGGCTATGGTAAGAGGTTAAGGTAACATCTGATGTGCAAAGGGAAAGTTTTTAAAAGATTTAAGCAAGGGAGTGAACAGATCTGATTTCTGTCTTAAAAAAAAAAAAATCCCTATGGCTATAGTCTAGAGAATGGATTATAAGAGATAAGCGGAGGACCAGATAAGAGGCTACTGAGATTGTTGGCAAGAGATAATGGCTTGGCCTATGAGGATGGGAGGCCAAAGGAGATGGAGAACTTTGTGACAGCATTTGAGTTTTGAAGGTGGAAATACAAGCTCTTATTGAAGAAGTTACCCCTTTTACTTTCTAAGTAACCGGCCCCCACGTTAAAGCTGTCAACGAAGTATACTCTAAAATGTCAAGAAGGGCCTGCCTTCCCCAGTTTCTCAAAGCGCTGGGCTCAGCTCTTGCAGAAGTACCTTGCTTCCAACGATCCTCCTGAGTAAAATTCTGCCGTCAACTTCCTCCGTTTCCTTTGAGCAAACTTAGGAGAAGCGATTGATGAAAACTGACTCTCAGCAAGAGGACAGCAATGATTGGGGTTCAGTGATAACACCCCTAACTTTCAACTTAAAATGTTCGCTTTTAATTTAATTTTTTGGGCTATTTGGTATATGCACAAAGTGAGAGAAGGCATTTTGCTAGCAGCATCTCCTGCATCATGTAAGAGTATCGTATTCACACTCAAAACAACCTAGGGCAAAATTCCTTTAGAATTCATCTTCCGTAAATGATGCGTTCCCTTCCACCTATGCAAATCTTGTGCGTTCTGGGCACCCGCTTCCCGCCGTGCAGAAAAATGCACTCATTGTCTGGCCCACGCCAGTCCCCCGGGATTTATGCAGCGTGCATTTCCTGCACTGAGCTGCTTGCTGGCTGCAAGCGTGCTTCCCTCGTCCCCCTGCCCCCACCCGGATCCGGGCTTTTGTTTCTAACGTTTTCTCCCAACGCTATGAAAATGCTCGGGCACATAGTTAATAAGAAAGTGACTGAGTAGGAACTTTTCCGGCTGTTAACCTTTAGGCCACTGTCCAGTAAAGTTCTGAAAAGCAACTAAACCTCGTGGAAAAGGGCCAATCCACAAGGAAAGAACATTCATGGAAACGTGGATATTATCGCGCAAACGGGCCGCTTTGTGGGGCCGTTTGGGTTTTTCTGAGGGAAGTGCTTGGCAGTGCCCCCCCCCCCCCCAAGAGCGGTCCGCCCAACAGCAGCGCTCGCTCCCGCCGCGGCCGGACGCGGGGAGGGGGCGAAGCGCCGGGGGCCCGGGCCGAGCGGAGCGGGGCCTCTGGGCGGCGACGCTCTGGCCGGCGCGCGCTCGATGGTTCCGCGCGGCCGCCCGGGCCCGCGCGGTCCAGTCGCCAGGGGGCGCGCTGGCCGGCGCCGCGGATCTCCGAGCTGCGCGGCCCGACTCGTGTCCGCCATATTGGATGCCGCAGCCGCTGCTGCCAGCGCTTCCTCCTCCGTCTTCGCCGTGCGCTGCTCGTCCCTGCGGCCCGAGCGGCGGGGAGGTGAAGCAGGAGCCTGTCGGAGGAAGAGGAAGAAGGGGGTGGAGAGAGTAGGGGACCGGGCTAGAGGGTGGAGGCCCGAGACCGAGCGGGGCGGAGAAGAGAAGGCGCCGCGGCCCAGCCCCTCCCCCGCGCTGCCGACCCGCCCCGGCAGCCTCTGTTCCCCGGACCGGCGCTGCGCCCGCCCTAGCGGCCATGCCGGGGCCTCGCCGCCCCTGAGGGAGCCCTTCCCCGCCAGTGCCTGTCCTTCCCCTCCGGCCCGGGGTCGCCGCGGCTCGGTCTCCCGCCGGCGCCCCGTCCTTGCGGCCGCGCCGCCGCCCCCGTGTCGCTCTCCCCACCCAGTGCAGTGGCCGCCGCCTCTTCCGCCGCCGGGCTCCGGACCTCCGCACCGACAACATGGAGGCCGTGAAAACCTTCAACAGCGAGGTTGGTATTGCAGCCTAGCCGCCCCTCCTGCCCCCACTCCCCCCACCCGCGACGAGGCCACGGCGAGGAGGGTGGGCACGGGCCCGTCCGGGCTTTCCAGGGTGGGGCGAACGGCGGCCTAGCGGTGCCCGTGGGGGAGGGGTGTTTCTCTGCCCCGGCGCCCCTCCCCCGATTCCGGGGGGAGGGCTGGGGGAGGGCCGGCCCGGGGCGGAGGGAGGTTCCGGTGTCTCCAGCACCCTACTGAATGGCTGCGGGGTGGGAGGGAAGGCTCGGTTGGGCCCTCCCCCGGAGGCTCCCGGCAGGTCTCCGGGTCAGTTCCGCCGAGGCCTGGCCCGCCCACCTCTTTCCTGGGCCTGCGGGATTTTAACTGGAGGCCGGACATCACTGCCCAGGCCTTCCCCGGGTCCTTAATGAGGCAGGCACTGATTGGGGTAGTGCAGGAAGAGCACCTAGAGGGGTGCTCCGTGATTACACTGCACGTAGTGTTTGTTTATAACTGGGATATTGCTAGGTAATCTCCCACCTCGGGACTTACGCTAAGAGGATGGTTGATCGGGAGGCGAGTTTATTCTGCAGTTTCTGCTATTCTCACTCCCCCCTCTTATCATCACGACATAAAGACACAAATGGCAGGGAGAGCTGTGCTTGGAGAGAAGGAAGATGCTGTGGAAGCATTTCCCACGGGCTCATTCACATGTCATATATAAGACTAGATTTTTAACAAGCAGCTGTCCAGTTTTCACTATTTTATTGCGTTTCCTAGTCTGAAGGGGGACAGGTTTCGATGCAATAAAAATCTTTCAAAACTCCGACTTGAATAGACCTTAGTGCTAACGTTAAACAAACATAGCAAGTGCATATCTACACAACCAGAATTAGCCTTACCTGTAAGCCTTAGAGAAAAATATTATAATGTGATATTAACTAGAGTAGCATAAATTGTATGAGCTTTTGATGTGGAAGTGCTGATACTCTATTCAGTGGTATAATTAACAGAATTTTAACTTTGCACCTTTTAAAGTATTATTGCTGTGATAATCTGAACAGGGCAATACTTTAAAGAGCTATTTTACAATTTTATTTGTTTTCCTTCCCCTCCCCCCTTCTCTCGCTCTCTCTGTTTCTAGAATTGGCGTTTGGAAGCTTACCAAAGAGGCTAAAAATTAGATAACGTTCATGTGAATTAGACTATCCATATTAGAGTAGAGAGCAGTGACACGGTTATATGAAAGCAAGCACTTTTTTTTTTTAAAGGATTTTCTTTTTGAATATTGTATTTTCTTTTCTTTTTCTTTCTTTCTTTTTTTTTTTTTTTACTGCTTTTTGATACAAATTAGAGCAGTAGGCTTGGGAATCTTTTCCATTTTATGAATTTATAGCTGATAATTTGGGTCAGATTATAAAATTTGGTTCCACCCTTCAATACTCTATTGTCCTTAAAATGTGGAATAAGAAGTAAGGATACTGTATGTTCCAATTTATTGCTAATAGTTTCACAACTCAGCGGGGGGGGGGGGGGCGGGGCGGGGGACCAGCTCCATGTAGCCTTTTTATTTGTTACATGTAGTGCTACATCACTAATACACTGTTAAAAGTTTTTTTTTTTAATTATTAAAAAAAAAATCCTCTTCCTTGCAGTTATTTGATTTACCCCACCTTTTTTTGATGGATGTCTTTCCTGTTTATCTTGAGGGTGCCTAATATATTTCGTCCTCCATTCCCAGCCATCCCTGTATGATAGATATAAACAAGTCTTTGGTACCCTATGGTTGGTCGTAATAAAACACAGTAGAGTAGAAACGTTACAATTTTTCATTTTAGTATTGACATGAAGGATAAGGGGCCTAACATCTACATGGTTAGATTGATGTTTCACCTCTTTTCTCTAATCTTTACAGGAACTTGGAATTTGTAGTGATACTCCCATTTTTAGTGTGTGTAGCACTCTCCCCTTTCCGCTTATGGATTTCAAAGAACTTAAAACATCTTTTAACTCCTTTGTTTACTAATATGCCCAAACTTCACCATGTTTGAAAAATGGGATTGGTTTAAAAATAGTAGCAGTACTGAGTCACAAGAGTTGAGGAAGGGAAATACATTTGAAGAAGATTCAGAAGAATATAACAATATACCTTTTTCTTTTCTTTTTTTTTTTTTGTTTGGTGTAAACACAAAATACATAATCCTGTTAGGTTTTTTCCCTGATTTTTGAATATGTTTTCTGTGAATATAATGTTTGCTGATGTAGTAAAATTTGTTTTCTCAATAAGTATATAGTGAGGAAATAGTTCAATAATGATGTTTTTCCATTAAATCATGTGTTGCATGATTATAAAAATAATCCTTACAGAATCCTTGTTGCAGAAATAAAAAGTATCTGAGTTATGACGTTAGGAGAAAGAATGTTTAGAATGTTTACTTATAGTGAATTTGGCTTTTAAAGGCGTTTATCTTTGGGCTGAGCCCAAAAGAACCTTCTGTGCCAAATTTAAAGTTATCTTTGAAACTTTGAATTGTCAAGAAATTCCATTTACTTTATACGGCACCAAAATATAGCTCTAAGCATAGTATTTAAAATATGAAATGCTTAGCTTTTATGACTTGGTAATTCTCATGTGTTTCAAGGCTCTGGTTCTCCGCCCCCTCAAACCCCCCCCCCAAACCAGCAATAACAACAAACAAGCCAACATTGGCTTGAAAACAGGAATGTGGCAGAAGTTTTAAAGTTAAGAATATGTTTTTAGTTTCCAAACTGTAGATAAGTTTTAGTATGAGAATGTGAGAGCTCATGCAGGATATGTATATGTCATGGATGGAATGTCCTTCTGCCCCATGGGCCTCCCCATTTCTCAAGGGGCTTTTTGACCTCCCCACCCCATGTTCAGATTCCTGTCAGAAGATCCTTTATGTGGTAAATTCCCCTTAATTATCATGAGTTAAATGAGATTGAGGCTCAAGAATTGGTATTTACGTGCCCACCATGCTAGTTTTGTGGGAAAACTGTAATTTCCAGGTAATCATCAGCGTTGTGATGAAAGTTAATCCCTTGACCACTAATGTCAGTTCTGAAATAGTGAAATTTGTCCAGACTGGAGTATAAGATTCCCTAAGGGTCATTGCTTGACCTGAGCAGTTAATTCTAGAAGAATTATTATCATTACAAGGCATTGTAGTTGCTGCTGCCCACAGCTGGTGGCATTTACTTGTTGTGATGGTTTAGTGTTCTCGCCTCAGTGGCAAGTGTCTCATATCGACCTGTTTAAATCTGTGGAGTGCTTTAGAGTCGCAGTTGAGTACGGGAGTGCAGCCGTTTTATGTGAGCTGCGTGTCTTTACTCTGGCCTTAAGAATGCCACTGTATGGAGGTCATTATGGTAGGATTTTGGGTTTTGAAAAGAAAAAAAAGAATAGCAGTACCTGACCCTTTTCTTAGACAATTCTAAGTGAACTGGAGAGGGCCTTTAGTAATATAGGAACTCTTACGTGGAAAAATCTAAGAATCTGTTATACATATGTCAGAAAAATGATTGCAGTTAAATTTTAGGATTTACCTTGATTCATAAATTCTTTACTCATCTCGAGGATATCTAAATTTTTAGTGTTTTTTGTCCTTAGGATCCTTTGGTTAGTCAGATGGCTTACTCTTTAAACTGTTTCAGAATGCAGACTTTTCCAGTCGCTTTAACACCTAGTGCATTTTCTTCTGTGCTGTATCTTTCACATCAGAAGTGAAATCCTGTCTTTATTTTATTCCATTCCAATTTTGTATCCAGAGTGTTTATTTGCCTGACTACAGAAAGTTTTATAATCTTCCCACTGATGTCTAGTAGTAGATATGGTTTGGAAGAGAACGGTCGGAAAGGTAGCAGGAATCACAAAAGCATATGAAATTTATTTTTATATTTAACCTTTGTGGTTCAGGAAAGGGAATTTATGTGAAGCATCTATAAAACATTGCATTTTTCTTTCATTTTCAGGGAATTTTCTTTCATTTTCATGTATCAGGGAATCTGTCTCTCCTTATTCTCTCCTGTTGTAACTTTCCAGTGGGAGTTTTGCTTAATTGTAACGATTAGACTGTCTTTTTTGTTTCTACTTTGTGAAAATCCCTTAAAGATGTAGCAGTCTTTGTGTTATAAAGGAAGGAACCCTCCCTGACCCAGTGGTTTAGATCGGGGTTTCTCAGCCTGGGCACTGTTGGTATTTTGGGCTGGGTAATTATTTGCTGTGAGGATCTGTCCTGTGCATTACAGGATGTTTAGTGGCAACCATGACCTCTGTTCACTAGATGCCCCTATTGTGACAACCAGAAATGTCTCCCGATACTACCAAATGTCGGGGGGGGGGGAGCAAAATTGACCATGGTTGAGAATCACTAATTTAGGTCCCCTGTTAAGCTGTGTTTAAACATTCTGTGTTTTTCCTTCTGGTGATTGCTACATTTTTAAGTAATTAGCAGTAGTCTTTCCCACCAGATTATAAGTTTCATGAGGGCAGCGGCCACATACTTCATTGCTTCATATCCTTGATTCATAGCATAGTGCCTTAGGACATAGTATATGCAAAATAAAGATTTCTTGAATGGGTGGATGAATGATATACTAGGTAGCTGAATGACCTGGACCAAGGCAGGTAAAGTTTCTGGACGATGGTTTTCTCCTCTGTAAAATAAATGACTGTTCTGAGATGGTATTTAGATTCCCTGTTAGTTGGAGGATTCTTTGATTAAGTAAAAGTTAATATTTAGGAGGACTTAGTATGTATAAGCATTATTTTGAAGGTCATTTTATGGCACTGTAGGAGTATAGGAAATTAAGTGAGAAATTTTAAATCAAAACTCTGGTTTGTTTATGGTTATCACTTCTTACTAAGGGGAGAGTAGGGAAGGGACTATTCCATTGAAAGTTCCAGTTTAAATCCATCCTAAGTTTTATATTATAATTATAGTATTTTCAAATCTTTTTTGCTTTATTTTTCATTTTAAAACAACATATGGTAAAAGTTGTTTTTAACTAATAAGTAAAAAATTAGAATACAAGGATAATTGAGACTGATAGTAATCATTTTGGGGACTGTATAATTTCAGAATGTTTTAGTCTTAATCATTCAAGATTAAATATAAAAATTTTTGGCAGCATTGAAATTCACAAGATATATATATTTATACATATATATATTTCAATCATTTTATTCTAGGCTAGCATTGAGTTTGTTATGGTAATTTTGATCAACATTGAGGGGACATCCGTATTCCCCAGTCTTCTAAATATTTCATGATCATTTGCTCCTTTTTTTTAGGAGTATAGTTGGCTTAGAATTAGTGCTGATACTGCTACTTGTACATGGAATTTTAGATATCTCTTTCTAGGGCCAGTTTTGCTGTTATTGGACAACTTCTAAGTCATAATGTTATGAGAGAATATAATCAACCTTGACCTTGAACACTGGCTGAGCTCCTGAACTCTTACGTGAGCTCATTTTATATGGTTTTATTTTCTCAACATCTTTCTCTGCTCCTCTCTCTCAGGATTGTGCCTCTACTCCTGCTTGTACAGACTGCTTTTCCAGCAGCATGGACACAAGAAGCATAGTAAGAT
Organism: Camelus dromedarius; assembly: GCF_036321535.1. Lineage (NCBI taxonomy): Eukaryota > Metazoa > Chordata > Mammalia > Artiodactyla > Camelidae > Camelus > Camelus dromedarius. The sequence goes on along the minus strand of NC_087441.1, from coordinate 11,126,148 downwards.
GATTATAACCCACATAAGGCAGGCCCTTGGGAAAATAATTAGGCTTAAGTTGGTAGTGAAATGATGTCTTGATTGTACGGGAAGTACTTGGAAATTAGAATAAAGTTTGTCACTTAGAATATGTTAGTAATCTTAAAGAGAACATGTAGGGAATAAGTTGAATTTCTTCACAAAAATAGGTTAAGTGAAAAAAAGTTATTGTGCTTAGTAGTGAACATGAATCATATCTAAACTCTTGTTGTATTTACTTAAATTCTGCTCCATGTAATTTTTGTAGAAGAAATATTATTTAATATGAGTAAGTTGCATATCTCTAAATTTGATGTTTGGAAATAAAATACATCTTGTATTTTGAGGAAGTTCTTCAAACTATAAGATGACAACAGATCATTGATACTATGCTGTAGTAGTGGAGAAACAAAAAAAGCTAAATCAAACTTTTGCTTTTCTAATTATAGAGGAGCAGATTTTGGTAGGGTTACTATTATGAGACATAAATGCTGGTGAGAAATGTTTCTATAGCCTCTGATATCTTGTCAGTTCTATCTCAAGTTTGATGGTAAATGCAATGTATTTGGTCTTCTGATTTTGATTTTGTGCATTTATTTTGTCTTTCTAATTCTGCTTTACCAGAGTTTCTGATACACCATATTTTAAACTCAAGGAAGGGTATGTAAATATGTTATGGTATCTATTGTAGGTCAGGAAACACATTAGGAACTTAGACATTACTGTTTTTAGTCACAATGAGGAATACAGATTATTTGTTCATGTTTTTAAAGACCGTTTATGGCTATTAAGTTAACGTATGCCAAATTTGTTTTTAAAATAATTCTGCAACTTCGTATAATTTATATTCTTTGTTTGAAAGACCTAGGATTTTATTCCATCATTCATTTGTTCATTCATTTAACCAGTATTTAATGAATGCTTACCATGTACCAGACGTTTTTCTGTCTGCTGGGTACCGTGGTAAACGAGACAGGCAAAAGCATATCTTCTTGGAGCTTATGTTCTTGTAGTCCGTTTTCGTTCCCCTTATTAGATTTGTGTGCAGTGCTAGTGAGGCTGGGCAGGCTTTACTGGCTCTGGGATTGCTTCTTCACCAGGGACTGGGTTGGTTGCAGCATTCTCTCCAGGCTCAGTTCTGCCTGGTCTGCTCTCAACATGTTGCCTTTACAGAGTCCAGATTGCTCATCTATTGTTTAAAATACAGATTGAGCAAGTAGACTTCCTTAAACAAGAATGTAATCTTACGTTTTCAGCAATGGGAGAGTAAGTTGAGCTATTTCGTTTTATTTTGCACCAGCTTGCCTATCATGTATTAAATCTCCATTTGGCATTCCGGAATCGTAACTTTTTATAGACTATAGCTTTAAGGATGTTTTCTTTTGTCAGTGAGGTATTAATTAGTTTCTACACACAAACGATTAAAAAATACTTTTATGTGGTGACCAAATCATTATGAATTTGGAGGATAAATAAATAAGTATTTTTATTTTTAAAACAAACTTCCTTGATTTAATAAGTACATGAGAAAACTTTGGTACCAGTCTCTCTCATCTCTAAACACTTATTTTCTGAATTTGATTTGAATCTTTAGGGCTAATTTTAGCAGTTTGTGAATGAAAGATGAAAAGTTTGGATCATGTATTTTATGATATTGGAAACTTAGGAAATGACATAATGGTCATTTTACTCTGGGTCACAGTATCTAAAAGATCAACCAGTACTCTTGAAACTAACACAGTGTTATATATCAGCTGTATCTTAATTAAAAAAAAAAAAAAAAAGACTGACAAAGTCCTGGTTAATGGCTTTCTTTAATTTAGTAATATTTTTGATACAATAAAGTTTTATGGTTAAAAAAAGATACAGGTATTTGAATTTATTGAAATGGTAAAAAGAATGTTGCAAAAGTTAAAAAACTTCCAAACCAAAAACATAGCAAATGTCTAGTTTCTAAAACAGCTGCTTGCTGTGATGAAAAAAAAAAAATGTCTGGCTTGTGTAATTTTGAAGTACTTTTTATTTACCAAACATTGTTAAAAGTGAGCCGATTTATAATATATGGTGTTTCGTACTCTGCCCCTCTTTCCCAGCCATTATGTTTCTGTGGATCTTTAGGATAAACTTGTGAGAAAAGTTGGGTAGGTGCTATCCTCATTTTATAGACAAGGAAACCGAGACCTACCATTGTGATTTTACTGAGGAAATGCGGCTTAAGCCTTAGAGCTGAGACTAGAAGGACCCTTGAGATGTCTTTCTTAACTGCTGTGTAAATCACTTGATTTTTCATACTTCTTTTTGCTGGTGTAATATCCAAATATAAATTATTTTTTCCCACTTTTTAAACTTTATTTTTACAACTTTAGATTTACAGAAAAGTTGCAAGAATGATAAAGAACTTTTGTGTACACTTCATCCTGATTCCTCTTTCTAATTACTTAATCATATCTGCTTTCTTAATTCTCTTTCTTTACATGCATATGAACATACGTAGACTTTTTTTCCTGAACATTTGGAGAGTAAATTGCAATTAATGATGCCTTTTACTTCCAAATGTAACTGTGTTTTCTGAAAACAAGGACATTCTCTTGTGTAACCATAGTACAATTATCGAAATCAAGAAATTGATTTTGCTATAATGCAGTTGTCTGCAGACCTCTTTCAGATTTCACTCATTGTACCCTTAACGTCCTGAATAGAAAGAGTAAATCCTGCATTGCACCTTGTGTTCACTTGTCTTGTCTCGCTAATGTCCTTTAATTGGAGCAGTTGATTATTATTCTTCATCTTTTATGACCTTTGATGATTGATGAGAATAGGCCAATTATTTTTAGAATTCCCTCAATATGGATTTGTCTGCTGTTGCTTCATGATTAGTTTCAGGTTATGTGTTTTTGGCAGGAATAATCCAGAAGTGATACTGTGTTCTTAGGACGCACATGGTGTTTGTTTATCCCATTAATTGGAATGTTAATTTTTTTCTACAAAGTTTCTCCATTGTAAAATTACTATTTTTCCCTTTGTAACAAGTATCTTATGGGGGAGTATTTTTGAAACTATGTATAGCTTGTTACTCATCAAACTTTCACTTTTTTTTTTTTTTTTTTAGCATCCAGTTAGTTCTTGCTTAAATCAGACTAAGATGGTTGTCAGATGGTGGTTTTCTAAGTCTTTTGTTTATTTATTTATTACTGGTATTCTGTAAGAGCTTTTCCTTCTCTCCATTTATATATTTATGCATTGTCAGTATGAACTCGAGGATTCTTTTTTATTCATTGGGGTCTTTTGATGTCTGCACTCCTTCAGGATGTCTCCTGTGTCCTTTTGACATGTGCTTGTCTTTTTGTGTGTGTCTGTGCTTGTCATTTTTTGAGTACTCACTTTCTTGTATAATAAGATATTCCCACCCCAGCTCTGGAATCTCTTTTTTCCAAAGAACACTGCTTTCTTCTAGTGGTTATCTACTAGCAGATTGAGCTAGAAATTTTATGTATGTGTGAACATGCTTATATGTACATATACACAATTTTTAAAATCATTAAAATTTTTTTTTGATTTTTGATAGAGAAGGTAACTAAGTTTATTTATTTATTTTAATGTAGGTACTGGGAATTGAACCCAGGACCTCATGCATGTTAAGAATACGCTCTACCACTGAGCTGTACCCTTCCCCTCTATACACAATTTTTAATGTTTTTTTTTTTACCTATCTGCCTATCTAAAAGCTATGGGTTCATCCTGATATCTCCAGTAGAGTCCAGTACTGTAGGGTTCATTCTAGCCTTCCTGTTTCCAAACCTATAGTTCCTTTCTCTGACAGTGACAAAAGTAGTTCCCGTTATCTGCAGTATATTTACTTATGGTTGGATCAATCCTAAAATACACAGAAAGTAGTTTCAGAATTTCTAAGCCATATGTCTGTGAAAACAAACCTATTAACTAGAATTATAATAGTTGTTTATAGTTCATTTTTTGTTTAGCCTGAGGTTATATAGTCAAAATGCTGTGTTCAAACATTGCTTGTTTTTTTTTTTTTGCCCTTAATATAGTTTTGCTATTCCCTTGAAATATATTTAGGTTCATTTTTTTTCCCCTGTATGTATTCCATTTTGCTTTTTCCTCCATCCATTATTGTTATTTTTTTAAATATGTAAAATATTAAACATAAATTAACTATAATCCTCCTCATTAGCTTGCTTCAGCATTATAACCACTTAGGCTCTGGTGGGGGGAAAAAAGAAACAAAAAACCATTTCCTTAACATTCTTCAAATCAAATGAGCAAAATTTAGAGGTTTAGATATGGGGAAGATCCTTAGGTAAAAGCACATATTCTGTGTTCCTAATAGTGCAGATTCAATTCATAGGCAAAAGTGTGTATTCAAAAAACTTTCATTCTGTTTTGAATGAAATATCCATTTACAAGGGCCAGGTGGTAAATATTAGGTTTTGTAGGCCTCTTAAGGTCTCTTTTACATAATCTTGTTGGTTTTCCACAGTTCTTTTAAAATGTAAAATCATTCTTGACTTGAGGGCCTACAAAAATAGGCCTTGGGCCATACTTTCCTGGCTACGCTGCACTCTGAAACCTGAGAACTTGATTAATGGCATACTACTTAGAAATCATAATTATAAGTGAACAGGAAGATACGTTCCTTATAGGCTTTATAAGCCTTATTTTAACATTAAAAACAAATGAAAAACTTAAAAGGCTGCCTTAGTGAAAACATTTATTCGACATGTTTTTTGAGCACCTGCCACCACATGTAGATGTGCAGATGCTAGTCTAGGCTCTAGAGAAAAACAGGGGGCCCTCCTCCCATATCTCCGCCCTCATGGACTTTACATTCAGTTTTTGCATGTGGGTGTGTACTGGAAATGCATGTTTCTTTCTTTCTTTTTTTAAATTTTGTGGGGAGGTAATTAGGTTTGTTTATTTATTGGAGGTACTGGGGATTGAATTTAGGTCCTCATACACACTACCTCTGAGCTGTACACTGCCCCCCGCATGTTTCTTTCTTTTTTTCCATAGTTGGTGATATTTGATCTACTAAAAGTTTTTTTGTATCAATTGCTTCAGAACAAGCATTCTTTCTTAAAAATTTGATTTAAAAAATGCAGCAAAGGGAGCAAACTTTTAAAGACCTGGCTCATTTCTTCCCATCTCCCATTCATGATACTTCATTGTGTAGCTTCACTAATTCACTGAAGGGAGAGAAGTAAAACCTCATTAATTGGACGCAGAAGCCAGACCTGTGTTCTATAATATGCATGTACTTATCTCTCAAATGTACTGGTCAGGAATGTACATAGCAGTAATTCAGCTAATCTTCTTTTAGTGCTTTAATGAATAAATAGGAATGATTTTAAAGTACTACCCAAAGTTAAGGACCACCATGAAAGTAGTTGCTTGTGTAGGTTTCTTGAAATAGGGGAAAGGTCTCCTAATAATGCTAATACTCGTTTACTGGATAAAAGCTCAGAAATGATGTGCAGGCTGTCTTGTGTCTGGTTAAGTAGCAGCACCTTTGAGTAAAAATCATCAAAATGAGTTTTTACCATGTTATGTTTGTTGCTGAAATGACTCATCTCTTTGAATAGTTTTTTTAGTAAGCATTTAATAAACCAGTAAGCATTTTTTAAAAATGCTTTATTGAGATATGAATGACTGCTTTTGTAGGGATTATTAACATATTTGGCTTTTTTTTTTAACACCAAGAAAAGTGGTTTTTATTTTTATAGCAGTTCCTCTTATTGGGCAGAATTTTCCAAATTCTTCCCATTCTATCAGGGAACTTGGAACCCTTTTTAGAGGCCTATCTCTGCTTTGGTGACAGTTACAAGCACAAGACATATGACCAACTCAGCTGAAGAGGATTGATATCCTAAAGGAGTCGGCCAGAGGCTGCCCACATCATTCCTAGTACAAAATTTCCTAATTCAGTGTTTTGATTTACTTGCAAAATCAAAGGATTAGCTATCTCAGACCTCTGAGAGCTGTAACAATGAGTGATTCCAAATAATTCTATGAGTGCTTCCTTTATTTTGCTAGTCCTTCAAGATTGTGAGACAATCTTTTCATCCTATTTAAATTACTGTACAGTTTTCAAATTGCTAGAATGTGATATTAGCCCATGGAGGTTTTAATGTAATCACAGCTATTGGTTGGAAAGAATGCTAGAAAAGTAGTTGCTGGCCCTTTGAACGTTGCTATTTATGCATGTTTGCCATCCATCAGGCATCGTACTCTGCAGGGTGGTTACCAGTGTTAATCAGATACCTTCATCCTTTTTCTCATATTTTAATAAGGGTGAGGTTGGGAATGGATTACCACATAGAGTAGGAAGGTCATGTGATGGAGACTATGATGAAGTAGTGATGTAGACTGTGCACTGTTCTGATTATATCATGTGTACACAGTATGAGGGAGGAGACATTGTGTGAGGCAGAGAATAAAGATCATTTTCAAGGACAGGGCAACTTTGGGTAAGGCATGGGGTTGGGTAGAGTGCTGGAGGATTAGGCAAGGATCATCTGATGAAGGGTCTTTGTACACTATGCACAAGACCTCACTTTTAATCAAAATGGAATGGAGACTGAAGGGTTTTAAATAAAAGCATAAGTTCTAAATTTGTGTTTTAGAGAGATTAGTATCTTTGTGGAAGAGGGCAGGGCAACAGAGGGATGAGATTGGGGGAAGGAAGGTTAAATTAATACAGAGAAGATGAGCTCAACTACAGTAATAATGGGGAGAAGACGACTAGATGAATACAAAATAAATTTAATAATAGGAAGCTGGACATAAAGGAGAGGGTGGTGCCAGGGCTTCGGCTAAGTGACAAGGTAGATAAAATGATGTGGCACCAGTCACTAGTAGGGCAATCAGGAGGAGCCAAAAACTTGAGGGGAACAATAATTTGGTGGGTTGGGTTGGATGAGGGATCATTTTTCCACCTAGAATAAAAGAATATGGAAGGAGGATTGAAATCACCCATATCTCAACCACCCAAAGACACTGTTACTGATTTGTTGAATATAGTAGTAGCTTCATACACTGTGAAGATTTGGTGTCTAGGGGACATCAAAGTGGAATTAACTGGCTGGATATGGATCAGGCACTTGGAGAGAATAGGCTAATGATGGAGATTTGGAAAGGGTATAGTTATCCAGGGAGATGATTTAGAGAAAGAGGAGAAAAAGGCTTAGAGCAAAAATCTTGTAGAATCTTTCATCTTCCTCAGTTTGGTGGTTGTTTTAGATAAATGTATTTGTGAATATAAGGACATTTTAAAGCAACTTTGCTTGGAATTTGCTTCATTTTTAAATTCTGCTTATACAACTAGATGTTCTTAAATGCAATTAAAATTTAAGTAGTAAGTTTGAATGGGTCTCTGAATAAAAGTAAAGATTAAATTGTTTAATGAAATTTTATTAAAATTTTTAACATTGAGCCTACTCATTTCATTGAGCACTTCACTAGCTCCTCTTAGTCATATAATTCTTTATCTGAACTCTGTCTATATTAACCAGTTTATTGTAAACATGGAATTGTGGCTAATTTAAAGTCTATTAGTAGAAATAAAACCCATATTTATTCGAGAAACTCCAGCTAATATAGTTAGTAATGAAGAGGATTTACAAATGAATTATTCTTTCTCTTGTTTTCGTTTTGGACATTTCACGATTATGAAGTTGCTTACTAAAATTATTTAGTACTTCTAAAATTAAGAGGAGGTAAAATTCACATCTTTTTTGATGTTACAAAAGACATAGAAAAGAACTGAAATTAAAGGAAGGTGGGTTGTTTGGATCTCAGGGAAAATTTAAACTGAAGAGTTATTTTTATATATGTACCTGTTTGTTTATATTTATATATTTTGTTTTCTCCTATGGAGAATCATTTCTGTTCTCTTTGATATTAGAAAGGGGTAGCCAAAGACCATTACAGTCACGTTATGAATTTGTAGTTATATGAGTGGGTTCCTTGTTTATTTCCTTGTTAATGCTTAAACTTGATTTCCAGAAATTACAAATTTTAGAACTGAAAGGGTTGTGATAGTATATCATTTAACAGACACATTTTATGGATGAAGAATCAAGACCCCAAGATGACAAAACTTGTTAAGAATCACAGTTTATTGGAGGCACGCAGTTAGCGGCCAAATTAGAAGAAATTTCTGCTCTCTGTGTCTCAGTTCATTGTTCCTACTTTTTCAGTATGATTTTTTGAGTGAGATTTTGGTAGTGTTTATGTGTGTTGTAGGTGGAGGAGGAGTGGGAATTGGTGATTCTTTGTAAATTATTAGCACTTTGTGCTAACCCTATACCAAGATAAGGAACAGACTCCTGGACTGCTGCTTTCCTGCTCCCAAAGCAGGGCGCCGTAGGGGACGTGCATTCCTTGGCAAGGGAGTATTACACAGTAACGCCCACTTAGCCAGCAGCTTTCTAGCAACCCAGCCCTCTGTGGAAAAGTAAAAAAAGGCCTTTGAGTATCGTATCTTGTACTTTCTTTGTAGGAGGAGGGGTACAGTTACTTTACAAGCCTGTATCCTTAGCATGTTTCTCATTTTCATTTTAATAACGATGGCTCCTTGTAACTGCTCTCTTTAGACTACTGTTTAGAAAGCTCCTGGTCCATGTATTTTAAAGCATGACAAGGCTACAAAATTAATATGGATGATTTCAGAGTAAGTTGTGATAGGTTACAGGTGGCAAGGAGGGAGATAGTTTTACCATTTAAAGTGTGATTATAAAATTCTCTTAGGTATTAGCCCTAATTAATAAGTTTTCTAATTAATTTTTCTTAGCTTCAATTTACTCATTTTAAAAATAGGGATAATGATACCTTCCCTGATTACCTGTCTGAATTGGTTCAAATATTTAAACTATTGGCTGGTTTGGGATTATTCAAAAAAGTTGGTTTAAATAAAATTTTAAATATTCAGAGAAGTTGGTTTGAATATATGAAGTTGTAAGATAATTTTATAAAGTCTTGGAAAGGTAAAGAATGCTAGTTCTAATAGTCTTAGTTTTCTAGCGATAACTAAAGAATACTAAGAAAAGTAGTTTTCTTTCTTAAAGCTGCAACTGGGAACATTTAGTGTCATTGTGGATATCTTTGTTGCCCTGGAAAGTATTTTCATATTATAACATTTTAATAATGGGTAAAAATTTTGGAGAATATGAGCTATAAAGAAAGTGCTAGATTATATTCAGCATATTTTCCAAGTTGGAGGACTAGTCCAACAAAACTTTTGAGTAGCAGGCAGTAACAAAATACAGACCATGATATAGTTTGGACCAATATTATTGGTCATCACTGATAAGAATTTCAGTATTGTACTAAATCCAGCACGGCTTTTAGGAGAATCAGTTTTAAAGTTATTAGGAGTTTAATTTTGCACCAGAATATATTTAATATATGTGTATCACATATGTACATGTACACATTTATGTTTTTTGTATATGTATACACACATACAGATGCAAATAGAAAATTCTGAAAAGTAGCTTACCAAGCCTCTTAGCCGTGATTATCTCTTAAGAGAACAGTAGGTGGATAGTGTGCAATGAATGAAGGTTTTCAATATTTGGAATTTTTCACAATATTACCTTGTTAGTTTTGTGATATTTCCCCCAAACTCAAAATACTATGTGTCTTAGCTTTTGGGAGAAAGATGGTGTTGGTCTGTTTTAGTGATATTTGAATTAAATCCTTTAGAGAAAGTGAGCCACCTTGCTAAGGGTTGGAAGACTTAAAACTTACTGCTTAAATTTCACGTTTAAATGAGACTTATTTAGCTGTTATTTAAGCAGTAGACGTATGAGCTTCATGATCTGTTGCCTTGAACTCGCCGGGGTTACTAGTTAGGTTGACGCTGTCACTCCGTGTGTCTCCACAGTCGTCACCATCTTAAACAGTGACTCAGTTGTGTATGCTTAGTTGGATGCTGGCTGATGGGCTTTGCTTTGTTTTGGAAACTGTTGGGATAGCCAGAAGAACTGGGTTTGAGACATGGTTCTGTAGCTTAATACCAGTTTAAATGTAGTTAGGTTATTTACCCAAAGTTTATGTATCTATAAAATGACAGTAATAAATACCCATCTTATTGGGCCATTCTGAAAGTAAAAGTGATAGAGCTTGTGTGATACTGCTTAATAGGTGACAGAGTGCCATGCAGATGAGAAGTAGTACTTATTTTTATTTTTCTCCTTTATTGTGCTATTGCCTGTCTCTTTTTTAAATCTTTTCATTTGTTGCTCTTTTTCCTGAAATGATTTTACCCTAAGGTCTGGTAGGCTTTTGGTCTGCTTACTCTCCCTCTGATATTTAGTCTTCAATATTTATTCTTCATTTCTTCACCTATTACCTTTTCAGGGAAGACTGTTTTTTTTTTCCTTCTGGGATTCAGTCTTATCTTCTAGGTATTACGTATACGTGTGCACGTGCAATGGTAATTGTTATCACCCCAACCTAAACTTGTCTTTCTTCTAAAAACTTACTTTTAGACTCCCTCTTTATGTCAGTAGTAAGTTATGTTCTCAAACACTCATATTTGAAAACTTGGATTTTTTGTAGCTGCTTTTTTTTTTTATTTGTATCTTTTCAGTCATGAAATCCAATGAATTGTTTTTAAAAGTATGTTTGAATCCCTCACTTCCCTTTTTTTCTTAGTATGAATACTTTAGTCCATGCCCTCGTCACTTCCCCTTTGGTTTGTTATAGTCAGGTTTTAATTGGCTCTTAATTTATTCTCTTTTCTCTGAAATTCACAAAGTAAAGCTAATTTTTTTTTTAGATTACTGGATTAACTTTTACTAGATTACAAACAACTGTTTTCTTTGAATCACTTTGTACTTTGAAAAACCTTTCAGATTACCTTTGCTTTCAACTGTGGATTTAAGGCTTTTTGTAAGACTATTTTGTAAATAAGTTATTTATAAATATTTATACGTAAATATATAAATATTCTATGTACATTGCATAGTCACAAGTACTATGAAATGAGAGGATTTATTATGTGCAAAGCTGGGCACTATATATTCCCATCTTTGTGTCTTGTTTTTGGTGCTCATTGATTCTCTAGTGGGAAAGCACAGCAGTCTGTTGAGATTTTAATGCATTTTAATGCATTAGGAAATAGCCACTTCTTTAATACGTTTTGAAAATTGCTTTTTGTCAAGAGATTTATTGATGAGTATTCTATGTAAGTAAATAGCATAGAAGCAGAATCATAGCTGTAACAGGAATGCTCTTTTTTTTCCAATCGGTCCATTTGGCTTCCATTTTCTTTGTTTTTTTGGCAGGGGGAGGTAATTAGGTTTATTTATTTATTAATGAAGGTAGTGGGGATTGAACGCAGGGCCTCATGCATGCTAAGCTCACACTCTACCACTGAGCTCTACCCTCCCTCCCCCATTTTTTTTATTAAACCTTTTATTTGTTGTTTCTAATTACATTTCATTTGTCTGAATACTTTCCTCAGTAGCACTTTTTATTTTGGCACTAAATTATGCACTGTGTTCTTGTTTTCCTGAGGCAAAGTCTTAAGGTCCTCATGGTTTTCCAAATTTTTAAATACCACTTTGGTATATTATTCCTCTGATAAATGCATGTGGGAACATGAGGGGAGAAAAACAAAGATGCTCAGTCACAAATGGTTAAGCAAATTGTTTCCCCATACACCAGCTTTTTAATATACACACTTCAAATTAGTGTCTCCACAAAAACTATGTGTGATCACACTTTAGAGACCTTTGGGATCATCAGTGAATTGCCGAAGTTGACAATGGTAAATCTCAGAATACTAAGAATCCAGTATATTATAATAGTGGTATGACTGTGCCCTTCCCCTTCCACCTCAGTAGACTGATAGTTGAGGTGAAGGTCTTAATGTTATCTTTTATCTCTTGAAGGGCTTAATATATTGTGCTTATCTGCAGTAACTATTTAATGAATGGTGGTTTGATTTGATTTAAGTCACCACTGACCTGTTAATCAGTTGAATTTGGCTTTGTATTTCTCAGTTCTTTGTTTTCAGTCGGTTTTACCTTGAAAATAAAACTTCATTGATCTGAGATCAATATAAGTGCTTATTTGAAAATAAGTATACAAGGATGATTATTATACAGCAATTATAAATTATATTGGGAATTATTTCAGAATGAGGCATTCTGCTGCTTTGAAATCTTTATTTCCATGAATATTGGCATAGGATTATAGAAACAGAGTTGCAAAGGCTATTAAAAGTAAACTTGAGTAGGAAGGTTATGCTCAGTGGTAAAGCAGATACTTAGCATGCATAAGGTCCTGAGTTCAATCCCGAGTACCTCCATTTAAAAAAATCTAATCTCCCTTCCCCCCCAAAAAAGTTTGGGGGGGAGGGGAGAAAGTATATCATCACCCCAGCTTTGGCATTCTAGTTTGAGCAAAATAAATATGTTGCATTCAAGTGAATTTAGATATGAAGAAGCTGGATAAATTTATTTTTCTGTCTTGTATTTGGTTACCTGGTTATGTTTGGAACCCAGTAAGCTAATTTCTCAAAGTTAAGTCAGCTTATATTTGAGTAATTAACATGTTCAAGGAACTGTTTTAGGCGTTATAGAGGATATGAATAAAAGACACTGATATTGGTAACTGTTTATTGAGGGTTTATAGTGTGTAATGTCAGTATTTTCCAAAGTGGATGGATGAATAGAGAGATACTGAAATAGACTAAACAAAACAAATTATGAGCAAAACTATTTTACATCGTGATTAGATTGCTATGAAGATAATAAGCAGAGTGTATGACAGTTACAGGAGGAGGAAGACCTATGTCTGTCTTCTACACACATGTACACACGTACGTAAATACACCACTGGTGGCGTGTGATTTTAGGTGTGAAATTACTCCCTTTCCCTTTCTTCTGATTACAACTAGAGGGAAAAAATCTGAGCTTTATACTTGCATGTCTTTTGCATCTCTGGGTATATGCTAATCTTCTTTTAAAAGAAGCGAAGCAAAGATTGCACTTCAGACTCAGCCTTTGGCAAGCAGAATTATCCAGAGAATTTCATCATGTTTTACTTTCCTTGTAATGAATTTTTAGTGTTACCTTCTACGTAGGACTGTGGGCTGGAGCAGTGTCTCTCAAATTTTTTTTTTTTTGCCATAATCTACAATAAGAAATATCATTTGTGTCATGAGCCAGTGGTCACATATGCAAATATAACAGAAACAAAAATTTCACCTAGGATTAGTCAGTGTATTTTATTATTTTCTATTTTGTTCTGTTTTACTTAAATTAGTTTAGACTTAACCTTGAGAAGGTTTTCATCCAGTGGGTTAGTTAAATTATGATTTGAAGAAAAGTGAAAGACTATTCTAAAATGGAAGGAATGATGTGGAAAAAAGAAAAGAAATGTGTGATAGGACTTTTTTCTTTTTACTTTTAAGAAAATTGTCTATGCCTAGTAAATTATATTCAGTTGTTATAACAGACATTTTTCTGAACATTTTTCCTGGTCTTGTTTTTGCATTTAGTTCTTACATTTATAAAGTTGTAATTATTGCAGATATTTTATATTTTCCTGTGCCTTATTAGATATTTTCATATTTCTGCATTAATAATGTGTATATTAAGTTAATTTTCTGTCTTTTAGTATAATTTACTAAATCTCTTCCTGGTAATTTTTTTAAACTGTAATATAAAATGTTGATGTAAAAATAATCATGATTATGGCCTTTTGCTTCTTAAAATATATAAAGTCACTGGTAAAAATGTATAGCTCTTGTATGTAGTGCCATACTACTTTTTTCTTCCAGTTACCGTATTTTTCAGTTCTGAAATTTCCATTTGGTTCCTTCTTGTAGTTTTCATTCTGTGCTAAAAACATCTATCTTTGCATTTGTTTCAAGAGTTTTCTCCTTTACCTCATTTTAGAATGATTATAACTTCTTTAAAGTGTTTGATAATTTCCACATCAGCATCATCTTGGGGTTAGCATCTGTTGATTATTTTGTCCCTTGACCAGTGTGGACAGATTTTCTAGTAGAGAGAGAGGGAGCGGGAGAGGGAGAGAGGGAGAGAGGGAGAGGGAGAGAGAGAGAGAGAGTGTGTGTGTGTGTGTGTGTGTTGATAAGTCAACTAAATGGTTCATTTACTGGACATTTTCAATGTTGTATTATAGCATGTCATTAAAATCCTCTGAAGAATGTTGATTTTTGTTTAGCAGGCATTCAGCTTGGTTTGGTTCAGGATGCAAGCTCTGCTTTGCCTTTTTAGGTGGTTGCAGTGTCAGTTCAGTTTTCAAAGCATTTCTTCTGCTGTTTAGGTGTGCCTAACACATGTGCCACTCAGTTGTTATCTGGGTATGGGTAGTGATTTACACAGATATTAGTTCTCAGAGCCTTTGCTGGGCCTCTTTGGGTCTGTTCACACAGGCACAATTTTAGGACGAGCCAAGGACTTAAGTTAGTTGACACACAGAATTAGGGGCTCCTCTCCTCTGGCTTTCTCTGGGATTCCAGTACTCTCTTCAGAGCCCAGGGCATCTTTTCCCCTGTTCTCTGGCCAAAAAGTAAAACTTCTGTCCAGGTTTAGCCTTTAGAGGTGAAGTGGCAGGAGAGAGAAGAAAATGGTACCTTGTAGATAGTAGAGGCCCTTTTCCTAAGTCTGGAGGTGGCTTTTCTCTTGGGGTTTTGGTGCTGGGGTGACAGCACTAGCTGCCCTTTAACCCTTAGCAGGGCCAAGAAGGAAAAAGGAGTGGGGGAAGGAGGTTTTCCCCCCACCTTCTCCTCCGCAGTAGCATGGAAGAGTCCTTTTACCTAGCCTTCTGGCCGTACAAAGAGTTTCCCCTCGTATTTTTGATTCTAGTACTGACTACACTGTTTGATAATGCCAGCTCTGAAATCAAAGCTGGGAGATAGCAGAGGAACACAGAACACTGCGAAATTTACCTTAACATCCACACATAGCTCCCTGCCCCCTGTAACTGGTCATTATTCATGTTTGACTCCAGTCGGTTTTGTGTTCTCCTTTTCAGGGTCCTCAGGTAGTTAACTTCTTGTATTTAGTCTGTAGTATTTACTTGAAATCAGTGGGAGGGAAGGGTTATAGGTAACTTTCTCCATCCTGGCTGACTATAACTCCTGTATACTTTTTTGAAGAGTATTTTTTAACCCCCTTTATTCCAGGGACTTGGAGAGGTTATATAAATTTGGGTGTTGAATTAAAGGACCATGCAAATAAGTTTTTGTGGTCTAAATTTAGTTCTTTAAATGGTAGTTTTTTGGGAGGAGAGTTGATGCAGTTTTTCTTTGTTACTAACACAGTTTTAAACTGTAATTTAGATTCTAAAATAGCTTCCTTTTTGAAAGTATTCAACGCTGTAATATTAACCTTAGAAATCCTCCATGCTTGAAAAATGGGATAGTCTCCTTAGTAATATAAAAGGTTAATTATTTATGTGAAAATGCTTGTAGCCCATAGGAAAAGGTAATTATTTTTAAAGGATATAAACATTTGTGTGTCATAATAATCTTGTTAGCACTTTTATATATCAAATTCTGGCTTTTTTTCCGCTCCATTTTCTTTTCTTTTTTTAACTCCAGGATTTCTCTACCACCATTTCCCTGCCAAAGCTTGGCATGTAAATTTGATCTTATTGGACAGATGTTTGCATTATTCAGATTTATAATTTTAAGAAAATAAGCATCATTTCCTTTTTAAATACCTTGTATTTTTTAAAAAGGGATTCTGAATTTGAGAGTCTAAGAAAGATACACAATTTTGCATCCTTTTTATCACATCACATTACTACCTTCGTTGTGTACTTAACTACATTCTGTAAAGTGTGTCTATCGTGAGGACAGAGACTGTCTTCCTGTTCTGTTGGATCCAGAGTACCTGGTACTAATTGAATATATTTGGAATGAATGAGTGATGAATTATTGGATTATGGATGATTTGCATTTTCTGTTGTTTTCATGCTTTTTTTGCATTTTCCATTTTTTTCCATGCTAAAATATTTTTATAACCAGAAAAAAGGTTGTAAGATTTTTTTTTTTTAAAGATGATTATTTCTTAGGTTTGCTCACTGGTTTTTTAGGTATTATATAACATTTTAGGTTTTGTGTGTGTGCTTTGGTGTTTGCAGTCACTTATGACCTCTTCCCCCCCGCCATCCCCCAAAGGTGCATTTGAAACTTTGTTCTGCAGTTCTCACACTGGCACAATATTTAGTATAAAATTGGGAGTTGTGCCTTTGTTGAAAGCCTGATTTGGTGGTCCTCGCACAGTATCTGTGACATATCCTCAGGCTTTGCTCTTTAAAACATTGTTTGCTCAAGTATATTGCTACTTAAGAACAAGTTAACCCAAGCTTATACATTGAGAGCTTTCTTTAAAACATTTGTTTACAAAAAAATTTACTTTAAAAATCTTAGGAAAAAGTCAATATTGGTCACATCATTCTTTCAGAATGTGCTTTTCTTTATGTTGATTGAATCTGTTGCTGTTAGTCTAATGTTAATGTTCTCTTGTCACATTCTGTTATGTCAAGTGCATCTGATTCTATATGTTACTTTGTTATGTGCTTATATTATCAAATATTTTATATTTTATCCCAAACCAAAAATAATAAGGAAGATTGTGCTGTATAAAGAAAGGAGAACTCATATCTTAGGGAGTGAGAAATTTTGGTTATAGAGAATACCAAGTTTTTGACTTGTTGAAGTAAAATTTGTAATAAAATATATTGGTTCTTAGGTATTGAAGTTGGTGAATAATATACTTTTTAAAATAACTTTATCACTGAAACAGGTCTCTTACTTATTTTTTATTCCTGTATGCAAAATACTGAATTTCTCTTTTTAAAAAATTATGTAAGAAAAGGCAGAGGAGTGCTTAATTTTGAAATTTTAATTTCAATTTTGAATTGTAAAAATGATTTTCACAAAAATATTTATGAAAACTAAAAAAAATTATACAGTCAAGTAAGAAAATGAAGATAAGTCATTCACAGTTTTCTTCTACTTAATTCATTTTCTGTTGCTGTAACACACTGCCACAAACTTAACTTGAGACTTAAAGCACCATGTAGTTATTTCACAATTGCCATGGGTCAGGATCAGACACTGGTTATCTGGGTCTCCTACTGATGGTCTCACCAGGCTGTATCAATGTGTCAGCCAGGCTGTGCTCTCATTTAAGATTTGAGATCCTCTTCCCAGCTCATTTAAATTATTGGCTGAATACAGTTCCTTGGCATTGTAGGACTGAGGTCTTCATTTTGTTTGCTGGCTGTGGGTGGGGGGGTCTCTGAGTTCCTAAAAACCGCCCTCAGATCCTCATAGCCTTGTAGCCCTTTCACATGTGTCTTCATATGGCTGTGAGAGAGCTAGTTCTCTGGTGTCTCTTCCCAGAAGGACAGTAATCCTATCGGACAAGGGTTTCACTCTTTTTTTTTTTTTTTTTAAGTTGTCAGATACCTTTATTTGGTTCTTATCATTAAGCCACCTACACAAATCACTTTCTATGTCTCTACTGCAAGTAGCAGCAGCTGTATCCAGGTCAAAAATGGAAGACACAGTGGTGGAAGACCTTGTAGAGAAAAGGTAACAGGTGAATCTCTGCTTATCCAGGCTTAGGTGAAGATAGAACAGGAGAAGTAAGTAAGTACAGTGTTCCAAAGACTCTGTTCTTCAAAGCTGAG
The DNA here is from genome assembly GCF_036321535.1 of Camelus dromedarius. NCBI lineage: Eukaryota > Metazoa > Chordata > Mammalia > Artiodactyla > Camelidae > Camelus > Camelus dromedarius. The sequence continues at coordinate 11,108,436 of NC_087441.1, read as the reverse complement.
GCCTGCAGAGGTCTGAGCTGAAGGATGCAGGTACAGGCTCACAAAACTGCCCAGCTCAGCAATCAGTCCAAACAAGGGCTTCACTCTCATGACCTCATTTAACCTTAAATACCTCCATAAAGGCCCTATTTCCAGATACAGTTGATCCTTGAACAACATGGATTTGAACTGTCAGGGTTCACTTACTTGCAGGTCTTTTTCAACAGTAAATAATACAGTACTACACAATTTGTGGTTAGTTGAATCCATGGGTGCAGACGATAAGCCATATGTGGATTTTTGTATATGTGGAGGGTCATCACCCCTAACTCTCATGTTGTTCAATGGTCACTGTCTAGAATAAGATTGTATTAAAATGTAATTATTATATTTTTCAAAATAACATATGCACTGTGATTTTTTTTTAAGTACACAAGATTTTATTGAAAGCTCTTCCTTCTCACCCTATGCTGGATTGAATTAAAAAATTCGTAACACCTCAGTTCTTCTGATGATGACCTTCATATCATTAAGCAGTAATTTTCTACTTGTTTCTTTAGTGGTCAGATTTAGATATTATTGACATTTTGCAGCAATAGATGGGGCATTAGTTCACTTCTGCTGCTCTTGCCCTCTGAATGCTTTGATTTTGAGTGGTGAGACACTGGAATTCTGCAGGGTAAATTATTTCCCTCTTTGGCTGTATCTTTTGTGTGTATCGTGGCTAGTGGTTTCCTCTTTATTTCATCAGTTAACCGGTTTTTTTTTTTTTATCATATTTCCATTTTGTGGAAATGCGTGGCATCTTGTCTGCTTCTTATTCTCCTGTTCCCATTCTACTTTTTATTGTGAATTTTAAATATCTTTGAAAAATTTCCTTCTTGTCCTGCCAGTAAGAGAAAGAAAATGAAAAGGTGGTTAGCATGCTATCTTGAATTGAAAAGTACCAAGATTGTGTTGGTTCCAGGAACTTCTGTGATTTCTGATTTTTCTTACTTCTTTGGAGATTTGAAGGATCCCTCTTAAGGACCTAAAGGACCATTGTTGAGGAAAAAAATGGATTGGGTTGATCACTATTTTAGGTTCACACTTCAGGTTAATTCCTATTGGACATAGAGTCAACAACCTTGAAGGCATAAGATTAACCTGTAAATGAACAAGGCTTTACCCCAGTTTGATGGATCTCTTGGGTTTGTCAGGTCATAAGTTCTTTGTTGTGCGCTTCCAGAGTCAGAGGAGAATTCATTTGATATTGCTCATATTGGGAAAAGGCACTTAAATTTTTGAAGTGAAGAGTTTGCTTGAAATAACAAGCATGAAGTACTTCTGTTAAAAGTACGTAAGAGGTAACATTTTGTTAAATTTTGGGTGATGAGCCTTATTCAGTGTCTAGATAAGAGAGGGCATGAGTACACTTTCCAGGGACGTTGTGAGATTGTGTTTATCTAAATACAAACAAGCAAACAAAACTGTTTGTAGGATTGAGAAATAAAATTCCCCCAAATTAGAGGTTGACCTGCTTTTGTAAAAAAAAAAAAGTTCTGTTGGAATATACCTTGCCTATTCATATACGAATTGTCTGTGGCTGCTTTCTTGACATGGGTGGAGTTAAGTACAGGCATACCTTGGAGATATTTTGGTTTTGGTTCCAGACCACTTCAATAAAAGCAAACACTGTAATAAAACAAGTCACATGAGTTTTTTGCTTTCCCAGTGCATATAAAAGTTATGTTTACAGTGTAGTGTAGTCTGTTAAGTGTGCAGTAGCATTACGTCTAAGAAAACAATGTGTATATCTAAATCTTAAAAAAATGATTGCTAAAAAATGCTAGCCTTCAGTGACTTGTAATCCTTTTGCTGGTGGAGGGTCTTGCCGCAGTGTCAGTGGCTGCTGACAGATCCGCGTAATGGTTGCTGGAGGTTGGGGTGGTTATGGCAATTTCTTAGAATAAGACGGTAGTGAAGTTTGCTGCATGGCTTGACTCTTCCTTTCACAGATGATTTTTCTATAGAATGTAGTGCTGTTTGATAACATTTTTCCATAGTAGAACTTCTTTCAAAATTAGAGTCAGTTCTCTCAAATCCTGCCTTATCAACTACGTTTCTGTAATATTCTATGCTCTTGGTTGTCATTTGACCAGTCTTCACCAACATAGAATTCCATCTCAAGAAACCACTTCTTTGCTCATCTGTAAGAGCATCTCCTCATCCATTAAAGTTTGATCATGAGACTGCAGCAGTTCGGTCCCATCTTCAGGCTCCACTTCTAATTCTAGTTCTCTTGCTGTTTCCACCACATCTGCAGTTACTTCCTCCACTGAAGTCTTGAATCCTTTAAAATCATCCATGAGGGTTGAAATAAACTTCTTCCAGACTCCTGTTAATGTTGATGTTTTTTCACCTCTTCCTATGAATCATGTTCTTAATGGCATCGAGAGTGGTGAACCTTTTCCAGAAGGTTTTTGATTTACTTTGCTGAGATCCATCAGAGAAATCACTGTCTGTGGCAGCTGTAGCCTTATGAAATATGCTTTTTAATTAAGACTTGAAAGTTGAAATGACTCCTTGATCCATGGGCTACAGAATGGATGTTGTGTTAGAGGCATGAAAGCGTTAGTCTCATGGTGCATCCCCATCAGAGAGAGCTCTTTGGTGACCAGGTGCATTGTCAATGAGCAGTAATATTTTCAACGGATTTTTTTTCCTAAGCAGTCGGTCTCAACAGTGGGTTTAAAATATTTGCTAGGCCATATTGTAAATAGACGTGCTGTCATCCAGGCTTTGTTGTTCCATTTAGAGAGCATGGGCATAGTAGAGTGAGCACAATTCTTAAAGCCTGCAGGATTTTCACAATGGTGGTTGGTCACTGACTTCAACTAGTCAGTAGCTGCATTAGCCCCTAACAAGGGGCTGAACCTGTTTGAAACCTTGAAGCCAGGCATCGACTTCTCCTCTCTAGCTATGAAAGTCCTACGTGGCATCTTTTTCCAACATAAGGCTGTTTTGTCTACACTGAGAATCAGTTGTTTAGTGTAGCCACCTTCATGAATTCTCTTAGCTGGATCCTCCGGTTAACTTGCTGCAGCTTCTACATTAGCACTTGCTGCTTTCCCTTGTGCTTTTACGTGATGGAGATGGTTTCTTTCCTTAAACCTCCTGAGCCACCTCTGCTGGCTTCAAACATTCCTTCTGCAGTTTCCTCATCTCTCTCAGCCTTCATATAATCGAAGAGAGTTAGGGCCTTGCTCTGGATTAGATTTTAGCTTAAGGGAATGTTGTGGCTGATTTAATCTTCTATCTAGACCACTCAGACTTTCTCCACATCAGCAACAAGGCTGTTTTCCTTTTGTAGCATTCATGTGTTCACTAGAGTAGCACTTTTAATTTTCATCAAGAACTTTTCCTTTGCATTCACAACTTGGCTGTGGCCCGAGAGGCCTAGCTTTCAGCCTGTCTCAGCTTTTGATATGCCTTCCTCACTAAACTTAATCATTTTTTACATTTGATTTAAGGTGAGAGACATGCGACTCTTCCTTTCACTTGAACACTTAGAGGCCATGGTGTGGTTATTAATTGTTCTAATTTCAATATTGTTATGTCTCAGGGAATAGGAAGGCCTAAGGAGAGGGAGAGAGATGGGGACGGTTGGTCAGTGGAGTGGTCAAAACACAACGTATTAAGTTTGCCGTCTTATTTGGGTGTGATTCATGGTGCCTCAAAACAGTTTCAGTAGTAACAGCAAAGATCGCTGATCACAGATCACAGTAATAAATAATATTGAAAAAGTCTGAAATATTTTGAGAATTACCGAAATGGGACATAGCGACACCAAGCGAGCAGTACTGTTGGAAAGATAGTGCAGATTGCCACACACCTTCAACATGTAAAAAATCCATCATCTGCAAAGCACAGTAAAAAGTGAAACATGCCTGTTGTGTGGTAGCAACCACATAGCCTCCAAAGCCCGAGACTTACTGTGCCAACCCTTGGCCTAATCGATAATGGACAACTTTAAAAATCTTTATTAGAAGTAAGTTTTTTGGTAGCCAGCAGCAACTAAGACACCTCAGTTTAGGTAAAAGATTCCTCACACCTTGATTAGAAACTGATTTGATTTGAAGAAGTTGTTTTCAGATCTAAAATATGCATTTGATGTGGTACTTATGAGTGATACAGCAGAAATTGTAAATGCTGCTAAGTTGAAAGCTCACTCTTCAGTGTAGCTGAAGAGAGTTGAAAAACAATGAATGAATGAGGCTGAAAACCCAGGCTTTTAGTTTAGTATCTTTCCTTTGGATCAGTAAATCTTGAGTAGCCTAGGAAAGGGCAGGTCAGGACTGGGGACTTAATTAAATTTTAGTAGAGGCATTCTGTGAAGAATTAGATGAAATGATCTAGGCCTCTTTTCTGGTGATCAGATTTAATAAAGAATTGAGATTTTTAGAGAATCTAGATAAATGGTTAGTTGGAAATATATGTGTTAAGTGAGCCTTTGAAAAGTACTTAATTGCTTAATATTTGTCTAAGTAAGTTTCTGCAGTAGATACATTTTTGAAAGGAAGGTCTCTGTTAAGAGCTGACTTTTCACACTGTTGAAACATTTTACAAGTCTAAATTATATTTTTCCTACCTCATTCTCCCCACCTCACCTCCCTCCAACACTCTCCTCCCCTAAAAAAAGGTGGGGGAAAGAAAGAAAGCAAAGCTTTTGGTCTGCGAGAATGTGGGCTAGTGCTTGATTGAAGCTTTAGGGATTTACCACTTTACAAAATGAAAGAAGTAGTATATTGTCAACCACTGGAAGAACATGATGCATCTTCATTGCCCTAGTAATATAAATTACTATGGAGTGTACCTTTTGGTACCTGAGTGAATAAATATCTGATGGATACTTAATGTTATTCATTTAAATGGAGAATGCCTACCAAAGAGAAGGATTTTAATTTCAAATAATAGCCAACCCTGTTGAGTGACTTTAGTGTGTTCTGAAAGCATATGAAATGTTTCTGTGAAACGAATATTGTTTCTATTTTGTAAATGAGAAAACTCAGATTCGGAGGTTTAGCAGCTTTTAATAAGGTGACATAGTTGGAATTCAAATCCAGGTCTTTTTATGCAAAGTTTGTACAATGCTGTGTCTTATATATATTTGTTCTATTTTAATTTATTAACAAATTCCTATTCCCTGCCAGACACTGAGGATCCAGTTTGGACTAAGTCTAAACAGAAAGGGCAGGGCTTCCGTTCTTAGAACTGATTCTCTGGTGGGAGAGGGCAGGACTGGAGCTCAGATGGGCTGCAGTCTGGGCCTGCTGAGAAATTCTAGGAAATTGACATTTGCTTTACACAGCTTGCTGTAAACACTGTAGAATGTGTTGATGCTATTTTGCACATGGTTAGTAGAATGGCTTACAGTTAGATTTTTTTTAAAACAGACAGGTAGGAATTGAGGCCACAGGTATTCTAAAATTCCCTGTGGGTTTGACAGGTAGCTTCTTAAAGGATCTAATGGAATCTTAACCCCAGTCAGGCAGTATCATCAAGTGGGCACCTCTGGGAGCTTAAAGGGGAAGATGCTTATACTTCTGCCATGGTTGATTTTAGCTTGGGCAGCTCTTGGTGTACAGTTAACCTCTTACTACTTAAACCGTATTAAAGGATCATATTTATATTCTTTGTCTTGTGGATGTCAGTCATCCTTTGGGACAGGCCTTCTAAAAATCAAGTGTTAGTTAAATAATCATACAACTAAGTGTCAGATTACTGTGACACACGCTTCAAAGGTGAATGACAATACAATGAGTACAAAAAAAGAGATATTGCTCTGGTTGTGGAGATGTAGGAAAGGCTTTCCTCATTAAGTGATGCTTTAACTGAGACAAATGAGTATTCATTAACTAGTAGGGAGGCCCTGGTTCTATTCCAAATAGAGGGAACAAGCCCATTTTTAAAGGCTCTGTGGCAGGGAACTGAAAAAAGACCATTGTACCTAGAGCAGAGAGCTGGGGAGGGGAGGATGGTATGAGATGAGGCTGGAAAGGTAGACAGAAATTAGACCAGGCAAGTGCCATATATAGATTTTTGTCTATCTCCAAAGAGTGGGAAGTCATTGAACTTTTTTAAGGTGGTAGAGGAAGTGGATGAGTATCAGTCACCTGATCAGATTAGTGTTTGAAAAGACAGACATGCCATCTCTATGTGAAAAAATGAAGCTAATTTGAACTTAAATCATGGTAGTGGTTGGAGGAAGAAGAGGAGACAAATATGCGGAAAACTGGGCCAAAATCAATAGAATTCAATGATGGGTAGGTTAAAAGGGTGCTGGAGCAAAAGCTGTAGAGGACTTCTTAGTTAATTAACCAACTAATGCTGTTTGAGTTGCTTTTAAAATCTGTTCAGGTTATTTTTGCAGTGTTCTAATGGCCAAAGTTTAGTTTCCAGTCTTGTAGTTAATGTCTTATAGCACTGTAGTTAAAATCCTAGCATCAGTTAGTGCCAGTTTTCATCAGTATTCATTTAACCTTACTTATTGTTTTTTGCCTAATTCCTCCACCTTATCTTTAACAGTTCTCTCTCTATAGCAGTATTATTATCCTTTGCTTATATGAGAAATTTCAAAACAAAATTTGTGGGGTGGGGTCATTGCTAACTGTTAGATCTGTTGGTTTCTAAAAGCTGCTATATTGAAGTATAATTCACATACCATGCAGTTAACCAATTTAAAGTGTATAATTCAGTAGTTTTTAGTACAGTTGTGCAGTCATCATCACAGTAAATTTTAGAATATTTTCATTACCCCAAAAAGAAATGCTGTACTCATTAATTGTCACTCCTCATTTCTGCCCAACTCCCCCAACTATAGACAGTCACCAATAAATTCGCCTTTTCTAGACATTTCATATACATGCAGTCCTATAACATGTGGTCTTTTTAAAATAGCTCTTTAAACTTAGCATGTTTTCAAGCTTCATCCATGTTGTAGCATGCAGGTATCAGCACTTCATTCCATTTTCATGGCTATTATTTCATTGTAAGGGTAGAATACATTTTGTTTATCCATTCCTCAGCTGATGGACATTTGGGTGGCTTCCACCTTTAAATGAGTTTTTTGTGTGCAAGTTTGGGAACTAATGATGTCGAACTTGATTTTTAAAAGAAAAGGAGAACTTTAATTTCATTGAGGATATAAAAACAAATATTTGGTAATTTTATATAATTGCTTAGAGACAATTAGTTTTGTTTGCAGTGTTTAAAATTTGTTCTTCTTTTTCATCAGTTATATTCCCTGAATGACTACAAGCCACCCATTTCTAAAGCAAAAATGACCCAAATTACTAAGGCAGCCATTAAAGCTATTAAGGTGAGTAACAAATTTTACTCTGTGTTTTCAAAAGAAAATACTGCACTAATATTTTGGAGGAGGGATGATTTTTAGATTATATATTTTCCTCTTTACAGAGTTAGTGCATGTTCAAGGGGAAGAATACAAAAAGGAAAATCTATCACCTGCACACTCTCACACCTAGAGATAAACACAATGTTTTGATAAATACTCTTCCATAAATTTTGAAGCAAGCATTTTTCCTTAGGTAAGATTTTAAATATAGCCACATTGTGGACAATGTGTTTAACACTATTATTTGTCACACTGACTATAGAATCTTGAAATACGAGTTAAGGAAAAGGTTTCTAAATAAAAATTAATGAGGGGGGAGGGTATAGCTCAGTGATAGAGTGCCTGCTTAGCAGGTACAAGGTCCTGGGTTCAATCCCCAGTACCTCCATTAAATCAGCCAACCAACCAATCTACCTAATTACCTCCCCCCTCAAAGAAAACAAACAAAAAACTAAATAAAAATTAATGTATTGATCTTTTTTCTTATTGATTGTTTTGTAGATTTGAAAATGAGCCATTGTGGAAAATAATTGGGCTTCATTGCACATAAGAGATTTAAATTGTGGGAAGGGCCATGATAACAGTGGTTTTGAACCTTTGTTGACTTACAGATACTTCTTAGACCATCTCTAGAGAAATACACATATGCACAGAATTTTGCATAAAATTTTCTGACTTTGAGGACCTTTTGTAGCTCAGCCTTAGACACCTCTCCAAGACGTTCTCATCCCCAGAATTAAGCCTTCCTTCTGTAGGAGGGTTTTTAAAATTGAGAATGAGTGAGTGCTTATTTTTAATTAAGTAGGTATTAACCTATAGATATTTGGTGATATTTTCCTACTGAGTAAGAACATCAGCCGTAATCAAAAACACCATTATTGAAATAAGTTGTCTTCGAATAACAGCATTATCTTTTAGATTTAACAAATACTTCTTTACAGAGAATCACCACTAGGAGAAAATTTAGTTGATTTTGCAGTGTTCTAATGGCCAAAACTTAGTTTTCAAACTTGTAATTAGTATATAATAGTAGTATAATTCAAATCCCTGTATTCATATGCAGCAAATTAAACAAGAGACAAGGACAGTGAAAGTACACACACTTAAGCTAGAAAATTCTTTGAAGAAGTGATTTTTCAGTGTGTCTGATAGGCTTGATACAGAATGTTAGTCTCTGTGTTTTCTTTATCTATACTGTTCTACATTGTGATCTGATTTTGATGATCATGATCCTGAGAGATCAAATAAATTGATATTTGAACTGCCTTTCAAATCAGATTTGGATGATACTATGTTTCATGTTAAGGTAAGTTGTTGGCTTTTTATCAGTGTTTAGAGATGTGATTATTCTGACGGGTGCTTGTTACCATTGCACACTGTCAGCAAAACCTCACTGGTGACCTATTAGGAGAAGGCCTGTGTGAAATGGGAAGCTTTGAATTAACGTTTAGTAAGCTGTTTTACTCTGAATTACATATAGTACATAAAGTAACTGGAAACAAGAAGCACTGCCAAGGTGTTTTCCAAAAGAATTATTTAATAAAACTCACTCTGTGTAATTAATATTTTGTATATTGATTTTAAATGTTTAGTTACCTGTGAAGTACCTAATAACTTTTAAGTAGTTGTTTTACCTTTTCTTACTTAAGTAACTTAAACTGTTGAGTAAACTATTAACTTTGTAGTAAGGAAATTTTGTTGTGGATTTTGATTTGGTGAATGAGAGTAGTGAGATTTTCCTTCATTTTTGGACTTTATAATGGATTTCATACTGCAGTTCAGTTGAATGTTCTTGTGTCTCTTCAGTCTAAGAGGATGTCTCTTAAAGGCATATTTCATGGAATCAGAAATATAAATAGAAGCAGAATTCAAACTAGTTTTTCAATAAATTATGCTAATTATTCAGTAGCCATTGAGGTATTGAAATTTATTCAGTACAAATTCTAGATACTTTTTGTTTAATCTGTAATTTCCTTTTTATTCATTTTCAATTTTTTTCATAGTGTTGTTTCATAAAACATAAATCTAAGTTTTCTCGTAATTGTTAGTAGCCCCTTCTGATTTTTAATTTATTGTGCTCACTTCTGCTGATTCATTTTGGCTGATCCATTAGAATATTATACATCTCTCTATTTTGTTACATGCACTTGCTGTTCCATTTTCCAGGAGAAGCAAAAGAAGACAATAAAGTTGAAAACAACTCCGTTGCATATGTTTATTAATGCTATTTGTTGACAGTTATTTAATTTTCCTAGTACTACCCTAATTTAGCTGATAAAACGATGCTACAGGAAATCTGTACTTTTCCTTCTGGGAAGGAAGAATGTACATCTGCCCGTGCCTTACAACCACTATTTTGCTGTTAGCCTAACGTTTTCTGAAAGTTTGCTTTCATAAAGACTGTGATAGAGTTCTTCTGTATCTGTGTTGACATAACACACTTTGGCTCTACTCACCATATACCTACTTTAGGAATGCCTTTACTAATCACAGCTTGTTGTTTATAGTTATGTTTGTTTATGTTTTATATATATGTTTATCTCAAGATTCTTGATTAAAATTCATTGCTTAGATGGCAATTTGAAGCTATGTTAAACTAGGAAAATGCTAATCAAACATGTAAAACCACATTTCTTTTTTTTTTCTTTTAGTTTTATAAGCATGTGGTACAGAGTGTTGAGAAATTCATTCAGAAAGTAAGTATATAAATCTCTATGTATATGCTAAATGTAGTATAATTATAGATTAATGCCTAGTGCTATTCTCTTTTAAATCAAACACCCAAGTTTAAATTGTTTTGGTGGACTGTTCAAAAGTGATTCCATTTGTTTTAATTTCTAACTTTTCAGATAGATGTTTTTGTTAATTAGCATTGCTATAGTGAGCATCTGTCCCTTGAAGAAAATGTGTCAATATGATTGATTTTTAATGAAATTATAAACTTAATTATTTTTTATAGCCTTTAAAGAAATTGTCATTTCAAGTTGAATGCCTAGAGAGTGTGCAGTCTTCCTTTAGATAAGGTGTAGTAAAATGTTGTCTACTAGCTTCTTCTCTTCTGCTGATTGATTTTGTCTCATCCATTAGGATATTATACATCTCTACATCTTTTATATAGACCTGAAGTTCCATTTTCCAGGGTAAGCAGAGGGAGATGAAGTTTAAAACAGCTGTCTTGCATACATTTAGTAGTGATGTTTTTTGTAACCAGGGTCTGAGATAATTAGAATTATATTTCTTTGCCCCTTCTTTGTGATAGTGCCGTATTTGTGCCGTGTGTTTTGGGCAGGAGTACATAAGACTTGTAACTTGTAAAATGATACCATAGGAAATCTGTAATTGAATTTAGGTTTGTATTCTCCCTACGTAATTCATGTGCCTGGGTGTAAGCAGAACCAGTTTGAGAATCAGAGGTAAATGGCAGTAAGGACTCAGCAAGGTTGCAGTGTGTTTCTTGAATGAAAATAGTTGACTGGAGGAGGGTGTATGGATCAAAGTGATTTTACTGTGTCACTAAACTAGCTAGGTAATCTGGAATAAATCAGTTAATGTTTATGTGATTTAGCTTTTTTCTCTTAGAGTCTTGTTTTCTCAAAACTGAAAGTATTGGTAAAACATTTAGAGATGAACAACTAGTAGATTGAGGCTAAAGGCATGGGGTAAAATGACAAGTATGCTGCGTGTTTTAGGTAAATCCAACTATAAAAATAGTGACTAGAAACTTTCTTCTAAAGCTTTTAGAAATCTTTGTCTAAGCAGTGCTTTTTAAACTCTTTGTACATAGAAATTAGCTCGGGATCTTGTTGAAATACAGATTTTGATTGCCTAAGTGTGGGGAGAGCCTGCCTGCAATTAATTCTGCTTTTCTCTGGTTCCTAGATGTCTGCTGTTAGTTCAGAAACTACAATTTTAGTAGTTGAGTTTAAAGAATAAACATGAATTTAGGGATAAATGTTTTTTGACTGATTTGATTTGGGGCAGGGGTACATATTTCAGAATCTCAGGGAGACCTTGGATGAGCAAAATTATTTCCACCGTGAGATAATTGTAGAGTCAGTCTGAAGAAGCAAGTCAATGTCTGGAGAACAATTTAAATGATTTGCCCCACCCCCCAAGTCAGAGATTCAGCAATGGATCAGTGTAATGGTAAATTAAAATTTTATATATATTTTTTAAATTAAACTTTCTGTTTTGGGACACTTGTGGGTTCACATGTAGATTATAATAATACTGAAAGAGCCCATGTATTCTTCACCAAGTTTCCCCCAATGGTAGCATCTTATATAACTAGTAAAGTATCAACCAGGACATTGATAGACTCCACCCAGATTTTTAGCAGTTTTACATGCACTTATTTGTGTATATGTGTGTTTAGTTCTATGTAATTTAATCACATGTTGATTCATATGACCACCACCATAGTCAAGGTACAGAACCAGTTCCATCACCACAAGGATCATCTTGTTTCCACAATGTGTAGCCACACTCAACTCTCCACCTCCCCCCATCCCTACTTCCTGGCACCCACTAATCTGATCTCTGTAATTTTGCCACTTCAAGAATGTTATGTAAATGTGGCCTTTTGAAATTGGCTTGTTTTACTCAGTATAATTTCCTTGAGATCCATCCAAATTAGTGCTTGTATCTAGTAGTTACTTTTTATTTCTGAATAGTATTCCATGGTATGGATGTACCACAGTTTGTTTAACTGTTCACCCATTGAAGATCATCTGGGTGCTTTCCATTTTGGGGGCTATTATGAATAAAGCTGCTGAAAGTATTCGTGTACAGATTTTTATGTGAATGTAAGTTCTAATCTTTTTGGAGTAGTAAGCGTGTGTTCTATTTTATAAGAAACTGCCAAACTCTTCCAGAATGGCCATACCATTTTACATTCCCACCAGCCGTGTGTGATAATCCAGTTTCCACATTCTTGCCATCATTTGGTGTTACCAGTATTTTTTGTTTTAGCCATTCGGATACATGTGTAGTGATATCTCATTATGGTCTTAATTTGCACTGACCTAATGGCTAATGATGTTGAACATATTTTCACACACGTTTTGCCATTTTCAGTGAATTGTCTTTTCATATATTTTGCTCATTTTTTTAATTGGATGGTTTATTTTTCTGCTGTTGAGTTTTGGGGGTTCATATAGTCTAGATGTAAGTCCTTTGTTGGACATGTGGTTTGCAGATTTTTGTTTGTTTGTTTTGTTTTTTGCCAGTATTCTGTTAGCACAGGGTCTTTTGCAGAACAGAGCTTCCTGGTTTGGGTAAGGTTCCAGATTGAATGTATATTTGTTAAAGCAGGTGAAACCTCTTTTTCCCTCTCCTTACTATTTTCACTGGAACTTTAATATTGGAGTGCTGGGAAGACATAAAGCACAAAAGTGGAGCAGCAGTGGTTGAGGTGGGGCACCTGCCACCCACTTGGCCTACTTTGTTTGCCCGTAGCCCCTGAGGCGCTTGCACAGAGGCATTGATTCCTGGAACCCAGTTTGTAAAAGTGAATTAGGGTGTTGTTTATAGTAGAAAACATTACTTTAATAGATTGTGAGAAAGCTCATTCATCATGCCCATAATTATGGTATAGTGTATACCCTACACACATTTTCCTGTATGCTTTAAATCATCTCTTGATTACTTACAGTGACCAGTAGAATATAAATGCTGTGTAAGTAGTTGCCTGTACATCGCAAATTCAAGTTTTGCATTTTGGAACTTTCTGGAATTTTTTTTTAATATTTTCCATCAGTGGTTGGTTGAATTTGCAGATTTAGAACTTGATACTGACGGCTGAGTGTACTTTCCTTCACCCACCATTAAAAAGTAATTCAAGAAAGGGGGAAGTGTGGCTGCTGTTTGATAATATGTTCTCTGTGATTCTGTTTTAGCCATGATAGATTGACATACAGAGTGATGAATGATGGTGAAAAACGGATAGAATAAATTAACAATATAAGATGATTTCCTGTAGGCTAGGGAAACTGCTTTAAAGCATATTCTGGTCTCTAGCTTCTGTTATCCTAGTTAACTTTGCCAAAAGTCAATCCTGTGCTGATGATGTCTTACCTTTATGAAATAGGCAAAGACCAAAGATGCAAACAGTTGTTAGGAGATTGTGTAAGTGAAGTTTTATAACTGTTTGGATCAGCTCTGTCTCACACTCTGTATATTTGCATTATAAATTACCATCCTTAACCATAAAGGCAAGAAATTTTATTCAGAGTCAGAGACCTTAAGTTTGATGACTTTTCTACCATCCATGACTAATCATTCTGTTGTTATTTGCTAGTTTGAAATGCAAAGGCTAAATTACTCAGCTCTGTTCCAAAAAATACATAGAATTTGGTCTACTACTTTTGTCCATATGAAATCTTCGATCTTTTTGCGTGAGTACTACAAACAAATCTGTCCACTAGGTTTGGAATAGGATTGAATATTATAACTCAGAACTATTTATTTTGACACAGTCTGGGTACTGTGTTTTAGTCAAATACACTGTGTGACACTATGGCTACTCTTAGTTACCATAAGGTCAGCAAAAATTTTATCTTTCTAGGCTCTAATAATGGTTGGTAAATGAACTACTGCTGCCTTAATTTATAAGCTTTTGGTTATGATTACCTTCTTTAAATTCCCCACTGTGTTGTTATATCAGTGATGGCAGGGAATTTGTATAGTCATTTTCAAGTAACAAACATGTACTCAGTGAATAATATGTGAAAAAATCTGTGCTAAGTCATCTAGGGGCTACCGTAATGAAAGTTTTGGGTTTTCCAGATACTTAATATGGTAGTTTTATGCACGTTGTAGATGCTTGTGTTTTTTTTTTTTGTTTGTTTGTTTGTTTTTTGCAGTGGAGATAAATATGTGTGTGTGTGTGTGTGTATTTTTCTTTTTTTAAGAAATCAAAATACATGATTACCTTCTTTAAGGTTGGTACATTAATGCTTCTGCCCTTTTATATTTTCCCGGAGGCAGGGATCCATATTAAAAGATAGTTGTTAGATTTACTTACTTCTGCTAACTTGTTTACACACACCACACCTTCACATAGATTGCAGTATCTTGTAATTGTGGACCTTTATCATGGGTACATTTTTACCTTTGGGGGCGGAGTGCACAAAGATTTGTGTGCTTTGGAAACAGATAGTTTAAAGGAATACATTTCCAAATTCTTTCCTTAGGTACTTTAAAAATTCCTCTGCCCTGGGATGTTTTAGATCAATTCTTTACCCCAGAGTCCTTTAATTTGTATTTCAAATGTGTCTTAAGCTTGTATTAGTCGTTAATCATTAAGAAAAAGTTTTGCTTGTTGTATTTTATTAAAGAAGTTAAGGATATTTATATAAGTGCTTCTTTGCATTATGATGTATATATACACATATACAGAAAAGTGCAGAAATACAGTATGTATAGCTACATTTTTATAAAGGGGAGAACTATGTAACTACCATTCACTTTAAGAAATAGAACTTTGACTAAACCTTCTAAATCCCCAAATGCCTCTTCCTGATGATATCCCTTTCCAAGTAAACAGCCTGGCTTTTATGTTAGTCACATCCTTGCTTGGCGTTATAGTATTGCTCAAGGCTGAATTTTTAAAGCACTTGAACCTGCTTTTTAATTTTATATAGCTGGAACCCTATAGTACGTATTCTGTTGTGTACTTAAAAAAAATCATCTGTTTAGGATTCATTTCTGTTGTCTATCACAGTATTTGCTTTTTTTTTTATTACTGTGTATATTCCATTATGTGAATAAACTGCAGCATATATATTCTCTTAACAGACATTGTATGTGTATGTTGTGTTTTCTAGTTTTTGAAATTATGAACAGTACTGCTGGGGACATCCTTACTTATGTATCCTGGTGCAGCTTGCATTTCTGTGAGAATGGAATTGCTGGGTTGTAGACTATGCATTTCTTCAACTTGGTTACATAACTCCAAAATAGTTTTATAATGATTGTAGTAATTCACACTCCCATTACCAGTGTATGAGTTTGTGTTGCTCCCATCTTTACCAATGCTTGGTATCATTATACTAAGATTTTTCTAACTTAATGAGTCCTAAAGGTTGTTTTTAAAAGATTTTAGTAAATTGCTTTTACTCAAGAAGTTAAATTCCAACCAGCATTAAAACTTGTTTCTCAAGGTGATTTTTAGACTCCTAAGGACTCATCAAATAGAATGAATTTCTGTAGTCCAAAGAACAAAATACATCCTATTACCAACTAAAAAATATTATGTTGCTTTATAGCTATTGTTACTTTTCTTCAGAGTCAGTATTATCACATCAAGTTGAACCTCAGATACTTGACTAAGCTGTGAATTAAATTTGGATTTATTCAGCTTTGTTTTATCAGGAACTGGTATGATACTTTTTTCTTGCTCATCATCTCCCTTCTCTCATAGTTGTGCAGTGACACTCCATGTCAGTGAAAAATAAAATCACTTTCCATCTCTTGCTTTTTTATTGGTGTGACCAAGACCCTCTTGAGTGTGAAGGAGGAGAGGAGTTTGTGATTCCCCATTATCCTCCTTGGCTTAAGTGTTATGGAACTAGAATTGCTGTTGTGGAATTTCTCAGGTTCTACACTTCTTGGAAAACTTGAATCATCAGAAGTCTTGAAAATGACATAAAAGTAGTGTTTGCCATCTAAAAGAAAATGCCACTTGATCTTTTCACTTGTTTTGTAGTAGTATCTCTAACTTACGTATTGAAATATTACTTCCTTAAGGAATGCTATGTTCAAAGATTGGCTCAAAGTTAACAGTAAAGATCTTACGGGCTCAAGTTAAAGTGTAAATACATGTTCAGTTTGTATTGAACCTTCCTTCCCAGTTTATATACCTTTCATTTCCTTTTCTTGTCTTATTGCATTAGCCAGAGCTTTGAGTATGATGTTGAAAAGCAGTGGTGAGAGGGATCACCCATACCTTGTTCCTGATCTTAGTAGGAAAACTAGTTTGTCACCATCAGGTATGATGTTAGTTGTAGGTTTTTTACAGAGCCTGTACCTGTAGACTCTGAACTTCCCATGGGTGTCTGTCTGTCTGTCTGTCTGTCTGTCTCTCTCTCTCTCTCTCTCTCTCTCCGTCTCCTCTTCAGTAGGACAGGATGGCTGGAGTGGGCTGGACTTGAATATTTCTCTTCCCCCAGGTCAGTTAAGCTCTGATAAAACCGCAGCAAGTTAGGCTCTGGTTAAAAACTTTCTCCTGAACACCTTGTGAAGAAGTGAATGCTCTGGCTGTCTCACAGTGGTTCCTTTTCCCCTCCTTCTGTTGGAACCATGCAGTGTTAACATGTTGATTGCCCACTGTGCATCGGGTTCCCCCGAGGAAACACAACTCTCACCCAGATTTGGGTGACATGGCGATCTACATGTTAACTATGAGAATTCATTTGGTATTAGGTATAAAACTATCCTGAGACAGCTCTTTTCTCTTACATGCTACGGTCAGTATCCTTCAGTGGTTTGTACAGCCACAATTGTTATTCAAAGTGTAAAACATACTTCATGACGTTGGAGAGTATTAGGAATGCTTGTATTTTCACTGCTGGTAGAAGTTAAAAAGATTTAAAAAACATTTCAGATTTTTGTCTTAATTCGTCTCTTGATTTTCTAGTTGGTGATTTAGCCAAATTGACCAAATATTGTTATTTTAAAACAACTACAACATTTAAACCACACTTAATTTTTTTTTTTTTTGCCATTTTATGTGGCAAACATAGTCTATCAGTGAAGGAAATTCTGTCCCACAATATCTTAATAGTGTTTCCAAAGATACTGTGGAAGAATTTTTTTCCTTAGTCTTTATAGCTTAATATTAAAACTGCTAATGTATTTTTGAAGCTTTGGAATCTTCATAGTTGGCCAGAAAGGCCCATTTATTGTGTTGTGTACTCATGATTCTTCTGTATTGTGAGTTTATAACCAGAGTTTTTGTTATAAATCAAAGAAAAGGGTATATTTGTTTAAAAAAAAAAAAGCTCACTGCATTAATTGCTTCTGTTACTTACCATTCAGTGTTAATTTAAAAAACTCTTACCAGCAACTTATAAGTTCTTTTCTGCCTTACTCTCAATATAATCATTTTTATAAAATAAAACTATATATAAGATTATTTTATCTATGTTTTTGGCATTGGGGAATAGATGATTTTTAATAAAGAGATGTCCTGCTTTTCACTAATTTTTTTAAACTTTTTTATTGAGTTATAGTTATTTATAATGTTGTGTCAAATTCTAGTGTAGAGCACAATTTTTCAGTTATACATGAACATACATATATTCATTGTCACATTTTATTTTTGCTGTGAGCTACCACAAGATCTTGTATATATTTCCTGTGCTATACAGTATAATCTTGTTTTATCTTTTCTGCATATGCCTGTCAGTATCTACAAATTTTGAAATCCCAGTCTGTCCTTTCCCACTCCTGCCCCCTTGGCAACCACAAGTTTGTATTCTATGTCTGTGAGTCTGTTTCTGTTTTGTATTTATGGTTTTTTTTTTGTTGTTTCTTTTTTTTTTTTTTAGATTCCACCTATATGAGCAATCTTATATGGTATTTTTCTTTCTCTTTCTGGCTTACATCACTTAGAATGACATTCTCCAGGGACATCCATGTTGCTGCAAATGGTGTTATGTTGTCGGTTTTTATGGCTGAATAGTATTCCATTGTATAAATATACCACAGCTTCTTTATCCAGTCATCTGTGGATGGACATTTAAGCTGTCTCCATGTCTTGGCTATTGTAAATAGTGCTGTTATGAACATTGGGGTGCAGGTGTCATTTTGAAGTAGAGTTCCTTCTGGATATATGCCCAGGAGCGGGATTCCTGGGTCATATGGTAAGTCTATTCCTAGTCTTTTGAGTAATCTCCATACTGTTTTCCACAGTGGCTGCACCAAACTGCATTCCCACCAGCAGTGTAGGAGGGTTCCCCTTTCTCCACAGCCTCTCCAGCATTTGTCATTTGTGGATTTTTGAATGATGGCCATTCTGACTGGTGTGAGGTGATACCTCATTGTAGTTTTGATTTGCATTTCTCTGATAATTAGTGATACTGAGTATTTCTTCATGTGCCTGAGGATCATTTGTATTTCTTCCTTGGAGAATTCCTTATTTAGGTCTTATGCTCATTTTTGGATTGGGTTGTTTGTTTTTTTCTTACTAAGTCATATGAGCTGCTTACATATTCTGGAGATCAAGCCTTTGTCGGTTTCATCGTTTGCAAAAATTTTCTCCCATTCTGTAGGTTGTCATTTTGTTCTACTTATGGTTTCCTTTGCTGTAAAAGAAGCTTGTAAGTTTAATTAGGTTCCATTTGTTTAATCTTGCTTGTTCTTTTTAAAAATATTTCAAGCACTGAACAGTCAGCACCTTGCAATAGATCCTTGTGAATTGATACTAAAGGTGTCATTATTTTCCTAATAATGACTTTAAGGAGAAGGTTCTTCAGAAGGATTTGAAGGAACATCTTGTCTTTTTGCAGAATGAACTTACTCGTTGTCTTGGCTGAAAATCCTGTTTAGAAGCATGTGTGTGTGTTGGAGGTGGATTGAGGATCCTTTTCTCATTGGTCTTTGGGTTTCCAAGAAGTTTTTCAAGAGTGCAGTTTTGATTTAGTGCCATATATGATTTCCATGAAATTACTTTGGGTGAAATAATTGACTAATTACACCCAAAATTTGAACCTACTTTTTGCAACCATCATTCCATTTTAATCAGTGTATGTTTGGGAGGCAGGTTTTTGTATGCTTCTGGGTATGGAAAAATTGGAAGCAGTGAGCTTGATAAGGACTCTTGATTGTGCTCAGGAAAGTAGGAGACTTTCATGTTCTTCTAATAGATAAGAAGGTTGAGAAACATTGATCAATGGAGTAGCTAAAAAATGTCTTCATAGGATAGATTCCTAGAATCATAATGATAGTGTCTTTAGTGTAGGTGTGATATTTGAGAAAAGTTTTGAAACTTTGGGTTCAGTATGTTTAGAAGGTTATAATTTGCCATTTGATTTGTTCCTTCATTAGTACAAAAATCCTTTTGTTACATGTTTCAGATGAAGTCT
Source organism: Camelus dromedarius (assembly GCF_036321535.1). Taxonomy (NCBI): domain Eukaryota; kingdom Metazoa; phylum Chordata; class Mammalia; order Artiodactyla; family Camelidae; genus Camelus; species Camelus dromedarius. Next base: position 11,088,975 of record NC_087441.1, on the reverse strand, counting down.
AAGGCATGTTGGCAATGCTTTTACCAAATTTTTTCCTGAATTTGCTTTTCCTTCTATGTAGCTTTTCAACATTATTAAACAATTTTTCTGTTATAACAGTACCTTTTTTGTTTTTTGTTGTTCAAGCTAGTTATGCAGTACTGTTTTGGAACTGAGGTCATTGGCAGTTGAACTGAATGTGTAGAAGTAGCCAGAGTAAATTCTTTCAAATGCTATTTACAGAGACAGATTGTGCAGTACCCAGCACAATGGATGTGCTGGATGTTCATTACCAGCGTCTGGATGTTCATTACCTTATCGTGAGCAATGTTTGGGGGTTTGTATATAGCACTTAAGGTGACATTCGTCTGTCAAGAATTTTAACCTTCTTATTTGCTTCCTTCCCACTCTTCTTTTTTTTCATCAGTGTAAACCAGAATACAAGGTACCTGGGCTTTATGTTATTGACTCCATTGTACGACAATCTCGACATCAGTTTGGTCAAGAAAAGGATGTGTTTGCACCCAGGTTTAGTAATAACATCATTAGCACCTTCCAGAATTTATATCGTTGCCCTGGAGATGACAAGGTATGTTGCTTTTTTTTTTTTAAGTCATTACAATAATTACCCTTTTGGTCTTAATGAGACTCTTCAGATTATCTTGTTATTGTGTTATCATTTACTCTTAGTTATTCTGAATTTGAATATTTAGTTAGTGTACTATTCATGTTCCTTTTTGTTATTAGACTCTTCTTAAACAGAGTGGAAAGATGTAGTTCATTTTGCTGCTGCTTGATTTATTGAAGCAACTGGTGTTAAAGAAAGTGGCTCTAATAAGCTTTTGGAATTATACTAAAAGCTTGTTTATTTACACACAAAACAACTCAGAATTTTGATTTTTCGACTTGAGCTGATATTTATCTATTTAGTGTCTGTGAAAAATGAATTACCAAGCAATTAGTATAAAATAATTAACTGCATTTCCAAGTTCCTTTGTTATGGTGGAATTTTCTTAGTGCTAGAAGCAACACTGCTAGGTCTGCTGGATCTGAATGGATAAGTATTCTATACCGTGTAAAACAGAAGCTTTGGGCCCTGAGGGAGAATAAAAAGGGATTCGTTATCTCATATGTGCTCAAAGTTATTAGAAGCTTATGTATCTAGGATGCTGATTTGGAAATTTAGTGTCCTTTTTCTGACAGTTGATTGCAATGTTGATTAATAGGAAAAAGGAAGACTAGGTTAAGACTCATTCTAAGGAAGAGCCACAAAACTTAAAAGCTCACCACAAATCTTTTACATCCTCTCAAGTGCAAGAAGATTAAGTAGTTTTTATTTTTAATAACTATTACATAGCTGAATCAGAAAAGAAGTCTCATGTGATGGATGGATATGGAGATAAATTTATTATTGTCTCATTCTTTGTAAACGTGTTGGATTTGCTTCTTGAGACAGGTTTTTTCTTTTAATTAGCTTAGGTGCTTCGATAATTCTATGCAGGCAGAAAGAATACTTCTGATTTTTAAGTGACGTATCATAATTGAGTCTTAAAATAGATGCCTTAAAATCCCACCTAAAATAACTCATTTGAAATTTTATATAAACATGTTTTGAAGTAACTTAAACCGTTTGATTTAGAAATTTCACTAGTTTGGACTTGGATTTCTGTCAGTTACAATGAACAAATCAGTCTGGAATTTGTAGACTTCCTAATAATAATGTTTCTCATTTCTAACAAAGTTTAGGGTATAGGGATTTTTTTTTCTTTTAAATAACCATAGTAGGAAAGATTACGTTGAAACTGGTATCTCATTCTGTAAAAGAGAGGCTTTATTTGTTTGTTGGTGGATACCTAGAATGATACTTATCAGATGCTGGCTACTTTTGAAGTACTTGATGAGTATTTTGGGAACTGAAATATTTTTTAATACAAAGCCAAAATATATTAGGCCCTTTCTCAGTGCCCACATCTTAGGAGAAATAGTTAAATCAGAAAGTGTGAAGCATTCTTTGTGTAACTTTTTTACGCTTCATTAGAAATATGAAAATTTGCATGTTAGTTTAGCTTGGATATAGTTTGAAAATATGCCAATATAATACTATAAAGGATTTGAAGATGAACCAGGTATTCTTAAAATTCCTTATTTTGCTGTTATAAAATAGATAATTTAATAGAAGTTTCTTTTTAATACTTAAAATTTAGCCTCTGTTACTTAAATTGTTCTGGTAATGGAGTTAAGTAGCATTACAGTAGTCAGTAACTAATCTGCTTTTATATTATGAATAGTTGTGACAGAAAGTAAATTTGGTTAAATTCTTATGTGAGGATACACCCTCTCTTGTCATTAGTTTTAAAATGAAATTTTTTAAAAAAGTCACACAAGATAGGGAATTTGTCTTAAAGTTACTGTTTTTAAAGAGAAAGTTAAAAATCAACTGTAAATGCTGAGATGAATCCTGATTCTGCCTTAAAATCCTTAACACTATAACCATCTCATTAGAGCTCACATAGAAGGTGAAACCTGGTTGGCATTCCTGCCTTCTTTCTGCTAAATACGCCTTTCATAAGCTTGTATCTCCGTCAAAATGAACATATTTTCCAAGTGAGATAAGGTTAGTAGATGCAAAATTATAGAAACAGTTTCAGGTATGGAAAGTACCATAGAAGTATTTTAATCCATCCTTCCTATCCACTGCCCAAGTAGCCTCTCTATGTAACGACTGTGCTAAGGTTCTGAAAGCAAAAAAATCAAAATACCTTTTTTTTCTTTTTTCCTCCAGAGTAAAATAGTGAGGGTATTAAACTTATGGCAGAAGAATAATGTATTTAAGAGTGAGATTATCCAACCTCTTTTGGATATGGCAGCAGGGATTCCTCCTCCAGTCGTCACACCTGTTTTGGCCAGTACTACTGCTGCTATGAGCAATACCCCAGGTATGTTGCTCTGATAGAGATTATATTCAGAATGGTCTACTCGTATGTGTCAGATGATTATTCAGATATGAAATAACAATTTGACAGTGCAGGAGAATTTGTCTAACGTCTGGTAAATGAAAAGAAATGTAATTTGAAGGAAGAATAAAATTAAATTATTTGTATAATTCTTTTCTGAAAATTAAATAGCTAAGTTTTTTAAATCCCTAGACACATAAATCAGCTGGGGAAATTGGTGTGTCAGTTAAGTTTTTTCCTGATTTAGACTTTCTGTAATCTTTTAAACTTTGCATATAAATCAATTTGATATTCATAGTAAATTGAGGGTACTTAATACTTATAGAGAACCCTGAAAAAACTTAATCAATAGAACCAAGAAAATTTTGCAATAATCTCAAAATTATGGGGTTTTGAGGAAAGTAGTTAAATGATATTTGAAATTTTTTATTGTTATCTAAGACTTACATTTGTTAACATTTTGATATATATTTAGTTTTTGGTATGTGTGTACACACACACTTTTGAACAAAAATAGCTTTATGTTTTACACACTAATAATTTTTTCATCAAAGATTGCATTTTGACTGTTTCCTTATGTCATTTAATTTTCTGCTTTAGTAAGATTTTTAATGATTTTCAATGATTTCCAAGTATTATAGGCTCTTTTAAAGTAGGAGCTTAGCTAATTGAGAACAAGTATGGGTAGCTCTTTTTGGTGTTTTTTTTCCTTAACCTACCTAATTCTGTAGTGGTTTTTCAAAATAGAGACAATAAAATTACATTAATATAAATTTTTACATATTTTATAAAAGTGGCAGAACAACTCTCTCTCTACCTTTTCAAGTCTTATTTATTTACTAACATTTATTGGGGTGGGTTTGATGCCTTTTCTAAAAGGAACTCCTGTGACACCTGTTACTCCAGCCAATGTGGTTCAAGGTTTACCTGATCCGTGGGTATCTCAGATAACAAATACAGATACACTTGCAGCTGTAGCTCAGATCTTACAAAGTCCTCAAGGCCAACAGGTGAGCAGCTTTTTTGTTTTGTTAGCAATGATTTATAACTCATTATTTTCCTAACGTATTGTTTCATTATGTACCACCTAAAGAGTATGTGTTTATTTTGTAAAAATGACCACACTATGTATGGTACTCTGTAAGTTGCTTTTTTTTTTTTCATTTAGTAAGGCATTATGAACACTTTTATGTCATTAAAGATTACTTTATAAATTATTGATTCTACACGAAAATACTGATTTAGCACATAGTTTATGCTGAACATTATTAGGTGCTATTGTTACTGCAGTAGCAAGGCAGGGAGACCTTCTTTGGAGAAGATATCTTTCTATCTTAGGGGAGACAGACAAACGTTATTTAAATAGTGATATATGACTTAAAGTAGGGTAAATCTGTAGAGTGACTAGGTTTGGGGGAAGACGTCAGAAGTAGAATAGCCAAGAAAAGGCATCTTTGAGAAACTGCCTTTTATCCTCTATGTTCTTCTTCTCTGCACCTGCCTTATTTCCTTTCTTAGCACTTATAATACCTTATATAATTTACTTTGTTCTGTCTTTTCCTACTGGAATGCATACTCTTTAAGGGCAAGGATTTTTGTCTGTTTTGTTCACTGCAGTATCTCCAGTATCTAGGTTATAGGTAGGTATTCAGTATATTCTTGTGGAATAGATGAATGATGTATAGAGGCATAACAGTGTTGGTTATAGACAAGATATTTTAGAATTAAGTTGTCTGGAGGATAAGATGTACTGTGCATGTAAATTATTAGTGACAGAGTTGAATTGGTAGACCTAAGTGTGAGATCTGGGTTTCAAAAGATACAAATGGTGGACTGAGAAATAAAGGCTTCATATACTAAGCAGTAGGGAATTGCCAGAGACTTTTATGTTGAAGTCACATGATATGAACAGTAGTTGAATGATGAGAGAAGAATCTAGAGATACAGAGTATTTTTCTTTTGGTACTAGTGATAATGGAAAGAAAGTAATGAATATGTGAAAAAATTGTAAGGTTGTGGACTCTCTAAAAGGAAAATCTCAAAAAAAAAAAAAAGGAACCATTCTAATGGTTTTAAAAATGTAAAAATCAGTTCATTTATAGTCTTAGATGGGATTGAGTTTCTACATTTTTGGGACAGTTAGGAAACCAAATTGGATGTTAGGTTAAATTAATGGAATTACTAATTTTTTGTGATAATGATATTTTAGAAATAATTCATAAAGCAAATGTCATTTTAAAAGATACATTAAAAAATACTTTTGACAGGAGAATGGATTTTCCAGAAGAGTAGTATCAAGCGTCAAGAAGACACAGTAATCTATAAAATATGAAGTCAGAGTAGAGGAAAAAGTAGGATCCTTTAGAGGTTTGAACCTGGGTGACTGAAAGAATAACAGTGCTAAGGGGGGAAAGAGGAGGTGTCAGTGAGAGCAGTTAAAATGTGTGAAGGAGAAACGTGACATTTCCTTCCTTCCTTCTTCCCTCCTCTCCCTCCCTCCTTTTGTTCATCCATCCTGTTCTGAGCTTCCTAGTGCAGTAACTCAACTGTCATTTTTTTTTTGTATTTTCTTTACTATGACATTAGTAGTTTGTTGTAAATGTTTACCTGATAAGGTAAAGACTAGTTTGTTTCTTAATGCAGCTGTTTTAGGTAGGCATGACATTATTTTGTTTACTGTCATCTTGCATGTTGTTTGTACCTTCTCCCACTGTAAATTGAACTGTACTTAGATGGTGCAGATGTCTTGCTCAGCAATAGCTTTGCTGTTTTTATTTTTCTATTCTAAACAGATAAGTTTCTGATTTAACTTGAGTTTAGATCTTGAATAGGAAAGTGTTAATTATTTCTAGAATGTATGTAGGGTCTGCATAACTGAAATAGCTTCAGGATTTTCCTATTTCTAATTTTTAAGAGAGGGGTGAACAGGGGGAACAGATTTCTTTCAGCTCTTCTTGACACTGTTCACCTTTGATTTCCTTAGTTTCAGACTGCTCCAAGGGACAGATTTTTTTTTTCCTGTTTTCAGGAATATGTTATCGGATGGTAAAACTGAACAAGAGCAAAAGCAGTTGTTGTAAGTGCCTGTCCTTTTTACAGGGATTAAGGAGCTAATTGAAGAAGGGATGAAAAGCTTAGTGAAAAAAATCAGTCTGTTTGTGATGAGTTCTTTATCTGTTTATCATAGTATGATCATTTTATTTTGTTTAAAGTTCTCTGACTTCAGAAGCAAGACAGACTTATTAAAGGGTGTATTATATATGGCACACACACATAAAATCTTAATTTAAAAAAATTGTTTTGAGTTAGTATATATTTTTTCTTGATCTCCAGACTGTAGAGTGATAAATTTTATTGACTATAAGTTTTGGATGGGCATTCTTATGGATAAAACCCAACCCCTGTTTGTACTAATTTTTTTTTTTCACCCTTCAGCTACAGCAGTTAATACAGACTTTACAGATACAGCAGCAGAAGCCTCAGCCTTCCATCCTGCAAGCCCTGGATGCTGGTCTTGTCGTTCAGCTCCAGGCTCTCACAGCACAGCTCACAGCAGCTGCTGCAGCAGCCAACACCCTTAATCCCTTGGAACAGGGAGTGTCTTTTAACAAGGTAGAAATTAAGATAACAGGACCTGTTTTGTATGAAGAGTTAAATTTTCTATACTATCATATAGATTCTAATTCTGTAAATTATATTTTCTCATAGAACTATTTTATAATTTAACATCCACTGTATCATGTAAGATGTAGATCTTACAAAAGGTTAAAATTTCCAAACGAAATTGAGTAATTTTATAATTTACACTTGAAACATTCTTTTGGCTAGAGATAACTGGTCAGTAAACTTGTGTATTTACTGTTAAGGCATATTATTATTTTTTGAAATTTCTCATTTCTTTTACGGATGTTACAAATATATTAATTAGGGTGTCTGCCCTATAATTTTAACGTGCTAAACTTAAAACTGTAAAGGATGTGAAAGTTCACAGGAAAGCTTCTTTACATAATTTGTCATGATTTGTTTTGCTTCATAAAGCAGTGTCTGTCAAAATGCTTTAAAGAAAAGTAAAGATCTGCTCAAATAAAATTTATAGTGTAGCATAAAATGATGAAATATATACATATTAAATGATAGAGATGATTAATGGGATGTCATTGACCTTCAGAATAGCATTCATAGCTTTTATTTGTGTGGAGCACTTTTACATTTGTTTCTTTCTCTCTCTCTGTTTTTTTTTTTTTTTTTTTTTTTTCCCCCACCTAGAAGTTGATGGATAGATTTGATTTTGGGGAAGATTCTGAGCATAGTGAAGAACCCAAAAAGGAAATTCCAACTTCTCAACTGTAAGAGTTATGTTTTTCTTAAAAGCCATCCTTTTTTCTCTTACCTTTATAAGCATTGGATAGGATGTTGCCATCTGAGCTGCTTAGTCTGCTTTGAGTTGAGCTTTTGACCGCTAACATCGGAAGGATGGTGGAATTGCTGCTTGTTGCCTCCCTGTATTGACTCTTTCTAAGGAAATTTGAAAACAGCTGGGATATATCAAAATTTTTTATTGGAAAATTGGTGTGTTGATAAATCTAGTGATATTTTCTGTATCTCTATTAAACTTTTAAATTATTTAACTCAATTGTAAGTATATTTGAAATAATAGGAAAGAAGCTTGCTTTTAGTGCCACTGGTCACTTCTAGGAAATACACTAAATTCTGGGAGTATATCAGACTAATCAGAAGGAAAAAGTAAGAGTTGTAGGTGTTTTGTTTTTAAAGAAATGGGTTGTATGTTTTTATTTAGATTAGCAATTCCTCCCCTCCCCAAACAATTCTGCATAGCCCTAGGTTCTGGGTGGGTTCATGAGAGGACCAGTGGGAAGGAGGTTTTTGGAGAATAGGGGTTGGAAGGTGGGAGAATAGGAATGAGATGATGAGTGGGAAAGCTTCTGGGAATCTTCTTTCAGAGGTCATGAGTTTTTTATATTGTGGCAATATATTAAATATATATTTATATAATATATGAAAGTGCAGATAATATGCTTATGATACTCTACTTGAAAAAATTAAAAACTAGTATTTTAGATTGTGAATTATAAAGTTAGAAGAAGCATTTGAGATCATTTGTAACATGTCCTGAACAATGTTAAGAATCTCTTTTAATAGTCCTGATAGTCCTAATAGTCCTGGTTTTTCTCCATTGCTTTAATGCCTTCTATGACAAGAAGTTAAGTAGTTATTAATATTGTATGATCTTTTGTTACTGAATTCTATTTGATTTGTTTTCTACACATTGATCCGTTTTGCTTTCTGAAGCAAGGAAACAAATTTGCTCCATTATCTTTTGAGACATAGCCATTCAGTATTTGAAGATAGGTATCATTCTTCCCCTTAGGTTTATTTGCTCCAGATGAAGTACACTTTTTTTCAACTGTTTCAAGACTTCTCACCATCCTGATTGCCCCCTATGGGATGCCCTCTTTTTTGTTCATGTCTTACCTTGTGGCACCCAGAATTCCAGGTGTATTCCAGGTGTGAATTTCCCAGAGTATAGTTAAATTATTATTACCTTTTATCTAAACACTGTTTCTGTTAACATACCTAATAATGTGAATGCTTTTCTAAAGAAAGCAGATTAGTTTTATATGATCAGTTTTGATTGTAGATTTCACATGTACTGATGGATCGACCATTTTCCCCACTGTCTCATAGTTAAAGAAGGAGTTAAAGAGTGACAATGTTTGAATACTTTCAAGCATTTTTATAAATGTTTTGAGATTTTCTTAAAGTGCTCTAATGTGAAGAGTACTAATTTATATGTATTTAATAGTGTGAGACAGTAATATCAGATCTTCATCAGAGTATCTCTGATGTACTATCTATTGAAACACTATTGAATAGTATATTTCTATTTTAACATATTAATGTTCTGAGGTATTCTATTTTCTGTGTTAATATTTGTAAAGTAAAAATTACAGTAGAGTATGTTCCATTTAATTGGCATTTTGGGGTGTTCTTTTTGAACATTCAGTTATTTTCATATTATCTTTATTAGATTTTAAAATGTATATCCACTTGTTTTTCCTTTTAGTTCTCATGTTTCGGAATCTGTGAACAATTCCATTTTTCATCAGATAGCAGAACAACTACAGCAGCAAAATCTTGAGCATCTCAGACAGCAACTCCTGGAACAGCAACAGCCTCAAAAGGTTTATAACCCCCTCTTGTGGTCTCTAGAGTTACTGCTATATATATTCTATCATTTGGTTTTTTTAAATTATGGTGATTTTTTTCACCTTCTTATTACTAGGAAGATCAGTCTTCTCAGGACCTTTACTTTTTTTTTTTTTCTGTAATCAAAATGTGTTCTGACAACTTACGAATCCACTGAGAACATTTTAGAAATTAATTTTATATATTGGAAGTAGAGAACAGAAGACAGAGATGGTGTTTCACTATTTACAACTTAGAGCTTTCCTCTCTTCTCAGTTCCCTGTCAGGCAAGGTCATGATGTTGCTGTTGTTGATGGTGAAGGTAACGAAATAGAGTGCTACCTTTAATTAGCTGTTAGTATGTGGCAAGAACCTTATTGGGCTTGATTACATTTAACGCTTATGAGATAGGCATTCTGAATCTCATTTATACTCTAGGAAATTGAAACTTAGTGAAGGGAAACATCTAATGTTAAAGTACACCAGTAGTATCATGCATATATCATCAGTCTTCAGACCCCACCATTGTTTTACGTGTAGCTGAGAACTTTTAAACACTTGTGAGGTATGTATAGCATCCCATGGAGTTGTAAGACTCGTCTAAATTTCAGGGATGATAAAATGTGAAGAAAAATCATACCTTCAAGTTGATAAAATATGTCAGATTGTTGTTAGGCTGGGATTAAATCTATTAAAAAGCCTATTTTCTCTATATGAGAAATATTTACGGATGTAAGGCTGTGTAGAACATGAATTTCCAGAAATTCCTTCCCACTCACACTTCTTCCTAATCAAACCTTTTTGGTGCTAATGAATTTAATACAATACCAGAAATATTTTTAAGTATGAGCAGTTCATTGTCAGATGATACCTACCAAGAGGAACAGAGAAGTATCTGGCCTCAGGTAACATCTTCTCTGATGGAGTGCGTATGTCTGTACGAACGTGAGGCAGAACCTGAGTTTCTGTGAAAGAGGTGCAAGTGACGGACTGTGGGAATGTGGAAGAGGGAAGAGCTACTTTAGAAGGGACAGCAAACCTTAGACACGGCTGGGGTCTGGACTTGTCCTTTAATGCAAGTAGTAAATATAAAATGAGTATTGATGTTATTTGTGTGTTGGAACTTGTCCCTGAAATTACGAGAATGGAATTCCGTATCTTGTTTTGAAGAAATAATTCTAATAATAAGTAATTGGAGTAGATATATTATTTTATGTCAAGAAAATAAAAATATATCTGCCCGAGAATTTAGAAACTTGAAGATAGAGCACAGTAAAGAACATTGGGATGTTGTTTAAAGAAAAACACAAGTTGTGACTTAAGGAAAAGAAACAGGTTGTCAGTGATACAATAAGAAACCACAAAGCTGTTACAGAGGAAGGAGGTAGTTGTAATGGGGGAGTTTATTTCAACAGCAGGTTTGTTCAGCTAGAAACGTGTCTTTGTTCTAGTTGCATTTCAGAAGGGTTAGCAGAAGCAGTAGAGGTAGTAGTACTCTGGACCAGCTTCTAATTAACGCCAAGTTACTGAAGTGAAAGCTAATGAAAACTGGAGAGTGATTTTGTTTTAAGATTCTCATCAACCAAAAAAAAAAAAAAGTTGATTGCTTTATACATCATTTTCAGAATTTTAGAAGGTACAGTAATAAGATCTCTCTGAAAGGAATAGACGTTCTTAAAGCTAAGAAAAAAGGGAGTAGTGAAGAAAAAATTCCTCAAAATAAGCAATGAAGAAAAGGGAATAGTGAAGAAAACAACTTTTCTAATGCATAAGGTGATTAGTATTTAAAACCTATGCCAAACTTAAAGTTGGAAAGTGTGTATCAACAGAGTAACAATTACATTTAATAAATTGTGTAATTGGCTCTACCAAACCAGTTGCCTTTAGTGTATTTAAGATAGGATGAAATATGCAGAAAAATTAAGCATTCTTCTTTAGCAGTAAGCTCAGTGTGGCTGCCTAAGAGTTACTATAGTGTCTTAGAGAAAAGACTGGGATTGCTCTTGCCACGCTGTTCATTGCAGCCTTGACCACGCGTGGATATGGGTTGAGGTCTTATCTAACGATAGAAAACCAATGGAAAGCAGCAGGAGCACTTTCTGAGAATGGTCCAATTGTGAAGGGACTAACAATCATGTCATGAGGAATGATTTCTGTTGTGTTGAGTAAGTTGGAGTTCATGATTTTGATAATTGTTTTATCGGGATATTCAAAAGATGTCACAGTGGGGAGGGTATAGCTCAAATGGCAGAGCGCATGCCTGGCATGCCTGAGGTCCTGGGTTCAATCCCAAGTACCTCCACTGAAAAATCAAATAAATAAATAAACCTAATTACCTCCCCCCACCAAAAAAAAAAGATGTCAGGAGTTACAACTCAAAATGAAACGCTAATGATAAAAATGATAAGACTGATGAAAAGGCTTTTAAAAGAATGTTAGGAGTCAAAAGATGATAGAATCAACCACTTAATAATAAAGAGCTGTCAGTGGGATATCAGAAATATGTAACTTATTTTGCTTCGGTTGTTTTTTTATAGAGGAGAATATAGTGTGAAGAATAGAATTGAACATGATAGAACCTAAGATGGGTGATACATTAAGAGGCTCGGGTTGCATTTCAGAATACTGAGGTTGATGTTGTAACGTTGTTAGACTCAAAAATCAGGACAGTGCTTTAGGCAGAGCATAACATGTGTGGATTTCAATAAGGTTTCTGATAAAGTCTTTCCTGCAACTTTTATAGGAAAAAAAACAGAGGAAAGTAGATTTATAACAGATCACAATGTGACATTTATTGAATGCTAATCCAACCTTGAAGGAAGTCTCTGAGAGCTGCTGTTATCCTTGTCTTCTGTTTTTCCCCCCCAGTATTTTTACTGATACTTTGTATGAAGACATTGTTAAAGAAACTAGAGATGTACTTGGGGAGTGATTGAAATGTTACGTATCTTGATTGTGGCAGTGGTTTCATAGGTGTGTACATCTGTCAGAATTCATGAAATTGTACATTTGTACATGTAGGATGAAGTTATTGAAAATTCACAGTCTGAAATTTTGCTTAAATGTTAAATTTCACCATTGTCATTAGAGTCTAGAATGCTGCTGTCTTTTTCTTTGCATTCATCATCTACTTTGTCTAAGAATTCTGAAATATGTTCCTCTGTCAGTTTTCTTCTCTTTATTATGGACAGAAAATGAAAAATCTAAGGATCTATTTTCCAAGGAAAGCTAAAAGCAGACTACAGATAATATCTCCAGTCTTACTTACACCTTCTTGAAATGTGATGCAGTATTTTTGGTAATGCAGTAAAACTGAATGATGATTGTTTGTTTCACTGTTGATTCACCCTTCTCAACAATTCCATTGTTTTATTTTTTTGTCTTATTATTTTAGTCTTTTTTACACAGTTGGGAGTAATTGATGAATAATGATGGAATAATTCTTAGGATGATGAAATAGGGAAATGTTTCAATATATAGGACAATAAGACTTCTAAGTTAAGGGTCCAATGGACCTAATGCTAATTACAAGATAATAAAGATTTAGTTGACTTTTAAAAGTAAATTTTCCCTTTGTTCTTTGTAAGACGTCTAAGGAAAAATAGAAGTCATGAATCACAACCTTTTAAAATAGGTAGAAGTGCTCAAAAAAGAAGCTCAAAAACTAAAATTGATTGCCGTGGATTCTGCTGCCTATACGAAGGGTTGACCATTAAATAGAAATTGAAAGTGAAAAACAAATGGAGTGGATGATAGATAGGATGCTCAACATGAGTGGTAAAGTAAGAAATAAGTGATGTGATGGATATATGAGTACTGAATTAGGACCAAACAGTAAGGCTCAGGATGAAGTTGAAAATTATTTTGCTGTGTTGTTAAGAATTTTATTTTTATTGTACTATTTTTAAAGGCATAAGCGAGCACTGTGCTTAAGACACATTTTGGTTGGTTCTCACTATACTTATTTACCAACCTTTTGGTCAGTTCTGTGGCTGGAATAGAGCAGGCATTTAACTAACCGGTAGAAGTCTTTTCTAACTTTAGCTTTATTTCTAAACCTTGAAAATGTTACTTGTCTTTGGGGAACCTGTCCTTCATAAATTAAGACACTTGAAACAGTTCTTTAATGCTCTTTTTGGCTCTTCATTTTTGTGCTGTTTTCTTTTCTTTCAGTTTGAATGTCATTAGAGTAATTTAAAAATTTTTATTGATACAACTGACATATAACGTGTAAGTTTTAAGTGTGCAACATGCTGATTTGATAGTTATATATTGTGATATGATTACCTCTCTAATGTCAGCTAACACCTCTATCATGTCAAATAATTATTGTTTCTTTTTTGTGGTGGGAACAATTAAGATTTAGTCTCTTAGCATCTTTGAAATTAATAATACAGTATTGTTGTCTGTAATCACTGCTTGTATTCCTTTTATAGATAGGGAGACAAATTGAGAGAGTAACTTTGTTCACAGTCCTTGTTTGTAGCAAGGGAATGGTAGTTACGACTTGGTCTTTTTTGTTAATTATTATGGTGGTTCCCAACTTGTGTACCACCAGGAAGTCGTTTTATTAATCCTCAGCACCTAGGAGATTATGCTTTAGGAATTTTTAAACTAGGGAGTTATTTTTTCATAATAATCAGTTTCTGAATCTTAGTTAACACTGTAGTATATGTAATTGCTAATCAAGTTCATACTCATTAGCATTGTGTAAACAGTGTCACTCTATCAACTTGCTTTAACTCTAGTCCTCTGGGGAGAAAAGAGTTCCAATTTTAGCTGTTCCTCTAATTAGGCTTCATTGCCTAACTTTTATTAGGCTTTCTGAAATGTTTTGCTTATCTGAGTACTTTTAATATTTATTATTTTGTGAATTGCTAGAGATGGAGGTTGGGAAAGGCCCAAGTTGAGAACTGTTTTTGCTAGATTTATGATTTTGATACCGGGATTTGAGGTTTGTTTTGCTAATATACATGTACCGTGTGGCTTAGTTCTTTATATATCATTCATGATACAACCCTTTTATTCTTGATAGTTTATATTTTCCGCAGTAAAAAATTTATTTGGAGACTTAGTTGATTTTACCATTCTATCCTAGTGTTGTAGTCTCCCCCTTTTATGCAAGTGTTCTATGCTTTTAAGTAAACTTGATTTATACAAAAGTGCCATTTTAGATTGATCATAAAAGCTGTGACATGGGATTTCTTCAGGTATTGGGCTCCTTTTTAAAAATTTAATTGTGATGTTTGCATATTTGAATTTTCATTTGTAATAATCATTATTTCCCAGTATTTATGTGTTTGTATACATTCTCAACAGGCAACTCCTCAGGATAGTCAAGAAGGAACATTCGGGTCAGAGCATTCTGCGTCACCATCACAGGGGAGCAGTCAGCAGCATTTCCTTGAACCTGAAGCAAATTTGGATGATTCCATAGATATTCAACAACAGGTAAAAAATAAATTTTTTCTGGGTCATAAATTTCTAAAATTAATTACGGAAAAAAATTGTAAAATATGTTAGTAATTTTTATTTTATGTAAAATAATGTAAATCTAAATGGTCCCCCCCCCCCCCATTAAGCTCCATATGCTAACCATTTTACTATTAGTCATTAATGCTACTATGCTGACTATTTTGTAAGGCAGAATTATCAATATAAACTGATTCTCAACCAGGCATTTTGTTTGTTTCCTGTTCTTTTGACTTTCAAGGATATGGATATAGATGAAGGGCAAGATGGAGTGGAAGAGGAGGTCTTTGAACAAGAAGCAAAGAAAGTGGCAGTTCGCTCAAGATCAAGAACACATTCACGATCTCGTTCAAGGTTCTGCAGTATTATTAAGAAAAGCTGTGTGCAAACTTTTAAAATGTTGGCCTTTTTTTTTTTTGCATCCTTTATTTCTTTGCATCAAGATTAAAGGAAATATTTTTCTGAGAGTGACATCTTACATTCTCTCAGGAGGAAGTAATTCAGAACTTCAAAAACAGAAAATACTTGTTTTTAGTTGTGTGTATCTGTGGCCATTTAATTGAATAATTTACATGAGTCACAGCAGTGTTGGGAGACTTGGATTTTGGGTTGTACTTGATTTTAGTTAATAGTGGTGATATCCAGCTTAGGATATTATTGCTTCTGAACAACAGTTAAATCAAGCTATGGAGGAACAGTGTTAGAAAGTCCACTGTATTTCTCACATTCCATTTCATCTCATAATACCAAAATGATCATAAAAATAAAACTGCAAAAACTTGTTTTTATAAACACCAAACTATTATAAAACACATCCTAAAAATGTTTGTCTTTTTTTTTTTTTTTTTTTTGTGGTCTTTCAGCATGGCTAAGACTTACTAATATACATGTTTTTATCCAAATTTGAGTTGAAGGTGCCTTATTCTTAACCTGGTAAATTTTCTTAGAGCAGATATATATTGTTTTTGCTATAAATTGTCTTAAAACTTAGTCATTACTTTTTTTGTTGTTGTTGATTTTGGAGGGGGAGGTAGTTAGATTTATTTATTTATTTATTCATTATTTTTTAATGGAGGTACTGGGGATTGAACCCAGGACCTCATCATGCATGCTAGGCACCATGCACTTTATCACTGAGTTATACCCTCCCCCCTTAAAGTCATTACTTTTTAACATTTTTATGCCCTATTTTATGCAATGAATACCCCTGAAAATCTGAAAGATAAATGCAGGAAAAGGGGCAGTATCTTTGATGACTTTTTTCAGTTATTTGTGTCTCTCAAGAACTTACTTGTATTTATCTCTTGCAAATGAGAGCCTGCCAGTTTATCTTTCTCTAAACCAACCCCACTTCAATGAATTAGCGTTAGAGCTGAAAACTCCTTTACCTTGGCAGCTTTTTTGTGTTAGCAACACCTAATTACTAAGTATTTTGAAGAATTCAGTGGTATACAAATGACAGGAAGAAAGAAGCAGTGTTTCAGGATCACCTTATATTGTAAAGTCAAGCAATGTAAGATTTTAGAAGTTGAAAACTTGTAAACAGAATTATATAGTGGCCTAATGTTCTGTTGAAAATATTCTGTTTCCTAATTTTAAGAACATACCAGTTTTGTCACCTAAAGGATCTTTTTATCTTTGGTCTTTCCCCCCTTTTCTTGCCTCTTATTTGAAAAATGAATTGAAAGATACTAAGAGGAAGGGAGGCTGTTACTAGAATTCTCTGGTTTTTCTTCATGATTGGGAACAATCACCCAGACTCAGTAAGAATCATTGCACACAAACATCTGTAACTAGTGTGGACCTAACCATTGTGTAGATTTGAGAAAATGTATATTTGATATTTGATTATTCTTAGAGGGGTAGCTGAATAAAAGACAGTCTTCTTTCCACCTCACCTAGAAGTGAGAAATTTGATAGGAAAATAACATTGTCATTTAAGATAAAATAAGACTTTTTTTTTTTTTTTTTTTTTTTTGGTAGATCACCAAGAAAACGAAGGTCTAGGTCACGATCTGGTTCTCGAAAGCGTAAACACAGAAAGCGATCACGCTCCCGCTCTAGAGAAAGAAAGAGGAAATCATCACGTTCATACTCGAGTGAAAGAAGAGCTAGAGAAAGAGAGAAAGAACGACAGAAGAAGGGCTTGCCTCCAATTAGATCTAAAACATTAAGTGGTAAGTGACATGCTTTTCCAGAGCTTTGGTTTCAGTAAATATTAAGAAAATAGTTAACCTGCTCCAAAGTTTCTCAGCCTTATTTTCAAACTAAGAACTTGAAAACTGGCTTGGTAAATGAGTAGTTTTATTTTTGGCTTTTGTAATGTGATAGAGGAGAAAAGAAAAAGGAATAGCAGATTATACTCAAATACTAAAATCGTTGAGAGCTGATTTCTTTTTTTTTAAATGCCAGTTAGAAAATATGACTTGACTAGTGACTTATAAAGCAGAGTAGGACTCATGTCTGTTTCATGGGCCCTGTGACATCTGTGCATTGTGTCCTAACCAGTTATAAACACCAGGTCTGTAGGAGTAATTATTATAGGAAGCATGTGAATTTTTAAGCTAATTATAAACTTACTGGATCAGTACTGAAGGAGGATTCCTATTGTAAAAACTTCCCCTCCTTCTATAATATATGATTAGAACAAACTTGGTTGTAGTGGGTGTCTGTTCTGGGAGTGAGCTTGGGAAGAGTTGACTTGGTAGCGTGTGAGGAAGGGGAGAGTAAGTTGTAATTAGTGCCAGATTCTGCCTAAATGATTCTTAGTGGGTTATGACTATTAAGGTGAACCAACAGACTGCAGATGGGCAACGTACATGAAATGGGGCAAATCGTCAACCTTGCCACTAGCTAAACGCTGATCAGGTTATCTAATTTCTGAAGGTCTCCAAATAAATTCTTTCTGCCACGGAGATAGATGAATAATTAGTATAACTTACACAGCTGATGCGTCCTGGAAATCCGGGCTATAATTAAAGGTAACAGCCATCTTCTTACTAAATTCTGGCAATTTGAACAAGCCTTGGCTATTTTCCCAGAATCTTACCTGATCATGAGAGCCAGTGTTAATAATGTTGATATTCCTACCTCTGGATGTTTCTGTTTATTCCTTAGGGTGAGAGACCAAATTCAAACATTTTAGTGCTGTCTGATAAATAATGTCAAAAGTCTGATCATAAAATCTCTACTATGCCTCCTCCCATGACTACCATTAGAATATTCCACATCACCAATTTTAGGATGGGGCTTTTATGTGGGATCTCTTTCATTTAGTTCCTCACCTAACTTGTCTTGTTTCTGCTGCCACTATTTACATAGTTATTGACCATAGAATTTATTTTCTATTGCTATTTTATTTTCATGGGTAAAACACAATTAAAAAATTTAGAAAGTACGTAAGAAAATACAGCAAAAAGTGTGTCTCAGCTTTTACCTCATAACTCTCTTTACTGAGAAGCAATAACAATATAATGTGGTCCCAACACACTTTAAACATAGATGGTAATGTTTCCCTGCCATTGGTCCTTAAAACATAAGAATTTTTCATGAGTAGTCCAGGGGATGTGAAACATCAACAAACAGTAGCATTCTAGGAATCAAGTGCACCCTTATGGGATAGAGGAGAATCATTATTACTTTCTGGGGGGAAAATGGAGTTGTCCATAGGAAAAACTTACAGAGAGACAATATTGAAAGAGTCGGGGAAACATGGGACAGATTAAGGCAGCTGTAATACGTAGAACAGAGTAATTAAGAGTTGAGAACTGTTCAGTGAAAGAGATCCAGAAATTTGCTAAGGGTTTGTGGTAGGATGAGTAATGGTCCCCCAAAGATGTCCAAGTCCAAATCACTGAAGCTTATAAATATGTTACATTGCATTTGCAGATCCGATTAATAAGGATCTTGAGATGGGGAGATTAATTTGGATTATCCAGAAGGGCTCAGTTTAATCCAGAGGACTTTATAAGAGGGAAACAAGAGGGTCAGAGAGAAAAGGTGATGTGAAGATGAAAGGGAGAAGGACTGACCGATAGTGGTAAATGCTGCACTGTTGGTTTTCAAGATGGAGGTTGGGGTCATGAGCTGAGAAATGCAGACAGCTTGTAGAAGCTAGCATAGGCAAGGAGGCAAATTCTCCCCTAGGGCCTCCAGAAGGAATGCAGCCTTGTTGACTCATTTTAGACCACCAGAACTGTAAGAGAATACATTGTTGTGTTTTAAGGTCGTAAATTAGTGGTATTTTGTCATAGCAGCAAAAGAAAACTAATACATTGCCCTTATTATTTCCCTTATTAAACTTATTTTTAATGATATTGACATAAATTGAAATATATTAAAAGTCTGCAAAAATATCAGCTGTAAGTATTTTTAAAGTAAATGTATTTAGGAAAAGGAGATGTTCATGGAGGCATGAACAGTGCAGCCAAAAATGGTCAAGATGTCTCGTGTGTAGCATTTATTTATTAAAGGGAAGTGGCTTCCAACCCTTAAGTATCCCTGAGTCTTTCATGGTAACAAATTAAGGAGTTCTGATTCAGCTTTCCCTTTTTATCTCCATGCAAATTATTCTTTTCTTAAGGATAAGATACTGTTTTCACATTTAACTGTTGATTGGAGAAAACCATCCACATAATCATTCCGGCACAGAAAGATGCTTAAAAGATACACAGATAGGACTGCAGTGAGAAGTGGTTTTGAAACTTTGTTGCACGTTAGCATCACCTGCAGAATTTTTTTCGCTAGGTAGGGTGTAGTAATTAGGTTTATTTACTTATTTTTTTAACGGAGGTACTGGGGATCAAACCCAGGACCTCATGCATGCTAGGCATGTGCTCTACCACTGAGCTATATACCCTGACCCCCAAACCTGCAAATTTTAAAACTCCCAATTCCCTATCTGTCATACCCCATACCATCTTTTACAGTGGGTCTCAGGTATCCACAGGTGATTCACGTGTGCTGCCAAGTTTGAGAACGTGTGATAATGCAAGAAGTTGACTTGGCATAGATGTGAATGAGTACCTGGTATTTTTGTTGATTTTAAACATAACAGATAAACATATCAGTTAACAAATATTTTAAATACACTATCTTAAATTTTAATTTATTGTTACTAGTGCTTTTTTTAGCTACTTGAAAGAAAAACTATATGATTTAGGCCATTTGTCTCTTACGTCTTGACAGTATGTAGCACTACTCTGTGGGTTGGCCAAGTAGACAAGAAGGCAACACAGCAAGATTTAACCAACCTGTTTGAAGAGTTTGGACAGATTGAATCCATTAATGTAAGTATCAGTTCTTTAATAGTTTAAGGTTGAAAATATAGTTTGCAGTATCACTTGGGTTCCTGATAAACCCAGTAATATCTGCCTTCAATCACATCTTTCTAAGGATTATTTGACTAATCATTTTTGTTTGTTCTGCTGCTGTGTATCTCAATTAATTTTTATTTTTTTAGATGGAATTCTAACAAAATACTTATTAGGGGGTTTATAAGAATGTAGTGGTACTTGATTCCTAAAAATATCAAGTGTTTGAGTTAGCAGGAGCAGTATGTGTGATCTGGCTTAAGTTTTTTTTTTATGAAAATGAAGGCACTGAGTTAGAATTGTACTCAGCTGCACACAAGCATGTAGGGAGTGGTGAAGACACAACTGGACTTGAGTCGCAGTCTTGCCGGCCTCTTCCCTCCCCTTCCCCGTCTCCCCTTCTCAGAGCAAACCTGAGGTGGGACAGCCTGTGTGGCCAGGGCACCTCCAGTCACTGGAGCGTAACTCTTGCACTCCTCCACTTCATTCTTCCAGTGTGCCCAGTCTCCTTCTTTGAGTATTTTCTTCTTCCTGAAGAGCTATTTTTTCTTGAGGCTGAAACTAATGAAATGTTTCATAGTCGTTTACTTGTTTGAGGAGACTTATAATTCCTTAACTCTCTGATTTTATTCACTGTTACTGTACTTTTTATGTCTCTTGGGCCTTTTTATCATTATTTACCAGAAATTAGCTGGTTTCCTTTCTAGTCTTAGGTTCCTTATAGTCTCAACATTCCTTATATGGCCAAACTTGACTTTTCTGTTAATAACAAGACTCATTATTTAAATTGAATTTGACTATTTTGTATTTTACTTTCAACTGTGTATATCATTGGCGCCTCACAAGAAGCTGGTTAAATAATTCAAATACTGTTATTTTACCAGCGAGGAACCTAAATGATTTGACTGAACTACAAGGATAATAAATAGCTGATTGGGTAATAGATAATAGGTGGTTGGCTATGTTTCAACTTAGGTATCAAATTCTTCTTTTTACGCTGTGAAAATGTAGGCTTCTCTTTTTGTCTTTTAAAATTTCACCTGTCAGAATATAAGTAATCTTTTTGAGTCTGTGGCCATATAACCTCTGAAATATTTTCTCATTTTCTGCTGCCTTTAAACTAGTGGTTCTCAACTCTAGCTGTGTATCACAAATGGGTTGACATTTGAAAAATAAGGATGCCTGTGATCAGTATCTTTAGCTTCCTCTCAAAGTGCCATAAGTACACAGGTGATTTTGATTCAAAGCCAGGAATCACTGCTCTGAGCAGATCCTGAATCCAAGTAGCATTTTGGTTTTTCGCATTGCTTATGACATTTGTAGTCTTGTACCACAGTCATTTGGCACATTAGTTTTCTTGTCTCCCTCTTCTTTATTACCTTTTAAGATCATAGTACTTACAAGTAATAGACACTGAGTTATTTTGTAAACTGAAGTGTACTGACTGAATGGCTAGTGATAAAACCCAGGATTTGAAAAATTGATGGAAGATTTATAAACCTTTTACTTGGTATAGGGGGAGTTTCAAGACTGAGAAAAGTCCATTAGATTTAGCATTTAGTAGGCTATTAGCTTAAAGAAAATATTTTCAGTGGGTTGGTAAGGGGTTGGATCTACATTGCAGGAGATGAAGTATGTAAGTATGATAGAGTTCTCTTTTGAGAAAAGTTTGATATTAGAGTGACAGCTTGAAATATTAGCAAGACTAAGGGAAAGGTTGTTTTGACAGCTAGAGCTTTTTAGGTACTGAATACTAATGGAGTGATAAATATCTTTTGAGTTCTTCAAAAAGAAACTGAATTGCTCTATGTATTTTTCTGAATTAATACATTAAAAGTAATTTTATGATCTGGTGGTCTGTAGAATAGTTAAATGCTTTGTAAATAGAACACTGAGATCCTTACACTGAGGCTATCCTCCTATTCATGTTAAAACTTGTACAGAAATACTTGGACAAAATTAAGTTTTATAAAATGAAAAGCTTTTGTTTTATCATTTGTTGTAGATTTTAGATTTTATGTTAAGAATAAGATACTTCCCCCAAAACAAAAATCCTCATGTTACTCAACAGTATTTGGAAAAATTTAAATACTATTGTGAATAAACTGTATGCCTTCAAATATATTGGTCATACAGTATTATTTTCCTTTTATCTGGTGGTGGTATATGCATATCTTTATATATTGTTTTGTTTTAATAGTTCTTCATTGTATATTAAAACTTTGATTGACATGTGATACTCAAGATTTCACATATCTCATGGCTTAGAATGAGATCAAACTAGCTTCCAAAGTTTTTTTTGTAACTTAGTAATTGATTGTGCATGAATTATACCAATAAATAGATAGCTGAGGAAGAGAAGGGGAAACAACTCCATATTAATCAATGTTCCATTAAAACCATATAATGCCAGAAATGAATTGCCGTCTTTATGCCCTTTCTAAAGAAAAAAATTTTTTTAATAGATGATTCCTCCCAGGGGCTGTGCTTACGTCTGCATGGTTCATCGACAAGATGCGTTTCGTGCTCTTCAGAAACTTAGTTCTGGATCATATAAAATTGGGTCCAAGGTCATTAAGGTAAGATCAGGAGTGGGGCACATGCTTTTGTTTTATTGGATTTTATTGGATAGAATGTTTCCTGTATTTAATCATCTTCTTCTTTAATGTTATGGGCAAACCTTGACAGGTATTTTATTACGTCAGTGTTGTTGAATTATAAAATTAGCTATAGATGAAACAATAACCAAAGCCTTACTCAAATAGTTCTCTGAAATCACACATGCGCAGTTGTCTTAGTCAACCTGGGCACCATTTTATGAGCCGAACTTTTTCATTTTTACAAGTTTGTCTTCATTCACTCTTTCCTAGTGCATTCCTAACCCTACCCCTTAATTATATTATTAATGTCTCCTTTTTAACAACTTGTCTTATATAAATCAGGCTCTTGTGAAAGGCTTGTTCATATTTTTATTTTCCTCTTAGTCTTTACATGGAGTGTTTATTGTGTATTTTTCTATTTTTACTTTTTGTCACTAATTTACATTTTATTTTTGCTATTTGAAGATAATTTATTCCATCAGGTTCTGCAACTGAATTTAAAACTTTATGATAACTACTCTCAAGGGAGTTTATAATGCCGTGCTTTGTCATTTTATGGCAGAGAGTTTCTCTGTGTAAAAACTAAAGTGTCACTGGTTTCTTCCCTGGAGTACCAAGATTTTGTTTAAATTAACTATTTTAATTATTGCTAATGTAGGTTGACATTTTTATAGTGAAGAGTAGATTTGGATTATTTTGGGAGATATGTTGTTTAAAGTCACAGTAAGAAGTGAAAAGAAATCCCATATTATAAACACCATTGCTGTCTAATGCATATTTTATTTTACAAACAAAATCAGAAAATAAGTGGAAGAAATTTCCTTGGCTGCCATTATTCCAGCAGTGTTGCTGTATTTGTTCAACTGATTTTTTAAAACTAATTTTATTTGTATTTACATTGTTAGCATGTAATTTTGTATGTTTTACCTTGTTTTTACAGTATATATGAGCTTCCTTTTTTCCTCTCCTCTTTCCTGATAGATTGCTTGGGCTTTAAACAAAGGTGTAAAAACAGAATACAAACAATTCTGGGATGTGGATCTTGGAGTTACATATATACCATGGGAAAAGGTTAAAGTGGATGACTTGGAAGGTTTTGCAGAAGGAGGCATGATTGATCAGGAAACTGTAAATACTGGTAAGAAACCTAGGAGTAGTTTTTATGGTTTAAAAAGTATGCTTAAAAGATTGTAACTGATAAGAGTTTTGCATGATAGCGTAAATTGTGTTTATTTCCTGGATTCTTGCCCATTAGGTGAAAAAATGAAACATCATTCTGTCTGATGTATATGCTCAGTGGGATCCATTTCATAAGTTCAGAGCATAGACAGTGTTCTAGAACTTTGTAAATGTGGCATTTTTCATATGTGCCTTGTAAAAGTTTCGGGCTTTGAGGAGAGTTGTGCATATGGAGGCTTTTTGAAAGTAATGATTTCAGTTAGTTGAGTGTAAATGGGAACTGGGGATTTAGGAAGTTTTTAAAAGAAACTTGACTTTCTAAAATTAGTGTTTATGTTGGAAATGGCAAGAATAGACTCGGTTTAGAGAGCTGTAGTTTAGATTCATGCAGTTCTACAAAGCTTACAACCAAAAGATAATCCGACCCATTCTTTTTAAAAAATTTGTCTTTTTATATTTAAAAATTTTAGTTGTAAATTTACAGAATGATTAACAATTAAATCCAGTAAGAAATCTTAAAATAGATACTTGGGAAATAATTGAATTATGATATATACCTAATTTTTTTACATCTCAGCTCTTCTACCAAAATTAGCTAATTTTCAGAATAGTATTTTCCTTCTCAGGCTAGTGCACATATTTTCAAACTTTTTCAACTTTTTCAGTTGTTTTCTTCTTGTCATTTTCTCTCTCTCTCTCCCACTTTTTCTTTTTATGTATGTTCTTCCAGAACATTTATTCATTCAAAAAATATTTCAGTTACTACTTTGTGCTAGGCATGATTTTAGGAACTAGGATTAAAGCAGTGAGACAAACAGAAGAAAATCCATTCTCTGATGGAGTACGCATTGTAGTACAAGGGTTGAGAACTTAACAGCCCAAATCTTACTGGCAGCCTGTTCTGTAAATAAAGTTTTAGTGAAACATAGCCATGCTCACTCAATTGTGTTTACCTATTGTATATGACTTTTTAAAATTCAACAACAGTTGAGTTGTTGTAACATAGAACACACGGCCTGCAAAGTCTTAAAATACTTAGTAGGGTAAGTCCCAACTCATGTCGTAGTGGGGGAAAAAAATGGATAATAAACAAAGTAGATAAACTAGATAGTATTTCTTACCTTTTTAATTTAATTTAATTTTATTTTATTTTATTTTATTGATTTTTCTTGGATGGGGAGATTATTAGGTTTATTTATTTATCTTAATGGAAGTACTGGGAATTGAACCCAGGACCTCATGCATGCTAAACACTCACTCTACCATGAGCTATACCCACCCGCTAGATAGACTAGGTGATATTTCAGTATTGGTAAGTTCTAAAAAGAAAATCAGGGAAAGGGGATAGGCAGTGTGGGTGTGGAGCTATTGCAGTTTTAAGTGGTTGAAGAAGGTGTGGTGGAGAAGGGGATATTCGGAGGAGTGAGACCTGCAGCTGTCTGGGGAAAGAGCATTTCATACAGAGAGACCAGCAAGTGTGAAGTCTGTTAAAAAATTATGCGACCAGTGTGGCTTGAGCATTGTGCGGGTGAGTAGTAGAAGGTGAAGTCAGAGAGGACAGAGGGGCGAAGTCATGTAGAGGCTTAGTCATTCTAATAACTTTGATCTTTAAGGGAGGTGACGAGCCTTCGGAGGAACCATTGGAGCTTCTTCACTGTATTTGTCCCTAGTTGTATTTTCAGAAAGATTTTTCTATATTGGGTTAATACTTTCCTTGTTGGTTTCCCCTCGTACCTGGTGACAAAATACAGAGTAAGGTTGGTTCCTCTTACGTCAGACAGCCTTTGAGATACGTGTCTGTTATATCCCTTTTAAGTGTTTTCTCTAGACTGAGTATTTTAATGTCTGATTTGTGCTTTGTGTCATGCTGCTTTGAACTCCTTAGTATCCTAATCAGATCTCTCTCAGCAAAACCAAATAGCTTGGCACCTACAGTTGCGGACACATCTTAAAAATGTGCCAAGGTATATGAGGACTATATAGACATGAAATATATATACGTAATAGAAAGGAAATGAAAAATTGCCTCTATCCAGAGGAAATCAATTTCAAATATTTTGTTTAGAGTGGGAAACTGTGAAAAGCTCAGAACCTGTTAAAGAGACGGTCCAGACAACTCAGAGCCCAACTCCAATTGAAAAGGAGACCGTGGTCACAACCCAGGCAGAGGTTTTCCCTCCACCTGTTGCTATGTTACAGGTTAGTGCTGGGCGTTTTTGTTATTGTTAAATGTGTTGCTTTACATTTCTGTTTTTACTTGTGCATTTACTTTATAAAGCTTGGAGGAAATTGTCCAAAATAGACTAATATTAAATATAAGCATTTTTGAATGCTTTCTTTTAGAAAAGGTATCATTTATATTTAAATGTTTTTTTTTTTTGAACAAATACTTACTGATTGCTCTAGTTACCTGGATAGGGATACATCAATGAAAAAAAACCAAACACAAATCCCTGCCCTTGCAGAGCTTTTTTTCTCAATAGGGAAGGCAGAAAATATAAAATCAATGAGTGTATAAGATAATGTGAAGGGGAAAAGGTAGGATCACTAGGAGTGTCTGGGTAGGTGTTTACAATTTTAAATAAAATGGTCCAGGTAGACCGGAGAACGTGACAGCCACAGCTTAAAGCTGCTGAGCAGTATCACGGGGTGGTCTAAAGAATGGGGACCCACCAGTGCGGAGGCCCCGGGCCCTAGGCCAGGAGTGTGCTTGGAGTGCTCCAGGAGCGGCGAGTGGACAAGAACTGAGTGAGTAGAGGCAGCTTAGTGGAAGTGAGACCCCTGGAGGGACTTTGGTTTTCACTCTGAGATGGCAAGCCATTAGACGATTTTGAAGAAAGGAGCAGCTTGTGCTGGCTTAGAGTTTTAAAGGATTGCACTGGCAACTATTTTGAGAATAAAATAGTGGGCATTGATAAAAGCAAGGAGACCAGTTAGAAGACAGTTGCAGCAATCCAGATGAGAGGTGATGGTGGCTCAGACTAGGCTGGTGGCAATGGAGGCAATGAGAAGTTTTCAGATAGGTAGATTCTGATGGTACGACCAGGGAATGTGATCAGACGTGAGTTGTGAGAAAGAGCAGAGGTGAGGTTTTTGGTCTGAGAAATGGGTGAGATGGATGATCACTATCTGAGAATGGGAAAGACCGTGGGAAGTGTTGTTTTGGGAGGGACAGCTGGGAGTTCAGTTTTTTGTGTGTGAAGTTGGAACTGTTTTTCAAGACAACAAAGTTGAGATGTTGAATGGAACATTGATACCAAGTGAACTTCAGGAGAGAAGTACAGCTTTATTGCAGATAAATATTTGGGAATTATTGTACCTAGGATGAGTAAAAGAATTTATGCTTAGGAGTAGAAAACTAATGAGAAATTTGAGCCATTTTAAAGCTGTTAGTAACATGGTTCCTAATGGTGATTAAATTGGATAACATAGTGGGAGATGGCAGCTTAAAATTAAGCATGATATTCACTATTCACATAGGTGCCCATCATTTTACATCACTTGATATAAGATAGATTTCACAATCTCCACATTTGGTGTCTGTTGAAAAATACTGCCTTGCTCTTTCAAGTAGGTTCACTTACTAAAATACATAAAGGGGAAAAACAAAATGACTTGCTGTTTGTTACCTTCCAAAAAAGAGACAAATAATTTACCTTTGGTTGTTCTAAGATGTAATCATTGCAGATGGATAAAATGATACATGGACTTTTTATTTTCTATCCACAAAAGATTCCAGTAGCTCCAGCAGTGCCTACAGTTAGTTTAGTCCCACCAGCATTTCCTGTGTCAATGCCAGTTCCTCCTCCTGGATTCAGTCCAATTCCTCCACCTCCTTTTCTCCGAGCAAGTTTTAACCCTTCACAACCACCTCCTGGTAAGAAATTTTCACCTTACTATTTGAACTCTATTTAGAATATCATTTAAAGTGTTCTTTTTCCAGGTTTAAATCCTGTAAAGCAGTGATTCTCAAACCTTAGCTTACATCTTAATCACCTGGAGGGTGTGTTAAAGCATAGATTTCTGGGTCCAGCCTCCTTTTAAGTCAGTGGAACTGAGGTGGGGCAAGATAATTGCATTTCTAACAAGTTCCCAGCTGATGAGTATTGTTGGAGGGCTGCACTTCAAGAAGCACTGACAGAGAAAAGAAATGTATTCCTTTAAAATCATCGAAATACTCTCAAAATTATTTAAAATTTATGTTGAAGTTTTTGTATCAAAGCTTTCTAAAATTATCACCCATTCATCACAAAATATGCATTAAGGTAAACAACAGGGTCTTACTGTATAGCACAGAGAACTATATTCAATACCTTGTAATAGTGTACAGTGAAAAATATATATGTACAACTGAAGCACTATGCTGTATGCCAGAAATTAACACAACATTGTAAATTAGTTTTTAAAAGTATGCATTAAATTATATAGATTGTCCCTTCTAAAAGTCATTAGGTTTCTGTTTTGACATTAGAAATTATAATATACCTTAAAATGCTAATTGAATTTCTAATACTTTTTTTTTGCCCTAATAAATAGGTAGACAGAAGTTCCTTGAATCAGTGTTTATAGGTAAAAACTATAGGTTACTTAACACATACCAATTAAATATAAATAATTGCCTCCATAGCTTAGAGCTAGAGCTTTTAGTATTAGATCATGGGAGATTTAGAAGAATGAGGGAGAGAATACAAGGGATCAAGTCATACATATTGCTTTCTTAAAACTATTTCTACTTTTTTTTTAACTTCATGGATTATTTGCATAATATAGAAAAAATTACAGAATTGATTTCTGTAATTTAAGTTCTTAGCCATTGAATAGAGTTCCTAAAATTCGTCAGCATGGCCAAAAAGTAAATTCGTCGTTTGAGAATCGTAATTTGTCATGTAAGATAAAATTTTTAAATTACAATTTGTAATTTGAATTTTATGCAGATTTCAATAAGAACTTTATCTTTTTATATTTTAAATATTGGAGAATTACTCTTGTCAGCTGTCTTCCATATTAGTGATTAAAAATTAAAATTTTTATCAGAAGATTTGGGAGGGGGTAATTAGGTTTATTTATTTATTTATTTATTTTAATGGTGGTACTGCGGATTGAACCCAGGACCTTGTGCATGAGAGGCAAGCACTCTACCACTGAGTTAAACTCTCCCCCTCAGGAGATATTTTAAAAGGTTACTTCATACTGTACGGATTTTATAAAGTCTTCATCTAGTATTCATTTGTTGAAAATCACCTATCTTTATTTTCCATTATTTTTAGCCACTATTTTCTAATAGAATTTCATGGTAGCTCAAGGAAGCAGGTCTATAATTTGATTATCTGATACTTAAAATCATAAAACAGCCAGATTAAAGTAATTTCATTTATCTTTTATTTATTTTTGCTGATTTATTTCCATGCTCAAAACAATATAGCAATATCCAAGGTTAATGAAAATATTCTGATCTAGTGAGTAAGTAGCATATATATCAAAGAAACACAGTAGCACATTTTACAGATGACATTGTTCCATGTAATGTTATCAGCAGCTTGGAATACAATGTTTAACTCCCCGTGCAGTCACCATACTAAGATATAAACAGGTTTCCTGGCTTGAATTAATGTTTGATTTTATAGCATCGTAGAGTATGCCACAGGATTTAAACAAATGAGTAAATAAATGGGATATACTCATGGTAGGGATTTCTGTGCTTTACCTGGCTTAATAAGGATCAAATAAGGTAGTGTTTGTAAAAGTAATTTTCCAAACAGGAAATTTATTCACAAATATGAGGTGGTAGTAATGACTATTTTTAAGAATGTAGAATTTCATTTATAGCTATTGAAATCTTTGATTTAAAAGAAAGTAACTTTTTTTGTTGTTTTATTACTGGTCTTTTTTTCCTCTCGTGCAGGTTTCATGCCACCTCCAGTTCCCCCACCTGTGGTACCACCGCCTACTATTCCACCAGTAGTACCAACATGTGAGTTTTCTCCTTTAAGAGTTTTCTTCATTTATGATAATGTTAATGCGTCATTTCTCATTCTTATGAATCGTTAATTTTTTAATGATGAAAATTTTCAGACAAATGCATTTTTTTGTTAAATGATTTCTAACAAATTAACAGTATCATATGACAGTCCATATTCAGATTTGCTTTATTGCCTCAAAATGTCTTTTTATAATTGTTTTATTGTAGTCAGAAGTCAAAGAAGGGTTCTAATATTATATTTGTGTGTGTTTTGTTTTGTGTATTAATGTCTTAATCTAGAACAGTCCCACCCAGACATCCCTTTTTAAAATTTTTCATGTCTTTGACTTGTTGAAAAACAGTTTACTTCTTTATGCAAGATCCCAAATAATGGATTTGGGTTTTTTTTTTTTTTGCTTCTTTGTGGTATCAAATTTGTTCCTCTGTCTCTTTGAATCTCCTGCAGGTAGGAAGTTTTTAGCACTGTAGTCTTGTTTAGAATATGCTTCAAGTTTTTTGTAAGAATGCTTAACAGGTAGGGTGCTGTGGACTTGATATTACATCCCATCAGGAGGCATGCAGTGCCTTCTTGTCCCACTTTTAATGATGTTAAAATGGATCAGAGCATTCAGATAGTGGAACCTGGTCATTAAAAGAAGTTGGCCTTCAAATTTTCATCTGATGTTTTCATCCTTTGATTATTATTGCCTGAATCTACTTTTTATTAGTTGCAAAGTGGTGATCTTCTGGATTTTATAATTCCTTCCACATTTCTTAGCTGTAAAGAAGATCTTTCTCTTACCAACTAATAATATTTGGTTACCTTGAAGTACAGTTGGACAGGAGACAGCAGACCCAGGCTAGATGCTAAGTTCTTTTCTGTAAGTGCATTTTTCAGATTAATGATTTCTGTGGGTATTTCCCATGATACCAGTGACTGAAGGGGAAGAGGATTTCTCTTATTTTTCCTTATCCACTCCCTTTCCTCTATTTTTTCCTCCATTTTTTGTAGTGTTTATGCATTAATGAATTTTTACTTCCAAGTGGTCGCATTCACTTTTCTTTTTGAGGTTCAGCTTGTTCGTCTTTGGACAGTGAAAGACCTTTCATGTTGCTTCTCTATTCCTTTGAGATGACCACATCAGTTTTTGAGAGCGTCCTAGCTTCTGGCCTAATATTGGACCAAAGGACTTACTGTAAAAAGAATGTGTATGATACAGGGCTTTCCTTTCAAATATTATAACCCATTTTTCTTATATTTTTAAACTTTTTTCTGTCCTTCAGTGTTCAGACAACATTGGGATCCTTTCTGTTACTGTTAGTTAATTAGGAAGAAGTGTTTATTCTTTCTGAAATTCAGAAAAGTGTTCAGAAGCCGTTTCTGAATTCACCGTTCAGAGACTCATCTTACTTTAGAGCCTACCTCCCAGTTATTTCTCCTTACTTTATTCATTTTGGAAAATCTAGGATCAGTAGTCAAAGGGGAAAGAGAAATACCACTGTGTGCCAGGCGCTCGCTTGATTGTTCGCATCGTCTCATTTAATTCTCATAATTCCCGCATGTGATCCTGGGTCCTTTCATCCCGGTTTTACAGCTCTGTTACATGCTAACAGTTTATCTAGGTCGTCTGGAGTTAAATGTGGACATGAAACAGTTTCTGAAATCCCAAAATACATGATTTAATAGTGTTGTGACATAAACTGGACTAAAAATTCTAATTGTTCAGTTGTGATTTTATATTCCTTTAGTTTAGTTTTTTTTAACATATACACAAGGGTTTTGCTATCCATTCTTTAAAATTAAATGTTTACACCTTTTTACTTGTAGTTCTCATCTGATGAGTTTCTAACCTCATTTGACAAAAAGTAGTGAATGTGAGGATCCTAGTTCTTATAATTTCAAGGGGATTGGGCAGATTTTCATTCTCATGCATATTTGTTGGTTTGCACTAATCATTTCTGTATATTTAGATATTCACATACTGGCATCCTTGAAAAATTAGGATTTTTTTTAGTGCTGGGGTTTTTTTAAGTATGGATCCTTATTTTTACCAAACATTTCTCTTCAAAATATTTCTAAAAATTACTGTTTTCTCCTATTTAAAAAAAGTAAACCTTTCCAAATATAATTTAGCCTCTTCATAATGGCTCATTTGTCATTTTGAGCATCAGTTACTGTATAATGTGCTAGGTAATACAGAGATGCCATTAAATGAAACACTCAGGCTGCCAGAAGTTAGTTTTCAGTATAAGTGAAATAAAGAGACCCAAGAGAATTCACACACGTCTTGTTAACTGAGCAGTCTTACCAAATAATTGGCGAAAGAGGATAGGAAGTCAAGACCAGTGTTGGTTATACTTAGTATTTTAACTTAGCGCATGAATTGATTAGCAAATTAGATCTGAACTATATGTTCTCCTTCTTTAAACAGCTTTAGTGCAGCCACCATTAGCCATGACTCCAGAAGCTGTGAAAGATGTTGGATTTGGTGGCCTTGTTTTACCAGGTGGTGCTGTTGCCAGTGGTCTTGCTACTTCTACTCTGCCAGCTGGAAGTGTTTTTAACCCTCCAACTAAACAAGCAGAGCCTGAAGAGAAAGTACCTCATCTTCTAGACCACCAGATTTCTTCTGGTGAAAACACCAGATCAGGTAAAAAAACAAAAAAACCCAGAAATACATAGTTAAATCATAAATACTGCTTCTCTATACTGGTGTTTGGCTCTGAAGTGCCATGCATATGTAACCAGGTTCAGTGCACAAATACGCAATTTTTTAAAAAAGATCACTATCTCCTAAAATTTCTATTAAAAACAAATTTGTCATTCTGTTCAAGATAGTATAGATTTTGACACCTTTCCATTAAGACCCCTCCTCCTCCTTTTTTTGGCCTATTGGAACTGTTTTAATATGTTGTTGTCAAAATAAGATTGCACAAAAAATGCATTCTTACGGGAAGGTTAAAATGAGCAAGTGTTAGGTATAAATAACTTACTTCTACCAGATATTTAGCTAGGTCTAGAGGATAAATATGGTGCTGGAAAGCAGAGAGTCCCCCTTTTTTGGCACCATTGCATATTAAGAATTGTTTGTACTTATAAAGACTAATTGAAGGTGGAGAATCAGTATAAAACCTGACATTTTCGTTTAACTTGAAAAGATTTCATGTAAACATTGCAGGTAACGGACTGCTCATGTTTTAATAATTGAATTTCCCCACACATGGTATTAATAATTCAGCTTTGATTTTTATTTAGTATCCAGTATACCTTGATTCTGGGGGGAGGCGGATGCAAATAGCTGATTAATACGCTAGCTACTGGAAATTTTAGCATTAGTGAGTGTTAGTATAGTTTCCTTTTTACACCAGAATGATTGCTTGTGTTATTTGTCTTCTTTCCATTTTAGTGATTCCAAATGATATTTCGACTGGCTCTGCAATTCTAGGAGGACAGCCGCCAAATGTGACGAGCAGCTCTGGAATTCTGGGAGTCCAGAGACCAAATGTATCAAGTAATAATGAAATTCTTGGAGTCCGGCCATCTAATGTTTCCAGTAGTTCTGGGATTATTGGAGCCCAGCCACCAAATATTCTGAATAACTCTGGAATTTTGGGAATACAGCCACCAAGTGTGTCAACTAGTTCTGGACTTCTGGGAGTACTGCCCCCGAATATACCTAACAATTCTGGACTTATAGGAGTACAGCCACCCAGTGTTCCAAATACTTCTGGACTTTTGGGAACACAGCCACCAGCTGGGCCTCAAAACTTACCCCCTTTAAATCTTCCTAATCAAAGGATGCCTGCAATGCCAATGTTAGACATTCGTCCAGCACTGATACCACAGACACCTGGACCAAGATTCCCTTTAATACAGCCTGGAATTCCACCCCAAAGGGGGCTCCCTCCCCCATCGGTACTTGATTCAGCTCTTCATCCACCACCCCGTGGTCCTTTTCCTCCTGGAGATATTTTTAGTCAGCCTGAAAGACCTTTTCTAATTCCTGGAAGACAAAGTATAGACAATGTTACTAATCCAGAAAAAAGGATACCACTTGGAAATGATAACATTCAACAGGAAGGAGATAGAGATTACCGGTTTCCTCCCATAGAAACCAGGGAAACCATTAGTAGACCTCCCCCAGTGGATGTTAGGGATGTGGTTGGACGGCCTGTAGATCCAAGAGAAGGCCCTGGAAGGCCTCCATTAGATGGTAGAGATCACTTTGGAAGACCTCCTGTAGATATTAGAGAGAATCTTGTGAGGCCAGGCATAGATCATCTTGGTCGAAGAGACCACTTTGGCTTTAATCCAGAGAAGCCCTGGGGGCCTAGAGATTTTGATGAAAGAGAGCATCGGGTTCTGCCTGTCTATGGTGGTCCAAAAGGCTTACATGAAGAAAGAGGTAGATTTCGGTCTGGAAACTATCGCTTTGACCCTAGAAGTGGTCCTTGGAACAGAGGATTTGGACAAGAAGTTCACAGAGATTTTGATGACCGCAGAAGACCCTGGGAGAGGCAGAGGGATAGGGATGACAGAGATTTTGATTTCTGCAGAGAAATTAATGGGAATCGTCTTGGACGAGATAGAATTCAGAACACCTGGGTCCCCCCTCCTCATGCTCGGGTTTTTGAGTTTTTTGAAGGGGCCACTTCTCAACGAAAAGGTGATAATGTGCCTCAGGTTAATGGTGAAAATACCGAGAGACATGCTCAGCCACCACCTTTACCAGCACAGAGTGATCCTGAACTTTATGAAAAACTGACATCGTCCAGTGAAATAAACAAGGAGAAGAGTGACACAGTTGCTGATATAGAAAGTGAACCAGTGGTAGAAAGCACAGAAACTGAGGGGACATAACCATCACTCAGTAGGTAAAAGATACATTTTGTAAAGTTGTCATCTCTCTGTAATAGATTAACGGCTGACTGGACCAT
This sequence comes from Camelus dromedarius, assembly GCF_036321535.1. Classification (NCBI taxonomy): domain Eukaryota; kingdom Metazoa; phylum Chordata; class Mammalia; order Artiodactyla; family Camelidae; genus Camelus; species Camelus dromedarius. The sequence continues at coordinate 11,054,375 of NC_087441.1, read as the reverse complement.
AGTTGTTCACTTTTGTCTGCCAGAGTTAAGTTAATCTGATGTTCATGTTCACCTTTCTCTTAAAATAATTGTACAACTGACTTGTATAGACATTGTTCTTAATATGAACATGGTAGGTAAACATTTTTTTATTTTTCTGATAAATGTTGCCCCCAGATTCTTTTAACTTCAAGGAAATAAATAACAGCTTGTCAGAGACTTCCTATGGAAGAAAGAATTTTTTAGATACTACCATTAGGTTGGATATGGTAATAGATATATTTCAGAATAGAAAGTGGTGGTATATCTTATCCATATCTTTAGGCTGCTGCAGAATTTTAAGGTAATAGACAAAGCTGTGATATTTTATGCAAAGACTGGCTCTAGATATTTGAGGAGCACAATACAGAGATTTTAAAAAGTGATTTTGTAAAATCTACACTATGGTCTCTGTTTCTCCAAAGTAAGTGTTTGTGATTTGTTCCTCATACTGCAGTGAGTAAAAACGAAAAAAGAAAAAAGAAAACAACATAAATATTAAAGTACGTTTCAATGTTGGGTGAATTTTGTTTTTAGATGCCAATAAAACTTATTTGTTTGATAACAGTGTTCTAGGAATTGTATTTTTTTAACCTACAAATTCTTAAAACCATGGATCATTAGTGGCATGTGCTTAGTTGTTGCAAAAGTTTTCTATTACTATTACTCTTAATAACAACAAAAAAGAACTGTGTGGTGGAAAAAGCATGTACTTTGATATAAAAATCATGCAGTCTCATTAGTATGTATGTAAATCTGTGTATATTTATTGTGTAAGTCACGTAGATTTTTCTGTTTCTCTGTATGTCTATTTTCACGCACATACAGAGAAAAATAGAAAGTTGATAGTTTAGATAATAAAATATTCTTTAAAACCAGATAGAAAATTAGAGAAATTTGGCTAATTGACATTGTTCATAGTTACAGCTCTTAGCCTTTATGCTGGTAAAATAAGAAATATTGTAAAGAAATACATTGGCAGCTTGGCGGTTCTTTTTTAATAAGTAAGCATGAAGCCAGATGTAGCATGGAGCTGAATTTCACGTAAACGCTTGCACTGCTTTGTTTCACACTCTATTTGCTGTTCTGCGTAGATAGTGCTAGTACTGAAGTATTACTGGTCACTTGCCTGAAGTGAATTTCTTAATTGCACAAGATGTAGAGTGGTGTTGGTGGATTTAAAACCATTAATTTGTGTACCGGAAACGACGTGTCCACCATGTGTTTTGTAGGCTATGCGTTAACACTGTTCAGATTAGCCTCCAAGGTAAACTGAGTAGCAGAAAAAATTGGGATTGGTTTCCCGTTTTGTTTATTCTTATTCTTTGCTTTTGCTTTTCGTTTATTTGCATTTGTTTCTCCTTTGGGTTGTACGTATATACACATATATATAAAACCATTGGTATTTTTTTGTTTCATAATGAAAGCTTTCATTTGGTCCTATGAATAGTTATTTTGTTTCCTATTCCAACAGCTAACTCATCATGTGCTCTGTTTATCTACAGTTCTTAAGTTACATTTGTCAGGCACCCCCCTCACCCCCCCAGTGGGAGAGTATACCACCCATTTAAAATTGGGTTGTTTTTGCTTACCTCTGATGCTCTGGAGAGCTTTAAGTTTCCTAGCCAAAACTAAAGTCTTTTTCTCCTTACGAGTTTTGAAATAGAAATAGTACATTATTGATTTTGGTATTTGGAAAAGTGAGTGAGAGTGGGGATTTGGTGTTTATTTCTAAGGTAATTGAATTCAGTCCAATAACTTGGGTTGGTTTCAGATCCTTTCCTTGGGGTAATGGGAGAAACTGTGACATTGGTACAAAGTTTTAATATTCCAGGAAGATTAGCCTTGTCCTTAAGGAAATTATATTAACTAGAATTTCTCTTAAACTACTTAGTTACATTTATCATTATTAAAATTAAGTGAAATTCACTTGGATTAAGTAGCAATAAAAAAAAGTTGAGACTTCAGTGACTTTTGAACACAGCTTTTTATCGCTCTTGGGCCTTCATGTGCAAACTTGAAAGCAAAATGTGTACAAGTATTGCACTGATTTGGAGATTCTGATGGTGAAAGTTACCTGAAATCAGTTGTCAGTACTATGTTTAGAAACCCATCTAGGAAATGTGTGACACTCCTAAACAGCTGAAAAACACGATGTGTAGTTATTCGCACTTTATTCTTGTTGTGTGATATTTTAAGTGAAAGGAATATTACTCATCCTCATACTGAATTTCCAAAATTGATACTTCCATTCACTATTTTTTTAATGATGGAGAGAAAAGTTGTCTTATTTGATAAGTTTGACAGAAGATTTATCACATTTTTGATACTTTTGATCACAGTGCTGCTGTCACTAGAATACTAGCAATTAGAATATGGAAACAGTAACCTAAATACTTTTAATAAAATAGTTTGAAGTGCTGCAGGCAGTAATTACATTGGACATGAGATTACAGTGTTTTGATGTGTGGTATGTTAGAATGATAGGACTTTCTGTGGTATTAACAGATTGCAGTTTTAATAGACAAATTTTTTATTATTTTTTATCTTTAAACATTTCATTAAACATTGGATTCTTAGCATGAATGCATATACTGTACTTTGATCATTTATATTGTAGATAGAAACTTATTTTAAAGCAAGATAGTCCTGATAGCATATCATAGGTGGAATGTTCCTTTATTCTAATTTTCTTTCAGTGTATAGGGTGGACAATACTTAGAAAGCATTGGAATATGGAATAGTAGAACATTACTTGTTTAAAACTCCAGAAATGACTTCATACAGTATTTAAGTGATACAGTTTGTTTATTATTTAAGCTATTACATTCTTACTAGAGCAGTTTCTTTTGTCCTGATAATTTAGTTGCTTCACTAAATTTTTTGGGCCATTTTTCACTTATATAATGTATTTCAGTTTTATGGAGTGACACATTTGGGGTTGTTTTGAGGATGGGGCAGTTTTGTTACATTTAAAAAGAAAAAGTTACCTCTTTTAATTTGAAAAAGTATTTTTATTATAAACACTAGTTCATCAGATCTGAGGTGCCATTAATTGTAAGAAGCACCATTCAGAAATAAAGTAAAATGCTTCCAATATGACATGCCAGTGATTGTAAGACGCGTTCCTAATTCAGAAATACCAAAATGTAAAACATGTCTTAGAATCAAAGAAATATGGTATTCATTATTGGACTTTATATATGTAAATATATATTCCCTTATTAAGTGATTTAGAAAACATTTTGATTTCTTTTGTCATTGTATATATTTTAGATGGGCACATTTAATGAAAAAGAAAATTATAACATTTGATTAAAAATAATTTTATTATACCTTATGTGCCTTCATCTATTTTTGGGTGCTATATTAAAATGTTTTAAGGGCTTTTAACTCTCAAAGAAAGGAAACTAACAGTTTTTCTCTTCAAATATTTTACATAATGTAGAAGAGGAGAGCAAGTGTATATTCATTTTAAAGATAGGCAAAATAAAATTATTGTAAGCGATCATAAATACCACAGTGTGGCAGAGAATTATAAACATTTCTTTAATTGATTTTGTAGATATCATCTTTAAAACTAATTTAAGTTGTAGGCTCTAAAAATTTTATTCTCCACTTCTGGAAAAAAAACTCAGGTTGTTACACTTTTTAATGGGAGATTTTAAAACAAGATACCTTAAGCCAGCAATACTGTCTGGAACCGGTAGTTAAAATTAGTGGCCCAGGTGGTTTTCTTTTGGGTGCATATTTTAAATGGGGCATGTGTATTGAAAGCTCTTTGAAATACACTTTCTCTTTGGTTCTCAGCCAGGAAATGTGTAACAGAATCACCTGTGGAGTTCTTTGAAAATCCAGGGGGATGGTCACCACAGACTTATCAGTATAGAATCTTCCTGGGAGATACCTGTTTATATAATACACAAACATGTCCATACACACACACCTTCCACATACCACCACTTTAGATATATGAAGATAATGTAAATATTTAATGTACCATACACTTGATTTTTTTAATCTTTTTAAAAAATAAAATAATTTATGATACAAAATTATTTCTAATGTTTCAGTGAAGTATATACTTGGTTGTGGTCATTGGTATTGGAGGATGAATTAAAAAATAGAGAAATCCATTATCACAGATGTTTTAATTTCAAGTGTTAATTTGAAAATGGATTATTGTAGCAAGAAAGAATTGGAAGGCAGCATACGAGCTGGTTTTGTAAGAAGTATTTTTGACTCAAGCGAAAATTTGTTATAGGATACCTCAAAGGAAAATTTACTAAACGCCGTGTAATTAAATGCTTTGATTATAGAAAGAGCCCCTTTGGGACAAAATCTCAAAATTAACTTTATCAGGGGCCAGAAGTAATGTTCCTAGTAGGACTACTTAGATATGAGTTGCACATCAAAAACTAATACATATCAGTGATTTATTTTGGCATGAGCTTTGCTCAGACATTTTTCTTCCCCTCTACTTAATTCTTTTTCTTCAGGAGGCTCTTTATCTCATACATACACTTAGAATTACTCTGCCTTGTTCTAGTCAAGATATAGAACCAATATTCCAAGAGATTTGTAAAGTATATGTAGCATCTCAAGGAGTGGAATGGTGCTAATGGGCTAACTTTGTATTGCATGAGAAATGTTAGGTGCTTCAGATGACGTGTAGTGAAGGAAGCCAAGAGCACGCTTATGCACAGAGCCCAGTAGATGGTGGAGAGGAGAGGTCACTTGGAACTTGTGACATCGAGCCCCGAGTTCAGTGAGAGTTGGATGAGTTCTGTGAGCGTGTTAAACTTGCACAGCAGTGACGGATGTGTTGCACGTGGTTGACCCAGTGTGGCTTGTTCCTCCCTCCGCTGTCATGCCTGCCACGGGCAGCTGTCCCTGTTTGTCTTACTTTTTTCTAACTTTCCCAGATTCTCATCCTTCTCATGGTAGCACTCCCAGCCGCCTCTTAGACCTATCATTTCAGGCAGGGACTATCAGTTGGGTTTATCTGTGTGGAAAGCAGTTCGCTACTCCTTTGCTTAGTGATTTCTAAGGTTATTTCCAGTATTTAAATACCTTAAGTCAATGAAATAAGTTTTCTCTTCTGTAAAAGACCAGTTGAGGAAGCAGGAGGAACAGAACGACTAACAATAATTGGAACACTTTTTAAGAGAGCACAAATTCTATTGCCTTTGGGTTTTCAAAACTAGCTTTAATATTTCTGGATGCATGTCTTTGGACAAGCTACTGCATCTTTAAGCATCATTTCTTAAAAGCCAACCTGCAGGGCTACTTTTTAGAATTATTATTGATAATATTAGCTAATATTTAATAGATGTGTACTATGTGCCAAGAACTGGGATAATTTTATTACCTTCATAATATCCTCACTGACAATCCTGTGAGGTAGTTATTATTTTAATATCTATTTTAGTAGAGAGAAACCCAAGTCACAGGTTAATATCCTAAGGTCTCACAACTTGTAATATTGGAGCAGAAATGAAAACCCATGTATGTCGTATTAAAAAATCATTACATACCATGTAATAAAGTGCCAGACACGTGGCAGCGGTTCACCAACTGTTAGTTCCTCTTCTCTTTAGAAAAGTCAGATAAGTTTGTGCAGAAAAACGTAAACTTGAACAACCCAACCAGGCTTATCCTTATAGGGTAGGGCTGCAGTGGAGCACTAAACTTGTGTTTTTATTGTTACAAGTCTAAGTAGGGCTGTCTTCCAGTGGCTCAGCATTCACTTCAGCTTCATTTTCTCGGATTCTATTTTCAGGATTTGTTTGTTTGTTTGTTTGTTTTTTCTTAAAGCAATACCATAGATAATATTAGCTTTCTGAATAACTTGCTACTTTGGGGGCAGCTTTGTTTTGCATTGATATTAAGTAAGATTTCTTTTTGAAAACACCTTTTCCCACAAATTAAATAAAATTTCAAAAACTTTTATCCTTTAAAATGTTTTAATACATGTAAAGCAGAGCCAGTGATTGCTTGCAAATTTATATTTTAGGTTGTAGCTTTGGCAGCTCCTTTCTAAAATGTGGTGTTTCTACACTGTATATATAGCCAAAACTTAGCACTCAGTTTCCTTGTGTATAAAACTCCTATATTAGGAATATTCCGTGGCTTGAAATAAGTATGTAAAGTTATCTTTACACACAGTAAGCATTCAGCTTAAGTCTTTATTCACCACTTGAATTCAGGTAGTCTAGAGGTTAGCTGTTGTCTTTGGTGGTAGTAGACAATTTGTAGTTATTTTACTTTATTAGAATATATAACCTGATTCTAGGTTTTCTTCAGGTCACTAAACTTAGATTCATGTAAGTTTTAATCCACACAGCATGTCATGGTGCTGGCCTTTGATCTCCTTTTCCAAAGTCTTTGGACAGATGAGTCTAAATATGGTGGCTCTGTCACTGCCTAACCCGCACATCAGGGGAACGTGCTTATCGTATTTGCGAGTTATACTTCTTTTTCTACTAATCTTGCTAAAGTTAATTATTTTGCATATGTTATGATTATTACATGAAATAAAAAGTTCTTGCATTTGAACAGTTGCTTTTTAGTGACATGAGTCTTGTGTTTGTTTATTACTGAACTCGGGTCAGTTTACACATAAGTAAGAATATTAGTAAAATCAGAAGACTTGTATTAAATAATGTTTGAAAGTACAAAAGATAACTTTTAAGAATTCCTCTTTCCTTCTATGGTGATTGACACTACTTTGAGTTTTTTAGGTAGGAGAAGGTGGCATTTACCTTCTTAGAAGTTTCCGAAAAACATCACGTCTTACAGCACTGTGGTCATACCCAGGGTAAAGATTTAGGGATTTCTAAGTAGTAAAGCCATCAGGGCTTCACTTAGGACAGTGGTTTTTAATAAAATTTATTTAATAATGTTTGAATTGCAGCCCTCTGTTTTAATCATATTACTTTCTGAATTGTTAGCCAGATAGTCTATGACCACAGGTTAAAATGCATTCTCATTACAGGGAGAGGGGCTTGGGAGTGGAGAGACAACATTTTTAACGTCTATGTTGTGGACATTCTATATAATTTATCTTAAGAAATACACTGTTTGGTAGGACTCATTTTCCCTTCTTTACTAATAAACTGAAGTCCATGGTCACACAGCTTTTGATTTGCATAGGTGTTTGATTGAACTCAGGTTTTGCTGACTTCAAAGCTGTGCTTTACTTTAAAAGATGCTCTTTCGGACAGCTAGATTTTAATTTTAATATATGGTCTGTATAGTTAATTTCATAGAGCTGCTGTAACAACATACCAAAAATTGGGTGACTCAGAACAACAGGAACTTAATCGCTAACAATTCTAGAGGCTAGAAGTCTGAAATCCAGGTATTGGCAGGGCCATGCTCTCTCCAGAGACTCTAGAGGTGAATCCTTCCCTGCCTCTTCCGAACTTCGGGAAGTTCTCAGCAGTCCTTGGTGCTCTTGGCTTGTAGATACATCACTCCAGTCTTTGCCTCTGTCGTCACATGGCTGTCTTCAATGATGTGTCTTCACGTCGTCTTCCTTCTATGCGTGTCTGTGTCTTAAATTTTCTTCTTAAAAGGACACCAGTTAAATTGGATTAAGGGCCCACTCTACTCCAGCATGACCTTGTCTTAACTAATTATATTTACAATGACCCTGTTTCCAAATAAGGTCACATTCTGGGGTACTGGAAGTTGGGACTTCAACACACATTTTTGGAGGACACATTTTTATAACAACCTATGATTGAATTCTGTAACTATTTTAAGGTCTAAGTAAATAGACCTTGAACAGTTTAAAACACTGGGAAAGACAGTCACATTTTAGAATGATGAAACACATCTTTATGGAATTCCATTTGTGAATTACTTTGGGTGTTGTAACAATCAAATTTAAAACCCTAACACACGTATTGCAAATTGTTAAACACGATAGCCACTGCCTAGTTTTTTAGATGGATTTGACATGCCCATACTTTTATGTTTCTTTAGTGATACTTGAACTAAAGGAATTGGCAAAGAAAATCCAGTAATACTAGCATTATACAGCAAAGAATATTTACTACAAATTGTTCTTGCATTTAAAAAAATGCTGACTTTTAAAAGTGGAGGTATTTTAGACTTCATTAAATACAGCTACACCGAAAATTTGCAGTGTATGTCTTTCCATTTCATTTCTGTTGTTTCTTTTTCATAGTGTATTAGCGTTTTTTGTTTTACCTGCTTATTAAAATTTCCTGTTAAGTAAATGATATGACTCTCATTTTTCCATTTCAGTGGTTTATTAGAAATAGGTTTTTTCATTTACCAAATAAATTAACAATTTGTTCATTATTTTTATTTCTTTAGAAGTATAACCTCAATACATTTCTCTATTTTTTCATACAGTTATCCAGCAAAATCTTTGAGTAAAAATCAGTTTTGTATCTGATTGAAATCCAGGTTTATGAATATGTAGACCTTTACTAAAGAGGTGTTGTAACAAGGTCCCCTGTAATTTTTATGGAAGTTTGAATGGATAATTCTCCTGATTTTCATTGGAAGAGCGTCAAAGCAGTTAGAACACTCCTTGGCATGTAGTTTACATGGATATTCACTATTGTTATAATTAATAATGGCTAATAGAGACTTTGGGGCATGCAAATCAATTGTATATTAATTGCAAATAATTAAGGGATTACTTATGCAGATTTGAAATTATAACCCCACATGGGGGGAATAGTGAGAGGGGGTGGAATGGAGTAAAGTGTTCTTGAAGCTTTATAGATCTAAAGCTTTTCTATCTCTAAAGGTTACTCAGTTCTTTGAGCTATATTTGTGTTTCTGGTCCTCAGTACCAATCTTTAAACACAGCTGTCTGATTCATTCATTAGGCTAGTGGCAAGCATCCTGCTGACCCAGCTGGCTTGCCTGTCATGGAGAGATGGCTGTGATCTAATTTCAGGAAGAACAATTTGAAAGCTCCCTTCCTCTTGTTAGTTGTCTAAATATGTCCAGATAGTAACAATTTAGTGGTTAAAAACAGTATTCTTGATTTTCTTATTCAGTGAAGTAGGATTTCAGGTTTTAAGAGTAGATATTTTTCCATGAGATTTGAAAAAGTCTGATTCAACTGAAATGAAAAAAGATTTACACTTTTCCCATGGATATATTCATGCTAAAAGAATCACTCAAATGACTAATGACTTGTAAAAGTTGTGTCTGACTCAATCCATTGTATGGGAAACTACGTTTAGAAAAACAATTAAAAAGAATTTTTATTGGACTTCCCTATATGATTACTGAGAATTTGAAAAGCATATTTAGAGCTATTTTCAAAGCCTTTGTTTTAATTTCAACAATTGTTTAAAATTTCTTCATAGCATGACTTACACTCGGGGCAAATAAAATCAGTAGTGTACATTCTAATCAATGGCAGACGAAGGGTGATTTCTAAATTATGATCAGTTTCAAAGGACCAAAAAAGGGCTTCCCTCACCCTAACAGCATTTTCATTTAACTGATAGTAAAAGTAGGGAATGTGGGAATGTTTATGGATGAAGGAAAAATTCTGATGGAGGATTCACCTGAGAAACTCTGGGAACATAGGCACCAGCCTTTGGATCTCACGACCTCTGGCTTTGAGATTACTTTCGCTATCCAAGGCTTGTAAACATCAGAGGGAAATGATTTTAAGAGCATATAGAAATAGTGTAGCCAGGTCTTGAAAACAATCATGATACCTAAGTCTGGAGAATTGAATGAGGCTGACATTTTGTGATTAGTCAGTAAGTCCTCCCAAGGTGTGCTTTTCTTAATTTTTCCAAAGGAATACTTTGCTACTTTCCCTGTTATTCTTAGCAATTTAGTCAGCTCTCCATTCCTTTTTGTAGCTCCAAGTGGTCGGTGATCTGGTGAGAAAAGAAAGGGACTACAGACTCCTGCCTTCGTTGGGTTTGCTGTTAGATACCTACTCAGGCATCTTAAGCCAAGCGCCTGTTCTGGCTGAAAGCGGTTGAGTCAGGTTGATTTTTAACAGTAGATTTTTTTCCTGTTATACAGTGAATAGTCTGACTTTGTTTTTGTTTCTCTCTTGGCTGTTTACATTTTTAATACAACATTTCAGAATGGTTTTATAATTGAAAATATATGTGTGTGTGTATCAGCACCCTGTCCTCAAAGAACCTTCATCAAGCCTTGTAGATTTTTTTTTTGATCTTTTTATGATGGTATTTGAATATTCTCCCAGGAATCAGACAATATAAAACCAGTATCTTTCTTTCTCTGCTTTGAGTCTTACATATGCTTACCAAACTTGTACTTCTTAGAAATTAGATTTTGAAAGCCTGATGTATTCTCATCAGGGCCAAGTCAGTCTTCATTAGAAAAATGACTCCTTTAAGTGATCCAATAACCAGAAATTAAGACTAATTGATACTCAGTACTGAAAGTATTCTCAGAGAATGAGAGGGAGCAAGAGAGCCACCTTTAATTTTTAAAGCAGTAACATTCCTGATTAAAAAAAAAAAAGTAGCTTTAAGTGACTTGAATCATGATTCATCTTCTGATTTATTACAGCCCAAAAGTACTCTCTAAAATGACTGTCCACTGCTGTCAGTGGCATCAGTACTGTGGTTCACTTTGTGGATTTTCTTCAGCTTTGGTACCAGCTGTGGTACCAAAGATGCCGAAAGTTAATTGAGGCTGAATAAGACGTCGGAGGGAAGACAGAGATGTGAGGTGGGTGAGGGACACAGCAGTGGGCAGGCATGTGCCCCTTTTTGGCCTTTGTTTCGTATTCAATGTCGGCAAACAGGAAGAAACCTTTCTTCTTTCGTTTTTCCTTTTTGTGAATTTAAGGCTGTATTATGGGCATACTCTTGGATGTTCTAATTTGGGAAACACCATTCTAAGCTCCTTTTCTCAAACTGATAATTCAAAGTGAAGTACATTATTTCATTGAGCCATTGTACAAAGGAGAGATTGATTGATAGGAATAAAGATAGTATGCTTGGCTCATCATGTATTTCGAGTACATACTTGAAACCAGCCAGTAGACCTCTTGGGATGATGATAAACAAACAAGCAAAAAAAACCCAGACGTGTATATGGTTTAGGGAGTTAGCCCAGGAAAGAAAACCTCATGGGTGCTCCTGCTCAGACAGACTGATGTACACCCTGGGGCCCTCTTTAATATTACAGCATACCCTGGTGAATGAGAGAGAGTAGCGTTTGCAGTGCCTTTGTGCCGAGATGGTTGTTCTACCCTCTTCTGCCCTCCACGGCTGGAGTTGACTTCTGTAACAACTGCTGAGGCCCTTGCAGCCTTGCTTCTGGCTTTTTCATATTCTTCGGATCTTATAGCTTTCATCTGTAATTAAAAATCTTGGAAGCCCCAGGAGCGGGACTCACCTATTTTAGGGTGCCCTTTTTTCCTATAACTTACACAATGGAAAGAACCCCGAGTCTGGGGAAAGTTAGCCTTGTAATAGCCATCAGTAATGGAATTTCTCATCTTGTACCAACACTAATTTTTATCTATAGCAAGGTTAAAAAATATGGAAGGTATACCAGCATTTTCCTCCCTCCCCTGAAAGAGGCATATGCTTTCCTCCTGCAACTGTGACAGGTACCACTGATCTATCCAGGGACTCTGCCTGCTAAGCCACAAATTTCTCACAGTTCTCTAGACAGTCACTGCTAATCATGGTTACTAACATTAGAACTGAAACTTCTTCATTCTGGTCCTGAAGCATTTTACCATTTTCAGTTGTGTGCTTTTCTTAAACAATCATCCCAGCATCCTCTCAGTTTGCAGTGTACGTACAGCTTTTTAGTTCTTAAGGTGACATTGTATCATGTTACTTTCCATTAACACCGTATGGATATAGTTCTGTCTGTGCCTCACTTGCCTTGAGATGCAGTCACATCTTGGATAATTTAGTTTTCTGTTCCAGAATTATTTGAAGTACTTTAAAACAAAAATAGTAATGTAGGTAAAGTTATTTATTGACTGTTAATTTTATAGATGTCATCATGCTCGAATTATGTTTTAGCTTTATTTTCAGCTCTTTTTAGGGAAAGGAGTTCTTAATGAAGATGTTAAATAAAATAATTACATCCTTTGCCATTTGTTTTAGGTTTACTTTAAACTTGTCAATAAAACTTTTAAGTCATTATTAGAAACATAGGCGTAAGGCATGATCTTTGAACCCAGTTAATTTTTGTTTCAGATATTAAAACTTCTTTTAAATGTTAAAGGGACAATTTTTTTAAATTAAATTACATTGGAGGAGGACATCTTATAAGAAAACAGAATTGAAAATCGAAAAAGAGAATGGAATTAGGACTAGCATACTTGTAATATTTCCTAAAGAAAATAAAAGTCAGTGAGAGGCCAACACAAAGATTGTTTAGCACTTAAATACACCCAGATTTCTTTCTGAAATGAGAAATTAAGTTTTACAGCTATTTTTCACGTTTATACAACCCCCATATGTTAAGATTATGACTCATCATGGAAATCAGTGCTATGGCCTTGCTGACTTTTTAGTGTTGAGCACCATCAAATATTGGATCCATTTTGTATATATTAAGAAAAATGAAAGAAGTTTTTCCGCTTTGGAAGTTGACTCTACTCAGTACTTTGAGTTGACTGAAGTGTCTAGTGAAATTTTGTTTGCTTAATGTTGGCTTTGAAGTAATTTCATTTAGTAACTTGCAACAGTAAATAGGCAACAGAGTTGTTTTTCTCCCAGTAGCTTAAAACATGAGCCAGGTATTGAAATCCTTAGATTTGTCAGCTGTAATTATTAATGTCTAGGTTGTTCTTTAACGATCTTTATATACCCACATTCTCTTTCTCAATTCTTATACTTCTTAACATGTTTCCAAATCATATGCACTTATTTCCTTCGGGAGGAAGAGAGACATGACAGCTTTAGCACTAACCCTGACTGCTGTACGAACATGTTTGCCTTCAGTAAGTTGTACTCACTTGGGTGTAGGCCCGCACACCACTTTGTAGTCAGGTTCCGGGTAAAGTGCCCGGGCTTTTCCTAATGATTGAGTTCATCGTAGCAGAGCCTCACATGTGCAGGTCATGTTGCAATTAAAAATACAGTTGAATCATGTTCATGTTGGTCTTTAGAATATAGAACTTCAGCTTAACTTTTTATCCTTTGATCAGTGCCTGTGGCAGATCTGAAACTGAATCCAATTTGAATTTTCTTGCTTTCAAAGAGAAGTGCTAACGCATCCAAAGCGCTTATCATTCAGTATTCAGAGCTGTTCAGGTGGCTGGGGAGCCTAACAGAGTTCTGTTCAGGCTGTGAGACTAACCGTAGTCAGGTGACAGCTGACGCTGTGGCTTCTCTCTAGCAGGAAACAGTCACTCTTCTCAGCAGATGCCTGTTCCCTGGGTTATTTTAGCACGGATGAGAATCTTTGCCGATCATGCCTGGAATTACTGTTTGAGCACATTTTAGTGTATTAGGTACTTGCTTTGAGATGCGTTTGATCTTTCGAGGAAGATTTGGCTAAATGTAAATCCACTCTGTTAGCTGCATACGAAAGTGCTTCAGTGAGTTCATGGATCCAGGAAAAAAAAAAAAAAGAAAATTTTCTAGGGCAAAGTTCTGTATTTTTTAAATATGTGTTTTGGGGAGATTTTTAAGTGAGATAAATTTCTTTGCAGATCACTTTCCTTGGAAATAATGTTAACAGACACTGGAGGTATTGTCAGACACCTGGCCTGTTTTCACTTGTGTAAGGGCAGCTGCCTAAACTGAATTGTGAACAGGTATGCTTCCAGCATTTTCAGGAATTACAAGGTGGTTAAGACACAAGCCAGCTTCTCAAGCTGTAAAGACTGTACTTAGAAGATAAGTTCAGACGAGATAGCTAGTTACAACGTCTTCTGACCAGTCGCTGTAAGTGTGCAGTAATTAAGCTTTTGAGACCTAGATATAAATCTTAATTTTTTTCTCTACACTGAGCACACGTATTAATATGGACTAATACCCACATATGCAGCGTACGGAAGTTAATGACAGTTTTTCAAAGGTGATGCATAATTTAAAATATTGGATTGTTTTACTTTTGTGTCTTAAAAATCAAAATATTGGTTGTAATGGATAGGATTGGGAAAATTAAATATAGAAGACTTCCTGTTAAAGACTTTAGAGAATTTTGATAAAATTGTGTATTTGAAGCAGGGGAGGATCAATTCAATTTTTACCCCTAAATCTTTGTTCTGGTAAACAGAAAGTTTCTTCTAAGAGTCAGAACACTGTTTAGAATGATTCAGTTCGTTAAATTTTTAAGAATATTTTGATAAAGTTCCTTCAGTGCATTCTTCAAGCTCAGGTCCTTTTGTTTTACTGTTTCCTAGAGAGCCCATGAAGGGAAATATATTTGCTTTTTTGTCTAGGAGGATAGAAAACATTTCTAATACCCAGATGGCTTTGTTTTCCTACTTATGTTCCTCTCCCATTCTGCACAGAATCATTCAAAAATTTTTCCACCCACCAAAAACATACTTGTTCTCCCCTCTGATCAAAGGACCTTCCTCTTTTGGTGCGACTGGTGGATGGGACCCGCTTTGTGTCAGTAGCCCCTCTGAGCTCTCCTAGAATTGTCTAGTCCATTCCTCGAGACCAGTGGTTTGGAACCAGGGAGATTTTGCTCTCTCCTTCCCCCAGGGGACACTTAGCAATATTTGGAGACATTTTTGGTTGTCACATTTGGGATGGGGTTGGTAGTGCTACTGGTATCCGGTGAGTATTAGGGGCAGGGATGCTGCTAGAAGTCCTACAGTGCAGAGGGCAGCCCCACCCTCCCGCTCCCCACCAGGACAAAGAATTCTCTCTCCAGATGTCAGAAGTGCTGGGACTGAGAAACTCTACTCTCTAGTCTCAGGAAGAAGTGTCACTGCTTAGGTCCAATGCTAATTTCTTGGTTGTCTGTTCATCCGGTTTTACTTAGGACACTGCTTCGTCAAACATCGTCTCCTTCCTGTGTTTTTAAACTTTCTTTCTTCACTGACCCCAAGTTTTCCTGTTAATGTGCTCAAGTCTCTCACACTTATAAAAAATAAAAACTTGCCCTTGACTTTTGTTCTTTTCTAATTGCTGGTCTCTTTAATTCCTTTATAGCAAGATCTTTGGAAAGGGTGTTTTCATTTGCCTCAGTTTTGTCCTCCTTTTATTCCTCAGTGCACTATAATCTGCTTTTGACCTCACCAATCCACTAAAATTGCTCTTTCTAAAGTCACCAGTGACATACTGGACTCTGTGATCTAACTCTGTTTGCCTGTTCCCAGTCACCTATCTGATCTCCATCGTAAAGACCGTGTGTTTCAGAATTTGATGTAATGCACAGTTCCTCCAGAGTGCTTTCCTGCTTGTCTGGCTGTTTCTTCTGCCCGAGATGGGAGCCTCCTCCTCTCCGCTCTGTGGACTCCTGATTGTCTCCAGGACTCAGTGCAGGGTCACGTCTTTAGCCTTCTCTGCTCCCCCTGGGAAAGTGGTCATTCTCTTCTTTGAGGGCTGATATCAAATCTTATTTCTGCTCCTACTGAAGGGCCTGCCTCATGATACACATTTAGAGAAAATTTGTTGAAAGAATAAGCGAACATTAAGAAGATGTTTAGAACAGTCCAAAAAATCACTGAGATCTGGGGAAATTAGTTCTTAGCTCTACAGGGCCTTAGACCAGCAACTTAAGCACCATACTTGAAAGCTCTGTAGAAACTCAGAATTCCAGGCTCCATCCCAGACTGTTGAATCAGGGTCTGCATTTTAAAAAGATCCTCAGATGATTTGAGGAGTGATAAACTTTGAGAAATAGGGCTCTAGTTCATTTTTCTTTTCCCCAACAAATGTGGGTTTTCATATGTTCAAATGGAATATATACATATACGTATATACACATACATTCATGTGTGTATATATGTACACACACACACACCTCTACACACACATTTTTGATGTTTGTAAAGACTAGCTACTTTTATAAAAAGGCTTAATGGTAAGAAAAAAGTAAAACGGAAATTTAAGGCAAGGGTAAATTTGATAATCTGTTATATATTCTTTAAAATTATATTTCTCATAAGACAACTGTTAGCAGAAGCCCTATGTGATACTTGTTTCTGACAAGAGAGGGAAGATCTTTTTTTACTGGAAGTGCTTCTTGGTGTATTTAAGAGTTTACTTGATGCCATCTCTGATAATGTTTGTAAACAAGAGCCTTGAGTGCATTTCTCATGTGAATATTTCTATTTTGTCAAGAGACTGAATTTCATTAAGTCTTGGGATGGCAGAGTGCTCTGGATTTGGATCAAGGGGATAAATTCCTGGATTTCTTTTGGCCTTTTCTGATTGGGGATAGGGAGGTCCCAAAGCTTATCTTGACCTCACCTTACCTTGTGGATACTGGCAATTTGTCCATAAGAAGTGAATGTATATTGTTTAATGAAATACGAAAGGTTAAAAAAAGTCATTGATAAATGAAAAGATTGGAAACTATCGAGGCTTTATTATTTAAAAGTTACTGTAAGCTATATGACTCAGCTCTGCTTTAAGATGAACATATAAGAGTGAATGCTGTTACAGGACACAACTTTTGTGTAATAAATGTAGTGTTTCAGTTGTATCAAAATTATTGTAACATAATTTCCAAAAATATGGGAAATTGATTTTTTAAATTAATGGATCTAAAAAAATGACAAAGTTAAATGTTTTGATCAGACATTTAAAGTTCCTCATTTCTTACCAGACTCTGAAACTACAAAACTTTAAATGCTAAAATTTAAACTTGATTCTAAAACTCAAGTACAAATGCTTGAGGCATAAGAGTTAGAGAAAGCATGTTACCACAGGGGTTTATCATTGGACTAGAGAAACAAATTTGTAGTAAATTCAGCAAATATTTACTGAAGAATATATATATTTTAAGTACTTTGATTTCAGTTAGAAGATGCATTTTTATTTCAGCAGATTAACTCCTTAAGTCTCAGTAACCTTACCCATAAAATGAAGATAATAAATATATTAACTGGAAGACTTGTTTTGAGGAGTAAATGAGAGTACAGATAAAGAGTTTAGTACAATACCTGGAGGGGACTGATGGCTTAATAAATGTTAGTGACGACTGCTTCCAAGTGGCAGGTGTAGTGTTCCTCTGGCTCTCTGGGTTCTGCTTCCCTCTTCCTTCTCTTTTTCTTTTTATATTCATAGCCCTCATGCATGGATTTGAAGGAGCCTTTCTAAAATCTTGGAAATCAAATTTAGATTTCTTTGGAAGTTTATTTGCCCTTATGGTCCTCCTCCCCCTTCGGTACAAATAACCCCAGTCTGTCTTACTGTCTGAAGTTTCCAGAACATTAGTGGTGTGGCCCTTTTATAGCATGTTGCCTCTCATCATTCAGCATCCGCACTGTCCAGTAAGGAGCTGCTCAGTGACGTGTGGCTAAATTTATTAAAAATTCAAAATTCTGTTCATCAGTCACACCACCCATGCTTTTTAAAAAAATTCTTATTTTTTATTGAAGTGTAGTCTATTTACAGTGTTAGTTTCAGGTGTACAGCAAAGCAATTCAGTTATACATATGTATACATACATATGTTTTTAGATTCTTTTTCATTACAGCTTATTACAAGAAATTGAATATAGTTCCCTGTGCTATACAGTAGGTCCCTGTTGTTTATCTCTTTTATATATAGTAATGTGGATTTGTTAATCCCAAACTCCTAATCTATCTCTCCCCACTTCCCCCCACCCCCCCGGTAACCACAGATTATTTCCTATGTCCGTGAGTCTGTTTCCACACACCACCCACACTTAAACATGCTCAGTAATCACATGTGGCTGTGGCTGCCGAATTGGACAGTGCAAATGCAGAACATTTCCAAAAAGTCCTATTTTGTAGAGCTATTCTAGAAAGGAATTGCTGATCGTATAGGACCTGGAAGGTGGGCTGTTTACCTGAGCAATTTTATGATTCAAAGCCCTTTATTAAAAAAAACAAAAACAAAAACAAAACCAGAAAAACTGCCTATCACCTTTGGTTATTTTCCATTAAAGAGTGAAAATGCTTGAACAATTTGAAAGTTTTAAAACAACATTTTTAAACATCTTTAAAATGCTGTTTCTGATTGAAGGTAACAGTGTTTGATTTGATTTAAAATGTTCAACAGATTGCTCTAATCCTTTTCTTCTTCGGTCTTTTATATTTGCCATTTGTTTTTTGTGAGCAACTCAGCCTGTGTCTTCCAAATACAGACAATATTCATTGAGGGTTTTCATCCTGCCACTGCCATGTACATCTGCATTATTATCATGGCAGACGCACTAACAAATATGCTGGCAGAGAATTTTGAATAAATCAGCAAAAATAACAAAAAGATCAACAAGTTTCTTTGCTGACTGCTTCTGGCAAATTTACAGTGAGTTACATACACACTCCAGATTGGTTTGCCAACAACCTCCCTGTAATTCATCCCAGAAGTGTCCTCATGTGTCCCTGTCAGGAGCTTCCCAGAGTGATTTTTTTTTTTAATTCTATAGCCCCAAAATGATTTTCCTTATTTTCTGATGTATTGCAATAAAAACAAATTGGACTTACAGATATGTAAGTAAATGCTGAGTTTATTTTTATAATATGAAATATATTATTACTATTGTTGCCCTGTTCAATTTACTGTTTACTTTATGATATGAAGCCATTTGCTCTACAATATAGAGCAATATCTATTATAGTCAGTGAATGTAATTGTGGGAATTATTCTGAAAGATTGGGAATCAGATAAGAGTTGAAGAGAAAGCAAGTAACCCCTTAATGTTTTTGAAAACAACTTGAATTTAGAGTTTGAAAGCACGATGGAGGTCATTGGCTGTATTTTTACACAAGACAAAATTTATAGAGAGATTATGACTTTTACTCATGGTAACTGACATGGGTGGCAGTTTTAAAAAGAAATGTGCCGTTGACCCTTGAACAACAGGGGGGTTCCATACAGTCAAAACTTCACATGTAACTTATAGTCAGCCCTCTGTATCCACAGTTCCACATCTGTGGACTCAGCCAACCACGGATCACGTGGTACTGTTGGAAAAAATCCATGTGTGAGTAGACCTGTGTAGTTAAAGGGTCAACTGTAGTTTATTCCGTATAATAAGTTTGTATGTAATTCACATAGTATTTTATAGTTTCTACATCTCCATAGAAATGCAGTGAACTAATTTGAATTCAAAGAGACTCAAAGAGGGCAAGTTACTTCATCTCTCAACCTTAGTTTTTTTAACGTAAAACAGAGCCAATTATTGTATCTAGCTCGAGTGTTTTCTTTGGGGTTTTAAATAATAATGCATGGTGCTATTACAGGCTACAATATGGTAGAACCTGGAAAATAACATGCCAAGTAAAAGATGCCATACACAAGAGCACATATTATATGATTTATTTATATGAAATGGCCAGAATAGGCAAATCAATAGAGAAAGCAGACTAGTAGTTGCCAGTGACTAAGGGGAGGAGGGAGTCGAGGGTGACTGATAATGGGTACACAGTTTCTTTTCAAGATGATGAAAATATTCTGAAATTAGTTAGTGGTGATGGTTGCACAACTCTGTGACTATACTTAGAAGTACTGAAATGTACACTTGAAAAGGGTGAATTTTTAGAAGTATATTATTTGTTTATTTTATTTTTTATATGGAGGTAGTGGGGATTGAACCCAGGACCTTGCACGTGCTAAGCACACTCTTTACCTCTGAGCTATATCCACACCCCTGAAAAGGGTGAATTTTTTTGTGGTATGTGAATTAGACCTCCATAAGAAAGCAAAAATCTCTACTGCATGTAAAGTATCTATTAGCAGGTACCTGGTACATAATAAGCTCTCAATAAAGATTAACTACTACTGTTTTTAGGAACCATTTGTGAATTTTAAGAAAATGCAAAAAAATCTAGGGAGTGTAATACTTAATATTTTATTTTGCTACCTGAAATATTTATAAGTAATTTAACCACTAATAGCATATTTTAATTTTTTTTTGTCAGCAGTAGCAGTATTAATAATGTGAGAAAGGTATTTGCTAATACTAGTTTCCAAATTCAGGTGTTAACTATAGTAATTCTCTTTTGCCAGAAAGAATCTCACATTTGAGTCAGTATTACACTATTATTTCAACAGATTTCTCAGTGTAAAAATGCCACTAAAATGGTAAAATTTTATGTTGTGTGTATTTTACCACAATTTAAAAGATAATAGATACCAGGTCTAATGAGAGTAGGTAGTCTCCACTTGCCATGTTTTTAGATCTATCCTTTTTATTAATTCAGAAAAAGACAATCATAGAGGTGGAAATCTTTAATGATGACAGATGATATGTATCTTCAGTATGGAGCTTTAAAAATGAAAATTATTAACAGCTAACATTCAGGATCATATATACCCAGTACTGAATAGGGCACACAGGAAATAAATTCCATACCTTAAATTCATCTCAAGATGTCAGTGTGATAAAGTAAAAGATCCAGTGCTTTTGGTCTTGGGGGGCAAAGATGCCTTAGCGTCTCGTCTTACTTGTATCAGTGTCAGTAACTTACCCAAGTAGAAACACTCAAACTTTCAGAGTCTGCATTAAAGAGGTTTTATAGGGCTTCGTGTAATGCTGGTAGGCAGGGGGAAAAAGTCAATCATTTTTTGTTTTAAGGATTCACATGAGAGCGAATTAAGAGCAAAGGCAATTTACTAAGTGAAGCCCCAGTGCCTAGGAATGGTGCTTGATGTATAATGTTGCTCAGATATTTGTTTAATAAATTGATTTACAGATATCCATTGGAATGTGATTTGATAAATAAGTGCATAAGTTGTGGTAGCTATTATCAAGGCGATTCCATGTGGCTAGCATTTTGCTTGGGTGGGAGTCCAGGTTGGGATGGGGATAGAAATTCTTTCAGTGTTACTGCCTTCAAGGAACTTGGAAGTTATTAGGGGAGGAGAGGGTGTGTAATAAAACACAAGGCTGAATATCATCGAGCGCTTCAGCATTTGGTGAAGGTGCGAGATGCTGCAGGTAATCAGAGAAGGGATGCGGTGGAGACCGCAGTTACGGTAGTCAGCCCTTCCGAGGCTGGGAAGATGAAAGGCCCATCTGACCAGCGCTGGCAAGGTCACCGTAGGAGTAAGGTGACATGTGGTTTGGTTGGTTAAGTGAGACTGGGTTAGGCAGAATCTTAAGCATCGGGAGCTGAGAAGTCCGTATCTCATTATTTAGGGAGTGGGGAACCACTTAGTACAGGTTCTCAAACTGAGAAGTGACTTAATTGGTGTTTTAGGGGAGATTAATTTGGTGGTTTTATGTAGCATAGGAGGGAGGTGGTGGAGAGACCAGTGGGTTTCTTCACATGCCCTTGTGTGGTTAGTGGGCACTTTTACGTGACACGTAAGTCTGGTCCTGGGCAGAATTTTAAGTAGGTTGAAACCTTCTTTTTGCCCTTTTTTTCACTTTTCCTTTCACAGCCCCCATCCTCATACTAGACAATTAGCTGTTATGCATTAACTTAGTGATATTTTAAAAAACTCATTTTAATAAGTGAATTTTGTAAGCCTAGCTTCCAAATTTTCCTTAGAGGTTGATGATAAAATGGCAGGAATTCATACTTTTGAACAAGGCGCACTGCCCAGTGAAATCGCGCCTTGGAAGGGACCACCTCTAAGTCTTCTTAGATTTCATTTCCTTCATGTTAGTTTCTTAGTTGGGACATTTCCCAGTAGACCAAGTTATATGTGGCATTTTATTCTCAGGTGGAAGCTAAAAGAATATTAAATAATCTACTGGTGTTTGGGGCCCAGTTTTGCAGTTTTTCCTAGAGAGCAAGCAATTTCTTGTTGCCTAGTAAAGCAGACAGTTCCCCCGTGGAAGGGTTGAATGCTGTCAGCAGAAGCAGCCCATCCCTGTGTTGTTTGTGTTTCATTTGTCAAATCTCGTTAAGTCAAATTTCTTTTCTATAATAATGTGCATGTTACCAATGTCTGGAGTTGAATGATTCCTGTTCCATCTGTTGGACTATTTATTTCAAATCCTCTGGAATTATTAGACTCCAATTTTGAGTGTGCTGTATTAACCATTGAATGTACATTTTTAAATTCTGGTAACCTAACTTGCCAGAGTTTAAAAAAAAAAAAGTTAAAACAGGAATTCCAAAACACTGTCTCAGAAGTTAGATGAGTAACTGAAATTAGCCTATTTGGGAATGGGGACAGAGGGAGTTTGCTGAGTAAAAATGTAAACAGTTGACCTTATTTTTGGCCTTTTTGTTGTACCTGGTTCCACTTTAGCTTTATTGACCTTTGTTTAGTATAAATATGAATAAATTTAAACTATTACCATTCTATTACTTATTTGACTGAGAAGCAAATTAAATACTTAAAAAGACCATTAAGATAAATGGATTTCTTTGTGCCAATTTCAGGTGGGTTTAGGAATGGAACCAGAAATATTATTTGCCCTGACTGTACCATATAGCGTGCTACTTTTCATTCTACTCTTCTGGTAACAATGAAACTGAGATGTTTCTTTCTGAGTGTCCATGCTGATAGTCATCCCTACGCTAGGACCTCTTGTTTGTAGTGGGAGGAGAGCACAGTAGGAAGCAAGCAGCTTATTTACCCAAATGCTAATTGACCTGTAATGCTCCAAGAGCAGTGTTTGTTTAAGAAGATACACATAGACAGCAATAATGCACTTTGCATTTTAGGTGGATTAGTTATCCACCTAAGACGCAACTTTGCATTCTTTTTTCCCTAAGAAAAGCATCTTTAACAAGGCAGATTTGTCCTTGACCGACACCCCCCTCCGCCTTCTTTCTATGTATCCCCATGCGTTGATTTCTAATTTGGAGTGTTTTCTGTTAGCCTAAAAGCGTATGGTTTTTTTAAGATAGGAAAAAGGATTTTGCAGTTAGAGTTTCAAGAGTCCATCATAATGCAGATTCACTGTACATCAAACTAGGTAGAGGAGTTAGTTTGATGTAGACTGCACGGCATTTTAGTTTGCTGCTTAGCTGTATATTTAAAGGAGGACTAGGTAGCTAACGAGGTCCCATCAAGGAGAGTGTTAGAGCCTCTTCATCAAAGGCCGAATCAGTCCATTTCCAACCAGAAAGTAGGATTTAAAAATTCCAATTTGTTGTCAAAATATAAAATGCTCACAACACAGCCTTACTGTATAGTTAAAAAAAAAAATCATTAGTCATAGCAGAAATTAATTTTCAGTTTTCCCAAAGATTTTTTGATTTTCAGATCTGCTGTAAGATTACATTGTCCTGTTAGTTACTAACATAGAGGACCTGGAGTCTCTGCTTATGAAACTCAGAAATGATGTTCTCATTTCAGTTTGGTCTTGGAAGCGTGAAAACCTTTAGCTGAATATAAAACATTTTAAACTCTTTCAAAGGGTAAATCTTCATGTCTTCAGGGCTGTCAATTCATTCTACTATTTATGTGATGCTGGGCGTACCCCCTTTGGAGTAGAGTCTAGTTTTTAAAGGTTTTTTTTTTTTTTTTAAGACATAGTTTTGGGAGTTATTAACATCCCTCTCATTTTGTAAGCTCCGACAGAATTTTGCCATTGCCAGATGATTTAAGTGGTGTAGGATTTTGACTCTGATAAATATGCATGAGGGGCAAATTTTTTAATAATTTGTTGATCAGCTTTGCCAGAAAGAGAAGAAAATGTTACTGTTTTAGTCTCCCAGAATAATAAATCTAAAAGTGGACAAGTGAATTGTCTGTAAAAATTACAGCCGCAAAACATCTGCATCGTAAATTCATTCTCATTGCTGATAAAATTGATTGTTTTTTAAGGTCCATCAGGACTCAGTGAAAGGTTTGCTTTTGCCGTCTTCACATGCAGATTTTCACGTAGCTTGTGAAGTGCAAGCAGGCAGGTACACACACAGATGCTTGGGAATTTAATCTGTAAAATACACTGTTAGCCTCAAGTGATACTGTGAAATAAGTGGCGTTTACCTTTTCCTCACTTTCTTTTTTGCTTTCCTCTATCGATTTTTAAATTAATCTAACCCTGAACCTTTCGGGAACTAAAAAAAAAGTTCTTCACTTCACCCCGACCCTACCCCCGATGAACTGTCACTGTCACACGCACATTTTTATACAGAGCGCTGATGTGAACATCTAATAAATGATCAGTTAGTCCAGATTGCATGCTGATGCTCCTTCATTCCATCTCCCCTGCCCGGACGGGCGGCATAAAGCAGTTTCCGCCCCAGCTCCACCGCCGTTTTGTTTTCTTCCTCTTGGTTGCTTTATTCCGGTTAATCTCTACCTACACTAGTCTGTAAATTGAAATTTTAGATTGTGGGGTTTCATGCTAGATAACATCATTGCTTTTGTTGTTTTGGGAGTTTTTCCCTACAGTATTTTCAAAAAGTAAAAGAGAAAAGAATCTCTCAATTACAACATTTTAGAGCCTTATCATTTATTTGCTCTGCCTTTAAAAGCAGCGTGATGGGTTTCTGAATTGTGGTTGTTCTCAAAACCGTTTTTACTGCCTCCCTAGTCCCCGTAGAGAATTCTGTCCTGAGCACGGAATTTATCATCAGACAACCGTGAGGACTCGTACTGTTGGTTCATGCTGCGTTACTACATTTGCTTTTATGCTTTTGAGGTGTGTGCACAAAAGCTTCCACAAGTGGAGGAGAAGGGCGTGGTGGTCACAGCTGATTCTTGTTAACATGCGGAGCTAAGCAGTGACTAAAGCAAACAGATAAGGAAACTTGTAAGGATAACTGTGCACAGAGAAAGTACCTTATAAAGCATCACCCACTCCCACACTGAGTACCTCTCCTATAAGGGTTTGTTTCCTTTTAGGAATACTGTCACGTTAACCCGTTCCGTCATTGTTTATTTTTTCAAATCGACATTATTTTGACAAATGAATTTATCAGACTGTTCACTCCACCAGAGAAAAGTTACACACTGTCTGTTATTTTTTTGTTGTGAAAATCTCTCACATTCCTGTTTTCTTTACACTTTCCACCAAACAGTTTTTGGATTTTCTTGCTTATTCAAAATACAATTTACTTTATGGTCATTTTTCTGTTTTATTTTTTCAGTAATACATGTTCATCATGAAAAATTCAACAAGTACCAAAGAGCATGAAATAAAAAGTTCAGAGTTAGCCGGCCAGCCAGCTGTTCTGCAGAGACAGCCACTCCTGCCCGTTCCCCACATGTCTGTCGTTCCTGACACTTTGGTGCATAAGAACCTCGCATTCTCTTTAACACCTGCATAATAGTCCACTGCGTGGAGACCCACAATTTAGTCACCCAGTCTTCTGAGGAACATTGCAGCCGTCTCCTGCTTTTCTGTTACACTTAGTCTCAGCAGAATTTTAAACATTTCAGTCCTCTGCTGAGGAATATTTCAGTTTCCTGTTTTTCTTGCTTGCACCCAGTCTTGGTAGAGTTTTAAATGACGTTATTGCTTTTTTGGACGTGCTATTTTAGAGTACTGTTCAAGACTTCAGTATTGACATGGAATTTTGTGATGTAATTTTTTTTAAGCCATTAACTCCTTCAGGAAGTTAGGGTTAACTTTTAGAAAACCGCTTTTGTAGTGTCATGTTGTCCTGATGTCAGTGAAGTGTTACCCTGCAGGCTGAGAGGGGAGACTCTGAAACATACAGGAAAGACTCTGAGGGATGCAGGTGGTTTGCACTTTTCACTTAGTCTTTCTTTACTGAGAACTGTGTGTCCATTCAGTATTAGCTGCCAGGGCGTATTTTATTGGCATGATTGCTTGCACAGGAGGAGAGTTATGTGGTGGTCGTTGCTTTAACCCATTGTGTATGTGGGTAGACCCAGGGCCAGAAGCATAATTTCCCCTGTCCCATCACCCCCAAAAAAGAGGCGAGAGAAGACACTTGCGGGTCTGCAGAAGCAGGGCCTTCAAATGGCTACAGATACTGCTGTGCGTGGTTGGGGTGTGGAGTTGTGCAAAAATCTTAGATAGCTTTTTAGGGAAAATTCTGTATTTTAAGGGTAAGTTATTTAAAATGTATCCTTATAATTTATTTGTATAGCAATCCTGTTTTCCCTAAGAGCTGCTAGTTCCACAGGAGCAATAATAGTGCCTTATTCACCCTTTTATTCCTGAATGTGCCTTACATGTAGTATAATCAATACTGACTCATGAATTAATATGTAGAAATAGGTGTACGGTAGAAATATTTAAATCCTAGTTATCAAAGTTAAATAGAAATGTCTTCATTTTTCCAAACTCTTAATTTTTTTTTTTTTTACTTTTTTGGGGGGCAGAATAATTAGGCTTGTTTTTTTTTTTTTTTTTGGAGGAGGAGGTACTGGGGATCGAACCCAGGACCTCATGCATTCTAAACATGCACTCTGCCACTGAGCTATGTCCAGTGTCCCCCCATTACTCTTAGTTAAGGAACAAATAGCAGCTCTTGAAAAATAACTCTGTATTTAATCTATGTATATGTTCTGTGCAGAAACCAACTAACTCACCAATCCTTAACTACTTTTGTTATGCTTGGTTGAAAAGAAAGAATATGAACAAGATTAGAGAAGCTATTTTTCCCCACTGTTGGAATGGAATTTGGTTTGACTGTTCACCACCGAAAACTATCATTTTGAATTCTTTCCTACTTCATTTTCTGCAGTGGAAATTTATGGAAATGAAGTTTCAAGGAAATGACTTCAGCCTACAAGAATTAAAAATATCCCTATTGGTTTTTTAAAACTCATACTTTCCTTTGAAATTGTGTACAGTATTTCAGTCATAGCTGCGTGTGTGTGACTGTTATGTAATGAAGCATATTAAGGCTGTCTTCGAGGTCAGGTGCAGTTGACCCTAAACAGCGTGGGGCTTAGGGGTGCCTACCTTCCCCACGTGTCATTGATGGTTGGCCCTGCCGCATGCTCAGTTTCTCGGTACCTGCGGTTCCGTATCCAGGGGCTCAGCCAATCTCAGATCGTGTAGTACTGTAGCATTTACTGTTGAAAAAATCCGTGAAAATTCCATGTACTAGTGGGTCTGTGCAGTTCAAACTCGTCTTGTTTGAGGGTCAATTATATTATTTTACTTTTTTTATAGGTAGTAAAATCTGCCCATTGGGAATTTTTATAAACTTAATAAAGCTATCTACAACTTATTTTATTTCTGATAACCTTTTAGGTTTAAAAAAAAATCAAAGCTTTAAGTATTATTTTGAAAACAAGAAAGCAAAATATTCATGAGAATGTGGACCACCTAATTTTTGACAACTGACAGTTTTAAGGCATTTTGAGAATTTTAAATCTATTATATAATTCTTGTTTCTGTAATTGGTGCCTTTGGTAATTTTGGGGGGGTATTAGAAGTATTTCCGAAAGGGTTTTTTTTAATAACAGCTTTAATTCCGTGACACTTAACTGTATTACTGCTATCAGCAGCAGGATTAATTTTTTAATTAAAATGCTGTTCAGCTCTTTCCATTCTGTGATACTGTTTATGTGGTCTATTTTAATTGGAGTGTTTAATACGAGTAGAGGAGGAAATTTATATTTTAATTAAAATTTTTAAAAGGTTCCAAAAGAATATTCTTAATTGTGCCTCTGAAAATTCACTTACGGAGAAAACCACATTTCAAGATTCTATGTTTAAACCAGTAGAGGGCGCTGTGCCCCTGTGAAAGGCAACCCGGAGCTCTAGTGATGCGCTGGTCGTCCGAGATCTAGGGTTCATCCTTGGGCTTTCTGGGAACTTAGCTGCCTTCCTTGTCTCCCCTTAACAAAGCCCCTTGCCCGCCGTCTAAGAGATAGTCACTTATTTTTCCACATGAAGGAAGCACGCCCTCTGTAGTATGCTTAGATGCGTCCACTAAAGCACCAGAAATTATGATTTCACAAAATCACAGAACCTCAGAGTTTGAGGGACTTTGCTATTCATCAGACTGAGTGTCTGTTTTAACATTTAATTTGAGAATCGAAAATAGCCTCAAAGCAGTTCTTTTCACTCCAGTCATCTTGCTAATTGGTAGCGGGGAATGTTGCCTATTAGCACTGCTTATACCTTTACAGCGTTGCATAGTGTTTGCTGCATTCTCTGAGTACATAAACAAAATGTTTCATAGGGGAGTGTTGTTCCTAGTTATCCCCCCGGCTGTGTCTGCTGGTAGTAACTGAGGGGTAGTCAAGAACTGAGCAAGTGCTGGTCACCAGGTGGTCAAAGAAAATCTGTAGCCTGTGTAACGACCCAGGTTGTTTTTAAGGTGGTTGTAAAGGGTGATGAGGAAGGTGGTGAAGGAGCAAGCAGTTAGGAGTCAAGGACCACATCTGTGGACCACGTCTGTGGACCAGTGTGCCTTGGCCTCAGCTTAGAGGACATGAGAGTATCATTCTAGACACTTTTACGGGTTCATCCAGTGCCCACATTCTGGTTGTCAGTGGCCAGTGTACCCCGCAGTGGTTAACAACATGGCTTCTGGAAGGTGATGACCTTCCCTGGATTTGAATCCTGGCTCTGCCCCTTAGTAGTTCTCATATTACCTTGTAGTTACCCTCTCTGCACCTCAGTTTCCTCATCTGTAAAGTGGGTTGACAGTAGCACCTGCATTATGCAGTAGTTAACAGATGTAACGCACTTAGAATAGCATGTACCCAGAACGGATAGATAAGCAGCTGTTACTGCACACCCTCATTTTTTCTCGGCAGAACCCGTGCTGTGATACGACAGCTGGATTCTCGGGCCTTATTCTGGTCTTGACTGCTCCCTGAGGATCACAAAAGGGTTTATTCTGCATTTTCTCTAACTAACCCTCAGTTAATGACATCTGTATCAAGGAGCCAGATGTGTATATAATTTTTAGTGATTTAAGCTTTCTCCATTTTTTCTTTAAAGTTGTCATCAGACTAATTCAATTGGTCAACTTCTTTTGATCCAATATTTTGCTCTGGAATTTATCTTGTGGAGTATATAATCACATCTCAGCTGCTGTTTTTAATGATTCATATAAACACCTTTTTTTTTTGCATTTAAATGTCCTAGATTCAGTGAAAATCACAAGACACAAGTTTTTTTTTTTTTTAGACAGGATTTCTTTATAACATTCACATTTTTATAGTGTTTCCTATCAGAAATCCATTATGTCATTTATAAGGCATTTGTATTCAATCAACTCATTAAAAATTTAAAACAGTATTCTGGCCATTTATATAAAAGTTCTCTCTGTTAATTTTCAAATTCTACATAATAAAAATGTAATACACACATAGCAATTCTGAGTGAGGAAACCAACATCTGGCACATAAACATATAGACACATTTTTATAGGTATGGATTTGGTCTTGAAAGTTGAGACCAGTAAATACTACTTTCCACTTTTAAATAAACATCTGGCATTTCTTTAGGGTAGGAGTGGAAGGAATTCCCTAGAATAGACAGAAAGTCATAACTAGGCTGTCCTCTGCATTAACTTAAGAGCCATGTATTTTTTATGCAAATGGTGTTAAAAATAATGTTGACTGAGCTATTCCTTGAAAGAACGCGCCTTATTAACACTCAAATATCTGCACTCAGGGTTTTAAACCAGTCATGTATGTGGATACCCCTTCCCTGCACACCTGCCCCCACAACATGAAACATCCCATCACAGAACATTGCATAGTACGGTATGGTACTGGCTGTTCCTTACACGCAGCAGTAGTTTGACTGTTCTGTAAGTCAGCCATTGGAGAAGGAGGCAGCCTTCTTTCTGTACGTTTCTCCTGGTGACATTAACGTCTGTTATGTGTGATGAATTCAGTGTGTTAGATTGATTCAGTTTATCCAGATGGCCTAATGGCTAGGAGGCAGGGGGAACTTTTACTGTAAGATATGATGATCTATTTCATTAGTCTAAGTTACAAGGGTTTTTTTTTAAGTAAAAATAATCGTTACTTTTCAGTGTTTTCCATATAAGTTTAATAAATAAGACTATTGTAGTTAGAATATATCAGTTTCCTAACTTATTTTAGTTTTCCAGAGTGACATTGTATCAAGAGATGTTTTGTCAGTAATTCTTTTGTGGAGGCTCGGGAAATAGCCAAGAATATTATTTAGATCATTTTTCAGTTTTTTTTTCATCATATCCTCTTCCTTCTGCCCAGATCTATGCTTCATGTAAAATTTTAGCTGCTGAGTTTCAAATCAGGGCATCAGGATGATGAATGGGTGAAGAGCATAGCTCAGAGCCAAACCCACCGGTCTGTCCCTAGTCCTATGGCCTTGGGCAGGTTCCCCAGTTGCTCTGTTTCCTCATCTGTGTCAGAGGGTTTATTATGGTGCTTAATAGCACACGTGACGTTTAGAGTAGGATTGGCACACGGTAAGCTCTTAATTCATGGTAGCTGTTATTTTCATTGTTATCTTGATTCTAGAGAAAAAGATTTTAAGACTGCAGACGTTGGGAGTGCCAGGTCCGCCTTGTTGTTAATATTCATTCTTAAGAGAAAGTGTCCTGTAAAATGGTTGGAGGTGGAACAGGGGGAGTGTGTTCAGTCACTCTCTCTTTTTAGCAGCGCTTGACTTTCAGAAAAGCATGCATTTTATGGGACATGTGTGTAGTAACGTGCTGGCTATGGGATAAAGCCAGTAAAAGCTGCCACCTCCGCCATCTTGTCCTATTTATTCAAAAATAGATAGCATTATTGCTCAGAAATATGCAGGAAAGCAGAGGGGGAAAGACCGCTACTCGTGGAATAACCCGGCAACAGGAACTGGACAGACACTGCAGGAAGAATATTCCTGAGAGTGTCCTCCTCGTGGTCCGGGCATCTCCCTCTCCCTGAGAAGGCAGAGGTGGAGGCACGTGTCTGCAGAGGAGAGGGAGGCTGCTTTGTGCAGAGGAAGCCAAATGGCCTCAGAGAACCGGCCCTAGTGAGGCAGGTGCCTGGAGAGGAAAGGAGGAGCCAGCGCCCCACCAGCCCCTCACGGGTAGCCTGGACTCTGCCGCTGGCTGCAGGGAGGTGTCGCAGGTGACCAGCCACGTGGTTGTAGTGACACCCTGACAAGCTCCAGGGGTCCCTGCATCCCTTCAGTGTCGTGGACTTTGTCTTCCAGGATGAAGTGCA
Organism: Camelus dromedarius; assembly: GCF_036321535.1. Taxonomy (NCBI): domain Eukaryota; kingdom Metazoa; phylum Chordata; class Mammalia; order Artiodactyla; family Camelidae; genus Camelus; species Camelus dromedarius. The sequence continues at coordinate 11,023,236 of NC_087441.1, read as the reverse complement.
AGGAATAGCAGGCTGTGCAAGGCTGAGTCTGGAGGTACAAATGCTGTCCGAGATTCCTGAACAAACAGGCCTTGGGATTTAGCAACGTTATGGGTCACAGATCAGAGAAAATGAGAGCCGGAAGGCACTTGAGAGATTATCTAGTCTATGAATAAGAATTCGGGTTATGTCAAACTGGGGAGAATAGGAGGGAGTTTGAAAAGCGTGTTTAACATGCTTGGTTTCATAATGCAAAAGAAAACATTCTCTTTTGGTTGAGGGAAGACGTGTGGAATCTGGTCATGCGAAAAGGATGTCATGGACTTGGGGTCGCAGCAGCCGTGAGATGACGGCAGCCCTTCTCTTTGCCGGGGTTTCCTCACGTGTAAAGCAGGAGTGCAGACACCAGCTATTTAGTAGAATCAGCGTCAGATGACATCACTGGGTAAAAATTCCTTGGAAGTTTGGGGAAACTTAGAAAAACTTTTGTAAATGAATGATGCTGTGTGTTGCACTGGTAGAAACCACATTCTCAGTCTCCGGGAACTGGAGATAAAGGAGAATTCCCTCAGGCTGCCTGTGAGGGAAAGAGGCAGTTGAAATACAGTTTCCAGTATTTGCAAATGAAAGTACAGGAAACCCCACTGAATTTGAATTTCAGGTAAACAACGAATGATTTTGAAATTCAGGCTTACCTGGGCATCCTGCATTTTCTCTTGCGTCCATAATGAGTTAGAAACCTCTTAGGATCACAGTAGAGCCAAGACATTGGCCGGCGGTTTGATGTCTTAGAACATATGAGGGCTTCCCTGGTGGCCTTGGTTCTCCTTGGACTTTTCTACATTCCTGGAAATGATGTCTCTCTCTCTTTCTTTTTCCTCCTCCTTCCTCATCCCCAGCATTGGGGAGCACTGGAATAAACACCTTTGACCACATTATTGAGCCATGTGTGGTTATCACTGTTACTGCAGAATAATAATAATGATTATTCTGTATTGAGTACCTGCTATACTAGACCTTTGACGTAAGTTGCTTGTCCTGTGAAGATACTATTTCACTTCACAGATCAAGTCATACAGCTAATTTGGGCAAAAGGTGGGTTCTAACCCAGGGGCATCTGTTGGCACATCCTGTGTTCTTCACATCCACCCTGCGTGTTTTGGATCAGGGGAATTTGTAGCCAGTTCCGTGACAGAACATTACTGCGGGCTCTTCTCGTTCAGTATCTGTTATATGAATTTCTCTTCAGAACCGTGTCCTGTGTGTTCAAATTCCATGCTCTGTCATTTTTCTTTTCAGATTTAGAGTTTGTTCACTTGGTTTGCCTAAGATAACATTATATCTTGCTGATTAAAATAGCGCACTTTGATCTCTTCAGAAATATTTAGGCTCAAGAGATCAGCTTGAGATAAATGAATTCATGGCAGGCGTTACCCCTGACAACCCGGAGAAAGGGCAGTGGGGGCCAACAGAGTCATGTCGGTCTGTGCTCAGCGTTTTTCTGCTCACTGTACACACAGCTTTTAAATGAGTTATATCCAGTTAAGGAATGGAAACCCATTGTTGAAAAATATTTTATCAATCAAATTATGTTTAAAGTTACTTTTATTTTCTTTCAGCTCTCACACACAGCTCTCTCCTCCATCTGATTTCACTTCTGCCATGTTCTTAGCTGCAGAGACTTTAGAAAGATGACAGTTGGTTGACTATGAGATGCAGAATCTATTTTTATTCGGAATGATTGATTTAAGTTTGACTGACTAAAGGAGCATCATGTTCTGTTCATTTATATGATCGTTACCTGCCCAGTGAGTTCTTCTAGTCTAGGACATGTTCCATTTTTCTGGTGATTAAAGATTAACTTCTGGCTTACGCGAATTTGTAAGGAGATTTTAGTTACAGGAATTTAAGACTCACATGCACCCTGACCGACTTTCACCAACCACGTGGGCCCACTTTTCCCCAGTTTGTCTCTTTGGCCCAGTTAAAATCTCCTGAGAGCTTATGTGTGTGCTGTGGCCTATAAGGCCTTGCCTCTGTCATCTTTATCCTTTTTTTAAGCTATTTTTGACAGCTGCTTGTGACATTTGGAAAACTGCTTTCATAATCGCATTTGGGTTTTAGTATTTAAATATATAAGAAAACCATATCTTTTAAAAATATTAAGTTGAAGGCATTTGCATTCAGTTATCTTTTAAATAAGGAATGAAGTGAATGGACAAAGATAAAAAGGGTCCAATTTTGTTAAGTATCTTTTGATAGCATTTTAGGCCAAGGGACATGGGAAATACTCAAATGCAATTCAATACAGTACTCCAGCATAAACTCAAACTATAATCATTAATAGCTGTAAATTTGAATTTGCTAGATTTTGAAAATCTAGTTAAGAAATTAAAGCCAAGAGGTATATTTGATATCATTTTTGCAGAACCCATTTATATGTGGGTTCTTAAGTAGAATTATGTTAAGTAGTAATTAATCGCTCATGGCAGAAATGATCAGGAGAGAAATTTTGTGAGTTATTGGCGGTAGAGCTGGTGTAGAAGTTGCACCACGTGAGCATGTTGAGAACGTGTAGTCATGGCGTTTGTCATAGTCAGAAGTATTTGCTCTTTGTTACTTCATGACGTGAGTTCCACCCACTGATTATTTGCTACGTAATTTCTGGCCACGGATTACTGTCTTATCAATTTGGGAAGCTATGGAGCCAACTTTTCCCTGTTTGGTTATTGATATCTATGAGCGAATTTTAAGATATTACTAGTACACACCTTTGTATCTCTGGTGCTTCGCAAAATGCCAGTCCATGCCTAGTTCTCGGTAAATATTTGTTGAATTGAAATTAAAAGGCCTGGTTGGAGTGTTCATATTTATTATTTTTAACAGGGAAATAATTCATTCCACTTACTCATTTCACTTTAAATGTTCCCCTTATTGTTAGAAAATTTGAGGTTCTAATATATTTCAGTGAACAAGCAAGATAGGTCACATTTTTAGAACTATTAATAACATTATTTGTAAATAAAGAGCTTTTTTCTCAAAAAGCATATAAAATAACTCACCTCTTCATACATAGACACCTATAAAAGTGAGAAAATGATACAGACATTGATAAAATAGATATATTAACATCTTATATATATACACACATACACATACACACATACACACACACACACACACACACACACACACACACACACGGTTTTATCATGGCCTTCTACATTGTTTACCCATTTTTTTCCCATTTCTTACGGTTTTTCCAAAACAAGCATGATAGAATTCTCTGGGTAGTTTTATACAGAATAATGGTAAACATTCTGCCCAGAAGCCAAAACTTCCTGTCACTAAAAACTTGATCTTGTATATCGACTCTATCTCAGTTTTTTTAAAAATTTGCTCTAAAAAGCAAGAATCATTGAATAGCACTGGCTTTGTATTCAAATTTTCCTTCAGGTGTTATTATTGGCTACCATAAGGGCTAACATCTCCATTCTGGGGAACATCAGTTGCATCCTCTGCCCAGTGACATAACACGAAAACTTTGTGACAGTAACCATAAAACTTTGTTCACCCAAATATTAGCTAAAAATCATCTTGCAAAGTTGTCCACCATATTCCACTTGTTACACTATGTTTTTCCAATAGGAGAAATCCCACTTTTATCATTGAAATAAATGAGTAAAAAATAAATAAAAATTTGATGTAAAATGGGTTTTGCTAGAATTTACTCCCCTAAGTAAGAGTTATGCCTATAAGACAAAGTAACCAGCCGAAAGAATGGACTCACTGAGTATAAACAGAAAAGCATTTTGGAAAACGTGTTTCTACTCAAAAGTTTTATATAGTAACTAACAATGTTGAGTCCAGTTCTCCTGACTTTTTATCTTCCTAATAATTTAACTTCAATGAGAACTGAAGGGAGATTTTCAGCTGAAAGTTCCTGGCCCAGGAATCCTGTTGAGAAAAGTATAAAGTTATGGGGAGAAATCTTGTAATTTAATTCTTTAAAAAAATATTTTATACTTCCAATCCATGCAAATTGTTTTATTTCTAAGCAGCCTGGCAGTCGTACACTTAGAGGGTGAACCTGCCAGCCTTCCTAGCTTGGAGCGTTTTTGCCTCTGATGATACAATCCTTGTCACATTTGACTTTTCTTCAAAATCGCTCCAGCCTTATTTGTTTTAGGTCCAAGATAAGAGTTGGGATTCAGTTTGGCTAAGCTGAGATTCTTTGTCACCTCACTTAAAATTAGCATGACCATATGACCCAGTTTGCCCCAGACAGCCTCAGTTTACACTGTTGTCCTAGTGTAATTATTAATAGTGCTTCTTTGCACTTTTGAAAGTGTTCTTCCATGGACAATAAGTTATATATTCATCATACTTTTTATTTATTTATTTGTGTGTATGTGTATATGTATTTTACTGACGTATAGTCAGTTTGCAATGTTGTGACAATTTGTGGTGCACAGCACAATGCTTCAGTCGTACGTGAACGTACATACACTTACTCATTTTCATATTCTTTTTCACCATAAGTTACTACACGATATTGAGTATGGTTCCCTGTGCTCTGCAGTAGGAACGTGTTGTTTATCTATTTTATGTATCGTCGTACTTCTAACTGTGATCTCAGGTGGATGCCACCCAGGGGTCACAAGTCGTAGTGCACACGTGAACTTTGAATGACTTAGGAAGGAGACTGGGACTGGTCAGAATTCGGCAGGTTGATCTACCAGCTCTGAAGTGGGAAAAATAGCCCCTTTCTGCTGTATTTGAGGAGGACATTGATGCCAGGCAGCGGATGGCCCAGAACGGCTTTTACCCTTGAGGTAGACATGTCTCTCAGCGAACACTTGCTGAGTTCCCGCCGTGCGCCCGGTGTCCCGGGAGCCGCGGGCTGCGGCAGACCCCGGCCCTCTCCTCCAGGGGCTGCGGGAACGACCCCACGAGGCTCTGTCCAGCCTGAGCGGGTCACGCAGCACTTCTCTGACCCAGAGCCGTCAGCTGTGTGTTTATCATCAGCAGACTCAAGTGACAGGCCGGCCTCACAGCCTTCACGTGCTCCTGTACGGGCTCATAAGCTCAGTGTGGTGTTCCTACATGAAGAAACACCTGCAGGAACTCGTGAGTCTCTGAATCAGGGCTGCATCTGTAGTGCCCGGCCCCTGCTGTGCTTGGATCATCACTGTGCCTTCAGAGAGACTCAGAATGTCCATCGTGATAAACGCTTGAGAACAAAACAAACTGATGATTTATTTCCAAAACCATTCAGATCAAGTACTTAAAAATCCTGGCTGATTTAGGGTTACTTGTTCAGGACCTTTCATTTTTCCTAAGCACAACCAGGAGGTGAGGGCCGGGGGCTGAGCTGCCCAGGCCATCATGACGAGGTCCGCCTTGGAGGAGTGCACAGACCCCGAGGGGCTGGGCGAGGACATCTGGCTTGGGCGGGCCAGGAGGCATGGCCAGGGTGCCGGTCAGGGTGGGCGTGGTCCAGCACGTCCTGTCTTCAGGGGGCATCAGGCCACCTGCAAGTTGGTGGGGTGGGTGTGTATGTGTTTATAGGCAGATTGAAGGGCAGAGCCTGGGAGTCCAGGCTACTCCTGGTCTACCGGAATGCAGACAGCTTTCTTATGCAGCCCAGGTGTGGCCTCAGAGGACAAATTCAGCTTCGTGTCTCATACACTGTTCCGAGTGTCTTGATCGTTTGGTTTTCTAGTCCACAGTAATTACAGACATGGGGCTGACAGGTGTCCTGGTAGATCAAGAAGTTCCACCAAAGTCCAGCAAGGAGACTGGCATCAGTGTAGAGCTAACAGCAGCAAGCAGTAATGGCTGGCAGCTTTACCTTGTGAGATAAGACAGAAAACTCTTAATAAAGAGCAAAAACCAGCCCAAGGCCATGCATCTTACCCGCGTCCAAATATGCCACTGCAGACTGAGTTGAATTTATGTTTCACGTGCAATTATAGCTCTGAAAAAATATCTTACGTGGACTATCCCAGGCTTCAACATTGGCGATAACTAAGATTTAATGTTTATTGGAGACAAGTTATCTGTTTTCTTTCCAAGTTAGTTCTTACGTCTCAACACAACCAGAAATTCACATTTAACTCTGAAGTCTGGTGGGGGGGGTTGGTTTTGGTTTTGTTGTTGTTGCTGTTGTTTTATGTTATTTTTTCTGGTTGATTTTTAGGGGACTAACTTCTGTTTTTTAATTTGAGGCATGTGAGGGACGCGGGCATGGCCTCGACTCTTTCTTGCATATGTAGAACATTGAGGACCATTCTTTTTCCTCTCAGCACCAAATGGCTTTCTGAATGTGTACTGTTTAATTGTCTTTTTCATTTGAAAACACCTTGAAGTTCTTCCAGTGTAATTAGGAACGTTTAATTTTGTTGACTAAAAACCGTAGCGAGTCTGATTTGAAACTAAGTGCAAAGATTGTTCCATGTATAACTTGTGGTATTATGTCATGGTAAGAGCCTGGGCCTTTGAGGTTGACCTGATTCGAATGTCTCTCACAGAACAGCACTGAGACGTCAGGGAGACACTTGAATTGTCTAAGCCTCATTTGCCTCGTGTGGGACAGGAGTGTTAGCAACGGTGACTTCCTCAGAGAGCTCTTTGGAGATTGCAGGAGATACTGTATGTCAGGTCTTAGCGCAGTGCCCGGTATGTACTTGCATGCTCATGGCTGTCACTATTTTATTTAGATGTTTCTTTTGAGTGCTCCTATGTGCTCATATAGACTTAAAAATCCCTTTAAGTCGCAGGCAGAGTGTGCCTGCAGGAACCCACCGCTGTTGCCAAGCCACGAGCTGGCCCTGACTTGAAGGAGGGACAGGAGGAAGAGGGTCATGGTGAAGCCCTTGGACATGAGGGGTCTGGCCCACAGGGAGAGCCATGGAATATTGGGGAGTGATCAGTGGATGTTGGGAAATTGTGCGTTCAGCAGTACCTAGTAAAGGAAAAGAGCTGGATTTTACTTTGAAGGATGAAAGACATCATAGCCAACTTTAATTTTCTGGAAAAGATCACTTCTGACCTTCAGTAACCCTCTCTGGAAGCAATCGCGTTCCTCCCCCTTAGGTCTTACATAGCTCTAGACTAACAATGATTGGGGTGGATATTTCATTTTTCATCTAATGTCAGCCTTATAGTGTGTATGCATATGTTGTCTATATTTCTATCTGAGGCGCAAACAGAAGGCGTCTTGTATTTATTGGATTTGATGGTTCTTTAAGATCCTAACTGGGAAATTTGTGTGAGTCCTATGTTGACTTGTTTCCAAAGTCCAGACATCTCTGGTCACCAAAGCAGACTGCTCGCGGTCAGCACTGCCCTTCAGTGCAGCTGCACCACGCTCCCTTAGCGGGGACAGCACTTGGCAGAAAGCAGCTTACACAAGACACTTTTGGGGGAAGCCCTGAACATTCCTCATATCCCCTAAGGAAATTCTAGTTAAAATTACCACTCTTCGCTGCAAATATTCATCACGTATCATCATACATGCTCCGTTAGGTTGAATATTTATATACGTTAAAACTTAGCCTGGGCTATATTTACGAAGTGTAAGGGAACACTAAGTAAACACACTCTTCCCTTCCACTCGACTGGGGAGCGGAAACTCTGCTAGGATTGTGCATGTTTGGGTTTAGGGTGGGAAATCCTCTCTGCCTCTTTAAAATTGTGTTGCACCTCCCCTGCAGAGGGGCCCAGTGGAGCAGGGAGCAGGGTGGAGCTGGGGATGATGACAGCCGTGGGACCAAGGGCCGGTGATGCTGGCCGGGAGCGTCCAGGGAGGACCCCTGCAGGAAGACACGGCCCAGCAGCTCCTGGTCCCCCTCAGGGGAGAGGCAGGAGCAGTGGCCTGAGGGCTGATGAAAGGGGACTGCTGTGACCGCCAGGAGGTCCCTGGGAGCGCACAATACAATAAAGCCTTGATAGTGAGGGCTTGAAGGAATGGGGCGGGCACAGGCTCTGGATTTGCTTAGTGTCAGACTGATGTGTGGCAGTGTTACCTCCATATTCTTCTAAAGGAAAAGAGCCGCTCAGTGGGCTGGGGGAGGTGAACTTGCTGTGGGATTTCTTATTTCTCTGCCTACTTTTCAGATGATCGTGCTTTAGCCATGACCCCTCTAGTTTAGAGCAAGGAGATAGTGTAGAATTCCAGTTGTTTCCCACCAGCCAAAGGCGGGGAGGTGGACTTTCAGGGGTACCTGGGATAGCGTGAAAAGAGCGCTGGAGGCCTGGGGCTCGAACCCTCGCTCTGACACCTGCCGTACGCTGTCGTCACACCTGAGCCTGTTCCTTGTACCCGAGGCTGCCCTGACACCCGTCTGGTAAAAACGTGAGGCCACCTGGAGGCCTTGTTCTGGGGGCAGTCCTAGCACATGCTCTGTGAATGTTCTGTTGGTGACATCGCCTGTGATGAGACCATATCACCAAGGCTTTGAAATGGAGCCAGCCTGTCAGCATGAAACCCGTGTGTAACTGTAGAATCAGTGTTGCAAGGACAGAGCATCTGTGGCAGCAGAATTAGGAAGATGTCCATCGTGGTGACCGGGAGTGGCCCTAGAGTATTCTCAGGGTTAAGGATTTTGTACGAAACCGTTCATTCAGCAAGTAGACACTGAGTGCCGACCGCCTGTGTCAGGCATTTCCATTTACACCAGTTCTCCTGTAAGGCGAACGCACACATCCCAACCTGGAGTTCAGAAAAGGTGAACGTGACCTCGTGCCTGTTCTGTGCTGCTGTGGGTGGTGGTAGAAAACAACTTTAACAGCAGCAAAATTGACAAAAATGATTACAGTTTTTAACTGCCTGTGTATATTTGGCTTTATATAGCAGCAGTTTTGTACTCTTGAGAGCTATAGACGTCTGCCCATCATTGTCCTGGAGACCCGATGACTGGTTACCTACAACATCTCCCCACCCCCTCATCCCTAAAGCCCCTGTGCTGTCCATGGTGGCCCGTATGGGGCCTGGATCAGCATGGAGAAAAGATCCTCCTCTTCACTTCCTGTCATTTCTTGCCAAGAGGTTAACACGCACACAGTGCGACTCGTTTCCTCTGTGTCTTACTGCTTGTATTTGTGCCAGTTCTAGTAAGTCTTCTGTGTGTTCACATGTTCTCTTTAGCTGCTTCTTTGTTCTTTCTTTCCCATCCAAGGAAAGTAAGGAACATCCTGCCTAGCCTTCTGGGCATTCCCCCAAATAATGATTGGGACTCTGTGCATGACACCGTAGTGGCTTTATATGGATAAGAGGCTGAGTAAGGCATCAGTCCCATATTCACAAAATTTATAGCCTCATAGAGCTGGTAATTTCTAAACCAAATCCTATAGGACAAGGCGGAAATTAAGCGCCAGAGTGTGGGACTTTTTCTACCATTTTTTTTCAGTTTTCAAGTGAAAAAAAGTGCGTTAGTATAGATTTTCAGATGTTCTACATTATTATTTGAAATAGTACAGGAAAAGGAAAAATCGTTAACTACAGAGAATGAATGCACACTGGTTATCAGTTTGGCTTCAGGCTTTGTTTACTTTGTTCACCCAACAGATAATTGAGTGGCCAGGCACTGTCATCTCTTGAGAAGCTCCGAGTGTAGTGTAACAGGAGGCAGGAAAGGATGGAAACCAAATGTGCACCCAGTGTGTCGTGTGTGATTTCATGGGCTCCAGGTCTGGTGGCCAAGAGGGGTTTATCTGTAGGTGTCATAAGGACGGTTTGTCTCGTGACTTTCGAAGATGATAGGGGCTGTGATTTTACAGAAAGATGGCTAGAGGGTGGGGAAGCCAGCCCAAGAAAACCAAATGAACCTCTTTGGGAGGGTGAATGTTTATAATGTCTGATTCCAAGTTTGCTAAGGGCGAAACACAAGAGAAATTGCATAATTCTGAGAAAGGGAATGATGTAAATATAATGTGATGGGCTTTAAATGTTTTTGTGACTTTATCCAATAGGTTAGGAAAGATTAAAGTCAGGTCGCCTATTAAAGGGCCTCAGTTAAGCTTTTTTAGAAAAGCAAACAAAACGTTTTTCAAGACATTCTGCTTCTGAACCTTAGATGTGAAAGATTTGTAAAAGGGAAAAACTACAGTGATGCTTCATGTAACCAAATCCCAGAAAATCTTGGCTCTGGTTCTAGAAATCTTGAAATAAAATGTTTTCTGGAACATTAATTGGAAGACAGCTTGCTATCACCAAACTGTTAGTCTGCGGTAGGAACTCAAAACTGCTAACAGATGCACACTGCAGATTTTTAAATATGGAATTATTTCAGCCAGCTGCCAAACCATTGATCTATATAGCATTTTTAAACTATGAAATATGCATATGAATCTACAGAACTGTTCAACTGAGAAAAACTGTCCCTCTTTGTACCATATACTGAAAACACATGATTTCCAAACTGAGCCTTGCCTTCACTAGAGTTAGCTATTTACATTAACTCGGGAGTTTACCTAAAAATAACTTAGATTAAATTCAGTGTTTTAAAAATAGAGTTTAGGTTATTGTCCTTGACTCTGTCATTAACTGTGTAACCTTGGACATGTTTCTTAGCATGTCTAAGAAACTTCCAGATTCCTTTAAGTCCATGGTTCCAGTTTGTGCAATTAAGGTTAGTACGTGCACATATAATCAAGAAACGTTGTTAGAATATATTTAGGAAAACTCCCCAAATATTTGCTTTAGTTTGTTAATGAATTTACTAGGGCATGTGGGCTCAGGTCCACTCTGTACCCATATATGTTAATCATATTTGCTCCCGTGTGGAAGTTGAGTAGGGGTGGGGGAGGTAAACACAAGCCCTTTGGGAGTTAGACTCCACATCTGGACACATCTGCCCGTGAGCCCAAAGTGGAGCGCTCAGGGTAGCCCTCCCCACTGCCTGACTCCCTGGACGGTGGTGGTGGCGGGAACAGAGGCCTCTAAGTTTACACAGGCCTGCCGCGCCCCATCCTGATCCTGCCCGCTGATGCCTCTTTGAAAAATGAACACGGGAGCCTAGTAGCCAGCTCGGCGTGCATGAGGTCCTGGTTCCAATCTCCAGTCCCTCTGTTAAAAGAAAAAAATAAATAAATAAAATTAAAAAATAAATAGATGTATCTCTCCTGTTTTTATAGTAAAATTCCCATCACGAAGCCTCTCAATTTTGCTAAACTTCCCTTTTGTACTTTTCTAAACTTTTGCTAAATGTTGTTAAAGAAGAAAGAGTATCTGTTGCGTTGCCTCGATAAAATGTGGTCTTGGAATATGCGGGTTCTGTTTATATTATTACTTCTACTTTAAAATCATGCAAGTAATGCATAGTGTAGAAAAAAGTATAAGATAGAGGGAAGTATGGAAAAAATAAATTCACCACTAATCCTAAATCTGGGCATTTTTTTAATTCCTAAAAATCTGGAAGAAGAATTCTGTTTGCCATATGCAATAAAATACTGGGGGGGAAAAACCCAACTTTTTCCACCTGATGTATAATAACATAAAATGTTATGTCCATTATACCTCAAAATATATATATATATATAAATCAAAAGTTATAATGCAGCAAGGGAGGGTATAGCTCAGTGGTAGAGCACGTGCTTAGCATGCACAAGGTCCTGGGTTCAATCCCCAGTGCCTCCATTAAAGACAAACAAATAAATAAAAACCTAATTACCTCCCCCCCAAAACAAACAAATATAAATAAATAAATAAATAAATAAATCTCTGCCTTAAAAAAATTATAATGCAGTTAGAAGAGAATGAAATAATATGTGTAAACATTGGAAAAGAAGTAGTTAAATCCTCTTCTTTAAAGAAAGAAGGAAAAGGGCTTTTAAGAGCGTAGAGGGGAGTGCAGGGCAGAAGAGGTGTCAGTTGTGGTGTCACCCAGAGCTGAGCTTTTCCTGGGCTTGCCACTTACTGGGCTGCTTTGGGCCACAGGCTTAATCTCTCTGCATCTCTCCAAAAATGGTGGTAAGGAGGCTGCTTGTCCGGGGTGCTGACGGGAATTCCTGGTGGAGACACAGTGGGAAGGAAGCGGGCCGCTGTTACCGTTACTAAGGACACGGACGTGCTAATGCTGGCGTGGACCACGTCTGGCTGACCCACTGCCTGTGCTGTAACAGTTTTTGGAAGACAGATTACACAGGGTTCAGAGGTAAAGTCAGGCAACGGGACAGTTTTTTAAACGGAAGCTGATACGAGGCAGCTAATAAAGCCGACAGTGTAATCCCGTTAAGCCATGTGAAGTGAATCGTGACCGTCTAGATAACCAACAAGGTCCTTGTGAGTCCGGGATGGACCTGGAGAAGGTGAAGCAGGAGGCTCAAGGCTGCTTTGAGATGAGGCTTATGTGAAATACTGAAACCGACAGAAAAGCCTTTACAGTGTTGCTGAGCGAGGAAGGGCGAGGCCCGCTGTGCTCACAGATAAAGCAAAGCCTCTGCGTAAGAGGGAGGAGAGCCAGGGAGGGGTGAGGAGATGACGAGGAGCCCTAGCTGTTCTTGGAGTTGGCCTGGCCTTGAAAATTACATCCCTGGGAATGAGAAGAATTTACAGATTCCCTCCAATTGCTGCAAAATCCAGGCATTGTGGCGAGCAGGAGAGGACCCCCATGTTTGGAACTAGGTGGGTGTTCTGATTTGCAAGCAAAGGAAAAGGTAGTGTCCCAGAACTGCAGGCCAGTGAGCTGGTCATCACTTCCAATGCTTGATGCCAAAAAGGATTTAATTAAAAGATTTGTCGGCTGTGAGAAAGGGGTCCTGTGCTCCAGTGCAATTGGCAGAGGTTCACTAAGAACAATTGTGCCGAAAATTTGATTACAGCTTTTGAAGAGGGTTCTTTGGTTGGTGAATCAAAAGTTGCAGACGCTGTGTATCAGAATGCTAGTAAAGCATTTGAGAAAGAAAAATCTCTTTATGAAAAGGATGGAGGGCTTGGATGGCAGTGCAGCCTGGCTGGCTCGTACCACCTGCGCACAGGACCACTGCTGGGCCACTGTCAGCCCAGGAGATGAGACTGCAGGAGCGGGCTCAGGACCCTGACCTCCTGGGGAGCACAGGGTGAGACACTGCTTACCCAACATTGTCTTAGCGGGTGGACCAGAGAGATCAGAAGCCACAGCCCAGGTCAAAGGGAGGAAAGCAAACCCATGGGGATGAAAAAGGAGACAGGATGAGGGGAGCGAGGGACAAGGACCATGGGGTCAAGGAGCAGCAGGACTGCTATCCAGAGTCAGCATAGACAGACCAGTTGTAAAGGGGAGGCATCTCTGCTGCGGCCACTTCCTCTTCCCTCTCAGTGGCTCCTGCAGCTCGTCACAGGCCCGTGGAAGGGGGCTGAGTGGGGGAAAAGAGGCTTCTGAGCTCAGCCTTCCCCTCTTCTTATTTGTTACTGATCTGCTGAGGACATGGGTATCGTACATGCTAATTAAGCCTGTAGGTGACCTGAAGGTGGAAGAGAGAACTGCGGTGTTGCATGAGTTCTGTGCCTGGGTCCAGAAACGCAGCAGTTCAGAGCGTGGGATGAGGAGATGCTGGTGAGGGTAACCCACTAGGAAGAGCCGGAGGCTCAGGGTCGGTCCAGCCTCACGGGCCGATCGGATCCAAGGGGAGCTCCAGCCTCTGCAGCAGCGGAAGGCAGTTGGGCTGAGATGAGTGGTCATTCTCGGCAGTGTCACCTGCCCCACACGAACCTGAATGACCTGGATTTGGGGGGAAGGTGTATGTCAGATGAGGGTGAATGTGCTCGTCTTGGAGAACATTTGAGTGGTTTTACGGCCACTGGCTTAAAAGAAGCACAGTTAAAGGATTGACTTTCCTTTGTAACAGTGGAGGGCACAGATCTGGACTTCTTAGCCCTTGGAGACGTCCAAACAGACGTGGAAGCCTGGGGAGAGAGGCCTCGTCCCTGGAGAAGTTAGACAGCTCAGGGAGCCAGGTGGCGTCCGTCTGATGACAGGAAGCCCCTCTGGGCTTGAGAGTCAGTGGTGCTGATTCTTTTACTTTTCCCTCTAGTTGTGGTTACCCAGGGCATCACGTGCCAGTTCCAACTTGCTGCTGCAAAATGTGTGCTATTTGAGACTGTCTCCTTGTTAGGAGTATGACTCAACACGGGAAAGTCTGGTTACCTTGTATGACAAGGGCATCAGTTTCAACCTGGTTCGTTTTATGAGACCCATTGTTATCCTTCGGGGAGGACCATGATTGAAAGGACAGGTAGGGGGAGGCGCAGCGAAACTGCAGGACCTGATTTGCATATCTGCCCATCTCAGTGCCAAAGCGAAGAGCAGTTCTTACAGCTGTGGCTTTTCCTTAATTCTTGGGGGGAAAAATCAGATAGGCAAGTTTTTAAGGAGAGTCATTTTAATATATTTTGAATTTTTTGAAAAAAATGTTTACTATAAATGTCAAAGGAAGTCCTTCCTTAGAACTTTGGATGCAAGCCAAAAGTGCAATGTCATCACTATAACTGATAAAGATGATGGCAGGGTTCCTGGTTCTGGTTGGTGCTGTGGTGACCTAAGATCAGATCTTTGTCCTTTTGAACAGGAGAAGGGATTCAGAAGCCATGGGAGCTTTGTTTCCAACATGTTCCCAGGTGGAGACCACAATCCACCAGTTGCTGTGATGGGGAGTGTTGGTCCCCTTAGGGTCTACTCTTTCTTCCTGGTCACACATTCCTCTTGCCCCAAAATGGACTCACCTTTAGGAAATGAGGGAGATGTTTTCCTGGTGTACTTTCTTCACGAATTTCATAAACAGCGTTAACTACTGACTTCCCAGAAATCCACTGTAGATGGTCAGGTGTCCTTAAATGGAGGAGCTGTTTCCATCACTCAGGATGCTGGTTTCATGTGCTGTAGGGTTGGCCTGAAGGCCCTTTGTTTTCTACATGAAATGGCTCCAGAGTGCTTTGCTCAGGTGACCAGTCCTCCGCCTTCCTCCCCTCCCGTCTCCTTCCCTCACCCCCACCCCCTCTCTCACTTTTCCACACTCCTCATGCCCTCTCTCACACATCCTCTCTGTCTTAATTTAGAAAAAGCCTTGAGCACCCTCTCTGACACAGTGCCCATCCCAAGGCCCCGTGACTCTCTTTTTTCCTACTCTGTTTGCTGTGACTGCACACTTCTGAGCACTTGTGAATTTAATTCCCTCCCTCCGGGCAGGCAGCTCCCAGAAGACAGAGGCAGTGCTTTATTCACCTCCTTGTCCTAGAACATTCCAAGGCATATGGGAAGCTCGAAGTCATTGTCTGATGCAGAAAAAGGAGAGAACCTGTAAGGGAGTGCTCTCACAGCCCCGACGACGTCCTCAGCTCTAGAACGCCCATCTTGCTGCGGACGTGACTGCAACCCACCGTGCAGCCAGCTCAGGGCCCCTGATGTTCTGCCCACTCCACTCCCTAGTCGGGTGCTAGATAAGGTACAGGATGCCCAATCCAACTGAATTTCAGGTACACAAGCAATTTTAGTATAAGTGTCCCGTGCAATATTTGGGACATACTTATGCTAAACATTTTTTCTTGTGTATTTTCATTTGCTAAGTTTGGCAACCCTACCTTCCCCTCTAATTCCCTGATATATTGACTTGCCATAAGTTAGGATGTTCCGGTGTTCTTTACAGTTTTCCTAAAAGAAATCAGCTCTAATGCCAGCCCTGCCCGCAGTCTGTAGCACCGCGGATGGGGCCATGGTTCATTCAGAACCTTTCTTTGACTGAAATATGTATGATGAGTGATATTTATGTATGCAAACCCCTCCCCCACCAACTTTTCCTCTTTTCCTTCCACTCAAGAAAACATACTGGATAAAACTGATAAGGACTATTATAGGGATAACCTTGAACCCTTTCTGATTTATTATTTAAAATGAGTAATTCTGCAGATTTGGACCTTACTGCTGTGACTAAACCTCAGACATGACTTGAGACTCTCTTAGCTGACTGCCGACTGACTTTGAGGGTGCAGTTGGGGGGGCTAGAATTTGGTGTTAAAAACTGGGCATTGTGGATTTTATTTCACTTCTTTGAAAGAGAAAAAACTATCTTGGACTCAAAGAGGACCTTTCTAAAGAGACAGAGATGGCTCGGTAAGAGCTCACCTCACGGCTAGGATGGATGGAGTTGATAGTGACTTGATGGTTTCATCTTTACATGTAACAAAACCGAATAGAAGTCCATCTAACTCCACTGGCAGGACCACTGAGACAGTTGAATGGAAAGCTTTTTGAAAACCCAGAGGACTATATGAATGAGAAATGAGTAAATCTTTTTTAGTTTATAATCATCACCAAATGTTTACTTGCCACTTAACTATGAACATTGCTCAGACAGTTTAAGAAACATCAGAGATATATCAGAGGCCCGAGTCGCAGTTGGAGTAAACTCAAAATAAAGAATATACCGTAGTATGTTCTGAGATAGTTTTTAAATTATTACTTTGAAATGTAATTGAGTATTGAAAAAAAATTTTAAAAGACAAACCCTAATATGCTACCACAGACTACCCAACTGTAGCTTGAGTTTCATTTCTTTTTCTTAAATAAGAAATAAATGCAGACATAGAGAACAAACTTACCAGAGGGTAAAGGGGGTGGAAAGGGATAAACTGGGAATTCAAAATTTGCACCTCTTGGGGAGCGATGGAAATGTTAGCTGTCTGGAATGTGGTGATGGTTTCATTGGTGTACACGCCTATCAAAGTTCAAAAAGTTGTACATCTGACATATGTGTAGCTTACTATACAGGAATCATACCATAATAAAGGTATTAAAAAAAAAAAGTGAGGAAGGAAGGTGGAGCTCAGTGGTAGAGTGTGTGCGTAGCATGCACGATGTCCTGGGTTCAATCCCCAGTGCCTCCATTAAAAAAAGAAGTGAGTAGACATATTTATCTGGGCCCTTTGGTTGAAATCAAGTATCTATCTATTGTCAGCACTTTTGAGGTCCCCGAAGCCGGTTAGTTTGAGGACAGTGCAAACACAAGAGTGGCTGAATATTCGCCCATCGTCTGTTGCCTAGGACCGCCTAGCCGCGTGTTATTAAACCCCCTAGAAGTGGGCTGCCTTCCCCCCGTGCGTGACTCGGCGCCTTGTTCTGGTGTGTTGGTGTAGGTCCAGCTACTGCTCTGTAAACCTTGGACCACTTCTAGAGTGACACTCTATTAAGCATCCTGGGAGATGTTCCAAAGAGTGAGCTATAGAAAGTTTAAAAAAAATGGTAGTTTGTCAAATTCCAGAGAGAAAGGAAGCCAGGAAGCTGGACAGCTAGATCCTCTCGGGATGACTTGCTCACCCGGGCTTGGGTGGCACCTCAGACCCGCCTGCGGGTCACTGACGCCGGGGGCGCTTTGTCGGGCTGGCTTTGTCTTACAGCCTCGCAGACGCTTCCTCATACTCGATCTGCAGCTGAACAGCCGCGCAGCTGGAGCCCCTTGTTGGGATGAGGTGCAGTCCTCTGTGGAGGAAGCGTCGCAGGAAAGAGGGGAGACTCTGCTTTGGAATGTGGGCTCCACCTCGCTGTCGCAGTATGAGCTGCAGAGGTGACAGCCTCTAGGAGCCGGTCGTTAGGTTCATGACAGCGGCTGGAAGGTCGGGAGAAGGACTGAGGTCCAGCCCCTGCCTGACACCTGACACCTGGCTCAGGTGAGCAAACCCTCGTTTCCTCCCTCCCCCCACAACGATAGGTTTACAAGCCCATTTTGGCTCCCTTGCCAGGTTTACAAGGGCTCGCCGAGTTCATGCAAGGAAAAGGATGAATAGTTAAAGAGAGAGGTTGTCCAAAGAGGCAGGAGTATTTCCTGTTAAATTGCCAGAGAAAGCACACACTTTCGGATGTGTTGAGTGAAAGCTGGTTTGAAAAGTAAGCAGCAGTTTCTTTTGAAGACGTAAAAAGACAACTGAGTTGCAAACTGGTAGAATTGGCTATGTATCCAAATGGACTTCGTTTTCTGGTTGTGTAATACTTTCTTATAAATATGTTACAGTCAGGGCTCTGCTCAGGTCGTCCTGGGACTTGTTAGAATTTGGTTTTTAGTTCTCCTGTCTCCTAGCCAGGCCACTCGTGCCAAGAGCGCCCAACCCTGTCCTGACTTTCAGTCCAGATTTCCCCTGCTTCGTGTCCTTCGTTACAGACAGTGCTGGGTGCGTGTCCTTCCTCGGGGTCACGAGGAGCTCATTTACTTTGATAGCTTCCTTACCAATTGTGCCTGTGATAAATGAACTCACAGCTTAGCGGCTTCCTGCGGCCTGTTTCTCAGAGCATGTGTGAGCGGGGGAAAGGAGGGAGAGACTCAAAGGGGAAAAAGATTATTTGGGGTCAGCTTGTATTTCTGGTATTTGTACAACTGACACTGGATGGAAGAGGTTATTTCGTCTTGAATTTTTATTGTCTGTAAAGTGGATCAAGTTTTCCTTCAGCACTTCTTGTGATTTCAGGGAGGGGGGTTCATTCCCAGGGAGACATTTCAGTTTCCTAAAATGGGATGCTTGATGTTGACAAGGATCTGGCTCCTAAAAGACCTCAAGAAATCTTGACAGGCTGTAGACGCCCATCAAGAAGGCGGCCCCTGAGGTCCCGGGAAGGGAGCCCCGTCCTAGGGAGTGTCTGGGCGCTCTGGTGGGGAGCGGGGGCGGCTCCGCTTGTAGTGCCCCTGCAGGGGCCTGATTCACTGGTAGTGCTTACAGTCATTCTGGAACAAGGCTTGCCAAACCAAAGGTGTATATATCAGGTGTGTTTGGTTTTTCAGACTGTCTCAGACGGTGGGGCAGGGACCGGCAGGCTTCTCCTTGGCTTGTCTCATGACCGACTCTCACAGCTTAAAATGTAGGAGACGGATCACGAGGTAATAATGCCAGAGTCCCCTGGCATTGCTGCCTCTAACGTGTCTGATTTCGGCTCTTCCAAGCTGACTCGTGGTGTGTGATGATCCGTAGTTTTGCTAAAGGCACAGATGTGAACAGCCTTGACCACGAGGCAGGCGGGTGGCAGTGCAGCTCAGACGGCGAGTGGCCCAGGGACAGCAGTCAGTCGTGTCTCCACACGGCCTTTTTCTGCTCATCAGTGCCTACCTGCTTGAGGGGGAGATGACATACAATGATGGGATCGGTAATTTGGGGGTGTGCCGATATCTGAGCTGTGTCCCTCACAAATGTCTAAGGTCTGTGAAAAGCGGGGAGACTCTGGACAGCCAGATAGAAGGTGGGTGCCAAGGCCGGCGTGCTCTGAGACAGGTCCTGGGATGTGAGTGCGAGGGAGGCCCGTGTGGGGTCCAGGTGCAGCTGCACATCTGCTCGCAGAGCCCGCAAGTGAAGGGGTTTTCTTATCCCAAAGCCTGGATTCTGAGGAATATGATTGTGGAAAGCCACCCATTTTTTCCAAAATCACCTCCTCCTCTATTCTGTGCTTTCAGGTCTGTCCAAGCCAAGACGAATGTTCCTGAGACTGTGCTGTGTTGGTAGAAAAAGAGTATCTATTAGTGGTTCGTTAACTTGGATCATGTTTGGGAGTCTCTGTGAGCTTGTTAAAATAAGGCACTGTGCCTTCCTGAAAACTGCTGTTTTGTTTAATGAAGGAAGAAAGAAAGAGAGAGAGGGAGGGAGGAAGACATACAGCAGACAGACATGCAACGCAAGTGTAGTGTTTCTCCCTGACATCAGGGTCACTACGTGATGTGCTGCGGGGACCTCGGTTGAAGCCCCGGCTGGTGTCGGTTAGTGTGGAGTGGCCGGTGAGCGTCTTACTGCGTCCTCGCTGCTCTGTGGTTTTAAGTGTAAATGTGACCCTAACTGGTGCATTTGCTGATGCCACACTGTCTCCTCTGTAGATGTGAAGCCCTTCTTCCTGCCTTAGTCATTTTAAGAGGTCATTGGTGGGGGCTGGGCAATAACTCGGTGGTAGAGCGCGTGCTTAGCATGCACGAGGTCCTGGGTTCTATCCCCAGTACCTCCATTAAAAAAAAAAAAAAAGGCTCAGGAGAGAAAGACTGAAATGAAGATAAATGGACGTAATTCAGATAACGTATCAAAACAAGCATGAAAGCGTTTTCTAGTTGTGCCCTCCAAATGCACGCGGGGAGTAAGAGTCTATTTTTGCTCTTTCTTTAATTTCATTGACTTACTTTCCTGGTGATCCTATGAAACAGCCAATTCCCATTTTTAAATGCTTATTCTAGGTAGGGAGATAAAACATTTGATGGAGGCATAGCTGAGCCCACAACGAAGGGCAGCGTGTGCGTGAGGCCAGCCTGGGTCCCGGGACCTGTTCTTTCCGGCTGTCTGCCCCTCCAACCCCAAGGCCTTGCTCCTCCGAGGGCTTGCTGTCCCGCGGGGCTGGGAGTTGGCGTTCCTGTCCTGAGAACTCCCGTGGTCACCTTTCCTGGGGTGGTAGGTTCTGGCATCCAGGGAAAGCGAGAGGCTTGTCATTTCCTTGACTATGTGGTGTCAGTTCTCTGCCACTAATCCAGTTTGCAAATTAAATAAGAAGAGAAAAAAGCATCTGCTCAACTGGATGGCCATCTAGTCTCTCCAATTGGGAAGGCAGCTGAGGACACCAGATTGAATTTGCTTTCAGCAAACTGGGTATATGAAAATTGAAAATTCTAAAAATGGATGATTGTTCATTTTTCAGAAGTTCCTTTGCCCTACAAAAAAGATGAACGGTAGGATTTCTTTAAACACCAACTTCTTCCAGTTCTGTAAAAATAAGATGTAATTAATATCGCACGTTTCTAGAGCATGCTCTAAGCATAAAGGTGGCATGCCTGTAAAAAATATTGAAAGTCATTTAAAATTAAGTTTTTAAATGACGAAGAACTTTTATCTGATGGGTTCCATTTTACTAAATACATGCATGTTAATAGTTTTTGCACCAGACTGGGGGAGGGGGAGATAAGTCCTACCACTGATGGTTTGCAACATGATGAATTTTAAAATGAGGGCATTACTCCATGTGACCTGCCACTCGTTAATCTTACAGCATCTGTTCTTGGAAGCCCAGAGTCAAACCTTGTAACCTTTAAGCCAGAAGGAGAGTTGTCTCCAGCGAGTTCTCATGGAAAATCATGAGCACTTACCATCAGCCCCCAGTCAGCAGGCCTCCAAGCCTTCGAGGTGATTCCACTGCCAACGGAATGAATGGCGTACAGCTATTTTCTACAAGTTGTCTGAAATGATTAAGGATTTAGCTTGTAGACGGTGTACTTCCAGGAGGACCATGTGGTGTTACCTCACTTTCATTCACACAGTCCTTCATTCAGTGGTGGCCTTCCTTGCAGAGGCCCCACGCCCAGGACTCGGGGTCTCCAGCGGCAAGGACAGGCCTGGGCCGCGCCCTCCCGGAGCCCGGAGCCTGCTCCTCCCAGCGCGGACACGTGGCGGTGCGCCTTGAGGTTCTAGAACAGCACCTTTGAGAGCCCGTCCTTTTCCTCTCTCTCATTCTGAGCTGGTCTTTTCTCCCTCCCTGCCCCCACCCCAAAGTCCAGGGTGTCCAGGTGTTGAGGGCCGACTTGTCAAGGCCTATGTGAGTGGCGAACAGAAATTGTTTTTGTTTTTCGTGTATTTCAACGAGGGCATAAGCTTTGACTTTAAAAACACATGTGGAGGTACTGGTTCCTTGTTGCTTGTGGTGATTCTCTCCTCCAAATATGAGTGGCCCAGAGAGAGACAGAGACAGTGCTGGGCGGTGGAGGAGGAAGCGGGAGGTGGGCCTGGTTGGCGGGACTGGGAGCAGAGTGGAGAAGGGAAGGATGCTGATCTGTCATGGCCGGAGTGGCCTGGAGCGTGTGGTCAGGAGACTCACTGACGCGTCCGTGAGGAGCTGAGGGGTGGTGGGCCTCCTTCATTCACTTTTTCAATAGGTCAGGGAGGTGCTTACAGTCTGGGAAAGGAGGGAGAAGATGATGAAAACGAGGCTTCCCTCGGGGTACGGACCACTGGAGGCTGGAGGCTGGGCCTCGGCTCCCCACCTCCCGAGGAGGCGCCGGCTGGTAGAGTTTTCAGGGGCTGACTGCGCAGCGCGGGCAGAGGGGGCAGGGCTGGCAGACGTCACCCTCCCTCCTGAAACCCCAGCGCCAGTGAGCATCTCTGCTCTCTGCTTCCGTCGCCAGGGCTGCCTGAGGACATGACTGGCAGAGGTCTCCATCCCCCTCC
The DNA here is from genome assembly GCF_036321535.1 of Camelus dromedarius. Classification (NCBI taxonomy): domain Eukaryota; kingdom Metazoa; phylum Chordata; class Mammalia; order Artiodactyla; family Camelidae; genus Camelus; species Camelus dromedarius. Next base: position 11,001,113 of record NC_087441.1, on the reverse strand, counting down.
TGCCTCCTCTGTGACGGACCTTCCCACAGCCCCTCACTTAATCCCCCCCGTTAGCCTTAGTCCTGGGTATTCATCTCCGTTTCACAGTTGAGGAAACGCACAACCGCTGAAGAACCTGCGCAGTGACTGCATACCTAACGAAGAGCAAAATCAGCGCTGCAAGGCTGATGTGTTAGATGCCAGAGTGCACGCTTTCAGCTGGAATGCTGAGCCGCCGCTGCATAAATGAGGTCGCTGCCGGTTCTGCCGGACCCTGAGCCCCGTGCTCAGGGACCCTGCGCCTTCCCCCCTCCAGCTCACACAAGACTGGACTTCAGTGCCTTTGGCAACAGCTCAGTCCAGTTGGTCCAGGAGTCTCTCTTATATTTGGATCCTTCAAAAGTCTATATTGTGTTTGGATCCTTCATGCCAAGTGGCATAATTTTTCAGGATTTAGTATCTGAGATATCTGAATGAAATGACTAAGGGGCTTTGTAGGGCATACAGTGTATGGTAGGCTCGAGTCTCAGCATCATCCAGGTGCCTGGTCTCTGTGTGCCCACGGGCAAGTGTGAAACCTCTAGCTCCAGTTTTCTAATGTTCAAGACGAGAGTTCTGTGCCCTGTAATTCCCAAGGTCTGTTTCTGCACTGATATGTACGGTCCTTCTTTTTATCAAATTGGAATTAAGTAGCTTCTTTGGGGAATCCCTGTAATTGTAGGCACCATACACGTGTGGGCACGAAGCAGCAAAAAAGACAGGATCTCAGCTTAACAGAGGAGCTCTGCCCCCCCCCCATCGTAGAATAAACGTCCCTAATAGGAAATCATTCCCTTTCTTTTATTTTAATTATTCTTCCACTGGGTTCTTGTCAAGACCTGACTTCATACTGTTCTAATCTAATGGGACGTCGCTCCCCACATTGTAAGTAGGTTTCGAGCTATAGAGCAATAAGACATTTAGCAAATTATGTCAGAGCACGTCTGCACGCACTGCTCCTTTCAGAGCTATGCCAGCCATCCCGCTCCCATATGGGCCGGCCACGCCGATCAGCTGGACGAGGCAGATGGGGGCCTGGCATCCGGGAATAACTCTGGCACCTTCCTTTCCGCGCGGCAGGGCGAGCTGGCTGAGGCTTGGATCTGAAAGTCTCTTGAAAGGACTTGGTTTTCTTGGTGTTGCTCCATCTCCTCCTTGTTTAGCCCACTAGTGGTTAATCCAAGAGCCTCAGTGCTGGAACAGATCACATCCTGGGTGGGTTTTCTGTCCCCTGGCTTCGCAGTCGCCTCCTTCTGTGGAAAACGGGAGAGAGGACAGCAAATTCCAGTCCTCCTGCTTGGCCGATCACTGGCCACTTTGATGAGAGTGTTGCTGGGGGAGGAAATGAAGGAGATTAATTAAAAAGGGGTCAGATCCTCTCTGTAGAGTCTGCATCTTTCTCAGCTGTAATTTAGAAGTGATTCTTCAGGCTGTGGGCAGTTTTCAGCCTAATAGGTCTTTTGGAAATGTGACCTCATTTACTTGAGGTGGAAAAATGGGAAATAGATCACAGAAGCCTTTAAGCTGTGACTGAAGTTAGTTTCTGTTTCTCCAGGCACTTGGCCCACCTGTGGTTGTTTCTGCTGGTCCTTACTCCCTCCTTCTGCGGCCCTGCAGACATGGAAGCCTGGCTACTGGCTCCAGAGCCAGGTTTCTGCGAGTAAGAAAGGGTGTGACTGCTTTGGAAGCAGCTGGGCCTCCCCTGCAGGGCTGGTCCCTGTGGTGGGTCACAGTACAAGGTGACCATTCACATGTCTATAACTCAGGTCTCTGGGGAAGCAGCCTGTGAGAGGAAAGGTGTATAACTTGGGGGAGGTCAGACACGCTTAATTTGAAATCCAGACTCAGCCACTTTCTGGCCATGTCACCTTGGGAAGGTTATTTAACCTCTTTGAACTTCATTTTCTCCTATGCAGCATGGGATTAGCGAATGTCTACTTTGCAGGGCTGTCGGCATAGATTGAGACACATATGTCAGTTACCCGGCACTCGCAGCCCCCAGCGAGTCCCTGCTGTGTGAGGAGTGTCTCCAAGTCAGTTTGCCTCATTGTGCCCAATTTATAAAAGAATAATTGCATTTCAAAATTAAGGACAGTTGCAGCAAATCCATCACTTATGACAACTGGAGCCGCAGAAAACTGGTCCTAGAGCTTTTACCATTACCTTCTAGGTACTACTTCCACCGCCAGGCACTGCTATCTCTCAGTTTACCTTAAAAAAAAAAAAGTCTTCTCCTTTGCACCACATTCTCACTGAACAGTGAGGTATTTGGCCTCGTACTCTTCATTTACTATGAAATTATAGCCAGTATCACAGGGGATCGTGCAGCACACAGGTCACTGCTAACAAAGAGCGATCCCTGAATAATCAAGAATGCTCTTCTTCCCAGAGACTCTATTTAAGGAGTTTGGGATAAGCTCGCCTGCCTGCAGTGCCGCTCGGTGGCAGGTCCCTGGAGCAGTGGGTGTCTGTCTTCATGACTAGACGTTAGATGCAGAGCTTGTGTTGGATCTGACACACAAAGACAGAGCTGTGAGATGAGCAGGACCCGGGACCGTGGCTGACGCAGCCGGGAGCTCTGGCTCTGCTGTGCGCTGTGTGCCTTGTGACACCGGGCAAGGCACTTCTCCAAGCTCAGAGTGTTTGTGGAGGCAGTTAGATCTGTTTTGCAGGGTTTTCTTTATGAGACCCTTAATATATGAGCGATAATGGAACACAATGGTACAGAAGACATGAAGGATAGTAAATAGTGGATTCATTGCTATTCATTGTCACCAGCCAGCGACAGTCCTCATTCTGCTCAGTGACTCGATGACCTGCACGTCCATGTAACACCGGGCAGGTGGCCCAAGCCCTCAAACCTCAGCTGCGTCTCATGTACACAGGGTCCCCCATTATAAAGACCAGAGGGTCCATAAGTGGGAAAGGGCTTTGAAAACTAAAGCACTCTCCAGACATGAGCCGTGTGACCATGACCTCCGTCTCTCTGTGCTGTGACTTGCACGAGTGCTTGATGTTTACTTTTTAGTATCCATCCACCTTCTCCAGTGATGGATCATCTTACACGCTCTTGTAGCAGTTCCATCAGGCACTTAGGATATATACTAACACATCCCAGAAGTCCACGGTCATAAAAACACTTGCCAGAATTCCATAATAAATTTTACTTACTGTTTGTTTATTTCAAGTTCATTTGTCAAGACAGAAATATTTATTTCTCTCACTTGGCGACAAAGAAACACAGAAATTTAGTCTGTGTTGATATATGTACGTGTGTTAATAGATCATTCTCATGAGTCCCCACCCCAGGATTTGAGTAAACTTGCATTTTTTCCCTTCTGTTCCCCATTGCGATCTCTGTGCCTTTTATCACGCAAATGCTGGTTTGCTCTGGACAACAACCCTATCCTGTTATGACCTAGCAAATCTTACCCAGATTTAAGAAAATGGTGAATGGCTCTGTCCCGTTAGCCTTGTAGCTTATTTCCTTGTCGCTTTCTTTCTTGAGCAGCTTTTACCCCAGCGTTTGAAGGATGAACTCATTAGCAAAACACTTAGAATAATCTGAAGTAATAGATGCTATCTTGGTGCCGGCTTTATTTTGGGTGACTCATTCACACATTTCACAAAGTTGTGTCTCCCCTCAGTCCACAGCCACAGTGGAAAGATGAAAAAAAGTGTTCAACTCTTTTTCTTGTTGCACATGGCAGCCATGATGCCTTAAAATATATATATTATATTTTATATATATTTATAAATAAATATATTATATATTTAATATAATAATGACATAACAGAATAATAGGACAAGATATAAATAATAAATGGTTGTTTTGGCATCATCCAAGTTTTACCAGCCTCAGAGGCATAAAGATAAAATCAAAATTGCTGAATACAATTTTTCAGTTACTGAAGCTTATTATTTTGTTCCTAATAGGAACTATTAGTGGTTCTAAATAGTGAACCTAATTCCTGTTTGTACCTGTGACAGCTGAGAAAGTCACATTAAACTTCCCAGCCCCAGTTCATTATCATTTTAACAAGGTATGGTGAGGTTGTTCGGCATGGTGGCTGAAAGCATCAGTTTTAGGCTGAGACCTCCTGGGTCTAGATCCCACCTCTGCTTACTAACGTGTGTGTGTCTTTGTAAAGTTATTTGACATAATTACTTAAACTAGCCCCACCAGCTGGGTTTTAGGGCTGGCTAGTGTGCTCTTACAGAGAGCATCCATGTTGTTGTACTTATTAATGTATTTATTCAAGGTTAGTTGGTGGCTTTATTTTTAGACCTCAGCCACTGAAGTCCTCTTAGTCTCTACGTGCAGGAAGCAGGGCCCAGCAAGGTGAGGTGACGTTGTTAGTTATTGGCGGAAGGGACGTGCAGCCTCCCAGGACAGGGGTCCCTCCTGAACCATTCTTGCTTTGAGGAGAGACGAACACTCTGGTTCTTTCTGCTCTACTGGAAGGAGAGGGGCATTTGAGAGCACAGAAATTCATCAAACATTGAAACATTTACTATTGTGTTCACACTGCCTCTTCTTTAGGAATTATCTTGGGGGAAAAAAAAAAACTAGGGAAAGTGATTCCGTTGACCAGTGATGACCAGTTATTGTTCCTTTTGTCAACAGGCAAGATGATGAATGAAGTTCTGGCAGCTTCGTGTGTCCCAGGCCTTGTAGAAATAAGTGAGACGTGCTTCAGAGTTCTAATGGGCCTCACGTCGGATCTTGTTTAAGGAAGCGTTAAAAGAAACCCGCCGTTACCTATTGAGAAGGCTGTGTGCTCTCAAACATTGTTTCTGCTAGGATCCAGAGGTTGCAAGCATGCCTCCCTCTATTACCTGTTGGAGCAGGTTGAATTTTATAAATTTTAAACACAAACTCTATGAGTTTTTATTTCATAATTGTTCTTTTTGAGGATCCACTCAGATGAACAGTTTTACATCTGCAAGAGATATGCACCTCTGCAGATTCAGAATCTTTTGGAATATCCATGGCAACAAACTCTGTAGCATCATCCTGTACCAATGATGAAAAGGATGGATGACGAGGAAACCCTTCAGGGGAAAACATGTCATATTGTGTTGGAACTACCGATGGCTAGAACCATAGCTTTAGTCACCCAAGGCTTTTTCCCCCGGACACAGCGTGCATAGACTGTAATTCCTGACTGGTGGCTTTAATCCATTATTATTAGTCATCTCTTTGGACATTCTCAGACGTTGGAAGTCTTAAACTTTCATTTAGAAAAACGCAGCTTTGAGGAAATTCAGGTTCTTTGGGGTATCCCACTCCACCCTTCGTGTCCTGTTTTTATAAACGGCAGGTGCCCGGTGGCAGACAAGAAGCCTCGTGGGAGAGGAAGGACAGGACAGTGTGGGCGTGTGACACTGTATCGCAAATATACTTTATAAGTACGTTTCTTAGTTGCTTCTTATTCAGGCAGAGGTTATAAAAGTTTGTTGCAAGAATCCAGACCAGGATTTGTGTTTTGGAAACGATCAGTGTTCACAATATCTGCAGGGAAACAAACAAGCAAACTTGAGTATGAGCACCCTTTACACTTAAAGAATATTTTTATTATTCTTTTATTTGTTTTGGCTCTGTCACAAATTAAAGTGCTTGGAATGCTGTAGTCCGTGGTCTCCTGAAATTTAATCATGAGAACCTAACACTCTCACAGTATGCTGTCACTTTGGACATTCATAATAAAAATTGAAATGAACTTTGGTTGCCGGTCGTTTATTTTGCTTGGTAGCTCAGTGCCTCTTTTGTGGTTCGTCTTTGCCTGTAAGCCGAGTGATTTGTGTGGCCATGTATCTAGCTGGGGAGATATATATATATATATGTAGTTTAGGGCTTCCACAGTCTCTCACTGAATCACTGTCCTTTTCTATATTTGAACACTCGTTATTTGTTGAAAGGCTAAGATATTTTTGAATGTCAAAGTATTTTTGATAATGCATTCTACAACCCAGATTAAAGATAATCCTTGAGGATAGCACATTAGCTTTCTTCAGTTTCTGATTATACCATATATTCTATTAAATTGATTACCGTATCCTTATAGTATATTTTGATATTTTCTATTAAGTAAGTAGAAAATTGGAGAAGGAATGTGGGCTGTCTGGCTATAGCCGTAGGCTGTTCAGTTGCGTCTTTTTTGTTTCATTCTGCCCTGTGTGTTGTGTGTTAGAGTGTATTTTTATGGATTCCACAATATTGTAGTAAGAAAAAAAAAAAGAAAATCTCCAAAGATACTCAAACGCGTGAGAAGACTCTGTAGAAAACTTAGACCTTGCTTGGCACTTTTACTAAATTTAATGTAGAGATAAGAAAAGACCCCTCCCCCTTCCTTCTATTCTTTTGTAACTAAACCTGCAATTGGCAGATACACACTCATCCCAGCCCCAGCCTTCTGGCATCCCCCTAAAAAAGGAGCAGCATGGATTTGAGGACTAACATGGACATTCTAGTACCTTTGTGAGCAGATTATTTTGGAACCCTTAAATTAGGGGGGCAAGAACCTAAGAGGAGGTTCTGGGCTCTTTTCTGTGGGTGGGTGGCCGGAGAAAGAGCAGAATGGTGCACAAGCTTAGAAATAGGATCGTTCCTTCAGACCGAGTTGTGCGCAGGCTCAGCGCCCGGCTGGAGGTGCGATTGTAGGATCAAGTGTGCATCCTGCCCTTCTGTGAGAGGAGTAGTCTCTTTAAAGTCCCAAGGCACCGTGCTGAGGGCAGAGGTCGACGCCTTTGTTCCCTGGATGAATTAATTCCCTTTTCCGAAGCCTCTGCTACCCTCTCTCTGCCTGAGCATCTGGCCAAGCTCTCTTTGTGAATCAGAATGAATATTTAACAGTCCACACTCCCTCCCTGCCTTCAGTCTGCGGCAAAGGAAGGCTTTCAAAAGCCACCATTCTCGAGAGACTTAGAACATTTCAAGTTGGTTTTAAAAACTGTATTAGAAAAACAAAAACATAAAAACAGTATTAGGTGACTTTGACAAACTGAAGTGCTTCGGCATTGACACTATTGGAAAGCGTCCTTGATGTGGGTTGTTCGGTTTTGTAAGTAAACGTTGGCTTCTCACTTGAATTCTGATGCTGAGATCTCATTCAAATGAGGTGGGTGGTCTTAAGCAATTTCTTTGCGGTTAGTAAATTCTTCAGAGAGTAGGGGGGAAAGGAACCCAAACCCCCAAACATCTGTTTCAGAATGGTCTCTGCGTAGGAATTGCACGTAGATTACTTTTATTCAAAGCAAGTTGTATTTTAAATGATTTAAGGGTCCAAGCAGTTAAGAAAGTGGTTGAGTTTGATGCTTTACAAGAAAGCCTCTTCCCATTCATTTTAGTAGTTTCCCTAAATCTGCTGTTTCTGGCTCTATTTGTTAAAATTGGGGAATATTTTGCACTTTTGTGGGTGGCTTCAAATCACATCATTTTTATGGCTGGGCTTTCCTTGGGGGACTGCTTCAAGATTACCAGGAGAGGAGTCTGGCACAGTGTTTAGACTGGGTCATATTTATTGTGTTAGAGATACTTCCTGCACCTTTTAGTGTCTGTGAGAAATGTTATGTTTGCTTCTCTTATTTCTCCTGAGGTACACATCTCTTTCAAAACATTTTTTTAAATACCATAGAAAAAGACTCTACCCACGGGCTCCTAGGAAAGAAAATGAAGCTCATTTTCACATTCTTGTGTTATTGCAAGAATAATTTTTTAACCCAAAAATATACAAACAGAACAAATGGCTATTATTATAGACAGCTTAGGAAAGGAAATTGTAAACTAGAAATATATATACATTTTATTATCTAAATTTTTTATGCACGCGCCCAAGTACTATACTTAATTGTATTTTCTGAACAGATAACGTTCATAATATTAATACAAATTTTTAAATGCACCGAAGGATCTCATAGCCTAGAAATAAGTGCGGCTTTCAGCTGGCTGGGGCTGACAGCTCGCCTGTCTGGGAAAGAACTTGACTTCACCTTTTATCCTGTTGCCTGGATGATCGTGGGGGAGGAGACTATAATTGAGTAGAAGCAGTTGCTTTTCCAAAGTTTAAAAATTATATATGTGAAGACTGAGCCAAATTCTCATTTTATATCATCTTAAAGGATCCTTCGTGAAGAGGAGCGTTAATATTTAAAAGTTCCCCCACATGACGTCAAGCAAACTTAAGAGCCACAGCAAACATTCAGGGGCACCTTCCTCCTTGTCACTGCATCATTTCTGTCCTTTCATTACTGACAGGAAAAAGAAAAAGCTAATGAGGGAAAGGAAGTGCTTTTTGCCAGAAGTGTCAGTGTTATCAAGAGTTTGACTTGGCCTCTGTCGACGGAAGCGCATGGACACACTTCATGGGCCTGGAGGTCGTAGCAGAGAGACCCGGGCCCACTTAGGCTACGGAGAAGCAAGACTTCCCAAGTGGAGGCCTCGCTGGGGACTGCCCGGAGGCCCCCGGGAAGGGGAGGCCAAGCTGGGGTCCTGCAACCAGAGCCGATGGGGAGGTGCCTTCCCAGAGAATGGTCACCAGCCCCAGGGATGAGACCTACATGCGGCCGTCCTGACCGCGACTGAAGCCCCGTCTCCTTCACACTATCTGACTCCAGGCAACAAGTCTGGCTTTTTATTAGAATGTTGGACATTTCTCTCCAAATACCAATGCTCCTTTGTGCATCCAACGCACATTTATTTAGTGTTTACTAGATGCCTGGTACTGTGTTGGGATCAGAGATGAAGCAATGAATGAAAATGGCTTGTGCACATCACTCTGATCTGCATATTAGACGGGAATACAGGTGTGTGTTGTGTGATAAACACAAGCTGAACACGAAAGAGGCTCACTTAGTCAGGTATCAACCCAGAGTTCCCCTAAAAGTGACTAGTTTTTATTTTTTTATTATCTCAACTTTCCACTATAGAAAAAAGAAAACAGTTCTTACAGTTTATCTTTTTGCTATTTTCTAGCCAGCAATAAGTTTATTGTTTACTTGTTTTTTAGAATTTGGGGATTATATTTACTTATAGCAATGAAATATTCCTATTCAAAAGTGTCATATTTCTAAGGACTTACCTGATTTCAGTGGCCTCGTAGCAAACTTCCCTGTATCGATCTTTCACAAATAGGTTCTCCGTTTGGTCAGTCCTTGCAACAGATCCTAAACAGGATCCCTCTTTTTCTAAACCCCTAGACTTTAGCAAGGAAACTAGTACCACCACCTGTGAACGCTGCCATTAAATTTGACATGAGAAGTGACACATTTCAGCTGTAAGTGAATGGATGGAAAACTCAGGCATGGTGACTTTGCCTTTACAAAGTGACAAAACTGACTTTATAAAATGACTTTGGGAAACTATCAGTAGAACACAAGAAGCCATTTCTACTATTAAACCATTTGAATTCAGAGTTTCCTGGGAGATCACTCTTATTTCATATATATTTATTTATATGAATATATATATATATATATATATATATATATATATATATATACACACACTTAATGGAACCAGGACAGAATCTAATGAAAGAGGGGATGGAATACATAGAAAGTTATTCTTAGTCCACATTTTTCCTGACGTGAGTTTGATTTTTCTGGAGCCATCTGAGCAGGACACAAACAACAAGACTGGTTTTCCCAGATCCTTGTCACAGTAAACAGATGCACAGAATACAGTGTTTTGGGTCTAGTTATAGCGTGTGTAGAAAGATATTACTGTTAAATAAAAAAGGGGAAAATAAAACCAACAGAAAACCAGTGAACTGTGGATTTCATTCATCATTAGCTCCCCTCTTATCTGAGGCAGAAGGATGTATCAGATCTAAGTATGGGAATTGACCTACCTGGATTGTGATATGTAGGTTTGCTTTGGAAATTCAAGGATTTCCCTTCAGTAATGAACACCATAGACCCAAGCAGGCAATGCCTGTTACTTAAAACAAAGTATTAACTCGAGTAAGGACAAGCATGACTACCACCAAATCATTTGTTAATGATCCTGTCTTGGACTTCAGCCAAGACATAAGCAGAAACGTCCTATTCAATGAAAATGCTACTTCCAGTCCAAGTAAAAGCAGGAATTCCTCCATATGCTTAACTGGACCATCAAATTTTTCAAACAGGTTCTGCAAGATAGTGACACAATAAACTCTTCCTTTCTAGCAGAGTGGGGGATTGAGGCTTTTCCAGCCAACTTCCAGTTTTTAAGGAATTGGAATGTATTTCTAAATGCACTTACCCAAATGCCCCACCAGTCTCTGTGTTGCAAAAAGGCCTCAGCTTACCAGTCTGGGGGCAGTGGCAGTGCCAGCCACAGAGCTGGGTTTGCAAAGAACCAGCCTCTAACATAAATAGACATGACCTAAACAGTCACTCTCCTCCCAAGAGCTGAACAAAAATGAGCCCCACCTAATAGAAGAGATTTACTTAGTCTATTTTTGTTCAGCCCTTAAACATGGAGTCACTAAAAACCAGCATCCCACTGGCGTTATCTGTGCTTGCATCAGGGAGGTTTTTTATTTGAATTTCTTCCATTGCCCGGAGAAAGCAGATTTCCTCATTTAGGTGTGTCTCTTCAGTTACTCAGCTCAGTCTTTGGTTTGATTCCTTCTATTCATGTCTCTTGATTTGCACATGGCTTTTTTGGCAAGTACCTGCAGCTGAAGATGCTTCCAGGCGCTAACATGGTGTCTGCTCATTAGAATCACCCAGGAAGCTTAAAAGACACGGATGCCTACGTCCCTTCTCGAGAGACTGTGATTTTGAGGTTGTGCCATGGGTGTTGGGAATTTTCAGAGCTCCCCAGGGGACCCTGCTGTGCAGACTCCTTTGGGGACTGCTGGGTGAGAAGGAAGAAAGGACAGGTTTGGTCAGCTCGAGCCTGCATCCTAGCCCTGCCTCTTGTTTGTTGTGTGGTTGGGGCAAGTTACTTAACTTGCCGAGCCCTGACTTCCTGTCTGCAGAGTGGAGACAGTCATGCTGGCAGCTTTCCCATCTGTGGAGTGGAAATATCATGTACATTATGTGATTAGTGACCACGCTCGTAACGTGTTTGGCGCAGGAAAGAGTGGTTGCCATCCTGTACCCCTGGGGAAAATAAGGTTTAATCCATTCCAAAGACGAGGAAGTGCACTGCGGATGATTGTGACGTCAGCTTAATGAAAGTGAAAACAGGTAGGGTGACAGCCGGGCCCCCTGCCACATGAGAGCCTCCCCCAACCCCACCCCGCCAAAGTTGAATTGTTCATCTACTGCTGGCTTGTTGGAAAGAATGATACAACCTTATACTCAGAGATAAGGCTATTGTGTTCATCTGTTTTCCCAGGATGGGGTGAGTCTGCCCAGGGCTTTGTGGACAGGATCTACTTGGCAGATCAGTCCCAGAAAAACTGGGAAGTGGATGCTTCTGAAAAGGCCAGTTTGACTCCATGGGCTTGGTGGGCACGTTTGCTGACCACAGCTTGCCGTGGCCCCCAGTGCATCCCTCGGGACAGATGTGAGGGGATGAGAGGGGGTGGGGCTGTCCCCGTCTCCCCACAGCATGCCCGGCTCCTCCACGGTCCTCGTCCCATTAGACTCTGCCGCCTTTAATCTAAGAGTTCTCTTTAATCTAAGAGCATTCTTTAATCTCAGAGGTCTCTCTTTTCCACTCGTCCCATCTTTATTCATTTCTTGTTTTACTTTCATCTCCAATAAGCAAAAATTAACCTCATTAAGAAAGAAAGGAAGAACCACAAACACAGTGCCTATTGGGATGAGCCCGGTTCACTCTCGCAGACCGGCTGGCAAGCCTGTCCCACGCTGCCTGGAGCAGCCCCGGGCAGGCGGTCTTCCGTGGAGTGAAGACGGGAGGAGAGTGGTGTGCGCTCCCTCCAGACAGAATCAGCGGAAGTTAGTGTGTCAGAGCCGAAAGGAGGCTCACCTGAACCCCAGGGTTTCTTAACTGTGAGCCCTCTGAAAGTACATGCGGCATCTTAGGCAGACTGAAATATTTCTTTCATGGGGCCGTGGCTTTTCAGATTTGCAAAGAGCTTGGTAAACCTCCAGTACGATCTACTAATCAGGGAACCAGGACAGAGGGAGCTGCTAGGAGCGCAGAGGAGTGGGGAGCACAGTGGGGACTGACCCTGGTGCCACACTTTTTCTCCCACCTCCTCCCCAGGTTTCCCAGCAGGTTTTAAGCATCAGCGACGTATAGGGGATGCTTCAGTCCCAGGTTTTGCTCATTCCCCATGTATCACAGCCCGAGTCAGTGCTGTTGTGCCCGGAGCGAGGTTTCCACTTCCCTTTAACCAGGGATGTTATGTCCGCAAGGCAGAGCTGTTGCAGCTGCTGAAAATCCTCATTATTTTAACCTGCAGTGAGGACTCCGTCTGGCTCAGGGTCCTAGCCGGAATCTGGGCAGGCCTGGAGGAGTGCAGGCCACAGATTGGGGAAAGTAGATGTCTTCGTCCGACTGGCTGCTGTCACAACCCAGTAGACTGGGGGCTTATTAAACACCAGACCCTTACTGCTCACAGCTCAGGAGGCTGCGAGGGCCAAGATCAAGGCGCCGGCCGGTCTGGCGTCTGGTGAGGGCCTCTCCTCGCGGACATCTCACAGAGGGGAAGGGAGAAGGCAGAGCTCTGGGGTCTCTCGTGTGGTCTCATTCATAAAGGCCCTGCCCTTACAACCTCATCCCCTCCCGAGAGCCTCTGAACATCGTCACACGGGGGGTCAGGTTTTCAATTTATGAATTTTGGGGTGACAGACCGTCGATAGCAGTGGCAAAGGCCTACAAGAAGAGGGAGGCTCTGCACTCCCTTCTGCCTTTAGCGTCGTTCTGTTTTCACGAGGGCTCACTGGCCAGAGGGTGGACAGGATGAGGGGACTGGACAACTCTCTGCTGGACTCTGTTAGACCCTGACACCAGCAGAACCACCTAGTTGTTATGAAGTTATAATTAGAGAGAAAATGTTAGCACCCAGGGCTCCTTGGTGGGGTCTAGAGCTGTAGGTGGAAGGAATTCACGGGATCCGCAGATCGTGCCTTGTGGAAAAGGACCCCGCTCCCCCCAGGAGAGAGTGCGGTCCAGTGGTTGGCCACTCAGGCTCCAGAGTCAACTGGCCCAGATTGAGGATCCCAGTCCCACCGTGGGCCAGGCTGAACCTCATCTTCCTCTAAGCCTTTGCGCCCCATCTGTCACATGGGGCCAGCTGTGCCTACTTCACAGGGTTGTTTTGAGGACAAAATGGGAAATTGATTGGAAGTAGACGCTAGGTCTGACAGAGCCCATCTGTTCCGAGCATTCTCTGCATTGTGAAATCACGTTGTCGCGTCAATATTATTTTTTTAAAAAACGAATGTTTTTAACTGCACTAGGAAGGAATCAGGCCTGATCATTCAAGTTCTAAGTTGATGATGAAAATAAGAGAATCTTGGTCTCCTCCTGCTCGCCGTTTACATCAGCTCCTGTCATACGACTGACCTCTGACTTTTCTTGATTTGTGTTGTAATTTCCCAAGTCTGGAAGGAGCACCTCCTTGTTGTACATGAGTCTAGCAAGCCCGGAAGTTTATGGAATAAAAGATGGCTAGTCCATATTTTTCTAAAACAGCTTTTAATAAACTTTCTAGGTAAACTGGTCTGTAGGCAATGCTGTTTGAACGAGGAGGGGTCTGCATCCCCTCTAGGTGCCGGGGGAGCCGAGCGCGGGGCCAGCCAGCAGACTGCCGGGCGCGGTGGGCCTGGGGCCAGCCGGTGCCAGCCGTCATTTTCCTCTGTATGTTTGAAACTGAGGTGCTGGCCAAGGCTGGAGTCGAGACGTGACTATGTGCACCAGATCGTGCCTCTTGTAGCCTCTGACAGAAACACGTGAAATAACTGTCTTTCCAAAGTTCACCATTAAGTTTACTTCTGTAAATTAAAAGGGGGTTATTCTGCAGGTTAAAAAGTGCAGTGGGTAAGCGAGTTTTACTCAAACGGGATGAAATTGGTGTTTTATTTTCATGAATTTCCTTAAATGGTACATTAATTACATCATTTATGCATTTGTGTATGTACCAATAGGCTAAAAGTAAATAGGAAACTTTGCCCACAGGGTATATGTAACTTTGGCCTCAAAAATCACTTGAAGGACTGAATCAGATCTTGTCACTCCCTTACTCCAGACCTTGCCATTGCTTTGCATCTAGCTGAGAGTAAAAGCCGAAGCTGCGACCTCGGCCTCGAGGCAGTGCACGCAGGTGGGGGCGATGCTGGGGGACTGCCCTGGGGGCGCTGCCCTGTCAGCCTTGCAAGCAGGACCTCTGTTCTAGGAAAAGACACTACTTCTAGGCAGGTGAAGGCCCTTCACGACACTAGAAGCCCACAAACCAGTGATAATGATTTGTTTTCAGGTCTCTGTAAATGGGCTTGCAGCGGACAGGCCATGGGTAGATCACAGGATCATATTCCTACCAAGCCTGTTAGCTTTGCCCTCTTCCTGAATTACAAACTGCATTCTTCATCCTGTCGGCCCTCTTTTCTTTGCAAAATCAAGCTATTTTCACTAAATTAAAGTATGTGAGAATTTGGTTGACTTAGCCCCAATCCAGCAGTGTTAGAAAAGTTCTCTCAGCAAGTATACAGCCGGCACAAAATGTGTGCCCGGTGCAAGGATCCAAAAGGTGCGTGTTTCTGAGGCTTAAAGGACCGCCTGTGGCTACTTTGGTCACGACTCAATTATGTCAAGCAAAGCAAATGCGAGTGAGATTTAGTTTTACAATTTCTTTCCAAGGAAAAGGTTCAGTGAAAGCTGAGGTCAGGCTTAGTGTGGACAGTTTAATTCACCTTTTAGTCTGCAGTTCATTTACATTTACTTACTTTATGATGGCACCAGGTATGCCAATAAGTTAATTGACAACTAATTTTTGAAAACTGAAGCAAATTAACAAACTTATTTTCTAGTGGTTGGATAAATACGCCTTTTAAATTAAATACTGCTTATGCCAGTAAACTAGGAACTGTGCTATAAGCCTTTGGTGATGATGTTATAAATAATCATATTTCATGTATGGAATTTTTGGCAAGAAAAGAGTCTTGATAGGTATTTTATAGCCATTAATACAATTAGACATTGTTTAGTAAATCCTTTGTTCATTGTAAGTTTACCTATTAATTGTAACAGCTAAAGCTATAACAAAATACATAGATGGCTCAGAATGTTTTTCACTCAGTTGCATAATACTTATATTTCAATTTGCTTAAAAAAGTACAATTATCTTCTTACATACTTCCTCAGATGTTGCTGGTAAACTGATAATTTTGCATGTATAGGTAACAAAAGTCTTGGCATTATTGTAGCATTTAATTTAAAATTTTAGATATTTTTCAGTTTCTTTTCTGACTTACTTATTAAGGACTTACGAGGTGCTGTAATTAGCTTTATTGGAGGGACCTCCTATAGATTAGTGACTCAAAACAGACAAGGTCTCAGCCTTTAAGGGTTTTAACTTGCATATAGTTTATACCAATTTTTTTCCAAATCATAGATTTAATAAAATTGTTTCAATGCATATCAGGATGCTTCTCCATTAAATCAATCAGTGTTTTGCTTAGTGTTTAAGTAGCAAGCTGACAGCTTGTGTAAACTCTGTTGATATAATCTTAGTGTTCCCATGATTTCATTGTCTTGTTTTTTCTTTGGGGAGGGTTTTTTGCTTAATAATTATCTCCCTCAATTATTTGCTTAATTATTTTGCTCTTACACTTGAAAATCTTTGTGTCCAAAATCAGTTGATTTATGATGGTCTTATATTTCATTGTTATATCCTTGATTTGTCAATTCTTAGTTTATAGTGTATCCCAATACATATTCAATCTGACCTAAAGAAAGAAAGAAAGAAAGGGAAAGAAAGAAAGAGAAAGAAAGAAAGAGATTTGGTCCAGTAACCATTTTATCAAATTTTGTTCCTAAGAACATTCTGCCGGTCCCTCTGAGCTGGGGTCACCGGTCCTCCCCTTGTGGAAGCTGGTACCCTGTGTTCTCTGTTTCTCATTTTTCCTAGAAACGTTGATTAGGTTCCTACCAAGCAAAGAACTCTGCTCACCTTGTCAGAGGATAAAAAGCTGAAAAAGACCCAGAAATCTTGTCCTGGAAATGGTTGGGAGGACCCAGATAAAGCTTCTAAAGGCAGGGTGAAGCCTGTGACTTCACAGAGGAACAAGGAAAGGCTGAGCTGCAGAGAGGAGGGATTGCTCTGAAGGACGTGGAGAGGGTGGAGGTGGGTTTGTGGGAGAGCTGCCATGTGAGCTGAGCTTTGACCGTGGATAGGGGTGGAATGGGTTTCCAAGGTAAGAAAACCACAGAGCAAAAGCAGCAAGGAGCTCAGGGTGGGGGACTGAGTCTGTGCAGGGAGGTAACAGTCGACAGTCAGAGCATGAAAGGACACAGATGTCTTCCAAGCAGCGTGGCGCTCCACGTCTCCTGTCTTCTGTGTCTGGAGGGCATTTTGTCCATTTTGAGATTTCAACAGATGTATTTAATACACTTAATGGATCACGTCTAATATGGGCCAGATGCTCTGTAGTACCAGAAATACAGCAATGTAAGGAACCAAGCCCCTGACTTCACAGAGCTTTTAATCTAATGGGGAGAGACAGGCGACATTAATATGGCATCTTGGGTGGTTGTAGGTGCTACAGGGGAATGAGGCGGGGTGAGGAGGACAGACTAGAAAAGGGGTGGGGAGGCCACGGCTGATACTTGATGTGTGGGGGTCAGGGAAGACCTCGCTGGTGAAGGGACGTGTGTCTGAGGAGAGACCAGAAGGATGTGGGAAGTAAGCCACAGCTGACTGACTGAAAAACTTAATGGAAAAATGGGTTAAGCCGGCTGTTGGACACGACTGAGTCAATTTCCATGGTTGATGGTTTTCCTGTTGCCCCAAGATCGTCTTAAAGACATCACTTAGAGTTCAGTTTTGGAAGGAGGAGCACAGCTGTGAGTTACATGGGTGTCTGGGAAGGCTGCTGCTATCCTGAGTGTTTGTGAGTGAGGGGTGAGGGTTCCAGCTGTGGCGTCGTCTGGATGTGGTGTGATTCAGCTCTACCGCTGACTAGCCCTGTGACCATGGCCATGGGATTTAACCTCCCTGAGCCCATTTCACGTCTGTAAAACGGAAATACATAAGACCCATTCGTGTGAAGCTCTCAGCTGTGATAAAAGGCGTTTCCAACAGTTGCTGGTCAGGAATGGCAGCAGTGATAGTGCAGGCAGGAGGGTAGAGTCCAAAGCATGCGCCGTCCGGTTGTGTTCGTGTCTGGAAGTTCCTTACTTCCTACGGTCCATCTCTGACCTCTTTCCTTGAGGAGACTGAGGTCCCCACCAGGACCAGAAAGGAATCTCACCTCTGTATTCCACACAGCGCTCTTGGCACACAGTAAAGTCTCAGTAAGTATCTGATGGAAAAGTGAGTTATTGACTGTAATTTGACCGAGAAAGGGCCACCGTGGAGAACGTTATCCTACAGAGGAAGCTGTCTTATCAACGTCTCAGGAGATGAATTTCTTTCTTATTAAGTCTGTTTCTCTAAATTTTTCGTCATTGCTTTTAAATTCCTTTTTTTTTTTTAACAGTATTTAGAGTAGCATTAGAAAGAAGTAAGAATCAAGGATAATCAATTTTTTTCATAGCTCTGGATTGTAGTGGTAAAACACCCCTAGCTTGTACTCATTAGCATTTTAACCTAAGTACATTGTGAGGCGGCGGCGGGGAGGCAGGTGACACCCAGCCTCTTTTTAATTCACGGTCTTCAGCCCCCAACCCCGGCCTCTGGCTTTCTTGGGAATCTTTGAGGCAGAACCACCAACATCAATCTCCCCTTTGAGGGTTTTAACATTTCCACAGACAAGGCACTTTGAGATACTTAGATGAGGGTGACATGGGAGCTCCAGGGACCTTTTTATGAAGATTTTAAAAGCCCCTGGGCCCAACTCAGGGGCACTGGACCTCAGGGGACAGAAGCTGCCTAGTGTTACAAGGACCCCGGGCTTGAAGGGGACGGGGGGCGGTCCTACACCAGGTCCCGTGAGCCCCTCTCATAGGCAGACTAGAGAGTCAGGGTGACTGTTTCCAGCCAGTGTCTGAATCTCCTAGGATCAGGCCAGCCAAAAGGATCGCGATCTGTTTATTCAAGCGAGATGGATCGCGGTCATATTTTACCAGGACTACGACAAGGCTCTGACTTACGGTGAGAGGAACAGTGCTTGCATTTGAACGGCCGTCAGAGAGCGTATACATAACGTTGAGTGAAGGCAGCCCCTTTCCTTTCTCTTGCCATTCCTGCCACGTGCTTCCTTTTCTCAGCACAGCTGTCGGGAGGGGCAATTAGGATGCCTCTGAGGGGCCAGCGGCGCCTCTGACCTGGACGAGCCGCGGTCAGACCTCTCCTTTCCCAGAGCAAAGCCTGGTTGTGTGCAGGCACTGAGAGCCAGCACAGGGGTTTATAATCTGTAGAGAAAATTGAAAAACTGGCTTTTAGTCAACGTCAAATAAAATATGACTGATTTATTTTTTGTTTTTGGTGTTTTTTTTTTTTTAAATAATGAAGAGGGCGCAGGAAATTAGGTCTTATTTTTTTAATGAAGGCTCTGGGGACCTCGTGCATACTAAGCATGTGCTCTACCACTGAGCTCTACCCTGTCCCCCAAAAATGGCTGATTGAAATGTCACATTTTCTTCTTACATCTACTCCTCCTAGTGGGTGGAGAGATGTTTGGAAGCAGGAGGTGGGAGGAGAGGGGGTCCAAGGTGAGGGCCCCGGGTCCTGGTCTCCGGATCCTCGGAGTCGGCTGTCAGTAGCGGCCAGGCTGGTGGCATTTTCTTTGCACGGTCACTGGGCAAGGGCATTTGCCTCCTGACAGCTTTGATTTAAGAAGTTCCACCATCTTTTGAGTATCACTACCCTGGTGTGGGGAAGATGGGTGCAGTTTCCAGTAACAGAACGTAAATAAAGGTGCACACAGATTCAGTGTTGGTATTTTTACGGAGCCAAACTGCTGGGGAGGTCACCCAAGCAAACCCCGGTCCCCCAGCCTCCTCCACAGCTTTACCAGTGGCCTGGGGGCACCAAGTGAAGCTCGCTCGTCAGGTTCACAGGGACCATGACTCAGTGAGGTGCTTCGTAAGGCCTCAGTAAAAATCCAAGTGACCTCCACTGGTTTACCAAATGCTCCCACAAAATCAGAATGAAATCTTGGGGGGTAAATACCAGGTGATTGGTTGGCCACGTGGAGATCATTCCCCTCCCCCTCCCCACCAAGGAAGAGAGCAGTGCGTGTCCAGCCAGAATGGGCTGAGGGACCACCTGGGCTAACTGACCGGGGCAGAGGCCAGCCTCCTGCAGCAGTGGGCTTGGGGACGAAGGTCACCAGTACCTGGGTTTTCCTGTGAAAGGATGCACCCCCACCCCCATCGGGCTAGCGACACACACGCAAGGAACAGCTCTTATTTGTGGGCTGCTTGCTATGTGCCAGGCTCCGCACCACGCATTTTATTTTGGGGGGTCAGGTGGGAGATCATTAGGTATTTATTTATTTGTGACAGAGCTGTTGGGGGTCGAACCCATGACCTCGTGCATGCTACGCATTCGCTCTACCACTGAGCTATACCCTACCCCCTCCACGCCAAGCACTTTGAGATACATTTTCTCACTTAATTCTCACAGCACATCTAGCAAATATTCTCAGTGTGCGTGATGCAGTTTATAAAGAAGAGGTAACGTGCCCAGGATCATGGCTAGTTTAAGTGGTAGGGCTGGAGTTGAACCCCATGTCTGTCTCCCTGCCCACCTACTGGGGTCCCCCAGACTGAGACTGGGAAGACAGGTAAACACGTGGAGGTGCTGGGTCCCTACTTGGAGCCAGAGCAGGCCGGGAGCTGGTGAAGGGGAGCAGGGCTCTCACACACTCGGACAGGTTCCCAGCCAGGATGAACCTCCTTCCTTCCCTGAGATATTTCAGCTGTGCATTTTAGCAGTCTGGGAAAGCAAGTGAAGAATGTCTTGTTGGTAAAAGTCGGTCAAACTCAAGGAATGGTGGGAAGCCCTTTGTCACCTGGGGCTTCCTGCGCCACGATTGCTGGTACCTCGTCTCACATCTTGAAGCTTCCTTGGCCAGGCCCAAATGTGGCCCAGGAATTCTACCTCAGGCTTTAGACTTGAGGGAGGTAGGATCCGGGATCCAAAGGTCTCCAGGGGACGTCTGATTCCCTTCCTCTGGCAGGAAGGCTGTTGGTGGGAATGTTTCACTAAAAACCAGGAGAGCTGGGAAGTTGAGAGCTGAATGAGCTGGGTGGGGTGGAGTGAAGGGCAGGACCAAATCCCAGTACCCGATGGGTCATTTATTCAACCTTCAACAAATATTTATCGAGGCACTAGGCTACAGTGGTGAACAAACAAGCACCCTTCCCACACAGAACGCAGGTCCTGACGCACAAGCTCCGTGCGCGGTCTGTATGTTCTGAGACGGAAAGCCACAAAGCAGTGGCTAAAATAATTTCAGTTATACTAAGTGCAGGGATGAGAGCCAGAGGCTGAGGGAGGGAACTGGGGGGGCAGGATGAGAGGGAATTAAAAGTACTGCCAAGGAAAAACTCGCAAGGGATGACATTCCAGCTGCAACTGAAGTCTGTATTCATTGGTAGGTGTGATGGGGAGCCCTGCAGGAGTGCTCGGTGGGAGAATGTTACCATTCTTTATTTTGTTGTTGTTCATATCTTTAATGGAGGTGCTGGGGATTGAACCCAGGACCTCGTGCATGCTAAGCGTGCCCTCTATCACTGAGCTATTACCCCCCCCCCACCCCGAGAATATTACCATTCTAATCACATTACTTCTGCTGCCACGGGAGCAAAAGATTGAAGAGGGCAAGGGCCCAGGGAGACCAGCCACCAAGTTCCCTCGGGGGTCAGGGGAGCTGCATGAAGATGAGAGAAGAGGGTGCATATTTTGGGGGAGAGCCTCTGTCAGACTTCCTGGTGGGCTGGGAATGAGGATGTAGGGGAGGGAGGAGTCAAAGACAACTCAGATTTCTGTCTGCATAGACGTGGCGCCATTTGTCTAGATGGAGAAAATTGTTGTCTAAGCAAAGGGGCCCTGTGGTGGCCGTCTGGTGTCTTGGAGAACCAGAGGGTTGAGAGGGCAGGGAGCACGGTGGGTCCACTGGTGAAAAGCAGAGATGGACGTTCTGGGGACGGGTAATCAAATGCAGTTCGTTAGATAAAGCTGTTAGCACAGTGCTGGGAGCATCGTGAGGACTCGG
Source organism: Camelus dromedarius (assembly GCF_036321535.1). Taxonomy (NCBI): domain Eukaryota; kingdom Metazoa; phylum Chordata; class Mammalia; order Artiodactyla; family Camelidae; genus Camelus; species Camelus dromedarius. Next base: position 10,979,806 of record NC_087441.1, on the reverse strand, counting down.
TCAATGGGAGGTGGTGTTTCATCAGGAAGTGCCCAGGCCCCTTGTAGGATCCAGGACAGAATGGACAGAACAGGAAAGGACAAGGGGGAGGCCTGCAGGGCAATGCTGGGGTGGCGACACCTACAAGCATGCTATGGCCTCTTACGGTCACAAAAGGAAACCCAGAGAACGGTATGAGGAGGGGACGGGTTTCCAGCTCTGAAAACCTGCAGGTGTCAGCTGCATCAGGAAGCTGTCAGGTGGCCCTTGGAGTTCATGTGTCCTCCAGACTCTGCTCTCTGCCTTTTAACTACAGCAGCATTTCCGGGCCCGGCTTGTCATGCCCTTGTCATCAGCAGTCCCCCGCCTTGTTTTTATTCTATTTCCCCTGGGGAAGGTTCCCTCCAGCCCCCGTGGCTTCTCCTGTCCCCTTTCCATCTGATTCCCCTCACCTCTCTGCAGGGTCTAGGCTGTCCCGTCCACACAGTCATGACATGATGAGAACAAAGCAGTGTGATGGGATAAGCAAATGAGAACCCAGGACCAGATGCTCTTCTGTGACCCCAAATGCACTCAGTTTAAAAAAATTTTTTTTAATTGAAGCATGGTTTATTTACAATGTTGTGTTAGCTTCTGGTGTACAGCAAAGTGCTTCAGTTACACACACACACACGTATATGTATTCTTTTCAGATTCTTTTCCATTTTAGGTTATTCCAAGATTTTGAATATAAAAATACACCCAATTTTAAAACGTTCCCAGTTTAAAACTTATCAATGGAAAGTGGACCTTCATCTGATGTCTTTACTCTCAAACAAAATTTCCACTGACTTTAAACAGGTGTCTGACCTGAACTGAGCTCTGTGGAGTCAGACCTCATCAGGAGGAACACTGATATTAGCAGTGCCTTCTTATCAGAAAATGAGGGTAGTTACATTTACCTATTTCGTAGGATGTGAGCTGTAATTATTGAAAGCTAATGTTTTTAAAAAACGGAACTTGGGTGCTTTTAAACTCAGGCTGTTTTAGCCGGACGCCTCATCCACACACACACTAGCCTCCCTTCTCAGGAGACCACGCACGTCTCCACAGGGGTCACTGGCCATTGTGATGAAGGTGGCTCTCGGTGGCTGTGACTTCACAGAAACAAAAGCCAGAGCCACAGGCTTGAAATAACATGTTCCTGATTGTTAAAGCTTTTTGCTTACCACCTTCCCTTTTAAATTTTCCACTGAGGACAAATCAAGATTTGAAAAGATGTCAAGGTGAAGCTGTTGGGATATGTGACGTGCGGCTCTGTTTTCACATTGGGGACCCCCCCTTCCTGGGTCCTGAGAGGCAGGTGGGAAAGTCCACAGCCTGCCCCCCGTTGCAGCCCATCCGTCACAGGATGGGAAACCCAGCCCGCCCCCCGGGTCCCTGCTCCCCGATACACTAGAAGTCTCCCACTTAAAAGCCTGGGGAGCCAGGCAGGGCACATCAGAGCCAGAAGGGACATCAGAGGAGTCAGGGTTCCCCACGTGGGCCACATCCTGCGCCTGCAGAAGGTTCTAAACATTCCCCTCCCACGCCCACTCCCCAAGTGAAGACTTCACTGTTGGAGGCACTTTGAAAGGCCAGCTGGGCGAGGACAAAAGAGGTTTCACAAAACCCAGGATGGGGACCATTTCCTGGTGTTTTTATTTTATTTATTTATTTATTTATTTATTTATTTATTTATTTATTTATTTATTTATTTATTTATTTATTTGGTCCTGGTGTTTTTAGAGGCAGCACCTCACACTTTGTCCCATGCACTCAATGGCAAAAGGGAACAAGTCAGTCTTCATCCTCCAGGGGCCAAGGGCACAATGGTGGTCGTCAAAGGCATTGAAATATCTTGGTTTATCACAAAACTCCCGTGTGATCTTAAGAACCTGTGTGAACTTTGCACTTTCTTCCCACATGTAGGTTGATTTAATACACAAGTCATGGCTTGGACTATGTCAAGCTACCTACCTCTCTGACTACCGCTCCTCCTGGTCTTTAAATAAAATTGAGGTTCGGGGGTAGGGGTTGCTCAGTGGTAGAGCGCATGCTTAGCATGACAAGGTCCTGGGTTCAATCCCCAGGGCCTCCATTAAAAAAAGAAAAGGACATAAATAAAATTGAGGGTCTAATTGAGTGTTACTGCTTGTCCTAAGGCTCGGTGTGCGCTGATGTCCCCCGATGTCCCCCGTTGGCACTTGTTAAGCTGTGGCCCCGACGGGGGGCTGTGTCCTGCGGAAGCGCCAGGCAGCTGGCAGAGTCGGTCCGTACCGTCCCAGGGCCTTGCAGACTCCCAGCTCCCTGATCTCGCTTTACCCCTCAGTCTCTCTCCCGTCTTGTCATTATCCCACTTGGCCTCCGTGGGTGTATCCCCAGCACTCACCAGCTAGTCTGTTGGAAACTGAGATCATTATCTTCCTGTATCTTTTTCCTTCTTGTTTTCCCAAGGCTGTTCACATCTTGTACTCTCCTGCCAATTTCCCAGCTTTGTTTGCAGAGAAAAGGGAAACAGGGAGCAGGGAATGCGGGCAGAGGTAGAGACAAATAAACAAAAATAAATAGGAGACTGATGGTCTCCACAATAGCCCATTGGTGGTTATGTTTGCAAAAGAGTGTGTGTCACCACTGGCCAGGCTGGAGCTGGAGGGAGGTGGAGGGGCAGCATCAGAAATTCCAAATAGACTGTGTCCCTTCCGCAGCACTAGCACCATGTCAGAAGGCTCATAGTGGCTTAAAGAGGAGACCTGGTGCGATACCCTCGCCAGTAGATTTGGCTCAACCGTGAAAGCCAGGCAAGTGACTTAAATGGCTCGTTCATTGAACCGACGGGTCTTGTCCAAGTAGCCTGTGTACACCGCCTTAAAGAAGTTCAGTCGTTACTGTTTGAATTTAGCAGATAATGCCCCAAATGATGGTGAAAAACCAAAGCAACTTTTTTTTTTTTTTGGCCTTCGCTCAAGAAGGAAGTATGCAGGAAGCATCCTGGTGATTTTTTTTTTTTTTTTTGATGGTGTCCTGCCCCTCGTCTAAGAGTCTTATAAATGTAGAAAAGAGGGGCACTTTCCGGTGCGCGGGGCCCTGTGCTGCTCAATTCTCTTCACACCCCCTGAGGTGGACTCACTTATCACCCCCACTTTGCAGATGGCTTAAGGGGAGTTAAGACCTTCCCAAACTCACACAGCTGCAGAGTGGCAGAGTCCATCTCCAAGCCCTGGTCCCCCTGACTCAGAAGACACACTCGAACCCACACCAGCTCTGTCTCTGGGGAAAGCTCACCTTTCTGCAAGATAAGGAACAGTATCTGAAACCAGCAACGTAAACCAGAACTCTGGAGCCACATTCTGGTTGTTGGTGCATTTTACGTGTAGGGTGTGCATTTAGTGGGACACTGAGTTTATTTTTCTGTTAGAGGTTATATGGTCTTTTAGGAGTTAGAATTACTTGTAACAAGAAGATATTTACTTCCAGAATTTAGCCAGCATGTCTCCTAGATAAATTTTATTAGCTCCTGAAGCTGGAATTGTAACAACCGGTTCATCCAAATGAATGCAGTTTTCAACATCTTTATAAAGGCTACCTCAAGAGGGAGCTCCTTGCAAGCCTTAGATCTATTCAGTTCTCTCAGGCCTGAAGCTTGATTTTGAAATATATTTTCAGAGAATGGATTGTAGCCCTGTATGAAAAGAGAGGAAGTTCACGGAAAAGGCTCAAGAAAACTAAACAGAAGTTTAGGAATTTCAGTTCTTAGGATGGAGGCCGTGAAGATCCAGAGATTTAAATTTTTTAAAAATTATTGTAAAGGAAACACAAAGAAAAACTTCTATAATCTTCAAGTACGTAGAATCACAGGACTAGAAGGGCTCTTAAGAAGACAGGGAGCATTGTCTTTCCCTACTGACAAGGACTTTGTGGGGTGGTGGGAAGGTGGGGGCTGGAGTCCCAGCTCTCCTCAGGAACCAGTTGCATAGTTTCATGTACTGATACAGTGTCCTGAGGCAGAGGGCATCAGGGCACTTGTTTCTGTTTCCTATAAAGTTGTGTTAGCTCTTCTGAAGAAAATACAGTGTGGGGCACAGTTTAAAGGCAAAAAGGAGATGAGAATGGAATTCTAAAAAATAATTACTTCAGAAAAAAGTAAGAAAGGAGGAACAGAGCAATTAAAACAAAACAAAAAAAACACAAAACTTAGACCAACAATAAACAAATCGGAGTAGCAGACTTAAACCCAACCATGTCCGTAATGAACATTAAGTGTAAATGGACTAAACATTACAATTTGAAGGCAGAGATTACTAGACTGGAGAAAAAGAAAGACTCAAAGATGTGCCGCCTTTAAATATAACTACAGGTAGGTCAAAGATAAAAGGGTGGAGTATGTCTTACAAACAGTGTGCTTTAGGAAGCTGGAGTGGCCATATTAGTATAAGACAAACTAGACTTCAGGATGATGAATATTACCTGAGATAAAAGGAGCAATTCTGCAGGCACATATAACAGTCATAAATCTGTAAATGTCTAGTAATAGAGCTTAAAATATGTGAAGCATATATGAACAGAATTTAAGGGAATAATAGACAAATCTACAATCACAGCTTGAGATTTTAGCATCCCTCTGTCACTCATTGACAGAACAACTAGACAAAAAAGCATTTCCACTCATCTAGGTTGGCCACCCCCCAGGGACTGAGCTGGTGGCAGCCAACGGGTGCTCTGCTCACAATAGGTTTTTATTTAATTTCCTTGGCTAATGAAGAAGCAGCTGTCTCTGCATCCTCTGTTGCCCAAAGGACGTCTTGAGATTGATTATAACTGCTGTGAGAATGAACCTGAGATCTTTACCTTGGCAAGTGAGCTGCAGAGGATTTCCTCATCACTCGCACACTTGAGATCGACCCTGCAGTCTAGGCAAGATGCGTTTCTAGTGAACAGAGTAAATTGCTTCTGCCCAAATAAGGCAAGGCCCCTTTCTCCAAGGATCGTTTTGTCAACTGCTAGAACGCCAGTCTGTCAGGGAAGTGGGCTTCTGCAAGGGCCCTTGTGCTCCGTGCTTGATTATGACGATGAGCCCTTGAGTTTGGGAGTGGAGTTTTACCTACACAGCTAAGTGACACTTAAAATCAAAGACCCATTCATTATCTCACAGCCATCCATGTCAAGCCCAGATTGTGTTGTGCCAGGAGCTACTTAAAATGATTATCAGCGTAAGGAGTGGTCTCACTCTCTGGGCTCCAGGCAGATCCCCTGCTCACCCTGTTACTTACCAATTCTCAGCCAGAGTATCTCCTGAGAAGAGATTTTTCAATTTCCTACAGTGATCGGAACTAACAGTTTTCCCGACCTGCAGAAATAATGGATTTGAAAATTAGGGATATGCTGGGAAGAGAGGTGTAGCTCAGTGGTAGAGCTCATGCTTAGCATGCACAAAGTCCTAGGTTCAATCCTCAGTACCTCCATTAAAAAAAAAAAAAAGACAAAAGAAACATTTAAAAATGTATATTAAAAAAGAAAATTGAGGATACACAATCAAGATAATGCAGAGGTGTCATTTAGTTGAAAGCATCTTATGTTTCTGGATCATTTAAGCTACGTGTGGTTGGAGACACCAGCCCCCCTGGACTGGTCTGAAAGTAACTCTTATTTTGAAGTCAGTGTTTTCTTAGTTCAATGTAAGCCTTATTCCTTTATTTTCTAAATTAAAGGGAGTTCGAAAATAAAAGATCTGCTGTTATCCAACTCTATGGTGGCAGTATGTGCATCCAAAGTTAAGTTGAAACAAGAAGCCAAATTAAAGAGATCACACATATTTGTTGTTTGGAGGACAAGATCCCAGATCAAAATGCTATAGCTTGTTGAGCAAGGGGAAGTGGTCCCAAAATGTATTTCATAATTAGGGAGCTGGTTTCCAATGAGTTTTCATCTAGAGACCAGTAACATACGTTCCATAAAATCCCACCCAGAGCAGGAGAAAGTCTGAAAAACATTAGGGACTAATCCATGGAAAAGAGACGGAGTAGCTGGGCTCATTTGTGAGTCATTCAGCCCCCACTGCCCTGAGACACTCGGGCTCCCAAGCCAGTCCTTTTATTTTTAGAATCAAGATTGTGATAAATGCAATGGTTGTTTCTTTTGTACAGTACATTTTGCCTCCATTGTTCTTTCCATCTGGTTTCCTCAGATAGGTTAGTAACTCTACCTGATGCCAAAGAGAGCATTTGTGTGCCCCTTCAATCCTTGCCGGTCCCAGTGGCCGGTCCCCAAATGGAAGATGGTGTTTTTCCATTTTGTCTTTAGTGGAAGAAACAGAACATGAAAGAAGGACTTTTCCCTCCAGCCTCTGAAAAGGCGCTACCATTTCCCCCTAACTTTTATTACTGTTTAGATAATAAAAGAGGCAGGGGTAGTTATGGTATTATTTCAGAAATAATCTGATAAATCACCTAAATTAGTTACTTTTTTCTAATGATTTAATTACATCTTCCACAGCGGAGAAAGACATTTGGAGCCCATTTATTTTTATATAATAGATGTAGGAAAGAGGGAAAAGGTGACACATTTTTTTCTACTTTTTCCCTTTGAGTCAGGAATCATGGCACTTGAATGGAAAAAGTGCACAGGACTCAAGGAGGTCACTAATTATTAACTAATTTTGTGACCTGGAGCATCTAAGTCTCTTCTGAGCCTGTCTCCTCATCTGTAGGCTACGGGGTTTTGTCCTTTCCCGTCTGCCTCATGAAGCTGTGTGAGGCGAACACACTACAGGGGGGAGGCTAACACAGGTGAGGGGCTTCGTGGGTGGCAACGTAGTTGTCAGACAGCTCTTATCTATCAGTCTTCGTTATAATCTGGAACTTTTCTTTCCACTCAGTTTTCCCTTCTCACTGCTTGTTTTTCTTTTCCCTAATTTCAGAATGTTATCCCTCCTATAGCATCTCCCTATTTTCCTTTTTCTATTTGCTCATTCACTTGGCAGGTCAGCTACTATTATCATTTTTTTAAAAAATTGAGGTATAGTTGATGTGCAATGTTATGTAAGTTTCAGGTGTACAACATAGTGACTCACTACCTTGAAAGATTATATGCCATTTATAGTTATTATAAAATATTGGCTACATTCCCTGTGCTATACAATGTATCCTTATAGCTTATGTATCTTATACGTAGTAGCTTGTACCTCTTACTCCCTCATCCCTATCTTGCTCCTCCTCCCTTCCCTCTCCCTACTGGTAATCACTAGTTTGTTCTCTGTCTCTGTGATTCTGCTTCTTTTTTGTCATAGTTATTGTTTGTTTTATTTTGTAGATTCCACATATAAGTGATAATGTACAGTATTTGTCTTTCTCTGACATTTCACTAAGCATAATACCCTCCAAGTCCATCCATGTTGTTACAAATGGCAAAATTTCATTCTTTTTTATGGCTGAGTAGTATTCCATTGTTTATACACCACATCTTCTTTATCCATTGATTTGTTGATGGGCACTTGGGTTGCTTCCATACCTTGGCCGTCGTAAATAATGCTGCTATGAATATTGAGGTGCATGTATCTTTTTGAATTGGTGTTTTAGTGTAACCAAGCTTTGAATATGAAATTCTTGTCTCCAGAACTATCTTTAACCGTTTCTCTATAATCTTCCTGTTTTAGGGAATGAACCTTTCACATTTATTTTGCAGTTTTCTAAGGTTAACATCCTGTAGCTTTGCATTTGCTACTGAGAACTCAGGATTTGCTTTCTGGTTTGGGAACTTGACTGACTAATGACATGAGGACATTTCTCTCCCCGACTCCATTTCCTGGGGGTGCTGGGTACCCCTGCCTTCAGTCTATCCTCAGAGCAACTGAGCAGGACTTCTGCCTCCAGCCACAAACTAGCATCCACCGGATTCCAAAGCTCGTTTTTTTCCCCCTCCAGATGAAAGTCTCTTTTTAAAGAATGTTAACACCTGATTTGTTGTAAGCCATTCTGGAAAGTAGTAGTATCCTACATTGCCCTTATGCTCTAGTGCTTGAGAGTTGGTGGCCTGATTCTTCTTTTGAGGTATGTCTCATTGATGTAATTCTAAAACAATTTTAAACCCATAGATTAAGAACATGTGTTTCTTCATGTCATACGTTAAGGGAGATTTTAATTCATTCTGAAATCTATACTGAAGAATGTCTTAAAGCAAAATTGCAGCTTTACAGCTTGATTAACTACAAATGACATCAAGTCTGAGTACAGTGATCCAGAGGGTCAGACCAGAGGTGCATGCAACCTGGGATTCTTCCTCTGAGAAAGACCTTGAGCCTTTTGTTGTGGGCAGGAGGGTGGGTCGAGTGGGGCATGTGATGAGGTGGAAAGATAGGTTCTCCTTCTCTGGGCTCAGGCTCAGAATGTCAGGAATGTTCTTCAAAGGTGGATCTGTCAGCGTGACCTTTGCTAACTCCTTCTTGAACCCCTTTATGTTTTATCTGCTATCTCTGGCAACATACGTCTCATATTTTTATTATCTCCAGTAGCACAGTGCTTCCTCTTTTTGTCCTGAAATTGCCTCTTTCCAGCTTGAAGGAGTGCTCTCTGCCTGTAGGACCAGGAAGCCATGACTCCATCTGCATTTTCTCCTTTCACTTCCACTTGATCTTGGAGGCTTTGATGCTATCTGCTCAGCCTTTGTCAAGACTCAGAAAGCTAATTTGGGTTCAGAAAATGGAAAATTTTCAAAGGAGCCTTCCTCCACGAGCCAAATAACTTTTGAGCCAGGGTGCCATGGTCCTCATTGTCAAAATGCAGGAGAACGTCATGGTGACCGTTGACAAAGGGTTAAGCATCACAGACAGCCTTAGTAGAAGTCAGAAAAACAGGACCGATCCAAAACATATAACGCATGCTCCAAAATAAGCCAGGCTCGCCCCTCTTAATGGGATCACAGCAGACATGCCAAATTCTACAGCTAGTCAATTGTATACATATGGTAAAACTATTCATACCATTCAGCGTTCGCTGCAATATGATTTTAATTACGTACAGATTGGGTAGCTGGAAGAAAGCACTGGAATGAAATAGAATAAAGTTAAACACAAGCCCTTTTATACATGGCCCTGGTTTAGGTTAGAACGTATGCAAATGACCGCGCCGAGGACAGGGGGAGGGCTGTGTGGTCTAGGGAAATTCTGGGGGTGGGACACGCTCATCTTCGATCTGGGGACCCACTGTCAATCTGGAAGGAGAGCGTTTATGGAAACAGTGATCATACTCCTTTTGAAGTTGGAACTTAGGCTGATGTTTGTGCCTTATTACTCACGTTCATCCTGCCCCGGGATAGGGTTGTCTCTGCAGGACGGAACTGCTCTCTGGGCAAACGTTGCCTTCATTTTAAAAGGCTGTGGGGTTGGATACAACAGATGGGTAGTTTTTTTGGCCTTTTTTTTTTTTTAAGCCCAGTATTATCCTTGGTGTTTGTTGTGGTTTTTTTTTTTTTTTTTTTTTTTGGTTTGTTTGTTTTGGGGGGTATTTAGGTTTATTTATTTATTATTATTATTTAATGGAGGTGCTGGGGATTGAACCCAGGACCTTGTGCATACTAAGCATGTGCTCTACCACTGAGCTATATGCTCCCCCCCCGGATGGGTGGTTTTGAGACTTTTTCCCCTAGCTGTACCTTACAGGCTGTGTTCCTTGTTTCTCTGAAGTTAATTTTAACACAATGAATTCAAACATGGTGCTGTTGGCTTCATTCAGGAAAAGAAACGGGAAGCAAAGTTTGCTTTAGCTGGGCCTTGGCCGTGCAGAGGAGAAAACCATGGCTCTGGAATTTGCTTTTCTCAGACTTTAACAGCATAGCTTTGGTTTTCCTCATAAGTTACCAGAATGGTTTTGACTGGCTGAATCCCTTTGGTAAGCCACTCCGAATTCCAGCTTCTCCTTTGAGAAATGAGGATACATCCAACCCCGCCCAGAGCCAACTCACTGAGGTCTGCCTGAGACTTCAGGACCCAAACCTGGTCCTCCCCAGACCCTGCCCACAGTGCTGCTGTGACCACCCAGAGGAGAGAAGATGGGGTTAGTGTAACAAGGAGAAGAACTGACCCCCAGTTTTCTGGATCCTGTTTTGGGATCCCATCAGGCCACTGAAAGAGGGGACGAGCCCAATATCCCTGCCTTTGCCTGTGAGATGCGAGGACCAGGAACTCAACCTATTAAAGGGGCAGGTCGAGGGCTGGATCATGTGTGGAAGCTTCTCCTCCTCTGTATCCTTGGAGAAGGAGGCAGTGCAGAGGGAACCACCCCCCACCCTGGTCATGGCTGGGGAGTGGGAGGACCTGTGGGATCCCAGCTGTTGGGGAGGGAACCACACCCCCCACCACCGCCTCTGGACAGGCGAGCGGCAGCCATCTCCCTCGGCCCCCCAGCCCCTTCGTGGCTCGTCTGGATGGCAGCTCAGCACCTCTCCATATTTACGAATGTTTATTTACAGATGCTAATCTGCAGACATACACACTCTAGCCTAGTTTTCTATTGTCTGGGCTTTGGCTCAGTAATTTTTCTTGGCCAAGTCACCAATTGTAGCCTAGAGGGAGCTGTGGGCTAATTAATTAATGCACTAACTAGTTAAGTTCCTCCATAATCACTGTCTGTGGGTTGAAATGTCTCACACTTGGACAAATGGCAGGGCTGTCAGTGAACCAAAGTAGCCTCCAGATTATGAACTTCTTGAGGGCAGCAGCCACATCTTACCCTCTTGTGTGGGATAAATGAAAACTAGATGAATGACCCTAAAATTAATTACACTTAGCTGAACTGGATTTTTAATGAACTATTGTAATATGTTCAGCTACATGAAAATGACATCTATCGGTCATACAAGTTAGTTTCTCAACGTTTAAGAAGGAACGGCAGGAGGGAGGGAAGAAAGAAGGTCTCTTGTACTTAAATTTGAATCCAGATACCTCATTTCTTCTTTCATATTTACTCAATATATTGGCTCTGGGCAAAGTTTACCACTTCTAGAAGCCACTTCCACGGAGCCCGGGTTCTTAGTTACCGAAATCAAGAGAAGCCAGAGATACTGGCATTAGCTGCAGAGGGTCTTTTGCTGTGCACAGCAGCCCAAAGAATCAGCTTTGTTCATAGAGTGATGCAGTCCTTTTCCCGTTGCTACCCGGCCCTGTCCTCTGTTGAGACCGCAGCCCTTGTGGCCGGGGATTGGCTCAGCCACAAAGAGGCCATCCTGCCCCGTACTAGGAAGCGGACAGGCTCACAGGAGTGAGGCAGCACAAAAGAGGTGACTGCTTTAGGTGGGGTTTGGCTCAGCCCTTCACTCTGGGGACCAATTTTCCCCTAATGACCTTTACCACTCTGCATTCAGTTCCTAATCCACTTGAGTTCCTGACGGTAGGGGAGGAGGCTAGAGAAGCCACAACTCCTGAAAATATAGAGGCTGCCCTCAACGTAGTAGAGAACATAGGCATTGAAACCACGATTGAGCACAATGTAAGAATTTGCTAGGGTAGAAGCAGCCCTGAAAAAGAAGCAGATATTATGCCCAAGAGTATCAGGGAAGGCCTTACAGCAGAGGGGATATTGGGCAGGGCCCTTGAAGGATCAACAGAGATTCACTGGGCAGAGACTCGGGGAGGGCAGTCCAAGCACTGGAGGTGAAGTAAAAATAGGCAGGTATCAAAGAAACTGGTACATTTTTAAATAGCAAAAAATCAACATAATTGGAATACAGGAAAAATGGGTGAGTGGGAATTCACTGCATATGAGATGGGTACACCAGTTTGGGGCCCAGTCGAGGTCACTGTGGTCAATTAAAATGATTTATTTACATGTCCATATCTCCTGCCAACGTGTTTGCACCCTGAGGTCAGGGAATGGGTTTTACTGTCTTCCGTCTTCCTGAATCCCACTGTGCTTTTAAGAGGACTCGGTGAGTTTTCATGAAGTGGGTGCATGAGTGGATAGTGGTGGTATTGGAAGTTATTTTAGCCCAGTCCGATGAGCTGATTGGACTAGAAACTGGGCATGTATCACAGTGATTTGTTTGGACTTTAATCTCTTGGGAAATATAGAGGCATTAAACAGAAGTGATCGAAGCCTATCTGTGTTTGAGGAAGTAATTCTGGCTATAATGTGACAGGTCCGTTGAGAGAGACTAGAAGTTGGAAGGCCAGTTAGAAAACAGCTGTAATGGTTCAGAGGAAATATTAGAAGACCTGAGAGGGTGGAATGAGGAGGGGGATATCAAAGATCACTGTTGACTCAAGTGAAGCGAAGTCTGACTTTCAAGTGGATTTATACTCAACGATTGAAAGGAAAAGAGCTCCTAACACTTGGGCACTAAACATTAACTTATTGATGTTGGTTTAGATTAATGAAACAGCGACTAAGAGTTGGGTAATCAAGATTTCCATGGGCATATGATAGAACAAACTGGTTTACATGGAATTTGTAATATACATATTGCTTTTGTAATATACATAATATGCATATACACAAGTAAAGAATGTATTCTGGTGTTGTAAGTATAATCAGGGCTGCCACATGTGGCCTCACAGGTTGCGCACTGCACAAGTCTAGGAGGCAACACTAGTGATAGCAGAAGGTCACCCCATAAAGCTCCTGTGTGTCCTTCTTGGTCTTCAGCTCAACACATTCGTAGACTGTTGTTTAGCAAAGCAACAACTTTGTTTAGCAACAAAGGAAGGTGTTTAGGGTGGGAATTTGATAGACTTGCAGGTTTTAATGGTCTGATGGAAGCCCTTCTATGGCCAGGTCATTAGTATTGGATGTGTATTGGGGAGGGGGTGCCTTTTGGAGTTGAAAATGCGTTTTTCTCCTTTTAAAGAACTTGAGAGATTCTGCTCTTATCCCACCTTCTGACAGCAATGGGAGGACTCAGCTTTTTGTTGGTGATGTTTTAAGGTTCCCTGGTGTGTAAAGTGTCCCATGCCGCGGTGCTCAGCGTTACTGGGTCTCATTCAGAGTGAGTAAGGCAGGATGACACGTGGATGCAGACATTGGAAGGGACGGATTCATAGAAGTGGGTGAAGAAAACACCGTCCCTTATATTCTTTCACAACAATCCTATGTTGCTTTAAAACTGGTGTGGATTTTGCTCACATGCTTCAGGGGAAATAGCTTCAAAAGGCGATGGACCAGAGTGTAGGTTTGGCTGCACTCCCCTGCAGCCCGCCCAGGCTGAGGTTTCTAAACCACCCAGTGCTTCTCAGTGGCCCGAGACTCGGCTTGGAGGACGCGGAGCCTCTGCAGAATGTGTCAGAGGAGTGTCTTTTTACATGTCGGACTGCCAAGGGCTCATGGAAGGGAAAGCGGCCCAGATGCCCCGAGTTGTAGACAATCTCCAGATACTCGGGCCCTGGGGATCCAGTTGCAGAGCTGTGGTCTGGACTGGGGCCTGGGCGGGCGCGGCACAGGTAGGGTCCAAAGGTCTGTGCTTCTGCGCATTTATTCATCTCGTGGAAACATGTGAGGCTGCCTCCTCCAGGGCCGGGCATTTATTTGAAAGAATGTTAAAAAGGAAATAGATCGCTTACCATCTTCCTCCCTCTTTGGGCGTGTTTATTGTGATTGGAAAGCACTCTCGGCCACGTGGCTGTGGCTTTCTCCCCAAGCCTTTGTGCTCCTCTGTTGAACAGCCCTCCGTGCAAATAAACAGAAAATGGCGAAGTATTTTATTCCCCTGCAGAAAAAGGAGCAGAGTTAGACCCGGGAGAACTGGGATGGAGTAAAGACGGCCTGTGTCCTGCGCGCTGCGCTTTCCCCTCCCCCGCCCGCGGTGCGGGGCCCGGAGGGACGGCGGGGCCCCTGCCGGGCGCTGGCCGGGAGCCCAGGCCCAGGTGTTCGGCAGTAAACTGGCGGTTCCAATTTGTTGTTTGCAAGAACTTACCTGGGGCTTACCTGACTCTTCCTGTTGGAAGAGGAAATTTTGAGCTGCTCTGAACTTGATTAAAATCTGAAAGCGAGAAATAAAGCTGAATAACATGTGCATTTGGGGGACCATCTATTTTAAATTTGAGTTCCAAAGCGAGTGAAACCTCCATCCGTTAGTACAATCGATTAGACTGATGTGCCATCAAAATCATTTCGAGGGGAGGGTATAGCGCAGTGGTAGAGGGCATGCTTAGCATGCAGGACGTCCTGGGTTCGATCCCCAGCACCTCCATTAAAAAAAAAAAAAGACAGAAAATTTAAAAAGAAATCATTTTGAACGCATTCTTAGGAGGAACCGGCTGTTACTCAAGTGACTGATCCAGCGTGCACTGCACCAGAGCCCCTGAGAATGCCGCCTTCCGTGTAACAAATGAAGAGAACATGGGCTTAAATTTTCATTATTTTTGTCCTCCTCGACCAGGAAAAAACAGCTGATTATTATACCATTAGTTCCCTATTTCAAGCAAATGACTTCTTAATGTAAATTCTTTTAGATTAAGGGGGGCGGGGCCGTCCATAGATACAGAAAGGCACACAAAGCAAGGTAACAGCTTAAGGAACTATTCTAAGGGGACACCACCGAAGCCAAGAAATAGCACTTTCCTTCTGCCCCCAGCAGCCGCTTCTGTGTGCTCAACCCCCTCAGACCCTCTTCTCCCCGGGGAGTAACTGCTCCTCTGAACTCATATGGTAACCACTTCCCTGTGCTTCACTTTCAGTAGTTTAATTACTCAATTGTGCATCATTTCTAGATTTAAAAGTTTAATCTTGCCTGTTTAAAAATACTTAATAAAACTGTCGATACTTCTTCCAACTCTTTATAATTTATCTATTGAATGACCTTTAAGTAGGACTTAAAGTATTTAAGTTAAATTCCACCAGCAACCCACTCACTTTAGTTACCTTGTGTTAGCTATAATTTTGAGACTTTTTTTTTGCCAACATAGCGGTAACACCTAATTTTAATTGAAACGTGGTAAAACCTAAAAATAGATATCATTTAAAAGGCTGAGAAGCCAAAAATTCTTCTTTTGAATCCAGACTAGCAGTTGAAAGACCGAAGTTTTTTGGCTGATGTTCAAGGAGAGCTTTTCATTTCACCACTGATTTTGTGATGTGTGTGGTTATAACATGTATAATCACTACATTACATAAGATCGTCTATATTCTGGACAAAGAACAGAACAGAGCTATGGCTCTGTATGAAAAAGCAAACCAATATACAAGATCTTGTGGTAGCTCACAGTGAAAACAAATGTGACAATGAATATATGTGTGTTCACGTATAACTGAAAAATTGCACTCTACACTGGAATTTGACACAACATTGTAAAATGACTATAACTCAATAAAAAATGTTTAAAAAATTAAAAAAGATAAAGAAAAAGCAAACCAACAACCCAAATCACAAGCTTAGAAGCTAAAAACCAAGTGCTCTGTGGGGTGGGGATAGAGCTCAGTGGTAAAGCGTGAGCTTAGCACGCACGAGGTCCTGGGTTCCGTCCCCAGCACCTCCATTAGAAACGACAACAAACGCGGGCTCTGGTGTCGCCAGGATCTGACTTCCTATTTCCGTTCTGACACTGTGGGATGCCGGGCAAGTCAGTTTCTCTGCTCCTGCTGCTCCATCTGTACGGAGAAGATCATAGGACTGAATTATTAATCAAAGTCCATCTACACTTCTGTTATGAAGAGTGATTATTTATTAAGCTCTCAGCCTTATTATTAATCTTGATTCTTGAACATGTTAGTTAAATCTGAGTCCTTGGTTTAAAAATAATAAGGTATGAAAACCAACATACTCTGGAGACATCAAATGTTATTTCACTTACTTGAAGATACTAATATTTAAAAATTTTTACCTGATAATTTATTAGCATTGATAATAATAGCTAAAGTGAACACTTGCAGAATACCTCTTAGTTCATGAAAATGCTTTCATGTGGACTATTTGCTTCTAAATAGAATAAAAAATCCTACCCTAATTATTTCTCCTGCTTTCAACATGGGCCAGTGTCCTCTCCTCAGCCATAACCCATAGTGAAGAGGAACTGATTAAAGACATTTCTTTTGCACAGATCTGACCCATGTGATAGGGAATAGACATAAACCCTAAACATCTCGTTGTTATTTTTCTGTACATTGCTGGAGCTGTTTCTTCTGTGTGGTACCCAAGTCTTGTCATCATCCCATAAGTATGCACCATGAAAAAAATATGGGTTAAATAATGGATAAGATAATTAATCTTGACATCATCTCATGTTGTTGCTAGTTAAGCGATAAATACGCAATAACCAAGTCCCCAAAATGACACAGCGAATTTGACCGCTGCCCTGAGCTATGTCTTATTGCACAGTTACTTAAACCCACGTCAGAGAGGCTTACAACATGAATGACTGGGTTATTTGGTAGGAAGAATTTTTTTCTCTTGCCTTGAATCCATACTCAGAAAGTTGAGAAAATACCTCCACGTGGCGGTCTTGCGAATTGCCACAGACCCTCAGCCTGCATGAAATCTAGACTATGTCTAGAGGAAGTTGTATTAAAAGAACAGAAAATTAAGTAACTATTTTATCCTAATAAGGGAGGTCGCAGAAAGCTGACTTCCCAAAGGAGGCGCTGCTCTCAAGATTAAGACCATTTAAAGGAACCCAAGCCTAGCTCCCTGGCTTCCGCCTTCCAGACTCTTCTGCATTCTCTGTGCAGTGGGATGGCGGGAATTAACAGAGATTCCAGCAGCTCCTGCAGTCTTAGCGATTAGGGCTGGATTTGGGTTCCATCTTCTTGAGGCTTAATCCCTTTCTCCCGAGTCTGGTTCCATTGTGCAAATGCAAACGTCTGGTGTCATTGTGCCTTTTGTGGTTTCATAGGTGCCACCCCTTTTCCCAGACTCTGGGAGGAGGCGCCCCCTCTATTTTCCTCTCTAGACCTGGAAACGTCACACCAGTCTTTCTCAAGCTCTTCCTAGCTCTGAACATTAGACGTAGGCATCCCATCCTTGAAAGACTTGTCTTTGGTAAGGAACCAAAATCGTACCCAGCTTACTGTGGAGCTAAGGGCTAATTAATCTGCAGACACAGTCCCTCCTCTTCACTCTCACCATTTTGTATGAATTTCTAATAGAGTGCTTGTCACTTTGGTCTATAACTTGAGAGCTCTCACAGTTTTTTTCCCAGCATCACTTACAAAAGAAAATACATTTTCCATTGCAAACTAGCACACACAGATATGCCTATATATACATGATCGATACAGATATACAGACAGATATCTGTGTGAGTTTCTGTACTGTTACCGCATGCACTCTGATATTTTCCTTTTGTGCTATTCTGTTCTACTTTATTTGTTCATTCATTTATTTTGAATGCTGATCAGGACTCAGTAAATTGGTTTCATGATCTTCTATCTAACTGGCTCACAAGCTGCCGTTGGAACAACACAGTTGTGATTAATGTGCCTGACTCTCCCCTGCCCCGTCCCTGTGAGACTGTGACCTCACTGTGGGTAGGAATCGGAGCTTGTCTACTTCTCCTTTGTGTACTGAGCCACCTTGGTGTCTGGCAGGTAGCAGATGCTCAGATAAATACTACTTGAAATAGTAGTATTTGTGAAATAGGTAAAATGGAAAAGTGCCCATGCATACCTGGGGGCAGTCGTGAGAACTGAATGAGATCATGTATTTAAAGCAGAGAACACAGGGCTTAGCACCAACATGTGCTTAATTAACACACGCTTTTTTCTGGTTTTCTAGAACTAGCTCTCCCTTTAACTGGCCATCTGACTGCATTGCAGTTTCTTTAAGTGTCACGAGAGATTTGAACTCCATTAGCCTAAAGCCTCAAGCAGCTCAGGCACCTTGAGATTTTCCAAGATGCCATGGAGCCAGGGACATACCAGCCTTCAGGGAGAGCAGTTTCTTCTGGAGTTTAGCCCAGCCAGGCTCTGGCTGTAAATGGGACGGTCAAGGGGGACAGTCCGTTTTGTCATACCCTAGTGGGACTCATTTCTCCATGAAAAGTGGAGACGAGCTCGTTACTAGAATTTCTTTGCAAGAATGAAAATGACTTCTACATTTAAGAAGACTATAAAATAAGTTTAAAATCAACAGGAAATGCAGATTGTTTTGTGACTCAAAAGTCTTCAATCAAAGGTATTATTTCTTGCAGCAACATGGATGGACCTAGAGATTATCATATTAAGTGAAGTAAGTCAGACAGAGAAAGATAAATATGATTTGACGTCATTTATATGTGGACTCTAAAAAAAGATACAAATTTTATTTGCAAACCCGAAATAGACTCACGGACATAGAAAACAAACTTATGAATTTATTTACAATACAGAAACATACAGACATAGAGAACAAACTTATGGTTACCAGGGGGAAAGGGGAGGGGAGGGATAAATTAGGAGTTTAGGATTAACAGATGCACACTACTGTATATAAAATAGATGAATAAAAAGGACCTACTGTATAATATAGGGAAGTAACTATATTCAATTTCTTGTAATGAGCTATAATGGAAAAGAATCTGAAAATAAATAAATATATATATATATATATATATATATCTGTTTATGTATAACTGAATCCCTTTGCTATACACCTGAAACTAACATTGTAAATTGACTACACTTCAATAAAAAATAAGAATTAAAAAAACGTATTATTTCAGAACGACAACACCTAAGTTAAGTCTGATGTAGCCAAAAAAGCACTAGTCAAAGAACTTCATGTTCCATCAGTAACTGGCCACCAGACAGTGAGAGGGACAGCCTTTCTGG
Source organism: Camelus dromedarius (assembly GCF_036321535.1). NCBI lineage: Eukaryota > Metazoa > Chordata > Mammalia > Artiodactyla > Camelidae > Camelus > Camelus dromedarius. Next base: position 10,961,084 of record NC_087441.1, on the reverse strand, counting down.
ATCTTGTTTCTTCATTTCTGAAAGGGAGCATGGTACCCATTCCCCAAATTCTGTGATCCTGAATATGAACTTCAAAGTCCTTCATTTCACATTTGCCAGATTATATGAACTAATGAGGAGATAACATTTCACTGAAAACATAGCTGTAGCATCTGAATCAAATACAGCGCCTACAACTTTTTCTCTTTAGAAACATTTCTTGCCACTCTCACGTAGAAATACTAAATGATGCTTTAGCTTACCGGATCCCCAAAGTGAAGAGTCAGGTTATCTGTTATCTGCATACATCATACTTTAAAAATCAGGCTTTTGCCTGAATTGTCCTTCATCTTGTCCATGAACTGTGAGCTTTCTGTTTAATGAGGTGTGAACTGATCATCCACATGGGAGTCATTTAACAAACCCACTTGTTTTCTTCCAGGACAGAATGACTCAGACGATAACAGAGCTTCTAAGTCCAGCAGAACATGAAGTCTTTCCTCTTCGTCTTCCTGGTTCGCATGTAAGAAGGTCAGTAGTGAATTCCATTTGCTACCAGCTCGTACCTGTCTTGTCAGTTCTCAATGTATGGGCTGTTCTGAAGTCAGCGGGTGGTTCAGGACATCTTGCCGGCGTCAGACCCCTGTAACTGCTGTGGTATGAAAGTCAAGATTTTTTCAGATGTCTAGGAGAAGTAAAACGCTGGGTGTGGAGAGGTTATCAGTGCACTTCTGTGCCCCAGCTCCCTAATACAGAAGTTTCTCCTTTGCTCCTTCTCAACACTGCCCACCTCTGCCCCCCGCAGAGAATCTGCTGGAAAAGAATATCGGATAATCAGGGGTTCAGCTTGAAAGGTTAAGCTCCCTGCCAAAAAGGGTCAAAAAGGACTTCTTTTCCTTTGCTGTTTTCAAAATGAACATATAGCCAGCTTCCACACAACGCAGAGGGTGGTGTCAGAGAGAAAAAGGAGCATCAGAAACGGTCTTTTTTCCCTCCTTTGTTCTCTGTGGCTCGTGTTAAAATACCTCCATGGCAGGGTTTGTGTGTGTGAGTGAGTGAATGTGTGCAAAGCACCAGGGACGGTGCCAGATGTGTTGTCAGCATGGTCTCAGCGCTGTGTATTACCAGTGTGTGTCACACTAGAGGTTCAGTTCGGGGAAACCGGGCATTTTCCCCTTGCAAATCAGAGCTGTGCATATTGCAACAATGATTGGTAGCTAATAGATAGTTTCTGGATGTTTTAGAATGTTTTGCTGAAGGAAATTGACTACACATATAATATTCCATGAAATCTCAGGGTTTTCTACAGTCTTCATTAAAATCTGTAGGCCAGGAAGGCATCCCCACTGCTCTGATTCCAGTTGCTTCTAAGCTTGTAGGACTTTCAGATGATTCTAAAACTCTGGCTTCATTATGGTTTCCTTTAGGGCCTTTCTTGGCCTCGGCTGCTATAACAGACATTTATTTCTCAGAGTTTTAGACACTGAGGGGTCCAAAATCTCGGCACCGGCAGATTTGATGCCAGCTTCCTCGCAGACGTTGCCTTCTTGCTTGTGTCCTCACATGGGAGAAGGGCCAAGGGAGTTCTCTGGGGTCTCTGTTATAAGGGCACTGATCCCAATATTGTGGGCCTCACCCTCGTGACCTAATCACATTCCAAAGACCTCAGCTTCTTAAACAGTCACCAAGGGGGCTAGGATTTCAACCTGTGAATTAAGAGAGGATGTGAACATTGCACCCATAGCACCCCCATGCCTGTGCCTCTGCAACATCTGTGCCACGTGAAGACATGGGGAGGGGATCCCCCCAACTTCCCCTAGTGTAAAGGATGGAGCCTCTGAGCCTGAATCTCCAGGAGATGTCAGTCTGTATTCCCTGGCCAACTCACCGGTATTCTCAACAGAAGTGCTCAGATGCCACTGGGCTCATCGCGAAAACCCAGAGTTGTGGTCCACTCATGGGAAGGAGCAAGGAGCTCACAGCACTGCTGCCCCAGCCCTCTGTTGTGGCCTCTGTGCACTTGCCCTGGGGGCCTACGGGCCATCTGTTCTCTGTCCACAGTCCCTACCGGCAACATGAGTTGCTGTCCCAGGCCAGGGCCTTCCTGCAAAGATGCAGCTCCAGCCTGGAGACCGGCCCCAGCTCTTGGAGTTCCAAGATATTCTCATTGCTCAGTCCTAGCGCCCTGCTGTCTGTCCACATGCTCTCCAGGCAGCAGGCACCATCACAGGGTCTGCCTCTGGCTCAGAGGGACTTTGGACATAGAGGAACCCCATATCCAGATATCTGGGCCATTTAAATGTGTAACATATGTCTCCTGTGTGTGTATTTCCCATTGGGAGCTTTGATGAACACGCTCAGGATTAAGGATCATTAACCTCCCTTAATCCTGCTCCTTCCTGTAGCTCCCGACCAGCCTCCTCAAGTGTGATCCACAGTCAAATTTGCTGGTCCTTTCACATTTTCTTTCTTCTTATCTGTACTCTGCAGCCTGAGGTTTTATTGGCCATGAATGATCTCCTTTCAAAAAAGTGCCCCGTCTTTCCTCATTCTCATTCTGTGTTTCCTTTCTTCCTTGGCTATTGCCCCCACCCCTGTCCTTTCTGCAGGAAGCTCATGCCCCGGAGCCTGGCCTGGTTTCCTTGGCTCCTGAGCAGATCCTGCCAGATGCCTTGGTCTGGACCCACTCCTCCCCTGTTGGGATCCCCAACAAGCGGATTTGAGGGTGTGCCCAGGAGCTCGCCCCTCTTCTTCTAGGGATAGTTTTGACCTTTTCAGAGAAGTCGCTGCAAGGGTGATGTCTAGATCTGCATCTCTAGCCCTGACTCCCCGTCTGAGTTACAATTGCCATCTGAATAGTTCAACCTTAGCATACCTCAAACTCTCAAATTTTTCCTTTCCCACCCCATTTCCCTGGTAATGAGATTGTTTACTATGTCTGCGAGTCTGTTTTGTAGATGAGTTCATAGTGTCTTTTTCTTCTTTCTTTTTTAGATTCCACATATGAGTGATAGCATATAGTATTTTTCTTTCTCTTTCTGACTTACTTCATTTAGAATGACAATCTCCAGGTCCATCCACATTGCTATAAATGGCATTATTTTATTCTTTTTTATGGCTGAGTAGTATTCCATTGTAGATATGTACCACATCTTCCTTATTCAGTCTTCTGTTGATGGACATTTAGGTTGCTTCCATATCTTGGCTATTGTAAATAGTGCTGCTGTGAATATTGGGGTACATGTATCTTTTCAAATTATATTTTCCTCCAGATATATGCCCAGGAGTGGAATTGCTGGATCATATGGTAAGTCTATTTTTAGGTTTTTGAGGAATCTCCAAACTGTTTTCCATAGTGACTGTACCAATTTACTTTCCCACCAGCAACTTAGGAGGGTTCCCTTTTCTCCGCATCCTCTCCAGCATTTATTGTTTGTGGACTTTTTAATGATGGCCATTCCAACTGATGTGAGGTGATATCTCATTGTAGTTTTGAGTTGCATTTCTCTAACAGTTAGTGATGTTGAGCATCTTTTCATGAGCTTATTGGCCATCTGGATGTTTTCTTTGGAGAAATATCTGTTTAGGTCTTCTGCCCATTTTTTGATTGGGTTCCTTGTTCTTTTTGATATTAAGCTGTATGAGCTGTTTGTATATTTTGGAAATTAGTCCCTTGAAGGTTGCCTCATTTGCAAATATTTTCTCTGTTCTGTAGGTTGTCTTTTCATTTTGTTGATGGTATCCATAGCTGTGCAAAAGCTTTTAAATTTAATTAGATCCCATTTGTTTACTTTTGCTTTTATTTCCATTAATCTAGGAACTGGTTCAAAAAATATATTGCTGTGATTTCTGTCTGCGAGTGTCCTGCCTGTGTTTTCCTCTAGGAGTTTTATAATGTCTGGGCTTACATTTAGGTCTTTAATCCATTTTGAGTTTATTTTTGTATATGATGTTAGAGAATGTTCTAATTTCAGTCTTTTACAGGTAACTGTCCAGTTTTCCCAGCACCAATTGTTGAAGAGACTGTCTTTTCTCCATTGTATAGTCTTGCTTCCTTTGTTGTAGATTGGTTGACCAAAAGTGCTTGGGTTTATTTCTGGACTGTCTATCCTGTTCCATTGATCTATGTATCTGTTTGTGTGCCAGTACCATACCGTTTTGATTGCTGTAGCTTTGTGGTATAGTCTGAAGTCAGGGAGCATGATTCCCCCAGCTCCATTATCCTTTTTCAAGAATGTTTTGGCTATTTGGGGTCTTTTGTGTTTCCATACAAATTTTAACATTTTTTTATTTCAGCTCTGTGAAAAATGTCATTGATAATTTGATAGGGATTGCATTGAATCTGTATATTGCCTTGGATAGTATGGCTGTTTTAACAATATTGATTCTTCCAGTCCAATCTGTTTATGTTGCCTTCATTTTCTTTCATCAGTATCTGATAGTTTTCAGAGTACAGGTCCTTTGCCTCCTTGGGTACGTTTATTCCTAGGTATTTTATTCTTTTTGGTAAGTGGGATTTTTCCCTTAATTTCTTTTCTTTTTTTTTTTTCTTAATTTCTTTTTTTTTGCTATTTCCATTGTTAGTGTACAGAAATGCAACTGATTTCTGGAGGTAAAAGGACTTTTAAAATTAACTTTAGACAGAAGACAGTGAGAATGGAGGCAGACAGGTACCATGCTGGAGGAGTCAAGCATGAGTTGAGTGGCCAGTTTTTTGTAGATATCACAGAGGGCATTGAGTGAGCAAAGGGGAGCCTGTATTAGGTGACCCCTCCAGCCCTGCAAGTCAATGACTCTATGAAACAGGTTTTGAAATTCTGTCTGGGGTCCACAAACGTCCAAGGATGTGAACTAGTAAGATAATTCTAGAATTAGAAAGATTGGCTACTGAAACATTATCAGTAATTATTGCTTTTCACCTAAAAGGTATGATGCAGCTTCCAAAATGACTGAATTTATTCCCAGGATGTAGTTTATTTTCTGGGAGAATCTGATTTGTTCAGTGTGCACCTTCATTCACTTCACTAATACACCGCACTTAAACAGCCCCTTTCATCTGTGGGTCTCAAAGGATTTTATAAGCACTCATTCATTCTCACATGTGACTTTGAATTTATTTGCACACTTGTGAAATGGATAGTAAATGATTTCATACCTAGGCAAAGCCAGATTGCTGAGATGGTGTCTCCTGGGCGTCTGACTGCTGGTGGCTGAGACTCTGACCTGGTGCCTAAAGGAACTCCAACCTTTTCCCCCCTTTTAGTCCTGCCACTGATGTCAGGTCTTCTTCTGACACTCAGCTATTCAATAAGGTAAATTAAAAGGTAGAATTAAATTGGGAGAACTTTCCAGACTTCTAATCAGTGGCTGGGTTTGAGAATTGTGTATCCCATCTGGCTTTGTCTTGTGTTCTGTCCCACACACAAACTCACACACAAAGCCAGAGCTGTTCGGAAGGTTCCGAGACAGCATCAAACACTTTACTGTTGCCTCGCTGCCCCGCACCCCACATCCCACTGCTCCAGCCCCAGTTAGCACTTAGCACTGTTTAACTAGTACTAGGAATTCCTCTGGGGTCAGGGAGGAAGGGGCCCTCCCAACCCCTGCGGTTCTGACTTGGACACATTTTAATAGTTAACATCTAAGTATAGCCTGCTGCCCCCATTTCCTCTCCATCCCACCCATCTTAACCCCCTACAGTCCAGCTTACACCCTCTCCCCTCCACCGAAGTCACTTTTTAAGAATCTTTGATGACTTCCTCGTGGAATTTCACAAGGCATTTCTTGGAGTTGTTCCACTTGACCTCCCTGACCCTGTTGCCCACCCTGTCCTCCTCCAAAGTCTCTTTTCCCTCGACCTCTGTGGCCCTGAACCCCCGTTGTGCTTTGCCCTCTCTGACCAGTTCTGTTTCTCACTCAGAGGACATCCATTAGTCATGTGGTCCCTGAGCTTCTCTGACCCTCTTTACCTCCTGCAGGGATGGTGCTGGCTCTCCACTCCCAGACTGATGAGCCCAGAGACCCTGTTCACACTGCCCTTCCTCTCATCTTCCATGTCCAGTGGCCCACAGGGTTCCTGTTTTCCCTCAGAAATAGCTCTTGGCACTCACTGGAATCTCCACTCGGACCCCTCGACCAACAGCATTGTCCTCCGAAGTCTTTTGATCGTGGACATTAACAAACTATGTTTATATAGTTCGCTCTCCCAATTTTGTTTATTCATGTATTACATATTGTATTAATCTGCTGGTGCTGCCACAGACTAGGGAGCAGAGAACAGAAAGTTAATTTCTCACAATTCTGGAGGCCAGGAGTCCAAGGTCAAGGCACCTTCAGGGTTGGTTTCTGACGAGAGCTCTTCCTGGCTTGTGGACGGCCACCTCCCTGTGGCTCACATGGCCTCTTCTCTGTGTGTGTGCAGAGAGAGGTGGGGTGCAGGGGGCGGACAAAGATGTGGTGGGGGGAGAGGGGGAAAGGGAAGCAGAAATGTAGGTTGGGGAGACAGAGAAGACACAGAGGGAGAGAGGAGAGAGGCCTGGTGTCTCTTCCTCTTTTTATATGGGTCCTGTCAACACAGGGCCGTACACTGTTGACCCTATTTAATCTTTATTAACCTCCTTGAGGCCCTACCTCCAAATACAGTCACATTGGCAGGGTTTGGGGGGAGATGGTCAGAGCTTCAACATACAAATTTAGGGAGTATAAGTCAGTCCATATTGTCTATTAAACTATTGTGTTCATTTAAAATACATAAAATATACTCAAAAAGATGAGAATTTTAAAAGTAAAGATGAATAAGAACTCTGAGATTTCCTTCCCACATCCCAGGGATCGCCTCTGCACATCCAGAGTCCACACCTGTTGTTCTAAACCGCGGACCGAGCTGATGATAGCGGTGTCCTGGAGGCTCGGTCCACTGCCGGCTTGCACATCGTGGCCTTCGCATCTAGCATAGCCTCCGTATCAGTGTTTATAAAACGCTGGTTTCTTCTTCCCCTTTCTTCAGAAACCTGGGTTGCCAGGGAGGACAGGCCACCTGCCGGCTTGACCTTCAGGGATGCCGTGTCCCACCTTGACCTCTGCGTCAAGCCGTGGTTCTCCCCACGCCTCACTTGGGACCCCTTCCTCCCCTCCGCAGGTCGGGGCCTCTAGCTCGCCTCCTCACCCCTTCCCTGGTCATCCCGCCACATTCATCCCTCCCTCCTGGGAGCTGTCCCCTCCTTTGCTACAGGCTCACCTGCCCTTCAGCGGTGCAACTTCCCCTTCTGTGGGTGCCATCTTACCCCCTCACCCGGATTACGGTCCCCAGGAGCTGAAGGTCCAGGCTTCTTCTTCGCTTCACAGCCTTCCCTGAGCCCGCCCGCTGTCACTGCAGCGCGTCTCGGCCCTCCTCCGGGGACGGCACAGCTGCCAGGGCCAGATTCCACCCAGTGGTCGTGGCTGGGCAGAGACAGCCCTGTGGGCTGTGGGAGCAGTGACACCATCTGACTTGCTGATCACACATGGACCCGGGGTGGATATGCTAAGCCCCTGAACCTACTTCAGCTCAGCTTCTTGCCAGTGGTGTTTCCCAGAATTTGGTGATATATTCTCCTAAAACTTAAATAGAAGAAAAGTTGGCTGCTTGTTGGAAAGTCTCCTTGGAACTGCCGACTCAGATTCCCTTAAATACATGTTGACGAATGCAAGGTTTTTTAGCAAAGAGCCATCTCTTTAGTGCCCAGTGGGGCTCAGGACATGTGTGTCAATCATTCAGATGACAATTTCCTCGGCTGAGCACTGGGCACTTACCCACCACAAGTCACCTGTGAATAGTGCACCTATTCCCAGAGAGCAGAGCTGGGACAGTGAGGATGATTTGAGGTGATGACCACACAGGAAAAGAATGACTTTGAGCACGAAAAAGGCAGCAAGCCTGCAGCTGTTTCCAGGTCTTGAATTCCCCTTCAAAACTCATCAGCTAAGGCTGACCTGGGAATTTTGTAACAGTGGACTAAAATGAAGATATCAACTCACTTCCTGAACGTTATTTTTATGGCTCCGTGGCTGCAATATGGCCATCCAATTCTCAGATGCGTCCCCAGGGCCACAGGGATGCACAGTCTTTGAGACCTGTTAGCTGAAACCCACTCTTGGCTGTGAAATGAGTGTGTGCAGGCTGTAAATTAGTGTCTTGGTCCACTTGAGGAGGGGGTTGCCCCCACCCCAATCGAATTGTTTAATATGTAAACTACACGTTCCTTCCTTATGTACACGGTAAACTTGGCAGACCCAATGAACGTCAGAATTGTGTTCAGAGTTCAAAAGTCATTTCATAGTAGAGCTATTTCCAGCAGCACGGGGCTCAGTGTCCTGAACCCCGATGATCTTGCCAGCCCCTTTGGGTGTCACGCCATAGCTAACAATACAAACTGGCACTGTGGGTGACACCCGCAAAATCTTCAGAAACCATACAGGTGACCATCAGGTGACGTTTTTCAGATTCAAGTGTAGTGGAGAGGATAGCTCAGTGGTAGAGCATGTGCTTAGTATCCACGAGGTCCTGGGTTCAAGCCTCAGTACCTCCATTAAAATAAATATATAAATAACCCCCCCCAAAAAACAGATTCAAGTACAATTGCAACTATCCTATGACAGTTAGTTACTGAATTTTCTCTTGGTTTCTTCAGATTTTTGCATAATAGCTACCTGTGTCTCTTATACTGAAAGCAAAGAGCTGAGCTGGAAAGAGTGACGGGTTTGGGAGGGGCCCGCTGTCCGCAGAACTGTCTGCTGGTTGAGTATTTCTTTGCGATTTTTGAGCCTTTCATCTTCACAAGAGACCTACAGAGAAAGAAGGGAAGGAAAGGAGGAGGGCAGGGGGAGGGGAGAGAGGGAAGGAGGGATCGAGAAAAAGGAGACAAGAAAGGGAAAAAATGAAAGGAAAGGAAGGAGGGAGCGAGGAAGTCCCCAAGTAATCAGAGGCTGTCTGGGGAGGCCGCCTCTCTGCCCCGAGGTGAACTCGGGACACGGCTTTCCCCGCAGCCTCCTTCCACTGCGGCTGCTGGCAGGGGCCGCAGGGACATTACAGATGGCACCAGGAAGGGAGGGAAGTGCCGGCCTTCCTCCTCGCCCTGGACCCCGGCAGAGGCCCGTGTGGGGAGTACCCACCGGCGTTGCCAAGGAGGCATTTTCCTGGCCTGAGTCACACGGACAGAGCTGTGCTCTGCGAACACAAAGCAGGCACAAGAACAGAATGCCAGCCCCAGAAGGCACAGAAACCACCACTAAGTGCCACCATGCGCACTCAGGCTCGCTCGCAGCGCCTTTATTCTGCGGTGCTGTCCTGGGCCAGGGTGACGCAGGCTGCTGAGGTTTTATCGAATGTCATCCCTCCTCGCTGTTTTCTTTCAGCCCTGCTTTGAAGCCTCACGCTGCAGACTAGGACGGAGCTCGGAAAGTCTGTGTTCATCACTGGGGTTTAATTAAAATACACCGAGCCCTGCAGAAACTTGTGGTTGAGAGTCATGGAAAATTTAGGGAATCAGAAACAGAGACGGATCCGAGGAAGAAGGATCTGGTTTTCTCTCAAGCATTGGGTTTCTTGCCTTCCATTCCCCGCCACCAGACTCACTGGACGCCTTCTTCAACGTAGGAGTTATTTTTCTGATCAAGGCTGAATCAATTTTATGGTTACAAGAACTTGGTATTTACTTACACAGAAGCGTTATCCACTATTTCATATTCTTTTTTATTGGATTAATTTATAAGTGTTGATGTCATACACGCAGTACGTGGAAAGCAAGTAGGGGGCAGGGAATGGCTGTGAGAAAAACTAGAGCAGCCTGGCCCCTTCCTCATGGGGCTTCTTGAAGCTTTTGGTGCCCCTTGGTCCTTCTGCCATCATTTTAAGAGCATGACATTGAGCTCGGTCTTGAAAAGCGAACTTGACTTTCACAAAGTGTCAAGTGTAGTTCAGAAAAATAAATGATTTTGAATACAGTGCTTGTCACCAGCATCCAGTCATGTATATATAACTGAATATATCTCTCTAATGGTGATGATACAGCAGTGTTCCTCAGAGTGTGATACACACACGTCACCCCCACGTGTCAAACTTCATTTCAGCCGCCCCATAAATCTGTCAGGGGAGCTTCACACGCATGTAGCCCGGAGGCGGGTCCTGGTTGACCTCAGGCTCTTGAGAACAGTGTTTCTCAACCTGCAGTTTCTGCATCTAACTCACCTGGAAGTACTTGTAAAAATTCAGATTCTTTAAGAGTTTGTTCAGGAGTCAGGTTCAGAAATACTCACTTCTAACAGACACACGCTTAGTTATTTTTGTGCAAAGTAAAATTTTAAGAACATTAGTTGCCGGGCACTCTTGTCAAAATCAATGGAAAAGGCATCAATTAATAGGTTGAAAGAAACCAATCTGATCCAGTGTTTGGGGGCAGGTCTATAAGAAGTTTTATTGGCATCACTTAACCCCTCCTCCCAAAAGCAATAAATATGATTTTCCTTCTGTTGAGCTGGCTGCACCAAGGACCTTAATCAAGTCATTTGATTTCTCACTCTCCTCACCTGCAAAGTGGGGGATTGGGCTGAACGATTGTATGCATCTTTTTAATTAACATCAACACACTAAGCAGGGACTTGCAGTGATGGCCAGTAGATGTATCCTTTCCTGTCCATGCCCTCCTCCCACATGCTACACAAACATTGGTCCCCAGGAGATTAAAGGCAGAGAGGAAAAAGAAATAGGATTTGCACAACAGAAACCTGTCTTAAGTAAATTATGCCTTCTGACTCTAAGTCTAATTATTTCTCTTGTCTTCCTTCTTCTACTGAATAATGGCCTTCTTTCTTCTGTTTAATAGTGATGGAGTTCATCATCTTTAAGTCATTCGTTCATTTATTAAGTCATTTATTGAACACTTAGGAGTGTCCAGTATATTCCAGGACAGGGCTATGTGTTGAGGATGGATGTGAACAGTCTGAGCTCATGTGGTTTTCCGTCTACCAATATCAGTACATTTTACCCAAAATAGTCCATTGACACCCTTTTCAATTCTAGGTTCCTTCTCCTGAAAGGATCATATAAAAATATTTGAAAACCATAATGATGAAAAAAAGACCAGGTTTCGTTTTTTGTTTTTTGAGCTATAGCTAAATGCTTCCATTTCAAACCTAAGTTTTTGAAGGACAAATCCTACACAGTCGTACATCACTCTCGTCCTCACGAGTAAACAGACAAAGCCCACAGCTGTGTTGTCTGTGCCTTTCCCATGGTCCGTAATGACAGTCCCTGGGAACAAGGCAAGACCGGTGGGATTTTTAAAGTTTTGGGTCCACAGCAACAGAGATGCTTATGTTCGTTTTATGATGCCTACCACGTACCAGGTAATAAGTGTTTACTGATTCATTTCCTATTTTTTGCAAATAACTTTCAGAGAATGGCAGTAAATGTTCAGAGGATAATAGGTGAAGAACTTTCCTTTAAAAATAATATTTCAAACTAATTTTCCCCTAGTTGTATTGAAATGTTTTTAAGGACAAAATTCATGAAAGGGTCATTGGATTTCAACAATTTACCTTACTCCGTCCATGTGACTTAAATGTTTTGCACTAAGAGTTTACCTGGATTTATGATCTGCCACCCATCTCTTGGATTTAAGGGGAAAGAAGGGTGTTTGGATTTCTCTACATGATCATTTTTTTCCCTTCTTTTTTCTTATGATCAATTTTATATTCAGGAGAGAACTGTGTCATGAGGTTCAACTATTGTTCATGTCACACAATTTGACTGGACTTCTAATTAAGGTTTACAGGTGAGTCAGCATAAAAGCTATGCGAACTTCTCTCCCACTCAGAGAAGCTGTGGTCGGACCCTGCTCTTGTTCTGTATGAAGACACCATGAGTGAGTGTTGGAAGCTCCCTCCCCCAGCCCCAGAGGGGCATCCCAGCCACTCCTCCTCCTCAGTTTAAAAAGATCCTTCTGGACTTCCCCATCACCGAGAAACTCATCTGTTGTGCTTACTAAATTAAAACAACTCAAAGAAGTGGTTTTACTTTACTGTTGGCATAAAGTAACGCACAAGGAACTTGCAGTGAGAGGTCCATGGTGAACTACCCACCTTCCCCGGGACTGTGAGAGGGAGGGGGTGTCTCCTGTCCGCCGGGCAGCCAGAAGCATCTTCCTCAGAAGGTTGGCAGAAACGTGAACTAATAATTACTTCAGAAGGCAAACTGTTGTGTCTGTGAGGAGGAAATGGTGCCGCTGGAACAGGATGTCGAGCCGGGCCTCCCCGGGCCTGGAACCCCTGGGCAGGCAGCTAGGAGCCCACTCAAGGCCTCCTTGGGGCTCAGGATTACCCTGGCTTCCTGTTTCTGATTTCAGACTCTTCAGAAAATTCCCTGTGAAATGGAAATCCTGACTGGTCCTTTCTGGTGCATTCTTACTACGTGGTAAGGAGCTAATTTCATATAATTGAGGAAGCTTTTCTCAAAGAGACTACAACTGGCCTGCCGGAGAAAGTTTAAAAGATACATGTGGAAAGTGAGAGGGTGGAGCGTGCGCTTAGCACGCACAGGGGCCTGGGTGCAGCCCCAGCACCTCCATTAAAAATAAATAAATAAATCTAATTACCTCCCCGACCAAAAAAAAAAAAAAAACAGGCAAACAAAAACAAACAAACAACAACAACAACAGCAAAAAACCACATATGCAGGAGATAGACTGGCATTGAATTGGAGAAAGACTCAGGAACTCAGCACGCAGCACTGGGCAGGGCAGCGTTCAGAAGCCGGTGCCGCCGGTTTATTTTCACACTGAAAAATCACCTCCTTCAAAACCCTTGAGGATTCTCTAAATTCCATGTGTATGTAGTAAATTACATAGAACACCAGACGCGCGACTCTCCGCAGCAAGCCCAGGGGGTAGGACTAGCCCCACTTTACACAGGAGGAAACTGAGGCCAGAGGAAGAGGAAGTAACTTGCCCCAAAACCAAACAGCTAGAAAGCAATGGAAGCAGCATCGCTGTCAGCTCCGTTCGACTCCAGAGCTCATGACCGCGGTGAGTTTATGCTGTCTTGTCTCAGTGTGAATGATACAGCGTCTGCTTTAGTTCATGACTGACCGATGCATCTTCCATGTATCTGTTTTGATGAGCATGTGTGGTACCGTGTCCAAATATACCTGTATTTTCTTAGCAAGGATGGGAGCAGAGAAGCTAAATGCACGCAGTCTGCTTGTCCTCTTCTTATCTGGAACGTTCTCTACTCCTAATGTCCAGTTTTCTTCTCTTTGCCTTTTCATGACCACCAAATCAAGAGCCACATTTGTCCCTTTTGTTTCAATAGTGTCTACATGTTTTGGAGTAATCAGAAGACAAAGCTACATGAAAACATGCTGAGCATTTTATAGTGGAGGTTGGATGGCAGAATTAAGCTTTCAAATGCACCACAATTTCCTGTTTGCCCTTTGTAGAGGCTCTGAGATGAGGCGATGTTTTACAAAGTATCCTCATGTCCTTTTTTTCTTTTTTTAAATGGAGGTACTGGGGATTGAACCCAGGACCTCATGTGTGCTAAGTGTGTGCTCTACCGCTGAGCTCTACCCATTCCATCCCTCCATACGCTTTTTAATGGCAACTCAAACACACCTTTAGATAGAGATGTGCCACTTGGGCATTAGCTTAGGCTGTAGCCGTCTGAAAGCTGCCAAGCTGATGGAGAAGGCATGACTCTGAATCCCCAGGCTGGGCTTATTTGCTTTCCTCTGTGATAATAGGTTGCTAAGAATTAGGTTGAGCTGCCCCTCTCCCCCAGCTCCTGAAATGGTCTGGAGTAGGGTCAGCCTCACATCCATCCTACTCCAGACTGGAACTTCTTCCAAGGCAGGAACCATGGCAGAACACTTCCAGGGACCTGTGCTGTGTCTGGCACAGAGTCCACACTTACTAGTTGATGGATGAAGGCGTAAATAGATGGATGTATGCTGTTCAAGCAAATGGAAGAGACAATGGCTTCTGGCTCTCAATATCACCCTGTTATTGTGAAAATGTTGCCGTTGAAGAATGTTTCAGCTCATAGGTTGGGAACACATGGGCCAGACTTTCAAACAATAAAAGAATTCAGTAGAAGAATTGGAAACTTAGAAGATTTCCAAGAAATATGTCTCTGCACAGGTGAACTGAAAATGTTGCTTGAATGAAAGTCTTCCTGGTGTTTTCCCCCGTTACCGGATTCTTGGCATGTTAAGCTGGCCCTAAATCTACAGCCGTTGCTCTAAAATTTGGAGCTCCAAGTGGAAGCCATGCTGGAGTGTGTGCCAAATTAAATAAGCCATCGTGCCTAAATACGAATATAAATGCCTGAATGTGGAGATCGAAGTTTGTTAGGACAACTTGTAACAGCTTGAACAAAGGGTGTGTAATAGTAAACATATGGTAATGACACTGAAGCCATTTTCCGTTTAAAAAAAAAATTAGTACTTTGATAGATGCTAATATACCCCATAATCATTAATCAAAGTAGGCTTCCCATTTTGCTTTCCTTTCAAACAGGTAAACAGTGAGATAGGTTGTTGCACATTGGACACTATGTTGCAATAAGCATTCATGAAAACACCGTGGTGCATGAGGAATTTTAAGAGCACCCACACCACTGCCTCCCGGGGGGGTCTTTTCTGGATCTTGCGCATGGTGCCTGGCAGGCAGAGGATCAGGCAGGGTCTCTTCTGGATCAGGCAGAGGTGTGTCCTTGTGGGGGACTTCCTACAGCCTGTGCCAAGGTTTCGATTATATCCCATTGATTGACATCTAGATCTGAGGACTTTTCTCTCCAAGTAGGAAGTCTGAAAGCGTCTGCTCTCAGCCCAGCTCTACCACATCATTATGGAAGAAAATTCAGCCTGATTTTCACAATATTTTAACGTGGAGATGGAATTTCCCTCTCCCCTTCACTACCAGTGGCGTCTCCTGCAGCCAGAAACAATCATCCCACTTTGCTTGTTCTCTTCCCTTGGCACCTACCACAGCCTGTCTGGTCAGATAGATGCTTGTGGGCACGTCTTGTTACATCTGAGGCTGCTTTAACTCTTCCCAGTTTCCTAATGTACACATTTTCCTTCGCCCTTGCTTTGGAGGTCAGGAGACTTGGATTTGAACTCTGGCTTTACTATCTCTACTGCCATGGAAACTCGGACTAGTCATCTCCCCTCCCTTAGCTTTAGTGGTTTCATCTGCAAAACAGGGAGAATGACATTTCTACCTCGGTAGGTTGCTTTGAAGATTAGATGAGATAGCATATGTGAAATGCCTCGCAGGCTGCCTGGCGCTGTAACAGCCAATGAGTATCACCTGTCATCAAAGTGAATCCCTTGTGGAGAACCAAGGCTTGGTTCGAGATCTTTCCTCATCAGGGAGGAATTCTTAAAAGTGTCTGCTTTCAGCCCATCTCTGCCGGTGTTGCTCCAGCTAACATCCTTCTCCCAGAATCCCCCCTGCTCTGGGACAGTAGCTTTGTCGCAACGTCCCCCACTCTGCCACCTTTCCTTGCCAGGGGGTCGGTGTGATGTGCTGATGGGTTTGTGTAATAAAGCTTGGAGTCACTTGAGTGACAAGTTCTTATATTAAGAAGATTCATCCAACTTGAGGCTGCTGCTTTCCTCCCTTCCTCACCCCTCCAGAGATCGGGAAGGAAAAATATGTTGTTATCCACATGACATCAAATATTTCTGGGCAATGACTTTACACAAGATACCACACCAAGGCTGGAGGCATTTAAAAAGGAGTGTGAGGCAAGGTCCCTGCCTTTCAGGATGCTGTAGTCCCTGTGGCCAAGGCTGGGTACAGTATTAAAAGGCAGCTGATAATGCCAGGGAGCGGGTGGCTCTAAGTAGCAATGGAGTGGTACAAGGGAAAAGGTTAAGAGACAGGAAAGATCCAGGTGCCTGGAGGGGTCAGAGGGGAGTGATGGTTCTTAGCCTCCAGCAAGACCTTGAATAGGAATTTGTTGTCTTCGTTTTCTCTGTGTTGAAGAAAAAACTCTGCGAGTGCTATTCTGTTTTTCAGGGAAGAACAATACCCCCCTTCTTTTTTTTTAAGTGAAGTATCATCAGTTACAGTGTGTCAGTTTCTTGTGTACAGCATAATGTTTCAGTCATCCATATACATACATAAATTCCTTTTCTTATTCTTTTTCATTATAGGTTGCTACAAGCTGTTAAATATAGTTCCCTGTGCTCTACAGAAGAAACTTGTTGTTTATTTTATATAACAATCCCCTTGTTGATTGACTCTAGGAGGAATTAAAGAAGAGTCCCACAAAAAGGAGGGGTGATTTATGAATCCCCCCTGAAGACCTTCAACTTAAAGGTGGTCAACTTGAGCAGGTCTTGCCTGAAGGCAAATATGACCCAGTCTAATGATTAGACCTAAAAAGCCATTCGACACTTAATGATGTTTGTATTGTATTTCCAAAAAGACTAGATGCACTTGGAGCTACAGCTCTAAATTTCAGTGTCAAGAATCTGGGTGCGAAATGTTTGTTTTAACGATATTTTTATTAAAATTGCATAAATACAGAAAAGTGCCCTGATAATAAGTTACAGTTTTGTGGACTTAGTCAAATGAACGCACCTGTGTAACCAAAGTCCAGTTCAAGAAAGAGAACATTCCTAGAACACTTCCCTCCCCCCGGGCCCCCCAGAGTCACCAAAGGGAACCTCTGTCCTGACTCCTACACCATAAATTAGTTTAGCCTATTTTTGAACTTTGTATCAATGGAAGCACCTAGGACCTATTAATTTACGTCTGCCTTCTTTCTCTCAGCATCTCGTTTGTAAGATTCATCCAGGAGTTGACTCACTTACTATGCTGTATGGTATTTTGTAATCTACATGTACCACACTTGATTTATCCATTCTACTGTTGAGGGACGTTTGAGTTGTTCCTCGTTTGGCCTATTTCATAGAACCAATGATGCTACAAACATTCTTAAACCTACGCTGTGCACACGTAAATGGATTTCTGCTGGGTACCCACACTGGGCTAGAATGGCTGGCTCGTAGAATATGCATCTATTCCATTTCTGTGGTTACTGTCAAAAAGTTCTTCCAGAATGACTGTATGAACTTCCACTTCCACCAGGAATGTATGAGACTCATGCACGTCCTGGCTGACGCTTGTTGTTCCTGTCTTTTCAGTGTTAGCCATTTGGAGGGTAGGTAGTGGGGTCTCTATTTCCCTGATGACCAAGGTGGGCATCTTTTCAAGTGTTTGTTAGCTATTTGAACATCTTCTTTGGCATAGTATCTGTTCCAATTTTTGCCTATTTTTTAATTGCAATGACTGGTTTTTGAAATTAATTGATTCATCAGAGTTGATATATATTCCAGGTACCAGACCTTTCTGGGGTCGTTATTACAGACATCTTCTGTCTTGCCTGCCTTGTGACTGGAAAATGCCTCAAAGGGGAAAGGAAGCCAAATGTTGGGCTCCTCTCTCCAAAATTCCCTTTTCTCAGGGAATTCGGTCTAAGACCTCAGTGTCTGGGCAGCTCTTTGATGACTCCCGAGCTCATGAGTGTGTGTGCATGAGGTTTCATCCGGACTTCCTGCTAGCTTTCTGCATCAGCAGGGTTGGTCTAATATAAGCGGTTCATTGATCTCCAGCAGCATGACGTCAGGAACGAGACTTGGTTTGGGGCCTTTCAAAGGGAATCTGTAGCACAGAGAAGCACACCCAGCCGAGGGAAACACCGTTCCTGGGCTGGGGCTGGAGGAGGTGGGGCTGGGATGAAGGGAGGATGAGAAATGCCTTGTGGCCTTCTTGTCCCTGGGGGTGAGGATGAAGTAAATCAGAGAAAAGCTTGGGGATCCCAAAGATTAAGCCCACAGAAACTTTGGGAAGCCCCCATCCTGTGGAGCAGTGAATTAAAAAACAAAACAAAACAAAAAAAGGAAAAGCCAGTGTTCGACCAAGAGCCAGGGGACCGCTCTCAAGTCCTTTATGCCTGGTGGCCCCAAGTGCTGTGGGAGGGGGGCTCCCCAAACCTGTCTGTCCCTCAGAGCAAGTCCTGGAGCTCAGCTGAAGATGGCCCCACAGACAGGAAGGGTCCTCCCAGTTGAGGTAAGACGGACTCCGGCTGTGGAGTCTGATTGCTGGGAGGGACTGGTGATGACAGTGTTTGCAACAAAGACCAAGGTCGATGCCCAGGTCCAGGCAAGATGGGCTCAGGGAGACTGGGGCAAGTGTGCCCGCCAGACACCCCTCACACAGGCTGGCTTCGCCCTGCTTCCTAGGACCACGCTGCCACACCCAGCCTCCTCCTAGGAGAGGAGAAGAAAAGGGACAGGGAATTGGGGAAAACCCTGAACTGACTAAATAAATATCTGAAAGAGATCGTTTTTAAACCAGAAGGGACTGAGTTGCTCTAGGGGTGAGATTTATTATTCCACTACTGTTATGGTTCAACTCACATCTCCTTAAAAGACATGTTGAAGGCCCGGTCCCTGTAAGTGTGACCAGATTTAGAAAGCAGGTCTTTGCAGGTGAAATTAAGATCAGACGAGGTCATTGGGGTGGGCCGTAATCCAACATGACCCGTGTCCCTCTCAGAAGAGATGCAGACTCAGAGGGAGACGCCAGGTGACAATGGAGGCAGAGATGGGAGTGATGGGCCCACAAGCTGAGGAACTCCAAGGATCACAGGAACCACCAGAAACTTCGAGAAAGGCGGGGAACAGCTTCTCCCCTCTTCACGGAGATTGTGGCCCTGCTGATGCCGACTTCAGGCTGCCAGCCTCCAGAACTAAGAGGCAATACATTTCTGTTTTTTAAAGCCGTCTGGTTTGTGGACTTTTTTAAAAATTTATTTTAATGGCAGCCCCAGCAAACCAGTACACTTCTAACTGGGAATGGGGGCTGGTGAATTAGGTTGAGTCCAATTATGTGTAAAAGGAAAGACAATTAGATTTCCATACTTGTCCCCTTACTTGATCTGAAAGGCAGGCATTGAGCCTGGATTCTATTCCTTATAAGGGTCACCTTTTCTGTTGCCTCTGGGTCTGGGCGACCCTCTGTGCCTGGTGTGCGAGTCCGGCTGTCTCCCCGGAGGAATTCCCAGTTAACACGGCGCCCATGGCCTCCGGCACCTCAGTACACACGGCTTGCCACAGCTTGCCTGGAGGCCTTTGCTTGTTCCGGGAAGTCAGCCGGAACAGAATTTACAGCAACTGAGGAAAGAGATACAGTTTACAACTAAGTGTACTTCACAGTAAAAAAAAATAGCTCAGGTCAAAGTCTCCCCAGGAAGGGAGTTCGTGAAATTACACTGTGTAGTGACGGTATTTTCTCGCACACGTGTGCACCTCTGGGGTCGATCCGCTGAGCTGATTGAAGGGCTCCGAGGAGTCTCCCCAGGTAACTTGCCCCATTGCTCACACGAGAGTCTGAGACCCATCATGTGTCATCAGTCCTTTGGTTCTCACAGGCATCATCAGTTTTACAATTAAAGCACAAGCATCTCCCGAGAAAGTTCACAGCTGAAGCTCTTAGCAAGAGCCCACAGCTGCTTCTTGTGTGATGTCGGTCCTGAGACCCGGGGAGAGATGGGGGCGCAGCAAGGAAGGCTATGGCCAGCTTCCCAGTTTAGCTGAGGGCGAGGTCAGCATCATCGCCGACAGCCAGTATTCAGTGAACATCCGTGGAGCTCAGTTGTCAGACGATGACAATGAACTTGGAAAGCTTGAACTCTGTCCCCAAAATGGAAAGGAGGGCGTTAATAAAGCCGAGAATCCAGTCTTCCCTAGCAGACTGGTGGTCAGGTCCACCCACTCTGGGTCAGCTGGTCACTAGACCTGCGACCATGGCGGGTTGTGTATTCTTTCTAAGCCCCGGGTTAGTCCTCATCTGTGAAATGGGATAATAATGTTACCCACCTCATTAAGTGGTTACAAGATGCAAGTGAAATGAAGTGATCCCAGCTCTGGGCATGGAGTAAACACTCAAGAAATGTTAGTATATCATTAATCTTTGAATTCTCTCTCCCCAGGTTAGTGGACAGTTGGGTTTCTTCATAGAGGGCTGGTTTTGTGCTAAAATCGTCTGGGTTCTTACACAGTGTCCAGGGCTGTGTGACTATAAATTCAGATATCAGTCTATCAAAGGGCAGTAAAGACCCCTACACTGGGCAGCGACCACACGGTGCCACGTACTGTGTATTTTTCATGTTTGAGACTAAGCTGGAGTAAAAGAAAGCATCGGGATAAAACAAACCCCACAATTGTTTCTAGCTTGTAAAACACTAAGGCAGTGCTTACTGTGTGCTTTACAAATATAAGCTCATTATTAAATGAGCTTTACCCATACGATTCTGTTGGGTAAAATCTATCATTCTCCCCATTTTACACAGGAGACATTGGAGACACTGAGGCGTAAGTCATGTCCTGAGGTCACCAGGACAGTGTAAGAACTGGAAGCTGGTTTGAACCAGACAGTCTTGACTCCAATAGGTCTGTTAACTCTTATGCTGTGCTGTGAGCAACACACACACACACACACACACACACACACACACACACCCCTTCCATTATGTCATATCTGCTTTCCTTGAAAATGTGTGCTGGTCAGAGCTTTATAATTACTTCTTTTTTATGGAGGGGGAGGTAATTAGGTTTATTTTTTATTTAAAAATTTTTTTCCTATGCAGGTACTGGGGATTGAACTCAGGACCTCATGCATGCTAAGTATGCACTCTACCACTGAGCTATACCCTCCCCCCAACCACAGACATTTCTCGGGGGGAGGGTAACCCCACCTGGGATGATAGAGGGTGATATGGCCAAAAAAGGAAGGGAACTGGGTTTTGAAGAAAAAGGAGCCTCTGCTACTGTGTAACATCTCCCGGGGGCAGAGCGTGAGGGCAGGACACGGCATCTCTAACGAGTTCTGAGAGCTTCCCTTATCTCTACCCGCAGAGGAGACAGCCGACCAGCAAGAGACAGTGAGGAGGAGTTATCAACCACCAGCTTTTGATGAAAGAGGAGAAGAGGAGAAAGGAAGATCTTCCAAATCCAGTTATGTCAAACATGGTCACAGAAGAATCTTATGGGACAGATAGAAAAAAAAAAATAGAGAAGATTCCTGCCCCATGAGGGCAAAGCATCCCGTTGCCACATCACTGAACAAAGCTTTGCAAGGTGTGTGTGCACAGCAGGAGCTGCACACAGCTCGGCAGAGGACAGAGATGAGCCACTCGTGGAGCAGAGCCGGGGTGCCTGTGATGTTCCAAGTCCAGAGCCGGTTACCAGGACACCCCCTCACTGCCCCTCCCCTACCAAAGTGTGCTGTCTAGTTAGGGAAGGGGCACTGGGGAAGGAGCGATCGTCCTGATGCTCTGGAAGCACAGAGCAGCTTCCACCCAGGCAGACGCCACTGTGGCCGGGTCCAGGCTGTTGCTGCAACGGTTTGAGCAGAACAGATGGAAATGGTGGTCGAGACAGGAGAGGTTAGGAAATGCACTAGGAGGTGACAAGGCGAAGACTGGAGACCAAATGGTTGTGGGAATGAAGGGCAGGAGAGGTCAAAGGCGGCTCCCAGTGGCTTGGGACACAGGGATGTGGCTGACTGAGGTAGGAGGTGGGCTTGAGGAGGAGAAGGTCTGAGGAGGCACCATGATGGCAAGATGGATGTGGCCAGAGACCGCCCTCCAGGGCGGGGGGAGTCAGGCTAGTGCAGAATCATTCTCTCTGGACTTTTTTTTTTTTGTCTTCCCCCACGAGTAAGTGTTTTAGTACTGATGAATCTGTGTCAGATTGGAAATGAGATAGGAACAAAAATGTAACTTTCTGTGTGGGTGGCATGTGGGAAAGAGGCTGGGGAGCAGTGGGGGCTCTGAGACTTAGTGCTTGTTCGTTGGCTTATTTCCAGCAGGAGTTGGTAGACGGATGAGCTAACGGCAGGTCTTCACCACTGCCCATCAATCACCCCTCTGTTCCCCTTGCCCTTGGGACAATGCCGGGGAGACACTAGCGTTCCTCCAGTACTTTCTCAGGACGGCTGGTTTCTCATTACCTCATCGCAGAGAAGAGAAGATGGGTTTCTCAACCACTTCCTTCTGCAGTTGGTAAAACTGGAATGCCCTCAGGTTTCTGTGCGAGCAGGTAGCTACAGGAGCCCTGATGGTAAAACAGAGTCATCCAGGGTGGGTGCATCTCTCAGTTACATTCTGGGTCCAGGTGGGACTCGGCGCCGATGAATAATATCCTCTTGTTGTAGAAAATTGTCCTTGGACAAAGACATTTTCAAAAACACATGACAAATGGTGTCCATCTATTTCAAAGGACCCAAGGTTGCTTTATAAATGCTCTTGTGGCCTCGCGGGCTAGGAGTATATATTTGCAGATGATAAAGACAGTCTTTGAGGCGAGAGGGAAACAGAGCAGCCCTGCACCCAGCTTCTGCTTCGTCTCCTCCTCTCAGGGCTGTGTATGTAAAACCAGCTTGTCTGCACCGGGGAATTCCACCAGGGAACGTGAGTTTGCTGAGACTTTCATTCCAACGACATGGAATAATAATAAAATATGCAAACAGAGTTTCCCATCCCTTCTTGGGAGAGAAGGACGGAGGTGGGGGAGAGGAATGAAGCTGATTATTCCAGAGGCATAAAGAGTTGACAACAACTCTGGTTTTTTCTTTTTTCTTTTCGTTTAAAAAATGGTAAAACATAAATATTTTTAAAACCCTTTACACAATAGCAGGGAAAAATTGTGGGCAGAAAGTTTTTTTTAATTGAAGTACAGTTACAGTATGTCAGTTTCTGGAGTACAGCACAGTGTCCCAGTCACACATATACATACATACACCATTTTTCATTAAAGGTTACTACAAGATATTGAATGTAGTTCCCTGTGCTATACAGAAAAAATTTGTTTTTTAATCTATTTTTATATATAGTAGTTAATATCTACAAATCTCCAACTCCCACATTTATCCCTCCTACCCCCTTTCCCCCTGGTAACCATAGATTGTTTATTATGTCTGCATGGAAAGATTTCATTAATCCTGTAACTTTGGGGAACCACTGCAGATGTTGATGGTAGATTTAAAATCTAGAAGAGAAAATTTCAATGTCAAAATGATTTAAAAAAAATGTTTATGGAGACCTGTTCTTTACAGTGTAAAGATACAAATCTCACCTCTTATAGAAAGGTTATATATAGTCCTATAGAAAACTACGTGTACTTTAAAAGCCTAGAGTGTGAATTTTAAAGTGTGTGGCTCATTTAAACTTTCTAATGAGAAAGTTTGGGTGAAAAAAATGAACAGTAGCCACAAGGTCAAGTTATTATTGCTCTAACTTAAGACAATAGATTTACTGATATATCTGTTAATTCAGTGAGTATTTCTATTATGTGCTAGACACAAAGTTTAAAAAAGCAGATTTTTTTCTGTGTGACACTTTCTCCATTTCACTAAAGTTTGTAAAGTCCTTTTTAAAAATTGCAATAATATAGGGCTGTTAAAAGAATCAAGTAAGTCTACTTGTATTACATCAAATATATTTATTCCATATATATATAAATACATGATATATATGACACATTTGATGAATACTTACTAAAATTGTTATAGCATACCCTAAGACTTTCTTTTCTTTTCTCTTACAATACATTGGACTCAGAAGAAATTGGCAAGCATATAAATCTGAGCTCAAGGTCAGGTTTTAGCTCATTTAATACCCCAGCTTTGAAACTGAAACCCACAAATTACACATCATCACCAAATTATAACTTTTAAAAAGAGGCACATAACGGTTCGTGGGACTTCCTCACACTACACACCAGCACACCTACACAGATTTCACTTTCGAGGAGAAAGCTGCTCCTTCTAATATCCTGGAGGGAATTTGTTCCCTAGGTAGTTCGATTTCAAAATTCACTTCCCGTGTAACCATCTTTTCTATACACCAGATGGCTCCATGCCAACAACCCTCAACTTCAGATGTGGCTTAAATTGTCTTTGTCCACGAGCAGAAGTTGATCTGTTTTCCTCCCTTCTGACCCACTTAGAACTGTGACATCCAAAGCCCAAACCCCAAACCCCAGTCCTTTCAATAATACTAATAAGCAGCCAGTTAGGAAGCCTGTGCTGGTGACAGCAGTGCTCAGCCAACATCGTGAACAGGGTTGGGAGGAAGTGCGAGGAATTCAGGGAGAGTCCAACCAGAGAAACTGCGACCCAATTCCAAGTCCAAGTTTAATGGGACGAGGGAATTGAAAAAGTGGAGCTCAGGGCCATAAAGGGAAATGAGAGAAAAGGCATGCTCATATTTTGTAAGTTTTGCATTTCACAAAAAGTTTATGGGTTCAACAAACACATTTCCTAGGTTGAGGGCTCCAGCGAAAATGGATGCCGGCCATGTAACCAGCTGGCAAGCAAGAACTGACTGGACATCTTTAAGGTATATAAGCATTATACTAGGCACTTTATTTTGATACAGAAAATATTAACTTTTACATTTTCTGATATGTTTATCAGACTAACTTTGTTTATAAATTATAACAAATAAAACAAACTTAACATAAGTTTTATCAACTTAGAACCATCAATGTCATGGGCATTTTTTTTTAAGGCTGTATCTTTTGAGGGTGAAGTCCAAGGTTAAAAGTCTTTCACTGGGTCTTGGAGGGTGTCTGCATCTGGGTTACACAGGAGCCAGACCAGCAGATTGGCAACCTGGGCTGATCCACCCAAAACTCGTACACAAATATAAGAGTAGCAGGCTTTCCAGGGAGCACTGAACACCTCTATCTCCTCTTCGGAGATGCCCAGAGATGCTTCCCAGCTCAGGGATCGAGTCGAGGCATCAGCTCTGGCTAAGAGAGATTCTCTATGGGATTAAACCAGGTTTTTAGATCTGGAATCTTGAGCAATCTTCTAAACAAACATAGACCTTTTATCATGGGGTAGTAATCCTACCAGGCGACCTTTTGTCTTTCATTTTTCTTTCAAGGATTTATCAGTTAGACTCTAGTAACTTGTCAGCGGAAAGGAAAACTGATCAAATGAATCCAAGAGATAGAACAATCTGTCACCCGTGTGAGCAGGTGAACGCCCCCCCGCCCCACCCCACCTGGCAACGACACATCACACACACACATGTGACTGGTTTGAAGGCAGTGCAGGGTGGATCTCGATTTTGGGGTTCAACGCAGCTTTTCGGAATTGTTATCAGTCCCACCGCCTTCTTTCTTTCAGGAGTTTGAAAACGCCATGAAGTGACACGTGTGGGCTCCTCAACAGCTGAAAGACCCTTTTGTGTTCAGCTAAGTGACCTTCAGAAAGGAGAGGTGCAGCCTTCCTCTGGACATCTCCACTTCTCCCAAGTTAGCCTGGCCTGCTGGTGAGCTGCCTGCCTGTGCCGGGAGCCGCGTGGTCCCTGCCTGTCTCCTGAATCTCGGGGCGCTGGGAGGGAGGCTGCCGAGCCTGCGAACGTCCGGAGCGGGAAGTCACAGGGAAGCACTTAGTGGGAGGAACCATCGCTGGACTCCTCGTGCTCACCCACAAACAGGCTGTAAAAGTGAATTTGAGCTCTGTGGAGTGGCATTGCCACTGCGTGTGTGTGTGTGTGTGTGTGTGTGTGTAATGTCACTTCTGTGACCGGCGGCGCCCAGGCGGAGACAGAGTTTACTTGGCAAAAAGATTCTCTTCCTTCAGGTACTGGGAAAGAGTGAAAAGAGAGCAAAAAAACCAACTTCCAAAACAAGCAAACAAAACAAAACCCTCCAAAGCTAGAAAGGCAGCTTAAGAAGGCACCTTTCGACGTAGGACACAGGGCAAGGATGACTTGTTTGTTTGTTTGTTTTTTTAAGGATGACTTGTTTGTTGAAACCATCGACTCAGTGTCCTGCTAACAGAAAGTCCAAGAAAATACTGCCCAGGACTAGAAAGATTGAGAAGTGGGCTGAATCCTTACTTCAAGGAGTCTGAGTAATTGAAGTAGGAAGATTCTGCAAGAGACTATGACCAAATGGTTATTTCTCAGGAGTGGGGTGACAGTTAATATGATTTTTTAACTTTTTAGGAAATAATAGGGTGCTGTAGTTGAAGACGTTTGGTGGCTGTGAAGTGAGTGGATGGTGAGGACAGTGGGGCTGCCTTTTTAAAATCAGGTTGTTCTTGTCTTTACCAGGGGTGGACATTTGAATTCATCTTTGGGAGTAGATTTGCTTTAATTGCACCTTGGATTCTTCTACAGGAAAGCTGACTCCTGCTTTATAACGAAGTTGACCCCGCATAACTTCCCCATAACTTCCCCATCGCCCTGAGCGCCCTGGCTTTTCCCTCTGGGGTTTTCTTTGCCGATCTGACCCCACCTGGTGAGAGTTCTGTCTCCTTCCAGTCTTCCCCGCAGGCGTTTCAGCCAGGCCCAGGGCTAGACTTTATTTCTCCGCACCACTTACGTCTCAGTGCACATCTCCAGGTCCAAACTCTGTTCTGAATGCTAGTCCTGTATATTCTCCGCATACCCTTCCCAAATATACCCTCCAGTCTCTCCTCCCCACCCCCACTCAGCTCAGCTGGGGCTTAAAACCTTTCAGAGGGTTCTCATTGTTCTAAGGATAAAATCCAGAATTCTTAACATGCCTACAAGAGCATGCATGACTGCTTCTTGGCATCTTTGGCCTCATTCCCTGTTGCTCTGTCCTTACTCCCTTCCCTTCGGATGGACCCAGCTCCGTCCACATCAGAGCTTCAAAGTCACCACTCCCCTTACTGAGAATGATCCAACTCAAGCCAGCCTTCAGAGCACAGCTAAAATGCTGCTTTCTCCAGTAAGCCCTGTCTGATCCCTTGGAGCTGGGTTCACTCTCTTTCTTACATGCTGCACATCTTTAGCAGAGACATAAAAAGGACTATTTGTGAAATTTGTTGACTACCTATCACCCTCCCTCCGACTGTAACAATTACGCAGATTATATCCCTGCTGCCCCCGACAGTGCCAGGTGCGGAGCGAAGTCTCCGTGAACAGATGGGTGAGCGAATGAGTTAAGGTTTCCAGCACTCAGTTTCTCTTTCTGACTTGGTGTGAAGGTTCATCTTTACTGTAGACCAAGATGCACCTCTGCAGATGATTTTTTATCTAATAGAGTGGGACTAAGACTGAGGGTGTGGAGAAGCTTTTTCTCTCTCTCTCTCATAGGCCCTGATGGCGTTGCAGCCTGGACTCTGGTGGCGGGGTGGGGGACATGCTGGTTCCCTGGATGGGGCTTGGGCGAAGGAGAGAGAGGCCCTGGGTGGCTTCATGTCTTTGGGACTATTATTTGTTTTTCACTTTTTTTCTTTACCCCTTCTGTAATTCCCTTCTGTTTCCCCAAGACTTCTGTTAAATTCTGTGACCCTCCCCTTGGGCATAGCTCTGCTGAGAAACTAGGCAAGGAAGACACCGTGCCTTCCCCTGGAGGCAAAGCTGTAGGAGGAAAAGCTAAGAGACAACTTGCAGCAGGGGGCGTGGGAGTCAGAGCACAAGCCAGCCAAGGGAAGAAGGGCCAGCAGGGCGATTGGTGGAAATGATAGGATTCGTCTGGAATGTGCAGGCATCTTTTGGGAGGGGAAACCGGACTATGCCCAGACTCTCTGAGGTTACACAGTGTGCCAGTCACTGCCTCATCGCCTGTCAGCTCCAAATTCATCCTTTTTGCCTTCTCTGGAAAGAGGGATCTGGGCCTTTCATATAATTTCCTTTGCCAGCTGGCTTGTTAAACTTCATCAGCACCGGGTGTGGGGGAGGCATGGCAGGAGGACGGACTTCTGCCTGCCGGTTGCCCTTCTCTTGCTTGCTGCCTCCTGCATTTGGGGCAGTTTCTCCTGCACTAGGATCCTGCAGTGCAGGGCAGCCAGTAGCGGCCCCCAGCTTTTTCTGGTATCTCGCTGTTCGGGTGGTTTTGCAATGAGGTGCTTCCATGAGACACCTCCCTGTGAACAGCTTTCCCCCACCCTAGAAGGTAGATTATCAGCAAATTTCAGACAGTTGATTTCCAGCAAGTTCCACTGGCATGATACCACAGTGACTTCTCTGCCTCTTAGTGAGCCACAGCCATGCCCTCCCCAGTAGGGTCTGGGTCTCAGCCTGGGGTAGGGCAAGGCTCATCCCCAGGTGCTCGCTCTCAGCCCCAGGGTAGTGGCTGCTTTTAAAGATTTTATATCTGCTTTTCCTGTTTTCTTTTGAGTTCTCTTTACTTCTTGTCAATCCCTCATTGCTCCAGATTCTGTTATAGTTAATGGTTCTTTTTTTTTTAAATTTTATTTTTTATTAAAGTATAGTTGATTTACAATGTGAGTTTCAGGTGTACAGCAAAGCGATTCAGTTTCCATTACAGCTTATTACAAGAAACTGAATATAGTTCCTTGTGCTACACAGTAAGTCCTTGTTGTTTATCTATTTCATATATAATAATGTGTGTCTGTTAATCTCCAACCCCTAATTTATTCTTCCCCTCCCTTTCCCCTTTGGTAACCATAGTTTGTTTTCTATGTCCATGAGTCTATTTGTTTGCAAATAAAATTTCTATTTTTTTAAGATTCCACATATAAGTGATATCATATGATATTTATCTTTCTGTCTGACTTCACTTAATATGCTAATCTCTAGGTCCATCCATGTTGCTGCAAATGGCATTATTTCATTCTTTGTTGTGGCTGAGGAATATTCCATTGTGTATATATACCACAACTTCTTTATCCAGTCACCTGTAAATGGGCATTCAGGTTGTTTCCATGTCTTGGCTATTGTAAATAGTGCTGCTATGAATGTTGGGGCACATGTGTCTTTTTGAGTTATTGTTTTCTCTGAATAGTTCTTTATATTAAACATTTACTGTTTAATTGCTGTGTGGTTTCTCTCCTGACTGGACTCAGATTTACTGATACACATTGGATGGGGGCTTAGACTTGTCTATCAAGGGGAGGTGTCCCAAGAAGCCTGGGGGAATAGAGAGACATTTGGGTTCTATGTATTTTCCCAAGTTTGTGCAATGAACATATTACTTGTATTATCAGAAAAAAAATTTTTGAAATAGTGAAAAAACATAATACATGTGGCCAAGGTGAAGAAATATACAAAAAAGACCACAGGATAGGAGGTCTGTGCTAAGGAGAAAAAGCTCCTTCGAGGAGGTGATGCTTGAGTAGAGAACTGGAGAGTGAGTGGAGGGGGAGGCATTTATTTCCCCAGGCAGAGCCATCTGTGCCCAAACTGGGACAGCACCAGGGAGAGCCTGTGGGGCAGAAAGGGGTCAGTGTGGACACAGACTGCAGCAGCAGAAAGTAGACAGCCAGGTCTGTCTGAACACAGCAGATCTTTGGGGCGTCACTTAAAAACTGCAGGTGTGTGTGGGAAAGTTGATTCGATTTGTCTTTAGATCATCACCAGCTGTGAGGATTCGTTGAAAACCTCAAACCATTTCCAGCTTTCTCGGAGCTGGACGGACTGAGAGCCCTGGGTTTGTGCCCAAGGCCACACTTCCCTGAAGGCAGCTCCCAGGTAAGGACCGAGAGACACAGATACTAAGGCAGGTGGGCTCCAAGGAGTCCTGGGCCACCAGTGGTGGGTAACTTTGGATGCAGGACTCACCCATGATCTTCCTTAGGCTGCAGGGAGGTTAGGAGGACGGCATCCCTCCGTCCTTCAGTGGGGCCAGACTCCATGAGGCCTGGCTCTCCGTGGCCCCTCTCACTTAATCCCACCGCCATTTCCCTAAGAAAATCCTTCTATATCTAGTCCTGTCTTGATGCCTGCTTCTTGGAAGACCCACACTGGCACATGGACTGCATCTTCCTCCTTCCCTCTCCTCTCCAGGGCCAGCCTTTGTAAAGGCAAGGACAGCGACTGTGGGAACACAGCCTTCCCTCCTGCTTCTTCCGAGCGTCCTCCGCGTTCCCATCATCCCGGCCCGCTGGATTACTCAGGTTTCTCTAATAAACCCTGTAGCTGCCATCCGGAAAGTCCGAATTCTCCTGAACTCTCCGTCTCCACTCGAGTGCCACCTCCATCATTCTCTTCTCAGGAAGGTTGGGAGATGAGCAGTCTCTCCTGCCCACTTGAGGCTTCAGATTCCGCCTGCTTCTATCCTGAGTGGTACCCGGTTCAACGTCTTCTCCACTTTCAGCTCTTTGGGGAAGGAATTGGATCTTAAGCATCGCATCCACGATGGCAGGCAGAGCGCCTAGCTCCCGGTAGGCGCCTACTGGAAGCTCGCTGAGTTCTCGGTGATCTTTAGTTGGGACGTCCTGGAGAGAAAGCGCAGGAGGCGACGGTGGCGGCAGCAGGCGGGAGCGCGGGCCGTCCTGGGAGCGGAGCGGGCGGGGGTCGGGGGCCTGGCTCGGTGGGCGCGGCGGGGGATTGGCGCGGGCCAGAGCGGGTGGGGGCGCTTCTGAAGGGGGATGGGGGATGGGTGGGGTGGGGGTGGGGTGGGCTGGGCTGGGCTGGGCTGGGCGGCGGGGGCGGGGAGAAGGCGGGCCGAGCGGGTCGGGAGGAAGGTGTGGCCGCTCTCGCCGCCACAAGCGCCGCTCCCGGGGCGAAACGCAGCCGCGACTGCCGGAGGCTCAGCGCTCGCAGGGGGACGACTGACCCCGGCAACTTCTCCAACTCGGCCCGCGCCGCCCCACGTGCCCCGGGGACCCCGCGCTGGGGGCGCTGCGGGAACGGCCGTGTCGCCGGCCGGGGCCCCGGGCGGGTGCCGGGCGCTCCACCCAGGTAAGAGCGGGCGGCGGGGGCGAGGCCAGACGCCGGCCTTGGCTAGGGGCGGGCGGCCCGCCTTCTCCACTTCGTTCCTCGTGTCCTCCTCCACCTCGTTCCTCGTGCCCTCCTCCACCTTTCCCGGGCGGTGAGCTGAGGGTCCCGGCCTCGATGGCCGAGGGGGCACAGCCCGGCGCACGGTAGCAGCGCCCTGGCGCGTCCTGTCCCCCCGCGCTGCCTGGCCTGGCGGAGGAAACCCAGAACACTGGCCCTCGCGGTGCCCCGGTGCCCGGCCAGCTCCCCCCACCCCAGCCCGGGCCCCACGTTAGTGCGTCCGCGCCCCGAGCCCGGCCTCGTGGGTGCGGCAGCCAAGCGCCCGGGAAGGTGCCGGGAGGGTGGCCCCCGCGCCCGCGCCTCCGCTCGCCAAGCCGAGGGGACCCCCAGCCCCAGGCCGCCGAGCTGGGAGGGGACAGCCGTCCCGCTGCCCCCCCACCCCGCTGCCTCCCCGCCAGGCTGTGCTTCGAGGGGCCCAGGTGCCAAGTTTCGGGGAAAGCCGACACGTCGTGTCGCAAACGGATCATATTTACCAAAAACAGTTTAGGAAGAAAAGAGGCCATTCTTCCAACAATTGACGGCGGCAGCCGCCGTAAAGGTACGGGAGTACGATGGCACCGGGGACTTTATCTTTTAAGAAATGGTGAAACTTAGTCTGGTGAGCTTCCATGCCTCTTTTTACTTTTTGAAATAGAAATATAGGATCAGTTTACTTATTTGGAGGAAGGGAGGGGAGGCTGCTTGGTCCTGAAGATAATTTCATTCGCGTTTCCTCCGCGGTGGCCCCGAATGAGGCTGCCTGGTGACAGTTGTAAGCAAGGCAGCTGTGGGTCGTGATAAGACCTTTATTCACTACGTGGCCAAGGTTTTGGGGTTCTCCTCTCATACTTGTTCACCCATTCTACCCCCTCCAATGCTGCTGACATCATTATTTGAAGGGCCAGCACCTGGTTATCTCCAAGGCCCTTTCTGATAGGTTTCAGCCAGAGGATCTCTAATAAAGTTTTTAAGATAAGGCTTCTAAGTTTCTTACAGGTGCAGACCATATGCTATAAATACTTCCTAGGCTCTGAATAAAAGTGTCAATTTCTGGTCTTAACATTTGAGCATAACCAATAGAACTTGTGGACATACAGGCTTAAAAACATGTTCTGAAATTCTTTAAGGTTGTCTGTTCTCAAAATGTAGTATCAAGATTGCTGCCCTTCTAAAAGCAAACTTTTTTTCCATCGGATTGTACCTGCTCGTTCTTTAGGGTATCAGAGAGTCCCTAATTACCTTGTGATTTGTGAAGGTAAAAAATAGGGAAAGGTGTAATTGAAGAAGAGTTTCTTGTTTACAGTGGCGAAACAAGCCCCTAATGATCTCAGAAGCAGGTTTCAACACCTTAATTTGCCATATAAAATGCTTGTAATCTGGACCCCGCCTGTCTTTCCAGCCTCATCTCCTGACTCTTCCCTAGGTCTCCCTCCCTCCCCCTTACATACACACACACACACACACTCTCTCTCTCCCCCTCTCTCCCTCTCTCCCTCTCTCCCTCTCTCCCTCTCTCCCTCTCTCCCTCTCTCCCTCTCTCCCCCTCTCCCCCTCTCCCCCTCTCCCCCTCTCCCCCTCTCTCCCTCTCTCCCCCCCTCTCTCTCCCTCTCTCTCCCTCTCTCTCCCTCTCTCTCCCTCTCTCTCCCTCTCTCTCCCTCTCTCTCTCACACACTCACACTCTGTCTGCCAGGCTCATCAAACTCCTTCCAAGTTGTCATTTCCAGACCACTCTCTGGAATGAATGAACATTCTGTTTATACTGTTCCTGCTCCCTCGTCCATCTGTTGATTACCCACCCGTCCTTCACGTGTCAGTCAGATCCCTTCTCCAGCAGGCTCTCCTTCCTCATTATCGCTAGGCAGTTAAGCTCTCTCTTCCCTAGCAGTCAGTGTCTACTAGAATATGATATATATTTTTTACACCTCTGGCTGTGCCACCTTGTCAAATCGTGTAAGTTGTTCACTGCACAAGGTCATCCTCTCCAATGGGCAAGTGGCGGCTGAAATCCAATTTGCACCCCACTTGCCAAGCCCCTGGTGCACTCCTCTGTGCGGGAAGGGGCCACCTTTTCTAGTTTACCCAAAGGCACAGTGTGGGCGAGTGGTGACCCTGCTTCATCCTCTCCCCGTTACTGTCCTCAGCACCCATCACAGAGACTGATGGAACAGTCCAGTTCAGATTCCTTGAATGGGAGAAAAGAAAGCATCGTCTCTGGAGACGTCTAGAACGAAGCAGGAGTTTGGGGGCAGGTGTCTCCTGTAAGTCAGGATACAGGAATGTGCTTCAGTTTGCTCTGTCTTATGTCTGGCTGTTGTAGTGAGTCTTAGAAGTCTTCTTGATTACAGGGGAGAGTCTGGGAGTGTGAGTTCACAGGTGGGCAGCAGAGATGTGTGCCGACACGTGCTGGGCCTCCTCGGCTGATTACCTTTCAAGGCACTAAGGTTTATCCATCTAATCATGATTTGCTGAGAGAGATACAAGACCCTTGAAAGTAAGGCCATCAAGAGCTTTGCTCACATGAACATGTGTTAATAAGCTGTATGAAATGCCATTTTATAAATAAGAACTAAGTCATCCTGAAGTGACACATCACAGAATTATAATAAGAAAGAAAAAAGGGTGTTGAATCTGATTTAGGTTGTCCAATGAGATTAGCATTTAAGATTACAATTTACATGTGAAAAAAATGCAGTTTTTATGTGAGGGGCAATTTGCAAGCTCAGTTGGCTACAAGATTCCTAAAAATCCTCCAAATATGTTTGGAGTTGAAAACTTCTAACAACTTGTGGGGTGATCTGGAGAGATTTTTCAAGCTAAAGTCAATATGTGGTTCATCTCACCAAAATCGTTAAAAATGAGGTATAGAATCATATAATATTAAATGTCAAAAGACCATGACAATTGTATGGAATCCTGAAATCTCTAGGATTTGTAGCATAGAATAGCTTTAAAGATAACATAGGCCAATCTTCCCCTGTTATGGATAAGGAAAGGTAGTCCCAGAGACTTGTCCAAGGTCACAAAGCTTAGCCAGGATGAGCCCTACCTAAGCTTTCCTGGCTCTTAGTTCGTTGCTTTCCTTGTTCAAGAACATATACTTATTCAAGCTTCTGTGTCTTCCATTGTTGGCTTCAGTTGGGAAATCTTGAAAGTATAGACTAGTTATGATATCTCAGAAAGGGAAGGGTCACAGCATCGAACACAATGGCCCCTGCGAGACAGGCAGGTGAGAAATGTTTGCTGAATGAAGGACTGAATGAACAAGCCTGCTGATAACTAACTTATTTAAATTATTCCATATAGCACAAACCAAAGTCCTTTGGAGTCCATTCTAGTGGAATTTGGCCTCTGCATTCGTATTCCTTCAATGCCGTAAAAGTGTCCAATAAACTTGGTAGATGAGATGGGTAGGAATTATTTTTTGCAAAAGAAGCCAGAACTCCTGACAGGCATCAATTAAAACAACCACCACCACCACCACCACCATCACCACCACCAAAAACCTCGGGCTTTGGAATCAGTAGGTCTGTCCACAGACTAGTCTTAATTCTGCAAGCCTTGAATCTCAGCAGCCTTCGTGTCTTCCTGTAACCTCCTAAGTCTCAGAGTTGCTAGAAGGGTCAAATTAGCCTGCATGTGTGAAAGCACTTTGCAAACTTTAGAACTCTGAATAGTAACAAGATAAGAGTTAGAATCTGGCAGGAAGTGCTCCCCTTCTCCCCCGGCAGCAGCGCTGTGCTGGGCTCTCTTTTCATCACCCTGTTTACTGCTCTGAGTAGAGCAGTGAGGAAACCAAAGCCTAAACAACTATCCCCCCATGTCCCGCAGGTGTTTGGGGAGCCCCCGTAATGTATGAAGTATCTCCAGTCTCTGAACAGCAGTAAGAGAACTTGAAGTGGAGAAGAAAAATGACATAAAAAGGAATCACTTCAGCTTTAGGCAGAGGCGGAATCTGCATTTTAGACCAGTCCCTCTTTAGAGCGTGGTGAGTGGATTTAAGGAACCAAGACTGGCAGAAAGATGATCAGTTGTAATGGTGCAGATGGTCCAAGGCAGCAGGAATAGGGTGGTGGGAACACGCAGGGGAAGGAGTCCTGAAATCCCAAGGAGGTGGGATGGACTTGGCAAGTGAGAGTGCGGAGGACAGGGAGCAATATATCGGGTGAAGGATGTTGACTGATCTCAGCAGCACAGAAGGAGAAGGCTGGGGACCTGTGGGGGACCCTCACCCAAGTTCACACAGTTCTGAGGTCCCCCAGCTGACCCCAGCTGAGATTTGACCCCAGTCTGTCTGATTCAACATTTCCTCCTTTCTCCCAACATGTCTCCACTGTTAGCATGTTTATAACTGTAAATGAATCAAGAATTTTAGTAAGAGCAATGTTGAATTTGAAAGCTTCTATGAGTTAGTTTAGAACTTTAAGAAAGAACAAAAAGTGCCTGATCCGAAGCCCTCCCACAGACTAAGGCCAGTAGACTTAGGCTGGTCCCCAAGCAGGTTCCCTGCCAGGAGCCTGTAACGTATTTCCTATCTCGGATTCGGTCTGCCCTGGGCGCCAGCCCGCTCCTCTCCAGGCATTCCCGCCAGCTGGAAATTAATCTGCTTTGTTTCCATTGAGGAGGTTTGCAGATTGAGTAACAGAATCTGGACTGCAGCTTTCATTGTGTTTTTGTGGTGTTGGATTACAAGGTTTCTTTTAAATTCACAGTTAGATTTCTGACTGTGTCTCTTGGGCATGGTTCTTCAAGAGTTCCCGTTAACTAAGTGATTCTTTTGCACTGGGAAGAGGATGTAACACTAGAATTTTGAAGATTCTCTAGTCATCAGTTGTTTGGGAAATGGCATGGTAAATAAGTTTGGAAATCTTCTCAAATTGGTGAAAGGGGAAGATTCCCAATGCCTTTAAAATAAAGTGATGAATTTTAGTGCAATATTTTGTTCTCATTTTTAAATTCAGGATAGTTTTTTGTCTTATAAAAAGTGTTCTATGCCTCAGGATTTTCAGCTCTAAAAGGAGGGTGACAGCTGTGCTTTCCTCATAGAAGATTATTTGGAGACTTCGGACGTTAATGAATAAGATAATGTGCTTAGAACCCCGCCTGCTGGGATGAGAGAGTTCAAGAAGTGTTATTAGTTCTTCCCTCCCTGTAGGTGGAATCGGGCTTCGTAAGGATGGTCAGAGGATTGAGCTGTGAGTTGGGCTGGCAAAGCAGAAGCCATGCTCCGCCCCTTTTCCATTGCTTTGCACTGTCCTCTCTGTCCTTCTCTTTGGTCACTCTTCGCTGTTTGGCCAGCTTCTCATCGTCATCCATTGAGACCCAGCGAAGCCTTTCCTCTGGGTGTGAAGCATCCTTTTCTGTGCTTCCAGGTGCTGTGTCCATACGTGGTCTGTGTCAGCCATGGCCTTCATCACATGCTATTCTGTTGTGGGTGATTCTCCATCACACAAGGGGTGCTTTGCTTGTTTTCTCTTTGCACCTCTTCCAGGGCCCCATGGTGCCTTATTGGCCATTCGTTTTACTTTTAAAAACATTTTAAATAAAAAAAAATTATTTTTTGGTGTGGGGAGGAGGTAATTAGATTTTTATTTATTAATTTATTTTTAATAGAGGTACTGGGGATTAAACCCAGGACCTCATACATGCTAAGCACGTGCTCTACCACTGAGCTATACCCTCCCCACCTTAGTGGTCATTCTTAAGTGGTGGTTGACAGAATGAGGTGTTAACTGAAATTGTTTTAAAATTTCTATGTGTTTGAAGTTGTTTTGCGGTCATGAAGTTGAGTGATCCTTTGCCAAATACTTGACTCTTTAGATGGACGTTATCAATAATTAAGTGCTAAAAAATAAAGTTTTCTCCACCTTTCCTAAGTAAGTAGTAGTAGCAATGTCATTATACTGTGTATTAATAGATCTAGATTCTGGTCTGGAATATATCTTCATTCATTTGGCAAATCAGCTGAACATGTGAGGGCCTTTGATTCTTCAGAGAGAACATAAAATTGTTCCCTCATGATTCCCAGTGTCCTCTGGCAGATGAGGCATCAAATTCTTCTCATCAGCTCTCCTCTTCAGGCCTCATACTGGGGTGGTGGTTGACAGACTAGCAGTCGTATTGACCCCTTACCACTCTGGATAACCGTGAGGCTGGTTTAAAATGTATTTTATTGCACTTTGGAAAGAGCATTTAAACATATGTCCAGAAACGAAGGAAGAACACATCTGGAATACATTGGAGTGAATTAAGTTATCATGTGTGTTGGTGGCATTTGAAACTTCTGGGATCAGTACTTGCTGTATGAGGACACGAAGCCTTGTGGAATGTTAGCCGAATCAGAACCAAAATATTTACCCATTGAACTGGTCCGTTTTGAATTTTCCCTCTGGAGAACCCTCATCATTCTCTGAAACCATGTCATCTGTGGTAATTTTCCCTTCATTTCTGTTTGTTGAACTTCTTGTTGGTAAATACACTGCATATCATCTGGCAAATAAGTTTATTTTGCATAAGATGTAAAACAAAATGAGAGGTACCGTGGACTGGGTCCATTCATTATACGTATATTGAACCTCTACTAACAGGTCACTTAAAAAATCTCTATCAGAATTTTGTTATTATAACTGGAAAGCACTGGTCTCCTCAGCCCTCTAGGCTCACCTCAAATGTCATCCTCTTCTTGATCTTTTCATAACCCCTCATTTTTTCTTGAAATGTAACACTGTCCTCATCACTCTTGGGGTTCATCTTCTGAATGGCTGCGTTGCCCACCCAGTGGTTGTATATGTGTCTGCATCCTTCCCCTCTCAGTTGGATTCCTTATTAACTATAAAAAAAGTGATCACTCCACAAGGTTTGCTATTTGTGATGTTTTGGGACACACAAGGCTTTTTCCAGTGCCTTCACTTTTCTCCATTCTGATAGACGACAGTTAACTATTTGAAAGATGCTTGTATGTGTTTGATTGAGTTGTTCTTGGTATTTGTCCAATTGGAGGTAATAGTCCAGGTGGTTGGCAAACCGTATTGCAAAAAGATTGGAGTTCTGGATTTTGGATAGACATGAGAGCCTTGCATTTTGGGTAGTTTTGCCAAAAATAACTGTGTGATCTTGAGCAAAACATGACATTCTCTCTAGGTTTCCATTTCTTAATTTGCAACTTTGGTGGCCAGGGGATTCACATTAGACTAAATGACTTCTAGAGATCCTCTCAGCCATAAAACTTAATGATTCAATGCAGCAATAGAGTATAAGAAAATGAAAGAAAAAGTTTTAAAGTTTAAAAGTAGTGTATTTATAATATGCTGTTGGGCTCACTGGCACTGGAGCCTTTCTAGGTGACAGGTAAGCATCACCCAACACTAGTAACAAGGGCAAGGCTGGTGAACTTGCTGGGTCTTGGTAAATCCAGAATGTGTAATTAGACGTTGCCAGAAGGTAATTATCTGTGATCTTGGGGGCTGTGGATAATATGGATTTCAAAGTCTCTGAAACTGGGTGGAGGGGAATTCAGCGTTGAACTAGAAGAATGGCTGGGGAAGAAATTGAATCAAGATCAGTACCTTAACAGAGGTGGTAGAGGTATTGAGAGCAGGACAGGTATAGAATATAGGTGAACACAGTGGCCAAGTAGGATATAGGTTAAACAAAGTAACCATGTAGAACAAAGTGGCCATGGGGAATAGATATAAACAGAGTAGCCACATAGGATATATGTGAACGAAGTAACCATGTAGAAAATATATAAACAAAGTAACCGTGTTGACTGTACATACAGCAAAATAGCCAGGAGATAGGTACAAACAGAGTAGCTGTGTAGAATATACATACACTGAGGAGCCATTAGAGTAGATGCGGAACAAAGGAGCCCTGCAGAACACATGGAGAAGAAAGTGGTCACATCTGGGCCGAGGTAC
Organism: Camelus dromedarius; assembly: GCF_036321535.1. Taxonomy (NCBI): domain Eukaryota; kingdom Metazoa; phylum Chordata; class Mammalia; order Artiodactyla; family Camelidae; genus Camelus; species Camelus dromedarius. The sequence continues at coordinate 10,922,370 of NC_087441.1, read as the reverse complement.
GGCTACGGTGAGGATGCTGGTAAAATGACGGCACTGCTGGGTCTCAACGTGACAGGTTGTGAAGATGATCAGAAGAGAATTTAGAGATAATGGTTGAGTCTTATTACCTTCTCCTACAGGTGGGGACAATGAAGCCAGTGGCGGGAGGTCTCAAACTTAAATTTGTATAAATATCACTTGGGAGCCTGTTAAAACGCAGGCTGGAAGTCACTCTGAGATGATGGTTCTGGAGGCCTCGGGTGCATTTTATCACACACTCCAGGCTCTTCAATTGTACATTGAGAAACTCTGCCCTTCAGGTGAGACTTGTCCTCTGAGGACACTCAGCTTGGAGAGGGAGTGTGTGGAGCTGAACCCAGGTCTTCTTTCCCACGTCTTTCTCCCGCAGGGTCCCCTCCTGAGATGGCTCACGTAGGATGGTGAGGACCTCACCGTGTCAGTTGATGTGCCAGGGATTGGCAAGAGATTTGGAGATCGTCCACAGAGAAATGCAGTAGAGTCCCTTATTTCAGACTGATCCATGATTTGTGGTTTGACAGGCGCTCTTTTTAAAAAGAAACATCCAGTCTCTAGAGGAAAAAATAAGTTAAATTTATTAATTATTAGCATATTAATAGTGCAAAGTAGTAGGGAAATTTTCAGTCAACATAGAAACATCTATTTTGTAATAGCTATTAATGAAGAAACGGTTTTATTTCTTCAGTGAAGGCCATTTCCTAAGATGCTAGCAGGAAGCACTTTGCTTAGTTCTGTTGCAGCTTACCAGATAATTGGAATTTTTAAATGCCCTGTCTTTAGAAATGTAGGGACGTCACTAAATCCAACTGTAGCAAGTTCCACCTTGGCCATTAGTCTACATGTGTGAGGAAATTGAGTTCCAGGGGGATGGTTGACGTTGCTGGAGCCTTGGTGTATGTTGAGAAGAGAATGTCATTGCTGTGTGTCATTTTCTGAAAAGCTGTCTGTCACAGAAGCTAAATTTTGATGGCTTGATAAATCTCATTAGTTACAAAACTCACTAAAATTTGAATGGTGTATACAGAATTGGCAGCCAGCACTTGGAATTTTCAGCAAATCAATCAATGGGCCATTCTGAAAATGGATGAGCACATCCATAGTTTATTGTCAACATTAAGTAAAATGTAGTTTTCCTATGGTCTAACGGGGAACCGTTAAACATGTAGATTGCATTGCAAATTCTTGAGTAATTTAAAAGTGTAAAAGTACATTTATATTTGTGTGCAGTAGAAGAGATGACACACCTTAAAAAATACATAAATAATTTTGGAGAATATGAAATAATGTGAAAAAAACAAAAATCATCCTTCATCTTATAAAAAAATACTAAAAAATAAAATAGGTTTTGAAAATCTTATTAATAACTAGAAAAAAGTTTTAAAAATATGTAAACAGTAGTGACACAGACATGAGGGCTTATCGCCCCACGGGCATATTCACAATGTTGTGGTCCCAAATCACAAGCCACGCTATATCCCTTTATTTGTTGTCATGTATCAGTAGCATTCTAGAACAGAATAACCTCTAGAAATCATCCAGTTCAACCCATTTTCCAGAAGAGAAGCTTGAGGTTTGGGGAAAGTTAAATGACCTGCTTTAATTCCCCACTGTAAGAAGTTAATGGTGAGCAGAGCAAGGCCTCCGTCCCAGAATTCTTTACTCTAGGCTTTTGTCTCTAGGCTTAAAAATTAGAATCTTTTTTTGTGGGGGTTGGGGGAAGGTGGAGGTAATTAGATTTATTTATTTTAATGCAAGTACTGGGGATTGAACCTAGGACTTCGTGCATGCCAAGCACTAAGCTATACCCTCCCCCTGTGCTTAAAAATTTGAAGGACCTGTTATGAGGACTGCACCAAAAGGCCAGGAAATGTTTTAGATTTTCTATTGGAAAGGAAACTAAACCTATGAGTTTTTGGAATTAGCAAAGGCAATAACAACTTCTTAGCTGTGTACTTTAGATCCTGCCCAAAGGAACGTAGAACTTTACAGAAAGCGAGCCCGCTCCAACTGCAGCTTATTATGTTGGTTACAGCAAATTGTGTCATCTGCGCGAAGATAAATAGGCCTTTTCCTAATTACTTGTGAGTGGGAGATTTGACGACACCGTATACATTATTTGAGCTGAACGGAATCTTAGAAGCAATCTAGTTCAGCCCTTTATTTCATGTAAGAGGAAGCATAGCTTTGTCCTGCCTTTGTGTTGTAAATAACTATGATTTTTTGTTAATACTTGTTTTAGAAAGAAACAACTGACATCTTGAAAGTCTATCAACTTTCGTTGTAAACAAAATAATTGCAAAGCACATGTCCACAAGATTCAGAATACATTTTGGTTTTGATTATAATCCAAACTAATGGAAGAGGTTAGTAATGTGTCTAAAAATGGTAGTTTGCAGAGGGAGGGTAGAGCTCAGGGGTAGAGCGCATGTTTAGCATGCATGAGGTCCTGGGTCCAGTCCCCGCTGCCTCCATTAAAAATAAATAATAATGTAAACAAACCTAATCACTGCCCCTCCCCCCAGGAGTTTGGAACCTTTGACTTTCTGTTGTAAGACAGTGTGCCACATGCGCCCTCAGTTGTAAGGGCAGATCCCTGCAGCCTTGCAATGACAGTGGAGTGCCCAAGAGAAGAAAGCTTACTGTCTGGTCAAACAGAAACCACCCTTAATTGTGGTCTGAAGTCTGGTTTTCAAGTCTTGTGTCCTTGTTGAATTATTGTGTAGGCTTTTGCAGGCACACGCAAGGGAGCTTGGGTGCGGCGGGGGTAGGGAGATGCTGCTAAGAGACAGAGAAGGCTTTGCCTACCAAAGCATCATTACTGCAAGGTAGCCCATTATCCCAAGGAAGTGGACACGAGCGGTGGCAGTGTTTATGTTCTTTGTCAGCCAATCACACTAGTCACTTTATTCAGTTCAGGAAATTAGCCAGAAAGCTGCTTCTCCTTCATGTACATTCCTCCACTCCTTTTCCCCTCCCCCCATCCCATAGGCCTGTCCACTTCAGTGTACTTTTACTTTTCAGGATGAAGGTTCATCTAGTGAGCACTTTAATAGGGACTAGTTTAAAAGATTTTACTTCATAAAGGAGAAATGAGTAGTAGATTCGAATAGATTGATTCTCCCAGTAATACCTCATAGATGTTGAAGCTTCATGAAATTTCTCATTTGGCATTCTTGAAAAATTTTTAAATAGCGTGAAATTGAGATGTGGCTTACAACCAACAGCGAGTCTGTACAGTGCCTCTTCCGTGGTGTCTTTACACAAGGGCAAGTTCACCTGGGGAGCTGAGGGACACGTCTCAAACCACAGAGTATGAGGTGCAGTTAGATCAATCCTCAAAGCCTTCGAGGTGAGCAGTAGTCATGTTGCTACTTATGCTAAGGTGGTGGAACCAGGTTTTCCTGGAAAGAGCCGTCTCAGCATCTACTAATCTTTCCATGTTTTGTCACTTAGTCTCTTTGGTCCTCTTTTTGGTGAGTATTGGTCACTAATAGTCCAGGGTACCACAATCCTGGTTTTCTGGAAATAAATTTCTTAGCATTGCTCAGCCCTCATGAGGTTTACTCTCTGAAATGTTAGTAAATTCTACCCCCTTGAATTATTCTCTGGAAACATGGAAACTTTAAGTTGACCCCTAAGGATGTGAGTGTTGTTATGGTGAGGAAAGACAGAAATGTATTGACAGCACTGTAGCAGGGTTTGAATACCTTCTCATGATAGCTTGACTGTCTCAGTGGGTGAATCTCCAGTTTTCTGGGAAGTTGCTGCATGTGCACTGAAGTAGAGATGGGGGACTAGAAGAGGAAGAGGAAGATGATGGACAAACACTGGAATTGCTCCAGAAGAGAGGTGCTCAGACATTAGGGCATCAGAGTCACCTGGAGGGCTTGTTAAAACACACATGGCTGGGCCCCACCCTCACAGTTTCTGATTCAGAGATCTGGGATCGGCCTGAGAATTTTCATTTCTAAGAAGTTTCCCAGGGTGCTGCTGCTCTTGGTCCTGGACCACATTAGGAGAACTGCTGCCCTGGAGGTGCAGTGACTGGGATGTAGATCCATGGATACCAGTCTGCTTCTCAGGAGCTCTGTTGTTCTGACTGTGAAATGGTACAGTAATAGTGGTTTTCAGACATTTGAAATCAGAAGACTCTTTTGATCCTAAGTACAAAAGAGAGAAACTAGAATTATATTAATGACAGCAGGGGTGCATGATAAGATGCTTCATATACCTTGTGTATCTTTTTGTCTTTCTTCCCTGGAGTGAAGATGGGGATGTTTCTGGGGCCCCTCTGAAGAATCTACTACAGTGATGAATCCAGTGGAAGAGATGATTTCTAAGGCCCCTGGCATTTGTCCTTTTCTCTTTAATACTGCCTAGTCTTAAAACTGTAGCCTGATGGGGGAGGATATGGCTCAGTGGTAGGGCACATGCCTAGCATGCATGAAGTCCTGGGTTCAATTCCCAGTACCTCCATTAAAAAATAATAAATAAACCTAATTACTGCCCCCCCCCAAAACCAAACCAGAACAAACCATTAAAAAAGTAAAACAAAACTGTAGCCTATTACTGAGAGTTGAACAAATCTGATCAAGAGACTTGACTTTAAGGTTGTGCTTTTTAGTACCCGAAACTGTGTTTAGACATGTGTATCAGTGGGACGTGAGTGTGAGACTTTCATGGTAACGTACTTCAGGTGAGGAAGGGGAAATTCTAGTAAGAAAGGGAACAGGGGACGACTTGGGTAACACTGATGTGTCTTCCTGCCCTTGGATTCAGCAGGTGTGTGTAAGTGAATTGAATGAAGTCTGTTCTTGTAAGCCTGATGGACAAGTCTAAAATTGGATTTCCTAATCTTTACTGGAATCTGCTGGGAAATAGATAAGAGGCAGAACAGCAGTACTGACATTTCAATAAAAGGAATGAGAGATCTCATGCTTCACAAATGCCTGCAGAAGAAGCCTGCCTATTGCTCTTGGTTCCTTTCGTCAACCACTTTATGAAAACCCTAAAACCAGGCTTAAGGGAAATTGTGAATTAGTTTAAACTTGCCTTTGGTACTCAATGAGTCTCTGTTCTGGGTTTCTTGAAACCCTCATTTTCACTCTTCTTTCTTGGCTCATCCTCCTTATAAGAAAAGATCTAGGTAGAAACAAATTAAGTGTCCCTAAGTATGGAACAATCCCTGTGGTTTATTAAGTGACAGATCCAGCTGCAGACACTGTAGAAGTGCTCAGCCTTTTGAATAAAATAGTATTTTTCAAACTATGAGTCACAGGTAGTGACATCAGTTTGCTGGTTGGTTTTGTTTTTAATTCTGATAGACTTAAAAAAATTCCTATAACTTTCTGACGTCTTTTTGAGTAAGACTCCTATTACGACACACACGAGGTAGAATGACGTAGCATAATATGGAATCAAAAGTAAATATATTTCATGTGGTAAGGATATTGTTTCTTGAAACTTGTTAGTTTAATGTATATCTGTGTTTATATATATATATATACACACACACACACAAACATGGATGTGTATATAGAGATATATGTATATAGTGAGAAAGGTAGAAAGATATAGATAACGAGATATATATATATATATACACACACACACACACATACATACAGTATTAGTCAAGGTTCTTCAGAAAAACAGATTTAATAGGATGTATATAGATATAGAAAGTGCTTTGTAACAAGGATCTGGCTCATGTGATGATGGAGGCTGATAAATCCAACATCTGATCATGGGCAGGCAGCCTGGAGACCTCTGAGAGCAGATGGTTCAGATGAAGCCAGAAGACAGTCTTCTGGAGAATTCCCTCTTGGTCCCTCTTTTTGTGGCTATTCAGATCTTCAACTGATTGGACGTGGCCCACTCATACCCTGGAGAGTGATTTGTTATACTCACAGTTCATGATTTAAATGTTAATCTCACCCCCAAACACTCTCCAAGTTGATAAATAAGATTAACTATTACGTGTAGGTATAGTAAGTCACAAGGCAAAATATGTTCACCTGTCAAAGTTACACACATACAGTCTTTCTATATAGGGATAAATATCTTGATGTATATACAGATCTCTCTCTCTCTCTCTGTACACACACACACACACACACACACACACACACACACACACACACACACACACACACACACACCCATTCTGGGGCGCTCTCTCTGTGTCTGTCTGTCTCTAGAAAGGTTGGTAGATACGGATGGATAGCCAGCTAGCTCACTGGATATCCCTAGAATATCTCTGAAGCATAAACATTTAGGTTAAACACAGATTTTCAATCTGGGGAGAAGGGTCTTCTTAATCATGTAGGAGTTTTTCTAAATATGGATGTCTGTGCTGCAGTCCTTCTGCAGTCTTTCCTGTTTCTTTAAGGTTGAATTTTTAAGTGGGGTGCGGGGGAGATAGGCAGTAGCGAAATGTTTTTTGAACAAGTTTGATGGGCAGAAGCAAAGACAAGACTGATGCTCTGAGAGTGGAGTTTTAGGCGTCAGCCGGCAGCCGGGAGGTGATGAGCTTTTGGGGGCTCTGGGCTGAGGTCCCCGAGGTCTCAGTGAGCTTGGACAGCCAGACATAATACCTGATGTTCCTGGAAGTTGACAGACGCTCTGATGTTTGCTTTTTTCTTAACCACATAGAAATAAGTGCCACTCTGCCTACCCTCCACGCTGAGCCCAGATGTTAATGTTCATGCTAAGTCACTGAGAATACAGTTGAGCTTTGAAAAACGAGTTTGAACAGCACAGGTCCACTTGTATGCAGACTTTTTTCAGTGACTACTGTAGTACTTCTCTATCCGTGATTGGTTGAATCTATGGATGGAGATCCACAGATGAAGGGTTGATTGTAAAGTTATAAGGGGCTTTTGACTGTGTGGGGTTCAAGGTCAGCTGTGTATGTGACGGTAATGCCTACAGTTTCTGTAAGCCTGTACCCTATGCTCCTGGGACTCCCACGCCCATCTCTCACATTTTACAGTTGTGCTATTATAACAATCTTTTGAAGTGTTATAGACATACCCTTCGAATCACGGGTGACCTGCTTGTTCTGGATGAAGTTTTCCTAGAGATGGGGCCTGGGGGATCTGGGACATGTTGCTATATACATAAAGCAGCAGGTTTTTTGTGTTCTTAAGCCTGGGAAGTCGGGTAAAAAAAATTAATTAAATTTGGGAGCAGTTATTTCCAGGCTGTGTTTATGTTGGCTGAGTGCTTCACGGCATCCTTAGATATTTCAGGCGGCCACTCAGTTTGTAAGACATTGTTGTCATTAAGGGGTGGGAAGGTCATTCTGGCATCAACATTGGCCAGAAACCTTTTGGACAGGTAGTCATTCGGTCTGCGCCTCATGTGCGGAACGAGAGGCTCTCTCCCTTGGATCTGACTGTAGAGCTGCTGCATTTTCAGTGTCTCAGATGATAATTCAGATGAATGGAATTGAGATTGTGAGGCCTTTCAGGTTTGTCTTAGCACATTCAAATAATTGGGTGTGAAATATTTATTTTGAAAAATGTGGACGGTTGCTTCCATCACTCCCAGTGCTGAACTGAAAAGACCTGTCTTCAGCACGCACTGCCCTTGACCGCCTTTCTCCTAAGATGTCCTGGGTCTAACAATGGTTTGCCTTGTGACTAGTATGTCATTTAAACATGTGCTAAGCATAATTTTAGTTCCTTTGGGGTCACCCTCAGTTTTTATACCTTATCTGGCTCTCTGAAATCCATTTAATCACAGCTATTTTGATATTTGGCCAAGTCACTAAAACCAGTGAACCCTGTCTGGGGAGACAGTAAATTTTTGATGGGCATACCAGTAAAAATGGAATTCTTCTACAAACAGACACTTTCTGAGGATTATTCTTGTAAATGCATGGAGAAATTGGCAGCCTTGTGATACTCTTGGAGGGGTTCTGGTGGGTACCAAATGGTGCATAGCTACTGTGCGCTTGGAAAATGTTAACAAGAGGCTCAGCTTTTCTGAATGTGTGTTTTGGCTGTTTGAGATAGCTTCTAGGCCGGAAGAGCCTTCTTTTAAAAACCAAATGTAGATTCTGGACTTTCTCCAAGAGGAATATTGTAAATATATCAAAGCTGATACTGTGCTGAATTTCTTTATAGAAAGAGAAAAACGGAGTGGTTAATAAATAACATAGAGTGTTTGAATAGAGCTTGCAAATTCAAAGAGATCATCTTTTTTCTGGCCAGTTCATTACAAACATTTTATGTTCAAGTCCTGTTTCTCCCTTTCCCCCCTTCCCATCCCCCAGATCACCCTGTTCAGTTTAGACTGTACAGATCTTCACCGCAGGGCCACACTTCTCATCCTGTTCTTTACTGTGAGAGTTCACGGAGGGAGAGGAAGTCCACAGAGCATGAAGAGGAAGATAATCCTGACATATTTTGATTTTTTTTCCCTTTGGAGCTTTAGATTGAACACTGACTTAAAGAAAAAAAACACATTTTTTTCTGCTTCGTGTTGGGTGGTAGGGGATGTTAAAAACAAAAGCAGATGCACCAGCCAAACCCCTCTAAGTCATGATTCTGCAATACCCATAGTGCTATTTCCCAGAATTAACCACGGGACAGTTTGTGATGGTGTCACATAAATAGTACACACATGCCCCACCTTAAAATCTCATACTGCAGCATGGGACTCCCTGATCTGTTTGAATCTTAAAACACCAGGAGAGACCTTCAAGTGAGTCCCGACTCACTTAAGAGGGTGGAGGTGAGAGAAGTTAAACCGCATGCCCCGTTTCTCCCACCTGGTGAGTGTGGGCATCATGCGAGGGTGCCTGAGTTTCCCCTGATTTCTTCTCTTGCTTATCACACCTTGTTGGTGCCCCTGCCTGGGACTGGTGGCCCCAAATCTGTGCATAAGATGCCCCTCCCATCCCCTGAGTGCTGCTGGGGTTTGGGGTCGGCAGCTAGTTAAGATGATTTATGCTACTGGAAGTGGGTGTGCTGGGTAATCCACAAAACAGGTGATAAAATACCTCTCTGCAAATTCCCCACATTCAGAGTTTGGCAGAGGGTTTTCTCTCTTTTGCTGTAAAACGTTTGCTTGCAAGAGTTCTGTGTTTTGGGAATGGTGGTGAGAGGCTGGGGAGTTCAGAGAAGAGAAGGGAGGCTACTGCGCTAGGGACTGTCACGTGGCTTGGACAGTTCATGCTCCCACTACCACGCGGAAAGGATACTGGGAATCTGCACTGGAGATGGGGTTGCCTGAATTCATACCCTTTCTCCTGGTTCTTTCTTGAGACGGGGGCAGGGCAGGGAGCACATTGTGCGTTTTACAAGCCATATGGAATCCTGAAGCTGACAGCTTTAATTTCATTTAAGCTCTGACAGCTGTTTAAATTCTCTGCAGCACCGCATCCTGACATTAGCATGTATGATTGATTGTTGACAGTTCCCATCAGAAGGGCCTGGAGTCCTGGTCGCTGGAGCAGCGCTCATAGAGTCTTTCCAAAGCACTAAGTGTGATTGAAACTTGGATTCTGATCGTTTTTGCTTGGCTGGAAAACATTCCAGATAGTGTTAGGCAGGCTTTTTTTTAAAATTTTTTTAACAACTTAGGTGTAGCAGATTATTTTTCCATTTGCTTTTAAACAAAAAATGTGGGGATTTTTTTTCACGTCCCAGAATTCAGAAAATCCACTGTAAATAATGTCATATTATTCATATGCCATTTTTATTGATGTTTTTTCCCTGGAAAATATAGTTCTTCATCTCTTATATCATTTCCTAGGTGTGTGTTTCATCTCTCGTTAGTATTTGTACTCTCTGAGGTCACTGAGCTTATCTCTTACTTTGTCATCTTTCCTCGATTATTCAGGGCAAATTTAACTCATAGGCATCAACCGAATGTTTAGGAAGTCATCATTTTCATTGTTTCTTTTTCAAATGACCAGCCTAAAGATGAATTGTGATGCCAAATAGTTTTTGAGCTTTCTCTCTTCAAGTTTCCTTTAGTAAGTTTTGTTTAGTTCACCCTCGTAATTTTTTTTTTCTCTAGTGCAAGGTAATGGAACTCAGCTCCCTTGCTGACTTTTATTACTGGTCATTTATGAATATCTGATTCATGAAACTCTATCATGAGACAGATGTGACTGTAAAATAATTCTCTGGTATTTGTATAAATGTAGAATGCTTTTGAAGATGATGGATGGTTTTCCTGTTCTCTGTCTTTAGTTTTTGGTCATTTTGGAGCATACACATAGACCCTATTATACTTTCTGTCAGTTTATATTATATGATTCCTTTATTTATCTGATTTCTTTTACCTAATATTTTTCCTCTTTAAAGCTAAGAGAGAGAAAGATACTTCCTTGGCAGGGCTGGAGTGCAGAGGGAATTCCGGTAAGCATCTGTTGACTTTTTCTGTTTCTTCTCCACAAATTCTTCTCTTATCAGAAAAGAATATTCCTCAAGGCTACCAGCCATGCTCCTGTTGAGTTGGGAGCAGAAGGGAGTTGTCCATGGAAAGGCGGGAAGGTAATTGGAACAGAGCTTAGAAGGAAGTGAAATATGGTGCTGCTAAGCGCACTGGGGGAGGAACAGGTTTGGAGCAAGTCAAGGAAAGTTTGGTGTTGGTCCTCCTGATTTTTGAGATATCAGTAGGCACTCTGTCCCATGAACAGTTAGAAATGTCCCACAAAGAGTTAGAAATCTAGAGCCCAAGAGGGAAGTCTTGGCTGGATATGTAGATTTGGATTCAGCGCCTAGAAACGATGACTAATGCCCTGTGCGAGAATCACATTGTCAGAGAAGAGCATGTGGAGAAGAGAAAGGACAGGGAGGCAACCTTGCTTTGTGTTTAATTTTTGGAGGCAAAATAAGATGGGGAGACAGAGGAGTCAGCTCAGGAGGGGATGCCAGAAAAGCGGACTAATTTCCTGGAGCCGGGTGGGAGGCGAGGGAGAGGCTTTAAACTTCACATGTAGCAGATCATCAGACTGGCAGAAATGCTTAAAGTGACAGTATCTCCTGCTGGCAGGAGTGCTGGGGAAAGGCAGCCTTCCAGCATCGCTGGTGGGAATAGCCAGTGTGAGTTCTGGCAGAGTCTATTAACATTTAAAACGCATATAGCCTTTGACCCAGCAAAGCCTCCCCTGGGACTCGATCGCGTAGAAATAAAAGCAGCTGTATGTAATTTGTTTGTACAAGAATATTTATTACAGCATTGTTTGTAGTGGCAAAGAACTGGAAACTAAGTGGATGCTTTCAATAGGGGAATAGTTGGATAAAATGTGGCACCGCCATGTCTTGGATTTCTGTACCACTTGATTTGGAAGGATTCCCATGGGAAAAGAAGAGGCAAAGAACCATGCGTAATATGATCCTGATTGTGCAGAATGTAAAATGATTAAAAAAGAAAAACAACTTGCATGTATGTCAGTGCTGCTTGGGAAGAGAGAGGTTGGTATTGTGGGAGGAGGTGGGTGGGAGGTAAATAAAAAACAAGATTGTTTACAAAACATCTAAGATAAAAACACTAGGAAAGATCACTTGTGTGTGTCTGTGTAGACAGATAGGGGAAGGATGGAACCAGAATGTCACAGGTGAGTATCTCAGGATGTGAAGATGGTTTTTTCATTTTCTTTCTTATAACTTCTCCATGTTGGTTACAAATCATTGAGAAGAGGCCATGGTATTTAGAGTTTCGAAATCACTAGAAACCTTTCTGAGAGCAATCAGGAATGGAAGCCCCATTTCTTGCCGTCAGGAGTAGTAACAAAGTAGAGATGGTGAGGGCATGCTTTTCTTTAAAAAGAGATTTTGAAAGAAAATCTTTGGTGGCAAGAAAGAGAAGTGGCAACTCGAGAGGGAGACAAGGCTGAAGATGACTTACCCAGTGCAGGGGAAGGAAATCCGGTGAGTCTGGAAGCACAGGAAGGAAGCAGACGGGTTGGAAGTGGAGGGGCTGAGTTGAAGATGCCCACGGGGAGTGGACACTTGATTCACCCAGGTCAGGAGCACAGGTTGGATGGCCTGGGCTGTGAGGACCTGACTCCTGAGTCTGGCTGGCAGGAAGGCCAGGCGAAGAGACAGAGTTTTGGAGGAAGGAAGCTGAGGAAAAGTGTTTATGAAATAGTATGAGGCAGGGTTATTGGTTGAGCATTAGGGGCTTGGAGGGTGGCTTTGGCTACTCCGACAGCCTGTGTCGGAGGTGACAGAAAATTAACAACACAGCAGTGGAAAGAGTGGGAAGCTGTGGAGAGGCTGCAGTGAAGTTAGTGACCGAGGTTCCCCCCACCCTGCTCCCCCAAATGCAGTGACACTTAAAGGCAGTCTGCAGGGGTGCCGGCCAGTCCAGGAGCAGGGGTGGGAAGCTGGGACTTTGGCATTTACGCCAAGTGGGGACAAATACGGCTTATCCAAGAAGATGAAGGGGGCAAAGGCTTCAGGCTGGTGATGAGGTCATCGTGGAAATGACTGGGAACGAACAGTGCTCAGCTGACCCACAGAGACGAGGGAGGTCAGGAGGGGCTGAGGGAGCAGGAGCCAGATGAGCAGGATGGGGGGGCAGATGGAAGGGAGTCCAGGGAGGGGCAGCCCCCAAGTCTGAGATCTCGGGGATGGGGCAATGGCATCAGTGTTCGGTACCTCACTTCGTACCATGTTACTTCATGTCATCTGTTCTGGAACATCACAGACTTCCTTTTGTCCCTGCACAAGTGAAGTCCAGGCTCAGCCTGACTTTGTAAGCCCTTCTGAAGATTTCTCTTGAAGTCCTTGCTTTGACCCGATTGGTTTAGTTACTGCCCTCTAAAAAAACAAAAACTCTCCCCAAACCCACTCTTGGCTGATGCGCACAAGTCCTGTGAGTCCTCATCAGTAGCCACTGGCCACGCGTGGCCGTCGACCATTGCTGTGTGGCCAGTGCATCTAAGCTGTGCTCTTAGGTGCAAAATCCACACCAGGTTTTGAAGACTTAGAGAGAAAAAAAAAAAAAAAAAAACCAAATGTAAACTACCTCATTACAAATTGTTTGTTATACCCTATTGATGTGGTAATGATTTGGATGGGTTGGATTAAAATACATTATTGACATAAATTTCACCTGTGTCATTTTGCTTTTTGCAAAATAGTTACTGGCAAATTTCATTCCCTGCGCAGCTCACGCTTGATTTCTGTTGGGGAGCCCGCTCTAGACCCTGGTGGGTGCGTTCTCTCTCTGGGATGTCTTCCTGGTTTCCACCCACTTCTGCACATCTCCATGTTTCAGGGGCAGCACCAGACTCTCCCCTCCAAGCTGTGACACTTACAGTCTTGCCTCTTATCACGTATTCCCAGCTTATGTTGGGAGAGTCATAGGTTTCCTGTTTTGTATCTTTATTTGAAATCTGCTTACAAGCATCTCTTATCTCCCTTCCTAGAAGATAGGGCTGGCATTGCCTTCACTAGAAGGTAATCTCTTTGAAAGCAGGACTGATAAAATATTCCTAGTTTTTTCTTGGCTTATGGCAAGGTCTCTATTTTTGGGCTCTGTCCCTGAGAGAAGCTCAAATGTTTGTTAAATGAGTAAATAGAATGATCATTTCTGCTCTGTGACCTTGGCGAGCTGTTTGATTCTTTGTACCTTTGCGTCCTTGTTTGCAATTGGGATACTGATTCTAATCTCAGAGTTGCTCTGAGAAAAGTCCACCTGCTGCGCTCAGTAAATGCTCAGTGGTGTAGGATCTCTGTTGGAACTGAGGTTTGTCTCGAATGTCCAGATTGTGAGTGAAAACTGCCGTGAATTTACGTGGACTTTCTCCTCCAGACTCTTGGGAAACTTATTGCTGGTGCCATGCATTTTTGGCCCTGGCTGTGTTCTGATGGTATTTTGGTTTGACTGCTTTGTAATAATTCCAAATAGTGGCAGTGTTGCGTTCCGTCTCTGCTGGAAAAGTCCTTGAAGAAACCTATGTTAATAGCATCCAAATTAGCAGGCGACTAAATAAATATCTGGCGATTGAATAATGAATGGGTAGCTCTAAGGGGGACGGTGTGTCCAGATGATATTTTTTAAAGAAAAACTAAGTCCTTATATATGATTTGTTGAATGAAAAATAAAACGAGAAAGGAAACGACTTAAATGAAAAATTAAGTAAACAAAATTAAATGGAAAAAACGATGACATGAAAGCCCTTCATGGGGAGAAGGTTGAAAATGGTGGGGGTGGATTGCCATGGAAAAGGGGATGGGACCCCAGAGTACTTTTTCCTCCCCGAGTATGGTTTTCCCTGGTGTACTGGAAAGAACACTGGACTGATAACTGGTTGACCTGACTTCTTGCCGTGAGCCTCCTGGCCTGTTGTGGAATCTCAGGGAAGTTACTTAACCTCTCTGAGCTGCTGCTTCCTCGTTTGCAGAGCAAGGTGGGCAGATGAAAAAAGACAGAAAGGTGGGTGATAGAACATGGCGGGGTGTCAGCCCCGGTCTTCCGCGCTGGCTCTGCCTCTTCCTGGTTGGGCAGCCTTGCCCCTGTTCCTCAACTTTCTGGACACTTTTCCTAGAGCAGGAGTGAAGGGTGCTCCCTGTTCCTGCCAGGAGAGCCCCTGAAGGAGCCCATGGAGATCAGCTGCAGGTCAGTGGGTGATTGGTGTAGACACTTGTCGACTTGAAGAAGAGAAGAGAAGTTTAAAAAATATGTTTTTATTTTGAAGTCAAGCCTATTGATGTATAATTAATGGGCCAAAAACATCATCCCTTTATTTAACTTAAAAAGTTCATTTTGATAAATTATATGTAACATAAAATTTCCCTTGTTAACCATTATTAAATGTATAGTTCAGCAGCCATCACCCCCAGCCATCTCCAGAACTTATTTCACTTTGCAAAACTGAAACTCTGTATGCACTAGACAATGACCCCTCATTCCTTCTCCCCCTGAGCTTTTGGCAACCACCGTTCTGTTTTCTGTCCCTGTGAACTTGACTCCTCTAGGTACTTCATGTAAGTGGATCATACACTGCATGTCCTTTTGTGACTGGCTCATTTTATTTAGCATAAGGTCCTCAAGGTTCACCCGTGTTATAGTGTGTGTCTGAATCTCCTTTCCTTTTTAAGGCTGGATGGGACTCCACTGTAGGTATAGATCACTTCTTGTTCATCCATTCATCTATATGTGGACACTTGGGTTTTTCCATCTTTGGGCTATTGTGAGTAATGTTGCTGCGAACATGAGTATACATACCTCTTTGAGACAATGCTTTCAGTTCTTTTTTTTTTTATTTTTTCAGAAGTGACATTGCAGAATCCCATGGTAGTTCTATTTTTAATTTTCTTAGGATTTGCCATATTTTCCACAACGGTTGTATCATGTGACATTCCCAACAGTGTACAAAGTTTCCAGTTTCTTTACAACCTCACCAGCTCTTAACTATTTTCTGTTTTTTTTTTTTTTTTTGAAAGTAGCTATCCTAATAGATGTGAGCTGGTTGTGTAATCAGACTTTAAATAATAAAAACTTATAGGATCTAAGAACTATAAGGGTCTTTTGATATCATCCATCCAATTGCCTCATTGAAATAGGTAAGGAAACAGTTCCTGATAGGTTAAATGACTTGACTACGTATCTTGTCAACTTTTCACAAAGATAGGACTAAAATTTAAGTCTCCCCACTCAGTGCTGCATGTACAGTGTTGTCTTCAACACACAACACACTGCGCTGTGTGAGGTGCAGAAGTGACACAGCTGGTTCAGATGAAGACCGGCCCCTGACCTCCCATCCCTTGCTGCTGCTGCTCCCAAAGCTGCCCCGCATTGCCTCCCTGTCAGTGCAAGGACCCGTAGCCCCTGCAGACTAACGCTCGGGAACTCCTGCTTTTACTTCCCTCCCCTCTGATATTATCTATCCAAAGGAGCTTACGAAAAGGAACGCAACTCATCTTAATGTAGCTCTCAAAACTTGATTAATTTCCCACAAAATCATTTGAAAAGAAAAAATAAACGAAATAAAGAAAAGGAAAAGGTACTGATGTGGCAAGCTGTCTACTGACATTGGTAGACAGCTTAGTGCACTTAAAGATGGTTCTAGAGCACAGGGCAGGCAGTGTGGACGCATGTGCCTGTCCTGTCCTTGAACAGCTGGTTGACCTCATCTCTGATGTATTTAATGCTGAGCAGAGACATAAACAACCAAGATGCCTGAGCTGTGTTAGTGCAGCTCTCACCTTGTAGGGAAATAGCCTGGGGCTCTTTGCAGAAGCAATACAATGTCTTTTGTTGTCAAATTTCTTGAGTTATGAGAAGTTAAAGCTTACTCTGACGTTAAAGTATGGTTACTACTTAAATATAAACTCCGCTTGGTGACTGTTAGAACTGACTATGGTTTTTAGTAAGGCCTTACTGGACTTACTGGTGTCGTTTCTGGCTTTGTCTCTGCAGCTGGCGATATGTATAGAGTGAATTATTTTCATATCCATCTTGGGTTTCCCTATTTAAAAAAATTTTTTTTCATGGAAGAAAAAATAGTTTTTTTGTTTTTTTTTTCTTTAATGGACGTACTGGGAATTGAATCCAGGACCTCATGCATGCTAAGCATGTACTCTACTGCTGAGCTATACCCTCCCCCCTAGGTTTCCTAATTTCTGGCTTCTGTTTTGAAGAAGTGGTTTTTCAAATGAGGGCACTGAGAGAGAAGGAGGAACCCAGTTCACTCTCTTTTTTTCCTGGCAAATAAATTGACTTTATTTTGAGATCTGCATTCCTTTCCTCTTTGTTCAAGATGTCTGAATTTGACTTGGATTTACTTGCAGCCACTTCAGGAAATGGACTTGGGAGGAAAATTTGCGTCGGGGGACCTTGGTTATAGATGGTGCCTGTACCCGGCACCTGGCTGTCTTCAAGCCCCGTCTCAGCCTGGAGGGAGTGGGAGATGCCACACTCTGCCAAGATGCAGATTGTTGAAGGGTCGGTGTGAGGGGACTTTATGATCAGAAGCAAAAGAGTTCTAATGACAATTTGCAATTGAGCAGCTGAGAGTTTGCCTTCCCATAATGAACCTCTGTCCTTTTCAGCTACTTCCGTCCAAGTCTCCCTGGCCTGTGACTGGGATCAAGGGCAGGTTGGAACTGTACCATGTCTGCATGTTCTCTGCTGCTTTTGCAAGCTGAGATGTGTTGGGTGGCATCCTGGCCTGAAACCAACTGTAAGTGAATGGTCTTAAGCGGCCAAGCAAAGACAAGACAGATTTGAAGTTGAATAAAGGCAGATGTTACCCATCATGCTTTGGAGGCCTTGTCTTGAGAAAGCTCTTATTTCTGTACACACTCAGCAATAATGAGATCTAGCCAGCCTTTCTCGGAGGTGGGGCCCCTCCGAGAAAAAAATGACTATTTTTATGTTTTTGTCCATCACGTTTAGAAGTCATAACTGAAGCCTTAGCTGTCCTGCTCCGTTAACCACTTACTGAGCTGCAGATTGTTGGTTTGTAGAGTAATTTCTCTGGTCCTCACTTTTCTTTATCTGAGAAAGGAGGTGGTTGGAGAAACTATTTCTAAGATGGCTTTGTCATCAGCATCATCTTGTTGACTTTGTAGGCATCTGTGATGCCATCATCTTGTTTAAGGCTGCAGTTCCCCAGCGTGTGTCCCCTCCCAACCTGCAGAGGAGGACACGGGCTCGGAGAAGGTGAGGAATTAAGCATCGTGGCTGGGTTTTGACCCAGTCTGATTCCAGAACACTTGTTCTCTGGACTGCGCCCTGCTGTTGTTACCCTCAGCTGCGTGATCCTGGGAAGAGGGCGAACTACCAGTGTTCTCTGATAAGAGATACGTATTGAGGAACAAAAGTGGATTCTGTGTTTGTTTCCTGAGAATTGAAAGCAGTCTAGAATAGCTGCTTTTCTAAGCACCAGTATCTGGACCAGAGAGTGTAAGAGCTCACAGACATGAAACAACATGATATAATTTTTTTAATCTCATAGAACTTTCAGCCCACAAATTTCCTGGAAGAACGTGTGCATTTTTCTTGCAAGTGTCATAAAAGCTGGGTTTAGGAATTGTCCGTAGGTGGCAGATGGACAAGTTATGTTCGATTACTTGAATATTTTTGCTTTATAGGAAAAGATGATCCTACCCTTAAATCGCTTTTATATTTAGGTCTTCAGGGGTAGGATCTTATGAATTTGCTATTATAGTAGACCAAAACCTATATATAGGGACAGTCAAATTAAATGTGGTGTAAATCCATGTCTTTAAAAAAAGCAAGCAATTACTACGTTTGAAAGCCAAGCTATAAAAAGGAAGTGAAATCATAGGACAGCCAAGACAGGATTTCATTTTCCTAAGCCAGTGGCCTTGGCGTTCTCTTCCCTTTTGTGCCCTGCAGGGGCCAAGTGGGGAATACGAATGTTTCAAAATTCGCATCTTAGACATTTATAGGTGGCTGAATTCTGGAGATCTTACTTGTTGGCACTCGTCCTGTAGATTAGATGGGGGATCTGGAAGGGTGAAGTGCTTGGACACTCGGCTTGTACTTTGTTAAATGTCATTTTAGTTATCGAGCATCCCATAGAATCTCTCTCTCTCTCTCTTTTTTTTTTTTGAGGAGAAGGTTCTTACTTAACACATTGTAATACTTTTTTCATCAAAGTTAAAATTAATTTTCTTGAACATATAGGCATCTTTGACCACTGAAGCTAGAGTGGCACCTGCTGATTTTGCCAACTACATTCAAAAATCTATTTTCAATGCACCTACACAACTGCGTATGACCCCTACCCCCAAGGGAAAAAAGGAAGGGGGAGAAAGAAACCTTGGGATCCTTCTGAAAATTACTTGGACCTTTTGCTGTTGGGTGGCTGGAAGGAATCCTCTTTGGCAGTTCTGTGAACTCAGAACCTTGAACATTAGCTGGTCTCAACGTTTTTCAGTGGTCCTGTCTCAGAGATGCAGTCGGCTTCTTTTATAGATGCGTTGGAGCCCTGCTGGAGCTCTGATAACGATAGGTTGGATTTTTACGTGGAAACATAAAATAGCTTATATCCAGGCAATTTGCTTTGTCTTCTGAAAGGGCTGCCTGGCCTTGTCTAGGTAGTCGATGAGAAAGAGCGTCCATTGAGAGGAATATTTAAGACGTGGGTAAGCTGTCACAGCATCAAACGCTAAACAGTCTTCCCCTTAGGGACATGTTCAGAATTTCAGATGATAAAAACCTTTATTTATTCCACAGCAAATACAAATGATCTTGGCACCATTTCTGACATGCTTTCCCCAAGTTCTTCCCATTAAGAATCATTCTTTTGCAAAGGGGATTGAGAGTTTCACACTTTTTTTTTCTCACGGAGGAAGTAGGCTGTTTTAATGCTAAGCAGTTACTTTTCTTTGCAAAATTCACTGTGGTTAGCCGTCACATTTTGAAGGGAACAGACCACTACTGGGGGAAGATTGGAAGTGTTTTTGTAACAAAGAGGCTGCGCGCTAGAGGTGGGTCCATCCAAGCAGGGGCTGGCAGGCTGAGAGGTACTGACTCATCCGTGACTCAGATGGCAGCCTGTGTGGCCCGTTGGCCCGGGTGCCAGTCTCTAAAAGTGGAGAGGCGGTACCTTGGCTCTCCCGTGAGAACTTAAATGTTAAAATGTACGACTGTGGTTCTGGCTGGCTTGGTTTAAGTGCGGACTCATCTCTGGCTGGGGACTTGATGAGAAGCTATGGTGAGCTCATGCACACCTCTGGGCTTTGGTACCTACCTTATGTGGTTCGGGAGAGACCGCTGGTCTTACACACGGCGGAAACTGTACAACTAGGTCGGGAGAGAAACACTTGGTTATTCTAGTATCAGCTGTTAGAGCGCTCATCTTTCCTTCTTATTACTTACTTGAAATGCCCCTCTATCATCTTCTGAATCTCCATGTAACTTGTGTCTATTTCTATTGGGTAGCACACTATTACAGTTATTGAAACTTTGTAGACTATTTTGCTATCTGATAACTCCCATGTTATTCTTTTTTTTCCCTCAAAATGTTTTTCTTGGAGCTTGTCTACAAAGTTAGTCTTTCAGGTGCGCTTTAGAATCAGCCTGTCACATTGTTTTCAAAATCTGTTTGATATTTTTCAGTGTATAGTAATTTAAGGAGAATTGACTACAATTTGAATCTTCTACCAAGGAACATAGAGGGTCTCAGACAGTTTTAGATCTTCTTTATGCCCTTTAGTAAAATTTTTAAAGGCTTTTTTAAAAGAAATAGATATTATGCATTCTCATTCATTTTTAGTTATTTAGTAATTTTTGCTGGTGATGGAAAAATGATTATTTTCCCCTCATTTTTTCAAGGGTAATTATTCATCTGTAGAAGCCTCCTCATTTTGTGTATCCACTGTGTGATCCACTTCCTGAACTTGCTTAATAATTCCAACAAATTTTCAGTTGATTATCTTTGATTTTCTAGGCAGACATCATTTCATCCATTGAAGTAGGAACAGTATTCGTTCCTCATTTCTTGATTATCGTGTTAGGGTTCATGAAATGAACTGATGGGCTTTCCGTCTTCAATGCTCAGGACATAAGGATTTGCTGCTCTTTGAGAGATTCATAGTGAGCCTCCATAGAAGCAACTGGGTTTGAACTGATTTTTGCATTACTTTATGATAACTTTCTAAAATTACAGAGGTTGAGAAAGGAGGGAGGGTGATGGGGTGGCAGCTGGAGAGGGATAAAAGATCAGGGACCAGATGTGAGGCAGGCCTGATCCAGGGGGAGAAGTTGAACATTTTGGGAAGAGACTGACGGATAAAATAATGTTTCTGAGGCGCCTTTAAGAGATTGGCTGTAATACACAAGTAGAGAGATGGTCCAGGGGTGAGAGGAGCATGACATCCCCGCCCCCACCCATCCCTGACCCTGCCCTCCCCTCTGGGGCTAGAACTTCTTTGAGTGTCATTACTTTTTGCAGAGGGGCAAGTTCACAGCATCCACTTTATTCTCAGCTACCTCTTGGCCAACTTGTGATTAATCTTGGTATCGTTTTTCTAGAAAACAAGGAAGCAGATTAAAGTGTTAAAATTAAGATGGAACCTCCTTCTGTTGGGAAGAGCATGATTTCCAAGTCTTGTGATGGCTACTCACATTTTGTAACTAGCACCCCTGAAGAGATGAAGGTTGAGAAGGAGCGCTAACTAAGGCTCTGCTTGCGGCTGGCTCTCAGGATGCAGTCCCTGATCTTGGCTGTCACTCTACTTCCCGGTCACCGGTCTCCTGGCACCATTCACCCACTGCTCAGGGGCTGTCTGCTGAGGCTCTCCGGTTCCTGGCAGTGACTTGCTCAGATTCCTCCTGTGATTGGGGAGGAACGTTTTCCCTAATCTCCCCTCACTTCTGTGGAGTAATACTAACTTGTAAGTCTTGAAAGACAGCTATCTTTCTATAAGGGGAAACAGTAGATTTTGGATTCTGCTGTTCACTGAATGTTTTTGGTAAGTGTGGTCCTGAGCTTATGGCTCAGCCATGCAGAGTCCAGGTTTCCAAATAATGAGATTAAACCTCTCATTTGAGTGAGTTTACTATGTTTAGATTGGGATCTTTGCAGTCTCGTGTTAGCAGACCTGGGAAATTGTAAGTAAAGAAGTCTCTGGCATGGAATGATGTCTGCCATAAGATTTCAAATTTGAGAATGCACTCATGGTTTTGGTAAAACGAGTTCCCATGAGGGTCTTTGTCCTCCCTGACTGTCATCATTTCTCCTTGTCATATATGGTTGAGAGTTTTCATGAAATGCCGAATAGTTAGTATTCACAGGACACCTTCTAACATACTTAACCCTTTGGCAGTGGGTTGAAAATTCCAATGTGACAATGCACATTCATCAGTAACTTTCTGTCGTTAATTAAGTTAGCTGATTAAATCTGTTATTTAATTGTTCTGCCAATTTCTTTGTTTTTAAAAGGCAAGATACATATGTGCATCTGCATGTGTTAAGTATATGAGAATAGGTCAAGTCCAACCCAGCTGAGTCTTTGTCAATGATTCAGTCACTGTGGCTGATGTTTAAAATCATTTTTTTCAATCTTATAGTTTATCTCCATTTTTAAAATTAGTTGTCTCAAATTACAGAAGAGGTTTTGTACAGAAGAGTTTTGGAGAATGGAGAGATGATTCATCAGGATATGATTGTGACTTTCTGGCCTTTTAAAACTAAATAAACTGCAGTGGAGATATTTTAGTTAAAGGACCCAAATGTATCAGGAGAGATTTTCTGTGCCATAGACTGAAAGATTAAAACGTAACATTATTAAGTTGATCTTATTCACTTTTCTTTTGGGTGGAGTTGAGAGAAGGAAAATTCTTGGAAACAAATATCACATTCTATATTTGAGGGCTCTATGAAAAGTTATTTTAATTTGTATTTTGAAGGTGTGCAGAGGGAGACCAGGGACTCTTGTTAACCAAGTAGAAAATTCAGTGCTCCAGTAAATACTTGAGAAGACAGGAGAGCCTCTCAAAATATAGAATGTATTTTATAGACTATACTTCATAGACTAGAGGATAGACGATCCGTGGGGGAGAAGATGTGTGATTCGGTGAGCCTTTGCCGATGTGAGAAAGGAAATTATGTTTAGGTAGAACAATCTAAGTCATTTTGCCAAAATGTTGTCCTCACTGTTTCTGGGTGTTTTCTCCGCGTACACACATATGTCTTAAGCCTGTGTAAACCTGCTTTTCTGTGGACAGGAATTAAAGCTGGGGAACATGACTTTGAGATCCTTTCTCTACCTCCCACTTGCCATGTCTTATGTGAAATGGACCACTCAGTGGGTTTGCATGTGAAAAATGCAGATGTTGACAGTAATCCATGTCACGTGTGGCATTAATCATGAAATCTCTGTTTACACACAAGCAAGATTAAATGGAGAATTGAGGCATCTGCCAAAATAATTTAGGGAGAATCCTTTGAGAATGAGGATTTTTCTTCTGCATCTCTGCACTCTGTCTCTTTGGGATGCAGGCAATTAAAAAAGAAATTGTGTTGTATGTAGACTAAAGGAATTTTTGGCACATAAAAGGATTATTTCCCCTGGTATTTTCTGTCTTTCCGTTGAAGACAGCTATATGTTAAGTTATTGTAATTTGAAATTCCAGGGCCGTAGCTCATCTGCGTTTTCTCTCTGTTGGCCATGTCAGTCTTTGCAAGTGTGACTGTTACGTTTATCTTAAACACACGCTTGGTCAAACTGGCTTAGATTTTCTTTGTTCCCAGGTCTTAAGGTTCCCTTCTGGACATTGGGAGTAGGCTGATACAGCTGGGTCCCATTTTGGTTACATGTGTCTTTACTGCCACAGTGGTGGCCTCAGGACATCTGCAGTGCTGCCTAAGCCCTGCTTGAATGCAGCCAGAAGAGACTGAGTTTTGTGTTGTTACTGCTACACCGCTTCTCTGGTCTTTCAGGAGCTGTGGCTTAGTTTCAGACAACCTAGTTCCCTAGGGACAATGGGCTTTTCTCAGCAAGGCGATAATTAAAAAGATAAAATATAGGCTTTTGCTTTTGATTAACGTTATCTGCGATCTGTACTATCCGTGGCTTAAAATATCCGTCTTATTTTATAATATTCCCTAATCTTGTAACTGGCATAGCCACTTGTTCTGAAATCCAGAGTAAAAGCCCAGCAAGTGTTTCAACTTTGTTTTTTCTTTTCTTTTTTTTTGTTTGTTTGTTTTGGGGGGAGGTAATTAGGTTTATTTATTTACTTTAATGAAGGTGCTAGGGAATGAACCCAGGACCTCATGCATGCTAAGCATGCACTCTGCCACTGAGCTCTGCCCTCCCCACTTCAAGTTTAAAGATAACAAAGAAGTTTAAGAATAGAAAGGCTTGGGGGATGGGCATATATCTCAGTGGTAGAGTGCATGCCTAGCATGTACAAGGTCCTGGGTTCAATCCCTAGTACCTCCATTAAAGATAAATAAATAAAATAAAAACCTAATTACCACCCCCCCAAAAAAATTTAAAAAAAAATTAAAAGAATAGAAAGGCTTAGTTTCTTATTTAAAAAAGACCTGTGCCTGATAAGAGTTAAACTCAGAAAAAAGAAATTTTGTACAGGGGAGCATTCTCTTGCATCGTTCTCAGAGCAGCTCTTGTGCTTCCTTGAACACTCTTGTCTCTTTCCTTCTCCTTGAAACAGCTTCTGCCATTGGCTTCTGGGCCAGTCCCTTTCCCTGGCTTTCTTCTTTCTTTGCTCATCATTCTTTTCCTGCTTCCCTTCACATTCTCCTCCCTCTTCTCATTGTCAAATAATGATGTTCTCCCTGGGGCACCATTCTGGGTCCTCTTCAGTGGATAATCATATTTTTGCCCCTGACTTCAACTATCATTTATTTATGTCCATTACTGCCCAGTAATGCACCTCTAACTGGGACTTCTTTTCTAGGTTGTGATTTTAACTTCCAACTAGAGATCTTCATTTGGATGTTTGCTACTCTGCTACAACTCAGTGCATCAAAAAAATGAAAAAAAGCCTTTTTGCCTTAGAGTTCCTTCTCTTCATGGAGCTTCCGCTTCAGAGCATCTGAGAGTCCCATGTTTGAATTCTGGCTAGGTTAGTTAACCAATTTTTCCTCCCTTATCACATTGGCTAGCACCTCCAAGACAGTGTTGTCTTGTTCCTGATCTTACGTAGAAAGCATTCAATTTTCACCATTAAATATGATGTGAATGTTTTTGTACATGATCTTTATTATGAAGATTAAAAAAATAAAGTTTCAAAATTTATTTTTCATTAGCTAATTATGAATCAATATTTTTAATGTTTAGAGGATCCCTACTGAAAACAAGAAAAACTAAAATCCACTGTAAGTAAATTTAAAATTGTATTTCAGTGAAACTGACAGGGGTCAAAGAAACTTTCACAGCTGAAGAGAAAAAAGTAGAAATATGGTTTGGAAGAAATCAGCCTATAATAGTGGTAGGTGCTAATACTTCATTTGCTGATTGAATGTGCAAATGATGTAAATTTAATTGTGCTAATTTTTTTATCACTGGCATTAAATCTATCTTTCCATTATTTAAATAGATCAGGAGACACAGAATAATTTTGGAGTCTTGCAAATATCATGCTGTTCCTGTGTGTATGTGTAATGACCAGTCGCTGGAATTGTAGTATCTAAGCAGTTTGGAATTTAATTTAGTCCCCTTTTTCCATAATTAGGAAAATTAAACCTGATTAAGTCCCAGAAGAGGCTTATGGAAAAGGCTGAAAGTTCTTGTCCTCATTAGAATCATATATTAAAATATTATGAATCTTGTTAATACAGATGACTTTTCAGTGGACTGTGATTAATACTGAAAAAGGGTCATACACACAGTCCTTACTTGACTGATGTAAATGACTTTTGGAAGGCTATGATGGTAACAAGAATGTATCTTTTTTTAAAAAAATGAACACTTTTATAATTAGAATTTTTAATTTTCCTAGGACTTGGAGCTTATGTTCAATGCTTCATTCACAATTGCTGATTTCTTTCTTTTTTTTTTTTTTTTTTTTGGAAAATTTATCTGGGCAGGTTAAAGAAGGAAAGAATAACTGTCAACAGGGTGTACATCATTTAGGTCTTTTAGGTGGGAGGTTAAGGGAGTTGGTTAATCAGAATTTTAAAGATGCTCTAGCATATAGTGGCACTCAGCAAACATTTGTTAACAGAATGTTGAATTTAAAAAAAGGGGGGAGGAATGTCGTGTGTTGAAATGTTACTCAAGTTCAAGGTCTCTGTTGGCCCTAAAATTCTTTGCATTCAGAAATCTAAAATTATTAGTTGTTATATTCAGGGATTTATTCTGAGATTTGCCTTCATCCTTAAATAGGACTGTCTGTAACTCTTTCCATTCCTCTTGACCTAATTGTTATTTACAGTTTTCCTGTCCTGTTGTTCAGGAACATTCTTCCAGGCTGCCCTGGCTATCCACTGTAGTGTACTGGGAGGACCATCTTTGGAATTAGATCTGATTCACATCTTTTCTCCATTAACTATTTATTATGAATATGCCCTTTAGTAAATTTGTCTGAGCTTCAATTTTCTCATCCATAAAATGGGGACAATAAAATATATGCCTCAGGTTTAATCATGAGCCTTAAATGGCATGAAGAGCTTGGCACCACATCTAGCATATACTGAGTTCTAAGTAAACTGATTATTACCATCTTTCCTTTCCCCTTAGTCAAATAACTCTGCAATTATCTTTTTCCAATGATTAAGACTACAAAATTTCTCTGTGTCTCTATTGGAAAAAAAAAAAAAAAATCCCAGCCCACTCCTGTTACCCACAACTAAATACTCTTTTTCCCTGATGTTGTATTTGTAGGTCAGCACAAATAGTTTTCTGTGTGTTCTTCAGGGTTTGTTTCTGAGTCCTTACTTTTTCTGTATCCATTGCTGTGCTGAGTCTTTATCAGAAGCTGTGGTTGGCTGGGTCTTTGTTCCCTATCTCATTTTTACAATTCCTAGCCGCCCCTAAGGAATTCTTTGTTTCTCCACTTTCACTTTTAGGATCAAAAGAGGCGGTCTTTTTTCTTCAGTCACAGGAAAAAAGAGCTTGATTTGGAGAATTTTCTCCTTTGCTGAATTACTAAGTAAGGAGCACTTAAAAAACCTTTTTCTTGAAATATAAAGGGCACAAATCATAGTGGGGAGCTTGGTGAATTTTCCCAAAGTGAACATGCCTATGTAGTAAGGATCCTAATAAATTTCAATCAAGTCTCTAACTGCTTAAGGTTTTATTAAACCTTCTTCCCTTGGTCGTCCTTACTATCACCCACCTGTTGTAAGAAGCACTTCAGCTCCCTGGTGCCCTCTGACCATCTGCCAACTGGTTCTGTGTGGACTGGGTTTTGGCTTCTCTGCTGCCCTCCCCTCTTGTCCCTGAGATGGGAAATCTAAGGTTAAGGAGACGGGCTCTTTGTTCTTAACGCTGCCTGCGTTTGAGTAGATAGCAAAAAAGGAGACAGAATACCTATTTCCACTTCCCCTCCAACAGTCTTCCCTTGTGGCGAGCTGGAGTTGGGATACAGAAGGCAGAGAAAATGCTGAATGAAACACTGGCTAGCTGCTTCTTCCTCTGCTTTTTTCTCTTTCTATTTAACAAAGTATTGAAGATATTGAGTAGCACAGTGCTAATGAAAGAAGCTAGTGTGAATATAAACCACGGTGATTATGATTAAGATGAAAAAACCCCTAAACTCAGATTTTTAAAAATGAAGAGTAAATGAGAGCGTTATGAATGGCAGGAGGGTTACATGGTCTATAGGGCAGAGGTCAGAAGGAGATGGACTTAAATCAAGGCAGAGGGATTTAGGTTACATAATAAAGAACTTCCTGTTGGAAGGGGCTCTGACTTGCTGGAATGTTCCGGTTGCTGAGTTTTGTTTTTTTTTTTAAAGCTATCTCCTGGATGGATGATGGGGTAGTGTGTTTACAGTAGCCGCAGTCAAAGGTTAGAGTTGACCTTCTTCTGATTCTAATTCTTTCATTACTATGTAGTTTCCTAAATACGATAAAAGATACCAGTACTTTTTACTGCCATTCATTTAGTGAGAAGAAGTGGATTATTTAGGTATTCTGGTATGAATGAGGGACTTTTCAGAAGTGAGATGCTAAATACTTTCAGACTAAAGGCATGAGTTTACATCCCAGCTTCACTTCTTGGTAGCTGTAGGACCTCAAGTAAAGGATTGTTGACAAGACTCAGGAGGTAATATATCAGAAGGACTTTATAAATTGTGTAATGTTGTATACCGGCTGGTGGATTTCTGGCAGGTTTCCACTTGTACGTTGACCTCACACCTTCTTCTCCTTGGCTTCTGGACCTCCTTGTCTCTAGTGCTGCTTGGGGTCCTGGAGTAGAATGGTCTCATTAGTTTTCTGCCTTTTGTTCTAGGTTTCAGTGCTGTCCCCCTGGATGGGAATGCTGGTTGAGATGAAGGGGGACCTCTGAGAGGTGGGGAGGTTTTGCATTATTTGAAAATAAGTTTTTTGAGGAACTATAGATTTAAAAGGGGAGGGAAAAAATAAAACTGGGAAACAAATAGGTTGCGAGGATCATGTCGGGGTGCGGTATGTCAGTTAAATCTTTTTCAGATTTAATGTATATGTGTATATAAGGTAACATTCCTGTGAATACTTGCAAAATGGTTCAGCCAGACCTGTGTCTGAGCTGCAGTCTTCACGGCAACAGAGCTTGGGGAAATGCAACTCCAAGTAGGTTACCGAAAGGTATTTAAGAGAAAACTATTTCTGGTCAGTTTTTCTACTAATATAAGTGTCTGTTTTACTTTTTAAAAAATTAATTAACAAATTAATTAATTTAAAACAATTTGTATTGAAATGTAGTTGATTTAAAATGTTAGTTTCAGGTGTACAGCAAAAGGATTCAGTTATATACACACATACATAAATATATACATTTTCTTTTTGGAGTCTTCCATTATATGTTATTACAAGAAATTGAATACAGTTCCCTGTGCTGTGCAATAGGTCTTGTTAATTAATTAATTTTTTAAATGGAGATACTGGGGATTGAACCCAGGACCTTGTGCATGCTAAACGTGTGCTCTTCCACTGAGCTACACCCCACCCCCTACCTGTTACTTTTGTTAAATAAAGTTTGTATGTTGCATTAAAAAAAAAAATCATGGATTCGCAAACTGCCCTGGTGCAGGGCAGTGGGTCAGTGTGTGCCCCTGGCCCCAGTGAGGAAAAGTGGTGAAGGCTACCAGCCTCCTGCTGTCTGCATGGCCAGAACCCCGCCTTTGGACTGGCCATCAGCATGCTCAGTCCCTGCCATGTGGGTCCTGGCTCCAGGAAGGGCACGGCCCGCTCCAGCCCTGTGTGGATTGGGAGCAGTGAAGTGGGTCTTGGTTCCACTTCTGCTCCGTCTCTGGGATGTGGGACCCTGGTGCTGCTCAGCCCCCTTGGGTAGTTTTCCCTCGGGCGGTAGAGGATGTGATCTTTGTTCTGATGCCAAAACAAGTTGCTTTTGCCTTGGCTAGATTATCAGATTTGTTTTCAGTGTTCTTATCTTATTTTGCATCTCAAAGTGTGGCCTAAAATAGAATCATATTTTGCGTAGGTTGTTGGCTTACACAACATAAATGGATCTTGTCTCAGTTCTGGAGGCTGGAAGTCCCAGATCAAGGTGCTGGCAGGGCTGGTTTCATCTGAGGCCTCGCTCCTTGGCTTGCTGATGGCCGGCCTCTTGCCTCCTCTCTGCATGGCCATCCCTCTGTACAGGCACAGCCCTGGTGTCTCTCTGTGTGTCCTGATCCCTTCTTTCTAGTTTTTTTCTTTGAATCAAATTATATTAAATTCAGTTCATTGTCTACAACATTCATGCAGCAGAAATTAACATCAGTAGTGAGTAATAAAGAATATTTCAAAGTCTGAAGTGGGAATTTACAAACTGAAAGAAATATAAGCATTTAATGTTAATTGTTATGATAATTTTTAAAGCATAACTATGTTAGTTATCTATTGCTGTGTAACTAATTACTGTGACACCTAGAGGCTTAAAACCACAGTTACTCCTTCACAGTTTCTGTGCGTCTGGAATCGTGGTCCAGCATCACCGGGGGCCTCTGGCTCAAGATGAAGTTGCAGCTGCTCTAGTGGCCAGGGATGCTGGCATCTCAGAGTTCAGCAGGGGGAGGACCCATTTCCCAGTCCACTCGCATGGTTGCTGGCAATTAGAATCAGATTTTAAATGATGTAGGAAGTCTGTCTCTATTTAGGACTCTTGATGTAAAGTGGATATTAGTGTGTAATTTTATATAAATCTGCAGTTTGATATTGGGATTTGCCCAAAGATGGATATACTTATAAAAACCAACTTTATTAAAGTATATGGCTGTACTTTAAAAAAAAAAGATATCATTTTAATTTTGATCTTGCTGAAGCCAAAGGGAAGGAAAAACTATGTTCCCAACTGCTTACTGTCATGTGATTATAGCTTTCATTATACCCTGGCATTTTTAAACTGAATAAATTAAGATGTCTTGATTCCTAAGCATTTTATATTTGTCATGTTAAATGTCTGAAAAATTGACTAATTTTTAATAATTATATATATTATTTATTTATTACATATGATAAATATATTGTTAATATATTGATTACATAGAATAAATATTACTTATTACATATAATAATATAAATTATATGAGATTTATATATTGTTTAATTTGTATGTGTTAATATATACTGTATCATATATTATCTTCTAAATATAACATATAATCTATTCTATAATATGTATAAAATCTATTACATATAACCTGTGCATCTGTATATCATCTTCTATTATATGTATGTATAATCTTCCAATTTGCAATATAAACTCATGAGGAGCAGATGTCATAAATCACTTTTCTACCCTGTAAGTTTCACGGTTTGTCCTCAGCAAACACTTAGAGATACGACTGCAGTTGATTATTTTGATGAACCTTGTATTTCGCAGCTGTAGGTAACTGGGGAAATTAGATGCAGGCTCTACAGGGCATTGTGATGTCCCAGGAGCAGCGTGGCCACCGACACCCCGAGTCACCACACCTGTGAATCCAGGGTCTCCACAAGGCACATCTCCAGGGGCCCTGCTTGCATTTGCTTCTCCTGAATTCCCCTCGACCCCGCGCAGATTAGAGTACGTGAAGTGGGTTTGCAATGTAAGGTGACGAGAACATTCTTTTCTGTTTTGTCACCTCCAGCTCCAGTTCTCTGCTGGGGGCTGGTTCTGGAGGTGGGTCCCCTGCCGGGCTCTGTCCTGTGCCCTTCACTTTACTAGACGTGCCTCTTTCTGCAGACTGTGATGAGATGGGCACGGAGCCCCATTACTGGTATGTCTCTAGTTTGTGTAGTTCTTTCCCTTTATAAAAAATCCTTGATTTTGGTGACTGAGCTTTCTTGCTTTATTGTTTGGAAGTTTTCCTTCTGTTTCCTGGAGAACTCTTGAGGGTGCTGCTCCTTGACAGGTCTAGCAGTGATCTGGGCTCTTCCGAAGGTCTGCGAGCCCAGGTGGAGGTCGTCCAGGCTGGGCGTCGGGCTCAGGACAGTCAGTTCATTAGAGAAACTTTGAGAAAGAATGAGATGGAGCTATTGGGTGCCACGGCAGATGGTGTCTTAGCTGGGGCTGCTCTAACCAAAAGGCCATAACTTAGGTGGCTTAAACAACATTTGTTTCTCACAGTTCTGAAGTCTGGGAAGTCCAAGATCAAAGCACCAGCAGATCGGTGCCTGGTGAGAGTCTCCTTCCTGCTTCATACTGTGTCCCCAGAGGAGGGTGAGAGTTCTCTGGAACCTCTTTTATAAGGGTGCTAATTCCATGCTTGAGGGCTCCACCCTCATGACTGAGTCACCTGCCAAAGGCCCAGCCTCCTAATAACATCCCATTCGGGGCTAGTATTTCAACATGAATGAGGTGGGGGACCACAAACATTCATTCCATCACATTTGCCCTGGTCCCCAGAATTCATGTCCTTCTTGCATGCTTAATACATTCTTTCCTCAACAGCTCCAAAAGTTTTAACTCATTCCAGCATCAGCTTAAAAAATCGAATTCCAAAAATCTCATCTAAACAGCGTGTAAATCAGGTATGAGTGAGACTCAAGGTACTTTCACGCTGAGGTCAAATTCTTCTCCAGCTGTGAGCCTGTGAAACCAAACAAGTTATGTGTTTCCAAAATGTAACAGTGAGACAGGCACAGGCTAGACGTTCCTACTCCAAAGGGAGAAACAGGAAGGAAGAGAGGGTGACAGGTCCCAAGGAATCCAACAGGGCAAACAACACTCAACCTTAAGGCTGGAGAATAATCCTCTTTGACTCAGTGCTTTGCCTTCCAGGCCACTGAGGTGGGTAATGTCACCCTAATGGTTTGGCAAGATGGCTCTGCAATGGCTGTCTATTGCCCCCTCCCCTCTGTGACTGTTGGCCCTCTCTGCTGGGGCCTTAAGGCTCTCTTGGGCTGGGGTCTCATGACCATGGCTCTCCTGGGCTGAGATAGTGGCCCCGTGGCTCCAGCCAGCCGTGTCCTTGGATATGTCGATGGAGGAGGCCATGTTTCCATCCCCGCCCTGGACCCGTGCTCTTAGGGCCTGTGCTGCGAGGGGCAGCCCTGATGATCTCTGAACTGCCTTTGAGGTCATTCTTCTATGGTCTCGAAAAATAGCGCTTGGCTTCTCTGGAAGTGCTCTATCCTAGAATCTCCTTACCAAACAGTAACTCTCTGAGTGTTCTCATTTTTTGCAACATGGATAGGCTGAGAATTTTCCAAATCTTTTAGTCCTGCTTCCTTTTTGCTTAAGGATTCCATATTTAAGTCATTTCTCTCCTCTTCCATGTTACTGTGAGCTGTCAGGAGGAGCGAAGCTGCATCTTCAGCACTTTATTTAGAAATGGCTTCAGCTGAATATCCAGTTTGGCTGCTCACAAGTTAAACTTTCCAAAAAACACTGGAACATGAGTACGATTCAGCCAAGTTCTTTGCCACTTTATGTTATGGACTGTCTTGAGAGGGGGCATAGCTCAGCGGCAGAGTGTGTGCTTAGTATGCACGAAGACCTGGGCTCAATCCCCAGCACCTGTTAAAAATAACAATATACACCAGCAAGCAAACCTAATTACCCCCCCCCAATAAACAAAACAAAAAAGAATAATGTTCTGGTCCATCCCATGAGAAAGTTGAGATCACCAGCATCGTGTTTTCATCCTCCTTAGCAATAACCAAGCCTCCCTCTGTTCTCTGCCCTCCCCTCAACATGAGAAGTCAGACATTTCTTGTAGTCTTGCCTTGGCCTTGTCTGAAAGGCAAAACCCTCATGGCCACGGTGGCATCCTGAGGAGAATGCTGCCTTCTTTGTCTCCCCTGACATTTGCAGAAGCTGTTGGATAATGAGGTAAAGGCTGTCTAAGGGGTGGGGTGTAGGTTCGGTGGGATCCAGGTTTAGTTTGGACCTCAAGGCATACAATTTGGGGTTCTCTTGAAGAAAAAGAATACAAAAAGATCTGTAACTTCTACAAGAATATTTATGACGATGTTTTGAGGCCCTTCCCAGGGTTTTAGAAGGAGCCCTGAAGATTAAGCTTCATTAGTTTAATGTGACTTGTCTCAATTCTCAAATGAGAGGCAGAAGAGGGTAGGGAGCCCCTGAAGCAAACTGCTTACCTCTGAGCTTTGGTCTCAGAAGCGGAAAGATGAGTTACACCCCAAAGACGGACAAGCAGCTAGGAAGCCCTTGGGGATGGAAAATGGTTGATGCAGTTTAAACTCACTCTGGTCTATGTTTAACTTAACCATTTCCCCAAACTTCAATTTGGAGACCATTTGTACTGTAATTTAGTATTACGAAGTGACCTTTGACCAAAACCAATTAACTTCAAATTTCTCGCCTAGGCTGTTGCATGATAAAAATTCAGAGGCACTTTCTGAGGAATTATATACAATTTCCATGATAATTATGACCTTGAGGTTTTCGGGTGTCAGAGAAGATGTATAATCTTCTCTTGTCTGGTAATTACTTTCTCATCTCTGGCACCTCCCCCACCCCCAACCAGTCTTCATATCAGTTTCTGTACTTAGATGGATACTTCATCAATCAGAGATTAGAATAATCTCATTACCTGTGGGAATTCCTCAGTGTCACTCAAGCCTTTAATGGAGCTGTTAAGGAGCCTTTGTCATTGAAAGCATGGCTTGGTGACCAGATGGAGTCATTGGAAGCAACTTGCAGAATGTCAGGCAAGAAGACCTTTAATGAGGCAGAACACGTGTGGAAGAAGCAAGAGGAGGGGCCCTGGATTTCTTCTTTTTGCTTTGTGTTACCTTCACTCAGCATGATTTCTCCTTCGTCTTTTTTTAGTGGGAGAAATGGAACTGTCAGAAGTAAAACAATATGTGTTTATTTCATATCATGAAAGTGAAGGCAAAATTCAAAGCACGCGCTGCAGTCTTTTTTTGGGGCCGAATTCATTACTTTGAAGGGCACACACGCCTTGCAGTGCCTCACAGAATGAGGACAGCCGCCGTCCAGACTTCTCCACTCGGCCGAATCCCTATTTTCAGATGTTGATTTCAGTATCCAGATCGCCCATTGTTCAAATGCCAGTTGGACACTGGGATATATTTACCAAATTCATTTTCGCTTCTCAGACAAAGCCGGAATTTAAATCCTGAATTAAAGGTGAAAAACAAGGTTTCTAAACCAATTAAACCCCATTATCATTCAAGTGGGGATTTTGTAGTGTTTCCAGCCACTTGAATAATAGAAAAGGATTGGGGAGAGGGTATAGCTCAACTGGGAGAGCGCATGCTTAGCATGCACAAGGTCCTGAGTTCAATCCCTGGTACCTCCTTTAAAAAATAAAAGAGTAAACCTACTTACCTCCCCCTCCAAAGAAAAATTATTCTTAATAGAAAATAGTTGAAAAAAATTCAGTCATCACCGCTCCCCCCTCCCACCAAGATTTGGGGGAAACTTTATGAAACTTGTTCATGTTTGTGGTGAATTGAAGGCTTCTTTGCTTTTTTTAGTCTCTGGGAAGATCAAATTCAAAGCAGTCCAGAATCTGTTCAGTGTGGCTGTCATTTCCATGGGTTTGAGTTTGGCCAGATTATTTTTGGCTTGATCCTGTACTCCAGAGAAAGGGGTGTGGTTGAAAATGTGATGTTGAGGATTTGTTACACAGGGAGGAATTTTACATTGTTCTGAGTTTTAGTGTGATCAGTGGAAGAAGGAAGAATTTTAAGAAGGAATAGTGCCAGCTAAAAAATAGTTTGTGTGTTCATTTCACAGCTTTGATTTGGTCATGACTGTTTTCATAGGAGTGTCTAAAATTTATGAACTTTGTTTCCAGTGGATACTTGGTATATAAGCCCTCTGTTGTTTGAATTCTTACAACATGTTGGTGAAAATACGAACAATAAGGTTTGTTTTGAAATTCACTGCTCCACGCTTTTTCCTTCTTCATCTGGGATGTCCGTTCTGCCAGCGTGATGTTAGTCCCAATTAGGGCAGTTTGGAAACTTTTATTTTTAGCACGAGAGGAAAATAAGTGATGTGCTGGCACCAACTTGCTTTCAAATAAATTAACAAATAGTCTCAGTTGAAGCGGTTTTGTATGGGAATTTGTTCCCTCACCCTGGCAGATTGGCCAGAAGCCAGCGTTACAGCTTTATTCTTTTTTTTTTCCCTCTAGACTTTTTATCTACAGTGTTTGTTCTTTTAGGGAGAGGACAGCCTTTTCCTGCGGCTTCCCAGTGGGTGTGGGCTCCCCAACCCGTCCTGTTGCAGGCGGCTGCCCTGCCACCCCCAACACCCAGCCTGTCCAGGGCTTGGTACCCTTGGCGTGTGTGACTCCCCACCTCTCTTAGCAACTGCCTGCAGAGCAGGTTTAAATTGTAAGAATCCCACTGGTCAACCTGCGTTAGCTGGGAACTTCAGGGTGTAGCTGACCTTTTCAGCTCACTCATCCCTTAGTTACTTAATTAGAGAATTGTAATAGTAATAATTACATTTGTGAATCTCCTATTAAGTGCCTGGGGCTGTATCCAGGTTCTTCACCTGTGGAATTTTATTTCTGCCTCATATCGTTATGGGGGAAGCTTTGTTATCTACATCATACAAGTGAAGAAGGTGAGACTACGGCAGGAGAGAAACTTAGAGTCACGTGGATGGAAAGGGGCAGAAAGTGGATTTAAAACCAGGTTCTGCTGACTGCTCTCCCCGTGTCCTTGGCTACCTTCTGTAGAGCTGGAGGGGCTTTCTGAGACCTTTTCGTCCAGTGGTCTCAGCACTGGCCACACATCAGAGTCACCTGGGGAGTTTAAGGAAGACACCCTTGGTCTCACCCCTGGCCCTCTAGTCGGAATCTCCGAGGAGGGGCCCAGGCCTGCTGCAACTCTGTAGCACCCGGGGGGTTTTTGCTGTGCAGCCAGAAGACTTGCTGGTCTAGTCCACCTCCCTCAGCTTTCAGAGGAATCTGAAACCCAGCAATTTCTTCCAGGCCAGTCGGCTGGTTAGTTCTAAGCCAGGACTTGACAGTTCATCTTGTGACCCCTTTGGTCTCTTCTTACTGTTCTCATTCCTAATCCTGGCAGTAGAGTCTGGATCAGGGAACATCGTATGAAAGGCTGCTTGGCCTAGAGGGTGCACGCCCCTGGGTACCTGAGGGGCATGGCTTCGTTTTGAAGGATTACAGAAAATCAGATGGTTGTAATACGGTCTTGTGAATGTCAGCTGAGATGCTAACATGTGACGATAAAGGGAAAGCATTCCTTAAATTATACTTGTTAGTTCCACCTGCTGCAATAGAAGGCCATAGACTGGGTGGCTTAACAACAAACACTTCACACAGCTTGGAGGCTGGGAGTCCAAGGTCAAGGTGCCAGCAGATTTGGTACCTGGTGAGAGCCCATTTCCAGGTTCATAGCCGGCTACCTTTCTGTCCTCAGTGGTGGAGAGAGGGGGCGAATCAGCCCTCCCCTGACTCTTAGAAGGTCACCAATCCCATCGTGAGGGCCCCATGCTCCTGACCTCACCTAAGCCTAATCTCATGCCAGTCTCCTCATACCATCACATAGGAGGGGGTAGGGTTTCAACATGAATTTTTTTGGGGTGGGGCACAAACATTCAGTCTGTCACAGGTTGCCAGGAACGCTTTGCGTTCCTACAACGCTTCCTGCTTGCTAGATTCCTTGCATTTATATTATCACCAATCCAGCCAAGGAACGTTGTGAGAGGTGAGTCTTTGACGCTCTGTTTACCAGAGGAGACATAAAAGAGTTACATGTTCTGCACAAACACGCAAGCTGTTCCTGGAGACAAGACCAGAAGTGAGGTGTTCTCGTCCGTGGTTGGGTTCTCTTGCAGCTAAACCACAGATCGTCTTCAGTTTCTGACGTGCACGACACGGCCGTGTTGCAGAGCCTCTTGGGTGCGAAGAGGCTCATGGATGATGCTGCCCCCCTATAGCTGGGCTGTTTTCCATTCATCCCCCGAGGTGCTCTGGGGCCCTTTCAGCGTGGGGGCTCATGTCTTTGTCAGCTGGTGGAGGCCATCCGCATGCTCTCATTTTCTCCCCACCTTGCTGTCTTGGTCAGCTGCTTCTGAAAGTCATCTTGAATAGGCGTTGGGTATCTGGACTTGTTATCCCTGTCTCAGCTTTTTGTTTTGCTCTGTGATGTTTTTCTATACCACCTCCCAGCTCACAGCCTTGGTACTTAGGGTGGTTCATTTTATTTCTCAAATCCATTGATTTTTTTTTCAGCAATCTTTTAAGGTTTTTATTCTCTTCTTTTGGTGAGAACACTTTTTCACAGAATTCTTCTTTTTCAGAGCAGCCTGGTCATGCTTTATGAACACAATATTATTTCAAACCTCTCTTAAGATACTAATAAGAATTATTATTTTTTAAGTTTTTTCTTTTTGGGGGGAGGTAGTTGGGTTTATTTTTTTAAAAAAGTTTTTGGCTTCTTTGTTTATTTTAATTGAAATTAATCAGTTTACAATGTTGTGTCAATTTCTGGTGTGCAGCATAATAGTTAAGTCATACATATATTCATTTTCATAGGTAATTACAGGGTACCAAACATAGTTCCCTGTGCTCTACAGTATAAACTTACTGTTTACCTATTTTATGTATAGTAGCTAATATCTGCAAATCTCGAACTCCGAATTTATCCCTTCCCACCCCCTTGCCCCCCATTTTTTTTTAATGGAGGTACTGGGGATTGAACCCAGGACCTCATGCATGCTAAGCAGGTGCTCTACCACCGAGTTATACCCTCCCCCTAGAATCTTTTTTTAAAAGTTTTCTTCTGCCCCACAAATTATGTGTCCTCAGGGGCCAGTTGTTCTGTGTGCTCACTCTGGCCCTTTTCTTTCATATTCTGGGTTTCCCTCAAATAGCCTGTGACCCTGGCTTGTTGGTGTGCTTGAATGTATTATGACCTCCCCTGATGAGCTGGGAGGGCTGGCTGTGATCTTCTCTGGCTGTGACAGCTTTCAAAATAGGCCTCTTGTGAGTAGCAGGCAGACCCCCTCCTTCCCTCCGTGTGCCTCTCAGCCCGGTGGGGAGCTGCCTTTCCTGGTGCGGAGGTTCCAAACCACCCATAGCCCTTCTCCCATGTGTGTACGGGGGTGTCCTCCAGGCTGAGTGCCCTATTTCTTGGTCTTAGCCAGTGGGTCCAACCCTCTGCTGTGGCTCCCAGCCTTAAAGGTCTGTTCCTGTGGGAGAGAAGAGGGGTGGGAGGTGGCTGGGGAAGGACCTGCAGGACTCAGTGCTTCTGCATTTAGTTCTTTATTCATCTCCCCTGTGACTGCCCCCGGCCACCCCTCCATCCCCCCCAGACATGGGACTCCTCTCACCTCCAGAAGCATAGCTGGCTTCTTTTCCTGTTTCCAGCATCACTGTTTCCAATCTTTAAAATATTTTTCCCCCATGTTGTTCTAGTGCTAGCCTGGGAGGGAGGCGGCCTCTCTGCCCTGTCTGCAGCCTGGGGCTGGGAGGTAGACAGACCTGGAGAATGTGAGTGCCAGGAACCTGCTCACACGTTGTTCTCGAGTGTTTCTGCTTCTCTGGGAGCTTCCCCTTATCCCTGTGCCTTTCTGCAGCTGGGGTGGGGGGGTGGGTTGTGTGGACTGGGACTATCTGCAGGACAGTCCCCTCTTCTGTGTGACAGCCATGACCCATCTCTGCTAGGTTGCCGCTGGCACTGGTTTCTGACTTGTTACTCTGGCTTATTCTTGTTGGAAACTCAGTGTGAGACAGCCATGCAGGCGGACTTGTAGGGGTCTGCGAGATGCATCTAGAGAGATATTTTAAAGTCACATTTGTGAAGACATGTATGTTTGGGGTAGGGGAGGGAGCAAGAAAGAGTCAAAGTGATGCTGAGTTTCCGATTTGATCTGGGGTTGGATCCATAGCATCTTCTCTCCTGTTTTAATCCATCCACCTCTTCCCCCGTGCTGTTTGTCCCTCTCAGCAATTCCTTGTCCCAGATTCACCTAGACCCCAAAGGTCTTTCTGTCCCCAAACCTGAGCTTAGTGAGAAAAAGAAGTCGTAACGCCGCACCTCCTCTTGGTCCTTCTCCTTTTCTTCTTCTGCGCTTCCACAGCCCCTCTGAGGAGCCCATTGAGGTTGGAAACACACGTTGGAAAGACTGGTTCATTAAGGAAGGACTTGTACATCTAAGGCAGAGCAGGAGGGGTGTGCAAGGACACAGATTGTTCCACGGGGCTTTCTCTCCATTCAGTCATTGAGGAAACAAGAGCAACAGAGGAACGTTGCACGTCAGTACAAACTCAGTGCCAATAACGGAGTCACGTGGAGCTGAGTGGCAAATCCTGGCATCAGGCTGACTGAGCCCAGGTGATTTAAAAATCCCCATTTTGTGTTTTCTGTCCTTTGCCACTGTCCTTTGTAATGAGAGCCATTGTTGGAGCAGACCCTCCACAGAGAGGAAAAGAGCAAATGACTGAACAAGGCGGCGAGAAGAAAAGCGTGGCCGTGAAAGGAGGAGGGAGGAGGAAGAGAAGGGAGGAAGCGAGGGCAGGTGTGTTTGGGATAAAGGAGTCAGAAAACAGTCTGGCATGGCAGGGTTGGAGGAGTGAGGATGCGGGAGCCAGAGCTGGGGTGGGGAAGACTCGAAAGGCCCTGATATCTCTGGGAAGGGAGCATAAGGACTGTGGGGGAGTTTTGGCTGAATTGCCCCAGAATATTTCCATAGCGTGGTAAATGGTGCCACAAACAAACAAACTTGGGGCGTGTGCTTGAGCAGAAAGTGCTCTTGAAATCCTCCACCCACTTGTCGAAAGAGCACATGGCTCCTTGTTTGAGCGCAAAGCCAGAGGCTGCGTGATTATGCTGGCGTGGGTTCAGCTGCACCTCCGGACTTCAGACGCGGCCTTTCATCGCCTTGACCTCGGAGGTTCTGGCCACGGAGTCCAGCGAGTGCATTTCTGCTGTCCCCGTCCTGGGAGAGAGACCCGGGTGGTAGGATTCCAGGGTGGAGCCTGGGAGGAGGTGTGTTTGCACGAAAGCCGCTTCTACAGGTGGTGCATTTCATGCTGAGATTTTTCTGAAATCTTTAAAAAAAAAAAAAAAGTTAGATAATGGAATATGACTTTGTTTAGTCTCTCTGTTTTCCTAATTCATGCCTGCTTAGTTGCCAACCTTGCTCATTAGCGATGGGTCATTAGTGCTGTAATTTTTGTTAGATTTGGCTGTGTCTGGAAAGTTCATCTGACTTTCCTTGCAGCTAAGTCTTGGCATGTCTGTGGCATTAGCAACAGCTAACCTTGTTCTGAGTGTATGTTTTAACCTCCTGCTCTATAATTTCTATAAAACCTCCAGTTTTATAAGTTTTATAATTGGTTCACTTCTTAGAGTAGTTTTAAGTTGAAGTCATTAACAGCTGTCCTTAAAAAAAGAGTATTAATTTAAAAAATTTGATATAAACATTTGATTGGAAAGGAAATTAGGATGATTGACTTTGCAGCAAACAAGATACTTTCATTTAAAATTTTCTTTTTTAATT
Source organism: Camelus dromedarius (assembly GCF_036321535.1). Lineage (NCBI taxonomy): Eukaryota > Metazoa > Chordata > Mammalia > Artiodactyla > Camelidae > Camelus > Camelus dromedarius. The sequence continues at coordinate 10,881,832 of NC_087441.1, read as the reverse complement.
ACAAAAAAAATCTGGTTGGTCAGAAAATGATGTTGTAGTTGTAGAAAATGGGTGTTTTAAATATATATTGTGAAAAGACAGACAACACTAGGATGAGTGCTTATTTAGGTAAAAGCTGAGTAGTTTTTAATAGTTCTAGCACTAACTTTCTCAACTCACTACTGATCTTCTCTCTGTAACTGAAGCAAATGATTGTCAGTGGCAAATAAGGAGACTGGAGATGCCAAAGACAAAGTCTGGACAGGAGACCCAGGGTACATGCTCGCGGCAGAAGGGGAGCGCTTTATAGCGGACCCGTGCCCCAGGAGGTGGACCCGTGCCCCAGGAGGTGGACCCCACTCAAGAAGGCTCCACTGGTGCTACGATGGAGCACATGTCATGTGCTGGTTTGTTATTTTCCATCCTCTTAGTGATTCAGGTTAGGTTTTATTCTCCACATTTATTTTACTTTGAGAAGGAAAGACTCTCAGTCACTTGCCCAAGGGCAGAAGTGCACCGTTACTAGTGGTAAGCCAGGGTGGGGACCCACGTCCCCCTCGTTCCAAAGCACTCGTTCTGCCTGCTAAGCCAGTGTGTTTCCTGAATGGCTACTGGCAAGATGTTTTTGGCCTAAAATGCCCTCTTTTCAGCTATGCTTCTTTTCTATCAAATGTTTTCTGAAATCTTGACTCTCTCAAAGACTTTAGCAGATTGATTTAAAATGAAGTGGGAATTTCTCCTGTACTGTTCTGTTTAAAGATGTGGTTCCTGCAGCTCAGTTAGCAGTAAGTAGATTTACTTTTTTGACTCGTCGCCTGTGGTTCGTGTTGGGAGGAGTGGGAGGTGGGTGGGAAAAGGGGAGGAGGGGCATGGGAGATGAGTCTGGTTAACTATTTAGTGCTATTTATAAATGAAGATGCAAACAAACACAGAGTATAATATAAATAGAGTTTAAATCCCCCTGTACATTATGATGATTTTACTTTGACTTGTGTTAGTTTACTTGTACCGTTAAAAATACCAGTTATCAGTGACTGAGTCATATTACAGATGGCAAGATACCATTTCACATTAACATGCCACTTGAAATGATATACAGGCTATTTGATCTATTGCTTAATCATAGATAGAACTTTGAAATATTCTAATTATCTCTTAACAGTGCTTAATAAACACTGAGTTTTTTAAGGATTATGAAATTGATAGTATATTTAATGTAGGAATATCGTTGTTCTCCATGACCTGACTAGCCATAAATTCTGTGATAAAAGTAACTCTTAAACAACAAGGACCCACTGCAGTGCACAGGGAACTATATTTAATTTCTTGTAACAAGCTATAATGCAAAAGAATCTGAAAACGTGTGTGTATATATACATATATATGAACGTATAAATGAATCGCTTTGCTGTACACCTGAAACTGACAATGTATATCAACTATACTCCAATAACAAATAAAATTTTTAAAAGTAAATCTTAGGAAAATACTCTCTAAGTTCCAGAAGTGTGGGATCATGTTTGTTTGGTTGGCTGCTGTAAGTTTAGCATCCAGAGGAACATAGCAGAGTATATCCTGATATTGCTGCAAATTCATCTCAATCTGCTGCACCTTTTATGGTAAATCGAGTAAAAATGGGTGGTTACCATGACATTGAGCATCCAAAGTACTGAAGCATTAAGGAGATATTATTTATGTTTAGAAAGATCAGATGATAAGAATACAATCTATTTATCAAGACATTCCTCTGAGCTTGCCTGCAAAGAGGGACAGAGCGCAAACATGGTGAAATGGTGATCCCTGGAGAAGGTGGAGACCCAGGTGAGAGGGACGTGGGAGGTCTTTCAAATATTCTCACAACTTTTATGTGGGCTTGAAACTATTTCAGAATAACTACTGCAAAAACATTACTATGTATTTTGTCCTTAGTGAAACACTAACATGTTTGACAGTGTTTACAGGTAAAAGACTGATTATCCTTTTTCTCCATGACTTAGAAACAAAGAGAATTTCTTTCTCTTTGAAAGTTAAACTGTGAAACAGTTCATGGTGGATGACAGAGCAGAGACGGGCAGAGTCACCTGAGAGACAGAGAGGCTCATAAGATCTGAGTGTGTAACGCAACACTGTTAATACGTCTAATGAACGTTGAATATTTCTGTTTCATTGGCCAGGAATTGTTAAGGAGGTTGTATACATCAGGGCTTTTAGCCTCATGGCATTAAAATTGCTTTTTATCCAGCTAACCCATCATGCCCCTTTTTTTGTGTCCAAGTTTGGCAAACACCCTCCTGATTATAATTTATTCTCCATCTTTTCCTGCTGGGCACGTCCTGCTGGTGCAGATGTCCTGGCGTGCCGGAGAGTTATGTTGTCCATCAGTTAGAAGGCTGTCTGTCTCCGTGAGCTTGGTTATGAGATTCACTCCCACTCCCCTGCACTGCTGTGATTTATCCTCTGGTCCTCTCCCCTTCTAAGCTCCAGCCATACTGTAGTCTGTGAGGAATTCACTAAGATGATGGGGTCTAAGGAGGTCTCTGGGTGAAACCAGTTGACCTCCCCTAATGAGATTCTGATTTTATTGCATGTCTATTCCTTTTGACTTACACAACCAAGACTTAATGTTCAAGGTGAAAAAAAGAATTAGAAGCTGAGTAATGAATGTCAGTAGGAATCAAAAGCACCAGTCTTCTTTCTTTTCATCAGCTACTGTGCTGTCTGGATAATAGTAGGAAGCTAATAAATGAACATTAAAAACTGGCCTTTGATGGGTGAAATCACAAAGACAAATAGCAGAAACAACATGAGATTCACATAGAAAAACAATGTCCTCTGCAGATGAGCTCATGGTCATAAATTGAAAACAATGTGAAGAAAGACTCCACTCCCATTAGGAGTATTTGTACTGGAAGAACTTAAGATACTAAAAAAGTCTGAAATAATTATGAAATAAGTACATGAGAGCTAATTAAGTTCAAGATTAAGCATAATAGTACAGTGTGAAATGAGAATAGAAATATTTGAAAAGGAACCAAATAAAACTTGTTACTTATTGCAATTAGAAACCCAGTAGACACTTAATAGCAGATTAGGCAAAGCTGGGAATGTAAGGAGAGATCTGAGATGATTACCCCAAGTCTAGCATGGAGCAGTATAGAGATTGAAAACATACAAGAGATTCAGAGACATGCAGAATAGAATGAGAAAGTCCAGTGTGGCTAATTGGAAGCTAGAAGAGAATAAAATTGGAAAGAGACAGTATTCAAAAAGGTAATAGATCATCTTTCAGAGCCAACAAAGAACACATCCTCCTTTTGGGAGAATCACACTGAATCCTGGGCAGGAAATGCAGCAGCGAATGCACATGCAAGTTACATGGAACTGTAGAACTCCAGAGTTGAAAAGAAACATCTTAAGAGAATCAGGTAGAAAAGTCAGATTATCTACTTAGATACAGCCATTCTACTGACAGCAGACTTCTCATTAGCAGTAAGAGAGGGCAGAAGATCGTGGAGCACTGCCAACTTCCATGTGGATGTCTGTACCCATTTAAATTGTCACTCAGGAGTTGAGGACAAGAAATTTTCAGACTCACGGAGGAGGAGAGGGGTTACCACCCACAGACCTGAAGGAAAGAAATGAAATGTCCAAAGCCATGATGCACAAAGACTCTGGGAAACATGTATATGTTTTTATAAGCATCAGGTTGTAAAACAAAAAAAAAAATGGAATAATCTTGGGGTGATTAAAACAGGTTGATCTAAAATAGTCGACAACAATAACATGGGAGATGAGATGGAAGACACTGAAGCTAAAGTGCTTTCAGGTCCATGTGTTGTTTAGAAAAGAATAAAGGTTCTGATTATCTTTAGACATCAAATAAGTGTGCAAAAAATTTTGAAAATACTGCTTTTCCAAGCTTTTTCTGTGGAGTAGTAAGTAAAACGGTTACACTAAGTGAATTTACTGTACATGGTCTTAAGATGGATTTTTGTCAATCAATATTGAAAGCAAGAATCATTTAGAATATATCACCCAATGAAACTTTGTTGTTTTAAAGAACTCCATAAATTCAGCTGTAATGTGAATACTCATCCTGACTTAGCTTATGTGTGGATGTGGATTTTTACATCAGATTCATGGACCTCGGCAATTAGAATGCAATAAAATGGGGAAGAATCATAACTGATTAATGATGTCTGACCTGGGCACAGTGTGGGGAAGCTACGCACCTGCCCTTCCCGGACCAGAAGGTGTCCGGAGCCTCTTCCAGCCCGAATAGTCTACAAATTAAAACACATTGTTCCTATGTTTTGTATTTTTTTTTTAAGCTACTACTGTCACTTGGTACTAAATAATGCTTAGAGACAATCTCCGAAATAGAAGTTAGGTGAGGAAAAAAGGGACCTGAGAAATTGTTAGGTAGTGGCATACCATAGTGATCATAGGTGTCAACGTGATTTCTCATCTATGTAAGAACAAAGTTTTAAAAATACAGTATTGAAATTGTGAGATGAGAGGGACTGCTGTGGTATTAAGATTGTGTGTATTTGTTGTAAAGGGCCGTTTTAGAAAGCCTCGGAAGACCGGTCCCAGGGCACTGATGTTAGTGTTCGTAATATTTGTGGAAGAGAAGCCGGGTAGACTACATCTTAGTCTACAATTTAATTAAAGACATTGGTTTCATTGCTGTGGTCTGTGGACACACGGAAGAAATCATTGAGTGTTACCTTCTGTAGTTTTGTGTGTGAGGTGGACGAGAGCACTCTGTTGTTGCAGGAGGTCGTGGGATGGGATTGTTGGCTGTGGAATTACCGTGAGAAGTCATTCCCTTCACCTGGGGAGTCATCACCTGGGTGTGTTTTGTGTTAGCAGAGATTTGTCTGGATCACTGATCATTCCATAACACAGTTCGTTAGAATAAGAAAGTAATGTGTTTTTATGGGCTGTGTATATTTTCTGAGCTTTGACTCACCTCTTTCGTGGCACATGCTAAGATCGAAACCCTGGAACAGCAGCTTGAAGAGTCCAAGTTCCTCTCATGTGTCAGCAATATTATCATATTTCTGTGCAGAAGTTTTCCAAAGAAAACTGACAGGGACGTGCTGATTATCTGCGAAGTCCCCGAGGGATCGGCCTTAGGAAGCAAGGTTAAATAACACTGTAGTAGCACAGTTTAGTGTCATGTTATGTCTTCAGTGATGAAAACAAAATCAGTGAAATACTTACTTTTCAACTCAAGTTTGAGGGGGGAGCCATCATCTGAAATCTAAAACAGCTTTTGATTTCATACAGATTTTTTTTTCTTGCTCGCTCTCTCTTAATACCCATATTTAATTTGAAAAAACTCTTTTGTATGAGGAGACAGAAAATGTGGGGGTGTTAATGAGTGAACACGTTAGAGAAAGAATGGTATAGAACTGAGCATTTATGGCCAGAAAAATCTATCAAAATTAACTATTTTCTTCCAGTGTCTTTTTATTTCACAAATTTTGTTCAAACTATCTTTTAGCTTTTTTCCTGCATACTTTGTGCTCCTGCCTCACTGGATCTAATGGATTTCCTTGTTACTCCTTTCTTGGGTCCTGGGACTTCCTTCAGAGATTTTTTTTCCCCATCTGCCTGTTTCCCATCACTCAGTCCTGCTCTTTTCTGAAAAATTTCATGACTCTTCAGCTGTTTCTTTGCACTCTGACCAACAACACTGTCAAGATACCATCCGTTTATCTCTTGGCCAACATTCTTTTTATAAGTAATGAAATAATATTGATATATTATTATTAACGAACACCTCTCTCCCCCCTTATTCTATTCAGAATTCCTCTGTTTTTCCTTAATGTCCTTTTTCTCTTCTAGGATCCCAACAAGGACACCACATTGTACTTTGTCATCATGTCGTTTGAGCCTCCTCTTAGCTGTGACAATTTTTCAGACTTCTCTTGTTTTGGATGACCTTGACAGTTTTGAGGAGTACTGGTCTGATATTTTATAGAATGTTTCTTAATTTTAGATTAGACTGGGCTCATGTATTTCGGGGAGGAAGATTACAGAGATAAAGGGCCACAATTATCACGTGCTGTCAAGGGTACACACTACCAATGTGATTTATCACTAATTCTGTTGACCTCAGTCATCTGGCTTGAAGGAGTATTGTCAGGTTCCTCCACTGTAGAGTTACCCTTTTTCTCTCTCTCTTCCCATCCTGTTCTCTTTGGAAGAAAGTCATTATGCACAGCCCTCACGCAAGGAGCAGGAGTTACACTTCACCTCCTTGAGGATCTACATAAGTTATTTTAATTCTGCACGGGAGATGGATCTGTTTTCCCACATTTACTTATTGATTCAATCATTTGTTTATCAGTATGGATTCGTGGATATTTATTTTGTACTTTATGTTACAATCCAGTACTTTATTTTGTTGCTTAAATTGTTTCTGCTCTCACTGGAAGTTCTTTCAGTTGGCTTTTGTGTGCCTTTGACACACCCTCATCCTGGTGGGTTTTTCCTGCTCCAGTCCTAGAATCAGCCATCTCTCCAGAGCCCTGGTTTCTTGGTGTTAGAAACCACGATCTGGGCGGTAGGTGTGTCTATTGCTGCAGGGATGCTGTTACTTCTTTAAATGTATTTTAAAGTATATTTCCTGTTCCTCTAACTGAATTAGTGACCCAACCTGCGCCATCTCGGACCAGTTAAGACAGAATTTCTGAGAGTGGGGCTTGGGCATTAGTATATTGTTGAAATTTCCCAGGCAATTCTGATATGTGACCAGAGAAGCAATTCCAGCCTGTGAAACCCTTGATGACAAAGGCTGTTCATAGGTGAAGTCGGTATTGGATGAATGTTTGTTGGTGTTAATGTTAATAATTAATTACTTGGTGAATTTAGAAAAAAATTACTGAGTCCACATCACCTGCCACGCCCTATACAAATCACTGGAATAAGAGACTGAGTTCTTAGCACTGATAAAAACGATTGGTAACAGTTGTTACCATTATTGAAAACATACTATATGCAAGCACTGAGCTCATCACCTTATGTACATTATTTCATTAAGTTCTCACACAACGCTTTATCTTAGGTCTTTTTACCAGTGTGCAAAACTGAGGCCTGAAATAACACATGGAGAGTCGTGGAGCTGGGATTTTAACTGAGAACTGGCTGGTCTCCAAAGCTCATCATAACCACCCACTGTCTTCCTCAGGGATCCCAAGTTTGAATGGAGAAGCAAACAGATAATCCTATTGGAATGGGATACAGTTTATTCTATAAGCCCCTGTAAGATGTTCAGGAATAAAAACAGTACAATACTGAGTGATAGGTGTTGTAATAGAAGCACAGAGGAATGGTACCTAACAAGTAAGAGAGAGAGAGAGAGTGTGTGTGATTATGGAAGACTTTCTGGAAGAGAAGGCATCTGACCTGAGTTTTGAAAGAGTTTTAGGAGCTGGCTACGCAACACAGAGAGGGAGAAGATATTTTAGGCGTCCACACTGTACAATACCATTGACTAAACTACAGACTTTATTTGGCCTTCTCCAGTTTTTCCATAAATGTCTGTTTTTTGTTCCAAGATCCAGTTCATAATCATACATTGCATTTAGTTGTCTTATCTCTTCAGTATTCTCCAGCCTGTGATTATTTTTTTCTGTTTTTCTGTATTTTTTAAGACCTTGACATTTTTGGTGAGTTATGATCAGAAATCTCATAGAATGTCCCTTTATCTGTGTTTGCCTGATGTTTTTTTTTTTTTTTTGGTCATATTAGACTGAGGTTACGGATTTTGAGCAGAATTTCATAAAGGTGATGTGCCCTTTTCTTGGCATCGTATTAGGGACGGACGCATGATGTCAACGTGACTTCTGGTTTGAGGACTTGGTTAAAGTGGTGTTGGCCAGCTTTCTCCACAGTGCAGTTGCTGTTTTTCACTTTCTATATTGTGTTAGAAGCAAGTCACCAAGTCCAGCCTCAGACAAGGGAAGGGGATTCAGCTCCATCTTCTAGAGGGAGGAGTAGCAAATAATTTGTGGTCATATCTGAAAACCAGCATAGTGTTTGATAAATTCGGGGTGGTGTGCTTTGAGACACTGTGTAAGTCCTGCCCACTGCTTTCAGTGTTTATCCAGCCTGAGCAGTATGACTGTGCCATTCTCATGATGATTTTCTGTATCCTTCATTTTTTCTACACTTAATAATTGGAGTTCGTCAAGAAGATTTGTTCTTTCTCCTCTATTTATTTGTTTATTCAGTTATTTATTTATATCAGTATAGACGTACGGTCATCTAGTTTATTTTTTGGGTTATAACCCAATACTATTATTACTTTGCTCAAATTATTCCAAATTTGGTGATTGAAAACTCTCTCAGGTTGGCTCCTGTTGCCTTTTGGTGTTCTGGCACTGTAGGATGTGCCAGGTTCTACTCCAGCTCTAGAGTTAGACATTTCTCCAAAGAGCCCTGCCTCCTTTTAGTTGAGAATGGTATTTAGAAAGCAAGTCCTGGATGCTGGGTGTCCCTTTGCTGCTGGAGTGTTGCTGCTGCTTTTAAGCACTCTCAATGACCAGAGCTAGGAGACATCGGTATATATACTAATCCTTGTATACACATATCTGTATTTCTCTCTCTCTCTCTGCCTTAAAATAAACATGCGTTCACACTGCTACCTCTGACTTACGTTTATGTCTGTATTTTTTATCTATCTATATACATATAAAAATAAACATGAATTCATACTGATATCACAGAACCTATACACATACCTCTCTCTACATATTTTTTATCTATTTAACTATATATATCATCCAGAAACACAGGGTTCATTCTATTCTTTCCCCTTTTCTTCTTCATAGCTTCTTTTTCTGACAGTGAAAATCTTGGCTTCCATCGTCTGTAATTTATTTGCGAACTTGTTCTGTCCTGGTTTAGATGTAAAGTAGTTTCAGAACTGCCAACTGGTACTCCTGAGAGCAGCTACCAATCACAGTACAGTGTTATGTGCTGCTTCTTTTTCTTTTATCATTAGCTTATAGTATCAGCTAGAATATTGGGCTCCAAAGCTGTTTAGATCAGCTCCCTTTCCCACCCACCGCGGTGAAATTATGTCATCCATTTGTTACGTTCCTTTCTTATGGTCTGCATTCCATCCTGAAATCCCCTGACACCCTGGTTGATGTTTTAAAAATATTGCATAACAGTCTAGTTCACTCTTGGTGGATGCATAGCCTCTTGTATCCACTACCCCGGTGTCATGATAAACAGTTCCATCTTCTTAAAATTCTCTGTGTGGTCCCCCACCCCTTGGCAACCACTATTTTCTCCCTAGAATTTTGCTTTTTCCTGAACATCATATAAATGAGGTTATAAAATATGCAGCCCTTTTTGGAGGGAGGGGAGGTCTGGCTTTTTTCTCTTAGGAAAATGCATGTGAGAGTAATCCAGTTTGTTGGATAAATCAATAAACTGTTCCTTTTTATTGCTGGGTAGTATGCCATTGTCTGAAGGCACCACTGTGAATCATTTGTTGAAAGACATGTTGGTTGTTTCCAGTTTTTAGAGATTATAAATAAACATTGCTATATAGATTTTTGTGTAAGCATAAGTTTTTAATTCAATGGGTAAATACCCTGGTTACATGGTAAACACAGCATGTTTAGATTTATAAGAAACTATGAAACTGTTTTCCAAAATGGCTTTCATTTTGCATTCCCTACCTCTTGTCACTCCATATCTTCACTGGCTTTTGGTGTTATCAATTTATTTTACTTTAAAAAAAAATTTTAGCCTCTCTCAAAATGTATAATGATATCTCTTTGTGGTTTTAATTTGCATCTCCTGAATGACTAATAATGTTGAACCTCTTTTCTTGTGCTTATTTGCCATCCAGATATATTTTTTGGTGAAGTGTCTGTTCAGGTCTTTTGCTCATTTAAAAAACTGGTTGTCTGTTTTCTTACTGTTGAGTTTTGACAATTTTTAATATGTTTTTTGAAGATAAGTCTGTTATTGGATATATGATGTGCAAAAAATTTCTCCCATTCTATGACTTGTAACTTTTTTTTTTTTGAAAGAAAATGAATGGTTCAGATTTAGTGGCAAGGCAACATAATTTAATAAAAGAGATAATGATACAAGACTTAGAAATGGAGCAAAAACAATCTCTGCATCAAATTGCAAATGATACTTTAAATGCTTTGTTTTTCCACAGTCAACTAAAAAGCATTGTTTTAGCAGTTGATCATATTGTGGTCGACCTCTTTCCTGTTTGTTTATACCACAACTTTAATGTGATCCCAAAGATGGAGTGTGTGTGTATGTGTGTGTGTGTGTGTGTGTGTGTGTGTGTGTGTGGACATGAACAACTGTGTGTACATTTCCAGCAGTGTATCTTGATCAGGGTGATAGTTACATGAATGTACATACCTGTAAGTTATGGAAAGGTGCCATTAAGATTTATGTACTCTATTGCATGCATGTTATAACTGACTAAAAAAATAGACAATATATTTGTGGATATAAGGTGGTGAAGCCTTGGATAAAAGTAATAAATGGAAAAAGTAGACATTATGTAGAAATAATGGAGGAATACACATGGCATAAATATTTACCTGGAATCCTACACAATTGTTCCATGGAAGATACAGAGAAACTTAGAAAGAAGGTAATAAACCAGTATATGCCTTGTGCAAAAAGGCTAGATATCCTATAATTTGGAAAATTGATCGTTTTCTTTTGATAACTGTGAATGAGTAGGTAGCCTAGTGTCTTGGTTGCAGGGTTTTATTAAACGTCTACAAATTTACCGGTACATTTTTTTAAAGCCCTTTTCCATGCTGTGCTGATTTGGTAATTCCCAAAAAGACTTCCTTTGCCAGTGTGGAAAGGTTGATGTTGTTGGTGAGTGTTAGAATAAAATAATGTAAAATGCAATATCTTACTTTCAAGAACTAAACCTTAAACTTGTTGTCTAGCTTTTACAGCCCTAGGACACGAAAACTGCATAACTCATAAGCGTAGAAAAGCGTATTGTCTCGTAATCATGGTTAAGACATAAAACCCTGATCAGTTTGTATATCTGGCTTGCCTATGCCTTGCTTGTGAATTGTGCCTGTATTTGGGGCTGGGATTTGAAGAGTTGACCTCAGAACTTTTGGTTTGGCTTGGAACCAAGTGCAGCCTGAGAGCTGGCAGGCACCACAGGGAAGCTCTGGTGCTGGAATTTTATTACTCTGCCAGGGGACTCTGTTTCTTTGTTTCTCAATGGGGGCAAAATGCTTTTGAGTAATTCCAGGTGGAGGCTTGACATGGTTCAAACATTAAAGCTGGGTTACATAATTCTATTTCATGGCCAGTGTAATTAATAGCTTGTGTGTGAGCATATTGAAAGTCAACAAGGCATCCTTCTTGTAGGCTACACATTTATTCCCAGTTCTAGGTACTACCGTTGTGAAGATAAACATCTCATTTCATCCTCCCTCCTTTCCCCTTAACCAGTCTTCCTCCTCTCCCCTCATTCCTTCCCCCTTCTCTCCCCACCCCCTTCTCTTCTGCTTCTCTCCCCTCCCCCTCCTCTCCAGAGGAGGAAATTGGCAAAATTAATTTTGTTCATATATACACACTATTAAACTTTCTAGTTTTTCTTATATTCAAGCAGTGCAAATTTGCCTACAAATGAGCCTGTGGAAATAATTGTGCGTTTCCTTTCTTCTTGCCCTTATGTGACCTTTTTATTTTTAAATGAAAATAACCTTTTTTTCCCCCTGTAATACAAAAGCATGACTTCCCTTTCATACTTTCAAGTGCCAATTTATATTTGAATTGAAGTAATGATCACGTGTGACGGGGAAAAGCTTCTTTTTTGGCATGGTGACTCTGGTTTGAAATCTGGGCAGAAACAGGCACTCAGGAGGATTTGGCAGCCAGTCCTGCTGCTAATTTGTGTTAATAACCCCTCCTCCGAGGCTACCCCCGATTGGTAGTTTGGAGACAATGTCCTGGATATGTATCTGAACGTCTTGATGCTGTTCTTTCGACTGGCTAGCGTTTAACTTTGCACACCCCAGCTGCTGTCTGAAGCGGTTCCAGAATAATGCGATCTCTCATGCCATCCAAAGCACCTCCGGCCCACTCTGCCCTGGACAGGCACTCGGGCTCTCCCTCTTCCCTCTTCCCAGCCTCCATCCCAGCCACCACTCTTAGCCTAACTGTGAGGACGTCTCACTGTTTTAAATTTTGAGTCTCTCTGTCAGATTCTTGTTCACATCATGTCTTGTTGACATTTGTGGTTCATTGTTTACATCCCATTATATGTGAGACCTTGAAGGCCTAGAGCCTGGGCAGAAAAATCAAATATGTGCGGCCCTGCGGGTGCCTGGCCATGGCCTTGGGAGAGTTCCCCACCAAGGTGAGGGGGTTCTGTGCGCATGCGCAGACTTTCAAAGCGGGACCAACCGGGTAGGCTTTCGGTGGATGGGCTTCGATATTTTGTGGGAACTCCACATCACCTTTCAGGCGCATCTTCCCTGCTTGGCCCTGGTTTTCCTTTAGTTTTTATCCTTTGTAATAGACTTTAATTTCAGAAGTGGGAAGCAAGCCCAGTTTTTAACAATAAACTTAAAAATATATTTGGTGAAATTCTTTACATACCTTCCTGAGGTCTAACGGTTACATTGAACTAAAAAAAAATTTTTTTGATTAGTTCTTTACCGGTATTTCCACTTAGGATCTTCCCAGCCTGGGAAGGGTTCTCAGAAGAGGTTCCACACCGTGTCTCAGGGTACAGATACAGCATCGTGGGACCCTAGTTAGGACCACCTGAAGCCCCGGTTGGGCAGTGGGAACTCACTTTAGACTTGGCTCAGAGAACATTTTTTTCCTACCTTGTTCATGTAGAGCAATATGACATCTTAGTGTCTAAAGGTCACATTGTCAGTTCTCAGAGACCTGGGCGACCCACTGCTGGGATTTCACAGCCACAGAGGCCCGGAGCTCCCAGGCTCTCACCCTTTTGCTTGGCCTCTCTCTTCTCTAGGAGCTGGCCTGGCTCTCATGGCCCTCTCCGATTCCGGAGTCCCGCTCCCTTAACTGCTAAAGACGCAGGCCTCTGCTTAACCTTCTATATGCATGGGAGACCTGGGAGAGGGTTTGGGATTTCTGCCTTTCCTTCGTCAATCCTCTCGATGGAAGGGAGAAACTTAAAGACTGATCTCTTGGCAGACGTGAGCTGGGCTTCTCCTTCAGGAGACAGAAGTGGTGGCAGTTGGTTTGGGTTTTAAATAACGTTTTGCTTTTCACTCTGCCATTTTCATTTGAATCTAGGTCCGGCTTCCTGGCCTAGATGGTACGAGACCATCCTTTTATGCCAGGGGTAGAATCGATTTTCCCTTTTTCTCCACACAACCTCCTTGATATCCATGGATGTAGTAAACGTTCACGAAATCTGCGTTTAATCCATGAATCTTAAGCAGGTGAAGTCCTTCCGTTTAAGGGATTTGACTGAGCTGAGCTTCGTGTGTAAGTGCCCTATTTTGCAACACTTACTTCACTAGTTGCTGGCAGTCATTCGTGAAGACCTTATGGAATTCACAGAAGCATTAGGACTAGGAAGAGGGTTACACGGCTCTGTCACCTAGTTAATGTCTTGAGGTTGTTTTCGCCTTAGCATCTCCAGTTATGTTAAACTGAAATATAATATGTGCTTTCCAGTATTCAAACATAACTTCTTTTTTTTTTAATTGAAGTAGAGTTGATTTACAATATTGTGTTAGTTTCAGGTGTACAGCAAAGTGATTCAGTTATATATATATTTTTCAGATCTTTTTTAAATTAAATTTTTCATAGACTTTATTCTTTTAGAGTAGTTTCAGGTTCACAACAGAATTGAGCAGAAAATACTGAGTTCGCACATAGCCCTCCCCACCCACACAAACATCCTCCCCTCCCCGCAACATCCCTCGTCAGCGTGGCATATTTGGTACAATCGATGAACCCACATGGGCACGTTATTATTAACCAAAGTCCATAGTTTACATTGGGATTCACTCCTGACGTTGTACATTCTATGGGCTTTGACAAACGCATAATGACATGTGGCCACCACTAAAGTATCACACAGAATAATTTCATTGCCCTAAAAATCCCGTGTGCCCCATCTATTCATTCCTCCCTCCCTCCCTCTCCACAAACCCCTGGAAATCATTATAAGTTATTGCAAGGTACTGACTATTGTTCCCTGTCAAACATAACTTCTTGATGTCCTAGAAGCAAACAGAATGTTTGGGGAAGTATGCCCAAGTTATTCAGTGTAGCCACATACACTATAAAGCACATAATCGCTCTTCCCCTGCAACAGTCTAGACATTCACACTCTTTTTGTTGTGACAGGAATCCCTCTCTCCCAATCCTGAGTACCCTCTTGTGGAGAGACCTTCCAGGACATCCTAGCAGCATTAACTTTTCCTCCTTTCCCAAATACGTTTTCATATTCTACCAGTGCTGTTGGAAAGCAGTTACATTTACCTGAAAAAGGATGATGATCTGGAGACCCACCACCATCACCATCATCACCACCCTCACCACCGTCACCGCTATCACTACCACCACCACCACCCATGAGGTTCTGTGGAGGACCGGACTCTGTCCTGGGCATGGGGACATATAGTGAGCACAGGAGACGCCTCCTCTCTGAGCCACAGCCTCATGACCTGCCTCCATTTTCAGACACAGCTTGGAGGAGAAGTCGGTATATTTCAGACGCGCTTTGTGATGACCACCCTGTTCTCTGCCCTGGTTCTGCCACTGTGGGTGCCCACTTGGTGGGCAGGCACAGACCAGAGAGGGGAGAGTTAGCACCCAGGGGCACAGCCTGAAACTAGGAGAGGACAAAAACCAGTGGACAGAAGCTTCTGCCTCCTTCCTGCAGAGGGACAACCCTGGAGGGGCACCTGCATGGCTCCCAGGAGACCCTGGAATTGATACTCTCTTGTCTGCAGTGTTGGCCTTGGTAACTCACCCTGCTATTGGCTCTCCCTTCTTCCCTGTTTCAGCCTCCCTTCTCTCTCGTTCATCCCTCCTCTGGATGACCTCCCTTAAACTATACACACCCAGGTCCTTCTCTTTGGCTCTGTTTCAGGAACACCCAACCTAAGATAGTGGTAAACATTTGTTCATTCCCTCCCCTCCTTTGAGTTTAGAGTGAAGTA
Source organism: Camelus dromedarius (assembly GCF_036321535.1). Classification (NCBI taxonomy): domain Eukaryota; kingdom Metazoa; phylum Chordata; class Mammalia; order Artiodactyla; family Camelidae; genus Camelus; species Camelus dromedarius. The sequence goes on along the minus strand of NC_087441.1, from coordinate 10,866,659 downwards.
GAAGGGGTGTACACTGATTCATCGCATAACTAAAAACGTACTATCCCCACTGTGAAAAGTTCTTTGGCAGACAAAGCACTTGTTGAGAGGTGGACCTGACCTAGCTTTGAGGACCAGGACAGGTAATAATTAGGCTGAGAGTGGGGTCAGGAATTGAGAAGATCCTTCCACTTTGAGCAAAGGAACAGTCTGTGCAGAGGCCCTCAGGCAGGAGGGAGTGTGGCTGTCCTGTAAGGAAGAAGGAAGGAGAATGGAGAAAGGTGGGGCTGGAAAGGCAGTCAAGGGTCGACCTTGCACGACCTTGTAGACCCTAGGAGGGATCTTGGTCTTCATCCGAAAGCATTGGGAAGACTCCAAAGGGGTTCTCAGAGTGCGCTGGGGGAAGCCAGTTGAGAGGCTTTTGCATTAGCCTTGGGGAGAGTTGGTGTGAACTGGGTGGCAGCAGTGCAAATGGAGGGATGTGGGTTCGCTGGGGGATACTGAGGAGGAACCATCGGCAGGCCGTGGAGGGGAGCTGGGCGTTGGGGGATGCTGAGTGTTCGATCGTGGAGAGAGCCTGGCAGACATGGTAGGTGAGCAGCCTGGAGCTAGGAGAGGAGGTCTGTGCTGGGTGCTTTATACACCTTGACCACCAATTCCTTGCAGCTCTGTGAGACTGGTCTTCTCCATCCTGATTAAGTGATGGAGGTGTGATTCAAATCCAGGACTGCCCTTCCCCTAGAGCACACTTTTCCTCTTCTACTGGCTTCTTGAGGGCAAGCGACTCTATTTTGTTCCTTTGCCCCCTTCAGGAAATTCTGTGAGTGAGATGAACCTGCCAGGTGTCTTAACCATCCTTTATAGCCACTGGTAGCTGTTAGTAAACATTACAGCCTGATTTTTCATTGTTTGATTCAAGTTCAATCAGAGAATGACTGATGCTCCGTTCGCTGGTAGAAAATCATGGCTCGCCTTTGGGGAAATGGTTATCAAAGAGTCTGTAAAGCAGCGTGTATTTGCATATAATCTCAGTCATCATCTGTGCCTGTTAAAATAAGAAATGGACATACACAGGAATTACATTGTAAAAATATAGATGAAGATTGGTGGCTGATGTAGTTGTACACAGTAATTATAGAAGACACACCCTGCTTTATGCTATTGTTATGTCTAGCAGCTAAAATATACTAGAAAAATAAAAATAAAAACGAGTGCAGATATTGGCTTTGTCATCGGTTTTGAGTCACTGTGTAGCTTCCTAATATTATTTAAGTAAAGAAAATGGAAACAGTAGAAATATTGAAGAAATAAATGGTCTTGCTGTTTTTTAACTATAGTGTGGGTTTTGTCATCGTTTGTGCTTCTGCAGTGTGCTATCTGGATAGCTGTTTTCTTTTCGAGATGAAATTTGGCTTACTTTGACTCTTAAAAAAAAAAATCCCATCCCATGTAGTCAGTATTCGTTAAAATGTGTCTCGGTTAAGCATGTGCTTTCTGACTTGAAAGCTGTTCCCCAGCAGTTTCTTTATGATGAGTTAAACAGGGAAATGGTAAATAACTCAGGGTAAAAGGCCTAAAAACATTAGGGCAAATTGATTGGCTTAGTCTTTTCAAGGGAAATTTACATTGGGATGATGACGCCCTGAGATGGTTCATTTCTGCGTCTTCACTTAGGAGCCTTGTGGTTCATCTTGGGCTTAGAATGTACAAGAAATATTTTCTAAATGTGCGTGGACACATTATAGAAATGAAGAGGGGTGCACTGGCTTTCTGGATGACCTAGATGGGGCCTGTCTCTGGAATCGTCATCAAGACAGCGAGATACTTGAACCTGAAATACCCGGGTTGACGGATGATGCATTTCCGAATGGACTTACTACCTTAGGACAGCTGTCTTCTGGAACTTGTGCTTGTTTAAGGGGTTCACTCAGCAAACACCCAGTGCTCATACAGTCCTCACCAGGCCCTGTGTGAGGCACAAGCAAGGACAGACTCAGAACAGAGTCCGTGCCCTCGTGAAACAGATGGGCACGTGAGCAGGGAATTTGTGTACCATGTTAAGGGCTCGAACAGAGATATTGGTCCCAGTGCAGTGATGTATCTGAAAGTAAAGATTTATTAGCTTCTTCCGTGATGTGAGGGAAGACCATGTAATTGGTCTTGAGAATGAAGAGAGATCTGCTGAGCCATCAAAGCAAAGGGAAGCATTTCAGCCAGCCCAAGAGGTACCTAGCCACTGGAGTAGGCAGGATGGTGTGGTCTGGAAGGAACTTGCATTGGTGGCTGGTGGGACAGGAGCTGGAAGGGTCAGTGGAGTCCTGTGTTCCTTGAAGAGGTGTTTGGGACTTTTAGTTGTACGGGATCTGATTTGTGCTTCAGACTTTTCTTCTGGCTGCTAGAGAAGAGATTTGTGGATGGAGGAAGGCTTGGAAGTATTCCAGTAGAGGCAGAGCTTGGGTCACCTCCTGGGGGATGAATGCATGCAGGGGGCAAAGGGGGCGGAGGCACACATGACAGAGTCACGGAGTGGTAGGAGCAGGGGGGCTGGTGGACACCTGGACAGGCAAACTGAGGGCAGGGCAAGCCTAGGGGCACTGATGGGTTTCTGTCTTGTGAGAATGGCCTCCTGGATGGGCCGTTATCCTCGCCTGCAATGCCCAGAACTGGGTTATTTAGATATAGACTAGGGGTTAGAATAACAAACAATTTTAGTTTGGGTCATACTGACTTTGAGATAACACATCCAGTAGGTCATAAATGGGTCTGGAGCTGGGAAGAGCCCTCTCCTCCATTTAAGAAGGAGGAGACTCAGTTGCCATCAAGGAGAGTGAAAGCCAAGAAGTCATCAGAAAGAGTATCGAAGGTGAGGAGAGGAGGACCAAGTCCACCCAAGGAGGTGAGTGAGGGGTGGCGGAGCTCAAGGAGGCAGAGAACTGAGGGGGTGGGAGTCAGGGAATCCAGTAGAGAATGGAGGGTCATGAAGTTGCACATAGGGTGTTTCTTAGAGATTTTGTGATAAATAAACAACGTTCACTGAGGGAAACTATAGTCTATAATTAGCAGAGTTAAAAATTCAGATTTCCTACCAGGAACTAAGTCTTTTAGATAACCACACTCATAAGTTGGTATTTCTCATGTCTAAAACCTGTTACTGTTATTAAAGTGTAGAAATTTAAGGACTTTATAGAGACCCTGTGTTAAACTGTATTATTATCCACTTTTTGTTGTTTCTAGTACTTTTCCTATTTCAGATTGCCTGAGTACTTTCATAGAAGGGCTCGAGACTGCAGCCAAATCCCACTTTCTGTGACCTAAATGTCATACAGGTGTTCCCACTTCAGTTCGATTTCCTCTGATTATAAGCTCTGCTTCTCCAGGGGCTCCATGTACTTAATGTGGATTCACAGAGCAAGACGGTGAGACTCAAGGCCACACCCACCGTAGCAGCAGAGGAAGAATTGGAACTGAGGGATCTCTGGTCTCTGCTCAGCAGGGAGCTACCCCACCTCCCATGATTAAACGTCCACCATAATTTCCAACTCGAATGTAACATTTTCCTACCTGCAGTAAACACCCTTAGAAGAAGAATTCTGAATCTTCCCATCAGGCAATGTGGGCATGCTTCCCCCGCGATCCTCATCAGCACCTTTCATCCCCAGGGCTGAAAGATTTTCAGCGTCACTAATCCCAGAGCATCCCATGGAGGCTGGTAGGTGGAAAACACCAAGTAAATCTAGACAGCTTGAGGGACGTCAGGGTGCTTTTCCCAAAGTGGCTTGTTAGTAGATCAACAGTAGAACCCACGTACTTACTTCATCATCTGAAAGAAAACTCCCTGCAGGTGCAGTCCTGTGTTAGTGATGCCATCATGGTGCCAGGTCCTACATAAATCATATTGCTTTGTGCCCGAGCAACAGTTGACACTGTTACTGATTTGCTGATGTGGGCACGAGGAGTGTAGCCCAAAGACAGTTCCTAGTCATAAATTTAGTCGTGAGTTCCTCTCTATCTCAGAGTTAATTTACTTCGAAGGTTATTCTTTTGCAGAATAGTTATTGTCCCATGACTTTAAAATGTCTGGATAAGGTTTAAGCATGTTAATCTTTTCTTCTTTTTTGATATTTTGCCATTTGTGGCCTTCCATTCACTTTTTTTTCCCCCCACTTCAAAAACCAGAATTTTAAAACTGGCATAAACATTCCCACTGTATCAAACACAACAAAATACCTAGAAATATTAATCTAATCAAATAAGCTGAATGTAATGATACATTTATTTAACATGTTTTTCAAATTATTATTATCACTATGCCTTTTCTTGTATGTTTATTAAATTCTTCCTAAGGGACTAAGAGGCTGTTAGTTCCTAAACTATGATTGATGGACTTTCCGTCTTGAGACCTGATCCCAGGGCTATTTAAAATGTTATTAGAATCTCAGAGAACTGTCGGTAGAGCTGGAGCTGGATCACTCATATTCATCTCATGACCAGCGCCTGGAGGAGTGAGAGGATGGATGGGGTGGCTGGTAAAATGGTAGAGATCATTGAGTCTCAGAGCAGCTCTAGACGAGGAAGGTTGAGCAGGTGCAGTTCTGGACAGGGGCAGGGGTGCAGGCTGGGATACAGAGCCAGGATGCGCCAGATTGGGAATGTGCCGCCGGCTCCTCCGGACTGCTCTGTGCTCTTACTGTGGCAAGGGAATAAGTGTTAGGTAGGAAGGGGAGACTGGGTTGGATTAAATATTCAAGTTGGATAAAGTTAACCTGACCCTTTAGTTAATTCATACAGAAGATTTTCAAGAACATGCTTAATGCCATAGAAATATTTTTTAATGAAGTCAAGTTCTGGTATAGTAAAAAGATTAAAGATAACTGAATAGAATATTGACTTTTTTTGTGCCACCACATTGGAACTAAAAAAATTCCAGCAACCAACTATTGAAGAAAAGCTTACTCTTGTAAGTTTTTATTTTAGCTTCCTTGTGGATATAATGTCTTACCTCTGCTCTCCTTGCCCAGTGTCACTTGAGAGTCCTAGGGTTTTGAATGAAGTAAGAATAAGGTTTGACAAAGAAATTAGTATGAAATAATGGCAAAGGAGAAGATACGTGTGATGGACTTAGTGGAGACAGGAGAGAAAGGGCACCTTAGGCAGAAGGAATGTGACTGCGGGCAAGGCTGGGAGCCAGCCAGCAACGTAGGTTAGAGCCGGAAGGAGTTATTAATAGTAATTGGGTTGGGGGCTGAGGCTTGGGAGGTGGAGTTCCTGTGGGGGGTTTAGGAGGCAGAAAGGGAATGGAACATTCATTATGGGCCCAGAAATTTTGGTTCAAATTATATTCCTAGACGGTGTCCCTGCGAATGCATTTCACATTGTGAAAATCAATAAATGTGTGCCACACTCCTCCCTAACCCTCTCCATTTACAGCCATTTTCTAATTAACATCGTAGTTATTCATCCTCATGAAATAACAGGTAATAAAATACCTGTGGGAAATATGTTGCTAATTCCACGCCAAAGTAATTGAAATACCTGAAGTACTTTCAGTCTGAGGAAATTCTGTGATTACAGTTGTTCAGGGACGTACCAGTAGTTTAGATCCAGTAACTGTGATTTGATGCTAATTGGACGCTCTCATTTGGTCCCAAGAGAGAAGACAGAGATTGGCTACCGATGGGTTGGCCGTAGGAAGAGGAAAATCAGGAGGACAGCGTAGCAGTGCCTTCAGTCACGTCCCTCTGCTGAGAATTTGAAACTCCTATCCTTTCTCCCTAATCCTTTTTATTTTGCAGACACAGAGTTCACATTTAATAAATTTGTCATCATTTCCGCTCATTTCTCAACAATTCCCATAGCTTATTGTACATCGGGCCCAAAGAACTGGGAGCTGTTTATTCTACAAATTCCTAATGTGTCCTGAGCGCCTTTCATGGTGATGGGTAATTTGTTCTAAAGGACAGCAATCCTGCAGACCCAGCCTTACGCTAAACCCAGACATAGACTGACAATTACCTGCCTGTTCAGAAGCCTCCCTCACTGGTCTGGGATTGAAGGAGGCCTCGGTGCCCTAATTAATTTAATTACTCTTGATTTTAGAAGGCTGTGAAAATCATTTCCGAATATTACTGTGGATATTGAAACCCAGTAATCTCCAAGGCAAATTGTGCCGGATTCTCAACTGACATTTTCCATTTCACTTTTAACTTACCCATCTCTTCAGTTCCTAGAGAACTATTTTTTAAAAAATGTTTTACAGTGTTTATTAGTAACGGACATTGAAGCCTGGCTTTGGTGTTACTGAGTTACCTTGTGAGCCTTGTGCTTGTTAAAAGTAATTCACAGTTTTTATGAGTGCTGCTCCCCATGGAAGGAAGCCTGCATTTCTTCCTGCCTCACAGAAACCAAGACAAGAAGAGAGAATTTGCATTTCGTTATTTAGTATTTGTTCACTTGGACTAAGCCCCATGTCGGGTGATTCAAGGATATTTTCTCATTTTGTTTTCACAACAGTCGCGGCGGGTGGGTGTCATCAATTCCTTTGTGGATGGAGGGAAATCGGGTTGAGAGAGGGATGCAGATAAATGACCCAGAGTCAGGGGCAGATCTGGGGTTGGCTCCTAACTCCCCACTGTGCCCTGCAGCCTCCTGAAGATCCAGCAAGCTTCTGTTTTGTGAACACAAGCCATAGGTTTTCTTTTTCCTAAATATTTTGCTTTAAACAGAAGAGAAGGTAAAAGCAACGTGACATCTTCAAGTGTCAGGTCAAGTTTGGCATCTTTTAGATTATAGTGCTAGGCAGTGTGTCACTGTAGCATCTGAGATAACGTTTCGCGCCCTGACTGGCATCCTCCGCCTTGGGGCGAACTGGTGAGATGTCACCTGAAGGCAAGAGAACAGCTAAAGCAATGTTGAAACGAGCCTAGCTTGCGATGAACTGGTCGCTTTCCTGGTGGGTCCTACTGCATGAACTTTCTCAGCTAAGCTTGTGACTCTGAGATCACTGTTTCCTGGAAGTCCCCAGGGAGGGGGCCAGTCAGAAAATATCCCCTTGTCCATCAAAGCATTAGCTTGTGCTCTGTTCCCAGGAAGGAAGTGTGGCAGATTGGAAAATTTCTGGAGGCTCGGCTATTTCAGTCATCCCTTTGTGGCATCTGGTATCAGAGCCCGCAAGGACAGATCTTTCTACATTCCACTTAAATTCAGGGGTTCTTGAATCACCTACCGCTGTGTGCCGTTTTCACGTGTTTGCCCTTTCAAGTGATGAACAAATGTGTATTTCCTATTTTAAGGTCAGTAGGGTCCTGTCCTGTCATTTTTTTTCTCCCTTCTACTAAAGGAGCATTTAAACCCATTGTGTAGGGTAACTTCTACATGTGTTTTGTTCTGTCGCTCATGCCACTTTTTTTTAAATACAATTTTTAAAGGTCACAGTCCTTTTACAGTTATTACAAAATATTGGCTGTATTCCTCCAGCATTTTGTGCCTCTCACTTCCCTCACCCCTACATTGCCCCCCTCTCAGCTCCCCACTGGTAACCACTAGTTTGTTCTCTTTATCTGTGATCGCACCACCTTTTAAAAGCTATTGTGTTGTGCTCATTTGTTAATTTTGTAGTTATTCAGCAGTGCCTCCTTGGGTCTCATTTGTTCACTTCTTTCATTCCTGTGCTTCTTGTGTTACTGGCAGGGAACTCAGTCTAAGGATGGGATAAAGGCAATGGTAACATTGTACAGATATTGTCAAGAAGCTGTTCCTATGACGAGCGAACGAATATCATTTCCTTTGCTTGTCCCTTCAGCTGTTCGATGGGATGTTGGCCTGTTACAAAGGTAGAACCTCATGACGCTTAGAGCTTGTGTTGGTAACTAAGGATGTAGGGGAATAGGATGGATAGAGAGGGTGTAAAAAGACCATGAATTAGGAGACTCCCACCTCCACATATCTGTGTTCTGTTTTTTTTTTTTAATATTATTTATTTATTATATTACTTTGTTTATTTTTAGAGGAGGTACTGAGGATTGAACCCAGGACCTCATGCATGCTAAGCATGTGCTCTACCGCTTGAGCTATACCCTCCTCACAGTGTTCTGTTTGTTTATAAATCATCTTCTTCCTTTCTTCTCTCTCCTCTTCTCTCCTTGAAGAGATGGTGGGGATGATGAGAGGATGGTTCTAAGTGTCGATAGGCTGGAAGAAGTAGAGGTGGGCAGGGCCATCAGTTCTCAGGAGAGAGGACGAGGGGAGCAGGTATTTCCTGCCACGATCATCCAGGTGGTCTCTTGGCCACAGAAAGTTTTAAGTTTCTCATGGTCCGAGATGATGGCCCAGCTCATCTTTGTCTTCCGTGGGCCTCACACCATGTCATAACTGGGGTGTGAGCCTCCCCTGATGCTGAATGTGTGTGCTTCTGGGTACACGGATGCTCTGGCTGGGGAGGAGTTAGGAACTCTTGTATTGCATTATCTAAGGAAGAAAGTCATTCCCTGATTGACTGTCAGTCGCCTGGATGAGGCTTGTCCCTTAGTCTAGGAGCCAAAGTTCAGTGGTGGCTTTAAGACACCAATGCTACATGAGTTTCTCTTGTCTGGGCAAGGGGTGGGACAGGATCCCAGTAGTGTCGTCTCCTGAGCCATTCCTTTGTGCTTCCATCGCCTCTGTCCCTCTGGACCATAACCGTCTCCACGCTGCCTTGTGATCCATGGTTGGTTTGTTCACAGGCTGTGTGAGACTGTCGCAGGATTTTGGTCACCAGTGTATTCCTGACACTTAGCGTCGTACCTTGAGCACAACAGGTGTTCAACAGATACTTCTTGAATTGAATTTAATTAACTTAATAAATGCCTGCATGTAGGCACTCAAGGTATAATGTGCCAACTGTTGCATCCTTAAATTTAGTCCTTGGGTACATGAACTTGGTGGGAACCTTAGGGAACACTTATTTTAAACAGAGGCCAGATTGGCCGACCGATCACCAGCCTGGGGAGTGCAGCGGCCCAAGTGGATACGCCTGGTCCTGCTTCCAGATCTTCTTGATCTTTTTTGTTTTTTGGTGTTTCACATGAGCTGTTTTATAAATAACAAGGGACTTGCTGCGATTTTGTTCATGGTAAGTAAGGACTGTGCTCCGTGTGTACAGAAGTCTGCCATTTGGGGAGGATAGACTGAAACTTGCTATTTTCATTGTAATTAGTCATCCCTTTGTCAGAGGGATGGATTCTCTAACCGTCTGCAGTCTCCTGGGCAACTGTGTGTCTTCTTTTGTAAAAGGCAGCATCTGATTCTATGAGTTCTTTGTGCGGGAACAGTGTGGCAGTGTCCGTGCGAGAAGCTGCTGGAAACTGTCTTTTGAGGAAGGTGATCCAGCACATGGTGATCCCCTTGAGTCAGAGGCCCAGAGTGGCTGGTTCAATTAGTCTCTACGGGCCTGAGAAACAGAGGTAATCAAGGCCCCACCGGTGAATGGAGATGTGCCTGGGCTCAGTCAACTGATGCAGACCTGGGTCACGCGAGGGCTTCGTGGGGACAGGAGTTCCATTTCTCACTCCCAGCCCCTCTCTGGCTCCCGGAAGCCCTCCCACCTGCTGTATTGTTTTACTGCAGACATTGAGTTGTCTCTGGATTGAGGAGCTGCCTGGCTGAGAGCATGGCTGAAGGAAACCCAGAAACTTTACAACATGGTGTCAGAGAGACGGTGGTCAGAAAGGAGATTTAATTTAAAGAAGGCATGAATTTTAGAGAGAAATTTCTCGGCAAGAAATGCATTCTTCTTACCTGGCTAGGTAGCAGGGAGCATATTTTCAGGGCATGGCTAAGTACTCATTCATCCTTCTCTTCTCCAGCACTTTCTCCTTAACCTGGCTGGCCTGGCAGCGAAAGTTTTCTGAACAGTGGGCGCTGTCAGCCTGGCTCAGGGCTTGACCGTAGGCTTCTAGGTTGATTAACGTTGTAGCCCTTCCTTAGTGTGGACTTCTTTTTATTTATTTTTTTCCTAAACTGTGATGTAGCTGAAGGTTCAGTTACATCTGGCCTTTAGGGAAGGCACGGGGGCGGAATCCTCAGCACTGTAAAATTGAGCAGCTTTTCATCACAAAACTCAAGGGAGGGAAATGTAAGATAAATTCACGTTAAGTGAAAATGACGTCCCGGACAAGCAGGCGGCTCCGGGGCTCGAGGGTGGTAGATTTCCACGCTGAAAAGAACGGGTGACATCTGTTGGTGGCTGACTCTATTCCACGGGGTACCTCCATGCTGCTACAGATACCAGCACGCTCTTTGTGTAAGTAACCGTGTAGAATCCCTAGGGTTAAATGGTTGATGTAGTTCACCTCGCACAGACTACACACAGCGCTGAGATCTTTGTGTAGTCGCAGGAGACGGCAGTACCTGCCCCACGGTTGACTCACCTCAAAACGCGGCGCTAATTGGCAGCTCCATCCAGTCTACCCTGTTGAGAGAATATCCACTTGTTGAAGGTGACTTGCAGTCCATCCAACTAGATGAAAGTCACTTGTTCCCGTGGCCCGTGGAATACACTCGGAGAGTGAAAAAGTTCAGGAAGGGGGCACTGGGATCCAAGGACGGGCACTTTGCAACTGCTGATTTGCCACTGGGACAAAACCACTGTCATCTGTTCCGGGACCGGAGCTGAGGTAGCTGTTTGGTGAGCTCGGTTCTAGTCCTGGTTCTTCTCCGCTATCTATGCGACACGGCTCATTTGTCCTTTCTAGGCCTCCCTTCAGCTGCAAGATGAGCAGATTTTAAATCAGTGTACTCTAAACTTAAACATTCTATAATCCTACCTCAAATCATTTCAATCCAAAATGATTAGTAATTTTATTAATCAGGATTCTCCAGAGAAACAGAACCAGCAGGGCCTGCCTATTTGTCTGTCTATCTAGAGATTTTAAGGAAATGTTTCACGTGATGAGGGTGGGGATGGTTGAAAATCCGGAATCCATAGGGCAGGCCTGCAGTCTGGAGATTCAGAAAGTTGATATTGCAGCCCTGAGTTAGAGTTCCTCATGACAGGGGGTTGGGACCCCAGGCAGGTTTCTGTGTTGCCAACTGGAGGCAGATTTCCTTCTTCAGGAAACCACAGCCTTTGCTTTGAGGCCTTCAACTGATTGGGTGAGGCCCACCCACATTACTGGAGGATAATCAGCTTTACTCAAGGGCTGCTGATTTTAATGTTAATTCCATGTAAAAAAGACCTTTACAGCAACATCCAGCCTGGTATTTGGCCAGACTTATCTGGGCTCCATAGCCTAGCTAAGTTGACATACAGTAGTTAGACTATAACCTCTTTTTTTGTAATTAAGTCACAGTGATGGGATGGAAAAGAAGGCTAGTCTAAAAGTGAAATCACTTTGTACCAGCAATTTAATGAATCAATCCTTCCATCGATCCATTCAGCATACAATTATTAAGCACCTCTGTGTGAGGCATAGTGCTAGACATCAGAAAAACAAAGATAAGTAAGATACCTTATTTTCAGAGCAGTCAGAATCTACCAGGGAAGACAGACAAGGGAAAAAGAACTGATTGCAATGCAGTTGCCTGTACTGGAGTGGTGAGGTGAACGAGTGGGAGATAATTCATGTCTTGGCAGGAGGTGGAGAGGAGGTCAGGGAAGGCTTCATGGAAGAGGAGACACTTAAGCTGGATCTTGAGGGGTAATTAGGACTTCTTCAGGGAGGCATTTCCAGCAGGAAACAGTTTATGCAAATGTATGAACAAGCACCTGTCACACTCATGAGACATATGGAAACTTCTGTCACATAGTAGGTACTTGAGAATGTTCTTATCTGTTATTGTCATTGGAAAAATTAAAGTGTGGCAGATACTATATGTTATAGTTTCTTCTTTAGTAAGTAACCATCTATCAGGCCATCAGTAAGAGATAAGAATTCTTGGCTTTTAAAAATTGTCAGTATCATGTATTTAGAAAGAGTCCACGGAAGCTTGTTTAATTTTCCATTTTGTTTAAACATATTTTCTTGTCTATACTGGGTTAATTACACAGAGAATTTAAAATCTATGTCTGTTTAGGATTTATCTTATAAGGCGAGTACTCTTGACCAAATATATCTATTATTTAGGTTTCTAAGAATTTTCTTTAAATTAATTATATCACCTTGAACAAATCAGTCTACCTCTTTTAGCTTTAAATCCTCACTTGTAGACAGAAGGAGTTTGATTGGTTTTAAAGGTCCACCCATAGGCTGTTCTGTGATCTGTAAATGAAAGTTGTTCTCTCCACTGTGCCCAGTTATAGAGTGTATTTCTGTAGCATGAATCGTTGGGGGTGACCACGCCTTTCCCAATAGCGACTGTTCACAGTGAAAGTACTTTATTGCCACTTAGAGTATTTCATGTGTTACAACCTCTTTATTAAGTATCTTATGTGCAGTATCCTATTAAATACTTAGAATAACCCTGCAAAGTAGACATCATTTCCATTTCATAGCTGAAGAAACCAGAGGCTCAGACAACTTAAAATGACCAGACTGATATCGCTCGGGTGGTAATGGGGAACCTAGGGGTTGAACTCTGCTCCTTTGCGCTCCAAAGTCTGCTTTCTTTATCAAGGATTTTGAGTTGTGGGTCACAGTACACAATTATTACCATAACACGGTATCTTGTGTATGTAGCGGAGGTGAAATCATGTTTTGTAAAAAGATGTCTCTACCTGAAACTAACACAATATTGTAAATTACCTATAGTTAAAAAAAAAAAAAAAAAGACAAGTCTTATTCTCTAAAAGCAACCAGTTTAACATTTTAAACAGTGAAAGAAAAGGGAAGTACTTTTTGGTAGGTTGACTAATAGGGCCAGGGGTTTTAGTAAATCCCTGGGCAGCATATCAAACCTAGGAAGAAAGTGTTATTCTCTATAATATGAGAGGACCCAGAAGTCACCTGCTTAGTAAGTAACGAAACTCTGACCCTTTGACTCCACTCACTTGCACTGGGATTTTTCTGCCCCATAATTCATGCTAACTGCTCTTGACATGCTGGTTCTTATTAGGGTCCTGGCTGGTCCCTCTGTCTAGGGGATTGTTTTCCTAACTTCAAAATAGCATTCAGAGCTCAGCCTAGTTGCCATTTCCTGATCTTCCATTTTAATTTAGATCCTTGTCACTCACTAGCTTATCCAGTCTCATGTCTCCGTATTGCAGGTATCACTCTAGGATATTTTTCTTGTTTATTTATTTACGTATTTGTTTTGACTGCTTCCTCTGATTTGAATGAAGCTCAGTGAGAGCAGAGACATCCTCTCTTATTTGCTGCTGTCCTCGGCATGTGGAGTGGTGGCTTGAAAACAGGAGGCTCATTCTGTCTCTCCAACCATCCACCCCTCTACCTGTCTGTCTCCCCTGCCTCTCCCCTTCCTCTTCCTCCTTCTCCACCCTGCCTCTCTCCTCCCTGCTTCCTCTTTCCCTCCCTCCATGTATCTAACTATAAAATGGCTTAGCCATATAAATTAGAGGATGAAGCAGTAAATCCACTTCTCCAAACAGGATGTGGGAAGACCCTTGTATTTCCTTTATGGTTAATCACTTAACTCTTGATTTTTGTTTTAGATGCTCCCTTTTTGTATCAAGCCCAAGATACAGCAGATTACTGAGAAATCAAACTATTAAAGTTACTAAAACAAAATTCTGATTTTGAAAAATTGTTTCTTACCACCTCTGTGTTTTTGTTTTCTCTTGCCAGGACTTTGTGCTTGACTTGCAAAGATGCCTCTTCAGCTGGCTTCTTCCAGATGAATGAATGAATGATTACACTAGGCGTGGTCCACACTTCCTCTGGGGGTAAGTTTGAGGCACTTGTACAAAGGCGATAATATATGCCAGTCTATATTTCTTATGTGTCTGTTTCCCATGTAGCTCTGTTAACTGCTCTTGGTATGAGGACCTGAGTGGGGAAAGCTGGTGTGGATTCCTCGAGTAATTGAGGTTCCTGCAGGCAGCAGGTGCCAAATCCAAGTGGCTGATTACAAATGCACTTTAATTTGGTTTTTTGTTTGTTTGGTTGTTTGATTGAATTATAGTTGATTTACAATGTTGTGTTAGTTTCAGGTGAACAGCAAAGTGATTCAGTCATATATATATATATATTCTTTTTCAGATTCTTTTCCATTATAGGTTATTACAAGATATGGAATATAGCTCCTTGTGCTATATAGTAGGTTCTTGTTGGTTATCTATTTTATACTTATTTTAAAATATATTGTTATGTTTTATATCTATTTTATATATATATGTATGTTAATTCCAAACTCCTAATTTATCTGTATCCCCTTTCCCCTTTGGTAACCATAAGTTTGTTTTCTATGTCTGCAACTCTTTCTGTTTTGTAAATTCATTTATATCATCAGATTTTTTCAGATTCCATATATAAATTATATCATATGATATTTGTTTTTCCCTGTCTGACTTAATTCACTTAGTATGATAAATCTCTAGGTCCATCTGTGTTGCTGCAAATGGCATTATTTCATTTTTTATGGCTGAGTAGTATTCCATTGTATACACATACTACATCTTCTTTATCCAGTCATCTGTTGAGGGACATTTAGGTTGCTCCTATGTCTTGGCTATTGTAAATAGTGCTGCTATGAACACTAGGGTACATGTATCTTTTGGAATTAGAGTTCCCTCTGAATATATGCCCAGGAGTGGGATTGCTAGGTCATAGGGTAACTCTTAAAGGCACTTTAATTTGATACGCTGGCTGCTTCTCTCTGTGTGGAAAACCATATGTCCATCTTCTCTGGGAACTTAGGTAGAGAAGTTGCCACTTGGGAAGTATTTATTTCCTTCTCTTTAGATGTTAAATACCAATAGAGCATATGCCTCAACTCCAAGCCAACTAGGGCTTCCTGCTGAAGAACAGACTAGTCTGTCTCATTTCCAGTTGGAGCTGTAAGATCAGGACAGCTCAGGAGACTCGGACACTAGGAAACCACCAGGGAAATGTAAGCTTCCACCTCTGATATGAAGGTCGTTCGTTTCTGGTTGGGGCGTCTTACTGGTGGATTCGTTGGCTGTTGCAGGGAAAGCTGAACAGTTCCCAAAGCAGCATTTGGAATGATGGCAAGTCATTCCCTGGAAACATTTGCAGGGTCTGCAGTTCACGCTTGTTTTACTGACAGACACAGACACAAGCAGGAGCTTTCTGGGCCAAAATTAGCTCATCTTTCTTGGGCTGCTTTGTGCTCTTTGGATCTCAACTCGAGGTACTACCTCCAGAGACCACCTCCAGCTACCCAGTCTCAGGTGGCCCTCCAGCCCCCTGCGACACAGGTCATTCTGTTTTAATTCCCTGCAAAGTGCTTGTCTCTCCCTCCCAGTTTTCTCCTTCGGGTAGTTATTTCTCGGCTTGTTGTCCAGCCTCACTGTCGCTGGAGCAGAAGTTCCGTGAGCTCAGGACCCTTATCTGTCTGGTTCCCCAGGTGGTCCACAGCCAGAGTGGTGTCTGGGGCACCGAGATGCTGTCAGACTAAGTGCATGATGAGTTCAATGCAGCTCGCTGTGTAAGTTGCTCAGTGTCAGACAGTGAGAAATTTGTTAGCTCTGCAGGAGATTTTGAAGATTCACTGTGTCTAGTCAGTAGTTTTCTTTTAAAATATGACTTGTTCCCTCACTGAGGTCAGGGCAGGGGGACTCTACTGCCTGGGCCCTGAGCAGTTCTGCTGACCCCGGGGACGATGTCTGGGTAGCAGACGAGTTGCACGTGTCAGTTGTACATTCGTGTGGGTTTTCAGTGTCACGTGGGAGGTAAAACCTTCAAACCATGGCAGTTTGGGGTCTGAAGGCCAGCCGTGCAAGTTTTGTCTTCTCTGGGCTAATTCGGAAGCATTTGGTTTCGAAAACAGACTTGCTAGATTTGTGCCTCTTGAGGAAATGGGGAGAAAAGTCACCTCCCCACATAATACTTCTTTGGATTTTAGGGCTTTCTTCTGTAAAATAGGGGTATGAAAAGCATTTTTCTCATAGAGTGCTTGTGACTAAGTATAAGATACATGTTATATGACTTCCTATTTTATTCAGTGTGTACTTGGATTTTTACATGTTAAATCCATTAACTAGGTTTAGGTACTATTTATAAAGTTTGAGAATTTGTTTCTGTATTACGTGAATGAAAACCATGATCTATTCCTGAGATCGCCAGAAAGGGTCGACTTGCTTATAATTATAACTTTAGTTATAATAGTGAGAACACATTGTAGCTACGCCATTTTCTGTAAGTGTAGCAATGCTGTTGTCTCTTTAGCATCAGACAGGTTTGGTTTGAGGTTTTCATTTGCACTGGTTTTGTGGCCTTTGGAAAACTACTTGACTCTGCTTAGCCTCAGTGTCTTCACCTGCAAAATAGTAATAATAATACAAACCAAAGGGGATTGCTTTGAGAAATATAAAATATTAAAATACAAGTAACGCTTTTGGCTCGGTGCTTCTTAATCTTTGGTTTCTTTCATTCTCACCTTCCAGGCCTTAGATTTAAGAAGGATATTGCTCTCCAGGGAGAGTGATGGTGGTTAGGAATGTTTGGGAATGGTGTCCTATTGATCATGATGAAGGGAATGGAATATTTGGCAGCGAAAGCAGTCAGCTGAGTAGGGAGTGTAATTCCTGCCCTTCCCGTGTAAGGGACCAGGGACAGCGAGGCACACATGATGACCAGCACTGAGGAGGCGCTGGGACCAATGAACAGCAGTGGAAGGAAACCACTGGGTTCCATGTAAGGAAGGATGTTCTTAATAACTGTGGGAAGATGGGAGGGGAGGCCCTGTGTGGTAATGAACTTCCCGGGCGGCTGTGGTGTCTCCAGGCTGGTTGGCTGCAGATCAGGAGTTCTGCAGAAAGGATTTCTCCACTCCCCAGGAAAGTGGGTGCCATGTGCTGTGGGGTCCTTCATGATGCCTCTTCTGTAGAAATGACCCCCTCTCCAAAATCATGCCTGCATGTCTGGTTGTCTTGGCCAAGTTGGCAGGGCAGAGATGGATGTCCCTCGAGACCCAGGACGTAGCCTTCTGAAGTCAGGGAGTTTGGACTGCTGGTTGTTTTCTTTGAAAACCTTTTCCAGGGTTTGAAATTTTCCTGTTTGTGTTTTATCATTTGCATCAGAGGTTGCAAGCTGGTGAGCTTCTGGCTGGTTCGGGGCTGTGGGTAAATATGCTTTGTTGGGCCTGCCAACTGTGTCCCTGACAAGTATTTTAAGGAAATTTAAATTAGTTTCCTGCCTTTAGAGCCTGAAAAATTTAGGGGGGTGAGGGGTATAGCTCAATGGTAGAGCATGTGCTCGGTGTGCACGAGGTCCTGGGTTCAATCCCCAGTGCCTCTGTTAAAGGGGAAAAAATGTACATGAAAGCAGCATTTTCAGTGTTTAGCTGGCAGCACAGAGTTTTCTGTGCGCAGGTGGCAGTGGAGAGCCAGAGTCGGGCAGCTCTGGCCCTTTGGGATGGGCCGGTTGGCCACCGTCCCCACCACTGCATGCCGTCTTCTTAATGCTGAGCATCACTGGCCGTTTTTCATTGACTTAAGTTGTTTTTCTTCTAGTAAAATCAGGAGAAAAGTGAAAAACATTTGATCTCTTTCTGTGTCAGTAGTGGAAAAACCAAAGATGTTTCTGTAGTGCTTCACAGTTTAAGAAAAACAGAGAAGAGCCTGTGGGGTGTGTGCCGAGGAGCCTTTGTACGAGTTTCACTTGCAAACAAATGGTTTCTGTCTCTTGAGAACTCAGCACTCAGACCTGCTTCATTCATACATTTTAAACATCCCTGAAGGTATAAGACTCTGATCCCTGATCCGTACGGTACAGTTTTCCTTCTGTGTTCAGACACCATTCTTTTGCTTTTATTTTAGGCCATTTCCTCTCTTTCAGAAGAAACCTCATGTACCTTCCTTAAGAGAATCGCTGGGTCCCCTGGCTCGGCGAAGCGGGAACGGTGTGTAATTTACACACGTGTGTGGACTCTGGAGCCACGTTCCCTCCTGCCTTCCCCAGTGGAGCCCCAACATCCCCCAGACGTTGTGGCACCGAAGAGATGAGGACTGGTAGCCTCATTTACTCCGAGTGGGGTTACGGGAGCTGCGCCCTTCGCTCCCGCAGGCGCAGACTGAAGCCTTAGGACTCTCCTCCGTGTGCGGTTGATTTTTTATGAAAAATGTAATCTGGTGTTGTCTGTCTGTTCTATTTTCCAAGTTGGTTCTGGCTTCGTTGTGAAGATAAACTGAAAGAGAGAGAGAGCAGGGAAGAACGGTGACCATTGACTTCGTTATTTGCAGGGCAACTGGGTGGGAGAGGGGAGGAGGACGGGTGTGGCTCATGATGGAAAGACTGAGCTAATTAGTGGAATTTCTAGGATGACTGATGTCTGGGGAAGGAGTTCTCATCTATCCATTGGTTATTTAACGATAGAATGTGCTCCCTAATAGAGCTGTGAACTCCCCATCACTCTGTGTACTTAGGGAGAAGAGAGGGGCCCATCTGTCAGGATACTGGAGGCAGTTCTCAAATTAGGGGCAAGACCAGGCTAGATAGATGACCTGTACCGTCTCCTCGAAAACTCAGATTCAGTTACTCTCTGAATTAAACTGATTAGGAACCTTTCAGCTAATACTGTTTCACTTCAGTCCATAAAAGGAAAATGTGAGTGGAGAGAGAGGCAGATACCACAGTGCTTAATTACATTTAATTCTGGACAGATTACTTGTATTTTCTTAAATATTCCAATATATTCCTTCAAAAAGGTTGTAAACAGATGTGTCTAGAGGTTAGTGTTTATAAGCCAGGATTTTACAAGCATAGTGCCTAAATGACTTTTTTCTACTAAAAGCTTTTACTTTACCTTAGCTGAAACTCATTTTGTAGTTTTATTTTTGGTAGCCTGATTTTTAATACAGAATTTGTCACTTATATAAAAAATCACCTGTTACTTGTTAAAAAGCATTCTATTTGATTTCAAAATGCATACATTGTTAGGTGTTGTCAGTTGTTAAAGTGTATTTAGTTTGGATATAAGGACATAGAGAAAGAAGTCTTTTTAAAGGAAAACATTTTCTAAGAATTTCCTTTAAATCTTAATTTTTATGTCACTTAATATTTGCTCATTCTTACAAAAGTAATTAACCAGTCATTTGGTTATAAATTATTAGGGCTTGCTTGTTATGTAATGTAAGGTACTGTTTGGACTTTATAAATACTTATTCCATAAAATCTCTCATTTTCATAACTGTCTCCATTAAAATTTTTTTGATACCTTGAAACACTTAGAAAAACTTGTATTATGGAATTTAGATTTATTGTGCCTTTAAAGCGACACACACTGTGCTAGTATTGCAATCTGAATTATCGTAAAACTGACTATTGATTTTAAACATGTGTGGCCTTGGGCTGTTCAGGCACCTTCTTGAGGCCGAAGCAGCCTGGAATGTGAAGCACTACAGAGGGACAGCTGGGGAATTTCAAGCAGAAACTCTGAATGTTTTGCTCGATGGCCATCGATAACATAGGGTAGTTTATAATAAAGGGGTTTTAGAGGCTTCTCAAGATGTAGACGCTGACAGATGCAGTTTTTCTTTGCATGTTCACCACCGCTGCCACCATCACTGTCATCTCCCATTCGTTCAGTCCTTCCTTCACTGACTCAGTGGGTATTTTTTGAGTGCTCACCATGTGCCGGGCACTTTTCAAGTACTAGACTTAACAGTCAACACTTCAAACAAGATCTCTGCTCTGTGGAGTCTGCATTTTCAGGCAGGCCTTTATTAAACAACATGCATTATTTTACTTAATCCTTACAAGAACCTGTGAGGCAGGTCATAGTATTATCCCCATTTTACAGATTGGGAAGCTGAGAAGTTAAGTGATGTGTCCAGTGTCCCACAGCAGGGTCTGAGGTCAGGGCAGGGGGACTCTACTGCCTGGGCCCTGAGCAGTTCTGCTGACCCCGGGGACGATGTCGGGTAGCAGACAAGTTGCACATGTCAGTTGTACATTCGTGTGGGTTTCCAGCGTCATGTGGGAGGTATAACCTTCAAACCACGGCAGTTTGGGGTCTGAAGGTCAGCCGTGCAAGCTTTGTCTTTGGGCTAATTCGGAAGCATTTGGTTTCAGAAACAGATTTACTAGATTTGTGCCTTTTGAGGAAATGGGGAGAAAAGTCACCCCTCCCCATAATATTTCTTTGGATTTTAGGGATTTCACATGAATATTTCGCATGCTTCCTTTTCTTTTGTATCACATTCATCTACGACATTTTTGCAGCGGCATTACTCAAGTTCTGTCGGGCTTTTTGCCCATGTTATTTGAAGTATTTCTTTTCCATCAGAAACAGCAGACTGAGAGCTCTTTCCGCAGCTGAGCACATTGTGGAGTTTTTTGCTCAGTTGTATAATTTCCTCAAAGGTGGATGTTTGTATTTGTGAGAGATTACATCATCTTTTGGAATCTTATTTGGATAAAAGTAGTTTATGTTTTTAGCTTTTATTATTATTACTATTATAATATATATATGTGTGTGTGTGTATACACCAGATGTGTGTGTGTGTGTGTATGTATTTACATACACACACACATATTTATATATACACACACACATCTTAACCAGATGGAGCCCTTAGAATTGACTATAGATTATCAATAAAGAATGACACTTAATGGGATATTCTTTCTGCTTCATTGTGTGTTTGACCTCAAAAGGGAACCTATGGAAGGAGTTGAGTTTTTTGATTTTTAAGCAGAGAGGTTATTTCTGAGAGTTCGTATTTCTCTGAAAATTGTGTTTTTAATGTCAGGTTTTCTTATAACTATTTATAGACTAGTACATCCTGACTTATATTTTTCTTTGAGATAGACATTATTATCCACCCCCTTTTACGATGCAGGTAATGGGATTCAGAAGGCTTGTACGTTACTAAGAGATGGATGACTAACTCACGCCTACTGTGATGCCTGAGATATTTCCACATTTTGTGGCCTGTTTTTTTTTATTAATTATGATTTGTCACGTGACAGAAGAGTATAAGATATCCATGTCCTTCATTACAATTAGATTAGCAACAATTTTTGCTTAGCCTCGGCTAGGCATATTGTAAAACATGGTATTTTTTAAAAATTTCAGCTTTACTGAGGTGTAATTGACATATAAAATGATAACATAAAGTGTACATTGTGGAGATTTGATACATGTATATTGTGACCGGATAACCCCCCCATCTAGTTAATTAGCACATCTCTCATTTCACTTTTTGTGTGTGTGAGAACGTTTAAGTTCTATTTTGAACGTAGAGCTGTGTGATCAGTTACAGTCACTGTGTTACACATTAGATCCTCAGACCTTGTCACCTTGTAGCTGAAAGTCTGTACCTTTGACCAGCCTTTCCCCATTCCCCCCCCACCCCGGCAACCACTTTCTTCTTTTTCTGTGGCTTTGACTGCGTGTATGTCTATGTATGTATGTCATTTCCCCCAACCTTTTATTAAGAAATTTTGCAAAAATACAGAAGTCCACAGAATTGTATAGTGAACAATAAACCCACCACTTGAATTCTGTAACTGTTAACATTTTGCTGTATTTGCATTTACATGTGTCATTTTGCATTGTGTGTTTGAGGATAGAGTTCTTCGTAAGTAGTAATTTACATAATTCTTAGAGATCTTTGCCAAGGAATTCAATTTTAGCTGCCTGTTAACGCACATGTCCTGTTGTATTATTATGTCAGAATGACGGATTCGAAAGATGAGTCTAGTTTTACGGTGTGGAGATACGCTGGTTTTGGGGTAATTTTAGGATGGAGTACTCAGTGGAGAGTATTTTGCTGTAGTTGCATGAAGTTGAAAAAAACTTGAAAAATCTGACATAGTTTGAAACCCCAAGTGACCCTATAAATTCATAGAATTAAAGTTATTTGGGTGACTTCAGTGATAAAAAATGGAACCAGACAATGCAAACCCACTGGAAGTGTCTGAGGAATATTGCTGATAATTCTGTCTCTAGGGCAGTTCTGGCTTAGAGAGATCTACATATGAAATGTCTCAAAAGGTCAGAATTGTCTTAGGAATAATAGGGGCGTGCAAACATTTCCACCAGTTTCAGCAGTTTCGTTCCTCTGATGCCTTTTCCACCCTCAGAAACGTCTCCAAATTTCCTTCTTTCTGACATAATTCCCCTCTTCCCTTCCCACCTAGGAGCGGTCCTTCTGTCTCAAATTTGTACAGGAGAAATACGCTGGTTTTCTGCTGGCTGATGTTTTATTTTCCTTTCCTTTTCTTTTTTTAGTCACAGAAGTGATGGGGCTGGATCTCAAGGGACAGGAGCTCAGTGACTTGACAGCACTCTTTCTTCTCCTGTATTTACTCAGGGAATTTTTTTTTTTCATACACACGTCACCATTTTCGGAATTCCCATGTTTTCTGTTATGTGACTGGGCTTCCGTGGCAACCTTCTGACTTCAGTCCCGGGGGTTGTGGTTATTGGGGTGGCAGGTCCCGGCTCTGCTGCCCGCAGCTGACCAGCTCTGTGATCTTGAGCAAGTCATCTGAAGTCTCTGTTTCTTATCTATAAATTGAGGGGATTGGAGTAGCGGATTTTCCAGCCCTCTCCACCGGCACTAAAAATTCCTCGGTTCTGGGTTCACTAATTTAAATTTTTACAAAGATTAGACTAGTTTTTTTTTTCTTTTTTAACTCTTGGACTGATGATCTTATGTAAGATCTTATCTTATTTGTCAATTAAGATGAGAAAGTGTATCTTCAAGCATGTACTAAGTACATGGAAATTACATGGAAACAAAACTCTGCTGTGTGTGTATTGTACATAAATATTTTTCATGCAGGGTAAGGAATTAAAAGCTTTTGTCTAAAGTAGAATCTTGTCTTTAAGTAAGAACCTTGTCTGTTGCATATATAGATCCATTCACATTTTTTAGATAACCAAAAATGTTCTCTTAAAAAGCTGCCATCACGTGTTTGTCCAGGACAACTTGGAAACGTCTGCTTAGACTGTTTTCTTAGATAGACTATAATCTCAGAAATGTGAACACTACAGGGATGTCTTCCTGTTTTCCCATTCAGCCCCCCTCCCCAATAACTCATATAAAATGAGCTGAAAATGTTGCTTTATCTTATTTATTTATTTACTTTTTTTTTTTTGTCGGGGTTGATAACTAGGTTGACTTACTTGTTTTTGGAGGAGGTGCTGGGGATTGAACCCAGGACCCTGTGCATGCTAAACATGCTCTCTACCACCTGAGCTATACCCTCCCCCTCTCTTTGGGGGATACTTTAAATTGAAGGTCTCCCAGCAAAAGACACAGCAAGACTTAAAAACTCTTGAACCTCTGGCCTGTCGCTTTTTATCTTTTAAGGCGATGCAATGCCTAGTTTTGAGAAAATAGGGACCCGTTGGGATACCAGGGACTTTCAGTGTAGGGCACTGTCATTTAGCTCACTTGGAAGCAAATTAACTCCAGCATGGAGCGTGGAGGATGTGTACACCGGATCTTTTGCAAATCACAAAATTATTTTGAAGGGCTGCTCATGAGGCAGGGATTTTTTTTTTATGACTGTAACATTCCAGCTGTGGTTTTGGAGACAGAATGTTTACTACCGCCCTCAACACAAGGATGGTAGGTGTGCGTTCTGCCTGCTAAAAGGCTTAAAAAAAGCAGCGGAGTAGCCCTTCGAGTGAGTAAAGCTTTATTCAGCAAACTCTGGAGCCGGAGCCACGGTCCCACGGAACTTGGGTGGTAATTCTGGAATGCGGGGCCGACAGCAGCGCAGTCATGGGCGGCCTGGCGGCTCCCGGGCCTGGTGGCAGGCCCGTCCTGGCCGATCGCTGCAGGCAGCCCATGGAAAACCACTTTCTGGTTAAGTCTGCATCATTCTCTTCCACCAATGGAAAAAATTGAACATGATGAGGGTGTGTAGCTAGCAGACAAAAATATATCCAGCATTGCACAGAATCTGTTTTTAGCTCTTAACGGCCGAGCATTTGAAGTGTTAGACGCTGTTTCTTGCCTCCCCATGGGCAGACAGAAGAGCAGGTCCGTGGATGTGTACGTAGAGCCTGACTTGGGGAGACCTGGCCGGCTAATTCAAAGAGCCGGAGAAAAACTGCCTACAGCCAAATTTTGGCAAAGGTAAGGTGATAGATGTTTCTTTCCCCTTTCTGCAGTTGAGGCTTCATTTTCTGTGTGAGCTAGAAATGTTTCTTGGGAGGTTCCTTTTGGTAGTATTTCATCGTGCACTGACTTTTCTTTGTTTTACATGATTTTGGACTTGGGCTGCACACATTGCTGTGCGTGAGGGCATATTGCCTTTAAATTGGAGTGTCTGTGTGCTGTCACACATCTATTGGGGATTGATTGCAGTGGCCTGTCCTGCTTTACTAATTAATTAACTCTTCCAAAGCAGATGGTTTATGTTGTGTGGATTTATGTCTCCTGATATCTCAAGAAAGTACCATTTCTCACTCCAATCACGTTGATGCTCTAATGACTATTACCTTATCTCTACCTTAATTCTTTCAGGGCGCAAAGGGAATTGAAAATGTATGCAGAGGTGATATTTTATAGTTTCCTGGTTATTATAGAACTTCATCAGGCCTTAATTTTGGGCTGAGTGAGCCCCTTGGATTAAAGAATTTCTTTTCCAACCTGTAATTTGATGTTCACTCTCTATTAATGTTTATCCTTAACTTTTGTCTTGAACTCTCTGAAAAAGAAGTGGAGTGCTTTGCAATGCGGGTGTGGGGAGGACTTTGTTTAAGTAGAATGATTGATTCGTGGCATCGGCCCTCCGAGGCAGCTCATTCATTAGGCGTTGGTCTGAACTCTTTGAGTGTATCAGCAGGGACTGAGGGGCCTGGCTCAGCCGAGGGCTTCTCTCAGCTCTACATTCATTTGGCCAAGCATGTAATTCTCAGAAAATTGGTAGGTGGAGAGACAGAAATAGGAAGCTTTACTGAAGTCATTGTAACTTGGCAGGTTATTTATAGAATTTCTGGAAAGTAAGTATACTGCAAAACAGCTGCTGGGCTTTCTCCTAACACGTTTCCGCGTTGCACTGTGGCCCTCCGTCACACTTAGGGATTCTGAAGCTTTATACTCACTTGCAGTAGAATGAGGCTATGAGTTATTTTCGGGCGGGCGATGAGTGTGCCTCTGCAGCGTGTGTGTCTCCTCTGTGGGTGTATCCTACGTACGTGGTCAATTCCCTGTCTCCCGTTACAGAAATGCCTTTTAGGGGCAGAGGAGCATGAGGGCCCTCCGGGTAGGTCACAACTAACAGAAACGTTGGGAACGTTTTACTTGTTACTCTTCCTTTGAACGTAGAAAGCGTGGCTCTGACAGGGCTGGCAGCCACTCGGAGCAGGACAGAGCAAGTGCCGCCCGCCTTCTCGTGCAGTCAGATTAACACCTGTCAACTACTTTGATGTTTACCAGAGCTTGCAGACAGAAGCTGAGGTCTGTTGAGGAGCTTTACGACCCCAATCCATATCGACACAGTGTTTCGCACGCAGACAGATAACACCTTTCTTTCAATGCTTTAGTGCGGAGGGAGTGACCTGCAAAGCCTTCGCCTTCCACCAGGCCTGATCCAGGATGCCTGGGAGTGGAAGATAAGCGCCGGGCTTCTGGCCAAGACGTTATCCTTCCAAAGTGGTCCTTCACTTAACCACTAAGTGAAACAGATGATTCTGTCTTGGTGGTCCCGGCTTGTGATTGAGAAGAGCGTATTCCCCTTTTCCAAGGTTTCAAGTCAGGGCAGGGTCTCTGCAGACTCTTCCTACAGTAGCTGTCGAATGGATGTGGGAACAACACAGAAGCTGAAAGGGGACAACTCGTGTCCTTTAAATATCTGATGGGTCACTTTTCTATGCCTGTCTGTGCCTCCAGGGCTACCTCACTTTGTAAGACTCATTTACGTAGAGATAATAAACCACGTTAGTGAGCTCCCTTAGATCAACTGTCACATTAAAAAAAAAATCATTTCCTTTTTACCGAACATTCAGAGCAAGGTCTTTTTGGACCTATATTTTAGTTTTAAGTGATAATTTGCATTTTTTCAGTAGAAATTAAGTGTACTTTCAAAAAGGACCAAGGTAAAAATGGCTTATCTGGAACAAGTTTATACTGTATAGCACAGGGAAATATATTCAAGATTTTGTGTAGCTTTTTGTGAAAAAGAAGACGAAAACGAATAGATGTATATATTCATGTATGACTGAAAACCTGTGCTGTACACCAGAAATTGACTCAACCTTGTAAACTGACTATAACTCAATAGAAAAAAAATGGCTTATCTGGAAAGACTAAAAAAAAGATAAAGGTATGAAATTGAAAGAAAAGCAATGATTTTAGAGATAGGGAAAAGAAATAATAATAGTAGTAGACAAGTCTGAATTTCTGAGTGTTGACACACAGAGGTACTAAACACTGTGTTTATAAGAGTTTGAATTTTAGTAATGTTGGGTGGAGTGTCTTTGATTACTCAGTCCTGTTTCAGATGGGCTCACAAATGGTAGGAGGCATTAATGTCAGTGTCCCAGGAATACATCACGCACTCTATTGTCAGCTATTTATAGTCCACAGTATTGTAGAGCTGAAAAGGGACCTAAGGTGATTTTTCAAATGGGAAAACTGAAGACCCACCGAACTGAAATGGCTTGTCCAAAGTGACTGAGAGGGTAAGTTTCTGAGCTGGGACGTGATCCAGGTATCTTGTTAGTCTTTCTTTACGCTGTCTTTTTCTTTAATTTGGGATACTATAGCACATCCTGATGTAGCTTTATAAATTGATAGGTAGAGACATGTATATGTGTGTATGTATAAATGTGTGTATACATAACACATCCATTTTCCTCCCTCCCTTTCTTCCTTTTTTTCATCGATTTACAGACCTACTTACCGACTTGCCAAACCAAACTAGTTTAAAGCTATAGTCAGACTGCTAGTGAGGCTCAAAGCCATACGCGCAGTTGGCGGTCATTGACGCTAGAGGGAATTTTAGGTGCCCGTGTGTTAACCTGCGTGATAAGACAGCTTTGACTAGACTTCATCTGCCAGCCTCTTCCTGCTTCAGCCTTAGATTGAGTTCTTTTTCCGTGATCCCATTCTGATAGAAGACTGCCATTTTCATTAGTTCTGTGCCTGACAGCAGAGTTCCCTGCGAGGGAACAGAGACAGCAGATGAACTTTAGCTTTGGTGCCAAGGTAATGTGAGGCCCTTTTGGGAAAACAAACTTTACATATAAAGTGATAGATGAAGTCATCATTTCGTTCTAGGAAAGCCATGTGGTAAGTGCTGCAGACAGTGTCAGGAGGAAGTTGATCCAGGGCGTTCCTGAAACGTAAATAAAGGTTTACAAATCCTGAGTATCTCAGGACAAAACTGGAAAGGGAAAACGATCCCCGTCCTGTTTTTGTACTTGACCGTGACCCATCTCTCGTTGGAGAATTGTTGGAGTAGGGCTTCTGGGATGGGGTTGTGAAGGACGGCTAAAGAGAGGCAGAGTGTATGGTCTGGGAAAGACAAAAACTATACTATTAAAGCCAATGAAAAGAAACTCTTCAGTGGAGAGAATGAAAATACACTTGCTTTCAAGTCATCTGTAGCCTCTCCTGGAAGGTGGAGTGACAAGTGGAAGGAAACATTGTGCACAGACAGCCATAAGCCAGGAAAACCCGTGATGTCAAGAGGTAGTAGAGAGTAAACAGCTTTTTGAAAGGTGTGCGTACATTCAGGGGACACACACACACACACACATTCACATGTATGTATCTGCATCTAGACTGCATTGGTAATTGATAGGATGATCACAAATAAATCAAAAGTTAAACACACAACAATAACCCAGAAGTAACTGGAACCTAGCAAAAGCCTTCGTTTAACCATTTTCCCCCCACATGTGACTTACAGGGGAGAGAAAAGGGAATTGTAGGCAGACACAGTGATAAGTAACATGCTAAGGAGTGCCTTGCTAGAGTTGGTGCCCTTTTGTCCTCATGCCTTTCCATACGTGTATAGTATTAGTTCTTCTTAGATGTTTTTCTGGAGTTTCTTTAATAGTTGAAGGTCCATGCTCAAGGGCCGGTGCCCTCTCTGGTGCGTGAGCAGGCATGGGAGGAAGCCTCCTTCCCCTTTGGCTACTGAAGGACAGCACTAGAGTTCCCCTCTCTCCTGCGGCAGCAAATTCTCTCCAGTCATTTCCCTTCACAAGCTGGGATTTCTCCCAAAGACAGACACACAGACAGACACACACGTACATACACATCCCCCAGTCCTTATTTTTTTGGGGATTCCTAGCTACCATCTGATTTTCTGTTCTTTATAGTGAAACTCCTTGACGAGCTATCTCTCTTTGCCATCTTCAGTTTCATTGACCTCATCCTCAAACGCACTCCAATTTCCAGCCTTCTCCATCTGGACTCTGCTCTGGTCGAGTTCACTGACAGCCTCCCCAGCTCTGTTCTCAGCCGTTGGTATTTGAACCATCAGAAGCATTTGGTACTTGCTCCTGGTCTCCTCCCTGAAAAGCCCCTTCCTCGTGGACTTCAGGGCAGCATATCCTTTGGTTTCCTGTTCACTTGATTGACTGACCACCCCTTCTGTTTCCCCTGATTTTCTGACCTCTTCGCATTGCAGTGCCCCGGGGCTGCTTGGGCCTCTGGTCGTCCCTTTGTTTACTTATTCCCTCGGGGAACTCATCCAGTGTATGTTTTTGTTTTAAATTTTATTTATTTTTATTTATTTTATTTTTTTGTCAGTGGAGGTACTGGGGAGTGAACATGCTAAGCACACGCTCTAACACTGAGCTCTCTCCTCCCCACCACAGTGTATGAAGATTGTGGGGTCATCCTTGGCCTGTCACCACTCGCTCCTATCCACCTGGGACTCCTGTTGGCTCTCCCTTCCCTTGTTCCTGACTCAGACCACTCCCTACCCATCCCACCTGAGTCCAGCCCACAGCGCCTCTCACCTGAAACACCCTCCCAGCCCAGCAGGCCCTGGCCCCCACCTTGCTGCTCACAGGGCAGCCACGGGGGTGCTTTTGAAATATGCCTGCAGTGACGAGCCCTCTCTGTTCACCCCCCTCTGATCATGGCTTTTAATCTCAGTGTCACAGCCAGTGTCCTTGAAGTCCCTTTGGGCTGCACCCTCTGGCTCCTTGTCCCCTCTCTGACCCCCTCAGCTGCCCCGGCCTCCTGCCTGTCCACCTCTTAGGGTGTCTGCACTTCCCACCTTCTGTTTCGAATGTTCTTTCCCGGGAATCCACATGGTCTCCCCTCTTGCAAGTCCTTGCTTAAATGTGACCTGTCAATGAGGCCTTCTTTATCCTCTTTCTAAACTTAAAGCCCCCTCCCTCCCCCCTCATTGCCTTTCCCCCCTTGCCCTTTATTTATATTTTTTGCAAAAGTACTTATCTTCTAATACATAATTTATTTCCTTTCTTTGTTTACTGTGCAGTCTCCCCACTCTAATATAAGCTCCATGACTGGGAGTTTTTGGGTCAGGGGAGGTCTATTTATTGGTATATTCTGGGGCCTAGAATAGTTCCCGTGCAGACTGGTTGCTCAGTGAACATTTATTGCATTATTCTGTGGAAATGTGTCCTGCTCAGGCTATCTGATGTTGTGGCCAAAGTGACCTAATGTAAATGCTAAATATTCTTGAACTCCTATATTTTATCCTGTGGTATGTGTTTCTTTATTATGGAAGCAGTGTTTGAATTGCTTAGCCTTAGATGAAACTGAAACTTGAGGACGATTCCCCTTGGTTATTCTGTGGTTTTTCAGTCCCCGCTGCCGATACACACACTTGGTCTTGGCCATCACCGCGTCCCAGCCCCACAGCCTTCAGGAGGCTATGTTCTGAGTTATAATTGATACTTAGAATAATGAGCATGCAGCTTCAACTTTCAAGAGAACAAAATTCTCATTTGTGCAATGTTCTTTGTAAGGCAGTAGAACAGAAGAGCTGCATTTTAATGTTGAAGTTCCTTAGGTAACTCACAATTTTGGGTTTTCATTTCGTTCTCGTGTCCCATCCCCAGCTGTGGATGTCTTTGCTCCCTGGAGAAAGGGCTGCCTCTACGGAAAGGGATTTATGAAAGGGGCATGGATCACAGCCATCCTTCTAAACGAGGAGTCTGAAAGCTAAATTATACTTTTTTTTTTTGAAAGATACGGAATATTTTCAGATTCAGAAAGTACAGAAAAACATTAAAATTATATTGATGTGATGCATATGTTAAAAAAAATTAAATCCAGGTTGGATGCTGACCTTTGCCCCTTAGTGATCTTGGTCAAATTATTTAATCCCTGGAGGCTAATATTCCCTTTCCTGTAAAACAGGGATGATTATGGAAGCTGTCAGGGCTCTTGTGCCGGGTAACCCTGGCACACAGCAGCTCAGGATGTGTTAAACGCTTCCCCCTCCGTCTGCTGCTCCCACTTGAGGTTTCGAAAGTTTTAAATTCCTATAAATTATGAAATTTAAACTATACGTACTAACACTATTCATTTTTTTCCTTCAAGTTTCTGTGAAGTTACTAGCTAAAATCTTATCAGGTTTGTTATGAATAATAAATGATTTATGGAAAAGTCCAGCAGTGATTGGTTTAATTTTAGCTGCAGGTCCAAGAACAACTTACATTGTGGCTTTAAGACACAGACTTACAGAAATGAATGCTGAAATCGGGCTGCCAGCCGAGCTGGAGTAGAATAGTTAGACGTTTATGAGGGCGAGGAAAGTCCTATTTAAATGAGGGGAAAAAATGTGTGGTTTAAAGCTGTTCATTTTTCAACTTAAATGGAACAGTGTATAATGAGGAGATACCTTGCCAAGAATAACCGGGTACAATGACCATGGTATATTTTGGTCACAGAGTATGACTGAGGTTGAGGGGTGTGATGCTTGCTTCTGATTTACTGGAGCACATGCCTTACAGACAGGGCTCCAAGTCAGGGAGAAGCCGTGTGGTTATATCCTGGGATTCCAGTGCGTGATCTTCTGTTTCAGTTTTGGTGTGAAACTTGGGAGGTACATGCCCGTGTCTGAATTCGCTTGTTATGGAATGGCTCATGTTCCTAAAAGTTAAAAAAGCGAGTTTATTTAGAGTCACATGGACAGTTTTGAATCTCATGTCCTTCAAAGTTACAAGAAAGGGTTGTTCAAAAGTTGTGCTAACCATTTTGAATCTTGTGAATCTTTGGTTCTGGCAGTCACCAAAGCTGTCCAAGGTGAACAGAGACCAAGATGTTGGCCAAATTGTGGATGAGACTTGAAGTATACTTGGGAGAAAATGCAGAGTAGGGGAGGAGGAGGCTATAGCTCAGTGGTAAAGTATGTGCTTAGCATGCGCAAGGTCCTGGGTTCAATCCCCAGTACCTCCATTAAATGAATAAGTAAATAAATTTAATTGCACACCCCCCCCCCCGCCAAAAAAAATCACAGAGTGGAATTCAACATCTGATGTTAAAAAAAAAATCTGTGCTACTGGATGAAAGTGTATGAGATACATTTTGACAATTTCTGAAAGAAAAAGAAGACAGAAGTTTTATCTTTACACAGATCCTTTTATTTTAGACTATGTTAATTCTATAATTTTTATTGAAAAGATGATTTAAAAAAATATCCTTGAATATTTGCAGTTTCTGTGATGGCTCAGCTGTAGCTGGGCTGCTCAGCTCACTGACGTTCCAGAAACATACCAGTAATATTTGTGGGAGGGTTGGTCCCGCCACCTTGCCCATAAACTCACTGCTGTTAAAGTTGTTGTGAACTCACCTATTGGTTCCACTAATGTTTCATGATAATAAGTGCTCCCCCTTCCACCGCCAGCTGATAAGCCCCTTGGGGGAAGGGATCAGATCATGCATCGCTGTTGTTTCTTTCCTGGTGCCCAGCACACAGGTGGGCATATGAGAGGGTCTGCAAAGATTCATATTGAGTTGGTGAGTGGGACTCTTATTTCACTTCAGTTCCCCAAGTTTCTGCCAACACTAAGAACATTTTCTTCTCTGGCCTGGTGATGCTTTCCACTCTAATCTTTGAGCTGTTGCTTACTGTGGACACCTTCCCAGATAGTGTCCCGGTGTCCCTAGGAGATGGTTTGCACTGTGTTGCTCCTGGGGACGGTGGGGGAGGGTGTGAGGGTGATGGCTGTGACTGTCAGTCTCCTGCATCCCGCCTCCCCCGCTTCCCTCTTCCTCCTCGTCCCTCTCAGTGTTGTCCTCGACACTTGTGCTCAGCCCCTGCTCCCTTGTCCCCTTTCCTGAACAAGCTGGGGGCTTCCCCCTTCCGTTTCATTCGCTTGTTGATTCAACCACTTACAGATTCAGCAAGTGGTTTTGGAGCACCCGGGTCTGCAGACGCACCATTTCCTGTGCCTTGGCCTGTCCTCTCTTTCTCTAGCAGGCTCCCACGCATCCTCAAGGCTCAGTTCTGTGGCTACCTTTATGGGGTCATTTTTAATTTTCATAGGAAGAATTTGAATGTCCAGTGAAAGTTCCTCTTCTATGGTAGACTGCAGAAGGGTGAGGACCCCGGGCCTGACGTGTGGGGCCCAGATCTGCTTGGTGGTGATGGGGAGTCCTTTGCTCTCACTCTTCTTATCTCCAGAGAAAGTGCTTGCCTGGGGCAGTGATTTTTTGAATGTTTCGAGATTCTCTAGACTTCGGTTGTCCCTTGGTCTTGTTAAAATGGATGTACCGTTCTGACGAAACTGCCATGTGTGGGTCAATTGGCCATTGTTTTCAAGCTCTTTTCTTGAACCGTTACTCGAGAAGACAGAATTTTACCTCTCAACCCAGTTTACAGGCAAACATACGAGCACACAGACAAAAATGTAGTGTCATAAAACAATTTTTACCCTAACTGGGATGCAGTCCTCTATTTTCCATTTTATTATATTCTCTGCTGCTTTTCTTTCTTTTCCTCTTCTCTTCCATTCTATTCATTTAAAAATACTGGTATCAAGTCATTAAATGAATTTCATGACCTAACAATGGGCCATGAACCCATAGTTGGACACACACTTCTGTAAGCAGTGCTGCAGATGTTAAAATGTTTATAAAAACAGGTGTGAGTGCCGAGACCCGACTTGCGAGAAATTGGCTTAGGAAGGTGATGAACTGTGCAGAAAGCTGGGCTATTGTCTCCGTGGAATTTATTGCTTTTCCCCTGGTGAATACCAGCCGTGCCTGCCAAGGGAGAGGGCCTGTTCCTTGCTGCAGATTGGTTTGTCCATTCATCTGTTAATATGCATTTGGAAGGAGTCCTGCTGAATTGAAATAGACCCAATGGGGCCCCACAATGGATGCTTGGCTTTTGAGGCCCTTAGCGGCAGCCTGCTTTCTGCCCACTTCATTTGTAAGGATTACTCTCCCTGAGCACTATTCCTATGGAGACCAGATGTTCCTTTCGCCTGCCGCTTTATACAGATTGCGTCCAGGCTTTCTTATGATGAGCAACGAGCTCCTTCAAGTTGTGGCTTTCATGCCTTCGGAGTGCCGTTCATCGACACGAGACGAGACAAGCAAGTTGGGGCAGTATTTATAGAGTTTGTTAGTAAGTTGGGATCCTTGCCAGAGCTTGAATGATTTTGTTATAGATTTTTAGGCATATTTGTTCTTGTATTTGAGTGTTTTTAATGAGGTAAGCAGTAAGACTTTAAGGCCGTCTTGGCACTAATGACATATGGGTCAAATACTCATTTGTTGTAGGGACTGTCCTGTGTGCTTATAAGACGTTTAGCAGCATTTCTGAGCTCTGTCCACTAGGCACCAGTAGCCCAGTTGTGACAACTTGAAACTGCTTCTAGATACTGCCAAATATCCCCGGGGGGCCAAGATCGCCTTGTTTGAGAATAACCGTGTTAAGGTCATGCCAGTTGGTCAGTGAGCACTTAGGTTGTTTTCTTACATTTTCTAACATGATTATCTAATAATACAAACACAAGGCTTGTGTCATTGTTTTTGTTGATATTTGACATGTCTGACAAATTAGAGTTTTATGTGTTGTAATTATTTGTGGAATTGATCAAAATCAGACAAGTGCTGGCAGTAGAACTGGAAAAATTCCAAATGTATGTGTGTGTGTGTATATATATATATATAAAACATATGTAATAATGTACTTAATTAATAGTTAATAAAGTATATGGGACAGCAGACTATTATAATAAGATCTGATACTCATAGAACACCAAATTAAATTGATAGCTAAGAATTAATAATAGTACTGTATATGTGTGCTGCATTTCAGTTTTTTATTTGGTTTCACATATCTTTCCACACTCGATACTCAATCTATGAAGTAGGTAGGACAGATATTTTTATCTCTCAAGTTGCAAACAGAGAAAATGAGATTCAGAAAGCATAAGTAATTTGACCTTAGACTCACATGCTATTTAAGAGATGGAAGCAGGTCTCAAACCCAAGTTCTGTGACACAAACCAGACCAGGATTCTGAGATTTGTCTCCAACAGTGATTGAAGCGCCCCACAGCCACCCACCCCTAAATAAAGGGAACCAAGTAGATATTGTTAGTGGTGAATGGTTAGGCCTTTTCTTAACCTTTTTCCCCCCAGCTCTTATCAGTATCTGAAATGTTTGCCTCTTCCAACAATGAGACTCCTATTTCAGTATAAAAATCTTTCTGAAATGATGTGAGAAGCCTTGTTGCTATCTCATGGTTGATAGAACTTGAGCCACCCTTCCCTGCCTTGCCCAGCCATAAATCTGGCTTTTGTGCAGTGTCCCCATGCCCCTGGTCTGCTCACCATCACCATTCAGCCCCCACCCTGCTCACAGCACCATCTGGTCAACTGGGGTTGCCTCTCAGTTCCCTAGTGTCACTCCATCTGGGCAGCCGGCGCAGGCAGAGACAAAGCAGAGTGGGAGGATTTTACTTTACTTTGCTATAAACTCTAGGCTTCACGGAAGAGGAGGCTTTGGCAGTCTGACCCGCCAGTCCAAGGCAAAGGAAGAAAAGGTAAATCTTGATGTTTTCTTCTAAAAGCTGCCTTGCTGTGGGATTCAGTAGGTCACAGCGGCTGCCGAGATTGTGATGACGTATTTGTGAAATTCCTCCACACTGCTGGACGTTTCTGGGGTGGTCATGAATGCAATTTAAAAAAAGAAAAAAAAACCCCTTCCATTCTTGTTTGTGATTTTAGCTTAAAGAGCTACGTAGCACATTCATAAGATGGGGGATTGGAAGGGAATGTAGAAAATGAAAGACAAAGATTGTTTTTATGTTTGAGACAGTGATCAGTGTTTTAAAATTCCAACATTTTATTATAATTATCCAATGAATAAATAATTGTAAAAAAAAGTGTATACCCAGCATAGCGTATTTGTAAAGTACACACAGTCTTGGCACCATTTCATTTATTCCAGAGTGACTTCACATAAATTATCTCTTGGTCAGCTGTGGACCTCACTGCATGTTAGCTGTGTACCTGATACATACTACTGCAGGTTAGGGTACCCAGTGTGCCTTTTTTTTTTTTTTTTTTTTTTCCTGCTGGGGGCTTTTCACTTTTTCTCTCTCTCTCTTTTTTTTTAAGTTCACAGGAAATCTGTCATTTTGATATTTTCAGCCTGCTTTCTATCAGTTAAAGTTTTAAACTTGAATTGCAGAAAATCTGTACTATTTATTCTATTGCTTTCAGACAAAAATCACAGCTGAAGCATAATAGGTAAGTATCTATTCAATTTGCCAAACTCCTCAGGGACAATTCTAAAGCTTCCCTCAGAGATTTACCCTATGCTGTCAATAAATTCCTCATAAATACTGGATAAATTCTCCCTGCTACAGTTTCAGGCTGTTTTCCCTCTGCAGGATTGACTAGAGATGTTGAACAGCTGTCAGCATCACCCACATGGCAGGACACACATTGATCCTACCTTTTGGCTTTTCTCTAGGCAGTGCTGTGTTAATTACTGAGATGTTTCTGCGTGGGTTTATACATCAGTTTTTCAGCCAGACCCCGTTGAGGATGATTCTCACTCTAAGTTTGTGCTCAGATCATCCTTCTAACGTGTGAAGTTGGTTACATTCAATTCAACAGGTGTTTGTTAAATGCTGCTGTGAGCCGCAGACCTGCAGGCCTTCGTGGACAGTGCCTGGGAAAGACAGGGTCCAGGGCTATGTGTTCTGAAATAGAACATGAAATTTACAATTAAGCTATTTAACGTCTAAAGGAGTAAGACAAGTTGAGGTTACAGTCTGCTTCTGGGGCATGAGCTTCTAACCTGGAGCCATTAAAGAAAAAGTTTTTTTCAATTATTATTTTTTTAAATAGAGGTGGGGGGATTGAACCCAGGACCTCTTGCGTGCTGAGCATACATTCTACCACTGACTTATATGCCTCCCCTTTAACCTGCAGCCATTTTGCACCTTTGAATCCCCACCTCCGTGTGTCTTTAAGAGAGGGGCTAATACAGTGGGCCCCTCTCTCATGGGCAACTTTGTGCTGCTGGGCTGGGGGCTTGAGCCAGTGCTGTGTGTGCTCATCTTGGGCCCATGACCCTTGCATCAGAAGGGCCTGACAAAGAGGGGCAGCTGCTGAGGGAGCCACCCAGGAGCCTCCCACCTACGGATCATCATCGGACCTTGGTCTTGATGAAGGTAAACAAACGCAAGGCTTGTCCCATCAGCTCACTGTGTGATGTCTCAGCGGCAGCAGCCCAGGGCCTCTCTGGCCATTTTTAGTTCCTACATTATAAAGCGTAGCCAAGAAAAAACTGACAACTCAGGTTTCTAACTTTCAAAAATCTCTGAGGTTCTTGTGGTCCAGCTCACATGTCAGAGATGTCAGGGAGCCACTTTTTAGGGGCAGCTCAACCAGTGGCTATTCTGTCTTTATGACGTTTGGGAGAACTGGCCATGGAAAGGTGTGGTCAGTAACTAGTAGGCCTTGTGAATTAGGTGCTGGCCTCAGTCGAGCTGTTAGATCTTCTGCTGATGCCTAAGTGGGAAATCTTTTTGACTTTTTTTTCTCAATTGAAAATGTATGTGTGTGGATCATCCTAGATCAACTTGTGTTTTTTGGCCTTACTGGAGATACTTAAGCGCTTAGGTGGTGGCAGGGCTTCATTAACTCTTAAAGTCACTATCGAACCCTCCAAAGAAGCTATACAAGTGGCTAATAAGCCATAAAAAGATGCTCAACATCATTAATCATCAGGGAAATGCAAATCAAACCCCACAATAAGATATCATCTCACAGTGTAGGATGGCCGCTATTTAAAAAAAACAAACTGAAAATCACAAATGCTGGTGAAGATGTAGAGAAATTGAAACCTTGGGTACTTTTGATGGGAATGTAAAATGGTGCAGCTGCTATGGAAAACAGGATGGTGGCTCCTCAAAAAATCAAAAAATAGGATAACTGTATGATCCAACAATTCCACTTACATTTACCCAAAGGAATTGAAAGCAAGAGTCTCTAAGAGATATTTGTATACCTTGTAGCAGCAATTTTTCACAATAGCCAAGAGGTGGAAAGCAGTCTTGAAGTGTCTATTTACAGATTAATGGATAAACAAAATGTGTATACATACAGTGGAATACTATCCAGTCATGAAAAGGAAGGGCATTCTGACACCTGCTACAAGACAGATGAGCCTTGAAGACATTATGCTAAGTGAAATAAAACCAGTCACAAATGACAAATACTGTACAATTCCGCTTATGTGATGTACTTAGAGTAGTCACATTCATCAAGACAGAAAATAGAATGGTTTTACCAGGAGCTGGGGAAATGGGGGAGTTATTATTTAATAAGAATAGAGATTTAGTTTTGCAAGATGACAAGCTTTCTAGAGATGGATTATGTAACAGTGTGAGCATGCTTCACACCACTACCTTTTCGCTTTACAGTGGCTCAGGTGGTAAATTTTATGTTATGTGTATTGTATTTATTTTTTATTTTTAAAGAGGGGAAAAGTCACTATTGAACCCTCACACCTCTGCTCCCTGTGTCGGCAGAGAAAATAAAGGTGTTGTGTCCGGCAGTGAGCCCAGGTGGCAGCCTCCCCCCTAGCCCATCCCCTTCCCCTCAAAAGTGGGCCTCCTGCCTCTACTCGTGCGGCGGGGCCCAAACAGGTGCTGGAGAAAACCTATGGGGTTTTCTCATCTATGGGGTCAGCTATATAGCACAAGGTATTTGAGCCAAGGACCGTTTCCCTGTGACTCTACATTTGGGGCTTTGTTCTGCTGCTTTGTCAAACAGGGAACAATGACCTGTTCTTGCTGTGTCAGGATGATGCTCCTGTGATCTTGTCAGGGCGGCGGGTCTGAGAGTTGTGTTCCTAGTGGTGGTGACAGATGAGCCCTGACTCTCAGCCACCCTTTCACCTGCTCTCTCCTGAAACAAAGGCATGCATTTGACGGCAGGCAGACCGTGTGGATGGAGTTAGAGGCCTTTGCAAGGTTGGGTGAACAGTCCTGGCCTCTTTTCCATTTTCCAAACCACCCTGATGAATCCTGGAGCTCACAGGCATTTATTTTGTCTGGGATTCTGGACACCCATGTTTCTACAGATAATTTACATTAAAGCTTTGCGTTTACTTACTTTGACCGAGTTTTCTCATAGTTCTGGTTTTCAGGATCGTTTCGTGGACTCACTGCCCGCTCCTGTTCACCATGCTGCCTTGCCCCCAGGACCCCGTCAAGTCGAGTGACCATTGACCTCCCCCAGGGCACCAACCAGACTGCAGGTAAATCCGGCTTATGTGAGCTGTGGTTCACGTCCAGTTGTACAACTGGGATTTAGGTGGTTAGTAAAGTTTAACTATTTGTCCCTGTTATTTGAGTCATTTTTTTTTCTTTTTATATTCTTTTTGTTGTTGTTGTTTGGATTTGGAGGAGGGGGTGATCAGGTTTATTTATTTACTCATTTTAAATGGAGGTACTGGGGATTGAACCCAGGACCTCACGTATGCTAAGCATGCGCTCTACCACTGAGCTCCGACACCAACCCCCCACCCCCAGGGTTGTTTGTGTCTTAAACTGTGCTTTATAACTGCCACCAAAGGAATGTCAGCCCACTTGACTTGTTTTGTGGCTGTACGTTCTTAGGCAGAAAAGAATTAAAATGACAAACCTACTAAATATATTTGGAAACATATCTGGAGCTATCACCTTCAACTTGCCTCAAACAATGATCTCCTGGTTTTAATGAAAGCCTGAGGGGGGAAGGCTTGATCAAGGTTCACCTTGAATTTGGCTTAGCTAATAGACTCATTGAGCAAATTGTGGTTTTAAAGGGAATTGAAAGAATCTAACCTTTTTTTTTTTTCAGATACCCACATTCTAACAAGTCAGCTTCAAACTTTTTTCTCTCATCATGCTCTAAAGTGAGGACCCTTAATGACTTCAGGAAAGCTCTAGAGATTAGTTTAATTAAAATGTTTTTCTGTCCCAAAGGAGAGCTTTTATTTTCCCCTTCCCCCTCTTTTTAATCTGTGCCTAGTTTTTGAGAACTTCCAGTCCTTGTCCTCTGAGGTGTTCGTACTCTGTGGGATGCACGAAAGTTCTAACACAGTGTGGTACCTGGAGTCATGTTATTACAAATGGGGTGGTTTTTCATCAATAATCACTTATATTGGGGTGCAGTATTAGCTTTTTCTGATAGATTATGTATAATGAAAATATATCTCTCTGGTCACTGGAAAATCAGTGTATTTTGGAGTGACAGAGTAAAGATACTTTTCCCTCATTTTTCATTTCAAGAATCATTGGTTTAAAACCTCTCCCCATACTAAGCTTTTAAGAGGTCTCTGTCTTAAGCTGATTCTTACGCCTGTTCAGTTTCTGAATTAACACCCTATAATAAATTATGTGCTTGAAATCACTGGCATGGAGCGTGCAGTGCTGTCTGTCTGGCTGCTGACCTGCGGCAGCAGAGCCAATGCAGTGAGTCACTCCTGTCTCTGCTTCTCTGAGTTGTGTCAGGCCCCCAGAGAAGTTGCTTGGTTTCCTTGTCATGTGAAGAACTCTTTTTTTCTTTTTTTAAATAAGAAAGTTCTGGTATAATGGAATATAATTTAGATCGTGACTCTCACTGATGCCACTGTTCTTAATTTAGGTTACAATGGGGAACTCCGAGAGTCAGTACACCCTTCAAGGATCAAAAAATCATAGCAATACTATTACTGGTGCTAAGCAAAAGCCTTGCTCCCTGAAAATCCGTGGCCTTCATGCAAAAGATGACAAGTCCTTGCACGCATGGGGTCACGGAAGCAGCGGAACCGGTTACAAGTCCAGGTCCCTGGCCCGAAGCTGCCTCTCTCATTTTAAGAGCAATCAGCCTTATGCCTTCCCACTGGGTGGACCCACGTGCAAAGTGTCCAAAGGCAGCGCCTACTCCAAGCACAGGACGAGCGCCCCGGGAACGGATTTCCAGGGCGGCGACGCTGCTTTCTCCCTCGAGAACGGCTTCCACTATGTTGGGCGCGCACCGGCGGGTAACCACGCGGCCCCCAGGGACTGCAACGGGCACCTCCTCAACTGCTACGGCCGGCCCGAGAGCGCGGCGTCCACGCCGCCCGGCGAGGACCGCAGGAGCCCCCGGGTGCTCATCAAGACGCTGGGCAAGCTGGACGGCTGCCTGCGGGTGGAGTTCCACAGCGGCGGCGCGCACGGCGCGGGGCCCGCGGGGGCCTCGGGCGGCCCGGTGCAGCTGCTGCGCTACTCGGCCGGCTCCCCGCCCAGCCCCGGCGCCTCGCCCGCCGCCTCGCGCCCGCGCTCCAGCAAGGGGAGCTCGCTGAGCTCTGAGTCGTCCTGGTACGACTCGCCCTGGGGCCCCGCCGGCGAGGCCAGCGAGGCCGAGGGCTCCTTCGCGGCGCCCGGCACCCCTGAGCCCGAGCCCGAGCCCGAGCCCGGCCTCCACGCCCGCTTCCCGCCCAGGGATGCCCCCAAGCC
This sequence comes from Camelus dromedarius, assembly GCF_036321535.1. Taxonomy (NCBI): domain Eukaryota; kingdom Metazoa; phylum Chordata; class Mammalia; order Artiodactyla; family Camelidae; genus Camelus; species Camelus dromedarius. The sequence goes on along the minus strand of NC_087441.1, from coordinate 10,825,734 downwards.
TTTCAGCCAAAGCGCCTCCCTCTCGTCCCTCCGGGAACCCTACCCGGACGCCACCCTGGGGAGCCTGGCCCCCTCGGCCCTGCGGCTCTCCGATGACTTCGTGGGCGCACGCAGCAGCCTCAGCGCCCGCGTCTCCTTCGCCTCCGACATGGACGTGCCGGCGCGGGTGGAGCGTGGGGAGCCCGGGCAGTTCGCGTCCTTCACCCTCCCCTGCCGCAAGTCCAGGGCTCTGGGCGAGGAGCCTTCCAAGAAGGACACCCTGAAAGCCAGGATGCGCCGCATCAGCGACTGGACGGGAAGCCTCTCCAGAAAGAAAAGGAGACTCCAGGTGAGCAAAGCTGGGGGCGCAAGGAGAGAGGCCCTTGGCTTTCCTGTCTGAAAAATGGGAGTTAGCCAAAGCTACTGCCGAGCGTGGTCCCGAGGCTTAAGCGAAGAGTTTAGCCTTGGCACATCTTGTTTGCAGGTGTTTGTAGGGGTGTGTGTGTGTGTGTGTGTGTGTGTGTGTGTGTGTGTGTGTTTGTTTGTTTTACCCTTTTGCTTAGATGTGCACTTTCATCCTTAACCCTCCACTTCAGTCTCTCCCATTCAGCGCAGTCTCGCCTCCTGGACTCTGGTATGAACTCCACAGGCCTCATCCCAAGACCTGGCCAAACTGTTCTTAGCAAGGACAGCAGCGTTGGAGAGACTTCCGCAATGAACTGGTTAACTGAGAATTTTGCTAGAGCTCATTCTTAAAGCCTAAACAGAAAGGGAGAGAGATGGTTGTCACTTTGCAATGCGCAGTCTTTCTGAGTTTGATATTATCCTTTGGGGAAATTAAAATTTCTATTGATGAGTTAGTACATGACGCATCTATGTATTTAATCTCACCACCTCCTCGTGGACTGCTAACAGTTTTGAAAACATCTTGACCTAAGTACTTGTAATAGCAAAACTATGATAATGTTGATAAAATGTAGTTTTTTTTTTGATATTTATGCCACTTCCATCGGCCATGCCCTTGGTTTTCTTTCACAAGTGAACGTGAAGATGAGGTTTGGATCCTTAAAAATGTAGTCAGTGCATAGAAGCAGAGTTGGTGACAGTATAATTTAGTAAGATACCGAACACCGGTTCTCTTACACACAGACTTTTGTACATCAGCAGAGAAAAGGCTCAGAAAGTCTTCCCATGATGGATAGATGTATTTGTTCTGACTTTAAAAAAAAAAAAGTGATGTAAAAAAAGCAACCCTTTCTTTATAGGGCTTCAACCACTCTGGGGAGTTAGAGCCTGAAAGCAGATTAATCAGCAAAAAAACTTACACAGCTGAAAAAGATTATCACACTATTCAAAGATGGGGAAGGGGGAGAGGACACACGTGCAGGAGAGCAGTACGCGTTTGACGCTGGTAAACTTTGTGTTAATGCAGCCATGCAGAGACCTGTGAGGCCTTGCTTCTGTCCTGGGTAAACTTTCTGTTCTGTCAGTTAGGGTGGGCTAGGTTCTGCTGAAGTAACACAAAGCCCTCAGTTCTCTGAGGTTCAGCACAAAGTACGTGTCTCCCTGACGCTGCGGCTCTGGTCTGCATCGTTCCTCCCCAGGACCTCAGGTCCGCTGAGCAGTTACCATCCAGGACACCTCGGGCCTCCGTGGCAGAGGGAGAAAGCCCTGTGTTGGCTTTTGAGGCTCCCACTCACAAGTGACACATTTCACTTTGCGTTGCATTTATTGGCCAAAGCGAGTCATGTGGCCACGCCTGACTCCAAGGGAGGGAGGGCGTCGGAATGATCCTGCCCTGTACCCTGGGGGAGGGCCGGGTCTGTCTGAGAGGCAGCCTGACCGCGTCTGCTGCGTCGGACAGGAGAATCAGGACACCCAGACCCTGGCTTTCTGCCCCTCTTAATTTTAGGCCCTCACTGCCCAGCCAGGGCTGCACAGTCACAGGGAAATTCTGCAGAAGAAGAATAGTGGCCCTTGCTGTGAAATGAAGGAAAATGGCCCGTGGAGAATGACACAGTGTGTCATTGGTGCTTTTTCCTAGAAAGTGAGGAATGGTGGCTAGTTTTCCTTTAGCTCCCAAGGAATTTAGTGACCGCTCTTGAGTTCCTCTCTGCTTGCTGCCCTAGTGCTCTTGTCCTTGGGTTAAGTTATCCATCGTTCATGATTATCTGTTGGGGGAGGAACTGAAATCTGACTTCTTCATGTTCATGTATAACAGGGATCTTAGTTTCACACCCTTAACACAGTGATCAGGACTGTTTAGGGGCCTGCCTGCCTGCCTGCCTGCCTTCCTTCTTTCCTTCCTTCCTTCCTTCTTTCCTTCCTTCCATCCTTCCATTAGCCTGAAAATTAGGCACTAGCTATCAGGATCCTAGATAGAAAGCTTTCTAAATTTATTAAAGACTGGGAAAGTTCACATCTGTGTATAAGAATCAGTTATAAATGCTAAAATGCTATCTTTGCCCATTTCTCAAGGAGGAAGATTTGCTCTGCTTTGCCGTGGTTGAACATTTAAAAGTTAGCACTCCATCTTAAGTCTCCCTCTTAGGAGAAACAGTGTCAAGAGTGCTGATTGGTTATATTTAAATTTGACACTTGATGACTTTCTCTGGCAGGACTCTGCTTGCTCCAAAGCACCCCATTATAGCTCTTGCTGGGCATCAGAGGCAGTCCCGGGCGTGCTGGCGCTGCGTCAGAGAGTCATATACATAGCTGAAGTAATGTCAATAAATACTAGCTAAATGTGAGGTATCTCTTCACCTCCTAGGAGCTTTTGAAGAACAACAAAATGACAGTTGAGAAAAAAAACCAACAACAATCTTAGACTATTTTGAAAGTTTCCTGTCTAAGTGACTCACCGCAGCTGGCTAATTTGCTCTGTTCTTGCATAAGTATCAGTGTATAAATAAATCTGACTATGGGCCATAGTGTAAACATAGCAGGAAATAATATTTGCATTAGTAACAGCTATGTTTGGGGTTCAACCCCATTGTTTATGTAGCCCCTGGGTATTTGGAAGTGCTGGTCTGTTGATGATTTTCCTAGGAAAGATAGCAAGCAATTGCTGCTTGATTTCTGGATGACATTTCTGAAAAGAAAACCCCTGTGCACAGTGGAGTATTCAAAATAAGGTCTTTAGTCAGTGGTCCTTGAACAGTTTTCCCTCCTTTTTATTTTAATGGATAAGGAAATATAGTTGAAAACCAACTAGCTGCTCAGTAGATGAGTGTGTTAGTGTCTCTCTGCAGACACTTTCTGCTGAGAAATTTACTTACTGTTATTGACCAGTGGCTGGCCTCTGTGAAATTGTTTTCTTGAATGACCACTAGTCTAGGTGTTAGAGGAAACCTTTGTGTTTTCAGCGCTATGCATGAATTCCCTTCAGGGTAGGTTGTCCTATAGGGAATGGTGGTTATCAGATGAATACTAATTTTATTTAGCAATGCCCATGGCTGATTTTGTGTGGGAATAAATAGTAAAGTTAAGAATCATGCTGTGGTATTCCTAGTTCAAATAAAAGAATGTGAATGAATAAATTGTATATTCGTTTCATGAAAGAATTTCCAAATTAAGTAAAAACTTTAGTTATGAAATCAAAGCTACAGTTACTAGCCACGATCCTTTGTGGATAAGGAACCCCAGGTGCATGGTTTTTACTCTAAAGAGGGAAAATAGACCTGGGCAGGGGATGAGATGTTGGAGACTGTTCACTGTAGGGAGAAGAAGAAGAGTTTATATATGACAACACCCCCCTTGACCCTGGAATTAGTGATCTTCTAATTTAGCTTCAAAATGATCCAGAAGGAAAACAGCCTGCAAGAACCTGAATTCTTTCCCGGGAGGTACTGATTCACAATTAGCAAAGAAGCATCAGTGCAGAAATCTTCACTAGTGTGTTCTGAATGTACTAGTTCACTTTTTGATGCTAAGTGGAGGTTAGATTAAGGATAGTTAGGGGTATTTGGTTTACATTTTGGGGGGATAATTGGGTTTTTATTTATCTATTTATCTATTTTAATGGCAGCACTGGGGATTGATCCCAGGACCTCATGTACCCCAAGCATGTGCTCTACCACTGAGCTGTCCCCCTTACCCACTTTTGTTTATGTTTTTAAGCATCAACTCCACTGGCTATAAATTAGGTTGAGCAACACTGTTTCTGTAGTTCTTTCTGGTATGGAGACTTGATGATTAAAGATGCGTTTTTTGTTAAAAAGAATCTTGCTTTGCAGCATCGTTATTAGTAAGCCGCTGCGTTGCCCGCGTGCCGCGTCAGGGAAGGGGTGCTCTGGCTACACCTGACTTCTGACGGGTCATCATCTGCATTGCCCACAGGAGCCGAGGTCCAAGGAGGGCAGTGATTACTTTGACAGCCGCTCGGAGGGGCTGAACGCGGACACGCAGGGGCCCTCCCTGGCGCCTGCGTCCCTGTGGTCAGGGGGCTCGGCTCAGATGCTATCCCACAGAAGCGAATCTGCTCACGTGGTTGGCAGCGACCCCCTGCAGCAGAACATCTATGAGAACTTCATGCGGGAGCTGGAGATGAGCAGGACCAACACCGAGAACCTCGAAACGTCTACAGAGACCGCCGAGTCCAGCAGCGAGTCGTTCAGCTCCTTGGAGCAGCTGGATCTGCTCTTTGAGAAGGAGCAAGGGGTGGTCCGCAAGGCCGGGTGGCTCTTCTTCAAACCCCTCCTCACTCTGCAGAAGGAGAGGAAGCTCGAGCTGGTGGCGCGGAGGAAGTGGAAGCAGTACTGGGTGACCCTTAAAGGTAAGCGTGTTACCAACACCCGGAGGGCGCCTGGAGGCGTTTGTTCCGCTGTCCTCTCTCCCGGGACATGCCAGTGAGTCCAGGCCGGACTTGAGCTAATGTGAAGGCATCGAATCCAGAATCTACCAGCCTGCTTTCCTGCAAATACTCTCTCAAACCCGTATGATACGGCTCACCTAACATTTAGATCTAGGCTTCATTCTAATGAGTAATGATTGAATTTAATAACTATTGCCTGTTACTCTGTAGGTATTTCTATACCATTCTTTAATACTTTTCCTGCACTGGGGTCGGGGGAGATGCTTCTGTTACAGACTGGATCTTGTAAAGACTGGGTGGATATAAGGTGCCACAGAACAGGTGGCTTAAACAATAGAAGCTGATTTTCCCACAATTCTGGAGGCTGGAAGTTCAAAGTCAGGGTGTAGGCAGGGCTGTTTTCTCCCGAGCCCTCTCTCCTTGGCTTGTAGATGGCCCGGCACATAAGTGACCAAGTGTAGTTTAGTTATTTGGAATATAGACCATGAATTCTGCATGTGTTCAGAACTGCAGCGAGGCATCCTCCCCACCTTGTACAGCTGAGAATTTCATCTGCATGAATCGGTCTGTGTCAGCTCACCTTTGTGAATTAAGACGGACTAATCGTCATCACAGACAAATGCCTCTTTTTTATTTTGATGTAAAGGAAACAGGAGTGGGCATTTGCTTTGCTAAGATGATAAAACTTTGTCACCAGCGTTGCCATTTAAAAATGATGATCTCCTGCTCACTGTCGATGGGTAAATTATTTGAAGGGATCTCAGTGTCCTGAGGAAGCACGAGGCTCTGAGTCAACACTGTTGATTTACACAGGTGCGAGCAGAGCAGCCCACAGCCTCTGGCGTTTCTGCACAGCTGTCCTGTGACTCTTTGTCAGAGGAACCAAGCGTGGGGGGCAAAGTCAGCCACCCTTCCTTCTCACGGGAGAAAGCAGAAACACTGCACACAGTGTGTGTGGAAGGCCCAGGGCCATCTGCAGTGTCCCCCCACCCCGCCCTCCCAATTTAGAAACTGGGAGTCTTGGGGAGCTGGCGTCCTTTCATAGCTATCCAGAAGCCCCTCTGGGAAGGCATCTCATCTCTAAGCAACACCTTTCCCTGGAGGGTTTATAAAACCCAAGAGTCCGCATCCCACACAGACGCACACCTCTTTTCTGGATTTGGTTCCTTGTGGTACCTTGTGGCCAAGGAAGGCAAAGGATTTAGGCGTACTGGGGGGACGGGTTCTTCTACTGGATGACGGAAGAGGTCTGGAAAGTTGGAATGATGGGTTGAATCTAGCAAGATAAGACTTTGAAGGGATAAGTGATGCTGTAAGACTTAATAATCAAATCCCTCCTCAGGTACAGGATAGCGAAGTTTGGCTGCAAAGTACTACAAGTGAAAAAGGTTTGGGACTTTGATTTGCAGGCCATTGAGAATGGGTTTCCAATGTGATGAGGCTAAAAGAAAAGTAATTGAAAGAGTGCTCGTGGTCGTTAGAGACGCAGCTGCATGACTCCCTCCCGCCTCTGCCTGGGTCAGAGTTGGCCCTTTCTCTCCTTGGGGGGGATGATACTGCAGGAGACTTGTTCCTAAACGAGACAGTGAGTCTTGAAAAGGTTCCAGCCGAACCTCTCTAGCTGGAGAGGAGAGTGAAAGTGCCCCCTTGGGAGTGGGGTCTGGAATTGTTGGTGGATCACAGCCTGAAGCTGCGTCCTATTTACATGGTGTTTAGAATGGCTGCACGCTACTCTGTGATGTGTCCTGCATTTTTTAACATAGAATTTGTTTATTAAAATTGATGCTTTGGGAAAGTTGTTCCCTTCCTGTCTTATGGCTTTGAAAACCCTCAATGTACACCACATGTGGTGGGGGCTGGGGATGGAGGGGGCGTGTGTGTGTCCACAGCCAGCTTGAGAAGCAGGGCCATGGGTGACACCAAAGGCATCTAGAGCCATGCCTTATGGAGGGTGGCTTAAGGATCAGCAATGTTTAATAATTTATGGAGGAGTAAGAACTGGGGTGAGAGAAACTGTAACAGTCTTACAGAAGAGACACTGAATTTATTCTGGTTCACCAGAGGCTGGGACAGGACTAACAGCTGGAAGACAAGCTGATTCTGAATTAATGTAAAAAATACAACAGAAAAAAACCAAACCCACTGCCTTCCTGAGTTCCCTGCTGCTGGAGACGTTTGTGGAACACCAGGTTGTTGGAGGTTTCCTAGGGGAGGTCCAGGCAGGTGTCACTCAAGGTTGGAAGAGGACATGTCCGGGACCCTGTCTTCCCTCCTGGAAGCCACCCCAGGAGTTCCTGGCTGCTGGCTTCAGGGATGGCTCTGACTTGTCTTTGCAGTCCTGCGTGTGGCCTTGCTTGCAAACACTTGGAGACCCGTGGAAAAGGGTGCTTTGTAGGTGTAAGTGTTATTAAGCTCCCAGCCCTTTGTTTTCTGTGCAGCCAAGGAAAGGCATAAGATAAGATGTTTTTTTTTCCCAGCGTAAGCTTTTCCATGTGGTTTTCTACACCTCTTTCCTCTGGGAATTCATTATGTTGAGTTCAACTTTCTTGGCTTAGAATATCCACACTGCAGTATTTGGACTTAACTATGTGGCTTAATCTTACTTAAAAACATATATGTGTATATATAGACACACATGTGCATTTAAGCAGAATTTTAAAATTACCCTTGAAGTATCTATGTGAATAAAGTGGAAACAGTGCTCTTCAGAGAGAGCAGCCAGCCCGCAGCAAAGCAGCTGGTTACCTGCCTGCCCTGACTGTGTAGGTATGCTAAGGGCACAGATGCTGTTTTGGGGTTTGGAGGATGTAATAAATTTTTAACAAGGGTAATTCAGCTTTCCATCTGTCTTTTCCAACGAGTGGATTTTCATGCGGTTCACAGGGGACTTCCTGGGCAGAGTAGGTGGCAAGGACGTTGAAGGTTTCCCTCAGGACACACGGCAGGTGACCGATGTCTGGAGAGGGGTTCATACAGGAACTTTGGATGCTGGTCATTCTGCCCGTCACAGGGGAGGAGGGATGAGTGTGGACTGAGTGGGTGTCAATGAAAAGGTGGACTTTGGAGAGATCAAGACTAATTTCTCTCCCTTCACTTTCTGCTCAGAGCGCCTCTCCTCTTCTTATGCTTCCTCGCTGTTCTAATCTGCCTTCTCTTCCTACTTCCACCATCAACCCTCCAGGCCAACGCTGGCTCCTGGCAGGGGCGGGGCAGGACTGACAGCCACAGCACTTGGGGGGGCGCAGGAGACACCACTGACAGGGGCAGCCTCTTTCCACCAGCCTCCCCGCCCCCGCATCAGAGCATCAGCGCCGCAGATTAAGTTGAACTCGATGTAAGAGATTTACGGTGGATTTCCTGTTCTCTCAACTGGATGGCAACCAAATTCGGCATATTGTTTTACTTCCTGGCCCGGCTCTAAAATGAAATGTCCTGTTTTGGTGTCACACTTCCATGAGGAGCGCTGCATTCTGCTGTAGGTGGGGTGGCAGGGTTGGCAGCATCTTGGCATCTGCTCAAGACTGTGTTCATTTCCTCTAGATGTAATGATTCAAATGCTGGCCACTGGGAGCTCGGTGTTAGGGGAACTGGGAAGTCAACATCAGCCTCTCAGAAAGAATTCGAACTTGGGTGGAGCTGATGTTGCTCGGTGACCTTTACCCTGTCCTCGGTCCCCAGGTCGTGGCACATCACACACATGCAGCAGTCGCATCAGAAGGGCCTTCCTGCTGGAAAGATTGGTGTCCTGTTTCTAAGTGCATCAGTGGTTGGAAGAAGGGACGGGCTCAGACCTGCCGCAGCAGCTCTGTCCCCCGCCCTCTTGTTCTTTCCCTTGTTCTAAGAGGCTCACAGCCTCTGAGTTTGGATGAGTTCTGTTTGTGGGAGGGGAGATGGCTCAGTGCCTCTCGAGACCTTGAAGTACCATGGAGGGAGGAAGCGCTTCCCTGGGGATGCTGTTTCTGGGGGCAGAGCTGGGGTCCTGCGTGTTTCCCCTGGCTTCTGTGCTACGCCGGGTTCCATTGTATCACCTTATTTGTCCACATGAAGAGCTGTTTTTAAAGGAGGAAATGAAACTATTAAGAGTGAGACAGTTTTCAAAACATTTAAACTTTTGTGAATGAAGGTTCATAACACAGTAGTGTAAAGCAGTCATGAGGGGACCCCGTTCAGCTACAGTGCAGGTGACAGTGGGCTGGGGCTTCCTTCACAGTCGATGTAAAAGTGTTTGCGAAGCAAGGGACGTGAGCCTATAGAGATGGTGACCGCATGATTCATCAGCACACGAGAAGTGCTCAAAAACCTTTATTGGTTGACGGTTTTAAGGGATAGTCAACAAGTGAACATACTTGTGAGCTTTTAGAATTTGCTTAAAAATCACATCTAATTAGAAGACATTCCAATCGAATATTCAAAGTAGAACCTTAATAACATCTACCTACAAGACTTGATTAGCTTATTAAGGGAAAGCCATGTACTTGCAAGCAAACATCTTTTAGCAGCATTTTAGGATAATATTTTACAATTCAGGGATATTTAGTTACCGTTTCCTCTCTTAAGTTCCCTAGGTGAACTCAGTTTCTTGTTACCACGCATTGTAAGTATAGAAGCTCCCTTAGTTAATGAATGTGGGATTTTCTTCTGCCTCCAACATTCAGATTTCCTGAATAATGTGGTGTTGGGGTTAAGGAGGACGGCTCTGTGGCCAGAGTGCCTGCATTCAGATCCCTGCTGCACTGAGGTCCAGCTATGGGACCTGCGTAGTAGTGTAATGCCTCAAGCTTTCCATCTGTAAAATGGGATTAATAACTTTGCCTGCCTTCCAGGGCTGCTTTGCGGACCAGATGAGTTTCTGCCACAGACTGAGCAACAATGGATGTTTGCTATTGTTATTACTGGTATTATATTTGTAAAAAAAAATCTCATTTTCATTTGAGTTGATGCATACACAACTAGGCATATTTTGGATACGAGAATTTCCTTTTGTATTAAACAATCTCATTCAGTTTTTTCCTTCCTTCCTTCCTCCCTTCTCCCTCTCTTTCTCTCCCTTCCTTCCCCTCACCCCCCTTCGTCTCCTGGGTAGATCCTCAGGACATGGGACAGGGACACCGTTTTGCTTCTCTCTCTCACAGGATGCACGCTGCTGTTTTACGAGACCTACGGGAAGAATTCCATGGATCAGAGCAGTGCCCCTCGGTGTGCTCTGTTTGCAGAAGACAGCATAGTGCAGTCCGTCCCAGAGCATCCTAAGAAGGAAAATGTCTTCTGCCTCAGCAACTCCTTCGGAGACGTCTACCTTTTCCAGGTACTGCTGAGCTTTCTAAACGTAGAGAAGCAGCGATGGCTTGTGTCCTGTTAGGGTGAGAAGGTTCAGAATTAAGGGGCACAACTTAGCAAAGAAATAGAGTAAAAGCTGTTAGACTTTAGGGTTTAAGCAAGAGAATTGGCTCCTGCGGACTGCCAGGTGCTGTGGGGCCATCACAAATGTGGTCATTCATGCGGCAAGCATTTCTGGGGTACCCACCCACGATGGTCCAGGCTGTAGCCCATGGGATGCTCTTCAGGAACAAAGAGAAAATTTGGCAACTCCTGTTCTGAAGTAGCTCATGATCTAGTGGCACAAGATCTGAAATTCCCAGAGTGGAGGCTTTTTTTTTTTTAAGTGAAACCCAGAGAACGTGGACCGTAGAGCCTTACATTCTTCCCAAGAATCCCAGCGGAAGTGAAAGAAGGAGCTTTTCAGGACAACCCTCCTTGGCCAATGCTCTGTATATCAGTTCCCTGTGGAAGTGGCCTTAGGACATTAAGAGTCAGGTTATCTACTGAATGATTCTTAGAGTCGTCCTGGCAAATGGGACGTCGTAGAGCATGGATGGCGGTGTCACGCCGTTGGTATTGAGGTCAGGCTGAGATGTGCATCCTGGTGCTGTTGTTGAGTTCCTGTGTCATCTTGGAGCACTCACTGAACATCTCTGAGCTTCAGACCTTCAATCGGTAGGATCCTGATAGCTTCCAGGATTGCTTGACGGATAAATAATATAATATCCATGTGTTAAGTGCTAAAGAGATGCTAAATATTATTGCTGTTCTTATTAGTTAACTCCAGAGAAGTGGGGGTAACAGCCAGGAAGTGAAGTGTGCTTCTGGAATACCTCCCAATGCAAACCCAGTCTTGCCTGCAGACATAGCCTGGGCTGCAGAGTACATCCGGCCAGAAGGCTCACAGAAAACCTCGTAGGTCTTAGATGCAGGCCTCTGCTAAAGTTGGGCCTGGCTGTGCCCAGGACCCCTGAAGAATAACATAGCTGTTTCTTGGCTGACTTTGGGAAACTAGAATTCTCTGAAGTGTTCTCCACGATAGGACGTCCCAGCACTTAACCAGGTTAGCTCACTGGGCCTCTAGCCTTACTGCCATCCTCAACCTGCCCTGGCTGACAAGAGTCAGGGTCTGAGACTGGATTTTCCTTCCTTTAACAGAAAGGCTGCTTAAACTTTCTGTGATGCACTAAAGCAAATTAATGCACTGGGTTCATCGGAATTGTAGGAGAGGTTAGTACATGGGGTTAAATCTACGTGAACTTAGGGGCAAGTATGAAATGAATCTTCTATTTTGTGTTTCAGGCAAAATATCCTTAGTTTTTAAGAAATTTTTCCAATAGGTTTGTTTGATCCCAGAGGTCATTGGAGGATTGACCCCGTGGCCTGAATGTGTGTGGTTATTTCTGGGCATCGAGGAAAACTGAACGTGTATTTCCACCTGCTTAGACTTTTATGTCTTTGTCCCTTCTGCTTGTTTCAAACTTTCTTTATTGTTCTTAAAATATTCTTATATAGAAATAGTGTATGGTCATTGTGTCTGAAGGTACTGAAGGGTTGAAAAAGAAAACCTCACACCATAGTCCCAGTATTCAGAGATGACTATTTTAGTTTTATTGTGTTCTCCCTCCAGTGTTCTTTCATTGTTATTTTTCATGGCTGAGTCCATACCACAGATGAAACTTCGTATCCAGGTTTCAAAGTGTAACATTTTATTCCTAGTATTTTCACATTCTATTTCTCAGTCCTAGTATTCATGAAGATAAACTGCTTTTTTAATGAGCGGCATAATGTATAATGCATGGCTAAACCCTGGTTTTCTTATCCCTGTCCTGTTGTTCGTGTCTAGCTTGCTTCTAGTTTGTCTCTCCATCATGTTTGGGGCCATGTGGGATCCCGAAAATATCCCCCAGGCCGTCTGGAGCCCAGGAAGCCTGGGAACCTGACTTGAGTTGGTTGGGTGTGTTTTTAAAATCGAACAGTTTTTATGAAGTGAAGGGACTTTGGGGTTTGAACACATCAAAGCCCAGCCAGCCAGCCACTTTGGCGAACACTTTTGTGGTGAAACACTTCCAGACTGGTTCTTTCCCCCCTCCCCGGGTTTAGGCCACCAGCCAGACAGATCTGGAGAACTGGGTCACTGCCGTCCACTCGGCCTGCGCATCCCTTTTTGCCAAGAAGCGTGGCAAAGAGGACACGGTTCGGCTCCTGAAGAACCAGACCAGAAGCCTCATTCAGAAAATAGACATGGACAGCAAGATGAGGAAGATGGCGGAGCTGCAGCTGTCCGTGGTGAGCGACCCAAAGAACAGGAAGGCCATCGAAAACCAGGTGCGGGTCACTTCGCAGCCTTTGCTCCCATTACTCCGACGGGGAGCTGTTTCTTACACACGTGGGGGAAATGGTTTCTGCGGCTTCTTGGTTCCCGCACTTACTGGCTGCGCTTTTGCCATGTGGGTGATGCGATGTGCTTCGCTGCCTCTGGTGGCTGTGTCTGTGTGGTGGAACATCTTGTGACCATATCTTGTTTCCTAAGGTTAAGTAGCGCCTTCTTGCCTAGCTGATTCTCTCATATATTGCCACTTCCCAAACAAAAATTTTATAATAAAATTACTGGAAGATTAGGCAGGTGAGGTTCTGATACAGAGGATGGCTCTGGAAGTAGTGGTTTGGTGTAACACAGCTGTTCCCAAGTCTGTGGATTCCAAAAAAATAGTATTTTTTTCTTCTGTCTATAACCTATAAGATACTAAGGAAAATGCATTCTTTGGCCTGTTTCCACATTCAGATAATAATTAAACAGCTAGTTTCTGTGCTGTTTGGATTTTAGTGGAGAGGAAGTAGCTTCATTTCTATTTTCCTTTTCTCGGACAACCTGAACACTTTGACAAGTGTCAGTGACATTTCTAGCACCTCTCTCTCCATTCAGGTTCCCCAGGAAACACACTGAGATGGAGTTTTGCTTGTGAGGAGTTTAATGAGAATGCTCTCAGGAGTAAGGGCATGAGGGAGCTGGATTAAGGAGCGACACATTGAATTGTGCCCAGCTTGTCTCACGGGGGCTCGGGAGCTGGGGTGAGGGTGGGTGGCCTTTCAGAGTTGCTTGTAGCAAGGCACACCAGTCAGCTGGTCAAGGCAGCTGCCTTCAGTGGAGGCACGTTTCCAGAGAGGGACCCGTCCATGAGCCATGAGCAGCTGAGGGAAAGAATGCCTCTTCCTTGAAAAGGGGGTCGGGTGATGATGCACAACAGTATCCACTACAGTCCCTTCAAAATCAATGTCAAGTGATCTGGGAACTTGAAGAAGACTAAGGTGAAGACGGGTTGGTGTGTTCCTGAATTTTCATCCTTTTGACTGGTTAAATACTACAGAGAGACCAGGTTCTTTAAAAAATTCCATGGTATAACAACAATTTGGATACTCCACTAGATGCGTCTTCCCTGTAGCATTTGACTTAAATCACAAATTAAACAACACATTATCAATCTTCTACTTGTGTTTGATACATAATCTTGCTTAGAATGTTTTTCCATCTGCATGTTTGTGGAGAACTTAGAATGTGTGGGAAGAAATTTCTGACTGTTTATAAGAAACTGATGAAAAGTGTGTATTCAAATGACATATTTGTGATCCACTAAGAGTTTGGGCCATATCTTTGGCAGTAGTGGAATGGCCGAGTAATTCCCATCTCTTGCCCCCTCATTGGGTGTTTCTAAATGATGGCGCAGTTGAGACAGATCTTCTGATGATGCCTGGTTCCATCTTTGCTTCTCCTTTTCTGATATCCTGTGTTGTCTTTCTCCCTTCCCAATTCTTCCCTCTCACTAATTTGTCCATCTTCAGATATTGACATACCTAACAGATGCCAGTAGCTGTAAGAAATAAAAATGATTATAAAATACGGATACTGTTTCTGAGAAATGTATCATTTAGTTAGAAAGCAGGCCTTGGAAATGTGAAACTAAAGAATATTCTAGAATGGTAGAAATTAGGACTAACTGGCATAGTCGTCAAATACTATGAGAGACCAGGGGTTGAGCTTGTGTTGTGATCTTGAGGAAGTGGAGGGAGACTTCCTGGAAGGTCATGAACTTAAAAAGTGGGTAAGAGGTGTGTAAGCGTGAAAGCTAGTCCAGGCTGGGAGGAGGGTGGGGAGCGTGGTAGGACAGTTTGGAGGTTTGACTGACCCGTGAATAACACAACGACCCTCTGGCAGTCGAAAATCCATGTATACCTTATGGTTGCCCCTCTGTACTCAACCAACCCCAATCCTGTGGTATTGAGTGCTGTGGTATTTACTGCTGAAAAAAATCTGCATGTGAGGAGACCCAGGCAGTTCAAACCCTGTTCAAGGGTCAACGGTAGGAGTGACGGAGGGCTGGCCTGCAGCTCCTGGGCTCGGAAGGGATGAACAGCTGGCCGTTTGGTGGGGCAGGCTCTGGTGCAGCTTTTTCAGCGTCTTAAGTACAAGGCTGGGATATAAGGTATGTTTTAGCCTCTGGATCTAAGGGTGGAATGTAGGTTTTTACGTCGGGGTGAAAAGCATGATGAATGCGTTATCTTTGGAAGGTGAATCAGGCAGTGGCTTGGCGGGCAGATTGAAGTGGAGAAAGGCGTTGGGTGGTGGAGCAGCCCTGCTCTGGGTGTGCAGTTACGAAGGCCTGGTCCAGAGTAACACGACAGAAGTTGAACCATTTGTATGGAAAATGTTCTCAGAGTGCATCATTTCCTATAATTTTTATCAAAGATAGTTTCCTATGTTCCTGAATTGAAACGTTCCTTCCTCAAACAGAACATCCTGTTTGTTTAAGGAATACCGGCTTGCAGACTACAAACTACAGACTAGTTTTAACGAGGAATTGAAAAGGAAGTTGTAAAGGAGAATGGAGGGAGGTGGAGGGGTTTGGGGGGGTTTGATGGGGTCACGGCTGCTGGACGAGGTGTGGGCATCAGGAGCTCAGCAACTCGTGGATTCAGGTGCCCCAATTAAAAGTCTCATACTGACTGTAGTGGGAAAAGCTGTGGTTTTGTCTTCCACTGGCTCTCTAAAATTTAGCTTCAAAGCCATACTTTAGTCCACCGGCAGGGATGCCCAACTGGGAGTTTTCAGGTCCTTGTATACTGGACCTGATGTTTAGGTCCAGGGAGAGGAAAGGGAGGTTGGTCCACATTGAGAAGCTTCTGTCCTTTATGTTTGGTTGTCTCCTTTTTATTCTTTTTCAAGAAGTCCAAGCAAACATTTTTTAAAAATTTAAACTTTTATTAAATGTAACTTTATTCCTTTTTTCATGGCTGGCAAATGCTTAATTAATTAATTGTTTTTAAAATTTGCATTTCTATTAGGCATTCTAGTGTTTCTTGACTTGAGTGCAGGTTTGATGATCCAGCATGTGACTTATCCAGCCGGCTTCTTTTTTGGGGGGAGGGGTATAGATAATTAGGTTTATTTATTTATTTTTAGAGGAGGTACTGGGGATTGAACCCAGGACCTTCTGCATGAGAGGCACGCGCTCTACCACTTGAGCTGTGCCCCCCTCCCCAGTGATTAATTTATAATGTCAAAATTGGTACCCTTCTCTCTTGGAGGTGGGGGTTGCTTTGACATAAACCCCTACACAAATCCAAGGGTCTAAGGTGGTTAGTTGGCTTGAAGAGACACTCTTGTAAAGAATTCGAGTAATTATTAATTGTGGCCCATTATGCATTCTTGGACGGAGTCATTACATCAGTTATTTTAAGCATATGTCCTAATGCTGCCAATTTTTCGTTTCAGTTCTGCCCTCCCCCACCCCTTCCCCACTGCCCTCCTGCCACATCTCCTTCCGTAGACACATTCACCTCATTATCACATTTGTGAATTTCTGGTAAGAAACAATTTGGGTTGATCTTTAGATGTTCCACCTGAAAATATTCTCCTTACCAATTCGGCAGTTGCTAAGATTGTAATTTATTCGTGTTTTCCCAGAGGGCTTTGCAGTGGGTAACGTGAGTTCCAATTGCCATGCCCACTGCCCTTAACTCGTTTGCTAGATGGTTGTAAAGAGAGCTATTTGCTCTTTATTTATAGACACAAAAGAGGAAGGGAAACAAGCACATGCTTAGAATTACTTTTATGAGATGGTTTTTGACTAGAGAATGTTCTGCGAAGCTACAAAGGCAAAGATATTTACAAATCAAGATCAATAAGAACGTGATCTTCCAAATATCCCGTAAGTATATAGTTTTCTCTAAAGTGCCTTTTAAAAACTTCTTTAAAGGAGCAATGCTTTATCCAATTACCATTTAAAAATCTCAACTTCACTGTAATTTATTTTCCATAAAAGAAATATTTATTTACAGAGCGCTTTCCCCCAGAGATCCCGGGGCACTCACATATAGTCATCTATAGCCTGACAATAGCTGAACTTACAGTGCACGTTACATCACGCAAGATGAAGAGTCTGGAACAGATTTTCTTTGAAGTGCTTTGGTGGAGGAGATCATTGTCAAGGCCCTTGCAAATAAAAAGGCACTATCATAGTAAGAGTGGGGACATGCTTTGCTTGAAAGAGACCATCATATGGCCTTGTCCCCGGGCCTTTCGGGACTCTGTAGGGCAGAGCCTTTGAGCACATCCAATGTGGAGCAGACCATGCAGCCAGTCCCCACGTGGGATGCCTTTCGAAGATCGAGGGAGGAAGAGCTGTAAATTAAGTCTAGTGAGTACTTTATTTTCCTTTCCGTTTATTATCTCAAACGAGTAAACCAGGATAAAACCTCACCCTGCTTAGGCAGGCATGGCCTCCTCCCAGGCGACTCCCATGCACCGCCTGCCTTTGCCCCTTTCTCACTCCGGTTGGGGGTGGGGTGGGGGTGGGAGGGTGTTAATTAGGCCAGAGAGGGAGGCCGTGGTGGGAGGAGCGAGCTCCCAGCCGCTGGGCTTGGGACTGCTCTGGATTTTGTGGACTGTGGGCTTCATTTTAAATATTTACTTAAAGTTTCAAAATCATATAAAGAGGATGGATTGAACTTAGACAGTTGGAAACTGCAGTGAAGGCAACAAACTGAACAAAACCTTGAGGAAAATGTGATCTGGGGTACGTGTTGGGGGGAAGCCACTCGGGGAATAAAGCATTGGAGGGTATCTGTGACGGGGGTGGCGGGAGACCAGGCCTGATGACAGAGCCACTGGACCAAGACAGGCGCTTCCTTCCGCGGGCACAGGGGAGGTGGTCAAAGCCGGAGGGCAGGAGGGGAACAATTGTTCAGTGCATACTCTGGGCCAGGCGAGCGTGCAGACTGGAAATTCGAAGAAGAGGCTGTCTTTGCCACAACGGTGCTCTCAGCCAAGCAGGGTGACAGCTGAGCATATAATTTCAACATATAATAGAATGAATTCAGAACAAATGATATTCCAGAGTGTCGGGGAAGACAAGCACAAATGGGAAGCTGAACCTCCTGTGTAGTCACAAAAGACTTCCTGGAGGACGGATGCTAGGATTGTTCCTTGAAGAATGAGGAGTCAGTGAGGAGAGGATAAGGAATTCCAGGCCAGGGGTCAGCATGAGCCAAGGCAGAGTGCTCGGAAGTGATGCAGTTGCCCTGCCCTGGCAGTTTGAAGTTTCAGGCACATGATGTGCAGGTGGTGAGAGAGGGAGGGCTAGGGAGGACTGATTTCTCTCTTCCCTGTCAAGCTGCAGAGGCTGCCGGGCTTACCTTTTCCTCAGATACGTCTTCTGTTTAAGGCCAGAGTGTTTTGGTCTAAAAAGTGAATCTGAAGGGGGAGGATGTAGCTCAGTGGTAGAGTGCCTGCTTAGCATGCATGAGGTCCTGGGTTCAATCCCCGGTACCTCCATTAAATAAATAAATAAACCGAATTGCATCCCACCCCACAAAAATAGCGTATCTGACCATGTGATTACTGGGTTTACAAGTCCTTCAGTGGCTCCCTGTTGCTTACAAGATAAAGTCCCTGAGGACCTCTCCCCACCTTGACTTTTATCTACAACATCAAACTTCCTGTGCTTCCTGTGCTTCTTTCTTTGGGTTTTCCCTCGGGCAGAGAGGACCCACAGAGACCACACATCTGCAGGACATGTGCCCCGTCCCCCACCCCTGGCATCAGGCTCACCCCGGCTCATCTGTGATGAAGGGTTTAGTGCCTGCATGGAGCTGCCCTTGGACCCCCTCCCCCCATTCCATCAGGGACCCTTCTGTACGCCCATGCTTCTCAGGGGCTCTCTTTATCATGCATTGTTTTGTCATTATCCCTTGTGTATTAGGTTGCTCCTTGTATGAAATAAGAGCTCCGAAGGGGTCTGTAACGTTGCCCTGTCTGTTTCGCCGGTACTTGGCTCCGGGTAGTGAGTGGATGCCCCTGCGTCTCCTTTCCTTTTCCCGGCAGTGGTCCCCCCCCCAGCTCCTCACCTGCTCCTGGCTTCTCTCCCTGGGCTTCGCTCCTTCACTCCCCAGCGAACATCCTCTCTTCTGCTGCGCTCTCCACTTTCATGGTTTCTGGCTCTGTTTCTCGGGACTCCTGTCTCGGGCCATGATCATGTATGATTCCACAACAACTCCATACGATCAAGTTGATGGGTGAGTGAGTAGACTCTGGGAGAGGTGAGGGGAATGTTCCAGTGTCACACAGCTGTCTTGTGGCGGAGCTGGAACTTGAACACAAATCTGCACTCGTAGGAGCAGATCTGAGCCTCTCGGTTAAGACTTTTGTGAATCAGATCGTGCTTTGTGTGCTAAGGAACCATGTAATGAATGGTTTTCTCCAAAGTAGAAATTAATCCTTAATTTACTTGTTTTTGTAACTTGGATTTTTCAGCTTGATTTGATGGGAAATGTGTTTATTGCAAATATACTCGACAAGCAAACCTTACGGCATGTGAATTATATCTCAAAGGGGAAAACAAAACAAAACTGATTTTCTGAACTGTAGCAGGTTGTTCTAACTACCAGTTAACTTCAGTGCCTTCTGTGTTACTAGCTGGCTGCTTCTGCAGAGGCAGGTTTTAGTCCTTGGAAAATACTAGGGAGTGCGTGGGAGTTTTTCATCTTCCTCTGCCAAAAAGGGAAAACGAATTATCTTTTAGGACCAACCTAGAAATGGACAAATGACTAAATGCTGTGATCAAATGACTAAGAAGTAGAAAATATTTTTCTAGGAGTGTTGGGTGTGGCAGGAATGTCCTTGTCATCTCTTTTATGGATCACTTATTCATCTGTTATTTTTAGCATTAGCCGCCTTCTCCCCCTCCCACTTTCTAGAGCAGACCGTAGCCCTTCTGAGCTCATTAAATAAATATAGCTGTATTAGCAACAAAGAGGAAACTTGCATTACATTTGTGTCAGTGTTTAAAAATGAGAGTTTTCTTCCTTAATTTTGTTAATTATTTGTCCTTTTACACTGAAGGATAATTGAAAAAAACCTCCTTTGAATGAGTTTTCTTCATTCATGTCATTTGTATGTTTTGTGCACAGACATTAAAAGAAATGAGAGCTCAATGTACGTAGAAGTTGAGTTTTGATTTTCATGTCCTATTATTTATCTTAAAAAGTAAAGAAATACCTAGGGACAAATACTGATTTCTATGGAATTTAGAATAGAAGGGGGAAGAAGTCTTGGTTTAAGGGAATGGATTTGGGGCATTTTTGGTTTGGATAACGTTAGAAGAAAAATCTCCAGAATTTCTCTGAGAGATGTGATGTCAGGTAACGTTACTGTTTTAGTGATGATGATGATTGAAATGTACTGAGGGAGCATGTGTAATAGGTACAAAACTGCCTTTTCTGCTTTTCATCTTTAAAAATGTGTCTTTATCTCATCTTTTGAGGGATAATTATAAAATATGTTTTTCTTTTAAGTTAACATGACTTTAAAGTTGGGCTGAACATGAATGTTAAGGCTGATCGGAAGTGGAGGGGCAAAACCATTGCACAAACGGGAGTGTGGATCATCTTACATCTTCCCTGGGGTTTGTGGGGAGAAATACGGTTGACAGTTAGATGAGGATCTACATGAAGGTTGCTAAGTAGTTCCTGGATGCTGTGCAGATACCTGCCTTATGAGCAAGAGGACCTGGGGTTCAGGGCTCTGTTCCCAGTACTCCCTAGAAGCTTGTTTCCACATGTTGTTCACATCCGATCAGCTTTGGACTTTGGCCAGCCTGGAGGGGCCAGCTTATTACATGAGCCTGGTCTAGTCACTTCCCTCCTGGGCGTCAGCCACTTCTGCTGAGAAATGAAGGTGTGGTTCCCAGTGCCCTTGTGAACACATCGTGTGTGTCTGCAGACTTTCCCAATATTACAAGGTCTGTTTTGAGCTTGTGGGTCCGGCCTTTATGCTTCTCTCTTCCCTCCAGGTAACCCAAGCATCTGAATCTATTCCCTCCCCGTACTTTTATCTGTGTCGTCTTCCACGTCCTTCTCTATAACAGTGATGAGTCTGTGGAAGGAAAAATCAAGTATTTCCTTATTTCTTATCCAACCACAGATCCTCATTTAACTTCTCCAACCGATTCTCTCTAAAGCACCGTGACCTTGAAAACAAGATAAATATTGCCTTGAAATTTGAAATACATGTGTGACTGATGGTGGCTTACTCTGCCCCAGAACTTAATGGGAATGAAGGCTGTATAAGTCGGGGTTCTCCAGAAAAGCAGAACCAAGAGGATGGGTGAAAAAATATATAAAGAGATTTATTATAAGAAATTGGCTCATGTGATTATGTTGATGGGTTGGTCCCAAGCTCCACAGTGAGTCAGTCCACTGGAGCCTGGGAGAGGTGATGGTGTGTGTGGTTCTGTCCGAGGACTGGCAAGCTTGAGACCCAGGATGAGCCAGTATTTCAGTTCAGGTCAAAAGGCAGGAAAAAGCCAGTATCCCAGTTTGAAGGCCATCGAGCAGGAGGAGGAGGACTTGGGGGAGGGTCAGACTTTTGTTCTAGCCAGGCCTTCGGCTAATTGGGTGAGGCCCACCATAGTAGGCAGGGCAGTCTGCCTCACTCAGTCCACCTATTTAAATGTGACTCTCATCCCCAAACACCCTCAGAAACTTCCAGAATAATGTGTGACTCCACATCTGGCCACCCCCGTGGCCCAGTTAGGTTGACACATAGAATGAACCATCACAGAGGCTCAGTCAGGATAAGGACAGGAAGCATCACTGAACTAGAGGAGTCATAAAGTCCCTTCCCATTTGCGTTTTTGACTAAGTTCAGGTTAAACATTTTCTCTGCAACGTGCAGTGTTCATTGAGATGCTAGTTCTCTTGAAACGGAATCACATGTTAGCAAACTTCTTGATCTTGGTAAGGTCTGCTTTGGGCTGTGGGAGTCTCCCAGCTCCTTCTTCCCTTCAACACATGTAAGCATCTGAATTCATTTTCTTCCTGTGAATTCACCTGCATTTTGTCCCAAGTTTTGGGTGGAGAGGTCTAGGTGGGCTGAAGGTTATCAAAGTGTTTCTGACAAAATTTGAAGATTCCCTGTGTATCATTCAGGATGGAACCGTCTTTTCCTCCCAGTGATGCTTTGATGTACAGTCATATAAATACGTTAAATGACGCCTTTAAAAATACTTTATACTCCCAGTCTATATAAAGTATTTCAAAATTTGTAGATACTGACAGGCATATGCAGAATAGATAAACAAGATTATACTGTATAGCACAGGGAAATATATATAAGATCTTGTGGTAGCTCACAGCGAAAAAAAATGTGACAGTGAATGTATGTATGTTCATGTATAACTGAAAAATTGTGCTCTACACTGGAATTTGACACAACATTGTAAAATGACTATAACTCAGTAAAAAAAATGTTTTAAAAAACTCTTAAAAATACTTTATAAACACAGAAGTCAGTGAAAGTATGAGGTTGTCATCTTTCCTAATCTATAGTGATTGACATAGATGTGGGTTTTGTTTTATTTTATATTTTGTTTTTTAATCTACTGTGGATGGCAGGGGCTTCTTTACCGCCTGGTACCCAACACCTCACTGGGTTTCTTTCCTCTTGTGCCTCTACTTACCTCCTCTCTCCTCCCCCACCCTGAGCCCCAAGAAAGCATCTGATAAACTGTTTCACATGGAAGTATCAATGAGGGATGAGCTTTAATACAGTATCCAACCTAGAAACATCTACGTATTATTAGAAGACAAAAGAATGCATTTCTTATTGTGGGTTTTCAGGTATCAGCTGGAGAAAATACTTGTGAGACAGAATTTGAAGCCTAGTTTTGCTGGGACTTACAGCTCCTGGAGGGTGTAGTTTATAGTCACATAATACCTCTCCATTACTTCTGGAATCTAGAATTCTCTAATATGCAAGACCCAGAAGAGGTTTGCAGTTCAATTTGAACGGCCCGTTAGTCTAGAACGGTGGTGCTCACCGAGGCCAGGCACCAGGGTTGCTGTAGGTGCTTTTGAAATGTCAGCTTTCCTCGGCCTCATGCGTACTGAGTGGGGGCATCAGCAGAGGACCTGGGCATTTTCATTTTTAAAAGTCAGCAGGTCTTTCTGGTACTGACTCAAGGCTGACACCAGTGGGCTGTTACATCTCTAATAAAGGCATACAGAATCTTAAATGAGGTTAAGTCCACTACGGAGACTGAGATTTTTCAGTGCACTCTGGGGCTTTGTTGTTTTGCTGAAAAACAATGATGAATCAACACAGTATTTGTGTAGATCTTGTAGCCATCGTATTGCTTTCATGTAGGAAAGTTGCACAATGACCTTCCTAAGAAATAGATATGGAGAACTTGGACGGGGCTGGGGAGTAGCCAGAATTTGTACTGCTTTTCTCTGGGGAGAGACTGAGGGGAGATAGTGTTCAATGTCGGAGATCCTTCAAAATATCATTTATGCAGGGTCAAGGATTGAACTGGAAAATGCTGTGAAGGGTTAGACTGGATGCTAAACTTGGCAAAACTAGAGATGCAGTTGCTGCAAAGGGAATGCCACAGTTCTAGTACCAAATTATTACCGCAGACCTTCCCTTGAACACTGAGATTGCTCTGAACACCATTTGAAGCCGGGCTTGTTGTTCTGCTCTGAATCCCTGAATTGGCAAGTTTCTAGAGCCTTTCTTCACCTATTCATTTATGTTGAAATGAAGGTAATACTTAAACATAACGTGCTTTGATGTCCTTGGAAGAAAAGAAAGTGGCTCCTAGAGTTTGTATTTCCTTACCAACTTGTGACTTCAGTTTTGAAGAAGTACATAGAAATTTCCACATGTGAATATTATGTGCCTTACTCTTATTCAGACGTATAGTTGGTGATTATTCTCTAATACATTTAAAATAGGAGTCAAAGCTCTATTTGTCTTTATGCCTGAAGTTCATCTGCTTTGTATTATTTTGAGTCATTCTCAGAATGTGCAGAAATGTACAGCCACTGCCACCATTCATCCAGCTTCGGTTTGTGTGCTGTTCAGGAATCTGGTTAAAGATCAGAGGCTGTGAATGTAAATGAAACAAAGTGGAAGAACTGACTTACAGCTGTGCGCCCGCCTTAAGTCAGGGTGGTTTTCGGTGCTGGAGTTCTCCAGAGGTTGTGGCACAAGTGCTGTATTGGGACCCCTGGTTTTCTTTTTTTCTGGGGGCCATCCTGATGAAGTGCAGGGCTCTCTAACCCCATGTGTTTTGGTAGGAGGGCTTGAGGTAGGGGTGAGCAGGGAAGACTAATTTCAACCGTGCGACGTCAGCTGAAATGATCTTTTCCTTAAAGTTTGTGAAGGGGATCACATTTTCAATTCTGACCCATGAAAACGTCTCGTTTTTATTTAAATTAGTCCTGTGCTTGCTTGAACAGATCCAGCAATGGGAGCAGAACCTGGAGAAATTTCACATGGATCTATTCAGGATGCGCTGCTATCTGGCCAGCCTGCAAGGCGGGGAGTTGCCGAACCCCAAGAGCCTCCTGGCTGCCGCCAGCCGCCCCTCCAAGCTGGCCCTCGGCCGGTTGGGCGTCTTGTCAGTTTCCTCTTTCCACGCTCTGGTGAGTTTCCGAGGAAGGCTGTTCGGCGCTGTGCAGGGAGCACTGCAGATGCTCACCTTTCTCCAGCCTTTTGACATCGGCTCTGCTGTGACTTAACCCAGTAACTGCCCAGGGCCACCCAGGGGGCCGGGGCTGGGGGAAGCGGGGTTGGAGGCGTCCTGCTGGAGAGTCCTGGCTTCTCTGCTGCTTATTCTCGGCATCTCACTACTAGTGCACGTTATTAAATATTCACATCTGCATCTGCCCTTCTGTCTGTTCCACCTTGTACAGTCAGGAGGGCAGAATCCCTGAGGAGAAGCAACAATGGTGTGAAGAATTAAAGGGCTGATGGAAGGCTGTTTGCTTTGTTCGGCTGGGAGCCCCACTGGGTTTTCAGAAATCGCTCCTGTGTGGGTGGCTTCTGTGGATGATACTGGCTCAGCCTGGGGTTTCTGCAGGTTGTTCTGCTGACCCGGCTGCACACCCTGGAGAGATGTGAATGTTGTCACTAGACCTGTGTTGTCCAGATAGGAGATATCTCTGTGGCAGATGCATTTCTGGTATGTCAGATGCACGGCAGCTTTGGGGGCTGGTCAGAACACATTTATAGCGAGCAGAGTTTACTTCTGTTAGGGCAATGGTTAATTCTCTCTGTCACCCAAGTAATGTGCTATAATATTTTTCTAAACTGTGTTTTAAATTAGGTATGTTCTAGAGATGACTCTGCTCTCCGGAAAAGAACTCTCTCACTGACCCAGCGAGGAAGACACAAGAAGGGCTTATTTTCTTCATTAAAAGGGCTGGACACACTCGCAAGAAGAGGGAAGGAGAAAAGGCTGTCTGTAACTCAGGCAAGCTGCTCAGCGTGGGCGGGACAGACAGCAGACCTAGCGGGAGATCCTGGATATCCCACAAAACATAAATGTTGCTCATCCTTCAAATGAGATAAAAGCTAGGGCAAAGGGATGCAGTCTTGGCATGGGCTTTTCCCCCAGATGAAAACACACAAGTTGCTCAGTCTCTTTTCGGCACTCCCAAAGAGGTGTTCACACCTCGCTCACACCTGCAGCGCTTGGGAACACAAAAATAACAATCGTCAGAAAAGAATCCACACGTCACTGCCTTTGGAAGTGTCATTGGTTTTATATTACAATCAACATGTAAAATTAATAGCAATCAGTAACAGCAGCTAAATTCTGTTGCTGGTGCCAGACACCTTGCTGATTTAATCGATGTGACACAAAGTGGGCTGTTTGTTGTCACATTTTAGAGGTGAGGAGCCTGAGACCAGGAGAGGTTAAGTCACTTCCTTGCCCCGTCAGCACAGCACCCAAGGGGCAGGGCTGGGACTTGGTCTCCCCTCAGCACTGCGCCATCGCTGCTGCTTAGTTCTCTAGAGGAAGGGCGGTTGTTTGAACATTTTATCAAGTAAAAATAGCCTGAGCACTTACTGTCGAAATGTGGCCCATGTACAGTGAATTGCTTTCGGGGCGTTTTGAATCCTCTTGTCTGAGTTTCGCCCCCATTGCCGCTTTACAGTGTGTGATAATGATGTTTTATGTGGCTGGGTGACGTGGCTTAAGATTATTATTTTTTCAAAGACTATTGAAAAGGTGAGTTATCACCACCACGATGATCTGATCCTTTAAGTGAAGAGAGAAATGTGTGCAGTGACGTCTGCGGAAGTTCTTGCTTTCGCTTCCGACTGGGTGCTGTTGTTCGGGATATGGGCACATTTTATGGAACTTACTTTTCTAAGTTAACATGGACATTTACTTGATTGTATATAACAGTTCCGTGAATTAGATGAATCTCAGGGATAGAATCGACTTCTCTGACCTGTCTATAACCTGAAACAGTGAGAGTGGGGGTGGTGTGGAGTGGGTGGTTGGACTGAAAGACGGTGAAAACACAAACTCCATTTACTTGGCCGCTGTGTTTGTATACCCATATACAATGGGAAAGAATAGCATATTTAAAAATTGTGGTTCTGCTTGTACTTTAATTGTGAAAGTCATCATTTGTTGGTTATAAATGGAAATATATGTCTTTATTATAGATGATAGTCCACTATAACTTGCCTAACGTTGGGCTTATGTTTTTGAACTGAACGTCTGTGACAGTTGAATAATGTCTTTGAGAAAAATTCTGATTTTAATCAAGACAGCCAATTCTATATAATTAAATGGCAACAATAAATATCTTGATATTTGCTTATTTTTCTTAAATGTGGACATATGGCTGATTAGATAAGAGCCTAATATGGTCTTTACCCCATTATATGTGGTAAATATCCTTAGTGTAAGCTTTCTTGAGACAAAAGCATTTGGTTGAATATTTTTGCTTTAAAGATACGAAACTAATTGTAGTGCTGGTGTTTATATAGCTGAACACAGTTGGTGTAGTGGGTATCCATAAATGGCCTATTCTTTAATGTTTAGTATTCTCCCACAAAATCTAGAAGATAAAAATTGGAGAAGGAAAAGGAAATTTTTCCCAGCCCCTCCACCCAAGCACGACCACTTTTAATATTTAGTTTTATTTCTTACCAATATTTGTTCTATGCACATTTTAAAAACGGTTATTAGCTTGATTCTGGTGGCTTGCCAACTGAACTTCAGTTTCTCTTCTGCATCTTGAGAAATGTGTACTTCCTGGTTAAAGTCAACATCGAGAAGATCCAGGATGTCTTGAATAATATGTAACAAGAAAAAGTAAAATGTATAACTGTATAGGAAGGAAAAAAAGCAACTTTTCTTTTAAAGTTAAATTTTTAAATATAGTGGAGTAGTAAATAGTACAAACTGTGGCTTGGTATGAAGATCTTACAAAATGTCCTGGAACTTAATTTTTTAAATATTGAGAAAGGGTAGCTGCCAAATGGGTATGGCAGAGCCATTTCATTCGTCTTTTTTCCCTTCCTGTCTGTCAGATATTTGATTCAAGTGGCAGCCATGGATTTCCTGGGACTCAGCTACCTCAGAACTCCACTAGCTCCAGTGAGGTAAGTGCGGCTGAGAGCGGCTGCCATTGTGTACTTGGATGACACAAGTGTCAAGTCGGGGATGCTAGCTCAGGGTCTCCACGTGCGTCCGTGGAGAGTAAATTCAGAGTTTAAACGGTCCCGAGTAGGTAACAGATACTCTCAAAACACCAAGTATTTCTGCAGGTATCTGAACTCACGACAACTCCGCCTTAGAAGCAGCCTAGCTGGACGGGAGTCAGAACTGCAGCTTTCGTTTGCTTGTCCCTGTTCCTCAGCAGTACTTGCCCTTCATTTGAGAGTTTAATGAATCTAGACTTACATTTTCCTCTCAGGATGTTAGGGATCTTTACACACACACACACACACACACACACACACACACAGAGCACACAGCACATCCTAAGTGTCCTCAGTGGAGCCGAGCACGGGGGCCCCCTTCCAGTCCCCAGAATGACTTCTGACTGAGCAAATCCTCAGAACCACTTCTGGATGGAATTCTGAAGTAGGGTGAAGGGGGCCGGGGTGAGCTTATGCTGCTTCTTTGCATCTTTTTCAAATCCACACCTTCCCCTTAAAGCTGTGTTTCACGTTATGATCTCTTTCTGTCTTTTTGTTGTTGTTGTTGTTTTGTGGGGAGGGGGAGAGGTAATTAAGTTCATTTATTTAATTATTTATTTAATGGAGGTCCTGGGGATGGACCTGGGCCCTTGTGCATGCTGAGCATGCCCTCTACCACTGAGTTACACCCTCCCCTCGACAATTTATTTCTCTTATCATCTTCCTCTCCAAATCATTTTATCTTGGGCTTCATGTCCAATAAACCTCTAAACCATCGTTGAGGCTGAAACCTGATTTTAAGGGCTTGGACAGATTTAATATGCTTCTGCAGAAAGAGGCAGTTCCATTTAACAAATTAACTGGGATAATTCAGTGAATTGGCAATTTAGTTGGAAAGAACTGAAGAATGGTGGAATGTCAGACGCTGTGACGGGCCCTGGTGGAGGTGACTGAGGAGCTTTCTGGTGATCCTAAAATTACACAACGTAGACAGCCACCTCTTCTGCCTCCACGGGAGGCTGGCCCAACCCTGGGTACCAAGGCCGTGCCAGGGTTACTGTTGAGACTGCTCCTGGGGGGAAGCTGTGCCTGGGCTGTCCTGAAATGGGGTAGAAACCTTAGCTCAAAACCCTGTCCTGCTCACCTCCCATCCTCAGAGGTCAGGGGCTGTGAGAGGGCAGGGCATGGATGAGGTGGCTGTGCAGGGGGCGGGGGGGGGGGGTGCCTTTCTAGGGTGCTGCTCCTGGGTGGTCTCCATGTGCTCCTTTTGCCAGATTTCACCAAACCGGCCTGAGGACGCCAGAGCCAAACCTTCCTTTTTATAAATCAAAACCTTCAAAATGGTAGACTTTTCATAATAAATAACTTCCATTCCCTGCCCCTTTATCTCTGTGCACATGCAGGGCTTATCCCCAAGTCCAGATCAAATGACACCATCCACCAGGGATTTTACTTGATTTAAAAAAAAAATTGTATCAGTATTATTTGCTTGGTTCTTACTATCTTTTACAGTTAGTCATCCCACCAAGTATGTATGTCGTGTCTCCCAGGCGAGCTTGTAATTAGGACCCTTGATTATGTATATATTCTCAATCCAGTGCTCACTGTTAAGGACATAGAGTTGCTTAATAAATTTGCCTATGAATTGCCTATATTAGATGTGGCCTTTTAATGGTTGAGAAGAGCTGTTTGATTTGTAGTAAAAAACCATAATTTTAAGGTCGTTATCTCTTCCAGCATTAAATAACAATTTAAAATTCCTACTCTGAGTGTTTAGAAATTGTATCATCAAAGCACTTTCTATTAACAGAACTTCTGTTGGACTTTGAAAATAAATTCTGCTAAAATAGCCATTAATGGTCAGAATTAAGTTTAGCGCTCATTTAAGTTGGGCTCAGATTACCAAATGATCTTATGATTTAATCGACAAACCCCATTGGCGCTGTAACGGGTGAGAGGAAAGTTTTATTGCATCTGTTTTTTAAAGCATGTGCATTTAAACATTTATCCCTATTTATTTTAACTAAACATTGCTTCTGGCGTAGCAACACTGAAGAAATTCCTTTGACATTAAGGGCTATTTTAATGGTGTGTTTATCATTTCTGTACTGTGGTACTCAGATAACTAGGTTTAAATGGAGTTGCAGATAGAATTAAGGGTATTTTGTTTTTTATATCTCTGGGACTAAAAATTCTGCCTGTAGCTGGTTGAATAATTAGTATTTCATTTCAGGAGTTTTCCTCTGCTAATTGTTCTTGGAGACTATTTATAACTTGCACAAACTGGTCTGTTTGTAAACCATCAGTATATTATGTCCAGTAGCAGAACACAGAAAGGCAGTCACTCCTGAGTGCGGGGAGGGAGGGCGGGGGTCACGGGCATTTAAAAATATTCCTTTCTAACTGGTGCATCATGTAACAGTCCAACAGTGAGTCACCCTCATTTGAGATCTGTTGGGGATGGAATAAAGCCAGTCTTCTTTGAGCATTTTTTAAAGGACACTTTGGCTAGCCCAAAATGGAAGCTTTTCATAAGGTACTTCTTGACGAGTAATAACGAATCCACCCCAGCATTTGAGGGGAGGTGTTTGTTATGGAGATTGTGACAACGAATCCCCCGCTGAGGCTCTGGGCGGCAGCTACCCCAGAAGCGTCACTGCAGAAAGTGTGGAGCCCTGGGCCTTGGCTCTGTCCCCTGGAAAGTTGGCTTGAGGTGTCCCGACTTTCTGAGGCAGTGAGTGAATGAAGTATTGTCACATTAGTCACTGGCTCCAAACTGGGGGGAAAAATATGCTAATGTTGGGTTTTTTTTTTAATGGAAACTATGAATGGAACCCTTACCCTTGACCATAACACAGTAGCCTGTTTATTTAAAGAGAACGTTCAGTATGGAACCCCACAGAACGTACATGCAGATGCAGATGGATAGCGCATAGATCGGCCTTTGTTTTCCTTTTATATCAACTGATGTTTGGGCATCAGCCCAAGAAGGAAATAGACACCTTCTCCTCTGTGACATTTTGTTGCGTTAAGACAACCAAGAGCGCGTCACTCCTTTTGTGTTGTCCCCTCATCTCACTTGCTAATAGACCTTCCTTTTATCAGCGACTGTGATGCGGGCCCATTTGTGACAGCCACATTGTGATTGTGCAACTCACTTCCCTTCTGTGATCCAAGTAGTAATTACAAGCCATTCGATCCAAAGGCATCTGCTGTGAGAACCCACGGAGTTTCAGTTTCCTCTCCTGGAGGTGCACTGAGCAGAAGTAATTTGACATGTGCTTTCAAGACCATTGATGTCATAGTAATAAGAAATGCTTCTGTAGAAGCTGCCCTACAAGGAGGGCCGCAGTGATTTGCAGACCTTCACTGTAGTGTCTGTGGTGGCCAAGGCTGCCATCCAGTGATGTGGCTGTTTCATGGATGGCTTCTCAGAGCTGGACCACGTGGCACTCTGTGCATCGGTAGTCACCATGGTTCCCCGGGGTTTTAAAACGAGGGGTGATTCTCATGCAGTTCTTTGTAGTGGCCACCGTTAATTATGGTGGTCAAGCCTCCGAAGGTGTAATTCCACAATCCACTCTGAACTTCAAAAAAGTTCTTATATTGATATGGTCCTTTATAGTTCATGTAATCCTTTCAAAGGCCATTCCTCACACCATTCCTGACCTCTCCACGAGGCTACCATGCTTTAGCCCCTTTTAAAGGTGAAGAAATTGAAGCATAGAGACATGAGATAACCAGCCCTGACCAGTCTGGGATTTTACCCAGATTGTCTGTTTACTGTATTTTTGCTGCCTCATTTGTCTCCTCCAGGAACTGGAAACCTTGAACAGGCTGATTAGAAAGTAATTTTTAGGAGGAGGGGGAGACGGAGTGGGTGGGAGGGGTGTGCAACAGTCCTGACAGAAGTAGCGGACCGGGGACTTCTGGGTGGGTGGCTAAAAGAGGACGTTAACGTGGCACCTTTAAGTGTAAGCTGAGAAAAGGGTTTTCCAGACAGCTCAGCCTGTGTGCTTATTTCCATGATTCTCTGTTCCTTTTATGAAAATTCTTAGGCCTATTGAAAATAAAGCATGTGCTTTCAGCGTGGATAACATTGACCCTTGAGGCAATCAGTCGAGTTTTTTCTCCAAGTCGGCAAAGCTTCCAACAGCCTTGGAGATCTGTAAGCACCAAGTAGCCTTTTCTTTTCCTAGTTTGAATTAAGGAATTAATCAATTCCATATTCTTGATTTTTTCTTTGAATAGCCAGACTTCCACTTTCTTTAACTGCACACACTTCTGGGGGGTGTGTGTGTGTAACATACAGGGAAAAATTACATGTAAATGTTCTCTGTAGCAGCTCTTAGAGGATCTGAGTCTTCCACGGCCTCGGCTTTGACGGGCATCTTCCCGTCCCTCACTAGGTCTTCACTAGATCTTAGGTCAACAGCGTAGACTCGGGAAATGGTTCCTCCGAGCAGCTGCAGGCACACGGCCTTGTGTCGCTGATAGACTATGAATATTTCTTTTGTTCTTCTTTCCATCTTCCCGTTTGCCTGCACACTTTTGTCCTGTCTAGTTTTTCTTCCCCTTCAGTAATCCTGTTAATTTGTCTTCTTGAAACACTGTGTAAACAGATTCAAATAAGATGCTGAAAATGAACAACTTTTACCTTCCAAGCATCTGAATTTCTGGTTGCATCCAATTCTACACCCGTGGGTTGGGTGTGTTCTGGGTGCTGGGTGCTCTGGGTTAAGGGTGAAGGAGACTGAGAATGGGAAAGTCAGGTCCTCTGCTGGTCATTCATTTCAGCACTTGTTGGGGTGGGGGGCATGTGAGCAGCCTAAAAATGAGTCTCCAGTGAGCTGGGTGTAGCTCTGTGCTGTACAGGCACGTAGGAGAGTAGACACATCTAACTGAGCGGAATTGGGGTTGAAGACGGGGAGAGAGCAAGAGGGACTTCAAATGAGAGGAGGTAGCATTTGAAATAAGATTGAAAGATCTATGTGGTTTCAGCACAGTTGCTGTGAGGAAGGTAAAGCATGGAAGGAGGTGGAAACGACTGGGGGTCTGGAGGCAAGATGGTGTTTCTTGTTTCTCGGGTCAGGGGAGCCACTGTGTTCACCAGAACACGGTGTGCGTCATAGAAAAACTGAAAGGAGTCAAGAAAGTTGGGTTGTGTCCGTGTTCTGGGAGGTCACCGCCAGGCTGATAGTTCTACGTGCCCTGGTGGGGAGCGCAGGCTCAGGCCGGTTTCCAGGGTTCACATCCCCCCAGTTCGACAGCCACAGCTCACTATGAGAGCTGGGGCAAGTTTCTAGAATTTCTGAGCCTCGTTATTCTCACCTGTTAGATGGAGGGTGAGGACTGTGCCTCCCTCCGAGGGCTGTGAACAGTGAGTGAACTGACGGCGTGTGGTACCGTCTCTCTGGGGTGCTCTGTAGGGATGGGAACAGGAGGGCAGGCAAGGGGAGTTGGGGGTTCGTGTTTCCCACCTCCCTCCCCTAGTTTCCATCTTCAGCCATGTTTTTCCCTGGTCTGCTCTAGAAGCACAGAACAAATTGCTTTGCAGTGGTGATTGAGACGATTTGACTTCCTCTTGGCTTGGCTCTTGTGGTTTCTTGCTCCACAGTGACCTCTGCTGGGCTTTGAGTTTGATTCTGAGGGACAGCAGTTTGAGAGGTGGGGTCTGTGCCTTTAAGGCAGTACCTGCCCTTTGCTGATGCACCTGGTTGAAATCACTGTTCAGAGGAACCAAAGTGCCTGGAGGTTTAACCAGGGAAGAAAATGTGACCCGTGTGAGATAGGACCTTTCAGGGGGAAGTGGTGTCCGTGCTGATTCGCTGTGTCCTTGGCTCTGGGCATCTCCTCCTCTGTCTCTGTCTCTGTCTCTCTCTTCTTCTCCCTTTGGCACGTGAGATTCATATCCATTCTGGGCTGTGATCATCTTTCCAGGAAAATGTACAGAAAGTGACAGATCCATGACAGATCCAGAAATGTCACTTCAAAGATGAGCAACACATTTAAAAAAGACCACACAGGAAGATTGATTCTTTCCTTTCTTTGCCTAAACCTGCTCTTTCCAATTTCTTTAATGTCTGTATTCTAGTATTTTAATCGTATACAGGAGGATCTTTTGCTTTGTGTGTGTGTGTGTGTGTGTGTGTGTGTGTGTGTGTGTGTGTGTGTTTTTAAATGCATGGAATTCAAATAAAATCACCAGTCAGTGATGACTTCAAGGTATGATGGGTGGGATATAATAATATGATAGCGTTGGATCACTATGTAACATTTTCTGATGTGTGTGGTGTTTTCACATACAGGATCTCCTTTGCTCACAAAAATTTGTATTATTAATAAATGTAAGCAATTCTATTATATTAATAATATCCCCTTTTACAAAATAGGAGACAAGGTTCAGCAAGGGAAATGTCCTGCTGCTGGTTAAGTGGTACTTGAACACCTTTTGGTTTCAAATCCCCAAGTCTTGTCTTTACCACGAGACTCATGTAAGAACCTAGCCAGAGGGAAACATTTCTGAGTTGCTTCATAAATGTTAACTATTTTTGTTTGTAAATCATAATAGTACCTATTAGCCTGACGTCGTTGGATTACTGTGACGGTAAAGTTTAGGAAACCACATTTCTTTGGGAAAAGTTTCTGAAAGGTGGTCTGTTTGGGAATGATTTATAAAAATGCTTCTGGATATGAAATAGCTGAAGGATGGGAAAACATTTAAGTCAGGATTAGGGGTTAATTTTAAAAAACAAATAGGAGTAAGAGCGAAGAGAAATGTGCTTGGAATCAGGTAACTGCAGTTCATGGTGGGATGCAGGCAGGC
This sequence comes from Camelus dromedarius, assembly GCF_036321535.1. Lineage (NCBI taxonomy): Eukaryota > Metazoa > Chordata > Mammalia > Artiodactyla > Camelidae > Camelus > Camelus dromedarius. The sequence continues at coordinate 10,791,792 of NC_087441.1, read as the reverse complement.
GTTAGTGGCCGTGGATTAGCCAGTAGCTGAAGTTCACCGAATCGTGGCTCAGACGCAGATTTCACTGTGCCCCTTGTGGGCTGGCGGCTCCGGGGCAGTACGAGTCTGCACCAAGCTGTCCTTCCATCAGCTGCCATGCTCTAATTCAGGCTGAGAGGCAAAATGGCATAGTGGCTGGAACGTGGGATGGGAAGTTATTTTCTCTCAGCCTCCCAGGGCTTCCGTTTCATGTGAGTTGAACAAATGAGGACACCCCAGGCTTGTCTGCCCCGGAGGGTCACGAGAAGCCAGAGATGGGAGGGGTGAAAGGGCTCACTGTAAAATACACCATACACCAAGGGGACATGTTTTCAGTCATTTCCCTCGTTTGTGTATCAAATCTGTCTGCCTTCTCTTTTGGGATCTAAAAGCAGGTGGGTGACCTGCTGCACGTATACGGGTCGGCAGTAGACGGTGTTCCCCGAGACAGCACGTGGGAAAGCCAGGCTGACGTTCACTTCCAGGACCATCAAGCGGTAACTGTGATGATCAAGCCAGAACACAGAGTGGAAGACGTTCTGACTTTGGCGTGCAAGGTAATGGGCTTTGCTGAAGAAACAAACTTCTGAATGGAAGTACTCAGTTAACATTGCCCTCCTGTGCCTTCTAAATTCGTGTGGTGTGTAAGACCTCACTTTCTCCACGGAGGAACAAATGAACATGTTTGTTAATTAACATTTCCTCTTCCACGTCTTAGGAGAATGGGTTAGGTCATGACCCCTTGCCTTCATGAAGAACTTGAGCTATCTTACTGAAATTCTACATAAAGCTTTATACCAGGTTATGAAGTTATGAAGTCTGTTGCTATGGAAGTTACTTAGAGATGGTGTTCTATGAGAGAGTGGCAGAAACTTCTAAGTAGTTTTGAGTTCACCCCAAACCATTTTATCAAGTTTCTCTAGATTAAACGAGGAAGTTGGTACCACTCATAGTTGGTTCATGGAGATTGTGATGAGATGGTGTTTTATTCATTATTCAAACTGGGTTTTATTTCTTTTTTAGGGGGGAGGGAATTAGGTTTTAATGTATTTATTTATAGTGGAGCTACTGGGGATTGAACCCAGGGCTTGTGCATGCTGAGCATGCACTCTACCACTGAGCTGTGCCGTCCCCACTGGGTTTTATTTCTGAAAAGGAAGTTTATGGTACATTTTCAGGAGAGCCCTCAGAGATCACTGAAACAGACTCAGCAGAATCAGAGTGGATGCTTTCAGACCACCAGATGGCGTAGAAGAGCTGAAATATTTTTTAAAGTTTTCAGAGAAAATGCAAATATATGAAATGGTTAAAAAAAAAAAAAGGCATGTAGAGCTTGGTAACTCTTTAGCAGGGATACTTGCTAGATGTGGATAATCTTTAATTTTAGTCCTCTTTTGTCACTTTAACTTAAGGCTTATATGCAGCTTACATTCTTTTGAATTTAAATTTCTTTTACTCCATCATATAAGATTTTTATTCAAACAGCCAGCAGTGTTGTTCTATAGCAAAGATACCAGTTATTAAGTTGGGAAATGTTCTGATAGAGGAGGTGAGAAGTCGTTAGTGGATTAGATCCAGTTAGAGCATCGCCCAGCCTGAGATGATTTCTCATTGTTGAAAATGTGAATGAGAGACAATGTGTAGGTATGTGCACCTTTTCCTGGGGAAAAGTTGTTGGAGTAGGAAATTCCTCATTCTGAAGTCTGTGGAATATGAAATTGCTCACATTTCACAGATTTCTCTACGTTAGTAACAGGAAACAACCTAAAGTTACGTACAACGAATCTGTGAGAAGAGACCGTTGGCTGAGATGCATTCTACCATCAGATATCCATGACTGTACCCTCTTCAGAATACATCCTTGCCTTTAGTGATAAGCAGTATCGAGAGAAAACCTTCTGAAAAATAATTACTTGTCCTTCCTTTCATTGTTTTTGCATATTTAAATTTGAGCTCTTAGATAGGTTTAAACTCAGCGCATTACACAAGAGATTTCTTTTAGAAATTCCCACTTTGATTTTTAATGAGCAGTGATGAATTTAGAAGGAACACTTAACATCTGGATAACTGTCACTTTCTTTATAGATGAGGCAGCTGGAACCCAGCCACTATGGCCTTCAGCTTCGAAAAGTAGTAGCTGAAAACACTGAGTACTGTATCCCTGCGCCGTATGAATACATGCAAGACCAGGCAAGTGGACACTGGCTTCAGAGGGGAACACCTGAACCCCATCCTGGCCCTTTACTTTTAGAATATGTAATTTTTGGGGAAAATTCTGTTCGAATTTGGCATCTAGTTGGGAAACAAAATAAATTTCCAAGATACTATGACATTAAATCCTCTGATTTTCGTGGTTTTTACCTTGTGTAGGTTTATGATGAGATAGAAGTCTTCCCACTGAACGTCTATGACGTGCAGCTGACGAAGACCGGGGGCGTTTCTGACTTCGGTAAGCGCAAGGAACACCCTCGCTAGAGAACCGCCTTGTCTGTCCTTGCCTAGTTCACTCCGGTATCTTTGGGCCTAATAATTTTTTCTATACATTTTCAGAAATTATGACGGTAGTTTCCGAGCTTCCTTTCTCTTTCTTCATTTCTATTTATTCATGTTAGCGGGTTGAAAAGATGTGTTAATAGTAGGGAGAGATGCCAAAGTAATGAAAAGGAATGAATGTAAGAATCGACGAGAAATTTGGAAGGATGGCGATGATAGCAACACAATGAATTTATTGTGTGCTGAGTGCTGTTCTGAGCTGATTAATTTATGATTCATGTAACAGTTCTTTTCATCTCGGGTCTTTGCTCTCAGCTTTTCACCCACCTGGTCCACTCCCCTTCACCCCTCCTCCCCCAGTCCCTCCTCTCTGACTGTGTAAATCCCACCCAGCCTTCAAGAACTAATAACTTTCTTGAAACAACCTTACTCGATTGCTTTACCTTCAGTTTAACGATTAAGGGTCAGTATTACCCAAATCACTTTGTAGTATTTAATTCTTGCATTTTCATTTGCCTGGATTTGAACTTGGCTTTGAGCTCTTTTTAGACTGTGCTCATGTCTTAGAGTTCCTTCCTGTCTTTTATTTTATCTTTTACCATAGGAACTCGATAATTAGATAATGATCAAAAAATATCTCTGTAGAAAGACTATTTCTTATTAGATATATTGACACAATTATTTTCCTTAAAATGACTCAAGCTGATTACATTCTAGTCATTGTAATATGTTTATTTTCTTTTTATGATTTGTTACTTGTTCCTTTTTTTTAATTGATAAAATTGACATTTTTTTTGTTTCTTAGTTTATGTAATCTGTTTGGACCCAAACGTTATGTTGGTTTTTCCTCTGAAGCTCTCTGTTTAGTCCATGTTTCTATTGGCCTTCAATCTACTCTCCACGGTCCCCATTGGTGAATCTTCTTTGCATTTGAATAACTGGAGGAAGATACTTGGAATAATACTTTTTAGTGACCAAATTCTGCCAGGCTCTGCCTGAGCACGGAGTAGACAGGGGACATGCCTTTCTCCTTATTGTAAAAGAACTGCCAGTGTTATGGGACCAAGACCCAAAAACTTGTATTCCCAGCATGGAATCAGAGAGGAGAGCATCTCAGAGGGAGATGCGTTTAGAGGAAGAAGGTCTCGCCTGGGTGTCTCACTTGGTCCTATTTAGGGCAAGCACTGTCTCCATTCAAGCATTTTTTCCAGCCACTTAAAGTGCCTAGTCCCATATAGAGTTGTTTCTTAACAAATCTTTTGTATTGAAGCCAACATAATTTATTTCAATAAGATTATTTTTTGGTCTCAACTTTTAAAACAAATTAGAAAAAAATTAAATTGTGCTAAACTACACATATCATAAAGTTTACCTTCGCAACCACTTGTTAAGAATGGTTAATGGGACAGTCAGTGACATTAAATCCACTCATGTTGTTGTTCAACTATTACCACCATCCATTTCCAGAACTGATTTTATCTTGCCAAACAAGGACTCTGTTAAACAGTAACTTCCCATTTTTTTCCCCCAGCATCTGGCAATCAACCTCCTATTTTCTGTCTCTGTAGATTTGACTGCTCTAAGTGCCCCATATAAGTGGAATCACACAGTATTTGTTCTTTCATGGCTAGCTTATTTCACATGCATAATGTCCTCAAGGTTTGTCCATGTTGTGGCATGTGCCAGAGTTTTCTTCTTTTTTCTGAGTGAATAATATTCCATTGCATACTGCCTTCTGTTTATCTATTAACTGTTCACCTGTCAGTGAACAGTTGGGTTGCTTCCACCTTTTTTGGCTGTTGTGAATAATGCTGCTCTAAATGTCAGTATATTGTCTCAACTTTTGAATAAGGTCATGCATTCGTCTTTATTCTTTGAATCTGACCTGCTCCCCTTTTTCTGCCTTTGCTGGATATCTGTGCTTTCAAACTAGTTGTAGTTTAGACTTTCTAAACATACTGTACTTATGAGACTAGATATTCGAGGAATTACTGTCAATTAAGTTGGGGAAATTAATCAATGTGATGCACTTAGACTTGCTTTTTCTCTTTCATTTTCATCCCCAGGGTTTGCAGTGACAGCGCAGGTGGACGAGCGGCAGCATCTTAGCCGCATATTTATAAGTGACGTTCTCCCTGACGGCCTGGCATATGGGGAAGGTGCGTGTGGTCCAGGGTCTCCGTTCTCTCTCCATTCCAGCCTGTGCACTGCAGTCTGGCTAGTGAAATCTCCTTATGGTTTTATCAGAAAATGATGTCTCCTAGAATTTTTAGAAAAGTAAACTTAATAGTTTAATTGAAAATGTATGTACATATATATATATATATAGAGAGAGAGAGAGAGAGAATTTGTGTGTGTGTGTGTTTGGAAAGGGAGGGAGAAGTTGTGCACACACACAGTGCATGTGCGTATGTACAGACGGACAGGGAGAGCCAGCCAGGCAGATAGACAGACACATATGACTCCCTGGGGCGTGGAAAATCAGATAAATAGAGGAATAATTCGTTTGAGTGACCCTCCAACTGCTTCTTCTAATACTAGTCTGGAAACAGGGCTGAAGTGTGTTTTGGCATCTCTGCAATCCCAGTCCTGTGCATTCCGGCCCTCACTTTGAAGACGGCAGCAGAACAGTCCCTGAGACAGTCCCCGGCTTGAGTTTGCAGCTACTTCTCATCTTAAGACATGCCTCACAGTAATCTCTCTCTGTCTTCTTCCTCTGTGTCCCCTTCATCCTTCTCAGGGCTGAGAAAGGGCAATGAAATCATGACCTTAAACGGGGAAGCCGTGTCTGATCTTGACCTCAAGCAGATGGAGGCCCTGTTTTCTGAGAAGAGTGTCGGGCTCACTCTGATCGCCCGGCCGCCGGACACCAGAGGGACTCTCTGCTCTTCCTGGTCAGACAGTGACCTGTTCTCAAGGGACCAGAAGGGTCTTCTGCCCCCTCCTAACCAGTCCCAGCTTCTGGAGGAATTCCTGGATAACTTTAAAAAGAATACGGCGAATGGTAAGATTCTGTGCGTTTTCTTTCTTCTTTACTGCTGGTATCACCAGCTAATACTTTTAGGCTGTCAAAAATTACAAACTTGCAAACTTAGATTACTTAAGCTGTTCAAAGAATATCTTCTCATTTCTTAGGGGAAGAACACAGATGCCAACCAAGTAGTTTTGATTAAAATCCCATGCATTTTAGTAATTACAACACTTCTGTGAAAATAGCAAGGAATTGTTTTTGCACAAAATTACATTCTTTAAAATCGCAGAGTCTTAAAAAAAAGCACACATGATATTTATTTACTTTTGGTCAGCAGATTATACTTTCCTTTTATTTGTGTTTTCATTGAAGTGTAGTCAGTTACAATGTGTCAGTTTCTGGTATACGACACAACATCCCGGATTTCTGACGTAAATCTGCATGAGTACCGAAAATGAATGGAAAACACAGAAAGAGAAGCTGTTAGGATAGATGTAATTATAAAGCAAGTTTATGAGGTCATTTTTGGAATTAAAAAATCAGATTGTAAGATTTGTGATTCAGTAAGGTCTACACTGCTTTCTTCTCCTCTCTTGAGGCTTCCCTCCAATTTAAAATGCCATTACTTCAACTATTGACATATGAAAGCGAGTGTCATAAAACAAAAATTATGACGGAACTAATTAATTACTTGGTTATATTAGGACCATCATTCAGCCTCCCTGGGCCGCTCTCACAGACCTGAGTGTCCCGCATGAGACCTCGTGTGTCCATTCGTTGGATTCATTATTCTTGAGGGATGCATTCACTGATGGTTATATCTCTGTGTATTTTATCCTAATAAGAAGTCACTGCAGAGTTTATCACACTTCTGGTACTTGCAGTAATGAATTTCTATAGAAAGCAGTAAAAGTGGCAATTTCTTTTTTTAAACAGTCAAGGATCAAGCAGGCCAGTTAAGCTTGTTTACCACTTATTTTTTTTTGGCAAGGAAACAGCATAAGAGGTGGGCCTTGATATAGTAGATGGCTGTTGTAATGCCCATCCTAGGGGGCTGGTGTAATGGGCTGCAGCTTTGTAACTTACCTAAGGGGTACCCGTGTCTGTGTGTGCGGGGGGTTAGCTTAGTCAGACCATGGTGGTGCTTTTCCATGCTGGCCTTCCCACAGGTACCCCCGTGGCTGCAGTGCATACCTCTGCTTGTCCTTGCCCGGACGGTTTACCCCCATCTGGGAAAGAGCCACTGACCCCCTCCCTGGTTTCCTGGTGAGACTGTGCTCTGCAGGGAAGAAATCTTCTCCCTGGGGATTCACTGTCCCCTCTGCTGCTTCAGAGTCATGCACTTGTGTTGGAAACAAAACAGCCACAATGGACCGCTTCCCCCAGTGCTTGGCAAACATGGAGTTTCTTTTCTTTTTGAAGTAGTTGTGCAGCTTGTGAAGGAAGTTAAGTGCCTGAGAGTGAAGGTCTCAGAAGGGAGCCTGTCCGTGTGTGAGGTCGGGGAAGAGGGAGACAAGGTGGGGAGAAGTGGGAAGCCTCTCCGCTGTGCCTCAAACACGACGACATCAGAAGCCCATGGAAATGGAAAGTGGGTGGTGGGAGCGTTCAGCTAGGGATGAAAGCCTGTTGGTGGATGACACCCCAGCTGCCGTATCCCCTGCTGAGACAGTTTTGGGGTGCACCCCCCCATTCTTCAGGTGCCCCTGTGGGGTTGAGCCCTGTTGCACATGGAACCTGGTCTCCACCCTTTATGGGGCTTTCTGCCCGCTAGACTCACCGGCCCCACTCCGTTGCTTGGCCTTCTTGGAATCACCTTCCAGATCAACTTCTGAATCCTTGGCCGTGGCTCATACTCTACTTCAGGGGGAAACCACATGAGGACACCGAGCCTGGGTTCCTCATCTGGGAGACAAGGTTTCCACCCCTGCCCAGCGGGCCACTGTGACCTTGAACGAGAGTGGGCATCTGCATGGGTCCAGCCCGGCTCCTGCGTGGCCAGAAATCTGAACACGCGATCCCCCCTCCCCCCTCCCCATGAGCTTACTGTCTTGCTAACGGTGACCTTGACTTGCTTTGGTCATGAATTAGAAAACAATTGTCCCAGTTTCATGCTGAAAAAAAAAAAAAGATTAAAAAAATTACACAAATTAAAGAATTTGATTTTTAAGAACAGTGTTTAATGCAACTTAGAATGGTACTTCAGAGCGATCGCTTCAGACTCTGCCTTTCCCTAAATGTCATGCACTCTGAGCATGGCCAAAGGCAGCCTGGTACTTGAAAAGAAGGAAGATTTGCCTGTTCTGTTTTCCAGAGAAGCCAATCTTCTGCCTGTTAATACAAACCAAACAGCTGGCTCTCTGGAAGGGAAGACCTGGTTTTTAAACAGAAACTGTAAGAACATCAGAAGGTGGAGGAAGAAGCCCTAGGCAGCTGTTTCAGGCATATCTTGACTGTGCGGGGCTGAGTATTTCCTGAGCCCTCTTAGGTGCTTTAAATGTTTGAAGCCCCGCGATAAGCGGCATGAATTCAGGTATCTGGAAATTTATGTTTGTTAGCTTTAACCCCCCCTTATTACTTACATGTGTGAGTACGTGAGTGAAAGAAATGTTGGTAATAGCGCTAGGTGCCATGGAACCAGGGGAATGACTGAGCTGCTGTGCTTTTCTAGAAAAGAAGCATCCTGCTGGCATTTGAGACTCATGGATGTGTATAGTATTTAGGGAAACAGTTCTCGGACTTCAGAGTTCATAAGACTTGCCTGAGGAGTTTCTAAAAATGCAGATTCCTGGGTCCTGCATCAGAGAGCCCCCTTCAGGTGGTTTGGGGTAGTGCCAGCTCCGTTGTGGACCAGGGCTGCTCATGCTGCACAGGCCAGTGGTCCAAAGGAGGTGGTCTGACCCTTAGCAGTAGGACCTGCCCTGTCTTGAACGTTTCTGTGCCCACATTTTGAGGAGTTGATGAGATAATATGTATAGAGTTCTCAGCCAGTCATAGCAATTGTGCCTGTGTGTTATTCTCTCAATCAGAGTTTATATACCCCAAGCCTCAGTGTGCTCAGGAGACAGCACGTTGACTTGTTAGGTCCCCAGCCCACCCCCAGGAGACAGTCCCATTCAGTGGACTGATATACTGAGAAGCAAAGAGCTTGCAACATTGACCAGCTTTGCTGTGACATTCCTGCGTCGCTGTGAGGAGTGGAGCAGGCAGGGATGCCCCGAGAATTGATGGGCATTCGATATTAAGTTTCTTTGTATCCTTAGAAATGACCATTTGATCCCTGCCTTGCAGGGTTTGCATTTCTGTTCTAGCTAGCCACAGTAGAAAGAGAGAAGAGACGTCTAGAGGCTATATTTGACTTGAGCGGAAGTATCATCTGAAGGACTTTTTATGGGGAGAATTAATTTCACTGCTGGAATTCCCTGGAGAAGCCGGTGTTATTTTTGAGCTGACGAGGCCACCGCTGAAGGGCACGGATGTGCCAGCCCTGTTGATACTGGGTTCCTGTTAATGCTGTTTTTGCTTTGTGTTGAAAATCCCTTTTCTAGTATATGCCATCTTTTGAAAAATTCCAGTGGCTTTTAAGAGAGTCTTATTGGGTGTAGAGTCGCTGAACAAAGTCTTTACGTAAACATTGCACTTGATGTGGCATTCATGTCGTCTCCATTGATATAAACAGCTGTTCATATGGCATCGTTAGGTTTGGGGTGTATTTAACAGGAGACAAAATAGAAAAGACCTGTGTTCCTGCCTGCATTTAGATAATGTTAGCCTAGCAAATGCTTCTTACCAGATGAAGAAGGTAATTGCAGCCTGAGGTTCTTTTTTTAACCACCTCCCTCCCCTGCCCCCCGCCACCTTTGAATCACTCTCTTTCTGAAATTGATGTTGAAGTAGTGTAGAGTCTCAGGTTGCTACCAGAAGCCACTTAGATGCAGATTTGCTCTTTGGGATGAATTGCTCCTGGGAATGTCTGGGTCCATGATACAGCTTTTCACCAGGGGAAGAATTAGAGAGCCAGCTCTGATGTGGCAAACCCTCTCACTTCCTGTTTACGAGAGTGAGGGGGCATTTCGGCTTCCACAGGCTGGGTTAGGATGACTAACAGCACTGAGCTCAGAAGATGCCCTGTTTGTGTGTGAAACTGCTCTTCCTGAGTCTGTCTGGCTGACACCCCAGATGCCCAGATGTAAAAATATATTCACGTTTCTAAAGATGGTTGGTGTATATAAAAAAAAAATTTTTTTTAAATCTGCTTTGGAAATAACAATTTTTACCAGGATACAGAGAACTTTGGTCTCAGAATTCTTAGTTTCTTATGATAAAGGTAGTTTTCCGTTTCACTGGCAGAAGTAAGTGTGAGGCTTTCTGTTAGCAGGGGAGGGAATTAAGATCCTTGGATGCTAATTCCCTTATAAACTTAGTGTTGTTGGTAGATTTGTTTTCCTTTTTCTCCTTTTCATTCATTCATTTCTTCACTTGTTGATTTAACAAATAAATGATAACTTTTGGCTAAATGTTGCAGGTGTATAAAAATGAACTAGACATTATTTCCTACCCTCAAGGAGCTTGTAGGTGAGTAGGAAAAGTAAAACACTTGTAAATAATAATTCATAGTTTAAAAAAAAAGACTTTCCAAGAAAGAGAATTCGAGGTCCATCTCAGAGGTAGAATCCCCACCCATCGTTCCTGTTTATTTTCAGCAAAGGGGTTCAAAAGAGACGCGAGTGCTGGAGAAAGGTTAGCCATGGATCTGAGCACAGCAGATGGGCGGGTTGTGGCCTGGGAGGTGTGGTGGAGGGCGGGAGGGCACTTCGCGCACAGCATGAAAGCTGGGACACAGGCTGAGAACAGGGGTCACCTGGCTCTGTGTGAATAGGAAATAACATTGGAAAGTCTTTTGGGGCCAGATTGTGGAAAACCCTGAATTCTGGGAGTTTATAGCAGACATGTCATGGCGTGTAGCTAAAGAAACTAGCAAATATTGCATTACTTTCCCCTGCCTTATGGCAAGTAGAGAGGATTTGTCTGATCATTTAAAGAGCATGCGAGTGTGGCTAGATAATCCACCCCTGTATATAGGCTTTATCTTTCCACTCCTGTAGCTTCGTTCATTCCTTTGGGTCTTAATGTCTTCTTTTTAATGGCCAGGCTCCATTGTAAAATAAATACTAAAATAAATGGTTTTTTTCGGGGGTGAGGGAAAAATGAGTAAATAACTTACTGTTGGTGCCCTGTAAAAACAAAATGCTCCTCAGTATTGACGCCGGGTCCACTAACGGTGTGGTCCTCACAGGCATGTTTAGGGATGTAGCTGGCCTGGGGTCGGGCCTGGGTACCAGCTGGTAGTGAGCACAAGGATGAGACCATGTTGGAGTTAAGGGAGAAGGTGGTGAATAAAATTTGCCAGCATTTTGAGGAAAATCAGTCCTATATTCTCTCTCTTAACATCAAATTCATCTTTCAGGTAAAAATCAATAGAATTTCTCTGAAGTACAAGGTATGCAGTTTCTGTTGGGTATGTGACTTTCAGGAGCCATTTGAGAGTCTGGGATGATTGGATCAAATGTAGCCCCCTGCACAGGCAGAGTGAGCCAGGCCTCTGTGAGGTGGTGGTTCTGTGAAACTGTCTTATCTATTGTTGGAAAGAGGAAATGTTACATGGCCTGTTACATAAAAGAAAAAAAAAAAAGATCTGACTGTTCTGTGGCTGTTACGAGTACTGATTACCAAATGATGCTCTTCTGTATTTGCATTTTTGTTCCTCTTCTTTTGTAACAGGTTTAAAAATGAATTATGTTTCTGCTTATATTCCTCCCTGTAAAGGCGTGGAAACTTAGGAAGGACCAAGTATGAGCATCTCCTTTTTAGCTCTCGCTTCTAGAGACAGCTGTATTGTGGCTGTATCTTTGATCTTTTGGACTGGTAATACAGGCATGGTACGGAATCCCAGCAGTAGAAAAGGTTAAACAGTGATAGACAAGTCCCCTGAAGCTGCAGAGTGAAGTGGTTGAGAGCACAGAGACCAGCCAGGCAACCTGTGCGCAAATCTTGACTCCCAGCTCGTCCGCTAACTAGCTGTGTGACCTTGGTGGAGCAGGTCACTTAAGCTCTCTATGCTGAGTTTTTTTGCAACTGTAAAATAGTCTAGGGTGTTTATGGAATCAATGAAATAATATTTGGAAAGAACTAGATAGTACTTGGCACACAGTGAATGTCATATATGTGTTAGTTAAATAAATAGAGGAGATAAATTTCTCCCACCCTGGCCTTGGCCGCCCCATTTCTTTCCCAGAGGTAAACATTATTCTTAGTTCCTTTCTCACCTTGAGACTCTTAAATGTTGGGGGAAATAGTGTTTTGGTCTTTTGTTTTGTTTTTTTTTTTTTTTTGGTTTTTTTTTTTTTGGTTTTGCTTTGTTTTTACTGTGTTATCTTCGGGCACAGCTGTGGTAGGCAGAATAATGGGTCTTCTACTGTAAAAAATGATCAGTGACCCTAAAGAGCTTTAGTTGTATTAATACTTATTGATATTTACTATATTAGAAATTTAAACTGAGAAATTTAAAAAGTATCTATTAAAATTTATTTTAATGTGACAACAATGAATCCACTTTGTCTTAATGCAATAAACATATTTTTAATGAACTAGTTCTCCAAACCAAAAACATGTATATATCAGTGAGAAGAACAGAACTGTTTCACATTTCTGCAAATTTCTTTGTGTGTTTTTAATAGACAGCTGGATTTTATATCCACTTCTGCATTCCGTCTGTTGTAGTGTATTATTTTGATGGAAGTGATTGGAAGAAACCCCAACCTCACATAGATACGTAGTTGTAAAAGGAAGGGAGTATTGGAATAATCATTTCAGATAATTGTGGACAGTCTTTACTATTACACCAGAACTCAACAAGAGGCAGTTCTTCAAGGTTAGTGGCAGTGTGGAATCTGAGGCATCATTGATAGACTCTCTTTTCTTGGTCACACTAAAATCCATTGTCTTATCTTGCACTTCGAATAGATCTTTTGCTCATGTATGATTTTCTAACATGCAGTGGTTACTTAGAAAATATTAGGTCACTAGGTCATGCAGATCTTTCAAATATGGACATTTCATTACACAGCATTAAAAATCACATTCGTTCATATCTTCACCAATCTCATTGGGAAAGTCTCAAAATATTGGGAAGCTGTCAAGCTCATGGTAGTGAATACAAGTTTTCCAAGATTCAAATTTTTGCTGGAACGGTTGAATTATATCTATAAAACTGTCTTTTCTCTTGAAAGTTATAGGCTTGTTTTGCTCACTTAAAATAACATTTTCATCAGTTGTTTTCTCAAATAAAAATTGGGTTTTGTGAAAAAAGCAGCTAGTTCAGCTTACAACACTTTTTCTTGAAACAACCATTGCAGAGGAGCTGTGTGGGGACTTCCCAAAGGTGTTCCCAAGGTCCTAAGTTGACTTGGAGGAACACGAGGGGCCATCCCACGTATCTATGCAGAGAAGTGACACGATCTGATCAGTGTTTTAAAAGGATCACTGACTGTTGAGAATGGACCATAGGAAACCAGAACGGGACAGAGGCTTTTGCAGTGACCAGGTGAGAGGTTGTGGCTTTGTTCTCAGTGGTCACGGTGGAGGTGGAACCAACAGAACTCGCTCAGAGATCACTGTGGGGGTGGGGGTTGGTGGTGAGGGCAGGAAAGGAGGCCAAGGAGGATCCCAGGTTTTGCCTGAGCAACGGGAAGGATGGAGTTGCCTTCCATTAAGATGGGGAAGCTGTCTGTGGAACAGCTCTCTGGGAAGACCAGGAGTTCGTTTTGGAATGCCTTTGTAAGCCTCTGTATTTATAGTGAACATTCCGCCTGTTTCTAAATGGTTTTAATGGCTTATCCTGAAAGCCATCCATAAAATCTCACAACTCATCAAGGTTAACAACATGAAGGGAAAGGGAAGAGATGTGAATGACAACTTGCCTACTTTAAAGACTTTCACTCATAGAGTAAGGCAAAAACACACTCTTGTTGTTAGGAGAAAACAGTCAAGTCTGAAATACAAGTGCCCCAAATTCACTCCTTTCATTTCAAACAATTCAGTTATGCTTTGTCGCATCTTATTAATTTATTTCTGATCCTGTAGTCCTCAGCTCTGATTATCTATTTGAATATCTATTTATAAATTGTCCATTCCCATGTAATCCCACCCCCCCTTTTTTTTTTTTTTTGGCTTTTTTGGCTTTTCGGCCATTAACCACTTCTACATATTCTGGGAAAATGTGACAAAGTTCAAATTATCCAGTTTTGTTCCTTCTTAGTAGCTCTGGGAAAAGTCATTTGCAATGAGACATGTGAAATTGTAAGCAAAATTATTTTGTGTCTTCTGTGAGGAATCCTGACCGGCTGCCCCTGAACTGGGGCAGATGCTGTAACATGTGGAACAGGTTATAGAATGTCCCTTCCCCCTCAGAGTCTCCCAGCAGACTCCCTACAGAATCCAGAATTTCCAGTGAAGCGCTCAGAAGCTTCGAAACAGAAGGACATGCTAGTCTCAACTTGTCTGCCTTGACCTCTCCAGCACTACTTACTCCTCAGTTGCCATTTGTGAATCTAATTCTGACTTTTATGTTTCAGTTGATGAAGGACCACACCCGCCTTCTGTGAGGTTTAGGTATCCTTACATAGTATTAGCAAAATTATTTGAATGTTTATTGAATTTTGTCCTTATTGTTTTATAAAAATCAGGGAAAGAGGGAGCTGAAAAATGTTGATAAGAAACCTGGATTTCGTAGCTTAGTACCCATGACCCTCAAATGCCAGTCGTCACCTGTGCCTTGGCTGGTGAGCCTGTAGCCCTGTGGGATGCTCTTTGATCTCCAGTCACAGATCATGTGTTCACTGGGGAAGGAGGAGAAGGAGATTAAGATATGCCCCAGGTGTGTTTAAAAGGCAAAGCCTAAGTAGAAATTTCAGAATTTGTCTAGATCCCTGGGAACAGATGCCTTCACAGAGTCCATCACCTCAGTCTCCATACTTCTAGGACTGCACCCTGTAAGGAGCAGGGGGCTGCCTGCACACCACCTCGGAGGGGTCGTGGGCGCCGCTTCTTCTGAGCTCTGAAAGGCATTTTGTCTGCATACCTGACGTGAAAGTTAAGATTTATTGCCCTCTGTGTGCTTATCATTTACCTGCTATTTTCAAGAAATTGAAAATCCCTTGAAAAATAGGGACATTGAGGATCCCAGAGATGTTTAAGACACAGCAGCTAGCACAGTTCTTGGTGAACAGCGGGCGTTTCACTCCGTATCTATTCAGTGGAAGCAGGCGGCTAGGAGTCCCTAGCCAGGAAAGGCAGTGTCCCGAGAGTGGGTTCTCGGGGATAAAAAGCATCTTTGGACCACACCTTGAAGCCTCCCAGATTTCTTTTCATAAATCTGATTGCAGAGGACTTGCGCTGGGACTTTCTCAGAGCTGAAGGCTCTGCTTGCTTGTGCTCGTGCCTAGGGACTCTGGGATGGCATGGGACTCCACTCACCGAGAACCAAGCGCCCCAGCTCCAAAGAGTCTGACTGTGAATCCTGGGAGAACACGGAGCCCAGTTCACGTCCCATGTCTGCACTGTTCTGCTGTTTTAACGGGCTGATTGGTGCCCATGACGCAGGACTGTTTTAGTGGGTCAACCCAAACCACAGCTGAAAAAGAATAGGAACCTCTGTATCACTGGTGTAGGTCAATGCTGATAGTGGGATGTGGTTTCGGTTTAATTCAAGGGCACTAACATTTACAAAGGACTGTGAATCTGGAGTCAAGGGATCTGGAGTCTAGTTCCTGGCCTCGTGATTGACCTCGGGCAGGTTACTCTAATTCCTATTTCTTCATCAACTCTTAAAATGAAGGATTAGATGAAACAGTTGAGCATATTTTTTTTTCTTTTCTAACACTCAGTCATTTAATGTGATTACAGCACCAAGTTAAACTACTCTAAGAATGTGTCTTTATCCTAAAAGTTTAGGAAGTGAAAAAAGCAAAGTCATGGATCAAGCATTCCATTTGGTTTTGCAACAAATCTCTGTACCTCTTTAAATAGAATCAGGTCTTGACTGCCAGAGGAAAGGTGTTTGTTAAGGCTTCGTGATAATAGCAGGCTGTCTCGAATACAAAGATCACCAAGAGCCTTAGAAGCATTAATTATCCCTTCCAGCACCCTGATGCAGCCAAGATGTGTTATTATCATTTTACTTTCACAGCTGGGTAAACCAAGGCACAGAGACCCGTCAAGTTGCTAGGAACTTGGACAAGGTCATGGTCAGTGGTTGACAGGGCGAGAACTGTGTCGGTCTGTTTTCCCTTCTACACAGGGGAAACTGTCTGGATTTTAACCACTTTTTTTCCTCTTAAATATTCCTCTATTAATGTACATAGAGTAAAATCCAATAATAATGTGTCCTGTAGTAAGACAAACTGAGATGTCACTGGACTGATGACGGCCCTTGTCTTATTATCTGGGTCCTCATCTGGGGGCTGGGGGTGGCGGTTAGGAACTGACTGCCCGGTGACCACTTACAGCCTGCTTAGTTGGGGAGAGCTGTTTTGTAACCACTTCACTCTCTTTATTCTTGTTTCTTTCTTTATTTAGATAATTCACACTGATTTTCATTAACCTTGCAGTCCCGGGACCGTGTGTTTCATGTGCTTTGGTCCTTTGGAACCCACTGATGGTGGAGTTTTACTGTAACTCTCCTTTCTCTCCTTTGAAACCTGCACTAGACATCCTCACCATCTTTAAAAAAAAATTCAGTATAATTCACGTGACCATAAAAGTCACCTTTAAAGTGTACAGATCAGTGGTTCATAGTATATTCACCAAGTTGTGCAACCATCCCCACTGCCTGATTCTAGAACATTCCATCAGCTCAGGAAGACACCTGGTGCCCACCAGCAGTCACCCCTCCTTCCCTGCCCCCCAGGCCTGACAGCCACTCATCAGCCTTTTGTTCCTGCAGGTTTGCCTGCTCTGCTGTTTCATATGAGTGGAATCATATGACATGTAGCCTGTTGCATCTGCCTCCTTTCGTGTAGCGTGATGTTTTTTCTAGGTTTATCCATGTCGTCGCTGGAATCAGTACTTTATTCATGCATCCCCTTTCTGGCTGAATAATATTCTATTTCACCCTCTTTTAATCCCGCGACACAGCAGCACTTCCTGGAAGGAAGTGTAACTCCGGTTTCCTTTCTCCCGTAGCACATCTCTCAGTAGAATCTTGTAAATTTTTTTAGGGTTCTACTCAGGGTCTTTAAATAGAATACCCACTAAGTAGTTTGGAAGAGTTTTGAACTTAAATTCTACTTGATTGAAGTTCTTTAAGTGTCTGAAATACAGTGGTGTCTGTTAATTGCCCCTGAATGTAATTAAATGTGACATTTGGGTGGTCCTCCCGGCTCTGCAAGTATCGGTTTCTAATGGACCTGAAACTTTACCTGAAGGTCTGTTGCCATTGACTTTGTATTTTCCGTCAGGGACCTGGGTGAGGTCCAATGGGAGGCCGTTTGCGGCCTTTCTTGGGGCTGAGAGCCTGCCACAGCCTAGCCTCCCAGAGAACAAGGATGTGGAGCCACCTCCATTCCCCTCCCCACCTGCCAGGAAGGCCTTTCCTCCCCCGAGCTGTACAGAGCATGGAGGTGGCTTCCAGGACACTCCTACCCTGTTCCTCTAACTGTTCTTTCAGATGCTCAGGCAATTTATCACAAGATAATTGAATCAAATCATGGCAGCCTGCTATTAAGAAGCATTGGCTACCAGTGTTTACCTCTGTCTGTTTATCTCCAGAGACCTTGCATTGTCAAGAACATCAGCAGGTGGAATGTGACCTCAGGTTAAGTGCACTTTGAAGGTTTATGAAATTTCATTTTTCTGGCATCGTATTTATGTTATGATAGAATTGACTTCTCTGCGGGCTTGACAGTGACATTCAGACTGCTGCCTTGGATCTGCTCGGCACAAGAATAATAACAGTGAAGAAATGCAGAGTCCCCGGTCTCTTCAAAAAGTAGCCTGATTTTTAATCTGTACCAGAAGGACACGATAGCGGTGGTCACCTTTGTCAACGGTGCAGCTGAGGACTCGATTAGCCTTTGAATGTGGTCAGCCCAGCGTTGTTTGTTCTTACTACGTAGTCCATCTGTTCGTTCCTTTAAATGGTTTTATTTCCATTCTCTTTCACTGATGGATGACGAGTAATATTTGCTTGGATGACAGAGCATGGCAAATATCATTAACGACAGGTGTCACAAACCACTGCCTTTTTAAGTAAGAGCCTGAGTAAAGTTTAGGGAAATCTGAGTTAATTAAAAATAATCAATGCTTGAGGGAGGGTATAGCTCAAGTGGTAGAGCTCATGCTTAGCATTCATGAGGTCCTGGGTTCAATCCCCAGCACCTCCATTAAAGAAATAAAGATTAAATAAATAAACCTAATTACCTTCCCCCCGCAAAACAAACAAACAAACAAAAAAACGAATGGGTTTAAAAAAAATCAGTGCTTTACAAAGTATGCAAATTTAAACTTAAAAATTGAGAGATTTTAAGCTTTTCTGTGCAGATGAACTCAATCCTCAACATGCCCTTGATACCAAGATAAACTGTGTGTTGGAAGCATTGATACAGAATTTTATACTGCTTCAAATGGCTCCTCACTCACCCCGCAGCTTGAAGCAGAGCTCATCCCCATGCTGTGACTACCATCACTAATTTCTCAAAAAAAAAAAAAACAAAACCGTGTCAAATAGGGGAAGACAAACGTTCTCCTCTCAGGTCAGTTTCTTGTTTTTTGGCCTTGGGATTGATACCTTCTTGAGATTTTAACTCAATTCCTCTTACAGTTGCTGTTCCTGAGAACACGGGATCTCTTCTCTGAGAACCAGCTGTCTGGCCTCTGAAAGCAGCTCCTGGCTGCGGCCTGGGCAGAGCATCTCCCTCCTGCAGCCGGGAGCTGCCTGGTATCTCTGGGCGCTGCTGGCAGCCACCTGGGTGTGTGTCGGGCTCTAGGAAGGCTTGTTGCCTCTGCCCTCGCTTCCTGGTTGAGTAAGGAGGAAGCAGCCAGCAGGACGGGGACCATGGCATCAGCTCAGTGAGCCAACCTTGTAGTTGGCTGCTGAGCAGAGTGAGGATTCCTGAGGAGTAAACGGTGGTGGGAGACTGGCTGGGACACCACCACATGCCCAGGCCCCCTTCCTGGCCCCCCCAGAATCACCCATTCCCTGAAAGACCTGGGTAAAAAGATGGCAGAGTCCACACTCCTGCTCAGTAACTGTGCTGAACTGGCTTTGGAAGTGATGTCAGTGTAAACTTTGAATTCGCAGTATGAGCCAGGTGGGCGAAGCGACCCCTAATGTTTCTGTTGCTGAGCGGATACCCAGGATGTGGCTTGAACACAGGGTTTGGCCTTCAGCTGTGAAGGGTTTGGGGCTGCCAGTTGCCTGGCTGGCTGTGATGCTCATGGGGTCTGTGCCAAGGCAACACCCAGGAAGACCCTGAGTTACTGGGCGTCTCCTGCCCAAAGCCCCGAGGGTCCCTGGTTGTCTGTGGGGAACTGTCAGGTGAGCAGAGGAGCGGGGCCTGTCACCTTCTGGGACAGCCTGCCTAGAGTGTCATCACTCTCCAAAAATGATTTTTTTTAACATTTTTTATTGATTTATAATCACTTTACAATGTTGTGTCAAATCCAGTGTTCAGCACAATTTTTCAGTCATACATGGACATATACACACTCATTGCCACATTTTTTTCTCTGTGAGCTACCATAACATTTTGTGTATATTTCCCTGTGCTATACAGTATAATCTTGTTTATCCATTCTACAATTTTGAAATCCCAGTCTATCCCTTCCCACCCTCCGCCCCCCTAGCAACCACAAGTCTGTATTCTCTGTCTATGAGTCTATTTCTGTCCTGTATTTATGCTTTGTTTTTGTTTTTGTTTTTGTTTTTTAGATTCCACATATGAGTGATCTCATATGGTATTTTTCTTTCTCTTTCTGGCTTACTTCACTTAGAATGACATTCTCCAGGAGCATCCATGTTGCTGCAAATGGTGTTATGTTGTCGGTTTTTAATGGCTGAATAGTATTCCATTGTATAAATATACCACATCTTCTTTATCCAGTCACCTGTTGATGGACATTTAGGCTGTTTCCATGTTTTGGCTATTGCAAATAGTGCTGCTATGAACATTGGGGTGCAGGTGTCATTTGAAGTAGGGTTCCTTCTGGATATATGCCCAGGAGCGGGATTCCTGGGTCATATGGTAAGTCTATTCCTAGTCTTTCGAGGAATCTCCACACTGTTTTCCATAGTGGCTACACTAAACTGCATTCCCACCAGCAGTGTAGGAGGGTTCCCCTTTCTCCACAGCCTCTCCAGCATTTGTCATTTGTGGATTTTTGAATGACAGCTATTCTGACTGGTGTGAGGCGATACCTCATTGTAATTTTTATTTGTGTTTCTCTGATAATTAGTGATATTGAGCATTTTTTCATGTGCCTTTTGATCATTTGTATGTCTTCCTTGGAGAATTGCTTGTTTAGGTCCTCTGCCCATTTTTGGATTGGGTTTTTATTTTTTTATTACTGAGTCATATGAGCTGCTTATATATTTTGGAGATCAAGCCTTTGTCGGTTTCATTCGCAAAAATTTTCTCCCATTCTGTAGGCTGTCTTCTTTTTTTACTTATGGTTTCCTTTGCTGTGCAGAAGCTTGTAAGTTTCATTAGGTCCCATTTGTTTATTCTTGCTTTTATTTCTACTAGGAGAAAATTTTTGAAATGTATGTCAGATAATGTTTTGCCTATGTTTTCCTCTAGGGGGTTTATTGTATCTTGTCTTATGTTTAAGTCTTTGATCCATTTTGAGTTGATTTTTGTATATAGTGTAAGGGAGTGTTCTAGCTTCATTGTTTTACATGCTGCTGTCCACTTTTCCCAACACCATTTACTGAAGAGACTGTCTTTATTCCATTGTATATTCTTGCCTCCTTTGTCGAAGATTAGTTGACCAAAAGTTTGTGGGTTCATTTCTGGGCTCTCTATTCTGTTCCATTGGCCTATATTTCTGTTTTTGTACCAATACCATGCTGTCTTGATGACTGTAGCTCTATAGTATTGTCTGAAGTCTGGGAGAGTTATTCCTCCAGCCTCTTTCTTTCTCTTCAGTAATACTTTGGCAATTCTTGGTCTTTGATGGTTCCATATGAATTTTATTATGATTTGTTCTAGTTCTGTGAAATATGTCCTGGGTAATTTGATAGGGATTGCATTAAATCTGTAGATTGCCTTGGGCAGTGTGACCATTTTAACAATATTGATTCTTCCAATCCAAGAGCATGGAATATCTTTCCATTTTTTAAAGTCTTCTTCAATTTCCTTCATCAATGGTTTATAGTTTTCTGTGTATAATTCTTTCACCTCCTTGGTTAGATTTATTCCCAGATATTTTATTACTTTCGGTGCTATTTTAAAGGGGATTGTTTCTTTACTTTCTTCTTCTGTTGATTTATCGTTAGTGTAAAGAAATGCAACTGATTTTTGAACGTTAATTTTGTAACCTGCTACCTTGCTGAACTCTTCAATCAGCTCTAGTAGCTTTTGTGTGGACCTTTTAGGGTTTTCTATATATAGTAACATGTCATCAGCATATAATGACACTTTTACGTCTTCTTTTCCAATTTGGATCCCTTTTATTTCTTTCTCTTGCCTGACTGCTGTGGCTAGGACTTCCAGGACTATGTTGAATAGGAGTGGTGATAGTGGGCATCCTTGTCTTGTCCCAGATTTTAGTGGGAAGCTTTTGAGTTTTTCACCGTTGAGTACTATGCTGGCTGTAGGTTTGTCATATATAGCTTTTATTATGTTGAGATATGTTCCCTCTATACCCACTTTGGCGAGAGTTTTTATCGTAAATGGGTGTTGAATTTTATCAAATGTTTATTTTTAAAAAGAGAAAGATGCCTGAGGCTGGTCGTGTGTGGACCCTGATCTAGGACCTGGCACACTGTGGCCTCCAGTGCTTGGTGCCCATCCTGCCAGGGAAGAAATAAATGGAATGAGTCGGTCCACACAGAGCAGCTGAGGCTGTGACTCGGGACGTTTCATGTCTGCTCACCTAATGGCTGGGTAGC
Source organism: Camelus dromedarius (assembly GCF_036321535.1). Classification (NCBI taxonomy): domain Eukaryota; kingdom Metazoa; phylum Chordata; class Mammalia; order Artiodactyla; family Camelidae; genus Camelus; species Camelus dromedarius. The sequence goes on along the minus strand of NC_087441.1, from coordinate 10,770,145 downwards.
AGCGCCTGTTGGCCACATTTGATGTTAGCTGCTTCAGATTGTTAGACCTCACCCCAGGTTCCACAAGGAACGAGAGGAGAAAGACAGAAGAGTGTGTTTACCCATGATAACTAGGTGTCTTGACTTGAATTTGTCATTTTGTAATTTTTCATCACTTACAGTCTCATTGGCCAAAGACCCTTCTGGAGCGTGTCTGCACTTCTGTCTGGCAGCAGCTGAGCATGGGGTGGGGTGGGAAGCACCTACTGATGGTTACCTGATGGGGTCCGGTGCCCCACACGTGTCCCGTGCACAGGTCCCCACGGAGGCTCTCCCCAGGCGGGGAGGGGAAGGATGCATTTACTCACTTCAGCGGCTGGTGCCCAGGACGTGGGCAGCGTGTGAGTGGGGCTGTGTAGGCATCTGGCACCCAGGACAGGGTGTCAGCATGCTGCCTGTTTAAAGCAGGCTTGTAAATAAGCATTCGGATTTCCCGGCCTGTATCTCTTTTTATTTTAGCCAGTCTGCTATTCTTCCCGAACCTACTTTGTGCTCACTTCTCCTCTAGAAAGAACACCTAGGGCGCGCTGCCTTTTACACACGGGACTGCAGGTCCTGTTGCAATCTGAGGCTCCTGGAGCCGGGGTCTGCCGCTGCAGATGCTGTTGCGCTGGGCTCCCTCATGCTTTGGCGTCTCCAAACCAGCATGGGTGCATTGCTGGTGGGGTCGGAAAGGGGATCAGCCACCCCACAGACTCCGCTGATGCCCAGGTACCGCTCAGCGTCTTGAAACTTGGTGGCGGAACTGCTCCGTCTCCCCATCTTGGCAGAGCTGCCTTCCCCTCTCGGATCCCTGCGGCCGGCCTCAGTGGGAGCCGGATCCTGTGACCCATCCTGTCCAAGGCCTGCCTCAGAGAGGACCCACGCCACACCCAGAGGCGCCCTGAAGTCGGCGTCATGGAAGGTGGCCACCGAGCCTCACTGACTCACGGTGAATCCTTCCATCCTGGGGTGGGCAGGGTTTTGAGAAGAAGGGTATCAGGTGTCCTGTTAGCAGGTAAAACTTTGCCTTTGGAAGAAGTAAAAGGTGGTTCTGGGAGTTTTCAGCATGCAAGTTCCAAAGTTTTGTGAATACATTGAAGAGATGACTCAGAACTCACTTCACACCCGCTTTTGACACAGCCATGTTATTTTCTCCAGCATCCATCTGGCACCTCCGGGCTCCAGAGCTCCCTGTGCCCATGCCGTGTTTGGGATCTTCAGGGGACTTGAGGTTGCCTTCATCTTTGTATCCTCAGAACTTAGTGCATACCTGACACGGAGCAGGTGCTGTGGAAATCTTCATTATGATTGGGTGTCAGATATCCTGTGCTTAGTACAACTCTTTAAAAAAAACCGGAGCTTTTGACTTGCAAGGTGAAGGCAGCAATAATGCAGACTTGGTTCTGTTACCTGAGTGATGGACTTTTACATCGCATGGTGTCTGCGACGTTGCTCTTTCCTGATTTTCTGGTTCTTCTCTGACTGTGACTTATCTCTAAAGAGAGAGGGGCCTCCTTCCCTGCAGTCTGTGCCTTGGCGATTCCAGGTTCTCTCCTTGGTCTTCTTTGTGTCCCACTCGGCACATTCCCCCTGGTGGTGGGGAAGGGGCACCATCCATCCCCCTGGCTTCATTGCCAGGTGCAGGAGGATGGCTCCAAACGCACACCCTGTGCAGACCTTTCCTGCACTCCCCGACTCTCAGGTGGCATCTCAAGACTCGGCTTCACCAAAGCTAAACTCGTGACTGTCACTCCCACCCCACCCTGTTCCCATGCACCCAGTCACCTGAGACGTAGAAGCCAGGCTCTGCCTTCCTACCTCCCTTGTCTGTATCTCCTTGTGTGCGAAACAGGCAGCGAAGAGGAGCCCCGTGGAATCTGGGTTGTGCTGGTTCTACTCTGCATTCGTTTGAGTCCTTCCACCTCATACCCTAAGTGTTGCTGTGACACTCTGGCCTGCTTTTCTGCCAAAGTCCTACCCGCTGTCGGTCCCTCCATCCTAGGGTGACCTCACACCCCTCCCACCCCCGCCCCGTGTGGCAGCCACACTCAACACGTGCCCAGATCGTGCTGGGCTCTCCGTGGGATTTGCCTTTACTTAGCTGCCTCCTGTTCATGGAATCCCGTCTCCCCACTGCCCACCCTGCCTGGTTATCTTCAGCCTTAAAGACAAGGGGCCCTCACTCAGATTGAAAGGCTTTTCTCCAGTGTCTCCTTTGCTCTGAAGGCTTTTAGGGCCCCAGGGAGAGTTCACTTCCCTCCTTCCCCTGAGCGGACCCCTCTCACGTCGTCTGTGACGCCTTGTTGTGCTCCTGCGTCTGTCTCCCTTTTCCTCACCAGTCACATCATCTGGGCGAGAAGCACATCCTGAGAGTAGGAACCACCTCTGTATTCCCAGCACCTAGCACAGAGCCTGGAAGAGAGCCAGTTCTCAAGAAGTGCATGTTAAATGGACGGATGGAGAGATGTGTTTATGCTGAACACGGTAGGATGTGGACTGTTCTGTGAATTCTGTTGGTTGGCCTTTTTACAAAGGTGCACCCAGCAGCCTAAGGAGGCAGTGATGGGGGAACAGTGGGAGGAGGGGGTCACTTTTGGTTTAGAGTCTAATCTTGCTTCCCATGTGGTCAGCCTATTGGTGAGCAGACTGCCTCCGTGGTGTGGTGTTAGGAGCCCGGAGAGCTGAGTTCCGTATCCCTGCCTGTCATTGCGTCCTGAAATTTGCCCGGGGACGGCTCATGCTTTTGTGATCAGCACCGCGTAATCGGGGCTAACTCACTCTACAACCAGCAACAGTGAAGTAGGACTTAGACAATGTGGTCCTTTCCTAGGTGGGATTAGGGTGTTGAAACAAGCAAAAGGAAGACAAAGTTTGCGCTCCAGATTCCTGTAGGCCATCAAGACGTTTTCTTTAGCTCCCCTCTTGCCTTAAAAGCAAGTGCTTGTGTAGTGATTGGTGTTATCAGCCTGGACCAGCATTTCTGTTCGTGAGTTCCATCAACCTCCTAGGGCTCCCATAGCTTCCAAAGGTTTCCCAGAGCCCACTGTCCCTGCCCCCGCGATGCTGGGTGGTTTGTCAATGGCCATGCCTTTTCAGCCTCCATCAACTCAGACAGGTATGAGCTCGATGACTTCTTCTTGTAGCTGACAGGGATCAGAAACCACGTGGTTTCACCTAGTTGAGGGGATAATCTACCAAGTACAAAAATTAGAATGAAAACTTGTATAGTATCATGACAGAGGCTGGTCTTTCCATCTTTCTTGAATTTGTGGATTTGAGCACCACTGGAAAGAACTGTGGAAGATGGCATATGTGTATAAATGTAGGTTGCAGAACCACACACTCTCCTTAACTTCTGTATTCTTAACTCTTACTCTGGAAGCTAACAAAGTTTTGCTGTTCCCCTTGGGACTTTCAATTTAGGGTGAAATTGTGGTGATGTTGGAAAAAGAACTATCCTTGCAAATGAGCAGGTTGTGGGTTGTAATAAGAATCTGTGATATTACATCATTGGTTTTCTCAGATGCACCTGGTGATTTTGCCCTCCCTTAGCCAAAAATAAAGGGAGGGCAGTGCCAATACTGTATAATAGCGTACTCGGCATGCTCAATATCACTAATTATCAGAAAAATGCAAGTCAAAACTACAATGAGGTATCACTTTGTACCAGTCAGAATGGCCATCATTAAAAAGTCCACAAATGATAAATGCTGGAAAGGGTATGGAGAAAAGGGAACCCTCCTACACTGCTGGTGGGAATGTAGTTTGGTGCAGCCATTGTGGAAAACAGTATGGAGATTCCTTAAAAAACTGAAAACAGACTTTCCATATGATCAGCAATCCCACTCCTGGGCATATATCTGGAGGGAGCTCTAATTCAAAAAGATACCTGCACCCCAGTGTTCACAGCAGCACTATATACAATAGCCAAGACATGGAAACAGCCTAAATGTCCATCAACAGATGACTGGATAAAGAAGCTGTGGTATTTATATGATGGAATACTACCCAGCCATAAAAAGAAAAATAAGGCCATTTGCAGCAACATGGATGGACCTGGAGATGGTCACACTAAGTTAAGTAAGCCAGAAAGAGAAAGACACGTATCACATAATATCACTTATATGTGGAATCTAAAGAAATGAGACAAACTTATTTACAAACAGAAACTATTATTTACAAATAGAAAACAAACTTATGGTTATCAAAGGGAACAGGGGTGGGGAAGGGATAAATTAGGAATTTGGGATTAGTAAATACAAATTACTACATATAAAATAGATAAACAAAAAGTCCTACTGTATAGCACAGGGAACAACATTCAGTATTTTGTAATAGCCTATAATGAAAAATAACATGAAAAAGAATATATATATATATATATACCTAAATCGCTTTGCTGTATACCAGAAGCTAACACAGCATTATAAATCAACTATATTTTTGAATAAATAAATTTAAAAAATAGCGTTCTTAGTTAAGTTTACACAGTAATGACAAGGGTGGCCAGGCATTTAAATCATTGTCTCGATTGGTCATTGGCCTCCTTTGACCAAACAGGCAGATGTTGTGTCTTTAATTAGCCAGAGCCCAGATGTGTTTCAGAAGACCAGCTGTGCACGTGGTAACTCCCGGGTCACTGAGGAGCCTGACGTCTGCGTTCTGGGTCGTTGAAGTTTTTCTTCCTCCGTCTGGGCCTTTACACCAGTCATTACTATTCTCTGCAAACGGCCAGCCTCACCTATGCTTTTGTCACTTTCCACGCAGATCTCAGCAATGTCCCTGACATCACAACTGGCCTGAAAAGGAGTCAGACAGATGGCACGCTGGACCAGGTTTCCCACAGGCAGAAGAAGGAGCAGACATTCCGGGTAAGATCCTGTCTCAGACCTCAAACGAGGACCTGGCAGGCGAGTGTTAGTTCCTGCCTTTCCCAGAGGCGGGGGAAAAGATGGAGTTCTCCTCTCCCTTGGTCCAGCCATCGATGCAAACTTTTTTTCTTTTTAAATCCCTTAAAGAAAATTGTTTCCTTCTTTATTTGAAGTGAAGTACTAATGGGAACCCTTGATTCTAGCTGGACCTCCCCCATGGCTCCTCTCAGGCCACCAAAGAGCCGTACAAACACAGCCATTTGTACGTTAGGATGGTTTGACAAGGAAGATCTAAGCTCAGGTGTTCCGGCAGCCACATAAAATTATTATTCTATTTCTTTACTACTTTTGGATTTTTTTTTCCAAAGTTAAATTACTTTGGGAAGTGGTCATTTTGTTGTGGTAAAATATATAAAACATAAAATATGCCATTTTAACCATTTTTAAGTGTATACTTCATCGCATTAATTGCATCCACAATATTTTGCAAACCATTACCATGGTCCATTTTCCAAAACTTCATCCTGCCAAACAGAAGCTCTGTACCCATTAGGCAGTAACTACCCACTCACCCCACCCGCTGGTCCCCTGGTAACCTCTACCAGACCTGTCTCATTTGCCTACTCTAGCTACCTTATGTAAGTGGGATCGTATAATGTTCATCCTTTTGTTTCTGCATAACGTTTTCAAGGTTCATCCAAGTTGTAGCGTGTATAAAAAACTCACTCCTTTTATGGCTGAGTGATACTCCACTATGTGCATACTACATTTTGTTTATCCATCCATCTATTGATAGACACTCGCGTTGTTTCCGCCATTTGGCTGTTGTGAGTAACGCGGCAGTGACATTGGCATACAGAAATCGGTTTAAAACCTTGTTTTCACTTCTTTTGGGTGTGCAGCTCGGAGTGGAATTGCTAGGTCGTATGGTAATTCCATGATTAGCTTTTTTGTGGAGCAGCCCAGCTTCTTGGCATGGACAGCACTGCCCCATTTTACATTCCCACCAGCAACGGACGAGGGTTCCAGTTTCTCCGCACCCTCACCAACACTTGTTACGGTCCCTCCCTTTACATTTTTCACTGTTCTTAGTCAGCTGTCCTTTCAGAAATGGTCTGATGGACATGATCTTAAGTACACAATCCAGTTTTAACTGACTTTGAAATGATAACACTGTTTTATATTTCTTGCTTTTGTCATAAGTACAAAACAAGAATGGAGGAGATACAAACTATGGCAGGTGTTTAAATAAAACTTATCGCAGGGACCACACCAAGGTTAGGTTTAGACTAAGACCCCTGGGGGCCAGTCCCTTGGTGAGTGGCCACATGACACACCCTTCGGTGACTGGTGGTGCTCACTGCGAGTTGGGTGGGTCAGGTTACAGCCTGCCAGCTTTCAAGCAAATTCTAGTGGCCACTGGCCCCAGCCTCTCCTCCCCTCTCTCCCTTCCTTACCCCCTGAATCCCTCCCCCCTTCCTATCCACCTCCTCCAAAATCTCCCTTCTCTTTCTTTCCAAATCCTTGTACAGAGCAAATACTCAGCTGCCTTCACTGGTTGGTTATACCTCTAGGATGCAATTTCTTTTACTAAGCTTAAATCATCAGCATCTTTAGCCTGACTACTCTGTTCTATCTCTGGTGGGCTGTTTACCTTTGGAAACCCAATATTGTAGCTCGTGGACCTCATTTTTTTGAAACAGTAGATCCTCAAGCATCAAATAGGTGTGTTTGGATGGCTTTGTCTTAAATTTTTTTTTTAAAAAAGGCAAATGCTCATGAAACACTCAAGCAGCCAAGCTCTCTATTAAAGGTAAGTGTGCCTGTGGGGCGCTGGCGCTGTGTGGCCACATGAGGGAGAAATCATTAACGCCATTAGGGATAATGGTTTCCTCTCTGTTATAATCTGAGTCCCACATTTAAGTTCTGAAGGAGGAAATTAATTCTTTTCCCGGTTTTATTTTATGTTAAGCTTTTATAAAATAAATATGCAAAAGGTTACCATGTCATGGCTATTTCCAACTCTGTTACTGAGCAGTGCCTATCATGACCAAACAAAGCGTTTATAAAATGAACATTGGAGCATCAGTTAGAAATTTAGAAGAGGAGCAAAAGCTGCAGTTCAGCTAGAAATTGGAGCTCTCTGAGCTCTCATTTTCATGGTTAAAGGAGAAAGCAAATAAATACCAAAGAGCACAGGAGAAAAAAAAGTGGAAAAAGAATATTCGCATGTTAATTATTTTGTCAAATCCCTCTCAAGTCGAGAGTAGTTCTCACCTCATCTTTTTCAAATTTGAATAAATCTATCTATAATAATGGATTTCAGTACGTTTGTTAAAAACAGCAACAACAGCAAATGCCTAGCAGTCACTCTGCTTCCCTGTTCTTTGTTCCTTGGCAGAGAAGGATCTGTGATTATCAGAAGTGATCATTGTGATGGATATTAGTGAAAAGGAAGTTTTGCATTGAAGAATTAAAAAATAGGATTTCTCTCTGTTATTTTTAGCCTCCTGAAACATCCAGTTATATCTAAAAGCAGTGTTTTTCTCTTTTCTGAATGGCGATTTGAGAATTTGGGGATGTGTGCCTATCGTGTGCTGGTCGTGGGTCTCTGGGGACGGCCCTGGCACTGTCCCCTGGTGCCCACAGGACGCAGTCACCCCCGTCACCCCCCAGAGAGGAGACCAGCCCCTGTTTCCTGGGCTCCCCAGGCTGGCGCATTGTCTAGCCTTCTCAGGGGTCACGAACTTCTTTTCAGATAAGACCCTGGTTGAACCTGGCCGTTGGGGGTGTTTTACTAACAGTATTCTAGATGGGAGAATAAGGAGTAATTTTCCTCGCAAATCCAGTGCAGCCGGGCTTGCTGAAGTGCAGCTGTAAGGGGGGCTTCTGACAGCCCCGCAATTTCTGCAAATGGTACATAATTGATCGCCTTCTTTCTTTTCCAGGGTGCCTATTACTGTCACAGCTCTTTGTGTGCCCCTGGCAACCTCTTCCATGTGGGGGACTTTTTTTTTTTTTTTCAATATTGTTAGCAATTAGCTTGCACTATTGTCATAGTTTGGAGTTTGAAAGGAATAAACAATTTCTTTGGGGGTGAAGGGGCTGAAGGAGTTCCTGGTTTGTTCTGGGAACTTGGGTGGAAAGCCGTCCCCATGGAAATCTGGCTGGTGTTGTTTTCAACCCTCTGAGCTGGCTCTGAAGGGGTGGCACTCTGGGGTCCCCGTCTCCCCGTGTGCCCTAACCTGGGGTCCTCCCAGAGCAGGCGGGCTCGCTGCAGGGGGTGGAAACCCAGAGCCAGGGCTGAGCCTCCCCCATCCCCTGACTGCCTTGGAGGAAGAGCTTGGTGGCGCTAGGACGTCCTTGTGAATGTGACTTAGAAGAGCAGTTTGGGATTTTTTTTTCACTGCCTGGGGACGAGAATGAGAGAGCACGTCTGTCTTACTCATTTCTCAACAGCCGACTGTAGATGGAATCAGTCTTCCCAGAGGGAGCAGGCTTCTTTGAACTTTTCCTTTTTATGTACAGCATGTAAGTAAACAAGGGCTCTGATGCTCAGGGGTGTAGATTCTGGTCCAAACGTAAGCATGCTTGCATATTTCTTTCTCTGTCTTGAAAGTTGATTTTACTCTAAAATGTTGAAAGGCTGATATGCCAAAAAGAAGCTAAGCCTTTCTTTCCAGAAGGGATCCTGGCAGTCATCTTTGAGCACTCTTTACAGCGAAAGATAAGAGGATTTCTCTGGGATCCTAGTGGTTCGGTGGCACTGTCAACTTTTCCTTTCTCATTCCAAGGATGCATAGGTCTTTAAACAGATCTCTGAAATAGCGTTGTCCTTTTGAAATATAAAGATACTTGAAAGTCCTAGGGACATTTCAAATATTTACTCCGTAAAATATGTTTGAAAAGAGAGAAGAAGAATTTGAAGACAGTAAGTCCTTTTCTGCTTTGTCAAATTTTCTTGGGGTGTCGTACGTACTCATGTGAGCTTCCTGCCATAAAAGCAAATCCACACGGGTGAAACCCGTTTCCTACAAGGTAAGCAGCGTTTTCGCTTTAGTTATTCCCGATGAAATATTTTTTCAGCTTTTGAGAAGAATTTTATGTAATCACCTACTGCAGCTTTGGCAGTGATTATTTTTGCAGTTTGTAGGCGTTGTGTTGCTAGAACAGAGAGCATTGAGAATCTGGAGATGCACAGCCTTGACAACGGTGTGTGCTGCTCTTTGCAATTTCATCATGTTTAGGATATATTTTATCCTGCTTCTTTTCAAGGTAGGAAAAAGGGACATGCACTGATGGTTAGGCTTGGGTACCCAGCATTACCATCACTTGCATTTAACATTTAATGCCTGCTCACCCACTTAGCTTAACCGTTTGAGTTTTTTTTGTTGTTTTTTTTTTTTTTTTTTTTTTTTTTTTTTTTTTTTGCATGAATTGCTTTTAAGAGCTTGCATCTCTGAGAAGCTAAAGGAAAATAAAAAGATTAGCGGATCACGTGATTAGTTTCCCAGCATTTTTAATTATATCTCTCTTACCTTTCTTTGAGTGTCCTGAATTATTTCAGGATCTTTTGGTTGTTAGATGTTTTTGTTAAAAAGTCAAGTGAAAATACAATTTATAAATAGTAGCCTTTCCATAGTAAACAAACTTATGGTTGCCTGGAGGGGGGAGGGGAAGGGGGTGAGAAGGGATAAATTGGGAGTTTGAGATTTACAAATATTAACTATATATAAAATAGATAAAAAACAAATTTCTTCTGTTTAGCACAGGGAACTATATTCAATAGTAATAACCTTTAATGAAAAAGAATATGAAAACATATATATGTATGACTGAAATATTATGCTGTACACCAGAAATTGACACATGGTAAACTGACTATACTTCAATAAAAACAAAACACCAAAGAGCTTTGCTAAATGAAAAAATCCTAAAAAGAAATAGTCTTTCTATACATCTGCTATTCAATGGACTAATATAATCATGATCCTTTTTAAAAACCTAACCATACCTATTTCTAAATGCATGTTATCTGAGATAATTCCCATAGAAATGAAGAGAGGTAGCACCTTCAAAGCAAGCCCAGGTCCCTGAAAAATGATTTGGGGTCTGATGTTCCCTAGTAGTGAGACAATAATCTTTCAAGTGACTTAATTCCGGGGACCCTTTTCTCGTAGGCAGTGGGAAAGCAGAATGTGGACCTCGTGGTTGGAAACCCGCATCTGTATCCCAGGCCGCCAGGCTTTGGCTCTGCATGCCCGGGGCAAGGTACCCAACCTTTCTAAGCCCCTCTGTCCTCACCTGTGAGTGAACATAACAGCGTCAGGCCTGGGTTGTGGAGAGGATGACGGGTGACCAGAAGGACAAATATGACACATTAGTAGGTGAATTTCCCCCTTCCCGACGTGTCTCATACATTTGCCTGGTTTTGAGTTGCTTTCCCACCTTTGCTCACCGAATGCTTGACTTAACCCGGGAGCTGCCTCCCCAGCCATCTTGAAGTTAGTGTCAGGGGTCCAGTCCTGCTGAGCTGTGCCGAGAGAGAGAGAAGAACGGGAAACCAGGGGTCTTGGCCGTTGAGTCCTCTTAGCTCTCTGTCGTCTGCGTGGAGACAGAGCCCCTCTTTTAGCTCAGTTTTCTTAGGTCGAGTGATGTGAATTGATGACCTTGTCCAGAGGGTTGTTCAGATGACTAAGTAAGACAGTGTGTGTTAGATCCATGTTTATCCTCAGCAGGAGTGGGCTGTGCACCTGAGATGTTCAGGACGTCTTGCAGGCTTTTCGCCTTTTGGAAGAGAGGCGTCACTTCAGGGCAGAGAGTGGAGCCAAGGACGCAGGCTGAAAAGAGTCAGAGTTGAGCCGAGTTTCCCGGCAGCTCTCACAGGCACCCTTCTGCGTTTCTAATGCTGGACTTCCTTTCAGCAGGGACTTGGTGGCCAGTCGGGGGACTTGTTTGAAGCAACTGTGATCAGTTTTCGTTGGTGTCTGAAAGGACACTTGATCCCTTTGCAGCTAGTTGGATTTTTTTTTAATTTCCCATTTTCCTGGCGTCAGTGTATTAGCCCCTTGCTCTTCTTGGTCTGTCCTGGAGCTGATGGATCTTGTCCTGGATCTTAGTCTGTCCTGGATCATTAGGGTGGATGCATCGGGGAGATGCCAACTCTTTGCTGGGTGTGGAAGGAAGCAAGGGCTATTGCTACAGCATTAAGCCCACAGGAACCCTGTCCTCTTTGTTGCCAAGGATGGCAGACACGCTCTGTCCCGCAGGGTTGGAGAAGTCACCCACAGTGTCCCACGAGACGAAGGAAGGAAGAACAAAAGAAACCCAGATCTCAACGCTGGGTGTGGGGAGGGCCAGCGGGGAGCTTGAGGTGTGGGGTGGCGTGGAGCCCTCCGGTATGAGCACACTGTGCAGGTGGCTGGCAGCAGTTTGGGACAGAGAGCGTGGCCAGTGGAGGAGGGGACTGATGAGAAGGCAGTGGGAAGAAATCTTGCTGGGGACCCTCCCTCTCCACCCGTCATTGTGGCTGTGGGCTGGGGTCCTGAAGGGGATGGTGTTAGGCCAGGTGTGTCCCTGGACAGAGCGCATTGGCCAGTGGAAGGGGACTTTTGCTGCTGGCTGAGCTGTGGGCCAACTGGGACCAGAGACCCAGAAACTGCCCCCAGCTGGGTGATGCCTGGCTGTCTGAGCCTCTGCCGGGGAGGCCTTTAAAGCTCTGACCCTGGATTGCTTGTCCCGGGAGCCCGGGATGGGGCACAGGGACCACAAGATGCTGCAAGCTGGCCGCAGGTGTGGCACGAGGCCGCAGCCCTGTGTTAACGTGGGATGTGCACGTGTGTGGACAGCGGAGCGTGTGGAGCCTGACGACACAGGTCACAGCTTGGGGAGGTCTGGCTGGCCGCACCTCGCTCCCCCGACCCACCTGTGAGGTGGGGACCCCACCACTGAGCCACAGTGGAGCTGGACGGACCAGGGGGCTCCCTCAGTCCCTCCCCCGGGCACTCAGCTCCCTGGGTGACGGTGACTTTCTTGAAAACACACTGGTTTCCCCTCTGGCTTCTTCCTTTGCTCCTTCCTCTTTTGTCCTCCGGCCTTTGCTTCCTGCTTCCTCTGGCCCTGCTTTCTCCCTCTCCTCCAGCTTTTCCCTTTGCATCCTGTTTCTCTGGGAAAAAGGAAAAGTTGCCACAGCGAGGCAGCCGCAGAGCCACCAAACGAAGAGGAGCGAGAAGGAGCCTGAGGGGCGGTGCGGGCTGCGGCCTGAGTCGCCCGTGGGTGGGCTGAGTGCGGGGCCTGCCAGCGACACGCTGGCGCTGCAGTTCACTTGCCAGGGAAGCTGCCCAAGTGCTGAAGGGAAAATTACACCCCTTCTCACACCGCGGGGCGATGACTCACGGGAGGGTGACTTGGAGACCCTGGAGCTGAGGCCACGTGGGGCGGATCCCGACAGTCAGGGCCACTGCAGGGCCGTGCCTGGCCTGAACCTGGTGACCGACTGGCCACACTGACGTCTGGTGCAGCCCTGTCCTTCCTTTTCCTCCCCTTTGGGACAGCAGGGGCCGAGATTTTGCTCCCATCCTCTCTGAGATGAGACCGAAGGAGGGATGTGTTGGGCCTTTCCAAGGCAGACAAGAGAGCAGCCAGCCAGCCACCTGCCCCTTGAGGGTGGACAGGGCCCCGCAGCCTGCTCCTTTGGTCCTGGTGCACCTGGATGAGTCAAGGAGAGGGTGGACGGCAGGTGTTCTTGTTGGGTGAGGAGGGGGCCACGCGCTTGTGGATCTGCTCGTGGGGGAGATGCTGTGGCGCCCTCCATCCCTCATCCACGTCCTCTGTGGCGTTCAGGCCTCTTTCTCCATCTTTATTTTCTTTCTAGGCTTCCTGGATTGGACATAGAGAGCTCTGGAGACCTCAGGATCATTTCATGTTTTGGAGCAGAAGAAAGCAGGGGTCTGAATTTCTCAGGCCAAACCCTCACCTCAGTGAACCTGGCCACTCCCCGTTTCTCAGGGGAAGCCTCCTGGGCAAGGGTGGGCTCAGAGGAAGAACATGTGGGATTTTGCCCTAAGTCTTACACTGAAGCCCCTTTGTCCTTGGATAAGTCACCACATGTCTGCGTCTGTGCAGCTGAGGGCTGGGTCTGTCTGTCTTGGTGGCCCATCCTGGCTCTGAGCGTCTGTACTCCCTGACTTCTCTCATGGTCTTTCTGCCCAGACATGTGATCCAAAGCAGTCTTTGCTTGACATAACCTTTTCTCCTGATGAAGATGGAGAGCTGCTTAAAAATAAATTTTAGAAGCACCAGTTACAATTAATGTTGGGTGTTTATTGTCTATCACACAGTTGCTGAAGTTACTTAAGGTGATGGTAAGGAAAGGTGAGGAGGGTTAGATTCTCCACTCCCATGTCTGCTCTAGGGTTTCATTCTCTTGCCTTGTTTAGGAGATTATTTAGAGCAGACCATTTGAGAATCTGATGAAACTCTGGACCCTCAGAAAATTGCTCAGATACATATGTAAAAAGTCATCTGCAGTTTCAGGGAGCTCACTTATCTTACGATCTGTATCTGTGGATCTTCCCCCTCAGGAATCTGGGAACTCTAGGCTCATAATTCTGACTTTGAATAAACATCTGAATCGTCTGGCTTTTGTCTTGACTTAATATTGTAGACGTTACAGCATCAATGCTCAAGTCCCCACAGTAAGGAAAGCACCATGTTTGTGTAGTCAAGTGGCATTTGAACTTTGCTTCTATCTTCAAGTCTAATTGGCTGAGTGGAGTGGCTGTGAATGCTTTATCCTTTTAATCTGCTGAGAGTTGGAGGAATGCCAGATTGATAACAACCCCTCCCTAGATGGCAAAACACTGCTGGTTTGAGACCAGAGAAGCAGATCTTGATGGCGGAGGGTAGACATTGCCAGATTGTAGAACACTGACCACAACATCACATGCTGGTGTCTTAGCATTTCAAGAGGTTTTATTTTCTGTAATTCGTGGAAAAAAGTGATTTTGTGGGGTGGGGGGGGGTGAATATGAATTTCAGTTTTGATCCCAAGCCAAAATTGTATAGAACGCATTTTCATAGAATAAACAGCTATGTGATGGACCAGGAAGGGACAGTTTACATGCTCAATTTGGGGGTGATTGGCACCTGCTGTATGTCTCTTCTGAGAGTGTCACCTGGCCACTCCCGCAGCAGCAGGTGAGCTAGATCTTGGCCGCTGCTCACCTTTCCCCTCTCTTTTGAAGGAGTAACAGCCACAGTCATGATCTAATTTTGGGCCCTGTTTGGGCACCAGGAAACTTTATCCACCTTATCTTTAACATTTGCCAAGAAAGGGGGATGGGTGTAGCATCACACTGCGTGTTCCTTCACTAAAACCACCTTCACAAAGGCGCTCCCAGCCATCGCCGTTGTGGAGAGCCCTGAGCTGGTCCTTTAATGTTCTGTGTCCACAGAGATGGTAGTCAAGTGAGCTCTGATGGTGCCCCACCAGTGAAGGTGTATTTGAGTGCTTTCTTATGCCTTTCCTTACTCGCAGTGGATTTTCACCTTTTGATAATGTCCCAGCCCCGGGGTTTAGCTGCTTTCACTTAAAAAAAAAAAAGTTTTGAGAAATTGTTCCGAGGCATTTTGCAATTTCCCCACTGCTCTCCTCTTGAGTTCTGTGCCGGCTGCCTCGGGGCTGGGCGGGGGATGGAGGGGAGGCAGGGACAAACTCCGCCTGGGGTACCTCCCAAGAGCAGGTTTCTAGTGTTTGCGCTGTTTCCAATCCCAGCTTCTAACTGCCTCGAGGAAAGGCTGAGTTACCCATTTTGTCAGTCAGTCTCCTGCTGTTCTTGACAACCACATGAAGAACAGGGCCGCCAAAAATGTCTTTGTCATTAATGGGGGAGACGGGAGAAAATCAAAGGTATGTTTTCACAGGTGCCCCCAGTTCTTTCCGTCTTTTCTCCTTTTCCTCCTCTTGCTTGTCACCGCCTCCTTCTCCCTTATTTCGTTTGTTCACCTTCCAGCGCATCCTTCGTCCTCTGTGATTTCCCGTCCTTCGCCTTCTCTCAGTCTTTACTGCCACCTCAGTTCTCTTGTGTTTTCGGAAAACAGATGTCAGATGAGGAAGCTCTTGGCTGTGCAATTGCTTAGGACCCAAGGCCTGGCGTTCACACAGGCTGGGGGCTTCACCCTCACTGCTTAGAAACCACAGGTGCTGTGTAACTTGAGGAGTCCTGCCGCCTTCTTGCCTCTCTAGCTGCTTTGAGCTGGCTTTGGACATTTCTAGAATCCGTTACCTTCATGGTTCATTCAGTCACAAGGGCAAGGACAGTCTGATGAGAAGCCTGGCCAGGCCGCCTGGGCGTGGGGACTCCAGGCATCGGGACGGGGCCGGGGGTGCCCCGCTTTCCTCTGGGTTGCCCTGCGAAGCCTTGAATGCCGTGGTTTCCTGGATGAAAAGGTCAGTTATCAAACCAGTCATCTCCGGTGAGATTTCAAAACAATTTTCTACATCTGAGGCTTTAAAAAAATGTTTCAAATTGACCTTGTGTGACAGTCACAGTGTCTCTGATGCCTTTTTGTTTTGCTCGACTTCTGCCTCTCCGTGCGCCCCTTTCCTGGGTTCTCACCCCAGGGAAGCGTGGCTTTGGTTACTTTGTATTTAGTGGTTTGTATTTTCTAGAAGTTCGATCACAGTTGCCAAACTACTTACTGAACGTGGTCGCTGTCTGAGTTTAAATGTTACTTCTTCATTTCTGTTACCTGGTCCGGGTTAGATTTTAGAGAGTGGGTGGTGGTAAGTTATCTCAGATAAACATGTCCGAGGCAGGCGCTGTTCCCGAGGAGATCGTTGTTTTGAGGCCCCATCGGTAAGCAGTCCCCAGGAATGTAGCAGCTGGACGGTCACATCGCTGAAACCGAGCGGAAACATTTAACTGGAACTGCAGTGAGGGGCACCCAGGCTGGACCCGTGCTCGCTCAGGGCAGATAGCACTTGGCAGTGCTTGTACTCAAAGTTGTCAGGATTTTAACAGATAATTCCATTTTTCACATTTTTATGATTTTTTTTTCTCCCCAAAGGCACAATTTTTTTGGAAACTAAATTCCCAGGGTTAATTTCAGTGGAATGTCAGAATTGAAAATCCAGGCCTTTTTAAGCATGAAGGGGATGTGATGGGTTTCAGATAAATCAGAGCACCTGGAGTCCCTCTCCCTAAACCCATACCCATCTTCAGAGGTGACTGTGGGACCCTGGGATCCATGAAACCTTGTGGAACAGCAACCATTGGAAGTCTGTGTGACTGTTAAGCTGTCAGAAAGGTGCCAACCTCCAGAGGGGCTGAGGAGGAGGGTGGGCTGCCTCCTCCTGCAGCCGCGGTGGGGGCCACACCTGCTGGTCAGTCTAGGTAGCCGTCTGTGTTTCCTGTGCATCTGTGACAGCTCTGCTTCTAAGTGGCAGCAAGAGATTGTACGTGGTAAAGTGTAAATGCTCAGGAAAGCTCTTTAAGAATTCATAATTTGCATCAAACTTAGGCAGGGAGATGGCTCCCTTCATTGCCCCAAATCAGAGCACGTGCCCCGTCCACCTGTCCCAGGTGGCTTGGTTTCTTCACTTGGTTTCTTCTGGAGAATGTTGCAGGGCAGAGGCAAGCATGCTGCCTGTTTTGTGCCTCCTTCTTTGGTGGCTGAGCATTGCTGTCACCTTGGGTTGACTTTGACTGTCCCCAAGGCCAAAGCTACACCAGACAGCACATCGGCAGGTCACACTGGGAGACCAGGGCTATGTAAGGAAGAGGATCCTCTGGAAGGGTTTCATCCCCTGCTGTACTAATTTGAAAGCGAAAGTAGATGTTTATCTCTTAACGTGCTCTTGCTGGGACCTGCAGGAGGAGGACCTGAGCACTGGGGCCTCCCTCCCTCACTGGTGAGTGGGCTTTCGGAAAAGCGCCTCACCCTCTGAGTCTTTATATCCTTATTCATTAAAAAGAGTGGGATTCTATTCCCGCGGCAGTTTCCTGTAGGTGAAATGGCTTTGCTCACTGCCCTTAGCGACTGGCACTTGGCCCTTAGCGTGCGCTATGACTCTTACCTACAGCATCTCATTTAAACCCACTTTCTCCTTGGCAGCCCTAATGCATACACACCACTAGCCCCTTTTAAGTGTGAGAGAGCAGAGATGGGAGAAGTTAACCGGCAGTCTAGCCAGTGGCAAGACAGGGTTCACACCCAACTATGTCGGATTTTAAAGCCCATTCTTTCCATTACGCCTGTCTGACCAGTAAGGAGAATGTGAT
Source organism: Camelus dromedarius (assembly GCF_036321535.1). NCBI lineage: Eukaryota > Metazoa > Chordata > Mammalia > Artiodactyla > Camelidae > Camelus > Camelus dromedarius. Next base: position 10,752,969 of record NC_087441.1, on the reverse strand, counting down.
CCTGAGTATAGACCAGAGGGAAAAACCAAGCGAACAACCGTGCATTTGAACCCCAGAGGTGGGGAATACGTGCCTATTTACCCTTGGAATCGACTTAAAGGCACAACAACTCTAAATTGTGGGTGTGGCGTTAGAAATCTGGACACAACTTTTTGGTTTTTTAGCTTAATTTACAAACGTGGTTAAGCAGTGTAAATTTGTTGTTTTTGTTTTGGCCTTTAAAGAACCCATTTCGTAGGGCTGAAATGAAATCTGTTGCAGAAAAGTTTGCAAGGCCCAGAACACCAAGCGTTGGTATCTGGTATTTGCATCTGACTAGCAATTAGTTTGATAATCTGGAGTGTGGCTTTGTACTAGGTGCAGGTCGTATGTGAATATTTTTACCTCCAACTTGTTTTTTTGATAGATAAAATTCATGTTTTAAAATCTGCCACTATATAATAACCTTAAAATTAGCATACTACATTACAAAAAGTAAATACTTGCCTTTAAAAAAACTGTTTAAAACTATGTAAGTACAGTGACACTAGAAAATACCACTTATAGCTGAACAGAGACGCTCTTCTCTCCCAGGGCTGGCTAGATGGCTTCTCCGTGGGTCTTTGGTGTCCCAGGGGCTGAGAGTTCCCACCCCGGGAGCTGTCTGCATACAGCAGAGGGTTCTGGTCATGCTGAATCTGGTTTTTGCCAGGAATGCCTAGGGAACATTTCTCCACTGACTTTCCTAATCTGAATGTGCCTTTTAATGTTGGAGTTTCCACCGGAGCTCCCTCTTTGTAGAATTTACATAGACCTAGAATATTAAAAAACAAAAACAAAAAGCAAATCCATCCCCAGGGGTTAAAGATGTCTTTGTAAGTAAAGTTTCATCTACTCGCTTGCTTCTGCTTTTTTGCTGCTTTTCTGCTCTATTTGGTGTTGGGAGAAATATTGCAGGAAAAGACAATGCCCTTCAAGTAAAAGTAGTGTTAAGTGTCCCGGTGGTCTCTCTTGTGGATTTCTACAGAAATATTTCCAAAGATAAACTTCGTATGTGGCAGCAGTATGTCAGTGATGTTGACATCTCACCAAAAGGACCACCTGGGACACTGGTAGGGTCACATGAATTAAGAGCAGTGAAGGGCTGGGAACAGGAGGACGGTTTTAGTCCGTGTTGCTGTAAAGCCTCCCGCCACGCCCACTTCCTTATGGGTAAGAGGAGTCTGTGAAGGAATGGAGGCCCCAGGCTTACGTTCCACGAGAAGGTAGGCCAGGCCAGGTCAGCTAGTTAGAGCCAGCGGAGATGTAACACTGTGGCAATCTGGAAGCCGATCTGAGATGCCCAAGGGACATCATCAGGGAACTGGAGTAAGGGCACCTGGGTTGTCGTTTTCTGAGCGTCTTAGAGCTGCTCCCAGGGCTGAGTGCATGGTCTGCAGCTATGAACCAGGTGTGGCCCTACTTTTTGTTTTTCTAGGTAGGGCAACCAGGAACCCATGTGAGTTACCACTAGAAAGAAAACAGACTTCTTAAGGAAGCAGAGAAAAGAGAGAGGACTCAGGTCAGGGACAGTCTGGGCTTAGCTAGCTGGGCAGAGCTGTCCTCAGCAGAGCTGGACACAGCGTGTCCTGTTGAACATCAGTGTGCAGGATTCCCTTCCAGGATTCAACTGCATCGTCCTCCATCTTCTGTTCGTAGTATGGACTCTACCTGCCCAGAAAATTGGTGGCTGATAAGGATTTATCAAAGCTCCAGTCTGTCCAGAATTTGATTACAATTGGTGGTGTTAGTGACATATTTTCTCTTCCAATACAGTGATGAAGATAGAAAAGAAAAATCTCAGTTCTGTCAAGTCCTGGAATATGTGACACTTAAAGACTTTTGCTGCAGAAACTGCTCAATAATATATTATCAGTTGCCAAGAATCAAGTCAGAGATGTAACTCTAGAATAGAAATGTGCTTGGAAAAATTGTTAGTAAACAAAACCAACTAGAACAATAAAGTAAAATGGAAATATTAACTACTGAAGGGAGAGTTATTGTAAATACGCCAGTTTAAACTAATTTACGTGACTATCAGCACAAAGTAGGCTGTGAAAGACAACTGAAGGAAAAGAATTAAGAAGGCGCTTAGACCTGAGGTAAATACCTCTGGATGTGGAGGTGGGTGAGGGTAGCATTTATAGATCAGAAAAGTCATAGTCAAGTGTATGTTTTCCCAAAAAGTGAGTTGAAAGATACTGGTTTAGAGACTTTTTAAACTAGATAAACATATTTAGAATGAATGTTAATGGCATAAGGTAATTACAGAAAGAAATTAAATGTAGGTCTTAATGGCCCCAGTCACAGGAAGAGCAAACTGAATTATCTTATCCATCAAAAAGCAACACAGAATAAAGCAAAAAACTGTTAAAGGGGATTTGACTCATTTTCAGAGCCCTGGCTCTGAGCCAGGTCAGCACGCAGGTGTTGTTTTGTTTGATTTTTGACGCGGTTGAAAGTGTTTTACATAAAACGGCTTACATCTTACGGGAATTAAGATACCACTTGTAGTCTCTAGAATACTGACATAGAAAAGTCATTTTAAAAATACACTTTAATTTATTCACTGAAAAGTTCAGAATAAAGTTTTATAGATTATTTCAGGTTTTAATTCAGACAGTTTCAAAAGATGAATCTCTTCTGATTGGGTCCACCTCTCTGTATTGGGGATTGGTGTATTTTTCCTGTAAAGGGCCAGGGAATAAATATTTTAGGCTCTGGCAACCACTTACCTCTGCATTTCAGTGTGGAAGCCGCCCTGGACCATAGGCAGATGGATGAGCAGGGCTGAGTTCTAATAAAACTTTATCCACAGTAACTGCGGGCAGGCTGGGTTTGGCCAAAAGCTGTACTTTGCTGACCCCTGCTCTGATGATCTGCCCTTAGCTCATCTGTTTGTTACAGACTGAGGTCATTAAAATCTCTTCTGTACCGTTTTTACACTCAGAAGTCAAGGGGAAATTCTGGCCCACACACATCTTCCTTGATGAGCAGATTTCATTATGTATCAGAAGTAAGCCCTATCTCTCTTTCTGGGTGAAAAGTGGGGAAGAGGAAACGCAGTGCTTGGCAAAGGATCTGTTGGAGAGGACGAACCAGTTTTGTGCAAATTACGTAAGAGTGATACTGAAACACTCAGTATTTTACGTGAACGGAGTGCCAGTTGTGGGGAAGCGCTGCCCCAGCCCTTGAAACATCCTTGGCGGAGAGAGCATATCTTACTCATTCCCGAATTCGGATCCAACTCCAGTTAAATAAAGAAACTGAGCAGAAGGCAGGCAGCAGGCCATTCTGCTGCTCCCTCCCCAAGGAGGTGACTCTGGTCTGGGAGCCACGTGACCACACGTGGTGCCTCCCCACCGCCAGGCACAGCCTGCCTTCTTGGGGGTGTGCCGCCTGAGGACAGGGCACATACTGCTCGGTACACACAGGTGCCACGCAGATGCGCTCTGCCTTCTCTAAGGCTGCCCTCTCTCAGGTCTTTGAAGGTGAAGTTCGTCTCCTTCTCTGCCCACCTGTTAAAGCTGCAGCCCACCCCACTAGCCCTCCATATGCCTCCTCCTGGTTTTGGGTTTCCCCAGAGCCCTATATAACAGGATGGGGCCAGTACTGAAGTTCAGCCAAGTTCAGCTGCTTGCCTCTCAAAAGACCAATACTCAAGAGGCAAGTGTTGGTGGAAAAGAAAAAGTTGCTTTATTCAGGAGGCTGGCAACCTGGGAAGATCAATGTCTTGAAACCATCTCCAAGTTGCTGGTTGGGAGACAAAGGTTTTAAAGGCAGAGGAGGGGGCTGCCAGGTGCGTGAGCCTCTCCTGCACAGTTCAGATTGGTTGGCATCAAGGTGAAGTTTCGAGCATCACCAGTCTTCTGGTTTCAGCCGGGCTGGGGTCTCCATGCTTGTGGTCAGCAGTTTTTATCTGGTGGGGGTCTGTTTCCTGTAAAAACAACTTGGGAGGGTGTGTACCTTCCAGGAAATTGGGAGTTTGGTGATTTTGCTCAGTGACTGGCTTAGAGTCTAAATTGTTGCCAGCTTCCCGGCTCGTGTCCTTGAGGCTGGTGTTGGGAATTAAGCAAACAAGATTAGGTCTTTCCTAGCCAGTTTGTCGTTGTCTGAAATAGGCATGATTGGGGTTGGCAGCAATGTTTTGTGCTGCTCAGAATGGGGCAGCTTATGCTCCGGGTTCACATGCAGCTCTTCCCGTTACTGTGGGTTCCACTTTGTGTCCGTTTTCTTGTCTCCTCTTTCTGCCTTTTGTCTGACTCCACGTTACACTCTTGTGTGAAGGTCAAGGGTTTCATCTTTTGTGTTCAACCATCGTCTCCAGTGCCTAGAACAGAGCCTGGCTTCGAGGGGCTCAATAAAAAAATTTCTAAATAAGTGGGATTCGATTTTTCTGGACTTTCTTTCAGGGAACTCAGGGAAATTTATCCTTCTACACTTGTAAGAATAATAGAACTTTGAAAATTAAGTTCTGTGCATATTACAACTTTTGTGGAGCCTTGGCCTTTACTGATCCCTTGCACTGTGCTAAGTTTTGTTTGTTTGTTTGTTTGTTTGTTTACATGTTTTACCTCATTGAGCCCTCTCAATAGCCTATACAATAGGATCCCTACTTTACAGGTGAGCAAACTGGGTCAGGGAGGAGTTAGTCAAGGCTGGTGATGACCATGGCTCGGGTAACTCCAGAGTCCATGTGCTTAAATCTCCTGTCTTGGAAAACTAGCTCTCAGAAAGCTTCTCCAAAGCCTGCGCTGAGGTCCATGGTGTGAGTTTCACGGTCACGTGGGGGTGTGGCGGGGGCGGAGCTCAGGTGATGGGCTGCATCGCCGAGGGTAGGGCACCCTCTGCCTTCTCTGATGCCATCACAGCTACCCACCTGCCACCTCTGTAAGGTGTGTACTTAAGAGGCGGCAGGGGTGGCCTCGAGGCCCCTTCAGGACCCCTGCATACAACTCCAAGTGGGACTCCTCTTCTAGCCCTGCTCCCCAGAGAGCAAGGCCCCCCCTCTGTCTCCTGCCACACTTCCCGGCCCCACCTGACCTGGCCATGGGTCATGGCTGGACTGGCCATCAGTTCCTGGCACAGTCTGTGCTGCCCCAGCCCCAGACTTTGCTGAGTTTAGGTAACTTTGTTTCCCCTCAAGGCTGTCATGTTTCCGTGTTGGCTTTGCATGACCTTGTTCCCGCCAGAGACGGTCTCTCTGCTCTGTTCCCGCGGGACCCATGCTGCTTTGGACACTGATCACACTTTGACGACTTGCTCCCGGACTGTCTTCCCAGCTAAACTCTGGGTACTGTGAGTGGGGACCTGTGTCTATCTCGTTCATCACCATGTCCTCATAGAAACAGATGGCCTCTGCTTCAAATCATTTTTTTAAAGTGATAGGAAGAGATTCCATTAAAAATTTAAAAAAATTAAATGACTATAAAAAAGGAGAAAATTTAGATAAGCCAGAAGATTAAAATTAAGATAACTTGAAATGCAGTGTTAACCACACTTATGAAATATATATTCCATTAAAAAAATCTATGCGTGTATGTTTATATATATAACTTCAGCAAATGTAGGCCTTTTTTCCCTTTCCAAAAATCATACCGTTTTTTTGGTCAACAGACGCCGATCTCATCCATCATCGGTAGTTGCTGCATATATTTCTTTGCATTTTTGTGCCATTACCTTTCAGTGTAAAATAAGGACTCTCATCTGACATAAGCTTACATTTAATTTTATTAATGTCTACATTCCCATCTGCCTTTGGAAATAGCACTATCTCATCCAGAAAATGGAGATTCTGAGCAACTCCTCATCCTTTTTGTACCATTTTGAGAAATACAAAAATCTTAAGCTATTTCTCTAGAGTTTTCCATCCAGGGGCTGTATCACTATAAAATGAATGGTGATCCCCAAACATGAAAATAAACATCTTGGATCTGTTTTTAAATCCCACTTCACCCTGCCAAGGTGCTGAATGCGACCCTCTCCCTCCCCCTCTGCTGAGACCCCTGGGACAGGCTGGACCTGGGGCTGCCCGCTCTCCCTGCCAGCTGCTTCTGAGCATGCACCAGAGGGCAGCCCTGGAACTCTGACCTAGCAGAGATGGGCTGGCACAGAGGGTCTGTGGTTATTAGACCCGTACGTGGGGATCCACCTCACCTGGGATCAAGCCCCTTCCCATCCCCGGGGAAGCCGATCACCCTCGGTGCTCCTCCTGGATTCCCTCTGCTCACAATACTGGGGGTCATATCAGATCTTCTATGAGTTAGAGACTTTGTTGAAGTGCAGAGTGATTTGAGATAAGGTCCTTTGTACAGGTTTTAGATTTTTTTCTTTTAAACCAAAGGGAGCGTTTCTGACTTAACGAATTTGCTGGGGGTGACAGCTGACACCATAGCTGCACCCGGAGATGATTTACTAGTGCGACTCCTCGTGGCTCCAGACAGTGGACCGGGAGGTCCAGGTCAGCACGCTCCATGTTCCCCACACTTCCCAGGGCTGGGCTGTCCTGGAGGACAACTGGACATTTGCCTGGAGCCTATAGCTTATTTTTAATTTTTTTCCAACATTATTTTTAGGAACAATAGAAGTGGTAGAAACCTGATTCTTCTACTTAGTATTCTGGGATGATGAAACTGTGCGGACGTTACCCACACCTGGACTCGGTCCATGTCAGGGGCTCAGCACAGAGCTGGGCTGCATGGTGGGGGGAGAGGAGGACGTCAGGGGCAGCTGGGGAGCTGCCCGATGGGTCACGCATCATGACATGACCAGTTAACCAAGCAGTGTGAGTGTGTCTTCCCCTTTAGGTCTGTGTCTTGGCCGAGTCCGTTACTGATCCCCCCAAGTTAACCTCCTTTTCCTCTAAAGCAGGGAGCCAGGAGGAGAGTACCCTGCAAATGCTCTCATTTACCTTGAAGTATTTCCCTGTGAACTCTTACCCCAAATTATACAGCACTTTTAAAGCTTGCTTTCTTAGGCTAGAAGGGTTTTTGGAGTCCAGGACGTACCACAAGATGCCTTTGCCATAAGAGTTTGTGGTACCCGAGCCCCTTAATGAGGACAGGTTTGCAAACTGAGCCTGGAAAGATGGGGCGAGGCGGGGTGCTAAGCTGCTGCCAAGGCACAGGGTTCCCGATGGGCACCGGTATTTCATGGGGAGCTATGACATCTCAGTCGTCGTCCTGGAGTAGTTCTGGATCATGTGAAGTACTTATCCCATCAGGCTTTTTTTTAGATTCTAAAACCCACAGGGAAATTGAAAAGCCTCAGACAGTGATGTCTCCAAATCAGTGCAAAGCAGACATCAGAGTGGCTGCGCTCGGGGGAGCAGAGCTTACTAATCTGAGCCAGGAGGAGCGGCGTGGCGCTTTCCTGATGAGGAGTATGGTGCTGAATCAAGGTTAAAGGGGTTGCCTACGGGGATTCAGTGTTTGTTTGAGGAAGGAGCTCTGCCCCTGCCTTCCTCCAAAGGGAATCTGGGGCAAGGCGCTCGGTCACCCTGAGCAGTTTCACTGCTGCCCCCAAGAAGTGAGGCTCCAGGAAATTAGACACATGGCAGCCCTAGTACAGGAAGGCAGGTGTCCTTATCCACACATTTAAGTCAACCAAAACAAAGATAACTCTGTTTTAGGTGTCCCCCCTCCCGTTTTATCAAGGTATGGTTGAAAGTTAAACATTGTGTATGTTTAAGGTGTACAACGTGATGATCTGATACACATACACATTGTGAAATGATCACCACGAGCGAGTTAACACACCCATCACCTCACATAGTTACTTTTCTGTTTGTTTTTGGTGAGAACACGTAAGAACCACTCAGTTCAGAGGTCCTGAATGAGATGCTCCTGGTCTCTGGATTAGATAAAATCATTTTCAAGCAGGGATCAGCCTTAGTGTAGCCTTAAAAACTCAAAAAAAAGATTTTGGGGGGGTCAGTATCACAACTTTTTCATACAATGTGGTTTTAGGGAAAACTATTTTCATTAACATTTTAAAATAAGTTCATTTTAAAGTTTTTTTTAAAATTTTTAAAGGAGGTGCTGGGGATAGAACCCAGGACCTTGTGCATGCTAAGTAGGCGCTCTACCACTGAGCCATTACCCCACCCCCATTAAATGAATTTATAAGGAAAATAACTGTCTTGTGCTCTTATAAATGGTGAGGCCCATGATAAACCCATGGTTCTTAGCACTGATCACTACGAACTGGGAAATACCAGTCTGAGGTACACATTTTAGGCTCCAGTGTTTTTTGCTCTGTGCAAGCACACATCAGTCTACTGAATCCGCACACACACCCAGCCCTGCCTTGTGAGCATCTGCCTATTGCTTTAAAAGCAGCATTCCTGGGGACAGACTTGGGGCCGGGACCAGTCTAACAGAAGTCACAGTTGTGCACAGATGTGTGGGGGCTGCAGGGGTGGGCAGCTGCATCCGTGGCACACCCGGCACGTGTCTGGAGTCTTCTGGGACCAGGGGCGCCCTGGCTGTGTGGCCGGCACTGTGCTGACTGCTGGAGAGGAGGCAGGTCCCGCCCCTCAGCTGTCGTCTCAGCAGGTCGCATAGTAAGGACTGAATGCCCACCAGTTCCATGCGCAGATCTCCTTGTGTCTGTGCTGCATAAAGCAGGCTCTCAACAAATGCAAGTTCCCTTTCCTCCGTGACCCGAATAGCAATTTGAAGGGTTACTTCACGGCGTAGGTAAGGCTACTTCTGTTGCATCAGTAAGGAAGTTGAAGACACAGTAATGAGTCCTGCCCAGCGTGCAGGGAGGACTGGGAACAGAGCCAGGGCTCGACCTCAGGTCCTCTCAGTCTTGTCTATGCTTTTTGTCTCCATCAGCGCATGTCCGTGTGAAAAGACCCCAGCTGAATAGGTGCTATTCCTAGAAATTGCACATCAGGTGCACCCAGATCCCACCTTTAACAATTCCATGGTTATAACCGTCAGGGAGGATGGAGGAACTAACATATGGGTAGTTCTGTTCTAAAGAGGCTAAAAATCGAAAAACACAGTTACAATTACTCTTCTCCTTGTGGGGGCCCAGCCTCCTTCCGATCCCAGGTGACCCCCACAACCTTCCCTCGACCACAGCGCAACTGTTAAGAGTGAGCCAGGTGATTGGTAACATTTGAGCACTTCCTTGTGGTACCTTCGAAAGTACATGTGCTCTGAAAATCTCAGCTAACAGTCACATTTCCGAGTTAACCTTACCAGAAGTGTTCTTCAGATGAATTCTGATTTTCTGAAATGGCAAGAGACTTTATTTTTAAAATCTCGTTATTTTAACACTGCATTGTTAGGTGTGATTTTTGACATCCCAGCAAGGCAAAGCTGCGATCTCACCAGCTGCCGTCTTACTTATGGTGCATTTTGTCAGATCTTACTTTATGCAGTGTATGTGAGCTATTATTGTGGGTTCCACAGCCCTGGAAGATGTTGTTTTTCAGGATTGCAAAACTGTATTGTCTGCGCTTGGGGCGCACATACCAGTGTAGAGAGCCCAGGTGAGTGAGTTTGGGAGGCTCAGGATTGCTGTCTCGCGTGGTTTAGCTGTTAGTGGAGCCAGACCCAGGGCACTGGGGTCACGGGTGTGATTCTGTCTCCTTCCTCTTGCCTCGTGAACATGGTCCACGCACCTTTTACGTGGCCATCCTTCAGTGCAGACCCTGGAGACAGTGTGATCCTCCAGGAAAACACAAGCAGATTGCTTGCTCTGCTGATGGGTAGACCAGTAGTCCTCACCTGAGTCCTACATCATCACTTGAGAATTTTTAAAGAAATACTCATCTCTGGGGCCCCAAAGATTCTGATTCAGTTGGTCCAGCCAAGGGTGTTTTTTTTTTTTTTTAAAGCTCCCCCAAAAGCAAATGTTCAACCAGGGCTGAAGTCCACTGGAAAGAAGGAGGAGGAAGAGAGAATGGGGTGGCTTGGTTAGATTCCCTCGTGCTCCTTTATAGGGCTCACGCCCTGGAGGAGAAGGAGAGCCGCCCTTTGGCTGCGCTGTTCTGTTTGGCTTTTGCTGTATGTCTTTAAGCTTTGAGAGCATGACTGAACAGTTCGGAGTTCCTTCAATAATGAATTACGAGATTTGGTTGTTCAAACACGACATGAGATGTTTTGATGGATCAAGTTGCATTCCGACTGACACCTTAAGATCCAAGTCTGTTTTCTTGTTCTTTGAGCGTTTGCCCTGAGTAAACGTCTTTTGAGGGACATCACCAGGAGTCTGCCTGTGTTACAGTTCAGGGCAGAAACACGGGGGTGGTGTGTGTCTCCAAGAGGGATCGCTAGCGCTCACACACACTTTTAACTGTTTTAGAAGGAAATGACTTAATATGTGTCTGTGTGTCTAGTTGGAGGCTTAGTATCTGTTACATGGTTGTTTTAACTTTTGCACCAAGATTAATGGCAAAATACAAGAGCAGCAATTATACCAAAGAGGCCAGCCGTCCGGGAGTTCTCATCGCCGGCGTCTGTGGGTGCCACTTTCGCCCCCGCCCTGAGTTGGGCTCTTTATGTTACTGCACTCATTTTTCCGCTGCGCCTTCGGCTCCTTCTGTTTCTCCCTTGGAACATGCTTCTTCCAGGACCGCTTACGATCCTCTCTTCCCTGAAGCCTTCCAGACAACCCATTCCAATGTGACACCCCCGTTCGCTTCACGTGTGTCAGATTTTTGGTTTGTTCTACACAAGCTTTTGTTGCTTTCTGCTCTGCCGTAGGCTGTGCTTTGGCGTTTCTTACCTCGGCAAGTCTTGCCTCCTTGTGCTGGAGCTGGCTTCTCTTTCTTTGAGGATGGAGGAGGTCCTCCGTTGGTGCCCACTGAGCTGAACTGAACGTCTAGCCAGGAGATCACTGCTGAGTGTTAATGCTGATCGTCTGTTTCCATCATGTGAAGACACTGTGTTGAGGAGGGAGGGTGTAGAACAGGGAAGGAGAGAAGGGAGGGCAGGGGTCCTGTTTTTACTCTGAGGCACTTCGGTGTGTCAGGTGGCAGCTTTTATAATAAGTGTGCCTCGGGCCCCTGAGGTGTTGACCAACATGCTTGCGTGAGTTGTTAGTGTTACAAAATATCCAAGCAAAGAAAATGAATTAAGTGAGGATTAAGAGGTGCTTCGGACGGGTTCAGCTTTTGACCCTAGACAGAGTGATAGCGATCGGGCGTGAAGACGTTTAGCTGAAGAAAGGAGAGTTTTCATTGAGAGAAAGTTGCCAGAGATGGATGGACACTGGTCATTTGTACTGGGACTCGGCTGTCCGTGCAGCAGAGGAGACCTGAGCACTGAGCTGGGCCCTGGGAGGCAATGACAGAGAAGGTGTGTCCCCTGCACCTGGCAGGCTTGGGGACTGGTAGGTGGTAAGATGGGCTGGAACTTGTGTTGGGGAGGAGTGGGAAGAAAGAGAAAGAAAAAGATACTTTGCAGGTAATCTGATACTCGCCAGGCATGGTGGAGGCCTCTGGGAGGAGACGTGTTTGAGACTTTGCATCACCAGCCCCAGGCAGGGGGGTACGAGTGGGTGCTCCCTGAGAAGGCTTTTCCATGCTGCGCTCATATCCCAGCAGGAGCTTTCACAGACACCCCTGCTCCTCCTTGTCTCTTAATCTGTGTGGTTCTGTTCCCGCCCCCCCGAGGGAGAACCCACTTCCCCTGACACGTCCTGCGTCTGGCCCATGTCCACTTACTGCTAAGAACAAATTACTATAAATGAAATAGATGAACCACAAGGTCCTACTGGAGAGCACAGGGGACTCTATTCAATAGCTTGTAATAACCTATAGTGAGACAAATATATATATTTGTCTCACTTTGCTGTACACCAGAAACTAACACAATGCTGTAAATCAACGATACTTCAATTAATTAAAAAGAAAAAGTAAAAAAGATACGTACGTAAGAAAAAGAACCCGCTCAAGGCTCCCCCCTGCGCGGAAGTTCCCTTGGAGCCTCCCCAGGCTTTGCTGTGTCACTTGTTCCCTGTCTGTGCCCCCCGCTGGGCTCTGCACCCCTTCAGGGTGGGGACCCTGTCTTTCCTACACATCTCGACCTCTACTCCCATTCCCAGCTCAAACTTACCACTTGTAACTCTGCTCCTTGGTCCGAGATGACAGCTCCAGGGCTGGATTTGAGGGTGGAACTCCCAGCCCCTCGTGGCCGAGCCACCCTAGAGCATCCTAGAACCTAGAAATGGCCCTCGCTGCTGCATCATTGCCGAGTCTCCCAGGGCCGGTTAGTGTGGGTGACTGAGCTGTTAGGCCAACCAGTGAGGGGACAGAGAGGACCCAGTGAGCCTGTCCCTCACCATGCTCTCAGAGAGCCACAGCCTTGACGTTAGCGCAGCCTCCACTGGCTGGCAGAGGGCTAGCGCTGTGCCTGACTCTCTCGTCTAAAAGAGCGTCTGTCAGACCGCTCCTGTGAAAGTGAGAAAGCTTCAGGTGAATGTCTGAACGAGTGTGAGTTCGTGTCATCACTGCTGGAGTCTTGAATGGTAGCCAGCGCGGCTTGAGATGAAAGAAACGGCCATCTGAGAGCACGCCGGGCGGAGCCGGAGTCCCTGCGTCCCTGGTGGGCGGTGGGTAGTGGTGGAAAACGTCCTGTGCCTCTTGTTTCCTCCCAGAGCGCTGAGGAGATCGCGGTGCTGTGTGGTTTTAACGACACCCAGACCAACGGCATGGATGGACCAAGGGAGAGTCAGGACCCGCCCCCGAGGCCGCTGGCTCGCCACCTCTCCGATGCCGATCGCCTCCGAAAAGTCATCCAGGAGCTCGTGGACACGGAGAAGTCCTATGTGAAGGTAACGTGGCTGCTCCGCACCGCTTCCGGCTCTCCTCCTGTGTTGGCCAGCTGTTCGCTGGCGGGCGTCTCCGGGTCGTATCTGCCTGGGACCCTGGCGCTCACGAGGGAGATGCTGGGGAGGGCGAGAGGGTGGAAGAGCTGAGAGGACTTGGGAAGATTTGTTTCTCGGTTCATTCTGTTCCCAAGGTGGCTTTCACTATGGAGACAGATGTTCTAGTTTGTCATCTGCAGCCTGTGGGAAGGGAGCCTGTGCTGGTTTCATAAAAGGGGGTTGGAGATCAGTTTAGGGAATGAGGACCTAGGGAACAGCTTGTTCGCCAGCAGGTGCTGGGATGGGCCCCAGAGCGCAGGACGTCACCATCCAGGCCAGAGCCCTGCCGTCGAGTTGCCGGTCACCACACGGGGTAGTTCTTGGTACCCAGAGAGTTCACTTATTTATCTCAGAGGCCTCTGTTAGTAGTCTGAGAAACATTTTATAAAAGGTGCAGGTGCCTGGGAAGACAGAGCTCTTTGGCTTTAAGTGTTTGAGGATGTTTTTTAAAACTATTTTAAACTCACCTCATTGGCCAGTTGCTGGAAGCTGCCTGGCACAGCGTGGTGGGCTGAGAATCCAGTCCTGGCTTCGCCTCCACCTGCCGGTGTGGACTTGAGCAGTCTCGTCCCCTCTAAGTCCCTCTTCTGGGGTCTGAGACAAGTGTGTACCTGCTCCAGCTCTAGCGTGCCAAATCCGTGAATTAAGCCTTGGTGTGTATATACATGCAAGCATGCGCACGCACACGCACACACAGACACACACACACACAGCTATCACCTTCTTCCTCCACAGATGTATCTGAGCTTCCTTTTTAATTAACATCACTGTCATTTTAATCTGGACTTTGCCTGAAGCCTCACTCACAGGCAGCCAGGAGAACTACCCGAAGCCCCTTGGTTTGGTCCCACGGGGAAGAAAGGGGCTCTCAAGAGGGCAGTTCCGTTTCATTTCCCATCTCGTCTTGTCCTGCGTCTAATGTGGGGAGAGGAAGTGAACATGGAGGGCTCAGACTCGATGTCGGAATCATCCCGGGAGCCTCCGTGACCTTCACCGGCAGCCCTGTGCGCTGGGCTGCTCGAGGCTTCAGAGCCCTCCGACAACGTGCCGAGGGCCCGGCGCTCACCTGCGGGCTCGGGGGCACGGCTGGGAGCAGGGCCCACGACCCTTTTCATTACCGTTGCTGCTGCTGCTACGTTTTACTGTGAGCACACTCCGACCGGGAGGGTCACCGCATTGTGATGCTGGTCGGGGCCTGAGGTGGATGCTGCGGGCGACGTAGGTATAAAGGATCTCTCCCTGCTCTCTGCCAGCAACCTGCCCTTGCTTCCTGTGCCCCCCGTGTCGCAGCCCTGGCCCCGCGGCTCAGCGCGTGTCCGAGCTCCCAGGCAGCAGCGGCCGGCACCATAGCCCACCGCCACCTCTGACAAGGTCACCACCACTTGGTACCCGTTGTGATTCATACACACACACATCAGTATTCTTTTTAAATTTCTTTTTGGTGCTGACTTTTAACATGGACTTTTACTTGTTCTTGAACCTAACCTGGATCTCTGCCCGTGACTTGGAATTTTCACCATGCACGTCTCCCTGATATGATTCAGGAAAGAGGCTCCTGGCTTTACGAAGCTCCCCAGAGCTAGGTTTCTCCCTTGTAAAATGAGGGAGAAGTGGTACTTCAGGTCTTTTAGGACTCAAAATTCTTCAGAATAAATGAAACAAGAAAAAAATCTTTTCTATCACTAAATTATATCCTGATCTTGGCTTCAAATTACTTCTTAAAAAAACACTTTGTCTAAACTTTATCTAAAGAGTTTTATAAATATGGTCAGTCCCCACTATTCTGTACTGTTGGAGGCCAGTTTACTTGGAGACTCAAAAATGGCCCAGGTTGGAATCATTATGACCACTAACCTTTGGAAAAATTTTTCTTGCCTTTGAATGTGGGAGTTTGAAATCTGCTAGTGCGTTGGCCCCAAAGTTGAAGAGCTCCCCAGATCTAGTCCTGTCCCTCTGAGCTCAGCTGTCCACATTGGAGCTGCCACCATGTCCCTGGTGCAGAAGGGGAAGCCAGGTCACCCAGCAGAAGTGGTCACACCTGGTCAGGAGGTCAGGACGCACCTCCTCTGCCGGGAGACCAGTGCTCCTGCTTCAGAAGCTGAGAGCAATCCTGGTTCTGCCAGTAAGATACTTAAATCAGCAAAGTAGGTGATCAAGCTGTAAAGAAAAATGTGAAATCCAGCTGCCTAATGTATTTTGCTATTAACCTCTTTGAATTCGGTGAACAATCACCACCACTTTGGGGTAGGGAAGTTCAACAAGAAGCAAGCATCATTGTTCCTGATGGGAGGCTGGAGCTGCGGTCAGCGTTGCTGGAACATCTCGGGCATTTTGGAGACTAATGGGTTAAAGATTGTCTTCCTTTGTCTTTCAGGATCTGAGCTGCCTCTTTGACTTATACTTGGAGCCACTTCAAAGCGAGACCTTTCTTACCCAAGATGAGGTAAATGATCACCCTCCCTCCTCCACTGACCCATGGGTTAGTTTCTGTTTGCCCTTTAGTGAACTCCCTAGATTTTATCTGCTGATCCCAAAAGAACATTCAGCACTGAAGGATCTTGAGAGAATCCCGAGTGTGGCCTCCTCCAAAGCCGTTTATTTACGTGGCCTCTGTCCCATGAAGCCCAGTGGCAGGAGTTACAAGCACAGGAGGACAGTTGTGCCCTTTTTATGGTAGACAGTGTGACCAAAATTACTTTTTCATACATGACTTAATATTAAGTCACAGTAATTAGTTCTTTTCTCCTGACTTCCATTTTTCCCCCAGTTTGAATTCATCCACCTAAAACCCTGTTTTAGAATTACAGGAACTGGAGCTGTAAATCTCACTGTGTGTAATCTATATCCCATGATAAATATGCCGTCTTCTTTAAGAGATTTACTTCTGTCTCCTTCCTGATGAATGACTTGTGACTTATTTGTCATTTGAGTGAGTGGTATCTGGATCTTCATTGCCAACACCCTCTTTTAAAATCCTGATTTTCACACAGATGGAATCACTTTTTGGAAGTTTGCCAGAGATGCTTGAATTTCAAAAGGTGTTTCTGGAGACCCTGGAGGATGGGATTTCAGCATCGTCTGACTTTAACATACTTGAAACCCCCTCGCAGTTTAGAGTAAGTATTTTAGACTTAGGTTTAAAGCAGAAATGAGTGGGTACAGTGCAAAGTTCTCCCTTGAAAAAGAATGTTTTCCCTCGACCATTGAAAAGATAAGTTCAGTGTTTTTTTTTTTTTTTAATTGAAGTATAGCTGGTTTGCGATGTTGTGTTAATTTCTGGTGTACGGCAAGTTTTGTGCTTTCATTGCACGTTTTCCTGTGGCAGCTGGTGAAAGAAGGCTCCATTTTCCCCCTAGAGTAGATGTCTTCTGGGAATCAGATGTCTGGGCAGCACGGCTTTTACAGAGTCTGCGTGCTGTTGACCGTGTCCACGCTCCTTACTCAGCTCTACCCAAGGACCTGCAGGGCGATGGCTCTGAGGCAAGAGCACCTTCTGCATCTGATTCTGCCTCTCTGGGTTGCTGGGACACTGGGATGAAAGCATAGGTTTTCACTTGTTCTGTGAGAGCCTTCTCTTCTGTGGAGCCCTGTCTCCAACGTGGGCATCGGTGACTGGCAAGGGGTCCATCCCGGGAAGAAAAGGCAGAAGGCAGTAGAGAGGGACCCCGGAAGTACATAGTGAGCATCGTACATCCCACAGAATGCAGGGTCGCCTTTATAAATTAGCTTCTCAGGTGATTAATATCCCGCTGTGTCAGATGTATTTTTTATAGGACCCTCTTTCTCGTCCTTGACTGTACACTGTGTCAATGGGCTTAGCTGCCGGAAACTTTTCAATCAAATGGAAGATCTGCTAGGGGGGGAAGCTGTTCTCCATCCACTGGGCAAATGGGGCCGCCCTGGGCTGCTCTCCCTCAGTGTCTTTCCAAGGCATTAGCGCTCTGGGATCTGAAGGACAGATGCCACAGAGACGCCAAGGCAGTGAGACGCTGCGCCGGAGCCAGCAGACACTGATGAAACTGCGTCTAGTGACCCTCCCCCTTTCCTTCTAGAAACTGCTGTTTTCCCTCGGGGGCTCATTCCTTTATTACGCGGACCACTTCAAACTGTACAGCGGGTTCTGCGCCAATCACATCAAAGTGCAGAAGGTTCTGGAGCGAGGTGAGCTGTTCGTGTCTTTTGTAGTGATTCTTTTGTAGTTTTAATCATTGATAAAGAGTAACTTTGTATCTGACAAGTAGGGACAAGTGTAATTTTAATGGATGATGCTCCATCATTGACTTTGAAATTGACAGGCATCAAAGGGAAAGTTTTCCATTTCTTTCGGTTTGCTGGTGACAATGAGTGTGTGTGCCTGAGAGCAGAGACACTGCTTACCCTGTGTCATTTTGCTGTTAAATTAGGTCTGGATTCTTTTTTCACCAAATTCCATGCTCTAAAACCTTTTAACTAACCATAATCTTCTGGAGAGAGTAGAAAGCAACGTATGCCGTTTTCTACCTTTCTTGTTTACCTTCTTCTTAAGCCCGAGGATCCAGTGCAAAAACTCACCATCAAACAACCACCACCAAACTCACAAGAAGTGTGTTAAATAAAATTAAAGCCTCTTTGGTGAGACTGATATTTATCACAGCGCACATCCTGTCACTGAAGTACCTTGCGTCTCCCCACATTTTTATCATCTTATTTTATCAGCTTTAACTGAAGACTTTTATTTAAGTCCAGGGAGACCCGGGCGACCCACCCTCAGGGCTCTTCCCGTGGCTGTCCACAGCAAACATTGCTCTGTGGAGCTGAGGAAGATGGCTGAGCTTGGGCCTCTGACTTGCAGTGGTCAGCCTGGGGCCAGACGGCCAGTGCGCTGATTCACCGGGACTTCCAGTACCGGGCCAGCCAGTCAGCCCAGCCTGGGAAGCGTATCCAAAGATTTGATGACAGCTGTGACCTTCTTCGCATGCGGGGGTATTGGAGGGAGCGCCTGTGCTTCAGTCACCATCCCTGTGTCATCAGGCTAGTGTCCCCGCTGTTCCCGCAATGCCCTGAAGTGTAAGGAATGCTTACCTGCAGTTACGTTATCACCGAAGGCTTCTTTCAGTCACTACACACCTGTTTAGGTATGAGATGAGAATTGTCAAATTTGTCTCTCTCAGAAGATGTTTTTCTATCCCATTCCTTGGAATTCTCATTTCTGGTGGCAGAGATGAGACGAGGTCTTGAAGCTCAAGGTCACGGGCAGCGGTTGTTCAATCTGCATGGAGGACATCAAACAAACACAGGTCCTCAGGGGTCACTCCCTGCGTGAGTCTGACAGTGGGAGGCATCTTAGGAAAATATATGTAATCCTATTTCGGTTCATCCAGACTGTCTCCAGGAAAGGTCACCAGGCTACCTGCACCCTCTCAAGTGTATTTGGAAAGAGGATCAGAACCTACTGAAGCTTGAATTGTGATAACATAAATTTCCAGGATAAAAGTTGCTCTCCCCAGGACTTCAGTGCCTTCTGCGGAGTGAAGGTTGGCCTCGTGTAGTTCACGCCCAGCATGATCTGCCGCCTCTCTGGCAGCCGGGGGATCGGGGCTCTCCCCCATGACAATGGCAAGTGTTTGAGGGGCTTCTGTGTTGGGGCTTTTTCAGTTATGTCAACAAGGTAGCAGCAGCCTAGCTGCGTGCCAAGCCCCTTCTTCTGTCATTAAGTTCTCGTCAGTGGCATCACTGGAAAGAATCCGGAGTTTGCTTCTCCATGTTTCTTTTTCAGACCTGGGGAACAGGTCCTCCGTGCCACTGTGGAGGGCACGGAGAGGTTCATCCAGACACTGATGGTGTGTGGCCAGTCCACCGATGCAGCTCTGCCTTTGGTTTAAACCCAGAATTTCACAGCATCCTGGAACAGGCTCAGGTTGAGAAAATGAAGTCTTGGAGTGCTTCAGGTTAACGAGACCCAGCCCAAATCTGCCTTCTCTGGTTCTTTAAACCAGAAAGAACCAGTTTTCCCCCAGGAACACCTTCTCATGGACAGTACAGTAAATTAACAGCATACCAGTGGTTTGCGCAATTCCTTCTTTGCTGCAAAAATGAAGGATCATCTCACCGTCTGCTTTGTCTGGGGGTCATTCAAAAGAGTACTGCATCTCCTACAAGTTCAAACCCTAAATAAAGGTATGTCTTCATTCAAACTGGCTGAATTCCAACGGCCGGTCAACCAGTGCCAACGGGTGGAATCCAAAGCAACAGCTGGTGTGTCTACTCTCAAAACGAAATGCACCTGGCTTCCCGCATGGACCTTCGTGACACCTGACAGACAGGTGGTTTCCACTGCCCAGAGGGTCTGAGTGTCACCTCTGGTGGAAGGTTGAGGCTGCCTGAGCTGTGGGATGGATGCTGCCATGTTTATCAACTTATTTTAAAGAGAAAAAAAAAGATCTTGCTTTAAATAGGCCTTAAGTGTATCTTAAGTGTATAGAATAAGTGACAATTTGCACTAGGTCAGTGGGAAAAAATACTGGTTTATTTTGCTATATGAATCTTTCGCTGGGGAGGGGTATGGTGTAGGGCTGGATAAAACCGGTTTGTGGCTTTATGAATTAAAGCTCGCTCTTTTGGTGCCTGTATCAGTCTCTCATGGGTGGTCTGCTTGTGAATGTGCCTCTGAAGGCAGACACTCCTGCACTTCGACTCTGGTGTGCAGGCGGTCCTCCTCCCTAGCCTACTAAGCTCCCTTTGCTCATGGGAGTCGTTGCAGAGCGTGGTGCTGAATCCACGCCGACAGCCAGGCGCTTGACCCATGATGCACTTGGGTTTGGCTTGAAGGATGGCGTTGGGAGGACGGTGTGTAACTCCATTACAGCCTAAATGCAGTGGAATTTACTGCATCCTGCCGTGCTCTTCTAAGGGTCTTTTTCCATCTGCTTGCAGCTAAAACTGACAAAGCCTTCAAGGCTTTTCTGGACGCCCGGAATCCCACCAAGCAGCATTCCTCCACGCTGGAGTCCTACCTCATCAAGCCGGTGCAGAGGGTGCTCAAGTACCCGCTGCTGCTCCGGGAGCTCGTGTCCCTGACAGACCACGACAGCGAGGAGCACTACCACCTGACAGGTGCGGGGAAGGGGCTGGGGGGCGGGGCGCCGGCTGCCACCCCGGGGCCCATGAGGTCCCTCCCCCCGCTTAGCGTCACGTCCGGAAACAGTTCTCCATCCTCGGGGTGTGAATCTTCGATATAGTTTTACTAGGCGAAAAGAGCTGTCATGGCCATCCCTTTAGATGGGCAAAATATTTTGGCAAAAATGATCTCACTGGAGGAAAGATTCCATTTTCACTTTTAAAAGAAGGTAATTTAAGCTCAGTGAATTGAAGTAAGTAAATTGAAGTCAATTACTTCAGGTCACGTCACAAACAGTGCTCCCAAAGCCAAAACCCAAGCCGGTTTCCCTGCGACTTTGTGAAGTTTTGTGTTGTTTGCCGCCCAAGTGCTGCTGATCAAGTATGTTGGGTGAAGCTCCACCTTGTGGAGATCTGGGAGCGGAGCCTGACTCCGAAACCAGACTCCCAAAGTTGACGCTGATGTGGCTTCTCTCGTAACCTCAGAAATGACTGGCCTAAGACACACATTTGTCAGATACACAAAGCCCCCGCCCCCTAGTTTGACAGTTAATAGAGTATCCGTTAAAGAGATGCTCTTTGGATTGGAGAGAAATAGTGGTTTGTTCTCCATGTGTCAAAGCCAGAGGTCCAGTTATACCGCATGTAATAAAGCACGTGGAGAGAGAAACAAACGAATTAATAAATATTCGTATTACTGAATAGCAAACACCCAGAGGAGTGTAAAACTAAACTAGCTCCTTTCCTATGACAAGTGTACTTTTGTATTGTAAGTCATAAGGATAATTTTTTTTTGTAGGGAAGTGAAAACCTATAAATAAATGCTACAAATTATGATTAGCATTCAAATACTGTGTGAACAGTTCATTTTGCATTAAGATGATCTTTAAATACAATGGAATATTACTCAGCCATAAAAAAGAATAAAATAATGCCATTTGCAGCAACATGGATGGACCTAGAGATTATCATACTAAGTGAAGTAAGTCAGACAGAAAAGACAGAGATGATCTTTAAAAGGGATCTGTTAAAAAAAAATGCCCTCCGAAAGTCCATCCCGATGGAATTAAAATAGTAAGTCAGAAGAACAAAATTGGAAAAATAGTGAATTTGGAGGTGACTTGAAATTTTGCTTTTTGACTTTGACACAATCATTTTGTCCCTCACATGCCCTATAGAAAGTTATAAATAAACACCATGCACATGTGCAAACAGTTGCTCTGGCAATTGGGCATTTACAGAGGCATTTGTAAGTTCTTGTTAAAAAATTGACATGGATCACTATTTCAGGAGGTGGTCCAGGAGGAGAGGCAAAACTCCACAGCACATATCCCGTGGCCAGTCAGCCTTGGGTTCGGATTCTGACTCCACTTCTTATGTCTGTCTCTGGAAGTCTGGCAAAAACTTACCCCTCTGCACCTGAGTTTTCTCATCTGTAAAATGGGACCATACAGGTTCTACAGTCATTGAGTTATTGTGGGAATAAATGAGATGTTTCACATAAATCACCTCATAGACGCGCCTAATAGAAAGTGCTCAGTAACTGGGAGCTGTTAGGGTTAGTGAGACTGTTGACTTGTCCTCTGCCTCATCTCAAAGAGCATTTGAGGAAGATCATCCTCCTGTTCCTCACTATAGTAACTAGGTTACCATGGGTGCTTTGAGACATACCTCAGTAGTGGGGCTGTTAGTAAGAAGTGGTCTTGAATTCTGCCCTGAATCTTGAGCTTTTCATCCTGCAGTTGGACAGGATTTCAAACAAATAAAAATGATAAAACAAACGTGATTGCATATTTTGCAGAAGCACTCAAGGCAATGGAAAAAGTAGCAAGCCACATCAATGAGATGCAGAAGATATATGAGGATTACGGGACGGTGTTCGACCAGCTGGTGGCAGAGCAGAGCGGAACAGAGAAGGAGGTCGGTAGGACTTCTGGATTCTGAGAGGCTTTGGGCCTGTGTCCACTTGGTCTGGAGGTGACCTCCACACCCGGCCACCCTGTTAGAGCTTTCCTGTGTGAGAAAATGCCTAAAAAAAAATGTTTTTTCGGTCTTAATGCTTATAATAAGCCACATAATTTAAATATAAATGTAACATAAAATTCATTACATTGGTTTAAAGATGTAGCCTTATGTCCTGTTAACATCGTACAAAAAAAGATAAAATGTCACTGGGCTCATGTTCCTGCCTCTTAATCCTTTCCCCTGGGGCATGAGGTCAAGACAGATCTCAGAGGCTGAACATTTCTGGAGATCCTGGGCCTGGGGGTGGGGTGGGGTGAATGTGAGGTGGTGGGACAGGCAAAGGTGGCTCACGGGGAGCCAGCACGTGGACAGAATTGAGGGTTTTTCCTTTAAATTTTTTTTCTTTTATAACATCAACTATTGGTGGCCACCTCCTTACTTATAAAAGTAGTTTAAGTAGAATTTGACAATGTGTCTCTTTTTCTTTTCTGGCTGGCTTACTAAGTTTAGAATCTTGAGCTTGAAAAAGTCTGCAGATAAGAAGCAATGTAATTTAAGTGGTAAAAGGCAAGAACAAAAAACAGTTGGAGTTTAGGTTTTTTATGACGGTCAGCTTTGATGTTGGCACTTCTCCTTATTTGCAGGCCAGGTGCGGTTTAAGGATTAGAGGAGGTGAATGTCCTGGATCCTGGCGGGAGGGTGAACAAAGGCACTTGAGATGCGCCTTGACACTGGGGTGGATTTACTGCTGTGCGGCGGGTCACCCGCATGCAATGTGTGCCCTGGAGCAAAACGCCTTCACATTTATGCTGTTTTCAAACACTCTGATGTTGAGCGCATATTTTCAAAACTGCCACTATTTATGGCCCCGTGTTTACAAGGACCATAAAAATCAAACTGAATATACCTGCATTTTAGCAATGACCTTATACGTGTGACTCACTCTTTCACATGACACAGCGCCTCCTGGGTTTCCATATCTTCTTGATCTCCTGTTTTTGCCATTTAGGTAACAGAACTTTCAATGGGGGAACTTCTGATGCACTCTACAGTTTCCTGGTTGAATCCGTTTCTGTCTCTAGGAAAAGCCAGAAAGGACCTGGAACTCACAGTATTTGGTTAGTAGTCCATTCAAAAGAATGTAAACTTAAATAAGAGGCTGGCAAGAAAGAACCACCTGCTGAACCCACTGGCCGAGCTAACTCCTGATTTCCAGAAGGACTTGGAGTCATTGCTGTAAGGACTCTGAACACGGCCAGCCTCCAACTCTCTCAAGCTCTGTCCCCGCACGCTCATTATCGCCCCCCTTCTGCTGCTTGGCTCAGTGTTCTCGCCAAGCATCGCAGGAACCCATCTCCCGAGGCTCTTTTGAAACCTGCTATCTCAATAGTTTGCTGCACTTCGAAATGTCCCAATTCTCACCAGGAGCCGGGAGAGTGACTCTAGACTGTGTATTCTCACTGAGATGAACACCATGTCCTCAGCTTCCAATAAAACAAGGATTTAAAAACTCAAATGCCAGGATCTCCTTCAGATAATAGCTTATCCATAAGCAGACTCGTGCATAATTCAAATGCAGACGGAGGAAGTACCATTTATTCACTCGTGTTAGTTAGCGTCATGGGATCTTGGAGCGTCATGCTTGAAGAGCTGAGTTCTATTAAAACATTCAGCTATAGTTCAGCCTTGGGAGAGTTTGTATAAAATAATGAAAGACTTTTCTTTCTCTTTTCCTTCCTTTAGTTTTTAAGAGAGCTGTCATATTGGTTTATAAAGAAAACTGCAAACTGAAAAAGAAATTGGTAAGACAAGAATTAGTTTCAATTACAGCTACCTTTTCATGACTGTATCTTCCTGTGGTTGAACTGAGAAGCCTGCTGAGCACAAGGCTTCCCTGACTGACACTACTTATTCCTGGGGTCACTAACCAGATCAGATACTTAAGGTATTTCTTACTCTCCCCACCAAAGATGCCTGTTTTAAAAGAAGGGGTAGACAAACACCCATGCTGGGCCTACAGAGAAAACCACTTTTCTTTCCCTAAAAATGGCCCAGTTTTGCTCCACACACATCAGAGTCTGTGTGACTTTGGTTTCCTTTTAGAGGAAATGTGAAGTCATGGAAGGCTTGCTTGTCATTCTTGCTTAAAAATCTAGAATTAAAAAAAAATTTTTTGGGGGGTGGAATAATGAGGTTTATTTATTTTTAATGTAGGTACTGGGGATTGAACCCAGGATCTCATGCATGCTAAGCACACACTCTACCATTGAGCTATACTGCACCTCCAAATCTAGAACTTTCTACCCTCCAAACCACAACTCTGCTCTATCCCCAGCCAGTCTGAGAGCTGGGAGCACTCCTGACCCGATCCCCTCCTGCACTCTGAGCCGCACACAGCTGCAGGAGCCCCGCCCCAGGGATCGCTCACAGCCCCACGTGTCTCCCCTTCCCCTGCCCCCGGGGAGCAAGTTGCTCTAACGCTGTTCTTGGTGGGCTTTCCTATCACAGCCCTCGAATTCCCGGCCTGCACACAGCTCTGCTGACCTGGACCCGTTTAAATTTCGCTGGTTGATCCCCATATCCGCACTTCAAGTCAGACTGGGGAATACAGCAGGTAACTGTTGCGTGTCATACAGATGCCAGAAAAAAAAACATTTTAAGGGACTTTTTTAAACTGTGGAATGAAAGAGTAGGGAAGAACCTGGGGGTAATTTTTGGTATTTTATAGGCAAGGAAAATGAGGGCAAGGGAGATGGTTATGACGTTTCTTTACAGATTTTTGAGAAGATAAATGCCAGTGGACAGCTTTTCTTTGCCAAATCCTGCTCTACACTGTTTTTTTATTTTCACTATCAACAGTTTGCAACTTTTTCTTTCTAAAACCCTAGATACCCTAAAATCTGTTAAAGAAACAAAGGTCCACAAATTTAGTAAATTTTTGCAAATTTTGCTACCAGAAAATTCCTTGAGGTTAAGAGAAAAAGCCTCCCACCCTGGAAAATGTTGGGAGATCCTTCTAGAATCACCATGTTCTGGTGCCCGTGGCGACGGGAAGGAGCAGGCTGAGGCACGCAGGGCGTTCGGGTCCCTGGTCAGTTTTTGTCAGAAGTGCGTATGTTTCCTGGACCGTGACCAAATTTCGGGCTGGCCTTTTACCTAGAGCGCCTGAGCACATCCTGCTGTTCCTTCCAAGGAATGGGGCTGGAAAGTGAGACCCATTTACCCTCTTTTCCAGAGAGATGGAATCCGGGGGCAGAGAGGGAGTGCTAGGATGGATGGAAACTTCAGGAAGTGTACAATGTAACTGAGAAGCAGTTAACTTTCTGTCAGTGTGTGTGGAAGCCCTAAGGAGGATGAGTTACAGAAGAAAATGATGAGCCAGGAGTGGGAGCATTTGACTTTTTAAGAAGTTACTAAATCCTGAGCGTTAAGACTTCACACGTGTTCCTCACCACAGCATCCGTGGCGGAGTTGCAGCCCCTTGTCTCTTTCCACACAGGGACAGAAAGTAATTCCTTGTGGGAGCTGATCCACACGAGGTCAGAAGTAGAAGGACGGCCAGAAACCAGCTTTCAGCTCTGCTGCAGGTATCACTGCCTCCCCAGAATTAAGGCCAATGGGAGTGAGACAGGATTATGTTCTTTTAAAAGTGGGTTTTAGTGCCCTCCTGAGTCGATGACATCCCCAAACCGGCAAGTGTAGTAGGACACACTGACTAAACATATACCCAAATCTCAGTGCTCAGAGGAAGGTCAGGAACTGTCAGTTCCCACCCCTTTTGTAAGTGAGGCGACCAAGCCCACCAAGGCTGCGTGGCTTGCTGTCAGTCTGTGCTGACAGCGGTCACAGGCCACCGGAGGACCAGGGGACGTGGAAGGGAGGCAGGACGAGACTGTGGGCACCACCAATGTTCTCTCTCTCCCCACCAGTGACAACGAAAGCAAAACCAACATCGTCAAGGTGATTCGATCTATTCTGAGGGAGAACTTCAGGCGTCACATCAAGTGTGAATTCCCTCTGGAAAAAACATGCAAGGATCGCCTGGTACCCCTGAAGAACCGCGTTCCTGTCTCGGCCAAACTAGGTGAGTGCTCCGCTGGCCCTGGGTTTATTCAGGAAAGCGTTGTGAGCGTCTCTGTGCCCGTCATCACCCCGTAAATCATCGGGGAGGCTTTGTAAGCCCTAAGCCAGGCACTCAGTACACAGGGTGGGGGGTGTGTGTGGCGATTTTATTTCCTTTTAAGAAACCTAGCCATGCCTCTCACTGCCTGCCCTCCTTTTATGAACTATGACCATCCCGCAGCTTCCGCACCCCGCACTGGCTGACAGTCTACACTCATCGCTCATACTCTCCCTCCCGCTGAGATGTACCGGAGTCGAGGGCCCTGCTCTGCTCACTGCAGTGTTCCCACTGCTCAGAACAGTGCAAGGCCTCTAGAAAGCCAATACCTAATGAATTAAGATCAAGAAACTTAATATACTCATTCTTAGTAAGTCCACAGGCAAACATTCCAAATCACGCTGTTCTTAACCTTTTTGCCTGTTTCTGAAATTTCAGCTTAAGTTTTTAGAGCCTTCTTTCTATGTTAACTATTTTGTTAATATCTTCGATCTTGTTTTTAGTCTTACAAAATGTATTTCTTCTTTTTTGGTCACAGTTTGACCTCTTCAAACTTTCTGTATATTTTCTATTTTTTCTCCATTGGCAAAACAAACTAGAGCCGGCAAAAATGCGCTGTTGTCTGCAGACACCACAGCCGAGGACCCCTGTTTCCCTCTGGCTCAAGAGAAGGGAATTAAACACACACACACACACACACACGATTCAGTATTTGTATTAAATCTGTGGAAGCTGGCTAGAAATTCCAGCACACAGTTCTCATGAGAGAGAGCATTTTTCTACTTTAACTGAGCAGCATGGGCATAAACGGGTGAGAAGGTGAGCACAGAAATTTAGTGTAATCTTACTTGTCAAACTACAGTCCTTTAGTGAAATAAGGGAACCTAGATTTGTTAGCAACTAACTTTTAAATTTATCCATCAGCAAAACAAGAATCCTAGCCCTTAAGATAATTCAGAGCTTACTGTTCTAGCTAAATAATTGAGCTCTGGTCATTGGTCATCTACAGATGCCAAATTCCGCAACTTAAGATTTCAAATAAATATAAGTAAAAAAATGTCCATATCTGCAGTACATGCATATCGGCCCGAGTCCTGGTGGCTGGGTAACTGAAGTGAGATGAGAAAAGGGAACGTGCGGTGTGGAACCGGTAACCCCCGATGCAGACCACACCCTGGCGTCGGTTCCCCTGTCGTGAGGGAGACCGTGCTCCTCTCATTGCAGCCTCGTCCCGGTCCTTAAGGGGCCTCAAGAACTCCTCCAGCAGCGAGTGGCCGGGCGAGCCGGGCAGGGGCAGCTCGCTGGACTCGGACGAGGGCAGCCTGAGCAGCAGCACCCCGAGCAGCGGCTGCCCGGCGGCGGGGAGCCAGCCGGAGCCCGGGAAAGGCCCGCAGGCCAGCCTGGCCGCCTTCCCGGACGGGCTCATCAAGGAGAGCGACATTCTGAGCGACGACGACGAGGACCATCACCAGCCCCGCGGGCGCGGCAGCCCGACCAAAGACATCGAGATTCAGTTCCAGAGACTGAGGATCTCCGAGGACCCCGATGCCCCTCTGGCTGACGGGCCACCCAGCAGGGACGGCCAGCCCGGGGGCCCGCAGTCCAAGCTGGTCCGGGGGCACTTCTGCGCCATCAAACGGAAAGCCAACAGCACCAAGAGGGACAGGGGGACACTGCTGAAGGCGCAGACCCGGCACCAGTCCCTGGACAGTCGGTCTGAAAACGCCAACCTTGATCTCAATGCTGTTCTCGAGCGAGAGTTCAGTGTCCAGAGTTTAACATCGGTTGTCAACGAGGAGTGTTTTTATGAGACAGAAAGCCATGGAAAGTCTTAGTACAGTTTCAACCCAGATGTGGGCTAAATTGCTGGTTTCACTTTTAAACTAGTGGTAAAATGGAAATTGCAGAAAAACTAGTCATTATTGGGTTTTATGCAGTATACATTTTCCCACAAATACTTGTAAAGAGTTAAGTTATTTTAATTTATTGTGGATCAGAAAACTAGATTAAACTGGTCAGAATTTGTAAATTAGTTTATATCCCTTTTGAGCAGGTATCAAAATGACTTAGACTCCTTAAAATAAAACCGCTTTCTAATTAATTTAATTTATGTGGAAAAAGGTGGGGAAGGTGTGATTATTAGCTTTTAAAAGGTCATTTTTTCCCCCCGATCCTCTGGGCATTTTCTTTGAGCTGTTGGGTTTGCTTTATTTAAAGCATATTTAAATTATTCTAATGTGGGTTTGGGGTACAAATGCAGATACTTCATTTTTGTAAGGTTGTAATAGACGCTGTTTATACGAAAACATGTCATATCTATGCAGTATATATATTAAAAGGAAGCTTGTACTGTATCTTATTTGATGATGTTTATTCTCTTTACCAAGCTGTGCCGTAAGAGGGAAGCCAGTCACCTCCGGTGAGCGTGCACACGAGCAGTTCGGCTTGTGAAAATCAGCACTCAGCCGGCTGCTAGCCCTTGCAGCAGCAGCCGGGGTCTGCACCTCTCCTTGTCACCTTATTTTCTGATTTTTGCTTGAGTTCTTCTCTGAAATTGTAAGCAAAGAGGTGTGGGTCGTCGTCACACATTTTCCGGTACACGTCACAGAGGCTCTTAAAGTGGGAGACAGAGAGCTGGATGGGTCGAAGAGTGGGGTCCACGTCTGCCAACTGTAGCAGTTTTCCAGTGCTTTCTAAGCGCTGAGCTTCAGGGAACAACATTCTGAAAGGAAGAGGGAAAGAAATCAGAACTTAAATCTTACAAGTCATGATGCTTCCTTTTCCCCTCATTTGAAAATGACGTGGTTCTGACGACTGGCACCTTCTTTGGGGAGAGGAAGAGCGGCCTCGGCGGCGTCCCGGGGACGCAAGTCGGCACGAAGGCCTCCGGTCACACAGCCGGGCGACGGGTACGACCAACCGCTGACAGCAGAGCTAATCTGACCTGCAAGGTGTGGCCACACACGAGATGTTTTCTAAAGCTAAATCGGTACATGTATCTTTAAGGTAAATTTAACAAACTCAGTTTGACGTGCCTCATGTTTTATTATAAAAGTTGCACATTATTCCTGGTGTGACTTACCCGTTTTGATTTTCTATAATTTGAACTTACCAGCCTTGGAACGCTTCACTCCAAAAGAATGACCTTTGCAAAGTTAGAAAAACAGTTTACGTGAAAACAGAAATAGTTATTTTTGCCTCTAAGACAAATTGATTCAAAGTGTAAATCTTAAGTTTCATCTGAATCAGATCATTGTTTTAAAATGAGTAGTGCAAGTGACTAATTGAAATATTGCAAAGCTACATCTGGATTTTATTTTCTTCTCTCAAGTCTCAGAGGCTCCACAGAGCTCGTCCCAAAGGGCTTAGAAGACGTCATGGCAAGTGGAGGCCGAGTTTCTCTTACAGGCCGATGGGCCTCTCAACCAAGAACTGCACGCCCACCTTTCCAGGGTGAGTTGACGGAGGTCTCGGAGTTCAGTTTCATGGCAAGCAGGGGTCTGATCGTAGTTTCCGTGATCCGGGACTGACTGGTGGTTGGTGTGACTGAAGGACACCAACAGGCCAAAGTGGGTCACAGTATCTGGCCCACGTCTGCACAGGGACGGTGTATGTGAGATGAATGGGGGCTGCCACTCAGCCGGGGGGGGGGGGTTGTCTTGGAAACACTAGGGCCAACTCTGGGTCCAGGCCAATTCCAGGATTTCCACCAGGAGGGTGTGCTTTCTGTGAGCTCCCCTGCCATGAATCAGGGCTACCAGGTCCAGCTGTACAGGCCACACCCTCTGTGAAATCCAGCTTGTGTTCTGCTCAGTAAGTGGTGCATCCTGGCAGGTGGGGGGGAGGGTGAGGGAGGCATCCATTCTAATCAGCACCAAGACAGCCAGTGGCATCCCTGTCACCGACTGGAGCAGCAGTAACTCTCTGGCGGAGTGTGAACACTGGCCTGACCAGAGCCAACACCCGGCAGGTCGAGGTTTCCATCACTCATCTCAGGTCCTCGAGGATGAGTCTGTGGATCCCGGTGGTTTTAGGTGCAGCCGTCTGAGTGATTTCACTTGCTAAGGAGGCCCTTCACGAACCAGCATGAACTCAAGTGGAGCTAGTTTTAGAAAATGAGAATGAGTGTCTCTGCAGCTGAACCCATTTAAACGGCTACATCGGACTATATTCGACAGAAATCTTTTAAAAATACACACACTTTCCTGCCTTCCTAAATAGACTAGCGTTAGGCCTAATTACACATTCTTGGCTGTTGCTGTGGGGACTTCAGGGCGTATCAGGCACGCAGACTTTAAGCCGCCGGATGTGCCACGTGTATGTGCAGAGCAGCAAGTGTGGCGGAATGAAGGAGCCCCAGATAAAAATGTGCTCACAGGGACACCTCACACCATCATTTTTGCTCCTCGGAAGTTACATTTGCTTCTTAGTTCTAAGTATGTCCTTCAAGTTTCAAGAGATAAACAGCAACTTGGTGGAAAGAAAGCATTTAAAAACCCCACTTACATAGTGTGATGACGATAGGAAATACACATTTGGTCTCTGTCCCACGTTCCTGACGCAGAGCTACGAAAGTCGGTAAGTGATGGGGTGACAGGAGCATCTTGTTATTCATAACAGGCCCCCTCACCCACACCCGAGTCTGTGCTAACGAGGTGACTCTTGGTGGGCCCCTCCAGTGCTTCAAGATGGGGACAGCTGCAGGAGGAACAGCCCTGTGACTGAAGACTGGCACTTTCAGCTCTACCCTGGAGGGGAGGAGGGCTGCCAGTCGAGCTCAGTCACCAACGGCCAGTGGTTTAATCAACCACACTGCCTTAGGTGGTGGGACTTCCATAAACCCCCAATAATGGGGTTCGGAGGGCATGGAAACTCTGTGCACCCCCGTCCCCCACACATCTCTTTCATTTGGTTGTTCCTGAGTTATAGCCTTTAAAATAAATTGATACAAGAAAGTAAAGTGTTGAGTTCTGTGAGCCATTCTAGCAAATTCTTGAACCTGAAGATGGACAGATCATGGAAATGGCCAATTTATAGCCAGACAGTTTATAGTCAGAAGTCAACAAAATGACAACCTAGGATTTGCGACTGGTACCCAAGCGGGGGCAGTCCTGTGGCTGCGGGAACCCCAGGTCGTTAGCACCAGACTTGAGTTGAACTGTAGGACACTGGGTGGTGTCTGGAGAATTGGAGAATGTGCTGGTGTTGGAGAAAACAAACACCACACATTTAGCGTCTGAAGTGCCAAGAGTGAAACAGTTCTGATGGTCTGAGTCCTGACTGAGAAGTCATGACCTCCCCCGTCCAGGGTCATTATCAACTGTGTGATGTCTGTGTTAGTTTGTACTTATGAGCAAACTAAACAAAGCCTGGAAGTAGCATCTGAGGTTAAATCAAGGTTTTGCTTTTTTCCTCAGTGGCAGTCCAGGTTTGTCTGTCCCAGGATCTGAACTACGAGTAACACTTGTAAGATAGCTTGAAGAATCATAAAAACAAAGCTCTTACTCTCTGAAGGTGACTGAGGACCTTACAAAGCATGCAAAGCGTCCTTACCTGAGCCCTTGATGGCAGTATTTCCTTCGGAACTGAAAAACGTTCTGAACGACTTTCTCCACCAGCTTGAACGGCTGCTCTATCCTGGGCCGAGTCAGGGGGGTGAAGTGCACCAGCCCCACGTCCACCTTCATGGTCAGAAGACACACATCATTTTATTGCCTCACATGACGTATTACAACCACATCTTCGGAAAGCACAGGAGGACGGGTCCTCGAGAGCACGGTTTTCACACACGAGCCTTTACGTGGAACTTCAGTTCCACCTTCTCTAGGCCTGCAGGACGCTCCCCCGGGACCTGAGCTGACTCAGAACCGCAGTGGGTCGCACCTGTGCCACGACGACATCCGCCAGACCCGTGCTTGATGAGCGTGGCACTGGAGAGCGCGGTTTTAAAACGGCCTCTTAGGATCAAGCCACATCATCAGTAAGGTCCGCAGGCAGACAACAGACAGCATTAGAATATTTTATTTAGCTTCTGAGTAAGTGAAAAATAAGCTGCAGCAGTTCTGACGGCGAGGCTAGACTTCCAGAGGGAGACAAGGCAGAGGGGCCCCAAGGGACCACTTAGTGCCAGACTCCCCAGGAAGGGAATCAGTTAGGAGACAGACACTGACCAGTGAGCTGGACTGAATCCACGACTGTCGTCTGCACAGCTACATAGCTTTCTGGTAGCAACTTTAAATGCCCCAAGAGGCACAGGCAGGATCCAAAGAGAATGGAAACCACCAAAAATATTACTATTGTGAGGGTTAAACTACTACCAGCGGTTGAGATTCTTTTATCAGAAAATAAAAAATTCTCAGGCATATCTGATTAAGGGATTTATACCCTGCCTTATTCTAAAGATGGACTCACGGTAATTCAGAAGGATACGTTCAAAATAACAGAGAAACACCGAAAGACTAAGGGAGAAATGGGGTCAAAGCAGTTATCACACACACACACACGAATGCTGGGCAGAGACTGTGGTCTAGGAATGGGATGTCTATTCGCTATTTTCACTTCAGTCCCTAAAGGATTATTGTAAACTTGCCACTTGGACGTTTGCATATGATGCTAGCCCCGGACTGTCTCCGGAATCCCAGGTGTGCCCACTAATGTGCCCGTCTTCCATAAACTCCTCTGTTAAAATCCGCATTGAAAACACTCTGCAGCCTCAGGAGGTGCAGCAGCTGAAGCTGGGCTGTACCTGGGCTTTCCAAAAGCTGTTCCGTATTTTAAAATTCCATAGGGGGTCACCACGTTGCCTTGAGAGGACTTGCTTCTAAAGATCCCTGTGGCTACAAAACTCCTTAAAACTGGCCTGTAATGTATGAGGATGGGGAAGTTTTTGTTTTGTTTTTGTTTCTAGGTTGGAGGAAAAATATGTGCATATGACATGAGACTGTGCGGACAAGAAAGAGACAAAGACCAAAGACGTGCCCCACATCAGGCACCCGGGAGGGGCCTCTCCTGCGGGGTCTGAGCCGCCAGGCTGCACCCCCCTCCCCCAGGGTTTCAGATGAGCCACAGCTGCACCCACTGGATGTCACTAGAAGACGAAGACCTGGTGCCGGGGCGGAATGGCTGGCGGAGGCTACAAGTGTTCTAAGCAGCAGAGTGAAAACTGCCAGTGGAGAGGCCTTTCGACCTGAAAATGCTCCCCCGAATGTGCAACAGCCTTCAGACCATTCTAGTGAGGACTATACGCCTTTGCTGGAATAGCTGTTATTCCACTGTGGAGAGTGACCATCTCAACGTTCTTATTAAATTTTTATAGTTTTTCAAATTATGTTCAATGTGTTTCTCCACGTTTATTAACAAGTCCATCCTGTAGGAAACTAAGTACTTTGGTTAAAAGGCCAGGTCTGTCTTTAGACCTTCACAGAAACACCATGGCACAGGGTCCAGGGGTCCTGACGAGGTCTGTGGTCAATACAGAGAAGAGTCATTGAAGAGCACAAGGGACAGGGGAGGTGACTCGGGGATGGAGTGGACAGGGGGACCACTGTCGGGGGAAGAAAGACGGCTTCACCTGACAGCATTTCTGGGGAAGGAAAAAGAAGGGAAGAGAGACGTGGGTGGGGAAGAGGGAAGCCGCCCAAGATACACGATAATGACTTTAAACGTCAAGGACTCCTGCTCACGAACTCCGGTGTCTCTCCCCTCCTTTCCTTCTGCTGATCTGAGACAGAAGTGAACCCAACTGTCCAGGAAGGTTCTCGACCATTGTCTAGACTTCGCCGCACCCCTTCCCACCCTCATGGACATTCCTGTCCTGACCTCTCCTTCTGCCAGCTCTCTCTGACTCCACTGTCAACCTTTCAATCCAATCCTTCCAGATTAGGGTCAGTTCTGACAGGCCTCTTCCACAGTCAGCAGTCTGCCAGTCTCCTGAGAAAATAATCTTTTAGCGAATTATGAGATAAAATTAAACCTTACGCAATCCGAAACCCAAGAAACATTTCTGAAACTCTAATGCTAAAATACTATTAAAACTAAAGGCACAAAAACAGGGATAGATGCATTCTCCTTCCAGCACAGAAGCTGCCGCTTCCAGATTCCTTGGATTTAAAAATCTGGCCTCATTTTTATTTGCCTGATCTTACTCCTTTGAGATAGAGTTGGGGTTTGCAAACACAGGAAATGTCTAGCGTTTGCTTTATTTAAAGTTTTAAAACCCCGTGTGAATACATGTGAACTGCAGCAGCAGACTTCTAGAGTCTGAGTATCATTCTGATACCCAGTTAGGTTGGCTAACAGTGTATTTCTGCTAGAAGAAAATTTCCTCTCATGACCAAATACAATTACTGTTTAGTGGAGGACCCCATGAAACTCAGTGTCAAAGAGAATCTTCCAGTAACATGTCCTGCTTCTCTGGGAAACCCGTACCACCCTCCTCTCTACTCCTGCCTCCAAAAGCCCTTCTCAGGACTACTCTGAATGATGTGGCACATCTTCTCTAGAACCACAGGAATGCTGCTTGGTAACTATGGTGACAGAAACAAAACTGCTTTTTACTTATAAATGAATGCTTATTTAAAATTATTAACCATTATTTTTCCTTCCTTGAGTTTTAAGTCTATTAAAGGGTTTGATTACAAAAAAGATACCAGTACACAGGCACTAGATGCATTTAAAAATTCTAGTTTAAATGCTGCCAGCCCCTTTCCAAACTCCATCTATCAGTATACCAAAATGCCCTACTCAAATTTCAAATGAAAGGATTTATAATGACTTGAAATATTTGCCTCTCCAACCCACTGTAACATCAATGCTGCAGAGTGAAGGGTATGTTTCTCAACATTAGCAGCCTTGGCGACAGCAGGCTGGGGGCAAAAGTCCCATTTTCCAGTCCAGGGTGTCGAGGACGTGACTGGCTCTGAGCTCAGAGCAGCACTTTGGACTCACAAGAGAACTGGGGTAAGAAACAGTTAAATCTTAAATCTCAGGTATTGTCATCTCAGATCTAGAGTCAACACGGTGCGGGGACACTGAAGAGTGTGCGGCCTGGTCTCTGACTCTGAGATGATCTCAGCACTCCAAAGCGCTAGATCGCTGCCACACGCATGGGCACAGAAACAGGACTGGCCGTTATCTAAGAAGGGTCTTCAGCACCTCCCGCGGTGTTCAAGATCGTTAAAGGACAAGCCAGTGGAGAGGGAAAACGATCAGGAAGCTACAGTTTAGCCAAGATACAACCGCAACTGGGATGCAACTGGGAGGTGACAGAGGCAATGATGGGATAAAAGAGCAACTGCAGGGAACACTCAGCAAGACTTCAAGAACAACACAGGAAGCATTCAGAGGTCCAGCTGGCGCTGCAGGCTTGTGTAGACAGGAATGGGAAGGGTCTGGCCGGCTCTCGTGGCCGTTTGACTTGACGGAACACGGGGTGAGGAGTCTGGGAGGGTCAGTGTCAGGTGAGATGGCAGTAAGTTGAGCACGCTGGGGGATGCTCGGTTCCTCCAGCCCCCAATGCCTACTGACTCTTCAGGTACCTACACCAAGCAGACGGCCGTCACGGGCCCAGCAGCCACGACCTCCCCAGGGGAGGGTAACAGTCCCAAGTCACTCCTGCCTTGACCTTTGTTTATCTACAAAATGCATAAATATTTATAACTACGCAGATCAAATTTCCTAGAATTGTTTCATTCTGAATAATCCTGACCCAAGGCCAATTTAAGGACAGAATTTCTGTTGTTAAAGCCTTACAGCTCGAGCACTAACAACATTCCAGGTATTGCAAACCGAGGTATTCAACAAAGACTGACACACTGTTAGTACCTGTCTTGCTTTAAAGTTTCCAACTTGTGTTTGTTATCGAAACATTATTAACTTCTGCCGATGGTCCACCCGACCCGTTGTTTCCTGATAGATATTTGAATGGTTTTTCTCTCTCTTTTCCTCCTTGGAATCATAAAAAAAACAAACAGATGTGAAATAGTCACAGGGCTTCCTCTCAGAGCACAAGCATGTAGAGAATGCGGGGGGAGCAGGGAGCGCGGTGAAGAATCAGCCCGGAGCAGCCCGTGTCTGTCACAGATGGAAATGCGGATGTATGTAAACTGCGTCTCCTGCCGTGACAACAAGGTGAGTGAGGGGCTCGGAAACAATGTCAGGGATGTGAACACAATTCTTAGCAAAGTACAAGAGGGACAAGAACTAACACTCGACTAGGATCTTCTGCCCTACTGAACCCAGCAGTTTCCGAATGATCACAGGGAAAACACCTTCCTAAACCCCACGAACCAAGACTCTGGTGTTCGTGAAGAGGCAGCACCCAGGGGAGGCCCTGCGTCACTGCGCCTGCGCTCCGGCCACGGTGGGGGGTGTGGCAGGGGCCCTGCGGTGGCAGCACCAAGGTTTCCCCGCAACCAGAGAAACTCCAGAATCAATCAGCGCCTCGGGGAGGGTTTCAGTGTGAGCCAACTCACCAGGCACTCGGTAGCTGCTGCTGCTGCTGTAAATACTATTATCATTGTTACTGTTATGAAAAGACAGAGACGAATATGGATGCAAATACATGAATTCATAATGAGTCAGTCGGCCAAAGAGATGAGACGCTGTACTCAACTCGACCAGTCTGTTCCCTTCCTATAGAAACCACCCGAGCGTGCACACTCTGTTACGACGAGAAGGCCGTGCAGAGGAGTGGACGGGGACAAGCCCGGCCCAAGCCTCAGGGCCTGACTGCTCGTGGCACAGGGTGCAGGGTCCTGGGCACTCCTGGTCCCTGCGGTCTCTGCACCCAGACCCATTCCCCTTTTGCTCAAGTATTCTTGAAATACGTCTATGCTGTCTTGCTCTTCCTGTTTCTGATTTGAAAGACAGTCTGTCTTCTTAGAGGTGAATTCTATAGTTACCAATCTCATTTTTTTTTCACGTGCCTATTATACCAGTTTGACTCATGGAGGTTTGGGGGACCTCCTATGTATGTAACCAGAGATATAAAAATAAGGGAAATGATTAAAACTGATGCAAGCTCTCTAATTTGGCAACATCACAAAGTCCACACAAACCCACTCAGGACCCTAGAGTGGGCCAGCACTGAGATACAGGAGACCCCGCCGGGCAGAGAAGGGAGAGTTGCAGGGAAGGGAGGCAAAGGGGAAGAGGGGAGGTGGGGGGCGGTGAGCTGAGGGCACATTCAGCCCACAATCTGGGATACTACTAATAAAAGAGGATGCTTAAAAAAATGTCCTGCTCTTCAAAATAATGTGCAAAAAGAATGCAATGGTAAGGCCACAACAAATACATATTTATATTATTTAAGAGGTTGAAAAAACTAGGGTGATCTGTGTCACCACAAAATTCAGCTCAGTCCTAATAGCCTAAAATAATGTGATGAAGACACAGTAAACGCACCTGCAAGATCCTTTCTCACGAAGACATAATAAAGAGCAGCCAAATGTTATAAAAATAAGGTAATAACAGAGCAAATGCAAGTGCAAGCTGTACACAAAAACATATCCCCGCTGGCATGAAGTCATCAGAGCTGGGATGGCCTCTTCAGACATCTGGGAACACATGTAAACCAAAGAATAGTCATCTTCATTTTTAGCATGGTCCTCCCTATAATCAATGAATCTACAAACTAACAAATCTATAAGATAAAGCCTTCAGGGCAGCCTAAAGCATTATTTGAAAACTAAAAAGCGGGTGGCAGAGTGTATGCTTACCATGCACGAGGTCCTGGATTCCACCCCCAGTACCTCCATAAAAAACAAGACAAAACAAAGCAAAACTAAAATGACCATAAAGATGGAGGAAAATAATGGACTGATTGTGTTCATAGTTGAAACTGTTAATTTCCTACAATTGAGTCAGAAGAAAATTATTTTAAGATTAAGCGAATCACTTTAAATTTGTGGGGCTGCAACAGGTAACTACCTTAATCTTACCCTGACCTTTTCATCATTTTCAAGGCTGAACGGAAAGCAAATGAGAAAAGACACTGCCGTTGAACCCAACTTTTCACTGAATTAAGCAGGCAGCATTCTAACCATACGATGACTGGGCATCACCCCTGACAACTGAAATGAGCGCTGCTGGGCTGGGCCGCGGGGCTTTACGAACGCCAGACGATGTGCGTGCGGGTGGGGCCAGCCGCGCAGGCCTGGAGGACCACCTCCCGCAAAGGCGCTGACGGTTATCCTCAAACACTCAGTCATGTTACAGACCCTTTCAGACTGGAAAGATAAGCTCGTCTGAATATCCAGGTTATCATCTGTAAGCAAAACACACTAAGGGAATCACAATTTTTTCTTGAAGACAGATAAATGGAAACATTTTAATGAAAACAGACGGGCTACCTTGTCACAGGCCAGCTCTTGCGGTCACTCACGGACTCTGGGTGTAAGGCTCAGAGATGTCAGAGCTCACCTGCTTCCACAGCTTAATCCAGAAAGACAACACATTACAATGAGACTTAAAAATACATTCTGTTCCAAATGGAGGCAGAGCAGTGCTGTGGGTGAAGAAGGGCTTCAGAAATCGTAGCATTCTGGGCCTGAACCCCACATTCCTGCTACTTAACTCATTTTATGACCTGAGTCAAGTTACCTAACTTCTCTGGGGCTTAGTCTTCTCATCTGGAAAACGAGGGTTTCTGTCATCTCACAGGCTTGTTTTAAGAATGAAATACCACAGTGCCTCAGACAGCACCTAGCATATAGGAAGCAGTTTATAAATCATAGTGTTGTGCTTACACAACTAAAGCATTGCAAAATTACTTAAAATTAGTCTTATTTAAAAAGGACAAAATTGCAATTTTAATCATGTAAAGGCAGCGTATTACTATTATTTTATATACTCAGAATCGGTTTCTGAATTCATTCCCTCAACATTTATTGTAGCTCTGGTATAAGCCAGGCACCCTTCCTGGCACAGGAGACCCAGCAGTGAGTAAGGCAGGAATCCCTGCCCTCATGAGCTTTGCCTTCTAGAGATCTTAGGCCAGAGTTAGCAGCAGGGGTGCTCAGAGGCGGAAGGATTCTTAATCTATTTTGAAGTTTAGGAACAAAAAGTTTTCTTGATTGAATGAATGTTGGGTTTAGAATCAAGGATGCTTTTAAGACCCAGGGCCTACCAAAGGGAAGGGTGAGTTTGCCATTAACGGACATGGGGTAACTGGGGAGAACTGGGGTGGGGAAGGTCAGGAGTTCAGTTTTGCCCACGACAGGTCTGAGATGTCTATCAGGGATGTCAGGTCAGCAGTGGGGTGTACGACTTGGGTGTTCGAGGGGAGGGGAGGGGAGGCCTGGGGAAGAGACATAAACTGAGGTGAAGATAAACTAAGATGAAATTTATCTAGGGAAGCTGCTGCCCTCAGTTCTCTTTAATGCCCACACTGGCAGTGCACAATGATGTCAATCAGTCATAGTTCTCTATACACCTCTACTTTCCAGCTCCTTTTTTATACAAGAAATTCTGCCTTGGGTTAAAGGTCTGCAGTTAGTGAAAGTTATTTGCATTTTGAAAGTTTGCCTTTTTAAAACAGGCAGTTAATATAAGTATTCTCATTAAGGCAGAAAAAATAATAACTTTTAAAAATAGAAATGTACATTAAAGCACACTTAACCTATTCATCCTCAGCGGGCTGCACTATGCTGGAGGGCAGAGTTGGGGACAGACTGGTCCCTCCCCCTGCTGCCACCAGTCAGCCTTCGCAGGTGGATCTGCACCGACAACCAGGGCAAGGCGCAGAAGGAGCCCAGACCTCAGAGGGGTCTGGAGGCTTTGGATCCGGCAGTGACAGCAGTGCTGGTGGTGTCAGTGCCTGGAAGCCAACTCTACTCCGTTCAGTATTCATATGCAGAACTGTTCATAGCTCTCCGTGAAATAAAAGAAGAAAGTTTATCAAAATTATAACATGATGGCTAAAAAAAACCAATCCACAGGCATTAGATTTCTAACAGAAGAAAACAATATGTATCCTGCTAAACGCCAGAGTTAGAAAAGATGAAAACCGGCAAAAGCCAACAATCCACGTAACTGAAACATGCATCTTATTATTTTAACAAAATGGCTAATATCTAACATGCTTTTAAAGAAACGGCTAACACCTGACACGGCTATCAGCAGGTGTAAAATTCAAACATTTCACACCAGTAAAAGTATCTTCCTTTCTCTATAGTGATTATGAATGAATAGCTCATAGAATTAAAATTCCTGAGGAAGAAAAAAAGAACCCAAAGTGGGGGAAGATGAAATATGTCTGTACCGTTGTTCATGGTCTAGAACCTCAATGCTTGATTTCAGTTTCATCTAATATGTTTCGTCACATTATTCTTGTGTAGTTTCTTCACAACATTTTCTATAAGTTCTAATTTATCAAGTTATACTCCAGAAATCCTTCTCACCAGAAAGAATAACAGAAGAAAACTCGGGAAACTCCCCCAAAATACTTGCACGTTTACTGATCAGATTCCAGTCAACAGCTGTTGCTGGGTTTTCTCTTTACTTTTATCAAAATATATATAAAAAACTGTCTTTTGAATGTTTATTTTGAAACTAACCAATTTTGTGAATCTTGATTTCAGATAAGTCAGAAGCACCAGAATAAAAAGACAGCCTCAACTATCATCTGCAAAGCACAATCTAGTTAAAAATATTTCAGGCCACACTCTTTAATTGGGGAGATAAAATAATAAACTGTAACTTCCAAAGATAAAGATTCAAAAATAAATTATAACTATGGCCCCAAACATAGTATTAAAAGGAAAGAAAGCCTTTTTGTGAGCACCCAGATAATTCCTCCTCTGTACACAGTGACACAACAGCATTTTCAGCTTTCAGGTTTCGACAAACCCTGTTGTAACAACAACTCCCTCCCTGCCCCGCCTCTCCTTTCTTAATTCCCCCACAGCTCAAAAAATGAGATGGAGAACCCGGTATTTATCTTCCTGCACCATCAGCAGTTTTCACTCTCAGATTTCCATGCTGCTCTTTATTAGCTATTTGCAAGTGAACTTGGAGCTTTATCACTAATATTCAGAAGCTGGGAACCGAGCCTCATGTACGTGGTTTCTCTTCATCGTATCTTTTTGGGCTTCATTTGAAGACAACTGACAGAAGAGAGTTAGACACTGAAGGCCACCGACTAAAGGTATGGAAAACGGGAAGCTGCTCTAATGCTTCAAGACCTACAGATAGACCCTCAAGTATAACTTAGCTTGAATTATAGGTTGTGAATCTGTTTTTAAGTATTAGATTTGATATAAATAAATCTTGTCTGGAAAACTGACTTTACAGTTTAATGAAATCCAGTTCAGAATTTCTTTCGGAAACAGCTCAGAAATGTAACATTATTGGTTCTCCTCTATAGGTAACATGTTTTGGAACCATGAGAGTTCTCTACTTAGAACTAAGTTTTTTTTACTTGCGACCCCTCTGCTTTTTGCTTACTTTCACACTATTTCACCACCACCACCACCACCACTGAAACAAAGTACGCCTTTATTTTCTATGAGATAGAAATTTGAGAGAGCAGGCCACAAACTGTACCATGCTTGTGGCTGGAGGAGAAAAAAAAAAAAAGATTCCACAGCAAGATAGCTAAGATGCCAGTATGCTTTTACAAAAGGAACAAAACAGTGACCTTCATTTTAGAGAACAAATTCTTTCTGCATGTTCTCTATGCAGAAAGCATTTAAAACAAGTCCAATATTCCATAGTAAGACTAACTGAACGCAATGTCCTATTGTTTATGCTGATTCTGGTCATCTGTAATTTATCACTGCCAGCACCTGTTAATTAAGATGAACAGGCTGTCTGCAAGTCTGAATTACACTGGAATTTATAAAATGTATTGGTTAATGGGAAGAAAAGAGCTGTAATTGGGAAGCTGAGCATAGACTGATCAACACATAGAGGTTACTCAACCGAAGTAAAAAGAAAAGAAATGCGATGCTCTTGGGGAATGCTGACAGCAAGCTTGCTCTTGAAGAAAAACCTAAGCCGAAAATGGTCCGGGAAGGCAGTAATTTAGTGAGCTGGCTGGAGTCTAAAATGTTAAAACCCAAACCTGAAAACAGCTATTACAAAGCTATAAACATGTGCTTCACTTTTTTTTTTTTAATCTGAGAAACTTTTGTTCTATTTTGGGCTCAGCTGTGAAAAGATATTTGGGAAACAGAAGAAAAAAAAAAAACCCATACGATGGCAGGCAGAGCCTAAGCGCCCTGATGCTTATGGTGAAACTGCCTCTTAAGCTTTCAAAATCTCAGGTCAATCTCCTGGAGCTGCAGAATTTACAATTTAAGATTATGAACAAAAATAGAGCAATGGAATTCATACAGCCCAGAACTTACCCCTTAGGACATCAATGTTATAACTATATTAAACTATTTAACTGTATTAAGTAAAAGTAATAGAGGCATGGATTCATATCACTTCAGATATTCACAAAAGCCAGGCATCAGCCCCTGGAGGGTCTCTGAAGCTAAGCCGTCTGTTTGCTCATCTGCCCTAGTGATGCCCTCTGGAGTCGTCTTTTTTTCTTTTCCCCTTGGTGAGAAAGGGAGTGCGTGAAGATGACAGTGAATGGTGCTTTTTGCCTCTGGATCTAGCATTTCCCCCTGCTTCCCAAAGGAGGATTTCGCCAGGAATTACAAATTATTGGCAAAGGGAGAAAAGATGCAGGGTGGAGTGAGGTGGGAAGAGACGGGGAAGATCGGGGCACCGCCCATCTGCTGCTGCGACTGGTGTGGCGCGGGGTGACTTACCAGCTACACATCCTCATCTGAAACAATGGGCATGGCCAAAGCTATAGCAACAGTTTCTTTCAACTCTAAGATTCTATGAAAATAAGTGAAATCGGACTGAGGAAGGGAGAGAAGAAAAAAAAAAGATCCAAATGTCATTAAGTATCAAGTGTCTCATGATATAAAATAAATTTTGAAAATACAAATAACAATGTCGATTGTAATTTACTGAGTACTTTCTATGGGTCAGATACTGTTCTAAACCTTTAAACTACATTCACGTACTCAGCTCCATGATATACAAACTATAATCCTCCCCATTTTCCAGAAGAGGATACTGAGGTACAGAGGGGTTCCAGAAAGCTAAGATTTGACCCTAGTGCTTTCGATTCCAGCTCATACTGTCTTTTTTGAAATGTATATGAATTCTAATACCTCATTCAAAAGTTAATTCAGAAACACAAAAAAGCCACTATTGCTGTATTTTGGAAACCATTACATTTTCCTGAAAGGCGATGTAAGTCCTGCCAGACTAAAACACAGAGAGCCACGAAGGACGTGCTCTCTTTCCCCTCTTCTTATAGGAAGGGAGGGAGGAAGGAAACGAGCGTAAATTATTTTTGGTGCTCTCTCACATACAACTAGTGGTGTGGTTATTTCTGGTACACACTTTCAAGATTCTGTGTCGCTACCTCTGAATCATTCAGAATAACCGGTTTTGCAGCAGACTACTTCATTTGGGTCAGGTAATGATTTTGGTCCCAGCTAGAAAGGAGCTCACATTCTCATAAGCAAAACACAGTGGCTTCATTGTTTCAGTTTTGAGTACTTTGTACCAGAAGGGCCCCAACTCCTCACCTAGGTAAGGATTCTGCAAACTGGAAATCAGAGATAATCATGCCAGTGACTTTGATTTCTTTCCACTACTCGCCTCTCCTTAAACAATTCACCTGGGCCACATGGTGGGTGAATTTTTTTTAGTAAAATCATTTTTTGAAATATTAAACCTTTTCTAATGTATATTTATAAATCATTTTTTAACAGGTAGGCTCAAACTATTCTGCCTTATTACCTATAGAGTATTTTAATTAGAAATATAAAGGTTTTAAAAATCTGTAATACTATTTAAATTCTTTATCAGATGTCCTATAGCTGGAATTCGGTATATCTAAATCTTCCAACAAGGTACACGCCTACCTTACAGAGAACTTCAGCAGAGTTTAAATTTTAAATAAAAGAACAAAGTGGACAGCCCTTTCCTTCAGGCCGTGTATCAAGCATTGCCCAACCGAAGTCACTCAGGAGAGCAGCAGCCTCTGGGGGCCTGAGGTTCACTGTCCTGGGAGGCAGTGTCCTCTCCCACTGCCCGGGCCCATTCAGATGTGTTCTCAGCTCCCACGGACACAAAGGTCTGTTTGTTTCTTCTTTCTTTCTTTCAGTCCTGATTTCTTCTTCCCCCAGCCTTCTGTTACTTGGCTTTCTTCCGTACAGAAGTAGCTACAATTATGACCAAGAGCCCTCATTATTAAGCACCAGGATTTCCTAGGACAACGAGTGTAACATAACGGCATGGCTTCAGCAGGTCTCCAGCTCCTCGCTTTCGTCCTGGCCTTATCAGGGACCTCTGGCGTACTCACGGCCACTCTGCTGCCCAGCTGGAAGGTGCGTGTGGACGCGGGCTCCAGCATCATCACAGCCATCGTGCAGCTGCAAGGGCTGTGGATGGACTGCACGTGGTACAGCACCGGGATGTTCAGCTGCTCCTTGCAGTACTCTGTCCTGTCCCTCCCCACCCACGTGCAGGCTGCACGGGCCACCATGGTCCTGGCATGCATTCTGTCGGCTGTGGGGAT
Source organism: Camelus dromedarius (assembly GCF_036321535.1). Classification (NCBI taxonomy): domain Eukaryota; kingdom Metazoa; phylum Chordata; class Mammalia; order Artiodactyla; family Camelidae; genus Camelus; species Camelus dromedarius. The sequence continues at coordinate 10,708,291 of NC_087441.1, read as the reverse complement.
CTGTACTTCCACAGTAGGGATGAAATGTACACGCTTAGGAGGGGACAGGGAAACCAAAAGCCACGCTTGTTTTGCAGGAGGAGTCTGTTTCGTGGCTGCAGGGATCTCTGGTTTAATCCCGACAGTGTGGTACACAAAGGAGATCATAGCAAACTTCCTGGATCTGACAGTTCCGGAAAGCAACAAACACGAACCCGGGGGCGCTGTCTACATTGGATTCATTTCGGCCCTGCTGCTGTTTATCTCTGGCATGATTTTCTGCACATCCCGTATAAAGAATTCAGAAGCTTTGCTCTACCCATCCAAGCGGCAGCATGTCTTCACCACGCAGCTGGAGGGCGACTCAGCACACAACCTAAAGGATTATGTGTAAATAACTGTGATGCACGTGGAACTTTAAGGTGCCTGTTGTGTCTCTGGTCTTTTAGAGAAAAAAAAAAATTACCAGAATTGTGCTTAACTTTCTCTACAAAGAATGTAAAATACTTTCAAAATGATGAAATTGTTCAAAATGCCAACAAATTATTGTGTACAATTGTATCTGTCTTAGATTATTTTTCTATGATCATTGTCATGTTTTACCTAAAGGTTTATAATGGAAAGAGGTTCTGATTATATTAATAAGGCAATGAATTGATGGCTTTTTTCCCCTTCTTAAGGTAAACTGTTGATACATCTTCCTAACTGGCACTTAAATGGATTTTATAAAAGAAATAAATTGCCAAGTATAAAAAGCACCTTGTCCCGGTGTTAATCCAGGATGCTGTGTGTTCTCGCTGTCTGTGTGGCATCACCACAGGAACTTGCTTCTGTTTCCAAGCCCAGCTGTATGACGGCACGTTGGGGACAGGAGAGCTGGCCACCCCTTTCAGATGTTGCCCAAACCAGCCACCCCAAGTCCCCACCTACTGTGACTTCCCTGGTTCTTTATAAATTCTGGAAAAAATATCTGCATACATTTGTGAAAGCCGACATTACAGCATTCAAAAATCAGGCAGAAATAAAAGAAACTGGTAAATGCTACCACAGCAAAGCAAAACCAAACCAAACCCAAACTGAAATCTCTAGGCCCTTTAAAAGCATCAAGTACAAGATAAAAGAAAACAAGAAAAGTTTGTTTTAAAATGCTTAAGAACTGTCCTCTTCTGATGCTAACAAGAGGGTTCTCCAGATCAATGAACTTAACCCTATCATTTTTGATTTACCCCATCAGTTAATATCTCATTGACTAGTATTTGGATGACAGAGGTTACTTTTAAGTTGTCATTTTTTTTCGTTTGACTCATATTAACAAAAATGTTTTTATAAATAAGTTGCTTCAATAAGTTGATGGATGTGAAATAATTTTTAAATAAAGGATGCTTTAAAATATAAGTTTAATTATCTTATAATACATAATTCAAATATTTTAACAAGAAAGTAAAAACTAGATTTTCTAATGTGCAAAGGGAGCACTGCACTCTGTTGTTTCTAGTAATTTGTTAATTTAAGCTTAGTTACTGTTCACAGCACAACGGCAAAGAGGGAAAAGACTACTTCATTATACACTAATAACTCAGGAAGTGGAAAGTTATCTTTTATGTGAGTAAATAATTCTGAATTGTGCATAGAGGAGCGAAGGCTAAAGCATCTTACACCCATTTTATCCGGTAGATCATTCTCCCCTGCAGCAGCATTATTGGACGTTAGCGGAATAGCTAAAATAAAGGTACGATGGGAATATATGGGAATTAGGGAGGTATTTAAAGGACGTATTCCTTTAGAGTGGTCACACTATTACTTTCTAAGCAAATGTCATCTTAAAAATAACTGATAAAAATACTTTCATGCAAATGAATGTGACAGGGCTGCTCTGAAACCTACAATGGTTCTCTCATTTGTTTAATGTGACTGGCTTTATATGCAGTCTACGTATCCTATAGTTCTATATTAAAAGTTCACTTTATATATTCTACATAATTCTATAGATACTTTAAAAAATAATCTTTATTTAGCTCTATAATATTTTCTTCCTAAGAAGATACAGGAATGTTTCTCACTCTCAGAAAGGCAGCCATTTCCCAGGAGCTAATGGCCCACTTCCACCAGACTGGACACGGTGAGGATGAAATGGCACGAAGCCCCTCCATCCCTCCAGGACCCACCTCTGCTGCGCTCGTCCACCTCACCCTCCACCTCACCCTCCACCTCACCCCTTGCCTGCCCAAGCCACCGCTCAACCTTTACGCCGGACTGGGACCTTCTCTGTGAACTCAGTCGTGACTCCCTCAAGAAGTCCACTGCCTCCATCTCCGTACTCGTAAAGCACGCTCTATGTAAACAAATTATAATTTATGTGATTGCATCTCCAATGAGACTGGACACAAGGTATCAGTGACTGACCACTGTAAGTGCTTACTATGGAATGCCAGTCCTGATCTAAATCCTTTGCATACACTGACTGATTTTAACCTCACAGTGAGTCTAGGAGGCTGGTACTAGTCTTTGTAGCTTAGAGGTAATTGAGGCAGAGAAAGGTTCACTAAGTTACCCAACTTGCCCGAGGTCACACAGCAGGAGATGGGACTCAACCTGAGGGAACCGGGCTCTAGAGCTAGACCACCTGGGTGCAAGCTTACTCAGGGCGCATTACTTAACTTAGGCACTGGTTTACTGGTGAAAACGAGGACAAAACCAGCACCTGTTCACAGAGGTGCTGTGAGGACTGACCAGCGTGTGGTAAGCACGTGATGAGCGCTGCCCAAGAGCTCCTAGTCTGATCCACTGGTTTTCAACTCGGGGAGTTCAGCCTGCAGAGGACATCTGGCAATGCCTGCAGGCATGTCTGGTCATCACAACGGGGTACAGGAACCAAGCGGGCAGAGAGGCCAGGGATGCTGGTAATCACCCTGCGACGACGTGCAGGGTAGCCCAGGCAGCAAAGAATTCCCTGGCCTGAAGTGTCACCAGTGATCAGCTTGAGAAACCCTGGTCTAATCTATTTAAATATATTTAAACATTTATTTTTCTTTGATTAAAAAGTTAACAAAACAAGACCCAAAAGAACAAAACACCAAAAACCCCCAGAATATGCTTATTTTACCTATGGAGCAGATATGCCTAACTATATATAGTGTATGTATGTATATATATTTATAGATAGTATGTATGTTACTGAAAAAATCATCTAGTAATTCTGACAAAACTCTTGAAGATTTAAGACAGGAAAACTGGGTAAAAGAATCAGTATCTAAAATAAATGTAGGTGATTATCAGAAATTGGTAACTGGTAACTAGCTGTGAGGGTAAAGCTAAGGGTGAACTTAAGGTCACCTCCAGGTTTACACTTGTCTGCCTGACAGAGGAAGACATCGCTAGTCAGTGTACTGACTACGTGGGGAGGAGCAGGCCTGGGGGAGGCAGACAGAATTAAGCTCAATTTTGGACACAGATTCAGTATTTCTCACTATTGCTCTTTTTTCACTATATTTTTAGTCATACGACTTGAGAATATATTAACTTTTTTTTTTTTGAGTAGAGGTAGATTTATTTAGAGAGATACATACTGAATAGAATGTAGGCTGTTTCAGAAGGCAAGAGAAAGGCCACAAGGGGTGCGGGTCAGGTGCTCAGGTTAAAATAAAAGTGGATACACACTCCACAGAGTGCGGGTCGTCTGCAAAGACGAGGGAGCAGGAGAGGCGGCCAACTTCACTGACTTTTGAGGATTCATATCACAGCCTATAATTCTGCAGAGAGCCCATCTGCACATCTCTTCCTTACCTCCAATAATTTTCTTCATTACCTTGTGCTTTGTACATATAAAAAAAAGCGTCACCTGCAAAAGTGCAATTTTATTTCTCCCTTCCTTGGATTTATACTTACTGCTTATTTTATTCGTGGGTACATATGAAAGCGTAACTATTGTTAAATTAGATTATAATAGTAAATACTCTTATCTCCATTTAACACTTATTTTATCTGATTTTCAAAGAGGATGACTCTGGTATTTAATCATAAAACTGGTTTTTAGTTTACATATTTATTTTTCCTTTTAGACTTGCCCACTTTCAAAAAGAGTTTGAGGCAACTTAACAATAAAATTGCTGGCACAATAAATAAGAAAACCAAAGGTAAAGATGTAAGACTAAAGTTATAAAGAAATAGAAGAGACATAGAATGCTATTAAATAATCCTGGTTGAAGGCTGGTAAAGCAATTAAATATGAAACTTAGTTTAGAACTTCCCGAGCAACCCAGTCAGAGAAGGCCCCGTGAAGAATCTGACAGCTTCATCTACTGGGAGAAACCTACAAAGGCTGCTGGTGGTGGACCCCCCGCGCCCGCCCTCCATTTTCCCTTGTTGTGAGTGCTGGGTGCTCACGGCTCACAGATCTGGCGCTCCCTCTACTCGGGGGTTAGGGCACCACTGCCCCTAGGAGGTGGCCACGAGGCTGACAGGGGAACAACACTGCTCCCTTCCCTCAAGGGAGGACCAACTCTGTGGGGCAATCTGCACCCCAGAGCACCCCTTCAGACCCTATCCTTCGACCCCGTGGGAGCAGGCCGAAGCTGGTTACAAGTGAAACAATCTCCTCCTCAGCTGTTCCTGCCTTCTCCAGCTTCCCTCGCTCCCCTTCGCTTCAGCTCTCCGCAATGCATCACTTTCACAAGACCCTTATCCCAGTCTCCGATTCTAGGAAGCCAGACCTAATACAGAAGAATGTTAGTTATGCAGAAAAATTAGTCTTCTGGCCTTATGTCCAAAGCGTTTTAAAATACAGGGTAATGTACAGAAGTAACATCCTCAATATCAGATTTCAAAAAACACCAAGGCATGAAAAATGGCTGTTTCTTACAGGGACCTGTCCTAAGCTTAAAACTTACTAAGCTTAAAACTGCTTCCCACCGAGCTCGAGGCCTTGACAGCTGCGGGCAAGCATGGCTGAAAGCCTCTACAATGCTGTTCTCAAGGTCAGGTGTGGACGCCCCGGAGTGCTGCCCTCCTTATAGAGTATGTCATGGGTGGAGCATCATTAATTTACTGCAGATTGTGCTGACATGATTCATGCTTTAAATCTGCACCATGTCTGTCTGGGAGTAACCTGCTCCATATGTCATACTTCTAAACAGGCAAAATTATATATAAATTATATGTATGTCTTAAGAATTATAATCCACATTATATCAGGATATTACAACTTAGTCCATAAACATTTGTTCATAATCGTAACAGGAAGACCTGCTTTCACTGCCTGCCTCCCTGCGCCTGATGCTCACGTTAGGCCCTGTTCACTGATTATCTCTATTCCTCAGCAACAGTCCTTCAGGGTGGCATTACTGCCCCAATTTGATGTGTTCAAACTCAGCCTATTAACATGGCCAAGTTCTCTAAGTAGGAGCGCTGGAATTCCAGCAGGCCCGGCTTACTTCACAGGACTTCTGGTTCCTCCACTCGTGTGCGCTGCTCTATCACATCAATCAAAAGAGCCTGTTGCAATTCTCATATCATATCGAAGTGACTTTTCTACTAGGTTGCAGTACAGGACAGTGGTGTGGGATGGATGTTAAAATACCAGATCCATGACCACAATTTATAAAAGACAAAAGATGACACAGAATTTTGAGGGAACAGCTAATAGCTCAGTACGTCTCAAACTTGAGTACAGTCGTTCCTCAGTAAATGAGTGGGACTGGCTCCAGGACCTCCGTGGACACCAAAATCAGGACACTAAATCCTTTACATGAAGTGATGCAGTGTTTGCACAGAACCAACACCATCCTCTCAGTGTACTTTCAGTCATCTCTAGATTACTTATCATACCTAATATAAATATAAATGCTACGTAAATAGTTGCCAATACACAGCAAATTCAACTTTTGCTTTCTGGAACATCTGGAATTTTTTTTCTTTGACTATTTTTTATCTGGATGTTGGCTGAATCCACCAATGTGAAACCCGTGGATATGGAGGGCCAACTGTACTGTGCAGACTACTTGAAAAAAAATTACTTGGAACTTCCCAAATATGTGGATTCTTGGGGGTCTTCAGATGCCAGCTTGAGAAACATAAGAAACAAGTTTTATGTTCCCATGGAAGCATTTTTCAGTTGTGAATTTGCACTGCAAGAGATAGTTTGTCTTTTTAATTAGTAAAATAATTTTGTTAACTCAACAGTGAAATAAAAAATGCAAATTAAAAAAAATTCTATCCTAAAATCCACACACTACAAACTCTAGCAGTTTAAGAAACAGCAGAGTGGATCAATTCGTCTAATTTTAAGAACCTAAGAGGCTGTGTTTTCCATAGACAGAAAAGAATTTGGGGTTCAAATTTGGGGGGCTGCACTAGGGAAGTTAATGGGAGGGAAGAGTTTGGCGAGATCAGCTCAACCAGCCAGAGCAGGTTGAGTAACAGCTCCGCCCGCAGCAGTGAAAGTTCTGCCACCAAAGCTTGGTTAAGTTACAGCCTAATAATCAGAAGGGTTAACATTCTCATAGGACATCTCTAAGACGGTTATAAATACATCCTCTTGTTACATCACAAAGGAAATTCTCCGTATCTAATTTTTAGAGTTTTGGTAGAGAGTAAGTGATGAATGTTAGTAAATTTGTTCTGAGCATCTAGAGAGTCAACTCCATCTCTCCTCTCTTTCAGGAACCTGCCTGTGCCTCTGTTTCAGCACTGAGCGTATGTATCTCTCCTGTGTTGCAGTCATTTGTGTTTGTAACGCTCTCCTCTTGTGTTCAAAAGGGTTTGGCCAGAGGGATGGCCTTGTACTGTTATTTTTACCATCTCTGTGGAAACTCTTCCCCTTTCTTACTTAAGCAAATGAATCTTTAAAGAGTTGCTCAATATAACTATCAGTCAAATACTTTCTGGGTCTCCTCAGAGTAAACCTGACCTGCCCTGATATGGCAGAACTATTCCAGAGCAGGAGAAAATTCTTTTACAACTAAAATTTAATCCTTGATTTACTGTTTTCCTTCATCATAATACATTCTCTCTCCTCCTTGATTAACTGCTTTCCTGGATTACAAATAAATCCTCTGCATGTAGTATTTACAACACAGTGAAAGCATATTCAGAGAATTGCTATGAATATGTTTAACTTGTCAAAAAGCAAACATCTTCAATAAAAATAATCAAAGACATAGCTAACTTTTTTACAAATAATATTTTCATAAGGCCTTAACCCCAGAGACAAGTACTTTTAATTAACTGGCCACATGTGGCTCTTATCCCTAAATCAGAGAGAGTTGATAACAACCTCTGAACACCATCAGTTACTCTCAACTAGGTAACTAAAACAAAGTTAGAAACTTTTCACTAAAAATATTCTAATATCTACCCTAAGAAACCCTTGGTAAAATTTAGGTAGCCTAAAGATTCTGTGTTACGGTAATAACCATAACTATAAAAGCCTAAAAATAAAGATGTTGGTTTCTGATATAATTGGTTCTTATACTATTCAAAATGTTATATGCACTCATATGTGCATTACAAGATGAGAGAAAGCTATTATGGTGACTGGGGTTTCTTCATTACAAATGGCCACCTGTTCTAGGACAAAAAAAAAAATCCCTGAAAGCACCAATGTGTTAACTCTGATGGTGATCTATAAGATGGTATCTCCAGTCATCAAATTCTGTCGAGGAGCTAATAGATCTATTATTTTGAAAGAAGTCATTTACAATGTCTGAAAGCTTGAGATGCTGAAGGGAGGTAATACTGAGCTTGATTTAGAAAAAGCTGATAGTTAAGTCTGTCATGGAAGTGGAAGATGGACTGAATTCCTAGAGTGACCTGAAGGCCTGGCTAACTGTGGTCGGCAACACGGCAGAGGAAGGGGAAGGTGGCAGCAGAGACCACGGCGATGTCTCAGACCACAGTTCAATGTGTACAAATAGGTCAAACCACTGGTCGGGGTCCCACTCTGAACTTACAACTTATGTCTATACCTAAACCTAAAAACCACGTAACATTTTTTTCAGGATATCTATTTATATTAGTGAATGTCAAATAACGCAAGGTAAACTTTGCAAGACTTTACACTTGACAGTTTCAGCAAGGAGGAAGAAATCTGTTCCTCACCAGCTGTGGACACCCCGTCCCTGTCACCGGCCCTCTCTGCCCAGCCTCGGGCTTTCCATGCATCTGGGGCCCAGCACAGCTTCAGTGGAGCAATAAATGAGTTTTTATCGTACACGTCCTGTAGTAACTCATCCGGCAGTGGTTTTGCTAAACTAGATACTGGCTTACCGATTTGTATTTTTGGCAGAGAAACTTTGTTTCTGTAATTAGCACTTACTCTTCTGTGATTAGAATAGTCAGAGCCTAGTTTAATATCCAACTATTTTTCCACAGATGACTGATCACAAGTAACACTGTCAAAACAAAGTCTCTCAAAAGAGTGGGGAAAAAACAATAATGTTTAGATTTTGAAAGTGATGTCAGCATCTTGGCAGCCTGAGTCATTTCTTTTTTCTCTCCCTTTTTATTTACAACTAACTGATCATTCATGACCAAACAAAAGTGCCTCTGCCCATTACAGGGGACCAACCAAGAGATTTCTACCCACCTGTGCTTCAGAAGTAGGCACAGGACTTGGAGGGGGCGGCAGATCCCAGGAAGGCAGTGCGCCTGCCCTACCCCTGAATGCCCTGAGGAGTGGGTGTGGGGAAGGGAAGCTGGAGCCTGGAACCCTGGGGGACACGCAGGGAGACAGAACTCCAGGCCGATGGGAGAAGCAGGCCTGCGGCTGGAGCCGCACGGGGACGGGCTTGGAGGTGGGAAGGAGGAACTGGAGGAGTCAGTCCCCCCTCGCTCCCTAGAGCAACAAGGCCACGGGGCTCTCACCAGTGACAGTGGCGCACACTCCGCACAGAGGAAGTGAAAGAGAAAGGGGTCGGCCAGAGGCCTCCTGGCTGTGCAACCAAGGGCACCCCCTGCTCTCCAGCAGCATCGGGATTTCTGAGGGACCACCATGGCTGGAGGGATGGAGAGGAAAGGGAAAGAGGCAGACAAGAATAACAAAGGGTACTAACGGTACTGTTCCCTGCTGTCTGGGGATTTCAGCAGGTCTGCCCATGGACCTCTGCGAGTACCTCCACTAGCCGACTGTCCCCACTGGGCTGTGGGTGCTCAAAGCCTCAGGTGCTAAGCCCAAACCTCCCTCCAATCAGCCACTACCTTTTTTTTTTTAACAGAACTATCTTTTTTTTTTTAAATGCTCCCTCCAGTGTGCAGCCCCAAAATCAGAGCCAGTAAAGAGAAACCAAAAAAACTTGAGCTATAGCGCCACCTTCTGGAAAACAAAAGGGTTTCATTTGCCAGTATGTTCAACTTGAACAACTAAATGACCTATTTCAAATGCATGGGAGGGGCACATTTCATCAAACACTGAAAAATCAGGGTAGTATGGTATCACAAAAAGAAAATGATAATTCTCCAGTAACCAAGCTCAAAGACACAGATTACTGCAATCTAACTTGATAAAAAATTCAAAAGAGCTGTTATGAAAAAATTCAAGCTACAAGTAAACTCAGAAAGGCAATTTGATGAACTCAAGAATAAAATGAATGAACAGAGGGCATTCTTTACTAAAGAGATTGAAATTTTAAAGAAGAATCAAATTCTGGAGCTGAAGAATTCAGCAAATGGGATGAAGAGTGTATTAGAGAGCTTAGGAAACAGGGCAGATCAGATAGAAGGAAGAATTAGCAGCTTGGAAGACAGGTATTTAGAAATGACTCAGGAGTGAGAACGAAGAGTTTTAAAAAGGGAAGAAATCCTAGGAGAGCTATCAAATATGGTAAGAAAAATACAAGAATAATTGGGCTAAAGGGGAAGAGAGCAGAGACTTTATTTAGAGAAATAATTGTTGAGAACTTCTCAGACCTGGGGAAGGAATTGGGCATAAGTGTCCAAGAAGCTAACAGAATACCCTGGTATCTCAATGCACAAAGACCTCATCCAAAATACATTATGATGAAACTATCAAAAAGCAATGAGAGAAAGAATTCTAAAGTCAGCCAGGAGGGAAAAAAAAGTAACCTACAAAGGAACCTCCCCTAGGCTATCAGATTTCTCAGCAGAAACACTACAGGTCAGGAGAGTGGAATAACATATTCAAAGTGTTGAAAGATAAAAACAGCCAGCTACAAACACTTTGTCTGGCAAAGTTATCGTTCAAGTATGATGGAGAAATAAATGCTTTTCTAGACAAAAATGAGGGAGTTCACCACCACTAGACCTGCCTTGCAAGAAATGCTGAAAGGAATTCTTCAAGCTGAAATAAAAAAGACACTAATTAGTGACATAAAAGCAAATGGAAGTACATAATGCTCTAGCAAAGGTAAAAAGAAAAAGTCAGAATTAGAAAACTTTATATTACAATGGTATGTTAACCCCTTATTTATAGCAAAAAAGGTTTAAGGAGAAATAGCATTAAAAATAACTATAGCTATTATAATTTCTCAGCGAATTCATAGCATACAAAAGATAAACACTGTGATATCAAAGATATAAAACAGGAGGAGTGGAAGGGTGGAAACTTTATAGGCAAATAAAGATAAGGTGCTATCAGCATAAAAAGAACTATTTTCCTTCTCAGATGTTTTATGAAAGCCACATGGTAACCACAAGCCAAACTCTGCAGTAGTCATGAAAGACAAAAAAGGGAAGACTGAGCAAATGAGCATGGAAATCCACAACATTAGAAAGGTAAAGAGAAACAAAGGGGAGAAACAATGGTGATACAAAACAAGCAGAAGGCAAATGCAAAGGTGGCGGTAGTCAATCCTTCAATGTCAACAATCACTCTAAATATGAATGGGCTGAATTCACCAATCAAAAGCGACTGGAAGAATAAAAAACAAAACCCAACAATATGCTGTCCTCAGGAAGCTCATTTCAGCTTTAAGGACACACGTAAGATCTAAGTGAAGGAATGGAAGAAGCTATTCTATGCAAGCGGAAGCCAAAAGAAAGCAGGTATAGCCATACTTGTATCAGACAGAATTGACTTAAAGACAAAAAACAGTAACGAGAGACAATAAACGTCACTATATAATGATAAAAGTGTCAATACAGCTTGAAGATATAACATATATATATATATGTATATGTATATGCATATATATATACACCCAACATTGGAGCAATGAAATATATTAAGCAAATACTAACACATCCAAAGGGAGAAATAGACAACAATGTAATAATAGTAAGGGACTTCAATATGCCACTGTCAGCAATGGATAGATCATCCAGACAAAAATTCAGCAAGGAAATGTTGGAATTAAACCATACTCTAGAACAAATGGACTTCACATACATACACAGGACATTCCTTACAAAAGCAGCAGAATATTCAATCTTCTCGAGTGCACATGGAACATTTTCTCATATAGATCATATGACAGGGCTCAAAAGAAAATCTCAGAAAATCAAAGATTGATACCAAACCAAAGGGAGAAATGGTAGAAATAAACACGAGAAAAGCTGGAAAATCTAAAAATATGTGGAAACTAAACAACACACTTCTGAACAACCAATGGGTTAAAGAAGAAATCAAAAGGGAAATAAATCATCTTAAATGACAAATGAAAATGGAAATACAACATGTTAAAACCTATGGAATACAGCAGAAGTAGTTCTGAGAACAAAGTTTATAGCAATAAATGCATATATTGAGAAATTAGATCTCAAACAAACAACCTAACCTTATACCTCAAGGAATTAGAAAAGAATAGAGTTAGCAGAAGAAGGAAAATAATAAAGATTAGAGTGGAAATAAATGAAATGGAGACCAGAAAAACAAGAGAAAGAATCAACAGAACTGAAAGCTGGTTCTCTGAAAACATAAACAAAATTGACAAATCTTTAGCCAGACTAAGAAAAAAAGACTCAAATAAAAATAATCAGAAATGAAAAAGGAGACATTGCAACTGAGACTACAGAGATACATAGGACCATGAGAGACTATTGTGAATAATTATATGCCAACAAATTTGATAACCAAGAAGAGTACATTTCTACACACACACAAACTACCAAGACTGCATCAGGAAGAAGTAAAAAATCTGAACAGACCAATAGCGAACAAAGATGTTGCAGCAAGTAATCAAAAATCTCCCAACACAGCAAACCCTGGGACCAGACAGTTTCACCAGAAAATTCTATCAAACACTCAAAGAAGAATTAACAGCAATCCTTTCCAAATTCCTTCCAAAAACTGAGGAGGAGGGAATACTACCAAATTAATTCTATGAGGTCAGTATTACACTGAAAACCAAAGCCAGATAAGGATATAAGAAGGAAACTATAGACCAATATCCCTAATGAATATAGATGCAAAAATTCTCAACAAAATATTAGCAAGCCAAATTCAACAACACATAAAAAGCTGTAAAAATTATATACCATGGTGTGAACATTATACAGCATGACCAAGCGGGATTTATCCCTGGGATGTAAGGATGGTTCAACATATGCAAATCAATCAACTTAATACATCACATTAATAAAATGAAAGCTAAATATCACATGGTCATCTCGTAAGATGCAGAGAAAGCATGCGACAAAATACAACATCCCTTTCATGATAAAAACATTCAGTAGATTGGGCACAGAAGGAACATAGTTCCACATAATAAAGACCATATATGACAAACTCACAGCTAACATTATCCTCAAATGGAAAAAAAACAAAGCTTTTCCTCTAAGATCACAAACAAGACAAGGATGCCCACTATCACCACTCTTGTTTAATAGAGTACTGGAAGTCCTAGCTAGAGTCATCAGGCAAGACACACACACACACAAAAGGCATCCAAATTGGGAAAGGAGTAAAACTGTCACTACTTGCAGATGATATGATTCTGTATATAGAAAATCCCAAAGGATCAACCAAAAAAACTGTTGTAAGTAATCAACAATTTTAGTAAAGTTGGAGAATACAAAATCAGCAAACAGAAATCAACTGCATTTTTATACACTTAGAATGAAACATTCGAAAAAGAAAAAAAAATTATCCATTTACAATAGCATCAAAAACAATAAAATACTTAGGCATAAACTTAACTAAGGAGGTGAAAGATCTGTACAGTGAAACTACAAGACTTTTCTGAAAAGAAACTGAAGAAGACACCAAGGGAAAAATATCCTGTGTTCACGGAATTGAAGAATTAATATTGTTACAATGTCTGTACTACCCAAAGCCAGCTATAGATTCAGTGCAATCCTCATCAAAATACCAATGGCATTCTTCAAAGAAATAGAAAAAAGAATTCAAAAATTTGTATGGACCACAAAAATCCCTGAACAGCCAAAACAGTTCTGAGGAAAAAGAACAAAGCTATAGGTATCACACTTCCTGATTTCAAACTACACCACAAAGCTACAGTAATAAAAGCAGCATGTTACCGGCACAAAAACAGACACATGGACCAATGGAACAGGATAGAGAGCCCAGAATTAAACCCTTACTTATATGGTCAACTAACATTTGACAAGGGAGCCAAGAGTACTTAACGGGGAAAGGACAGTTTTTTCAATAATGGTGCTGGGAAAACTGGATAAACACATGCAGAGCAATACAAGTGGACCCTTCTTACACCACCCAGAAAAATTAATTGGAAATAGATTAAACACTTACACATGACAGCTGATACTATACAACTCTTAGAAAAGAAAAGTAGGGAATAAACTCTTCAACGTTGGTCCTGGCAATGATTTTTTGAACGTGACAACACAAGCACAAAGGACAAAAGCAAAAATCAACAAATGGGGCTACAAACCTAAAACTACTTCACAGCAAAAGTAACAACTTACAAAGTGAAAAGACAACTTACAGAATGAGAGCAAATTTTTACAAATTATACATTAGATAAGAAAAATACTTGAAGTACACAAAGAACTCATACTACTCAATAATGACAAAAACAAAAAAACCCCACATAAAACCCCCAAATAATCCGATTAAAAAATGGACATGAAAACTAAAAAGACATTTTTCCAAAGATGACATCGAAATGGCCAAAAGGTACCTGACAAAATGCTCAACATCAGCCATCATCAGGAAAAAGGTAATGAGAAACAACGAGATGCCACCTCACACCTATTGCAGTGGTCACCATCAAGAAGACCTAAGTGCTGGTGAGGACGGGGAGAAAAGGAACTCTTGCGCACTGTTGGTGGGACTGTAAAATTGGTGTAGCCACTGTGGAAAGCGGTATGGAGCTTCCTCAAAAAATTAAAAATTAGGTCTATCATGTGATCCAGCAATTCGACTTCTTGGTATTTGTCTGAAGAAAATTAAACACTAACTCAAAAAGATACATGCACGTCCACGTTCACTGCAGCATTATTTACAATAGCCAGATATGGAAACCACCTAAATGTCCATTGATAGATAAATGTGGGTAAAGAAAATGTGGGACATACACACAATGGAATGTTACTCAGCCATGAGAAAGGAGGACACCCTGACGTTGTGACAACATGAATAGACCTTGAGCACATTATGCTAAGTGAGATAACTGAGACAGAGGAAGACACGTACTATATGGTATCATCTGTATGTGGAATTTTAAAAAGTAAGACTTGTAAAATGGTGGTTACCAGAGGATAGGGAGACAGGATGGAAGCTGTTTAAAAAGCACAAACTTACAATGGGTAGTAAATGAACCCAAGATATAATGCACTGTACAGGGAACATAGACAATAATATTGTATTATAATCATCAAATTTGTAAAAGACTATAACTAAATTATTTCAACTACTAAAAAGAAATAATAATTATGTAATATGATAGAGGTGCTAATTATTGCTACAAGGGCAATTATATTACAATATATAAATGTATCAAATTTACAAGTTGTTCACCTTAAATTTATACGTTATATATGTCAAATATATTTCAATAAAAATAAATAAATAATGTTCGATGTAACTTTAGTTAGAAGTCTCTGTCAGAAATCACAAAAAAATATTGATTTCTTTTCTTGAGGACTGGCTGACCACACAACTTTTCTTCTACACTGGGATACTTTTAAGGGTAAAGGGGATAATAATAATAATGGTAATAGCACCACCCCAAGGGCAACATGGATAAGCAAAGGCATTTGGTCATTCTATTTCAGGGGAAGAAAAATTAGAATAAGAACTAACTATTCATATTCTGATTTTTATGGTTCTTATTTAGGAGAGGAAGAAAAAGTTATGTACAGTTTGGATATAAATAAAGGTCAAATTCCTCTGATACATCCTTTCAGGAGCAAAGATTACATTTAAAATCCTAATTTTGGTGTACTAAAACAAATAAACAGAAACTCACCTCTGGTTTGGGGATAAAAGCCCGACCTGGGATTGTCAAGATGTGTTGAACGTCACAGAGGTACTGGGCCATAATGGAAAGGCGACTTCGCTGTTTGCTTCCTGTAGTGGCTGTAAGTCTCTGCAGGACAAAAAGGAATTTTAGCAAATACTTAAATCGGTCTCATCAAACCAAATGGCACCAACACTCCATGATCTACGAACACCAGGATTTTCTGATGAACATTTAAAAAGCATATCCTATCTGACATGATACACAGCCAACAGGGGAAACACTTCCCTCCAATACCACCTCAGGTACATTTAACAAGTGTGAACTGTATCATATACAATGCACTCAAAAAAAAATCAAACAAGAAAATTTCCCTACCACTGGCTGTTGGGATTTTCAAACCACTGTTAAATTATGTAGAAGATACTGTATAAAACAAGTAATCAACAAATATTTGGTAAGTGAAGAAATTAACAAGAATAGTGAAGAACTGAAGATGCTTCCGTAATTTTATGAACCACCTCAATATCTTAATGAACAGTTTTAATGATGTGCTTTTCTTTATTTAAGTGTAATAAAATCTTAAATATTTAGAACTCTTGGAGAACTGGCTGTTTTTGACAACTGATTTTTACAAAAAAAACCCAAAAAACAAAAAACTAGGATTTTTTTTTAAGCACACAAACATTTTTATTTTAAAGTTAGGTATATTCAAATTAACTTATAAATACAATTTCAATCAATACCCCAAAAAGATTTTTTACAAGAATTTTAAATTAAATTTCATATACATTTTATATGAAAAAGCAAAGGACCCAGAGTAGCCAGGACACTCCTGAAAAACATCAACAGTTTGGGGGGAGGGGTGCTGGGTGGAGATGAGGTGGGGGTGATTCACCTTGCCAGGTGCCAAAATTAAGGCAGTATGGTACTGTTACACACACAAATAGACCAATGGAACAAAAACCTCAAACTCAAGCACGTGTGAAATGTGACATATACCTGAAATGTGACAGATGTGATGTAGCAACTGCTAATGGGAAAAAAAATGGATCAGTGATATTGGTATAAGCAGGCATTTACAAGGAGGAAAATGCAGGTCCCCGTCGTGACCATAGCCAGAAACACATTCCAAGTGAATCAACAGTAAGTGAAAAGTAAAACTTTTAAATTTTTATAAGTAAATATCTATGTTTCCCCACAGGAGGGAAGAATTTCTTAATAATGCAAGAGCAAAAGCCATAAAAGAAAAGACTGATATATTTTGTTCTATTTAAATTAAGAGCTACTTTATAATAAAAACACTATAAAGATAAGTCACAGACTGAGAGAAAGCATTTGAAACTTAAATCTGACAAAGGATTAGTGTTCAGAATATAGAAGGAACTCCTACAGATCAATAATCAAAAGACAAACAGAAAATACGATGAGAAATATGGTGAGAGCACCCCAAATGAACCATAACCATAAACTATGCTCAACTAAATTACCAATTAGGGACATGCAAATTAAAACCATATGAGATACAATTTCATATTCATGAAATGAACAAAATTTTAACAACAGAAAAAGAACCTGACAGAACCTAGTATCGGTGAATATACAGAGCAACAGGAACTCTCATACCCTACCTGTGAGAGGGGACTTTGGTACAGGCACTTTGGACCACAATCTGGCAATACATACAGAAAAGCTAAAGTTGAGTAAACGCTTATGATCCTTTAAGCCTACCTTTGTGACTACATCCCAGAGAGAGATTTCTATACTTCACAAGGAGGTATGTATAAGAATACTCACTGCAACATTGTATGTAGTATCCAAAAACAGTGGAGAAACATAAAGGCCCATCAATAAGTGGATGAATAATTAAACAGTTTTGACAATGGAATACTAAATAATGAATAACAAGAGTTACCAACATAAATCCCAATAATTAAGTGGCAGAAAATCCGTTACAGTATGACTCCATTTATATAAAACCTTCAAAAGATCATTTATTTCTTACTGTTTACGCTGTATGTATATCTATTTATGTATCTACATCTGCAAAGCAAGCAAAACATGCTTATGGGAATAATGAATATCGATTCTAAGACAGTTCAATTCATAGGAGGGAAAGAAAGAGGATAGAAGACGGCTCCAAACATACTTATAGTATTTCTTAAGAAGATATGAAAAAATACGGCAATAAGATTGAACAAAGCTGAATGGTGGATAAAAGAAATTAGGCATACTTGTTTTTCTAAAATGTATCCTGCTTATCTGTGTTCTTAGGGCTCACTGGACCTTCTAAACCTCTTTGGAATGATACAGAGTCAACATGACAAATACCGATGATGGCTCGAATAATCCTGGGCTAGGTAAGCCAGCGGTGTGCCTTACCACCCAACAGCCAGAGACAGAGCGCTTTGTGAGCTACACTTACTGTGCTGGGTGTTCTCTTTTCTGCTTCACTGTCATGTGTCAGCTTCTAATAGTCCCTTTTACTTTGCTGCTTCTAACCAGCTGTGAGCATGAAAACCACGTAATGTGGCTTGTAAAAGCTTTGCCTTAAGATTTAAAAACAGGTTTTAATCTGGGATGCTGAGAAAATTTCCTGTGGGCATCTATTTTGTTACTCAGAAGCCATCCCTCATCTCATCCCTTTTTATTTTAAATCACCTGGCTGTTGTCTGTGTTTGGACAGTTGCAATTATGGGGAAGTTGAGTTCAAGACAAGTGATGAGTTGCTACAGTATATATGACAAAATAAGTTCTTCCTTACTAAAATGTAAAACCTAGAACTGTAAATATCAAAAACAAAGACAAATAATGGAAGTATAGATTTGAGCTCAAGAATAAGCTTATATGAAAACGAATATATGTATATACATGATTGGAACATTGTGCTGTACGCCAGGAATTGACACATTGTAACTGACTGTATGTCAATAAAACAAGAATAAGCTTATGGATGAAATGATCAAAAATATTTCTAGTTCTTCATAAACAAAAAAAGGAGCTTAATTTTACCACTGGCATTAAGATTCAAATTTTTAAAATGCACTGTATAAACTGGCATAATTCAAAGCAGTTGTGCAAAAGCTCAAATCTAGCATGAACATACTCCACAAAATGAAAACGTAAACCAAAAGAAATGCTCAGATTTAAAAAATTATTTTATCCTGGATTTTCTTCTAGTGTTTTACTTTTACATCTGAAAGGTGTGTTCCCATTGATGAAATGAAGGCAACTTAAAAATCACTTTAACCAAAGAGCAAACCAGGGAGGAGTGGAGGGTGGAGGGTAAGCTAGTTTGAAATGAAGACACATTTAAGTATATTTCACTTAGAGTGCCATGTATCCAGTTCTGCCTGGTGAAGGGGTGTCCTGAACCCATTAATGTAACCCATCCAATCCTTGCAGCGAATACACACAGGCTGTGAAGATGAAAATACGTGAATCATATCTTATAACTTAGAAGAAAGCAGTACACATACCTGTCCCTAACATACTGAGGAAAAATTCAAATCACAGACCAGAAAGCTCTGCAAAAGACTTCATTAAAAGCTAGCATGAGAGTTAAATGGTTACTCAACCATTCAAACATGAATTGATACTTCTTTGATAGATATCTTACAGGTAAAGCTATTAAAATTCAAACTCTACTACAAGATAGATGATTTTAAAAGCAAAAAGCCAGGGAACCAAACCAGGTAATTTTTCAGTAAAAGGAAACCTCTAACTCTTGAGCTTTTTAAAGACATTCTGATCGAGTGTAAGAAAACAAAGGTCAAAGAATTCGCCAGGACAGTGTTATTTTTTTCCCTTATTCATCTAAAATAATTTTAAGTAGAAAAATTAGGCTTATACTTGAGAAGCTCCAGAGCCAAACATCAGGAACAATGAGATCTAAATAATTAATGGAGATGTGACTGCCTCCCTGCCAGGGTCCCCTGGAGATGGCAGGAGATGAAGAGGCTGATGCTGGACCCAGAAAGAAAAGACCAGAGGGCCAGTCACACGAAGAACCTGAACATCATGACTTTAGCAGAAAATGCAGGACCTGCGTTCAAGTTCAGCTTCCCCTGTGACCAGCTCCACGACCTATGGAAGACATCAAAGCACTCTGAGCCTCAGTTTCATCATCTATAAAATGAGGTCAGGTGAGGTTTGTTAAGGTCTCATTTATTGCTACACAGTCTGGTTCTGTTTTATGAGCTGTAACTTTAAACTGTCGATATGCCCCTTAATGTGTTATGAGCTGAATTCTTACATTTATACCCTGTCTTCTCAGGGAGGAAGGAATAAGAGGACCATGCTCATTTATTTCTGTTCTGTAATTCACAAAGCTGAGCAAAGCAAATGTTTAAAATTGCTTTCTGCGGCTAAAATACAAAATTACAATTATGACAGTGTCAAGAACAGAGTATGTAAGAAAATGCTGTATATTCTTCTACTGAAACTTTCACTCGTAAAATGTGAAAATCAGAGGACCAGTGTTATCCACACTTTTAAAGCATTCTGTAAACTATAGACTCAATATGTAACTCTCCTCAATATTTATACTAAAATTTAACTAAAATCAACTTTTTGTTGAAGAAAAATAATTACACATGGTGAAGAGAAAGCAACACTATTATTAACAACCACATTCGACACTGACTCACTGAAAATGTTACCCACCTCTTCAGCTTCTGTTCTTTTGCTCTTTCCCCCCAAAGAATTAGAGTACACAGTATTTTGCATCTCTATTGTGTTATTGAAAAATAGAAATACCGTAATAACCATGTCAGCTGAGGAAAAAAAATCCAAGGATAAATTCAAAAGTTGAGAAAACTAACAAAGAGAACTATTAGCAAGACCTCAATTCAAACCAACAGAGGAGAATTAACAGATTCGGGGAAGGAAATGACTAGGACCTTGGGAGTGAGGATGTCATCTGAGAGTCTATAACAAACACAAAAGGGTCTTACATTTTTGTGATGGATTTTAAGGACAAACACTCTAAAACAAAGTTTCTCAACTTTGGCACAGTTATTGACATTTGTGGCTGGTTAATGCTGAGTAATTCTCTGTTGTGGGGGCCCGTCCTTGACCGTCCTGTGCACTGAAGGACATTTACCAGCATCCCTAACCTCTATCCACTAGATGCCAGAAGCACCCCTGAGTTGTGACAACCAAAAATGTCCCTGAGTGGTGGGTGGGGCAAAATCGGCTCCTTTGAAAACCGTAACTCTGAAAGGGAACATGGGTAAAGAGAGAGGGATGGATCTAAGAAATAAAACTCTGATGATACATTCGTAAATTATTGGAGAGGAAGATATCTAAAGGGTTGAACTAGTGTAGTTATACAGTCTATTCTCAAAGGGAACGCTGCTATAAAGGTGGCTTTTTGTTTGTTTTTACAGCAACAACTATGAAGCTGACTAAAAGCTACGGAACAACAGTTTTCATCAACCGGACAACAGGCAGTGTGGGGCTGTGGTCACAGACAGAAGGCAAAGAAGGGAAGCCTTACGACTGCACAGCTGACAGCCTGGAGGCCATTCTCAGGCTGCGGCACAGGGAGGAGGAACACAAACAGAGGCCAAGGGGTCTCCTGGACTTGAAGAGACAGAGGATGAAGTTCTGGGCGCTGGAAATAGCCAGGATTTGCAGGGCAGACTACTGGAGATGTGGGGACACAGTGGGGAGAGGTGGCAGGGAGGGGAGGTGGATAGAGGAAGGAGCCAGGGCTCCTGAGATGTGCTCCTTTAAGTCTCTGGCTGAGTGCTGATCTCCAAGGGTATGAGGTTAACTCCTCAAGGCTTGGAAGGCTGGGAGACAGAAGAAAGTACCACTGGAAAGCTATAGGGCAAACGAAGCTCACACAGGGCTGGAAATAGTTCGCACCCCCAACAACTGAAGTCGAGAGCCTTTTAAATACTCAGGGAGCTGGATGGAGTCCTTAGGAACATCATGACTCAGTAGTACGACTTAGCTCCAGATTAAAGGCTGCACTGGACCCATCATCACAAAGCTCAAAAACAAATCTCAAACCAAACTGCAAATAACTTATCTATGTGCCAGAACAAAACCCACCACTCAACCCAATACAACAAAAGCTGGCCCTCAACCACACTGAAAAAGACAGAAACAGAAACCTCACAGTACCCAGCATTTTGTCAAAAATTACCAGGCTTGCAAAGCAGCAGGAAAATGGGACCCAAAGCAAAGGAGTGGGGGAGGAAATCAAGGAATCAACTGGTAAAACAGTTGATTTCAGATGTAATGAAATCAGTAGGTAGAGATCTTAAAACAGCTATTACAAATATTATACATATTCATAAAGATGCCAAGGAAAGCATGAACACAAGGAGAGAAAGGGAAGATATAATAAGATGCAAATGGAACTTTTAGAGATAAAAATATAATACCTAAAATGAAAAATAGAGTAAAATAAATAAAGGATTAGAAACTGCAGAAAATTTGTGGTAAATTTGAAGGCAGTTACTGGAATTGTTTTATAAACAGTGAATTACTAAATTTTTTTCATAAGAGTTAACCAAATATCCATGCACTTGCTCAAGAATTCTTTTTTGTCTGCTGATTTATGGTCTGATTGTTAATATGTAAGCACCAAGTTCTGGTCTCGTTCTGGGTCTTCTAATCTAGCCACTGATCTATCTTGTGCCAGCTCATAGTGCTTTGATTATTAGAGCTCCACTGTACATTTAAACATATGATAGGCAAGTCTTCTCTCATATCTCTTCTTTTTCAAAATTTCTTATCCATTTTTGCAGGTCTATTCCTCAAGATAATACCTGGAACTGCACAACATTTTAAGGTTATTGAAAACCTTAATTTGGAAAAAATAAGCATCTTTACAAAAATAATTTTTCCTTCTAGGGCTATAATATTTCTCTTGATTTATCTCAGTAATCTTTTGAGACTCTCAGCCAAGTTTCATGGTTATTTTTACACAGGTCTCTTTTTTCCCTTAGGCTTCCAAAATAAACAATTGTGTATCTCCAAATAATATTTTTTAAATTTCTCTTTCTAATAATGCTTTTATTTACTTCAATCCCTAGTGTGTATAATTTTCTATTTATTTATCACTATTCAATCCTAAACTCTCCCCAGCTTGTAGAAGTCTTCTCTCAGTATACACAAACATGATAGGTATTTTATCAAATTATTCATCTGCTCTGATGCAAATTAAATGTTCTTCCCGAAGATTCCCTCCTCTGTCTCCTGAATTGGGCCTTCTGTTTCCTCGATTTCACATTTTTCTTGTGTCTAACCAGACCAGTGCTTATACTGGCCCCTGTCACGATGTCAGAGGTGTTGTTAGAGGTCAGTGAAGGGCAGACTTCTCAATAAATGGTGCTAGTTTGATTGGAAGCATATGTTAAAAATAGTAAAATTGACTTCTACTTCAACCACACACGAAAATCAATCTCAAGTGGATTATAGATATAAATGTAAAAAGTAAAATAATGCTTCTAGAAGATAACACAGAAGAATATCTTCATGATCTCAGGATATAAAAGAAGTTCTTCAACAAGACATGAAAAGCACTAACCATAAATTTAAAACTAGAAACATCTGCTCTTCGAAGGACACTGTAAGGCAATAGTGGAAGAAGTCTGTGACACATTTAACTAATAAAAGGCTAGTATGAAGAATATGTAAGAACTGCTCCAAATCCATGAGGAAAGAACAGGCAACCCAACAGAAATATGGGCAAAAGCAAGCACTTGACAAAGAAAAATAAAGGCCAATAAACACGTAAAATGATGCTCAGTTTCATTAAAATCAGCAAAAGACAAAATTAACGCACCATCCTTTTCAGATGAACAAAAATGTACAAGTCTGGCAATAACAAGCACTGGCAAGGCTATGGAGCAAAACGAATGCACACACACTGGTGGTGGGAATCCAAACATGCAGAATGACTTCAGAGGAACAGTTTAGTGTTACCCAGCCAGGGGGACGACTTGCAGACCTTACGATCCAGCACTGCCACCTTCAGGTGTGTACCCTAGAGAAGTCCTGGGCGCCAGCTGACGTAAATGTAAGAATGTTCGTGACTGTTTTGTTTGTAATAACGAAACGCTGAAACTCATTCAGGGTCCCCAAACAGGGAAGTGGACAGATAAATCCATAGTCAAAGAGCGGGCAGTAAAAAGCTGTACAAATAAACTACAGCTATGAGCAACATGAGCGAATAAAAAGAATACATCTTGTATGAACCCATTTGTACAAAGTTCAAAAACGGACAAAACTATAGTATATTAGTTATACAGATAAGAATATGTAATAAACCACTCGGAATAATAAACTGCAAACTCATAGTATAGATTATCTTGGTAGCTGGTGGGACAGGAGATGCAATCAGAATGAGGCACACAAGAGGGCATCAAAGATGCTGGTAATTTAATCACTAACTTGACTTGGGTGGTAGGGATTCAGGGCTTCATTTTATTAAGCCATCCATATACAAAGTCATGCATAGACATTATATGCTCTTCCGTATTTATATGTCATAATAAAATTCAAAAAGAAAACAAACACTTGTGGTCTGCAGACCCCTCCTTAAACCCCTGCCTTTCAAAAACTGCTCTCGCCTGCCCTGCAGGTGTATTTTCTAGATAGGCTAACTCCAGCCCCGGGAATGGCCAGCAGGAACAGCTAAGTCAAAGCCTGTATACTGAATAGTGAGACACCCAACCCTTTCCCTTTCCCAGCTCCAAGCTGATTATCACATTCTTTTTGTTTTGTTTGGGAATTTGATCGTGTGTTAAGATAGCCAGAAAAAGTTAAGGCTTACCTCTGCCACTTCCTTTTGAAAAGTCAACGTCATCTGGGTTCTGCCGTAAGCAAAAGGTCCATTTCTATGAGAAACATTTTCCAGCCACTTGATAATCAGTGGAGTTGATACATTAAAAGGCAGGTTTCCAATAATGTATACATTTGGAGGATCTGGTTGGCATAAGAAAAAACAACTTAGAATGATTTCATCTATATATTCTGAATACAATTTAAGAGTAAAATCAAATTGGATGTTAACAGTATCAAATAAAACTATATGAAAAGATATGGCTATTTTTCAGTCCACTTATTCCTCAGTAGCAATGTTTTCTCACAATCAGCTTCGAATTATGAAGGAAAAAAATCCTACCTAATTAGTATTCAGTCAGTTCAAGTCCTCCGGTTTTGGCTGAGGAAAAATACGAAAAAGAATTGGTTTGAGGGAAAGGATAATTGGTTTTGGACATGATGAGGTCAAAGCTCCTATGGGGCACCGAGATGAAGCTGTCAGATGCCCAGGGAGGGGATACAGGTCGGAAAAGAAGATCTAAACGTGTGCAATATAGACGTGGAAAGTGAGACCACAGGAGGGGAGTGATCCAGGCAAACTGGCTGCACGGAAGATGCCCTGCTCCCTAACCCAACCCCCCTGAAACAACATGTAAGACGTGGGTGGAAAAATGACCACTAGCAAAGAACAGTTAGAGAAGGCTCACAATAAGGTGAAAGGAAAATTGGCAGGGCCTGGAATCAGGGAAGACATGAGCAGAGAAATCTTCTTAACAGTCATATTAACGCCAGAGAACTTCGGAAAGGTATGAAACAGGCAACGAGGAGGTGTGTCACTGTGTCTGCGACTGTGGCTGGGCGGTGTGCTGGAAGGAGGGGACGGGCAGCGCTGGCGTCTCTGAAGGAGCCCGCCCATGGAGAGGCCAGAGACACGGTGGCAGCTCTGGAGGTGCACCCACACTGCTCCTCCAGTTGTTCTAAGGGGTTTTATGGGCAAGAAACACCCTACTATATCTGTATTTTACAAGGATCTGGGGCACATAGCAGGTACCCAATAAACACTGCCCGTGAATGAAAAATGCTTTGGTTGGTCATTGAATAGGAAAGACAATGGAAAGAAAGTTAAAAGAAAGGCTTGGGTATGGCTTGGTTTACTCGAACACTTCTTTTTTCACCGCTTAGAAAAAGTAACACTTCAGAGATTTCACATTTTGGAATAAAGCGGGAAAGCAGAAAAAACTTGCAATGCACATTACCTACTTAATTCTGTTCATCTAATTTCTAATATAACATATAATAATAAATACTTGTAACATATAATACAATAAATATTTGTAATATAAACAATCACAAAAGAAAATAAGAAAACCAATGCAAAGTCACTTACCATCCTCCCAACATCTTTTGAGACTTTGTGGAAAAGCCCTTTCTACCTTAAATGTCAACACATCTCCATGGACAACTCTCAGTTTTCCAGGTGCTGCATCAGAAAGCATCTAGTTTAAAAGAAGGTCAATAAAATGAGCTCATACATTTTGGAGAATAGTGGAACTAATTTTTTTTTCATCACATCTGTGCATTGTTAAATCAATGTGAAAAGCCAGAGACTAAGAGTGACCATCAGTGAACCAGCAGTACGCGGTGTCCACTGCAGTGGACAATTGTGATACTAAGGCTTTTAACCCATATGAATGACTGGGGACAGTGCCAGGTAACAGTGTAACAACAGCTCATAACTTCACAAATAATACAGTAACATAGTTTTGACCCTCAGAATGACTTGTATTTCTATAGAGATTTAGCAAAAACTCCACTCTCATCTATGTTTTAAAATTAGAGACTAAAGACATTATAATAAAATACTGAGAATTAATCAGGAGCAAATCATATGAAAGGCAAACTTAATTCAACTAGGTCTTTATAGCCTAAGTATATACAAAGGATTTTACGTATTACAAAGACCCTTAACTTAATCTATGAGCAGAGTCAAACAAATAGAAAGTCATCTGTCACTGCCAAGCCGCACGCACGTGGCACTGAGACACTCCCTTGACCAGAGTATCCCTGAAGTAGCTCCTGATCCACAGGTGCTTTCGACCTAGCGAATTATCCTGCATGTTTTATCAAAAGCTACCTCCCAGCTTATTTGTGCCTTCTAACTATTTGCTTTCCTTTCTTTTCCTTGTTTTTCCGAGTAAAAAAGAAAAAGAAAAAAAATAGAGGAAAAAAAAAGCATGCTTTGCTTTATCTTTTTTTCCTCCATTATATCTACCTTAGCTCCATTCCTTAAGAAATGCTCTCACAGTACCGAGGTGTTGGCACCCAACTACAGAGAGCCTTACACCCAAGCCATCTATAAATTTATATCGTGTTAAGTACTCTGGACCCAACACAAAGCCTGATTCTTAAAGTCCTTAAGAAAAAAGCAAATAACAACAACACAAAACAGATGCAATCCCTGAGCTTATAAAGTTTAAAATGCAGGAGTATAATCAAGGAAAACAAACACGTCTACAGCAGATTACAAAGGAAGAGGTGACCCTCTCCCCACATTAAACCTCAGCTCAGGGAGCTCAGAGAACCTTGGCTCTAATTCAAGGAACTTTTGCTCTGAGCATCCTTTGGTCCTGCTTCGCTAACTCAATTAAAGCTGATTTCCTTTCCTAACTCTCCTCTTGACTAACTCAGGCAACTGAGGAAGGACGAAAGTGGCACTACAGAAACCAGAGAGGAGAAGGCACAAGACACTGAGAAGATTACTCCCACTTTGGGGTCAACAATTTGTCTTGCACACGCTTCTTTATAGCACTATGTATTGCAACTATGTATATAAAGATTTCTTTTCCGAGTAACATATGGCCCCTTAAGGGCAGCACCTGCTTTTTATCTACCTTAATGTACCCTGTAGCCACAACAGTACACAGTAGGTGCTGCATATATATTTGGTAAGTGAATAAATAAGTGAATAACCAAAGGGCTTTCAGTTTTCTATGAAGATGGAAAATTCCTCTTCTGGCCTGTGAGATTCGGGGCTCCCAAAATTTGTTCAGGTCAAGAAACTTGCAAAAATGTATTTCACTGATAAATCAGTTTGACTTACACAAATAATGTTTCAGAAATACATAGCTGAAATTTGTACACTGGTTAGAAGCCAAACATTTTAGGTCTGGGAGTCATTTAGTTGGATGAGCCATCTAATATTAATATACTTTTGGATTATTCAAGTTACCATGATTTGCTAAAACTTAATCTGATGAGCTCCAGACAATCTTAGAAAATATAACCTCTACAGACTATAAAAATGAAAAAGGAGGTAGCTCTCTCTGGGACAGGCGCTTACTGCACAAAAACTGTATTTAATGATAGCATTCCCTGTCAATGAAGAACATTAAATTTTTCTTCTATAATTATGCTTCACATAATTAACACAAAACAAATTAGCATACCAAAAACAAACAGGCAGAACTAAGACCTTATGTTTCATGATGTCAATATATAGAAAATAATTAAGTAATCAGTAATTAAGACTAAAACAAAACAATGTAAATTTGGCTCTTTGGCACTAATTTACATGCTCTGATAATTCAACATGTTTGAAATGTTAACTTTTTCCACACAGTCGCATAGCAAAAAACTGATACAATACACATTTATTTATCTTCCTTTCCTAGGTTTAAAGTTGCATTTTGGGGGATTCCCTCTAGGGCTTATGTATCAGCCAATAACAAACCAAGGCCTCCCATTCTTTAAAAGGCCTACCTTTGCCCGGACTACTTTTTGTAGCTTGGTCTCCCCCTTTCCCACTCCCCACTGCAGAAGGAACGAATGCCAGTGTTCACAGCTTTATGTGAAGGCCCTGAAGCAATTACGGAGGAAAAAAGCGCTGTAAACTGAAATGATAGTATGATTACAGGCAGCAGCCATTTAAACACCTAATAATATTGAGCACTGACACAGAAAGACATAACCCACTGCTAAAAGAGAGAAATGTTTCCACTCTCACAATGCCACCTGGGGAATGGTGAAGGGGCGGGGAAGATCACGACTTAGCCCTTCAAGAATCACACTGGTGCCTGCCACTTCAAAACTCTGGACATCTCACCTCAGAATGGGCTCAAAGGCACAGCTGGCTAGGAACGCCAGCACTTGGTTACAGCCAAATGAGTATTTTTACAGACACTCAAAAGTGTTCTAACATTTTTATTTTAGTTTCCAATCCTCTTTTCTTCCAAAATGAGGCAGAAGTAAACTCTGAGGAAAATGCATTTGTTAAATAAGGCTGTAAAAGAAGAAATAGGAAACCAAATCGTGAAAGAAGCAGCATATATGTAAACTGTGAGATTTACAGCATAAAAATCCTAGAGACGTTAGGTCTCACAACTGACACACTGAATTATATCATACTGAATTGTAACTTCCAGGTTGGAAATGATTATACCCAGTTTCCAACAGAGGACTTGTGTTTCTCCGGTATTAAGTTTTATAAAGGACCTAGAGATTATCATGTTAAGTGAAGTAAGTCAGACAAAGACAAATAGCATATGACATCACTTACATGCGAAATCAAAAAAAAAAAAAAAAAGATACAAACAAACTTATTTACAAACCAGAAACAGACTCACAGACATAGAAAACAAACTACGGTTACCAAAGGGGAAAGGGGAGGGGGATCAATTTGGGATTAACATATACATACTACTATATACAAAATAGGTAAACAACAAGGACCTACTGTATAGCACAGGAAACTATATTCTATGTCTCGTAATAACCTATAATGGAAAAGAATGTGAAAAATATATATGAATATGTATAATTGAATCACTCTGCTGTACACTTGAAACTAACACAACATTGTAAATTAACTATACTTCAATTTAAAAAAAAGTTTTGTGAAGGGTACAAGGAACCCCTTAACAGAGTAGTAGAGAATGCCTTTAATGAAAGTGAGAAAACAAACGCAGCAGTATTCTTCACATGGTCACCTAAAAATCTCTCCTCAACAAGTCAAGGTCTTAGTGAATGCTTTTCTGTAGGGGGCAGCTAACTATGGTCTACCGAGGTTGTTTTCTGGATCTAATTTTGTGAGGAAAGAATTCACACAATTCTTGGAACTTACGCCCAGTTATAAACTCCTTGAGAACAAAAACTACATCGAACAGCCATTTTGTATGTTTTATGCCACTTCCTCACGGTAAGGGGCTCAGGGTAGCCAACACTGCACAGTGGGCGAAGCATTAATTACACAGTCCAGTGATACCATCACCTTCTTTCTAACTTGCCACCAAGTAGGAACACAAACACTGTTGAAATGAGGCTAGGCCGAACTGTTAAGCAAACTATATGAGAAAGAATCCGTAATATGGAATATGATAGTGGAAAACAGTTTTTTCCCTTATATAGAATACATAAAAAAGACTAATGCTATTATTCAAAAGCAATTTAGGATAATGTTACAATAGACTTTTCTTAGGGTGAAGATTACAGCACGAATTCAACAAGTCAGCTTTCGTTTTTTAAGTAGGACCAGAACAGGTATAGTAGAAACTCAGACTTACCAAGGAATTAGATGTTTGATGTAGTAAATTTTCTGTTCCACCAATGTTAACATCCTTTAAGTGTTAACATTTCTTAAAAAGAAACTTGCAAATAGAAATCTTTCCAAACTATAACACACAATTCTCTACCCAAGCCAAGGACAACGCACCCAGTTTCACCCTTTCCTTGATGACTCGGGTCACTGCTGCCTGTAGAGCAATGGCCTCAGTGGTTATGACCTCCCATTACTGTGCTTTTTTCAGTTTTTAATATTTGCTTTTTATAGCTTTTCTGCGACTGTAATAACCATTACTCCTTGCTGTTGTCAGTGGATCTGCTTCCAGCATTGATCCCTGTACTTCTAATTTGCAGTGGGCTAGGAAATCATGTTGGCTGTAAGCCACCTGTCGCTTATTGGCTGATTGCTGTCTATGTTATGATTAACTATGGTTATATCTATGTCAAGAAAGTTACATGTGTAAAGTATATAATCAAATAGCAACAGAAACTCTTATTTAAAACTTCCTAGCAGGGAAAGAACTTCAAATTTTTCCTATCTCTGATTAAAAACAGCTTCTTTTGCCAGGATGACTAAATTACTTTATATGTCCCTTTATAAAATGACAGGGAAGGGTAATAATTCAAAAGCAACCATTTATTGACTACTGGCCATAGGCCAGGCTCTTTACGTAAATTTCTATCTATCCTTGTAATAACCACAAAAGATAATTATTATTCCAATGCTGCAGATGAGACACCTTAAGTTAAAAAAGATTCAAAGGCAAGCTCAAGGTCACAAAGCCAGTAAGAGCCGTGTATGACATCTGAACACTGACCTATTTGATTCTCAATCCCATGAACTCTCCACTTGGCCTATCAAGTAGAAACAATCATTGTTTACCTCTTATAAAACCTCAGAGGCAATACTAGCAATAATCAATGCCTTACTATCTCTAAAATTCCATGAAATAAGCCCATAACTTAATGGTTTTTCAAGCACTAAGGCAAAATAAAACACTTTTTCAGACATACAAATGCTGAAAGATTTATTACCACGAGATCCACACTACAAGAAATGCTAACAATGGTCAGGGAGAAAGAAAGTGATGGTAAATGGAAATACGGATGAAGAGCATTCACAATAGTAACCAAATGGGTAAATATGTAAGAATTCTTGTTTATTATATAAATCTCTTTTATACAGAATTGACTTTTAAAACAAAAATAACATTGTGTTGTGAACTTTACAACACATGGAGAAATATGACAACAGCCGCACACAGCCTGGCGGGGAGAGATGCAAGTAAACTACTGTAAGGTGTGTATGCGACGCACGAAGTGGTGTAATTACCTGGAGACAGACTGGGATATGTTAAAGATGTATACTACACGCCTTCCATAAACCACTAAAATAACAAAGTAAATAGTTGTAGATAATCAACTGCAGTGGGATGAATACTGGCCCCACAGAGATGCCCACATCCTAATCCTTGGAACCTGTGACTAAGTTATCTTACATGGTAATAGGAACTTGGCTGATGTGATTAAAGATCTTGAGAGGGGCAGATTATCTAGGTGGGCCCCATGCAACCACAAGGGTCCTTGGAAGAGAGAGGCAGGAGGATTAGAGCCAACAGCAGAGATGTAGAAGCAAGAGGTCCCTGAGCTCATGAAAGCAGGTGGCCCCTGGAAGCTGAAAAAGGCAAGGAAACAGATTCTCCCCTGAAGCCTCCAGAAGAATGCAGCCCTGCTGGCCTCGACTTTATAGGCTTCTGACCCCCAGAACTGTAAGAGAATACATTTGTGTCATTTTAAGCTACAGAATTTGTGGTAATTTGTTACAGCAGCAATAGAAAACTAATACCTAAGGCAGAGATGGTCAGGTTGGTGGGAAAAACACAAGACCCACTACATGCTGCCTACAAGAAAAAGACTTTAAATATAAAAACAGAAGTCAGTGAAAGGATGAAAAAGATATACTATTCTAACACTAATCAAAAGAAAGCTGGAATGGCTATATTAATATCAGACAAAGTAGATTCCAGAGGAAAGAATATCACCACGGATCATGAAGATCATTTTGTAATGATAAAGGAGCCAAACCATCACAAAGATATAACAATCCTAAATGTTTATGCACCAAGTAACAGTGCTTCAAAACAGAAGAAACAAAAACTGACAGGACTATAAGGAGAGGCAGACAAACGTGCAATTAGAGTTCAAGATCTCAACACCTTTCTCTCAATAAATGATTAAACAAGTAGATAGAAAATCACTAAGGAGACAGAAGACCCGAGTAATGCCGACTGACCTAACTGAAAGTTATGCTTCACCCAACAGTCATAGAATGCATATTCTTTTCAGCAGAATGCATATTCTTTTTAAGAAACATTTACCAAGACAGATCATATCCCATATGCCAGAAACAAGTCCAAATTAATTAAAATGATTCAAGTCATGTAAAGTATGTTCCCTGATCACAAAGGCATTAAATTAGAAATTGCATAAGAAGATCTGAAAAACACTTAAATTTACAAACTAAATGATACACTTCTAAATAATCCACAAGTCAAGATAAGAAACTGCAAGAGAAACTGGAGCTGAAGGTTATGTGGGAATTTGGAACTTCTTTTGGAAGTCTTTTTAATATGTCAAAAATATTAAAAAGAAAGGAAATTAGAAAGTATTCTGAAGGAATGAAAATAAAAACATTTCAATATAATCCTACCACTCTGTTCAGTGTTGCACTGCGGGTTTTAGCAGTGTAGTAAGAAGCAAAATGGTGGCAAATAAATTGGAATAGAGGTGAAACTGTCTTTATTCGTAGATGAAATATTAATATATACAGACAATACTAAGGAGTCTACAAAATAGCTACTAATAAGTGAGTGGAGCAAGGTTGCAGGATACAAAGTCAACATCCCAAAATAAATGGTATTCATACATGGTACCCACAGAGCAACAAACAACCAACACATATAAAACTACTTGACTTCTGACAACAGTAACAAGGCAACTTAATGAGGAAAGGATATTTTCAACAAATGATGTAAAAAAAAAAAAAAAAGTGAACCTTTATCCTTATCTCACACTATACACAAAAGTTAGTCAATGTGTCACAGGCCTATGTGTAAAAGCTAAAACTATAAAACATCTAGAAGAAAACAAAGGAGAAAGCCTTTGTTTGGGTTTTGGCAATTTTTAAAAAAAATTCTCAAAGTACTGTGACTTTGAAACATGCATAACTTTCATACACTTAGACAGGGTAAAGTGGAAGCAAATTAACTTCATTTTGAGAATTCAGCGTTAGAATGATCTTGCTAAGACTAGCGTTTAAACAAGCTTCCTTACTGAAAATATTTTAGGGACACCTTCATAATTTTTCTGCTCATTGTAAGGAACTAATATTACCTAGTGGTTCATAGGGGTTTATTGTAAAATTTTAATTTCATATTGTAGATTTGGATCAAGGTTCATGCTCCTTTCATTGTACAAAAAGACCAAAGTGAGACTTCTGTCTTTCACTGTTATTTTTCTTCTGTTACTGAGTGTTTAGGACAAGAGAACAAGTTCTGGCAGAGTTTATAATTTGGTTCACCTGGAGCAGACAAACGAGGAGGTGCTCTGATCACCAAATTAAGGCCCCTACTTAATTGACCCTTGGAGAATTGGAGAGGGTTTTCTTTCTCTCCTTCCCATTTACATCATCCCTTGGTATCTGCAGGGGATTGGTTCCAGGACCTGCCAAAGATACCCAAATTTGCAAATACCCAAGCCCTATAATCAGCCTTCTGTATCAGTTCAACAGCAACAACCTCCAATTCAATGAACCTCAGATCATGCAGCGCAATATGTATTTACTGAAAAAAATCTGTGTATAAGTAGACCCATGCAGTGCAAATCCATGTTGTTCAACGATCAACTGTAATCTGAAAACCACGGAATTTTCTGTCACTTATGATTCTAAGAATTTGTACATTATTTAGAAAATAAGCTTTCAAGTCAATATTCTACTTAAAAAAATTAAGATATAATTAACATATAACATTATGTTAGTTTCAGGTGCAGAACATAATGATTAGATTTATGTACACGCTGCAAAATCATCACAATAAGTCTAGTTAACCTCCATCACAACAGCTACAAATTTTTTCCTGTAATGAGAACTTTTTAAGATTCACTCTCTTAGCAACTTTCAAATATTCAATACAGTATTATTAACTATATAGTAAGCATGCTGTACATTACATCTCCAGGACTTATTTTATAACTGGAAGTTTATATCTTTTGACTAACTTCACCCATTTCTCCACCCACTCCCAACCCTTGGCCCCTGGCAATCACCTATCTGTTCTCTGCATCCAGGAGTTCACTTTTGTTTTTGTTTTGTGTGTGTGTGTGTGTGTGTGTGTGTGTGTGTTTTAAGATTCCACATCCAGATAAAACATCTAGAAAAAAATGCAGGAGAAATTCTAAGTTTTGGTTTTGGCAATTATTTTAAAATTTAGATGCAAAAAGCATCAAGTTTTAAAAAATGGATAAATTGTATATTATAAAAACTAAGTTTTCCTCGCCATGAGACACTGATGTCTACAAAAATGAAAAGGCAAGGCACAGCTGAGGGGAAAGCACTGCAAAACATGTATGTGACAAAGTGCTTGTATCTAAACTATATAAAGATATCTTACAGTAATGAAAAGACAAACAAAAATTAAAAACTGCTCAAAGTCTGCAAAAACAGTTCCCCCCAAGAGATACAGATGGCAAATAAGCACATGAAAATATGTGTAGAAACATTATTTACTAGGGAAATGCAAATAAAAACCACAATGAAATACCACTACGTATACATTCAGATGACTAAAATTACGCAGACTGACTATACTAAACGTGAGCAGGCATGTGGAGTAACTGGAACTCTTGCACAACTGCTGGGAACGTTAAAAGGTAGAGCCACCTCGTAAATTCTGGTAGTTTCACAAAAAGTTTAACCCACACATACCACAGGACCTAGACATTCTAAGTCTAGTACTTTACTCACGAGACATAAAAAAGTATATATCCACACAAAGACCCGCATGTGAATGTCCGTAACAGCTGTGTGATAGCCAAAAAGTGGAAACAGTCCAACGTGCACCAACTTTGTGAGTGAATGTACAAACCTGGTATACTCCCAGAACAGAACACTAGGCAAGCAGTAAAAAAGAGCAAACTACTGAAAAAGCACCCCAACATGGATGACTCTCGACGTGATTAATGCTCAGTAAAAGACATCAGATAAAAAAAGCACCTAC
Source organism: Camelus dromedarius (assembly GCF_036321535.1). Taxonomy (NCBI): domain Eukaryota; kingdom Metazoa; phylum Chordata; class Mammalia; order Artiodactyla; family Camelidae; genus Camelus; species Camelus dromedarius. The sequence goes on along the minus strand of NC_087441.1, from coordinate 10,673,364 downwards.
TGTATGATTCCACTTCTACAAAATTCTAAAAAATGGAAAATCATCTATAGTGACAGAAAGCAGATCAGTGGTTGTCAGAGGAGAGGGAAGGAGGAGGGATGGATTACACAGGAACATAAGGAAGCTTGAAGGTTATAGATGGTCTTTATCTTGATTGTGATGACGCTTCATATGATTACACAGTTTTCAAAAAAGTGACTTGTACACTTTTAATATGTGCAGTTTACTGAAACAACTACACCTCAGTAAAGCTGTACAAAGTACTGAGTGTGGTAAACTCTCAATAAGCATCAGTTATTATGATCAGTATTAACATATAAAATCTTTAAAACAAACAGAAAAAAAAAAAAGAAGCGTCCAGATTACTGATCTGAAGGAAAACAAATTACTTATGATGTTACCTCCAATTCAGAAATGCGGGGAAGAACTCATTAAGGCCTCAAGCTCCCCAAAGCGCCAGAGAATCTCACTCCCCTCCAAGGCACAGTCTACCCAGCCATAAAAATGTCACAACAACGAATGACCAAAAGATAACAAAAATCCTGGAAACACAATCACAAGAAAATGCTACAACATTAAGAGAAAGAAATCCCAGATGTCCAGTGCTGTTTGATGAGTCGGAGCAAGCTCTGATGTTTCCACTGCACTGGGGATTTTCTAGTGCTCCAAAGGAGTAACACTACTTTTCTCCTACACTTCTTCCCAGAGGAGCAGTCTCCTCATCAGTCCTTAATTACCGGAGGTGCCCAAGGCATGAAGATAATTTAATTGATGACTTATTTTGAAAAAACTGTTACTGGGTGCCCACTAAGTATAAGGCGCTCATTCAATCCATAACAATCCTATGAGCAAACTGAGGCACAGAGAGAGATGGTTACTTGCCCAAGGTCACATAAGTAGTAAATGTTGGAGCCTGAAGTCAAACACAGGCAGTGTGATGCTAGAGTCTGTTCACTACAAAATCACACATTAATACTTTCACATATGAGGCACGTTTTCTTATGTTACAATATGTTGACAGGGAAGCCTATATGTTATCACTATGTTCTTTCCCCTAAGCTGCCTCGTGATAATATTTTAAGAGTTGAATTAAGCTACAAATGACATACTTTCAGCTAGAAGACATTTCATAAATTATTACAATTTCTTTAAAAAGTAATTCTATTAGCTTAGATATCACTAAAATGGAATCCTTAAAATAGATCACTCTCCTGCCTTTACTCAGTTTTATGATTAATTTAGTACCTCTGAAAGAACGTGGTTTTACATATTGAAACATTCTTTACAGGAAAAAGAAGTCTATTTGATATTTTAGTACCCAACATTTCTTTTTAAGGCAAATTTCTTTCCTGCATATAAGACACTAAAAATTAATTTTGCTTCTTCTACAAAAACAGCTAAGTCAAATATACATTTCCTGCACAGTAATTTACCTTGAAATTAACCTTCATATTTAGAAAAAAGAGCACAAAACTTCGATAATCAATGCTACACAATTATTCACTTTCACCATTAAATGACATTAAATAATTTAATCAGATAATTAGATAAATACATACAAAGACAGTCCATCTTTTTATTCCCCATGTGAGATATTACTGAACAGCTGCTATGTGCCAGGCACTTTCCTATGTTGTAGAGATAAAGCAGGGAACAAAACAGATAAAATCTCTACCCTCATGGCACTTACACTCCAGATGGGGCAAACTGATGACAAATAAGCAAGAACACACAGTGTGTCAGATGATGAGAAACCTTACAAGACAAATAAAACAAGGCAGGGGTTAGGAGGGCAGGGACTGGGGGAAGGACAGCTGAGACGTGTGCTGCTGTCTTTTACACAGTCTGTCTTCAAAGAGCTTTAGTTGCGATCAAAGAGAATGTGTAAATTAAGATGGCAGTGAGGAATCTGATTCACCTCTTTGCCTAATGAGAAAGAACTACACATCACAGAGGATGAGACTTAACCTTAAGATGTCTCTTTCAAGGCAGAAAAGTCAGATGAGTATTCCCTTTGCCCATAAAAGGGCTGGATGAATAAACCTGCAGTGAATTATGTAGTGTTATTCAGTTTCTTTTCATCACCTCATGATCTCACCGAAAATAACAATATTACCACTTCCACTTCCAACGGACACACTGTTCACTAAAGAAGTGGTTCAAAGCAAAAATCACTATTAAAATATCAAAAATATGTACCATATAATAATCCCCAAATAAAGCTATTAATCTGAAACAAATTCTGATGATAAAGGCTGGCAAAATAAGATGAAATCAAGTATTTTATGATTTTTTAAAGCATAAAAACTGGAGATAGCAAAATAATGAGAACAAAATCACAGTTTCTTAAAAAGAAAAAAAATCAGAGGCATGAACACAAAGCCCTAGATTTTCAAACAAATTTTCTCAAACTGGTCTGGCAGAAATTAAGCACTTTTCCATTAATCCATATGAAAGTATTAGAATGTACTAATTTTAAACCAGTTTGTCCTCTTATATAAAAGTAACAATGCAGACAATTTTATTATTCCCTCGGACTCCCCTAATAAATTGCTACTCATATGAACAAAAGGCTAAGGGCTCTTTTACAGTTTCAGAATTACAGAGAACTCAAACAAAAACCCTTAAGCTGTGAAATGCCCCAGTGAAGAATTCCCTTTACAAGATCCCTGATATAATCTGTTCCACTGTTTGCCACTGTTTTAAAAATTAAGCCCCTCATTTTAAATCCACATCTGCCCCCCTTAATCCTTACCTATTTGCTCTAATTCTTCTCTAGAGAAGATCAAAACAAGCTTATCCTCTCCACTGCAACCTTCGACAGGCGGCTATGAATCCCTGCACTCAAGGCTTCTCTCCTGTTGAAACACACTTAGGTCCTACAAATATTTCTCACATGACATTGCCTACTGTTTTAAAGATGCACGTATCATTTCATTCAAACCTCATCTTAAATCTATAGGTACAGTGGTGTAACTTGATTTCTTCACTTATAAAATCCTATTATAAGAAGGCCTAAGCTGAATGCCCAAGTCCCTCTCAATGAAGCATGTCTTCTCCATCTTTTGCTTATAGAAATGATTTTCCAAATTTTAAAGACGCTCTCAGAAGTCATGCCAATAACTGAGTCATTATTGCCATTACTTATTTTTACTTAGTTTTGAAGGAATGGGCCATGACATGCATAGCTATTGGTAGATAGGAAATAGTTTGTTTAGCATCAATGTATAAAGTAGGTTTATTCAAGCTGTGGTCAACAGTCCACATGTGCCAATGCTGGCTAGAAATGCAGATTCCTAGGCCTTCCAGACGAAGGAATCAGAATCTCTGGAATGAGGCCTGGAGATCTGTAACTTGAGGAGCAAACTATATAATCCTGGGATACCCTGGGGTCTAAGAACCATGGTCTAGTCTAAAGATGCAAATTGGGTTTGTGCCCTCTAAAAAAGACACGTTTAAGTTTCTCACCTGTAATCCAGGAATAAATCGACTATCCTTTTCAACCACCAGGAGTTCAGCGACACTGGCGTTCAGAATGGATCTCGTGATCCCCCCTGGCCCGGGGCCCACTTCGTAAACATAAGCATCTGTCAGGTTGCCAGCCTTCCTCACAATTTTATCTGGGAAAAGAAAGTTCTAGTCGATTACCTTCGCAAACTTCAACACATGGACTTTAAAAAGAAAAATAATCTATTCAAATTCTTATCAGCCATTCATTACTCAACTAATCTTTACATAAAATTTTATCTGATGATTTAACTATCAACCTAAACCAACATATAGTGGCCATTCAATATTCTACCACATAACTGCTGAATTGTACCAGTCCCTTAACAAAAGCAGGATTACCACGACAAATTTCCTGAACCTAAAGTTAGCTAATAGGTTATTTTCTATCTGTTTCTCTGTCAAACCAATTGAGTCCTATGGATTGTCTGGATAAGCCTGCACGACTTCTCTATAGTTGTTGAACATCAAATAGTTGAATAAACAAGACTAGTTTCACATTCAGAATTTCCAAGGTTGCTAGCTTAAAAATCCAGAAGCAGAAAGTCCTGGCAGTTTCCATTTTTACCTACAGACGTCTAGCTGTGGTCAATATGGCAATGGTAGCATGTTCCTAGCTCACTGGACTTGCAGAAATTTGTATTCTTGGTCATTTTCAGGAAAAAATTAAATTTAGCAGTCAAGTTTTTTTTTTAAGCTTTGCAAACATGCAAGTTGATATGGGAAAATTAATTTTTTAATTAATCAAGTTCTTTTAAGTCAGCAGACCTTAAGACTTCCTTGGAAAGCAGATCACCGATTATCACTTCTGGATAAACATACAATAGGCTGGTCATATTATTGACTGAGGTATTAAAATCCAAGCAATTGGGCCTACTGTGCTAGTGGAAATTTAGCCACTGAAAACAAACCAGCACTTCCTTGCACTATTCACTGACAGTCTCATTTCTGCATCCTGTTTTTGATAGCCTACTTTTGTAGGTTTAGAGGTAGAAAGTCTCTCAATCATCCCAACATAGTTTTGTCTTTTACTGGGTGCCAGGAGAAAATTAGCAGCCACTGACCATCTATTTGTTACAGGTGATTTACATGCTTTCTCACAGCAAATCCTTACACCACATTAACTAAGAACTACTACCCCAATTTCCCAGTTCTCTGAACTTTCCAGTTTCCGTGTCCATTATTTTATTTGTGTGAGCTCACCAAGAGAACAAATGGAAAACGGACTCCAGCTCAGATGTAAATTCTAAAACCAACCCTCCCTCCATTAAAGCCAATGCCTCTCAGAGGGAGCAGAGATGCTACATTAAGCACAGGTATTATGGAGTGAATTTATATTCCCATTTTTTTCAATGGAAAGCTATAACAGTAGGTAGGGCAGTCGGTCAGCCTTAAACTTTTCAGGCACATTCAAATACAAATGAGTATCAAAGAGGCACTGTCAAGTCACTAAGCTTGGGGTTCCATCTTGCATTGCTCACACACACAAGTACCTTAATTTCCCTTCACTTTGGTTCCTGTTGTAAGAGGGAATAATAGTACCCAGGTTCCGGAATTTATTCCTGAGAGTGAATACTCACACAAGAACATGTATATGAAGAATTTTTTAAAATATAAAAGTCTTAAAAATATATATATATATATGCCTCAGGACTTCTAGTCCCCAGAATGGTGCTTTTTATAGACAATGTGGCTAATGACTAGCAGAAAAGGCTGGTTCTGGTTACTACTAGGACAGAAGAATTTTAGAGGTGGGTAACTTTTTAAAGTTCTTGTAGTAGAGCCCTCCTCCAATTAAAGGATGAGAAAACTGAAACTAAGTTTACCCAGTTATATTGTCACTGTCAGGTCCACACTGCTACTCTATGTCCAAGAAATAAATCGTCCTGACCATGCTCTGTAGACTTACTTCATCTCATAGAAAAATGAAATCTGGGGGTGTCATTTACTGATCCTTTCATTTTCTAAAGAAGGGCCAAACAGAATGAAATACCAAAACGTCAAAAGGGGGAAGGGTATTGCTTAGTGGTAGAGCGGGTACTTAGCATACATGAGGTCCCTGGTTCAATCCCCCGTACCTCCATTTAAATACATACATACATACATACATACATACATACATACATACATACCTTAATACCCCCACCAAAAAAAAAAGGTTAAGTACTCCAACCTTGTATTAGTGGACATACTTGTAATACATCTTATTCTTGCAATATCATCTTTTAGAAGAAACCATCACTAAGAAACAGTGGTGGCATAGTACAAACATTTGTCAAAACTTTCACTGTGCACTTTAAACTGGTGAATTTTATTGCAGCCAAGTTTTACTTCATAAAAAGTGACTTTGAATAAGGAGCGGGAATGTTGACTAAAATGTAAGCTCCTTGGGGACAGACTGCCTTGTTCACGCCCATACCCTATCTTCAGCTCTAGCACATAGTGGCTTATTCAATATGTATTTACCGAAGGAATATCTGCGCCCGCGAGGATTTCTTAAGACTAAACAAGTTAAACGTTTAAATAACGAACCCTATGAAACTGATACTCTTTCAACGTGTTACATAAAATCCCAGCACTAATTGGACTGCATAAAAAGCCAATCAAGTCAGCACGTGCAGTACCATTTTATGTTAACATACCGAGATTCCAAAGTCCATAACCGCCCCTCAAGAAACGCGAACCCTTCCTCCCCGAGTGTTTGCTGGGCGTCTGCAAAATCGGCCTTCAAAAGCCCACGGCAAACGCCCCTGAGCAAGCAACGCAGTCCCACGTTTCCTGGGCGACGGGACTCGGCGTTCTTTCAGTACAAAGCGGCAAAAAGGCCAGACCTTAGGCCCACCGCCCACCTGCTCCAACCCCGTCACCCGCCCGTAGGGTCCGCGCGAGGTACCCTCGGCCCACGCCCCCAGGGACGCGGAGGAGACCTCAAGGGAGGACCAATAAGCCAGCCACCTGTCAGCCTCAAGTCCAGGAGAAAATTCTGGGATAGCTGTTTCACTGCTTTCAGTTTAAACAACTTAATGATTTCTCGAATCGTGGGCAACGGCGGGAGACGGAAGGTGTTGAGCGTCCTGGTAGCAGCCATGACCCCCAGCCGGACAGTACAGGTCGCACACAGGGCTTTCCCCGCCGTTCCTAAACTACGGGCGGGGGAGGAGCCTGGGGCTCTACGGCCCGCCTCCGAGCCTAGCTTATTGGTCAGGTATACGCCGCCGGAAGCGATGGAGCAAACAGGAAATCCGGGCGCACGCAAAGCGCATGCGCCCCGCCCCATTAAGCGCGCTGCAGGCTGGGTACGCGCTGCTTTCCGCACGTGAGGGCAGTGGAAGTCCTTGGTCCTGGCCTCTCGTGGGTGGGCGGTGCCCAAGCGGCCCGGCGGGCGGGGCCAGGCGGGGCCTGGGCAAGAACAGGGAGAGGCGGATCCAAGTATTGGTGGAGCCGAGTAAGCCGCAGGCGGATGGGCGTTCCTAAATGTCCGTGAATGGTCGCGGGCGAGGCGGTGACTAGAGGCGAAACTACTAATTCCTAATGGTTCTCTTACGGTTAGGTCCTTTTAGAACGTCAGCGCTGCCGGCGCGGGATGGCAGGTTTCTAACTTCTCTTAGTCTCAAATTGTTTTTTTTTTTAATCTGTTCAATGGACATAATGTCTGCTTTAAGATTATGACACTGAGTGAGAGGTCGCCTGGTGTGCAAATTAAGCACATAGTGCAATACATGTCAAGTGGTAAGCCGGCTATCAAAGGTGGCTGTTACCATTACAATTACCTAGCAGATGAATGTAGCCCTGAGGGGTTAAACATGTCAACACAGCTTGTTAGTGAGGGAGCCAGAAGTAGAATCCAACACTTCTGCCCCTTCCAAATGTAATCAATAAGAAAACCCGCTTTATTTAGTACTTTAGATTTTAGGAAGTGTTTTCGTGTATATATCAAACATTTGTTTTTGAACCTTTGACAGTTTTGTGAAATGTATAGGATAAATATTATTAGTCTCCGTTTAGAGAGGAAGAACAAAGAAAGACTTTGGAGAGGTGATATGACTTAATGAAATTCACAAAGCTGAAAAACTGAACTCAGATCCAAATTAACTTTCCTGACATGTGTGGTGGCTGCTCGTTCTATTAATCTGACTTTGCATTTATTGGTTGTTACCCTTTGCTTAGTGATCCAAAATTTTCTTATTGCTCCTTCATCCTCCAAGCCTCTCCTTGTAACAACTGGAAAGCTAAGGATGAAAGGGAAGGAAAATAAACATAATGATACTAATAATAGCTAACAATCACTGAGCTTTTCTCAAAATATCAGGCTTCACAGCTGAGTGCTTTACAACCATCATCTCATTAATTGTTACAAAAGATAAAGCTTAGAGAAGTTTAGCAATTTACCCTAGGCTGCACAGCTAATAACTGGCAGAGTCAGGATTTGAATCCACAAGTCTATGTCCAGAGCCTGCTTTTTTAAAGTAGTGCAATGTGGAGAGGTCATATGACTTGCCTAGGATAGTTAACATCCAAGTGTAGAAAGAACACTCAAATCTGTGTTCTGTCTTTCCCTTATAGCAGAGGGAACAACAAAGCAAAGAAAGATGTTAAAATCTGAGAGCTTTTCTACCTGTTTTTTTGTTTGTTTGTTTCTTTTTTTTTTCAAATTGCTACATCAATCACAAGTGAATCATAAACTTTTTCATTTCTCAGAAAAGTAAGTTTAAAATAAAGCTAATGGAAAACCAAGTAACTGTGGGTATGATTTGGAGCTGAGGAGGCCATTGAAATCCCAGTGGAAACCCCAACCATCTTCTTTTGTAGCTATAATAGAAGGAACTGTGAAATAATCTGATCTATCCCTAACCTTGTAAAATTGGGAAGTGACTCCCATAGAGGTAAAGTGATTTACCCAAGGTGTCATAGAAATACAGGTTGAAAGTCTAAACTCTTGATTCAGAGCACTTGCTTTCCACAGCATTCTATACCTGGGAAGGTATTCATTCACAGTTATATTCATTGTTTGCTTTACTCCTCACAACAGTCCTGTGTGGATGAGATTATTACCCATATTTTATTGTGAAGAAATAGAGGGAGACGAAGTCATTTGACTTGCCCAGGATCTCACAGCAAAGCAGAGAGAGAAGACTTAACCTGAATTCTTTCTTTCCTTGGTTCTGATCTTGGCCACACCCCTCAAGAATTAAATTATTTTAAGTAAATTATTTAATTAATGTATGCTAATTTTAAGTTTTATAATGTTATTTAAATATATAGAATCTGAATCTGAATCTAAACTTCAGTTTATAATTTTCATATGACTAGTTAACTCAAACGTAATTACACTAAATACATATTTAAAGCTACAGAACTAATACAAATGATGCATGATGTTAAGTCACTGCCCTTAATGCAGACTGGCAGGATTCTTTTTTTAAAGTTCAGCTTACCACATGCTATAGTGTGCCGTGTAGTGATTGGATTTTCTCATCAGTTTTCTGGATCCAAACTACTACCAAATCTTTGTTCAGAATGTTTGCCATTGTCACCTGCCTTTCTCTTGGAGGAACAAAAAAACTACATGGTAAGTCAACTTGTGCCTGTTTTCAGTATCTTGGAAACAAAGGATGTTGAATTACTTGGCACTAAAGCTACAATAAATACACGTTATGTGGGAGTATAAGGAGAATATTCAGATGATACAGAATGTGCTAACGTGAACTTTTAAACAGATCAACACCAACATAAAAACAAAACACAATTTTAAAGGGCAAAAACACACTGACATGGAGGATTGGATTCCTGAGAATTGGTCTTCACATCTAAATGTGAGAATTGTTGTCTTATACCATGCCATCTTCAATAATCAGCATGAGAGGTGATGATCTATTATTCCCAAAGTAGTTACTTCAGGTAATTCTCATTTCAATTCTGCGATGTGGGTTTACGGAGATACTCAGTGAGCACTGTTACGGTGCTAGCAAGTGCACAGTTGAGTCTCAAATGCCAATCTTCTGACTCTACTAGGCTCCTTTACTTCTGGTTTGTGTTAAATAATTGTTGAACTGAATTTTAAAATTCTTAGGAGAATCTTCCAAGTTTTTAATAGTTCTTGAGGTCTAATTTTTACCATCATAAATATCTGATACTCAGTCTTTTAATTTTCAGAAAATTATGCATAACTCCCTGCAAAGCCTATGAAATCAGCAGGGGGTGTTTTAGTGGTGTATTTCACATATTAATGCAAACAGCTTTATTCCTTAAAAGAGAAGTGTGCAGTTTCATCAGATTTGAAGCTTTGAAGTATCTACTTCATCTAGATACAGATTTTAATATGCTAAAGAATTATAATTAATACAGAAATTCCTAGCCCCACCTATCAGTGAAGATGAAGAACTACAAATGATTCACAGTAAATTATAACCCAGAATTCTAATCCTCATAAATCCCAGAATGGTTGTATAGGAAAGTTACTTATTATTTTAGTATTTATTTTAATGAAAATGCACAGATGACTTTATTTGATGTAAGTAATTTAGTGTCTATAGAAAAAGTGCTAATTCTAAAAGGTTGTCATTTTACAGTTCCCTGAAAGAGACCTGAAAGCCACAAAGAGCAATATCTTTCTGCCATGTGGGAATTTTCAGAGAAAATTAAATGTGACTTGGAATTGCCAAACTGAACTTTACAAAATGAGTATTATGGTATGGAAAGTGCCCTTTGCTGATAGTATTTTATAATTCCATGTACTATGACTCAATGCTCTAGAGAAATATTAAGAGATACATTTTACACATATTTAGTCTTTTTTTTTTTTTTTAATGACTGTTAGATGCCCACTGTTCACAAAGGAATCTAGTGACCTACCTAGAGGGAAGAAGGAAACATGATGATTCTGGGCAGGCAGACCAAATGCTTATCCTTCGGGGATAGAAGCAGGGCAAATTATGGCAAGCAACACAGGCTAATTGCCTGAGAGCACCATGTAACAGTTACACTATTTTTAAAAGTACAGTGTTTATCACTGTTCCAAGCAGTATTCGAAAATCTGCCGATTATCCTTAAAGATCTGTGAATCAGTGTCAAGTATCCTAATGAGGTGGTGAGAGCAGGCAACCCTTTCCACTCAGGATGACTCAGAACTGTGGATAGGGTTTTCTCCTACACAATAAAGCAAATCTTTTTGTGAATGAAGAAGAACTCAGCCCATGCTAAAGGCATTGTTAAAATAATTAGCCTTTATTATATCAATAGTTTATTAGTTTAAGCCTCAACATTTAATTGGAAAACAAAAAAGGTTAAGAATAAATAAAACTATGACTGTGAATACATTTGCATTTAAGGCTTCTCCATGTATTTAAAAATTGATGTGGGAACAAATTGCTCTGTGAATGGGGAGGCTCTGTGTTCAACAAGTAAATAGGTCTTCCTGGGCATCTTAGTGACAGCTCTCTGTCTCTCCCCAGCAAAGGGACTCTGGATGGACTCGACTTCTCAGTCTGGCCACATCTATTCCTTCTTTCTCTGTTCTAGGTCCTCTATCCTTGCACATCTGTAGCTCAATCCCCAAAGGCCAAAGAGTGAAGGCTGAGGCCATGGAAGGATGGCAGTGTCCCTATGCACACACGGGGCCTGGGACCCACATACTTCCATCCAAGTTAGTGAGTTGTAATTTATTCACAGCAACTGGCTGCCTGTTCCTCCAACTGAGAAGGGCTAGGAAGAAGGATGGGGAGGCTTGCCCAGCCTTGAGGAGGGGGCCAGAGCCAGTTTGTTGGCGCCCTCTCATCTCCCTTGAGGCCCACCTGGAGCCCAGTACCTTCAGACTGCCCTTGGATTTACCCTGTTCCTCTACTGTACGACACTTCTCCTCCCCAAAACACCCCAAATTAATCGTCTCCTCACTATTCTCCAAGTCCAATTCAAATCATCATTCCCCTAGTGAATTTTAACTCTTGGACGAAATGGCCTAGAATACACATTCTTACTCTTTCCCAGTGATAGTTCTGTTTCTCTAGTTCGGAAACTGGGACCCGGCAGACTTCCTGGTCAAAAGTCTAGGTGGGCAGCATTCCTCCTTCACCTAAGATGAGAGTCTAGACATGGGCTAGAGAGTCTATATCAGGTGTCTGAGTCAGGTATCAGAGATGCTTCGAAGGAAGGGGCAGGCAAAGCTACTGGTCATTGTCCCCTTTGGCCTTTGAGGAAGAAGTCACCCTGGAGGGGGAAGAAGAAAGGAGAATTTGTAGCTCCTGACAGTCAACATAGCCTGCATCTGTCTCCTTGCTTAAAAAAATAAGGAAGAAATCTTAGATCCTTTGAGTGAGCCATCCTCTTCAACCCTTGCCACACTTCCAGCCCCTGTTCACAGTCAAACTGGTCCCACGAGTCAGGTGTACCTGCTGTTCTGACTTCCTGACTTCCCGTCCATTCTTCATTTCACTTCATCCTCGCCTCTACGGCAACCAAGATTCCCAAGGAGCTCCGTGTTTCCAAATCTACAGGACACTTACCTATTCTCACATGACTTACTGCATAATAATAATAGGTGGATTTATCAACGCTTACTACACAGCATGACAAACTCTAGGTGCCTTGCCCATATTAACTTTTAAAAAATGCAGGACATAGCGTCGTCCAATTTTACTTACGAGGGAACTGAAGCCCAGAGAATTGAATGCCCAAGTTCACACAACTCATTACCAAGAGAGAAGGGGCTTGAGCTAGGGCAGTCTGACCACAGCATCTGCTCACTTCAGCTCTGGGCTCTGTTGACTCCCACTGACAGTGGGCAGTTAACCTCTCTTGGAAGAACTCTGTCCTCTCAACTTCTTCTTATTTTATTTTACTTGTTTTTTTGAAGGAGGAGAATAGTAAAGGAATTAATCAGGAGTACACTGCCATGAACAGCAGTGGGCCACACAGATGAGAGGTGTCTGTGTGAGCCCTGAGGGCCAGCTATTGGGGTGTTTTAGAAAGTAGGTCACAAAGTGCATGATCGGCTTGTACACAAGTCTCTGACTGGCTGTAGGTGAAGTAAGAAGTTTAGGGTCTGTGAAGGGTGGTGGGGTTTATGACTCTCATAAGGTGGGCTGAAGCAAGCCAGCCTGAGCTATTGTGACATTAGGCATTACTGAGGGCTATTAGTTTGTTAGGGCAAATACACCCAGTAAAAAATGTACTTTATCTGTTGAGGGATGGCAGGCAGACATCTGAGAGCCCAGGAATGGGGGTCTTTGGACTTTGAAGGATGCCGGTTGGCCCCACATTCCCCCCTGACAGATTGGCAGTGAAAAATCTGTGGAACAGGTGAAAGTCTCTTCTTCCGTATCTACTTCCTGCTGAATGGGGTGGTGGGGTGGTGGCAGAGCGTCACGCTGTCCCTGCCTGTCACGCTAATCTGTCCGGGATTAGGGGGCCCTGACATCCCTGCAGCATTAAAGGTGGGAGCGGAAGAAGACCCCAGCAGCGTCCAAGGGCTGCATCACTACGATGTTGGCTTGGTTCATGGTGTCAATCTTGGTAGGAGGGGTGTATTTGTTCCTAAGTTCCTGGACCTCAAAGAGAGACAGTGGTTTTTGTAAGAGAGAAATACAACACAAAAGTAAATGTATACCAAGATAAATAGCTAAACCCAGTAAAAACAGACAAGAAATTTGAGAATGTCTGAAAAGAAAGAACTTAACCCTTCAGGTATCTAGGAAAAGGCATTGGAGAACCTCTTCAGTGACGAATTTGCTGTGAGCATTGACACACCTGCCTCACTGGGGGTAAAAGTACAGCACTCAGTACATAAAACTGTGAATGGGCCCCGCTGGGTGGGATGTTAAGGGCCATGAGGTTTTGTAAGACAGCTCTCCTTAATGGCTGAAGCAGATGTCACCCTTAATGATTTTAGTATTTTTCTAGCTATGAGGCAATGCAAGAATTTGGGCTAATAAAAATCTTTTCCTGAAAATATCTGACTATCTGAAGGCCTGTTTCACCAGTTTTCCCAGAGTACAGAGCGCCTCATTTCTGATTTCCACACTGAGCTCCTTTCAGGCTGTGCTGAAGGTCAGCGACGTCAGTGGCTTGTGACTTACTCCTTGTGGACGCAAATGGCAAGTGCCCTCTTGATCATAAATTTGACGATGGCTTGGGAGGCATTTTGTGACCATTTCGTGCTTGGAGTGCTCATTCCTAGGTCAGGTGAGGATTTCGTTGTCTGTCCTCTCAACTTCTGTTACCACCTTGTGTCTATTTCTCTACCCAAACTCTCAAGATTTCTCAGGGCTCGGTCCAAGAGCCTCTTCTCTCTCTCCTGCTTCTTCCTGGATGATCTCGTTTCTTGCATGAGCAGTTTTCTGTGCCTGGAACAATCCTCTGTCACTTTTCAGCTGCCTTCTCCTTCTCCTTGTCTCACTGTCAAGGTTACTGCCTCAACTAGAGCTTTTCTTGACAAAATTCTAACAAGAGAGGAAGCTAATTTGACCTTTGACTGCCTTTCCTGAAGGACTTGCTTTTCTATTGCTTCCTCTGACATTAAAAAAAAAAATCATAGTCTTAATAATGGTCATATCAACACATTTCCCCCAGGGGTTTCATTTTGATAGGACAGATTCAGAGTGAGCAACTACTTTCCCAGAGAAAGCACCATGAGAAGCTTTTTGAAGATGGAGGAAGAGGGTCTAAAGCCAAGAGGAAAAGCTTCAAGGTGCGAGGAACCTCTAGAAGATGGAAAGACATGGAAAGGGGTCCTCCCGAAGAGTCTCCAGAAGGAACACAGCCCTGACATCGTCTTGATTTTAGGCCAGTGAGGCTCAGCTCTCACTTATGAACTTTAGAGCTGGAAGGCAATTTATGTTTGAACCAACAAGTCTATGGTGGATTATAAAAGCAGCCAGAAAAAACTAATAGAGTTTCTTTGACTGTAATATGAGAATAGTAATGGATAACTTACAGTGTTCCAAAACCTTTGTGATGTTAAAATATTACAAAATAGTATGTGTCACTGTACCTCATAAGATAATGCATATACTGAATGAAATATAGTGTCCAACTCATTGTAGATACTTGGTAAGTGTTAATGCTCCTCCCCTTCTCTCTTCCTGGCTGAACACACTCACGTAGCAGGCATATATCAAGTTATATATAATCAACATATGAATTGTTAATACTCTTAAGATTCTGAAGTCCAATAATTGTTAGAATGTGGTTCTCTTGTTGTTGTTATAACATGTGACAAATTAAGCTCAGAGGATAACCTGTCCATTTGTTATTCGGTGGCTCTCATGAACGATGACTTTCCCTTCCACAGGTTTTTATTGAGCTTGGCCATTGCATATTGACTTTTTATTCTTTTGCTTCATTATTTAGAGACATTGGCAATTCTAACATCAGAGGGTATTCTTAAGGGTGGAATTACAAATGTTATACCTTAAAACAAATGTGTCATTTGATCGTACTGTTATCCAATTTAAAAGCAGTATTCATTTTAGCCCATTCATTTCAGTACCTCTGTTGTTCTTTCAGGGGCGGTGAGGGCAGGGAAAGTGAGGGGTTTCTAGTTAGGCAGAATGGGTTAGGTAACGGTTATGTTCAGTGAAATCCAGCGGCAGTGCAAAACAAAATAGGAGACTGTTAAATTATGCTTGAAATGTATACATATAATATTGTGACTGAAATCCTGTAATTTTAGACTGCCTTGAAAACAGTTTGCTCAGGAGTCTTACAAATGGGAGAGACAGTGGGGAGGGAAATGGGAGTGCTGGCTTAGGGCCCTAATAACTACAATCATTAATTTATATCATATTGGGTTCATTATATTGCATCATATCATTGTATTAACATATTGTACCATATCATATACCATACTATAATGTATATATTGTATTTTGAGTTAATAAGCTTTTGTGGTTTTGCTCAGGAATCCTATCATGACTTAAACTACTATTTCTATTTAAAAAATGCCTCCCATATTTCAGTGAATTTACACATAATCTGCCACGAATTGTCAAACTGAACTCTGGTAACTGTCCTTGTAACTCTTACTCTCTCATGCTTAAATCCGCAGCCACTCCGCGTTCCTCATAGTTGCTTTGCAAACTTTTTAGGCTGAGATCCACAGTTACAAATGCCTTTTACATTGTAACCCTGTAGCACCTCCTCCCTCACACACAGATGTTTCATAGGATCCTTAATCTGTTTTCTAAACTATTCTTTCTACATCATTTTTTTTCTTTTCCAAAAAAATTATGGTTACAATAATTTATATTAGTTTTTACTGTGCAATAAAGGATTATGACTTGCAGTTTGTTAACACACTGTCTTATTTTCTTATTGGCTTGTAAGCCCAAGGAGGTAGACTCTTCCAGGGTCTCTGCCAGGTTTCCTTCATTCTCCTGTGATGACCATCTCTGTAATTCACATGACAAATTTTTTTTCTTTCTAAGTTTTTGAAGTGCCAGCAGGGCAGGTCACTATTAAATATAGTAGGTTGGTACTTTTTTTTCTTGAATGTATGTACTTCCGATTTAATTTATTGTAAAATGTAATGATTCATGCTGTTTCAGAAAGGTCACTGTTTTCTCACTCTCTTAGGTGCATTGATTTTTGGGGAGTCAAATGGGACAAATCCATTTGTGGTATATTAAGTGGAAGATAGAGCATTTTCTTGTCTGTTGCAAGACTAAGGCCTAATGCATCATGTTCACTGTTAGAGGAAGCCTTGGGATGAGATGGACTCAGAAGCTTATAAAATTTGGGAGGCTCTCTTTAAGAAAAAGAATTCAAAATTTTGAATACTCTGAAAAAATGCTCAATATTACTGATTATCAGAGAAATACAAATCAAAACTACAATGAAGTATCACCTCACAGCAGTCAGAATGGCCATCATGAAAAAGTTCACAAAAGATAAATGCTGGAGAGGGCGTGAAGAAAAGGAAACCCTCCTACACTGTTGGTGGGAATGTAGTTTGGTGCAGCCACTATGGAACACAGTACGGACATTCTTCAAAAAACTAAAAATGGATTTACCCTATGACCTAGCAATCCCACTCCTGGGCATGTGTCCAGCAGGAACTCTAATTTGAAAAGATACAAACACCCCAGTGTTCATAGCAGCACTATTTACAATAGCCATGACATGGAAGCAACCTAAATGTTCCTCAACAGATGACTGGATAAATAAGTTGTGGTATATTTATACATTGGAATACTACTCAGCCATTAAAAAGAATAAAATAATGCCATTTGCAGTAACACGGATGGACCTGGAGATTGTCATTCTAGATGAAGTAAGTCAGAAAGAGAAAGAAAAATACCATATGATATTACTCACATGTGGAATATAAAAAAAAAAAAAAAGACACAAATGAACTTATTTATAAAACAGAAACAGACTTAGAGATACAGAAAACAAACTTATGGTTACTGGGGGAAAGGGGGTAGGAAGGGATAAACTGGGGTTTGAGATTTGCAGATATTAACTATTATATATAAAATAGATATACAACAAATTTCTTCTGTATATCACAGGGAACTATTTTCAGTATCTTGTAGTAAGTGATAATGAAAAAGAATATGAAAATGAAGATATGTATGCATAAGTATGGCTCAAACATTATGCTGCACACCAGAAATTGACACAATACTGTAAACTGACTGTATGTCAATAAAAAGAGAAAAAAACTAAATTATGAACACAAAATTAGATAGGAAAGTCATTATTTGTTTGGATTAAAGAAAGAAATTTAAGACATGACAAATATTTGATGATAAATAGCACAAACATCACAACATCCAGAAAAGTAATGTAGTATTTTTATTAATTAAACTATTTTGATGGTTTTTCCCCTACATTTTGGGATGCAAACTTGTTGGTTGTTTTTTCAGATGAAAATGTTTTGAGAATATTTTCCATAAGATAGAAAAACAATTCAGTTTTTCCTCCACTCTGATTGATTAAAATTTGGTTTTTACTTTTGATAGTTTAGAAATACTTCTTGCCACTTCGAACCTATTACTGGCAATGTCATATAAATGGTTGGGTTTGTTGTCAAATTTGAAAAATCTCTTAAGCTTTTTCATGTAGGTGATCAGTATGTTTTTAGGGCATTTTAAAGTTTTTTGTGTGTGTGTGCAGTGTCTAATTTTAAATACTTTGATGACATGCACTAACCAATTTATCATAGGGGTCCTCGTTGTGGTGATGCATTATGAGTTTATATTAGATTCATTGATGCCAGTATTTCCAATATTTGGTGTCAAATAATCAAGATATTTAATTTTTTCTAATGTATTCATATGATTTGCTCCTTTTTATTAATTATCTAACAGTCCATGAGCCTATTCATTAGTCTACTTAATTTATTTATTCCTCTTACTAAATTGCTGCATTTGATATGATGAATTTTTGTTGCAATTTATTTCTTGACATAAAAATAATTTGTATGGACTTTATCGCTCTATTTATCACTCTATTGCTTTTGTTTCTTACCCATTATATATTTTTAATCTAAATTTTCTCTGTTTTTTAAATACAGAAATTTAAAGGTAGCAGACAGCAGACTTCAGATCCACATAAATCAAGAGTCCATAATTTTGCATTTGCTTTCCTGAAATGTTCTGAAACATCATTCTAAATTTCGTTAAAATGCGTATTCCTAACTCAGTTTCCACCTCCGCCAGATTCCCAAAGTGGCCTCTGCCACCAGAACATCACTTGGAAAGAGACAGTGGTCTTAACTGTGGTTAAAATGCCTTACTTTTAACATTTTACAGAAACATAACAGCATGTGTGTACATTTTCAAGGCCCCTCCCAGAGTCTTGCAAGAGTCTTATTCAAGTGAAGGCCTGGAGCTTCGTCTTCCTGAGCTTCGTCGTCCATCTGCCTGGGCACAGGGACATGGGCCAGGCTGAACAATCTCCGGGGGACACTGTTATTAGAGGACTAGTCGCACCACCAAGGCAAAACAAGGGCTTCTTTACAATATGAGCACCGTAGCGTCACCTCGGATTCAGATCCCGAGTCCAGGACGTGGATGCTGGTAGGTTACCTGGGACATGATCCCAGGAAGCACAGATGAGGAAATGGGAAACATGCGACAGGAAAGGGAGGAAAGTTAATTAAATGTGGTTTAACAGTAGTTTAATGCTAAGGCTCTAGGACAACTAAGCCTCAGTCCCACTGAGGACCCGTTGAAAACCTTTGTGAAGCTCAGCTCAGAGTTTTCCCATCGGAAGCTGGGGAGGTCCCCCAAAGCCCTGAGCGTGGAGGACAGCTGGGGAGCCGGAAAGCCGGCAGCCTTGGGGAAACCCGGGAGGGCCTGGGGATGTTGAGGGGGGTCAGGGCAGAGCATGCGGCACCTGCGGTGCTGTGTGAGTCCTATTCCACCTGGGAACCTAGGAACTCAGAGTTACTCAGTGATCAAGAATCACCAATGATGAGGACGTTTCTTGTTTCAGTACAGTGACTTTGAAGTTACAGGGGGCAAGGGCTGAAGGACAATGAGAACTTGTCCCAACTTGCCAAGGAAAGTTCTCTAATCCATGCAGTCACACCCTAGAATCAAGACATTCTGAGCTAGAGATAAGTATTTTCCTTAAACCAAAAGAGAGTGTAGCTGTAATTTCTAATTCCTGTCACCTAAATTCATCACCTCCTAAGCATAAACAGAAGTGGTGAAATATTTTAATATCTGTCAACAAAGAACAATTCATCCATGAGAATGAATTTTGCCTTTCTAAGGGCTCCTCTGGTGTGGTCTTATCCATTTCCAAGAGAGGGAAAACTCAAGCAGTTCATTCTCAGATGCTGTGGTTACCTGTCAAGACTGGAGTTATGATAGTTCAAGGGAGAAAAAGAGAACATTTTGAATGGGGTTGCTCTCATAGGAGAATGAACACCACGCTAAGCGTGAATAAAGCTGGGTTCCTGTCCAGATTTGATCAGCTCTGTGAATCCTGAGAAGCCATTTCCTTTCTCCGCACCTCAGTTTCCTCATCTGTGTGGTAGAGGGTTGGACTGGTTGAGTCCGGAATTCAATCCCAGGTCTGAGCCACTGTCACTGAAAAACTAAAGGGTGTAGCATGCCATGAGGCGGGGTGAGCTTGATCAAAGAAGTTCACCCTTCTGACCTTCAGTTTTCTTATCTGAAGAATGAAGGGGTGGGTTAAATATTCTTTAGGGACACCTCTGCTGTATATAATCCAATGAAATAAAAACATGTGGGGAAAAACCTGGAAGGATGCACGAAAGGAAGCCCAGACTGGCCACTGGGTGGCGATCTTGTTCCACATTAGGGAAGATTTTGTAGCTTCCAACATTGCCAAAGTTTGAGTTAACTAAGCATAGCGGAGATAGATTTTTGAAAGGATACGGAAATAAAAATCAGGTCAGCAAAACCCCCAGAATTATGGAGGAATGACAATAAACAGCGATGCCAAATAAGAGACATAAAATCTCTATAGTCAAGGCCGTAAACCACAGGGGGGTTTGTGAGAGCGGCGTTTTCGGTATTATTTAAAGGGATATAGGGAGAGGAGGACATTGTAAATTTATATGGTTTTTGAAAAACAGGGTTTAAAAGTTAACTCTAACATTTAAAGATTTAACTTGTAGAATAACCGAATACCTTAAAATTGTGCTGGAGCATGAAAGTCTAAACCTGCAAAATCTAAACCAAAAATCAATGGACGTGTTATTTCTTTTGTCTAAAACTAAAGGAAACACATAAGGGAGACCTAATCTCTGTTCCAATATTTTAATATTAAACAAAAAGAACCAATCTATGGGTTTTGAGCTTTTGCACATTTTATAAGACAGTGTGTCTCTATCGGGCTACCCAGCTCACCTTTAAAACCTTGGAATGGTTGCTGCTGGAGTTAATGTAATCTGCATTGGTATCCGTAGGGCCTGGAGTGGAGGCCGTTTCTGTGGAGATAAACGAGCATCAGTAGGAATGCAGGGAAGATAAAGGCTTTCTGATCACAGCGCTGCCCACCTCTGTCTCCAGAAAAGGTTACAGTCAAAAGAAAAACAAGTCTCCCCAGTTAAGCGCCAGTGAACACGGAGGGGCTTGTGGAGGAGGGCAGTGATGGAGCAACTCGACTCTCGCATGAACCCTGCACGCTCCCGAAGCCTGCGCATCATGCCTCGTACAACACGCTAAGAGCTGACGGCAGGAGGGGGCGCCGGCCCTGGCCCTCTGCTCGCCTCCCCCGCGGTGTCCTCCCTGTTACTCCTCACCCTCCCTTGAAGGATGGACACAGGTTTCTTCTGAAGGCCAAATCGTGGGCCTCGTGGCTCTGGTTGCCATAGCTGCTTCTTTCCTCCCCTCTGCTTTGATACATTAGCTATTAGCTTACATAATCCTCTCACAGGAGGATGTCCCTATTCTAAAGGCAAAAAAAAAAAAAAAAAAAAAAAAGTTACATTGCTAAGTAACCTTTAACCATGAATAGTATTCATTATGCATTTGCTTAATGATACAAAGGCATTGTTTGCTCTATTTCAGGTGATAACAGCAGATCAAAGACACCGAGACCGAGACCGGAATGTACTTGAGAGCGGCCAGCGGAGACTGCATGGAAATAATGCTTAGCATTTATGTCGCCCTTTCTACTCTCAAAGGAGGCTGCAATTATTAATTAATTATCCCACACAATAGCTCTATGAGGAAGGTCAGAGTCATTAGCTCTATTTTACAGATGAAGAATCAGATAGCAGTTAAGTGATTCCCCCCTCCAATATTTAAAGATCTCATGTCAAAGCAGACCCGGGGTGGCGGCTGCAGGTGAATGATGAAGCGGCTTACGGCCAAACAGACCACAGCTGCCCCTTCTGGGGGTTTCACTTACCTCCATCTAGCTTTTGAAAACCCGTGAACAGAGTTAGGCTCTGGACTTGTGTGCTGCCTCCCCACATAGCCTGGTTCCTCTTACATACTAGTCTTTTCTACATACTTCCTGTTTTGTATGCAGTTTTATTCCCCTTTCATTCATTCATTCATTCATGAACCTTAATCGGGTACTTAATGTAGTTGATTTGGACAGGAATAAGGGAAATGAACAACAGCTGATTCTTTAAATGCATCCTGCCTTCCCATACACTCAGTTAGCAGGCATTTGGTCCTGTCCAAAACCTTTTGGTATGAACCAAATATGCTGAAGGATGTTTTGCATAGGAAAAAAATATTTTAAGGATCTTTGACATGGACTAAATGTTTTATGAACCAAAAGTCTTATGGATGTTTTACACTGGACCAAATGTCCTGCAACCACACACACACACACACACACACCCCTCCTGGAGGACACTGGAGGAGGGAGGGGAGTCTCCCTTGCAGAGTGAGGGAGGACTACACTGAGGAGGAGATGCTTTGGTCAATCTTCTCCAGGACGCCTGCTATTCAAGCCGTAGGGCTCCCCAGGGACCCCAAGGGAGAGAAGACATAAATAAGATGTCCTGAATATTGGTTATTTCACATTTTTTGCCTTAGGCAAGGCCTTCTAGTGGCTAATCTGATTAACTCATACTCTGCAGTGTTTTGATTACTTGTGTGACCATAGTGGCTTCCTTTTTTAGACCACAAGCAGTTTGAAAACAAGGACTAATTTTTGTAGCCTGTTGCCACTGTAGGAAATAATGCCACGAATGATTTGGAGATGTATACTGGAGGGGATTGAGGGTCTGGGGGAAGTTCTTGAGTAAGTGGCGGAGGCAGAATTAGAATCTAAATCTGCTTCTTATCAAATTATGCTTTGTCCTTGCAACAGGCACATGTTTTTGGAAATCCAGTGTTGACTTGCACTTCTGGCTAGCTGATGATGATCAACTTCCTCTGCCATCACTGTCATCTTCTGAAAGAAATGCACTTCACCTTAGTTGTCCAGTCCCTGACGTCAGTGGAAGAAATGTCGATCTAGGCAGGAGCACAAGGGAGGTCCTTTTCTGGGAAGGGAGATCCAGAATTCCACAAACCTTGCTGTTTAGAGGTTAGGCAGGAAGGCTCTGGCTCTAAGCATCAGGGTTTGACTCTGGTCCTCATAACCTGCTATCTCTTTGACACTGAGCAAATCATTTAACATTTCTAAACCTCTTTTTCCTCATGTATAACGAGGGAAAAGTAACAGTAGCTTCTCCATCGAAGTGTTGGTGGAGGAATCAGGGCTGCAGCTAGCTTACAGGACACCTTTGCATAAATTAGAGAAAGGTTCCCATTCTCAAGCAAAAAATCTTTTTGAAGTTAGTGTATTCTATATTTCTCATTAATTATACTTATGCAAACATAAGATAATTCTGAATACACAATATAAATGAAATTATTAAACATAATATAATACACAGTTTGAATTTTTAATCACAATAATTAGAAAATCACATTTAAACATAATAGATACATAACAAGCCAAAAATTTTAATAGCAGTTAATTATGAAATTTCCATAGCAACAAATAAACAAGTGCTCTAATGTAATTAGTAGATCATTACATAGTAATCTCTAATTTATGTCAATTTAATACTTACTTTGTATATTATTAATGCTAAATTAATATTAGTTATTACCTAGTTATTTGTATAGTGATGAAAGTGCCTGTGTTTTTAAAATAGGATCTCCACAATCCCACTTGGTACAGAAAACACGTGGCAGAGTGTATGAACTACAGTGTATTGATGCTGAGAAGAACTTAAAAAAAATTTTAAGATACTAATCAGTACTTCAGTGAGAAAAGCAACTTGTTTAGAAACGAAGGTTATTTTGAATGTTGTTAGATCATCAAGATGTGTTAATAGTCAAACTTATTCTTCCTTTGTAAGTCCAATCAGAAAGCGATAATATATTCTATTGAAAAAAGACATTTCAGAGTTTTTTAATTGAGAGTTTAGAGCCCCAAAACTACCTTAATAACTATATAGTTCACTCATCTCTGAAGTTAATAAAATTTTGATTAAAATACAAAGAAATTACAGAATTGTAAGATGGCTACCATGTGACCATCTCCTTAGATGTGCTACTTTTGTGCAGTGTACAACCTCAACCACTGTAAGCAGTGGTTCTGGGAAGGATTATAAGAGCTAATTCTATAAAATACTTAGCATGCATAGGAACTGTCACACACTGAGTGGTCAATAATGTTGGTTTTTAATTTTCAGTTGTTTAACGTACACAATAATTAAGGTGCTGCCAGATTAAAATGCCCTTATCCACGTCTTAGTTCCCTGTTTGATTGGTACTAAGTATACATGGTCAGTGTGGATAACACAGTTTAAAGAATGATGCTCAACTAAATTGCACAAGAACTTTCACAGTTAAGTCCATCTCCTCCCTTCCCCAGCACCACATTACAGCAGGTGTAACTGTAATTATGGATGTATGGTGCTTTCTTATCAGTTGAAGTTAATTGCTTGTTTTCAGATTCACTACAGAGAGAAAGCCACATTACAGTTTGTTCTGCGTTAGTTCTCCTAATGGCAGCAGGCTGGGAAAGGAACCCCGAGGCTGATTGCTGAAATATAAATAACTGGTAGCCCCAGCGGGTATCCTATATAGGGATACTCAAGGGGAAGGAGTAGGAGTCATTTAATGCTCAGAGGTAAGTCTATTTAAAGAAAAGGTAAAAATAGAACTTGGCAGAGTGGTTTAAAATGATTTAGGAGAAAAAGAGTCAAAGGTATGGGAGAGATTTTCAGACAGAGAAGATTTAGCCAAAATGCTTCCATTATGATCAGAAGACTGAAAATGTGAAGGAAAAGAAGCAGCAAGAAGTGATGTGGGAAAGGTCAGTGCACTGGTTTAGGAAGCAGTGTGGCCGATAAGGGTGGAAACTGAAAGTTGGAATTTAAGGCTGAAGGCACGAGAGTGAGAAGAGCTAAGCTGTTAAAGCCAAGAGTAACATGTGCACACACGGAGGCGGGTGGGCACGGATTTGGGAGCTTCTGCAGGACGTCAAACGGAGAGAGAACTGGTTGAGGGGAGACAAGGTTCCTCCATTTTGGATTTGCTTCCTTTAGTTTTGAAGTTATTTTGTTTTAAAGACCATGACATAGTGTTTTCAAAGACCTTAGTCTTTTTAAAGAAAAATACCATATCAGTTTGAAGCATCATTAGTTATATGGGGTTAATTACAGACAAATGTTTTGAAAGATGGACATTAAAGAGAGAGAGAGAGAGAAAAAGCAGTAGACAAAGTGAAGCAATAGGAAGAAAACTGCTAGAGAAAAGCAGAGAGAGTCCAAAAAAATGAGACTAAACTCTGAGGAACTCTGAAATCACCAATAGTATTTATGGACTTCCATACTTGTGTATCTGTCTGTCTACACTTACAACATCGAGAATAATTAAGTCAGGTGAAAGTAGTAAATATTCTGTCACGTAATGAATATTTTAGACTTTGCGGGCCATACAGTGTCTGTTTAACTACTCAGCTCTGCCATTGTGGATTGAAAGCAGCCATGGACAGTATGTCGATGGTTGAGGGTGTCTGTGTTCCAATAAAACTTTATTTACAAAAACAGATGTTGGGCTGGATTTGGCCGGTGGGTTATAGTGTATTGACCCCTCATCTAAGGCATCTAATACTCTCATTTCTAGGTAAAGGGAGGAGATCTAGAGCATTTCAGGAAGCTGCCCTGAGCATCACAACTCTGTAGAGGGGAGTTCAAAAGGGAGAATAAAAAGTATTTAAGTATATGCTAATTTTGGAGGAATTCTAATCTTTTTAAGCAAAACAATACTCAGCTGCACCAAAATTTGGGCTCTCAGACACATTTGAATGCTTCAGTCTGGATAACTGAAGCTTCTGAGTAGCTCAAGGGGCTTACTCTTGAAGTAAAAATTCTTTCCATGTTAATTATTTTGGACAGATCATCTTTCTAAAATCTATTAAATATGGCCACACCTTTTTAAACAGCATATAATTTAACCTTTGTGGAAAAGAAGATTCAGGTTTGCCATTTAAAACCAATTTTAGAGCAAAGAAACCCATTATCATCTAACCAAGGGCTCTCAGGAACTCCTGGATGCAGAATCCTGCTTAAACTGTGTGGATCCCTGTTCACTCATTCAAGGGCACCTGCCTCTTCTCAGATGTCCATTGGTTGGAAGGTCTCTGACTGTGAGAGTGCTGAGGTCCAGCAGCCTCCCCTTCTCCACCAGCAGTCCATCAATAACCAAGATGATCAGACGATGGCCCGGTCAGCACTGAGGCTCCTATGAGACTCTGTCTTCCCTTCTTCTTTCTGAATATCTTCCCTGAGCCACTAGCTTAGCAGAAATTAGAAGCTGCATTCTGGGTTTAGTATTATTGCCCTAAATCAGGTCCCTCAGCCATGTGAATGCCCCAGGACCTGCAGATTCCCATTAAGCTCCGATCCCACATGCCTGGTCGAGACCCCGGATCGTTGGCTACAGCTCCTGTTAAGCCCCGTTCTCTGTTGAGACTGGGGACTGCTTTGAATTTTAACTCTCTTGTCCCAGACTTACATTCTTGACTTGCTGTCTTTTTCTCCTTCATCATTTCTTGCCCCTCCTGACCAATCACTGTACCCCAAATATAGAGTAGTTACTCCCTGGAAATCCTGGAGAACCAAGCCCTGACTCTAGGACTGTCACCGCCTGACTCAGACACTGGGCACTGCATTTATCTTTAAAACTGATTTGACATTTGAATCAAACTTTAGCCACAAGTTCATTAAGTGCCCTGGTGACTGTGATTCAGACCATTGGCCAAGCTCATCTATGTTAGACTCCTGGTCCAATCCCGCCCTTCTAGGCTGACTCTGCACTCCTCACCTGTCAGCTACAGGTAGCATCTTGCCTCACAGTGGAAACACATCAGCTGTTAAAAGGAGCAAATGAGCCCTGAGAGAAGGACTGAAGGGCTTGCATGCGTAAGGACATGGCTTGAAGCCATTGCATTTCTAGGGTGACCTTATGCTCCAGTTTGCCGGGTACCATCCCAGCTTGTCTGTTGTTCTGATGTCATTATTGATAGTGCTTAAATCATTGTCCTGATTCAGATGAACTCTTACATGGTAACCCCACATTTCTTATCTGAAAAATGGGGATAATTTTACCAACTCTTTCTTTCTTACGATGTTGTTAAGAAGAACACAATGAAACAACAAGGACCGACTGTAGAGCGCAAGGAACTATATTCAACTTCTTGTAATAACATATAATTGAAAAGAATCTGAAAAAAATATATATGGATGTATATGTAGAACTGAATCCCTTTGCTGTACACCTGAAGCTAACATTGTAAATCAACTATGCTTCAACACAAAATAAAAATTAATAAAAAATAAAAGGACTTTGATCATCTGGAAAAAAAAGAACAGCCAAGTGAGATTATGTTTATGAAAATGTTTAAAAGTGGTTGAAGGAAAACCCACTCTGGCAACATGGCGTGGTAGTAGTGTTTTTTGTTATCATCTATTTTGGCTCTCATAATTATTAGTTCAATTCCATTTTCTTGGATACATTTTAAATTGTTGAGGTCATGAAACAAATTATCTCTAGATTAGAGAAGTGTTATTACATATACAGTTCCATTAGCGGTAAAAAAAAAAACAAACCCTCATTTTTTCAAGTTAACACTTTATCAAAAAATACAATTGATTTTTACAAAATAGAGACATGCTACCACTGTAATTTCCCCCCGCTATTCATGTTGGCCTTCTAACTGATAAAAAAAGAAAAAGATATACAAATTGAATTTTAAGCAGAGGATAAGCAATAAAACTCCCATTATAGCAATAGCACAAATAAGGGGAAGAAAACCAGAATACCTAATCCTGTGTGTATGGTGTGTGTGTGTGTATTTTTGGTTTGATTTAAGAAATACAAACTTGATAAGGGTGCATTTTCCTGCACCTGATGGTATTGAAATGGACAAGTATTCTAAGCAAGACAGGAGAAAATTTGGGGTTGGGTAACCAATAAGATGATGAATCTGATACCAAACATCTGAAATTGACTGTCTTTTAAGCAGTGATGTTACTTCTTGTAGGCAAAGCAGACTAACAGTTCCATCGGTGATTAAACTCTGGTCTGGTTGTGCTGCTGTATCTAAGTGTTGCCTCTGATGTAATAATGTGCTTTCTCAAATGGGATTGCTTCTCTGTTGCTTTTTATTCCTAAATGACCTGATCTTTCCTGAACAGGGAAAAAATGTGTTTATCTAAAGAAAATAATTCTTTCTTTCAGGGTCTGGCAGTATCACTTGGTATCATTTTCGGGATTCTGATGATGCTCCAGGCAATGAAGGGGTGAATTTTCCTCAAATGGACACTGTGGGTTCTTTAAAAGGGGGGAAAGCGTGTATGGATGTCACCAGAGGATTCATGGCGGCTCCATCAGGGTCACTTGTCCTGACCGTTCACTGTAATTTTGTTTTCATGTGCAGAAAGGTAATCTGTATTAGAAAGCCTCTGAAACTGAAAACCAGTATATGTTCCGTTTGACCTATGGGATTAAAAAAAATTAAAAAATATAAAATTTCCTATGGAGATATGGAATTCTGACTTTCTCCAAAAATGGAGTATTTCACATCAATGAACTGGCTGGATGCTGAGATGTGAGAGGCCATCCTGATGCTGCCCCATTAGAGACCTGAGGCATTTGCTAACCCCTCTTGTCTGAGACTTGGCATTAGAGTTTGCAATTCTTTTTTTTTAATTGAAGTACCATCAGTTACAATGTGTCAATTTCTGGTGTTCAGCACAATGTGCCAGTCATGCATAGACATACACTTAATCGCTTTCTTTTTTTTGAGTTTGCCACTCTTAATCGACATTTTCATTCATTTAACAAATTATTAAGACCTGTTTTATGCAAAACCCAGTTCAAGTTGCTGAGCCAATATGGATATGGCTCTATTCTCCAAAGGATCTGGTGGGATGTGGGTGCCCTGAGAGGCCTGGCGGCAAGCAGTCCATGAACACAGGAGTCAGGACGTGCTACCTGTTTCTCTCTTGGAAATTCATAATGCACCTTCGCATGTTACAGGCTCTGAAAAGTCCTTCAGTAAGGAAACTGGTTAAATATTGCTTAACCTTCATTTCTTTGCTAAAAAATATTTTTAAAAAGTAATATCTATTACCTCCACATAGGCTAGTTCTGGGAAACACACTTTAAGAAATAGTGATTTGTAGCTTGGCTCTAAACTGAAGGCTACTAACATTTACATATTAATAATTAGGGAATAAATTAGAAACCTGGGAGAGTCTCTTGCAAAAGTATTCAAAGGGGACAATGATAACTGAATGAAAGATTATGTGCCTATAACCTGAAATAGGCCTATAAGATATAAGCAGTTTTTTTTTGTAAAATACTAATGTTGGATGTACTTTATACTTTCTCTTTTTTTTTTCAAATTACCATTTGTATAGACAATTTTTCTACAATTCAGTCAGTAGGGTAAGTCAGGAGAACAGATAAATGTGAACTGTTTTAAGGACTGATTCACTAATACATTCATGTATTCGTTTAACAAAGCCAATTCTGTGGGTTTTATCTTTGAAATGTCCCTAGAATGCATACACTCCTCTCTAATTCACTGGTACCCATCTAGTAGGCACTGCTGTCACCTGTTTTAGGTTGACTGAAAGGCCTCCTCACACTAATACACTTCTTACACTGGACCTAGGATGAGCTATCAAAAATGTGAATCTGGAAACCTTTGAATGGCTCCTAGTTGCTTTTGAAGATCAAACTCCTTATGAGGTCTGCAAGGATTCAGATACTTTGGGTCCAAGTCCCTCCAGCCTCATCTAATTCAACCCTCTCATTCTTTTTCTGTATTACATTCTTTTAAGCCTTTCAGTTTTTCAATGAGCACACTCCCTCTTGCCCCAGGTCCTTTGCACATGTTGTTTTTTTCCTTGCCTGCAACTTTCTCCTCCCCCTCTTATAACTCCCTCCCAAGTTCTTCTGGGTTCACGTCCATTTATTAAAGTCTCAGCTCAAATATTGTTTCTTTATTGACCCATTGCCACCCCAATCCTACAATTATATTAGGTTCCCCTGTTTTATCCTTTCATGTAGTACCTTCTACAGTCATCGTGCTTTATAATTCATACTTTTAAAGTTTATTTAATTGACATGTGTCTCCTTCTTTTGTTTACTGGTTTCCTAGTACCTGGCCCAGTGAGGAACACTTAATAAATATAAATGAAGGGGTGTGTGACAAAAGATAGGATTTTTATGCATATTGGCAAAGGAAGTGACAGAATCTACTTTTTTTGAGATTTAAAAAGAAGTCAAGATTGTTTATAAACTGGGACATTGATCCATATATTTTGGTATAAACTTAAGTTTTCAGGTGGAGGGAGGGATGATGGGGGTAGAGGCAGAATGCAACAAATCCAGCAGCAAAGAAAAACAAAAATATTTTTCCTGGTGAAATAAGTAATGGTTTTCTGGTTGGATAATTCCACACACAGAAAATGATTGATTAAAACTTTCTGCGAGCTTGGGCTATGCAAATATAGCAGGTGTCTATGTATATGC
Organism: Camelus dromedarius; assembly: GCF_036321535.1. Lineage (NCBI taxonomy): Eukaryota > Metazoa > Chordata > Mammalia > Artiodactyla > Camelidae > Camelus > Camelus dromedarius. The sequence continues at coordinate 10,643,374 of NC_087441.1, read as the reverse complement.
AAGGCTTGAATGCAGTCTTCAATTATTTTTTTGGAAAAGTTGCCTTGGTTGAGTTTTGAATCATGCTTCCACATCTGCCAGTATGGTTCCATTATGAGCCAACTAGGCCAAAAATAATAACATAATATAAATAAATATAGCTTGGCTTCCTAGTATGGCATGACCTCATACTGAGAAGCCAAACTACATTTATTTATAAATATATTTCTTTCTTTATGCATATAAATATACTTACTTCTTTCTGTTTCAATGAAAGGCTGATCATGAAGGATTATGATCAGGATCAATAGGATGATCGTCAAGGCTTAAGTATTGTCTAACAAATTCACTGGAGTCTCCATAAAGGTGTGCAACGTTAGTGGAAAGAACGAGCGAATGGATAAATTTCAGCAGGGAAAGAGCCCCGAGATTCTCTGACGCTCTTCGCTCTATCCTATGGCGATCTGCTGTAGTCAAAATCGCTTCTGAGAATTAGCTCTTTATTTACAACCTTGTAGAACTCCAGGGTTCCTTTGGCAAATACTTTTTAGGTGGCATGAACGAGCACCCTGAGGAGTGCTTAAGAGGTTGATGAGAAAAGGTCCACTTAGTTCCAGGGAATGTTTTACCTTGCAGGTCGGTCAGTGGATCATTGTTTCTGGTCTATTTCAGCCTAACTGCATTCCATCTGCAGTATCATTTTTTTTATGATCATCTTCTGATCTTTTCCCCTCCTTGGTCTCATTAAGAGACTCCTCAAGGAGACTATGGCCACTAAAATGTGATTTCTGGCCTTGAATTCAACAGCAGAATTTCATTCTGACTCACGGTTATGTTACTGCACAGTTCCTCTTTGTCTCATACCTGCAAAAAGAAAAAAGAAGCTTGAGCACTTACAACAGGAATTGCTGAAAATCGTCAGTGATAAGGATGGATTCATTGTAGCTGGTGCTGTTTTCCAAAACCCAGTTTTTTTTCATTATTGGTAAAATTTTCCAGTTGACGTATTTATTAAGCACCTTTAATGATCACCAAGTTTCCTTCTAATTCCAAGAACATTCCATTTTTCTCTTCTTGTATAAACCTCCTGAACTTCTGATTCTGTGACCCTGATTTTTATTGGAGTCTGAGTTTAAACTGTGCTCAATTGAAGAGAATAATAACCATTTCTAATAGCACAAGCGAAGAAAATAGTGAATCATATTACAGAAATTAAACAATTGTATTCCTTTTAGAAACTGATATTAATATTTTGATTTTTTAAGTTAAGTACAGTAATAATAAGCCACTAGCTCTCTCAACACTTGCATTACTTCAGATCTGAAGAAAGCAGATGTGAAAGGCAGTCCATTTATTCTCAAACAGAGAAGAAACTTGATCATATACGTGCCAACCTTCAATAATTAATTCCATTAATATGAGAAACTCTTTAAAATCCTATTGAAAATGTTTCCCAGTTTAACATTTAATTTTTTAAAGGGACAAGTCTGTGCTATTTATCTAATGGATTTCTTGATGATTTAAAATGAACACGGCTTACTATGCCATTTTAAATGCGTTTATTTAAATATGCCACACTTAATATGCAACTTGGAAGTCTCTGGGCTGATGTAAAAACGTATTTGTCTAGCTCTGATTTGCTCTTCTGAAACCTGGCTTACTTCTCTGTCTTACTTCTCTGGCTCTCAAGGAAATGATGAAACATCTCCCAGGTCTCAGGATCCCTTCCTGCAATTCAAACCCCATCCTAAAACTATCCTTTGCAGTTGTAAGATTTCAAGGCTGAGATTGATACACATTTAATCATTTAAAATTATTGCCTAGCATCTCCCTGGGTTTATCCCAGTATTGGCCTTATAAAGGGTATTCCTTAAAGGAAAAAAAAAATGCTTTAAATTTGGTTGTAGGCTTTGGTAGCTAGGAAGTAGCTTCTATCATGAAAGCAGTCAAAGGAAGTGGAGAGAGTTTTGGGGTCGTCATTCAAGGCCATTTAAATGGCACGGGAACTCTCAATGTCTATTTTAACTGCTTTAAGTGCATAACTGTGTGGGCGCCTGTGTTTTCCATTTCCTACTCTGATATCCTCCAGCCCGATCTTTTTCAAATTTTAAAACCCAGCTAACATCTCTCTTCCTCAAAGGCGTCCTGAACGAAGCTAAGTTGTCTCCATCCACAGGAGTTCTGAAGTCTCTCTTATTCAGGTGTCGGGGGACTTAACTATTTCGCCCTCCTTATCCCATGACCTGTATTGTTCTCTTTTTCTGGGGTCGTTCAAATGACCACTAGACTTCTCAAAGTTGATTTTCATTAGAGATAATGAGGTTGTTTCACTCAACGTGCCTGGGATAAAATGAACAATTTTATAAATGCTTTGAAAAGTTGAAAACTTGCACCATTTCCTTCCTCCCCTGCTAACAGAAAATGCGGCTGGGATGACTCCCTCCTGAGCAGACCGTGGATCCCAGGGGTTTTGTCCTTTTTGCTAGCAGAACAAAGGAGGAAGAGGAGTTTCCACAATGGGTTGGGAAATAGAAAATGTTTCTATGTCATCAGGAGTCATAGACACAGGGGACTCCTGATGCTCGTAGATTCATTCATTTGTCCGTCTGTCTGTCCATCCATCCATCCATCCATCCATCCATCCATCCATCCATCCATTTATTCGTTAATTCCACAGGCATTGTTAGAATGCCTTCTGTGTGTCAGGTAATGAAAGACTGGTTTGTGTGCCCCGGAGCTGTTCCTCCAGGTTAACTACTTTTGTTTTCTGATTTGACTTGGTTCCTCTTTAAAGAGCCTCTGTGTTCTCCCTACCTGTGTTTGCCAGGTTCAAAGTGAGTTCAATAAAGGCCTTTTACTGACAATGATGTTTACAAAAGGCTTTTAACCTAATTTAGCTGCTGAAAATGTCTTATATAAGACTTTCTCCTTTGCCAAAATCATCTGTCTCCTTTCTTCGTTGTTCTTTTCTTTAATATCATTTAATTTCTTAGACGACTGTTTGTCATTCCTCTTCTCGCTCCTGTCCTCTTGAATGCATATTCTTCCTTGGCTAACTAAATAAAAATGCTTGGAGGATTTTTTTTTAACCCCCATTTAAAAAAATCTCTTTCATCTCCACATGACATTTTTCCCTTTCTGATAGCTCTTTCATTTTAGTGCTTTTTTCTTCTGCCTTTTATTTGGCATTACTTTTTATTCCTGTGCTCAGTGAAGTCAGTTTTTTTTTTTTACACATTCTTCCATTTCTTTTCAAGTTGGCCTCTATCTGCTCTCAGCTTCTCTTTTTTCGTCTTCTCAATAAATCTCTTTTTTTCTCTCCAATCTTTTCCTCTCTCCACTTCTTATTCCCTTTCCTCACTTTTCAAGTTTTCCAATGTACCCTCATTTAAAAATTTTCTTTTGTGATTTCCTTCTTCCTTTTTCCAGTTATTTTATCCTTGCTTAGTACTTTAAAGGGAAGAACAATTTAGAAACTTTTCTTCTCCCCCTTCCTCTCTCTTTTTTTTTTTTTTTTTTTTTTTAAGCTATGGTCAGGAAAGGGCACCCTTCCCCGGCCTGCCTCCCGAAGCACAGAAACAACACAGGAGATGATGGGTTTGAGAACCTGCCCTCCGCAGCCCTGTAGTCAGAGCATCATGGGGTTGAAGATGCCACCAGGAGCCTGCACCTCAGCCTTTATGCCATTGTGCCCTTTCATCCCAGATAGACAGAACTGTTTATTCCTTTCTTAAAAACTATAGTTTAATAACTTTTTCAACTTTTCAAAGTACCCATACTTCATTTTTAACCCAGCTGGGTGAAGCAAGATGGCCACCTGCATCGGAGGAACGGGGCACCTGAGGCAGGGCGTGGGAGAGTGTGTTTCCTGAGATCCCTGGTCCTGTAGCAGCTCCGTGGCACCTGGGGGCACCCTAGAGCACGTGGTGGTCCTAGGCCTTTCCTCCAGATTCCAGGTGGGCGTTTTCTGTCCTTCCTCCTGCCTCTCCTGGCGAGACAGAGGCAGGCAGCTCTGCTTCTCCCCCCTCTTCCTCCCTCTTCCCCACTACCCCTCACTCTCCGAGAGCATGGCTAAGCCTCCACCTGCACACCTGGATTGGGAGGCACTGCCCTAGGTCTCACTCATCCTACCAATGCCAGGCTGGCATCGTCTACTCAGAGACACGGGAAATAGGTTCCTGACCCTTTGGCTGGTGAGGGAGGACCATGTGCTTCACCGATGTCTCTTTGGGTAAGTGTGTGTTGTGCATGGAACTGCTTGTTGTTGAGATTAAAACAAAACAAATGTACATCCCTCTTACTTCTGTTTAAAAAGATAATACCTTTCATCTTTTCCTTCCTTGTTTTCACTTTCCCTGTATTTCACAAATAATTATCCATAATTACATATGTTGGGGTGTAGACTGTTCGCAAGTGCCAACCTTTCCTTCTCCGGGTCCCAACTCAAAATAATACAGACTTCAAGGTTGTCCTCAAGCCCTCAAGAAGGCCTTGTAGCTACGATCAAGACGGCTTTCACCTTGGAGACTGAAAATTGTAATGTAAGGGCAGCAATGGTCTGTTTTCGATTTTCAAAAGGGGACTATTTACCAATGATACATTGTATAGACTATAAAACTGGTTGTCTCAAGGGAAAAATAGAGATGATTGCCTAATAAAAGTGGACTTGGCAGTCCAGAATTTTCAGGCCATGGGCCCAACACGGGAAGGAGTAATACACGAGGTCCCTTGTGTTCAAAAGGTAACAGGCTCCTCACTGGAACTTGTTCCAGATCCAAATGCGGTGAGTGGTGGAGGTGGGATGAGAACTCAGGGCTTTTGACTCCTGCTCAAGTGCTTCTCCTGGGAAAACAGAGCATTAATTTGTCTTTTCATTCAACAAACATTCACTGAAGTATTTATTATAGGTCAGATAGGGAGCAGATGGGCAGACACAAGGAACACACGCCCGAGCAGGAAGACAGCTGTGTCACTCAATAGAGTGACTCACAGGTTGAGTGACACCATGGGTGCCATGTGCTCTGCTAGAGGGGGCAGAGGGTTAGGGGAGCCCCGTACACCTTACGCCTGCTGCTTTTATTGACTGTGTGCTTAATGTCTATGTGTTATACTTACAGAATGTGCCTATTTTATGTTTATCTATGTCTTGTAACTCAGGGTATTCAATTTCTCTACGATCAACCCTTTTACTGCTTTTAAACCTCTTAAACCACAGTCATATTTCCCCTAGCTTGACGAGTCCTCAGGAAATAGTTCTTTGATAATAATGACATGTGGTTTCTTCTTCTTCCACTTTGATGACAGTCTCATCGTAAATCCCTAGTGAATTTCATTCTGTTGAGGTCTGTCCACTTTAGGCAAGATCTTAAAGTTGCGGGACATCCCCTACAAATTTAATTAGCGTGTTATCAGTTCATTTATCTCCACAACTAATAAAAATGTAAAAGAGAACCCCATCCAAGGCTAAGGCTTGTGCTCTGCCGTGGTCCCTGCTCACCAGCTGGCTCTGTAAGGAGACTCAACTCACCCAAAGGCTCCCTAAAGAGTTCTTCTAAATTCAAGGGCAGCAAATAAAGTCATTGTATTTCAAATGTTTAATATGCATTATTGATACATTAATTTTTAGTCAAATTTATGGCAAGGTAGAGTTGTGTTTTTATGTGATCGATGTACTTGACAGCAGGATAGGGCCCTTTCAGAATCATGGTACATGCTCCATTTTTGCTCATTTTATAAGACCTGGGGCACAGTTTTACTAATTCAAATGACCCTAGAATTTTATTATTGTGTCTTTTCCTTTATGACATATTGTTGGTCATTTCTGTGATGTATTGGATTTGAGCCCTTGATCAAGAACACACTCCCTAATTACAAGTTGGTTTCTATGGGATAATACAGTCTGCTTTACAATGAGATGTTTTATGATGAAGTTTTCCAGGAATTGTTTGTGGTGACAGTTGTGGACTTTTTACACTTGAAACTGCTTTAGGTTCAAATTCCTATCAGACATCTGAGGTCTGGGATGGGACAACTCAAGCAGTCACCCTCTGGGGGAAAGTTCTGCAATGTCACAGAGTGGCAGCTGGGATCAAGCTGGGGTGGGAGCTGGCGTTTGATCAGTGTGGTTCTCAGTCCTTTTTCTCCAGCATGGAAGCTGCCCGGAAGTACACGTGTTATGGGCACCAAAGCCCTCCCGCTGTAACTTCTGGAAGGCCAGTGAAGTACAGAATCAGACAGAGGCAGTCTCCTCGGGGTAGATCCCCTTCATGCAGCCTCCTGCTGTAAATTGCGACCTGCCACACATCCTGTCTCCCCAGATGCTGGGGAGAGGTCTTTCCAAATCCCCCCACGGCTGCCTGAGTGAGCTGCCCAACCCCCAGTGAACTGAGCTCAGTCTCAATCATGATTAACAGATGAATAAGCAAATAGACGTCACTGGGCTTAGAGAATTGCTAATAACTGGCATTGGCATAGCACTAAAATTTGACAAAATGCTTTTTAGCTACATTATCTTGCAAAAACACTGCAAGAGATACATTATAATTTCCATTCCCATTTTACTGATTTAAGAGAACAGAGTCAGAGAGGTTAAATAACTTGCTTCATGCCACCCAGCCAGGAAGTATTGGAGTGAGAACATAACCCTCTGATTCTAATTCTAGTGATTTTCCTATTATACCCTCAGAGCTCTTCGCTTACATCCGAAATAAATATTTGATGATACATCAGGGCTGAGACGGTACAAATAATTCTTAGCAGTGAGAAATACAGGGATCTCGTTCTTCCAAGTGTTCATACTTTTCCAGAGGAGACCCCTACAAACTCTGTTCTTTTTTCATCTCAGATACATGCATCTCCTCCCTTTGACTTTGATCTCATGCATGGAGTTCCGTACCACCATCTTTTGCCCTTGGACTGACATATCTGACTTTGCCCTCTGAGTGAGCAGAGAGAAGAAGCACTTTGCTGGGGCTGCTCTGTCCTCCTGCCATCCCTGAGTGCTCACTTGTTTTAATCTGAGACTGACTTCAGTTCACAAACAGCTGAGGGCCACGGAGAGGAGGACCAAGAGAATTGTCTTTCTAGATCACCAGGCCTACCAGGAGTGGTATTCTACCATGAGCAGTTCTCCAAGAACGCCAAAATCATGTCAAATTCATATCCTTAGGTGTCCCTTTCTTTTATATTATGCACCTTATTTCTTCCCACATCTGGTCTTGTTGTATTTATGTCGCAAATCAATATCATTAGAAAAGCTGGTTTAGCAAATATTAGCATAAACCATATTGATAATACCATTTATAACTCTATTATTGAAAAAATGTTTTAGATTTGAGTGACATCAAGTTTTATAATCACAAAGACATATACATTACAGCACACCCTGCTGGAAAATACTCCATTATAATATATTGATAATAACATATTAGCATGTATGTTGCATATATGTGTGTTATACCAAAGAGATACCCGATTTATATTCATAGAAGCTTGTTGTTCTAACATAAATCACATTTATCTCTTTTTCACTTAACTGTGATATCTTTGATGCTGAGATTAGGAGAGGAAGGGAAAAAAAAGGAAAATAAATGTGTTTTTCTTTTTTGATGATGAGTATTTTGGTGATTTAATACATTGTTCTGTAATTTGCTATGTAGGTAGTAGTAAATATCATCTGATGGAAAACCCCAGAACTAGCTGCCTGCCTCTGAGAATTCACAAAGTTGGGTACTACTGTAGGGGAAGAGATCACAGGGGTTGAATTTGGGATCTGAGCAAGTGCCCTTGATAAATGGTAGGAAAGAGACCTTAACAAACTCATGACTGACTTGCCCAAGGTTTCTAGAGAAGGTTGGCAGGGAGCACAGACACAAAAGGTGACTCTTAGAAGCAGGGAAGCTTGGGATGGACAGCAGCAGATTTGGCGAAATGTAAATAAAACGCAGTTGGATGAGACACACTGTGTCCACCTAAACGGTTCAGGAGATCCCAGCTGGCTGTGAGTCCACATGTATTCAGAAGAGGACCTTCAGCTAAGCAGGTCCATCCAATAAAAAGAGAAAGGAGGCTAGAAAAATGCAACTCAGCCAAGCAGGCCAGATGGACACCCATCACAAACTCAGTTTCTTATCTCTCTGTTTGTCCAGACATGACCCCATGGTATTTCCACTAGGTGGGTTCTGGTCATCACAAACTCCACTTGACAAGGCTGAGCTCACTCTCCTCAGTCCTGGCCTCACTTCCTCTCCTAGAAATGTTTTTCCTATTTCTATTCATAGCAATGTCACACTTCCAGCCACAGTACTCGATAGTCATCTTACTCATTCTCATATCCAGTCAATTTCCAAGTTCTGTCAAGTTTGCCTTAAAACTTTTTTTTTTAATTTCTTCCTTTTCTATCCATTTCTACTGTTAGTTCCCCCTGGACCTGAATCACCCTTCAATCTCTTAACAGTTCCTTCTATGACCTTACCCACTCCATTTTGCCTGACATACTAATGCCAGAATATTATTTTTTTAAATACTTAAAAAGATCACGTTGAAAGACTTCCAGAGATTTTATTTTGCCAATGGAATCAAGATTGCATAAGGCCACACAGTTCATTAAGGACAGAGTTATGGCCAGAGCCCAGGATTTTTTAACCTCAGTTCCAATACATTTTCTTCTAAAGTATGTACATGATGTCTTAAGAATCCCAGCCCAGGAATTCATTACCTGTCCTATTTCCTCCCCAGCTCTTTTCATTTTTTTGTACTTGGTTTTAATCTCTAAGCTGTCTCAGTTCTTTTTGGAAGTAGGAGGGTGTCTTAAAACTTAAATAAATCAAAACAAATGTTGGTCAAAATAAAAACGCTGTAAGAATAGACAAGTAAAACTATGTCAAACAGGTACAATTCATGCTTTTTTTTTTTTTCAGAGACAGATTGTACTGAAGGAATTTGGTTTTACGTGTTACTAGCCACCTGGTCCAGATGATTTCTGATCTGGGATTTTTCTGCTCCCAGGAAGAGTGTCTGGTTTGAGTACACAAGCTGGAGCCAGCTCTTGGTACTGAGCTCAGCTCTTGTCCTACTGGGTTTCAAGAATATCTGGAGAGCTCAGCGTCTCAGTACTGTAGGAGAATGGAATCCATCCATCCAGGGAATGTTGGCTAAAGTCTCATTTTAACAAAATCTAAATTTGGATTGGAAGCTTCTAACAGAGCTATTTGTAAAGTCTTCCCCTTGGCCTTAAGAAGGCCTCCTGCAAGGGGCCGTAGCAGACTTCAGGATGAGAGAGTTGGGGGATTAACAAACAAAAGCAGAGGACCACAGAAACAGGAGCCTCATGCCTCACGGCCGTCACCTTGCCTTGCACTCGGGGAAGCAAGCTTGACCCCAAATCCTAATGCAGGGCTGTGCTGGGCTCAGTCTCCTGAGAACCACAGGACTGCTATAGCCCATTTTGGGCATAAGAGTTGTCTCAACTATTAGTGGACTTGTTTCTTTCGCCACCCAGTTACAACAAACGAGGAGCTGGTTCAAGACACAAAGCCCTTATTTGGCAATTTTCATCATCAGTGCACTTTCCAAATGCTAACTAATTAATCTGCTTGACAGCGTTCCATTTAACAGTTGTACAAGTTTTATGTTCATAAATTCTTATAAAGTTTTTCTTGCTTTGGTGTTTTGTTTCTAGGTCTCCTCCTGCCCCTCCCCCGTCTTCTTCCAAAGCCAGATTCATGAGTCTCTTTGCTGATAACAGCGTCTGTTCTCTTCCACAGTCTGGATGTCCCCGTAGTGGTAGATGATCAAGTGCGAAAACGAGATGAGGATGTGGGAAGGAGAGAAGGAGGGAAAGAGCCTCCCCGTTGTGAGTATCAGAAATGCCACCCCGACATTGCACTAAGTGAAGTAAGTCAGAGAAAGACAAATGTGTGGAATCACTTACATGTGAAGTCTAAAAAAATACAACATGCTAGTGAACATATCACAAAGAAGCAGACTCAGATACAGAGAACAAACTAGTTGTTCCCGGTGGTGGGGGAGGGGCAATATAAGGGTGGAGGCACGGGGGGTACAATCTGTTGGGTGTGAGATAGGCTTCAGGATGTACTGTGCGACACGGGGGACAGAGCCAGTATTTTGTAATAACTGTAAATGGAAAATAATCTTTAAAAATTGTATAAAAAATTATAACTAAATGCATACATAAAATAAAAATTAAAAAAAAAAAATGCCACCCAGAGAAAGACTGTGCGTTCAGGTAGCTACTGCCTCTGATGGTGCTGCCATGATCCCTCTAGCTCTTGCGAGATCAACAAGTATTTATTGAGTGCCTACTACGTGCCAAGCCCCTGTTCTAAGCGCTAGGCCGAGAGCAGCAAAGAAAAGGGTACTCAGTCTTTGTCCTCATGGAGCCTTGATACCAGCAGCTTAGAGATCGACCTCAAACATCTCCCTCAAACAGTCCCATAACTTCCTGCTTTCTTGTTCTACAGCATTTTGCAGGGAAATGAATTCCACACATTTATTTTTCATGGGGACAAATACAACTTTATTCTAAAGCTTCCTCTTGCAAAGCCCTAAGACCTACTCCCAGGAATCAGTGAGCAATTCCACACCTTTACCATCTACACCACTAGCTCTTGAGATTTGGGGGTTAGGAACACTGTTAAGAACCTGCTGATAACTATGCAACCGATCAACAAAAGAAATATGTATGTGTCATAAATATATATAATTTTTATTTTTATATATTTATATATGGAGATAAGTAAATACATATATATATAGAAAAGTGTGCATGCTGTTCTAAAGCCCATGCACCCCTGGTTAAGGAGCATCACCTAATCTAGAAATACCACTATTTTAAAGACCTTTATTCCATTTAGATTTCAGCTATCACAATTGGATTGTGCAGCTTGGAGCATGCCAATTATTATTATTGTGATTTACGGTATTATATTAGTTTCATGTGTACAACACAGTGATTCAAAACTTTTATAGATTATACTTCGTTTAGAGTTATTAGAAAATAGTGGCCATATTCCCATGCTGTGATATATATCCTTACAGCTTATTTATTTTATCCATGGCAGTTTATGCTTCTCAATTCCCTACCCCTATCTTGCTTCGATCATTTCTTTGAATTATTCTGGCCCTTCTTAAGGCAAGACTGAAAATGCATGGAACACTCTAGATGGGCACATGGGCAGCTCTTTCAGAGAGCCAAGTATTGCTGTCTGCAAAGGTTTTAATCTTTTAGTTGAATCAGTACATTGTCTTTAAGGGTTAGTTTGTAATGAAGACATGCACCGTCTTCTAGATGGTGACTGCAACCTTGGAACCCATCATTTCTCTAGGGTAATTGGCCTTATAGTCCCCTGAATGTATTCTCTTACGCCGGCCTATAAGGAATTTCATCTGCCAGTTATCTGCTCCCATACACAGTCCCGTGAAAATTTCACAGTTCCCTCTGTGACGATGGCATACTGTTTCATTGTTAAAAAGAACTCTGTCACGGGCAGACCTGAGGATCTTACTGTAAACAGTCTCTTGTTAACATCTTAGCATCCATTTGTGAGTTGGCACAATTTAAAAAATATTTATCTTGGCCCTTCTCTCCTTTTAGGGGAGCCAGTGTCAGTGTTCTTCTAAGATAAAACAGTTAATTTAATTCTGTGTTTGAACCCAAATAATATATGGCAAAGTATTAACAGTGGACATCCTGGTTAGCTGGATTATGGATGATTTTAATTTAATTCATTTTTTGCTTCTCTATGTTTACCACATTTTCTACAAAGAATATATATTGCTTTTGCAATTACACATATTATTAAATAATGTGTAGTTTTTCATGGAATTTTATCCCATGTGGTCCTACTAAGTATTTAAATTGAGGCCCTCAACTGCATGCTTCCTTCTAAATACAAAGGAGGTACAATCTCCCTTTCAGAAGCTGTCTTGCCTTTCTTACCGTGCATTATCTTACTCTTAAATGTACAGGGAATCACATCCTTTGGTCTTTAATCATGAATGCCTGTCACATTAGGAGTGTGCCAGTCCTGCATTAAACTGATCTGTCTACACAAGTTTCAATGGATCCCAAATTTCACCCTTGAGTGTCTTCTCAACTCTCGGGTAGAGCCCGTTTATTTCCAGTGATTACTCAAGTTTGGGAGAGAAAAGTGTGACAAAATGCATTTTTGATTCAGCCAAGACATCTAGTTTATTTATCGCTATTTGATTTTGCACCTGTGACTGATCTGCTTTGAAAGTTAATTTAGGAGCGAGGCTGTCACTAACGCTTTCCTTTATAAGTTGATTCATTCTGCTGGCTCCTTTTCAGACCTGCATGGGCTTTTTGTATTGTGATCATCAATCAGTTGGTCTCATTGATTCTCTTGCTATCTTTCTGACTCCCATATTTCTCACAAATATTCTAATACTGCGGTTGGTCCCTCAGAAAAGCCCCTCGATTCTTTTTTAGCTTTAAATTTTTTTATTTGTATCTTTTCTGCTATGTATGACATTTCTTATATTTTTCTACTTAGGCTTATTTATTTAGTCATTTATTTATACCTTTATTCTGGCATTATTCCTGTACAGTAAACTACACATATTTCAGATGTACAATTTGATGAATTTTAACAGACGTATACACCCATGAAACCACCAGCACAATCAAGACAGCTAACATTTCCATCACTCCCCAAGAGGTGCCATTTTCAAATTCCCAATTTATCCTTTCCCACCCCTTTTAACTCTTGGTAACCATGTTTGTTCTCTATGTCTGAGAGTCTGTTTCTGTTTTGTAGATAGGTTCATTTTTTTGTCCTTTTTAAAAAAGATTCCACATATAGCGACATCATTACTTCAGCACACTTATTTTTAATATGATGAGTTTTAAAATGATACATATTCTTTTTAAATTTCACTTAGATTGCAGGTTATACAGACATAAGATGTGAGCTGGATTTGGCCTTTAGGCTGTAATCTGCCAAACTCTGATCGAGATATTTAATTATGGCATTTTCTACCCCCAGTAACTTTGTCATATTTCCTTTGCCCATAAAGTTCTGCAACTTGTTTCTGAGAGGCCCTAAAATACAAAGCCACGTCCCATGTTGCGTGCCTACACCATGTTCTTCCTATACAGAGTTTCTGTTTGGCAGCAAGAGGCTATCTGGTTCCTTACATGCTAATTATATCACAGCCCTCATTCGTTGCCAAGAGTTTCCATCTGGCCATTTGGTCTGATAAGTCTTTAACGTTTATTTGAAGCAGTTATGCACACTGGGCTGGCCTTTCACCACTCCTCCCATACATTAGTTCTTCAATTAGAGCCTCCTTATTTTTTTATCCTCCTTTTTCCCACATACCCTCCACTTCCTCCGTGATGGCTTTATTTGAATCTTGGATAACTCAGATCCTATGTTTTCAGCCATTTTCCTCCCAATTTCTTGATTTTTAAACTTTGTGAAATCTGAAAAACATTCTTGACAGTCTGGTGCTATTTTCCCTTAGATGGTAGCCTACTTTTTTCTGGATAGATTCTAATTTTCCAAAAGATATCCTGGTTCTTGGTGACTGTATAAATCTCTTCCTTACACTGTTATCTTTTCCTATATATTCAGACTCTTGGAAATCTACTTTCTTTAAAATCCGTCATAGAATCTAGCCTGATTCAGGAGGTTGGACTGAAGCTGTCCGCCTTGTAAGTAAAATCTGACTCAGGCATGATTCAAACTGAGTCCCTATAATTTTTCATTGTTTATCGTCTCCAGCGATTGCCGCTTGCTTTACAAAGGTCGCTGTAGGTGTTATGATGGGCACTTCAGTACATGGATCATGGCCACACAATCTATTTTTGAGCCAGTTACCTAATCTACCAATGAAACTAACTTCTCTCTGCTCAATTAGCATCCATCATCTTGGAGAAGTTTGGTGAGGGCAAGATGACTCTGGAAATCTCTTAGGAGTTGGATTCTAACTAAAGGTCGATTTCTTTTCCCACTATTTGGATATTTTTGTTTAGTGTGATGAAAATAGCATGGAAATAAGATTCAAGAGATTTGAATTTTTACTCTAGTGACATGAACTTAACCGAGTTAAACCATCTGGACCTAAGTTTCCTCAACTGAAAAATGAAGGACTTGTAGTTGGCTTTTAAGACTGTCTCCAACATTCTGAGTCTCTATAACAAAGTGTACATTAGGAACAATGATGTGCCCAAGTGACAGAATTGGCATGTGGAGATGTGATTTTCAGGATCATGACACTTTCATGTGAAGTAAAAATTAAGTTTTAATTGCTTAATTCTTTAATATAAGCTTTTTCAGTGATTTAGGAACATGACTGTCTGTCAGGACCTCAGCTTTGAACTTTGAAACTTGAGCTTTGAAAATCAGTGCCTTGACTATGCATGTGAAGAATCTGAGGCACAGAAAGGCTGACTCCTCATCAAATGAGAAGTAATTAACTCTGCCAGGACCCAGAATTAATGACAGTTTTACATACAGTAGTTTCAGTTTGAGAAACACATTACTCTTGGTTCCAGAACACTATTTCTAATTATGTTTCATGATACTCAGTGTATGCTGTTTCAGGTCCAGAGTTAAAACTGGTTTTATCTTCTTAATCCCAGAGTCACTTTTCATGAGAGTAACAACTAACCAAAGTAAAATATATCACTTTCCTTTGGCTCCTCAGGCCAAGGTTTTTGCTGTTGTTTTTTAATCTAAAGCAAGACATTTATGTAGAAGAAATAACACTTGAAGTTCCATTCAGCTTTTGGATTTGGGATCTCTGTTGGTGGAAATGAGATGATTGAATTAATAAATATGAGTTGGTTTATTTTAATATTAAACAATAAAAGTAGAGAATATCAAAGATTTTCTTTTTTTTTTATTTTGAGGGGGAACATAATTAGGTTTGTTTATTTATTTGTTTTTAATGGCGGTTTTGGGGGTTGAACCCAGGACCTCTTGCATGCTGAGCATGTGCCCTACCACTGGCATGCAGTATGCCACAGACATTTCAGCTTCGAAATGAAATTTGGCACTTCCCCAAACTACAGAAAAACTTCATTACTAAAGGACCGACTAATTCCATATGTGTAAAATACGAAATTTTGTTCTCTTCTTCTTTTTAATTTGAAAAATTAATCTATCTAGGAGAATTAACAGCAATTTTGTATTTCACTCAGCTTCACTGAGAATGTTCTCCAGCCTGAAAATTTCTTATAGCTCACATAAAACCCATTTGCCCAGCTCTTCAAGTTTGATATCTAGTAATATCTAGTATATTGAGCTTATTCAAAGCACACAGAACAGACATCCCAAATCAACTGTGTTTTCTTAAAATTCAGGCATTTCTGGGCTAATCTGCATGACTCATAGTGTAGATTGTGTATCTAGTTATATCAAGGATCTGGGAACTTATCTCAGTAGGAAAATCGGACACTCAAGTGTTTGACCCAAAATGTTGGGGTTTGAGGAAGTGGATACATAATATTCCTTTTCTCTTCCATCTGAGTTTGAAATCAAACAATATAGTGGATTAAGGAGCTGGAGGAGAAAATAACAGTCTTTTGTTGTTGTTGTTGTTTGTTTTTTAATAATACTGGAGACCATGGCTTAGGAGAGGCCACGTGGACTTCCATCTTGAATCTCAGAATCACGCAAACATCCACCCCATCACAGGTAACACTGCAGTCTCCCCAGAGGCACAGAGCCTTTGCCAGCAAGGGCCGGCATGTGGGAAGCACATCACATGACATGTCCTGTGGGGGCAGAGGCTGGGCTGTCCATGCCTAGTGCTTGCTCCCAAATTTGCCAGTAAGATAACATAATCTTCCTCCTTAGAGAAGAGTGAACGAAGACGTGTGGCATATCCAGACTCATCGTTACCCCTTCATGGGGAAGATGAAGCTCAGGTCGGCACCCCCCTCCAACCCTCACCCCTACATCACAGTTTGCTTGCCAATATCTTCACACATGTTTCTGAGTCAAGCCCAGTAGCTGCCACAGAGACACTTCTCTGGTCCAGTTTCCAGGGAACAGGTTGCATTAAGAGTGACCAAAGGCTAAAAAAAAAAAAAAAAAATTAGAGAACAAACTAGAGGTTACCAGTGAGAGGGGAGAGGCAATACATGGGTGGTGAGTGGGAGGTGCAAGCTATTGGGTGTAAGACAGGCTCAAAGATGTATTGTACGACATGGGGAATATAGCCAATATTTTGTAATAACTGTAACTGTAAAGTAACCTTTAAAAATTGTATAAAGGACCTGTGTGTATAGCACAGGGAACTGTTTTTGATTTCTTGTAATATATAATGGAAAAGAATCTGAAAATATAAAATACATATATGTGTATGTATAACTGAGTCACTTTGCTGTACACTTGAAACTAACATCGTAAATCAACTACACTGTAATAAAAAATAAAATTAAAAAATTTTTTTAAATTAAAAAATAAACATTGTATAAAAATTAAAAACAATTTTTTTTAAAGTGGGTTATTGAGAGGACAGGCCTCAGCAACACTGGCTTTCATGCTCCGGCAGGGACTGGGGACAGCGGTCCACACTGACATCGATGCTCTGGCCATTGGCAGGCAGCAGCCTTCATGGTAGTGCTGGCAGGCATCAGGAGCAGCCCAGAAACAATGAAAACCATACCCCTAACAAAAGTCAATATTAATAAGCTTCACTGTGTGCCAGGAATTCTGTCGAACAATTATATCATCCTTTTAAATGTTCTTTTTTACGAAAATTTATGTACTAGAAAGCAGAAAGTCTGAGTAAGAATTACCCATAAACCCATCATCTACACATAATAGTTATTCATATTTTTATGTGTTTGTATCTTTTTTATTTTGGTGGGAATACTTTTAGTTACAGATATCATGACATTACACTCCTAAATATTTTGGAATGCACCTCTGAAATGTCAGGACAAGACATTTTCTATATAACCATAACATCATTATCATCTTTGACAAAATGAACGATTTTCCAATATCTAAATCTTAGTCTGTATTTACATTTTCCCAGTTCTTCCTCACAATGTCTTTATAGCTCATTTGTTTAAACCAGAATTAATGTCACATTTATTATGTCTCTTAAATATTTCTTGATCTAGAAAACCCCCCCTTTCCTTTTTTTCACAGTACAACTTTTTTTTTTATCATGACTTTTGCTTGTTGAAGAGACCAGATCTGTTTTCCTTTATAACGTCCCTCCTTCTGTATCTGTCTGACTGTTTTCTGTGGTGTCATTTAACCTATACCTCTATTCCCTGTATTGAAAGTCTCAGTTACATTTAGGTTAAGCATTTTGGCAAGAATATTTCATAGGCATGGCTGTGTATTTCTTTGCATTGCAATGGAAGTTACCTAATTTCTAGCTGTCGTTGCACCATAAGTGATACTAAAATTTACCACCAGGTTGAAGTGGAGACAGCCTGATCTTCCCACTGTGGTATTGTGTCATCTGGGCCTCCCTACTGCGGGGCTTCTCCACATTTAACTGGCATCTGGACCGCAGCATCTGACCCCAGAGCCTACGTGCTTCAACACAGTTCATTCTGCCTCCTGTTAGCAGTGTCTTTAACTCACGTCGGAGGATGACCGACCTGTTAGAAGTACTGCATGTCAACCTAGTGAGTTGGTACAAGAAAACAGATATATGGCAGAGAACTATTCTGGGTATTCCAGATCCATCTGACAGAAATTCATGAAAGCAAAATCAGAAAAAAAAAATGTTTGTATAAACTAGTATCACAAGTTTAAAATTTTTGTTTATATTCTTACTCTTAGGTTATTTTGGGCCAGAAAGACACAGACAAAACCAAGTGTGTTAGTAATTACTTTCCTTTCCCCTCCTGATACAGATGTGGGAGCGAGCGGGTTAGTAGCCGCTGCCAGAGAAAGGGTGGGGGGCAGGTATGTGTGAGGGGGGCTCGGGAAAATCAAAATCATATGCACAGCACTTCCAGTCTCTTAATCATGTCCTGCCTTGAGTGGCAGTTTGTTCTTGTCTTTTACATGCTAAGTGTTGTTTCCCTATTTGATAGTAAGCCCTTTGAGGGTAGATTTGGCCTTTTGTCTTTCAGCAACAATGTTTATTTGGAAAGAAGTTGGTCTTTGGAGTCAGACCTAATTAGTCTTGAATAGGATGAACTGTAAACACACTTTGTGTGTCCATGTGCAGAAGGTTCCATCTTTGAGTCTGTTTCATCATCTGTAAGATGGGAAGATACATGCTTCACAGCTTTTGTTATAAAGATTCATTTGTTCATTCGACAGATGTTTCCTGAACTTCCTGAGCATGTTCTGTCTGCCAAGCCCAGCTCTACGTAGAGGGGATGCAATGTTGATTATACGACAAGGTCACTGCTCTTGTTGAAATAACTGGTGAAACATTTAGCTTCGTTCACTGTTCTAGCACAGAGTGACGCTCGGAGCTGATTTGTTTTCTTTGCTCTCCGCTGAACTGCACTCACTGTTCAGCACTAGTCTATACCATGCTGCAGGGGGCAAGGGGCGTAAGGGGGTCCGTTACAACTTGAATTGACCGGGAAAACATCTAGAGGCTTATCTACACACTGCTGGCGGTGGGAGGTGAAGACAAGTGCTTCCATTCTGTCTCAGTTCTGTGGTCCTGAGTGTAGCTTTGACGTGGAGAAAGTCTTTGAAATCAGGAAACAGAGACTTCCTAATTAAATGTGTTAGGAAAAAAAAGGTAAAAAAAAATACGTATCATATATGTAAATAAAATGTTTACAGATAAATATATATACATACTCACAGACATTCTGGGGAGAAAGTGGTTAAATTCCTAGACTATTTCCCTTAGAATTTGTATCATTTCAGTATGATTTCATGTGCTTTCACGCCCCTCACCCCACTGCCTGGCATTTCTTATTATCTCTCTATCTGTATTTGTTTTGCCTGCTCAGTTGGACTGTAAGCTCTTTGCAGACAGCATTATTACTCTCTTACACAACATTTTGCCAACACAATGTCTGTGGGCATAATTCGTGCTCAAGGCGCACTGATGCCCAAATCCCAATGCAGGATTAACTATCCTGAGGATGCCAGAGTCTGGTCAGCATTTCAGTGTTTCAGACAGGTAGACGGATGTATGACTTCCACATAAGCCTGCAGAGTTCTCTGATACTCTGTATTTTGGCCACTGTTACTATTCCACACCTCCAAGCATTTTCTGCTAAAGAAGCTGACTGAGCAAACCCACGGAGGTGTTTTTCATTTCCTTTGATGGAGCATAATGCTTTCGTATATAAACACAATAACACAGTCATCACATATGCACTTACATTATTGTAGTGGCTGTGTACTCAGCAATACTCCCAGCCAGGCAAGGAGCCCAGGAGTTCTATTTTCCATTCTGATCTAAATTATGTTCATAATAAAAGAGTTTTCAATCAAGGTAAATACAATTTCATCCCAGCACAACATCTGCATTCCGGCCCTCTCTTCCCCCTCCCACCCTTTTTCCTTTTATTCTAGGTCACTCACCCTGCTAAGAGTGAGATTCTCCTCTGGTAGGGAGACTGAACTATAACAACAGCTCTAAATGCATCTCCTGTAACACACCCCTGTGATTTGCAAAAGCAGGAATAAATCAAAGCAGGGAAGAGATGCCACGTTAAGCCAGAAGCTAAATGTTACATCGTGTAGCGCGAGGCTAGGGGAAGAGAGAACCTGCTTTTTCCTGGCAGCACAATATCTTTGTGCTTGTTACCTCCCCCACAGCCCCATTAAAACAATCATTCTGAATCTGCGGGAAATTGTCACCTCCTTCTTTCCTGCCAGGGCAGCTGGTACTGGAGGCTGCAGACATCGCTCATTCCCTTCAAGGTTCTTAACACACACGCAAAAAGGAAAATGAAGCTTAATTTGTTAAAAAAGAAAAAAAAAAGTGTCAGCTTACCCTCCGGCTCAGCGCAGGCACCAGGGGTAAAAAGCAAAGATAAATGCCTGGAGGTGAACTGGCACCAACTCTAATTCTCCACTCACTCCGCTGCACTACTGTATCCATCACATTAATCATGCTGGATGCAGAGACATTTCAAAAACTTAAGCAATTTTCAAACTGGGATGCACCATTTAAAAAATACAATAACATGACTTTATTTTGTCATGCTTTCTTTGTACCAACAGTGAATCTCAAAAATGTGCTGCAGATGTTAGTACAAATAATTAATTCCCCTGGTGGGGATGGGAGGGAGAGGCAGGAGGAAACAGCCCAGCGTGAGCAGAGGAGGCGCTGCCCAGCCTCTTCTCGTCCCGTGGCCTTCCCCAGGTCACAGGAGCTGGGCCGGGTCTTCCCAATCACTGCAAGGCTGAACTCTGCCCTGGTTCCTGGACCGATTCACACAACAGATGGGCAGAATTTAAACAGCTCCATCGCGTTATCCCATGGAATTTAATATTCCAGCTTCCCATGCCCCAGAGCCCTGACGTCCCTGCGCTCCTGAGTGCTCTCCTGCTGAGAACTGAGCACTGTTTCGGTTCTCACTGCCCTGCCATCCTCAACTGAGTCCAGGCAGCTCTGCCTCTGCCTCCCAGTCCTGAGACAGTCTCCTGATTCCTGGGATTTAAGCTTCCTTTTCTTTTCTTTTTTTTAATGGAGGTACTGGAGATTGAACACAGGACCTCATGTATGCTAAGTATATCCTCTACCAGTGAGCTATATGGCCTCCCACTTTGAAGCTTCCCCTGCTGACACTTGCCATTCTCAATCCATCACCCTGCTCTACTTTCTTCCCTGGACCTGCCTATCTCTTCTTGGAGGTCTAATGTCCCCGTTGTCTAGCCCACAGCTCTTTTTTGGGCACGACACTTCATCTTGCTACCCAGTTGCTCTTGCGTGTAGGCTGAGTCTGCCTTCCGGCCCCCAATCTGCTGCAGTTTGGGAGGTTTGTGCCAGACCCCTTCTCATATTTTCTTTCTATATTGTGGTTTTATCAGATTTCTCACCCTGACTCCAAAGTTTGAAGAAAGCACATGAATAGAAGCAAAGCGGGGATTCCTAGAACTCCATACGGTGTGATGGTGGCCAGACACTGAGCATGAGGAAAGGACATCTTTGTGGACTGGAGGGTCTTGGTGTGTCATCCTAAAAACTCAGATCCTGAGGTGACTGAGCACGTGGTGTGTGCTGAGGGATGGCAGTGTGGGAGAGGCTAAGAGAGCCTGGGTCTCTTTCATTGTAGACTTTTGGGAAATGTCTAGACATCTATTGTTGAGAGACAAGCCAGCCTTCTGGGTCACAGACACAATGATGAATTAACTGAACATGATTTCTTGGGTTCCAGAAAACCAAGTGTTTTCAAACTTTCACCTTTACTATATGGGATAGGTGTGTAAACCTTCAACAAGGATAAACCTGGGAGCCTCCATCCCACTGAGGAAAATCCATACATCCCTTGCCTAGTGGGGCAAAAATCTACCAAGAACGTTTCAGTATTATGAAATAGATCAGGTGTGTGCAAAATCCCAGCTTAAATCATACCTATTAAAACATCCAACTTAAGAAATAAATGTTCCTGAGACTACTGAAGTCCTCTGTCTGTCCCCGTTCTCTTTTTCCTCTTATCAGAAATAACCAGTGTTCTGAATCTGGGGCGTGTAATTTAGTTCCTGCCATTTCCGTGCACTTACATGCATGCGATTATGTCTGTGTGTGTGTGAGTAAATAATATTGTTTTGTATGTTTTATAGTCTTATTTGAGTGGTTCCACATGATATATAATCTTCCACAACTTTTTTTCTCTCAATACAGCATTAAAGCTTATCCATCGTGTTCTAATTCTGACATCAGCAAACTATGGCTCATAGGTCAAATCTAGCTGGTGGTTTGTTTTTATACACCCCTTGAGCTGAGAATGGTTTTTGCATTTGTGAAGGATTGAAAAATAAACAAATCAAAGCAGTAGACATGACAGGGGCCACATGGGGCGGATGAAGCCTCAAATATTTATTATCTGCTCTTTTACAGAAAAAAGTTTGATGAATCTTGTTCATTAATTTTGTCTGAGTTATTCTTCAGCTTGTGTTCTTCTAAGTACATTTTAAAACATACACCTGTTGAGTTTCATTAAAAAAATCCTTTTTAGGATTCTCATTGAAATTACTTTGAATTTGTGGATCATTGTGAAGAGAATTGGGGGGAGGGCATAGCTCAGTGGTAGAGTGTGTGTTTAGGACACATGAGGTCCTCGGTTCAATCCCTAGTACCTCCATAAAAAAAAAAAAAACAAAAAACCAAAACCTAATTACCTCCCTCCGACCAAAAAATAACTTTAAAAAAATGGAAGAGAATTGATACATTGATGGTATTATACCTTTCCATCTGCATTCGTTATCCGTGGCTGCTATAGCAAATTGCTCAAAATTTAGCAGCTTGAAACAACACAAATTCACTATCTTATATATGTGTTTTAATTGATCATTTGATTGAAGTATAGTTAATTTAGTATATTAGTTTCAGATGTGCAACACAGTGATTCAGTATCTTTATAGTTGATACTCCATTTAAATTTATTACAAAATAATGGTCATTTTCCCTGTGCTATACAGTATATTCCTGTTGTTTATCTATTTTATACATAGTAGTTTATATCTCTTAATCCCATAACCCTATCTTGCTATCTTATAGTCTTTTAGGTCAAACTCCAACATGAATCTCCCTAGACTAAAATCAAGGTATGGGCCAGGGCTGTGCTCCCTTCTGAAGGAGCTGAAGTGTTTCCTGTCCTCTCCCAGCTTCCAGAGGCGCCCACACTTTGGTTTGCAGCCCCTTGCACCTTCAAAGCCATCAGATGCATCATTCCAACTTCTGCTTCTCTGACTCTGACTTTTCTGCCTCCCTCTTCCACTTCTAAAGTCCCTGATAATGCTGGGCTCATGCAGATAATCTAGGATGATCGTCTCATGTTGAGGGAATCACCTCAAAGCAACCAGCATTTGCTCCAGAACTTTAATTCCCCTTTGCCGAAGAAACTCGCAAATTCATAAGTTCCAGAGATTAGGATGTGAACACCTTTGTGGCCTTACTCTACCTACCACAAGCCATCTAGTGAGTTTTTCCTTCCAGTTATGATATTTTTCAGTTTGAAAACTTGCATTGGGTTCTTTCTGTATCTTCTCTTTCTTTGCTGAGACGATTTATTTTTCCATTTGTTTCACAAGGGATTGCAGTTGCCTGTTGGAACGTTTTTACGATGGCTGCTTTAAAATCCTTGTTAGATGCTTCCAACATTTGTGCCATCTTGGTGTTGGCATCTGTTGATTTTATTTTCTCATTCGAGTTGAGATTTTCCTAGTTCTTCGGATGACAAAAATGTTGGATTGTATCCTGTACATTTTGAGTGTAATGTTATGACACTCTGGTTCTTATTTAGATCTTCTCTTTTAGCTGGCAGTTAACAGGTTTGGGTTCAGAACACACATCCTGGCCTAGTTTTGTGGTTTGTGTTTCCAATAGCAATTTCGTTTTTAAAGCCTTTGCAATGCTATTCTGGTTTGCTTCACTTGTGTGCAACCCAGAGGCTGATGTGAAACCTGGGTAGTATTCCTCGCCAGAGTTCAATTCTCAGATCATTTGCTGTTTATTCTGGCTCATTTTACACACTGGCCTCTTGGGAATTTGCCCCAGAATTCATACACAGATTTAAGAATCCTTTTCCTTAGCAATCGTCTCTCTGTAATGCCCCGTCTCCACCCATTTCCCAGGCTCTTCCTCTCACACTTTTCTAGATATTTGTTTCCTATAAAGAGAGAATAGTTGACAGGTCTCCAGCCCTTGGTCTCAAGGTGGGGGTGGGGCAGCAAAGGAGTAACACCTCTGCTCATGTGAGTGCAAGCAGGATTGTTATAGAGAGTTTTATCATTTTCTTTGTAAAGGTTTTTATTTTTAAATTTTATTTAATTAATTATTTTATTGAGTTATAGTCAGCTTACAATGTT
This sequence comes from Camelus dromedarius, assembly GCF_036321535.1. NCBI lineage: Eukaryota > Metazoa > Chordata > Mammalia > Artiodactyla > Camelidae > Camelus > Camelus dromedarius. Next base: position 10,619,417 of record NC_087441.1, on the reverse strand, counting down.
GTGTCAATTTCCAGTGTAGAGCACAATTTTTCAGTTATACATGAACATACTTTTATTCATCATCACAATTCTTTTTCACCATGAGCTACCACAAGATCATGTATATATTTCCCTGTGCTATACAGTATAATCTTGTTTATCTATTCTGCATATGTCTGTCAAAAAATATGGAATACTTCACGAATTTGCGTGTCATCCGTGCTCAGGGGCCATGCTAATCTTTTCTGTATTGTTCCAATATTAGTGTATGTGCTGCCGAAGTGAGCCCTGTAAAGGTTTCATATATTTTGCTTGTATTATATATTGGTATAGTTGGCAGAATTATCTATTGATACTATACATTGTTTCTATGCTTCCAAACATTAAAAAATAAATAACTTTGAATTTTGAGGTAAGTTGGCTAGAGATTCGGGGGGTGTGTGTGTGGCAAAGATTATCCTATAAAAAATGTAAGGGTGCTGGTCCTTTCCTTGGTTGGCAGATGACTTAATTAAATTAGTAAATTGAGATGGGATCATTATTGAGCTGTTTTCTTTAAGATCAATCAGAAGGTTCTGTAATCATTTGAAGGTGTGTGGACTTGATAAAGAGTTCTTAAAGCAGCTTTTTTTCTGTTTGGTCTGAGGAGAGAACTGGGAAAAGGTAACTTAGAGGGATGCAGAATTCTTATGAAAATTGATCAGGAGAACTATTTATGAACTGAAGAAAAGAGAAGAGAAAAAAGCCGCAGATGATAACGGCTGATAGATACCTAAGGAGACACTCTACATCGCTTGGTGATGAGGTGACGCATGTAGACGAGATGCACGGCGAGGATGCCACCCACCTCTTAGCGAAGGGAAAGACTGGTTCACCTGAGGAGCAGGGCTTCATTTGTGCCAACAGCATGACTCGGCTTTGCTTGCTAAGTATGGACGGATTGCCTGAAGTTGGACTACACCTAAGCTTTAACCTGGAAATTTCTACTGTACATATTTGAGGTCCCAAAAGCACGAAGGATGTTTTCCTGAAATGTTTTTAGGGAAAAGTGGAAGATATAAGATGACGAAACAGGGGTTTGGGATAAGGATTTGAGAGCATTATGAGACAAAGAGAAGAATTAAAGATGACTCAGATGTGTTTAGTGTTTTTAGTGTAGGTATTTTGGTAGATGATGGTGGAATTAACTGAAACCAAAAAAAAAAAAAAAAAAAAAAGGAGGAAGAGCAGGTTTATAAGAAGAAAAATAAAGAGTTTGGTTTTGAGTATGAAAAATTTGAGATGCTTATTATACTTCCAATGGTGGAGCAGGCAGTTGGATATATTAGACTGCAATCCAGAGGAGATGTCTATGCTGGAGTTCTAAATGTGGAACTCATCAGCTGACAGATGGTGTTCAAAGCCATAGGAATGTATGATATTAGTCAAGGGGAGAGGGTGGACGGAAAAAGACAAGAACCATGATCAAGTCCTAGGACACACCAACATTTTAAAGTTGGACAGAGGAGCTAGGGAAGAAAACTAAGAGACTGTTATATCACCAAAGTCAAAAGAAGGGAGACATAGTCAACTGTTTAAGTTGCTGCTAACAATAAAATGGGATTGAATTTCACTTCCTGGAGGAATGTACCTTGAAAATAGTTATAGTTGTGAAGAAAACAATCCGACTGGAGTGTGTTAAGAGAGAATATTGTAGACATTCAACCATGGAGAGTTGATTAATACTGCAACAGACACACGCATACTCACCAACAGACAAAATAAAGGACAAATCTAATCTAAGAAATTTAAAAATCTTGTGCATAAGAAAAGGAACAGAAGATTCTGGAGCAGAAAGGCGACCAGCAGTCTGACCTGGCTCCTACCTCACTCTGCTCGTCTGAAGTCCCACTTGTGAGTCACAAATGCTCTTTCTGGAAAGAAGTGAAGAGAGAGGATATCTTTTTCCTCTTCTGCTAGGAAGTTATGAATGAATAAGGAGAGAAATCAACAAAGCTGACTTTCTCTGTTGGACGAGACAGATCCAAGCTTCACACTTAATTGGGAGAAGGGGTCTAAATCCTGGGAGTCTCTCCTCACAGAATGCATTATGTTCTCACTCCCCTGCCCAATTAGTTGGAGTGAACCAAGATACGAGGCATACAGTAGAATTTCAGAAGATAAAATGGAGCGCAGGCAATCCAGGACAGTCTGCACGCCACCCAGGCTGAGCTTCCTTCCTCTCTTACACACTGCTCCGTCCTGGCTGTTATCCTCTCAGATGACAGAAAAGGCTGAACCAAGCTTTAGAGAAGAAAACATGATTCACACAAAAACCTGTACATGAATGTACAGTGTGCATTCTGCACAGTGACTGCTAACTGATGTGGGTTTTCTTTTGTAAGAGTAAAGCTGCTCTAAAAATGATTGTGGTGTACACCAGAAACTAACACAACATTGTAAATCGACTATACTTCAATAAAAATAAAATTGATTGTGGTAATGCTTGCACAACACTGTAAATATGTATGTAAAAATTGACTAGAACACTTAAAATGGGTTAATTTTATGGTTGTGAATTGTATCTCAGTACAGTTATTATAAGAGAAAGAGGCAGAGAGAGAGAAACATGGTTTTAGAGACGGCATGGAAAAAAATCCAAGAAATTATTCACAATATGGAAGAACCAATAAAATGTCTGGACAGAGTCATCTAACATGAACAAGGAAAATACAAGGAGCATAGCAACTACACAGAGTTAGTACAAGAACAAAGAGGAAACAACCATGAGAATGAATTAACCCAATCAAGTAAAAACGGTAACTCAGATAATTCCTCAATACTGCTTCACGTAATGGAGAACTTAATGAGCACATTAAGTTAGTAAGATAGAGAAAAAAGACAAAATTATAAAACAACAAAATGAGATCAACAGGGATAATGCAGTTCTAAGGTAACAATTCAGGGTTTAAAGCAGCATCTTTATGGAACTAATTAAAAAATGGTAAACACTAAGGTTTACTACTGAAAGCTGTATTCCAAGTCCATAATCTCTCCCTAAACTGAAATTGTAAAATATAAAAAAAGTGAAGAATTTGAGAGGGTTTTTCTTGATAATCTACTTGCAGCATAATCTGTCCTGAACAGAGATGAAGTTATTTTTAATATTTATTTATCCCATTTAATTTGAATATTTATATTTATACTTTACATTGAAAAAAACATTAAAACTTTTGAGGACTGGATGCTGCCCCTGATTCTACTGGAGTTTGATGCAATATATGGAATATACATTTATTTTTTACAATATGAAATAATTTTGAATTCTGAAACATTTATTGCACTAAGGGTTTCAGAAGGAGCTTGTGGACCAGTAAGAAAATAGGAGAAGCCACAAATAAATTAAGGGGACAATGAGATTAAAGTAATCTGAAAAATTAATATACAAGAAAAAAGATCCAATATAAAGATAACTGACATCTCTGAAATAAGAAGACAAAGGAAATAAAAGTGTATTCAAAGACCTAATACAAGAAAAATTTCCTGAAATGAAAGAAAAGTTCAAGAAAACTCACTGTAATACAGGAAAAATCAATATTCAAAATCCAGAAGTTATGAATGTCAAAGATAAAGAAGAATTACTTAGGCATCTAGGAAAAAAGGTGACTTATTTACAAGGGGTAAAGAATGAAATTGGCTCATACTTTCCTGCAGCAGTGTTAGATGTCAGAAAACACTGGAGTAGTATCTGCAAAGCTCTGGGAAAAAAAATATGGTCTAAGAACACTGTATACAGCCAACTCTCAGTTGAGTGAAAAAGCAACAGACTGACATTCTCAAATATGAACTAGGTCAGGGACTACCACACTCATGAGCCCTTCCTAAAACATATTGCCTGACAATTAATTCAACAAATTAGTAGTTTAGGCTGAATGGAAACTCAGGAATAGAGAAGTTATGTTGCAAGGAATGGTGGTGAACAGGGAATCCGTTTAAGGTTATCCTTTTTAAAGTTACTTATAGAACTCAGTAAAAGGCTTCATGTAATCAAGATTTCTTTTATCCTCCTGAGCAATAAATACTACATGGACCTTGGAATCTTTTTATTCTAGTGTCACCGCCCCATTTTCCATATTGCCTTTGTCTAATATTTTAGTTTTGCTTTTTAAAAAATATTCCTTCTGAAATAATCATTTATTTCTTTTACAGCCAATGCTTAGAGAGTTTGACAAATATTTCTCAACATCTTTGCTCACCACTGCTTCTTGGATCTCACTCATTGAATTTCCATCTTCCTCAAATCTATCCTTTTGTAGTTTTTTCAGTAAGGGAGATACATTTCAGGGTTTTCTTTTGTTTGAAAATGTCTGTATTTTGCCTTCACTTTTGACTAATAATTTCACCGAGCACAAAATTCTCAACTGATAGTTACGTTTCTTCAGCACTTTGAAGATATTATTTCATTATCATCTGGTCTCTACTGATGCTTCTGAGAAGGCAGCTGTCAAATTTATTGTTGTTTGTCTGTAGGTAACGTAACTTTCTCTCTCCGGTACTTTAGGGTGTCCTGTTTTACGATGATGCTTCTGGATGTTGAATTTTCTTTCTCTTTCTCTTGCTTTCTGTTCTGTTCTGTTTCTGTTTTCTTCTTTCTTTCCTGTCTTCTTTTCTTTCTTACCTTTTGTTTTTTTTTCTTTTCTTTTTTGCTTTTATTTTTTTGCTTCTCTTTCTTATGTATTCTCCTAGGTAAACTTTAGCATGTCTACTGCTTCAAAATGTTCTAAAGAAAATTTAAATTGTGACAGGATTTTATTTAATCTATTAATTAATTTGGAACAAATCAATATTTTTAGTATGTTTAATATTCCTATTTAGGAACATGGTACTTCCACCCATTTAAAAATGTTTCTCTGTAAATGTTTTTTTCATGATCACTTCATCTTGCATAATTCTTGTTAAATAAATTTATAGGTTTGCTATGTATTTTTTTTCTATTTTGAATGGACTATTTCCTTTTTAAAAAAATCTCCATTTTCTATTTGGCTATTCTGTACTAAAGAAATCTACTGATTTTTTTTTTTCTATCTAGAGAGGTCAGATTCTACATAATATGTAGGAAAGTAGCCTAAAGTTCAAAATAAAAAGGGATGCAAACAACAGAGATTTTTAAAAAAAAATACAGCAAAATCTGTTCTAAAAAATACCACTTTATTTTTTTTAGAACAATTTTAAGTTTATGACAAAATTAAGAGAAATATACAGAGATTGGAATCTATTTTTAATGATAAATATACTCTAACTTACTAGACAAAATTAGCTGATCAGAGAGTGCATTTTATTTTCAAAGAGACAGGGAAAGAAAGTAATAATTGAATATGATGAAGAGAAAATCTTTTACTATATCTAATTTTCCTGCTAAAGATTTGACATATACATTTGACTACAGAAAGTTCTAGTTGTAAAAGCTGAGTCGATTTAAATGGGGAAATAGATATACAGAAAGATTGGGTATATTAAAATTAGTAGAGTTTGAATGATAGTCACCAAGAAATACTTAAAGATACTGAGAAATTCCAGTGCAGATTAGTAAAAATAATTTTTAAGACATTGGGGAATAGATTCAACTTTTTCCTAGAATATATTTGGATATATAACCTAGAAATTATAGAATCAACATTAATACCTGAGGAGAAAGTATAATAAGTGATCAGTTTATAATTTAGAAACACATGAAAGAACTTAAGTGGTTGCCTGACTTGGTAAAAACAAATCATGTCAGACCAATTGAATTCTGTTCCATGGGAGAACAGCAGTCTACAAAGATAAGAAGCATTTATAAAACACAGGCTGTTTTAACTTCAATAAATCCTCTTGTTTTATTGTATATGACATCTTATTTTTAAGCTAAGAAAGTATGGTGAGCTGCACCGTTCTCAGTGGCTAGTTATCATGAATATATTCCCACCTGGGTGCTCATATTAACACACAATTGCGAGGATTCGTGGTGGAGTTCTTTGCATTTGATAACTTGATTGAAAATCTAAACAAAAGATTTGAGATATCACTAAATAAATCTATAGATATGACTGAGTTACATACTAGTATAAGTCTCTGGTGCTAGACTTTAAAACAATCTTGAAATACTAGAAAGAATCTAAAAAAATAATCAATAGCCATAGAGAAAACTATAAGGTATGACGAATACTTTGTGAACAATGTAGGGATAAAACAACTGCATGATATGGAAAGACAGACTCAATGGTGGTATATATATTAAAAAAAAATCCCAGTATGTTTGTAGGGCAGAAGTTGAGTTGGGGTCCAAGTGTCAAGATGATCATAGGTCAAAATGTGACAGTAATAAAAAGTACTTGTTAAAAGAGAGTGAGAAAGAAATGTGGAAGAAAGGAAAGAAAGAGGCAAACACAGAATTTAGTTGCATTGAAAAGCATATGGCATACAAGATCTAAAAAAATCACTCTTCTCCCGACTGCTAGTCATGCTTTGATTGGAACACTATGTCTCATTTTAGTCAACACATTTTAAAAGGATGTGAAGAAATGAAAATGGATTTGAAGATGAGCAACAAGAATGATGGAAGTGCTAGGATATATATCCTAGGCTGAAAAGTTAAGAGTTCAGTGTTGTTTGGACTAGAAAAGGGATGGGGAAAGGCAGAGTTTATCGTCAAGTATACAAAGGCTATTTGTGAAAGATAACCCCCATTGGTGATTGCTCAGATCTATGGAGGATGAAAAAAAAGCACAAAGGAGCTTAAGTTTAAAGCAGAAAAGATCAGGTTTGGATATAAGGCAGATGTCTCTGCCATCAGGGAGATGAAATTTGAAATAATTTCTAAAGGAGGCTACAAGCCACGCAGTCACGCCAGTTGCCATACTGGGTGCACCATTAAGCATGAAAACAGTCTTGGGAAAGATGACCTACGTCAGGGGTCAACAGACTACCTCCCACAGGCCAGGTCTGGCCTGCCACCTGTGTTTTGGACAATCCATGAGCTAAAAATGACTTACATTTTTAAATTGTTGAAACCAAGTCAAAAGAGGAATATTTCATGACAGAAGAAAATTATAGTAAGTTTGATTTCAGGGTCCACAAATAAAGTTTTACTGGAACACAGCCATGCCCATTTGTTGAGGGATGGTGGCTACTTGAGTGATTGCAGTAGCAGAGCTGAGACCAGACAGTCCACAAAATCTAAAATAATTACAGTTTTGCCCTTTATAGGAAAAGCTTCCCGACTTCTAACCTATGTGATTGTAGCCACTTACATAATATATGCACGGATTTTTTTTTTTCTCCAGAGTCTAGAAGCTTTCTTTGTTGTAATAAAAATGAACCCCCCTGGGGTCGGCTGATGAATATAGACGGCACATTCTTTGAATTATCTTTGAGAGAGCTTTGGGTCCACAGAAGAACACGCCAATGTCGCTGCTGCAGTAGAGGTAAGAAAAGGAGAGAATGTGTTACACGGGAGAGATGTGGACCAGAAGCCAAGACAGAATGATGCAGTGAGTGAGTGGCTGTGGTTGTGACTTTATGTATTGATTTTTCTCCACCCACTTTCCTTTTTCTTGGATGCTCTTCTATCTTCAGCACCAGGCTCTCTCACAGGTCTGCAGAGTCCTGTTATGCCCTGCATTGCATAGGTAAGTGGTACCAAGAAGACTGAGGCTGCCAGGGGCCATCATGACTGGCAAGGGCGTTTTGATACAGAGGTGATAGCGCCTGGAGTTTTGGTCAGGTGACCTTGATTAATGTCCTCTTGGACTGGTGATTAGAATGTAAGCTCCCCGAGAGCAGGGACCTGGTCTGTTTCCTACCGTAAGGAATAGTATCCAGCATCCAGCAGACAATCAACACGTCTGTTGAAGGGATGAATAAATGGCTCTGCTGTTATTATCTGCGTGGTCTTGAGTAAGACTCTGGACCTCAATCTCCGCATGTGTAAAACCAAGATAATGATGACTACATTGTATGTTTTATCCAAAGCAAAATGAGATAATGCATCCAAAACGGTTTTAAAAGTGTTAGTGATTCCTATTATTCAACCCTGCCTTTTCACAGATAAAAACATGTATACAAAAGTCATAGCAACTTAGTTTATTTCTCCTGTTGGAGTTAATTTGGTTTTTAAAGAAGGTCAAAAAGAAGAGTTGGAAAGGAAAATCATATTGCTGGAAATGAAGTCACCCCAAAGTTGTCATCTCTAATGATGGCATTTCAGAAAACTGTGTTGAAGAGGTGTTTTTGCATATAGTGACTGCCCTGGGGCTGCTCAAATCCCTTGTAAACACAACTGCCAGCTCTGCTTATAATACAAACAATGAATCAGTGCACAGCAAAGTGTGAGAACTAGGTTGTCTCTGGAAATTGGGAGGGGCGGGTCTCTATAGGGACTTAGAGAGACCATGTCTTCCCTTATCTTGTGTTGTACTGTTTCTTGCAGCATTTTTCCAATCTCTGGCACAAGCTTAATTAGTTACTTTAGTCTAGTTCTCACACTTTGCTGTGCATAAAATTATCTAGGCAGATTATTAAAACATAGAGTCCCAGGCTTGAATCCAAGGAATGCATTTTTAGCAAGGCCCCCCCAGATGACATTAAAGCACATGGTCTTATGAACCACATTTTGACAAACACTGTCTTGGAGAAATTCCTCAGAACTGAGGATCAGCTTGCTACACCACCTTTCCTTCCTCATTCTGCTTTTGTTGGGAGGCGGGGAGCGTGCCTCTATAGCCTCATTCTCCTTAGCTTGCATATTAACATGGTTCTTTGCCATGTATTGTATCCATATTTAATTATGTGTTCCCAAACCATAATATCCATGGTAGAAATTGATGGTTCAATGACATTTCAAACTCTAGCTTCAAAGAAACTTATCAAGTGGATTCATTTGTAAATGACAATATGTTTAAAATGTGTAAGTACTATTTTTAAAGCCATCATTCTCATGGCTAAATTTGAGAAAATACTTTTCCGGAAAATACTTCCCACTGAAAAAACATGAGTTTATGACTTAATGAAGCAATTTAGAGGTGTTTATGGAAATATCAGCCCACGGTTAAGAGTGCTGTTGGCTCCCCCACTTGGTTGCTAGGAAACTTAGGGCATGTTAATTACCTCCTCAAAGCCCCCCCTTGCCTTAGGGATCCATGAGGGCAGTTCTTGTACCAAACTTCTAGCACCTCTGTGAAGGTTAGACCAGTCTTAGCAGACACAGCCTTCCGCCCTGTCCTTGGCACACTGGTGTGTTCTTGGGAACAGCGAGCTTACATTGTGACCTACATGATGTCTGCTTGCTCCACAAAGTTGACCAGAAGATGTGATGTTGGCTGTTAACCCAGTAATGATCACAGACCTCCCGGATTAGCACTCTTGCACTAGGTTTTTTGAGTTCTGGACTGAAACACTTTGAATGATAGATGGGCCAGGCAAAACCCTTCCCAGTGAAGAGTCTGATGCCCTGAGGCATCCTTGCATCTATGTTCAAAGACACTGTTACGCGTGGTGATATTTTTCCATTAGTGCAGGTGTCACCAAAGAGATTGCCCACTGGCCCGTCCCCAGCAGGCTAAGATTGCCCTTTCGTTTGCAGCCACTGTGGCTGTTTGCAGATCATGAAGATGCTCTTTGATGCTCTGCCTTTAAGACTCCATTTCAAACGATTCTGATTGCTGGCTGCCCGGGGTACTACTGGTGTCCCCAGCAGTTCACAGCTACCCTGCCTCTTTTGAAGTTGTGGCTATTACACGGCACAGCTAAGTACACACTTTTCTGTATTTATGTAGCTCTCATGGTTATGCAATCACCAAAAAGTCTCACAAAGGTTATTCACGATCTACCCTTCACTAAGGCAGAAAGGCCAGTCCTTCCCTAGCTCTCCGAGCACTTCTGTCCCCACACTCGGCATTCTTTCGCTTGCCTTGCTTACCCTCCTCGGCATTTGTGATTTCAAGTACAGAGATTTCTCATCACAAATGCTTGCAGTGAAGCATGGAGCTGAGAATCCCCACAAAGTGGTTAAGGCACAGATGTGACAGCATTTTTTTTTTCTTTTATGAGGCCATGGACAAGTGCAACAGAACCCTAATGGGGTTGGTAAAGAAAAAAATTCTTCTATAAAGTTTAATTACCCACAATTTCTCAGAATGAAAAAAAAAGGATTCTCTGTAAAAGAAGTCTAAAAACACACGGCATTCTTCTTCAGTTTACAGCCTGCAAGCTGCAGAGTTTGCACACACGGGAAGAGTTGGCTCAGGGACAACATGAACGGCATCGATCAGGTCCGAGCTGCTGCCTTTCATGAGAAAAGGACAAATTTTACCCAGGCTCCAAAGACGGTTAACATTAACAGCATTATTTTTAGCTCTGATAAACAATAAAGAACATCCTCCCATCCCCTTCTTATTTGCTAAATAACTATTGTGCTTTTCTGTGGGGTTGATGCATTTTTCAAAACAGTTCAGCGATGCCATGCATGAAAGGCAGCCAAAATGTCACCCCCAGAGGACAGTCCGCCTGGCAGATACACGGGAGAGCGCTTGTGCCCGGGAGTAATCCCACATCCTGCTGGATTCCCAGCTTCGGCTGCCTTGAGCCCTGCTCTCTTTCAATCGTATGTTTGTTTTTATGTGTTGGCTTTTATGCTTGGTAAGTTATAACCCTGTAGGGGCAGACCCTAAACCCCATTTAAAAAAAATCAAATTACTTTATGCCCTGAGTGCACTCTGCAAATAAAATCGATAAACAGAAGCTTCCCGTGGATTTATGGAGGCTTAGAAAGAGGACCACGAGGGCGACGAACTCGGTATCAGACAATGGACACCACTTTGGGTTAATCTTTTCTAGAGAATGAGTTTCATTAGAAACGCTGCCAAATGATTCATCGCATAATTACATGTTGTATAACACCTTTCTTTTTTCCCCCGTAACCACAGATGAGCATTGTGTTGGCCTTTTTTTTTTTTTTTTTTTTTAAACCCATCTCCCATTTGATTTGCAGCAGCCTGCTCTGGGACTTCTCTCTGGGTCCTAATGACTCAGTTCACTGGGGGCTACGGACGTCCCTACAGCACTTGCTCACGGCTGAGACACACTTCTCTCGCTCTTCCTGCCGACTCCATCTTTGGCAAGAGTTAGCACTCTTGTCCCAGCTCCCTCATCTTTCTCATTGCCCCTTCACCTGCTGACGCTGGTTACTGTGCTTGGCTCTGAGGAGCAGAGAGAAAGCTGCCGCCCTTGAGGACGTCATGGTCAACTAGGAGAGAGAAGTGAAGGCAGCTGACTTACAGCATTGGATCCCTGGCAAGGGTAGCGCCATTTTTCTTCCAATCTTGTCGCCTCCCCCTTTCTGATAAAACACTGAAGTCTATACACCTTCACACAGAAATATCCTAATATTTTTGCCATACCTAATGACTTGATACGTAGTATCAGCAAAGAAAATTTGCAGAATAGTGATAAATACACCCTGTGGTCACTTGCTCCCTGATCCCACCTACTGCAGATGGAATACTGCCAGGAATTTTCGTTGAACCTTCCCTTGATTATAACTGGAGGCCTGGATGTCCTCTGGTGCAAAGGTCCTATTTAAGTATGCTAACAGTACTCCAGCCCTAAGTTTATGGTGGTTTTATTGTTCTCGTGAAGCTATCATTTATCATGTGTGGGATTTCCACTTAAGTCTGTTCCTTTGAGTATTCTGAACAATTTAGTCAACTAAGGAATGTTTAGGATACCCTGTTAGATAGGCAGACTTGTGTGCTATAATCAGAATGGTAATTTCTTAAAAAGATCATTTAAAAACATTTTGCACATATGCACATACAAATGAGAACTGGAGGGAGTGCACACAAGCAAATGTGGTTCCAGATGGACACATTTACTCAATTTAGTATAAGGTATTTTTACATTTCTGAAAACAATGGGCGGTCTAAAATACATCCACGCAGCACGGATTAGAAGCTTACAATTGTATGGTAAGTCAGTCCCTTCCTGTGCTCCTGGGTTGGGTTGTACTGTTCTGACAAATGATAGTACTCTTCCAGTCTTTGCTTTTTTCCTTCAAGATAAAAGAAACACTTCTACTGAAGTTAAGAAAAAAATGGCCAAACCTTCAAACTTTTTATGGGAATTAATTACATAAAGTTTTATGCCTACAAGGCATGGTGAAGTTACTAGTAGATGAGTCAAAAGTGGCAAATGATAAATACTATGTGAAACATAAGATCAAAGATTGAAGTATTATGGAATATCACTTTATTCAATTAATTAAGAATAACTGATCCACACATCCAGAAGGCTGACTGCATGCCCAACGCGTGTTTACCAAAAAAGTAACTGGATGTAACAAAGATGTATTTATTTTCATTCTGTCTACCTTTTTGGAAATGATTTCCTGATTTTTCTGAACATTTGCCTTAAGCTTGGGAGCATATTGAAAATGTTTAAAAAAATGAAATACAGCTTTCATTTTTGTATAAGATACACATTTCTAAAGGTTAGTAAGACATGGATATCAATGCATGTATTTAATTAATCTATTATATTTTAATTGGGAGAATAATAGCCATTGTTTTTGTGTTTGGAGTAAATGTTAGTGCTTGTCTAACTTGAGCAATATACAATTGTCACATGCACGTCCGTTTGGCTGAATCAATAAAAGATTTACTTTTTATATATCTGCTTAGCATTTGTTGATCTTCTTTTAAAACTATGCTTATGTTTTTGCAATACAGCTGAGACAATTACAAAAATTAATTGCAAATAAAAACAACAGAATACCCTTTCTTACTTGCTACTCTCAGTCTTTGATCTCTTTTAAATTTTTTCTTCCTCTTTCCTTATTTGTATTCATTTTGATGTGCATCAATTTCTTTCTCTATTACTGTTATTTTTGCAATTTTCTGGTTCCTTTATAGCTTTCATGATTCTCTTTGATCTGCTTCCCTTCAAGCTTTATTTTTGGTGCTGTTTTTCATGTTCTGCAAAAAAAAAAAAATGTTTTTGCCCCTCTTCCTTTTAGTCTTTTGATTTAACTCCTTCTTCTGAGAACAAGAACAAACTCCTACTTTAAGTGAACAGGTAAACGTCGTTAAAAGAGTAAGCCCTAAGAATCCTTGGCTTCGCGCTGATGAATAGAAATGGTTGAGAGCCTACTTCAAAGACCCTCAAGAACAAAGAACCTTTTCTGAGGCCATGAACAAATCCATCAATTCTTTCTTGGCTCACCTTTGCCAAAAAAGAAGAGCTAATAACAGGACCGACCTGTCTTGTAAAAGCAGCCAAGAAGGCTTGGGAACAAACAAATCCTTGACATAATCAGGGGAAAACATACTGTTTATCTCTTTAATAACCATCTTGAGGAGAATTAATGTGACTTTGTCCTTTGTGCAGAACAATAATTGAATTGTGTGTTTTATTTATATCTGGACAAAGGCCAGGATATTGAAATACTTCTCAATATTAGATTTTCGTATTTAAAAATTAGATTCTATTGGCATTCTCTTTCCCCGATTTCTTCATTAAAAGCTTCATTAAACATAAATCTTCCTTTACCCAGCAGAAAACAAAATTATTTTAAGGAGGTCATTTAAAAAGTCTTTTGGAAGAACAGTGCTCAGATCTTTGCCGGTGACTTGCCTTTTCCCTCGCATCTGGCATCACATGGATAAAATGGTAATTGATCTTTGCCTACATGCATCTATTAATAATTACAATGATGGTTGAAGCTAGAAAACAAATTGCAATGTTCTAGAGTCTAAGGCTATTACAAACATACTATTTTTTAAATTAGGGGCTAGGAAGTATGATGTGGAGGCTGGATTCAGTGACATCCAAACCTTGGGGGGGGGTTACTCTTCTACTCTGGAAGAGATGAAGCCATCCAGCAGGAAGCAAGAGGTTCCAAAGATACTGTGCTAAAAAATTCAGTCAGGCTTTCAGTACCGGCATGTACTACACTTTGATGATGGCTTTTGAAAAGGGATGAACACACTCCTCATAAGAGCGATGAGAGAAGTGACAGCTGTATGGTTTTCCCATCTTCCAACTGTTCTCTACTCCTCTCCCCCTGCAAAATCAGACAGACTCACTTCTCAGCATGATGCAGTATAATTTTAGGGGCAGAGTCTGTACAAACTGAGTTCCACTCTGGGTCTCTTGATGCTGTGTTTCTGGCTCATGCCTTTCTGAGCAAAGGGAGATAATTAAATGGTTTGGTTTGAAAGGCCTTCCCACTGGGCTGCAAACTTCATGTGTAACACAAACAAACAAATACAACATGAGGCATCAATACGGGACAATCAGAGCAAAGAGCAGTCTTATGTATAAAAACTTAAAAATTGAGATGTATGTGTCCGCGTCAAAAGCCCGCAAGGTGGGAACATTCATCCCCTGATAACTGAAAATGGAGTTTAAAACATTTATCAGGGGAACAGATTTTTTTTTTCCCAAAAGGAGAAAACAGCACCAAATAAAAAAAAAAAAAGCTGGTAAATTTCTGTTTGTTTTCTATCTCCAATTTTTATTTTTTATCTCTAATTTTTAAAGGAAACTGCAGATAAAATGATCCAGTCTCTGCCTCTGGACAAGAAGTACTGGATGGGTGTGAGATGAAGGGTGACTTTCAGGGCTCAGAGGAGACTGGGAGTCTTGGAACCAGGGCTGGGTGTTGAGTGGGGAGCCCAGAGGAACTGAATTCTGAGGCTCCAGAAGCTGGGATGAGTCCAAAGCACCACATTTGGACGGATGGAGGGCCAGAACTCGATTCTAGACCAAGTGTCAGCAAGAGTCAGGTCAAGAAGTAAAACCAAGCAGGTGGGTTTCTGGAATGGAGAGTCCCAAGGCCACCTGCACGGGACTTGACTGGCCCTCAGAGTGCACCTAAAGCTGAGCCTGAGGCGGGGAAGAGACAGTGCGGCTGGTCCAGTCCGTCCTCCTCTTAACCCTGAAGCCAAAAGTTAAGCTTTTCTTGGCCTTTCTTGCTAGAAATCTTTTATTCTCAGGGCCACTCAAGGTCAGGAGTAAGTTCCAGTTGTCTCTTGCCTGGGCTGACGCTGGCATGGAGTGCTCAGGAGTCTAGAGCCTCGGCACTGAACGCTGTTTCGGGTCAAGGGTTTCTCCCAAAGCCTCCTGGGGCACAGGGCTTAGTGAGGTTGGCTGGGAGCCTCACAGAGCACAGACAGTTTAAGTCAGAGTGAATTCACTGAAATTGGATGGGCTAGGAACCTTTACAGCTACCTGGCCATTCCTTCCATGCCTCACCAAATCACCTTCCAATGGCTCATCCAGAGAAGTCTAGCAGAGTCAATGACAATTAATTAAAGGAAAAAAAAAAAAAAAAAACAGAATAGTTCTGGTACAAAGAAAATATAAGAAAAAATGTAAAACAAAGAAGCCAGATTGACCAAAAGATGAACAATATTCATCAGAAAAGTATTCCGTAGAACAGAAAAAAATACCAGGGAACTACAAAGAGTTTAATGAAGCAATAACCTCTGTGACAGAAGACCACAAAGCAGCAATGCCAGAACTGGCGGGAAGATGGGAGGATAAGAGGCAAATCACAGGAAACAGGGAATTAGTCAGAAATACCCTAGTAGATTTTAATTTACTTTTAATGGTTCAGTACTGGTAAACTGGGTAGAAAAGGGGTCGTATAGAAGACCTAAATGACATGATTAATAAAATGGCGATGAATAACACATATTGAACTCCGTAGCTGTAAATAGAGAATACCTGCCCCTTCCCTCCGATCTGTGATTCTTGGAACTCTTGTTGATCTATACATACTTGCTTCTTTCTCCATCTCATCTAGTTTCATGGCTCCAAACACAATTTACATGCTGACACTTCCCAAGCGTGTGCCTCCTGTCTGCACTTCTCCCATGAACTCCTGACTCATTCATCTGCCTACTCAGTCTCTCCACTTGGATGTATAACAGGCATCTAAAAGCTAAACATGTCAAGAAACTGAACTCCTGACATCTCACACCTGCCAGCCATTCCTCTTATAGTTGTCCTCATCTCGGTCAGCGGTAATTCCAGTCAAGTTTGGGCCATGACTCCCATCTAGTGCAACAGCAAGTGATGTCAGCTCTACCTTCAAAAAATATCTAGAATCCAGCTGCTTCTCGGTACCTCCACTGCCACCTCCCCCATCCAAGCCACCACCTCCACCGCTCACCTCCTCACTGGCCTTTCCATTTCTTCCCAAGGCTCCTTACAATCCAGTCTCTCGCAGCAGGCAGAGGGATCCAATTAAACGTAAGACTGATGCATCATGTCACTCTTGCTTAAATCTTAAGCTGGCTTCCCCTCTTAGAGTTAAATCCAAATAAAATGACCTGTAACTTTTCCCAGTTATCTCTCCTACATTCCTTCTCCTGCTACTCTTCCTTTTAACCCATGTGTTCCAACATTGCGGGCCTCCTAGATCATGCCAGAAATGGTGGCTCCTGCCTCAGAGCCTTGGCACATGCTGCTATTTTGCTCTTTCCCAGTTGTCCATGTAGCACACTCTCTCACTTCCTTCATATCATTCTTCAAACATGGAAACTATTCTTTAAACAAAGACACTATTAGGGCATGCTACTTCAAGAGCTGTAGATGATGGGGTTTCAAAACAAAGACTGATTTAGGAGATACACAATAACAACCATAACTATATGGTGCTTTGCACTTTACCAGGCTCTTCAACCAACTATACATTTTTTAAAATTATGAAAATAACACTGTGAATGCATAAAATCACTCACGTTTTACAGTGGGGCCCAAAAGCTCAAACAATTTCCCTTGTTCTAGACCGTGTAGCCAGTATTTTCTAGAATCAGAGAGCACAGCTTTCCCTCCTGCCTTATGGTCCCAGAGCAAATGCTCTTCCTCTTCTATGTTGAAACTTATCATGTAATGATGATAATAATAGTAATGTTAATAATAATAATAGTAATAGTAACAATAATAATAATAATAGCAGCTAACATACTGAACTCAGAGCACTGTTTTAGGCACTTTGCAAGTATTTATACATTTAATTCTCACAGAAGCTAGGAGGTAAACAGTTTTATTATTTGCAGTTTACAGAGAGGAAGACTAAGTCAGTGCAGCTTAAACAACCTGATCGAGGTAAACCAGTTGTGACGGCAGAGCCGGGATTTATGCCCCAGCACTTGGGCTCCAGACTTGGGTCCTTACTATCACCCCAAATCTCTACTTGGTTTTGCATTATTTATTTTCCTAGACATGCTAGATTCAGTCTATGGTTTGGCATGAGAGAATTCATCCAGGATTTCTTGAAGGCATTGGGCATTTAAGAAATACCATCTTAATGAAGTTGTAGTGTGAAAAATTTCAATGTAATTGATAATTGTCAGGTGCTGTAAGCCGCTCAAGCAGAGGCTTGTGGTTCCTGAACTATCCCACGGCCATCTTTTCTAAAGTTGATGTTTCATTTCTAAACAAGATGCCCCCTACTGCAGATTAACTAGTCTGTGCCGAGAACTTTCCATTTCAGCAGCAACGGAGCCTGCGCCTCTCCCCGGAGGCTCCCAGCAGGCAGAGGGGAGAGAGCTACCTTACCTGGAGTGACTGTAGGCGACCTGACGGAACTCATTATTCCAGTTAGGTCTTCCATAGAAGGTTTTCTGCTTTAATCCAGTAATCACATCAGTATTTTCGTCCCAGTGTAGAGCTATGTGAAAAGCCTAAAATATAAATTGTGGTATCAGATGACATTTAGAAAAAAAAAAAGTAAACTTTTTTTAAAAAAAAGTGAATACTAAATAAAAGATGAAGTAATGATGCTCATTTGTAGATTTGATACACAAGTGTTTTTAATGGGGAATCTTTTTGTATTCCACTGCTGAAACAAAGTGCCTTCCAAATGATTGATGTGCAAAAACAATGAGCCTGGAAAGAGGGCTTTTCTTGAAAAGATGAGAGTAATACAGAAAATTGGGTTAGGGGAAAGCAAGCACTAAGCTATTTCCTTTTTTTTCTGCCAAGTGTCTCAAAAAGTAATCTCAAGCTCTCCTCCCACTCATGTCATAGTAACCTTTGGGGATCTGAGGAGAGCACTGCCCGATTAAAGTGATAGGAAATGCCCAGAATGAAGCTGGACTTTACAATCAGGTCTGCCTAATGGGTTGAAACGGTTAGTGTTCAGGTTCAAGTGCTGGGAAGATGTTGAGTCTGGCAGGCAGGACAGGTGGCCAGAGCTCAGCAAGGGGCATGTTTGGAACTCTGTGGCTGACTGCTTGCCTTCCAATTAGATGGAAGCGCCCAGGTATCAGGTGGTGGATAAGTAAGAGCCTGGGGAGTAGCAATGCCTGGTGATGATTTTTTCGAGTTGCTGTCATTTGTTTCGGCCCCTGCTGAGTTCCGGTGATTAAGAAGGATTCCTTCGATAAACAACAAGGTTCTACTGTATAGCACAGAGTGCTATATTCAATATCTTATAATAGCCTATAATGAAAAAGAATATGAAAAGGAATATGTATATGCATAACTGAGTCACTGTGCTGTATACCAGAAGCTAACACAACACTGTAAACTGACTGTACTTCAACAAAAAATAATAAAAAATAATAATAAAAAAATAAATTACAAAAAAAGAATTCTTGCTTCTTATCCTCTGGGATTTGTGTCCCCAGTGCTCATCCCTCAGACCCTTCCATAGCTCTTAAGCTCACCAGTTTTACCCTTCGGTGCCCCATTTGCTCACATCCTCTGACCAGTTAGGGTATCACCCCTATCAGGCCCAACTCTTACCCCAGAGCCTACTGCAAGCCTGACTTCCCAGTTGGCTGGCCTTCTCATCAAAGCAGCTGGGGATTGGGAGGTGGGCAGAGAATAATGGACATGCCCTCACAAGCCTGTAGATGATGGAAGACTCTGGTGGGATTGCAGAAATCTAGGCTGTGGGAAGTTGCCATTGACAAGTCTGACTCCATGGAACAGAGCTACTATAGGCATTGAGTTTGGGAACAGGGGTCCAGGCAAGAGAGGGAAAAATGGCAAGAGGAGGGCAGGACCCTCTCAGGCAGGTTGATCAAGGCAGAGAGTTCTGGAATAAGAACCTAGATGGTTGTTGAGGATTGGACCTTGGAAACTGGCAGAAGCACCCCTATCAGAACTGGAACTCAAGGTCAGAGTTGTACTGGCCTCCAGATGAGAGTGGCCATGCTGTATCTCCCCAGCTGTCTTGCTTAACAGTAGGACTGGTTGGTGCCACACAGGAAGCTGGTTTCAGCTGCAGGCAGAAGAAGAAGGCAGAGACCGTCGACTCTCTTTTGACTAAGTGCCAGATCTGATGACCAATCCAGCCTTACTTGGCTTCTCCACCACATGGCTGAACATTGCTTCGTCTTGATTCTATCTGCATTATAAAATCCTAGTTCTTCTACTTTTCTCTGGCTCTTCTTTTGATTCAAGCAAGAAACGTTAGATTTTATTTTCTTGTCATATTCTCATGTCTCAAAAGGCAGCTGCCTTCTCAATCGCTAGGCTCGGTTCTCTGCCTCTCTTTTGGACCACTACTTCCCAAAGAGCTTCCATTGTCATAGCCCCAGTTAGCATAACATACAAAGATGGATTCAAACTTTCTCTCCCGAGCCCTCATCTTCTTCCCTGAGTAGAGTCCTGCCTCTCAAATTCTATATATATTTTTTTGTAGAATTCTTTCTGTTCCTTTGAATTGGTCATTGCAGCTAAAAATGAGTCATTCAATTTCCCAAATGATTTGTGACTTCCAGTTACTCCCACAGACAATTGTGAAGTGATTTCCACAGGCGGGCAGGTGCTCTGAATGGAGTGGTAGAAAGAAGAGAGAAGGTCTCTGCTTTGGGAGGAGCTGGTCATCGGAGGGAGGGACCGCCCATGCACACAGCTGCTATGACCTGAGTCAGACTGCCCGTCTTTACTAGAGACCGAAGCAAAGTGCCCTGGAGAAGGAAACAGGTTACTCTGGTGAAGCTCCAAACAATTTTGGCTAAGAAAACTGGGGAAGGCCTTAGAGGGGACCAGGCTTTAAAGGATGATTCCATGCAGTAGACAGTGGGAAGGACAGAGGGGCTTAAGTGACATGTCAGGGAAGGGGGAACAGTATCAGGGGAGACATGAAAGCAAGAAAGTCTTGGGCATGATAGGAAAACACGCATTGTTTGGTGGCTCTGGTGCCAAAGGAAAATGACGGGAATTCGACAGAACAAGTGTGGTGCTGTCAGGACAGGAAGGGCCTGGAAGCATTTGCTAAGATGTTTGGGTGGTATTGACTAGAAAAAAAGAGACTTCCCTACTTCTGTCAGCAGTACCGCCCAGCTACCAATTACTGATGTTCAAACATTTGGAATTGTATTTGTTCCATATTTCTCAGCCCAACGTTCAATTAATCTCCAAACCCTGTTGATTTGCCCTTCATAATACCTTTGCCATCTGTGCCTTCTGTTCTTGTCATTCTGCCACTTTGAGGTTGTTGAATTTAGTTTCCCAATTGGCTGTTTCTAAAACAGCCTCCTGATTCCTTTACTGACAGCATGTACCAATTATTTTTTTCCTGAAATTTTAGCATCTAAAGAATTTCCAACATGTCACGGCAAAATTTAAGAACACGTCTATTTTAGTTTACTCAGATTCAGAAGAAAAGTCTATCTTATAGTGTACTTTTGGGCCAGGCAGGGATGAGACGGGACAGAGCTGTGTTGTCACAAAATCAAACGGGGCCTCAGTCCTGCAACTTCCAAATGGAAGACCTAGGCATGGGGCAGTTGGGATCAATTCACTTCAGAAGCAGAAGAGCAAGGGCAGGACCAGAAAGCAAAAGACAAAGGCTGTGCTTTTCCTTCACCAAATGGCTCATGGGTCAAACATCCCATTCGAATGAGAAAAAAAGGTTTGTTTGGAAAATAAAACTAACACTATTTAATTCATTAAGATGTTTCAAGCCTAGTTCCCAAGAAATTTCTATTTCAAATTATCCCAGAGGAATAAATATTCAAGACCAACTGCAAATAAGACCCTAAAAAATCATTTAGCTACTGAATTTCAATCAAAGTCTTATTCATTTGCAGAAGCACAAACTACAGTGATGTCCTTTAGAGCCAACGTATACGTGTGTGTGTGTATGTGTGTGTGTGTGAGAGAGACAGACAGAAAGAGAGAGAAAAGCTAGCTAGTTAAGTCAGGAGCTCACAAGAGCAAATTCACTTGTAAACTTAGTGACTAATGCAAATCTCTTTGGTTCAAACACGCTTTCCTTAAAGTAAATATCTATAGTAGCTGTCACAGAAGTGCTGATTAGAACATAAATTTCATAACCTAGTAATCTCTTCATTGTTAGCTTCCATATTTGAGGAGTTAAAAGAGAGTTAAAATTTAATAGTTATTATTCAATACGATAACACTGAATTACTACCTCAGTGCAATATTATGATATGCATTATTTTGGTAAACGCAACTTTCATATTTCACTAATACACACTACACGTCAGAACACCTGCCACAACAGAAGATCGTTTTGATCTTAGATGAATAAACATACTTACACACAACCCCTCAGAATGCCTTAAGAAAAATAAATCTCCAGGTAAATCATGTATTCATAATAATTATTTTCTGTAGGAACTCAGATACTTTACAATACAAAATGTTGAATGCAAACACCTGGGATTTTTTCTGGTTAACTCTGAATAGCTCAAAGCATAGACTCACAATCAATTAGGAGTTCGACAAGACAATACAGTCAATCCATAATATTCTCTTGATGTTACTAAAATGACAAATGCAACTTTCAGTGAGATGATTTTTCTTGGGTTTCTGAGAGTGGAATTGTCTTCCACTAACCAATCACTTTTCCAATCTTCTATTCCTCAGCAAGATAACCGTAGGCTGTTTTATTGCTATAAATTGAAGAGCTCTTGCTAATCTGGTTTTATTTTATTCCCTTTTCCTTTTAAAGAACATAAAAATAAGACTTTGATGCGACCAGATAACTGTGTGGCTCATTATTGAAATCGTTCCTCTCCTCTTTGCAATATTATGAGACGCGTTAGATAATATTGCTCATTCTCAGAGTCTTATCAATACCTGATTTTCATCCCAGCCAGTAAGAAATATATGATAACTCAGAAAGTGAGCTTTCCCTTGCTCTCTCGTCCGTGTCTCCAGCGAGAGTAAGAGATCAGCAAACCACTCGAAAGCTCTTGGGTCCCGGCAAATCCAGTAGAAATACACCTGTCAAGAGAGAAGGCAAGAAAACAGATCGGTCCCTCTTTTCATAATGTGCTGATGATCATTTGAGACTACTCTATCTTCATGAAATTATTTGAGCCCAAACAGGCACTTCTGCAAAATAACATGCCTCTCTCTGCCAGTGAACAAACAGTCACACTGTGATTTCTTTGGGAAAAATGCACGTTGTGTTTGAAAAGGCCCGGAGTGAATTCAGAGAGTCAGGAGCCTGTGGGTCGTTGCCAGCTTCTCTGGATGAGGATCAAGTCACCACGTTCCTGGCTGTGCTTCTTTGGAACGAGGTTAGCAGTCAGGACGAGCTGTGCCTTTGACTGTTCCCAAAGGGGGATAAACCATTAGGCCAACCCCCTTCATCTTTACTTACGACCTAAGCTCGGGATTTGAACCCCCTTCTCCAGAGACCCCAAAGGCTTGTTCACTAATCCACTTCACCAGCCGCAACCTCTGGAGGGTGGAGATTATGATAATTGCAGAATCAAACTAGACAGGCCAGAAGTTTCCCTCAGCCAGACATCTCAGTGTCCAAGAAAGCTGGTGGGTGGAGGCTGTGGCTGTGTGTTGATGGCTATAATGAAATTACGGTGAGGAACATTTCTTTCTCTCTGCTTTTTTTTTTTTTTTTTTAAACTTCTGCGCATTTAGCAAATGACATGTGACAAGAAGTAGCTTGTGTTTGCTAAAATAAAGACTTAGTTTTGTGCTTTGAGTTTCAGGTAATTGTGTCCAGAAGAAACCACAGTAGGCAGGTCTATTAATTCTCCTATTTTTCTCACACTCCTACCCCCTGCTGCTGCCTGCTGTTTCCTGCACGCTCTCTCCAGAAAGACACCTCTGCTGCTTGACAAGATGGACAAGGGGGTTGGTCCCGATCTCCACGAGGAAGCATCGCCTCCAGCAGCCAGTGCTCTCTCGCCCCTCTCCCCACCAGCCGGCCTGCAAGCTCACCATCATATAATGAGACCTACAGACGAGATTTAATTAACAGATCAAATTCATGAGGGAAAAAAAAATCACAGACTGTGTTTCAAGGCTAAACATCTCACCTGTTCTCTCCAGGTTTGTGCAGGAATTTATGATGGTAACAGTCAGGAGGAATAACAGCTAGTGAGGACAAAAACTTCTCTCAAGAATGAGAGCCTACATATTTGTTGGACAGTTGCTGATGGAAGGGCACTTGGAATACTCATCTCAAGACAAAAAATAATCACCCCCATCCCCACCCTCTAAGAAAAGGAGCTTTTTAGTTGCAAAACTGAAAAGTCAGTGGTTCCGTCTGGTGATCGTGTTCACCCACTCGCTTGTTGATTCAAGGAACACGTATTGAATGTCTACTCTATGTCAGGACTTCTCATCTCAGGAACTAGAAAAGCAAACCAAAAAGACCAAAAATTCCTTTCATGGAGTCTGCATTTTAGAGGGAGAAGAAAGGTGATAAGTGGACAAGCCAAATACAGACTATGTCAGAGGGTGATGGGTACCATGGAGAAACAGAAAGCAGGCTGGAACAGGGCTGCCCTAGGAAGTCAAGGGGTCAAGGAAAGCGGACATGTGAGCCAAGACGTGCAGAGTTGAGTGACTGGGGAGGAGCCCTGCAGACGGAGGGAAGACGAGGTGGGGAGGGGTTGAGTGGGGGCTCTCAGGGAGGAGCCGGGAGGCTGGTGCGGCTGGAGGTGAGGAGGGAAGAGCAGCAAGAAGCGAGGTCTGCGGGAAGGCTGGGGAGGAGCCCACGTGGGCTGTGGGGCCACCTTGACTTTTCCTCCGCGTGGGGACGGAAGGCACCGCGGGGCGTCGGGCAGGGGAGTGACACCATCTGAGGAAGACCACGGGGAAGGATCGCTCCGGCCCTGGTTCTGAGAGTAGAATGGGGGGGGGGGGGGGAGAACGGCGGCCAGGAGGCTGGTTTTACATCTTATGTCGGTGATGAGTCCTGCTAGTCTTTCTTTTCACTGGGAGTAGTGCCTAATTTAAATTATTCTTCAAAACCTCGGCCCTTCCCTCAAACTCACTTTGCTTCCTGTGGAAATAAAAACCCACTGACTGAACTGAATGCCCTTCTCACCTATGCTCCACCCCCTCCTTCCTGCCCCCGTAGGTTGTTTTATCGAAAGTTAATGGTGCATTTGGTATAAAACAAACATCATTGGCTTCTTTTCTATTATTTTTCACTCTTTCAGAAACATGCTGAAAATACATTCCTATGGGAACAATAAACCAAAACATTCTTTTTTTTTTTTTAAACTTGTCAATTTCAAAACCCAGTCCCACTCGTCCTTACTTGAAAAATGGTCACATCTTAGCTTCCTCACTTCCTGACCCTTATTCTTTCAAACAGAAATCATCCCTGTCCTTACTTTCTGTGGCTTAGCTGTGTGTCCGTGTTCTGAGGGTCCGCCAGGCCTTTTATAGTTTTGCTTCCTTGTAATGGCTTTGTGTCTTTCCCTCTGTAATTGACTTAAAGGTGACACTGGGTAGCTTTGGTGCAAGAAGCAACGGAGGGGCACTGAATGGGCTCCGGGGAAGTGCTTCAGGCAGAAAAAGAAGAAAAGGGGCTTTGAACGGAGGAAAAGTGTATTTACTTTGACTCCCTTTCATCTTTCTGATGGTGAAGGACCCCACAGTGAAAGGACAGAAGCGTCCCACCTATGCGTTTCGTCCAGGAGGAAGGGTCTGGTCAACGGTAGGACAAATGTCCCAAACAATAGGCTACACGCCTGTGATCTGTGCTTTCCAACACACACCCCTCCTCAGTCTCCAAAAATAAATTCTAAAATCTGCTACCTGTAATAAAGCATGGCTTTCAGAATTCTGTCGCTGATAACAGAGGCCCAAAATACTTCAGGGACCTGTAAAAGGTTTTGTGAAGCAGAAAGTCATCCTCAGGAAAATGATGAAAGTTCTGAACTTCTGTAGCCATGAGGTTGTTTCTTCTGTAGGACTCAGCCCATCCATTTTTGTAGATCTGACGGGTCCCCAGATGTCTGGGGTGAACCCTCTGGGGCGGTGTCATGGGTTAAGAAGTTCTGTGTGCCTGTGACCTGTCACAGGCCTTTGCTGTCACATCGGTCCTATCCCGAAGTGCCAGACAAACTCAGCCACGTCCAGTCTTGGAGGGTTAGAGGGCCGGGGTCTGAGCTCCGGCTCATCCCCATGTTCCCAGAGCCTGGGCTTCTCTTGAAGGACGTGTGCACCAGGTCAAGGTGATCAGGGCCCAGTAAAAAATGGAACTGTGCAATTTTTGGATAAGCCATTCCAGAAAAGGAAATAAGAAAAGCTACTTAGTGATTTTACTACCAGAGTTCCAGACTCTCCCATCAGAGGCTCCTATGCCATGGGCTGGATAAGCACCCACACACCTGGGCAGAGGACACATCCTCAAATACATTCTTTCTTTAGACCCAGCATCAGTTTCCATCCATGTTGCTGCAAATAGCATTATTTCATCCCTTTCTACGGCTGAGTAGTATTCTGCCACTTTAATATGTGGCAATCTAGGCTCAAGTTAACTAACCCGCCCCCAGTTACACAGCTCCTGGGTAGTGAACCAGGACTCCAGGATGGGCTGCAGGAGTCAAGGGCTCATGATGTTTAATTATTATGCTCTACTATATCCTCAACCCACATCCTCAGGTACAACGTCCTTCCTTGGAAAGGAAAAAAAGCCTCTTGGAAGGGCTCTGAGCCACAGATAGATAATTATTGTCCCCGTTCTGTCCTCAGGAAATTGATGTTGGGTCTGTTGTTGCCCTGGTTTTTATCTTGCTGTTGCTGTTGCCAAGGTCACCCTGGACGAACACAAGCGCAAATTTTGGAGCAACTAGTTCTTCTCATTGAGAAGCTTCCCTAACGTGGCTTCCACATCCAGTTTTAAAGAAATAAAATTATAAAACTGTTTCTCCCATTATTCACAGTAGGACTAAGACTAGCCTTTGTCAACCACTTTTAGTCCTTAAGACTTTTTCTTAAAGCCATTATTGGTAATATTAACTATTTCATGGCTTTGCTGCAGCTTTGCCCTGTGACAGAGGGCTGACTTTTATTATGCCTCAGTTTGTTCTAATCATAGTTGATAAGACTATGTTGGACATCTGAAATGTTCATTCATGCTAGAATAATTAAATACACTGTGATATATCCATCCTACAGAATACTCTGAGGGCACTAAGTAAAGGAGCTCCAAGCCATGTTAGAATGAAAAACAAAAAACAAAAATAGCCCATCTTTCTCTCTCTCTCACTCCCCCCACCCTCCACCTCCTTCCTTACGTAAAATAAAATAAAAAAAAATACCCTGCACATGTGCGCAGGTGAGTATGCGTACACAAATGTGCACAAGAGGAATGGAACAAGACGCACTCAGATGTTTCACAGTGGGAACCCTGGAGAGTGAGGTGGTGGTGGTGGTGGGTTTAGGGAGGGAGGCGAATGAAGGAAGATTTTTGAAGGAGTATTTTATTTGAATCTTTTACAAGGACCCTGCAGTCATGTATGGCTGGTGTGGTTAATAAAGCAAGATATTAAAAATATTAATACTGGTCCCTTCCCCACGGGGCAGTGGGGAGGCCGCAGGGAGGCCTGAAGTCTTCAGAGGCCGCCTAGAGAAAGATGAGAAGCACATGTGTCTCCTGGAGACGCAAGCCGGCCTCCTACTCCCCGGGTCCATTTTTCACACGGCTCTCAGCCGTCGCTGGAGATGATCAATTCCGGGAGGTGCCAGAGCCGGTGAGAGCGAAAGTGAAAGTAAATAATTTCTCAAACTAAACCGACTAAATTAAATGCATTTTTCATTCATTAGAAAAGAGAGCAGGTCCTCCTTTGTTTTATTAATGTATTTAAGTAGAGTATGGATTTTTTTTTTTTTTGCCTTTCTTGGTCTCTTTGTCTTTTTCCCACTGGCCTCTGCTGTCTTTCTATTTGAATTATCTGTTTATTATATTAGGTTAAGAACCCAAAGGCTGTTTTGCATGGGACGCACTATAAATACCCATTATCACGGTTGAGTGTTATTGAGCTGATGAAGGAAGACAATTTATGAAGAAATTAGATTATCTCAGTTTTTCTATAATCTATTTTATTATCGTCTGAAGATTACATATGCAGTTAAGAAAATGAACCGAAGCAGCCAGTTGGCGGTTCCCTCGGTTCCGAGTCCACCGCTGCGATATTAGCGTAAACTAGAACATGGTGGCCAATGCATTTCTGTCAGCAGCTTTCCCCCTCCCTCCCCATTTGTACACACCTATTTCATTCATCATTTTGACAGTTTGCACAAGCAAACTGTCCTAATTTTTTTTAAGAGCTCTTTTCACAAATTGAGTGTGATGTAGAATTAATCATCCCCGTTAGGGAGGAGTTGGGAGACTTTCGTCGCCAAGGGGCATTTTTACCCTCGGCTGCCTCCATACTGCATCCCAGAGACTTCCCTGCCACTCACACCCCCTTCCCTCATCCCAAAGGAGCACCGTGTTCTCATCTGCCTGCAACTAAGCAAAGTTTGGCTCTTACTCTTGCGTTGAAAGAGCCTTTAATATATTACAACTTTTTCCCATCTCTTCACAGCAAGCCATCGTTAGATTTATTGTTATTTTGCCTTCTTGGGAAGTTACCTTCTAACCACATCTCTCTCTTCCTCTGCCCCTCCTCCCCACTATCTTTAAAAATAAAAGAGAACCAGAAAGTAATTTCAAAAGTGCCAGCTGCAAACAGGAAGTGCTCTACATGATGCCAAAGAAGAGGCAAGAGTCCTATTGGCTGTTCTCTTGCATTTGACTTAAAAGCGTTCTAGGTCCATGTGGCAGAGGGGAAGGGTAAAGAGATACAGCTTGCAATGGTCACAACTAAGAGAACTCTGATGCAGTATTTTTACGTTAGACTTGCAACATGAGCCTTATAGGTAAAAACATCTGCCTTTATACCAACCGGTGTTTTAAACAGGAGGGAGAAAAATCTCAACCAATTACAGTTAACCATTTAAGCTTAAAATTCCAGCTCTGAACCCCTGTACTGTTTTTCCCCCTTTTTGTGTTGCAGAAGAGAACAATCTGCAGACTCTAGCCCAGATCTGTAAATGTGAAGATGCTGTTGGATAAGTCCGCACTGCTTTGCTCTGCTGCAGTGAAAAAATGATACAGACACTGACAGCTTAGTGGAAGGAGTAGTATTTATATTTCAAAAGCGTGTGGGTGGCCCTGACAAATACTAGTTACATAAGCCCAGTGAGAGCTGCACTCAGACAAACAAAATTGCTTTAAAACAGAGAAGTTTTCCAAACTTTTTCTCATGTGGGCAGATCCTGAGGAAGTGGATCCCAAGTGTGATTTTCAGCCTAAAGTTTCAATAGCATGAAATGTCACCTCTTTCATAAAAGAGCTTTGAAATCAGAAACGCAGCTCCTGTCCTGACTCAGTGGCGAACCAGGTAAGGACTTTGGACAAATCACTTCCCACTCTAAGTACTTGTCATGTGCAAAGCTGGGAGGGTAAGCCCCTTCAGTTTTGTAGCCTACGCTTTTTGCTTCTTTTCTTCCATATACTATTGTTTCCACCTTTCTTTTCAGCTGAGGGTTGTTTCAATATTACCCTCAATTTTTATAAGTCATGAAACCATTGCTTTTTTTAATCTCCAATTCTATGCTTCCTGGCTTTTGGACTAGAGGTCAATGGCCCTGTTTTTTTGGTCTGTGGTTGTTCCTCAGCCCCCCCATGGCAGCAGCCTGGAGAAACCCCCAAAACAGAGCCCAGGAAACAATGGAGTGGTGAGAGAGGCGGGTGGTTAAAATTTTGTGGGTTCCTATACAGACTTTAAGCTTTTGTGGGTTCTGGTTAAGAATTTTCTGATTTGGAACGTGTCATTTTAATTATAAAGTTACTGAACTGGTAGTCTTTTTGTTGAAATGAATGAAAATGAATTAATCTGAGTAACTTAGAATTTTACAGAAAATTCTGCAGAAGCCATTTATGAATTCTTTTGGGCATGTGGACATTTATTTGCTCATTGATTTATTCAGAATTTATAGTGTGTGTACACAAATCTATACGTCTCTCATTATGGAGATATTCAGAGGAGCCGCACTCAGGGAACTCAGAGTCTGTTAAGGGAAATGAGGTACTTTGTGAACCTTAATATGGAAAAGAAAGATAAATGGTATAAAAGGAGAACGGCACGGGGGAGTGGATGTTGAGTGAAGGGTCAGGTATCGTAAGTCTGGTGTGAGGAGAGTCACGGCTTTTCATGTCAGTATGCGAGGGCCTGGCTCGTAGTAAGTGCTGAATAAACGCTCACTGAGGGGATAAGTGAATGGAAGTGAGACACACCAGCCCCTCACCACCTCCAGGTGAAGCGAAATGTGCCCTTTAATGTAATGAGAACCGTGAGGCAATGCGCCGCCTCTGTAAGTGGGCTTTACTCGGTGGAAAGAAAGAGCTTAGGGGAGGGTGGCTGAGAAGTCATCATAAACCATAACACAGCTTTGCAGTGGGGTCCAGACATAGAACGGTGTCCGTTTTGCTTGTTTTGTGCCACAGACACTCAATCCCCGCTGCATTCATACGTTAAACCCTAATCTCCAGTGTGATGGTATTTGGAGGTGGGAGCTTTGGGATGTGGTGAGATCCTGAGGGCAGAGCACTCTTCAAGGAGGTCAGTGCCCCTTAGTGTCCAAAAACTCCCCTGCCCCCTTCTGCAGTGGGAAGTTACAGCTAGAAGATGACCATCCACAAGCCAGATGATGGGATCTCATCAGACACCAAGTCTGCCAGGACCTTGATCTTGGACTTCCTGGCCTTCAGAATTGTGAGAAGTACAATTTCTGTTGTTCACAAGCCACCCCATCTGTGGTATTTTGTTATAGAGGTCCAAACAGACTAAGGCACTTGGTTAACTTACTGTTGTACACAGGAAAGAAGATGGGCTTTAGCTTAAGAAGGACCTGGATTCAAACTTTCACTCTGATATGTACTAGATCTCTGTGCCTCAGTTTCCTCACTGCTGATCTGAGGATACTACTCTTCTGGAAGAGGTATTATGGACAATTCAGTAACATGACTTTATTGTTCTTAGTAGCTTTGTG
Source organism: Camelus dromedarius (assembly GCF_036321535.1). Lineage (NCBI taxonomy): Eukaryota > Metazoa > Chordata > Mammalia > Artiodactyla > Camelidae > Camelus > Camelus dromedarius. The sequence goes on along the minus strand of NC_087441.1, from coordinate 10,589,126 downwards.
ACACAGCTTCAGTTTTCTCATCTGTGAAATGGGAATAAACACGGTGAGTACCTTAAAAAGATGCCGTGAGATAGTATGTATAAAATGCCTAACTCCCCGCCCTCTGGGAAGTCGATGCTTGGTTAATCTAGGTTGTTAGTACTAGTCGTAGTGCTACTAATCTGTTTATATCTTGGGCAGATACAATGCACTTTTAATATAATTTTAGACACATTTACACAGTAATGTTTCCACATTATTTATTTGTCTCATTTGATATTAAGACTCCCTGTTGGGTATGGATTCTTATTTCTCTGTTGTGAGGATCAGGAAACCCAACTCAGAGAGGTGACTGGATGCACTCAAGGTGATGCTTGTAGTGAGGGTGGAATCAGGCTGAGGTAGATCCTCTGACCAGGAATCCCACAGTCTTCCTACAACACAGTAGGTGGGAGTCATGTCTACCGTGTATTGATTATGCCAAACCAAAGAGCCGGATGGATCTGAGTTTGAATCCTGATTTTGCCTTTCATTAACAATATCTTTTTGGGAAAGTGACCTTAGTCTCTCTAAAGCTTCAGATACCTTATTTGGAAAACAGAGCTTCTGTTATCTACTTCACAAGATTGTTGAGAAGACTATATAAATGAAATGAGAAAATGTGGGTCAGGAACCTGTCACTTGGAAACTCATGGAACGAGAGCTAATTTTACTCCAATTTCTTAGTTGAGAAAGCCCCAACTTTAGAGATCTTCCAGTCTGGACTTGTCCCAATGCTTCACAGTAGTATCCTTAAATAATGTTAGGTGAAGAAAGTTTAAGTGGCTATTTCCACATTTATACTTGGGAAGGGTGGGTGAAACACAGCTGAATGAGGTTCTTTTCTGCAGAACTTACTTGATAGGCTAATAGAAGGTGCAGATCTTCTAAAGGGGGATTCGTTGTGCCATTTCTGAAGTCATTTGACTTGAGGATTCTCTTTCGTGGACCCTACCATACAACTACCATTCCAGAGAAAACACGGAGACATGCTGATCTAACCAATCGTCTATCTTTGCTAGACGAGGAAACTGCAGCCAAAGTGTCAATCAGAGAAGTCGCAGAACCAGGACCAGGACCAGGTTCCCCAGATATCCTGAGCCCTCCTCAGTTGACCCCATTCAGTGTTAGAAGGTCTCCCTTTCTCCTGATGCTCTAGGGTCTGTTGCTTATTCTAAAAGGGTTAAAATATGGGAAAGACGAAGGGAAGAAGGAAAGCGTGGAGGCAGCTAGTCAGAGGACACACGAGAAATGACAGAAGGGAGATTTGGAGCTGGATGGCAACCACATAAGCAGACAAATGAATCCCAATTGTGGCATTTCTGATTCTCCTTAAGACCCCGGTCCATGAGATGAAGATGTTGAAATGTACGCTTGCCACCATAGTATCAAGCTAAGGAGTCTAAGGAAAAGGCTGCCTGTTAATACCGCTCACTGCAGCCCAGTCACACAGCCATTTGCAGCCTGTCCATATTTTACTGACATGAGCAATTACATGTCCTGTAATGGCAATGAAGCAATAAAATTTATGTCTTGTCATCTTTAACAAGATTAGACATAACCCTTCTCATAAATGTAATACTGAATGAAGATTTTTAAGAACATAAGTATAGTTAAGGATCCTTGAGTTTATCCCTCATAGTTAATTAAAACCCTCCCCAGGAATCGGCAGATGATGGATAGAAGGATGTTGAACCTTTTAATTCATGGAAGGGTGAACTGATGATTCTTTTTTTCCCCATACCTTGCTCAGCTTCAGCTGGGTTTGTGGCTCACAACATTTGTACCAGATGGACTTCAGAAGCGAGGCGAAGGGAGTGACCCCTATTCCTGCAGCAATGCACAGGCTCACGGGATAGTGAAACACATCCGTCAGTGCAGCTCCAAATGGCCCGTCCACTGCCATCCTGCAACCACAAAGCATGCCATTTGACACCTGCAACACTCCGCTCTTGAAAACGAAACCATCCTAAACAAGACACGTCCCGTCTGGGATGTGTCTGCAAATGTGTGCAGGGAGCCTGGCTCTGTGCGGAGAATGCCTATTTGGACAGACATGGCGTGGGGTACCGTGGCCTGCCTCATGGCACAGCCCTTCTTACAGTTCTTAGAAGCTGGTTTTGCCTTCAAGCATCATGAAGGCAGGTAGAAGATACCTTTTCTTTTCCTTCTCTCCTCCCCCTGGCCCCTGCCAGCTGCCTTCAGTGGAAAAAGCAGAAGCATCAAGGTGGTTTAAAAGGCTTATCTGTCCTTTCGTTAATATAATTCTCCCCTGTTTTTACTTATTCCATCCCACATCTTCGTATGTTTATATAATTTTAGTCTAATGGAAGCCATTCGTTTGGAGTAAACACAAGTTTGGAATAATTTATCAGTTCTGTGTAATTTCTGCAACTCATGACTTCAGATTACTTGAACTGGAAATGTGTGATAATTAAGCCGGGGTGGCTCTGATGCTTTGTCTTGGCCTAGCAAAGTTTTCTTTATAAGGAAAATGCATGTTCACAATGGTCTTTAACACAGTCCTAAGTGGACTGACCCCTGGATTCTGCTCCATCTCTCATGGCCAGTCCTCCACACTGGCTCTCCTTTCATTCCTTAAAGTACATGGTGCCCCCTTTGGCCATGGGGACTTTGCACGTAACAATCGAAGTAATCACTTGGAACCCCAGGTTCTCCAGTTTTTCTCATTTGGTTCGTAGTTACCCTTCCATTGGGTCTCATCCCAATCATCATTTCCCTGGAGAAGTCTTCATGGATTCATTAGACTAGGCTAAACCCCCCTTAGATAATTTATAACAACACGTATCTCATCACTTGTACATTTACAGCTGTGTGGGGTGTGTGTGCGTGATCTGATCTGTGTGTCTGTCTTGGGCATTAGACTGTAAGGTCTGTGGAGGGAAGGGCTACGTCTGTCTTTGCTCACCACTGCATCCCAGAACCTTACATGGTGCGGAGATGTTCAGTAACAATTTATTGAATAAATTGTAAAGGGAATGTTTAAAATATTTCAGTCAGCAGAATGTACTCCAAAGCACACATTTACATATAAACAAAGATATGCTAATTAAAAAGCTTCTGAGTTATTCATAACCATTCCCTAAGGGGTGTCTGTTGAAGGCACCCGAGGTTGGCCCGTTTGTGCTTACTATGTGTTCGTGAAAGTTCAATTGGGTTTATTTTAAAATATTTTATATGCCAGACCTCCTAATAATTCAAATGAACTCTCCTCAAATTAATCTTAATTAATAAAGCTTTATTACAGATTGATATATGGAAACAGAAGAATAAAAATAAAAGGTCATTAACTAGAAAGTGTTAGTATCTCAGCCCATGATAGATTATTTTATAAATAATTAGCTAAGGGGAATTGAGAGAGAAAAAAATGAAACTGTCCATGGTTAAAATGTCTTATTGTTAATTGTTTTGATAATTAGTTGTATCTGGGGTTTTATTTGACACTGATTTTAAAAGATAACAAACGAAGAAGAATTGTGTCATATAAGCCACAGAAATGTATAATAAACGAATTTCTATATGATTAGAAATGAGAATCTAAGCTGAAGGCAGCAGGAGGAAATACTGAGTCCAATGTCCCGTCTAATACAGTGGTCCTTCCTTTCACATCGCCGAGAGCTGAGCACTTTCTGATGTTAAACTGCAGGGCTCCTAGTACCATCTAGGGGCAGGTCTAAGCACGGGACGGTTTTTTCTCCTGTCTCACTGATACCTACCTTCTGCTAATTCATGCCATTTGCCTTCCTGAGAAACACAAACCAGGTCTGTTCCCTTTTCTGCATCTCAAGACTTTAAACAGTTGATCTAGCTATCATGACACCCAACTGTCCTTTTTTTGGACCAAAATATCTCCATTTCTCAAGACCTCTCACAATGCTGAATGGGCTTCCTTTGCACAAATTCTTGTTTCTCAAGTTCACTCAGTTACTTCCTGCCTGCTTGGGGTACACATTCTAATAATGCAGCTTATAAAACGAGTCCCCTCTCCAGCATCCATGTGACGCTGTTCTTCATGGCTTCTGGTCAGCAGCATCCCCACCCTCCTCATCAGCCTCCGGTCTTGTCTCTCTGCATCCAAGACTTTTATTGATCCACATCTTCCCTGACTGACCATCACTTTCCTTGTCACCTCTGTGGCAGATGACCTTTCTTATTTTGCTAATAATAATGGTAGCTTAACTTTTTTTTTTTTACTATGTATTATGCTAAGGGCTTCATACGGACTCATATTTAATCCTACACAAAGCCCTACATCCTATAATTATCACCTCTTCTTACAGACAAGGAAACTGAGGCAGGTCTCAGATACATTCTGCAAGATCACACGCAAAATCGGGCTTTGAACCCAGGCTGTTGGACGCTGGAGCCCCTGGCTCTGGGCAGTAGGTTAAATCGCTGGAAACTCTAGTACCGACTCCGAAAAATTCCTCCATTTTACTTCAGAAGGAAAGGTCTTTAAGAAGAGCTCACATGCCTCCTTTTTCCTGAGCTCAGAGGAAAAGCCTCCCTGCTCTTTGTTTAGCTTTCCTTCTCCTCTTGGGCTCCTCAGGTCCTGAGGCTGGATGAAATCCTTCTTGGATCCAAAGCAGTGCAACAATGATGGTGCTCTCCCAAGTGTGTTTGATTGAATCCAAAATTAAAGCAGTGCTGAGAGGTTAAATCATCGAAGGAAGTTTGATAAAATTCTGATTCTTTATATGCTGAAGATTAAACAAATTCTAGGTTTTTGGAGGGTTTACTACTAATCTGTATGCCAACACATACATAGGGACAAGGGGCAAACAAATTGAAGAAACTGAAGGGAAGTTGCACTGTGTACCAGGACTCATTTTTATTCACTCAGTTGCCATCTCCAGTGCCTAGAAGAAGCCCTAACCCTTAGCTGGCACTCAAGTGCCAGCTAAGGGTTAGGGCTTCTTCTAGGCACTGGAGATGGCAAAGTGAACCAGACAGGGTCCTTTTTCTCGTGGGACTTCCATTCTTGCATGGGGAGGTAAATGAGACAAATAACAAGCTGACATTTAGTATGTCAGGTGGAGAGGAAGAAAGTAAGGCCTGGGCATAGTGACCAGGAGTGTGGAGACTCTGGGGAAGTGAGGGAACAGCTGGACAGAGATCTGGGGAAGAGTGTGCCAGGAAGAGGGAACAGCAATGGCAAAGGCACGGAGGAAAGTGTGCTTGGTGTGGGAGAGGAACAAGAGGCTGGAAGAATGGCTGAGTGCAATGAGAGGGGTTGGAGGGGGCGGAGGAGCCCAGGGAGACCTGGGGGCCAGATCACACCTGGCCTTGAGCTGAAGATGCACTCCATAGACAGAAAGCATGTGACTATGGAGAAACATGTCCAGAGCGCCTGTTGGGGAACTGGCTGAAATGCTAGCTGGTTCTTGAAGGGGAGGGTTGGTTGACAGAACAGACGACTATATACTTTCAGAGCAGAAGCCAGTCTAGCAAACAGGATGAAGGTATCCATCTTGGCAATGCCGAGGGAGGGCTGGGACCAGTGTGTGTATATATGTGTGTGTGTGTGTGCACACAGATGATGTCTGTACTTGGTTTGTCATGGTACCACCTTTCAGTACTCATGTTTGAAATGAAGGCTGTGGCTCCACCCACTGAGACCATCAAGCCCAGTGCTACGTAGTTATAGCTCAGTGTCCCACGGGAAGACAGAAGGAGGGACAATAAGCTGATTAGAGTCTGTGCCTTATATTTATTCTGGTGCCTCGTTTACCACCTGTAAATATTTGTTAAATTAAATGAGCAGAAGCATCTATTTTGGGTCCAGGTATTCATTCCCCGTCGAGTATTTACTCTGCACCCACTACGTGTCAGACCCTGTTCTAGGCCCGGGACGTACAGAGGAGGACAGACAGCACCCTGCCCTTAGGAAGTGCCATTCTAAGCCAGTCCTCACAGTGTTCACCACAAAACGTCTTACAGCCGTGGCCACTGCCTGGCGGTTCCTGATACCCTCCGAGGCTGGCTGGAGAGGGGATTGCTTGACACTTCTTTTGAAATATCAAATTCTTTCACAATGTTTCTTGAAACATTTTTTGTCACATTCCTGTTCTTCTGGGACAAAGCCCCTAAACATGGGCTTTGTGTGCTTATGGAGTAACCCTGCAGTAGGAGTGAGACTCGACTTTAAGCCACTGTTTACTAAAAGGCTCCAAGGCGAGGTGATTTACTGGGACTTCCGTCATGTCCCCAGGCTTTTCTGAATAGGTTGTTGTTTTGGATCGAGTTGTGTCCCCAGTTGATATGTTGAAATCCCAACACTCAATACCTTAGGATGTGACCTCTTTTGGAAATAGGGTTGCTGCAGACGTAATTAATCAAGTTAAGATGAGGTCATTCAGGAGGAAGGTGGGCCCTTCATCCAGTATGACTGGTGTCTTTAGAAGAAGGGACCACCGAGACCCAGACACAAGAGGGGAGGACACCATGTGACGACAGAGGCAGAGACTGAACTGCCGCAGCTGCAGCCAAGGAGCTTCAAGGACGGCTGGCTAACCACCAAGAGCTAGGAAGGGCCAGGGAAGGATTACTTCTCGTGGCTTTCAGAGGGAATTCAGCTCTGCTGACGCCTCGATTTCAGACCTGCCGTCTCCAGAACCGTGAGAGAATCCATTTCTGTTGCTCTCAGTCCCCCAGTTCATGGCACCTTGCTACGACAACCCTAGAAAATGACAGATGGTGTCCGTGCTCTTCCAGCCTTCTCAGATCTATCTCTTCTCACATCCTCCTTGTAGCAAAGCTAAATTACCTGCTCGCACGCCAATGCTGAGTCCACTAGACCGCTTGAAGCCTGAGAGACTGGAGGCCGTGTTTTGCCATCTCTGTATTTCTGGCACACAGTGGAGGCTCCTTAGTTCTTCTGCACACACACCTGTGGGGCTGCCTGAATGCACCACTAACTTTCTTGGTTCAGATTATTTTGTGATTTTTATGATTTTTATCTTTCAGTCTAATTGTTTAGCTCTTTCTCCAGAGTATGGGGCCCGCGAGATTAATTTGGGCCATAAAGCACCCTTCTTATGAAGACCTAACCTTCCAAACTTTACAAATGTAGCTGAGAAACCTCCAACTGTGACAGCAAAAAGTTCATAGGGCTGCCTAACTCATCACAGCTGCTTATGATTCGCCAAGTCATGTTTTGGAGCCTGGAAAGCAAAATGTTCCCTTTCCCCGGATCATCACCTGCCTTTGTTGACCAGTTGTTTTTTAAAGAAATGTACTTGCTTCTCCTAGAAATCTACTGAATTACACTTTTTTAATAGAGATTCTCAATTTTTAAAAACGGATTCAAATTTACCAGTGAGAATCAAGATGTGAAATTTGTTAGCCTGTTGATGCTCTGCAAGGCCTTACTTTTTCTAATATTCTAACTTACACGTAAAAAAGAAACGGGTTCCCACCTGGGCAGGCTCCGCGGCCCCTGCAGAGGCTGTCCGTCTGCCCCAAAGGCTTTACACAAAGCTTCTGTCCAGTCTCCTGCTGCCCGGACGTGCACACTGAAGAAATCCTCCTGGGGAGCGGAGGTGAGGGTGAAGGGGTGCCACTCCAGCGAGGATATGGATGGGCACTGGAGCAGGATGTACTGCCCCGGCACCATTTTAAAGTTACGCTTTTTCATGCGAAGTTCCAGGACTCCAGATGGATGGCTTACCACCTAAATCAGAGCGAGAGAGTTCTTTTTCTTTTCACTCAGGTTAAATAAGAAGAAAATGACCTTCATTCCATCAAAGATTTCAAAAATGTTTAAATCAGCTTTTTTTGAGGGATAATTTACATATACCATTCGCTATGCATTTCCAAGCATTTTTTTTTGCCCTCCCTTTGAAGTCTGGGTTGGCAACTCCGGTAAGAATGAATTGATCTCCTTCAGAGTGCTAGGTCTGGAATCTGGGCAGCTGTGCCCAGATGTGAAGTGGTGTCGGGCACGTGACTTTATGTCTCCGGCGGCCACACTTTCGGTTAGCAGGCCCAAGTAATTTCAGACCCAAGAGAATATAAACTAGTATACCATACGTAGCATTTAATTATGCTTAACGTTATTAAAATCATCATGAATTAATGTCATGTTTTAAAACATGGGTCCAGTTTGTTACCGTTTCCAATGAAGGGCATTTTTCTAATCCCTTGTGAATTAACCCCAGGATTTCTTCATTATAATTGAAAAACAATCTTCAAACTCAGCCTGAAATGGTTGGTTGGTTTGGTTTGGTTTTCATCAAGTCTCATCCAATCTCCTCCCAAAGCTCCGAGTTTTAGATGTAAGAGAGCACCATTGCTTTTTAAAGGGCTCTATAAATTGCTGCTTCCTGGAGACAAAGAACTAATTTCCCTTCTTAGCGTTCCCTCTTGTTTCCAGGCCCCCAAGTCTTCTTTTGTGGCAGGAGGTATAAGGGAGTGAAATCTAGTGTCTAGATCTTGTGACAGTATTTTTCCGTTCAGCAGAGAATTTCACAGCATTTTCATCATTAATTCCATTTCTCCTCCCCCTACTGATACTCGTTCCGATTCTGCTGTTAAATGGTCTCCCTAGTAACAGCTCTAGTAGATTTCCAGAAGTTTTACTGTCTGGCTTTTGATACAGCCTGATATCCTTTGGTGCTTAACTTAAAAACAGCAACCCAGAAACAGCTTAAATCAGAAATATGAAGCAATTTCTAGGCATCTGCTTTCATGAAGACAGTTAAAGAGATAGAGTATTCTGTTGTTAATCTTGTATTAGCAAAATCTTATGGGTTTGGTTAGCAGAGAATTACTTCTGTGATGTTGAAAAACTGGGGGGAGAGGATTGGGTAACTTTTCAGTCTCCTAGGCATGGGTTCTTGATCTAACTGCTCACATCTCCCTCCAACATGAGGCAAAAATTGAAGAGCCGTGAAGAGGGATGGCAAAATTGGAAAACACTATCACCATGCTTTCATTCACTAGAGTACTGCCCCTTAAAAACCCTTCATCTCCATTTTGAACCCTCAGCTCCCTTTCTCCCTCTAAACGTGAGGCTGACTGTTCCCCCACCTTCTGCTTAGTGATTCCAAGTGTGAGTGTGTGTACTTGAAAATACATGTTTATTATTTACATGTTTGCAACCTCCGTGCCTTTATGTGGTGGAGGAAGTGACTATACTCTAAGTTGCTATGACCAAGATAAAGCACACTCAGTCCCCCTGCCTTTCCCCCTAGAGAGAAATGGAAATAAAGAGAAACAGGGGTGACTCCAGCGCTGTAACACCACCTTCATCAGAATTCTGTGTACCAGTGCGGAGCCCTGATCCCTGTCTTCAGTAAAACGAGTCACACTAAAAGATGCACAGGATACAAGCAATTATTAGAACAGAAAATGAGCCTCTAAATTACAGACCGTTCTGCAATAAAAATGGCAAATTAAAAACTTGGGCTAATAAAAAATTTTCATCTACACTCAGGTTTTTATTCAGACATAAACCTACATACCTACCTTGGTAATGACAACCTCTTGTTGAAATCGCCAGCACCTAATTATTCTTTCACATGCATACAGGACCACGGGGCCTAAAACCCATTTCCAAGCCTGCAGAGAACAGCAGAGAGAGGAAAAGGAAATGAAAATAGAATCCAAATATTTTCAATTTGAGCCAATCAATATATAACATGATGGGGTTTAGACATTTTCCTTTAACTTTGGGCCAGTTATCAACTACAAGGATGTCTCCTTGTATTAACTACTATAACATTCAATTATTCCTTGAAGTCTACAAGCTTATTTAAGAGATTAAACTCTTCTGTATTGGTTTTTATGCTTACTTGATCAATGGTGCCTTTATGTAATTAGAAATAATTGAATTTGCAAAGAAGTAAGAAAGCAGATTGATGTTTATGTTACGTATGATAGGGTCATAAATGCTCCCAAACTCAGCCAAAGTCAAAGGCTTACAAACCACATTAGTGAATCAACATGGGGCATAAGAAATCCAATAAAAACACTTTTTAATTTTGGGGGCCAAAAATGCATTACAACTTGGGGAGGGTCTGCAAAGCAACTCACGCACCGACACCCACACCCACACCCACACCTACAAACACATGTGCACAGCCAATGTTATTTGGAATAAAACATAAAACTAGTTTCTCAGCACTTTAAATGTAGGTTGGCAGAATCAGAACAAAAGCCTCAACACTTGTCTGGAGAATTGTGACAAGGAAGATTTCCATCGTGTTAACCCCTTATGCATTATCGACGCTCAGTCTACCAGCAGGCTACCCTTGTAGCAGGGGTCGGGTGACAACAGAAGGTATCTGCTTCCCCTAAAAGGGGAGGAAAGGGAACTTAAAATTTTGAAGATATAAACTAGGTTTGATGTCAAAGAACCTTCTGAGGCATAGTCTCTTTATTTCACAGAAGAGGAAACTAAGGCTCAGCCAGATGAAACAAACTGTCCAGGGTCACAAAGGCAATAAATAAGGTCCCAGTGAAGACGTGAACCCCGGTGGGCCTGACCACCCGCCTGTCCTCTTCCCATGTAATCTTTCTGTCCAATGCTGACATTGGAAGGGACACTTACTTTATAAAACATTTGAGACTTATTAATTCATTGAATTTTAGGATGATAAGGGTTCTTGGAAATCTACTCCAGTTTTTTTAATTAAGGTATAACTGATTTACAGTGTTGTGTTAGTTTTTGGTGTACAGCATAGTGATTCAGTTGTATATACATACATATATATATATATATATATATATATATATATATATATATATATATATATATATATATTCTTTTTCAGATTCTTTTCCATTATAGGTTATTACAAGATATTGAATATTATTAATAGTTCCCTGTGCTATACAGTAGGTCCTGTTGTTCATCTATTTTATATAAGTAGTTTGTATCTGTTAATTCCTAACTCTCAATTTATCCCTCCCCCTCTTCCCCTTTGGTGACCATAAGTTCATTTTATGTCTGTGAGTCTATTTTTGTTTTGTAATAAGTTCATTTGTCTCATTTTTTTTAGATTCTATGTATAAGCAGTATCATATGATATTTGTCTTTCTCTGTCTGACTTACTTTACTTAGAATGATAATCTCTAGGTTCATCCATGTTGCTGAAATGGTATTATTTCACTCTTTTTTATGGCTGAGTAGTATTCCATTGTGTATATATATCACATCTTCTTTATTCATTCATCTGTCAATAGACATTTGGGTTGCTTCCATGTCTTGGCTATTGTAAATAGTGCTGCTATGAACTTTAGGGTGCATATATCTTTTTGAATTAGAGTTTTTGTCTTTTATGGATATATGCCCAGGAGTGGGATTGCTGGATCATATAGTAAGTCTATTTTTAGTTTTTTAAGGAATCTCCTGGAAAAAAACATAACACTCTGGGAATGGGTGTTAGTTGCCTAGGCAGATAGAGAGAGGTCAGAGAGTCAGGACTAGAATGCAAGCCTTCTCTTCATTTCCCTAAATCCCCTCCTTGGTATTCTAAATCCAGTGGACCTTACTCTTGGAATACTATCTTAAGAGCAGGAAGGGCATCCCCTTCTCTTGAATTCAGAAAGTCACTAAACCTTTACTGATTGACTCACCATCTTCCTCGCTCATTCCTCCCCTACCCATTGTCCTGCTCTGTCTTTTCAGTTGACAGGTCACAAGCCCTTCAGCATCACTTTTGCTTTTGTTGTCTCTCTTGTTTCTTCCAAATCTCTTTTGTTTATTTCTGGGTCTGTCTTCATGGCACCTTTTCTCACCTACATCAACCTTCTCTGCTTTTTCCCTGGGAGCCTCTTGTTTGCCTGATAAAGGCTCGATTTCTGTAGGCAACACAAAGCAATTTGACCCACTTATTCTTTTTCTGCCTCAGTGGGGTTCAGCAACGTGTTCAGAATATCAGAGGGAAGAAAACCTTTTGTCCACCTATGCTGTGGGTGAGGCGGTGATGATGATCAGAGTAAGGGAAAAAGCAGGAAGGGGTAGACTTGAAGGATGGGGTTGGACCAAAGCAGCGAATCCTTAGGTCTCTGATGCTCGAATGAACCAGAAAGTATTTTGAAAATTGGTTTGGCTATTTACAGAAATGATAGCAAGAATGCCATTCTTTCAATATGAGCTTAGAGAGAGATTTGCAAAAACACTCATCTAGTCTGTACGTATCTTTACAAATAATCTTCCACGCCCGTTTTAGAAAAGTTTGAGACATCACACACTTCATTTTGGTGATGTCAAATCAGTCATGGTCTCTGCTTTTTCCATGTTGATAAAACAGAATGGATTATTTTTCTTTGTACAGTTATTCAGGAAGGAGAATGTGAGCTATTAATCCTCCACTCCGTCTCTATCTGGTATAAAAATTGTTCCAGGAGGAGAAAACCCAGTTTAGTTACACTGTGCTCCTCATGGAGCCCCTGGAAGTTAGGGGGAAGGGAGAGGGTGGCCAGAGATGCATATGTGAAGATCATCCTAGCAGTGAGGACCAGGAGAGGCAAGAGTAAGTGAAGACGCGGAGGCACACCCCACAGCAGGAGGAGCACATGGCTAGCGAGGTTGAAACTGGACTGGGTCTCAGAAGACCTGGCTTCTAATCTTGGGGGCACCATCCCTCACCCCATGCCTTTAGGAAAATCTTAGGTCTTTTTATGTTCAAATTGTCTATTTTGTAACATGGAGAGTTGAAAGAAGCTATTATTTGGGTTCCTTCCAAGCTCTTAAATGCTTTACTCACAGAGATAAATATAAATATATGTACTTGTAGATAGCAGCGGAGAGCTGACCAAATGAGGAGTGAGATTCAGAATGAATGTTGAAGAGAGCAGAGGTGAAAGTTCACGGCCACAGAGTTAGGAGCTCTGGCTCCTTGATGTGATTTTGCGAGGAAAGCCCTTTGTGACCGTAGATAAGAAATAAAAACTCCTTGGACTTCAATTTCTCCATCTATTAAATAAAGGGGCAGGGCTATTTAGTATCTAAGTTTCTTTAATGCTAAAATACTCTGTGGATTCTTAGCTTTATTTTTTCTTCTCCAAAAATACTCAAAAAGTCATGGCACAGTGAGTATTTTATGATAGAAATAAAACCATGTTGATTTAAAAGCTGCAGTAATGAAACTTGTTTCCTCCACTTTCACTCCTGGTTTTTCATTCCTACCAGAAAATAAGAACATGCTGGCTTTGATTTTATTTTATGTGTGTGTTTATGAATGGCCTCTTTTTCTAGACAATGAGATTTCCAGGGGCTGGAACCACATCCCTGAATCTTGCTTCTAGTGCAACGCGGAGTATAGAACAGCCACTTGGCAAATGTTTGCTGAATTGACTCTGCCTCGGTTACAGCTTTTCCCTATACCGCTGACTTCATTCCCTAGTAATTAAAAAAGTGTCAGCCGTATCATTATTATTATTTGTTAATGTTGTGGTTAAATGAAATAAGATGCTTTTTTAGCCCAGGGAGACCGGGCATCTTTTGAGATGGATTGCAAGAGGAATTCTAGAATCTGGAGTCCTGCTCGTGTCTGTGAGTTTGGGTAGAAGGGAGGAGTGAGACAGGAGGGGGGGATGGGGATTGCAAAATATAATTTGTTCCTTTGCTTAGTTCAGTTTGTATGAGGTGGTGTACAAAGCATTCTCAGCCCTAGCATGGGTAGAGTGCACCACTGAAGGTGAACTGATAAATATTCTATTAAGAAAAGTGCCATGAAAATGCACCGAGTTCAGAGAAGCAAAGAGGAGGAGATGAAGTCCTGCAAAGAGGAGGTGGGGGTGATGCAGTGAAGTGCGGGAACTCTTTCTTGTCCTTCGGATGCCTTTTGGATTCACAGTGTCTCTAAGGCATCGGAGAGAATACTGTACAGTTCAGCCAAGCGGTAATTGCACAGCCCACACATGCTTTGAATCAGGATCCATTAAAAATAATGGGAAAGAGTGACAACATGAGTTTGGGTGTGCAAGGAGGTGTAGCAGGGGAGAGGGAACAGAGAGGTGGGTAAGTTCCCCCCTTTTAATGATAATTAATGTCAGCATCCACTACTGGGAGCAGGCTCTAGTCTGTATTCATGAGGTGTGGGAGGGTATTGATTTTTTTATGGAGACACTGTAGCTGAAAATTTGAGAGAGGCATTCATGTTCCTCATTAATATGCAGGCTGGGTAGTGGCTACCGATAGTTGAGTTTAAGACACAGACAATCTATACTGGCCATTAAAAGAACCACAGTCTAATGGACACATCTATTCCAGTTCTCTCAGTTTTAAACATTCTTCCTAGCAATTTCCACCCTTAAAATCCAGTGCTTAAATTAATATAGTTGAGGATTTTGGAAAAAGTCAATCACTATATTCCTCATAGGTTGATGACTTAATTTCCTGAATCTTCACCATTTATAGACTATACATTATTATCCCATTTTTTTATGATACATATTTTTTGACACTTGTTTCCTTCTAGTTTTAATCTGCTGGCTTTGTTTACTGGCTTTCGTGCCTTACGCAGCTGTCCCAAGTTTTGCATTATTCTAAGACACCTGAGGAGACCAAAGAAGATTATTATTTCTATTTATCTATGCCACCTACTCCAATGCTTACAGCATACCTGGGAAACCATACTTTTGAGATCTTGTGGACATTATCGTCTACTCTAATTAAGTCTATTTTGAGCAAATATTGTCATTATTTCAGTTTTAGAGGCTTAGTTAGAACAGGAAGTCGATGCATATAAGCTCAAAATGTTTCCATCTCAAAAATGGTGGAAAGAAAGAAGGCACACTTATAAAGAGGGCACGATTCTCATTTGGTTGTTGCTTAACGTTCCTTTTTGATGGGATGCTGTTAATTCTCAGAAAGGAGAGGGGAGATGCTCTGGGGGCAGGGGAGCTGCGCGCACAGAGAGTGGGGGTGGGGGCGCGACCAAACGGCTTGCTGACTCCCCCAGAGACATTACTGTGCTTGGGGGACTATGAATTCCCACACCCAGACATCCATTTTTAAATGTAAGTAGAAGAACACATTTCCAAACGAACAGAGTGCTTTTGGCAGTAAACCTCTCTTAAAATTATCCATAACTCGATTTCTCCATTAGCACGCTTAATAAAGAGTTGGCTTTGTCTAGGGGTGACATGGGCTGTTCTTTTTTCAAGCCTATAAAAGCTCAGCTATTTCAAGTGTGGCGACAGCTATTTTTAAAAGCGCCTGGGTTCATTCTTACCGAAGGTTCCTTGCCAGAAAATTGAGGCGCGGGGCACCGGACCGCTGTGTGCCACTCGGCGTGGTGATCTCTGCAGAAGGTGACGTTGTGCCGCGACAGACTCTCGGGGGTTTGACCTCGGACAATCCGCCTTGCCATTAAACAAAACAAAACAAAACCCCCAAGTTTGAAATTGATTTTGTGCAGTCTTGTGACACCACAGATAGTATTCTATGGTGGGCTCTGGAATAACCCTTCCTCTGTCTTGAAATCTGGGCTCTGGGGCATTTCCCTTCACATCTTTAAAAATAGGAATTTAAGTAGTTTCCAGTAACTTTGAAGATCCCAGAAAAGAAGTAAGTGCCCCTCTGTGGTATCCTGTGTTAAATTGAAAGTGTCTATATTAGAGAATTCATAATGAAGGAAAATTGTTTGAACACATCCTTTTGTAGACTGTTGAATTTAATTAGGTTACATCTTGTCCTGATTGCTGATTTGGGCTAATTGGCTAACTTTGTGTTATGTGGGTCTTCTTCAAATATATTGAACTTTGACCCTTCCTGGTTTGTTTCTGAGCATCTAGAAGTTGTCAAGTGAAGAAGTCAAAAGAAGTGCCCAGAATAATGGTATTTTTCCCCCCAGTGACCCCTAGCAGGCTTAGTATTTGACAGGGTCAAAACTGGTCAGCGTGAAATGTGTCTTCAAGATGACATTGTTGAATTTGAGAGTGAAAAAGGAAGTTGGCCTTTGTGAGCAGAGCACTGGATTGAGAGTCCAGTGATCCTGCCGGACTGTATTTGCCACAAATGCAGTACCGATTCACCTTCGACAAGTTGCTTAGGTACAAATTCCTCCATTCACCCATCGGTGCACAGGCTATGAAGCATGTCACATCAGGGTCATGTAATCTAAGACCTGCTCAATTCCTAGGTGTTTATGAATAACATACATTGATTTATTTTTGAGGAACATGGCCCCCACAGGCTGAGAACAGATAGCATCACGCAGTGCAGGTCCTGGGTAGCCTGGTGGAGTGACATGTCCTCTGCTGCACGGTAGGGCCTAGGATGAAGCTTTGGCAATGCCCTTGGAAACAAATCCTGGCCTCTGTCCCAGCCTGTCCTCTGGAAGTCATCCAACTTGATAACATCCCTCTGAGTTAGATGAGCAAATCTATCTGTGAATCTCCCATGAGCAAATGATGCCCAGACACGGGAAGGGTGAAGAGAAAACAGGAGCAGGAGGAAAAGAACCCATAAATTTTAACACTTTCGTTCTCAGGCCTTGGGCAACCTTTCTTATATTATCCAAAGAAACCTCAGAACACTTCTCAAATGCAGTTAAGTATCTTTTTAAAAATATTACACTTTTTATGTCTTCATCTATGCCATCCCATAATAGGAAGATTAGTGAGCTTTAACACATTCCAATAATTCCTACTTTACTTGGCGTTTTGTATAGAATTTGCAAATTACTTTCTGCTGTAAACAGTAGCTGTGGAATAGTTCAAGCTGAGAAGATTAAATGAGGCCCTGATCCCCAAATAAGCCTTTCAACTAAGTTTAAGTGACTAAAAAATTTCATCTTATGAAATGTTATTTCGATATTAAAAAATATCTCCTGTGAAACACAGCCCATGGAAATCCTCCTGTGCTTCTGCTATGCCCCAGTGTGGGGATGCAGGGGAGGAAGGATCAGGGCGAGGCCACTATCATTTCTGTGAAGAGGACTTGCAGTCGCACGTGGATATGACGAGCTTCCCGGATGGACTACAGAGGTTAACCCCCTGGCCTCGGCAGAAGAACCCACAGAGGAAGGAAGGCCTGGCAGCCTTTGGGGTGAGACACATGCCATCCAGCCCACCCCCCAAAGACAGAAGTCAGGATGAGGGATTACACATTCCAGAGTCAACTACAGATATTTTAAAGTTAAAAGGAACTAGAAAGCCTTTAGTCAGGCAGCAGCAGCATAAATCTGCATATTGAGTAGGTTAGGTTTCTAAAAATCAGCAGAGGAATGGCGGTGTTTTAGGGTCACATATGCCCCCCAGGGGCAATTTTTCCTTCTCCCATGTCTGTGTGTCAGACAAGCTAATGGATGGTGTGGGAGCTGTTAATCCGGCAGGGGCAGCAGCAGAAGGGGACCCCCTTTAAGAAGTGGGGGGCTGGGCTGGGAGGAGCATCTAGTGTGGGTGGGGGGAGACTGGAGGAGGCGGTTGACCTGTGGAGGTCAGATCTAGAAGAGCTGCCACGGGGTCCCGCACGGGGCCACAGTCACCCCGTAGGGTGTGACTTGCTAGGCCACGCAGTCTCTGTGGCCATGTGTTTGCTCCTCCAGATCCCACCCCTGAGACCAGGGCCCTCGGCCCTCAGCAGCTGCCGTGGCGGGAGAACGCTGTGCAGGACCGGGTATCCTGCCGGTGTGGGAAGCGGCAGGAGCGCAGCTGGTAAAGCCACGTGAGGCTTTGCCGTATCACCAGCCACGTTCCTGCAAGTGTCGACGCGTGTTTTATGCAGGAAAGTAGAGGTGTGCTTTCTGCACCGGAACTTTTCTCCGGGGCTTGTTACGAGTAGAGGTTTGGTAGTCTGAAGACTGGTGTCTTAGGTCTGACTCTGCCGTCTATTTGTCCTGGGATCTTGAGTGAATCACTTAACCCTCTGAGCGGCCATTTCCTCCTTATGAAATGGGGATAACAGCACCGTCTCCACTGGACAGGACTGTTGTAGGGGTCAAACTGATCATGCGTATAAATGTGCCTTGAAAATTTAACATAGGGGAAAAGGCATCAATTTATGGAATAATTAATATGGGACAAACTAGCATACAGACATGAACTGGTTAATTGGCCTAGAGCCATTTTGGTAATATTTGAAGAATTAAAAACATTTTATTTGAAGGTGCAATACTTTGGGTGCTGCTCTAACTTCCCGATGAAGAAATTAAGTGTGTCAGGTGGGTGTTGAATACCAGACCAGCATTTTATGGGATGTTTGAGCGAAAAGGAATCCTAGAGGTCAGATGGGGAAACTGAGGTCCAGAGCATGTAAAAGGCTTGCATGTGGTCACTCTGATGACTAGTGGCAGAGCCGAGGTCAGACTGGCCATTTCACACACTGTCCCCTCCCCCACACAGGGTTTCCTAGTGATGATTTTGGTCAAGCAGAAGTAAAGTCAGGTTTCAAAATTATATATCCTGATTGAGTTCCAGCCACTGGAATGTGGGTGAGATCAACATGTGCTCCTTCTAAGCCTGTCCCATAGAACTTCTCTTGGATTCCTTCTCCATTCACTGGCTGAGTAGAGAAGACTCCAAGAAACTAAATGAGGGAGGAGCCACAGGGTGGAGGGAGCCTGGGTCCCTGAATGACTGTGAAGAAGAACTTGCTGGCTGATGGCTCTGCAGCCACTGAGACTTGGGGGTTGTCTGTTATAGCAGCTAACGCTGCCTATCCTGACTGATACAGAAGAGATGGGGAAGGTGAGAAGTAGGTCACTTCTTTTACACAGAGGAATCCAGAAGGAGATCTCAACTCAGCGGTGTCTAGATGCCAGCTGCAGGGACACAGCACAGGGGCATGAAATAATTCTTTCTGTGACATCAGTGTGGTGGACAAGCCCAGGGAAGGACAGAAGGGCTTCATTACCCACTGGGAATAGGTACCAGAGCAGGGGCACCTGAAGTCAAGTCACAAATTCCATATTTTTAAAAACAAGACAAAAAACTGGAAGAAAAATAAATAAATAAATAAAGAAAGAAAGAAAGAAAGAAAGAGAGGGGCAAAAAGATGATTGGAACTTCATCTTGAAAAATAAATCAAAAATCATAAAAATTAAAAATAAACTAAGTTCCTTTTCATTTACCAAATTGTGGTAACTCTTCTCTAATTCTTAGAGCAGACAAAAGACAGAATGATGTTTTTCTTTTACTTTCTATATTTTTTTCTCAAAAAAAAAATTGCCTAAAAGGGTGATGGACACCTTTCTTTTCATATTTGACCATTTGACAGCTCTTATGCTTCAGAGATTTTTTTTTTTAATAAAATGTTCAAGAATTAAAAAAAAAGTGTGTGTGTGTATATATATATATGTATATGTATGTATATATATATATATATATCTCCTGACTAATCCCATATAAATTGGATTATGGAAATAGGTTCTGAATGAAGCATAGATCTATTGTTATCCAGCATTCATTAAAATTCCTTAATCTTATACACATGTCAAGACTCCCCAACAGGGTTAAAATTAGAATTAGAGGAAGAATACAGTCCTGCACCATCTATGTTATTAAAAAGGAGTTTGCCACAGTGAATGTGCTTTTTCACATATTCTGTGTGTCCAGTAGTCCCACACGTCACGTTCCTCCATCAAAAAGGCATTCTAAGACTATTTTGAGGTTCATGGAGATAAAATCTTACACACTGACCACCGTCTGGACTCACCCTGCCCCGTGGACAGCCAGACTGATAAAGAAGATGATGAAAACATGGTGTGTGTACCAGAATAACTCATAGGACATCTGGCGGATGAACTCGGTGGAAGAGGTCATGATCAAGGTCAAAGCCAGAGAGATCAACAGGCCCGAAATGCCTGAGATGGTCGTCAGTGTCTCAGTGATCGTGCTCTAAAAGAAACAAACGCCATGACGTTAATGTCTCAGTCCTAGGTTCCCACTTTAGGATCAATATTTTAGAGTCCACACAGGGAGCAATTCAAAATGCTCTAATCAGAAGCATGTTAGCCTCCAAAAGGCCCCCCCCCCACACCTCAAGCTTCTCATCCTCGTCTATGCTCCACATTCACTATGCTCAGATTTTGTCCAGTGCCATTTCATGAACTGTAATTTTTTCCCATCTGTATAAATCAATTGTCATGTTGAGGTTATTATGTTGAATTGAAATGAGTACAATTTATAAAACTGCGTTTTAAGATGAAATACTACGAAATAAAGTTGAGTTTCAAGTTTTTAATTTTCAAAATAAAAATGAGGATAGCCATCTAACATAAGATGCTAATTGCACCTTAACATCAATAAACAAGTTTTCTGGAGCGGCCCCTCAGGGGCATTCCTCATAAAGCAGATGCATACTCTGTTCCCCGGGCAGGTAGGCCTGGCTCTTGCTTCTTAATTGGAAGGCCCATGACTTGCATTCTTTCCTGCTACCTCAGGAGGCTTGGAATAAGGCTTTGTAAATCCCAGGCGATCAATAAAGATACAGCTATTCTTCTCAGACAGACACTGCCAACAGGCCAGAATTCTGACCTGTGAGTGCAGAAGATGGCTACATAGCCTTGTAGAGTATGAATCACAAAGCATTTTGTTTTCATTGTGAGTTTCCTATATTCTGGCCAAATCATTAGCATGCACGCATTGTGGTGCTGTCCTCGAGGCAACCATCGGCTCCGTAAACTCACACTCTATCTTTTGTCAGTGAAATCTCATTAATTTAGGCTGCTTTGAGATCTCCCGGTAATTTGGACAGGGACTTCTTCGTTGTTTATCTTTAGTTCGTAGAGCAAACAGTGGAAATAAAACTGAAAAGGGTATGTCTAAACCATTTAAGAGACTTGTTTTCAAGTGTACTCAGGCATTTTAAAAATCCATTTACATCATACGATGTGCTAATTTCAAATCATTCTTCTTTTGCTTATTAAAGCAAATCCCCACTTCCCTCTTCTTGTGACATATTTATAGAGTGGCTTGAGTTGCTATGTATCCTCTAAAACAATTCCACTGTGTCTCTTTAGAAACACTCTATGATGTACACTTTATTACTGATACCCACCTTTCTCCAAATACCCCAAATCAGAGGGCTTCCTGAACTTAATTAGTACTTACATAATATATTGCTTCTAAAATTCGCAATAACTATATTGAGAATAGCTTAGCCATTTCCTTAAATTGCTTTCAAAGTATTTGTAATAAGTACGACTTATTATATAGTCTCTTCAAAATGTTGAGGTTTATTCTTGGGTGTGTGTAGCAATGAACTTTCAGAGCCTTAGTTGGGGAAAGAGTTAATCCCAGTAGGTGCCCGGATAAAATGCAGCAGCTCAAATGAGGTCCACCCCCACAGGCTTAAGGCATCTGCAGTGTTGACTAATGGGTGTGAAACCATGCTTCTGGTTGTTGTCAGCTAAGAGCACAGTAGCTCTGTTTGATCAACGGCCTGATATTCGAAGTCATCATAGGGTAATTAGGGGTCATGACATGGGAGAATTTCTTCCCAAAAGAGACTTTGAATTTGGCGTGGGCTAAATGGTCACTTTAAAGAGATGGCCTGGGTGGGAATGGAGAAATCTCCATCTCTTGTTGGCCAATACAGATTTTTGAGCTTGGTCAACATGCTGGATACATACTCCAATATGGTAGGATGTGGCAGAAGTTTAGCTCAACCAGAAAGAAAGAGGTAGAGGGTGGATTGAAGGGGAGACTTTTCGTCTCCCCAGGTGGAGCCTTTGGGTTTCTTTTTGGTTACATTTTGAGTTTTCTTTTTGTTTCCCACATGTGCTGGCCTCTGTGCACACAGCTAATTAGCATTAATGATGTCACCAGCTGAGCAGGTCTCATTAGGAAATTAGCTGCTCTGCCCAGGATCAGATTTGGCAAACTAGCCAGTCACATGGGTACCAAAACATGACCCAGGAGAAGGGATCCAGAAAACAATTTGCAAAATGAAAACGCATCCCTGAATTAGACGGCATTTCACATTCTTTATCATTCTAACATCAGCCCCCAAATATCTCATCATAGCTGCTTAAAAAAATGTAAAAGTTCGAATTTTAACAGGTTATTGTACTTCTCATTTAGATGTATTTATTATTTTTTGCCATAAACTAATTAAGTGGCTTTAGTTTGTTTTTTTCTTCTTGCTCACAACCTCTTAGCAACATTGATGGCAGGAAAAATAACTTTTTTTTAAAAGGCAAAATTGATGTTAGCATTTGGCAGAAACCTCTCTCTCTCTCTCTCTTTTTTTTTCTACTAAAAGCTTTAGAAATAAATACAGTATTTCTGATAACAGGATCTGAAAAGGAAGAATTTGAGGGATGAAAAACCAGGTAGCATGCAAAGAGGACTCACCGTGTGGAAGGTCCGGATAGGGTTGAGGTAGGTTTCGTTTGGGGTGTCGCCAAGTTTGGAAAGTGCAGCCAGAAATCCGTCTGCTTCCGCTGACTGGGCCCAGTGGTAGCGCTCCAGGTTACACAGGTGAGCGACGATGTGGATGGCTACGGGCGGGGAGATGACAGGGCACACACGCCATGTGGAATTCTTCCTTAGTAGTTACTCTGAACACAATGACTGTACGGTCACGTTTCTCTGTTGTGGTTCTTACAATCTCCAAGGAAGACTGATTTATTTGTGCATCGTTCTCAGTGTCTTGAATAGTGTGAATGGAATACTTCCAAAGATATTGTCTGATTCACCACATTGACTTAAATTATATTAAGACATACAGTAAGTTTCAATTCACTATAATTTAATATAAACATACAATCATTCTGGAAGTAGAATAGATATTACGATATATATAGTTGTATATATAGATATTCTATCATATACATATGTATAAGAAAATACACCACATATGTATCTTCTTTCCCAAGAAATCAGAAAGCATTTTTGTAGAATACTGTACATCGTGCACACTGATATATATGCACATGACATATGTGACAGATACCAGGGAAGATAGTGTTTTTGTTTTTGTTCTCTTTCAGACATTATATTTTTTATTCTTACTCGATACATTTTAAGGTATATATATACATGTGTACCTACACACACACACGCACACACGCACGCACGCCCACCCATGTGTTATTCCTAGTGGACTGAAATAAGCCAGTATTTATGGAACTAAATCTCTCTGTATATTCTTTTCCTTTTTTAAACTTCCAGTTTAGACTCTGCTTTTCATTTTTGGGGAGAGGGGAGGTAATTAGGTTTAATTAATTGCTTATTTCTTTTAATGGAGGTACTGAGATTGAACCTAGGACCTTGAGTATGCTAAGCACACACTCTACCACTGAGCCTTACTCTACTCCCATCTCTGTATAATTTTTAAGACTAAAACCCAGCTTTCTAATTCTGGGAGTTGGTGATGTCTGAGTTCCAAATGAAGAGGTCAAGTTCAAGTTCAAGTGCCTTCTAACTGTCTGTGCTTGATGCTACTCTTTCCCGTCTCATGAAATCTGTAGGGAAGCCAGCAGTCACAATGTCCAGACGAGGATGTCCTGAAGCCTTCCTTGTGAATGGAAGCCCTGCCGGGTGGCCAGTTGATACTCGCCATTGGGATCAGGTTCAAGTGTGAAAAAAGAATTCATTACCAGAGTATAGATGATTTCCCAGTTGATATCCTGGTTCTTTTTTTTTTTTCCTGCACCCACAGTGAAAAGTAGCAGAGTCTACTACTATGATACCGTCTCTGCAGATTGTGGGTGAATTCTGGGGTCCTCCATGGCTGGGCTTATGTTGTGGGTTGAGGGGTGGGGAGTGAGGAAAAAAGGAACAGTAGAAACTTCTGTGAATATTGGTAGCATTTTGGTTCCCGTGGTCCTCGTAGCAGATGTATTTAGAAATGCCAGCTTCTATTTAGTTTCTTCTCTCTGTCACCTGAGTTCCTTTTAACAGAGCCATTCCCTTTCTACCCTGCAAAGTAGTACTCATGTTTCTTCAAGACCCGACTCAACAGCTGTTTTCTCAAGCCTTCTTCAATTCCACAGGCACGAATGATGACATTTCCCAGGTATTATTGCTCTGAGTATTTATTTATCCCTGCATTTCTCGACGGACTTTGACTCCTCAAAACTTGTTCATCTTGAAACCTCAACGCCTGGCACATTGCTTAGCACCAGCAGGTCCTTAGGCAGATTTGCTGAGTGACCATGAAATCACAGAGAGGGAGACATGGCCAGGAGCTCAATCTGTGTGCAACATCGTGGGAGTAGTGTTTTCCCTGCTAATACGTAGTTTTGCACATTTTTCTTACAGCCTTTACATTAGAAATCAATTTACATACACTTTAGGTTGAAGCTCACTTAAGAAGGCAAAGCACATGATAGTGTTTTTGAGTCTGTGATGTTGACCATCACCTTAGGGGTTTGGTGAGATTACTACCCAAAGGGCAGTGTGTTTCCTCTTATCTTTCATTTATCATCACATGCGGCCACGTCTATGAAGGGGCTGCCTTGTTCAGTTTCAACATCCACAAAGCTAGAAAAGCTTAGCTGTTCGCAGTCTCTTGCAATATGCTGTGTGTAAAATGGGAGCCGTTTGCTAAATTGAACGTTGTCCAGTGTCTTTGATGGCTATTTTCTGATGATTACCTTAAAGTTTTGAAAAAACAGGCAATATTTCCATAGCTAACATACATTGAATACTTACTCTGAACACTGCTATAAATTCTTTAGGAGTATTATCTCACGTACTCCTCAGGTATGAGTCTTATTCCCATTTTACAGACCAGTACATAAAAAGTTAAGGAACCTGTGGTCCATTAATGACAAAGGTGGGTTAAAACCCTGTTTGCCTGATTCCAGGGCCTCTTCTTTTGATCTTTAAGTTATATTGCTTCCTTTTCACTAATCAATAATTATTATACCTTGCTGTTTACTGAAAATGAATTTCTCCTAAGGGCTTGGTTAGAACTCTTTGAATGGTTTGCTTGGTGTCTTTAATCTGGAGTCAAATAGTTTCTCATTGTAGGTGGGTGTAAATATTCCCTTTACATTATATCCCTTTATCCTCACTCCCCTGCTCCTAGCTTTCCCCAGTTCTCCTTCCATGGACTAAAGCACACCAGACAGAAAGGAGCTCTTCCTATTTTCCAGAAATGGAGACTGAGCTTCAAGCAAAATTTACTCATACATAATCCACATGTGACCATCAGAAAGGGAACACAGGATACAATGTAGAATGTATTCTACATTCTGTAACTGTTTTCTCCTGTGTAATGAGCTGTTAATCACAATCTATTTTCTGTTAGGTTGATTTCCACCTGAGAACCGGACACTGTTAAACTCAATTTAAGTACATTTATTGAATGAGCACAGATATTGAACTATTTATTTATTCCTATTGCCAGGTCTCCCATAACAGAGCTGAAAAAACTAATGAAGTAGAATAAGAAAACCCAAGACACTTTTCAAGAGGTAGCTCCTGAGGGAGTATATTGCAAACTGTTCTTTCCAGTTTTTTTTCCATGTACTTTAAAATTCATGTCTAAAATGTTCCTTTGCTCCAACTGCCTCCATTTTCTTTTCTTTTCACACGTAGAAAATAAAAAAGCAGAATCTCCTATCTCTTTACTTATCTCAGGAATTCTTAGAGAGAACATTTCTCATGCCCATTTTGTTTGTCTAAGTGTTTTATTTCCTCTTAGACTGGACCCTAATTTTATTGTGATCTCGGCTTGGGACTAAAAGTATCCCAGCTACCAAACCCAGGGCTGTTGGGACTCAGTAGTTACTGGGGGAGGTACTTATTTTTGTTCTTTTTCAGACATTATATTTTCTATTCTCCCCTTTATATTAATTTTAGTTATTTTAATAGGAATAGCCATGCTATCTATATTTACAATGACAGTTGCTTCGAGTATGTGATAAAATGGTGACATGATTTTATTTTTCTCTTTCTTAGTCATCAAAACCATATCACGTTATTAGATTTGATATGAGTACGTAGGAGAAAGGACACTGATGAGGATGCCTCTCAGCCACGTAACTTCTTTCAGCCTCTGTTTTATCATCTGTAAATTGGGTGGATGGGGCGAAACGGTGATATCGAGGCTCCCTTCCAGCTGCCTGGCTCCTGTGTCTCCCTCTGAAGTTGACGGGGATCGCCTGTCATCTAAAACGGAGCTATAGTTCAATATGAAAGCCAGGCAAGCATGAAATTCATGTTTTAATGTGTTTTCAAAATCAACGCTTTCTCAAAGGGGCATTTTAAGTCTAGTGGTAAATCCAATGCCGCTAACTACACAGGGGCTCTCTTCCTGGGTCCTCAGTTCCTCTGGGGACTCTCTGCCAAGCACTGGGAAGAGCCCAAGATCCACGTTTCCAGAACCCACCCAAATGCCAGGATAAAGATGCTATAGCTGGGTCTTCCTACAATTTTATTTTCTTACCAAAGTACTATTACAGTTAAAAGCAAGCCACAATCTTGGACAAACTACAAATGCACATTTAATTGATGTGTGAACTTCTGAGTTCAAATAAAGAGTTTTATTGAAGAGTGAACAAAAAAAAAATAATCCTATAAAGGCTACAATTAGAGCCAGTTGCTTTGAGAAACTTCCTTTTCCTTCTTTCTTTCCTTCTTTTTCTTTTTCAGGAGATCAAAGGAAGTATAACTGAGGGAGAATCTTGGAAATGTGGTCAGTTCTTGCTATCTTTCTGCCTGCCTGTCAGCGATAACAGTCATTTTGGAGTTAGTCACCTCCTAATTAAGCAGCCTTTAGAAACCAGGACCCTGGGATAAATCTTGGCTGTTTCTTGCAGCCAGAATCTGGCCCCAAACTTTCAAATTTGTGGTCTGATTTCTGCAGGAATACACATATTCTCTGGCACCCTGCGCATGCCACTCGTTTGTAAATGACATCAAATCACATTAGGCAGGACGGGGGAGGAGCCTCCTTGGATCTCCGCACGCCTCAGGCAGAACCAGATCGGTAGCAATTCTTTTCAGATCAGGTCCTGAAGAGTTTGGGCCTCAGGGACTTTTCTCCGTGGTGGGGCCTCCAGATCATTTTTTCTCAGCATCCTTATTCTGAGCTTGCTTCTCTCAACCTGTCCTTGTTGTGTTTATTGAGGTTTACAAACGAGTTTTAGTGACTCATCAGGAGCCGGACATGGGTCATTGTTCAGCCCTGGAATCTAGCAGATGCAAGCTGTGAAATTTGCCGGAGATGGTTGCCTGGGTTCCTACTCACAGCCCTTTTGGAGGAAGTTCAGGCTCAAAGTACTACTATTTAGTTGAAAGGGTCTTCAAGGTCTACTGTAGACCAGAAAGTCCAGAAAGATTCACATTAGTAAGAATGGAGAGGCTGCGGAACTGTGCTTTTTTTACCAGTGGGGTTATAGGTCCTGAAAATGATTTATGAGTGGCTGAAGAAGGCTCTGGCAGCCCTTATCACAGGCAGGCAAGCAGGAAGGCAGGACACCAAAAGAAGAAGGGTTCCTGTCACTGTATTTTCAGTGATGTCCTTGATTATAGATACCATTGTTTGCCTCTCCCCTCCTCCCCCCCAGCCTGGCTTCACCAGGCTCTAATTACATCCTTTAATGATTTGACCAATTAAAGCCTGAAAGTTCAACTTCTAGGGGAGCGGATGAGAAATGAGAGGCTGGCACGCGAACTCCGATGTGGGCGCTCTTCTTCCAAGGTTACACACCTCTATTAAGCCAGTCGCCTCTTTGAAAAGCAGCATAATGGGTGATGCTAATAAAATAAGCACGGGGACATTTTCAGCTGCTTCTAAGTGAATCCACCAGAAGGACAAAAATGTGAAAAGCGAAGGTATATCTACAAAGCCAGGACCAGGCTTTTTTTTTTTTTTCTCTTTTCTTTTTTCTGAAAGTGCAGTTGCCAGCCACATTTCTTAGTTAACGTGAAATGTAATAATTGCTTTGTCAGGGTTTGGGAGAAGCAGAGAGCTTCCTCCCCACCCTCCTGCCTTTGCCCAGAATGGAAACAACCGCAGAGGCTGCTGGTTGCCATGGCGGTGGGAGGCGGGGAGCCCTCTGCTCTCAAAAGCAGTCAGACCCTGCTGGCAGAGCCCCAGGAGATGCTTGGGAGCCTGGCAAACGGTAGGGGTTCAAGCAGAAGAGGGCCAGAGAGAATACCTGATTCTCCGCAGGGATCTGTGAGCGGAAAGAGGGAGAAAGAGCATCCGGCTTCCTCTTGCTGCAGCAGAATGTGAATTTATTGTCTCGGATGACTGGCATCGTCTTGAATCTCTTCACTGCCCACACTCTATCTTCCCTCCATCCCAAACCACTCCTGGTTCCCTGGCAACTCCTGTACTGTCCTGTACCTTTTCCCAGTAATTCCCTCCATCTCGTTTGCCTGCTGGCCGACTTCTCCTCTTCCTCAGGTTTGACCGAATTTGTTAAGAATCTTTTATGTGCTGGGGCCAGGAAAGCCGAGCGGCATAAGGGATAGTCTCCATCCCTAAGGTGATCACAGTCTGAGAAATTGTACTATGTGTAGGAGGTGTGACTGGGGCCTACAGGTGGGGTGGGCCAACAGCCCGGGCCTGGAGGATCAGGGGAGGGTGGGCCAGGCAAGGGGTCCTGGATATGGCGACAACTTACCCAGTGAGGAAGGAGAGGACATGCATTTCAAAGGGGAACAGCAAGAGCAAAGGCACAGACTGCTCAGGGGGCGCCAGTAGCTGGGTCCTGCCCAGGGGAGACATCAACGGGGTGTGTGGAGAGGTGAGGCTGGAGTGCTGCTGGGCTGGGCTGGATAGCGGAGCCTACCAGCCATGCTAAACTTGGATTTGAAGTGCTTTGCAAGAGCAGCAAGTAAATGACCTTGAAGTCTGTAGGTTTCCAAGAGGTCCACTCCTGACCACTACTCTGCACATCTCCTGGGGCTGGCTAGGTTGTATTACTGTTTTTTGAATTCCATGGAGAAGGACATAAGGAACTTATCTGAGATCACCCAACCCATCAGTAGCAGGGGTATGAAATAACTCAGCCATCTGATTCTCATCAACTGCTGCCTCTATGAATTACACTCCATCCTGAAAATGTTACTGACCACACCAGATTCAGGAGGTTATAGCTCCTGTCAGGGTATCTTGCACATGGGAGGGAGACATTCAATACACATCACTGATGCTTGGATACTATTGATATAAGATTACATGTAAAGAAATATACATACCCAAAGGTTTAAGGCAAAAACTATTGCATTACACATGTTTTCCTTTATTCCTTGATTCCTTTTCTGATTTTTTTTTTTGATGCTGTGGGGTTTTTTTGTTCCTTCTCTCTATAACATCTTTATAATGTTCTCTTTGAGTTCAATTCTGCCTTAAAGCCATTGCATAGTGATCATATTCTTCCTACCATTTTACTGTGTTTTAGCTCCTCTTTTAATACAGGAATTAAAGACTCTTAAGATTTTAAAGGAAGCCTAGAGATTCCTTAAATTCTTTCCCTGAAGAGCTTTCCAAGAAGCAATCTGGACTCCACTTGGACACCTCCCTCAACAGGAAACCCAGAACTCTCAGGGGACCCTCACTCTAATTTTAGATAATTTTCAAGGTCTGGCAAAGAATTCCATTTCTGAGCTGAAATCTGCTTCCCTGAGTCTTCATTCCTTCCTGCATTCTCTCATTCATCAAAGATTATTGGCACCTACATATACTCAGCGTTACTGTAGGCTTTGAAGCACAATGATGGATTAGCTCTGGTTTTTGTCCTCTATCCCTTTGCTGGTTTTCTCTAGGACATGATGTATTTTTATCCTTAATTCTTAACAAACTCCAAAGACCTTTTGCAAATGTTTCGCAGGTTAGTTTAATCTGGCGTTGAAGACAGTCGGTGGGGAACTCTCCCCACACATCTCACCGCACACCCAAAGTTGTGTTAATTGGCACTGGGGCACCGTCTGTCATGTCTTGTTGCTTAATTAAATCCACATTTGTTTTGAGTGTTCTTTTTACTCTGCTATTTTTTTATGCATGAGAGGATAAAAACAAATGAGAAAAACAGTTTATAGTTAAATTAGTTGGAGGAAACAGTCCTGAATCATAACTCTTTTTTGTTCAGATAGCCTTTTATTGCAATGTCTTTGTGGTCCAACAAAACCACAAGCCAGTTAGTTACTGCCCCTCTTCTTTTCTTCCTCACCAGAGTTTAACCTTGATCTTGAATGCTGCTTTCTAGTGCCTTTACCTTGAATTCTCTTGTTTTCTAATTCAAGAAATACCGGTAACAATTTATATGCCTATAAAACTTCCTGTCTTTTCAAGATCCTTTTACATCCACTAGCTCAATGCTATTCAGAACCTTGTTCACATGATCTTGCTTTTCTTTTTTCTTTTTACTGCCCATGGTACCATTTGATCGTTGTTTTCCTACGACCGAATGATATTTTGAGTATAGGTCAATTTTATTTCTGATGTGAATTATATTGAATTACAGAGCATTCGTTTTTCAAGTGGGTCTTTACTATTGTATGATCAACAAGCTGAATTATTCACAAATGAAAATGAAGTTTCATAAACTTTTCCTTGACAAATTGAAGGCTTAGTAGGGAAGACTGCCTGAGTATAAATTAGAAATTAAAAACTCCATTTATATCAGGTTTATATGGTCAGATGGAAGCCTAGATTTCTTTTACCTAAGGGCGAGTCTTTGGCAGGGAGGAAATAAACAAAACTATAAAGTGAACATGAGGCATTATAAAATTCATCAGGCAATTAATAATCAGCACTTACTTGCATTAATGGCTATCCCATAGGCAACCAGTTTGTGGAATTTGAGGTTTTTGTCTAATTGCCTCCTCCATGGTCCTCGGAAGCACTAGAGTAACAACAATACAAAGTCTGGTTTGGGGAAGATCATAGCAATAACAGCTCATGAGAGTTAAGAGAGCAGAACTTAGGCTCTGCCTCTGAATTACTGAAGGGGGGGCCACAGGACACAAAAATGAATGGCCATTAATTAGTCAAACAGGCAAAATCAAATGGTTATTACTGACTTTGCTGAAATTTCAACCCAATAAAAGTGATTGAGTTAGTAGTTCCCTGGCTATAAGTCAAAACTCTAGAATAAACCTGCTAATAACCATACTTCAGCTAATTTAGAAAATGAAGAAGATAACCATCATCCTTAGTGATGTGGTTTAAGTAGTCTATAAATTATTCCTTATTACAGACAGAAAGGCACTGTATTCATCTACATCTAAATAGTCATAAAGTTATGATGGTGATTATATATAGTAAATTATTTAGTCTGTAAGGGCCATTGAAGGTCTCATTTTTCTGTATAGTGCATTACTCCATTTGGCAGGATACACCAGTAGGTACCCAACACAGTGAAATCTGTATGATTAGGAAATGCCCTATTATATTTTGTAGGTGTTAAAATCTGCATCCTAAAATCTATGTACAGTGATTGTGCTTTCCTGGGCTGAAAGCTCAGAGAGATGTTCCTTTAGTGGTGTTTGACTCCTCTGCTTATTTCTCTCCTTTTGATCAGAATTGGTAATAGTTCAAGCCTTTATAACACTTCCATCTTCATGAGTCAGGTCAATTTTATTAGCCCTTCTTTTCAGATGAAGCAAATGCATTAGGGAAAGGTTGAACAATGAGTCCAATGTCATGTGGGGTGTCAACGGCAAAAACAAAAGACAAATCAGATGTACTAATTTCTGATTTTCATTTTTGGGAGATTGCCAAGATGGCGGAATAGAAGGACGTGGTGCTCACCCTGGCCCACGAACACAGCACAAACTACACACCCATATGGAACAAATCTCAGGGAATACGTACTGATTTTCAGTTTTAGGCATTGTGTTCCCTGACCAAGAAACAAACCTCAGTCTAAATCGGATTACTGGGAACTTCATAGTAAAGTACATCTTTGTTTCCAATGGCACTTATATTAGTGGATCATGACGACTGAAATTGTTTCAAATAATTTAGTACTTACGATACTTGTCCCTCTCATGAATGAAATAAGGTTTCGACTGATTGGTAATAGAATTAGCATGCAGTTAAAATTCAGGCACACGGCAGATGCTCGAGCCCAAGCCAGTGTTGACTGTCCGTATATAAAGACACAAGAAAGAGACACAGTGAAAATGAGGAAGCAAGGGAAAATAGAATGCATTTTGTTTTCTGAAATGATAATGCGTAGTCCCCAACTCTACTTACACCCAGAATAACTCGTGTATAAAGGAAAGACTCGTCCTCTTCGTACCAATAGAAGGTGTCAATAAACAGATAAAAATTCACTCCCAGCCATGAGAGCTAGAGTAGAACGAAAAGAGGACCAATCAATACTGTCTTCAACTTTTTCTCCTATTCAAAATCACTTGCGGTTCTTCTTTTAAAGTGAAATAATGAGCTTCTCAAAATTAATCAGAATTATTCCGTATACTTATTTCTCATAGATTAGTTTTTAACAGTGATCATAATGGTAAAAAACTGTTAACCTTATAAAAAAGATTTTAAACACACACGGATATACTTTAAGGAATTTAATGAAATGTACAAAACCATCTTAATCAACATTGCTATAATGTTTTAAGTCAATGATGTCAACAAGGAGGAAATCTTTAAAAATAACTCAGAAAGTACTCTAGAAAAATTCCAATTTCATAGTCTAATTCAAAGACTTCATTTGATTTAGAGAAACGTTCATACATGATGCAAAAACAAACTACTTGACTTTAAAAATAATTCAAATGAACTCAATTGGAAAAGAACTTTACATGATTCTGTAAGGGGACATTAAATATATCTACTGAATTTTTTTTTTAAACAACTTTTAGTCTTTTAACCAGTGTAATACTTCAAGCTATTTAGCATTTTTATACAAGTTATCCTAAGAATCAGGATATTCAATGTCTATATTTAAAGGTGAATAACAAAAGTGATACTTACCGCTAATATGATGGAGAGATTCTCATTCAAAATCCAGCACCCCATCACGACCGCTTTGCTCGTTTGCTGTCGGCAAATTATTTCTTTCATTCACCTGAGCCTGGATGTTGTATTTAGTAAGGGCTCCCCTGCTAAGTTATTTTGTCTTTTTGTCTTAGGAAGCACCTACTGGGAACAGCTCTCGAGGAATTTCTAATTAAGGACTTCTTGCCAAAGGCAAATCAGCAAGTTGACATGCCTCATAACCTGGGTGAAAACAAGGCAAGTCTCTGTCTAATGAGTCCTTTCTTCAAAGGTTTCGCAAGAAAAGAATGCTGGTTTTATTAAATTATCCTCATGTACTTTATGCCCCATCCATTTTCTACATGATTGCAGTCAAGATGATAATAAGTCTCTATGTAAATTTGAAAAATTATCTGACTGCTGAAGGCTGGATACAGCAAAACATTTTAATAGAGTTTTCTCTACTTTGTTTATTTTAGCTTCTTTACTTCCTTTCCTCTTTTTAAAAAAATGCTTTTTATAGAAGACATAGAATGGTGGGTAAATACATATAAATTAAATAATCTTTCAGAAGATGGTGAAGCAAAAAGAAAAGGATCTTAAACACAGACTGAAGAACTTTCATAAATTTTAAAATGTGACTATGAATAATTAAGGAGACACTTTTGTGGGATTGGTAGAA
Source organism: Camelus dromedarius (assembly GCF_036321535.1). Taxonomy (NCBI): domain Eukaryota; kingdom Metazoa; phylum Chordata; class Mammalia; order Artiodactyla; family Camelidae; genus Camelus; species Camelus dromedarius. Next base: position 10,555,608 of record NC_087441.1, on the reverse strand, counting down.
TAAATCCTATTTTTCCCTAATCCTACTTGGAGCACCCGTGAGGTAAGTGAGAATATTCTTTCATCCCTTAGTGATCACAGGAATGGCTGTACCCATTCTCTGATTTTGTGTAAGTCATAGTTATTAAATACAGTAACTATTAGATAAAGTAACTATGTTGGTAGGCAAAGTTGGCCTAAGTGAAGCAATTTTTGGGCTAATTTTGACTCAAATATTTCATTTAAAGTTTTCAGGCAATTGAGATGGAAATAGGAGAAGATTTGAATTGTTTGAATAATTGCCTAAGCTTTCTGTGTCTTCATATGGTGAATCGATTTAGTTGTCTTAAAAAAATGAAAACTTAAAAAAAACCTGGCAAGAATAATAATTCTGAATATTCATTGACCTAAATAACAAGCATAATCCTAGATCATAAATAAATAATCTAGGCACCAGATTAAGGACTTTTTGAGTATTGTGCAATTAAACCATACAATGACTCCATGAGGTAGTTATTATAAGTCCCATTACACAAACATGGGAACAGACCTAATGAAGTAACTTGCAGTAGGGGTGGTTGAGAGTTCAATCCAGTTCTCCCTGACTTTAGCATCTTCATTTTTAACCATTACTCTATAGTCTTCTTTTATGAAGTACTAATAAATGGATTTGTGCATCGAACACATTTACTATACAGATATAAATTGCATGCATGTAATTGGACACATTTAAGTCACAGGAATTCATTTAATTTAATTTATTGATTGCAAATGAATGTAGTTGTCCTTCAGTACCTGCAGGGGATTGGTTCCAGGACCCACGTGGATACTAAAATCTGCAGATGCTCAAGTCCCTTATATGAAATGGTGTAACGTCCATCTAGCCTACACACACCCATCCTGTAGACTTTAATAAGCCCTAGATTACTCATAATACCTAATATAGTATAAATGCTATACAGTTGACAATGTGTGGCAAATTCAAGTTTCACTTTTTGGAACTTTCTGAAATTAAAAAAAGCAAAACCTTTTTTTTTAAGCCATGGTTGTTGAACCCATGAATGTGGAACCCATGGTTACAGAGGACGTACTGTATATTGTTGTATGTATGTCATTAGGTATGCCATCTATTTCTACATAATGCCAATGGATTATAGAAAAATGAATAAATAAGCTATCTTATTGTATTAATCATATTTAAAATTTTCTATATTAAAAGATGTCTTTGAGACGTTGAAGACTTGCAGACTCAGGGGAGGAAATGCCCCTTCCAGTGTTGGCTAAATCCTTGGGATAGCAAACAAATTTCAGAGAACACAACTTTGATATGCAAATCAACCCACCTAAGGCCCCTTCCCCAACCACCTCTTAGATCAAACTTTCACACACACCAATCTAGTGTTCTTAAGATTGGTGTCACCTGAGGGCCAGGTACTGGACAACTGGGGACCATTCGTCCAGCTTAGAGCCTATTGGAATGATTCAGACTACCCAATCCTAAGCTTGTTCAGCTTGCCCCGCCCTGTCTCATCCGTTCATTCCCACCAAAACCACAATAAAGGCTCTGGTTCATGCTCTCCCCCTTGCTCCTTCTGCCCACTGATGGCCCTGGTGCTTCCCCTCATGGCCCTGCATGGTGTGGCCTGTCCTCTCCTCTTGGGAACTCTAGGTAATACACTCTTTCAAAGCTGATGTCTCCATGTCTGTCATCTTCCCATACTTGGCTAGAACAAATCCCAGGTACACTTTAAAACACCTGTTTGCTAACATTTTGAACCTTGGTATCATCAGTTAAGCATTTTGATGAATGGGTGAGCTTTCTACTTATCATCCAGCCCTGGCTGTGGTACCTCTTTTGAGCCTGAGTTTATACATTTGTTTAATGGGGCTAATTATAATATCTACCTCTATGTCAATCTCATTCCTCCTTCATCTCCAGTTCCCTGACTGATGCACAAACACACTCACGCTTCTGTGAGATGATATTTCTTTGGGAGAAGTCTTAGATTTGCCAGCAAAAATTTAGTAAGTTTGCTTCTCTTTAGAAAAAGATATCATTCTTAAAGGTACTTTTCCATCTAGAAATATATATATATATAAAAGTAGTATGCTGGCAGAATTAACCTGAGGTAAGTCTGCAGTTAGTGAAATATCCTCAGTAGCTTTTTTAACAGTGAGATATATAGAGATACAAAGTTTTCATATTCATTTCTTTAAGCCAGTAATCTTCCATGATGAAATGATTTGTTATTTCTGAAGTGTTTAGGATTTACATATCTTAGAGGCCTTATTCAGTTGGGTTATAAAAATTAATTCAGAGAGACTACCTCTAGAATTTTATACTATCTTGTCTATTTTAGATTCAATGAGTGTGAGGAGCAGTTGGAATTTTCTAGCCTTCTGTACTTTTCACACAGTCTTACAAATGAGAGGCGTATGTTGCTGAATAATAATGTGTGGTCACATTGTTTATGTTGTTAGTTGCTTAGAATATTTCTAGTGTTGACAATAAAAATAAAATTTAAAGGTTTGAAAACACATCTTTGCATTCTCCATTCTTATTTCTAAAATGGAATGCGTTTGTTTCTTATTTTGAGTATGTAAAGATACTTTGTCCTAAATCATATTTATTATTCATTTGTTACATGCAAAAATGGTTCATAGTTGTGTTATGAAGGGTAACTCATGACTCAACTTAAGGATTTTTCTTCATAGATTTTATTTTTGTAGAACTTTCCATGATATTTAATTTGCTCATATTAAAAATATGTGAAGTTCAAATTAGACCCAAATTCAATCAGAGCTGAACACTTTTGTGCAACTGATGCACCTGTCTTTTCTTCTCCACTTTTCGATTTTCACATCTAAGAATAATCTGGTTGGCACCACTGGCAGGTTTACAATATGGGAATCAGAATTCATAAGACTCAAGATACCACACCTGACATCACACACCCAAGATCAACTGGGCTTCTTCTCAGATGCTCTCAGTTTTGGTGATAAGACATTGTAGTTGCTCTCTTTGTTTTTAACTTACCTGGTGAAAGTTGGAGGATGCCTATCATGCCCCAAATGACTGCCTCAGTTTTTAGTTCAGTGAAGAAATCTGTACAGATCAGAATTTAAATCAAGACTATCTGAATCACTTCTCCAGAGCTGGGGCCAAGTGAATAGAGTTGCACCTAAAGAGATAGGAAATTGTATGAAATCTACTAAAATAATATGAATGTTCAGGATTTGATCTGGTCTCACCTAACTGTTTTTATTGTTAATAAGGCATGACCATTTTATTTCTCAGAATAAATGAAGTGAAATTTACATTGTGTGTTTCTATAGCAGATACAGCCTTTCTATCTAAATGGATACACTCATTGGTTCTTCCAGCTCACTACAGAAGATGTGGGGTTTTTTCCCTTTTAAAGATCACCAGTAACAAACTTTCTATAATGGAAGAAGTAGGAGGAAAACTGAACAAATATGTTTACCAAGGCAGGTTAATTGCTTGTAAATATGAACACAAACCTTACACTGCCCACACTATGTTTCTGGACTAGATTTGCTCTATTATATTTTTTGGTTCTTTTTAGTTTCTTAGTTGAACAGTTGACCCAACAAAGAAACACTTTGATCCTCAAGGGCAAGATTGATCATGTAGCAGCTTTTGCAGCTGCATACTAAAATCTAGGTTCCCTGTAGAGACAGTAGAGTTCACAAAGTATAAAAATAGCATTGCCGAATTTCCTCTCCTAAGCATTAAACACGTTTTTGCCTTTTCCTAAAAGCGTTTATAACATCTAAGTATTAAAGTGAAAAGAGAGGAAACGAAATAAAGAAAAATATACAAATGTATATAATTTCAAATCCTTACATGGCTATTTTGAGGAGCATTTTTTGTGATAATTATGCAATTATGTTAGATAAATTATATGTTGAATAAATTCAATATTTTAAAGAAAAAGTAGAGTAAAAGAAAAAAGTTAAGAAATTCCATACATTAAAACATATCTGATTTGCAAATAAAATTTAATTAAGTGTATCACCAATACCCTTCCTTTTGCTGAATTAAGTATAATGTATTTTTGTTTTAGGGAACATTGTACACTCTTAATATTATTTTAAAATGGTTTGTTTCACAAACTTAGTTAGCATTATCCAGTTTAAGCCTTTTTTCCCCACCTAGGCATAATTCTTTCATTTATCCAAGTTTCAAATGAATAGTTACTGAGACCACTGCATGCACCACACGATGTAGGCACAGTGGGGCATTAGAGGCCTGGGTTCCATTATTTAGAAGCTTAGAATGTAGCAGGGAAGTGACAGGCACATGTCCAACAACTAGAAGAATCATTCACAGGTGAGAGCATCGTGCAGTGGTGGAGACCGTACACCTGAGGGCTACTGAAGCACAAAGAGGTCCAGTTGAAGGATTTACTGTAGGGAGAATTCTCTCTAGCTGTGGATCAAGCTGGGTTTTGTCAAAAATTATATAATGTGAAGAAGAGAAGGGGGAAAATAAGTTTAAATTTCTGTGTCTCTCAGAAGGTCAATTCAATAAGCTCCCCAAACATCAAACAAGCAAAAACTGCCCCTGCTTCCATTCTTCTTCCGACAGTCACCTCTGATCTGGTCTTCGTGGTTTGTTTGGTTCCCTTTCTCCTGCCTACCTCTTCCTCATTGCTTGTATACGTTTGCAGCACATTTTTTCTTTACATTAGTTGAGTCATCTAAACTTTTCTCAGAGTCATTTGCAGAGCTACTCAGAATCAGAGTTCAAAAGAGAGCAGAGTGACTAATTCATTCTTACCTTCAAACCACGTGGCACAAAGTCTCTTGTTTTGCCAGTTTTAACTTTCTGGTTTAGGAATCAGGTGAAAGTCAGAATTATCATATTTTATATTTGTTTTATATTGTGCCCAGTATAAACTGAAACTTAATAAGTATTAAATAATAAACACAGAACCACATTCATTTCTCTGCTTCTTTATGCATAAAACAATTCTGTACAAATCTCTACACAGATACAGTTGCAAGATTTTCAAGCAGTGTTTTTCCTTAAAGTTTAGAAGTGAGAAGGAAGTTTTCCTGTCTAGGTAATGAATTATTTAACTTCTAAGTTCAGGAAAATTTAAAGTTTAAGAAGGCTAGTCTAGAAATCCCTTCTTTGCATATCCAAGCTGTTCATCTCTCAAAAGTCAAAGTGGATGCCAGAATTCCATAGATTTCATTTTTCTAGATGAACATTCATATTTGAACATATTTCAAGCCAGATGGTTTACAGTTCATGTATTTGTTGCTGTTTTCCTGCCACAACAACTAAATATTGAAGACACATATTTGTGATGAGGAGAGCATCTCCAAACCATCTTTCCTGCTGCTCTTCCACACTGCACGCTCCCTCATCCCCTGTGTGCTGCAGGGAAAGTTTCCGAGGAATCAAGCAGTGAATTACATCCATTTGATTTAATAGACAGTGGAGGGGTGAAATAACATCAAACAAGCTTCCTATAAATAATTTTTTTTTGTAACAGCCATGAATTTTCTGGTAACAAACAAGAAGGCAAATGAACATCTATTGAAATATTCTGTTTTCAGGATGCATTTAGATAAGCTGGAACGTTTACTTTTAAGCCCCCTAGTACTTTATAAGGTAGTTTGCCAAACTGTGGGACGTTTGGTCAGAGTTTAGAAAAGAACAGGGAGATCATACAAAGGTTTAGTATTTAAAAAAATAAAGCCAGCAGATAAGAAAGTATCAGCTGGAGGAAACAAGGCACATTTCTACTGGAGGATGCCAATGTCGTTCAACAGGTTCAGTGGAATCCATCTTCTAGGATAAACTAATTTGCTGCTCGTTTGTCATCTCATGTGCAGTTTGTTATTATTCTGCTCAACTGCCAATGTTTGCATTATTACAAATTTGAAGACTTATTTTATTGACAAGAGGTTCAGTTAAAAAGTTGAGCCAAAATAATACAAACTTTTAAAAATGGAAAATAGAAGAAAGAATTGTAAGCACAGAAAAGAGGTTTGTTTGCCTAGTATCTTAACAAGATGTCTATGAATATTCAATATGCACTAAACAAGAAACTGGCAAAAACAGGCAAATCTGTCCACAGTCATCATCATAACCCTCATTCAACAATGCTGGACATGCACACATGAAAAGACTTAGTAATACTTTTAAAGAGACAGTTTGCAGAGCTTCATACTTAGAATCAAAATTGCCTAGACTCATCTGGGTGCTAGCCTCACTACTATTGCCCCATGCCAGCTGTGGTCAGGTCCTGTTCTTTCTGGGGGCCAGCCCGGCCCTCTAGCATACCATGGCAGCCTATATGCTACCTATAAGAGACTCACTTCAGAAGGAAAAACACGTAGACTGAAAGTGAGAGGATGGAAAGAGATATTAAACGTAAATGGAAATGAGAAGAAAGCTGGAGTAGCAATACTCATATCAGACAAAATAAATTTTGAAACAAAGTCTGTAATAAAAGACAAAGAAGGGCATTATATAATAATAAAGGGGTTAATCCAGAAAGAAGATATAACATTTGTAAATGTATATGTACCCAACAGGTGAGCACCAAGATATATACAGCAAATATTAACAGACATAAAAGGGAAAATTGAAAGCAATGTAATAATGGTAGGGACTTTAACACCACACTTACATCAATGGATAGATTATCCAAACAGAAAATCAGTAAGAAAACATTGGACTTAAATGTCATATTAGATCAAAGGACTTAATATATATATACATATAAAACATTCCACCCAAAAGCAGTAGAATATACAGTCTTCTCAAACTCATGTGGAACATTGTCCAGGATAGATAACATGTTAGGTAACAAAGCAAGTCTCAATAAATTCAAGAAGACTGAAGTCATATTAAGCATCTTCTTTGATCACAATGGCATGAAACTAGAAACCAACCACACAAAAAAAGGGAAAACCACAAAAACATGGAGATTAAACAACATGCTACTGAAAAACCAATAGGTCATCAAAAAAATCAAAGGATAAATTAAAAAATACATAGAGACAATTGAAAACAGAAGTACAACATACCAACAACTATAGGAAGCAGCAAGAATGGCTCTAAGAAGGCAGTTCATAGCAATTCCAGCCTTCCTCAAGAAATAAGAAAAATCTCAAATACACAATTTAACTTTACACCAAAAGGAAGTAGAAAAAGAAGAATAAATGAAGCCCAGAATTAGCAGAAGGAAGAAAATAATAAAAATCAGAGCAGAAATAAATAGGGACTGAAAAAAGTAATAGAAAAGAACAATGAAACTAAGAGCTGGTTCTTTGGAAAGATAAAGAAAATCAATAGATCTTTAGTTAGACTAAGCAAGAAAAAAAAGAGAGGACCCAAATAACATCAGAAATAAAATTTATGACTGATACCACAGAAATACAGAAGATCATGAGACTACTAAGAACCATTATCAACCAACAAATAGAAGAAATGAATTAGTTCCTAGAGACAATCTTCCAAGACTGCCTCATGAAGAAACAGAAAATTTGAATAGACCAGTTACTAGTAAGGAAATTGAAATAGTTATCAAAAATCTCCCAACAAAGAAAAGCCTAGAACCAGACAGCTTCATTGGCAAATTGTGCAAAACATTCAGAGATTTATTACCTATCCTCCTCAAACTCTTCCAGAATTTTGATGAAGAGAGAAATCTTCCAAACACATTTTACAAAGTCAGCATTACCCTGCTACCAAAAGCAGACAAGAACACCACAAAAGAAGAAATTACAGACCAATATCCTTGATAAACATAGATGCAAAAATCTTCAACAAAATATAAGCAAACCAAATCCAACAATACATTAAAAGGATCATACATCATGATCAGGTGGGATTTATTCCAGGGGTACAAGGATGGTTCAATATCTGCAAATCAATCAACGTGATACATTACAAAATGAAGGATAAAAATTATATGAACATCTTAGTAGATGCAGAAAAAGCATTTGACAAAATTCAACATCCATTTTGATAAAAACTCAATAAAAAAGAGAAAGGACTCAAATAAATAAACATACTTCAACATAACAAAGGCTATATATGACAAACCCACAGCTAACATCATACTTGATGTTGAAAAGCTGAAACCTCTAAGATCAGGAACAAGAAAATGTTGCCCATTCTCGCCACTTTCATTCAACATAATATGGGAAGACATAGCCACAGCAACTAGGCAAGAAAAAGAAACAAAAAGCATTCAAATCAGATAAGAAGAAGTAAAAATGTCACTATTTGCAGATGACATAATTCTATATATAGAAAACCCTAAAGACTCCATCAAAAAACAATGATACGTGAAAGAATTATGAAAAGCATCTCCTAAGAGTTTATCCTAAGATTCTGGGTTCCAGACTATGGGGCCTGAGAGTGCTAACAGGGAGGGTGTACTCATTCTGCAGAAGCCTGGAGAGGGGATATTTCCAGGGAGCCTTCCAGGTGCCAGGCATTTCATACACTGTGATACTTAATCCTGCAGACCTAGGAAGGTGCTATAAGGCATGTTTTATAGCTGAAGAGGATATAGAGAAGCAAAGAGGCTCAGAAACCATCCTAAGATCTCCTGGTTAGTAAATATGGCTGAGCTGCGTGTGCCTGACCCCTAGTCCTGTGTCTGCCTGTCTGACCATGTTGCTTTAAAGACAGATGCACAGATGCATTTCCCAAACCACCAGTGACAACTTCCCCTATGTGTATGAATGCTTCTGTTTGGTGTCCAGAGCTAGATGCATTTTATGACAGCCTGGCTAATTAAATTGAGCCAATAAATAAAATATATTATTCAGAATAACTAGAATAGTTAAGCTGTCTTTTTGTCACATGTAAAGACAGGGTCAGTCATCTAGTACTCCTCTGATCTACCTCACTGGCAACACACCTCTTGAGAGAGTGTAGATTTTATGTCAAAATTTAAAAATTTATGGGGGGGCAGGGTATAGCTCAGTGGTAGAGTGCATGCTTAGCATGCACAAGGTCCTGGGTTCAATCCCCAGTTCCTTCAATTAAAAAAAGAAAAATAGTTTAAAAAATTAAAAGTTTATACTTAAAACAAATTTTCCCAGGAAGAATACAATTTCATTGGACAATTGTCCTAAAGAAATGTTTTGTTACTTGTAGATAATTTTAAAGTAAAATTTATTTTTCCCATTGCCATATTCTTAGCAATTTTTTTTTTTTTTTTTTTTTGCCAGGAGGAGAAAAAATAATTGCTCAGAATCCATGTTAGAGTGCTTTTTAGAAGATGGCTCTTCAACAAGAACAATGAATTCCTGTAAGTATGTTGAAAAATCAGTATATTGGTCCATTGCTATTTTGATGTCTGGCTCTACTCCGTATCTCTCTGTGTGGCCTCAATTCTCCCAGCCAATTTAAGTGTCAGTCGAAGCTGCAGGTGCCACAGAAGCTACAGTCTCCAACCATAACTGTTTCATTTTTCAGTTTAAAGTCCCTTGCAGGAGGTGAGGCCAGTGGATCCAGAAATCCTGGCTGTACTTCATTTGATTGATTGATGCTGGTTGTGAATAAACCCATCTGTCCTTTGCACTTTATCCTTTTTATAACATAAATTCAATTTTCTCCCCTTACCTCATCGTGTGTTAGTGGCACAAACCCCTTTCAGACACCTTTCCACTTATTTCCCCAGATGGAGCTAGCTTAGCCATCTACTATTCCACCTATAATTAATATTTACTTAATTTGCAAGCGTTGTTCTCAGTATGATACCATTGTCATAAGAAAGAGGATTTGTTGTCAAGGTGACCAAGGCAGTGCGATGTAAAATTTGGGTTTTCTTAAAATTGCTTGGGCAAACTCCGACTTTCAGATGATTGTCAGATGACTGCAAAATACCCTGTGATATCTTGGCATCTTCGTAATTATCTGCCTCTCCACAATGTATTGCCTTTTTCACCTATACACTTTCCCTTAAGTTTGATAACACAATATTTTTTCTCACCAACCTTGATTCTATTTCCACTAAACTAGATCTCCTCACTGATACCCATCAATCACACCTCATACATTCATGGCTCCAAAAGGCACAAGGGAAAACTGGAGGAAGGAAAAAGGGGAAGAGATTAGAAGTAAGGCTCAAGGGGGAGGAAGTCTTCTGGGAAGCTAAATCCACGCTGTTCCTGATTATTTTTAGACTTTACAGATTTGGGGGATGGGCAACGAGAAGTAGAGTTTAAAAAAGGTGCTGAAATGGAGAAGAATGGACATTCTGATGTAGAAGCGTCAGGGTTAGCTTCAATCTTTCTCATTCTTCTCCTGTATATTCATCCATTTATTCCCCATTTAACAAGTTATTAACTTAGAAAACAAATTTATTGTTACCAAAGAGAAAAGTTGGGGAGACATAAATTAGGCATTTGGGGTTAACATATATAAAATAGGTAACTGATAAGAGCCTACTGTATAGTACAGGGAACTATATTCAATATCTTGTAATAACTTATTATGGAAAAGAATATATATACACATACATATAACTGAATCACTTTGCTGTATACATGAAACACTGTAAATCTACTATACTTCAACCAAAAAAAAAAAAAAAAAAAAAGGGAAAAAACCCCCAAAACAACAACAACAAGAAGTTATCGAGTGCTATGTCCCAGGAGGGGTAGACTCTGGAGTGCCAAGAGGAATAAAACATACCCTTTCAAGAAGCTACAGGCAGCAAGCCGGCCAGAGTTTGTACTACTTGAATCTGTCCGCTCCCATTCATTCCAGGTGCCTCATTATATACTTTTATGACATTTCACTTGCATTTTTGCAACAGTTCATAATTGATGTCTGTCTGTAGTTATTTTTCTTCCATTGCAATGCTGCAACCAAAGTAGCTACTTTTCTAAAGCACAGAACAAATCATGTCTTAATTCTGTTTATTTGTCTGAAATGACCCCCGTGAGAGGCTGGCCCCTAGCTGCCCCTCCAGCTTTGTCTAGTTCCATGTTTCAGTATACCCAGTGAGCCGCCTACACCTGAATCCAGCAACACGTCTATATTTACTTTGTTCCTGCTTTCTGGAATGTTCTTTTCTTCTCTTTTTTTGTTTCTTCAGGGAAATCAAATGGTAGAACACACACACACACACACACACACGCACACACACACTTTTATTTATTTATTTTACAGGGGCTGGCAAACTTGAAATTTGTTGGGTAGTCTGGAAAGTCAGACAACAGTTGATGTTTCAGTCTTAGGTCCAAATTGCACAAGGTAGCAAGCTGGACACCCAGGCAGGGTCTCTGCATTGCAGTCTTCAAGAAAATTCTTTCTACTTTAAGGAACCTCAGTCTTTGTCCTTAATACCTTCAACTGATTGGGTGAAGCCCACCCACATTGTGGAGACTAATCTGATTTACTCAACAGTCCACTGATTTAAATGTTAAATACATCAAAAAAAATACCTTCACAGAAACATGTAGACTGGTGTTTGACCAAACAACATCCTCATAAATTAATCAAGTTGACACATAAAATTAACCATCACATGCCTTATAACCTTAACTCCCTTCAAGGATGAGTTCAAATGCAATCTCCTCTGGAAACTCTCTTTCCCTGGAATAGTTCCAGCCTAGCGTGGTGAGTGCTAAGAGGAGGTGTCGTAGGTCAAGGAACAGCATAGCCACTAGGGGGCAGAAATCTGCTCATTTTGCCAGCTAAGGAGGGGTTCGCCGAGGAGTTTGTCCCATGATAGGAGCCTAAGGAGTGAATTGAAACTCAACCAGGGAGAAAGAGATGTTAAGAGTTTTCCAGGTTGGGGAGTAGCAGGTGCAAAAACAGTATCACAAAACCACGTGGCTGTGAGAACTCGCAAGCACGTGCAGAGAAGTAAAGGTGAATACAGGACCGCAAGGGCTGAGACTGGAGAGGCAGGTCAAGACAGATCGCAGAGGCACTTTATTAGTTTCCTAGGACTGCTGTGACAAATTACCGCGAGCTGGAAGCTTAGAACAACAGAGAGCTGTTGTCTTACACTTCTGGTGCCTGTGGACACTCAGCTTTCCTGGGCATGGGGCTGCAGCAATTCCAATCTCTGCCCCAGTCTCCACATGGCCTCCTTCTCTCTGTGTGTCTGTGTCTCCTTTCCTGACCCCTACGAGGACAGCCCCTCATCATATTTAAGTTCTGTCCTCATGCGGGATGATCTCGTCTTAGGTACCTGCCTCTATTCGAGCTGCAAAGACCCTTATTCCAAATTAAGGCATATTCTGATGTTCCAGGTGGACCTATCTTTTGGGGCCACAATTCAATCCACAAGTCTTGTAGGAAAAATGACAGATGTGGATCTGAGCTTGGAGTAAGAAACTGTAGACTCAGACTGCAGGTGGTTAATGTCGCTGAGTTTGGAGCCCAAGGTGTCTGCTGTGACCCACCTCGTCTGAGAGGAACATCTGCTTAGACTGAAGGAATGTGGACCAACACTTTTACCTTTTTGATTTTTGAAGATAACACAGGTTTCTAGAATTTTACATGGAATCTCTTTATTTTAAAGTTTGGAAGCAAATTTAAATGAAAACAAAAACAAGACTTGTATCAGAGTATGAGCCCCAGAAACACATCTGTTGGCTGGGAATGGCTCAGGACCCTTGGTTTAGAACTGCCATGGAAGGGGATGATCAGCCCCTTTAAAGTGTGCAGCCTGGGGTGCAGCCCCAGATCGCTGCATCAGACGACCTTGGTACTCAGCCATAAAAATGAGTGAAATAATGCCGCTTGCAGCAACATGGATGGCCCTAGAGATGATCATACTAGGTAAGTTGGAGAGAGAAAGGCAAATATCATCTGATATCACTTACGTGTGGAATCTAAAATGTGATACAAATGAACTTATTTACAAAACGGAAACAGACTCACAGACACAGAAAATGAATTTATAGTTACCAAAGGGGAAAGGGGGGGAGGGATAAATTAGAAGTTAGGGATGAGCAGATACAGACTACTATATATAAATTAGATAAACAACAAGGTCCTACTGTAGAGCACAGGGAACTATATTCAATACCTTGTAATAAACTATAATGGAAAAGAATATGAAAAATGATATATATGTACATATACGTATAACAGAATCACTTGTTGTACATCAGAAACTAACACAACATTGTGAATTAACTCTACTTCAATAAAAAAAGAAAGAGAAAATTAAAAACACAAAACACCCTTTGATGGTGGTGGCCAAAAAAAAAAAAAAAAAATAAAGGATGACCTTGGTGTCAGGGTGGAGGAAGTGTTGGAGAGAGGGAGCCTGGAAGCCAGAGAGCAAAGGAGGAGGTCATTGTAATTGCCCAGGAGAGAGCACATGAAAGTTTACTTGAGTGGCAACCCTAATGCATCACTGAACCCCTGTGACCAATTACGGCATGAATACAGGAAGTAACAGGCATTTAAAAAACTAGGACATATGAAATAATAAAGCTTTAGGAGACAAAATTTTTTTCTTATAGAATTAAAATATCAAAGAATTCTTTTTTCTCTCTTTTTAGGAACTGGATCTATCAACGACCATTCTGCTTTCATTTTCAAATGAAAAACATAGCCATATATACAACTAATTAAATTAATATAGCTTATTATGACAAAAATAATTTCTTTTAACTTTGTGGACAGCACCACATTTTGTATTAAGCTGCTAATACTCATAACCATATGATTTCAAAATCAGCCAAGCTTGAAAAATTATTGTCTCTGACATTCCCCATGATCAAACAACCCCAATTATAATATTATATTAACCAAGCTAAAAGATAGTATTACAATTTCTAACCTTTCTGAACGGTAATTAGTCATCTAACTATGTATCCATATTTATTTGATATATTTGCATAGTTAATTAATTATGACTTATTTAAAAGTATTCCATTTGTAAAACTTTGCTCTCCTTAGCCTACAAATCAAATTGCCTTGGGATAAATTTAATTTTCAAATATCTCTTAAAAACCGTGCTAAGATATGTTTAAGACATAGAAGAAGAAAATGCTGAAAATATATGATTCTTTCTCTTTTGGAAAATAAAACTTTTCAGAAAAGACAGGGGCTAATCTTGAGGAACCCAGTAACTTAAATGCAAATGAGACATTTGCGGAGCCCTGAGGTCTCCTTCAGAACAACAATCAACTGAAGGCTGAACTGGAAGACAGTGCCTCTCAACAGTGCTGGGCGCACACCCAGAGGAAAAGCTTTCAAACTTGTAGAACCTGTTTGGCTGGAGTGCATCAGCGCAGCAGTTAAAGTCACATGATCTAGAAAGCACTGAAGCACCCCCACTGAGTCACTGAGAGCTCAAGTATCACGATCAAGGTCAAACTATTGCAGGACATAGATTAAGAGGTTAAAACCCTTTTGAAATGAGTACCAGAAATTAAACTGGATGTATATCTACATGAACTCAAGTGTCCAGGTGAAAATTTCAATTATTCAGATGTTCACAAATGTCAAAATGTCTGGATGAAGAAAGCTTCCAGATTTCACCTGGATTTTCTGGACTGTGTGAACCTATTTGTACAAGTTTATAAACTCTGAGGTTTCTGGTCAAGATTGTGGCTTTAATAGACGCAGGGAACTCCACTGCTACTTAAAATACATAGAAATGCCACCTAAACTATTTTTAAGTATTAAGAAATATATAACCAGGTTTAGGACAAAAATAGGAAACTCCAGGTAGCCAAATGAAGAAGGTGTGGCATGCAAAGCTGTAGTGGTAAGAGGCGGTTTTCTGGCTGGAAACTCACCTTAGGACCTACAGATTAAAGAAGATGCCCCACGTGTACCTAAGAGATGATACCAGGCTCTCTGCCCAGTGGAAGAAGCTGTGACATCACTGTTCTATCTCTCAGTAAGAGCTGAAAAATCCTTTCTTGTAACCCTGGAAGACAAGAGTTCATACCTTACTATGGGAGGAAATAGAATTGTCCTGAGGTCTGGAACCCTGAATTTATGCTGAGAGGTGATGCAGCCCAGAGCCACAAGTTAATTTAAAAACAATTCAAAATCAGTGAAACTTTAGGGTCTTGGCAGAGATGTGAGAAAATGTCCCATGGAAGATAGGACTTGACTACTGGGTTTTCTTTAAGACTAAGGCATAACATTACATAGGGAAATTTTAATATATTCAAGGTCCAGTCGAAAGAAAGACAGTCCGTAGGCAATAAACTGGATAAATACCATCCAAATTATGAGGACTAGAAGAGCAATACCTACATAAAAAGGAATTATTCCAGGTTATTTTTAAAAGTAACTGGACAACATTTGAGGTATATACTGTAAAGGCAAAAAGAACAAAAATATGCTTTTAGTGTTAATATTCAGAGACTGTTGTGTGTATTGAAGGATAAAGAAAATGAATATATTTGCATCACTGAGAACTAAGATATACAAAGTGGGATAAAAATGATACAGATGTGAGCTCAACGAGGCTAAGTAGAAACTCTATAATTATGGATTTGAGCTAGAGATATCGGTATAAAGTCATCATATATGTTTATCTAAAAGGTTATTTTCTAGTTACACTAATAAAAAAGGCCAGTGGGGAACAGGGACCAAATGGCAATGGGCAATGAATATCTTATGACTCAGGCTGTGGTTTCTAAATACCATTTGCCAATAAGAGAAACCACAAATTTATGGACAAGTGTCTGCGTCCAGGTCTGGAGCAGGAAATTTACACGAGCCGGGACCACCTTGTCACACCAGAAAGCAAGGGAACTGTCAAAGGCTCCAAGTAACATGTCAAGGATGCTTAACTAAATTGAAAAACTTCCCACAGGCCATAGATGGAACAATTTGAGGACCAATAAAGATAGCAACATATCAAATATAGTTAAATGCATGAGTTTACACACATATTAAAAGGAAGCATCTCCTTTGTTACCTTTCAAAGTTGCTGGGGGCACCAACCCATTATATGAAAACTGCTAAATAAAAGGAAAGAATCAAACATTTTTACATTTTTACCCTATCTTTCTGTTTGGACTGTACTTAAGGTAACCAAATTATTGATGAAGAAAATTCTTTCTAGGAGGGCTGATTTCAAGCTTATGATTGCAAAAGGAATAATAAAATTGTAAAATTATCACTTGGCATCCCTTAACACTAACTCTAATGCTAACCCCAACTTGAATGGATTTAGGCAGTTTGTATCACTGGTTGGTAGCATCAGAAAAAGAAATTCAACCAGCGGTTGCAAATCTCTTTATGGTAAATAACATTATAAAGTATTTTTGCCAAACAAAATATTGAACCTGTATTTGATTGGGTTTTTAGATCTAACCACCAATTTTTAGGAAATACTGGATATTAGAAGGATATTTAAGATAATACCCTGATGCATTTAGCAAATTCCAGACTAAGATGTTCTATAGGACCATTTATTATGTTTCCTCAAATGACAACACAAAAATTGGAGAAAGTCTATATATCAAAATAAACTTAAAACACATTAGCCAGTTGCAGTGTGTAGAGGGCTTTAATAAAATCTGACTAGAAAATAAAACTGTAAAAAAATTATGAGACAGTAAGGAAAATTGAACATGGAGTGGATCTGGTGATATTAAATATATATACTAGGATTACATTTTAAAGAGTCTTTATCTTTTAGAGATATGTATGAAATATGTATGGATGTAATAATATAATGTCTGAGATTTGTTTTAAAATAATTGAGGGCTAGGAGAAAGTGGATGGAGGTAACATGAATAAAGATTGGCTGGGAGTTTATTTTTAAATCTAGAACAAGTACGTGGGGGTTCATAATATCATCCTCTTTAATATTTAACAAAATAAAGAGTTCTAGAAAAGGAAATAATAGAGAAATGTGAAAGAGATTTAAAATGTTTAAAACAGAGTTAAGAGAGGAAGATGATCATTAAACAATAGTATGAAATAACGAAAGGTAAGTGAAACAAAAATAATAAAGATAAAACTGAAGCCACTAATCCAACAACACAGAGATTTTTTAAAGTGTCAGAGTATACTATGAACAACTCTGTATAGAATTTTGAAAAAAATAGATTAAACATGATTTTTAAGAAAAATATAAATTAGTGCAGTGCACTCAAGGAGAAATAAAGACCTGAGTAGAAAAGTAATTATTAAAGAAATGAATTAATAGTCAAAATCCTACCCTGTCCTTTCTCAAAGCTCTGATGAGACAATGGGCCCAGGAAGTTTTAGAAACTTTAGAAGAGATCTCTATCTTATAAAAACTATTCCATGCTAGTGTAATCTTAATAGTCAAACTAAGTACAGAATAAGAAAATTACAGACAAATTTTATTTTGAAACTTGATGTAAAATTCCTAAGTAAAATATTAGCAAGTTGACTATATAGAAAAGATTGTTAGGACCAACTACTGTTTATTTAGGGAATTTAAGAATCTTTTGGAAAAAAGATTAGGCATCTCTAAGTATTACTCACTGAATTAACAAGTTCAGACAAAAATCAATATAATTGTCTCAATGGTTGGAGGAAAATTATTCTCTAAAAGTCAATATCTATTTATGATAAAATCTCTTATTAAACTAGGAATAAAAGAGTTCTTAAGGTAAAGAAGGGCATCTAACAAAAAGTTATAATAAATCCCATACTTAATGATAAAACCTAAGAGCATTTTCATCGATGCACTTTATAAAGCAAATATGTTCTTTATAATCAGCCAATCTTTTTCTCATGGATCTAACCAACAACATAATATGACAAATAGAAATACAATTTATAGAATTATAAAGAAAAAGGTAGATGCAAATGATCAGCTGCGTACGTGCCCTGAGAGAATCAACTGACAAAATATTACAGCTACTAAAAGATTTTAGGAAAGTTACTATATACAAAATTCACATACACAATTAATATATTTTTCTACTTGTAAAATAAATCAATTAGAAAATCCTATCCACAGTGGCAATAAAATTTATGATGTAGCCAGGAACAAATTTAGCAAAGTTATATTAGATTCTTATGGAGAAAATTACAAAATTTAGTTGAAGAGCATTGAAGTAGCCTTAAGACAATAATAATAATGTATCATTTTCATGAATGAGGAGAATCCCTGTAATGAAGATGCCATCTCCCCACCAAGTCAGTTTTTAAATTCAATGCAATTACGATTAAAATCCTATTATTAAGTTTTTGGAATTTGCGAAAGAGATTCAGAAATCAAAATGGAAAAATAAAAAGTTGAAAAATATCTAAGACAATTCTAAAAACAAAATTAAACAAAGGTAATGGGCATAAACAAAGGAAGATTATTCCGTCGGATACCAAGATAATATAAAGCTGAATTAAAAATGTGATATAACGTAATATAAAATGATGTAGTTTTAGAATAATAAATCACTGAATGGTACAAAATACAATGTCTAATAGCAGATTCATCTTGTGTGGGAACTTATTTGAGAGGTACCATTGCAACTCAGTGGGCAGAAGATGGACTTTAACATGTGATAAGGAGATAAATGGCTTTCAATATGGAAAATATATAATTTGGTCCCTCTCATACCGTATCATATACAATTGAATTCTGTGTGGATTAAATGCCTAAAAGTGAAAACTAAAAACGTGAAACAATTAGAGGAGATAGATTTATCACCTGAGAATAAAAAAGGATGTCTTATGTAAGGTACAAAAAGGAGGTTGATAAATTTGACCACATTGAAATTAAAGTTCTAATTTATACAATAACAAACATAGCATGTATTTAAAGGAATGTGAAAACTGAGAAAAATGTTAACATATATAAATGGTATATAATTAATGTCTTCAATAACCAAGGAAGATAGAAGGAAATTCTAGAAATGCATAAGAAAGAGAAAACCCTAGAAACCGAGGCACATGAAACTGGACGGCAATGAGAAGAGGAAATCAAACTGGTCAACACATCCACAAAAGGGAATTTATCTTTATTAATAATTAGAGAAATACAAACTGAAGAAACAAAATATCCTTTCTCACTCGTTTGATTGGCAAAAATTAAAATGCCAACTGCTGAGTTGGGAAGGATAAGGGAAAAGGAACCCTTCCAAGCTGTCGACTGTGACAACCACTTTGGAAGGCCATTTAGTAGCAGGTGGTCATCCGGAATACTTCTGCGCCCTAGCACCTAGCAACTCTTCTAGGTGCTTGTCTTAAAGAAACTCACACACATGTATCCAAGGAGATATGTACCCAGACGTTTTTTGCAGATTTTTAAAAAAGTAATAGATTTTAAACCATCTCATGTCTACAACTAGAGAAATGTATAAAAGGCATCTGATTCTGAACCATGTTTGTTACTATAATTCTGAGTATTACCTTAATGATTCTTAATCAAATTTCATCACTTGCCCCATGCTTTGCCATTGATTTGGGGTACAAAAGTATGGGGTCTCCCTCATCTTCAGTAATTTCCTGTGATAACATTTCAATATGTTCCTATGGATCCTTAGCTAGGAAAAAAATTGAACAGAAATTAAAAATAGCAAAGCTTTAGTTTTGGAGGATAGCCCTGAACAGTACGCAAGACTCAAGAGAAAGAAGAAATTTATGAGGTGGATGGAGGAGGAATGTACTGGAGAAGCATTTGGGATGGAGAACGATTGGGAGCTATGGGGGAGTTGGGAAGGATAAAGGTAGGTGTGCACTGATTTGAAAACGAAAAGCAGTATCCTTCTAGTCCTAAGTGCAAGGTCAAGTTGAAAATTTTTCTGTTTTAAATTTAAAAAAACATTGAGCAAATATTTGGTAAAAAATCATATTATCTTTATCAAAAATGTTTTTCAAAAGCTTATACCTTTTAAATATATTCCTGTTGTTGACTTTGGGGCACAAATGCTATAAGACTGTTTTCTTCTTTTATGATTATACATTAATTAAATATTCTGATTACATTACATAGTGATTACATATTCCCTTGCTTCAGTCTTTCCAAAGGCAGTGTTTTAGACGATCTTGAAGTAGTCTTTCATAAATTATCACTTAATAAAAGAAAAGAAGCGTAGCCAATTATAATTAAGTGTTCAAGAGCTAACATTTTTTTTTTCTTAGCAAAAATAAGTTCTGGGAAATTTGTGCAGCCTTGTGTTCTGAGAGGCTAAAAAACCCTATAGCAACTGAAAAATGACATTGTTAAATAAATGAGGTGCAAAATTTGATTTACCTTAATATTGTTACAGTCTGGTGGGGAAAATCCACAATATTCTTCATCCTGTCACTTACAAATTTAAAAAGTATCCATTGTTTATTTAGCCCTTAAAATGCTGTGGCTGTCAGAGCAGCTGCAGATGCTGTGAATGATCTAAGCTCCTTCATGTCATGGGACATGTGAACACTGCATGCATGCACACACATGCTAACCTATTTATGTCTGCTCCTTGAGGACAGGAGTGATTTGTGTGTGTGTCTGCAATGAAATGAATTTTAGTTACAATGAGTTACAATTTAGGGTGGCTAGTGATACTCTCCCATTCACCTGTCTCGAATAATTTACAAAATTTCACTCACGTGCAAATTGAAGACCCTCTGTCATGCAGATAATTTAGGAGAAAATTTTAAACTTTTGGTAATTGTTCTACTAAATCATTGTTCAGGTTTATGTCATTACATCCATTCAGTTTTGGGTCACTTAGGAAGGTAGAATAGAAGTGCCATTCAAGTTCAGGGTTAGTTGAAGAAAAATTAACTGTCGAGTGGTTTATCTGGATTGTGTTAGATCTGCTAATTAAATTTCTGCAGTATATAGTGAGCCAAGTGAATGATGCAGGGATAACTTAGGAAATTGATGACATGGTACTCCTGAATATTCTAGTAGAACCTACAATAGAATTCCTTTGTATTGTTAGTCTTAAATTTTCACTTCTGGTTTTTTTGTTTCGTCTGTGCAGTCACAGGAATGAGTTATCTGGTTATTTTGTATTGCCAGTCATAGTGCTTTTGTGATGGGATTGTTGATTTAACAGTGTGAAGGAGCAGAGTTAGGCACACAGGGAACTGGAGTCAACAGCTTGGGTTCCTGTGAATACTGGCTCTGCTCTTACCAGCTGGCTAATCTTGCCTGAACCTCAGTTTCCACAGCCATATAATGGGGACGACTGTCATACTCACTTAGAGGTGATTATAAGGATACATTATGATGATATGCATCAATTCCTGGGTACAATGCAGCAAAATGCATAAAACATGTTAGTTATTATTACTCAGAGCCCCTGCCATGCAGCGGGGTTCTACCAGTTCCTTTCATGAGATAGCCTGGAGGCTTGTGCTTTGTTTCTTCCTTGTCACCTGTGATAATGGTTCTTAAACTTGGCTGCAAATTCGAATCACTTTTTAGGCTTTAAAACTATATCAATGTCAGATCTACTTCAAAATCAACTGCGTAAGAATTTCGGCACTTGGTCTGGGTGTCATTATTTCTTAAAATATCTTGAAAAAATTCTAATAAGCAGCCAGGGTTGAAAGCCACTGACAAATGAAGTCTTTCTTTAAAGAAGATTCAGGTCTCTGCTGTGTGGAGATGCAGGGATGGGAGCGGAGTGATGATCTCTTTCACTTCACCAAGAAGCATCTAAAAATATAGCCTAGAATCCTGCTTTCATTTTCTCACCAGCCATTCCCTTTCCTAGCTGTTGTGGTTATGTTTCCACCCCTACCAAGGCGCACATTACCCATGGCTTTCGCGTTGCAGGATCTACTTACCTATGTGGTTGACCACTCCTGCCATCTTGGCTTCCTCCTCCTGGACTTTAATGGTAGCCTTGTCTGTTCCCGTTCCACTTCTCCCAATTGTTCCTCCTAATTTCCTTCACGAACTCTTCTTCCTTTGTCCCTCCATGTCAACAGCAAATGCTGGTGATCTCAAAGGTCTTATTCTTGACCCTGTTTCCTTCACAACCTTCATGTTCTCCCTCTGCAGTCTCCACCACGCCCATAGTTTCACCCTAATGATGACAAACCCAAGTCTATTTCTAGACCAGAATTTCATCTTGAGCTCTAGACTTTGAAAAACCAAATTTGCTGTTGCTTTTGTTGCACATCTAGAATGGGTCCTGTCATGCAGGAGGGGCTGACTTATTTTTAAAATTAATCAACCAATGAGTGACTAGCCTACAAGGCTAGGACCAGACTAAGCAATTCAGATTTCACCCTGGATGCAACAAAAAACCACTGGAGAATTTTTAAGCAGCAGGCTGAAATGATCAGATGTGAATTCTTGGAAAGATTAACTCTAGCCGTATTTTAAAAGATAGATAACAGGGGAGATAGATCATAAAAAGATGAGATAAGAATATGGCAAAGTTAATGTTTATTGAGTTCACACTAGGTGCCAGGGAAA
This sequence comes from Camelus dromedarius, assembly GCF_036321535.1. Taxonomy (NCBI): domain Eukaryota; kingdom Metazoa; phylum Chordata; class Mammalia; order Artiodactyla; family Camelidae; genus Camelus; species Camelus dromedarius. Next base: position 10,533,281 of record NC_087441.1, on the reverse strand, counting down.
GTACTGAGCTATGTATTTCACATGTATTGTCTTATTCGATGCACATACTCACCTTGAAACAGATATTATTAGCCTGTTCACTTCTCTGATAGAAAAACTGAGGATTAGGGAGACATTTAATAATTTGCATGGCAGCACAAAGTGAGTTAGGTTGGAGCATGAATCTGAGAAAGAAATTCCAAAGTTGGGAACTAAGGTTTTGGTGATGGAGGCGGAAAGGAGAAAACTGATTCAAAAGCTAAGGGAACAGAACTTGGTGTCAGGAAGTAAGGGCTGCTGGGGGAGGGGAGGATGGTGGGCCAAGAGCTCTAGGTCTCCATCTTGAGTATATCCATTGGTCTTGGCAGACTTATGGGCCAGAAGCTTCCATCCCAGTATATTATCTGCTCCTAGACAGATCTCATCATTTCACATAAAATTTGCATTGACATTTTTGGATTTACTATCTCCTACCTTCACTTTGATATTATCAATTCTTTCTTCTATTTATTCAAATAATATAAATCATGCTTACACTTCAAGATTTGTCCCTCAAGTTTAATCTCTTCTGTGAAACTTAAGAAGAAATTTTAGCCAAAACAGAGTCTCTGTTCCTTAGAATCTGTTATCTACATTCAAAACTTCAGGGAGGTGATCAGAGGTGTAGAGCATAATGTTTAAATGCATGAATTTCGGAGCCAGAAAGACCATTGGTTCAAATTAATTGCCAATGACTTTGGCAAATTATTTAACTGCTTTGGGCTGAGCTTTCTCAGCTATAAAATGGGTATTTCAATGACATGAGTATAAAGTACAGTGAACATTAAATAAAATAATGCACATATAATGCTTGGCACCTTGACTGACTCACAGTAAGCACTTACTAAATGTCAGCTAATACTATCTTTATTATTAAATGCTTACACTTAATCTCAGTGTTCTCACAGTGTTCTGTTCTACACTTGTGTGCACTGGCTTCCCAGGAACAATATAATTATCTTAAGGCCAGGGAAAGTGTTCAACACATCTGGTGAATTACTCAATAAACGCCAAATGAATGGATGATTGCACAACTTCTTTTGCTTTTCTTTCAGTGGATAGCATAATATCAGACCCATCCCATGCCAGGCACTTAATAAACACTGCTTGAGTATTTTAAAATTATTATTAAAGACGGTGATCAATATGGTCTCATGCTTGATTAACCTAATTAAATGGAACTCCAAGTACGTTGTGACCAGAGGAGTTTTCTCTAGGTTTCACAGCAGCAGAACATTGCGATGATGTCTTTCCTTGGTATTGTTTATATCTGCCTGGATATCTTCACCTGGAAATTCATATTTCCTGTATATGTGTGTCATTGCTTGGACTACAAGGGTGGTGTCTCTTGGTTTATGAAGAGGATGTGGCAGAATTCCCTCCTCTCTTCTTCCTTCCTTTCTCCCCTCTTCCCTCCTTCCCCCATCCCATCATTCCTTCCTTATCTCCATCTTTTTCTTCCTTTCTCTGTTCGACACATGGTTATCACATGCCCTACCACGTTCAAGTCACTGTGCCAGCATTGAAAATCCAAAGAGTAACACGGAGATTCAGTGAGGAAGAAGACACAATCACAATCTCAAGGAGCTAATAATTTAGGGGAGGGGATAGTCCAGAAAATAGACAAAAAATAAGATTGAGGAAAACACATAGTGTTATGGGGCAAACATGAGGACCATTAACTTATGATTTATTATGCCATTTTCTTTCACCTTGGAGGTATCTCAGATGTAATTCTTTGAGCGTACTAAGTAAATGTGAAAAATGCACCATTGTGACCTTCAGTCTAGAGGACACCGGTCTAGAGGACATAAGGTAGAATTAGTCCAGAGCATCTTTTTCTCTTCTGATGCTGTATGTCTGATTTCACTGACACATAGCACACAGTTAAAACAAGTGGCTCTCTAATAGTCCATAAAACCAAGTGACCTTTCAAGACATAACAAAAGTAAAAGGTTATTCTCATCGCTCTCTGTGAAGCACCTCATTAGCAATATTTTAGACTTTGAAATAAAATACTAAAGAAGTTTACTTAAAGCAATGACATCGGATAATTGAGCCATTCTTTGGTATTGAACACCAGCATTTCAGAAATAGGACTCCAAAGTATTCTCAGGTCTGGTCCGTGTGCTGATTGATCTCAGGCTTATCATTCTTCCCCTCATCACTACATTGATACAAATAGTTCTCTTCACATGATTGTGGTGACGTTTGTCGCTCTGACATTAACTAAAAACATGGAACAAGTGGATAAATACAGAGGTAGCAAGGAAAAATTACACAATGTATAACAACATTTTATTTGTATGCTGCAGCTCATTGTCTACCATATCTACTTCTTATTTAATGTTTTAATTTGTGCCATTAAGTACATGCCCCCTCACATTCATAAATATATTTCATAGGGTTATTGCCAGAGAATGCCCACAATGTATCTGACTTATTAAAAACGAACAGCTATATGTGTACTAGTGCTGTCATCCATGTGACAAGCTACAAACTTGGTATCACTATGGTAGCCCTTTATGGCAAATAGAATAATTACACCACTGCTGTAAATTATAAGAAGTTTTCTCATTGGAACCATAGACTGTTAATAAGGGTTGCATTCATTACAGATTTATCAGGTTTGCATTTTGGCTGTGAGTTGGCATTTACAGATCTGTAAATTCATTTGTGTAAGAAATTGAAAGCAATTGATGAGGAACAAGAGCTTTCAAATCTCATGAAGTTGTTAGCTGCATAGTTGAAGGCAGACTCGTTCTAAATCTGCTCCATGTGAAGCCCTTGATGAGCTTCCCTTGGATCCCTTCAATGCCAAGGCTCTGGATACACACTGCCAGGGTCTGAACTTTGACCTGTCTTTTGCTGGTAACATGATCTTGACCAAGTTGTCGCTGAAATTCTCTTTCTTCAACCGCACACTGGAGCAATAATGCCATCTACCTTGTGGTTTTGTGCTGAGAATTTAACTGAAAAATAATATATAAGGCCATTGGCAAGGACCTGGCACACAACAGGTGCTCAGTAAATTTTAACTACTGCTAGACATATATATTTTAATTTTTAAAAATTGAAATATAATTGATATATAAGATTGGGTTAGTTTTAGGTATGAAATCTAATGATTTGATATATGTATATACTGTGAAATATCTTCCACAATATTCTTAGTTAACATTCATCGCCAGACAGAGTTACACATTTTTTTTTCTTGTGATAAGAACTTTTAAGTTCTACTCTCTTGGCAACTTTCAAATACACAATAAAATATTGTTAACTATAGTTACCACGTTGTACATTACATCCTTAGAACTGATCCTATAACTGGGAGTTTGCACCTTTGACCAATTTCACTCATTTTGCCCACCCCTGAACCCCTGCCTCTGGCACCCCCAATCTGTTCCCTGTATTTTTGAGCTCAGTTTTTTAAATACTCCATGTGTAAGTGAGATCATACAAGGATATGTCTTTCTCTTGATTCTAACTTATTTCACATAGTATAATGTTTCAAAGTCCATCTATGTGGTCACAAATAGCAGGATTTCCTTCTCTTTCTGGCTGGATAATATTCCATTGTCTGTGTATACACACACACACCACCACATTTTCTTTGTCCATTTACCCATCAACGGACACTTAGGTTGTTTCCATGTCTTGGTTATTGTAAATAAGGTTGCAGTTAACATGGGAGTGTAAATACCTCTTCAAGATAATGATTTTGTTTCATTCAGATAAATACTCAAGAGTAGAACTGCTGGATCACTTGGTAGTTCTGTTTTTAAGTTTTGGAGGAAACTGTACTGTTTTTCATAGTGGCTGCACCCATTTACATTCCTACTAACAGTGCACCATTTCAATCTTTAATATTGTTATAAGTACAGCAAATAGTTTTGCCCTCTCAAATACTTTTTCTGGTGACCTTAATCACATTCTCAGGCTTAGTATGAAAATGTGTATTTAATAGAGTGATTTGATGGTATAGATGGAATAACTTTTAGTAGCTTTATTAAAGTGATTCAGGTTCTCCTTTTCTAATTTTAACAAAATATTCGCCATTATTGCATCTTCCATGAAAACATCAAAGATCAGAAAATAACACTTTCTAAAAGATAGTTTCAAGTTTAGATAAACAGTAAAAATAAGTTCCATGAAATTACAGTAAAAACAAAACAACAAAAATAGAAAAACAAAGTGGCTAGTATTGTATGTAATACGAAAAATTTCCTAGTTTCATTTTTTGAAAATATTAACATTAAATACCCTTATAGTGATCCTGGGGTCCTTCAAATTGACATTCAAGGATGGAAAATAATTTCACACACACACTACCTCTTTGGTTTTCTGTGTTCATGAAGACACGATTGGTCTGGTAGAAAGAATATTGTGGTAGAAGACAAAGTCCTGCATTCTTATGTAAGTCCTTCCTTCAAACAGCTGTGTGATAATCCTTATCCACTCAGCTTGGTCCAGTGCAAAATAAGGGTGCTAGACTAGATTATCTTCCAAGGTGCTTTTAGTCTCTGACGTCCTGTAAGCTAAGAAATTTGTTAGACAGTCAGTGTAGATTTGCGGTTGCAGAAAACCCGTCTCTGCGTAAGCTTTTTTTTCAGCGGTGTAGTGGCGTGTTTGCCCTCCCTGGTGCTTGTTCACATATTTGCAGCATCGTTTATTTCAGAGCGGCTGAGAAAAATCTGTCATACTAGAAATATTCAAAATTACAGCCAATTTAAAACAATTCAATAATAGTTCTGTGTTTTGCCATTGTGTTTGCATTTAGGATAAAGTAGCTACGTAATCAGTACAACAATTTGAAACTAATGATGGTTAAATCACCCAATACTCCTTGATATCAAGGCAAATTAATCTGAAATTTAACTCCATTTGTTACAGCCTAACATCTCCAGGCCCTTCTATTAGATCTCCTCTAGGAAATGATTTAAAAACATTCTGACATCAAATCCTTCTCGACTTTGGGGACTGCATTTCAAAGTACAAGAATTTTTCATATTGGATCATAAATCTGCTTCATACGAATGCGATCTCCTAAGATTCCAGCTTTTGGTTTATGCCTCTAAAAACAATTATACTAATAAAAAATGTCTAAGCAGGGGATGAACAGAAGTAGCAAGTATATTAGAAGTCAAAACAGGATTTTTTTGTAACAGAGAGGAAGAGACGTCTCTTTGGCATCCACCGTTATAAAACACAAGATTAATGCAGTTCTCAGTAAGAAGGCTAAGTGCATAAAATAAAAAAGCACAACCATTATCCTTCTCAATGGATGTGCCTCCAACTTATGAATCCCAACAATACATAAAAAATACATGATGTTATTAGGTGGTGGAGCTGGCAATATATTGTCCATAATTTATTTATATAATGCTGTCCTGAGAAGCAGTGTTTAACTCTGCTGTCTAGGCAGATTTGAACTGGGACCTGAGCTGTTGTTTACTGAGAGTCACCGGGGAGCTGACAGACATGCCTTGAAAACAGATGAAACGTGGGGCATCTCAACACTTGCTATCACCATCTTCTGGACTAGTTCTGTTTTCCTCTAAGCTTTTGCTGATCTCACAAAGCAAGGGTCATCTCCTTGCTTTGTCTGAACATTGGACTCAGTTGTTTACCTCATTAGTGGATTTATGAAACTAATAAATGCCACTGAAATTAGGAACTGGTGGTTGTAGTCAATCTCAGAGTTATTTCAAGGAATGACCACCATGCTAGTTAAAATACTGGAGACCGGTTTGGGCTTCCTTGGGACTAGGGCTGCCTGGATGTCAGGGGCTCTGGAGAGGGAGCTTCTCAACAGTAGATTGTAGGGAGGGCATTGGTCTTGACATGAAATGCACTTAGCTGCAGCCTTAGCTGCAGGAAAGGAACTCTGAAATCAGGATGTTCGGGGATCCAGGCTCCTGACAGAGGGAAAGCATGTGGTGAGGCCAGGGCCTCTCATGGAAGGTGTGCTCATTCGATAGTTATGACAATACATGGCGACAGCTACTCCTTCCTGTATTTACGTTCTGAAAATTATGTCTCCATGAACATAAATACCTCTTCAAGATAATGATTTGGCAATTGTCTGTCAAGAGACAAACTACTCCCCCCACCTTTTTTCCCAAACAGAAAATTTATTGCTCTTAAAATTAAGATTTTAATCAAAGAGTGACAATTTTTTTAATTTAAATAATCCAAACAATGAATGGGTGACACCAAAATAGTGCTGACAAAAATTGCTAAATGTTTCTCCAGAGAATCAAGGTCAGAGCTGGCCCTAAGTGCTCATCCCTTCTCTCCCACTTTTCGCTCGTGGACGCTGAAAGTGTCCCGTCAGGACGCTAACAGGCTGTCATCAAACTGGAACCATAGAGGTTCTCTCCCAATATATTTGGTGGGGGTGGCACGTATCTTCTAAGGTCATCAGTTTATAGTGAAGTTAGATCATATTTTTTCCTGGGATACTGCACAATTGATTTCTCAAAGGTCACCAATGAACTCCTTCAAGTGAATTGAATTTAAAATTTAGTTTACCCTGAAAGGGTATTGCAGTTCAATGGTCTAAATCAGGGATTAGCGATTAAAATTCTGCGTCCTGTTCTGGTTTTTTGGTAACAGGAAAGATCTCATGGACGCCCATTGTTAACAATGGGCTGAAAGCTCTTGCCTCCGCCCACGTGTACTTTCCTTGGACATGATAGGGGATGTATTTATATTCATGTAAATATGTCTCGAGAATCTTAAGTTATTGGATTTCGTAACTTAATATAACTTATTTGAATCAGCTAATTGGAACGCTGTTTCCCTGCTGGGTTCCATCTCACCAGGGCAGGCAGTCTTAACCAAGAGTACTCAGATGCATCTTCTGTTTATAAATCCACAGGTGTAGACCCCATCCAGAGAGATTCTAATTTGATAGGTTGGAATTAGGACACTGGAAGGTATATTTTTGACAAAGTTCCCTGGTGATTAAACGAAAACAATAGCACACACACAGAGGCACATATGTGTGTATGTATATGTATTTACATTTATATAGAGAGGTACATGTGTGTGTATATGTATGTATTTACACACGTACATAAATGCATATTTTTCACTTAACAATGTGCTATAGAAATCTTTCTGTATCAGTTCACACTGTGAGCTCATTCTTTTTGATGGCTGCTCTGACTCATTAAAGAACATTTTAGAGCTAGTTTCTTTACTTTCTTGTGCCTCAATTTTTTTTGTCTGTGAAGTGGGGATAATAGCACCTGCCTCATAGTGTGGAGAGGATTAAATGTATTAATATATGTAAAGGGCTTAGAAGTATATCTGGAAACTAATAGGCTTGATGAAGGAGTATGATTATTACTATCATCGTCATCCTCATTATTTTTAACCACAATCTGACAGTATTCCTAAGAGATACTAAAATGTGTACGCAGAGTTTGCTGTGGTTTCCCGTAGTGGCAATTGCATGAGAATTGGGTAATTTTTCCCAAACTTTTGTATGAGGTGCCATCTTGAATTTAATTTTAAATGGACTAGAGGGTGAATTAGGTGGAGAGTGGGACGATCACAGGCGCCCCTGGAGGTGGGAGAACTCTGTTCTCATTTTACTCTGCTGCAGGAAGGGTGTGACTTTGGACAAGTCATAGGGAAATCCTGGGACCAAAGTTCTCCGTGTAGAAAATGAAGGTGGGAAGAAACGGCCTCTAAGGTCTACAGTGTGACTTTCTTCTCATAGTAGGCCCTCAATAAAATTCTGTTGAAAGACTGTTTAATAAACGGTGATCAAAATGCAAAGTGAGTATCAGGCACACAGTGGGTCTTCATACCTATTTTTTTTTAACAGATTATCCGAGCTCCTGTGTAGAAAACTCTCTAGAAATTTGACTGAAATGCTTATTATCTTTCAACATCAGAGAAAAGGTTTTAAATAGATTTCACTTTATTCTTAGCACATCAATGCATATCTGTTTCTATTGCTATGTAAAAATAGTCTAATTGAACCCCTTCAACAGAAATCCTCTGTCTAGAATACTTTGTTAAACCAAAGGAATGGAAGATGCATGAAAAAATTCCACGTGCACTTGGCGTGTGCAAAGAGAACGTTATTTGAAAAGTCCATCTCCTCTTGGGAAAGGATTCAAATGCAGTAACGCAGTTGGACAACTGTGGACTGTTAATTAGAGCTACCCTTTTCATGGTGATGAATGAGGGTGAATTTTTATAAAGCAGCAAGGTTAGATGCAGCTACATTAAGCTTTCATAACGTTAGCATTTATTTTGTGATTGGAGGAGAACCCAGAGATGCTGGAAGATAAAAGGATGGGCCCCTGGAATTTGTTAGTCTGACTTCCTATTTGAGGATTTTCAGTCACTAGTTCTAGAGATTCTGGGAGATGTGTGTATCCTTGCACTTAGGAGCCTCTGAAATAGAATTAATATTTTTCATGCTGGAGTATGGATTTTTAAAATGCCAAGTTTCATTTAATTAAACAATGAAACCAAACCACACTTCTTCTTAATCAGCAAGATTGTTGGGGAAAAGTTTGGAAAGCCAATAAATTATAATAAATAATAGTGAGTTTTAATATAAAGCTCACTGAAAGATGCAACAGGTCAGCCAATCTATGAACCTCTGGAGGGTAACAAGAGTAAACTTGACATTGCACAGTATTTGACATACCGTGGTATTTGACATACAGTGAATCATTATTTACATTTTATCCAAAAACATTTACCTGAGAAAAGGTCATGACGTTAAACTTGGAGACATTTACAGCAATTGCCAAATGTTTACTATCTACATGAATGTCATGCTTCTCAGTCAAAAGCAGGTTGATGTGCTAAATGTCAATTATTTCAACTTGTTTGATGGTAGCACAGATTGCCAAGCAACATAAAAAGAGGTTTAATAAATATTATATACACTGCTAACCATTAATCTTGCCTAGAGGAGGCTCGAGTTTTACGTATAGAGGATTTATGACGAGAAACAGCTCAGGACATTAAAACTCAATTATTGCAGCCCTGGATGCGGCTTCATCATTAGCTTCTGGAAGCGGCCCCTTGTTGCTTCTGCTTCTGCTGTCACTTTTGAGAAAGCATCGAGGAGAATGGGATTATTTCAGGAAATAGCACTGTGAGGTTTTCTTTGCATTTTCTGGTCCTTTCCAGAACTAGCTGCCAAGGAGGATGACCCAAAGTATGTTGGTGGGAAATTGAATTATTCCACTTTTCTCAATGATGACAAGACGTAATGATATTCTGCAACGACTCCAAGGACGTTAAGAGAACAGCACAGACGTGTTAAGAGCACCCTTGGAATGAAACGTGGTGATGGAGCCAGTGATGAATGAAATGCACAGTTTCCAGGGTGGTTTACCAGTCCTTAAACTTGATGAGAACAAGCACTGGGCTTTTTCATTTTTCTTTCCCCAATTTTTGGAAGGGAGAGATAATTAGGTTTATTTTTTATTTTTAATGGAGGTGTTGGGGAGTGGACCCAGGACCTTGTGCATGCTAAGCAGGCACTCAACCACTGAGCTACATGCCTCCCCACTTCATTTTCTTCTAGTAGCAAAATAAGTAAATAACAAAGGATTCGGTGACATAACTGGCCTTGGATCCAGCGCCCAAGGTCAATTGTCTACAAAGCTGGTCAAAGGAACTTCAAAGGAAACAGCTCCTCAGAGGAGCCTGTATATGTGCCATTTATATCTCTGCTCTTTCCTAATTTCCTTTTCTTTTGAATTTGAGTTTATAAATAAACTCAAGTTACTGGTTTAAGCTTGATGTCATCTGACAAGCATTTATTGAGTGCCACTGGATTCAAACCTCATGTTCTAGGCTCTGTAGGACATGATGTAGGTCAGGTGGGAAGATGATCAAATGGTGCCAGTTAGGCTATGTAAATACCACAAAAAAGTCATGAAGCCAACCCCCTGAGAGGTTAGGAGGCAGCGTTACGAGCAGTGTCACAGAACTCTGGGTGGAAGCCTTCGTGTTAGACTCTAAAGAGCAAGAGAACACATTCCTTTGGAAACAAGTAGCAAAGGGCATTCCAGGCAGAAAGGATGTCGCGGGCTGGTGTGAAACTGTCTTTGTAAGTGGGAGGTGGGCCCGATGGTGGGCTCTGCCTGCACCAGAGGATTTATGAAGGGAATGTGGGCGGTCAGCCCAGAAAGGCTGGAGTAAGCTGGCTCGTGAAGAATCTGGAAGGCCTGGTTACAGTTTGGCTTTTATTTGGGAAGGAAGTGGAAATTCTGGAGTTCTCTGAGGCCATGGCTGGCCCAGCAAAGATTAATCTGGCAGGGCCAGAAGACTGAAAATGCTTTTGGAGGTGGAATAGGAAAAGACAGGGAGACCTGCAGGATTTAGGATCAGGGTCGGAGAGACAGGAAGACATAGTGGTTAATTTAAGTGCCACACTGGCAAAGGGAATCACAGGACATGGTGACACATCCTTCCTGGGAGACCTTTAACGTCTCATCAGTTAGAGAAGTGTAGGAGTTCTGCGCTAGTAGAGAGACAGCTGAGCTAATGGTCTTTCCGTCCATAGAATGAAGGGATTTCTAGAAATAGGAGTAAAGAATTAGTCAAGACTTTTCTTCCCTTGAATATATGAGTAACCACAGGAGAATGCTTATGGTAAGCTTCTTACTTCCCAGATGCAAATGCATTTCAGCTGAGCTGATTTGCAGCTTATGCCCGAACTGTTGAGTCATTTCCCCAAACAAATAACATAAGCAATTCTTTCAACGTTGAAACAGAGGTTTATTCTAGAATCTGAAACACGTTACTCTTATTCTCCAGCACTGGGCCCTAGGCTAGGCAAACAGTTTCCTTTTAAAAGGATGGAGATTACTTTCCAGAGCTCCCTGTCTCTCTCCTTTTGACTGTTAGGCCATCTGATACTTGCAACATCGGGTGCTTATTCATGTTAAATATTGATAATGTCTCATAAAGTAAAATGACACACCCAGAAAAGGCTAAGTCACCTGTCATGGTCATTTATTTAGTTCAAATTCACATGTTAGATTTTTAACTAATCACCTCGTAGGGACTTAAGGAAAGCACAGGTAAGTGATGGGGGGAAATGTAAAGTAGGGGCTTTTCTGGGAGGATACACAGGACATTGATCAAAAAAAGGCATGGGGAGAAGGAAATTCGGGAGATTGCACTTGGACGCTTTGTTTGTGTTTTCTGGTCAAGCTGATGAGTCAGTACATAAACAAATTGCTCACTTCGTAGTTAAACCTAATGTACACCCTTACTCCCTGACCTTAGCTAGAGTCTTGGGGATATTCAGTGAGCTTGAAAGTGTTTTCAGTATTTGATTGGCTGCATGCATAAATAGCAGATTTCTGTTTGGTGCTTAGAGCGGGGAACAGTAGTTGGAAGCCACAGATTTTGTCCCCACTAGAACCCAAAAACACAAAAAATACATTTCCACTGTCCAAAAAAAGAGTTACTTCAGAAGGTACTGAGTCACCTGAGGGCTGAGTAGCCATTTGGGGTTCTTTTTATTGGTCTCCTGGGTGAATGGGATTTAGCTACCAATTAGGTGGCTGGACTAAGTTGGTCTGTAAAATCCCTCCGAACTTGAGATCTTTTGCCAGAAGAGTGCTGGGGACGATGAAGAGATCATATTAAGGATTTAAGCCTGAAAAAGGTGGTTAAAATAACTCAATATGCTTTAGACGTCTTAGCTAAGTGATGAATTGGAGAGATGCAATAACTCTTGACTGCCATCTGAAGGGTAAGGAGAAGGGTAGGATTATATATAGTGCCAAGAGAAAGTATAACAAGAAATAATACCGTGAAATTTACTAAAGGAAACTGTAGGATCTGAATTAGAAACATTTTTTCAAATTAGAGCTTCAAAATCTAATGTGCTTTGGCACCGTCTCCCAAGGGCAGCCACAGAAGCCCCTTTGAAGAGCTTTGCGCAGTCCTGGTTGGAACGATTTAAGCATCATGCCCTTTAGAAAATAAAAAGCCTTTTTCTGGAGGACAGAGAGGGAAAGATTATACAATTTCTTTTCAACTCAAAATATTCTGATGTGAGGATTTCTCCTTAGGTTTATTCCCCGCACACCATTTCTTCTGTAAACAAGCTGCCGGCAGACCCAGGCGTACTTGTGTCTGACCTACATGGGCTGCATATTAAGATACATCACCTGGGAACATCTGGAACAGCTCTCCGCACCTGCTCCCCGCTGGTCAGGGGAGAAGCTACCTCTTGGGGTAGACTTCTGCCATCTTTCCTTTTGGAGGATGGTTTGGGGAAGCTCAGGTAGCAACGAGCATCTTCCCCCTCACCTCTCTTAAGCTAGCACTTCAGACTTTGCCTGGTGACCACCAACCTAGTGGAGATGGAGGGAGGGGAAGCACACTCCCCCCCTCATTGTTGGGGTTTGTACCTCCTGAATATTGCACCCAACTTACCTTGCTTAGTTAATACTTCCCTTTCTCCTAGGACCGAATCTGCTGGTCACTCTTGGGGCAAGTCTACCCTCTATCCTCACCTTTTTCTCAATCAGAAATGCCACACTTTCACTTCTGTTTGTTTGTTTATCATGATCTTCTTTAATTAATTAATTAATTAATTTTTATTGATGCATGTCTGGGACATTGCGCTGTACACTTTCATTTGAAATAGATAGATAGTAGCTTTGAATATCTGAGAAACATCAGGAACAAATTACCCCAAGCCTGTGTCACCACTGTGGATTTTTCTGGTTGTACAACCTAGTGGTATCATCTTAGGCAAAATCACTGAAACTCTCTAAAGCTCAGATTCTCCATTTGTAAATTGGGGATGTCCTATTTTCCTCCCAGGCTGCCATGGTGATCGGAAGTTATAATAGAGGTATGTGTCTATTTTGGGTGGTAAAGCATTATGTTAATGTGAGTTACTGCTAGCGACAGTAAAACAGACAACTCTTTCCGATGTCCACTGTATATACGATGACCTCTTCCGGTATGACTATGTCTTTCCTAATAAGATTTAAGTTCTGAAAGAGGGAAAGGACATTTATTGCACACTACTTTAAACCTATAAAAATCTTCAGATGGCTGTGAGCGTTATTTATGAACTGGAGAAATAGGGGAGAAGCTGAGAGATATTATCTGTTTTTTGGTAGGCTAGAACAGGAAGAAATCGGGAGCCGATACAGCTGGTGGTGTCCATGGAAAGGGAAGTGAGCAGTGCAGGTCCAGGACAGGGGAACAAAGGAAAACGTAAATATAGGGGCAGGTTTTACCCTTAAATGTGTTTCCGGGTTTTCTCGGAGAGAAGGTATTTTGGGCTGAGTTGTATTCAAATTTGTATGTTGAAGTCCTAACCCTGAAGTACCTCAGAATGTGACTGTATTTGGAGATACAGTCCTTAAAGGATTAAAATAAAATGAGGTCATTAGGGTGGACTCGAATCTAACATGACTAGTGTTTTCATAAGAAGAGGGACACAGACATCCAGGGAAAATCATGCAAAGACATGGGAGAAGACAGTCATCTCCAAGTCAAGGAGAGAGATCTCAGAAGAAACTGACCCCATTGACACCCTTCATCTTGGACATCTAGTCTCCAGAACTGTGAGAAAATGAATTTCTGTTGCTTAACCCCAGCCTGCCCCCGCACTGGTCTGTGACACTTTTATGACCACCCTCGCAAACTTCTCCAGAAGCCTTGGACTATCGTATCTCTCCGTTCTCTGGCTGCATGAACCCCGCTCCCTCCTCAGGAGTCAGTCATACTGTCTTCCTTTTGGTCAGCTAAATGTCTGGTGGAGATGAGTTTCTGATACTTCAGGTTGTAATAATAAAAAAGATTTCTCTTTGAAATCTCACTCTCTGCCCGTGCTGTTTAGTTCTACGGGCCTGTAAGGACAGTGTTGTGTTCTAGGTGCATCCTGATAGACGAGGAGTTGACTGTCCACAGCTCACTGCCCGAATCTGGTCTGCTGCCTGTTTTTATAAACAGAGTTTTATCAGAACATAGGCACACTTATGTGTCCGTATATCGTCTGTGACTGCTTTTGTGTTACAGTTTTGGAGGTGAGTAGTTGTATCAGAGGCCAGGTGGCTCACAAAGTCTGACACAGTCACTGATCCTTCATAAAAAATAACGTTGACTGCTGCTGTTGACTGAAGGTGTTTCTTGTGTTTAGACCCCTGACCATCATGGATGTCTGGATTTCTGGAGGTGGAAAAAGAAATTTATAAGCCCCCAAATTTGTTACACAGCCAAAGATCATTTGTAAGTTAGTGACTATATTTTGTCTTCAGAAACCACTCCTGAGGTGAATTTCTCCAATATCTTTTGGCATATTGTCTTAATTTCCATGCAGAGTATCTTATACTTTAACTGGGGACTGTGGGAAATTCCAAGTCAATAGAAAAAGAATCCATAGCTTTAAAGAGTTTTTATAATAACAATTCAAACTGCCTGGCCAGTAGGCTTATTGATAGTTAGTTAATGGGACTGATTGTAAAACAAATTAATGAAAGAAGTGCAAAACATGTGCACTGCAAACCGTGAAACAGAACATTTAACACTGTTAAAACAGCAATACTTCTCAAATTGGTCTGCTGATTCATCACAATCCCTATCAAAATCCTGGCTGCTTTTTTTTTCCTCCAAAATTGAGAAGGTGATTCTAAAATCCATATGGAATCTCAAGGGGCTCAGAATAGCAAAAATTATCTTGAAGAGGAAAGTTAAAGTATTCACATTTTCCCATTTTGAAACTTACTACAAAGCTACAGGAATCAAAGCAGTATGGTGCTTGCAAAAAATATAGATCAATGAAATAGAATTCATGGTTGAGAAATAAACTCATAAGTTTATGGTAAATTGATTTTTGACAAGGGTGTCAAGACAATTCAATAGGGAAACAAATAGATTTTTCAACACACAATACCACCAAGAAAGTGAAAAGACAACCCACAGAATAGGAGACAATATTTGCAAATCATATATCTGATAAAATAATTGTATCTAGAATATATTAAGAGTTGTTACAATTCAATAACAGAAATAATAAATAACCCAATTAATATATGCACAAAAGTATTTGAATAGACAGTTATCCAAGTAAGATATATAAATGGCTAATTAGCTCATGAAAAGATGATCACATAATTATTAATTGCAAAAATGCAAATTAAAACCATAATGAGATAGTATTGTATATCAACTAAGATAGCTATAAGAAAAAAGACAGATAATCACAAGTGCACAGAGGAGGTGTAGGACATTGCTGGTGGGAATGCCACTTTGAGAAACAGTTTGGCAGTCCTTCAAAATGTGAACCACACCATATGATCCTTCATTCCACTCCTAGTATACCTCTAAGAGAAATGAAAACATACATCCACACAAAAACTTGAGCAAAATGCTTACAGCAGCATTATTCATAATGATCAAAAAGTGGAAATAATCCAAACGTCCATCAAGTGATAAATGGATAAAGAAAATGTAGTATATTCATACAATGGAATATTATTCAGCCATAAAAAGAATGAAGTACTGATACATACCATGGTATCAGTGAACCTTGAAACTTCATGCTAAGTGAAAAAAAAAGTCAAAAAAGACCACATCTTATATGATTCTCTGTATTTATCAAATATCCAAAATAAGCAAATCTATAGATAAAGATTAATGGCTGCTAGTGGGTGAGGGAAGAAAGAGTATTAGAGAGACTGTTAATGGGGGTTTTTTTCCTGAAGTGATGAAAATGTCCTAAATAGACTGTGAGTGATGGTTGTACAATTCTAAATACACTAAAACCATGTTAAATGGGTCAATTTTTGGTATGTGAATTATAGCTCAATAATGTTGTTAAAATAAGAGAAAAGAATAATAAATATTGATTGAATAATATCAACAATAAATAAATATTGATTGGAAGATTTTTCAAGAGGAAGCCAACTTCAGCAGGTGAGTTATATGTGACAGTAGATGTTCCAAAAATGCTATGTCATTATGAAGGGGAAAGTCCCCTTTCTGGAGGACTTTTTCAAATTAGAAAAGTTTTTATCTACTTAAGATGGTTTTTGTGTTGTCCTTAAAAAGAGAATGAGATATTACATGGCATTTAGTCCTTAAGCCCTGCTTTGAGTTTGCCCTTTACAGATGTCCAGGTGCAATTTTAAAAATAAATGTTGACTCAATAAGAAAAAATTTCCCCTGAATTTTTCTGATACGACTTTATTGGAGACTGTATATTGTAAGTGAGATAACACGCATTCTTACTATTAAAGCGGAAGTTCTCCTGGCAGGGGTTCAACGCTCTCTACCAAGTTCTCCCTAATTTCTAGGGAGGTACCAGCACACTTTTCTATTCTGGTTTCATTGTTGTTGATGTCAGAAGATAGAAGATACAATCTCCTGCTTCCAGATTTGTATTTGGAAGAAGGTAATTGGTAATTTGTTACTGTGAGCCAATATACCTTAGTATTAAGTGAAAGGTTGGGGAGAAGCTATGTGAAAAGTTAAGACCTTGTTAACGATCATGAAACCCATTCCCTCCTCTGGAATACTGACTCAGAGCTACTAAACAAATGTGTGATCTTTCCAATTCATTCTCTGTGTCCTAAAGAGACCTCTCCTCTCTTTACCATTCATTGGTCATGTTCTTGTGTCTGTTAATAAAGATGATCTTACTGTGAGTTAACTAGTGATCAGTTATATTACCATCTCCCCAGAGCACAGGTTATAATACAGCAATCTCGCTGTTCAGGTTGTCAAAGAATTTATTCTCAAAGGAAAGTTAGCTTCCTTAGTTCAAAGGAATGAGAAAGATCCTTTTAGAAGGATTAGGTCATTTTCTGCGCAAGATGCAAATAGTGACCTATGTGCTTCACTAACCTACAGTGATCTCACGTTCAGCGCCTCAAAGGGTAATTCAAAGGAAGTTTTCCGATCTCCACTGTCAGCCCGTAGCCTTGACCCTGTGGCCACAGTGTAAGAGTTAAATAAATTCAGGAGAGGAATGTTTATTTAAACTCTCTGGGAATGATACTGTTATTCTCTTTTGCTATTGAATAATTGAAAAGGTATCAAATAGCAAAGTTTCAATTATTCATCCAGTTATTTCATTTACTAGACAAATGTCTGTAGGCAAATAAATGACACTGGAATTAAAAACTGGCAACATCTCCACAGGGTTGCTTAACGAGTCATCATGGCTTGAATTCTCAAATATAAAAGCTTTGGACAAATTGTCCATCAGCGGGTATAGAAGGAGTTGAGCGTTGTATTACTTTCTGTTTCTGCCGTAAAAAATGACCACAAATTTAGCACTTAAAACAATACCCATTTGCTGTCTCACAGTCTCTAGGCCAGACGTCCCGGGTACAGCATAGCTTAGCTGGGTCCTCTGCTTAAAAGATCATAAGGCAGAAATCAACGTGGTGGCACTTGCACGCCTTTTGGAAGGCTTTGGGATGAATCCCCTTTAAGCTCATTCTGGTCACTGGTTAAATTCAGTTCCCTGTGGTTGCAGGACTGACAGTCTGCAAAGGTCTTTGCCCCTAGCTGGTCTTTGCTCCTAGAGGCTGCCCGCGTTCCTTCTCATGCATTCCATGTGGCGCCCGTCCAGCAACAACTAGTTGAATCCTTCTCATGCTTCACATCTCTCTGACTGCCCTACGGCTGCAGCTTTCCTGCCTCTAGCTGGAAAAAACTGCTTTGCTTTTAGGGGCTTCTGTGATTAGATTGATCCACACAAATAATTTAGAATAATCTCCCCATTTTCAAGTTTGCAACCTTAACTATATCTGAAAGGGCTCTTTTGCCGTGTATTGCAACTTATCTATGGGTTCAGAGGAGTAAGGCATGGGTATGTATGGGGTTACTGTTCTACTTATTGAATAATAAGACACAGAATTTCATAATCCAAAATTTGGGGATTTGGGTTTTTTGGTCCTAAAAGAATAAAATGCACAAAATGGTTTAGGAATACCTCTATGTATAGGAATGTTAACCATGAGTATAGACAGTGTGATCTTATTTCTCTAATTCTAGAAAATCGTTTTTTTCTGGAATGTTGTGCTTTGCAATTTGTCCTTATTACAAGGTACTTTTCAAATGCTTTCTTCCATTCTAGAATTTCAAGCATGAGTTATGTATTCTGATCATACCATGGCAACCATGTTAAGATGTACAATAGTTTACACATAGAACTATTTTACCTTTCTAGTTTTGTTTTGTTTTGCAGACCTATGTAATATACTTGTATGGACCCTCCTGGATTCTAGCTTCCTATCACCCTCTTCTGTTTGTAAGCCCCATAAACTGTGTGGAAGTCATAGCTGGACCATGAAAACGAAATCACTGTGTTCTGAAATTCTGCCTCTATCATATTCTTTCTGACTTTGTTATTGTGTCTCACACTGGCAGTCACTGGGAACCGATGCTATGGACTTGGTTCTCTCGATAAGGCTAAACCTCCTTTCTCCTTCCCCATCTTGTGCTGTTCAATCCTCTACTTACATCTTCAGACTTTTTTTGCTGTTATAGGGGAAGATATTCACCTGAAAGTGTCACTTCAGTGTACATGTTACAGCTGCCAAGAACTATGAAAAGTCTGAGCTTTTATTTTGTCACAGTTTCGTGGATGCTGGCAGAAGATACCAGACTCCTGGGTCAGAGACAAAGGATATTGCTACTTATGGCACAGCAAGAAGCATGAACTTTATGTTCACAATGTTTCCTTTGCACCCTGAGGCCCCTGGGCATGATGGGGAGCAGCCCAGGTGGATAGTTCACATCTGCAGCGGGTTTGTCTCATGTCTGAGAAGCCCTGAGCTTTTCAAGGGAGCTTAGGGACCAAACTTCTAAGGGAATCACTCTTTTGAAGGGGACTGCTGGCAACCTTTGTCTGGAGTCCTGTGTCTGTGCTCGTATATGGGAGACTCTGTTTGCTATACAAATGTCCTTCAAAAGATCGTGCTGGAAAAACCGTCAATGCAGCTCGTCGTAAGACTTGCAGAAATGTGAGAGACCCATGGAGACCTGTCCTCTAGAACCACTGCTTCTTATTTAAGAAGTGTCCATTGGCAGATTCAAAGCAGGCTAGCTGTACCTGGATTTAGATAATGTTAGCTCCATTCATAATTAGCTACATTATATACATATACTTTAGAAGTATTTACTTATTGAAAATGAATTGCTTAAATATACATATGTATACAAATAAATACTTTCCAAGAGATTATTAAGAAACAAACAAGACACTTTCATTATTAAGACACTAAACAGAACAAATAAAACAACATACCCGTTAAAAGATTAAGTGAGGTGTGGTTTAGAGAACTATGGTCACTTATGTAAGAGTTTCTCTGGGAAAATAAATACTGCTTTACGTCAGCTTTCCCAAAGTTTGTTTTTCAAATACAAATACCAGTAGCTGATCCTGGATAAAAGATTTCACGGTTAAATAATTTGGGGTACATGTAACTTTCTCCAATAAGAATCACAATGCAGATGAGCATATTAAAGATTCTGAGTAGTCTTCCTATGAGACAATTGGTTTTATTTTGTTTAATTCAATATTATTGTGATTGATTTGATTATGAACTCATGGTGGGTGTGTGTGTGTGTCCAACACTTAAACCTTCTGCAGCGCACACTCAAGGTGTTGCCAATTTAAAGTGATAAAGCTTTACCAGGTTACTCTTTTCTCTTTCAGCACAGGCTGTTTAAAGTCTTGGAACGTACCTTTGAATTTGATTTATTCTGCACATTGTACATTCAAATGCTACATTTTTATTGGGCTTGATTATCTAGAAATGTCGTTAACTTATTCTCAGTGTCCTTCTGCTTTCTCTGATCTATTTATAAGGTCAGTCCCTGAAGTTTAATTTTCATATTGATGAGGAAAGGTGCTTAATGTTACAGGATTGATTACAATGAATTTGAAAGCCAAGTAGAAGAAATCTATTCCCCTCAATGAATTTGTTTTTCAAATTTTTACAAAACAGCCTAGAAGTAAAACTGCAAAAGGGTAAACATGATGTTATCCCAATGCTATTTTCATTGTAATTGGGTGTGGAAAGTAATGACTTATCGATTATAAAAATTAGAATGCTCTAAATGAAACTAGAATTCAAATGAAGTACTGAAAGTAGTAAATATGGAGATTTGTATAGATCCATCAAAATACTTAATAAATCACAATGAAGATAAGCCTCCATGTATCCTCCTTACACTTCTAAAATATATTGTAAAAAGACATCAATTAGTCTTTACAAAGTACTCTAATTTTAATACAAATGTAGTTATACCACTTGAAGACCGTTCCACACAGTTAATCTCAGTTTTAAATACCTTGATTTTTGCCTTGTTGGATAAAAGACGAAACATGCATCTGGACACACAATAATGGGAAAAAAGAGCAATATCTTATGATTTCTTTTTAATATATTTCCTTCCAATATTTAACAAAATAAGCTTTATTGATGTATATCAATCCATTTTAATGTATAATTTTGACAAATGTATTCTTCTAAGCAAGCATCACCAATATCAAAATATAAAGCATTTTATCATCCCTAAAAAGCCTCCTAGGACACTTTGCATTCAGTCTCTCCTTTGCTCTGGACCCTGGGAACTACAGATCTTTCCATGACATTAGTTTTGTCTTTGTCATGTAGCATGTAGTTCTCTGCGTCTGACTGTTTCCATTGTGTAATTCATTTGAAAATCATCTATGCTTCAAATCGGTCAGTGGTGCTTTTCTTTTTATGACTGAGTAGTATTCCCTTGTTTAGTTACACAATTTGTTTATTCATTCATTACTTGAGGTGCATTTGGCTTGTTTCCAACTTGGGGCTATTGTGAATACAATTGCTATGAACCTTCAGCTATATCTTTGCATGGCGTAGATTTTAATTTTTCTTAAATAAATGTGTAGGAGTGGGATTTTGGGGTGGTATGGTAAGTGTGCTTTTAGCATTTATAAGAAGCTGCCAAACTGTTTTGCATAGTGGCTAAAGCAATTTTCATTTTATTTATACATTGAAGCAATGTATGAAAGTTCAGTGAATCCATATGCTCACCAACTTGGTAGAATTAGTCTGTAATTTTAGCCAATTCAGTGGGCATGTGGTAGCATTTGTATTTCTTTAATGACTAATAATGTTGAACACCTATTTATGTGCTTATTTGCCATTTGTATATCTTCTTTTAAGAAGTGTTCACATGTTTTTCCCAGTGTTTATTGGATTGTCTTCTTAGTAAATTATGAATTACTTTGATATTCTGGGTACAAGTTCCTTATTAGATATATTTTGAAAATATTTCCTCCAAGTCTGTGGCTTACCTTCACTACCTTCCCTTCTTTGTATTTTGTACATTTTTTGTAGATGCCCTTTATCAAGTTAAAGAGGTTTCCTTCTTCTTGTAGTTCATCGACAGTTTTTGTTACTAGTGTGTGTTGAATTTTTTCAAAAGCTCTTTCTGTATCTATTGAAATGATCATGTGGTTTTTCTTTTTTTTTTAATGTCTTAATATGGTAAATTACATTGATTTTTGAATGTTGCATTCCTGAAATAAATCCCACCTGGTTGTGGTTCACTGTCTTTTTATATATGGCTGGATTTGATACGCTACTATTTTGTTAGTGATTTTTACCTCTGTGTTTGTGAAAGATCTTCAACTACTGTTTTCTTGTAATATTTTTGGTCTTGTTCTGGAATCAAAATAATCTTGGTCTTAGGGAAATAATTCTTTCTCTTTGTATTTTGGGAAGCTTTGGTATTATTCATTCTTTACATGTTTTGTTCAGTTTACCAAGAAGGCCACATAAGCTTGGAATTTTCTTTGTGGGATGGGTTTTAAACTATAAATTCAACTTCTTGAATAAGATATAGGTATTTAAAGTTATCCTTCTTGAATGAACTTTTTTTTTGTTGTTTTTCAAGGAATTTTCCTATTTTATCTAAGCTGTCAAATTTGTTAGTATAAATATGTTTATAGTATTTTCTTATTATTCTTTTCATTTTTATAGAATCAGCAGTGATGTCACCTCTTTTATTCTTGATATTATTCATTTATATTCTTTTTCTTTTTTTTAGATAACCAGATTTTGGTTACACTGATTTTTTTTTCTATTGTTTATCCCATTTCAATTTCTTAGTCACTTTTCCTATTATTTCCTTTATTCTACTAACCTTGGGTTTAATTTCTCAGATAATTATTTTTAGACTACTTTTCTTAAGTATTTAAAGCTGTGAATTTCCCTCTAAGCACTGCTTTGGCTGCATTCCACAAATATTGAGTGTTGTATTTTCATTATCATTTGTTGTAAATATTTTTCTCATTTTATTTTTAATTTTTTTGACCCATGGGTTATTTAGGAGCCTGTTATTTAATTTCCAAATAGTTGGTGATTTTTCCCCAGATACCATCTTTTTTATTTTTAGTTTAATTCTGCTGTGATCAAAGAATATACTTTGTATGATTTCAGTCTATCTAAATTTGTTGAGATGAATGTATTTATTCATTGATGGCTCAGAATATGGTCATCTTGGTGAATGCTTCATGTACAGTTGGAAAGAATATTTATTCTTCTGTTTTTGAGCAGAGTGTTCTATAAATATCAGTTTGGTCAAGTTGATTGACAGTGTTGTTCCTCAGGTCTTCAATACTTTAGTGATTTTTCTCTCTACTTGTTTTTTCAGTTACTGAGAAAATATTTTTGAAATATCTAACAATATATTTGGATTTATCTATATCTCCCTTCAGTTCCATCAATATTTGCTTCATATATTTTGAAGATCTGTTTTTAGGTATGTACACCTTTAGGATTGTGATGGACTGACTCCTTTATTGTAATAAAATGTCCCTCTTAATTCCTGGTAATATTTATTGTTCTGAAGTCTAGTCTGATGTTAATATAGCCACTCTGGCTGTCTTCAGATTATTTTTTCATGGTATATCTTTTCTATTTTTTTACATTTAACTTACCTGAGTATTTATATTTAAAGTTGGTTTCTTGAAGATAGCAAATAGTTGAATTTGTTTTTATTAAATCTGACAATCTCTGCCTCTTAATTAGTCTTTAAACCATTTATAGTAAATGTAATTATTGTCATATTTTAGGGTAAATCTACCGTTTTGTTAGTTGTTACCTATTTGTCCTATATTTGTTATTTTCTCCTGCTTCTCCTGCCTTCTCTTAAATTAATTTTTCATCCTAATGCTTTCTGGTTCTTTCCCTAGCATTCTGGAGCTTCACCATATGCATATGCAGGTTAGTATTCAGGCAACAATTATTGATTGATTGATCGTACTTTTTTTTTTCTAGCAACAATTTAAGTGGACACTTCTGCAGATCTCTGGAGCTATCTCTGTGCAGCTGCCTCTTCTCCACTATTCTGTCCTGTACATTTTAGACAATCTGGCTTAGATAATAAAACTCCAAATCTGATCTCTTCAACTCAGTGAGAAATTCAGCTTTTCTTTATTTTCTGCCCTACTGTTTTTGGTCCTAGAAATTAACCCAGGGCAGTGAACAATGGTAATTGTAGGATACCTCATTTTCCCCTTCTCTCAGGAACCACTGACCTACATTGCCTGTTGTCAACTGTTTGAAAACATGGTTTCATATATATTGTCTAGTTTTCTAGTTCTCTATAGCAGGTGGCAATTTTCACAGCAGTTAATCCTTCTTGGATAAAATCTTTGATGATGCTTTCCTTTCTCTGTAAATATAGATGTTGTCCTCATAAATTTTCGAAACCATTTTGTATGTAAGTGAATGATGTTAACCTTTGAAATTAGTTCCCACTCTGGAAGAATGGCCTCTCTCTTCCTTTGTTAAATGTCATTCTTCAAACCTTAATCATCTCTTATGAAAGAATTTTCAGATTATGGAGTTGAATTTACATTTTTCTTAGCTGGAGCTGTTTAAGGAAATAAAAAAAAGGTTTTCTGAAATCTTACTACTCTATTCTTCATTAGGTTGATTTTGGTATTGTAATGGGATTTTAATTTAATCTGCCTGCCAACTTTAGAGTGAGGTTTTTTAAAACTTTTTTCTTCTCCCATTTACAAAATATGGTTAAAAATTTTAAAAGTCTTGTATGGTCCTTTATTGGGCCTGGAAAATACATAAAATAAATTGAAAATGTGAAATGGGGCAAATTGACTAATTATTAAAGCACTCTTGGGTATGAACAGCTTATGCTCTACCTTGACCTTGAAAATGAATTTGCCACATGTTTGAGGTAAAGGAAGGGGCAATCCAAATAGTAACAGGAGTAGGAAAATCACTGCTAGAGAAATCTAGAACAGACACAGAGGGTCTGTCCTCGCCCGTGATACAGCATGTGACGCTGGCCACAGGAGTCAAAAGCCAACACCACCATGCCCCCAGGGAGGGGTGGAGACTTGACCAGGCTTCTCATGCTGTTGCAGCCCAGCCCTCTGCAAGCTTTGTGCATCATCTCCGATGTGGCAGAAGGAAGGCTCAAGAGGACTGAGATCTCTTTTCTTTTCAGCAGGGAGGTTTCACTGATGGAAGAAACGTGGTTTCCTAGGTGACAATCCAGGCCCAACATATGGGAGGGCAGTGTTTTCTCTAGAAAAATAGCTGGCCAGTACCGTCGGAGTCCTGCCTTGAAGAGTGCAGGCAGCCTCTTCAAAGGTGCTCCCATAAACCCTTGCACTCCATAAGTCAAAATTTGCAGTTCTACTTGAGAAAACAAACTACTTAAACAGGCTCATTTTGGAAAAGCTTTTCTGAAGGTCTCCCTTTTTACACAATCATTTTAAGTATGAAACCTAATGATTCTGGCATCAAGCGTATTTATTCAATTTTCCCTCATACTGTACTATAAGAAACAAGAATGATCCATGCTCATTTTTTTCTGTTTCTAGTAGGTGGTAAACTATTCCCATTTCAGCATCTCGCAGAGAGGCACCTAGATCGCCCTTAGGTGTTGCCGTGCAGAGCTACACTAGCTTCCTTGCTCAAACCTTCTGCTCTGGCTCTCCTGTCACTAGAGGACCAAAGCGTCTGATGAGCTGCTGCCAAGTGGTTGGTTGGTTGTGCTTCCTGGGGCCTCAGATGAAAGTATCGGTCATTAGATACAGAAAGCTGGCACAGACAAATGCCTGGTCACTCAGTCTAACCAGTGAACACACGCTGCGTGACCATCTACGTGACGTGCACTCTTGCTTGAGGCAGGGGACGCAGCGATAAATGATAGAGGCTACTGGAGAGCTTATCGTCTCTTCACATGATATTCAGATTAACACCAGTACAGTGGGTCATGTGCCAGGATAGAGGTGGAGGGAACTGCGGGAGCAGCAAGGAGACGTGCAGTCACACAGAACAAGGAGATGCCCCAGGTCGCCCCAGAACTTCCATGCAAATAATGTCTACATTCTGTGACAACACTGCCACAGAGTGAAAGCTGTAAAATTCAGGGGTAGAACTTGTCATCTCCTTCTGCAATCCTCCAGTGTAGGAACCGTGTTTAGGAAAGTTTGCAGTGATGGGTTTGCTGGAGCACTGTAACTGCAGAGGAACAGGCAGACAAAACCCAAGTTCACAGAAGAGTCTCTGAAGGACATTGGACCAGATACTAATAAACCAAGCCCTTCAAAAGAATCACAGCCATATTCTTCTTTTAAAGTTAACAAACTACCACTGTTATTTGACTGCAATACAAATATATTTAAATGCTTTCTATTGGTGTTTATATCAAATATAACCAACAATTTTACTTCTGAATCACATTACAACTGATTATATCAAATTACTTGTGAGAACAAACATCCTTCTTCTGATAAAAATGCCTGTAAGTTCTTACCCAGTAAGAAATCGTTTGAACAGTTACACTTACAAGTGATCCTTCTCAAGGTCGTTTTTCTCGAGAAGCAGGTGGAATCCCATGCACTGAGATTCCATGCATTCTTATCTCCACAGGGCAGGTCCTCTCGCTGGGGAGTGAGTCTAGCTGACCATCCTAAATCTGAATACTGCTTTGTTTTTCTCTACTGCTTATAATATTCAAAGTAACTCTCTTTGGAGTGATTGAAGACATCATTTATTTTTCAGATACAACTCACTTTATTGTATAGAAGAATTTATAGGCTATACTGTTAGGTGTTAATTTATAGCCACACAAAGCTCTTGGGATTTAGCTCTCCCTGAATGTCAGGAGTCACTGTCCTACTTAGGACAGTTTGGTTTCTTGGCCTCAGGTAAGTTATTGTTTGAATTTCTGTCTCCTTTTAAAGTTTGTTTCCCTCACATTTGAAGTTCCCTGAGACGCATCTGCATCAACACTTTACAAGTGGGAAATGGTGCTTGGAGCATGAGAAGTGCACTGAAATCTCAGGCACCAGGGATAGGCAAGCGTTTCAAATGCTCATGAATGGAATGCTGGCTGGAAATTGTCCAAGCAAAGCATCAAAATAGATGGGTCAACCCCAGAGAAACATCAACTGGAAAACTTGGATGGTCTGGATAATCTTGTAGATTAGCCCAGAAATTCATGAGGTGGATAAGTATCTTCCCCAGGTTTTTTCAGGCCTGGTACTGTTATTAAAATGCTACCCATCGTGCAGTAAGCACCTAAGCACAGCTCTCTAAGGGGCAATTATCTCGCTAATACAGGTATTTTCTATGCTTTTAATTCTTTCGTGTTCTTTCAGTCTCAGTAGGACATCTATGAGGTCTCAGATGACGGGTGAGAGCTTATCTGTATTATTTCTACTTGTGAAATAATAATTGCAGCAATGATAAGAATTGCTGGTAGGGAAGGAGAGGTTTTTCTAGAGGGTGCTTTGTTGTTATATGGACATAACAAGGTCTAAACGCCCAACATGGAGCCTAATCTTGGCGTTCTTCCTCTTTCGAGTATCTACAAGGTCGACTGGAAACAACTTGCTCTTACCAGTGAATTTTGACATTCCCACAGATGCTCAGCTATCCTGTCGTGTTGCATTATGGAAATCTAATGTGCCAGCCAGCAGTCACTCGCATCTCCCCAAAGTTAATGCCTTTGGTAGGAGCTATTCTGCTATTAGAGATGGCTTTAAGTTATGGGACCAGACTTCACACACCAGTGTCTAATCTGTCTTGCAGTTAAGTTTATAGCAACAAGATGGTACTGACTAGCAAGATATGCTGAATTCCGTGCATAGGTAGGGTAACAGTTCTGCTCTAAATAAAGCAATCAATCAATATTTCTTCTCTGCTTACATTCCAGTCTTCAGAACTGCTTGTTACGCCAGTAGATGGATTTACTTAGAGCAGTGAAAGACATTCAGCAAGTCCATCCAATTTCTTGATTTATTTGCTATTGATGCATAAAATAAGCTTGTCTGTGAAATAGCCAGGTTGAAATTGCTGTTCTCATGCATTTTCACTGTTATTATTTGGCTAGACTGACTCTTGAGGGCCAAATTAAAACTCATTCATCCAGAGCTACATGAGTGACAATAGATTGCTTCTTAAGTTAAAATCAGTACTAGTACTGTATTTGAATAAAACTGTTGAAGAATCATGGACAGTATTTGGGTTTACCAGATACCCTAAAAGCTAAGGAGAAAGAACATTCATATAAACAGGTCACCTTAGAAACCTGCTTCAAATATAACACCTAGGTTTTATTGTCACTCAAATTATAAACGAATAAGCCATAAAGCTAAGGACTCGGCAGCATATGTGGAATTTTCTAGCACTAACAATAATAACAGTGATATTTATATTTTGTATTGCCTTTCAGTTGACAAAACATTTGCACAGGTATTATGTCTTCTGATGGATCTCAAGATATTTTTAAAAAAGTTATTATCAGTTTGTCTGAAGAAGAGATAACTTAAAAAATTTTTAAAGATAATTATTATTCAGAAACATTTAAAGTCCTACCTGCCTCTCTAACCTTTAATAATGCAAACTACTTTAGAGAATAAATCACAGATGTCTTTTTATTCATAGAAACTGTTTTTGCAAAATGTCAAATGTAAAACTTTCCCCCCAAAGGAAGTGATATTCAATGTATTACTTCTCCCAAAATGCATGTTTTAAAATTTTGACTCCTAGTACTTTTTTAAAAGACATGTTCCCAATTGTGTAAAGTTTAGAAATAATTCTAGGTCTTCATTGTATAGACGAAGAAATTAAGACATATAAAGTTCATTGTATAGATGAAGAAATTAAGACATACAAAGTTAAGTGACTTTCTCTAGGTCACACATTTGGTGTTAGTTGACATCAGAAACTTAATTTTATCACTCCTAGTCTACTGCTTGTTTTCATAACACTAAACCTCCTTCCTCTAGTGCCATAGTTTCTAAACAGGATTTTATAGTGCACAGCAAGTCTTAAAAGGTAAAACATCCCATGCTAAATATTCCATGTAAGTCACTGCTTCCTTTCTCCAGTGATGACTCTTGTTCCTTTCTCTTCTTTTCCACTCTTCTTTTCTTTATACTCTTGCATCACTGAAAAATTTGTTATGCTGGTTATACTCCTCAGTTATAAATTCCTTGAATACAGGGAAAATATTTAAGGAAGTCAGATAAATTAAGCTTTGTGTATTTGAAACAAAGCTGATACAGAACTTTTAGACTTCCCTGGTAACTGTTGAATTCAAAGTGATTTTATCATGTGTTGCTCTCCTAAAATGTTTCAGACTTGGGTTCCCCTGGTGTTCCCATGTCCTTCACATATGTCATCTAGTACTTTAGTGGAAGCAGAAAGGGAAGAATACGTTGATGTAAAGAAATTTGGATCTTCAAAATACTTACATATGTCTTGCATGCACTAGTGTAGGGCATTTTGTTCTAGGTTTAAACAATATGAGTCATAAGAGTTGAAATCCCAACTGCCTCCTGTAAGTATTTTGGTACTGGAATTAAATACGGAATAAGAAGAGGGATGTCATGCAAAATAAATTGCAGCATTAGGCAATGAGTTTTGGTGTCGCTGGTTGGGAGTTAAGTGAAAGATTGTATTCTTGGCTTTCAGGAAAGTGAGTAGACCCTAAGAAACTTAAGCCTCCTGGTGAATGGCAGTGCAAGATCTGGCCTGGGTTTTGTTACTGTTAGACATGCATAGGCCAAAAGTAGTTCGTCCAGGAAGAAATAATGATTTGTCAATTAAATAGTTCATTTGGTTTTATAGAAAGCCTCTCTCCACCTCACTGTGCTGACTAATGCACTGTGGTTACCTGCAGGAATCAAATGAACATCACTTAAGAGAGGTAGATGGAATCCTAATATGGCAGCCATTATGGTAATTTCTTCACTTAGAAATGGCTACTTCTAAGGCCACTGGATGGAAGAGACAGGCGACAAGGATAGCCAATGGGGTCCATAAGACTGGTTCCCCTTTGGTTTTTTTTCTTGTCATTTCTTCCATTTAATATAAATATTCTTCCTGTATCTCCAAATACCCCTTCTTTCCTAGATCTGAATCAACTTTACAAGTGTATTTTCTTTTACTGTTGTATTGCTTCTAGGGAAAAAAATTCCTATTTTTTTTTTTAATTTAGGGATTTTGGATATGATTATTCTTGGTCTAGAAAAAAAAATTCTTTTTATTTAAGAGTTTTGACCAGGAGCTTGAAGCAGCCTGCTTTTTCTGTGTCCTTTGGCAATAAAATTAAGTCTGGAGTGAAAGAACCTACAGACTATCTATCTGTCAATGCAACGTTCCGAGTAGCACACTTTAAACTTTTAAGCATATACATTTTTAAAAGATTTCCCTATAAATAGCTAATGGGGAAAATCTTAATGTGTGAACGCTCTGAGTCATCTATCTCACCCACTGCTACTGTCACAAGAAAGGGAACAGAATCTGTCATCAGGGCTCAGTTCATGGGGCACTCTCTTGCTGAATTCAGAAATGGCTGGAGATGTGTTGCAAACGTAGTTTTGGCACTTTAAGTAACTTGTATCTAAGGAACGTGACTCTTAGGTTATAATTTAGAAATCATACTTAAGTAATTAAAATAATAAATCTTGTCAATGGGCATTGTCACTGAAAATTTTTGAGAACTCTGGATGCGTCATTTTTGGTCAAACCATCTAATCCTGTCTTTCTACTAGTGATCACAAGTGGCGTAGATCAAGACATAGGTCATGCTGCTGCCCCCTAATGGTCAGATCAAAACTCTCTTCTTTGAGATGAAAAATGAGATGAGCTTGAACAACCACACATGACTGTCAAAGTTCAATGTCTGCATCAAGATGTCTGTGACCCCCTGGTGGGGTGGGGGTACAGGGGACTGATATTTTGATGGGCAACTTTGGCTCTCTTCTTCCTCTACTGAACTATTCTTTGTCCTTTACCTCATGGCTATTCTTACATCTCAGTCGTGGCGTTGACACAAAGTGGAGGCACGGATCCTTTCTCGTGATTCTCCTTCGGCTCCAGAGCAACAGTAATGCAGATTAATCACATAAAGTGGGACTTTTATGAATGGCCTGTGGTCTGCCTTGGTGGGGCCGTCGTTCCTCTACTACAGTAAATAACATAATGTTACTTATTAGATAGTCCTTACCTTTTATTAACCAGTTGTTTTCTTCAGTTTATTTTTGCACAAACTTAAGAAAACCTAACCAGCGCATACATTAAAATTTTTCAAGTGCGGGGATGGGTATACAGTGAAAAATATTCTCATACCAGATCTCCATCAGAACTAATCACTGTTAATGATTTTTGTAGTCTTCATGTTTCCACACCTACAAGCAAGCCAATTTCTGCCTTCCAGCTGGCAAATGCAAACGATTTGCTCTTCAAGTGATTACTGATATGTTAAAGCTTAGATCTAAGATTTTATTTATTTTTTGTTTATTTCCTTTGTTTCTTGTTATTACATTCCCCCACCTCCCTTTGCCTTTCTGCGGGTTACTTGAACATGTTTTAAAGATTCCACCTTGATGCAATTTTAGTATTTTTGAGTATTTTGCTTCGTATAGTTTTCCTAGTGTGTGCTCTGGGTATTACAATTCACATACACGCTGTATCAAGGATGTACTGGTATCAACGTTTTGCCATTTCCAGTTAAGTGTGGAAACCTCACTTCCATTTGCCCTTAACCTTCTCCACTTTAAATATCATTGTCTTAAGTATTGGATGTGTTATAATTTTAATTTCAATCATAGCTTGGATTTTAGAAAACTCCCCAGGAGAAGGATAAACTATTGTATTGCTTTTCTCACTGTTTTTTTTTTTTTTTTTTCCTCCTTCTTTGGGGAATGGATACCTTCCTTCTCATTTCATTTCTATTTGAAATCCTTCCTTTGGCCATTCTTTAAGTTGGGCCACGAGATTCCAACAGGTCTTTGCTGGTGATCCTTGAAAGAGTGGAAGGAATGTCACCAGACACGTCACCTGTCCTGAACCTCTCGATGAGAAAATAAAGTGTCTGGTCCCTGGGGACAGAGAGGGCTTCCTGGGGGCATGCTTGTGGGGCAGGGTCCACTTTGTGGGCGTCCAGTTCCTCCACCAGTGCTGTCTCCGAGGGGAAGAGGGAAGTCCCAGGACCACTGGGGAAGGAGAACGCTGCCCCTGGTAACCTGTTTTCACCGGAGCGTCCATTCATCCCCTCTAGACTACCTGGACACCGTCTGTCATTAGTTTGAGGAGTGGGAAAATGCCAGGCCTGGGTCACCTTCTGTTGGTCAGGGGGTTGTAAGATGCCCAGACGTAATGCTGTTCCTCCAGTCCTGGGCTCCTAGATGGTTTGCCTTCTTCCTATCGCTCCTCAGAGTTGCCCTTTGATTTGATTTTTCTCCTGTGTTATTTCCAGGGTTTATCACTGTCCTCAGGAGAGGGAAGTGGGGAGAGATTTAAAGGTTGGATCGTGAGGTTCTTGGATACCCTTTCGTCCCCCGGCCATGTTGCCCCAGGTAATGCCTGGATTCTTGCCTTCCCTCTCCCATCCCTACTCTGCCCCCAGACTCGCCTAGATTTTCCAGAGAACAACAGAAGCTCACTTAATTATGCGGAGAACTCTGCTCCTTCCAGTTCCAAACCTGTAACTCTGCTGTATTTCCCTTTGTGTATCTCAAACCCATCAATGGACTCAGTGGAACACAAAAGCCTTCTGCTCTCTTGGGAAGCTCAAAAGAGAGGCTGAGACCCAGGGCAAGAGCTCTTCCCCTTCACAGTAGCCTTTGTCCTTTGAAGACATTCACTGTTTTAAATAACATCTTCTATCACCCCATGTGTTAGCACTTATGTAGATGGAGTATTTTTGCTACACCCTTTGACCAGAGCCTGTGATCTCCTTAAAGGCTGAGATTACAACCCCAGCACCAAGCAGAGTGCCAAGCCCAGAGAGGGTCTGTAGTAAATGCCTGCTAAGTGTAGGAATAAAAGGCAGGCTGTTCAAGTCTTTCTTCCACTGTATGAATAGGTTCAGCATGACAATAATAGTTCTGGAGGGACCCTGAAAGTTCCCTTAGTTCATCTTTCTGATTCTGTCCAAGATCACATACCACATAACTAGGGAGCTAGTCTGATTTTAAGTCTTTCCAAAGAAAAGAAAATTACAGTTTCCTCTAGTAATCCATTCCAGTGTTTAACAACTCTCATTGTCAGCCAGATTTTCTTTATCTCTAGCCTGTCTTCCACTCTGCATTCTGAAACCGTAGCAGGTAGAAGTGTGCAGCCAGGATTTGAGTGGTCCTTATTCCTTTAATTACTTTTGAGAAAGTGTTTCCAAGCCAGATACTTCCTTTCAGGCATCAGTTCCCAGGCTCTTCTTCACCAGGAGGTACCTGCACTTAACCTGTCCTTGTCACTTAGCTTTGAACTACCAGTGCCCTGATATGGGTAGTATATTGATCGCATTCATGGTTCCAGTTTACACCATCTTCTTTGATTTGCCTTCCACACTGGTTCTGGGCTTAACCACATGACCTGCTTTGGCCAGTGGGATGATAGCAAACCAGATATGAGCAGAGGCTTGAAAAGGCACTTGCATGGCCTCTTTTCTTGTACGTCACTGTGAGAATATGCCCTGGCTAACCTGGAGAACAGCTCATCTCCTGAGGCGAGGCCATCCAAGACCAGCCAGCCCCATCCAGCACCCCAGCTGACCACAGACACGTGAGAGAGCTCAGCCAGGATCAGCTGAGCCTGGCCCAGAGCATCAGAAATAACTGCGGTGGGCCCACATACACATGATATGGAAGAGTGGATATTGCTTTGATCATTAATTTCTAAAGTGGTTTGTTTGCAACAGAAGCTGATATCTCTCCCTGGGAGGAACTTTCTGGCTCTGGCGGAACTTGACCTCACGCTGGGTTCCCCTGGTTTCTGGTGAAGCATGTCTGCTTCTCTAACCCTTATTGTCTTTCCTTCCTGCCTGTGTATTTCCTCATTGCTTTGCTCTGAGGGATCAACTAGCACAAATCACCGTAAACTACTGGCTTCTAACCTTCAGCCTTTTGTTGACGAGGATGCTCTGTGTCTACATGTTTGGTCTATGTTTGGGACCTCTGTGCATGTTTGGTGTGTACCAGTGGCTCTCCCTATGTTGTGGTACCTGATCTTGTCTCCTTGCTTTGTCTTTGAAATCTTCCTAGAGCACTACCCTCTCCAACAATCCTGATATATTATCATGAGACTGTAGTCTGATTTACAACTAAAAATATTTCAGGGTAATAATGCCTCCTGGGAGTTAACTAGACCAGCTTGAACATCATGCTAATGAGTCCAAATTTGTAGGCTTAGTTTCCATATAAGCCATGATACTTACACAATAGAAATGATGACTTTTATTTAGATTATATTCTTAAACAGGTCAAAAGTTGCATGAATATACACTCCATCACAAAGGATGCTAAGCAAAAGAGTGTGGGTAACCCAGGGCCAATGATACCAATGTTGACATTCACATACCAATACACATTTTGGTGACTATGGAGCAGGGACAAATCTTTTTTTTTTTTAAGTGTAGTTGATTTGCAATGTTAGTTTCAGGTGTACAGCAAAATGATTCAGTGATATACATACATGTGTTTTTTTTTCAGATTCTTTTCTATTGTATGTTATTACAAGAAAATGAATATAGTTCTCTGTGCTGTACAGTAGGTCCTTGT
The DNA here is from genome assembly GCF_036321535.1 of Camelus dromedarius. NCBI lineage: Eukaryota > Metazoa > Chordata > Mammalia > Artiodactyla > Camelidae > Camelus > Camelus dromedarius. The sequence continues at coordinate 10,499,185 of NC_087441.1, read as the reverse complement.
TGTTTATCTATTTTATATATAGTAATATGAGTCTGTTAATCTCCAGGGACGAATTTTTGTATGAAGATAATATAAGCACACACAAGTTACTTGTGAAAAAATACCAAGAATTAGTCTGCATAGACTTGGCAATCAGGGAGAGTCCATTTGGCATAACTGTGGCTCATAAAATAATCAAAAGAATGATTTTTGGGGTTATTTTGTGTAGGACTGTTATTGAGTATACTAAATATTTTTGAAATGATACATTCCTTTGGTGAATCCTCCTAGAATTAACCATTAAGACAACTGATTACAAAAAAGATCAAATGTTGAGTGAACTCAGGTGTCTGTTAAGAGGTTAAGCGTTCTAGCTAAATAGGGAGATATGCCTGAGGTACAGAAGACTGGGTCTTAAAACAAGAGATTTGGCAGTTTTTGTCTATCACCAGTTAGCTATGTAATGCCAGGAGGATTACAGAATCTTTATGTGTTTTTCTTCCTCTGAAGACTGGAGAGCAGGAGAGGCAGCGAGTAAGAACTGAGTGATAATATAGTATTGCATTTTCAGCGAAGCAAAAAATGGTCTCATTGGCTGGAACAGAACATTCTCAAGGACTCTTTTCCGCTATGTTTATTTCCATGTTTACTATTCTGACTCTGGCTGAGCAGACTATGCACAGAAAAATGAACATGATACATTTATTTAGAAAGGTTTTTCCATCAAAAGTATTATCAAAGGATATACTCCAAAGGATAAAATTAAAAACCCCAAGAAATCAAAGAAATGAGCAGTGCTTTTTTATAAAGTGAGTTTTAAGGTCATTTTAGTGCTAAATCATACCCACTTTAAATGGGCTTATGTTTTTGCTCAGCAGTTTTTGTATCCTTCCCATGTAAATTTCCCAACTGTTTCAGAACAAGCCCATTATATTCCTATAGTTCCATCTCACGTACCCTTTTCAGAAATGAGACCATGTCACCACCTAGAAGACTGAGGCTCTCTGGCATGGACCCCCTCCATGAAATGTTGACATAAATATGTTTTCTTTACCCTATTCTCAAATCTCTTAATTTTGCTATTCCCTCTTAATCTTCTTTCATACAAGGTTAAACTTCTCCATCTCCCTGCCAACACTTCATCTTTTAAGTTTAACCCTTTCTAATCTCATTTACATTGACTCTGATTAAGCTACATACTCAAGGTAAAATAATGATCAGCCACTTGTGAACTCCAGTGACCTTTTGTCGGTACTCATGCTTCTTGAGTTTTCTTGAATATTTAATGCCTTTGTCTTGCCTTTGACTTCTGTGCTAATACATTCGACTCTGACCACTCCTTTTATAGACCTTTCATGGCTCTTCTCCCTCTGTGAAGGAAAAGCTGGGCTGGTCTAACAAGATATCTCATAAGTCTAGGAATGTGAAGGAGAGGCTGGGCTGGGCTAACAAGTCTAAGTATTGGAATACTGATCTGAGTTCTGCTAGACTAACTTGTAAATCTAGGTTGATTAGTGTTGGTTTGCTGTTCATGTCCTTTTGCTAGCCAGCTGGATTTTCAAAGATACATATCTGGCTTTGGAATGTTGGTTTGCTGCCTCCCCGCCTCCACTTTTGTGATGATGATGCTGCTAAAGCTGTTCCATGCCTATTGGCCGAATACCCCAAGCTTGTACTTTACCCTATAAAACCTCATGTGCACGTCTTGAAGGTGCTCAGAGCTTTGGAGCAGAAGCCCCTCTGAGCCCGCCGGCGTAATACATCTGAGAACTCCAACCCTCCGAGTGGTGACTGGCCTGTTGTTTCCGTAATACCTCCTCCCAACCCTAAGTATAAACCTTCCTTAAAATTTAGCCCCTGGCTCTCTGTCTTTCTTTATGTTTTCTTCCACAACACATTCCTGAGCCCTCAATGCCTCCCACCCACTTAACTCCAATGCCCATAGGGTTTAACCTATTACAATATCCTACCCACCCACAGAACTCGTACTTCAGTATTCAGGCAAGTCATCCTGACTCTCACAAATCCTAAAGAATTAATCTTTTTTTTTTTCTCTTTTAGTATTCAGTCTGATGTGTCATAGGCAAATCATTTTGTCCAGCATGATGATAATCTAAGGCACATCATTTTATTTTTTGTTACTTAAACAAGCAAGTCAAACCTTGAACTGCCAAATTCAAAGGTCTGTGAGTCTTCTCTTTACTGTAGGTGGATGACTCTCCTGTTTCCAGATATACTCATGTCTACTCCAACTTATATTTCCACTCAGTCAGTTAGGAAAATAACTCTGATTTTGCTTTGTTTCTCAGTGCAGCACAACAGGGCATTGCAGAGAATTCTGTAGGGCGGGCTCAAAAGTAAATGAATTTTATTCAAGTGCTAAAAGTTGAAAAACTTTTTTTTAGTGGTTTCCTTTGGTATTTCCACCCAGGAATTTTCACATAATGGTCTCCTTTGTTTTGTTCTGTGTTATTCAGTGCATAGCCTGTGATGCGGAATGTGCCCCGGGGAGAGGCAAGAATGCTCACAATGGTCCAGCATGGGGCTTGGTACTTAGAGGAGGAAAGGCGACCACTGAATCCCTAGGAGGCAAGTCAGTGGCAAGCTGCAGGCCTCCCAGTGGTGCAGACCTTCTCCAAGCCTTCCTTCCGACGTGCCTCATTTAAGGCTTTTCCTAAAGTTCAAGTTTAGGTGGATGAACTTCTAACAGCTTTTACTTCCAGTGGTTCCAGCTTCTCCCTGTTGGTGTCAATCACTCTGATCACTGAGTTTTATATGGTGCTGCTGCACAGGGTTCTGATTCCTTTTCCTATAAATGTGGGAAGTGCTAGGGGCAAGACTCATTGTGTAGCTCTGGAATTTAAGCAATAATGACCCTTGGTGACAATCCCGGCCTAAGCAGCAATGATTCATGCCTGTGACAGGAAGGAGCTTGAACTACAACACACTAATAATATGATGCTTTCTTCCCATAATGCGATCGTGGTCTGTCACTGACCCATCAGTGATTCAAGGGCCTTCTCAAATCACTGCCGGCATTTACCTGCATTGTGTGGATGGCTCCTTTCTCAGTCTGGGGAGCTGGGCCTATTGTCAGCATGTGTGAAACCATTGCTCAGAGGGTGATCTGTGGACCAGCAGCAGTAGCAGCACCCATCTACTGAACAGACACTTGCGTTTTTAACAAGATCCTCAGGTGATATGTGTGCACTTTCAATTCTGAAAACAATATTCTAAGGCCTTTATTTTTCTAAATTTACCTTATTGATACTTCAATCTAGTAACCTTTCTTGTCTCCTTATACATTTGTTTTTTTCTTTCTGTGGTTTTGAAAGAACATCACCCAACCACATCCATTTAGTTGAGTTCAGGACTTCTTGGTCACGGTGATTAGAGTTAAAATCAGTCAGATCATGTTTAAATTATGTGAATGCAAACCAATGAGAATCTGTTTCTATTTCCTGATGGATTAATTGGCAAGCCAGCTCTGAGTACGCTCCCTCCCGCTCTCCCTCTCTCTCTCTCTCTCAATCTCTGTGTATCACACACACACTGCCAGTGGGCATGTGAAAGTCCCAAGTAGAGAACTGGTTAAACATTATATGTATGAGGCACCCTTTGTTTGACACAGTCATTGTAGGTGCCTGAATGTCAAGAATAGAAATGGTCCTAATCAAACTATATTGTTAGATTACTCAGTTTAGGAAGATTGTTTCCCAACAGGCCATTGTTCTGGCAATGATGTCTTATCCAGCAAGAGAAATGTTTGATCCAACTCACAGCTACAACTCAATACAGTGACGTGAAACCCAAAGATAAGTCTTGGAGTAAACTTGTTTACGTAGAAGGAGCAAAACTTTATTGATAATTGACTATTTAACATATCCTTATTTGTCTGCATCTGTGACAGGTAGCTTAGGTGGAACTCAAAGCACTAATGGTGTCCTAGACATGCTCATCCTCCCACTCTAATGCCCTGAGTTCTTACATTGACTTACAGGCTGAGCTAGAGTGAGGTCTCTCTTGGGGAGGAATTAAAGATAATTTACAGCATTCAGACCTAGCAGCCTTTTGAGAGAGATGTCTGTACTGATTGTAGATTCAAACATCAGGGAGGAAGTGACACTTCCATCACCAGAGATTAACTGGTTTCCTGACTCTATTTCTGAGACTTTGGATAGAAGTCAAGGAAGGCCTAGAAAAATGGGTAGAATGTTTAGTCAGAACATGGGCACAATATAGGGAAATTCTTTCAGTTTGCCTATTTCATTTATTCCTTTACTCATTTATATATTCATTTGATAAAGAGTTATTAAGGCACTATTTTATGTGCTAAGTTTACAGTAGTGATCAAAATGGAGAAAGATACCTGCCATCTATTGCTTAATAACTTTTTATTAGGAAGCCACTGGAGGTGTGACAAGATTTAACTTACAGTTTAAGGTCATCCCTCTGGCTGATCTGTTGAAAATAGGTTGCATTTACGGAATAGAATGGACTGGTGAACTCTTTAAGACATCAGTGTGAGGCCTTCTCCATCCTCATCTAGGCTTGTGAGTATAGATTCTCAGACCCTAATTGCTTAAGACTCTAAGACAACTCCCTTATGAAAGCCCTTTTGATTTAACATCTTATATTAAAGATAAAAACAAGGAAACTCTTTCCAGAAAGCATTACTTAAATCTTGTTTTTGGTGGTAGACTCCTCTTCATGTAGGGTAGTGTCAAGTTGAAGGTCTGGTGTAGACCACTATTAAAAAAATCTTTCTTAAAATTACAGTACCTCTTGAATGTCTCCTGAAATTTTCCATCAGACCTTTATTAAAAATTCAGGTCTTGATCTCTCAATATATTAACTTGCATGAGAAATGAACTTGGGGATTAAGCAAAAAGAAGCTAACATTTGTTGAGAGCATATTATGTGCCAGACACTTTACTTACATCCTTCCATTTAATCTTCATGCCAACAATGTGCAGTGCAGTAGATATCATTATTCCCAATTCACAAAAGTAGGAAATGAGCTCAGAGTGATTAAGTGTTCTCCCACATCCTGCGACTTAATAGTGGCAGGGGCAGGACTAGGAAACCCAAGCTGTCTTTTGACAGCACTGTGCTGCATCACTGAAGGCTACCACGTCAACAAAGACCACTGCTATCTAGCGTGGGCACCACTATTGAACTATTCACCATTATTAAGCCATTTCAAATTAATTAGATGTATGGATTTCAGACTGTTGCAATCCTTACAATTCTGTAATTTGGGGTATCCATACAATCTCCATCTTGAATTGCTTGCTATACAATATTCTTATCAAAAGACTGGTTGGCATAGTTGATATTTGATAGGGCAACATAGAAGTTGGCCATTAGGATAAATGCCAGGTGTTAATAAGGATATGGAGAAACTGAAATCCTTGTGCATTGTTGGTGGGGATATAAAATGTTGCAGCCATTATGGAAAACAGTCTGGAGACTCCTCAAAAAATAGAATTACCAAATGATCCAGCAACCTCGTTGCTAGGTATATATTCAAAAGAATTCAAAGCAGGATTTTAAAGAGATATTTGCATGCTCATGTTCACTGCAGTATTTTTCACAATAGCCAACGGGTAGAAGCAACTCAAATGTCCACTGATTGATAAATAGATTAAGAAAATGTGGTATATACACATAATGGAATATTGTTCAGTCTTGAAAAAGAAGGTAATCCTGGCATATGCTGCAACATGGATAAAACTTGAGGATGTTATGCTCAGTGAAACAAGCCAGTCATGAAAGGAAAAATACTGTATGATTCCCACTCAGATGAAGAAGCTAAACTAGTCAAAATCATAGAAACAGAAAATTGAAAGTGAGGGCGAAAGTTGGGGGCAGGAAGAAGAGGGGATTGGTGTTTAATCAGCAGAGTGTTTCAGTTTTGCAAGTATAAAAAATTCTAGAGATATGTTGCACAACAATGCGAATATACTTAACACTACTGAACTGTACACCTAAAATAGTTAAGAAGGTAAATTTAATGTTATTTTTTTTAATCACAATAAAAAAAATCAAGGCGAAAATCATCTACTGATCAGTGTATAATCACTATTACCATTTGAAAATCTAAGATAAGAATTAACAATGTATTCCTAGTGCTAGTTTATAATGGGCTCTTGGATAAATAATATATATTGGTTGTTTCATTTTAGGGATACGTAACGTCTCTTGTATGGTCTCTGTCTTAAATAATTTATATTTAAGGATATGTCTAAACTCACTCTTTTTAGTACAACAAGGATTCTTGTGGGATTGGTGGCATTTTAATGTGCAAAGTTTTTTTTAAAAAGTACTTACCATTAAAAAAGAAGTGGTCATTCATGTCTTCATACTTTCTGAGATCTACCCAGGTATAAAGTTAGGTCCCTGAAAAGCTACATGCCCTGAACATATTAGTGTTCAACTTTCTGTGCAAGTAACTTGACAAATTTCCAATACAGTGACATGTTTACCAGGGTCAAGATAAGAAACGACTTTATGAAGAGTATTTCTCCATCATTTATAAAAATTGCTATTATATACAGGGTTCATTATATAATCCTGATGTTCCTTATAAAAACATACCTGCATTTGACCCCTCTGATTCTTCTGAATCTGGATACATTTGTCTACTTCCCTTGACAATATTGTCCTTCATTTATTGCAAAATGGAAATGCTATTACTTACTCTACTTTCTTTTTGCTTAGCTTCCAGTAAACTCAGAGTATATGTTTTTATACAGCTTAGTAATTAGTTAGCCCAGATTTCTGGTCTAATTAGCACCATCATCACTATTAAGTATTACATTTTTACTTTATATTTTATTGTGAACTAACTTTAACCTTATTGTATATTTAACCAAATGAAACAATTTCTGGACTTGCGGACATTCAAACCGTGGTTGAGTCTCCAAACTTGTTATTGAAATGTTTTCTCATGTGCAGTTGCCCATGGAAGCATTTCACAGATGTATAAAGACTGTCCTTAAAGGCAGAAAGGATGAATGAGAATTCCTGAAGGGAGCTGGGGGTGTATCTCAAACAGCCCACGACAGGCTTAATATCCCTTTGTAGCTTCATGTTTCATCTCCTCATAACACGTCTGCATTTTTTAAAGATAAAAGGATAATTGAAAAATCACTTACTAGGCAAAGTACTTAACTTTTCCTCCTCAAATCTTTGAATACAATTAACACTCAAGGTAGGTGTACTGTCTTTTATTCTGTGACTTTGAAACCCTTTTAATTCCTAACACTAAATATGATACAAGAGATAAATTTAGAACTGAAAGTAAACTTCCATATAACCTTTTCCAATTCTTCATTTTCCGTGTAACAAAAGTTAAGTACAGAAGAGTTCAGATAAGATCATCCAGAATAGAATTTGTTCCTGGTCTCCTGTACCAGGGAACTGTCTGTTACATTACTCATTCTTCGGTCCTGTCTCCTAATGAATCATACAAGGAAGCTGGATAAGATGACCATCAGGTTTCTTTTCAGCTCTATTCTTTTGTTTCTGTGTTTCTGAAACCACAACAGTGTTGGACTTCGAAAATACAAGTGAAATTTAAAAAATAATGGATGACAATGGCAACTCTGAAGATGTCCAAAATTATCCACTCTAAACATATGACTCACATGTGGGTATTTTACAGGATGCAGCCATGTTCCTGGAGCACATGGTACACAAAGATGTGCAAAAGTTTACGTTTTTATTTCAACTTTATATGCACCCCTATTTACATTTCAGAATGTGCAAATCACAGGGAAAGACACTGATGGGAAATACGATTTGGACATAAGAGTTCCTGGAAATACATTCAGGTCTTTCCACCACCGTCCTTCAGTCCGTGCTGTCCAGTAGAACTTCCTGTGGTGATGATCATGCTCTGTGGTGGCGCTGTGCAGTATGGCAGCCATTAGCCTCATGTGGCTATTGAAGAATTGAATTTTGAGTTTTACTTAATTAATTAAAATTTAGATTGGACACGTGGCTACCGAAGACTGAACTGGACTGCACAGTCTCCGAGTCTTATCCCGAGAGAGAGAGAGAAGTCTGGAGAACGAGAGGACCAACTTCCAAAACGCACATGCAAAGAAGATGTAGGCAAATAACTTTCTTTTATTGCAGTGTTTCCAGAAATATAAAATTAATCACTTGATCACATTTAAAATATCACAGAAGAGGAAAAATCTTTATCTTTTTCTTTAAGGAAAAAGAAAAAAAGACAGTTAAATGACTGTTGTAAAACTAACTTCCCTAAAAAGGAAAAAAAAAAAGTGAACACTAATGCCATCTTGTGGATTCTGGATGCCTGGACACGTTCAGGTTCTGAGAATATGTGCTTGTTTGGGAGTTGTGTTATGAGGTTGAAGCAGTGTTCACAATAGCTTTTCAATTGCATCTTTTGAATGTGGTAGTATGAATTATAGCCACAGGCCCTCAAACTCAACCCACATGACAAAAATCAGTTTTAGAAAAACAGTCTTTTAGCCTTGAACGACTGACGGAGTTTGGGTAGCTATCTGAAATCAGTAACAGTGAGCCTTCGAAAAAAATAATGGTTGGCTCTTGTTTTGTCTAATTTCCACAATAACCCTTTAAAAAATTTACTCAGTGTCATCCTTTACCTCTTCATCATGGAAAAGGAGATACAGTAACGTATTTGGAAATTTTCAGCATTCTTGAATCAAAATAAAAGTATCTTTCTATGTACATGTCTATTTTAAATTTTTAAAAATGTTTCTGATTGTCCCCCATGGTCTATTTGCTTACACAAACACACACGTAGACACACACACATACACATGCAGTAGTTCATTTTCCTTTCTCTGGTTCCATATTCCTCTCATTAAAAGAATTATAGGAGATTTTAGGGCTGGAATTCTGCCCTTTGTAGTGTGGTGCTGGTCAAATATTAATTCTAATTTACATTTATTAATTGATTTATCTTCTAGATCTCCTTCTGTTGAGGCTCTCTCAGATACTCCCTCGGTACAACTAAGGATATGGAAATTGCTTTTATTCTAGACAATGCTTATCTGATAGAGTAAAAAGATAATGAAAATGATTCTGCACATGGCAAGGATGAGGAGGAAAAATCCTGTACATATAATTTTGAGGGGTTTGGGGAAGAAGAGGTGATTGTACACATTTTATTCACTCCCATTTGGCTCTGGGATGGTGCTGATGATTTGTATTAGAGACATCTTTTTAGATAAGGTACCGAAAACTAGCTTTAAAATTTTTTTATTTGGCAATACCAAACTAACCATTGTTAGGGTATTCTAGAAACCTGAATTTGAAGGGAAGGGAAAAAGAAGGAAAGGAAAAAGTTGAAACGGTTGGAAAACCTTGAATTCAGAATTCTGGAAATTTAATCTGGAAAATAATAATTGTGTACGTTGGTACATACATGAGGCAGAGACGGAAGAGGAGAGTAGGGGGAATGGGGAATCAGGACCTCAGGTGTCAGAAGATTCTTTGTCTCCGAAAATAATTTTCTTGATGCTAAAAAATAGAATAAGGAGACAACATACTCTTTTGTAGAAAGAAATAGCAGGATTTTGAATATATCATCATGAACAAAAAGGACAATGTGTGCTGTAAGATATTAAAATATTGAGTCTGAGGCAGCATGTCCAGTAGAGCTTGATTAAGAAGAGTAGCTAAAGCTGTAATAATGCATCTTGTCACTTAGATACACTAGTGGAATCCAGGGAGGGAAAGAGCTTCCGGGATCATTGACTTAAAAAGAGAATAAAAGGCTTATCTTTCAGTGGAATAGGTAAAAATAGGAGAACACGTGAGTACAGAGGAAGCGGTCTGAGAAATGAGACAAATCAAGTATAATTCCCAAGGGATAGAAAAGACAACACTATCAGAGATATTAAAGCTGACAATAATAAAGATTAACATATGAAAACCAGGAGCATTTCAAATGAAAGAAGACAGGGCTTCCCTTGCCTAATATCCTTTTTTCAGGAATAAATTTATTGGCCAAATGTAGGTCAATGAAGTAACAGTAGCCGATTTTGAAAATTTGTACACCAGGAACTTCATAGGAACATAACTTATCCTGGGAGATGTTCATGAATGAAGACTCAAATGTTGGTATGCATAAATTATTTTTTTCATCTGCTGGAATTTAGATAAAAATGTGAAAAAGCAATGTGGAAAATTAATGTCACATAAGTTTAAAAGAAAAAAAAAAACAAAATCAGTATGTCTATTTCTGGCAATATGGCAGACTAGATCATCTGAAAACTCACCTGTAACTAACATTTAGAAATACAAGATAAAATATAACAAAAATTCTTTGAAATATAGAGATGAATTACAATGGGAGGATGATATAGGAGCCAAAAAGGAAGAGGGAAATGAAAACCACTGTTGTGAGAGTGTGGACTGAAACTGGACAACCTTGGAGTGTTTGACTGTCATAGGAACACTTGTATAGAGATAAGAGAAACTGGGACTTAGCAAAGGAGAGGAGGAACTGATATAGCTTATAGCTTCATAAAGCCAAGACTCTCAAAGGGCTCCATAAGCAGTGAAAAGGAAACAGAAAAGTTCTGCATGTCAGCTGGGGAGGATGACAAAAATAAATGTGTGTCTCAGCCTGGGCTCTGGGAATTGATAAGCACAGGTGTAGCCTTACCATAATTTGGAGACTAAATTTATGTTGACTGAGTTGTCTGGAAATCCTTAAACTGAGAGATTAACATAAAATGGTCCAAGGCTAGTGATAGCCCTGGGGCTCCTAGCAGAGGAAGAATCACAAGGAATACTGTTGTAACCCAGATCATAAGAGGTTTCATTATTAAAGTCCTCATCTGCCAAATAATGAGCTCCCAATACAATATTTCAGAACTCAAGATCAGTCTACTATGGATAGAAGTCAGCATATGAAATAAACAAGAATACTAAATAAACAAGAATAGTAAATGTCAAAACTTTGAGATAACAGGATTGCAATATGACATGTAATAGAAAATAAATGTTTATGTATATAAAGACTGGTCCTGTTAGAAGAGGGAACTAATGGATTTTTATGAAATTAAAAATATGGTCTTTGAGATGAAAAATCTAGTAGCCAGGTTAAATAACTGAACACAGAATTAGTGATCTATAAGATATAGTTGAAGGAATTGTGCAATTTTTAGCATGAAAAGGTAATAAAGAGATGGAAAATATGAAGGAAGGTAAGAGATATGGAGAAAATAATGACAAGTTTCAACATAGTAAATAGCAGATGCACAAAAAGAAGCTGGTGAATATGGAGGACAGGTGATATTCAAAGGCACCAGGTAAAAGATTTCCCAGATTTGATGAACACAATGAATTCATGGCAGGATAAAGAAAATTTCAGATCTAGAAATATTTAGTGAAAAAAGCAGAACACCAAATATAATACCTACAAATTAATAACAGTGGAGTTGTCTGCACACTCCCCAACTACAACAAAAGCAAAGCAGGAAACAAACAAGATTTGAAAGAGCTTTGAGAAATAATCTTCAACCATATTTCTATACCCAGCTCAACTATGATTTAAGCATGGGAGTTAAATAAGAACATTTTCAGTCAATGGAATACTACTCAGCCATAAAAAAGAATAAATAATGACATTTGCAGCAACATGAATGGACTTGGAGATAATCATACTAAGTGATTTAAGCCAGAAAGAGAAAGAAAAATATCATGATATCACTTACATGTGGAATCTAAAAAAAAAAAAGGGCACAAATGAACTTATTTACAAAACAGAGACACACTTGCAAATAAAGAAAACAAACTTACGGTTACTGGGGAGAGGAGGGTGGGGAGGGATAAACTGGGAGTTTGGGATTTGGAGATACTAACTACTATATATAAAATAGATAACAATAAGGTCCTACTGTATAGCACAAGGAACTAAATTTAGTACCATGTAATGGCCTATGATGAAAAATATGAAAAACAAAATTTATTATATGTGTATATATGAATCACTATGCTATATAAATATATGTATAAATGAATCCCAATGCTGTACATCAGAAATTAACACAACACTGCAAGTCAATTATACTTCAATTTTAAAAAGAGAGGAAAAAAAAAAACGTTTGAGATAGTTTACCACTCATGGAAAAATACTGAACGAACTGTCAAAAGATGAAGATTAGGAAGAATTGTGAACTTATCTTATATGGGATACAAGAAACAATGATTAATCAGCAAGATGAAAACATCTGGGAAATCAAACTATGATGATGATGATGGTAACCATATGATGATGACAACTGATTTATTAAGTATAAACACAAAGTCTAAAATCCAGAGCAACAACATATAAGATAGGATTAGTGATAAAGTTGTATCTAGGGGCTTCTATTTTTTTGTGAAGAGTGTAGGGAAACTGATTAACTTTAGACTTTATGTTTACATAACACATTTTGTTATGTATGTTAAAATTTAAAGGGCTAACAATAAAAGAAATATAATGTGCATATATGTATATTATATACATCTTTATAGATTTGCATAAAATAACTAATTTTTACCTAAAGAAGTGAAATCTGCTTTTGTAATAGAAAAGGTTGATATCACAGAGAATTAAAGACATGAGGGATATACTGCATTTTCTTATACAGCCATTATTTTATGATTTTTTTAATTTTACTTCAGATTGCTTCTTAAAAAATGGGAACATATCTCTATATATCTAAAATAACGGGATCACATATAGTCATAATTTCTTAACATCCCTTGATACTCATTTTGCTTACTTGTGCAAAAATCCTTTAGAGTTGATTTTTTTCCTAGGTAGAACCCAGTGTTGTTTTTCCTTATGAAGGTCTAGTGCTCCTTTGGTATCTAAGAGAAGTTCAGCTCCCCACTAACCACCGATTTCATATTAACAACAATTGATAATCTTTTCCTGACTCAATTAAGTTTATAAAGTGATGATTTTCTAATTCCATCATTTTCCTCTAAATATATTACCTGGCATTTTCTATAAAGTAGTGCTTTTTGTTTAATCAACTGAGACTCCTTGGTTATTGTAAAAATTCTTGCTTGAAACAGTAAATCATTACTTCTTCCCCTTTAGTTAACATTCTTCAGAGTAAGGAATTACCTTAAGAGTGGCCTCTATTGATGACAAATGATTTTCTTTTGCTTTTTCTTTTTAAAAAAGTATTATTATCAACACATGGATTTTCATAAATTCTATATGGTTCTATCAACTATGATCATTATTTGTTTTTATGCTCCAATTGACATAATTCTGGTCATAGAAGAGCCCATTCAAGTTGGCTCTTGTGTCCTTTTGACGGGCCCCCTTGATCTTGAAAATGGTCTTGCTTTTTGGCAGAATAAGATATTCCAGGCTCACATTGTACTCTCTTTATTCAGAGCGGCACTCAGCCATCTCTTCAAGGGCCCTTGTATCTTTTAGTCGTGGATTATATTAAAGGTGAGAATCTGGGCAATCAGGAAACTCATTACTGTGGGGCCAACACCTTTTCAGGCTGTTGGAGTGGACAGTGTGAGGCAGTCAGCAAACTTATTTCTCCTTTTCACCTTCTTCCCCCTTTTTGTCCAATTTTCCCTCTTTGTTGTGCTACATCTACATTATCATAGAAAAGTTATGTTCTTTAGCCGCCAATATCCTTTACTGTACCAACAATCACAGTAAATGTAAATAGACAAAACCTGCCCTTAGAATACAGAGATTCTCTCAAAAAGTCAGATATGCTGTTTACAAGAAGCACATCTAAAACATCATTGTGCAGAATGAGAGTAAAGGAGATGAGAAAATACATGCAAGAAAAACCTTAGCCAGCGGAAAGGTGGAGTGGCTTTGTTAATATCAGAATGACACAGATTTTTAAGGCAAAAACTTTATTAGGAGTAATAGTAAGAGGAATAACTCTTGTACAAAATATAATGATCCTGCAGTTGTTCATAGCTAGCTACATGGCTTCAAATTTCATAATGTAAAATTGTTAGATTGTGGATTTACAAATCCACAATCACACTGGAATACGTGTGTCTGGGATGTTTAAACACATAAGGCGAAAACTTAATATAGCCATAGAAGTTGAAACAAAAGCAATGTGCCAGCTTCATCGAATGGACATATATGGAAACTTGTAGCCCACAGCTACAGAATGCCCTTCCAGAAATACACAGAGCATGTGCAAAAATATCATTCACTGAGCTACAAAACAGTATCATCAAATACCAAAGAGTCAGTATCGTATGGACCACGTCCTCTGACCAATAAAGTTGGAATTCAGAATCAAAATGACAAGATAATAAGACATGCCTTTTGAAATTACTCAAAAAACCCCAAATTAATGAAAATGTTACACCTCAAAACTTGTGGAATGCAAGTCAACCAGCTCTCAGAAGGACAGGTGCAATCTCCAAATATGTCTACTAGAAAGACTGAAAATTAAAGAACCGAGCAGTCAACTCAAGAAGTTAGAAAAAGGAACAGCAGGGTACGCGCAAAGACAGCAGAAGGAAGAAAATAATGAAGTCCAAAAGTTAATTAGTCAAATAGAAAACAAAGTTTAATGAATTGCATTGATGGAGGTAAAAACTGTTCCTTTTAAGAGACTGACAATATAGAAAAACCCCTAGAAAAGATGATCAAGAGAGAATAAAGAAATGGAAAAAAACACAAAACAAAACCAAAACAAATCAGGAATGACGAAAGGCATGTAACCACAGCTTCAGTAGAAGATAAGCCCCGTGTATCTCGCCCCATGGTGTGTTTTCCATGAGCACCAAAATCCCTGCAGAATGGCCCCTGCAATATTTATTGAGAAACTACATGGACCAGGCAAACATCCTTGACAGTTGTGACATATTAACCGCTAACATATGGAACGAATTAATTTATTAGATTTTTTTTCCCATGGCAAGAGATAGTGGAGGGAGAGAGGAATTTTCTAAGGAATTAAGTGGTGGTTTGGGGGAGACTGGATAGGAGTAAGGGGAACCAGACAGCAAAGAAGTCAAAAGTTTAGTATAATTCAACTTTTGTGCCTGATTCATGAGGATCCACAGACTTTTGGGGGGATCCCACCCTAAAATGGAACGTCAAAGAGTTTTCTGAGGTTTAATCATGCTTTTAAGGCAATAGATCCTCACTTTTCTCTAAAAAAAAAAAATGAACTGAATTCACAACAAAGAGAGCCATTTTAAATGCCACAGCTTTACATGAAATCCTTTGTGGGACTAGGTGCTTGGAATACTGTGTCCAGCAAAGATTTTAAGAAGGGAAAACCATGTCACTGAATCCATGCACCTTGAAACAAAATATTACTGAAGGATATTCCCTAAAGACATCTTTTTCTTTCCCTAATTATTTGAAGTGTTGCCAAGTTCTGGCAAAAAGAACATGAAAGGGAAACACTGAATAACAGCACACACAGTATACATATGCATAATACTTCCAGATATACACTCATTTTGGACTCTGACATATTAATACTCAATGCCTCTTTTTAATGTTTATTTCTGGGAGAAAATATTAAATGAGGGTTGATTTGACTATGATCTTTCCATTCACTGGAAATTTTATAGAAGAGAATCAAACCATATTGGATTGTTTTCTGAGGAGACGTCCTTACTTGGGTTTGGTTAAGACAACTCTGGTTACATGCTTTTGCCAAGTGGTCCTATAGGTAAACCTCAGCATGAAAAATACTCTGCTTTATTTCTTAGGCCCAGAAGATTATTTAGGACAGGAAAAAATTATGCATGTCACAAACTAATATAAAAAAGACTTCAGGCATTAAAAACATGTCTTCTCTTGACGTTCTGACATTAATTGTCAAGTGATTAGCTTCTGCTGTGGGAGGCATAAGAACTGAGAAAAGCAAATCAAAGTTACTGTTGCTCTCAACTCTCACAAGATGTATTTGGATGTGCAATTCGGCGGTGGGAGGGCCACCAGTAAAGGCCACCAATTAAAATTTCACAGGCTTTCTTTCAGTTAAATAAAATTTGCATCTTGCACAAATTAATTGGACTTTTCTAACAGATGGAGCCGGATCCAGGGTCAGCAGCAAGAAAGTTTTCAGTTGATTGACGAGACTTGATGAAAATTTCTTACCTCCTTGATATAATAAAAGAATTTTACAGAGCTAATTCGAGTACGCCAGTGTAGCTTGGACACAGGCATCAAGGTGAAAATATATAGGGCCACTTTCGTGTCTGTTCTGAAGCAGCGCAGCGGACACTTTTCCCGTAGGAAGACATTTTTCTTTTTCTCTCAGTTGTGCTGGCCGGGCGCCACCACGGTGGAGGTGGGTTTCTCCCAGTGGCTCACTGAGCATTGCCGCCGCATTGTGCCATTTAGGGACAGCTACTTCAGCCTCCAGGACTAAGAATCTCAGAGTGGCGTCTGTGAAAAGACTTGATGATATGTCTTTAAAAAAAATCACATCCAGCCAACTACCACATTAGGTAGCATACAAATCTTGTTGTCTGTCATCTGAATGGGTTAAATTTGTATAAAGTTTTGTTAGACACATCTTAGGCAATCTAGCTCTTTCTTTGTAAGAGACGCAGATTTTCTCTCTCGATATATACACAAAACTTGAAAAAACAGGTTCATGTGCTTCTCAGAGATTGAAAAGATAGAAGGTAGAGGCAATTGCAGGCACCCATGGAGATATTTTTCTGAACATTTCTCTGACATGCCTCCTCAGTTTGGTGTCCTTTGGTGACCTGCATTGCGGGCCACTGCTCACAGTGGTGGCTGAATATACATTTGTCATTGAAGGGACTAAAAATCCCCAAAGTGTTAACTGGCCTGGGTGTAATAAAACAGACAGCTGAACTCGAACTGATTGAAATGCAGTCTAGCCTACAGCTACTGGCAAAGTTAAAGACACGGGCATGGCAACGCTTACAAATTGACTTAGCTTTTACCGCTGGCCCCACGGCGTGTCTACCCTCCTTGTATGTGACTTGCTGAACTTGAGGTTATACTGAGAATGCTATTCACCAGGAAGAGCTTAACAACCAAAAAGATTTCCCCCAAATCATAAACATAAACTACACATTTATACACGTTCTGAGTAAGTGTTTGTCTCTGTGTGTGCACATGCATACACACAAAGACAGAACGGCTATGGAAAGTGGATGCCCAAGTGTAAATAATAAATAATAACAATAATAGTTCTTCTTATTGATGCATTTAACACAGAATCTTCAAGTTCCAGTGTATGTGTTTGTAATGCATCACATACACTGTTAAATTTCTATACTTGCCTATGAGAATGGAAGTTAAGCTTTGCCAGGAATACACTGAACGCCTTCAGTCACTCATCGGCAAAAGTGCACTGGATACAGCGGCAATCTCTCCAGCGCCATCTTTATGAACTCCCTTATGGCCGGGCATTGCCCTGAGGAACACGCAAGGCAGTTACTGTTACCATAACAGAAGATTTCCAAGGTTTGACCACAGTGCATGGGACTTGTTTCCCAGTGTCATTTATAGATGTGGCCATGAAGCAATGCGATTAGATGGCAGTTGGATTTCAGAAAGGCTCATCTCATCATTGATCTGTCTCCCAACACCGTATGGACTACGCTCCATCATTCCAAATCCCTTGCATTTATATTCACGTAAAAAATGCACTAGCGATTAAATAAGGAAGGCATAGGGGTATGCAGGCCCAGGCAGGATCCTGTTCCCATTGGTCCTAGGTTGAAAACAGGGGGAAAGTTCCCTTGAAAACAGAACAGGAAAGATAAGTTAGCAAATAATGAACTGTAGCGCTCAGCTGGTTAGCTTAAGACACTTCTCGTGGTATCTTTTTGGGGAGCGAGCAAGTTGTCCTTGTCTTTGTCCAAGAGAATCACACGAAGACTGAGACTGTGACTACTGTCTGAGGACAGACACGGGGCCAGTGCTTAAGCAGAAGGAAAGGGAAGATCTCAGCCTCATAAGATACAGTGTGTGTGCCTGTGGTCAGACATCTCAGAGTGGGTATTTCAAGTCTCAAATAACATTTCTAGCGCATTTCATAGACCTGAATGACAACTGAGGCAGAGAATCAGAAACTGGATAAAAGTCATACCTAATTCTATCTTGAAATATGGTTTCTGAAGATGTTTTCAAATGAGAAATTTTTTCCTTTGTGCTCTTTCCTCCTTACCTCTTCCTTAAATCAGAAGAAGGGAGGGAGTGAGGATTTTTTTTGCAGCATTGAGCATTGTTTACTTCTATAGTTGCCTCTCTAATTAGACATTTGCACAGTTTACATGCAAATAAAGCAACCATACAGGTTTATGTGTGAACTGCTTGTACTTGTCTCTGTAAGTGATTACAGCTAATTTTGGTAAATAATTTATATTGCACTTGGAGGCATAAAATGAATTTACAAATGAGAAAAAATTAAAACAATTGTTCCACACCCTCTGACATTTCTTCACATCTTGAATCTGAAGGTTTTTATCTCCCTGGTTGGCCTTAATTATCCATGTGTTGTAGTAATTATTTTAGAAGTGATTATTAGAAAATTGTCTTCATTTTTTTCATCGTATTGATGACACCAAAAATATTTTTTTGCTAATATGCTTTTTTAGGCTACATTATAAAAGTTGCTTTAGAAAATATCCTACAATTGCCCATGTAACTTGGTAATTGAATTTAACGTTAGCAAGTAGAATTTATCCATTTGCTTTAATTCTGAAGACACAAGTGAGTAAATGCTCAGTTTTTCTGCATTTCCCATGTGAAATGCAGCCCCTCTGGAATATGTAGGGTACCTTTTAGAATTTTTTTTTTAATGTCAGGATTAGCACCTTATTACACCATTTAGTTTAGCTAGGCACGTCACCTTCAGAGCAACAGAGAACACGAAGATGACGGATGGTCTCCGGTGTGACTTGTATATCAAAGAGTGGGTTTCAGACAATGAGTGTGCCACCCTCCTCACATTAGACACAAATTCCACACCCCCCCCGCCTTTCTTCTTTCAGTTTTATTGAGATGTAATTGGCCAACAGTACTCTATAGGTTTAAGTTGTTCAGCATGATTTCACTTAACATCACGGAATGGTTACCTCAAAAGTTTTAGCGACATCTGTCATCTCATGTAAATACAAAATTAAAGAAATAGAAAAAAACCTTTTCCTTATGATGAGAACTCTTAGGCTTTACTTTCTTAAGAACTTTCATCTGTAATGTGGAGCAGTGTTAATTATATTCATCACGTTGTACATTACATTTCTAGTATTTATTTATCTTATAACTGGAAGTTTGTACCTTTTTCCTACCTTCACCCAATTCCTCTTCCACTTACTCCTTACCTCTGGTAACCACAAAGCTGATCTCTCTTTCTATGAGTTTGTTTGTTTGTTTGTTTGTTTGCTTTCAAAATATCATTGACCTACAATGTTAGTTCCTGGTACATGACAGGGATTTGACTTTTTCTACATTTCAAAGTGATCACCACGATAAGTTTAGTTCTTGGATCCTTAACATAGAGATCCAAACACAGGCTTTACTTATGAAAACTGACAGATTAATTAATGAGTCGACAAATATTTAGAGAATGCCTACTAAGTCTCAGTAAATTCTTGGAGATACACAGATGGGTAAGGACCCTACTTCTAAACACCTCAAAATCTAGAGGAAAAATCAACCTGTAAGCAAATACTTAATGTATGACTAGATGCCAGCTATAACAGAGACAATCATTAGAGGCCCCAGCAGGAGAGTGGGAAGGCAAGCATACAGCTAAGAAGACAGACTTGGGGCGAGGATGCTGGCACTAGTCTGCGGGATTTGAGTCTTAACCATTTACTAGCTACATGGCAGATCTCCTATCTATAAACGAGACATGAATAATAGCACATGACCTGTAGAGCTATTGTGAGGAAAAAGTGAGACAATATTTGAAAAACACTTGGAATAGAAATCATAAAGCACTGATAGTAGAATGTACTGTTAAAGTGTGTTTAATTAATTCAGCTAAAGAGATGGAGGGTAGGTAGGGAAATCTTCCCAGAAGTGATGTGCTAATTGAATCTTGAAGGATGGGTGGGGATTTGTCATCACGGATAAAAGGGCTGATCAGATGGGCAGCTTTTGAGGGTGCCACTCTATCCGGGGTGCTAAAACATCACTCGACAATTAGAAGACGGTGAAATTGTATTTAATCGAGCTCCTCCCAGGGAGAGCACTGATTGTAGTTGTAAGGAATGCTATGAGAAGCTGGTTGGGGTGAAGGAGTGGGACTCCCAAGGGCTATGCTCATGTGGCAACAGATGGTCACTAAGTGGCTTCCTGGGAGATGTGTCTGCTTAATTGCTAGATGGTTATTTGGATGAGCTCTTACCCTACAATGCTTTCAGTCTTTTCTCTAGATCACCATCAATTTGACACAGTGCCAATTGCTAGCTTGCCTTGAATCAACATTGTATGGTTATCCTATGGCAGGGAAGCAGGCATGGCAGAATAATTCAGTGTGGGGCATAGACAGTTTCTGGAACAGTAGCAGTAGGTGATGATGGGGAAACTGATGGGGCCTTGGGATGAAGGACCTCAGACATGTGCTAAAGAGTTTAGACTTAATTCTTTGGGCGATGGACAGCCATTGATGGAAGATAAGTTGGAGATGATGTAAATAGATGTAAATTTTAGTAAGATGGCTCTGGTTACGAGGGGACTGGAGCCTTTTGACTATAGGAGGCTTTTTAAACTGTCCAGGAGCTGGAGGATGAGCCTCTGAAATAAGTCAGTGGTTTGTGGATGAAAAGGGATTGGACTCAAGGATGGAGAGAAGGTGGCAGCTATAGGACTTGGGGACCAAATAGATGCAAGAGGTGTTTGTTTTTTTTTTTAATTGGTATTACTATTTGCATATTTATTGCAAAAAAGTAAAAATTCCCAACAATGCTACAAAGCCCTGCCAAATCAGATGTGAGTATATGATTTGGAACCAGGAGCAACTATAGCCACACCAGTGCAGTCTGGGTGCTTGGCTGTTCTGAGGGAGGCAGATTTCCTGAAAGATTTCAAATCCGTTATGGACTATTGTCATTGAGAAATGTAATTATTTGTAAGTTCTCATGCTCAAAGATAATTATTAATAAGTGGTATCTGTGACAGCTTTTGAAGAAGAAATAGTCAATGCAACCTCCTTCAGCACAAAAGGGAAGTCAATGTACAAACACAAAAGAATAGTATACTTTTGGGTTTTTTTGTCCCTCTTTTTTTTCCGCTTCAGTTACATTAAAGTTTCCTTCAGGATTTTATTTATGTCCGTCACTCTCTTTGACTACAAGTAAGTTCTCTTGTCACCTTCTCTGAAAGGAATTTGACAGAAGTCGACATAGCCTTTGAACTTTAAAATCCTTGGCTTTCCAGTAGCTTAATTAAAGATTCTTCAGCTTAAGTAGGTTACAGATATATATCTTTGTTCCATCCTAATTGGGTCCTGAGCCAGGTCTCTTAGCATTTCTTGACTAACATTTCTGACATTTTTTATTGCCATTTCATTGTAACTCCTCCAAGGCTTCCTTTCTACCCTAAAAGAAGAGTGGGTTCTGCCCGAAACAGATTTCATGCGGGAAAGACTGGAGCTACTTTATCACTTACGTACGTTGCATAGTCCTATATGCGACAGAAATTTTATTAAACTCAAAGCACTTACAGAAAACATGTATAATGCTGTGATTAGAGTGCTGAAATAATGTCAGACCTAAAACCCTGTGTGTGAAGAGAACCTCCCTGATACAGGCTTTTTGGATGCTCGGAGGACCAGCGTGGCAGCATCAGCTGACTCAGGCAGTGAGCGAGGCCACATCAAAGCAGCTCAGCCCTTCAACCTGCTGCTCCTCCAGAGTGAATCTCACAGGGCGAACCTGCAAAGGTGGAAGCACAGCCTCAAGCAGCCCCTGTGTTTCGGTGGATCCCAGGATAAGAAGCATCCTCACTCAGATTGAAAACAGTAAGTTTCGATACAAAAGAAAACCGAAGATAAAGGGGGAAGGCAACGTTGATGTGTAGCATCTCCTGGGTGTGATGCACTTACATACGTAGTCATGTGTAATTCCTGTGGCACACCTAGGAGGTGGAGGTTACTCTCCCCATTTTACAGTTGGAGAAACTGAGGTTCTCTAGGGTTCGCGTGCTCAAGATCACTGGCTGGTCAGCAGTGGAATCAGAGTTCAGAACTTCTGACATGATGCGGAAGCCCAAGTTCCTTCTACTGGCCCATACTACCCCATAAATTTTATCTTGCCCGAGTTTTTTAGAATTTAATCTGTAAATGTAGTTTTCAATATATGGTTATGGTTATGGGGAATATACACATTTTAATGTGTTCACCTCCCAAATAAAAGGTTTATTTATAAATTGATTGTATGGAATTTGAAGCAGTTTTTGCAAAGTAAACGTAATACAAAAATGGGGTCAGATTCCAAGACTAATCCCTTCCTCATCTCTAGGTTGGGGTCCTAAAATCAAGGGGCCATTTGGGATAGGGCAATGTAGACAGGGGAAAAGCAAGAGAAGAGTCGAGTTTCCTTTTTGTGTCCTGAGGTCGGGCTTAGCTCTGTGCAGACTGTTGCAATTGGGGAAGTTTTTATTGGCATCTTTTTATTTCCTCTTTCACCATTGGCTACTCTTCTGGTATCTTGTCTCAAAAGCCCTTTGTATTAGCCTGGGTCCAACCAGAAGACAGAAATCACACAGCAATTTAAAGACTGAAAATTTAATATAAAGTCTTAATAAGCTATGATAGGAAAGTAATTATAAAGGTGTAAACTGAACTCTAAAAAAATCTGCTCTAGTCCTGAGTGAAGGAGAGTATCTTTGAAAGGACAAACTTGGAGGAGGGTCTCCCCTTCCCAGGCTGGGTTTCGGACCTTGTTGACTGTAGCCACTGAGTGGTGGGGATGCTCACTGGATTGCCCAGGCCGGAGCTGGTCCAGTGACTGGGAAACCAGGAAGCAACCTCGTGGGAGTATAAGCAACTCAGGGCTCTGTACGTCTGGGGTGTGAGTGAGCCGTGGCTGGTGGGTGGGGACACGAAGGGGCTCAGACTGCTATTGTGGGCATTGGGCCAGGAGTGTGTGGTATTTGCATTGCGAGGGCTGGAGGAAGGTGGCCACTGGACCCAGGCCAGGGTGTGAGGTCACCAAGGGACTGTGAGCTCTGAGGCAGAGCAGCACCAGATGTCTCACCCAGGCCCATGACCCTGTAGAAGCAAGAACAACAAAAATAACAAAAAAAAAAAAACAGCACACAGGGTCAGGAGGGGGAGCCCCTTCTTCCTTCAATATCCCTTCAATGTCTCTACTGACAAAGCTTCACGTCACTCTCACTGTGAAGGAGAGATGCTGAGAGTCTGGTCCTTTATCACAGCCCAGGTAGCGAAGAGTGAATCTGGAGCTAAGAAGCAATAAGTTGACAAGCAGCCCATTTCATATCAGGGAGGACATTCTCCCCACACAATCTACTTTAGTAGTTTCTTCCTCAGTGAAAATAATCTCACATGTATGCCAGTTAAGAAAAAGCAAATATATTTAAATAAGTTTCACTAATTGTGAATGGCTGATCACGTAGCATCATCCCCAAATGGGTCTTTTTTTTTTTTCGCTGCCATTTTGCTAGTTATTAGCACAGCACCTGGCATTTGGTAGGTTTCAATCAATATTCGTTGACTGAATGAATCCCAGCAATATTTACATGAATAAAAAAGAGGTACTAAAGGATGCTGATAATCTGTAAGTGGTGGAAATTTAGACAGTGACAATGAGTGAAATGAGAAAGGACATAGGGAGAGACACACAGCATAGGTAAGAAGGGTGAGATTGGACATGCACGTGAATAATTTGTTTCGTACCTGGAGGGTGGGTGTTGGATCAGTTTCCTTGCGAGCTTTGGCTTTCATATCTTCCTCCCTTCTTCTTTTTGGAAATTACAGATTCACTAGACCCTCAGTTTCATTAAGTGCTTCTAAATAGAGAGAGGAGACGGATGGAGGCTCTGCACTCGGGGTTATAAGCAGGAGCAGTAGGGATTATTTTCTTGATTAGGATTAATTTTAATTGGGGAATTGTCTTCATTAGCAGAAATGAACAAGTGCCTTATTGAAGATGTGTGAAAATCTGGTTCATATTGATATTTTTTGCTTTTTCTCTCTGTCACCTAAATGTGATTTAAATTTTGTTATTGCCAGGGGAATCAGCAAGCCTCAGATGTATGATCTATTTATGTGTCTGTCTATTTATTAATTTATTTGTGATACCCTACCTTTTTCAGAAAGTGATTTAAAGCAAACATAATTAAACCACATAAAAGATTAATTAAAAGGCCAGGAAGAAGGATTAGAAACGCATAAAAGAAGGGGAAAAATCTATACCCCAAATTAGAATAATATGGTTACTGTGGAGAATGAAACTGTGGGGTGCCATATGTTGGGAGCCTAAAATATTTGTTTAGTTAGAAAAATAATTGACTTGAGATTTAAATATCCAGAATCAGACTGTCACTTTGCCATATGCTGGCTCAGTGGCCTTGGCAATCACTTTTCTAGAGTCTCAATTTTCTTATTTGTAAAGTAGAGGTAGTTCTGACATCTTACTCTGATGGTTAAAAGAGCTTTTGTGTGTGTGCACGTTTTTTTTTAAAGCCATTGCACATCTGAGATGTTACTATGAGGGAAATAATATTTATATGCTTATCATATCAAATATGTGGGTAATATAATTGGCATTAATTATGAAGAGGTCAACTCAATATTTTTCTTCAACAATAATGACAATCCAGTTGCTCCCAGGAAGGCTGTAGGGGTGAGTGCCTATTCTCAGGGTTCAAACGTTCTCAAAAGGAAAATTCCTGGTGAAACGCTAGGTGGAGGCGGGAACTCAGTGCCACAGAGCATGAAGCAACCGAAGTGGCCTAGACATTTTTAGGAGAAAATATTACCAATCAGTTCCCTCAGTCACAAAGAACTTTCCACAGAATGGTTAATTTTAAATAATACTGCCTCCTGAGAAATTAACTACAAAACACACCTTGATGACGCATCGTGCTGTACACTAGAAACTGACGCAACATTGTAAACTGACTATACTTCAATAAATATATATATATAAAACCAAAATACACTTTGAAGGACTTTGCAAATTTATGCCCACAATGGCAGTTCCCTATGATTCAGAATGGCCTTTAAGATTATCTATCTCAGCCAGAACTTTCCATTTGGGTTGACTGTGTGATTATCCCACAGCATCAGAAAATGGGTCTTGAGGGCAACACTCTCAGGTTTATCTTCAGTTCAGGGGTTCTGAGCACACTCCTTAGGGCCTCGTATGGTGTCTTGAACAAAAGTAGGTGTTAAATGAATGCACTAACAAATTCTGTCTTCATACACTGAGAACCCCAGGGAAAGTCATCCGAGGAAGCCACTGACTCCTGCTTTGAGATGCTCATTACCCATCCTGTTGTTCTTCTTGTCCAGAACCGAGATGGCGTCTTTAAGTACCAGTCCCCTGGGATTCTGTCTGGGTTCTCATCTCTTCTTTCTCCCCTTGGTCTCCCTGTGTGGTTACAGCAACGCCTTTGGTGTCCATCACTGTCTCTGTGCTCAAGGCTCGGGGCCTCTATCTGGAATTCCCACCCCATAGCCAACTGGCCACCATAGATTCAACTGAGACATTTCTCCTTGCATGTCTCACAAGTATCTCAAATTCACCATTTCTCAAACTCATTATTTTATCCTCCAAACTTCCTCTCCAACAAAATTGACCTCAGTAGTAACATCCAGAATCCTGGAGCTTAATCCTTTTTTTTTCATTTTTGTAAAAATTGAAGTATAGTCAGTTTACACTGTTG
Source organism: Camelus dromedarius (assembly GCF_036321535.1). NCBI lineage: Eukaryota > Metazoa > Chordata > Mammalia > Artiodactyla > Camelidae > Camelus > Camelus dromedarius. The sequence goes on along the minus strand of NC_087441.1, from coordinate 10,473,333 downwards.
TGTCAATTTCTGGTGTACAGCATAATGTTTCATTTACACATATACATATGACTATTCATTTTCATATTCTTTTTCATTATAGGTTACTATAAGATGTTGAATATAGTTCCCTGTGCTGTACAGAAGAAACTTGCTGTTTATCTATTTTATATATAGTAGTTAGTATCTGCAAATCTCAAACCTGGAGTTTATTCTTGATAGGTCCTTCTTCCTCACCTGTCGCCAATTTCCAGCCAATCATCAAGTTCTATTTATCTTATTCTCGTCCCTAAACATCCAGTCTCCTCTCTCCATTCTCCCTCCTGCTGCCACAGTTCAAGTTGTTATCACTCTTCACCCTGATTATGCTTAATGGGCCATCAAGTTACAAATCCAGGCTTCCTCATTTCTGTCCACTATTCAGCCTGGAGGATTGCTCTACCACCCAGATCTGGTAACTCCCATCCATCCTTCAGTCTCAGTACAGACGTCACTTTCTTTGAAAAGACTTGTGTGATTTCCTGGGGATTAGATATGAAAAGTGTGAATTATTCATGGAAAAATTTTTTAATATTAAAATGTGGATTGTACACAGGAAGAATGTGCTAGAGTCCTCTTTATATGTTACACCTGTTGAATAAATAAATGGAACTTAGAGTTAGTGAAAGTTATTGAACATCTTACAAAATAAACATTCTTGAAACCACAGGGTAGTCATACTATTTTGCTAGCATTTAATTCTAGTTACATCTCCACTTCTCTGCTTTAACTGTTCTACTTAGAATCATCAAACCATTTGCCACCATCACCACAGCAGAATCCCTTGACCACTGGTAAATTGTTACTGGATTATAAATCTTCCTTGCTTGCTCTCAGAGTCCAGTTTTTTTTTAGTTATTTTGCACTGTGCGATAAATCTCTATTTCAGGCCTGATGACTTGATTATATCTCTCTGTTCTTTCCAACTCTGTCAGGGAGTCCCACTGTCTTCTGAATCAAATACAATCTTCTAATAATAACCTTGAGAGTTTTCCATCACACAGTCTCCTTCTCCCAGCCAGCTCTCATACAGTTGTAAATCAGCTGCGGTGGTCCACCTCTCCATGGTTCTTCTCTTCTCAGTAAGTCCTCAACATACAAAAAACAGCCTTAGATCAGCAGTGCTAGCATTAATCTATATCAGAACCACTTGTGGACTTACCCATTCAAAGAAGCTTCTTCCTATTAAACATTTTTCTTTTGCAACCTACAGTAGTATTCCCCAATGCCCCAATACCCTTCTTAACTCATTTTAAAATCACATTTATTTGAACCCACTATTCATGTTGGTTATATATTTTCCGGCCTTAGAAAATCCTTTAGAACAGAAATGATTTCTCTGTCTATTTCTATATACTGTGTAATTCTAAGTGCTGAGAAATGGCATTGTTTGCTCCATGGATCTTCAATAAATATTTGCTGATTCGGTGATTAATCTGCGTGTTTGTAACTGTATTGAGGAATCCATGTGGGGAAAATGAGGTGTATCTATTTTCTGCCCCATGTGCTAGTTGTTTAGAAGTGGAAGGCAAATATAATTGAATTTGTGTTACAGAGATTTTGAATAAACTCAAATCCTTGGAAACTGTATCTCATAAAACCTAATGGAAAGGGAATTTGGAGAGATAAACTAGTATCTAAGAAATAAGTGTGACTTATGACTGAATATGTCCATTTGAAATCTTTAAGGAAAATCTTACGTATTAGAAATATAAAAAAAATTTGAAAGTTTTTCATCACTGATCACACCAATTTTTGATACAGTGAGGGATTTTAAATTATGATATTTTCTCATGATGGTATTTGAAAATTGCTAACAATTTTGGGCCAGCTCTGATAATGATTTATGAAACTATCACCCTGAGTTACTCACTTGAGATGCTTGGCAGAAATTTAATGGCATTTAGCACTCCAGTTTCTCAAACATTTCTGGTCATTCCCAAAAAACATATTGTGGTGGGTGGAATTCTGAAGATGTCCACACAGTATCTCTGGCTATTCAATCAAACAATAAGTAGGTGCTACTACGAAGGAACTTGCTGGTGGAATTAAGGTTACTAACTAGTGGACCTTGAGGGAGAGGAGCCTGTACTCTCCAAGTGGGCCCAATGTAATCACATGAAACTTTGAAAGTAGAAAAGGAAAGCAGAAGAGAGAGTGAGCCAAAGAGATAGGGCAGATGAGGAAAACAGAGAGCCCCCAAGCACAAGGGGGATTCCCCCTGCTGTTTTTGCTTCTGAGATGTAGCCGGCTGTGTGCAAGGGCTGGAGGAGGCCTCTAGGAGCTATGAGTGACTTCCAGCTGACAGTCAGCCAGGAAACAGGAGCCTCAGTCCTACACCCCCAAGGAACTGGATTCTGCCCACAACCAGAATTGGCATGGAGACTCATATGTGTGTTTTTCCCACAGCATTCCAATAAGAGCCTGGCTACCTGACACTGTGAACCTGGGGTAGAGAAAACAGTCGTTCCAATCATGGACATCTGACTACAGAACCTTGAGATAATAAATGGGTGTTATTTTAAGCTGCTAAATTTGTGGAGACATGTGAAAGCAGCAATAGAATACTAAAACAGGCATCAAAGACAAACGAGGGTGACAGTATGCCTTCCTTTCTGTAGGGCAAGTTTTAACTCATTTTGTGCTGGGCCCTTCCAGGCACCATCCTGAAATTTACAGCACTCCGTGGGCGACTAATTCAAGCTTTGCTTTAATACACTTTGTCACAGAGCAAAATATGGCTTGTAAGTCATATCAGTTTTCAATGCCGTTTAGAAAAATGTGTGTAAATTCAAACTTACAAGACCTTATGCTGATGGACCTTGAACCTGTAGGACATCACTTGTTATGCACTGTCTGTGGACCAGCCCTTCAGGTGGTGATATTCGGAGCCTACCTCTGCAGTAAGATGAGCATGGGTTAAAATATTTATGTGGTATGATCCTTGAAGAGTCAAATGGAATTTTCCTCTTCACAGAAAAATATCTTTCATTAGCCTGCCTGAAAATTTCACCTTTAGAAAGGAGGTATTAAACGGAGTTGTTAAAACGTTACCTTGAAGAAGAAGTAACATTTAATCATAATGCCTCTGTAGAGCTTGTCACAGTTTATAAAGCATTTTTACATACATTATCTAATTCCCTCATCATGGTAATTCTGTGAGCTAGATGGGGTGACTGGGTTGGATTTCTTTTTTCCCCTCACAGCACTTTTTAATCTCCATCTTGTTACCAGCACTTTTATTTCCTTACGGGGAACTGCCCTCAGCCCCGCTGGACACTGTGGGAGGGACCCTGAATCAGGTGCGTGGCCCTCCGCTAGCCCAGTAGACGTGTGATGCCTCCACGTCTCCACGTGGCGGCGCTGGCTCCCTGGAACGTGCTGACGGGAAGCAGTTGGCACACGTGATCATTCAGGCAAAGTCCTGCCCTGTGTTGGTGCCCAAGGAGGGAGCTGCCCTGAAGCTCTCCCCTCCAGCGTCCAGGGGCTTCCTTCCTTCACCCTTTTGGTTTTCAAGCTTGGATCCTCAGACTTCCTGTCAATTTTTTGAGCTCTTAATATTCTTTCAATGATTCCCTTTTGTTCAGTTTATCTAGGGGTGGTCAGACTGCCCTTTTCTTCTACATTATACTTTCCCTCCACCTTTTAAAATGATTGTGAAGGCCATTCAGTGTTGTGTAAAGGGAACTAGATTGCAAGTTAGGAGATCCAAATTCTAGCCCTAACTTACCATTTAATTAGCTATAGATGAGGCTGTTTCTGGGGGAAAAAACACCAAAAAACTACCAAAAAAACGCATTTAAAATTAGACTAAAATACCTTTTCAGTTTCTCACAGGCTGGGATAATCAGGCTGTTGGGAGCACTAAAAGCAAAGCGAAGAAATTCTGCTAAATTAAACCCAACAAACATTTATTTAAGACCAATTTAGAAAACATTTAGAAAGAGGAAATAGGAACAGGGAAAGACTTTGGAAGAAAACAGGATATGCTGTTTGATAAGAGGTTCAGCTCTGGAAGCAAAAGTAGGGCTTCTGATCCTAGAGTTTGCAGAGTGGGTGCAGGAAGTGACAGGATTAACGTGGCAAGTTTTCTCAGTGGCTCTTTATATCACAGTTTTGGGGGAGACAATTTCTAAGTAGTTTGAGTAATTTTATATTAAAATAGGTATGTTTCAACATATAAAATTTGAATGAACTTTACAATAAGATGTGAGATTCAAAGATGTTTCATTATTGTGGCAAAATCTTAGAATGTTACTAGACACCTTGGTGGGAGAATTTGAAAATTATTATGTATGGAGAACAAAGGGGAAAGTGAATTATCAATGCCTGTGGGCACAGCTTAGGCAGCATTGGCTATTTGCCCAGTTTAAGAAGAAAGGGGACTGGGTAAGAGGAGAGGAAAAGAAGAAATGGTTAAATACAGGTCTGATTATCAGAAAGGATTAGAAGTGCATGCCACAAATACGTGCCAGTGATCTCAGCATCAGTGCCACCTAAGTTTGTGTTTGTTAGTTTGGTTTTTGTTTTGTGCTGCTTTGGACTTCTTAGTTTTCATTTCTGACATCACTGAATGCTTTGTTTTTGAATAAGAAAGATTCAGTTTTTCCTATTAGTAAGAAATACGTACTCAGGAAACAACTGAATCAGTATGAATTGTTGAAAGTAGTTCTTTCTCTCCCACTTTTCCAATTGTACCCTCAGTGAGGAGGAGATGGCTGCTGGGCCATGTGGACTTTCCATTGTCTGTATTTCTGAGCTCTTTATTCTAATGTTTGACAGTTGATTTTGCAAAGACTTTTAGATCATTGTCAAATCATGACATATGTTCTTCCTTTCTGATATTTATGCCTTTAAGGTTTTTTAATCACTACTTTGTTTTACTTGTAGAAACTTCAGTATACTGCCGAATAGTAGTAATGACAGGGCACCTCAGTCTTGCCTTTGGTTTAATTGGCACTTAAATGTTTCATGATGTAGCGTATCTATGGTAGCAACATTACTGATTTGGGAAGTTGTATATTATTTTTGGAAATATTTGGGAAATTTTTGTTACTTGAAGATTTGTTAGAATTCTACCATAAAGCTGTCTATGCCTAGTTGTCCCAGGGGTTACATCTTTATCTGTGGTTTTAATTCCTTCCGTAGAGAAGGTCTACTCAAGGTTCTGTTCTTGAGCCACTTTCAAGAAATGTATTACTTCAAATTGTTTACAAAGTTATTAATATTCATTTCTTCTTATAGTTTAAAAAGTCTCCCTCATCTAGTTTTCCTTTTCATTCTTCTTTTCTTTGTGCTTTTGAAAGAAAAGTCTTTATTGTACTTACTAGCTTTTGTAAAAGGCAGTTTGATATAACTTTTTGTTGGGGAAAAATGTCAAACATACACAAATGTAGAGAAAATGGTTAATAATTCAATATATCCATCATTCAGCTTCAACAATTAACCACATGGGCTGTCTTATTTATACATCTATCCATGTCTCCTTACTGTACTCCCCAGAGTATTTTAAGCAAATTCTAGATATCGTATCATTTCAAATACATTTAACCTAAATATTTCAGTTTATATCTCTAAACAAGTTACATTAAAAATATATAGCAACAATACTATCACATCGAAATATTGACAATAAGAATTTAATACTATCAAATATTAATAGCGTTCTTTTTTTCTTTTTTTTAAAAATAGCGTTCATGTTTTCTATTACCTCGCATGCACATGTACACACATACTCTTTGCATTAGGATCCAAATAAATCCATCACTGCAATAAGCTTGACCATAGCTTAAATCTTTAATCTACGGATTCTCTCTCTCCCTTCTCTCTGCAATTTGCTCATTAAAAAACCTACACAATTTGTCCTATAGAGTTTCTCACGTTCTGATTGGGCTGACTACATTCCCATGTCACATTTCTCTGTCCCTTTATATCCTGTAAATTGTAGTACGATCTAAGAGCTCAGTCCGACTCGGTTTTACTTATTTGTTTAAATTTTTGCGAGACTGTGTCAGAGTGGTGTGCACTTCCATCAGTACCGGCTCTTCTCTTTAAGTGATGGTGTCAGCTACTGGTAATGATTCGTGAGTCCATACATTTGCCCTGAGGTTCGGTCATATAGGAAAAGCGGGATAAATATTTGATGCTTTCTCTTTATTTATCAGTTTTCAAAATAATGAATTTGTGAATAGCTTTTTAAAAATAGCGTTTTAAGTTTATAGATTTAAACATACTTGTGTTTCAGCTGATTGTAGTGATTATTGATGTTTTAGCTGACTCACCTTTAGTCAGAGGGAGCTTATCCAAGTTGGAGTCTAAATCCTTTCGACATGACCCTTCTGGCCTTGATAACTTCCTGCTCTCGAGTATGACGAGGATCCCTCATCTGATCTGGAATCAGCCATTTGTCCAGGGAACCCTGGTTCTTTTTAGTGAGATACTTGTGGGGATCACAATCTTGGTGTAAGGGATATTCTTTGCTACTGAGTTGGTGGTTATTTCCAGGCCTTTTCAGTAGAAAAGCTAGAAAAAAATTTTTTAAAATAAATTCATCATGAATACATAACATTCTGTGTTCAACATATTAGACACAACATCATGTTTCCTATATCCATCTATTTTGTGGCAAGTAGCAGCAGCTCAATTTTTAATTTGTTGGATTTAGTGCTATTGTTGGTGGACATAATGGACATTTTAATTGTTTCCGGTTTTTTACTTTTTTAAATAAAAATGCTATGAAGATTCTTGTGCAGACTTTTAAAGTTCTTGGTTCTTTGTCTTTCTTACTAAAAACTCTTAGAAGATTTGCTTTTTCCTTCCTAAATTTGTTTTAAAATTTTATTATGTACTTGTAAAGTGGGCTTCTTTGTTCATGATATTGGGAAGTTCTTTCTTTCAATTGTGCAGGAAATTTTCTTGTATTGTTTCTTTAACAGTTTCTTCCCCTGCATTTTCCTCTATGTCTAGGACTCTTACCAATCAAATTTTGGACTCCTTGGTCTGATCCTCTAATTTTCAGTTTTTTCTGTCTTATAATCTACATATGTCTTTTTGTTTTCCTTTATGGCAGATTTTCCAAAATTTATTTTTTATCCTGCTATTGAAAATTTATTTTCAGTATATTTTCAATTTCCAAGTGCTCTTTCTTGTTGTCTTATTCCACTTCCTAGGGCAGTGCGGGAGACAGGGATTATGTCCTACTGTCTCAGAGTCAGAATTTCACTTAGTCCTTCTGTTTTGCTCTCCATTCCCCAACACTCTTTTTTGCCATGCCTAGTATACAGGAATCTGTCTCCCTCGGGTTTTATTCCTCCATTGAATTGAATTTTAGTTTCCTCTATTCCTATGTGCATATGGGAGAAAGGAGCTATGCTTGAATGTGCAGGATGAGAGGATACTTAGGGGTCTAACTACATCACAGATACACTTTAAACTAATACCCCAGTTTTAACAGACACACATTATCTTTACTCTGTGCAATCCTGGTTCTTCCACACCCTGAGATTTTCCAGGTTCCTGTGGAGTATACTGGCACACTTCTCATTGATTATTCTGTAAGCTCTTAGGTTATAGATTCCAAGATTTTACTAAGTCATCTTTTTGTCTTCCAAATTACAGTTTTATTTACTGTTGTGTCTTCTCTTGTTCTCTTGATTCTTCTAGTTTTATAGCTTTTTATGCCTTTAACTCATTTTATTGAGTTTCTGTGAAGCAGAAGAGATGAAAGTATGTGGTCTCAGACATTTTTCAACTAGTCTCTGGTCAGTTGCTTTGATGTCAGTTTTTCTATTTTCAAATCTATTTTTGTGAAGTTATACATTATATTATTTTGTGGTTTCTTGTCATCTCTCTGGTTGGTGGTTATATATGAGCAAGATTTTACATTCAAACTAAAGGGATTAATTATGAGAACCTGGACAAGGAAATCTCTAATAACCAGCATGTACTTACTAAACACAACTTCTAACAAACCAATTTTATTTTATTTTATTTCCTGACAGGTCTCTACCTATGTCAAAATTTTCTGTTTCTACTAAAATTGCACTGCTCCTTCTGTTAAAAATATTAAACCTAAGACTTGAGAATGCCGTAATTTTAACTTTGAATTCAATGCATTTAGCATAAAAAATTTGAATTAGATGAACAGAATAGTTTTTGCCTTTGCTGAAAGAAGAGAGCTTTCTTGCATATAGAACATTTATACTTCATCAACAAAAATAGTTCAGGACCCATCTATGTAAGAGCTACAGACTTTGCAATAAATATGTTTCTACAGAGCTGAATTTTGTCATAATCAATTTGATAATTAGAGAAAAATCTCAGTGGAAGACACTAGGTTTGGCATTCATTAAAACAGCTCACACTAATACGTTTTCTTAAGAATTCACACAATGGCTGAGAGGTTTTGTTTGTTTGTTTGTTTGTTTGTATTCTTTCTATGTTGTTTGGAAATTACAGTTGAGTCTCTAGAGATTTCAAAAGAAATGTTGAAAAATTATTCTGAATGAACAGTGGACCAAATACCTAGGCGGACTTCTGCAGACCAATGTCAAATTTGAGCATCATGAAATTTTTTTGATACGCGAAGGCGCTAGACAGTGTTTTATGACAAAAAATATGGCAAACTTACCTCTTAGTTCTGTAGTCCTTTTTTATTTTAATTACAATATTAAATAAACTTTTGAATTATCTTTGTGCTACTTTTATTCCACAACCACATCAATGTTAGAAAAATGTTTTGAAAAAGACTTGGTTTTATTTGGTTTTAATTTTTTTCCCCTAAAATAAAAAAATTACAATTCTCTTACAAAACAATTTGGGAGAAAACTCTAGTTACACTGCTTTTATGAGGCTTTAAAAATTAATTAATTAGTTGTTTAAATGACTCACAATTTTTCACACAGACCTGGGTTATATTTTCAGGACCTGGAACTGGTTACTGTAAATCTAAACCTTGGGTTCTCATCTGAAAAATTAGAAGGTATGAGGTTGAAATGAAGTAGTGTAAGCAGATTATTTAGCTCAGTATCCGGAACCCAGTGATATTATTATTTTTCTAATTATTGTAGCTTTATAAGACCTAATAAAACTTGGAAATATACATTGCTAATAGAATGTGAACAACGTTCTGCTCCTAAAATGAAAATGAGAGGTAGTACTTAGAAGCATAGAATGATTAAATCAGAACACTTTGGGAAGTCTGGGAAGTCTTACAGACTACTCAATTTTAGGAGTAAAGTGGGTTAAGACAAGTTTCATGTCATTATACCAATTTTACTAGCTACCAATATACGGAATATTATAACGTTGCCAATGTAAAATGATTTTTATACCACTCATTATTTACTTTTCAGAGACATTAAAAAACACACATAAGTATCTTATAGTTTTATTATCTAATGGATATTTAAATAGATTAACAAATTATGGTCTGATAGATAACATGGGGGAATTGCCAGAAAAAATTGTTTTATGAGTCATAAAATTTTCAGTCTAGAATGTATCAAGCGTGTTTATTTGCACTCATTCTCTTACATTTCTTTCATCAGGTCACTGATAAGTAACTAACTCTCATGCAGTTCGGTTGTCTTTGGCTGCAAATAACAGGAAACGAGTGAAAATGAGAAACAGAAAGGAATTCTTTTCTCACATAGGAAACCCTGTGGTAGACTTGTTCCAGGATCAGTGAATTTTTCATTAGCTCTGTCAACGTCCAAACAATGTGTAGGCAAGAAGGGTGAGTCCTGTGTTAAGCATTTCTTTATTAATCACTTGTTCAGGAGCCATGGCTTTGGCACATACTCGTGCCTATGTCTAAACTAGTCAGGAACAAAGAAATATATTTACAGTGATGGGTTTAGACTCATCAGCATTTCCTGCCTGCGTCTTGGGGTTGGCCCATGAAATGCGGGGTCATCAGATACATGAACAAAAATGAGGCTCTGTTGGGAACAGGAAGGAATACGTAGGATTCTGCATAGAATCATAAATAGTAGTGAATCTTGGACATCTGGTTCTTAAATTTTTCCAGTTCCTCAACCAGAACTTCTCCTGGTCCTTTTGTTTCTCAAGGTGCCCAGCCTCCCTTCCCTTATAGCCTTGACTCCTCTCTCCTCTTCCTCCTTTCTCTGCTCCTTCCCCACCATTCCCTCCCAGATGCCAAAAAAAAAAACCCCAAAACAAAAAAACAAAACACTCCTGTTTTCATATAAAGCAGTTTACCCATGATGAATTGTTGCCTTGATATTTTCCAATAGGGTCTCACTTTTTCCCTTTAGAAATTCATCAAGATGTTTTCCCAAACAAAAACAGAACGTTTCCTAAAACTGTACTCAGTGCAAGCGGGTATGATAACTCACTTTTCTCGTTCTTTATGGAGTGGGTTAACATAAACACAGAATGAGAAATTGCCTGACAAGAATTTATTAGAAGTCTTTATAGCTGTATTAGTCAGGATTCTCCATAGAAACCGAACCATACACTACATGTGTAAGGAACTGGCTCAGACGTTAATGAAGGCTGACAAGTTCCAAGATCCACTGGGTGAGCTGGCAAGTTGGGAACCCAGGAGAGCTGATGATGTAAGGTCCAGTCTGAGTCTGCAGGCCTGAGAATCAGGAGAGCTGGTGACTGAATTCCAGTCCCAAGGCCAGCAGGCTTGATGTTTTAGGTCTAGTCTGAAGGCAAGAAAAATCTGATGCCCCAGTTTGAAAGCTGTCAGGGAGAATTCTTTTACTTGAGAAGGGGTCAACAGTTTTGTTCGCCTCAGCTCTTTAACTAATTAAATGAGGTCGACCCACATGAGGGAAGGCCGTGTGTTTTACTTGAACTACTGATTTAAATGTTAACCTCATCCAAAAACATCCTTTCAGAAACACCCAGAATAAGGTTGACCAAATATCTGGGTACTCCGTGGCCCAGTCAAGTTGACCCATAATACTAACCATCACAATAACCTACTGGTTGTAAGAATTCAAAGCACTGAAAGAAAAAAAAATTTTCCAATCTTCTTACCTTAAATGTTACTGTCTGAGGAGCAGTTATCCCCGGAGTCATGGTTAAGGCTTCTGGGGGCTTGAGCAGCGAGCCCACCCAGGCTCCACTTTTCTTCAGCCGTCTTCTTTCAGGAACGCTTTCCCTGACTTTCTGGATTAGGTCAATCTCCTAATTATTCTAATAGTATTACCACATATCCTTTATTGTATACCTCAGAGTTCTAAGCTTTTATTTATCTTTAAACTCCTTCCAGATTGTAATCAAATGATCACAAAGAAATAATGAAAAGAATCATGCCTGGTTTGTTTAACATTGTAGCCTCAATGCCTGGAATACTTGGTACATGATAAATACTACCTAGGTATCTGCTAAATAAAAAAATGAATAAAGAAGGGGATTGTCTAAAGTAGGTGAGCTAGGAAAAGAGTGGTGAGCCAAAGCTGGCATCTACTGATTGGGGAAAAGAATTCATCCATGAGAACTTCAAGATTAAGCAGAAGTATCGGCAAGGTGGAAGTTAAGTGAGGTGTGACTGCTCTCATAATAAAAGTTGAGGGTTGGTAGATGGGTGTGCAACCAGTGGTTGGTAATGAAGAATCTGGGAAATGAAGGCAGAGATATAGATTTGGGGAAGCTTGTGGTCCTCTAGGAGAGACGGGAGGAAGATATGTACAGAAGCTAGGGAGAAATGTCTGTATTAAGAGAATGAGGAGATGAAGGGGGTGAGAAAGTACTATCAGAAACCTATTGGGAGAACCAGAAATTTTAAAACCAGAAAAGGAAAGGGGGAAAAGGTATAAATGAAGAGGAAAAGAGCTACAGCATCAAAAGCTGCAGAAAAATTTCAAGGAGCAGGTGTCCTAAGAGAAGGCTGTTGGGACGGCAAGTGAGAGCAGAGTGGTAGCAGAGGTTTGATTGCAAAGGATTAGGGGAGAGTTAGGTGAGGCACAAGTGAAAAGAAACAGGGTGACCACTTCATTTGAAAGTGATGGTAATAAACTGAAAGTAAAAGGCTGTATGAAAACCAAGGGAGTCTCCTTGAAGAGGGAAGATATTTTTAAGGTAGGAAAGACGAACATGACAGTACGCAGAGGGGAAGGAAGTAGTATAGAGAGAGAAGATAAAGATAGTTCTTATAAATAAAATCAGACGTATTAAAGATTTTGCTCCTTCAGCCTTTGTGTTATATGGAAAGTGATTGAGAACACCTGAATAATCCTCGCTTTTATCTCAGCTACCCTGATATAAGTTGTAACACATCAACTTATATCAGTTCAGCTTGGAGAATGGTTTCCCTTCTTGCTCAGAATGGTGGAGCTTGAGATAAGTTCAATGGATATGTTCTTTAACCTCCTGTTGTTATTTATAAATTAGGATTATACTGTGTTCATCCTCAAACCAATTTCTTTTTGCATAAATTCTGGGAACTAAAATATATCACAGAAAGGATGGCAAAATGAGGCGCTGTGCTCAGAAAGGGAGATTTCCTACTCAACCCTCTCATCACTTCTCATGTTTCCTCTCATTCCACTGTGGTCCACCCTTTGCTCTAACGCTGGTAATGTCCTTCTATCATATTGTTCTTTCCAATCTTCTAACCCAATTCAGAGGGACCACCGTGTTAACCAACCCAGATCTTTGAACAAGAGAGACACTAATTAGTCATTGCCTTAATATGTGAATAGTTAATTTACACTATGAAATTTGTGGAACAAGGAGAGAATTTTGGACTCTCTTCTGCCTTTGTATCCTCAAGGTCTAAATTCAGCAAGTTCTACTCTGTGTGATACACTGGTTTCTCTGAACTCCTTTCTAGAAATAAGTAAGGTGATTGTTTTTTTCCTTTTCTTTCTTCAATATGTTTTTCATTGTAAGTAAAATTCTTTTTGCCTCTCTTTCTGAACCATTGATTCAACTGTTTCTCAAAATTTTAACTTAAAACCATCCTTGGGGTATTCAGTGAATGGCCTTTGAAGTAGTTTGGTAATTCTGTGTTTTGTGGAAGTAGATTTTATTCAAATAAAAATGGTTTGCTCTTCTTTTATTGTGCTTCTGAAAAAGTTATTAGACTTAAAATGCAATGGATCTACGCAATAGCCTGCCTAAGGCCTGAATTTTCTCTACTTGGTCTTCTCTAAAGTGAATTATAGGAATAAGCTGTATGTTAGCCTCTTGTTTGTTGTGCCAGTAGGTAAAGCAGTTATCTGAGCTCTTCTGATTTTTGTTGTATGTTAAGATAAAGACCAAATAAAACTTTTTAGGGAGTATTAAATGCTTCAAAGATGAACATTTAAACAATGAACTTTTGCAAAACTATGAATAGATTTGCAAGAAAGGCAGTCTTTTGGAGAAGAAAGTTGACTCTAAAATTATTGGTGGGAGCAAGACAGACTAAGTGAACAAACACACATGCTTATGCTCCAGAAATTCTCTTTTTCTCCTTACAGAATGTGTGGGATGTGCCACATGACATGGATGCAAGAGGTTTCCAGTGCCACTTAACCCTGTGGCCTCCTTGACTTCGAGTGATTGTGTTGGTCATACTTTACCCATTTTAGTATTTACTTTTATTCTTATGCCATGAAATGATTGTTTTTTTCAGAGCTGTATTCCTTTCTTATTATTTTTACATGGAAATTCTAGTTGTCTGACTTTTTCTGTCGAAGATATAAAAGGCAATCCTAATTATTGTTATGAAAATGTTTTCTGAACTACTTCTCAGAGCCTTCATCATAATTCTTTGAGATTGGAGGGACCGGTAAATGCTAGGCACATATGGTGCTGAAGGCTTAGAGGATTACGTGTGTATGGATAGTGAAGAGAAAACACTGGCTAGGTGTTAACATGCAGAATAAAACATAGCTCGAGACTGACTCTGATAGGGAAAGCAACTAGTTTAAGCTAACAAGATTTTCTCTAGTTTAACAATAACCCAGGGAAGACCACGATAGGTTTTATATCTGGCATCCAATATTCCACTGATTTGGAGAAATAGGTGCCAGTGACAACGTGAAGTTAGCTATTTATATAGCCCCCATTACCTCAGAATGGGATCTCACTCGGAAATAGGGTCTTTACAGAGGTAGTCAAGTCAAAATGAGGTCACGAGGGTGAGCCCTGATCCCATACGACTGGTGGCCTTGTAAAAGGGGGAACTCGGGATACGAACACACAGTCTTCACGTGGTGACGTGAACTAGGAGTTCATGTGCAGATTGGAGGTCTGTTGCCACAGCCAAGGAACTTCCAGAAGCCGAGAGACACTCCTGGAACAGATCTTTCTCTAGGTTCTGCAGTGGGTGCATGGCCCTGCCAGCACCTGGATCTCAGACTCCTAGTCTCCAGAGGCATAAGGAAATAGATTTCTGTTGTTAAGCCACTCAGTTTGGGGTGCTTTGCTACAGCAGCCCTAGCAGACAAGCACAGTGAGGGTGGGTAGTGTCAGCTGGTGCAGTAAACAAGCCTCCCAATCTCAGTGCATGGACACGGTGAAAGGTTGTTTCTTGCTCCTGCAGATGCTGATGGCTTTGATTGAAGGGCAGCCTTCCATCCATTCAGAGGCCCAGGTTCTTCCTGTGCCGTGGCCTCACCAGTCCCAGGGCCTTGGGTCTTTCGCTGGGTCCTCTGTACCCACACAGCTGTGGGGAGGATGGAGGGGTGGAAAAGGGAGGAAAGTTGTATTTCTCAAGAACAGAAAGATAGGATCCTGTGGGTTTAATGTTTCCCTTGGAGCTCAGAAATGTATTGATAATTCAATATCATTATCACCAAATAATGTTGAGATAGTTTAAAGCACTTTGTGCCAGACATTTCTAAAGTGCTTTATGTGTAACAGCTTAGCTTCTTCAGTTCTTAATAGCTGATACTATTATTAACCTCATTTACAATGAAGAAACCAAGGATCAGACAGGTGAAGAATTTGCCCAAGATCTCACAGATGTATATGGTGAAGCCATGATTCAAACCCCGCCAGTCTGAGAGCACAATCTGTTTTTAACTCCTACACCATGTCACCTCCATGACATACGCAAATGTCGTTATTTACAGTCATGCAGGCCTGTGGTCATCATTCATACTAAATTGATTAAATATGGCCTCAAGAATAACAGTCTGAATACAACCTCCTGAGAAAGGAGATACATATACACACCCAGGACAGAAGGAAGGGGCACAAGAAAGAACCTTTGTTCATAGAGACCCTTCATCGCAACATACTTTAGGAGCCTGAGATTTGTCTTTAGAGTTGCTACCCTTCCTGTTACACTCCTCCCTTTCTCATCACTCCCAATTTTTATCAACGTACCCACAGCCTTTCTTCTCATGTCCTCTACCACCCAAAAGAGTGAAGACATTTAAGGTGCTATTTTCTGAAACCCACCCCTACGCATCTATTAACCCATTTGAGAAATTGCACTTCTAGGCTTTTTGTCATTTAGAATTAGATTTGGCTGCAAATAAGAGTCATCTCCAAAATAAACCCTATCTTATTTGTTTCTTTGATGTCTCTTTTGCTATAAAGACTAGATGTAAGCACGCGGGGAAGGCTCTGCTCCGTGAGCGCGTCAGCACCCAGGTTAACCTCCTCTTCTCTGCCTCCCCTGCTGCATACAGACATTTCCAAGGGCGCATCCTGTGCTGGGCAGCTGCGCCGTGTCCAGCTGTCACATGTGCATTCCAGCCGGCAGGAAAGAGGAAAGGGGAGGAGAAGGACACACGTCTCTCTTTTTCAGGACCTTCCTGTAGTTCCACACCCACTTCACATCTGTCCCAGTGTCCAGAATGTGATCAAATGGCCACACCTATAAGGAAGCTCCCAATCCAAAACCAGGGATTCTGTTATAGCAGAAAAACAAAAACATCCAATAGATAATAGGAATAAATAAGTTTCTCCACGTGCGTTAAAATTCAAACTGTGGAATAAAAACTTCTTGTTCTGCTTAAGACATTCCAGACATCGCTTTGAAAGAATGTTATTTTCTGTCAGTTGCCTTCTCCCGGGCTCTGAATCATTGCCACACCTAAAGCTGGACTTTAGAATTCATCCTTTCAGGCTGTTTAGGGCTGGAGTTTGGGTTCAGTTAACAGGACCAATTTTTTTCTTTGCCTCTCTCTACGTTTGCATATTCTTAAATCCATGCAAGGATGCTCAGATCTGGAGGATGTCAGAGCTTTCATATTTGTCTTCTCCATGTCTCTACCACTGCCTCCAGCTTACTGTACCTGCTCTCACTCCTGAGATGTCTGTTGCTGGGACTCCATTTCCATCATTCCTGTCATGCCAAGTTTGCTTGAATTACAAAGTCAGACTAAAACATCCAAGCCGTAACTGAGAGGTCCATCATGACTATTAGCAGATGACATTACAGCAAGGAAATCAGGTAACAGCCTCAGATCCACAACTATATATTCTACTATATCATGCTCACTGTCACAATATTTTTGTTACTTTATTCTGAATCTTTAAGCTTTTTTCTGTTCTCTTCATTAATAAGATTTATATATCACACTAGGTGTGAGTAATATGCACTGAGGACTTAATTAGCATATCAATATAAGGTAATTTGTTTGTCTGACCAGTGAATACTGAATCTTAACTGGTATGGAAATGAGAAAATGTTTTTTTCTGCCTTTTCCAGAAGAATACAAATTAAAATAAATTTCAGGTTGCCTGATCCTTGGCCACTGTTTTCTCGGGAGACCCATTATCTTCATTAATATGAGTTATAACATTTGCATAAATGTATTTTGTTTATATAAACGATTCTGTGTATCTGTGAGGCAGAAAGAAAAAAAATTTAAATTCTTTTGCCCAAAGGGGACTGGAATTCACCATTGAAAATTTTATTTTATTATAGGCTTTTGATACATTTAATTGTCTGGTTGTGAGTATAAAATAGGTCATTTATTAGAGCTGAAGTACTGCCTGCAAAATGTGAAGAGGGAGGAGAATGTTTTCAGTTTAATAAACTTAACATCTGGACACAAAATAGAAGTGCTGTTTCTGTCAGGGATTTTTTTTTTTTTTTTTTTCCTGCAGGAAAGTGATGCCAAGTTCTTTAGCTTTGCCACGTTCACACTGAGGAGTCTAATTGCAGAATGAGTCATGGTTGCAGCGTTCCTACTGGAGATATAAACCGCATGGACCTTCTGAGTAAAAGCAGAACCAAGACAGTTAAAGCATCGATGTAAGTGTTTTAACCATGTGGCTTTATTTTGTTTGCATAGCTGAGCAAAGTTAGAATACTTCCTGTTTATGACAGTTTGGTTATTTTATCAGACTCTAATATATGTCTTTGTTATCTTGGTTATACTGGATTCTTTTTCATCCAGGACAAGGTAGAGTAGGGGTGTTTCCCAACTTGATTGAAGGATAATTTACATGCAATAAACTGCACATATTTTGATTGTGTGAGTTTCAGTTGCTCCCTATGCCAGCCTTCACTCTGCACTGTCAGCCTTTTAGTTTTAGGTGGTATCATGTTTTGATTTGAGTTTATACTTCCCTGATAACAAATGATATTGAATCTCTTTTTGTATGTTTCTTAGCCATTCCTGTGATAGGCAAGAACACATCTGACTCTGTATTGGATCTGTTTCTTTTACTTGAACCTTTGTATTCCATAAGTTAAGAATGTTGTCTATAGCCAGAAATATACAAGATAGCCTGTTCTCAAGGTATAACACTTTTCCATTCATATAGAGATAAAATGTTGCAGAACAGAGAATAATGCTTGTTTTGTTGGAGGTTTACCGGAACATTATGACCTGACCTACCTGGATAGCTGCAAGAACAAAGGATTCTGACACCAAGACATTTGCAACAACCAACAACGCCCTCTGACTTTTCAGTGTTAAAGAATCCTGAATTCTAACTAGGGTAAGATGGTTCTTTGGGACATTATTCCGCTGTCTTCTCAGTCTCCTGGCTTTCTGATGCCCCAACAACTCATCTCTCGATTTATTGGCCTGTGTCCCTTGACTTATTGGCTGGCTGTGCAGTGAGCAGTATGAGCTTGGACTCAGTAACAAATATGTTGGCCGTTCCTATATTGCCTTTGGGGAAGTGTCTTCTTTTTCAAATCTTTTGCTCAATTTTTTAAACTGGGTTGTTAATTTATTATTGAACGTAAGTGTTCTTTATATATAGGGTTCCAAATACAAGTCCTCTGTTCTGCATGTTTTCTAAATGGTTTCTCCCAGACTTGCCTGTTTGTTTACTTGATAGTGTCATTTATTCAAAGATGAAAGCTTAATTTTGATGCGGTCAAATTTTTCAAAAAATTTTTATGGACTGTGGGTTTTGTGACCTGAGAAATTTTACCTATCCCAAGGACACAAAGATCTGCTCCCATTTCTCATAGAAACTTCATGCTATTACGTTTTACATTTAGGTCTATGATCTATGTTGAATTGTTTTTTATCTGTTGTGGGATGAATTGTTCAATGTTGATTGAAAAAATCTGGAATATCCAGTTGTTCAAGCATCATAGAGTGAAGAGATTCTTCTCCTCCACTGAATTGCCTTGGCACCTTTTCCAAAAATTAATGACAATATATGTGTGGATATACTTATGCACTCTTTATTGTATTTTATTATCTCTGTTTGGCTATCTTGATTATTGTAGCTTGGTAAAAAGCTTTTTTTTTTTTAACAGATGAAGTCCTCCAACTTTGTTCTTCTTTTAATCTAGGTTCTTTTGTTGTCATATATTTTTTAAATTAGTTTGACATTTTTTACAAAAATAAAGCGTTAATTGAAATTGTGTTAAGTTCATCGATCAGTTTAGTTATAACTAACATCTTAGTGATAATTGGGTTTTCTAATCCGTGAACATGTCATATTTCATCACTTAGGTCTGTAAGTGTTTTTGTAGATTCATTGGGATTTTTGCAAACAGGAACAGTCTTACTTTTCCCTTTCTGATTGTGGTGCCTTGTATTTCTGTTTCTTGCCTCACCACAAAGGCTAAGGCTTCAGCTGTAGTGTTGAATAGAAGTCATGAATATGAGCACTCTTGCCTCAATAATTTTAGGGGGAAATGTCCAGTATTTTTGCCATTAAGTATAATATTAGCTGTGTGTGTGTGTGTGTTTTTAAGTCAGATTGATGAATAACTTTCTATTCCCAGTTTGTTGAAAATTTTAATTGTCAATATGTGTTGAATTCTGTCAGCTGATTTTTCTGCATTTACTGGAATTGTATGAAGTTTCTCCTTTGTTATTTTAATAGAGTAAATTACATTTTTTAAATGTTCAACCAGCCTTGAATTCCTGCAACAAAACCTACTTGTTAATGTATTATATTTTTAATATATTGTTGGATTTTATTTGCTGATATTTTGCAAAGGATTTTTGTGTCTATGTTCATGAAGGATATTGGCTTTGTAAATTTTGGGCTTATAGACCCAGAAAATGAATTTGTTAGTATTTCTTCCTTTTGTTTTTTAAAATGTGTAAGCTGGG
Source organism: Camelus dromedarius (assembly GCF_036321535.1). Lineage (NCBI taxonomy): Eukaryota > Metazoa > Chordata > Mammalia > Artiodactyla > Camelidae > Camelus > Camelus dromedarius. The sequence continues at coordinate 10,453,858 of NC_087441.1, read as the reverse complement.
TATTATTTTTTCCCTGAATATTTGATAGGATTCACCAATAAAATTATTTTTGGAGTGTTTTGTTGTTGTTGTTGAAGTGCTTTTTTTAAGTAACAAATTCAATTTTTTTAATTGATATAGGAATATCCAAATTTTCTGGGGGTTTTTGTCATTTTTTATGGTGGTATTTTTCAAGGCACTTGTCTATTTTACCTAAATTGTCAAATTTATTAATACTAAAAAATTCTTTTTAGTATTTGTATGATCTGAATTGATAATCCCTCTTTTATTTCTGATAATAGTAATTTCAATTCTCTCTCTTCTTGAACTGTGTTTTCATATATAAAATGCACCTCTTATAGGCAGCATTTTGTGGTAGTTTTACTTTTTAACTGACTGTGGCAATCTCTGACTTGGAATTAAGAGTGTTTATATCATTAACATTTAATATAATTAGTTATATGCTTGGGTATATGTCATCCATTTAATTTTTTGTTTGTTTACTTTGCTGTTATTGTTTTTATGTTCTCCCTTCCCTAAATTTTTTTTTTGATTATTAGAATATTTTTTACCTATATAAATGACCATATTTTGAAATAACAAAAATGAAGAAAATGTGGGATCTCTCTTTTGGGGATCTTAAATCATAATGGAAAAGGCCTAGTACAATAAAATAAATGCATGAAGGTGAAAAAAAAAGAACATTTTTTAGAATTCTATTTTAATTTACATATTGCTATACATCATTGCCATTCTAGCTGTATCTTATTGCAGTTTTTCAAATGGTTGTTTTGGGGAACAACAATGTATATCCCTAATCTTTCTCAGACTATGTAGGAGAGTTAACACTGTATCATTTAATGTAAAAATTAGAAAACTTGCAATCATATAGATCACCTTAATGCTTATATAATGGTTATGTATATATGTGGTAAAATATTACAACTGCAAACATTGAAAACCTCACAAAATAATGTTTTAATTTTTATTTACAGTCATAGGTATTTTATGGAAACTGAGACAAAATAGTCCAATATTTAACATTTCCAATGCTTTTCATTTTTTCCTGAGGATCTAAATTTTTTCCTGGAAACATTTCTTGAGCTTTTCTTATAGTGAAGTTCTGCTAGTGAGGTATTTTGTTGGCTTTTCTTTATCTTAAAATTTCTTTGTTTCACTTTTATGTCCAGGAATATTTTTCACTTGGCATAGAATTTTCTGCATTGACAACTTTTTAAAATTTTAGTACTTTAAATATATTGTTTCACCATCTCTAGTTTCCATGGTTTCTGATGACAAATTTCTGGTTCTTTGCATTGTGACTCCACTGTATGTACTGCACCTTTTCTTCTTCTGACGACGACTTCCAAGTTTTTCTTCATACTTTTGGTGTTTTGCAGTTTGAACTATGAAGTGAATAGGCATGATTTTCTTTGAGTTTTCCTTTCTGGGGAGATTTTCTGACCTTTTTGAATATGTAAATTTAAAATATTCACATAACCTCAGAAGTGGTTTGGTCATTTTAAACGTAAACATTTTTTTCCCCCTGCCTGATTTTCTCTCAGTTCTCTTCCAAAATGAAACAGTGGGCATATTTTTCCTGGACGGAGAAGAGTCCCCGAGGGAAAGGAAACAGTGTTGGCCGACCTGGGGGATGTGCTTCAGGTATGTTCTCAGGCTACTCCGAAAACGGCAACTGAATAGTGTACTGGAATGACTTTCTCATGCTCCGTGCATTCATCCCTGGACTAGATCATGAAAAGATCTTGTAAACTACACTTCCTTGCTAAGGTTTGAAAAATAAGATCGTTTTCCATGGGTCTAGAATCGTTTACATGTGGTCCCTGCAGAGGATGTAGGTGCTAACTCTTTTGATCTCTCAAGGTCCCTTTCAACCCTATCATTCTATAATTCTATAATTAATTAGTGAACGAGAGGATCATTTAATTAATGTTACAATTAAATCTGCCCGAGGAATGCTTAAATCCCAGGCATTTCTGAAAAAGCCATGGATGTGGTTTCCTTGAAAAGACCCTTTGGGGAAGTAGTTAGAGGTAGTCTTGCTGAGTTATCAAAGAATTGTCTGCCTTTTGGCATCACTGAAGGACCATTTTGTTTATCACAGGACAATGCGTGGTAGTAAATTAGCAGTCGTATACAATAGCATGGCAAGAGATCAACTGCTTTGCTTTTGGCAAAAGCTAATGATTTTTTTTTTTTGCAAGACCAGCATAATGCATAATTTTGCCTTCCATTTTTCATAAAATAAAAAATGTGCATACATTTCTGCAAGAGTGAGCCATAAGATTAAAGAAAAGCTAAGAATCATCTGAAACAACAGCTTAGTATAAATAAAAAAGATTGGATATAACCCGGCACAACGAAAAATAATACTAGACCTGCCTCATTGCACTGAATTTCTGCGGAGCATGAAACTTTCATCAGAAAACAAAACAGTGGAAATAATAAATGGGTCCTATAAATTAAAACTGGTGCAATTACAAGGGGGCATCCTCCGATTAATTCTACATACGGTGTGTTCTAGTTGTACTAAAAGATCTCGTTTCTGTTTTGCAAAACAAATATTACTCTCCAAATTAAAGAAAATATTGTTTATATGCATGATTACAATAGGCTGTTGAATTAGGACTCTAAGTCTTTTGCAAAATAGAGTATATGAATATTCTTAATATGACACAACTTCATACGATAAAACTGAATTTCTCTTATTATACAAAGCTCTCTTTTTCTACATTCAAATGATTTCCCAGTGATGCACTTAAACTCCAGACTCATTATAACATTTATATTATTCCTATTATTGTGGTTAGAAAGTATAGTTGCACTTCATGAAAGGGAAGGATGTTATAGCCATTGTTAAAAAGAAGCCAGAGGGGTGTGTAACAACTGTTTTATCTCTCCAAAGGAAAAAAGTTCTCAGTTCATTTAATCTGAATACATTTGGATGCCTCTTAATCATTAATTTTAACTTATGTTTACTTATTCTAGTTCTCATAGATGACCAATAGGGCACATATTCCTCTAGTGATGAACACTTACCTTTTCTGAAGTTTTCTGCTAAATTATTCACCTACAGCGGAATTTGCTTAAGGAGTTACAGGAACTCTCTCTTGGGAAACAGAGCCAAATTTTTACATTCACTTTAAAAAAAGAGTAAATAAATATATTATCAATTTTTGCTTTCCAATCTAAATTTTCTATTGACTCTGTTGGTGTGTAAATAGAAGAAATATCTCCCTTCTATTTGCAAAGAAATTCTTTGGCATGTGTGGTGGGTAATTAAATGATGACTTCAGTCCTTCACCTATAGTTGGAGTGTTGACTGTCTATGCAGTCTGTCTTATTTGAGCTAGGATGTTACGTGACCTCTAAAACAGATGATTCTGTGGTACCTGTCACACACAGATTTTCTGGCTCATCAGCTACCATTGTAGTTGTGATCCCTTTCAGTCACCCTTTATTGGCTTCATAAAATTGTTAGGATTGTCATTGCCCTAGAAAGAGAAACCAGAAAGGAAATAAAGGATAAATAAGAGAATTGTTTGGTGTGTACCTTTATGTTTGCTATTCCTCTCAAACCTAGCCTTCACCATGGACTTCTGCATGGTAGTAATTTCCTTGGTACTACTTTATATTTGAAAGAACTAGTTAAAATAATTTTGGTTGTCCTCATATATTTGGAACAATAAGAACTTAGTTACTTAGAAAACCAACATAAATTTCTGTGACACATAGTGACTTTTTTTTTTTAGGGAAAAGTGTAAGAAAAGCAAGTAAATGTATTTATATAAACATTGTATAGGGTGTGTTACGGGGAAAGTAGATATTCAGGCTGATTTTGCCCACTTAGCTTTTGCACAAATTTGGTTATGATGTGGCGGGAGATCTGGACATCTAGTGCTTCGTTTTCCAGGTGACTTTCACTACCTTGTCAAAACCGTGTCAAGTCCTGACACACAGCTGATGGCTGTAACTTGGTCTCCCACCTGAAAGAAGGTGTGGGGGCCTCTACCTTCACCGCCTGTAACTCCAGAGTCAGCATCAGAGGGGAAAACGCAGGCCATGAGCCTTGCGAGAAACAAAACTAGCTCTTCTTTGGAAAATGTTGGGAGTCAGATTATAACGCATGTCTTTTTGACTCTACAAATGATTCTTAAATTGGACAAACAGGAGAAAAACTGCCTAGGTAGGTAGAAATGATACAAACTTTGAAAGAGAAAATTGTTAATGGCCAAGAACAAAAATAGTGGTCATAGATTTTAGGAAATGAATTTTAAATAGTGATACCATATGAAAAATATGGGTATTAATATTATGGTCAGAGACCATTTATAAGTAAGTAAAGCTCAAGTTTTTGCTAAGTAAAATTCTAACAGTATAATTGCGAAGGATCCTGATGAAAAAAGAAAGGAGAACTGGCTAAATTTCATGTGGCCGAGGGGCTGCCTACAGCTACCTGAGGAGCTCACGTTGTAGAAGGACACGTACAAGACGTGACAGGAGTTGATCCTGACTCCTGATGAATGGTGCACGTTTGATTTCTGGGGGTGATGCCCAGAATGAGCCGAGGCTTGCAAAAAAAGCCAAAGACAACAAAAAAACCCTTGAAAACTACGTGTGGAACAAGAAAGAAACAGAGAGGCTCTCTGCCTGCAGCAGATGGTGTGATGCTCACAGATGGCAGAGGGAAAGCACGGGACCTCAGCTTCAATTCTGCTAAGCCTGTTCTGTCGAGGAAAATTGTGTTCCAATGGGGAAGATATCTTTGAACAAATATTTTGAAAGAAATCAAAGCCTAAGAAATTGAAGAAAGCATAAAGCACCTGTTTTCAATGTATGAAAATTCAGTTTCATCTATTTGCTCATTCATTCATCAAGTGTTAACTGTCTAACACGTTCATACACCGGGCTGAGCAAGGGAGACACGGGCACTCTCAGTTTCTGCACGGACTTTATGCGTTGGTGGAAATAAGCAAGTGAAATTCACCGGGAGACTTCATACATCTGGTGTTCCATGTACCAGGTTAGAGCCATGTTTGGATTCAATGGGGGCCCAACTTGAAGTGAAGAAGGGAGGATGTTAGGTCACAGTATTCTCAGGGTTCCCCCAGATGAGAAGGATTTAACAGGGTAGAAAAGTGAAGGTAGTGACGGAAGAGGATGCTGCTTATGGAGGACAACGCATGCTCGTCGGCCAAAAATTACATTAAGGGCTCCCAAGGGAATCTGCTTAGTCAAGCACAGCACCACTGCTGGCAGTTTTTTGAGAAACCACGGTGACTGGAAGTGGTTCCAGTAGACTGGAGATGGTTACAAATTTGATTTTCAAAAATAGGGTCATGCGAAAGAACTGCCCCTCATTTTCCAGATCTTATCTGTTTGACTCATACATTTAATGCTCTTTGCACGAGACACTTACAAAGTAGAAGACAGGCCCATTTCACACCTGGTTTTGTCTATGCAGAAGGAAAAGTTCCCGATGGTATCTCTCCTCCTCCCACCTTTGGCTCTTGGTGGGATATTTCTAGGTTCAGAATGTTTTTCTCTCTGGATAGCATCACCTCATGGCACTTATGATTCTGGTGGGATATGCTTGGAGGATGGTGAGCTGGGTGATCAGGGCCACCACCTACGACCGTGCGGGGTATGCACAACCCCATAGGGTACTAGTCATGGGGCACTGGGGCCCCACAGATAGATGATTAAGTGCAGAGACAGTCCACTGGTGGAACTATTTAAAATAATGTTTATGCACATATGACCACTTCCGGCCAGGAGGTCTCTAGTAAGTAACGCAGGGCTTCTCGGTTCTGTCTCAGAGGCACTATTTCAGCATCAAATGCTAGGACCAAAATCACAGATGATAAATAACCAGGAAAGAGAGATTGCAAGTTGAATGAAAGAGTCAAAATTAAACAACTGCTGGCTTTCAGTGAAAGACCAAAACACAAGATGTGAAATTTATCACAGATTAAGTACAAGGCTCTGAATTTTGTTTGAAAAATCAATTTTATGAGTACAGGTTAGAGGAGACAAAACGATTTATGTAAAAGAAGGCTTGTAAAGTTTAATTAATCATGAGCTCAGTATAAACCAGTAATGCGATGTGGCTGCAGAGAACACAAAGGTGATTTTTCTTCTCTCTTGAAATTTTCCTTCGTTGATGCTTTGCAAATTATAAAACTAATAAACGCTTGTTTTAAAAAGTGAAACCAAAACAAAATATTTAAAAGGATGTAAGAAAGAAATGCTAATCTTCTCCTTCTTTCCAGTCCTTGGCCCTCTCACACCAAAAGATTAGCTACCCAAAATGTCAACAGTGATGAGGTAAAGAAAGCCTCGCGTCATATTAACTTATTCAGCATATTTCTTTGCAGACCTTGAGTCCTAGAAATTACCACCAAGGAAGTTTTTCACACCAGAGTTTCTCCTTCCATAAAATGGGGATAGTAATAACACCCACCTCCAGAGTTGTTATGAAAATTCGATTAAATAAAGCATGTAAAGCATTTAGACCTGTGTGGAAGAGAATCTAGCCCAGCCCTGTGCCTTTATTCAAAACGCCACAGCAAGAGGAGGTGCCGAAGGAATGTTCTGCCTTGAGGGAAAAGGGTGGAATTTTTATAGAGCCGTAGCCAAGAGAGGTCAGCAGAAGTTCAGCCAGTTTGGGGACTAGTTGCTGAAAAGGGGTCTTTGGGGGGGGGGGTTGCTCTTTTGGACTAGCCACTGCTGGCTGGGCGATTCAGGGTTTACTGAGAGGAAGAAGGAGGAAGAGCTGCAGGGCTAAGTTAGCTCGAGGGGGAGATGGAAATTAGTCAGTCCTTTAGGGCCTCTTGTATTGGCAGCAGAATGTGCTCAAAAATGCTGTAGGTGTTATTCTGTTCTCCCCGCATCCTGGGCAGATTCTCTGTAAAGCCTCTCACTCCTGGGAACCATTAGGAAACTAGGCTCAAGTCCTCCATGCTCTTGGGTTCCAGAACCTGACCTAGAGGTGGAACAGCACCCCTCCAAGGAAGGGGTGGCTCCCCTTGGGCACCCTGGCTCCCTTTTGTGGAATTTATGAATGAAGACCACCTAAATGAGAAAAGCAAAAGCTATTAATCCAGAGCTTGCTATGGCAAGAGAGTCAGGCACCATCACTTGAGTTTTGGCAGAGACTCAATGACAGGCTGAGGGTGGGAAGGCTGTGGGTGTGCCCCGCTGGAGGCTGTGGGCACCGAGAGGCTGGAGGTGGCCAACCAGAAGCAGGGGATCCATGTGGTCAGTTCAGGGTGTGCAGTGGGCTTTTTCAATTGGTCCTATGCTGTAAGTGAAGACAAAAATTAGGGAAGCTGTCAGTTATCAATCAAGTCTTGGCCATTTGGGGCCACTAATTACAGTTTTTGTTTGGCTTCCTGAATTGTTACTAAAGATGGTTACATGGCTTCCTGAAAGACTGTCTTAGGACAAATTGGCTTGTTGGGTAATTTATTGCACATAAGTGGTTGTTTTTCTGGGCAGGTAGCTGCAGGTTGAGGGTCAAAATTCTGTTTTCACATATGGTCTGTCTTTTGTCCATTTGTATCTTCTGATTCTGTCTCTGACTTTGCTTTTCCTCTCATCTCTTCCTTTCTAAGCGCTAATTATTTGATCTGGTCTGGGGACAGGAAAAAAAACTGCCTTTGAATGATCTTGTATCCATTCAAGTTTGTTTCTAACATAAATTTTATGATGTAAATAGCTAAAGATTTTGATGCTTGATTCTGAGACTTGACCCTTAACCTTCAAAAGCTAAGAACTGCACACGTTGGATCTCCTTACTCCATCTTCCCAGAGGTAATGACAAGGAATCAGCAAAGGGCAATGTGTGAAAGGATATTAAAAACTAAACAGCTCAAAGCAAACACAAACGACATAAGACTTAGTATATTTGCATTACGTAAAATCAAGTTGCTCTCCCTACGATACTGGAGAATGTATGTTCTTGCCTCGCACAGGAAAAAATTCAAGAGGGAGGCATAGTAGAGTGAAAGTAAGTTTAATCAGGTAGATACACACCCCACAGACAAGGTACAGTTCTTTTCACTCAGAAGGGAGAGCGGCCACAACGTGTGGGGGTGGTTAGTTTTTACCAGCTGGGCAATTTCATATGCTAATAAGTGGGAGGATCATTCTAACTATGCTGGGGGAGGGGCAGGGATGTCCAGGAATTGGGCCCTGCCCACTTTTTGGCCTTTTACGGTCAGCCTGGGAAGTGTCATGGTGCCTGTGGTGTGTCATTTAACATGCTAATGTATTAAAATGTGCACATAATGAGGCTCAAGGTCTACTGGAAGCAGAATCTTTCACCATCTTGTGCCTAGTTGCTGTGTCATTCTTTTAATGGTTGTGCCCTGCCCCCTTCCCTCCTGTCTCACTCAGAACTTCCAAACAAACCTAGAATGATTGAATGGATTGTTGAAGAACAAGTTCTTAGAGCCAGGATATTGGGTCAGAGTCTAGAATGAGACCTGGTGATACATGGAAATAGAGACGATTGGCTTTATTTTTTTCATGTTCTACATGAATTGCTGAATTAAGTTTACTGAATTTAGCTTTGTATCTTTTTTTCTAGGCATGCTTGTCAGTTTGCACACGTCAGTTTTCTCATAGCTTGTGGTATGCTATAGATCTTTGAGGGCATACATTAATTAAGGCGCGCGTCTGTATCCTAAAACTGAAAGGTAGCTCAAATGAATTTCCCTGAATGTTGGCACAAGCACCCTCTGTAATTTCTCATCAGGGTGATTAGTCTAAAGTTAATTTCTACTTGCAGTTCTCACAAGGTCTGGCATTCTCATTTCAGCATCAGTTCACTTTGTGTAATGCAATGCCTCAGCATGGCTATAGCATATCTTCTCAATCGTTCTGTTTTACGATTAGTACTAAATAAAACAGATTTCTAGGTAAAATGCAGTTCCAATAAGTTGGAACTTTAGTCATGCTTATTCCATTTGATTTGACTTAAGCAATATTTTCCTAAAATGTTTATAAACTAACTTTCGGAGGGTGCAAATTAAAACATTTGAAGGTAAGGATATTAAGATTATAGAACTACATGATAAACGTACACCACAGGGAATAGCTTTCCAAATATCCCTACCATACCAGCACTAATGAGATATTTTTGCAGTAAATACATTTTACATATGACATTTAAAGCAGTTGATTAAAGGAAAGGAAAGATTGCAAGTTAGCAGGGGCAGAGATAAGATTTTTATTTGGTACCTTCTTTCTTTTCTTGTTATGATTGCATTAGTGAGTTACCGATGGAGGGTGGTTCAGGAAACCGTGGTTGTAACCTGCTGGGATGCTTAACGGTGAAAAGATTGCTGAGTTCTGTTTCCTTGGTCCTAATGTCTCTTCCTTGCAAAGTGTGGGGTATATGAGCGGTGTTTTTATTGGTTTGTATGAGTGCAGGTGCTTTCAGAAGACGTAATTTGACAAAAAGGGGTATCTGTGAGAAAGACATGGTCAGGTATGTTCTGCCACACTGAATACTAACATACCTTGGGTAGAGGCACATTACGCTTTTATTTCTGACTGTACATTGAATTATTTACACCTTCAAGGCAGTTGATTGAACTGCAGCATCCGTCAATTAGCAAATCAAAAATTTATATGATTCCAATTTAGCATGGAGTCCTTCTCGCTCTCCTTTTTTCTTTTTAGATTTTCACCCTGACAGTGACAAATTACTCCTCTGCTGGCTGAGATTGGAAATTAAAAGCATTTAGAGTTGCTCATGCATTTATGCTAATGAGAACTTCTGATATGATTTGCATGCAAAAGAGGACAATCTGAAAGCTCATCAGGTTTTCATGCTTCCGCATTTTGATGTAGCAGAATTTTTTTTTTTTTTTTTCCTGTTTTTCCGTGGAGCAAAATTTTTTCTCCGGGAAACAATACCGAATGCGAACAAAAAGAGTTCTTTTAAGTCAGAAAGTTCTTCGTTTTTTTACCCTCCAGATTCCTGTCAAATCGTTGGCTTGCTCCTTCAGAACTGCAGCCCACGTTCATTAGCATTTGAGATGTTTATCAGAGGAAGGATCCAGTATCTGCCACACGAGATTATAGCTCAGCCTCATTTTTAATTCAGCAAGGAAGGAAAAAAAAAAGACCGGAGGACAGGCAGGAAGAAGGACTCGCACCCTGACAATCTTTTTCTTGCATCCACCTGAATTAATCCCATTTAGAGAAAATTTGATTAATCACCGACAGTGGCAGTTTTAACTTTCATAGATGGTGCTGACAAATGTTAGCCAGAGTTCTGGTATAAAAGTCTTCCACTGATATTTGTATAAAAGAGAGCAACATTAAAAATGAATACAGAAAACTTGAGGGAAAAAAATGAATGAGGAAGAAATGTATGATCCAAAATTTTTGAAAGGGATTTTATTATATCTATAAATATGCATTTATTAAACCATTAAAATGACAAAGGGGGAATTGAAAAGATGTGAAATGCTTCTTTTTATTTTGCTTAGAAATTAGTCCCTCTCTTGAGATTCTTCTAATTTGATGAAAGTTAAATGCCATCTTATTAAAATGTAGTAGATACTGTGGGAGTTTTATTTTGCCCAAATAAATATACTTTGTTTTTGCTTTCAGCCATCATCATTGGAGGGTTTTATTCACATTTAATGTAGTGCAGAACTATTCTGTGCCAGCTCTGTGAAGGACAACGTACATTACCCTGTAAATATACTGTCCACTCAGACAGAGATGTCGGGAGGTTTCTTCTGCTTTAAATGCATGTGATCTTAATCACCTAAGATGTTTTAAATATGACTGGTCCTGGAGTTTAACGATGGAAATTTAGCAATCTATTTGCTCGCTTCATCTGGTGTCCTTAAGCTGCTCTAACATAGCAAAACGTGTCCAGTTCTATCTGAGGGCATTGCCTGGTCTTGGGAATCTATTTGGACCACTTCCTATTTTATCTGTTGGGCTCTCACTGCCCCCTGCCCTCACCCCCAACCCAATACCTCTTTCAGAAGCCTTGGACTTCTGTTCTACGTTGCAACTTAACTGAAAATGTGTATTTCCAGCGTCCCTGAATTTCTCAAAGTGTGATGGATGTGCTAAGCCACATGGCTTTTCGTTTTGGGGACCATCTAATGTTGACTGGCTGGCACTTTAACATCAAGCTCTGGATCTTCCAGTTTTTCTTACTATAACTGACTCACTGGCTGGGTCACCTTATGGCTCAGCTGGTAGGTCCACTTACCTACCATGAAAGGAGGCCAAACCCAATGGGGGAGTTTTCTATTTTGGGTTAGGGAGTCCTATGGACAGAATTATATCCCACCAAATTCATATGTTGAAGCTTTAACCCTCAATGTGCCTGTAGTTGGAGATAGGCCAAAAGGAGGTAATTAGGGTTAAGTGAGGTCACGAGGGTGGGGCCCCGGTCCAGTAGGATTAGTATACTTATAAGAAGAGATGCCAGAGACTTATCCTCACTAGCCCTCTTTTCCCTCTTTTTTTTTTTTTTTTCCACTCTCTTTTCCCTCTCCCTACCGTGTGTGGACACAGCAAGAAGGTGACCATCTGCAAGCCAGGAAGAGGGCTCTCACCAGGAACCAAATCAGCTGGCACCTTGATCTTAGACTTCCCAGCCTCCAGAACTGTAAGAAAATAAGTGTCTGTTGTTTAAGCCATTCAGTCTATGACACTTTGTTATGGCAGCCCAAGCAGACTAATAATACATGGAGAGAGATCAGAAGTACATTATTTCTAGACTTAGAACTTGTTCATCTGTTGCAATTTATCTTATGCTTTCTGAGCACGGTCTAACATGACTGTCTTATGGAATCAACTTTCCATCTATTATCTTCCATGACTGTCTAATTAATCTATCACCTATATATGGGATTATATAAATGAATACTCAATGACAGAAAATTCTGTTCACTGTGGAGGAGGTATGTGCAATATAAAAGTAATCACCGAACAGAATTTTGGCAGTAAAGTTACTTCTGGAATCCATCAGGTATCTATAAAACTCCCACCTATTCAGTGAATATGGAGAAAAGCCTTTTCTACACAGATATAATAGATCTATTTGTCATCTTGGGGGAGAGTTACCTAATATTAAGGTCAGGAGTTGCAGGTCTTCATTCAATGGCTAAACAGCAAGGAGCCAGAATCAGCTATTATTACCTGAAGGCTGTAGACTCTAAAACTTGAGTTTTGAGAAGTTGCATTAAAAAGACTGAGAATTCTCTCTAGTTAGAATGTCAGCCCTATTATAAATATTATATTGAAATCTTCCTGGTAGAATTCTTGATTTCCTTTTTTATAGGTTGTATATACAAAGGAAAGGATTGACTTTTTTTTATGTACACAAAGGTGAATTATTTTTCTGCAAACTTTCTGAGAAAAACAAAAACAAAATGACATTTTGGTGCTAACCTCTTGGTCTTGGTGATTCATTTATCTTTCGATGTCTAGAGGAACATTGATGGCAAAACACTGTGATGCTGCAACACTGCTGGGAGTGGTAGGGATGTCAGGGCAGCCCTGTGGCTGAGACAGTGCTCCTGTCCTATCATAAGATACAGGAGTCCTGAATGACTCATCTCACTTGGCTTTGACTTTGGCCATCAGAAACTATCTTTTGACTATATTTTTGGTATAATTATTTCCTCTTTTGTCTTGTAATTTTAAAAAATCTTTTCTTTTCATTGCATATTTGCTTTTCATTACAAGTGATTTCCAGTTCTTTCAAGGGGTGCCAATAAATCCAACAATCACTTAATGCTTATTGAAAGCTTACTAAGCGCTAAGTGTCTAAGTGCTAAATGTTGATGTATGTTACGATCTATACAGAAGACGAAATTTCACAGTTGGGTGGATGGAGACTTAGAAAGGACCCATAGCTGTCCAAGACCCAGAGTTTCTCTAAGTGGCAGAGCCAAGACTAACAGCTGGGCTCATCTGGCACCGAAGTTGGCAGTGATGTCAGTGGCAGAGGATTGCTACCTGGAACTTCCTCAGATATCATCTCCAGAGGTATTCGTTGAAAATACTCAACTTCAAAAAGAGATAAACAACCTATCTCTTTGGAAAGAGGTCAACTTGCAGGATTCTATCAACTGCATGGAAAAGCACAGAACAGTGTTTACTTCCACCTATTGAGTTATGGTTATTTGACTGTTCTGTTTAGGTGATTATTACAAAGAAAAGATTCAAATTAATGAAGCAGATCATGTTCCTTGACCCTTTCTTTATCAGCATAGATGTCCATCCCACGTTAAGACAGTCCTCTAGCATCTGCACCAGTGTTACTTCATGGAACATGCCTCTTGCGTAGCAAAAGCCCCATCCATTTTCCATTCGAATGGACCCTCCTACCATACACCAGCACAAGTTCATATTTACCCCAAACCATTACCTGTGTCCAGCTGATCATTCACTTACTGAAGGCTTTTGAATGTGCTGACACTAGAGAAGGCAAGCAGACAATACTCTCTTATTTCTTTAGAACACGTGCTTTTGTGGGCACAATTCTTACTTTGAAAAATTACAATGATGGTTTTGCCAGATGGAATATGGACTCCCCAAGGAAGCCTGAGGACTGCTGAGGACTCTGCAAAGGCAGCAAAACTTGTGCCGCTTGGAACTGGAGGTGAAAGTCAGAAGTCAAATAGAGGTTGTACCAACAACCATTTACACTTAGAAAGCCCCCTTTACAAAAGAGTCCCAAGACACAGTGCATTTAGACTTTGTAAAATGTCAGTGGTTAAGGACAACAGAGAGCAGCAGCAAACATAACCTTTAGTGTAGCCCTGAATGCTGACACGCGGGGAGAGGCTGTGTGCTTTTTATAGGAAGTGCATTATACTCTCCATGTTGTTTTAAACCCACCATTGTTCCAAATGTGAAACTTCCATCGGTTGCCAGTGAGTTTTGTGTTGCTATAAGATGTGAGAATCTGATCCTAACTCAGAACTTCTGAGCATTTTGCTACATGAAATAAAAGTGCTATAAGGCAGGTCTCCTTTGTTAGGGACTAAGAATTATGGCTGATCACTGTTCTTTTAAAACAAGACACAGCATAGATATTTTGTATTCACCCTATAGCAATCCTTCTAAGATTTAAGCATGATTTTCAATTTGGTTCTTTGTCAGACAGATTGTTGTGCTTTTTTATTCCAAGCAAATGATACTGATAATTAACAATGCTCATGTGCATGTCAAGGGCTTTCCTGTACTGTGTATGTATAAAACTTCACCTTTTATAGACATAATAGTGCAGTACATTAGAGATCAGTGTTACAATTCTAAAATTTCAGATACATAGTCAACTTCATGGTTTCCTTAAGAAAAAACTGCCATTTTCTAAACAGTGCAACTCATTAAATTTTGCAACTCATTAAATTTATTTATTAAATAAAATCTACACTTTTACATTCCATTTTTATTCAACCAACTGGTTCTACTAAGTCACTGTAGGATACAAATATTTTCTCTGTTTACTTTTCTAATCTCCCAATGACTGAGATAAGGAAATTATTGACAAATGAAGCAATGGTCAGCAGGTATTTCTAAATAAGTTATTCATCTCTTTAGATTATCAATCCTTTCACAAATATTACTTCCCCCCTTTTTTGTGGTTAGAACAGGTGAATGAAGAACTCAGATACTTTGGGGGTGATTTCATCAGCTTTCATATTTTGCCTTACAGGATTCCCTTTGATTTATCATTGTGATTCACTTTTCAGTCTAAAGAATTATGAAAGTGGATTAATTTTATCTCTAAATCAGAACTAATTGACAGTAGTTTCCAAATTACTCCACATCCATCATGAATCTGACTCTTGAAACATGAACATTCTTTTCATGGATTATAGATCTTCAAATTTTGTCATAAAATATGTAAAATTTAGCAGAGAAAGGTGTGCTACATTCTTTGCCTTGAGTCTTGATATACCACATGTGATCTTTGGGGTTGAGGACTTAAAATAGTATAAATTCATGTTTATCTTTTTCTGTCAGTTGGCTGGGGGACTCTAGGCTTGCAAGTCTGTAAGTTGGCTAGGCAAGTGTCTTGCAATAAGTCTGATTGGGCATGCTGTACCTTGAAGCTCAGGTAGGAAGAATGTTGGTGACCTGATGTGTGTTCTCATAGAGACAGCAGAAGCCCATGTGTATAACCGCATTCCAAACCCCTTTCAGACATGTCACTATTTTTATTTACCAAAGCAAGTCAAATGGCTAAGTCAAGGTCATGGAGTAGGAAAGTACATACTGCCTTCATGAGATCATGGCAAATGTGTGAATATATCACACTAGTACCAGGGAGTGATGATTGTGACCAGTTGATCCATTTCTGCTTAAACCATCTGTAGTGGATTTTGTTATCTACAACTGGTAGTGACATCACAAACCTCGAAGAGGCACATAGTATTATTATCATTATTTTAGAAAGGAAGATTCTGTGGTGGAGAATCAGTAATTTGCCTAAGATCACATGGCTAATAAATGGCAGAGCTAGAATTCAAACCATGTAGTTGGGCTCCAGGGTCCTGACTAGCCTCCCATATGGGCATAGCAGCTTGACACATCAGTTTCTGTCATGAGTATTATACAAAAGCAATGGATTAGTAATATTAATAATAGAACTTCTGGAAGCTCCATCTTCACCAAAACTAGGAGATCAAATATTGTATTACACAGAAAAAAATGCACAAAGTTTACCAAAAGTAATCAAAATTAGTACAAAAATCACAGGAGTGAAGTCCTTCTGAAATCATGTTGGAAAAAGTAAAATGTAAGATAATCCAATGGTGGCAGACCTCAAGAAAAATCAGGAAAAACGTATTTCCTGTAATCGGGAGGAGGCATCACTCTAAAGTAAGAAGCCAGTATCATTCACATACAACAAAAGCTGCATGACCTGGAAAGAATCACAGGGAGACAGAGCAGAAGGTCCATGGGAGAGAAAGTTCAGAGTAAAATGAGATGACCGGTCTAAGAAAATGCTGGCATGAAGCTGGGTCTAGTTTTATAAAAGGGAGATGTAATAGCACTGATTCACAGATACTTTAGGGAAGTTGGGAAAGCACAGCACAACCTGCCATGAGGAACACTCACTAGAAAAGATTGCTGTGGCTAGATGAAAATCCTGAGATTTTGCCACTACAAAAATCCTTTAAAAGGGGGCTGAAAATTAAAAACACCACAAAGCAGAAACATAATAACTCAAAGAAAAGATGGTGAGAAAATAGAGTTGAGGCATGACCTGGCAGAACTTAGGAAAAAAGCAATATTAGATGTTCCATGTTAGAGAAACAGACAGGAAATAGTGAGAAGCTCAATGGAAAACATACAAGGTAGTAAGTTCAGACAGAGACCTAAAGGCTAGACCAAGAATAGTGATCAAAATAAACTGGAAAACTATAAAGAGAGTAGGGAGAACATTCTAAATATAGCATATATATATATCTGTATATATAGATATATATACACACACACACACACTATAAATATATAAAAATATAATAGTATAAGACAAAGGAGGTGCAACATACACATAATTGGAGTCTGAAAAAGAAAAACAAGAACAATGGAGTGGAACAAATATTTCAAGATGTAATTTAAACAGTTTTTTTTAAGTATTTTTATATTTAAAGACACAGTGCATGCCAAAGAACATTAGAGTAATCAGTACTGAGACGTAGGCTAACCAAGTTTTGATCTTTACAGCCAGATTATAGGGGTAAGTGTTACCCTGGTTTCAGGCTTTTTTATGATAACATTTGACTCTAGACTTGAGAAAGAGCATGAAATCATAAAAATATAGTATAATGCTTCAGTAATTAATGTAAAATAGAATACAGTAGAATGTCTAGAAATAGACACCATTTGGTGGTGTAATAAGGGCAAATGATCTGTATACTCATGTCTTGAGATGAATTGTCCTGACTTCTAGTATATTGCTGAATATATTTTAAGATATTTTATTTAGGATTTTGATTTCTGTATTTTAAAAAGCCACATAGGATTGGCTTTATGCTTGTGTGTGTATGTGTGAATTGTGGTTATAGGGTTATACCCTAAGCTCTAGAGGACTTGTAGAATAAGTTGATAATATTGCTATTGCACATATCTATGCTCTGGGGATGTGGGAATTAACTTTCTCTTGACCCAATTTTAGTATTTTACAACTTATTTGTATAAAGTTGTTTAATGAAATTCAAATGTAAAAGATCTCCCCCAAATCCTTTGCTTTATCTCCTTTCTTTCTCCTTTTATTTTTTTTTTTCTTTTTAAACTCAGATTTTTGCTTTTTTTCCTGATTAGATTTGCCAGACTTTGGCTTATTATGTTGTTATTTTAAAGTTTACAAATAATTACTTTTGTTGTTAAGTCTGCTGTTTGTTCTTTGCCTTCCATGTAATTTTCTACTTTTGTTGCTACTTAATTTCTTTGAATTTAAATTATTGTTCATTTTCTATCCTCTTGACTTGAATGCTTATTTCATTTATTATCAATCAATTTAATTTTAAGGCCATTTGTTATGCATTAAGACTTCATTTTCCCCTGAATACTGCTTAGTCAATATCCCATGGATTCCAATAGGTAAAATTTTCACTGTCATTTATTTCCAAATTAAAAAAAAAACTTTGTTCTCTTCTCCTTATAATTTAAATTTTTTAAGTTTTGAAATGTTTACACGTATAGAAAAAGTGAAAATGGCAAGAATATCTATGCTCACAGTAAAGATTAAGTACTAATAGATACCAGAATTCTGTCATATTTTCATTTAATTTTTAGTTTTTAAAGGAATGAAACAGTAAAGCCAAAGCTCATCAATTATTCTCACCTTTCTCTTGCTAAAAGAATAGATATGTATCATTCTATGTATTTTTAATAAATTTATATATCAAAAATCAATATGTACTATTTTGTATTTTAAATTTCCAAAATTTTCATATATAGTAAACATAATCATGCATAGTTTTTTTGCTTAATATTAACATTTTAGGTGTATCTTTTCTGTTGATATTCGTGTGTCTAGTTTGTTCATTTAAATGGTCATATAGTACTTAATTGTATGTATAAACTATTGAATGCTTTACTGCAAAACAGTTTGTTCCTAAATTTGTTTTTGCAAATTGGATGACAATGACTATCTTTTTGTATGTCTTCTTTTGCAGATAGACATTTTCTAAGACAGTTGTTTAGAAATAAACCTGTTTGATAATAGAATATTTCTAAATTAAACCATGCTCAATATTGCTAAATTTTCTTCAAAAAAGTTTGATTTGTTTACACTTCCACCAGCAACTCCCACCAGCATTTGTTGTTGTCACTTTAAATTTTGCTAATGCATTTTTAATTTCAACTCAGATTTTTTGCTCTGTGGGTTGCTTGTTAATATCCTTTGTTAATTTTCCTGTAGGTTCTTTGCATTTTTCTTATTGATTTGTAGATATTCTTTTATCCTCTATATTCAAATGCTTTGCTAGTTGTATTGGTTACAAATATCTCTTCTCATAAATGACTTTCCTTTCCATTGGTATCTTTTACAAATTCAAGGTTTATATTTCAATGAAGTCCTATTTACTGAATTTTTCTTCATTTTAAGAAATCATTTGCTCCTGTAATGCCATCAAGCTATGCTGAAGGTTTTATAATTTCACTTATTATTAAAAGTATTTATTATTAAATTGTGTGCTTATTACAAACACAATGCATACTTAGGTCTTCATCCTTCTGAGAGGAATGTCAGTATATGGTTTAAGGTAGAGATCAAATTGTATACTTTTATGTATGAACAATTAATTGCTTCATTGACATTTATTGAATGTGGCTTTCTCCACTGATTTATAATGCCACCTCTGCCACCTATGAAAGATCGCATTTATATGTGGGTTAGTTTCTAGGTTGTGTTTTCTGTACCAATGGAATATTTTCCTATCCTTATACTAATTTCTCCTATTTTAATTACTATAGCCTTATAGTAGGTCTTGACATACATTATAGAAAATCCTCCATCTTGTTCTTGAAAATTGTCTTGGATATTCTTTGCTTTTTATTTTTTCATGTAAATTTAGGATCATTTTATCAATTTTTATGAAAAATGTGTTTAGCGGTTTTTATTGGAATTCACTTAATTTATAGGTTAGTCTTGGGAGACTTTTACAATCTCAGTTGTTCCCATATTCTTCCTTTTATTTATGTTTTCTATTGTGACTTTCTGGAAAGTTTCATAACTTTCACCACGAAGGTCTTGTCTTTTGTTGTATTTATTCCCGACTGTGCTATTGTTGTCGTCGCTGCTGTACATGCTACCTGTTAGGAAATTACAGTGTTTAACCATCAGCTGTGGGAAAGAGACGGACAAAGCCAGCCAAACGGGAAGAAACGCAGCGTGACACAAGATGAAGCCTTTTGAAGTAAGGTGACTACAGTCGTTCCTGGGTCTAAATCGTGGGAGTGGGGATGGCGAGACATGTTTGCCAGCATATATTTGACTCCAGACGACTGGTGTCTAATTAGAGAGCTGGTATATCTCACTTGTATCCAGAAAGGCAGTTGGCATTTGTCACTGCATCTGAAGCTTTAGAGTGTTTAGAGCAACAGCAATAGCTAAAATGAGAAACACAGGGGCCGACCGTGACAGGGGAGTAACACTGACATTTATCATACAATAGCTATGGCTCTGGTTTTCTAAGACGGCCGGAGATTGATTTTTGCGTGGCCCATACACACGGCCTTGGGCATCAAATCTCAAAGCCAAGCTCCATACTAAAGTCCTAAGCTCCTCCTGAAAGTGAGGTGGCTTGGTGGGAAGATTTGGGGGGAAGCGGACGGAATTTTGAAAGTCTGGATGTGACATATTTCATTGCCTCTCAGATGCATAGGAAATGCCCGAGCTTCTGTAGTTCAAAGGAATTTCACAAATTTGCTTTCATGCTCCTTTCTTCCAATTTAAAGTAAAATCCGTGTATTTTGCACCGTTGACTCAGGCTTTACTGATAAGCTTTTTGAGGCAACATTATTCCACTGTGGCCCACCTACAAAATGACAAGACCGAAAGGGTGATCAAGTACCTGCAGCACAACTGACAATGAAGTGAAGGAAACTCTGACCCCAGTGATCTAAGGCCATCCACGCGCGCACACACACACACACACTCACACTCCTTCTCCCTTATACGTTCATGTCAGCCTTTCTTTTTAAAAATTCTTCTATAGAAATTTCAGTATTCCATGATAGAGTTCCTTAGAAAGCCATTTTATGATTATTTATGGGAAATAATTGTCAGCTTACCTATTAGATTAACAATTCCAAGAGGGACAAAAACCCATCTTTCCTGTGGTACAGAAACCCGAATCATACCTAATATAATGTAATATATAAAATAGATTCCTAATGCCACTTGAAGCTTAAAGTCCATAATCAGTAGAGAAAGCTCTAGCCTTTACAAAAGCTTCAGACAGTAAGACTTTTCTGTTGCATTCTTACCCCTATTTATTCTAAATCAGGCAGTGGACAGACTGAAATACAGGATTGGAATGAACTCATTGGTGATCGTGTGAAAATTCAAACACAAATGTTAAACAAAAAGCAAAATTCCAGAGAACTGCAGTTTCCTCCATCATAGAAAGGTTTACATAATTTTAATTCTCCTGCCTTTAACTCACACCACTATGTTTGTGATACAGATTTTTTTTCCTCCAAAGAAGTGTTTTGGGAACTACATAATGCAAATAAGACCCAATGAGTGAGAAGGTGAACATCAAAGTCTAGAACAGGCAATGGGATGAGGAAGATATTTTAAGCAAAAAAAAAAAAAAAAAAAGCATAAGCAGTTATGGGGAGTGAGGAGGTAAAGAAAGAGAATGGAGGGAAAAGTGTCATCACTTTATAAAAGCTCAATAAACAGACCCTGATGGGGAGCAGCTGTAGGTAAACAAGCAGCAGCAAACAGATTTGGGGAAATGCTTTGAAAGGGAACAACTTGTGTTATTCAAATGTCAGACTGGTTCTCCTGATTTTAAAATTGAATTTATTTTTAAGTCATACACAGTAGAATTCATTCTTTGTGGTATGGCTCTCCTAAATTTCAATGTATGTCACTGGCATCTACAGATTCCTACAGTCACCTGTCTGCACAGAATCAGCAGTGGATGAACACACACACATACATACACACACACACACACACATACACACACACACACACACACCCTGCAACCTTCACAAAATGCCATGGGATTTTCTGGCCCGTACACACAAACGACCAGAACATTCATTGAAAAGAGGACAATAGTGATCTTGTCAACATTCTAGTGATCTCCAAGGGCATAGTAAGACTGTCCTGCCCCAGAGACCTTTCCTATTGTCCCAGTGACAGCAATTTATATGCCTGCAGTGCGGAAAATCTGCACCTGGCTTCATTGGAATCATTGTTTTGATGACTTACCCTTTAAGGTTTGCTGGGACTACCTGTCACTAAGATTTGTACCCCTGAGATAAATATTAGTGAGTTAAAATTCTCTACCTTTTTGATTAACTCCCCTAACACAAAAGAGTATTCCAGAAAAGGGTTATTTCCCAAAGCCTTTAGAAGGAGTTTTTGCAATGATATTGGATTGAAAACTTGCATTGTGTCATTATTTTTTTATATAACCCTGCACCGTCATAAGCAAAAATATTGTGATGGTCTCATCAGAAATTCCACAGTTAAATTATTTCCAGATAAATAATGTAAAAGATGACAAACTCCCTTTTCATCCAGGAAAATATGATCTTCTTAGAGACAGAATTAAAAGACTTTGCAAGGTATAGAGGAAAATCTCTGCCCATTTATACTCAGAATAAGGCTCTTACACACCATACAGTGTACAAATGAAAAAGAAAGATGCCCCGTTGGTATTTATTCATTTTGTTCCAGGTAAAATGAGAATTTAATATGATTTGAAGTGGTGTGTATATTGGTATTTCATTCCTTGTCTAACACTGAGACACAGTAAAGTGGAGTGTGGGTGGGACTTCTTATAGCAATTAATACAGAAATTGACTTTTTACTAGAAGATTGGAAAGGATGCCAGTCTTTTTACCTATGTAGCACTGAAAACACTCTGGCTGGGTCAATACATATTAAATAATTTCAACAGCATCACTATTTGGTCTTTGAGATGTAGTAGCATTCTACCAACTGCTGCCCTAGAGATGTTTTTTGAAGAGATGGATTGTTTTTATTTTCTAAATAATGTTTAATTTGGTTTACTGCCTCCCCTATGTCTATATAAGAAGCATCACTTATGGCTACATCTTCAGGAAGGTTTCTTTTTTGAGTGAAGCTTCCAATTTTCCTGGTGAAGGACCCTGTCTGTGTCCTCTTTGTAATATTACCAACGATTTACATTTGCATGGCAGGAAGCTAATTTTCCCTGTATTGGGAAAAAGAGGCTCAACCAGTCTGGATTCACCAGCTGTTAAACATATAGATTAGAATTAGACCTGAGTGAAGATTTCTTGTGCAAGCCAACATTTTTTCCAAACAGCTCTAATGAGCCCCGATTGTACTGGTAAGCCTTGACCTCTAAAACTCAATTTTGCCATGGTGGAGAAGACATACAGCAAATTGTGAATGCAGGTTAGCACTCCTGTAAACACAAGCGAACTACAGGAGCAGCCCCAGCTAAATCTGGGAAAGTGACTAGGGAATTCTGTGGTTGTGCTGTCTCAGATGACATCTCAGAAATGGCTTCTGGGAATGCATTTAATCACTCTTTTTTCCTCTCCTATACGAATGGGGTCTACGCTAAGATCTGAGTTGTAGGCTCTCTTGAGGGGGCAATGCAGTCACATCCTTTTTATGCATCAATACATAGTAAGTGTTATATCAAAATAATTGAACACATGATTAATAGCTCATGAATATCCACTTAGCACAGGATGGTAGTTTTCAAGAGAGTGTCTATTTTTACTGAGAACTGAGTTTAGGCCAGACATCACTGAACATAGCCAGAAGACTATAATCTCAAGCTATTCATGAATGTTCAAAGACAAATCTATTTTGAATTTCCTCTGCTGCTTTAGAAATTTTATCTTCGTTCACATGAAAATGTCTATTAGTGACTGATGAAGTGGTCTACATTTCAATGTCTGTCCTTTATGTCTCTCAGGCAGAATGTCATCGGCATCATCAGATAGATTGTTAGCTCCATGAGGTTAGCTTCTATCCATAGCACATAGACTGCCAAAGGCCTGATGAGTGAATGAATCAGTGAATTAACAATGCTCAGATTCCTTATCAATAGGATCAGATTTCAAACTCAATCTGCTTTTGCTGGTAGATGAATGTGCCATGAGAATAGAAGGCAAAGGCCAAAAAGTGAAAAGAAAGCCATTGAAAGTAGACAAAGCCAGTAGCTCCCCAGCCACAGTGGGCTCACTTCACTTGCACTGTGTTTTTGTTTCTGAAATGAACATTTGGGATGAGGACACGGACTTGGCAAGTGAGTGTGGGATCCTGGTTCTAGGCAACAGTCACTACTTCCTTTTCTAAAGAAAGATATCACCAATCAATCAAAGTCTTTCAAAGTCCAGTTTTGACTCATGAGTCTGTAAGTCTGGCCTCCACACGTATGTGGCAACCTCATACCCATGGCAGTAGATGTGCAGGAACATCGTGATATATTTGATTTGGTTTAATGTAGAAAGTTAGAAAAGATAACAGTTTAACTAAAGAGGTGCGACTAGCAATTGATATTTCAGCAGAGGTTGGAGAAAATCCTAACCCTGTTGGAACCCATGACAGAGCACTACTTTAAAATCTGAAGATAACTTTCAAACTTTTTTTCCTTTTTTCATTCAATCCAATTAGCAGAATAGCTAGCAAACTCCACTGCCAAAAACATGCAAAAATTCATGGACTTTTATAAAGATTCCACACTCAGTGTCGAATTACTAAAGAGCATTGCCGGTTGCTTAGCGGTAGCTTTCTTCCTAAAGCATCCCTGAAGGCATCTAAGAAAAATTTAAAATGCCACCTACATTCCTTTCAAAGGTAAGATGCACTTTTCAGTAAAAATACCCCAGCAGGACATGTATGCCTAAGGCTGAGATTAGAAGATTTCATGTTCAAATCCAAAGGCAAAGGCCACTGACAGCAAGACCCAAGACGGCAAGTTAACATTAAAACCACTGTAAATGCAGGGCTAAGAATTAGCAGTTTGAAGAACAACAATAATTATATGGCTGGAGATAACCAATTAGAAAAAAAATCGTTATAAGAGCACCAGACTGAGAATGCGGGGACACAAATTATATTCACGTTTGACTGAAGGAAGCTGCTCTGTCTGCTTGGGTAGGAAGTGTGCTCTTGCACTAAATTCTATGATTCAGTGAAGCTGCTAACAGAAAAATAAGCTTGTTTAGACATCTTCAGCGGAAAACTCAGATGGCCACCTTGAGAGATTGAGAGTGGTAGCATATAGTCAGGGTTCCCCGGAGAAACAGAATCAATTTTTGTATCTACGTCTACATCTGTATCTCAATCAATCGATCGATCAGTAGGAGAAGAAGAGACTTTAAGGAATTGGCATATGTGGTTATAGGGGCTGGTGAGTCTGAAATATGCAGGGCAGCTGGCAGGCTGGAAACTCAGGGAAGAGTTGATGTTGGCTCTAGAAGCCAAATTCTTCCTCCTTCAGAAAACTCTGATTTCGCTCTTAAGGTCTTCAACTGATTGAATGAAGTCCCCTCACATCATCAAGGGTAATCTGCTTTACACAGTCTACTGATTTAAATGTTAATCACATTTAAAAAAATATCTTTCTAGCAACATCTAGACTGACCAAATGTCTGGGCACAATAGCTTAGCTGTATTGACAGATAAAATTAACATCACAGTAGGTTTCCAGAGTTTTGCCAGAAGGCTATTTCAAGAAACAATCTTGGTGAATTTACCCCCAGGCTATGGTCTCATCTTTACCCTGTAAAATTTAGAAACCTGATTTTGTCAACACTTGAGAGGCATCTGCCTTTCGAGATAAGACCCATAGTGAGGAAGCTCACAAGACTGAGAGTTAAATGGGAATGCCAGCTTGTGAACTTGAAGTACACCTGTCATGGGAATTAAATGCTTGCATTGGAATGACCACGTTCGTTCCCTTTGTGTAGGCAGACACTTAAGAGGCCAAATTGTAGTCAAAAGTTAGCTTAGTGAACTGGAAGTTGGACAATTCAAATGTTTAGCAGCTCAAGGTTAAGACAGGTTGACATATTCAGCTCCACAATAGGAATATTATCGCCAGTGGGACTGGAATTAAGCTAGATGTTTGTTTTGGCCAAGCTGCCCCTTTCCTGGATGGGACTCAGGCACAATGAAAGCATTTTTCTAGACTTACACTGCAAATACATGCCCTTTCAGTTGACACTTTTAAAATATATGTTAATATATTTAAGCATGGTAAATTAAGTTTTACAGGTTTGGTATTCATGGTATTCATTCTATTTCTTTAAGATGACTACTTATCTTTCCTGATATATTTTTTAACCTTCAGGGGTCAACATTGTTCTCTCTTACAATTTCAGTGCTGGCGTCATTTACCAATTTTACTTAATATTTCCAAAAGGGAGAGGAAGGGATGAAAGAACAACATTTCAACCCTGAAGTCTAGACTCTAGACTCTAGAGAGCGAACATGTTTTGGAGAGGTTTAGGCTCAGAGTCTGTTACCAGTGCCCTCGTCTATAAAATGAAGGTAATAAACATAATACGTGGGATTATTTTGAGGATTAAAATGTGATAACATAGGTAGAACAACGAGCACTTCCTGGCATAGAGGAGGTGATGAATAATTGGTAATTGTCAGAAGTCGGATTTGCTCACTCACCCCTCCCTTGCCCTGGAAATTGGCACCTGCCCGAAGGCGGGGAGTGAAGGGAGGTTTGCCTTTTATCTGGAGTCAGGACGCCAACGCTCGGCAGAGCTGGCGCCATAGTGCTTGGTAAGAAGAGTCAGGAGATGACTCCCTCAGCTCCTGTCCGTTCTAGACAAGCAGGCCGTGAGCAAAGGAAGCACAACCTCAAGGCAAGCTCTGAGATGAGGTATGTCTGAGCGGGTGATGACAAAATCTGAGCAGGCCTCAGTCTGAAATAGATGGCGGGTCTAATGAAGAATGTTGAGGCAGATGGCCGAGGATGAAGGATGTCATAAAATGAAGCGTTCGCTCTCCCAGCATAGTAAGGGACAAGGAGAACGACTGCCTCCCATACTTGCTCTGATCCTTGCCTTCCGCATTTCAGGTTATGAACTATTAATAAAGCTGCTGGAAGATGAATGCATATTTTAAAGTAATTTCTATAAATGGCACAGTGTGACATGATCTGAGAAGCCCAGGTTTGGGGCGGGGGTCGGGGGGTGTCTGATGATTTAGTTTATGTTCTGATTTAGGCAATTATTAGCTGTCCAACTGTTGGCACTTTACTTGAATGCCCTAAACTTCAGTTTCCTTGTGTTAATAACTCCCTTTAGGGCCGTATGGAGAATTAAATAAGAAAGATCTTTTGTGAGGTGCTATGCAAATGTTCATCATTCAGGTATTCAGGTATCAGTTATTAGCATAATTAAATAACCTGGTAATTGAAAAACTTTATGTACAATATTCTTTACATTCCTGTGATACCTGGCGTTTGGGATCATAAATGCCTTGTGAACCTTAATAATATATGTGTTATACGTGCAATATACTTAAAAATTGATTTTAAAATACACTTGGTTCTGCTAAATGCAAGTTCCCTTAATTTGAGAAGTGTTATCATATTTCATATTTAAGGGTGCAAATATTTACACCAGTCTAATAGTTACGCATTTAGTGTGTTTAGATGATCTTAAATCTAAAATCACAAGGAACAAGATTTCATTGTAAATAAAGGGACAAAGAAAAGCTAGCATGATACAACTAGTTTCTTTTTTTTTCCTAGCAAAGCAGACTTTACTGTGGCCCTCAGACTTTATTGAAGAGCCTCAGGTCGGGGCCCTTCCCTCCTCGTCCTGCTGAAACCAAGAGTTGGGGTGAGGGGCTCTTGTGTTGCCCCCCAACACTTCCATCACAGACTCAGCATGGAAGTTAGCATGATACACTTAGTTTCGTAACTGACCTGGAAACTGGTCTATATCCTTGCTTCATAGCCAGACAGGAAACATGGGTGGACCATAATCAAAGATGTAGTGACTGTATCCACCAAAAGCACAAAGGGTCAGAGCGATGGTTATGTCACAAAGGGCTGATTAAGCAGATGAGGACGTCTGAAGGAGAGTCAGAGCAATGGGATTTTGTGTCCTGGGTCTTTCCAATAATGTTCTTTTTGCCTGGAAGAATTTTCTCTCATGTCCCCAGTTTGTTCTCAAAACGCTATTTATCCTTTTAAGAATCCACTCAAATTCCGCCTTCACTGTACCTCCGCTGGGTTTTCACAGCATCTATTGTGAGTCTCCAGTTGCATATGATTCCTATTCCATCTTGTATCATAATTAAAATTGCTTGTTTATGTAGAATTTTACAGCTTATAAAGTACTTAGACATACATTATCTTCATTGATAGTCAAAACTACCCTGTAAAGTAGATACCCTTAGGGTCCGTGTTGGGCAGAAGACGAAAAAGGTTTCAGGGGGGCCATACAGTTGGAACTGAGGGATCAGAAGCAGAACCGCGGTTTTCTGCCCGAGCTGGGATCATCTCCAGGCTCTGCTGCTGCCTCCTCGCCACCACTCCTGACTGTAATCAATCTGAGCATGTATGTGGGTCTGCATCTCTGTCTCCACCCTCTCCTCTGCCCTGCGCTTCCTGGAGTGGACCCCACTGGACCGCACCCAGACCCTTGGACGAGTTCCCATTTGCTTCCGACAGCCCCCTGTGAATGTTCTTGTTTCTTCTTTCAATGGCCCTGAGTTACTGCAGCAGCTTTGCCCCAAAGAGAGAAGGCGAGAGGTGCTAGGGAGCTTGTCCCGCTGTCGGAGGTGGGGACTGACTATGACTGACAACAACCTGCGCCTCAGGTTGGGATGAGTCTTCAAATTTCAGAGCCCTCTGAACAGTCAGGCTGCTCTGAGATCGCCGGAGGCGTGCATTTGCTTGCTCCTTTTGTACCCTGGCCCCGCATCCTCTCACTGTAGTAGTTTTATTTTTCTGGGAGCATTTTCTCAATAAATCATTTGCACATGACTCCTCCTCCTAGAAACGGATCTTCTCCATCCCTAGAACTGAGACATCTGAGCCACACTCCTTCCCCACACTCAGGGTCTAGCATCATGTATTCAGCACAGTGGATTGACACATGCTCGTTGGATAAAAACTGGCTGCGGACCAACCTTACAGCAGATAACCAATATTCTGATGTATATTATCATTTGTGTAACAAATGATACTGTGGGGCTGTCTTCCATTTATTTATCACTCCGTCACATTCATAAAAATAAGCATGACTCCTCTGTTATCAGTTACAAGAGGACAAGTATATTTTTTACGTAAGAGTATTTGTCATCTTAGTTTTTTTTCCCTATCATATGAATTGTGAAAATATGTTAGATTTCTCAGAGCCACCAAGACTGATTAGGACTTTTAATTATTATATGATGTTTATAGTTCACATGCAAAAATACTGCATATAATACTTTTAACTTTAAGCAGCAATTTTTTATTGCTGTTGAAGTGGAACACACAGTTTTTTCCAAGGTAAAAAGTTTATTTTGATTGTCAGTATTTAAAAATGCAGAGTTCTGATTGAAGATTTACCTTAAAATCAAATAATCTAGGTATAATAATGAGGCCCGTAAGTAATGAAAAGGAAACTCTTTAGTATCATTATTTAGGTTTTCCAAGAAACATCATTGTCTGAATAAACATGTGCACACACGCACACATGCACATTACACAGCACAGAATGTGTTAAACCTATGTTTTTCCAGCTCTATATGTTATATGCTTAATTGTCTACAAAACAGAGCCTTCCTAAGCCATCTTCAGCCTCCTCAACCAGATGAGAGGTTTCTCTTTTCCCCAAATTTCCACATGTGCCTCTCTTGTAGCATGTGATGTATTTATCCTGGAACCGTGAATGTTCTCAACTAGTTTTATCCTTAAATCTAGCCTGTGGGCTTCTTGAGAAAATCTGTCACACATTCATATCCACCACCACATTTTTAAAAGCCCTTTGCACATTGGAATCACTCGTAAACCTTTAAAACTCAGTAAATGAATGTTTTTCCTGATCAAAAGAAGGAATAACTGCTCTTGTAGAAAAAGAGAAATGATGGAATTTTTTCATGGACAATAATAACATTACCTAAGATCTAATCACCCAGAGATAACTACTGTGTTTTATGATAGCTATTTCTTTACATCATTTTTTCTTTGTATATTTAATATATATACAGACACATTTAACGATTGAAGAATTATTTTTTAATTATATACTGTTGCTAAATAATTTGGTATCTGACATTTCTAATTTAATGTATCACTAGAATCTCCCTTTGCTTTATTCTACAAATTTATGACTTTTATATGCTATTCATTATTCCATCACATTGCTGATCATGATTTATTTAATCCTCCTCCTATTTGTGGACTTTTACATTGTTTCCAATATTTTATTCCTAGAAATGTTATAAATAATGCTGTAATAAACACTCTTGTACATATGAATACAATAGAAGTAAATGAATATAACCGTAGAAATGTATTATCTTTGGCAAGTTTGTACCAATTTATTTTCCCATGAATAATGAGAGAAACTACTGCACAATCCCCTCAACCACCATGGGCAGTTTCATTAAAAAAAAAAAAAAACACAAGAAAACTCTAATTTCATAGATGAAAAATGCCACCTCATTATTTGTTTTAATTTGCACTTTAGAAGAGTTGTAAAGATTAATTATTTTCACCTTTTTCTAAGGGCAGTTTAGAGTTTTTCTTAATGATTTGTATGGTTCAATATGGTGAAGATATTAAAAACTTGTTATATACATTACAAATGTTTTCTATTATGTATATTATACTTAAAACTACATGCATATATATATATGTATATATGCAGTTTAAAAAAAAATAATACAATAAATACCCATGATTCCTAAACTCAGCCTTAAAAGATAGAAAGTCACCAGTACATAAGGGTCCTGTTTATATTTCTTCCTCATCACTTTATCCTCTCCCCATCGCAAAGGTAATCATTAACTTGAAATTTGTATAAATTGTTCCCTTGCTTTTTTAAAACTTAAAAATATCTACGTATTAACCACCATGTTGTTTAATTTTACATTTGTGCTTTATAAGCATGAGATAATACTGTATATACTATACTGTGTTTTACTACTGATTTTTGCACAAATTACTTTTTTTAAGATTCATCCATGCTAACGCATGAAGCTGTAATTCCCTCACGTCTATTTTTTTATTTCATTGACACATATTTGGAATATTTACATTGTTTTTTTTGCCCCCAGTCACTTCTTTCTTACTTCTTTTTTATTGAATATAGCTGATATACAATATTATGTTAGTTTCATGTGTACAATATAATTACTTGACAATTAAGTACACTATAAAGTGATCACCATAAGTCTGGTAACCATCTGTCTCCACACAAAGTTATTACGGTATTATTGACCATACTTCTTATGCAATATCTGTCAAAGCACCAACGACATTTTCCACAGAACTAGAGCAAACAATCCTAAAATTTGTATGAAACCACAAAAGACTCCAATTAGCCAAAGCCATCTTCTGAAGAACAAAACTGGAGGTATCAGGCACCCTGATTTCAAACTATATTACAAAGCTACAGTAATTAAAACAGAATGGAACAGAATAGAGAGCCTAGAAATAAACCCATGTCTATACGGTCACTTAATCTACAACAAAGTAGCCAAGAACATACAATGGGGGAAAAGACATCCTCTTCAATAAATGGTGTTTGGAAAACTGGACAGCTACGTGCAAAAAAATGAAACTGGACCACTTTCTTACATAAATACAAAAATAAACTCAAAATGGATTAAAGACTTACATGTTAGACCTGAAACTATAAAACCTCTATAAAGAAGACCTAGGCGATGTGCTCTTTGACATTGGTCTTAGCAATATTTTTTCGGATGTCTCTTCAAGCAAGGGAAACAAAAGCCAAAATAAATAGGACCACATCAAACTAAAAATCTTTTGCACAGTGAAGGAAAGCCTCAACATTGTTACGTTCTCACGAACAATGCCATCGACATGTGCCCGCCCAGTGTTTCATCTGGGGCACGTGCTCGGTGATTTTTCTAGGGATGTGACTTAAAATGGCATTACTGGAGCTTCTGCGCTCATTTACAGCTTTACTTGGTAATATCAAATTGCTTTTCAAACCAATTGTACCAATTTATATTCCCTTCAGCAATATATGAGAATTTCAGTTGCTCCACATCTTTGCTATTTAGTTACTGTCTACGTATTTAACTTCTGCCAATGTGATGTGTTCAAAATGGTATTTTCTTGGGATTTCAATTTGTATATGTTGGTCATTCACGCTTCCTCAGCTGTGTTCATGTCGTTTGAATGGTTTCCTATTTTGTACATTTTCTTATTGATTCATACAAGATCTTTATATATTCTGAATAATATTTCTTTGATAAGATTTTGCAAAACGTTTTTTCCAGTTTATGGCTAGTCTTGTTACTTTATGTGTCTTTTTTTCTTTTTGTCTTTATGTACCTTCTCTGACCAGAAAAATCTTAATTTTAACATAGTTGGGACTTTCCATGTTTGCTCTTATGATTGGTGGTCTCTTCTTCCTCAACTATATTGTCAAGCCCCTTTTATTTCTTTAAATGTGTTAATGTACTCATGTTCTGTTTCTGATAATTCCAATATCATCTCTCTGTGTGAATCTGATTCTGCAGGATGTTTTTTCTGTTGATTTTTAATCATTTGTTGCCTTGTTTATTTATCTTTTTGGTTTTGAGATTATGGCCCTTCAGAATTCATCTGTAGAATTGTTTTGAAACTGAATTTAACAAGTGGTGGACTAGAAATGGTATATATTTGCTCTGTTCTGTGAAAGAAGACCACTTGAAAATAAATTTTTGATTTGGGTTTTTCAAGCCACAAGAGCAGTGTGAATTCCAGGCTCAAACACAGCTCACAGTTAGGAATTCTTAGGGCACAGGCATTCTTTTCTTTCCTTCTATCCTGAGATAAGGGTGAAATTGGCAAGCCTACTCCCATGGTTGTTTTCCCTGGTTCATTGACGGGGTCACTTTGCTGAGGTATTAGATTTATAGTTTCTGACCCAGACCTCACACTCAACTCGGGCCCCAGGCTTTGTCTCTTGTCTGCTATGCTAATGTGACCTTAAAAATATCCAACCTCTAGACCACCAGGGATTGGCAAATTTCTTAGGGCATCTCCAGACCCTGGAGGAATTTTTCTTACTCATCATTTCTGGTCTCCAGTTGTCTTTTTACTTATTACAGCTTAACATTGCTTTCAACGAGCTCTTTCTAAAGTGAACTTTTGCATATTGTTATTAAAGAATAACCTATATATGAAAAAGTGCACAAGTTGCCGGTGTACCGCATGATGCAGTTGCACAAATTGAACATACCCCTGTTGGCACCAGATCAAGAGATGGACCATTGCCAGCTTCCAGAGGCCCTGCTTCTTCCTCCTTCTAGTCACCCTGGGATGTGATACAGCGATAAGAATAAGTGACTACAGTTGTTGACAACAAAATGGATGGTCTTACAGACATATTGTTGAGCAAAAGAGTGGGAGATGCATGCTGCATCATCCCATTGGTGCAAAGCTCAAACCAGACGAGCCAAATGTTGACTTATTCCTGGAAGTAGACTCCTGGTGTTATAGTTTGAGACACAAACGTTTTAAATTTTCCATAGCAAAATCTACTAATTTTTCTCCCTATGTTAATTATTCCATTCTCATTTGAGTAAGATCAGATAGCTGTGTCTCTATACTGTTTTCTAGGATTTGTTATTATAAATAAACTTTCTGAGGCTTATTTTGGTTCGGTTCATGTACTGTGATTTTCAGCTAATCGATTGTTCCAGAATAATGTATTGATACGGTATTTCTGGGTTGTATTATCATTTCAATTTTATTGTTTGTTCAAGCATCAATATATTACTCTCTCTATTCTTGTCCTATTTTGATTATCACAACTTTATACTATGTAGTTTTAAATATATGTTTAGGCACATTCTACCTTATTCTTTTTTTTCCCCCCAAAATTTCTTCAGTTATTCCTAACACTCAAACTTTTTAGGTGAACATTAAAACTGTCACTCTCCCTCAATATTTGATTAGGATATTAATCAGAAGAGCAAAAATTCTATAAATATATTTGAATAGATTTAAAATACTCAGTTAT
Source organism: Camelus dromedarius (assembly GCF_036321535.1). Lineage (NCBI taxonomy): Eukaryota > Metazoa > Chordata > Mammalia > Artiodactyla > Camelidae > Camelus > Camelus dromedarius. The sequence continues at coordinate 10,420,441 of NC_087441.1, read as the reverse complement.
CCAATAAAAGAATATGGATTCTTTTCCCATTTATAAGTTTTCTCTTATGTCCATCAGTAATGCTGACACATCTCATTTTGGTGTGTTTTCTGTGTATTTACTGTTATAAATGGGCTCTATTTTAATATTACATTTTCCAACATGTTAACATGCTAACATGTAGGATATTTGTTGATTTGTTATTGAGAATTATTGACCAAAAATACCTTTGTTTTTATTCTCACTGCCCAATTGAATCATTTTATGCTGGTTCTAATAGTTTTCATTTCTTATTTTGCATTTTCTAAGTAAATATATATGTGTGTATGTCTATATATATATGTATATATATAATGTATAAATAATGATAACTCTCTTAGTCTTTTTCTGTTAGTGTATCTCCTATTCCTGTCTTATGTCCAACTGAACTCATGAGACAGATGAAAATAATTGTAAGGTTAGTAGATGTCTTTGTTTCTCTTCTCATTTTAATGAGACTATACCGAGTGTTCCTACCATTAGGTGCAACTTCGGCTGTTGGTTAAAACTATTTTTTACCATGTTAAAGCCTTTCTAAGAAGACTATTTTCCTTTTTTTATTTGCTATAAAATAAGAATGGATGTTAACTTGATCTGAATACAGTTAAAGATGATTTTTTAAAATTATTTCGTTCACTGGGTACAGTTAATTATGCTATGTTCCAACTATGAAGTAAGCCATGAATGAATAAGCTGTGAATAACTATGTATAAATCTATAAATATAGATTAATACATATGTATCTATTTATCTATGTATAAAAGAGATATATATCTATAGATACATGTAGAAAGGAGATGTATAATGTCCTATAGATACTTTCTAACTAGTCTGGAATTATGGTTTGGGATTTTTTACCCCTTTATTTACAAAGTTATTTTTAGAGATGTAAAAAAAAAACAAAACAAATGTTTATTTGTAATCTTTGGATTCATTGCATTGTGCTAGAGGCTAATGTAGTTTCTCCCTTCTTTCTCCAATGTGCACTACATAATCTATTCATATATATATATTTTGGACATTTTAAAAGACATGCTCTGTAAGGTATATATTTTAATATGCATCTCTTAATTCAAGTTTACTAATAAAATTATTTAACTTCTCTATATTCCTAACAAATTTGTTTCTGTTAGGTTCTCCTTATACTTCGAAGAATTTTTGCTTTAAATAGTTAGATGAGCTGGTATTTGGTACATAAATGTTTGCTATTACATCCTCATTGTATATTTCACATTTAATCAATATTAAATTATTATCTTTCAGACTCTTGTCATGTTTTAAACTAGCATTTCATCTAGTCCGAAATGAATATCTTCACCTCTTGTTATCTCATATTTACATTTTGCTTATAAATAGTCATGCCATCATGTTTTAATCTGATTTACTCTCTTGCTTTTAGAGTTTTCCTCATATAGAATTATGTTGGCAAATATGGAAAATATCGTTGGATTCTGTTTCATAGCCTGATCTGACTCTTTGCTGTTTAACATGTAGCTTAAAGAATTTACCTTATCAAAATTTGTACCTTAAGTCATCTGTCATTTTGTTTCTTACATTCTGTTTTTCATACTTCCTTAATGTTAGCTTTGTTTTCTAGTTTTTGATGTACAAACTTTTAAGTTGTTATCATTTTCAGCTTTTAATTCTACTTGGAGTTACACCCTTTCTTTTCCTCAAACCACTTTTCTCTATAAAATTCGAGAATAAATTGGAATCTTTGGAGCTGCTTTTCTGTATACGAATTTTGCATGTATGTGTAAAAGTGCCTATAAGCTTTTAATAAAATTTTTGCACTTTTTTACTTTATTTTTAAACCTAGTTTTATAAATGTTTTTTTTTACTAAATTATTTCTTCTCAAGTATAATTCTTACTATGTGAATTCAGTTTTGTAACTAATTTGCTACAATTTCCTAGACATAACTTTATCTTTGACTGGTTATCAACCTTTCTGACAATCTTTATATACAACTTCTTTCATTTTTCTATGTTGAATCTTGGTCAGATGGAAAACATTTTAAAATATTTTTTTCCCTAGAGGGATAAATGAGTGGTATATTTTATGAGCCATACGTATATGGAATGTATTTCCATTGCTTTCACATACAAAGGCACACACAAAATCAAAACCTTGACTCAGCATAGCATTCTTGAGTCTTCACATTTTTCTTTCAAAGTTCCATCACTATTCTTTCATGTTTTTCTAAAATGTAGTGTTGCAGAGATGATTGAAACATGCTTAATTTTAGATAATCTGTACATAATGTGCAAACTTTCTAAACTTTATCTATTGTCTGAATAGGATATTCAGTAGAATATTCTTCCATTTTTCCTTCTAATTAATTTTTTTTTCCAGTTTGGCTTCAAGATTGGGATTCCTCAATTCCGGTCTTGAATACAGTGAATTTTTTCAATCTACATGCAGATGTATTTATTGGGCTAATGAAAAAACATTTTAAGTATATCTTTGAATTTTTATCAATTATTCTGTATTCTTCAGAAATAGCTATAATTCTAAAATGTAACTTTGATCTTATCTAATTTTGTCTGTTAATTTTTCTATCATCTTTTCTCTCCTTGGTCTTGTTTCTTTGTCTTTTTCCTCTCTTTCAAATCTGGGAGAGTTTTTGGAACTTATTCAACATCACTAATCCAGTTTTCTGTAGATTGATCTTTCTATTTAATGCCTCTAGTTTGAATATAAACACTGTAAACCCCACACCAATTTACTCCATACAATGCTAATTCTCATTTAACAATTGACTCTTCCTCTGTATAGCCAAATTCTCAAGCAAGATCATTTAAAGTTCTTATCTTCTTGGGATGACAGGAAACAAGGCCAACAAAGAAATAGTAGGCTTCTTGGGAAGCATGGAGGAAGAGAGATGGTAGGTACCCTGTTCTCAAGATTATCTCAGTTCAATTTTGCAGAGTTGGACAGATAAGAAAGTATCACCCACCAAGAAAACTCCTGGAATTGCTGCCATTGTACTGGAAAAGAGCCAGCTAGAGGACCCAGAATGGTCTCTAACGATGTCTAAGTAGAGTGACTAGCCTTCACCAGGAGGTGCCCATCAGTGGCCAAGAGCAGCATGATTTGGTCTATGCAGTCTCATCTCCTTGTCATAATATAGCTCTACATTTTATGCAGTTGAATTTTTTGGGTCTTACTGTATTGCTACTCATCATTAGTTTCAAGAACTCCCTCCTCAGCTCACCCTTCTTTGTTTTCATCATGATCTCCCCTCTCTTGATGATGTTCGGCTTTCAATGCCTCAGAACCATGTCCTTTCACATCTCTGCATTTCTCTAAAGTCTGAACTGAAGAAATCTAGGCAAACCCACACCATACTGTGTATTCTTCTCACGGAGTTCTTCCTAGCTCTTTATTCCTCTGCCACTTACCCAACTCATATACTTTAGGGCCTAATTAACTTAAGCCACATAACTTATAATTAACTCCCCTCCAGCACTCCCACTTACTCTGCTGTTTCTGGGAGAAGCTGAAGGATGCAGAAAGAGGGTTGTAGTTGGGTGGGAAGGGGGCCTCAAAAGTACAAGAGCTTACAAGGTCACACTGTACGGCTGATACACAGCTACGTTTTACTGATACTTGTTGATCGCAATGAGAGTATTTGGATAGGAGTGAGAATAGTCTCCTGAAGATAAGTGCCAAATAATTAATATTTTAATTGCTTCATTCATAGTACCTAAGTAGTCAGCAGTGCAAGACAATGGTATTTTTTTCTTATGGAAACCTGATCTCAAAAAGAACAACAGCTTTTGCAATTTGAAGGACACTGAAATTTCCCTCTTTGCATGGATTCTTCTCCAGCTCAAATCCATGCCATTTCTCCATATCCTCCAGAGTTTGCCAGTCCTCCCTGTGAAGTCTAGCTTCTCTTCTTTCACCAGGGCTTAGTCTATGTGGGTGTCCTGACAGGTATGGCTACTGTTTGACCTGAGGTTGTTGAATGAGTCTGCAGCGTAAATACTTCTATAGAGGAGCCACCAGGTCATGGTCAACACTTACCAAGAACTGGCGCTCTGGTTCTGGCTAAGCGCTCAGTATTCTATTTAACTCTTCAACCCAAATGATGAGAAAGGCATAAATATTAGCCTCATTTGAGACATTAGAGGGTTAGGGAAGATAGGTCACTTCTCCAAAATGACACAACTAGTGAATGGCACAAGGAAGCCTCAAACCAAACTCTGCCTGACGTTTGAATCCATCGTCAGGCCCACATTCTCCCAAGACCATCTCCAACCTTGCTTGATCTTTAGGAGTGGGGCTAATTTGTGGGAGAAAATGTCTAGGCACCATGTCAGAATACATTTTCACAAAATTATGCAGTTTGAGCGGCATTCCTAAACCTCACTTGTAATTATACTGCTCGAGGACACAGTCAGATATATACTGATGAACATCCATGGTCAAATGTAATAAAATACCCTTATTTATGAGCATGTCTCATCTACCTGTATAATAATACATCATATTTTCTACAGACAGCTATCTTAAGTTGTACAGCTTCTCACTTCTCTAGACTCTATTGAACTCATAAAATTTCTTTAATTGGACAGACTCTAGGAGAGAGGAACATAGGAATTTGATAGAGCATTATTAATGTTATACTACCTTGCTAAATGATAACTCAACCATGTGACCACCTCTCACATTTTCCTTGATTTGGGGTTATAGAAGCATCTACCATCTGAACATTATCTACTCATCCTCTCTGACTAAGGCCAAATGATATAGTTGTTGGACTTTGATATCAGAAAGGAGAGAACAAGGCAGTTAAGGTGTAGAGTTTTGCGTGATATTCTTTTTAAACAAGAAAACATATCTGTCTCCTAAAAAATTAGCTTATATTTTGTATCCAATAAGAATAGCAAGTTACCGATTTTACGTCACGTTAGATTATCTGTGTTTCTCAAAATACACATTCTTTATTAGGTACTTTATGTAGAAGGAGAAACGTCAAGTTGTGGTTGTGAGTGTGTGTGTGTGTGTATGTAGTTGCTCTTGGAGCCTCTAACTCCAAGGCTCATAATAAATGATTCTATTCTCTTTCTATAATTTGGTCAGTTCAGTCCTTTTGGTCTCCCTCTACAATATTTTTGCTGATAATTTTTTTCAGTTTCTTATTACTCCACAGATTTCAACTCCTGAAATTTTATACCTGAAGCCTTGCTATGAAATATTCAAAAGAGGTTATATTTCATACTGCTGAATAAGCAGTTTGTTTATTCTCCCTTGGCAAGTGTGCTGCATAACATTGTTTCTAGGGAAGGAGTTTATGTGGGATGATTAAAAATTCCATTTTCATAACCTGTCTCCAATAGACTGCCCATCCAGCCCCCAATATTTGTAGAAAACTATTAAATTGCAGATTATAACAAAACACTTCAGCAAGTGGCTTTCATTTCCATTTTACTCAGATGATGACTTTTAGGCATGGACTTCGCCATTGTCCTTCAAAATGACTCTTTTTATATATCTTCCCGTTTTTGATTTTCTTTCTTTCTTTTTTTTTTTTTTTTTTAGGCAGAAAGAACAAATATTTCTCCTTTCCAAAGCCAGCCACTCTGTGACTCTGGTCCTCACATCCACTACCTCTTCAGAGCTCTCCCTCTCTTTCTTATCCATTTTCCGTCTGATATTTTTAATCTCTCTTTTTTTCACTGCCTGTTTCTTCTTTTCCTTCAAATATACACTAGCCTCCATCCAGGAATTTTTCTTTTTACTTGACCCTTCTGCTTTACTCCCACTGATCCAAATAAGCTATTTTAGCTATATTTTTGACCCATCAAATTCTGACCTTAATCCCACACAGTTTAGTCTAATCTTTCTGATAATATTGAATATGCAGCCAAGTTTGCCAATAACCTCCTAACTGCCAATTTGGATATTTTTCACATTCCTGTTTTTTCTTCACTATTGGCAACTATTGACCATTCCTTCTGAAACTCTCTACCCTTGACTTTCATGTTACTTTACATTGATTTCCTTCTCCACTCTTAGACTGCTTCTTTTCTTTTCCTTTTTCCTTTTCTGGCCCCCTAGTTGTGGCCTTTAGATCACTAACTTCTTAACACTAATATTTCTGCCTTTTTCTCTTTTTTCAAGTCCTTTCTGGAGAGATTTCACCAATGTCCAGGGCTTCACGTTTTAGAATTCACTCACCATTCTGGGTATCAATACAAATTATTATACATATATTTACAGTGTTTCCTGATCCTCCATCCAAATTTGCTTCTCCTTGTTGAACTGTTTTACTGGAAGGGCCCATTTTTACTCCCAAAAGCAAAGCAAGAATAAAAACAGAAAACAAAGTAAATAAGCAAACAAAATCCAAGGCAGAGCAAAATAAAAACAAACAAAACAATCCCCCCAAAACTCTACAGAGGTTATAATCCTTCCTTCAGAACGGGTCTCTCCCCGCTTTGCATTACGTATTCTTAGTTTTGTTGGCAATAATCCCTCAGGCTCCTCAGCTTGATGGTGGTTGTTGTTTTGGGCTCCTCCCTCCCACCTGCCCTCAAGCAGCCTGAGGCCACTTGCGGAGGCAGGATAAGCAGGGCCTAGAGGTCGGGTGGCTGGGGTAGAGGTCCAATAACGGAGGCTTTGGCATGACTGCCACCAGACTTGATCAGAAACAGCTACTTGATTGCTGGACTCCAGTGCAAAATGATGCAGGCCTCCTTGTTCAAAATTAGTAAGAATTTTAGGGTGGCAATAGCAGAGCATTAAACCAAACATGGGGGACATCTAAGCATGGGGGCACATCTAAGCATGGGGCTCTGTGTGGCTTCACAAGTCACAAGCCCATGATATAACGGAGCAGGACCCTGTTAGCCTCATCCGTGACCGTCTGGTGTCTGTAATGGCATTTGTAACTGCTTAACTGTATAATGGGTTAGAGGGTTTTTCTCATGCTTTGCTGACCAGGGTTGGGCTGGAGAAGAGGGAGGCTTGGGTGGTTGGCCCAGCCCTGTCACAGTGCTGTGTGCAGGGATCATGCTCAGTGCCCTGCTCTCGATCCCAACCCCTCAGAAAGGGCAGTTGGGTGCTCTGTGCATCTTGTTCATGCCTCGCCCCAGCTGTGCATGTGTGCAGTTGTTTTTGACCACTTTTGGTTTCCTTGTCTTCCGTTATTCGAGTTGCAGGCTGAGGTGTGCAGCAAGAAGTCCCGGGCTTCAGCCTGCTTAAAAGGCTAAAAGCATTTATCAGCCTGACTTTAACCTGCACGAGTTTCTCTCTAGAGCTCTTTTCCACGGCCACCTTCTCATGGAGTCCTCACATGGCCTTTTCTCTGTGCTCACACATCCCTGGTGTCTCTCTCTGGTCTGACACCAATCAGATTGTATTAGGGCCCCATCCTTATGTCCTCACTTAACCTTATTTGTCTCTTTAAAGGCTCGGTGTCTATATATAGTCACAGTGGGAGTTAGGGTGTCAACATATGAGTTTTGGGGAGACACAATTCAGTCCACAATAGTCACTCTTTCTTACATGATTCTAAGTGCAGTGAGAGGAGCTCTGTGCAAGCCTGACTCATTGACGACATTACAGGGGCCCTGAAACATTAACGAGTGAGTGAACGTTCCCTCTGCCAGGTGGGCGTCTCCCTGATCGGGAGTCTTACCTGTCCCCTCTGTGCCCTCACTTCAGTTGTGCCTCACGTATAAACCATATTCAATTTCTCTTTCAATGTCCTCTCCCCTTTACCTCTGGCCTGCCGGATCTCCTTCCCTTCCACATTAAGGCTCATCTCTGTAGGCATTTGCAGCGTCTTGTCCTTGACCGTGATCTCTCTTTCCTCTGAATCTCAAAAACATTTAAGTTCTTCGCCACTCATTTAAGATCGTGTGTCATGCTCTAACTTCGGCCTTAAATACCTCGCGATCCGAATGAGTCTATGAGCCCGTCTAGGTAGGACACTGTGCCCTGGATCCGTGCTTCTCAAATTTAACATGTATAGCATCTTCTTAAATCCAGATTCTGAGTTAGTAGCTCTGAATCGGGGTGAGACCTGAGACTCTGCATTTCCAGCAAACTCCCAGGTGATGCTGGTCCTGCTGTCCCCTGGACTTCATTTTAGCAGCAAGCTATTAGACTTGATGGAAAACGTCCCTTTTGCTCACTCACCTTTCCCTTACAAACAAGATGCATGCAGATATTTTCATAATGGATCATGTTCTATTGATTAACCTCCTGTTAACCTTCACGTGTTAATTCAGCTTAGACCCAGGATGCTGGGCGGGGTGGGAAGCTGAGATCTCTGGAGTTAACTTCTGGGAAAGGTAACCTTTACTTAGACATTTATGTGGCTCTGTATCCTTTGTTAGGGGACCACAGGGTAAAGTGTATAATAAAGCAGCCATCCCAATCAGTTAAGGTTCAATTTTCCCTCACAACTTAAAACTCTGTAAGACTCTATTTCCGGCAGGAGGTGAAACGTACACTGCTGTGGGTTGGACAGAGCAAAAACGGAACACATTGTGTTTATTCTCAGAACATGCAGTGCATTTACTTCATGTGAAATTATTTATCTCTGAGCATTTACTTTATTCTGGAAGAAAAATATAAATGTCTTTAGGGGATTTGGTTTTGTGAAGCCTGTTCTTTTACTCTTGTCCTTCTGAGTTTAGACATAAAATAACTTCTGATGCATTAAATTCTAATGAATAAGAACCCATTGTAAAGGCTTTTCTTTGTATTTTATTCAGTAGCTGACTTTAGTTTCCCACAAAATGCTTTCTAAATTCAGTTTCTTATCATGGGTTCTATCCAGAGTAAAATATATACGGCCCCCGGAGCACACAGCTGTTTATGTACCAGGCCAATATGTCTCAGGAAGAGGTCTGCATGATGCCTAGGCTATAATTTAAAAAATAAAAATAAAACCCCAACTCCACATCAAGTATTTAGAGCTGCTCAGTGTGAAGAACAGGCAGAAAAGGAGAAGAGAAGGCAGCTTATTAATTAGCTCCTTTTCCTTTGAACAGCACATTTCTGTGCTGTTTTCAAGGCATTTATTTTCACATATAATACTTCAGAGCATACTCTGGCATGTTTTAAAATCAAATGGAAGAAAGAGAAGGTCTTAAAGATGGAGTGATTTTTTTTTTTTTTTTTAGTTTAATTCTCTTACAACATTTTTCAGGAACAGGTTCTTAGAATGAAGAAGAACGTGTGTCTAAGTTCCCATCTTTTCAAAGAATGCACAGACGATGGAGCCGTCCTGAGCTGCTCACCAGCCTTTGTTCAGAAAGGGGGACCCTTTCTAGTGGTGCTGCCACCAGGGAACTCTTGTAGGTGAGGGTTTCAGCCTGCCTTTAGCAGAGCGCTGATCTTGCGATAAGCACTAAGCTCAGAGCAGCCCTCAGGATGGCTGTCAGCCATCTTGACAGCCATACCATCGAGTACCGGGCAAAAACTCGCTCACACGTTTGCTAGATGGTTCAAGTCCAAGGACAGAGGGCTATGACCCAGCCTAGAGCGTCCCGTCACGCAGCTTGGAGACATTGATGATGGAGCCAAGTGCGACATGATCCACGAACCTGTGGGTCAAGGCCACAGTGAAGACAGGACTTAACTACCAGACAGCAGCTCTTTCTTGAGCCTGGAGTTCAGTCCCACTCTCTCTGCCAGGCTCCTGAAGGACATTGTGGTCTTGTTTATCCAGTTCTCAACCCTGCCAGTTGCTGGAAGGCCAACTCTGTTAATTATTGGCAGGAATGGAGTCCGGTGACAGCTTTCCCATGCTCGTTGCCAGGAAGGACATTTAGCTCAGGATGAAGTGTCCGGGGGCATGATGTTATATGATGACATAAGTATTCTTTAGGTTTATTATTTATCTCTTTTACTACATTTTGACTAATTTTGAATGTCTTGAGGTCTCAGTTCTCAGCATATGGACGTGCCTGTTGAAAAGCCTGGTTATTGATTGCTTGTTTGCTTCCTTCATCCATTGACCCATTCTCTCATCCATCTGTCCATCCAGTGGTTACTGAATGCCTGCTATATGACAGAGCATAGTACTTGTACTGAAGAGGCTCACAACTGAGTGAGGAAGGTAGATCAGTAAGATGAGGACCCCAATACAGTGTAACAGGTGGAGAGAGTAAATAACTAACAGGGGGCTGGAGACCCTGAGGACAGACTCCTACATCAGTGCCAAAACAGTGTGGAACCCTGTTGCCCACCTGCAGGGGGCACCATTCACATTGCTGGATGGGTGAATAACATCCTATTCAGCAGGATGTTTAGTGCACAGTCTATTCAGTCTGCAAAGGGGTAAGGGAAATTGGGTTTGCAGGATAAGTTGATGTTTGTAATGGCCACTAAAGGGTCAGTAGGGAGCCAGGAACACTGTGTCTGTGAGCTGCACATGGGTGCTTGGGGTGGTGGTAGGGGGAAAAACTGATTAGTTAAGGTTAGTAAGAACCAGATTCTATCGGGTCTTGTCAGTCAGGCCAAAAGATGTTTAGACTTCATTGAGATGGGAAAATAACTGATGGATGTTCAGCAGGGGAGAGCCCTGTTGCTGATGTGGCACAGAGGTGGAGTGGCAAAGCATTGTGTCCCTAGTGACGTTTGAAGGAGATTTCAAAGCAACCCCAAAGCTGCGTTGCCCATGCCTGGCCCCGTGAGAGCATAGGATCAGGCTGGAGTGGACCTGACTTTTCTTCCGACACTTCCCAGTTCTACTTGTGGCTGCCCCTGTTGGTAGCCTGAGGGGCTTTTAGTTATGTTCAGAGCCTGTGAAGTTAGAAGTTTCTCAAAGGAGTCCAAGAGAGTTCTCTCACTGGTTGTCAGGTCTCTTGCTGTGTCCTTAAGTAGAGCCACAGAAAACTCTGACCCAACCAGTCTCACAGTCAGAGTATAGCTTTATTGCATTTCTCTGCGAAGCTAACCTTGCTTAACAGCTTCAAGAGCCCAAACTACTGATGCCAGAAAATGATACTGAAGGACTGGTGAATACAAGAATGAGATCTTGATGATTTTCCTGTGCTTCTAATATATGTGGAATGCAGCAGGGTTGTAGCCAGAGTGTGACAGTGCTGTAAGAAAGGGCTTGCTCTGTAGGTCATCCTAATGTGAGCATTCCTGGTACTGCTGTAACCTGAGTACCTCCATCCTCATGATCATCTCCAGTGAATGAGAAATCTCACTGAGGATCGGTACTCACTTCATTGGTGACTTCCAAATCATGGTCAGACCACCTGCATCAGGATACCTTTTAAAATACAGATTCATGGTGGTTGTCCCTGACCTTCTGGTGGTCCGCCAGAGTATCTGTTATAAAGCCTAGGAATCTGTATTTTCACAAACTCTATTGCCTCAGTGATTTTTATGGTCATGAAAATTTGAGAACCACTGCATGACTGTTCCTGCTGATGGTGATATGTAGTCTAGTTGACAAAACACCTTTCTGATGTATTCTGTGAAGGTCTTTGTTCCCTAGGTTTTCAGGTTTAGTCACGTCATTAAAATTTTTATAGTATGTCAAAAGATACTACAAGTAAAAATGATTGTTTGGCCTTTATTTATTAGTTCATTGATTATTGGAATCCATGCTTTGAAGTCATCCTGTGTATTTTGTCAACAACCCCACTGTCAAGGTATGTGTGGTTATGTAATTGCCTGATTTGAACTTGATAACCACTATGCACATATAGAATAAGAAATTGAAGGTTTTTCTAAACTGAAATATCAGGGAGGGTTCTGTGAAGCTCAACTGATGACGACCCAGTCTGGTGATGTGGCCACAATCCAAGGAATGCCAGCAGCAACAAAAAGCTGGAAGAACCAAGAACGGTTTCTTTGCTAGAGACTCCAGAGAGAGCATGGCCCTGCCCATAACTCCATTTCAGACCAGTGAAACTGACTTGGGACTTTCATCTCTCAAGAATGAGAACAATAAGAGAATAAATTTCTGTTGATTTAAGCCAACAGATTTGTGGTAATTTGTTACAGCAGATACAGGAAACTAATACATTGGGGAAATAATCATCATTTACTAACTAGCCATGTTTCTAGGGAAGAGATCTTCATTAGAAGTGGAAAGATACTCAAATACATTTGTAACAATGACTTAATACTGTTATTTGAGCACCTCAAGAGATATATAGAAGAGGGTGGGCTCCTGCCATTCTAACTGAGGGAATAAAGCAATACATTAGATAGGAGTTTACCTTTAACTGGTTATCTCCATTGAGGGACTATTAAAGTAGACCCTGAAGGAGTCATCGCTAGTCAAAGTGACCCCTAACATTGCAACTCAGGGCTTGACAGTACTTTGCCCTACAAAGGTGTTTTAGAAGCAGGGCATTGTAGAAGCCAGAACTTACTGGTATTAAGAATATCATCATCTTAAAGGATCTAAGTCCCATCATCCCAGGCATCTAAATTTAGTATAGATAAGGCTCTGGATGCAATCCATTCTAGGGCACAATTCCTCTCTATCTGTGAACCTATGAAATCAAAAGAGAAGACTTAACTACTCCCAAATATGCAATTCTGGGATGAGCCTAGGATAATAGTTACAGACATTCTGGTTCAATAAAGGAAAAAATGGAAGGAAAATGGAAATCACCAGTCCCAAGCAATTTAGAAATCCAACTGGGGAAACTTAGTGAGGTTTCAATGTTGGGAAGAATCTTTTGAGGTTCAGGGCTCTGCTTGCTTGAGTCATGGCTCTGTCCTCTTGGTTCTTATCTTTCCCCTCAGAGATATGTATATTGCTGAATTTTCCCCTATTTGTATATTTCCAAAATTTCATTTTGGCCTTTAATTCTAACTTCATTCCAGTGTGGTTGGAAAACATACAGACAGACATTTCTCTATTACTGCTTTCTATGTGTTAATATGTAATAGTACATCTTTTCTTATGTACCATTTTAATTTCCTTTTGCTTCTTTTACTATATTGTCTTCAGTTATTTTCTAAATTGTTAATCAGGGGATTACAATTAACCTTTTAATTTAAAACATCTAATTTGGATTAATGCAAACTTTGTTTGAATAGTATACAAAAACTTCATTGCTATCTACCTCTGTTCCATCTCCCCCTCCTTTGTACTCTTATTGTCATGCAGATTACCTCTTTATATATTGTGTAGCCATCAACACAGTTTTTGGAGTACTGTTCTAAGATTCCAGTTGTCTCTTAAATCAGATAAATGGAAAGAGTTACAAATAAAAAAATGTTTATGGCCTTTATATTCACTCTATATTTACTTTGTTGGTTCTCTCTCTGTCTTTGTGTGGATGCTAGTTATTGTCCAGTATTTTCTTCCTTTTCAGCTTGAAGGGCTGTATTGTAGGTAGGTCTGCTAATGGTCAATTCTCTGCTTTCGTTAACTTGAAAATACTTTCATTTCTGCTTCATTTTTAAAAGACAGTGTCGCTTGGTTAACAGTCAGCACTTTGAATATTGCATCTCTCCTGTCTTCTGGCCACCACTCTTTTGATGAGACATCTCTTGTATGTGATGGACCGTTTTCTCTTGCTGCTTTCAAGATTTTGTCTTTGTTTTTTGACAGTTTGACTATGAGAGATGTAAGTCTAGATTTCTTTCAGTTTAATCTTGCTTTGTGTATATTGAGATTTTTCAGGTGTCCAGATTAAAGTTTTTCGTCAAATTTGGGAAGTTACTGGTCTTTATTTCTTCAAATATTCTTTCTGCCTTTTTCTCTCTCCTTATAGGGTTCTCATTATGTGTGTATTGATATATTTGATAGTGTGTCTCAGGTCTCTGAGAGTCTGTTCATTTTTCTTCATTTTTTATGTTTCTCAGACTGTATAAACTCCATTGAAATATAATCAAATTGGCTAATTCTTTCTTCTGACATTTCAGATTTGCTGTTAATACATTTAGTAATTTTTTTCAGCTATTGTAATTTTCAACTCCAGAATTTCTACTTGGTTATGTCTATCATTTCTATCTGTTTAATGGTATTCTTTATTTGGTGAGACAGAATTCACACAATTTCTTTTAATTTTTTACACATGGATTCCTTTCATTCTTTAACCATATTTTGAATAGCTGATTTTAAAATCTTTTTTTTTTTTTTAGTATGTCCAACATCTGGACTTCCTTAAGGACTTTTTAATTGACTGTTTTTTCTGTTTATGTGTCATATTTTCCTGTTTTGCACATCTTGTAATTTCTTGTTGAAAATGGAATATTTTAAATAATACAATGTGGGAAGTCTAAAAATCCATTCTCTTTCTATCCCCCATTCCACAAGGTGTTTCTGTTTGTTTATTTTGGTTTGTTTAGCTACTGTTTCTTCGTTCTGTGACCTTCCTGGACTATTTCTGTGTAACATGTATTCTTTGTCATTTGTAGCCACTGATGTTTCTGCTTAATTAGCCTAGTGGCCAGCTAATGAACAGACTCAGTAAGTCTCCAAGGCTTTGCAGAGTGGTTCTTTGTGTGTGTTAAGGCACACTTTCAATGCACTTGCAGGCAGTTAACAACTCTACTTTAGTTTTTATTTCCTGCTTGCACAGAGCCTTAGGGTCAGTCAGAGATGAGAATTCAGGACACTATCAGCTTTTTCCTGAGCATATGCACTGTCCTATATATATGCCTGGCTTTCTAAATTTCCAGGAATATGTTAGAAGTTTTAAAAGCTCTCTATGAACATCTTATGCCTCGGTTTGTTTCTTTTAAATGTTTTGGTCAGCTTCTTGTTAGTTCCAACTGGAATCACTGCCTCAGGCAGCTGCAATGTTAAACAGTTGTTGCTGACTGTTTTGTCCTAGTGCTTGTACAGAGTGAGCTCTGAGCTGCAAACCAATTCTGTCCCACCCAGTGTGCTAGGCTGCTGGCTTTCACAGTCATAATGGTTGTGAGACTGTTGGATTTCAAGGCTGCTCCAGAGCTACAGAGATGGGAATGGGGGTAGGCCAAGTTAAAACACCACCACATCTGTTGTTCTTACCAAGATTCAGCTTTTTTTCTTAAATAATGCTCCTTAGATTGTTGCAAGCCTTTTGTTAATATCCAGAGTTCTAAAAATATAAGTTTTGACTCCTTTTGCAAGTATTCCTGTTGCTCTACTGGAGGAGTGGTGGATTTTCAGAAGTCTTTATGCCACCATTCCAGAAGTGTTTCTCTTTCTGCCTTCCTAAATTTTACTCATCCTTTAGAACACAGGTTTAGTTGTCAATTCTATTAAGATATCTATATGCTCTTAAGATTTGTATCTCTCCTAGATCTCCCAGAATACCTTGTGCTTTTTACATAAATCACTCAACTGCCTGTTTCTCATCTGTCTCTTCCATAAACTTCTAAATTCAAAGATCATGACCTTACTTCTGTATCCCCACCACCTGGGAAAGTGCCTGGCACACAGGAACCCACTACCTATTGTCAAATGAATGCATCTATTGGATCTATTTTAAAAATGCACATGTTTAAATAATAAATTATCTAATAAATATAATTTTGCTTGTGTCATTCAAAGTTGTAAGTCTTTAGTGTAATTTGTTTTGGAAATTATTTTACATTTTTACAGATTGAAAATGTCCTTGACAATAGATGGATATTTGCCTATATTTCTAAATTTAATAGAATATTCACTTGATCCTAAAGATTTTCCATTTTTTTCATTTCTTCTATCTTCCCCCCTACGTCCATCCTGACACAAGAATTACCAAGATCAGATGTAAAAGGGGGAAGTAACATCAGGATAGTCTTAGTAGCACATGTGGAAGAGAAAAGGGTAATCATACTTTTCCCTTGGTGATGAAAGTTTGGTGTTTATAGGCTGATTACATGAATATGAGTTTCATGATTTTTTTTTTAATTCTAGCACCAGCAGCGGGGTTCCTTTAGCAGAAATCCTTGATTGAGGAGCTAAAGGCAAGGAGAAATAAGTGTGGCTGCTAATTAGACACTTTGAATGAGCAGAGTGGGAAAATGAGCCATATAGAACAGGGTCTGCCTATACCCGCCTGATCGCTCACAATTCAAGTCTTAATACTGTAGAAGCAAGAGCTGTCCTGCTATTTTCTCTGGACACTTTTGATTTGGGAGTATTGTCAAGCCAGTGGACATATTGGATAAATCAAGTCAAAAATGAATCACCAAAACAATACCCTGCTCTTTAATGTGCTTTCCAAAAAGTATTGACAAAATATCTGGACGTTGAGTCTGATACGTCTAGTGTGTTCTACTATCTTGTATGTAACAAATTCATAAAGACAATGGTATTGACATTTTAATTAGCTATTCCCTTTTTCTTTCATGCTTTTTGTTGTCACTAAAACGGTAGCTGACTATTAACTGCCTAGGAACACAGTAACATATTCTGATACAGCGTAATACAGTCACTTAGAATGCAGCAGGTGATTGACGCGGTGATCTTTGTTCTGTATTTATCCTGCCACAGCCTCAGCAAGCCTGTGTCCGCCCCTGATGCACTGAGACTTCTCTGGTTCGTAACATTGTCTCGGCACGAGAACATTAGTAATCAAGTCAAACATTAAAAGGTAAAAGTACATGTATACTCTCTTCTGCAAGTCATCCATCCAGAAAATAACAGGTACAAGTTAAAGAGGAACACGAAGCAAGCACGCACAGTAAGCCTGAAACAAAACGGTTTCAAATACAGGGTGTCAAACATTTCATAAGATTCAAAAGTGCGGTCATTTTTTCAGATTTTTAAAAATAAACCTGCCTGATGAAGCCTCAGATGTTTTTACTGTTTTCTTTGTGTTTGTCTGTTTTGTGTGCATTGCCAAAAGATTTCGGCAGGTAGTTACATTGGCAGAATCTTAAGAAATAATGATCAATCCCTTTTTATTTGACACGCAAATTAAAAATTACAGTAATTAGAACTTAACTTTCTCATATAATGTAACTCTGATTCATAGGGTTTCATTTTCAGGCCAATGTACACAATCATGTTAGGGACTTACTTCCTAAATCAATTTTGGTTTTTTTCTTAATATTGATTGACAACTTTGCTCTAAGTAATTTATTTGCTTTTTTCAAGACACATCTATTTTTGGTCTCGTGCCATCACTGCTCAGACTTGCTCTAGATTTTGTATTGGGTCCAGACATATATCCTGAAAAAACTAAAAAATGCAAATTTAGTTGTAAAGCTGCCGGTATCTCGGATACAAGGCACAACAAAGTATCATTTCAAATAAATTTCAATTCAGTTTTCAATCTAATGGAACACTGTTCCATCATGCTCAAATGGTGGCTTGACATGCAGACTAAATGAAGAAAAGCAACAGAAAAATATAGAGAGGAAAATTCTCCTGCTCTTCTGTTCTCAAGGACAAATGGAGGCTTTGTTTCTGTGTGTTCTAGCTCAGCTGTCAAGTTCAGAGCACGGGCATTGACTAACCATTTGCAAAAGAAAGTAAGGCTTAGCCAAGGCAACACAGTCCTGCCCTGCTATTCCAGCAGCATTGCCCTCCCAGGAGTAGTGACTGTGGCCCATGATGTGGCGTGGGTGAATGGCGATCTGGAAGTCACGGAATGCTGACCCAGGCAGTACACTGAGAGCCACTGACATGATTTTCAGAGACCTGTTCTATGAAATCATGAAGTGGAACTGTGAAGGCTAATTAAACTCTTCTTGAGCTCTCTGGTTGAGATATTGATTCCAATCAGAAGTTAGCTCCTTCTTATTAAAAGGTAATCCAGGAACCAAAGAAATCTCCCAAGATAAAGAAGCTGAAAATGCCTTCCAAGCAGTGATGTATCATTCGTAAAAACGGCTCTTAAACTTGAGGTCAGGGCAAAACAAACCTAACCTAAAGTCAGTCTTCTGAAACCACCTCTTCTAGGGGCCATGTGATTTCCTAAAGCAAAAGACTTGACAGAAGGAGAGTTCACCACTCAGAATTTAATTCACTTTGAATAATATGGATTCCAATTTTCACAGCAAGTTGTTATCTATTTAATAAAAACTGGGGCATGTGTATTCCCTTCATTCAATTGTTTAAGCATTAAAATGAGGCTTCAGTGTTTTATTTATCATTATCTTTAAAAGTTACATTAATATTGTACCATTCTAATTTTGCCCTGGATTTATTAAATAACAATCTTGTAAAAGTAAATTACTCAGTTCTCATAACCATCAATTACTTGATGTGATCAAAGCTTCTGATCTTATAAACAAGCCATGACTACCATAATTTTTTAACAATTGATCACCTCTTTTGAGAACACTGGAATTTAGAATTGAGGCTTTCTAATTTCAAAACAAGGATATGGATTCTTTAAGGTCTGAAAGAATTTATGTGTCTCCCTCAGCAACTTAATTCCAGGACAGGGCATAAATTCTAAAGGATAAAAGGAATTCAGTTAAAGAAGTGAAAAACTCACCCAACATTCAGGTAGCTCAAGACAAGCAACAACTTTAGACAAAGAATGTTTCATCTAGAAAATTTGGAAGTTTAAGCAGGGAAGAATTTTTCAAGGAGGAAATAAACATGAAATTAAATAGAGCAAAAATTGGAAGGGCCCTAGGAGCTTTGGTGGGTGGGGCATAAATGGGGAGTAACTCATTTCTGTCCCTTGCTCAGATTTCTTAATTCATCTTTCTTACCCCCGTGTCTGTCTCTTCTCCTACCTGCCTTCTCTGTCTCCCCTGCCCCATTCCACACAGCCTGACCATAACTTTGCTGTGAGGAGAGTGAAGAACCAAATATGTAATAAGCACACGTTTGTTGCATGATGGAATCAAATGAAAACTGGACTTGAAGTAAGAGGAATGGTATTTAGTTCCAGCTCTACAGCTTACAAACTGTGTAACCTCAGAAAGGTTACTCAGCCTCTCTGAGCTTCAGTTCTCCCTGAAGCCAAGTCTGCTCTGCAGGATTGTTGTGAAGCACAAATAAAGTGATGCAGGCTGGGCTGTATCATAAACCCCAAGTGAGCATTGTCCAAACGCAACTGCTACGAGATGTTATGTCTGAGTTTCGCTTTGTGTTAGAATTGATTCTATAGTTTCACACCTCTCCTATCATGATGGTCAGATTTCCTGGGGGTATTCACTGTTTCTTATTCATCACACACACGCACACACGCACACACACACAAACCACTTAGCACTATGGATTTGTGTGGAGTAGAGCAATTTTTTTTTAAGGGAAATAACTACATTTCAAAATAACAGAACAAAATCAGGTCATGTAGGCCTTTGTGTAATCAAACTGTATGTTCAGAGAGGAGGCCAAAATGTTACAAGGGGAAGTTCCGGGAGCCCCCCCACCGCCACCACTAACAGAAGGGCTCATATTCCCAGCCTCACCCTCCCTTAGGAGACCCATCTGCACAGTCAGCCAATTTCAGCTTCTCCTTCCCTCTCAGAATACCCAACACTGTCCAAAAGTGCTGACGTTCCTGGCATAGCCACATCTGGGTCCTCTTCTAGCCAGCGCTGCCCTGCTAGAATTGTACCATACTGTGCCTGTGAGAGTATTGATTCCTGTTTCTAAGCCCCAAACGTTACACTCTGCACATACCATTTTTAAGGGAATAAAAAAAAAAACAAAACTGTGCCAGGATTTCTGACATTTCTGACTTCTTTGGAAATGTTTTCATTTTTATTTTGTTCCATGAAACAAAATATACACTTTCTATCTCTTGTTCCTGATTTACTGGATTTTTATTTGTTTGCAGGCATTCTGACTTTCAGAATTGGAATTTCCACGAAAGTTTCAAAGACAAAGAAAATAGAGTGAAGAAAATCTGCTGCTGCTTTTGACCCGGGTTGTTACCATAACGGAACGAATGCATGCTGCTGAAGCTTAAAACCTCAGCTTTCAACACTCATAAAATTCCAATCTCACCAGTGCGCAACTTACATGCACCAAGCAGTCAAGGGGTTAAGCAAGCTTTCTATTTTATGGGCCCTTAAATCCTAAGTGATGTTCTGTGTTGCACATTATGAGGGCAGCCATGAAAGGATATATATAACTTTTCTAAAAAAATTCTTCACATCACCTGAGTAAGATTTTGAAAGCTTCGTAACATCCCAGGAGCAAGAAAAGCATAAAAGCATTCACCAGACACAGAAGGCAGAGTGGATGCATTAAGATTAGTCACCACTTTGGAAAATACACGTGCACGCACACACACACAGGCACACACCAAGGAGACAATTTCAGAAACGTTTCAGGTTTGCTTTTATTTAAAAAAAAAAAAAAGTGAGTGCTAGAAAACTGGAAAGAATATTTTTAAATGCTGAGGCTTCTCTATAACCTGGGAACATGATCAAATATAGAAATACCTATTTAAGTTGTATTTCTAAAAATATAGGGCAGTCATTGTATCTTGGTTCCTATTACTTTTTATGGATCTGAAATATCCTTGTGGTTTAGCTTTAAAATAAAGTCTTAAATTTCAAACATTGATAAATTCCTCAAGATCTGATATTCCCTAAGCCTTATGGCTGTAAGCTGTATTTCTTATCCTTTGTAATTCATAGTAAGATATCATTGTTGAAGAAATATTCTATGTAAAATACTTCTATATTCTGCATTTGAAAGCATTCACTTTATGGACTAAAAGATTATAATAGGGTACAAGTGTAGAGAGGTGAAATTCATACGTGTATTTGTGCATAATTCAAAGCATCTCCTTTTTTTGTGAAAAACAATCAATAACCTGCTATGAGGAAATACTTAACAGAGATAAGAACAGCAAAAACCCTCCATCTTTTAAATGTAAACCACTATATACACACATGACAAATGTGCATGTCCAACTTTTCTTCATAATTAGAAACAGGTTTAAATTGAACCCATAGCTAATGAAAAAAAAAATCTTGGTGTTAGTTGCTCTGTATTAGATATAACTGAAGCAAACGATTTTAATTAAGTGATTCTAATTACCCTCCATCACTGGGCAGGAGAGGTACAAGAACAGTATTGTTTCGAACTCAAGCTGGTGAAAATTGAGTACAAAAATAACGGGGCTGTAAGACACAGATAGTAGTGCATACATAGCTTTTAGGATTGTTATGGGGGTTGAAATAATCATTGCAAATTACTTAGCACAAAGCAAGCACTTGATAAAGTTGGCTATTTTTATTATTGCTAATTATTGATTTACTTATTGGCAAAATGAGGATAATATCTATTCTTCGTGGGTTTTAGTAGGATTAGTGATAAAAGTGGTATGCTTTTCCTGAATTTATTTTGATAATTATATGTTTTTCACCTTTAATCTATTAATATGGTGGATTGCACTAATCAATAGATTTGCTAATAGCAATTCAAACCTTCATTCCTATCATACGTTCAGTTTGGGTACGTTGAATTATCTTTATACGTTGGTAGATTTACTTTGTTTATATTTTATTTAGAATGTTTACAGCTCTATTGATGAATGAACTTATCCTTTAGTTTTTCTTTCTCACACTGTATGTTGTTTTGCTCTTTAATAAAAATATTGGGGAGTTTCTGTTTTTATGTATCATACAGAAGAGTTTATTTTAAACTGGAATGACTTGTTTCTTGATGGTATGTGTTTAGATGAATTTCAACTAATTTTTCACCTTATTTGTTATATAATATTTTGTTTTTTTGTTTTTTTCTTGCGGTAGTGCTGCTAAATTATGTTTTTCTAGGAATTTACTAATTTTGTCTTGGTTTTAAAAATTATTGGCATAAATCTATTTTTAAAAGATGGACATAATAAAATACCCTCTTCAAGGAGTTGCTTCAAGGATTAAATAAAGTAATAAATATATACAGAGCACTTCGAGCAAATCTAATACATATCAGACATTGAATACATGTTAGCTGCTTGTTGTCACTATTATTGCCTTTTATACATCTGCTGTGTTTGTAGCTATAGCCCATTCTTTATTTCTAACACAGACTTATCTCATCTTTCTTTTTCTTGTTCAAACTTGCCAGAGCTTTGTTCATTTCATCCGTCTTTTAAAAGAACCATCTTTTTTTTTAACTTGTTGATTCTCTCCACTATATTTTATTTTTCAGCTTTGTTAATTTTTGCTTTGATTTCTTTAAAACTCTTTCTACTTTTTTTCCTTTGTTTTTTTCCCCATCCTTTTATGCAGTGTGCTTAGCTCATTTAATTTTAGCTTTTGTCTTTTCTAAATGTAATGTTTTTGAGGGTATGTGCATTCCTCAGAGAACTCCATAAGTTACAACCAACAAGTTTTTTTTAATTTTATTGAGGATAAAAATACATGTAGTAGAATGAAAAAGAATGCTCTGAGCTTAAGCATACATTTAGAAGAATTTATACATGTTTATCCACTTGTTACTACACCAAGATCAAGGTACACAACATTTCAAGACTCAGAAATACCCTTATATCTCAACCCAGTCAGTAACATCCCACCCAGAGATAACCACTTACACTGACTTCTATCACCAAGAGTTCTGCTCCTTCTTTACTGCTTTATGGAATGATACAGTGTGTTCTCTTTTGTATCTGGCTTCTTTGGCCCCATACAATGCTCATGATATTTATCCTTGTTGTATGTATCAGAGATTCATAATTTTTTTTCCACTGGTATGAACATATCATATCTTGTTTAACATTCTAACATTAGTGGAAATTTGTTTTTTTCTAGGATTTGTCTATCATGAATAAAACTGGTAAGAAGTTCTTATGCATGTCATTCGATGGACATATGCATCCCTCAAGTTTTGCTATATATACTTTGTACTTTGTAGCATTTTCATTATAATTCAGATACCAGTGTCTTGAAGTCCATTAGAATATATATGTATGTATATATATACAATTTTCAAACATTTGTTGTTTTTAGTTAACTTTTTGTTGTTCATTTCAAACCTAATTGTATTGTGGACAGAAAATATGATTTGAAAAGCATCAGTTTTTTGAAATTTACTCTATGATCAATTTATATAAATGGCTAAAGTATGCTTGAAAAGAATGTGTATTCTCAACTTGTTTAAATATGCTATTCAACATGTATTCTTTATATTAAATTTGTTTTTTATATCATTCAACTCTTCTATTTTTGTTTCAGTTTAATGACAACAAGAGATGTACGTTAAAATCTCACACTGATGGTGACCTTTTCAATTTCTCCTAATTGTGTTAATTTTTGTTTTCTTTAACTTGAAACTCTTCCATTAAGTCTCTACAAGTTCAAAATTATATCTCCTTAATGAATTGAACTCCCATTGAACATTTTGTGTCCCAGTTTCCTCATCTGTGAAGTGGGAGAATAATGTACTTCATCAAGTTCTTATGAGAATTGAAGTAGTTCATGTTTGTGAAACAGTATGTTTGCTTGTGATACATGTGTTTGGTGAATCAGTAGTTGTCCTCTCTCCATCTCTAGTAATATTTTCTTCTTTGAAATATTTTTTTATATTAACATTGTTAATGATTTCCTTTTGATAGTATTTGCCTGGTATAAGCTTTCCCCTCCTTATATTTTCACCTTTTCTGTGTCTTATATTTTGAGTGTGCATCATGTAAACAGGATACAGTTAGAGATCTATGTATATGTTTATGTCTACATCTATTTCTATACCTTTCTGTGTCTAACAACCAAACTCTCATTGTATTGATTATTAGTGTGATATTTGCATTTATTTCTAGAATGTTATTTTGTGTTTTATAGTTGTCATTTTCTTTGTTTTCTCTCCTTCTTCATTCATTTGTGATTTGTTGAATTTCTTGTAATCAATTGTATTATTACTATTGTTTCAATTTCTATTATTTCATGATTACTCTTGAAATTTTATAACCCATACCCATGCTAACAAAATCTAAAGTTGTTTGGAATACTTTTACCTATCTCTAGAAGAATATGTGAAGCTAAAATGCTTTAACTCCTTTACCTCACTAATACAACATTTAGCTTCTCCTTACATAGCTATGAATTGTTTTCATAGCTCCACATATTAGACATATTATGTATAATGAATATCCACTTAACTCACATAGATGTTTATCAATCCATTTGCTCACTATTCTTTTGTGTATCACACCTTCCTCCTGAAATCTTTTTCCTACTTCTTTTAGAAGTTTCTGTAGAGAATGCTTTTGCTTTATTGTCTAAACTTGTTTTTATTTCAAACCTGCTCTTTAAGGAAACTTTTGCCATCTAAGTTGATAGTTATTTTTTTCTGCCAGACGTTGAAGATATTTTTCTATTATCTTACGGCTTCAATCGTTTCTGTTTAGAAACAGGATATTTGTCATTATTTTTTATGCAATCTATTCTTTCTGACTGTTCTTCAGATTTTCTCTTTGTCTTTTGTCTTCTTCCATTTTATTTTAATGTAGCTAGATTGGCTTTATTTTTTATTTATCCTGTTTGGTATTTATTGTGGTTACTGAATAACACATTTTATGCCTTTTGTCCATTATAGAAAATTTTCAGCTATTTTTTAAATAATTGCCTTTTCTTTATCTCTCTTTCCTTTTTCTGTAACTCTAGTACACATATTTTAGATCCCCTCACTCTTTATAACTCCTACTTTTTCTTTCCTATTTTCCACCTTGGTTATCCACGTTACAATAATTTGAATCATTCCTTCAGATCTATTTTCCAGTTCACTAGTAATCTTTTCAGCAGAATCTGGCATAGTTAAAAACTTAGCAAATGTTTTAATTTCAATTTTTATATCTATGTAACATAAATTACACCTTCATTATGTTATTTTAATGTTGCATTTTCATTTATAATATTTCCACTTTATTATATGATTTTTATTTTTTTATTTCTAAAAATGTTTTTTGGTTATTTTGCAGATCTTGGTTAAGTTTATAGTTTCTTCTTTTGTCACATTTTAAATCTTGTCTTTAACTTCTTAAACATGTTATATATGCATTTTATGCTGTATGATAATTTCAATATCTGATGTCTCTTCAGGTTTTAATCTGCTATTGAGTTGTTTCTCCTGACTCTTTGTTATATGCTTGTGTGTTGTAATTTTTTTAAAATAATACACTGTTTTTGTTAGAACTTTACTCATGGGAATTATTTGAGGCTTGGCATGAGGGAATATTCCTTCCAACAGGCTTCGTGTTTGTTTTTGCAGAGGGTCTGGGGCATCCTCAGCATTTTATGCAACTTTTAAGCTCCAGGTTTTTATCACATTGGCCAGTTCAAGTTAGTTAATACCTCTGGAGCAATGGACCAACTCGCAGATGAGGGGGGTTGGGGAGGGGACAGTTGGGTCTTTACATAACCCTAGTTATGCAATACCCAAATAATTTACAAAAACTTTGGGATTTTAAATATTCTTTTTTTAACTGCAACATTTGTAATTTTACCCAGAAATTTTCCTCTTCTTTTATTTTTTCTTTCTTTCCACTCCCAGCATTAATCTGTACCCTAAGATAATATCGCATCAGGATATTGTAGAAAAACATCTGGCAAGATATTTAGGGCTACTTACCTTATATGTATGTGGGAAATCTCCTTCATCATCTCAGACTGTGGGACACTCTCTCCTCTTCCAATGCCAATACTATTTATTGCTCATACCACTGTAATGCCCTCTCTTCCTCCAGCTCTACCAGACTGCTATTTATTTTTTAATATATTATGTATTTATGTATACATACACACACACACTCATATTATTTCTTTTCTAGTAAATTATAAGGTTCTACAGTGGGGAACCATGTCTTTACAGCTGTATACTCTTCATCATCTTTACAATATGCTGGATAAAGTAAGCATTTAGGGGAAAATTGCTGATTGATTGGTGATCCATCTCAGCCAAACTTTGGATGATGCTGTGAGTGTGCCTCATGTTGCATGGTTCTTATGTTTGGCTTGCTAACTTGATCTTTCTTCCTGTCGGCTGCCTCTGCTTCTTCTCTGTTCCCAATTCCTATTTTTCTAACCTCATCTACTATGTTTTCAATTTCATCCCTTTTAGAACAACAAGGTCTGGGGGCAGCAATTACCTCAGTCACAAACATCCATGAAATTTGACCTGAGAGCAGACAAAATGTCTTTTATTCCAAACGCCTGGCTTTCATTATTCTTGGCTTTGTTCCTTGGGATCAGACAGGTGAACCAAAGCTTTTCTTCTAATACAAAATCATTAAAGGAAAAGAGGAAGAGCCTTCGTAAAACCAGGCACCAATCTGTATGCTAACAGCCCGTTGGCCTTTCTATTCCTGAAGCCTCTACCATCACTTCACTTCAACTGCACGTCTTACACTTTGCCAGACCCAAGGCTCAGTCCTGCCCTTAAGTGTTAGCATACAAGGAGATCAGCAGTGTTCCACTGGCGTCACATGGAGAACACACTTTGACCTCGATCTCTTTTACTGTGTTGCTTTGCATTCTAATTTTAGCAGCTAAAGTATTTTCTTTCTTTTCGTTTCATGCCTCTGTCTCCAATTAGCCCCTTGGTGGCTTGCTACCCATCATTTTTCTTAGGTTAGGCCTTGTCCATGTGGAGTCCTATTGTTGCTTCTTCTCCATGTTGCCTGTCTTCCTTACCTTTGCTAGGAGTTTGGATCTCCCCTGATAACCTGCTTCGCATCTCAGTATCCGTCTATCGTCTGAGTTTACTTGAATCACACAGTATTCATATGGGCTGTTGCTTATTGAAGACCACGTATCACCAACCTGGTTTCTAAAACTTTTAGAATAGTCAAGGAAAGGAAATAAAGATGCAGAAGTTACAATAACTGGAGACAGATAACTCACCTCTGCTTCTAAATCTTAACTGACAGAGGCAATATTCCAATGCTTTGGGCAATAGATATTAATGTATCTGATAATGGGTGATATGACTCTGTTAAAGCTATGGCTATAATTAGAAACATCAATTTTTAGGAACCATATTTCAGACACATAATAGTGTCTAAACAGGAAACTCAAATAATGTTCAATATCTCCTTATGCCTAATATATTTCCATTGTGTTAACTCATTTTATTTGCTGAAGTTGTTTGTAGGATACAATAAACTACGATGTAAGAAAAGTTATAATAATGCCACCAAAATTGATTTTTATGTATTATCATGATTGGCCAGTAAGTCATCAAAATCGTATTCTAATCCTCAGTTCTCTGAAGAAAGCCATACAACCTAGTTTTCATCTCTTCTCAGACTTGAGGGATTCCTGGAAACACCATCTCTGAATTTTTACCATTTAATAGAATGGAGTCAGTGAAAAGGGAACAAAAATTGATAGAAATATACTTTCTACAGATAGTATTTGGTAGGACTGGAGCACAATCGATATGAAACCTCGAGTTTAAAACTTACTAGCACACAAAAAACATAACAGCAAACTTCTTAGCAGCAAAGAAATATATTAAAATCAATATTAAGCACAAGTATGTATTGGTAGAAAGAAAATGTCAGATGAAAAACCTGTGGAAATCAGTTTAGGGACAAAAAATTTCATATTATGTATTTTTTTTTGTGAGACTGCTGTTAAATGAAGAAATTCGTATTAGTGACATTGACAGTGTGCAAGATTCTCCTGTTAAAGTCAAGCTTTATCTGCCTGTTATAGTGTTGGGCTTGTTCCAAACCATCTCTGCCCATTTTTGGCATTTATTCATGTCAGAGATTCTGACAAGGTAAGCATGACTTGTGTGACTTTCAGCCTGGGTGTAGGAACAGTAAAAGGTTTGAGCTGGCAGTGTTGGCAGCCCTGAGAGAAAGTAGGGAGGGCGGAGGGCTTGGGTATATGTATTTGTTGGTGACGTTTCTAACGTGTCACTGAGGGAAGCAAAAGTTGTAAAACATATTTTTATTTTAGGATTTATTTCTCCTTGAATAATCAAATCAATGCTTTTCCCCTCAATATCCTTTAGAAGTGTCACCTGGTCTCCCCATCTCCTTTCCAAAAGTAGTCTTGTGTATCTGAACACAAATATTAAGCTAGGTAACAAATTCAGTGTAGGTACATTTATTATGAGTTGAATCTCCATCAGGGAACAATTTTGCATTGAGATATGTTTGCAGATTTCAGCAAGGTTTTGTCTATTACCACACAGAGCATTTTCGACACCTCTTGGCACAATGATGAGTGGTCTCATGAAGTAGGCATTCCATTAGATCAAGGACCTCTCCTTCCCTGCTTTGTTGCTTTGGCAAAATGTTAACATCAACAGTTAATGTCATGTTAGTAACTCCTTTATGTGACTACACATCTTTCTAGAGGTTTCCAAGAGGCATCTGTAACACTTATTAGCCACAAGATCAAGGCAAGTCATCCAACCTCGTTGACTCTGTTTCCTAATTTAGGAGATTTATATCATATCTGAACTGCATGCTTCACAGGCTGTAACAATCAACCAAAATGACAGGTGTTAAAGTGTTTGTGCAAAATTGCAAAGCGTTATACTAGTGTCATTAGTGTCATTCAATATGGAACCTGCAATGTCAAATCCCATGAGTGTAACTGTGATGGTGGTGGTGGAGACAACAAGGAGAATTTTGCATTAAGATCCAGATCCTACTCAGGGACTACAAAGCAACAGTGAGGTTTAAGCCCCAGTATAGACCACCAGCCAGGGTGAGTTTTACCAGTGTTAGATCTGCTTTGTTCTTTCATATATCTTTTGAGTCCTTGACCTCATGTACCTGAAAACTGCCCTGGTTTGGGAGTGGTTAAAAAGATGTTGTGGCCCTTTGACTCTCAGCATTGTTTGATGAATGAATCCAAAATAACCATTTTAATTGATCAAGAGATAAATGTGATACCATTTAAATATGCAAAATTAGAAAAAATTTGTTAAACACATTTTCAAATCATGTTGAAAGAGATTCGTAATTTGACAAGAATGTGTGAATCTAGGTTCTGATGTTCAGAAGTATAAATAAAGCAATTTGCAGCCCACATTGTAGAAACTGGAGCTGTGCAGCCCTCCACTAGAAAACTGTCCTTTGTCTCTCCTCATCATCATAATTAACTAGTTCCTATTCATTAAACAATGAAACAGACAATTAAATAGTAATAATAGTACTTTAATTATGAAGGTATTGTTATCTGCATAGAATGTGGAAAGAGAGACCACTTTAGCTGCTTTTAAAACGTTTGCTTGTCTGCTTTTTAAACACTGAGGAAGAAAATGTTCATATTTTCAGAGCCTCTGACAGGAGAAAGGATAGAATCTATGTCCTCAGAAGGCCATTTCTGATAAAGAGGAGTCTCATTTATTAAAGGAGTAAGCATTGATTAAGACATGTGAATTCTTAATAAGCATCCTTAGTATTTTTTCAAGAGGCATCTCTAACAGTCCTAAGAATCATCCTCAAGTATTTTTAGACACAAGGATGCATGATTAGGATGAAAGTCTGCTCATGATGACTTTCAGAGGTTGTTAAGCACCGTGATACTGGGGTTAAATCCAATTTAAGCTACTCTTTCCCTCGCCTTCTCTTCTTTCCTTTGGGTTGAGTGTGATTTTAAGAGTGTTGTTATATTATGTTTCTATACAACTGAATAAATTATCATGTCTCCTGTTACACAAAAACAAGCTGAATCTCCAAAATATGTTTTGTTCTTAAAACTGCTAAAAATTCCCTACTTCGGAGATTTTATTTCTCAGGAAGAAGCTTCAGGTATAACCAGTTTTCTCATTTATCACACTCATCTTTCATCCTGTAAAATTTTGGGACATGGACAGCTTTGGTAATTAGAAAAAGGTGCTTCCCATTTCATAGTTAAATATAAACCCAGTGTGTAATGAATGTTGTTTATTCACTTGCAAGCAAGGTAACACTGTATGACCACTACATCTAGATTTTAATCTACGCTTTGCCACTGAGATGCTCTGTGACTTTGGGCCAGTAACTCCTCTGAGCCTCTCTGTTCCTTCATCTGTGAAATGGAGCTACACTGTAGGCTATGAGGATTAAACAGTTACTGTATATAAAACACTTAGCCTGGAGCCAGGCAGAGTGAATGCTTAATTAACCTCACTGCTTATTACTATAGTATATTTTCTTAGCTTTTTGGCATACTTCTTTGGATTGTGAGCCACTGAAACCTCTTAGAAAATGTAACGAAT
Source organism: Camelus dromedarius (assembly GCF_036321535.1). NCBI lineage: Eukaryota > Metazoa > Chordata > Mammalia > Artiodactyla > Camelidae > Camelus > Camelus dromedarius. The sequence continues at coordinate 10,390,423 of NC_087441.1, read as the reverse complement.
CAGTCACTCCTGTGTGTGTGTGTTTTCCCCTAAATAGGTGCACCTTGACTTTTACATCCTCCTGAAAACAATGACATTGTCTCCCACACAGGCTAAGCATCTCTGGGGGATGGAACAGGAGCCTCCGCTCGGTCATTCACTTCACCTGTCTCAGCGGTGGCTCTGCATCTGGTTGTCTTGATCTTGGTCCTGCTGTGTCCAAAACACAGCATCTCTTCTTCTTTCCTGAACCGAAAGATGTTTACTCTTCCCAGCTAGACACTGAAAGACCATCTAAGGCTAAAACCTTAAAAGTTGAAGCAATCCCAGATTCCCTTGGGAGTTCATGTCCATTGAAGATTTTTCAATGGGCAATAATGACATTCTCTTCAGGCTCCCAGTCTTTACTGCTCAACAGTAGGTTAATGGCAGGATGTTAACTGGTGAGTAGTTAAAAACTTGGACAGTGAAATATTCAACTTAAACCCAAATATCAGAAAATTCTACCTTGGGTATGTGACATTTTAATTTACAAGGTCAACTATAAGAAAGGTACAATCACCCAACTGAATGTATATTCAGAATTCTGGATTATATTTTTCACTCTTTGAGTACCCAATGCACCAGCCTTTAGACGACCTCCTCAGGCAACTGCTGGATGTGAGGCTCTTATGTAATCCTGACTAAAGAAATAATTCTCTGTCTTTTTAATTAAAAAAATGTTTCTTAATAAGTCTGCGTCAGGTTCTCCAATCAGTCTCACCTTCTTCTGGCAGGGAGGGGAGTAAGCCCAAGAAAACACTTCAGCTGGGACCCCAGTGTCGTCTGGGGGAGTCCTTTAGGCTGAAGGACTTTGTGCCTGACAGCATCTGTCAAGATTCCCTGTTGGATCCAAGAAACATATTGATCTTTAAAGGGCCACATGATCATTTGAATCTACTTGTGGCTCTTTTCTGCATCCTACCAAGGAAAACTGTTTTGATCAATTTAATAGTCAATTTTTGGCCAAGGTCGTATTGTATTTCATTAATTTACTGACTAGTATCTTCCTTTGTTAATTAGTGAGCTCATGAAATCAGAGAGAATTAATACCTTACCTTTATTCATGCAATACTCCCGAGTGATTTTCAATGTTCTATATACACAGCTATTTAATTTTATTTTCAGCTGATACTTCAGAGTTCATATAAACACCATTTTGTATTTGATTACCTTCTCATTGTTATTTCCATTCATTAGAACAAGTGCTTTTTGGTATCTACTTTAAGGCCATTTTCAGGGAAGATTTCATCATAAATAAACATAGGCCTGCTCTCAGTGGCTTGAATCTCCAGTCAGTAAAGACATACTAACTTTTAAGGAAGATGGAATAAAAATAGAATAAAAAAAGTAAACTATAAAAATAGCCATACAATAGATTGTGTGCCGAGTGCCTTATGTACATTACCTCATTTAATCCCAATATCTTATGTGCTAGATATGACTATCCCCATTTGACAGATAGGGAAACTGAGGGGAGACATGTTAAATAACTTGCCTATGGTCATATATCTGGGGAGTGGCAGGAGTGAGACTGACGTCACTCTGACTTACTATAATATATTGCCCTTGTCTACAAGGTTAAAAAAGCACAGACACAGGGTTATAATCCAAGAAAGAAGATAATAATCATCCTAAGAGAGGATTGAATTGAATCAGTTATGATGGGATTTCAGAGGAGGAGAAGATTACTTGTGACTCCAAATAATCAGGGCAATTTCACTGAAGTGGTGGCATTTAATCAAAATTTTAAAGGACAAGTAGATTTAAGCCACAATGGAATACAATTCATTCTAGAGGGATAGAGTAGCTTAAGTGAAGAAAAAGCATTTTGGGGAGGAAAAATACATGTTCTAGAAAAGTGAATCGTCAAATTTGGCTGGAATATGGTGCCTATAAAGGAGAGTAGCTGGAGATGAGTTAAAAAAAAGTAGGCTGACTGTGATTGTTAGGAGCCTTCGATTTCTGGCTAAGTAATTTGTACTTAATTTGAGACACAGTAGGAGGTTCTAGAAAGTTTTCAAGTAGGAAAATGGGCTAGGAGACATTAGGTGATGTCCAAGATGTCCATGAGCACATTTGTTACATGCCAAATACCTAGGACTAAGTGTCAAGGACTTTCAGCATGGCCCAGATGCCTCCATGGACATTTTGGACAGGACTGAATATGACCCAACATCAAGGACTTTCTGGTGTGGACCAAATAGATTATGGATGTTTCAGGCAGGATCAAATGTCCTGCAAGTGGAGAGTGGCATGATCATAGCTGTGCTCTAGCCAGGTTAATCGAGGAATGGTGTGATGGACTGGAGGAACCAGCTTGACCAGGGGCATACTAGTTAATCCAAAGGAGTAAAGCTGGAAAGGGGAAGGCAGATGTGCAATGGACCAAAGAAGAGGGGAGTGAACAGTGTCTTCAAAATTCTCAAATCAGAATGACTAAGAATTTATAGACAGATAAATAATGACATCAGTAGGACAAGAGCTTGTTTGTTTAGTTTTAGAAGGGGAGGATATGTTTATTTGCTTTAGTAGAAGTTGAAGTTGAGATGCTCATAGGACATTGTCTTGGCCCATTCAGGCTGCATAATTGGATAGCGTAGACTAAGTGGCTTAAAAACAACACACATTTATTTCTCACAGTTCTGGAAGCCAGAAGTCCAAGATCAGCGTGCCAGCAGACTTGGCGTCTGGTGAGAACCCACCTCCTGGTCTTCTTGCCATGTCCTCGCATGGTGGAAAGGGCAGGGGAGCTCTTGAGGGGCCTCTTTTATAAGGGCACTAATTTCATTCATGAGAGCTCCACCCTTATGACCTAATCACCTCCAAAAGGTTCACCCTCAAATATCACCACATTGGGGGTTAGGATTTAACATATGAATTTTGGAGGGACACAAACACTGACGTCTACAGCAGACACCCCAGTGGAGATATCCTGAAGGCAGAGGAGAACTTCTGCTCAGCACTTAGAGAAGTGGAACTAGAATGCAGATGTGGGAGTCATCTGCCTCAGTGAAGAGTTACAAATGAGGGAAATGAGGAGAAACCTGAGGAAACAGTTCTAGGCAAAGTGTCACAATACAAGTTTAAGGAATGCTTAATTTTGAGAGTGGGAAGAAGGAACTCATCTGGAGGAGCGGAGAGCGATTGGAGGAAGTGCTTCATGCCATTTCTGAGACCCCGCTGTGGGCCAGAGCCAGAGCTGTATGCCTTAGGTTTAACAAACAGAAGATCTATGAAGCAGGCCTCATCATGCCCAGTTTACAGATTAGGAAACTGAGGCTCAGACAGGTTAATTGGCTCAAGAGCTGACAATAGCATAGTAGGTAAGGGCGCTGGGGATGGAATCTGATGCTCCTGATTCTACAGCCTGTGCTTTTTTTCCAGGTCAGGGGTTACCCAACTTTCTGGAAAAAGAAACAGATAGTAAATATTTTAGGCTTTGTGAGCCATATGGTCTCTGTCACAAGTACTGCATTCTGTTGCTGTCATGCAAAAGCAATCATAGACAATAGTGAATGGGCATGGCTGTGGTCCAATAAAACTAAATTTATGGACACTGAAATTTGAATTTCATATAATTTTCATGAGTCACAAAATGCTATTCTTGTTTTGATTTTTTGCCAACCATTTAAAAATATAAAAACGATTTTTTGCCCTCAAGGAATGCAAAAAGAAGTGGCCGGCTGGATTTAACCCATGAACTGCAGACCATCGGAAGAGGCGGGTGGGGAAAGAGATCAGAAATGCATCAAACCACAGAATTCTGCAGGACTGCACCACGACTGTTGACTCAGGTCTTTATCTGCTCATTAGACTTGACACACATTTTTGTTTGATGCCTTTTCTTTGAGCTTCTAACAGCAAATTAGCCTAAGTGTAAGTATACTTCTTTGCATGATGATTCTTTTGGAACTGGGGAGTCTCTTCAGTCATAACTTGAACAGCTCTATTTTCTCACTTCATTCAGCATATTTTCCTCTCCGTTTTGTAATTCTGGGGTGAAGCCTGGCCCCACACTTCAAGCCTTTTCTCTAGGTACACGAGCACCATTTAAACCCTAGTTCTTGTATCAGAATCAGTGTGCTTGTCAAGGATGGTACAGTCTCCCTTCTTGCTTAGTCATGATATTCCAACAGGAGAAGCCAAACCAAGATCCTCATCCTCTTTTCATTCTTCAGTCAAAATCACTATTTCAGGTTTTGTTCTTGTTTGAAAACCAAGTCTGAGAATTTTTGTACATTCTGCCTTTCGCCTCCTATTCATTTCTTTGTGTAATGACATTTTTATTTGCTTTGATGCCAGCTCTTGTGACCTAAGTCCTCCCTATGCACACATACTCCAGCCCAAAGAAACGCTACTTCTGAAAATGTGAGCTTTGCTTTAATGCTGTTTTTCTCAAGGCTAATGTGTACTTTTCCTTCCTCTTTGGAGCAATGCAATTCTTCTTGGCTTTACTAACTTTGGGAGAGATGATGTTGACCAGGAAAGACATGGCTGAGAAAGCAATTAGAGCCCTTAGTTAATGGGAAGAATATTTGGCAGGGGTGGAAGTTACATTTTATCATCTCATTATTTATCCAGTCCTTCAATGTGCTTCAAAGTGGACCACACATTTTGAAAAGTTCAGGAAAATGTTTCAAGGACAGGGTCAGCCATGATCCATGTGAGAAATTAGGCAAGAGTGTGTTGGAATATCTTGAGTCATTCTCTTCAGGCTCACTCTTTCCACTTGAGTCATCTTCCAGGAAATAGCTTCCCCTTGCTCCATTCCCTGCTGACTGCAGGGCATTGCAACCTCAGCTGTAGAGACAAATGAACAGTAACTCGACGGTGGATGTAGATGGAATCGGCATGTCCTTTGCTAGAAAATAATCAAGAACAGAATGGCTCAGGTGGACTCCCTGGCCACTAAGCTTACACTTTTCCCAAATTACCTCTTCCTCTTGCTTGGCTACAAAGAGGGGAGCATATTAATCTCATCTTTGTTGATAAATTTCATCAAGAAATGATATGAGGCTGATATGGGCCATTTGGAAATCAAAGAAATCCCAAGAGAAGTTTCTGATTAAACAGTCTCGAATCATTGCTTTGGCAAGAGACTATGAATGTGAATATGATATGAATAGCTACTCTCATGGAATGAGCGCTAGGTATACACCAGGCCCTGCGCGGGTCCTTCACAGACACGGTTTCACTGAATCCCCACTCTACATGAATTACTGCTGTCCTACTATGTAGACGAAGAACCTGAGGCTCAGGGGAAGTCTTTGAGCCTGCCAGCAGGTATGATGGGCTTCCAAATATCACATAAGACTTTGAGGGCCATTTATGTTGATAACATTTACTTCATACTGAATTCATTTTTTTGAGCTCCTTGACATCTGTAAACTTTCTGGCAGTTGTACCTGGGACAGAAAAGCAGCTTTCTCCCAGGACATACAAAATAAAGTCAGATGGGTGCTCCCAAGCTTGTTGAATGGCTGCATTTGGGAGTGCAGCTGGGATGGGTTCAGAGGTGCCATCGTTCCTGTAACTGAATAGAGTGGTCCCTGGATGGAATGGATGCGGGTCTGCAGGGAGTACACCGAAGGGCACCCTGGTCTCCTGGTAAATTCTTACTAGCAGGGAACACTTAGATCAGCGAGGAGCAGATGCTAACATTTTACGGCATGGAAGATGATGTGTTGTATAAAATTTTCAAAGTGGGATTCTTACATCCATAATTTATCTCTGTAATTAAAAAGCCTAATTTAAAAAAATAATACAGACGCCAAACATAATGGTGTGATTTCTTGTCACAGAAACAAACTATTATCTTGATAATGCAATACTATAATTTACACGGCTGCCAAATACAGTACTTTTCACGAATCGAATGATAAATGTCTCATTATCTTCCTCCCGTTTCTCTCCTTCCTCCCCTGTTTGTCTCATTGGGTAAGAGCCCAGGTGTAGGTGGTGGGTCGAGACCTCTCCATCAGTGTCTGTGGGGTTGGTCCCTTGTCTTGGTCCTATTGAGTAAGCAAAGTAAATGCCATCCTGGGCTTCAGTGTGTGTGGGCATGTCACAGAAGGTCCCTGGAGGGCTGTGTTTTGTGTGCATGTGTTTTCATTGCAAATTCCTCAGGTATGCTGCAGAGACGAGCCGGGGCCGACTGCTGGGGGCACTTGAGCCATAAAGGACTGTTATATTTCTGAGCAGCCCCTTCAATTCCCCTCGCTTTCTTCCTGGTTACAGCACCATCATTCTCGAGCGAGAAGGGAGTGTAAATAGCTCTCCCGCCGCTGATGCCACTTAGTGGCTGCAAATTGATGTGGATGGCTCTTTAGATTTGGAGACTGCGTTTCACCTTCACAGAGCGCCCGGCTTTCATCGGCCTGGGGCTTCGCAGCCTGAGATAAATCCTTAACTAGAGCTGGGCTCTCTGCATTGCAACACATCAGAACCAGTGGACGGAAATTTCAAACATTTTGGAAATTTACACCTTGTCACTCTCCGAGGGCAATGATTTTAAGAAATTATGCCATCTCTACCCACCTTTGCATACTAAATCTGGAAACCCAGAGCCATTTCTAACTCCAGCTGAAGCGCTGAAGGTCAGAGAGGTCAAGACAAGCCAAAGCTCTGTGTGTGTTTCCTATTATTATGCTAATCATATGCATGGTCCTCCTGCACTCACACAGCCATTTTCAGGCCCCCCCAATACATCAGTGTTTTAAATAATGCTAATATTTAAAACAGTGACAAATGACTGAAAATTTCAAGTAAAGACTCACATTTTGCCCTTGGCTTTTGATGTTTGGAAGACTGGCATTAAGATATGACCTAATAAGTGGTTTTACACTCTGTTAACTCTTTATTGTTTGTTTTGTTGTTTCTGTTTCCTCCCTTTGGCGTTCATATCGTAAGATTCCTAGCAACCTGTTTGTCCCGTGAGGTTTCTCATATGTGTACGGATGGTTGAAGATAAATCTTAGGAGAGATGTTAACGTATTTTCTATGACATTATCTTGGGCTTCTGAGAATGGCATGATCTATGAAGAGCTTGCGGGTTTTGTGAGATTCCAAACCAATCATAGTTTTTCCACTCAACATTCTGAAAACAGTTATTAGTAAATTAGTTAACTTCCTCTTCTCTGGATGAAAACGTTCCAACTAATGTAACCCCTTCTCATCTCATTGTGTAACGTATTACTGAGACTGAGCCTCATTGTGTAACATATGAATCATTTTAAATTTTCTTTGCTAAAGTCTACAGATTAATTTAACCAAACAATTTTAATTAAGCTTGATGCTATCCTAGGCATTTAATACATAAAATTCATAAGAAATGGGGGAGTCATGTGGACAAAGGGTAGGAGCGTGTAGCTAAGTTCCTGAGATGAAAAATCATGCTAAAACACTGCTCTGGAGCACAGAGTGATTAGTTCAGCCACATTGGAGAGGAGGTGATGGGAAACCTTCCTGGAGGAGGGCCAGGGACTGTGGGTGTGGAGGATGAGTCAAATCCCCCTGATGGAGAACAGAGAACAGAGAACTTGTGAGCAGAAGGAAGGGAATGAACAGAGTCATGGGTGAGCCAGGGGAGACCTGGAAAGGGGGCAGGAGCCCGAGGAGTTGATGCAGGTTGCACTGTAGGGTATTTTAAGAAATGAGGTTAGTAAGAGGGGTTGAGAACCACTAAAGAAAGGCTTTGAGTGATTCCCTATGAGTTTTAGAAACATAAACTATCACCACTGATTTTTTTTCTACCTATCCCTCAGATGTGGTTAGCTGTCATTATCCAAATCCGTAATATTGTCCCTTAAACCGTGACAGCCAATTAGTATGCCTAACGCCTCCCAAAAGGAAGAGGATGTTCTCTACTGTATGTTTCTCTCCTGTTCTCCTCTCAAACCTGGACTGTGCTATGTGTACACTCTTCTTTCAGCAGGCAGTCATTTAAAAGAATCAACTCTGAAGCATCCATTGTCTCCAGAGCACTGGATGCAGCCACAGGGCCTTTGCATGGCTCTCCGGGTAGTGTCTTGTGGTGAGTCTCTACCTGTCCTCAGGTTTGTCACATGAAGCAAATATTCTGCTTTTAGAATCACATTTCTGAATTAAAGCATTGTTTTCAGAAAGCCACAGGTAAAAGAGTGTCTCTAGTGGAAAGGAAGAGCAGACTGCTGGCCCAAACAGGATTCTTTACTCTGGGACTATGCGTCAGGGGGATTGGCAATCTCTGAATGTGGACCACAGAGCTTGTCGAGTATAGTCCAGCGGTCCTGCTGGTGGGATGTTAAGCTGCTCAAGGGCAGTGAGAAAGCAAGGAGAAGGATGGTCTGAATGCCTCAGGGTAGCATCCCCGAGCTGACCTTACCTTCCCTCCAGCCCCATCCACCCCTGCTGCCCGGTTACGCGGGCTCCACTCTGATGATATCACCCTGCATGTGCTCCCATGGGCCTGCCATGATATTCCGCCTTATCTTTTCATGGTTTGTTCATTCTCTTTCAACCACCACCATGCCATCATCCTTGTAGACCCTCTACTGCCCCTACTCACTCACAAACAATCCCCAGAGTTATCACTTTCTCCTCCAATCCTGGTGGACCAGGTGCTCTGAGCACCTGTGGCCTCTCCAGTACTCCTCTGTAAGAAGATTTCATTTTAACAAATTCCATTTACTTTCAGGTGTCCGTCCTGCTCCCACCTTCACTGTATGAGGATCATGGGCTGGGTCCCTGCTATGGTGAGGGGGATGAAGCAGCACCTTTGGGCCCAACATTTAAGGGGCATCAAACCCCCTCCATAATCAAAAGAAAGGACATTTTAGTGCAATATTTTTAAATCAAAATTAATGCAATAATTATGATGAGCAAAATATCAATATTTAAAAATAAACACAGGATCTGCATTACTGAATATTCTTTTTTTTTTGCCTCAGGCTCCAGCATGGCTTGGTACAACCCTGCCACTGATCTTGTCTTTACTTAAAATGTTGATGTTTGGTTCATCATTGATTTTTGCATTAATTCTGATTTTTTCAAAATATTGCATTAAACTCTGACTTCTGTTGATTAGAGAGGGTTTTTGGCAACCCCGTAAACCGTGTGCCGCAGGAGGGCGCCTCTCGTTTCATCCAGAGTTGATGTCGGGTGGGGATACGGTCTTACTCCTCTCTGATGCTTAAAGCTTGGCCCAAGGCCTTCCCTGGGACAGGTGCTCATTGCATGCTGCTTTATCTCCTCCACATTCAGTGTAGCATGAACTCCAGGATACAGGCATGTGACTTTTACTCTGAGCCCCAGATTTGTTACCAGCAGTCCTAATTCAATGTCTTCCCCCAGTATAATCTCAGGAGCTGAGAAAACTGTTAATGATCTTAAGTAAAACTGGACCTCTCTTCAGGCTGGTCCCGCATAGCTGACACTTATTTAAGGATATACCCCAGATCCATGAATTTCCTCTCAGGTGTGCATTAAGAACCTACTACGTGCCAGGGGCTTCCCTGGGCATCACCCCTGTTCCCATGAAGCTTATTAAAATCTGGAAGGGAGCAGATGAGTGAACTGATGATGCATGAAATCGTAGAAACACATGCAAGGTCAAGAAGGAATGCAGAAAAGTGTGTGATCATAACCTAAATAAAACCCTTTCCCCAGCGTGCTTTCTACTCCAGTGGCCAAAGATCATAAAATAAAGATAAGTTTTCCTTCCCACTTGCCAATTGAAAATTGGTGCCTACTTTGGGTGAAAGTATATTTGCAAGGCTGCTTTTATGATATACAGCTGCTTTCACCTCCAGTCAAAGCGTTTAGAGATCAATTTTCCCAGCACCAGCAGAAGACAAGGGATATATATCTGTTAGTTGCCCTGAATTTCACTTCTGACAGTGATTGAAACGGTTAGGACCACCTCTGCCCCAACACATCCCCACTCAACATCAGTTACCTGAAAAACGACCGTAGATTATCAAAGCGAGGAGCAGCTTCCAGGAATGCCAAAGGCTAGTCAATTTGGCATCTGCCTCCCTGGGATGAGGTTTGGACCATATTTTATTAGCATATGCATGAGACTGTCATCAAGGAGAAAAGGAAAAGGTGTCCTGAGAATTAAACACATAATAACTTTTTCACCTTTCATAGGTACGTCTTGCACTTTGCTTGGGTCTGGGGACTTTGTTTTCCATTTAGTTCAAGAAATGTTTACTAAGCACCTACTATGACCTAGCACTGTTCCATAGGTGCTAGAAATACAAAGATATATGAGACATGGTCTCTGCCCTAAAGCAGTTTTTGGTAATACGAAGGGGGTGAGCGGGAGAGCCGCACAGTCCTGGAGACTCGGGGTGCACGTGTTCACGTGTTCCGTGTAGCCTGGTCGTTAACAGCATGGGCTCTGGGGTCAGACTGCCTCTGTGGCCGCAGGTTACATTACTTAAAGTCTTTACACCTCAGTTTCCTCTTCTCTAAAGTGAGAATAGTATTTTCTTCAGTGAGTTAACATTTGTAAAGCACTTTGAACAGTGACTAACACATAATAAGCCTTCGATAAATATTGGCTGTAGTGAGAGGATTGTGTGTAGGTTCCTATGGGAGTTCAAAGTAGAGTCACTTTTCCCAAACTGGATGGCGTCCCTGGAGAAGAGGAAGGCACCTGAGTTGAGTCTTGAAGAATTCATCAGTATTATCCGGAGGAGGAAGAAGGGGAGGGGCTCTCAGAGGAAAGAGCCTGAGCAAAGTGGGCAGAGGTGGGGCGGAGGGGACCACTGGGATGTACTTGATTTTCCAGAGTCCAAAGAAGGCAGACCTGCAATCACCAGAACCTCAAGTCTGAGGAGGGCAGGGACAGGAAACAAGATCAATTTGTTTGCATCTTTTAGGGAATTACTTTGTCACATTGATGGGCAGAGGCAAAGGAACTAAAGGGAACCAACAGCATATATAAGAGGGCTGTGTGACTGCGTGACAGAGCAGATCGGGTTAGCTGAGCCAAGAAGTCAGAGCTATGGCTCTGAGCATCCACATGCCTGCAGACATCACCTGAAAGGCAATAAGACTCAGATAGATGTAAAATTGATCTCTGTACACTTACAGTATTTAAAACAGTGCCGTGCACTTAATAAATATTGTATCCTTTGATTTGGCAATCCATTGATTATTGCTTTGGGTTATTTGCCTGGTCTGCCACTATAATACAGAAGAGATGCTGGCTTCCTTGAAGTTTTAGTGCAGTTGTTCATTGCAGACAAGTTCTCCCACGATTCTCCTACTTAATTCCTAATTAATTCCCATTCCACGACTCCACATCTTTGTTATTGAAATGATTATCTTGGGACACAGCCAGTTCAGTTCTTCTAAGAAAAATCATTTCTAGAAATTCATTAGTAGGTTTAGTTCAAAAATAAAGATTAAGGGAACTCTCCTGTTTAAAGGAAGGACAGAGGAGGGGAAGGTAGAAGACTGGTGGGTGACGCCAAGACCTGGGCTGATTGGCTGGATAACTAGATTAATTTCTTTTCCAAATTAAATGCACCTTCCGTATTTTCCTATTGCATTTGTCAAACAGATTCAGGGCATTTTTTCTACAAATGGCTACCTTAGTCCCAAATTACATAGTTTCAGTCAGCTTTCTCTTTCTGTCCACAATGTCTAAGCAATACTAAATTTGGAGATAGCATTTTAATTATTTCATAAGTATTAAGGCAGCAGGTGGCTTTTAATGAGAACTTCTTGAAATAGAACTGTTTCCTCTACGTCCAGTCAAAATCCACACTTTGCTGCACTGACAGAAAACACTGAACTGTTTTTCTCCATTCTGGGGAGATGACTCAATGAAGATTCAGATTATTCTAAAAACTGAGATTTCTGATTGAACTTGTTTTTGTGTTTTACATGATGGTGAGACTTTGTTTTTAAGAAATGAACAATAACTACACCAGACCAAAATAAAAAGAGATTCATGCAAATAATTTCAAACTGAGTGTGAACAATTAATTCTGAACTGCAACTAAAAAGCTCTATTTTTTCAACTCTCAGTTTTATAGAAAGAAACCTGAAAATCTGTGAAAACGCATACACTTATTCAGCATGAGAATTCTAGCAATCAGAACTTTTAACAGTTTCACTGAACAAAGAGCTGTTATTACCTTTTTAAACCCAAATAGATCTGTCAGATTTTTTTTTGTTTTTGCATAGAGATCAGAAAATTCAGCAACATTTCTCAGAAGTTATATTCTATTTCTGAAAAGCTTGTTGGTTTAGAAGTAGACAGAGACAAAAAGAGTAAATGCTCATATGGTAAGTTATTACTATCTGAAAGTTCACCATCATGACCTCTACATATGGATTGGGGTAAACATGACCATTTAGCCCAAATAGAGAAATGTTTCTTATATACTGCCAAAATATTAAAAGCTTTTGCTTGGTAGATTCCAAGTATTTTGCACCTTTCCCCCCCACGTACTTGTTTGCTTGTAGATAGAATTAAAAGATTTACAAAATGAGGTAACTTAGACGTCTGTGCTCCCAAGGTAGTACCATAAATGAGGTTTAAACTCTTTAACAGAATGCATCTTACCTTGCCCGCTCCTTTAACTCCTACAACATCTAGCACCATTTGCTCAATGGCTGATTTAACTTTACAAAGGAAATGTCACAAGCTGTCCCCACCAATAACTCACGTTAATTTAAGTGCTGGGATCTAAGGGAAACCCTAACATCTCATTGAGCATCCAGCACCAGGGACTTCGTGATCCTCAAATCCGTTCCAAAAGTTGTAGTGCCAATTGAATGACTGCACTGAAGTAGTCAACTGAGATCATCTTGTGCCCAAATTCCTTGTTCCAAAGAGTTTGACTAATTGCTTTTTCTTGTCTTGTCACAGAATCTATTTGAGCCAATTGCCACCCCATAAAAATCAACAAGGAAAGCGCTCACAGGAACCAGTGTCAGAAATGAACATTGGGAGCCCTGGAAAGGACTTCAGTGGGTCCTGAGTATAAAGCAGGCTTTGGAAGTGGGGATGGTGGAGAAGTGGGATGCCTTAGGCATCTAGGCTGCTTGGACTTGATTCTGGTGGCACTGGAACTCCACTGATGTATTTAAAACTGGAGAATGACATAAGCAAATGTGTGCGAATAAATTCGAGAGAACAAGACTGAAAACAAGGAAATAATGCCGCAGCTCAGGGAGAGATGCAGGGAGCATGAACTAGGAAAGAATAATGGAAAACCGAAAAGTTTAAGAAATACAAAACTAAGCCAAGTTGGTAATGGGATGCTTGGTAATAGAGGCAGAGTGAAATCAAGGATAACCTTAGCAACTTTATGGACAGTGGTAGCCAATCTCCTCATCTGGCAGCACAGTTAAGTTTTACAGCCAAAGTAGAATTTCATCACATTAAAAAGAAGCTAAAGAAAAAAAAAAAAAAAAACTCAGAAGAGTAAATTCTTAAAGTATAGAGAACCATACCCAACTTATGCGGTGGGTGGTCAGTAGAATTCTGATTTTCTCTCTATGTTCAGTTCATTCCTTTCCCATCAGTTTTCTTATAAATTTCTCTCTTTCTTTCTTCTGTATCTTAACTTACATCTGTTTTCCTGAACAAGTCTTTAGCACAAGTAGAAATTCTATTAAAATAAATTGGTGCATAAGTACCTCACATATTAAGATCCAATACTGTACATTCTAAACACTGAAATCACAACTCACTTGTTGGGCAGTGACTTGAGACTTGCCAGTTCCTTATGTGATGTCGGCACCATTGAACTACGTGCGCTTCCATTGAGTTATTCTCCTATAACTCTTATGCTCAAGTATCACAATCAGGGTAACTGTGATTAAGACATTTCAGCAAAAAGGAAATATGAAGATTTTAAAAGATGTGATTCTCCATAAGTATAATTTTAATAATAGCATTACCAATACATGCCAGTTTTCATTTTACCATCACTATTAAGAAAAGAAAGGAAGAATATTAGCTCACTTTATTTGAATGTGATGGAAAAACATAATTCCTAACGTTGTGAGTGATATTATTAACATTTTAAACAAAAGTTATAGTCTTTCTTTTAAGTATATTATTATTATAAAACTGTTTCATTTTAGTCATATCCAGGAATCAATGTCATAAGCCGTCCTTTTCCCCTGATTTTATAAGGAAAGTAAGTTAGAAGATAGGGCTTACTTGGCATAAATTTGCTTTAATGAAAACTACTGGAACGCCTCAGCACTGATGGCAAGACACAGCGAATGCCCGCTGTGACTATAATTGACATTGTTCAACCTACACTTGAGAAAAATAGAAGGAAATAAGGTTTTCTATGTCTCCTTCATAACCATTCATTCATTCATTCATTCTCTCACCTGCTCATTTATTCTTTCATTTATTCAGGAAATATTTATTGAGTGTCTACCATGTGTGGACATTCCTGGCCACCCAACATCCATTCCCCCTTCTAAGAGCCCCCTGATTTCTTGTTGGAACACTAACTTTCCTCCCCTTTTGAAATGTTGGTTGGGTGGTAAATCAAACAACCTCCGTTCCACTACAGAAGCCCAAGGGCTCCATGGAAGAGCCTTTCTCTCTATATTTCCTTCCTCTATCCTGGCAGAACCAATGTGCTGACGTGTGACCTCAGCCTGGCCACTTACACACTCTCCCGGAATGATTAACTTTGAGGAGAGTAACATACCAACACAAGTTTGGTTAGGACAGGTCCCTTCATTCCAGTACTGGTGGCAGGGAAAAAAAGAGGGGATGATCTTTGAATATTTTCTGTCTCTGAAACCTTATAGTGCTCCACATTTCCTGCCTGTTAATTAGCAAACTTGCTCTTTTAGCCTTCTCTTTTGTCCTTTCCGTGAGTACCTTATGATTTTTTCCAGTGACTTCCCTTTTTCCCTTAATTTAGCCAGAATTCATCTCTGATGCCTACAGTCAAAAAATCCAAGTTAATAAAGACACAAACCCTAAAGCTGGGGAGATTACACACACTAGCTCTTTAGAGCAGAATATTTTTGGATGACAGTGGAGATTACGTCTGTGATTTTTCAAGCCACCAGCATTCCAGACTTGTCGAATCCCACGAGCACACAGAGTCCCCATTCACTCACTACACAGGAGGAGCCGAGCAGTGTACCCCTGAGTTGTTCTGCTGCTTAAGGCAAGTGGACTTAGGTAAAACATGAAGCCAGGATGGTTTCATCCACATAGCAATGGTCAGGGCTAGCACTAAAATAATTTAGATCTCCCAGAGCTCCAAGTAATTGATGGCAGATGTGATCTGCTACCACGAAGACCAAATCTCACATCTCAACAAGTTAATGTGAGGATAAATTTAATTTTCTTATCCAAAAAAGCCTACTGATTTTTGGCAGTTGATTACATTCAAAGATTTAAATCAAAGGGACCAAAGCATTCAATCTCCTTTAATGAGAAAGAAATGTATCAGTGTCTATTGTTGCATTGCTTTGAAGAAGTGGAGAAGAGTTAAGTCTAGCTTTTTTCTAAATGGGTTTTGCTGGGCTACTTTCTCATGCAGCCTCTGCACTCGACTTGAAAGAGATTTTTGCACAAATGCCAATAATGGTTTTACATAATATAAATACTTGCTTGAGGTTGGATACTAATGCCCTCTCTGGAACTCTTGTGGTCTATCAGGTCAATAATATTCATTTAAAAAACTCCTCAAAAGTGTTTTCGTACAATAACCCCTGCAGATAATGAGAAGCCATTATGGTCTTCAGAATCAATAATCTGTGTTTTTAATATACACTCCAAAATTCATTTCCTTTTCTATGCCAGTATCTGTTTAAACTATTTCAATTAATTATTGTTAAGAAGGAGAGTTGTAATTGGTGTGAACTTTCACTGTTATTTATCGTACAGTTCTCATAACAGGTTACTTCTCCTAAAATGTTAAGCTAGATCATCATCCGTATTTTAGAACAATGGAAGATGGCAAAAGTCATGCGTTACAGTGAAGAGCAAACATTTGTGGGGAAAAAAACAAAACAATTCAGAAAAATTGGGCAAAAGCAAGTTTGTGTGCTCAGTTGATCATATTGTTGCAGATAATTTCAAGTTTTCTGAATTTTTTTTTTAACTTAGCTTTATAAAATGGTTATATCAGAGATGCTAAATCTGGCCCTTAACACAACCATGACCAATGGGCTCAAAATAGCCTGTTTTTGAGCTATAATTTCACATTTATTTGATTTGTGAGTGTAAGAAACACTTTAATGTTTAAAATATAGACATTTTAAATATAGTTTATGTATTTAGCATCTGACAATTGAGACTAAAATTGCTTATACTTTTAGAGAAACTCTGCCAAGGTTTTAAAAACTAAATTGTTAAATCTATTCTGGAGGAAAGCACTGACGATTTGAAATAAGGTTACATTTATTTTTTAAACATCTTGTTTGTATGTATGTATGCATGATTTAAAGTGTTGGTATTCTGTAATCTAACTGTATGATTTTATGCCGACTGCACTTTTGATGCTCATGAAAATGAGACGCCTGTGCTCCTTGCTTCTCTGCTGAACAATATTTTAATAAATATTTTCTTCCTCTTTGTCTCTATGGGGTTTTATTTTAAAAAACCTTTTAGCTTAATTACTTAACCTTGGTTTCTTTTGCCTGGTGGAAAGAGGCTGGCATTTCTGCCTAGCCCTGTTATTTGAATCTGACAAGTTGCACAGTTTTAATTAAGGTGGATTTTCTAACCTGCTTAATTATGATCTGCTGGCTACAGTGAGACCCTAAGAAGAAGGTAGGTATTATAGTTAGTGTCATTTAACACAAGGGGAAACTGAGGCACGGAGAGGTTAAGTAACTTCCCCAAGGCCACACAGCTCTGAAGAAGTGTCATTTGAATCAACACAATCTAGCTCCCGAATTCTTGCTCTTAATAGTTACATGTGACACTTCTAAGCAAAATACAATATGGAATTGCAGGTCCTTTGTCACTAGTAAGTAATTATAGCACTTGAATATTTATAAGGTGAATCTTTATAAAGGATTTGTCTATTTGCCAGACAACACTCTAAAACTTCTGATTCTGTTAACTCATTTAATCCTTGAAACAATACTACCAAACAGGTTCTGTATTACCTCTGTTGTACCAGTGAGGAAATTGCAAAGTGCCTCCAGAGGTTTTGCTCCGAATTGCTTTGCTGTTCAGCTTTGCACAAAGTATAAGTAGTGGGTAGAAATGCAGGACCATTCTAACCATGCCATGGAGAGTGTCAGCTGTCTCCTTGTGGACAAAGATGCCCTGAAGTGCTGTGTATAAAGCGCTGGAGAGACCTGCTAGAGAATGGATTAGGGTATACTGAAAACCTTTGCTTCCATATTGTAAATACAATCTCATCATGAATAACAGGAATCCATGATAAAGAAGAGGCTATGGAGCATCATCATGGATTAAAAATGTAACTATAAACCAGCCTGTTGAGTAGACATGTTAGGAGTCAACATATACACATGAAATCAAAGAAGATCCACTGACTGTAATAATCGAATATGTCTGAGTCTGGAAAGGCTTTTAAAATAATTCTCTGACAAATCAAATGATTTTTTTAAAATTATTAGACTTTTTGTCTATCTCAAGACATTTACAGACAAATTTAGCTTGTGTGTATTATAGTATTCTATTAACAAAGAGCATCACTTACAGTCACGACGGCCATTTAGTTTATTAAAAATTAAATCTGCAATTTTAGAATGTAAAACAGAAGCACTTTGTTAGTTAACATTTGCATTTACAGTTTCATATTGCTGTTCAGTATGAACAATTCAAAACAAGTTACCAGAGACAATATCCATAATATCATACTTTCTTCTAATATTAGATTCGTATGATTTTTTTTAAAGTTTAATGTCAAAAAGAAAGCACTATGGTCATGTTACAGCTTGGTTTTTCACTTTTGAACTGACATCTATAGAGAATATTATGGTCAGGAAAGGTCGGTACATGACATCCACAGGGTCAGCATAGGTGAGAAAAATTGGGCATTACTGAGAGATTAAATGGAACCTCATTTGCCACACTTGGTACATATTGGTCTTCACATACCTGAGAATGAAAAGTTCTAATTCATTATTCATAATCCATTAAGTTAAACCTTTTAGTAAGAGCTGGTTCTCTTGGCTGAATGGAACCATGAAATAGAAAACTGTTTTATGTGTGTTCAAACCTTGGGTTGGTATAGATCTGTATATAGGTGTTCTCATCAGGTAGGAAGAAAATTCACATCTCTCTCTCCTGATCTGTGACCGGGGCTGGGGCTGGGGACCACACAGAAACTGAGCCACAGACCCACATATTTGGCTTGGGGGTGACCCTAGGCCCACAAGCACCTCTGAAGGTGAAGAGGGGTGAGTTTCTTCTAACCACACAAAAGAAGATTCAGCTCTGTCTATAGAAAATCAAATCTAGGTTTGTGGTGGTGAAATTTCTTATTCAATTCTTAGACTTTTATTATTCAGTTTCTGAAGGGTCCAGATTCCAAATCAAGTAGTTGGGAAAATCTAATTACAGACATACATCCAAGTCCACACACGGTGTTTCATAAGACATACATTACATTCTCTTAGAATAGTTAAACCTGGAGACGTGGTCCTACACAGTTGATATACATGTTCTTAAAAAGACTTCTAACAACTTTCTAAGCTTTTTGAGGGAATCTTAGCCCCTCTGTTGTAAGAAAGTCATAAACCCAGACCCTAAATCCCAGGTTTGTTGTCCTTTGATCCTGGTCCCTCACAGACCACAGGTAGCTCTTGGTACACTTTGAGGAATGAATGCAAATATATTTGGACTTGATACCAGTTAATCTTCCCATAGAGAAATAAAGATGCACAGAGATGAAATCAATTCATGGAAAAAGGTAATTTTTTAATATGTGTATTAGTAGAAAGCCTCATTGATATCTTCTCTATGAATAGCCATAAATTGATTTTTCCCATAATTATTAGATTATTTCTAGCTTTTTAAAAAGTCATTTAAAATCAAATCAACTGCAAAGATGTTTAGATCTGTCTTCTTTTCGTCTTATCAGCTAGAATTGATGGCACTATCTCCTTCTTCCTCCAAGTGACTGATCCCAGAGAGTCACAGATTTTTACTTAAATTATGTGAAAATAAAAATGAGGCACTATATTTCTATCACGCAGGTCATCTTTCTTTCTACTTCTTTCATGATATTTGATCGTGGACAATGAGATATATAGATGTATAGAGACATGTACATTAGCCTTTCCACGGATAAAGTTCTAATATATTGTCCATCATTCATTGTGACTATTTTGATTTTCTCCAGGTTGGTTTTCTTCATCTTATTTCTTTCTCTCTTGTCGATTCTTCCCAGACTACCAATTTTTTTCCTTCTTTTTAAAAAAAAAAATCAGTTCTGACAAAAGACTGGATTTCTATAGAGCTGGCCTTTTTTGACAGAGTATTTCTTCTTCAAAACACTGAGGACTGCTCATTTATATTTTGGTGAGGAAGGGATAATTTTTCTTCAGTAGAATTGCCTCTTCCTTCAAGAGAAGAAAAACATAGCTCCTTCCCTTCCCACTCAAATTTTAAAACAGAAAAACTTTAACATCGATCTATTGATAGACCATTGAATCCACAGGAAGCCACATGATTTGCAAATCATGGGGTTTACTGTCAGTAATTCTTATTTTGCCCAATATTCTGAAAAGTGAGGGCTAGAAGCAGAGCATTGAGCTTGGTACTATATAATGATAACAGGGTTGTTTATGAGGGTCATGTTTGAATTAAATATTCTTTTTTTATGTTCATAAATCAGAGGGGAATAGTAGCTACCATCGACTCATCAAGTTTTTTAATTCTGTGAAGCAAATCTCTCTGGAAAAATGAATGTTAATAATTTGACAATATCCAATTAAGGGCCATAGGCCAGAGCTAATCCCTCACTCAAAAATCCATAAAGCACATGTGATAGTAGAAACTTAAGTTAACAAACCCTATTAACATAAAATTAATAATAGTAGAGCGTGGGGGATTTCAGCTCCCCTCCAACTAAGAGCCTATTGACAAATTTTTTTCTTTTCTCAGGAATTTGTTTCTAGCATGAGACTTTAATATTGCCCTTTAAACAAACATACGATCTTGTTTTTTCATTCGTTTGAGCCCGTATTTTGATCAGTTCTTAAATAGAAGCACTTCTTCCTCTCAAATGAGGGACACACTTAAGTTTGTATTTTTCTTTATTTGAATGGAGAAACTGCGTGTTTCCAACAATTAAATGAGGAATTCCTCCATTCCTGACTGATGCCAAACTGATGTCTCATAATAACTTGGAGTCGTGTTTGTGTGTCAGTTTGCTGGAGGTCTGTAGTCCATTACCTCAGCTGTCTTTCAATGGTAGTAATGAACTCCAATTTACAAAGAAGGCAATGGGGGCTCTGACTAGTTAAGTGACTTGCAGAGGGTCACCAGTACATATCAGTTGAATGAAAACTGGGTGGCAGAAAGAGTCTTGAGGTAACGTGGTCTCTTGTAGCTCATCATGTCCATAACTTTATCTTCTGCCAACTACTCAGGGACCCAGTGGGACTCCCCATGGTTTTGGTCCCTCATCTTGCCCTTGGCTTGGCCGAATGGAAGGAAAACAGAAGAGGCAGGAGACGTAATGGAAATAAATCTGTTTCCTCCAATCCATGCCAATGTTCCCTCTGGATCTAGTCTAGAGCTTTGCTTCATTTTTGTAATAAAATAGTATGTTTTCATATCACTCTTCTTCATCTTGCTGGAAATGATGCAGGATATCAGGGGCAGTGCTGAAAAATACCGACGGTTCGTTCTTACACACACAGAACTGGAGACTAACCCTCCATGTTTCAGTTTTCGCACGCAAATAAAATTCACCAAATGCTCCTGGGGAGAAAGGTATTTACTCAGCTTCTGAACAATAAAAGAAAAAAGGGCTCCAAATAGATTAATGCCTAAATTATACAGTACCCACAAGTAGACACAGGCAGGAATAATCTACAAACTGTTCCCTTTATGTATAATTCAGCACACAGATGCTTTTTATCTCACTAAATCAGAATTCAATAAGAAGTGCTAAAGCTTCATTATTAACTCAAATCCCCCCAACTTCCTACTAAATGCTGATGCTACTTTTCGCTTCCACAATTTAGAAATTATTTTCATAGGTAAGTTTTGAGTATGCTTGGTTTTGTCTTTTTTTTTTTTTTTTAATTTCTTGAAAACAAATTTATATGGGATGCACATGTCATCCTTGTTGCTTGGTCCTCTTTTTTGAAAATGAGAGTATCTATTCATTTTGTTGTCAAACGTTCTCAGGTCTTCCGAACTAGACACAGACAGGGAAGAAGTAATTTTATCTTTTATCCCTTCCATCCACATTCCCATGACGTTTCGTAAGATGTTTATTTTAGCCAATACAAAAAAATTAACCTCCACAGTTTTTTAAATGCAGGTTTAAAACAAGGAAACACCCGTTTTAGCCCATCAGACTGGCAAAGCTTACAAGTATTTGAGATGTGTATAAAGATATTCGTTCAGAGTTATTTACAGTAAGGAAACTTACAAAAATATCCAATAATAGTGGGCTGGTAAAGCAAACTGTGGTACATCTGTGTTATGTTAAAATCATCTTGTACAAAAGTGTTGGACATAAGAAGTTCACTATGTTTATACAGTATTTTTAATTGAAAGAAGGAGTCCACAGAACAGAACACAGTATGATGCTGTACAACTCTATTGAGATCTATTTCTGGAAAAAAATACAACAAAATGTTGCAGTGGTTTTATCTGTGCAGTAAATTTCAGAAGGGTTCTTTTTGTCTTAATTTCTTTATTTCTCTTCTTTCTTTCTTCTTTCTGTCTTTCTGTCCCTTCCCTCTTTTCATTCATTTTTTCATAATCTTCTTCATTGAAAGGAAATTTGAAATAAGCAAAAAGGATCACTGGGTATCGCCAATGGAAAATTATGCTTTGTTCAGAGCACACTTTCACGTGTTATCTGATTTTTAGCTTTTAATTGGCTTTGAGTTATTTTGCAACTCTGCTAATTATAGGTAACTGAAAGCAATGCAAAAAAGTTTTTTTTAATCTTTCAGCATAAAATTAATTCTGTTCAG
This sequence comes from Camelus dromedarius, assembly GCF_036321535.1. Lineage (NCBI taxonomy): Eukaryota > Metazoa > Chordata > Mammalia > Artiodactyla > Camelidae > Camelus > Camelus dromedarius. Next base: position 10,368,271 of record NC_087441.1, on the reverse strand, counting down.
TGGAGGTTCAATTGTCAGCCCTTCTTTCTGTTGGTAAAACTATTTTGGTATCATTTTAAAATTCATTTCAGCATCCCTTTATATGTTTGTGCTTCTTTAACTTCTCCTTTGAACTGGTTGCAACACCTTTCCTAGATCTCTCATTCAATTAATAGGTTAAATAAGATATCTGACAAGGGTTCATTTGACATTAGCATGAGAGTCATCATTTTACATTTTTGGATAATTACCCTTTAACATAGGTTTCCTACTTTGATAAATTAAGCATGTATTTTTTTTCTTATTAGAACAACAAAATAATAGCAAACGTGATTGTTTTATAGTCCAGTTTTACAATGTTGACCTAATATTTTAATAAAACATCTCACATTAAAATTTTTTAACATCTCTATAAATCATTTCAATAAACATTTATTGAATGTATAGTCTTTTCAGGTCAGTGTAATAAATTGAGCAGCACATAAAGATGAATGACCATGGCCATAGTGTTCAATATCTTATAATACCTACTATTTTTATACTAAATATCAAAAAAGCTTCTATTTTATTATTGTATCTTAAAATATCAACTATATCAGTATCAACTCTTTCAGTATCAACTATTTCAATATCTAATTACTCAAAATGGCTTTAGCCATTTTTGGCTTAATCTCTCATGTGACAGAAGTGATGTGACGCTGAGATGCACAGAGGCTACTTAGAAGCAGCAACTGTTGATTTACAGAATAAGCACCAGTAGGTTGCTATTGTCTTACGTATTCAGAAATTGCTATTTGCCTTCAGAATCTGGCCATTAACATACAGTCCATAATAGAGGGAAGAGTTAGATAGGGTGGAGATAAAAAAGAATGAGATGTGCTTTGGGGCAGGGGAGACTATTCAACAGTGATTATGCATAAAATACATTGCATGCTAAGTTGGAGAAAATACTGGCTCTGGTCATCCCAGAATTTGTTTCAATAATCAATGACGTGTATATGAAGTGAATGGCTTAAAATTTTTCTTGGTCAAAGTTCATAACACAGAACGAGAAAGAATATGGAGGCAAACTTCTGATGGGTGTTGAAGAGACCTGCTCCTCCCTTGTTGCCCTAAAGTCTTCTTACTTCTCGCTCCTCTCTTCCTCTTTCCCTTGGAGACAGGGAGCAGGGCAGACATGGATTGGTCAGGAGCATTAAACTGGTAGCTTTTCGTACTCAGGAAGAAGAAATCAGAAAAAGGATGAAGGGGTTTTTTCCTTTCTTGGGATGACAGGCTGGACTCCACAGCAGCTCTGGGGGGCTTTTTGATCTGGAAACTCTGCTTTATGAGGGAAGTGCTGCTTCTCTTCCTCGGTCAAAGCTGGTTGAGTGCAGATTGCTGCCATCTGATTTCCAGGCACCCTGCATCCCATCTTCTAAGGGCAGAAGCAAGAACCCAGCATGGGCATCACCATATATGCACACTTAATAGAACACATCATCCTAGAACTCTCATGGCATCCTAGGGAAGGAGCCAACATTAAGCAAATTTGGGGTCATAATATTTGCATATTATTAGGCTAGTTAATACCAACAGCTTCACTCTTCCTAAGCCCTTAAGTTAACTATCTCTGATTTGCTCTACAAGATCTAGAAATAAAGAACTGACACTCCAGTACCACGCTATATTTGGTACCCCAGATGCACTTCCTGATCCAGCTGGTTTGAAGCATAAACTCTATGAAGAAGCTGCCTGTCTACTTGAAATACCTCTGGGTTTGATAGTGTATCATATTGTAGATCTTACTTTTCTCTAACATCTGGTTGAAACAAATTTCTTTAAATTCCTCCAGCTTCAGCAGCAAGCATTTTAAACACAGAGGTCTCCAAAATAAATATAAAATGTACTCTATAGCAGGCAGAGAGCCATCATCAAGATTTCCAGAAATTCCTCTCAATGCAATTTGAATATCTTGAAGTCCTCCACCATGAGATACGAATACACGCTAAGCTTCAATTACAATTTTTTGAGGGCACCTTTTACTTTGATTTCTCCTTTGTTGACCAATTGAACTCTCTACTTACCATTTCCTGTCAGATCTGACTTGTGGCATTTTTGTTACTTCTTTTCATTAATTCTGTGTGTGTGATTTAAATTTTATTTCTAGAACTTTCAAATTAACATCCCATTTTCAGAGCTTCCAATTAAAATTCCACTGATTTTTTGATGTTTATAGTTTCCTATTAAAAGATAGTATTTTTAAACTAAAGAAAACCTGAAAATATTGAAATGTATTGAGAGAGGGGAAGAGGGAAGAAACATCTATATTTCTTAACTGTTACTAACATTTTTGTGTATGTTCTTATGAACTTCCCCCAGACTTGTAATATTTAAAGTATATTTCCTCTAATAGTGCTGTGTATAGATTTATGTTACAAAAATAGAGCAGAAAGGGTCAAATTTGCTGCTTCTTAACTGACCCATCAGCTCTGTGATTATTCCACCCTCTTCTCCATTTATTCCCTCCTCTTCTCCATTTATTCCCTAACCATCCATCAAAGACCCATGAAAGAAAAGGGACACTGGAAAAAATAGCAAATAACATTTAAAGCTGATGCATGGCTAGAGGTTTTTGTTATATTTGCTTGTCAGTTTGTTTTTTTCTGGGCCAGAATGGGGAGTGTTGCTAGTTGTCTGTTCCTTTAAATATACCAAGAAGATGAAATTAGAACTGAGTAATACCTGGAATTATAGGTGATTTGAATTTCTTATTAAAATTGCTTTCTTATTTTAAAAAGAAATATATGTACATTTCCAAAAATGCAAAAACATAAACAAAGAAATATATATATATTTAAAAAGCAGTAAAGCAAACACTAAACAAGGTATCATTTATCACCCATCTACTCAGGAACAATCAATGTCACTCCTTCATTTATGTTGAATCCATAAATATTTATTAAAATATGTACTTTATGCCAGACTATCTTCTAGGCATGGCAGTAAATAAGAGAAAAATGCTCTGCTCACAAGGAACTTACATTCTGGTGGAGAGAAACAGACTGGAAACAGAAAACAAATTATAAGAAAAATAAGTTTACCTTGTAATGAGATTGCTATGAAGATAATAAGCAGGGTGTATATAACAGGAAGCAATCTCCCTCTGTCTCTCTCTCTCTCTCTCTGTCTTTCTATATCTGGGAACATTTACTGATTCATAACTACTTTGAAATTCTTGTTCTTCCATTGAGAGAAGTGGAACTATATTCCCTTCTATGGGGAGAAGTAGGGCCAATTTCAGAAATATCTTAAAATATATGTCAATCAGATCAGTTTTCAGTTTAGTTCCTTGTCTGTTCCAAAGTGACACAAGATCATTTTCTTTTAATCTCTTATCCATGGAAGAATCTGAGGCTTCTGTGTATTTCCTAAAATAGTGTGTAAAATTTCACATTCACAGTGTCGAGGGGGATGGTCTAGACATTTTTTAAATCCAACATTCTATGCATCTTTGCCGCAGGAACATCCTGACAATATCAGGCTGCATCAATATTTATACTAACTTCACATCTGGTACATTTGGATCAGTTCAGGTTTGGAGCAGTATTTTAGAGTTTCAAGTCAATTTTGTTCCCAGTTCTCTTGAAAATCTGTGTCTCTTCTCTGTTTGGGGGTCCTCTAATCTCTACAGATTTTTTATTTCCACTTTTGCAGAGTGTTTTTTTTTTTTTAGTACAGTTGCTGTGTGTTATGAATCAAGAATCATATACACACACAATCTAAGTTCTGATGAATTCAAAAAGCAGAGCTAAAAATGGCTACACAATCATATGCTGTGGTCTGGAATATAATAATTTTAATTACTGATCACAAACCAAATAAATTATGTGTGTGTTGAAAGCTATGAAAATGAGAAGCAGCTGCCTTAAATTCTTTCTGGAACAGTCAGAGCGTGTGTAAACAAACAAACAAACAACAAACAAACAATAATGAAAGTGGCCTTGTTTTGAGGGTAGTGTGGCAGACCTGTTTCGATTCATTTATGTACACATTTTTTCATTCTGAAAAGTAAATGAAATCATCTCCTTGTAACTCATTCTTCCCAATGGAGAGTGTAATCAATGGTAACCGTATTTATGTATGCAGAACTTTATACCTCATTGACATTCTCAAAATGAGATCTCCAACACCCAGAAGAAATACTCTCCAATACTTGTCAAGGAATTTAAAGTACCTTCCTGCTGACATGTATTATACACTGAAATTGGCTCTGTGTCCAAAAACAAAGTTCGTGTTTCTTCACTGCCATGTCATGCATGCTCAGTCATCTGTTTTTCTAATATTGTGTTGGCAACAATTCCATTTTCCTCAAATTAAAAAGAAGAGACTTCTAGATTTTAGATAGAGGGAAGAAAACTCATTGATGCATGGAATAGTGATGAGGAACAGAAAGCCTTAAGAGTTCAAACTGGAAGCCCGCTGACTAATTATATGCTCTACCCCATTATGCTGGTAACTATTATTCCATGCATGAACAGGCACAACTCATCCTATGATCTATGTGCATATCAAATTTCTATGTGTAGATTCACATTAAAAACTCGTTTTAAATGCTCACTTGCCCAAACTCTGTGAGGGCAGGTATTTGGTCTGCCCTGCTCATAGTTGTGTTCCAAATATTAGCACTGTGCCTGACACCTACAGAGACCTTAAGGGTAATTATTTGAATGAATATGTAAGTGAATCGATGAATAAATTAGTTAAATAATAAAGATACTAGAAGATATTGCCAGTTAAGACTTTCAATGTCTTACTTAATTTCTATATTGTATAAAAGTATATTTTCATGATATCAAGTTCTCAAAACACTTATATACTCTAATGTTTAGAGAGCTCCTTTTCCTCACCTCAGTTTGGTCAACTAAGGCTTTTATTCAATATCTCTGTAAGAATTCATTTTTCACTTAGTCAGGGAATGACTGGGAAATGTTAAAGTCTTTAGCTGCTGAGCATGCCTGATGTCATAGAATGGTGTTGGGAGGCAGGATATAGTCTGCATAATTATTCTGGATGTTCTTAAATTATACTGCAGCATGATTTAAGGGTAGCTGAGGAAGCCAGAATCAGGAAAGGATAAGGATCTGGGGAAATTTACCTGGTTCTGGAGCTGACCATCAGACATCAATGGATTTGTCTGAAGGCAGTCAGGGAGCGCAGGCTTGATTTGGACAAGAATGGAAACCAGTAATATAAACTAGTGTTTGCGGTAGGAATGCTGGCAACCAAAGATGTTCAAAATTAAGCAGGTGATGGTTATGTGACTTCTGGGCCAGGATGTAGGGAGGATGCAACAAGATGAAGGCCAACTTCATAACAAAACCAATCCGAGTCCCTATTTTGACCTGGCTCAGCATGACACAGTCTAGAGGCAGGCCACCATGTAGAGGAGGGGGCACAGAGGCACCAAGAGGAAATTCAAGATCTGCCCTACACCAGCTCTGCAATGCTGAGCCTAATTCCAGATGGCATGGCTAATTTCATACTTCACGTGGAGGGGTCTGAGGTTCTCAGTCTTCCTCCTGCTCAATTCTAGAATGGCTCAGGCACTAGGAAAGTGCTCACCTGCAGGTGAAAAGCACTAGACCCTACAGCTGAGGTTCGAGAAAAGCAAAGACCAGCAAAAGTCAATCCGTCAAGAAGCTAGCGCCAAGTCTTGGTTCTGAAAATTCTCATTTATTTGTAAAGAAGATCTGAAAAAAGGTTGATGTGTCCATTTGCAGCCCACCACTATCCCGCCCACAAAAAACATATTTCTCTTCCTAGTTTAGTGTTCAGGCAAGAGCTTGTCAAAGAAAAAAAAAAAGACAAATAAATCTGGACTTAGTGTGTAGAGACAATTCAAAAGGATTACTGCAGAAAGAGGAAAGGGCCTACTGCAGTAGGGTAAATGCTGGGACCTAATGTGGCCCAATGGTCTGCAGGTGTCCCAGGAGTTAAGCAATAGGGGCTTTGTTGTTGTCATTGTTTTATAGAGATGAGTAGAAAAAGCTAGAAAGAACTGAGTGTGAGGAACTGGGATGGATGAAAGGATGGCACGGCCAGACAGAAGACAAGAGAATGATCGTACCAGCCTGTTCTCGCGAGGGGTGGTCTGCTGGATGTAGCTGAGGTTGGGCTAAAGTTCAAGTAACTAGGGGGAAGGAAAGACATTTACCTAAAGTTTAGTCAATATGTATTTTGTTTAGAGTAATTAGCAATTCAGCTAATCACTTAGGAGTAAAGAAAGAATTTTGCGTGTCGGTCACTAGCTTCTTCATGGGTAAACAGGCATCGGCGAGTCCCATCGAAGTCCCGTGGAGAAGGATGCTTCTTTGCAGTAAGCTGTTTTCTAGACTATAGAAGGGTGGAGGGAGTCCTTTAACCTTCACTGATCCCAGTGCTCAGGTGAGAGTCAACACTGTCGAGCCCAACTCCCAGGCAGGCTTTTCTTTGGTTGGGTCTCCCTCCATCCCAAAGGGGAGTGGGAGCCACTACCTATCCTGGCCTCTGCTTCAGAGCTGCCTTACATCTCAGGTCCATGCTTTTCTAGTTGATTGATGAAACGGGGAAAAAGGATAATTTCCTTGAAGTTACTGATGAAAACCTTGCTTATTAGACTGCTCCCTGGGCACCAGCGTGGCCAAGCTCTCTAGCCTTCGGGACCACCGCAGGTAAACTGCTGAACTTGCATGAATTCCTAAAATTCACTCTCTCCTGCATACATTTTCCATTAGTGAACTTCGCTTAATGAGCAGCTAAATATACTCAGGGAATTCAGAATTTTAATGCCATGAATAGTACATTTCTGCATAACTGACTGACTGTCTTCTTGCTTCATCTTAGTATAAGAGGTTGACTTGGCCAAGGTCATAAAAATTATTCTTCTAGTGATCTAATGATGGAGAAGAGAAAGGATGTGATGTGTGTGTGCAAATGAAACCAACAAAAAGTGCAATAGCATTTTCCTGAATACATTTAAGAAATAAAGATCCATACGATGCCAGGCCACTGACCTGGGAGGCAAGAAAGGCTAGCTCAAATCCAAATATACAGTTCTGATTAAAAAAACACTTTTTTTATTCATATAAAGTATTTATTAGGTATTGGATTTTATAAACTGTTTGGTCCCGGAGTCTTTATTTTAAAAAGGTTATTCTGAATGCATTACCAAGTATCCTGTGGAATATTTCACATAAAAGGAAGCAGAAATGTATAAATGTAAACAGGCTAATTGTATGCAGATATAAATTATGGATGTTGGTCTTATGAAAAAGCATTGCTGATTTGCAGGGGTCTTACTCAGCAGCTCTGCGTCTTGTCTAAGGGGATATTTAGTATGGCTGTGATGTGCAGAATTTAAAACAAAACTTTAAATTCTGAAGAATAAAATATAGCCCAATTGTGCAAAGACCACACTGTTGGGAGAAGGAGGTTTTTAAGTTTATTTTCTTGCTGTTGACATTGACCCTCATTAGCTCTGTTATCCCCCACGTGCTCTTGTCTCCAGGTGCTGTGCAAAAGCCAAGGTTTGGTAAGGGTGGTTTATGGTTATGCGATGCTTCTCAGTAGTCACTGCAGGTAACACTGTCTCCAATACCCTGGTTTTCACGGCTCAAGTGGGTGTGTGGTACTCACAAGCGAAGATAAGATAGAGATATTTGGAGTCTCAGGGGACGTACATTACTAAAGCTCCTTTCCCCCGCCATTCACAGAACAAGCACAGATATGAAACTTACAAAGCACGCCAAGTTGAACAACGTGCAGACGGAAAGGACTATGACATGATTATTCCTAACGGTGAATAATTTCTTGTGCCCCCACCAGTTTTCATCTAAGTTAACACCAAGTTCAACCTTGAGTTAAAGCAACTGCCCCATCCTACTCCAAAAGCCCTGAGAAAATATGGAAAGTGAACAGTTTCAAGAGTGTAAAATCATTGGCCTAATATTTTATGATACATGACACAAAATATGAGAGAGATGTATGTGGACAGCATAAACCTTCAGCTGACGTGAGACGTAAATGCCTCATAGTATATAATTGACGAGCACAGTCTATCTCTCCAGGCATCCTCTACTTGTTAGTCCAGAGAAAAAGTATAGGCCAGAGACATGAGCAAAGACCATTTTTTCTTATTCTCAGTCACGAGTAGTAAACTTGGCATTTAAAAACAACAGGAGTTTCCAGGATATCTAAAAATAAAATATATTTCAAAATACTTTAAATTAAGTCTAAAGAAGGCAGCCCAGGTATTAACTCTCTGAAACGAAAATTATTGTATAGCAGAGTTTTCCCACATGACAGAAGTAAAACCACAGGGTTGACAGTTGTGCATAAGATCATCTCTTTTACTTGGGTTGTAATGTTTATCATCAAGGTACTCACCAAGAAGATGTTTTGCTCTGTGGCTCAAACTACGGACCAGATTATCTGGAAGACACCTGGGCTCAGTCTTTCAGGTTTTTTCTTTAAACTTGCTCTCTCTCCATATTGCTTCTCTTTACCTACCCCAGTTGAAGGGCTCCTCATGGTGAATTTCTCTTCTCAGCAACTTCAAAATTTCTTAGCGGAGATACGATACCCAGGGCATCCCCAGCCAATCTAATGGGTTATGTAATTTGAATAAACTAGTTTGTGTCAAAGAGTTAACATACTGGCCTCCTGAAGCCAATATATTTAGGTTTCCGTTGGGATCTTCAAAAATGTCCTTGGGACTAGCACTGTGAGGCTGCCTATTTGGCAAACAGTCAGTGAGCGCCTACTGCAAGCCAAAAGGATATGAACATATTCACTTAATAGCCCCTCAAGGTAGGCACTAACCCACTTTTAAGATGATAGAAATTAGGGTCATAGATGGAAGATTTGCTGCTGCGTTACGCTGCCCTTTATCATTGTGTTTGGATGTTGAATTTACAAAGCACTCAGTCAAGTAGAGGCTAGATGATTTGGTTAATTTAAGATGTGTGGACAGCCGAATCTCATTCCAGTCTGGGGTCCTGATTATCAGGCTTGATCATCTATACCACCTAGGTTGTCCAGATAGTCACCAAAGAGACCCCTCAGTTAGTTCTACATAGATTCAGTTTTGTTTGAAGCTTTGGAAGCTAGATGCAGCCTTTTTTTTTTTTTAAACTTGGTTAGACAAATTATCTCAGCTTGGAAAAGTGGACTCATTTACTCAAATCCAAAGTTTAAAATATATTTTTATTACTACTCAGACAGCTCTGTAAATATAACCAAAAAAACCTGTTAATAAAGATGATTGTATCTGAAAATTATTGCTGTAATAACTGGAACTCTCAATAAAATTTCCAAGAAACTTGATGGCTTTTTCTCCCGTGATAGAAATTATACTTGTGTATAAAAACTTTTTGATGTTGTAAAAATACTGTAGGAAGGCACCTCCTGTGGGGCACATAAGAGCTGAATTATCAAACGGAACCCCAGAAAAGTGGCGGGAATTCACATGAACTTGGAAAGGCTTAATGAGCTCATCTCTGACCTTTCAACTCCCTGTAGTCTCTAGATTGACTGAGAAGAAGAGTCATTTCAGGCTGAAACCTGGACTTCGGTGGGCAATCATAAAAGAGTATGTGACCTTTGATTCAGGAAAAGATGAAGAGCTGGTTCTGGCTATTGGAGGTGCTAACGTAATGTAGACATCACCCAGACAAGCAACAGCCCAAACTCAAGGTTACTTAAGCTTTGGTGAATGTAGGCCAGGTGACAGTTTAGATGAAGAAGTGGCAAAGGAAGCTTTACCACAGCATCAACAACAGCATTCTTATCCTTAATATGATTTAATTCTCAAATTGAGTTTGGACCATGGATTTAGACTCTGCATCAAATAACTTAAACATTGCAATTTGGAGATAAAGTCCATTCCATTTTTTTTTTTTTTTCAGATATGCTGTCCTTTTTGGTTTCATCTTGAAATCAGAAGACTTGGTTACCCACACTTAGATGTCATAACCACCTGATTCTACCACCCCTATTTCCAGAGTTAGGTTAACCTAAAATTTCAGATCCTAAAAATGAATTATGAGTACCAGACACGTCCGCACCAACACACACACTCACCCACCTACCCCACTACACACACACGCATGTGTGTTACATGTATGTTCTATAATACACTGTAGTGCTGTGCATTCAAATGACGAATACATTTAACAGTAAGAAAATAAAAGAGGGCATTTTGTTGAAAAGAATTCAGTCCTTCTACGCTTGGTCAAGAACCCAAAAGCAATAGTTATAAAATGAAGATCAGAAGTTAACTGACTCAAAAATGCAAAATACATCTGTGCATGAAAATGGTGTGAAAAGAAGGCTTCGCTTGTCTCCTGAAGAATTTCTCTCTGAGCCTTATGGCCAAGAGAAACTGTTCAGGATCCATTTTTCCGCTACATGGACGATGAAGCTTAGAGTGTGTGTAAACTCACATTTTCTGTTGATTTCTGTGATTTGTGTTTAATTTACTCGCCAGTGAGTACTGAATAAATACATATGAAACAAGAGTTTAAAAATATGTGGGCATGATATATATATAAAGTTTGATTACTCATCCTAGCATTTATAACCTCAAAACTTAGGTTGTGTCATTTAGAATTCAGACAGATTTCAACTCTTCTGTTACTGTGCAACCATCCTGGGTAGAGACGAAATATAAAACAGTACTTGTAAATTGATCGACTGATTTCAGGAGCATAGCTCAGACTACTCTTCCTTTTTTTTTAATTAACATATAATTGATTGACTATATATACAGCATATAACACTATGTTGTGTTAGTTCAGGTGTAAGCGAAGTGATTCAGTCATATGTGTATATTTTTCAGATTATTTTCCATTATATCCAAGATATTTAATATAGTTCCCTGTGCTAAAGAGAGAATCCTTGTTGCTTGTCTATTTTCTGCATAGCAGTTTGTATCTGTTAATCCCATACTCCTAATTTCTCTTTCCCAGTACCTATTATTCCAGCCCAAGCATCAAATAATAAGTATAGAGTACCAACATCTTTGTGGTTTGTTGAGAATAATCAGCATATGATTATAATAACATGCTGATAATATATTAATAATAATATGAACATAGGTAAAATGGCTGAGTAAATCTAAAGACAGAGGTTGAAACCCTCTTTTTACCAAGTCCTGTGGGGAATTAACATATTGAATTGCAAATTCAGAGAAGTAGCTTCAACTCTGTCGGGACTTCTCCCGCCCTTTTTTCCTGACTGTGCGAGAAGTAGATTGAAGCTGGTTGACTAGCTGTTAACTAAAATTTTGTGGGACTGTGACCCCACCAATCCCACCAATCTAGAGAGGATTTAGCTTAATTAAAGTGTTTGATTTGCTTTCACTATAAGTTTGTTTTCTATGTGAGTTTATTTCTGTTTTTTAAATAAGTTAATTTGTTCCATTTTTTTTAGATTCCATGTATAAGTGATATCATATAATATTTGTCTTTCTGTATCTGATTTCCCTCACTTAGTATGGTAATCCCTAGGTCCATCCATGTTGCTGCAAGTGACAATATTTCATTTTTTTTATGACTGTAGCTCAGAAAACTCTTAATAATGAAGCATATTAATTCTTAAACAAAGTCTTTCTGATATATTTTCCCCACATATTTATTTGCTATAATCCTATTTGCATTTTTTTTTTTTTTTTAGCTACAAAGGAGTGTTCCCTAGTCTTCACAGGAGTGTCCCTAGACTTCTTCAGCCTCTAATTTCCCTAATAACATAAGGAGAATTCAGATGCTGGCACTAGGAACTGTGCTGGCCCTAGGGGCTTCCAGCCCATATTCCACCAATGACAATTTTAAGGCTGATACTCTTACACCTCATTATTCCAATCTCCACACTTCCTTCTTGAGAATGGCAACACAGGGGTGTGAGGAAAAACATAAATTCTTGTTAGACAGGACACTTCCACATTATAGCCAATTTTAGATAATGATAGCCTCTAATTTTGTTCTTAATGAATACATAAGTATTTAGTCGTGATTAGATCAAATGTATATTTACCTGTTGTAGATGGACCACATTTTTCTCACCCCTTTATTTTATCTCTTTACTCACCATGTTACCATGTAAATTTCTGTTAATTGAGTCAGCTCAAAGCAAAGCCAAAGAAAACTGCAGTAATGCTTTCTAATTACATATTTTTATAATTTATAAAGCATTTGGAGAATGTTTACACATTGTTGTCACCATAACTTTGCAAAGTGGCTAAAACAAATGTTATTATGCCTGTTTTGTAGATTAGGAAAAGCAGAGAGGTGAGTTATTTGTCCAAGGTCACACAGCTAGTAAGTAGTAGAGCAGGTAGTCATGGCTAAGGGCTCCAAACTGTGGGAAGAGTGTGCACGAGGTACCTCGTCCTGCACATGGGAACCGGAAGCCACTGTATAAACACGTGCATCTCCTTGAGCATTACATTTACAAATTATAATTTATTTTCCACTTCTTTTCTTCTTCCTCCCTCCCTCCTTCCTTCCCTCTCTTCCTTCATTCTTTTCATCCTTCCTTTCTTTAAACAAATATTAATGGGGACTTGCAATGCCCTAGACACTCCTGCAAACGTCGAAGGTACAATGATGAAGAAAAAGAAAACACATCAGGCTAGGCTATGGTATCCTGTGGAATCAAACCGAGCTCTCAAACACACAACAAACATGTATTTCTTGTTCATGGAAGACTGATGAGGTCAGAGAGCCTCCTCCCCTGTGGCCATGAGATCTGGAAAACGAGGCATTCAAAAGGTCACGATGGCAGAGAAGACTGGGACAGAGGAGGCACCCTGGCTCTTAACTATTAAGTCCAGAAAAGTCACTTCTGCTCACAGTCCACTGGCCAGAGCTAGTCATATGTCCCCCACTTAATTAAAAGCGGGACTGGTGGACACAGCTTTCTGTGCCACAGTCCTGTCCGCCCAGAGCTTTTAGTCTTTGGGGGGAGGAGACATAGGAAATTAACAGGTGAACAAATAAATAACTGCCAACAGTGATAGGTACAGAGAAGAAAATAAGCAGTTACAGGTAATAGTAGAGCCCAGTAAAAACTGCGAAGTCAAGAAAGTCCTGTCTGGGACTGCAGCCCTGTGAGAGGGGACCAGCTAAGATGTGCCCAGACTCCTAACCTGTGGAAACTGTGAACTAACACATCTGCCTTGTTTTAAGCCAATACTTTTGTGGTGATTTGCAGCAGTGTAAAACTGATACACTGTCAGTTTTCTTATATTGTGTGAACAACAATTTTACATTTGTTTTTCATTATGGATTCTTGTTTGATTTCTCCTCTAATATTTCTGTTAAAATTTGAGTACATACAAAAGAATATTTTAAAGGTATGTAAAGTATAGAAAGTAAAACAATAATTTAAATACCTCCCAGCTAAAGAGAGAGTCTTTACCAGTCCCCGGAGAGCTCCTACCTGCACCCACAACCCCCCATCTACCAGAAGTAAATAATATCTGGGATTTTTCCATCTATCCCTCCTTTGCTTGTCTTTATAGATTTGCTACCCACGTGTGTATCCTTTAAATGAGGTGTCACTTTGTTTTGCGTGCTTTTGTACTATGTATGGGTGCATCATGCTAAGGGTACCCTGAAAATTGCTTTCCTTATTCAATATCATGTTTTGAACCATACTATCATATTGATGGCTGCAGCTTTAGCTCATTATTTTTTTCCACTGCTGGGTAGTATTTGATCTTGTGTGGATGGACATTTGAGTTATTCATTTTCAGGTTTTGCTTTTTTTTAAAATTATTATTATAAACATTGCCAGAATGTAACTTATTGCCCAGGCCTGTAAGGAGGAGAACTGGGTCATGAGTTACGCACCTTCTCAACAACCCTAGGAGATGTAAAATCTTTCTGAAGTGCTTGGGTCAAATCACACTTCTGCTATTAGTTTAGGAGAGTGCCCACTATTTTGTGCTCTTGCCAAAACGTGTTACTGTGAAGTGTTTCCTTTTTGCCCAGCTAGTGGGTATGAAATGATATCCCTTTGGTTTGCTTTGGCATTTCCATGATGAAGAATGCTGTTGAACATTGTTTGGTGTGCTGATTGGCCTTTTGGATTTCCTCTAATGTGAGGGTCTTCTTGAAGTCACTGACTGAATCAGTTAAGGTTCCAGAAGGAAGCAAATGGCACATCCAGACTGGGCAATTTAAGGATATTTTAATAAAAGAGTGATTTACAAATGTGTGGACAGGACCCAAAGAAGGTGACTGTGTTATTCCTAGTTCCATCCTTAGACATGAAGGTGGGAAGGGGGGAATCAATCAGAGAAAGGCCTGTGAGCTTGCGCAGCGGGTGGCAGGCTTCCCGTGGCCCCAAAGGGAGAGAAGTGTGTGAGGGAGGGGAGAGAATATCGCTGACTTTTTTCTGTTCCCACCTCTCCTCTCCTGCCAGGGCTTCCACTGTTTGAGCCCCGCAGGGAGCAAATAACCATTTCATATTTAGCGTGAAATTTCTCTTTGCATTGAGTCAAAATGCGCCTTCCTGAAACTTCTCGTGAGCTCTTCATTTCCTCAGTGCCTCTCCCTGAGTTTTTTGGCATCCACATCAGATGATGGTCCCCGTGGTGTTCATAGTCCACTAACCACTGCTGTCCACCCCCATTTCACATGAATTGCTATCAAGCCTGGTCACCTTCATCCCATTCATATACAAATTAGTTTTAAACCTACATTCTCACTGTACAATTATACCTGCTATATTTAATCTTGTTTGATGCAAATCTTTGATATGCATTCCTATAGGAAACTATGTGAATTTGATTTTTTCATTACATGTAGTCATCCCCTTTCCTGGCCTTGAGTCACATACAGTGTTAATAATGTGGAGTTGGATTCAAATAAACTCAGATTCAAATTTGCTTACAATGTGACTGTAAAAAATTCTTACCTTTTGCAAGATTCATCTTCTCATTAATAGAAAAACAATCATGTCTGTCCTTGTAGGGCTATTGTTCATTATTTTCAAAAATCTTGAAGCATAGAGAGAAGTAACTAAGATAACATATGCAAAAACACCTTAACAATGGAAACTACACAGTATAATGGAGACATTGTAATGGACTTTTAACCATTGAATGTGCTTTCCTTTTGTGTTTTACCGTGTGTGAGACCTTCGCCTTAGCTCATCTCAGCCTCCATCTGCCTAATAATACTTGGATTTGTTACAGCTGAAAGGCAGACAGTAAAGCCAATCAAAATAAGATTATGCAGTGTAGTCTTAGCTTCTGGTGTACAGCATAGTGATTCAGTTACACACACACACACACATATATATATTGTTCTTCAGATTCTTTTTCATTATAGATTATTATGAGATATTGAATATAGTTCCCTGAGCTATACAGAAGAAACTTGTTGTTTATCAATTTTATATAAAGTTTGTATCTGCAAATCCCAAACTTATCCACCCCTCCTCCTTCCCACATTGTAAATCAACTATACTTCAACTGAAAAAAAAAAAAAAAAAAAGATTATGCAGTAAGACAGTCCTTTTCCCAGTCATTTTGCCTTGAGAAAATTATTTGTTCTTCTACCTTCTTTTTCTCCTTCTTTAGCCAGTTGGAAGTCTCAGTGCACAGCATTCTCCTGCAGTGTCAGAGCGAGACCTTGCCCACCATTGGGCTTACCTGGAATTAGAAGGAAAATATGACCTGAGTCAGGTTTAAACAACAACGAGGCTGCCTGTCTTCCAGCCCTAGGGTTTTGGGAAGAAGGGAAATAGAGCATCAGTCAGATCCATAGTTCCTGGTTCTCTTGGAGCTTCGGCCCAGAGAAGGGGAGGTGGTTTAAATAAAACAGGGAGCCCAAAGACCGGGGGGAGGTCTTGCTGTTCTTCTCACCTGGGATGCTGGGAGGAAGCTAACTTGCAGACTGCCCTACGCCAATGTGGAACAGAGTTACAGCAACGCAGCTTTGTGTGTCTTTAGCATCCCTGCGATGTCCTTGGCTCTGGATGGGCATGAACTTGACCCAGCGGTCATGCTGGAAGTCTAGCCGGGAAGCTTCTCCATGGGGAGCATTCCCATAGCTGAGGTATGCGTGGTCAGTGTCTGTCACTAGGTCTCCAGAATAGACCACTCAAGCTGGGAGAGAATGGGTGGTACGAGGCGACCCTAGAAGCTCCCACAGCAACAGGGAAACCCAGATGGTCCTGAGCCAGCAGGGGCAGCACAGGGCACTAAAAAGTCTAAGAATGGCCAACTCAAAAGTCACTTCTGCTTCATATTTGAACTTCCAGGATCAATCCAGAGAAGCAGACATCACCTCCCCTGAGGACTCGACACTATTCTGCTGCCTGGAGGGTGCAAAGCCCTCCACACCCTTTATGCTCAGAGCTTAGGGAGAGAAGGGTGAGGAACTCTTTCAAAATGGAAGAATATTTCTTTAAAAAGTGTCTGCTTATACAAACATAATGGACTAAGTTCAAACAGAACTGGACTCCAGGTTAAATTTTTCCCAACTTACCAGTATATGGAAGCTCATAAAGAGAACAGCTACAAATAAGATACCATTTTAATCTTTGTACAACCATGGTGTAGTTTTTTTTTTAATCCTTATTTAGTAGACATTTAGTAAATCTTAATTTCCCATATTTCCATCTTTCCCCATGAGCAAAGAAAAAAAAATGTTTAACAGATCTGGCCTAAATGCAAACCACTAGATTTTTATTAAGTATAGAGGACAAGTTCCCCCTTAATATATTTCACTTTTGCCTCTTATTTTTTTTTTTACTTCTTTTTTAAAAATTTTGTTGCTTTATTTAAGCTAGAAACACAACTCAAACTGGCTTCAACAGACAGAAGCAAAAATGTAATTTTTGGATTTTAGGGATTTATTTCAGATATGGTTGGATCTAGACATAGAGTGTATAATTACCTGGTATTTATTTGTTCTGTCTTTCAGTTTTACTTCACCTCTATGCGACTCAAGCCCAGACTGGCTGCCTCTACATGGTGACCTCTAGCAGCTCCAGGTCAATCAGATTCTACCAGCTTGAAGGCCAGTGCAAAAAATGATATTTTTATTCCAACAACTTAAAAAATGTCCCAGAATTGAGTTTTGTTGGCATGTCTGGGATCACTCGCCTCCTGCAATACAATTAGGGGGATGGAATGCATTGTCTTGGCCAGGCCTGTGTCAGGTGTCCACCCCTAGAGGCAAGGTGTCAAGGCAGCTTCATCTGAACCACATGGATTAAAGGTGAGGGAGGAAGGTTTCCCAAGGAAATCAGGGTGCTGTTATCAGAAAAGGGGGCTGGAGACTTACCAGGAAAACCTTACAAATGTCCACCATTCATTTTCACCATTATTCTTTTGTCCATATCTCAATCCCTGTGATTCTGAAATGTTTCCCACAGTAAGTTTCCCTTAAAAAGTTTCCCAAAGAAGGCTCTTCATGGAAGGTTCCCCTCAGAAAGGTGATTTGGAAAGTTTCTCTTAGCAGTTTCCCCTCAGAAGTCTCCCTCACAATTTTCTTCCAGAAGTTTCCACCAGAAAGTTTGCCTTGGAAAGTTCATCTATAAAGGTTCCCCTCAGAAGTTTTCCACAAAAGGTTTCCCTCAGAAGGTTCCCCTTGGAAAGTTCCTCTAGGGGGGCTCCCCTCAGGTTTCCACAGAAGGACCCCCTTGTAATTTTCCCCCCAGAGGCTGTATGATTGAAGCTGGTACTTCCCTAAGTAGTATGCAGTGTAAGTTATCAGGCCTGAAGCCTTGAGTGCCCATAATCTTGACTGGAGAACGATCTTCCCCTCTCTGTGAAAGGCCTCCTCTGTAACTGAACACTCCATGGTAGGAGGGGTAAAACAGAGCAGTGAGGTCCAAGGGAGCACCCTTAGCCACCCAGTCCAAAAGAATCAACCACAAGTTGCCAACAGGTGGCAGAGGTCACAGTCAGATCCTCCCTACTTCATGCTTTCTCGCCTCTTAATCTAGAGCTTAACTCCTTGGTATATGGATTTATTTTACTTTTTCTGGATGAAGAGCATTCTTGATGAAATAGAAAGCCAACTATAATGTGCTGAATGAATAAATATTGGCATAAAAGAAGCAAATTATGAACAAATCTGCTTTTCCTTTATCTATTGACATTACAATGTCTATCTACCTCATTGGCTGGGCTGCTAGAAACACTCTAAAAGACATCTCTGTAAAATGCTTTTTACTCTGTAGGAAGCTCAGCTTATTTTGGACGGAGATTTCCTGCATTTATTATGGGCATTAAGGCAGGGCTGTGGAACGAGCAGTGACTACATCACAAATGATGAGGCCCAAGAACAAGACAGAGCAACCTGACCCCAGTCAGCTCGTCCCTCTAAGACTCAGTGTCCTCAATCAGCAAACACGCAGATGCGACCAGAAGATCTTGAAGGTTTCTCCACAATAAAGCTCTGTATTTCTGAGACAATAGCATGCTTACCCAGGAGCTTTTCAGAGAAATCACTGTGAACATGCCCTGGCATCTGACTCTCAGTGTTCTCCTCTGGATGTCCCATCAGAATCCTACATTTTAAAAGGAGACAAAGAAAAAAGCAGTCCTGACACTGGTCTGCTGGTAGGTGACCTGGTGCCGCCCAAACGTGGCGTTCCCTGCTTCACCAGTTTCACAAACACCACAGTCAGACCCCACTGCACTGAGACAAACCCAAGACCCTCTGCAGCCATGCCCGAGCACAGATCAAGAATAAGAACACTGTGCAAATCACAAAAATGACCAAATATCCCCTCTTCTGGCTATCACGGCTGCCTGCTGCATCTTTACCACTCACAGCCTTAGCCTTGCTCCATTCTTCCTTCCTCCTAGATAAAAACTGTTAAAACACCCCATCATAGAATTAACCCCGTTTTCTGATTGTGCCCATTCCAGAGCACATTTCTGCTTCCTGGAACCCTAAAATCACCTAACACAAGCCCAAGTCCTATAGAGAACCTCTCTAAATGTCCCCCAGCTCCCCCTGGTTTGTATATAAACCCAATTTTGTTTGACTGTAGATGTGTTCTTAGTGGTTTTGGGTTGGTGGGTTCACCAGAGATTTCCAGCTTCTCTACACCATCGTCTATTTCTGTCTCTGAGTAGGATCACAACCTCCTTTCTTTGGAACCACATCAGAGTATGTGTTTGACAAGGTTGTTTTCTTTTCAGAAACTGCAGAGTGACTGGTCACTTTGTCACCAGGCTTTAAGCTTCTTTCAGATAATTAGTTGGTTTTCCATTCATTTGTGTCTTCTTTAATTTCTTTGACCAATATTTCATAGTTTTTAGTGTGCAGGTGTTTCACCTTGCTGGCTAAATCTATTCCTAGTATTTTTTTAACTTCCTTTTTTTAATAGTATATTGTTAGTGTATGGAAATGTACTAAGTTTTGTATATTGACTTTTGTCTCCTATTCTCATTGTTCTTTTGTTAAGCCATGTTTTATAAAACAGATTCAACTTATCCTAGTTTTATTTCTTTCCTAGAGATTTAAGACTTTTTTTTTTTTTATTACCTTAAAACAATATTCATCTGTTTAGGGGAGTGGTACTGTGAGGCATTGTCATTTGTCAATGACAATTGTCAAATTGTCATTTACCTAACTGTCCCCTGCCCTGAGGCTCTCCTGCTCACTGAACCTAGTCCTTATCTAAGGCATGGTTTCAGTTTCTGGATTGTTTTTGGACAATACTGCACCACCCAACTTTACTCTCCACTTTCTATTTTATACATATAGCATTTGTCGTTTGCAGCACACAATTTTCACCACCAAATGTCTCTATCTTCTGTTCATTAGTATTCCTTCTCCACCTAGATTTTCAGCATGTCTAGGTCAAGATGAGGTTTTCTGCTCTTGTGTCTGTCTGCGCTGCTCAGCAGTGCAGTGTGAGACCCACAACCAACGGTCAAAGAATAGGTGGCCCCCTAAGGTTAGTTTCTCCTAATTCAGTAACTGCAGCACTGAAATTGTTTCCTGTGTGTGAAACAGCTCCAGGTCTTCAGTCGCCACTCCCGTTCTCTGCCTCCTCTTCCACGGTTGCTCTGCTTTGTGCTTTAGTGTACAACATCACCTTTATCGAGTCTCACTTCTTCTAATGTCGCATGCTTGTTGGTACTCATTTCAGCCTTTTAAAAATTTGGTCAGGTTTTCTTTCACACTGGCCCTCTTTGAGTTTCAGCTTTGAACTTAATTACCTAGTTAACTAAATGTACTTAACATGGGTGATCAACTTTTAGTCCACTTCTTTTACAAACATTATTATATATTTTTTAAGATTTTATTTATTTACTTATTTCACTTTAATGAGTAGCATGTTGTGTATGTGCGCTCATTTTTACTCTGATGAACTCTTTGGGCTGCTCTGCTGTGGTGATTATTGGTTTCTATCCGACAAAAGATTTTTAGGTACTTACGTAATTTTTTTTTTTTTTTTTTTTTTGGCTTCTCCATGAGCTGGGGTGACGCCCTGCTGAATAATAGTGCTACATTGGCAGACTCTCATTTTATTTTCTGGTGTCCTCTCTCTACGTTTGCTTCAGATGGTCTGCAACTTATTCATAGGATTCGTGGAGCCCTGAATATTTGGCTCCATTACTTCCTGCCTCACACATCGTCACCCAACATGACAGGATGACAGAGCCTCCCTGGGCTAGCAAAAGCAGAGAAGCAATATTAGCATTAAGAAGTCATATTATTATTTACTCAGCATCATCACTGGAAGATGCATGTGCTTGACATGGTAATCTCAAAAGGTTTAAAAGCACAATGACAGAATCTGTAATGTTTATTAACAGACAAAGATAAGTGATAATTTAGTGGTTGGAAAGCTGGGGTGGAACACAATCAATTTGGATTAGATGCACATTACCAAGTTGAATACCTTTTATTTCTGCATAATGTTGGATCATGAATCAGATTTTTATTTATAGCACTAGACTATAACAGCACTTGAAATTCTGCGTTTACTCTAAATTACTATCAACAGAAAAAATACAACAGGTTTTCGTATTTCAAAGAGAACTAGGTTACTTAAGGGTAACTATTTAATCATAGTTTTAAGAAATTTGAACAGTCAACGAATCTATTTTCATCTGGGGACAATTTTTTACAATGCCACAGGGAGACTTGCCCTATATCATACTGGAACTATGACAATTCACTTTTTATATGTGGCTAAAGGAAGATAGAATGGACGGTGCGTTGCCTAGCGAAAAGGAGAGCATATCAGAATACACATGATTGGAGAAGACAGTTGGTATTAACTAGGTCTAGCCTGGAAAGAGAAGGTTCTGAAATATTCAGTGATAATGGTATCTGGCACAAGCCAGAAAGCAATACAACTTTCCTCAGGCCTCCCAGGAGGGAAGTTGCTGGTGGGGACTTGAGAATTTGAAGGGCATTCATGAATGTGTTTAGCGGGTGAGTGTGACATCAGGAGGGAACTGTCAGTTCGGAAAGAAGATGAGCCCATGGAGCTGCAGTGTCTGATCTCCAGTGGAACTGAGTGCCTTGAATCAAGCGTATTTTCTGCTAAACTAAATATTTTAAGATTTGTTTACTGAAAGTAATATTTAAGTCATTCTGACACATTTTCCTCTACTGTATCTACTTGATGTACTGGTAGATACAGTATCTGAGAATACCTATCATCACTGGTATCTGAGAATACCTATTCATACTGAAATAATATTTAAAGCAAATGTACACGGAGCATCAATTACTTGCCACCACTACCCCCCCCGCCCCATTACAATTATTGAAAGCATTTGCACATGATGAATTTCAAAGCACAGCTCAAAAGAGAGTAAAATGACTTTTAAGACTGTATTTTTAAAGGAATATCTACGGAGACTGAAAAAAATTAAGTGTATCCATTAAAGAAGCTCCACCTTTACACAAATAAATAGATTTATAGCATTGCAAAGGCATCGTGCTATTATTTACTAAAGGATGTTTTTCTTTAAAATCCTTTTCATTAAAAAGAAATGTATGAACCATAAAATAGGTTGCAGCATTATAAAAACTTTTAAATTCATACTATAATGGATTTTTTCTCATTATTACTTGACTACTATTTTTATTTTGAAATATATTTAGTTAATTTTTATAATATGAAATTTCAGAAAGGTAAAATATAGTTATAATAACAAATATTTCTATCTTAGCCTCTTCTATGCTTTCTATCAAATTTATTGTATTAAAGAATTTCCTGTTTAGTTTAATACTTTGTTTTGTGATCTCAAAATTCACTATTTTAATGTTTTAGCAATTATTTAGTGTCCAGGAAATTGTTCTCATTCACCCAATTTTAATAAGCAAGATCTCTAATGTCCAACTTCCCTGTGTTATAGCAATTTTTTAGGGATTTTTCTGTGAAGTAACCAGCATTTGGATTGGCCCATTGGTCATTTCATTTCTTCCACTAATCTTGGCTCACAATTGATCTGTTCTTCTTCCTCCCTCACTCCTTCACTCAAAGAATTAATTTTTTTAATCTAAACTTTCTTAAGTCATCCCAGATGACTCTGATGCTCCCCAGATTCAATCATATGCTAGAAATAGTCAGTATCTGTTTTCTCCTATGTCTCAAACTCCATGCATTATTATTTATTTGAAGCATTCACCTTCTCCCACCCATTTTATATTATAATTATACCTTTCTATCATTATTATCTTTTCATTTCTCTTTTACACTTGTAGTATATTTTGTTTATAAGATACTAGGCCTAAATATCATGGGGAAAGATAGAGCATAAAATGTTCTGCCAAATATGAAAAAAGAAGTGAACAGAATGGTGGACAAGGGGAAAGGAAAAGAATTTGAAAGTTTTTATGTTTGTTTTTTAAGACCTACAACTACCCATTTCAGACCCAAATGATTATTCTCATATTATAGATTTTTTAAAGGTAAATGAGCCTCAGTAAAGTCATACAACTAATAAATGACAGCATAGAGATATATAAAATGAAACTTTCCAAATTACAGTCCCCAGTGTCTCTTTCTGAAGTGTATCACCTTTTTCTATTGACAAATAGATTCCATATCTCCTGGTTGCTGGTTCTTAAAAGCATGTTGTAGCTCAATTACACTTAGTTCCAAAGGTCACATAACAGGCTGGAGCTTGATTACCTTTGCGGTAAGGAAAGGTATCGTTCAAAGGACAAGTTTTGTGCTGAGCGGATATCAGACAGTTATCATGTTTTGACCAACTCTACATGTAACCCTGAATTCTGAGTTAATTCTGACAGAATCCTTATTCTCCTAGGGGATAAATTTGGAACACAACCCTGATAGAAGCCCCTCCATATGTGTGCTTTTAAGTGAGGATGGCATCAAAAGCCTTGGGAGTTCATAACCTAAGATGACTGGTAGGGAACTTAGGGTGTTTCAGACTTTAAGAGACTACCCCAAAATGCTTGTGGCCCCTCTGGGCCTGGCTTAGCACAAGTCACCATCAGAAATTCCATAATTATCTTTTTGTATATGAACCAAAATCCCAAAATATTAAGAAGTTTTGCTACGTTGAAGGAAAAAAAATATCTGCATGGTAAGAAAAATAATGTCAAAAGACAAATGACCAACTAGGAAAAACACAGTATTTTATATCAAAAAAAGAAGACTAAATCCTTAATATACAAATAGCTCCCATAAAAATGGGCAAGAACATAAACAGATAGTTTATAGCAAAATGAATACTAACAGCCCTTCAACATACAGGAGACTCAACTTCAATGATAAGAAAACAAAAATAAAAACTACATTGATCTTCTGGCTGGGGTGTTTCAAAGGTGAGAATAAGATATGGACTAACACATGTCTTTTGGATTTGGTAATTGGGTGGCCACTGCTGACATCAGTTACTCAGTTTCTGAGCCATAATGGATGGAAAAATCCAGGGGGTTAAAGGATGAGTGAAAAATGAAGATGTAGACAGAGAGTTGCAGCCTCCTCTTTGAGGAATCTGGCTGTGAAGAGAAGGTAAGAAATAGAGTAGGTTTAAATAAGGCACAGAAATAATAGAGTAATTTTTTCCTTTAAAATTTTAAGATTAGAGAGATATAAACATGTTTGTAGACTATGATACAAGATCTAGGAAAGGGAATTTCAGCATTTGGTAACAGAGGCTAGGTAATTTAGATCAACCTCCCTAAAGGTATTAGAAAATAATCCCAAAATAATCTATTTAAAGAGCTAACAAAATAAGGAAGAATTATGAGACCAAGATCTGATAGAAGATGGAAACCCAGAAAGGTGATCATAGCTTTTCCACTAAGGAAGTTCATTGATTTTGGGAGATTGAAAGGCTGAGAAGTGGAGCAGACTTTCACTAGACTTTTATGATGAGGGTGACACAAAATAAAATCTAGGGTGTCTGGTAATTCCTGAGGTTTAGGGTAGAGAATTAGAAAGACAACATCTTAGGAGTAAGAGATATTCAGTTAAATTGACCTTAACAGAGACTGAAGCCCTCATTAAATGAAATTATCCCAAATTACTAATGATCTAAGCTACCTGCCAGAAATAAGTTTAAATTTTCTCTGGAGGAAGGCAACAGCATCCTAGGCCTTGAATTATTTCTCGTAATTTTAAAATAAAATGTCAAGCATTCAGTCAAAATAAGTAGACAATCAAGGAGACATTACAATATGATAAAATCTAAGAGAAAGAGGCAAGAGAAAGAGATTAAATGAAAATGAGATAATGGAGTAATCAGAAATAGACTTTCAGGTAATTATTCTCAATATTTTCAAGGAGATAACAAGTAAGAAGAAGAATTGAACTGAGAACTATGGCAGAGAATAGGAAATTAAAAATAGAAATTTCCGAGCTGAAAAATATAATAATCACAGTTAGGCTCTCAATGAATGGCCTTAACATAATTTTAGACACATCTGAAGAGAAAATGAGTGAATTAGAAGATAGGTATAAGAAAATACCCAAAATGAAGCATGGAGAGGCAAAAAGATCAGAAACACAGAGAAGAGGCAAAACTATCTAAGATATAAATAAGAAAGCCTAATATAGATATCACTGAAGTCCCAGAAATAAAAGAGAAAATGGGCTAAAAACACATTTGAGAATTTCCCCAAATTAACATAAGCTATCATGCCATAGAGTCAAGAATTTTACAAATCTTGAGTAGAATAAATAAATAAATATCACATCTACACAAATCAAGAGTAAAATTAAAGACCAAAAATTTCTTGGAAATAGCTAGATAGGAAAAAAATCAAATTATCTTGAAAGGATCCGTTATTCAGTTGAGAGATGACTTCTCAACAGATACAATTAAAGCCAAAGACTATTCTCAGACAGGACCTAGAACTCTACCACCAGTGAAAATATCCTTGAAGAATGAAGTTTAAGTATAAACGGTTTCAGATAATAAAAACAGAGGTATTAACCATCAGCAGATTTTCACTAATGTGAACACCAAAAGATGTTTTTCAGGCAGGAGATAAATGATTACAAATGGAAACTCAAGGATGAGGGAAGGAATGAAGAGGGCAAATATGTGACTGAATAAAAATCATAATTAATGTACACAACAACAACATATGTTAATAAGGGAGAGAAATGAACTGGAAAGCTGGTAAAAATACAAAGTAACGTCAGATTTTTATATGTCAATGATGTTTTTAATCTCTAGCTTAAATCTTTAAATATTAGTAAAAGAATATATCATGACTAAGCAAATAGAGGGAAAAAACAGAATAATAAAAATAAATCTGTCAGAAAACATAAAAAAGAAGAAAGAGGAAAACGATGGTACAAATATAAAGCAAATGGTAAGATGGTAGATTTAAATAAGAATATCAACAGTCACATTAAATATAAATGGAGACTAAATGATCCAGTTAAAATACAATATGGACAGACTAAATTAAAAAAACAACAAGTATGTGCTGTTTACAAAAGAGATACACAATATATTAGGATATAGAAATTATAAAGTAAAAAGATAGGAAAAGATACTCCATGCAAACACTGACCAAAATATAGCTGATTTAGCAATACTAGTATCAAAGTAGACTTTAAGGAAAAGATCATTAGTCGAGAAAATGGAGGATATTTAATAACAATAAAATATTTAATTCACCAAGAAGTTATAACAATCTTAAATTCTGAATGTATATACAAGGCATATATAATAAAACCACAAAACATACAGCAAAAATTAACATTACTAAAGGAATAATGTTACAAATTGATTCCCAATCACAGGGGGAGATTTTTAAGATGTCTCTTTGAGTAAATGATAGAATAAGCATATTAAAAAAAATACTATACTGACAAGTGCATTCTTTCAAAAGCCAGAGAGAGCTTGAAACTCTATGAGAGCAGGAGAGAGCTCTTCACATGATGACCCACGACTCAGCCACATGGAACCACGTGGGTCCCTTAAATACGCCAGTTTTTCACATTTCCACATTTTTCACTTTTTGTTCTCTATTACTTGAATATCCTATTCTTCTTCAACTGGTGAGTGTTTGCTGATTTTTAAATGTCAAGTCTCAGTTTAAACACAGTTTCCTTTGTTACTTCCTCTTCTGGGCTTTTAGAGAACCTGGATTATATTATGGCTCATGTTGTTTTGCAATATAGGATTTTTCTAGACCTTGTCCGTGCACTCCCTGAAGGAGGGCACTGTGGCTTACAGGTAGATCCAGAGAGCACAGTTCTTGATATTTAGCAGATGCTCCCCAAGTGTTTATTGAATTATCTCCTAGATCACAATCCTCATCCTCTCTCCCTTTTAACTTCTACTTTGAAACTAAACATCTCCTTCAGAAAACATTCCATACATAGCCTTGTTTAAAGTATTTTAGATTATTGAAGGTGCACCAATGGCTAAGTTTATTGAATTTTTAGAAATATTTAGAAACATGGAGGCACTGTGAGAATCTGGAGTGTGTAGTAAATTCCTGGCCACATATTTATAAATTTCAAGGTTAAAGCTTGAAGAGTAGTCAATATGGAAAGTGAAGGATGAATAATTAGGAAATCAGTTAACTGTACCATTTGAAAGTTTCTGTTATTAAGGGTTAATAAAGTAAGGCGGAAAACAATTAATTAGGATTAATGGTGCTTGAGGTCCGAAAATTTCTGAAAGGATGATGTGAAATATGCTGTAGTGTGTCAGTTGCCCTGTATGCAACTTGGTCCTTGCAGTTTCAGCCCATGGAGAGGAGAGTACTCCTTTCTGGTTACCTTACTCAGGAGTATCCAGTCCACTACCAGACTAGCCAGCAAATGAGCTATTTTGGTCCGAGAAAATAGCACCTTCATTTTTTTTTAAACAACACTACTTCATTTGTGATTATTAAAGTTTTGTGTGGTTTAAAAATTATTTTTCTCCCTACTGTATCTCCTCACTGTATTTCCAGGTTAGTACATTATCTGATGTGTAGTTTGTGCTCAATAAATGTTTGACTGAATAAATGAGTAAATGAATTTATCACTCTGAACTACTGTTAATGATCTTGACTTTAAACCATAAAAATGGAAAGATGTTTTCCCAAAAAAAAGACATATTTAAACTGTTATAATCTTTAAGTGGAACATGAACTTTTGTCCCCAGTTTGATTTTTGAATTCTTTTTATTTTCTCTAGTCCAAATTTTGAACACTACAAGTTTCAAAGCCAAATCTTAACTCCTCACCCCCATAGTGTCTGGTTTTCTTGGTCTGATAATTTGTTACAGCTTTTCTTCTTTCAGACATCTCTGAGTCTCTCCATAGTCTCTCCTTTCTCTGGAAGTTGCCTCAACACAACTCTCTCTCAAAGACTGACACTTCTACTATATCAGGCATAGTTATAAGTCTGTTTTAAATTTTTATTTTTCTTTGTGAAGAGTTTGACTTTCCTTCCTTGTCTATCATTAAATATCCAAAGGAAGACTGGTTAATTTTTCAGACCTAAAAAAACTAAGAACTAGAAAAAATAGACTTTAATTTGTTTATTTTCCTAAGACTTGTGACATTCCATCTTTATTAAAAAATAAAAGTCTTTTTCACACTTTATACCATCCAGACATAAAGGTATAATCTTTTACTAAAATAAATAGAGAATTAATTCTCCTGATTGGTGTGTAAACATTAGGCTACATTTCTTTTTGTGCCGCAGGAGATATTTCAAGCTATTTGTCTTTTTAAGCTTTGCAAATGTAAAATACATTAATGTAGGTTACCTTAGTCTATTACAGATTCACCTCCCTATCTATTAACATATCTCAACTCCACTCAATGGCACTTCTACCTGTATTATTCATTTCTCTTTATCCCCTAATCCAGGGCTGTCTCCTGAGACACTGTAAAACACAACTATTAGGTCCAAACTCAGGGATATCATCATTTGGGACATGGACTAGATCAAGTTATTTCAGTAGGCTAAACCAACTGCCACTCAATAGTGCTGTGAGTCTCCCGCCAGTGCCTATTCCAGCTACAATCCATGATTTTAAATTTCTATATTCATTTCAGATTGCTTCTAGCACCAACTCGAATTAACTGTGCACTTTCAATTAGTCAATAAACTGGCAGCCTAGGTCTTCTCCTGTATATTTTCATCCAAATGAGGCTTTACAAAACCCTATTTCCCCAAAGAAGGTTCATACTGTGCTGAAGACAAAAATTGCATGTTTTATCAACCTCAGGTCAAAACACCTGTCAAAATCAGTTGTCTTTCTTCTAACCTTTCTCCTTATTAAAGATTCTAGCAAAATATATTATGAGGTGAAACCACAGAACAAACATGGTAGCCTGGAAAGATTTAGAGTTTTAAAGCCACCTCAGTGTCAGGACAAAAAATAATGGACTATGGGTTTGGGTTACTGGGGTTTGTCAGAACACTTTTTAAAATGTCAATAAGTTGGGAAAACCCATCTGTCCAGCAACAGGAGATGAGTTACATAGATTATAATGTATCCATTCACTAGAATGCTATGTGATCATTAAGACTTATGATAAAAACTTATTTTTATTGACTTGAAAATCAGAGAATATTTTATTTGCTGTGTGTATATAAAAATTAGGGGAAATTATTAATGGTGATTATTTCTAGGTTAGACAATGTCAAGGAACTCTTTTTTTTTTTTTTTTTGCATTACTGATTTTTACTTTTCATTAAAAATGAACACATAGACTTCTGTTTCCAGCCATGATGGAGGTGGAGAAACAGGGGCCAGAGCTATCCTCCCAACTCAAATAACTGAAAAACTAGATAAAATATATGAAATGGCAGTTTAAGACACTGGACAACAGGCAGTGCAGGACAGCGATCCTTGAAATGGGGAAACAAATGAAGTTTGTTCAAGTTTGACAAAGTCTCAGCTGACTGCCTGCAGTGGGTTTCTAGACTGCACCACAGGGAAGCACCCAAACTGAGCTTATACCCCTGAGTTAAAGGGACAGAGCTGAGAAGTCGGGGAGTCCAAGGTGGATAGAGATATCTGGGAAGAGTATCAGAAAATAAGAGTATCACTGAAAGCAAGTTCCAGAGACCTGCAGGGGATTCTGGAGTCTTCAGCTCAGACCTAGAAGCACATGCTGTGAGGAAACTACTGGAAGTCAGGAAAAGAATCACAAGAAAGGAGATGAGTCACACCAAGTTGGAAATTGTTCTTGTTCTCAACAGCTGTAGTGGGAAAGCTTCATAACGTACAGGTGTTAGTTTTAGCACTCAGACATTTTCTCAGTAGTGGGGCCAGATTAACTCTAGATTAAAGATTGCTCTTGTCCTGCCTATCAAAACTTAAAAGTAAGAGTCATAAAGATCAATCTGTTTCTGGGTAACTAAATCCCAAAACAAACCTCAAAAATATTTAAAAGAATTCAGTATCCAGTAGAACAAATCACAATGTCTAGCATCTCTTCAGGAATTACAAGGCTATCAAAGAAGCAGAAGAGAAAAAAGGATTTATAATGAGGGTAAAAATTATTAGAAAAATTATTAGAAAAAAAGATTAATAATGAGGGTAAAAATTACTAGAAAAATTATTAGAAATGAACAATAATCTATAGTGACAGATGGTGGATTTCTACGGAAGTAGAAAACACAATAAGAATAGTAGACAAAGATTTCTTTTTTTAATTATAAATATATTTGATAATGTTCACAAAAGTAGAAGAAAGCATAGGCATATTAGGGAGAAATGTAAGATTTTAAAGGAGGTCCAAATATAACATAGAGTGGAAATACAAAGTCTGAGATGAAAAATACATTGGATAGGGTTAACAGCTAATAATGGTGATAAAATGGAACCATTAAAAATACTCACTTAAAAGAAGGCAGAAGAAAAAAGGGAACAAAGAATCAATAGAAAAAATACAAAATATAGCAGGATGGTAGATTAATACATAAATTAATGTTTACATTCAAGGTATATACTTTTAAAACTTCAATTAAAAGGTAGAGATTATAGGACTGGATTTTAAAAAGCATGCTTTAAGATACCCATTTTAATTATAAAGAAAGGAAGAGGTTAAAAGCAAATGGATAGAAATCGATATACCGCACTGACATTAACCAAAAAGAGAACAGCTGCAATAGCTGTATTAATATCAGACAAAGTAAATTTCAGAGCAAAAAATACCTCCAAAGATAAAGAGGATAATTTCATAGTGACAGAGAGGTTGATTCACTAAGAGGTACATGTTTATCTAGTAATAGAGCTTCCAAATACCTAGAGCAAAACTGATAGGACTGAAAGTAGAGACAGATGGATCTGCAGTGATAGCCAAATATCTCAGCATCTTTTTCTCCATAATTCATTGGTCAAGTAGACAGAAAAAGCAAGGGTATAGAAGACTGTAACATTAGCACACAACTTGACCTAATTGATATTTGTAGAACCCTATCGCTACCAGTAGCAGAATACACATATCATCAAGTGCACACAGAACGTTACTAACATGGGCCGTATTCTGAACCATAAGAGCTCCCAATAAATTTTAAAGTATTGAAATTATAAAGCTAAACATCCCTCTAAGCATAAGACACAGCTAATCTGCTCCTCATATTTACTCAAGAGAAAAACGAAAGCGTATGTCCCACAAAGACTTGCACACAAATCTTCATAGCAGATTTATTAATAGCAGCCCCAAACTGGGAACAATTGAAATGTCTATAAGCAGGGCAGTGCATGCACAAATTGTGGTACTGAATAATACTCAGGAGTAAAACTGAATGAAATATAGAAAAAGGCAACAACATAGGCGAATCTCAAATAATTTTCCTGAGTAAAAGAAGCCAGACAAAAAAAAGGTAGCATATCATGTATGTGTGCACTATGATTTGACTCATGTAAAATCCTAGAAAATGAACAACAATCTATAGTGACCGACGGTGGATACCTTGCTGAGCACAGGTGAAGAAGATGGAAGCGGCTGACCCAGGAGGAGGGAGAAAGTTTTAGGAGTGAAGGATGTTTCATTATCTTGATTGTAGTGATTGTTTCATGGGTGTCTATACATGCAAAAGCTCATCAAAATTTTAAATAATTTATGTTTATTAAATTTAAATAATTACAGTTTATTGGTGGTGATTATACTTCAAGAAAACTGTAACAGAAGACAGGTATCTGTAAAATAAAATACAAACAAGTTCGTGGCTTCCTGTTCCATTTCTAGGTGTTTCTGACTAGTTATGTGAGCTTAGGCAAGTAATGTTGTATGTCTAGTCTTCATATACTTGTCTGTAAAATGAGTTATTAGGATGAGATATTTAAGGATTTTTCCTCTGATTCTGTAATAACATCAACTACCTTTTACTGTACTTTTATTAAGTACCAAGCACTGTGCTCCATTTACCTCATGAGATGTGACTTAGAGAAACTAATGACTTTTCCAAGATTAAAATATGAGTAAGTGGAGGATCCAAGGTCAGACAGTTCTGCCTGACTCTTCAGCCTGGCCTTTCAGTCAATCTGCTTAAAGTCTATAAGTGCAGTTTGTTGACCAGTGTTCACTTCCTAGTAACTTTCCCAGAAGTTTAACTTTGATCTGTTCTGTTACTTACCATCTGATCTATCCAGTCCCCTTCTATTTGCTATCTTTTCCCATGGTTTAACATCCAGAGTAGATCATTTGTCATGTGATTTGTGGAATTCAGCAGCACAGCTCTTATTAACTTTAACATGAGGCATAGAACCGTATCCGTGGTGCTAAGGATTTATACTCGATACAATTTCATCACTAACATAACAGCTCACAAATTACAAGGGCTTAATATAATTCTGGACCTTACTCGTTATTTTCTATCATTGCCTTTTCACTCAAGAAGAAAAATGGAAGAAAGAAAACCATTGTATATAGGATAATGCACAATTTCTTCTCTTACGGCATTTAATGTCACTTAAAAGAAGAGGTGAAATAAATCCCTGAAGAGACTCCTCACAGGAGACATCAGTTATGAGCTTCCTCTGCCTTTTGCTGCATATATTTCCCAAGAGACAGCACATACGTAGTATATATAATCAAATGAAAAAGACTATACTAATTAATTAATTCATTCATTGAGCTCATGAAAGAGAAGAAATATGCTCATCAGAAGATTTCACCACCACAAATCAGCCCTGGACCCTCTTCCTTTCTTAAGTGGGCATATCGCTGCTGAATTTATAATAGCCTGCAGAGTGAGCTGATTAGCAATAATCTGTTTGGCTTTAGAGCAACACTCATTCTTTTTTCACATCACGGCTTACACTTTTGTTTTTGATGGGTCTGAAGTGAGGACTTCAGGAGGTCTGTAAAAGAATCTA
Organism: Camelus dromedarius; assembly: GCF_036321535.1. Lineage (NCBI taxonomy): Eukaryota > Metazoa > Chordata > Mammalia > Artiodactyla > Camelidae > Camelus > Camelus dromedarius. The sequence continues at coordinate 10,335,510 of NC_087441.1, read as the reverse complement.
TTGCCAAGCAAATTCCATAGAAGCTGCGGAATCAACCAGACTGACTGTCGTCTTCTTGCACCTACCTCCCACCTCCTTCTTCCTATGTTTGGTCTTGCTTCTATCTTACATGATTCTCTTAGCTTCATTTCGTAGAAATCAGAGACTAAAAAAACTCAGAGACTGAGGGCCAGGACTCATGTCTTTTACTCTCTTTATTCTGAATTGCTCTTGGAATGAGAGGTCCCAGTTGGCTGCTGGCAAAAGTTTCTGGTCTGTTATTGCCCAATGTTCTTGCTCTGAGCTATCTTGTATAAGGTACATGAGGCAAGTGATGCTGGGAAGGCTTTGCAAGTAGGAAACATATTTATTTTGATTTTATTGACTTTTGATGTTGAAAGGCATATTTCTTTTTTTTTTTACTTTTAAAAAAAGCTTTATCAAGGCACAGTTAACATACAATAAAGTATATACATTTAAAGTGTAAATGTCAACATTTATAGATGGTGAAATTATCACCACAATCAAGATAATGAACATCTCCATCACCTACAAAAGCAAAACACACTTGTGACTTTATTTTTCTCTTTTACTCTCTGTCCCCAACCCATCTTCTCAGTCTTGTCCCCTGTGGGATAGGATTCTAACCCTTTCACTGTGGCATAGTATTCAAATTTCTAAATCAGTTTTCAGTGTTACAAATTAGTTGATTTCATATAAAAATCCAGATTTCTGGTCTTTTGTTTTGTTTTGCTTTGCTTTTTAAATCCAGGCTCTAGCAAGTCTGGGCCAGCAGTTCAGCTGGCAGCCCCACGTGTCAGCCTCTCTAGACAAGCTCATGCCCTCCAACTCCTTCAGTCCCCACAAGTCTTGCTCTATGTGTTGATGTTGTTTGTCTAGGCTTTGAATTTACTACTCCTATCACTCCATTTGCCCTCTATTCTAACACAAGCACCCAATACTGACTTTTTTTTTAGTCCAATTCCTTTTTTACAAAGCATTTTTGTGAATGTTGACCATGTTCAAAAAGCTCTAGAAGCACTGTGGACAATAAAGAAATGAACACTACCTAGTCCGTCACCTCGAAAACCTCCCAATGCAGTGGGAGCAACTGAGAAATACACGAACTTTGGGGGTAATGAAAGCAGCTCAAATAAAAGCCCAGAGACTGGGATGTCAGCCAGTGTATTCATAGTGCAGTTAAATATCTTACTCCTGCCTGAAACAGTTTGCCTGCTTGGGCTGGGAGGCAGTCTGTGGAGCTGGGCGTTGGGAAGTCAAATGTGACATTGTGGAAAGTTTAGATCTCAGAGCTGAGAAAGGCTGAGTTTGCACCGCATGTAGGTAATCTGGAGTCATTAAATACTGTAAAGTGAGGATTCAAATTGGTAAAATGAATATTTGGACATCTGCTGTGTGTCAGAGTATCAGCCCAGCATTTATACATAGAATTCTAAGGCTGAGGTAAATTTTGGCTTCCCCCTACCCTCTTTCTTTCAAGCAGATATTTGTTAAAGTTCCCAAGGGTCATTTTAAATTAGTAACAGGATACTGAAGACCTATAGAAAATGAGCCATCTCCACAACCCAGAAAATTGAGTCCCCAATGATAATTTTGCAGCATGTTTGGGATTTATGTGGTCATATAATGCTGAGCACAGTTCATCATTTAAATAAATTTTGTTACATTTGGTTTGATCTTGCATAAAAAGTAACTCCAATCTGGTGACCTCTGGACCACTGAAGATGTAGACTGATTCATTGGACTTGATTCATTGGACTGACCACTTCAATGAATCAGGTTGTATTTAACAAGCAGGGCTGTGAATTAGTAGATAGCAACTGAAGGCAGGGCTAAGACCCGCAGGAGGACTGTATTAAGACTCCTTCCTTTCTTTTTCAGCACTCTGAAGGGTGATAATAATTTTCTTTTCCATGCTGATAATAAATTTATGCTTTCTTCTCTCAGTGTGTAAATGTTTCCAGAGTTTTTCTCAGCTCAGCCTTGATAAAATTATCCTTTAGAAGCACGTGATAGAGCTGTCTGCCCTAGCCCCTCAGGGATGGACACTCAGGCCCTGACTTCCACCCTAATCTCAATGTGAGGCAAGAACAAGCCTTGGGACTCTCTTAGCAAAGCTGAGCATTTCTTTCATAAGACAAAGAGCGCAAGGTCATGGTCAAAGATCAAGAGGGTAAGCAGATGACAGCGTTCCCCGTGGAGGAGGTTCTGGGGTGAGTCAGGAAGCCGACAACACAGCAGCCCAATGACCCATGCAGGTGGAGACACTGGGGAGCCTGATTTGCTCCTCTCCTTCCAGCAGGAAACCAACACTGACCAAGGAATCTTCCTGGGCACGATCTCTTCCAGAGTAGCCAGGCCACCTCTCAGGTCTGCCATGTTAACGCTGTCCTGATGGACCTCTGCATGCTCATCATGTCATGCGCTCTGTGCTTGGGAGAGGATGTGTGAAGCTGGGGGTTGCAAAGGAATGGGAAATCAAATATGACATAACAGGAAGTTTAAATATCAGATCCAAGGAGTTTGGATTTTTATTGTATACAGGTGACAAGAAACCACTAAATACTACAGAGTGAGGGCTCCCCTCCCTCCCCAACCCTGCCCTGGAAACTTCCACCTCCCCCCACCTCTTGCCTTGTGGTTGTTTCCTGGTACTAAACTACTTTACTTTGAATCAAAGGGCATGTTTTTGTGACATAGTCTCAGATGGATGAATATTAAATATTAAGTCCTTGGCTGGGTCATGTGAGTGTGGAATGATGATACAGCATAGGGGGCTGGAGAAACAGCAGCAGAGAAAGAATCAAAGCATTTGGAGAAGATTTAAGAGAACTCTGCTCTGCTGCCAGTTGTCTATCTCTGGTCCCCGCCACTAACAATTAGAATATCACTGACAGATTGCAATGGAGAGACTCCTACCTGAATGCACTGCCAATCACCCTCTGCGTGAAGGAACTTCCAAGAAAATAACTCCTAGTTGGAAAAGTTAAAATACTTAAAAATACAGTTTTATTACTGAAGAAACAATGAGATGAACCTGCTCACAATGATAATTTGAGGTTTAATTAATTAATGACTAAGGTACTTTGGAAACACAAAGGACTATATAAATGCTAAATATTATTAAATGTTAATAGCCATGTTCTCAAATAACACTGATATTAATTTAAATTCCTAAACCTTATTATCAGAATGAGATGCATGCTAATGAGGCTTTCCTAATAAATATTTTGTTTGTGATGTTTTTGGAGTGGTATTACTTATCTTGCTAGAGCAAGTATAAATTACAGCACATGGCAAACAGGTTGCTGCTTTTTCTTTGTGATAATTAAAATGGAAATGTGCAGAAATATAATGAATACATTAGGCAAAAAAATCTGTGTTAGAATCACTGAGTTTTACTTTGTGACCCAGCCAGTGCGTTCATTTCTTCTTCAAGTAGTGGTTTTGGTATGTTGCTTGTCCATTTTTACCTTCTTAGACTCTCCTAACAGAGCTTGATGACATTTATTCAAATTTTAAAGAAATTGGATAAAAGTCAAAGTTTTCCAAGAATTTTCTGAAAAATCTCATGTCATCCTTTGAGATCACTGGAGATACCCCAGATGCTTTCAGTCAAGCTTGGGGACTTCTTTTTTATACCGTCTCTTGCCTGGGACAACTGACAAGTCGTGATCCTTGCTGCACAGATGGGAGGTGGGCTTGTCTTGTTTTGCGTTTCGTGCATCAACTGAGTGATAACAATAAAGCCTGCTTCTTGGGGCATTGAACAATTTGTGTTTCAATTAGTGAAGATCTGAGGGAAACCCTCAGGTAGAACGTATTCATACATTTATTTATACGTGCTTTTTTCAAACTGCAGTGGCTGCTCTGTCAGGACATAGCTGGCTTAGCCCAGGCTCTCTTGAAGTTTAGAAGTGTGATATTGTACATACTCTGGAATCATAGGAAACAGAGAACTTTTCTTTTAATCCTCTTTTTACCAGTTGTGTGCTGTACATTACATGTACTATTTAATTCAGTTCTCATGAAAATCCTCTAAAGCAGGTAATACTATTATCCCATTAAAAATAATGTACACATCTATCTAGTTTGATGGCTCTCTAAGGAGTTTTAACAGCCTGATTTCATAAATGAATAGATATTTACATTTTTTAGCTTTGGTTTAAAACAATCCACTTATGAGTTAGAATAATACGACTTCATTATTATATAAAGACATTTTATAAATTAAGGATAGTAAACCTCTTATTTTTGGACAAATAATTTTCTAATTTTTCTTCTATTTTAAAAATTTTCTCAAAGTATTAAAGCTAAAAAAAAATTGTGATTACTCATATCTGGTGATAACTTTCCTTAGGTATTTATTCCATCGTTTCTGAGTTTAGAAAGACTTTCTTCAACCAAAGATCAGAAAACTATTCACAAGTAATTTTTTTCTAACCCCTTAATTACTTGAAATTGTTTAAAGGTATTTTCTCTTGTTTTACATTTAACCCATTAATTTACTTCAATTTTATTATGATATATAGTGTATGACCAAGCTCTAAATAGGCCTTTTTCCTTCAAAGGATTAACCGTTACTTCTAGAATTTTTATCAAGTATGATTAGAACTTGGAGAAGAAATCAAGCCTATCTGTGTATCAATAATTGTGCATTTAACGAACACATTTTTGCAGCACAGAATAGATCACACTAAAACAAAGCAATGCTCTAAATGGCTGCCCAGCTTGGGATATTTTGGCTGAATCCTCAGGAGGGTCAGAACTCTGTTCTCAAGTCATTAGCTTGAATGTTTGTATCCCTTGGGAGTGAACAGCAGAAACTGCTGCCCTAAAGGACCAAGAACCTTGGCTTTGTTGACACTCCTATGATTTTTTTTCGAAGGCCAGACTTAGAGTCGCATACTGATACAGAGAGCTGGGGAGAGTCTCCAGACAGTATGTCAGCAGTACCTCCACCCAGCGGGGGCTGCAGGATAGATGATTTTTATGTCAAATCCGCATAATGCACCTAGAATATTGGCTACCATCTAGTCTCTTAGGAAATGGACTTGTGTTGCCTAATTGATTTTTTTCCAAATAGTGGCAATTTTAAAGCCTCTGGGTAATTCTTTGCTGTTAAACAGGAAAAATATGCTGATTTCTGGAATTATTACTCAGAAGAGATGAAAAAATTAATGTGCATCACATCTGGCATCGAGCAACACTGATAACGGCCAGCATGCTCTGAAGCTCGCTGTGTTGTGCACTGCACATTTTCTATGCATTTTCCCATTCAACCTTCACAATAATCCTATGAAGTAGTGACTGTTATCACCTGGCATAATTTATCTTCATTCTACAGACACCTTCCTACAAAGCGGGAAATGAGGAATTTGAACTTGTTTCCAAAGTCTATGCACTTAATCATTATATTACCTATTTGAGTTATGTACAGTAAGTACTTAATGAGATCTTGAATAAATGAATGAATGAGTTAATTATTGAAGAAGTCTGTAAAGTAATGCTATTTATAAATTTTTAAGAGCAACAAAATTATTATAATTACCATAAGAAGGGTTTATTCATTTAATACAACCTATACAATCTATTTCAGCAACTTTAAAAAGTAAAAATTCTGTAGTGTTTAGTAAAACTTCATTTTTGGCTGATAGAATAATTGAACAAACAAAGAGTAAATGTCCCAAAAATGACTATATACAAGCCTAATAGCTTAACAACATTGACTCTGAAGAAAATAATTTAATCTGCCCTTTTAAAGACTTTTAAAAGTATAGATTATGAAAAACTATATGGCAGTGAAGCAACTGAAACTACCCTAATGAATGGCCAGTGAAATTTAGCTCCTCAAAGCAGTTGATCATTTTTGTTGGGTTTTCTCTCATTACGTATCTTCACACATTAGAAGAAGTAAAGAATGCCTAAGAGAAATATAAACCAAAAGTCTTTATGGACGTGGATTATCTATCACTTTACAAGTATAAATGGGAAAACTAATAAAAAATTAGAAGAAATATGTATAGTTCTATATAATATAAATATTTTAGATTCTGTTTGCAAATATTTGATATGTAAACAAATAACTAATGAATTCCACAAGCAACTATTCACATAATCACATAATCGTAAAAAAAAATCATTCAAAGAAAAGAATATGAAATTATGATACATAATACAATGTCACTACAATTTCATAAATTCAAATATTTAGAAAGCATGTGGATTTCACATTATAAATATTACTTAAGAAACTAAAACATAAAGAGGAAATGAGAAGCCATTATTCTATTATTTATTGTTTGTCTAAACTTAAAAAAGAGATTTGTGGATTAGGGATAAAGAAATAAAGAACATAAATAAATCTGCTTAAGTCCCTAGCATGGTAGGTGACATTAGACATAGAGATACAGATACAGGAAAAAATATTAAAGATTGGAAACATCATGATAAATAGTGACAGATAATCCCAAAAGGATGGTGATCAGTTAGTGACACCACCATCTGATTATCAAGAAAGTAAATATTGCAGCATCCTGACTGAGGTCTTAAGCAGGGTCTAAGCAAAGTGCTTTTCCACGTTAGCACAATATTTTTCTCCAAATACAGCTCATTGAAGAGGTCACAACACTTTAAAGGGGTTACATAGAAAGTAAGATGAATTATGTGTCTAAGGCAATTGTCATGTTATTAAAATCTTGGGCAGATGCTTCTTTGTGCTTTTCTGTATTTCCTATAATTTATGTAGTGAAAATGTGGTTTTGGTAATTATTTAAAAAAATATGTCCTTTCATACAAATTACCAGTCTTTTACCTTGTTATTAAGAAAATTACTCAGTGGAACTCTAAAGTTAAAAAAGCACTCCTTAATCTAAATCTTTCTAATCAATTATATGTATTTCACTCATTCACTCACTCATTCAAACATTTCTGCTAAGGATACACAATGCACCAGATTCTTTTGTACTCTTAGGGCAGAAAGTTCCATAAGACAAAGTTTTTGCTACCTAGGAGTTCACAGTTTACCAGCGGGAATAGACATAACATAATCAGAAGAGAGCAAACTAAATATAATTAAAGATGCTGCATTGGAACTAACTGTAACAAAACAAAGGGGAGAGATGTGGACAATTCCATTTGGGTGCCCCAAGGAAGGGTCTACAGAGAAACTGCTCAACTGGATAGGAATGAGGTGTTAGTCACTGATGAACCAAAGGTGAGAGGTTCCCAACAGCTGGAACATCATACTCAGCCCTGTGGGAGGAGGACACAGTAGGGTGTGGAGGAAGGGGAGCTCTAAGGTGCTCCTGTGGCCTGAGCATAAGGTAATACTGGAGAGGGTTGAGAAGTCATGCTAGAGACACAGCCTGGTTAAGAATTTCTCATAGATCCCACTTTCATCCCTCCTTACCTACCCCAAAGAAAATAATAAATTGAAATTGGATGCACAAAACATCAGAGGGTCTTAGTTCCAGTGCCAGAGCTCTTTTAGTTCTGGCTTTAAGGAGCCACGCAGGGCAAGAATAGTTGCCACCTGCTCTTGGGAGACAGCCTGCCATCTTCCTCCCACTAGGCTCCTCCATTGCTCTCTCCCCTACTTTACACATAGCCAGAGTGCCAAGGGTCTTGGGACTGCTCATCCTTGGCAGGATGCCTAGCCCTCCATTGGCTCCCTTCTCACAGGATTGGAGGTCTTGATGGACCCAGGGCCCATTTCTCTTATGAAAAAGTTACCCTTTGTCCACATCATCACTCTCCTCTCAGCATCTTTTCACCCTTGCAGAAATGCGAGCAGGAGATAGAGAAAAACTTGGTAAAGGAGGTCAGCTCACTTAACCTAGGAAAAAGGATCTTATTGGCTCCCTGTGGTCTAGCCTCAAGTTCACCAGTTTCCACATTAGCACTGGGGCCAGAGTCTCTGACACTAGTAACGTGCTTTTGCATTACACTGGTCCTTATTCTGGCATTTCTCCCTGGGAAGCTCTCAGAGGGTTGTTGCTGTGATTTAAGAATCTGGATGCTCCTGACATTCCTAACTATACAATGTCTGTCTGTCTCTTTCTCTTTGCAGGTGCATCAGCAAGGACAATGTCATAAGGGGGCCTTACATGTCATTCTAGGGGGTTTAGGTAGGTGTCCACTGAAGGGTTTTAAGCCACATGATTATATAAGCATTTCTATAAGGCCATTTGGGCAGCTGTAATGAGACTAGCTTGTGGGGAGTGACAGGGTAGGGCAGTGATACAAGAGGCAGAGGACTAATTAAAAGATGGCAAGGACTCCAGCGAGGGAGAGGAGGACAAATGAAGGCATATTTCAGTCAATGGGGCTTAATAATGATTAGAGTGGGGAATCGGATTGGGAAACTAGGTGATACAACTCACCAACTAGATTAAGTTGTTCAAGATCAAGAAAGAAAAGGTGTTATATTTCATGAATATGGACAGTTACGGATGCTTCTGGGAAATAAATATGCTGACTTCCAGTTAGCAGATTTGATACTTGGTTCTGGCCCTCGGGAGAGAGAGAAAAGCACGTGAGAGGTCACTGAGGCCACGCATTTAGGTGAGGTCAGCCAAGGAGGAGGGTATTTGGAACGAGAAGTCCACAGAGCTGAGAATGGAAACGCTGGAAACATATATTTGCAAAGTCAGTAAAGGAAGAGGGATAGAATAAAGAAGACTGAAAAGCAATTTTCCAAGACCTAAAATTCTTCTAGAATTTCTCTATGACTTTAGATCAGGGATCAGAAAACTATGATCTATGGGCCAAATTCAGCCCATCAACTGTTTTTGTAAAAAAAAAAAAAAAAAAAGTTTTGTTGGGCACAAGCACATTCATTAATTTATGTATTATCTACAGCAGCTTTCATGCTACAAGGGCAGTGTTGAATATTTGTGCGGTTGCGATGGAAACCATGTGACCTACAAAGCACCAGATATTTACCACCCTTTATAGAAGGCTTGTTCCTTTAGACATGACAGAGTCACACTTTTTCTTAAATGTCAGCTATAGAAAGAAAGGAGAGGACAACTTTAAGATCTTATCTGTTGGTCTTTGCAACTATTAGGAGAACGGAACTCTGATAGCTATAAAATAAGTTCATCAGTTCCATTGTAGACTGGAAACAAAAAACCAGGAACAAAGCACAAGATATTTTTTCAAGACAGATGGTGTCTTCACTAATCAATGCCCCATTACAAGGGAAATTAAACAGAATCTAATCTCTGGTTGGGAGGCATTCACTCAGTTTTGGGCGACTATGTTGAAAGATGTTAAAACATTGAGGATGGTTTCAGAAGACACTGAATGTCTTGGAAACTGTCAGAACAAGAGATTGAGAACATTTTTTAAATGCTTATGTATAGAAATCTGGGAACCGAAAAAATAAATCTAGCTGTGAGGGTAATATATGTGTGTACAAAGGCACAAGACAAGAAATTGATGAGAAGATTGAAGGTGATTGCTGTGTAGAGAGGCTTAAACCAGGTTAGCCGCTAAATGCTACGGAAAACGCTCAGGGTCATCTTCTCCACCATCGCCCTGGGCTTCCTAGTGATTCATTTTGACAATTAAGTACCAATACTTTTTTAAATCATGAATGCTGTTAGAAAAAACTATGAGTTTTGCACATCCCTGACAAAATCCTTAAAATTTCTTATTTAAAATATCAGTATCTAAAAGTATTTGGAGTAACATTTGTGGAGTTAAGAGAAACAAAATAATCTATCTTCTGGGGAAGGCTCAAGAAAATTAAAGGGAACTCAGTGAGCTGGCCTTGAACATTTAACCCCTTTTTCCCCACATCTGCCATGAATATCCATGCTTAGAAGCTGGTGCTTATTGATTAGGAAGAAGGGATACTAATAAATTCATTCTTTTGAAAGCCTTATATAATCACATCATTTTTCACTCCATAAAGGAATAAGTAGATGGCTTCTTACTATATCTTCTGGACCAGGCTGGCTACAGAATTTTCGGGACTCAGTGCAAAATGAAAATGGGGGGGAGGGCTCTTATTCAAAATTCAGGAAAAAATACCATTAGCGGTACTGAAATAAAATGCTTTTTCCTTCCATAATCTGTCTCTCAGTTTACCATAATGTTTTTTTTTAATTTGTTATTTAATGTTTTTTCTAAACAAAGAAAAATTAAAATTTTAAATCATGACCATGTACTGTTTATCTTTATATCGTACATTACCAGTTTAAAATGTAAATAAAAAAGCCTTTAATTAGTATGTGGAATCACCAAAATTACAAAAATAGCACATGCATATGTATTTTGTTCTTACCAGAAAAGTGGAACTTCTGCACAAAACTAAAGCAACTGCTTTTATTTCTCTTTTTGATCTGAGCACATTCTAACAACATCCTCCTTTCAGCTTAATAATCAGTAAGGAAGGACTGAAAGGGAAGGGAGCCCTCTCTTTCCTTGTCTTCCTGTGACATAAGCAGTTGGATAATCAGGAATTAACAAGTGTAGTAAAGAATACAATAGAATTTCTTGGTTGTTCGGGTTTCTTAGAGACCATCACCAGCCTCTTTCTACATTTGAAGCAAATGCTGGTTTGAATGGAAAGAGTGGCCCCCAGGACTGTCAGCTTCCCCACTTAGTCATGGACATGGTAGCTGACTGTACTCACATCAAGGCTCACCCAACTCCTCCCCATCATGGGGCCACTGGAGTTCTGTGCTCATGGGACATTGTGAGGTGCTGTATGTCAACGGCAAGCATGCATCCCCTGATCTCACGAAACACAAGCCCAAAGATAAAGTTATTAAGAATTTTTGAACAGTGACAGCAGAGCATTAAGCCAAGTGGGGTCCTTCCAAGAGGGGGCCCTGTGCCTCGGTACAGGTCACATGTCCCAGGAAACCAGCTGTGCTCCAGGTTTCAGTGAGAATCCTACTCAGACCAGCCAGGGTCCTGTCATCTCTCTGAGCTGTTGGCAGAAGCTAGGAGCTGATTATTATGCCTTGACTTCAGATCCACTCTAAGCCCCTTGCTCCGTGTCTGCCTTCTCCACACCCTGCTGCAGCCAAAAGAGTGCACAGCCGCCCTCAGGCCCACAGCTGGCTCGCTGCTCGGCACTGAACAGCCCTTCCCACACATGATTTGTTTCTTGCTCACGTGGCTCTGACGGTGAGATTGGGAATTATGAACATCCAGCTGTCAAGAATCTACTAGAGATTTTAGTAGTTTGGTACTCAGTTCCTCCAAAGAAAGCCCAGCCCCACGCCTGCCCCAGCAACCAAGCAGGCAGGACCACCCTGGCACTTTGTCACTGCTGTCCAAGCTGGCTTTCATTCTACCAGGACACTGTGCTGCTTTTGGAAACTCACATGTGCTCAGGCAGGCACAGGGATCCAGCACCCAGATGGCAATGCCTGTGAAGGGGGAGACCCCCTCACCAGGTCTGTGGTCCCACTGCCCTGTAGTGGAATAACGTCAGTGCGTAGCCTTGTCTTTGGTTCTCCCCCAGACATCTACATGTGGTTCATTTCGTATCAGATATAGCCTTGAGCCCCCTCTGCCCTTAGAGCATCTCACCTCCTGGGCTCTGAGTGTCTAGGATTTATCCACATTGTCACTTCACTCTTATAGGGGATCAGAATATGCCACCTCAAAAAACATCACTTTGGCAAAAAGATTATTTTGAGCTGCAGGCAAAAGGAAATCAGTAGATGCAGAGAGAGGCCTTCCCAGAGCCTCCCCTATCTGACTGAAAGCAGAAACTTGTGGAAAATGGAGACTGACGTAAATCTCCCCTGGGAAACGTTATGGCCATGGGAAGAAAAACCAGGAAAGTCGACACCAAGATGGACCCACCCAAGCCAACCTTTCTCCCTGTGTTTCCCTGTGGATTTACATTTCTACAGTTTGCCACCCTTGGAGGCCTAGGACCTTTTCCTTTGTCTTGTCAATGTAACTTCTCTATGAATTTATTGTTCTAATACGCTACATAATCCCGAGTTCTAACCACTCCTTTGAGTTCGACATCAGGAGGTTTCTCCTGGGTCATGTGCATCATGCGTATTAATAAACTCTCTCTTATTAACCTGCCTTTTGTCAGTCTAACTTTACAGGGCTCCAGCTGGAGAACCTAGGAGGGTAGAAGGAAAAATAACCCTTTTCTTCTCCAACACTAGCTTCCAAATCACCTAAACTAGTGTCTTTCACTCCCCTGTTCGAGTGTGTGCTGGTACCAAGGCACAGAATGAGCAAGATGGGATCTGCACTTTGAAACGTCAGTGGAATGATCAGATGCTTGTCCTGATGATCATAAGTCCATCTTCCTAGACTCTCATACCTTGGATCTGAGACAGTCTTCATCTACTCTGTGAGTCACATGTTTTTCCCTAAAGATCCCCTTTGGTAGGGAAGAGATCTGAGGGCAATGCTAGAAGCAGCTGCCTGGTGAAATTGCTTTGAAGTCTCAAGTTTTAATCTTACAAATTCGTGTGAATTTTGCATTCTATCCATAAATAATCCAAATTTGACTATAGAGCTGCTTTAATTAACCCTGTTAAATTACTTAACTTTCCTTTCAAACTTTTCAGGAAAGTTGTGATCCTCAAGGAAGGTAATTATTCTGTGGCTTTACACAACATGCTCCAAATTTGTGAACCGTAAATGTACTTTATGCATTCAATTTTTGATTTTTTAAACAAATATTAATTGAGGACTGTCTATACAGAGGTAACGTGCTGAGCATTGCAGATATGGGGCAGACCCTCTTCCTGAACTCCCAAAGTGTATAGTCCAGCATTACGAAGGATGAGAAAGTGAGGTAAGGCTAGTGTTATTTCATTGGAATCAAAATGCAGTACCATTTTGTATTTTCAATAACCGAAACTCATAAAAGGCAAGAATTCATGTCTTCCGAAGCCACTTGTTCTTTGGTTTTTCCAATCCTTAATACTGACTCTGTCACCCTTCCAATAAAATATGCTCATATAGGTGTTGTTGCGGGTGGGGTGGGGTAAGGAGTGAGATTGAAGTAAATAAAAAATAGAAAGTTTATTGCTCTAACCAGAGTTTCAATGTGGATTCATTCGTACAAATGAACCTCTTCCTTGGCCAGCTGAACTGAGTTTAATCACTATGAAATAATTCAGTGCTGACAGATGAGATGAGCCAAATGACCTTGTTCCTTGTATGCTGTTTCTGGATTTTTACGAGACTTTTCCACCTCACTGGAAAGTCGTCTTAGTCAATCAATTTTACGTATTTGGTTTGGATCACTTTCCTTAGGTAGATTAAGATCCAAGTGGCTTTTGTGTTTTTAACTGCATTAATTGCTTGATCAACTTCCATTTCAGAGAAGCTCATCCAAGTGCCTCCTGCTTGCATCTCTGCTTCTCTGAAAGCTGCTTCTCTGCTTTTTCCTTCCCGTTTATTAACCCTGCATTTACCATGCAAATTATACAAATTTTGCACTCTGGCAAGTAAATTACATTTATATTTGAATTCCATTAGAAGTTTTCATGCATGATTGAACTCGTTTATGATCCTCCTTTCTGATCAAGTGCCTTAGATCTAAAATCTGTCCCTGACTTAGTGGTAGGGCAAACACATCTTATCCTTGCAAAATAATTTCTACATAATTCAAAATGGGAAAAGAGGAGGAAAAAAAGGTCAAAAATTCAGACTTCTTTCATTTTACGAGAAAATGAGTTCCTAGAATTGATAAAGGTTTAGTTAAGAATTTTGAAATAATCGCCAATAACCCAGTGAGGAAATAATATATATAAAACCATTTGTATATTTCCTGTCCTTGTACTGAGGATAGCTATGTTAACATTTTAAAAATATGTATCTTTGTAAGGGCAAAACAAAACAATCAAATAGTTCTAAATGGATTTGGATATTCGAGAGGCCCATGTAATCAATAAGAATTGACCTCAATCTTACCACGAATAAAATACTGTTCCCTTGTATCTATGTAGACCTTTTAAAGCAGATAAAGCATGATATTAAGTGAAAACAGACCAATTCTTTCTGGAGAATTATAAATAATGAGATTGTGTGAATAAACAATCCACCTTTCATTTTGATATAATATTACTAGGTATGTTAAATATATTTTTGATATTCTAAAATAGCACATAATTAAGAATTAATTGATTTACTAAAGCATTTAAAATTTTTATAGTCTCTTACCAAAGAAAGACAAATTACTTTGGAGATCTCTCCTTACAGTAATGACTGTTCACTTGAGAAGAAAAACAAAGAACATTAAAAACATAATTGGCATTAGATGATAATTTGAGATCTCTCTGAACTCCAGTTACATAAGGCTAAATTTGTATCAATTATTTCTCATGTCCTCCCTCTAATTTCTCAAATTCCTAACAAATAAACTCAACGTATTATATATTAAAAACTACCGTTACCAAAGGCAAGTTCGTGTGCCCAACGTACCATAAATCCAAACAAACTGAAACGTCAGACTTTGGAGAAGAGAAAGGTTTATTGCAGGGCCAAGCAAGGAGGACAGGGTGGCTCATGGCCTAGAAAACCTGGAACTCCCTGAAGAATTTCAGCAAAACACATTCAAAGGCCAGGGAAGTGTTGGGGGTGGGGTGTCACAGGGTATGTGATCAGCCCACGCGCAATTCTCTGACTGGCTGATGTTGAGGTAACAGGGTAGGTAGTCAACCTTTAGGTGCCAGGAGGTCTGGGGGCCACACACTCTTGATCATCAAGTAGTTAATTTCTTAACATTAGTGGTGGTTTTAAGCATCTGAAAAACTCAGGAAATATACATGAGTTACTATTATCTGGGTACTTCCAAGAGGACCTACAGTAGAGGATATGGGGGAGGGTCTGACCCTGAAAGGCTCCACAGGGTCCTGCTTGCTTACACTGCCCATTATCTTTCCTTTTGTCCCATCTGGCTTTTCTAAGCCACTACACTCTGGCCAGATTGGAGCAGCTGTTGGTCCCCAGACATCTCCATATTCTAACCTCATGTTTTGCCTCATGTAGTTCCAACTGCCTGGAGTAGATTCCCCAGGATCTGTGCCTGGGGACACAGTTTTCCTGGGAATGACAGTATTCCACCTACCCTTCACTTCTCAGCACAAATTCCAGATTCCCTGTGAAGTTGTCCCTGAAAGCTATCTCGCCCATCTTTGAAACATTATATTTGAAATAATCTAAAATATAGCGTTAACAAAAAGTATAGAAACGTGGGCTTCGGAGTCAGACTTAGGTTTGAATAGTAGCTGAGCCCTGCTGTAGCTCCTGGGGCAGACCGCTCAGACTCTCGGCTTTCCCACCTGCAAGACAGGAATAGCGACACTCCCTTTACTGTGTGAGGAACAAAGGAGATCACTTATGTAAGGCGTTTGGCCCAGTGTCAGTTCAATAAGAAGGGCTTAAAATCAGTAGCTGTTATATTAATATTACTCTCCCTATTTCATCCATGACAGATTATTTCAGTTGGGAGACGACAAGTCTGTTTCCTTAACTAGTTGGTTATGGTAAGAAAATGTCTTATGTTTCCTTGCTTTCACCCATCACAACATCTAATACAATGTCCTGGCACTTAATAAACATTTTTTAAGTGATCATTTCTTCTGTAAGTACCTTAAATGGCTATGAAAGAAAGAAAGAAAGAGTGGGTAGAAGGAAAGACGAGAAAAGAAAGAAAAAAGAAACCCAACCATTCTCCTTTCTCACGTGTGTGTGCACGCGCACGTGTGAAAACTTCCGGAATGGAGAGTCAGCCAACTTTGTATTCCAGTAGCAAAATGTCAGTGTTTCTAAAGATTGGTCATTCTCACCAATAAACAAAATGTGATTAAAAGTGCCAATACTTTTAGAATATCACCAGCTAGAAAATAACTCGAAACAAATTTTCTTAATAACAAATTCTTAACAATTTAATCTAGTCAATGATATTTAGCTCAGTATCAAGTTTTCGAGCTTTTTTTAGCTTTAGAAAATTATAATTTCTGAGTAACTAAAACTTGAGAAATAAAAGACATCTTGCTAGCATAATTTGTAAAGCATTCAGTGGTTAAAATAAGAAAAATTAGCCTTTGAGTGAAACTTAAAACACATTTGTCAAAAGCTAGCAGCCAAAACACAGGAAAGCAATTTATCCAAAATTAGATTGCTTTGAAATCCTAAGGTTAATGGAATCAAGAAAGGGAAAAGGTGGTGGGATAATTTGGCATCGTTAAAACCTTCATTGTAGATGGGAGATAATCTAAGTTAACTATGTGACATTAACTCATGTCTTAAAATGCTCCAAACAATTGAGAGCTTTTAGGAAAAAAAATATCCCAAGAAAAAGAGGAATATAGAGTGATTTTTGTATCTGTCTTTTAGAAGGATAATGGAAACCCCTTGAAATCCTTTTCTGGTAAAGGTATTTTAAGTTATAAATAACTTGACTGAAAATCCAAGTCTACAAAGAGAAAATGAGTTAATAGTAATATGAGTACAGGTCCAATCTGTAGAATTACTTGAGAAAAAGCGAGTTTTTTGTTTGAGTCACCAAAATATATTTCTGGGTATTATTTGGTGCTTTTGGAGTGACACAGGGAAATGGTACAGGAATAAATTTTTGGGGTTTGGCCATAAGGCTACCTCACAGAACCTGCATCATGTACTTATATTAACTTCATTCATCATTTTATTTACATTCATTCATTCATTTATATTGAAATATTTGAATGTGTCCTAAGAAGAATGACCATTGCAACAGCAACAACAAAATGGAATCATAAATTCTGCTTTCCTTAAAAGGAAATAAGTAATAACCATGTTTACGGGTTTGTGTTTATGTCCCCTTGGGTTGTACTTAGTATTTAATTTTTTTTTCAGTCAAATAATTCTGTTAGAGTGTCTCTGTCCCCTGGGACCCTTAAGAAACCAGAAAAGTGTAAATTAAATATACCACTATCTAAAGATATAACATTTATATATCTTGAAATGAGTAATATTATTTGTTAGAAATCTTGTTCAGTCATTTATAAATAGTCACCTCTGTAAAGCAAGAAATAACCTTGTTTAAAAAACCACTGACTTTGTTGTTCCATTGTCACCTGCTGGTAATTGAAAATGTGTTTCTGTCAGTTCTACCTAAGATGGAATGTAATTCCTTCTAAGATCTTGATCTTAAATTGGTAGCAAGAAAGCCAAAGAGGAAAAGCAAGAAGTCTTTACTTGTTCTTTGCACGAGTAATTTTGTACTGCCCTTTCTGATAATGTGAGTTATTATTCTTACTGACTCTGGGAAGGCAGCAATAGACTTCTATTTTTTTTTTTTTTATAGCTCTCAGCTCTGTTTTACTCAACTGATATGGAAGTGGGCCTATGTCTGGCTTTGGAACACACATTTGTAATGTTTATTTTAAAATAAAATCCAGATTGCTTTGTTAGAACAAGCATCTATACACAGTAGCTAAATCCTTGCCACAATCTCCTCAGCTTCGCTTTTTGCTGCGAGACCACACATTGGTTCTAGAACATGTGCACCCTTATAGCCTAATGTATGACAATGATTACAGAGAATTAGTCTCAAAGATCAAGGATCCAGAATAACTCAGACTGGTACCAGCCTCGACTGAATAACTACCCGAATCTGATGTTTCAGAAGGACCACATTCCACAATGCTTTGCTATATTTCAAGGAACACAAACAGAATTTTAATTACATTTGTAACACTGCCTGAGGTAATCATATCACAGAAAATACTGAAGTGAAGAGCTGTTCTGAAATTCTTTCTTTTCTATTTGAGGAAATATAGAGGACAGCTAGAAATGAGTAAAATTCTTCCTTAACCATCAGAGAATTTGAAAAATAAACAAGTTGATTTGGAAGAGATTATACCTCCTCATCGACCAAGAATAAGGAGTCACTTAATCTTGGAATTGGAATGAACTTATGAGGTCACACAAGTGAACGTTAGCCCTAGAGCAGCAATTCTATCTTTATTATTCCGGGTAGAGGTCACCCTGACTCTGTTTAAACACTTCTAGAAACTGGGGGGTTCCTACTTAGCAGAGCAGTCCAGCTCAACCCTTTTATGAAGAGTTATAAATGTTCAAGAGTTCCCTGCATCAAGCAGAAAATCCACCTGCCCCAGAACTTCTTTTTATTGTTCTTTGTGCTATCCTGTGGAGTTAACAGAGTAAATCTAATTAAGTCCTGTTTCACATGACAGTCTTTCAGATGTTTGAAGATACCCACCATGACCAGCATTTTTGATGCAGTGGATCAGTGCTCTTCATTTTATTCCTTTTGATTTCCCGCACACTGCAGGGATTCATGGGTGGGGTTAGCTCCCGCATCCTTTGTCTTTTTAACCACAATAAAGGTGTCTTTTAAAGAGCCCACTCTTCTGCTGCCTTTGTATAAGCCCTTTGCTAAGTTAAGTATCATCCTCACTTTAGCCCTTCAATATATATGCTATTTTATATCTAAGTGTATATAAACTTTGATGTTTAAACTTTATAATCATTAGACACCTAAGTGTTTCGACTTTTAAATAAAAGACCGTCTTGATGATACCATGTAGGAAATAAAAATACCTGACAGTGTAGGTTAAAAACTAGACTCTTAAATGCCATAGTCTGTTGACATTTAAAAAATTGGTTCTTGTGGCATACGGCTGTTGGAAATATAAATCTGAAGCTGAACTATCATATGTTCAACTACTTCAAGGTAATATGATAAATAAGAAGCAACACTTATCTGCATACTCATTTATCTAACTGTTCGTTTAAGAAAGTCAGGTAGATATACGTGTAGGTGGGTGTCAGATCTGCAGTATGTCACTCTCAAAAATGCAAATAAACATACAGTGCATGTTTGGGAAGTTTTCTTGGTAAATTTATTTATGGAGGCATTCTGGCATCAACATGGTGACATGAATTATTTGAGCCTGCAGGCACTCCTCTGAAACCTGAAATCCCTTTGTACTGACTACCTAAGCAACACAGGGGTGGTGGGGTGGGGCGGTAGGGGCCAGTGGTGATGGTATGAACTGGGAAAGGTCAAGAGGAGACTTTCTAAATTCTAGACCGTGACAGGTGAATGAGAATTCATCAAACTAATTGATCAACGCATTTCACTGTGTATAAACCAGACTTCAACTGGAAAATAAAGTTAAAAAAAAAAAGCAAATGAATTTTAAAGGAAACCTTTGGAGACCACATTGGAGTATCTGAACATGGGTTTGTTTCTTTGCAAGTGAATCATCACAATGTGGTTTTCCAAAAGTTAATATCTGAAGACTGAAATCCTTGAGACTGGAGGAGCAGAGGAAGGAGGAAACTTTAATTTATTAGGGACCTTCCACACACTCAGAGGATGAAACTTGATTTTGTGGTTGCAGTGGTGCATAAATCCCATAAAGCTAGTCAGCCATTGGCTAATGTTCTCAAATCCCTAAAGCATCAGTTAGAGCCAGAGAAAGAAGTCCCATTTAACTGGGCATCTAAGATGCTTTACTGATAAAGCAGGACCAACAGCTCTGTCTGAGGCATCGCAGCATAGAATTCCCCGAAACTAATGGGATCACCATACTTTTATTAGCCTTTCTTACAAAGCATCCATTTAATGAAGCTTTGGATAGGAATTAACTTTTTTCCCTTTGGTGCCCAAAGAACTTCTATCTAGTTAAGGTCATTCCACTTAAAAGCATTTTCCTCACTACTCCTCAAATGCAGCAACAAAACAGAGATCTCAATTCCTTGCCTCAATAAAATGGTGCAAATCCCAAATGGGAGAGCTTGATAAACAGTGCATGAAGAGCACAGGAAATATGCAGAACCCAGAGTTTTCTGGACCAACTGTACATACAGTCTCATAAAGATTAATGATTATAGAAAATGTTGGGTCAGATAAGACAGGAAGAGCAAGGACAACGATTCTCGTCTACATAAAATTGTCACAAGCAAAAATCCCGGATGGCACCTACATTTATAATTTTCTCCCTCTTAAGTGTTACTTAAAATATGGAGTCAAATACGTACTAACATTTCATATTTTCAAAGGGTGACTTCCATCAGAATCTCAGAGAACTGAACGTTAATATGAATTTAGAATCATAACAAGAACGTGGTTTGTACTTACATGTTTTACTCATATGCTATCTGCCTTCATTTTGGAACCAGAAGGTTAGGGAATTAAGAAATACCAATTTTCCATCATCAAAGTATGGATTTAAATGTGCAAACTAGAAATGTACCACAAGATCCTTACTTCAAAGATATCATCTGGTTAGGAGAATAAAATTAACACACACAGTCAACATTTAAATGATAATGAGATAGGGATAAGTGCTCAATAATCTGGTGTAAAATGTAAATGTAGGGGGGACATAAATTCTAAGAAAGGAGGTGTCAGCATGGCCTCCAGTGTCAGAGACAGCATCACAGAAAACTAAGGCTCTAAAGGGACTGGAAGGATGGC
This sequence comes from Camelus dromedarius, assembly GCF_036321535.1. Classification (NCBI taxonomy): domain Eukaryota; kingdom Metazoa; phylum Chordata; class Mammalia; order Artiodactyla; family Camelidae; genus Camelus; species Camelus dromedarius. The sequence continues at coordinate 10,315,073 of NC_087441.1, read as the reverse complement.
AAGAATGAAATTGTCAAGGATGAGAAAAGAGAGCATTTATCTGGATAGTTTTGGGAGTTGTAATGAAATGGTGGTGCTTACCAGTGCTGAAGAATGCTGGGAGATGTGAGTATTTTAAAGAAGAAATGTTAGGAGGGCCATCAATACCACGGATCTGCTTTGGTGTGAGGCCCAGGAGGCAACTTGGGAAGATTTCTGAGTAGGTTAGGAATACGAGGACAGTCTGTGGAGAAGCCAAAGCCAAGTAGTGGAACAAGTCCTAGACTTACATCCCTAATGTCTGGGTAGAACTCAGTGTTTGCATCTCAGCACTGAGCAAGGTGAATGAAGGATGTCTAAGACTATAAATCATTACAAACACATAAGTTAGTGGTGTTTTAATGTCACCCTGGGAGTAGTGTTGGCGGGAATAAAGAGGGTCCAGAGGCAGTTGAGCATTCATGAGTGAGGGGACGAGAAACTGGTCAAATTGATTAATGATTCAAGGTGGAACTGAGGACTTAAATGTGGGAGCTGAAATTATTTAAATCGGCAGATTCTAACTTCTGGTTTCTATATGATGAGGTAAATATCTTTCCTGCTTTATTAATATGCTGCAGATCATAAACTTGTAACTATGCTGTAGCTGGTATTTTATGTAAAAATACCATTTGTCATAATTTGCTCAATTGTTGCCAATAAAACGTCACACAGCTAACATGCAACAAAAGGTTAATTGATGACAACTGTGATTATGTCTAACAAAAATATATATTCTAACAAGGTTCTTACAATTAAAAGTAGCTAAAATGGCCATCAAATAGTGAAGTTAATAATGCTCTAGTTTCATTATTTTCATCTGAGGGAGGAATATGAGAGAATTTCCAAATCCAGGTTGCTCATCAAACGTGACATGGGACAAGATGAAGCACTTTCTAAGGTTAGCCTACCTGACCAGCCAAGAGAATGGAGATGATTCTGATAAGACTTTATAAAAAGAAAGTGAATACTTTATCCCTACAAGAAAACTAGCAAAGACTACTTAAAAAGAAATTCTATTAGGAAAGAGAAATAAATACAATCTTGTTTCAGATTCATATACACTGTAGGGAGGCTAATAGTTGGGAATATAATTTCATGGCCTCTGTATACTTGTACATATGCTGTTAGTGGCAAAAAAATCAGGTGTGTATGTTTTCTCTTTAAGAGAACCCTATGAATTTAGGGCTGGCAAAGTCTATCACATAAGCTTGTGATGGCCGTTAGAGATAAGAACACAAGTAAAGGAAGGCCTTCCTGTAAAAAGCGCCTTAGAAATTTCTCATAGCCCCAAACTGATAAAAACTCAACATGCCAACACACCAAGAGTGCTAAGGGCTGAAATGAGATTGCTTCCCAAACAGAATGATATCCAGCAGAGGCAGCTCGCAAGGAAGGATGAGGGAGAGCGGGCAAGCAGGTAACAAGGAAATGTCTTTAGTGGAAAAAAAGACATACAGAGAAGAAATACCTCTGAGCTTTCAGTGATGGGGCCAGCCCCTAAAGCAATAATGAGATGTAAGCCAATTAGGTCTCGTCACTAAGGCCCCAGCTTTTCTCTCCAAGGACATTTCCAATTGTCTGTTCTACACTTCTTGGTGCTTATTCATATGCCAACCGAGTGGGCTGAATTTTGTTCCCCAAAAGAGGTTAAAGTTCTAACCCCTGGTAACTGTGAGTATAATTTTATTTGGAAACAGAGTCTTTCAAGATGTAATTAATATATAAGGAAAGATGAGGTCATCCTGGAGGAGGGAGGGCCCTCCATCCAATGCAACTGCTGTTTTTATAAGAAGAGAAGAAACACACAGAGACAGACACACAGAAAGGCACAGAGAGAACTGCACATGATGCTGGAGGCAGAGATCGTAGTGATGCGCCAATGAACAAAGGAATGCCAAGGGCTACGGGAAAATCCAGAAGCTAAGAGAAAGGCACAGAACAGGTAATTCCCTAGAAATTTCAGAGAGACCGTGACCCTACAGACACCTTGACTTGAGACTTCTGGTCTCCAGAACTGTGAGAGAATACATTTCTATTATGTTAAGCCACCCAGTTTGTGGCTTTCTGTTACAGCAGCCCTAAGAAATTAATACACTAACCATGATTTATTATTAATTGTTTTGTGCAAGTGTCCTGTTTTCCTCAAGGCGATGGCAAACTCCATGAAGGCAGGGTCCTAATAGGATACTCTTCTTGTCTGTCCCCCAACCCCAAGCACCTGGCTCACAGTTATAATAGAAACCAAGCCCTTTCTTGTAACTACTAATGCCAAACAGTGCTCCGGAGAAAAAGCTAACCCTACTGAACAGGTGGCAAATGGGTGCTAAAACCTGCTGGATGCTAATTGCCAAATGGATGAAGCCTCTGGAGTGTATTTGTCCCAAAGCAAATCGCTGTATATTTCACTTCATAATTGTTTTCTAATGATTTCTATGTTGCCTGCCTCCATAAAATATTTTACTTGAGTGACACAGCTAACAAGCATAAAACGGAACAATTAAAACAGAATGAAAAAATTCAGAGAAATAAGAAGGATAAGGAAAGAGCTACTTTCAGCCATGAGTTAATTATTATGACTGAGTGCTAAATATCCCTCTGAGCTTACTGGCAGCCAAGGGAAAAATGGTTTTGTGATAAATGTTGGAGAAAAGGGAAAACGTTTCTCTTCACTTGAAGAATAGAATTTTCCCTTAAAGTAAAACCTATTGGAATTGTCATATAAATTCTCAAGGTGACCTTTTGTATGAACTTAATATATATTCAAGAAACTAAATTAGTTTCTTGATAGCTAGTTTGCAAAGGACATTAACATGTTTTGCAAATGGACATTTCCTAAGTAACTCCCAAAAGGACATGTTGAGTATTTAGGGGTTTAGTCATTCATTTATCCCACGAGTATCTTTTAACTGCCTAAAATGTGTCAGATGCTGAGATCTGGACGCAGTCCCTGTCCTTAAAGAACTCTCTGATTAGTAAGAAGACAATGCGTATGATAGATACTATAATAAAATGTGGTAGGTACAGTGACAACCAAAAAAAAATGAATAGAACATTGAGAAATGTGGAACTTAGCCCAGGACAGGCAGTAAGACGTGATTTAAGATAAGTTTCAGTGGGAGTTAAAATTACACAGTCCTGTTATATTTCTTCCTGGTAAGTGGGCAGGACTAGGCTAGATCTAGAGAAAGAAGCAGAGGTGGAAAATCAACGACTGATAGGCCAAATCTGCCCAGTAGATGTATTTTGTTTTATGCACACAACTTAGCATTTGTTGATGCATACAAACATCTAAAAATATTTAAAAGTTGGACCTCTGGCTTCTTTGAAAATCAGAAGACCTGGATCACACAGCAGCAGCTGACCACACATGTCGACTGTCTAGGTTTGGAAAGCCACTGCGTAGGGCGCTCTGTAGCAGTAATAGAGATGCTCCAGTCGACTCATGGTGTTTGTGGAGTAGATTCATACAATAAGTAAATTCTCTGAGGAGCTCCAAGTGCTAACACTCTTGCTTTTCAAAAGTAACTTATGTTTATTGATCATAGAAGCACGCTGCACAGTGGTCATTCTGTTGTAAATATTTAGGCTCTGCTTTTATGATGACCTGAGTGGATTACCAAGATACTGACAACCAAAATGAGCTGCAGGGGTACCTGAAAAACATACAGATGTTGTTTTTCCCTCAAAAGGAGGGGTTGAAAAGCTGAACAACTGAATGAACAAGTGCTCCAAACTCCTAAGTTACACAGGACCTAATACGGCAGGTGGATTTGAGATCACAAAGGACAGCAGTGGCAAAAGCCACTCTTTTCTGTGCATTTAATAATGTGTCAGGCTTTGTGTTTCAGGCCTTATCTGCCTTTTCTCATTTAATCTTCACAGCAGACATACGTGGTCTTATCTTCATTCTACCAGCAAGGAGCCTGAAGCTCAGACAGAGATTCAGCAACTTTCCCAAGGTCACAGAGCTGGTAAAAGGCAAGGTTGGAATTCAGATCTAGGACTGTCCGACACCAAAACCTGAGCTCTCCGATTCTGGACTGTATACTATCTCCAATGTCAAAAATCACCTCGAAACTACAATGTTCACAAACTAGTGCAAGTGTGTGTGCACACACCTATGCACACACCTATACACATGCACACTTATAATAAATACCTTGTGTGTCCAATAGTTTAACAGTTATAACAGACACATCCAGTCTGAAATAGCTTTCAGAATTATGTGTGTGGTGAGATATTGTGAAGTAAATGGATTTACTACATTCCATTTACAAAGAGCTTAGTAATCTGGAGAATCATAAATCAATGGGGAGAGGTCAAACGGTTTAGAAGACGATATTGGGAAAACTCACTTATTGTATTGAAAATAATACAGATACCTATGGATTAAATGCAGATTCAAATAATAATGAGACCTCACTTAGTATCCATTATACTGGCAAAGTTAGAAAGCTGGAACAAGGCAAGTGTTGGTGAGGATGTGGAAACAGAGCAGCGGTTCACAAACTTATTTGCATACTGGAATCCGCTGACAAGCTTCACGTACTTCTACTGCCTCAGTCCCACCCCTAGAGATTCTGATTTCATTAACCCAGGTTACGGCCTACGTGCCTGCATTTAAAATCATGCTTACAGCCCAGCTGGCTGAGCACCACTGGGATCGAAAAACTTACATGGGGGACTGGTGCCTGCGTACCCATTCTAGGAAACAATCAGCATTACTTATATTATATTTACACAAACCACATGATTCAGCAATCCTGCTCCTGGACTATACGTCCCAGAGAAGATTTCACAACAGCTTAGGGGACACATACACAATGCTGTCCATCCCAGTGTGGTGGAAAAAGGACTGGAGACAGTCGGCACGTCCATCTCAGGGGTGAAGGAATACCCGAGTGGACACATTAAGCAGTGTCTGGCATGCAAGGGAGGTGCCTGGGTGTGATCTAGAGAGTCATGAAAATACAGATGGCATTTAAAGCCACAGGACTTAATGAGATCACTCTGGGTTAGAATGTATACCCATAAGAGAGGTGAAGGCCAAACCTTAGCCATTCCTACACTTAGGGAGATGGTACTGAAGAAGAGGCCAACAAGGGAGAAAAAAATGGAGTGGCTGGTGAAGAGGAGGAATAGGGGAAGTGTGGGGTCAATGGGGGCCTGGAGAAGCAGGGAGTGGTCCACCACGTCACCTGCTGCTGAGAAGTCCAGCGGGTGTGACTCTGGCAAGTTGCAGGTTATCCTGCACAATCTTGATAGGAGTGGTTTCCGTTTTGTGTGGGGAGACATAGGGCCAATTAAAATGCATTGAATTGAGAATGGGAGTTAAGGAAGAGTAGGTAGTGAGTTGGCTGATCCTTTTGAGGAATTTTGCTAGGAAAGTTAAAGCAAAACAGGATGACATCTGTCTAGAGGGAGACGTGGGACAAGGGGAATCTTGTCTGAAAGACAGTTATTACTGAGACATGACTGACAGCCTGGGGAAGGATCTAGTAAAGGTAATTTGCTTGGTGTTGCAGGAGAGGGAGGGAGCAAGGTTCCTGAGGAGATGTGAGGGGGTGGATTCCAACGCATACCTTTAGGGCAGGCTTTGTGGCTGCCGGTGCAGGTGGATTGGTGGAATTGGAGATGAGAAGGAGTAGATATCTGTCTCTCTTTTCTCAGAGAATGTGAAATACAAAATTGAGAGGTGCAGGGAATGCTGGAAATTTGAAAAGAGAGAATTTGTGAAATAGTCCTCTCATTTATTAGAGAAATATTACTGTTGGCTGGATCCTTCCTGCTGTGATAAGGTCACAGCTTCCACGCTATTTTCCTAAGAAACCTTTTCTAAGCTGTTTAAATACTAACAACCCTTGCCACATCGTGTTGTCATTATGTTTATTTGCCCTGAGCTTCCCTCTTACTAATCCCTCAGTCAGGGTCTGGGTTCAGAGTTAGAACCCAGGGCCTGGCTCAATATTCTCCCCAGATATTATAAGTGAGTTAGTATGCGTATCAGAAAGGCCTTTCATCAACAGAGCTGCTACCTGCTTTAAGTACATTTTAAGGCATGAATGATTGTTTCCAACTGAGTCTAAAAGTGCCCTTTCAAGGATGGAAGTAAATAAAAGCTAATTATTAAATAATCAATTGCACTGTCACCTTGATTAGGGATTTAGGTATAATTCCTCCTAGAACAATCCCACAAGTTGTTTTAAAATAATTGTAGCAGTAATTGCATAGAAACAGATATTTGCCTTTAAAATTTGGAGAGCTAGCAATGAAGAAATGACTCACAAGCATGCACTCTTCCCAGCCCAGACTTTGTAGGGATAAAATCTTAACAAAGCCAATGCCTCTCAGCATTTAAGTCAATGAGATGATGTTTAGAGTGAAATCCGTTCAAAAATACATTACCTCGTTCTAGGCCTCTATGTGTTTGATGTATTCTTTATAGACTGCTATTTTTTTCCCCAAGAAACTATATCCAGATTTGGAGGAATAAATTCTCATTATATGTTCCAGCTAATCCTTTAATAACTGAAATCAGTGCGGGTAACTGACACTCCGATGCCCTTAAAATTTCTTTTCTTGAATGTTGGCTGTGAAACTGTAGCTATATGCGTGAGATATACATGAAAAAAATTTCAAAAAGCTGGATCTGTCAGAAAGATTCTCTTTAGGTTCTACTCTTTTCACACCAGCAAGAATTTTTTTTTAGCTATTGAAAAATATGTCCCAATCGCTTTCTAGATTAGGAAGAAAAAATAAATAAAACATTTGTCTTTGGGGCTTAGAATTATTATTATTACAGTTAAAAAGTCCTGACTTGAGTTAAAGTACAGGTTTCCTTCCTTCTTCCCTCTTTTCCTCCCTTCCTTCCTTTCTCCATGTATTTCTTTTAAACAAATATTTATTGAGGGCCTACTATACACAAGGAACTGGGGACATAAAAACAAAATACATGAAACTCAAACTCCGTCAGAACAGAAACATACACCAGTGAATAAGACACAGAGAAATAGGTGTCATACAAGAGAAATAGAGGTAATTCCCTAAGAGAGCAGCAGGTGAGAGAATTCATACTTCTTAGAATAAAGGTAAAGAGCTGGAGTTGTGTCAAAAACATCTTCAGGGAGAGGGTGACATCTGAGTGGACCAGTTGACAGATAAGTATGTCAGTTACTACTCAGCCATAAAAAGCAATAAAATAATGCCATTTGCAGCAACATGGATGGACTTGGAGATCATCATTCTAAGTGAAGTAAGCCAGAAAGAAAAAGAAAAATGCCATATTGTATCACTTTATATGTGGAATCTAAAAAAAAAAGAAAAAAGGACATAAGTGAACTTATCTACAAAACAGGAACAGATTCACAGACATAGAGAACAAATTTATGGTTACCAGGGGGTAAAGGGGGTGGGTAGAGAAAACTGGGAATTGGAAAATTGCACCTTTTGGGGAGTGATGGAAATGTTAGCTATATTTATTTGGTAGTGGCTTTATCAATGTACACAGCTATCAAAATTCATCAAATTATACATCTGAAATATAGGTAGTTTACTGTGCAGGAATCATACCACAATAAAGGTGTTTAAAAAAAAATCTTATGGAAATTTTGATGGTACAGTTGATTAGTTAAAAGTGTGTTAATTTCCAAATATGTGATGTCTTTGAAACTATTTTATTGTTACCAATTTCTGGTACAATTCCATTATGGTTAGAGATTTTGAAATTTATTAAAACTAACTTAATGGCCCAGAACATGGTCTGTTTTGGTGAAAGTATATGCGTACTTATAAAAGAAGTGAAGTATGAAGTTTTGTATTTCGGTTTCTCCTCCACCCCCTTTCGCACCTTGAAAGGACCATTCCACTGTGCTGACCTGCTTTATTCTAATGAGAAGACCAGTCACTCCCGTTGTTTTTCTGTATTGTTGCTTTTATGGCTGCTTTCAAGTTTTTCTCTTTATTTTTGGTTTTCAGCAGTTTGACTATGCTGTGTCTGGGATGTAATGCAGCTTTCTTTGTATTTATGCATCTAGTCTGCTTAGAATTCACCCAGCTTCTTGAATCTATAAATTTGTGTCTTTCATCATATTTAGACAATTATGGCTATTATTTTTTTTTCAAGAATTTCTCATTTTTCTCTTCTCTATTTCTGGTATATCTCTGATATTAACTTACAGGTACTGAAGCTCTATTAATTTTTTTTAATTTTTATTTTTCTATTGTTAGATAATTTCTATTTAGCATCTCCCAGCTTGCTGATTCTTTTGCCATCACCAATACATCAACTTTTTATTGTACTTTCAGTTCTAGAACTTACATTTAATTCCTTTTCAAATTTTACTTTTTATTTTATTTATTTTATTTCTTTTTATTGGGGTATAGTTTACATCAAATAAAATTAATTCATTTTAACTATACAAGGTAATGAATTTTAGCAAGTTTACAGAGTTGTGCAACTATCACCACAAACTAATTTTGGAAATTTTTCATCATCCCCAAAAGAAACCTGATGCTCATTTGCAGTTCACCTCCATCCTGAGGTGAACACTGATCTTCCTATCTTTATTTATTTGCCTATTTTTGGACAGTTCTTTTAAATGGGACCATTCAACTTGTGGCATTTAGTGTGTGGCGTCTTTGGCGTAGCATAGTGCTTTTGAAGTGCATTCACGTTGTGCATGTATTGGTATTTCGTTTCTTTTGATTGCAGAGTAGAATCCAGTCATATGAATATATCTCATTTTATTTATCCATCCTCAAGTTGATGGATATCTGGGTTGTTTCCACTTTTTGGCTATTATGAGTAATACTGTTATGGTCATTTACATACAACTCTTTTTGTGGACATGTGTTTTTATTTCTCTTCTGTTGATACTTAGGAGAAGAATTGCTAAACCATATGGCGAATATATATTTAACATGGTAAGAAAATGTCAAATTGTTTGCCAAAGTTACTATACCATTTTTTATTCCTACCACAATGTATGAAGGTTTTAGTTTCTCTACATCTTTTTAAACACTGGTTATTATCTATTTTTTTTTATTACAATTATTCTTGTGGATTCAAAGTGGTATTTTATTATAGTTTTAATTTGCATTTCCCTAATAACAAATGATACTGAGCATGATCTCATGTGTTTATTGGCCATTCATATGTCTTTTTTGCGTATGTGAAATGCCTATTGCAATCGTCTGCCAATTTTTTTTTTATTATTTTTAATTGAGGTATAGTTGATTTACAATGTTGTATTAGTTTCTGGTGTACAGCATAGTGATTTAGTTATATATATATCCTTTTCATATTCTTTTTCATTATAGGTTATTCAAGATACTGAATGTAGTTCCCTGTGCTGTATAGTAGGACCTTGTTGTTTATCTATTTTTTGCCAATTTTAAATTGGGTTATTTGTCTTTTTATTATTGAGATGTAAGAGTTCTTTATATAGTCTGAATAAAAGTCCCTTATCAGGTATAAAATTTGCAAATATCACTACTCCCCACAAGTCTGTGGGTTATCTTTTCTTTTTTAATAGTTTCTTTTAAAGTGCAAAACTTTTCACTTTGATTATGTCTAACTTATCAGTTCTTTCCTTTTATTTCTTGTGATTCTGTTGTCATAGCTAAGAAATTTTGCCTGACTTTAGTCATGAAGATTTATTCCTACGTTTCTTGTAACAGGTTTAACTCTTACATTCAAGTCTAGGATCCTTTTTTAATTAATTTATGTGTATTCTGTGAGGTATGTTTAAAAAAAATGTGTTTTTTGCATGTGGGCATCCAATTGTCTCAGAATCAGTTGTTGAAAAAACTGTCTTTTCCTCATTGAATTGCCTTTGTATATTTGTTTAAAATCAATTTTAATTCTGAACTTTCAGTTTTGTTCCAATCATCTAGATGCTTATTCATATGCCAGTATCCTACTCTTTTGATTGCAGTAAGTTCTGAAATCAGTAACTATTAGTCTTCCAGGTTTGTTCTATTTTATATTCTTTTTAATAGTTTTTTAAAAATAATTTCTATCTCTCTGCTAAGATTTTCTAATCATTTATCGAGTATATTTTTCATATGTTCTTAGTCATCATTATGTTAGCTGTTTTACAACTCTTATCTGTAATTCCAGGATCTCAAGGTTGGTCTCCCATGACTTTCTTTTCCTGAGTATAAATCACATTTTCTGTTTCTTTGTATGTCAACTAGTTCCCAGCTGCGGTCTGGATATTGTTTATGCTGCATTGTAGAGACCCTGGATTCTGTTATAGCCTTCAATGTCATCATCCAGTAAATGTAGAAATGATGATAAAAGTAGTAATCACTCTTTGAAACTCCTAATAAATAGCTGATTCAGGTACCGATCATCAGTGGATAAAATCTCTATTAGAGTAGGATAGTTGTATAAGCGCTATATACAGAGTCAAAGATTACTTGATAATCACAAAGCGAAAAATGTATTTTACAGTGAAATGGTCTTAATACCTAACTCAAATGATCAAACTAGTGGAAACCAACAGTAAGAGATAATGTTACTTTATATGCTTTCTGTTATTTTATGAAGTACACAGCTTCATGTCTGAAATATTCTGAAAAATATATTTAATCTGAATCTAACTAAACTTTTAGCCAGCTGATTGGAAATACAGTGGAGAGAAACAAGTTAAAACATAAAGAAGAAACAATAAGACAAATCTGAAATGTGAAACTTTCCAAAACAACTGGTCAGGACTCATCAGAAAGTTAATTTCTTTATGTTAAAAAAATGCTGGGGTTTTTTCTAGATCAAAGCAGACTAAAAAGATATAAACAAATGCAGGTAAGAATTTTGATTGAATCCTGATTCCAAAAGGTCAGCTTTAAAACATATTTTTTAAAGCAAAATAATTGATGACATTTGTGTAGAGAAGAAGATTGTATGATCTTAGGGGTGTTTAGTTAATTTTATCAAGTAAAATAATAGGCATTTGTTTATACTTGGAGCTGCATTTTTTTGAGATGCATACTGAAGAATTTGGAGGTAACTGTAATCCATTGCCAAGTAGTTCAGAAAAACAGAGAGAAAGCTTGGGTATCTATCAAATTAAATCATATATGATAACAGTAAACAATGCTGAATCTACGTTATAGGTATATAAGTACTTGTATTATTCTCTCAACTTCACTGTATGTTTGAAATTTTTCATAATAAAATATCAAAGGAAAAGGTCCTTTCAGCATTTGCCCATCCAACAGATATCAGATATCAGGATGAGAACTGATCTCAACACACTCTTGCTGATATGACTCCTACCAAGGCTGTGTCATTTTCTTTTTATTTGGAATTAATGCAAAACAATCTCCACGCCAGCACCTGCCTGTATCTGTCACACCTAGGAATTCTATGTTTATCCAGATAGAACATCAGGAGGAGAAAAAAAAATTGAAACGAGGAGAGAGAAGCTTCCATTATCTCTTAGGCCTTCCGTTGTGGAAGGTGATACAGAACTGATCTTATCTCCCAGATCTGTATATAAACATCCAGTCTTGCTGCCCACTGTATCCTTGACCTGATAGTGCACAGCTCAAGCCTGTGCTAACCCCAGAATGTGACAACATTATTCCAACTCAGCAGTTTGAAGAGAATTCCTTTTGAGGGTATTCTATCAGTGATTCCATCTTTCCACTGCCCAGGAAGGTCCTCCCCAGCCCACCTCCACTCCTTTATCCCTGAAATAAAAGCCACTGAATAGTTCAGTCAGCTTCATTAGGTGGCTGGTGTCAGGTGCTATTATAATCTCCGCTGTGATTTGGTGATATTCCATCCCTTTGTTACTTTTCAGCTCCTAATTGCACCCTGTACTTTTGACATCTCTATTGGACTGATGTTAATGTCAAGTTGTCCTGATTCATGTGCTCTATTGAAATCTGGTACTGAGGCGGCTGAAATGAATCGGCTGAGGACTTTTTGAAGGGCTCTGCCTACAAGCCTTTTATTTTGACTTCAGTAGAAGTGGCTTTATTTTTGAGGAAAGAATAAAGGCTTATGAGTTTGAAATCTTTCATAATGTTAAAAGTGCATCAACTAATGTTCAAATTAGAAAAGGAAAAGGCATGAGAAGTACTGCAATCATACTTAATAGTAAGTTTTTGGACAAACTAAAATAACTCAAAAATTTTACGCGCACACACATCCTGAAAATGCAAAGTTCAAAGAAGAAAATAAAAATTTACCGTAAATAAATCCCCCATGTGTTATCTAATAATTGTACAACTTTAGGAATTTTATTTGTATTTTTTTTGCATCCAATTTTTCATTATTTATAAAGAAAATGCAATGAAACACTAAGCATTTATTTTACAATCTACTTTATATACATCATATACCACTGGCTTCTTTTCAGGCCAGTGAATATAGATGCTTTTGATTTTTGTGGTTTTGTAGTGTTCCATTCTTTAATAATTAATTCAAATAATTCCTTACTTCTGAGCAATTATGCTGTTTGAAAAAATCTTCCTTAACGGCATCATGTGTCCAAAAACCCACTCTTCCCCACCGAAGACAACCAGCTACTCCAACAGTCATGTCTCTAGTCTTACCTTGTAAAATTCCATTCTGTTGCCTCCGAAGATTAATTCTATGACAAATTCTTTGACATGTAAATTTGAGAAACATGAATAACAAAGGAAAGCAGTCTTATTACTCATAGATTCTTGGGATTCTTTCTATGTAATAATTCTTGGCAGTCTACAAGAGGGGGAGATGGCAATTCTTTCTTGCCCATCTCATTTCCTTATGGAACATTTCAACAACCAAGTGTTCCATGGAAAGAACTTTAAGACACAGCGTTTTGATCCCATGTGATCACTGAATTTCATTCATTTCTGTTTGGGTATTCTGCTCCCAGTTTAAGGTCAAACTTTTTTCCCAAGAGGTTTAGTATTTTTATAATTATTAAGTAATGAAAAAGTTCAAAGTCACTTCAGTGAAGGAGGCATTTACTGTGCCATGCATTGAAAAAAGATACAAATATCCATTAAAAACCCAATCCATGAGCTCCTTTATCATTGTGCCCAAAGGATAATTAATAAGTTTAGTGGATATTTAGTGTTTTGCTCTCCCAGTTCTGGCCAATCCAAAAGTCATAACGTCCTAGGCACAAAGACTCAATTAAAGCCTATCACACGTAATCTGGAGCTGCTGTGGCTACTGAAAAATAAGTACCCACTCCTTCCTCTGGATTTGAACTTGGGAGAAGCTGGTTATGAGCTGCTGGCAACTGTTTTTCTCACAACTCGAAGTCTGAAGATCAAGTCAAATGGATAAATGCTGAGCCAAAAGATAGAGCACAAGTCCTGATGAGCTGAATCCAACTGTTCTTTTTCCACGTGGGGTTTAGTTACATGAGCCTTTTTGGGTTGGATGTTCTGTAATTTACATCCAAAAGGATCCTTACTAATATAACATTGTGTTTCTTCACTTGTGGAAAATCACTCAAAATATATTGGGAAACTTGTTGGCTGAGGATGAATATAATTTGGTATAAAATGAATTCCTTTTTGATGACTTAGAAAAATGTCAAGTGAATTTTAAAAGTTGTTTTTTAACTAAACCTTTGATCTCAGCTTGTTTTCATATGACTTTTTTTTTTTTTTTTGCTTATGACCTATTTTTCCTAAAAGCGGAAGCACAATGAACGATTAATTGAGGGCTTCATTTAGGTTTAGTTTTAGTTGATAAAGGCCTTACTGTATATAACTATCCCAGCAGATGACCAAATAACCTAGATACGTTTAAGCAGTATTTACCGTTTCTCTGAATTTGAGGGAATTACTGTTACATCATTCTACATCAGCTATATTTCACAGAAGCCTGAAGGAGTCCACATGAAAAATGGGTGACACCAGAGAAATCTCTGATTGTTGTTAATCCCTTGTTAATCATATTCTTGATTAAACTAGAATCCCCCAATATCCCTATCTTGATAGTATTTTTATTGGCTACTTATTCTACTCAGTCCATCCTGAGGCTCCTTCTGAAGGAGAACTGTTCCATCCAGGTAGAATCTGCCAAATTTCCATTCTGGCAACCAACCATATTTTTAATCTCATCTAAATCTCCCTACTTTAATCGTAGATCCCGGATGTTTCTCCCCAAAGTTCAAACCCATTATCTCTAGCAACAACATAGCCATTTGTCCATTGAGACTTAGACTGACCTTTTGCAGTTTGATCTAGAAAATTTACAATAATAAAAAATGGTCAGTTGTGGTATCTGTCAGCTCAGATGAAACAGGCCTTCAAGTTTTAATGGTATTATTCAAACAACTGTGATAAATTTATAATTGTATTATATGAGCACATAACAGTAGCTGGATAAGTCAAATTGTGGTCCTTTCCTGGATGTGACAGACAAACTGTCTAAAAGGCTGTAAGACTTGCCTTCAAGAGATATAGATTTTAAATAAAACAAATAAAATTCCTCCCACTTTGTGTCCTTTTATCCTTTTCCTGTCCTGATTCATGAGGAAAACATGCAGAATTTCCATACAAGGACAAACCATCTCTGAGCTTTTACATTCACAGAGCCATCTTGGTTTGATGTCCCAGAGTAGAGAAACATACTTTAATCTCTTTCCCCATTCACCAAGTGTCAGGAAAAATTGTGTAGGTTTCTGGTCTGAATTTGCCAGTCTTCACAACTGTATACACTTCATGTGCTCAATGGCTGTATGAGATCCACATGCCAGAATCGGCAACGCTGTGGCCAGAGGCCTCTCTGGAGCAACATGGAGAGAAAAGTTAGTTCCTTGATTGGCTAGTGCTCTAAGACAGAATTTCCCAAAGTAGACCCTATGGAATGCTAGTTTTCGGTCTGATCAAGAGTCAAAGGGAACACCACCACCTATAAGGTAGAGGACAAAACATAACTCGCAATAAAAGCGTGACATTATAGCTCACTGCTTTAGAAATACAAAAAGGAGATGCTCAGTTTTCCCACCTGGGAAATTTGAACGTTATATTTTTTTCCTTTAGAAATTTGACAGTGTAGTATTGAGCCTGGTGAGAAGCTATGGCTTTATTATTCCATTAAAGTTGTATTTGAGGACAGAGCTGAATATGGCATGATTTCAAAAGGTTGTAGAAACATGATCCCCATCAACACTGAGAGGCTAATTTTTCCAATGGTGTTTTTCCTGTTTCCATTTTATTAACATAAAAATGTGTGCCTTGTATAAGCAGGCTGAGATTCTTTGGGGAAATAAAGGAGTGTAAATAATTTTGTAAATGTGATATTGTCTGTTTGTTTAAAGCAGATATTAAAGTAATATTACATACTTATACTGTCACCAATTAACACTTTAATTTGCTCATTTGCAATGTCTGAGATACTATTCACTGAAATTAAGAGGCTGACAAAGAGCAGAACTAATACACAAGAGGCACAACCACTGACAAATCTGAATTAATAGTGATCAAGTCAGTCAATACATGGGAACCTGAAATTAAAGTAAATTGAATCAGCAAAAGCCTGCTTGGATTGGTTTATATAAGTAGGTGGAATTCATCAATATCCTGTTTTTCATGCAAATCATTAGCTTATTTTCAGTGTCTGTCCTCGGATCACTTAAGAGATGGAAGCGGCCAGGTGGATCATGAAGCACACATGGAGTATATGCATGGGCAAGCAATTAGAAGAAACTGTCTCCTCATTTCAGAAGGGAAACACTTCAAGTGCTCATCATGCTTCGTGAGCCATTGCACCCAGACTGGTGGAAGACGCTGGTATTGGAGTTCTACTGGAATAATTTCAGGCACATGCTTGATTGGCTCTAATCCAATAAGCCTACTCAGTCATTTAGTTTGTTTGACCCTAGACAGATGACTTTACAGTGTATTGGGAAGGTGTGGACATGGCTGTGCTTCCAAAAGTAAATAACACCGCATGGAAGCTTTTTTGGAAGTTTCATTTTATGCCACTTCCCTCCTCAGTATTAACAAGATCTCTCTTACCCTGTTGCTTCAAACGTCCTTCTTCTGGGTATGATGTACATTTCCGAAGGAGGCTACTAGCTTCTGCCTAATTACTGAGAAAATCAGTGTTTTAGTAGAAAAAGCATGGAATTTGTCATTGTAAGAAATGAACATACAAACTTTTTAACTTGGGCAAGTCACTTAACTTGAACTTCAGGTTTCTCACTGGTAATTTTAGACTAATAGTAACCTTCTTCTCGGTTTTGTATAGGTCAAATTAAGCCATGCACTTGAGATTTCTTTGTACAGTGGGAAGGAAGTCATGATTTTTTGTTATTGTTAAAGAACTTTAACTTGCTTATCACTCACCAGCATTTACGTATTGCAAGTTTCAAGATAAACTAAGCTATGGAAAATCAACTAATGCAATACTAAAATTATATTTAAATTTAATCCTCAAGATCTCAAATACCTGAAATACATTATTGAATTACACGCTATGGAAGCAAGAAAAAGAATGAGCATATTGGTGAGATGTGAGATGCAGAGCTAGAGTTCTTTTCTATGTCTCAATAACAAAACAGTTGCAAAATCAAGGAAGCCCAGATAGGAGGAGTTTGCTGGCTGTGAACACATTTTTGGAAAAGGCATAAAAAGTTCAGTATTTATAGTTTTACAAAAGTACAATTATTTAAAACTTTGCCATAGTTGAAAACCCACCATATTTATAGACTACTCCTCTGGCATTAAACCCATTTCCTCTTTCCTCCTCCTGCAAAAGAAGATATTTAGTGGTTTTTAAGAGGTTCCCGTGGTTGAAATCTTCTGTACAATACTTGCTTAATGAGCTGATTAACAACTGTTACTGAGAATTAATGAATCAAATCACACTGGTAATCACTATATTGCAAATCACTGTGTTGTATTAGGTTATGATGGAGCCATACATTTTACAAAGATGGCTCTCTTGTCTAATGAAGGTATCTGAACAGATTGTAGCCCAGGTCTCATTGAAGGAACTCCAATAATGTTTTGGATACAGGAAAGCCTTTTGGGATTCCCTAAACAGTAAGCAACAAAAGACTCTATTAGTAGAATATTATTCCATTAAGTACAAAAAGCATTTTGATTTCAAATAATTATTCAGAGTGCTTTTGAAACCTATTTTACTCATTATATACTTATCATAATCCAAACACATAGAACTCTCACCATCTGATTAGGCATCTGCTTTAACATGATTTGCAGTGAAATGGCAAATAAAACATAAATGGCTACTGCAAAGGGATTTCAGTTTAGACAATTTGCTGCATTTCCAGATAGTTTGCAGTTCAGAATATTTAATAAAATTATTTTTTGCATTTTAGATGGTTCTCAAAAAATCTCTTAATGTTGAGTTTTTAATTCGATTTAATTCTTTAATAATGCATAGCAACCTTAATAAAGCTCTTGTAAACGTAATGGAGGGATAACTATGGCTGCTGTTGAAATAGTGTGTTGTCATGTGCTAATATTGAAATTAGAGGTATAACAAACTGATTTTTGTGTAGGGTTTTTTAAATATTTAGTTAAAAAACAGAATTATACATTAGCCTTCTATAAGTTACATTTTCCCCTTTGCAGTATAGCCTCATGGGTCTAGCATTTAAGAAAGTAATTCAAAATGACTTACCACTATCACATTGGGGGAAAATGGCTGATTGAATTAAAATATCTTCCCTTAATTAATATACACAAACTAGGTTTGCAGGTTAAATAGATAGAGTTATATAAAGGAAATTTATCAGATTCAGAATATTTTGAACAAACTCAATATTTATAATTTATTCTAATAAACACATAAGATCATATAATAAAAATCACACACACACACACACACACACACACACACACACACACGCACACAAAGGCTAAATCCCAGTTTAGATTTCCTGGGGAAGATCCATGTATAAAACAAGTTTTCCAGCTGAAGGTCAGTTTATTTCAGCTGGCTGAAAGTCCCATGTACACAGATTTTTAAACAACTGCATTTTCTTAATTTATACAGACGTTACTCCTAAGAAAATCCCTATCCTGTATTGTTATTCAGTTTAATATATTTTGAATGTATACTGGTTTTCTACAACTTGACCCCTACGCAAACCACTTATCAATCAAATTAACCTACTCACTGCCTTCTAAACACACTATGGAAATCCCTTTCAGAGTGTAGAAGATGAGCATAGACTCTGGGGCCACATTACCTGGATTTAATCGCCAGCTACACCATTTACTAACGGTGTGCAAGTTACTTAATTTCTCTATGCCTCATTTCTTCATTTATAAAGAATTAGTATGTATCTTAATAAACTGTATATAGATGGAATAAGCAATACAGATTTAGTGCTTGTATACACCCAATATTAAGTAAGCATTTGCTATAACAGAAAAATGAGAAGTTAATATAAGGAATGTATGGCTTATTACATTATTTCTAATTCTCACAAGAAGCCTATAATCTGGGAAGTATCCCATTTTACAGATGAAGAAATTGAGTTTCACTAAAGAAAAATTTTAAGAGTATAATTGATATACTTAGGAGGACATAAAATAGAATCATTTAAAATGCTCAATTAAAGCCAGAGAAAGCAGGAGAGGAAAAAGAAAGAATAAATAAAGAGAAAAGTTACAAGCATGATAGATATTAATCTAACCTACCGACAACAATTTAAATATGAATTGTTTAAATGCACTAACTAAAAGAGAGAGATTTAAGAGAGTGGACGAAAAACAAGATCCATCCAAATGTTGTTAACAAGAAACCAGTTTCTCAAACATGACTTTACTTTGGGTCACCTTGATGGTTTTGAGAAGTGCTGGTCAGATATTTTGTACAGTGTCTCTCAATTTGGATTTGTCTGATGTTTCTCCCATGATTAGACTGAAGTTCTTGGCCTTAGGGAGGAAGACCAAAGAAGTAAAGTGGTATTGTCATCACTGGTGTTGCTGTACACTGACTGGTAGTTCTCATGATTATGAGACTATGATTCAGGAAGTCTCAAAGGAAGACCTATGAACCTGCGTATTGGCAAGTGGCTCAAATAATTGTCATGATCCCTGATCATGACAGAGTTTGGGAAACATTGTGCTAAATACAGACTTCAGCAAGAGAATGTTTCTTGCTAGATCAGAATATGTTTGCTTGTTTTCTCAGGGGTCACCAGGTAAAGGTGGGTTTCTGGGATCCCCAATCCTTTCTACACTCACTTTGCTATCCTTTCTGCTGCCACGATCACCGGTCACAGCATTTCCATGTGTTAGCAGGCACATAATTGGCCTGATATCATCCACTTCTCTACCATCTCTTCATCTCTTGGCACATCCACAATAATTCATGTTGGACCCCAGTGCTGTTTCATTTTCTTTGGATACAGTCAAATACTGCATTTTCTCAACCTCACTAGACTTTCTCCCAGAGCCTCCATGGAGCTATGGGCTTGTGATTTGAAATTTTGCACCAATCTCTCCTAGCCTCTTTCATCTGGCTGTTGTTAATGGGGTTAGATAGTCAGGGGCCCAACATTCATCATATGTAGTTTGAAATGTAATACATTTGCATCAATGTCAATATTTTTTTTTCATCGCAGATCTATATTATTTTAGCTCTTATCACCTGGCCTTTTTATAGGCTGAGGACTTAACCAACACTTTTTAACCTTGTTTTTTGGAGAAAAAACTTCTCAAATTTCCAACAGATTTACAAGTTGACTTTGAAACATAGCCCTGTTATAAACGAGGAACTATGCATTTTACCAACCCAAAACCACATGGGAAGAGCGAGCAGGAGGCAAATGCCATGGCCCTGAAGTCAATAAAGCATAAAGGTGGCTGAACTTGGCCCTCTGGAGTCCGCCCACGTGAGCACTGCAGCTGGGGAGGAAGCAGGAGGAAGCAGGAGGAAGTCCCTCAAGGACACAGGGAGGCAGTCTGGAGGTGTGTGGCATAGCGGTCATTAACTGGGAGGCAACGGAGCTGACAGGAGATGCTGGCACCCAGCAGTCAGCCATAGGGTGGCTTGGTTTTCACAAAAAACCTCACGCTGATCATGCAGCAGAAATGAGGAACCAGAGAGGTTGGGAGTGGCAACAGCCCTTAATCAAAAGCTGATAATGTCCAGATCAGTATGAGGTGCGTCGGGTCACCCAGCAATAATCTTTCAGAAACCGCTCCTTATATAGGAAGAAAGAACATCAACCACTCACTGGCTTCTCAGCGTAAGAGATGACTTTATGCACTGTGATTTCAACAAGAAAATAAAAGGGGGGGTAATTTAGGATCCACCGTCCCACCAGCTATGCAAGTTATAAATTATAGTGTTACAGAATATAGCCGTTTTTGTTCCCAGTGGGTCTAGTTCTTTGTGTGTATATTTATCCACTTGTCTGATTCGCTTAAGTTTGTAACTACAGGGTCTTGCTCTGGGTTTTAGAAATGAATAGCTCTAAAAAGTCAAAGCAGCAATCAATTCTTTAAAACCCAGATTTGCCCTGCTTGGAGTCATATATGGATAGCTACGTGATTATCCCAAACAGCACTGAACTAGAGATAAAAGATTTTGGTAACTGCTGATGGCAACAGGAATTGTGATTTTGCCATTTGCTTTACGTGGATCTCACTTGGCAAAGACCTACTCCAGGTAACATTAATCTCCTAGGCCTTGTTCAAAAGTGAGATATCTAGGGTCTATTTTGGATGATGAGAACATAAAGCCTATGAATTCACCATGAGAATAAATATAAATAGCTCATCTGAACTTTTATTTATTTCCCTCACAGTAGGAGGAAGTTAATACGAAGGAACTGTCTTTCCTGCTCGGCATTGTGATGACTTACAAAACCTCAAAACCTGCATTTTATTGGACATTAATAATTTTTAAGCCAACAGAGGAATCAAAGATCCTATTTTTCTCTTAGTGTCTGCCTCAGTCTGGTCTAAGAATTATTACTCCAAACTTCTAAGAGGAGACCATGCAAGCATTGTCACTAGGACCCAGTTTGATATTTAAATAAAGCTCCCTATGACATCCAAATTCCTAAACATCTGCTTTGCCTTTTCATTTGTGAATTTCAACTACTAACATAAACTCAGTCCAACCTTCACAGACTGCATGTCCAGAATGCTTGCAAATGTGCACTGCAATAAAACAAGAATATTAAAAAGCCGTATGATTTTGATCACCCCCTTGTTATTGAGTCCAAACTCAATCTGCTCGCCACACAATAGGACAATAAATTGGGAGACAATGTATTGGGGCAAGGAATAATGACTTTATTCAGAGAGTCAGCAGACTGAGAAGATAACAGACTATTGTCCTAGAGAACCATCTTCCCCAAGTCAGAATTCAGGATCCTTTTATACTAAAACAGGAGGGGGTGTGGTTGGTTGTTGCAAAATTCTTGGTGTAGGAATCCTTTTTTCTTGCAGCTGTCCAGACAAGTCAGGTCATGATGTTCCTGTAAACCTCCAACAAGACAAATGTTATTCTCTGTTCAGCAACTTTTTATCTCTATATGAATAAAAAAGTGTTCTACCCTTAAAAGTCAGAGCCTTGAGAATGGGCTGTCTTGTGTATTTCAGGGTATAGGCAACATTCTTTTACAAAAGGTACAGAACCAGCATGACTGATGACAGGAAACAGAGCACATGATCTGATGTGGAGTCAGATTTGTTCTTCCCCATTACACACTGGCCTTTCAATACAGCCAACTTCCTGGGTTACCTGCAAGCTTGTGGCTGCACACATGCATGGAGCATCTGCTTTGTGCTAGAAATTTACCAGTCTTGAAATTGTCTGAGAAAAGAACAGACATGCTTCCTTTTCTCACACAGGTAATGCACCAATGATGACAGGGAAGAAAGCCTGCAATTGTGATTCTGTCTGTCCGATTCTATGATAAGGTGAGTTTGGGATGTTCTAGAAGCACAAAGAAAGGGCACCACTATGTGCAAGTCAGGGAAGGCCTCCTGAGCCTGATGTGCTGTGGGAACTAAAATCAGTTCACCAAATTTCAGGTGCCCTGAACTCCACAGAAAGAATAATCATTCCCTTAAGAGCTGACTTTCAGAAAATCCTATTTAAAGACAAATAAGGTGAAGATTATAGGGAGACCTCTTTGTCTTATTTTTGCAAGTTCTTATGAATCTATAATTATTTCAAAATAAAAAGTTGAAAAAAACCAAAAAGCATGAAAAATGTGACACTTAAGGAATCTTCTTGAAACTGCCTGTTGTTCAGTTCGGACTTTGTGGACATGTAACCTCTGTAGTCACACAGGGTCCCTGGTCATAAGGACCCTGCAATAAACAAAGAACTCAGAAAGGGGTGACACTAGGTACTCAAAGCACACATTTGTTCTGCCTATTTTTGTGTGTCTAGGGCTGGCTCTTTCAACACAGCAATATTTTAAAAATAGACTAGAAGAAACTGTATATCATTCCTCATAATGATACCTGTGGCTTGTTTTTGTAATACACATTTCACTTTTATAAGTGCATGAAATGTTATATGATAATTGGGTTGTAAATTAACCAGTAATAACTATATTCTATTGCCCTACTCATGGCCATAAAACTTCTTATGTATTTTGCGTGTTGTAAAATGCTTACTGTAAACTTAGAAGTTTCCTTTTAGAAATGAAAGTTATTTTTGTATGAAGAGGGGTGCCTGGCAGATGTGGAATGATGGTGGGAAAAGAGGGGGTTGAGGGTGGAGAAGAAGAGAAAGAGGAGAGATAAGGAGGGAGATGAAGTAGGAGATAAGGTGGTTAGAGACAGAGAGATAGCTTCTTGGTGGAGGTGGCATTTGAGCAGAAGCCTGAAAGAGGAAGCAGTTTCTAAGTACCTGAGAATAGAAGAGCAGAGAGGCTGGTGTGCCCAGACCCCAGTGTGCCCAGATTCCTAGTGGGGAATGAGGTCAGAGAAGTATCACAAGACACCTAATGGTCTATGGCTTTATTCTAATTTGAGTGTTGAGACACAGGGTTATAGAGATGTGCTTTTGAATTATCAAAAAGCTGAAAACACCCCCTACCAAAGATGTTAGATCTTAATGCCTAGAACCAGGAAGTATCACCTTTAAAGGAAAAGGGTCTTTGTAGAGGTTATGGGCATCTTGAGATGGAGGGATTCTCTTGGTTTACCTAGATGGACCAAAATTCCACCACAGGTGTTCTTGTTAGAGAGGCAAAGGGAGGTTTCCCACTGACAGAAGAGAGGGAGGCAATGTGACCAGGGAGGCAGAGATTGTAGTGATGTGGCCACAATCCAAGGAATGCCAGCAGCCCCAGAAACTGGGAGAGGCAAGGAATGGATCCTCCCCTAGAGCCTCCAGCGGGGAACACAGCCCTGCTGACTCCTTGATTTCTACCTAATGATACTGATTTTGAACTTCTGGCTTCCAGGGCTTTGAGAGAATGCATTTCTGTTGTTGTAGGCCACAAATTGGTGGTAATTTGTTACAGCAGCCGTAGTACACTAATACATCAGCGTCAGGATGATATTTAAGGACATGAGCTAGGTGAGATCACAAAGAATGAGTGTAGATAGAGAAATTGTCAGAAGGTGAGCTCTGGGACCTTCAACACTTCAAAATAGGAGAGGAAGGCCTCAGATGAATTGGCAAATGACTTCTATATGTGTGTGACACCATATGTGTGGAATGGGGAAAAGGTCCAACAGAACTAAATCGCCTAAACAGGGGTGACCATAAAATCATAATTTTTATGAGAATTTGCAGAGTTCTTTAGAAATGTACAGATTTTTCTTAATTTATGGAAGATACAATTTAATTGATTTCATGTATGTCCTAAAAGGCAGGCCATTCTAGCTAACATCTGAGTGATACATGTGGTGAATATTTGATTTATTTTCTGTAACATATGTGTATAAATGTATTTAATACAAAACATTTATATCAAGTTTGAAAAAAAGCATAATTAAAATGATTCATTTTGCTTTGTTTGATTCTATTTCAAGAATTAATTAGTCTATAGAATATGTTTTAAAATATTGGGTTTAAGTCATAGCTTGAAATGGGAATTAGCATGATGTTATTGATCTGACAGCCTTGTACATGTCATCATCTGATTTATGATTAAACAGACAATAGGCTCTGTCAAATTTAACCTTTACCACGAAAATACGAGTCTTTTTGTTTCAGTCAATGGAGACTTCCTTAAACTTGGATGATGCGTTATGCAATGTTCAGTAATTTGGGTCAGTATTTTCTTTGAGCAAAGCAAAATTAAATGATGAAATATGAAGTTATTATATAAAAGAATGTGCTTAGGAACAAAATACTGTGAATAAAGATTGAATGAGTAGAAATCTCCCATAGAAGAGTCCAACTAGTTCAGTTGAAGTAAGAGGGATGGAGTAACTGGGATACTGGGTGTGTCCATAGGAGCAAAGCTGCATATTCTTAAAGGTAATTGGTGACTTATGACACAGGAAATCCATACAGGTACATGGTACTAAAAAGTCTAATCAAACAGAAACAACTTGAGGAATGTCCTGCTGGATCTGTGTAACAATTTCAAATTGTTAGTTTTTCCTTTTGCTTCCTTTCCTCCATCCTCACGCCTTCCCCCTGTTTCTTTCTCTAAAAAGCTTCTGTTATCACAGACAAATGAGGCAAGTCAATAACATCCACCCAAACAGACAGGATATATTGAGCCAATTCAAAGCTGGGTGAACAGCAGCTGTGGTCTTGCCTGTGAAATTAGTTCAGAGGTGGCTTCTGCACAGTGAAGCATCAGAACTCTTTCATTTACACTTTCCTATAAACACTGAAAAATGTGGACTTATGTAAAAACCTATTTGCTGTGATTTTAACATCTAAGTCTGTGTGCATTTGTGTGCAAGAGAGAGAAAAAGAAAGAGAAAAAGAGAGAGAAGATACTTTTCAGTCTATTCTAAAGATCTTTAAAGCAGGAAGCAATGAAACAGATTGACCTTTTATTACTTCTGAATTGAGGACAGCTTCCTCCCTTTAAAGCTTCAATTAAATTGCAGGTTTTTATGATTTTGGAAGATACCATGGTAACTTAGGCAATGAACCCAAACCAGGCTGTTTGATGTGTTGAATTGTGTACCATAAACCTCTGCAGTTTTACCAATCTGGCATTGAAAATTACCCAATTACAGTGTTTTTAGCTTAGTTTTCCAAATGCAATTAGGATATGTGGCTTATAGAAAATACTAGAATGGATGAGAAGAAAAAAAAGAATAAAACAGGTATATATAAATTATAGACTAATTAATTTGATTTTTTTCATTTAAATTTGGAGGAAAAGCTTCAGAATTGCATCAGATACTAAACCATTTATAATTATATTGGTGGTGTTTGCATTTCAGGAAGGATTTAGTAGTTTAAAATTATGCTATGTTGTTGGTTGTGGAAAATTATTTCATGACATGAAAAAGTCTTTATGATAAAGTTTGAGTAAAAAAAGAGGCTATTAAAACAGCAGGCAGATATTATATAAACTCAATTTTATTTGTATATACTGTAGGCAAATATATACATACATATATACAAAAGGTAGAAATATAAAAAGGTTACAATACATACCTCTGAATGTTGGAATTACCAATGATTTTTTTAATGCTTTTCTGTTAGTTTTCCTAAATTTTATAACAAGATTATTTTATTTGGTTGTATGAAGTCTAAAACACACACCCAGGAAACAACTCATTTTAAAAGAAAGTAATTTCAAGTTCTAATTTTATTAGGAAAATGGTCAGAAGACTTAGTTACTTCCCATTAAAAAGAGCTATAAAATTAAACAACATGTATGAAACAATTGTTTTCTGGTAAATCAAGGTTGTGATCTTTGAAAGAATGGAAATGCCATAAGGTGTGTTCACCATTAACTTCTGCTTTCCATCTAGGAGCTTTTTGAAAACCCAGCACTGGCACTTGAAATCCAAACCCTAGCAATGGTCTCTCTGGGTGGAGGAAACAAGAGATTGGAACTGAGGCAGATGAAGTAGCTGTTGAGGAGTAGGTTCCCAGAGAGAAGGAAGCTATATAGAGAGGAAACCCTAGAAAACTGTATGGGATCCTTTGAATCTCTGGCCAAATACTAAGCTGAGCATGTGTGGAATGATGAGATCTAGTTAAGAATAGCTAGTTGGAGGCTATGAACTTAAAAAAAAAAAAGAAGGTACAGCATTTGGATAGTGCTGGGAGTTATAAGCTTTCAAGTAGCCAGAGTGGGGGATGAGGTCTCAAAAGGCTGTCCCTTATGAGTAAGGCTATGATAGTCTTAGATACAACATATCAAAGCCTCAAACTGAAACTCAATAGGACAAAGCTTGCCAGAACAAAAGACAACATTCCTTAAAGAAAGACAACATAATATAGAAGCTCAAATACAATGTTGAGTATATAAATTAAAATTTCTAGACATACAGAAAGAAAAAAAGAAAAAGATATACATAATGAGTAGCCAACTAGCAAATCCCAAACAACCAAGAAATAAAAACCACAGCAATTGAAATTTTAACATTTCAAAATATAATGAAATAGTAATTGTATTGGGTGGATTTAACAGCAAATTGAACACCAGTGAACAAAGATCAATAAACTTGAAAACAGGTATATCAGTCTGGGCCTAGTAAAGAGACAGAAATCACACAGTAGTTTAAACAGGGGAACATATTTATACATGAAGAATTAAGCTATGATAGAAGATCATAATATGTAAAATAATTCTAAAGGTTAACCTAGGACCAAGAAAGAGTAGACAAAGAATGACAAACTCAGAAGAGTCCCCTCCTAAAGGCTGAGGTTCAGACCTTGTTGGAGAAGGTATGGTTGCAACCCACCGGATGGCAGAGGAATCTGCTGAATTTCACAGGCCAAAGCTAGTCAGCAGTCACCAAGCAATCAGGAAGTGCTGTGATGCAGGTAAGCCACAGATGGTCAGCAAGCGTTCAGAGTAAGTCAGGTCTATATTGGGAGGGCTGTGAGAGAGACAACTTTCGGGAATAAGTAAGCTGCAGCCAGTGTGCTGGTGCACTGAAAGAGTTGGCATGCTGCTGAAGGTGGGTGGCCATGAACATGTAGTGTTTGCAGCAAGAGGTCCACAGAAGACAAACTACCAGGATGATGGGGATAAGGAGCAGGCACACAAAAAAGCCAAACTGATGCTGCGTTTGGAAATCTTAGAGTATGTTGGGAAGGCTATGAGAAGGTGATCCCCATGCTAGGCTAGGCTTGCAAGGTCACTAAGAGATTGTACATTTGGGGCATATGGCTAAGGTAGAGCACCACCAAATGGCCACAGATCTGCACCACTGGTCAACTATGCAGCAGTCAGACCAACAAGGGAAGCCTTCCTTTCATTGCTATCTGCTGAGAAGCTTAATATCATCAGCAGTGTAAGGGAGAAATGCTACAGGAAAATCACATACATTATTATAAAGAGGATGTCAGAAGGTAAATCTGTGGCTGGGAAGCAGTAAGTGGATAACCGTCACAATAGGGCAACAGAGATTATACAAACTACAGTGCAGAGAGGAAAAAAAAAAAGATGTAGAATATTATAAAGTGGTTTAACTCGTGTGAAACTGAAATTCCAGAAAGAACAACTGAAATGGAAACATACATAAAGAAATAATGACAAAACTTTATCAAATTCAAGGGAAAAAAAATCTATGATCCAAGAAACTCAGTGAACTCTAAACAGTAAATATACAAAGAAAATCATACTCAGGCACATCTAAATAAAAATTTTGAAAACAAAGATAGAGAAAAAAATTTTAAAGCAGTTAGAGAAGAAGACAATCTGCATATAGGAAAACAACAATAGGAATAATGGTTCACTACTCACAAAAAAAAACTAATACAAAATAGATTAAAGACTTGAACTTAATATCCTAAACCATGAAACTCCTAGAAGAAAACACAGGAATAAAGCTCCCTGACATAGGTCTTGGTAATGATTTTTTTTTTTTTGATACACACCTAAAGCACAAGTAACAAAATAAAAAAATAACAAAGGGGACTATACCAAACTCAAAAGCTTCTATGCAACAAAAGAAATCATTAATGAAGTGAAAAGATAATCTACGGATTAGGAAAAGAATATTTGTAAACCACATATCTGATAGGGGGTTAATACTCAAAGTGTATAACGAGCTCATACAACTCAATAGCAAAAAATGAAATAACCCAATTGAAAAATGGGCAAACAACATGAATAGACTTTTCTCTAAAGCAGATATATGAAAGATTAACAGGTACATGAAAAAATGCTCAACAGCACTGATCACTAGAGAAATTCAAATTAAAACCACAATGAAATATCACCTCACGCCTATCAGATTGGCCATCATCAAAAAGACAAGAGATAACAAATGCTGGTGTGGATATATATGGAAAAAAAGGAATCCTTGTGCAATGTTGGTGGGATTGTAAACTAATGCAGCCACTATGGAAAACAGTATAGAGGTCTTCAAAAAATTAAAAATAGAGCTATTACATGATCCAGCAATTACACTTCTAGGAATATACCCAAAGGAAACAAAAAACTCTTTCTTAAAAAGATATCTCCACCTCCATGTTTATAGCAGCATTACAATAGCCAAGACATGGAAACAAGCTAAGTGTCTATCAGTAGATGATTGGATAAAGAAGTTTTTGTATATAACTCAGACATTCAAAATAAGGAAATCTTACCATTTGTGACAACATGGATTGAGCTTGAAGGCATTATGCTAAGTGAAATAAGACAGAAAGACAGAAAGACAAATACTTTATGATCTTACAATATGTGAAATCTAAAACAAAAGCAAAATCAAATACTTGTAGAAAAAGAGATCAGATTTATGGCTAAGAGAGTTGAAGGGTTGGGGGAGGGAGAATTGGAGAAAGGTGGTCCAAAATTATAAACTTTCAGTTATAAGATAAGTAAGTACTAGGGATGTAATATACAACATAATGACTACAGTTAACATTGATGTATGGTAATAGAAAAGTTGTTAAGAGAGTAAATTTGAAAAATTCTCATCACAAGGAGAAAATTTTTCCCTTTTTTCTTTTTTTAAAAAAATTTTTATTTGAAAAGATGCATGTTAGCTGAACCTACTGTGGTAATCATTTTACAATATTCATAACATATGTAAGTGAAGCCATCATGCTGTACACCTTAAACTTATATAATGATGTATATCAATTATTTTTCAATAAAACTTGAGGGAAAAAAAAGGTTAATGACTCACTTCACATCAGAAACAATGGAGGCCAGAAGGCAATGTTTAAAAATCAGGATACAAATACTGTCAATGAGGATTACATACACAGTGAAAATATTCTTCAAAAACTGAAAATGAAATACGGATGCTTTCAGATAGACAAATGTTAAGTGAATTAATAACAAATAGACCTGCACTATGAGAAATGCCAAAGAAAAATTTTCAGACCAAAAGGAAATGATGCTAAATGGAAGCCCAGAACTACAGAAATAACTAAAAAACACCAGGAAGTGGTAAATATCATCATAAATATAAAATAACTTCTAATTATTTTCACTTTTGTCATATTGTTGAGGAAATATTAATCATCAAGATAGAAAAATAACAATATACTACAGGGTTTATAACATGTAGAAGTAAAACATTAATATATGTGATAACAAGAGCACACCAGAGGGCAGTGGCATTCAATAAAATTAGAGTTGTAAGAACCTTATATAAGAATGAAGGAAATAGCTTACATAATTCATGAAGAAATATATTACTTGAAAGCAAAGCATGTAAGTTATAGATGTAAATTGTAATTTCTAGAGTAATTATTAA
The DNA here is from genome assembly GCF_036321535.1 of Camelus dromedarius. Classification (NCBI taxonomy): domain Eukaryota; kingdom Metazoa; phylum Chordata; class Mammalia; order Artiodactyla; family Camelidae; genus Camelus; species Camelus dromedarius. Next base: position 10,285,268 of record NC_087441.1, on the reverse strand, counting down.
AATAATTTTAAAAACAAAGAAAAAGACATAACCAAAAAGCTAAAAGAGGATTAAACTCAATAATAAAAATATATGAATTATGCCAAGGAAAGTAAGAAAGGAGAAACAAAAGAACAAAAAATAGATGGAATAAGTGGAACACATATAGTAGCATGAAGGACTTAAACATAAATATGTCAATAATTACATTAAATGTAAATGTAATAAACACACCAACATAAAGGCACAGATGGTTAAGACTGGTTAAAAAATGCAAAACCCAAACACATGCTGTTTATAATAGAAATATTTTAATATGAAGTAGGGTTAAAGTAAAATAAATGGATAGAAAAAAACATCAATCATAAAAATTTTAGATTAACATAGGAAGTACCTATATTAATATCAGATGAATTATACATCAATTATTACCATAGACAAACAGAGATAATACAATAGAGAAATATTCTATAAACATTGACAATAAAGAGGAATAATTGCTAATGATAAGAGGGTCAATTCATCATGAAGACATAATGATTTTAAAATATGTATGCAATTAACAACAGGGTTTTAAAACACTTGAAGGAAAGACTGAATTAAAGAAAATGAGAATAAACAAATCTATAATTACAGCCAAAGAGTTTAATATTCTACTCTTGGTTACAGATAGAACAAATAGACAAAATTTTAAAACCATACAAAAGACCTGAATAGCATTGTAAACTAATTAAGGAAAATAAAAAAGCAAGGTCTCAACAAAATACTTGACTGTGACTAAATTTGCAAAGAATACATCTTTCAAAGGACGTATACTCAGAAAATATAAAAGCATCAATAGCTCAATATTAGAGAAACGAAAAAATCATTAAAAATGGGCAAAAGATTTAAACAGGTACTTCAAGGAGAAAGATATACATATGGTTGGTAAGCACATAAAAATGTGATCAAAATTGTTAGTTTTCAGAGAAATGCAAACTAAAACCACAACTAGATACTACGGCAAACTGATTAGAATGACTAAATTTAAAAGGCTACATTGGGAAGGATGTCGAATTGGTAAGAGGTACAGTGGTATGATTATTTTGGAAAGCATTTTGACAGTTTCTTACCAAGAGAAAAATACATGTGCACTATGATTCAGCAATTCTACTCCTGGGTATTTTCTTAAAAGAAATGAAAGTAAAAGTCTATAAAAATTCTTGTCCAAGAATGTTCATAGATACTTTCTTCTAAATAACCGCAACCCCCAAGTCTATAAATAGAAGGATGGATAGAAATTTGTGGTATATTCACAGAACAGAATGCTAATTGTTAATAAGAAGGAACAAACTGATGTATGCAGTAACATGGAAAATTCTCAAAAATGTGCCAAACAAAAGAAGCCAGCTGCAAAAAATGTACTCACTATGTGATGCCATTGATAGTAATCTAAACCAGCAAAATTAATACATAGTGAAAAAAGTCAGAAAAGTGGTTGCTTCTGAGAGGGAAGGATTGGCTGGGAAGGGGTAGGAGTTAATTTTATGAGGAACTGGATATTTTCTGCATTGTTTACACAGATGTGCGTATATAGGAAAACAAATTGAATTCTACTCATCATATCTGTGTATTTCACTCTGTAAATATGTATGTTATCTTTTTAAAAGAACTATAAAAAAAAAAACCTTGAATTCTCATTAGATTTCTATTTTGTTGTACCATGGGTTAGCAATTCCAAACTCCTTTTTGTATTTTCTAGACTTGAACAAACAAGTGCATATATTTAAAATAATGAGAGACAGATTTCTCATTGTAGAAGTACAGATTTCTAAATATGAAAGCATAGAATGCATGCAGTGGTGTCAAATTGGAATTGGAGGTATCAGGATGAACTCAAGATTTTTAAAGAGGTGAATACAGGCGGGTGTACATGCATGTGCCTGTATGTGTATAAATTTCCTAAACTGTGTGCATTTTCTAAATCTTTCTAATGAGAGGAACTGGAAGCAGTGAGTGGTCCATGGCAATGAGTATACCTAATGCTGTGATCTTGGTTTCCAAATACCATCCTCTTCTGAAAAGGACCAAGGCTCCTTGAATGAAAGGTGAGTCCAAGGATGGGGCAGGGAAAGTACATGAAGTTTCTGGAACTCCTTTTGTGCCACAAAGTTAAGAAGGGACTCAAAGAATTGACCATCTGGAACAACTTAAGAATCTAAATAATGATAGTAATGGATTATAATCTCCTGAATAAAAAATGCATTAGTCCATTCTGACACAAATAATAAATGAACAAACAAGAAAACAGGGCAAAGGAACCTTCCTACAGCAGAATGCCACTTATAAATATCAAGGGAATGATAGCTGTAGAGAATCATCAGTTCATGTTATCACTATTAAATAAAGGTTTTATGAGGAATGAGGTATTTACATAATCTGAAGCTATCTCTCCACAAATTATTTATTATTTACTAAAGGAAAATGGTACTTTACAGGGTAGAAACCTGTCAATTACCACTTTACCAAGCAATTTACGTTACTGTCATCAATATTGGGACAAAGTGACATCATATGTCTCCTAATATTACTCATTGGAGAAGGTACGACATTTTTGTGGTATTCCCAACATAAAACACATAATTATAATCTAAAAATGGGGAAACATCAGACAAACTCAAATTGAGATACGTTCTATACAATGTGTGGATGATAGTCTTCAAAGCCAAGTGAAGACAGAGACTAAGGAACTGTCCATATTGAGGAGGCTTTAGACATACAACTAAATACAATACTTGTTCCTCAATAAGATCCTTGACTGAGAAATGTATGTACATGTAAACATGTGTGCATGTATGTTTATACACATGCACATGTCTATATGTATATATTTGTGTATATATACATATATAATCTATAAAATGTTACTAGAATAATTGACCAATTTAAATATCCATATGCATTGTAAGTTAGAAAATGCATTGTATCAGTATTAAATGTATTAAATCAATATTAAATTAAATTTCCTAATTCAGATAATTATACTTTTGTTATAGAAGAGAAATTCCTAGTCCTTATGAAGTCAATATTAAAGTATTGTGGGGGAGAGTAAAAAAATCCTAATATTACCAATTTCAAATGGAGGGAGAGAGAGAGAAAAGAGGGAGAGAAAGAGGAGGGAGAAAAAAATGAGGCAAAACACATAGGATGGTTGAATTTTGGTAAAGGTTGTATGGGAGTTCTATGTACTTTTCTTGCAACCTTTGTATAAGTTTGAAATTATAGAAAATTTAAATATTAAAAGAAAACTGGGAAAAACACTTAAGACACTTTAGGAAGGAATACCTATGTATCCGCAGGTTTGTTTCCTGGAGGACTCCAGGCTGTTTGATGGGGTTTCTGGCAGTGCATCCAGGCAACCATATCCCCCAGCTCTATAGTGGAGTCCAGGCTGTGCAGGGCTGTGGGTCCCCTGAGTTGTGCTCAGCATTTCCAAGAGAAGCTACACAAGGTTGTGGCTGCTTGTCCTGATGGCTGTGCATTTTCTGGAGAAATGATAGCATGGATAGCTATTACTGGAAATTGCATCAATCTTTTTTTTTTTTTTTTGGAGTAGAAATTTTTACTCAGTTAAAACCAATTGCTATACAACTTAGACAAATTGGAAGGAAAATCTATTGTTCTTTAAAAGTTTAACCATGTTAAAAGACATGATGTTCTAGAGCCATCTTTAGAAGAGACTGGATTTTATAAAGAGTCAGCAGGACAACAAGATCATCAGTGAAAAGCTAAATGATTTCAACCGTGTTCTTTACAGGAAATAGATTTTAGAGAAAAAAGGAATTGAAAGGAGAAATCTAAATATTAGAACTGATTTCTCACAGTACAAGAAGGATACTGTCCCGAGAATAAAACTGAATATTCATCATAATTGGATGCTTTTTCCAGTAGGGCATCAGGGAAAATAAACCCCATGGACTCTTGTCCTAAGGTCTGGTCTTTGAGAGAACTTCCACTCCTCTCTACTCAGATTCTTTCACTTCTTCTTCCACTTCTAGGTCCGCTGTTGCTGGTGGAGTCACGGAAACATCTTAGAGATGAGGAGTTCCTTTTCCTCCTCCTACTACAGAAAACAGGAATCGATCACCTCCAAAGTACTTTCTGCCGAGGGATAGTTCTGGTCTGCCACAGTATCCAGTGGTCATAAAAACTCCCTATACTCCACGGTGTTCCTGACTCTTCCCTTCCCCGTAGACTGGCTTTCCCCGCAAACCCAACATAACTCAAATAATAGTGACTAGCTTGCAGAGTTCATCCAGTTTCAAATAACCTGCTCCTGAAGCAAGAAAACTTGAGCCTTTTGCTCTCTTTACAAGTAATTTTGAATTCTCTATCATTTTTGGCTTAGGGAAATGCCATTTCTTGAAAGAGTATACTTTTGTTCAAATGAAAGCGTTACAGAAGTGTAAGTCCTGAGATATTGCTTTACAGATAAAATGCATGTAAGTATTTTAAAAAGAAAGTAATGATAGCAGGTGGAAGAGTTAGTGAGGTCTTATGTGATTTTGATAGGAGTTTTTAAAGCCAACACGTAAAGGCTACTCCGGCCACACCCAGCGTTTCGATGTGAAGGGGGAGAAACTGACTGGAGCCACGTGGCACGTCTGAGCGGCGGCGCCTGGTACGTGCGGGAAGAGCCCCTCCTGCTGAACGTCACCGCGGCGCGGAACCAGGGCTCCGGCTGGTTTGGTGCGCCAGTTCCCCATACACGCTGCATTTGTGATTCATTTACAAACATTTGTCAACAGAGAGTTGAATCTTGTGGTGCTGGATCTGAGGAATAACAAAGGACAAACTAGCGGAGCTGAGTCACTCAAGTGAGGGGGTCTATTAACCTATTTATTTGTAAGATGGAAGGAAGACAGTAGTCTTCCAAATTACATCACCACAGTAGGCATCCTGTGTGTGTGAATCATAGTGTAATTTACTTTTACTTTATAAATCTTTTTACTTATCTTTGATTTACCCCGAATGTCTGTCATAAGTTCAAATGGGTTATCAACCCATACGTAAACTTTGAGGGGAGGAGAATGTCAATTATATAAGTTGCTCATTTAATTCATTCATTTATTTAAATGAGTTAAATTAAGACATTTAAAGTGCAAGAAAGTCTAGCATTTAGTAAGTGGGAAGTCTATTATTACAAAAAAGAGACTGATTTAAATAACTTAGAATCTCTCCAAAAAAAAGAAACGCTCCATGAAGACAGTTGTTTTATATCTTGGGATTGTTAAATTTTCCTCCGGTTCTGAGTTGAGGCGGGGAAGGGCAACGACTGCGAATAAGGAAGAGCTTAGACAAGGTGCTAGAATATGTGAAGAAAATGAATCTTTGGAGGAGGAAAGCAGGAGATGGTGGGGGAATACAATGGATAAGATAATTTCCTGATCCAGCCTTCAGGTGGCGCTGTAACCCCTTCAGAACTCAGTTCCTGTCCAGCGGGTGGTAGTGGCTCTGAGCTGGTGGAGAGTGTCAGAATAAGAAAGGGAAAGGTACGGTTAGAGGCAGGGAAAGGTAGTGAAGTATTCATCTGGCAGGAGATATTAATAAATTGTCTGAAACTTGAGAGAGTGTCTATAAACAGAAGGAGGAAATGTGTACCTCTCAGGAGAGGGAGGATTCTACACATTGTATTGCTAAAAATCATCTTTTTTCTGATTAAAGCAAAATGGGTTGAGCTTTTGGAAAGAAAATTCTAGTGATGTTTTTCTGATGTTTTACGTGTTTGATCTGGTGGATAGAGCTCTGTAAGCAAAATAACATATGGCTGAATTTATACACTGACACATCTAAGTAACACTGGCTAGCACATCCCTCTCTGGCCAGAACTATATGCAAGCTAATATTACAAACAAATTAATATATAACTGCATGAACAGGTTCTTATTTATTGGTGCCCATTTGCCTGTCTTGAAAGGAGGGATGGATCAGCCATTTTTACAATCCATTTCAAGAGAGATTATAACAATTACCTATCCAGTCGGTCTGTGTCATTAAGTATAAATGAGTCTGTGATGAGAAAAGTCAAACCTCCGTTTTATTAGTCTTAATTTTAGTTTTCATTTTTAGATACCTAATTTGCTTTCGCATTTGATACCTTAGACAAAAAAGCAAAGTCAACCGCTGATCTCCTGGTTTCCCCTGCAGCGAGCGTAATTGGACACTCTTTAACAGGGGTGCAACTGTTAGCCCAGATACCACAAAGCAATGAAGGCTGCTAGATTAAAAAGGAACCTTTTAATATATTTGTGATTAACTGGCAACTGTAATAAGAAATTGCAGGGGAACAGAAATAAACAGAAAAGGTTAACAAGGTAGGACACAGGGATGATTATCTGCACGGGAGGAAGAAAGGCAAAACAACACCAAAGCTTTCCCTCTGACATCAACCAGTTTGATAAATAAGTAATGCGGGAAAAAGAATTTCCGCCCTCAGATTTACACATTTTGTCCTCTGCTAGCCCTGACCTTTGCGCCCGGCCACAAATCTGATGCTAAAGAGCACATCTATGAATTACGGAGAATGAGAGATGATTTGGAGGATTTGTGTTAGAAATATCTGCTCTGCTCTCTTTACCTCTATTGAGGGCACAGCGTTCTTTTTTAGTCTTTTTTACCCCAGAGCTTTGAGGAGATATATTTTAATTTTCTTGACAATTTTGGTTACTCACTTATCCTCCAAAAGACTGTCCAAAAACAGTTGTTCTGCCTAAAGGGTAGCAGAGCTAACTGTTAGAATAATGACTACTGTAACTAATAGCTATCACGGTTAATATCATAAGCTAACTTTTAGGTTTGTTCCTTTGAGAGACACGCTAGGTAAATGCCAGCCTGAAACAACAATACGTTAGCCCATTTTCCAAGGTGACTTTCAGGAAAGTGAGCACCTGAAGGATGACAGTCTTGATCAGTTGTCTAATGTCAGCAAGTGACAAACAATTGACCACAACTATGGAATCTGGGTAACATCCACAAAGTGATTTCTGGTAGCCGATTTCAATTATGTTAAGAAACAAGAAAGTAATATGTAGCCAAACTTGCTATAGGGGGTATAAAAGACACTGGAAATAAGACAATTTAGTAAAGACCAACAAAACAGACATTAATCCTGTAAAACATAAGACCTCAAAGTACCTCACAACTCACCTACAAAAGGTTAATTATTCCTACTTTTGAGGAAGTTAAGTACATAAAGAAAGTGAGTCTTCTTAAACTTAACAGTTTCCTTAATTGTAATAATATTGAGTATTTAATGGGCCAAATGCTAAATTTTATACACATGATTTTGTTTTAAATTAACTAATGATTTTTTCACCTTTATCGAGGTATAGTTGACAAAATTGTAAGCTGTTTAAAAGGTACAACACGAAGATTTGATATACGCATACATTGTAAAAGGATTCTCCTCATCAACTTAATTAACATATCCCTCATCTCACATATTTACAGAGTTTAACTTTTTTTTTTAGGTTTCACATATAAGTGATAAGAGATACTCTGCAGTATTTATCTTTCTCTGCCTGGTTTATTTCACTTAGCAAAATACCCTCTAGTTTCATCCATGTTGTCACAAACGGCAGGACTTCTTCCTTATTTAAGGCTGAATAGTGCATACATATGCGTTACATCTTTATCCATTCATCTGTGAGTGAGCAGTTTTGTTTCCATACCTGGGCTATTGTGAATAAGGCTGCAGTGAACATGGGAGTACAGATATCTTTTTGAGAGATGATGACTTTCTTTTCATCTCCTTTGGATAGAGACCCAGAAATGAGATTGCTGGGTCACATTGTAGTTCTGTAATTTCTTGAGGAAACTCCATACTGTTTTCCAAAGTAGTTGTATCAGTTTACAAGTTTACATTCCCACCAACAATGTGCAGAGATTCCCTCTTCTCCATGTCTTTGCCAGCCATTGTTTCCTCTTGTTTTTTTTTAATAATAGACAGTTGTGAAGTGATGCCTTGTGATACCCTCGTGATCTTATATAATCTTTCTGATAACCCTGTACGGTACTTACAGATAAGAAAACTGCACCCCAAAGAATTGACATAACCTCCTCAAAGTCAATTAGATGGAGTTAGTGTTCACACCCAGGCCCAAGCCAGAACCCATAATCCGTGTGCCCCCAAGACTGTCATGCCTGGTCTTCCAGGATTGCTTCGTTTCCCAGGATGGGCCCCGACACCTGTTTTCCTATCATGCAGTCAGCCATGATGTCATTCAGGAAGGCCAGCCTTTTAGGGTCCCGGAGTGCTTAACTTTCCAGAATAATCCTAGCAATAGTTATCTTTTGTTCCTGCAAAGTGCTTACTGTTTCTTCTCTTTCTTTGTTTTCTTTACCTGGGAACTTTGTTATCAACATATTGACACAGGACTCACTGGTGTTCAAATCTTCTCCACAGCAGACTTTTATTATGTCTGCGTTGCCTCATTGCCTCAGGCCCTCAGTGGGTAGAAAACACCCCTTTGCCTGCAAAGATACAAGGATTTACACTCGTTAATTCCATAGCACTTTAAGTGACCTGCCCATTTCTGTGGCCTTTGAAACATGGCTTCATTAGATTTGTGTGGGTGCCAAGCTTTGATTATGTACCTTGAAAAAGTCAAAATCTATAATTAGACCAAAATAAAACCTCGGGGTTTCTGAGTCTCTATGGAGAAAACCACAAATCTATTCACTTGTTCCACTTAGTTTTGACTCAGCCAGTAATATTTATAGAGAGGTCGTTATGCTCACAAAACTGTCTACCAGGAGCCTGAATCATGATGCCTAATAAAAATGGGGTTTCAAACACTCTAAGACCTATGAGAACAATCAGGGGATTTTAAAACATTAAGAATCATTCATTTAGAACAACGATAAACAATGTTTGGGGGTTAGGGAGAATTTCTTCTCTATATATTAACATCAAGGTCTTATAGCATGGCCAAAATAATCAATATAAACTGTATTATATTGAGCTTTCTTTTTCACTTGTATAATTATGAATTACTAGGCAACACATAAATCAGAGATACTCCTATTTGGACACTGGCTGTGAAACTGCAGGATGGACAGACTCAGCAAGGATCCCCAGGCCTTGGCTCCAAAGTTGTGGCCAGGGGGACTTCTGGTCCACTTGGGTTTCAGTATTTCTACTTTAGTCCCAAACGGTGTTGGTTTTTGGTTTTTGGTTTTTGTTTTATTATTATTTTTTTTAAATTTGTGGCCTTGTAAACAAAAGATTGAGAGACAAGAAAATAATACAGGAAAAATATTTTGGAATTTTCCACTCAGTAAATGTACTCACATCTATCACTATACTGTGTATATCAGACATAATTCAATTTGGTCACTGGCATGATTCTACCAAAGGACTGGTCAACACATTGAATCACAACGGCCAGAAGCAAGTTCTCAGTTCTGTTTCTGATCTTTTTCATCCTTTCCTTAGAGGATATGACCAAATTAGTCATCTGCTTTCTAATAGTAATGATTCAGAATGAACAACATAATTTATTAATGAGCTTTAACTACTAAATTGGGTAAATAACTATCATTAAAACTGTTATGTGATGTTATGTTATGTTGTGACCAAACTGATACTCAGAAGAGTGAAAAGACGCTCACAGAAACAGGGGTACCACAGGCTTGGATGGGGTTTTGGGCTCAGTCTGTATGTCTCTGAAGCCTATGGTGTGTCTCCGCCAAATCAAATGCTTCAGGATAGTCCCCTGCTCTTTAAAAACATTGTTTTAAAACATATGTATCCATTGTTGGGTTTGAGCTTTTCAAAAATAGGACTAAACAGTGTGGAAACTTGAGCAACTTGCTTTATTTCACTCATTATTATATTTTCAGGATTCCCCCAGGTTGCTGCATACAGCTCTCACTGCTGTCTAATATTCCACTGCGTGCATATTCTACAATCTCATATATTTACATTCTTGCTGATGTTTTTCCCCCCAGCTGTTTAGAAGAACAACACTTCTAAAACATTCTTATAAATGTCTATTTGAGTCACGTGTGTGAGCGTTTTTCTAGGTTACATACCTAGGAATGAAATTACCAGGTCAAAAAGTATGTATCTGTGTAAGTTGAAAAAGATAATACCAAATTGCTTTCCAAAATGGGTACACCAGTTTACACTCATACCAGCTGTGTATAAGCATTCCAGATGCTCCACATCCTTGCCAACACGGTATTTTTAAGACCTCTTAATTTTCTTTTTCTGCGATAAAAGATGATTTCTTCTTCTGTGAAATGTCTGCTCCTCTCATTGGTCTATTTTTCTATCGGGTTGTCTTTTTCATAGTGTTTTTAAAAGGAATTCTTAATCTATTTGGGAACAAATTCTTGAATACTTGTGCTGGAGAATATCTTCTTGGAGGCTGCGGCTTGTCTCACACATTTGCTCTTACAGTTGCTTTGGGTGAAGTTGCCTTGTGTTTGTTCTTGGTCCTACCTCTTATTTTCCTCTTGGTTTTTATATCTCAAGGCCGTATTTTCATTAGCTACTTGGCCAGCAGGGACTAGTCTCAGTCGCTTTCTGTTCTAGGATTCTAGCCCTGCCGTTACAGCAGCTCATTTGATAGCCTTCTCTCTGGTCACACCTTTGTTTGGTCCTCTGAGTCCCATGAGTCTACACTAAGTGTTATGGCTTCGGACAGTTCAGTTATATTCTCTGATTTGCCCTGGCTCGGGGCCCGTTGAGAAGGTCGTCCCAACTGTGAGAGAGGGTGGACTGCTGCTTAAAGTCTTTTTTGAGAAGAGAGAATAATTTCTATAATAATTACCCCCTGGAACACTATCCTCTAAGAACAGACTATTTATATATACATACATGTATATACACACATACATTTGCTGATGACTCAATATGAAACTGTCCTTCTAAGAAACAAGATGAGCAAAAGCTGCATCAAACATAAACCTCTGCCTTCTATGGCAAAGTGTGCTCCTCAGCACTTTTGCATCATTTAGCTCCTTCCTGCCTCATTGCACGCGAGTTACATTTGAGCCTGAGATCATTCTCCTTTGCTTCTGTACATACTTATTCCGCCGCTAGAATGTCCTTTGGGTTAGTTCATTTTGAAATCTCCTTTGAATGCCTGGGTTGTATCCATGTGACTCACCTCACACACAAGACTCGCGAAAGCACCGCAGGTAGTTAAGCACTTACTAGGTGTTTCTTCACAGTGATAAAAAAGACACCGAAATGTTATCAGCATTAGGTTTTTGTAGGTTCCAAAAGTCCTTTATGAAACATGAATAAAATAAAACTAATAATTAGGTCAAAAGAAATACCAGCCTTTTATAAGACTGTGGTGAAACTAACAAATGTGCCTGCTCTCTGCCAATCTGCAATTTCTCTGTTACCCAACCGGTCCTTTCTTTGTCCCCCTGGCTACCAACGAAGTCAACGTTAGCTGCAGGTTCCAGGCCTTTTGTCTCCCAGCAGGGCCATTCCAACTGCAGGCTTTGCTTGGTTGGCCCACAGCCATGATGGGCTGCTCATCCGGTACATCACTGACTATCTGCCACCGGCTCTGGGCTGTACCCCTGGAGGCGGCACCTGTGTAGTGAAAGGGCTGACTGGCCGAGGGAGCTCTTGCTCTCTGGTCCTGGCATGAGAAGAGACAGGAGAGGGAAAGATGGGTAAGGGGGTTCTTCCACATCTCGAGAAAGGAACAGGTGAGTCTGTAACGACCCAGGTTTCTCCCACCTTCCTGATATTGTCTTTATTAGGACTTAGACGTGTACTTTGGATGCAACATCAAAGTTCTGGCAAAAGGCTTAGTCCTAAAAGTAAGCCTGCTGAGATAGTGGGGTAACTAGGTCTAAATTAGATTCTTCCATCCAAAGGAGGGCTGGGGAGGGAGTGGGTGGAGAGAGGGCAGAAGAGAGGAAGGCAGGGATGGAATGAGGAAGGAAGGAGGAAGGGTGATAGAGGGAGGAAACAAAGAAAGGAATCTCTCACCATGAAAGCAAGTGGATGCCTGAAATTACAATCAGTGCTTAATCCCTTTCGTCTGAGATCCTGACTTGTTTAAGAATGGAAATGTCACATGCTAGTTGGTTGAATAATTCTGTACTTCGTTGTCCTGCCATTTACACTTTTATAAGACAGAGGGACAGAAAGATAATTTGGGTGGAGGACGCAGAAGGGATTGGGGCACAGGGCAGCCGAAAGGTTAGCAGAGGAGAAACAGACTGACACAGGCAGGCCAAAGTCCCCAGAGACTCTCCCTCCTTTCACACATGGGCCACACGCTGCAGCCTCGGCCTTACCTCCAGGCTGAACATCCACCTCCTCCTTCTCTAGGGCTGCGCGCCCAGCCACAGCTGTCACCGTCTGCAGCGTTCAGAATGTGAGCCCCTTGCCTCTGGTTGTCCTTAAATCTCTCCTTTCCCTACACATGTCTCACACGAGTCAATGCACAGAGAACATACTAGAAATGGGGGTAGTTCCACAGCAGCCTTCGGAGTCTGATGCACTTGGATTTGAGTGAAAGCTTTACCAAGTCCTAGCTATTAAGACTTTGGATTGCTGACGCATGTCAAGTGCTTAGGACAATGCTTGGCACTAGAAAGACCCCAGTAAGTGTTCGTAAATGTTAGTAAATTTGTGTAATACAGAAACAAAAAACAAAATAAAAATAGTGAATGAAAGAGGACTCTGTTGTCTGTTATCTGAACTAGATGCGCCCTGGGATCTGCGCTCTCTCTAGGTCACTAGTCTATGGTGAGCCTGGACAAGCCTTCTCCCTCCGTGGGTCTCCTCTGGTTCCTCGTGGACAAAATGAAGGGATTTTACTCTCGAGGACTAGTCCACCCATGATATTCTGGCACACTCTGACCCCACTGACTCATCTCTCCTACACACACACATCTGCTTCCAAATGACAAACTGAGGCTGAAAAACTGTGGTACCACGTGGTAGAACTGTCAGTGTCCTTTCCACGTTAAACCGCTTGGAATATAGACCGACACTTGAATGTAGGCTCCATGGGGAGGGGATTTTTGTTTCTCTTGTTCACTAATACAGTCCCACCTGGAATAGTCTGCAAAACATAGGAGATGCTCAGAAACTATTTGTCAAATGAAAAATATTAATACCCTATATAAAAATAAGCATTTCACTAAGAAGTGACAGATGCACATTTCCAAAGACCTTTTTTACATTTTAGTAATCAAAGAAATCCATTTACAATAATGACATGCGGTTTGTCACCTGTTAAACTGGCGGATGTTAAAAAAAATTACTCACATCATTGGTAAAAGATAAAGGAATTACCACTGTTACTCTATTGCAGCACAATGCTTCTGGAATTCAGTGTGGCACTATTTATCAAAAGGCTCAAAAAGGTGCATGGGCTTTGACCCAGCAATTCCACACCTAAAATTTATTTTAAGGAAATAATTAAGGGAATGCAAAGATTTAGTTATAAGAATGTTGTTTACACCAGCAAAATTTGGAAACTACCAAAATGTCAAATTTCAGGCAATTTGTTACATAAAAGATGTTACAGTCTGAATGAAATACCGATTAGACATTAAACATATTGCAAATGAATATTTATTATTAAAATACCCATAATAAATATAGTGAAAAGACAGTTTATGGGATAACATGTACAGTGTAATTCCGTATAAAAACCTCGATATGCCTGTAGAAAAGATTGCCTTGTCTTATAGCTACAAAATTAACCTCTGTTGTATCTGGTTCTTGTCACTTTCTCCTCTTTCCCATTTTCTCATTTTTTCCTATGATAGCCATAAATTGCTTTTATAATGAAATAATAAATCATATTAATTATAAATTTACCTTTTAGCTTTAATAAATGTAGACTTTCAGAAAATCTTTTATTGGGGGGGGAAATCCAAACTGTGTCCTTTGCCCACCCAGACTTTCTTATGCTATCATTAGCGTGGCTAAGTTAATCAGATTCTAAGCTCCTTAAGGGCAGGGTTTACTGCTTTTCTTTATTCTTGAAAGTATCTTGCACCCCTCTGGCTGCTTAATAAAAACTCACCGCCCTGAATTGAGTCAAGTGTAATTTCAATTCCTATTCTCATTAAATGTTCTCGATAAATCAGTTTAACAGTTCTAGTAATAAGAGTATGCCCCAAGGTTTCTTTTTTATGTAAGCCACTTTCTCACGATCTCTGACACCCGGGGACCAAGCCTCATGCACTTGGGCACATGTGAAAAAGCAGAAAGACATTTATTTTGCGTTGCTCCAGGGTAGCTGAACTAAGTAACAGGAAGGTGGATTCAGCTCCTCTAAACAAGAACTTTCCAATAGTGGAAGATAGATCTCCGTGGGAAATGACGGTGTAATACGTTTATAAACCCCCTTTCACTAGAGGTCCCAAGCTGAAGAGAGAAACAACCCTTGCGCGCAGGGCCAACACCGAGTTAGCGTTTGCACTAGGTAAACTTCGACAGCGTTTCCAAATCTAAACGTGCTTTACATCTCTGTGGCCTCATCTGCTGCTAAGAAATCAAGGTCCAGGGGGAGGGAAATAGTACAGATGAATGTTTCGTTGGCTCAATCCTGCAATGGGCTAACCCCCGGATTCCAGACGCAGGAGCCCTTTACCCAGGCACCACGCCATCTCTCGTCCTTTCATGGACACAATCCATCTCGCAGTGCACCTGTGAAGAGCACTTTTCTTCCTTCCCCCAGCATCCGAGATGAACATTTATTGAATGGCTAATCTGAGCTACCATTTATTGAATGATTTATCAAATTATTACCCTTTGGCTGAGCATTATTTTAAGCAAGTAAGCACTTGATGGGAATTACTTCAACTTCTGCTTCCCAAACTACTCCAGGAGGTAGATTTATAAAGATCAGGAAACCAACACTAATGAAAGTTAAATAATACACCTAAGGTCACCTCAGTAGGAGAAGAAAAAACAGAATTTAAACCCAGCTTGGTCTGGCTTTAAAACAACGTGCATAACAGTAGCCTATGGTGGCTGATGAAATGCCACCTGGCTTTTCAGGAGCTGCTCTGCAAACCACCTTGACTCCTACTTTGCTGCACCCGCATCCCTCCCATCGCCATCTCTTTCCCGCCCAGCACTGACTTGCCTTCTCCCCACTGCTGACACGGCTCGCTCTAGTCCTCAGGGGATTCCAGGTACCTCTGTCTAGTGGCTTTCTTCTCATTCCCAACCAGAACAATACACAGTTTGGACAATCTGTAGTTGTCTCCATCACAGCACCCTCCGAGAGGCACTGGAGGCTGGGGCTCATGGGCTGTTGACAGGGCACTTGGTGTTGTGCTGTCATCCCTTCTCCCAGAACAGCTTCTCTCTTGTAGAAATTTCAACCAACCTCTAGACAAAACCAACCTTCAGCTGCACCTTCTTCCACAGCCCCTCCCTGGAGGACTGGGTGATCATCCCAGGGCTGCCTCGCCATTAAGACACTGGGGGATTCACTTCCTTTTGATCAGACAGGCAGCTGCCAGTAGAATTCAGTTTGGGGCTACATGGTTCTCTTGTGTCTATTTCCCAGCTAAACACATCTCGGCCTTCCTCTCACTTTCAAAACCACATGCTCCCCTGCTGTCGGGAAATCCTCTAAGATTTCTGCCACGCGAGTGCTATGCGTTCATCTGATCACGTTCTTTCAGTGGGATTGCCCAGCTATTCTGTGTGAACTTCTGCCCCTGTTTACTCTGTATCCAGTCTCAGAATCCTGGGCCACAGCACAGAAAGATATGCTTGGTTTATCTACCACAGCCAGAGGCGCCTGGGGGATACTTATTTCATAGCTACTGTTGGGTGGATAAACTTGTTTATAAATATTGATGGACACCGAGGTCTTATTACTGCATACTCTGAAGAAGACTGTGTAGCTTCCCTCTAGGTTTCTTTTTCAGTGATACCATGAAATTAATGCAACAAATTTCCTTTAATACTGCTTATACTCGTACTGTAAACTATGAAGAAAAATGTCTAAAGAGCACCTTTAAGAAGCATGAAGCCACAAAGTAACGTAAGGAATTCTAATTCCGTTTGGCTGCCATTTTATGGTATAGAATGTGCAAACCTTCCTTTTATGGCCTCGGTTGACGTGTTTTTGCAGTTTTGTGTCTTTGTGTTCTTTGTCCACACTGGTAATGGTCCCTGAGATCAGGCATGTCATATGCAATGACTTCTAGCACCATGTCATGTTCAGATACATGTGCAAGGTTTATTTTTATAATCTCAGTTTATTAGCAGACATCTTTTTGGCTTTGTGGCAGATGGAGTGGTTAATACGTACGTCTTTCCCTGAATACCAGTACCTGCTATTGCATAACACATCCAGATGTTCGTTTGTTTATCATTTTCTCTTCCAGTTTCACCCTGGAATGTAACTCCATGAGGGCAAAGACATTGACTGTTGTAGTCACTGCTATAAATTTATTGTCCAGAAAAGTAGAATATCATGAATCACGAACAAGTCATGTTTATCAAAACAGCATAAGGGCTGTTTCACTTTGGAATATTTATTATTGTAATTTACCACATTAATGAATAAAAAAGAAAACCCATATGATTCTCACTTTAGATGTAGAAAGAACATTAAGTAAAGTTTATTGTTCATCATGATAAAAAAGAAATCTTCTAGCAAATTAGGATAGAAAGGAAGCTTCTTAACCTGCTATCTAAAGGATGTCTAGAAGAGAAAAAATCATAGCAAACATTGTGAAATCTTTACTTGAAGACAATCAATAAGAGATAAATAAACAGAGAGATAAGCTTTGCAGAAGCAGAGGAACTTAGAATTGTTAAGATATTAATTGCCCTCAACTGTTATCTACAGTCAATGTAATTGCAGTCAAAATCCCAAAAAGGGTTTTTAATGCTTCAAAAGCAGCTTTTAAAGTTTATGGAGAAGAGTGAAAGGACCAATAATACCAAACATTCCTTAAGAAGAAAAGGGAAGGGAATTCGTCTTAACAGTTATCAAAACTGTATGCAAAGTTATGGTAAGTAAAGCCACCCATATGAAGAAGCATGATGTACATAAGTGGCATTGCCAATGAGAGGGAAGAGGCAGATTGTTCCATAAGTGGTGCTTGGGAATTCAACGTGAAAACAAACAAAATTTGATCCTTCTTTACAACAGGCATGCAGCTAAATTTCAGACAGTTTAGATACCTACATGTAAAAAACAAAAGATTAAATGTTTGATTAGCTATTAAAAAGGACAGTTTTTAAAAGTTTATAATATAAGAACATATTCTTTATATTCTTGAGATATTCTTAAGCAAAATGTATTTCATTTTGTTTATTCTTAAAATGTAAAAAGCAATACTTTTAAAAGAAAAGTTTGGTAAATTCAACTTTCTTAAAATTAAGAACTTCTTTACGCACAATTATATAACTGTCAAGTTTAGTATCCAACAAATATAACTTCAACAAATTATGTATGGATATAAAATGCTTGAAATGAATGAAGGCCAGAAAGGGGCATTTGGGAGAAAGAAAATACAAACATTCAATTAGTTTATATAAAGATGCTCTGTCTCATTAGTAATCAAAGAAATGCAATGATTCCTCTTAAAAATACCATGTACCATAAAATACCTACTAGACTGGCCAAAGTTTAAAACTCTGACAGCAGAGGAGAAGTTGAGCAAGGGGCCTTCGAGGCCTCTGCAGGTGGGAATTCATGCTGGTACAACAGCTCTGCTTGGTGTTCTCCTTGTCCTGCAAAGTTAAACTTGTATAAGTGTCTTGTAGTCTTTGCTGCCCCCTTCTCCTTTGCCCTCCTTCTTCTTCCTGCTGGAAGCTTGCTCGGCCTGTGGTTGGGTCAGGCAGGAAGTGCCAGGTTGTCCAGCTCCCTCAGAGCGGCCATGAGCAAGGAGGGACAGGAAGTGGAGGATAAATAGCCCAGCTTTCTCAGCCCTTGGAAGGACAGTTCTGAGACAGGTTTAAGGGTCTCTTTTGACTTTTCAGTTGCCTGCGGCAGTGACCACTCATTGATACAACATTTATTGGCATTCCTTTTTTCCCTGCCTCATTCCCCCACTCACTCACTGTGCTTCTTGGAATAACCACTCAAACTCATGCACTCAAATCCTTGTCTCAGGATCTGGATTTTGTGGACTGCAGACTAAAGCACCCTCTGATTCAGCAGATCCACTCCTAGATAAACACCCTAGAAAAATCCTTGCATGCGTGCACCAAGAGGTAATTATAACAGTCTAGCAGCATGGTTTGTGGTAAGAAATATCAAATGACAACTAAATGACCATAAGAGGAAAGAATGGATAAATAGTGATATAGCCATTTAATGAAATACCATACATACTTAAAAGTTAGTGAACTGCAGTCATGCTAACTGACCTCAATAAATTTTAGAGATATAACGTTGAGTGGAAAAAGATGCTGACAGTACATACAGTATTTTTATTAAATTCAAAAACAAGTAAATTGAAATACTGGCAAAGGTTGTAAGTATATGTAGTGAAATTTTAAAGAAAAGCAGAATGATAATAAACCAAAATTCAGGTTAGCAGTTACCTCTAAGAAGGAGCAAGAAAGTGGGCTGAGAAAGGAGCTCACGAAACCCCCAAGCACTGGGTAGGTCCTATTCCTTAGGTTAGGTGGTACATTCATGGGTGCTTGTTTGAATATTGTGCTTCATGGCTCACAGATTTATTAATAAAAATGAAAAAAAAAACTGACATAACTCAGACACAATAAAAAATTATTAATTCTTGTGTTTTATTTTGTGGAAAGCATGCGATACAATATCCTAAAATACATCAGTTAGTTGAGAGCTATGATTATTATACCCAAGGGCTTTATATATTTTCATGGGTTTTCCAGTTCATGTTTTATATCGTATGAAATCTATAAGATTTATGAAGACTCTTTCATAGAAAAAGATCTACTTCAAACATTTCTACTGTTTCCTTAGGGTTTTTTTGAGTAGAATTTCAGTATGATAACGATTCCCCAAATTGATAGCTGACATATCCCACAGATGTTCTAGAAAGTGATAATATGTTCAAATAAGTGATGACACATTTGATTTCTTATATTTCTTAGTCCTGCATGATCTCAACTTACCTTTGCTGTGCTTGGAGTTTGTGTGACATTACACACTGTGAGAGTTACTAAGATCATGCCAAGATAGATAACTTATACATAAAAGGTGTACCTTGGCACTGAATATTTTTTGACTTAGAAGTATATGGTGTTAGAATAAATATTTATATACCTTATATAGATAAAAATCTCTATTCATTTATCATGGCTTTAATTTATTGAGCCATATTTAATAAAAAACATCTGGTCTAACTTTCTGAACTTCAGTCAATTTTTAAAATCCATAATTCTGTTTGATGAGAATAAAGTCCAATCCCATATCCAAAGCAAGTGGCTTGAGTTACAAGGGGATTGTATGGAAAGCATAGATATGATCTGATGAGAAGAAAAACACCCATGTTATCTTCTTCCAAAATACTATCACCATTTATGAAAAGCCGTTCCACAAGCCAGTGAAAAAATTAAAATACTTGTTTTGAAAGTGTGTATCATACAAAAAGATAAGAAGTTTATAAAATAAAAAGAATTAGAGCTATCTAGAAAATCTACTTGGATAATTCCTTGTTTCTCTAGTTAAATGTACAAATGACAAATTTGAAATGATTCAGTGAAGGCTTAGTTTGGATTGTGAATCCTGGATTTGTGATTTTAATGGTGATGGTAGAGCGAAGTTGCTTAGAAAGCGTGGAGACTCTACACTGACTTTGTATAAGATAATCACGGCAGACTTATCCTAAATCCTGTAAGGGCGGAAGATGAACACAGGACCAGCAATGGCAAACATGGAGACGCATGTTTGAGAAGTGCACACATGGGGCTAAAGATCTCGCTGCCTCAATCAGACACCTTTTCATTGTTTATTTTGTATTTCAGATGCATACTCTTGACTTCTGTCTAGGAAAGAGGGAAGGAATCTCTAGATTTGGTATTTCTTTTCTACCATATTTATGACCCTTCAAAAGGATACTTATGATGTTCGATGAGAAAGACAAAACAAAGAAAGAAAAATTTCTTTCATGTAGGAAAATCCTTTGTTTGACATGCCATTTCTGTGCTAACAAGTGCCCAAAAGTTTGGAAAATGGTGAGAAAGATGACTTTTATTGTGCATTTATATTATGCCAGGTATTGTAAGACAATGACTAAATTTCTTTTCCCTTTCTAAAACCCTATTGTAAAAATCTGGATCCTGAAGCGACACAACATTAATAAAAATGACTTGTATTCACATAAAGCTTTTATAATTTATTAAGCAGTCCTTCTTACCTAGGGAGAAGGAAACCAACATATATTATATGCTGACTCTGTGCAGTTCAGGAACATGGAGGTTTAATGCATACAAAATTTACTCTTTGTGATATATTTAAGAGGTGGATATTATTTCTCCCATATTTCCAATGAGAAAACAGAAATTTTAGAAAATGTGAGTGGATGGCCCAAAATCACATTCAGAAAGTGTTGCAGCTGAGTTTCCAATTCATTCTGCTGGACCGCCTCCATTCTGCGTGGCCTAAGTCATGAGGTAGCTATTAAGACACACAACATCTGCAACTTATAAAAGGCAACACTGCAGGGTTTTGCTGTCCAAGTCTCCGTGTTTGGCATCAAAAGCAACCAAGAACCTTGATTCACTCCATTCTATGCATGCCTACAACAAAGGAGTTCATAAAAATTACAACTGTGCTTTTTAAGAAGGGAATGCCCCTTATTTTCAACTATTTTGCAGATGAGATTCCTGTCCCCTTGGGTAAAGATACTGACTTATGATAAAGTTACTCCAACCAGTTAAAAGCTCACAGTGGTGGAAATAATCAGAGACTTGGCTCAAAAGAGAAAAACCCAAAATAAGGAGAAATAAAAGACCAGAATCTATTACAGAAAATAATGAAGAATTTGAGACAACAACGGGAACTCACAAAGATCCTTTGACAATAACAAAGGAAAACTCACGCACTGGGGAAAATAAAGGACAAAGCTTTGCTGTTTCAGGGATTATGCAGTCATCTTCATGGTGGTTCTTTTTCAAACTCACACGCAGCTCATAGGCCCTCAACTATCACTTACAGTGAGTTTTAAGAAGACTCCCCACTTGCCCCACTACTATCCGTACTCTAATGTGATACAATTTAAATTTCTGTACAAAAATAGAAACCGGGAAAAATATCGACACTGAGATATTTTTGAGATATAAAATGACACTGAGAAATCCTGCCACAATGTCTATTTGTTCCCAGAATGCACTTAGATTTCCTAGTTAGTAATATTGATTCCTTTCTCTTATATCCACTTGCCTTTTCCTAATGTGGAAGTTTCTAGGAAGGAAACTGACTGTGATTCTAAAAATATTCTCTTTCACATTTCCCTGAATTTAACCTCAGGGTACATAGGACCGCACCATAAAACTTAAATTCACATAAGTACTTAAATGTTATCTGCTTTGCCAAGTATGCACCGCGTTTTGAAAGAAACAACCAGTCCATTTTTCATTGCTCATATGTTTGATGAACCATACATCGATGGAAGACGATGGAGTGGGATGAAATGATGAGAGACAGGAGCCACAGAGGCTGAAAAGTGACCTAGAAATCTTAATTTTAGCAATCATAGCTATGACTGAATTCAAGTTTACAGCAGCAGGGGAGAAATTATAGTACAAATTACCATGCTAGGTCAGAGAAATTATTCTCTGCTGCATGGTTATTAAGTGATAGATAAATAAATAACACTGTAGGACTGATTGACAAAATATAAGTGACCTGAAAGCTAAAAGGGGCACCATGCAAATAGTACTGTGTAATCACAGGACACTTTAAAACTGAAATGAGATTTGTCACAGTAGAGAAATCTTAAAATGGTATCTGCTCAAGCCACTGCTGAAGTCATTGAACAGGAGTCCTTAATCCCAAGGAATCTGCAACTCAAATGGCCGTACATTGGTGTTTATTTTAATTTTTGAGGAAGACCACTGACGACCCACGGTGAATAGCGCCACGGGGCAGAATTTGTGTTCAAATACTGCATTTCAGCAATTTTAAAGAGCCTCCTCACCCCTTTACATTTTAGCATCTCTGATATCTGCAACGTACAATGTATCAAATCAACATGCTGCACACATTACACTTATACGAAGTCGTATGTCTGATGATTTCTTAGATTTGTTGAAATATGACAGTAGTCACAATGTACACATTTTCTTCCATGTCATCTCTTTTGCTGGTTAGAAGTATGGGAAAACCAGAAGGAACAATTTACTGCCACCAAAGACAGTGTGTCCACATGCTGCACCCGGTGTTCAACCTCCACAGGCTGTTAGCTGACAGAGCTCTCTGGCCCCAGGCGACCTCAGAATGCAATGCATAAACTGTGGTACGAAATGGAGCCCATGTTCACTTTTTGATGTGCCACTCCACTGGGCTGTGAGCACAACCACTTGAAAAAGCATCCAGTTGAAGCCGTTGAACAATTTGTTTCCTTTTTAAATTGGCCGAGTCCCAATACTGTCCAATGATATTAAATCTTCCTTGCAGAAGATAGAGCCTCTGAATTTAACCAGTGTATCTTTGATTTAGTTTATTGATAAACAAGTGTTTGGCTACTCAGATGATATAATATGTCCCATTATCTCTGTTCTCCCAGAGCTAAAGTCCCATACAGTTAAGAAGTAATGGGTCAAAGATTAGTCCTCTTGGCTATGGAATGAGTGCATTTAATAAAGCAAAGCTTCTGTAGTGGCTTTCTCTGGGAGCTAAACCCTTCACTTCTGATGGAAGCGTTGCGGCTTATAGCTTACAGCTTTGTCACTCCAGAATCAGGAGCAGTAGAAATATTTCATTAATTTGTCAAAATATGGCCATTCCAAAAACTCAAAATTACCAGTTGTATCAACTATAATAAAATATTAATTTTGTATTTTATAAAACCCCAAGTATCTGAAGGATAAGGTATGGGATAAAATTATATTTGTTGAATCTTCTCCATTAACCACAGAATACAGATTATCTTCTGCAGCCTAGTCTTGATTTCTTGTCTCTGCCCCTCAAATACAAGCATCTTTTACACATAGGGATATGTGTGTCTGGACTAAATGACATGCTCAGGGTCACAGAGAGGCAGCCGCCTGGAGAGCAGGGTAGAGATGAAGGCAGGACTCCTGACTCCAGGTTCAGTACTTTTGGTGACGGTATCAAAATTTGGAATCTCAAAATGCGTATCAGTTTAGTCCATATGCAAAAATGTGGAATCTTTGAGTAACTTGTGCATTTGCTCTCTTTGTATTACTTTTTAGAGAATCAAGGAGAGATTTAAATAATGTATAACTTTCAGCCTCATTTTAAATCCCTTTTATTATTTTCTATTATTCCCCAACAAATTGTCCTCTCAACAAAAATGTTTAAATGTATTTTCTCAAGAAATTATAGCTTATGATGAATATCAACTTCTCCCCTTCTTCTGGAAAATATTTAACTTGCTACTAGGAATGACACCATTTACTACAAGTTCAAAAAACCCATAATGATGGCTAATGCTTCGGAGGATAGCCCTGAGGCAGCCTCTTGCCCCTTGTGGTGTTTGTATCTGGTATTAGACACACATGCTGGGTTGGTCACATTTTGGGGTTTGGAAAACTTTACTCAGCTTACTTATTTAGTGTGAAAAATTGAGATTTCTAAAGAATTAATTTTGAATCAACTGTTGAGAGCAAGTCTTGGTAGAAATTAACACCTGGTTGAAATTGTCTTGGGTTCCATCTGCTCCTACTTCTTTTTGAGTTCTCTTCCACTTTGCTTTTTAGTAACTACATTCCTCTCAAATGCCAATGTCTTCATTCATCTGTTATTAATCCAGTATTCTACTGATTTACCAGGATTTCCCCCCCATTTCAATGTTTAGAAATCTTTTATCTTGTTCTCTCAGAGTTCTGATTTCTTACTAGCTAATTGAATAAATTCATCAGTTACAATAGCATAACATCTACTAACACTTCCTTTTAATATTATATTTAAACAGAATCTATCTGTCATATTTTATGTGTTGAGTCCACAGAACTGATACTTCGAGAACTGTTAATTTGTGTCAGAAGCAAACTGCAGATGATACACCAGGACCAGGGATTTCCCTTAAGACATGACTTTAATGTTAATCTTCATGGGATGTTGTGAGGATAAGCACAGTGGCAGTGAGCCATGGAAAATTTTGGAATGTTCCATTCTACCACATAAGAAGCTGAATGATCACAAGAGTGGCAAGTAAGAGAAAGGAAGGATGTTGTCACAGAGGAGCAACAAAGATTCTCATTGTACCAGACTCAGTTTATATATTCTAGCAACTCTATTTTCTATAATTCCCAAACATTTTCTTTTCAAATATCTTCACAATCCCTACAAGCATGTAAATGTCCCAGAAAATACAGCATTTTAAGCATCCATCTACCAATCCCAGACTGGCCGTTACTTCTGAAAGGTTATTTATTTATTTTTGTGTGTATCAAAGCAATACATGCATATAGTTTTAAAAGGAAGACAGAACACAAATAGCACTAAAACCTTATAACAAATGTTGAGTAAACTCTGCCTCACTCTTCCCCAATCTCAAGTTCTACTCCCTAGAAGCATGTTTGTATTTTATAATTATTTATTTTAGACATTACTATTGACTTCTTATTTTATAAGAAATGGAGGCGGGGAGAATCTCCTCTCATCAATTACCTACCTTCTTCATCTAAAAAGTTGCATCACAATTTTGGTTGAAACGTTGTTGAAGATTCAGTTTATCTTGACCTTGAGACATTGTTTCCCGTAAGTAATACACTGCTTTCTCTTCTTGTATAACTATTACTACTTGTTCTTTCTCCTTGTCAGTTGTGGTCCCCTTCTCCCTCCCTATTCTTCATTCTCACCTTCCTTTTCTCCTGGCATTAGCAATTACTTTTTTTTCCCCCTCAGTTTCCTATGTGCCCTTTGGAATATTTTCCTAATTTATCTGTTAAGTGACTGTTAACAATTTTTCTCTGAATGTCTCGTTTACCAGCCTTTTTTTCTGAGTTAATATTCTGAATGAATTAGTATTCTCTTTTTTCTATTCCAGTATTAATGAGTGTATTTAAGCTCCCTCAGTCAGCTCTGTTTCTTGAGCCCCTTGTAGTGTTTGTTTATTTTAGTCTCTGTGTTTCATATTGGACCCTTTCCTATAATCTGATGATAGTAGCTGCATCCACATTAAGGAACAGGCCCTAAAAAGTAACTGCAAGAGTCAGCTTTTGTGGGCAGGGGTTGTTATCAGTGAGCTGACTTCTTGAGTTATAAAAACAGAAGCTGGCATTTTCATGGAGGCATGTAAATGTCAGTTTCTGTGGGTCTACTCTGAGGCAATTCACTTTCTCCAAAGAAGAATCCTTGCTATCCACTTTGAAAACTCCAGCCACCACATAACTGGATGTTCCCCAATCTAGGAACTCCTTAGATCAATTTTCTGGAGCATAAAGTTATGGTCTGCTGCAGTGTTTAGGGCATGCTTCTTACTGGCCGTATGGAGAGGGAGGAGGCATCTGGGTATCTCACCATTCCTTATGCAGGTATCCAGTCAGTCCCTCTAGACTCAGCCTTAAGTCTCCGACTGCTCCCCAGTTCACCTGGTTCTTCCTACACCAGAGCTTTTCTGCGACTCGATGAAGTGGGTTCCTCTAATTTTTTTTTCTCTGCAGAAATGGTTTTAGTATTTTGTTTTGACATGCCAATTATTAATGTTCAGTATCTTCTTGGAACTTGGTGATACCTCTTAATGGCTCTTGTCTCCTCATCCATGATCTTTCTCCTTGAGAGTTTGTCCTTTTTTAAAAAAAAATCTCCATTTATTATTTTAGTGGAGTTCCATGAAAGATTATATATAAAGACATATGCTCAACTGGCCATCTTTTACTGGGAGACCCAGCATGCATTTTTAATTGCCAGGAGAGGTTTGAGTATTATATATTTATTGCTTAATCTTATAGTAATTTGCACAATAACTTGATCATGATGGTAACTTGTGTGATAGTAAGCAACTGAACTTCCTGTTTCATGGTAATACCAAATTATGCATGATTATAAACAGTGTTGTAAGTTTGGACTTACAAGCACTAAAATAGCACTTAGAGATTTTTAGTGATTCAACTTTGAAATAAAGTTTTTAATTACTCATATTTTGGATTTTGAAATCATGTTAAGGAGATTTTGAAATCACAAGGCAGTCTATTTAAAAGGAAAAAATATTATTAGTCATAAGTACTAAATGATATGAATGGCAATTATTTCTAGTACTGGGTGACTGAAAGAACCAACAGAAGTAAACAGGAAATAGAAAATGAATAAAATTTATTCAGAAATTAAGGAAGTAAAGGAAGATTTTATGGAAAATATAATATACCTACTGGCATTAATAACCAATTTCAAATTTTAGATTTGTCAAAACAGTCTCATTGTTCTCACATTGATTTTATAAAATAGAAAATGTTATCAATTTAAACTGAAAAATAAATAAAAAACCTCTTTAATCTGTTTTACTATATGAGTTTCTACATGAATATTGTGGTTAGGAGAAAAAAAAAGCCTTTTTTGGCCAATGAAAAAAAAAGGAGAAAGAAGGGGGAAGAAAGTTGAGAATTACATGATGAGATCTAAATTCCATTCTAGCCCTACAATTTTATCATTGTAAGTCTCAAATTACTGTTTCATCTCACCTATAAAATTGCAATAATAATACATGCTCTTACAGAATTATGAGTATCAAATTAGGTACTGTATGAGGAACTATAAATTCCTTTAGATTTGTAATTTATTATTACTAATCAAATCTGTAGAAATGAAAGTAAAAAGCCCATGATATGATCAGACAACTCACAATTTTCTCCTTCCTCTACTAACATTCATATACAGAGTTGTTCCCAAATGTCTTCCTATAGTTTTTAATCCTAGCCGAAATAGTTGCTCTAGTCAGGTGAATCACATTTGCTGTCAAAATCTGCCTCCTTAGAAGAAGCTCATCAGGTACAATTATGCAGTTGCTAAATTTCTAACAGTAGTGCCATTGCTTTGCCAGAAGGTTTTGGAGAACACTGAACCCAGAAGCTGGAAGCCTTCTGCTGTTTCAACTAAGCTCCTTCATATCATATATGTAGGGGAGTGCTAAGAATATGGTCATGCAATTCTGCTCAAAATGTCTAGGAAACACTGCTTCCAATTTCACTCTTACCCAGTTTTTCAGCTAAGACTTGTAACCTCAAAACTCCCCTTATAAGAGTATGGGCATCAGGGGTATTCATTCAGTGAGTTTTTTTTTTTTTTTTTAATGACCTTTAATGAATCTGCCAGAATTTCCAAGCATATATGAACTCATTTCATATTCTCCTGGTTAGTTTCTTAGGCAAAGAAAAGCAGTGCTAAAACTCCTCCTTTTGGTTCATTATAGTCTACAGACAATTTGCCAAAGGAAGAAAAATCTGTAGGGATGATCTTACTTTCACTTCTTGAAGTCTAATAAAACCTCATACAAATATATGTGAGTTACTGTCTTTGCACCATAAGCAGATGCACTATAGGACAACAGTAAAAATAACAAAACCCACGATTGAAAAGAGCCCAACACCTGCTCTCCAGTGCGAGAAAATGCCCCACGTGGGGTCCGTTTTGTTGGTTGTGGATGCTCAAAGTAAGGGGCAGCCCTGTCGTGGTAACATTTCACCTGGATCTGATTCTAGCCAAACACCATTTTGCTCTTCCTTCCTGCCCTGGGTTTTGAGGTGTGTCTACTCTGTGATGTCTAATGACAGGCAGGTTGGATCTTAATTGCTGGTGACGTGTCAAGTACGAGGAATGAGTGAGCAGCCTTCACTGAACTGAAACTATCTGTTTATAATGGAAATATATAAAACAAATACAGTAACTGGAATTGGCAATTTTTTTTTTAAACAGTGAAATTTCTGACTTCTGTGAGCTGCTTTCTTTTCAGAAAACTAGGTAGGAGAAATCTGGGCACAAATGACATGTGTCACTGACTAAGAACACTATAATCCGTGCGTAGTCTCTTAATGTCTGTTTCACACGACAAGCGTGCACTGACTTCAGAAGCCCAATATTTAATTTTAAAGACATTCCCGAAAAGCATTTCATTACTGAGCCCAGAACAGAAAAGAGAAGATTCTGATGAGCAGTTTGATATTTAGAAAAAGTGTCTGCTTTTCATGCACAAAACCAAATCACGGGTAATTCTTAACTCATGACATCTATAAACCTTATTTTATCTAACACAGTAGTTGAGGAAGGACACTCAGGTTAATATCAATTTTATGTATCACCAATTTTTAAGTAAATAGATTATTAAAAGATACTTGAAACTACACGAGCTATTTTATTTAGGGGGTTGTTTGGGGGTCTTGTGATTTGAAAGGTACATTGGGGCCTTTCAGGGCCTATCACAGGCATCATTATCATATCAGAAGTGTGCAAAGGCGCCTATCACTGGGACTAGACACACTTAATTCTAGGAAATTTAATAACACTTATGTACACTATTTCCCACCACAGGAAATCATTAGAAAAACGAGTAGAGTTCATTTAACACACTTTAAAGCTCCTTAAAAGGGAGTCTCAGCCTTAACTGATGGACAGTTGGACACATATTCTCTACCCAAGGTTTCAACCTCATTTAAAACCTCTTCTGAAAATAGGCCACGTGGCCTTCATTGTAGTGGCGGATGCCCCACTAACTCAGAACACACTGCTTTCCAGTTTGGATAATTCTAATTATTCAAGACATATTCTTACTGTTAAGAGGCTTTCTTGCAAAGCTTATGAATATATCCTTTCCATTTCTTCTTCCTTTCTATCCATTCCAAATATAATTTGAAGAGGTTTTAAAAAAATAACTACTGGGAGTTAGGTTACTAAATAAAGGTAAGAAGAAAATAGAAGGAGGGAAAAAAAGATGAAGCCTGTGGTCAAGTTAGGAAGAAAAAAGCAGGGCAGGTGTCTTGCAAACTTAGTACAGGAAAGCTGCAGTTAAGCTCAGAGCTTCTGTGTTTCTGAAACCAACAGGAAAATTTGATCAAACACCTGATCATAGAATGCTTTGGATAAATAAAACATTTGCTCAGAAAGGGTGTAATCATTTAGGTGAAGAGGCCTTAGAAAATTCACCCATAAGCATCACTCTAAAATATCTAATATAACAAGCTTTAATTAAATGGGAGGGGGGCAATATGGGTTACTGCAGCATCAGCAGTGTCACCAACAGTGACCCTGAAGCTTAATGACTACGTTTTCCCTCCCCCTTTTATCTGCAGTTCCAGTGGAATGGTCTGAACTCAATAAATGCCGCAGAGTGACTGGTCAGTCGCCAGTTCCCAATTCTACACTGAGCTCCAGCTCAAATATAATTAGCCATTAAGGGTCAGACAAGCATGCTGGGTTTGTATGCTTACCAGAAAAACTGTTGCCAGGCAGCTAGCTCTTAGATCCCAAACATTACTAGAACACAAAAACAAGAAATACTGATGACTTACAGACAAATGTCTTTGAGAGCCTTACTAATAGATTTTAAGAAATAAAGTGGCATCTCAGTCATTTGCTATGGGTCATTAGAATGGGTACATCGGGTGGCTGTTTGTCTTTTGTTTTACAGACATGAAAATCTTCAGATTTAGAATTGTCAGGGTATCTTAAAAGGATATGATAAGTATAATCATTACATTTCCTTGTACTTGTTAAATACTTAACTAATTAAATAAAGACATTTAATATATACCACAATATTTGCAAATCTTTTGGCTCTCAGCAAATCTATTTTGTAAGCTTCAAGGAACTAGGTTAAACTTTTCTCAACTACTGAGAGACCTTAGATAACTGCAAAAGTTTACAGTTATTCTACATGATTTTCCCCAGTAGCATGAGTACCAGGATTATAGCTGCAAGTAATAAACTTGTGAAAAACAAACTGACTCGACCTGGAATGAGAATGTTCATGTCAGTTAGAGAATGTTGTATTATGGACCTAGCAACGATGTGATAGTCATCCTCAAAATGGTCCCTAATGATTTTTGTAGTCCCTTTCAAACATTATGAGGGTAGATCTATATGAAAAACATCATATGGATGAAGTAACAAAGAAATGGTGGCCCACTTCTAAAAATAGGTTATAAAAATATTGCAGCTTCTCCCTTTGTCTCTCTCTCATCATTCACTCTGGAGGAAACAAGCTAACAGATTGCAACAGTCCTATGGGTAGTCCCACATAATGAAAAACTGAAGCCCTCTCTCTAGAAGCCCAGAATGGACCAAGGTCTGCCAACAAACACACTGGATGATTTTGAAAGCAGATCTTCCTACCTCAGTTGAATCATGAGCTGACTGCAATCTCGTGAGATACCCTGAGTCAGAATTTCCCAGTTAAGCTGGTATAACCATTAAAATACTGTACAAAAAGATGTAATAAAAATAGTAGAACAATTAAAATGTTATCCTAAAAAGGACCCAAATAAACAAAAAGAAGATAGGAAAGAGGAAAAGCAGAAACAGAAACCATAATGAACAAACATAAAGCAAATGATAAAATGCAACAATTGAATCTAAACATATAAATATTTATATTAATTGTGAATGGTCTAAAAACTAATTAAAATACATATTATCAAAATGGATAAAAACTATTACTCAACTATATGTTTCCCACAAGAAACTAATTTAAAATATAAGGATAAAGGTAGGTAAAAAGTAAAAGGATGGGAAATGATATGCCATGCAAATACCATCCAAAAGGAAGTTTGAGTGGTCACATTTATATCAGACAAAGTTGACTTTAGAGCAAAGAAAATTTATCAGAGTCAGAAGGGGATATTGCATAATGATAAACTATGTATTAATTAACTAATTTAATAGTAAGACATAACAATCCTCCATGTGTATACATCTAACAACATAGCTCAGAACATGTGAAACAAAAACTGACAGAATTAAAAGGAGAAATATATAAATCCACGATTATAGTTAGAGACTTAAACATTTCTTTCACAGTAATCTACAGAAGTAAGAGAAAAAATCATCAAACATACAGAAGAAATGAACATCACTATTGGGCAACAGGACCTAACTGACATTTATAGAATATTCCACCCAACAACAAACAGCAGAATATACATTCTTCTCAAATGCACCTGGAACATTCACCATGGTAGACCACATCTTAGGAAGGAAAAATATTTTAACATGTAAAATAAATAAAATTATAAAAGCAGGTTATTAGACCTTAAAGAAAGTAAAGAGAAATCAATAACAGAAAGATAATAGGAGAAAATCTCTAAACACCTGTAAATTTAAAACACAAATCTAAAACATTCATGGGTTAAATGGGAAGTCTTAGCAGAAATTAGAAAATCTCTTCCAGTGAAATAAAATAAAAATATAACATATCAGAATTTTTGTGATGGGGCTAAGGCAGAGCTTAGAGGAAAATTCATAGCATTATTGTTCATAATAGAAATGAAAAAAGTCTTCAATCAATAATATAAATTTCCATCTTAAGAAAGCAGAAAAATAAGAGCAAATAAATCCAAAGCAAGTTGTATGAAAGAAATAATAAATAACAGAAATTAATGAAACAAAAAATCAATCAGGAAAATCAATAAAAATTAAAGTTCTTTCAATAAATCACTAAAATTGATTAAATCTAGCAATACTGATGCAACATAAAAGGGAAAAAAACACAAATTATCAAAATCAGGAATGAACGAAAGGGTACCACTACATTTGGCAGCCATTAAAACAATAATAAAATATCACCAACAAATCTGGGCACATAAAGTCACAAATTTAGTGAAATAGACCAATTCCTTGAAAATGACTAACTACCAAAACTCACCTAAGTTGAAAGAGATTACCTGAATAGTGTTACAACTATTAAAAAAAAATTGAGTTCATGGTTGAAAAAACTTTTGAAAAAAGGAATTTCCAGATCTAGATGGTTTTACTGGTTAACTCTATCAAGCATTTAACAAAGAAACAAAGCCAATTCTGTATAATCTTTTCCAAAAAATAGAAGAGAAGAAAATATGTAATAGTTCATTTCATGAGGACAGCATTGCTCTGATAACAAATTACACAAAGACATCACAAGAGAAAAAAATTACATACCAGTGTCTTCATGGACATAGATGCAAACATTATTAACAAAATTTTAGCTATTCAGTTCAGCATCATATAAAAATTATACATCATGACTAATCAGGATTCAGCACAAAGATGCAGGAGTAGTTTAATATTCGAAAAATCAATGTTATTTACCAAATTGGCAGCTTAAAGAAGCAATACCTCATGAGCATGTCAATTGATATGGAAAAAAACAACTTCTGGCAAAATTCAACTCTATTCATGATTTTAAAAAATTCAGCAAACCAGGAATAGAAGGGAAATTCCTCCACCTGATAATGGGTATTTACTGAAACCCACAGCTAATCTCATACTTACTGGTGAAAGACTGAATATTTTCCTCTTAAAGTGAGGAGGAAGGTAAGGATGTATACCCTCACAACTTCTGGTGAACACTGTAGTTAGAGTGTAAGCCAGTGAATAAGGCAGGAACAAGAAATAAAAGGCATCCAGACTGAAGAACAACAAATAAAATATTTTTATTCTCAGACAACATGATTGTCTATATAGACATTCCTGAGGGAATTTCTGCACAGAAACTTCTAGAACTAAGTTAATTTAGTAAGGACACAGGCCACAAGGTCAACACACACACAAAAAAACAATGATATCTCTGTATCGTAGCAATGAACAATTGAAAACAAATTTTTTTAAATAGTTCCCAACAAATGAAAGACCTTGTTGTATAAATCCATGAAAAATGTACAAGAGCTGCATGCTGAAAACACAGTGCTTATGAAAGCAACCAGGAAAGACCTGAATAAATGAAAAGGAGTAACTTTTTAATGGATTGGAAGACTCAACCTAGTGAAGGTGTTCATTCTTCCAAAATTGATCTACAGATCTGATGTAAACTCCAGTAGAATTGTTTTGTAATGTAGAAATACTGAGTCTAGACGTTATGTGTAAAGTGAAGAAACTAGAAAAACCAAAGCAATTTTAGAAAAGTTGAATAAACTTGGAGCAACCAGGTTACTCTTTTAAGATGTAATATAATGCTAAGTAAATAAAACAGTGGATATTGGCAAAAGGATAGACCCATTGATCAATGGAATAAAATGTTTAGTCTAGACATAGACCTACAACAATATGGCCAGTTCATTTTTGATACAAGTGCAAAAGTTATTTAATGCAGAATAGTCTTTTCAACAAGTTACATTAGAAATCAAAATTGATATACAACTTAGTATGTATGCAAAAGAATAAACTTCCATTTAAACCTCACACTTCATGCCAAATTTAACTTAAAATAGATAATAAATGGACATATAAAGCCTAATATTATAAAATGTTTAGAAGAAAACATAGGAGAACATCTTTGTGATCTACACTCAGGCAAAGAGTTCTTAGGAATGAAATAAAAAATGCAAACCATAATATAATTAATAAATTGGACTTCATCAAAATTATACATTTTTTGTATAAAATGAAAAAAAAAAAATCCACAAACTGGGAGAAAAGATTTGCAAATCGTATATCTGACAAAGAACTTGTATCTAGAATATACAAAAAATTTCTCAAAACTGCATAGGAAACAGATTACCCAATTAAAAAATGGGAAGGGGACTTGAACACATTGCACTAAGATAGGAAAATATAAGCTGTGGGTGTTGGTAAATACCCATTAAAGCCTTATAAAAGATGGTCAGCATCATTAGCTACTAAGGAAATGCAAAGTTAAATCATGAGAAAATACCACCACATGGCTATGTGAATGGCTAAGACTATTTAAAAAAATAATAATGACAATACCAAGTGCTGACAGTGAAGCTGAGCAATTGAACTCTCACATATCCCTGGTGAGTATACAAAATGGCACACTGAAACGGGAACCAAGTCTGGCAGTTTCTTATAAAGTTAAACATATTATTGTATGACTCAGCAATCCCATTCCAGGGCATTTACCCTAAAGAAATGAAAATAATAGTCATGCAAAAATCTGTACATAAATGTTATGGCAGCTCCATTTACAACTTCCCAAACTGAAAACAAACAAACAAAAAACAAGTGTTCTTCAATAGATGAAGGGCTAAACACACTGTGGCATGTTAATGCAATAGAATATTACTAAGAAATAAACTATGGAGAATGTCATTCTAAGTGAAGTAAGCCAGAAAGAGAAAGAAAAATACCATATAAGATTGCTCATATGTAGAATCTAAAAAACAAAGACAAAAAATACAAAGCATAAATACAAAACAGAAATAAACTCATAGACATAGAATACAAACTTGTGGTTGCCAAGGGGGTGGAGGGCGGGAAGGGATAGACGGGATTTCAAAATTGAAGAATAGATAAACGAGATTATACTGTATAGCACAGGGAAATATACACAAGATCTTATGGTAGCTCACAGAGAAAAAAATGTGACAATGAATATATATATGTTCATGTATAACTGAAAAATTGTGCTCAACACTGGAATTTGACACAACATTGTAAAATGATTATAAATCAATAAAAAAATGTTAAAAATAAATAAAGTAGAGTGGGAAAAAAAAAGAAATAAAATAAACTATGGATAACAGAAATATTTTGAATTAATGTCAAAGGCATTTGCTAAGTGTAAGAAGCCAGACTCAAAATGCTACATGCTGTGTGCTTCTGTTGTGTGGCGTATTTGAAAAGACAAACTGTAGGGGTAGAGAAGAGATGGGTGGTTGCCAAGGTGTAGGGGCTGGAAGAGGATGTGATGACGAAGTAACAAAGAGGCACAAGAGGGAATTTTGTGGGTGATGGAACTGTTCTCCTTTCTGATTTTGTGGTGAATCTGTGTCTGTGTTAAAAACACACAGAACTGTATTCTCAAAAAGCATTTTTTTAACCATTACTTAATTTTCAAATTAAAATTAAAATAAAGAAAAAGCTATTAAAAAGAGTGGAATGACATACCTTTAAAAGAAAAAAGTATTAGACATGGGTATCAACTTGTCAAAGATATTCAGAAATATTTGGAATAAATCTTTGTTGAAAACTGGAAAATTTGAGACTCTTTAGTGAGTAAACGCTGTTGAATCCCATCTTTATTTTAGATTTACCTGTGGACATTCTCGTGTCTTTCCTGCTGGCAGGGCGCAGTGATAGGTTGAGTGGTACAGCTGACAGAATGGAGTCAAGTCTTAAGCAAAGCCAGGTGTGTGCCTGACAAGACCGCTGATGTGAAGGAGACAGGTGCCCACCAGGGATGGCTGCCTCTGCAGGGAACCACCGACCACCAACCACTGTGGAGATAGGATGCGCTCAGCTTTGCCTGGAGGCAGACCTGATAAAAATCAATGAGCTTGTGGTCATTTAAAATTAGGAAGCACCTGTGGAAAATAGCCCACTTACCCTATCTATTGATGAAGAAGGGGT
Organism: Camelus dromedarius; assembly: GCF_036321535.1. Taxonomy (NCBI): domain Eukaryota; kingdom Metazoa; phylum Chordata; class Mammalia; order Artiodactyla; family Camelidae; genus Camelus; species Camelus dromedarius. The sequence goes on along the minus strand of NC_087441.1, from coordinate 10,249,677 downwards.
GGAAAAGCAGTGTAGAGCCTTTATTAGGACATACGCATTTTTAAAAACAGCTGACAAAATGAGAGCAAGTCTAGATTATATTATTATGTGAAAAAAAATTCCAAACAACGTGGTTAGCATGATCTCATTTAATAAAAAAACAAGCAAAAGGCAAACGAAACATATTTTTGTATAAGCTATATAATTCTTTGTATAAGATATATACTATTCAGCCATTAAACAAGTGAGACAGATGTTTAGATATAGGCATGATTTTGCCTAAGAGCTTTATACTATTTGAAGAGTGTGTTGTTCTGAATGAATCACTCTCTGTTTAAAAAAAAAAGTGTGAATTTTTATATAACATGTAATAATATAGAAATATACATGATATAGACATAGGTGTGTTTGTGTTTAAACATAGAGAAAATAAGAAGTATTAATGGGGTTATCTCAAAGGTGAGCATACATGTAGAGGATGGATAAAGGGGGAAAAGGAGGCTTTTTTTATATATAATTTATGAAAATGTTTCCTATCCCAAATCTAAACACACACACACACACATACACACATCATTTCTGTTAATGTGGAAGAAAAGACAAACGTGTGTAAATCAAATGCTAACATTGGCTCTCTTGGTCTGATAAAATGAGATGTAAATTTTATCTCCTTCTCTGTGTTTTTCTGTGTTACCAGAATTTCTACAGCAAATAACATAATGTTTGAAAACTTTATTTCAAGTACCATTGACTAGAAAAAATATTTATGCATAATATCTTTATTATAGAATGTCTCTACTATTATTAAGACTTATTTATTTGGTAAGTTCCTCCCTACACATAGTCTTATGTCCACTTTTCTTTTTATTAGAGAAACCTAATCTCCTAAAATACCAAAAGAGCTTGTAGAAATGTTAGAAATTTCTTTCAAATTTATGTACCAGTTAGAAATGTCATCCTAACATTTAAAAACTCACTTTTACATTTTCATTTTCTCACTGTTACTTGTGAACCCAGCCTACTCCCCAACATTTCAGTTATTGGGTGTTTACAGATACACAGTTCAATGAGGTAGTTACATAGGACATGATGAGATGGGGTTTTATAATAATCAATCCTCTATCTCAGTAGTTTAAAAGAACACACTTGCTCCTGCTACACGTTTATGCTACATGCCCATCAGTGGTCTGCTAGAACTTTGCTCTGACTCATCTTCACTCAGTAACCTACGCTGGGGGAGTCTCCTTCTCTGTGTTTCCACACTTGCTGGGAAAAGAGAGCATGACGAATCACATGACTGAATTTTAAATACTCCCACTGAAGTGACATGAGTCACTTCCTTTTGCATTTCAAGAGCCAAAGGAAGTCAGATGACCATACTTCACCACAAAGGCATGGAAAAAAATAAAATCCTACCATTTGGTCTGAAGGAGAAAGGCCAAAATAGTTGGAGGAACAGAATTAATGTCAACCATAAAATCACAGGATAAGCAACAACTGACATTGGTAAGAATCCAATGATTTCAGCCCATTAAACTTATGTTTTACATGTAACTGATTTATTTTAAGTTGCTTGACAAAAAATTTTATGCGTTTCGTAGTCCCCTAAAACTGCTGTTCTTAAAAAAAATTGACAGATATTATTTCATTTTTTTCAAAGAAAAAAATGTAAGCTGATTGGCCATTTTCAAATATTAGTCACTGCCAAGTAAAACTAGAAAAATATTAGGATAAAAGAAGATTTTTACTAGGCTTAACTAGAGTACTCCCGTTAGCAAGGTTTTTTTTAAGAGTATTATTTTATTTACATGGTTTGTTTATCTGGCTATAGTTATTCACTTTATCAGAAAATTTTGAATGCCTCCTAAGAACTGTGGCTTTTGTTGGGCACAGATTACTTTATAGCAATCCTTGAACTCTTGTGATCAATGCTAACTAATATTTAAGCACTGTCAGTAAATAAGAGGTAATCTAAATCTGCCTGGAAATGTGCATAAGCTAGGTCCTGGGTTACTTTAGGAGCAATTCCATGCCCGGCGAATATGGTATATGCTTGGAGCCTAGCTCACTGAGTTCTCATTAGCACTTGCTTCAGAAACTTGAAATTCAGAATCAATATTTATGAAAATGTGTGTGCTCACAGAAGTTAAGAAGCTATGGTTTTTGACTTTGAGAGTAAGTTCTACTTTTTCATAAAATACTGATGGTACATCATTATGCATTCCTTCCTTCCTGCCCACCCAAGTATCCACCACCACTTTAGAATCTCCATTTCTGAACATTGTCTTCATGGTCACACCTGACTGTTTCTGAAGAAAAGACCTCTAGTTTCAGATGTGAAGAAACTGTTTTCTGATCCCCAAGGAATTATCAAAGATCAGAGCTCTTTGCTAATATCTAAAAAATAGATGTGCTGCACATTCACTAACAACAGAGCTCAAAGGGTTCAAGTTTTCCACAGCTAAGACTACAGCTGCTCACAGCCATTGTAGTTTAGGTTTAATTAAACCAGTTCTGAACATGTTCCACGGTCCAGTTTTAAAATCGACCATGAATACAATAGTTAAATCCTGGCATTCACGGGATAATTTTTCTTTTTAAAAAAAGATCATCTATTGAATTAAAAAAAGGTATAATGGGGAATAATGTGTATCTAATTATTAATGTACTATAGAAATTAGCTTTTATATTGCAATTTATATTGCAATTACCTTCTTTGTGTTATAAAGCAGAACAATACAGAAGAACTTCTTTATTAATGCCTAATAGCATGGTAATTTAAAATATTCAAGTTTCTTTAATAAGGTAGTGTATGAAATGTTACTTAATTTGACAAGATTAATTATACAATTAATTTAAGACTGCTCTCAATTAAATTAGTAAAAATTCTTAAGCTTTTGAAAAGAGTGCTGAAACCTAGCATGAAGTGAGATACCCATTAAACATGATATTAATTAGACTGAGATGGAATGATGCATGTTTTGTTAATATAAAGGGCATTGTCAGAGAGTTGGTAAAGACGCATTATTTCATTACTTTAATAAGATACCCCAGCCCTCTAGACAATTTAGAAGGCTCTCCAACATTACTGGAAAATACACTGATTTGGGACTGGGACGGTGCTCAGAAGTACTCAAGACAACGGTAATAATCAAATTCCTGTCTTGGCAGTCTTTCAGGGTTCTGTTCAGATAAAGGTATTACCCAGGGAGCTAACAGACTATCAAAATACCTTCAGAGTGACATTTTCTTGATAAATTCACCTTGGCCGGGGTCTGATCCTCAACTTTTCAGGTCAAAGATTTACGTTTGCCAGAGTCCCAGGATTATTAGATCCAAGTCAACTGAGAGATACTAATTAAATTAATAATTCAGTGAAGTATAATCACAAAACCTTCGTTTGTATGTTTATAATGGAAAAATCTTCATTCTAGAGGACCAAAGTGTGCAATTTCTGTATTTACAGTGAACCCTTTCATGATATCAGAGTACCTGGAAAATCATTTCAGTGATGTAAAGATTGTTTGGTGTACAGAGAAGTGTTGAGTGTAAATCAACCAGGCTATGGTAGAGGCAAAAGCATCATTCCTATTCCTCCACATAAACCCTCAGCCCTCTCCACGGTGCTAGATCCTGGCTGAAGGACACAAAGGATGGGGGTTAAGGCACAGCTTACAGTGTTTGGTTGGCCATGATATACAAGCTGAGTAGGCAAAGGGGTCTAAGAAACTGGGAGGAAACATTGATCTGAGTACAATCAAGTCTTTTTCTGGGCTGAGAATCATTCTGAACACTCATGTAACTTTGCTGCATGGTAGTTGTTGACTTTCTTAATTCAAGTCTCATATTTCTAGGGGAACCAGAATCACCTAGCAAATTGAACCCAATGGTTCCCTCAGTTGGGGTTGGGTTTGGGGGAGAAACAGAGTCTATTAGCTTATACAGAGGAAGGAGGAATTCTTTCCTTTGGTGATGCTGGACTGCATCAGGGCTGTGGCTTAGAAGGAGAGGACAGTCTGAAAGTAGACCCTCCTTCTGCTGAATTTCAGCTCTCCTTTGACCCTAAGTAGGGGAGCCATTGAACAGTCCACGAAATGCACCCAGAGAGATAACTTTTCCTGAATTCATCATTTTCAGATGAGAAAAGAAAGTGCCATGCAAGTCAAGCTCACACAATTAATTATTGGTAAAGCTGGAGCTCAAGCCAATCTTTTTAAACACTCAATCCAACATATTTTATACTATACCCTGTCACTAGGTAAATCTTATAAAGTTGGATACTATAGAATGATAAATAGAAAATCTCCCAAATTGCACAACTACTGACAAATATTCTTTTAATCCATGTAATGCATACTCAATGAGTAGTTGTCCCAAGGTCATGGTTATTATGGAAACAAGAGCTTGCTTTTATTGAGTCCTTACTGTGTGCCTGGCATCATTCTAAAGAAAGATTTTCTGTTGACTTCCATTATGAACTGGGGGCTCTGCTTCCTCCAAAACAAGTGATGGCTCTAAAACACTTAAAATTAAAATTCTTAACATAGAGTGGAAAGAGCATCATGTTAATATTCATAGTCTACATGCATTTTAACTCTTCTATCCAGACACTTCACAGGTATTTAAAAGTGAAATGGTTAAAATGCACTACACATGTATTAAAATTTCCACCTTATAGGGAGTTCTTGCTGACTCCATCTGAGAGGAATGCCTAAGTAAAAACAATATAACCATTCTTAATTAGAATTTAATAGAACATAACAAAGCTCCTTTAAATTGGAATTGCTCGGCTGTCTATCCATCCATCTCTGTATCTGTCTATCTGTCTATCTAGAAATATATGTTAAAATTAATCAATATTTTACATACACACACATACACATCCACACACACACACTCACACACACACACAGACACTTTCTCCTCAAACCAGTCGTGATCTTCTCAAGTCTCCAGTGGGCCGTCCTTTCTGAGAATAATGGGTTACCTACAGGGATATTAAGTATTTAGCAGCAACCCACCAAGCTACTGCTGCCTGTGGATGTTCAATGGAGTTAAACAGGAAGTGTCATGGTGTTATACAAATGCAGAATTTGTTTTCAGGAAAGACTCTAAGCAGAAAGTTATTTCTTCTACCAAAAGCCACATAAAGAGTTTTCACGTAGTCACAAGGTAGAGAAGGACACTGCTTACCTAGGCAGATGCAGCCCCCCAGAGATGGAGGAATTGGTGTCTAATATCAGATTCAATGAGTATCTTTCACAATTTAATATACATGTTTATTGTGTGCACCATAGGACTCTTACATTTATAATAGATGCCTCTTTGAAGATCTTAGAAAATCTTCCAAATTTCAAACACCACTGAAGAATGTTCTTTTCATTCCTGTAATACATAATCAATAGGTGGTTGTCTCAAAGTGATGGCCATTATGGAAATAATAGCATGTATTTATTTCCCTACTGTGTGCCTGGGCTGTTCATTCAAACACATTAGTGTATTTCACTTAATTCTCACAACAACCCTGTGTGGTAGGTCTATGATTAGCTCCATTTTATAGAAGAGAAAATTCTACAGAAGTTAAGTAATGTGCCCAAGATCATATAACTAGAAAGTGGTGGAGACAGTTTCAAAACCAGATAGCCTAACTCAGCTCCCGCATTCTTGATCACTACACAGAATGCTAGCAGAAAGTCACCCACAGACTCATGCAGAGGACACAAATTCCTTTAACCCAGGAAAAGGATAGGAGAACTTATTTGGACACAAATAGCTGAGGCATCCAAAAGCATACTCCCAGGTTCAGGGGCAAGCACCCTGCACTGCTAAGTTTCTACAAGGACTGCACAAGGGCAGTAATCTCATCTGGTCTTTCCTAAGCTCCAGTCTACACACTCTCTCCAGGATCTTCAAACCCTGCTGCCAACTGGCAACCCTTTTGCAGATTCTGGCTTACAGCTTACAATTACCTGGTAACAACCCCAGCATATTCCTGAGATTAATCAAAGCTTGATGTCACAGAGGAAGTACCTCTTAGAGGGCACAGGATTCAGGACTCTTGGTGTCTGTTCCTGGATCTTACAAGTAAACTATGATATCTGTCTGCAAGACAGTTGACTAGACTAATTTTCCTAGCAACTTACTTCCACATATATACCTAAACATTTACATTGTTTAAAATTGAGCAGAATCAAAATAACAAGTGATTACATCCACTCTTCCAAAGTTATCCCAAAATAGTTAAAATCAAGTTCATTAAGTTTGGAAATATAATATTTAGAAAATTTACCTAAGGATTTACCTCATAAACTACTGTCAGTCCTTCTAGGACTCTATCTCAAATTTGGATAAACAGTCAAAATTTTGGATTTCCAAAAGCGATTTTTGGATAAGTTTATTCATTGCGGTATCATCTGTAATAATGAAAGAAAGGAAATAACATAAATGGCCCTCAATAGGGGGCTGATTCAATAAGTTTGGTAGAACCATATGAAGACATTCTATGCAGTTGTAAAAATGAATAATGAAAATCTCTACTACCACCAATGTGGTGGAATCTCCAGGGATTCATTATCAAGGGAAGAAAGAAAAATGTATAAAAGCATATGTAGATATTTAGGGGGTAGTATGGTTAAATACACATACCTAAGCACTGGAATGGCATATAAAAAGTCGTAATATAAATTACTATCTATAGGATGAAGCAGGGAACAGAGTAGAGGGGATTTTCATGGAAGAGAGACTTTTCTGAAAATAACTTACAATTTTTATTTGGCTTAAATTTTCTTTATTGGGGTTCTCATTAACACACAACAAACAGCACCTATTTAAAGACACAATTTGATAAATTTTGACCAACATATACACCCATGAAACCACCACAATCATTGAGATGATAACATACCTCTTACCTTGCAAAGTTTCCGCTGCCCTTTGTAGTAACTGCCTCCAGCTTCTCCCTTCACTCTGGTCTTTCCTCCTTCACCCATTCTCCCAGGCAACCACTGGTCTGTTTCTGTTACTACAGATCAGTTAGCATTTTCCAGTATTGTGCATAAATTAAGTCCTACAACATGTCATCCTTTTTCTTCTTTCACTCAGCATAATTATTTTGAGACTCATTCATGCTGTTGCATGTATTAATAGTCCATTCCTTTTTATTGCATTGTAGTATTCCATTATATAGATATACCACAATTTGTTTATCTTCTCTGTGGCTGCTGGGTATTTTTTTTTTCCCGAAGTTTTGCCTATTGCAAATAAAGCTGCTTTGTTTGAACAGTCATGTGTAAGTTTTGTGTAGACATATGTTTTCAATTCTTTTGGGTAAATACCAAAGAATAGAATCATTAGATCATAAAGTAGGTGTATATTGAACTTTTTAAGAAATTGCCAAATGTCTACAAAGTGATAGTATGATTTTATGTTAACAGCAATGTGTGAGAGTTCTAGTTCCCCTACATCCTGCTAATACTTGGATGGTCCCTTTTCTTAATTTTTGACATTCTAATAGGTATTTAAGATTATCTCATGTGGCTCTAATTTGCATTTCCCAAATGACTAATGATATTGATCATGTACTTAGTGTTTCTTCTTTGGTAAAGTATCTATTCCAATCTTTTGCCCATTATTTAATTGGGTTGTTTGGTCTCTTACTATTGAGTTTTAAGAGTTCTTTATGCTCATACAAGTCCCTTATTAGATATATGACATTCAAATATTTTCTCCCTACTGTTATGCTATTGTTGCCAAGCATTCCACTTTTATATATGTTATAAACCCTGCATTACGTATTATTTTTGTGTAAACAGTGAATTCTCTTTTAAAGTGTTCTTATGTATTAAAAAATAAATATAAAAACATTCATTAACCATGTAGTTATCATTTCCATTGTTCTTTCTTCTTTGGGGGGATACATATTTCTACCTGCTATAATTTTCCTTCTGTCTGAAGGACTTTTAATATTTCTTGCTGTGTATTCTGCTGGAGATGAATTTTGAAATTCATGTAATTGTATGTTTTTTAGTTTAGTTTTTCTGGGGGGTTGTTTTAGGGGGAGGTAGTTAGGTTTATTTATTTATTTATTTACTTTTTCAGTGAAGGTACTGGCGATTGAACTTAGGACCTGGTGCATGCAAGCACTCTGCCATTGAGCTATACCCTCCCCTCATGTAATTGTAAAAAAAAAATCTTATTTCCTTTGGTCTTTGAAAAACAGTTTAGCTGAATATAAATATATGTATGTTAATATAAATATAACATTCTCAGTTGACAGTTTCTTCCTGTGTGTATTTTAAAGATGTTGCTCCCCTGTCTTCTTGCTTGTATTGTTTCAAGTGAGAAAGTTGCTCTCATCCTTTTCTTTGTTTCTCTGCACATAACGTGGCTGCTTTTAAGATCTTCTCTTTGCCATTTGTTTTGTGTAATATGATTGTAATGTACCTTATTGTAGTTTTCTTTGTGTTTCTTGTTCTTGGAATTCATTGAGCTTGTAGGATCTGTAGATTTCTAATTGTCATCAAATTTGAAAAATGTTTGTCTATTATGTATTCAACTACTATTTCTGAATCACTTTCTCTTCTCTCCTTCATGTATATCATTCTGTTTTAAAATTTTTCCGCTGTTCACTTTATTTTTACTTACTATTTTTCTCTGTGTATTTCCTTTGGTTTAGTTTCTACCGCTACGTCTTCACATTCACTAATCTTTTCTTCTACAAATTCTATATTGTCATTAATCCCATCCAGTGTATTTTAAATATAAAACATGGGCATTTTTATCCCTAGAAATTTAATCTGGATCTCTTCTATGTCTTTCACAACTTCCATTAACTTTTAAGCCTGTAATGGAACACAACTTTTTAAGCCTATAATGGAACACAACAAAATAACTCTTTTTCTTCAACTTTTGGAAATGAAGACTTTATCCAGAGAGGGCAATTGAGTTATAACTTAAATTTTTTTTTTAATTTTATACAATTTTTAAATGCTATACCCCATTTATAGTTACTACAAAATAGTGGCTATATCTTTTTTAAGTCCTTGTTGGCTAATTTCAACATCTTTGTCACCTTGGTGTCACTTTCCATTGCATTTTCTCTGACAGATTATATTTTTCTACTTATTTGAATGCTTAGTAACTTCATTGGATGTCAGAAATTGTGACTTTTACCTTTTTGGATGCTTGATATCTTTGCACTCAAGCTTTGCTTTGGGATGCAGTTAAATTACTTGGAAACATCTTGATCCTTTGGGTCTTGCTTTTCAAGATTATTAGGTGGAGTCAGATTTGTGTTTAGTTTGGGGCTAATTATTTCCAATTATTGAATCAAGATCCTTCAGGGTATTCTAATGGCCTGTGAATTATGAGCTCCTGCAGGCTGGTCGGTGGGAACAGATCCTGTGCGTGCAGTTGAACACCATTGACTTTAGTCCTCTGGATGTTTTTTCCCAGCCTTGCGTAGTGTTGCCCACATTCATGCACTGACTGTTGCTCTGTTGAATACTTGGAGGAGGATCTCCTGTAGATATCCAGGGTTGTCTCTTTGCAAAATTTCTCTTCATACATATTCTCTACTAAAATCTTAAGCTATATAGGTATTCCTGAGTTCACTCTCTTTTATAAACTTAGGGAGTCTGTCACACCCTGCCTAGTGGGAACCTTGAGGCAGTGAGCTTGGTGATCATAGAGCTCATCTCATTTGTCTCCTGTTTCTCAGGGGTCAGTGTTCACCAATGCCTGATATCCAGTGTCTTGAAAGCATTGCCTTATGTATTTTTTCCAGTTTTTTTGTTGTTTCATGAGAAAGGCAAATGCAGTCCCTGTTTCTCTAACTGGGCCGGAAGCAGAATTCCTCTCTATTATGGAGTTAAACCTATTTTTAAAAAACTAAATCTAAAAGAAAAAAGCAGTCTCTGATATTTATTAAAAAACTGTAATGAATGTAACTGTACATCAAGTCATACACCATAGCTGTACAGAAAATAATTATTCCAGGTCAGTTTAGAGAACACAGTTTTATCTGTATACTGATATATATCTGATATATATTTTAAAGATTCATATAGAGGCAGGAAATTTTAAACTTTATTTAGATATGTATTTTAATGGTAATAGCAGTAAAATTATTTTAATCTAAATATATATAATAGGATAATATAAAAAAGAAATTAAGTTAATGTCATTAGGAATCAAAATTTCCAGCACAAAAGAGATGTAATTATAAAAAATTAAATGTTTATAATATTTACTTAGAGATGGAAATATTAACATAAACTCATGATTTATTTTCTTTTTAAATAGTTATTTCCTAACTCTGTTCATTGAGGGGCCTAGAAAAATATGACAACTCAGTAGTAATTAACATACCAAAGCCCTGGATTTGGGACTCTAAATACTACTTTCCACTGAAAGAATCAGGGCTCCTTGGAGGAATGAAAGATCCCTCAGGTTTAGGCAGATAAAATACAAGATGAAGCTGGGACCTCTTATTATGCCCAGAAGTAAGGAGGCTCTCAAGTAATAATGGGCCATGTTAGAAAAAAATTTGTGCCTCCCATTGACCAAGATGTAACAGTTTGAGCATCAGTAAGAATAATGAATAGAATTGTTGAAAACAAAATAACTCTACAAAGACCTATGAGAGTTCATTGAACAGAAGAAAGAAAGCAAAAAAAAAAAAATTTTAAACATACACACAACTTGATTGTCATACAAGTGAGAAGTAAATAGAGCACAAACTCGTTACTATGAAAACTAAATCTTAAAAGGAAAGAATCAAGTATTTATCGTACTTTTTTCTATATAAGTTATACTTCTAAATAAGTAATAGAGGGTAAGATCTTCACAGAAATCTTCCAGCCAACTCTTAATCCTCTACCTGCTGAAACCAGATAGCATATGAGCAAACTAGGATTATACTACTCTTTATCAAGGGCGTAAATGTAAATGTGGATTAAATAAAATCAAATGAGATTTTTGCCTGATTATTCCCATATAAATGTCATGCCCCATTTGTCAAGAGGCAAATACGACTATGACAAATAGGCAAGACATTTTAAGTCTATGAATCTGATTTCTCTTTTTATGATGTAGAAACCATTTATGGACAATTACAATAACTATCCTTGTTTTATAAGCACATCATTGGGGAAGAAAGATGATGGTGTATTTCATCACATTAAAACAAACAAACAGAAAACACTTATTTGGAGATCTTGACCCAACGAATACTTTTTTCTATGGGTTTAGAGCAGTGGTGGCCCCAGCCAGGGGTAGTAACCAAAAAACATGATTGTGTGTGGATTGCCATAAGTAGAATAGAAATGAGATAAGAAAGACTAGAAATGTTTTTTGAACATAGCGCAACCATATTTTGAGAAATTTTAGTAATAAACTTACTATGTTGAATAAAAATCAGACATGAAAAAATTAATAAGACAAAATTTTTAAAGAACAACAAACACAAAACTTTTTTGCTAGAAACTTCCTTGAGATTAAAGAATATATAAGTGTTTCCAGCACAAGAATTTTGGGAGGTCAAGTGGAACTAGCTTTGTGACTAATTTGGACAACTTGCTCACCTTTTCTGGGTCTCAGTTTTCTCATTTATAATATAAGGTCATCAATTGCACCATCAATTGCATAGGGTTATTGAGAGGATTAAGTGAGCTGATATATTTAAGTACTTAAAATAAAGACTCTGCCATATTAACTTTGAAAAATGTTAGCTAGTGTTATTCTTTAAAGGTTTTACATAAGTCTAACAACTTGCAGATTTATCTGAGTGAAACTGGACATTACCTATTCATACCTCAAAGGCTGGTGTATTAAATAAACAAATTGGGTCCCTAAGAGTCAGGGGAAAGGTCACTGGGGAGGAAAAGATGAGGAAATGTGTAGAAATGGGGAAAGGTGAAATTGTAGGTGCTGCAAATAGGTGTGATGTTTTCCCATTAAAGACAAAAATTACCTTTCTGTAATTCTGCTGATAGCCAGCCTAGCTTTTGGTTTTATGAGACACTACATTGAGTAGTGACCTCAATGATCAACAGGAGAAGCAGTTCCTGGTTATAGCTAGATTATGTTCAGGCACTTTGAATAAAGAACTCCTTTGTCTTACTTATCAGTGGGTCTTAAAGGTCTCCATGTTTCAAAATTATTCTTTTGTATGTTTCTCCTTTTCTAAGTGAAAGGTCAAGTCCCCTTTAATGCCGCGTTTCCTATTTAATTAGGCTGGCTCACCTCTCTTATTTGTTTCCTAGAGTATAACTGAATGCAAGATTTCATTCTTTGACGTCTTCATATTAATCAGTAGGAATCGTGGGATTCCTCAAGAAACAGCTGCTGACATGTGACAGGCATCATCGCTCTTAGTGATGACCTTAACAGAGAGCTTTGGTAGTTCTGAACAAACTATCATTGGAGAGAAATGATAGTTTGTAGATTGAGGGGCAGGAAACCATGTTAGTCTAGATGAGAACAGATGATAGATGACTCAGGTAAGCACGATCTTTTCTACCTACAGTCCCTGATGCTGGCCAACGAGGAACTTGAAGGATTGGTGAAAGTCGCCATAAGCCAAATAGTTGCCATTTTAAAGAATGATTGAGATGTTTTATGCCAAGAAGGAAATACTCATAGGATTATAATCTCTATTGCTTCTTTTTTTAAAATCAGGGGAAAGAGAACCCGAGAATGATTGGCTAGTAATTTCTAAGCTGAAAAGACTGTATAATTAATCATCCAAAAATCAATTTAAAAACATCTACAGAAGGACAGTCACTGGCATTGTTATGAACAGGTCTTGATGGATCTAACCTCCTTCTGTGACACAATGGCCCCCGGACTGAACAGAAATAATGGACATAATCTATCTGGACTTCAGCAAGGTGGAGATCCTGGCTCATATGACATGCTCAATAATCTCGGCCTGACAGTCTCCATCAGTGTTCTCACTGTGCTTTGACACAGATTTCTGTTGGTCCCTGTTGCTCCTCTGGGTGGTTTATTCCTATGTTAATGAGGCCAGACATTGGGTCCTAAGTGTCTCACATTTGACCAAGCTGTGTCTTCTGCAGGGAGGTCCTCTACCTCATTCCCTCGGACAGTGACATTTTATTCTTACTTCCAAGCTTCAACACAGAAGTCAATAAGTCTCCTTGTTCTGAATCATTCATTATTTCCCGTATGTTCCTCCAGCTTTGCTTAGACTTCTCAACTTAATTAGAGACCCACATGCTCTTGACTGTATCAACTGTTTAAAAATCATGCCATCTGTAGGGAGATAATTAATGTGTCAGTTTTGGTTACTGGCTCTGGATTGGTGGATGAATTCTATGGATATGGCTTAATGAGAAGATTCCAAAATATTTTAGATAGTGTGGAAGCAAATTAACATGAGATGAAAACATATAACATAGAACAGTACATTGAATTATATCAAGTAGAGGCAGCACAGATTCATAATGGTTAAGAACATAGACTCTGGAACTCACTTATTTGGGTTTGACTCCTTAACACTACCAGACTAGCTGTGTGTCTTTGGGTAACTCACTTAGCCTCTCTGTGCCACAGTTTCTTATTCACACCCTGTTTTCATTGGCATGCCTTTTCTCTTTGTTTACTCCACAAGCCCCATGAATGGGGACTATGTCAGTTTCAGCCAATAAATTTTCAATGAATGAATGGATGGATAAATAAATCAACAACAACAACAACAAAACTATAAGCATCAGTCTTAGCTAGACTGCCCCATTACAAAATGCTTAAATTGGTTGAGTTTGACCATTATTTCCTACGTTATGACATAATCAATGTTTATACATTAATGGGGGACATTAACATCCTTTAACATCCTTGTAAAATTAGTTCATAATTTTTCTTCTAGTTTTATTGAGCTACAGTTGACATACAGCACAGTATAAGTTTAAGGAATATGGTATGATTTGACTTACATACATCATGAAATGATGGCCACAATCAGTTTAGTGAACATCCATCATCTCATATAGCTACAAAATACAAGAAAATAATATTTTTTCTTTGTGATCAGATAAATATTTTTTGAAGAAACTTTTAGAACTCTTTTTCCCCTAAGTTTAAGACTGCCTTTATAAGGTACAGGCAATTCTCAGTGAGGTTATAAGGGCCACACAGAGCTGAGACACAAATCCCCAAGGGAAATCTGGTTTGGCTTAATCTTTCCATTTACAATTAAAACAGGTTTTCATTGAGTAAGCTTTCCCAGTAATGCCTATTTTTAGGCCTCTCCTTTTTTTCTCTTTCTGGTAGGCGAGAGGTACTGCTTTAATAAATGTGAACCAAGGTGCAATCCTATAGGATTGAAATTAAGAAGCCCAAGGGAGAGCACTTACTTTTGAGAGCACTTACTTTTCTTTCATTGATGCTTGTAGTTGAATGTGAGCATGTGTTTAAAATTTCTATTTATGTATTTATTTTTCAACATTTTTTTATTTTTTTATAATTATAGAGAAGTTGCAAAGACAGTAGAGGAAGGTCCAGTTTCCCACTCTCTCCCAATAGTTATATCTGATGTAACTATAATATAACTGCAAAACAATAGTTTTATTTGTAATGAAACGTTCCTAACGAAGTCTCAGAACGCCCCCCATCTACACACATATGAGCGTACACATGCTTGCGGGCACGCATACACACACACACAAAGAACAGCTATTTCATATAAGAGCTTCAGCCTAGAGGCAACTTCAATCAATAGCAGCCTACTCACCGGAAGGGAAGGAGATTGAGAAGCCACTAACAGTGACAGCAGTCCTGCCTGAAACCAGGTCAAGCCCAGGAGGCTGGAGACAAATGGAAGAATAATCTGGAGTCGCTACCAAGACCCCTGTATCAAAGCCTCCACTGTCAATGACCAGACAAAACAACCTGACAGATTGGAAGAACATTTATAGATACATTGATTTTTATCCATTATCCCTTTTCATTCTCACTGAGAAAAAGGCATATTACTAAGCACTATAGCTCTTAAGAGATTTGGCCCTTAAATCCCATCAGAAAGTACACACACAGTACTTCCTAGGCTGCTTGCTTTATGTCTGTATTATCTTTAATACAGGTACTCTGTGAAGAGGAAATATTTTTCAGGTCATGTCATGCTTTTAAAAGTGTAATGTATTAATAAAAGTAATCTGGAGTTACGGGTGGCTGGAGGCAGTGAGGTGGCGGGCAGCACAGACCTGATGCTTCTCTCGCCTGAGGCCTCGCCAGGCATCACTAATCAAGTGTGGCATCATTTCCCATTGAGCCAAGATACCACATGGGGCTTCAAGCAGCCATTACCAGCTGGTTATACTTGGCATTAGAAGTGGAACCTAATGTGATGTTATTGGTGATTGGGGAAGGTTTCCCCAGGGAGTCAGGTTTGAAAGCAATTTGACAGACTAAAGGAAGTAGAATGGTTAAAAGAGAAGAGTCAAACATCCTAAGGGTAGATTACAATTTAATTAGCAATCTTAGAATGTTTGTTCATAGGTGTAGCCCTAGGACCTAATAGTATGTGTCAGATGACTGAGCCTCAATGCATTTTTTGCCAAAGTAATGACTAATTTTTTTTTTGTTTCTTTTTTAGCGATCAAAGAATAATAACAGAGAGAGAGGTCACCTGGCCCTTTGGGGCAGATTTTTATAGAAGCCCCTTCAGGGGTAAGGTATGATGTAAGGTTGGTTCATAGCTCTATATGTCCAGAAATATAATTCTATAGTTTGCAACTGAGTGTCTCTGCCTGCACTAAAACTGTACCACATATTGTCTTAATTGCTACAGTAGCTTCTTGAATTTTCAATAGGCTTGGTTTTCTCTTTGCTTAAAACTATTCTGCGTCCTATCAAAAGATGAATAACACAAAAAAAAAATTTGTTTTCTTTTATTATCACAAAAGAACTTTAGGTATTAAAATTTTTAAGTAAATAATTCTGTAAAAGAAAGACAATAAAAATCATTCTTAACCCATCAACCAGGAATGGTCAATGTTAGCATGCTGATTTGTATCTTAATAGCATTTTTCTTTGCTAATATAATGTTTTTTTCTCACAAAAATGTGTTCGTGTTGTGAATACTCCTCTTAATGGGATTTATCCTACTGAAAATATATTAAATACTTTCTATAATATTTTGTTAAGAAAGATTATTATCTGAATGATATTTTCTCTCATGGATAATGAATAACTTATTAACCATTTCTTTACTGATTTTGTACAATTAGAAACACTGAAATAAATCCTTCTGTGATAATACTACAGTTATCAAATTGTCCATTGAGTTCCTTAGAATAATTCTTAAAAGATTATTTGCATAATTAAAAAATGAAAACATTTAAGTTTTTCAGTATATATTGCCACTCTACCTGGCAGAAAAATCATATCAACTAAACTCCCAATATCAAAATGTAAACAATTGGCAATTCAGTAGATGAATTAAACTACAGATTAGCTACAACTGAAGAAAGAATTGGCAAACTGGAAGACAGAAATTACCCAGAATACAGAACACAAAGGAAAATATAGAAAATATTGAAGGAAGATTAAAGGATATGGAAGATAGAATAAAAAGCTTATAATCTTTCTAACAAAAGTTTATAAGGAGACAATAATGAAAATTTGTGAAGGGTAATATTCAAAAATAGATCGCTGAAAAATTTCCAGAATCAATGAAAGAAAAATCACAATGAGTCCTGAACAGGATAAATAAAAATAAATCTTAAAACAGTGAAAGAAAAAAATACTAAAAATAACCAGAGATAAGGCAAATCACTTCCAATGGAATAGAAACCAGAAAAACAGTAGACTTGCCAACAGAGCAATGTAGGTTAAAAAAAAATGAAATCATATACTTAAAGTTTTGAGGGAAAATGGATTCTATACTTAGCAAAGCTATTATTCAAATGTTAACTTTTTTCAGACAACAAATAAGAGATTTTACTGCCTAAAGTTATTCACCAATAGTGAAAGAGTAGCAGTCCAGG
Organism: Camelus dromedarius; assembly: GCF_036321535.1. Classification (NCBI taxonomy): domain Eukaryota; kingdom Metazoa; phylum Chordata; class Mammalia; order Artiodactyla; family Camelidae; genus Camelus; species Camelus dromedarius. The sequence continues at coordinate 10,232,692 of NC_087441.1, read as the reverse complement.
AAAAAAATATTGAGCTTAGAAAATTGGTATGCCTGTGGGTAAACATAAACAAATATTGAGTGACCAGCACAGTAATGATAATAATGGTTACTTTTGGTAGTTGAAAAGCAGGCTAGAACTAAAATACCAGATAATAACATTTAAAAAGGGAGAAGAATATTTGCAATTAAAACTCCGAAGCTTTTGTATTGTTCAGAAGGTTAGTAGACATACTGCTTAAATTACACTTTGTTAATTCAAGTTTACAGATTAAAAATTTCAACATAACTCCTAGAGTGAATGAAATAGAAGGTAACTTAGAAAGTAAAGGGGAAAAGAATATAAATAAAACAAGAAGAGTCCTGTAAAGTTGAAATTTTGCATATTTTAGGATCAAACTACTTCTACTCTAGAAAAAAGATGCAAACATACATACATATATAAACTATAAAAGATTTTCATTACAAGCTTGTAGTAATGAAAAAGCTGAAAATTAAGTGGATAAATAAATTTTCATTTATTCATGAAATGAAATACATTACATGATTAAAATGCATAAACTGTATCTGCATAAATCAGCATAGCTAAATACCCAGAATACTGAGTGAAAAAGTAAGTTGTAGAGAATATGTAGAGTATGACGCTATTTTTGTAAAGTTTCAGACACAATAGTACTATATTCTATATAAGGTACAAATGAAATAAAGTACAAAATATGAAAAGGATGTACCTCCCAGTTTCAGGACACAAGCTCCCACTGAGGTTGGAGCAGAAGAATTCAATGGCACTATAGCTGCATAAAACACTTTATTTCTTTAAAAAAACACCAGTTTGAAGGAAACATGGTGCTATTTGTTAAATCTGGTTTGGTAGATACATGGATGTCTCATCTACTATTTTCTGCACTTTGTTATGTATTTGAATCAATTCAGACTTAAAAATAACATTTAAAACAAAACCTTTCATATCTAAATTACATAAATTAGATAAATGTTTTTAAACAGGTTTCTTTGAACAGTTTACTACTGGAAAAAACTACTTAGCCAAAACTTACACATCAAAGGCAAATAACATCCTTTTTAAAGCAGTTTGGCTGAAGACTAAACACGTCTTCCAATGATACTCCCATGGTTCAAAAACAACTTTAGAATCCATCTTTTGTAATTTCTTAAAGCACTTTGTTGTGATACATTACCATGAAAACAGTATTATTTTATGTTCAGATCTTGTGTATTACTTCGTGGACACTTAGTCATCCAAACACTGTTTCTGAGGTGGGAGTTCTGGTCAGGCACTGTACACACACACAGCACTCGATGCCAAGTACAATGTGGTTCCTGCCCTCAGGGGGCTTATGGTCTAGGAATCGCCAAGTAAATTTAGACTGTCCTGAACATGAAGTTTAATTTAAAAGGCATCAGAGGATATTGTAGTTTTGTGGGGGGGGGGGAGAAAAAAAAAGGTAAAACATGAAATAGTCCAAAAGTCCAAAAATAATCAGGAAGAATTGTCAAGGTATAGAAAGATTACAAGAGTAGGATGAAGCAAATCAAAAATAAACACAAACTATGATGTGAAGGGCTTGGGGTTCAGAAAGTAGCTGGAGAAAGAGCAAGGAGAAAGACATACAGAAGATTACAATACAGACAGACACTAAGGGATAGTGGTGACGAAGGCTCAGTGCAGAATGAGACAAAATGTCAATGATTTGAAAGGCCAGCTCTATGAAACATTATCAGTAAGAATTTGATAGACCACAAAGAAAGATGATCTACCATGACAGCTTTCAAATTCCACCTCAATGAGATGGCAGATACATAACCCAGCAATTGTAAATGCCACTTTTGGGGCGTACTTTGTCCAGCCTTCTAATTACAATTAAAATTGCTAAATTCTTTGATATATTCAGAGCTCAAAAGGACAAATTTCCAACACTCTCTTAAGAAAATTCATTAGGACTTTATCTTTTGAATTTGACAGCAAGAAACCTTGACTGCTTCGCACATGATGGAGTGTCCTTCGTAAGGAAGACGACCATTTTTAACTCCGTGTCTGGGAGTCTGTTCCAAAACAAGATGAAAATCGCCTCCTCAAAGCGTCAGTTAAAATGGTGTAATGAATGTTACAGCGGATCTCAAATGCTGTAATTTGTCACATGTTTATCCCTCAGAGAAATCTGCAATAAAATCCCAGGGTGTGGAAGTGAATGCTCTGGAGCATACAGGGCAGTGATTAAGAGCATTGGGCTCCCTACTCAGACAGATCTGAGCTTAAATCCTGCCTGGGTAGTTTCACAGGGGTGAAGCTCTGCTCAGACTTTCCACTCTGAGCCTCAGTGTCCCCATCGGTTAAATATGGCAAACACCACCACCACTTGTGCAGATGAGTTTGAGGGAAGAGATTGGGTAGGTGAAAGATTTGGCACTGTCCAGCTCGTCAGCCCTCAGTCACCCCTTGCAGGGGTCTCACTGGTGGTGCAGCAGGGCTATGCGTGTAGGAATCACCATCACCGTTATCCTAAACCCTTACCTCTGCTGGCACAATCCAGCTCTGTGCAGATCACTTCCACAGGGAAAGCTTCCCTGACTGTCGGCCCACATCTGGCTCCTCTGAGACAGGCTCCTGTTGAAGCTTTATTTTATATTTCTATTTGACTCCCGTTGCCGCCTCCCTATGGCTTAGTGCCCTTGCACTCAGCACCTAGAGCTGAGGCTGACAAAATTATCCAGCAAAGGCAGCTTTCAGGAAGACACTGAATCATAGATCACTGAAAGATAAATAAATAATAATTATTAACAATGATTACACTTTGTAATTGGATCCAAAAACCTTGCATCTGTTTTGCAACAGGGACATGTCCAGCAGTGGAAATAAAGACCCTCTCTCCTTAGTATTTGTCTTAAGTTATAGCTCAGTCATTCCTTCTACTCTGTAAGGTGAGTATCTCTGATTTTTGCCCAGTATGTGTTTATCTCACAGAAAGCAGTCTTACTTCCCTAATAAAAGGAGAACTGTTGGGAGAAAGAACTAGAGCATGTAGGAAATAGTTTGAGAAAGACAGGAAGAGAATGGGAACTCGTCATTCATTCATCCAGATGCGAGCCATCTGCGCACCTACAGCTGAACCTTGTATTTTACGTCACAATTGTATTCCTTAAAATAAGGTGGCAATTTACTGTTACTACAGCAACTGTGAGAAAGAACAGGGTATAGGACAAACTGTGAAGGCAAAAATGTCCGACTGTGACCACAGGTTACTCAGGGAGCAAATGACAGCAGTGGATCATCTAAGCAGAGTAGGTGCTCACCTTTCTCGCCGCCCACCTTCCACAGGCTAATTTCCTAAATTTTCAGTTGGAGTGAAAATCTGAATTAAATGCTACACCGTAATAAAGAAATCACTCAGTGCTAAGTGAAAATGGAGAAAGCTGACACTATTTGTCCAAGGATCTCAACCCAAATAGAACTAACCTAGAGTGCTTCTGAAAAACACTGTGTATCTGAGATTAACCCCAGAAGTTTCTGACCTGTTGGATTCCAGGGTGTCTTGAGGGTTGAGAACCATGGTCTTAATTTATCTTATGATAAACTATTAATTAGTATCAATGAGCTGATTCATGAAGAAATGTATACGTTTTTCAGTGGATTATAAAAATAAATTTTTCTGTTTTAATATATTCATTTTCTAAGCAACAGGGAGAAGACAGGTTATGCACGCTCCACTGAAGACAGACAAGGAACTTAAAGGACAAGTTTCACCTTAAAAAGTTCTTTCTTTTTAATCTATAAAGGAGTGTCTAGAAGTGAAGGAGAGGGTTGGTGTTGTCGTATTAGAACTGACTACAGAGATTTCTCAAAGTGCAAATTTGTGGCATTGTCTTCTCCCCCAAAAAGGCCAAATCAGAACTTCCTTCTAGCACATGTATGGTTCCAAACGCCAGGCATCCCACCAGCTTGAACTTCCCTTGTGCCCCCAACACCTGACAGGCCTTGCATAGATCTTCCCTGGGATTCTGAAGTCTTGATGTAAGATGAAGGAAACCAGGTGGCTGCTGCCATCCTAGCGGACAGCTGGTGTCCCATCCCATTTGCTGTCAGAGTCGGATCGCTTCCCATCTCACTAGGACCTTGAGGTGGCTGGAGCTGCACTGCTTGGACCCTTGGACTCTTGACTGGACATCCAGAGGGCTGATGGTCCCTGGAATTTCAGAAGAGCTGGTTCTAAGCAGAAGAAACGCTGTTAAATATAAATTCATCTTTGATAACTATTCTCTGGACTCTAGGGCAATGTCTATTTTCACCACAGAATATTTTATTAATTTCTTAGATGGATTTTGAATCCGATGATTCACAAATTGAACTTTGCCCTTGCCATCGCGTAAAGTTTGCGGAGTCTAAGTCGTGCTTGCAGTAGGTTTATTGCTAGAAGAGATAAAGCCTGTTCCCTCCACACCCACTGCAGACCTCCTGAGATCCTATTTCCAAAATCTTTATTAGGCTTTTCAGCTTCTCTGTTGAAGGGCATGTAATGGCTTCCTTTCACTCAAAATAGCTGTAGACTGATAGGCCATTTGTCTATGAAGATGAAATCCTGCTTTCTAATTCCTGTTTGAAGGTTCAGAGATGAGGTGAATACCTGCAAGCTTATCTTTAACAAAAGGTTTCACAAATGCTCCACTGGTCGAGTCCTTAGGTGATCAACTAGAGAAAATACGAGGCCTACGTTAGCTTTTTACTCTATCAACATGCCATAGATTTATTTCATAAAAGACTGTTCCATTCTGGGTTACCAATAAAATATGAATTATCCATAATCATCTCACCAAAGTTAAGTTCTTTACATTTTAAAAATATAAATCCTACTTCAGGGAAAGCTTCTATTTTTAAAGAGGAGTCTTTTCTGATTACTCTTGAAACTACCATTATTCTCAAACGCCTTCGAGAAAGCAAACAGCTGTTGAATCTTACGCAGAACTCTGAGTTCGAAAATCAGTACTTAGACTTTCCATTTTCGCCCAGCAGGGCCACCCAAGTGACATTTCCGGGGAATAGAATCAACTTCCAGTAAATTAGCAAACTTACACCGCAAGTGGAAATATTCAATTGAATATTTATAAGAAATAAAAAATTGAAGGTATATTGAAAAGGGAACGGCTTTTTATTGTTGAAATGCCTAATGCTTCAAGCTAACAGTTTAAACTAAAACTCAGGATGTTGTTAGGAGGGGAGAGTAATTAACATTTTATGAGTGACTGTGCAATGGTGTTTGTTACTATCAAAGGGAAAAAAGAAAAGGAAACCCTCCCCAGATGCACCATGTTCATTTTGATTTCCAATGACAGTCTGCCGCGGTATTTGGCGGTGGAGTGGAAAGAATCAGGAGTCAGGAAACCTGAGTTTGGCCATTGTCCTCTTGACCTTAATTTCCTACAATATAAAATGAGAAAGAGGGCTGGGCTAGATATTTCTCACGTGCATCTGGCCCCATGCCAAGTCTCTGCCACAAAGATTCTGATTGCATATGTCTGGGAGACCCACCCTGAGCCTTCTGGGATGAGATCTCACAGGTACAGCATTTAGTTCCGGTAAGACTAGGGCAGGGGTCAAAACACCGAAGAGCTGGCAGTGCTGAGTACAGGGAAGGAACAGAGGGAGAGTTGCTGGAAATGATGACAACTGAGACATGCCCAGAGAGGCAGTAGGGAACATCCCTGAGCCTCAACCACCAAAATACAGGGGTCTACATGACATCTTTCTGAGAGAGAGGTACATCTACCATTAGTCTGAAGGTCTCTGACGTGATTCAGGGATGCGTACAAGCCACTTGGGCCCTGACTCTTTTTTCGGGCTCAGTCAATTTTAAATGTCACGGTTCACTGGCTAAACTATATTTGAAAACATATTTTAACTACATATTCTAACACTTTGTATTAGAACCTGGTGAATCTGTGTTTGCTCCCAATTTCTACATCTGTTCATGTCACTACCATTCTCCCTGTTGCCCAGTTTCAAGAGCCCGTGTCCGGTCATGACCTCACATTTATCTCAGCCATTCATCTCCCATATCCACTTCCTGATCACAGTCATCTAAATTATTGCAGTGGCCTTTTCTCTAGTCTCCTAGCCTCCCGTTTCTTTCTTCTCCAATTCAAATTAACCTTTCAGGTTCACAGTTCTCATCCTGTTATTTGCTTTCACAAAGTCATAATTTTTGATTAATTACTTCTATGTGATGACATCAAAATACCTTGGCCAGAGATGGAAGGCTCTCAGTGGCATTACAAATTATCTTATTCTATTTGTCTGTTTATATCCTATAATCAAGCCAAAATGGAGTGGTTCCTATATCATGTATATGAGCCCACGCTTTTCTTAAAATTTATTTGATTTGGCTTACTTTTCCACATATGTTATTGATTCTCTTCCTCTTTTCATTTATTTAAAAATATAGAAGAAATATCTCTACATAATTCTGTTTTCCTAACACAATTATTTCCATTTTTATACAGTCTTTTCTCTTTTACTTTTATATATGCATATGGATGTTTATCACTACAGTCCATTTTACATACACTTGTGCATTCTAGTTACATTCCCTGTCCATTTGGCCACATAATCTTCCTACTTTTCATTTTAATAGTTGCATAACTTTCCAACCAGCAGATGTGCTATAATTCAGTTGACCATTCTTCCATCTATAGTTAGACATTTTGGTTTATTTTTTTTCTAATTTTTAGCTATTATAAATAATGTTGTAATTTTAGCTATTATAAATAATGGTACGATTAATAGCTCCATGTGTAACATTCTCCCTTGGGTTTATAACCTTTAGATAACTTTCCAGGAGTGAATTAGGCCAAAGATATAAAATTTTTATGGTTTTTTGATGTACATTGACATATTGTTTTCCAAAAAGGTTATGCCAACTGATAACTGCCACTGATAAGGTATCTGAGTATACCATTTTTACTACAAACTTGCTGGCTCAAAAGAAAAACAACTCTACCTTATTAATATCTTAATTTTCATATGTTTAGGACCAGGAAATGTAAATTTTGTTCATATTTTGTTTATGGAATTTTCTTCTAATGTAAAAATGTCTATTTGTGTAATTTTCTGGCTAAATTTATAAATTTCAAAAGGTCATGGACCATGTCAGTCTTGTTTTCCACTCTACAGGAGAGCTCAGCACCATTTCTGACACTTAAATAGCACTAGGAATATCTTTGTGCTGTAAATAAACACATTTCTTTTTGAGGCCTTATATGTCTTTACCAATTCATATGAGCTCCTTATATACCAGGCATATTAGCCTTTTGTCATGGTTAACACTTTTCCTTTTATTTTAGTTTCATATTGTTTTTAAAGATAAAATATTGTAGTAGGAACAACTGCTATTTCCTTTGTGTGCCCTTTTATTGCCTTAAAAGCTAAAAGTTGTACTCTACAGAGATGAGAACATATATATTGAAATTTTTATTTTTCTATTTTTTGTTCAAGTTTCCTTTGGGGATGAACTCTCACTATTCTTCAAAGCTTGTCCTAAATGTACCTTTTCCAAGGTTCTTCCTGGGTGTTAAGAAATGGTTGTTTACCCACAACCACAGCCACCAATAGCTTATCACAGAGGCCTTTGGTTTGGAGCCCACTGGGAGCCTCAGCTTTGCTTCTGTGTGTAGGACCATTCTCCCCTAGGCAGAAGGGATTCAAATTAATCCAGCTAACACTGAGATTCTGGATTAAGTCGGCGTTGCTGCTATGTTAGCCATAAACCTTTATTCCAACTATAATAACAGAGTTTCTGCTTTGTTCCCATGCTGGGGTACCTGACATTTTAATATGATTATTTTGATAGAAGGACATCTTGATGGGGATATTTTGATATGGCCTAGAAAAACAAATCATTAAATTTTAGGTACATTTCATTTACCAAGTAAGTGTGTACCAGCTCCTCTCAACCCATCCGTAAGCCTCACTTTACCCAGTGGTCACCTTACTGATTCCTTATGTTCCTCATTCCTAGGGGTAACAGCAAAATCAAAATAATGATTAAATCAAAAGTTCACCTTTGTCATGGTCTATCATAATCTTGGTCATTGAATTTCTGATTTGTGTTTCCACCTTTGAAGACTTTTCAGTATCATAACCCACCTCAGGCTAGAAAGGCTCTTCTGATTCTTGTCCATGTCCCCTCCATCAGGCTTCCCTGGTGCTGATTGCCAGCCTGCAGCTTCCAACGGTGCCCACTCTGGAGTTCCTGTCCCAGGGATCTGGCCAATGCAGAACTCTATCACCGTGTCTTAGATATTTCCACCTGACATTTCAGCCTCGCTGCTGGAACCTTCCCTGTTACTTCTTCCATTGTGTAAGTCCATTGTCATGTCTCATTTTTTCTGATACTCCAGGATCACTATGTTTTAGCCAATCCTATCCTGAAAATATGGCCATCTCTTCTTTGAAGCTTTCCTTGTAACTGCTCCGTTATGTGGTTTCACCCCTATCTTGCCCTCTAAGGAGACCCAAGTCATCACTTAATTGCCATTCCTCTCAACCTTCATGGCAATGACCCAACTTACGTTATATTAAAGTTATTTTTATTATGGCTTAGCTCATTTCTAATCAACTGCTAAGTCCTAGAAAGCCAGAGCCATGCTATTTCCTACCTATATTTTCCTAAATCTCATTGACTTACATATGCTTTCACACAGAAAAAAGTTTTTTGAAATAACACATTCATTTTGTCTTACCATCCTTCTCTGACCTTTCTTCTTATACCTCTTCTTCACCTCTGCTTCGGTGAAACCTAGTTATTAAGAACTACTGAATCTTAGTTTATAAAGCTTCACCACCAGGGAAGGAAACACCAAAACAGCAACAAAACGACTTCCTTCTTATTTCTGTAAACCTTGTGTTTCTTCCCAGGCATCTTCCATCTCATATCTCCGTGATGCATTCTCCACCTAACTTATAGCTGCTTCCCCATTTGACAGCCCCTCTTCTCCTCAAACTGTTAGACTTTATGTATCAGCTGAGACCTCCTTTGCTCTCTGAACAGAGTAGGTGTAGGTAGATGTGTGAAAAAAATATACAAAGATAGTGCTGATGAGCTAGGTTTTTGGTTACTTGGGGTTTTTTGAATTTTTTGTTTTGTTTTGCTCTGTTTTTAACGCTGGTGAGAAATTTGAGCTGATCTATCCACACTGCTTCATACTGCTACCAGAGGTAGCAAATTTGCAAAATAGCTAGGTACAAGTAGGGTTACATGGTTTGCTCATAGGAGAGGGAAAGTCAGTTGACCCACGGGAAAACAAAATAAATAATGTGGCTTCATGATCCCAAAGTTGGCAACACCATCATCTCTACCAAGAAAAATTCTCATCCATTTATCATAACATCTGTTTTAGGTATTTTGGAGAAGCCTCAATTGCTAACAATGGACCAGCCATTTAGCTTTATTTCTGTGCATATACTTATCAGGGATTCAGCTGTATAATAATCTTTCATTTGTTGTGCTCACATAATGTGCACATAAGCATTAGATAGTATAATTTATCCTTCATAAACATTAGTGCTGCTGATTTGGTTACTATCAGTGATATTACCAAGGCTATATGGATCAAAACAAACACTGCAGTTTTTTCTTTTCATGCTCCGCACGCCCACACAGGCAAGGAAACGGAGCAGCCTTACAAAATGTAGGCATATTGTTCTGTAACCTCTACCCACGTTGGACAAATGTTCATTAAAATCCTTTAAAAATGACAGGATTATACTCCCAGTGTTATCAAAATGAGATAATGCCTTTTTAGTGAAACAAAAATTCAGATAAATGAAGACAAAAACTGAGCTTCAGAGTTGAAGCAGAGATTTATTTTGACCAAAAACTTCACCTTTGGTCTCAAGTGACAGGTTTCAAGGGAAACAGCAATTCTGTATTATCCTCCTACTAATGAAATGGCTGTGTGGTCTTGAACTATTTATTGTGTCTCGCTGAGAAGGAAGGTTTAAAGTTAATGGGAAGGCTAGCGCTACCCCAGGGAGGGGTGCCAATTGCAAAGGCCAACTTTGAGCAAACAATTAGGTGCCAAATCTTCATATATGCAAACATTTCCCTTAGAAGTAAAACAGTCTTCCACTTGATACTGGGTTTTTTAATTCTCTTAAGTTTGCTCTTTGCTATGGCCTATTATGTATTTGCTGAGCAGCTCATAGTTTACTATAAAAAATTTTTAAAGTATTTTTATCTCATTTGATTTACCAGATACACTATAAAATAAACTGGCAGCCTCGTCAGCCTTGAAGAGAGAGGCAATGGAGAATACGTGTGTTGGGGCCATGAGGCAGGGCATGATCGGTGGAACTTGACAGGGCTGGAACACAAATTCACCTTTCTGATGCCCTGATTCCTGCCCTTTCAGGTTATATTATACTGCTTTTTGACAGATAAATACATAAACAGTTTGACTCTGTCGACTTCAAAAAACTGAACTCAACATGGAGGTTCTGACAAATTCCCCATCTTAGAGCAACGGCATCTTCTTTCCTTGAATGAGTTTCCTTAGGAATTAACATTTATGTCTTCCTGATAAGATACTCCAGAGTGCGTATTATAGACAAGCAATAATATGCCTTTGCAGTTAACGGCACTCAGTCAGAATTACCAGGGCATGTCATTATTAGGTCATAATACCCACCCTAGAGTGTCTTACAGCTTAATTGTTCCCTCTTCCATTCCAGAAACCAGCAAAAGACATATTTTACTAATGTTTCTGCTTTGTTAATGAGTTCAGAATGGGTGAACACATGTGTTCTGCCTGTTCTGCGGATCAAACATGTATCCAGAAATAAATGCAGGTCGCATAGTCCCCAATTCCAGATTGCATATTTTGCTACCAAATGTTTGGCATGGCTCTGATACTTCTGAACATGAAGATTTAATATGCAACGTCTGTCTAAACATTCAGACTCTGAAAACTCATGAGACTTCCCTTTCTGCCAATGGCTTCAGCATTTACTCCTGATCATCATCTGTCTTTTTGCTGAAAGTTTCAACTAAGAGAGCTATATTTTCATCTGGACTAGAATTCACAATAGATTATTCCCAATTTTTTGAATATAGAGCTAGTTGTCTTTTAATGAATTTTTAAGCTTGGGGTCTTTTTCCTTATCCACATTCACCAAAATTCTTCAGAGTAGAAAATTTATCATGCACTTTTAGGTTCTTATTTTTCTATGTGAAGTCATAGTTTCCTTACAACAACATTCTAAATAACAAGTGAAAGGCTGAGAAATTACAGAAAGAAGTAGCTGACCCAGGTGCATGTGGTTCTAAAGTATGGCTGCTTAGCAATGGAGGGCATTGGCTATTTAAATAAGCATAACATTAGAATCCATTACGAAGTATGATTGTATGTAGGAGTGACCCATGGGGGTTGAATCTCTCCCACTGCTTAGGAAGTGCTTAGTGAATGTAGCAGAAATTTGAGTCTCCAGATCAATGAGACAAATGTGGCTGGGGAGACATCTATGCAGAACATCTCCTGGAAAGTTTGTGGTGGAGAGAAATTGATTTTGGATGGAGCTGCAGAATTTTGATCCTTACCTTCAGAATAATAAGTAACATGTAACAAGTAAAGAAATTGACTTAATAATTTTAAAACTTCCCACAAAGCCCCATTCCCAGATGGCTTCACTGGTGAATTCTATCAAACATGTAAAGAAGAATTAATACCAATTCTTCACAAGTTTTTCTAAAATATAGAAATGAGGGGGAATACTTTTCAACTCATCCTGTGAAGTATTACCCTGATGCTAAACCAGACAAAGACACCACTAGAAAAGAATACCACAGACCAGTATCTTTTCTGAACATAGACACAAAAATCAGAGTACTACGAAACCAAATCCAGCAACACAAAAAAAGGATTATACATCATGACCAAGTGAGATTTATCCAAAACAAGTTGGATTACCATCTGAAAAACAACTATGCAATATACCATATTAACAAAATAAAGGACAAAATCCACATGATCATCTTGATAGACATAGGAAAGTTATGTGACAAAATTCAATACTCTTTCATGATGAAACCGCTCAAGAAACTAAGAATGGAAAGGCATTACTAAATCTGATAAAAGTCATCTACAAAAAAGCTTATAGCCAATATTATACTTAATGACAAAAGACTGAATGATGTCCCCATAAGATCAAGAAGGACATCTGCTCTATTTCTATTCAACATTGTACTACAAGTTCTAACCAGGACAGTTAGACAAGAAAAAGAAATTAAATGCATTTAGATTGAAAAGGAGGATGTTAAACCATCTCTATGCACAAATGACATAGTCATATATAAAATATCCCAAGGAATACACTAAAAACTTATTAGAAGTAATAAACAAATTCAGCAAGGTTGCAGAATACAAGAAGTACAAAACTTCATTGTATTTCTATATACTGGCAATGCACAATCCAAAAATGAAATTAAGAAAACAATTTCATTTACAATAGCACAAAAAAGAACAAAATATTCAAGAATAAATTTAACAGAAAAGTGCAATACTTGTAGTTTTGAAAACTACAAAACATTGTTGAAAGAAACTGAAAAAGATCTAAATAAAAGACATCTCACATTTATGGGTTGGAAGACTTAATATCAAATTAATCTACAGTTTTAACACAATTTATATCAAAATACCAGCTGGCTTTTTTCCTTGTGGAAATTGACAAGCTAATCTCAAAATGCATATGGAAATGCAAGGCAGTCAAAACACCCAAAACAATTTTGAAAAGAAGAACAGAGTTAGAAGGCTCATATTTTACAATCACAAAATGTACTAGAAAGCTGCAGTAATCAAGATATTGTAGCACTAGCATCAGGGTAGACATATACATCCATGAAATAGAATTTGGAGTCCAGAAATGAACATTTATATTTATGGTTAATTTTCAACAAATATGCTGAGATAAGTCAATAGGGGGAAAATAATCTCCCCAACAAATCACAGTAGGAAAACTGGATCTCCAGATGCAAATGAATGAAATTGTACCTCTACCTCACACCATACACAAAAGTTAACTCCAAATGGATTATACACCTAAATGTAAAAGATAAAACTAGAAAACTCTTAGAAGGAAATAAACCAATCAACCTTTGTGATCGTGGGGGAGGCAATAGCTTCTTACATATAACACTGAAGGCACAACAGATAAAAGAAAAAATAGATAATTTGGACTTCATTAAAATTTAAATTTTTTTGTGCTTTAAAGGACACTATGGAGAGAATGAAAAGACAATCCAAGGAATGAAGGGAGGATACTTGAAAAATCATATAGCTGACAAGATACTTGTATCCAGAATATATGAAGAACTCTTATAGTGCAGTAATTTTTTTTAAAAAAACTTAAAATATGGGCAAAGAATATGAAGAGATATTTTTTCAAAGAACATATACAAATGATTAATAAGCAAGTGAAAAGATGATCAACATCATTAGAAATTAGAAAAATATAAATCAAAACCATAGGAGATACTGCCACACATCTACTGGGATGGTAAAATAACAATGACAGATAACAAAACTTGCTGGTGAGGATGTAGAAAAATTAGAACCATACATTGAGAATGGAAATATAAAATGGTACAGTCACTTTGGAAAACAGATTGGCAGTTCCTCAAAATGTTAAACATGGAGTTACCATTTGACTCAGTAACTGCAATCCTGGGCACACACCCCACAAAAAAGTGAAAATATATGTCCACACAAAAGGTTGTATATGAATATTCAGAACAACATTAATCACAGTAGCCAAAAAGTGGAAAAAACCCAAATGTCTATCAGCTGATGAATGGTGCTAAACAGTAAGTGAATATCCATACAATGGTATATTATTCAACAATAAAAAGAAATGAAGTACTACTACAACATGGATGAACCTTGAAAACACGAGCTGAGTGAACGTCATCAGTCACAAAAGGTCATGTATTGTAGGATTCCATTTATATGAAGTTTCCAGAACTGCCAAACCTATACGGACAGAAAATGGACTAGAGATTGCCTAAGTCTAGAGAGTGTAGGATATGGGAGTGTCTGCTAATGAAAAAAGAGCTTCTTTGGAGGGTGATGAAAATATTCTAAAATTAGATTTTGGTGATGGTATAGGGATGGCCAGTATCTGTGAATACACTGAAAGCTACTGAATTGTACACTTTAAATGGATAGATATCATGGCATATGAATTATATCTCATTCAAAATTGTTTTTTGAAAAAAGAAACAGTAGAACTGAGGAGTGCTATGAAATGAAATCACAGACTCTCAGCAGAAGACAGGTCTAGATAGCATCAGGTCAAGGGAGAACAAGAAGTAAGATTCTGTATATGAAGCTAAATGGGAGAATTGCTTCCAACAGAATAAAATCTGAACTGTCTTTGGGGTTTGGCAAAAAGGCATATCTTTCTTTTGTAAACTGCCAAAAATGGAAGATGATTAACGAACTTAGGGAAACAGATAGCTGTAGATAAAAGACTAAGATGTAGAAAACTAAGATATGTCATAGTTTTAAGCAATTAATGAAGATAAGCAAAGGTAACCCATTTAACCTTGAAGCCTGGAATATTTTTAACCTAGTGACCTAGGATTTTAGCAGCTTCCTATAAGTGACCCAATGTGGATTTAGAATAAATTATATTTGTATAATTATGTTATTAAAACTTTGTAAATTATACTGATTTTCAGTTTACAGAATTAATCCATAGACAAGGCACAGATGACTTACGTACAGTACAGACTAAATGTGAGTGTATAAAATTTGACACCCTAGACTGTATGTTCCTTTGTTTTACATAGTAGAAAACCAAGAGCCTCTGTATTAAGTTTACAGATGAGGAAGCAGGAGAATAATTACATTATTTAAAAATTTAAAAGCAAGCAAAAGAAGAACTGAAGCTGATGTTTTTCAAAAATTTACAGAATTAAGAAGGAGGTTTGGAGGGGGGATATTTAGTTGCTGCCTAAGGTTTATAAAACAAGAAATACAGGTTAAACATATGACTTAGGATTATAAAGTTTAAAGAATATAAACAAAAACCTTAAAATGGTTTTACCTTGGAAAAATATGGCTGGACTGAGGGGTAAGTAATTATAATTTTTATTGATTGAGTTGAGGTAATGATAGAAGATTAAAAGTTTGTGAACATGTGCTACTTTTAAGAAAGTAAAAGTATTAGCAACAATGCTGAATTGAAGTCTTCCAAAAGAAAAAAAAAAAAAGCAAAAAGAAAAACACTAGGAAAAGCAGGAGGAATTATTTTAAAACAAACAAAAGCAAAACAGACCTCATCAGAGCGCTATGGCTGATGAGGCTCTCGGTTGGTCCTCCACGATTTGCTTTTATGAGTTCTAAAAATCTCAGTCTCTCAGTAGGAACTCGAGGGAAAAGATACCATCTCAGGCGGTCAAGGGTCTCCTTACAGCATTTTCTCAGGACTAAGCCACACAGAGGTGAGGTCCCGATGCCCTGGGCTTTGGGGAATCCTGGCTGCAGGCAGAGTAACAAGCAACTGAAGAAGACAGACTAGGAGGGGCCCAGATTCTGTCTGCCCTCAGCCCACCGAGAATTCCCTTCCATTGCAATTCTCCTCTCATCAAGGTTATCAGTCCAGTAGCCAAGAGCTCTGAACCCTTTTATCAGCCCCTCTTGGTAATTATAAAATATTTGCAATTATGCAATATGTTAATTCTTAGACATCTACAAACAGCTTAATCAATTGAGTGCATTTTATTATTTCTAGTCTAAACATTATGGGCTCATGTGAAGTCTCTGAGATCAGTAAATTATTCTAGATTGTTAAACTGCTGACAAACCAATCAGAAGCTTTATTTGAATTTATTAGGTTTGCTACATTATTTAGCCAGCAAGAGTGAGAAAAACAACAGAAATGAAGAGGCATCTGGAGTCCCACTGTGAAGCTTGATCGGTTCCCATGAATTACAGAGAAGGGAAGCCATCTAAATTTAGGAGGAAATGGATTCACCTAAAACCTTCATTGTCAAGTTGAAATTAATGTTAAACCAGGTTTTTGAAGCATCTGGACTTCTTAGAAGTATTATTTCCTCTGTCATAATGTGTGTGTGTGTGTGTGTGTGTGTTTGTGTGATAGTTGACTAGACATCTACATTATATAGGTATGTATATACACATGTGGTATATATGTCTTCAGCTATTCTATTGAAAAAGAAAAAAAAATTTTTTCTCATTACTGTCAGGACTTTCAAGGATATATCACATTTGAACATCCCAAAACAGAGCAGGAGATGAAATGCTCTGCCAATATTTATATTTAAACACATTCAGCAAGAACCATATACTCCCAAACATAGGTCAAGGCTTTTTACCCCGACATTAGTCCTCCCTGTATTCATGTTTTTACAAATTCTGTTATTCCACTGGTTTTGGAATACTCTTTGTTGACTTGATTTTTCTTTTTTTTAACACTGAGTAGTCTTTGGAGAAAACATATTCCTTCAAAACCTCCTCAGACAGTGCTTGTTTTAGATGCTTATCAAGAATATCTGATCAGATAGATTTAAAATATTTTTTAAAAGATAAATTTAATAAAGATTTAGCCATTATTCTGGAAGGCATAATCTCCTAGTTTTAGAGGTAGATGTTGTTTAATAGGTCAATAAATCTGATACACTCAGTGGCTATGTTGTGTGGACCATGAATAAACACGTTCTTATAGCAGAAGGTGGAAGACTTTTCCTAATGTTCAAGTGAAGGTTATTTGTACCCTGAAATAAAACTCTGTCAGCACATACCCAGATGAAGGGAATGCTCTACTTTAGAAATTGTACTGAGAAGTAAAAATAACGTGCCCTGCAGAAATGCTTCTCAAACTTTAATGTTCATGCTTATCCTCTGGGGACCTTGTTAAAAATGCAGATGCTGATTCAAGACCTGGGATGTTTCATGCCAGCCCAGGGCCTGCGATGGGGTCTCAGAACACCACTTTGAATAGCGAGACCCCAGAACACTTCATTAAGTGACTCAATAATCAATGCTAATGAAGATGAAGATACTGATCACTGATACCAGCCACACAGGTAAAGAGCGGGGTAAATCATTTTTAGGTAACATGGAAGTGGAAAGAACAACCCACATGCATATATAATAAATCTAACGTGAATTTTAACTATGTAAAGGTAAGTAACCATAAATTAAACAACTTAAGAAAGCATTTGACTATTCAATCCACATTTTTAGTGATTGTGTGTGTGTGTGTGTGTGTGTGTGTGTGTGTGTGTGTGTGTGTGTATTTGAGTTGTCTGGAATATTTTTGTGTGGGATACAGGCAGACTGCTTTCTATTCATGGTCACATGGATGGCATTTCTCCCAAAAATTTCTTGCTCTGCTTAACAGCTCTGAGAGACATGGCCAAATTAGAATATTTTTGAAGCTCAGTTATTTGACCTGGAATAAAAGGGAATGTTTAGATTTTTTTCTGGTCAATGATTAAATAGGATATTATGCGGCACTGATTCATTTCTGCCACATAATGAAAATTGTACAAATTTTTAAAAATAAGATGCCTAAGTAATACGTGGTAGGCCTGACTTTTGAAACAATTGCACATGATAGGAGAAAAAGAAAGAAACAACCAGGAGAAAAAGAGAAAAAAACAACTCTTAGTGGTGGCTTGTATAAATCTCAGGACCAGAACTCCGAGGAGGTAGGTATGTGCCTCAGCAAAGAAGGCTATTATAACAAAGGCATTTTTTAAAGAAAGCAAATAAATATGATGGCCTATAAGCATATTTTCAGTTAACTTCAGAAGTTTTTAGGAAAAAAAAGTCAATTATACACTCCTACAACTACAAAGTTAGGCTGCCTTCAGAAGTTTCCTTCTCCATTGGGTCTCTGTTTTGTTGGAGGGACATGGTTCTAAGAGCAAATTCTTGCTGTATTTTCTAAAACTTTTCACATGATGGAATAGAATGTACAATTGCTATCATAACTACCCTAGAATTTGACTCTGCATTTCCATGCACAAAGTAGGAAAGATGTATGAATGTCATTAGTTAAGATAATTCTTGCCTCAGTCATGAACCAGGTGAATCGGCCTACTCATAGAAATGAAAGTATTAATGCAGTTTTACAATACTGTATTTTGTTTCAACAGTGAAACCATTCCTCTGTGCTGAAAGGATCAAAAGTTCCATAATTTTGCTTTTGTATTTTTGTTAACACTTGAAAAGCATTTCTATAAAAATTTTGTGTCTAGAATGCTCAAATTGGAGTCGAAGAAGAGCTGGTTAAAACCAAGTACAATTGTACAGCTTGAGAAAAAAAGCAGAATGACAACAAACCAGTTAGATATGGGGAGGGGGTGGAGAAATGAATGTTAATGTCATAAAAATGATCTTTAAGACAGTGATATCACAGTTGGTATTGTAAGAGCTTTAGTTATAATCATTCCATTTTTGTTCTGAATATGATCTTGAAAAGACACATGTTAATTCTAAAGACAGAGTCAGTTGACCTTAAATAACGGTTCTGTAGCCCGCAAATAAATGAGCCTAAGATGGTTATAAACAAAATATTAGGCAGAGTTGTTCAGATTTTATGTGGATCCTGCCACATTCTATGTCATTTGTAGTTAATTGTTTAGAGAATCGTATTTAAGTCCATAGCTTTTCATTCCACAGTGTAGGATGAGATCTTGATTTTTCTGTTGCCATTTATAAAATATTAACTTTGAATGCTTATTAAAGCACATGGGCCTAACTGACTCCAAAAGATAATTACTACTAACATCCTAGTGTCCAAAAGGATATAAACAGATCATTATTAGAAAATACAATCATCTTCACTATTAATGAAGAGCAATATTAAAAATAAAAATGAAATGGTTTGCAAATTGGACCCCTTTATATACAACTGGTAGGTCTGTAATTGGTTTACCCTTTTAAGAACCATTGGGAAAAATGTATAAAGGGTCTTAAAGATGGATGCACCCTTTAGCTTACAAATGTTGTTTCCAGGAATCTATTTTAAAAATAAAAAATTTAAAATAATTAGATATGTAAATAAAATTAATGAACAAATATATTTAACAGAGAATTATTTTCAATAGGGAGTAACTCTAATGTCCAACAATAAGTTATAGGTTAAATAAGTTATGGTATATCTATAAAATAAGCTATTTTATATTAATTATGCTTTTGAAAAATTTTAGTAACGTAAGAAAGTGACAAAAGGAAACTACACATTTAAGCTAAATATTGCATCTATAAATCTATGTATAAATAATTATACTAGTGTAAAAGAGTATTTTGTATAGAAAAAAAGCCTGAATGGATGCTCATCAATTCTCTTTCTTCCCTTCTTCATTCTGTTTTGTAACTCGCCAGTTCCCCCTCCAATACAACTTAAAGGATGCAGCACTTACAGAGTCAGAAGAAAACCCAAGAAAACTTACAGTTTCCAGAGAAGGAGAAAGAATTAAAGCACATTCACTATAGGACAGGCCCTAAATAATACTGGTTTGTACGTGCCCCATAATAAGCTACTGCACCAGCGTTTTTCAACAGTAAGGCTTCTTACTGGGCCTTCTTTTTCTGTAACTTTCAGAACCTGGTTCTCAAAATCCCTTCAGCTGCTCAGCAGCAGATCCTGAATTTATAGATGAAGCATTTATATTTCATTACCAACAATATTAAAATTATTGGTTCGTGATGGCGGGGGCCCTATAAGAGGACATGCGGTTTGTGTAACTCTCTTTCTATGGTTGCATCCTGATTTCACAGAGTCCCTGTAATGCTGCCCAGGAGTCACCATTACCTTCAGGTCTGACGCTACTGCTGATTGCTTTCAAAATTCCTGCAGCCAAGAAGAGACCCTAGAGAAACATTCTAGTCATGTAGGCACCATAACTTAACACCACTTTTAAGGACTTGGCTTCAAACCTAACTTCCTGGGTTGGCTTATAACAAGATGCTTGCAATGTAATGCCATTGGTTTCATGAAAGATGACAAAGGAACTATTAATGACACTAATTAAGATGTGTGAATATCATTTAGATGCTCCTCCTTGTTGCTATCCAAGTACAAGCTATGTTACCTAACACATTAATTGGTAATGATACAAGTGAATATCTTTCAACTGCAAGGTCAGTCTTTAAAGTGGGGCTTTTATTATTAATGTGTTTTAAGTTCCTACGCAGTCCACTAGAGATTCCATTAACAAACCTTCTGTGCTCCTTTTTAACCCCATTACAGCTACATCCCTTCTCATCCACCCCAATATGACAGTATTGTGGGCTGGAGCATGGCAAACCTTTATCCGGCCTGAATTATAATTTCCAAAGCACTCTATATACACCCAGAACCTATTTGTTTAATTGTTTGTGTTTTCAGGTAAGCCCATTCCCTGAGCTTTTTGCCTAGACATAACAAAATACAAAATCAAAATGCTATTTATTTGAAACCCACTACTCACCTATCCAGTATATCTGCTTGAAGTAAGTAGTGTGTCTCTGAAGTAAAACCTCACAGAGAAAACAAATGGATGTTAAAGTGTAGCTGCTACCAAGCCATGTCTCGTGCTCAGAGTAAAGACAACACTGGCTCTAGCCAGCATCCTTCCCTCAGATTCAACAAAGATTAGGGAGAGCCTGTAATGTGCCAGGTCCCTCACAGGCCTCCTCCAGCTTAGTCAACAGCGGTGACTGTCACTCAGGAAGTTGTGCACTACTTGGTAGCAGTCAAGTGCTCTCCCATTTATGACTTCATAGGGCTCTCACAACGGTTCTGTGAACTATGTATTATTACCCCTATTCTGTAATTGCATATTTAAGAAGCTCCTTTGTTGTGATCACATATGAAAGATTACTTGCTTAAGTATCTTGAGTACTTTTTCCTCCCTTCCCAAATCTCTATAATAATTCCTTCATTGTTCACTGGCATTTAGACTCGCAGAAGAGAAAGCTGAGGCCAGACTCATGTGTCCCTGCAAAGGCGATCTTCCTTTTCCCCATATGAGATGCAGATTAGGACATTTTGTTTGTCTTCACATTTAAATATTGTCCCCATATGTCTATAGGCAAATCTATTTTTATTCATTGTTACTTGATTTCTTTATTTTTAAAGACATAGATCTTCAATTTAAGAAAGCGCTCATTGCCAAAAGTTTATTATTGCTTTGGTTAAATTTGTCTTGTCTTTTCTTCAAGCATATTAGTCATAGCTAAGTTAGCTCTTTTTTTTTTTCTTTATATTCCACTACCATTTTCTCTCACTACTTTGTTTCTATGTGTCTTTTTTCTTCTAAATTCTGGGAAATTGTCTCAGAATGATAGTCTGTATTATTGTTTCCATTTCCACAGCATCAGTTCTGTTCTCTACTGCTCCCGATACTCATTTCAGCTGTATGATTGCTACTCTTTCTCAACGCATCCAGTCCCTTCTGCTCTCAGCCCGGTCTCCTCTTATCCTTGCAGTGCCTTGTTCACATAGCTCAGCGTTTTTCTATCACATTGAAGACACAAAGCAATTCATTCCATTAAAAAAATTCTTGGGAAGTCCTCCAGAGATATTTTCCTGGATGACATACCAATTACTGCACATTGTAATCTTTCTCTTTTCTTTTCTAAAATGAGGACCCGAGTCTGCAGTCTTTGCGTTTGTTACCAGATAGAGCATCTAATTTATCCTTGCTCTTCCAAGTTATTTTCCAGGAAAAAGTAATAGGAGGATAACAGTATAAGTTCAAAGGGGTTAATAGAATTCTCCTTGTCTCAGATCCAAACCTAGAGGACTGACGGATAAGGGAAGTGTCCATCCAGTTTTCAGGGTCTAGTGCTGTGTTCCATGTTTGCACAGTACAGATGGAAGTGAAGTGCTTATTGTGCTTGGGAGGGGCTGTGTTGCTTTAGAAAAACAAAAAAGGTATATTTCATATGATTATTGCTTTTTATACCCCAAACTAAATTCTGTAAAGCTTGACAAAATCATGGCTAGGAGGAGTTACCCAGAAATTGAGTCAGGATACATTAAAGGTGGCATAGACTAAATGATGTTGAAGAACTCTGAGCTCATGGCTGTTGAACAAAAGAATGTGGAAAAATGGAAAAACTTTTTAGGTTTCTCTCCATCTGCTCTGCTTTATTAACTGCAGCTAAGCTTCCCTGACTCCATGTACCGCTGCAGGTCATCTTCCTCTTCTACTTTTTTTTCTCCTGAAGTCTAATAAATGGCTTAGAGGGGAAAAAATGGCTTAGAGGAAATTTCTAATGGAGGGTGGGCACAGATAGAATTCAGGGCATCTCAGAAAGTGCCATCTCAGAGAGAGAGAGAGAGCGAGCAAACTAATTGTCAGTTTGGTAGTTCGGACTCAGAACGCAGAGCCAAGATGCAGGTGGTGGGAGAAGAACAAAGCTCCAGTCTGTCTTCTCCTGGAGACAGGTTTGCTCCTCCAAGCAGCAAAATCTGGGAGTTCTTCTGATTATAATTCTCTCTTCCTCTCCATAGGTTTTGTAGCTAGTGGAATTTTGTCCAAAATTCTAGCAGTTAGTGGAACGTCAGTCTTCATGTTCCATTTTCTTGGCGAATTTTCACCCTTTCTGATCTTTCAGAAGTATTTTGGAAGAAGTGAGAAGAAGCTGCCTCAGGAGCTGTGAGCCACATGCTATGTTGGTTCTAATTTTAGTCCCGAATCACTCAATTCCGTTGTGCAGATAAATGAATTGTCACAAACTATTTACAGAACCAAATTGAGAACAATCCGCTCTTATCCTCACCTGACTATTTGGAATCAAATCTGCTCGGGAACAAATCTGGAATTAGTTGTTTCTTCTTGAGTATGAAATCATGTCAATATGCTAACTTTCCACATATATTAATCTAATGCTTACTTCTAATTAAGCAATAACTACAAATTAAAGGCATTCAAAGCATCACTGCACAGGCAGGGTTTTCTTCTAAGCTGGAGACCCTGTGGGACTCAAAACCCAAACTATGCAATAGGCAACCTCGCTTTCCTATAATAAAACTCATCCTGCCATTTTAATGGATTAGAGCATTTTGTCCACATGGATGCATTTCAACTCTGTTTTATTCTGACCACAGATAACAAAATAAATATAAAATAAATCCATTAACTACATTGGTAAGATTACACCAATGATTTCTTGATTTCAACAAGCACTTGGCCAGATCTTACAAGCTGTTCCAGGGACAGTTAGATGACTTTTTGCTGAGGACGTCAGTCCTTAGCAAGTTTGTATAGTCAGCCTGGCCAAGGACATGAGCAGCAGCTGGAAGATTCCTGGGGGAGCGGCACAGGGGGCGTGATTTTCTGAGTTGATGGATGTCATGCCATTGGGAGGAATGGGAAATACTGAGTGACGGAGTCCCAATCTTCAGATCTTCACAGATGAAAATGCACTACCTGTACAGGTCGGGTGTGGAAGGCACACGATGGCACCACACCACATGGTCAAGTTGCTGGGGTTGACTGCTTGCTGTCCCACCGGATGTGGATCCTGTTGTGGGATTGTGACATCAGTGTGATGATAGACTTCAACTGCGTCTGAGATAAAGATGACAGCCTTGTTCTTCTCTTCCCAGCTCAGATCTTCACCTTGAGTGCTGTTCAGAAGACTGCTAGCCACTTGGATAGCCATTTACAGAGCGTATTACTGGGCAGACCCGTCTTTGTAGCAGGTAGGACTCAACAACCTGAATGATTCCTTAAATGCTAAAATTTCTTAGACTTTAGACTTATCTCATTGATTCAGTCATTTTTCTTCACTCTTCTTTCTACCAAGTAGATTCTTCTGAAGAGAAAACAGCAGTAAAAATGTCCAAACAGTATTTCTCAAAGTGTAGTAATTCCCACAAAGTTGTCACGCTAGAGAGTAGGATAAAAAAAACGTAACAAATGGTTCAGAATTTCCTGGTTACAAAATTGCTAACTGTGGAGAACTGTATTTATTTGTTTGTTTGATTTTCTAGGAAGGGAGGTTTTATGTGTTCATGCCATTTCATAAATAGAAAGGACAATACATCCCTCAAATTCTCTCCTCCTTTTTTTCTGTCACAACAACAAAGAATAACCTCAAATGCAAAGAGTGTTTTGTGGGTGATGAACATTTTCAACATCACACAATCCAAAGAGCTGGTACTAGCAGCATTTTAAATCCAAACAGTTGAGAACTGCCAAAAAGAAACCTACCCCTTGGTGGCATCTTCCTCTTAAATTCAAAACATTTTGCACATCAGTTATACAAGAACTTCTGATAATGTGGTGCCTGGAGCTCTGATCATGTCCATTTTTTTTCCCACAAAGGTAATAATCCTGTAAGATTTCTAGGTTAAAATTATCTCAAAATATCATCTCTGCTGTCTTTATCTTTTATCTTACACATCTTAGACCAATGAGAATCTGTTGCTATGGATGTTCAGTGGTGCGCTACCACACTCAAATATTGGAGAAGTCTTATTAATAACTAAGCCACGTCATCTATGCTTCCTTTGAAGCCATTTTCTACTTTTTAATTGTTACTACTGATGAACTACAAACTATGAAGCCCCATGCACACAGACCCTCACACACTAACCAGACTGGAGAAGCGGGCTCCACCTAGGAAAAGCGTGGGATAAGGGTAGTTCTCTGCCGCAGACAGTTAAGTCTGAACTCACCAATTTTCTCTTACTCATGTGGTAGGCAGAGTCATGCACCCTTAAGATGTCTACATCCTAATCCCCAGAACCTGTGAATGTGTTACTTCACGTGGCAAAGGAGACTTCACAGCTGTGATTAAGGGTACAGCCTGGAGATAAAGAAATTGTCCTTTGTTTTTCAGATGGACCCCATCCAATCCCATTAGTCCTTAAAATTAGGAAAAAAGTTTCCTGGCTGGAGTCAGAGAAAGAGATGTGACAACAGAAGCAGGGTTAGAAAAAGCGTTTCTGGCTTTGAAGGCAGAAGAAGGGGGGCAGAGAAATGTGAGCCGCATCTGGAAGCTGAATAAGGCTTCCAGAAGGAACGCAGCCTTGCTGCCATCTTGATTTTAGTCCAGGGAAATCCATGTCAGACTTCAGACCTATACAACTGCAAGAGAACGGATCAACATTGGTTTAAACCACTAAGTTTTTGGTAATTAGTTATGGCAACAGTAGAACCTGTCCATTACAAGCAGTAGAAACCATATATTAAAAATATGCGGCCTAAGTGATTTTCCCCTGTAGTGCCAACCCGGAGCTTAACTCAGACTTTCTAATTCTCACTGCTGTTGTTCTTGCCACTTAGCAATTCTGCTCCTAATTTTTTAGTACTTGGAAGAAGAGAATAATCATCTACTGCTTCTCTGCATTTAATTATTCTTACTGAAATTGATTTTCAATGCATAATTTTATACAGAATTTCCTTCTGCTGAAATCAAATGAGAATGTATGGTTTGCAGAATAAAATATTTCTGTAAGTTAGCCATGGCTTTCTTCTCTCTGATCAAACAGAGCTCAGCACTGGCCACTCATCATTTTGCCTCACTCTGATACTTAGCACTTTTTTTCTTTTTTACCTGTTGTATTCTATCTCACTTCCACGCTTCCATGAATTTTCAAAGGAAGTATTAATACTAATTTATTTGTCTATTCCCAAGGTTTGACTTGTCAAAATACTGAATAACTTTTTTAAAATAAATCAGCAGGTGTAATACATACTTATTTATTTAGTCAACACTTATTTCATGACCTCTCATATGCTGGACATAGAGACTATAAAAATAAGTTAGAAATAGAATGATGTACTGTTCATCGAGAGTACACAGCCCAGTGGGTGGACACTTTACCAAATAATCAAAGTGCAACATGATTCAGCTTTTGTGGGGATCAGAAACACGAAGGTGGGAAATGTACATATCCTGGGCATTAAGGGTCTCCTTATGAGCAAGGACAACCTTGGGATACACAGCTAACTTTAAAATGCCATTCCACCAGCACTGCTTCAAAGTTCTTCATTCATGTATTATGATTGCTGTTAATCTGGTCAATCAGAGTCCTAATTAATAGCATGGAAAACTGTTTAAGTTGTCTTCTAGGGGCTTCATAAAGTTATGAAACCATCAAAGGAGCTACAGAGATGCTGCTTCTTAACACCAAGATACCTTTTCCGCATTCTTCAGACACTTGCAGGGAAACAGTGGGACAAAATGAATCTCCTGATTTTTCCAACTGGGAGTGTACATTTGCTCTGCATTTTTTACCATCTTACAATGAACTTACCTTCAAAGAGTGTGGTTCTCAACCAGAGGGGATTGGGTTGGGGCTTGGGCTTGGGCTTGTGTATGTGTGTGTGTGTGTGTGTGTGTGTGTGTGTATTTTGTCCCCCATGGGATATTTGACAATGTCTAGAGACATTTTTGACTGTCACAACTCAGGGAGTGCTACTGGCGTCTAGTGGCATCTAGTGGATGGAGACCATAGTCGCCGCCGAACACCTTGTATCCACAGGGCAGCCCCACACAACAAAAATTCATCCACCCCAAATGTCAGTAGCACCGAGGCTAAGAAACCCTTTCTTACGGTTCCCACACTACTTTAGAAACAGAATAATATTAGCATATTTGTTTATATGCATATTTATTTAATAATATTTATTTACAAAGCTAACAAGGTATTTAAAGGAAATTGACTTTCAGCTTAATATGGGTTTTTCAACTAAGCACCAAGGCAATAGAATGGTATGTGTTTTCTGTTATTCTAACATCCTCCAGTGTGAGGGGTCTCGACAAGGATCCTAAACACTCAAGGTACCAAAGACCAAGTGCAGGACAATTTAGGGAGAAAGCACTCTATAAAGTGGTTACAGGTTCCCCATAGGCAAGAGGCTTTTTGACTTTAAACCTTGACTCCTCTTCACAATATTCAGTTTGTGACATTCTGCCAACTTCTGAAGCTTTGGGGAAAATATTCTGCTGGAGGAGAATTTGTATTACTAGCCCTGAATGGAGGACTCAGCTAACGAGAGAGGAGAGTGAGGCATGAAGGGTCTCTCTTTTCTTTACGATACACACTTAGTAACAAGGGAGCTTCATTCCAGAATAAAATGTCAAACCCAATGTGAAATAGTATCTATAATAAATGAGGCTCCTCATGATTATTATGTAGCGCATTTTCTCAGGTAATAAAGTCATTGTGTTTTGCACGGCTTCGCTTCATTTAGGCAGAGAGAAGGGGTGGGGGAGGCTGTTGGTATGTTGTGCTCGGCTTTTTTTTTTTCTTTTTGATGGGTTTCATTCCATTCTTCTTGTGCCAATTGTAATGTTTTATGATTATTCATGACTTAGACAATGGTGCTTTAGGCAGTCAATAGCAATTATGCTTGTTGAGAAGAACATATAATTCAAATTAGACCAATATAGATTTTTCCCCTTTACTTTAATGTTTAGTTACCCAGTTAGATTTAAACTGAGTATACAACATTTAACAAATGATTTTCACTAAAACCTAACTGACATTTAAAGTAGTTCTTTTTTAATACAGAAGAATAAGGCAAAATCTGACTTCACTTGAAAGGTACACAGTATCAGTTAAAGATTTCAAGTTATTCGCTATGTGATGTGTTTATATCTGTGGCCTGATGACGGTAACTTTGTACACTAGCCAGCGAGTGTGCAAAAAGACAGCATGTGGTGGGCATCAAAATAACCTGTCTTAATGAACAGTAAATTCATACATGGTTTAGGTTTGTAGCTGTTCAGCTGAACAATATTCAGAGTGCAATTTTGAATACGTATTATCTATTATTCAGGAATTGAAAACTAGAATAAGTAATAACCACAAAGATGAAATGAGAGAATATGGTAGGTGCTAAGGACTGAACTATGTCCCCCTGAATTTCATATGTTGAAGCCCCAACTCCCAACATGACTATATTTGGAGATGAGGCCTTTAAGGAGGTCATTAGGGTTAGATGAGATCATAAGAGTGAGGTCTTATTCCCATAGGACTGGTGTCCTTATAAGAAAAGGAAGAGACACAAGAGATCTCGCTCTACACGTGCTCACAGCGGAAAGGCCGTGTGAGGACAGTAAGGGGACAGCTGTGTGCAAACCAGGAAGAGAGGCCTCACCAGAAACCAACTCTCGGTCTTGGATTTTGAGCCTTCAAAACTGTGAGAAATTAAATTTCTTTTGTTTGAGCCACCCGGTCTGTGCTGTTCTGTTATGGTCACTTAAACAAACTGACCAGCTGGCCGTCCCTAGGGTCAACCAAATTGATCTTTTCACCAAGTTTCAGACTTGTTCGTTCATTAATTTCTTTGTTTTCAGCCTCAAACTATGTTTTTCTCTCAGCGACGTGGTTCAGACCAGGATGGTCAAGGTGATGACAAATGGTTAGATCCTGGATTTATTTAGAAAGCAAATTCAACTGGATTTGCAGGCAGACTGGATATGGGGTGAAGAAAAAAACGTAGCTAAGGAAAATGCTACACTTCTTGGCCAGAGCAGGTGGAAGGACCAAGTTTTCATAAAACTGAGATGGGGAGAGTAGATACATCCAAACAAAGAGGAAATTATAGGAGGTGACAGACATGTTAATTATTTTGATTGTGGGAATCACTTCACACTGCCTATGCATATGAAATCATCATTTTGTATATCTCTAAAAAATCACATTATATAACCTTAATAAATACAATCTTTGTCAATGATACCTCAACAAAGCCAGAAAAAGCAAATGAACTGAGATGGGGAAGGTCTGGGGAGGAATATTTCAGTTTCAGCTTTGGACATGGAAGTTAAAAGCATGCTTAAAAATTACAAATAATTACAACTAGGTATGGATGGATGGAGAAAGGGCAGGCTAAGGAGACAAGGAGGGAAATCCCCTGGCCTTCAAGTGATGCTGAGAAACGTGGACATGGCCCTATCAGCAATGGTAAAGGAGACGGAGGCTGGTAATAAATAGCAGAACACACTGCTTAGGGGGCTAATTTACACTGGCATTTTCTTTGAGATCAGACCATTAGCTTTGTGATGGTTTATATGATTTTTATTGTTTTTGTGGTTGCTTATCCCATTTTGTTTGATAATCGCCAGGGAAGAGTTTTGCCCACTGTTCTGACTTCACAGTTTTTATAAAAAAAATAGATTTATTGACAGACTTTTTTTTTTTTTAATCCTGGTCAACTAACTACATGACTCTACATTTTCTCTCTCAAAGTACATTGCAAATTATCTCAGAGGGATATGACAAGAATTACATTTCTCAATTTTATAACTTCATCTAATATCGTGAATGTATTCTTAAATACTAAATGACAGTAATTCCACCAAAATATCTGACCTAGTTATAGATTGGGGTCACGTGAAACTGTGAGAGAAATTGAGGCGTTCTAGAGGTGGGCGAGTGGGTTGGGATGAAGGGAAATAAATGGGTCAGGACAGACCAGGGTGCAGGGTTCACCTCTGTTAATCCCACATTCCAGGCACGTTTGACGAGTTCTCACTCCTCCTGGGATAATGGTGGGAATCCCTGAGAAATTCTGATGATATTTTCTCACTCACTTGGAAAGACTCTAATGCATTTTGAATAAATCAAGTAATAATACTTTGTTATTTCAATAAAAGTCATGCCTTTTGTGATCACATGCTTAGATCTTGGTCCTAGACGATACCTCTCTTTCCCACGTGCTGAGAAAATACAAATTTTAGACCCATTAGTGAGAAATAGAGCAGCAGTATATTTAGGAGGAGAAATAATCTACATTCACAACTTATAATGTATTTTTTTACATGTACACATCAGAACAGATGATAAACAAATTAGGATTATTAGCAGTATAACATCGCATCATAAAAATAAGGATAGGGCATTGAGGAAATTTGAAGAAATAATGAAATGAGTGGCATTATTTAGCTTATAAAATAAAAGATGCCAAGGGTTCATCTTGTCTTATTTTTTTAATTGAAGTATAGCTGATGTACAATATTATATTATTTTCAGATGTATAATGTGATGCTGTGATATTTGTATAGATTATACACCAAATAAAGCTATAATATTTTGACTATATTGCTTGGACATTACATCACTGTGACTTACTTTATAACTGGTAGTTTGTATCTCTTAATCCCCTTCACTTATTTTGCCCATCCCCTCACCTCCATCCCCTCTGGCAACCACCAGTTTGTTCTCTGCATCTGTGAGTCTATTTCTGTTTTGTTATATTTGTTCACTTGTTTTTCAGATTCCACATATAAGTGAAAATATACAGTATTTGTCTTTCTCTGGCTGATTTCTCTCACCTTCTAGGTCCATCCATGTTGTTGCAAATGGCAAGACTTCATTCCTTTTTATGGCTAAGTAATATTCCATGGTGTGTCTATGTGTGTATGTATGTTTGCACCACATTTTCTTTATCAGTAATCAGTCGATGGGCACCTGGTTGCTTCCTTTTCTTGGCTATTGTAAATAATGCTACTAATAAACATTGGGGTGCATATATCTTTTTAAACTAGTGTTTTTGTTTTCTTCAGATAAATACCCAGGAGAAGAATTGCTGGATCATATTGTTGTTCTGCTTTTAATTTTTTAAGGAACTGCCATACTGTTTTCCACAGTGACCATACCAATTTACATTCCCACCACAGTTCTTGAGGGTTCCCTTTTCTCCACATCCTCACCAACACTTGTTATTGCTTGTCTTTTGTTGATAGTCCTTTTGGCAGGTGTGAGGTGATACCTCATTGTGGTTTTAATTTGCATTTCCCTGATGATGAATGATGCTACACATTTCTTCATGTGCCTGTTAGCCATCTGTTATGTCTTTTTTGGAAAAATGCCTATTTGGGTCCTCTGTCCATTTTTAATCTGAGTGTTTGGTTTTTTTATATTGAGCTCTATTTTTTACATATTTTGGATATTAAACCCTTACCAGACACAGTATTTGCAAATATCTTCTCCCATCCAATAAGCTGCCTTTTTGTTTTGATGGTGTTCTTGCCAGCACAAATCTTTTTAGTTTGATATGGTCCCATTTGTTTATCTTTTCTTTTATTGCCTTTGCCTGAGGAGACAGATCCAAAAAATTATTGCTAAGACCAATTTAAAAAATGTACTGCCTATGTTTTCTTCCAAGGTTTTGTGGTTTCAGTAGTATTGGCAGTCCTAGCCACGGCAATCAAACAAGAAAAGAAGTAAAAGTCAACCAAATTGGAAGGAATAAGTAAAACTGTCACTATTTGCAGAGGGCATGACACTATATATAGAAAACCCCAAAGATGCCACCAAAAACTATTAAAACTAATAAATGAATTTAGTAAAGTTTCAGGATACAAAATTAATATATAGAAATCTATTGCATTTCTATATACTAACAATGAACTATTAGAAAGTGAAATCAAGAAAACAATCCCATTTACAATCTCATCAAAATTAATTAAATACTTAGGAATAAACTTAACCAAGGAGGTAAAATACCTGTACTCTGAAAACTGTAAGACATTGGCGAAAAAAACTGAAGATGATGGAAATAAATGGAAAGATAGTCCATGTACATGGATTAGAAGAAGTAATATTGTTCAAAAATCCATACTATCCAAAGCAATCTAAATTCAGTGCTGTGCCTTTCAAAATCCCCATGGCCTATTTCACAGGACTAGAACAAATCATCCTAAAATTTGTTTGGAACCACAAAAGCCACTGAATAGCCAAAGAAATCTTGAGAAAGAACAAATCTAGACAAATCACATGCCCTGACTTCAAACTATACTACAAAGCTAAACTAATTAAGATGGTATGGTACTGGCATAAGCACAAACACGTAGACCAATGGAACACAATCGAGAGCTTAGAAATAAACTCATGCACATATGGTCAATTAATCTGTGACAAAGAAGGCAAGAATACACAGTGAGGAAAAGACAGTCTCTTTGGGAAAACTGGATAGCTAAATGTAAAAGAATGAAATTAGACCATTTTCTTACACCATATAAAAAATAAACTCAAAATGAATTAAAGACAAAAATGTAAGATCTGTGCTGCAGTCTTAAGACAGAATTTTTTCTTCTCTCTTTAAGGCCTTCAACTGATTGGATGAGGCCCACCCACATCATCAAGGGTAATCTCCTTTACTTTAACTGTTTGTAGATATTAACCACATCTTCAAAATACCTTCACAGCAACACCTAGATTAGTGTTTAATTAAATCATTAGGTAGAGCCTACCCAATCTGACACATAAAACTAACCATCACACCTCTACTTCAGGTGTTACTTCCCAAAGTTTCTGAAAGTAAATCCACCCTGGAGAACATATTATTTGAGGCCTTTATTGATCTAACCAGAAGTTTTCTTTCAATTTTCATTTTCCTTTGCATTATTTCATATGTTATTTGCTTATAATTTTAACTGGCCATCTCTACCAAGCCCAGCTGGGACATCATATTTGACCACACAACTTGCTTTGATCAATAGGACGTGAATAGCAGTGGTGTGGGCCAGAAGCTCTAAGACATATTGTATGGTTCTTGGGTCTGCAATTGTTTTCTTCCCCACTTCCATGAGATTAATAGGTCCCAGTGAGAGGCTACCCTGTCAGCTCAGGTCCTGTGGTGATGAACAAGGCTGCAGCAGAGTAAAAAAAGAGAGAGAGGGATTGAAAGAGACATGTACTGTGCATAAGAAATACATCTATTTGTTTTATAAGCCACTCAGGTTTTTGGTATTGTTTCGTTACATCAGAATAACCTAGTAAAAGCTGATGATACACACAGGCACTCACGTATTTGATGAATGAAAACATAAATGAATAGATGAAGCTGAAGTTCACTTCTCCTTAAATGCCCTTTCTCGCCATTTTCTGTGTATTGAAATTCCATTCATCCTTCAAGGAATATCTCAATAACCATCTCCTGTTATTTCTAACTATAATTGATGTTTTGCTAAGTCTCTGTTCAAAAATCTTTTCTGCATTTAAAATTCTTTCTTTCCAATAGGTAATCAGAGGCCAAATTGCTGGTCAAATAGAGGCATTACTATTTGTGCCTCTAAATACTTGTTTAATTCATCTTTGATTTCCAGTGACTTGTTTGTTTCCAAGTGAGCCATTAGCTCAACTATGCCTTCATTGTATCTCCCACGTAGTAATCACAAGTGCCCAGTAAATGCATGTTGTTGGTGAAAAATATTTTCAGAAAATAATATGACCTCTTAGCATCCAGCTATCCTTTGGTGAA
This sequence comes from Camelus dromedarius, assembly GCF_036321535.1. Lineage (NCBI taxonomy): Eukaryota > Metazoa > Chordata > Mammalia > Artiodactyla > Camelidae > Camelus > Camelus dromedarius. The sequence continues at coordinate 10,199,463 of NC_087441.1, read as the reverse complement.
CAACCCAAGACGCTGGGTTAAAAGCGAAGGAAACATGGTGATGATACCGCAGTGAATCACAGTGAATAGCAGAAAAATTCTGAAGTCATACACAAGGGTCAAAAATTTGGGTATACTTTCCTTGATGAGAAAGCTTAAGTGTGTCTACAAGTCAAGTCTCTGCTGAGAACGTATGAAGTGTCAGGCACTTTATGGATGTCACATTCCAACAATGCTATTTTAACATACGAGGAAACTGACACTTCAGAGAGGTTAAATTCTTTTTCTGTGGTCACTCTTCTAGAAAGCAGTAGAGCTATGAATTAAACCCAGGTGTGCCTCATTCCAGAGCTCAAATTTAACCACACTGTTTTCCTGAAGAGAAGATCTGGAAAGATCTCTTTGCGCTCTAAGAGCTCCACATAGAAATTCCTCACAATAGGAAGCGTGTCCTAACCAAGGGATTCACTACAGTATTGCATTATCTTTACTTGAGGGTAGAACACTGAAGTCAGTCCCTAGCATAATGTCCAGAAAAGCAATTTAATTTTTTTTTCTCATTTTACTTTTTAAATTTTGTACTGAAGCATAGTTGATTTATAATGTTGTGTTGGTTTCTGGTGTATAGCATAGTGATTCAGTTAAACACACATATATATTCTTTTTCACTATAGGTTATTAAAAGCTGTTGAATATAGTTCCCTGTGCTACACAGTAGAACCTTGTTGTTTATCTATTTTGTATATAATAGCTTGTATCTGTTAATCCCAAAGAAACACTTTTGAGACAGGAAGTAGACCTGTGGTTGCTGGGGGCTGGCCATGGGACTGGAGGGTAACTGTCAATAGGCATGAAGGACCTTTGAGAGAGTAATAAAAATGTTATAAAATGTGATTGTGGTGATGGTGCAAATTCTGGAAATTTACTAAAAATCATTAAAGTGCACACTTAAATGGTAAATTTTAATATATGTAAATCCTATCACCATAGAACTGATAGAAAAAAATACACCACACGTATTAGGTGAGATTATGTGTGTGTGTGTATATATATATCTGTGTGTGTATACATATATATATATATATATATATACATAATTGAATAAACGTATCAATAAGCAAAAATCACATGCTTTTTTCCAAATGCCATCTGAGCAGCAGCCTTTTTATTTTAATAATAAATACGATAATCACAAATTATTTGTATTCATTTCCAGTTGTACAACCACACATCTCCCTTGTCCGACTGTGTAGTTAATAAAGCCAACTTTTTCTAAATGTTCTCCCTCAGACTTTTTGCAGGTCAAACTGAGCTTCTCCAATTTAAGATGAAGAATCCGTCTTATTTATTTTTCTACATTACAGAATCACGGCTGCTATTTCAACTATCCACGCTTTTGGAAGGTGCAGGCAAACTGAGTGTTTTGTACCCATGTCTAATTGCCAACGCCCGTCTTAGACAAAGCGCTGCCCCACAGAGAACGTTCATATAGAGAATCCATTCTGCTTTTGCGTGGCTCTCGACTGTCTGCTACACACAGTGCTGTTCAGATCTCATGACCAGAAAAGTGCTCTGTGCTTCGCCAGTTGACATTCCACCAATATTTTCCAGCAATAACTTTTTTTTAACACTTTGCATAGCAATTCGCTAAAAACAGCAACACAACACACACACACACACACACACACACACACCCCACACTCACACCCCTTCTCTCTAACCAGGGCCAGTATGAGCCAATGAGAGTCATAGGCAAGAAATTAATTGACTGCTTCTTAAGTGATATTCTGTAAATATTTTTTCCATAGTTATTTAGAAGAAAGTGTGAGAGCTTTCTTCTGCATGTCGGGAAAATAAAAAGAATAAGGAATTTCTTCACCTCACCACCATTTTCCTGGATTTTGGGTCAGATTTACCGCACTCAGCACAAACATATATTTAATATTTTTAATGTCTTTGCAACGAATCTAACCAGACCTTTGGTTCTTCAAAGGCAATGAGCTACCAGCACGGGGAAGTCGCACTCACCCACCAGGGTTGCTGTAACGTCTCCCTTCCACACTAGCCCCTGGGAGAGGACTTCTGCTAAGTAAGTTTCTCTCACCTTGTTACATTTCTGAGAATGGCACCCCTTGTAAGTGGGTACCCTGTTAGCTGTCCCACAGATTTTTATCTCAGCTTTAAATCTTTAAAAAAATTTTAAATTGTTTCCAGTTTGATTGAGATATAACTAACATATAACATTATATTAGCTTCAGGTGTACAACAAAATGATTTGCTATGTGTATCTATTGTGAAGTGATTACCACACTAAGTTTAAGTTACCATCCATCACAGTTACGAATTTCTTCTTGTGATGAGAACTTTTACGATCTACCTTCTTAGCAACTTTTGAATACACAGTGCAGTACTGTTAACTCTCATCACCATGCTGAACATTACGTCCCCAGGACTTATCTTATAATTGGAAACTTGTACCTTTTGATCATTTCCACCCATTTCCCTCACTCCCCACTTCCCACCTCTGTTTCTATGGCTTGGTTTCTTTTAGATTTCACATACGAAATCATACAATACTTATCTTTCTTTAAGTTATTTTACTTAATATAATGCCCTCCGTCCATTCATGTTGTTGTAAATGGCAGGATTTCCTTCTTTTTGTGGCTGAATAATAGTCTGTCATATATGTGTGTATACACACACACACACACACACACATTCTCTTTCTTTTCATCTGTCCATGGGCACTTAGGCTGTTTCCATGACTTCTCTATTGTAAAGAATGCTGTGGTATACATACATGGAGGTGCAAATATCTCTTCCAAATACTGGTTTTGTCTCCTTCAAATACATGCTCAGAAGTGGGATTGCAGGATCATATGATAGTTCTATTTTTAATTACCTGAGGAAGTTCCACGTGTTTTACAGTGGCTGCACCAGTTTACACTCCCACCAACGGTGTACACGTGTTTCCTCCTGTCCAGCACCCCTTGCAGACAGAGAGCCCCCTTAGCGTGGCACAGATCTGGCCTTTATCTCCGCTCTAGTTCTATTAGATTTTGGTTTCCTTACAAATAAAACTCCATGTAAATCAAGTCTAAAGAAAATAGAAAGGTAAGGCGAAATAATATAACAACCCGTTGCCAAACTTCAATAAATCTTGCTTTGATTTCTTACCTCCATGACTTTGCTGAGCAGTGGAATTGCCAAAAGGCAACAAAAAGTCAGGGAAAGAAAAGCAAAGAGCCTGGGAAGATATTCTGTCCTCCGGTGATTACATTTTATTTTGGCGGTAATGTAATGTTTTTCTGCTGCAAGTATCTTGTGTTTAAACATCTATCAGGATTACACCCTTTCCTACAGGAGGCCGTCCGAGCGAGTGTGCTGAGGACAGGACTACACACCTGAAAACCACGAACGGGAACGACTTCTGAAGAAAACTGCCAAATTAAGCTACTAGATCGCCTGTCTCATTTTGATATGTTTACTTTCTTTATAGACAAATATGACATCAGCTGGTTTATTTTAAATATTATCCATTTGTGACAAAATCTGAGAGGTTTGCATTTTGGAGTATTTTTCTTTCCTTGCATTCCTTCAAGTGCCATGTGGAGTTTGATGTTTAATAATATGTTGTAACAGATGTCAATATGCTCCGGAACTGAAATGATACTTGCTTCCAAATCATCTCGTCTGCTTCTTATAGTTTCAGGTTGACCTAATGGAACAGATTCTGCAGATCAACTTGACTGCCTCAGAGCTTCTGAAAAGCCGACCCACTTACTTCTGTAAAGAGAAAAGTTTCACACCTGAGAATATGAAATTGCTCTGCCAAGTGAAATTAGACAGAGCTGGTTTTCTAGAATAGAGGATGCATTAGAGGTCTGTCCATTGGTTTAACATTTCAGGTTGTAATTCTGAGTTTTTTAGTTACATAGAAAAGCTAGATAAAAGACAAACTTTGCATCATTAATTTACCCACACCCTCTTTTTTATTTTAAGGGAGAATGGGAGGAACAAACAAATTCTGGAAATAATTTATATTTCTTTTAGTTTGGGGGTAACGTGTTCATTTATTTGAAAAAAATGTGCTTTACTCTTTAACAGGATGTTTCCGATTCTTTACTTCCAAAGACTAGCAAACAAGTGAGAATCAGTGTGTAACAACTCTGCTATGTTTCAGTCAAAATTGTAAAGAATATGGTTTTATCCTAAAATTCCCATTAGTGGCAACAGAAATTAGAAATGTCATTTTTAAGAAAAAAAATCATGATTTAAAAACTCTAGTGATGCACATATTTAGAAAGAGGTAATTAATAGCATCCAGGAAGAAAGTCAGTGTCAGAGCTGTGAGAGCTATCCACGCAAACGTTTCAGTAAACACATCTGTTCATGTATTTTTCAACTTATAAAAGTCTGAACTTTTTAGGCAATAATGGGAAAGAGGCAGGAAGTATATATTAGGATTCCCAGGTCTTTTAAACATGCAATTTAAAGCATTTCATTCTAGCAATCATTTTCTTTAATTGCCTGCTGAGCAATCTGGAGTAAGCCTCACTTTGCTTACATACTGTTTTTATGTCTTTAGATAACACAGATCTCTTTTCTCGGCATATTTTAGAATGCCCTAAGTAGGGCTGTATAATTTTAAGTACTTCTTATGTATCCGACTCAAAGAAAGTGATTAGATGCTTATAATTTCAAAATGCAGGTCAATTCAGTAAATAAAAAAAGAAATATTTCCCCAAAGGGAAAAAAAAGAAACCTCTTTAGCACTGAGAAATAATGTAGTGAGATTATTCAGGTGAGTCAGCATCTTGTCCATTACTTAGTGCGACTGAAAAATGATAAACACACTTGCTTTTAAAAATTGAATATCACATTCTAATATTTCCCAAAGAGCTGATGGTACATCATAGACTCCAAAAGTAGCATGAGGAAAATAAAATTCATCAAATACGAAATCAGGCTCTCATCACACACACAAAAAAATTAAATTAAATTTTAAAAGAGATTAATAAATAAACTCAAAGGGAGGAAATATTTGCAAAATATATCATTTCTCACTAACTAACCAAGTATGCCTTTCACTTTTGTATTTGTTACAAAATTTCTGTGATAAAAACATTTTAAAATGACCAAAGAATAAAATCAATAATATATAACTATCTCATATAAACCTAAAAAAACCAACTATTCCAAGAGAAAAATGGCAATAAAAGGCATAAAAGATAATTTAAGAGAATAAAAAATTGAAATAGCCAATAAACATATAAAAATATTAAGCCTTACTGGTAATCAAAATAACATAAATTAAATAACTTTTTCTCTTGACTGGCAAACAAAAATAATAAACTTTACATAATATGTATTGTTATCCACGTAGGAAAGTACAAATCTACATGCATTACTAGAGGAATACAAACCTTAAAATTTGTTTCAGAAGAATTTTGCAACATTTATCAAACAGGTTTTTGTTTATTTCTTCTATTCCAGCAAGTTGACGTTTAGGTACTTATTCTAAGAATAGTTGTTCAAGTGTGTTCATCATAACTTTGTTATGTCAGAGATAAGTCAAGACAATCTAAATGTCCTGCAATAAGTTACAGAAAGTTATAATTAAAATGTCTATTTCTTGATTTGAAAGACTATGATCTATAACTGAGAATGACAGGTTATAGCACAGTATGCAGATTATTATTATATTTCTCTTAAATATGTGTGTAACTATACGTAATATACATGTATGTATATGTGTACATATGTGTCTCTGTGTGGTGAGAGAGAGACTATGTGTAAATGGTCAGATGGTAATGATGGATGGATGTCTTTGGCTTGTTGGCTTGTGGTTCTTATTTATATTTTCAAATAGCCCATATTACATGTGTAACAAATACAATAATGAATAAACTTGAAAGTTTCTTACATGGCAGATTTGATTATCTACTCTGGGAATACAGATGGTGCACTGTGACATCTTGAGCACTCCCTGAAGCATCTTGTGTATGGCGGACACAAGAAGACCCGGTATCAATCGCCTGCCTCAAAGGAAGGTGATACAAAAAGGGTGGTACTTATTTTCTGGTTTTAGAACATATAGACCCTTTTAGTTCTTTTTTTTCACCCAGTAGGGCTGATACCGATCTTTATGTCATCTGCACATTATTTCCAGTTCTACTTGTGATGGGTCACGTGGTCAGTATAGATTACCAGGTTACACTAGATTTTTCTCCCTTTAATTCAGGTGACTAGCAATGAAACAAAGAGTGTTGGAGGTTTCATTTGTATGTGCTGAACTAAATGGCACAAATTCTTGGAAAATAATCTCCTTGGACCACTGAGAAACAAATTGTCCACTGGTTCTTCTACTAAGAGGCCAAGAGAAAACAAATGTTTGTGGATGAATGTTTGTCTTCCCAGAATTCACAGGTCGAAGCCCTAAGCCCCAGTGTGATGGTATTTGGGTATTTGGAGATGGGACCTGTGGGAAGTAATTAGGGTTAGATGAGCTCGTGTGTATGTTGGTCCCCTAGGGCAGGGTGTATGGAGGGGGTGGCTATTCTAATGGGATTGGTGATCTTACAAGCAGAAACACCAGAGAACCAGAGAGCTTGCCCCTGACCCACACCCGCCCGGTGCACACACACAAAGGAGCAGTCACGTGAGCACACAGGGAGGCGGCAGCCTCCTGCCCGCCAAGAGAAGAGGCCTCAGAATGCAACCCACCCTGCCAGGACCTTGATCTTAGACTTTCCACCCTCCAAATCAGTGAGAAACAAATTGCTGTTGTTGAAGACACCAGCCTCTGGCACTTTGTAATGGAAGCCAGAGCTGACTCAGACAGAGACCCACTCACCTTCAGAAAGTGGGACAGGGGAGCAGAAACCGTGAGAGCTGTAGGGGAAAAGGGTGAGGGAGAGCCAGCGAGAAGGTCGCCCAGCCTTGCTCTTTTTTTTCCCATGGGAGGCAACTGTACATGTTGTGGTTCACTTTCTGACCTGAAGGAGCAACAGAAGAGAAAGTTTGTTTATCATTTTGCTCCTTTGTAGACCTGACCCCAAAACTTGACTTCCTTCTGATTTTCACAGGATTCATGGCTCAGCAATAGAGAAAATACTGGTCACAGTAAGAAATTAAGCCTTAAGCTAATAAATATATTTCAAATATTAAAACAGACTTGGTCTGACCATCTGATAGAGACTGTTGCAAGGTGTCAGATACACCACATTCCGATGTATTTGACTCGTAGAAATGGATCTAGTAACAGTTTCTTGTGATCTGGAGAGCAGGACCAGACTTAACAAATACCGTCGAAACTCCTTCACAACGTTTCTTCAGAGAATAATCTAAAACAATAAACTACTTTGTAAATGTGATTTTTAAGAATATGAACCAAAAAAGTTAATGAAAATATTATGTGAGTCCTGCTAAGACTGTAAGGGCTGTGGTAGAGATACAAGGACCAGTGGATAAACCCACACTGGGGTTTACAGGGAAGCCTTGAAATCTACAGCAAAGTGCTCATGCTCTGGTCACAGTTCTACTTGTTGCTCCAAAGAAAGTTTCTGCCCGGGTCTGTGTCTTGGGAGCCTGCTTTTCACTCTTGAGCCTTGCCTGACTCTGCTTCACAGCATGTCTCCAGCATCGTGTATCGGATTGACTGCTACAAACTATATGAGTTTAACTGCCATCGTGGCATCTAGCCATCAGCAGCCAATAAAAGGCTGAAGAGGTGAGAACAGGCTAAAAGAGTCAGGGGGCAGACGATGCTGCAGCATTTAAAATTGGCTGTCGAAAGGATACAGCAGAGGGGTGAACATGTCCCGTGGAGAAGCCCTGTGCAAACTTCCCTCTCTGCTTCTAGGTTTCCCTCTTATCAAGGCTCCATCTAAGAGGTCTCCATCCTTTGCAGTCTGTTCTGTAGGAATGGAATTTTGTTCAGGTCTGTTTGTTTCCTTCCTCCCTTCTGGCCACACTGTTGCAGGGATTGCAAGTTCTCCCCTCCATCTGCTAAAGGCTCCAATCCTCCAAAGAAGGGCAGCAACCTGATTTTCCTGAACTAGTAACTTTTGCCATCGGTAGAAGGGATTAAATGCCAAAAACATGTGCATTTACTCTAATAAGATTTAGTCAAATGCCTGTAGATACGGGCAGTATATTTCCACTAGAATTAACTGATTTTGAACACTCTCTTTTTATTCAATAACAGTGGCTCTTTTTTCATGGTATGAAATGCTTGACTAATGTTAGTTAAGATTGGGTGAATCTCTCTCTCCTCAGAAATGGCAGTCAGAGGAGGTCAAAAAGAGCTGATTTGCCCTGTGGATCTGACGTCTAGATAGTGTAACAGTTTTAAATGTGTTTTGCTTTTTAAAAATACTGTCATGATGCTTAAAAGACATAGCTGATTCCATTGCATCTTGTTCCTTATATACTTACTGGAAATATACAGAATAGCAGTTGATCAGGAATTAAATGACTTATAGACTGACCTGGATGTCAAGACAATACTTTTAATGACATTTCTGTAATGAAATTTCAAATACCAAATTTCCTAAAACACTTTTAGATTGTTCTCCAGCAATTCAAAGGGTGACCATGAGACTTTGTTTAAATCTTATATAATTTATGTATATATATTTTTTGTTTTCTCCAAGTTTTTCAGATAAGAAACCATGTGCTACAATCTTATATATCACCCACAACATCTAACTCAGAACTACATACAGGAATGTGTAAAATGTATAAATGTCCAAAGATTCACCACAGCATATCAATTACTTTTCTCTATTTTTCTCACCCTTCCTCAAAATCAGTATCTGATAAAAAGGCTTTCATTTTTAGCCAAGTTTCTGTACGAGGTTACAAAAACAGAGTGAAAAGTGTATATTCACGATAGTGATGAAAGAATGAGGACGTAAACTCCTTTCTTTCCTATAGTCGTAAGGTTTCCTTTTTTCACTTCAGTTAAAATTCTTTCCTTTCCTGGACTTATCCAGTTCAGTCTCTGTGATCTTGGTGTTTTTCTTCGTCTGCTGAGCCCGCAGCCCTGAGCTTTGCCTTCCCGAGCACTTCCCGGAGCTGCCCACAAGCCTCCCACCCAGGACGGAGGCACTTCCTGCTGAGGGGTGCAGGTGCCCACTGGGGCTCGGCTGAAGCGGAAGGAAAGTGAGCAACAGGAGGGGCGGGGCGGTCGGCCCACCCTTCCTCCAAATTGCCTATTGTGGAAAAAATGCGTGCAACTCCTCTGACTTGGAAATGCCTCAAATGACCGTAAAGAGGTAGGTAGGGACATGGGAAGTTTTCTCAAAAGGAATTAGGGCATAAACGATGTAACGATAATGATGACTTTCCCTGCCTTTTTGCACAAATCACCCTAAAGGGAGAAATGGAGACAGAAAAGAGTATGGCTTTACAGCCGAATGTCCACTGTCTATATCTGAGTTGAATCATAACTGCTGGGTTTTTTTTCCCAGAGTAATTGGGTTAATTTCAAAGCCTTCAACTCTCACTAACTAAATCACCTATGCATTCCAAGGTATGAAAAATTTAAGAATACAAGTGTGTTCTTTTAAAAACATGTCTTTCTCCTTAAGAAAAGAGAGTGGGGAGGAAGCAATACCCAAAATTACAGAAATGACTCTAAAGGAAACCAGTGATTTAAAGAAGGAGACTGGCAAATGTTGTGATTCTATTTTTACCTGCCTTAGAATGCTACTTTGGGCAAACTCCCTAAATCCTCTGCCTCAGTTTTATCACTTAAAACATGAGGATAAGGATTGTTCTCACAAAGTGATAGACAATTTAATCAGTCTTAACCAGTATTAGCCAAGCACTTCCTGGCAAAGAAGTCATTATTATTTAACAGTAAATCTGAAATCTATTCTATTGGAATATCTGAGATATTCTATTGGAATCTATAGGCATTCAGCCAAATATTATTTAATGCCCATAGAGCAAATGCACAACTTTTAGCTCTTAACCCTACTAGAGATGGCAAAAATAATCATAATTATAATATAAACAATTAGCCCTAAGGCTAAACTAAAATTTAACACACACTGGAAGCTTTAGATCAAATTAGGAGCTGGAGAGAGGGGGACCACTGATTTCCATAACTAAGTTTTGTGTATAAAATATAAATGACCTAAAAACAGTAGGAAAGAGGAAGATTTTGGTCCTCAGGCCATTCACTGAAGAGGAAGATTTTGGTCCTCAGGCCATTCACTGGTTTCATTTGGATAGATTTTAGTGTGCTACCCTCAAAAAGAAAAAGCAAAAAATAAAGGGAAGGGTTTATGAAAGTGATGTAGGCAGAGGCATTTCCTTTTAAGTCTCAAGTCCACTTTTCTAAAAAAAAAAAAAAAAAAAAAAAAAAAAAAAAAAAAAGGATACTGCTGTGATTGGAATGTTTCTGTCCCCCCAAATGCATATGTTGAAATCTAAATGCCCAGTGTGATGGTATTAGGAGGCGGGGCCTTTGGCAAGTGCTTAGGTCATAAGGGTTCAGCCCTCACGGATGGGATTAGCGCCTTTATAAAAGGTACCCCAGAGAGCTCCCTAGGGGACACTGAGAGAAGTCAGCAGTCTGCAGCCCAGAGGAAGGCCCTCGCCTGACCTTGCTGGCACCCTGATCTGAGACTTTCAGCTCCACGTCTGTGAGAAATAAATTTCACTTGTTTATAAGCTACTCAGTCTGTGCCCTTTTGTTATAACAGCTTGAATGGACCAAGTCAGCCATTTACACCAAACAGGACATTTCAGAGGAAACCAGTTGCTGACAACCCCTCCTGGTCTACAGAATAACACCTTTGATGATATCTGTAACCACAGAGCTTGGCTAAATAAGAACCAGTGTCTTTATCCTTAAATTTCTCTATGGGCTGGAATCCTTTCTTTAAAAAAGCCATTTTGTAGTTTGGGGCAGCCATGATGGCAGTCCCCACATGTGGACACAAGGGTGCAGTTTCTTCATTGATGCGACTTCTGGAGCATGAAGCCGTTGTCACACAGCTCAGAAATACACCAGCAACAAATACTGAAGAGTCTCCCAGCCCATGCTGTGTCATTTTAAAAAAGTCTCAAACCATGAAAAACAATCATATTTAACAATTCCTTTGAGAGTCTGTTGAAGAGGTGGTGGATAACTAGAAAGTACATCTTGTGTGGGATTCCAGATACGCCTGCAGCTGCATAACTGCAGGGATTTTTTTCACAGTCCTCTTTTTGTAATCTCACTGGAGAAAGTTAATTTTTGTTATCAGTTATAACTTTAAAAAGCCCATGGCATTTAAATTTTTTTTTCCAAAATTTTTGTAACTTTGGTAATGTATTAGTTGAGTCAAACTCTTATTATTTTTTCAGAGCTTCAGGTCTCCCAAGTAGGAGGTGTGAAATAATAGGTTGGCAGAAAGGAAGAAAAATGAGAATTTCTGTTCACATTTGTTTTACAGCATGCTTTTAAAACTCTACCTTTTTGTATGTTTCTGATGTCTAGAATATAATAATATATTTAAAGTTTTTTAATGTATAGAATACACTGAGAATTACAGGTTTGTGATTGAAATATAAACATTCAGATGCTATAGATTTTTTTTTTTTAATGGGACTGCTTCTGCCTCAGTTTTGGCTGACATTTCAAAAAAAATTTTGAAAAGAAATAAAGAAACCCAAACCAAAAAATGTAGAGGACAAATACTCCCATATTCACATATACAGAATTGCCAAGTGGTTATGCAATCCTTAGGCTCAAGGTTATCAAACGGTTGACAATAAGGAGTGGAGAAGAGGTTTGGAACTGCTATGTTATTTTTTTCTCCCTACCTTTTTGGGGAAGAAGTAGGAACGGTTTCCCTCTCACTTGAAGTTGAATAAGAGAGATTCCAAGGAGATCACTTTGCAGGCTGGACTTTTATCCGTGTGATTTGAAAGATACAGTGCTTTGGTGTCTGAATCATGCCTGCAAAAAATGCCTAAGACTAGGGGGAAGGGTACAGCTCAGTGGTAGAGCATGTGCCTAGCATGCACAAGGTCCTGGGTTCAATCCTAAGTACCACTACAAAAAATAAATAAATTTAAAACCTAACTACCTCCCTCCCTCAAATAAACAAAATAAAATTTTTTTAAATGCCTAAGACTTTGATATTTGACAAATATGATGGACCTACAATTCCGGACTCCATAAAAAATGCACAGTAATATATTATAAAAGAATGTGTGCTATCGATGGATGAAGATGTGATTTATCCTGAGCAACTTTCTGAGGTCCCAGCATTCAGGCGCCTCTGCACACCAGGCCACATAAGGTTTGGTCTGAGGAATCCCGTTAGACTGCCCTGCTGTGATTTTACTTCTCTAGCTTCCCACAAGGGTAACAGACGAATCCTGCAGCCCAATACACGATTTATCTGTCTATCGGACTGAAGCAAGCCATTCTTCCTTGTGTCTGCTCATGCATTTGCTAAAGTTCACAGACTTTCTTAGAGGACTTTAGAAGTCCTACAGCCTTGTCTCTAAATTAGATTTTCCTTGTCCTACAGCCTTTCTGTCCAAGTCTGGATGTTTCCAGGGGCAGCCTGTTCTAGGCAACTCAACCAGGAGTCACAAAAAGGCCAGAGACACTGAGCACAGGCTAACGGGATTGTGAGTTTTAGTTGGGGTGTGTGCCCATTGTTTATAGCGCTGTGCTGGGTGACTATTAGCAGTGACAATAATAGTAACTATAAAAGACTTACTCTTAAAACTGATAGGGGCATTAAGAAAAGAAACAATTAAAATTTAAAAATGTGTAATCATTAAAAATTAAAATCCAAGGGTACAGTTCAACAGCAGATTGCATACAGCTGAAGAGTGAGTTAGTGAATTATATTACATGTATGAACAAGTTATCCAGAATGCAGCAGAAAGGCAAAGAGAGGGAAAGTATGAAAAAATGGTTTAAGAGAATTGGAAGGTAAAAATGTCCAACAGTCACCTAATGAGCATGTCAAAGAAAAAGAATTTGGAAGAATGAGAGGGAGAAGTTGCATTAAAATGTATAAAAGCTGATAATGCTCAAAAATTGTTCCAAGATAAATCCTCAATTTCAGGAAATTTAATGAATTTCAAATAGGATAAATAAAAAGAAATAGACCTCTTTATATATGTAGACTACTGAAGACAAAGAGATGATACTGAAAGCGGCTATATTTTTTTTAAATCACAAAAATCACACTAAAAAACATAGCTATTAAACTGAAAAACAGGAGACCTCTCAACAGTAACACTGGAAGCCAATAGAGTAAATTAGTATCTTCAAAGTGCAGACAGACAATAACTATCAGTCTAGAATTTTATAGTCAGAAAAACTTTTAAGAGCAAGGATGAGACATTTTCAGATCAACAAAAACAGAGAGTTCACCACCAAAACACCTTTACCAAAGAAACTTCTAAAGGCTATACTTCAAAAAAAAAAAAAAAAGGCAAAATGAAAGCAAAGAGCAGACCCAAGATACAAGATGGCACTGTGAATGAAATAAACGAAAACATGTCTGCAAATCTAAATATTGATGCCATAAAACAAAAACTAGTAACTTGAATAGATGGGGTTTAAAAATGAGATAGAAAATAGAATTAAAATGCCAAACAATTTCATATACACCTTCAGGACAGGACTAGTGACAAACATTCTAAGAACTGTCCATTTCTAGAGAAGGAGCATATTGTGCAGTTTTACTTTAGCATTTAGTTAACTAAATTATGTTAAATTTAAATAGAGTATATTATTGTATTTGAGAGAGGAAAAAGTAGAATAAGGAAAAAACAAAGCAAAATCTCAAAAAAGAATTAAAAGAGGGTAGGAAAAGGAAAAAAAACTTAAAAAGTGGGGCAAATACAATGGATAAATAAATACAAACAAATCAAATTTATTTTTTTAAAAGGTGAAGACTATCGGAATGGATGGAAGGGAGAGAGGAAGGATTAGAAAAACTCAGAAAATAGAAAAAAGGAGCACTCCCTAAAATTCTATGAGGCTACTGTATTCCTTTTTTTATTTTAAAAGAGCTTTATTGAGATACAATTCACATGCCATATGATCCACCCACTTAAATTGTAAAATTTAATGATTTCTAGTATATTTACAAATATGTGCACCCATTACCTTAGTCAATTTTAGAATATTTTTTAAGTATCTCAAAAAGATGCCCCCACAGATACAGAGAAAAGATTGATGGTAGACAGAGGTGAGGGGTAGAAGTGGGGAAAATGGGTGAATTTGATCCAAAGATACAAATTTCCAGTTATAAAATGAAAAAGTCCTAGAAATAAAATGTACAGCATGGTGACTATAGTTGACAACACTCTATTACATATTTGAAAGTGGCTAAGAGAGTAAAATTTTAAAGTTCTGATCACAGGAAAAAAACATCTGTAAGTATGTGTGGGGATGATTGTTAACTTGATATATTGTGGTGACCACTTCACAATATATACATATATCAAATTATTATGTTGTACACTTGAAACTAATATAATGTTATACGTCAATTGTATCTCAATTGTATGTGCATATATATATATGTATGTATGTACATAGCCTCATACTCTTCAGCTCTCACTCCCTTGTTCCCCACCCAGTCTTCCACTAGATACCGTAACTGCTCATCTACATTCTGTCTCTACAGATTTCCCTATTCCCTATTTTAATATGCATGGAATTATATATGTGGGGTTTTATAAATGGCTTCTTTCCTTCTTTCATGTTTTCAAGTCTTATTCATGTAGTAGCATTTATCAGTACTTTATTTCTTTTAATGGCCAAATAGTATTTGTTTGTATGGATATACCATATTCATTTATCCAGTTCATCTACAGATGGACATTTGAGTTGTTTTCACATTTTTGCTATTGTGAATAATTCTGCTATGAACATCCATGTACAAGTCTTTGTGTGGACATGTTTTAATATTTCTTAGGTATATGCCTATGAGTTAAAGCTCTGGATTTTATGGCAAGTCTATGTTTAATCTTTTGAGGAACTGTCAAACTACTTTCCAAAGCAGCTAGACCATTTAACATTCCCATCAGTACTGTATGAAATTTTCAATTTCTTCATATCTTCACCAACATTTGTTACTATCTGATTTTTTTATTCTAGCCATCCTAATAGGTATGAAGTTATATTACTTTGTGATTTTGCATTTCCCTAATTCTAATGATGCTGAGTATCTTTCTGTGTGCTTATCAGCCATATTTATATCTTCTTTGGAGAAATATCTATTCAGAAATGTCTATACATTTGCTAATTTTTAAAATTGGATGATTTGTCTTTTTATTACTGAGTTGTGAGAGTTGTTTATATGTTCTAGATACAAGTCTCCTTTGAGATATATTGTTTGCAAATATTTTTTCCATTTTGTAGTTTGTCCTTTACTTTCTTGATGATGTCCTTTGAATCACAAAAGTTTTCAATTATGATGAAATGAAACGTAATTTATCCATTTTTTGTTGTTGTTCTAATGTTTTGGTGATATCTAAGACTCTCTTGCCAAATTCAAGGTCATGAATATTGCTCCTAGTTTACTAATTTAGTTCTTACATTTAGGTCTTTGATTTATTTTGAGTTAATTTTTATATATGGTATGAGATATGGGTTCAACTTCATTCTTTTTCATGTGGTTATCCAATTGTCCCATGACCATTGCTAGAAAAAACTATTCTTTCCCCATAAAATGGTCTTGCCACCCTCACTGAAAATCAGTTGATCATAGATGTACAGGTTTATGTCTGGGCTCTCAATTACATTCCGTTGATTTACATGTCTATCCTTTGCCACTAACACACTTTCTGACTATAACTTCATTACTATTGCTTTGTAGAAGATTTTGAAATGAGAAAGAGTGAGTCCTCCCACTTTGTCCTTTTTCATAGATTTTTTAGCTCTTCTGGGTCTCTTAAATTCCATGTGAGTTTTAGTTTTACTTTCTGCCTAGGAATTTGAGCCTTCTTTCATTTTTTCTTATCCCATTTAGATAAAGATTTGTCAACTTTGTTAAACTTTTCATAAAACCTGGTTTAGGTTTCATTGATTTCCTATGCTTTTGTATAATTTATTTTATAAATTTCCTCTCTAATTTTTATTTCCTTCCTACTACTTACTATAAATTTATGCTGTTATTGGCAAATAGGTCACACATATATTTCTATATGATATAAGTTAAATATTAAACTATATACACATTATCTTAGGCATCTGCTTCTTAAATTGATCAAGAGAAGAAAAGAGAAAAGGTATTCATTGTTACTGTCTTTCATAATTACATAATTAGCTTTACTGGTACTTTTTGTCTTTTTCATGTGAATTTTAATTACCATCTGGGATCACTTGCTTTTACTCTAAAGAACTTCCTTCAGTATTTCTTCTAGAGCAGGTCAGCCATTGACAGATTCTCTCAGGTTTTGTTTATCTATGAAAGTCCTTTTTTCACCTTAATTTTTGCAGGATAGCTTTGTTGTGTATAAGATTCTTAGCTGATAATTTTTTCTTTGAGCATTTGCATATGTTGTCACACTGCATTCTGGATTCCACTGTTTATTCCGAGAAGTCAGACATTAATCTTACGGGGTTCTTTAATTTTTGTTTGTCTGAGATTCCCTTTATTTTTCTTTCAGTTTTGAAAGGTATTTTCACAGATACAGAATTTTAAGTTGGTGGGATTTTCTTTCAATACTTTAACACTTTATTCCATTTTCTTCTTGCGTGCCTGGTTTTTAAAAAGGAGCTCAGTACAATTTGTGTCTTTGCTCCTCTGTACATAAGTTGTTCTTTTCTCCCCCTCAGGCTTCTTTCAAACTTTTTTCTCTGTCTTTGATATCTGCAGTTTGAATGTGATATAACTAACTGTAGAATCTGAGGCATTTAACTCATTTGGTATTAGATGTGTTTTGTGTCTGTCATTCATTTTGCAAAATTATCAGTCATTATTACTTTAAATACTGTTTATTCTGTTCCTCTCTTTTTTTCTCCTTCTGGTATTCCCTTTATACATATGTCACATCTTTTGTAATTGTCTCACATTTCTTTGTATTTTGTTCCATAGTTTTCTTATCTTTGCATTTCAGTTTTTGAAGTTTTTATTGACATATCTTCAAGTTCATTACTCTTTTATTACCCTTTGTTCAGTCTACTCATAAGCCCATCAAAGTCATTCCTTATTTCTATTATACTGCTTTTGGTTTTTAACATTTTCCTTTGATTCTTACTTAAAGTTTACTTTTCTTATCTTTACTTGCATGTTGTTTGCACTTTTTCTATTAGAGCCTTTAGTATATTAACTATAGCTATTTTTAAATTTTAGTTCTGATTATTCCTAAATATCTGTGATATTTGAATGTGATTCTGTCTCTTTGAGTTGTGATTTTGTCTTTTGGAATGAGTTATAATTTTTTGTTGAAAGCTAGACATGATGTACGGTACTGGCTCTAACTGTAGGCTAGGCTTCTGCTCCAGTTAAGCTGTGATTCTCTGTATTTGCCTGTCTCTCCATTTTGAGGCAACAGGTTTCCCTGTAACTCCAATTCTCTGACGGAACTAAAAATCAAAATTAAAAAAAGAAAAATAGAGATAATCAATGGAAACAAGAGCTGGTTCTTTGAGAGAATTAACAAAACTGACAAAACTTTAGTTAGGTTGACCAAGAAAAAAAAGAAAGAAGACTATGAAAATAGTGCATTGAAGCCAATGAATGTGAGTTCTTCAATATTATTCTTCCTTTTCAAGAATATTTTGGCTATTTTAGATGCTTTGAATTCCATATAAATGTGAGAATTAGCTTTGCAACTTCTTTGAAAAATTCTGATAAATTCTGATTGGGATTACATGTCAAATCTATGGATCAATGTGGAGAACAGTTACTTTCAAAAACAGTGACTCTTCCAATCAGTGATGTGCTGATAAGTGCTTAGTAGTGGACTCTGGGAGGGATTAGGCCACCAATTCAGAGTGTTTGTTAATTTATACAGTGTAAATGCTTCCATCATGGTTGATATCAACCTACCAACATGATATCATTGAATGTGGCGTCAGGAATAGTTGCTCAGGTATGTTTCATGAGCCGTTCTAAACATCCTCCAGATCAACATTACTTTTAGTCCATGAACATGATATTTCTCTTCATCAATTTAAGTTTGTAAATTCTGTAAAAATGCTTTGTAGTTTTCATGGTAGTTGTTTTGCAAATCTTTTATTGGTTTTATTCCTAAGTGTTTGATATTTCTATGCTATAATAATAGTAATAACATTTATTATTGCATAGAAATATCAAATATTATTCATAACATTTATTTTATTTTCCATTTTTAGTTATACAGAAATGTAGTTAACTTCTATAGATGTTGAGGATGTGGAGCAACTGGGACTTTAGTATATTGCTCATGGTTATGTACAATGACATAACTGCTTTGGAAACAATTAATAGTTTCTTACAAAGGTAAATATATTTTACTCTATAAAACAGCAATTGCACTTTAAATATTATCCAAGACAAATAAAATATTTTCCACAAAGAATACTTCTACAAAAATGCTTAGAGATTTTTCCACAACAGCCAAGCTGTTTGTAATCTAAACATCCATCAGAAGAAAATAAACATTTTATGGTTTATCCATGAAAAAGAATCCTTCTAAACAATGAAAGCAATGAACTCCTGATATACTAAACAATGTGACTCAATCTCAAAAACAAAATGCATATATTTTGTTTCTATGAATTTATTTGCTTTCAATACCCAAACTCCCCGAATTAATCTATGTTGCTAGTAATTAGAAATGTTTGCCTTTGGATGGTAGGTTGGATTTAACTGGAAAAAGACCCTTGGGAACTTTCTCTATTAGAAATGTTCCATATCATATTTTGTGGAAGCTTACATGGGTGTTTACATTTGTCAAAGTCAGTCAAATGGAGCCTTTTACTTCTGTGACTTTTTATTGTATGTAAATCATAACACAACAGAAAAATACTAGATGACTTACTTTTAAAAATAGTTTCCTAATGCAATGGGGAACTGGGAAGCAAATGAGAGGTATACAAACACCTGAAAAACAAGTGTGACTGTTATTTTTAAATATCAACTTGGCAAGGCCATGGTATCCAGGCATTTGGTGAAACATTAGTTTAGATGTTTCTGTGAAGGTATTATTCAGATGAGATTAACACTTAAGTTAGTAGGCTTTGAGTAAAGCAGATTACTCTCCATAATGTGAGTGGGCCTCATCCAATCAGTTGAAGGCCTTAATGGAAAAAGACTGACCTCCCCCAAAGAAGAGGCAATGTTGCTAGTAGAAAGCTATTGGATTTGAACTACATCTCTTCTTTGGGCCTCCAGCCTTGCTGTCTTTCCCTGCAAATCTGGGACTTGACAACCCTCCACAATCATGTGAGCCAATTCCTTAAGATAAATCTCACTCCCTATATACACACATCCTGTTGGTTCTGTTTCCCTGAAGAACCCTGACTGATGTATCAAGGCATAACAAGAACCTGGAAAGGTAAAGTAAAGCACTAAACCCAGCTTTTGCTTTAGGGTATACACTGAAGAAGCTATGTTTAGATAGTCCTTTTGGTTTATGTGGTTCAGGAGAGAAGAGACAAAGTTGAAGACCTGCCCAAAGACTCTGTTAGGAGTCTCCCAACATAAATCTGGGCCTCCAAAAGTCTGTATCCTTAATGCTAATGTACATTAGAAGTAAACTGACGTCCACACCATTGGAACTTTCAGGAAAACTGCCTCAAACATTGCATTTGAAATTGAGGTCGAAAATACCCCCCTTGAAACTTTGTAAACAGCCAGCCTTATGAGAGTTTGCCACCTGAATTTGTAACACTTGTATGATCTGAATGAAACCCTCAAGCTAACAATTTAGTATAAAGTGATTCCAGGCTAGTAGAATTCCCAGGCTGTCTAGCAAAAATACAAATCATTTTGAAGGAACTCACTTCAACACAAACTTCAGGGAAATTACATTATTAAAGTCCAAAAGAAATTTGGGCACAGAGAAAAAAAAAAAACCCAAGCCACAAAAACTAAAGCAAACATACCAGACATTACAAGGCACCATAAGAGAAAATCAGGAAAAACAGATATCAGAGTCAAAAACAAAAATATAAAGATAATGGGATTATCAGATATGGAACATAATATGAACATGTTTAATATTCTTAAAGAAATAGGAAACTGAAAATATGAGTAAAATACAAGAGACTATAAAATTGTCAGATTTAAGAATAAACTTCTAGATATAAAAATATAATAATTTAAATTTAAAAATAAAGTATTAAGAAAAATGAGTAAACCTAGGGAATTGATAAGTGTTATGGACAATGTCTGTGTCTCTCCAAAATTCGTATGTTGAAATGCTACCCCACATGATGGTATGAACAGGTGGAGTCTTTGGGAGGTGATTAGGATTGGACAAGGTCCTGAGGGTGGAACCCTCATGAATGGGATTAGTGCCCTTATAAAAGTCAGGAGAGAGCTTGCTTTCTATCTGCTCTCCGCCATATGAGAACAGAGGAGAAAACAGCCACCTGCTACCCAGAAGGCAGCTCACATCAGAGCCCATACATGCTGGCACCCTGATCCTAGCACCCAGCCTCAAGAGCTGAGTCAGTTTCTGTTATTCATATGCCACCCAGTCTGCGGTGTTTTGTTATAGCGGCCTGGGTATGCTAAGACAGTATGGAAACAGTGTGAATACTCATCAGAGTTCCAGAAGAAGTTAAAAGAGAATGACGTAGCAACATTATGTATTTCTTTATTTATTTGTGGCTTTTGATGATAACAATGAGTCAAAGTCTGCTTAAAAAGATGCTTAAAAGAGATTCATAATAAGTTTGAAATTTGGTTTTAGAAAGAAAAATGCTTATTTTTGAAAGTCAATAATAATTGAACATATTTATTTGCATTGATTGAGTTAAAGTAATTATTCTAAATTCTAAATTACGTGTAAATTTAGAATTCAAAATATCAAAGAAGTTTTGATCAAAACTTGTTTTTGTAAGTTTTTATTTACCACTTCTTTATTTTTTTAACTTGTTAATGAAATTTGTTTGAAATATTCTTGGGAGTGCAGATAATGTAAAGTAAATATTCTGAAATGTCAATTTCCTTTCAATTATAATTTCCAGTTTTTAAAACCCTAGCCTTTCTTTAAGAAATTTACATTCAAATAGATTTATTTTCCTTCCATTATGATGGGTAACTTTCTCAGTGACTTTATAACAGCTCAGATTCCCAGGACAAGCATATATGTGTGTGTGTGTATATATATATATATAGTTTCAGACACTCAAATTTGGAATCCTGTATCCTGATAATTCTTTTCTTTCTCAACTTACATGGAAAAATTATGAAATGAAGCAATGACCACAAAATATGACACTAGCATTTTACTAGAAAATGTTCCGCTTACTCACGCAAAAGGATTAGACTTTTACAAGTGTCCTCATGCCCCAAATCAGTAAAAGTCTTTTTTCATAAGGGACTAGTTGCAAGACAGTTCAGTTACTAGCTAAAAATCACAGGATACCTCACAACATTTTAGAGTCACTTCTTTTACCACCCTGTATGGAAATTATCGATACATATTGTGTTTTGGACCAATGAAGCACAGGAAATGGAAAAGGTGCCATTATTGAATTTACTGTTACGGGTTCATGGTCAACATACTATAGAACTCAGGACAACACTGATCCAGAAAATTATAAAAGCAGAATGGCTTTACTGCAGATGGATGAGTCTGCAGATGTTATTAAGAGTGCTCAGCTAATAGCACTAATTAGAAGTCCTCAAGAGAAATGTTTTATAGAACATTATTAGTCCTACAAAGACACACCTAAACAAACTACTGAGTGTGAAATATTAAAAGCGATTAATGAATACTTTGACACAAAGTATTAAACAAATACGGTGTATATTTTGTACTGATGGTACAGCTGAAAAACAGGAAAACACAGAGGATTTGTTTCAAAATACTTTGGGAGCCCTGAGTGTTTCTAAATGGTGAATCAATAAATTAATATACTCTAGACTACTTTAGCTCCATTAAAAAAATGAGTAGAAAGGTTTCTGGCTGTCCTTTGAAGAATGCTTGGTGTTGTCTAGCAGGTAATTTTTGGGTTGTCTGATTCATTTTGAGTCTGTACCTTTTGCTGTCTTTGACCTATTTTGCAACTCTGTGAAGATAAAAGTTACCTTGTAGAGGGCTGATGGTGATGAAGATGTTTCTGGTTCAGGGTAATGCAAATGGCTCTATTCATAAAGATGCAAATGAGCTTTGTTTCTTGGAGCTATCATTGATTTCTTCCCACGTGGAAAAGATGATTCCAAACATTACGTGTTATTGTCCTTTGGCTCTTGGATCAGTTTGCTTCTTTCAGTAAATTCATTTCAGCTTTCCTGATTGCCTATGTCTGAGTCTATTCTTTGGATTCTCCTTTGAACTTGCTTTAACATCATACTGAACCCCTCATTAATTAATAAATTGGATAAAATCTTTGACATGTACTCATTTTATAGTTTCATAGGAGTCACAATTTTACCTTTTATAAAAATAAAATCCTTTAACAATGTGAATATGTTCCAGTTTCTCATTAAAATTTAAAAAATTATTTTACATGTATTCTGTTAAATTAATTAAACAAAGAGGCCATTAGACTAGGGTGGTTTTAATGCCTTAGCAGCCTTTGTAAGCAAACCATAACCTAAGCCTATAAATGTCTCAAGGTTAAGAAATCAAAACTTAAAGCAACCAATCACAAATGGCCAGCCAGCCTTTCCCCCAAAATGCAGCCACTTAAGCTACAGCCAATCAAATCAGTTCTTTGCTTGGCTTCCACTTCTTTCCCATAAAAGTCTTCCCCTTCTTTCCCATAAAAGTCTTCCCCAGCTCCTGTGGATGGAATGCTCCTAGCCACTTCCCTGTTTGGCACTGCCTTATTAAAAGTGAATTTTCCTCAAATAAACTCTTAATTTTTTCATGTACCTATCTTTTAACAGTTCAATATTTAATATTTAAAACTTCCATTTGTATTTTAACTCTATGTTTTCAAGATAAAATGAAAATGTATTGTAGTTTGTCTCACTAAGCCCTATAGACAAAGGGTACCATATAACTTTTGTTCAAATTAGAATATTTTGAAAGTGCCACAGGAACTGTTTATAATTGCACTGGCACAGTAGGTTGAACCAGGAGAGTCCTCAACAAAGCAGTATTGTCCTGAACAAACCAGGACGGATGCTCACACTACACGTAAGTGACCTTGAATCCCCTGTAGGTCACAATAGCGTGCCACACAAGTGTTTTCTATGTGTGTTATGATGTGAAAAGTGTTGCTGAATAACTTTACAGTATATGAACATACTATAATTCACTTTCCTGTCAGTGGGTATTTAAGATGTTCTTAAATTTTTATATTACAAGTAATCCTGCTGGAGCATTTTTGTCCATGCCTCCTTGCGGGCACATGGGACAGTCCCCCTAGGCTTTACAGCTAGCAGTATGACCATGTTCAGCTTTTCAAGGAATCTCCTATTTATTTTCCAAGGTGGTAGCATTCATTTATACCCACACATCAGTGTTAGAAATGTTCCTTTCTCCACATCTTTGCCAATGCCTATTAATATTAGACACATTAACCTTTGTTACTTTGATGAGTGCAAATTGCATCTCAGGGTTTTCATCCAACTTTCCCTAACCATAGTGAGGTTAGACATTTTTCAGGTATCTTTTGCCTCTTCCCATTGCTTACCTGAAATGCCTATTTACTTGTTTGGCTTATCTTCTCTGACTTATTTTGCTTACCTCTTTCTTATTGCTTTGTGGAATTTGTTCAAATACTCTCAGCAGTAAAATTTTCTGTCACATTTTCTGGAAATATCTTATCCCAGTTTATAATCCTCCCCTATTTGCAGATCTTTGGATATAAAGAGGTTTTTAGATTTGGTATTGTCAAATTTATCAGTTTCCTTCTTTATGGTTTGTGCTTTTTGTATCTTGTTAAGAAATGCTCTTATACCCTGGAGTAATTAAGAAAGTGTCCTATGTCTTCTTTCAAAACTTACAGAATTTGCTTTTCACATTCAAGTCTTTAGGCAACCTGGAATTGATTTTCGTTCAGGAGTAATATGTGATACTGATTTTAGTTAAGTTTCTTTCCCTCACATTAATAACCAATAATCCCAGTTCTACTTAGTTCATTGCTCATCCTTTGCCCACTGATTTTGGAGGTCAACTTTGCCAACAAATCAAGTTTCTATGTATATAAACTTATATCCGTGTTCTCTGTTCCACTGGTTAGCATTTTTGTCTCTCCTTATGCACGTGGTCCTACAATGATTTCGTGATGTATTTTGATACCTGGTGGGGCAAGCCCTTCTACCTGGTTCTTCTCCAACTTTGGGGAGGTATTCTCAAACCTTTGACTTTCCATGTAAATTTAGTATAATTCTGTCAAATTGCCTGCAAAATAGTTCTGAGACTTTACATGAAATTCTATCAAATTTATAGATAAATATGGGATAAATTGACATATTTAGGGTATTAACACTTGCTTTACTGAACATGATGACAAATTACTCCATTTATTTTGGCATTTTTATCATAGTTTTTAAACATGCTATCCTTCCTTCCAAAAATGTTACGCAAGCATTTTATGGGATTAATTCCCAGTTACCTTATATTCTTTATGCCATTGTACATGCTATCACTTTTGTAAAATTACATTTTCTAATTCACATTGCTATTAGAATTACAGTTGACCTTTGTCTGTTGATCATATGTCTAGTAATCTTGCTAAACTCTTGTTAATTAAGTCCAAAGGCAAGAAAGATAGAAACTGTATTTTCTCCCTTGTAGCAAGGATCCTAGATGTCATATGCATACATTAGACTTAAATTGTGGAATCAATGTCTTTGCCATTTTGGCTGGTAAATGGTTACAGAGGCACTAGGCTTTTCTGAAGGAGTTACAACCAGGGTGCTAGGTCTGAACCCTGACTTCAAAGGTATAGAAAGCCCTTTGGCTGGCGTAGATCGCGGTAAAAGCAGTATGATTCTGCCACCAGCAAAAGTCGGTGCAGCTTCTTGATTCAGCAAGTGACTTCTTGATTGCTAAAAAATATTACTCATCAAACATGTCTCGATGAAAAACAATAGTCTGCATCCCATGCTTTTTCTTCTGTTAAAACAACATAAAAAACAACAAACAAACAGAATTGGCAAGGCCTTCAGAGTGTCTGTGGCTTTCAAATTTACTTAACAGTTTGTGTTTATGGCCCTTGAGGATTTCACTTAACAACAACAACAACAACTGATTCCTAAGCTCCACTCAAAAGCAATTAAATATCTTGGAGTGGGCCCAGGCAGCCACATATTTTAAAACGTCACCAGGGTATTTGAATGTGCAGCCAGAGTTGAGAGTAGACTGCACACTTAGAGGTCACAAATGCAGGGACAAACATTGCTTTTCTGGACATTGTGACATCAAAACCAGGAACCAGACAGAAACGAAAAAAGCTGGGGGGTGGGGGGTGGTTTGTTTTTTGTTTTAGCAATCTATAAATAAATAAATAAATAAATAAATAAATAAATAAATGAAAGTTTACCAATATGGCAGAAGCATGAACCAAATGGTCCCATCGCCCCTAGGATGTATAATGATCCAGATGAAGTAAACAAGGACGCCTTTCCAGATCAACTGAATGGGGACGTGGAGGGGTGGGGAGTATGTTTCAAAATCTTCTCAAGTGACTAATGTGCAAAGCAGAGGTAACACTGGAAAACCATGTCTGGGATTCTTTAGATATATTTCAACCAATGAGATCATCTTCTTGGATCTAGAATCCCTAAAGGGTGGGGCTTTCCCTTGAGGGGAAGAAATGTTCCTACATTCAATCAACATTGTAGTAAGTTCATCCCAAAACAAGAAATGATGATTTAAGGGGGCAAAACTTGGCCTCAGGCAGATTTTTCTCTTCTTCTTGAGGGCTAGGGGAGTCTGCCCCACCTCCAAGGCATGGAAGTGCTTGAGCATCCCGGCATGGATTGGGAACTGATGGAAGAATGATACTGTAGGAAACCACGCAGTTAGATTTGGACTCTGGGTTCTGAAAGTAGCTTCCTGAGTACCATGAATAGTACTCACACCCTGTACTTCCCCTCTCTTATCCAAAGACAGAGCTTTTAATCAGGGCTAGCCACTTGTTTTTCCATAGAGTAACCACATGAGTAACCACAGCTTGCCTGAGATCACTTTTACCTCCTCACCCCAAGGCCGTAGTTGCCAAAGTGGAACAGGAGTGAGTGACAAGGAACGAACACAACATTTACCCTGCAATGTGACTTCTAAATCAATCTGCCTTCAAAACACTCAGTTCTGATCTTAACTTTTCCACGTTTATTTCTCCAAACACATTTCCCATTTTCAGATTATTTTCTTCCTTCCCTTCTTCTTCTTTTTTTTTTTTTAAGTCCTCCAATGGGCCAAAGAAATAACTGGTTTAGTGGTGAGTCCAACAGGACCAAGTTGGCTGATGGGAGAACTGGCTGTAAGAGTTCATTCAAATGGAGTTGAAAGTTTACTTTGGCTTTTGTACCTACTCAAAAATAAATAAATTTGATTCAATAAATTTGGAAACTTGAATTTTCCACAGCACTTTGACAGAGGCAGGTCAGGCTGGGTCAGGTCTCCTTGTAGGTCAATAATTGGGGCTAATTCTGGCTTGGCTCAGCATAACCATAGCCCTAGAGGATTCAGAAATGCTCTGCATTTCTATTTAGGGGCCAGAGTTAAAAGAAAACACGTGCCCAGCTTGAACTCTGCATTTTGGAATCATAACATCACAACCACCAGCTAAGAACTATAAACCAACATGGGAAAGAGAAGCAGGGGCTGGGGGAAGAGAGAGACTGAGTCTGGAAGGCAGCTGAATAGTGGCTGGGATCCAAGATTAGCTTTGCATTAAAAAGGAGTTGAGTTGGTTAACATCAATAGTCACAATTTGGTATTTTCGCATCTTTGTTTCTATTGGAATTGATCATTTTTAGCATGTCAGCAGAGTAAGTTCTGTTGGTCTCTTTGTTTGGTTTACTTGTGGATTCTTTCACTCTTGTTTGTGGAGTCCCTACTTTGCAGCAGACACTATGACAGGCACTCCTAAAGCTGAGAACCTTGCCTTGCATCTTAGTGGCCAACTATTCGCCATGCGAGCCCACCATGCCCACAGCAGGCAGTCTTCTTAAACCCGGGCCCTTCCTTTCCCTTTCTGACTACCTCTGACTCTACACTGGAGGCGGTTCTCAAATATCAGCCTGATCTCGACACTGACTATCGTGGTGGCTTGGCGCTTTCCCTCCTGGCCTTCTCACTCTCCCTAAGTAATTAAGTTCCCTAATGATAGTGAAGCATCATTACAATAATGTTGATACCTGCTGTAATCACTGGCATTCTGGCTTTCCAATTTCCAGCATTCGCCTTAGATCAAGTAGCTCTGCAGTAATGCAGCGGAAGGTCACCCGATGAAGGGGCTGATAGCAAAGAGGACAGGTCTACTTAGCATGCACGGAGGAGTATGCTTTTCTGGCTGGTAGAGCTAATCTTTCAAGTTGTCCTTTTTTGACTTTCTCAGTTTAATCAGTTTAATCTCATCTTCCCTCTTTTCTGATTACAAGGATTTTCCATAGAAACCTTGCCTCCACAATAAAGACCATGTGGCAATTTATTCTCATATTGATTTCAACATTTCTGTTTCTCTACCAAGGAGCCAATCGTGGGGGGAGGGGAAGGAAGCTGGAGGAAGAAGAGCCAGAAAAAGGAGGAGGAGAGGGGAGTAGAGAGTGAAAGCCTTTCATTAGTAGGAAAGCCACACACTCCAGTTATCGGAGAAACCGAAATACATCTTAAAGTCACTGAAAGCAGAAATGACAGCCAAATGGGAAGGTCTCTATAATGATTAAAGTTAGTTCAAGCAGCCATAACAAGGGATTCTGTCCACACTAAAGAGATAGAGAGACACAGGCAGAAAGACGTACAGATAGACACACACATACAGCAGACAGACACACACCAGCAAGACACACACACCTTCTGCAGAGAACTTGCACATATCTGAGAAGATGCATCACACAGTGGCAACCTTCCTCGTGGATTCAGTGGATTCTGCTCCTATCCCTCCTCCCCATCCAGAGGAGTAAGCAGTGCCTTCCTGAGAGCAAAGAGCCATTTGCCAAGAGAGGGGAAAAGCAAAAAAGCAGGGTTGGAAGGTGGTGAGTCCACTTTTGAACGTATCTTTGAACTGTTACTAGACAGCCTGGTGGAGATGTCCAGCTGGTGGGGTACAAGGGAGGTGGTTCTGGACTGCAATAGAGTGGACCAAGGTGGAAAACTCTCAAAGAGAGGAGAATTTGGTGAGTGGATGCATATAAAATGCAGTGTGTTCTTTAGATAAAATTTAAATATTGCATATCCAGCTAATACAATTGGCTATGTAATTTTTAAAGCTTTTGGAAATTGATCAGCTTTAGGGTTTGGTCAACTGTTGGTTTAACCCCATCATGCCCACTGGAAAAATGTCACAGAACAAAAATTAAAACACTTTGTTTTTCCTTAATAAGAAAAAACCAAATGTCTTTTTAGGAATCAACTTTCTTTGTGGTAAGGTAAAACAATCAAAAAAAAGAAAAAGAAAAAAGAAAGAAGGAGAGAGAGAGAGAAAGAAAAGAAGGAAGGGAGGGAGGGAGGAAGGAAGAAAGCAAGTAAGAAAAAAAAGAAAGAAAAGAAATTTTCCACGGGAACTCAGGCGTGCTGGAGGACTGAAATGAATTGCTTCTTTTAAAATTCTCAACCTGTTTCCATTTGTTCTATATGAACTACAATCATTACATGTTTAGTGAGTGCCAAAACTAGCTTTATTTTGCACCAATTGCACTTGGTTCTAAAAAGCATAAGCCTGCAAATTTAAAAGGGACCAAATCACTGCCCCAGATATTTGTCTCCTAAAATGTGCAGTGGTGGGTGGGATGCGGTGGGCGGTACAGAGCCAAGTATTCCGCGCAGTAAATATGCTGCATTTTCACTATCCCTAGTGAATCTTTGTACTTTCTCTTCAGGGTTCCTGGAGATAATTATATACTATAGCCAGCTGAAAAGAACATCTGTTTTAAGAACTGTGAACTTACAGGAGCCATTTGTCTGTCTGATCCATTCCCCTTACTTCCTTTCCCGTTTTTTGCACCTTTACAATTCTGCATTGATCAAATCTATGCAAAATAAAGGGGCTGAGGAAAACACTAAACAGCCATAATTTCTTCTCCCTTCAAAAGGTTACTCGCCACCTTTCCTGTTAAATAATTCTGCTTGATATAAACACCCAACTTTTTTTTTACTTTTTAAATTTGTTTTTGTAAGCTTGTGTTTCCCTTTCCCTTTAAATGGAAGTCTTTGGTTCACTAGAGCTTACTGCTTAATGACAATGTGGTGGAGTTAGCCCAGGAGAACAATGCATCCATTAATCTGCCTCATGCTTAATTGGTAACTACTGTATGGGCTGGCATTTCAAACACAGATTGCAAATGTACTTGAATTAGTTACTGTTTAATTGATACAATTGGCATTCAGCCTAGAACCAACATGCAGCTACTGTACAAAGAGAGAGGCTTGAAAGGAGAGAGAAAAAAAAATACAAGGTATGATTATGATTCATCCTTTATATCAATTATTCGTGGAATATAATTACATAGTTCTTCATATTGCTTTAACAAGAAACAGACCAAAACAGGCTGCTAAAAATGCCTGCAATGCTTGCTGACATAAAGGCTAACAGCAGTCACTCCCCACTTCCTCTCTTTCTTGATTCTCCTCTTAGAATAGTTACGCATGTTCAACTGAGTTTGGGAAATGTAGTATTTATAAAGGAATGAAATATCTAAAAGGACATTTTTGACAATGTCTCCAGAATAGCAGGATTTCAAGGAAATAGAGTGCTCTCACGGCAATAATTCAGCTTTAGTACCATTCACACCAGTGTTACTGTGAACATATTTTCAACAGCAAAAATTAATTTCTTGGGATTAATCCCCAAATAATTCTGCTTAGATGCATCATGCAGGAACCATTAGGTTCTACAACCTGCCTTTGAATAGAGAATATTTTAATTCCGGAAATATTGCAATGAGTATCTTCTACACACCCAGAATCACACGAAGTGATTCAGTATACAATTTCTCATGTGACCCTCCAACCCCCACGCTTTCCTCCCCAGTTTGGATCTTTACTTCATTGTTTAAATCTATGTAAAATAATCGGACTGAGAAAAGCATTACACTGAACTTTTTCACCCTTTTTTCATGTTAACCCACTTTTAGTCTTCAATGACTTTGCTTGATGTACAATACCCAGCTGCCATCTTGATTTTACAGGTATATGCCAATCATATGAGAATTTATGCCTTTTTCATACCCAGAATTCCTATAAAACACCCCAGACTGTTTTTGCCAACTTAAAGTGAAAATCCCCTCTTTGGTTCAGTGAGCAGTTATTGAGAATCTACTATATATCCAGTTTGGTCTTTATGTTGTGTGAGATATTACAGAAAACTGATCATAATAGTATCCATGAGGTTCAAATTGCCAAAATCAAAGGGACCATTTCTGTTCTAGTTTTTAAAGTTATTTGTCATTTACCTTTGTTTTGCACTACATGACTTTTCTGTGGTTGAGTTTTTGTAATAGTGAAAAATGTTGTTCTGGTTCCCTGACATAAAATCCTCCTGGTTCTCTCCCTGCCTCTCTGACAGCTTCTTCTCAATTGCTTTTGGAGGTATCTCTTTCTCCATCCAGTATTTAAACACAGGGGGTTAATATCTCAGATCTCTTTCACTCTATACACATTCTCTGTGCAGTTTCGTTCTACGCTGGTGACTCTATACACCACAGGGACTTAAGCTACATTCCACAATTCTGGAGAATTTTTTCTCCTGCAAAATAATACGTGTAAGTTGTTTAAAAAAAAATCACTTGAGAGTATCTCATACATAAATTCCCATTTCTCATTTTACTTTGCAGATTTCTCCATTGCAACCCAGTACCAGACACAGAAAGCTAACTGGATGTCTCTACTAGGCTGTCTCGTACCAACTCATAGATAATTTCAACAGCAGACTCACCGCCGTCCTTGCCAACTCACTTCTCTTTTTCTGCCGCCTCTCCTCTCTTATGAGGCATGGTCCCTATTTCTGCAGTCACCCGAGCTGTCAGCCTGAGAGTCAGGATGTTTCCCTGCCCTTCATTGCCCGCCCCCTCCACCAACCTGATTGGATCACAAGTCCTGCGGAGTTGAATGTCCATTTACTAGTTTTCAAAAGTGTCCTTTCTTCCCTGTCCTCAATGCCACTGTTTTCCAGATCCTGCTCGCTCCTCAGTGGAACTTTCAGCATCACCTGCTACCCAGCTTTCCTGCCTTTAGGGTCACCTCTTCTCCAATCCCCTTCTGCAGAGATGACTCCAAAGCCAGAACACTACTGAAGAGCCTCAAGAAGGGCATAGGCTTCAGGAAAAGACTCGGTTGTGTTCTAGTTCTGGCCTATGTTTCCTTTTTTCAATTTTTCCAAATGTGCCCAGCCTTCTTCATCTGGCTAACTGCCACATTCTCAAGGCTCAGGTCCACTGTCATTCCTGGTTAAGTTGTCTCTGGCCTTTCTTGGCTAAGACAGTGTCCAGCCTCTGTCTTCCCTTAGTTCCCCAGGCATACTTCTGTTACAGACCTGACTGTATCTCACCACAGCCCCGAAAGACCACTGTGGCTTCATTGTCACAGTCTAGTCACATTCTGCTTTGGTTGAAAGAAATGAAAATCATATTTTCATTTTTAAACTATTGATTTACTCTATGTATTAAAAAATAGACTTATTTCTTGGTATCTTAGAAGAGATGTAAAACATAATATTGGATTCAGTTGATGTAAAACATAATATTGGATTCAGTTTTACATACTGAGTGTATTAAATAATACGTGTTCTCTTGTTTCTTTTCTTTGCCACTGACTGGCTGAGTCACACCAGGCAAACCATGTAGCCTCTCGAAGTAACCACTTCATCACCTATAAAATTATCTCTAAGATGGTTAGATCTTTGTAACACTAATCTTCACACTTACGTGTTTTTTTCCCATGTTAGGTTGTGTAAGTTGTCATTTAATAAAAGCATTAGTGGTTTACTATTGTTGCATTAAAAATGATCCCAAAAGTTCTGGTTCAAAGTAGTTTTAGACATTGATTTTTGTCCCTATAGGGACATCGAGTTTTGTCCTTATACTCAATGTAGAATTGTGGAAATTAGAAGAAGAGGAAGGAGAAGGAGAAGGGGAGAGAGGAGAGAGAAGGGAGAAAAAGGAGGAGTAGTAGGACGACGAGAATAATGATGATGCAGATTTGTGTCCAAGAGAAAAGCACAAGAAGGGATGGGTCAAAACTAGAAGCAAATGAAAATAGATGCCTCCCCCATAACGATTACGCATAATTGTAATAGATCATTTTCAGGTTTGATTCTAAGCTCCCTGGCATCCAAAATGAAAAGAGCAACAGTCTCATATTCTAAAGTTATCATATGGGGAAGCAAAGTTTTTCCAGCACAAATTTTTAAAATAAGCTTCTTCACAGTGAGCTCCAGGTACCAGACACCAAAGAGTGTACTAGACAATGCCTCAACTAAATTCCTAAATAAAATATAAGAAGAGACAGAACTTATAACACCCTTCCAGAAGGGCAAAGCGATGATTTTGAAAGTCTGTAAAGACAATTCCACATGTGGATATATTTCGGTTGATAGCCTTCTGCTGACCAAGTCTGATTAAAACTAAAATCAAGAATAACTCAATGAGTAGCAGCACAGCAAATCCTGAAACCGATCTTCCCAAAATACCACTTTTGCCCAGATTCTGATGGGATCACCGTGGTCTATTCTGAATAAAATTCTACTCCAGGAAGTGGTAGTTGATCCCTCCTTCAGATTTTACAAGCATTTTCTGTCACGCTATTCACCACCACTAACAAACTCTGTGATGTTCAGCAAATGACTCGAGCTCTGTCATTTAGTCTCCTCATCTGTAAAATGGGGATATCAACACCACTTAGTTCCTTGGGTTGTTATGAGGATAAAATGTAATTAAGCATATAAACTGCGTATGACCAAGCCCAGCATGTAAAAGTGGTTTTATATTACATTATATGGCTTCATACGTTTGTATTATATGTGCCTTGACTTGCATCGGCACCAAAAAAAGCTTCTTTCAGCGGGCATAACGGGTCACATATTTGCAGGTTGTTTAAGCTGTCAGTAAACCGTGCTTTTGGTTACTCTGGTGATGAAATTCTTTATTATTCAGAGACACAGAACCTGTTTTTAAAATTTATATACATCTAGATTTACTCATAGCCATTCTTTATCATTTTCTAAACAAAGTTGCTCTCTTGCAAGACATAGTCGTCTCCTGGAATAGTGAGCAAAGATTCTGCCTATGAGCCTGGAAACTTGCGTTTAGTCTAACTTAGTGCCATCTCCGTTTCAGCCTCCCTATCGATAATGTGAGAACATATGGACAGCTGTTAAATGTTCACTCTAATTTCAAATTTCTGATTCTAAAAATTCCATCTTCATTTGAGGTTAAAAATCCTTTTAAACAGAGGAAAGCAAATGAGTAAAAAAAAAAAAAAATCTGTATGTAAAACACTTCTCTCTGATGTATAGTTCTTATTTCCCTAAATTTCTTAACTCTAAGGAGAATTGATGTTTTCCCAGTTAACTTTCAGTTTCCTTTGATGTTCCTGAAAATGTCAGGCCAATCAACCCCCAGACGGCTCTATTACAAGTGTTACCCTTTTGCAGCAACAGCATCTCTCTGAGCTTTAGACCCAATTTCGCTAAGTATTCTCACCTCGTTTAAGATGAGAGCAAAGCCTCCTATTCACTGGCCTGGACTGCCTATGCCATCTTCTGCCTATGCTGTCTTCATCTCTCATCAGAATGGCTAGCACTGACCTCGAGAAGAAGCTCATTGAGCATCTCTGATTTTTCCTCCTTCCCCTACTCACCCCTCCCCAGGAATGAGTCAGGATTCCATACCCCTCCCCCAAGAAGAAAGAGTTGTGATCTGAACGGCTAAAACTTTAGGACTTGGCACAACTGTCAAAGAGATGAAGGTGTCAGAACCTGAATGTGGGCTTTCCCTCTCTGGTCTCTGTTTCCTTCATAGAAGAGAGAATGGTAATGAGGACCAGAGCCATTTCCCCTCAGAGAAATCCCAAACATCTCTCTGTATCTTTAGCTCTCCCACTTTGGAGTCCCTGCTGCCTCAAGGGGCAGCCCTGGATTGGGGGTACCGGGGCCCAGGTTTAATAAAGTTCCAAGCAGGAGACTTTGCATCAGGGCAGACACCTTCCTCCTCCCTCCCTTTCTCTCTACCTCTCTTTACTTATATTTCCTCCCAGCTTGGGAGGTCTACTTCAGTTCAGCCAACCCGATCGGTAACATTAAAGACCCAGGATTGGGTTTAGAGAATTATCCACGTGGCTCAGGAAGAAAGAATGTTCCAAGAACAGCAGACTAGCTGGAGTTCTGTGTTAAGGATGAAGGCCAGGGCCAAAGCAAAAAAAGATGGACAGTTTTGTCAGTCTTGGTCAGTCTTTCTCTGGTGACTGTATTTTCTGTGAACACTCACCCCAAGAGATATCTATGGCCGGGCAGAACTCAGTTATTTGAGTTCCTTTGCCAAATAACACCACATGACATCACTTTAACTGCAATTTCATTAACAGAGCTGCCATTTGGTATGGCGGATTTTAACTCATTCCATTATTTTTGGTAGGAAGTAGACAGGTTGTAGCCAGCGCTTTTTTGTGCCGTTCCCTTTTTATGGTTAGTGGGAGTGGAAAGTTTCCTCTTTTAGAATCTCTGCCTCTTTTTGATGCACTATATAGATGTAGCAGAATCGATCGGGAAACAATGGATGTATTTTTAAAAGCTGTATGTCTATCTCAGTAACTAAGCCTTGCCGACTGAGGACTTTACACAGATGCTTTTCTCTTTTCACTGGCTAAATCCAAGTCTGGAGTGTAGACACCATCGATTGTAATTATTGTCTTTATCTCCTATCTTGCAAAGCATGCAATAGGTGTGCAAATAAATATTGATTAGAAAAATTAGTAAAAATCACAGAAAGATAATCATAGAAGAAATACAAATAGCCAGTAAATGTTTAAAAAAAAAAACCAGGTTCACTCTTCCCAGTAATTGTAGATATGTACATTGGAACTGTCTATCAAATTAGTAACAATATTAAGATATTTTAATATTTGATAGATGTTATAAAAGAGTTATCATAGACTGTGGCTGAAAGATAAAAATATTTCTGGGAAGCAATTTGGCAATATGTATTAATCTTTAAAATTTATATTGTCAAAGAACAATGACATGGAACAATTCTTGGGGTATGATGATAATTTAATTATTATTCAACAAATATTAAAGGCCCACCATGTGCCAGGCAATGCTCTAAGTGAGCAAAGCCCTTTTCTTCAAGGAACTTACATGGAAAACAAAGCCAGCTAGCGATTTGTGCTGTGAACAGTATGACCATAGACCCCTTTGCCTGGGACAGTCTAGTTTAAGGCTTTCGTCCCAACATAACCTTTAGTAGGAACGTAGGGCAGTAGAGTGATGGAGAGGGTGTTATTCTAGGCAGACAGTCAGGCGATCTCTCTTGGAGAAGGTGACTTCAGGCAGATGCCTGAATCTAGGAAGGAATGAGCCCATGACCCTTGGGGACATCATTCAGGCAGAGGACAGAGCATGATTGAAGAGCAGAAAGGAGGAGAGTGAAAGGACAAAGGCTGGGGTGAAATGGAGTCATGTGCAAACTTACTTAAACATTCATCCCAATCTTCTGGAATTGCTGAAACACATTTAGAGTGGGCTCCACCTTTGTTTCTGACAACGTTGTTAATAAGACTCTCTAGTTAGCAAAATTTGTTACCATAACTTAAATAGAGAATGCCATGATCAGCTCACCTTCTGCTCAAGATGAGATGTCCTCTCTTCCAGAGAGTACCTTCAGGTCTTCACAACTGGACAAGTGCCGGGCTGTGAGCACCAGTGAGCCGGAACTCCCTGGCCAGTATCCAATGTCAATCCTTTCTCTTTGGCACAACCCTCATTCATTTTTGTTCTAGTTACTACATTTGAAAACATTTTAAAGTCAATGTAAGTTTCCACTATAGAGATTAATTGGCCAAAGTTATTTATACTCAGAGAAGGATAAATTTTCCAGGGAATTTATTTCTGTATTTTTAAATTAAACTCAGAGAAGCATATAAGTCATGCAGGAGGTGAAAACTGGGCCATCACTTATGTTCCCTTCATCGGGACCAGTGGAACAGACTCTTTTGGGAGGAAATTAGCCAAGAATTACACTCCATCTGTATAGGATTTTTGAGAAGATGACATCAGTGGTTTACGTCTTCTATTAATTAGTGATTTAGATTTAATCCACCTCATTTATTGAGCACCAATGAAGTACAAGGCACTCTGTTACAAGGCAAGTTCTTTTCAACTATCTCTGCTCATGCCCACCCCCCAAAGAATTCTGAAAACATAGGTATACCCTCATACATTTTTCTAGGTCGATATCTAAATTTTTTTACATTTTTTTAAACTGAACTATAGTCAGTTTACAATGATATCTAAATTTTTAATCACAAATTCAATTTGTTGAAAACTGTTTAATTTCTGCTAACTGTAACTATTGACATTTTAAAATAAAATTATTACATCACTCTTTGTAATATATCAAGTTGAATATAAATACCAGAGCAATTTGTTATCCACTATCATCAATTAAAACATATTAACAAGCTCTTCAAGAGTCAGCAATTTTACATTGTTCCTTTTTCTTCTTGAACTGATTTTTCATTATACTTAATAATTCATCTCTGCCTCTAAGGTGTGTAAATTAAAATGTATTTATTGATTTATTTCATTTATTTATTATTTCTGACCATCAAGATCTATGAACTACAATATTCTTCTGCACTGACTCATCATTAACAGTATCATAAATCTTAATAAGTCATTACTAAAAAATAAAAGTTAAAATTTATAAATGTTTTCATTGTTGCTAGAATTAGATATTACTAGCATTAAACCCATTTTCAATGTCATTTTCATAGCTATAGTGCTGAAAATATTCGTTGACATAAATAAGCAGAAGAGAAGGAAAGTTTTGCTATAGACTGTCACTCAAATCCACGAGCTCTCTCTAAGTTGTGTGCAAATATCACAAAGTGATCTGTGATCAAACATTTTCATGATGAGCTGAAAACTTGTTTAGGATCTCTTTCAATTTTGTGGAAAGCAAAATATTAGAAAACACATGACTTGCAAAAGGATTTTTTTATCACCTTTACCCATATACTGAACACATTCTTTTTCGGTTTCCAGGAAGGAAACTTAAAGGCCTTACCAAGACTTATCAAATGACAACTAATTATATAAGTTACTTTTTCACTTGGAGGCATGTTGTACTAAAATTGTATGCTAATATTTTATACACAGTATGCTAAAAGTATTTATTTAAAATAAAGTAGTGCTTCATTTCAGAAGTCCCTTGCTAATATAATAAAATATTTCTATCTTATCTCATGCTTTCAATATATTTTTTAAACATTCATCAACATTCCAAGATTCAAGTTTAGCTCATTGAATTTATGAGAATGTCCATTTTGTCAAAGTTATTGGTCCAGTTGGACTCCCCTTCTGCCTGAAAATGTGATTTCACTTTTCAGTTCAAAGGAATGTGTTAATATATATTGCATGACAGCCATCCCCTTATTGTATTCTAATTGTAAAATAAAGATAAAATGATTGATAGATAGGTAGACACATAGAGCAAAGAGCCTAGTTAAGAATTTGTCACTTGG
Source organism: Camelus dromedarius (assembly GCF_036321535.1). NCBI lineage: Eukaryota > Metazoa > Chordata > Mammalia > Artiodactyla > Camelidae > Camelus > Camelus dromedarius. Next base: position 10,161,486 of record NC_087441.1, on the reverse strand, counting down.
ATAAAATAAGAAACCACTGCCTTTATGGAACTCTGTAAGTGATGGAGTTAGAAAAAATGATGTGATTGCATGAAAAAATTTAAACTACTCTTTTTTTTTAACATTTTTTATTGATTTATAATCATTTTACAATGTTGTATCAAATTCCAGTGTAGAGTACATTTTTTCAGTTATACATGAACATATATATATTTTGTCACATTTTTTTCTCTGTGAACTACCATAAGATCTTGCATATATTTCCTTGTGCTATACAGTATAATCTTGTTTATCTGTTCTACAATTTTGAAATCCCGTCTATCCCTTCCCATCCTCCACCCCCTTGGCAACTACAAGTTTGTATTCTATGTCTATGAGTCTATTTCTATTTTGTACTTATGCTTTGTTTGTTTGTTTTTTTACATTCCGATCTCATAAGGTATTTTTCTTTCTCTTACTGGCTTACTTCACTTAGAATGACATTCTTCAGGAGCATCCATGTTGCTGCAAATGGCATTGTGTTGTCGGTTTTTATGGCTGAGTAGTATTCCATTGTATAAATATACCACCTCTTCTTTATCCAGTCATCCGCTGATGGACATTTAGGCTGTTTCCATGTCTTGGCTATTGTAAACAGTGCTGCTATGAACATTGGGGTGCAGGTGTCATCCTGAAGTAGGGTTCCTTCTGGGTATATGCCCAGGAGTGGGATTCCTGGGTCATATGGTAAGTCTATTCCTAGTCTTTTGAGGAATCTCCATACTGTTTTCCACAGTGGCTGCACTAAAATGCATTCCCACCAGCAGTGTAGGAGGGTTCCCTTTTCTCCACAGCCTCTCCAGCATTTGTCACTTGTGGATTTTTGAATGATGGCCATTCTGACTGGTGTGAGGTGATACCTCATTGTAGTTTTGATTTGCATTTCTCTGATAATTAGTGATATTGAGCATTTTTTCATGTGCCTATTGATCATTTGTATGTGTTCCTTGCAGAATTGCTTGTTTAGGTCTTTTGCCCATTTTTGGATTGGGTTGTTTGTTTCTTTCTTATTGAGTCGTATGAGCTGCTTATATATTCTGGAGATCAAGCCTTTGTTGGTTTCATTTGCAAAGATTTTCTCCCATTCCATAGGTTGTCTTTTTGTTTTACTTATGGCTTCCTTTGCTGTGCAGAAGCGTGCAAATTTCATTAGGTCCCATTTGTTGATTCTTGCTTTTATTTCTATTGCTTGGGTAGACTGTTCTAGGAGAACATTTTTGAGATGTATGTCAGATAATGTTTTGCCTATATTTTCTTCTAGGAGGTTTATTGTATCTTGTCTTATGTTTAAGTCTTTAATCCATTTTGAGTTGATTTTTGTATATGGTGTAAGGGAGTGTTCTAGCTTCATTGCTTTACAGGCTGCTGTCCAGTTTTCCCAACACCATTTGCTGAAGAGACTGTCTTTATTCCATTGTATATTCTTGCCTCCTTTGTCAAAGATGAGTTGACCAAAAGTTTGTGGTTCATTTCTGGGCTCTCTATTCTGTTCCAATGGCCTATATGTCTGTTTTTGTACCAATACCATGCTGTCTTGATGACTGTAGCTCTATAGTATTCTCTGAAGTCTGGGAGAGTTATTCCTCCAGCCTCTTTCTTTCTCTTCAGTAACGCTTTGGCAATTCTAGGTCTTTTGTGGTTCCATATAAATTTGATTATGATTTGTTCTAGTTCTGTGAAATATGTCCTGGGTAATTTGATAGGGATTGCATTAAATCTGTAGATTGCCTTGGGCAGTGTGACCATTTTAACAATATTGATTCTTCCAATCCAAGAGCATGGGCTATCTTTCCATTTTTTAAAGTCTTCTTTAATTTCCTTCATCAGTGGCTTATAGTTTTCTGTGTATAATTCTTTCACCTCCTTGGTTAGATTTATTCCTAAATCTATTCCTAAATTTATCTTATTACTTTGGGTGCTATTTTAAAGGGGATTGTTTCTTTACTTTCTTTTTCTGTTGATTCATTGTTAGTGTAAAGAAATGCAACTGATTTTTGAACGTTAATCTTGTAACTTGCTACCTTGCTGAATTCTTCAATCAGCTCTAGTAGTTTTTGTGTGGACCTTTTAGGGTTTTCTATATATAGTAACATGTCGTTGGCATATAGTGACACTTCCACCTCTTCTCCAATTTAGATCCCTTTTATTTCTCTCTCTTGCCTGATTGCTGTGGCTAGGACTTCCAAGACTATGTTGAATAGGAGTGGTGATAGTGGGCATCCTTGTCTTGTCCCAGATTTTAATGGGATGCTTTTGGGTTTTTCACCATTGAGTACTATGCTGTCTGTAGGTTTGTCATATATAGCTTTTATTATGTTGAGATATGTTCCCTCTACACCCACTTTGGTGAGAGTTTTTATCATAACTGGGTGTTGAATTTTATCAAATGCTTTTTCTGCATCTATTGAGATGATCATGTGGTTTTTGTCCTTTCTCTTGTTGATGTGATGTATTACATTAATTGATTTGCATATGTTGAACCACTCTTGTGTCCCTGGGATGAACCCCTCTTGGTCATGATGTATAATCTTTTTTATGTGTTGTTGGATTCTATTTGCTAATATTTTGGTGAGGATTTTGGCGTCTGTGTTCATCAGTGATATTGGCCTATAATTCTCTTTTTTGGTAGTGTCTTTGCCTGGTTTTGGTATCAGGGTGATGGTGGCTTCATAGAATGAGTTTGGGAGTATTCCCTCCTTTTCAATCTTCTGGAAGAGTTTGAGAAGGATTGGTATGAGTTTTTCGTCGTATGTTTGGTAGAATTCCACAGTGAAGCCATCCGGTCCTGGACCTTTATTTGTAGGGAGGTTTTTTATTGCTATTTCTATTTCATTTCTAGTGATCGGTTTGTTCAAGTGGTCAGTTTCTTCTTGACTCAGTCTTGGTGGACAGTATGTTTCCAGAAACTTGTCCATCTCCCCTAGGTTATCCAGTTTGGTTCCATATAGTTTTTCATAATATTCTCATATGATATTCTGTATTTCTATTTTATTTGTTGTAATTTCTCCATTTTCCTTTCTTATTTTGCTAATTTGTGCTCTCTCTTTTTTCTTCTTTGTGAGTTTGGCCAGAGGTTTACTTTTTCAAAATAACAGCTTTTGGTTTGCTGATGTGATTGCATGAAAAAATTTAAACTACTCTTCACAACTTGCCCAAGATCCCTGAGGGTCATGGAGGAACTAGAACAGGAGCATGGGGTCTGTCTCCAGCACCATGTTTTGTTTTGTTTTGTTTTGTTTTGTTTTGTTTTGTTTTGTTTTGTTTTAGCTCACCCTAATGTCTTTTATTTGACTCTGAAGCAGAGAGAATCCTCTGAAGATTTCAGAGTGGTGTGATCAGAGCTTGCGGATGATATTATAAAACCAAATACATTAGTCATTTTCAGTCCTTTGAAAGTTCTCAAAGAACAGAGTAGAACTTTGCCATGACTGGCATATTTTTATCTAGTTCAAAGGTTCATCAACGTCCATTACAGATTAATGAGTTAACGTTTGCTTGCAACTGTGCAGGTAAACGGAGCAACCTAATTATGTCCTCGGCATATCAAACACTGCAGCTCACTTTGCCTAAATCTAATTTGGATATTTATACACTTTCTAAAAATAGAAAATTGAGAATTATCCATTATCCAGAACTAGTCATTCAATTAACAAGGAGATAAATACTAAAGAGCCTGATCCCAATCATCGGAAAATGAGGGCACCGTGAGATCAAGGACATGAAAGCCGTGTACGGTCACAGCACACCCGGGCAGGACAGGACTCTGCTCCCCTGGGGTCATTTTTTCCACTATAATCTCTATGTTTAGTCTTTTCCCTCTCTCTGTGCATTACCGTTGTCCTTTTACAGATAGAAAACTGAGGCTCTCAACAGATCCATAACTTGCAGGAATTGCTCAGAGTGTAATTCTAATCCAGACCTGTCACAACACTATGTGCATATTCATTGCAATGGAGTACCCCATCTCAGTCCCCTTACAAAAGAAAAAGGGTTCCATTTAGTGTGGTGTGGCACTGGTTCATACTGAGAGCATATCAAAAACTCAGTCTGTTTCTAACCATTCAACTTTGTTGACGAACACAGACAAAATCATAGTTTTGTTAGTCACAGAATGTAAATAATGTAAATAATGTAGCACCCACAGAATTCAAAGTAAGAAATAAATGACTTTTTCTCTTCTGCAGGTCACGGAATTGGGTGGATTCTTGTTTACGTTCTTCTCTTCAAAGGTGTTTTCTATACTTGCCGCCTGATTGGGTAGAGACTGAAACTGACAGGTGAGGAAATGTAAATGTAATCAGTCGCTATGGAAATGCGGTACTTACATTAAGTGCATGCTGACACCCTCTGATTTCTCCCCAGGGCTCCCCGCTCACTTGGAGCCTGAGGAGTCCTAACACCAAGTGCTTCCATGTTAATAGACTGAGGGATAAGAACTTTGGGTGGAGGCATGATAAGTAAAGATCCTACTTATTTAACTAACTTGCTGAAACTAAAGACTTTCATAAAGTTAACCCAACTCTTGAGGAATTCAGAAGCAATAAGACTTAGAGAAAATAAATAAAGGCAGATTTTGGAGTCAGACAAAAATGAATTCGGATGCCAGTCTGCTATGTACTAAGCTGTATGATTTGAGGTCTGTTATTTGACTGGTCTGAGGCTCAGTCTTTCCACCAGCAAAGTGGGCAGTATGGCATTTGCTTTACATAGAAGTGGTAGAATTCACATGGAGTAATTTATAAAAAGCACTTAGTTCATTGCCTGACATGTAGTAAACACATAGCAAAGGTCAACATTCCTTAACGTCTAGGAAGAAATCAAACTAGAAAAAGAATTTCAGCAGATTTGCAATAACTCTGACGGTATTCTTGCATCTCCCAGGGCCGGGGGATATAAGGTGGTAACCAGCTGATATAACTCATATTAGTAACAAGTAATACCAGTAAAATATAAATATTTTCCTGTCAAATAAATCATAAAGTTCCAGTTATAGATTATGTAGGTAACAGTAAAACATGCATCGTGGTTTATTTGAAAACCTTACTATTTTGTATCCCAAATTGGTCAGAAAGTATGGTATTTTACAATAGCTCAGTTCCTTTCAAATGTAACTATCCTCAGCCCCAAACATTCCCTCACCTAACAAAATCTCCAGTTTCAGGAAACACTTCCCATTACAAGTTAAATTTTACCTCCTACTGGAAGAGCAATGGCGCTAGGTGACTTTCATTACCTGTAATGGCAGAAGATCAAAAAATACATTCTGGAAAGGCAGAAAGAGCTAGATTTCATCTTTCTGTTCCTCAGACTAGAGTCACAATAACAACATCAATTGGAGGTAGGCCTGGAAATCAATTAATACATAGAAAGACTAAATTTAGGCTGAAACCCTAAAGTAAGAGAGATTACTAGCTATACAGACCCTTCTAGAAGGTGATAACAGATTTCTCAAAATTACCTTTGTCCTATTTTTAAAGTTTCTTGCTTTGAACTGGAATATAACTTACCTGTATCTTTTCAATAGAGGGTAAGTTATCATTTTTCTTTTGATCCTAATTTTGTAATAAAAGTATAGTTTGTTAAGAAAATACCCATTACTAAAGTTTCTCTTAAGCACTTAGAAAAGAATAACAATATTATCACTGTGTATGCAGAACAGCAAAGGCCTGGATAAATCACATCATGGTTAACCGGGGTGATCCAATCCATTTTAGTGACAGCAGAAAATATATTGCATACTCTGTATTTATATTTATAGAATATTATAATAATATATTCATATTTATAGTGTATATATATATATTCTACATACAGGATAAAAGGAGGAAAATTGTGGTGACCGAACTAGGTACTTTTGAAATTGTTCTGTAAACTCTTTAGCGTCATATCAAATTTTGAGGTAAAAGTACTCTTGTGGGGCCCCGCACAATACATTTCAGAAATGGTCCATTCTATTTATTCTTCTGATTTAACAGTTTAAATAAGAAAAAATTCAAAACATAGTAATACAACAATTAATGTGCTACTTTTCTGCAAAAAGTGAATTTGTGTGCAGATGTGTTCAATGCCATTCAAAGGTAACACTAATGAGAAAAGAATATAAATTTATCCTGTGGACACCAATTATTATAAACTTATTGATTCTCCTTTTTTTAAGAGGAAGAACAAGGCTTGGGACCTGTGGAGAACGGATGAAGTGTGTGATGGCTTCAGTGGAAGAGCATGACTCTTCCAATATACAGGAAACAGCCCACAACCTTGACCCTAAACTGGAGACTATTGACACTGTTTTTTTAGGCAAGTCAAATGCTTGCCCTGGAAGCCGTCAGGTTTGGGGAAGTTTCTCAGGCACGAAATCAGAAGTCAGCCGCTTACTAGCCCAAGGGAAATAACGAAGCCATTCTGGGTCTCAACGTCCTCATCTGTAAAAAACGAACACAATGGTTCCTAGCTCTTAAAGATCATTATGCAGGGTCAGCGTAATGCATTAAGTAAATACACACTGCAGACTGTCCATCACTCTAGCGATTTATTTTTTAGTAATATTTACAGCTGAGCGCCACGAGGCACCATCCAGTCAGTAACCCTTGGTGATGCTGAGGGAGAAGGCGAGATTAACAACACGAGGCAAACATAAATCTCAAGTTTTAGTTCAAATTGAATAATTTTGACTACCACGACCTCTAACAGATATCCACCCTTGGGGCCTCACAGTTATCAGTCCGGCCTCTACCGTCTCAGGAAACCTTTATTTGTTTTGTTCTGTTCTGTAAATTCAATAATCTCTTCTTGTGGGTTCTAAATTGTCACAGGAGTGGTTCTTTGGTTTCTGCCTCCTTTCTGTAAAAGTTTAATTTTATTTTATGGCATATAGATATCAACATAACAAGTCTGAAGAAGAAGATACATAACGTACAAATCTATCAGTGATTAACTTCAATGCTTCAGATTACATCAGAAAGACAAGGAAGAGAGTGAGGAACGGGAAGAAGTAAAAAGTTCCTGAATTTATCATCCTACACAAGGGGGAGTCACTAAAGAGTCTCTTTCATTTTTAGCATGAATGATTTCAGAGTCAGTCCCATTTTTGTTCAATTGAAGATTAGAGAGGGAGAACAGAATACATAGCTAGTTAATAGCCAGAGGTAAATATGTAAAGAAAAAAAAATCTGGAAGGAAATGGACCAATATGTTAAAATTGTAGGAGGGACTGTTTTGGAGCAGCTGAACAGTTTTATCATTTGGTTTTTCTGTATTTCCTGAGTTTTCTGTAATGGGTACCTCTCACTTTCATGAAAAGGGAAAAAGAATATCTCCAAACATTTGAAGTAATTTACAACGAGCGGCCCACGTATGCGTTCTGTTCTGCAGACTGCACGTTGCACAGTTCTAGGCGGCACGCTTCACATCGGCGTCTATGTGAAGAGCCCACTTTCACTGTAAAGGGCACACGTGTGGGAACCCCTCAGAGACAGCAGGGGAAGTAGCACGGAGCCTGGCCGAGCTTGGAAGACAATATAAAGTTCTCTACTTCAGGAAGACATCTGCAGTCGTCCAAAGCCACTCCTCCGAAGTCCCCCATCCCCTCGTTCCTACCTGGCCTTTGGGCGGGTGTGGATAAGGTTCCTGCTGTTTATCAAGCTCCTGCTATGGAGAGAAGGGTTGTCCTGGGTTGTTAATTTATGCTGTTTCATCTAATTGTCATGACAACTGCGTGAAGTAGGTCTCATCCTTTACCGTTCGCCTGTGGATCTGAAGTGAAGTGGTCAGGCACCTGGCCCAAGGAGGAGGCGGCAGGAAGGAGCCCCAGCCTCCCCAAGGGCAGAAAGCAGACCTGCCCTGGGAGGCCTCTCTTCTCTCTCGAGAACCTTTCTTCTGCCTCCTCCGAGGAGGTGCGTTTTTCTATTCTTCTAACCTAGAGGTTTTTATCCTCTTGATCTAGTGAGACCCTCTATCTTATATGTCTAATTTTCCCCAAATAATCTTGCATAAAAGAATTACTTCATATTTGAGTCCTTACAAAATCAATCATATCATAAGGTTCACTCTCAGCGACTTTGCACTGAACAGAAAGGCAACATAAACAACTACTCTAATGTAGTCCAAATATTTATTTCTTCCTTCTCTTCTATGTACCATTCATCTCACCTTGGGTTAAAAACTGGCCATCAAGCTATAGTGTCTCTTCTAACAGAGGCAGCTTGAGGCATAAACCACAAGTCCAGCCAGAAACCAGTGCAAGTATACACAGCTTACCTGCGAAGGTTCCTGGAATGCATCCAGGTTCCCTAGGACTCAAAGTGTACGACTCTTTTGTGTCCAACCCCACGGAAACTGCCTGTTTCTGGGCTATATCTGCTCCTTAGAAATGCTGTTTGTTTACTTAATTAGGTCTACCCCCCCCTTCCGGTTAACTTGACAGCCTGCTGCCAGAGTTAATAATTAACGAGGTGTCACAATACCTCTAACAGTCACTCAATTCTTTGCTCACCTGCCTTCCTGTCTCTTCATGCTGCTTCTGAATTGCTTAAATTCCCCTGGGATACAGCTCCCTATAATAAATCATGGCACAAAGGCACAGACTTTTGTGGCTCTAACTGAAATTCACAATTGGGCAAGCCCAGGAGGCAATCACCTGGCCATTGCCCTAACCTCTGTGCATCCTCCGTGCTGCTTAAGCACAGGTGAGCATGAAGTTTTAATGAGGCCTTAGCTGCAAATGCACTGGGCAATTACTGTTAAGATGGGCGAACATTTGGCCCAGAAAGAATTGCATTTTAAGCAATAGGGTTTCCCTATTAGCTGTTCCCAGCTATTAATTCAACCAGTTTGTTTATACATTTTGACAATTGTTCATGTGAAAGAGACCTGGGGAATTTTATTTGACCACAATTTCATTAAAAGCTAACAGTATGATATGGCTGCTAATAAAAGTTAACGCAAGTTTAGGCTACATTAAGTGAATAGTCCAAGTAAAGAAAGACCACTACTCTTTACTCTTGTAGGTACATGGATCTTATTTTTTCCAAACCAAGATTTGGCAAGTATAATTGTGCATAGAGAGACTCTGGCATGGAATATTTGAAAACATAACTGTCTTTAAAACTCCAGGATGTGTAGCTGGTATATATGAAGAACAGTCATTTATTCTATCAATTTATTCTATTTCCTTATTGGAGCAAATACCTATTCAATATGTACTCTAAGCTAGGCTCTGTCCCTGATTCAAGTGTAAGGAAGAATCATCGCTTGGTTCTAAGTATTTTTGTTCTCCTCTGAGGTGCAAAGAGGCACTTAAGAGAAGATGAGATAAGGGCTGGCTTTGGAGGTAAATAGAGTCATTCTGGTTGAAGTTCACAGGTGGAGCATCCGCTAAAGTCTTGCAGAGTTAGGAAAGGCTGTGCTGAGGAAGTGATGTCTAAGGGGGAACCTAACAGTTGAGTAGAGGTATGGAAAATAAAAGTGTGGGTGAAGGGTGGTGGAAGGATGGGGATGGGAGAGTGACCCAGGCAGAGTGAACAGGATTCAGTATTGTCACAGGATCCAGAGTGTGAGAGCAAAACTACAGACAGACAGGTAAGTGGGCACCAGATCACTCAATCTCTGCGTTCAATTGGAGAAACAAATCGATAGACAAACATATAACCAAAACAAATGTAAACAAGCATGTCAAGAACAATAAAGGAGATGCATGTGCTAAGTGCTGTAGCAACATAGACGAGTCAGTGACTAAGTGCCTGGAGAAAGTCACAAAGAAGATGATATCTGAATAAAGTTTTGAAGGGTGAGGAACTGACCACATGGGAAGGAGGTAGGTTGTACTTCATGCGGAGGACACAGCCTGTGCAAAGGTGCAAAGAAAGATGAGGGATGAGACTCAAAGTTAGGTTATGTCCTGATTTAAAAGGCTGACAAGCTATGGAAAGCGGTTTTAACTTTGCTCACAGGAAATTAGAAACTAACAAAGAATTTTAAGTTTACATGGGATGTTTCAGTTTCCTACAAGCATAACAAAGCACTTCAAAATGTAGTGGCTATAAATAACAGCAGTTTATAATTTGTGATGATTCCATGGGTCAAGGGGGACGTTCTCCATGTAGGTTCAGCTGGAATCCCTCATGCAGCTGCAGTCAGCTGGGAATTCAGCTGGGGCTGGAAATCCAGACACCTCACTCATGTCTGGGGCCCTGGTGCTGACTGTTGGCCGTAGCACCTAGTTTCCCAGGGGTTGGCCTCTCTTCCTCCAATTGCCAATTCTAGACTATTCTGCCCACTGCATGGTGACTGGATTCCAAAAGGGAAGATTTCTAGAGGACAAGCTCTGATGTGCCAGCACTTATTAAGTCTGCAGTCACATCACTTGTGCTGTGATGTACCTGATTCATCAAAGCAAGTCACGTGGCCAACCCCAGAGTCACCATAGGTCATGATTACTCAAGGGTATGAATACTGGGAGACGTACTTGTTGGGGAGCCACCAGTGTGACAGTCTGCCATGTATGTGAAAAAGATAACTTCCCACAGTATCGAGGATGGTGTGAAAGGGTAAAAAAAGAACATAATTTAAAAGCTATTATTATATTTCATGAAGATGATAAAGAGGAAATATACTCAAGCATAAAGAATAAAATTAAGACAAGAACCATTACTAGAGTAAAATAAATAAAACCTGGTGAGTATCTGATGTGAGGGGTTGGGAGGGTAGAAAAAGACTGAGAATAAATACTTTTGTTGGAGACATTTAGACATCTTTTACACGAAAAGATACACACACCCCAATGTTTATAGCAGCACTATATACAATAGCCAATACATGGAAGCAACCTAAATGTCCATCAACAGATGACTAGATAAAGAAGTTATGGTATATTTATACAATGGAATACTACTCAGCAATAAAATACAATAATGCCATTTGCAGCAACATGGATGGACCTGGAGATCATCATCTTAAGTGAAGTAAGCCAGGAAGAGAAAGAAAAATACCATATAATATCACTCATATGTGGAATCTAACAACAAAAACAAAAAGAGGATACTAACGAACTCATTTACAAAACAGAAATATACTTGCAGACATAATAAACAATCTTATAGTTACGTGGAGAAAGGGGATGGGAAGGGATAAATTTGGGAGTTTGAGATTTACAAATATTAACCGCTGTTATGAAAATAGATAAAAAACAAATTTCTTCTGTATAGCACAGGGAACTATATTCAATATCTTGTAATAACCTTTAGTGAAAAAATATGAAAATGACTATACGTGTGTATATATATACATATATATGTGTATATATGTATATATATACACATGACTGGGACATTATGCTGTACACCAGAAATTGACACATTATAGCTGACTATACCTCAATAAGAAACAAACAAACAAAAAAAGAGTTATACATGTCAATCTGGGGCATTTTTAATATATAGATAGTGTTTTTGGAATGATAGCCAAAGTCTAGGAAATAGATCATGGAAAAAAGAAGAAAAGAGAAGTAACCATTAAAAGAGATTAAGATGAATGGTTAGAAACATCAAAACCAAAAGAGGAGAGTGTCATTGGGGAACTTAGGAAAAAATCAAGAAAGAGAGAGATCAACATTGTCAAATTTGAGGTCAAGTAAAATAAAGATGAAAGTTTGTCATTGTGATTGGGAACTAGGAGGTCAATGACACCCTTTGGGGTTGGTGGTTGAATATTTGGAGGTGGTAAACAGGGAATAGGAAAAAATGGGATATAAAGAAGTGGAGATGTCAACTTAGCTTTAATTTTTTCTAAGGTCCTCTGACCCCTGCAGCCTCTGGCAACTGTTAGTCCTGCCCCTGTGGCTCTGTGAACACTGAGAAAGACCTACGCACCTGTCGGTCCACCAGATGTCAGGCTGCTGGGGATGCAGTACAAAGACCAGGTGCCCACAGGCATCCCGTAGCTGGAGGATCACACTCTCACGATGGCTATATCCCTTGTCACAAGATACCACTTGGGATAATCTATGCAACTACAGTTTAACGAGAGAGAAAAGGGAAAGAGACAGAGAAAGAGAAGTTTCTCAAAGAGAAAAGCAAGGACCATCTCAAAGAGGAGGGATTATGCAAATTACCGGTGGGTTGATAATGCTTGTCATTTTCAGCGGAAACCCAAAGCAACCATTATATGCAACAGTCACTTCAGAAAATTAAATGCCAGGTTGTGCATAAGCCGTGTTGCTGGGCGGCAGCATCTTTTACAAAACAAAATTCCAGTTACCTAAAAAGTCATTCCAATATGACCAAAATGCTGCTCCTGAGTGCTTTGTCTTATTTCATAACAGAAGCCTTAAAATCATACAAAGTTAAACTCCAGGCCATAGGATAAAGACTGTCTTTGTCCCATGTTTACTGTTGCAAAGATCCAGTCAAAATATGTACATAAAAGTAATTCAAATATCACATGGGCCTGTCTAAGCTCTAAGTTCTAGGTGTTTTTGGCTCACAGCCCCCGACTCTTGTGCGTGCTTCGTTTTAAGACTTAAGGTCTTCCCTCGTATTTCTGAGAACCCCCAAGCAAGGAGCGAGGGAAGGTAAACTCTCTACATGGAGTCCTCTACCTTCTGGGCTCCTGCTTTTCGTGTCTGTTCTCTGTTCTGCTGTGACTGTGCCAGTGATTCCTTTAGCCACTTTGAGTTTTTCAAATACCTCAAACCACACAAAATGTGTAAGAATATAGACTTTGTTAAGATTCCCAGGGCAATGCAAGATGGAGAATGGGTTTTTACACAGCAGCAATCTTTTTGGCTGCCCTATTGTCTTCCCTTATTCTCAGAATGAGTCATCATCATTTTCCGTCTATTTGAGACGCAAAATCAATCTACATCTTCCCTGGTCTCATCCATTCCCTGGTCTCTGATGTCTCAGCTTGTTCTCACTTCCCCACGTAGGTTTCATCTAGGCAGTTTCCCAAAAAAGATACCCTCTAGGAGGAAGCCTGGGGCCACCACTGGTGTATCCCCTCAACTCTGTTCAAAGTCTGGTGATCACATGCTTGAGATTTTTCCATTTTACAATTTTAAATTTCATGCAGTATTATTATTTACAATAAAGGACTCATTCTATGTATGAAAAAAATTGTTACACCCTTCTATAACATTCTATAATTATAAACATATATTACACAAATTCAAAAACTTGAAAAAATGTATCAGATCATGTGTTTAGTTATTATTTCAAAAACACGGTCATTGACTTGGTGGTAACCATGGCTTGAAAAGGTGGGGAAAATTGATCGGAAGCCCATTCCATTACTTATACCCATGTCAATCTCTGCAGAAAGAAACTAGCAAGGTCTGGATGATCTGGATACCGTGTTGCTACAGCAAGTAACCACAGCCTGCCCAGTGCCTAAGCACCCGCCCTTCTAAGAGCAACAAAGAGCTAGTGGCATTTCAAATACTTACATAAACCTTCTCAAGAAGTCTTCACAATTCTTAAGTCAATGTTATTGTACATATTTCACACATAAGGATACAGAATCTCAGAAATATTTTCAAAGGCTATTCTCATTCTCAACAATTTCTAGAATGATGCAGAGAACACAGGCTTGGAGTGGGAAGGTAAAGGTTATGACTCCAGCATTTATATTAGTAAGCAAACTATTTACCTTCCCGGGGCTCCGTGTGGGCATCTGGAGCACAGTTATAGTATCTACCTCCTCGGCTCATTGTAAGTTTTCAATGAGCTAATACATGCAAAGTTCCTGGAAGAATGCTTGACATAATAAGCATTTGCTAAAATCCAGCTGTTTAATTTCAGACTAGGATTAAGGGGACATTTTAAAAGGTAACATCCCAAAATATTTTTTTGGTCTCTCACAGTAGAAATTTAGATAAGATTCCATGTAGTAACATATATGTGATTAAACTGTATCATTCCTTTGATAATTTCATTTATTATTTACGGCCAGCCACACAAGGAGTTGCAGAATCCCCAAATACTTCGCCTCTGCATGGCCCCTGAGGTCCCTGCTCCAACCTTCACAGACCCCTCTCAGGCTCCCTCACCCCAGGGAGGAGGGACCACCTGCAGCTTCAGCACAACTGGCATCTCCTGTGCAAGGGATGCTGGTCACATGATCACCCAAGCTTAAGACTAGTTGGAGGGTTTTGCTGAAATTCATGCTTGGAGCCTCAGAATTAAAATTCGTTTGACAAGTATCATCTCAGAGCAATTCTCCAGCAGCTTTTTTTCCTCCCCTAACCAGCCAAACACCATACAGAATAAACCAATCCTTTACTGAGTGTTACATCAGATAATTGACACATCGGATTACTGATACAGTTCAATAAAATGCATTCTTTTTTCCCCAGCTCTTGTACTAGCATACCATGTGCTCAGAATTACAGTTTCTTTGTGGTCTTGTTTTAAATTCATTTGCACAGTACATGGTATTCTTTATAAAATGTATCTTACGATATTCAGCAAAACTTTAAAAAGACAAAAATGACGAAGTCACTGGGAGATAAGCATAAATGTCCAAGTGTAAATGTCCAAACTTAATTCTTGCACCGTATACACTCAAAACTGTATACTTTCACAAGTCTATAGTTACATAAAAACACGATTTTGTAATGGATTTCTTACTTGCCATCTTTCCATGCTCAGAAATGGGGCTCCACATTATTCTTTTTTGCTGTACATTCTGATTTAAAAAAACAAATCTCTAATTATTATATATTTAGATTTTTTTCCATGTAGGTTATAAAAACTGCTAATTGATTTCTGTAAGTTTAGTTACCAAAATAAATATTAGAAAAGACAGGAGACACAAAGGAAGAGATTTAAAAATTATAAGCATCCGTGTTGTGGTTAGGTTTGCCCCTATAAGGATTTATGTGGGTGTGTCTATCGCAATAAGCATGAATTTATGCTGCTGTCAGAAGTGGGCCCCTCGCTAAGTCACATGCTTTATTTAAGCCCTCAGTGCTCACCAAGCCCTTAAGCTTTGTAAACTCTGTAGCTAGGTTGTTTCTTTTAATACTTGAAAAATGTAGCATTTGAGAAGTTTCACTGAAGTCTATAGTTACTGTCTCCATGACTCCCTCACCAAAATGTTAAAGCATCTTAGTAATAAATTTTGTCTCTGCATCAAACCACCTGAAAGGTGTCCAGCTCAGATACCAGCCCCAATATCCCCATTTCATGGGTCCACGTCACCATGGGAGATTGTTAACCAGTAACAAAGAACTGTGAGCCAACAGATCGCCTGGACACTTATGAAGGAGAAGTGTTGCATGTATAAAAAAAAAAACCTATTTTTAGCCCTGTATATATATAGATACACACACACACACACACACACACACACACATACACACACAAAATGAACTTCTAACAATCCTAAACTTCTAGCAATTTTCCTGATTTTTTGACAGTTGTTTGTTGAGAGCTTTAACAAAAATTTATCAAAGGAATACAGCCTAGAACAACAATTTCTCTTCTGGAGACTAAACTAATAATAGCTCATGCTTACTGCAGCAGCTTGCCCCAGAAGGATGCCCAAGCACTCAGCAGAATACATACATAGAATTAGCATCACTCACACAGCAGAGGGAGGCCCGCGGAATCCAATAGCCATTCTTCACCTGCCATGTTACAAAGCCCAGCGCAGTAGGATTTAAGAGCATGATCAAAGAGGAACTTTTCGAACTGAATCTCCAGGGGAATATCGGGTGACAGTATAATTACCCCAGTTAGAATTTAGCCAGCCACAGAATTAATACTACCACTACTCTTGTAGGAAACAAAGAGACAGGAGAGGACCCGAAGGTCTTTAATGGCCAAAAGAGGTCAAGCCCTTTAGTTTTATATCTCACCCCAGAGACACATGAGATATTTCCCCCCTGACCAGGATGCCATCCAAGGCTGTCCCTTCTATTTTTTAACTAGACTGAAGAAAATAGTCATTATTTTAATAGCTCATTGCGCTCACGTTGCCTAGGATACCCAGGGACCCCAAGGCCTACAGCCCAGGCAGGTAATCACAGTGGAAAAGACAGCCCAGTCTCTCCTGCCATGGTCACGGACAGAGACGGACATGGACTTTGTCTGCAGGGGGGGCCTCCATGTCTGAAGGAAGAAGAGGCAAGGGATGAAAGAGAGCCCTTTAAAGGTGAAGACTGTAGTTACCTGGCTGTGCTGACATGAACTTAAAACCCTTGGCATTGGGAGCCTTGGCCTGTTACAAGGTGGAAGGGTCCCCAAGATTTTCCTCATCACCCCCAATAGCAGAAGTAACTAGAAGCCAGGCCAGGAACTTCCCTCTCCTCCTGACACCTCTTTTATTTGCATCCCCAACCCATGGTCCCTCCAGGTCAGCATGAGGGTCTGAAGGCCAGAGAAGCTGCGTTCCCCCTACAATGGCAGCTCTGTGCACAAAGACCTTTCCTAGAAATCTTTCATAGGCTGTTTTATGGAAGTTGATCAAAAGTTTTCAAGGGCTCGCACAGCCTTAATTAGCACCATCTTGGGTACTTCCACCAAGACGCAGGAGGCACCCGTGCCCTCAAGAAAAGCGAGCCAGATCTGGGCCTTTTCTCCCTTTATACTAGGAAGGTTTGAAGGATAATTTTACAATTAGATAACATTAAGAATGATGAAAGCTAGAGAGCGGAAAGCAGCCAGAATTAATTACTTACTTGAGGGTCTGCCCAGGCCTCTCTGGCAGTGTTCACGCTGATCTTATTACAGCAAATTAACCCTTAGTATCCACGTCGAGCGAGCTCAGCACAGACACGGACTTCAGGGCCTGCTGCTTCCCACCCAAGCCTCTTCCTCCTCTCCGGCTCTGGCTGCCCACCGAGCAGCTCCAGCTCCTCGTCTTTTTTTTTTTTTTTTTTTTCCATTAATTTCATTTGATCACTAAGTGGACGTGATCTTTCTAGAAATACAGCTGCATTTAGAGAACATTATGGTTGCACCTTCTGTCTCTCTCCCTCCAGCTCCCTGAAGGCAGTTCATGTTCGTCTACCCTAGAATGGATGGTAAGTGTCTGCGTAAGTGCTGTGCCAAAGTCAGTATTTCCTGCCACCCCTTTACCTAACACTTAGTTAACAAACGTTTATTAAATCTTTTACGCCCAGGGAGTCATGAGAAACAGAAAGATGTTTAAGATATGAATCTTACCTACGAGGGGACATATGAATTCAAAACGAAAATGTTTTTGCCCTCTGTTTTAGAAAACAATGTCATACATCCATAACGTAGCATAAAACTGTATATTACGTTGAGAAATGCTGCTCTAAGTATAAATAATCTATATATTCAAGATAAAAAGTAATTGTTTAGAGAAACACAGGAAAAGAATTACTTTAGTCTCCATGTTTTGTATAAAGATTATTTTGGACTATATCAATCCAAGAAGACCAAAAACAAAGTCAAGGCACAAATGACACTTCTAGAATTCTCTTGTGTTGGATCAGAAGTAGCATGAGTCATATTAAAAAATAAAGAAGCTGAAATAGTGCCATTTACTTTCAAAAGAAATTTGGAGCTGCTTAACTAAAAGCTTGCACATAGTAAAACCACAAACAGTTAATAGAAAAATAGAAGCGCTTGTAGGAGGGCTATCGCATACATCAAACATAGTTTCCATGATTAAGGATTAGATTCAGTGCTGAAATTCCTCTGTCCAAGGCAAAACTGGAAATATTATGAGAAAACAATTCCCATTTCATGATGAAAAAGCTCACACTAGCTATATGAAAGGGGTAAGCTTTCCTTATGCAGGAAACCATGTTTGAAGAATGTAAGGAATATAATTTCAACAACAATTTTATGAAATGTGCAGGGGTGTTTTTCATGTAATGGTCTTACAGTAAGTCTTAATAAACACAGAATAAGAAAACCACTCAATAAAAATGAGGAAAACAGATGAGCAGACACTTCATCAAAGAATAGATACAAATAGTCAATGAGCACATGAAGAGATGCTCAATAACCCTGTCATCAAGGAAACGCAAATCAAAACCACAGTGCAATCCTGCTACACGTCTCTCATAATGGTTGAAATGAAGGCGCCTGAAAGCCCAAGCGTTGGCAAGGATACGGAGCAACTTGTCCTCTTACACATTGCTTGTGGGTTTGCAAAATGGTAAAATGCACTTGAAAACCAGTTTGGGAGTTTCTTATAGGTTTAACTACCTTTACTACATGACAGAACAATTTCACCCTTGGGTATTTACCCAAGAGAAATATAAACATGTATCTACACAAAGACTTGTATATAAGTATTCTTAGCAGTTTTGCAGCAGAACTGCAAACCTGATAAACTCAAATGCGTGCCAACTGTTGAATGGATAAATAAATGGTAATATAGCCATACAATGGAATATTACTCATAAACAGTCAACAAAAAGGTGTCCCACCATCATGGAGTTGATATTCTCATGAGGGAGACACATGAGTAAACAAACAAACACATATGAAGAGCAATCGGTAGCAAACAGTATTAGAAAGAAAAAAGAAGATGCCCATACTATGGAAAGTAAAAGGGAATGAGCAGATGAGAGTTGCTAATTTTGAGCATTTTAGGATGGCTAGTCAGGGAAGACCTCCGGAGTGAATGCTATTTGAACAGAACTATGAAGGAAGGGCAGGAGTAACCTGTGAAAAATATCTGGGTTTATCTAGGCAGAGGAAACAAAGTTTAATAACACCTAAGTGGGAAGCAATATCAGAAAGACATCCCATATGTGGGGACCACACAAGCCACGGCAAGAGAGCACTGCATCGACGGACACTCATTTTTTATTTAGTGTGTTAACAAATCTTGTCTTCCCAATCTAGGATCAATGGCACCAGAACTTAGAACAGCAGTTTACATTTGCAACACTGTTCCATGTAAGTGTCAACATGCTCTTTAGTCTTCCCCCAAAGGGACAAAGTTCAAAAGCGGTTGCTTTTAACCATAAGCAATTAGGTTTGCAAAATTAGATGGCAGCATGTATTTTTAAACTGAAGTGTGGTTATATATTTTTGAATCCCCAAGAAAACTTTTAGACCGGCTACCACATCTGTAGGAAGTTGGAGATTTTACATAAGATGCACTGTTGCTATGGCAACATTAACGCCACTCCCTCCAGCAACTGCAAGAGCAAGGTGTGGACATAACATGCTTTAGTGATTTTACCATCTCCTGATGTAGGGAAGAATCCAGGGAGACGTTACCTCAGGTAATTGGCACCTATTCTTGGGAAAACATCCTCAGAGGAATTGCAGCTCCTAAATCAGTCCTTCATTTTCTCTGAAGGAACACTATAACTATTTCAAGTCCCTAGCAGAGATCTGTGACCTTCCTTCCTTGCCTCCTTTTTTCTTCCAATTATTCATTTCACAATTGTTTCTTGACCACCTACTCTGTGTTAGAGACTGTGCTAAAAGCTGGAGATATTGTAGTAGATGAAGTGGACAAAATCGCTGATTTGTGGAGTTTACATTCTAATAAGGAAGACAGATAAGAAACGTAAGTGAATAAAAAATGTAATATGTAAATGTAAGTAGTGGTAAGCGAGATGAAAAACATAATATTGTATAGGCAGAAAGGGAGTAGGTCAGTGTGGCACTTCAGAAGAGATAATCAAGGAAGTCTAAGTAAGGGTTGATATTTAAGTAGAGACCTGAAGGAACTGAGAAAATAAAGATTCCAATATTTGGGAAGAGGGAACAAGTGCAAAGAAGCTGATGTTGGAATACAGGCAGATTTTTCACAGAATGTAAGAATGCCAAAGGAGGTGGGAGTGGGGAGAGTGGTAGGCGTTGACAAAAGAAGGAAAGCTTATGGAAGGCATGCTCATTTATAGAAAGGACACTGGGTTTTATTTTAAACATGATTATGGGAAGTTATGGGGGGACAGGTTTGCTGACTGGAAAATATTAGGGTCTTGTATATATTTTAAAAGTATCACTCTGGCTGCAGAGGAGAGAATAAATAGTAGACAGGTTGGTGAGAAGAGTTGAAGCAGGAGAGATTAAGAGGTTACTTCTTGATTCCACAGTTGAGATGATCATGATTTAGATTCAGGCGTTTGCCTTCATTAATTACGGTGCATTTGAATTTAGCCTTGAAGGATGGTGTGTCAAGATTATATTTATCTGAATGTAGAAACCCCACTGCAATGATTTAACCACATAGGGAGTTCAATTATTTTTCTATGAAATAAAGAGTCTGGAGATACGCAGTCTAGAACAAATGCAGCTGCTCAGGAAAGTCACCAGACCAGCCTCCTTTATGCTTCCTACTCCATCCTGTTCAATATCCTTAACACCTGCCTCTCATCCCCCTGGTTGCAAGATGGTGGCTTCCCCTCCAGGCACAGCAGCCACATTCCAGACAAAAAGAAACAACCAAGAGGAGGAAACAGCGGTCATACCAGGAAAGCAAAACTTCCACAGATGCTCCCTGCAAGCTTCTGCTTGTGTTGCATTGACCTGAACTGGATGACACAAACAACCCAGGAGGCACGGGACTCTGAGGATGAAAATATTTTTGACAAGATCCATTTCCACCACAAGGCTGGGGTTCTACTGGTAAGAAAGAAGAGAAAATTGATATTTGTTGAGCAACTAGCACCGTCTACCAATGGATGGGTAGGATTTACACAGCAAGGATGGAATGGCGGAAGAAGAGTGAAAAGGTTAGGGGGAAAAAAAAAAGGAAAGCACAGGTAATCAAAAGGAAGGATAGGGTTGTCAGAGGAGTCTGTCATTCAGGTGGCTCAGTACAGGGGTAGTAACTGTTAGGTAAACTTAGAAATTTGGTTGATGTCACGCCACGTTAAAGGTATTTGAACTCTATGCGCAAACTAACACCAATGCAAAGTCAAGAAAATTAAAGGAAAATCAATAGGTTGTCTGCATAATAACAATCCTTCACCCTCGGGGCACTAGTAAAGACACCCTGAGATAATCTGTGCAAAATGCTGAGCCCAGTTCCTGGCACATAACAGCTAAAACTATTGTTATATGACACACTAAATGAGCAGGACCACAGGGAGGGAGCCCCGTTAGGGGTTTTTGCTAGAGCACAGGGAGAGGAAAAGAGAGCTGGAAGCAGGTGGGGTGAAAGGAAGTTTCCAGCATCTTACAGCAAACGTGTAGGAGCCATGCACATGCGGAAGAACTGTTCCTTATCTATTGGAAGGGAAGAGGAAGAAAGAGTCAAAGATGTTTGTTTTGATCCAAACGATAGAGAAACACTGGTGTGAATGTGGCAAAAAAAAATTAATATATTAAATTGTGCAGAAATAAGTAAGGGGTATTTTCCCCAGTCCCATACCAAGAATTCTTTGTGTTCTAAGCCTGGGCTGTCTGAACCAAGGAGGTAGTGAACAGCATTTGGTTGTGGGGCTAAAAACAGAGATTGAAAATATCATCAGGTAATTTCCCACTCAGGTTGTGATTTGGGGAGTTACGATCTATTGAGGAAAGTCTGGGCTGGAGTGGAAGGGAACAGAAAGCCAGAAAGAGGAGAGAGAGTCTCCCCAGGACTAGCAAGATGCCGGTACGGCCAATGCTAGTCATTCTAGGAGGGACAGGCACCTGTGTCCTCCACTCAGAGCTCCACATCTGAAGGGTTTCCTTTTAGGTTGACACAAAATTGGGGAAACGGAGGATGACGAAAACAGCAGGTAGGATGCAGAGCACGGAGGCGAGGCAGCAGGCAGGAAGAAGTGCTGAGTAGCCCTGGGACAGAGGGGCTGCAGATGGCAGAGCCCCGCAGATGGGCTTGTCCAACCCATGGGTCCCACGGGAGCCCCTGGCTGGGCTGGGGGTAGGTCCCTCCCCTTGTGGCAGCTGCAAAGTCCCAGGCAAAGGTGCATCTGCCCAGCCAGATGCTGGGAGGGCTCACTGTACTGAAAGACTTCCCTACTCACTGCATTTAACCTAAAGATGGAGAAACCACCTTCTGCAATAAATGTGGGGCACTTCGGAAAACCATTCTGCCTACCCATGGTCTGAAGAGTCCAGAAGTCTAACAAAATGCAATGCTGCATTTTAAAGGTTTGGTAATCTCTTACCTCCAGCAAAAGTGAGAAACGAACCATTCTAGTCCCTCACCTGGTGACCCCTCCAAACTTTAAAAAGGACAAGTGTGAATGGCTGCATGACGTTCGGGGGCTTGCAGGTCAGGTTCGCTCAATCAACTAAAACAGACCCATGTTAGGGAGTCCGGATTTAAAATGTCATTTTAAGGTTTTATGATCAGACCATAAAACAAAACAGATTTATGATATAAATAAAATGCTCCTCCTCTCCTTAGAGCTTGGTCACAAAAGCCCTCTTTTTTTCCTTTTCTTAGGTACGTTACTCTTTGGGGCCATGCCCTTTGTCTGAAAGGAAAACAGGTCAACCTCCTACCCGATGGGTGAAGAGCCTGCCTGCTGGCTCCTCTTTTTTCTACTGGGGTCGTCTTAATTGGTCCCAAGCTGATTTGGAGAGAACAAGGCTGGGATTCTCACCTGGAGAACTGACTTCCATTATGATTGAAGAGCTGGGAAATGTTTTGGGGAGGGGAGATGCCTCCCTTCCCTGCAGGGAAGAGCTCCCTTTCACACACTCACCCAGCACAGGCAACACGTGCTGGAGCGAGACATTTCTTGTGCAAATCAAAGAAAAGAAGCTGCTACCAGCTGCCCCTTCACTTTGCTCAATCCATTTTTGGTTAACTAATTGAATATCTCCTTTTTATTCCCCATCCTTGTTTCAGGCTGGCAGGCAGCAGTGCCATTGGCGGCACAGTTCCATGTATGAATCGGCTGCCAGACCTGCCGCAGTCAACTCCTTCTTGAACTCTCCATGCGCTAGTTCAGAGAGCACTGTTCTACCATCATCCCACCATGGCACTTCCAAATAGCTAGATATAATTGGGTTCAGAGGAGTTCAAAGCCATGCTCCAGCATCCTTGTATCAAAGCTCATTGAACATCAGGGGAACCGTGCACTGAAATGCAGGCATGGGGTGAGGAGAGTTATTAGTGGAATACATTCAAATCTGTCACGCTAGATTCCTGGGTACACAACTGGGTTTTGGTTCAGCTTTTAAGAGTTCAGGTGTGGTCCCCAGGAGATGGCTCTGAGAATCGCTGTGAAAATATCTCATTTGTACTAATGCACTTTGCCTATTTCATAGCAGATCCTTGGGAAACTAATTTACATTTTTTTAAATGTCAAAGGTTTCTCCAGAGATTGTTCATTCATTATATTTATTTTCTTGGACATGATTTTAACAAACCTTCCCCTGAAGAGCCTGTGGCTATTAACTTTAAGGAATGGGTGCTCAAGAGAGAGTTAAAAGCAAATGGTTTAAGGGGAAGGACTGAACCACAGCCCCTCAAGGGTATTCATCTGCCCCCAAACTCATTTCATTGATTCTTCATTCACAGGCCACGAGCAAGAAGAGCAGAAGGAAACGCCTTCTCTCATCCTTCAACGGAATGGTGGATTCCAACCACTGCTAAACACTAAATTCGGCTGCATTCTGACTTTTATGGGCCGTATTTTGGCCCCCCCTAAAACAGAAACCAGGTTAAAAGAGTAACTTTGAGGGATTCAGGAAAGGAATTCCCCGGGGGAGCATGAATTATGCGGCTGTCAGATACCCTGATAGCCCTCATTTAATTAGAGCAGCATTTCAACTCTGCCGCAGCGATGCCCCAGCCTCTCTGCTGGGAAATTTCACACTTCTCAGAATAGATATCGCCCATCTCCCACATGTAGGATCAGGGACTTACAGAGTTGGAGTGATCCTAAATGTCTCCTGAAAAACTTGCTATTCAGTGGAGGAATGTTCTCCAGGACACGACAGACAGAGGTCCTCCATCCTCCATTTGAATACTTTCAGTGCCTGGACTTTTATCTTCCCCTAAGGCAACTGTGTCCTCTGTCTAAGAATCTGAATTATCATAAAATTACCCCTTCATGGAACTGTCCCTGCTCCCAGGATGATCATTGCTTCAGCGTATCTTTCAGAGCAGTAGACAATTATGTACTCCTGTTCTCACAAAAATACCTCTTCCACTTAGAAAAATACATTCCCATTGCTTCTTCACTATTCACGCATCCCACAAACATGTACTGGGCACCTACAAATGCCAGGTCTGGGCTTGGTGCTGGAGACAGCATGGTGCCCCTACCTTCACACGACTCAAAATCCACTGAGGAGAATTACACTTAGGCTAGGGGCCACCTTTCCCTGAATTGACTTTCTCCTGCGTAAAACGTTTCACGTTATTCGTTCTTTCCTAAAGACAGACAGCACCCAACACTCACCCTCTGGATCCTCTTATCCTGATGCCAGTGACACGTGCTACCGAGAAATAAGCAGAGATCTTCGTGGTCTGTGCCACTGTTGTTTCCTCCGGTGTTTCAGCCTAACCCATCATTCCTGGGACACCCAAGTGTCCAAGATGTGGTTTACCTTAAAACCCCCTTCTCTCTTGTTCTGAAATACAAGGGCGGGGGTTGGAACAGGGGTGTGGGGATGGCTAAACTTAACTGATATGAGCAATCCCCCTTTTACGATATTAGTGAAGGGAGTCTAAACTCAGAGCCCAAACGATTTTGGTGGGGAAACTTTCAGAATTTCACTCCCAGCATGCCTCAGACACAGCCCCTTCTCTCTCCCAGGCAATGCTGAGGACACTGGGCTATCTTGACAGTTCTGTTTTCTCCATACAACATCAGGAACACACTTTTATTAATAATTAATAGTTCTTCAATATCTTGTAAAAATATCTAATGAAAATGAACATATATATATTATATATATGCATGATTGGGACATTATGCTGTGCACCAGAAATTGACACATTGTAACTGATTATACTTCAATTTAAAAAAAAAAGAATTTTTTCTATGAATAAAAAAATGTAAAAAAAATAAGAAACTGAAATAACAAAGCAAAAAACCCCAAAAATAATAATTAATAGTTCTTGAAGCATTTACCTAAGTGACTTCGGAGCAGGCCTAGCAAGAAAGGAATTAATACAAGCCACAGAATTGTCTGGGATTCCTCTCCTGTGCTTCCTTCTCCTGGGGTCACTGGAAACACTCAGTTAAGCTTTTGCAGCCAACTTCTCCATCACTACTGACGTTTTTCAAGATTTGTTCTGTTGTCACTTCAGAGTGACCTTCTCCGACCACCTCTTTTAAAAGACTGTGCACCATCAGCATCTAGTCCCTTACCTTGCTTTGCTTTTTCCTAGCACTTATGAAAACTAAAATTATACTATTTTGTATTTATTTGTCTATATTCCATCTCCTCCAACAGAGAATAAGCTCCAGGAGGCCAACAACTTGGTTTTGTTCACCGCTAAATCCTTAATACCTAAAACAATGCCTTGTACTGTGTACTGGGTACTACAGAGATGTTTGCTGAATGAATGACTGAGTGGATGGACAACTGTGTTAAGGAGAGAAAGAAATACCTGCACTGTCTCATCCCAGAATACAGGGCTCTTCTCCTGGTGACCTCAAGCCGTCCTGCCCAGCTCTGTGTTTCATGTGCAACTGGAATACTATGTTGTGACTGCTATGCCTTCTAAGATCAGAGGAAATTGCAATAAACCTTCACTGTGAATTTGTGGAGAAAACAATGCCCATTTGAAGATTCCTGGGGCCACCTCTTGCTCTGAGTTCCTTCTTCCAGTAAATCAGTGTAGTGCATAGAACATCACAGCCCTGGAATTCAATTTTCCCAAAATTTCCCAGAAAGCTACACACATGCAGCACTCTGGGGAGGTCTGAGAAGACAAATGACTGAAAAAAAAAAAAAAACAAACCTAAAACCAAATATCATATGAAAACCCTAATTCATCAAGTTCCTCAGCTCCCCGGCTCTGTGGCTTCGTGCCTCTCTCTCCTCTCCATCCAGTTCTCATTTTACAACTCCTCTCAGGTGCACAGAGATGAATTCTGCTTTCTGATGAGGAACAGTTAGGTAGTTTCTACCATCTGCCTCCAAACTGAGCCCCAGCCTTCTCTTGTATAAGCCAAGGTAGTCAAATTTGAGTCATCAACTGACATTACCCTCAGCATCACCATAGCAGGTGCTAGTCTAAAGATGCCCTCCCCAGGATTCCTGTCCTCTGGTTTCCCAATCAAGTGTGGATCGAGGTACTGCTGGGAAGAGATTTTGCAGATAGTTAAAGCCTTCTGTCAAGTGACCTTAAAATACAGAGATCACCTGTATGGGCATGACCCAATCAGGTGAGCTGTTTAAAAGCAGAGAGTTTTCTCTGGCTCGTAGTAGGAGAGGAAGTCAGAAAGATTCAGAGCACATGGAGATGTGACACACTGTGGCTGCCGTGACAGTGAGAAGGAATGTAAATGGCCTTGAGCTCAGAGAAGCCTCCACTTGGCAACAGGAAAGGAAACAGAGGACCTCCACTCTTCAACCACAGGGAACCAAATTTGGCCAACAACCTGAATGCCCTTGAAAGCAGATTCTTTCCTAGAGAATCCAGAAAAGAACCTAGCCTAGCGAACACTTTGATTTCAGCCTGAGGAAACCCTAAGCCAAGAACCCATCTGAGCCCAGCCAGACTGATAACCTACAGAACTGTGAGTGGCAAAAGTTGGTTTCTCTAAGCTGTTACCTTTGTGGTCAGGTGTTACTCAGCAATAGAAAACTAATGCCATCTCCATCATTTCCATCACTTTTTATGTCCCAGGCCCTTGGCCAAACACTTTACATAATTATTTCACCTAATCCTGGCACCAACTACTATTTGGATAATACAAATATCCTTATTTTATAGGCCACAAAGGCCTTTAGAGTGGCGAGAGTCTATATATATGTACAACAAATGGCAGAATCATAATTCAAATCCAGGCAGCCAGGGCTCTTAACCAATGCGGGTTTCTGTATCCTTAAATTACACATGTCAGGTTCCATGCAGTCACTTCTGCACAGAGCTCTTCCTTCTTCCCAGATCCTAACTGGAGAGGGAAAGTATTCTTTCTTTTTTCCAATTACCTAATTGAATCATGGCCTTTTTCAAATGAACCCTTGCCTAGTTATTCAACGCCCAAAAAATTTGTCCACAATGAACTAGAAAATAAGCAACAACGTCTTGGTGAGGGCACCGTCTCCTGCGAAGTGATGCATATTTTCCTGCATCACTCAAAGGCCAGTTTCCCCTTCTGCTGTCTCGCAGGAGGACCTCATCACAAGGACTTGGACATCCTGGCACATTCCAGTGATATGTAGATCATGGGCTCAAATGCCCGAGGAGCCACTAGAAACTTGGCTTTGAATGTGTAGCCTGGACCTCAGGATGACTTGCTCACGGTGACCCAGAACACTGGTTCCTGAGAATGTGTGTGTGTGTGTGTGTGTGTGTGTGTGTGTGTGTGTTTAGTAGGCAGACACTATTGCTTCCTAAACGCTTTCTGTATCTTGCATTTCACAAATCACACATGCCTTTCGTGTTGGACTTCAACATCTCGATCTGAAGCTAACCAGAGAGGCCAAGCCCAAAGGGGAATTTACAAGATCTGCTCCTCTCAGCCCCACGAGAACATAAGTCCTTCAGCTTTTAGGGAGTGAGGGATCCAGAGAGAAAGGTATTCTACGGAAACTATGCACAATTTTAAGACGAGAGCAGTCGTTTTCACTGAGGCATTTTCAATAGTAAAAATAAAATACCCTTGTGTCTTTAGGTATTCCTCACTCTTCTTTGATTCAAGCAAAGTCAACAAATCACGCTGCTTCTTGGAAGCAGGATGATCCTCGAGCAGAGGGGGCCAATGTAGGTCGATTTGGGTTGGGGCATAATTTGGTAAATGTAACTCTAGCCCACCCCTGCCATCATGCTCTCTGTCCAGGTAGATCTGGGCTCAATTTCTTCCAGAAGCAGAGCTTATGAAAGAGAGAAAAGTATTTTCCTTTGAACTTTCGGAGAATTACAACAGAATCCTAATGCTTCAGGAACCCTCCAGACTTGAGTGAACTGTCACAATCAACTCTGAATTCAGATCTGATTCTCAAGAGTATTTTAAGTCCTGTAGCCGGAGAAAAAATAAATCTTTTTTGGAGGGGAAGGTGGAGATCTATTTCAGTTACACATGATAGAAAATATCCACCAATGACAGGGACAGTATCGGACACTGTCACAGGGAGGGTCTCTGGAAAGGGTCAAGGCCCTGGGGTGAACGAGCATAGCAGGGAAAGGTTGTGGTAGAAATTGAGGCACAGGGGACCTCATAGAAGACTATGAATCTCTCTAGGCTGGATTTCCAAACCCATATATATTGCAGTTGATTCTTTTATAATCCCAAACTCAAAGGAGTCTCACAAACAGCTCAAATAGTAGATAATTCTTACTGCCCTTAGAACTTAGTGTAAGTCACATGGTGGGAAGTTCAGCATAATGTGAAAAGCAAGGCTGTGATATCAGAGCTGGATTCATATTTTAGCTTCGCCAATAATGCAAATTAGCACAAGTTATTTTAACGTTTACACATCTGCTTTTCTGTTGTCTGTATCACGGGGATGATAGTGACATGAAACTGGAATGAGATATGTACAGAATAGGAAGCTGAGCACGGTGGTTGCACTTAGAAGGATATCAAATACATATTGACTATTATTAAGTAAAAACAGAATAGTCTCTGACAGAACGTATTTAGAGAATTAGCACGTCTTGTATGGATCGCACGCATGTGGCACGTTAAAGGTGAATAAAAAAGATGAAATGGCAACTAGAGTGTGATGAGATGAAGGAACTATGATAGACAGGAAGGGCCAAGGGAGTGAGAAGAGGAAAAGTCATCGTCAAGACCTTGAAGAAGATCTTCCATTGACACCCAGGTTCTTCTTTTCTGATTTCTAAGGCAGAAGACATTGAACTGAAGGCTGGGCATCCCTGTTTCCACTTACAACCACTGCTGGGCAGGGGCAGCCTCAGCTAATCCAAAGTACTACTCAGTGCTAGGCCGCTGCATCTCAGTCCCCTCGTCCAACCTGACTGCTGCTCCTAACCTCCTCCTCCTGTTTCCAGCAGCAGGGGCCAGGTGGGAGTCATAGCGAGAGCACATTAGGGCTCCCTGGTGTGTGGTGGAGACTGTTAACACTGGAGACCAGGTTCTAGAGCGGCCCCGACTCCAGGCACTGCTGATGAGAGAGAAAGGGCAGATTAAAACCAAAATGGGCAACAAGAACCCAAAAGATGTAAACTGAAAGGCTAGAAACACAGAAAGATGGAAACTTCAGTGGATGCAGCTCTGAAAAGACAACTCAGAATGGATCATCAGAAGGCTCGGGTAACTGTGACGACCAAAAATCAGAGAGTCACAAGGTGCAAAGCAAGATCAGCCAGAGATAGAGTTACCGGATTCAGCAAAGAAAAACACAGGATGCTCAGGTAAATTTGAATTTCTGATAAACCAAAAATAATGATTTACAATAAATATGTCCTGGGCAATGTTTGGCACATACTTATATTAAAAGATAAGTGTGTTTCATCCAGAATTTAAATTTAATTGGGTGACCTGTATTTCACCAGCAACCCTGTGCGGAGAACTGGTGAATGAGGTATTAGGAACATGAATTAGCCATTAGGTAGCTGGTGGTGAAACCAGATCAGTATCAGTGAAATGTTTGAGAAGGCTGCGGGCTGAGGCAACTGCCCAGGCAAAGGGGCAGAGAAAGAGCAGTTATGGTTGGAGACGCCTAGAGCAGGATGGAGCCGACATCAGTGTCAGGGTTGCGAACTGAGTAAAAACATCAAGCGCCAGTGAAGGAACACAGAGCAGAAAACGCTTATCAAAAAAGTGAGAAGCTGTGGTTCAGCCCAGAGCCCGTGAGCAAGGTCTTGCTGTCATGGGATTGTGAAGTACAGGGCTTCCTACCCTGGTTATTAATAGTTCTCACTTCCCCTCTCCTCCTATCAGGAGACTGACACTGCTTCACCCAGCCAGCTGCCCCAGCCAGCCAGCTCCACACGACCCACAGGGCAAGCAGTCTTCCTTGATACGGACAGGCGAGGCCACCACTCCTGCATTAATTCCATAAATAGCACTGAGTGCCTCCCCCGCACCTGGCCCTGCTCCGGGGGCCAGGTATGCTCATCCACTGTATTTTAGTCTCAGCCCCACTGCATCAAATTCATCAGGGTTCCTTCTTAAAATGCAGATTCCTGGGTCCCACACCAGCTGTAAACGCCTCTTGGGGAATCTGGGAATCGGAACTTTCCTAAGTGCTTGACAGGATTCCTAAGTCGTGGAACCACCAATCCTTTACTACAAATAGGTAAGTCAGTGCCTTTGACTTGTGAGAAATGTGTAGGAGAAAAGCGAAATGCAAATGATATCTGGAAAATTAAACATGGTCCCGGGGGAAGTTAAGGGACTTGCCCAAGCCCCGTGGCTGGGAAAGGACAGAGATGGGACTCACACGGCAGTTTTCTATTTCAAAGCACAGTGTTGCTCCACTCCAGATCCTAGGTCTCAGATTAGGAATTGATCTGTCACACTTTTAGACCACCATGATGCGTCTGGGTAACAACGTGTAGTGACAGCAGAAAAAGGTGGGGATTTATCCTTTTGATTTATTAAGGTCAATAAGTACTTATTCTTTATTCTCCGTTTTCTTTAAGAGGTTGCTTCAATGCTGAAACACACCTTTATTTTTAAGGCTCATGAGACATAGCTGCCAACAGAAGGTGCTCTTGGTTCAGAGAGAAGCGCTACTCTGAAGACGGTGTCACAGAGCCTCTCTACACACCTCACTGCGATTCAGAGAATCAAAGCATATTCCATTCACTGACACCTGCCACTGGGGACTGTCAAAGTTCTTAACAGGAAAGACTTGCCTATACCCATCATATCTTCTTGAAACAAAATGGGGGGGGGGAGGATTTGCTCCCATTTTACAGGTTGAAAAATTGGAGTTGAGAAACCAATGATAAATTCCTTTTCAAGGCACTGGAGGTAAAAATTAGGCAAAAACAGAGGGCAAACCCCCACCTTACTGCTTCCTCCAGCAAAATACATGCTTTCCTCATTTCCATCTGCCCCCCTGCCGACCTGGAATTCATCACACCCTCCTTTCCATCTTTCCCACCACAGCTCCCAAACCAAGGATGGCAGAAGAGTAGCAGCCCACAACAAAAAGAGAATAAAATTAGAATAAAAAAAGTTCTAATATCTCTTCAGTGCTCTGCAGCGTTCAACGACCAAGGAGAAACACAAGCTACGATTCAACTCATCTCCGTGATTACCTTACAGAAAAATGTATCTTAGGTATCACCTGTCCTATCTTACAAAAGAAGAAATGAAGACTCGGAGAAGTAGGTGATGTGCTTGAGATCCAGCAGGTGGAAGTGGCAGGGCCGAGAGGACCAAACCCCCTCCTTGGTCCAGAGCTCCTGCCACTGAAATGAACTTTACAAGCATTTTCAAATTTGAAGGTCTTTATTTCACTCTCTGTTCTACTGATAGGATGCTTTTTTTTTTTTTTTTAATAAAAGAACATTTGCTCTCAGGGCCCGCAAAATCTTTGCAGGACCCATTTTTTTCCCCTTCAGTTAAAAATCCAAAATCCCCCCAATCTGATCGCTACAAAAAAGTAAAAGTGCAAGGGTCATAGCTGAAAGGGAAAATGAAAAATAGCATACCAGATAAGCTTCAGATTATTATAAACTTAGATTATTATAGCTTCCTCAGGTTTTTTATAAGTAGAGTCTTTTTTAACTCATAAAAATATTCATACATATATATAGACACACCCTTATAATAAACACAGAAGCACAGTGTTCCCAGAATCTTTGGCTTGGCTAAAATACGATGATATTCTTAGTTCTTAGTCTGGGGGAAAAAGCCTCTGAACACTCCAGGCTTTTTATAGCTCTGGCTTGGGGCAGCATTTGCTACAGCAGCAGCCCTGG
The DNA here is from genome assembly GCF_036321535.1 of Camelus dromedarius. NCBI lineage: Eukaryota > Metazoa > Chordata > Mammalia > Artiodactyla > Camelidae > Camelus > Camelus dromedarius. Next base: position 10,129,545 of record NC_087441.1, on the reverse strand, counting down.
ATAGCAGAGGAGCCAAATAATGCTAATGGGGCAAACAGAATGTAATTGCTTATGTGTGCTGGTTATATCCTGAAACAAATTGTTTCTTAATGCTGAGGTCAGACAGGGTTTAATTAGGAGAAATACAATTGGTGTAAAATTTTGCAGCAGGCTGCTTGTTTGGTGTCATGCCAAGTCAACATCTAGTCTCTCCAAATGGAAATTTTCATTAGAGGCCATTGGCAGCCCTAGTTAGGCTGAGTTTCAACTTTTCCAAGTCTCCTGGTGATGGAAACCTGAAACTCAGCATATCTCCTGCCTAATAAAGGGCTGTCCTTCCTGCATTTACAGGCACTCGAACATGTGCACACTGTCTTTGTCTTTCGTGTACCCAGCCGCCCCAGTTTCCCCACCAGCAAAACACACATTCCCTGTGGGAGCTGGATGAACTGAGCCATCGTCCTCTTGTCTAGACCATCTTTCCTCCTTCCATATTCCCACATTAATAATCCTAAATCTTCAATCAGCATATTACTACTTGAAAAATATTTTCCTATGCATCAACTCATCTAATCTGACCAATAAACCTGAGAGGTGAGCGGTTCTTGCATTTATAGGAAGGAGGCGCCACAAAGGTCACATCGAAGACTGACTAAGAATAGATCTCAGACCGCCCGACCACAGAAATCTGCACACACACACACACAGAATAGAAAATGCACTGAAAAGTCCGAATTTGTACCTGTAAATGAAGCAAGTGCAAAATGGTCCATTTGTTATTTTCTTTTTGCTTCATTTTATATAATATCTATGAAAAAATAAGAGTGAAAGGTGTTATAACTGAACCGCACAGATTTCTCCAAGATTTTGCCAACACTCTTTATTGAACGTGACCCTTTCTTTTGTTGTCTCTCTTGTCATCCACATCTTTTCAGACACACAAAGCTCTCCACTGATGCCTGCGGCAGTGACACTGCTATTTACATTAATTTTAAGAGCCTAGATCGTCACACCTTTGAGGATAAGGTTGTATCAGTGTTCCTAATATAAACCCCGTGTCTCCAAAGTGCTTAATTTATTTGGAAAATTCTGCTTCTAGGCTGCTATTGTTTCTCACTCTTCCTTTCCTTTTTTTCCTTCCAGCTGAAGGCAGTTTTCATTACAGTGACAAAGGCCCCACTATGTTAAAGAAAATTGCACAGAGAGACCCCCCCAAATCCATCTACCCAACAAAAATCTAAGTCATTTTCCCCTGCGGTATCGTATCAGCAGTAACCGTCATGGGTTTAAAGCCATATGGGACCAAGTTTTCATTTTTATACGTGGCTCTTATTTGCCGAGACTCTGGTTCCCTGTGAGTTGAGCTACATTTCATTTAGGTGCTGGGCCCCTGGGCTCCAGCTAATGTGCCCGGTTGGGGTCAAGTTAAAGTTCTGCGCAGGGCAAGCAATTACTAAGCAATCCTCACCCTCAGCCCTGCTGGGGCCGGAAGGCCACAGGAGAGCCCACTGGGAGGGAGGTTTCCGAGCTGCCCAGAACTCAGTCCCAGAGCAGGTTAGGGATTCGGGGTTATTGAAACCCTTCCGCCATGTGAGGTCTGGCGTGGATTTCATGAATAATCTTCCCATAAACCGAACTACCATTTGGCTCCTGACCACGAAGGCCCCTTGTCTACATCAAGGTTACACCAGAGATTAAAAGCACTCAAATTTGCTTTCTACACAATTTTTTTACACTTCTAGTATTTTTAACTTTTCCTACGTTAGTATTAGTTCTTCCGTAACGCTTGTGCTGAAATTGTGCATCTGTCCCAGTGCGACTGATAAACAGATATACTAGGGAATCATTTGAGCATGATATGAATTTTATATTTGCTGATGCTCAGTTTTATCCCTGAGAAACTGAGCTGCACGGGAATACACACGCCCACACCTCAAACACCTTACCTACTCGTTCATCCGGTGTGTTATTCCACAAGGCTATGTTTTGTTATTCTTTTATATTTTTGAAATTCTCTATTAGCACAAAACAAAAGTGGACAAAAGCAAAACACATGCGCACTAATGAAACCTCCCACCTGTCTATGTGGCCTGGTCCAAAATGCCAAGCAGTGCATACAGGAAAATTTAAAGAAAAAAAAAAAAAACCCACTGTCTGTTTTCAAAGACTTTCAGTGGAAATCACTAAATCCTGCAGAAGTGGCTCTTTCTGAGGTTAGCAGTGGCTGGTTTAGGGATTTCAAACAGTGCTGTAATTTCATATCCGTAAAAGAGTTTCTGGGTTACACCAAAGTTCATTAAAGAAGAAGGATCTATACCGCATCAAATTTTCAGTTTTGATGAAATAGGCACCTGCAATAAGTGTATGTGGTGAAGGGCCTTCCTCTCAAAGGCGGAAAAACATGCCCAGGATTTAAGGCAGGGGAAGATCACTGAACTGTGGTGTGTAATGCCAAGGCTGAGCCAAGAACAACGAGCCGCACCCAGCTCCAGTCTGGAAGGACCACTTTCCAACCATTTCAGATGCTCATCCTTTGACCACTTCACAATAACTCACATGCCACAACCCTTCTAAAGCCCACTTCCATAAGCAGACGTCCAGTTTTTTTCAGGGCAGAGGGCCATATTTGTTACAGCCCATAAGCATTTAACTCATGTGAAACTGTGCTGTATTTTTTAATTGTCTCTGAAAAAATTTTTGAATTTATGGCCTCCTCCTTATTTTTTCCCCCATAAACCCTCAGTTTTTACTGTGCCATTTTGCATGGCATGATGATTTTTTTTTTAGGGACACATAGTCCATCACAGCAGAACTGGCTGTGTTTGATTAATATCTGGGCATGACAATTGTCTTGAAATACTTGAAATATCACGGGTTAGGGATTTCAAACCTCACCTACCCAGACTAAAGTCCTCATTATTTCTCCATATTCTGCTTCCCCCACAGCCCCTCTCGTCTGAGCTAAGAGATGGCGCCATCCTTTTGTTGGCTGGGCCTAAAAGCCCAAGAGTTACCCTCGCATCTTCTCCTCACCTGACTCCGCACCCTGATGGCTTTGCCTTCAGAAGGCATCCCGTGTTAGCATCCTCACTGCTTCCAAGTCACTGGATTACTCGGGTAGCCTCAGTTTGTCTCCTTTCTCCACTTTTGCCTGACCCACATCCCTCGCCCAAGTCTCCTCAGAACCCAAGAGCCCAAGTGCTCCTCTCAGGAAGAAGTCCAATCACACCATTTCTCCACAACCTTCCAGTGGCTTCCCATCTCACTCTGAGTAGGAGCCAGAGGCGCACAGAACCTGCTCTGCCCACTTGCCCCTCCCAAGAATCCTCTCCTGCCACTCTTCTGCTAGCTCACGCTGCCCCAGCTGTACGGGCGGGACACTAGCCATCCCTCCACATGCCAGGTACACTTCTCCTCAAGGTTGTGCTCACTGAGCACCCTGCCTGAAATTCACCCACGTACATGGGTGGCCGGCTCACTCGCTCACCTATTTCAGGTCTTTGCTCAAATGTCACCTTCTCAGCACATTATTTAATCTGAATTAAATACGGCCACTCACCTTCCCTGTCTTATTTTGCTCAGTAGCATCATCTATCGTAGCATCATCTATCATATCCATCTTCCTACATACATTTCTTGTTCTGTTTACCATCTTCTTCCACTGGAATGGAAGTCCCCCGAGCACAGGGATTTTTGTCTGTTTTATTCACTTCTCTATCCCCAGCTCCTATAATAATGCCCAGCATTGGGTGGGTGCTTAGTAAATATCTGTCAAATAAATTAAATAAGGGATTGGTCTCCTCATGAGAAGTGAACAGAGGAACAATAAGGACCAATGGTCAAAAGCTGCAAGGAGGCTCAATCTAAGAAATTGTATTTCAACAGTCCAGGGTGTTTCTCGTGACTAGACAGTCCCCTGTCATAAGAAGTGTCTGTGGGGTGGGGGTGGGGGTCTGACCCTCCAGAAATGGGTGATGTGGCAAGGGCACCTGAGAATGAAAACTACCCGAGATCCTTTCTGTGATGGGTGCCTATGATTCCTGTTATTTGTGCTGAATTTCTCACTATTTGCATTCATTCCACAGAAAGGGCTGGGACAATCTCCCTTGTCTCATAGCCCTTTAGTAGTGGAGGAAAGAGGCTATGTTATAATGAAAAAATGCACTTCACCACATATAAGTTCCAAATAAGCCACATATCACCTTGCCTGTCCCACCTGCCTCAAAGGCTACGGTAATCATCAAATAAGATATTTACAGAGGCGTTTGGGAAAAATAACTCGCTCAGTAGACATGGCAACAGAAAGGCACCTATATACTGTGCTCAGAGTCCGACGCGTCTGCAACGTGCGACTTCTGTACAGCAATGCCGCAGAATGAGGGCCCCGCCTTACAAGGTGTTCAAGTGTGATTACGAATGTTTTCCACACCCAGGCTGTCACAGCTGGAAAAAAGCTCATTACCTGTTGAAAGAGAAAGCTCTTTGTGTTCCCTGGGATGAGGAAAGTTTATCGTGGTAATCTGTGGCTCTTACCATAAACAACATCTTAGTGGACATAATGACCCTCAATATAAGATCAATACCAAAATAATATCAATATCAATCTTGATAAACCTCATCAAGATTTACAAACTTAACTCCAACCCAAGGAAAATTATACAGATTTTCCCCATAGGAATAGACTCAGGGGAGGCACAATAGATAAAATTCTGAGAGGCACGTGCAACCAAACGCAATCAGATCAGGAAGACTGCAGGCCCTAAGAAGAAAGCCAGGAACTGATTATTCTCCTTTGTCTCGGCCTGCAGGGTAATTAAAGGGAAACTTGTTCGCAACTTTCCATTGCCTTTGCTGCTTTCACGGTCTTTCCTGTCGACTGCCAGCTCTCCCAGGCACGACCACTGACCCAGGCAGCAGCACAGAAAAGCCTCCAAGTCCTTTGGCTACTTCCAAGTGATCTCGCACGAGTGGATTTCTACCAGGAAAGGGACACGAAGAAAGGAACTAAATAAAAACGGTAACTTGGGTAACTTTCCTAATTTTCTGAGATACAGACGCCTTACCCTAAATCAGTCTGCGCGTTCGTGGTTCAGTGGGCAGCCTGCATAGGGGTGGGGGGCGAGGGGTGCTGGCAGCTGCAGGCACTTTTCCTGGAAAAAGAGGTACACTTCCTTCTTAGAGATGAAACTGAGCTACAGAGCTAGGGTGTTGTCATGGCGCTAGTCGTTAGGGTCCAGCAGGGACGAGCCAGCTGCCTTCACGTGTAGCTGAACACCGAGAACAGGAGGAAGAGCCTTTCCCTACAAGAAGCAGAAGATGGAGGCCTGTGAATCCCATGGGAGCAGGGCCCTGAGGACAGCCTGGTGGTCCCAGTGGGCCAGCGTCTGAGGGCTGTGTGCCCTTCAAAAGCTTTGCTCCCGCGTGCTGCTCTTCCAGGGCGGAGATGATCCGGAGGAGCCTGGGGGAGTGGGGAGCTCTGAGAACGCTCCTATTTGCATGCAGTTCAGGGAAGTGAGCTGCTTAAAGGCAAAGATTTTAGCTGCACTGGGAGCTTTGGCCTTTTCAGTGAAGAGACCCAAGAGACTGCCTGTCAAAACAGAAGTCTCTTGCTAAACACTACCTTAGCTGGGAAAGCAGGGGTAGTCAGGAGGGGCTGCAGCCCGGGAGGGGGAGGCGGAGGGAGGGTCAGCTCTCCCCCACCAGAGTCTGGGTGATGTGCGGACAGGAGGAAGGGGGATTGCAGCACATGGGGAAGGAATAAAGGAAGAGATGAGCGGCCCTGTGTGCCTCCAAATGTATTTCCCTCTGGACAGCAACGTTAACATTCATTAATTCAGTTTTACAAATAAAGCAGTTTTCTGTGCCTTTCTCCTGATTGCATCATCCCCGTTCCCGGTTCTACCTGATTCTCTCTGCAGATTCCCACGGAGAGACTGACATGGAGGAGCCGAGCTGAGGAACTGTAGGGGATTCTGCCATTTCTTTGCTCCCTTTCCTTTTTAGAAATCGTGTCAAAGCCCCTTTCCTTCAGTAATCCTTGATATTCCCACAGGAGCTGAGTTAAGATTTAATTGTGAAATTTGCATAGTAACTCAGCAAATAAATCCTGCTGTCTCTCAGAGACCTTTCATTGCAGAGGGCCATTTTAGTTATAAATCACTTATTTCAAGATCTCAACTGCCTCAGCATTTTGTCCCCCAGAGGAAAGTGATGGGGGTGGGGGGTGGGGTGGAATCCAGTGGCATGCAGAGTTGGTGTTTGACTTTTATGTCTCTGTGTAGAGCCAGGAGGAGGTAGGGGCTGGATGGGGAGTGATGAGTTTCAAGTGCTCTTTTCACCTGCTGCTTCTCCAAGGAGAAACTCTGGTCATAGCCTGGCGCTCCGACCACTCCCAGGAAACGTCACACGCATCTTCCCCTCCCGCCATGTGATAAGCTGGGAAACAATCCAAAGAAGTAAGCAGAACTGGAATGCAGGTGTGATGATTCACACGGAAATTCCCAGTAATTAGATGCTCACAGTAAAGCATACGGGGAAAGAATGTGGCAAACACAGTGGTGCAAGGAGAGCTGTATTGCTCTGGAAGAGCGAGGACCCAGAAGATGGTGTGTCCCTAGCCTAGTCCATGTCCCCCTAGAGGTCTTGAGCTCCATCTGGAACTCAACTCAGGAAAAAGGTTTGTTTTGTCTTGTTTTCTTCCCTCTTTCCCCAGGCTGAAAACACTCAAATCTAGGCTATTCCAGAACATTGTAAATTTGGCTGTTTGGTCACACCAAATAAAAATGATTTCACCAAAGCCCAGAAAACTAAGCTTTTTCTATAATATCTTTATATATATATTTTTTTATTTTAGCATCACAACTAGCTTCCCCTTTCTAGGTTGGTTCCAATAAGAGCATGATTTAGGCCACAAAGGTAGTCAGAGTGTGTTGCGTGCCTATGATGATGGAAAAAAGAAAGAAGTTTCATTGCACAAAATGAAGGAAAAATATAAGAAAGTCTAAAGAAAGGGAGGAAAAAGTATATTTGATTATTCACACAAGGTACCCAGTATCTCTGCCTGGAAATACTAAAATGTAAGTGGTACTGACCAGAGGGCCGTGTCTGACCTGCTAGCATCTCTGTCTTTGAAAAGTTTCAGGTCTCCAGGAAGGAAACCCTAGTAATGCCTTGAAATAATCTATATATCTGGATAATCAGAGGTTAAACTGCTAATGAACCAAGGCTTGATAATTAGTTTTTAAAAATACTGTCACTCTTTAAGACAAAATTCACAAGGAACTAACAAGGAATTTTATGCAGATAACTTGCATTCACCTAAGAATGTGAAGATTGCTGATCAAACACAAGCCCTGTAGTCATATTTCTTTCAAACAACTGATTTCAGTTCCTTATTTATTCTGTAGCTGATCAAAACATGGTGCCCTAATTTTCAAGTTCTGCCTGTCAACCCCAGGAGATCAGTGAAAATTTGAATTCCACAGATGAATCAACAAGTCAGCATACCTCTACCAGATGCAGATCTTCCCATTGATACATGCCAAGTGGCCCTTCAGTATAAGAGTTCCCTTTTCTTCTTTTTTCCACACCTTCCATTTGAGTCAATGTCAGTTTCTAGAAGTCAATTTGAGCTGCTTTTTTTCCTCCCAACTCTATAACTTAATCAATAATAATTTTTCCCCAGGAAAATGTTACCACAAGAAATCATTATGAATACAATCTAGATATTAGCTAGATAAACAATACTTATTTGAGGCCAGCATCAGATTTATAAGTAAAACACTAATAATAGTTATATTTAAATCAGGAATAAGAAAACGTGTCTACTCTGTTAGTGATTATTGTTTTGGAAATTCTGGCTAATGTAACAAAACAAAATACCAGATATGAATAAGCTTCAATAATGGGAGGTATTATTTATAAGCTACATGACTGTATGCCTAGAAACTAAAACAATTTCATCAAAGATCAATAAGAATTAGTACCAAGATAATAAGAAAGTAAGATTTTTTTTCAAAAGCATTCCATTTACTTTTAGCAGTAAAAGTAAATTTCCAGGAAAATAAGAAGAAATAGGAACAGGCTACAGGAGCAGAGAGAGCTTCCTTGCAAAAACCTGGAGATCCTCACCATTTCCAAATCCTAGGAACAGAAGCTGGAAATAAGACATGAAGGCTGAAGATAAGAAGACGAATTGAGAGTCACAATACACAGCAATGAACTTCCTTACCCTTCACTCCTCTTCTGGCAGGTAGAATGTCTGGCAGCCAGGCATTGAAAGCCACCATCCTTTATAAAATCATGACTTTTTATTAGATACAAAAAGGAAACGCCTGGGTGCTGGTTGCAAAGCAAATTCACTCATCTAAGTGGTCTCAAAGATTCATCACCACCTCCCTATTTCATGTAAAGCCAAGACTTTCAGTAAACTGTGCAGCTGCTCAGTATAATACATGAACAGGTAACTTGAGGAAAGAAAGAAACATGTAAGAGACAGAAGTTCCTTCAAAGTCCCATGGGAAATTATTCCTACCTTAGAATTCTAACTCGACTAAATCATTACCTGACTGTGAGTACAGATTAATATTTTCAGACGGTACAAAGACACTCATAAAGAAAGTGACCAGAAGCTGTGCTTCTTCAAACCAAGAAATAAACCAAAGGAGAGGAAGACACTGGGTTCAATGAACAAAGGAGGGAACCAGAGGGAATTTCCTGGATAAAGGTCCAAGGAAGGCCCAAGAGAACAGCCGCACATCCAGCCCAGCAAATCATCAGTCCACACTGGGGCAGGAGGAATTCCTGAGATAAATAATTGAACAGACAGACTCCCTGATGCACTGAGAAGAGCTTATGGTTCTGTGGTTAATTAATAAGAAGTTGACAGAAAAATAAGTGAAACAAATATAAATTTAGAGAGATTAAGTAACTCCAAGGGAAGTAGAAATTTAACAGAAATTTTGACTTTCTCTGATTGAATGGTGAACCATATTTTATGTGAACTCTGATCTCTCCTAGGGCCAAAGTCCTAAGTTGTAAATACTTGAGAATTCTGAGAAAAATGCTAGTTTGGCAACAAAGGGCATAGATTCCCATGAACTGCATAGACTTCAGTTAAAGGAAGATGACTTCAGCATTCAGGAGCTAGGAAGGCACCGAGGTGAGGGTCGGGGTTGGTCCTTTGGTAAAAACGGAGAGGAGGGCCACTTATGCTGGTGGAGTGGTAGGAGGTGCCAAACATTTGTGCCTCTAATTTGCAAACTGAGTGACTATAAATTAAGAATGTTTAACAGGTAGATATTTGGAAAGTGCTAAGACTTTACTCAAAGCTACAAATTTCTATTATGAATGGGAGTCATTTAAGAAGTGATGTCAAAGGGCAAAAAAATTTAAGAGCAAGAATTATTCGTATCTTCTTATGTCAGACTAGTATGTTAACATTGTTTATTGAATTTATGAGGCCCTAGCTTTTTCCTGAAAGACCAAACTAAGAAAACAAACAAATGAATTTTGACAGAAAGCATCTTGGACTGATGTTGGGGAAAAGAAAACACCCAAAATAGCACAAGTCTGCTCAGCTAACTAATGTGGCACTAGGCCTACTTGCATATTTCTTGAGGAGGACAATTCTTTTTGAAGCAATTTTCAACCCCAGACCCTGGAATAAATTAAGAGTAGAAAGGCCAGATCAGAATGCATGCAAATTCGGGGTGCACATTTGATTATGAACGTAAGATTGGTTGACTTAAGCAATTCTGCTTTAATATTTCACTAATTAGGTAGGGGACAGCTCTGATTGTGATGAGATTGTCCCACTCTGTCTCAGATTTCCTAGGAGACACATTAATTAAAGCAATTCTCCTTCCTCATGAGCTGAAACTTTACAGAGGCCAAGTGTACCTCCCCCACCTTCATCCTGTCACACATCCAACTCTGTACCTGCCCCTGGAGAAAAAAAAGAGTGACAGCAAAAAAAACTTTTTTAAATAATAATAATAAGAAGAAAAAAAGAGGCAGAAATAGCATTGCAACCCTGGTAAGGTTGTCTGAACATTTTCAGAAAATTCCAAATAGTACAGACACAATAAATCACCGATGGCTCAGAAAGACATGACATGACAGATCTTGCTGTAACCACAGGGAGAGAGATATCATCAAACAATAACTTTCTAAATGTAAATGTACAAAGCCGTACGCAAATGCATGAGCTCAAGCAGCAGATGACAGACAAGGAGAAGGATTAAACTGGGTATGTATCATCACTTACATGTCTGCTCATCCCATCGTTCATGACGAAGCCCTGTAATAGACATGACGGGCGGGGAGCGTAGGGTGGATAAGGATGCCGGGCACTCGACGTGCCTCCCGTCAACTCCCCTCCGTCCTGGACCACATTGCAGGAACACCAGGGAATCAGAGAACAGCACGAAGAACTCTTCCCTCTTCTCTCTCACCACCATCAGCAACACACTCTCGGAAGCACATGCACACGCACACCCGAGATGTTGAGATCTGACAAACAGAGAGAGTGCAGCCAGGCGGGAAGAGCTCAGACCCTGGGATGGGGCCAGTCTAGGCACGAACGTCACTTCTGTGACAGCTAATCTGCAATTTCTTAGCAGTTTCTGACCATGCCTCCTCACATGTAAAATGTAAATAATAACAGAAGCTTTGCAACTTTTGAGCCGATGACATAATGTGAAGTTCTTCATATTAATTTTATTGTCCCTGAAACAGTCCTCACTGTCAGGCAGCCCTCCTACTACCCACATAAGTCAAAAAGCCACACTTTCCTTGGTCCACTCAGTGTATTTTGGGAATGAGGAGATGTAGAGAATAAGCAGAAAAGAGGAGATCAGAAAATTCCAAATATGCGTATTAAGCAATCTAAAATGAGTGTCCTTTTTATTAAGTTAACAGATATTTATTGTCAGTTATATGACAGAAATCATCTCTATTTGGCTAATTCCCAAACGTATTTAACAAAATTATCATAACAGAGGGAGATTCATCATAATTTGAATTAATTTCATGTACTTATTAGCTATATACACTGTTTCGATGTCCATTTAGTTGCAGAGAGAGAGAGAGCGCGATCAACCTTTCTATTTAAGGATCCTGAAGCCAAGGCAACAATATTGCTAATCTCTGACATGCATGCCTGGGTCCCTAAGGACACACCTGTTGATTAACAACAGACATGCACAGCCCCGTGCTGTGGTCGTTAAGGGAGTGCTGCATCGTTAAGGCTCAGGTGAGGACCTCCACAAAAGCTTTTTGCTGGAAGTTGTACCCAGAAGAAGAGAAATAAAGCGCATCCCAGGGCCCCACCACCTACTTCCCAGAAACGACATTTGTACAGATTTTACTGAAGGTCTCCGTCTCAATCATCTTGGGCTGCTGTTTTTAAAACATCACAGATTGGGTGGTTTCAACCACAAACATTTAGTTCTCACAGTTCGGGAGGCTGGGAAGTCCAAGATCAAGGTGCGGGCAGATCTGGGGTCTCGTGAGACCTCTCTTCCGGCTGTGCAGACAGCTCTGTTTTCATTTTATTTTCACCTGGCAGAGCGAGAGCGAGAGCGAGAGCGAAAGAGAGAGAGAGAGAGAGAGAGAGCGCTCTGGTCTCCTAACCCCCTTATAAGGGCACTGATCCCATTCGAGAAGGCTCCACCTCCATGACTTAATGGCTTCGCCAGGGTCCTCTTCCAAAGACCATCACACTGGGGATTTAGGGCTTCAACATGAATTAGGGGGAGACACAAACATTCAGTCCATAGCAATTTTCATCAGTCTTCTAGCAATTTCTCTGAAACTTCAATCCCCTGTGATAGACTTTGGATCATTCCAGCTCTAGAGCTGGCATACCACACAACGGAGAGCTTGTGAGGAACCCCAGGAGACCCATGTGATAAATGACTGGACCTCAGTTTAGAAGACATGGTTCTGCTCTTCCCTATATTTCTGCCATGATTTGTAGCATAAACCCCTCAATCTTCCTAAACCTGCTTTATCTTCTTAATGAAGTAAAATGAGTGGTTCTCATATTCTTGCCTCAGAGAAGGTCAGGAGCACACACAGAGCAATTTTAGAGGGAGGCTGCAATAGCTCGAAGGCGTGAAGACATAGGGGCTTTGGCTGTTGCCGCTGCACCATCTGCTGGGACCAGAGTCCTGCGCCGCCAAACACCGACAGCCTTAAACCTGCAGCTCCCGAGAAGAGGGGCACATATCAGCTCTTTACTGCCCTGAGTAAAACCAGGTAAGAATTCAAGGCCACCACTGAGCACTAGCAAATAAAAGGAGAACTGATTTCATCAGCAATGGTGTCGGGTGGGTTGGAGAAAATGGAATCAGAATGGGTGGGGTTTTTTGGCACGCCCCTAGATAAAAGGTGTGGAAAGTTCCTATTGTCCAGTTCTTTCAGAAACTAGGGAGAAGTGGGATTTAAGGGAACACCTTGCTAGGAGGTCTGAGGGGTTCCTTGCTTCATCTAAACCGATTTTCCCCATCCCTCCAGTTGACCACGCTCAGTGGGCCAAACGTTTCTGTCTGTCCCTGTGTTGATCTCTCACTGGAAATGTCTTTTTGGCGTCAATTCAAATTCATTTGGGTGCCTAGAAAGAGATACTACTTGTTATAAAGCCACGCCAAGATTGCTTCCAGCTTAAACACTTCTTTTTCTAAACCCGGGGACCTGTTTTTGGGATGTCTTCTGACAAAAAGTGACTGAGATTAAAGAAATACAGACCTGATGCTGCATAATTCAAAATTATATAGACATAATTTTTCCAGAAACCCTTTTTTAAGACACAGTAAATCCAAGTTTCTAAATACCTTAGGCTGAGTTTATCTCTAAATATCTTTGGGGAAAGTATGACATCTATCAACTCCACTCTTCTGCTTCCTTAGCTCAGGGCTTAGAAGTACAGAAACTTCCCCCTTGGAAGCTCATTGCAAGACAGGCCTTCCCTCTGCCTGTACTTCTGCAGCAATTGAGGAGGGGGTAGGACTGTAGGGATAATAAATATGATGCTGTTATGCACCTGCAAGATTAAGTTTTCTATAATAAAAACACAGTTATTTCTGTACAGGGGAGAGTGTTACTGTTTAGCTTAGAGAATTTTCTAAAAGGGCTTTTAAAAAATGTAGACAAAGGAAAAATGAGTGCACAAAGTAAATTTAGGCTTCCAAAAAAATTTTAGTGACTTTTTTGGGGAAACTTGGTGAATACATAAAGCAAGATGTGAAATCCCATTATGGGCTTTTGGAACTGGTTAAGAGACAGAAGCTAAATAACAGAAATCAATGGTCATTTCTCAGCCTCAGACAAAGTTAATAGTTACTGCCTTAAGAATCTGGTTATAGTTAATCCTCCAGTGCTAATTTTCTTCAATATATTTATTAACAACCTGGAAGTGCAAAATGTGCTGATAAAAAATAATTACACAGTCTGTCAAGGCGAGGAAAAATTGTGGGGAAGGCAGAAATAAGTCACAAAGGTGGCCAAGGAAAGAAATTCAGTTTAGATAAGGAGGAGTAACGCTACACTGGAAATCATTTTCAATAATCTTTCCAAAAATCTCTTGAAGTGAATATGAGATGTTGGAGGGAGCAAAAGCACAGGTCTGCCTTGATTCTAAGGACCAAGTTCAGTTTCAGCCGGGTCAGTTTAAACAAGACACAGCAGAATTCAGAAATAGCCTGAAAAAGATGACCCAAGGAATAACAGGGAAAAAAGCCTGAACATGTTGTTCTGGGGAGAGATGCTAACACAGAGTAAGTTCACCATGGTCTACCTGGACTCCAAGAACTGGAGTGAATAACTGGAAACAATTGCTATGCCTCAGCTGTACCTTGGGTGATTCATAATGCGTTGTTAGCATAGCTACTTTGAGATATTACCTCCCTAAACTGTGCCTTCAGAATGGGTCAATTAATTTCAGAGCACCTCAATTAGCCAACTTCAAAGGCTTCGCTATTAATAACTGTAAGTCGTCATCCACAGAAGGGGGAACGGGTTAAAAGCTAATCAATGGACACCTTGTCCTGTGTTTTCATCTCATCCTTCCTTTGCTCCCACACTTCTGGTGACTCACAGGCTCTGCCTGAAGGACCAGGTTCAAGTGTTCTGCTGTCCTACTGGCCAAATATGATTTAACTTCTTTGAAATTTAGTTTTTGACCCTCTGACTTACCAGTTAAGAGGACTGGGCCATGGTTTTGTTATTAGAAAAGAGAGAGAAAACAGAGAAACTATAGATGTAAGCAGACCTGGTCACTGTGCAGCACATGTGTAGGGCCTATGGCATCCCTTGCATTTTTTGTGGACTTAGACCATCCAACAGCAAGAGGCTGACTTCAGGATATCATCCTCTACACTTCTGAATCATGTCTTCATTCCCAAACAGTCAGATGATATAGATTCTGGGAATACAATCTTGATACTCTTTTGCTATAAATCTCATTAAAGTACTGCAAGATGAATAAAGACTCACAAATAAGGCTAAGATGACTATCTTCTGGATCTTCTTGAAAGATTTTCAAAAAGCAACTCTCCACTCAAAAATCTGTCATGGGGAAGCAGTTATAAGATGACAAAGTAAAGATAATGCTGCCTCTTTCTTTTTCTTTCTATAAGCCAAAAACAAGGCATCAGGAGGACAAGGGGCCAAAAGAAATACTGCATTTGCCATGAAGATAGAATCACTTAGAACCCAAGCCAACATCCATATCTCTATATACATATTAAAAATACCTGCCAAGTGCGGTAAATATTGCACCAGAGTAAAGGAGGATACCAGGGGAGGGGGCCTGCTCCTGTTGATCCAAAAGGACTTCTCCAAAGACGCCTGTGAAAGCAGTTGTCCAGGGTCTGCCAAGGTGGGAGCTCTGGGAAATGGCCACACACTTAAGGTTGGAGCCTGATCGGCTATCACTGGAGTGTGGAGGGACCATGGGAAGTCAGCCCGTTATGGACTTGAAATCACTGCACAGCCTGGGAAATCCAGTAACGTGACTGTGTTGGTTTGCTAAGGCTGCCCTAACCAAGTACCGCAGACTGGGTGGCGTAAACAAGAGAAATATACTGTCTTGTGGTTCTGGAGTCTCGAAGTTCAAGATGAAGATGTCATCAGAATTGGTTCTTTCTAAAAGATCTAGGGAAGGATCTGGTCCACACCTCTCTCCTCGCTTCTGTGGTTGCTGGTCTTCCTTGGAGTTCCTTGGCTTGAAGATACATCACTCCCATCTCTGCCTCCATCCTCACATGGTTTCTCCTCTACATTGTTTATCTCTGTGTCTCTTCTCTTCTTACAAGGACACCAGTCATATTGGATTAAGGGACTACTCTCCTCCAGTAGGACTTCATCTTAACCCATTACATCTGCCGTGACCTTATTTCCTAATAAGTTCACATTCTAAGTTTCCAGGAAGGACATGAATTTGGGGGAACACTGTTCATCCTAATACCATGACCCAGGATGGCTGGTACCCTCAGGCTTCTGGAAGAAGCAGTAGAAAAACAGAGGGAAATGTTATCATCTCATTCCTTGTATTGTTTCTCATATTGAAAGAGGAACATCAACCAGTAACAATTGATACAGATGAAAACTATGGAATTTCTAGGCTCAAATAAAAGAAAAAGAGAAAAGAATCTTTCTTTAGTGTACCCAAGATAAATAGATACATAAATACATAAAATAACCTGGTAATCATGAGCAATAAAAAATAAGAATAAAAATTAGACAGTTTCAGACTTGCCGACTGAAGCATTCAGAACAAGGCGTATAAGTTGACAGGGAAAGACAGTGTGACCCAAGAATTTATGCCTCATATTACTTAAAAAGAAAAGCAATTGGCACATAATATGATATTCATAATACTTTGAAAGAGTAAAGAGGATGAGAATACAGTTTATCAAAAGCAAGTTAGAGTTAAAAATGTCCCCACTTTTCCAACCCATTTGAATCCAGTCCTAAGTATATAATGTAGAGACCCTTACACATGTCACAGTGAGCAGCTTACAAATGTTCAGGGAAGCATTGTTTATTCAGACCCCACATTGCAACAACCTAAATATTCATCTGTAGGAGACTGTGTTATATTTCAGGAGTTGGCAAACTATCTTTGGAAAGGCCCACACAGTAAATGTTTTCAGCTTTGCAGGTCATACTGGCTTCTGCCTCCACTGCTCAACTCTGTTGTTGTAAAAAGCAGCCATAAGCCATTCGTAAATAAATAGGCAGGGCTGTGTTCCAATAAAACTTTATTTATAATATCAGGTGATGGGGTAGATTTGGGGAACTACTTATGTATAAGGATGTAACAAAAAAGGAGTTGAAGAATGCACAAAAAATAAATCGGAAGGATGCATGCTAAAACTAGAAGACACCTTTAAGGAAAAAGAAGATGGATTAAGAAGCTACAGTTAAAGGACTGTCAGAAAAAAATACTCAAACCAGTGAATTCCTTTCAAATTTAGACGCAGGTATTAGGTCCAAAGAATTGGCTACTTGCAGAAGCACATAGAGTCATGAATTTTTCCTATAAATTAGACCCAAAGACAATACATACATTCTTGATTATTGATGAAAATATCAAAATAATACTTAAAGCACTACACCCAGCAGAAACAGAATTTTAATTTTCTAAATATTCCCCACTCTCCATAAAAGTACATTCATATTTCATAATTACTGGGAAAATAATTTTAAACTAATTAATTTTTTTCAAAATAGTCTAATAAATTTAAAAACCAATACTTAAAGGGAACAGGATTTGAATTGCAAAAATAAAGTCAGAAATTTCCCTATTCTATTAAAAAATAAGCGCTCACTATTTTCTCTCAGTAGCCCCACCACACAGTCAATCTCGTGTTAATTCTGTAACAGACCCCCTGCTTGCTCCATTTCCAGCCACTGAAATCACTCAGATGTGGGGAGGGGAGCTGGGGAGGAATCTCATGTTTATCCACGCCTGGAAAATGAGACGCAACGCTGCGCATGGGTAAGTATCTACCGAGTCCCTGTCTGGGGCTTTGCCAGTCCGTGGCTGAGGGTGGGGGGGTGTCTAACTCCACAAATGGCAAATGAAGTATGTGGAGCAGTGTCTGGTGACCAGAAATGAAGGAGGAAGGGAAGGAATGACCAGAGATACTGGCATTAAAAACAACAATAGGAACTGAGCCATGATCGGTGTAAAAACTGAGACTCAGATGTGCCAAATAATTTGTCCATGGGTCATGCACAAAAATGTGGTCGATCCAGGATTCAAATCCAAGTTGGTCAACCCCAAAATGAGTGTTTATACATAAGTAAGCCGAGTTCGCCATATTGTGGCAGGCTGGAGCATGTTCTTATGAGAATCCTGTTTCAGGACATGGAAATATAAGGACTGTGTATTTCCTGGGCTGCGAGGAAGGGATGGGCTGATTCAAGAACAGCCAACCATCGATTAATGATTATCTACCACGAGCGTATCTACTATGAGTGTTTTTATTAAATCAATATTTAAAATACCTTTACAGATGTATAAACAAGTTACATTTGCCCTGACTTTCATGCTTATCCTCGAGAGAAGAGAGCTGAGAACGTGAGTTTGAATCCACATCAAGCAGCAGTGTGGCTGGATGCAGAGACGGCCGAGAGCCGCCGCACACAAAGGTCTTTCAGATCGAACCCCGTTCTTTCTACAGAGCCCGTGTTCTGATGTTGTGAGAGAAAGCTGGCTTTCCCTGCACTCTGTCAAGTCCTGGGCAGAAACAGAGAAATCCCAAACAAAAGAACTGATAATCAAACACACTGCACGCATAACAGCTGTCATCACTAAGTATTTGTTGAATTAACGGATGGGTGAATGAGTGACTGACAAGGTCAATATTGTGACCCTTGGTTGGACCCAGCGTGTGCCAGAATAGCAACACACCTGGCTGGAGGGATCACTGCCACTGTGTGGAAGAAGCAAGCTCCCAAGTGCTTACTAAAGGGTCTCTCCTCTCTCTCTCTCTCTCTCTCTCTCTCTCTCTCTCTCTCTCTCTCTCACACACACACACACACACACACACACAAGCGAGATGCTTCTTGACTCCTCTAGACACGAGCCCTACCCGAGGCTTGGCAAACTGCCTTTTCTGCCCGACCCACAGGACTGAGCATCTAAAGTGAAGTAGAAAATGAAGGCTGAAATAAAGCCATATTTGGGCACAAACCTTGAGACATGAAAAGAAGAGAGGGGTGCAGGCACAATCAGAGAGTATTAAATATAAAGTGTTATCAGGCGGAGGGAGGAGAAGGGCGAGCCACAACCCGTCAGCCCTGCAAACAAACTCCAGGTGTCGGGCACTTCTCACTGCTCCCGCCCACCCCCCCTTCTCTCTCTGCTGGACCCACAGGACCGAGGAGTCACCCTCCAAGTCCTGTCAGTGTGTTTGGGTGGGACGGTGTCCCGTCACTGACAGACACACATGGTACTGATGCTCCAGCACCGTCAGGAGGAAAGATGGGGAAGCCACGCATTCATTCCACACCTCTTTGATGGCCTGGGCTGCAGTCATTGTTTCCTACAAAGTAAATTCCACTAAGAGAGCAAGAGACTGATGCTTCCTCATTCAGGGCAAGAAAGATGCTCTGGGGTAAAACGGAAGTGTTCACGGCTGTCATACTCATCCTGGAAAGGCAGTCCGTTGTCAAAGGTCTGCCAGGAAGGAGAGGAATAAAAAGAGATGGAGGGAAAGGACAGGAAAGCAGAGGTTCACTATGGTGCAGGCTCTGGAGGATGGAAGTGAGGGTGCCTTCCACTCACCAGAAGATTCAGGAGGAAAGGCTTCTTACAGCTCTGCAGCCCGGCGCTGACAGCCATGGGCATATTTCCAGCATGAGGTACATTAACAAATAAGGAAAAGCATCCCTCTGGGCCTTTAATAACATTTATTTCATGCATCATTTCCTCCGAGGAACAGGAGGCTGTGTATTTTTTATTCCTGGTGTGTCCTGCCTAAGAAATAATGGCCAAGCTCACCTGTTTACTTCTTTGTATTTTACAACCATCCTTAAGCTTTGTTTGTCTTTCTCCAGCTCTTCTTTTTCTTTCTCTGCACTCTACACCATGCAAGTCTACATAAAAGGCATACAGAAGTTAACATGCAAGCCAGATTTATTGAATCCATGGTATCTTGGGCAAAACATCACCAATCTTTTATGGAAGAAGGCAGAGTAAGAATCCAGAATCAATCAAATGGCCTATGCAGCATAAATTGGAATTAGGAGAAATAAGCAAAAATTAAAGTGAGTTTCAAGCCTTATCAGCCCAACCAGTCCTAAGCATCCACCAGGTCTTCTTGGCTTTTCTACTGACCAGAGTTAGCCTGAATCAGAAAGTGTGTTCCCATGCCCAGCTGCACAGAACATTCAGTGAGAAAACCTTCTTCTCGGCCCTAGGATGAGGGTACCAGGCTCCAGAGGACCATGCCAGGTGATTAACTGAGTAATTCCAAATTCTGTCTTCTCTTTCCTTCACTTCCTCACCAAACCCATGGGCTGTAATGCCTACAAGTCCCATCAGGGTGCATTCCGGAAAGAAAATGAAAAAGTTGATCCTTGCACACAATCTCCAGGGTTCTCTTCCTCCAACCCTTAGCTTCATGATAAAATAAGCCCCCACCAAGCACCCAGCCAGAGCTGGCAGTGGGCAGGCCCTGTCTGGTCCTAGAACAGACTTCACCCATCTCTATGTGACCCTCCTCCAGGGAAATAACAAAGCTGGGTACCACATACACTCCAGGCTGCAGTCATGACATAGAAAAATGGCTGTGATAAAATGTTAAATGCAAAACAGAATATGGAACTGTGTCTACATTACAGTTATAACCACATAAAAACGTATTCATTAGATAAGAGAACATAGAACACGAAGAGATGAAAATGGCCACTTACTGCAGTGGTGAATCACAGGCAAAGATTTTCTTTCATGTCAGTTTTCATTAACATATTACGTTATTTGTGTGACATGGAAAATAAATAAAATGTCTGATCATGCCAGGCTGCACACTAAAGTTAGCACAGTCGTCAGCTGAACCCACAGTTCAATTTCCTCAAACCTACAGCTAGATTGACAATACCGCCAGCTCACCCCGGCATCCGTCTTGCAAATCTGGCTACAGAGGTAACTGACCAAACCTTCCCCGCCTGCTCATTCGTTCATACTGTCCCATCTGGCAGCTTTCAAGGGCAGTTGAGGAAGAAGATGGCCATATTACCTTATCCCCAAATTCACACCAGAACGAAGGCATTTGTTTTCTGCTGCCTTTTCAACCCACCAGAAAAATGTCAAGCCTTTCATGAGTGAGTGTGTGGATCAAGCCATATGCTCAGCATTTATTAACTGCCCAGAATTATCTAATGATATGTTAAGTTCTATAATACAGACAACATTAAATCAGTTCAAGAAATTCTTGAGTATTTTACCATGTGTTCAGAATGGCACCCAAAACTGCAAGGAACTCGAAAGAAACCAAAGGGAAAAGGTCCCTGTTCTTGGCGATATGAACAAGGGAGGGTCGGGTTGGGTGTGAGGGACCACAGTCATGGATTCGCAGAGGTGAGCTGTGTTACACACGGGATGCTGTTTCCTGCTTTCTGCCTGTGTGATCTAGGTTGCTTTTGTACCTGAAGAACCATTCTCTTTATGTCATCATTTTTAAGAAAGGACACAAAGCAATGCTGTAAATCAGTTGCTGGTATTGTTATGGTCAGGAAGGAGAGAGGGGAAGGAAAGACCATGGCAGAATAATCTTTATGAAAGGGGAAAAAGTAAGTAAAACAGAAAGTGAGTCATTAGGTGGAGAAGGAACTTGTGGAACGACAGTCCAGGGAAGTTTTACAGCAGTAATGCCCAATTTTCTTTCACCACCGAGGGCCACCTTTATTACTTTTCCCAGTAGGATGTACATTTTCACAAACTTTTGTCGACTAACCACACAACATTTATGGCTTGCCGATTAATTTGCCCCATCATTTGTGTTCACTGACGACATGCAGAAGTGCCATTGGAGCTTTCAATCATCACAAACTAACTGACAGGAATGTATCTGGTTTAAAATGATTCCTCGCCCCGCCCACCCCAACAAAAATGGTGACGTCATGATTAGTCACCACAGACTTACTGCAGAGAACCACTCATTTTTGATACATTAAAAATAGCTCAAGGGTCCAATTATCTCAGAGCACCAAGAGGTGCCAGAACCTCAGGGTCAAAACCATTGTGGTCAGGTCCAGAGCACACAAAAATACTGCTGAGAATGAGAACAGACTCAGCCACGAGGCAGCTGGGCTTGAGGGGAGTAAATATGTTCAGGACAAGATTCTCATGAGTCTCCCGGGAAAGCCCCCATTCGTGGGGACCTGCCTGCCAGTGCCTCGGGACTGAGGAAGTCTGGGGCGAGGTAAGTGGCCTTCCTGTGGGTACCTGATTTCCACTTCCCAGTTGCCCCTCAAATCTATCTTGCATTACCTTTCCCAGCATTTCTTGGATAATCAACGTTTTTAAAAACTGTATGTGTTTTTGGGGGTTTTAAAGAAACAATGACTTATCAGTATTTTTCTGGAGACCTAAGGTAGGTTACTCTTGCCATTATTACTTTCAAATTTGGACCTTCTGCATTCCTTCTCTGGATTCATTTGTACTCTGTATACTACAAAGGGGGAAAAAAGAAAGACAAAAATGTTGTATGCCTTTGCCCACAGCGAGCTTTACAAATTGGATTCTAATTGAAGTACAGAGTTTGGCATGAAGAAGAAAGAAGACTGTCCCCAGCAGGGGACAATGTCAGGCCAGCAGGGCTCATGGGCAGCACGGTTAGAAGGGGAGCCCTTCATGAGGAAAAGCCTGTGGGTCCAGAAGATTTCAGGACAGGAATTGGGGTTTAATCTATAATTAAATCCCTATCCAGCAGCCCTGTCCCAAAGAATACCCCATCCTGGTTAAAAGAGAAAACCTCTCATAAAGAGCTAGCATTCTTT
Organism: Camelus dromedarius; assembly: GCF_036321535.1. Taxonomy (NCBI): domain Eukaryota; kingdom Metazoa; phylum Chordata; class Mammalia; order Artiodactyla; family Camelidae; genus Camelus; species Camelus dromedarius. Next base: position 10,107,552 of record NC_087441.1, on the reverse strand, counting down.
CACTTTGTTTAACCCAGCAATTCCCTAGGTAACTTAACCACAGAAATTATCTTCTGTACAAACGTACTAAGACACCTCACTTCCTTTGAACTCAATGGGAACAGGGAGCAGGTTTAGAATGTGAGAGATCCTCGCGCCAGAAAGCTGGGACCAGTGATGCTGATGGAGGAAGTCACCGGATTCACAGAAGGAGATACAAAGCCTCGTTTAGAAGGAAATTTTGAAGAGAAGTGGGCTGATATCAAGAGCTTAAATTCTTAATATTATGTGGCTGTCCCAACAAAAGAGAGCGAGAAAGAGAGGAGAAAAAGGCAAAGGAGGAACTGTCGGCGAGAGTGGGTTAGTTTCCTGTGGCTGTTGTAACAAATGACCACAGGCTGGGTGGCTTAATGCACAGAAACGTATTTCCTCGCACTTCTGAAGGCCAGAAGCCCCAAATCAGTATTCCTGGACTGAAATCAAGGTGTCAGCAGGGTCACATTCTCTCTGGAGGCTCTAAGAAGCTATTTCTTGCCGTCTTCAGCTTCCAGTTGCTGCTGGCTTTGTGGTGCATCCTCCAATCTCAGAGCCAATATCTTCAAATCTCTCTTTGCTCTATCTTCACAGCACCTTCTCTGTGTATCTGAGTCAGATTTCCCTCTGCCTCTCTTATTAGGGTATTTGTGATTGCATTTTAGGGCTCACCTGGATGACCTAGGATAATTTCTCAAGAGATTCTCAAGATCATCTCAAGATTCTTAATCAAATCTGCAAAAATCTTGATATTTTTTGTGATATACACCATATAAGGTAACATTTTCTGGTTCCAGGAATTAGGAAATGGGTAATTTGAGTTCCATTTTTCCATCCTACCACAGCCAGGAGATGATTTGAAATCAAGGGGAAAGAAATGTTAAGGTCAAATGGCACAGAGATAACAAAAAAGAGAGGAACTTAAAGAGAAGCTTGGATTGGAGGCCATTACACTTGTCTTCTGCTGTCTTTTCAAGCCACCCAGATGAATGTCAAGCTTGCCACCAGCGAGTATGTGGGTATCAAACCACACCTTCACCCCTGATGAGCTGGCCAGGCTTATTTGACGGTGTGTCAAGTTCTACACAGACAGCTGTGGCCAGAACCCCTCCAGCCACATGGGGAGTGGGGAAGAGAAATGAGGGACAAGAAAGTATAAACACAGAGTCCCTGCTTAATGATCATAACCCATAACTGAATTATAGCTCGTGAATGTCCCTGTGCTTGTATGATAGGTTTTCATGAAGCCCTTTTTTTTTTTAACAGTAAAATGACACATTGGGGTTAGCTTCCTGCTTCTTTTTATTTGTGCCTATTCCTCGGATAATATTTTCCCAATGCCTACTGCCCTCAATAGGTAAGAATGCCTTTCACGTCCTCTAATTTGTGCTGTTTTTCTCAGTCTCCTTTATTTTTCCTCTTCCATCCTGTTCTCTGTTCTCCCACCAGACCTGGTCCTCTTCACCCGTCTCCCAGTATGGAACCTGACTGTGCAGCCATCATCGAAGTGTAGTTGAGAAAGAAGAAGAAAGGAAGGAACATGCTAAGATAAGAAAGATTTTATTATGTTTTTGTTGGAAGGACTAAAAGGGAAAGAGGACAGGAAATAGGAAGAAGACAGTTTCAAAAACATTTCACAGATATACATGCATCCTCAAGTATGTAGAAATATGACAGAATTAGCTAAAAATAATGACGGTAATCAAAATAATGTTTACATGCCTTCTCAAGAACCCACGTCTTTGTTTTTGTTTTTGTTTTCTCCAAGATGGCTTAGATATTTATTCCTGGAGGAAATAAGTATCCCATGATGTCAGGGGCTCAATTTATCTCATCTCAGAAATGCCTTATTATATCTTGCTGGGTAAGGGCATTGGAAGTTCAAATCTTTTGGAATAGAGAAAAGTAGAGCTTATAGGGACATTTAAAGGCATGTGTCTTTCTATGTTTACCGCAGCCTTATTCATAATAGCCCAATTGGAAACAACAAAACTGTCCACCAAATGGTGGACAGATACATAAATTGTGGTGCGTCCATGCAATCAAAAACTACTCAGTAATAAAGAGGAATGAACCACTGAAACACAGACAACACAGATAGATCACAAATCACTGTGCTGAGTGAGAGAAACCTGACTCAAAAGCATACATTCTGCAGGACCACTTATAGGCGGGGTAGGAGAAACAAACGGAATCTATCCTGGCAGAAAGTGTATCAGTGCCTGTGGACAAGGGTTTTGGGGGTGTTGACTAGGAAAAGCACAGGAAACTTTTTAAGAGCGATGAAATTGTTCTGTATCTCGACGTAGTCATGGCGACACATATGTGTAAGTTTGTCAAGCACATTAAGTACACTTAAAATGGGTGCATTTTATGATGTGCCAATTATACCTCAATAAAATTCATTTTTAAAGTGTGTTCTATCTTTGGGTACTGATGCCTTAGAAAAATATTGATGGTGCTTCTTCTGCTTTGAAAAAGCTGAGCAAGGTTGGCTACCCTGAGTCTAGCTGGGGTCCGGGGGTGCGTACTCCACCCCCGGGGCCCAGGGAAGGCAGTGTGGGGCGGAAAGAGCTTTTCCACCTGAGGGCCTGGTGCAGCCAAAAGTCGCCCGCAAAAAGGCAACAGATAGAGGCAAGCACTCAAAACAGGGAAAAAGAGAACCAGCAAGTTGCTATTTTCACAGAAAGAACAATAATGATCAGTAATGACACAACAGCAGTTTGATTGAGCAGTGCTGCCTGAAACCCGCCTGCCAGTCTTCTGTGCTGACACTGTGGTGAACTATGTAACTTTTAAACACCTTGGTCCTACAAAGCACCTAGAAATTATGAATTCGACATACAAGACATTCCTTTAATGCAAAGCTGAACTTATAAGACAAAAAGGAAAATTCCCAGGGGAGAATAAGAAATCAGAAGTGGAAGATGAGTGGTGACCGGCCTTGGTGCAACAGGAGTTTTATTGGCTAAACCAGGATAGATGATGAGGACTTGGGGCTGCGTGATGAGGGGAGTGTGACCAGAGACACCTGTGCTAATCCAGGACCCAAACGGATGGATGGTCATGGGAGAGACCTAACGTGTTGTCACAGGTTGCCCTCCCTGGAAATCAGACTACGAGACAGAGCTCGGCATGCACGATGCTTTACTCAGGAGTGCTCTTGGGGTCAGTGCCCATGGGAGGAGGGACAGAATCGGGACTGGGCAGAGAAAAAAGCTGGACCACCACATAGTCATAGCAAGGCCTCAGCCAACCCCACAGAGAGTTCTGAAGCCGAAAGGCTCTTCCGAGTTGTCTTTATTGGGATCGCATGGGCCCAGATTCTGTACCCCATTGGATGCAGGATGACCCCAGGCGAGGAGCATGAGTTTAGCTGATGACAATTGCCAGTCCTCAGCTGTCAGCGGGTAGGACTCCCGGCAGCTGGGGAAACAAGCCCTTCCACTTGAAAGGAGCTCTGTAGGTGGAGAAATCTGAATAAACTCCAGTTTGCATCAGTGCCAAGTTCTTGGGGTGGTAGACCACATCACAGCACACCTTACACTGTTTTAATTTGTCTCTCTCAGCCTGGGTAGACCAAAAAATTTTTTTGTTCTGGAATTAATAAAAAGTCTGCCCTCACCTGGGTTTCAGGTTTGAATTCATTTTACTTAATTGGTCTGGGAATTCCCAAGCAAAAGAATTAATGTAAAAGCAGTCCCAGGCGAGTAATGTCCAAATGGCTTAAAGAAACAGAAAATCTCTCTGGAAGGATACATACGTCTTCAATCCAGGTAGCAAGATATTCCCATGGGGAAAGCTCCCCACCAAAACTAAAAGCATAAGCTCACAACGCAAAAAACAAAGAAGTGAAGGAGTAATCCCCTGCAAGCAAAAACAACAAGTAGGAGAATTCGATGCCTACGAAATTCAAGTAAATGACTTATTAAAAACAAATAATAAAAGGATATTTAAATTATTTAAGAAGAATTTACAAAATTAAAAACATGAAAAAGCCAACGGAAACTATTAAAGGGATCATCAGCTATGAAAAATAAAATTAAATATAATTAAAGGATTAAACCCTGGTTTGGATACAGAGAAAGAAAACTGGTAAACTAGGAAAATCTAATCAAAGAAATAACCCAGAATAAAGAGATGAAAAATGTGAAGAAGGATTAAAAGACCAGGGAAATTGAACAAGGAAGCCCAAACTTTTGTCAATTAGAAGAGAAGAGGAGATGGGGAAAGTAAAATTGAAAGAGTTAATGACAGGATTTTCCAGAGAGGATGAAATATATAAATCCTGTGATTCATGCAATTAAAAGATTCTAAACAGAAAAATTGTGTCCTGATACCACCAAATCAAAAAGAAGATCTTAAAAGCAGCCAGAGGGGGCTTGAAAATCCACTTAAAACAGAAAAATAATGAAAAAGAAAAGTGACGACAAAAACAGAAGACAGCGAAGAATTCAAATTTACAAACAACTAAACTGTATTTCAAAAAAAAACTGAGGGTGAACAATGACCCAGCAATTGCACTCTGGGGCATTTGTCCCAGAAAAATTTATGTCCACGTGGAAACCTACAGGAACGTTACAGCCACCCACAACAGCCCCAGACTGGAAACTACACACACGTTCTTCAGTGTGTGAATGCTTCTGCAGACTGGCATACTTAAAGCCACAGAACGCTACTCAGCAACAGAAAGAAACGTACTATCGATACACACAACTGATAAACAACCTGGACGACTCTCCAGAGAATCAGGCTGAATGAAGAAAAGCCAATCCCGAAAAGCTACAAAGAGTGTGATTCCATTCATATAACATTGCTAAAAAGCAAAATTACACAGATGGGGAACAGGTTAATGGCTGCCAGGGGTTACAGATGGAGGGAGTAAGGGGAGGGTGTGTCTATGAAGGGTAGGAGGGGGAACCTGAGGTAGTGGGGCGTTAAGTATCTTGACTCTGATGTCCTTGCACAAAGCTATACACATGATAAAAATTGAGAGTGAGAAATGAGTGCATGCAGAAGTGGAGGAATCGGAACAAACTCTGCGGTCTGCACCAAAGGCCACTTCCCTGGCACAGATACTACATTACCGATGTTCTCTTTGGGGGAAGCTGGGTGAGGAGGGTGCAGACGGCACTTTGCAACTTCCTGTAAATCTAGAATTATTTCAAAACACAGGTAGCATAAAAAGTCAAAAGTGGAATAAAGGAATGTTTAGAACAAACAATAATTATTTACCACTAACACACTCTCACTGAAGGAGCCTCTAATAGATATGTTTCAAGAAAATGGAAAATTGTCTCATAGGGGAAAAAAATTTTGAACAAGGAAATGTCACAACAAATTTCAACAAAAATTGAGCATTTAAAAGGATAATGGTAATGCTACCTACTTTTGAGTGGTATAATAACAAGGCAGAAACAAACTGCTATAATAACATATAAGATGGAGAAGGTTTACTCAAAATAAAACGTTTAAGGTCCATATGCCATTCAGGAGGAAGCTAGAGATATTAATTGCTTTTGGACTTTCAATCATGCATGTTAATATTTTAGGGGTAACTAGTAGGAAAAAAATGAACAAATCAAAAGAAGATAGAAAAGGAGGAGGAAAGGAAGAGTAAAGAGAACAAAGTACATTAGTAGAAATCAATCCAAAAATTCACAATGATTGTAAATGGAATATATTTTCCAGTTAAAGATCAGAGGTCATTAGATCAAATTATTGTAAAAAAAAAATAAGAAACTCCAACTATATGTTAACTTCTCTTTGTAGAAGTCTCAACTGAAACATAAAGGCATAGAACGTTTGAAAGGAAAAGGAAAATATTAACCAAAATAAAGCTGGTACAGCCAAATTAAGATTAAGCAATGGAGATTTCAAGGCAAATCTTTAAATAATCAGTATTGTTTGTATCCCTGAAAAATTTGAAACAATCTAAATGTTTATCAATAAGTGACAAATAAATCATGACGGAGTTATGTAAGGAATACTATACAATCACTAAAATCAACAAACTAGAACAAAATATAGCAATGCAGATAAATTCTCAAAACTAAATGATACAAAAGAAAAAAAATCAAATTGCATTAAAATAAACTATAACACTTTTAATACAAAGTTTGAAAACAAATGACAAATTTTTCGGCTTGCTGCATTCCTGGTGATATTTGACTTGCTTTGTAGCTTCCTACCCACAGAACCTGCAAGACCGACTCACCTCTTTATCCAGGTCTCTACCAGGATGGAGGCCAAAAGTCTTTGACTAGCCTGAGGCTGGGCCAATGGCACTAGATGGAGAGCAAAGGACTACGAACCCCCAGTTGTCAGGATGGAGGGGACTGGAGCATCAAAGGACTGAACAAAACTGCCTATGTTTTAAATGGACAGTGTATATTGGTAATAAGGGTTCCCTTGGACCATTTCAGCAAGGGTTTGTGCCTGAAGAGAAGCAGTCAGGAAAAAAGTAATGCTTTGGGGAAAAACACAGTGTCCAAAAAGGTCAGAAGCAGCATAGTGATAGAAAACACATGTTGGAGTTTTCAGGGAACTATTTCACCAGCACTGGCCCATCCACATCCACCTGCACAGATAAAATCACTTTAGCTTATCAACTAGTCTATGAATTTAAAAAAACAGACATCTTATATAAAACATGGATTTAAAGATTTTGTTTTAAATTAGGGAGTGAGCATATACCCTGGCTGAGAGGGGTGCGTGTCCTGGGCTACTTCTAAATGCTAAAGCATCTTTCTTGGAACCCACTGGTCTGGTGCCCTGTGGCATTTCCCAGCTTCACTGAACCAACGCCCTCATATCCAGAATGGTCATTTCACATTTCAGTGAAAAGCGCTGGGAACAGTGGCTACACAGAGATACAGCCAGTTTAAGGCAAATGTGAAAGCAAGCCTGTAAATCTTCTGATATAAAAGGAACAGAATCTTGGTTCCCAGGACCTGGAGAACTAGCTCTTCTCTATTCAGCACCCGTGATGGCAGCCGGGAACTCCTCATTTGGGTCCTCGTGCCAGGAGCCCTTCTTGCAACAAGAGGTGATCTTGCCCTTGCCCGTCAGGCTGAGGCTGCGTTTCATCAAGTGCATGAGGGACCTCAGATCTTCCAGGATGATTCATTTGCCAGGGGCTCATCTATTTGCCGTGGGTAATTCCAGCCTGTTTCACATTTGAATATGACAACTCCATTCCATAATTAGGAGGAGAGATTAGAGTGAATCAAGTAGTTATGATTAATAATAACTTTATCAGGGCTATTAGGTCTGTATTTTCTTTGGCTGTTACTAAAATACGTTTAAGTGGAGAAGAATCTGGATGCGACTTTGCCCCCCTCCCTCAACCCCCCACCCTTCTGTCTACACATTCTCCATCCTGCTTTAAATATTACTATGGAAATGAAATGCTATACAAGAGTCTTTTTTTTTTTTTGGACTAGAGGTTCAACAAGGAATCTCCCCTAATTCCTGTCTCTTAGGGAATATTAAAGAATTGCTTTATTTAAACAGTAGCCTGCTGGACAGAGGGTCCTGGAAATCAACAAGTGCGAGACAGATTCATTTATTTCCACCTTCCTCCTTCTGTGCTCCCGCTTTCAGTTAGAGCCTCCACCACCCACACAGTCTCTCAGATCCAGAGCCTGGCTGTCGCCTGGACCCTTCTCTCTCCCTCCCTCCCTCCCATTGCCAGTCAAACTCCAAATGCCAAGTATCTCTTACGCTTGCATCTTCTGCCCCATCCCTCCTCCCCAGCACTACTTTATTTTCTCATCTCATTCCTGAACGATTACAAAAGCCCCTTCAGAATTTCCTCCCATCCAGAGTCCTCTTAAATCCTCATTCTATGTGACTAACAGTAAGCCATCTACGATGAGAGTCTGCCTCTGCCGCGTCCCTTGTCAAATCCTTCAGTGGCTTAGGCTGACCACACTGTAAAATACAAGCTTTTTAGATGGACAGGTGTGGACCTTTATAGTCTGGCTTGCCAACTTCTCCAGACCTTTCACCTTCTACCTTATCAAAACCAAATCTTTCAAAATGTGACCATGATAACTGGGGGACTTTGTTCCCTCTGGGCCCTCTCCCTGGAGCTCCCACCTCACATTGGTAGTTCTCTGCACACTCTTGTCTTTCAAGACAGGTTTAAGGCCTCTTCTCCTCCAAGGATGCTTCAATGATCTAAGCATCAAAGCTCATTAAAGCATCCATCTCCTATCCCTATGGCAGGAGAATGGACCTGGGGCAGCGGCACGATTCTCCCCAGGCAGAGCTGTGTTACATGGAAACGATGTCTAGGAAAATGATTTCCTGAAGCGTTAAGTTCCTCATCTTGTCCTATCCAGTGACTCGCATGATTAGGGAGAATGACAGGTTTTGAATAAAGACATGCCCAGAACTCTTTTAGGCCTTTTCATGGATGACGTCTTATTTGCTTCAAAGGCTAATGGCTGGCTGATCGGGTTCTCCCGTTCCATGCGTGGGGAGCACTCATAGGAATCGTGGTATTTCCCAAAGAAGGCAAAACAGGTCCTGAGCCTCACGTCCCCGATGCCTCTTCTCACATTTCAGATTCTTAAAGCCGGGCTGAGGTGGAGAAGGGAAGAAAACAGCCGAAATGAAAGTGGTTAAGTTAATTAATTGCAAGCTTGCTTGTAGGACCAGCACGTTTATTTAATCAGTTGCCTAGTAACCCTGCCTGCGTCTGATGTGAATCTGATCAGCCTGCCTGCGAGCGAGTGATGGGCCGTGCTTCCTACCAGCCTCCGGCGCGGGTCCTGCTTTCATGCGCTTTGCTTGGAAACCCCCAATTCCCCTCCTGCCCAAGGGCAGGGAGCTTGTGAGGGGGAAACAATATTTCTCGTCTTCTCTGTCGACTCAGTCTCCCTCCACACACTAAGGGAGGAAGGCCTGTGCGTGAACGTGACCTTTCAGTTGGTGAATCACAGGACAAGAAAAATGACTCGCATCCGCCTTCCCTCTGGAGTGACCTACCCACGCGGCGCCGAGCAGGGCCGCTCTCCAAACTGTTATCATTTATGTTCCCACATCGATCAACAGTGTATCCACACAGCACCGCAGGTGACGGCCTCTGAGCAGAACCGAGAGGCCCAAACAAAGAGGGGACTCCGGGCTGTGGGATTGGTGTCCTGTGAGCTGTTTTAGATGACCTTAATGGGGAGAGAGAAGAGATGCTGGGAGTTTAATCGCCTAAGACCAGCTCGAGACAAACTGCAGTTTTCTTTCCTGTCTGGAAAAATAAATAACTAACTCACATACTGACAGGCAACCAGGGCTGTGGGCTCCTTTGGTGCTAGATTTATTGGAGGATTTGACGACAAGAATTTGCTTGCGGTTTTTCATTTCCGTGATGCTATTCTCTTAGCTGGTCCTTTTGAAACCCCTCCTCCATCTTTCTCCAAAACCATCCCTGTTCTTCAGCCAAATAAAAAGGAAACATCAGTGAGATAAAGACCCACGTTTCTGCTTTGACACACCATGACCACATTTTTACACTACTATGAGGTGGGTTTTTTTTTTTCTTCTATTTGTCAGTCTCTGTGGATAAAAGGCTCCATCTTCCATAAAGAATTCCCACCAGAAATCTTTATAAACCTTCCATCAGAGAGACACTCTGCCGTCGTGCTGGGCAAAAGCTAATCTAATTAAGACAGGATCTGCTAACTTTAATAGCCTGCTATGAATTTTTACAGACATCTGGTAGCTGGAAGCCAGAGCAGCGCTAATATATAAAATTCACATTGTCCAGATGACCAATGTCAGGGTCAAATATTCTCCTTCTTTGGGGAACTCATATTGTTTTGGGTTGGATGCTCTTTTCAAAACACGATAGCCTATAGATTAAATGCCCTGGGAAAGATGCTGAGGAGTGACACTTCAAAATCTCAGCTTTCCATCTGCAAAATAAAGGCAATGATATTTCCATCCTGGGGTGGTTTTATGGATAAATTTGAAAATGGATACCCAAGGCTGCCTTCACGGGCAGCTGACACAGGACCCCAGTTAGCAGACCCTCGGCTTGGTGTGATGCTTTGCTGTCCTTTCTGGAAATTCTTTTCTTCTTTTTTTTTTTTGAAATTCTTCATTTTTGAACAAGGGGACCTATATTTTTTATTTACACCGGGCTCCACAAATTATATGGTGGATCCAGTGTATATAAAATTCTCTGCCTGATGCCTATTGCAGGATAGCCCCCAAATCTTATTTCCAGCCTCTCCTTCCCATACTACCCTCCTGGACAAATTATGAAATTCAAGCTAGTAGGTTTTCACCTGCTTTCAAGTAGGGCAACTTCTTGGCCAGTGGTCCTGTCTAAGAACCCCGACCATCACCAGCCCCAACAAGGTCTGGAGCTATTTGCAGGAAATGAAAACAGGCTAATATCAAAAGGTTAAATTTCCTATGTACCTACATGCTTGTATGTGCAAAAATGATCAATTATACAACACTTGTAACTGGTGACTGATTTGCTCTGAGCTAGAGAACTGACATCGGGGGTTGGCTTCTTAAGGGTAACCTAATTTCCCCTTCATTTTGTCCCTCTTGTTTTTGTTGTTTTGTTTCTATCATGCGTATGTTTTTCTCTAAAAAATGAAACCGGACCATGTTTTACTGAGCTCACAACAACCCCACCTATCCTCTATGACTGCACGTGCCCTCCTGACTTTTGCACTTGTGGTCTGAAGACACAGAGCTGGGCGAGGCACAGCTTGCTCGAAATCCAGCCAACTGCCCAGGATTCTAGAAGCATGAGTTCCGTTCCAGACCCAAAGCCAGTAGTTGATCCCTAATGGGTTGATGGATGCTTCCTCTACTTCCTTTGCATCCCACAGCCCACTCCTGGGGGGAAGGAGGACGGGGTACCCGTGTTCTTTCATTGGAGACTCCGCCCACTGAGCCTCGGGGCCCCAGGAAGCAAGTGCACTCACAGAAACAAGGAGAAGCCCAGCACTAAAGACGCGTGTTCTGACAATACTCTGCTCCAGGGCTGCTGCGAAACATGGTATCTAATAGGCTTTGAGTGAGAGGTGGAATCCCGGTGAAACGAGATTTTTCCAAAGCATCTGAATGAAGCAGTTGTTAGTCTCCCCGACCAGAGCACGGGATGAATGACCTTGGGCAAGGACCAGCAACACACTGCGCACACAGTCAGCCTGCTTAATTACCATGTTAATAATTAAGCACAGATTCAGCAGTTTTGTGGTTACCCAGGGTGGCTCATGGGCAAAGGTCAAGCTGACCAGCCAATTCTCAAAATACTAGTGAAAGACATTCCTAACCTCTTTTTGCCCAGAGTCCAGTCTCCTGTAATGAAACCCAAGATATCATCCTAAATGGAGGAAGAAAATTCCTCCAGAATTGCTGTACTCCGTCCCTCTGGGGCAGCTAGCTTTTAAAGCAAGCAAACCACAAGAAAACAAACAGAACAAGAAAACGTCCATTCACTTGTTGTCGAAGAGTCATGAATTACCTGTCTTTCCTGACAAAACTGCTACCTGCAATCCTGGACTCTTTTCTTGCTCCGGCCTCCTGCTGCTTCTCTGCTCTGGCCTGTGGGGGACCGGCACACATTTGTGCGCCCTAGAAAACAGCCGCACGGGGGTGAGGAGGCACCCTGACCAATGGTGCAGCACTGGCAGGCGACGGAGATGAGCAAATGCAGGTAAAGGCCATCTCCTGCTTTGCCCAGCCCCCCCCCACCCCGGCCCGTGGTCCAGGACCGCTGCAACTCCAGTTTCCCAAAGTGTCCTGTCCAGGGTATAAAGTATATCTGTTGCTCTAGCTGGCAGTCCCTGGAATTAAGTGGCACTCTCATAAACTTGATTGTTTGTGTGTCTGAGGTGACACCTGGCATCTGTAACTGTTTTGTGCTTCACTTGGCTTCACGTTTGCTTTCCTTTCCAACAGTGTCTGGAACATGAAAGGGCAGAATAGGTGTTTGTTAAATGAATAAATCAGGGGGAACAGTGGTATTGTTCCCTCGTGTGCTACGAGGCCCAAGGTACCCGTCACTCCACGCCCCATCTGTCCCAGCCTGTCCCTTACTGCTGCTTGTCAGAAAAGAGGGAACTACTTTCTTAGCTTCTTCCTAAAGAGACACATGGTTTAGGTCATGGAGGGAGCAGCATAGTGTGACAGTAAAGGGCGTGCACACTGAGCCAGGCTCCCCTGAGTGGAATCGGCACACACCACTTACTAACTGAAGGACCTTGCATTAAGCATAGTTTTCCTCAACAAATGGTGTTAAACAGTAAAGTGTCCTTGCATAAGCCAGCCTCCACGATGAGGCCCTTTGTCTTTAGTATCAGTGCCTTTTCATAGTTCCCTCCCCCTGAATCAGATCTGACTTAGGACCAGCAGAATATAGCAGAAGAGCCTGGGAGTGACTGTGACTTCTAGGCAGGAGTGATCATCACAGTATGGAAATCAGATCATTTTTCTCTCCTGCTCAAAACATTTGACTAGCTTGCTGTCTCACTCAGAATAAAATCCAAAGCCCTTACAGTGGCTTACTAATGTCTTTGATGAGTACCTCTCAGACCTCATCATCTACTCCCTGCCTTGCTTTTTTGGGCACATTGACTTCACTGTTCCTTGAATCTGCCTTGATCTTGTGATCAGCATGGCTCCTGCCCTCACTTCACCCCAGTCTCAGATTAAATGTCACCAACAGGGAGTCCATCCTGACTACTTGTCTAAAATAACCCAGCTCCACAACTCTGAGCACTCTGTACCTCACTTTGTTTGTCTTTGAAGCACAAATCACCAAGTGAAATATGGATATTTGCGTGCTTGCTTGTTTATTGCCTGCTGCCTGCTCCCCTCTGCCCCTCCCACACACTGGAATGTAAGCTTCATGAAAGTAGGGACTTTGTTCTACTCGGTGCTGAATCCTCAATGCCTAGAAAAACACCTGGCATGTGGTGTGTTCATTAAATGTGTTAAATGAAAAAGTAAACCTCTGTACTTTAACAGACTGGGAAAATAATGGGCCACAAGAAGTTGAAATTAGGCAGAAATTCAAAAGAGAAGAAATAAACAATGGGGGAGTGGGAGTTAATCACAAGATCATACCATCTCCAAAGAGAGTTCAATAGCTCACAGTCTGGGTCAGCTAACAGGTGAGAAATCAAGAAAGATTTCAGAAGTTAAACCAAGTTGGAAAGTCTGAAGCCATCCAAACAGCTCAGCTTGCAGCTCAGCCCTGTTGAGAAGACCCAAAAACAGAGAACAAATCGAACAGGCCAGTAGCAGCTTTGGTCCTACCTTCTAGAGCAGTAATTACTCTGACAATGAGCACTGTCTGGGTTATTAGGAAGAGCAGGTGAGTAGTGTGAAAAAGAAAGTTGTCTGAGTTCAAAACGGAATTTGGGGGAATATTATGTTCAGATCCTGACAAATATAAAAAACAAAACCTTAAAATCCAGGATTTTAGAAGCTACTGAGCTAAGCTGTCTTCACCACTTTTCTTCCTGAAGCTCCAGCTATTCCTGTCCCGATTTTCCCATGAGAATGGAAGGCAGAGGCACTAGGGAAGTACTCTGCTTCAAGTGGAGACAATTATTTCCCCATTTCCATTTTCCCTTTCATTAGAGAGGCCCCTCAGTTTCACTTTGGCACCCGACCACTGAGCCACAGACTGCTAAATGGCTCCCTCGCACCGATGCTACGGATTTTCAGGCTGGTGGGATTCCAGAGGAACTGACATGCACAAATCCTCGGCATCTTCTTGAGTCCGCTTGTTGTGGACTTGCTCCTTTCTGCTGCCTGGGGCAGGGCAAAGCCACCTGGCCAGCCTGGGTCCCTAGATGACTTGAGATCTGTTTTATAAGAGAGAAATGAATTTCCTTCTTATGTCTCTTTGTTACAGCTACGTAGCCAGGATCCTAAATACTGTGATGTTCGACAGTGCAACATGCTGGAGAAGTCAGGAAAGCCCAAGTTTAGAGCCCACACTTACCACCCACCAAGCATGTGTTCCCGAATGTTCTTTCCTGGAAGTAAAACAGTGATAATAAAACCTGCCTTGCAAAGGGTTACCTGGTTACAGTTTTAAAAGTATGTAGAGTGTCTGATCCTTGGCATTCACTACTTACTGTTTACTGCATTGGCCATACACAAATGCCTACCAGAGCCATAGCACCTGGGACCCCGGCTTCCTTCCTCAGTTCTCGGGAAGTAGCCCTCATCACCAAGAACGCCATGCGGAAAGCCGAAGCCAGCCCTCACAAGTCAGGGTGGGAAGACTCCAAGGCTCCAGCTTTCCTAATCTCACTTAAGCAGTGGTATTTCCCATCCCCCAATCCATTACTTTTCAGAAGCCTCAGTGACAATACACTGTGTCCTACTCTCAAATCATGTGCTTTCCCTGAGCTCAAAAAGCTAAAAACTGAAGACAAAGCAATACCTCCATGATCCCCCAAATAGGGTTTCTGTGGTTTTAAAACCCTCAATGAGAAAATGCCTGAAAATAACTTTTCAATTGGATCAAGACAAGCGCTGTGCAAGTCCTCCAAAAACCCTTGGGGACGACCCCCCTCTCCAGACTCTCCCCTTGAAAATCTGTGCTCTAGATTTGCACATTTCACATCAACTTCGGAAATCTCAGACAAACACACAGCGGAAGACATCTTTCTGGGTGTGATGTACCGTAATGTTTACCATTTTAAAGGAGTCACTTCTTAGTCTGCTACACAATAAATAACCCTTTTTTTTTTTTCACTCAAATCACTTCATATAATAAAGGACTTGTGTAAATTCAGCAGGAGTTCTGTCATCCTGAGGTGGCAAGTTGGCATTGGAGAATTTATCTCTCCCATCCACCAGTATGAAAAGCTGGGGCTGCACTTTTTAACACGGCAAAAACAATGAGAAAGTTGCAGTTCTGGCTTGTGAATTCATCAAGAGCTGACTTCATGAAATCTTAATGAACAGATTCAAGCAAAGGCTGGGAATAACTTATTCAGGCAAACAAAAATGCATTAAGGCAACATTAAACCCAAGAAAATATAAACCTACAGAACCTGAAAATTTAGCCATTCAGGTAAAATAAATAGGATCATTTTGTGAATGTATATATATGTATATGCATGTGTATATACATATATATGTATATTTGTGCATATATAGAGAGAGAGACAGAGAGAGACAATGTACATAAGAAATAACGGTAACTCAGGATACTATGATCTAACACTGTACAATGAAACTTTCAGTAATGACAGTTTAATAACTTCAGGTCAAAAGCTGCCCTTAGACTTGCCCTGAAAATTGCTGCTAGCAAGGGAGAGTTTGACCTAGCATTTTGGAGAGAATCCCTGAATGCATAATTTACTGTAATATATGAAGGTACAGATATGTTAACAGGTTGGAGGGGCCCAATTTGTGTTTCGTTTTCATGGACAAAGATGCTTTGTCTCTGCTAATAAACCTAACTCTTCTGCCTTCCTCTGAGTTGAGTGCTGTAGACACTCATGTCTGTAAGGTCTTTGAGGTGGAACCCCCACTCATCTGAAATATGCAGCCAGGATAGCCTGAAATCTGGCTGAGGCTTCCAGCAAAAATGGGAGAAGTAAAGCCTTATAAGGAGGCTATCTATCCTGAATGCCAACAACAGGGTGAAATTAGGGTGTCCTCTGAGGTTCAACACATTTCATAGGACGCTTTCTCACGCAGCAGTCACACCCTCACCAGAGCACCCCCGGGGTAGGGGCAGTTTCACACTCTCCTTAAAGGGGAGGATTTGCTCCTGCTTGTCTAGTTAGATGGTGAGGCAGGACATAAACACACGCTTTCTATGGCTGGATCTGCTTTTTCATTACTGCCTGCAGCATCATGTGCTTCCGGTCCACCCTTGTCAAGGGCATGTGGCTCCTTCCCTCCGTATCACCACAAAGTGGCAAAGGCCAGAGCCAAGAGTGAAATGGAAAGGCACTGTCCCCAAGGAATTAATCTGAATTGCAAGAGAGATTGGACCAGGGCAGGTTTCGTTCCCACATCCATATGCATCCGGCTGGCACGGTTCCTTTCCTAATGCTGCTCACATAGCCGATTGAAATCAGTCTAAGCAGCCAGCTAGCACGTCCTTTTCAATACAAGTGCTTCACACCCAGAACATCTCAGAAAGAGAGAAAACAGACCCAGAGCCACAGAGATATCAGCTGGACTATCTGAGTGAATGGTAGTTTTCTCTCCCAATAAACATTTTATTATTAATTCTTTAGGTGGCTAAAATGAAGCCCTTTATAATACTTTCATTTGGGAAGGCTTGGTAAAATCATCCACTTGTCAGGTATATAACTGGAAGAATTGTAAGACAAATACAAGTGATCGTATTTTGGTCACATGTGGTTAATTTTTCTTAGATAAGACACCAAGGAACCCAATATGGAAATGTCAAAATTGCCTCAGAGTGAAAATCTCAATTTGAATATTTATGTACATGCTCCAAGTTGAGGCAATCCAGCAAACTGTTTAATAAAGACAAAAGGCTTGAGCTGTTTGTGCATTTCAATTTGCAAAACAAAGAACGTTCCATAAATGTGATTTAGTTATATTATTACACACTTTAATTTATTATTCATGCATCTTATTTTCTATAACCCAAACAACAAGACATGTGTTGCAAAATGTCACATTGTCACCATGCAGACCCCTTCCAGTGAAACTTCGGTTATCTTGTGCACAGACAAGCTGGGAGTCCAGCGGTCAGGAGGGTGTGTGGATATTCATGTGCATGTGTATGGAAGAGAGAGGATATTTTTATCAAAGTAAAGATAAATAAAATGGGTCACACTGTAGAAAATATTGAACTTTCCCAGCACAGTCCCACTACCCACTGTTTTCTTGTTTAATATGCTTGTTTATTATCTCTACCCTGAACTAGAATGCACACTCTGTGAAAACGAAAGCCTTGTCTCTCTCATTCTCTAAAGTTTCCCATCGCCTAGATCAGTGCCTGCTTCTTCACAGACGCTCAGAAAGCACAAAACCAGAAGCATGAAAGAGGGAGCACAGTCTCTCTAACTCAGCGTGTACGGGACACTTCGGAGAAAAATCACACTACAAGACTGTCAGCCCCATATAGACACACTTGTGGGGTTTTTTTCAGTTAATTAATTAATTAAACTTAATTGTGCCAAAATACACATAAGATTTACTGCTATAGCCATTTTTAAGTGTACGGTTCAGGACCATTAAGTACATTCACCTTGTTGTATAACCATCACCACCATCCATCTCCAGAACTTTTTCATCTTGCAAAACCTAAACTCTGTACCAGTAGACAACTCCCTATTCCTCCCAATCCCAGCCCCTGGCGACCCCCATTCTACTTTCTGTCTATGAGTTTGACTCTTCCAGATGCTTCATAGAAGTGGAATCATACAGTGTTTGTCTTTGGTGACTGGCTTATTTCACTTAGGAGGATGTCCTCAAGGTCCACCCATCTTGTAGCACAAGTCAGGATTTCCTCCCTTTTTAAGGCTGAATAATATTCCATTGGGTGACAATAACAAATTTTGTGTATCCATTCATCAGTCAATGGACACTTGGGTCACATTTGGTTTTGATGGCATGTTCTGTCTTTGTTTGTGTAGGGTTTTGTCTGTTTTATTGTGTTTTATTTCTTTTGAATGTATTTAGACAGGGCATGTCTTCTCCATGTCTTCAGCCCTCCACCCTTCTCTATTCTGGACTCCTTCACCCAGAGTTACCATTTACTCCATCCATCCATGCCTTTCTATGAAGGCAAAAGTATGCTGATTATATTCCACTTGCTAAAAGGGCAACTGGAATCATCCACATCATAAATCAATAATTAAACCAGAGAAGGAGTTTCTACCTAACCTCTTGTTAATTTTGGTAAAAAGATAAGAAAAATATCCACCCTGTAAGCTGTCCAAGTTTTAATATGTAGAAGTTTAAGGGGCATTCCTCTCTGACAGTTAAATCCCGAGTTATTCCACATAATTCTGACATGGTCAGACCAATGTATTTGTGCACAAGGCAGTCTCTGGAAGAAATTAGGTAAGCTCCTTCCCTTCGTCCATGCAGTACATTTTTACCGAGTGCCTGTAATTTCTAAGGCTTTATACTAGCTGTGGATACAAGCATTAGCAAAACCAATAAAGCTCTGGCCCTTGCGATGCTCAGAATCTCTAGAGGAGCCAACATTAAGCAAATAGCACCCAAGGTCATGTAATATTTCAACATGAAAAAGTGCCCGGTGAAATTCAAACAGTGAAAGGCATGTAATGCTACAATAACAAACAGCAGGGGAATCTGATGTAGTCCTACGTGTGGGGATGTGTTGAGGGGGTGAACAGGGGAGTGAGCGCTCCTCTGAAATGAAGACAGTTAGTGTGGAGTGTCTGACAGTGAACATGAGTGTCATGGCGGAAGAGTGATAATGTAAGTGTCCTCATTGGCCTTCCTTTCCATTCATTCACTCAGACAGTCACTCAAAACTTTACTGAGCACCTAGTATGTGCCTGATACAGTGCCAGGCACTAGGGATAGAGTGATGAAGCAGACAGGCATGGCCCTTACCTCGAGTGCTTGCATCTTATTGGGGAAACATACAAAAACACAAGTAAGGAAACATACCAGATAACGACAGATGCTGTAGGCGCTATGAAGGAAACCAGGTGAGGGTAAAATGGAGGATGACACGGCGGGGAAAACACTTTAGTCAGATAAGGCTTCCTTGAGATGGTAACATTTAAGTGGAGTCTAAAAATATGATAAAGAGCTGGTTGTACAGTGAAATGGAGGCAAAAGCATTGTGGCCAAAAGGAACAACATAAACAAAGCCTGCTTTCCTGGCCTTGGCAGTAAGTTCAAGGTTTTGTTTTGTTTGGTTCTTCCTTTCCTTCCTTTTTTTTCTTTCTTTTTTTTTTTTTCTGGGACATAATCAGAGAAGTGGAAAGATCTGATTCATCTATCTTAAGAAGACTGCTCTTGTGGCTGTGTGAAGTACAGATCAGGGATGCCATTTAGAAGAGCCCAAGTACGAATGGCTGTGGCCTGGATTCCGCATTCTTGTTGTTTTGTTTTTTTCGGACACCCCCTTCCATTAGAATGCAAGCTGCACAAGGGAAGCGCTTTTTTTTTTGTTCATACTTTAACACATCAAGATAATGACCAGGGTAAGTTTATGGAAACAACATCTATGGTGGGGATTCTTACCATTTTTGCCTAAGAATTCTCAGCGAACATGCCAGCAGCCTCACGCTACTTTCAAGCAAAGATTTAATATCGAGAAGCAGCAGTAAGATTGCAGATCGCTAAGGCTTCATTACCTTTACAAAGCAGACTACAGGGCATTTACTCGTGTGCTCTGAAATATTATCATAAAACGAACCCTCACTTGTCAAAACAAACAAGCAAAGTAAATTCCATAAGGCATTCTAGCCTCGACAGCAATTGCATTATTTTCACAAGCTAATTCGTAAAACCAGATGACTCATAATGGCACACCCTTTCACAGACGTGAATGTGCAAGTCTATAGCATTAATACATCAATGCAGATGTGTAAATAACTGCGCTGATCCCTCCATAAAAGTGTTTTATTCTCATCACTATTGAGTAAACATTCCATTTGAATAATTTACTTCTTCTTTCCCCTCTTGAAATAATATTTCTAAAGGTAAAAATTTAGATTCTGAAAATTAAGAAAAACTACATCCCATTACAGTCTGCCGAACTTCAAAAGAGGAATATAAATTGTAGCTAATAATTACAATAGCAATAATAATAAAGCATTTGAAATGGGAGACTCACTACTTCATACACATCAGCCAATTAGTCACCCAAACATTTCCAATTATTCAAGTATTTTGGCATTGTGCAAATAACACATCTGAATAAATGGCTGCATTTTTCTTTTCTCATTGAAATGTTTTTACTGAACGTTATTGCAACTTCAGAGGAGAGGCATTGCTTTTAAAGGCTACTTAGGCACAACATGCTTTGATCTGATTTATTGTCACAGTAAAAAATATTATCAGTTATTTAACTAATCTCTCTCCTACCCTGTATGTGCAGGGGATGAGTAAATCCCACAGATACTAACATAAAATAACACTTAATATGCAAATGATCATT
This sequence comes from Camelus dromedarius, assembly GCF_036321535.1. Taxonomy (NCBI): domain Eukaryota; kingdom Metazoa; phylum Chordata; class Mammalia; order Artiodactyla; family Camelidae; genus Camelus; species Camelus dromedarius. The sequence goes on along the minus strand of NC_087441.1, from coordinate 10,087,409 downwards.
TCTGTTCCAAATCTCTTTCATATTCCAACTGGAGTAAATATGGAAAGAGCCAAACTGGTTTGAGATCCAGCTGGAGTCTTCTAGAAAATCAAATTTTATATATATATATATATATATATATATATGTATATGTATATAGTAGAAAAGTAAACTCATTATGAAATGTAAAAATATCTGCCTTGATCATTATTAAGGGCCCACATGATCACACTTCCAGCTTTAGTTGATCAGAAGTCCTTGCTTAAAATCATGCATCGGACTTACAAGAGCTTCAAAAATTAGATCTTCTACTTTATACTAACAGCAGCTTTGTTTTCAAGATTTAATCACAACTCTAGGTCTGCACCAGTAGGTGTAATGGATCTTATTTCTTGATCGTTGAGCAACATCTGCACCATTTGGAATGCAAATTGCTATTTCCATCTGAAATGATCATCTGCTTACAAAGAGCCATTTCAAACTAGTAGTTAGTAGGAACATTTGACTAGCCTAAAATACAGTGTAATGTGTACTGAGGTGTGGGGTGGGAGGAGTACTTGAAAAGGTGACAGATCATTGAATTGAATTGTGAAGAGAAGAAACAGGATTTAAAGAAATGAAATTGGAAAGAAATGAACAATATCTGTAAGCACTCCTGAAATCAGTGAGACTCTATAATATAATATGAATTTGTTCTTGAAAATACCTTGACTTGAAAGCTTTTGAAATTCTTTGATGGAAATTGCTATATGAGTACAAAGCATTAACATTCTTAGTAATTATTGTTATCAAACATTAGTTGAAAATAGCAACACAGAAATTTGCAGCAAGTTTCACAAGTGTAAATATCACATATCCTGCTAACACGCTGGCAAAAAAAAAATAAATGAATGCACATATACACCAATTTTTATTTTTACTCTTTCTGTACCTGGAAAACAAACATTACAACCAGATGAGTAAAACTATCAAATGTATTGAGTGGCATTTGATTGCCTAGAAATAGGATTCTTAAAAGAATGAATGGTTTCTTTGCCTAACGTGGTTTCATTCAACCCAACTCATTTATTCAACAATCGCATTTTGAGCACTGACTGCCTTCCAGGTACCGAGTGAGGAACGCTGGTCAGTGGAGCACCTGAGAGTCCCCACCTTCACAGAGCTAAGGGCTCAGGGGAATATTTACACAAGTTTAACTGGTCTTATCATTAGTTGTTACAGCAGGAACAGCATCATTATTAATGTTTGATTGAGTCTCAACTCAATATGAGTAAACGCATGAAATGTTTAATTCCTGTGCTGCTTTCTGTGTAGCCAAAGAAACTTCTGGGGTTCTTTGGATGGTCAGGCAGGTGTTGGGCTTGGTTCTCCATCTTTTTTCCAAATACAGTATATCTATTTATCATTAAGTCTTGATGGGACCGGCTATTTCAAAGGGCCTCTTACCTTTAACAATCTCTACTCTAGACCAATATCTGGACTCAGTGCATTTTTAAGTGAGTCCCAAACCCCAGGAGAAGTAAATGCAGTAAACACTCAATTAAGATTCAGCACTGAAGGGCGAAGATAGAGCGGAAATCCTAACCCAACCCTAGGGACTTGGCAGAGGTTGAGGGTTTGAACTGACTCACAGGATCACGTAACCGTGATGAAAAATGTTATCTTAATATTCCTCCAGTCTATCACATGTATTGTTCAGACCGGGGAATTTCCCTCTACTCTGAATAGTTTTCCTGGCCTCTCTCAAATTTTAATTCCCACTTTTGTCATGCTGGAGTTTTAAAGGAGTGAGGGATAATTCCAGAAAGGATCATTTATCTTATTTCTGCCAAGGGAGTCAACTATCCTACGAACAGAGGAAGAACTCTGGCTTCAGAGCTTTCTCTATGAATGCAATACGGGAATAGCTGGTGGAGCAAAATGCTGTTGTTTTGGGGGAAATGAAACAAAACAGAAGCAAAGTGAGGGAAATACCATAATGTATAAGCAGGGTGGAGACTAGTTCCACAAGTTCATCTTGCAGCTCCACTACTTAGATGACCATGTTGGGGATTTTGCACTAAAATGAGGTGTGAAGAACTTGGGAAGGGCCGAGTGGAAGGGAACACAAACCTGTATTAGAAAATCTAGACAAAGTCTGGAAATATTTGCTCTGCCAGAAGGAAGCTAAGAGGCAGTTTGAAGTCCGTGTGTCAGCATAGTAAAGAGAAGCAAAGGCAGGGACGACTGGACAAGTTGCAAGGGTCAGACGGCAGCAGGGGGATTAAGGTTATGTCGGTTCCGGGAATAATCACTTGTTCACATGCTTGGGGGAGGCCAGCAACCAGATATAGGTGATTCGATTACTGCCTGCGCAGAGGAGGTCAAGACCCCTGAAACTGCAGAGAGCTGCCCAACCCCCTTGGGAACCACTGGTCCACAGTCCCAGTCCCATAAGACAAGAACCTCCTTCGGCTCCTCTGCCTCCCCCACCCAACTCCAAACCTTCGCCAGTCGCCCACGTCAGTAACAATGACCCAGAGCTGGGAAGAGAAGCAACTGGGCTTCCAGCAGGTGATGCGCGCAAGGCAGCTGGTTAGCACGCTTCTGTTTTCTCTCTTTCTTTTTACTTTTCTCCTTAGGAATAGTTTAAAGGTTCTGATTCTTTGTATTTTTAAAATAATAAAAGAAACACAAAAATACAGTCATAAAAATTCAAAACTAGGCAGGAGTGTATAAAATATAGACCAGCACTATCCAATGTGGTGGCCAACAGCCGCACGTGGCCCTGGAGCTCCACGTCGAGATGCGCTGTCTGTCTAAATTACACCTGGATTTCAAAGACTTTGGACAGAAACAAGATTGTAAAACACTACCTTAATAATAATTGTATACTGATTATATGTTGAAGTAGTAATATTTTGGATATATCAGATGAAAAATATATACTATTAAAGTTAGCACCATCTGCTTCTTTTTTATTTCTTAAAATGTGACTACTAGAAATTTTAAATTTAATTATGTGGTTCACTTACATGCCTCTCATTATATTTCTGCCGAGCAGCGCTAAAATGGAAGAGGAAACACAAGTGCCCCTTCACGCTCAGCATTCCTGTCCCCAGAAAAAGCACTTGTAACATTTTACGTATTTTTAAAGACCCTCTTTGATACATAGGCAGTTAAAAATGAAATGAAACCATTTTATATGTATTTTTTCTGAAATTGTTTTTGTTTTTCACCCAACAGTACGTCTAAGAGATTGCTCAATGTTGGCACATGTGCAATTCCCTCATCCTTTGTTTTTGCTACATGCATGCTGTGTGAATGTCCCCCAAATTCATTACTGTTCTCTTCTTTATGGAAGTTAAGTTTTTCTCACATTTCTATTTTGGTAGTAACATTGCTGCTATATGTATACTTGGACTTGCTGTGTCAAGGGGAATGAGACTTTTTCATTTTGATAGAGACTACCAAATTGCCTTCCAAAGAGTGTCCATCAAATTATATTACCACCTACTATAAAAATACCAATTTCCTCACACCCTTGCTAAACTTTTAAAATTTTGGCCAGTTTGGTGGATGAAGTATATATCATTTTAATTTAGTTTTCCCTGGTGACCACCTGATTTGAGCATTTCTTCACATGTTTATAACTAGTAGACTGAATGAGCAGAAAACAACTTCATTCATTCTCACACCTTCCTGCACAAAACCCAGTCCAGAACTCAGACTTTTTCACTTTCTTCCTTTTCCTCACTTTTTGTATAAAATCTCAGACAAATCCCTTTGTGTTTACAATGACTAATAGACAGTAAATCTTTCCGTCTCTTTCAATCACAGGAGCAATCTTGTTTCAGGAACTAAAATGTCCAGTCCAGGCTCACAAACAAGCACATAATCCTTTATTCAACTTAAAGCTGATCTGTCCTCCAGCATCTCCTGTTCAGGTTGGAACACTTCCTCCCTCCTTCCTCCACCTCCAAGGAGGCACTGGCTCGTGCACTGCAATTCTCACTTCACCCTCACCCCCCTCCAATACACATTTTAAGTCATTAATTGTGTGTATGTGTTCTTGATGTTTGCAGAAGCTCCCTACATTTCTGGATACTTGTCTGATATACATGCTGCAACTATTTTCTCCCAGCCTGTCACTTCTTTTTTTTTTTAACTTTATCATCTCTTTTACCAAATATAGATTTTGAATGTTGGTTTATCAATCTGTTCTTTTAACTTCTGCAGTTTGTGTGCTTAGCAAAGCCTTATATACTTCAAGATTACAGAAATAGACTCTTCTTTATTTTTGTAAAAGCATCATTGAGATATAATTCACATACACTGCAACTTGCCTATTAAAGTGTACAATTCAATGTTTTTTTAAATTATACTTGTAGACTTGTGCGATCATCATCAACACAATCAGTTTTGGAACTTTTCATCATCTTAAGAAGAAGCCCTGTATGCTTTACCTATCATTCTTCAGTCTTCCTCTCCCCATCGGTTCCAGGTAACAGCTGATCCACTTTTTGTCTCTGTGGGTTTGCCGCCCTGATCATGCGTTTGGGTGACTCTGACTCCTGGGTTTGACCTTGGATCCAGTTTCCCCAGTGGAACGCAGTTCCAGTCGCCATGGTGCTTGTTGGCTTGAGGCCATTCCCTTTATTGACTCCCTTCCGTTGCCTGTTTCACTTCCTCTCTCTCCTCCTGATCTTTCCTTCACCTCCCAATGAATTATTTGCATGTAAATCTTTGTCTCGGGTCTGCTTCTGGGGTAAGTCCAAACTAAGACACACTCTCACTTTTCCATCTATTGCTCTGGGCTTTTGTTCTTCTGTATTTTGTTTTATGCCTCTATTTTTGGTGCTTGCTGGTCCTTGTTTATTTGGTTGTCTTTGTACCTGGGATTCCTTGCTACTTCATCTGTTTAGGCTGGGAAGCTTGCCTTAGAGGAAAAAGAGTTGTTGCAAGCATTTCTTTGCTAAACTCATCTCTTTCGCATTCACACCCCAGGTCCCTAGCCTCAGTTTCTGACACATCCCTGGTTGGAGGTGGGGGAGGTGGGGACAGAGAGTAAAGATAAGAAATAAGAGCAATGTTATTTGACCGGCAAAATGGAATCTGGTGATGGTGCCTTGAATGTGGTAGACTCTCTGTGTGAGCTTGGAACACATGGGGCACTTTGCTGGGTTCCTCTGAGAGTTCCCCCTGGAAACCTCTAGCTGCCATTCCTTCGATGCAGAGCAACAGCTCCAACCCCCAGATCTTTGTCGGGACCTTCTTTGTTAGTGAACATTGCCTGCTCTTAAGGCAGCCACCTCTCCCCATTCTCAACATAGCCTTTTTAAAAATTTAAGTTTCTTAGACATAAACACTAATCCCTTGCTCCCATCAAATTCCATAGGCATCATGTCATATTATCCAAGGGGTATCCTTAGCTCTCCCCAACCAAAGGTACCTACTGGACTTGAAATGAGAAGGAGGGATCCTCAGGAGGGGTAATAAGCAATGAACTGATACCTCTCTCCAAGGACCGCCTCTCTTCCTGTGTCTCACCTCCTACCTCAACCTTTTTTACAATGTCAAGATTTCCTGTTATGGTTTTAGGGATCTAATTTAAGCAAACTTTTCCTACTTCAATATCATAACAATATTCTTCTTATTTTCTTCTAGAAGTTTCAAAGTTTTGTTTTTGAAATTAAGATATTAAAACAAAACAAAACAAAACAAAACAAAAACAGTGCATTCTTTACTCCTCTTAAAAACCATAGAGCCCTGAGGTTTCCCCAGGATTCTACTGCTGGATTTCCTGCTTCAGGAAGTGGGTGGACCCAGGAAATAGGTAATTCCAGCTAGAACAAGGCAGCCTTCACTCAATTTCAGTTTCCAAGGAGATTTTGCTTTTAAGCATAAAGTGATAGCATTGTCTTGGGAATTAGAGTTTGTTAAGAGAGAAAGGGTTTCTAGATTACAAAGATCTCTCTTTTGCATATCAAGGGGATGCTTAACACACCTGGATGAACAGAGATTGGCCAAGGGAAATTTCCATCCCACCATGGAAAGAAGGAAGAGTTTCTCTAGCCTTGGATAAAGGAAAAGGAGAGAAAAGGCAGAGCTGCAGAGGTTAGAGATCAAGAGATCAGCGTGGAGTTTCTTCCTCCAGCCACAATCCTGGCTGCTGTTAGCGGGCTTAGGTGTGGGTGTGGGTGAATCCCAGAACTGTGGACCTCTATAACACTTCACTGAGTACTTTTACCAGATTGTGGAATTATTAATGGTCCTTCTAGAAGTGCCATATCCAACATGGCATCAACCACACAGTAGGTCAAAAATGACAAAGGGGAAATCTCATCATAAACAGTGTCCTGTGTATCTCCCCCATCTCCAAGTAGAATAGAAGGTTCTGTTTCTCTGAGCCAAAGACACTTGCCATGTTTTGCAGGGGGTGCTCTAGTAACCCCAAAGTTTCCCTGGAACTCGGGGTACACACAGTGGCTCCAAGTGCATCTCATACCTCCAGCATGCAGCTACAAAGGGGCACATTCTAAGACACTTGTGTGTCTCTAGGAAGGGTTCTTTGTTTGAAATACTTGTCCTGGATTTAACGTTTCAGTCCAAAATTCTCATCATCATTCTTTCTCTAACACTACTGCCAATTTTATTGAAATGCCTGAGAATTTCCATGGGGTTTGCAGAGTTGAGGAGAAGTAGACCTGCCAGAAGGAAGCCTTCTGGACAGTGAAGTCTCCTGGTAGCAGGGAGGTCCATTCATTTAGGAACTGTATGGAAGTCATGGCTGAGATTCAGAGGAGAGCCTTCTAGTGTCAAGGTCAGTGGTGTTGGTCATGATGAGGGAAGGCTTATGTTCCCCCAGTGAAGATGCCAGCATAGACCCTACTCAAGGTCAGAAAGACACTGCCCTCTGGCCAGTGAGAAGCAGAGGAGGACACTGTGATATCAGAACACGGAGTCTTCTAAGCCCAGACAGCTCCCTGGCAAAGGGAAGGGAAAGAGAAACCCTAAAAGCCTAAACATTTACCTGAGAGAAAGTAAATTAGCCCTAAGATATTCTTTTATAGGAAAGAAATCCATTTACCTTTCATGGGCAGTTTTTCCTCCATCCACAGAAAAATGGGGCCACAAGTGTAAGATGAGGGAAATCATAGAAAATTAAAGAAAACTACATTTCCTCTCGAGATGAAAACTCATTTCAGGGTCACATCAGCCCGGCTGCACAGAACAGATCAGTGACAAGGACCTTGAGACACTGTATGACTCTAATATAAAAGCTCTTAAAGAAAAGTGTAAATGCTGGATTTTATTAATAATATTGACAAGGAAACGTTCTGTATCTTTTGTGTCACAAATGCCAGGAAATTGTGAAGTGCTCTGCTTTGCAATTCTGTTCAACGCCTGCTGCAGTCACTGGACCACAGGGTGGAAACAAACACATGAAGGTAGAAAGGCCACTGCTTCTGCGGACAGTCGGTTACTTTACTTAACTGCAGTTCGAGGGGAAGAACAAAGTGTGGAGAATTCTCTTAGCTCCCCCGTTCGCTTCTTCCTCGGAGGCACTTTTAGATGCTGCTGGAGATTGTCGCTCGACAGTAAAAGGCTATCTGTGGGACCACACAGCGGCCAAAGTTGCAGCAAAGTGCACCTTCGCTTGCGTGAAGGATGTGGACTTTTCTAATGGAATGGCATTCGGGGGTCCGGGGTGGTGGTGCTGCAAGTGCCCGACAGAGTCAACATGAAAGCCCTTTCTTGTGCTGGACCCCGGCTCTCCGGGTCAGGAAGGGCTGAGGCCACCGTTCAGCCTATGAGTCAAAGGACGGCTCGGGCCAATTAAGGGGAACAGGGAAAAACTGAAATGATGGGAAAAGATAGCAATAGATAGAACTCGGGATCTTAAAAGCAGGCAAAGGAAAGAGAAATGGGTAGGAATACAGGAGAAAACACTATAAGGGAAAGTGTTCTGTTTCAAAAGAGCCGAGCAATAAAAGCAACAGAAAATAAAGCCAAACAGGCCTCTTCCTTCCTTCTTCACTTAGAGGACTATTGCCTGCAGCCACTCCAAAGAGGACAGACGTGGACCCCTTCTCTAACACCCCATCTCTGTGATCCCAAGTTCCAGCGGCTTCTAAAAGGTTCACCCTGTCCTCATGCAGACCTCGGGAGGTACTGAGGATTAAGAGCCCTATTCCTATTTATTGTTTTCCCAGTTGCTAAAAGTCACGCATGAACTATCTTTTAAACCCCAAACGCTGGGAAGCAGCTCACAGGATTCAGTGCTAAGCTACAGAGAAAAGCCAGGGAAGGGACAATTCCATCAAGCTTCTAGAAGTAATGTTCTCCTAATCGGGTATTTCCTGGCAGTTAATGACCAGCTGTGCTGACTTCTACATTCAGCCATTAAGTTCACAGTGACCTTCTCGGTTGCTCTGAATCCTTAAGTACTTCCAAAGATAATCGTACACTAAATAGCACACGTGCTCCAAAACAGGCAGTGGAGTCAAACAAAGATGCAACTTCATGTTGGTATGTGAGATAGAAACATCAAGTCCCGAACAAGTATTGCAAACCCAGAACACTTCCTAGAGAGACACAAATGTCTTAGAACGCCTCTGTTTGCAGCTGCTTCCATATCGGTGGCTTTGTATCAGATGCACTTAGAGTTCTTGGCTTGCACCCTGAGTCCTAGAGAAACTTTGGGATTATCAGGGCCTATCCCTTATACCAAATGCAAAATATGGCAAGGAAAAGCAAAAGGAGACTTCAGAGTCTGCAGAAACCAGTCAGAAAGGGGACCTCCAGCACCACCCTGGGTCCAGTCCAGCTCTCCAGACCTTAAGTCATACACCACAAAGTACTAATTGTGTGCCTGGAACCATTATATGATTTCTTATCTCACCAATGCTATGATGTAATTATTACTTTTATTTTTCAGAAAAAGAAAGTGAAACTTGGAGAGGTAAAGGAGCTTGGCAGAGGTAGCAATGGGAAGCCTTGTGTTTCAAATCCAGCCTGTCCTGCTCCAAAGCCCGTGCCAGTAGCCCCTCCCAGGGAGCCTCTGGATGCACGCTGGCTCCCACTAACGGATCTGAAGATGGCCTGGTACAAGCCACAGGCCCTGCTACTGCCATAGCCCTTGGGGTAACCTGAGATGAAGCCCCAGGCCACATCGTGAGACCCCCACCTTGGTACAAGGAGACACTACGTTGGAAACCTAAACCTCGCCCAGAAACACGACACTGCCTGATGCTAAAATAAAAAAACAAAACCAAAAAGAATCAAGCACAAAGCCTTTTGTGTGTATACTTTTTTATGTCTTTTCAAAATCACAATATATACTCACAGACAACATTCACATTTTATGAATATCAGGCTTTTTCAAATCAGCATGGATCTTCGGTTGATATACTGATCACTAAAGCTGTTTGTGGACTATGGTTTTATATTATCCCCAACTGACAAATATTCCTTGTGCTCTTCTATGGCCTAATTTCATTAGCACTTAAAGGACGGAGATTTCAGGACCATAGCTCATTCACAAGGTTTCCCTGCTGGGCTCTTTGGAAAGCTTCCCCTTTCGTGGACAAGAAGAAAGTGCATGTACAGATGTTTGCTCTCCTTTTATTTCTAAATATGCACTGCTGTAGCTGGCCAGCAGGTGTACCACAGGCTGCTACTGCCACCAGCGGAAGCAAACGTGCTCTGAGTCGAGTGCCCCGCTTCGCACTAGATGAGGACAGATATTGTCAAGGAAAGGAAAAGGCAAGAAAGTACACACGGCCCTTTGTGGACCCTTCATCTGGAAGACAAGGAGTCTGGAATCTTTTAAGACTTTTAGTACAAAATTTGGCAACATGTTAGATTCATGATGTTTAATTTAAGAACCTATCTGGACATTTCTCCAACCTGAAAAACACATTCTTGCAGAAAAATAAAGGAAGTCTGTAATGGAATAAGGAACGACCATGATAATAAGAAAAATAACAAACAGAAAACCTTTTAGGTGAAAGGTCAGATCTCACTGACTTAATGGACACTGAGTTGTGAAACATATTATTAATAGACTATTAATCTAGTGACACTGTACCAGCTGGTGTCTAACCAGGGAACCAGAAAGCACTCTAGGTGTGTCAAAGAGAGAATTTAATATAGGGAATGAGTTACCTAGATGACGGATGAACTGAAAAGCCAAACAAGGGACACCGAGGCAACTCAGACATTTTAATAGCAGGAAGTGACCATTCCTAGAACCTTGGAGTCAAAGGAAAACCAATACTACATGCCCAGCCTGGCCCTACAGGTTGAGGCTGCCAGGTGTCAGCTGGACCTGGAAGGAAGTAGGGCATCACCCAATGCAGAAAGAAACAGGAAGAGCTATCCTGGCTTCTCCCTGCTCCCACCCTCCAATCTGCTGCCGGCATCTCCCATTGGTTGAACCTTGCCAACAACCAGAAGGTCAGGGGCCCAGGAGCTATGGGTCCCTGCAATCCAGAGCAGGTCAGGAAGGGCCAGGAGAGGATCCAAGAAGAAACAGACAAATGACCAGCATGAAACCTGATGATTCTCCTCCCTTATCAGGAAACATTGTTAATTGATTTTCACTCCCAATAAGTGAAAAAAATTTTTCAAAAGTAACAAATTTAGGTTTTCAGGCAGAAGAGTGTTGATGTTACAACAGTTGCTATTCAGTAACAATGTGACTAGGTAGTAACACATACCTTAAAGATGTGGATACTTAACAGTCATATAAACAGCCACCTCTTTCAAGCAAAAACAAGAACCGTTACCATTGTGTTTCATTTCAGGTTAAATCACATTCATAGACTCAGCTCTATATTGTATTTCACTGGATCCTGACTCCACCCCTATTCTCAGGGTCTATTTCAGGAAGTGGCCATAATACTGTGTTTTTGGTTTTTCAGAAACTCCCTTGGATTGGGGCTAACATGGGGCCATCCTTAGTGAATTTTGCTTTCTGGGATAGTTTTTGTGAAAGACTAATTTATTTTGAAGTAAAAAAAAAAAAAAGTTAATCAATGACCTTAAAAATGGGAAGAGTGTTCTTGTGTTCAGTATCTCCCCAAACTTGCTTTGTCAGGAACCATGACAGGTATATTCAATCTGAGTGTACCTGTCACTCAGGGTTTGGGTTCTTTAACCTGCATTATCAGCTCTCAGAAAGAAAAAGGAATTTATTGACCAAACATGTGCTTTCTTTGTCTAACTGACCACCAGTTCTTCCTGGGGTTCTCTTCTTGACCTTCAACCCTTAGGTCCATAGCACAATATCTTCCTGTAAGCAAGTGACAATGGGAAGACTTTTATTGCCTTTTTTCCAGAGGTGTAAGTGATTCTTAAAATGAACACTTCTTAGCTTTATTTGGGATGAAAAATGGGAATTATGACTGATAGTAAATCTTAAACTTATTTTTAATTATCAGGTAGCATTCAATCCAAAATCAACTGCTTTGTTAGCTCTTAGTTAAATCCTTTTATACGCACAACTGAAATACATCAGAAGAAAACCTTTCATGTGAATTTCCTGGGACCCCATGTCTACTCAGCATTTCCTTTTATTCCGATTGTTCTGGGTCACCTGCTGCTTCAGCAGTGAGTCCCTCATGCCTTTGATCACTACACTGATGGGGCTTTTATAACACTTGATATTTATAATCAGAGAGCTGCATGCAGGTTATTGTTACATATTCAGAATGTGCTTTTCCTTTCAATGAGAACGAGAATTATTCCCCTGGTAACAATAGGAGTGGTGGAGGCATTCAATGGAAAAAGTGAGACTCCAGTAGGACCACCTGGAATATAAGTACATGGGACAGGATCCTGCTTTGCCCAGAATGATGGACACTGGCTGGTATCTGTTGAAGAGGAAAATGAAATGAGATCACAAGAAATGAAGGCAAACTTTTATCTACTACAGAGAAAGAACCTCCTGGGAAAAGATGGGCATGCTAGGAAATAGTTCTGGGTAGCAAAGGTGATTTATGCTTCCTGTAGTCAGTTCTGAACTAATTCCCAGAATGGCATGAAGGGATGCCAATTTGAACAGAAGACAAACTGTGCTCTCTGTCCATCTGAAATCACATCACCTGCAAGAGTAATACAGATGGCTTGGATTTTTTATAGTCACTTACTTCTAAGGAGGTCCAAGGGCTTCCTACACATGATCTCATTTACTAGCGTGCTGTGAACTCTAGTCTCCCACGAGCAAGAGCAGTGCCACTTCCCCGCGTAGGAGAGAGAGGAACTTCCTCTAGTCTATTCCCCTCTGTCTACTTAACAGGCAAAGAGGAACATATGCCACTGTGCTCAAAATGGTGTTCCCAAAAGAGCAGGATCCTTTGGGCCAGAAGACATATACTTAGATCTGGGTTCCCTCTGCCACTTTCCATGTGGATGAACTTAGCCAAGTCATTGAACCTCTCTGGGCCTCAGTTTCTCTGTCTATACAATAGGTGCAATGACTCCTACCTTGAGGGATTGTTATGAGGACTAGAACTAACAAGGGGGAAATGCCTTAAACAGTGCTTGGCATCTACCTGGTGTTTAATAACTAATGTTATTTGTTAACATTATTATTTAGTTGACCCTGAGCCCAATGCCAGGCCTGCTTCCTTTCTCCCATGCCCACTCTGCATTTCTTCTCTTTCAAGCTCACTTTGTGATACGAGTTTAGAAAAACAGACATGCGTAAGAGAAGTCCAGGCTTTTTCTCCCACCCCCATCATAAATGGACACAGGCAGCAAGCTCCCTCCTCTTCACCCTTCTGCTCTCACAGAGAGTGGGGAGAAAGTTTGCATTCATCCACTGAAATCATTCAGCCAATAACCTTACACCCATAACTATTCAAGGAGGTACAAGAATTTCCAGAAAAAAGAAAAGAGAGAGAGAAAAGTCAGTCGTTAAAGGCCCCCTTAATAATAAGGACCTAGAAAATTAGTTATATAAAATTGTTGTGGCTGGCTAAATTGATCTCAGATATATTAGCTTCTTCCATGTTTCATTTCTTGGTACCAGCAATGTGCAATACACCAGGCACTGTCCTAGACCCTAGAAGTCAGAGGCCTATCCTTAAGAACATCATAGTATCGTGGGGGAAATAACACATTCACACATATGGGAAATAGGATGAGTGCCAGAGTATCTTCTAATCTTTCCTAGCTACAGAGTTGAGCTGGGGGAGGTGAGCAGTGGTACCCAGAGCCCTGTTTTTGTCATTCAGTATTTACAGTTACATCCTAAGATTTTTTTCAGAGGATAGTGACTATTCGCTTTGAAAGAAATAAATGATATGGAAATTATCATTGTTTTTCTTTTTTTCCAGACTCCTCCTTGGCATTACAAATTAATTCTCACATTACTTAGTGAGTCTGAACTTTATAAACACAATACAACCTAATTATCCCTTCCTAAAGTGGTTTCCACAGTTTAAGGGGTCTTTGAATGAAAGTGTATTGCAAGGTTATATATTCACATAGAAAAACAGCTATTATTATTATCATAAGTTTCATTGAGATGGCTTTTGATACCAAAAATATTTATTTTCTCCTGAATACAAATTAAAACCGAGTTGTTTTCACGTGCCCTCTCTGCAGATTGAACATCAAGGTTGCAAATCAGTTTGTAAAGAATGTGTTTCCAATAGGCCCGACTCATTCTAGAAGTTGTTTGGGAGTACCCTAAACCCTGCCGGGAAATAACAGAATAAACGAAACATCAAGGACCCCCAAACCTCCTCTGTTTGGCTGCCGCTCTGCAGGATTTACCCTGACACTTTCCGAACAGACTGTATGAAAAGGATGTCTTGTCTGGTTTTGCTGGTTATCATTCTTTTTTCAGAATGATTTCAGAAAAGACCATAAGCTTGTGACAGAGTGAATTTGTGATCTTATCCAATCATCTGGGCTGTTTGCAAAACTTCAGTAGGTGGCAGCGTTTTGTTGATAAATGTTTTGTTAGCCAAGTGATCTCATTTAGTGCAACTGTTGCAATATTAATAAACTGAACTTATGATCGTGTTTGCCAGGACTGAAAATATTGCCACTCTGTCCAGTGGGTGCACTTATCTGAACTGACAGCAGCATTCATTGTATTAGAGATGGAGGTGGGGGTGGCTCTGTGCAATTGTACATGTGCTATTATGAGAAGAAAGTGATGGAGACGGGAAGAGGTTGGAAAGGAAGGATCGAGGTGAAGAAAAGGAACATGAAGGAACTAAGATAAGATGTAATGCCCACTGCCTGGCTGGTTCCAACAAAACAGTGGATTAACCCAGGTGCCCTGTTGTGTCTTTAATGACTGTAAAAGTGATCCCTGAGGTCCCAGGGAATCTGGGTGAGGACCATTGGCTAAGCAAGCAGCTCAGACCCCTTGCAGCAAACATAGGAAGGCTCACAGAGGCTGAAACACTCCAACACCCACTTTTTGAGTCCAGTCAGTGCTCCAGATATGTCCCTCAAACTTCCCAGGGCTGGGACAGACAAACTTCTGCTACCTCTCCAAATTGAAACAACGTCTCCCAGGCCTGTCATGACCAACAGGTGAAGCCCGGAGTGGCCTCTAGAAAGAGGGTGACAACCCCTCCAATAACAAAAGCCTCAGCCTGTCACTCAGAGCTCCTCAGTCTGACTCCAATCCATTGATCATCTAACCATCCTTCACTCCCCCATGTAAACAAACCCTCCTCTGCAGATTGGAAAGACCTGCCTGGTGAACAGAACCTGGGGGACTCTTGAGAAAGTGCCCACATTTGCAGGGGACCTGCAGAATCTACCATTACACTAGAAGGTTTTCAGAGTCACCTAGACCAGCACCTCAGGGTGGTTCCTTGTGGGAATCACAGACCCCGAGCCCAGAATCTGCCTTATACTCCCCCGTTCCAGAAACTCACTGCTGCCAATCCTTTCACCCGCTTGAGATGCCCTCACTCTGTCACCTTCATCTGTCAGAAGGGTGCATTTCACGAGCAGACTCAACCCTCCCTCCGTGATAGAGCTTCCTCTGGTCACCCCAGCCGGAATGGACATCTTTCTTTTGTGAACACCCACTGCGATTATTACTACGCCAGCTGCCTCGTGCTGCTTTAGGTCAGTAGGGTGACGTCACTGCTGCACTGGACTGTACTTCCTGAAACCACACGGACCCTGTCCTATTCTTGCCTCTGGGCACTCAGTGAAAACTTGGCCAGTGCCTCATTTCCATGGCTTCCCATTTACACCTTTAGGTCACATTTCTGTCTTGTATTAAAATTCTAAAAATACCCTACACGCAACGCTCACTTTACTGTCCAGACTGTAAGCGACTTACGTGCAAAAGCCTATCATTACTTTTGTGGAACTCCAACATCTAGCACAACGGCTTAACAAAAATGTCTTTCAAATTAACTAGTGATGAAATGATGCCCTGATATTCAAATTAACACGCATATCTATTTCACTGCAATCGGAGGATACTTTCAATTCTCTTTTTTGAGGAGCCATTTCTTTGAGACATCATGATTAAATTCCTCACCAAGGCAAGACTCACATATTCCATCCCAGCCACTGGAGCACAAGACCGAGGCCTCTGAACAGTTGCCCTAATGACTACATGAACAGATTCAAACCTACAGTCCCTTTGTTTCCAAAACAGCATAAAGCCCTTTTCTTAACACCAATGAGTAATCACTGTTATTTCTATCATAATTTCTTATTTCTATTCACATTTTCTTATTTCTATTTCAAAATTCTAAGGCAAAACAATGACCATTTATATGGAGATGTTCATCTATTCCTACCTAAGTCCTCCTATTAAAGTCAATCAAGAATTTTGGAAGATACTGGAATCAGCTATAGAATATATTAGATTGTCCCATGTGACCTTGAAGAGCAGATACTTTTCCCTAAGGGCATCCCAAATTACGTCTTGGGATAAGTTAGAACAGAAGGCCATTTCCTTGCACAATGTGTATTGCTCAACATAAAAGGCTTTAGCAACACTGTTTTCTTAGTTCATCGGTCAGAGTGACTTAGATAAATTTAAGAGCACATGACCTCCCACTTACAGTAGGCATCAGCATTACATCCAAATGTCCTCTGAGAACCCACAGTGAGCACAGTGACGTCTACACCAACGCTCTTACACAGAGATGGAAAAGATGCAAGGATCAGATAATGGACTGGAGTGTTCAAGCAACAAGCATTTATAAAAAAAGCCATTATTTCTGGCCTACTGTTAGACATGCAATACGAGGCAGGAAGGAAGAGCAAAGGGCTCTGGTGGCATTTGTTAAGTCCCTCCAATGTGTCTTCCAGGTACTCCAGAGATCGTTTGTGATAAAGCTCTCTCAGAGGTTTGGGTGGCAGAACAACCATCCTTCAACTTCTGTCCCACGACCCCTAAGGTTGTGTGCCTTCACATAATACTGTAATTCAAGTGACCGTCTTTCTTTCATCCCAACCTTTCCCCACAAAACCAGCCAACACCCACGTGGGTAGGTGTACACACACCCACCTGCTGACACACACAAATATCCTCAGATCTATAGAGGTTTCTAACAAGAAGAACTGCATGTTTATGGTGAAGCTGAAGGTAGAGCTTTGCTCTGACAAAGATGCCCCAATGCACACGCCGTCGCAACAAAATAGGGAGGGTCTGCTCCCTCTCCAGGTCTAGGTCCACAGCCAGACTCACTTGAGACCAAATCACCATGGTTGTTTCAAATGTCTACACTAGCCAATTACATCATGCTCATCCATTCTGCTTAAGCTTCGAGGCTGCACGTCCCTGGAAACTTTGCATTTACATTGACCTGCCTGTGGTTCACTTCAGGGCGTTTGTTAACAGAGTCAAATCCCATCAGATACTCAGTCATTACATTCGGGGAAAACCCCATTGCTCCATTTTCCCTTACTTCAGCCCACACGAATTCCAACCTGTTGAAGCAAGTAAAGAACCACACTGTGGACTCAAGGAAGAAGTACATCCCGGGCACTGTTAATCCCGTCACACCAATGGCATAAAGTAACTGCCTAATTATGGGATACTAAGCAGAAATGTCTCCATGACTTTCCCCCATGAGCGTTTCTTCTTCGTGCTGTCATCTCCCATGTAGTTGCACCATTATTGCTGGGGAACTGACATTATTACATAGTGGATAGCAGGCTACTCTCCTACTTTTCACTGTCAACGATAATCAGTCTAATGGAAGGTCTAGAATTCACATGGCCAGTCTTACATGTGTGGCCACTTGGACACGTTAGGAATACAATTCTTAATTTTATTCTTATAACATGGCACATTGTGGGAAGAAGAGGTGTGCTTGTGATTGTCAACCTGAAAATTCTTACTGTTGTCCTGATTGTCCTGATTAGTGATGAAATCTTAAAAGCTGATGTCTCGGCTAGTTCTCTCAAGGTGTCGTTATTTAAATTACTCCTGGTTTGAACATTGGCAAGCAAGTGAAATTAATTTCATATCAGTATGGCTTACTTGTCTGGCATGAAGAAACGCTATGAAATTCATCACAAGAGCCACTTCTTACTTCACAGTTGAGAGAAGTTGTTCAGTTGTCCTGAATCCAAGGAACCAGCTGAGAGATGTGCCAGAAGGAGCAGTGGGCAGGAGTTTCAAATGTGGGTACCAGCTTCACTTCTCTCCCAAATTAGATGGCTTCATGCAAATCACTCTTCCTCTCTGGGCTTCTGTTGTCTTGCTGGCAAGATGAAGCCAGACATTTGCTTAGGATCCTTCAGTTTGAACATTTAATGATGCTAACACCATTCTGTGATAATACCAGAAGTTAAAAGACTGGTTGATCACCAAAGCCCACAGAATTTTTGGAAACCTTCCCCAACTGATATGAAGCCAAAGTCCACCAGTTGAACAGAGTGATAGGAGGGGCCTCTAGAGTCATACCCACAAAGGACTTGAGTAGGTTAAGTGATAAAGGTGACGGAAAAGCTAAGACTCTTAATGATGAAGGTTTATAGAACAGTGCTTATACTTGTGTGTGTAGCACCAGCTCTGGAGATAATTTTGATGTGAGCAAATCTTGACTTTTGTCCACCACCTCTTTCTCACTTGATCATTCTCCTTCCAGTTTTCCAGGACCTTTAATGTTAGGCTGAGGGCAGAGTAAAATTGCCACATAATGGTTTTTACACTAATCTTTAGCTCACTGACTATTTTCACTTTCAAATTCAAGATCACTAATTTCAAACAGGCCTTAAACACTGCCTAAACGTCATTCTAGATGTCCCTAGTCCACCGACTTCCAACTTCTCTAAAAGATGATTTCACACCTCCTCAAACCTCTCACACTTCCTCTCTCATCCTTACTCTTATCTGATAACTTTGCTTCCTACACCAAAAGAAAATGGAATCCATTAATGGGAACTTCTACAAGCTCTTACCACCCTATCTACTACATACCAGCAGCAGTGTCCCTATTCTCTGCTTCCTTTCCTTATACCATGAGGGATGGAGGGCTCTGAGCTAAGACAGGTCCTTCCACTTTTCCTCTAGATCCCAACCCTTCTCAGCTATGCAAAGACACTTTTCTAGCAACTTTCTCATCTCTCACTTGCTTCTTCCAGTTTTTATCCCCCCTCTTGCCTGGTTCACAGCCATTAGCACACAAACATTCTATTATTTCTACCACCTTGAAAAAAAAAAAACTTTCCTCTCTATGTGCCACTTCCCTGCTCTCCTTTACAGCAAAATCCTTGAAAGACTTGTCTATACTTACTGTCTCCAATTCCTCTTCTTTCATTCTCTCTTAAAATCACAGAAGGTAGCTTTCGCCTAAGCCACTCTACTCCACTTCCGTTGCTCTTGTCAATGTCAACAAAGACTTCCACATTGCTAAATCCAATCGTCAATTCTCAGTTTTCATCTTATTTGAACTTTCTGTAACTCCTCCTCCTCCTCCTTGAAGTAACTTCCTCCCTTAGCTTCCATGACACCAAACTGCTTTGGTTTTTCTAATACCCACCTGGCTTTTGCTATTTTCTGTATATCCCTCCAAACATCTAACTTCTTATTTTTGGTGTACTCCAAGATTCAGTTCTTGAATTTCTTATTTATCAGTAATTATCAGTAACTTTACTTTAAATACCATACACATGCTAATGAACCCCATTTTTTTTATCACCAGCTGAGATAGCTCCCCTGAACTTCAGACTCAGATGTCAATCTGTCTATTAATATGTGGATGTCTAGCAGTATCACAGATTTGACATGTTGAAAACTAAACTCCTGATGTCCCTACTTAAGTCTTCACCCTTCAGGAAGGGCTCCATCATTCTTCCAGATGTTAAGGCCAAAAACCATGGAGTTACCCTTGACTCCTCTTTCTCTCATCGCCCACAAGCAATCAGTTAACAAATCCCATTGGTTTTACTTTTAAAATATATAAAGAACAGAATCACCTCCCACTAACTCCACCACCTTGATCTGAGCTAACATCATGTCTTATCTGAGTTACTGCAATTGCCTTCTGATAGATTTTTGTGCTTCCATCTTTCCTCTCTACAAACTATGGTCAATACAGCAACCAAGTGATTCTATTATAGGGTAACTCATACTAGATCATTCCTCTGCTTAAAATTCTGCAGTGATTTCCTGTGTCACTCAAATTAGAAAGCCTACAAGCTACAAGTGATCTGCTCCACTCACCATTAATTCACTGATCTCATCTTCGTATTGTCTCTTACCCATTGCTCACTGAGCTCCAACTGCACATCACACTGGCCTCCTTGCTCCCAGAACACACCCAGTATAATGCTGTCTCAAGGCCTTGTAAGAGCTATTTCCTTTGCCTGGAACTCTCTGCCCACATCTTGTTCCTACATATTCTTCAAGTGTTTGCTCAACTGTCACCGTCTCAGTGAAGGCTACGTGGCCTCCGACTTATAACTTATAATTACAATCCACCTGTCCTCTTTGCTCCATTGCTCATTCATGATTTACATTTTTCATAGTACTAGTAACCTTCTAACATGCCGTGTGTGTGTGTGTGTGTGTGTGTATAAATTACTCACCACCACTAGGAGGTGAGAGTCTTGAAATCTTTGTTTAGTTGATGACTATATCCCCAGCAACTAGAAAACTTCCTGGCATATAGTAGGCACTCAGCATCATTGAAAAACTGAATCTCTCCATCCTCTATTCTGCAGTAATATTCAGGTTTTATTGTTTATGATAATCTGTCCTAATATAAATTTGGGGCAGACAGATGGGTGAAGGGACTAATATTTTTCATCTAAGTATCTTATGTATAGTGATTGTGGTTTTATTTCACTTTGTATAATGGAAAGGCCTTAAATTTGAAGCTGGGTTAGATTGACTTCAAATTCTAGTCATTGCTACTTGTCAACTAAATAACCTCAGAGAAATTTTTGAGCCAGTTGTAGAATTGACGTAATGAGGGAAGCTGCTACTCAAGGTTTTTGAGAAAAAGTGATCTGCATTTATATAAAAGCACATAGCACCGTGTCAGGTGCAGAATAGCTGCTCAATAAAAATAATCTTGAATAGCTGACATTGCATGAGTTAATCAGGTGGCCTAAGGCTCACAGAAGGTTTAGTATAAAGTCCCACTCTCCCCTAGACAGCACTTTGATCCAAAGGAGGAAGTCTTACAGGAGAACATTCTAGTATCAGCAATAATGGAGGAGATTTTTACTGGTGAAGGAAGGAAAGACAAAAAAGAGAGGGGCGGGGATGGCCAGAGCACCCTCCCAGGCCTCCTCACAGCCCGGGGGAAATGACTGGCATTGGAACCCTCATGCATCTCCTGCCTTCATGGAGTGAGTGACTGATTCAAGAGCACATCTGTGGCTTCTGTGACACAGAGATGGACTGTCCTTGAAGATTAAAATTCTACTAGAATGTTCCCCACAGAGATTAAATGCTGGAAGAGAGAAAAAAACAAGCTTGTGGGGAAAGGGTAGGATGAAGAGAGAGATGAAACAAAAACTAGGAATCATTTCTGGTGTAATCAATGCAGCATTAACACCTGAATGGCTAATGTGCCTGCCCTGTGGCATGTTAAATGAGAACCTTCAAAGACTGTAAACATAAGAAAAATGAGAATGCTTGACCCTAACAGTTGGTATTCACAGGCAGGCAGCAGTTGGCATATATTGACTCATATTCCCCAACCCACACGTGTGGAGAGACACTCGTTTCCGACATCACCTTTCCTTTAATAAGCCAATAAATATTGATTCTGACCTGGTTGCCACTTGTTCTCCTAACATCTTCTTTCATTGCCAGGCTTCTCGAAACTATAAAAAGCTAATTTCCAGATTCCTAGTCTGGCCAAAAGGACTCAGTTTTTTTCAATCAGATCTCCCAGAGGTCTGATAGCAATCGTTATGAATGAGAAAAGGCATCTCGTATTCTTCCCGGACTGGGGGCAGATAGAGGGAGGCAGGCTTGTTCCCCGCAGAGGCAACGATGAAATTAAAACACTTGTACCTGCTCCTCACCCTGGAAGATCAGAGAAAATGCGGGGCAACAGCCTGACACCAAAAAGGGGGTCAGCAGTCCCTGAAAAGTACAGCTTTCTGGCTAACATCACAATCACAAAGTTAAAAATGAGCTTTATTTTTCACTGCCAGGATTTTATCTCAGCCGATTCAGTTCTGAAGGACATGATTTTGAGCAATGTACAAGAAGAGTAAATTTGAGTTTTAGAAAAACGTATTCACTGGAAGGGCACTCTAGACTGACGATTTGAAGCAAATGTTTTCATTTCTCAGAGTCTCTCAGTCATCAATATGAGTATGTTGAGAACCTACTGTATGCTTAGCAGTGTTGGGGTAGGTCATCTGGGCAACAGAATTATAAGACAGTTCCCCAACTTAAAAAGATTTCACTAATTGAAGAGACAAGACAAGCACGTACTTTCAGAGTTTGGTTCTTAGTATTTTGGAGATCATGAACCTCTGAGACTGTGGTGGGAGTTACAAAGGCTTGTATTAGAAAAATTCAACTACGTATACAATTCTATACTACATTTTAGAGATTTCACACCCCTCGTGGACCCCTCTGGGGCCCAAGTTGAGGTTAGACTTCCCATCTCATTTTCTAATAGCACCCTCACTTCCTCTTTGGAAACATAAATCACATGTTTGAAGCCCATTTCCCACTCTGTCACTAGCATCCAGTAGGGTTCTGTCACATCATAAATGCTATTGAGTGAATCACGGCCTCGATGAGTTTAGAATGCCTGCCCTGGGGAAAGAAAAGGGAAGCGCTGAAGCCCAGTGGTCTGGGCCGCACTTGGACTACAACTGATTATTGTAACAGATAGTCCACCAGGGCTAGAGCAATTAGGAAAAGCAACACGAGAAGATTTGAAACTTGACAAATGGATAGGATTCGCATAAACACAGCAGAGAAATGAGCACGTCCTCTCACCAAATTCTAGGTGAGAATGAAGACTCTTGCTGGTGGGAGAATGAAGTGATGCCCTGGACTTGAGAGGCAAGGTGACAGCTGTCCTCTTGCTATGTTGGAAAGGGGCTTTTATTTTAAGGATATCTGGGGGACCTGGAGTCTATGGAAGCCACAGAGACCACGGCTAGAAAATAGGCAGAAACCAAGGAAATCTAGCATCTGAGCCCCTTGGACCACAAACAAGCCTGCACCATGGCTGTGATGAATCTCTTCCCCAGCATGCTTTTCATTTTGTAACTCGGATGCAGATTCTGGGGACCTGCCACAGATAGGCTGAACTCAGGTCAGATGCCTGACCCAGGCGCGCTACAAAGACACAAACAAAAGAATTCTCCCCCGCTGCTTCAGCAGTCAGAGGTGGTGTGAGAGGGAGAAATGAGAGGCAGGCCCTGAGAGTTGCCCTCCCACAACTACATGAAGCCGTTCTCCCCACATGAAAGCCAGAAGCTAACAGGACGTGGAGGAATAGTGGTAGACACCAGAAAACCAAAACTAACAAATTACTGAGTGACCTTGAGCAAGGGACCTAAAGTACCTTCCCAAGCCTGTTACGTCATATGTAACAATAGGGATGACGATGATAAAAACTGCCTTGGTGTTTGGGGGAAAGTAAATGAGATTATTTATGGAAAGCTTTTAGCTTGGTGCTTAGTGTACGTTCTATAAATGTCTGTTATCATTGTTGCTTTGTTATTTACCACTTGTCAGGATATGGAGGACCCAGACAGGCAGAAGGGACTTTGCAATCACCCTTTCCCACAACTGCCTTGCCCTGGAACCTACAATACGAGTGTGTCTTCACGCAGCATCCATCCTGATGCGACTTGAAGTGGGTGTATGCAGAGCAAAGTAATGAGTCCTGTACAGATTTGATTAAAACTGTAAATGTTATTTGCCCCACACTCCTAAATGCCTCAGAGTCCTGCCCGGAGGCACATCTGCAAATTTCCTTCCATGTCTTTTGAGGGCAGGACCTTCACTTTGAAGCAACCACAGATTCTTCTCCCACGGTGGGGATGGTATGATTAAGGCTCTTTCAGAGACACTTTAACTGTTTCCTACCACTTCTAAGTGGATGCCATTCACCCCCAAGAAGAATTTCCACCTTTATCTCCCCCATAGTCTTTCCCTACTTCCAGCACTGGGAGAGTGTGTGTGACAGTGAAGAATGACCCAGAATTTGAGAAATGGGGTCAAAGTTGATAGGAGGTAGAGGAAACATTTCCCTGCTTCCATTTTTCCATTTTCCAGGCTTATCCCCTTGATATAAAGAATGGGACACAATATGACTGACCAAAGCAAAGACTTTGAGTGGTTCTCCACATACTTATCAGAGACCGACATGTTGACTATCAGATTACAACCATCTTCATAATTGCATGTTACTTACTGCCAAGAAGCAATTACAAAGTTTTCACACATTCTTAAAAGCCTCCTTGTACAGTCAAACCTGGCATACTGACTCAAAGAGACTTTGTTGAAAGGAGCTCCTATCCAATAAATAAGGTGAGAACATCCATCTTACTGTTTATGGTGGCTCAAGACTAACAGAGACTTAGGCCCACGATGTATGTTAATAATGATTTTCTGTCATCTCCAACTGCCTGTGTACAGCCTTTTCTAAATCAGCAAAGATGGACACTATCAAAAACATATGGAATGCCAACCAAGACATAATCAGCAAACCAAGGGAGATTCTGAGTGTACAAGCCTGATGATCACTCACAAAGATGTTGATGTCCTTATGTCTATTCATTTATCTGCTCAAATCAAAGGGTTAGTGGAGGAGGAGGGGGGAAGGAGGAGGGAAGCCCAGGGATGATTAACAATAGGTGCAAGACAGGATGAGCTAGATTAAACTGTTCCATATGCAAATTACACAAGTCTGATTGCATCAAACCATGAACAGCTTAATGAGGATAGCAAGATGCCTTTATCTCTGCTTGGATGTGTTCCTAAAAGGACGACTGTTCCCAGATAAAGCACAGTTTAATAAGGAGATTTTTCATTACAGAGTCGATGAGCATTTGCATTCCTCTCCCTCAGCTTCAGGCCTTCTCTCTGTCTTAGACTCTCAGTCTCTTTCAATCTCTCGCTTGTGTTTTTGCCTCCCTCTGTCAAATTCCCTCCCCTCGCACCCACCAGCCGGTCTCTGATCCACGCGGCTATTCTGATTCCTCTTTTTTTTTGGTAATTGAAGTCAGTAAACATTTGCATGTTGTTGGCATATATTTTAGGAGTGTGTATACTCAGTGCAAATTAAAGAGAGTCCTACACAGATGCGATTAAAATCTTTAAAATGTGATTTGAGAAGTTATTTATCTCGGAGGATTTTCAATTTGTTTAACATGGCCATGTTTTAAAAATTCTTTAATTGGTTATTTAAATACGTTCTGGTAATTTACTATTTCTATTTTTCAGTTTGGTTTTTTATTTCCGTCTCACTGGATTGCCGTGTAGGTTTACAGCACATGCTGCGAGCACAGGCTTGGGGGTTTGAGGCCCGTCTCTTCTTGGGTGAGTCACTTAACCTCTCTGCCTTCATTTTCCTAATTTATGAAATGGTGATGATAATCCTATTCATAGAGTTATTTAAGGATAAGAGTATATAATGTATGTAAAGCAATGAGCACAGAGCTTGACACACTGCACACGCTCAGTAATGGTTGTCATTCTTCATAGTTCAGCTTCTCCAAAAGGAGTAAATTTGTAGCTACATGTCTGGTATATACATGTAAAATGATCTCTTGCGGATCAAGAAGGGAATTCTAGGACATGAAGCTCAATGAAGCTATCCTGACACAACCCAATCTCACACACACACACAGAGATATGTATATGTATGCATATGTATCTAAATACACAAAAACACACAAGTACATACGTGTGTGTGAGATTTGGATTCCATCAATATAGCTAAACTGAATTACATGTCTTAGAACTCCCTTCTCGGTCCACAGGAGACACAACGTAAGATTTAGAAGGTGGAAGTGAAGCAGCAGCCATCTTGCTTTTAATTCTTGAAAGATCAGAACAGAGCTTGGACTAGCTCTCCTGTGTTGTCTTCTTTCCTACCTGAATGGGTGGGCCTGGGGCTGACTTCCAGCTCACTCACCTTGGGGGCCACACGAGTGCTTTGCTCCCTGCGGAGGGACACCTCCATCGTCAAAGTTACAGACTTGGAGACGGGGAGAGGCCACGTCAGGTTCCGGTCTACCTCCACTTCCTGTTCATGACCACCTTCTCTTCCTGAAATGCCTGAACTAAGGACTTCCGGCCCCTGCACCGACACAGAAACAACCTTCCCACGTGGACTGCCGAGCTGCTCCCAGAACAGCAGGTAAGGTCGAATCCCTATTTTATCTTTACATACATATCTCCCTGAGACATAATTAATACCTTACATTGAAAGTAATTACCCTCAAATGAGATAATCCTGTGAAAATTAGTATGTTGCAGATTACCAAGCCTACATAGACGTTGCTTCTTTTTGATTTTTCCAAGACAGAGAGCTCACTGAAGGCTAAATCAGGCTTGGTTTGTTTCAATTTCTTGCTCCTAACACTGAGTCTAGTGCTTTCTAAGTTTTTGATAAGTGGGGAGAAAAATTACAATTGCTATGTTAAGAAGACTGCAGTTGATAGAATGTTTTGTGTGTGCATAACTGGTTTGGTACAATTGACAAACAATTGACTGCATGTATCTAAAGTGAAAAATTATATGCATTTTAACATATGTAGTCAACCTTGAATCCAGCCCCTGAAACAGTGAACACATCCATCACCTGTCACTTTCCCCTGTCGGTGCCCCTTGGTAATCCCTTCTTTCTCTCTCTTCCCTCTTTGTTCTCACAGAACCGTGGTCTGCTTTATGTCACTGCAGATAAATTTTCTATTTCTGGACTTTCCTATCAATAGAATGACACAGTTTGGATTTTTTTGGTCCGATTTTTTTCACTAAGCATATTTATTTTGGTATTTATCTGTGTTGCTGTCTGCATCAGTAGTTCACGTTTTTTATTGCTGAGTAATATTCCATAATATGAATATGCCAGAAGTTGTTCATCCATTCACCAGTCTGCGACATTTGGAGTTGTTTACAAACAAAGCTGGTGGGAATATTCCTGTACAATTATTTGTATGGACATGTGCTCATTTTTCTCTCAGATGTAAGATTTAAGTTTTAAGGAACTGCCTAGGTGGTTATACCATTTCATATTTTCACAGCAGTTCATAAGAATTTCAATTCCTCCACATCCTCACCAACATGATATGGTCGATTTTTCAAAATCTAGCCATTCTAATACATGTGTAGTGGTTCTTCTTTCTCTCCTTTCTTAAATTGGAAACTGAGGCTATTGGTTTGAGACAATTTTTTTTCTAATATAGGTGTTTAATGCTGTAAATTTTTCCATAGTGCTACTTTGTATCCCACAAATACTGACATGTTGTGTTTCCTTTTTTTTTTCAGATCAAAATTCTTTATGATCTCCCTTCTGATTTTTTTTCTCTGATTCATGGGTTATTTAGAAGTATGGCATGTGGTTTACAAATGTGGGGAACTCACCTGATATCTTTCTGTTACTAGTTTCTAATTTAATTCAATTGCAATCAGAGAATCTACTCGGTACTACTTACATGGAGACATGTTTTATGGCCCAGAAAATGATCTCTCTTGGTAAATGCTCTGCTCACACTTGAAGAGAATGAAGTTAGTGTTGTTACTGATTAGACAGATTGATACACATCATTTAGAGAGGGATGGTTGATGGTGCTGTTTCAGTTTTCTGTTTCCTTATTGATTTTCCATCTGCTTGTTTTTTTCAATTATTGCGAGAGAAATGTTGACATTTCTGGCTATAATTGTGGATTTGTCTATTTTTCCTTGTCATCATACCAGTTTTTGCCTCATATATTCTGTAGCTTTATTACTGGGTGCATCTATACTTAAGATTTTATGTCCTCTTGATAAATTGACTCTTTTGTTATTATGAAATAACCTTCTTTGTCCCTGGTAATATCCTTTGTTCTGAAATATACTTTGATAATAATATAGTTATTCAGATTGCCTTTGATTGGTGTATATTGTATATTGTTTTCCATGCTTTTGCTTTTAAGCTATTTTTGTCCTCACATTTAAAATTTGTTTCTTGCAAACAGCAAATAATTGGGTCTTGCTTTTCTATTCAATCTGTTTCTCTCTGTGTGTGTTTAGATGGCTAATAATGTGATTATCAATATGCTTAGGTTTAAGTCTATCATCTTGCACTTTGTTTTCTATTTATTCCATCTGTTCTTTGTTCTCCCTTTTTTAATTGATTATTTTAAAATTTTTACTTTATCTCCTTTGTTGGCTTAACAATAAATATATTGTTACTGTAGGGGTGGTTGTAGAGTTTATAGAATACACTTTTAACTTATCACAATCTACCTTAAAGTGATATTATACAATTTCATATATAGTATAAAAACTTTGCAATAATAGATTCCCTTTTATCCCATCATGATCATCATGCCAGTGTTGTCAAACTTGTGTATGCATTGTTATTATCTTGTTTAAACGTTCAATTATATTTTAAAGAGTTTAAATAATAAGAAAAATCTGATATATTTACCCATGTAGTTACTATTTATGGTGCCCTTCTTTCCTTTGTGTTGGTCCATATGCCCTGGACTTATATATCTATGTATCCGTTATTATTATTCTGCCTGAAAGACAGCCTTTAACATTTATTTTACATTGCTCCACTGGTGATGAATTCTTTCAGCTTCTGCATGTGTGAAGAAGTCTTTATTTGGCTTTTGTTTTTGAAAGACATTTCTAATGGGTATAGAATTTTAGGCTGGCATTTTTCTTATCAATATTAAAAGATGGTGCCCTGCCATCTTCTCGCAAGACTTCAGGGCCTCACCAAGCAGAGCCTGAATTCAGAACAAGCCTTGCAGGTTAGGAAAGAACACAAGAACTAGACAAGGAAACTAAACACAAGCCCAGCTTAGCATACACAGTGAGGATTCAGGCTCCAGGAACATCTCGGGCAGCCCCAGCATATGAGTCACCGAGTCTGTAGGCAATAAGACTAACTGAAGATCCAATCACATGATAGGAATTGGGGTTCTACTTCTGCCCTGACTGACTCAGTCCTGGGTCTACGAATGGAAATTATTCCAAGTGGATGGACTCTGGGGAGGCTAAGAAAACACAGGTAGGGGACACCCTGAGACACACTAGAATAAAAGTTTTAAGACATGATATGCATTTAAATTTAAATAGAACATGAATGACTCATTCAGCACATTTCTAGCTTTTTGTGACATATACATGAGGCTTTCACTATATGAACTGAAGATGAATTTGCCTCATACAATTTATAGTTGCGACCTCAGCAGACTCAGAGAGTAAATAACAGAATACCCTGCACTTCCTGGTCTGAGTTATGCATAAGCTTAACTCTACTATTACAGGCAACTATACCTACAATGATCAACCAGTACTTGGATGAGCAAACCTAGTGTGCCATAGGATTATAAAATATCTTGACTGAAATCTTTTTACATCCAAGATGGTAAGCATTGAACAAAGACTTGTAGAGGGGAAGAGTTTTGGGTACTTGCAAAGTACTTGATTATTCAGAACCATTCTTTTCTCTTAATAGTGAGGATCTTGGTGATAATTTGATTGCTCCCTGAGGTTTGAAAGAACTGAGCAAATCAATTTCATTCCTTTGGATGTTGTGCTTGAGTTATTAAATTATTTAAAAATTTAATTGCACTGCAAAGTTATTTTGGGGATCCTATCAGAGTTCCCAATCATGTGGATGGTGTCAGTCATAGTGAAGAAGCTTATAAGGAAGAAACCAAATGACTTAACAAGAGCAACTGTACGTTCTGGGTAAATAAACCGTGACTTCAGCCCAGGACAAAGTGAAGAAGGGCTAATGCATTCATTCATTCATTCAACAGGGTTTTATTACTTTTCTGCATTTCAAGCAGCTTCTAATGGAAGTTTTGACAGCTGCGCTAAATAATTTATGATATCCTGTATATCTGCAGATATTTATATTTGTGACTCAGGATGCTATGTTGCCCTCATTCCTAGATAACTCTCTTTGCCTTTTCTGTTATCTGAACTAAGTAGATGGTAAGCCCTTACTGGACAAGAATCATGTGTTACAATTACTTCTGAGTCTATGCACATAAATAGATACTTCTTAATTTACAAAGTGGCAATTGCCTTTTAAAATTAACTATTCTCTGAATGCTGTTCTTTGGTCTATTAGATAGCACGTTACTCAAATGAGGAATCCAACTCAGACTGCCACCTGTGCACCAAAACAAAAGCTCAAACCTCCTTCTTAAGAGAAGCAAAGGCAGTGAGCAACCCTTACCATGAAAGCCCAAAGCTAAAATTCTAATTAACCTATTTTTTGGCAACTATAGCCCCTGTGAGTGTTGTACACTCTTTGTCAAAGTCCTTGAAATATTTAGCAATTCCGAGATATCTAGAAAAGAGTAAGTAAAAATAAAATATGTTGCTTTGTGCGTGTGATGCTATTCTCTGTATGATATTTTAGACAGCTATATAACTAATAAATCCTGGGGCCTCACGTGGCCTGGTTGCTGTATGGAATCTTAACAAAGACACATAGCCCCACAGCCAAGAAGAAAACTTTAAAAGAGAACTCTAATATTTACTTATGTTTCTAGAAAAACATCAAAAGGGAACCAATTAATAATACACAGCACTACTCAGAGGTCTTTCCTACCCTCAGTTTTCTTCTTCACAGCTGCTGATACATGAAAACCTAAAACCAATCCTGTCCCACAGTCCTCACCATGATGATGCTCTCATACCCTCCGGTCTTTAATGAGCAAATAGCCCAGCTTCTCTTGCTTTGTCCTTTCTTCACTCCCTGGGCCTCTGTGGCCCTTCTCTCTCTCCTAATTCAACATCAGAAGAGATCTGGAACTAGGCTACAAAGGCTTCTCTTTCAGTGGAGGAAGGGGTCTGGGAGAGAAGTAAGACATAAAAGACCGAGCCAGGAAAAAAGAATCACATCCTACCTACCACGTGGAACCAGAATCTCAGAGAGCTGGACAGGCTTGCAGATTTGGGCTGCATGCGGCAGAAATCCAAGGTCCTAACAATACAGCAATGCAATTGCCTGATACTTCAGTGATATTGATATTATTACCTTAATGGCCCAACTCAAATCAATACCATGACACAGCCCCAAAGAGCGTCCAACTACCGATGCCACGCAAGCCTCATTCCCAGGCATCAGCAAGGAACAGTGGGCCTCGTGTGTTGTACGACCCACAGGTAGAAACAGGTTTTGCACCTCTAAGTGTCTAGGAAAAAAATCAGAAGAAGAATATTTTGTGACACACAAAAATTACATGCAATTCAAATTTCAACATCCACTGTAAAAGCCGTCTTGGAGCCCAAGCACCCCGTTCATCTACAGGCCGTCTCCGAGAGTTTTCACGCTACAACTGCAAAGTTGAACCTTTGTCAGGGAGATGGTTTGATCCACAAAGCCTAAAATATTTACTGCCTGGAGTTTTATAGAAAAAGCTTGCTTGCTGGCTCCTGCTTATCTCAGAACACTCCAGGCTTACTTGGTTCAGGACATTACTCTAATATTTAGACAGCTTAGTATTTAGACAGAAAACTATCCTTGTAAGTGCCTGACATGAACTTTCCACCCCATGGGAAACAGGGCACCACAGAAGTCCTTGCCCTGAGAACCTTCAGGCCTCAAGATGGCTAAGTCTATGAAGGAAGTGCTTATTCATAGGAGACATTCAGCACTTGGTGCCCTGGGTACTGTTTTCATTTTTATTAAAACAGGATCAAGGACATTTTATTATTGTTAAAAAATTAGTTAATAGCTAGGCCAGAATTCATGTGCATAAATGACTGCCTTTACTATTTCTGGTGGATCCCAATTATCTTTCTGCTTATCATTCTTATTATTGAAGAAGGTACCTAATTATTTTCCATTAAATAGTGGTTCTCTCCTATCCTAGAGGTGACTGCCCTGCATGCAGAGGTGGTCCTTGTAGGGAAGAAGGAGACACGTGTGAAGTCATCTGTGCTCCTTCCAGAGGGAAAGCACCATGTAGCTACTGAATACATTAGAAAACTAAGAGGCTTGGTTCTTATTACTGTATTGAAATGCTATATTGTGTGCATCTTAAATTATAAAATTGTTCCACTCTGGTCTTTTTATCCCTCCTTACTTCTGTGTACTTTTTTTAATTTGAGTTTTGACTATCTCAAGTCCTATTCTTGTTTTATGTAAAAGCCAAGCACACATCCCCACCCCACACCCTCCTTGTCTACTTAAGTCACTTGAAAACATTCACTTACCCAGCCTTGGAGGGGAAAGTACTCTGAGAACTTCAAGGTTACCAAATGCAAAAACTGTCTTTTATTTATTTCAAGTCAGTATACTGAGAGCACAGAATGGAAATTTCAACTGTACAGACGTGTCTGTGCTTAGAAGAAGCATTAAAAAAAAGCAATAGGACTTCTTAAGACATTTTTAAAAACAATGTTATTCAGTTAATAGCTTGTTTATAATAACATAGCAAGTAGAAATGCACAGTTAAAACTGATTTAAAAAAAGAAGATAAACACAAAATATATTGTTACTAATGTATTTGAAAAGCCAAACCACTGGTGAGCATGAAGTTGTTGGTGCAGAGGGGGAAACATTTGAAGTTATCAAAGGAGAAGTCTTGATGTCAAAGAGATAGAAGCTCTGGTTTAAAGAACAGTTGAAGTTACTACTTTTAAATGGTGTGAATTTTGAAGTCATCGAATGAGATTTAGAAGAAACTAAAAATGTTCAGGAGCTGACAGCTGAAGGGGAAGGAATAATTGGTGAGATCTTAGAATGAATCAGAAAGTTCTGGGGAACACAGCTTCGAGAGGGCAATTCCCCTAAACTAAAGTTTCTCCTTTGTGTAAGTAGTTTGGTCATAAACACACACACACACACACACACACACACACACACACTCCCCTGGCATTCTACAGCAATGTTTCAAGTCTTAATCTGGTAGGGTACAGACAGGCAGCATGCTCTTAGTTCTGATAATAGGTCAGAAAAGCAGAGAAAAATCTCGACTCTACCACCTACCACCAGGTATTAGGCAGGTGTTATGGCCTGAATGGCATCCCTCGAAATTCGTATGTCAAAGTCCTCACCCCTTAGTACCATAAATATGACTATATTTGGAGAGAGGCCTTTAAAGAGGTGATTAAGTTGAAACGAGACCCTTGGGTGGGCTTAAACCCCGTCTGACTGCTGTCCTTACAAGAAGAGGAAATTTAGACACACAGAAAGACCCCAGATGTGACACGCCTCCAGAACTTGGAGAAAATTTCTTTCGTTAAAGCCAACAAGCCTGTATTCCACTATGGCAGCCGGAGGTGCACAGCACAGCCGGCAGCCAGAATCTAAGCTCCAAGGAGGCAGACACATGGGTCCCTTTAGCCGGCAGCTGCATTCTCAGCACCCTGGCTACTCCTGAGCATGCAGCGGGTGCTCACTAAGCAGTTACTGAACGAGTTAATAAGTGAGCGAATAAACTCAAGCTTCCTGAGCCTCTGTGTCCCTATCTGTGAAGACAGAACCATCATACGCTTCTACACAAGGTCCTGGTCAGTATCGAAGACAATACACAGGTGTGTGTTTCTTTTATCCACAAAGGACCACGTGGAAAGTATCCTTCATTATCATCCCCATCCTCATCCCCATCAGCACAGCAGTAGATGGCTCAAGATTATTCCAAACCTCAGATTCATTATATGCTTTGTTTTGGGTTTGTTTTTTGTTTTTTGTTTTTGGGGGGTGGTAATTAGGTTTATTTATTTATTTATTTTTTAAACGGAGGTACTGGGGATTGAATTCAGGACCTTGTGCATGCTAAGCATGCGCTCTACCACTGAGCTACACCCTCCACCCCCACCCCAGATTCATTTTAAAATGAATAGAAAAGAACTGTCTCAGGGGGGTGGTGGAAAAAATGAATTATCAGTTATTATGTGGAAAGAATATAAGACTTGTTAGACGACAGACATTTCAGAATCATGATTATTATGACTTTGTGTATTCTGGGGCTGAAAAGACATACGAGTTCAGGATATAGAGTTGTCAACACACCTCAAAGCAGAGGCAAGCGCTTCATGCAATTAGCATCTGAATACACAATTATGGAACACAGGCAATTGGAAATCTCCATATGATAGGGGTCATTTTCACAAATATTGCAGTACTTATTGTACCCAAGTGTATTTTTGTATAACTCTTGTAATATTGCAAAATTGCCCTCTGTTTTATAGAAAATGCTACTCAGTAACGCTAAGGGGAAAGAAGTTTCAAATTTGCAAGCTAGGCATTTTTTCACATTCAAAATATGACCACAAGCGATTGATGACAATTTAATTGCTTCAAAATCATAGTTTTAGGTATCCAGCTCATAATTTTAAAGCAATTCATCCATGTTCAACCCCCGAATTACTAGCCCACAATTTCTTGGATTCAGTCTTATTTTTGCCACTTCAAATTTTTAAGGTTAATTTGATGTGAGGAAAGTGAGATTTGGAGACAGACATTTTGAGTTGCATTTCCCTCTCTACTACCCTGGATTTCTAGTAACAGGCAAACTGCTTTAAGCCCTCGGAGCTTTAGTTTCCTTATCTGTAAAAGTCAAGGTGATGATGTCAACCACATGCATTTACAAACATAGTGTCTAACGTTAAACTACCAGGATGTAAACCCCAGCTCTCCTTTCCCCAGCTTGTACAGGGGCAAACAAATCAGAACATCTCAGAGCCTCCTAGGTCCTCATTTGAAAGCTTGTCACACCCACTGTATGAGCTGGCCCTACACGAAGGTGCCCAGAGAGGGGGAGAGAGCTGAATCCTCCGTTTTTAGAGCCACGTGACTGGGCACAGCTCTCTGCCTCCCCTTAGGAAGGAGGTACTTCTCTCCCCACTAAGATGCCATCTTTCCCCCAAACCCTGTACCTACCATTAGGAGGCACTGTTTGCTAATTCACACAAGGTTTGATGTATCCCAGCAGTGCCCTGTATCTCATTTTGTACCTATCCCACTTGGAGGATTAAATGAGCTGGATATGGAAAGGGCCAGCCACTGTTGGTGTGCCCCGTGTCAGCTGTCGGCTATAATACTAAAATCCTCTTGTCCAATCCCCTCCTTTGCATATTCACTGCCAGTGCCCAGAGTGGTCCAGCTTCTCATCATTTCTTGCCACAGCTGCTTCCATAGCCTCCCAATAGGTCTCCTGCCTCTATCATAGTCCTAATTCATTACAATCCACTGTGCAAGGGTAAAGGGGATGTGTCATGTCTGCTGGGAATCCCGCAATGGTTTCACCCAGGTCTCTGAGTATGGCTTACAGTGTTGTCCTTTTCCATGGCTACCTGGACGGCACCACCAGCCTGAGCCCTCTGTTCTACAACCAACTGGTCAACCCATCTTCTTACCTCCACATTTGTGAACCAGTGGGCGTCTGGAATGCCTTTCCATTCATTTCCTCTGCTGACCAGCTGCTACTCATTCTTCTAGATTTATCTTCCATCATGCTTTTCCAGATGCTCATTCATCCTATAACAGCTCCCTGACCCCTGCCTGCTCCTACTCCAAAATAATTTGCACAAAGTACCTAGCTCATAAGGGGTGAAGTCCAGATTTGCACCTCAAGCTATCTGACTCCAAATTCATCGCTCTATCCATGGTGCTTTTTTTATAGACCAAACTCAATTCGGATCCTTTAACAGTGACTCTAATTTCTATTCAATAAGCAGAGCTGAGGCTGAAAAGGCCCAACCAGCATTTGCTAGAAATTTCTTTTTTTAACATCTGAACTATCACACTGTACTAGACTTGTTGATTTTTCTTATTTGTTTCTTCCACTAGACCACTCAAAGCCTAAGTAGGGATGACTCCATTCCTGGGTATCTCAGGTCCTGGCGCACAGGAGGTGCTCAGCAAGTGGTGTGGGCAAAGGGAAGGAGGTGCATTACTTGAGGAAAAAAGAGACAATAGATGAAAAAGCATTTCATTAGTGATAAAGTGCTATAAGTGATGATTTTGTTCCATGCCTTTCCTTTGCTCTCACACCCTCAACATCATTCTTCTCCTTTCCCCTCAGAGCCCAGAATTATGATACACAGAGAAAGGAAATTCTGGAAGTCTTTTTTGCAATGAAGAAGTGAAAAGTTGCAAATTTTCATAAACTATATTTAATATTAAAGATGTTAGGCCCAATAAAGTCAGGAACTATATCTTAGACATTCTGCATCTTCATAAGTACCTAATACAAAATAGGAGTTCCAGGAGCACTGACAACTGTTTTTGAATCTTGCAGAAGTTGTACAGAATTTATACCAGAGTTCTAACATTGTGCTATTTCCCACAACTCCTAAAATAAAGATGCAGACTCAAGGACCAATGAAAACTAAACAAACAAAACAAAAACTGTGTCACTTTTGATAATTTTGTTGCCTAGAGGCTAGGAAGCTTAGTGTGTGTCTGTGTGTGTGTGCAAACAGGACTGCCTTGCAAAGAAAGAACTGGAAGGATCGAGACTTTATGTCAAATATATAACCCCAAGAGCTTTTACCTCTAAGGAAAAAATTAAGAAAACCTATGAGTATCCTTTGAATGAGAGGTAAAATGTTTTGAAAGATTTGAGAAGAACTCTTTAAGGAATAAGGGTGCAAATCTTATGACTTAGACGGACAAGCACATGAGACACACTATTAGCTTCAGGTAAGGGAGATCCGGGGTCTTGAGATGTGTGTGAGATTTGAGCAGCAAACCCAAGTGAGGGAGAGTCAGAGATGCAATGCCAAGGCCTCGTGAGGCAGGATGTGCAGAAGGCACCTTGCAAAGCTGTGACATTTAGTTGAGGTCTCCTCTGCTGCAACTCCCCGCAGGACCCTGCCAACCACCAGGCAGAAGAAAGCACTGGCTTCTACAGGATGAAAGAGGCTCAGGTCTCAGTTTTTGTGGCCTTTCTGTGGCTAAGGGAGTACACTTGAAAAGCTGGGGTACCCTAGTATGTGCACCCAGAGAGGAGAGCCTCTTAAGAGACAGCGCTGGGAAGCATGGGCTGCTTGCGAAGGCACTGGGAGATAATGATTTCATTTCCTGCAGATAAATACCCAATAGTGAGATTGCTGGATCATATGGTAGTTCTATTTTTAATTTTTGGAGGAAACTCTATACTGTTTTCCATAAGGCTGCACCAATTTACATTCCCACCAACAGTGTGCAAAGCTTCTCTTTTCTCCACATCCTCACCAGCACTTGCCTCTTGTCTTTTCGATGACAGCCATTCTAACAGGTGTGAAGTAATATCTTGTGCTTTTGATGTGCATTTCCCTGATGACTAGTGATATTGGATACCTTTTCATGTACCTATTGGCAATTTATATATTTTCCTTGGAGAAATCTCTATTCAGGTCCTTTGTCCATGTTTTGATTGGGTTATTTGTGTTTCTGTTATTGATCTGTATGAGTTTCTTATATATTTTGGATACCAATCCCTTACCGGATTTATGGTTTACAAATATTTTCTCCCATTCCATAGGTTGCCTTTTCATTTTGTTGATTGTTTTCTTTGCTGTGAAGTCCCACATGTTTATTTTTGCTTTTATCACCTCTGCTTTTGGTGTCATATCCAAAAAGATTATTGCCAAGACCAATTTCAAGGAGATTTTCCCCTATGTTTTCTTCTAGGAATTTTATGGCTTCAGGTCTTATGTTTAAATCCTTAGTCAATTTTTAGTTGATTTTTTCCATATGATGTAAGAGAAGGGTCAAATTTTACTCTTTTGCATGTTCATATCTAGTTTTCTCCACACCATTTATTGAAGAGAATATTATTTTCCTATTTTATTCACAATAACCAAGATATGGAAACAGCCTAAGTGTCTGTTGACAAATAAATAGATTTTTAAAAAGTGGTGGAAATATACATACAATGAAATATTACTCAGTCATGATAAAGAAGGAAATTCTGCCATTTGCAACAAGAATAAATCCCAGAGGATATTAAGCAAAGAGAAATAAGCCAGGCAGAGAAAGACATATACTGTATGATCTCACTTGTATGTGAAATCTCAAAAATTCAAGCTCACAGAGCCAAATAGAAGAATGGTGGTTACCAGGGGGTAGGGAAAGCAAGGAGGTGCTGGTCAAAGAGCACAAACTTCCAGTTATGAGATGAGTAAGTTCTGGGGAACTAACGCACAGCCTGGTGACTATAACTAACAATGCAGTGCTGTATACTTGAAATTTGCTGAGGGTACACTCATATGTGGAATCTAAAAAAAAAAGACAAACGAACTTACTTACAAAAGAGAAACAAACTCACAGACATAGAAAACAAACTTCTGATTACCAGGAGGGAAAGGGGGTGGAAAGGGATAAATTGGGAGTTCAGGATTTGCAGACACTAACTACTATATATAAAATAGATAAACAACAAGTTTATACTGTATAGTACAGGGAACTATATTCAATATCTTGTAGTAACTTACAGTGAAAAAGAATATGAAAACGAATATATGTATGTTCATGTATGACTGAGGCATTGTGCTGTACACCAGAAATTGACACAATGTTGTAAACTGACTATATTTCAATAAATATATATGTAAGAAATTTGCAGAAAGTAGATCTTATATTCTCATCACTCTCCCCCAAAATGTGATGGATGTGTTATTTTATTTGATTGTGGTAATCATTTCACAATGTATACGTATATCAAACTATCACATTGTACACCTTAAACATATGCAATTTTTATTGCTCAATTATACCTCAGAAAAGCTGGAGGAATAAAGAAAGGCACTGAGAACCTTGCACCAGGAGAGCATCAGAGCATTCAGGGCATCAGAGCTGCTGTGTTGTGTCAGGGTGGTGCTTTGCTGCCTAGTCTAGTCTCTATGAATGGATTGCAGGAAAATTAAGTCACTTGGGGTAAGGTTTTTCAGAACCTGCTTAGGCTGAGTAACATTCTCAGCTTCAACTTCTCAGAAATGAACTAAGCCACTTCCACTGATAGGAAGCTTTCCTACAGAAGCCTGGCCGAATCTAGCATTTGACATGGACTCAAGACTGGCACACCAGGAGCACCTAAGAGGATGCCATGGTGTGAAAACCAAGAACTTTTCAAAGCCTTTCTCTGATATTACAAGGAGAAAGTGGAGGAGGAAGAGAACTTGTCAGCTGTTATAAAATTTTCCCTCACTACTGTCCTCCGTGGTCAGCCTTTTCATTATCTTTACACAAAGAAGCTGATGCTCAGGGAGGCTCAGTAATTTGCCCAAAGCCACACAGCTAAAAATGGTTGAAGTCCAGATTTGAACCTCCAGCTACCTTTCATTTTCACCTTTCCATTTCATTCTAAACTAGATTCTGATTACTTTAATGGTGTTTCTGATTCCAATCAATTAGAGCTGAGGCTAAATTAGGCCCAAAGTTTACCTCCAGCTATTCATGGTTAATTTACCATCTGTTGGTAATAATCACCAGTGTTTAAAGATAAACAAAGACATCCACCGTCTATCATCTTCCATTCCCATCACACCTATGTTGGCAAATCTTTCATTTGGTCTTTAACCAGGAGCTGCATTTGGAACTTCTCCCCAAGCCTGTTAGATGGACCTGTTTCATCTTCTGACTTTAGAAACATTCCAGAAAGCTCTTGAGCTGGAATGTTAATAAGATTGATTGCCTTCCTTCTTCCAGGTCACAGTAACTATCCCAACAGCCATAATGATCGCATTTCTGACATGAATCCTTTTTATCTGTAAGTATTCAAAAGCACTTAAGTGGTGGAGAAAAACTCTAAAGAGTCGCCATGATTTAAATAAAATTGACTGGAAAAAAATAGCAGAAGAAACCATCTTAATTTAACATACAAAGAGCTATATTTCAGTTCTATCCAATTAGCAGTGTTCAATATTATTAAAATCTGTTGACAAAAAAGTAACAGATGCTCCATTTTCCTTGATGTTAATTAATGAAGTTTTTACCGCTGAAAAATTTGGAGAAACCGGATCTTTTATAATCAAATAGCTTTCGCCTACACAAAACCTACGTCTGGAAAAACATGTAAGTGTGTCAATATTCAAAGAGGATAATTATCACTTGAGCTCACTAGATCTTCGTTTCTCTTTCTTAGTGTTCCAGCGCCAAATATGCACCAATTTCCATTGAGATAGTGATAATAATTGCACAATGGAAATTATTAGACATTTCTGGCCAAATCTCTTATGGTAGGAATGGCTCATTGGCAGTGCTATAAAATTAGAAGATTGTTAGCATTCTAACCAAGAACTCCACGAATTTTCAACCTATAGAGAATAGTCTTTGGGAAGTTGATTTTCTAACTTTATTGCAGAAAATTTCAAACATATATAAATGATCTATTACCCAGCTTCAATGACAATCAATCCTTGGACATGCTTACTTCATTTACTTCACTTATAACTCCACCCACTTCCTGTCCCCACACTGTATCATTTTATGCAAAAGTATTTCAGTGTGGATCACTAAAGATAGGGATTCTTTATTTAAACAAATGCAAAATGATTCTATTACATCTTTAAAAAGACACCAATTTCTTAAGGTCAGCATATACATTTCTCTGATTATCTTTCTTTTTATTTTTTTGGTTGTTTGGTTTCTTTGAATTAGGAGGTAAATAAGGTTTCTATGTTAGATTTAGTTGTAATCAACTACTCTAAAATCTCCCGGGTGTTCAATCACAAATGTTTATTTCTTGTTCAGGTTACACGAGGACTGAACTGGGCTGGGCTGGGCTCTGCTCCATGAGCCCTCTTGTCCTGGATCCCTGGCTGGAGGAGCAGCTGCTATCTGGGCCCACTGATCTCAGGGCAGAGGGAAGAGCCAGGAGTCAGTGCCAAACGATGCCAGTATATTGAAGGCTTCTGCCAGGATTCAAGGTATGTCACTCGCATTTCAATGACCGAAGAGAATCAATATCCAGGCACAAGTTTTATTTGGGACCCAAGACAAGGCCAACATTTTTTGTTCCGCTGAAGGTAGGGGAAAGGATATTTCTGGGGCCTCTTGAAGCTTCTATGACCTAATACATGAAGATTTCACAGAACAAAGGGTCAAAGCATTCTAATTCACTTATGTTGATAGAGGCCCATCTCCATCAGCCATCACATCACCATCGTTTACAACTGAACCATCTAAACTGAGATTCTGAGTTCTAGGTCCCTCGACTACTTCAAGTATGATGGAAAAGAGCCTCAGCCACAAGCCCCCATGCACCGGGATCCAGTCCCTGTCCTCCTCATCAGAGCCATCATCTCTGGAGCTCCTCAGGATGCTAGTAGATGCTATGACAACAAGAAACGGCTTCCATAGGGAAAAACTTGGGTTGAACCAAGTTAACTCTGCCTTGGTCA
Source organism: Camelus dromedarius (assembly GCF_036321535.1). NCBI lineage: Eukaryota > Metazoa > Chordata > Mammalia > Artiodactyla > Camelidae > Camelus > Camelus dromedarius. The sequence continues at coordinate 10,046,491 of NC_087441.1, read as the reverse complement.
CAGGCCTTCTCAGAGGCCTTAATATGTACATGCATGTAAGTCTCAGAGATGGGAGTGTGCAGGAGGAAGCATTTCTCGAGTGTATTTGATCCCAGAATCCTGTCTTCAGAGCAGCTTGAGGAAGAAGTGTTCTGAGCAAAGTCTCCAGGAAATGCTAGTCTGTCTGAATGACGTCCTGCCTTTCCAGCACAGGATGTTTTCTGAAGAATCTCAGATTCCAACCTTCTTCACGGTGCCATTAACCCCATCTCAGAGCTGGCTGCATCATCTGACTGCTTTTCTGAGATTCCTAAGGCCTGAACCCTGCTCAGATTTAAATTTCTACTTTAATTGGCAGGTGTGGGCCTGGGGCACAGGCACGGTACCAAAGTTCCTCCAGATGATTCTAACTGAGCCAGTTAGTGAGAAAAAAAATGTCCACTTCATATTCTTGGCTTCATGCTACTTACTGATGTGACCAGGGAGTTGTTTATTTCATCCTCTCTGGGGTTCCCGTGTCCACACGTCAGAAGTTTGCTGTTTCCTGTTTCAGTTACTACTTAACCCAAACCGCAAACCACTCTAAGCCACCTCAAGGCCTATAACATAACTGCTTGCAAAACTAGCTGATCATCAAAACTAAAGTAAAGCGATTTGAACAACAAGGATTCCCAGGCCTCCACTCCAAACATTCCACTCCAGTGGCGGTAGAATATCTGGAAACCTGCTTTTTCCCCAAAGTTCTGTAGGTACTTCTCACGATCAGCACCTTTGGGACCCTCTGGCTTGCTCTGTGTGCTGCACCTCCCTCCCGAGATTACTAGAAGGCTAAGCCACTCTGATCCTGCCGGGTTCCCCGATGGAAGCATTACAGCTTTGAATCTACAGACTCATTTGCATGAACATGACATTTTAAACACTGTAAGTAGCATTCCCTTCCCAAACAATACCGTGTCAGTCATAAACATTTGTGACTGGTGCTTCATGATAACCATATAAAGCTGAAGGCCTGATATTTCAGAAAACTTAAGGGAAAAAACAAAGGCTAAAAATTGCTGTAACTTCCATCATCTTTTTCTTGCTAATAATTATATAAATGTTAAACTAGTCCTGGTTCAGAAGACAGATCACTCAGTGAACTAATTTATTTTGAGAGTTTACAGTTCCTACCTGGAAGGAAGTAGCAGACACAATGCCAACGATTACAGTAGCATGAATAAGAGTTATCCAACTGATAGAAACCAAGTTCGTAAGAGTATCTAATCCAGACTGGGGAATGAGGGCAGGAAGGGCTTTCCCAAGCAGCTGATATTTGAGATGAATTTTTAGCTCAGGCAGAGATTAGCTTGAAGAGAACAAAAGGCCAGCATTGTGGACCCTCCATGTGCAAAGTTTTGGAGACAAGAAAAGATAATGGCACAGTTAAGGAAATTCTAAAACTCACCATTCTATGCCTTGATATTTCCACCCATAAAAGGGGGTTAAAAATGGTACCTTCCTGATTTAGGGCATTGTGACGATTAAATTACACCCTTAATGCAGAATGCTTAAAACAATGCCTGCCACACACACTAAGTGCTCAGTTAAAATCAGCTACTGTTATCTATTATTTGTTGATTTGCTATTCAAACGAGTGGGGACAGATGCAAACAGGTCATCCAAACTTCATTTTTAAGAAAGTCTCTAATCGGAAACTTTGGAAAATGATACTATAAAGGACAACAGTGAAGAGCAGGGGGAAGAAGATGCGTTCTGCACAGCTTTGTTTTTTTTTAAATCAAACTTTTTTTAAAAAACAGAATGACATGTTTGTGTGAGAGTTCAGATCTGATTCATGGCATGAAAATGACATTGGATGTGCCTCTGATCTCCACCACCTGAAGATGCGGGTTAGTGTTAGAGCGCGCAGCTGGCCCTTTTCCTCCCCGACGCAGGAGGGGCAGCGGGGAAGAGGCCGGGGCTGTTTGTGCACAGGCTGCAATTATACGCTGACGCCCAGAGCCTGACAGTCACCGCTCCTGGGCAATCGACACTGCTTCCTGCCGCTGGCTGCTTAATGCTGCCGAGGCGATGGAACCTGACGGCAGCGAGCGAACAGGTGGTAATTATGACTGACACAATGACGGCCTGTGCAGACATGTAACCGCGGAACAAAACACCGCAGTTAGCTAACAAGAGATCGGTGGAAGGTTTTTTGCTGGCACAGTGTCTCCTGTCTGACACTTCTGAAATTGGAGGGAGGGAGGGGGAGGCCTTGTAAACCTGGGTATTCAGAGGTATAATAGGCCAGCTGAGCTGAAGGGAGAATGCTTAACATTTGTTCCTTCCGTGGTGATTGTATCAGCCCCCGTTTTCATGTGGATTGTCCACAGTGCTCTTTGCTGCCAATTTTTCCTTTTGAAAGTGTGTCCTTTGGAGGCTTACAGCTTTCTCACACCCAGCATTCTGAGCAATTTTCAAACTGTTCCTGGATTTCCTTATACTGCAGTTCAAAATATACACAAAAGAGGCTTTTATAATATAGACATCTTTTTCTCCCTCTGTCTTGAGGTTCCATGGACATACTTTGTCACTTTATGAAGATAAGGAAAACAAATCTTGGGGTGTGTTTTCCATTGACACTTCTGTTGAATCCTATAGTTAGTGGACAGCACCTAGAGGTATATTGACCCCCGAGTCAGAAAAGAAAAAAGGAACAAATTCTATAATTACCAATAAGTGCATTTTAAGACTATTTTACCATATTCCTTCCCCATACTAGTTTCCCTTCAATAGTTTTTGATCATCCCACCCCTGCACTAATTTATCTGATTTGACCAAGTCTAAACTCTCACTTGTCTTAAGGTTGCATCACTGAATCCCTGGTTATATTCCAGGGTCCTAGTATAGCACATCCATACTTGCTGAAGAGAATGATTTTTGGTTTTTTCTTTAAAAAGTTAGACTACGTCACATCAACCTGACAACATTACATCATACAGATATTTGGAAGACGAACACATTTGTCTTTGGGTGTGGACAAGAGTTTACTGACCCCTTTATCCATCGCTTGTTGTCCTGCTCCAAGAATAATCCATTAAAAATCTAACTGATATCACCTCATATCAGTCAGAATGGCCATCATTAAAAAGTCCACAAACGATAAATGCTGGAGAGTGTGTGGAGAAAAGGGAACCCTCCTACACTGCTGGTGGGAATGTAAATTGGTGCAGCCACTTTAGAGAACAGTATGAAGGTTCCTTAAAAAACTAAAAACAGAGTTACCCTATGATCCAGCAATCCCACTCCTGGGCATATATTCAGAAAAGATGAAAACTCAATTTAAAAAAGATACATGCACCCCAATGTTCATAACAGCACTATTTACCATAGCCAAGACATGGAAACAACCTAATGTCTATAGACAGATGACTAGATAAAGAAACTGTGGTATATTTATACAATGGAATACTACTCAGCCATAAAAAAGAATGAAATAATGCCATTTTCAGCAACATGGATGAACCCAGAGATTGTCATACTAAGTGAAGTAAGCCAGAAAGAGAAAGAAAAATACCATATGCCATCACTTATATGTGGAATCTAAAACAAGACACAAATGAACTGATTTATAAAACACAAACTCACAGATATGAAAAACAAACTTATGGTTACCAGGGGGGAAGGGGGTAGGAAGGGATAAACCAGGAGTTCAAGATTTGCAGATAATCACTACTACATATAAAATAGATAAATAACAAGTTTCTACTGTATATCACAGGGAACTTTATTCAATATCTGGTAGTAACTATAATGAAAAAGAATATGAAAAGGAATATATGTATGTATATGTATGACTGAAACATTATGCTGTAAACCAGAAATTGACATAACATTGTAAACTGACTATATTTCAATTTTAAAAAAATTTTTATAAACTACCTGAAATAATTAGCATTTTTTTGCCAAGAACTACAAATGTGAGAATGTGATTTACTTCTTTTCCAATTCAATTTGGAACTTTGTGTCCTGTGGATACAAAACTTTACAGTAAAAATACCACAGCTCTTTGTGGGATAGTGGTGGTAAAAGAGGGCACACGAATCCCTGAGGACTGGTGAGGAGTTTGTAGAGCCATTCAGATTAAGCTTCAACGTCTTACCTTGAACTGTAAGCACCAAAAATACTTGGTTTTTGCACCAAAAAAAAAAAAAAATCCCTTGAGTTATTTTTATCCTTAGTTTCCTATGGGACAGTGCTTTCCTGAATCCCCTCCCATCAGGCATTAGCCTTATCCTTTCAGAAGGATTCTTTCTCTTTTCTAACCACCAACTCTCAGTTTACCCTCAATTCTATCTTGACAACTTTAAATCAACTTGATCATCAACCTTCTATCACTTGTATAAGGATAATCCCCAATTTTCCAATTTAACCCTGAAATACAGACTGGTCTTTAACTGGATATAGCCCCGTTATCACAAATAAACTTGTTTCCAAAAAAATTCTTGCCAGTGTCCCAATTATCATTCTGAACTTACTTTTGAAATTAGTTCCATCTATTGGTATCACTTTCTTCCTATAATCTTTCAAGCCAACAACGCTTGGCATCATCTTTGATTCTTTGTGTTATTTGATTCCTCTCTTCCTACGCTTACTGCATTGGATATTTGTGGTTTGAAAGAAACTTAACAAATGGATACCAATCCTTCCACAATGAGAAAACTGCAGCCCAAATAAAGTAAACTGTCAAAGAATACCCCCAACTATCAAAGGCCTAGTGGTACAACTGAGGCTCATTCATCCTCCCAACAAGCATTCCTAGAACATAAATGGGTTGGGGGGGGGCAGGAGCTGTCCTAGGTGCTGTGGATACAAATATGTGTATGAATCCCTGACATTTTTGTGCTGAGAGTCTAGTCCAAGAGATAAGTCATAATCGGATCACTAAGCATACTTTTTATAAGTGCAATGATGGAGTAGGCAGGAGCTTATTATGGGAGCTCTGGGCAAAGGCGTCTTATGGTGGGAGAAGTAAAGGGAAAGGCTGAGAGAAGCAAGAATTCTCTAGTCTGTTTCCCCAGACCTGTCTCTCATGCCACTGTGGACAAATCTTTCTAGTACAGTACAATTAGTGGGGAAGCTCCCAAATTCCTTAGGGACAGTTGACTTAGATAAAGCCAGGGGATCTATAAAATTAACTATGCCTTGACTCTTACTGTGTCTATATTTGGGGATGACTTGAAATTGCATTTTATAACCATTTTATTGAAGCACCACTCTAGGATGCTAACAGAGCTCAACTTTGTATTTTCTATCCCATTCCTTTCAAGTAACTTTCCTGTGCTTATCCTTTCCAGACCCTGAATGAAGTATCTATCCCTCCTTGGGGTCACCTTGCCCCTTCTGGTGGCCTTCCTGGGCAAAACCCTTCTAAGCTAACTCCAGGTGGGCTCTGTCTGTCAGGCCCTTGCCTGGCCTGGAGACAGGTCCCCTTGCCCTGCCCTGCGGAGTGTGCCTCTTGCTGGGAACTCAGGCCTCTCTTTCTCTGCCAGCTCCAGCCAGTCTGCACCCCTGCAGAGTATCTGTGCTCCCCAAGCTCCAGAAGACAAAGCTAACTCACTGCTTGCTTCTCTTGAAGCGCCCCCTACTCAGCTGGTTTCAGTGAAGGAGACAAGTGTCCTCCTCACTGCTGGGGAAGGTGGAGCGTGTACAGCACACTGACTGCTGTCCCTAAGCAGTCCTCAAGACCACACCTGTTTGTAAAGACTGAAGGTGGATGGCTGATGCTGAAAGTGTGGGACTCACAGCCTCCTCGCACGCAGGAGGTGGACTCACACACAGCTTTGGAGCGGGAGAGACTTGACAGCTGTCATGGAGTCCTCAGCTTTTTTTTTTTTTTTTTTTTTTTTGCAGCTAAATTTAATTTTTATTGAAGTATAGTTGATGTACAATATAGTCCTCAGATTTTGAGGCCTCAGCTGAATGAAACAATGACTTCAGGACAAGTCACGTTTAGCATCCTGTTCTCCAGGGAGGAAATCTAGTCTGACCAGAAGGGATCTGGGGGACTTGCGGAGCAAGTGCACTGTTTTCACCTGTTATTTGGAGTAACTTTAGGGTAGGACTAAACCATGCTGAGGGCGGCTCAAATGCCCTCTCCCCACCACAGCCACCAAGCAGCCCTTGGCACATAACTCAAATTCACATAACTCACCTGATGAGAAGACTTACAATGCCCTTTTCTTATCAGGAACAAAATTTTGAAAGAAAATTATTTTGCCTAATTATATGGGTTTATCTAATTTAACCGGACCTAACCATCCAACTTGATTGTTTACTTGTCCACAATCTGGAGTTTTCTCTCTTTTTTTGTTGACTTGAGTTTAATTTAAATTAGCCAAACATCCATACTTTCAAAATTTGTACCTACCTGTCAGGTCCTCAGATCTGTAATAAAGACCATTTGCTAATAAGTTTTAAACAGTGGATTAAATGCCTTTATTTTAACCAGTAGTCACCAGATTTCAGGAATGTGTGACATAGATTTGAACAAGGTTATTGGATTTTTTTTTAGATCCAGGCATTCAAAAATAGAAGTTTGCAAGGAAGTATTTCAGGGCTAAGGTTCTCAGCAGTAGGATTCCAAGGTCACACTTGGCCTAAATGGCAAGAATAACAAATAACTGGTTTAATTAGGTAGATCTACTTATACTGTTAATGTTAAAAGAGAAACTGAGGACAATTGAAATCAATGAGAGACCCAAATTCCTATTTTGTTTTGTTTAGTCATTTTGAAGTACATAAAAATGGACCAGGAAACACTATACATGAAATACTGGAATATAATTATAGTTCTTAGCAGCAAATAGACAAAATCTAGACTTAAAACTAGTGAGGGAAAGAGAATGAGTTGAAATAAATAGGGGCTTAAGCCACCTCAGTTCGGAGATTCAAATTACATATTCAATATACTAAATTCCATACAATAGAAAATCACAAAAGACCTTTAAACAAACATTTTACTCCACGAAAGCTCATAATAGAAATATGTGACAATGTGGAACAGTAGTTCCCAGTGAGCCAACAGCCCCTGATGGCCAGAGCTGCACAGAGTGATCACGGAATGATAGCCCGCAGTGTCTCCCTGCACCAGGCTCCCAGAATCCACCTGGCACAGCACGCTGTCCATGGTCCTATGTTCCCACAAACCATTTTAAGAAAGTTTTAAGAAAGGAAACTTTAAATATATAAGCCGGGGCTAGAAAAGCTTCTCAGACATCACACGGACATTGCTTTCAACTTGAAAAATCAAACATAAGTGATGATCCACAGGAAGTTCCCTTTAAAACAGAAAAGTAAGAGGAGACACTCAGCCTGTTTTAATCACCTTGTTTTTACCGACCCCCCAAACATTTGGAAAATTATCTAGATTCTCCGTGGAAAGGAACCCCTTACTACATCTTCTTATTATGAATGAAATTTGTGTCTGTTTTTCTTTTAAAGTGAGGAAATTGTATTCAGTCAAACAAGTGGTATGAGATGTACCCACAGTTTCAATCAAAGGGAATCTGAATTAGAGTTAAGTAAGACAATTCAGAAAACATAATACCATGGAAAGAGTGGGTCTCGGAATTAGCTGCTCTATCTACACCGTGGTAACTGCTCTCGATTCTGTACAACTGAAGCCGGCTGACCAACTTCACCTTCCTGTGTTTCAACTATTCTGCAAAACAGCAGTAAGATCTGCTCCCAGGATTATAAGGAATAAAAAATCTTTTTGAAAGTGTCTGCCTCAGAGCTGTAGATGTCCTATTAGTAATAGTAGTCCTTTTCTTTCTCCCTTTGCCAAGTGTCTTAGTCCATTTGGGCTGCTCTAACAAAATACCATAAACTGGGTGACTTATAAATAGCAGGCATTTATCTCTCTCAGTTTTGGAGGATAGAAGTCCAAGATTATGGCTCCAGCATGGTCACATTCTGGTGAAAATCCTCTCCTGGTTTGCAGACTGCCTACTTCTCACTGTGTCCTCACATGATGGGAGGGACAGGGCACTCTGTGCTGTATCTTTCACAAGAACATGAACATCATTTGTGGGGCTCTATCCTCACGACGTAAGCATCTCCCAAAGGCTTCACCTCCTCATACCGTCAGCTTTGTGGGTTAGGATTTCAACATATGAATCTGGGGGGGACACTGACATGTAGACCGTAGCACCAGGGAAACATGTGGAGGCGGATCCTGCGTCTACATGTAGATCCTGCCTTCAGTTGTGCTTCCATTGGTCCCAGTGATTCTCAACCAGGCTGCACATTAAAGTCATTGGGGGAGATTTTTCAAATTACGTGGTACCTACACTCAATCCCAGGCCAACTGAAGGAGACTGTTCTGGGAGTGGGTCTGAGGCATTAGTGGATTTTATAAGCTCCCCTACATGATTCTGATGCATAGCCAGAGCTGCAAATCACAGCTGATCTCTCTAAGCTCTTTCTTTGCAATGTAATTGATTAGAAATTTCACTCTTCACTTTTTAATACAGTAGCCAGTCGCCACATGTGACTACTGAATATTCGGAACGTGGCCAGTCTGAAATCCAACGTGCTGCAAGCATAAGAGACACACCAGATCTCAAGGACTTAATACGAAAATAAGAATGTAAAATATCTCATTCATCGTTTTTGTATTGACTATATGTTGAGGTGACAATATTTTGCATATTTTAGGTAAAATAAAATATATTGCTATAATTAATCTCATCTGTTCCTTTTAACTTTTTTATGAGGCTACTGGAAAATTTTAAATGCCCTATGTGGCTCACGTTATAAATCCATTAGAGAGCATTACACTAGATCAGTGGTTCTCAAAGTAGGATTCTGAGACTGGATGTGTCAGCATCTCCTGGTAACGTATTAGAAATGCAAGCCCTCAGGTCCCACGACCTACCATACCTGGCTCTGGTGGGGCCCAGTCACCTGCATTAATACGCCTTCCAAGTGATTCTGACACATGAGAAATTTGAGAACCACTGCCCTAGATGATGGTCAATCATTTATTCCTTTGCATGTGGGTCTCTTTGTTCTCTCCCAGGTGGTCTCCAGTTTGGGAACAAAACACCAAGTGATTGTTCTTTAGGATCCTTCTGTGTGACATTAGAGACAAGAGTTCATTGAATCTAAGAGCAGCATCTTTGTTACGGATAAAAAAAAAAAAACAACTCGTATCTAACTAAAACATAAAAGAAGTACAATTGCATTTTAAGTAAAATATTTGACTCTTGACATTCTTGAATCTCTTCATATTTTTTATATGACCTATCTAAAATTTGTTTAGAATCTGTTAAATAACAAGAAGTTTAATACAGAAAACCACTTAAAATAACCTGCCATGAAATTTGTGTGGCACTAGATCAAATCATCCAAAACCTGTGGATTGTTTCCGTTCTGGAGATGATGTCACCAGGCTCTGACATATTTACTTGCTCCCTGATCTGTGTATTTATGCTCGTAAGCTCTCTCTGGTTTCTCCAGAGCGTGTTAAATCTCATCCATCAGCCCCTTTGTCAACTCTCTTTTGAAAAGGAAAAAGAAAATGATTCAAGGTCAAGCAGCTCCCTCACCATGAGCAGTTTAACCTAATTTGTCTGAGAGGAGATTTGAATTCTCAAAAAATAAGCCTAAATTGGAAGCTAACAAATTAAACATTAACATTCAGTGAAAGCTAAGAGCTGTGTCCTTCTAAATTGAAAGAACAGGTGTTCTGAGCATCTCTGGAAGCTCTCTGGGGTCACAGGTGGTCTCCGGGCAGTGAGTACCAGGCACTCTGCTGAGCCCACCCTGGATGAGACGCCCATCCCTTGGGCACTCTGGTGGGAATGGAAGCAGCTGGACTTGACCACACTGATGCAGGCAGAGGCCACAACAAACCCAAAGTGAAATTACCCAAGCAAAGGGAGACAAAAGATAAAACTCACTAATCCATAATTTTGTCTAGATCATATTGCCTGGAATATTTCACTTTGCATATGAATAACCTGAGAACAACAAGCATGTATTTTTGGTTCTATACCATAAGCAAGACATAACAGTGGCAGAAACAGACCCGATGGGAGACTAAAAACCATGGCAACAGCAAGGAGTCCCAGGTCCAATGCCTACCTATCAAAGTCCATGGGAGTTGTGATTACAAAAAGATGGCAGGTCATGAAAATTTAACCACGCAAAAGACAAGACTCTCACCTGAGTGAAACCAAAATGAGAGCATCATCCATGCTAAGTCTAAAACAGCATTGCTTTAGTTCTTTTAAAGATTCTTCTAGAATATTAGCTAAGCAATTTAGAGTCAGTTTAAATTCAGGCTCTGGAATCACTCTGCCCTGGGTCTGAAATCCACTTCTGCCACTTGCAACCTTTAGGACCTTTCAGAAGTCAGCTTCTCTAAGAGCTTCCTCTCTTATAAAATGGCCTTGCTGCCACACAGCCTATGGAACCACAGATAGGATTAAAGGAGATACGCATTTAGACATTTAGTCTCCTACTCAGCACAAAGGAAGCAATCAATAAATGGTAGATACCACTTTACTAACTTCTGTCATTTTCAATAAAATCTCTATTGTCATTTTCAAAATGCACCAACTCACACATATCAAAGAGGGAGTCAACATTTTTCAAATGTCCACTGCAAGCAAAGCATTCTGTTGATGTTATTTCCCCCGCATAATACACCCAAAGGTAGGTATTATTTATGCCTTCTCCTGTTGGGAAAAGAAGACTCAAAGATGTTAAATAACCTGCCCAGGATCACACAGGTAGAAAGACAGGCAGAATTTATACCCAAATCCAGTTGGCTCTAAAATCTAATCTTCCCACTGTACCATGCAGTCCACACAAAATTCTTAACACTGAGAAAAGAAAAAAAAAAATCTTACTATAGCTTCTTTCAGGGAAGGATTTTTTTTTTAATTTTTATAGATTCAGAATTAAATTTTAACCAGAATAAATAGAAATGCATTACATGTAGGAATTACTAAAGTTTTTTTCCATTTTTATTTGGGTACACTGAGACTTAAGGCCCTTAAACTCTGGGCTAATACTGGGTTCCATTCCAATGGCAACAGGAAAACCAGTTCTCAAGAGATCAGATACATCAGAACAGATGCCCAGTTGCATATATGTTTAATTTTGACAAATAGTTTTTCATAACTATAGGATTTTCTATATTTATTAAAAAAAAATCTGGCACATGAGAAAATACCAAATTGTGCTATTCCACCTCCATATGTGCCAGTTATCTATAAATATAGAAATGCAATAATTATCACTAAAACTGTTACTTGTTAAATTTTTGAAAACAGATAAATTATGAATATGAATTTGAAAAATAGTTTAAGGAGTTAAGAAATGGATAAGGATCTAGAATCACTGATTCTCTGAATCAGACAGGACCCAAAAGCCAATTAGCTCAATACCCAGAGGAGGGGTTTGAATTCACTCTACCAAGTGATTTTCGAGCCCGTGTTTAGACACCTCCAGTGACGGCAAGCTCACTACCTGCAAAGGCTTTCATTTGCTGTGACCACCCTGTGTGCTGAAAATTCCTTCTTATGTTTATGCAAAGTCTATTAACACTAATGCTACCCTGAACAAAGCCACCGCTCAACGTCAGACATCTATGAACAGCAGTAGATTCATCACCCCATAGAATCTTTAGCTCAACCCTATGAGATGCTCATGCGCTCACATGAGACACCAAACAGGGCATGCATGACAGGTCTGTGTGGCTCCACCCATGCTTCTTCCACTGCAGAGCAGGGCTTCCACGTGATAGGTCCCAGGAGGTGCTGGCACCGAACTGTCTCACTCAAGCAGCACGGAGCACATTCAGTCCTGTTTCCACAGGACACACATGATAGACAGCTATTGCATCTCATCTCCAGGGTACTGCACACCCTCTTCTCCAGGTTAAATATCCCTGATCCTTCATCCATTTTGTGCACATGGTAAACTGTTGTGTTTCTTCACCTTTCTAGGAACTCTTCTATGGACACATCCTCTTTTGCCTGTGTTCCTTTCCAAGCATGACAATCAGAACTAGATACAACACACCAGGAACAGCCTGAAGGGTGAGGAGCAGACACCCATCCTCCCTTCGCTCTGGACACTTTAGTTCCATCCCAGCAAACCTCTAGGTTTTTTGGGACAACTTCATATTATCATCAACTCCTCTCACCTTTATAGTCATCAAAATCCCAAGGTTGTTCTTGTTTTAGACCCTCCTTCTAACACCTCATTCTAGAAAAATTGTACAACCATGTGTTCACATGGCAAGTGGTTGCTTTTGACAGCTCCTCTCCTTGGATCTAACACTTGGCCGAGAGGACACTTGACTCAGGACAAACAGAATCCTTCCCAGGAATATTTCTAACTGAGGCAAGAGACTTATTTCTTCTTCTTCTTCTTCTTTTTTTTTGACTAAGCCAGAAACATGTGAGTCTGAGTTGTTCAAGGCCAGAGTTCCTTCCTAATAGAGAAAACTAAAAAAATACATGAAGAGAATCAGAAATGAGGCAAATAGAGTTTCAGCAGCATTCAAGTTCTAAGACCTCCTTTGTTTGCTTACAAGAAAAACGTCCCTCTCCGGTGTCCAGGAAAGTTGAATTTCTGTCACTTGCAACCCAGGAATCCTGACCGAGTCACTGCTACCTTATCTCTGCTTGAATAGTTAGTTGACTTTTGGGATCCAAGCCCTGAAATCTATTTAATATTCTCAGATTCAGGCCATGTTTCTAGCTCATAAGAATACTTTGGAATCCTAATTTTGTTACCCTTCCAGCTTCGTGTCATTATAAATTTGATCATTTAGCTAGCAGATACCTCATCCAACTAATTAACAAAAACTGTAGCATAGGGCAAAGCTGTAGAACAGGCCTGAAGTCAGCGCTAAGACTCTTCCATCAAAACTGAATGAGTCTATCGGTCAGCAGTATTCCCCTGGCTTAGCTGTTCAGTCAGTCAGGTTGAACTGGGTTCAAGTTCTTGGGTTGATGTTTCTACAGTTCATCTATAGTGCAAGCTCCTAGCCCCCAAACACAATCTTTTTTTCTCTGTGACTCAGCGTTCCCATCACTGAAGTACCTTCCAGGACTGTAAAGCATAATGGAAACAAATAGGAATGTAATTTAAAAAAATCAAGCGTCGCAGTGAGCAAAAGCAGAGAAGGGAGGCTCAAGACTTGGAGAGATCCAGTTCCCATTTTATAGATGAAGAATTTGAGGCCAAGGGACGTGGCTATTGTCATTCAGTTTGCCAAGTGTTAGAGGCGTTTTTGTTTTTTTTTTTAATAATGAATGTGAAGAAGTAAAATGCTTTTCAGCATCTATTGAAATAATCACATGGTTTCCTTCATTCAGCTATGTGCTTTTTCAATAAAAGTAAATGATTCCTCTTTAATAGTGCTAGAACTGGGGCTGACTTAGATGATACATTACCTGGAGGTGCAGGAGAAGGTAGTGAAACTGGAAAGATGTTACACGTATAAGGAATAATCAAAGGTAAAATTTATACGTTGCAAAACTGCAACGTGTTGCCTTTCCCTGGGCTTTGTCTTATGCACAGCAAAATAATGGAAAACGAGTGAGCGTTGTGGTCCAAATGACTCCACTTCTGTCACTGGAATATTGATGTGATAACACCCACTTCTTGGTGCTGTTGTGAGACAAAATGGTTTCAGCGTATAAAGCACGTCGCCCAGTGCCAAGCACGTAATAGTTTCTCAATAAATGTTCATTCCTTTCTCCCCACTACTTTAATTTCTTCTTCTGATAATATGTTAAAAGATATAAAAATATCCACATTTGCTCCAGAGAAGGAGGAATAATAAAATTAAACTTTATGAATGAATAAACAAAATGTGGTCTATACACATGATGGAATATTACTCAATCTTAAAACAGAAGGAAATTCTGACACATGCTACAATATGGATGAACCTTAAAGACATTACTAAGTGAAATAAGCCAATCATGAAAAGACAAATACTGAATAACTACATTTCTATGAAGTTCTGAGAGTAATTAAATTCACAGAGACAGGCAGTGGAAGGGTGGTTGTCAGGGGCCAGGGGGCAGGGAGGAGTTGTTTCAGGAGTACAGAGGTTCAGTTTGGGAAGACGAAAAGGTTCTGCAGATGGATGGTGGTGACGGTTGCACAATGGTGTGAATGTACTTCATACCATGAAACTGTCCACTTTAACATGGCTAACACGGTAAATTGTGTTACATGTATTTTGCTGCAATAAAAAAAAAAACTTACCACTTAAAAAAAATTAAAGTGTGTGCGGTTTTCTGAGTATTATCAATTCCGAATTAAAAATGTAACCTGAGCATTTCCAAGGCGTGTATTCCCCCATCTCTAACTTCCCAGAAAGCCTAGGTCAGTGCTGTTGGGTCTTGCAGCACAGCCTCTTGGCTGGAACAGAAAACAGCACAAGCACAGAGGCAGGGCCCACTGGGAAGAGGGGCTACGTTCACTCACGCCAGAAAGACTGCAATTTGCAGCAGCTTGCATAGCCGCCGCTGTTCCAGGCTCAGAAGTGCTGATCCCTGCAGCTCTTGAAGCTTCCACTGCTCCCTCCCCAGTACTGATACTGAAGCTGAGAGACAGTGGAAACAGCAAGTTTCATCTTTTATATTTTCTCCTTCAGCTCCCTCTAGTCCCACATTTATAATAATATTTCTATCGTCATCATAAAAACCCACATGTCAGCTAACATCGTTGTATTAAGGAAAAATCTTACTGTAAAATCCTGACCACCGTGGCTCACCATAATCGCTGGCTCCTCTGAGCTCCTCGCTCTCACTGTCTGTACTATTCAATTGGTATTTGTCATTTGGGGTTTTGTGACATATCTTTTTTGTTGTTGTCTTGTATTGTCATCTATCATAGAGGCAGCTTCAGTAAATTCTCTAACAAAATTTGACATCATCATTGCCTTGGGGTTGATTGTGCATCCTTCAGCTATAGGAGAAAAACACACGCAGCCCTTTTCTGTTATTGTTCAGCATATTTTCTCCGGCTTTGCTGTCTAAACCAGTGTGATCGAAATTGCCACTTAATATTTGAGCCCTCTAGCCTCGCTCTCCCCACACTGTTGCCAGAACTGCCTACTTAAAATGAGATCTGGTCCTGTCACTGCTATACTTAAAATCAGTCCATTCATTTATTTGCTTAGGACACAGTATTTGAACAGCAGCGAAGTGGACCAGGCGCTGGGCCCTGAGGAGGTTGTTGAGAATGTGAGTAGAGAAGAAGAGAGACTCTGACCCTCTGGGAGCTTACAGGCTAGTGAGGAGACTAACACGACACCGACTGCACTATGGTGACTGCATGGACGTGAGTAAAAGGCGCCCCAAGACCTAAAAGAACATGAGGTTTGGGGCTTGAGAGGCAGCTTCACAGAAAATGCACCTTCCCCTGGACAACACCTGACCTGGGACTCTTCATTTCCGCCTTGGGAAGTCCTTGTTTCCTTTGGACTTTGGCCCTGGGAGGCGGGCCTTAGGCATAACCATCGGTGGCAACAAGAAAGAAAGCGGGAGAGACAGCACTTTTTGAAGCAATGGATGGTCTAGGGGAAGATATTTGCCAAATACATATACTTGACAAAGTACTCTCAGAATATACACAGAATTTATATAAATCTGTAAGAAAAAGCCAAACCACCCAATTCTTGAAAATGAATTAAACACTTGGACAGACACTGCAAAAATGAGCTACCAAGTGACCAATACACCCATGAAGTGATGCTCAGTGCAAAAGGGCATATTCACAAAGAGAATGCAGACCAAGACCACAATGAGATACCACTACACTCCTGCCAAATTGGCTAAAATTTAGAAGACTGAAAATACAGAGCCTTGGTGAAAACGTCGAACACCTAGATGTCTCCTCCAACGCGGCAGAAACGTGAATCGTCCCAACCACTCCGGGAAACTTCCTGGCAGTGCCTACGGTGGTGTAAGGATGTTCCGAACAGATTTTTTCATAAGAGCCAAGAACTGGAAACAATTCAAATGTCCATCAACAGTAGAACGAGTAAATATTCCTGTGTAGGTTTCATACAGTGGAAGACTAAACAGCAATAAAAAGGAAGAAACGTATGCTACAAACAGCATGACAGTGAATTTCACCAACATAATGTTGAGCCAAAAAAGCAAACTATGGAAGAATTCAAAAATAGCCAGTACTAACCTATGGGGAATAAGATTCAAAACAATGGTAAGCTTCAGGGGGTATTTACTGGGGGAAGACAGGAGGGAGGCTTCTGGCATGCTGGCCGCGGCAGATGGGGTGGGGAGGGACTCCTCCAGCTGTCCCCTCAGTGTTTGCAATCTTCGCACCTCCATAGGACTGACTGTTCAACGGTTACCGTCTCTGAAACCTGGGCATCTTAGTCGCTCCTGCTTTTCCCTGGTCAGTCCTCACATCTCAGGTCCAGCGCCCCATCGGCAACTGGAGGCCCCTCTGTTCACAGTAGGTTGAGAGAGTTTACAGCCAATAACCAACCCAGGGATTCGAAGTGTCTTCTACACACGGATTAAACCCCGTATGCTTCTCTGAGGGACGGCACAGCTTTGGTGATCCTCTCTCCTGGGCTGGAGAGCGAAGATACAGGCTGTTGAGTGACATCATCAGTGGACAGCTTTTCCCCTTAGGCAAGCAAAGCCGTGAGAAGGAGAGCTTGGACGCGGAGGCCCCCTCTTCCCGGCAAACTGGAAGGACAGTCTGTTCTGTACCATACACAGTTCCTTTGAATATTTAAAACACTGGGCATCAAGTCAGGGGACAAGGCCCAGATTCTCTCTTGTAAAGGAATCCTGCAGCCAAATTTCATTGGGTAGAAGTTCGTTACAGGAAGTCCGGGTTCCTGACCAGCAGGGGTTGAACGGCCTCCATCTTCTTAATTGAATGGGAAAATATCTGTAAATCTGAAATGCAGTGGCGGTGTCTCCAGGAACAGTTCCTCACTTAAAAGTCGCCGTTATTGACTGGGCTATGTCAATTCCAGTGCCTTGCAGAGCAGAGGCAATTAGAGCAGTAAGAGCTGAGGACAGTTTTTTGGTGACATTACTGCCTCTAAGGACTTTCTCATCTGCATTGACTGAGTCCGTGTAAGATAAAAGCGTCGAGTTCAAAAGATCTGAGAGCATCCGGAATAAACACTGAGGGAGAATTAAATGAGGCTCCATGTGTCCCCCTAGAAAGTGTCTCCCAGCTGTTAGCAGAGCCACGCCTCCCTCCTACAGGCACAGACTGTCTTCCCTTCTCTCCCTCTCTCTGCTCAGCCCCCACCGAGCAGCGTGAGTGTGCCCTACGTATATTTTATCCTTGTTTGAACTGCAATCCCATCAAGACAGGAAGGTCTCTGCATTCTCAGGACGATTCCAACATCCATCTCCATCCATGGGTGAACCTCCCATAGGTGGGTACTCACTTCCAACACAAAACCTTGACAGCCTAATGTGAGCTTGATTCACGGATTTTTTCTTTTTATCATTATTATACCCAGCGCTGCACAGATCCAAAAAGTAGAAATCTGTTCCCAAGTGGAATGAAGGATCCTCTGTCCCCGATGCTCTCCGAGCTGCTTGTGCCACCAGAGTAGGCAGGGGTCAGAAATCTGGGGGTGCTTTCACTGACCCAAGAAAAACAGTGCAGTAGGATTTGTCTTTGTGTCCTGAATGCCTCCTATTTTGGGTTTTCTTTTTTTACTGGTGCAAGACTCCCTTTTTTAAGGTACCATTCTACCCTCACAGAACCTATGGGATGCTTCAAGCGGCTCCAACTAGTCACTGCTAATGCTAACTTTTATTATACACGGGTAATAGCTTAAGACGTGACCTCCATGAGAGGGATATTTTGTATTTTAAAGGAGACTGGGGAGAGCTCTCAGGGCTCATATCCCAAACACTTGTCTACTGCTCTGCTCTCTTGAGTCTCATGAGACAGGCATTCAGGGGAACCACCACCATTCACCTGATAAGATCAGTGGTACCACCTGCTACCACAGTGTCCCTCTCTGCCTCCCAAAATCTTGGGTGAAGACTGACTTGTCAGTCTCTACCAGAAGGGGTAACAAACCTGGATTAAAATAACTTAATCAATAAGCGTTGTACCAGCAGAATGGCAGAGCTGAACCTCAACACAGGACAGGCTCTAACCGCAGTGCAACCATTGGAGAATTCTAGAGCTGGGATTCCCAGAATGTGCTCTTTGCAGGGAAATAATAAGAATAGGTTAAGGCACACAGAGACAATACTGAAGCTTCTAGCAACTCTACACTGGCCCAGAAGTCAGGCTGGTCAAAGGTCCTACTATACAACTGGCCAACGCATCTGTTTCTACAAGAATTTGGAGTCACTGTTATCTGTAATTACAGAATTGGTAGGGATTCTGAAGATAAGTCCAGATGGGACTTACCAGTGTGTAGCTGCCTGGTTTTGAACTCTCTAGGGAAAAGAAAGGAAGCTGCAGATGTGACCAGCCTGGAACCTCTTCTCTTCTGCTTCAGCAAGGCTGTTGTATGCCAAGCATCATGCTAGATTCTGGGGATAATGAGTTCCGTTTTTGACAGCTTGAATTTGAAACATCAGAAGACAACTTGAAATACCAGAGGGGAGTTCTGGCAGGATGTCAGGACTGGAGATGTGATTTCAAACTCATCCATGGGGAAGAGACAGCTGAAAATCTGGAAGAAAATAAAACTGCCCAAGACAGCTTGTAGAATGAGAGGAGATGCAGGGGGAAGGTGGTACCAAAGGGGAGAGTCAACATTTGGGTAGAGGATAAAGGGAAAGGCACCATTGAGGATTAAATGAACGAATAGCCCAAAGTGTGAGGAAAATCAGAAGAAAAGAGTTTCAAGGAGGAAAAATACACACTGGTGTCAGGCTACTGAGAGGCCAGGTAAAAGGTAGACAGCAGCAGATAATTTGATTTGACAATTAGGAACTGATCATCGTTGACCTTTCCCAGAGCAATTTCTATGAAAAGGGGTGGGGTGGGGGTACGGCGGCGGCAGAATCAAATTGTGTTGATGAGTCAAGTGTAGGTCAAGAAATAGAGACATTCATTTTAAAGGGAGTTTGAAAAGGATAATAGTTGAGGGAGACATAGAAATTTTTGTAGGATATGTTTTTCTCCTAAGATGAAGGAGATCTAAGTATGTTTGTAGCCAGAGGGGGAAGAAGCCAGTGTAGAGAAAGAGTAATTGAAGATTTAAGAAAAAGAGGGAATAACTGATGTAGTGGAGACTTTGGGGAAACAAAAGGAGATAAAACCGAGTCCACAAGCACTGGGGTTAGCCTGAAAAAAAAAGAAAAAAAAAAAAAGGGAAAGGAAGGAAAAAAGAAACAACCCAAGCTGGTAAATCAGAGGGTAAGAAGTAGACAGAACTCATCCCCGATGGTTTCAGGGCAGCAGAGAAGGAAAGGGCGAGCCTACAGACTCCACTGCACAGAGCTCATCTGTTCTTCCAGTTTGAGTGAGATCGTGGTGCAAGTAAGGTGGGAGGAGGGAAGTGGGGTGAGGCACAAGGCGGAGCCCACCGTCAGAAAGCAGCGTGTCTGAGATGATTATGGGCTGAAAGCTCGCCATCTTCCCAGGTTCATTCTCAGCTACAGGAAACCCAGTGCCACGACAATGAGGGAGGCAAATCAAATGTTTTGAATCATGATTTAAAAACAAGTAAGACATTGACTGGACATGAATATATTGATGAGCACAGCCCATGGCCCAGGTCTGTGTTTCCAAGATGAGGATCAATACCAACATGAATTTAGTGAGCAGTCCAGAGCTGGGTTTGGAGGGTTGAACGCAGTGTCAGAACATAGAGCAGACCTCACGTAATGTCACTGCATGTTACTCATACTAATTTTTCATTTGATGCTTTTAGAGTTTTCTGATTTCTGAGAGTGCATTTTCTATCCTTTCCTCTTCATTTTATTTTCATCCCATTTTAATAATTTTTTGCTCATTTAAGGATGTTTTTTAAATCATTTTTCATTTACCAACTCTCTGCAAATTCATACACTCTTGGTTGGTTGCTGAGAATTAATAGGCTTGGGGAGAAAAGAGAAGGACAGAGAATTTCTCCTAGCTCAGTTCTCCCATCCTTGCTGCATCTCAACCCTCGATACATCTCCTTCCGCCGTTGCTTTCCGCTAGCGACCTGGGAGATGAGAAAAGAGGTCAAAAGTGGTTTTATGGGAGAGTACTGTTCCCACTCATCCTTTCTCAAGGTCTTTGTCTTGCATGCTTGAATTCATCTGCCATTTATTGAAGATGACATCCCTTCCATGAATTCTCTTTAGGGAATGAAAGGTAACACGGAAGCTTTGGGGCAGGACTACTTCCATTCCCCGATGAATAATCCCCCCAAACATCCCAGTGATGACTCGGGATGCCACGGGGCTCCAGAGACTGGGATTAGCTACTGAAAACTTGCTTTTCTTCCTTTCTACAAGCCAACAGGGCTGCAGCTGAATCATTTAACCCCCACAATGTGTCACCATTGTGAGAGTCACCCCCGGAAGGCCAGCTCTGACAAGGCACGTGCAGACCTTCCAGCCCTGGTGCTCCTCCGGCAGGAGCTGCCATGGCATCTCCCAGACACGCACAATTTCCTCTACAGGCTTGTCAATCTTGTGCCTTTTGTGACAACTAAATTTACTGAAAAAAAAATTGAAAATTATTTCAGCAGCAGCCAGCTTCTGAAAGTTTCCAAATGCACTTTTTTAGCTCTCTATTTCCCTTAAGCCATATGATGTCACTTGCCTCTCAATCCCTGGGTGCCAAAAATTCTGCTTTCATATCTTTGAAATTTGCCAAATGATAAAAACCTTGGATCTTAGTTTGGGTTCTTATCTACTGCTCCCCCCCCCCTAAAAAGGCAAAAATTACTTTCTACTCTTTTCAAAGTAAGAATATCGACAAAAAAAAAAAAAAAATTCAGCTCACAGATCCGTTAAATCTTTCACCATGTTTCCTCCTGTTTGGGCTAACAGGCTGTCCTAATTTTATTCAGAACTTTCATTTCAATAGCTTGTCAGCTGCCGTTTCAGGACACACCTAAAACTCCCGAAGCTCCGGACTTGACAGGTAAGCGAGAGGCTGACTGCCACCTGCAGTACTTGGCTTTAGGATGTACTCATTAGTGATTTTTGAAGTCAGAACATTTGCCTGCTGATTTGGAGGTTTCGTAGGTTCTTGTTATGTATTTACGGAAGCTTTTTAGTTCACCTAAAAGAGAGGCGGGGGGAAAAAGCCTTCATTCTGCTTCCCTTTCTAATTACAGTCCCATTTCCTTAGCAAGTCCTTGAAAAAAGAATTCCCCAAGTCTCTAATCATCTCTCTAGTCATAATCTCCATAATTGTGCCCCTTCCAGATTCCTTCCTGGCACAGCCCAGAGAATGATTTGCTCCATGTGGTTAAAAACCTTTTATTTGATGCCAGTTAGGACTTGTTTTCACGGCTTGCCTTCTTGGGCCGTAATGCTACATTGGATGCGATTGATCACGGCAGGCGCCTTTCCTATCCCCAATGAGTGATTGTAGCCCCTGTTCCATTATCTTATTTTAGGGGCAGACTAAACTCTGCCTGACAGGATTATAACTCTGGGGTTTCACCAGGTTACTACCTCCTCTACATTTTCTTCTAACCATTTAGCTGGTCAATTCAAGATAAAAGCGTTATGAAGAGAATTATCTCTCCCCAAACTCCATGTCACATAAACAAATTAGGGTGCACTAATCTTAAAATATTCTTAGACTAGTGATTCTCAAAATCAGGCAGTTGTGTCCCCAACATCCCTTCCCAGGGGACATCTGGCAATGTCTGGAGATGTTTTCAGTTGTCACCACTGGCAGAGGGGCTGCCACAAGCATCTAGTGGGTACAGACCAGGGATGCTGTTTAACGCCTTGAAATGTACAGAACAGCCTACAACAACCAAGAATTATCTGGTCCCAGATGTCAACAGTGAGGAGGCTGAGAAACCTTCCTTCAGAGGAACCACCACCCAACCACAATAGATGTCTCTGAATTCCCAGTCCCTAGAAGACTGACACATGAGAACTGATTCTGGGTGAGTCTAGTCACTTAAAAAAATAGTTCTCATAGGCATTCTAATGATTAGTAATCTTCAACAGTAGAAAATTGTTATTTACTGTCTTGCTAGAATTCTCTTTGCCGCAGGTTGGACCCTTTCTTCTTCACTCTGTCCTCACTACAGAGGGGAAGAGCAGCACACCTTCTCAGCAGTGACGCATCAGCAGCCTGGACAGCCACCATATGGACCCTGGAATCCGGAGTCAGGCTGTGGGAGGGGGTTATTTTCCTGGGGATTCTCAGTTCTGTTGGGGGATTCTACCAAGGAAGGGTCTCTGGGGAGGCGGGATCCATCCCCAGGAATGAGAAAGTCAAGGGAGTGTGTTATGGACAAAGACTTAGGAGAGCTCAGAGGGTGTCCCTAATACCCTTCCCAACCAGCCCCTGTGACATACGCTCCTGAAAGAAAAGGACTCTAACTGAAAGCCTGAGTTCCAGGGCACAAGTGACAAGATCGCAGCAGCAAAGAGAAGCGGTGATCACCAGAGCTGGGACTGCAGAGGGAGGTGGCGGTCACATGGGAAACGAGGTCAGCATCAAGGAGAAGCAGCCGGAAGGAAGCGCACAGAGCGTCCTGCAGGGGCACAGCTCAGTGGGACTGCGCCCTCCTACCGTTGGGTGGCTTCTGGAAGCACTGTGAGTTTTTCACTGACATCTTATGTCATAGAGTCCAAGCTGAGCCCCGTTATGCAATCTGCCTAGGACCACTCGGAGGAAGTGGAATCAAGCCGAATCCTGAAGGCGTATTACCCCTGGGTGTGGTGGTCCTTCTGCACAGACCCTCTAGTACCACGTTGGAACCTCTGACTTTTTAGAAAGTTATTGAATTGCCAAGCATTTCATAGTCTAGGATGCTGAGTGTCTTTTTGAAGCGTATGATCACTAAACTTGTAGAATAACCTCCTTTGCTACATGCTATTATCTTCTCTAATAGGAGATAGTGCTTACAAAGATATATATATATATATATATGTATATATATATATACAAATAATATACATAGATACACACACATATAGCCATGTATATATATAGCCATGTTAAGTTACCGTTTTTGCCCCAAACACTTCACAAAACCAGCCATTAGATAACCTGATTCACCCTCTTACCTACAATGATCACTCCCTAAAGGAGTTCTAGTGAATAATGAAAAGAACTAAGACTGAGCTGCTTGTTGGACTTCCCTCTACTTTCACTGCAACAGTTCCTCTGGAATGAACTCATGTCTTGACTGATGATTCTACTGGATCTTTCTTTTATTAGACTTCCTCATGTGTTTCCTTCCTCAGGAATTTTGAGAAGTTACCTCTTTGTTTTTCTCTCTTTCTCTCCTCCTCCCTTCCTTCCCCTTTACTGACCATCCCTCCACTCCTGTCTGGACCTCCTGTGATCACTTCCTCCTGCCTCCCTCTCACCATGCCTGCCACCACTGAGCTAGTTCGTGAAATGACATTTCTGGGCTCCTAATCCAATGATGATACTGGGGTTATGCTAGATCCAAGCTCCAGTCCAGCTGGCCATCCAACTCATTGCTCAGACATACAGTAGCACCTTTGCCCAGCTCCCTCCCCGCTCCTAGGACTACAGGTCTAGGCTGTAGGTCCTAGGGGGTCCTAGGCTGGTCAGTGCCAACTGTCCAGCCTCCTCTCTTGGGCATGGGGCTGGGGGTGGGCGGTGACCTAGGCATTAGTCAATGAGCCTGGTTCACACAGCCTGTGTCATAAGGAGCAAGGTCAGATGCTATTTCCCACAGAAGTTTAACCCTCAGTCACAAATGCCCTCTTCTGGCCTCTAGACCTGTGGACCAACTCCACTCATCACCTTAAATTGCTATTGTTTTTGGAGCACAGCTATTTCTTTTCTATGCCCCTTTTTAAAAATATATGTTTGAACTTTGCTCACTGTGTATTTGGAAAGATGGGATGCTCTGAAGCATGAACCTCTATGTCACCTTGAGAGGGGAACTTCTAATAAGTGCTTAATTTTTTTACTGATATTTATTTTTTCCTAATTAGAAGAGAAATGTATATTTGTTGAGGAAAAATTGGGACACGCTGAAACTTATAAATCCCACAGCTCTGAGATATCCACTACTGATGCTTTAGCATACTTCCTTTAAATCTTTGTCTATAAATTTACACACACACACTTAAAAAGTTAGTTTATGCTGTACATTCAGTTTGGTTTTCTGCTTTTATGACTGATTACTGTTTTCCATGTATTCTAAATATAATACCTACTCGCTGGTAGAAAATTCATAAAACACAAAAGTACAGAAGTTATCGTTCCCCTAATTTAACAAAAGGTAGTTACCATAAAAATTGTACTATTTCATTCTGCACATTTAAAAATTTTGGATAAGATACATAATTTTGAACTATGCTTTTTTCCCATTATATTTTCATAACATTAGGAACATTTTCCAGATCATCAGAACATGGTTTGCAGTGCCACACAGCTTAAGTACCCCCCTCTTGAATAAAGGTCAGAGTATATAACCTATGAATTTTGTAAATATTTTGTAATTTTTAGTTTGGAAAAATATACTCAACCCTCACAAAGAACATGCACTCTCAGTTTAATATATAATTATTTAAACACAAGTGTATTATTTAAATTCTCTGTGTCATTATTTATTTTTTATCTCCAAGATCTTTGAAGATTGTATTAAAGGCTTTCACAACAGTTTTCAACCAATTTACCTTTTTTTCTTCTAAGAAATTTTTATTAATATCTTCAGGTAGATGTCTCTTAAAAGAACATTTTCAAAATGAATGTATCTTTTATCAATATAAAGGAACTCTTTTGGCTTAATGTTTTTGCCTTAATTTCTGTTTTGTCTGGTGTTAATTCTGCCATCACACAAGCTTTCGGGTTGTTGTTTCCCTGATGAATATTTGAAAACCATTTTAACTTTTTTTGTTGGTTCTTTACCAAGAAGTGACTCTTATAAGCAGGTTGTAGTGAGATTTTACTTTAATCTCTATTCTCTATTTATTCTCATACATGATATATGTGGACCTATTTTTAATCATGCTATCATTTTTATTTTTATGTTTTTTTGGATAGTATGTTTGCTATTTAGAGAACATTTTGCTGCCTTTATCTTCTTTATTAGTTGGGTAAATATATTTTTTATTTATGATTCTCTCAGTGGTTAGATTTATGCTTTTGAAAACATTATATGTTAGGGACTGAGTTCAGTTACCTGAAATAGAAAATCATCCAGACCAGGACTTACTGTTCTCACGAAACGGGAAGTCAGAACCTCGTCAGAATGTGCGCAGCTGCTCCCCGGGGTCCTCCGTCTTCCCAGCTCCTCCTCCTCTCTGCTCCGTCGTCCTAACCATAAGGCTTTCATTCCATGAAGCTGTCAGTGTCCCAGAGGGTGGCCATGTCCTCCTCCTCCTATCCACATTCCAAATGGAAAGAAAAAGGAGAGCAGGGGCAGGGGAAGAAGAAGGAGGAGAAGGAGAAAACAAAGAGCAGGAGAGAACAGGAAGGAAGAGGCAGTTAGTTGTCTGGATCTGGGTAGTAACCAGAACCTCCAGGCAATTTTCCCTCCGTCCCATGGGTAGAGCTGTGTCACTCCGCTACCACTAGCTGCAGGGAGGCTGGGAAATAGAGGATTTTTATCTGGGTAGTTTGCCATGCTGAAGAAATCTGGGATTTTCTTAGTAAAGAAGAAGGGAGAATCTATTTCAGGCAAACAGTTGGAAACTGCTTACCCATTATTTCTAAGGCTGTCAAAGTCAAGGGAAAAACAGTGTTCTGTCTGCCTGCTTCTGCTCGCCCCAACGCCACCCACAGCCACACTCCTGCACAACCACATTTTAATTCTGGGTATTCATGAATTTAATCATAAATTTTAAAACTTTTTTCCCATTATATTATAATTTTAAGTTGAATAACTTTTCTCTGAAAGGTTTTAAAATCACACTAAAGTTTTAAGCACTTTCAAATATTATAAATCCTTACATTTAAATTACTGAGTTTTACTCTTCAGATTCTTTTAAACCAAGAAATTGTCTTTCTTATACTTTGGACCTTTGTTCTTTTCTTGATTGTCTAAAGTATATGTTGAAGTGATTTTTGAAAATATGTAGTATGTAGGCGGTGGACCTCTGTGCTCTTGTTTGCAGGAAACTGTCTTCCTACTAACATTTCAGAGCCTAACTTGTGCATCACATTTGAAAAGCATTGACATTAAAAAGATCCTCAACTCACTGAGGCCTTTGATTACTTTATAACCAAAAAAGCGACTTGTTCTTCTCTTAAGGCCAGGTTCAAAATTACTTAATTCCAAAAACAACACAAAAACGTAATTCTAAAAGCACTGATGAACAGCATAGCTCTTAACTGACGTTTTCTTGTTGTATGGAAGCAGGAACCGTATTTCATAGCACCAGCGGGACTTCCAAAAAGGTCTTTTTCCACCACTCTCTGTCCTTAAAGTTTCGTCCTTTCATCTCACTGCATCTGTCATCTTCCTCGAACATCTGCCGTTCCATATCCTCCAAACTCTGCCCGTATATTTTTATTTCATTTTTACTTTATTGAGATATAATTGACATGTATTAGTTTCAGGTGTGTAACACAATGATTTGAAATATGTATATATATAAATAATCACTAAAAATGTCTAATTAACATCCAGATATACTTTTTATTTTTAATTTGTTTTTTAATTTACTCTTTTTGGCATATAGTTTATGGAGTTTAACAAATACATAGAGTTGTGTAACCTTCTGGCCTCCATGGTTTCTGATGAGAAATCTGCAATCAAATGGTCCTCTATAAGTAATGTGTCTTTTTTCCTGGCTACTGTCAAGATTATTTCTTTGTCTTTAGTACTCAGCATGTGAGTGTGATGTGTCTGGGCCTGTATTTCACTGAGTTTAACCTTGTTTCATTACTTTAATCTGTTAATTTATATCTTTCTCCAAATTTGGAAGTTTTCAATCATAACTTTTTCAATACTTTTTTCTTTCACGTTTTTTTCTCTTAGGGACTTTGATTCCACAAATGTTAGAGATTTTGATATTGCCCTACATATCTCTGAGCCTCTTTTCAAGTCTTTTTCTTCTGGTCTTCAACTGGATAATTTCATTCTATTGTCATGTTCTCTGATTCTTCTTCTGCCATTTCTAGCATTCTGTTGAGGCTAGACAATATTTTACTTCAGATGTTATATACTTCCATCCTAAAGTTTTCATTTGATTACTTTCTTAGTGGTTTCTCTTTTTCTGCTGAGAACTTCTGTCTTTTCATTCATTTCAGGAGTGTTGGCCTTTACCTCATGACGTATGCTTATAAAAGCTGTTATAAAAATTTTAGTTGATAATTCCAACATGTGAGTCTTTTCAAAATTGGGCCTATTGATTGGCTTTTCTCATGAGAATTCGTCATATTTTCGTAGTTCTTTGCATGGTAAGTGATTTTGTATTGTTTACTGGACATATTGAACATAATGTTATGAGACTCTGGATTCTATTAAAATCCTCCAGAGAATGTTGATTTTGTTTGTTTGTTTTTTTCTGAAGTCATTCAATTCAGTTAAGTTCAGGTTGCGAGTTCAGTCTCATCTGCGGTGGGTGCTAATCCCAGGGTCAGTCTAGTTCACAGTCTCTGCTTTGCTTCTTTGTTTTTCTCTGAATACGTAGCTCAGGTATGATTCCAGGACTTGCATCATTTCATTTCCTATGATTAGAGTACGTTCTTCCCAACAGTCTTCTCTCAAAGAGTCCTCGACTCTCTGGCTCCCAGAGGCCCATTTTACCAGTTTCTCTGGCCAGAAAGTTACTTTGTGGGCTCTAAGCCTCATGGTGTTGCACTGTTTTGTGCAATGGGGATCACCCTTGGGATGAAGGGGTAAGAGTAAGGAGAGGGAATAAATAAAGGATTCCAACCTACACACTATTCAGGCCACTGGGGCCCCTTTTCCCGGGTCCTCTGACCATGGAGATGAGTTGTCTCTTGGGCTTAGATATTCCACCAGCACCACATGTACCAGTGTAGTACCATGACTGGGGCTGGCTTCAGGCATGGCCAAGGAAGAAAAAGGAAAAACGACAAAACAACAGAGATCTCATCCCACGCTCTCTGACTTTCAGAGCCCTCTTTTACTGATTTTCGACCAAAATGATGACTTTCTTCAGGATTCTATCCTTCACACCTGCTGCACAGTTCCACCACTCAGATTGCAGGCTTTTCATAAATCAAAGCTGAGACGTACAGGCAGAGAGAAAATAGAAAACTTACCAATACTGGTTGTTCTTCAAGTTTTGACTTCCCTTCCCTCCCTGACCTCTATTACTTTTCTGAGTTTCCAGGCACTTCCCTTCTGTATTCTGTCCAGAGGTTAGAGTTTTTATGAGTTTATAGGAGACAGATGAGACGTAGTAGACTTTCTCCACCTTGTCTGGTACCAAAAGTCTGCCGTATACTCATTCTGTAGAACAATTTGCCTATTCGTTTCTCCCATTTTTATTGTTTATTCATCACTTAACGGACATTTTTTTGTTAAAAGAAAGTAATGTCCCTTCAAGAATTATACCTACCTGCCCACCATGGGCTTTTGATTTTCCAGTTTGTTAAATGTTTTCTTATATTAAAATTTTTGTAAAGCTAAATTAATGCAGTCTTTACATGTGTCCGTCATTCAACCTCCTAGTAAAGGAGGTTAAATAGCCTACCAGAATAACACTGAATCTACCAAACTTTAAACCAACTATCTGCTCCCAAGTTAGAATTGTTTTATACAGATAAAGGATTGGTAGTCTATAATAACATGTTTCTTCCTCTCCTACAAGTGTGTGGCTAGAAAGGCACCATATGGTAGCAGTCTGTGTTTTATATCTAAATGGGGCAGGGGAAGGAGGAGGAGTGAGAGAAGGAGATAAAGGTAGTTTTCATTGTAAACCAAATATGGTAAGAAGTATCAAGACGAATTCTACTTCTCTAACAAATAAAACACCTACTAGGCAAGGAAGGCTGTGTGCTACAGGCTGGAGGAGATTCAAAAATGCATAAGACAGTTTTCCCTATTTCCTAGGCATTTCTAGGACAGATAGCTTCACAACATTGTTTTAAAATAAGCTGGAGGTGTGGGGGGTATAGCTCAGTGACAGATCACATGCTTGGTGTGCATGAGGTCCTGAGTTCAATCTCCAGTGCCTCCATTAAAGGGAAAAAAAAAATAAAAATGGTTTAAAGATTTTTAAATGATACAACATGTAAGAAACAAATGAGTATTTAAAATAAAACAAGTTGAAGTGGGATAATGCTGAGTGATCAGTATTAACCACAATGGGTATTCTGAAATGGAAGGGAGAATGGCATAATCAACACAGACTCCATGGAAGAGACAGAATTCTTCGAGGAGAGTTGAGATTGTGGAATGCAACGACTGGGAGAAATGCAGAAAGAGTAGCTTGAGTAGAGTAACAGTAGCAGAAAAATACAAAGCCTAGAAAGGAAAGATCACATGTTTCAGTCTTTAGCTGAGTGGTAGGAAATAAAGCTAAGAAAGTAGACTGGGGCCAGATCATCTAAGGTATTAAAAGCTCAGGCAAATTTTTAACTTGAGAGTTAATGGAGAGCTGTCACTGAAGGTTGTTGAGCAGGAAGAGAAACATAATCAGTGCTATAATTTTGGAAGACCCATCTGCAGTGTGTGAACTGTGATGATGCTTGAGTAGGGAGGGACGTGGAGGAGGGACGTCAGCTCCATGACTGCAATAATCTGGACAGGAGGGTATCAAGTGTCTAAGTAGGGGAATGGAAATGGAAATGGAATGGAAAGAAGATGGATTAAAGGTATGACTAGTGACAGTCCGGAGTGCCTTGGAGACAGGGAACAAAGAAGAGTCATAGGCTGAGGAGAAAAGTAGGCAAGTTCAGCTAGAAATACTGAGTTTGAGTTTCTTGGAAGCCAACTTTTTAGAGATGCTTATGAGGCAGGTAGGAAAGAAGTCTCAAAAGCAGGGGAGAGGTGTCTATTCCATAAATGGGGAGGTAAATGATGAGGTCATGGTGTGGATGGAATTGCCAAGGAGGGTGAGAAAAAAGGAAGAGGAGAAAACCATGGGAGATACCCAGCTTCCTAGGGCAGAAGGTAGAGAGAGAGAGAAGCTTTGAAAAGGGGGAAAAGACAAGCTGAAGGAGGAGTGACGGTGTAGCGGGTAGTTTAGGAGGATGGACACTGCAACAGTTTACAATTATGAGGCCAACAGTGGTCTTTACAGGAGCAATTTCAATAGAGCAGGGAAGACAGAAGCCAAGGGTTAAGAAGCGAGGGGCTGTGACTGGGAGTAAGAGGGCACAGTGCATGTATCTTTTTTGAAGTTGTCTAGCAGTGAGGACCTGGGTTCCATGGACCAAACAGAGGGGGATTTGGCCTCTAACGGGTAGACCTAATCAGGAGGAAAATTGAGCACCAACAGTTTGAAGGAGGCAATCATCCAATGTCGTCAGATGTTTGTGATAATTAAGACAAAAAATGATGTGAAAAACAAGACATGATGGAGTCAAGCAAAAGAAGCCTTTCTCATACAGAGTGATGTGGGTTTTCTTTTCTTCAAAAATCCCTCTCATCTTGTTTCAGAAAAAGATTTGTTCTCCTGCCTCCCTGTCTTTGTTGAGTTAATGTTGCCACAGAAGGCAAGAGAATGATGTCAAATTCCAAAGATGCAGACTACAAGGAAAGAACATCCTCTTTCCTAGCAGCTGGAGAGGAAAATAAAGAAGAAATAAAAGGAAAAGCAATGAGCTGGGAAGCTCTGATGGCAAGCAGATGTACCCCTTTGGCCTAACACTCAGACATGCAGCCAAGCTATTGCAACAGCAGCTTCTCGGCCTGGGAATTTCCACTGGGAAGTTAACTGGCTCATTCTTCTCCGCTCTACTCCACTCCTCAGTTCATTTTGCTATCAGCACCTCCTCCTTGCCCGTCTTCTCTCACAGCCACCAACTGCTCCCACACGACAGTGAGGAATGTGGCAGGAAGAGCAGGAGCATTGCGGAGAGCTGGGGAGTAGGCGACTCTTCTGCCTCAAACATTAACTGGGGAACGTGGACCTCAGGACCGTCCTCTGACACCGGAGAGTTAAAATGTACCTCCATCACTTGTTGCCCTAAGACTTGATAAAGATATGAAAGGAGGATCTGAGTAGAAGTTCAAAAGTTCTACAGTGTATTGTTCCTGGGACCCTCCACAGCTTTCCCTCTGGAATGGGTAACATTGACATTTTAGGGAGATACTACAGTGGAGTTGAATGGAGTTTTAAAATACCCCTAAAGTTACTTAACACCTATTTGTAAAAACTGCAATGAAATGAGAAGTAAATAAACGGTGACGTCAGCTTCACCCTGGTTCTTCTCGCCCCGGTCTCCTCAGAAGCTTTCTCACGGACACAGTGGAGCTCACATACAAATACATCGCCCCCAAGACAGACAAACTGACAGATGGTACTCTCTGTAGGACCTTCAAAATCTAGGAATCATTAAGGGGCAAGTTCTTATGGGAAATGTGGGTCTGGTGAAGTGGTCCTTACACCTCTCTCTCTGTCTCTGTCTCTCTCTCTGTCTCTTTCTCTCTGTCTCTGTTTCTCTGTGTCTCTCTCTCTCTTGCTCTTCTCTCCTCCTCCTACAGGGACCGTTTAGATGATGAGATCTGGGGCCAGGAACGCCTTTCCCACATATACTTTTGACTGTAGAGGGTACAGAGGGCCGGGGGAAGAGGAGGATGGACCGGGCCCACGTGGAAAGGAGTAACGGGCTAGTGGCTCAAGACCAGCTCTTCCTAAACTTAAACAAAGTGAGAGGCTCAGCTCAATAGGCCAGAGAAAACAGGGTAGGGACTGGAGACTGGAATTATCTGACCAAAGCTTCCCTCTCTTCCCTTGTACAAACACCTCTCAGCCACCCAAGGGAGGGGCCAGCAGCTGGGCAGGGTGCCCACACAGCCAGGGACAAAGCCCTGACCACTGCCTGGATCCCTCCAAGGCCTTCAGGGGTCCATGAGGAGGGAGGCGGGGGCTGCAGGGACCCCAGGGAGCCAGCAGTGTGCCCGGGCTCAGTTAAGGGCAGGGCAGGAATGGGATAACGGATTATGTAACCCGAAGGCTCCATTGTCAGGGAGGTAGCAGAACTGTGCTCCTCCAGACGAGGACCACGGGAGGAGCTCGCCGGGGAGGCCTGGCTGTTGCCGCGTGCCAGGCTCCCGCAGCTGAGCTGGGAGCGAAGGCCCAGCCCAACTGTCGTGGGCTCTGCCGAGGAGGCCAGGATGGCCCACGGGTGCACTCAGACAAGCCTCAAAAGATATAAAAAATCTGTTATTAAACATCCCTATGCTAACATAGGGAGTCTGTATTTATCCAGCGCTGTGCCAAGAGCCCAAGCCTTTATCCAGGAGACCAGAACGGCTGTTCTCAACACCTTTGAACAGATGGAGGCCGCACAAATGGGAGGAACAGGAATGGAAAAGCAACCTCTACCTCTCCTGTGCTAACCTTGGCCCAGAAACGATGTAATGTGTAAAGGGGAACTGTCAGGAGAAAAACCGCAATCTTCTCAGAAGTCAATGTACCTTTCACTTCAAAAGTACAACCGAGTACCATTTTCTAGACAGACGAGCCCCCATTTCATATCTCTTGCTGTTCTTTGCAGAGCTTCTGTTATTTCCCTTCCATCTGTTATTTTCATTTATTTCAGCTAGATTTTTCCAAATTGGACGACCTTATTTTGGGAACGATATATTCCAGAGATGTTACCCCATTTAAAAAGAACGATTGTTTTTTCCAACTTGAAAGAGTATATTCTGGGTCCAGGGGCAGGTATATTGTCTAGATTCAGAGATTAACAGTCTCTGCTTCGGAAACATGCTACTGGAAGTCCTGACGGAGCACCAGGAAAAAGGGACGTGTTTGGCCATCCTCGTGCCCCAATGGGTAAGGGTCTCTCCCAGAGCATCATACCCCCTTGAGGAAGGACTTTCATCAGGCCCAGTGTCCCCTTCTGGGTTTTGGTACCCAAAGGAACCGAACTAGAAATAAGTGTGTATCTGTGCTATATCCACGGAGTCAGCTTTCTCAGAAGGACTGGACCTTTCATGAGAAAAGCCGGGAAGAGTAAAGAGGAGGAAAAGCATGTATCTACCTGGAGCATGGTGATCAGAGGTGGGACAGGATGTGAGAGCAAAGGATGGGCAGAGCATTCAGAGAACCTCGAGTTCACTTCACAACCCAAGAAGGAGGAAGATCTCGAGAGGACCCGATTTCCTACCCATGAGCGGCATTTGCACCGTGAGTCTTCTCCCAGATGTTAAAATGTGAAACATGTGACATTTCTCATGGGACACTTCTTTCAAGCTACTTTCTGAAGCCTCACCCCCCTTCTGCACTCAGCGTACTTTTGGCTCGAACCACGATGGATTACCGCTGATTCCAAACGTGCCGCGCGCTTCCCCGGAAACATGCTTTTGTATGTAATGAGTCTGCCTCGATGCCATTTGCTCTTTTCTGTGCCTGGCAAACTCCTGCTCCTCTCCTCCAAGCCAACGGAAATGTCGTTTTCTCTGTGAAACCCTCTCAGGCTCCCAAGGCACACTTGTTACGTGTTCCCCCAGCTGTTTTCTGGGCACACAGCTCACAGCTCACTCGTGACACTTACGACGTTTCATCTTAACTGTTTTCCCCTCTGGATCACGTTAAATTTGGGTGATCTGTCAAGTGTTTGTGGGTGGAATGAGCAGAGGTAAGTCATGAAGGGGGGATGTGCGTTGCAGTAAGGAATAACACAGTCTAGAATCAATGAGGGCCCAAAGCAAGCTGACTTGATCCACTTCCTCACGGGGTGTTATTTCAGTGACAATGTCTACAGACATTCTCATTAAATGTCTCTGTGGTCCTCACTGCAACTTGGAAGAAAAATCATAAGACTCAGACCCAGGAGACATCAGTTTTAATCAGTTCTACTGCTTCTGCCATTAAACGGTGGAGTGATGCCCTGAAATCTACTCACTATGTTTCCTCGGCTGTCAAAGTCATTAATGTTATTTCCTTTACCTTATTGCACTTGTTTTGAGGTGAAAAAAAATACTAATAGATAGAAAGGTGTCTAATGGTTGCAGAGGGAAATGATAGGCTCATTTAATTTCCCTCAAATTTGCCTTTTCTTCTCAACTCCCCAAGCTTCTCCTACAAATGTGCCAACAATAAAATAATAGTAACAGTAATAATAAAACATAAAATATTCCATTGTAGCGCAAAAGCTCTTACATTTGTTTTTCACTTGTATGTTGTAGGCATAAGGGATTTTCATAGTAAATTGTTTAGGAAAGGGCATATTAGCATATGACATAAAATCCTATCATATTAAGGTATGCTTTTTTTTTCCTTTAAAGGAAGGATTGGCTTATGTTTTTTTTTTCTTTTTCTTATTGAAGTATAGTCAATTTACAATATTGTGTTAATTTCTGGTGTACAGCTTAGTAATTCATTTATACATATACACATATATTCCTTTTAATATTCTCTTTCATTATAGGCCATTTCAAGGTACTGAATAACAGTTTCCTGTGCTATACAGTAGGACCTTGTTGTTTATCTGTTTTATATATAGCAGTTAGTATCTGCAAACCTCAAACTCCCAATTTATCTCCCCCTACCTCCTTTCCCCCCTGGTAACCATAAGTTTGTTTTCTATGCCTGTGAGTCTATCTCTGTCTTGTAAGTAAGTACATTTATGTCATTATTTATTTATTTTTTAGACACCACATATACATAACATAATATGGTATTTTGCTTTCTCTTTCTTGCTTACTTCACTTAGAATGACGATCTCCAGGTCCAGCCATGTTACTGCAGATGGCATTATTTTATTCTTTTTTATGGCTGAGTAGTATCACAGTGTGTGTGTGTGTGTGTGTGTGTACGTGTGTGTACATATATATCACATCTTCTTTATCCAATCATCTGCCAATGGACATTTAGCTTGCTCCATGTCTTGGCTATTGTAAATAGTGCAGCTATGAATACTGGGGTGCGTGTACCTTTTCAAATCAGAGCTTCCTCTGGATATAGGCCCAGGAGTAGGACTGCTGGATCACATGGTAAGTCTATTTTCAGTTTTTTAAGGAATCTCCATACTGTTTTCCATAATGGCTGCATCAAACTACATGCCCATCCAGATTTCAGACAATAATACAAAGCTACAGTAATCAAAACAGAGTGGTATTGGCACAAAAACAGACACATGGTCAATGGATCAGAATAGAAAGCCCAGAAATAAACCCACACACCTGTGGTCAATTAATCTTCAACAAAGGAGGCAAGAATATAAAATGGAGAAAAGACAATCTCTTTGAGAAGTGGTGTTGGGAAAGCTGAACAGCCACACATAAATCAATGAAGTTAGAACACTCTCTCACGCCATACACAAAAATAAACTCAAAATGGCCCAAGGACCTAAACATAAGACACCATTAACCTCCTAGAAGAGAACATAGGCAAAACATTGTCTGATATAAATTGTAGCACTGTTCTCCTAGGGAAGTCTACTTATAAGCTTTTGCACAGCAAAAGAAACCCTAAATAAAATGAAAAGACAATCTACGAAATGGGAGAAATATTTGCAAATGATGCAACCGACAAGGGCTTAACTTCCAGAATATACAAACAGATCATACAACTCAATAACAAACAAACAAAAAAAAAAAATTAAAAAATAGGCAGAAGACCTAAACAAACATTTCTCTGGACATAAAAATGGCCAATAGTCACGTAAACAAATGCTCAATGTTGCTAATTATCAGAGAAATACAACTCAAAACCACAATGAGTTATCACTTCGCACCAGTCAAAATGGCCATCATTAAAAAGTCCACAAATGATAAATTCTGGAGAGGGTGTGCTTTTAACAAAAAAAGTGAACTTCAAGGTTGGGAAGAGGAGGAGCTGGAAATCTACTACACCAACCTTCTGTCATGATGAAGAAATCTAGGCCAGAAGAAGTCACGTGGGTTATGTGAATTAGAGACAAGACTGCGATTCAAACCCAGGTTGCCCACTGCCTGGGCAGCTCACAGTGGGCCATGGGAGGTGCCCAGGAAAAGGGGCATTGGCAGTACCACCCAAACCAGATGGGCTGGGGGCTTGCTGGGCCAGACTGGGATTTGCTGGGATTCTGATGCCCAGCTAGGCAGGCATCAGAGAGGGGCTCTGCTGTCCTCGGTCCCCCTTCCTCCCTCTGATCCAGCACACTGGCCTCTATGCCAATCCTCTGCCACGAATACCCTCCCTTCACCAGCCCAAGTCCATATGATTGGCTCTTTGACTTCCTTCAAGTCATTACGTGTTGAGAATGTCCTTTACCCTTTTTAAACTGCAGCCCCTCCCCCAGCTGTTGCTTTTCCCTTGCCAGCTTTGCTTTTCTCCATAGCACTGTATTTCTTTGTTTATTGTCTGCCGCTTTCCCTCACAGGTAAGCTCCACAAGGACAAAGATACTTGTTGATTTTGTTTACTACCCCGACTCCAGTGCCTGGCACTGGCTCAAAAATATCTGTTGAGGGAATGAATGAAGGAGTGAATGAATAAATGAAGGATGAGCTGCAGCAGAAATCGTTCTTAAGAGACAGTGAGAGTGCATTATTCCTCGTCAGTGTCAATGCCCTCCCTTTGTAGGTAAGAAGCCTGTCACTAAACACCTGGAGGGCTCCCCGGTTTCCAGTTGACATTTCAGTCAAAACTGAGGGTTGACATTATATGAAGCTCAGAGAAGCCATCTCTGGAAAACTGCCACCATTTACTGTTACCTGACCGGAAGGTAGCCTTCAGATTACTGAGGTTAACCAAAACAGCTTACCCTGGTTAGAATACCTTAAACCTTCCTGATCATCACATCCCTCTTTGATTATTTAGATGGGGTTCCAGGATCTTGGAGGCCTTAGTTCTTGCTAAGGGCAGAGAGATGGGTTTGACTTTGAATTTAAAGGTCATTATTAATTTTAATTCATCCTTGATATAAACCTATTCACTGGCCATTGACAGACAACATGCCAGAGGGAAGACTCCCAGGGCGTCAAAATGGAAGTGAGGAACCAGAATTTGCCAAGCCGGGGGTCATCTACCAGGAATTGCAGCCACAAAGGTACTGACCAGAAAGCAAGGGCAGAGACAGAGGAATTTAGAGTCTGGAGCTTCAGATCTAGTGGGTCTCGGCAGAAGCAGGACAGAGAAATGGGGACTGCTGGCAGTGAGACGTCATCCAAGTAGAACCATGTGTGAGCTGGAGATCCAGACAGTTCAGTGGTGGGATCTAGAGTTTAGGGATTTACTACAAAGAACCTCTTAAGCAGGCCCTTGGTGAGCTTTCTTGAGCCAAAGACAGAGTTTGAAAGGCATTAAGTTGAGCCAAAGATAAGAAGAGCGGTAAGGATGCTGGTGGGATAAGCAACTGGTCCTGGTTTGCCTGGGACCCTCCTTGTTTTATCACTGAGTTCCACGTCTCAGTACCCACCTCAGCTCCAGGCAAACCAGGGCAGTGGGGCTTCGTGGGTGCTTGACTGCAGGGAGCTGAGGTCAGAGGTGGTTCCTCTTAGAGGCTCCATCTCACATGTACAAGATGAGGGCAGCAGCTGAGAGCTAAGGGGTGGGATGCACTAAGGAGACTACGGAGAAGGATAAGGGAGGGAACAGCCTACTCTGGGAAGGAGAAAACGATCTGTCAGACGGCGTTGAGAAGGGGAACCTGATTATGCTTTAGCAGCTTCTCCAAAGGCCTTGTTAAAATCCAGGTAAACCAACGCAGTCAAAACACCCACGCAGAGGCTCAGCCATCTTGGATCCTTCAGAAAGGGAAGAATGAATCTGCTTACCCTTACCTAATTTAGAGTTTAATGCCCCCAGTTTTCCCCTACTGCCTGTTCTATCCCATGCATTAAGCATTTTGGACGCGTATTCAGTCTTCTTCAGGTCACTGCAGCAACTCGGGAGATCAGTGACTCCTAAATCCCTTTGTCCTGAAACCTCTCATACTTCCCAGCATCCCAAACTCACAAATAAAGTATTTGTGAAAATAGCTTTGCTGCTAAGAATAGAAGCAAACATCTATTTTCTTTGCTTTGACCCATGACATATAAAAACTGATTAAATTAATCTGTTATACTTCAAATGCTTTAAGACTGGTCATGTTTAGCCACACTTTGTTGGAGGCTACTTTTGCA
Source organism: Camelus dromedarius (assembly GCF_036321535.1). Classification (NCBI taxonomy): domain Eukaryota; kingdom Metazoa; phylum Chordata; class Mammalia; order Artiodactyla; family Camelidae; genus Camelus; species Camelus dromedarius. The sequence continues at coordinate 10,008,151 of NC_087441.1, read as the reverse complement.
ATAGCAGTGATGGATCTGCCCTCCGTGAGTACTTTTCAACTTATTTTATCTTCCAGTAGCAGAGCCCTTTTATTCAAACAGAAGTGTACATGGTAGTCTGATCCATAAAGCAGACAAAATTTGATCTGCTACAAGAAAAGCAGGTAGGAGGTTCAAGAGTCATCTTACACTCCTTGGCAGCACATGAGAGGCCTCTGTGGAATTCTAAGAGACCTGAGAGCATAGTTTGCAAACCTCTGCACCAAGGCTTTCGGACTCAGATCACAGCAAGACGGACCGACGCATGCACAAGAGATGAGTAAACTTAGGGTCCCGGTAACCAGGGAGAAACTTCATTATGCACAGACAGCATACATCTCATGAGAGCTACATACTAACCCTCTGAGCCCTTCATCAAAGAAACATGTAAAAAAGTATATGCTTTAATTATAAAATGAAACTGAAAGATAAGTTGTGCCTTTCCAAGAGAGAAAATTTTTTTTTCTAAAAATACCAATAGCAATAAAACCCAGCAATAAGAATGGCCAACTGCCAACACTGGCAGATCCTGACTCAGAGCTGTCTGGAGTCCCACTGTTCCAGGCTCTGCCAGCCTTGACCTTTCAAAAAAATTTTCTAAAGGAATTCCCACAAACCAGCCAGGCATGAGCTGTTCGGAGTGGTTGACCCTGGCTCAATGGGGCAGCCAGAGTTTAAATACACATAACAGTTCTGAGTTGCCCACTGTGGGAAGAATCAAGCCCGAAACGGGTGAGCAGAAGAAACCTCTGTTTGCTCTCAGATTGCTCTTCACCTTCCCCTTAGGAAGTGCACTCAAGTAGGCACCTCTCCCCGACTGCTCCGAGCTGCGGGAATCTTTCAGTGTCTATTAAATCACAAATGCTACGGGAATCAGAAAAATGAAGGCAAAACAAACCACTTGTTAAACTTACCATTAGGAGGAGGGAAGGCTTTCCTCCACCATGAGGAGTCAATTTTGTGAAAACTGTTTGTTCTTTTACAAAAACCTGTCATTCCAAAGATAAATGAGAAAAATAAAGACAACCTCGCCCCAAGCCCATAAATGACCCACTCTCGTCTGGAGTCTGCTGTGGCGCTGTCCTAGTTTCATGCATAAAATCTAATTCGCTGCACAATTCATAATTAAATGTTACGCACTGATATTGACCACGTCAGCCCAGTAAAGAATTGAAAATCCCACCCAATCTAAGATTTTAGCTCTCCATTAGATCTGAATTATTTAGGGTTGGGTTTGGTTGTATGTGACAGAAAACAAACAAACAAACAAACAAACAAATAAATAAATAAATAGCAGTGGCTTAAAATAACAAGTGGTTTGAAAGAGACAGAAGATTGTTTTCTTCCTCACGTAAATGAGGCCCAGAAGTAAGCAAGGCAGGGCTGGTTTGGCCCCAGGGGCCTTCAGCTCCTGATCATCGCTCCTCATCCTCGGAACCCAAGATAACAGCGTCCGTCTTCTGGGCAGCAACATAGAGACGGAAATGAAGGAGCAGAGAACGAAGGTGTGTGCCAGCTGTCTCTTCAGAATGTTTTCCAGAGTCTGCCGTGGATACTTCTGCCTTCATGCCATTGCCACTGTCCCTGATCTGCAACTGTGAAACAACACAGTTGGCGCTTTCCTGCGGGGAGCCACCTTACCCTACTGAAAATGTTACATAAATTACAAAATCAGAAAAAATCCTGAACTCTGCAAAACCTCTGGCGCTAAGGTTTTCAGAAAAGGGGTTGTGGAGCAATATCGACACATTTCCACTTAAAAGTCTAGTGAGGATTAAAGATAACGTTATTACTAACGTGACCTGTTATTTTACTGTTCTAAACCTTCCCACCCCACCCTCAGAGCAGGCGTGGCGGTAATACATGCGAGGCCTCTAACTTCTTTTCACGCCAGCATCTCTCAAACAGAGCATCCCATCCGGGGCACACCACGGCCATAACTGAGGGTCACCCTGAGTGGTTAGTCTCTGGCGCTCCACAGTACTGTGAGGGTGGATCCCCACAGGAGATTTCCACAATTTGATGACTGACAGCGTATCTTCTTAAAAGGAGACTGGGCTCTGGAAGCAGAATATGCCTGTGTTCCTGTGGGGATATCTTAGGGATTCCCCTTGATTACGTTAAAATGAAGTAAACGTCCTTTCCTAGAATAGGGAGCTGAGATGTCAGTGAAGACCTAAATTTCAATAATGTCAAAAGGCGCTGTGATGGCCTTTATTTAGAATATGTTACTTTCTGAGGATCTCAGAGAGGCTCACGGAAGAGAGTCTGAAAGGCCCTTACGAGGCAACCATTTCCAGTGTCCAGTTTTAAGATTTTTATTTCCTGCTTTGTAACCATCAGTTACCTCCAGCCTTCATTGAAGGGAACCAGAAGTGTGGCTCGGCCTGAGAATTCAGCCACAAGGGTGTGCATTATGACCAGCATGAAGAAAAATGGCAGGATTGTCACTTTTTTTGGTGACAATAGGGAGGTTTTGAGGAAGGCCTTCTTCAGAGAGTCCCAGAAACTCTGAGGAAAGCACCTGCTAAAGGTTACCCATTGCCTAGGTGATGGAGGGAAATATAAATGAACTAGGGTGTCCCTGCTGAGATGGAAATTGGATACACATCCTGGTTGAATTTGATAAACCAGTTGGAAAATGGCCACTCCTGAGTGCACAGGAGTTGATTTGCAGACAACACAATAAAAAGAATCAGGTATGTTATTCTCCGCCTCGCCTGGCACCATGGACCACGGCTGACCCCTGAGAAGAAAAAAATGTTGTCCCCATTGCTACACAGAACAGTCACCTTCCTGTGCCACGTATGTCTGGCATGCATGATTGTACAATGAGACATTGAGGGCGAAAATCTGGACACGGCCCCCTAAACTGCACCCCTGCCCCCTAAACAGCAGCCCCACCCCATAAACAGTAGCCTCACCCCCTGAACAGCAGCCCCGCCCTCACAACAGCACAGGCTGGAAGATGCAACAGGTGACTTCCTCCCACAGGAGGCATCTCCAGCGGCCCAAGAATGTCAAGAAGAGACACAGGGATGCTGTGGTTCTCCATCAGCCAGCAGAATGCCCATTAAGTCATCAGCAAAGCCTCACCTGAAAACTATTAAGGCCCAGGGACCATAAAGGTCACCAAAGACGAAAGATTGCTCCATGGGGGCTGGAAATGCACAGTCCAGCAGTGAAGGAAACATGCAAACGATTATAGAACAACCTCAAGTGCTAAGTGAGGTGTAAAAACACAGGGAGAACAGAGAGGGCAGGGCAGTGAACAACGCATAAGACGAGGTCAGAGAAAGCCTGGAGGCAACATTTGAAAGTACAGAGAAATGAGAAACAAAGGGAGGGTGTCCCTGATGGGGATTCAGGGTATCCCAGGGCACCAGGTCCGACAGAGCCTGAAAGTAGCTGGAAGGAGCTCGCTGTCACCAGGACTTGGGGGGACCATGGATGGGCTACTGAGTGACATTCATCATGATCACCATCGCAGGTAAGGAGAACTCCTGTAGCAGAGCCACGGAAACGCAGGAGAGGGATTCCAGCAGGAAGACACGTTAGATCACCATTTCAGGGCACGAGGGAGAGAGTAAAGGGCTCAACTAAAGGTGACCTCCGGTTTTTTTTGCAATTTCTTTTTTTTAAACTGAAGTCTAGTCAGTCACATTGTTGTGTCAATTTCTGGTGTACAGCATAATGTCCTAGTCATGCCAATATATATCCCATATATTTGTTTTCATCTTCTTTTTCATTAAAGGTTATTATAAGATATTGAATATGGTTCCCTGTGATACACAGAAGAAATGTGCTTTTTATTTATTTTTATATATAGTGGTTAACATTTGCAAATCTCCTTCTTGTTTTAGGACACATACACAAGACCATTTCCTAGGTTACATCCCCCACACTTCTAGGACACTTCTAGGCTATGCCCCCAAACCATTTGCTTTCCTAAGTTTAAAAGAAATTATGTGAACGGTCTGCCCTTGCCATCTATCATTTTCATAATGGTTTGGAGTCAGATGGGGGCAGGGGACGTGCTGCTAACCCCCAGGGTACAGATCTTACAGATTAAGTTTCTGTTAAAAGACCATTCAAAGAAACCGAAATTCATGGTAAGGAAGAGTGTTTTGCTTAACAGTTTGAAGTTTCCTATGGGCCTTCCTGAGTCATCAACTGACTCATTCCACCTGCTCAATTTTATTATTAATTCAAAAAAAAAAAACCGATAACAATAGAGTCAAAATTATGCTACATGTTTGATTTCTTTCCTCCCCTTGCATAATTCTCTCGTTTTGCCCACATTTTGGCAGTTACTCTCACTATCCATGCAACAATGAGAAACAGTCTTTTAAAAATATTTCCAACCCCCTCACATTCACACGAAATTGCTTCAGTTCTAACTTTGTTTCAGTTCTTATATAAGATCCATTGCTGTCAAATACTAGATCACTGTATTATACATAACTTATTCCTACTGCAGGGTAGGAGTTTGAAAGCTTCCTGATTTGAGCTCTTCTCTAAAGCCAAAAAAAAAAAAAAAAGCATTTTTAAATGTGAATAATCAAGTCTGATTTAATAATTTAATTATCTGTTAAACATCAGTTTCTTTTTTTAACTTAAAATTTGGTCAGTTTGAAAAGAGATGTTTGTTGTCATTATTCACATGAGTGTGAGTGGGTGTGTGTCTGTATTCTGAGTCTAGAGATATCATCTGATTCATGCTCAGCATTCAGTAAACCTGAATCCAGAAGCCCTCGGTGCCGCACCTGTCCTCCAGGTATGGACTCTTGAGAGTAACTATCTAAAAATAACTACAAAGCTGCAGAGACAGTCCACCTGAGTGAATGTTTTCTCTTAGCCTTCAAAATTTGGGTGAAAACGGTCTTGACACCGAACATTGACTACTACCTTGGAACCAAAAGTGTGAAGTAATCTTTGTCACTAATTTTGCCAAGTCTGTATCAAATCGTCATGGTGAAAACAGTCTGAAAGATTATATATAGGCTTGAAGTTAACTCTAAAGTGAGAAAATTCCTTTAAGAAGGTGGATCTGATTTCCTCTCACAGAGCTTTAGAAGATGAAAGGCAGGAATGTGGAAGGCTGGGGAGAGGAGTGGAGGCAGGCTCTTTCCCTGGTGTGTTGAGTTTTGCGTAGCCGGCAGTCCTCAGACGCCATGATTTCCGATGACCAGACTTGCAACTTGCTTTTGAGGCCACCAGACCCACTGAGGGTAAGTTTCCTTACCCCTGAGAATAAACAATTGCACTTAAGCCAAATGTAACAAACCTTCTAAAAATGTGAGGTTCTTTTACACAAAGTTCTAGTCTCTACCAATTTATTTCAACATGGCTTTGCAGCATTTTCAGCATTTCTGCTCCAATTGAGAAAGACTGCATTTCAGCCTTCAGTTGTAAAGTGGCTGAGGTGGGAGTGGGAGGGTGAAGAAAACAACGAGTAACTCTGCTATAAAATCTTGGGAAAGATAAGTAAAGATGAAGAAAAGTAAACTCATGTTTAGAACCATACTCTGGTCACAGCTATGGGAAGGAAAGACTTCAACTGAGTACAGAACTAAAGCTGTTCCCAGCTCAAGCATTCAGTTACCCTGTATCTTGGGTCAGTTACCCTGTATCTTCGGATAGTTTCAGAGGTTGGGAAGACTGGGAATAGATCCAAAGAATGTCAGACAGACAGGCATTGAGTCTTTTATAAAAGGATTGGGTAAATGCAAAACAAGGTTACAATAATCTTGAAAAATCCTGGAAAGTGTCTAACAGACAAGAGATGGTAAAAGGAAAATGTACAAATGTATCAACTGCTATTTTTGTCATTTTATGGATGAGGAAACTGAGGTTTAGAAAGGTTAGGACACAGAGTCCATCCATCTGCTGTATGTGTAAAATGGCATTTAGGTTGTCTTTTTTAGTGTGCTGTCTTTATTGTTTTATTCAGGTAGAAACAACAATCCTTACAAAGATTTTCATAGACATGCGACTGGCCATGGCTCTTCTAATCCTATTTTCTGCCCACGACCTAACATTCTCATCCTGCAACTTCTCTCCCCAGTGAGAATCTCAGAGTCCTAACCCAGGCTAACCTCGCTCAATTTTTAACCAAAAACAACTCTATTAAAAGAGCATAATTATTAATAACTAGTAACTGTTATCTTCATGTTGATCCTCAGAAGAGTTCCTGGAAACAGGTAGAGCAACATTTATTACTTCCAACATCCAGATGAGGCAACTGAAACTTCAAGGGGCTGGTGATGGCTTAAGATGATACACTCTATAGAGAAGGGATCAAAGCCCAAACCTTGTTTCTCTGTTTGCTTATTTGTTTCCAAATCTCAAGTCTCTCTCCCAGATGCCCAATGGACAATGTAGAGTGTGATTTGTAAAAATACAAACCTCACTAATGAATTTCTATACATACTTAATTTATACTGAATATAACTCTGCTTATGTTTTTGTTTCTCTTTTTGTGCTTTTCCTCCTGCATCTATAACTGATGCCTTTGAACTTTAAGAAAGATGCTCCAGGGGGAACTATGACAAGCTTAAGGATATCAGGAAACTTTGTACAGAAGCCCCTTTGGCATCTCATCCAGCCTTGAGTTTCTCCTCTAACAGGGCAATCTTTTACTGCCTATTAGGTAAAAAGACAAATGAATACATTTAGCCTTAATAGCATTACTTTTCAACTAGAACGCCTCTGCCATTTCTCTTCTTCCCTTTATTTTCCCATCAGAATAAAAACATTCCTCCGTTTATTCAGAAACGTATGTTGAGTGCATTTTATTTGCAAGGGACTAGGGGACAGTTGACAGTGAGGCGAAGAACCCCATTGTACCTACACTAAGTTGTAGCTTAGTCAGGAGGGCTGTGTCCTGGTGAGTCCAGCTGGTCTGGTGTGAGTCCTACTTTGTGTAATAATCAGTACTAAGCCTCTGATAGTCCTTCTAGGGAAGGCCAAGACTGAAAATTTAGGGGGTGTCTTCCAGTTGTGGAAAAAGACAAAGTATTTGTTATGGGAACAAGAATGAGCATGTGTTATCCTACAGACAAATATGGTGGTAGATCAAAAATCAAAGTTTAAACCAGGCAAAGCATAAAGAAGAAATATCAGCAGGCTCCAGGAGAAGCCCAAGTGTAAGCAGGCAGACATTAGGACCACAGGCCCTGGAAGATTCCACAACCTGTTGCGGCAGACTACCATCAGTGTGGACCAAATGTCACTTGCTGTGATGCTCCAGGTCCTACAGCCTGGTATACCTGGTGTGCGTGATGGATGAGCCGAGGTCAAGCCTTGCTGCTCTCAGGTGAGCCATTTGGAATCAGACAAAACTATTTGGGAATCGTGTTGACTCCAATAGAAGACTTTTTAGCTAATGCAAGAACCCTCGGTGATAAAGAGAGCTCAAGGAAGCGGATGATCAGTGCTTTGGTCAATAAAACCAAGGATATTATTTTTCAAGAAGTGGAAAATACACTTTCCACCTGTTCTCTATTCACTATCTTTGTCACAGCTTAGGAAGGGAACACATTTCTTTGTCTTGATTCCCCAAAGATTTGGAGAGAAGAAAGAGAATTAAATAGTAACACCCTAAAGTAACAACTTAAAATTAAATGTTAGACATTCCTTGTCTTTTTAATTTCTTCTGGTCACCACTACTAATAGACATTTCTCACTGGCTAAGTATGTCCTCAGATTTCCAGAAAGCCCCTCTTGTCCTCACCCTTTCCCCTCCCCATCCCCCTTTTATGTTGCACTCCCTACACAAAGTCACGCTCATTTCTCTTGCAGAAGACTTCTGCTGTCTCTTGGGTTCACTGTTTCTTTCCAATCCCTTGAGCATTCAAATGTTGCAGCAAAAGTTCAACCAAGATATTTATTTAAACAAAAGGATATCTAGTCTAAGTTATGCTTCTCTCTTGTGAGCTGAAGCAATTTAAGTTGGTTTGAAGAGATTTCTTTTTCCTTTTCTATTACAAACATTTGGCTATCCATCCACTTTAGAACTGCAAAATAAGCCTAGGACAGGAGAGAGAGAAGATGAAAATTTAAATATGTACATATACATACATATACACACACATATATGTACACACACAGGTGTATACATATAATTAGCTATAAAGCAGGAAGCCTGATTGATTGGCTCTGTAGTGTGGTTCTGGGGTAAGAAGACCATAATCAAGACCTACAAAATTCTGAATTCAACACACAGAGACTGAGGTTACTATCTTATTTGCCTGTGGCAAGACTCCTAAGTCTAAGGCAACTCTGCATCTATAGGTGGAGGCCAACAAGGAAGCTGGCGTCAAATAAATGAATTAAAATAAACACAATTTTTAAAACTGAGTACCCAGATTGACTCTGAGTTTGGGACCAACTCTATGCTTGCAGTAAAACAGGAGAATTGGGGAAACATCATCAATATGAAATAAAGTATAATGGTATTGGTCAAATAAAATCCCCCTTTGCCAGCCAGCCCTCAGCGGGACACTCTTGGATTCACTTATAATAAGTAACTGAGGTAAAGTAGATGTGATTTAAAACACTCATGACTGAGGATATATATATATTTGAAATATAACGTCTCCTTTAATCATACATAAAATCTTAAATATGTATATTTCAGAAATCCTGTATAGAGGTAAATTCGAATCAATATGGATGAATATACATTTTAAAGTCATAATGCCACTTGATAAACTTGCAAATTAATTTTGCAGCAGTCATTTTAGAAAAGTGAGTGATAAGCTGGTAATTTTATTTACTAAAGCTAATTTAAGCAGATACTTATGAATCCATCAAGGGGTGAGTCATCTTCTATTCAACAGGTGTACAGGGAGTACTTAGGACATGTGTTTACCATGGTAAATTAGGGGAAAACAGCACCAAGCATAGTAGACATTTAAATAATGCTACTTAATTAAAATAAGAAGTTATAGATCCTGAGTCTTTTCTCTAACAAACTTACAATTACTATAATAAAACAAGTATATGCATTTTTAAACTTTTGCCTAATTTTAATTATGAAATTTGTAACTGTGGGCGTTATGAATAAAACTTAAATTACTGCAGCCATATCAACTCAGGAAACTTTAAATATTGGGTTATGCAACTAATTCAACCTAACTTCCTTCTCGTGTGTTTCTAACAGCTGTGAAAGAAAGATAAGCTGTCCTGTGTTCAGTTCCAGATGATTTCAATGGTTAGAAGAAATATATCTGAAAAGTGTTCAATCATGATAATAATGAAGCTAAAATTAAAATAACTAAAGACCATTTAAAACAAAACTTTAAGTGATAAGCTTGATGAAAACAACATTGGGGTGATTCTGCTACAATTTCTGATAGCAGTCTGTATCAGACAATACACCATCACGACACAGCAAATACTACATTCTTTTAGAAATTCCTCTTCCAAAAGAATCCAAAGCAAGAAGGACAGATGCACAAATACTCAAGGCAGCACTGAAGCAAAAGAAAAACACGAAAACACCCCAAGTGCCAAATGTGAAGTGGTTAAATTATGTATCCTTTAGTTACTGAAATTTTAGGAGGTAGGTTAAATTATGACCAAAGTTTTTATAATGGTACAGAGAAGCCCTGGCTGAAAAATGAGAACCGAGTATGTCAACTGTAAGATTACTTCCAAGCTCTTGTTATAACTACTAAGGACAAGGAATGGCAAAGCCGGTTAGAAGAGAAAATAAACGTGGTCTGCTATGAACAGCCTTTCGTGGGAACTGCTCCACCCCGATCCCAGGTCCCCTGCGTGGGGTATTATCTGCTTGCTATTGTGGGAGAAACATCTGTTGGTAGAGCAGATGCTGTTTGAAGGAGGAAATAAAAGAGTTAGGCACATGCGTTAGAGGAAAAAGAAACTGCAAGGGGAAAATTTTTTTCTTGATTTATTCTCAAAACAGAGCATAGGACATACTATGGGCTAAGCAGAGATGTATGTCGCTGTGAGTCAAACTGTGTCCCCCCAGTAGGTGTGTTCAAGTCCTCATCCCCGGTCCCGGGGAACAGGACTGTTTGGAAATGGAGTCTTTGCAGGTGTAACCAAGTCAAGACGAGGTCATACTGGATTAGAGTGGACCTTAATCCGGTGACTGGTGTCCCAGTAAGAAGAGGAAAATCTGGACACAAACACACAGGAAGGAGACTGTGGGGTGCTGGAGGCGGACACTAGAAGGATGCACCTACAAGCCAGTGAATGCCAAGGCTGGCTGGCAGCCGCCAGAAGCCAGGAGAGGCAAGGATGGATTCCACCCTTTAGAGTTCTTTAGAGAAAGTATGGCCCTGCCCACACTTTGACTTTGGTCTTATAGCCTCAAGGACTGTGAAAGAATAAATTTCTGTTGTTTTGAAGCCACCCGGTTTGCAGTACTTTGTGACAGGAGCGCTAGGAAACTAACTCATATGGAAGTCATTAACATCCAGGCCTCATCTAGTCTACGACATGACTTTCTGACTTTGAATACTTCTAAGGCAAGAAATTCAAGTACTGTTCTTTATGTATGATGAGAACCATCCTTGAAAAACTCTTTAAAAAACTTAAGAAGCATTTTGGAACCACACTGGCAGCAGGGCCTACCCTTAAGCACACTGAATGGGGAGTGAAAAGCCTTGGGTCCCAATACCGACTTCATCAGGACTTTCCATGCATTCCACCCCCTCGGTGCTTGTTTCTTGCTTTGTAAAATAGTGATAGTAATGGTCTCACTATGGTGAGAACTACATTAGCTAATAAATGTAAAGCAATTAGAACAGTCGCTGGCCCATTATAAGCATTCAATAAATGTTAGCTATAATTATCATGTCTGACTAAACATTTTGGTTCCATTCCCATTTTAGACTTACAAAAAATTTCACAGGCATATTTTTAGAATGCATATATCAATTTGTAAATTACTTACATATCACCATATCAACACTTCTTTCCCATCTCCAAGTAATTCTTACCCAAATTGACCTTTGTAACCTCAGAAACCCTGCTCCTAAGACCACTAGAAAGAGGAGTGAGTAGGGAGAGGGAAAAAAGGGAATAAAAAGAAAAGACTGCTGGTTTGAGTTCCTATGGAATTGAAATTCTACGAAGCAGCATCAGGAAGGATCAAAGGGAATGAGAAGTTTGGATGAGGCTATTTGACAAGCCAGGCGCTGAGACAAGCAGCATCCTTTGCTGTCAATGTAGGAAATGTGACATTGGTCTGAGTTCTTCTCATGCTGTTCCACGACCCAGAGAATTATTTAGAAATCTGTGTCATCCTCGGCCCATAGTTTTGTACTCATGATGGAGCTCTCCGTGTGACAGCGCATTTGAGAATCATCAGGGCAGCTCTGTGCAGCACCAGTCAAGTGGAGGGGTGAGCTATCTTCAGGATAATTCAGCAAATAGGTTGCAGATTTGCCAAGCCCAACCCTCCGTTCGCATAGCGCTCACCAGCATCTGCTAACAGTTGTCACTGTCCTGTTCTCAACAGCTTCCCAGATATCTTCAATATTTATTATCACCATAAGCACTTTGCCCAGCTCTCTAGTAATTCTGCTGTAATTCCCAATGCCTCCTTCTTTCATCTTACCTAATAGGACAATATGAGGTGGGGCCTCCAGCTAAGAAAAGGCCGGAGGTGAACAGCTCTCACAGTGGGGAGGGTAGCGCTAGCCAATGTCAGAGATTTTTGAAGAATACTTCATACTTCTGAAGGCCAAATCCCAAACTTTATCCTGTTGAGAAACTAATTAGCTAGTGCAATGTCCCTGACTAATCTTCTAGGCTTTCTTTCACAAATTAAGTATAAAATAAGATCACCCTGATAACTTGTATATTGTGTAATTTTTTTTTTTAAGTGTGCACCTTGCAATGGTAACCAAATGTAATCCAATGGGATTTAGTCCCATGTATCAGTCGAGGCTCACAGCCACCAAAGTAATAAATGCAGGAGGGAAGAAAGCCTGACGGATACCTGTGTTGACAATAGAAACAAGAAAAGGGGTTTCGTAGAGAAAAGGGGGAAAAGGCAATTCATATTGTGAATGGTGTTGGTGCTGACATGTAGCTGGCACCTGGAAGAAATAGCTTTTATTGGATGTCAGCTTAAGAAGAAGAAAAGAAAGGAAACAGGAGGGAAAAAACTAGCTGAATGAGTACAAGGGAAAAGATCAATAACTCCCTCTGATGTTTTTTTGGCAAATTGGCCAAGAAAGGGCTGAAGTCTTTACTGGCTGACAATTCTGGCATCTTTCCCAAATAGAAACGTTGCAGCCAAAAAATGCACTTAGAGAATTTAGTGAGACAATTAGTTTGGGAATATGTATTAAAAGGCACAGCACAGACTGACAAATTGACTGTCATCAAGACGCGTAGGTCCACCATGATGCTGTGCACTGGTAACCGGCTGGGGAAGGGATGGGAGCCCCGACGCCCAGCTTGTGTGCTCAGCATTCAGCAGTGCTTGGAGGTAAGACCAAGTAATTTATCACCCAAGTCCAAACACTTTAGGAATGAGAGGCGGTGCTATGAATAATCACACTGGGCCGTACGTACAAACCCAGACTCTCCCAGGCCAACCAGGGTGTAGCAATACCCGCCCAGGGACACTAACTCCCCCAGAAACCCTCTGTCATAGACTAGGATCCTTGACCTGCACAGCTGCTGTTATACCACAAGCCTTCACTCACAAGAAGCCATAGGTAAAAAGGGGAAATAACTTGAGTTAAATTTGTTACTCCTGCTGGAAACATCACCTCCGATCACTTGCCTATCTGCCATCGGGACATCAGTCCTACCCTTCGGCAATTTTTACACTTTTCCTTTTCATCTAGTCAAGGAGATTTTCACCCCAGAGTTTTCATTCTGGATTAAATAGGGACAGGTGGGCATTACTGTTATTCACTGAAATGTAAACATGAATGAATGAAAGCAACACAGCCGTGTTTATTTCCATGAGGCTGTGGCATCCAGTAATTTGAAAAGAAGGCAGAGAACCAAGTATGGTCACAAAGCTCTAGTTTGCTTCCAAATGCAGGAATTCAGTCAGTTGTAGCAAACTATTTTCATTAGTTCAATTTTCATCATTTTCAGTTCTGCAAAACTACTTTTTTATTACCATAGGAATGTAAGTTTTCCTCTTCCTCATTTCTGTCTTTCCCTCCCACCCCGAGCCGCTCAGGTAGTTCTATTTTTGAATCGTAATAGGTGCACATTTGTCTTTATTAAGTTTTGTATTAAGCCATGAAAACAAAACAGAGACACTTGTGGAATTTCATTGGCAGTCTGGAATATGAAAAATAGTCATTTAGCAGCCGGGCTTTTCTGACCAAAACTTTTAATTCACCCTCAGTGCTGTCCCACAGAGGCTGAGAGTTCTGGCACCTTGCGGTAAGGTTGCCACAGAATCGTAGGAGATTATTTTAAGTACTGCTAGAGTAACGTGTATAGTACGCTTTACTTCTAAAGCACTGTCCTTAACAGGGTCCATTTATCTTAACAAGAATTTTGTGAGACGTCATAGAAAAAGTGCATCTACGACCAGTTAAGTTAGTAGATTAGAAACTGAGACAGAGGGAGAAAGCTGGTCGCCCAGAGCCACACTGTTGATCACAGACATGCTTAGCAGTGGGCACTGATCATCTGACTTTGATACTGACTTTTTATAGAAACTCCTAATGCAACCCTGCCACCATCTTAGAATGTTAAGATTTGTCACCTTGTAATTCGTAGCCACCCAATTTCTAAAGGAATCTGCTGTTGATATTTGACCTGTCACATAGAACATACCATTATCAGTAACACAATCATACAGTTGTGTTCTTTATGTATTCCTCAGCTAGTCGGCAACCCCAGAATGTAACCCATATTTGAAACCCAAATAATGAAAGCACTTGCAATCACTTTAGGTACCCTACTGAATTTAAAACCTTTAAATTTCCAAAAAAACATTTTGATAGCCTCATGGCCTCAACCATATTTAAAGAAATGTAATCACTCCAAATGTATGGTCCCATCACCAGCACCAGAAAATTTGATATAAATTTTTAGAAGAATGATAAACATTTTCAAAAGTGCTTGCTAAAGAGATTGTGATCATAAAATGAACTGTCTAAACCAGTGAACGGAGCATCAGGACAAGAAGGATAAGCCAGGAACACAAGCACAAACTAGGAGTGCCCAGTCTCCATGCTGGATATATCATCACTCTAGCTGAAGTCCAAAGGAGATTTAAGGAGAGATTTGTAAAGATCACGTTGGCAGAGTACAGATTTTAATAGGACGTGCTATGAATGTTCTTTTCTAACCACAATTTAACCAAACTCAAACATTGCTCTCTTTTGGTGATTAGCGATTCATGATGAAAGAAGTCTAAAAAATGAAAATAATATTTTGTCCATTTCTGCTAATGAAAAAAAAATAGCTAGGGTTTGGACAAAGAATAGAAAAGAAATTGTCTTTCCTCTGGGCCAAAGCCAAGGACAACCTCAAAGAGACTGTATTCAGAGATGAAAAATCGAGGAACTAGGTCAGGAATGTGACCAAAGTTGGGGGACCCAAGATGCGATGGAAGGGGGTTTCTAACACAAGAGGCTTGCTGAATGTAGGGGGGTGGGTTCTGGGGCGAAGCCCTTTGTTTTTCATTTTTGTGTGTGGGCTCTTTGTGCTCTGAAGCGCTAGCCAGCAGTGATGTTTCCAGCTTGACGGAGAGCTGTGATTTAGCGAATGCTTCCCCCATGTATGGACTGCAAGCTGATGGTGCAGGTTTAGGAGAGCCTGTAATAACCAACTAAATGCATCTCTGAAAAGAACACAGACTTGGGCTCTTGCAAGGTAGCTCATGAAGCCATCATTACTGTATAGCTACACAATTCATGAACACGGCTAGAAAGAATATTCTGTTGCCACTTATCTGAAGAGGCTAAACACCTCCAGCACACTGCCTATTAACATGTAAAAGCAACACAGAGTCCTTTCACTTCACTCCAATTCCTGGCACCGCTTGGTGATCCTGTAGGGACATTCTCGTTAGGACTTGTTGCTTCCCCATTCAATATTATTAGTGGCAGACCGTTAGGCCAACAGTAATGCCCTGTTCTTTTGTTCTGGAAGGAAACATCTGTTCTTTTGTCAGTGAGCACATGCCAAAAACTCTGCAATTATGAGCAGAAGGCTCTTCAGGGAGTAGTCAATGCATCATCCAGCCTGGAGCACAGACCTTGGAAACTTCCTGCACTCTGGTCCCTGCAGCCCCTGGATGTTAGAAAACTGCTAGCTGGTCCCAGTGAGGTCCCCATCCTTAGGCTCCCAAGCATCCAGGCGGGAGGAGGGAGGAAGACAAGTGGCAAGTGTGGGGGTGCAGCAGAAAGTGGGGGTTAATCATTGAAGAGGCTGCATTAAAAACACAGACTCACTGGACAGGAGTGCGTAAGCCACCCACAGGGAGCAGACTCCTGTAAGTATGTGCTGCCGGGGTCCCAGCCTCCTGTATCATACGCTGCTCGCACACACAGCTAAAGGAAGAAAGCTGGAGAAAAGAAAACACTGGGAGGCGTGCAGACAAGGACTGAAGGAACCACTTAGGAGTCCTTGAGCTCTGACCTTCCAGTCTGTCAAGCGCAATGCCTCTCTCTCATCCTTGGCTTTCCAGGGCCCACAGGCAGGCTGAGGAGACTTGTTTCCTGGGTCTGAGCTCAGGTTGCACCCCCTGTAGCTCTCTAACCCTAGAGGAGTTACAAGCTCTCTGAGCCTCAATTTCTTTACTGTAAAATGAAAGCAGTAATGGTGTGTGTGGCATCAATTGGCTAACATATGTAAAATACAAAGTAATAAAGGTGTAAAATCCATTATCTAAGTTTCTACCTTCAGAAGTCAGAAATAGAAAAGTAAATTAATCCCAGGAAAAGCAGAAGCAAAACAATAATAAAGATTAGAGTAAAAATAAATGAAGTAGAAAACAGAAAGTACAGAAAAATTTTGTTCTTTGAAAATACTGATAAAATTGACAAATCTCTTGCTACACTTGTTTAAAAAGGGAGAGGGAAAGCACAACTTAACAGAATCAGAAATTAAAGAAGAGATAACACTGAAATTCTTTTAGACCTTAGAGCTTAAAAAGCAATATTATAAATAATACTATGCCAATAAATTTGATACTTAAATGAAAGTAATGATTTCCTGAAAAACACAATGTAAGAAAATTGACTACAGAACAAATATAAAATTTAAGTAGCCCTAGACCTATTAAAGAAATTAAATTCACAATCAAAACATTTTCACAAAGAAAACTTCAGGCCCAGCTGGTTTTAATGCTAAATGCTAAATTCTATAAAACATTTAAACAAGAACAATACCAATTCTTAAACAAAAATACTCTCAGAAAATACAGAAGGAACAAAAGTCTCCCAACCTTTTTCATGAGTTATTATTCTGATACCATACTAACAGACACATTCCAAGGAAAGAAAACTATAGATGAAAAAAATCCCTTGTAAACATACATGCAAAAATCACCAACAAAATATTAACAAGTAGAATCCAGCAATATATGTAAAGGATATTATGCCATGACAAGGCGCAGTTTATCCAGGAATGCAAGGTTGGCCCAACATTTGAGAATCAATCAATGTAATTTACCACATTAAGACAGGAAAGAAAAAAATCACATCAGTATCCCAATGGATGCAGAATTTGCATTTTAGAAAATTCAACAGCAATTCATTAAAGTTCTCAGCAAACTAGACATAATATAAAACTTCCTCATCCAGGTATAAGGTATCTGTGGAAAACCTACAGTAATAGCACGCTTAATGGTGAAAAATAAATGCTTTCCCCTGAATATTAAAGACAAAGCTATTTGCTCTCACCACTCTCCACTAGGATGTAATATTGACTGAAGTTCTGCAATAAGGCAAGTAATAAAAATAAAATGCACAGAATTTGAAAGTGAAAATTTTATTTACAGAAGACACAATTGTCTGTATAGAAAATTCTAAGGAATCTATAAAAAGAGCTACAAAAATTGATGTTAATTTAATAAGGTCATAGGTTAGGTCAATATACAAAAATCACATGTGTCCCTGTATACCAACAATAAACAACTAGAACTGAAAATCTTAAAAAAATAAAATAAAATTCATAGCGGCATCAAAAACAAAACCAAAAATTGTACTCAGGAATAAATTTAACCAAATATGTGAAAGACCTATGCACTGAAAACTACAAAATATTGCTGAGAGAAACAAAGGATATAAATAAATGGAACATTATATCATCTGCATAAATTGGAAGACTCAGTATTATTAAGATAAGCATTTTCCCCAGATTGAGCTCAGCTTCAAGGTAATCTTGATTAAAATCCCATCAGATTCTTCACAAAAATTAACAAGCTACTCTAAAAATGTATGTGGGTATGTAAAGGACATGGAATATAGCCAGAAAATTTTTGGAAAATAATAAAATAGGAGGGAGGGTTTTCACTACATGAGTCCAAGACTTACTCTAAATACACAGAAACTAGTACATGTGGTTTCAGTGTAAGGGAGAACACAAAATAATGAAACAGAAAAGAGGCCAGAAATAGATCCAAACTTATATGGTCAATTGATTCTCAACAAAGGCACCAATGCATTTCAATAAAGAACACTGTATATTGGTATAAAAAAATGAACCTCAAGCCCTGTCTCACACCATTCACAAAAATGTATTTGAAATGTGTTAAAGACTCAACATAAAAGCTAAAATCATAAAACTTCCAGAAAAATGTACAGGAGAAAAATCTTCACAATCATGGAATAGATGAAGATTTCTTAGGACACAAAAAAGCATTAAAGGAAAAACCAACAATTACACTTGATCAAGATGAAAACTTCTGGTATTCAAAAGATGCCATTAAGAGAATGAAAAGGTAATCCAGAGTCTGGGAGAAAGAAAGAAAGAAAAGGAAGAGAAGGAAGGAAGGAAGGGAGAGAGACAGAGAGGCAGAGAGAGAGAAAGAGAAAGGAAGGAATGAAGAAAGAAAGAAATTAAGAAAGAAAAGAAAAGAAAAGAAAAGAAAAGAAAAGAAAAGAAAAGAAAAGAAAAGAAAAGAAAAGAAAAGAAAAAGAAAAGAAAAGAAAAGAAAAGAAAAAAAGAAAGAAAGAAAGAAAGAAAGAAAGAGAGAGAAAGAAAGAAAGAGAAAAGGAAGGAAGGAAGGAAGAAAGAAAGAAAGAGAAAAAGAAAGGAAAAGAAAAGAAAGAAAGAAAGAAAGAAAAGAAAGAAAGAAAGAAAAGAAAGAAAGAAAGAAAGAAAGAAAGAAAGAAAGAAAGAAAGAAAGAAAGAAAGAAAGAAAGAAAGAAAGAAAGAAAAGAGGGAAGAGGGAAGAGGGGAGGGAGGAAGGAAGGAAGAGAAGAAAAGATACTCTTTTGTGAAGATATAGCTTCTTTTTTTAACATGTCCCCATCATTATTCAATAACAAGATCTTAAAAATTATTTCCCATTTCTTAAACATAATCAAAAGACTGAGATAAAGATTCTCTGGCCACAGTCCAGATAAAAGCAGAGATGAAAAAGGGAAGAAAAGGTCTGCATGGAACAGGATACCTGCAGGGTGGTGATAAAGCTATATCCAGAGACATTCAGTTGGCTGAGCTCTGGGAGGAATTCCAGAAAGGGCTCTCAAGTGAGGAAGCTGAAGATTCACCCTCAGTGCTGAAGTTTAAAGGGCAAAACTATTTTAAAGCTTAACTTTTGGTTTTGTTTAATTTTCAAGTTTATTTAGGTATAATTTACATACAATGAAATCCACTCACTTTGAAAGTACAGTTTTATGAGTTTTGACAAATGGTAGAGGTATTAAAACAATCAAGATATAGAACATTTCCGTCATCGTCCCACTTCCAGGCCCAAGTACCACTAATCTATTTTTAATTGCAGTATTTTAGATTTTTTTTTTAAAACTTCATATAAATTTCCTTGTATCTGATTTCTTTTGTTCAGCATAAAACCTCTCAAATTTTTCATTTCTGTGTTTGTGAGATATGCCACAAGTTGTTTATCCATTAACCTGCTGATGGGCATTTGGGGTAATTCAGGTTTTGGGCTATTATGAATAAAACATAAGTTTTCATTTCACTTGGGTGAAAACCTAGAAAAAGAATTTCTGGTTTGTATGGTAAGGAGATGTTTAATTTTGTAGGAAAGGATGGTTCCCAAAGTGGTTGCAGCATTTTACATTCTCACCAGCAAAGCATGAGAGACCCTGTTGTTCCACATTCCTGGTATTGTCCACAGTTTTAATTTTAGCCATTCTAGTGGGAGAAATGGTTTATCATTGTGACTTTCATTTGCATTTCCCACATGGCTAATGATAATTGAGCATCTTTCCATGTGATTATTGGCCATTCAGACATCTTTTGTATAGTTTCAATTAAAACTTTTGTCCATTTTTAAATTGTATTGTTTGTGTTCTTACTGAGTTGTAAGATGTCTTTGTGTTCTAGATATTTGTTCTCTGTAAGCTATATGCATTGTGAATATGTTTCCCGGGGCTAGAAAATAAATCTTCTTTGTGTCTCCCATAATTCTTCCCTGCTTGTCTCTGTTATAGGGGCAGTAATATAAAATATAGATAAACCAATAAACTGAGGACCAACTAGGTATTAGCCCCAGTCAGAGAAATAGGAATAAGAAGTCAAGACCCATGCTCTCCAGGGGTGGAAAACTCAAGTGTCAAAAAACAGCAAGGCATTCTCTGATAGGCAGGCAAAAGCAGTGTGGCATGGAGCATAGACCACAGTCAGCCTTATTAAAATAAAATTCTGTGTAGTGTTAACCAGATTTGGTCCCCCCTAAGTAGCAGAATCCAGATATTATGCATAACAATAATTGAAAGTGTTCTGATAATCAGGCATTTAAAAATTTGTATTACATTTTTTGAGCACCCAGCATTGATCTGAGCATTTGAAAAATATGAGCTCATTTAATATAGTGACCGTACGAAGTAGGTGTGATCTTGAGAATGGCAGCAGTATCTGGCAACTGGTTAAAAAAATGCAAATTCTCGGGCCCCACCGGAAACAGACAGAATCAGAAGTTCTAGGGGTGGGTTCCAGCCCTCAGATTAACAGGGACCATCCAAGTGATTTTGGTAAAACTAAAACTTGAGAATCACTGGTCAAAAGTACTGTCTTCTTGCTTAAAAGGTGTGGTCTCTCTTAGCATCGATTACCTGCTTTATCAAACTTCAATCTTTAAGCGCTGAGTCTTTAACATTCCATCTGCATCAAGGGCTTCCTTTTTTAAAATTCTGCCAACGCTGGTTGTGGCCGGGGCTGCGGCAGCCGGTGCAGCTGTGCTTGCCGGGGCGGTGCGGATGCTCTCTGTGGCACCTGCCTTCATATCAGCATATCAGATTCTCTCTCTCGCTCTCTGTTTTTCACTATGGCCAAAGAAGGGTTTCAACATCCCTCTGGCAACAAAATATGCTACCTGCTTGAGAGGAAGTACGTCTACCATCATGCAGAAACAAGAATACCATGTTACTTTCCATGCAGCCTCCTTACACGTGTCCCTAGTAAAATGCCTCAAATAGTCCAGTCACTCGGAGCCACAATAGTGCTTCAGAAGAGGCTGGGCTAGTCAAAGTCAGGTAGAGACGGAGGCGCAGACAACACGAGCAAGGACTGTGGGGCTTTGTTTTTAATAGTAAATATGTCAGTTCTCCCCCTCTGAGCATCGAGTGGGAAATGATCCATGCATTGGAACAAAAACAAGAGCTCCACATCAATAAAACAAGAACACACATCATCCGGCACACACGTGAACCTCAGCAGGTCATCGTGGCTACAGGATCCACAGGAAACACAAAAATGAGAGTGGAGGGGTGGGGCTGGGGGCGGACCCAGGCACCATCCCAGAGACTACAGGGCTCAACATAAACAGCTATTCTTCATCGAAAAGTGAATAGCTTTGAGAAGAAAATAATCAACCTGTGGAAGTGAGTTAGGAGAAGGAAAGAGGGTGTGATTAAAGTCATCCTCTCAAGGAGCTGGAAGGGATGTTAGATACCTTCTCGGACAACTTACTGGACTTACAGAAGAAGATCAGGTCCTTCTGGTTGGAACCAAGTGATTTTCAAGCTAAGATCAGCTGCTCCTCAGGGGTGAAGATGTGGACTCAGAACTTGGTCTCTTGGCTTTAATTTGAGTGGTTAAAGTCCCTACTTTTCTGAAAAGTGCAAATGACTGAACCTCAGACAAGGGGAGATCATCATGGACTAGAGGCTCTCAGGATCATTCAATTAGAAAAGCAAGGCTTAACTTAGGTGCTAAATGGGATGAGGATCAGAGCAGGTGTGAGAAGTATTACAGGATGCCCTGAAAACCTCATGGAGTATGAAAACTGTATCTATAGCCCAGGGAACAAGGCTATAAAAGGCTGTCTCCTAAAAAGAAATGGGCTAAATTTTCACTAGGTGAGACATCTCCCATGGTCACAAATTCTACTTTATGATCAGCCTAACAAGAAGGCACATGTCACCAACACAACTCCGGTGCTTTTCCCCATGAGTCATCCCCGCCTGAGTCAAGACAGGGCCCTAGCAGTGTCCACTAAGAGAGTTTTTAAAAAGTAAGCTCACAAGGAAGAAGTGGCATTTTGATGCGCCTGGAGGATGCTGCAGTTTGCAGTCCTTTCACACAGACCTTTAAAAATGTATGAATGGGGTTTCTGCCCCTATTTGCATTCTAAAAAGATGGTCTTTTTTTTTTTTTTTAACATTATCTGATATTGTTCCCAACTCAAAAATAAACACAATGAAAAGAACAATAAACTTCAACATGTTTAAATAATGCACAAAGGGAAATAAGAAGAAAAGCAATACCTCTTTGTTTCAGCCTGCCCTTAAACATTCCTGTGAAAATCCATCTTATTATATTCACGGGTCCTAATTTAAAGAGTAACAGACCCGGTGGGAGGCCAATGACTGTTAATGCTGCTATTGTTAACATCATGAATGGTGTGGGGCTTTTTCCTGTGCAGGCACCACCTTTTGGAGCAAAGGAAAGGAACACGGTGGTTCTGCTATTATCCAAATTGGCCTCCGGCATCCACTCTGGGAAGTGACTGGGGCCAGCTGCTCTTTCTCAGGTAACCATGGGGAACACACACACTTGTGCCATTAACCTAACTGGCCACTGGGTGTGACCACGCTCCACACAAAAGGAAGCTGAGCGCGCTCAGCTTTCCTGGGACAGAGTTCAGACACGCGCATGCGCGCGCGCGCACGTGCACATACACAGCCCAGGAAGACGAACGCCCCAGAAGGGAAAGTTTAATCAGGCAGCTCATGTTTGTGTTTAACTTCCAAACAGGCGCTTCAGATCAACTTTATTAATTTTCCTTTTACTCCAAAAAGGGTATCTCATCTTTCTAATAGGCCTTGATTAAAGGATGAGACGCAAAGGGAACATGGTTTTGTATTCCCAATAAAACAAATAAAAAAAAAAAATCACCCTCTGCATGAACTTGTTAAAAATGAAAATATAAGAAGGAGGGGAGCGGAGAGTGAGTCCTCAGAAACTCTCACACTGGCTGGGTCTAAACACTCCTGCAGTAAAATGTGTGCACCCAAAAATCTGTGCCTCTGATTCCCCACAGCTCACGGTATCTGCGGCTGGAATGCAGACACAACTCTCTCCAGGTTTCTTTTGACTGGCAGAGCCAAATACCTCTGGTGGAGTGAATGAGACCCACACCCACAGCAATTTTTTCAAGAAAACTGATTGGCTGTGATAAGCACTTGGGTCCAAGTGACACAGAAGATAGCTTAACTCAGCGGCGTCTCGTGATACTATCGGCAGATGAGGCTCTTCCTTTCCTTTTCAGGGAACGCTTTAAATGGTAGAGCAACCGAAAGAGGGATACAGTCCAGTTTTGCAAAGAAACTTGAAAAGTTCACTACTCACATCGTTTTTAACTCAGCCTTCTAACTACCACCACTCCCAGCCTCAAAATAGACCCACACCCACACACACTTGCTCACATACGGCCCCCCCCCGCCCCGCCCCAAGGATGGAGCCTATTTTCCTTAACAGTGACCCAGAGTTTAAACTGCATCATTTTCTTTGAGCCTACACAAAGGGGTAGTCATTTGATTTATACCATTTTTCCCCAAAAGGTTCCTGGTACTTTCACAAGGCTATGTTGAAGAGTGGAAAGAGACACATTATGTTTCCACGAAGAAGCAGGGTCCAACATTGCCCTTAAGAGGACATCCGATTTTTCTAGCATCTTATTTCAGACATTCTTAATGTGTATGTGCAACGCTCAGAAAATATTTGTTGATTGCTAACTCTGTCTGAAAATCAGTTGGAAGATGTTTTTCCAAGTCTGCCAATTTACAGAGATCAGCTAAGTGCCTGGAGTTCCTCCATGTTCCTTAGCTGAGGATATTTTTCTTTATAGAAATGTTTTTGAGGGGAGTCTACAAACTGAACAAGAAACCACAGACTCCGAGCTCAGACTGGAAATCTTCAGTGGGTCCTGGAGTCATTGTACTTCCATACCAAGCATGACAACTGGCATTTTTATCTTTAAATAAAGTATTGCATCCTACATAATTTCTGAGTGCTTAAAAGGAAACTTGGACACAGTTAATGAAAACAAAATCAATCACATGGTCCTTAAGATTTGCATCCCTGTCACTTTTTACCTTAATTTTTTTTCAGAAAAAAAAAATTTGAAGTCATGCTCGTGGCCAAGAGTGTATTGACAGGTATTTTAACATCTCAAGACAGTAAAATCAGCAGCTGCTTTTCTGTAAGAAGGAAATTTTAAATGTATATCTCCTTACTGAGATGAAGGTGAGAGACCAGATTTACTTTGTGCCATTTCCTGGTACTACTCGGACTCAAATCAGTTCCGACAGTAATGAACTAAGAAGTCACAGGGCAGTTGCTTTAAAGTTATTTTCCATGTCAAACTGCATGGGGGGTTATAAGTGCCAAAGATAAAAACTGACTCAGAGACTACTGGTTGTTAATTTTTATCAATCAGCAATCAATAGGAACCATCAGAATTAGAATGCCGGAATTAGAGTGGTCTGTCATCAATGGGTTCAAGTTTAAATGAAAGGAAAAATAAATTCTGCGTGGAGAACAGAACTTCCTTTATCTGACCCCTGCTTGCTTTATTCCAGCTTCATCTCCCAGTAACCAGCCTGGCCTTGAAACCTATTGCAGCTTTTCCTGAACACATCAGCTTTCAAACATCTGTATTTTTTGCACATGCTGTAGCCTGAAAAGCATCACCCTGGGCCTTAGTTTGCCTGCCCAACTTAACAAACTCTTCCTTACCCCTTCAGCCGAAGTAAAAGTGTTACCTCTTATAGGGAACCTTCTCCAAATGCCCCTCCTTGAGTGGGCCCACGGGACTGTAGGCATACTCCCCCTAGAAAGCACTGAACTTCTTGTTTTTGTAGTGATCATGTGGATTCACACGTGTCTCTGACAACAGGCTGGGCCCCCACAGAGCCTTGAACAGTATGTGGGACTTTGTAGGAGCTCAGTGAACATGGAATTGAGGAAGCAATGAAGAAGGCATGACTTAAGTGCATAAGTAAATTAATTCGTGTATGAACAAATGAATAAAATTTAGGCTTGGGTAGGGCCCTCCAACAGATGGGGCTCCCCCTGGAAACCAGGATAAAATGGAGGCACAACACAATGCATCTCCCACATGGTGGAAACATTCCCTGCATGTCTCGATGAGGAAGTGCATTCTAGCAGGCCCCAGAGAGCACACCCTCTCACGCAGGACCTGCCCCTGGGCCAAAATGGGCCTCTCTGGACCAACCCTTTTCCATTTTCCAGTTCAGACCATGAATTTTGGCACAACCCCGAACAGTCATATAAGTGCCACCTGATCTGATTTTAGCTCAACAGTTTCCAAACTCCTGTTTCCCTCTAATTTGGTATGAAAACTTTACCCAGGTCTCTTTCTTTTCCTTTTGCTTTTTTCTATGACTTTTCATTCTAGGGCATTCTATATGACTTCTCAGCCAAAAGTTTCTGCATCAAAATAAAGTGGTGGATAGAGATTCCTCTCTTTTAAATAAGCTAAATTGTGAATCTTCTTAAGTTTAAAAAAAATCATGTGATTCATACTTCCATTGCCTCACATTTAGAAAGATCCACTCTTCCTTGGTCAGTCTGCTATGTGAACCTATTCCGATCTGTTGCTTCTGTAACCATGGCGATGACCATGGCTCCAACCATCACCTCTGAGACAGGGGGTCCTGGATCAATAGGGTTGGCCCTGGACCCTTCTTCAAACATGAATCTCATGTGTCTAACAGCCGGTTAGACATATCCATTGGGGTGACGTGGTGGAATTTTAAAGAAGATGCTCCCCTAAACCAAAAGCACCCCCCGTCAAATAGCTCCCCAGCTTGCAGTTGTTATTTGTCACCTTCTTTAGTCATGAAGGCTGAACACTGCTAGTTTTCTTTGCTTGCTTTCTCTACCAAAATCGGACTTGTCCTCAGGTCCTGACTACTCTGTTACCAGTTACCTGGCAACCCACGCCCAGTTACATTGCACACATCAAATGCAGTCCTTCTCGTCCCTTCTGAACTTCATGGAACACCCACAAGATGTCGACATATTTGTCCTCGTGCTGGTTTCCCACCAAAGGATCGTAGGCCATTAAAATATAACACACTGGATTTCTTCCTCTGGCCTTTCACACAGCGCTAGGATTTATGTAATCATCAACATTTGTTAATATCAGATAAACAGCACATTGCCATCTTCTTTACATCACTATTTTCTCGGTTCACGCTGAGTGGTACTTCTTGCTCAGACTATTACAATCTCTTGTTTAACTCTTTTTCCTGCCTCTGAATCTGTTATTTTATCTAATCCATTATACACTACATTAATTTTCCTATGCTATTTCAGCCTGTCCAAAAACTCTTAATGGTTCCTCCTTGCTTAATGAAGTGAGGAAATCTCCTCTGGGTTTCTTAAAAATTTTAGACCCAACCTATCTTTCCATCTTTATCACCCACTATTGTCCTAATTTTTCCTTTCCTTGGTATCTCCTGACCATGGCTCTAACATTTTTAGGGTACTCATTTCCCATCTTCTTCCACCCTCCTGGTCCCCAGTGAAGGCCCCTCCATTTGTTTTCAGTGCTGTGTGACCAGTGTGAAAGTTGAGTGAACACTCTAGGCCTGGCATATGTCACCAAAGGTCTGTGTGAAGTCCTACTTTTGTTCACATTTATTTTTAACTTCTCTTCTTTATTCCTCATCTTCACTCTCTTTCTTCTCCAATTATGCAATATATATCCTTTTATGATATCTATGCATCTGTATATTATGAAGGTATCTAGACATATAAGTATATATATACATTTATTTTAAAACATGCAATATTGTTTTGTGAATTTTAAACTTACACAAATGATATTATGCTATAGCATTTTTTCTGATCTCTTTAATTCATCACTCCTTTTGAGTATAACTCCTTATAAATCTAGACCATTATTTCCATCTGCTGTTCCATTTTTCACTTTTACTTACCCCACCCTCCTATATGAGTACCTAAGTTGTCTCCAGTTGCTTGCCAGTGAAAACAGTGCTGCAGAAAGTATCCTCATACCAGCTTAGTTCTACTGTATGTGTTAAGTTCAAACTTAAAGAGCACCTCTGTGAGTAAATTGCCATCAGATATGTACTTTCTCTTTGGATCTTTCATTCATTCATTCCTTAATTAAAGCAATATATATTGAGTCCCCACTATATTGTAATCCCTTTTACAGATGCTGGGGGGGTCCAGCAGTGAACAAAAAATAAAAAGCCCTAATGGAGCTATATGTAGTCAGGACAGAGAGGCAGTAACCACATAAACAGGTAAAATATATAGATAGCCACATACTAACAAGGGCTACAGAGAAGAATAAAACAAAGAAAGAAGATAGGAGGTCCAGTTTGAGAGAGGGCTAAAACTTGAGGGAACAACATTCCTGGTATAGGAAACAGCATGTGCAAAGGCCCTGAGGCAGGAGTACTTTAGGCACATAGTGTTCATAGACAGCAAGTGGGCCACACTGCCTGGCGTGGGGTAAGTGAGGGTAGAACTGAAATCAGAGAGTTAATGGGGAGCCAGATGAAGTACCAAGGGACCCACCTTCTACTTGGCTTCTCTCATAGGACATATCCCTTTAAGCTTTTGTTAAAGTTTTATGGATTATCATCTCCTTGACCAGATGGTCTCTGACTTTGTGCTCTTCATAGCACCCATCACCACAAGTGGTTGTTGAAAGAATGAGACACAAAGGTCCAACCTGGTGTGTGACTCTCCAGAAGACACACTGAGAAGAAGTGAGAAGCAAAAGGATGTCTGTGGCACTGTGCACACAGTGTTGGGCATTGTGCCAAGATTATAAGAGCCCTAATCTAATACAGACAATTGTAAGAGTGATAAATACAAGAAAAATGAGAATGCAGTTTTATAAAAATATGGTAGAAACACAAATATAAGAACTGAATCCATCCATATCTTTACTCTTTATAGAAATTTAATGTCTGTTGGGTTCAAACTGTCTCATGGCAGATACAGTCTCTGTCTGACCATACAAGATTGAAAGTCTGCCATATTAGAATTAGGTCTTGGTGCAAGTGAATGAAAATCCAGTTAACTATGCATCAAACAAGTGAAGTTTCATTTTCTCATGTAAATAGACAATCCAGAACTAATGAGGCCACTTCACAATCATAAGAAACCCAGGCTTCTTCTACATTATTGTTCCTCAGCCTAGACTCTTGACTCATGATCCAAGATGACTGCTTGAGCTCCAATCATTGCATTCACATTCCAGCCAGCAAGAAGAAGGAAAGACAATAAGGGCATATGCCCTCCCTTTTAGGACACTTTCCCCAAGTCACACAATGACACTTCCAAAGATTCTTCTTGGTCAGATCTGACTCCAAAAGGAGAGCCTTGCAAAGGAGAGCAGAAAATACAGTCTTTATTCCAAATGGCCATGTGTTCAAATAAAAAAAGTCAAGGATTCTATGACCAAGGGAATAGGAGAGATAAAACATTGAAAGACAAGAGTAGTTGCCCATATAACTATTTCTGTCCCCACTTTGCTCCAGACAAGATTCTAGTAGCCTAAAAAGATTCATGAATTGTAGCAAGAGAGTACATTGTGGTATATTTATACAATGGAATACTACTCAGCCATAAAAAATAATAAAACAATCCATTTGCAGCAACATGGATGGACCTTGAGATTGTCATTCTAAGTAAAGTAAGCAAGAAATAGAAAGAAAAACACCACATGATATCACTTATATGTGGAATCTAAAAAAAAAAAAAGACAAACAAAGTTATTTACAAAACAGAAACAAACTCACAGACATAGAAAACAAACTTATGGTTACCAGCAGGGGAAGGGGGTGGGAATGGATAAATTGGGAGTTTGAGATTTGCAGATACTAATACATATAAAACAGATAAAAAACAAATTCATACTGAATAGCACAGGGAACTATATTTACTATCTTGTAGTAACTTACGGTGAAAAAGAATATGAAAATGAATATATGTATGTTTATGTATGACTGAAATATTATGCTGTACACCAGAAATTGACACAACATTGTAAACTGACTGTACTTCAATTAATATATATATATATATACACAAAAAAGAATCAAGTATTAAAAAATAAATAAAATTTAAAAATGAATTAAGTGAGAAAGGAGAAAGCAGAATATAGTAAGGATATTAAAGTAACCCCAAAATGAGATTAATACAATAATGCCCATGATAGAGAGCAGGTACTTGCTACAGGGAAGTCATGAACTTGGTTCTCACCTTATAACAGTCAGCCCAACCAAGGAAGCCTGATAAGTTACACAGCTCAGTCTTCAAAGATAAAACAGGTTGACCGTTCAGGAAAAGCATACCTATCCAGGCAAAAGAGGAATTTCTCTCAGCAGCAGCATACCTATTAATTTTCACTTGAGAGGAAGCATTTTTTAAGGGAAGAAAGATTGGTAAAGTGGACAGAAGGCTCAGAGTGGAAGACCGGGTGAGAGAAGACATTGAATGGTATTAAACCACCTTTGATGGACAAGGAAGTGGATGGAGACAGAAGTTGAATAAAGTAAAAGGCAATGGGTTTAGAGCTAGGCGCCATAGGCTGGGTCTGCCAAGCTAGCCGAATGAAGATAGCACCATTGTACCCTGTGCTAATGATTTATTCCTTACACTCCTCAAAATTCCCACAGGGAATGCAAAGCAAATGAGTAATAAGGTCAGAGCCAGTAGGTAACAGGAGTGGTGAGGGGGTTACTATTTACCACCAGAGTCCACCAACCAGTACTGGTGGCCACCATTTCAGCATCCTTGCCCTAGAAAAAGAGGACACAGGACAGGCTGACCCAGTGCATGCCTTGTGGGGCAGAGAGGTCTTAGGATGCACCCAACACCCATAGTCCTGGCAAGCACCCCAGTTCCTCAGATTGGGCTACCTTGAGTAAACAGGACAACCTTCTGATACTTCATTTCTTCATCCATAAAAAATGTAATAACCTTGCTCACAAAGTTACTTTGAGAATCGATTGTGAAAACACAAATGTTAAAGTTATTGGCACAAAATAATGGGGACTAACTAGTCATAGACTTACTTCTACCCCTCTTAGAGCAAGTTCCTCAGGATAACACTAAAATGGAGCATTTCATTCTGTTGACTGTTGCCCTTGCTGTGCAGAATCATCTTAGTTTGATGGAGCCCTACTTGTTTGTTTCCGTTGCCTTTATTTTTGGTGTCCTATCCATGAAATTATTGCCAAAACCAATGTCAAAAGGCTTTTTCCCTTTTGTGCTCTAGGAATTTTATAGTTTAATGTATTATGTTTAAGTCTTTAATCCATTTTGAGTTGATTTTTGTGTGCAAAGATCCAATGTCATTCTCTTTGTTAAAATAGTATTTTCACACTTTGTTGAGACTATCCTTCCCCCATTGTGTACTCTTGGCACTCCTGTTAAAGATTAGTTGACTCTATGTACATAAAGTTACTTCTGGGCTCTCTATTCTGTTTCACTGGCCTGTGTGTCTGACTTTATGAAGTACCATACTGTTTTGATTATTGTAGCTTTGTAATACATCTTGAAACCAGGAAGTTGATGCCTCTAGCCTTGTTCTTCTTTCTCGATATTATTTGGCTATTCTTAGTCTTTTATGGTTCTATATGAATTATAGAATTATTTCTCTATTTCTCTAAAAAATGCCATTGGGATTTTGATAGGGTTTGCATTAAATCTGTACATAGCTTTGGGTAGTACGATCATTTTAAGAATACTAAGTCTTTCAATTCATGAGCACAAGAGGTCTCTCTATAAAAGGCACCTATAAAATGAGAGAAAATATTAATATTTGCAAGTCACATATCTTATTAGGGGTTAATCTTCAAAACATAGTAAGAACTCCTATAACTCAATAGCAACAGAACTAATAACTCAATTTAAAAATCAACTAAGGATTTGAAAAAAAACATTTCTCCAAAGAATACATTTGAATGGTCACCAGACACATGAAAAAATGTTCAATGTCACTATTCAACAGGAAAATGCAAATCAAAACCTCCATGAGTTATCACCTCACAGCTGTCAGGTCAGCTATTAAAAAATAAATAAATAAATAAATAAATAAATAACAAGTGTTGGTGAGGAAGTGGAAAATTGGAAACCTTAGATCTATCAGTGGGAGTGCAAAATGGTATAGCCACTATAGAATACAGTATGCAGCTTCCTCAAAAAAACTTAAAAAGAACTGCCATCTGATCCAGCAATCCCACATCTGGATGTTAATTTAAAAGAGTTGAAATCAGCATCTCAAAGAGACATTAATATTTCCATGTCTGTTGCAGTATTAGCCACAATCGTCAAGGTTCAGAAACGATTTAAATGTCCACCAACAGATGACTAGATAAGGAAAACGTGGTATAAAAATACTACTCAACCTTAAAAAAAGAAGGAAATTCTGCAAGATGTGACAAAATGCATGACCCTGAAAGTCATTATTCTTAGTGAAATAAGCCAGTCACAGAAAAACAAATACTGCATGACTCCACTTACATGAGGCATCAAAAACAGTCAGATTCATAGAACCAATGAATGGAATCATGGTTGCCAGGGGCTGTGGGAAGAAGGAAATGAGGGGTTACTGATAACAGGCATAAAATTTCAGTTAAGCGAGATGAGTAAGTTCTAAAGATCTGCCGTATAAAACTGTGCCTACAGATAACAGCACTGTACTGTACACTTAAGAATTTGTTAAGAGGGTGGATACTATGTTAAATATTCTCACCACAATAAAACAATTGTTTTAAAGTAAAATGAGGGGAAAGATTTATGGCAAGAGCATTGAGCCTTAACGGAGGTATGGGTTAATTCAGAATCCTCGAACGTCCATGTTTGTCATTTGTCATGCACATGCCTAGAAAAGCACCCTCTTAATTGCTGCAGCTCTCCAGAGGAAGGTGGTGTTTACGCTCAGTATGTAATCTTGCTTGGGCCCTTTTTTCTCAGTGTGATGGGTCCAAGATTATTGCTAATGGAAGCTAATCAATCCCCCCAAACTGGAGAAAATTCAGGCAGGGCAAATCAGGCTGTAAGCTACATCAGGATGTGTGTTATGTTTATGTCTTCATCACTGTATTCCCAGCACATCGAACAGAATAGGGGATGAGTAAATATTTGAAGAGTGAATAAAGATATTAAAGAACCATGGGAATTCAGATTTCATTCCATTTACATATGTGAGTGCATGTAGTAAAAAAACAAAAGATATATATTTATAGATGTAATTTGTGTTCCCCAAAAATTCATATGTTGAAGCCCAAACCTCCAAGGTGATGGGATCTGGAGAGGGGGCCTCTGGGAGGTAGACAGGTCATGAGAACGGAGCCCTCATGATGAGAGCGGTGCCCTCATAAGAAGAGAAGGGCGAGCGCGCTCTGTCTTCCTGTGTCCATCATGTAGGAACCCAGGAAGCAGATGGCTGTGTGTTAAGCCAGAACAGAGCTCTCAGCAGGATTTGAATCTGAATCTGCCAGCATCTTGATTTTGGACCTGTTAACCTCCAAACTGCAAAAAAATAAGTATCTGTGGTTTAAGCCACTGAGTATATGGTATTTTTTTATGGCAGGCAGAGATAAGATATATATGAATGTTTTCTGAAGAAACAGTAAAACAGGCAATAGAAAGCTGGTTTTCACCACAATGGTCCAGGAATATTGCGAAAAACAACCTTGAATTTAACCCTAAATCAATGTGCTAAATGATACATTATAACAAATGGGAAAAAATGCTAAAATTATCCAACAGTACCATTTATTATTTTTTTAGAACTTTTTTCTTTTTTTTTTTCGAATTTTGTTTAAATTGGCCTGCATGGCTATTATCAAGTGCAAAGGCCAATAAGCTTTTTATTTTTCACACCCATAGGAAATACGCCATTCCTTCATATATACAGTCATTTTTTTCAATAAACAATTTTTGTCCACCAGCTAAGAGTTCAAGCACTATGCTAGGTAATTAATGAGAAAATTAAATACTTCTGCCCTCAGAGAGTTTACAGTCTCATGAAGGCAGCAGACCCCTGCAGAGGTAATTGTAAAATAGAGGGTTAAGTAGAATGACAGAGGCAAAAAACCAGTTTGCCACAGCAGCACATAGACTTAGTACTTGGTCTACAGTCAAAGATAGCAGAGAAAGGATTTATTTCTCTAGAAAGATGAATCTTAGATCACTCTTGAAATTCAAATAGAACTAACCTGAGGAAAAAAGTTGGGAAAGGATGATCCAAGCAGAGGGACAGTGAGCGCAAAAGCCTGGAGACAGACGTGTATGTCGTCTTGGGAAACTGAAAGAATTTCTGTACTGCTGACCACGGAGGGACACAGATGCCACGGCAAAGTGCCGACTGCATATGCTGAGCTTGACACACCCACCCCGACCCCTCCCTCGCAGCGCCGGGGCAGGCCTGGCCAACTGGCCACGGCTTTCCCGCAGACCCCGGACAGCCTCCGAGTCCTTCTCAGCCTGGTGCTCTAGGGAGTCAATTCCAGTCCATCAGAAAGCAAGATGACATCTACTGGCCCTGTTTGCTAGCAGATGATGCGGAGCCTTTGAAGGTTACAAATAGGGGAAGAATAGTAGCCAGGTTTGTGATTTAAAAGATCTCTGTGGTAGAACTGTAGACAGTGGATGTGGGAGGGGAGCAAACAGAAGTGAAAGGATATTGCTATGTCTTATATATGAATCACTACAGGACGTAAATTCTTCCCATAACTTAAGTTCAAAACGAAATTAAAAAGCACGTGGTACGTAGCCCATAGAAGGGACTGGGCTGGCGCTGTGTCTGGCCCCATAATTAACATAAATTCCAAAGGGAATAGATTTTTGAACTTTCCCTCAGAAGTTTCCACATCTCAACTATGCTAACATTTGCTCCTGGTTATGAAGATGCTAAAGTTTATTTAGAAAAAAAAAATCACTTCATAATGAATGCAACCACCTTACTAAGGAGGGAAGAATGTTATTTGTAGCTAGTGTTTTACCACCAGAGAGTAGAGATCTAGAAACTTCAATAAGAAAAACTCAACAAGAAGGGAATGGTAATTTAGTTTGGTCTACACTGCTGTTACAGCCAGAGCAGAGTGACTTTCAAAATAACCTCAGCTGGGCTTGTTGAATTAAGAGACTGAACCATTTTTTTTCACCTTTTTTTTTTTTTTTTTTTTTATATCTCAGCAGAACTGCCACTTGTCAGTCGATTTGTTTTCAATTCCCAGGTCTCTCTGGTTTGTTTGTAGCTACTATGTTTTTCCCTTTTTAAGTGCATGGGGAAGGTTAGAGTTTTGATAGTCCATGTCCTCCCAAAGGCTCCAGGGATGCAAGGAAGCAAACAGAACTAAACTGACAAGGGATGTATCAGTGGGAAAAAACACGAGACAGGAAGGCCTGCTCTCATCACACAGGTGGAGTTTTCCCAGGAATGCTGGGGAGGCGACAAATCAAGCAGAGGGCATCAGATACTCAACACCAGGCATTTAGCAAGAGGAGACGGGAAGAGGAGATTCCTGAGTCGTTTTATACAGGGGTGGCATTCTGCAGGCTTGAGGCATCTGGGCATTCCGTAAAGCATCTCTGAGGCACTTCGCACTGCCAAGTCTAGACTTAAGGAAAAGGACACCAGCCTGAAGAGGGCAGGTGGTACAGGTAAGCGGAAGCAGAGCACAGGGAACGAGGAGGGGAAATTCCTTTCTCAGGGAACTCCATGCCCAAAAAGTGAAAGCAGGAGAAGACAGTTGTGCTGTTTCCATTGAGAGAGACAGAGGCTGGGAGCCTGAGAAAGAGATGTTTATCTAAAGGCAGGAGTCTGGGAACTCTGACCCCACCCTCTGACTATCTCCCACGCCATAACTGAAATAAATTTATATTACCACTGATTTCTACTCGTTGTGTTTGTTTTGGGGGAGGGGTTTCAAGGAAACCAGAAGACACTATTAAGAAATTTAAATTCATTGGGTTATGCTTTAATCTAGAAAGCAATTAAGATGAATTTTAATGGCAAGATGTACCCCCCTACTGCCAAAACTTCAAAACTTGTGGAGTCATTTTACTTTGCTTTCAACACCTAGAAAACAAACCATTTAATCAGTCTGTTCTTTCTATCAAGGAACAGCAGTTCAAATCCAGAGACTTGAGAAAGCAAACAGAAAAATTGATGATGCAATGTCAATGACGCCTTAGGTCCATACAGATACGGTCCAACCCCACATGGCCAGCTGTGCTGGGAGTTAGTCATCAACAGGCAGGGTCTGGACAAAAGTGGGACCATCAGAGGTGAGTTTACCCCAGGCAGGCATCCTCGAGTTCCTGTTTCACCCCTAACCTCTCTCTTCAACACAGCCTCCCACCCCCATCCCCCCAAACACTCTGAGATTCTTCCCCCTCCATCGTCTCCATAGGAGGATTCTGAGAAATGATTCCTATGATTCAGATGGTCCAGAGCAGAGCTTCAACAGGATAAATAAATGTGATTTTTCTTATTAGTATGTCACCTCTATGAAAAAACCTTAATTGGGTATTTTCTGTTAATAAAATGACTATGTCAATCTCCAGGTCCATCCATGTTGCTGCAAATGGCATTATTTTATTCTTTTTTATGGCTGAGTACTATTCCATATTGCATGTGTGTGTGTGTGTGTGTGTGCGTGTGTGTGTGTGTGTGTGTGTGTGTGTACCACATCTTTATCCATTCATCTGTTTATGAATATTTAGGTTACTTCCATGTCTTGGCTTCTAAGGGAAGTAAGCCAGGAAGAGAGAGAAAAATACCATATGATAGCACTTACATGTGAAATCTTAAAAAAAAAAAAAGACACAAATTAGCTTATTTTAAAAGCAGAAATAGACTCACAGACAGAGAGAACAATCTTATGGTTATCAGCGGGGAAAGCAGGTGGTAAGGGATAAACTGGGAGTTTGAGATTTGCAGATACTAACTACTATATATGATAGATAAACAACAAGTTTCTACTGTAGAGCACAGGGAACTATATTCAATATCTTGTAGTAACCTATAATGAAAAACAATATGAAAAGGAATATACGTATGTGTATGTATGACTGAAACAGGATGCTGTACACCAGAAATAGATACAGGATTGTAAACTAACTGTACTTCAATTAAAAAAAGAATGCAAACTTTAAAAATTACACATAAAATAAAATGACTCCACCCTTTTGTATTCTTACTAATAAACACTCTCTTCCCGGAGAAAAGGAAGGAAAGACGGAGTACAGACATGTCCTCCGCCCCACAGGGGCCTACTGCCTTCTAATTGTGCCATAGAGCTACTTCTCTTCATTTCCACACCCAGGGACAGTAGTAGTGAGGTAAGTTTTTTTTTTTTTTGGTGGTTCTTGATGGTTTCTGTTTTGACAAGACCTCTTTAAGGAGCTGCCAGCTCAGCTGTAAAAATTTGCTCTGGATTGAAACTTGGCTTTATGTTGTAGTCCCAGAGCAGCCCTTTTTTTTTTTACACTAAATTTGGACTAAATCTGTTAAGACTTTTATCGAAATTGTGAGTGTAAAATAAAATTCAGGAGCTTCATGAGTTCCTTGATATTCTGTGTTCCTACTATGTGAGGAAAACAGATTCTGATTTCTATAAAAAGACAAACTGCCAGTCTGTGATTAAAATTTCTTCCTTAGGCATGTGTCTACGTCTGTGGGTGAACTTATCTAAATATACAACATATTCATTCATGTATTGCACGCGCACCAACTTTAAGCCGCTTCAAATAAGGAAACGTTAAGCAAACTCCAGGCCGCCGTCTCTCAGTCCCCACTGGAAACCTGATGGGCTGTCAGGAAGGAAGAGCAGTGAGCATCAGCGCCCGCCTCCCTCTCTCCGACCTGAGACTGAAGGACAGGTGAGCAAGCCGGGAGCCTGTGGTCCCACCGGGAGCACCGCCACTCTTGGCAGAGGCTCAGCATGGAGCAGCCCCTGTTGACAGCCGCTGCTCAGCTTGTCAAGAGATCGGTTTGGTTTCATGCACCACATTTACGTCTTTAAGGGTTAATTCTCAACTTCCTCCCAAGCTCTTTATTTCTCAGCCCAGAGACTTAGGAAAATATTTCTCTCATCTGCCTGTGTTTTGTTCACATTTTTTATTGTTTCCACCATATTAAAATGGCCCCTCAAGTAAAATGTTTTAAAATGTATTGAGTGAGACATCTCAGGGCAACTCCTGTCCTCATTCCCCTGTACTGTCACTGCCACCCAGACAGGAAATCACTTGTGTTGGTTTCTCCTTGGTCCCCCCAAGGCTTTTTTATGCAAAAACCAGGAGAGGAACCTGTACGTTTATACTCTCCTCTTTCGTTTTACACCATTCTGCACCTGGCCCTTTTCAGGTAACGGTGCCTCCCAACGCCACGCTGTGTAAATGTGGTCAGATATCTACTTTGTTTTCTGTACTTCTGCTGTTTCCACCCCTTTCCTATTACAAATACTGAGGCAAAGAAGAACACGCTCTGTTTTCTGTATTCTAACTCATAAATTGATGCTTGTATCTTCATTACCTCCTCTTCCTTCTCTTATCCAATTTTTTGAGTCATATATTTAGCTTGTTTCCATTGTTTCATTTTTTTATTGATCTAAGCATTTTATGTCATGACATTTTTCTTAGCAATGACTTACATGCCAAAATTCTGATCTATGTTTCATCATAATTAAATTCTGCATTTTGGGTTTACATTCCCTCTTG
Organism: Camelus dromedarius; assembly: GCF_036321535.1. Classification (NCBI taxonomy): domain Eukaryota; kingdom Metazoa; phylum Chordata; class Mammalia; order Artiodactyla; family Camelidae; genus Camelus; species Camelus dromedarius. The sequence goes on along the minus strand of NC_087441.1, from coordinate 9,970,789 downwards.
GACCCAAGAATTGTTTGGGAGTTTAATTTTGTTTTCTAAATAAAGCCTTTGCCTTATTTTGAATTGAATTGTACATTCATTACATTGTTGGCAGATAATTTTGCTGTGCTATTTCTATATTTCTACTTCATTAGAATTTCTTGAGATTTTCTTGGTAGTTTGACATGTGATCCATTTTTTTGTGATGGATGTATGAGCACTTTAAAAGCAGGGAGAGGTTTGTGCATTTGAAATAGATCCAGAGCTCGCTTACTGAGTTGTTTAAGAGCTAATTTACCCTGTTGTTTAGGTCTTCTTTAGAGTTGCTTTTTTTTTTTTTTTTTTTTTTTTTTGACTATTTGGTATATCTTGTACTGAGAGAGGTCTCTACCTCCAGTTATTAGTGAACTTCTTATATCTGCTGGGGTTTCTGTTTTATGGAAGTTCCCACTGCTATTTGCTGCATAAATATTCTTAATTATTGTGTCTTCTGTGAATTGTAGCCTTGAGCATTAATTATATGGTTTCATTTCTGTCATTATTAATGTTCTTTGGCCTGAATTCTACCTTGTTTGATGTTAAGATTATGACCTTTGTTTCTATTTCTGTTTACATTTTCCTGGCATAACTTTATTCATCCTTTCATTTAATTTTTCTTTATCACTTTTAGTTTTCTCTCTTGCATACAGCAAAGAGTTGTGTGTGCTTTGTACTGCAGTCTGAATTTTTTAATAGGTGAGTTAAGTCTTTTTATTTACTCATCTAATAGATATGTGTGTTTTCTAGTCTGTAATGTCAATTCATATTATGTTGATATGTGTGTGTGTGTGTGTGTGTGTGTATATATATATATATATATGCACATGAATATGTACATATAATTTTCACAATGTGGTCTCCTCTTTGCTCTTTTATGTTTGCTATTGCCAGTTACTTTTTAATGTTTAGAAAGTTATTTGTTTTGTTCTTGGAATTGCTTTTACATTAAACTTTTATATAATGTCCTTAATTCCCTCTTTGCTTTAGACATTATATGTTCGTTCGCTATTATAAGCAACAATTAGTTTGTAAGCTCTTCCCCTCCTTCAAAACCAAATTTTAAGCAATACAATTATTGCCTTTTATATTTGCCTTTGTGCTATGAGATAAACTAAAACTTTTACCACCTGATTTGTCAGTTTTAGAGGGTAATTTCTGACTCCCAGCTATCACCCATGAAGCAAGCAATGATCTTACACATTTGCTACTTTGCTTCCCATTCTCCCATTTCTATTGCTGTATTATTTCTACATTTTCAGAGCATATACAATGTACAAATTATTTTGTTACAATTATCTATAACTTTCCTTTGGTCTACATTTCAAAGCTAAATATATTTAATATTCACCAGTAGTAGTCCTTTTCCTAAAACTTCCCCAGTCCCCTCTTGGTTGGCAATAGCTCATTTTCTAGTAGATTCCCCAGAAAGATATGTTCAAAACTTGGTCTTTACAACTCTGAGCAACTTGCCTGGCTATAAAATGTTCAGCTCACACTTTTTTCCCTCGGATGTCTTGTAAGTTGCTTGATGACTTTTGCTATAAGTTGTTGCTATTTAGAAACTTGATGCCAACCTGATTTTCTTTCCCATAAAAAAACTTTCCTTTACCTGGATTCATAAAGATACTTGCTTTATCTTCAAAATCAAATATTGTAATTGATTATGAGTCACTGTTAAAAGTTTGAGGTCAGTTTTCACCTTCAGTTATACATATTTAAATCTGTTTCATTTCGAGAAAAAAATGTTACAAATTATAGTCTCAATATTTGTTCTTTGTTCCATTGTGTTTATTTTCTTCTTTGGGAATTTCAATTATAGAAATGTTAGATTTCCTCTGCCTGTCCTCTGTATCATTCTCTCTACATCCATTTTTTTAAGTTTATTTTTATTTTGTCCTATTGTCTAAGTTCTAATCTTTATTTTCCCAATTACTCTTCAAACCGTAACTATTTCATTTTGTTCTGCATACTTAAGTCTTCATTTCTGAAATGGTCTTATTCTTCTACTGTGTGTGTATGTATGTGTGTGTGTGAGCATATATTAATGTGGCACTTTTTAATGTTGAAATTTGGCTCTTACGTGTGGCAAGATCTATATATATATCAGTGTGAATAAAAATTAAGGGCTCACCATCCTTTTCTGCACCAAACTAAGCATTTAGCTTTAGGAATGGAAATGGTATTATGGGGACTGCTTTGAAAATCCCATCTATTTCACAGGTGACCCACATAGGAAACTTAATGAAATACTGTAGAATGCCATCATCATTTAATCAAAACAGTTCATCAAAGCAAAGAATCAGTTTTAAAATTATAAGATATCTGAAGACAATAATATATGTAAAAATGTATGTGAAATATATGTCTATTTTAAGTATTTTATTTTAACTAAAAATGTTTATTCACCAATTTTTTTTTTTTAATGGAGGTACTGGGGATTGAACCCAGGAGCTCATGCATGCTAAGCATGTGCTCTACCACTGAGCTATATCCACCCCCTTTACTCACCAATCTTTTGATTGGTCAGTAGTCAATCCTTGCTTTCAAAATGGGTGACCTATGATTAGAGCGTCACACCATTTTACCATTTTGTTTGTGCATGATTCACATTCAATGCAATGTCTATGATTTCTAATTTCGGTTTCATTAGAGTTGGCAAAGAATGCAGGGACTCTTGGTGAACAGTATGGAAGGGAGTTGATCTCTCATAATTTTCCTGATATATTACCATTCATCTCACTCACATCTAAAACAACAACAAAGTTTTAATAATTCTTCAAATTCTGTTTAATATTTAACTTTACTTTCATAGAGAGAGCAACACTTTTCAGTTATATTTCATTATATCATACATTTAATTAAGATATATTGTTATACTAACAAAATCAATGAGCACAAACCCAACTGACAGATCTGGAGGGAGCAGACGTGGGTGGGCGTACTAAAAGCAGCCTACAGCCTACTATGGGTGGGGGCATCAGTCAGTGTGTTTTAAAGAAAGAGCTGAGAGCATCAGTTAATTTGGTGAGTCAGCTTTGTGCATGTCAATTAAGAGAGTTTCTACTGCTTTGTGCGTTTATATAGCTATTCTAGGGCATCCAAGACTTTCCAGAGCGTCTCACCTGTTACAGATGTGGGATGAGCCATTCCCTGTGAAGACAGCAGAGGCAGATCTCTTTTCTACTTTGCTGCTGGGAAACACAGATTCAGGATTCTGCTAGTATATGCTCAGTGTTACAGGACTGGGACGCTGCCCACCTCAGCCCTCTGTTCTTGCTGAATGCTAAGTCCTTTCTCTGTCCAGTCGGTTTTTATGATCATATCATTGCCACCTGCCCCAGCACCTTTATTATATATTTAGGAGAGTTTGTTGTGTGCTCAGGACCCTCTAAGATATGCTGTGCCAATTTTATTCCTTTGCTTTATTGCTCAACATCAAGCCTACCTTCGAAATGCTTTTATTGCTAATTTTCCATTTTATTTCTAATGAAGCAGCTAAATTGCACGGATGAGTTTCCTTCACAGGATCATGGTCTTCATTAAGATTCATCGGTTATCATAGAGTTCTGACCTCTGTTAAGGAAATGCTATGGACTGAATGTTTGTGTCTCCACCCAAAATTAACTGTTGGAGCTTTAATACCCAGGGTGGAGGTATCTGGAGGTGGGGCTTTTGGGAGGTAATTAGGTTTAGATGAGGTCATGAGGGTTGGGCTCCCATGATGAGACCAGTGTCTTCATAGGAAGAGGGAGAGACCAGAGCTTCAGCTCTCTCTCTGCCATGTGAGCACATGGCAAGGAGGTGGCATCTGCAAACCAGGAAGAGGACTTTTACCAAAACTCAACCCTGCTGGCACCCTGGTCTCAGAACTGTAAGAAATAAATTTTTGTTATTTAAGCTATTCAGTCTATGGTATTTTGTTAAAACAGCCTGAACCAACTGAGACAGAAAATAGTAGAACAGTCTGAAAGTCATACAAATGAGCATGCAATAGTGTCCCTAATGCTGTCATGGGAAGAAATAAGAGGGGAGGGAGCCAGAAGGGGCTGACTCAAGCCATTGCGTAGGTGGGCAGTGGCACCTCCAGCACTGGGGGCATTTCTATGAGAACACATCACTGCATCATGAGGCACGTAAACAGAGTTAAATCAGCTAACTTTTTTTAAAAAACAACCCAAAGAACTGAGATCCTATGATTCTCAAAACATGATGTGACCCACCCCCTGCTACAGCCTGCTCGAGCTGCAGCCTCCTCCTCCTTCTTTGGTGTTTATAATCTTGCTGTCTTTCTCACTTGCCTTCCTATTCCCATGGTTCCTTTTGGAGGTTTTCACTTACAGATTCACAAACTGTGCCTTGCACTCCCTTAGTGAAGAGGTGTTACAAAATACTATGTTATAAACACAGAAAAGCCTTAGAAGGAAAGCATGTTGTGATATCAGATGGTAAAACAATTGCTCATAAAAAAGCACATGAGTTCAGATTTGGATGAAAGATCTTAGTGGGAAAAGCTGATTAAAATCTGTGCATATTATGATCGCATTTTTATAAACAAAAAAAGTCTAAATATATTATATATTTATATTTAGGTGTATGTGTGTGTGTGTGTGTGTGTGTGTGTGTGTGTATACACCTACACATTGTGTTTGAATAAGTGAATGCTAAGAAAAAAAAATCTAGGAGAAAATATACCAAAGTGTAAATGTTAATCTCCAAGAAAAAAGAAACTCAGATGAATGCATGTTACAAATATATCAAGACACATTTTTAACCCACTACAGAGTTTAATGTCAGCCTGGTCTCTCTTGTACCCCATCCAAGGAAATTTACTCACTGAATTACTAAAACACCATTAATCTCCTGGGTGTGGTCTTGAGGACAACTGGAATCAGTTTTCAGTGTATATGTGTATATATATAATAGGGAGATATAGCTATTAGGGGAAATCATTAGAATGAAAGTTCACAAAATGTGAAAGACCGTATCTGAAACTCAAAAATTATATATACATACATATATATATATTATATATATGACTACATTCCTCAGGTACAAGGACCAATGAGAAAAAGCACAGTATTTCTTCATCCTACCCATGTGTCAATCAGCTAGAGTGTAACAGAGGGCATGTGCACAAGGGATCAGTCTGCCTCGAGCAAATGCTACTAAAACACAAAAATCTTCTTTGTCAGCATACTGCCAAATTCACAGAGTAAGGAATTATTAATGCGGGGAAGATTCAAGGGGCTTTTATTGATTCATAAAATTTTTTTCAGAAGTAGGCCTAAAGTAAAGCTTGGAAAACAGGAATTTCAAGGGCCTATGAAAGTGGAAATGGAAGTTAAACTGGGAAGACCAAGAAAACCCAGATTGGCTGTACGCCCCTCTTGCCGAGTGGCTGGTGCAGAGTCCCAAGACATTCAGCGTTCTGGGGAACTGGAGCGAAGAGAGAGAGGCAGATGTGAATGATTTCTATTTATTTCCAAAGTATAACGTTGAAAAAAGAACATCAAGCCCTCTCTGTGGGTCCTCATCCATTTCAGCCTAGGTTGAAAGAATTCTTCCTGCTTATTGATTTGGGAGGGGATGAGAATAAGAAAAGAGAAGAGCAGCCTGATATGAGTCTGACTTACAGATCATAGGGCCAACTAGAAAGCAAAGTATTGATACCCCAGAGGTTTATTTACCTGTGATCTCCCTTCAAATAAGGAGGAGGGTAGAGATTCATCTGATTGCACAGTATTGAAGAAAATCACAGTCCAATGGCCATCCATTCGTTCACCTACCAGACATTTATCGCGGCACTGCCAGGTGCCCAGCAGTGTGCTAAGGATATAATAGGGTCCAAGACGTAGTCTTTGCCCTCAAGGAATCTACTTCATGTTCATGGAGGAGCTAAATAAAGGCAGCATTTCTGCAAATATCCCTTTTCTTTTTCTGCTTTCAGTCTGAGGTATAATTGACACACCACTGTATCAGTTTAAGGTAGACAGCAGAACGGCTTGACACATGCGTTACAAAATGATTATCACAGTAAGTTTAGTTACCTATCCTCACCTCCTGTAGTTACAAAAAAAAAGTGTTCTTTTCCTTGTGATGAAAATTTTTGGGATCTACTCTCTTAGCAACTTTCAAATGTTCCACAGAGCAGTGTTAAATGTAGTCATGGGCTGGATTCAGTATTAGATACTTACAGTACTTATTTATCTCAGAACTGAAAGTTTGTATCTTTTGACCTATTTCAGAATTCGCCCAGGAATGAAACATTTTTAAAGTTTCCATAATATACTAGGTTCCATGTCTAGGAATACAGAGATAAATAATAAAACCTGATTGCTGTCCTCCAGGATATAATAATCCAGCACAGATCCAGATATATTAACGATCAAACAAGCAAGTAAACAAACAAAAACCTCCCGATTTCATAATACGACACTGTCGACTCAACCCCCATCCCTTGGCGACAAACATGGTGAAATATTCGATAAAAGAAGTCAAAGAGTTTTTTTAAAAAATCAACTCAAAGGAAAGAAAGGAAATCCTCTGGGTTGCCAACAATTACAGAACTAACCAGTTTTCTTCAAACATAAATAGAAAATTTATAATTAACTAATCACATATTTGCCTTAAAATCCATGCCAAGGGAATTAATAGGTTTTTTTTTATTTTGTTTTGTCTGTGGTATTTCAACAAATAAGTTCTGAACTCTAAACTGCTGAGGGTTAGAAATCGGTTCTTTATAATATAGTTAGTTTATATACATCCAAGCTCTTTTTTATCTCCAATAAATTGTAAATAGCTCTGTTTTCTAATAAAAAAAATACATATCCACATTTCAAATTAAGAAGATACAGAAAAATGCAAAGAAAACAAAAGACTTTTTAAATTCCACCACTTAGAGATAACTACAATTAGCTTTCTGGTATATAAACAGCCAGATTTTTTTCTTTGCACTCACTCACTGGAAAACAATATGAGCATATACACATATTTATACATTTCTTATATTTACAAAAAATTTAGTCTTATATAGCCTGCTGATTATTAAAATTAGAAATCAAACACTATGCATTTTGAATTTTAAAATTACCATTAAACTATTCATCAGCTTCTGGGAAAATCATAATGCAGAGTTTATAGAATATCTGAAACAGAAGAACAGAAAATAACAAAACTCATGTGATAACTTCATATCAAAATTTGTAGGATGCAGCTAAAGCTGTGTATGGAGGGAAGTACTAGTTTTATATATTAATAAAGGAAACATTATAGAAATGCCAGGAGCTAAGTATTCAAATTAGGAAGTTAGAAAACTAACCACTGAGTAAACTCAAAAGAAACCTGAAAGAAGGAAATAAAAAATTAATAACAATAAAGGAGAAACAAATAATTTATGTCAAGGATCAGCAAAAAGAAAATTTACTTGAGAAGTCCAGTAAAATTAACAAACCATTGGTAAGACTGATCAAGAAGGAAGAAAATGGATGTGGCAAATAAACACTCTTAGAAATAAAAAGAAATAGTACCATATAGAGAAGCGATTTTAAATTGAAAGAGTTACCAAATATTGAAGAAGATATATGTGCCCTCTGCAAAGCAAAACTTTCTGGAGAACAGAAAGGTCAAGCTCTTTAACTCACTGTATATAGAATAAACTAATTTTGATAAAAATAGACAAAAATAATAAAAGAAGGAGATACTATAGGCCAACATTTTCCATGAACAGAGAAGCAAAAAAATCAAACTAAAGTACTAGAAAACCACCACCTCACAGCCATTAAGATAGCTACTAGCCAAAAAAAAAACCCAGAAAATAACAAGTGTTGGCAAGGATGTACAGAAGCTGGAACCCTTGTGCACTGTGATGAGAATGTGAAATGGTGCAAGGCCCCTATCAGGAACAGTATGGCTATGACTGAGAAATCCCACTTCCAGGTATATACCCAAAATAATTAAAAACAGGATAGCAAAGACATCTTTGTGTACAGTGTTTACAGCATCGTTAGTCACAATAGCCAAGGGGTAGAAAACAATCTAAGTCTTCATTGATTGAGGAACGGTTAAACAAAATGTGCTATATGCATACAATGGAACATTAGTCACCTTAGAAAGGAAGGAAATTCCAACACATGCTATAAAGTGGATGAACCTCGAAGTCATTAGGCCAAGTAAAATTAGCCAACCAGTCACAAAAAGACAAATATTGTATGATTCTACTTATATGAGGTACCTGGAGTAGTCACAGTTATAAAGACAGAAAGTAGAATGGTGGTTGTCAGGGTCGGAGGGAGGGAGGAATGGGGAATTGGTGTTTAACAGGTATAGAGTTTCAGTTATGCAAGAAGAAAGACTTCTGAAGATTGGTTGCACCACAGTGTGAATGTACTTAACACTACTGAACTCTACACTTACAAATTATTCTGATGGTAAATGTTATGTTTTAGATAGACAGATAGATAGACAGACAGACAGAGATAGAGATAGATAACGTACCACAATTTAAAAAAATCAGCATACCAAATTCAGCCATAATACCAGAGGGAAACTTGTATGTTCAAAAATTAAGAGCAACAGAAATGAAAAATATCTGGGTAAGTATCAAAGACTATTTTTTCTCCTCTCAAGTTCTTTACAGTATCTTTGTTGAAAAGCAAAAATTGTAACAGTCTGGTGGAGTTGTCAACGCATGCAGATGTAGTACATGTGACAACTGTAACTTGAAGTTCTGGGAGAGAGTAAAGAGGCCTATTTAGTTCTAAGGATTGAACACTGTATTTGAAGTGGTAAAATGTTTGAAATTTATATGAGGAAAACCTTAAAATCATCACCAATTATAAAATTTAAACATGAACAAATAGAACATTTAGATGTTTTATAATCGCTAGAGCAAACACTTAAAAATGCAAAGAGATAAGCCTAAAATCTAACAGATAAATTAACCTGGAATATTAAAATAATTCAAATAATCCAGAAGAAAGAAGGAAAGGGAAACATGAGCTAGAGGACAAACACTAAATTTCAATCACATCAACAGCGACAATTTTATTACATTTAAATGATTAATGGCCTAAACGTGTCAAATGAAAGACAGAACTTGGCAGGTTCAGTTTTTAAAAGATCCAGCTATATGCTGTCTGTAAGAAACACATTTTAAATATAAACATATAGATAGGTTAAAAAAAATTTAATGAGAACAATCATACCATACAAACAGAAATCAAAAGAAAGCTGAGTGGTTATATTAATATTAGTCAAAGTAAACTTCAGAACATAATTATTATCAGGGAGAAAGAGATACATTAGTGACAAAAAGTCACTTTATCAAGAAAACATAGTAAACCTGAATGAGTACTAACCTAACAACAGAGACCAAAACATATCAAGAAAAATCTGATAGAAATGAAAAAGGAAATAGAAAAATCCACAATTATTATTGAAGACTTCAGCACTCAAAGGAGTTACTATTGATAGAACAAGTAAACAGACACTGAGAAAAGATACAGAAGGCATGAACAAAACTATCAACCAGTTTGGTCTAATCAACACTTAGAGACACTTCATCCTACAAGAGCAGAGCACACAATTTTTTTGCATGAACATGGCATGTTCACTAAGATGGATCATATCCTGGGTTATAAAAACAACCAATAACAAATTTAAAAGAATAGAAACCACACAAAATATGTTTGCTGTCAATAATGGAATTAAACTTGAAATCAATAACAGAAAGACAGATGGAAAATTCGCAAGTACTTGGAAATTAAATAGCACACTTCTAAATAATTCATGGGTCAAAGCAGAAGTTATAAGCTAAATTAGAAAATATTTTGGGTTGAATGAAAATGCCAATGCAAAAATATCAGAACATGTAGGATGCAGAGAAAGCAGTGTTTAAATAGATGTTACAGCACTGAATTCTTATATTAGAAAAAGAAGAGCAAATTAAAACCAAAGCAACCAGAATGAAGAATTAAGATCAGAGTGAAAATCAATGAATAAAAATCAGAAAAAAAGCAACCGAGAACATCAGTGGAAGCAAAGGCTAGAAACCAATGACAAAGACATAACGCGTTTCTATTTCTGACTACAGTAGACTAGCTTGTACCACACTAACCAGCCCATAAAGAGCAACAAAATAAATAAGTAAACCACAAATAAAGGTTTTGAAACATGTATGAATTGTCAGAGAAGAACCAGATTACCCAGAATCTGAGAGGTCAAGATGCTGGAGGAAAGGGAATTACATCCGTATCGTCCCAACATTCTTTGCCACTTTCCTGCCAACTCATCTAACAACTGGAATGTGGTACAGCGCTTTCAGACTGAGAAATACAGCAGGAGGATGGGAATTGGTAGGTAAATTACTTTCTCTTACTGTCTGAGAGTGGGAAAATTCTGAAGAATGTGCTATGCATTATTTTCAGAGGGTCCCCCAAGTAGCATTAAGCCCTAGTTTTCAAGGTGGTAGCCAGGTTAGTAATGTGCCCTTTCTAGACTCTGCTCTCCTTTCCTGTCTCACTTTCTCTACTTCTTTCTTAGAATTTCTAGGATTACCATTCAAAAATACTTCCTGAGCCCAAGTACTTTCCTCGGTGTGTGAATTTTAGGGAAGCCAAATTAAGGTAACAATAATTCTCTTAGTAGCAAACAGTAGAAGTACTGGTAAAAATATAGATTTTTGAACAACACAATTAACAACTTAACATAACTGAAATATATAGAACACTGTACCCAGAACCACAAATACAAAGACTATTATTTAGAAATGTATTTTAAAATTTCTAAACATTTGGGATTTTTTGTCTTTGTTATTGATTTCTAGCTTAATTTCATTCTGATTAGAGAACATATGTTTTAAATCCTATGAAGTATTCTGTGTTTTGCTTTACAGCCTAACATATGGCCAATTTATGTTCCATGTGTATCTGGAAGGAATTTGTATTTCGTATTTTGCATTATGTTATCGTGGATGGGATTCTGGAACAGATAAAGGACGTTAGGTAACAATTAAGGAAATCTGAATAAAGTATGCACTTCAGTTAATAATGATGTATCAATATTGGCTCATTAATTGTATCAAATATACTATAATAACGTAAGATGTTAATATAGAAGAAATTGGGCATGGAGCATACAGGAATTCGCCATACTATCTTTACAAATTCTCTTCACAGTTTTGTAAATCTAAAACTTCTCTAAAGAAATGAAAGTTATTTAAAAATACAATACCAATTATAATCACTTAAAAAATAGAATACCTAGGTATAAATCTAACAAAATCTGTATAGGGTCTGTATTGCTGAAAATGATAGTAAGTCAGTATTTATTTATTATTTGATACATTGATGTAATAAATCAAAGACATCTAAATAAATGAAGAAAGATACCATTTTCATGGTTTGGTAGCTTCAACATAATAAAAATATTACTTTCCTCAAATTGATATCCAGGTTAACATAATTCCTAAAAAAAAATCCCAGCAATTTTTTTTATACATATAGAAAAGATTATTCTAAAATTTCTATGAAAAAGCAGAAGGAATTATAATAGCTAAAAATTTTTGAAAAAGAAGAATTAAGTCCGAGGAATCCCTCTATCCGATTTCAGTATTCATTATATACAAGCAATAATTGAGATTCTGTTAAAATGGTTGAGGGATGAACACAACAACCTATAGAACATGATAGAAACCTTAGAAATAGACCCACACAAGCACAGCCAACTGACCTTTGGCAAAGGAGCAAGAGCAACTGAGTGGAAGAAAACAGTCTTTTCAACAAGTGGTGCTGGAGCGATTGGATATCCTTAGGCAACTAACAAACTTCACCTTAACTCTCACATCTTATACAAAAATTAACTGAAATTGATCGTAAATTTAAATGTAAACCTATAAAACTGTCAGAAGAAAACATAAGATGAAATACGTGGGACCTAGGACTTATTTCAGAGTACTTAGACATGACACCAAATGCACAAATCCACATAGAAAAAAAAAAAAAAAACCAAAAAAACAAATTAGAGTTCATCAAAAATTAAAAACTTTTGCTCTCTGAAAGACTCCTTTAAGAAAATGACAAGCTACAGACTGGAAGACTATGTTTGCAAACCACGTATGTGACAAAGGACTCATATCTCATTAGGGAAACAAACAATTCAATTAGAAAAGGGACAAATCACATCAAGTGACATTTCACTGACAAAGATATACAAATGGTGAATAAACACAAGAAAAGATGTTCATGTTCACCATCACGAGACAATACAGAAAATGCAAATGAGGAAATGTGATGAGTTACCACTGCACACCTATTAGAATAGCTAAAATAAAAAAGTGATAACATCACATGCTGGTGAGGACGCAGAGAAACTGGATTTCTCATATTTGAAGGCAGGAACACCAATGGTACAGCCACCCTAGAAAGTAGTTTACCGATTTCTTTAGACACCAAAATGTGCTTATGATGCAACCCAGCAAACACTCTGTCCCAGAGAAATGAAAACTTAAACATTCAAAAAACAACCTGTGTGTGGATGTTCAACTCATCCATACCTGGGGAAATCAGATGTCTCCCCCAGATGATGTAGCACTACCATGATGGTAGCTACTCAACTCCAAATGCATGCGGGTTCTAGTTTAACTCGACACTGCATGGCTCAAATGAAACCTTCCATTCTACAAGGTTTGTCACCATGGGCAGCATTCACACAGGTCAGAATGAAAGATTCAGTTTGTGAGAATTGTAAGAAAAATTTGGCTTTAACATGAGTGATGCTTGTAAAAATTGTTCTGAAAAAGAAAAGGAGAATAAGATGAAAATAATATTTGGAGAGACAAAATGGCAGCTGTTAGAGAATAATATTCTAAATATATTGGTGTATTATCTTCCAACATAATTTTTGAATGGCTGCTACCCGTTAGTACTAATTAGTCTGAACTTTTGAAGTTTTGTCTGTGGCAGGGTAACACCATTTGAGTCCCTCCCATTTTCTCATTGAAAGGGTCAGAAATGTAACAGTGTCAGAGGGAACAGAAGATTTACCAAGGCTGCAAAATATGTCATTTATTCCATGTTCAAAGGCAAGAGTAGAAAGGAAGCCAAGAAGATGTCTTTATTGTTCTGTGAGGTTTCCATTGTTCATCATGTTCTAATTACGAAATTTGAACTTAAAAGGATGAAAGGGAAGCTCAATCCACAGTATAAATGTGTATCTTCTCAGGAGGTAGTTCTTAACGATTTAAATGGGAGGCCTCTCTATCCTGGACTGACTGACCCAATAGTTAAAGCAATATTCTGTAATTCTCAAAACAGTCTGCAAAGCCACATTTCTTGATTCACTTGTGTTCCAAATTCTAAGGCTGTATGGCAGAGAGAGAAAACACTGCTAATCTTTCATGACTGTTGTGTGGTTTGACTGAAACGTAATTGTGAAAACAAATTTCTCAGGTACAGGGGGAAAAAAAAACAGCGTTGTGCCATTTCCTCCATTCAAAATGAATTCATTTAGTCCTTAATCAGAGAAAAGAAAAAGCTCTCCAAATTGAACAAAAGGCAATGTAGGGAATTTCTACAAAAGAGAATTTTAAAATAAAATGAAAAGAGACTTCAAGAATACTTTCATTCCTTAGAGGCCCACAAGGGAGTTAATGGAAACTGTGGCCACAGCAATCCAGAATTAATATCTTACATTTGGAAAATCAACATGTTTGGGAATCTGAAAAGAGGAAAGCTATGTGAAATGAAATCATCTTGGGTCATTATGTGTCTGCAAAATTCACCCCACTCAGGCACACTCAGACATATGTTAAAGACATAACTGTCTCTACTTCCATTTGAGATTATTTTTTCAATAAATGAAACTCCAACCACAAAAGCAGCTGACAATGTGAAATTACAAAAAAGCTGTCAGAAGGCCTGTGTGGGAGATACATTCACCATAAGCACAAGGGCTAGGAATCTGAGAAGCTTTTTAAAAGGATTCAGAGACCTTTGGAAAAAAAAGGTCTGCTTCTCCAGTAATTGAATTTGACACCAATGTTCTTTGGATGCTAGGGCTGTACAGGGCATTTTCCCATCCACATCTAGGCTAAATTGGAGATGGTGACCTCCGATAGACTAGAGCAATCCAGGAAGTAATAGAAACCTCACTTCATAGAAACTAGTGACAGGTTGGGATTAAATGCTGGGCTGGCCTGGAACAGTCAAATTCCTTCTCAGGGAGCCTATAAGCTTCCAAAGGAATAGAGATTTTAAAAATCATTCTATAAATGCTTATTTTTCCAACTTGCTTGAACTTAATTGAACATTACAATCTAAGGTCATCTCAGATCTGGGACACAGGCAAGTCTTATAACCAAATGAGATATCCGAGTTTCATAAATTCAGTACCATTTTACAGAATTCAGTAACAACTGATAAGACCTGGGGCATGTAGACAGAGGTTTATGTATAAGGATGTCCCTTGAACTGTTGTTTGAAACAGTGAAACAAAAGCCTAAGTCTTCAAGAACAAGAAATTGGTTAAGCTAAGGTATATCATAAAATGGATTTTTATGCAGTAATTAAAAATAATCTATTTTATAAATTTCACAGCATTATAGTTCAACATCTGTATACACTGCAGAGTGAACACCACTAGATGTCTAATTACCTCTCTAGCCCACCTAGAGCTTACCCTTACCCTCTGGTAACCACAATTTGTTCTATGTTTTTTATTTTGTTTGTTCTTTTTTTTTTTTTTTTTTTTTAAAGATTCCACAGATGAGTGAAATCATGTAGTACTTGTCCTTCCCTATCTGACTCATTTCATTTAGCATAATACCCTCAAGTTTCATCAGTGTTGTTACAAATTCATTCCTTTTTATGGCTGGGTAATATTCCATTGTATACATTTACTACATCTTCGCTATCCATTCAGGCATCAGTGGACAGTCAGGTTGTTTCCATACCTTGGTTATTGTAAATAATGCTGAGATGAACATAGGGCTGCATATATCTTTTCATTTTTGTGTTTTCATGTTCTTTGGATAAATATCCAAAAGTGAAATAGAAGGGTCATATGGTAGTTCTGTTCTTAATATTTTGAGGAATCTCTATACTGTTTTCCATAGTGGCTGCACCAGTTTACAATCCCACCAAAAGTGTGGTAGAGTTCTCTTTTTTCCACATCCTCTCTAGCATTTGTTATTCCTTGTCTTTTTCCATTGGATAATATTTCTTTGTGATTTTGCTCTTCATTTCCCTGATAATTAGTGATGTTGAACATTTTTTCATATGCCTGTTGGCCACCTGTATGTCTTCTTTGGAAAGATGTCTATTCAGATGCTCTGTCCATTTTTTAATCAGGTTGTTTTGTTTGGATGTTTTGGATATTAACCATTTACCTGACATATCATTTGCTAATATCTTCTCCCATTCAGTATGTTGCCTTTTCATTTTGAAGATGGTTTCCTTTGTCATGCAGAAGCTTTTTAGTTTCATGTAGTTCCACTTGCTTATTTTTGCTTTTGTTTCCCTTGCTTTTGGAGTCAGATCCACAAAAGCATCTCTAAGACTGATGTCAGTGAGGTTATAGTCTATGTTTTCTTATAGGAATTCTATGGTTTTCAGTCTTACAGTAAAGTCTTTAATCCATTTAGAGTTAATTTTGTGTATGGTATAAGATACTGGTCTAGTTTCGTTATTTTGCATGTGGCTGTCCAGTTTTTCCAGCACCATTTATTTACAAGATTGTCCTTTCTCCAATGTATGTTCTTTGCTCCTTTGTCAAAGATTAATTTTCCATAGATGAGGGGGTTTATTTCTAGGCTCTCAGTCCTGTTCCATTGATTCATGTGTCTGTTTTTGTGCCAGTACTGTACTATTTTTACTACTATAGCTTAGTAATTTAGTTTGAAATCAGGGAGTGTGATATCTTTAGCTTTATTCTTCTTTCTCAGGGTGGGTTTGACTATTCAGAATCCTTTGTCATTACATACAAATTTTAGAATTATTTGTTCTAGTTCTGTGAAATATGCCATTGGTATTTTGATAGGAATTGCATTGAATCTGTAGATAGCATTGGATAATATGTACATTTCAGCAATATTAATTATTTCAATCCATGAGTACGAAATGTCTTTCCATTTTTTTGGTATCTTTTTTCAGTTCCTTTCATAAGTGTCATAATTTTCAGTGTACAAAAAGTATCTTTTTAAAGAATAATTAATTAAATTTCTCAAACTATATTATTTTGAAAGATTGGGAGTGATAGGGGAATGATATATGTAATGGATACACATATATGTATGCACAGAATTTAAAAATCAGAAATTATTGAGTGAACATCACTAGGCATTAGACTATAAACAGTACTTATTTTTTCTGTTGTTTTTGCATATATGTATGTATATATATATATATATATATATGTAAATTTCTCCTTCTGGCCATGGCAGCTTAACTGGTACTGAACGTGCCTTCCCAACAATTATAAAACTGGACAAACTCTTTTCAGACATTAACAAACAAGTAGTACAGGATGTAATCCTTGAGAGAAGAGAAACATGTAAGTCCAACAGTTGCTCCACAATTGCCCTGATTTTCTGCCTAGTGGTATTTTCTGCTATAGATCAGGAAGGTGGAACCAAGCACAGCAATAGTCTTGTTCAGTTGAGGATGCAGATATTGGAGTTTCAGGCTGTGGAAGCAGGGAGAATTTTCAAAACAGAGTACCTCTGAAAAGAGAGTTGTGGATCAGGGAATCTTTTGGGGATTCACTAGAGTTCTAAGCTAAGGACTGGACTGATAGTTAACAGGATGAGATTCTGCAAGACCAGGCAGAGTGGCTACAAAGATGAGAGCTAGCCAATGATAACTTGAGGCTGTGCAGTGTCAGAGGATGCTGGAGATCCATCTCAGTTATAATCAAGAGACCACACGCTGAGTACAGTGGACATTCAGTTGACAGTAACCATAGGCACAACATAGAATTTGGCTCAAAACTGAAATAGACCAGTCTTCACAAATAATAAAAACAATCCTGACATGATCAGAATAGTTTGACAGAATTCAATGTCTGCCAGGAAAAAAAAATCAGCATCTTTTATAGCAAGAAGATATAACCCATATTCTCTATAACATATCATTCACAATATCCAGTATATACTCAAAAATTAGTAGAAACACAAAGAAACAGGAAAATTTGACCCAAGTGACAGAGAAAAAATAGTTAATAGTAACAGGTCCCCCAATAACCCAGATGTTGGAAACAGCAGATAAAACTTTAAGGCAGCTATTATAAATATGTTTAAGGTCTTAAAGGAAAATATGATCATAATGAATAAAAGGATCCAAATTTAGCAGAGAAGTACTATGAAAAAGAATCAAATCAAAATTTAATAAAAGAAAGGTACAGTATCTGAAATGAAAAATTCACTGGATGGGCTTCCTAGCAGATTTGGAGCAGCAGAAGAAAGAGGAGCAGAGAAAAGGGTCTGTGAACTTGAAAAAAGATTAGTAAATTTTATCTAATGTTAAGGACATACAGAAAAAGAATAAAAATAAATGAGCAGAATCTCAATAACCTGTAAAAGAATATTAAAAATGAAAATAAAGCAGAACAAAAATGTAAAGAAGTGATAGCAGAAAATTTCCCATATTATATGTAAAAGATCAACATACAGTTCCAAGAAGCTAGCAAAATGCAAATAGGAAAAACACAAAGAGAACCACACATAGGCACATAGTAATCAAATTGCTGAAAACAAAATAAAGAGAAAATCCTAAAAGCAGCCAGAGAATAACCATATATTACATATAAGGGAACAGCAGTATAAGTAATGTCTAATGTCTCATCAGAAACAATAGAATCCATTTAAAAAATGGAATGGCATCTTTAAAGCGCTTAAGAAAAAACAAACAACATCTAAGAATTTTTATATCCTCTAAAAATAAAAAGCATTTTCAGAAAATAAAAACTGAGAAAATTTGTCACCTCCAAACCTTTACTAAGAAAATTCTAAAAGAAGTTCTTCAGGCTGGGGGAAAAATGATACCTGATGGCAATTCAGACTACAGAAAGAATGAAGAGCACAGAAAGAGATAAATGTGATCGTAAATATAAAAGACATTTGTTTTTCCCTTTAATATCTTCAAAATTATATAACTTAAAAGCAAAAATTATACTACTAAGGATTTAAAATGTGTAAGAGTAACATATATATTATACATATCATATTACTTACATAGATATAACAACAAGAATACAGAGTATGAAGAATAAATAGAACAACACTATTGCAAGGCCATACCTTCTGAGAAGGATAACGTGTTTACTCTAAAAAGACACTATAAACTCAGGATGTGTACTGTAATTCTTAGAAAACCACTAAAAAACAATATACCTAAAAATTCAATAGAGAAATAAATGAAATAATAAATTGTTTAATAATCACTAAAGAGTCTTATGAGAATAAATGGAACCCAAAACTGACAGGACAAATAGGAAAAAAAATAGCAAATAGCAGGCTTAAATTTAACCATCTCAATAATCACTTTAGATATGGATCAAATACTCTAAAGAAAAGGCAAAGATTGTTGGACTAGATTTAAGTCGGGTGTAGGGGGTACAAATATCCCCATCTATGTGCTGTTTACAAGAGATGTTCTTTTAATAAAAAGAGACATACAGGTTGAAAATTTTTTAATGGAAGAGGATATACCCAACCAAAGAGTAAGTGTAAGAAAACTGGAGTGGGTACATTAATATCAAAGACAATGGAAATCAAGACAAGAAGAACTGCCAGAGACTTTTTAAAGAAGACATTTCTTAATACTATAAGGATCAATTATAAGGAATAGCAATGATATGTGTACATGAACCTAGTCACAGAGTTTCAAGATACATGAAAAGAAAAAAAAACTTCAAAAAACTAAAGGGAAAATAAGCAAATACATACTAATCATGAGAGATTTTTTTTAACACCATATTGTCAGTAATTAATAAAACAACTAGGAAAGACTCAGTAAAGAAATAGAAGGTCTAAACAGAATTACAAACCACCAGTGACCTAATTGATATGGATAAAAAAATATATTCAACAACTGCAAACTACACATTTTTAAGTGCACAGAGAACATACAGCAGGATCATAAAATAAGTTTTGATACATTTCAAACATTGAAGTATCACAGAATGCGTACTCTGACCAAAATAAAATTGAATTTTAATGTATTCTGACTAAATTAAAATTGAATTTCAGAAACAAATAATAAGATATTTACAAAAGCCTTAATTATTTGAAAGTTTAACAATATGCTTCTAAATAATCCATGAATCAAAAAAGTTATGAGAAAAATTAGAAAATATTTAAAATAAAATATAATGAAAATACAACATATCAACATTGTGGGATACAACCAGAGTAGTGATTAGAGAGAAATTTAAAGACTTATATTTAAAAAGAAGAAAAATAAAAAACACTTTCTATCATAAAAAGAAGAAAAATTAAACCCAAAATAGTTTGAAGAAAGAAAATAATAAAATAACAGTACAAGTCAGTGAAATAGAAAACACATAGTAGAGAAATTTAACAAATCCAGAAACTGGTTCTTTGAAATAATTAATAAAATTACTAACTTCTAGCAAGACTGATCAAGAAATACAAGAGAAGAAATCATGAAATCCAAGGCATACAATGGAGAAAATTAAGTCAGAAGTTGGCTTTTTGAAAAGATTAATAAGATGGATAACCTGAGCAAGACTGATGAATTTTTAAATAAAGAAAACACAAATTATAAAAATTAGGAATGGTAAAGGAGATATTTCTCCATATTCCACAGGCATTAAAAAAAAAAAAACTACCAAGGGAATATTGTGAACAACTTTATGTCAATAAATTTGACAAAATAGATCAAGTGAACAAATTCCTTGGTGAAATAGCATATGCAAATTAAAACAAGATGAACCAGAAAATCTAAATACACTCTTATTTACTTAAGAATTTCAATTTTTTATTAAAATCTTCCTACAAACGAAACTCCAGGTTCAACTGTTTTCACTGGTGAATTCAAGTATTAAGGAAGAAATAATGTTAAATTTACACAAAGTCTTTAAGAAGATGGAAAGGAAGGGAACATTTCTCAACTCATTTAATGAGGCCATCATAAACCTAATACAAAGACATGGTGATGAAATTACAAGAT
Source organism: Camelus dromedarius (assembly GCF_036321535.1). Taxonomy (NCBI): domain Eukaryota; kingdom Metazoa; phylum Chordata; class Mammalia; order Artiodactyla; family Camelidae; genus Camelus; species Camelus dromedarius. Next base: position 9,950,588 of record NC_087441.1, on the reverse strand, counting down.
TAGAGAGATTACAAGATAACTACAGTCCAATTTTTCTCATGAACACAGATCCAAAATCCTTATAAAAATATTAACAAGTTGAATCCAACAACACAGAAAAAGGATAATATACCACAACCAAGAACAGTTTATCTCAGCAATGCAAAGTCATTTTAACATTCAAAATTCCATCAGTATAATCCATCAATTTAATAGACTTATAAACAACCACATGATTATCTCAACAGATGATGAAAAAGCATTTGACAAAATTCAACATCAGTCCGTCATAAGAACCCTTAGCAAACTGGGAATAGAAGGGAACTTCCTCAATCTGAAAAAGGACATTTTCAAAAAAAACTTTTAGCTAGCATCATATTTAATAGTGAAGACTGAAAACTTTCTTCCTGAGGTGAAGGAAAAAGCAAGAATGTCTGCTTTCACCAATTCTATTCAATAATGTCCTAAAGGGCTAAACCCATGCTAAAAGACAATTGAAAGATTTGAAATGAAGAAGTATAATTGCATATGTTGGCAGATGACTTGATTGTCTTCACTTAAAAAAAAATCCTAAGAAATCTACAAATAAATACTAGAACCAAAAGTGACTTTATAAAGTTAAATATAAAATAACCAATTATCTTTCTATATACTAGCAGCAAAAACTAGTAATCAAAATTTTATTAACAAGTCTATTTGCAATAGTATTAAAACAACTAGAACTAATAAGTGAATATAGCAATATCACAAAGAAAGGGAAATAAATCAATCACACAGAATAGAGAATCCAGAAGTAGACCCACACTTATAAAATCATTAATTTTTGACAATGACATCTAAGTAACACAATACATCTAATACAATAAGGAAAACACAGTCACTTCAACAAATAGTGCTGCTACAACTGTATATCCACATGGAAAAAACACTGTAAAAACATATGGATCCTTACTTTATACAATACAGAAAAATTTATCCAAGAAGGACCATAGATCTAAAGCGTCTAGAAAAATTAAAACAGGAAAATGTCTTCACAACTTGAGTATAAGCACAGATTGCTTACTTAGAACACCAAAAGCAATGACTATAAAATAGAAAAACACTAATAAACTGGACTTCATGCAATTAAAAACTTCTGCTCATCAAATATATTATTCAGAAAGTGAATAGGCAAGAGTGAGAAAAAATATTTATAAATTATCTGACAAAAGGCTTGTATATAGAAATGTTAAGAACAATCCAATCATAAAAAGACAAACAATTCCATTAAAAATAGGCAAAAAAATTTAGACACAAGGTGTTCAACATCATTAGTTATTACAAAAATGCAAACTAAAACCACTACTAGACTAGCAAAACATTAAAAAGACTTTCAATCCCAAATATTTGTGAGAATGTAGAACTTGAACTCTCACACACTGTTGACAGGAGTATACAATGGTATGACCCACTGGCAGATTATTTGGCAGTTTCTTATATAAACTACTCTACCCAGTGGCTTAACAATTCCACTCCTAAGAATTTACTCATATGAAATGAAAATACTCTGTCACAAAAAGACTTGTAGAATAATGTACATAATGTCTTCATTATAGCCCAAACTGGAGACTACCCAAAAGTTCATCAGCAGGAGAATGAATGGTTTATTCACACAATGGAAGACACTAGTTAATAACAGGTAACAGACTCTGATACAATACCATGGGTGAATCTTTGTTGAGTAAAAGAAGATGTACACAAATACTATGCACTGTGTGATCTTATTGCTATAAAGCTCTGAAGAAGAAACGTGATAGAAGATTGAAAACAATAAAAAAAAATGCGTATGATGGGTAGCTGTGTTGACAGGAAGGGGCAATTCTGTCTGGGTGATGATCTCAACATGGTGGCATCTCTAGGAGTCCCCCTGGATGACACAGGGCAGAGATCATCTTTTCTCAGGGTCTCTACTGCAAATTAAAGATTGATAAATTGATTTTTTAAATTATGTTATAAAAAAAAAACACCATAAATAAAATCAAAAGAAAAATGACAACAGAACAGAAATGGATGATTTGTAAAATATGCAGTATACAGTGGGATCAATACACAAAGACTTTCTGCAAACCAATAAGAAACAAAATTAAACTCCTAGAAGAAAATATAGGAATTACACTCTGACATTGGTCTTAGAAATATTTTTCTGATGTCTTCTCAGGCAAGGTAAACAAGTGCAACGGTAAACAAGTGCAACATTAAACAAATGGAACTTATCAAACTTAAAAGCTTTTACACTGTAAAGGAAACCATCAATAAAATGAAAAGGCAACTTACTGAATGGGAGAAGATATTTGCAAATGATATACCTGATAAAGGATTAATATCCAAAATACATAAAGAACACACACAACTCAATAACAAGAAAACAAAAAACCTGATTGAAAAATGGGCAAAGGATCTGAGTAGCATTTTTCCAAGTGTCCAGAAGAAGACATACAGATGAACAACAGGCACATGAAAAGTTGCTCAACATCACTAATCATCAGGGGAATGCAACTTAAAACCACAATTAAGATATCACATCACACCTGTCAGAATGGAATCTGTTAAAAAGGCAATGAATAAGTGTTGGCAAGGATGTGGAGAAAGGGGAACAGTAGTACACCGTTGGTGGGAATATAAATTGGTATAACCAGTATGGTAAACAGTAAGGCAGTTCCTCAAAAAATTAAAAATGGAAATAACATATGGGTATATAGCCCAAGAAAATGAAAAACACTAGTTCAAAAGGATATATGCACTCCCATGTTCATAGCAGAATTATTTACAATAGCCAAATATGGAGCAACTTACTGTCCATGAACAGGTGATTGGATAAATAAGACATGGTATAATATATGCAACAGAGTATTATTCATCCTTGGAAAAGAATCAAATTTTAACATCTGCAACAACATGGATGAAATTGGAAGGTATTATGCTTAATGAGGTAACTCAGATTGAGATACACACATACTATATGTTTTCACCTATATGTGGAATCTAAAAAAATAAAATAAATGAACAAACACAACAAAATATAAACAGACTCACAGATACAGAGAACAAATGAGTGGTTATCAGTGGGGAGAGCAGTGGAGGGAAGGGCAAGATACATGAAGGAGATGGAGGTACAAACTACTAGATATGAAATAAACAAGGTAAAAAGATGTAATGTGCAGTACAGGAAATGTAGCTAAAATTTTATAATAACTTTATTTAGAGTATAATCTATAAAAACATTGAATCACTCTGTTGTACACCTGAAACTAATATAATGTTGTAAGTCAACTATAATTCAATAAGAAAAAAAGAAAAGAAAATACACATCCCAGCAGAAAAACGGGCAATTCTCAGAAATTCAAATAGAAAAAAAACCCACTTTTTTTTAAGTATAGGGAAAGATGTCATCACTCCTAAGAGCACAAAGTGAAAATCAAAACAAGAAGATGCACATGGTACATCCAATATACGACTATGCTAAAACTATAAGCATATGTTGGTAAGGAAAGTTCTCTAAGTTATGTTAAGTTGGGAGGGACATGAAAAAATACCATGTATAGTATAGTTCAATATTCTAGAAACATATTTATTATAATATAACAATAAATAAACTGTCCAGGAAATAAATGCACAGGAGTGAAAACCTATTAGATGTGCCTCTCCAAAGTGCAGAGAGTGTATGCTGATTCCTGGGGAAAAAACCTGCTGTGTGGGCAGTGATGAAGTGGAATGAGGACTGAATAGTGAGGGAATTAGAAAAGAATTCGAATGAGAGGAAATAGGTGAAGACAATGAAAAACCAAATTTTGCTGGAATATAAGGTGAAAATTTCAGAGTACTTGTGCTTTCAGTCCTTAATTGATGCCCATTATCACGTGGTTAGGTAAGCAGGGTGGACAGGATGAATCAGATAATACTCTGTGTGATGAAGGCTTAACCATCCAGATCTTACCACTTTATTGTTTGGATTTTGAACAATCCATTGAGTTTGGCTCTCCAGAATTTTAAACTTATTTTTTAATGAAGTGTATTATGTCCAATTACAATGTGTTCATTATTGAAAAGGAAAAAATACAAAAGTGGAAAATAAATCACTTTTTATCACTGCCTTTAAAGACAACCACTAATAAAATACAGGATTCTGGTGCCAAAGAATATGAGTGTGATATATTTTCTTAGTAGCTTCTCAAAGGATTATGCTAAGATATGTGCCAATCAACAATTTATGTAAATTGAATATAACCAATTTAAAAATTTTATCCTTCTCTTCAGTATCCAGTGAGCAAAGTCCTGGCCCCACTCTGGGTGACAACACACATTCCTGTCTCCTTTTGACCTCCTTTCCCTTGTTGTTTCCGAGATTCTTAAGGGTACTCTTAGAGTGTCGACTAAGCCACTCCAGTAGCTGGCTGTCCCTTTCATTCCAAACCACTACTCTGGGCTTCTCTGCATGTCATTGTTGCCATCAAGTACTTTCTTTCCCTTAAAGCTATGCCTTATCCAAATCTGCATCATTCCAAGTGTGGATACAGGTTTGACACTTAATTCCCTGAAGCACAGCTAAAATGAATGCAACATATACTAACTTACCAGAAGCTGAGAGTTAGTAAAAAGAGAATAGAATATAGGTGAAAAAATTTTTAATTCTAATTCTTTAAATGTCTTTGCTCCTTGTCTTAATCCATTTGGCCTGCTATAACAAAAATACTATAAGCTGGGTACCTATAAACAATAGAAATTTATTTCTCAGAGTCCTAGAGGCAGCAAAGTCCAAGATCAAGGTGACGACATTCAGCTTAGACCCAAACACTCCTTCTTGTCCTCAGCCAGAAGAAAATATTATTACAGAAATCTTTACAAACATCCAATTCCCCCTCCAATAAGACAAGCTTTGTATTACTTACATACCATTTAATATACCAATATCTGAAGCACCTTCATTCAGGTTTTGGTGCCGTTCCCAAGATCTTGGTGACTTGTATGTACTTGTCTCAACATACAAAGTGATCTCTTCCATCACTGGAAAGAAAGGTGGAGAACCAGCTAGAAAAATTCCAGCTGCCCACTCAGAATGCATAGACTTCTTGAGACTCACAAGCACAATTTTTTTCATTGCCAACAATTTCAAGATCTAGATTTCACTCTAACCACATACACACACACACATATACACACACAAAAACCTCCCAGCAGTGTTAGAGCAGTCATTTGTCCCATATGAAGAGATGAAAATGAGAGCTCATTTTTGTTTGAATTCATACTTCTTTGATGGGATTCAATTATTTATTCATGATTTAAATTGTTTACCTAGCTTCTGACTCTTTGTTATCCTTTTCATCTATCCTACGTTTCCCAGACCCCTACTCTGTGTGGTTACCTCTGCTCCATACTACACACAGACCAGCAGACCATAAGTCCAGAAGGTAGGGACCATTAGGTAAAGAAAAGAAAAATAACATGAAACTTAGGGAATGATTTCATTCATCTTCTGAGGGGGTTGTACAGGGACAGGCATATTCCCCTGCCTGGGTCCCTATAGGTATCACCAGAGGAGCCATTTGAATTCTACAGGCAGGAATCCAGGGCCAACCTGGGTCACACGGGCCCTACACTGGCCTTGTGTCAACATTCATTGTCTAGGATCTTGCTGCCGTCTCTGAACCAAGCCCTCTGACTTTTAAAATTCTAGAAAATATGTTCCCACAAACTTTGCTTTCTTCCATTCATTGTCAACAAAACTTAGGCACCAACTATGTGCCAGGAACTCTTCTAAGCACTAGGATTTGGGCAGTGAACCAGAGCAACACTGTCCTTGCTTTCTAGCAGGGAACACAAACTTGGAACAAATACAGTTCCTGCTTTGGTTTCCTTCCCTATGCCTCTGAAACCACAATACTACCTTGCTTCCCCAAAGCCTCTTCTTGACATCAAGATTCTGTACCCACAACCACACTTCTTCCACCAGTCTCCTGCCTGAACAAACCTCTGTCTATTACCGGAAGCCATGATGTCACCACCTGCCAGAACCGTCCCCTACCTAGACCCAACCTGGAGCTCAGGACCTCTTTGATGCTGCCACTCTCCTCTAACCATCTCCTCCCACCCAAACCTGCCTAGGCTTCAATCAATAACCAGCCCTAATTTGGAGAGTGGAAGGGACAGGATAGATGAACTCCAGGCATGACATTAACAGAAGTTAAAAAGTGTGTGGAAGGAAATCCCTCTGTGGTGAGATGTCATCTGATATCCGGCTTTCTGAAGAGTGATTACTCATGCTGTCTTTCTAGGTTTCTTATCTTCACAATTGTATTTGTTATTAAACTCATCTAAGTGAATAAACAAGCACATAACTTGGGAAGAAAGTCAGTCAAACTTTAATTAAACAACTTGTTTCTCTCTCTCAGAAGTTACTTAATAGAAAATTGTGTTTTGCATATGTGTGCACTGAGTCAGCTGTCAGAGTCAGACGTTTTGTAGTGAATTTCTTTGGTAGAAAACAGAACATAAGATACCTTCACAGAGAAAGACAAATACTCTGTGTTATCATTTATATGTGGAATCTAAAAAAATAAAATAAAACAAACGAATATATATAGCACAACAGAAACAGACTCACAGATATAGAGAACAAACTAGTGGTTACCAGTGGGGAGAGAAAGAGGGGAGGGGCAAAATAGGGGTAGGAGATTGAAAGGTACAAACTACTATGTATAAAATAGATAAGCAACAAGGCAATAATGTACAGCATAGGGAATATAGCCATTATTTTATAACAACTTTAAATGGAATATAATCTATAAAAATATCAGATCACTATGTTGATCACCTGAAACTAATATTGTATATCAACTACAAAATTTTTTTTTATTTTTCACAAAATAGGCAAGAATATACAATGGAGAAAAGACAGCCTCTTCACACCCTCACACCATTCACAAAAATAAACTCAAAATGGCTTAAAGACGTAAACCTAAGACATGACATCATAAATCTCCTAGAAGAGAACATAGGCAAAACATTCTCTGACATAAATTGTAGCAATGTTCTCCTAGGTCAGTTCCCCAAGACAATATAAATAAAAGCAAAAATAAACAAATGGGACCTAACCAAAAGTATAAGCTCTTGCACAGCAAAGGAAAACATAAACAAGACAAAAACACCTATGAACCAGGAGAAAATATTCACCAATGATACAACTGACAAGGGTTTAATTTCAAAAATATACAAACAGCTCATACAACTCAATAACAACAAACAAATAGCCCAATCAAAAATGGCAGAAGACCTAAATAGGCATTTCTTCAAAGAAGACATACAAATGGCCATTATGCACATGAAAATATGCTCAACATAGCTAATTACCAAGGAAATACAAATCAAAACCACAATGAGATAGAACCTCACACTGATCAGAATGGCCATCATTAAAAAGTCTATAAATAATAAATGCTGGAGAGGGTGTGGAAAAAAGGGAACCCTCCTACACTGTTGTTGGGAATGTAAATTGGTGCAGCCACTATGGAGAACAGTGTGGAGGTTCCTTAAAAAATGAAAAATAGAGTTACTATATGATTCAGTAATCCCATTCCTGGGCATATATCTGGAGAAAACTATAATTCAAAAAGATCTATGCACCCCAGTGTTCACAGTAGCACTATTTACAATAGCCATGACATGGAAGCAACCTAAATGTCTATCAGCAGATGAATGGATAAAAAAGTTGTGGTATATATATTTATATTGCCCCCATCCCCTGGGAACCTCTGATCTATTTTCTGCCTCTATGAATTTGCCTACTCTGGATATTTCATATAAGTAGACTCATACAATATTTGATCTTTTATGTCTGGCTTATTTCACTTAGCATAATGTTTTCAAGGTTCATTTGTGTTGTGGCATATATATAATGGAATACTACTCAGCCATAAAAAAGAATGAAATAATGCTATTTGCAGCAATATGGATGAACATAGAAATTATCATACTAAGTGAAGTAAGTCAGAAACAGAAAGCCAAATACCATATGATATCATTTATATGTGGCATCTAAAATATGATACAAATGAATTTATTCACAAAACAGAAACAGATTCACAGACATAGAAAACAAACTTATGGTTACCAAAAGGGAAAGAAGCTGGGGGAGGGATAAATTAGGAGTTTAGGATTAGCAGATACAAACTATTATATGTAAAACAGAAAACAATGAGGTCCTACTGTATAGCACAGGGAACTATATCCCAATATCCTACAATAAACCATAATGGAAAATATGAAAAAGAATATATATGAATATGTATAACTGAGTCACTCTGCTGTACACTAGAAACTAACACAATATTGTAAATCAGCTATACTTCAATAAAAAATTTTTTAAACAAAACCAAAAAAGCAAAATAAAAATAAAAACAAACAAAAAAAGTTTTAAAGATACCTGCATAACTCATTTTAACAATTTATAATTAATGGATCAACTTTATGGGTAGTGAAAACCTGAGAGGGGTGGAGGGAAGTATTTCTAATTTTATATTTTTAATACAGGTTATAATGGTCTGCACCATTAATCAAAAGGAAAGAGACAAATGCCAGCCTCCAAATTATAGAATTATTAATTTGCTGATTTTTTAAGTTTTTTATCCCTCAGTAAGTACAATAAAAAGGAAGTTAATTTGTGACTGACAAAGCAAATTAAAAACACAACTGTCTTTGTTAGGGCAATGAGCATTGCAAAATAAAATAAACAGTGGGTACAGAGTAGTGTCACAAATATTTATTTGCTGTATCTGCTGATTTTATCCCTTTCTATACATAAGCAGCAGCAACAATCAAATAAATATGCAGTAAGTCATTGGGAAAATGTCACTGGAATTTTATCTGCTCAAAACTTCAGGAATATGTCTTTTTCCTGATTTTATCAGTTTAGAATGGTGTCTTACTCTGCAGGGAAACATTGATCAAAACCTCACAAAAGAGGTATGTATTATATTCTAATAGAGATTTTACTCTTCCCTATTCTGATATTGTTAGCTGCTCCATCATCAACAGATGGCATCTGCTTTCCTCTCATGCTTCCCTCAAGGTTCTCCTTTAAGCAACTGGCCAGAAATTTGGTCTGCAACAAGGAAGAACAGCCTCAGAGTTTTATGAAAATGACTCTGCTTGGTATTTTTAACAATTGATATTTCAAGGAATAGACTTAGGAGTTGGTATCTCTTAGAAAATTGTCAGAGGGATTCAGGACTTCCAGGATACTTTTGAATTCGGTACCAGATAATTTCATGACAGCCAAGAGTCAATTAAAAATAACTGAATGAACTCAAGAAAAACATATCATTTTGATTATTTATTTTGGAATAATGTTGGTCGAGTTTTTAATGTTCTATTTTCTGATGGTTATATGAGAAAGCCTTTTTTCTTTTTTCTCAATTGATTTCTTTTTTCCTTTTTGTTTAACTGTTATAACATGTGCACAACACAAATTAAATTTTCCATTTTAACTATTTTTAAATGTACAATTCAGTGGTGTTAATTACATTCACAATGCTGAGCAAACAGTATCATATCTATTTTCAAAATTTTTTCATTATCTCAAATAGAAACTGTATCCATTAGGTAATAACTCTCCATTCCCCGTGCTTTGCCCCCAGCCCCTGGTAACCTCTAATCTATTTTTCTGTCTCAATGAATTAGCCTACTCTAGATATTTCATATAAGTAGATTCATGCAATATTTGATCTTTTATCTCTGGCTTATTTCACTTAGAATAATGTTTTCAAGGTTCATTTGTGTTGTGGCATCTAACCAAACTTAACATTTTCTGGCTGAATAATATTCCATTGTATGTATATATATAACATTTTGCTTATCCATTCATCTGCTGATAGACACTTAGATTGTTTCCACCTTTTGACTATTGTGAATAATGCTGCAATGGGCATTTGTGCTAAAGTGTCTGTTTGCGTTTCTGTTTGTAATTCTTTGGGGTATCTACTTGGGAGAGGAACTGCTGGGTCAATTTTTCATCTATGTCTGACCTCAACTTAATAACTAACTGCTTGAATTATGCTCACTCAGACTCCTCAAAGTTCAGAAACAAATACTTTCATTGAGTTTCTTTACTTTTAATGGCAATGTAGTTAGTTGCACTTGTTTAATAAAACTACTCAGAACATAAATGAACAAATTGGATGTGTAATAAAGGCTATACATGGAGTGTCATATTTCAGAATAAATTTCATGGACTTAGATATGAAAAGCTCACCATTAAGGATCAGGTGTAATACTTCATTGGTGGAACCAGTGCCTTGAAAGTTCTTTCAGGAAACTGTTTCATGTCTCTTTTATGGCTTACATGGTCCCAGACATAGAGGTAGTAAGACAGGTCACTTCCTGTTAGACCAGGAACCTTAGGAGATTAGGTGACATTTCAGAGAGGAATTCACAGAAATTTATAGATACTGAAGGCAGAAGTTTATGGAGATAAGTTTCCTGGGTTTGGCTTTTAAGCCTCAAAATAGAAAAAATACAAGCAATGTTTTATTTAATCTCTGGAGAATAGAGATTATTTTTTAAAAATCCAATCATAGATTCTAACAAAATCTTTGACAAAGTTTGTTTTTATGGTTTTAATAGTTGCTTAATGCCATATGACTCCAGATTTGATGACCATACCACAGTTTATACATGCTAATTAATACTGAATGCTGTACCTATGAGAGCAGGCCAAAATACAATGAGATCACCCTTTTTTGAACCAAGAATATCCCCCCTGGAGATAGTTTAAGAACACAAAAAGAGACTATTAAGAAAAATTATCCAAAACTTGGAAATACATAAAAAGATGGCTCATGTTTCAAAGTCATACCTAGAGGTATATGACAGGAATGCTCAAGGATTATTTGATTCTCTAGGAATCTGTACTTTAATCATTTACCATTAATTAGAGTATTTTACAAATCTATAAGGATAGACTTCAATCTCTACAAAAACAATAATTATTTAAATGATTTTTGTCCTATGGCAATGTAAATGAATGTTTATTCTGTGAATAAACAAATGGTTTCTGTTTGGTAGAGAAGATTTCATCTCGAAGGTGAGTCGCATTTCAGTGACTATAAATACTTTTGCCTCACTTATACTTTTTAGAGCAAGTTCATCATCCTCCTGTTTTCCTCATTCATGAGTTAAATAAATCTTTGACATGGTGCTACTTAAGAAAATGAAACACTATAAAAGAGTGTAAAGTCTTCAGAAAAGCTGCAAACTTTCCTGAAAAACAAGATTACATTAAAATAATACCTTTAAAATGTTCAGAAAAAATAACTGTCAACTTAGAAGTTATACTTAGTTCATGTATCATTTCTGTCTGAGGTAAAATAAAGATATTCTCAGATACATAATGATAAAGAGAGTTAACTACCTCTTTAAAAGAACTATTAAAGGAACTATTTTAATGAGAAGAAAAATAAACTAAGTAGGAATGAATGAGGTTCTTTTTAAAAAGAAATGGTAAACTCAGTTCCTGTGGGACATCTGAACAGATTACTGATGCTCCCATGGCTAGGGCCGGTTGTCCGGTGATAGCTGCTGTGGGCTGTGTGGGTATGTGTATGCGGTGGCGGCTCTGGGATCTGGGCTGATTCACTAGCTCCATGGTGGGGTCCAGGTGCACAACTATGTGGGGTCCCAGTGGCTGACCTCAGCAGTTCTGTACCAATGAATTGGCACTAGTGGCTGAGTGAGTGCAGCACCTGAGGGACACCAGGCTGATTGCCTGAATTTCCACAGTTGAGTCAGGGCTGAGGGCAGTGCCAAAAACAGAGTACTTGGTGAACCCACAAAAGAGTGACAGGAAACACCACAGAGTGCATTTCCCAGTGGGCAGCTCCTGCAGAGAAATACTCATGCAACCTAGGATACTCTACCCAGCAAGATTATCATTTAGAATAAAAGGAGAGATAAAGAATTTCCTGAACAAGCAAAAACCAAAAGAATATAGCAATACTAAATCTATTCTAAAAGAAAGATTGAAAGTTCTTCTCTAAATGTAAAAGCAGCAAGAATCTATAGGAAAGAGAAAATCACAATTGGGAAGTAAATCACTCAAATAAGCCACTACACAGATTAAGAAAAAAAAAAACAAAATTTTTGCGAAAGCAATAACTACAATGAACAGCAAAAAGATAAACATGAAGATGTAAAAGAGGATGTCAAGATCATTAAATGTGGAGAAAGAGAGTAAGAAAATGTAGATTATATTTAGAATGTGTTTGAGCATATATGACTACCAATCTAAAGCAAGTAGATATATTAATGGGTTAATATATTTGAAAAACAGGGTAACCACAAATCAAACACAAAATAGGTTCACAAAAACCAAAAAGAAAACACAAGCATAATACAAGAGAAAGCCATCAAACCACAATGAGAAAAACAAAAAGAAAAAGAAAAGAACAAGGAAGAAATAAAAATCAACTGGAAAGGAAGTTTTCAAATGGCAATAAACACACATCATCAATAATTACCTTAAATGTCAAGGGACTAAATGCTCCTATCAAAAGACATAGAGTGGCAGGCTGGGTTATAAAACAAGAGCCTACAATACGCTGCCTAAACGAGACCCATTTTAGGGTGAAGGACATACAAAGATTGAAAGTGAGGGTATGGAAAAAGATATTTCATGCAAATGGAAATGACAAGAAAGTGGGGGTAGCAATATTGATATCAGATAAAATAGATTTTAAAAGAAAGCCATAAAGAAACATAAAGAAGGACATTATATAATGATAAAAGAAGTAATACAAGAAGAGGATATTACACTAATTAATATATATGTACCTAATATGAGAGCACCTAAACACATAAATATGAACAGACATAAAAGGAGAAATTGACAGGAATACAATAATATTTGGAGACTTTAACACTGCATTCTCATCAATGGACAGATCTTCCAGGCAGAAAATCAATAAGCAAACAGAGATCCTAAATGATACAATAGAACAGTTAGACTTAATTGATATTTTCAGGACACTACATTCAAAAAAACCAGAATACACATTCTTTTCAAGTGCTAATGGAACCTTATCTAGGATAGACCACATACTAGGGCATGAAACAAGTCCAAGAAAATTAAGAGAATAGAAATTATTTCTAACATCTTTTCTGAACACAACAACAGAAAACTAGAAATCAACAACAGAAAGAAAAACAAAGGGGAAAAAAGATCACATGGAGACAAAACAACATGTACTAAAAAAGCAATGGGCCAACGATGAAATACAAAAGGGAAATTAAAAATAACTTGAGATAAATGACAATGAAAACAACAAAATCTATGGGATGCAGCAAAATCAGTTCTTAGAGGGAAGTTCACAGCAATACAGGCTTTCTTCAAAACACAAGAAAAATCTCAAATAAACAACCTAACCTACCACCTAAAAGAACAAAAAAAAAAAAAGAAGAAGAAACAAAGCCTAAAGTTAGCAGAAGGGGAAAAAACAGATCAGAGAGGAAATAAATAAAATAGAGATTTTTAAAAATAGAAAAAAAATCAAGAAAACCAAGAGCTAGTTCTTTAAAAGGGTAAACAAAATTAACAAACCTATGACCAGGCTCATCAAGAAGAAAAAAGAGAGGACCCAAATAAACAAAATAAGAAATGAAAGAGGAGAAATAACACCCGATACAACAGAAATACAAAAAAAAGAAAAGAAAAGAAAAGAAAAGAAAAGAGAGAGAGAGAGAATACTATGAACAATTATATGCCAACAAATTGGACAATCTAGAAGAAATAATCAAGTTTCTAGAAACATACAGCCCACTAAAACTGAATTTAAAAGAAATATATAATTTGAACAGACTGATCACTAGAGTTGAAATAAAATCTGTAATAAAAAAAAGCTTCCTACAAACAAAAGTCCAGGTTCAGATGGCTTCACTGGGAAATGCTACCAGACATACAAAGAAGAACTTATACTGATCCTTCTCAAACTCTTCCAAAAGACTGAAGAGGAGAGAACACCCCAAAAGTCATGCTATGAAGCCACCACCACCCTCATACCAAACCTAGACAAAGACACTACCAAAAAAGAAAATAATAGGCCAATATATTTGATGAATATAAATGCAAAACTTCTCAATAAAATATTAGCAAATAAAATCCAATAACACATAAAAAAGATCATACACCACAATCAAGGTGGATTCATCCTAGGATCACAAGGATGGTTCGACATACAGAAATCAATCAATGTGATTCACCCCATCAACAAAAGAAATAACAAAAGCCAAACGATCATCTCAATAGATGCAGAAAAAGCATTTGATAAAATTCAACATCCATTCATGATAAAAATGCTTACCAAAGTGGGTATAGAGGGAACATATCTCAATATAATAAAAGTTATTTATGACAAACCCACAGGCAACATAAAACACAATGGTGAAAGCTGAAAGCCTTTCCACTAAAATGTGGAACAAGACAAAGAAGCCCATTCTCACCACTTCTATTCTACACAGTATTAGAAGTCCTAGCCACAGCAATCAGACAAGAAAAAGAAATATAAGGGATCCAAATTGAAAAAAAAAAAAAAGAGGTAAAATTGTCACTATATGCAGATGATATACTATATACAGAAAATCCTAAAGACTCCACACAGAAACTAGTACAACTGATAGATGAATTTAGCAAGGTAACAGGATACAAGATTAACATACAGAAATCTGTTGCATTTCTTCACACTAAGAATGAAATATCAGAAAGGAAAAGTTATTTTTAATCCCTTTTAAAATCATATCAAAAAGTAAAATACTTAGTAATAAACCTGACCAAGGAGGTGACTTATATGCCAAGAACTATGAAACATTAATAAAGGAAATTGAAAATAATTCAAAGAAATAGAAATTCTATGCTCTTGGATTGGAAGAATTAATACTGTTAAAATGGCCATACTACCCAAAGCAATCTACAAATTTAATGTGATCTCTATCAAATTAACCAGGACATTTTTCACATAACTGGAACAAATAATCCTCAAATTCATATGGAACAGTAAAAGACCCAGAATTGCCAAAGCAATCCTGAGGAAAAAGAACAAAGTTGAAGGCATAACTCTCTTAAATTTCAGACAATACTGCAAAGCTACAGTAATCAAAACAGTGTGGTATCAGCACAAAAATAGACATATGGATCAATGGAGCAGAATAGAGAGCCAAGAAATAAACCCACATGGGAATGGTCAGTTAATCCAAGAAAAAGAAGGCAAGAAAATACAATGGAGAAGAAAGTCTCCTCAGAAAGTGGTGTTGGGAATGCTGGACAGCCATATGTAAATCAATAAAGATAGAAGAAACCCTCACACTATACACAAAAATAAGCCAAAAATGGCTTAAAGATTTAAATACAAGACATGATACCATAAAACTCCTAGAAGAGAACATAGGTAAAACATTCTCTGACATAAATTCTTAAGTCATACCAATGTTCTCTTAGATCAGTCTACCCAGGCAACAGAAATAAAAGCAAATATAAACAAATGAGACCTAATCAAACTTACAAGCTTTTCCACAGCAAAGACAACTATAAAAAAAAAATGAAAAGACAACCTATGAACTGGGAAAAAATATTTGCCCATGATGTGACTGACAAGGGCTTAATTTCAAAAATATACAAACAGCTCATACAAATCAATAACAAAAGAACAAACAGCCCAATCAAAAATGGGCAGAAGCCTTAAACAGACATTTCTCCAAAAAAGACATACAGATGGCCAATAGGCATATGAAAATATTCTCAACATTGTTAATTATTAGAGAAATTCAAATCAAAACTACAATGAGGTATCACCTCACACTGGTCAAATGGCCATCACTGAAAAGTCTACGAATAAAAAATGCTGGAGAGATATGGGGAAAAGAGCACCTTCCTACACTATTGTTGGGAATATAAATTGGTACAGCCACTGTGGAAAACCATATGGAGATTCCTTAAGAAACTAAAAATAGACTTATCATATGATTCAGCAATCCCACTTCTGGCATATATCTGGAGAAAAATCTAATTCAAAAAGATCTATGCACCCCAATGTTCATATTTACAATAGCTAAGTCATGGAAGCAACCTAAATGCCCATCAACAGATGACTGGATAAAGAAGATGTGGTGTTTGTACATGTATATATATGTATGTGTATATATATATATGATATTTCTCTATCAAACAGAAAGATCTATTTGGGAAAATATTATTGAGGCTATATATAGAGATAGATAGATAAATATATACATATATATAGTGGAATACTACTCAGCCATAAAAAAGAATGAAATAATTCCATTTGCAGCAGATTATCATACTAAGCGAAGTAAGTCAGAAAGAGAAAAAATACTGTATGACATCACATATATGTGGATTCTAAAATATGACACAAATGAATTTGTGTACAAAATAGAAAAAGATTCACAGACATAGAATGCAAACTTACGGTAACCAAAAGGGAAAGGGGGTGGGGAGAGATAAATTAGGAGTTTTGAATTAGCAGATACAAACTACTGTATATAAAATAGATAAACAACAAGGTCCTACTATATACTACAAGGAACTATATCCAATATCTTGTAATAAACCATAATGGAAAAGTGTATGAAAAAGAATATATATATGTATAAGTATAAATGAGTCACTCTGCTATACACCAGAAATTAACACAACATTTTAAACCAACTATACTTCAATTTTAGAAAAAACAAAAGAAAAGGAATTAATATGGTTAATTACATCAACAACAAAAAGAAATGGTGAAACTAACATTCTAGACAGCAATAATGTAAAAGCTGGGGAATTAAAAGTGAGGTTAATGTATATGAAAAACTTTTCTTCTTTTGGGTAACAAAAAATAATGAACAAGTCTAGATTTGCTGACAAAATTTATAGTTGATTATATATTTTTAAATTTTAAAGTTGCTAAAAATATTAGAGATGTAATTTATAACTTCCAAGCCAGCATACGGGAAAAAAAAGGATGAAGAAAACTCTATCAATCCAAGAAAAGAGAAAGGACAGTAAACAAGACTGTCTAAATTAGATATTGGAAATAAGTACAAATACATCAGTAATCATTAAAAAAAATAAGTAAATTAAACTCATCTTTTTGAAAAAGGGGGATTATCAGGGGGTTTTATTCAGCTACATGGTGTTTTCAAGAGATACTAAAACAAAACCTCACAAAAATGTTGACAATAAAGATACAAAAAATATATTCCAAGCAAATATGAAAAGCAATATAATATACAAATGATTATCTGACAATATATAATTTAAGGTAAAATAATTAATAGATATAAAAAGCTATACTATAATAACAAAGGGAAACTTTCTAGCAATAAAGTATAAAAAAATCAAAAAATTGCATAAACTCACATACAGAGTTTCAAAATATGTAAAGCCAAAAATGACAGAATTGCAATGTAAAATTGATATTCCTCTATCAAACAGAAACATCTATTAAGGAAAATATTATTGAAACTAAATATTTTAATGACAAAATTAACAAGATTACTCTAAGAGCAAACATAAAATATTTGCACAAATATTTTGCCCTCTAGATCATGAAGGATATACAATTAATTTCAAAGAACTGTTACTGTTGAGAACACATTCTCTGATAACAGTGCAATTTAACTGGAAGTCAAACAATAAAGATGACAAATATTATATATACCTAAGTCCATCTTGGTCTCTTCTCCCATATATGATGGAATAGGTCATAGGTTAAAGAAAATATCACAATAAAAATAACATATTTGGAAGAAAATAGCATTAAAACTACTGTACAGCAAAACGTAAGAAATAGAGCCAAATTCGGCTTATGCAGAGAATGTATGGCCTAAATATATTTTTAAAAAGAAATACTGAGAATAAATGAACTAAGTATGCAGTCTATGAATCTGGGGAAAAATCAGCAAATTCAAAGATAAAATGAAAGGAACCAATAGAAATGAGCCAAAATTAATAAGACTGATTGGAAGATGCAGAGACCATTCGCAAGACAAATATTTGTTTAAAATTAATTACATAACACAAAAAAGTCTGGCAACACAGATCAAGAAAAAGAAGAGAATATGCAAAAAGAATTTTGGGGGGAAAAAGGGGGAAATAACTCTCAACACATATGAGATTTTTAAAGTTTAACAGATTATTGTCAAAAACTTCATGCCAATGCATTTTGAAAACTTAGTCAAAATGTACAATTTTCTAGAAAAAAATGTGAATCATTAAAAGTTACTTTATGGTGGAGGGTACAGCTCAAGTGGTAGAATGCACACTTAGAATGCATGAGGTCCCAGGTTCAAACCTCAGTATCTCCTCCAAAGATAAATAGATGAATAACTTTAATTATAAACAAACGAAAATTACTTTATAACCATGATGGTTCATAAACCATTATATAAATTTACTTTTAGTATCTTCCCTCAAGGGTACATACAAAACTCAGATCAGCTAACAAATCTTCAATGAACAAATAATTTTTACATAATACATGAAACAATTTCAAAGAATAGAAAATGGGAGAGAGCTACTTAGATAACAAAAGATGACATGTACAGTTCAAAAAAGGAAACGTATAGTTGATATTATAAAGTAGATGCAAAAAATTCCTAACTCAAATATTAGTAAATACAATCCATAAGTGTAACATTTTTTAAAAATCAGTAAAATATAACAAAAGTCAGATGACCAAGTAGAGTTTATCTCAGAAATGCAAGGATAATTTGCTATTAGAAAAAACTTAACACACTAATAGATTAAGGAAGAAAAACCAAATGACCATCTAAATAAATGAAAAGCAGAATTTAATCAAATTCAAAAGCTCATTAATAATAAAGATTCTAAATACAAAAATAGAAGGTAGCTTTTGTTAAGTCTCAATAAGAATTTCTACCAAAAATCCATGAGATAAGATACTTATAGATAGTGGTGACACTTGAAAAACATTCTCTACCATCATCATTTTTAATGTGCATGATGCTAGAAGTCTTGGCAAAACAATAATAAACAAATAAATGAATTAAATACATAAGAACTGGAAAAGAAAAACCACTATTTTATTACTTATAGATAATGCAATTGTCTACATAGAAAATCCCCAAATATTGGCAAAAACTATATTAGAACCAAATAAAGTCTATTCATAGAGACTGCTGGATTTAAGACCATCATATAAAATTAGAATTTTTCTCTGCAACAGAATAAAATGTTGTCTTAATATAATAATGAAAAGAAGCCAAAAATCTACTCTGTAATAACTTGTTCCTTCTGGTTTGGAAGTCTATAGGCTTTTATTCTTCATCATCCACTTTCATGAATTCTGCCAGGACATAACTGGATATCTGCCTTGACTCCTCACTCCTCCTTGGAGCTTGGTGAGACTTTTTGATCTCAAGATTAAGTCTCCCATTATCTCATGAATATTTTCTTTTAGTATTGGTTTAGTAATACGGAATATCTATTATTCATGGATTATTAAGTCTCGGGGATCTATCTCTGTCTCTTTTCCCTCATGATTTCTGCCTCTTCATACACTTGCTCTGTGCTCTGAAGTGATTCCTGTGCTTCGTCCTCCCATTTACTGATTAGGATCTCAACTAGCTCTTCCCTCATTGTCACCAAATGACTGGCAACCATAAGACATCTTTCAGCAGATTTAAACAGAGCTCAAGGCCTTATCAATGCCTAACAGCATAAAGTTGTGTATCCCCAACTGGCTCAGGAAAGACAAGTAATGTGGGGTGCAGGGAATGTGGAAATGTAATTAGGCTGCATGTTTCTTCTCATGCACTTGGCCAAAAGATCCCACTCACTTTAGCACCAAAATATAAAATATTGCAGATACATTACAATATCTGCAAGAAAAATGTAGAAAATCATTAGAAGAAAACTGAAACATTATGGAAGGACTTAAAAGAGGCTTAAATAAATGGGAGATATACCATATTTATAGATAGGAATGGCCAGCATAATAAAAATGTGATGTCTTCCTAGATTAGTCAAAAATTCAACACAATTCCAAGAAAAATTGTGCCAAAAATGTATGGAGTTTGATGAATTTGAATCTAAAATTCATATGGAAGATTATAAACTCAGGAAGAGCTAAGATAACTCTCAGAAGAATAAAAGACAGATGAAATTTGCCTATGATACACCAAGGCTTATTTTAAATTTCAAATAACTAAGACATTGTGATAATAAATTCAATGATAAAATCACAGATAACTGTAATAGGGAAGAATAAGTAATAGTCTAAAATTTATTTGGGAGTTCAATATATGACCATGGGGCCAATCCACCAGTGGATAAGATTAAACATTTTAAAACTTCTATATAGTTTTTAGCTAAAACTGAAAGACAAGTTCATCCTGACCAATGTTTAATGTGCAGACTGACACTGCACCCTTCCTGGTGCTTGTGTCAGAAGACAACATCACCTGCAGTGGGGTGAGTACACCCAGGGAAGTGGCAGTACCACAGCTCAGAGTTTCCCTCAGTCACTACGAACAGACCCTTGAAGATGCTCCAGATTGAGTTTACAGAGACAACACCACACTTAAAATATATTCACCATATCCCTTACAGGAAATTGCAGCAAAGGCAGTGAAGCCAGAAATGCACAAAAGGCTACAGATTGTCATCCAGGTGGTTGATTTTTGTAAAAAAGAAGACCTTTAAAATACAGTACAAAATTTACAATATTTCATAATAAAATAGGCAAGAGAAGATGAAAATCTGTTTTTCTACAAAGAGTTTCGTGGTTTCGTTTGTGGCAAGTTATGCAAAATAATTGTCAAATTTACATTTGAACTACACATTTATTTTCCTTTACAAAGTGACAAGTGTTTCCAGTTTTCTGACCTTCTCCATGATGAAAACAGCTCTAAGTAGTTCAATACTAAAAAAAAAAAAGTTTCCCCCAAAATCACGTTTAATCTGCCCCTCAAAAAGCAACATAACTTTTAAAAATGGTTGAAGAAACTGCTTTTGAAAACTCAGGCTATGGATTAAACATTTTGAAAAGGAATACTCAAGAATATTTCCATGATTATGCAGTTTTATTACAAAAACGATGCAAATCTATCTTCTATAAAATGTCTTACGTATGCGTATTTAAAACTAGAGAAACATAATTTCCTAACCTGTTTAACAATTATTCAAATGAAACATTTCTGTGGGTTTTGAACTAGGCCCCCCTCCATGTGTGAGGTTTGATGGTGAGCAACACCCACATCATCACATAGTGAGGAAGACAAAAGAATAGATCGGCCATCGCTGCAAAGTGCAGTTAAGTGCCCTGTGAGTAGGCTCCGAATTCAGTCTTAAGGGGGAAATGAAAGCTTCCTGGAAGAAGTGGTATCATTGCTGAAATCTGAAAGATACACAAGAAAAGGTGTGTTGGAGTAGGAGGGAGTAAAAGAAGGTGGGGTGGTCCACCCACATGGACCACGGCATAGCAGGCCCTTTGGCTTTGGAAGAAATGTTGCTTTTTTACTTCTAATATCACAGAAGCTGACCCTGAAAGTGTAGACGGGTGGTTTCCTCTGGAAATTGAGTCTGTAATGTCACTGAGGGAGGCATGGAGATGGCAGCTGAGATCAAAACTAGGTCTGGATGCATGGAAGCTGCCTTCCTTTCCATACCCTTTCCCATCACCTTGCAACACTTTCCTTCAGCCCTTTATTCTCCCTGTTCCTTCAAATATGCCACCCATGCATCAGGGTCAGTAACCCCACCCAAGATTGGCTGTGTCACTTTTGTTAAAAAAATCTTTTTCCTATATATATTTGACAAAAAAAGTCACATCTAGATTGACACTTGGATGTAGGAAAAACTGGAATAATTTATGTTTCTCTCCCTGTGCCCCAAGCAAACAGGTTTCCAGGGAGTTCTCTTCATTGAGTTTTTCACCCCAAGCCCAGCTAGCCATGCAATGATATTTTGATTTCCTTTCCCATTGTCTCTTCTGGGTATATCTCCCCACTACCTGGAACCTCTTGGGGACAAGAGATATCACCTGTGGAAGAATCACTGGGTTCCTAGCCCAGCGTTGCTCAAACTTTAGTGGGCACACAAATCAATCTGGGGGAAGGGGGTGTCTTGTTACACACAGTAGGTCTAGAGTGAGACCTCAACTGCACGCTTCTAACAAACTTCCAAGTTAGCAAACTCCTAGGCCATCTTATTGCCTTCCAAACTCTCCCCAGTTTCCTGAAATAAGAAAGTATCTGGTTTCTTTAAATGAAAGTATGACTTTAATCCCAGAAGATATATAAATGTACACTACATGTTATAGGTTGAATTGCATCCCCCCAAATTCATATGTTGAAGTTCTAACCCCCTGTACCTCTGAATGTGACTATATTTGGAGACAGGATATTTAAAGAGGTGTTAAGTTAAAATGGGGCATTAGAGTGGGGCCTGAATCCAATCTGACCGGTGTCCGTACAGGAAGAGGAGATTTGGGTACACAAAGAGACACTAGGAGTGGACACACTCAGACGAAAGACCATATGAGGACACAGTGAGAAGACAGCCATCTGCAAACCAAGGAGAGAGGTTCTAGGGAAAAACAAACCTGCCAACACCTTGATCATGAACTTCCAGCCTCCAGAACCATGAGGAATAAATTGTTGTTTAAGCCCCCTGGTTGGTGGTATTTTGTTACAGCAACCTCAGGAAACTAATACCTTGTAGTATGAGAAGAAAAAGCGTGTGTGATTCACTGAATGCCTGGAATTTCTGGGAAGTAATGAAAATAGTACAAATAACAAGATGGAAATAGGCACTTTCAAAATAGTCCATCTGACTTTCAAAAATGGAAACAGCATGAATTCCAAAAATTGCAGGTGGGCACAGTAGAAATGAATTCCCTTGACAATATTTTGGACAAGTTTGTTAAACAGGTGGCTGGCAAGCTCTTAGAAAACAGAGCCATAAAGGAAAATCTGGGTTCATTCAGATTAAGGCATGCTGAGCTGACCTCATTTCCTGTATTGATAGGGTAGTTGACGGAGATAGTGGGGAGGTTACAATCATACTGTATCGAGATTTCAATAAGATAGTTGGTGAAAGGTTGTCGTGTGATCCTTCAGGGAAAGCTAGAGAAATGTAGACTGAATGAAATCTGGCATTAGGTGGATTTGTGGCTGATTGAAATCCATGAACCTTAGATGTTAATAGGGAAGCTTTGTAAACTTGAAGATGAAGATCCATAGGCATGCCCATAACAATGACACCCATACAACTGCATACATACAAACACAGAAATTATGCGTGACAAAGATAACTCACCATCTTCCAATCATTATTTTCTCTTTCTTTCAGATAGAAATTTTCGCTGAGAAGATGAACAAACAGAACTAAAGACTACTTTCCCAGCCTTCTCGGCAAGTTGGAATAGCCCTGTGACTAAGTTCTGTCTGACAGGACGAGAGCAGATGTGACGCATTCTGGAGTTCCTGCCCTTAAAATGAAGGAGTGCCCCCTCTTCACTTTTGCCCCTCATATTGATTAGAATATGAACGTCTTGGTGACTCATCTTGGCCCCAGGGATGGAGGAGAAATAAGACAGAAGGTGGCTGGATTTCTGACTCTATGGAGCCTGCCGACCAGTTCTAGACTGCTTATTCCCAGACAGTTCAGAAACAAAGAAACTTCTATCTTATTTAAGCCACTGTTCTGTTGAGTCACTGAGCACCTGAACCTATAGCCTAAGTAACTGAGTGTGTTAATCTGATTGGCGGGGGACATTAAGCTGGGGGAGGATAACCAATACATTCAACATCAACCAGAAAATCTTAATAGGATGGAAGAGCCTAAACTCACATGATGCATTTTAACAGGCTTGCATGCGTGCTAAAATAATCAATTGCATAATACAGTGCAGGAAGATCCACCATAAAACAAGTTCGTGTGTTTAAAAAAAGAAAGGATTTTATCTGAATTCAAAGCCACAATCTTAGGCTGCAGTAAGTAAGTGTGGTGTCATCATGAATGACATTAAGAGCCTCATCCACTTCGTTTTGATCAGATGACAGGAAAACAGCCAGCGGGTGACAAGGACACAAAGTGTGATGAAGACGGGTAACCCCCTCCCTGAAAGAGCTGATCTCCACATGTGCACAAACAAGGAAATGGGTTTATTTTCTCCCCCACATCCTCTCTCTTTGTCACCACTTGCATCTCACACAAACGTCTCAGCTTTAGGGTAACTTTCATTTATAACTATAGTCTCATTAATACGAAACTCATTTTCAGCCATCAGAAATCTCAGTCTTCATGAAGGATAGTTGGGAGGGAGACATTTCACCATATGCCTTTGGTTTCTGAACCATAAATTCCAACATAAATCAAAAGTTCAATATCACATCCAATCCAAAGCATCTCCCCTCCCCTGGTTCAGGTGGGCTCCTGGCTCAAGGCATTAGGGAAGTGGGTACTATCTAGTCTACCACCATCTCTCCCGGCCCTTCACATCCTCTTCTCCCACTCACTCTGCTTCTTCAGGAAGAACAGGTCAGAAAAGGGGCTGAGGGAAACAAAACAATAATAATAATAATAATATCAAAACTCCTTTCATTTTGCTGGAACTGTGGATATCCTCTCTCTTGGCAAAGTCCAATGGGCTGTACTGTTCTCCATCAGAGCAGGAGCCAAATGCTGCCACTCAAAGAGCCAGGAGTTCATCAGTGGACCTTACAGTAATCTCTAATCTGCACAACTCCCTAACTTGGTCCTGGATTCCATGGGTTTTTGTTACCCTGACAGCTGTGTAATATAGCCCACAGACTATTACTGTGATCTTAAGCCAGGGCTGCCCTCCTGAATTAGGGCTCATCCAGACAGCTTGGCTCTTCAAGATTTCATGAACCCTCTCCCCAAAGTCTTTCCAGCCTCTGCCCACTGTTTAATTCCAAAGTTACATCCACATTTAGGTGTTTGTTACAGAATCACCCTACTTCCAGGTATCAAAATCTGCACTATTTATCTACTGCTGTGTAATATATTCCCACAAAATGCAGTGGCTGGAAACATAGCTTCTTTGGGTCAGGAATTCAGGACATAACTGAGTGGTTTTGCCTCAGAGTCTCAGGAGTTTACACTCAGGAAGTGTTAGGAACTGCATATTTGTATTCACCCCAAAATTCATATGTTGAAACCCTAACCCCCAGCAGGATTATATTAGAAAGTGGTGCCTTTGAGAGGTAATTAGGTTTAGATAAGGTCACGAGGGTGGAGCCCCTCAAGATGTGATTAGTGTCCTTGTAGGAAGAGAAGGAGACAGAGTCCCCTCTCTCCACCATGTGAAAACACAAGAAGCTGGCTGTCTGCAAACCCAAGAGAGGGTCTTCACCAGACACTAAATCTGTGGCACCCTAATCTTAGACTTCCCTGTCTCCAGAATTGTAAAAAATAAATTTCTGTGGGTTAAGCCACTCAGTCTATGGTATTTGGTTATAGTAAGACAGGATGTCAACAAGGGCTACAATCTTCTCAAAGCTTGACTAAGACTGAAGAATCTAATTTCAAGATGACTCACTCACATGGCTATTGGCAGGGAAGCCTCAGCTTCTCAACCCGTGGATCTCTCCATGTTTCTCAGCCAGGACACAAAACAACAACAACAACAACAACAAAAAAAAAAAAAACCAAAACAAAAAACCAAGATGATCCTAAAACATTTTTTAGTGCCAGGAAGTTAAAAAATTTTTTAATGACTGCATGTCCAGAGGATCTAAGAATGAATCTACAAACGCTCCCAGTGGCCAAAGCTAATATGATTTGGGCAACATAATAAATAACGATTGTACTGCTTTATCATTCAAAGAATAAATAAGTATCAGTGAGTCCATGCTTATATACATAACTGAACAAATAAATAAACAAAAGAGAAAGGGCAAATCTCCCTTAAGGAAGAATTCCAATTAATAAATATAGAAGGGAATCAATAAAATAGAGAATCACCATTAGAACACCAAAATATTTATTGCTATGGAGATTAATTGATAATTGCTAAAATTAGTGCGTGAAACTTTGAGAAACATGGTATTTTGTGATACTTGTATATCTTCCAAATTTATGAATTACTTTTATGGTTGGATAGCATGACCACAAATTCTTTTATGCCTCTCCCTCCAGGAGGTGGAGTTTAATACCCCTCCCCTTGAGTGTAGGCTGGACTTAGGGACCTTCTTCTACTGAACAGATTACAGAAATGGAAAAATAGTGACTTTACAGTGGTCAGAGCTAAGAAACAGATACCACTTGACCAGCTGATCAAGGCTGGTACCACCTGTAATTAGCCACGGTGACAGTGTGTACCTCTTGATATGATCTAACAAGAAGCACATATTACCTGTGTAAAATTCTTCTCCAAAATCCATAACCAGTTTATTTATGAGAAAATCATCAGATAACTCCAAATTGAGGGACACTCTGCAAAATACCTGACTACTCTTCAAAATACTTAAAGTCCTGAAAGACAAAGTAAGACAGAAAAATGGCCCAAGAAGGAGGAAACTAAGGAGACATGATGACTAAATGCAATATGGTATCCTGAATGGGGCCCTGGAACAGAAAAAGGACGTTAATGGAAACACTTGGAAAATCCAAATAACGTCAGTGGTTTACTTAATAATATTGCCTAATGTTAATCTCCCAGTTTTGATAAACGTTGCCATGGTTCTGTAAGATGTTAACCTAAGGTAAAGCTGGGTGAAGTGTGTATGGGAACACTCTGTGCTCTCTTACTAATTCTTTAGTAAATCTAAAATCATTTCAAGCTAAAAAGTTTTAAAAACTGAGTATGGTTGCAAATAATTTGGTTAAGAGGTGCAGATGGAGATATCTCTGATCTGTGAGGTAGGAGTTCAAGTAATTTGCCAAGATAAGTAAGGGAGAACAAAGGGACTGCTGAAAGCCATTATTACTTCTTGCCAGAAAGTCTACTTGGCATTTTAACAATTTTTCCCCCAAATCACTATACTGAGCTGTAACTGTGTTATGTTTCCATATATCTGCCACCTTTGTGTTCTCTGGGCATGCTGTAGTGATGTAAGAGATTCAAATACACCTTTCCAGCAAAAGAAGTTTTGCAATTGGTGGTCTGAGGCAAGAAGTGATGACATTTCACCTGGGTCAAGTGTGAATCCCAATATCCCTCTGTGTGACAGCAATAAACTTTGTCCCTGGCCATGGAACCCAGGATCTTAATATCTAACAATGCAATACCTCTGTCTCGTGGGCTGCTAATCATTGAGCCAGAGCTAAAATTAATAAGAAAAACGTACTGCCTACTCAAGTTGCATTTTTATAATACTGTATTGCATTGATGTCCTATTCACAGCCTCTATATTAGTAGGTATGTTGCTAGCATCTAGATGAAATGCACCAAAGTAAATAACATTTAGTAGTAGCTTCATGATCTATCTAGAACAATGTCTTTATTTTTCTTAAACATGTGATATGTTATACCACCCAGATAGAAAATAAAACACAGAGTGTCGGATACACACATACCAAGCATAAAAACAGCCATATTGTAACACCAAAATATATTTATAAAATTGGTCAAGGAAATTGAATTTAACATATGCTGTTATCATACAAGTATTTTTAATGAAATAACACTTTGTATTTATATAGCACCTTTCTTCTAAGGAGCAAAAATATGGCTCAGATATTATTACTCATTCTCACACCATCCTTGACAGGTGGGCAAGTAGCAACATTTATACCAAGTTTTAATCACTGGGAAACCAAGACATGCATAGAGCAAACAAACTACACACAGTGAGCCAGAAACTTGGAATTTTCCAGTCCCTAAAGCCCAATGAGCTCTACCCACTCTTTTCTTTGAAATCTTAAAAGCTAGTTTGAGTACTAGCAAAGAAAAAGAGAGAGAAAGAAAGAAACAGTGGAGGAATAAAACAGGTTTATAACAGCCTACTGGGAAGCTGATGGTAGAACCCAGATTAGAAACCGCTGAATGTTAAAAAACAATGCCCAAACTTTGATCATCTACTTGGACAATCTATACTGCAGCTCAGGAAAATCTAAAGGATCCTTCCAAAATATGTTTCACATGGTTGTCCAGGCTTTCTGTACTTACAGCAGTGGAAGTGAAGCCCATATCCCAACCCACTGTCATTCAGTGTACACGTAGTCAACAGCAAATCAATCAGCAATAAAGGATAAATACACCTGAGGAGCACAGGAATTCTTGCATAAAACATAACTTCAACAAGAGAGGAGGTTTTGGATGATGGCTTCCTAAGAGGCTCTTCAAAAAATTATTCAAGGACCAGAAGAGTCTCTTTAAAGGTAAATGTTAATTATAAACATATTTGAAGCCTAAAAGTATGCCTTGATACAAGAAAATTACCAAAGGATGAATTCTTTAAGAGAAAGAATGTCCTTTAAAAGGTTTAATATGTTTAACTCTAAAGTATTCAAAGGTGTAGTGCCCCCTCTCTCTTTTTTTTTTTCAGACAAAACACAGTGTCTGAGAACCTTTACCATATTCATCCATGTATTCAACCAATGTCAACAAACCTAAAAATCAGACACAAAAGGAATAATGAAAATGTTCAGCAGTAAATTTCTGAGTCTAAGGGACAAAGAAGGAAAGTCATGTTACATTCTAAAAACAGAGTTCACTAACATGAAGAAACAAATATAACAGTCAACACTCACTAAGCACTTTTTATACACTAGGATGGGTGTAGCACCAGGAACATACACGAATTGTCTCACTTCATCATCACAAAACTCCTTTGAGATATTCCCATTTTATATATTCAGGGAGGTTAAAAAAGTTGTCAAAAGTCAGACAGGTACTGGTAGCTGTCTGACTCCAAACCCATTCACTGAAGCTGCCTAGAACTTTCTCTCGCTTCTCAGTTAGTGCAGAGAACTGAGTCTTACCTCTTGCTTCTTCCCGTGCACTGAAGAAAAATCTAAAAGCCATCATTTTGTAAAACTGAAAACTTGGATTCAAAAATCCATTAAAACCTTACTTATAGAAACACTTCCCAAAGCCTGAAAGCAAGTAATTCAGATAAAAGCACATACTTCCACTACTTTGCTGTTCATCACTTTAAGCCACATGATTCCTATTTTGAACTTCATCCTTCCCTATTGGACTGCTTTTAAGCCTATCATATTGCACCAGGAAGCTGCAAATACTGTGAAGGAATTTAAAAAAAAAAAAAACAGCAACTAACTTCAAGATTGTTGATGACCCCCCCCACAACAGACTAATTTATATGAAATACAGTGAATCACAATGATACACTTTAATTAATTAATTAACTTACTTAATTGATTAATGTCCCCGGCATATAAAATTTTCTTATCCAGGGAGCTTCTTGGCCCATGAAGGAGGAGAAAAGGTAAAGATCCTTCAGAAGTCTCTGACCTCCATGACAGTTAGAAGACCACATTTAAGGGGGTATGTCCTCGGTGAGCTCACAAAGAAAATTAGGTCTTCAAACACTAATGAACACATCTACAAAACAAACAGACTCACAGACAGCAAACAACCTTATGGTTACCGGGGGGGTGGGGGGGTGCCAAAAGGAGGTGAGAAGGGATAAATTTGAGGGTCCAAGATATGCAAATGTTAACTACTATACATAAAAATAGATTAAAAAACAAATTTCTTTTGAATAGAACAGGGAACTATATTCAATATCTTGTAATAACTTTTAATGAAAAAATATGAAAACGAACATATGTTGTATATATGTGTGACTTGGACATTATGCTCTACACCAGAGACTGACACATTGTAACTGACTATACTTCAATTAAAAAAAAAAGAAAGAAAGAAAGAAAAAGAAAACCAGGTCTTCAAGAATGCTCTGTCTGCATACTGGCCTCCAGTGAGTCAATTAAAAGAGAGAGCCAGTGTTATAAATAAGCGAATCACACCAATCATCTTTGGTTTAATTTTTCTTCTCACTTCTACCAGTGGGTAGATTTGCTTTTAATCTGACTGCTCACTGAGGTTTAGGACCTCGCCCCTCCCAGGGACCAAAGCAAGACAATCAGGAGGAGGAGGAGAAGTCCATCTCCAAATACCACATCCTTGGAATAAGAGCCTTCTCCCTTCATCTCCTCGACACCCACCACTGCTGGGCAGTTTCCATTTCACTTTCACACAGGCTCCTCTCTTGTTGGCCGGTTCACACTTTGCATTGCTCAGGCCTCCCTCCTGGCCCCTAACCCCACTGTGTTGGACCCACGATGGAATTTCTCTTCTATGTAGACCACTCTAGGGTGGTTCTCCAGTTTTTTTAAATTCTGAAGAATGGAAGACGTTTCTGCTTGAGTTATCCAGGCCTTAGGCTTATATTTAACTCAGACCACCAGTAATCCTCTCCTGGGCATCCACGAACACACAGTCTTCCCAGAGGCTCTTTCCCATTGCACAGACCAACATCATCTTATTCCCCTTCCCCTTCCCCTGACCGCCTGTGTAGTTCTTAAGCCTTTCATAGCATTTGTTCACTTGTTTAAACTTCTAGCAAATGTTTATTTAACAACTATCAACTATGGCCCAGACACTTCACTAGATGCCAGGAAACAAAGATGAGTAAGATATAGCCCTTGTCCTAAATAAGTTCATGCTGCTGTGAGGGAGACCATTAGAGAACACAGTGGAAGGGCAGGGACAGAGTTAAGCCCAGAGCATTACAGGGACCTCAAAAAGAGCCAACCAACCCAGATGGGGACTCTCTTTCTCCTTATTCTTCAGATTGCTTGTGTGCTCCAGAGCTTGGTTTTACTAAAGTGTTTAAATATTCCCCTTTCTATCAACCTTCCCCACAGAAACACCAGGTCAACCTCCCTGACTCTCAAACTGAATCACCATGTATCTTTCCAGCCAGCAAGTCATATATACCTAGACTCTAGCTTCTCACTATAAATACTACCACAGACATCAGAATACTTTAAAACCCCTGTAATTAAACCCACCTCAACCCATGTTTGAGTTCTCCTAATCCACATATGATTTGGGGGAAATGAGTTTTCAGTGCAGTGTGCTTAGAACAGCTTTGAAATCAACAGACATTCACTTTATCCTTTTGTCTCAACTTCTGATCTCTTAAAAAAGAAAAAAAAAAAACTCCATTCATTTGAATTCTTCGTTCTTAATGTTATTGTGCATGCAGCTGCAATGACTGGCCTTTCTTTTACCTATCTGATTTTGGATTACATTGGCCAACTACAGAAATGTCATCTTTACTAAATTGGTTCTGAGAGTGACTGAGGCAGGAGACATATGCAGTCCCTCAGCAACTGTTTTAGCTGTGCTGTCAATTTTGAAATAAACAGCCTAATAAGGGGTCAGATACGTGAATTTTTAAAGCCTATTTATTTATATCACATGTTCAAAACCCTTAATCAGTTTATGAGCCTCACATTAACTGTCAGTTGTCATTCTTTTTCTCATCATGATTCCTTAACAAACCAAAACACCGTTACGCTGTTCCTTTCCAAAAAAAAAAAAAAAAAAAAAAATTAACCTGAATGTGAATGAAATTAGGCTACAGAGAGACAGGGACAAAAGCATAGGATCTGGACCTAAAGATCTAGTTTCAAGTCCTGCCCCACTACTTATTTATTGCATGACTTGCTGCAAATTACTTAATTTCTTTGAGCCTCTGCTCCCTTATACCTATTAAATGAAGAAAATAATCATTCCTGCTTCCCAAGGTGTTTTTGAGGATGGGTGAGGATGAATGAAAGTCCTCATCTCTGTGGGATCAGTAGCAGCATTCCTGACGCCCCAGCCCATCCAGCCCTTCTTTCTGAAAGTCCCTCCTCTCTGAGCTGCCCACACTGCTCAGGTCTTCTCCTGCTGCTCTGGACTCTTCTAATCCTCTGCTCCATGGACTGTACCCACTGGATTTCCTACGGCTTCCATCCTAGACTCTTCCCTTTTCACTGTACAGCCTCTCTCTAAGACATCTCGTCCATACTAGTGGCGTCAATGTTAGTTGCCTCCAAACTCTAATTTGAATTCCAGACCCTTATGTGCAAGGATTTACAGCTATTCCAATAGCTATTACAGTAGCTCCACTGGGAAATATCTCATGCTCAACAGGTCTAAACCAAGTTCAAGTTCTCTACGAAATATAGCAGTCTTCCCTCCATGTCCTCTATCTCAACTAATGGTGCCATTCATCCCCTGTGTAAGCCAGAAACCAGGGGACCACCCTTGATGCCTCATTCATCCCCCAAATCCAGCCATCACAGGTCCTGTCCATTTTGCCTTGTAAAGAGCTTATAACTATGCCTTCAGAACCACATCTCATTCTATCACTGACTGGAGTTACAATCATCTGTCTCCTAAACCATCCCATCCTTCTTATTTCTGTGCTGCAGCTTGAGTGCCCTGCTTATGCCCTTTCATGGCTCTGCACTGCTCTTCAGATCAGAAATAAAAGTCATAACAAGACCTATACAATCCCACATGACCTGGCCCCAGCTACCTAGCTAGCCTCATCTCCCATTCCTTTTCCTCCCCAAACCACCTGGCCTCCTTGTCCCCCTGCCCTTAGTCATCCATCAGACCTCAGTTCAAGTGCACTTCTTCAGAACTGTATTCTGTGACCCCTTTAACTAGTTAACACTCTTCTTCTAGACATTCTCATCTCATCTCCTGATTTTACCACATGGCATGATCAGAGTGCTATTATATAGCAGTGTGTTTCTTTTCATCAGTGCCTGCCTCCTGTGCTGGATGCATGAGCCAGCAGGGTGGAAACAGGTATGCCTTGCTTATCCTTGAATTCCCAGTGGCAAATCCCAGTGCAACTTCTGTAAGTATCTCTTGCATTATTCATGGAATTATTTATTAAATTATTAATTACTTCTTTAATTAATTAACATTGAGGTGGACTAGCAGAGTGGTTAAGAGCCCTGCTTCCCCAAGCAAATCGCCAGGACCCATTCTGGCTCTACCACTTGCTAGTGTGTGACGTAGGTCAAGTTGGCACCATCCCCAACACCCACTCTCCAAAACTGGGTGGCTCGCATAGGAAATTCAGCAAGACAAAAGTTACCTTCATGGCAGCTAGGTAAACAAAATCCAGTCTTTAGCCAAATACCAAAAAAAAACATTTTGTGCTTTTTAAAAAATTCGCCCTGGGTGGGGCAGGGGATGCAGGGAGCGACTCAGCGGTAGAGCGCATGCCTAGCATGCACAAGGCCCTGGGTTCAATCCCCAGTACCTCCATTTTAAAAAACGGGGGGCTAAAAAATATGCCTTTAGTGAACATTAGTTCATGACAGAGGATATTATTTAAAAAGAAGAAAAAGTGGAGTCACGGCCAGTTGTGTCTTGCTACAAAATAACAATCCTGGTGATACCCTATGAGGACAACGTCCAGGAGTCTCAGTGAACATCAGTTTTGCACTGAGTCCCTCTCCTGTAGCTCCCAAGCCCTCCTGCGGCCCACTGACTCACACAGCTTCTCCTCCAAGAGAAACCCAGCCAGGAGCCGGGCTGTGCCCGCGCAGGAACAAGGCCGGGCCCGGCCCCTCTCCTGCAAGCAATCAGCGCAGGCCCTCAAGCATGAGATTTAATTGCTTGTTCATTATTTTAGCTCACAGGGGCTACAAGGAAGCATGGCATTTCTGAGCACATCATCCAACAGAACCCTGGGAGCTGTCAAGATTGAAAAATAACAACAGAAACAAGAAAGGCGCCTGCCTTTTGCCGAACGGCTCCAGGTACCCATGACTCAGTGAGAGGATCCCAATCAAAATGTGCGGCAGACCCTCGCCGTTTGCTCTGCCCTTTCCAGCTCTCCTCGTGCAGGAGGACAGTGGCACAAAAAGACGAGGATTTGAACTCACAGCCCCCGAGTGCACCCACGTGCCTTTTCTGCCTGAATGTATACTTTAAGTGCCTGAAAAGTCAATAACTTCCCATGGTTTCACAGCAAAGCCAAAAGATTAAAAAAGAGACATTGTCCTTTTGAAGATGTGGAAAGTAGTAAGTGAGCAGGTTGAATCCTCTTTGGGTTTAAAAGCCTGTGCAGTGCTTGCAGCTCTTCTTTAAGGTGTCAAAATTGCCATAAATCTTTAGCTTTGTTATACCTACTGCTACACAGATATAATAGAGCCAAGCTGACTATCTCAAACAATCTGGAGATCATTTTTTTCTCTCTAAAAACTTTGTTGAAATATATACATTAGCACAGACTTTTTCCTTAACATTTTCTGTTTTAAAAAAAAACAAAACCTTTTTTTCAGTTGCTTCTTAAGAGATCAGGTTTAAAAAAAGCAGTAGCTCGCTAAAAAAAAAAAAAAAAAAAAAAAACAGAAAAAAACTATACACCATCTATCAGGATTTGAGCACAAAGGTGACAGGTAGTTCTCCTCCCCCATTTTATTTCCTCCATTGGAGCACATTTGACCTTGTCTCTCTTAAGGCAGAAAACTTCAACAAAGGCGTGAGGACTATTTAAAGTGATGAAAAAGATTCTGAATGAAGGATTGTGCCTTTGATGACACCTGAAAGAAATGCAGTGCTTAGGAAGTGGATAAAAGTCGATAGCAACCATCCTTGGCTCTGGATGAAACCTTGAAGGGGCACTTTCCCCCAGTGATCTTAAAAATAAAAAAATGAAAAAACAAACAGAGACTGGCAACTCTTTTGGTGGTCTGGTATTTGTACATCCACATGCTGGAAACTTACTGAATTCCTCAGGGTCCCTGTGAACTGGAGGCTCCGTGATGCGTTGGGAGTCCTGAAATGGCACCAGGAGAAAACAGGAGACTCCGGGCTTTGGATGGGGAGAGAGAAGCCTCCTCCCACTGTCCCGTCCTCACAGAGCAGGAAGACCCTGGCCACACAGTCACAGGCAGCCATGAAACCAGCATGTTGGTAGATGAAAAGATGGGGAGAACGTCATGGAGAAAGAAGAGCTTGAAAGGATCCTTGCAAGGTGTCCTTTCTCCCTCGTCTCTTCCCATTTTTCCTTCCAAAGCACCCTGACCCATCCAGCTCTGGATTCTACTCTCTAGCTGGGGCCCAACAGACTCATTTCCCAAAAGCAGGTGAAAATTAAAGAGAGAGAGAGAAAAAAAAAAAAAAAAGCAAGGCCCTCAGACTGAATATCCAACTCATCCTCTGTGCCAGAGAGACACAGAATGGCGTTCCCCACCTGCTCTCTATCTGTCGGCCTGCGGACCACTTAAGCATCAAGACTAAATGTTCTCAGCAGTGAGATTGCCCTCATGCAGTTAGGTGCTTACAGGTGAATATTTACAAAAAAAAAAAAAATCAAGGAATAGCAAATCTGGTTTCTGAACCTTGAACGGGAGGAGCTGGGCTGTGCACAGGAAATGTCTGACCGTCCCCGTTTCCGGATTCTGACGGGCTGCGGGTCTTGCTGTGTTTGGTTATCTCTGGGGCGCTCTGTGCTTTGGGTCCGAGGCCCCCCCCCCCCCCAGGCTGCAATCACTTTATGAGCAGACCCAGTCACTCCACCGGTGTCTGCTCTGCCTGTATTGCTTCAAAAGTCAGGCTCACCAGAAAGAGCAATTTCTTAATGGAAAGAATTTGTTATCAGTTTAGGCCACAAGCCTGAATCTTTCAAACAGCATGACTCAGATAGCTCGGCACTCAGAGAATTAAGGTTTGGCGTCCCTTGGTTTTCTGTGAGGTTTCTGACCCTCTTGAGGCTGAGACAATTAAGTTACTGGCGCCATCTCTTTCTTTACTCTCCCAGTGCTTACCAGCACCTACTACGTGCAAGAGGTAATGGGAAGTACAAAGATCAAATTTTTAGCAAGCAACTGCTTCCAAGGAGGTTAGTCAGTTTCTAGATCTTGGAATCATAAGAGAAACATTTTTGAAGGTTTTATGTAATCCAAGTGCTGTATTTTACAGATGAGGAAATAAAGCCCTGAATTACTGCCTACTTCCTCTAATAAATGGCAGACGTAATTTTCAGACTCAGATCTGCTGGCTAAAATAAGGCGTGTCCCTTTCCACGCTGTTTTCTAACAGTCAAGCGCGCTCCAGCATCCCCAGGGCACAGAGGAAGGCCTGTGTGGTTTGCAAGGCTGCTGCCAAGGCTGCGCTGTGATCGGAGGCAGACACCACTCACTGGGCACCTCCCCTGCGGCCAGCCACATCTGGGGGTTGGACACACACTCATGAAAGATTGTGGCACACGTTTGCAGCAAGGATTGGTATTCTGGATCCAAGTTAGAGAATCTGGGTGCAGGTGATTGGGTAAGTGGCTCAAGGTGGAAAGGCAGGAGAGGACTCAAACCGAGGATGCTACCTCCTCCATCCATTCTCTCCCCGGCCCCCACCACAGCAGCCTCAGTTTCCATCTCCTTTTGTTCCTTTGTCCCATCTCCACAGATTTCTGGCACCCTCGTTTGTACTGAATAACAGAGTCACAGAAATTTTAGAGATGAACTGTCCTTAGAAACCATCTAGCCCAGACTTCTCATTTTACAGGTGAGGGAACTGGCCCAGCAACTCACCTGTGGCCATGTCGCCAGAGCTGTGCAAGCTCCAGAGAGCACAGAGTGAACACAGTGAAGGAGAGAAAGACCGCGGCTCTCTTCTCCCGCCTCTGCCGCCCACACATGATTTGGTGCGACGTGGGTGCAGGCCTGGTTCCCCAGGCCTCAGCAGCCAGTGGGTGTTAATAAAAGCCACATTATTAACTAGAATAAATAAGTACAATTAAACAAACACATGTGTAGGACTGACATACATATGTCACACCTGCCAGTGAACCTCCCACACCTCTCACGTCTTCACCTAGTTACCCCAGAGTCTTACTGGCCATCTCATCAGCCCCGTGCTGGTAGTGCTGAGGGTGGCACTTGAAGGTGGCCCTCAATCATGACCACAGCTGCTCAGACCCTCCCTAACAGCACTGCTGCTGCTTCCCGTGGGGACAGTTCTCCCCCTTGACTCTGCCAGTGTCTTCCCTGCCAAAGTTGGGGGTCCCTGTCTTCAAGGAACCAAGGCTACACTGTGACCCATGCTTGGGAAGACCTCTCCTTCCACCTCCAGACACCATTTGTCTATCTGGCACTGACACGGTTTGTGTTCTTGTGTATCACAAAGTCTCTGTGGAAACAGCCCCTTAAAGTCCAGCCTGAAAACTCTGTCCACTGGGCTATAATGGGGATCAGTTTTAGAGACAGACATCCTCCCCTCCTCTTGACCCCAGGAATTCTTAGCTAAACTAAATTGCAACACTTCCAGAAAATTAGCTTTAGCAGCGCCCCCACCTAGCTACAGGGCAGGTTTGATGAGATCTAAAGCCAGGTTAGGTACTGGCTGGAATCCCAACTATATGCAGATCCCTAGAACTAATTTAAACTTGTCTTAAATTTTATAAATTATGCAATGGGAGTAAGAGTGTAGTTCAACAAAACTCTCCAAAAACATCCTAGGTATTTGCTCTCTCCTGGCAGTTGGTGGTAAGAGAGCATGTCAGGTGAACTAGTAAAACTCAAGCTGGTTTTCTTTAGGGGAAACAAAGTCATTTAATTGCACAATAAGAAACACACTGTGGGCAGAAAACAACTCCCTGTTTTTTGTATGCCTCAAGTCACTTAGGCATCTATGAGAGAAAAGTAGATGCTCAGTGTAATTATTGAAATTGAGCATAAAAATGAGCTCTGGGTTTCCTAGAAGACAAGATAAAAAGTAAAATAGATGAATTATATAGTTCTTGACTATTTTCCATCTAACAGAGTCATACAGTATCTGGCATAATATGCCAAAGCCTACCATCACATAAGGAAAGGAATTAACTGTATGGCTCTTAATAGAAAAGAAAGAAATCACCCAGAGAACAGGTCTTGGCTGGCATTGTCTGGTGGTCCCCACCACCTGCCCCACAAGAGTTTTACGTAAGAGGCTGTAACAGACTTCACGTGCCTTCCCCTTATGCAAAGCTCGAGACAAAGTAACATCCCTTTACTTAGTGATAGTCGCAAGGAGGTCCTTTTACAAGGAACCACTGCTCTGAACACAACCAGTCCTGTCTGTGACGGGCGCGGCTTCCTGGACTGACCACACACGTGGTACAAAGCATGGCACAATATTCATCAGAACCTGACTTACAGGTGATCCTTGGTTATTATTTTTCTCACAGTTTATAGTGTAGGCTAGCTCTCCTGTATCTCTGGGACATAGAAAAGGTTTATTTCTTTTTTAACTCCTGTCACTCCATGCCTCTCTCCACTACTCCCCTATAACCAAAGCATAAAAAGGATGCTTGGAGCCTGGGTCTGGACTGAAGAAAACTGGTGCAGTTCCTCAGTTCAGGGTCACTGCAGGGACATCACGGATCCCTTAAGCCAGACTCACATATCCAGTCAACCTCAGGTGGAGGGTAATGCATGTCTAAACACGTGACTGGCGGGATACAGGGAAGGAGAGGATGGTGCCCCAGCCTTGAGGAACCTAGTTGTGGAGCCAGGACCAGGACTGAACAACCAGAAAACAGGACGGTTGTGTGAGAGACTGTAGAGGGTTTAAGAGAGCAAGCTCTGGAGTCAGGAAGATCAGGCTGCGAACAAACCCTGACTTCACTCCTTACTAGCTGTGTGGCTTTAGGCAAATTACTTAACTTCTCTGTGCCTGAGTTTCTTCATCTGAAAAACAGGGAGCCGTTCTTGCGGTTGTTGTGAGAGCCAACTGAGATCATGGGTGTGAAGGACATAGCAGAGGAAGTCCTGAAGTCAGCTCTTGGCTAATGATCATGTTATCATTACATTTTTGTTGACATCACTATTATGTAAGTATTAGAAAACTTTGGAGAAAGAGATCATTGGATGCTGGAAACAGAGAAAACTTTACAGTTTCATATGGGTTCTAGAGCCAGAGAGGCCTGTATTATCTGACTCTCTATGGGATTCTCTAAACAAATTTACACAAGAAACCCAATCCCTCTGAACTTCAGCTTCTTCCCCTGTAAAGTGGGAACAGCAACACCTACTATGCATATCCATTATGTGTTTCTTAAGGAAAAAAAAGTTACTTAATTACCCAATAAGAAGTATACTTTATCTGTGAACAGAAAACCACTCCCTGTTTATTGCAGGCATCAATGCATCAAGTTACGTATGCACATATGAGAGAAAGACAGACGTCCCAAAACCACAGATACAACATATCAATGACATGCACTACAGTCCCTGGCCTTAGTAGAGCCTTAGTAAACAAGAGCTAAATTTAAGGATAGGAGGTGACGAGATTCAAGCATGGCCTCAAAGAATGAGCAGAAATAGACTGGTAAATTGAGTGGAGAGGATATGGCAGGATGAGGGGACAGCATGGGAACCGGCACAGGAGGAGAATCAGCATCGGATCGGATCAGAGAGGAGTTCAGGAGAAGGGCCGGAATGGCGAGAGGGAGTCACTGGAGAACAGTGAGAGGGAAGATGGGCCAAAGAAACAACCAACTCAAGCACCGGGTGCAGGCTGAGGAGCTAACAGAAGCCAGCCACCGTGGGCTCTAGAGCTGAGTGGCTTGATGGGATCAGAGTTGCAAAAGGTCAGCCGGGCCGTGATGTGCTTAGTGCATGGATCAAGGAGAAACTTGGGAGGCGCAGGGTAGTCTTTGATACCTAGGGAGAGGAGATTAATAAAATTCTGCACACCTCCGGCAGGCACAGCTCAACTCTCTCTTTCCAACCTAATTGGATTTCACGTGGACACCCACTTCCCCCATTACTGCCCGTCACTGTTTCAGAAGCGAGGGGTTTGTAGATGTGGATTCCATAAGGATTCTAGTCACTCACCCTCTACTGATTTTTCGCTTAAAACACAGTAGAAAATTATTGACATTATTTCCTTGAAAACCCTTCCCTGCCTGTACACGTCTGTGTCAATAATTGTCATGTTGGCAATTGGAAATGGGCCTTTGGCAGCTCGCCTAGGAATGTCAAATAGTCTCCATTAGGTTTGAAAGCTCTGGGTTTCAGTAATGGGTTGATACTCTACCTGATATGATTGTACAAAATTACATAATTGATTTCTGGGACACTGCACCACACAAATTTTATAGGTTTCTTTTATTTTGTGCCTCCAAAGGCAAGTGTGCTTTCATTCATTTTCCTTGGTAAGAGGATTTCACGTCTTGCTCCTGACTGGCCCAGATTAAACTCAGGTATTTTATAAGGCTCTCCACTCTTTTTCTCAGTTATTTTACACATCAAAGCCTATGATTTTCCCTTTGGCTTCTAGGAGCTGGTAACTAAAAAGCAGGGCTGAGTTTTATGCACAACTCTAGGTGCACACAACATATCATTCCAGTAGCTAAAGAAGGAATGAGTATTTCTTGATTACTGTAGTATTTTTGTGGGGTTTATGTTTCAGCTTTATGATTGTTAAAAATATAGCATTTGTTACATACCTTTAGAGCAGATTTGGTTAGTGCAGGCATTCTCTTCTTTAAAAGAGTGATTTCTAACCTCGAAAAAGCCTAGAGTCAGGGAACAATGACAAGGTAAGAAAGAACTGGTTTGCGTGCGATCTAGTCTCTCGGTGTCAGTGGATATGAGGACTAATGGGGCGCCCATTCAGCCATGACTGTACTGTCTGGGCCCAAGCAGAGAGGACAAGCTGAACTGGCCACATTCAGTGACACTAGATAATTGTCCCTAATATTTAAACTGTTGCCACGACAAATCCAATGCTTAGACAGAAAAATGGAGGCATTAGGCCAAGTCTGTGCCGGGGAACTGTGAGTGCCTTTTGGAAGCAACGTCTTATATGAAGAGAGAGAGGGGGAGGAATATCATGAAACGCAAAAAGCATATAATAAGAATATTTTTAAAGGATATTGAAAGACAAGAGAGATTTTTTTTAAAGCTTCTGAATGAAAATTACTTTGTTTGCTTAATTAGGCTCACAAGCTGAATCAACTGAGTCACAATTAACCCATAATCACATACCCTGATTTTCAGACATGATTTTCAGACTGAAGGACTTAAGGAAACTTCTTCCTTCTCCTTGAGAAATGTCTTTCTTTTACAAAGAACTTTTCAAAAGATTAATAAAAGTAGATTACTGTCAACAAACAATCCCAAAAATATTTCCAGGCAAGAAAAGTGGCAACCTGGAAAATTCTACATAATCAGGACCTTCTACTATCCCTTGTTACGCGTCATGCTCAGAGGCACGTGGGAGTCTCTTACCAGAGATGTTCTAGGATCTTTATCCTGGTGTTCACAGGAATCTTGTTATGATCATCTCAAAAACTCCAGAACAGACAATGCTTTACTGTTTGGAATTGTGATCTTACCAAAGTGTCATATTTTTTCTTAAATGAAAATCAGTTGAAATTAAGTTTGTTTTGAAATTTTCATAACTTGCTCAGAAGTACTTGGGACGTGTGCTGAGATGTCATAAAAACCAACGCTTACTCACTTTTCATGGTTACTCATCACACAATTCTTATTCCAGTCAATATGAATGGATTGGCTGTTCCGCACCGGGCTCACTTGGCTAGGCAGCAGGGACACGAAACTTAATAATTCACCACAGTCCCCACCTTCATGGAGCAGAGAAACAGAGCAATATCGTAGAACAGAAAGTCAATTTGCTTGTTCTTAAAGATAAGAAGGATCTACCCTAATCTCTCCAAAAAAATGAAATAGATTAAAGAAAATAGAAAAATAGAAATTTTCAAAAGGATTCAGCTCAAGAACAAGATAATGGTAAACTGCTTTACGCAATTTCACAAACTTTAGAAAAGAAATTCCCCTTAAGTAATTTTTCAGCGTATCTTTGGAGTGAGAGGTCTTTCCTTGACATATTTAATTGGAGGGGCCATGTTTTTCCTCAGCTATTTTTACCTTCTTTGGCAGTGCTTGAAATTCAACCATAGTTCTGGCATTTGAATCTCTGTCACCTCCACCCAGGAGCATTTAATTGTCCGTGCTAGACAAACCCAGCATTCTCTTCTCAAAATGATGTCACCAGTGATTCCCTTGGGTGATGCCTGGGTCCTGGAGAGAGAGCAGCAGGGCACAGAGACCCCACCTGACCTTGAGTGACAACATGTGACAAGAGTAAGAAGCAACCCTTGGTTGTAATGAGGCACTGAGATTTCGGGATTGTTCATCACTGCAGCATAACTTAGCCTGTTCTGATTTACACCTTCCTTTAGCTTCACTCGTGAAATGTTCTCAGGGTTTCTCTGAGGGAAACTGAGAAGAAGGAGAAGAAAATGCCACCCCTGGGTTTGGGGGCTTTTGCTCATGTGAACTTTCTTTGTTTCCCAAGAGAAGAAATGATTTTTCAGATCCCGAGCACATGGAGATATGCCCGTCATCCTATAAGGAAAGGAAGACTTTGTTCCACTCTTTCCAGCTACCTCCTAGGCAAGTGGCTCAGCCAGGATGGGGTCAGATCATGAGAGGACTAGAGAGAGGGCACTTTTGGAGATCTGAGAATCCAGCACTGGGTATGATGGGTCAGCTCACGAAGCCATCTCCCATAAACCTTTTAGGTGATTTCCCTAACATTTGGAGTGACATGTGTCCAAAGGGGCTGGACACTGCCCCTTTCCACTGGGAAAGTCTTCATTTTCCCTCCATCTTATTCTGTCTCTGACTCACCATGGAGACTCACACTGGACAGGCTCTTCCTCAAATATGCCTGTTTTCCAGCCTTTTGAATCCCCTCAGCCATCCTGTGCCGGGTGCAGACCAGCGCCTCTGAGTCCTGGCTGTGCAGCCGCTCACCTTGAGTGACATTCTCCACTCACGGCCGGAAGGAGGTTCAGACTCAGCACAGCCAGTGCTGCCCTCCCCACATGTGCCCTTCCAAAATAGCACACCCGTGACTCCCATATGTAGGCAAGATTGAAAACCACTGTTGTATAAATCCCTTTCCTCTAAGGTCACCAAGGAAATAAAAACTATTAGTAACTATTATTATCAGTAACAATTATTAATAATTATCACATTGTTTATCATGCACTTATACTGTAAGATCATATAATATTAATTATTAATATAAATTATTAGTTGTTTTTAATTAGATTCATTGTTTTATCATAATAATTACAATCACCATCACTACTTTTATTGAACTTACACAAGCACTTTCTGAGCATTAACTCATTTAATTCTCACACCAATCCTATGAACTAAATAGGAGTATTATTCTCATTTTATAAACTCATCCAGCATCACACAGGAGTAAATAACAAAAAAGAGAATTAGAACCCAAGTCTGCCAAACTTAGACCTTCCTTCCCAAAACAGAATCCAGACT
Organism: Camelus dromedarius; assembly: GCF_036321535.1. NCBI lineage: Eukaryota > Metazoa > Chordata > Mammalia > Artiodactyla > Camelidae > Camelus > Camelus dromedarius. Next base: position 9,907,252 of record NC_087441.1, on the reverse strand, counting down.
CCTTACTTTAAGCTAAATGTCTTGCTTTTCTGTCAAGACACAGCCACACCCAGGAGAGATACTACACCAAGAAAGGTTGCCCAATTCTGCTCACTAGAGACCAGCCTGATCCTCACCAACTTTTCTTCCTCTGAGAACGCACACAGGAAGACCACACTCCCCCTTCCCTTGAATGTAGGCTTGGCCTACGGGACAGGGTTCTGGCCAGTGGAATGTGAGCGCCTTCCAGGCCAGGCCAGGCCAGGACAGAAAACATCTTGCAGGCTGTCCACACTAGTTCTGCTCCTCCTCCTGCGTCCACAGAGGTCCTGTGTTTAAGAAGGCGGCATCACAAGTTAGAAGGGGATGGATCTCCGAGCCATCTCTTAGAGGGGCTTCCCAGAAGGGCGCCCTGCCTGCAGCAGGCTGTCACAGGAACAGGAATAAACCATGATTTGTTAAGCCACTAAGATTTGGAGGTTGCTGTTTTAGCAGCTAGTGTTACTTAGCTCAATAAATATACTCCCCTTTGGTAATAATATGGACATACTTAAGAACGACTTATCATTGAATTTCTCAAATTCAGCACAAAATTTCTAAATGTCATCCTCATCAAGAAGTGTAAGTTTAGCAACCTCTGAGCCATGACTCTTATAGTTAACTAGCCAAAGCAAACAACCCAACAATATCTCACTTGCAGTCCACCCTCGAATCCTCACCCCTAATCAGCGGTTTCTCCTGGGCTGTTCTGAAAGGAATCAGCTTATTCATGTCATCCCATTCCACCTGACTATTTCGAACTCTATTTTAGAAATCATTTCCAAAAGTCCCTATTTCAAAAGTCTCCTAAAACCACCACCTGTGTGAGTGGGTGAAGCACGCCAGTTTATTCCAGCTGTTCACAGGACAGAGCGGTTGAAGGTGCTGTTCCAGCTCTTCAAAGACAACCCATGTGGGCCTGTTTTAATCGGTGCTTCAAGATGCACCTGGAAATAATGAACTCTCATAAGGGACAACAGCAAGAATATAGAAGGCGTTATTGTACTATTTCAAATAGTGCCTTCATTTTGTATCATCTGAGGTTCTCAGTGTCCCGCAAGACAGAGGCCCCACAGCACAATCCAAAAGCAAACAAATAATTCTTTTGGTCTTTTCAATCTAGTGATCGCTGGACAAAACTCTGATTTCCACAGTTTGGTGGTTAGTGGGACCTAAATCCACGCTGGATGATGGCTTAGACTCTTACACCCACACAGGCTACATCTGTCACACAGACGTTCGTCCACTACAAATATGTTTAAAGAAAGTTTGGCAAAATGCAAGGCTGGGACGTGACAGCTCTATGAAAGATCTATCAAATAAAAGAGATAACAATGGAAACTCTACATCCCTTGTGGCACAAAAATTAGCAAAGGGTTCAGTGATCTGAAGACTCAATTCAGAGTTTAATGTTCCCATATTTTTAAGTTATTAAGCAAATATTGAGATTTATTATTTTTTTCTTATAATAGGGTACCCAGAGACAGAGGGAGAAAAACTTTTCAATACGAGTATTTGAAAATACAGAATGACACTTCAAACTGGATTTATTACACATGCAGCAGAGACTAGGGAGAACAAAAATGGATGTACAGCTGGCACTCTCCTGATGGTGCTTCACCATGGGGACTTTAAAATTGGCAATAAGTTTGCTATCCATGCAGCCTTCTCTTATTTCAAAGATGCTTCTTTGGTTAAACGCGGTATGAAAGAGTGGTTCTATGATGCTGAAAAAGAGTCACCTGGGACGTTACATAAAAATCGGATTCCTCAGCCTCATCCCAGATCTACTGAGTGAAAAAGTCGAGGCACCGGCATAGAGGATTTTAACAATCTCCACGCAACTCTAAGAACCCTTAGTAGAGTCAGATCACCTGCGAGAGATCAAGTGAGAAAATGTATCACAGACAGAAAGCATTTTTCTGCAAGAGAATCCAGAGAAATTAAACTTCTAAAGATAGAAGTAATTTTTTAATTGAAATATTAAAGATCAGAATAAATAAGAAGCCGTTAAATGTGTCTGTCTAAATTAAACAGAGAGAGATGAAAGGGTATTGTGAGGAAAATCAGTCTGCTTCCAAAAGAGACAAATTTGATGCTGAACTTTTTCATTCTACTAAACAGAAATAAAGATCTTAAAATTTATATAGATAACAACTAGATAGACATTCAGATGGATATTATAGTTCCCACTGTGATTAGCAAACAGCTTAAGAGAATGCCTTTTATTCTTTATTTTGTGTTCTTCCTACTGTTAGCTTCCTTCTGTTTTTAACAACAAAGACGCTATACCAGTCAAAGGGGAAAGGTTTTGACGTAGCTATTAGAGAGACAGTTTTTCCCCCAGAACAGCCAGCACAATTCGTCTTCCACATACCAGAACTGCTCAGAGGGAGGTTAAATTCTGAGAGCTGTTTGGTCAGGATTTAATATTACACCTTTCCGTTTATAGCTTGATGTCCCAGGCTCCTGCATCCAAGGTACTGGGTACCCAGTCCCTCCATCCCTGTCCAGACCCTGTTGCCAAGTGCCACTGGAAATGGATGTCACCTGAGCAATGAAAATCATATTTCTAAAGGAAGATGAGCTGCTCCACACTTGTTATACAGCAGGGAAGTTTCAGTACCTGTGAACAAGACTGTCAGCATAAGAGTAAGTCGGAAACCCACACGTGAAAATACTGTAAGAAACCGGGTTCTGTACATGGAACAGATTTCAACTGCTCAACACGGTTCATGAGGACAACTGTTGTCATGCCAAACTGTCTATGGCATTCTAAGGTGCAGGCGAGGGAAACATATAAAAATATTAGTACAGACATGAACCCCTATAGGTGAGCCTGTAAGGAAAATGACCACATCATCCAGCTGTAAGTACAGGAGCCGGCACACCTTTTTTGGCTCTTCATGAAGTCCCACACTTCTTGACTCTTGTAGGTGCACATAAATACATAAATAAGTACATTTATTTTAAAAGTATAGAATAGGAAGAATCAGAACAAATAAAATGGGCTTTCCTAAAACTATCAGAAGAAATCTGAAGGGATAGCCTATCTTTGCACTGAGTCTTATACCAAGTTATTCCTAAACACTTTTCAAAACCTCCCACCTTTCCCCACCTCTGCTCTGCTCGCCTTCATCTCAACCGCCATCAGCTCTTGCCTAGGCAACTACAAGAATCTTTTAAAGGATCTCACTGGACTTGGGCCCATTTTTAATCACTTTTTCATATTTCAACCACAATCACCTTTTCAAAAGGCACATCTGATCTTACACACACAAGCCAGATTAAACCATTTTGATGATTCTCACTGGCCTTAGAATCAAAATTCTCAATGTGACCTACATGACGTGGCTCCTAGCCACATCCAGGTGGTCACCTGGTAGCATGCTTCATCCACCTAGAGGATCTTAGTCCCTCTAAGGTGCCATGCTCCCTCCACCACAGGGCTTTGGCACTTTCTGTGTCCTCCACCCAGAGTGCTTCTGCCCCTCCCCTCTTCCTTTGCCTTGCTTCCTTTTTGTAATACAAATCTCCCTTCAGATCTCAGCACACATATGTCTTCTTCAAGGAAGGCTTCATCACATCCTCTATGGCAAAGTCTTAAGTCACCATGGACCTCTCCCTTGCAGCACTTAGAAGAGTCATTATTTTATGTTCATTTATGTGATTCTTAGATTAAAATCTTTTTTTTACTACACTGAATGCTCCATGAAGGCAGGGACTCTGTCTTTGCATTTTACTCACCAATGTATTGCCATCATCTGGCAAAGTGTTTGGCATTACACTAGGTTCTTAACAAATATTTGTTAAAGTCATGAATCAGTTAGGGGACCAATGGTTCAAGGGTGTTCCATGTATCTCTTGGTTCCATATTCCAAGCCCCAGGTTTCTTGTGGCTGACTGTTTTTTTTAAACCATGGAAGGTTTCCTCTTACTTATCAAACCAATGCCATTTAAATGATTTCACCAAGTTAGTAATGACGTACAAAAGGTCAGATCCAGACATCTGTTGGAACCTAAAGTCCAGAGCATTTCCTAGCAAAGGGATCAGATTAAGGAATTTCCAAAAAGCACATCCACAACATTTATAGGACCTCAAGAAGCTTCCTGGGTATTTAGGCTATAGCAACTGGTTCCAGAATGGCTACCGTGGAATCTGATTTCAGAAAGTTCAGAAAAACAAAGTGTGGAATTACAAGTCAGATAGCAGGATAATTTCAGTGGAAACAACTGGTATTTTCATTCGGTTGAAAAAAGAAAATTCAGTTACTGAGACTCAACTGACCAGCTGAATGTACACACGGGCAGAAAATGTCCAGGTTTTTTTCTCTCTTTTTTCATAAAATGATCTTTTTAAGTCTCACGAACCCAACCACATGATAGCCACCAGAATATTTGGATTAGTTATTTAGCAAGTAGCTCTGCAGATTCTTTTAACTTCTAAAAGACCAACCAAAATATTTATCTTTAATAAGTATTTAATAAATAATAAAAGTTAACATATATATGGAGAGAGAATTTGGGAGTTTATCCTGTACAACAACTTTGTAAGGTAAATAAATTGGTGTTACAATTGTCTCACAACTGTGTACAGGAAAAATCTAAGGTTTATATTAGTTGTCTTAGCTAAAGTTGACTCAAGTGGAATTCAAATCTATCTCAGTCTCCCATGACCACCACCACCCCCTCATCCCCTTAAAAAAGAAAAAAGAAAAAAAGGTGCTGATTTTGGAATATAATATATTAAATATTTTAGATCTAATTGAAAATGTGTAAAAGTGATCCATGTCACACCATCCAGGTTTTTCCCTTTAAGATATTTTTCATAATTTTTTCCTAAAAGAAAATCTTTAGGCAGGGTTTAGAATTTTATTCCACACTGAGACAAAGGATAAAATGTCTTCAGAGTTCCAAGCACGTTCCTTGCTATTTCACTCACACAGAGGTCTGCTCTTAATTTTTTTTTTTTCTGTTTCATTCAAAAAGCAATTCCACTACCAACCTGAGGTTAGCTACATTAATCTAATGTCAACTCCATTATTGTTAATTATTTTATGGTGGCTATATTTTAACAGAAGGGGTACAAAGATCCCTCATGTCATTTGATAGCCCACCAAGAATTATATTGAAATAACTACATTGATTTCCAGATCTCAGCAAGCAACTAGGACATAATTAAACTTTTATCTCTGTAAATTCTGCTGTCTTTTTCTTTTTTAACTTGGTTACCTATTGTTCGCTAGACTAAGCTTATTTTGCTTCTCGGGTGGGCCTAAAATTTCACTCAGTGCTTAAGAAAGAAATTAAAGTGAAAGACATGTAATATCTGGACATTTCTCAAATAAGAATTTCCATTGGCATATTTTCTCTGGGTTCGTGTTTTTTTTTTTTTTTTTTTTTTTTTGCCTGTTTCTTATTTGACTTTAATAAAGCTATACTCTATTGAAGTTAAATAAAAGCGTTCCTCTGAGCACTTGGAGTTAAATTAAAATACCTATAAATCTGAAGAAGCAGCCATTTAAAGATTCTACTTGACCTACCTTAGAAGAAATAACGCGTAGCTACAGAAAAGGTAGGCTCTGCTGGGACCCGCTCTGTAAAACCAGCTCTGAGTTCCCAGGTTTTTCCCTCCTGGAGCACATCCATCATCTCACCTTGCTCCCTCCTCACCTCTCACAATAGGCCTTGAACTTAATAAGAAGGAAACTTTCTCTAGACTTCTGGAAATATTTTTTCCCATTAAAAGAAAAATTAGCAAGTGAAGGAGCAGTACGGTGAAGTAGGAAGGGAAAAAAACCCCACAAGGATGAAAATAAACTCGAATTCACTTTCCCCTTAATTATCTCTATCACACTGGACAAACCACTTTGTGCTCTGTGCCTCTGTCTTCTCACCTGGAAATCCAAGGCGTTAGATTAGATCCAGGGCCAGGACTCAGAGGACTCAAATGAGGTACTCACTACCTGTGCAAAATGTACAGGCTGCCAAAAGTTAAATTGTATGCAAAAAAAAAAGAAAAAATCCATGGTGAAAAAATATCAAATGTTTACATGAAGACAGGCTGAGGATTACTGATTTTCCTTTGGTCTCCACACAGCTCTGTTCCTTATCCTCATCCTCATTTCCATCATCTTTAAACTGTGTCTCTGTCCAACTCTCTAGAACCAGGCTTCTAGTCTCTACTGGCAGCCTGGACACGGCCCTCCTCCAGGGCCCCCTGAACCTGGACAGGGAGGTTCAGCCCTGCACAGCCCCATGGAAGTATCTTCAGGGTGACCTGTGAGAGTGACTGGAGCCTTCCTTTTAATTCTCCTCCCGTAGTCTCAGAGAGACAGTGACTTCATGCGGCTTCACATCAGGACTTCTGCGTGCGTTCATGATGGAAATCACAATCTCATTTCCCTAAGAGCTCTGGGAGGGCATGGATTCCCAGCAAACTGCCTCGGGTGCCACCTTGTATGTACCCTAACTTGATTAAGATGCGGCTTCAGACTGAAGACCACATAGGGTAAACTTTCCAAAATTCTGGAAGGCTGTCCTCTTCCTCCCCTGCCTATCTCCCTGCCCTTGCCCACCCAGCCTCAGCAGAGCACTTCCTGCTTACTGCCTGCAGGAAGGATGACCTAGCACAGAAAGAGGATGAAGCAAAGGCAAGTCTTGACTTTTGAGGGCAAAGCTTCCAATCCTCCAGGAGTAGATCAATGTTTTTCCTTTTGCTGCAGAGGAGAGCTGGGGTAGGGGTGGGGGTAAAATGCCAAGGTAGGGACCACTGTGACATGACTCAAAGCAAGTAAGGCAACTTCATAAAGATCTCCCAAGCTCCAGGGAGTTTGAAAAAGTGGTAAGGGGACTCAGAATGCCCCCGAGGGTGGCAAGAGAGCAGTAAAATGATCTCCATGTTCCTGTAAGTACAAGGGGATCTCAGAATTGGAAACACCGAGTTATTTGCAAAGATAAAGCAAGCTGCATCTCCTCCCCAAGGAAGTTAGTGGCCTACACTCTCTTTCTTCCCCAGGTGCTCTCCCTAAAATCCTGTCTACCCAGCACAGTGTGAAATAGGTGTCCATGATTATCCATTTATGTGTAAGAGGCTAGTCTGGAAGAGGACAAGAATTTGAAAGTCCTCTCAAGGATGCTGAGTTACTACCATGCCTCATCCGGCTAGCCGAGCACTAATTTGCGATTCTCCAACAAAGGCAACTTTCATAAATCTAAAAATGTCACTTTTTTCCAAAACTATAGTTTCTTAGATAATTTGATCTGCTCCCTCTATTTCCCAGTATTGCTTGTGTCTTGTGATTTATAAGGGCTTCAGTATTTTTCTTTCATATTTAAAAACCCTTATGCAAATTCCGCCAGCAGCACAACAAACTAAAGTTTTTGCATTAATGCTCCATATTATTCACATACAAAAATTCCATTTAAATCTCATTAAGCTTGTGACATAAATCCAAACAAACTAGAAAATGCCCCGTTAAGGTGGAAAAGTGACATGTTTTCCAGTCCCCACGGCGGAACAACGCAGAATGAAAAAAATAATACAGGGGCTCCCCATTTGGGACAACAGACCAATGGACACATATGTTACTTTTCTGCCTTTAACTGTTCACAGCCTTCCTGCTTTTATCTCAATAGCATTTAAATGAAGTATTTGTCAGCAACTATTTCTGGTAATGTGACGTATGTGATTCAGTGAGGCTGTGAGCCGCGTTTCTGGAAACATAGCAGTATCCTGGGAAAATCATAAAAGGTCTGTCTGCGAATGGCATTTTTTTTTATTTCCCTCTAGGCATTTCTTGGGGTTTGCAATATAATTTATCTGTCATGTAGTATTAACAATATACCTTTCAGGGACTTAAAGATCAGTGGGGCCCCTGAGCTGCCTGTCTCAACTTGCTGAACACTGAACGTCCTTCATGTCACCGTGTCTCATCTCTAATCCAGTTTTTCCTTAAAAAACAATTATAATAATACCAGTGGGTTACAGAGGCTTTCCAATAGTGCCCTGCACTCTTTAGGACCACTGCTAATTGCTAATTATTCTAAAGTTTAATTCTGTAATGTGTTTGGTTTAGAGATTTGGGGAGTTAGGGTGGATCAGCTCTAGCCTTTTGCAGTCGCAAATCTTAGTTCATTTCCCCTTTTGATGTGAATAAGCACGGGTTCAGACTGGTTCTCTGAGTGACACTGTTACACTCTCATAACCATTTACATATTGTCCTCAGAAAAAAAATTGGATTTGGGCATAGCTTTCAGCAGCTGCAGGGATCTCTCAGAAGGCTTACTAAGAGTATCTAAAAAGATATGAAAGCCTCCTCCTGTTGAAAGTAGAATGAAATCTTTAGCCAATGTTTACAGCTCTCCAACCGCTCTTGCCAAGCTTTCTAAGACTCCACCAGGGAAGAAGATATGTTTGCGTCCAGGCCCCTGGGACCTAGTGCTGGGTTCTATGGGTGTCAAGAGCAACGGGCATATCTGGTTCCCCATCCCTATCCATTTTACAGGAAGAGAATGAAAGAGGCACAGAGCTAGAAATGGACAGAGTGACCAGATAGGTAAACATGGGCAAAGAAACGAACCTACTTCCGGGACTGCATTTCCCTCTTTCACCTGCATGGCTCCCTCAGGCAGCCTCTCTCCACCTCTCCCGCTGGACACTAGGTGGCGCTCTCTTGTGACCTGCCATCACAGCACTGTGCACACACCACCACCACTCCTCAGCTTGTCACCGTGAAGGCAGAGAGGATCACGACACTGAGCTAACACTGCCTGGGTTTGGAACTCAGCTCTGCCGCTTACTGAGTATCTGGGTCAAAGCACTTACCATTCTCTGCCTCGGTTTCCTCATCAGTAAAATAACAAGTTATACATGTACATTTTTAAATGCCCAGCAAACAGGAAGAGCTCAGTAAGTGTAACATATTATCATTATTTTATATATACAGTTGTCTCTCTCCCCCATTAGACCGAAAGCCAGTGATGTTAGGGGCTCTGTTTTGCTCAGTGCCTAGCTGAATAGAAACTGATGGATGAATAGATACCAATGATTTGAAAACATTCTTGTAATTGTTAAAATGCTTAATGTCAGATATGTCCATATGATGCTTTCTTTTTTAACATTTTTAAATGTTACTGAGTTCCAATTGACATGTAAAAACTGCATATATTTAAACTGTACAATTTTACAAGCTTTTGTATATGTAAATATCCACGAAGCCATCACCACATCAAGACAGTGAACCTTTTAGAATCCCTTCCTCAAGTCCCTCCTCCATAACTGTGCAACCACTGATTTGCTTCCTAGCACCATGGGTTAATTTGCATTATCTAGACGTCTATATACATGCACTTATCACTATGCTTCTTTTACTCAGCATATTTATTTTGAGATTCACTCAGACTGTTATGTATATCAACATTGTGCTCTTTCTTTATTGCTGAGTAATATCATATTGTATGGCTATACCATAGTTTGTTTATCCATTGTTGATAGACATTTGGGTTGTTTCTAGGATTAGGCTATTGTAAAAAGTCTAGTAAGAGCATTGAATATATTCCTCATTTTCTCTTAGGTGAACACCTATTAATGGGATGGTTGACCACATAATAGGTGTAAGTTTAACTTTTTTAACAAACTGCCGGACCACTTTTCCAAAGTGGTTGGGACATTTTACATTTCCAGCAGCAGTGTAGGAAGGTTCCAATTCTTCCGCATCCTTGCTAATACTGGGTATGGTCAGTGTATTTAATTTTTCATTCTAATAGGTATGAAGTAGTATCTTACTGTGGCTTTTCTTTACATTTCCCTATGGACTACTGTGGAGTGTCTTCATGTGCTTATTTGTTATCCATGTATCTTCTTTGGTAAACTGTCTGTTCAAATCTTTGGCCAATCTTTTTAATTAGGTTGTTTGTTTTCTTACTGTTGAGTTTTGAGGGTTCTCTACAATGTATAACCAAGGCATATTAAAAATTTTAAGAGTTTATTTGAGAAAAAAGATCAATTTAAACCAAGCAGCACCAAACTGAAAGTGGTTAGGAGCACTCCACCTGCAGGAGCTGAAGCGAAGACTTCTCTAGGGAAGACGTGGAATCAAAGCAAGGAAATTATTTGATTGGCTATAGTTTAAGTGTTTGTCTTATTTGGAAAAGACCTGTTGGTTGGTAGTCCTTAGGTTTTTGTTTCTTAACCTTGAAGCATTTGTAGGCTTAGGTTTTGGTTTGCCTGTGTAGGCTGCTAAGGTATCAGAACCACCACAGTTTAATGGCTTACTTGTTTATTTTATTTAATAATTCTTCCATTTTGGACATCCTTGCATACATGAGAAACTGACCAAAAATTTGTTATTAACGCCACTCTCAGTCACGATCAGGGTTAAGTAATTTTTGTCTCATTGTGAAACTTGTAGGTTATGATGTCAGATTCATGGGAAAATTGTTTTTGTTGTTCATCTTGTTTGTTTCTCCCAGCACAGAGAGACCATCTGATGTACTGCTGATGGCTGCAAATGGTATTTGAGACCCTTAAGAGAATACTGTGCACCAGAGAGATTACAATGATGACTATCTAGAGGATAAAGTCAACAGACTGAATTATGCTCCGTAGCCAGGGCGCCTGTGAACTAAACCAGGGGATGTACCTAAAAGGGCATCAACCAAATTTAGCCCAGTGGTGTGTTTATTAATTCCTTGCATTTTACTACAATACCAGAGGTGCTGATCCGGGCACAGCAGGAGGAATTTGCCACAGCACAGCCTCCTCCATGTTCAGCCAATAAGTAATCTAAAGCAATTATATTATCTAAACCCATCTTAGCAAGAAAGTCTAGTGACTTTCTGTTATGAAAATGTGGCCTTAACAGCAGGTTCAGGGACAATTGCCAGAGTTAAGGTGTATTGGTTTCCCAAGTACTAACGAAGAGAAAAAGAAAGTTGCAAAAAGGCAAAAGGAATAAGTTTTGTATTGAAGATGAAAATCTTGCTCTGGGTTTTTGGGAGAGCTGTCTACCAAGCCATCTGCTTCTGAGGAAGAACCTGCCTAGTCAATTTTAATACTAGATCTTTAGCTGGTGTACAATTCTAAGAGTCTGGAGAAGCCCCTTTTAATTGAGAGATGTGGACAAAAGGTTCAAGACCCTGATGTTTGAATGAAGTCTGGGTAGTGAGGAGGACCTGATACAGTCCCTCCCAACAAGGCTCAGGGGCAAACTTTGTTCTTATTGATTCCACATCAGAGGGATGGGAGAAAATAGGAAACATTAGTTTGGAGAGTCATAGCCTGATATTTGAGGAAACTAGAAAAATTCAGGATCCAGTTTGGTTTACAGGTATATAACAAAACCTCAAAGACAATGAAAAGGACTAGAATCTAACATCCACAAGACTGTGCTATAATTTCCTACTGCAACATAATTTTCCTCTCTCTAGTATCACCCTCATTTCTATCAAAGATAATCATAGTAAGACCAATTTGTTTGCAAAATAAGTCCAGTCTCATTAAACTTGGCCTGATTATTTACATAACTGCAGCAAGAACAGTAATGACCCTATAGGCTTTGTTTAAATCATCTGTGCTGAAACTTTTCAAAAGGAATCTCAAATTGGACTTTTAAAAGGCTCTCAAAGCTAAGAAGCCAAGCTAAGCATTCACCATCAGACTTTGCTTGTAATATCTGTAGATTTGGGTTAATTCTCTTCTCAAGGTCCCCCAAATAACCTGAGATTTCTCAGGCTGACAGGAAATGACCTTTCTTCTTCATTTAGTAAGGCTTGGAATCCTGCAAGCTGGTTTTTCCAAGGGGCTTTTTTGGTTCCAGAAAGTGAGCCTTAGCTCCTTAAAACTATCTAGTCATATCTGATTTTATGCACATCATTTGCAAAGATGACATTCCAGTCAAAGCCTTGGTAAGGTAACCAGCATTCCTAATTGTGTCCCATTGTAAGGAAAAGAGATTCCTACTAAACTTATGCAAATAACTATATTACCCCCAAAAGAAGAATATTTAATAAGTTTCTGGCAGGATCAGGTAAGGAGAAAAAAATAAGTGTTTCAGTTCTGTGTACAAAAGTATACTTTGCCAATCTACTGTAAGTGATAGATAAATAGAAAAGAGAAAAGGGTTTCCTTAAACCTAGAAAATAAAAATATTAAAGGACCAGCAATTTTTCTAACAAGAAGTCATAAAAAGTTATATTATCCTCATCTATTCAGTCTATGTTATTAATTATTGTTCTGTTTGAATCCAGTTTTTCCACTAGAGTTCTAGAAATTATTACCCTATTCAGTGGTATGATCTACCAGAAGCCTGTATTCTAGAGTATTTATCAGAGTCCCTTCAATAAATCTGTCTGAAAATAAGGCACATGCACAAAAGCATCAAAGTAAAATAATAACTGTCTCTAAACAACAAAAAATCTTTGGAAAAATGCCATGGGTAAACATCTGATGAGGGCTTATTTGATAAGAGATTGTAGTTACTACTGTGACATACAATACTTTAAGATAATAATTGAAAAATGAGGGTACTGACAAATTTCTATGAACCACAGTCTCTGTAATATCTGTATTAGTAACATATCCATACAAATATAAGCTAAGCTTTATCATCACTTCTTATTTGACAATGCTTCCTACATAATTTAACATACCAAATGAACCTAATTAGTTCAATAGCTCTCTTTTACAAGATGATACACAAATCCTTTGAGATTTTCCAGGACCCTCTAGGAAATCTCAGAATTATTCTGTGGTCAAAAAGACTCTGTTTAGAATTTGATTTGGGGTAGCGATCAAAATGGCAAAAGATCCAAACATTTGATTAAACAAAATCACAAATCATTATAAAATAATACTTAATTATCTAGTTAACCAAAGTAACCATAGCAGATTTTAAAGGCAACTACAGGTTACAGAGTTGTAAAAACAAACAAACAAACACCAAAAACAAAAACCTTTTCTTTTTTATTATTGAAAAAACTCGGCTCTCCCAACTAATCAAAGACCTATGAAGCCTTAAAAACTATTTTGGTAAGAGACAAAATCTTTGCTTTTCAAGCAGACTACTCAAAATGTAAAGAAAAATCCTTTCACAATCTCTTGTTAAGGGCAGACCAACAGTCCAGTAAAACTTTGTTCTTTTCATATAGAGAAAATATTAAGACTCATTTTTAAACATTCAAATCAATTCCAATCTTGTCAGCTTGACCATACATAAAATTCTTTTCCCAAGGTTCCTTTTCCACAAACCTTCTACAACATTTTTTATATTCATGCAGGTATTACCTTATTTTTTTTCCACCTTCTCCTTCTGGGACAACCAGTCATTCTACTTTAGGGCAAGATTAGTTTTCCCCTTAAAAAAAAATGCCCTTAACACCTTGACTTACCCAAAAAAAACCATTCTACATTTCTTATCTATTATTCATACATATTTATTTCCTTTCATCTTTATCATTTCTGTAAGTTTTAATTCTATATATTGACTAGAATTCTTAAACCTTAGAAGCCTTAATTTCTAGTGAAAACCAAGAAGTAAACAATTGTGGACTGTCCTAATACTATCATTTTGTGGACTGGCAAATTTATCAATTCATTTTATAATTTCTAGAAGTATAGTCTTCCTTGTGGTAAATTTTTTAATATGTAAGCAAGACATGTTTATGAATAAACCCAAATATCTTAAGTTCCTCTAATAAGACACCAAAAGTAGATAAACCCATGTTCAGTATGCTTCAGTATTTCATCTTATTTGGAAAATTCCAGATATTCAATGAATATGCTCTATCTAATTTAGCTTAGTATAACATTAAGGTTTCAAATTATCAAAAAGATTTTAGAAACCATTTTTTGAGCAAACATAGCATAAGATATAATTACCATTGAAAAGCTTATGTATAAACTTTTATCTTTCTTACATCTATTCAACTTTCTTGTTCGTAACAGTTATGTTTCGCTTACTCATGAAAACATGAGACATTAAACAGCAAGTCATTACCATGTTGTTTTCTTGCTGACAAATTTCGTAACAGGTAACATGAGCTTATTTGACTTTTAGTAAACCCAAGTAGAATAAAAGTTGCATGTCTGCATTATATTTAGTCTTGATAACTGTGAAGACATGACTATTTAAATTCAAGCAAAAAACTTAAACTAGCTTTCATTTACTGAAGATTATTCCAGTTCATGTGAACTTGAAAAACATTTGGATAGGTTTCTATACTTCTGAGGGAATACTTAATTTATGTAAGTGCTTATTTTTCTCTAAGCCAAATAAATAGAGCTCTTTTACAAATGTTGGCATTAACATCCACAGGTAGAAAAATCACACCTCTGTAACATACATATACAGACATGCATGAACATATAGACAAAAGCAAACAGATCTTACAGCCTTCATTTTAAAATTTTAGCCATGAGACAAGCACGATAATGCAAAACTCACTAGTTTATAAAAGAACGGTTTGCTCTAAATTGTGTTTCTGGCAGATGGTGTAAGTTGAGGTTACCTGCTCAGATGGCTTATGCTTTTTACTAATCTTTGTGGAGAAGACTTTTAACATTTTTATTCACCTAGTTTCCAAATAGCTTTATTTTTTTCTTTCTGATAACAATTACCTCACTGAAGTTTGCATTTCAGAGAGATGACTCTTGGTTCCTAGAGAAGACCTGGTAGAATATTTACATCTCAAAGGCACAGAGAAAGGATGTAAGTTCCTCCAAAAAGGACTTTTGTTTCCTAAGTCAAGATCTTTTACAATATCTGTAAGCCTTTGGAGATGAACAGGGGAGGTTTGGGGATTGGTAAAAAGGACAGGTGAGCTTTGAATTGATTCTAGATCCACATTCTGTTCTTGTAAAGACTTGATTTGTAAGACAAGTGCAGTTGTTTTTAATTCCTCAAAAAACTGAGCTGCAACCTGAATGATATCAAGGAATTGACCCACCTACCCAACTACATTATCTCTAGTTTGCTTCTTATTTCCAACTAAGATGGAAATCAAAACATTCCTATGTTCTAGATTTAGAGTTATGTTCTTTGGAATGTTTCAGTAAATCCTTCCACAATGGATTCAGGATATTTTCTTTCCCGGTGGGTATATGATTTCTTTTTAACTTAGGGGAAAAGGCCTTTTTAAAAGTTTCTATCAAGCTCTTGTTACAGAAACGACAGACCAGCCAAGAAACAAGCACCACTCGGAGGGTTGGAGTACTCAGATGTATTACACCGGCGGGCTCAGAGGGGCTTCTGCTCTGAAGCTCTGAGCACCTCCAAGACGTGCACATGAGGTTTTATAGGGTAAAGTACAAGCTTGGGGTATCCGGCCAATAGGCATGGAACTGCTTTAGCAGCATCATTATCACAAAAGTGGAGGTAGGGAGGCAGCAAACCAACATTCCAAAGCCAGATATATATCTTTGAAAATCCAGCTGGCTAGCAAAAGAACATGAACAGCAAACCAACACTAATTAACTTAGATTTACAAGTTAGTCCCGCAGAACTCAGATCAGTATTCTGATACTTAGATTTGTGAGTTATCTTGTTAGCCCAGCCCAGCCTCTCCTTCACATTCCTAGACTTCTGAGTTATCTTGTTAGACCAGCCTGGCTTTTCCTTCACACTCTAAGTATAAGTTTCCAATTTGGCCAACTTCTGACCATAGAACTCATTTTAAAATATATATATTTTAAATATCTTACCAGGTTTTATCTGGGACAAGCAGTAAATAGTCCTGGCAATCTCGAACTCTTTCTTTTTTTTTCTTTTAAACCAAAAATATACCTATCAAATGACTTAAAACCAAAACCAATCAGCTTTTCATGGCTTAACCATGGATACAAGAGTCATCCCCTAAAAGGTGCAAAAGATGCCGCCTTCCCAAGATCCAGAACCACTGCCAAAGATAACCAAAAGAAAGAAAGACTTAGCCAGTTCCCGTCAGAGCTGGCAACAGTCCATAGGACACCAACCACAAATGGAGTGCATATATAAGAGGCAGAAAGCAAAGTTCTCAGGACACAAAACAATACAAAGGAAAAAAAATAGCTCTCCCTGGGAGGGAAATGATCAGTAACCAATGGGTATATCAAAGGCAAATTCACAATCGTCTGAATTTGAAAAGTAAGGGACTACATGAAATTTTACCTTCCTCTCTCAACCAGGCACTGCAGATCGAGATACAAGAGACCTTACTTTGGTAAGAATTCTCATCCTTCACTGGATTCTGCTAGTTTTCCTAGGATCCAATCTGCAAGCTCCAAAGTGAGTGGAATGTGTCAGCTGTTCCCATCCTGGTCATGAGAAACTGACCAGAGTGATACAGGAAAATGGGGCATGAGAGGATGGCCATGTTCCAGGTCTTGGCTGAGTCCCTGGGGCGCTCCCTGCCAAGTAAGGGTCCTTGGCTATGCACAGGAAAGAATTCAAGAGCGAGCCATAGTTGAGTAAAAGTAGATTTAGAGAGATGTACACTCCATAGACAGAGTGCAGGCCATCTCAGAAGACAAGAGAAAGGCCAAAAGGTGCAGGGTTGGGTGTTTAGTTTAAAGTAAAAGTAGATACACACTCCATAGACAGAGTGCAGGCTGTCTCAGAAGAGAGAAAGAGGGGCTGTGAGGTACAGTGTTGCTAGTTTTTACATGCTAACAAGTGAGAGGTTTATTCCAACTACTTTGGGGAAGCGGTGGGGATTCCCAGGAACTGGGCTACCGCCCTCTCTTTGATCTTTCATGGTTCGCCTGTGGGTGTGTCATTCATCATGCTAGTATGTTACAGTGTGTATAATGCAGTTCAAGGTCCACTGGAGGTCGAATCTCCCGCCATCTTGAGCCTCCAGGTCTATTGGGAGTTGACTTTTCCACCATCTTGGTGCTAACTGCTGTGTCATTCCTTTAATGACTGTGCTCTGCCCCCTTCATTCCTGTCTCAGAGGAAAAATAATTTTCTCTCTCCCCTTTACATTGAATTCTTAGCCAAGATCCCTTTTTCTCAAGTAAATTGATAAGCTTATTTAGGTTAAAAGTTTCCCACTATGGCTACTATAAGTCAAGATTATCTTTGGTAAGGTTAATCCACTTGTTCAGACAAACATAGGTCTGGACCCATAATTTTTATACATATAGTTAATCAGAGTCCTAGATGGAAAGTCTTAGACTCTTTGGACTCTGAGGCAGCCATTTACTCTCTCTTTTTTGTCCCCCTAAAACAAAACTTTAGTTACCTGAGGCCTCACACTGAACCCAGTACAGTTTAAATCAGACCCAGTTCAATCTCGGATCCAGTCCAGAAAA
Organism: Camelus dromedarius; assembly: GCF_036321535.1. Taxonomy (NCBI): domain Eukaryota; kingdom Metazoa; phylum Chordata; class Mammalia; order Artiodactyla; family Camelidae; genus Camelus; species Camelus dromedarius. The sequence goes on along the minus strand of NC_087441.1, from coordinate 9,889,944 downwards.
ACAAACGCTCATATAAAGTATGAGAGCTCACAGTACAAAAATCGTGGCGCTCAAATGTCTGAAAAGGACTTACCTATGATCTCCGGAGCCAGCAAGAAAGCAGTGAGCAGAAAGGATCTCAGGGGCTACCTTGTGCCTGCTCATTGCTTTTGCTCCTGGAGGCCGTCAGGGGTCTCCGCTTCTGACACCAGAACAGTTAAAAGATGAACTGAGGCATATTCAAAATGGTAAGAGTTTATTTGAGCAAAAAATCTATTTGAATCGGGCAATGCCAAACCAGAAGTGCTTCTCAGTGTTCTAGCAACAGAAGCCAGGGGAAAGACATAAAGAAAGAGTGTACGCAAAGCAAGGAAATTATTTGAGTGGCTGTAGCTTTAAGCATTTGCCTTATTTGGAAAAGGCTAGTTGGTTGGTTGTAATTGGCAGTCCTTAGGTGTTGATTTTTTAACCTTGAGGCATGCACAGGCTTATGTTTTGGTTTTCTTACATAGGCTGCTAAGGTATTAGAACCATCTCAATCTAATGGCCTCCTTGTTTAAATGATTTAACAACAGATACTGCTTACAAGTTCTTTATCAGATACATAATTTCAAATATTTTCTTCCAGTCTGTGGCTTGTTGTTTCCTACTCTTACAAAAGAACCTACTTTTTTACTTCGGTAAAATTCTTTTTGTTTCAATGGATCCTGCTATTACGGCTCTATCTCAGAAATTACTGACTAACCCCAGGATCATGAAGATTTCCTCCTATGTTTTCTTACAGAAGTTTTATAGTTTTAGGTTTTACATTTAGGTCTGTTTCATTTTGAAGTTTCTATTGATCTGTCTTCAAGTTCACTAATTTTGGCTTCTTGTTGTCTCTGCCATGTCAAGCGGTGGTATGTATAATGTGAGAGGGTAAAACAGCAATAGACTCAGGAATGCAAGGAATCGGAAGTTTTACTTCCAATGCATCTGTGTTTACAATGCTATCATAGGACATGGAATCTTGGAAAAGGAAGCCAAGACAGAGCAAAATAATGGAAAGTCCTAGATCAAGCCTTGCTCAAAAAAGAAAGAAGGAAAAGGGAGGTTTCCAGGAGGGGGCGGAGAAGTAAAGGGGAGGAAGGGTGCTGATAGATTAGTGGACATGCTTGATTATTTGAAAACTATATGGTTATTCATTTGACACATTTTTAATCCCAAAGAATAAAACTTTTTAAAAAAGAACATAATAAGAGACAAATTTTAAAACTGCACAATAATTAACTGTAGGAAAAACAAAAAGTTGTATAAGAAAGGAAGTCTAACAATACTGTGCCATATGTTTTGACAGTGAAAAACATTTACTTACTCATAATAATATAAAAAGTTGCCAGATAATTAACCCCAAAAATGTACTATAACTCAATTGGGAGAATTGGGTAGGTTGGGAGAGAAGTTCTAGGGGGGTGAAATCCTCAAATACCACTAGGGAACATTTAGAGATATTGTCTAAAAGTAAAGAACCAACAATACAAGCATGTTTCTCAGAAATGTGGAAGTAAATGCCTCAAGTTAACAGCCAGAAGAATTTGAAATGATTGCTCCCGGGGTTTGTCATGGCAGGGACGGGGTGTCCAGTGAAGGATGAAGCCAAGGAACTCTCTCAGAGAGTGGAGAAAGAAAACCAAAGAAATGGAAAGTGTTTTACTTTTTAAATGATGTACACATATTATTTGATTGTTTTCAAAAATTGATTTTTCCTAAGAGGGTGGTTAAATCATTTACTTTTCAACCGCTTTCCAGTGAGTCTCATGAACAGAGCCTTTGGCTAAAGGAAATCAGTAGGGCAATATGGCCACCCCGGGAGAAGACACCTCAGTGGTATCTGCCTTTTCCTTTGTCTTGTGGGAACAGCTCACATTCCACTTCCTTTCTTAGCACTCTGTGACTTCTATTCCCATCTCCGCAATCTTCCCCACCCTAAAGGAACCCCTGAGAGGTCACTCTGCTTTAAAATTGTAATAAATCACTGCTTTCAAAGGGGAAGTTATGCTTTTGACAGGATTAAATGCACGAGTGGAGGGTGTAGAAGTTGTGGATTATACTCAAAATGCAGCCGCAGTTTATTCTAAGTGGTGTTGCCCCGCTGTACGCAGTTCTGCTGCAAGCAGAGGCAGTTCTGTTAGGGCTGCTGGGTGATGGCAATGTCGCTGTGGTCTTCTCTGGCTACCCTGTGCAGGGGAGGGGGTGCTGGTTGGGAAAAACAGCCCAGTTCAGACAATGCAGCAGCTGCCTTGACTAAGAATAGAATCCCGTGTTTGATTTGAATTAGCCATTTGAAACAAGAGCAAAACAGCTCTGAAAATACTACCATCTGTTTTCCTTTAAGGCTGGGTCATAAATAACAAGATGAAAATGTATTTCCTGTTCTGGATTTGTGACCTGAACTGCCTTCTGCTGTGTTGTCGCTGACCACTTTTGCTATAAATGCTCATGACATTAATTGGGCAGCCGTTGGCTGCAAGGTGGTTAGAACTTGTTGTTGTTGTTGTTGTTGTTGTTTTGTTTTTTAATCTCTATATGGTTGAAGAGTTCCTTTATTTCACCCTCACTTGCTAAACAAGGAAATATAAATAAATTATTCTCTGTATCATTTTAAAAAAGCAACTCACACCAAATAGCCAGGTGATCAAACTGTTGCTATTGTCAAGTGCAACACTTTTACTGAAAATTCCTGCCTGGTGGAAGGATATCTTCCAGGTCAAGGTCAAAGTGAATGAAGAAGTAAGGGAGAAGACAGGGAGCTCCTGCAGCATCTATTATTCACCAGGCATCGACCCACTAATCCCAATAATATAAGGATGGAGAGATGGGGGGAACGTGGAGAGAGAGAGAGAGAGAGAGAAGACGCAAAAAAAGCAATGATGGCTCTTTCTATGCAGATCATCAGACAGTCCTTGAAACCTTCTTAGCTGGGATTTCCAGCAACTGTAACCTGTGACTTATCAGCTCTCTCTCTGGTTATCTTATTTATTTACTTATTTTTATTTGTTATTGAAGTATAGTCAGTTTACAATGTTGTGTAATTTCTAGTGTACAGCATAGTGATTCAGTTTTATATATATACACGTGTATATACATATATACACATTTATATACATATATACATATATACACATATATTCCTTTTCAGATTCTTTTCCATTATAGTTTATTACAAAGTACTGAATACAGTTTCCTGTGCTATACAGTAGGACCTTGTTGTTTATCTGTTTTATATACAGTAGTTAGTATTTGCAGTTATCTTTTTAATTTTTTACATGCTGAAAAAACTCCAATTTTGTTTCTTTGATGATTCAAGGAGGAAATGCCATGAAGGCTGGGAGGCCATCCTATTTGTGCAGTCAGCCTGGTCAGCTGCCAATATAGCCCGGGAGGCATTTCAAATGACGGACACGCAAACATGAAATGTGCCATAAAGGGCTGTGGTTTCTGCAAGCTTTAGATCGGCCAGCTGTGAAAGTCTAACGGTGAATGTCTCCACAGGTTAAAATGTTCATTTTAAATGATTTTGAAGCAAAAGACCGACTCAGAGCAACAGAAATGTTATAAGGCACAAGCATGAGTTAATGACGGCGTTGCCTTGGAGACCTGGTACAGATGCGGGGTGCCCTTGATGAAGCTGGACACTTGGCAACGACGGAGCCAAAGCAGAGCAGTCACCATGCTGTCATCAGCTGAGACTTCAGAATAGAAGGACAAGGTTGGGAAGAACCTGGTCATCCCCTGCTTGGACTCACACAAAACCCTCTGACAGGCTTTCCTGCTGCAGGCTCAGCTCATCCTGACCATTCTGGACCACGCTGACAGATTAATCTTCCCCCAAAAAACAAAACTTCTAAAAATGAAACAAAACAACAAACTTTCCACTCATTCCCCATTTTGGCAAAATAGCCCCAATCTACCCTTCCAGCCTGACCTCCCATGGCTCACACTCTTGCCTCTGCTCCTTCCATGCCCTTCCTTCCCCATCTCCACCCGGAAGTCTGCCAGCGCATCCTCTAGACATGGGCTCACCTCACATCTCCCAGAATTCACTCCCCCGCCCTAGCCTGTAGGAACTCCACGATAGAACAGAAAGATAAATATGCCTGAGAAACATGGCATACTGAGTTTCCCTTCTGGAGAGTTATTATGTATTTGTGATAAAAAGGCTCTGAGAAATCACACAGTGAAGAATCCTGTTTAACCTTTGCAGCCGGTGGTGCCTAAACGTCTTTGCCCTCAGGACCCTTGACACCTAACAAATTAGGGATGGATTCTTTTAGAAACCACTCAGGAAATAATAACGCAAACTCCATTTCTTTCAGAAAATCACTTCTGAACGCTCCATCCCATTGTTCTCGCCCTTCTGAACTTAATGCAGTGATGGTTTGCACCTCCAGTTTGATATATTCATAATGGCTGGTTATGTATGGATGTCAAAGTAATATTAAGCATAATCATAATAGATACCATTTGAGGAGAATTAGCTGTTTCCCAGACAGCAGGCACTTAGCAGATATAACCTCAGTTTACTCAGTTCTAACGACCCTGGGAGTTAGGAAACCAAAGCTCAGAACCATCGAAGCCTGGATCACACAGCCAGTAAGCAATGGACCTGTGTTTCAGTTCTGGGTCTGTGTGTAATCCATACACCAAGCTCTCTTCTGGTAGTCTGTGCATTCAACTAGATGGGCCACTCCTTAAGAATCAGAGACTGCCTTGCCTTACTCGGTAGCTGACGTGTGGTAAATGCTCAGCATAGATGTTCATTAATTGGCTCCTGAAACTTTTCTAGGACCAGCAGTAAAACAACAGACTGTACACAGAGTCATGAGCCTTGTAGAATTGGTGTGTATTACAGTATTCCCTCCAATGCCTTTTTTAAACTATTTTAAATTTTTATTGAAGAAAATTCTATATCTCCTAAGATAAATTCTTATTCTGGAACAAACTACCTAATTCTTAAAGGTATTTGAAACCGTTACAGCTTGCTGGCATAATTAAAAAAGAATAGACATCTTTCGTAAAAAAACAACTTTGAGCATCCTGCTGTCCTCTCTCTGAGGCTGAGGCTGGCGCACCACAACGGGGCAGGCACGGTACACTCGCTGCAGACTGGGAGATTGATGACTGATAGCCTCCCGCCTTCCTGAGGAGCAGGAGAATCTTAATTGGGTTAGAGCCCCAATTATGAAGATGGAGTCCTGGGTGGTACAGAATGGTGACCAAAAGCCAGATACCAGCCCCAACACTGCCCGGGTGGAAATCCCAGCTCTGTCTCTTACAAACTGTGTGACTGCACAAGTCACGACGCCTCTCCTCGCTCTGCTTTCCCCAAATGCAACATGGGGAGAGTAGTACTACCTACCCCACAGCACTGAGGTGAGTAGCACACAAGGCAAGACACGTCAAGTCTGGCATGTAGTAAACATTCAATGGTGGTTGGGTATTTTATTCTATTCAAGAGCTAGTTGGAGCTCTTGGTTGATCATTTCCATAATTATTTTTACATAATAATAACAATAGTACGCTAAATGACATTGAATATTTACTACATGCCAGATACATTCTAAGTGCTTTCTAAATATCTTCTCATTCAAGCCTCTTCCCAACCTTTAGGTAATCACTATTTTTGCTCCCATTTTACAAATGGGAAACTGAAGGCCAGTGATTAACTTATTTTGTCCAAGGTCATTTCATAAGTGATGGTGCTGGATTTACATCAAGCTCTGCCTGGATGCAAAGCCCATATTGCTCATTCATGTGTGCCATCTATATACATACGTGTAAGGTTGTCAATTATCACAAAGCTATTGTGATCATGCCTTTGCCTTGGCCACTCCCCGGCCTGCAAAGCCCACCTTATATGGTACCCGCCTACCAAGATTCTGCTCGTCAGTGAGCTCGACTCATGCCCGCTTCTCCTGGGCACCTTCCGGACACTTGAGAGAGCATGTCGGAGCCATGCTTAAAACTCATGGACTGAAACACACCATCAAGCTCTTTATCGATTTCATGTCTTTCCAACTGCATGTTGCAACCAAGAGGGAAAAATGCATTTTATGTTTTTCTTCTGTCACGCAATCCTTAACAGAACAAATAGTTGTGAACTGATGAGCTTATTACTTAACATGTTGGGTTTTAGCTTCCATTTGGGTTTAAGATACATGTTGTCAGTGACAGAATTTAGAAGAAACGTTCTCCCTGATCACTTTTGGAGAGACTAGTGTAATTCCAAGTTATTACACTCATGGCTGATCTTCCCCCCTGAGCACGCTCGTGTCTCTCTGTTAGACCCTCCTGCATGTTCTGTTCAGAAGCACTGTATTACGAGCCATGTGTCCTTCATACTCACCTTTTGTCCAGCTTGGTTTCATTTCAGCATATAAACTACGTCTTATATCATTGGTCAAAGAAAAAGAACAAAGTTATATGCAATGGTTATTTTTTAAGATAAAATAAAAATGAGGGTTAAGGAAAGGATTTCAAAGTTAATTTACCAAAATCCACCTACATCCTTGACCTGTGCAGACCCTAATAAGGCATTAATTACAAAAGGATTAACACTTTTCTCTATTGTAACAATGGAGTCCTCTGTCAATGGAAGGTGATAATAATATTTGCATTCATCCATTAGCATGGGATTCACAGATTATGAGAAAGGTCTTAACACTCTTCCTAAATGAAGTTAAGCAACCCCGATGAAGGGAATGAGCTACTTTCATAGTCTAAAAGGACTTAAACAATTTTGAAAAATCCCAGCAATGCCCTGCGCCGTGCTCTGCCCAGAGCCAGTCGCGGCGCTGATTGTGCTGACGGGCAGGATTTATCCTGTTTGCCTGCAACTGGGTACACTGCATTGGCAACTGATTCCAAGGATAGTGTACAAGAAACTGTTTCCCTGCTCTTCTGTGCTAAGTACTCAGCCTTCCCCTTTTCCTCTGCCCACTCAGATGACTATCCAACTTCAGAGTGGATGCAATGACTCAGTGAGAGATATAAATAAACATGATTTCTTCCCTGAAGGAGTCAACACGTTACAGCCATGTTGGAATAGAGAACACCATTGGCGTGGTAAATTTTAGTTATAAGCATCTAGAGTTATTTTTTCTTAACTAAATTCTGACAGCAGTTCTACTGCCTCTCCCTTGAAGTAAGATTTTGTACTTTTTGTGGAATGACATGATGCTTTAAAAAATGTAACAAATATAAGGATACTCGGGCCAGAGAAAGAAAAAAAGGATTTATGAATAGTATACACACCCTCAGTGGAATTTTTCTTACTCTTTGAAGTTTGTCTTCCCATCTAGGTCAAGTCAGTAATGCTGCCAAAGTCTTTATGGGCATAAGGAAGCCTTTCACATGCTTATAACCTTGAAAGATGAATGGAAGGCTATCTAAGAACTTTCCTTACATGTTCATTTTTCCTCCATGAAAAGGCTATTTGATTGAAAATAAAACAGAGTTGACAAAAGTGCCAAATTCCGCCATATTCCTGCCACTATTTAAACTCGGCACTTTTTCCTCACACATTGGAGCTCTTAGGCAACAGAAAGGGACATGGCAATGTCGTGTTAGAGGCTCGGTGTGATGGGCAGAGTTCTAAGCTGACCCCCCCGTCTCCATCTCCTTGTGTTAAGAACATGATGCTGTTACATTACACGGAGAAAGAGATTTTGTACACATAAAGTCCTAAGCAGTTGGCCTTGAATTGACCAAAAAGGAGATTATGTGGGACAGCCACAGCTAATCATAGGAGAGCTTTAAAAACAAAGTGTTTTCTTCAGCTGGGGGCAGAAAAGGAAGTAAGGGAGATAAGAAGAGGGAGAGAGATTTAACATGAGGGATGGAAGGAAAACGAGAAAGGACCTGAGTGTGCTGTCCAGGCGCTGAGCATGGGACCTGGCCGGCAGTCAGCAAGAAAACCAGGATGTCACTCCTGCAACCACAAGGGCCTGGAACCTGCCAACAATCTGAGTGAGTTTGGACGCATTCTTTCCAGAATCTCCAGCTAAGCCCAGCTGGCCCCTTCATTTTGGTCTTGTGAGGCTCTAAACAGAGAATCTAATTGCACCTACCCAGACTACTGACCTACAGAATTACAAGATAATAAATGGGCACTGTCTTAAACTCTTAAATTTGCAATCATTTGTTACAAAGCAATAGAAAATGAATTCACTTGGTATTAACCGAGAACCAGTCTCCAGACGTTCCCACTACTCTCCTGCTCCAAGTTTCCTTTCCAACCAAAATATCTTCCTTGGTTCCTAAACATACCTTTTGCTTTCTCCCAGGCAGCCTTTACACACATTAACCTGCTATCCTGAAAGGCCCTTTTCTGTTTAGCCAAGGCCTTTGAGACCAACTTACAGCTTATAACCTGAAGGAAAGGAGCCCGACACGGTTTTCTTTCCAAAATCAAGTCATCTTCACTCAGATAATTCAACTGACATGCAGTAATGTCCTGTTTGGTGGCACCATTCCCTGTGTGGTCTATATTCTTACTTTATTCCTATTTATTTCCTTGTTAATTAGATAGTAAAGCTCCTGAAAGCAAGTGCTTCTAATTTTTATGCCCCACTCCACCTAATATGTCCCTGGTACATTGCAGGCACCCAATAAATATTTGTTCATTTGTTTTGTTCTAAAGTATCTCTCTTTAATCTTAATGAGATTAAATGACACCAACAGTCCAAAGAAAACCTCATTAGCCAAGCAACGGGGATCTCAGCGGTGACCTGCCCCACATTCTACTTGGCCTTTCACTACTGTGAACCCCAAATACACTTAAACTGTCAAAATTAAAAATGTAAGTGCAAAAACAAGATAATCACAGAAAGTAATGCTTGCCAATTGATTTGTGTGACTTTCAGTGACATTGTAAGCTCCCAACTATTCCCTGAGCTGCCAATTTGCATAGAAAGGGATGCTTTCTCCATGGACCATATTTACAATGAATACAATATTCGCACGAATGTGCAGGAGAGAAAAAGACCAGCAGAAAATATCAGGAGTGCTGGGCTGAACGTTGTTAACAATTAAGAATGATCAACATCACAGGCATGAAGAAGCAAAGGCCGGAAGTTACCCGTGGTGTTGCAAGCCGTGCAGATTTGGTTTAATCCCTTGAAACACAAATAGGGCTTAAAATCCCAGCTAAGACATTTACTAAACTAAATGAACCTATTTTAAAGTTTCAGGGAAAAGCAACAAGAACGCAATTTGGAAAAATAATGAAAGTCGACTTCGTCACCCTCCAGTGGCCTTCCTCTGACGTTACTCCCCAGCCCCAGGGCAACATGTTGTTCCACAACCGTCTGAAAATTAATCTCAAACTTTTAAAATATCACTATCTATTTTTCTTTGTTTCTCAAAGGAAAATGTGAAATAAAAATCAATTTTACATATTTTGTGTGTGCTCTTTATTATATACAGAATCACAGAACCTGAGGGCTGGCTGAGACCCTGACAGGTTAGTTTATTCGTCTACGTTGGGCAGGCCCACACTTAATCCTTCCTTGATAGGAAAATCTCTATCGTTTTTAAAGACTTTCAGAGAAGATTTCTTAGACTCTCTCTAACCCACTAAGGTAGTTAATAACTTTTCTTATTATCTAGCCTAAATCCTTCACACTATGCCTAAGACTCATTTCTTCTTGTCTGACTGTTCACTAGAGGTACAGGGAGTAATTTATCACTCTCTTTCACATAAGAAATACTCATATACTGATAATAATTATGGAATTAGCTCTGCAATCTTATAATGAAATATTCCAAGGCTGTTGTGGTTCTCAGTTAAATATTCTGCAACTTCTCTTGCTTTCCTTCACCTATAAACCTCAAAAATGGTTGCTAACCTCTGTTAAGGATTTAATTACCTGATTCTGGAGTCCTTGGTAGAGCTTTTATGTTACACCTTGGGCATCTGTCCAGGGCCATATCTCAGGAATATAGGATGAAATAAATCATCCTAGGCTGTCCTTACTCCCACAAATAATTTTATGAAGATAATTTGGTTGGAATGAGTATTGAAGGTAGCTATGAAATGTGAAAATAAGTCACAGAAAGGTTGTCTATACAGAAAAAAAATAAAAACTGAAAGGAAATATATCCCAATGCTAACAGCAGTTATCCCTGGATGCTGGTAGGATTATGTGAGTGTGTGGTCTGTCTGTCTTTATACTTTTCTTTATTTTCCATACCTCTTAAAATGTATTAATTTTTAATGATAAAAGAGTAGGCTCAAGTGGAAAGGAATCTCTAGAAACACTTAGCCCCATTTCTTAGCCTGTTTCAATGTAAAGGCAGACTGCCTTGTAAAAACGAATTTGGGCAAAGGCCTCCCAGTATCTCTAGATAGGCTTGTCTCCCAGAAACAGGAAATCTGAAGAAAAAAAAAAAAGTAAATAGTATTATAGTATTTGTAGTGTGTGTGTGTGTGTGTGTGTGTGTGTGTGTTGGAAAAGGCAAGGAGGAGCTGCCCAACAAGATGATGCAGGAGTGAGGTGGTCAGTGGCCAGCTAGCCCAGCTTTCACGCTGAAAGCCCCAAGCTGCAGAAAAACCCCTCAGTCTCAAGCAAACCTGGATTGTTGGTGACCTGACAGCAGATCAGGTGAGGGGACGTCATAGATGCTGCTGAGAGTGAGAGTAATACCAGAGCCACTATTTTTCCCACCAGCTGGAAACCACTTGCCTCTTCCAATGGGCTGCTCAGGATCCTGAAATCTGGGGGACCCAAGCACCACCTCAAATACATGGAAAGGTAAGAGCAACTCTGTCTTCTTACTGTACTCCCTTTTTCACATACAGAGGCACTTTGCTGATTCAGGACAAGGTAATAAAGGATTCTAGATTGAATCAGATCAGAAAATTCTAGGCTTACATGTTAGCTTTGCTAATGTTTTCCTTTCTACTTAGGACTCAGGAACTAGACATGCCAGGCCCACACCTTCGAGAGCCAATGTAAGTAAGACACAGATGCAGCATGTCGGCCTGGTACCTTGCATCAGTTTCCATGCACGGAGCCAGCTCTGAGTGCAACCGGGGGGTCAGGAACAGAGCTGGCTTTGAAGGGGTCTCCACTCCAATCGGGACTGTCCTTCCCTGCATCAGGAGCCCAGTGACTCCTGGGTCTCTGCTCTGGTGAAATTCCTTTGTTTCCAAGTGCTGTGTGGTAACAGTGGAGCCCAGGAGACAGTGTAATAATGTTTAAAAGCAGGGGTTTACAAATGATGCATACGCAGCTCAGAGCAAATCCACGGGCAGATCTCACCTCCCAGCCTGCGTGTACACCCTGTAACAGCAGGAACAGTCGTATTATCTACCTCACAGGTGATACATGTAACATGCCTAGAACAGGGCTCAGCGTTAGTGGCACACATACACACACACACACATGTGCACCAGCAAGTAAAGAGCCTTAATTCTAGCCTTCTTCAATACAGAGTCAGTCTCCATTATTCATTAAACATTTACTAGACACTCACTGAGGGCCAGACCGGGCTAAATATCAGGTTACAAGATAAACAGGATGTAGCCTCTGTCCTCAAGGAGTTTACAGTACAGTATAGGGAACAGATGTAAGCACAGCTTGAGATGTTCCCCGAGAGGTCTCTGAGTAACAGAGCTTGAGCGTAGTGAGTACTGGCAAGAGTAACTTCAGGGAAAATTGCATGGAGGACATCTTTCAAATAATGTATACTTTTTTAATTTTAAAAGTATACAGCTTCACTATTAAAAGAATTCAAAACACATAAGCAAAAGAGAAAAATTAATAAAAAACCATTGGTGATCCCAATGCCAAGAGATAAACAACTTTTAGCATTTTTACATCCTTCCATAATTCTTATATGCATATGTAAGATATATATGTATCCTTAGTGAGGATTCTATGATACACACTATTTGGTAATCTGATTTTTTTCACTTGAAAGTATAGCCTGAACTGTCTTCCATATCAAGAAATATAAAAACAAAACAAGTGCAACTTTTTCAGTGGCTGCATAGTATTCTACCATAAATATATATGTAATTTTATTTTTAAGCAATCCCTCTAATGATTTCCAATTGGGTTATGCTGGACACTTTCATTCAATGGGAACTAGAGGATTTTTTTTATGAGGGGGAGTGGCGTGATGTGATTGTAAGGAAACAATCAGGCAGCAAGGATCCCAGCAAAAAGAGTTCCAGAGGCACCAATAGTCCAGTGGGAGTCAACGAGGGCCTGAATTAAGGCAGTGGTGGGCAGATGGGGAAAGGCCCAGCCTGGAGATTCCTGGGTTTGAATTTATAGGACTTGGGGGCCGACTGTGGGGCACTAAGTCAGGGGATGCGTCATGTCTTAATGGGGCTTTATCTCCTGGCTGCTTTTTAACCAAGAGAGAGAACCGAGTAAACAGGTGGGGGGGGCTGTGGATATTATGAATTCCTTTTAGGACACATGCAGCTTGAAGGGTATGGGAGACACTGACATGGGGTTGCTTGGTTGTCAAACCAATAGCCCCAGATTCTGTCCAGGGCGGAGAAGCAGCTTTGGAAATCTTCAACATGATGTACAGTCTTTTGCTGCTGGAGAACTTGGAAAATCCCGAGGGAGTTGTTAGCTCTTCTGTGGACATGCCCTTCCCCCGAGGTGCAGCCACCATCGTGATTTAGTAGTAAGTGTGAGCACCACAATGAAGGCCAGTGGCAGGGGTCAGGCCAGCTATTAGGACTGAGCACTAAAATATCCTAGAGGAGAATCTCTCAAACTCGGCTAGAGCACACTCATTAAAAAGTGGGGGGAAAGACTTTTATAGTCACAGAAGTTTGAGAACCCAGAGGTAAACATTTAAATGGATTCTTCACTACAGGACTTTTCAGAAGCTTTGATATCCTCACTGTCATTGTGCTTCTCCAAGACAGAAATATGGTGGATGGCATCTCCCAAACTTCTGTAAACACAGAATACCTTCCACCCAGAACCCCTACTAAGAACTCAGAGATCACTCGAGTTCTGAAAAGGGGACGTAGGAAATGCTGACCAAGAGAATCAGGGGCAGGTACTATACACAACCCCAAGCTCAATTACTTACAATAACTGAACAAAGCAGCTACTTTACTTTGTCTGCAAAACAGGTCAAACACCAAAGGAAGAAAAGCAATAAAGGCCAGGAGTCTTTTAGTGCCATATTTTCGTTAGTTCTGAGCGTCACACTTCTTTATGTTTTACTCTCTGAAATCCACAATCAGGATGTGTCTCAGAGGTGGTGTCTGACAATCTCTGCCCTGTGGCAATCACAACAGAGTACCCAAGCATGACCAAACATCAGCAATTTGGGGGAAAAAAAAAAAAATCCCAGAAAATTAGAAATGTAGTCTTGTAAAGAGCTCACCAGGAAATGTTTGCGGGGCATGGGTTGGGAGTGGTAGCTATGTGATCAGCCGCATTCCTGCCTGACCTGGGAGTCAAGGCCAGGTGAAGTGTTCACACCATTGGCTTTTGGTTCTCTTATAGATTCTTTTAAGAAATGACAACCCTCCAATGTCTTCCGAGGAAATGACTGATATATACACAGACATGGACATTGCTGACAATGAAAAGGGACACAGAACCGAACTTTAAGTGACGTGAAGCGGTGTGAAGAAGCTCTAGAACACCTTAATAACTCAGTTCCTTATATTTTCCTTTTTTCTGTAGGCGAAAGGGTGACAGATGAGAGAAAAAAAAAAAAAAACCATGTCTAAGTCCAAAGACTTTAAATGAGTATAAAATACATCCTAAATGAGAAAGCATTGTATCATAGTGTTAAAGGCAGTGATCTTTCCTTCTTAGTGGTATGTAAAATAATGGAGCATTTAAAATCAATTGTGACTTAAAATTAATGAAATGGATAACTGGCTTTTAATAAAGGTATTTTAGCCATTCTTTCGCTCTCAAACATTTTGCAGTTTATTCTTAAAAGGCTAAAATTCCCAAGGAAATTCAATTAATTACCTACAGAGTGAAATTTTTGCAAACAACCCTTGGTCTCCTTATTCTTTTGGGTTTCAAAATTGTCAGTCTCCTCTTCCTAGAAATCTCAAGCCAGCCTAAAGTAACATCTCTTTAACAGGCTTTTGCCTCTAAGCTGTCCTGGACAACAAGGCTTCGCATTGGACCAATTCTCTAGAGAAAACCTAGCTTCGTCTTCTAAGTTTTTGTTATCCTCTGCAATTCTCTTTATAGTTGGAGCCAGCGGTAAGGCCATTCGGCCTCAGCTGATCTCAATTAAACCCTCTGTGTGAAGCAGAGGGGAGGGGTGACCCAACACTGTCTCTCCCCTCTTCATTTCCTCTCTATAAAATGAGAGAATGAGATAAGACATTCTCCAGGTCCCTACAACATTAACATTCTCCTTTTTATGTTGACTTCTCAAAACAATCAAATGTATTCTTGATGTTTTATTTGCATTTTATACAAAACAAGCATATTATACTCACAATTAACCATTTTACCTTAATAAGCAGATACAGTTCTTACAGTTCTCACAGCTACTGCCAAATACTAAAACATACTACAAATTAACATTTCTCAAAAGGTCACATAACATATACCAGCAATTCTCTGAATTATTTGACATCTGTACTTTAAAAATTATATTTTTCTCATCTTGAAAGTATGAAGTGCTGGGTCTAAACAAGATAATCATTCCTAAGTTGAGATGGGCAGTTATGATGAAGTTAACTACTCACATGATTTACAGTCACTAGCCAACAAGACCGTGAGGTCAAGTTCGTGTCCACCTCATTCACTGTGGTGTCCATAGCACAGAGCACAGTGCAATCACCGTAGTGAGTGTTCAACACCTAGTTACTGAATGAAAAAAATGAATGACTCAACAGCATTGAGAAACTGAAAATGATGGCAAAATGAACTTTTAAATACCTACTTTATGTGTAATGTAAACCACTACAAACAAGTATGGATGATTTACGGAGACTAATCTGAATTTCGTTCCCTCCAGGACATAGTTCAGAAACATGGTAACAAAAACATGCGTTGCTACTAGCCCCAGGGAAACAAGTGATTGATACTGATATTTGTGGGATTATTGTCAAAGACACACACAGGATCTTTTCAGTCACCAATTATAAACAAGACAGCTTCAACTGCAGCAAAAGAAGACTCCTAATCTGGATACTTGAATTCCTTTTTTTTTTTAATTGAAGACTCATTAGCTCCTTGGGAGAAATCTGGAAAGCATGGCTGGATGGAGAGCTGGACCTCTAAACCCCAGAAATAACACTCCCAATGAAAGAGTATAAGCAGCTCCCCAAACTCTGATGGGAGGTGTCCTTTGGAGGCAGAAAATTTACTCTTGGGGAGGAATATGCTTAAGTCCCTGTGGGTCTTATCTGACAAAGAGAGATGAGTTTTCCGGTGTCGCACTGGGAAATGCACTCAAAGAGCCTCTATCCAACCCCTGGAAGCTAATGGGGAGAAGAGACTGGAAGGCTCGGATATGCCTGTCCCATCGTGTGCCGACAGGGAGAAGCCAGAGCAAAGCGGCCGGAGCCAGTGGGGGTGACCAGGGCATCAGGAAAGTGCCTGGTTGCCAAGGCACCCAGCAAAAAAGGAGGACACGGCAGGGTTTGAATCACAGTGACTTCCACTGGTTTGGGACTCTGAGGTCAAAAACCAGTGGCATTTTTATTCAGGGACTTGTTTATGCCTGATTTTGTATATCTCGGAAAGGGAAGAATGACACAAAAATTACTTAACATTGGAGATGTACATTCAAATTCTTACAATGTTTGCTGAAATCCCAGAATTAAAAAAAAAAAAAAGAAGTATCTCGCTCACCAGAGTTCATGAAATTCTTCCACTGAACTAATCTGGAAATTCTGTCAAAACAAGCTCCTTCTCATATGTCAGCAACTCTGGGTCTTCCTATGCTCAAAACAAACAAACAAAAAAACCTTGATGTGCACAAAAATAAAAGAAATGGAGGGGTGGTGAGCAGAGGGGAATGTTATTCTGATATTTTTCAAATCTGAAGAAATACGTGAATCAGGAATGTTGTATCTACCACAATACCAGAAATGCGTACCTAAGAAATACAGTATTTTGATTCTCTGCATTATACCAATATATTATCTATTTATAAGTCCCACCCTATAGATTTTTTTGTCAGATTGGGTAATTTAATTGATCATATGTAGCTAAATACTGTACAGCTGAGTGACAAATTATAACTTGATACTGTTATTCAAGTCTTCTCCATAGACCAGAGAGTTATATATTGACTACATGCATATTCAGGATCCTAAAACCAGCCGCACAATTTTTCATGTTACAAGCCTACTTGGTGGGGTTGGAGAGAGGTAGAAATGAAGATTCATTTCATCCAACAACTCTAATACTTACTCATCCTGAAAGAAAAAAAAAATGCAACTACTCTGTTGATCATTAATTTACAGGACTTTAGAATTTAGTCTGTCTTCACCAAGAGCTTCCCATTCTTCCCCTCCATGTTGGAAGAAAGTTGGATAGAGGAGGAGATGCACGCAAGGGGCATGACTGACTTCATCTGCACACAAGGGCCATCTCTCTGCCGTGTGGCCTGGATAAGCTGCAACCCATGCTGTGCTGAGGGCTGGAGGGAAAAGGCTTAACTGATGGCCTCAGACCTGGACTGCAGTCCTTTGTAAACTTCTCTCTGTGTCTTTCCACACAGACTGGCTTCCAGAGGGGAAGACACAGGGTCTAGACAGCTAAGGAAGAGGCTGGAGCAAAGTGCATGCTGAATGGACACTAGGCATGCTCGTCTACTTTGACCCTGGCCCCCATGGTTAGAGATGAGGAAACCTTCCAAACTACCCCCTGAAAAAGATGTGATGAACACTAAACCATTTGAAGTAGAATAAGTCAAATAGAAAGACTTTTTTCTGAAAGGCCCAGGCTTTTCTACACATATCATCAGATACCTGCCCTGCAGAACTTCAAATAAATGCATAACAGATAAATGGGTAACCATGAGCCCAGTATTATTTATCAAATTAGAGGCAGGAAAATCAAGAAACAAGTCAGAGAAGAAGTTGAGAAAATTCAGAGCTTAACTAAATCTCAATGCAGAGAGATTTATTTCTCCACTTCAAAGAATCATAGCTAAACCCAGTAATATATTTTATACACACATATATAAAATGTATTTTAACTGAGTAAAGCTTTCTAAGGATACAAATAAATCACATCATCAAAATAAACCTCTCTGGGTGTTCACACCATGAGGAGAAGATTCCTAATCACTGATAAAACAGCGTTCCATGAGTCAGCAACAGCTGTTCTGCAGGCAAAAAATAAATAAATTAAAGATGAACAAAAGTCCCAAATAAATAAACTAAAGATGAATAAAAGTCCCAAATGGATATATATAATATATTATGAAATCTATAATTACATAGAATTATATTATACAATTATATTATATATAATTTTATATATTATGTATGCGATTAAAGGCAGGCCATACCCAGAAAAGCACGGGAAATCACCTGACATGAATGTCACCCACCTACCTCTAGTCTATGCAGTTATACAGTCATGTACTTCAGCACAGATTTGGGACATTGCAGTTTATTTCTTATTTAATATTACTATTAAATGTGTCCATGACTGAAATAAAGACATTTTACATTAAAAATGTTTTTTAATTTTCAGACATTTTCAAAGCATCTGAACAAAACGAAATGATGAAATACTTCAAAGAACACAAACTTTAGCTCCCATTTCTAAAAATATCAGGAGGGAAGCTCTACACAATGAAATAATTAATTCTTGGAGCAGTCTAATTTAGAAAAAATGCAACTGCTATAAAATGTGCAGTGATGTTTCTCTTCCATTTATTGAAGAGAAAGACTTATGAAATGAGAATTAACTATTGAGTTATGAATGAAAAAAGGGGGCAGGAGCTGGGGAAAGCTCTGAGTCTGTATGAAGCATAATGATCCAACATGACTTACGATATTTGATGACTATGTGAGCCTAAAAATGATATATCATTTTACTTTTTTAAATGGATATTTTTAATACTACATATTAGAGCAAAAAAAAAGTAAAATAAATGATGTTTCATACTTCTATATATGCTTGGTTCTTAATAAAATATAAATGATTAAATTTACCCAATTTGTTTTTTTATTGTTTTGATAAATTAAGTTTGATCATTTCTTGCAGCAATTAACTTATATGAGAAATCTTTTTTGATATTTTAATCCAAACTTACATTGTATGTAATGAACTCTTATTGAAGTTCCAACATAGACTATAATTTTTAAATTGCATCGTATTCAAAATACAGTGTCATCTTTGCCTGAAACATACAGTCAAAAGTAGCTGTGTGTGACTCCAGCAGGTAATTAAAAAGTCCACAGGACTTTTGGTTTCTAGTCCAGCATACAAGGAGCTTAGAAGCTGTCACTCCTAATAAATCAGAGAAGTAAGGTCATAGGGCAAACTGGTGCCTCAGACACTGGAAAGATAGACGGGAAGATACAGAAAATCACAGCTTACCAGAGCAGAAACCTCCACAGGAACCAGTACAGGGTTAGAAAAATCTGAACAATAACTGAGAAATTGCTGGAGGTTCAGTGTGAACAACCGTAGAGATAAAAACTCCAGGGGGACTCAGTCATGGGGGGGCCACACTTTTGTGAGTCTTACCTCCAAAAGAGGAATAAAGTTCTTACAGTTAATATCAAATTTAAAAATTCTCATACTTCTGGCAGGTGGAGGAAAGAAGGAACCATTGAGAAATATGCCCAGAGAATTCTGTTTTTCTTAAAAGGGTCTGTCCTCAAGAGAAACTATTTAAAGAGCCAAAAATATTGGGGTTTTATCAGATCCTAACTGATATGGGGGAAGGGAAATACCCAACTCCAGCCCACTCTGGCCATCATGTCCCACCTAAGCAGGTGGGGAGACTGAGAAGCAATTGTAAAGATCACAGCCCAGAGGCATAGGCTCACTAAAGACTCAAACCTAATTATAGGACTATGGAGCACTACCCTTTCCCCTATGACTTACCTCCACATCACTAAAGTCCTACTTGCCATAGTTCCTTCCAGCCAATACATCATCATGTACAGCTATTAAAAATTTACAAGATATCCTAAAAGATAAAAAGAAACTTTGAAAAGAATGATCATCAGAACTAGACTCAGATGTGGCATGGATGTTGGAATTATCGGAGCCAGAATTTGAAAGGACTATGGTTAATATGCTAAGAGCTACAATGCATAAAGTAGACTGCATGGAAGAACATAGGCAATGTAAGCAGAGAGATGGAAATTCTAAGAGAAAATTTAAAAAAATACAACAGATCAAAAATACTGTCACAGAAATGAAGAATGCCTTTGATGAGCTCATTAGTAGACAGCACACGGCTGAGAAATGAATTTGAGGAACTCTCAATAGAAATTTCCAAAATGGAAAAGCAAGGAGACGGGGGGAAGAAAAGGACTATCTAAGAACTTCCAAGAACTATGGGAC
This sequence comes from Camelus dromedarius, assembly GCF_036321535.1. NCBI lineage: Eukaryota > Metazoa > Chordata > Mammalia > Artiodactyla > Camelidae > Camelus > Camelus dromedarius. Next base: position 9,870,424 of record NC_087441.1, on the reverse strand, counting down.
AACTGCAAAAGAGTAAGACACGGGGAATGCCAGAAGGAGAAGAAAAAGAAAGAAACAGAAGAAATATTTGAAGCAATAATGGCTGATAATTTACCCAAAATTAATGATAGATATCAAACCACCAATCCAGGAAGCTCGAAGAACACCTAGCAGGATAAATACCAAAAACTCTATACCTAGACATATCATAAACAAACTGCAGAGAATGAAAGATTAAAAACAAATCTTGAAGTAAGCTAGAATAAAACACTTTAACTATAGAAGAACAAAGATAAAAATTACATCTGACTTCTCCTCAAGAACTATGCAAGGAAGATGAAAGTGAAGTGAAATATTTAAACTGCTGAATGAAAAAAAATCCACTGAAAATTCTCTAACTTGAAAAATTATACTTCAAAATTGAAGAAGAAACAAAGACTTTCTTTGACAAACAAAAATTTTCGCCAGTAGACCTGCCTTTCAAGAAATGTTAAAAGAAATTCTTCAGAGAGAAGGAAAATGATATACATCAGAAACTCAGATTTCCATAAAGACAGGAAGAGCATCAGAGATGGAATAAGTGAAGGTAAAATAAACACTTTTATTTTCTTATTCTTAATTGATCTTACAGCAACTTATTCAAAATAATAGTATCAATAATGTATTCAATTATGTATGTGTATATATATACATATATATATATATTTTATATAGTAAGGCCTTTATACTACCTGTGAAGCAATATAATGCTATTTGAGCATGGACTTGGGTTAGTTAGAAATGCGTATCACAAACTCTAAAGAAACCACCTTAAAAAAAGTAAAAAAAAAAAAAAAAAAAAAAGCAGTTTAGTCTCTTTGAGCTACTATAACAAAATACCACAGACAAGTGGCTTATAAATGGCAGAAGTTTATTGCCCACTGTTCTGGAGGCTGAAAATGCCAGCTTGATTGGAGATCAAGATGCCAGCATGTTAGGGTGATGGCCTAGCACTATTTCCATTCATGAAGGCTCCACCCTCATGACCTAATCATCCCAAATGCCCCACCTACTACTATTTATACCATTACTTCGAAGTGTTAGCATTTCAAAATATGAATTTGGGGGGAATACATTCACATATATATTCACATATAGCACAAGTATAATTGATATGCTTTAAAAAAAAAAAGAAAAAGGAGAGAAAATGGAATCATATAAAATGTTCAACTAAAACCACAAAAGGTAGGAAAAGAGTGAAAGACAAATATAGGAACAAAGAATAAGGGCAATGAATAGAAAATAGTAACAAATATGGTAGAAATCAATAACAGAAAAATAAATGAAAAAAATTCCAAAATACATGAATAGTAAACAACACACTTATAAATAACACATGGGTCAAAGAAGAAATCTCAAGAGAAATTTTTAGAATATTTTGAACTAAATGAAAATTAAAACACAACTTATCAAAATGTGTAGGATACAGTGAAAGCAGTACAAGGGAAATTTATAACATTAAATGCATAATTCAGGAAAGAAGAAAAATCTAAAATCAATAACCTATGTTTTCATCCTAGTAAACTAGAAAAATAAGAGCAAGTTAAGTCCAAAGTAAGCAAAAGAAAAGAAATAATAGTAATTAGAGAAAAAAAATCTTTGAAATTGAAAACAGGAAATCAATAGAGAAATTTTTTTAAAAATGAAACATGGTTCTTTAAAAAGATCAGTAAAACTTATAAGCATCTAGCCAGGACTAACTAGGAAAAAAAAGAGAGATATTAGTAATACCAGAAATAAAAGAAAGGAAATCACCACAGACTCTATGGGCATTAAAACGATAATTTAAAAACATTATGAACAACTCTATACCCATAAATTTGATAACTTAAATGAAATGAACCAATTCCATACAATGTGCCAAAATTCACATAAGAAGAACTAGATAATCTGAATAGGTCCATATCTATTAAAGAAATTGAATAAATAATCAATAACCTTCCAAAACAGAAAGCTCTAGGTCAAGATGGGTTTACTGGTGAATTCCACTGAACATTGAAGGAAGAAATTCTACCAGTTCTCTATAGTCTTTTCCAGAAGATAGAAGCAGAGGAAATACTTCCTAACTCATTCTATGAGTCCAGCATTACCCTAATACCAAAACCATAAAAATACATTACAAGACAAGAAAACTATAGATCATATCTCTTATAGACACAGGTGTAAAAATCTTCAAAAAATATTAGAAAATTGAATCCAATAATGTGTAAAAAGAATTATATAGCATTCCCAAGTAGGACTTATCCCACATATACAGGGCTGATTCAACATTCAAGTATCAATTAATGTAATATATCATACCAACAGGTTAAAAACAATCACATTATCATATCAATAAATTCATAAAAAACATTTGACAAAATCTAACACTTACTTATGATAAAAACTCTCAATAAACTAAAAATAGAAAGGAACTTTCTCAACTTGATACAGAATATTAAAAAAAATACAGCTAACATCATACTTAATGATGAGAAACTCAAACCTTTTCCACTAAAACAGGAACAAGGCAAGAATTCCCTTCTACCACTCCTTTTCAACACCGTATTGGAAGTATTAGCTTAATGCAATAAGACAAAAGAAGAAAATAAAAAATACACATATTGGGAAGGAGGAAATAAAACTGTCTTTGTTCACAGATGACATGATTGTCTATGTAGAAAATCCAAAAAAAAGACAAAAAAGAAACTCCTGGAACTAATTAGTGATTATAGTAAGGCTGCAGGATACAACTGACAAAAGTCAATTGCTTTCCTATATACGAACAATCAACAAATGGAATTTGAAATTAAAAATACAATAACATTTACATTAGCACCCTCAAAACTGAAATCCTTAGGTATAAACCTAACAATCCAACAAAAATTTCCATGTTCATGGATAGGAAGGCTCAATATTGTCAAGATGTCAGTTCTTCCCAATTTGATCTAAAGAATTAATGCAACCCCAGTCAAAATCCCAGCAAGTTATTTTGTAGATATTTTGTAGATATTCTAAGTTTACACGACAAGGCAAAAGATCCTGAATAGCCAACACAATATTGAAGAAGAATAAAGTTGTATAATGATCACACAACTTCATTAAAGCTACAGTTATCAAGACACTGTGGCATTGGCAAGAGACTAGACAAATAAATCTATGAAACAGAATAGAGAGACCAGAAAAGACTCATATAAATATATTAAGTAGAGTAAAGAAATAAAGAAAGAAAGAAAATGAACCACAATTGAGCAAAGATAGTCTTTTCAACAAGTAGTTATGGAGCAGCTGGAGATCCACAAGCCAAAAAAAAAAGAGAGAGAGAGAGAACCTAGACACAGATCTTACACTCTTCACAAAAATTAACTCAAAATGGATTACAGACCTAAATGTAAAATGCAAAAACTATGAAATTCCTAAAATATAACATGGAAAAAATCAAGATGACTTTGGGTTTGGCAATGACTTTTTAGATAGAAGACCAAAAGCATGAGAAAAAGAATTGATAACCTGGACTTCATAAATATGTCTGCTCTGGAAAAGACTCTTAAAAGAATGAGAATACAAGCTACAGACTGGGAGAAATTATTTTCAACAGACACATCTGATAAAGGACTATTATCGAAAATACACAAAGAACTTCTAAATCAACAACAGGAAAATAACAACTCGATCATAAAATGAGCAAAAGACCTGAACATACATTTCACAAAAGAGGAAACACAGAAAGGAAATAAGCATATGAAAAAATGCTCAATATCATATATCATTGTGGAAATGCAACTTAAAACAACAATGAGATACCCCTACATACCTATGGAAATGATGAAAATCCTGACAGCACCAAATGCTGGTACGGATGGGAGCAATAAGAACTCTCATTCATTGCTGGTGGGCATGCAAAATGGTACAGCCAGGTGGGAAGACAGTTTGGCAGTTTCTTACAAAACTAAATATACTCTTACCATACAATCCAGCAACCACACTTCTTGGTATATAACCAAATGAGTTGAAAAATTATGTTCACACCAAAACATGCACATAAATGTTCACAGTAGCTTTATTCATAATTTCCAGAACTTGGAAGTAACCAGGAAGTCCTTCAGAAGGTGAATGGATAAATCAATAATGGTACATTGAGGCAATGGATATCATTCAGCACTAGAAAGAAATGTGCTATTAAACAGTGAAAAGACATGGAAGAACCTTGAATGCATATCAGAAAGTGAAAGAAGCCAACATGAAAAGGCTACATACTGTAAAACTATGGAGACAATGAAAAGATCAGTAGTTGCAGGAATTGGGGGAGGAAGAGGGGTGAACAGGCATGGCACAGAGGATTTTTAGGGCACCAAAAATACTGTGGGATACTATAATGGTGACCACATGTCATTATACATTTGTCAACACCCATAGAATGCACACCGCCAAGAGTGAAACCTAAGGTAAACGACGGACTTTGGGTGATAATGAGGGGTCAACGCAGTTTCGTCGACTGGAACTAATGTACCACTTGGCACCAGAGGATGGTATTGAGGAGGGCTGTGTGTATGTGGGGGCAGGAAGTATGGGAAATCTCTGAACCTTCCACTCAAGTTTGCTGTGAACCTAACATTGCTCTAAAAATAAAGCCTACGTTTTCAAAATTTTGCTTTAATAAATGTGTTTTTCTTTAAAAAAAAAAAAAAGTCCACACTGAGCCCTTTACCCTTCTTTCTCTTTCACTTTGACTTACTAAATGCTTATTAAGCATGTGGTATTAATTTCCTGGGGCTGACAAAACAAAGTTCCCAAACTTGCATGGCTTAAAAAACAGAAATGTGTTGTCTCTCAGTTCCAGAGGCTGGATATCCAAGATCAAGGTGCCATTACAGTTGGTTCCTTCTGAGAGCTCTGTTCCACATCTCCTCCCCAGCTTCTAATGATTTAAGGGAAAGCTCTGGCATCCACCATCTCTCATTTCATGTTCACATGGCATTTTTCCTGTGTATGTGTCTCTGTTTCCAAAGTTTCCCGTTTTATGAGGACACCAGTCACACTGGTTTAGGGGGACACCCCTATTTCCAAACAAGGTCTCATTCGCGGTGCGTATTGTTAGGACTCCACATAGGAATTCTAGGGACACAGCTCAGCCCATAACGCGTGTACAGGACACGGTGCCAGTCTCTGCTGGGAATCCAAAATATTATGAGGCCACCTGCTCTTGGGAACATGACAAAACTTACACACAACCATTATAACTGCACAAGTGATACCACAGGCGAGTAGCAGAATAAGGACAAATTGAGAGGCCCTGACACTTCTGGTCTGGCTTTTAGAGGAAGGCGTTAGTGACCGCTTACCAGTTAGGATGGGCCACTTACGGGTTGGAGGCTTGTGGAAAAGCTTCCTGGAAGCAGTAGGGATTAGGCAGGGACACTTCTGATGCCAGTGAATGGGAGCAAGGTGAGAAGATACAGCCCTCGGTGGCACCTCCTTCCCAGGGTGGGTGGTAGCTGGATGTCAGGCATAGTAGGGGCCCCACCTAGGGGAGCAGTGAGCAGGTGATACAGCTAGAAAATCAGAGGGGAGGCCAAATGGCAAAGAACTATGAACGATAAATGTGGGTTCTGGGTAAGTGAGGCCTCGGAGGTTTTGGAAACAGAAAGCGAAGTCATGTAAGCAGCATTTGAGAAAGGCTTTCCTGAAAGGGGTGTGTAGACTTCATTGGAGAGGAAATTCATTCATTCAATAAACGTTTATTGAGTCCACTCTCTCTGCATGAGAGGAGCTAATATACAATAAATTTTCCCCTTAAAGTAAAAGATCATGTAGAATTAAAATAACTATTAAGGGAGAGAGGTAAGGCTGAGATTTTCTTGAGATGGGAACAGTCTCAGCAAACTAGCTGACTGGCCTGTTTTTATTTGTTTGTGTTTTTTTTTCTTGAGACCCATGCACTGGATTTTTATTCATGAATAATCTTTACAACTTGATTCCGTCTTCACTCCTCAGCCCACTGCATGCTCTCACATTCAGTGGACCACAAAAACAATGCTGATAGATCCAAAATTATTCTCCAAAGGGAAACCAGGGTGGAAGAAAGACTGGCCCTATAAGAATCATAACCAACTCCCAGTCATCAGAAACACAGGTGCTCAAGGAGGAAAACCAAACATAATTAAGTAAAACTGTATTGCTCAAATTTCCAATTACATAAATCAATGATATTTTCCTCAATACCGTACTGTATAGTATGTATCACATGGATTTATACGCTTTAGGATTGATTGAGCCAACTGCCATCCGTGTTACATCAGCAGGTTCTGTATCTCTCGGTGTCAGCAAAAAAAAAAAGACAGTTACTTTTACATTCAAGATGAAATCACATTGTATTTTCAAAGCACATGTCATCTCAAAAAATTATGCTTAGGCAGGATTTTTCATATAAATAATTCTCTACTGGGCAATCTATCAGAGGCTGGTTTTTCTTTTTCCTCTTTTTTTAAAGTTGGCTTTGTGTGTTTTAAAAAAAAATAAAAGGATAAACCTTAAAAGCTTGTCTCTAATAGCAGGTTTGGTAAGAAAAAGCAGAGAAATTTTTTTCCGAAAAATAATTTTCTTTCCTGAACAAGTATAGTTTATTAACTAGGTTCTTGATTCAATAGATAGAAAAATGTTAATCCTTTTATTTTATTAATATGTTACCTATGTTTGTGTATATTAATAGTGTGTTTATAGGCAGCTACAATCTATTAGATTGTTCATCCTTTTATTTCCTGTTGACATTTTTACTTTTTTATATCATGAAGCCAGAGAATTTTAAATTTAGATTATTAGAGATCATCTATCATTGGTCCAGAGTTTAACTAAATTAAAAAATTAAAACTCATCAGTTTTCTTTTGTTTCAGTGTATAGTATAATTATCAAAGCAGTATAAGAATGGTACAGAAAATTACAAAATAGAGAATTTCCTATTGATTTCTACCTTCTAACACAGCCAATGTGACTTTTAAAAATATTTCTTTCTAGTATTTCCCCAGATGTAAATATTCCACTATAATTACAGTCACTGTAAAATTTGGCATCCTACTTTTTTAAAGTTATGAGAGGTTTCTAGTAGCAATAGTCATTCTTCGTAGCACAAGCCTATGGCTGCCCAAAGTCAAGTGCAGAGAATGGAAGCCTTGCCTTTGAGCAGGAAGCATGGTGGCTTTAGGGGCACCTGTATCTCCTTGGGGAGAAATCTGCCTGCCTGGACCAAGAGGAGCACAAGGGGGACTCCTCCAAATTAACTCCGGAAATGTAGCGTGGGACCAGATTTGGAGATGCAGGTGGGGAGTGAAGGCCAGAGAGGGGGTCTAGACTTGTTGCACTAAAGCACATGAAGCTGTCTTTACAGCCAGGAGATGTACATGAAGAAGGCTCAGCTCTGGAAAGCACAGCTGGCCACTGAATAAGAGGAAGCTGAGAGAGAGTATGGACACAGGGATCCACACCAGACGTGAAGTGCTAACGCCTGGGGTTAAGTTCACAGCCGCAGAAATGGTGAAGAAATGTGGTTCGGAGACACGAAGTTATAAAGGGATAAGACTGACCAAAAGGCTTTACTTATGCAACAGAAAAGAACAAATCTGACTCTGTATTGGATCTGTTTCTCTTACTTTAACCTTTGTATTCTATTGCTTCTGCTGCAAGTTAATCACGAAAGGGATGTTGCCTATAGCCTAAAGTGTACATAATGGCCCATCATCGGGAACCCTGCCTCCCATGCCTGAGTGTTAAGCTAAAACACCTTTGTTTAGCTCACAGCAAACACCTCAACCAAGCCCACCTGTAAATGGCTATAGGAAAGAAGAAATTAACACATCCCCTCCTGGAATCTGGCCAGAACCAGGAAACATTTGCAACAACATACTGCCCTTTTAACTTTACCTCCTCACTGCCTCTGTCTCGTTGCATAAAAGAAGCTAGCGACCGAACTCAGGCAGGATGGTTCTTTGGGACACTGGTCTACCATCTTCTTGGTCTGCTGAGTTTCTGAATAAAGTCACTATTCCTTGCCCTAACAACTCACGTTTCTATTTGTTGTCATATGGTGAGCAGACCTTGGGTCAGTAACTCTTAGAGGCAGAAGAAACAAAATGACTCAAAGGTCGAATCTGCCCTCACTCCTCATCTCAAGAATCTTCCTATGACCTGATTTTCCCTCTGGGCCCGCACTTTCCTGCTACCCACCTCCCTAAGGAAAATAAGCATCCAATCATCAGATGCTGAGAGTTGCATGAAACACTGACGGTGCAACATGAACTGGTGGTTGGAACCACCAAGCCTTGAAAGGAGGAAACATTCTTTCTTACATGTCTTTTTCCCTCCCCATTTCACAGAATTGGTAAACTCTGCCACCCTCGGCCCTTTCCCGGCTCTGTGTGGCTGGGTGAGTAAGTGGACTGGGGGACTCCTGGACATTGGCCTCTCTGTCCTGTGGCAGGCACAGGAGAGTGTCTGGTCCCCAAGACAAGACCTGGACGAGTGGGAGCCAGGGAAGGACAAGGCGGGAGGAGGCAAGGTAGGGAAGGAGACCCACACAGCCTCCAGTCTAAGGACCCAGCCGACTGCATTGGAGGCACAAGAGCTTGTCCTGTTACTGCCCGCTCCTCCTCCCACCCAGCTATTATCCCATGTCTGTATCTCTACCTGGGGATCCCAAAGGGCAGAGAAGGGGGTACCAGGCAGGGTGAGATGGGCCTGGGTCTCCAGTGGTGACTTCACCCTGACACCCACATAGTGACCTACCAGCTTCTGGCTGCTGAGTCTGAGCTACCCACAGACAGTCTGCTCCTTACCGACCCATCTTTAAAAGTAGAATCACCATTGACAGTTAGAGGAGTCCACAAAAATTTACTGCATTTCCACTTCCTGTTTTAAAAAATTGTGCCATCAAACAATCCTGGGCCCTAACTCACAGGTGGCAATATTTGGCTGGAGCAGAGCTGAGCTATCTCCCTGAGAGCTGTTTCCCCTTGAGAGTCCTCCCTCCAACCTCTCCTGCTACCAACACCAGAACTGCCTTCTATTTTCATGCTCTGGACAATCATTTTCTTATTTATAGTAGCCAAGAGATGCATATAATATTTCTTGTACTCATGTCTCTAGGAAAAGTGAACACATAAAAGATAGACTAAGAGAGCCTATATTTAAAAAAAAAAAAAGAAGATATTCCTACAGTTTTCGTATGCAAAATAAACCCCCAAACCAAAAAGAACCTTCCCTATTTTGTTTTCTCCCTTGTTGATTGAGGCATTTAGGCAAAGTGAGAGCACTTTTTAAATGGTGTTATGAACTAGTGGTTTGTTTATAGAAATTAAAATAGTTTGTGTTGTGCATGTCAGCACAAAAGAAAACTCTAAAAAGTTTGGGCCAAACAATTATCATCATCATTACTATTATTAAGCACTAATTTATGCAAGGGTCTCCACTAGAAGCTTTTATGTATAAATATTATCTAAATCTTTGAGGCAGGTTTCATCCTGCCCAGCTTACAAATAAAGAAGCACACCAGAGGAAGTTAATTACCACAGTTCCAATCACAAAATCAGTAAGCAGCAAGTTAGGATTTGATCCTGGCCCCAAGCTCCACCTCTTCCCAACATTACACCGCTCTGCTTCAATATGCAGATCACAGCCACAAGCAGAAAAGCATCATGACAACATTGTTGTTTGTTGTTTCAAAGCTATATATTTTGTTATATAAAAACTAAGAAGTTGTTTAAAACTTGGCATGTTACAGAATATGACTAGCCTGATGAGCTCAAGTCGTAAAGAGGCACGTCACCAACGCTCATTTTCAACAGCGTGTTATTAGGATCCTGGAGCCTGACTGGCCACTCACCTTCAAACTGTGTTCCTGGGAACCCTAAACAATCATCAGAGAAGCTTCCGGGTCATTTACCCTCTTCCTTCAGCCAGAGCAGTCCCACTGTTACCCCCTCCTTAGAGAGTTACAATAAATCTTAGTGAGATACAGTAAGTCTGAAAACTACTGAGCTAGACCGATCTCTTCATTTTTTGTTAAAAAAAAAAAAAAAAGAACATGCGATTTTAGAGCTCTGAACTGAATTTTCTCAAATCATACACAATTACAAGAGTCAGAGTTAGACCTGAAACTCTCTGAAGTGTTGTGTGTTTAAAGCAGACGCTATCTAGTCTGAAGTTATAACAGGAACAGTTGGAGGTGAGGAGTGCTGGTAACACTGCAATTCTGCATCAAGACATGCGGCTTCACAGGTTAAATGCTTTTCTCCCTGGTGCTAAGCTTGATTACACGTGTGGAGCATCTGGAAGTTAAAAGATATTGCTCTTTTTTTTTCTAGGAATGTCAGGGTATTTTGATGCATTCAATCCTTTTGACTTTGACTCATCTCTGAATCCTAACTAATGCTCACTCCTTTCTGAATATGGTATTAGCTTTCATTGTCCATAAAATTTGGTGAAACTTATATGGGGGTGGGGGGTGTGCCTTCTATTAAAAGTAGCATTCTATGAACAATTAGGTAACAAAAAGTAATCTGGAATTTAACCAGCTAGTAACTTATGTATATCTACATAAATACAGATATAGATGAAAAGGAAACACAAAACTGATGTAAATCAAAGTAGGGGAAAAATTTTTAAAGCACTAGGGGAAAAATATCTAATGTGAGAGCAATGGTAATAAGATACTTTGTAATGCTTAAATGTGATTATTATTTATCAGCATGATGAGTGCTGCGCAAAATGTAATGTTAATTTTGACCAAGGTCAGACATGGAATTTAGTCGTTCTACACATGCATATAGCTGTCTTTTTGAGTTGACACAACAGCAATATTTTTCACGAGTTTGAAGTTGGCCCAAAGCCACAATATCATAGGGATTAATGGCTTCCACTCTGGTAATCCAGAGCCCAAAATACTCGTGATGCTGCCACACTTACTTCACTGTTATGGCTTCAAGCTCATCTAATGAAATTAAGTTTCTTACATTACTGTAACATTGTATTAAAACCCTCTGCACCTTTTGCCTGATGGTCTATCAGATAAACAGGTACTTCTTTTGCTGGTCTCAGCTGGGCTCAGTCATATATCTACTGGAGCGACCAAGCTCAAGAGGTGATGGAGACTGAGCCACATCTCTCTCACGGTCCTGCTTGTTCATAGAATGGTGGTCACAGTGCTGCAAAGGCAGTCAGAGAGAGCAAGTCCTAAACACAAGAGGCTTTCAAATCGCTGCTTACATCATGCTTGCTATCACCCCATGGCCAAAGTAAGTCACGTGGTCAAGCCCAGAGTCACTGTAGGAGGAAACTGCTCAAGAGCTTGATACGAGGAGGCATGAAAAAATTGGGAGCTATTTCTGCAACCTCCCTTATGTGACTTAGACCCTGGTGGTAGAAGTGGAGATGGGCACGGTGAGAAGTGGGTGGATTTTTATTGGATTCAGCAAGTGCAGCCAACAGGACCAGGTAATGGACTGGGACTGGGGATGAGGGCAAGAGAAGAACAATGGATAATTTCTAGACCTGGGGCTTGAGCCACACTGCAGAAGCTGATGACACTTGTTCACAGCAGAAGACAGGGGAAGCAAAAATATCTATCCTTTCCCATCTCTGTCTCCACAACAGTGTAAGTCACAACAATAATCCTCACAATTTTTAGTTTCAGGAGATTTTTAAGCTCTTAACATTTATTCAGGACCCCAAAGAGCTTTTGTTCCTGTGGATTTTATCTATTGATTAATGCATCATAAATTGAAACTAATACACTTTAAAATATTTATTATTTTATTTTTTCAAAAAACAACAATAAATCATCATATACTGCCAAAAATAATATAATCTTATGAAAAACAACTATTTTCTAAAACAGAAAAGAGTGACAAGAATGACACTTACAGTTTTGCAAATCTTGTTAATATCTGATCCAATAGAGCACAGCTGATTTCTCATTTCTCCGCCCGCATCTAGTCTGTTGAGATATTTATTTTGGTTGATGCACATGAAGAAAATGCTGTCTGACACAGATATGTAGTTGGAAAAGGGCAAAGTATTTTATGGCCTTTTCAGATAATTGTGGATATTCTTCAATACTATGCCAAAACCCAACAGCAGTTGTTACTTAAAGGTTAGTTGTGATTTAAAATCTGAAACTGTATTGATGAACTTTCCCCTGCTTGGTTGTATTAAAATCCATTCATCTATTCCACACTTCAAATGGATCTTTTACACCTGCATTGATTATCTGGAAAAGATTGGTTCATTGATTTATGCACATCTAATTGCTGGCTCTGTCATTACATAATATCAGAAAAACACAAGCACATGAAAAGATGCTCAACATCACTAATTGTCAGAGAAACGCAAATCAAAACCACAATGGGATATCATCTCACACCTATCAGAATGCCTATCATCAAAAAGAATGCAAATAACAAATTTTAGTGAGGATATGGAAAAAAGAGAACCCTCATACATGGTTGGTGGTAATGTAAATTGGTGTAGCCATTGTGGAAAACAGTATTGAGGTTTCTCAAAAAAATAAAAGTAGAACTGCTATATGATCCAGCAATTCCACTCCTGGATATATATCTGAAAAGAGCAAAAACACTAATTCAAAAAGATGCATGCACCCCAGTGTTCATAGCAGTATTATTTACAATTGCCAAGATATGGAAACAACCTAAGTGCCCATCAACAGATGAATGCGTAAAGAAGATGTGGTATATACATACAATGGAATACTACTCAGCCATAAAAAAGAATGAAATTTGCCATGTGCAGCCACCTGGATGGACTTGGAGGGCACTGTGTAAGTGGAATAGGTCAAATAGAGAAAGACAAATACTGTGTGATATCACTTATATGTGGAATCTAAAAAATACAACAAACTAGTGAATATAACAAAAAAGAAGCAGACTCACAGATGTAGAGAATAAATGGGTAGTTACCAGTGGAGAAAGGGAAAGGGGGAGGGGAGCAAGAGGTATAAGCCAATAGGTATAAAATAAGCTACAAGGACATATTGTACGACATGTAGAAAAAGTCAATATTTTTTAATAATCATAAATGGAATATAACCTTTAAATTTTCTGAATTACCTGTAACACATAATATTATACAACAACTATGCTTCAATAAATAAATAAATATTTGTAAAAAACACATTCATTAATATCACCATGAACCTCACCAAAAACATCTATGAGCACTGGGAAGTTGTCAATCTCATAGTGGCAGATACAATTTTCCCAAAATTCTGATTTTCACTTGAAATCTCAGATTTCATCATTGGCAACAAATACTGTCAGTTGTTTACCTAGAAGTGACAGGCTCCCCTCATTCATTTCTAAGAGAAAATGTCTGCCAAATATCCAAGTTTGAATAACCAGTTTGTCACACATTTTCAAGGAAGAAATAGTGTTTCATGAAAAAAAAGCAGCTAGTTCAGCCCATGACTCAATCACACAACTGCTTTTCTTCCAGACAACTACTGTACAGAAGTTTCATATGTGTTTCCTGCTTTTTCACACATAATATTAAAAGGATGTGAAAAAGATGTGTACTCAAGGGCCAAGCTTTAGTAAGATTAATAATTTTTAACGCTGTATCAAGACACTCTTACATGAAACTGGGATTTCTGTTTGTTTTCTGTTTTTGTGTCTAATTTTTTGCAGTGTTTGGTGATAAGGGACGCAGTGAGTATTAGCACAGTTTGGGGCCACTCCTTGATTTATGCTTTGGCACCAACAGTTTGTCCCGCCACTGCTTTGTCACCATTATTGCAAATGTCTTAACAGTGAAAAAGTGACATCTAATGTTATTATGAAAATGGTTTTTGGCCCTTCAGATCTCCGCCCTTAAATGGTCTTGGGGACCCCCTAAGGGTCTGTGGATCACATTTGGAAAAATAACACATCCAGTGCAAATTTATATTGATGAAATTTATATATTTAGAAATATGAATTCCTTGGCAGATGTAACTGGTAACTCAAGGAGCTGCATTTCAGCCACATCAAGCTAATTGTAGTTTTCCAAACACAGGCTGCTTGGACCTCTGAGACTGAGGCTGGAATGTGAGGACACACCCACTTTCCCAAGGGCATCCCAATCAGACCCACCCCAAGCCTTCCCTTACCTCCCAGTTCACCTGTCTGCTCTTTCGGGAAGCCATTTCCTGAGCGGTACAACATCCAGCCCCTTCCCCACTGCTGAATTGCCCTCCTCCCCCTTCCCCACAGCCCCCTGAAGCTCTGTTTGAGGACCTTGTCCTCCAAGGGTGGCCCCCCCACCTCTCTTGAGATCATGTTAGGAATGTAGAATCTTGGGCCCTCCTTCAGACTGACTACCTTGGAATCTCCATTTTAACAAGACCTTGAGTGATTCCTATTTCCATTACAATTTGCAAAGCACTACAAATCAGAGAACCGGTCAACTTAATTGTATGACAATTTCTTATTTACATATCAGTCTCCTAGAAGACAGGCAGTTTCTGCTGCTAGCTAAGTTCCTTACAGAGGGCCTGCTACATCCTAGGTATTTGACAGAGTTTTGCTGGATAGATAGAGGAGTAATGAGCATGTTGAAGGTGATTTGTCCCTACATCTTTAGGAATGATTTCTAAACCAGAACTCAGATAGTTACCCAGTAGAGGGTTCATTTTATCTTTGTCAGCAGCAGAAACATTTAAACATACAGATAATAAATTAATTCACTTTATAGTATTTGTTTTAAATGCTACTTTTTTATATCAGTTACACCTGTTCCTTTATTGAAAACTGGTTTTACAGAGAAATTAAAATATTCCAATAGTTGGAAAACGCATATGCTCCGGGAATAAAACCATCAAAAATACATATTTTTTTAATTAGGCTTTAAATGTTGACCAATGAATCTTTATGACAATTATTGACTTTGTAAAGCTCCCCCTAGATTAATGTGCAGTAGAATCTGTGCCTCTAAATTTTTTTCAATCAATGTTTTCATTTGGATTCCCTCCCCCCCACCCCTTTTTTTAATCTTTTCAACAAACAGAAGCAGTGGTAAGCGCAGTTTGTCATTTTTAAGGCATGAGGATTAGGCTCTGACTAATTGGAAGATTTGCCCATTATTTAAATGAAACTTGTTTGCAATTTCATCATCCTTGTGGATCTAGAAAGGCGGTCGACTGGCCCATCAATTTGGTTAGAAAAGAACAAATGAAGAAGGAGACTGACAGTGTTCTCTCATGGGAGGCTGTGTCGCTATATTGTTTCTCCAGTATTAATTATCCACGTAAAAATAATTCACTACGCTGCACTATTATCCGCCCGGCTCTGAGCTCCCTAGTCAGCTGCCTCCTGGCCTGCCTCTCCCGCACATTTACATCTCCTGATGTCAGCAAGTGCTGCGCATTGATGTGTTCACTGTCAACGACACACCGGGAAATCAGGGCTGCAGGCAGCCAAGAGTTATTTTGGCTTTAGGCTGCCTTTGAATGTGAGGTTAGCTCTCCTCCACACTGTAGGAAAGACTCATTTACAATTCTGGCACCCCTTCTCCGGTTAGGGCTTTAAAAGACAGTGCCAGCACCTCGTGCGTGAGCTTTGAGATGAGGTGAGGAGGCAGGTGTCATTGGCAGGTCACTGAGGAGCTCTGATGAGTAAGGCCACAGAACTGATGAAAAGGGAGAGAGGCAGGGAAGAGGATGAGGAAGAGAAGGAGAGGGAGGGACTCAGCCGTCCACCCCTCTTCTCATTCTATGGAAGGGCTCCAAACCATTAGCATGAAAGATGCCCCAGCCTCCCATGCACTGTTGAAGAGGTAGGGGAGCAGTGGATTCTGCAGACAGGGAAATGCAGGTCTGACTTTGGACCAACAGAACAGAGGGAGGAGAGATGCAGAAACACACAGTAAAGGGTGGGGAAATGAGACCAGAAACTGTTCAGGCGAGGTTCAAAGCCATAGGGTTTCAGTACCAGGGACCTCGAGGGACTTTTTCTTTCTGCCCATTCAGATAGATTTGTGCATTCTCAATTACAGTTTGCGCTCTATATTAGACCCAGTTCACAAACCCTGTGTATGAGTCTGCTCGGGGAACTGTGACAAAATATCATAGACCGGGTGGCTTAAACAGCAGACATTTATTTCTTACAGTTCTGGAGGCCAAGAGTGCAAGACCAAGGTGCGGGCAGATTCGGCTCCTGGAGAGAACTGTGCCCTCACACGTCAGAGGGGGACAGAGTGCACTGGTCCTCTCTCCTAGAGCACCTATCCCACCATGACCTCATCCAAACCTTGTTCTCCCCAAAGGCCTCACCTCCAAACACCATCACATTGGAGGTTAGGGCTTCAACATATGAATTTTGAGGGGACCCAAACATTCAGTCCATAACACCCTGGTAAGAGTTTACCTGCCATTAGATAACATACTGGAACAGTCCTTTGTATTTTTACCCTTAATCAAAGTCGTCCTCTGATACTTCGCTTAATCGCCCTCTTAACAGAGATGGAATGCTATCCTCAGGATGCGGCCCAGGCCTCCTTCTCCAGCCTTGGGGCTTCCCGCTGCCCCCTGGCCCCACACCCCATGCCCTGCACGCCAGGCACACATGGGGCCCCTCACACCGGGAGGTGCACCTCCCCTCCTCCTTCCTCCGGTTACTCCTACTCGCACCTCAGGACGCTTCTTTCTCCAAACAGACATAGGCCCCTTGGGGCTGCCAGCACTGGGCCCTCTCCCATTAGTACACTCCCACTCTGTCCCGCCACGGACCCTGAAAGGGCTCTAGTTATCCTTGCCTCCCAACACAAAGCATAGTGCCTCCTCCCCTCCTGACAGCCTTCAAAACCAGTTCATGAAATGATGATGGTTCCCTCCTATTGTAACTATTTCAGTTATAATAACACATCAGAGGAAAGCGGGCGGGGGTCAGAGTCACGGTTCTCCCTCCCTCTCCCTGGAAGAGGATGAGCAGGTTCTCTTATTTAGTGGAAAGGAGACAAGAGTGGGAAGGAGCGAGCAGAAAGTGCCAGTTCCAGTCTTGGCCTCCCTCTCTTGCCCTCTTGCCTGTCCCAACTGCCAGGCAGCCAAGGGAAGGAGGGAGTCCTTTCTGTGCAGGGGATCACTGCCCCCTGTCCCTCCCTGTCCTCCCCCAGCCCCACAAGAGCAGGAAGTCCTGAAGCAGGCTGGGGTCTTGGGAGTGTTCCACTCCCTCCTCCTGCCTTCCTTGGTGGCACACCACACGTCCCCTAGGCATGGGAGGCCCCAACCGAGAGGGAAAGCTTCCAGAGCTAAGGGATGGGGTGGCTCAGGCCTCTCCTGCTTTCAGCATCGATTCTGCTTTTGGGATCCCAGCCAAATATCCCCACCTCTCCTCTCCACTCAACGTATAATAACTGTTGTTTTTGCCAATTCTTCCCTTTTAATCTCCAGATGAGTGCGTTTTCTTGCCCAATCTCCAACTTTCACCCGAAAGTGAAGCCATGCTGCCTGGTGCAGTACAGGTAGTTGGTTTCCTGCCCATGTTTTCTCACCAGACGGCCCTCAGAAACCCTGTGGCCTCGCATGTAGTAACACTACTGTCTATACACTTAAAAATTAAGATGGTAAAATTCCTGTTACGTGTTTTAATTTTTAAAATAAAAAAGGTTTTCAAGTAAAAACAACACAAAAAAGTCCTGTATTCAGAGATCCCCATGGTTATCTTCATGGTAGCAGAGAGTAATTTTCAGTGGACAATTAAAGGAATTACCTCTGTGTATTATAGGTTGAATGAATTGTGTCCCCCCAAAATATACGTTCAAGTCCTGGGACCTCTGAATGTAATCTTACTTAGGACCAAGGTCACTGCAGATGAAATTTATTAAGATGACATCATTCCGGAGTAGGATGGGCCCTTAGTCCAAAATGAGTGGTGTCCTAACAAGAAGAGGAGACACACAGACACACACAGGGAAGAAGGTCATGTGAGCACGGAGACAGAGGATTGGAGTGATGCAGACGCAAGCCAGGAAATGCCAAGAATTCACAGCAAACACCGGAGGCTGGAAGAGGCAAGGGAGAATCCTATCTTAGAGCCTTCAGAAGGATCCTGGCCCTGCCAGCACCTTGACTTTGGACTTCTAGCCTCCAGAACTTTGACAGAATGAATTTCGGTTGTTTCCAGTCACCCAGTTAGTGATACTTTGGTATCACAGCTCTAGGAAATTAATATACCATGGTTACAAACCCCTAGAATCATTGGGAATTTGCTTCTGTATTGCACAAAAGTTAGTTTCTGCCTCCTTCTCACATAAGCACAAATGCAGTATCTCTGCAGTAGTGATTCTTCATGTTCTCAAAAGGATTGCCTACGCCCCTCTGACATCACCTTAGGTTCTCTGTTCTATTCAACACAAGCCTGGCTTCTTTGGCTTTTCCGTCTGACCAAGTTCCCTTAGTCCCTGAATCATTTTCATTGCTTTTGCTTTACCTTCCCCATCACTACAATATCCTTTTTATACCAAAGTGATAAGAATTGAAAATGATACTCTAAATGAGACACTGCTAGCCCTTTTATATAATGGTAGAATAATTCTCTTTGACTCAAATTCAATATGCTCTATTCACACATCTGAAAGCTGTTGGTACATTTTTGCACTGCTTTATCACCGTGGTTTCAAGTACCAGCTATTGTCACATAGGAACCACAGGCTGCCAGAGGCTTAGAGGGTATAACCCATTTACTGTTTGCCTCTCACTTCATCATTGTCTGAACCCACACACTAATGATACGCATTTAATATGCACTCCATTCAATATTACAAAATTTTCCATAGTAATTAGGTCAGGTACATAAAGGGGAAGCCCCTTCTACCCCAAGGTTAGGGCAGGAATGAAAACTAACACTCATCGAACACCAACTCTGTCAGACACCTTACATATATGATCTCCATGCCCTGATGAGTTAGATGTCGTTGTTTTGATTATTTCTGTTTTATACATAAAGACTCAGAGCAGGAAGATAAGTCAACCCAAAGTCACTGTTAATAGATATCAGACCCATGGCTGGAATCAAGTCAGCACAAGTCCAAGGGCCACACTCTTTCTCTGGACCATGCCACCAGCAAGCAGAGGACATTATTCTCTTCTGCCTGGGAAAAACTGAGATCCAAAACACATAAATAATACGTTAAAAAGGCAGTGTGTTAGATTGGGGGGAAAACTACACCAGAAATAAGGAATCTCAAGCCCTAGAATCAGCCCTTCTCTTATGCTTCTCTAAACTGTAAGCTTTTCTAAATATCAAAAACTGAGTATTTAATTTACTCACTGCTGTGTGATGTTGAGCAAATGACTGACCCTTTCTGGGCTTCAAACTTGTCATCTGTAAAATGAAGGGTTGGAGGAGCAGATCTCTTAGCTCCATGGGGCCTTCACCTTGATTAGCTCTAAAGCAGGAATCCCAGGGGTGAGGCTATCCCTTTGCAGCTTTAGTTCCTACACAATTTATGTGCTCCGTGTTCATCGTGCTTAGCACAGAATCCTTTCAATTTTATATTAATTTCATTTCATTTTAATTTTTTAGATCTCTCGATTTTCCCAAGAGTGAAGGACATATGGTGAAACAAGGAACAAGAAGGCTCACTGTGCCTCCCTGTCAAATTCCCATGCAGGTGGAGCCAAACAGCATGCATACTGCTGTGTCAGCGACAGGAGGACACTGGGGAGGGGACGTTGGTCCAGTTCCTGCAGCTCAGCTAGTCACCCCTGACCAAGCGCTGCTGTTACCATGGCAACCGTTGCACTCTGCTCTGTGGAGGCCACGGGTCACAACTGCAGACGCCACCAGCAGCAGACCCACGCCTTTGTCCCCTCCCAGTATGCCCTGACTCAGCACCACCCATCACTGGCCACACATCCTGGCCACGCGCCACCAAAAGCAATCAGTTAGATTGAGGCCAGAAGTACATGCGAGGGGAGAGCATCTCTCCCTGTATCTCCACCATACCCAGAATCAGCACTGCGCACAGGGTGCTTACTTCTTTCATGTGATGGAAGAGAACCCATCATTGCTCCTCAGCAAATATATATGCCAAAAGAGAAAATTAGAAAGATGCCACCACTTCCTCACTGAGCTACGAATCAAGAATTACCCTCTTTGCAGTTTGAAGATGTGGGTCTAAGCTTTGCAGATCCTGCCAGTGTCTTTAATATGTATATAAATTACCTAGAGTTCCTGTGAAAGGATACCAATTCTGGTTCAGAGGTGGGGCCTGAGGGTCTGAAGGTTTCACAAGCTCTCAGCTGATGTTGATGCTGCCGGTCCCTGGACCACACTGACCACATTTTGAGAAGCAAAGACTCAGATCCACCAGCTCCTACTGCACATAAAGTTGACCCTTCTTGATCGCTGCCATTTATCATTTCAATACGGAATCCGAGTAAATATTAGCTGGTTCAGAGCACACATTTCTACAGGGCAGAGCCTACATCTGCTTGGAATAAAGATAATAGCCACAATTTATTGAGAGCTTGCTCTCTGCCAGTGCGTGAGCGCGCGCGCGCACACACACACACACACACACACACACACACACACTCCACACAACAGCCTTTGCAATGTAGTTGTTACTTAATTAAAATTTTTAAATTAGGGAACTGAGGCTCAGACCTGTTGTGTGACTGACCCAAAGTCACACAGTCAGCAAGTAGTCAAGCCAGGACTCAAACCCGTCTGTCTTCTTCCAAACCACGTGCTTTCCTCTCCCCACACTGCTTCTCTGCTGGGCTCCACAGCCCAGGGCAGCCCACAGAAGGGCACAGTGCATGCGGCTGCTTCCCGAAAGCAGTGATCTTGCCATGAGTGTCTGAGTCCGTGCTCACCATTGCTCCAGGGTCAGTCACTAACAAAATCCCAAACAGGAAAATCCCCATAGTCACCTCTGGTCAGCCCCACGGCTCACATCTCAGGGCTTTGGGTTTTCTTTCACACAACAACCATTTATTAAGCGCTTCCCACCAATAAATCACATGGAGATGAGGAGAAGCGAAAGAAAGAGGCTCCGGCCTCTTCGTTCTGGCTCCCACACTTGCCTGTTCATCTCTGCTTCTCGGAGTCTCCAGCAGCAACAGACTTTTTGCCCTGGTCCAGACCCATATTCTGTCCATCCTGTCGTCAGCTGGGAAGGCTGGCAATCAGAACTGAACTTCAAAGGGGTTACTGGTGGAGATGAACATTCCAGGGCTGGGGGGTGAGGGGTGATGGGAACTGGGGTAGAAAGGCCAGTCTCTAGAGTCAGACATCTGGCTCTAAGTGTAACTCCAGAGCTTACTAAAAGTGTGGCACAGAAAAACTATTTAACCTCTGTCAGGGGTGGGTTGTTTTTTCTATTTTCCTCAGAATGGGATTATTAACACCCATGTCAAAGGCTGATTGTACAACGCTGCCAGCATCACAGGGCCAGGCACATGATGGGGACTCAGTGAGGACTGGTTTCCTTCTTCCTGCCATTAAACTGGTCAAGGTGTGAAAATGAGAAATTCAAGGTGAAATCAAGGAGTAGAAGAAAAGGAGCTAATCACAGGACAGCTCTGGGGGCAGGAATTAAGTCTGGTGCTTTGTATGAGAGCAAGCAGACGTGGTGGGGAAAGGATGGAGAGAGGGCTAGGGCAGACAAGCAGGCAGACGGCAATCACAGGACCAAGGCCGGGCTTGACAGCCAGAAAGAACAAGGAGGCAAAGGCTGAGCCAGCCTGACTCAACAACAGAGACTCTTCTGGGAAGCACATTGTACCAACGAGCTTGTTGGAGGAGTCTTTCCTCTCTCCCTGCCTTCCCTCCTTCTGTCCTTCATTCCTCTCACCAGAATCATGGCAGAGAGGATCTGTACTTCTCTATCAGGAGCCTCAGAGCCATTTCTGGGCTCTGGAATTTTCCAATCATGTGTCTGGGAGGGAGCTTAGAAATTATCATCATCTAGTCCTATAGTTTTGGGACTTTGTTTTAGCTGTCGAATCCTTTCTTTCAATGCAAGCATGCCTACATAAAGTTCAAAATAAAAGGAAATAAAATGTAGGGAGCCTTGGGTGGAAGAAAGATGAGGCTTTCAGACTCTGAGCCCTTTTGACAGAAATTAAAGGACTTGTCCATGTCTTATATCTCATATGTGGCAGGAGCAGGATGAGATTAACTTATTTCCATTCATTCCATTCATTCAGGGCAGTTTCCAGAGAAGCGGTAGAGTCTAGAGAGAACACGGGCTTGTGTTCAGGTAGCTCTGGATTTGAATCATGACTTGACCACATATCGTCTACCTGACACTGAACAGGTCACTTTCCTCTTTGCACTCCCATTTTCTCATGAGTAAACTAGAGGAAATTCCTATAGTCCTGGCTTGTTGAGAAGATAACACAGGAACTTGAATCCCTGTGTTTCAAAGCTTGGCAAACAGTGGGTACTCCAAAATTAGTGATTCTGGCTTATTGTCCACATATGATACCCCTGACTGTAAAAAGTATCTCAAGCTTCACTCAGTTTCCTCAGATCCCACTCATGCATTTGACATCTATAGAGGAGGATTTTAGCATGGGTGGAAGGGGGCTAAGATCATGTATCAAAGAAGAGCCCAGGCCACATCCTCACCCTGAAAAATCTTTGAGATCTACATGTAAAAGGCCAGGGATTTCACGTATGATAGCCAGGCCCAGGACAATCTATCTGTAGGGGCCAATCCTGCAAGGCGTCTGCTCCCTAGGAGGACCAAACTATAGAGAAAGTTACATTTCTGCTCTGCTCTTTGTGCTTTATAAGAATTTATATATTGAGGCCTTTGTACAGTTTGTCCAAGCACACTTTTGAAGAGAGGCTTCATTATAAAGGAATTGGGGGACTGGGGACAAGTACCTATTACACACGTCTTACATGGCTTACAACTTGAGACAACTGCAAATGTCATAGAAGTACACAATAGAAATGGGCTCAAACCCTGATCCCTGTAGAAACAGCTAGACTTAAAGATGGAAGGTGAGTCTGGTGTAAGGGAATAACTGCAGACCTCCGTTTGGGTTGTCAGTCATTTTCTTCTGAAGGCCAACAGCCCACACATGCTGCTACACTTTCCTTGCTGGAGATGAGAGAACCAAGGCCATCGGAACTGCTTGGAACAGCCACTGAAAGACGCAGATTTGGGTGACCTTGCAGGTTGACCGAGTCAGGATCTATGAGAAGGGCAGCCAGGAACCTGCACATCAAACCAGCCTGAAAGGAATTCCTATGTCGACACACAGACGTTTGGAGACTCCTGTGTTGAGGGATAATGGTTATTTATTCTTTAATGAAGATGAGTTTACCAGGTTTGCCACTGGCTTGGGTCAGCTATGACAGGTTCATCAGGAGCTTTGGGAAGCCAGAGATCTCCTGGAAGGGGGAGAAGGATGCTGCGTAGAGTGGGAAAGGGTGGGAAACGTGAAGAAGTGAGAGTAGAGGAGAGACAGATGCTCGGAATGCTCATCAGTACAAACCTGCAGATTCAGAGCCCCCGAGCCTCCCCTCTCCCTGATCGAGTCCCCTAGGGAAATCACACCTGCTTGATTCCCTCTCCTGATGCCCCTGTGTCCTCCTCCCTCATTCTCCCCATGGAGGTCAGGTGCCCTCTTAAAATCATAAAAATCCCAGCTTCCTAAACTGTAAACTATGGAAGCCAATTCAATTCCCCTTTTTTTAGTGCCAGGGATTTGTCTTTGACTCCATCACAGAGCCATCATCCGCTCAGAGCACATCTCTCCCTGGCCGGGTACTTCTCACACCTGGACTGTTCTCCTGCGTGGCCCCACAGCACTCTGCACCAGTGGTTCTTAACCTTGGACGTTGCACAACTGAATCACTAAGGAGTTTTAAAAATAATGATTCCTGGATTCCAAATCCAGAGGTTCTGAATTATTTGATCAGAGGTGTGCCCTGGACATTGGCATTTTAAAAAGCTATGCAGGTGATTCTAATCTGTAGCCAAAGTCAAGAGTCACTTCTCTTGATCCAAGAACTGCTACACTGCCAAGAAATTGATGGGTCCAGTGCTGCTCAGCACTGACCATACATCAGAACCACCTGGGGAACTTTAAATCTCACCAAGTCCTGGACCCCACTCCAGCCCAAATAAATCAGAATCTCCCAGGGTGCTGACCCAGTGTCAGTATTTTTCAGAACCTCCGGGGTGATTCTTAAATGCAGCCAGGATTGAAAACCACTGGTGTAGACCAGAAGTATGGCCAGAAGCAATCACTGGAGAAAGATGACTGTGTGACCGCAGAGGAGTGAGGTGAAAGCAGAGGAATAAGGGAAAATACCCTCCACTTACATGGCCGTAACCGTAAGGGTCTTTTTTCAGACTGACTCCACTTCATCTATTTGCCTACCTTTCCAACTGTTAGCTGGTTACCTGACTGCCAATATTTGTGCATAGGCTCTAGGAGTTTACAGTCAATAAAGCATCCCACCTGCAGGCTTAAACAGGGCTATTATCTGGCACAGTGCTGGTGTGATTGCGTCTGTATTGCAAAATGACTTTATCTGCTGGTCTTTCACTCTGTCTGTGGGAGAGAAGAGAGCTCAGCAAACTGAGAGCAAGTTAACAAGCCCAGCCGAGGAAATTTATTTGCGATTTCCGAACCTCCACTGCCTACTGTTAGTCTTTTCCGAACATTTGAGATCATTACTAACAGAATTTTTCTATACACATATTTTCTTGTTGTGGCTATTTAGGAGTATATTTTTGAAATCTCTAGAACTCCTTTATTACCTGTTTATCACATGAACCAAGGGGAGAAGTTAGTAACGTATTTTGTTTTTAAAGGGGAAACATCTGGCACTAAAAATCAAGGTATTACATGAAGAAACAAAGATTAGGGAGAGTTGATCACTCAAGACTATACAAGACTAAAGAAAAGCCAGAGTAATGAAAACGATCTACAGTGCTTTAATTCTAAGACTCATCGGTTATCCCAATTGTCTTCACATGTTTTGTTGTTACCATTTCGTGGCTAAAATACAAGACAGCTCACCCTTCACTTTTGAAGACACTAGGGTTCAGTTTACCGATTTCATAATCCCCCTTGACTTCCCTTTACCTGTACTCTTCTTACTTCCTTCCACCCGCCTCTTTTTCCTAGGGTGGGTGACAAGGGAGTTTCTGGAACTGTCAGCCTCTTTTTCAGGTAGTTTTCTACTGTTTCATTAGGTCTGTTTCTAATTATGTACTATCCTGATGAAGTCCCAACATTGGGGGAGTAGAAAGTATTAAAAAAATTAATTTGGAGAATTATCTTTGGAGAGTGAGTATAATTAGTTCCACGTTATGTGAGTGTGGTAACATGTCTGAGTGCCTCTCTCCCCTCAATCCCGCCTCCCCACCAACGGCATGGTGACCTCCCGTTGGGCAAGCTTCCTCTCCAGCTTCATTCTATCAGATGCAGAAGAGCTGTCTCTGAACAAAGAATTACACAAACAAGCCATATTTGCAGGAAGCAATTTGTCGAAGAGATATGGTGAAGGAGAAAGCCATATTGTAAACCCAATTCTGCTCACTGAAGAGAAGTAAGGAGTAATAGAATTCTCTCTCACACACAACCTTATGGAAGAAGAAGAATTCCTGATAGCCATGATTCTGACTTTTTCATGACAGAAATTTCTTGCAAATAGGAGCAATAGTTTTAAAAAAGGAATCAGCATAGAAGCTATATAAAAATATTAAACTGGCAAAGACAAAAGAATCAGGAAAAAGCAATGCCAGGAAATGCCAGGAAATTACCCAAGAGCAAAAGCTTTTTTTTTAAATTTCCAAATACTTTTAAAGTTTTTAGTATGATTTTTAAGTATAAGATCTCATGTAAATATTTTTTAATGTTTTGAAATTCACTGACAGTGAATGTAAAGTTTTTAAGGCATCTATTCTAAGAAAATTTTCTACCAAACAGAACATTTTGGGCTGCTCCAGGAATACACAGACTCTACCTGATACAATGTCAGAGAAAGAAGTCATCAAATTTAAAAGTCAGAATACCACCAGTAGAAATATCTACTTAAAAATGCTTCTGTCTTCCTCTACAGAGATTAGAAACTTTTATTTGTCATGGGTGAGGGGTGGTGAATACTGGGAAGTACTGGGAATTTTCACACTTACTACAGTTTCTTTTTCTTCCTCTGAAAGAAGGGAATTATAAGAAAACTGAAAATGAGTAGAGAATGATATCTGTTCGTAAACCACGTCTGCAGTAGCTCAACAAGTAATTCCTTAAACTGTTCTTGTCAATCCCAGCTGCAATGCTGGAGCTGTGACCAGGCCCCCAGTGCAACTAACTCCAAGGTAAGAATGACATTAAGGTAGGAAGGAGCATGCTACAGGTTTCTGCTAAATCCACCCCTAGATTAAGTGGCTAATAACACTTACAAACCAAAGAGAAAGAAAGTGAATTGATCTTTTAACTTTGTTTCCATTAAAATCTTGCTTTCAGTGTATCATTATTAAACCCCATCCTTGGAAATATTGCTGTTCCCATAGAACGTTATTTCTGCAAATAAGGTCTGGAAAATTCATAGGTATGAGAGTGGTGAGCTTGAATAGATATCTGAGACAGGAATCTTAGCATCCCTAATTACAGGTTCTGTTATTTAAATAGTGAATAAACCAATTCAAAGCATTTCAACAAACATTTATTGAGATAATTCAAAATGAAGAGTTCTATGATTTTACAAAGCTAAATATACATATGATGGTGAATATTTTATATTAAAGCTAGTTAAGAACTAGAAGAGACTCTAATGAACCCAGAAAATGCATTTCTTTAAAGAAGAGAGAGAAATTTTTTGAGTTTTTGCTGAATGGTTGCAACAAATACAGTCAGTTCTGTTATAATGTGACCTATGGTTTCCTAAATATCACCGCACCATGCAAAATCACACAGTAAAAATCACACGGTTTATGGAGAAAATGAGATTAAGGCACAATGCCCCCAAACTTAGTCAGTGATATGTTTAAAATAAATTTTAAAATTTAAAATAAGAACCTATGGAAAACAGTAGTGCGTACGTTAAGAAATCATAGGGACTACAATAAATACGGCATTTTACTGTCATAAGCTTGTGGGCATCTGCTGCTTGGGAGTTATTGTGAAGTGGTGGCAGGAAAATTATCTTAACAGGATGGGAAGTAGTGCCACCACTCACCTTGGGCATGGCTGTGGCTCATCACACACACACACACGCACGCACACATGCAAGCGCACGCACGGTGGACAGGAGATGGGTGGCCGATATTCAAGGTGTGTGCCTTTTGTGCATGAGGCTCAGTTCAGCTGGGCGCAGTTTCTGCATTCACCTAGTGTTTCTTACTGACAAGACCAGCATAAACAAAATTCACTTTATTCCCTAACAGATCACCAGTGCTGGAACAAATTCATCGTTTCAAAATAAGCCTTAGAGCAGACTGACCCATATTCATATTCCAGTCTTTTACAAAACAATGTTCTTCCTTAAAGTTTATCTAAGTTTATTTTGGTCTAAGCAATTCAAATAAAAATGTAATATTCAAAAAGTTCATTGGTGGTTTTAAAATAAGAACAATACTACCATTTGCTAAAGCTGAATAATCGGCCCACCCCCAGCAGCAGGTGCTGGCAATTTGGAAATTTTCTCACCATGCCTAATTTATAAATTAAACTTTATCATAAGTATGTAAGTATAAGGGGAAAAAACCTATGATGTATATATATATATATATATATATATATATATAGGGTTTGGTACTATCCATGGTTTCAGGCATCCACTGGGGGTCTTGGAATACAACCTCCCAGATAAGGGGACGACTAGCATCATATATTGGGGGGTGGGGTCCTGAACACAACATCCTGCAATTTCTCTTCCTTTTATCCTCCTGCCACTCCTTGCACAGCCCCTCAGAACAAAAGTCTTCATTTGCCTTGATTTGCCAGTTTAACGTCGGCCACTTCATAGCTGTAACACGTGGTGGGCATTTTGGCACAACAAGCAGTTAAAGCAGCCCCTTTAATATTGATGTGAAAACCTCACTTTCCCCATACTATCTGAATTATTTACCTGCAGTAAGTGCACATTCAGTCACAGGCTAATGGGTGGCACACTTTTTATATGGACTCATATCCCAATAAAGCATTACGATTGTCTGGTAGTGGTGAATCCTGGGGTTGAATGAGTCTGTCCCTTCTCTGCAGGAGCCAAGATTTTCTGGGTTGTGTTAGAATGAAAAGTAGAAAAGAAAACCCAGAGCAAAGGCTATGGAATATTCTGCACACACTTCTCTCCCAAGAAACACACGTCACCCAAAGGACGGCACACGGTGCGAACAACACCATTTCGACACTGAAACCAATGGTCGTCTGTCTGGAGATAACTCCACCAACTCCTCTTTAAGTGTTTCAGCTTAATTTTGCTTGGCTGTACATAAATTATTCTATGGGGTTTAATTCCTACAAAACAGAATATGATCCAACCTTCTGCTATAAATGCAGCTACAATTTCATTTCTGCGCCAAGCAGCAGAGAGAGAAATCAAACAGTTGGCCCCCAGTGAATTAATCTATATGCCCCAGTTTCCTAACACTAAGCACGCCTCAGACAATAGCCTGGGATTTAACTCTTTCTTGTCAAGTCTTCGCCATAAGCAGTCAGATTGCATTCTTCTTCTCCCTTCTCACCCCATTACTCACAAAGAATATCTTTTCCCAGGAAACCTGAGCTAACATACCCAGCAATGCTGGAGTTAGCAGTAAAAAGTCAGGTCTCGCCTACCGAAGCACGTTAGCATACCAAATACGTCTATAGGAGGAAAAACAATCTGTCAACTGCAGGAGCGGTACTCATTGTCCTGCACATTGCTGTCCTCCGTCAGATCATCCACGCACCTCCATGCTGAGAAGATGCATGTTCTGATCGTGGTAAACTTTGAGAGCGGCTGTGGGCCCTGTGTAGGAAGGAAATGCTAAAACTACATTTCAATTAGTCTACGGAAATGGTGGGGGGGGCTTCTAGACAAAATCGAGATAAATGGGGGTAAACAATTACTGTACACTTTGCAAGAACTGTTGATTTCTGTAAATCTCACTGAGGAAAGGATAAATCCCAACACTAACCCTCCCTGCGATGTTATGAAGAGAACTGGGTAAAGGCATCCAAATAAAGGCAAACAGGAGTCGTTGCACAATATCCTGAATTTATCACATCTCGCCCAGCGGTCAGTTAGGCAGGCAAATGAACGGTTAAAAGGCTCCACTGAACCAGAATCCCCAATCGTTATACTTAAATGGCTCCTCTCAATATAAAGGAGGCTCTTCAATAACCATAGATCTAATTTCTGTTAATTTTATGTAACTCTAACAGAGTCATTAACATGCGTGGAACCCACTCCACATGCAGCCCCTCCCTCCCCTATTCCCCTCATTTCTCCTATGAGCGTATCTCTTGAAAATTTAATTATTACCAGTGGAATTCCTGCACTAACTAAAGGCTTTTGCAATCAAATCAATAGTTGATGAAAGAGTGGTCCGAAAAAGCCATATTAAATGCACATCCTCCTCCTCCCTTTTCCACATCATCCGTGCGGCTCCTTTCCTGACGTTACAATTGGAGACCTTCAAAATAACATCACTTTCAGGGAGTTAAAATGCCTAAGTGTTACCTAGAGGTGGCTATTATATATTTATAAGGGCTCCCCTATATGCCTCTTCTGGATTTATTAAGTGCTCTAAGGATCTGTTTGGCTTATACCAACGACCACAGACTGATCTGAGAAATCAAGGAGGAAATACTCAAGTGCAGATCTCGGCAGGAAGAGAAATGTTCGTGAGTATCGTGGCTGCTACAAGGAGAGAGGCCGATTTTCTGTGTCATTTACAAATGGAAATAAGTCATCTCCTCCCCTTCCTGCCCTACTCTCATATCCCCCACCGCTCTGCTCTAGTGGAAGAGCCCAAATGCTGTGCTGTCTCTCTCCGTGCTTCTCCACCTATGGAGAGTCTCCAGCACAAAATAACGTGCCTTTGGGGAGAAAGAGATGCTTCAGTGTTGTTGTGTCCTTTGCTGCTATTGGTGGAATGAGCCTTGGTGCCTTAATCAGACAACGATTGTTGCACTAGAGATGGTTCTGTAAAGAAAGCCTTTTATCCAGGCCATGTGTAGTGTAGCTCGCGGCATCCTGCAACATACCCCATACGGGAACAGTTTTTAGGCACGTAGCACAGGTCTGTTTATAAATGGCTACTCGGTTCTCAAACCAGGTGGTCAAGAGGAACTGCAGACAGTGCAATGCATGACTGTGCTGTGTACATTACTAGACTGCTAGAGGACAGGTGAATTTAGATGAATTCTCTGGATAAACATCCAGAGTCATCTTCTAAAGGGCTGACAGCTGAATCCTAACATATAGACCAGGTGTGCAAACACAATTCAGATCCCCTAATCTAAGTGATATGGGAAGCAGTCATACATTATCTGGAAAATTTAACCTGCCACTATTTTCCTGCTAAATTGTCCAGATAATTACTTCAATTTTCCATTTCACTTTGACTTAGAAACTTAGTCACAGGATACTAACAGGTCATCGGACAGGACAGAAGCTTATTTGCTTATTTACTTACAACGCTCATCTAGCAATAAGCAACCCCCAGGTGCCTCGCACTGCCCTCAGGAAGTTTTATTCTATTTGAAGTCAACACTCATACTCAAGAAAGATCCGAGAACGGGAACAAGGATCCATTAAGAGCTGGATTTCGTGAGCGAGAATATAATGCTCTGACTGCTGAGGAGCTGGAACTCTATGAAGGCTTCCTGGAGGAACCAGGCTTGCCATAGACCCTAACAGGTCCCCGACCTCTTCCACATCACACACGGAGAAAGACGTTCATGTACACATCAGGGATAAACATGCTGCTCATGGCCAGTGAGGGCCGGAGCCACTGGCCACCCCAAAACAGAGGAGATCACTGTCACCCTTGGTCACCCGCTCAAAGCCCATCGAGTCACTTTGCTTTCAGGCAGGTGTAGTCCGAGATCTAATTAGGCAGAGGGAAGATTGTAAGAAGAGAGGAGAAACATGTGATGGAAACTAATGTGCCCTTCTTTGAAGAGGAAGCATAGCTTCTGCAAAGACAAATGTAATGAGGGGACAAAGCCTCAGGAGACAGTGTGGTTCAGTGGTTAGGTATCCAGGCTTTAGAACCAGAAAGTTCTGGGTTTTAGACAGTGACTACCATAACCTTGGGCAAATTATTTAACTTCTCCAGGATTCATTCTTCTAATCAGAACAATAGGGATAGCATAGTTCCTATCTAGTAATACAATTGTCCCCATCCACCTGTTGTGAAGAATAAATTAGATAACGTGAATAAAGCACTTTGAACAGAGCCTGGTGCATGGAATGTTCAGTAAAACTAGCTATGATATTGGTAATGTAAGTATTGCTATTAATGTTGCTAAGTCATGTTGGAAGCTAAAGGTCAGTACTTAGGGGGTAGAAATGAGGGATGAAAATGTGAATTTTTAAAAAAATGGGGATATGCAAACACTTTGTATATTTGCTGGTACAGAAAAAGTATAGAAGAAATAATTATTTTGGACACAGAAGCTCTGGTCAAAGCAGAGGAGCAAGGAATATTTTAGCAGCTCTCTAGGGCCAAGTAGGACTCCAGTTCCAGAAGACACAGCTAGACCCTTATCTTCGAAGTAGCCCGTTTTCTATTCTCCCACCATGTTTGTGTGTTCACTTTTGCAGATGCTCAGACAAGAAGATAAAAAGTTTAATGCAATTGCCAAAGGGGCCGCCTATCACTCTCCTTCCAGATGCACTATCTTCACCAAGGGATCTTCCAAACACCATCAGATTAACATGGAGAGAAGCAAAATGGACCACAGCTGTTTGAGGACTACACAGCAAAAGTACAAGAAATTATCTATCACCTATTGTGCAGCCATACTTAAGTAAAAGTTAGTAGTGGAATTTGAGATCAAGTTGGATTTCCCCTGAAATATCAGAGAACATAATTTGTAGCCTTGTCAGTTGTAACATGTAAATACACATAATCTCCAAGAGGAGAAAATAGATGATAAATGTTCAGGACCTGGCAAGGCACCAAGTACAAAGTAAGTGATTGATTTAGGTTGGTGATAGATAGTACCTTCCTATTTGCAACATAGATTCACCAAAAATTTCTCAGTAAGGAAAAAGGTTTACAATTGAAATATGCCATTAATTGTACATTTTGTCTTGTTATTTAGAAGTAGACATTTCAATGCCTAAAGTGAAACGTCCACATAAAATACATTTACAAAGCACTTCATTTACAAGTTACTATACGTCTCTGTATCTGAGCTTCTCCATCACCCAGGGAAAACTACAAGAGCATTTTTAGCTCCATTTTACAGACGAAGAAATCAGACCATATGACCTGGAAAGTGTAGGGTCAAGACTAGAATCTAGGTCTTCCAACTAGTATCCACTCTCCATCATCTGTTCTTTTATTATGGAGTCATTATTCGAGGTGCAGCAGAGGTCAAGGCTCAGCATCAGTACAACCGTCCCCACAGAGCAGCCAGGGGCACCACTCTAAGCCAGGCAGACACACTGGGCCAAGTTCAAGAGCTTGAGCTCACAAGCACATTGGTAGCCAGTCAGGAGGACCAGCTCCAGCTATTGGTGTCGAAGGAGGGTGTGGAATACGAGCCCTGAGGTGCCCTAAATGACATGGAGTGTGGGATTCATTCCACAGGTAACTGAGAGCCATCAAAGGGGTTTTTTAACAAGGGAGTGATGTACTTAAACATGTGTTCCAAATCTGGTGGGTTGGAGCCTGGATTTTAAGGAGGAGAGGTGCTGCAGAGGGTCTGCAGGCAGGAAGGGAGATGGGAACAGCTCCTTGGGAACATCTTCTATCATAGCTCAGGGTCAGCCTTGTGTTGCATTCGTCCAGTATGTGGACACTAACTCCTCCACTGGACTGTGAATTCTTTGCAGGAGCTCATGTTTTATGTATTCTCATGCTCCTAGGCTGCATGGTATAGTGAGTTATATTTTGCAAAAACTGCCTGCGGGACTTCCTCTCCCCCACAGTCCAACATCACCTCAGCATCCACAAAACTAAATGCATTACTCTGCAGCCAAATATCACTTCTCTTCCCATTTCTCTCTCCTGGTAAATACGACACTACCATCCTTCAGGTTTCCCAAAATCTGGAATTCATTTTAAATACCTGCCTCTCCCTCATCCCCAAACCCCTTTCAGTTCATCCCTATGTAGTGCCCCTTTAACATCGCTCATGTCTGTCCCCTTCACAAGTTATGGCTTGATCAGAAACTCCTGACTCAGTCCTTACCTGCAAATGTACCCCTTTTGAATCAGTCCTCAACGCTGCTACCAGAGGTATCATAATAAAATGAAATGATGATTATGACACTGCTTAAAATCCCTGGTTGGTCCTCCACTGCCTAGAGCTCTACTTGGAGCACCACATGGAGTCCTGACTCTTTATCATCATACACCTGCAGCCTCTGTGATCTGGCCTCTCATCTCCAGCCAGTTATCTCCAATTACCCACGCTCCAATCAAACGACCCACCTCCGCCAGGCAGGAGCGAGCCTCCTCATACCTGCTCCACCTTAGTGCCCTGACCCAAGCCCACTCACACACAATACACCTGCCTGGAGAGCTCTGATTTGTCCCATATTTACCATTTCCTCTTCTGAGAAAGCTTAACTTACACAGTCACCACCACTCACCAACCTTCCAGACAGAGGTCATCTCCCTCCTTTCATGAAAGCACTCTATCTATTGCTTACTTCTGCAAAAGTTCTTATCACACTGTATTAAAGGCATTTATTTTCATGCTACTTGAGGGCAAGGATGCTGCCTAATTCATGTCTCTTTCCAACACTCAATACTTAGTACATAATAGGTACTCTTTAAACATTTATATGTATTAGTGCATACATATTTTTTAAAGACTAAACAATCGAATGAACAAATGGATTAATGTTGACAGATTTTTTTTCTTCTCTGTCCTCAACTGCATAAACTCAGTAACACCTGCCTATAGAATCTGACAGCAGACATTTAAGAGATATAGAAACACACACTTATAAATTAAGGGGTGTGTGTGTATGTGTTCTGGTATTTTACAAACAATTTCATTATGCTATGGTTACACTTTACACATAAAACGCACCCTAGCACTTAACTTTGTATGTAAATATATATGTAGTGAGATTTAGAGCCTGTCATTAAAATGTAAATCTCCACATTCCTTTAAGTGAATTAGAAAAGACTCTCTTTCTGTTGGTTTTATTTCTCTTCCCTAGATCAAAACTTTAGCCTCTACATCTTGAAAGCTTTGGTAAGTGGGTTAACATATAGCTATTGTTTTACCAACCGACCAAATGCCCAGTTTACCAAGATAGACTGACTACTCGGTGGAGCTATTTGGACAACTAAGGCTAAGTAAGCCTATCACAGTAACTTTCAAAGTCTTTATTTTTCCCCCTGAAAGCTTCAAATTGGATATTTGTTAAGTTACCTGGAAATATTTTAAATAAAATACAATTGTACTGTCTTGACTAGTACAATGCCCGGTACAAAGGAGACAGTTGATAAATATTTGTTATTGTCAAATAACTCCTGCCTGCTTGATTACATAATCCCTAAGAGCAGGGAGTGTGTCTTATTAACAGCGCAGCCCCAGAGTCAACCACTTTGCTCAATGTTCGCTGAATAAGGGTGTGCTCATGGGCATTTGAAATTGAGCAAGACAGACACATTCTTCAAACTGTATTTGTGTTGGTTCCATTACCTAAAGAATCGAGTTCATTGGTCTCTGTAGGTACCAGTCATTATTAAATTGAGCACTCTACTTGACTATTACAGGTACAAATCAAGTCCACGCACACAAATGCTAGCTTCCATCTGGCACTAGAGACCTAAATGTGAAATCTGAGGTATTGTCTAAGGAGAAGTCAGCCTCAAAATCAGGGAATAGAAACAGTAATCCAGAAATGTTCCTTCATCTGCAACAGTGAAAAGTCACAAATAAGTAAAGTGAAGAGTATTATCACTGGTAACTGTTTCAGATCACCATATGCAGGAAGAATACAACAGAATGGAAACTGCTTCTGTAAAGTATTCAATACAATTTAAGCATCTCATGATATGCAGTGGGGCTCTCTGCGATGTGCCAGATGCTGTTAAATACAGCAGGCACTATGGGAAAATCATGCAAAACATGTTCACCAATTGAATTCTATTGCAGGGCATAAAGGGCCGAATACAAAAATGAACCCCCATTACTTTGGTCTTTGGGCATTTTTCCTTGTAGCTTTTAGATATAGAACATGAAAAATACAAATAAGAACAAATATAATGCCTTTATTTTTTGGTCAACAATATGTTTTCAAAGCATCCCACAGTTATAGCACAAAATATACCATAGTGTGTACCCATCTCTCGTTTAACAAGAATGAGATTTGCTATTCACATTTATATTGGTTTTGCTTAATACAGCAGCCTTGGGAATTGTTTACTGAAGGAGCCACAATGAGAAGGATGCATGGTAGCTAAAAATAATTACAGGCACCCATTCATTTGTTAAAACCATTTTAAAAATCAACAAATACTGATTAAATTCAGGGAAGTTCTTTTAATCCGAATGTGGCAATTAACATTTGCAAATCTTTTTCTATTTTGGAGAGACTTTTCACTTTTTTCATATTATCCTCCAAAAAAAAGGACCTTACCTATTAGATCCTTTAAGGTAGGAATAGGTAAGGCAAGTATTATTTAATAGACAAATTATAAACAGGAGGAAACTAAGGTTCCTGGGGATTGAGTGCTTTACATAAGGACACCAAGGAATGAGGGCCTCACGCCCAAGAGGGCCTCACGCCCAAGGGCTCTGCATATCCCTTCCCGCCACACCCTGTACACTTTCAAAACTCCCCCACCCCCACCCCAGGGCTCTTCAAGAGCTGCCCTGGGCGGGAGGCAGCGGCTGAGCTGGTGAACGTTCCCGACAACCTCAGGTACCCAGGCTCTGAGTATACCTCTTTAATGTATCATTCACTTGAAAACAAAATCTGTCATTTTTTTTAAAGTTACTTTTTTTAAGTTTAAAAGTCTAAAACCTGGTTGCTATGAAAAGCAACCTTAGCGTTAAGTAGACAATCCATGTGCTGAAACTGTAAGGCTGGGGAGGTAAAATCCAGGATAGAGCATCCTGAGTGGAGACCAGGTATGACAGCAGGAGCCTAAATGACACACCAAAATCAGGAGACATGGCCGCTGTCTGCCAGGAGGACCTGCCTCAGGATGCACTTCTGTGGTCTCCTCTCAACAAGGCTCTAAACTTGCAGCCCAGCGTGTGGCATACAGTCGGCCCACCAACTCCACTTCATGTGAAGATGTTTTTTTCAATCACCTGTCCATCAAATAGAATTGGTTTGTTTCAAGTAGGGTTGGAAGCTAACTCACAAAGCTGTTGGCATCTTTTTTCAAAGTTGTAAACATTTGTACTGAAGACCTCGCCTAGCTAATGTTCCTGCTCATGGACACATAGAGTTGAGTTAAAAGGGTCCTAACAATAAAGCAGCCCTTTGGTAACATCAAACACAGAGGAATTTTCCAGAGAGCCCTCTCTATGACAGCTAAATATTCATACACCCTACATCATCTTTCTTGTGAATAAGAAACTGGCATAGAGGTTGTCAGACGGAGAAGAAATATAGAGCTTGAGGCAAAGTGATAGTAGGAGAAGAAACGTGTGGATGACCTAGAATTTACTAGGGTGAATAGATGTACAGCATCAGGGACAATGCTGGGTTTAGAACCAGGTGGAGCCACTGACAAAGATAATGAGATCAGGCTGGTAATATTGTTGGGGGTGACGGGGATGATACAGTCTTGATGGGACCCACTGAGGCTGTTAATAGGCGTCAAAGTTGCACTCTTGAGGCCCTAGAGTGGGACAGGAAGGAAGGAAGGGTGCAGGAGTGCTCACACACGAGGAGTGAGTTTCAAAGCCTGGGAGGAGAGGAGAAAACCCGGAGATGAGCAGAAAATATGATCAAGATGGTTAGGAACCTGGACTCCAGAGTCAGAACGCCTTGAGTTTGAATCCCAGCTCTGCCGTTTACTTGCCCCATAATCTTATCTCGGTCATTTAACCTCTCTGTCCCTCAGTAGCCTCATCTGTAAAATCAGAATCGTAGTAGCCACCACCAGAGTGAGCTGTGGTAAGCATGAGTCATGTTAACATAGGGAAGGCACCTGGAAGGGTGTCTGGTGGACACTTAGTTCTCGAGAAGGTAGCATTAGTGATGATAAAATAGCAATAGTAGTAATATAATATAAATGGATGTTTACATTTGAGGAAGAAGAGGAGAAGAAAAAAGAGTAAAAGAACAAGAATAAAAAGAAATCAAAAGGGGGAGAACCTGTAAAAAGAGTTGTCATGGAAACAAAAAGCTGAGAGGATTCCAATCTGGGGAAGTTAATTAACAATGTTAAACGCTAGAGCAAGGTCAAGGGAAATTATACCTGAGAAAAGATCTTAGATTTGGGAGGTTGGAGGTCATTGATAACCTTCAAGGAAGACGTTTCCACAGAATACTGGAAACAGAGCCAACGCTGAAGGGATAGAGTGAGGAGTATAGGATATGAAACAGGAAGTGCAGGCTATTCAGTCAAGAATTTTAAAGGTAAAAAGAAGGGGAGTTGCTAAGAATGGGGAGAGAAGCGTATAGGGACGATTTGTTTTAAGACTGGAAAATATTAATATATCAAAAGACAGAGAAGAGACCCATGGAAAGAGAAAGGATGAGGAAACAAGTTAAAAAGTGTAGAAAACTGATGATGCTCAACGTACGAGAAGGTAGATGAGAATTCAGCCCATAGCACAGGCAGGGGAGCAGGGAAGGGCGAAGGGCAGGCACTTTCCTTGACAGAGGAAAGAAGGAGAGGAGACGAGGAGACACTGAATGTGCTGGAGTGCAGGGAAAGCTCACTGAGGAGCTGCACTGAAGCGGAAACACGCTTCACATTAAAATTGAGTCAAGGCCATTTTCCATGGCTTAAGGATATTGGGTTGAGAGCTTGAGAAAAAGAGAGTTCAATTAAAGAAGAAAAAAAAAATCCTGGTTTCTGTATGATGTTTCCAATAAACACACAGGAGAGTCAATCAACTCTTTGGTGTGTGTGTTCATTTTTGTGTGTTCACAATTCTTCAGCAACTCTTGGCTGTAAAGAAGCAGAAAGTAGAGTCAGAGGCTGGCAAGTAAGAGGCGGCTGAAGTTCCAGAGCACAGTGCACCAGGACATGAGAGAGGGCGAGGGGGAGACACCTCACCAGGCAACACCAGGCAACTGAGAAGCCAGAGACTGCCGGGAACAGAAGAGCCGAGGCAGCACAGGGTTGGAGGTTATATTGAGAATAAAACAAACAAAAGCAAGATTTGTGGAGTGGATGATTAGGAGGATGGCTCTGGCTGGGAAGAGAGGTGGGGACAGGACCACAGAGCTTGAGATCCTGGGAACTGAACTACCCATGGTGATGATCACTTGGCGGGGGATGAGCAAGAGATTAGTGGGTGCCAAGGAGCTCTCACGGCTCCCCTGTTTCCTCCAAGTGGAAAAACCCACTAATCCTTCTCCTATTTGTAATTTTTTTTCCTCCGGTTTCAGTCCAAGAACCAAAATGCAAAAAGAAAGGGTAGGGTCATAGAAGGCAACCCCAATATTTTGACAGTTTCCCTATTATTACTATTATTATTGTCATTATTATCCTTTTACCATCATTTTAAAGGCAACTTTTAGAAGAGAGAGAAATGGATGGGCTCTGAGCCCATGTTAAACCAGAACCACACATTTTGATTTTTACTGTAGAGTCAGCTCAGTTGTGCTGGCCAGGTTACTCCCACCAATAAAAATAACTCTTGTCCAGGACTTTCTGAAATTACAGAGGCCAAAAACACTATTTTCCTGCACCTGCCAAACTGGTGTGCTTCCATGGCTTTGAAAATACTTGTGCTTCAGCTTGGAAAGCTCTCCCTACTCTTGTCTACTTAGAAAATTCTAACTTATCCCTCAAGTCTCAGTTTAAGAATTACCGTTTCTGTGAAGTTCCCCTCAATTCCCCCAGAGAGCAACAGGGACTGCATTTTTAAAATAGTTCCCAATATGTGTCCCCTTGACCAAAAGCAAAAAGACTGCCAGATATTTTTCCAGCAAAGATGGATCTATTCAAGATCAGTAGAGAATTGCAATTCAGAATCTACTAACATGGTGAGTCATGTGTAAGTCCCTGCAGCAAGGGAAGGAGAATGCTTTTATAGAGGGAAAAAGGAAGCTGGGAAGGCCATAGTAAACAGACAGTCCACGCCTTTCATTGGCTAAGTCCTTGCCAGGAAAAAAGAGGAGTCTTCCTTCTTCCGATTTGGCTCTGCTAGTGTCGCAGGGTGTAGGAGCACCCTCTTCTGGTCTCCCAACTTTATTTAATTGAGGTTTCTGTTCATTAATCTTTTACAGTCCCTTCCATTGGTAAGCTTAGTTCTCTCCCTGCATTACATCTACCATTAAAATCAAGCCAATAAAGCTTACTTCCCCTAGCAAGAACGAACATATGACGAAGGGGATGTCCTTCCAGGGAGAGGAGAAAATGGAAATCCTAACTTTTCCAGCCCAGAAGAGGATAGGAAAAAAAAGAAAAACTGGGGAAAGGCAGGCAACAATCGGTGATATGTACATGTCATGGCTTTTCACCTATGAGGTGGGGTTGGAGGCTTAGACTGAGAAGAAAGCCAAAATATACGGGTTTTGTGCACCAGTTTCTATTTGGAATAAAAATGAAAGAGGAAATCACTGGACTTGGTAGCCCACTGGCAACTGGGGTGTCCACACTGAGTAGACAGTATCACGCTTGGTGATAGAGAGACAGCTTGAGCCGCCCCTCCACCTCTGTGTGGGGGGAGACCCCCACCTGCCCTGTGGGGAAATGGAAGGTAGCCGAGGGTGCTTGTTGGTGAGGTGCGCAGACAGAGGAATGGTAATGTGGAGAGGTGGCAGGGAAAGTCACCACACAGCCAAGGCCTTGGGACAGAGCTTGAAGCCTCACGGGGCACCCGCAGTGCAGGAGGACATGAAAAGGAGCCCCAACAGTGGAGGAAGATTACTAGGCCAAGGTAAGCCCAGCCCAAAGTCCCTCATCACCCTCAGTGACAGGTGGGCAGAGGACATTACATGCACAGTCTAGGGGACAGAAAGGACAACAGAGGGACCCAGAGACATGCCTGTGAGACATTGCTCTCCCCATTGCCACAAAACCACCAGCAAGTCCACCTCTCCCCACCATATACTCAAGCCATTTTGGAATGGGTCCCAATGAGGTGGAAGAAAACAAAAAGATGAAACAGATATCTGAAAGGAATTAAATGACCTGTAAGAGCTTATGTATGCAAGAAGACAGTGGAATAATTTTCCTAGACAGTAAGAGTTAGCATTTTATGTAGTAAGTAAATCAACTAGCTAGATTGCGATAATGAACTAGCCAGCTAAAGCTGAGCGCGCACACACACAGAGCACACGTCAAGCTGGATGGGAACTGCGTTAGTCAGGGTTCTCCAGAGAAACAGAACCAACAGGACAAATTCACATATATGGAGATGTATCATAGGAACTGGCACACATGATTATGGAGGCCAGGAAGGCCCACGATCTGCTGTCTGCAAGCAGGAGAACCAGGAAAGCTAGTGATGTAATTCGTCCTAGTCCAAAGGCCTGAGCGCCAAGGGGCTTTGGATAAGTCCGGTCTGAGTCCACCAGCCCCAGAACCAGGAGCCCCAGTGTCCAGGGCAGGAGAAAATAAATGTCTCATCTCAAGAACAGAGAGAGCAAATTCGCCCTTGCTCTGCTTTTTTGTTCTATCTAGTCCCTCAAATGACAGGGTGATGCCCACCACACAGGGGAGGGCCACCTGCTCTGCTCAGTTCACCAGTTCAAATGATAGACTCATCCAGAAGCACCTCCCACACCACCCAGTCATAGCGCCTCACCAGCTATCTGGCCAGTCCCAAGCCCCGTCAAGCTGACACATGGAACCAACCACCACAGGGACTTACAGAAAAGACCGTTACAGAATGTGGAGAAGCAAAACTCCCTGTCTTGAAAAATTTGTAAATGTGTGATTCTGCTCTCCAAGGCTCACACCACACTGGAATTACGTACTGACATGTCTATTCCCATTAAACTGAGGTTTTGAGAGTCAAGATGCTATATTTTCATCTTCCAATTCTAACACAATCTCTGGCATAGCACAGGCTCCTAATAGATATTTGCAGCGCGAAGGAACAGAAGCTCAGGGCCAGGGCCGGTGAGGCAGCTGAGAACCACCACGAGCATTCCTGTCATGCAAAACCGCAACGGAGGCTCAAGAACGCACCCCAGGAGGCTACCCCTCTCTCCTGGGTTTCGGTGAACTTTAGTTTTCCTAGTCTCTCTTCTCCTTTATTTATTCTTCCTTTCTTGCTCCACAAAAGCATCCAGGAGAAAGGAAAATAGGAGCTCTTTTAAAATATTTTTGAGCAACACATCTCCACGTCTCTATGTGCTTTGATGTCGCAGTGTAGGTGAAGGACTACTGAGGGAAGCAGGGGAGAAGTGCAGAATGAAAGAAGCTAAGAAGTAAGACTAGAATACATACACATATATTCACACCAGAAGAGTTCGAGATTCAACCGACCAGCAAGCTGTGTATTCACCTCTCTATTTTGATGAATGTATGGATATACAGATGAAATATACAAGGCAGGTACAAGTGAGTCTGCAACCCAGTAAGTTATTTCACCAGATTTTCTATTCAGCCCTGCTCCCGAACAGGAAACAGTAAGAAGCACTGCTAAGTGGGCTTCAAAGTTAAATCATTCTTTGCAACTGCTTATGGGAATGCCAAGGTGGATTTTGACCAAACCCTGCTAAAAGGAATATTATAAAATGGGGCAGGGATCTCTGCAGGAATTGGAATTGGATTGAGAAGGAAGGAAGGAGAGAAGGAGGGAAGGAGGGAAGGAAAGAAGGAGGAAAGGAAGGAAGGAAGGTAGGAGGGAAGGAAGGAGGGAAGGAAGGAGGGAAGGAGGGAGGGAAGGAGGGAAGGAAGGAGGGACGGCCCCACAGGGGTCAGACTGTTGACTGCTCAGCACCCTCCCCTCCTCCTGTGGTCCCCAGTGTCACAGGGCTGGAACCCTCACAGCTACCTTCCGAGTCTCTGCCTGTAGGGCCCCTTGTCAGACCTCACCCAGGAGGGGTGTTCATGCCCGATCTGGAAGGCAGAAGGGAAACCATCACGTGGCCGTACTCCTCTGGCAGTGGGGAGCAAGTGGGGGCCTTGGCAGACGTGGGATTCTCTCAGTGGACCACCATCTGTGCTGGAGGCACTGCACCTGATAGCTTCCCGGAGACTCTTCCACCTCCTGTCTCTCTGAAGACCAAGTATCCTCTGTACTAAATCCCCTCCCTCTTGAATACCTGCAGCTGTTTTATACCTTTGACCACCGTGATGATATGGGAACTTAATCAACAGTACATATTATTTTACTAGGAACAGAGAACACACTTTCAGAAAGTGCTGTCACAGGATCATCTTTACAAACCCCCTTCCTTCCCCATGTAACCCATCAGCAAGTTGTTCTGCCTCTCCTTACAAGTCAGCTTGCGTACCCCCTCCGGATTCCCCTGGCGATCACTCCAGGAAGGGCCCTCTCAGCACCAGGCTCAATGCCAAGGTTCTCCATCACCCCCTACACCGCTCTCATGCTCGGAAGTCTTCCATGGCTATGTCCTTCCACTTCAGAGCCAAAATCTTCTTGCAGTCCAGTCTCCCCAAAGCCTAGTCCTGCCCTCTCACCTCTGCAGCACCACACTGGTGTCACCATTTCTCCAATAAGACTGGTATCTGGCTCCACCGCCAGCGCACCACATGCACTCACCCTCTTCCTCCCTGCATGCTTCCTCCTCCCTAGATGCCCTCACCTGTCTGTCCAAACCCACCATGTCTTTCAGGGACAGCTCAGGTCTCAGCTCCTCCATGAAGCCTTCTCTAATCTCACAAGTCGTTAATGCCTGGCTCCCCTGAACTGAAATATTCAAGCGCGGTGGGGACTGCTGGCCAAGACCAGCCCACCTTGTGGACCCACAGACTTGTAAGCTAAACGCATAGCTGTTGTTTTAAGATGCTACATCTTGGGATGGTTTCTCTGTAAACACTAATGGACAAACGCTGGTCCCTCTCTCTCCTGCCTACAGTATCCTCTCCACAGGGCAATCAGAGATCTTTTTAAACTGAAAATCAAAGCACACCTCTGCCCCTCCCAGCTTCCCCTCTGTCATCAGCCCATTTCTCAGATTCTGGTCACACTGGCTTCTTGCTGTTCCTTGAACAAGCCCTGCATATTCCCACCTCAAGACACCAGCACCTGCAGTTCCCTTCATCTGGAAAGCTCTTTTCTTAGAATCCTCACTGCAAGTAGGTTCTCTACTCAAATGTCACCACCTCCGAGAAGCCTTCTCAGAGTACCTCTAAAGTACCATCTCCCTCAATCTCTGCCCCCTTTCCCTGCTTCATTTTTCTTTGTGTGGCACTTACATTACGCATGAATTTGTTCACTGGTTTATTTCCCATCCTTCTAAAAGCAAAGCCTTCTGAAAGCAAGGACCCGAGCGTCATGCTGACATCGCATGTGTGATGCTGAAAACCGTGCTGAACATGCAGCAATGGCCCAGGAAAGGGCTGAGGACTGAAATATGAACAATTCGATTTTAAGCCCTTGGAGATGTTTGTGACATACCAAGTCTAGTGTTTTAGAACTCCAGGTAGCCTGTCCAATGAGAAAAGTTTTCTATATCTGAAAGCATGTTGCCAATAATGAATGAATGAAATCAAATTTAAAAGCCATTTTTCTCTTCTACAGCCTTAGAGCCATTTTGCTGTGACGCTGACATAGTTCTCCTTACAATGTCTCCTTTTTATAATACAATTTGCACAACTTAAGGATGATGCCATAAGATTTGCACAATTGAAGGCAATGCCAGAAAATGTATTTCAAGAGTCTTATGATCTGCAGTCCTCACCAGCTCTGTGTAATAGTGATGTGTCCTGCAGTAGAGGCATGAGATGGGACATGCATGCCACATGCATTCTGCCCTGGGAGGAGGAACTGGGGCAGAGGTTTAACCATCCAGATACAGAGCAGTGCCCTGGCCCTCCCTGCACTGCCATCAGTAACACCCAGGAAACTCAGAATTTAAAGGGAGCCCAGCCTTTTTCTAGCTATCCCCTATTTAAACTGATCATTTGAAGATTTAACATCCTTTATTATGGCTCTTTTTCAAACCAAAATATGCACATTTTCATCTTCCTGAAGCTCAGA
Organism: Camelus dromedarius; assembly: GCF_036321535.1. Lineage (NCBI taxonomy): Eukaryota > Metazoa > Chordata > Mammalia > Artiodactyla > Camelidae > Camelus > Camelus dromedarius. The sequence continues at coordinate 9,825,974 of NC_087441.1, read as the reverse complement.
CTGCCCACCTAAATGAGACTGAAATGTGTTTTGCTCAAGTGAAATAACCAAATTTAATCTCAAATAACAAATAAATGGCAACAAAAGTGCGATTTGGAGAACAGAGACGCTTAGAAATCTGTATCAATTCTCTACTCACTGTTAAAAGTCCAGCCCAAGCAGCATGCTCCAAAGATAAATAATGTCATTATTTATGACCTTTTCCAACACTCTATGAATAAGTTAAAAAACAAGTATAACTATACATAGAATAGAAAAACAACAAGGTCTTACTGTTTAGCACAGGGAACTATATTCAATATCTTGTAATAACCTATAATGGTAATATGAAAAAGAATACATATATATGTATAACTGAATCAAAATGCTGTACACCAGAAACTAGCACATTGTAAATCAGCTATACTTCAATTTAAAAAAGAAAAAGAGTTTATGTAAGTTCTTGAGGGCTGAGCTAGAGGGAAGCCCTAAAAAGATCTCCAGATCCTTTGGAAGAGAAGAAAATACTTAGAATTTCAGTCCGTCAAGTGGGTGCTCTCATGTATTTATTGAAGTTTCTGTCATGGACTGGATGCCTGTGTCCCCTCCCCAAATTCATATGTTGAAATCCTAACCCCCAGTGTGATGGTATTAGGAGGCGGGGCCTTCGGAAGGTGATTAGGTCACGAGATGGTGCTTTCATGAATGGGAATCGCGCCCTTATAAAAGAGATCCCAGAGAGCTCGCAAGTTTTCTCTCTGCCATCCAAGAACACAACAAGAAGGTGACAGTCTGCAACCCAGAAGAGGTCCTCGTCAGCACCCGACCACTCTGGCACCCTGATCTCAAACCTCTAGACTCCAGAACTATGAGAAATCTGGGTTGTTAATAAGCTAAAAAATAAGTATAGAAAATGTTACTAAATAATTTAAAATATACTTAACAACAATCAAATGTCCCCTAGTTAGAATAAGACCAGAGCTCACTTATGTTGTAATAAAAGATCAATAATTTATCTTAACATTAGGGACACATAGGAGTTTTGCAGAATTTTAAAACACTGTTTAACTGTCCCATGAGTGTAACAGCAATACTTTTAATTAAACGATGAGAGATTATTTCTAAAAGACAAATGCAGAAATCCCTCCATTCACACTAAGATGTTCGGCATGTACAGGAAAGACAACTCCATAGATGCGCCCAGATGGGTGAGGCTGGGCGAGGTGAGGTGTTTACAGCACTGCTTCCTTTAAACACTACCTCCATTAATTTCTCTGTGAGTCAAGGGCCTATTAAAGTAATATTCACATTATGGCTGGGTATTAAAATGGCCTGGTTGTGACAAAAAGAATTGGTAGGATGTCATAAAAAGCAGCCGCATCTTAAGATAAAGAAGCTGAGGGGCATGGAAGGATACAGACTTAGTGCTTGAAGGCTCCACAATCTTAGCGTTCCTCTTCAATGAAAAAGAATACAAAATTATAAATATAGAGTTGCTACAGAGTGTGTTTAATATTCAATTGAGAAAAGAAATCTTAACAAATTACAGTTCAGATTGACAAATATACTACACACAGCATAAAAATGCAACAAAGCCATAATACTTTCATTAACTAAATAACTCACATAGCTCTATACAACTTTTCCTTCATTTTTTGGTGGATATTCTTTGATCACTTCTTCATAAGACAAAAATGTTGTCTATGTTCTACATGGAGAAGAGGAAGATAGTTCAAGTCTATCCTCTTGCATTTGATAGAAGGTTGATAGGAAGATGCTGCATTCACGAATGTTGCTGACAAGAGGGAACTTCGCTCGAGTAGGTGTCGATAAGAACCAAACCTTCAACTCACAACGTCATATATCTGATGGCGTTTTCACACACCAGCCTCTGGCTCCAGACATTTCAAACCTTGTTCCTCCTCCACCACCCACACATTTTGGGGAATGGGTGGTAAAGAGCACACACTGCAGGATGGCGTGTGGCCCAGCCCCCTGGGCCGTGCAAGGGGAGCTGCTGCAGAGAGCAGTGCAAGCACCCCTGGAAGACGCTCTGGCACCGGGACAGCAGGCAGCACTTGACCAGGCACAGGAGTGACTATGAATCATAGATGTGCATCCCACTGAACCCAGGGGACATATACTCCCATCTCCCCTTTCCTGAGTTATCTCAAAATCATCTAGGGCTTTAGAGCAGCTTTCTTCATAACTGCCAAAACACGAAGCAACCAAGATGCTCTCAGTGGGTGACTGGATAAACCAACTATGAGACATCCAAGTAATGGAATATTATTCAGCGTAAAAAAAGAAATGACCTATCAAGTCATGAAAGACAGGGAGGAACCTTAAATGCATATTATTAAGTGAAAGCAGCCAACCTGAAAAGGCTACATACTGTATGGTTCCAACTATATGACATCCTGGAAAAGGCAAAACTATGAAGATGGTAAAAAAAAAAAATCAGTGGTTGCCAGAGTTGGGAGAAGGCAGGGAGAGTAGGCAGAGCACAGAGGATTGTTAGAGCAGTGAAATTATTCTGTATGAACCTGCAATGGTACATGATACATGATACATGTCATTATACAGTTGTCTAAACCCATAGAATGTTCAACACCAAGAGTGAACCCTAATGTAAACTGAACTCCGGGTGATGATGATGCATCAATCAAATTCATCGATTATAACAAGGGTACCACGCGGGGGAGGTGTTGATAGATGGGGAGGCTATGTGTGTGTAGGGGCAGGGAGTATACGGGAATTCTCTGTACTTGACGCTCAATTTTACTGTGAATCTAATACTGCTCTAAACAACATCTATTTTAAAAAAATTTTCCCAGGGCCACTTCAATGCTACCCAAGATGAGGGAAAATGTGACAGCAGATAAGTTGGAGAGTAAGGAGATAGCGGTGTTAACTAACTGAGGTGAAATGTTTTATTTCTGCGAATTTCACAAAAATATATGTCCATGTGAACACACGTTGGCAGCCTCTCCCAGGGTCTTGGGAGGGTTGCTTACAAGGGAAGGGCCCATCAGGTAAGCTCCAGCAGTTTTACAGTAAAACATTTAGAAGATGAAGATTAGAGAAAGTCCAGAGCTGAGACAGATGAGTGCCTCAGAGTGGACGCAGCAAAGTGGGTCAGGCCAGCAGCCCCTCCCCTGCCTCTTCCACAGCCCGCCTTGTTGCAGGCTGTCCATCCATTCTCAAGATCAGCAAACAAGGAACATTTGTGGCGCAGACCAACTGTACTAAATCTCCAACACAATTATCTGATATTGTTAATTTCATGTTAGATTATCATAGGATGATTATTAAAAAATGTCATTTTGCAATATGTATATATATTTTGCAAAATAACCTTCTTTCATATAAATACATTATATATATATATTTAAATTTATATAAATACATTATATATATACACACACACATCATTAATTTTCCTAATGGCATCTCTTATTCTTTGGAGATTCAGAATTTTCTTGTCAGGGGAAGCCATCTAGTTTTTATCCTTATTGAGTTTCTCTTCTGCTTTTAAGCAGGTTAACTCTCCCAGAATCTCCTTTGTAAATGGCCCTAGGTAAGCTTTGAGCTGTTCTCCAACATCACTTTCATGAACCTCATGAAATCCTGGCTCTTTCGTGAGAAGTGCAGTTTCACTTTGCCGTTAACATACTTTGATGCATTCAGAGATATTATGTACCAGAAAAATACTGAGCCCTCAAAGTACATGGATAAGATGGGTGCAGATAGATGTTGTGTTATGTGCAGAGGATGTGATGGGTGACTGACACTATATGCAGTATGACAAAAATATGGTTTCCCACATAACCTCACAGTGTCAGGGGCTCTGAGAGCCCTCTCATGTCTTTGTTTAGAACATCATTTTCATTGCATTCCAGGGAATCATAATCCCTGGAGATGTTATAAGTTTGTTTATGTACATACATGCATACACATATAAACACACACACACATATACATATATACACACATACACACATAGGAAGAATAAAATAGTAGGGGAAGTTATGGTTAAGCACATTTAGGAAACACTGAGTTAAACAAAGATAAAGAAATTGGAACTCTGCAAGAATTCTCTGAGACTATAATGTGCCAGTAATGTACATTTTGAATCTCTTAAGAGCCAGGCACAGTACACGGTGTTTTCCAAACATCGTTTATTTGATGATAAACTGTCTTTTCCAGCATTTAATAGGATCAGTGTTCAGAAGAGCACACTCTAGAAAAGCTGACTTAAAAGACCCTTCATGTGTATCCAGCCCAAGAACTCAAGGTGAATAATCGTAAACTCCAACTCCAGGACATCCAAGTTAGTCTGACTTCACCTCTGTTAAATAACAATTGCCAGAATGCAGCTTCAAAGGGTTTTGGGGCCAGGCCCAAGGAATATTATAGGAAAAGCACTAGATTAAAAGGAGAACTAACTCTAGTCTTTATCCTTTGGGGCCTTGGTTTTGTTATCCAGCCAGATAGGATAGGTGATCCCTAACGTTCCCTGTGGCAGCTGGAACCAGAATTAATGGAAAGAGAAGATTCAGTGCAGCAGAAAATGCCAAGAACAGAATGGGGAGGACCCAGTCAACACTGGCACCTTTAAAAACAATCATCTTGGAAGTCGAGGAACTGAACACAAGATTTCTGCACTCATACAATGCCAGGTCTAGTTCGTAACAGCACAGGGACGACCAACAGGCAGAATTCTTTGCAAAGGAATTGACCTTTTTTCATTTTGTTGTTTCTTAGTTTTTTGTTTGTTTGTTTTTTAAGATTATCAAGCCTTAGGCAAGAGTAAAAGTAGAACTGGGAAAGAGAAGAGGCACTAACAGGAAGGATGGAGGAGGATGTCGAGTCCACGAGGGATGAACAAAGCAGACAAGAAAGAAAGTAATACTGGGGAAGCCATTCACATCTATGGGACCCCACCACACCCTGGATAAAACACCCAAAGTAGTCTGTTTCTCACTCACTCACACCACACTTGGCAAAGGTCCTACATTAGTACCGTGTCATTAAAAAGGCATTAATTTTAAAACTTTTTATCTATTTTTTTACCTGTTATTTATCATTTCTACCCTGCTCACATCCCAAGGAGGTAAGTTGTCTTACATTATTAAATCATATAGAAAAGTTCAAAGTAAAAGACAGATCAAAACCAATTAAGAGGCAGGCGTCTGGGTTTAATTAGTCACTGCAACTGCGCGCTCCAGAAGGCTTTCTGTTAGCTGACCCTGGCTGCCTAATAAAAGAACGTATCCCAGTTTATTGAAAAGAGATTAATTTAGCTTCCAGGCACCATACTCCAAGAAAACTATATTGCTAGCATGTTTATTTAAAAAGGAGAGGTGAGAGAAGTCTTCACCCTGACGTAGGTCCCACTCAGACCCTCATCTCCCCTTCAGCCCAAACTCTGCCTGAAGGCCTCTCAGAGGGGCTGTGTAGCCTGATGTTCACCTGTTCCATCCTGCAGAGTCTCCAGAAGGGAGCTCCACATTAAAGAAGCCACCAGCTTCCTCGGCCGTCTCCCTGGAAGGTGAAACTTCAGACTCAGAGTACCACGCCCTTAAGAGGAGCTTTGCGTCTGGATACTGAGCCAGGCCAATGCCTGGGGTTGGGATGGTGAGGAGCTGAAGCATCAAGCTGGCTCTGGTCTAGTTGATAAAGGCATCTGAGGCCTCTGTGTCACCCGGGGAGATTGGCTAAGGGAGGAAAGCAGACTTGGACGTAGGCCTGGTCTCTTCCTGTGTTGAAACTCTCAGAATCTTAACACCGTTCAGGTGTAGGACGTACACAGTTATACACATAGGAGGTACAGAGTCACAGAAATTATATCAATGATTCATAAATGACACCACAAAAAAAAATCTACAAGAAAAACCTCAAATTACCATCATCACAACACTCACACAGTACACTACAGTGTTCTTTCATTAACTCAACCCATCCCGGCAGCTTCTCATGTCATCACCTCAATTAGGAAATATCTGGAAAACTAGGATAATAAAATGCATATATATTGAGTTTGTTTTGTTTTGTTTTTTCCTTCAACATCTACTCAATGCAGGGAAAGATTCTGCAGACTAGGTGAATGAATGGGCAAAGTTTCCCTTGAACTGTCTCCTTCAAATCAAAATTCAGTTGACCTGGCAAATTCTGGGTTGTTTTTAGAGTTGACATTCCCGATAAGGGCCTCAGTATCAGTAAGTCATGGAGTCTATTAAAAAGGAATCTGTGAGGCTTTGATGCCAGATGCAGAAGTGAAGTCCTTCTGAGAAGCCTGGTTCTCATCTTCAGGGGCTGCCAGCCCAGAACCATACCTTCGTGGTCCCCAGATGGCCTAGAACAGGGTTTCTCACCCTCAGCACTCTTGCCATGTAAGAGGGGTAAATTCTTTGTTGTGGGGGGAGGGGAGAGGCTGTCCCATACATTGTGGGATGTTTAGTGTCCTACTAGACGCCCCCTAGATGTCAACAGTACCAGGTGTGACAAACAACATGTCAAATGTTCCCTGAGGGTAGGGAGGAGAACCTCCCCAGTTAAGGACCTATGGCCGAGATGAACGGCCAGAGCCTTTCACAAAAACTGGACTTTAAATCTGCCAAGTGCTCAGACAGATTTTGGGTTGCAACTCCCAGATTTCTGGGTCAAAAAAAGGGAAAGAAATAATTTTGGTCTGAAATTCTTTAAAATCTTACCGGTTGGCTACCTCAATAATTTTAAAATCCCAATATGGCCCCAAGAGAATTTCTGATTTTCAATAGTTCTAAATTCTGATGAGCCTACCAGGATGTTAGCTGCCATTGGTAGCCCCTAGAACACAAAAACTGTCTTCAACATGACTACAGCTTCCTATTTTACCCGGAACATTCATTATCTTATTTAACTCTGAATGAGTTGTTCATTTAGAACTGTCTTCTTAGGACAAAGTGCAACTCTGATAAATCTAGGCCAACCACAGTAATCTCAGTTTTTACATAGTCGATAACGGTTCTTTCTGGTAAGAATCAGGCAGTGGGCTCATCAGCGTTTCATGGCCATTGCAATATGAGATACTAAGATTATGTCATCAACATAGATGTGCGTATGTGTCTTTCTAGTTCTCCTGACAGGCAGAGAAGCATCCGAATTATCTAATTGCTGCATCATGACTTAAATACACATTTACTAGAAGAACGGCATTGTTTTACACCACTTAAATTGGATTTTGACTTGACAAAAAACGTCTCTTTGGCACTTAGATTCTGACAATAGTGTTGTGAGTTAGGCTTTGAGAAACACTAATGGCCTGAGGTATATGATGAGGTTTTTATAGATTGGCCCATAAAAGAATTCCTGTCTACATGTTAAAGGCCAATGAAACAGCAGTGAACCTGGAGAAAATGTCTGTGTTTTTCTTACATCATTTTATCAGTAGCAGGAAAGAGAGAAGAGTAACGATCAGTACTGAACTAGTTTTGCAAAAAATCTAAAACGTTTTAGGAATAGATTAAACACAGGGCTACAGGTTATATAAATGTCCCACAGAGTGCTGCCTCTGTAACGTGTGAGGGACTGAGATCGCCCCCTTTTCGAGTCTATCCTGATGGAGTAACACCTGAAGAGTTAATTTAGCAATGACTGAGGCCCCTTGCTCAGCAGAGCCTCTAAACTCTGTGGGGAAGAAAGAAAGGACCTCCTGGGACACTTTTAAAGTGAACGAAGGGCTTTTAAGAGGCAGTTGGTTTACTGCATCTCAAATAAGAGGCCAGAAATATGTGTAACCCGCAGCAGGGCCCTTACAGAGAAGTCCAGTACAACTGGTCATTTGATCATCAGCCAAGAGTTGTGTCCCTGCAATGACAGGATCCATTGCTTGAGTGGCAATGTCCCCAAATCTACCTGTGTTACTCTTTCTGACAAGCAAGCCCAAAGACTCCCTCCAAAATCTATTATAACCTGATTTTTGGAAAGGATAAGTTGTTTATGAAAACATTTGAACGTAATAAGTTTACATATGACTCATCTGGGTTCCATTTGCAGTATTATCTCCATAACACAGCCAGGCTGCATGGCTTACTGGCAGGTCTTATCAGCAAGGAGACAGCCAGGTCTACCCACTGCCCAGAAATGGGACCTTGTAGGTCCACGGCTCCCAAGAAAGATTCATTATATCAGGATCACCTGAGCATCTGCTAAAAACGCGGGTGCCAGGCCCCCACCCCGGAAGGACTGAATCCGAATCTTGGGGAGAAGAATCCCTGGAATCTGTATGTGAACAAGCGTCCAAAGGCGATTCTCAAGCACATGGGAGTTTGACCCCCAAACGATGATAACTTGATTTCCATGTTAATTTCCTTACGTCCGTGGTATCTGTCAGCCCTTCGGCTGTGTTTGGTCAGTCATGGTGACCGATGTTGAGTGCTGGGATCAGTTCACGAGGCCTGCTGCCTTTGACACCCAGATGTCCACAGTCCCTTCCTAGTTCCCACTTTCCACCACAACCACCCTTACTTGAGGTGCTATTTTCCATTAAATCCACCCACATATGCACACACACTTACAACACATAATAAAAATGCTTACCTGACTCTTTTCTCAGGATAAACCTGTGCTGTGACTTTTCTAGAGATGTTAGTTTGACCAGTTGAATGAGGGTTGCATTTACCAGAGAAAAACCACAGCCTTGCCTCTTCTTCTCTCCCCTTGCAACTGCAGTAATTATTTCATTTTTAAGAGAGACTCTCCATTCCTCCATGCAAGCCTTACAAAAGCTACTTCGTTTGTACTTGACATTAGCACCACTCTCGCGTCAGGTTATACGTTCTGAAAAATAAACAGCACCCCCCCCCTTCCTCTTTCTCATTAGCCATCCTACAATCTATAGTTCTTGTTACCCAGCAGTGAGATCTATAACCAAAAAATGGGAGAAACCTTTGTGAAAAGAACACATGCCTGAGGAATGAAGAGAGCTACACGCATCCTTGGTACCAAACCTTTATGTCACATCAAGTGACATAGGTCCTTTGATTAAAGAGGAGACAGTATCTTCTGAAGGACAACACGTTCATCAAGGAAAAGAAAGCATCTTTAGAAACTTCTGCTCCATGCAACAATTTTAAACCAGATCTTTTTTTGAGAGATAATGCATGCGTATCTGAATGTCCCTCCAAATTTCAGCCAGTTAGCAAATTAAGTGCCCACTTCAGATTACACAAGTCAAATACCATCTCTGACTTTCAAAGGTCCCCAGCTAAGACTGTGGTGTTGTTGAAGTCAGTCTTTGATAGCTTACGAGGTTCAAAACTAGGACCTATCACGTGCTACAGCTGTTAGTACATGAACGCAGCTGGGACACAGCAGAGTGGCGCTCCCACGTGTGCGGATGCGTGAAGGGTGGAGCACACAGCACCGCAGTCTGTCCCTGGGAGGCAACCGCCATGTCCAGTGGTGCAGACAGTGCTGTAGCCCAAAGGTGACATGAGACACTCACCTTATGAAATTCTGTTGGTAAAAGAAAGATTGTGCAGTCACACCCATTTACAAGACACAGTCAGCCACAGCTACACCCCCCTGAATTTGCTTGCTGGGGCTGCGTAACTAGGCATCACAGACGCGGCTGCAACCACGGAGGCTGATTTTCTCACAATCCTAGAGACCAGAAGTCTACAGTCAAGGGATAGTCAGGGCTGGTTTCTTCCGAGGCCTCTCTCCTTGGTGGACTGCTGTTTTCTCCCATGTCTTTACGTGGACTTCCTGCTGTGTGTGTCTATGTCCTAATCTCTTCTTATAAGGACATCAGTCACTTTCGAGTGGGGACCACCACATGACATCATTTTAATTTAATTATCTTTTTAAAGACCCCTTCTCCAAGTACAGTCACATTCTGTAGGGAGGTGAGGCCTTCAGCATATGAATTTGAGAGAGTATTCAGCCCATAACAATTCAGCCCATAACAACCCCTTTTGTGCAGACTTGCAAACATATCACCCTATCAAGGCCCTCAAACTTCCTGTGATAAAGAAAATGCTAACCTTATCTGAGGCAGCATTCCTCCAACTTATCTGACCCCAGAACTTTCCCTGTCACATCTCTTCACAAGCTGTGGACCCAGATTTCCACAGGGCATGCCACTGGGCAGCTGTCAAGACCCAGGCTTGCTCAAAGTTCCATGCTCCATGGGGCCCAGGGCTCCCTCAGTCAGCAGAAGCTTTATGTCTCCACACCTTGGAAAGCTTGTGCCAGGTGATGTGGGAAGATTCAGGGAAATACCAGATATGCCCCTCAGGCACTCACTCTAAATCTAGTTGGGTGGTAAAGGAGAGGAAGTGAGGTAGAGATAAGTAGCAATGTAAAACTGGATATGATAAGAAATGCCCAGGAACGGTAGACATCCTTGCTGGACAAGAGTTGGGCAGACGATTTCAATGTGGACCTAGCATCACAGCATGATACACAGAGCAGGTGGGGCTTGTACTGAGCTGCACCAGTGAGTGCGGCATCAACCTCAAGGTGGGAGTATATTTTAGGACCAGTAGCTGGAGTGCAAGTGGAGTTACAGAAAAAGGAAACAACAAATTTGAGTGTTGAGATTTTGAACTCAGAAAATGGGACGACAGTAACTGTCCCAATAGAAGTAGTAGTGCCAGAACAGAAGAATCAAGTACCATCTTGGTTGTGTTTTGATGAATTTGAGGACAAGAAGCACATTTGTAGAGAATATCTGTTGTTTTTGCCTATCAGCATTCACTTCTTTTCATAAATTAGTGCCTAAACTTTAAGCTATGCAGTATGATAGAACTGATTCCCCTGTGAAGCTGGGGACAGAGGCTCTCTCTTCCCTATTAGTAACATGGTGGGAATATAAGAAGCATGAGTACTTTGCAGATTTGAGCTAAGGTAATAGCTGTCAGAGGACGACTCCAATCCCAAGGAAGGCAGAGCAAACAGATGAGGAAATCCAGAGCCTTGGTTCTATCATGGGAGCCTCTGGATCAAACCATACCTGAAGCTATATATTCTGAATTTTTCAGATAATGAACTTCTTTATCATTTAAGCCAGTTTAAGTTGTGTTTTCTATCATTATAGCAAACACACACACACACACACACACACACACACACATACACACACAACTCTTAACTGACAAGAGTATCCAAATGTTATATACTGATGGGCTGGGCTGGTGATATAAATCTGATAAACTACTCAGAGAGGTGATAAATGAAGCAAGGGAAGCAAAGGTGGTCCAGGAAGAGAGCAGTGGAAGAAAAAAGATGACAACTAAGGATAGAATTGTATATATCATCATGTGTAAGGGGATGTATGAGCTGGCAGTTAAAAAAAAAGGAAACAGAGTTAGGGAGATGAGAGGAAGATCAAGAAAGTAAAGTATCAAAATTCCCAGAGTATGGGTAAAGAAAGGATGCTAACTTTCTAATTTTTTCTCAAGAAAAGTTCCCTGGTCAAAATAACAGTTACTATTATCTATTGAGCACTTGTTTTGTGCCAGGCAGTGCTCTGGGTACCATACATCTAGTAAATCATTCCCGCTCACCATTACAATGCCATGGGTATCATCATCCATTACCATTTACAGATGAAGACGCTGAAGCACAGAGAGGATGAGGAACTTGCCCCCAGGCAAGCCAGGAAAGGGCAGAACTAGAACTGAACCCTGGTATTCTACCTCTAAAGTTCACTCTCAGTATATTCTATGCCCCTCAACCTTCAGCATCTACCTGGAACTGCTGCTTCTGTGAGTAGATCTAGGAACGCAGGCAGAAATTCATGTAACCAAACTTTATCTCCTACATTCAGTCTGACTTGGATGAATGAAATTCTGCCATTTTTGGATAAGCATTATTCTTTTTTTATGCTATTCTGTTAGAATGCAAATATACTAGGGACAGACAGCTTATTCAGTCATTCACATCTTAGCATAAACTAGTTTGAGAGAAAACTTTCTAATACCAACAGAGCAACCCAGGGCCATAGATTTGTTAAAAACATAAGATGCTACAAATCAAACAGCTCAGAAGAGAGAGAACTGAATAAACTTTTCCCTTCACAATTCTCCTGTGAATCAAGACATTTTTCCTCCTATCCAGCTTCTCTTACCACTGAGCACAGGTTTTAAAAGATCATCATAAAGATCATCATAAAGGTTAGTCTTACTGTCCATGAGTGCAGACCCACAAGACAGTGCTAGAAGCCAAATCTTCAATGTTTATTTTAAACACACATCTGTCTCACTTAGGATGAAGAATTCTAGTAGTGTCAAAAATTTTAAGTTAAAAACCTGAGTAGACTTTCCAAGTAAATATACATGAGTATAAATATAGATTTTACTAATTTAAAAAACTTGCGATGTCGACATAGACTATGAGCCAAGTTTAAAACAGAAAGCAAAGAACCAACTAAGAAAAATGTGTCTACAAACCTGGAACCCTATCTGTACCTGACTAAGTCCTCTTTCTCCAGCTTCTCTTCACTCATCACTGCCTCCAAGAAGTCTTCCAGGATAGCCCTGTGATCCTCCTTTATTGCAGGTTTTAATTATTTCTTTAAGCTCCATTTTCCTTCCTGAACTCTGTATCCATGAGGGCAAGGCTTAGGACTATCTGTTCACCACCAGCACTTATCCCAGCACTGGGCTATGAAGCTGGCTCTCATGAATTAATAAATGAAAGCAGAGCGTTGCTATGCTAAATGCATGAAGATTCCTACAACTCATCGATAAGGAGGCAAATGCTGCAGCAGAGAAGTGGGCAAAGTGAGTAGGTTTATAAAAATAAATGCAAAATAAAATAATGACACCATTTTCCCTTCCCTTTAAATTAAAAAAAAAATACATCCCTTAATTGTGGGAAAGGTCACTCTCATAGACGGCTGTAATTTTTCTGTAGGGCACTTGGGCTCTATGGATTGACATCTTTAAAATGTATGTGCTTTTGATTTAGCTCTGCAATTCTGCTTTTAAGAATATGTCCTAAGAACATATACAAATATTTATTTATAAAACAATCAGTGCAGCACTGTGTATAAAAGCAAAGAAAAATTTAAATAAGCAGTGATAGAGGATTGGTGAAATTATGCATATTAAAAATGAAATGATACACAGCATTTTTAGTTACCATTTATTGGGCCCATACTATGGGCACTTACTAGGCACTGCGCTGAGCACTTAACACGCACTGTCTCATTTCACCCTCGGAACACTTTATATTAAACAGGCATTACTCTTAAGGCCAATTTCCGCAGGAGGGAATGGCGACTTAGAGGTGCGGTAATCTGCTCAAGGTTACACAGTGAGTATGGACAGAGCCAGAGTCTGTCTCCAAGGCCAGGCTCCTGACCACTCAACTATCTGCCCTGAGTTAAAGGCGTCAAATATGCATTTAGTGGCATGGAAAGTTGTTCCTGTGTTCTTGTTACATTGACTAAAATGACAGATTACAAGACAGTACACAATACTATCACCTTTTTATAAAATGCATATTATATTAAAATAAATATATTTTTATATTTATGTACACACGTACCTACCTGTGTTTATCTTTGGACAAGGACTAAAAGAATTTATATCTGAAGGTTGTCTCAGAGTGGTGGGGTCATGAGATAATGAAGTTTTTTTCTTTTGGCTCACCCCAAAGTTTTATGATTTTCTACAATAAAAATAGGTCACCTGTATCATACTTTAAGTTTGGTGTTTTTTTAATTGAACTCAAAGTCGCCTAGAACTTCAGAGGACCTTACACATCACCCAGTCTAATCTTTTTACCAGCAAGAAGACTGAATCCTAAAGAAATCAAGTGAGCAAGTTTACAAAACCGAGCCAGGAGTGACCTCAGTCTGCTCATTGCTGCCCACAGCTCCGAGCACCAGTGAAGGAGCCCACCCACGCTTCTCTGCACAGTGACGATGACAGAACATTCTGTCACTTGCTCTCCTGGGCATCCAGCGGCTCAGCTTCCCCTGACACACATTCTGAGTGATACCTCAGTGCCCTACAGAACAGCACTGACCGAACACGATGAAAGGCCTGAATACATCACAGCCTAGCTGTCAGGTGGCCTCCAAACAACTCAGGGTCATTTGCCTAAACCAAAGACTCTTAACTAAGATGCATGTCAGCACCCCTGACAAGTTTCTCCAAAGATGAGGCCCCCATGGAGATTCTGACTCAACGGATGTAGACAGGGGCCTAGGCCAGAATATTCCAAAACACCTTTTCATGTGATACCAATGTCAGGCATCAGTCTCCCCATTAAGGAACACTGGTATATATAAATCTTCACATTTCAGTGTCATAACTGGGAACCAGACCACTGGATGATCAAGACCACTGGATGGAACCACTGGTTGCATCTTAGTTTAAAACCCTCCCTGTCTGCTGTCAGCAAGAACAGTGGCAACCCGCTCCCCCAGAAGCCTTGTAATGGATTGGAGTTCCCTTTAGGTGTCCTTTCTAATTTGAAAGCAAAGAAGGATATGAAGAGCAAAGGAAATGTTGGCACCGACCACCATGCTGCTCAAATGAATCTGGCAAAACCCTGGATCAAGGGACACCGAGCCCACGGCCAGCCTGGTACAGTGCTGGGGACCAATGTACTGTTGTCGAAGGAGGACGCGTCCGTGGTCTAGACGGTTCCACCAGCCACTGCTGCTGGCACAGGGCTGAGGTGTCACAAATAAACCAAGGACCTTTTCTCTGAAGGAGCCAGACCTGAGGTAGACAGGGAGCAAGGACAAAGATACAGAGAGATGGCCCCAGGCAAAGCAGAGAAAACTTTTAAACGCAATGGGATGCAAAGCCGAGAAACAGAAGGAAAGAAACACAAGAGAAATTAAGATGCATTTGTAAAACTGCAAAACACATTATGCTATATTATCAGTAATTTTAGTGACTGCTCACTCAGGAAAGGTTTTCGTTTAAAAAAAATAGAACAGCTTTGTCTTAGTTGAATAATAATAGAGAGAATTTTAAATACTTGATTGTGTTTCTTGCTTTTTGACATTGTTTATATTTCTTATTTGTATATATTAATACATAAGTAGATTTTAAATAAATCCTACCCAGGAACCATTTTTAGAAATTTTGATCTTTTTGGCATTCCTCTTTTTAACTAGACTACTGAACTCTGAAAAAAACTGCTTAGGGATACATTATGATTCTAAAGAATATTACAGCTAACAACAAAAATTAAAATAATGAGTGTCTTCTTTTAAATTATATCTAATTCCTCTAACACAGGATGTGCTAATGGTTCATTCAGTAAAAAGAATGTGCTGCCCTTGCTTATTAATATGCACGAAGTGGGGTATTTTTAAATCCTTAGTTACTTCATAATACCTGGGCTGCTGCTGCTGCAGCGGCTAGAAATACCCGAATCCCACAGAATCTAGTGCAAAGGATGTCACCTCAAGACCAGGTGTGGGTCCCAGCTACCCACGCATCTCTGGATTCAAGGCCGCATTACTGCATGCCCCCTGTTCTACACAACTTCCATGCAACACGGAGCAAATCCCTTGGGCAGAAGCCTGAGACCTCCCCCTCTTCTCCTTCTGCTGAAATTTCCGTTGACGTCCCAAGAAGTTCAAGTCCAACCATCTCAGTGTTTCTCTGACTCGAGGCTTTTCTTTCGCAACTGGAAAGCATTTGCCCTGGGGTTTATATTATGCCAGCAAGATGTCTCAGAAAGAGCACTGGATGAAGAGGCAGAGGCAAAGGTTCAAGACACAGTAAAGTCTCTG
This sequence comes from Camelus dromedarius, assembly GCF_036321535.1. Lineage (NCBI taxonomy): Eukaryota > Metazoa > Chordata > Mammalia > Artiodactyla > Camelidae > Camelus > Camelus dromedarius. The sequence continues at coordinate 9,810,241 of NC_087441.1, read as the reverse complement.
ACTTGCATTTGTGATTATGAAACCTCTCTGTGCCATAATCACTCCTCTGCAGATGGGACTCACACCAGCTCCGCAGCCTTCATCAGGCTGGTGGGTGGAAAGCAAATACACATTAAAGCTTTTGGCACAGTGCCTACCAGTACAGGTGATGGAGAGGTAACAGGAGACAGACATCTGGTCTGCACGGTACCAACACCCCTGCTGATCCAGAATCTTGCCTGCCACGCAGAGTGCCTCTGTCCCTGCACAAGCAGGCCCCGAGACCATCCACCCAGAACTCCACGAAGGCTGCTTTCCTGGCCGCCCACCAGCAGGCGTGGTTGCCAAAGGCCTTATCTGCTGACCCCAGGGAGCGAGCACCCAGCTCTCTCCATCTAAGGTCTGCTGGCCAGAGGTGCTCCTGTTTTACAGATTTTTATTCATTGCACTCTTTGCTTTCTGCAGCTGGGACTGGGTTGTTCAAAAAGAGGGCTCTACAATAATGGTGTTAAACAAACAGCGTTGGGCCTGTTATTTTTAGATACGTCAAAATTCTGTTTAAGCACGGTGTGAGGGCCTGAGAAACTCAGGCCGTTTCCTACTGCTGAGCGAATACTGATAAGAGCTTTATCCAATTTATAAGGCAAGAGAAGGAAATAATCATGTGTGATGGAATTGGACAAATAATCCAGCTCCCAACAGTTATGAAAGGTAATGCAGTTACAGAACACGGTGCCAGGGTTCTGGCAGCACCAGATTCTTCCTTTCGTGAGTCATCGATAACCTAGAATTTTGAGGCTTACAGGCCTCGTGAGTTACCAAGCACTGCAGACAATAAAAAGTCAAGACCAAACTGACAGAAAGATGTGTGTGTGTGTGTGTGTGTGTGTGTGTGTGTGTGTGTGTGTGTGTGTGACACACCCTTGCTTTTACATTTGTGTGAATCGGTTTCACAGCGTCCACCGCATGGACACACCCTACGCTACTTGTCAAGATAAAGTACTTCAATTAATGACAGCTCTCCCCAAATTCCAATTCTCTAAAATAGAAGAAATTCATGTTCTACTGATGACTTCTTGGAGAGATAGAGAAGTTTCATTATAGAACCCACACAGCAGAGATGGATAAAGTTTCTCACTGGATTTTCTGTTCTCCGCTCGAAAGTCTCCCCTCTCCCACCACCAACTCTGCCTCTCCCCACCTTCTCCACTTCTGCTTAGCACAGGCTGGCTTTTCTCACCCACAGACGTTAGGTAACAAGAGCTCTTCCCTCCGGTAATGCCTGCTTCTGAGGCCCAAGGTCAGAGGGCAGTCAAGGTTGAATCCTCCGTTTCCCTGGGCTATGGTCTGGACTGTGGTTTGCGTAAAACACAGGAAGGGCTGGAGGTGGTTGAGAACAATGAGAAGGAAATGTGGGCGGTGGGTAGAGAAGGGCTACCCTTCTCGGGCCAGTGGGGAACAGACCCACCCTACCTCTTCACTGTCTTTTATCCTCACCTCATTTTTAAGATAGCCAGTAGGCAAGACTGAAAAGACCAGGGTTATGAGTGTAGATCAAAGTTCTATTTGGTCTCTGTTCATCTGACATCTACCCCTCTGTGTCTCCAACCTGTATCTCATGAAGACTCAAGTCTTTGTTTGGGCTCCTCCTCCAAATAGAACTGCCCTGTCCCCTGGAGTCATGGGGACCCTAGAGTCAGGCGGCTTTCAAGGTCCCCAGGGGAGAAAGCAAGACATTAGAAAGATCTGACCAATGGCCCCAGATCTAAGGCAAAAGCTCCTTACCAAGACAGTTCTTCATTCTTGCCTGAGCTTCTTCCAGACAAACCCCACCTGGAGAATGGCCGGGCCCTGAGCTCTGCTGCAGGGCTCTTACTTGACCTCCTCAGTGTCCCTGCTGGGAGCACAGAATGGGCTCTGACCAGTCAGGCTCCTCTCCACCATAGTAACCATCACTGGGCCGGACTACAAGCCATTCTTCACACTGCTGTCTGAGAGGTCTTTCAAAAATTGAAACCTCTCTCTCTTTCTTTCTCTCTCTCTCTCTTTCTCCCTCTCTGTAATACACACACACTTTGGCTTAAATGTCTTCAGAACAGAACTTCTCTTTGCTTTTAGGAGAAGTTTCCGTCTTTCAGTGGCCTGCAAAGCTCTTCAGATTTGACCTCTGTCCTTAACACTCTCCACACCTCAGCCCCTTGGAGCTTCTTTGGGTTCCTGGAGCAACGGAGCTCTTCTCGCCTTAGATCCCTGCCCAGGTGGTCTCTTCTGCTCCTCTTCTTTGACTCTGCACAGAGCCAGCTTCTCACCATCCTTAGTATTGTCTTCCCAGAGGGGACTTTGAGACAATCCTATCTAAATCAGGTTTCCTATGCACAAACCTACAGGGTCTTAATTCTGTGGCACGACATCCTGTAGCTCTTAGCTTCATGACACCTACTGAAATTTGCAATCACTAATTACCTTGTTCACTTTTTATCTTCCATCTAAGAAGCTTACCGTTAGCTCCAAGGTGGCAGAGACTGAGTCATTCACACAGCATTGTCATTACGCATATGGTAGGTTCCTGAAATCACATTCTTATATCATCATAACTTTTCCTTTTCTTGTCGCTTTCAGACACACCAAAGAAAGAAAAGTTATCATTGCTTTATGTTATGGACAGTGAAGAGACAGACTGAATCAGGGTATTTGTACTGTGAAGTCCTAGAAACAAGCGTGGACACAGGAGACAGGCTGGCAGGGTAGTCTGGGCTTGATCTGGCTTCACAGTTTGAGAGAAGCAATGATCAACTAAAGCGTAGCCAGACGTCATGCCCCAGAAATAGTGAAAGGGCTCTCAGTCTGAACTGGTGAAGGATAACATGACAGAGGAATGTCTTCAAGTACCACATTGAAAAGAAAGCAGGTGTTTTGGTGGTGGTAGTTCTCATGGGAAAAATTTAGGTCCAGCTGGTACTTGCTTCAAGGAACTGATTTCACCTCAATACAAAAATAAACCTGTTAATAATGACTGGCCAATAGTGAAACCCATTACTTCATGAGGCAGTGAAGTCCCTGTGGCTGGAAATGATAAGCAAGAAACTGAAGATTATTGAGGAGACAACTTCTATATCCAGTAGGAGACTGGATTTCTGGGGTCCCTTTCCATTTTAAGACTCAAAGGACAACAGAGAATCATCAAAATTTTGAGCCAAGGATGATGTGATTTTATATATATATATAACATGTTGTATTAGAAAGATCTGTGAAAGGTTTTGAAAACAATAATGTTTTCAGTACTGAATGAAAGAATCAGAGGTACCCTGAGATATCATAAGACCAGGATGGAAAAGTGTTACTCCAAATGAAATCTGATTTGACAAAAACAGCATAAGAAACTACCATTCCCAAGAGTTGCAACAGCTATCAAAGTCTCCAAGATAAGAAATCTCTTCATGACTAACATTTTTAACGATAAGCAGATAAAGGCTTCTGCATCAGAGATTTCACAACATATTTGAGTAAGAATGACCCCTCACCTTAACATTCTATGTGGGATACTCAATTACAGCAGTGTTCAAGATCAAAAACTTTGGAATGTCTGATCCATTTACATATATTCCAACCAGCAGTTGAAGAGATATCTCCGCTATAAGTAATTAGTGCTCTCTCATACCATATTTAAATTTCTAAAGGGGCTGTAAGCTATTTGGGCCACACTTACCACTGTGAGTACAAAACCCTTACTTAAAAATTTCAAAGATGCCAGCCTCCTTTTTGGTTCATCTCCACCTGGTAGCTCTTACCTGCTCTAGTCATGGAGGAAGATGCCATGTTTCCACAGACTCTGCATTGGCCAGTCCTCAGGTGTTCACCCCTGGGCAATGATCAACGCATCTGCTTCATCATCTCCCCTTTGCTTTTCTTTTTCTATGTGAGTAAGAGAGGGGTGTCTGCAGTGGAGAGGCCATCTGTGAAACCCTGGGTAGTGATTCAAGCATTTGCCAAATGATCCAACTACTGGAACTAAATGGACTTTGCTCCGGGGTGGATGGTTACAATTTAGGCAAGAATATGCAGGCAGAGATCCATGTTACCTGGCACCTCATCCGTCGATGGGGAAATAAGCACTTGTTGCCAACTGACTTGATTTTCACCATTTAAAGAAAAAGCAAGGAACACGTTTTTCAGCATTTGCTGTTAAAGAGAATGTTTTTCCTTCCGTACAGGAAGGGGTTGTGAGGGAGGGAAAACATGGTAACAGATGTGGTCAGTGGTCTACATGGCTTCCTTTGGTCTGGCCATGACCAGGTCAGGCAAACCCACAGTAAATAATGGTGAATTCAAGTCTGTGATGCCAACCAGGGCCATCATTAATTTAAAAAAAAAAAAGAAAAACCAACAACCTCCCTGGCTGCATACTGAAATCTGTGTCGACACCTTGACAAGGGTTAAAAAGAGAGAATGAAAAATAAAAGCAAAGCCCAAGATTTTTGCATTTCCATTTTGTAGGTCAGTCAGCAAAGGGATATTTTTTAAACTTAATAGAGGGTGACACCAGATTTATTTAGTCTGGAGGAATAGCCAGCCCTTAAGTGCATGAAGTAAAACTGTCCAAACCATAGCACAGGGCACAGGTGCCTCGGTTGTTTGAGGCGACAGATTTTTGGAAACAGCAAGAGGGCTTTAGATTAAACATCAGAAAATACTCCTATTTGTAAGACATCATAGCCAATGAAACAGGACAAAGCTAAAACTTCGAGGGAAAACCAATATGCAAATTAAGCCAGTGATTTCTGTTAAGAGTTTGGTTCGGGAGGTTTAGCAGCTTCGTCTCCAAAGCCTGATTTGAAACCACAGTGTTCAGCAAGTCAGTGAGATTTCATGCTTTCATCTGAAACCCACACCAACAAATGCATCTCTTGATACAATTCAGGCTTTTAGAATCTTTACTCAAGAACCAAACTAAACCATGGAACTCAATCTCAAAGCCCTACTCCCACCCAGAGGAGCACAAGTTCCATTTAAAGGCTCAATAAAAAGATTAGAGGTGGGGAAATGCCTGCTGGAATGGCACATTAGCTGCTGCATTTAAACCCCTGCTACAGTATCCAAATGTGACTGAGGTTTCAGAGGGAAACCTACATGGTATGAAATGTAGCAATTATTGGTCTATTAATACAGGATGGTAGTGCTGTCAAGTACTTTCTGTAACGGGGCAGGGGGTTGGGGGGGAATCTTACTGCAAAGGTAAGTTGCCATTTTTTTTTATAAATTTTCAGCTAGGAAAGAACAAAATTAAGAAATTTGCTGGGGCAGGATATTAAAATGATGTAAAAACCTTCTATTGGACCCAAAACAAAAGCTGGCAAATTGAAGAGTGATGGCAGTGTCTCGCCTCAGCTTGGAAATCAAAGAAATGTTCAAATCCCAGGATTAGTGAAGGACAGAGAAAGAAAACGCGGGGGAGGCAAAAAGAAGTAAAATTTTACAAAAGATTTCCGGCTTAATGACCTTAAGACACCAGGACTGGAGGAAGAGGTGGCTGTCATCCCCTCTCCCCTGCGCTCTACCAGCGCAGCTGCAGGTGAAGCGCCTCCTCCCACGCCCGCTCCCCCATCCCTCACCACTCTCCTCCCACACCCCGACCCCGGCTGCCAGGGAGGCTTGCAGGAGGTGGCCCTTGCACGCCAGGTAAGCCGCTCCACGGGTATGGCCGCGCCGCCACCCCTACCCCACCTCCGCTGTCCCAGTTTTCTCTGCACAGCCTGGGCACCGGTAGTGGGTAACATCCTCCAGCGCTGCAGACAGTTAAGCTCTAGGCCTTTACTGAATGACCTCAGGTGTGAGCAGCGGAGAGCCCCATGGAGTAACACTGGCCAGGAGGGATCTCGCAGACCAGGTTCCTCCAGGCGCCCGGCCCCGCGCCCACTGTGTGAACTGCGCCCCACCCCCACCCCACCTCCAGGTGACAGGGACGCTGGAAAGAGGGCCCCTCTGGGGAGCTGTCCCCCTTAAAAGTCGGGTCGGGGGTAGGGGGGACTCAAAGGTGTGCAGGAAGAGGAGCCAGCTTAAAAGGGGATCCAGACATTCATTTTTAAGCAAAAACAAGACCTGCTACAGAAACGGTTAATTCCTCACATGCTCCAAATCACAACAAAGCTGGAGGAGACTGAACAGCTTGAGAAAGAGAGGAAAGGGAAGAGGACGTTGATCGTTGATCCGGAAGCATTTCTACAGACCCTGGGGTTGGGGCCTGGGTACTAGCCAGGGAAGGTAATTCTGCAAAACTGGAACACACACTGTGTCTGTAGGCAACTCGACAAAGGGCACCACCGAGGAGATTGAATAGAGATTTGTCCCCTGTCTCTCAGCCTACTGACCCACTTTCCTTGGGCTCCATCTCCCCCAGATCCCTGCCCCTCGCTGAGTCTTCCTGGTAGCCAATAGGGAGGGAAGACAAGGCTCCAGGATCATAACGTAGGGGGAATAAGCAACATGGGCCTGTTTGACATTTTTTAGAGAGGCAAAAGTCTCTCTCTTCTCCCAGAAAATCCTCTCTAAGCCACTCCTCACTCCCACTTCCATAGACACATACACCTCAAGATCTCTCCTCTAGCTCCCTGTTAAAGGCCTAAAATTCTACATTTAGCCACTTATTTTGTCTGAAGCACTGAAAACATCTGCACCTATAAAAAAGGTACATGTGCTCTTCTGGAAAGAGAACCCTTTGATCTATTCTTAGGAGTTAAAGTTGTGGCCCAAAGTATTTTCTCAAAGAGTATCCAGCCAGTTATCAGACTGAGGCAAAGGGCAAGTGAGTTAAGTGAATATTGAAAGTTCTGGGGCACGAGATACTGCCCAGCTGGAGTCCACAGGAGGAAGAAGCACCCTACATGTGTGCACAAACACACACACAGACACTCACTTTTGGACACACGAATTCTCTATGATGTTGTCTAAAATTGGCCTTAGTCACTTGACAGAAGTCCAATGTGGCTAATAATTTTGTTGCATCCACTGGAGTGACTATAAAGACCCCAAGTCACATGCCTGTTGCACAGCGTGGTTGCCTCCACGTGCCCACAGACACGGTGAGTTGCAGTAGTACAAGCCAGAGCTTTAGCGTCAAACACATTTAGGTTGAATCCTAATTCTCCCCTCTTCTGCCACAACTGCCTGAATTCAAGCTCTGGCTCTGCCTCTGTGCAGCCATATGACCTCAGGCAAACTATCTGCCATCCCTGTGGCTCTATAATCTGAGTACAGTCACATCAGACAATCCATGCAAAGCCTTCAGCACAGTGTACATGGCCCAATACATGTTCAATAAAAATGAACTAGTTTTAGACTTACCATGTAATCCAGCAATCCCATTCCTGGGCATATATCCAGAGGAAACTCTAATTCAAAAAGATGCATGCACCCCAGTGTTCATAGCAGCACTATATACAAAAGACCAGATATGGAAGTAACCTAAATATCCATCAAAAGATGACTGAATAAGGAAGATGTGGTATATATGTATAATGGAATACTACTCAGCCATAAAAAAGAATAAAATAATGTTATTTGCATCAACATGGATGGACCTGGAGATCGTCACACTAAGTGAAGTAAACCAGAAAGAGAAAGAAAAGTACCATTTGATATCATTTATATGTGGAGTCTTAAAAAATGACACAAATGAACTTATTTATAAAACAAAAACAGACTCACAGACATAGAAAACAAACTTACGGTTACCAGGGGGAAAGGGTGTAGGTGTGAAGGGCTAAAATGGGAGTTCAGGGTTTGCAGATACTAACTGCTATAAATAAAACAGGTAAACAACAAAGTCCTACTGTATAGCACAGGGAACTATATTCAATACCCCATAATAGCCTATAATGAAAAAGAATATGTAGAGGAATATATACATGTATAACTGAATCACTATGCTGTACACCAGAAATTAATACAACATTGTAAACCGAGTATACTTCAACAAAAAAATGACTTGTTTTTACTTTATTATTCATTGTGAGGATTTAGCCAAGTGATTTTCCTTCTTTGAGCCTCAGATTCCTTACCTGTAAGATGCAGGTAATCATACAGGAGTGTCGTGGCATTTGAAAGAAATATATGTAACAGCACAGTGCCTGACCTAGAATAAGGAAGCACTCAACAAATGACAGCAGTGATGACAAGGAGGAGGAGGAGGCAGAGGAAGTGGATTTTGGTGTTAGTGATGTTAGAAAATTCACAGGCATCAGTCCTAACCATCCGTTCCCAGAAAATGTAGACCTTTCATCCCTTCACCCTGCCTATGCCTGGATGGAGATGATATTGATCTCACCAGATTACTTCTCTTTTGCCAAAGCAGTTTTAAACCACAATAACAAAGATCAAGTGGTCTGGTCTGAAACAACATAGAACATAACCCAAATTCAGGGAAATTTAGATATTTAGCTGTTGCTTCCTTTTCGCCTTTTTTCTAAGCTCTGATGTGAGGTGGTATCTTAGAGAATTGACTCGTCTGCCCGTATTTGTTCATTACAGCTGTTGCTAGGAAGCTATTATGTAAATGGCTCTGCTCCTCTCTCTCCATTATGCTTTTTCCTTGTTATTGTGAGATGGAATTAAGTGCTAGCCCCGTGCCGAGTTTTCATTAGAGTCTTTCTATACTCCTCGCTATTTTTCTCTCCCCCTTTTCAGTAACTTTAGAAGTTAATCCTTTTATATTTTAGGGACTTGAAAGAAATGTAAAAATTCTTGACTGTCTTGGGGGGAGGAGCTGGATTTCAAAGTGGATACAGCCTCTCCCTCTTCACTGTGTCAATAGTTAGTGCCTGGCTTTTTTAATTTTCAAAATTCAAATTAAAACATCATCATGCTCCTATAAGCTTCACTACCTATAATAATCAAAGAACAAGTTTCAGCTTGACACATGGGTGAGGCAGGGCTGAGCCTCCTTCATTACCATCCCTTCCCCTGGATTAGGTAATCGTGTATAATAAAGATGAAAATCTTCCACAATAAAAGGAAAAACATAAACACTAGTATTAAAAGTCAAAAAAAAAATAAGTAAGTACCCCCAAATCAATTTGGAAAACACAGGACTAGGTGACGGTTATATTTTTTGCCACACTCCAAAAGATATTTATTACATGTTCCAAAGTGCAGAGTCAATATAATTTTTACCCCCTGAAGGTGTACCAAACATGTATGAAGATTTCAAAACCAGCCCAGCAGGCTTTCCAACAAATGGAAACTAAAGTTGCACATTTCATTTCAGATACCTGTTTCTAAATCATTGATTTTTGTAGAAATGTCACACTGTACTGAAGAGAAGTCTCTCTCAATAAACACACAGTAAACTTCCTAGAAAATGCCAACGTTTTTAGTTAAGAGAGAAAGCTGCAGAAAAGCCCATGAAATTCAACTCACTTTCCCATCTTATGCGCACAATATCCAGCAACTTCAATTACACCCACCTTTCATCCCTGCACTTCAGGAGGAGTTTTAAGCCTAAAACAAGCAGTGAATTGGCCCTACCCTGCTGAAAATTTGTGGGAAGAACAGTGGGAATCAACTACTTACTCTTTAGTTTCAATACACTGAGGAAAAAGGGTTAGACTTATTGCTTGAAGTAATAAGGCCAGAGCTGTAAGGGGTAAAAAGACTGCAGGTTTACACCTGTAGTTTTATTTTGCACGATGCTTTAACCTTCAGGCCAAATCTGCAAAGATGAGAACTGGCCCTCTAAGAGAAGAGCAAAAGTTCAAATTCAGCATCCCCATCAAAACTATCTACATTTAACCTCATTTTCTGCCATTAAAAAAGAGGAAAAGAAGGAGGAGGAAGAGGGTAAGGGGGAAAAGGAGGGGAAAAACTGTCACAAGTGGAAGGATTGTCACAAGTCCCCAACCACAAGTGAGGTCAAATCCCAGAGAACACTGAGTTTCCAGCAGGGAAATGTAGGAGACACAACAATCAAATGACATATGTGAAACTTGTTTAATTCCTGATTGCAACAAATAAAAAGATATTGTTTGAAGCTGTCAGGAAAATGTAAACTTGGTATTAGATGATACCAAGACATTATGATTGGTTTTATTAGGTGTGACCGTGTGTTGTGGTTACATAGAAAATGGCTATATTTTAAAGAAACACATACTCACACATGTATGGGTGAAATGAGATGATGGCTAGGACTAATTTTAAAATACTTACGCAAAAAGAAAAGAAATAAATAGAGGAAACAAGAATAGGAAACATAATTATTGATTCCAGGGAAAGGATATATGTAGATGTATTGTCACTGTTTTCACCATTAATACTTTTGTGTATGTTTCAGAATCTTCACAATGGAATTCCTTTTACTCAGAAAGGTTAACAATCCTTAAAAGAGTGACTCAGGTCCTCTGGTGGAGAGAGAAAGAGACAGCTCCAGTGATGGTAATTAAATACCCCTGAGGTCTCAGGTATTAGGGTAAAGATGGTCAACGGCCTCTGGTCAAGAAGACCACCCCTCTCAGGAAGCAGGTTGACTGAATGTGACTTCTCCCTCCCTAAAGACCAAGCACAATGTTCTTATTAACCAAGTGTCACTTGTAGGGGAAAGAAAATGAAAATCCATTCATTATGACTAACTGTAGCACAAAGCTCAATGCAGAGATGAGTAAGACAAGTAGCAGGGGTGGAGACGGGCAGTACTTCATCAGTGCACTGAGGTGCTAGAGGATGCCACATGAGAAGGAAGAGTGAGGGGCAGGAAAAGATCCATAAAGATCAGGAAGTGTTCCATAAAGGAGTTGACTTTACAGCACTTCCCTGTCCACCTTGCCGTACCTGTCCACAATTCCTGGCATACTGGAGGCTATTAACCAGCACTCACTGAATGTTACTGCCTCTTCAAAGATTGTCAGGGACTCCACTCTGGATACATAATGAAATTCAAATGCTTCGGCCAGTCATTCAGGACCCATCAAGATCAGACCTCCTGCCTCTTCTCCATCCTGTTCAGCCTCCTCCAAACCCATCCCAGCGACACATCTCTCTCTTCAAACCTCCTCCAACCTTGATCACTTAACTTGTCCAGGTTGCACCTGTGCCCAGACCAGCACCTCCAAACATGGGAGGAAAGAGATGGATGCAGGTGCTTGAGGTGGGGGCAGGGGGGCACTGTCAGCAACTGCTGGGGGAGTCAGAAGGGGGCACCAATGGCATCTCTACAGTCCCTGATCAAAAAGTAGGCAAATCTTTCAGTAGTTAAAAAAAATGTTTTTCATTATTGGGTCTCTGTACCCAAAGAAAATCTTCTGTAGAGGCTAGGCTGCCCTGCTTAGGAAAGTGTTCTCTGTAGCATCTCTTCATCAGGAGGCTCCAAAGAATCACATATAGAGTTTAGTCTATGTCCTCCAGGCCCCCCAATCCTGTCTTAGTTTGTAATCATCTGGAAACAAATGTTAATACACAGATTTGAGCACAAGCAGGTGATTTTGGAAGTGACCATGGACTTGTAAGTGAAGGCAGTACCAGAGATAGGGAAGGTAAGATGCCAATAAGAGTGTGTTGTGAAGCACGTTAAAACTGCGGGCCACTTGGCTCACTCCCTTATGGAACCCAGAGACAGTCCTTAGAACCACGCTGAGAATCTGGGTTGATAGCTGACTGGGAACTTGGAGGAGTGGAGAGTCATATTAATTCCCCAGCACACCTGCCCTGCTCCTCACGTGGCCTAGCAGCTCTGGCAGCCAAAGAAAACCTTGAGATCACTTGTTGTAGATGTGGGAGCTGGAAGTTGGGCCGTATATGCCTGGCAACTGTGAGTGCTACAGGCATATGAGCAGTATTCTGATGCACATCCCCAGGTTTATACATATACACATGTATATAAATCTGTGAAGTCATGTTTATTAAAACCCCCAAGACGGAAAAAAAGCACAAAAATGAGATAATCTTAGTATTTGATGAAGTCCATTTTTGCATATTACTTTTCTATAACAGGAGTCAACAACCTAAAGACTACAAGCCAGATCTGGCCTGTTCTAGTAAACAAAGTTTTATTGGAACACAGCCATGCCCCTTCGCTTTCTATTACTGCTTATGTGCCACAATGTCAGAATAGTTACCATGGAAACCATATGGCCTGCGAAGCCAAAAATATTCACAATCTGACCCTTTAGGTAGAACACTCTTGTTTCCCTATTGGCCTTTTTTTTCCCTGGACCATCATGCAAGACGCAGCTCAAAACCGATCTCCTTTAAGAAATGGCTTCCTCACTTGCGTGTCCGTCCTGCCACCTCCATCCTTCAATATGTCTCTCACTGCAGCTTCATAAATATTCACTTTCATGTCTAGGTCACCATCAGCACAGGAACTGAACTTAGCCACACTTAGATGCCTAATATTCAGACATGCAACAAATGCATATTTAAATAAAATGAATACTTTGGGGGAATTTAATCTCAACGGTCATTGATCCAGCCCTGGTTGGGTTCCAGAAAGTGTGGACAATTTTCTCAAGATCACATATGTAGCCAGCATCCAATCCAAGGAGGTTCCCTTGTTCCTAGTCCGAGATTCTATTGCATACAGGCAAAACCAGGCCACATTACTGCCCCCACAATGCATGTGCTACATTTAACACATAACAAAGAGCAACCCAAGGTGACGACCTAAACCTGCACATCTTCTGATTGACCAGGACCTCCATACCTGGTGACCCCCTTCTCTGAATGTGCCTCACAGCAGGCACGGCCAAGATCTACCTCTCGGAAAATCCTCCTCCACCTAGTAACCCACTGCTCCCAAGATCAAACTCAAAAGTCTCTCACAGTTAGGGCTCTGTGACCTGCTATCTTTCAAAACCACCTTAGTGTCAGTAATAAATCTTTCACCTTCTGAAGAGGTAAATCAAAGCTTTGGACATACACTAGCAAAAAAAAATGGCTTTCATTATTTCTGCCTATTATAACCGCAAGTGTTCAGACGGCACCTTTCAGAGCTGCTGAAACAGTAAACAATAACAGAACATCTTTACTGCCTGATAACGAGCAGCAACTTACCTTCATCAAAATAAATCTCCGCAGATTTCAACACCCTCGGAAAGAGCTAGAGAGAATAAAACAGAAAAACAAACCTTAGTGGAATGATATTTTATTTGTATCTTTTATTTATGTCCTGTTTTTTAAAAATAGGCACCTCTTACCCTAAATACAGGCGAAATCTGCGTTCAAACAGCTAAGGAAATTTGTTACCTGCTTAGCAATTTTTTTTTTTACATAATTCAGAAAAACTTAAGCCAAACTACAGAATAAAGTCTTTGCCACAAACTCCCTTTCAGCTCTAACACAGCTGAGGCCCATTTAAAGAACCAAATGATGAGGATTTTTTTAATTCACAAAAAAAAATTTTAATTAATAAAAAAAAATTTGTCCTAATAAATTTTAAGAGGTATTTTCCCATCTTCAGGAAAGATAGGGCTTAATTTTCAGGACTTTCAAAAATAGCTGCCTCTCCACTCTTCATGTCAGAATCCTACCTTGAAAAAAGGTGGCAATAATGTATGTCAAATATATCAAAGTAATACTCTGCATTCTATAAATATTTTAAAGACACTTTTACACTTGTTTCATATCTTCAAAATAATCCTGTGTTGTAGATTACGGGGGGGGGGGAAGGGAAGTGATCTAGCTCAATTTACCGGTAAAGAAACAAAATCCATAATGGGTAAGTATTATCATCTGCACTTTCCCAGTGAGGACGATACAGTCCTGAAATGTTAAGTGACTTCCCAAATTCACCATGAGCACAGAAAAATGACTGAAGTTTAGGCCTCCTCCCTTCCTCTGAGTCCTTTCTCCACCATTAGGCTGACGTCTGTGTCCAACAAATACTCTTAATTACATTCTCTAAGCATTTCACAAATTCTAATTAAATGGAAACAGTGACAATAGACTATTAAGCTATTATATGTTAAGCAGCTTAAGGTTATCACAAAAGGTACAAAATGAAATGACTGACTGGCATTTATAAGGGAAGTACTCTGCTTTTTAACAGCTTTTCCCCAAAACTTACTAAATATCTTGGTCTGGACTTTGCAGGAAGGTTGTACAAGAGAGCCATTGGAATAGAACTGTATGAAGTTTGAGAGGTTGTTAACATCATAGAGTTCGGGCTCCTCGCCAGTATGATTTCTTAAGTGGTATTTTCTCCACCCGTCACTAAGGCAGGTTCTGCCATCATATAAGGACCCACCAATGACACTAAAAAATCTGAAGCTAAAAATTTTCAGAAAAAAGTATACAAACATACTTTAAATAGATTTAAAATCATTCAGTCAAGAACCACTATATGGACAATGGCTAAGCCAATATTTCAAGACAAAGGTATGGAGAAATCTATCTGTCATTGGAGAAAATTACAATATCCCAGTGGGAATTTTTCTCTCTCTCTTTGGAAAAAGATTTTCATCTGTGGGATTGAAAACAAGAAAAGCTATCCATGCATTAATAAGGATAGGCGGAACCCACTCTTATTCACTTAGCTACAAAGAGTAGCCCCTGAGAAAATGATCCATTCAAATAATAATCTCTTAAAACGATATTTGACTATTATATACCCAATGTGGTTTGTGTTGAATTTAATTTCCATCTAAATTTAAAATACAAGAGACATCTAAAGCCATTATTTCATTTGGAGTTGAATGAAGTAAGTCATTTGAAAGTATAGTTTAATTTTTTGAAGTCATAGCATAACTAAGGGAGTTTTCATCAGTCTGTTTGTACTTTGGAAACACACAAGAGCAGCCTGGAATGCTCAAATGTACAATGCCATATTATAAAAAAGAGCAAAATTAAGTCGTCAGATGTATTTGCTACATTAAGGCAAAATGAAAACTACTGTGATTAGAGCAGTTTGAGAAAAATGGATGTAAAATACTTTCTGTTTAAATTATAGCAACAGCTACAATTAAAAGAGCACTTTGCTACTTGCTGGATAGCAGGAAGGTTGTTATTGTATGCAGTCTGGTGGGGTTTTTGGTTTTTGGGTTTTATTTTTTATCGTGAGCTGGGTAGCCTCAAGCAGACCAGTCATGCAGCCCTGCTCCCACCCGTCTCCCACCCTCCTGAATGGCTCTGCTGAGAAGCAGGGGCTCTGCAGAGCTCCTTGAAAAGACCACAGGAAAGAAGAGGCTCAGGAAATCTAATCACGCCTGTATGGCCAAAAAGAACCAGACGCAGGAATGAGAATGTCAATCAAATTCAGTTCACGCAGGGGCGGCCTCTGCTGCTCTGTTATCAGTTGCAGATGGCTATGTTGGCTTCTTCAGGTTGGAGAAGTTTAACCCAGTGATACTGAGAAAGGCAAATCTCTTATTCATTCTTGTTAGTTTTAAAGATAAAGATAATACTTTTTTTTTCTTTTTGCCAAATATCAATACGAATCAATCAAGACTGAAATATGTAGACCAGAAAACCAAATCCATCCTGCAGCCCTGTTTAGAGTTGGTTGTTTCTCAAAGAGAATTCTCAAAGAGAATTCTATGAATTTTCGCACCTACCAGAGAACATGCCAGGCCAGGCAGAGTCTCTGCACAGCACACACTTTCACACTCTTTCTCTTGCCCTTTTCTTGACCAACAGCCTCATGACACACATTTTTACCTTCCAGAAATTTTGAGGAAGGGTGCAGGCTATGAGCAAATATGTGAACAGCAATAATAATTTTCTATTACATTATATTTTATGATTTTATTTCTATTATATTACTAAAATTTTTAGTATCAATTATTTCTAGCATCTCCTCTAAACTAGGGAAAAATCTTGTTTGAATTCTAGAGCAAACTCACCTTTATCCCACTCTAAAGAGCCCAGCAGTACGTGGAAAATTGAAGATGTACTTTTACTTGGGACTATAGATAGGTCTCTCCAGTGTTTCCCAAGCTTGTCTGATAATCTGAATCACCTGAGCAATAATTTAAAACACTGACAATCAAGGTCTCTCCTCTGGGTTTTTTTTTTTTTGTTGTTTTTTTTTTTTACATTATGGATGGGGCCATTTGATCCAATTTTTACATCATGGATGGGGCCATTTGATCCAATTTTTACCAGGAACTTAAGGTGATTCCTATAATTGGGTGGTTTGGTTAATTCTGTCCTATGTAATGGGGCAAACTCAGGATTCACTAGTCCTGAAGGAAAAAGGGAAGGGGATGGACAGAAATAACTTAAAAGGGAAGAAACACATCATAAAGAAATAGATGAGAGCTAAGAAATATTCTGCCTCACTCTCTTTTCATTTCTGTGTAGACAAGGGGACAAGAGTGACCATAACTCCACCTTTTTCAGATTTCTTCTGAGTTCTCTGTGAGTCACTTTGTATTAAACCTACCTCTCTCCATGTCGTCAGTAGCAAAACAACAACCTTCACATACCCCAAACCGGGGAGTCTGAATAATTAAGAGTAGGAGACAGTGTATCCTCTTTGGTGCAGGACCTAGAATGATGAGGTTCTGGGTTTAGGGACCAGCAGAGAAGAGGGAGTGCAGGGGAGGGGCCTCAATGGGATTCCAGGGACTTGTGCACTGATAGAAGTTCTGGAAAGCCATTGCAAAATGGAGTGCAGCAGAGAAGAAAAAAAATAATGGAAGCTGTTTCTCTTTGTTGTTTATTATGATCTGAATGCGATCTAAAGTCCCAGGAATCTCCCAGCTCTCCCCCCTGTCCTGGGGCCGCCTGGGGGGCAAGCTGAGAGCTCAGTGCCTGACCACACTTGTGAGCCAACGGGGACAAAATGGTGTTTCTGAAGAACTAGACCATCTCCATCCTGGAAGGTGCCAAGCATCTGTTACCTACAACCACATCAACACTTGCTGGATGTTACACCTGAACTTCTTATAAATGAAGGTCCGTCTTTCCCTTGTTATTTATGTAGGCGACTCCGTACAGCCCCTTTCAAGCCTGAGGGTCTAGGATATAATTCATTTTATTATAAAAAGGAATATCTGTTCATTTTAGCAGTTGCTGCTGCAAGGGAATATTTCAAACACATTTGTAGTAAATGATCACACTATATGGCACAGTCAGATTGATATGTGAAGTTCCCAGAATAGCGAGCAATTAATAGTGAACATACTACAAATCACGGGGGCCCAGGCTGAAGACGGAATGCTGCTTCCATACACCAAGAAATGAATTTGTATGCCAAATGTGTAAGAAAAACACACTAATGGGTCCGGGTTGTGGCTGCATCTATTACAATGTACACTGAACACGTAATACTGCTGCCTGGACCAGGACAGCCACACACAGGAGAGGTAAGACCCAGAGGATCACCACCTTTTCCTCTATTTAAGGTGGTTTGGGGGGAACATGAGTTGGCCTATGGCATCCCACAAACTGTCCCGGAACCCAAGCTGTAATACAGGGCTCACCTTGAGAGAAAAGATTCTGTGCTTTTACTGAAATCCTGCTGGATGGCTCACTTAACATTCACCTGTCTTGTGGTTTTTAAAATTTTAAATAGCTCATCTTTTAAATGGAATTTGCTGTTTATCTAGAAACTGCCTCCTTCCATGTCTGTTCTATCTAAACCACTGCCCAGGACAAACAGAATTACAAACACAGCAAAAGGAAAGCAGGATTATATTATATTAAATAATGATTGCTTGAAATGATCATTTGGAAGTTAATCATTACTGTTTTATGACCTTAATAATACTTTGTATAATAGTGATTTAATAAATATACTGAAGGAAAAAATACTCACTTCTCAAGAGCTTAACCTACTTTCATGAAGTAACTACCTTTATGCAGTCTGGTTAGATGTATCTGGTTAACTGTGATGAATAATCAAAAATCTATTTCCTCTCAATGACAAGACATAATTATTTTGAATTCCAACATTGAAAAATAAAATGTATTAGACTCATAAGGCACAAATATATCATAAAGTATTTATAATTATACTAGTCATATAAATTATCATTTTTAAAAATAATGGTTTTTCTATATGAAATAGATTTATTTACAGAATATCAAATATGTTAAAATTGAGAAAACAGTTATAATAAATATCAATATGATATTTAATTATATTGCTTTTTTCTGCTTTCCATCCTTAAGAAACATTACCATCATTTTAACGTCTGTTTATTCATTTTACCTTAACTAGAATACAATGACTACATTATGCAATACATATTATTTAAAACTTTACATAATATTATTGAAAAAAGTATTACATTTTATGTACATGCCACTTAAATATTAATATATTTTAAATTATCTTTAGTCTTTACAAAGTAATGCATGCTCACTGAAAAAATTACTTAAAAAAACAGAAAAGAGCAAAGAAGAAAATAAGAATCTTCCATAACCATCACCCAAGAGTAACCAGTATTAATATTTGGGGATCCAGGTGACCCAATTTGTACAAGAATAAAATATATCTTTATATCCTAACTGAAATTTTGCATTTACTTTAACTATCAAAGTAAACCAAAAAACCACAGCATTAGCAACAGGTTATCGCAATAGAGGTGAAACTAAAAAAACAAACAAACAAAAACTAGTATTTCTAAAACTGAAAAACTGAAAAATACAGTATCTGAAATGAAAATTTCACTGGATAGCCTTAACAGCAGTTTAAACACTGAAGAAAAAAAGATCAGTGAACTTGAAGCCAGGTTAAATAGAAATTACAGACCACAGAAATATGAACAATGTTTGTGAACTTATCAATAAGAATCACATTAGTTACTGAAGATGCCTTAGCACATCATTTATACTCATCAGTACTTGAAATTATATTATTAGACCTATCACTAAATGACATGATAATAGTGTCTGTCTATAGATTTATGACATATGACATAGCTGCACTACTATTTGTCAAACCTGTACCTGTAGTGGTTTAGCTACCAAGGAATGAAGTAGCACATTCTCATAATCAGAATTAAACTCAAGTAGCTTTGACAAGAGACTTTCAGTTTTAGCCATGATAGAATAATGGGTATCAGACTTACTCTAACACTGTAAACAACCACCAAACTTCACAAAATGAATGAAGCGATTATTTTCATCCATTGGCAACACAAATCACAAGGCTGTGATACATTAGAGAAGGGAAACACATGAAATAACTTCCATATCCACCCAAGTTTTCTACATGGAAGGACTTTCCAAAGGGCAACACACAGAAGTGAAGACAAAATAGAGACTGGTGGACTCACTGGGAAAAAGAAACAACTATCAGTGTTTGGGGTTACTAAGGCAGCTGGAATTTACAAGTCAGGAGAAGCTGACCAGTGAAGGATCCCCAGAAATCTGCATGGGGTCCCTGTGAGTCTTTGGATAAAAACTATGCTGTGCATGCTCAAGAAAGGACACCAAGAACCCTAGCATGAAAGGGCCACTGGGAGGTCTGATTAATATTATGAAAGTTTCATCATGCTAGGAAATGAAACACTGACCAAGCAAAGTAGAGATCCCATGATGAATACCTGGGGCTTTCACTTCAGACATAAGAAAATTCACACTTTAAAGTAGTTCCACTCTGGATTAAACTAAGCCCCTTAAATATCTGATTGACAAAATAAAAGTTGATATTCTTTAAAAGTAACGAACATAATCGAAGCTATCAACAGTTTACATCTACAATGCCCAGCAACCAAAAAAATACTAGACATATGAAAAAGCAAGAAAATATGACTCATAATCCAGAGTGGAAAAATGAATACAAACAGTCTCAGAGATAGAAGCAGACAGAAGCAGCGGAAAAAAATTTTTAAATAGCTTTCCTAAATATGTTCAGAGATTTAAAAGAAAATATGAAGAAATAATTGAACAGATGGGGAATCTAAACTGAAAAATGGTATCTATTTGAAATAACCAAGTGGAATTTCTAGAACTAGAAAATAAAATATGTGGTAAAATACTCATTGAATGGACTTAAAAGTAGATTGGAAAGTGCAGAAAATATTTCTAAACTTGAAGACCGATCAATAGAAACCAAGAAAACTGAAGCATAGATTGAAAATAGACTAAAGAAAAGGAACAGATCCTCAGTGGCCTGTGGGAAAACATCAAGTAGTTTAACATATGTGTAATTGTTATCTAAGAATGTAACAAGAGAAATTGTGACAAAGTTTTAAGAAATAATGGCAAAAAATTTTCCAAATTTTTCCAAACTCTAAGTGCACAGAACCAAAAAACTTTAATGAAACCCAAGAATACACACACACAAAAATCCACACATAGGTACGTCATATCCAAACTGATGAAAACCAAAGATTAGAGAAAATCCCAAATGCAGACAAAGAAAAAAGACACATTACATACAAAAGAACAACAAAAAGAATGAGTGAATTGTTCTCATCAGACATACAAGCCAGAAGACAATAAAATGATATCTTTAAAGTGGGGAAGGAGAAAAATCTTTAAACTAGAATTCTACATCTAGCATAAATATTCTTTTAAAATGAAAATAAAATAAAGACATTCTCAGATAAAACCTGAAAGGACTGGTTAACAGGAGACCTTCACAACAAGATTAAAGGAATTTCTTCAGGCTATAGGAAAACTGTATAAAACAGATACTCAGATTTACCAGAAGGAATGAAGAAAGCCAGCAATTGTAAATATGTGGATAAATATAAAAGACTCTTCTTGTTTCTTAATTCCTTTAATGGAAAATTGACTGTTTAAAGAAAAAAATAATAACAATGCATTTGGAGATTCATAACACACATAGAAATAAAATGCACAACAACAACAGCACAATGGATGGGACGGTGTAAAAGAACTGTATAGTTCTAGAGTTCTTCATCACATATAAAGTGCTTAAATATTAATTCAAGCTAAACTGTGACAAATTAAGGATGCATATTGTAATTCCTACAGCAAATACTAATAAATAAAACAAAGCTATTGTGGTTGGTAAAATAATGCCCACTTCCCCACCATACACACACACCAAAGATGTCAAGGTCCTAATCCCCAAAACCTGAGAATGTGTTATCTCATATGGAAAGGGGGGCTTTCCAGGTGTGATTAAATTAAAGATCTTGTGGTCAGGAGATTATCATGGTTTGTCTGGGTAGGCTCTAATATGATCACAAAGGTCCTAATAAGTGAAAAAGTGTCAGAAAAGTAGGTGTGACCATGGAATCAGAGGTCAAGGTGATGATGTAATTTCTAGTTTGGAAGATAGAAGGGGGCAATGAGCGAAAGAATATGGGCAGCCACAAAAAGCTGAAAAGACAAAGAAATGGATTCTCCACTCAAGTCTGCAAAAAGAAATGCAGCCACCCTGCTAACACCTTGGATTTTTGTTCTGTGAGATTCATTTTAGACTTCTGATCACTAGAACTGTAAAATAATAAGTTTGTATTCTTTTAAGCCACTAGGTTTATGGTCATTTGTTATATAGCAGGAATAGGAAACTAATACAGTGATACAGCTAAAAAGCTAATAGAAGAGATAAAATGGTGTATGAAAGTCTTAGATTAACTTTTAAAAAGCAATAAAGACAGGGAAAAGGAACAAAGAATAAATGGGAAAAACGAGTATCAATAACTTTCAAAGGACTGAAATCATACAAAATATATTCTCTGACCATAATACAATTAATTTGACATCAGTTTTAAAAATCTAGAAATTCCCCAAATATTTGGAAATAGTGCAACATACTTCCAAACAATCTATTATTTGAAGAAGAAATCACAAAGGAAATTAGATAATATTTTAAATTGACAATAATGTATACCTAACATATCAAAATGGGTGAGATGTAACTAAAGCAGTGCTTAGAGGAAAAATTATAGCTTTAAATGTTTATATGATAAATGAAGAAAGCTTTAAGATTATTATCTATCTTTTCACCTTAAGAAGCTAGAAAGCAATGAGTGATTTAAACCCAAAGTGAGTAGAACAAGAAAATCATAAAGATCATGGCAGAAGTAAAATGAAAAACAGATAAATAATAAGGAAAATTAACACAGTTGAAAGGTTTTATTCCTTTAAAAATATTAGTAACACTGATTAACCTTTAGCAAGACTGAACAACAAAAAAGAGAGCAAGAAAAAACCCCACAAATTGCCAAACTGACAGTTTCTTATACAGTTAAACATGAATTTGCCCTGTGACCCAGAAATTCCACTCCTAGATATTTACCCAAGTGGAAGTAAAATATATTCCCCCAGAAAGACATACAAGAATGATAATAGCAGCTTTATTCATAATAGTCAGGAACTGGAAATAACCAAAAATTCTATCAACAAGAGAATGGATAAACCATTTACTTATAATGAAATACTATTTGGCAATAAAAAAAGAATGAAAAACAAATACATAGAATTAAATAGATATTGCTGAAAAATAATAAGCTAAGCAAAAGAAGGCAAATACAAAAAAGTACATTCTACATGACTCCATTTGCATAAAGTTTAAAAATAAGCAAAAAGTAAGCTATAGTGATAGAGATCAGAAAATGTTTGAGGAGGAAGGAAACAGGATTATGCATTAGTCAAAACTCATTGAACTGTACCTTAAGATCCATGCTTTTCACTGTTTATAAATCATACTACAGTTTTTAAAAATATAAATAACATGTTTAAAAAAATCAAAGATATAGGAAAAAGAAAAAGGTTTGAAGAATTCTTATGTTCCTTGAGAGAGCCTGTTATCTTGTAAAGCAAGCTACAGAAGCAATTTGTTCCACTTACAACGGTAGATCTTTGCAAATTTAGGTTTTCACTACTTGTAACGATCACAAAGAAATGAAAATTGATTGGATGTTCAACATGAATGAGTGTTGCCTTGGTAAAGACCAGCCCACAATTTAATGTTCTTATTCAAGCTAAGCTACCACAGCTTTCACACTGATTTGTCACCAAAAAGTAAAATTTAACTTTAGCGTGGCTCTATTTGTGTCTTATTATTCATTGTGATAATTAAAAAACACATAATAGTTACATCAAAATTTTGTCTTTTAACATCTTGATAAGTAAATTTAAATATAATTAATTTTTTATTATCCTATTTTTATGCATTTAGAAGGAATTAATAGACTTCATAAGACTCCATGGAACAAAATATGATAAGAACTCACAGAAATTTTTTTAAAAAGAACTCATGAAAAGAATTTTAAACTTTACTTGAAATGTACATACAAAAATGGAGTCATTTTATAGTATCTTATAACTTGAGTTTTGATTTTTCTTAATAATATAAAATAACATAACTCCATGTCATTAAATAGTTTTTTACAAGGCAGTTATTTTTATTTAATTGCATCATTTTTCATTCAGAAGATATTCCATAATTTTACCATTTCCCTGTATTTGGATAACCAGATTGCATCCAATCCCATAACTATTTTAAAGAATGTATTTTTCGATTAATTACAGCATAACAACTTTGTTTCTTTGCATGATTAAGTCTAACCTTTTTATGATTGACGAGAAATTTGATCCTCACCAAACAAAGGAATTACAAATCTCATGCAGTTAAGGAGAAAGGATTCTTGGGCTCCTGTGACACTTCAGTTAGACATCTTCACAATACCAGTTACATTCCACCAAGTAATATAGTTTATTCAATATTCAACAAATATTTGAGTGCCTATTATGTACCAGGCATATGAAGAGTAGGAGAGATTGCAATTTTTAATAGAATGCACAGTAAAAATATCACTAAAAATATAAAAGAGAAAATCAAGCAAGGATACCTGGAAAAGAGTCTTCCAGGCCTGAAGAATGGAAAATGCAAGGATCCTGAGGCAGGAGCACTCCTGGCATGTTCAAGGTAGAGCAGGAAGACCAATGTGGTTGGAATGGAATGAGCAAGGGGAGAGAGTAAGAGACTATGTCAGTGGAGAAAATGGCAGCCAGACTGCAAAGCGCTTTATTGGCCACAGAAAGGACTCTGGCTTTTATACTAAGTTTAGTCAGAAGTCATCAGAGGGCTTAGAGCAGAGAGGGAACTTGATCTTCTTATAAATCAACAGAATTACTCTGGTCCTGTGCAGAGTAAAGGCTATAACGGGTAAGGGGAAAAGCAAGGATACTAGTTAAGAAGTTATTGCAAAGCAAAGTGATCTACAAATTTAAGGCAATCTCTATTAAAATTCTAATGGCACTTTTTACAAAAATAGAACAAAAATCCTAAAATTAATATGGAACCACAAAATACCCAGAATAGCTAAAGCAATCTTGAGCAAAAAGAGCAAAACTGGAGACATCACACGTCCTGATTCCAAACTATATTACAAAGTGCTGTAGTAATCAAAACAGTATGGTATTGGCATAAAAACAGACACCTAAATCAACGTAACGTAATACAGAAGCCCAGAAATACTCCCACATATGTATCGTTAACTAATTTTCAGCAAAGGCACTAAGAATAATACACAATGGGGAAAGGAGAACCTCTCTATTAAATGGTGTTGAGAAAATTGGATATTCACAAGCAAAAGAATGAAATTGGACCTTATCTTACACCATACACAGAAATCAACTCAAAATGAATTAAAGGCTTAACTGTAAGACCCGAAACCATAAAATTCCTAGAAGAAAACATAGGGGAAAAGCTCCTTGACACTGGTCTTGGCAATCATTTTTGGATCAGACAACAAAAGTACAGGCAACAAAAGCTAAAATAAACAAATGGGACTACACCTAATTTAAAAAAAATTCTGCACAGCAAAGGAAACAATCACCAAAATGAAGAGGCATCCTACAGAATGGGAGTAAATACGTGCAAACCATATATCAGATAAGGGGTTAATATCCAAAATATATAAGAAACTCTTACAACTCAACAGAAAAAAAAAACTCAATTAAAAATGAACAAATAACCTGAATAGACATTTTTCCAAAGAAGACATACAAATGGCCAATAAGTACATGAAAAGATGCTCAATATTATTAATCATCAGGGAAATGCAAATCAAAACCACAATGACATATCACCTCATATCTGCTAGAATGACTATTATCAAAAAGATAAGAGACACAAGTATTAGGGAGGATGTGGAGAAAAGGGAACCCTTATACACTGGTGGTGGGAATATAAACTGGTACAGTTATTGTGGAAACAGTATCTCAAAAAATTAAAAATAGAACAATCTTACTTCTGGATATATATCTGAAGGAAATGAAATAATTATCTCAAAGAAATATCTGCATCCCCATGTTCATTGCAGTATTTTTCACAATAGCCAAGATATAGAAACAACCTAACCATTCATTGACAGATTAGACATAGAAATGTTTTATATATATATATATACACACACAAATACATATAAATATAAGTAAAACATTAATATATATATGTGCATGTATATATATATATATATATATATATATATATACACACACACACACATACAATGAAATATTATTCAGCCATAAAAAGAAGAAAATCCTGCCATTTGCAACAACATGCATGACCCTGGAGGGCATTATGGTAAGTGAAATAAGCCAGATAGAGAAAGATTAAATACTATACGGTATCACTTATATGTGGAATCAAAAAAAAAAAATTGACTTCATAGAAGCAGAATAATAGTGGTTGCCAGGAGCTGGAGGTGGGAGAAATGGCAAGATGTTGGTCAAAGGGTGCAAACTTTCAATTATAAGAAGAATAAGTTCTGAGGGTCTAATGTACAGCATAGTGACTATAGTTAATAATCCTGTATTGAATATTTGAAAGCTGCTAAGAGATTTTTACCCAAAAAAAAGGTAAGTATGTGAAATGATAGATATGTTAATTAACTTGACTGTGGTAATCATTTCACATCAAATTAGCACATTGTACAGTTTAAATATATTACAATTTTATTTGTTAATTATATCTTAACAAAGCTGAGGGGGAAAAAAGCTATAGCAGTAATCTAGGTTACAAATTTTGCTCCTCCTCCCGACTTTAAGCATTGTTGGGGGCAAGGATTATGTTTAGTCATCCTAATATCCTCCAGTGGATATGAATCAAAATGAATTGAATATCCTAGAAGGAGCTAGTGGCATCTATCAGTCATCAGAGACAGGCATGATCCTATAATATGATGGACAATATACACACTGAAGTAAGACAGAGCATGGGTTCAAGCTGGAGTAACCTGTACTGCTTCTTACCAAGCTACTTAACCTTTCTGAGAATCAATTGCTGTATTTGTGAAACTACAGATGATGTACCTAATTCACAGAGCTGTTGTAGGATGAATAAAACAGTGTCAGCACAGTGCTTGGTAATAGTACCTAGTATGTGGGACTGTCTAATACATCTCTCTAGATAACAGTTTCCTCATCTATAAAATCGAAAGCTTTGAGAAGATAGCATCTGAGGTCCCCCTTAGTTTTAAGCCCTTGAATCTACAAGCACTCAGTCAACAAACATACTGACTTCTTTGCTAAAGATTGACACCCTTGTGTCAATAGCCCCATTTCACAGATGCATTAGAAACATGACACAGCTAGAGGAAGGGCAAGACTAAGGTCTAGTCCTTCTCACTTCTGGCTCTAATGGGCCCTGAGATCTGATCCAACTCAATGCTCACACGTCCCCTCCACATTCACTGCAATATACCACATGTGGTTGCACCTGCAGAGGTAACCCAAGATTGTAGAAGCCAACTACTGACCAGAAAGATCTGCACTGTTTTGTGTGGACAGATGTGCCAAACAGAACGATCTGTCAAAATGCATTTACATAAGAGGGGTAGAGAAAAGGTCATTATGGGAGAGCTTAATGTTGATTTTCCTGGCTTTAGTTGAGTTCAAAATCAGAAGCTTAATTCTTCATTAACACAGGTGATTAAGCTGATTACAGCATTATAACTGGTAATCGGTCAGATGACTTGATTAGACTAATTTATTGTCATTATTCAGACATGCGCTTCTGAAGATGTTCTTCCACCCACACAGCACAAAAAAAAAAAGGAGAGTTTGTGTTTATCAGTCCACAGTCCCTCACCCAAAATTCTCAGAGTCAAGTGGTTTTAGAATTCAGAAATTTCTGGATTTCAGAAAGGTAATTTGGTACATATATCTTTCAGTATATAACACTCCCATCCTGTAATCAAACAGCAAGATAGATGAATTGTCATATTAAGCAGGACAAATAGAGATTATAAAGAGCCTCGTGTCCACTCCAGCCAGGTTTTACTGCCAAATGAGCTCTGGTCAGCTTACGTTTTGCCACTGAAGCAAAAAACTCTGGATTTCTGGAGCTTTTTGGATTTTAGAATTGTGGAGAAGTGATTACAGACTGTAGTAATTTATGGAGAGTGCAACTGGCTAATTCTCATCTAAAACCTCTGCTGATATATCTCTGGTATGCACACTGATCAGAAGCCAGAGTTACCATCACAGCATGCTCTTTTTCACTGCATGCTGCAGGCACTCAGAGAAGAAAGAAGAGTGCCCATGGCACTACTTGCTTTCCTGCTCACAGCAAAGCTAATCAGCCATTACTTTTTCTGAGTCTGGAGCAGGAGACGGCAAACCATGGCCCGTGGGCCAAATTTCACTGCCACCCATTTTTGTAAATAAAGTTTTATTGGAACATAGCCATGTGCTGGGGCTTACGTATTATCTTTATGCTGCAACAGCAAAGTTGAATAGTTACAACAGAAACCATATGGCCCAAAAAGCCTAAAATACTTACTATCATCATTTACAAGAAAATTTTGGTGGCTTCTGGTCTAGAGGTTGCCCCGTAATCCTTACTCAGTTACTGCCAATAGATCAGAGTTGACAGTCAAGAAACCCATTTCCACCCCTGGCATAGTAGGTCCAAATTACTCATAGTAGTCTTCATTATTATATAATGTGCTTAACAGGAATGCAATGGTTCCACTATTTTAAAATTCATTGATAAGGTTCATTCGTAATGATAATTATCCTTTGTACTTCTATGACGTAGTATACACAAATATCTCATCTCCATAATTAGAATTCTTTCCATTTTAAAAAAGAAGAGAAATACAGGACAAGAAAGGTTGGAAGTTGCTTTTCTTTTTATCAGAACTAACTGGCACAAGATCTGTTTCATTTTGTATTTAAAAATAAGAAAAATGATGACTCTGATTTTTCTCCCAAGGCTTATCTTACTGTGGTTCCTTAAGACCCCGAGGTGAGTGTACAAGCTGAGCAGTAGAGGAAATACTCCCAACGTTAGAGTCACCTCAAAGTGAGGCATGAAATTATCTCGACAAAATATAGCTCAACATCGGTGGTTAACAGCTGGCCTATTCAAGTTTGTGTCAACATGAAAGAGCTTTTTATCTTGTCTCTGCTTTTATTCAGTGTATCACCACAGTGGGAACCTGTAGGGTTAATTACAACCTAATGAATGAGTGGATGTTCTTCACACATCCTAGAGCTATTTCCACACATAATTCACTCTCCAAGGCCACTCTGCTGACTGGCCCGTCCACCAACCAACACAAATGCCAATACTTGGAGAAGTACAATGTTTTCACTCAATGACTATACACACAGCCTTCCCACTCAGTGTGTGCAGAGTTCTGCCCTAAATACTGTAGAGAATTTCTGGAAGCATAACCTTGCTTCTTGGCCCCAGTAATCTTACAATTTAATTGAGAAAGCAAGGCACACACTCATAAAAATTAAACAATCCTACAGAGCTGAATAATTCCAGGCAATTTGTGATCATTTGCCAAACTTGAGGCCAACTTTCCAAACACTTCAGCATAAATCACATCATAGCAAGAGTTCAAAACTGCCTGGAAAATTCCTCTCATCTAATATCACTAATGCATGTTTCAAACAGTGAGATTTTTATTTATTTTGACAACTATTCCCAATGTCAAGATGTGGCAAGCAAGTACGAAAAGATGAATAGACAGGAACTTGACAGTCTAATTTTATAATATGGATTTTTGGAAATATTTATGGGAGAATTTTTTTATCCTATTTACTATCCATTCTCATGAAGAATCTTGGAGTCCCCAGATATTTTAGGCTGAAGTTTAAATGTGGGGAATACCACACCTTCATTTACCAAGGTGGAAACGGAGAACCAGAGCATTTAGGTGACTTTCCCATCATCATATTGACAGTAGAAAACTAACCTGGATCATTGGTCTTCTAACTCCAAGCTGGGTAGGGAGTGATGGGAAAAGGTGGGTTATAGTAACTTGAACCATATAAAATTGCAGTAATCTTTCCATTAGGTAAATGCCCTACGTGGGTCCAGGTCTATAGAAAATCAAGGATAAGAGCTGAAAGAATACCTGGGTTTTTTCAGGTCATAGGACATCAAACACTGTTTCTGAGGCAGAGCATCTGCAACCAACTCCAGCTTCCAAAGGAGGATAGATTAACACTGGGCAGGATAGAGAGCAGAGCCTAGATTCATGGCTCCCTTTCCTATGGACGGAATAAAGAGAAGGATTTTCTTATCATGGAGAGAAAAGAGACATTCCCCAACATTTACCAGTGTTTAGGGTCATCAACCACTTCAGCTTTCCTGGAACTCTCCCAATTTGGCGCTGAAAGTCCTGTATCCCAGGAAATCCATGAGTCCAGGGAAACTGAGATGGTTGGCTACCCTAGACAGGGTGCCACCATTCAACCACCACTCACTCAGTTTGGAATCAGATAAACAGACCTGCTACTTCATAATGGTAATCTCTGATGTTTAATGCAGACAGAAGGTTGTCTCTACTACCTATTAAAGATTGATCACTCCTCCAATTAAGTTTTTCAAGCTTCTGACAAAAGCGATCACTACACAGCAAGTCCACATCTGGGGACTGTCAGACCAGTTGGCCAAATCACACAAGAGAAACAATCTCTTTTGGAATAATCTTTGCATGAGTCAATCTGGGATTTGTTTTTCTTTCTTCTTTTTTTTTTAAACCAATTTAACGTAGAAGAAGAAGAAATCTTTGTTTCTCTTTCTACTATTTCTTGCTTAAATGGTACCTTTGTCAAAATGTCTGTGATTTTACAGTGACAATCACAATGTAAGTTCTTAAAGGTACTTGTTCCTTAAAGCCACTCAGTATCTTAGAAACTATTTTTAGCAAAGTGCTTTTAATAAGAGGTTTTTGAAATGAAAGTATCAAATGCACAGGTGAGAACAATTGAGTTCTGTGCTCTGCAAGCTGGCCTTGTTCCACAGCAACTCCTTCCTGAGGCCATCCCCTGCTCTGTCAGTCCATTCTGAGGAAACACAAGCCAATTCAGATACTGGCCTCAACCCAACATCACCATCTTCTGCCCTAAAAACAAGACCCTGTATCCCAAAGCCAAATATAAATGCACAAATGGACTTTGGCTCATGCATTCATTGTAGTTGACTGTACAGGCTGAGCCAGGTGAGAGTTCTGGGTCCACCTCTGCAACCCACCATCTGCATAGTCAAGAGGAAGTCATCTGACCTGCTCCAGTGTGGGCAAAGCAAGACTGTTGGACTGGAATGATCTCTAACTTCTGTCTAGCCACAAAACTACTGCAAGTATGATCTACATCTTTGTATTAATTCATATGATCAAGATTTGGCTTATTTATTCATGCAGCAAATATTGGAATGTCTTCTCTCTACTAGATAGGATCTAGGCCCTGTGCTGGGTGTCACTTACATTGGTAAATAAAGAGTTCACGGTCTCATGGAAAAGAAACAACAAACAAGAAAACAAATGAACTAAAGTGACCACACCCAGCACTTGGAAGGAAACTAACAGGGAGATGGGGAAGCAGTTCCCACTTTTCCAATGAGAGATGAAGTGAAGTCACCAGGTACATGTGACTGGGGAGAGGAGGAAGGAAAGAAAATTTGAGAAGAGAGAGAAAGTACAAAGCAGACATCTCAGAGGGGAACAGGGAGTTTACAGAGATGTGCAGCCAGATGGCCAGACAATGTTGGAAACTCTCCTGAGGTCTGAGATCAAGAATTTAAAAGGAACTCAGTCCTCTCAGTTGTGGTTTCCTCCAGTGAGGTTCAGCGACTTCGAAACAGGCAGAACAAGGCTCACATCTGGGTTCATGGGGGGAGTGGTTCTCAGCCCTGAGTGGATGGAAGAACAACCAAGGTGCTTTTTTAAAAATACTG
This sequence comes from Camelus dromedarius, assembly GCF_036321535.1. Taxonomy (NCBI): domain Eukaryota; kingdom Metazoa; phylum Chordata; class Mammalia; order Artiodactyla; family Camelidae; genus Camelus; species Camelus dromedarius. The sequence continues at coordinate 9,779,205 of NC_087441.1, read as the reverse complement.
ATCCCTGGGCTCCTTCACCAGAGCCTGATTCAGTTCACCTGCAGTGGGTGATGAATGGATAATTTTGAAGGCTCTCTGGTGTTAACGTGACTTAGATTATGGTTTCTGAAAAGACAGTAGGACCAAAAAGATGTCTATAAGACAGTAATACTGATTGAGCAAGGAGCCTAAGCTGGACAAAAAATGAAGGAAGCTGGGAGGGAATTAATGAACAGTGAGAAATTAGGGTGTTCAACTGACCACAATGAGGCCAAGGAATGATTATAGTGGGGATTCCTTGAACAGCTAACTAAAAGGATAAAAGCCTTCGGTAGGAACGTGGGCTTAGCACTTCAGATGTTTAAGGGACTTTTTTTAAGTTGTTATGGTGCAGAAATCTAAGATGTGGCCACAGGAGTGGGTGTAACAAATACAGAAAAAAGGAAAACACTGCAGACGAGAAGACCAAGGAACTGAGAGGCCAGGATGTGGTGCAGACCGTCCACCTAGATGCTGAGATTGCCACAAATCATCACAGGGGTTGGGGAGGAGCAGAAGACTTTGAACCGGGAATTGGTCCACAGTGAATGAGAGGGTGTGACAAGGACACAACCAGTGTTCCTGAGCCAGCAGAGTTAGGAGTTCCAGGGAATCAGGCCGGAAGAAGAGCCTCTGAGGCCAGAAGGCCTGAACCAGGTAGATAACAGACCTTAGACAAATGGGCTGAGATTTGGGGTCAAATCTGTAAAAGAAGGTAGGATTTATGTTCCAGTCATAGTGTCTCCTTGCACCCCAGAATCACCAACCTCAAGACATGCTCAGCATCAGCACAGGGTATCTAAGGGCCATGGCAGCTGAACAGATCAAAAACTGAGCTCCAGATAACCCCCTTCTACCTGCTCCTCTAAACCCTTCCAAGCTCACTGAGTGACACTTTTATCCTTACTGGCACTCAGGCTGACTACCATGCAGTCACCTTGACTCTTCTCCTTCTTCCATTTCCTCCATATACTTCTCTCATTCCTCCATATACTTCTCTCATTCCTCTGTGAATCAGCATTGTCTTTTAGAGTATTCCACAGACTCTGAATTAGTCTTTCTTTTTCACTTTTAACCCCTGCAATCTATTCATAACCCAGTCACCAGAGTGGTACTTTCAAAAACAAAATCAGATTGTGCCTGTAAGCAAAACCTTCCAAAGACTTTCCATCCCACTCAGAGTAAAACCCAGAGTCTACAAGGTCCTTCAAAACCCTACACAGTAGAGCCCCCTGTTGTTTTTTACCTCACCTTCTGCTACTCTCACCCTTACTCACTCAGATCCTGCCACATTGGTCTCTGCATGTTTAAGCTACATACCAGGCATGTTTCCAACTCAGGACATTGTCACTTACTATTCTCTCTTCCTAAAATGGAGCCACATCGCTTGCTATACATCACCTTCTCAGTGAGGCCTTCCCAGACCAGCCTATTTAACACTGCAGGTGACATTAGCAAGATGGAGGAATTGAAGATCCCAATACTCGTTTCTCTCCCAAAAACATTAAATAAACAACTATAAACTGATGAAAATAGCACTAGAAAAGCTCTAGACTATAACAAAGAAGCAGCAGAAACCCTGAAGAGCTCAAAAAAGGAGGATGGACACATAGAAAACCACAAGAAGCATTTTACCTGCATCACGCCATCCCCCAGCCCAAATAGATCCAAGCCAAAGAGGTCTTCACCAAGTCACATTATAAGTCAAAGTCTCTAAAACCAAAAGACAATGAGTATTTTGAAAGCAATGAGAGAAAAAAGAATCATCACATACAAGGGAACCTGAATAAAGTTATCAGCAGATTTCTGATCTGCCAGGAGATAGTGTGATGATATATTCAAAGTGCTCAAAGAAAAAAAAAAACTGCCAAGGAAGAATACTTTACCCAGCAAAGTTATTCTTCATAAATGAAGGAGAGAAAGACTTTCCCAGACAAACAAAAGCTGAAGGAATTTATCATAATTAGATTTATGTTACAAAAAATGCTAGAGTTCTTCAAGCTGAAATGAAAAATATGCTAATTAGTAACATGAAAACATATGAAAGTATATAATTCACTGATTAAGGTAAATATTTAGTGGAAATAAAAACACTCTAAACTGCAGTGGTGGTGTGTAAATCACTTTGAATTCTAGCATATAGGTTAAAAGAAAAAATGTTAAAAACAAATATAGTTACAATATTTTGTTAATGGAAACACAATATAGAAAGGTATAAATTATGACATCAATAATATCAAATGCCGGGGGCATATAAATGTATAGAACTTTTTGTGCAATTGAAGCTTAGTTGTTATTAGTGTAAAACCTCTAAGATGTATTATGAAAGCCTCATAGTAATCACAAAGCAAAAATCTATAAACCACTATAAAAAATAATCAATTCACAAAGAAAAACAGCAAGAGAGGAAGAAACAAAGGTACAACAAATTAATCAGAAAGCAATTAACAAGATGGTAATAGTTAAGTCTTTAATTCTCAATAATTACTCTAAATATAAATGTTTTAAATTAACAATTAAAAGACACAGAATGACTTAATGTATTAAAAAAAAAAAAAAAAACAACTGCATGCTTCCCATAAGAGACATACTTAAGCTTCAAGGACACTACTAGGCTGAACGTGAAAAGATGGGAAAACATATTCCATGCAAATGGAAACCAAAACAGAACAGAGGTAGCTATAATTAGACAAAATAAACTTTAAGTCAAAAGCTGTAATAAGAGACAAAAAGATTATTACATAATGATAAAGGGGTCAATTCATCAAGAGGATATAATGATTATAAATACATATGCACCCAGTATCAGGGCACCTAAATATATTAAACAACTATTAACATTTCTGAAGGCAGAAATAGCAAAGCAATAATAGTAGGGGACTTCAGTACTCCTCTTTTAACAATGAATAAATCATCCAGACAGAAAATCAGTAAGGAAATAATGGACTTGAACTACACTTTAGGCCAAATGAACTTAACAAACATACACAGAACATTTCATCCACCAGCAGCAGAATACACATTCTTCTCAAGCACACACAGAACATTCTCCAGGACAGATCATATATTAGGTCACAAAACAAGTTTCAAAAAAACTAAGAAGACTGAAAGCATAGTAAATATCTTTTCCAAACACGATGGTATGAAACTAGAAATCAATATGGGGAGGGGAGGAAGCTGAAAAACTCACAAATTTGGGGAAACTAAACAACAGACTACTGAAAAACTGATGGGTCAAGGAAGAAATCAAAGGGAAAATCAAAAAATAATCTTGAGACAAACAAAAGTAGAAATGTAACATACCAAAGCTTATGGGATGCAGCAAAAGCAGTTCTAAGAGGGAAATTTATAATGATAAACACCTACCTTAAAAGAAAGATTTCAAATAAACAACCTAACCTTACATCTCTAGGAACTAGAAGAAGAAGCAGCAGCTAACCCTGAAGTTAGCAAAAGAAAGAAAATAATAAAGACTAAAGCATAAATGAATAAAGTAGAGACTAAAAGGTCAATAGAAAAGACCAACAAATCAAGAGTTGGTTTTTTGAAAAGATAAAATTGCCTAAATTTAGCTAGACAACAAAAAAAGAGAGATGACTCAAATTAATAAAATTATAAAAATGAGGAGGCATTACAACTGATACGCCAGAAATACAAAGAACCAGAAAGACTATTACGAGCAATTATATGCCAACAAATTAGATAACTTAGGAGAAATGGGTAATTCCTAGAAACATAAAACTTACCAAGACTGAATCATATACATACACAATACATACTATATATAATATATATAAGCAACTAATGAGCTGTCTGAAAGAGAAATTAAGAAAGCCATCCCATTTACAACAGCATCAAAAACAAATAAATGTCTAGTAATAAATTTAACCAAGGAGGTGAAAGTCCTGTGCACTGAAAACTGTAAGACATAGATGGAAGAAAATGAAGAGGACACACATAAATGGAAGGATACCCCATGTTCTTGGATTGGAAGAATTAATATTGTCAAAAGTCTGTGCTATCCAAAGTGACCTACAGATTCAATGCAATCCCTAACAAAACTCCAATGATATTTTTCATAGAAATAGAAAAAAAAAAACTATCCTAAAATTTGTATGGAACCACAAAAGACACAGAAGAGCCAAAGAAATCTTGGGAAAGAAGAGGAAAGCTGAAGAATTATATTTCCTGATTTTAAAATAATTACAAAAGTATAGTAATCCAAACAGAATGGTACTGGCATAAAAACAGGCACACAGACCAATGGAACAGAAGAGAGAGCCCAGAAAAATAAACCCACCCACATACAATCCACTAATTTTTGACAAGGGTGCCAAGAACACACAAAGGGGAAAAAAACAGTCTTTTCAATAAACGATGCTGAGAAAACTAGAGATCCACATGCAAAAGAATGAAATTGGACCCTATCTTATACCACTCACAGAAATTAACACAAAGTGGATTAAAGACTTAAATGTAAGAGCAAAACCATAAAACTCCTGGAAGAAAACCTAAAGGAAAAGCTTTTTGACATTGGTCTTGGCAATAATTTCTTGGCTAAGACACCAAAAGCACAGTTAAAGAAAGCAAAATAAGAAGTCGAACTACATCAAACTAAGGAGCTTCTGCATAGCAGAGAAAACTATCCATAAATTGAAAAGGCAAACTATAGAATGGGAGAAAATAATCTGCAAACCATATACATGATAAGAGGTTACTATAAAAAAAATAAAGAACTTATTCATACAACTCAATAGCAAAAAGGCAATCTAATTGAAAAATGGGCAAAGGACCTGGTTAGACATTTTTCCAAAGACATACACATAGCCAATATATTCATGAAAAGGTGCTCAACATTACTAATTATCAAGGAAATGCACACCAAAAACCATAATGAGATACCACCTTAGACCTGCTAACATGGCTATTATTAAAAAGACAAGAGGTAACAAATGTTGGTGCGAATATGGAGAAAAGGGAAACCTTATACACTGTTGATGCAAATGTAAAATGGCACAGCCATTATGGAATACAGTATGGTAGTTCCTCAAAAAATTAAAAATAGAACTACCACATGATCCAGAAGTCCCACTTCTGGATATATATCCAAAGGAAATGAAATCAGTATCTCAAAGAGATTTCTGCACTCTCACATTCATTGCAGCATTACGTGACTGAGATATGAAAACAACCTAACTGTCCTTCCATGGATGAATGGACAAAGAAAATGAGATATATATATGTAATGGACTAATATTCAACCATGAAAAGAAGAAAATCCTGCCACTTGTAACAACACAGATAAACTAGAGGGCTTCACTTATTGTAAGTGAAGTAAGCCAGACAGAGAAAGATAAATACTGTATAATATCACTTACATGTGGAATCTATTTTTAAAAACAATTTCATAGAAATAGAAAATAGAATGGTGGTTCCCAGGGGCTGGTAAGAGGTGGAAATGAGAAGATTTTGGTCAAAGGATACAAACTTTCAGTTTTAAGAAGAATAAGTTCTGAGATTCTAATGTACAGCATGGTGACTATGGTTAATAACACAGCAATGCAAACTTGAAATTTGTTGAGTATAGATCTTAAGCATTCAAACCACCAAAAAGGGGGGGGGGGTTAACTATGTGAGATGAAGAATGTGTTAATATCTTGATCTTAGTAGTAATTCCACAATGTATCTCAAATCATCATGTTGTACACTTTAAATGTATACAGTTACATTTGTCAATTAGACCTCAATAAAGGTGAAAAGAATAAAAAATAAAATAAAGTTGTGACCCTGGCTCCTGACACTCTTTATCCCATTCCCCATTGCATTTTTCTCATAGCTTCTATCCCCAACTCAATTTTTAAATTTATTTTTTAATTATTTTTATTGAAGTATGATCAGTTTACAATGTTGTGTCGATTTATTGATGCTAACATGAGGACAGAGATTTTATCTGTTGTGCTCACTGCTATATTTCCTGTGCTTAGAACACTGACAGACACACAGGAGAATACTTAATACATATTTGATAAATGGATGAACAAATAAATAAGTGAGGTGACCACTTAGAGAGATGAATCAGTGTCCAGGACTCACCCAAAGCCTGCTGGGTCTGAATTTGGGGAGTGGGGGGATAAGGAGACTTAGATCAATGAGCATGAGGTAGAAGCAAAGTTTTGAGGATAACTTTCAATCCTTGACTAGAAAGTGTGACTTTATTCTGCCACCCGCCAGTTGGGGGAGTGAAGAATATTAATGCGCACTTTCTGCTTCCATCTGTGAGGCAGACGATGTGGGTGGGAGGTAAAAGAAATAAGGCAGGACTACTCTATGAAAAACGCTTACACATTTGCAAGCATAATATTGTGCCGATGCTTCAGATGAGAGAGAGATGGTCATGTGAAAGTTATGGTTTGCCGAACAAAATGTAGCCTCAAAACATGAGTCAGAGTCCCCTAGAAAGTCTGGAATTTCTAATAATTAAGTTTCCTCAGTGCAATAGAAAAACATGATCTCATCCCTCCCTATAAGCAGCTATGTTTTCCAGGGTAACAAAGCTCCAAATTCTCTTAAAAGGATTTTACTGGAGGAGATAAAAGAAAAACTGATGCTCATCTGCATTTCCCTGCCTAATGTCATCATCATTACTTGTTTATAACCCTTGAACAGCCTCCTCCATTCATGATTTGTTGACATTATTTCAGCTTGCAAAAATATTTTTAAAGGTCAAAGAGAGTGCAGGAACCAAGCTCCTTGCATGATAAAGATTTTTATTACAACTGAAATGATGTGGGTGATACCAGTTCATCTTTTGGGATTTCATGTCCCAGTGAGCAAATCCATTCCTCAAACTGGCTCTTGATCTGTAGGAGACCAGCCAAAGTTTATATACAGCAAAGAAGCTTCAATATAGCCAACGCTCAGAGACAAAAATGAAGCATTGGGCTGGCCCTTCTGGAAAGAGTAGTTTTGAGGGAAGAAGAGAAAAAGAATTCTGGGTTTAGGGGCATATGTGTATGTGTAAGTGCATGCCTATGTATAATATAAAGTTTAATTGAGCTACTTTCCACCAAAAATACAAATGGCTTTCAGTTAAATACCATCAATTTAATTTTAAAAATCTAAAATTAAAATAAGTTATACAGTGTGTGTGATTTAAGAAGCATTTATATATATATATACACATACATATGTGTATATACATAAATCTTATATATATAAATATATATAAATCTTATGTATAAATATATATATAAATCTTATATATACAAATAAGTAAAAATCATATACATAAATTAAATATATATATAAATCTTATATAATGCCCTTAATGCCCCTGGTAGAGGCAAACTACAACTTGACAGGCATAGGCGAAGTAGGCAGTGATAAAGCAGGTTGTGATTAAACTACTGAAGGAGATTTCAGAGGTCCTAACAATTCAGAAAAATCTAAAATAAAGGAAGCAAAAATTAGCTAAAAAGAAAGTCCCAGGAGTAAAGGAATAAGATAAGTGATATCCTATAAGGCAGGAGTAAATCTAGGAGGGGCTGGAAATCAAGGGAAGGGCCCTCAGGTCCCCATAGGCAGGTCCAGGGACCGCAGGTCTAAGCAGATGCCAGGGACAGTGAGATCGGTGGTACAGACAGGACTTAGCTAGACTGCCTCCAGGGAAGGATCCTGTGTGTTCAAAATTGGGTCTGGAAGTGAATGAACCAGCCATAGGGCATTCATCCATTTATTCCCGCATTCACACAATTAGCGAGCATCCACAGCAGACTATTCGTTTGGTGGTCCCCAGTAAGCCATTTCTCCCACCTTTGTGCAGTCCTCCCACATTGATGCTGGGCTTAGCCGTGTGGCAGGCTGGGGCCCATAGGACATGGGCAATTATGACTAAGCAGAGGCTCCATATGGTTTGGCCTCTTAGAGTGCTCCTTCTTGGGAGTCCTAAGCTGCCACCTAAGAAGTCCACCTACCCTGGTGGAAAAATCACGTAGACAAAGAGAGCCCTTGAGACTACATGGCGAGAACTGAGGAGTCAATGGAGAGGGAGAACCAAGGACCCAGATGTATGACTGAAGTCAAGCCTTACTCACTGCAACATCCGCATGTGGGTGAAGAAAACAACTTGGACATTCCAGCCTCTGCAGATGTAAATACAGCAGAGTCAAGAATTTGGCAGATCTCAGGAGGGTGAAGTTGATACAAATCAGAGGACAGACAATGGTGGTAATTTCTAAACATGGCCCCCCAATTCTTCCTCTCTCTGCACATATATGCCCTTCCTCACATCAGAAGACAAGAGTTTATTTTTTCTCTCCTTGAACGTGGCATAGCTCTGTGATCGCTTTAGCTAATAGAAAGCAGCAAAAGTGACATTCTGGGGTTTCCGAGCCTGGGTTTTAAGGGAATTTGTAGCTCTTCCTTCCTTCTTGGAAAGCTTGATCTTGGGACACACCCTTCAGCATCCAGCTCCTACGCTGTAAAAGTTCAAGCCAAATGAAGAGGACACCTAGAAGACAACTGTGGGAATAGGGCCAAAAGCCATAGCTCGGCTCCCAACTGACAGTCGTCATCAACTGCCAGCCTTGTGAGTCATCTCAGAAGTTCCAGCCTAAACAGCCCCCAGATGACTGCAGCTCCCGCCAACATCGTGAGCTGTGGAAGTGCCGTCTGGCTGATCTCAGTCAACCCAAAGAACTGTGCGAGACAATAATTGGTGTTATTTTAAGCAACAAGATTGTGGGGTGGTTTGTTACATAGCTTTCTATTTCAAAATCATGGCAGATACTAATCATTGGAATTTAGGAATGGGAATTTTGAATTCCTGAGAATTCTTGAAAATTCTTGAAACTATAAGCTATTTTTAGTACTTCCAACACTCTTTGTAATTTTACTCATTATTATGGATAGTTTAAAACATTTTAATAAATAATAAATTTGGTAGTATTTTCAAAGAACTGTACAGCCTATAGAGAATATTCGAACACTCGAAAATGTCAGCGAACATTATTGGATAGGATTCAAATAAATATAACATTTAGATCTCCTAGCAAGGACTAACAAAATCATGTGTCTAAATGGCCAATTTGCTATTTTGCTTCCAATGCATGTTATTTCTTAGAGCATCACTCACAGGATTTGTATAAAATTCACTATGCATATAAACTTAATCTTATTTTCAAGAAGGATTCACCATTAGAATAGACAGAGCCACAAGCCCACAATTATAACATGACCACAGCATGGCTGATTAGATTGTGACCAATTCTTTCCTATCTGTCCCTGTCCCAGTTCCCATAAATGCTGACATTTATATTTGACTCCAAGTATCAGTGTTTTCTGCTCTTGCTTTCCACTAGACATCAGTGGATTCCTTAGAACAAGTAACAGTCTCTATATTATGTTGTGTTAATTCTTACAAAAGTATATTGTTTTATCCAATTTTCCCAATTTTGTGACTGATTTTTCTCAAGACTCATGGTTCAGAACAACATGTAAATTCCCAAGAAAAGCCAAGAAAGAAACCCCACTTGGAAACACCAACAATAATAGATAACAACACCCACAGTCAGTCTCCGTTTCTAGGTACTCAAACTGGTAACAAAATACACGTGGTTCCTATAGTCAGAGCTTACAGATAAGTAAGGAAAACGGATACTAAACAAATGGCAGAGACACAACTATACGATCACAAACCACCGTGGGTCCCACAATGCCAGTGCCCAGCTGAAGAGGGGAAGCTGCCGAGTCAGAAAAAAATGTGGATTCTACACAGACAATCTTGAAGAGAAGCCCCAGATCTTTATACCATAAGCATAGTGACTACAAAGTGACATAGGGTTGGGACAACAACGTGAACTCAGTTGAGAAGACATTTTGGTTTGGGAGCTGTTCTTAGAAGAGCCATTCACCATGAAGAACATCAGTATGGCCACCACCCTCCGCCAACCGGAGCCAGTATTTCCAGGGCACTGCAGTCTTCCTGAAAAGTGAAGGTCTACTCAGCAAAGTGCTACAGTGAATCCTACTTTTACAATATCTCTATATTTCCTCACAATCCACACCCTTTTGTTTCAAACCCATTAATTTTTCACTTTGGATATAATGCACTATCACAATTAATGCTACATTTCTTGCCATTTGTGGTCATTTCTCATAAATCCTCAACAAATATCTCTATTGATGCTAATAATCAGAAGGAAAAACAAAGGTTCTTATATAGGCTTCGTGCAAGTACATAACACCTTCCTCAGAAATGCCCGCTTCACCGAGTTAGTCTCAAAGAGATGATTCATTCCACCACTGGGTGTCTCCTGAGTTAATGACCCACCTGACAGTAAAGACAGCACCTCTATAACCCAATCCCTGAGCACTTGAGAAGGTTCTATCATGTGAACTCTTCTAGGCATTTGCTGTGGGTTTAATTTTGTCTAACTACAAAGTGTGATAAGAAGACGACCTGGTTAATTTAAGATTTCCATCAGTTTACACTTTCTTGCTACTTACAAAAATCCCCTTACACCACCAGGTAATTTCCCACAGGCAGAGGACAGATTTAATAGCAACCAGAGCAGGACTTAATGCCACGGAACAACCTATTCCGGCCAGCTTCAATCATTCTTGTCACTAAACCTTGCTCTCCCCTATAAAATGCAGCATGATACCCATGAGCAACCACCACTTAGGACTAATTGTAAAATTCTGCAAGATGTAAGTTGAGTTGATGTGAGGAGAATGAACAAGAAGAAGAGAAGGAAATGGACAAAGAGAATTAAAGTGATGGATTTTTTTTTCAGCAATGGCTAAGGGATCTTATGCAATTAACACTTGCATGTTCTGAGAAACCAGCCTGGCTCTATGAAATCCTCTCTAATCTGATTCAGCTAATGAAAATACCATGGGTTTATATAACAAATTGCTTTCCAAGAACACCATGCAAGTCACAGCTGATCCTCGTAACATCTCAGTATAGCAGAGGAAGCGGACAGAGAAAGAGCTGGTAACGAAGGAGCTTACCTCAGGACATGCAGGCCACAGCACCGCGGTTTGCTCTCCAGCTCACATTTCATGATCTTCAGTGCCAAGTGCAATGCTCCCAGCATGCAGCTCCCCAAGAAGTGACTTCAAATAATGAATCAATTCACTCCTTCACTTAATTCCAAATAATCACATGGGCTTGGGGTTTGGGAAGTCCCTGCCTCAGAATATTAACCATGATCAGAGGTTAACCTGAGAGTGAACCTGGGGGAGACTTTAAGGGAGTCAGTGTATTTGGGATTTAACCAGATGAATTTCAACCTCAATTAGACATCTTGGAATACAATGTAAAATTTAACATGGGTTATTTAATTCTCACACCTCTTAAGTTGAATGGAAAGAAATTTGATCTACCTAACTCCTCCTGGTAACAGACTTGGTGAGGGTGGGCAAAGGGGTCTTCAGTATTGGGGGCATGAATGTCTCTGGGGGAAAGCCATGCAGAGCCTGGTTCCAAACACCGAGGTGCAAATATGGGTAGAATGGTGGGGTAGATCTGCCCACACATCTTTGATGGGGCCAGAAGGGAAATGGCACAGTGAAGCCTATTCCTACCCTGTCCATCCCTTCGGACTTCATAGGCTAATACAAGTTATGTGCAAATACGTGAAAAGGATGTGTTGGCCGTGTGCTGCAACTCCTTCTAGAAACCCCATACTACCTACCATTAAGTGTCTCATCTTTCCTCAGGTGACCCTTCCCTTCCACACCCTTCTTACACCTGGGCTCTTCAGCTCAATCAAGCCAATCTACTAGCCACTGCTCTACCCAGATACCCCACTGTTGTCTTAGGCAAGCCGTGTCACACACACACCCCTCTCAGGACCAACTACAAAATTGGCGGGGCCCATCTGGGACCTCTTGCTCAAAAAGTATTAAGAATTTCACATGCCACCAGCAGAGCAGTAAACCAAGCATGAAGCCCTTCTAAGTTTAGTGCCCAGTGTGACTGCCTAGGTCCCATGTTCATGAAGCTGGCGCAGCTGCCTCTCTCCACCATCAGAGATGAGAACATGCCCCGTAGCAAGTCTGTCAGCTAATTCCCATCTCCATTCAACCAGGGCATAGAGACTGATACGCTGCTCTTTGTATGTATGTATTTTCTTACCTACAGGACTATAAAATCCTCTTTAAAAATAACCCTGCCTTTTTATTTTTAATCCCTCAAAAGTACCTAACACAAAGTTTTGTATATAGTAGGTATCAATGAAATGACTGTTTTCTGAATAAAACTTCAGAACAATCCTGAGCTACACTCTGCCTCGCTAGGGTTTCTGTGCTTGGCTCTAACTCAAGTGGCAAAACCACTCCTGTTTAGCAAGTGGCATCATATAAGCTGGAATTTTCAGGAGAGCTCCAGAAAAGGTTGAGGCCAAGGGAGGAGGGCAAGTTGCAAAGTATACCTGCCCCTGGACTCCACTTATTAGGCCTGCAGAAAGGACAGTCCCTGCCAGGAAGCCAAATATTCTACCTTGTTTGAACCTGGACTTAGAGCTGTAACAGTAAGAGACAGGGAGGGGTTGACTGACAGCACAGTTCCTCAGAGGCACTGGGGGTTGGGCGGGGAGCGAGGCAGGCAGGGTATGTCCACAGAGTGTTTCACTTTTTAACATGGTCACACCTGTGGTCTTGGGCGGTAACTTTCCTGTTGAACTGCATGGCCAGGTCTCATCAGAGCGCATGTTTGTATGCTGATGTCAGTCATTTCTTTTTTGTGTCCCTTGTTCACTGCAGCCCACAGAGTGGAGGTGATTCTCACTCCCTGCTCTATTGATGTTGGTTATTTTTATGATATTTTCTTATGCTTTGATACCTATCAAGGTCTCAAATCTATAGTGGGCAGGGGGTTATCCCAGAATCAAAGCACAGAGTTGGTACACTGGAAGAATGTTGATGGGAGCTGATACGGTTTACTTAAAGAGATCTGCCACCATCCATCATTCTTAGAATGACAACCATGTTCTTGCCTCCAACAGCACCCTTTGTAGAAAGATAGCCAAATGCTGTAAACACTGATTCATTCATCCTCCATCATGAGTGAGTTCCATTTTAAGTGTTTATGTCTCTGTTTGGCCTTAAGAAAAACAATTAGAGAGAAACTTCATTTTTCAGAAGGTCACCTCTCTGCCATCCTCCATCATCCAATATGCAAATGAGAGCCAGGAGCCTCTAAATAGCCAAAATAGATGTGCCAAAGCCCTTACATTTTGTTCATAGAGGAATTCCTCCCTTGGAAGCTGATTATTCTTATTTTAAGCACTATTCAGACAAGCTTGGGTACCTAGTTTCACAGCCAACAAAATAACGGTAGGAAGGAGAGGACAAGCAGGCTAAGTGATAGCAGAGATGAAAAACGAAGTAGAGTCCTTGGGGCGGGGGACAGTGTCTCGTCTCCCAGAGTCTCCTGCGTGCCTACCCATGCAGACACCCTGGGCGATGTACTTTCACAGCCACCTACTTTTGCACATGCTGGGCTCAGTACTCGGGGTGCCCTTTCCCAAGTTCTCTGGTCACTGACCACCTACTCATCCTTCAAGACACAACCCAAATATCCCCTCCTATGTGAGACCTTTCCATCACGTTTGTCTACCTGTGCCACTGGATTAAATGTAGATCATAACATATGTGTCTGCTTGCCTGCAAAACTCAGCAGTTCCTGACAACAGAGATCATTTTGCATACGTCTTTGTATCCACACTGCCTCAAACATGGTAAATGCTCAATAAATATTTGCTCAAAGAAAGAAGAAATTACCTCCGAAAAGTCGACAGAGTAAAAGAATACAGCAGACACGAGTCCCGGGAATTATCACCCTGAAATACAGCCTCTAGACTGAATGACAACCACGTTGATTACAATAAATTTAGGAAAAGTTAAGATATGTTCCATATCCTTTGTGTTGAAAGGCAAGTAACTGTGTAGCATATTTTTAGAAAAATTTTGATAATAACTATAGAAAAGTCATTTACTTGAAACACCTCACCTGAGTTAATATTTAATAGGTAAGGAACTACTATCCACATGGTTTACTCAGTGTTTGAACCAAAAGGAACTGATATTTCTAAGAGAGGAACTCTGACCCCTAACTTCAAGCTTTCCTTCCCTCTCGGCCCCAGCAAAGATGGGGCAGGAGGCATCTTGTCACCTCCTGGAGGGAGAATACAGGTGCGTCCCTTGTTTTAGTAATGGAAATAAGATGGATGAGCTGCGGCCAAAAGGTAGCTGTCCAGACAGTTGGCGACTGCAAACAAGAGGGAGTTTTCTGCTCCCGAGGTGAGGAGATTCTGTCCTCTTTTTCCGTTCGGTACAATTCTATTTACTGTGCAGCCCTATGAAAGTATATGGTGCTATTGAGATATTTATTAAGAACCATAATACTTGTCCAAACAAGCTATTTATGTTCTGCTTTTCAAAAGGTAAGCTGGAGAGGTGGGGATGACAGAAGCATGTGGATACATCTGCCACTTCAGCCCTTCACATTTAACTGCACAGGATGATACATTTTAAATTCAACCCTAACCATGCCAGGAAGTGACAGCACATTACAAAACAATAAATTCAGTATCTTTAGGGGAGGTGACAAAGCCCATTGCTCAGTGTTTTCTGGGCATCTTCCATGTGTTCAGCAGCACCATTCCCTAAGTTTGAGATCATTTTCGTTCAGCAGTAAGCCTCTTTCAAGAAGAAATACAAATACTGCTTCTGAGGCCCATTTAAGCTATAACTGGAAAAAGGCATCACCTTTTTGCTGAGCATGTGACTTCATCACAGTCACCTCCAGTTCTCAACCTTCACCTCTTGACCCTGATTTCTGTGGCCCAGGAGCTGGGTGGGTAAGCAGAGAGAGTGACTGTGCAGGGCCAGGGATACAGCACATCTGGCAATGTCCTCAGCACACCATTCCCATCCTCAATGACTTTCAAGGTTAAACACCCTTCTTTTCAAAGTCACAGCCATGCGCAGATTCATGGCAGTCTGCAAAGTACACCCCAGTTCTGAAAACCTGCCCAATGCCACCACTTGAAAAAAAAAAAAAAAAAAGAACTGGTTTTATCTCCATTAGGTTGTCAAACCCTGAGAAAGTCATGCCAGGCTGTAGCAAAGCCAAGCCAGGCTGACTGCATCTACAAAGAGCACCTGGACACACAGTTTCAAGGAAACAGCTGAAAGTGTAAGGAGAAGAGGGACTGGGGCATCGTAACAGAGTCAGAATGAGACCCCACAGATGCTCCCCATCACCCCCAATTCCCAATGCAATGTGATTCCAAGGAGAGGCCCGGACAACTGTACTGGGAGCGCTGGACAAAGGCATTTAGAGTGTGCTATTGTGATGGCCATTCCCAGAGCCCTCTAAAAATATAGAAAATAATAATTTTAGTAAAGAATAAAAAAATGCAATGATCAAAACCTTTTCATTCTAATTCTATGACTAGGAAACCAGGAAGACAAGAAGAACAGAGAAAAGTTGTCCATAATTCCCACCTTTACACCACAGCCTGAAAAAACACAGAATGAGAATATTCCATCAAGTGTAGCTTCCGTGGGACCAGATGGCAAGCAATGTATAACTGTCCCTGAAACAAGGGGGTGGAATTCATCAGCTAGCTCTCTCTCATGTTCGCTTGTCTCTTTTTCTAGGAACTAGCTAATACTTGCCAGCAGGAACGTCTTAAAACAATAGAATTGTAGACGTTTTGGTTTTGTTAAGATTTGAAAGGAAGTTTAGAGTCCAAAGGCCTAAACTGCGCAGATAAGCAGATGGTTGCTCTCAGATCCATGCTCCTGGTTCACCATGGTCCAGGTTCCCTTCCTACAGGCTCCCAGCTGGGTTTAGCCAACAGGAAGCACTGGTTGGCCACTGGGAGGCAGGAGGAAAGGAAAGGCCAGAGTACTGCTCCTCATCTCCTATGCTAGCAGGAGGCCCCTGGCAGAGGCTGCACCTCCTCTGAGGCTCCAGGCCCAGAGGGCACTTCTCTCCATGGCCCCAGCTCCCTCCAGAAGGCCTAGAATCGCTCCAGTTTCTGGGCCCTGAAACACCAGCTTTTCCCTTTGTCCCTCCAGTCCTAGGGGAGATGCTTCTTTTTCATTCTAACCTTCGACTGCCTTGTTGGCCAATGTTACCAATTCCTTGGATTAAATGCCCCCTGTCTAGCCTGCCTAGAGCCATTGTTGGCTCCCTGGCTCCACCTTGACTGATATACTTAATACGTGAATCCTCTCTACAATATTCTTCTCTGGTCTCTTTCTAATCTTGGCTCACATGCTTCCAAAGACTTGGAAGTCATTACCTTACAAAGCTTTCTGGTCCTAATAGATTGGCTTAAAAGTTCTCCCTTGTGCTGTCGAAGGATGTCTCACGGTTACCTCCAGCCCTGTGTTTCATAGGGGGTCCCTTCGAGCACTGCAGCACCACAGCCCACCGTGTCCCCACCCCAGCCAAAGGGAAGGCTGGGGCTGAGTTTGTGCTCTGATTTAAAGGGCAGTTAGAAGGTCCTTCCTGAAATTCCACCATTTCTGATTCATCTTTTAAGGTTAAAGCACTGACACCTCAAAGTGTCCACTTTCTAAAAACACATTAGCAAGATGCAGGAAGTTGCTATCATTTAAAAAACGCTTTGTAGGAATGCACTCTATGTATTTCTTTAAAACTGTTCATTGAGAGCCAGGCCCTTTGGAGATGGGGCCTTGATGAAATAAGGCTGGGAGAGCAGGAGTTTGGGGGCAGCCAGGAGTCCTGGGGCAGAGGCAGCCTAGGAAAGTGGCCCAGGCTGATGGTCTGAGCTGCCAAAGCCAAGCAGCGTCACCGGAAATAGAGAAACAGAGAAAGCAGAGGGGAAAGGCCCCTCCCAACAACGCTGCCCAGGGCCGCCTCCCTCCGAGGCTCTCCTCCCGCCCTTCTCGCCTCCGCACTTGGGCAAACAGTAGCCTCAGAGCCAGGCTCACTTTCACCCTAACAAATGAAAAGAAGGAAAATGCCAGTAAAATTATTATTTGCATTTATATGTGCAGTTCCTGCAAGTTTCCGCATATTTCTTTGGTAAGCACGGCGGGACGTTAAGAGTACAGCTCAAGAAGATATTTTATCCAGCTGCCCTCTTCCCAGAAAGTAAACAGATAATAAAATAAATCTAATCAGCATTCCTTTTCACTTGGCTGAAATTAAATTTTACTCATCATGGGTAAGTGGCTAATTACATGTTTAGTGTAAAGAAAATTCCGAGGACATTACCTTATTTACTTTCTTCTTGTGTCAATAGATGAGAGGACATTGGCATTCCGGTGGAGGTGGGAACAGCTGGCTGCTGACGCCAGCTTACCTTTTACGACCTGAATTCAGAGCAAGAGAAAGCAAACAGTAGAGACACTGGAATTAAATTGCCTTCAACCCCAAATCCAGGCAATCTGCCCGTTGATTTGCAGCAAGTGCAAGTGCTGATGAAATTGCTTCCAAAATGGATGGATCCCTGGGGTCCAAGAGTTTAAAAAAAAAAACCTTGAATGATAACTATGCACAAGGAATATCTTATGTCGATTGTCCATCACAACTCCATGAGATAAGTAATATTTTTATACCCATTTTGCAGTGATGGAAACCAAAGTTTGAAACGCTAAACCGCATGCCCAGCGTCAATCAGCTGGTGAGCGAGGCACCCACATCTGACACTGAAGGCCCTACTTTCAACTATGGCATTTCCTCCGCAGCCAAGGGGGCTCTTTTTCCAACACATCACAGCTACCATGTTCTCACACTAAGTGAACCCAAGAGTTCTGAGATCCTCTGTCAGTAATGAAAGGTTCCTTAAAGCAGACTCAAAATGGTAAGCTTAAATCACAGCACCGGTCATCTCTCACCTGCTCAAACCTCCTCGTTTGGCCCTGTCCCAAGAAAACGTCTAGCTCCAAAGCCACCTTTTGGGTGACAGACCTCCCATATGGTGGCTTGTTTCTCAGTGCTATGTCACTCCGCTGAGCTTTCCAATCTGGAAGCCACAGTTGTATCCAGCCCACTGGCAGACAGAGCACTTTCTGCAAAGTGTTTAGGGAATGAAGCAGACTGTACAATTCACAGGCTTGTTAATGAGAGCTGTATGTTTAATTCCCCACGCTCTGAGCAAGACTCGGGGGTATTCTTTTTTAACTCAGGAAAAACATAAATGCAAATAATTCCATACAAATAGAATTGCCCTGAATTAGCAATGCTCAAATGAGTCTATGCACAATTATTCCAGCTCCTGATCATTACTAATCGAAGCTTATGTGTATGTCATTACATTTTACTCATAGCACACTCCAAACAAACATGTTCCATCTCTGAAAAAGAGACTTTTATCATCTCTTGTTTCTCTGAGTTTTATACATTTTAAGTCATTGTCACCAAACATCCTACCAGGTTTGAAATTCAATTCATTTTCTTCTGTAATTGTTTTTGAATTTTACCTGGAGACATAGGCAAATAAAATCTACTTAAACCTAAAGACCTGAAACTTGTCACATGGAACTTCGAGATAATAAATAAAAAGAAACAAGTCAAATCACACTGTCTGGGTGATGTCTGCAAACACGGAAGGAAAGTATTTTTCCCTCCATTATGAAAAGTTCATCATTCAATTTATTGCTCAGCAATAAATGTTCTCATCAAAACACAGCCGAAAATAGCTTCTCTTAGATTTGGCATAAAGGACAGAGGATGTGATATTTTTATTTATAGTGACCTTGGAGATAGATGAGATAATTCAGAGAATATTAAAGACCATAACAAAAGTCATCAACTTTTGATGGTACCAAACCCTCCCTGGAGAACAAGTGAGCTACCTGATTCTCAACTTGTTATGTGTCTAGAGTCCAGCCAGGGACATAGGAATAAAAGGAGTCCCCGTGCCACCTGCAAGGAAACAACAGCTGGATCTTATCAAAAATTATATTCCCATGAATTACTTCCTCCAAAGGGAGAAGGGATTCCGTTTTTGGTACCCAACCAAACTGCAACTGCAACTTCAGAGATCCCTCAAAATATCTTTTATATCATGCCACCCAAAACCACAAAATCTGGAATAGAAATTCAGGTGCAGGGGTAGGTGAACCACAGATTTCAGCCTTCCTGCGAATCTCTCAATGCAATGGACTCCTCCCTCGTCCCCAGCAATACCTGTGCTTGCCTGTAAATTAGTGTGCAAAATTTACCACACCTTCTCAAAAGACAAAAGGTAGCCTTTTGAGTTTCTTCCATTTGTGTAAATCAGTTATGGTTTAATATTTAGTGAAAACATAGGTTCCTCTTTGCTAGTCTCTCCTGACTCACAGGCCACCTCCTTGTCCATTCCACTCTGCCGCTCCACCCTGATTTGGGTTGACATACCTGCTCCTCCCCCATGTCGCATTTCTCCATTTTTTCCCCTTCTCTCTTTCTTCATGATTTCCCCATCTGAACAAAAAAAGTAAGTTGCCTTATTGCTTAATATTTCTTGGAACTCTCATGCTCTTTTTAAAACTTCTATTGTTTAGTATTTGGCAATTCTGCAAGATAAATTTGGGAAAGCCAGAGTTCCATTTCCAACATCGCCCGATTTTAAATATGTCCCAGGGTGCGCTAACATCTACTAGAAATGACCCCTCAACACGAGAATTACAGGTTCCCTAGCCCTAGAAACTGATTATGGGTTGACAAATCAAATTACAGTGATTTCTCCTATAACAATGAATATGTGTTCCCAACTCTCTTCATGTTATGGAATTTCATGCAATAAAAATATCAAAATATAGCAGGTGTTGCTAGTGCTTCAACCATATCCCCTCACCCTCATCACTTTATAGCATGTGGACCAGACTTACCACCACCCGTTAACATGACTGTATCCCGTTGGCTGAGGTCTCTCTGGCCAGAAGCCCTCTTTGCCTGTCCACCTGGAGGCTAGGGGTGCTGGGGGATTCATACCTCCCAGGAGCAGCTCTAACCAAAATCTCACAGGAGTTGGGGTATAAATGCCCCAGCTCTCTGCCCTTCAGGTGGGATAACTCAGAGCACGTGTTCTGCACTGGCTCCTTCAGTTTCCCCAGAGGGATGACGTTCCGGTTGCCACAGTTGTAACTGTCCTCACATACCCTTTGTTGGCTGTCTTCTCCTCCCCATCTCACCTCCCCACGTCCTTCCAGCATTTCCTTCTCCTCTCATTAAACTACTTGCACTCTACTTCTTGTCTCAGGGTCTTCTTCTGGTGACTCCAAAAGAAGGCAAAGGCATATGGAAAATGGGGCTAGGCCAGACACCCAAAACCTTTTCTGTTTTCTAAGTAATATAATACAAAGTAGAAAAAGCAGAAGGAGAAACAATAGCACTATTAAAATACTACCACAGTTGTAAACATCTTAAGTTCTTAATAAATTGAAGATAATAACATATTATTTGGTACATTACCTTGACAAATAGCACGAATTTTGCTTAGTGGAAGTAAGTGTATGAAATGTTGTGGCTTCTGAATTATGAAGAAGAGGTGGAAGAAATGACATCCTAATTTTTAGGATGAAATGCTGTGACAACAGAAGTGGATAGTTATGGCTCATTATTCCATATTTTTTTCTTCTATATTGACTTAAAATAGAAATCCAGGTTTGGTGGGGAGGTATGCCAGTTTCTTCTTTTCATTACACAAAGTACTAGTTTTCTGTATTTGGCATTAAGTCACCAGCTTCAGTTGACCAGAGGTGCTTTTAAAACCTTCCTAAAGTAGCTGATAACTGCCACACAAGTTATTTTAAGAGTGAGGATTTAATATAGGGGATTTGTTAAGTAGGTAACGGACAACTGAAAAGGCAAAGGGAAAACTCTGGAGCAACTTCAGGAAGCATCTGCCACTCCTGGGCTAGGAGAAAAGACAAATAAATAAAGCACAACCCAGCAGAGGCATCACATGACCAAACCAGACCTCTAATAAAATGTTTCTCTGGGACACAGGCTTTCCAGGCTAAAATCAGGGGAATCCCAGAGAAACCAGCATGGTTGGTCATCCTAAAGGAAGTGATGGCTGGTGGTGATGCCTCAGGCACTTACAGGAGGGACCCCATGGAGCTGGAACTCAGATCTCTGATTAGGAAGAAACTTCCAGCTGGCACTGATACCTCTGAGCTAGTAAAATGAGTCAGGTTCCAGGAGTGCAGGAAAAGACGGAAACTGGAAGCAATCGCTGCTCGTCCAGGTTCGTCTCCCTCTAGAACCTCCACGGACAGATCCCAACATGGAACAGCTGCCAAAGGATGAAGCAGAAGTGTGGTTTGCTTCACAAATCAGAGCATAAAGCGGGTCTGGAATGAGAGCAATAGCTTAACAACCAACACAGCCACCATGATGTCCATGACGTACATGTCTCCTCTCTCTCCCCCTCCCCCGCCACCACTGCCCTCTCTTTCTCTCTCTCTTCCCCCACAACCCCGCCACTGCCCTCTCTCTGTCTCTAGCATTATCTCTGATGAGGACTCCTTGAGACCTACTACCCACTCTCTCATCCTTGCATCTTTTAAAGCATTTTGTTATTTTCACTTAATCCTCAATACTTAGTATCTTCTTCTTTTGCTCATCATTGGAATTTTTATAACCAGGACTCTTATTCATGTTTCCATTACTGAATTAAACAATTTTTACCAACCAAACACACAAGCTCAGAAGACAGCATGATACAATCACACGAAAATGTATAAAGGTGAACTGGGGGACAAGAGAGAAGATGTGTGTTGTGTGTTCCTCTGCAGGTTATTACATCCACCTGCATGGCATTTTTCACCGTCACCTGCTGCTTCTTGGTAGTGCAAAGTTTAGTCATCTTGTGACAAAAATGTCATTTGAGCAAAGCTAATTTTGCATTTTGGTGATTTTATCCCCCTGTGTATCTAAGCCAGAAGAACCAATTCCTGCATTAGAGACTGGCATTTTAACAGAAGAGCTGGTATGAGAGCCAGGGCATTCCTAGACCTGAAACAGAGAAAGACACGACTCCTGGCCTCGTCCCACCTGGGAGTTTCTCCGTGTATCCCGCTGGAAATCACTTTACAGTCCCTCTTCTCTCTTCCATTTACCTAAAAGAGCACTAAGCCAACATATCCCTTGGGATTTCCTGGATAACAGCTTATGCATCTTTATTTACTAACTCTGAGTAGATATGTAAGTTTCAAACATTGGGACCACTGGCTCTGCACTTCCCAGGAATTCTCAGAATACTTCAACCACAAACACAGCCCCATCACGTGAGAAGAATCAAGAATTCACAACCCAGACAACACTGCCAGGTGCCCGGATTCCCCACCCTGACCTGCCTGTGCATCTACCGCTGTCGCCCACCTACTTCCCAGGGTCTGATGAGGGTCTTGTAATCAGACAAAAAAGCTAGAATCCTTGACTCGTTTTTTCAAACTACTTTAAAAAGCACAACATACTGCAATAAAGACCTTTAACGACTTTCATCTTCAAAGAAACACGAAATTATGTTATAATTTATCTGAAACTTTAAATGATTTCTGGGATTGTTTCATGTTTTCAGCCTCTTGCTCCACACACATCACTCACAATTCCTGAGAGGGTCTTGGATGTGAGCTCGGCATTGCAAAATAGGTCACTGACGTGCCCAAGCCTGATTGCTGCAGCCTGAAAACATTTCTATTTCAAACATAAGCAACCATCAACTTTTGATTATAAAGGCAAATTTTCAGAGGCTTCTGCTGCATGTGTGAGAAACCTTCAGGGTGCTGCTGTCCAGGGCACCCTTGCACCCTGGTCATGCCAGGATTGCCATGAGGTCTGGATATGAAACGTCATCACCACTTAATTTGCATTTAGCTTTTTAGTTAATGATGTATTTATCAGATGGGCAGGCACTCAGTGGACATGGAAACAAATATATCTCTGCCTTGAAAACACGAAGAATCTGAAAGAACTTTAAGTTTCTTCCGAATCATTCTTCCATTGTATCCTGGGTGGGGAATATTTTTCCACTTCTTCACAAGCAGGCTTCCTCCTGGTTTGGGGCTCATTGATTTTTACCCATAGCAGTCAAAAGCCCAGCCGGGTCTTATGCCTTTAAAGTTGATCAGCCACAATTAAGGTAAAACCTGAGATATGAAAACAATTCCCTAACCACAAGACAAGCAGGTTTGGGGAAGGCTCACGCCCAGCAGCAGCAAGCACGTTTGGCCCCAGATCAAGGACAAATTGTTGATGCCAGACAGTTCTGAGTCCTTCTAGGACTAGGAGTTCCTCCCTGGACCAAGCTTCTCAGATGGGCTCTATTTCTTCTTCTTTCAAAGGTAGCAAGAAGTTGCAATCACCCTTAGAATTACTCAGTGGCCACGAATCCTGGGAAGGGGCTCCAATGCTATTGGGTAGGAAATTCACTGAGCAACATCAGATTGGGATCCTGACACCAAAGCCTAAAACTCCTTCTTTCTCTACCCTCCTTGCCATTCTCTACTCCAAGATTGTTCACAGTAGTGTGAACAATCTTGAGGGGAAGAAAACCTCCCCTCCTCACCCGTGTTGGTGGCATGTCCCACTCCCCACCTGAGTCATAGGTTACAGCCTACCCTCCACACTACCCAACAGTCATACCCTACTGCCAACACAAGCCACTGGGCTTACCCCACCCCTACACCAAGCACTGGTTGTCCCCGACGCTCCACACTAACCTTTGAGATCCAACTGGTTCATTTAGGAAGAATCCGTAAGTTCCGAGTATACTATGTGTGGTCGTTTCTTTGTTTATTTGATAATTGTGTTTTATTTTAACTCAGTCCAAGAACACAGAAGCCTCATGAGGACAAGGACTCTTTCTCACTGCAGCTGCCCGTTAGCTGTCCAGCATGAGACTCGTCACAGAGTAGACTCAACAGTGTTTGGTGAATGAATGCTGTAGATGGAAGAAGGAACACACACCCTATAAGAAATCATTCCAGACTGAGCTAATTACACATCAAATCTGTCTAGGTTAAAAATCCCTTTCAATATGAAAAGGCATCTGCTTTTCAAAAATACATGAAATTTTTAGTCTCTCCTATTTCCTTTGCAATTATTTCTGAAAATTACTGGTTCCACTGCTATCTGTTTTATCTGTCAAATTGTGATCTTTATTCCACTTTAAATATCTCTGACATTATATCACAAAGTTACATACGATAATGCACAAAACCAAATATGGTATGTATGTCTTCTTCCTGGACCCCCCTTCTTAAGAGAGGCGTGAACACATTGCTCAGAAAGTTTGCCTCAATGAGCAGCTCCATGCAGGCAGGGACCTACCTTATTTTTACTAGATCACCATCACTTAATGCATTGCCAACACATAATAATAGATAGTCAATAAATATTAGATAAATGTATCAGCTATATTTGCCCAGGCAATCACTTCTGTTCAGACGCCCTTCCTCACTGTGAAAGACCCAAGTGTTTCATTATTTAGGTTAAATCCAACTTCCTCCAAAAAGCCACGCACTCAACAATAACCTCTCCTTTCCTCACTCTCTCATAACATGTGGTCTGTACTTATTAAACTAGCCTGTGGGCTCCTAAATAAGGACATTCTCGTTTTTAAATTTTTATTTACCTCACAGTATTGAGCACAGAGCTCTAATGTGAAAGGAGCTTAATAATAACATAACAGCTGGCCTTTTTAAAAACTGATTTTAAGTGATGGGCCTTGAGCTATTTGAAGAGCTTTTCAGGTTGAATTCATTTAATCCTCCCCACAACCCGATGAGGTAGTTAATATCAAGATCCCATTTTACAGATGAGGAAACTGAAGCCCAGAGACACAAAACAGGCCACAATTCAAGTCCACATGTTCTGGCTTCCTTGGAAGTCCATCCTCCTTAACCAGGAGAAAACAAAGGGTTACCTCTACAAAGCCAGCTGGACAGTCACTGGCCAGTGAGTGCTTACAGGTTTAGCCATCCTCATGGCCACAGGTAGACTAGGAACATACAAGGACAGGAAGCAGTAATAAATGAGGCCTATAACCCCCATGTCTTTGACAGTAAGCAAGGACAATGCAAGGACATTGGAGGGACGCTCCTGGGGTCCCCAAGGAGAAGATTTTATAAGGTTATGAGACATTTCCATTAAACATTTCCTGTCCTCTTTCCCTTCTGATAGGGGTACACATCCACGCACAATGAGATTTTTTGTACATTCATTGTTACACAATTCACTTTAGATCTTTCAATTATTTTAATTCAATATGGAATGTCCCTAAGAACTCAACAAATAACTAACCAGGAAATGCTGTTGGATCCATTCTTTTTACAGACTTTCAAAGTAATCATGAATTTTGATCTTCTTTGTCAAACATGCTTTGTGGCGGTGAAATAAAGGAAAATTGAATAGGTCACAAATTTGTACGGGGCCTGAACAGTAACCTAAATGGCTTCAACTTGAACACTCTTGTGTCTATCAGGTCCTCAAACAGCACTAAAATACAAGTGTGCTTCTTCTAAGTCCTTTCATTTCCCGTATCACAGAGACACATAGTGATGGAATTTACCTATGCCTCACAGCACTCCTACAATATTCTGTGTAAGCAACGTGCAGGGTTTCAGTTATAAAGAGACCCTGGGCGAGCACATGTCAAATGCTCACATTTTCATGTATTTGTGATTGATCCCAAATACGGGCATCATGTCGCGATGTGTAACAGGATAACAATGTCTGTTGCGGGTGCGTTTGAGGATTCAACAAGATGACACCTGGGGAGAATCTGACATGAGTTTAAATCACGTGTGCTACAGGCTGACGTGAAGGATAGAGCCTTACGTGCCCAGGCGTTCCCATCTCAGCTGCTGCCACTCTGAGATTTGGAGAGGAACGAGTGTCGGGGGTGTCCCTCCAAAACGACAAGGGTCTACTTTTGTTACAGTCCTGTACTGTGCCATCTTTGGGGGAGAGAATCTTTCAATATCTATGAACGTTAAGATATAGACCCCCTCTGATCAAAGTTGCTTTAAGTAGCTTATGCTCTAGATCTATTCACCTGTGCCCAAAAACATAGGTACAGACTTGTTTGTAATAGTGGCCAAAGTCCAGCAATAAGGGACGGGGTAACTAAAGTACCGCTCATCCAAAGAGAGGATGGCTACACAGCCATGTAAAGGACGTATGATTGATTTGGCACCTCACTGATAAACTGATATGTGAAACGAGTGAGGAGCCAAACAGTACAGGTAGGATGCACCCTGGGTGTTTTTAAAATAAGAAGACGCACACATACAAAAGTGGTATATTCACAGACCATTTCAGAAAGGATTCCCAAGACTGTGGGAAGAGTGGCTGCCCATGGGAAGATCTGGTGGAAAGGTCTCTGTATTTTTACTATATGCTCTTTTAAGCTGTTTGAATTGTTTTGCCACACTGAAGTACTACATTTTCAAATTAAAATCCAGACAATTTCTTCCTATGTGATTAGGATCAACATTCACCAACTCAACAGGAGGACGAGTGGCCCATACTTGCTTCCAGGCTTTTAGAAGAGTGTAATGTCGAGCCCTAGGAGATGGACCAGGGATCCTCGTTTCTGGTAGGACCCGACACACAGACACACACACACACACACACATACTTCAGCTGGTTTGTGCAAACCCCTTGATAAGGTTGCTTGCTAACCCAAACGATCATACTTTTGGGGTAGAGAGTGTCTACCTGGAGATAATTGAAAAGCAAGTAAGGTGGAAAGATTTCCCAGAAACAGACAAGTGAAGAATATAGAGTTTGGGCAAGTTAGAGCTCTTATTACTACTCAAAACACACCTCACCAGCACTGCTTAGAGAGTGTGCCAGGCCAGAAAGCAAAACTTGTGCAGCTAGAGCATTAAATTTTTAATAATATGCATTTGTTGTTATGTATCATCTCATAGACATTGTGTAAAATACTTAAGGAAGATGTCCACATTTTAAAATCTAAGCATGTTGCATAACTTGTCTCTAATTATACAAGAATGAATTATTAAATGAAAAATATAATTAGCTGTTTAAAACGTTACTGATAGCTCACACTAACAAAACAAACTGTGAATTTTTTTTTTTTTTAGCGTATGATTCAGGCACCAGTTTTATAGATTTAATGTCCTTGAGGAATATCAGATGTCCTCAAGATTTGGAATTTGATTTAACTGAACGATAGAGGGAAAACTTTGTAGCCAGACAATTCCCCATTGGCTCCATATCTAAAGAGGATCAAAAGCATGCGTTATTCTAGCTAAGGGTAGCAATAATTTATGCTGAATAAATTATCTGCAGTTTAGCTACTTTCAGCCAGGGGCACAAGAAGAAGTTACGCAACGCAGAAGGCTGCGTACACCAGCACGTACGAGCTCGCTGGGGCCAAACCAGGCTGGGACCGTAAAATGTGATCTAAGCCCAGTCTGTTATGGGCTTGGTGCAAAGCCAAGTCGCTGGCTCAGCTGTGAGCAAAAGCACCTTCCCAGTCTCCACCCAGTCACGTTCCCTAGCCTGCACCTTACCTTCCCTGACCTGCAGTTGTGAAGTGTAGAAAGCATGCCTGAGAAACAAAATGGAAAGAGAATGCACCACATAGAAGTAAAAAGAAATACACACAGATGAGAGCCGCATGCTCAAAAAAGATGCTACCGATACAGGTGATAAAATGCAATTCAGTCTCTAAACTAGAATGGAGTCCAAATCTAGGGGATGCCTATAAATGCTGAGCCAAAACTTCTGCACAGAAGTGGCAGGCAGCATGCGAAGAGTTCCAGAAAGTTCCACCCCAAGAATCCCCTTTCAGGAGCTGGAGTTACATGGAGACTGAGAGAAGGTGGGTCTGCTCACTGTCCTTGTCATTTCTGAGAGAATCCAGCCCATAAACAGCTTTCCATGACTGAGCCAAACAAAGGCAAGACCCTTATTATAGGAACATGGGCTTAAACTGTCTAAGAGGCAAATGCATGAGTATGTTCAGTCACCTTGCAAGCTAATGACTAGACACTTTAGAGCAGAGGGGATCATTATTCCAGCATATCATCAGTGAACTTTCCAGAAAAGCTAATTAACGGACCCATTAAAATGCTTACCAGAATGTGAGGGTTTATCACAGAATCTTATTCGCATTTGAAGAATTTGCAAGATTCTCGCCTGGCCCGCTCCCACCACCTTTCACTTCCTTTCCTGTGATCTCTAAAGATGAACAAAATTAATTAGGGAGATTCTTATTTTCCTTTTATCATAATTTAGGTATCTCATTATTTCCCCCTTCTCTAACCCTGTTTGCTATCCGCCTGACATGGTAACCCCACAGAACTGGAGGCCGACATACTACTGATACCCCTCTGTCTGGAGAAGCAGCAGTGCACACTTTCTCAGAAAATTCCATTTGCTTCTTTCACATCGGAAGTTGTTCTTAGATCATTTTTAGGTCTTTCAGTGTCTTTTATTGGTGTCCTACAAAGTGAGGGACACACAAGGTGGGGACTGCATGGACCCAGTAGAGTGTGGGAAGATACAGTACACTTTCTCTTTATGCTTCTTTCATTCCCTCGTCCTATGGTGATTTATGTTTTTTTAAATGCCTTGCAATAAATAAAACACCTTAGGTAGCAATGCTTATACATCATTTGTAAGTAAAAATAAACAACCATAAATGAGGAACGTAGATTCAAAAGGTTTTATGCATGAGGTGAGCTGTCAAAGGGGACCCCTGGGCCCACCTGGAGAATCACAGCATCAGCTCAGCACCGTCCGTCTTGGGCTGTCCACAGCCCCGTGGAGCCCCTGCTGTGTGCACACCACAGCTCTTTAAACTGCTGAGACTCCACGTCTGACCAGAATGAAAGGCGGTGGGATTCCGTAAAGTTTCAGATCACCTGTGATTTAACCTTGCTCATCTGTATTCAGAAATCCTAAGGGATGAGCAAGTGAAATTGTTAAATCGCCCAGAGAGATTCTTTCCCTTGAACTGGGAAAGTTACGTAAAACAAACAAGACAATGCCAAACTAACCTGTGAGTTTGATTCACTGAATGTATGGATCCACAATCTAGCCTTCCTCTTTCTCCTAAAAGTAAGGTCCAAACTAGCACTATCTTTTCTATTTAACTAGTTCTTTTGGATTTTTTTTTTTTTTGGTATAAAATAATACATGGCTACCATAAAAATAAAGATAAAAATACAGAAAGAAAGTCGCCTGTGATGACATTTCTTTTCCAAAATCAAAACTCCAGAGTCAAGAATCTGCTAAGAAAAACGTAAAATCATCACACTGCCTATAGCTTGTCCCAGTAAGTCGGGACTGAAAGGGACAGGCACTGACTGTCGCACAGCGGTAAACCTGGGGGGACCAATAAGGCATCAGACATCGAATTCTGCATCAGTGAATAACCCCGATGAGCACGTTCCTATGCCAGTCATCTCACAGAAGACCCTGGTGACGTATAACAAAGACAAAACCTTCCTGAATACTGAAAGCATTTCCCCTTCCCTTAATCTCTGCATTCACTACACTACCAACTATTAATGGAAAATTGATTTCATTTTTTCTGATGCTTAGTCTATCTTATCTACAGAGAAGTCACAGGGAATCCCTATGGATACAGATAGAGGGAACTATTCTTTACACATTTTTTGTATATGATTTGGAAAGCCTAAGAAAACAGACAAATCATAAGAAAAAGAAATTTGTGTCCTGCAGAGTAAAACACAGTACCTGGAAATTTCACTGCAGGAAGTTGAAATTGACAGATAGAAACTAGACCAGTTTCATAATATCATTTCACAAATTCACAGTGAAAGAACTGTTCTGAAAGTCTATCTCTTTTTCTCACAAATATCGTAAAATGACAGAACTCAAGGGGGCATTAAGAGGTCATCTTTTCCAGCCTCCTGCCTCAGGCAAAGGAGCACTTCCCCAGACAAGATAAATGCCTGCATGCACAGTTTTGTTTTGCTTTGTGTTTTTTAAATATCCAGAGATATTTCAGTTTCTCTTAGTTACTTGACCAGTATCCAATCAACCTTTTAGACATAGAACTTTTAACTGGACTTATTGTAATTTAGACTCATTTTATTTTGTTCAATTCTCTACAAAGGATGAATTGATGATTGGTATTTATTGTAAGAATATTGTTTGATATACTTGAAAAGAGTTACTGCCTTCTATTGCCAGTGGTATGGTAAACAACATACTCTAACCAAACTGTTTGCTACCAACAACTAAAACTGCTTAATGAAATCTAAAATCTATCTTTTAGCCTGCAGCAATGAGTTGATAAGAAAGAGAACACCCAGAAGCCAAAACCTAGGTCAAAGCCAGACTCTGAATGAGCCCCAAAGCTGCCTCTCCCCTGATGTCATTAGCCAAACCAGATGAACTTAAACTAGATCTTCAAGCCTCAAGGGGCACAGGGAACAGCACACAAAACCTAAGACAGAATATAAAACAGGAGATAAACACTCCACCTCATATAAAGACACAATACCAAGGGGCTATATCCTCAATATAAATAAGCCAAAAATAAGTCCTCTGCTGTCCAGGAGACCATGAGGAAGATTATGTCTTGAACTCTGAAGATGGAAAAAAAAAATTTCCCTGCAAATCTGTAGCCACAAAGAAATCCTCGTTAAATAGGCTTATATTTCAAAATTATACAATCTGGTATTCAGGAAAACCAACACTTTTAAAGGGATTCCAGGTTGGCCATGCCCCTCAAGCATCTGGCTATTACAAATATGAATCATCTCTGAAGGATGCCAACTTCAACACAGGTCTGATAAAGTTCCCATGGATATGGACCCAGAAAATGTGGACCACAGGGAAACCACCAAAATCTCAAGGAAACATGGTGCCCTGGCTGCAGATTGAGTTTCCAGAAAACAGTAGATTTCTAGTTGAATACAGAATGTCCATTACTTTTTTTTAACACTTTATTAGGCCAAAAAAAATCATGTCGATATTATTTACCAAGAGCTCAAAATTATCCTATAAGCCATCACTTCTATTTTTTCCTAACACCCTTCCACTCAGAGCCTTCTGTTCTTCTGTATGATACACTGGAGATATAAGCATGTGATAAAATTATAAGGAAAAGCAAGGGAATGCTAAACATAAAAGCATACTGGTTATATTCGAAAGGAGAAAGAAAAGGTTCGGACCAGGCAGGATATGAAGCTGACTACACAAGTAATGGTAATGGACTGGCTGATCTCCAGGTCCTCTGTCAACCTGAGACTTTGTTTTCCCCATTTTGTTGTGTTTCATCTCCTGTTCTCAGGCCCCCAGTCGCCTTCTTTCTTGGTTTCTTGGTTTTTGCCCTCACTTTGCTGGAGTGCAGTCTCCCTTAAATATATCTCTATATGTTTAAATATAAATGTGTGCCATATATAAAATACATATACATAAATGAGAAATATATGTTTTGGTCCTTTCATTTCAGGAAATTATTTTATTGTACCTTCACATATGATAGATAGTTTAGCTGGCTACAGAATTCTATTTGAAAAATTTTTTTTCCTCACAATTTTGCAGGTCTTCTTGCATTGAGTGTTGCTGTTAAGAAATGCAATGCCACTCTGATTCCCAGTATGTTTTTTTCACTCTGGAAACATTTAGGATCTTCTCTTTCCCTTTGTATCCTTGTATGTGATGATGGAATGCCTTGATATCGAATCTTTATTTATTTATTATGCTGGATATTCAATAGGCCCTTTCAATTGAAAGATTCATGTTCTACAGTTGTAGAAATTTTTTCTAGTATTAGTTCATTAATATATCTCTCACATCCACTTTCTCTGCTCTCTATTTTTAGAATTTTTATTAGTTGCACATAGACCTCTTGGATTAATCCTCCAATTCTTATCTTTTCTCTCATATTTTCCATCTCTTAGTTTTTCAAGTGTTTTGTTCTGTTCTGTTTGGGAGAGAATTCCTCATTTATCTTCCAATAATTCTATTGGAATTTTAATTTAGCTAACATATTTTTAATTTCCAATAACATTTCATCCTCTCTTGTTGCTCCTTTTTCACAGTATCCTAATCCTCCTTCATATATACAATATCACTCCTGAATTAATTAATTTTAGTTAATTAATTAAACTAAATTTTAGTTTCCTAGATGTTTTCTTCAGTTCCCTGCCTTGCATTTTATTTCCTCTAAAGTTCCTTTTTTATTCTATTTGTTTTTGTCTCTCTCATTTCACAGATCATCTATCTCAAATGAGTAGTGAGTCTTGGCTGTCCACTTTTAATTAAGACTGAAGCCTCAAAAATCTAAATGGAAGCTCTAGTTGCCTGGACTGAGCTTGCTGAGTAATCATTTTCACTACAGTGTGATAAGCTATTTTTAAAATTGTTTATTAAAGGGTAGTTGATTTACAATGTTAAGTTTCGGGAGTACAGCAAAATGATTCAGTTATACATATACATACAGATATATTTTCTTTTCAGATTAGATAAGCTATTGATATAATCTTTTCATTAGATTAACTAAAATGTCAATATGTAAAGGACTTTTCTTTATGGTCACACTGTTTCTCCAGAGAAGAAGCTATTTATCTTCTTCCCTGGATGGATTTATATGTGTGTGTTTAGGGAATGAGGGGAGAAGAGATTAGGATACAATGCCTGACTTCCTGTATGTTCGTAGCAGAGTAGGGGAAGGGAACTAGAGGTCAGCTACAGACATCCATTCCATCCTTGCTTTTCCTTGTGCCCAGATGTCAGTAAATTCTAATTCTCTCTGGTTTAATTTATCCAAAATATAAACCTCTCATCTCCTGCTTGTGGGAGTAGTCAGCTGGATGCATGGGATGAGGCATGATCCAAGGAATCCAACCACTGCATATGCAGACTTTCTGCCCATCTCCTGTTTTCAGCCTGGAACCTGCCGTCCACAGTCCCTGTAGCCTCACTGTGTTCATGCTCTCCAAGCTATGTGTTGCTCACTCTTCACAGTCTCCCCTGAAGAGGGGCCTTAGGACTGTCATTTCCTCGAGTCTGTGCCTTCTGCTGCCTCCCCAGCCTTCTAGAAATAGTCTCTTATTTGCTGGTGTCTCCATTCATCTTCTTTTTGGGCTTGCGGGTTTACCCATTTTTATTCCTTTGCTGCCATTTTAATTGAATTTGAGGAGGGAAAGGAGATCAAGATGCATGAACATTCTGCCATGTTTAACCAGAAAAGGTTAAGTTGCACTTTGAATGGCCTGGGTGACAAAATGTGCCCATCATATTGTTCAGACTACCTCTCAGACCACTCTCAGCCTATTTAAATAGCTGGCTCCTACCTGAAAAGCAGACACTGTGACTTATATCTGTTGTATTCTCAAGACCTACAACAATATATATTTGTTGAATGAATTAAATTCAGATAGTTTAATTATTGATCATCTACAACAAAATCATGCCTACTTGTTAAGCACCTTACATGTGCCAAGACCTAGTCTAAACACTTGACAGATACTGTTTTATCCAATTTAACCCTCATGACAGTGCTATGACATAGATAGTATTAGTCATGTTTACAGATAATGACAGTGTGGCTCAACTGAGCTAAACGATTTGCTGACATACGTACAATTAGCTTAGATGTTACCCAGCATTCACATCTAAATCTCCCTCAAGACCTTGCTTGTTACATTTGAACACACAGCTCCCCATCAAAATCTAAGACCAAGGAGTAGCAGCAAGACTACCTACACAAAGGCATGCCATGAAAGGGCTTAAATCCAGAAAGTATGTGCCAAACAGAGATAGGATGCAAAAATATTATCTGAACCAAGGTTAAATATTGTTGCATGCTTAAGTGAATTTGGCAGTTCAAACTTGAAGACTACTTTTCAAACTTCATAATTAATATGTGTTGCATATGGCAGTTCTGAAAATACTTTCAAACACATTATCTTGTTTAAATTGCTAAACAAAATTATCAGAAGTCAACTAGATGTAAATAAGGTGCTTTTAAAGTCCTGAATGAAGAGATTTTGAGCAATATTTTTATTATGCAAGTACAATATATTTCAGAAGAATACTTGAGTACCTACTATGACTAAAAATAGAGAAGTAAAATGCATACTGATTAACACGGTGAATTAAGTATCCGTAACTCTAAGCACAATTCAGCATCATATTCCCCAGGGAAATATTTGGACTTGGAATTATCCATTGAACAACATATTTTCATTCAAAACCATATTGAAATATAAGCAGCTCTCACAATGCTTGCTTTTAGAATCATCGAATTTTGGCTTTGTTGAAATTACTTCTCCCCTGGCTTCAAATTTTTTCTGCATACACAATTTCGTACCCAAATTGTGAAACAAAAACAGAATTTGTCTCATGGCAAAGGATGCCATGCAACAAGATTCAACATATTTTGAAGCCCGACTATAGATGAAGGTCTGTGCTAAGCATTCTAGCATATTTAAAGCTGAACAAGGCATGTTTCCAAACATTGAGGGAGGAAACATATACATGCAGCATAATACAAGGCGGGCGTGGGCAGCACGGCACTGGATGTAGACACGATATGCTATGGACGTTCAGAGAGAGGGAGCTATTGGAACCAAGTAAATGAGGGGATTATGAACTGGCCTTGGAAGCATGGTGGGGGCAGGGGACCAGTGCTCAGCAGGCAACAGTGGGAGCAAAGGGCATTCCAGTGGAGGGGGCATGGTGAGCAGACCCCTGAACAGGAGGGTGGAAGCGAGTAACACCTGCATCTCAGAAAGAAGTGGCTAGGAGCATGTATTAGAGTCCCAGAGTTGCCATAACAAATTCCCCAAAACTTGGCAGCTTAAAGCAACAGAAATGTATGTTCTCACAGTTCTAGAGGCCAGAAATCCAAACTCAAAGTGTCAGAGGGTTGGTTTCCTCTAGGAGGCTCTGGGTGAGAATCTCTTTCACGCCTTTCTCCTGGCTTCTGCGGGTGGCTGGCAACCCCTCACGCTCCTTGGCTTGGGGCTGCACAATTCCAATCCCTGCCTCCATCTTCACATGGCCTTCATCTCTCTGTGCTTCTGTTACCCATCTTCTTCCCTCCCCTTCCCTTCCCTTCTCTTTATCTCAGGACTTATCATCAGATTTAGGACCTGCCCTAATCCAGTATGATTTCATCTTAAGATCCTTACCTCTGCAAAGACCCCTATCCTAATAAATTACGTTCTGAGGTTCACAGTGGACACATTTTTAGGCATCTCTCACATAAATGTATAATTTAAAAAAATAAATGTCCTTGTATTTATATCTGGTTATGAATTGAATCCAAATAAAAATATCCAGGCAATAAATTCTTAGAGACAATTTGATTACCATTTTTCCGAATTTAATTTTTAACTAGTTGACAGGGTTTTGAGATCATGGCCAGATCCAAGTGACTGATTGCTGAGGGAGACTTTCCCAAACCCACTTCCCACATTGAGGGGGAATACTAGTCACCCGATACTACTGGAAATTGGCTGGCCCAGAAATTGGCCTTCAGTGTTGACGCCCTGTGCAACTCTTCACCTCCCATACCAAGAGGAGAACTGACCTCCATTTTCGAAAAATGTTCTGCAAAATCCTAAACAAGAGACATGAATCAAAAGCACTGTAAAAATTAGGGAAGAAAATAAAGTCTAAACTAATCCAAAATTTGCTTTATGCACAGGAAGCGTTTAGAAGCTAATTCTTAAGAATGGATTTTTGTAGGGTATTTCATAACTGCCTTAATTATGGAGAACACTTTTTATTGGATTAGAGGCACAATTTGATGCTCTTTGGGTCCTGGATAAAGAACTCAGTAATTGTATAAAATGATGGACAGGCTTTCAAGCTCCTGCACTTGTTTTTTGACTCTGTGACCTAAGTGTGAAATCGATCTGAAGTCTGTATGGAGCTTCTATCAAGTATGCTCAAAGGTAAGCAGTGCGGTTTCATTTGCACTAATTCAGTACAAAATACCCTTTTGGTGTGCCAAACTCAAATGCACCTCTTAGAATAGAAAGTCCAATTTATGTCATGCTATAATCATAGCAGTTCTAAACTAATTTAACACCCTGAAGAAGTTAATTAACATCATTAAAAAGTGCATCCAGTCAAGTATAACATGTGACCCAAATAAATAATTGAATGAACTTTCCTACTCCACGGGTGACATGTTCCAAGGCTGTCCTCTTTCATCAGACCTGGTCAACAATTGTTTGAAACATCTGACACCAGCCACATTAGATGATTTTCATGAAGGTGTAAACCTACATGGCAGCCTAGTAAACAACTTAAGTTTCACGGCTGACACTGATTTATACGTCTTCTAAAGAGATGGTGCATGAAATGATCAGAACAGTCAATAATGCAAGCAAAATGTATGGGCTTGAGATAAGAGAGCAGAAAACAAAATCAATGCCTTCCAGCTATTAACAGCATGCAGCAGAGTTCATAATAGATGGCATTAAACTTGAACAAGTTGCATCATTCAAACACCTCAGAGAAACTGTCACTCCAACAGTAACGGCAAGAATAGCATTCACATAAAATGAGTATATACGGCTTTCGCTTGGTCACCGAAGGCATTTTACCAACTAAAAGCTACTTCGATGAGTTGTTTGGGGTGTATTCTCATTGCAAAAATTTTAAAGGAGGTCATCAGGCATGCTAATAAGTACCATTAGGTGCATAAAATGTAGATAATGAAGAAAGTCAATATATTGCTATAAACCTTCACACACAAAATAGATGCACAAGGGCAAAGCAATCAGCTGCAAATGGATGATTTTTTTCCTTTAAAGGAATGAAATTGACTGGAATTAAATATTGCTATCTTGTAATCAACACAGTCATTTTTAAGGCCTGCAGGTCAGATAAGTTTCTGTTTCAGAAACATGAAAAGAGTTCTAGCAAAGAATTTGGTGTAGTTGAGTGGTTATGCACATTGGCTTGGAGATCAGATCGACCTGTGTTTGATTCACACCTTTACCACTTATTAGCTTTTTCATTTAACCTCTCTGGACCTCTGTTTATTCATCTGTAAAATGAGATTAATTATAAGTACCTTGCAGTGATGTTGTGAGAATGTAATAACAGATGTTGGGGGAGTTCCTGAATAAACTGTTTCTATCTTTATTTTCAGTATAGGTATGAATTTGTTTGTCCTTATACCAAATTTCTAAGAGACTGGCAAATTAGCATAAGCATTTCAAAACAAGGTCAGCCTTTAATAATCTTTATTTATAATGGAAACTAGAATACTCAAATCCATAGCAGCTAACTTAACGAAGCAAATGGTCAAACTGTTCTCTAGTAATTTAAACATATTCTGGAGAACGATGCAGTAACAGTGACACTCGTGCACAGGTTTCTTCTCCACTTCATCTTTCTTTATACATTATCCAGGTAAAGGAGGATTCAGATAATCCTAGCTCCCATTTTTCATTTAACCTTGAAATGATTTCAAATATCAGAGGATCTTTTCAAATTCCAGGTCAGCCACCCACAGCTTTGCATCTCAAGAGCATATTCTATTATCCACCAGTATTGCTGCAACTTCAAACATTTGGAATTTCTACTGCTTTTCCCCCTCTTTAGGCAGCATACATTAGCAGAGAGTCACATGGCACGTTTCTAATGGTAATTGGTAATTCTTTATCACACATTTGTATAAATTATCACTTTTTTTCACTTGTGTCATGAACAACTGTTGCACTATGTAAACATTGTGTTGAAATACTGTATATGAAAAATGATCTTATGTTAGGAGTGCAAATGACTGTGTCTCGGGGCATCAGGGCTGAAATCTTGGCTGTAGGTAGAAAGATGCCCAAGGCCCTGGCCCTGGGCTGTTATTTAGTAATGGAAACAGAAGCACACCCTCTCCATTAGCCAGAAAGGTGAGTCTGTGGCAAGCAAAGGCTGGAAAGCACAACTGCTGCTGGGCCAGTGTCCCCAGCACAGAAACTTCCTATTCAAGCAAATCCCTCTCCACTGAGCTTCACAAAGAACCATCTGTGGCTTTTTTCACCTTTGTGCTTTGTCTGGTGAAGCCCAGCTACAGGAAGATCAGCCCTTGAGAGTAAATTATTAGCTGACCCCACCCTCACTAGAAAAAGGCTACATCAAGATGCCGAGGCTCCATTCCTATTTTCTGAGCACCCACTGTAACCGTGGTAACGACAGAGCTGCCCCAGAACACTTCGTGGTTGGGTGATACATGGTCAAGTTGGAAACTGATGGTCAATGAAATGCTCCCACTAACAACTCCACTGAAAACAGAAAACTGAATCTCTGATTCAATCCTTTGGGTTAAATCTTTAAATCAACCAGTGGTTTAAAAAAAAAAAAGTGGAGGAAGGTGTATGTTGAAAAATCCCAGAACTCTCTTTAAAATAAAATCCTATATAAAAGGGGAAAATAATATAAACAGAAATATTGGCATTCAGAGGGCAGAGGATAGTGCAGCCCGCAGGGCAGTTTTCAGACCCTCTCTGCTCCAACCACACTGCATACTTGTCCCCAGACTTTTCAATCCCATTGGGAAAGCAGTGATAACAAATATTCAGTGACAGAACAATGTGAAAGACTAGACAGTTTTTCTGAGTTAAAGTGGATGATAAAAACTTAATTTCTGTTGGCACTGAAACAGCAGAGCACGCCTATCCAGGCAAGCGTGTTCATCAGCCTCTGATGGGGATGGTCTGCTTAGTCCTGTGCCTTAACGTCATCCTTGTTCCTCTGTGTGGCTTCCCAGCTGCAGGTGCCCCAGCTCCCTGCTCAAGACCCTCCAACTCGGAGGGGTTCAACCTCTCTCCTAGCTGGAGCTGTCCCTGACCACTGACGTTTGCCACCTCAGGATTCCTGCACCCGCACTCCACCCCTCCACGGACCATCTCCCCCAGTTATAAATATCTGTGAAGTATTTGGACATGGTTGATGCTCAGGAAAAAAGCAATTCAGGATCTTTCACATACTGCTTGTAATACTAGAAGTTGGTTTGCCTTCTTTTGTACAAACTGTTTAATCCATTCATTATCCTTCTAGAAATCCTCCTAATAAAATTCTAATCATTCCACTTAAAGAAGTTATCATAGATGTTGATAAGGTCTTAGCTGCAAGGATGTTCATTGTTTATAACAGTAAAGATTTGAAAATATCCTAAGTGTCCAATAATAAGGGATGCATTGTAATGGAATATAATGCAGCCATCAAGTGTGGTATAGTAAATGAATACTTAGGAGCATAGGATATGCTTACCATATATGAAGTGGGAAAACACAGACAACTGCTCAGTAGATATAATATGATCCTACTCTCTCTGTAGATGGATAGATAGATGATAGAAAGATAGATAATTATTTATATATATAAATCCTATAATTTAGATATGTGTATAACAGTAGCTTATGTGCATAAAAACTGTCCATCATTGGATGAAGTGCATTCTTGATTTTACTTGATTGCTTTGGTATTTTTCTGATTTTTCATTAACAGAGGAAGCAACCCAAAGATGATCATAATGACTATTCTTGCAAAACTAACATTTTCCTCTCTACCATGAATTATTTTGTACCTACAAATGAGTTTCTGGAATAATTCACTAAATACCTAAGTATTTACCACCAAGCTTACACAAGTCTATTTTTGAGCAACTTTGCTTTTAGCACAGGGGTGTGAGAGATGAACAAAAGTAGGTCAGAATGCTGAAATGCTACATGGATTTACCCTCCAGTAATGAAAGGTTCCTCTCTGACCCTCTTAAACTCAGCTTTTAACTGCCCAGACTATCTCTAAAAGACACCCTTTCTCCCAGCCTCTGCACCAGTAATAGTAACATATAATGCAGTACAAAGAACCATGATTTTTCCCTATTCAGGGAGCTGTTATCATCTGCTGTGGTAAGCTGGTCGCAGAGCCCGGGGCCCGAGCCAGCACACTGCTCACCTCCTGATTTACTTAAATCTTTTTGCTTCTATCAACCACAGGGAATGGGGACACTTACAGGTAACAACTGACAATTTGAACAGAAAATATAGAGAAAAGCTGTGTAAAGCTAGTGGCTCAGATTATAGCTGTTGACTTCTAATATTATTTGATAGATGAGGCCGCTGCAATTATCTGCTGCTCATGGGTTCCATTACTGGAACAAGAAGCACACAAAATAAGGGCAATTTCCCAAACAATATATAGGACCACTTAACTTTGTCAAGAGCCATTTCTGCAAGTGAAGTCCTCCTTGTAAAAGACACGAAGATAATGTGCTGGCAACTTGACATAAGCATTTAACTTCATCCCACATTAACTGCCTTTTGTTATTTCTGCCATGCTCTGGTTAAGGCCAAATTGGATATTATTTTTAACTAAACGTTTGTTTTAAAATGCAGTCATGGAATCTACCATTTTCACCTAAAATTAAGTAAAAGGAAAAAAGCTTTAAGAAAAATGTGAAAACCCCTCAACGGATGAAAGAATGAACAAAGTTTCCACCTTAATTTTTTCATGAATCTTCCTTGCAACTTGCTACCTCAAAATTATTAGAACAGTTTTCCTTCTTGAAAAAAAGAAATCACTCTGTGGTTTAACCTTATGTTACTACTTAAAGATCAAAAAGAAACTCTGTTTCCAGAGGAAGAAGAAAGCAATACATTTTGAAAGACAAAAAAATAAAGCACCTTAGCTGTGAACTGAGTTATTGCATCCGTGTTAACCATTCATTTTGCATTTTCAATTTAGATTGAGCCATTGAGTAGAATGAGCTTGGGAAATGTTAGAATTGCATCGGGAATTATACATGGCCCCCACCTCTACCTCGGAGAGTGGAAAAAGGAAGGAGGAAACTGAGGGAGAGAGGAAAACATTTAAATCGGTAAAACACAGGATGACTAACTCTTGGCGAGGATCTTATGATGGGTACATCCCCATCCATAGTACTCTAGAATGGGAAACAGGAGGCACCAGCAGGCTCACCCAAAGAGTCTTACTTTTGTCTTCCAGACAAAGCCCATGCGTGTGAGCTTAAATATTGTCTTACTTCCTCAATTAAAATCCCCCTGATACTTTTCTCTCTTTATTCTTGTTGATCTGATGCATTTCCATGCCAAAATATGGAGACATCTAAAAGAAATACAGGATGTCAGACTCCTTTCCTTCCCTTTCTTTTCCTTTTATCCCACTTTTCAACTGATAAGCAGTGGAGCAAGGCTGACTACTGGCAGGGCTGTGTCCTTCCCTTGACCACATGCTACAGATGAATTCTCATACACACTTATCCCGGAAATGCCCAAGTCCCTTGAAATCTGGGTCACTGTATCAGTGCATGGAGCTGGTCAAAAAGCACGCTCCTCTTCAACAATACTCAAGAGAGATGGTTAAGTCTGTACAGTTTAATTATAACATTCAAGATATTTTTTATTCTTTCTCAGCTCCTGAAGTCTTTTAAGTCTCTTTTAAAAGGGCCTCTACACAAAAGGTAACTCCATCCAGGAGAGAAAGAAACTCAGACTTGGCCATGCCACTTCCACTTGGGCATTGATTAGATGTCTTTTTTTTTTTTTTTAACAAATTCAAAAAGAAAGGGGACACGATTTAAAACTAAAATAGAACCAGGCACATTGTACAAAGGATTATTTCAAGTAATTCTCCTTGAAACTATAACAAAGGAATGTTTCCTGGGGATTAAATGGACTGTCAGGTAATCAGAAAAGTTCTTTTAGGTTTTTCCTCAGGAAGAAAAAGAGCACTTTGGATGGATTTTGTTCCTGGCATTTTGTGACACTTTACAGCTTATTCCCTGGTGTCACACCGATTTATTTTATTATTCATGAGCTCCGTGAAGGAAGGAATGATCTTAGAGGTCCCCAGCTGGACCACACTAATAGATCCTTTTCCAATCCTCCATCTACTGTTACTTTAATATGGATAAGATTGTTTTATTAATGAGGGCAAATGGGTTTCCTGAATATCAGCCTCTGCTTTGGTCACTCTGGAACCTGATATACTTGATTAATTGATTTCAACTTTTTGAACACCTATACTATTTTTGACACAGTACTTTTAAAAAATCGGACATAAATAAACAAAAGGTGTACCTCCAGGAAGTTACATTCTAATGAAACAAGACAGACCTCCATTATTAATTGATGACACTACAGTCAACTATCAATTATTCATGTAAAGATTATCCATGACATACTTTGTAGAGCATCCATTGTGGATTTCTAAGTCCCAGGCTTTCCTACTTCTCAATCACACAGACTTAGGGGATGCAATGTCAAACACCTCACCAGGCTACAGATTTAGCTACAGGGGAAAGCAAGCCAACTTTCCTGTAGACATCAAACTTCATTCAGGGAGCAGGCATGGAGGACTCTGAATGAGGCAGTATCCTAGGCACTACAGAAAAAGACGAATGAAGCATAAGGTGTACCAGATGTTCACAGATAGGAAGGGCCAATTTTGCTGGTGGAAAGGAAGAGGAAAGGGTTTCAGTGGGACAATAACACTTGATTTGTACATTGAAAATTGAGTAGGGGTTGAGGGGTAGATGAAATGAGGAGGCATTCTACACAGAGTATGAGCAAAGGCATAGAACTGTGAAGTAGATGGTGCACTGTGGGGTTTCCATGTTGTGCAGTGTGACCATGGGGTTGGCAGGTGGGAGGAGGGTAATGAGTTACTAACAAGAGACAGAGCTTAAAAGATAAGCAAGAAGTGGCCTCAATAGGACTTCTTTACTTTGAGATTTGAAAGGAAAGGAAGGAGTTTAGCATGACTCCTCCACCAATCAGTATATGGCATAGATAACAAAGCAGATAAGTGCCATCACTAAAATTGGGTAGACTGGAGAGGGGCATTTTCAGGGGAAAGATTAATAATGAGTTCAGTTTTGGACTTTTTTCTCACTATAGTGCTGAGAGCCATGAATATGTTACAACTCTTAATACCAACAGCTGGGCTCCACAGGTGACTGCTATTGTGCCAATAGCAACAATAAAGCCAACAGGTTATTCTTTCACACACTTCTATTAAGTAAGATAGGTCTCCCATAACCTGTCTAGTTTCTTTAGCCTAATGCAGAAGCCTGTACTAATTCAAACAGGTGGAAATTCAAAAATCAAGAATTGGTTATTTATATTGTCCAATCTTAATTTTTTTTCAACTAAGTATAGTACTTATTCTTCTGCTTGACTTTGAACATGTAGACACTACACAGGCTATGCTGGAGATGACTTCTCAGGTCCAAAACAAAAAACAGCAT
Source organism: Camelus dromedarius (assembly GCF_036321535.1). Taxonomy (NCBI): domain Eukaryota; kingdom Metazoa; phylum Chordata; class Mammalia; order Artiodactyla; family Camelidae; genus Camelus; species Camelus dromedarius. Next base: position 9,735,961 of record NC_087441.1, on the reverse strand, counting down.
CATAATTAGCATTCAAGTTGGACCACATTCAATTAATCTTCAACAAAGAAGGCAAGAATATACAATGGAGAAAAGACAGTCTCTTCAGCAAGTGGTGTTGGGAAAACTGGACAGCAGCATGTAAATCAATGAAGTTAAAACACTCCCTCACACCATACATGAAAATAAACTCAAAATGGCTTAGACTTAAACATAAGACAAGACACTATAAACTTCCTAGAAGAAAACACAGGCAAAAAATTTTCTGACATAAATCTTGGAAATGTTCTCCAACTGCAGTCTACCCAAGCAATAGAAATAAAAGCAAAAATAAACAAATGGGACCTAATTAAATTTATAAGCTTTTGCACAGCAAAGGAAACCATAAGCAAAACAAAAAGACAGCCTATGGAATGGGAGATAATATTTGCAAATGATGCGACTGACAAGGGCTTAATTTCTAGAATATATAAACAACTCATACAACTTAATAACAAAAAAACAAACAACCCAATCCAAAAATGGGCAGAAGACCTAACCAAGCAATTCTCCAATGAAAACATACAAATGGCAACGGACATGTGAAAAAATGCTTAATATTGCTAATTATCAGAGAAAATGGAAATCAAAACTACAATGAGGTATCACCTCACACCAGTCAGAATGGCCGTCATTCAAAAGTCCACAAACAATAAATGCTGGAGAGAATGTGGAGAAAAGGGAACCCTCCACATTACTGGTGGGAATGTACTTTGGTGCAGCCATTATGGAAAACAATATGGAGAGTCCTCAAAAACTAAAAATAGACTTACCATATGATCCAGCAATCCCACTCCTGGGCATATATCCAGAGGGAACTCTGATTCAAAAAGATACATGCACCCCAAAGTTCATAGCAGCACTACTTACAATAGCCAAAACATGGAAGCAACCTAAATGTCCACTGACAGATGATTGGATAAAGAAGTTGTGGTATATTTATACAATGCAATATCACTCAGCCATAAAAAATGATAAAATAATGCCATTTGCAGCAACACGGATGGACCTAGAGATCATCATTCCAAGTGAAGTAAGCCAGAAAGAGAAAGAAAAGTACCATATGATATCAGTTACATGTGGAATCTAAAAAAAAGACACAAATGACCTTATTTACGAAACAGAAACACTTACAGATATAGAAAACAAACTTATGGTTACCAGAGGGGAGAAGAGGGTGGAAAGGGATAAACTGGGATTTTGAGATTTACATATACTAACTACTATACATAAAATAGATAAACAATAAGTTTATACTGTATAGCACAGGGAACTATATTCAATATCTTGTAGTAACCTATAATAAAAAATAATAAGAAAACGAATGTGTATATATGTATATGCATGACAACTATTATGCTGTACACCAGAAGCTGACACACTGCAAACTGACTATACATCAATAAATAATTAAGTAATTAATTAATTAAAAATAAAATAAAATAAAGTTGGACTACAGAAGGAAATGGTACCAAAATGTCTAGTAAATGTCACTGGAAAGATAACATTCATTCACAAATTCTTTCATTCACTCATTCAACAAATATTTATACATATACACATACACACATACACACACACACACACACACACACACTCATTCAACAAATAAGCCAATCCAGTGAATGAGGGAGACCGTTAAGATCCTGCCCTCATGGAGCTGACATTCTAGTGGGGTAGACACACACCAGACATCAGTGTTTGGTGCTACGAGGAAAATGAAAAGAAGTGAGATTCATAGGGGTGAGGGCGGTTTTGGAGGTGGTCAGGAAAGGCTCCACTGAGCAGAGGACATCAGACTCAGAACTAAAAACTAAGAAAAAAAAAATTCAGAGCACGATGCAAGGGAAAACATTCCAGAAAGAAGGAGAGCAGAGGAACCAAGACTGGAAGTGGCCTGGTGCGTTCAAGAAACGGGAAAAGCCCCAGTGCGGCTGCAGCAGTGCTGGTAAAAGGGGAGTGACGTGCTGGGGGAAAGCAGGTGATGGAATCCTGGAGAGAAGTGAGCAAGGCCTTCTGTCACATCAGGGTCCTGCCTTTGTTCAGGATTTCAGTTACGTGATGTAAGCTCTCAGAAACTTTTTTTCCAAATCTGTCAAAATAGTAGTAGTAATATTTTTACCACTTGAGGAGAAGCGTAAATGAGGGAAACCCTGCAAACTACCTGGCAAATAAGAAGAGCCTAATAAATGTTAGTTCCCAACTTTTATCCCTTTCTTCTTTTAATAGCAAAAAGGAAGCCAGTGTAGATGGTGCAGGTTAAAAAAGAAATGAGCCTTTTCTGGTCTAAATGTGTGAGGTCTTTCCTGCAGCTCCTGATTCCTGGAGCTGACCTTCACAGCATCCCCTTCCAGGAACCCCAGGGGCCAGAGGTCAGTGTTGCCAAGATAGATCAGGTGATGTGATGGTGAAAAATGTTCCCAGGTGAGCCTGGAGACCTTCAAATTAATTTCCTGTGTAACCCTGGCATTTGTGAGCTGAGGTCTCACAAGTTAAAAATAAAACAGTAGCTAACTCTGCAAGATAAATGCTTTTTAAAATCAACAATTACTTTGAGGTCCTTGGAGAAAGGTACTTTAAAATGCAGGTTATTTGCCTGATCGTCCCCTGTTTCCTGCCTCCTGAGGTTTGGGGCAGAGGGTGGGGAGAACAGGTAGACATCAAGGAATATGAAATACTCTGACTTGTTTACTTTCCTCCCCAGCTACCCTTGAAGGTAGATTACGTCATTCTTGAAATCTTTAAGACCTCTTTCCCCCTTGGTCACCTCCCCATCACCCCTTCATCTTCTCTAATACCCAGAAACCCCAGAGAACTCTGGCCCTACTCCCTGGTCCTCATTCACTCCCTCCAGTTTTAGCTTCTCCTTTCCGAATTAGAAGCATCTGCTTTTCTCCATGACTAGCACTCTACGATTCCATCTCCTCTTGCCACACATGACAAACTCTCACTCAAGGGCCAGACACCAGAGTTATGTGTCCCCAGGCTCTCCTGCTGCCTGCATTTTGGCTGGGTACCCAGGCAAAAGAGGAGCATAGGAAAAGCAATCACAACTCCTCACTCTCACAATGAGTGGACCTGGTGAGATCGTGTTGACTTTCTTTAAACACTGGCCAAAAAAAAAGGGTGGGGGGTGTTGATCTATATACAACTTTTTTCTCCATTCTCATGAATACTCAGCGTTAGTCTTGCTTTAAAATTTGCTCAATAAAAAAAGACACTAGTGGGATTTGGGTATACAGAATTAATTAGTCTGCATAAAATCTCTTCAAAAATTGTGTGTGGTGGACTGAACGGTGCCTCCCCTCAAAAAAAAACATGTCTATGTCCTAATCCCTGGAAACTGTGAATGCGACCTTCTTTGAAAAAAGGGTTTTTCTAGATGTAATTAAGATAAGGATCATGAGAACAGGAGGTCACCCAGAATTATCTGGGTGGGCCCTAAATCCAGTGACAAATGTCCTCATTTGAGTGGGTGGAGGGGGATCACAGAGGTAGAAGAGGAGGCAACATGACCATGGACGCAGAGACTGGAATGATGCAGTCTCGAACCAAGGGATGCAGGCAGCCACCAGAATCGAGACAAGGAATGGATCCTCCCTTAAAACCTCCATGGAGAGAAAGTGGCCCTGCCACCACCTTGATTTTGGACTTCTGGCTTTCAGAACTGTTAAAGAATACACTTCTGTTGTTTTAAGCCACCCAGCTTGTGGTAATTTGTTACAGCAGCTACAAGAAACTAATACACTGTGTTTAGAAAAAGCATCTAAGATAATGCAGTTTCTTTTGAATATGAGATTTTTATATAACGGCTCCTCCTGCCAGTGGACATCTAAACTTGATCCTCAAAACTTTAGACTCTAGTATCAAAACCACCTGTCCATGTTCTGGCAGAGGAACAGGGGTGCAGAAAACCTAAGAAAGAAACCATCATAATGTGCATTTGTTTCAAATCTCAGTCATCAGAAGCCTAAGGGATCAGTCATTAAGGAGACCTGGGGAGTAACTCATTAAATGCTAACGTGTTTTATTTTAACACTTTTGGGGGAGATCTTTCTAAAATAATCCATAAATTTTCCTGCCAATTAGAGATTACATGAAATATAATTAAACTGGTCTTAATGAGAGAAGAAAATTTGAATAAATTTAAGGTAAATATCCATTACCATGGTAGGCTATGGATATGGCTATACACAGACACAGATTTTTACATGGTAAGTGAGGAAGGAAGGAAACTAAGAGAGAAAGGAAGGAAGGAAAGAAGGAAGAGAAAAAGAGAAGGTAACATAAAGCAAAATGTCCTCCAAAAAAAAGCCAAAGAATAGGGAAAGTACTGGGCAAAGTAAAACCAATAATAATAAAAGTAAAAGCAGGACCCCAGTATTAATATCATGTGAATGAATTCAAGGCAGAAAAAAGAGACCAAGTACTTTTGGAAGAACAATTCCATTTCCAATAATTCATCTTAAGTAAATTATTATGGATGCATTCAAAGAGAGACCTCCAATAATGGTCATTACTATGTCTTTAGAATAAAGAAAAAAAATTGAGAATAGCCTGTGATTAACAATTAACTAAATAAAATACTGTAAAACACAGAACAAGATACTATGTAGCTATGGAAATATGTTTTATAAGCATATTTGGTGACTTGAGAAAATGGTCATGATCTCTTTTACAGTGAATTAAAAAACAGGTTCTCATCAGCCTATATTATATGATCTGATTTTCTTTTTCAAAAAATCGTCTATTTGTAAACATCAGAAAAAGTAATCAACAAATTACATGCATTCTTCGATACCTCTTTCCTTGCTGCACTTTCTTTTACCTGCTCTGTTCATTCCTTATACTTATAAGTCAGCAAATAACTCTAAGTTGGGCTACGTCTAAATACTGTTAAAGTAAATGCTGTCTTTTCTTGTTTATTCAATAAAACATGTGCAATATAGAAGAGTGAAAAGAAATTTTGCCTTTTTTGTCAGTGCTTTTCTCCAGTCAACTTCAATGGGGCCTCCAGCTATCCAGCCACTCAAGAGATAAATTTTAGAAGTCAGCCTGGACACTTTCCTCTCCTGATCCCTTATCTCCAAGTCTTACTGCTTCTTCCTCCACAATGTCTGGTGTCTGTTCTCTTCTTGCAACACCACTGCAACCACCCTCGTGCACCTCACCTCTATCCCCTCCATCTCCTGCCTGTCCTGCTCCAGAGGCCTCCGAGTTACATCACATTCACTCTCCCTCACCTCCAACCCCACACTCCCTCTGCAACCAGGAAACAGGTCAAGCCCCTCCCTTGCTTCGACTCCTCCAGGGGCTTCTCGTAGCACTGAGGACAAATGCCACCAGGCCCTTCTGACAGGTCTGTCCTACCTTCCACCTTTCCTGTGCCACTCTCCCCATCACTCACTGGATTCCAGTGACCTGGGCCTCCTCCTCCACCTCACCCAGATCTCAGCCTGCATAAGTGCCTCAGAACTTCATTTACGTACTATTCCTCTCCACACTCAAAGCTACTCATAGTTCTTGCTGAAAGTCACTTCCATCTGAAGACATTCCTTGACTTTACAGTCTAACTAGGTTCTCCCCCCAGTTGTACCACCTAAAAATACCTTACTATTTATCTTGAAAGCACTTATGACACGTTTTAATTATTGATCTATTTGATCATTGGGGGAATATTTGTTTCCCCTCTAGACTATGAGTTTTCTATGGACAAGACCATATTGTTTTTCATACGTTGTTTTATTATCTGTGTATACCCAGCACTCATGCAATACTTAGCACCTAAAAACAACAGTGATAAAATTTACATAGCACTTCCTCTACACCAAACAGATTTTAAGTACTTTACACCTATTAATTCATTTAATCCTCACAGTAACTCTACGATGCAGGTGCTATTATTATTATTCCCATCGGAAGGTGAGGAAATTGAGGCACAGAGAGTTAAAGAATTTGTCCAAGTCCTTACTGATAATGAACAGTTAGCTTGGTTTTGAAGGCAGGCAGTCTGACTTGAAATTCCAAGCTCTTTACCATTACATTATACTGCTCTTAATGGTACGTGCTCAGTACGTTTTGTTCAGTAAATCCTACTACCCTAGGAAACCACTGTTATTCCAGTCTTCCTTCCATGCATATATATTGTTTTTTTCAAAACTGGGATCACACTCTGTGTACAACTTTGACCTCCACTATTTTTAATTGTACTATGTGAGGTCCAGAGTTTTAATGGTGGCATATTACTCCATTGTACAAATCTATCTGGGTTTATTTACTCATTCTCTTATTTACTGAGCATTTAGAGGGTATCTTAATTAGTGTGGGCTGCTATGACAATACCATAGGCTGTGTGGTTCATAGACAACAGAAATCCATGTCTCATAGTTGTAGAGGCCAGAAGTCAGAGATCAGGGTGCCAGCACCATTGGGTTCTGGTGAGATCCCTCCTCTGGGTTGCAGACGGCCATTTTCTCACTGTGTTCTCACGTGGCAGAGAAATGTGGGGTCTCTGGGCTCTCTTTTGTAAGGGAACTAATCCCATTCATGAGGGCTCCACCCCCATGAAAATTCAACATATTAATTTTGGGAGGACACAAACATTCAGTCCATAACAGAGGGATTTTTTTCAACTTATTATTTTTTCAATGGTAACATAATACAATGATATTCTTATAACATAAATATTTTGCAATGACTTATGAAAAATTCCATGAAGTAATTCAAAAGATATGAACTTCAAGTATTTTGGAATATATTGACTAAATGTCACACCACAAGGTTGAAGGGGACCCATTTCCCCACAGTTATGCCAAATGAGGCTATATATTCATTCACTAGGGGCATGAGTATTCCCAAAATACTGCAGGTAGGAAGTGTTTTATAGCATATTTGCAGTATCTCCAAACTTAGGTCTTGATTTGAAGAATGTTAAAATTGATTTACATTCCTTGATTACCTGTTTGAAAGAAATGACAGCATCAGAGTTTACACAGATATTAAAGAACTCACTCTGCTCCAGTGCTGAATAGAACCTATGCTATTGATTATTATAAACACCACCTTTGGAGAAGGATTATTAATTTAGATTTAAGTTAATTCAGGTTTTAAATTATGTTCCAAAATATGATGCTATTCTTTCCTTTTCCGTGTAAAAACACCAAGCAAAATATACATTTTTTACCACCTGCTGCTAGTTCAATACTATTTCCAAAATTAAACAGTATAAAAAAAGAATTCCCAGAATAGAGACCCAAACAGAAAAACAAGCTCTGTATGTAGGCTACAGACCACAACAACAACACAAACAGGAAGGTGTGATCAGACTACCTCGGGAGGTCTGCCTGCTTGTTTCTCTCCTATACCTCCATGCTTCTGCAAACGTGTGGAATGTTCCTTGATTACAGTTAAGAAACTGCAACTTTTTATTGCATTGCATTCCCGATGGGCTGCAGTGAAATCCTGGAGCTGACAAGACAGATAGCTCATCTCAGCATTGGATTATGACACCAGAGTAAGTTTTAAGAAAGACACCTAAATCCAATATATCCCATAAAAAGGGACATAGTAAACCCACAAACAGAGCAAATTGGAACATATTTAATTATCAAGGCAGGAAAGAAGAATTAACCCAGAAAAGTTAAGAACTCGACTGCTTGAAGTAAACATAAAAGAAACAACAAAAATGGAAACCCATAAAAATTGCCATACCCATTATAAAATCACCTATTTAAATAAAAGTTAGTTGCACACATGAAACTTTACTGTTGACAATTTTCAGGGACTACACTGTAAATACTAATCCATTCATATGAAGAAGAAATATTTATAATACACATGGATTCTATATATACATACTACATAGGGTTTACAAACAACAATACCTTGGTATTGAGATATCTTCTGAATTTTTAGAAGGAGTAAAATAAATATGCACACAAGTAAGGGAAGCTTTCAAGTACTTCTTAAATTTTACCACATCCTTTCCTTTAACTGCTTTCTCCAAAAGCAGCAACTTGCAACTTCACAAATGAAAGGTGCCAGGGTAGCAATGGAAACTTACATGAGGTTAAGATCATATCTAGACTAGAAGAAAGATCTTCTTTCTTGGTATAAAAAAAGAATTATGCTCAAAAACTGTTACGTTAAGCATGAGTAAAAAAGGGGAATCTTTTTTTTTTTTTTGAAGTCTGTGTATAACATCATCTATTTTTTATATACACTTTTCTAAGCAGAAATTTGGAAAACCCTAGGAGCTGAAGCCTTGAACTATGTCATTGGAAGCCAACACTCTATGAATCACAGTGGAAAAAAGTAAACCCACTCAGTCTGTAACATCCAGGTAAAACTGTCCTACGTAGAAGGCAACAGAAGGGAGAGACAAGGAAAGGAAAGCCATGGTCTTCCTCAGCTCAGAGTGTAGGGCCTCCATTTCTGACCATATGGTGAAAAGGGAGCCGCAAATCAAGCCCCTGAGAAGAACTTACTGGAGAAGGAAAAAGGCAAGTGTCCCTTAACTTCTATGTGAAGATGAAATCAAAGATGTAAGGGCTGTCACCTTGGCTCTAACAAAATCTGAGTTAGGTATCCTTAAGGCTTTCATACTAAAATTGCAGAAGCATGTGACACTCTAGAAAAGTTGACCCAATAACTGCTGTATAATGTCTGGAAATTCTGCAGGTGGATAAAAGTTAAAAATTGGTCATGCTTATATACCACAGAGCTAGATGTGGGCCTTCAGATTACATGTGTTAGTGGTTTGATTATTTTAGCTACCAGAATACTTTCTTCAGAAGAAATCTTTCGCAGAAGAGCATGATAGGTCACTAATGGAAAAGAAAAGGAGAACAGGCCAGGTAAGAATGCAAGACACAGTGCTTATCCACATGGCCCCAACCAGTCCAACAACCCCCAAAGTGACACCATAGAACATAGCTTGAAACCCATTAATCTTGTCCAACACTTTCCCTTTACAACAGAACAGAGACAGGGAGAGAGAGACTGGTTCAGTGTCTTGCCAAGAGTCAGGCAAGTACAACCAGAATTAGAAGTCAGTGCCTCTAAAATCTGTCTCAGTGTTTTCCCTCTAACACAACTCTACTCACAAAGGTATTCCTTCATTTCTTGTTTCAGTTCCTATTCTTATTATGAATAGATAAATATATCCAATCCATGTGTGTGTAGTGTTTTAAATATTTTTAAATAGAAGTTCATTTAGGGGAAAAACTTATGGACATACACGACCAATTCTTTGAGTCTCACACATGCCTGTGACAGTCTATCTCAGCACTCATGGGAAGATCTGTTAACAAGGTGCCACAGACACGATGCTGAGGAGGAAAGTGTGGACCCCAATGGGGCTTACTTTGCAAATCCAACCTATTTCAGTATTCAAAATTCTCAATTTAGTTACTGGGGAGATTTACCACTTAACTAAAGAAATAAATTTAGAATTTTTTCTAAAAGTAGATGGCAAAGGCAGCAAAATAATATCTTCAACATGTTGAGGAAAGAGTAACTGACAACCAAGGAATTGATACTCAGCTAAATTATCACTCAAGTAAAGATAACATAAAGATACTTCAAGGCATATAAAAACTAAGGGAATGTACCAGCCAGGGACCTTTTTTTTTTTTTTAAGAAAAAGGAACTCAGCAAGAAAAAGTGAACACAGAAGATGTGGAATTTGAGACAAATACAGAACTTTGTTTAAAGTGTTGAATATAAAAATAGCAAGTAATAACTCTAAACTACAGTAACAGTCAACAATAGTTGTTAAGTATGTGTGTTAAGACCCTTGCTGTCACTAGGGAAAGGAAATACTGATTAACTCCAGACTTGGTTTTTTTTTTAAGTATGGTTAAGTAAGTACCTTTAAAATAAAGTGTAACCTCTAAACAGTACTTTGCAATTTCCAAATCATCTGAAGGAAATGAAATACTAAAAACTGTATTAATACAACAAAAATCAAGGAATAGAGAAGAGAGGCAAAGGAAAAAGATAGTGAACAGGAAACACAAAATAAGATGCTGAAAATAAGTTCAAATACACAAGTAGTCATAATGATTATATGTGGATAAAGCTCATCAATTAAAGAGGTTATTATATTGGTTTTTTTAGTCCAGCCAAATGCTGCTTACAAAAGACATACCTAGAACAAAGCCACACAGAAGAGTGAAAGTGAAGGGCTAGAAAAAGATATGACCTTCAAGTACTAGACAAAACAAAGTTGGTATAGCAATGTTAATATGAGACAAATAGACTTAAAGTCCAAAAAGCATTACTAGAAATAATTTTGGATAATGTATAATAATAAAAGACACAATACAACAAGAAAATAGCAAACATGAAATTACTGTACTTACCATAGCGTTAAAATATATAAAGCAGAAGTTGGCAAAATTAAATGAACGGATTGATAAATTTATAATCATAGAAGGAAATGAGTACTAGTTAGAATATAGCAATTTGAAGGAGCAAAATTAAGCAGTTTAATCTAATAGGTGTGATGAGAACTGCACAGCACAGAAAGATTCTACCATCTTTTCATGAACACATGGAACATTTACAAACACTGGCATGATACCGGGATTTCAAAGAATTTAAACCACATATATCATCTCCTCCGATTGTGATATAATCAAATTAGAAATCAAAACTGCAGAGTAGCAGAAACACTCAAAAATCTAGAAAAATAACTGAAAAGTAAACCTAAAGAAAGTAAAAGCAGAGAAAATAAATAATATTATAATAGAGAAACAGAAACAGAGATAATAGAATAAATAAAATCTAAAGGTGATTCTCCAAAACAACAAATAAGTAGACAGATTTTTAGCAAGCCTGTTAAAATAATAAAAGAAGGTAATAAAAAGGGGGACAAAAATATACAACACAACATCATAAGAGAATACTATGAACATTATGTAATTAATTTGAAAATTTAAAACAAATATATTTTAGAAAAAATACAAATTTCTCAAACTGACCAAAGAGGAACTGTAAACAATTAACAAACAAATAATCATTGGAGAAATTGAAATGCTAATCAGTAGGCTTTCATATCAGAAGACGCTAGAGCCAGAACATTTTATAGGTGAATTTATTCCAAACTTCAAGGAACAAAAAAACAAAGTTTTATTGTCTAAGTAGATTCTGAAAACAGGAAAGAAGAGCAAATCACCCAACTCATTGTATAAAGTTGGTAAAATCAAAATTCCAAAACTGAGTAATTTAATACAAGGAAATAAAGTTATATATCAATCACTACAATAAAAACAGATGGAGAAAAACAAATAAAATATCAAATATTAATTTTAGCAGTGTATAAGATAATTATTAATATTTTAACATCATGTTCAAGTAGATTTAATTCCAAGAATTCAAAAATGGCTCAATATAAGGCAATTCATTAATATATTCATCATCAGAAAAACTATTAATATGTACCATTTTAAAAGACTCTATAGAAAAATCACTAACTCAACAGATACAGACAAAGAAAAGTGACAAAATTCAATTCTAATTGTTGATTAACATGTCTAGAAAACTAAGAATAAGTGAACTGTATTTTCGGCAAATGCTTTTTATTAGGAAGCTGTGCAAGAATCATATCAAATAGACTTTAGAAGCATTTACTTTAAAATCAGAAATGATGCAAAAGTAGCTATCACCACTTCCATCCAACATTATACTACAGGGCCTAAAAATTCATTAAAACAATAAAGTTTATGAAGTTTTAAAAGAAAAAATACAGAATATTATTCACAGATAATAAGAATATCTACCTAGAAACTCCAAAGTTTCCACAGATAAATTATTAAAATAAAATGAGTTTTAGAAAGATTGCTGGGCACAAAAAACATCATGAAAAAGTATACTATTCCATTACACTAGTAATATCTAATTTGAAATGTAATGGGGAGAAAACATTCCACTCAAAATATTAGTGAATATTTCTTAGGAATTCTTAGGAATAAATTCAAAATATGTGCAAGATTCTTATGCAGAAAATTACAAATATTCATTGAAAGATTAAAAGAAGACTTAAAGGACTGTGATATTAAATACATTAATTATTTTGACTACCCCAAATAAATCTATAAATTTAAAATCAGAATCAAAGTCTCAGATAGGGTTTACCATAAACACTACAGAAAATCCTTACATTTGTTTATAGGGAAAACCAAAGGCCTGGAATAGGCAAGAGAGGTTTGAAGAAAAACAAGTTTAGAGGACTTCAAGAATAATTACTATGCAGCTGATTATTATAACTTTATAATACTATCAAGAGACTGGAGTATTTGTGTATGGATAGACAAATGATCCCATGGAAAAGAGTAAAGAACCTAGAACATGCCTATGTGGAAACTGGATGTGTGATAGGAGGGGTAGCACAAATCAATGGGGAAAGTGTGTTGGGGGTTGAGAATAACAAGCAGATCCCCACCTCACACTATACACAAAGTTCAATTCAAGATAACAACAGATCTAATATGGTAAGCAAAACCCTAGAAGTTTTAAAAGAAAATAGACAAATGTGGACTTTAGATAGAGAAGAATTTCTTAGATAAGATAAAAAATACAAAACAGAAAAAAATTTAAAAATTGATAAATCTGACTGTATTTAAATAAAAACTTCTACTCAATAAAAACATGATGAACAGACTTAAAAGACAAGCCACAGACTGAGAGAAAATATTTGCCTCATATAATCAAAAAATAATTAGAAACTAAGAAAGATAAGTAACTCCTAAAAATCAATTAAGAAAACAAAACAAAAGAAGACAACCTAACGGGATGTGAATGGAGAATGAGCAAAGGATATGAATAGGTAAATCACAGAAGAAGAAAACCAAAAGGCCAATAAATATGTGTAATTATGTCAAACTCACTAGTAATCAAGGAGATACAAATTAAAACAATAATGAGGTATCATCTTACACACTTCAGATTGGCAAACATTTTAAGAGTCTGACAAACAAAATTCTGGTTAGAGATGATTTGGAAAAACAGGGCTCTCATATTCTACTGATGGGAATGTAAATTCTTATCAACCTTCAGAGAGCAATTTGAAGATACCCACACCATGACCCAGCAATCTCACTCTCACAGGCTATGCCTTAAAATAGAATTTTTCAAATTTGTTCATCTCAGGACCCCTTTACACACTTAAAATTATTCAGGACCCCAAAGAGCTTTCATTTATGTGGGTTATACGTCTAAATATTTGCATCATTAGAAAAAAGAAATGAGAACTTTGTAAATAGTTATTAATTTTAAAATAACAGTAATATACCTATTACATGTTAAGATAACATTCCTATGAAAAATAACTATATTTTCTAAAACCAAAAAAAAATAGTAAAATTTTTGCAAATCTCTTTAATATCTAGTTTAAACATAGCTGGATTCTCAGATCTGCTCCTGCATTCCATCTGTTGACCTATGTTTTTTGGTTAAAGTAAAGAAGAAAATTTAGCCTTGTACTTGGAAGAGATCATTTACCCATGCATCATTTTGTAACATGATGGATTGATCATTTGGGAAATACTGGTGTACTGAGTTATACAAATCTTCCAAATGTGGACACACTTCATTATACTGTATCAACAAATAACATTCCTTATTTAACATTATCACTAATCAAATCAGAAAAAAATCTTTAAGTGTTTGGAAATGTCAACCTCACAGTGGCAAATTTTTCCAAAATTCTAAGTTTTACTTAAAAGTTCAAATTTTATCATTGGAAACACACTCTGCCAGTTGTTTTACTTGAAGTGAAAGGCTTGCTTCACTGATTTTTGAGAAAATGTCTGCTAGACACTCAGCCATTTATCTCGCACTGTAGCTTGGCCATAGTTTATCTGTCACCCTTTCTAGTAAAAAAAGGTGTTCCAAGGAAAAGCAGCTAGTTCAGCTTGTAACTTAAACAATGGTAGCGTACAGCCAAAGGGCTTTACACACACTCCACACTGTGCCATGCAGAATTTTAAGACATGTATTCAAGACTTGAGATTTAATAAAACTAATTGTTTTGTTAAACATTAAAATCATTTTGTTAAGCACTTAGTGCTTCACCAGGAGCATTCTTATATTAATGGCTTTTTTCTCTGAGTGTATAGTGGTAAAGAAGAAAATGGCTGCTAGTGCCATTTGTGCCATCTCTTTGACTCATGCTAAGGCTGTGATGATTCAACTAACCATTACTTTCCCATCACTGCAAATATCAGCTCAGTGAAAGGGCAATTAACATCTAGTATTATGAAAATAGTTTCAACCTTGAAGACCCCCTGGAAAAGGCACCAAGGGCCACACTTTGAGAATCCCTGCCCTAGGGAAGCTCTTACGCATATGCACGAGTAGGCATCATCGGTTCCACGTTATTTGTATAACAATAAATTGGAACCCATCCAAATGCCCATCAACAGTAGAATGGGTAAGTAAAATAGTGTACATTCATCCAATGGAACACTAGACAGCGTTTAACCCTAAATGAACTAAAGCTATATCCATCAACACAAATGATTCTCAACAACATAATGCTGAACCAAAAAAAAAAAATTGTAGAAGAGTTAAGTACAGTATTATGCCACTAATAAAGCTTTAAAGTTTGAAAACAATACTATACTATGCTAAACAGTATCATAGACTTGATTATACTATAGTGAAAGTACAAAAACATGCATGGGAATGACAAATACTGAATCCATTCTAATAGTTTAGGGAGGAATAGAAATAAGACAAAGGAGAGGTATTTTTAAGGGAACTCAACTGCATCTTAATGTTTTATGTAAAAGTATATCAAGGAATATGGCATCATGTTAAGACTTAATAAAAATGTATGGTAGGTTTATATGTATTCTTTACAGTAATTTCCATTTGTGTGTGTATGTTTGAAATCTCTCATAATTTGAAATTTTTTAAATAAATTAATTCTAGGTTTGTATTTTTTTCATGGAGCATCCTCTCTGCTTTTAAAATTACCTTTAGTAAATATAAAATTCAATTAAGTTGAAGTTTTATAAATTTAGATACAGAGAAGAATGTTTAAAATGTACAAGTTACACTAACAAAAGATTATCTTCATAGATGGATAGCAGACATTTCTCCACATTGCCAGAGACATCCACAGCCAAGGAGAAATACTTCTAAGACAGTTCCCAACATGTTGCGCTGGTCCATTGTTGATCGCAGTCCATAGCCTGCTTGTTTATTTGTGAAATTCACTATGATTAATTCACATTGATGATTTTGAAAAAAAGATAAGCATTTTTCAAGAGATATGCAAGGAGAAGGAGGAGGTATCACTTGTTGTGGGGAGGACCTAATGCCATAGTATGAAAACTGTCATGCCATGTTTAAGCCCTACAAACTTCCACAAAAATATTAACAGGAATTAATTTCCTTCTGTATTGTAATTGAAATTTAGTGAACTTTAATCTTAAATGTGAAGTCTTAACTCTCTCCTAATTAAAAAACTTCTACATATATTGATTTGCTACACATATTTCTAATTTTTTGTTCTTAAAGAGATAGTATTACATCCTTCAAATATTATTAATGACTCCTTGATTAATCATGGAAAGAATAAGCAACCCTTTTGATTACCTTCCTTATTATTCTATCTATCTCTCATTTCAGTATTAATAGAACAGTTCCCAGAATCTGGGTAGAAAAAAGGAAAGGAAATTAAACATAATTATAGGAGTTTGGCATGAGTAGAAATTGCAACTGTTAGGTATTTTAATTTTATGCTAACATATTGATTTTATGTTCATTCTGTTTTTAACCTATCCCAGTAATTAACTTACAGTCAATGTAGTATTAAGTATTCTATCATATTTACAAATGCCCTGCATATTATTTATTCCTCTCAAATACCTTATACCAAAGATGGAATATTTAAGATGTGGATCAGATGGTGATGAGTTCTATAATCTGGCTCCAACCATATCATCCTTGACACTGCAATCAGTACTTTCTTCCTGTTAGTTAAATTCTGGTCCCATCAGTATGCTTATCATCCACAGCAACTCAAGAAGAAACAAGGTAAATGAGATTAAGAGGGAGAACTGCACTGGGTCTAATAGGAAGATGTAATATTAAATAAGTAATTGTCAAGGTAACAGGATATTTAAAGTGACTTTTGCTGGACTCAAAGCTAAGGACAAAGATAAGTCACACACACACACACACACACACACACACACACACACAGCTAAAACTGAACCAGATAAATCCTCAGGGCTTATTAAGAATCAGCCAACTTAGTTTAAAAAGTAAAATAAGACTAATGAGAGTAGAGAAGGCTGAGGAAGAAACTGGGTTGGGGCAAATACCCTCCATAAGTAAAGAAGGCTACAAGAGAATGTCTCGTAGCTTTTGGTTTGTATTTAGCACCTCCTCACCCTGGTTGGGCATCTGCTCATGCAGTGGGCTTGCCAATCCGGCCACTCTGGGGTGCAGGGAGGAGGGGAGAAGAAAGGATTGGAGAGACCACAGCAAGGCAAGAAGAGGGAACCACACGGATGAGCAACTGGTTCTCCACCAGCTGCTGTGGAGAAGACACATGGCTCTTCCTTGCCTGGCACAACAGAAGGGGTCATGCTGGAGCCACTTGCAGATGCGCCGTGCAAGGGGTTGGCCTGGCCATTCAGGCAAGTTTCACTCTTAGCCAGAGGCTGTGGGTGTTCCACAGACGCAAGAGCTGAAGGGGGCTTCTAAGAGGTCAAGAAAGAAATGAACTTCCACAAGAAAATCTATGCAGTGGGACCAGAGCCCTCTGAAGAAGTCACATACATAGAGAAAGCCCACAGGGTTTAAAAAAAAAATAAAGCCAGTGTTACCCAATGGTAACACTGTAGTAGCCCAGAGAGGAATCCAGCTGGGGCTAGAGACCCGAGAGGATGCTTGACAGCTCTCCTGTCTCCTTCTCACACCTGACCCAAGAGGAGCTGGAACCAGTGGAGGGAGGAAGGAGGAGTGAGAGTAGGGGCCCCTATTCTTCCCCACTGAATACCCTGGGCCCAAGCTGAGGGGTCGGCGGGGGTTAGTTGGAGGAGAGAAAGAACATGTTTTCAACTGAACTGGTGTGGATTTTTAACAACTGAAAGGAATCAGAGATCTAAGAAATCTGCCTGAGATGTAATTAAGGGATGGGACTGGAAGAGCCAAAAAAAAAAAAAAATGATTAAGGCAGTAATTGAAATAAACAAACAAAACAAAAAAAAAAATCAAATCATGTCTTTTTCATACCCTTACCAAATTCAGATTGTGCGATAAACTGGCTGCACTGATTGGCTGAGTATTGGGAACTACAGCAGAGTGATGTGGGAGAACACAGAAATGGGTGGTTCAAGGGGAAGAACTGCAGGGTGAGGAGAAATTAACCAGGCAAAGGTGAGGGGCAGGACGAAGTGAGGGGCAGGTGTGGGAAGGAGAAGAAAAGCAACTCTGAGCAATCACAGCAAAGGCAGCCATCATGATGCATTAACTCAATCCAATGAACCACGTTAGACAGACAAACCAACTGTTGCTCAATTGTTGTTTCTAGGCTCCTCTGCACCCTACCTTCAATCTTAAAAGAGTAAACTGTATTCATTGCCAGTTTACAGAACAAGGCTGAGCTGCAGTGTGGGTAGTATAATGTTTAAGAGCACAAGCGCTAATCTGAACTCTTCCGGTAAGCAGCCAGGTGCTTCAGTTTCCTCATCTGTAATACAAGGGTGACAATAGTATCTTCCACTCAAGGCGGTTGAAAGGATGAAATGAGGTAGCTAGAATGATGCCTGCCACTTAGCAAAAGTGCAGTAAATGCCATCGGATGATTAACTGGACTAAGGTACATGAACGCCCTTTAAAAACTTACAGCACAGGTGTGAAAGGAATTATCATGATTGAGTTTTGACGCTGTTTAATTCCAGGAGGCCATTCTCTCACAGAAGTGCACTACCTGGAGGAAAACATTAAGCTCTTCTGTGCAGGTACTACACAAAACTCAGTGATGGTGGAGAGAAGTCTTTTGGGAAAACTTCTAATTTACTTGACAAGAAATTGAGTCACATGGCTATTTTAAGCATTTCAATACATGAAGCTGAACCATACACATAACAGCCAATCGCCTATGAGCCGATACAAATAATACAACCTGAATAAGTATACATAATGGCCCTGCATTTTAACATTCTAGTGAAATCATTTTATTGCTAATCTGGTATCAAGGTTACTTGAATTATAACTAAGCACATAGTAGGTGCACACAGTAGCTCAGTAAATCTCTGAGGATGATGATGGCATAACAAATTCTATATGTTCAAGGAGAGATGGTTTTTTTGCTTCAATGAATGGCTTCTTTCAAACTGGTTTCTAGTGTATTTACCTTCTCTATGAACCCCATTTAAAACAGGGACACACTGAATCACTGTCATGAGCAACCTAAGGACAAAAATCAGAATCGCCATCTACTTTCTTGTTAAAAATTAAACTGCACTGTGAATTTTGAACAAATCTAATGCATAAATACATATTTTGGGTGATTCAATGCCAGCATATCCAATGCAAATGCCACCATATTATAAAACCAACTGACCACCATCATTCACTAACACTTTCAAAATCTACGAGTTATTTCACATCCATTTCCATTTTTCCTTCAATGGTAGAAACTGAAACCTACTAATCAATACTTCCTTCCACCTACGCTCAAGAAAAAATACTCGGAGCCTGTGATTCAAGTATCACAAAGTCACTATCATTTTATGGCACCCTGTTGTCTCCTTTAGGCACTCAGCCTCAGCGGCTTGGAATCAGCACACACACACACACAAACACACACTGGAATCGGTGTACATTTACAGTTTATCTACTGCATGTATGTAATCTCTTGCCATTTTTGACACATTTAAGTATGGCCCTTTGTAAAAATGATTTGGCCCTCGTCTGGAAAAAAAAAATTGGAGACCTGGAATAAAAGAACTTCAAAGTGACATACAGGTTATGCTCCAAGATTGCAGATGGGAGAAAGAGAGGTGGGGGTGGGGGGAGGGAGAGAGAGAGGAAGGACAGAAAGATGAACAGACGAAAAACAGATGTAGGTAGATAGATACACAGATAACAGATGAGAGAAAATACACAAGTGTTTTTAGGTGGAATTAACAGATGTGGAACGCAAGGTAAAGGGACCCAAAAGGCTCGACTGTATTACAAGTCAACTCAAAAGTACTGACTGACCGAGCCCTTGGTCATCGGAATGTCCAGATGATACTGACCATGTTATATATGAAGGGTTTCCTCTGCTGTGGGCACTGCCGAGCACCTCACCTATGCTCTCTGTATGGATTATCTCATCATCTCCTCAGATCCTTTTCAGGTTACAGGGACTCAAAGCAGCTCTGAGGGGAGGGAAACAGTTGGAGGCATGAGCGGACTCACTTCTAATGGGTCCAGAGGACAAGTTCCAAACTCCTCCCAAGAGAGATATCAGGGCTTCATGACTAATGGGGACAGAACTGAGGCAGAATCAATGCTGCATACTGATGGAATACTGGGACAATTTCTCTGTACACTCTTTGATTGATAAGACACCTCATTTCAAAAACACTACCAATAATTTAGAAAATATTTTAATAAGATTTTACTGTATTAATTAGAAAACACCTACATACTTTTGAGGTTGGTAACATACATATGGTGCCAGAAATGTAATGATTCCAGCGATGGACAATGCTTGACACACACAAAATGGCCATCCAGCCCAGTGGTGGAGTCCAAGGGTGCTGGCAGGTGACAGAGCAGAGCTAGTTTGAGACTCCACATACTCGGCCTGGGTCACCTGGATCACTCTGAGCCTCAACTTTCTTCATCTAGAAAATCGGGGTAGTAACACTCATCTCATAAATTTAGTAAAGATTAAATAACATTTATTAGGTTTTCATAGTAAGTTGCTTACATACAACTGTTTTTACCTACAAAAATGACAGTTTCCTGTGGTTCAGCCTACTGTATATAAAGTGTTTGGCACAGTTTGACTCATTCCATAACAGTGCCGGTGGGTTAGGGAGGAGGAATTACTGATTCATAGACACTTGTCAATAACTCCATGGTTCTCCCTTCCCTGCCTACCCAAGTGTCTGGCCATCAACAAAGAACAGAGAGCCAGAGAATCAGTTAGAAAAGACTAGTTTTGCTAACACAGTAGAAACTTTAAGTTGGGTAAAAAGTTAAATTGGTTACCAGGAGGCTCAAGGGTGAATTGAATGTATAACCCAGGTCATCTCTGCCTTGTGGATGTGTAGCTAAGAGTTGGTATTATCAATGAAGCACATTTCTATTGCACATGAAATTGTGCCACCATGAGCAAAGAGCTGAAGGAGGCATAAATACAGGTACCAAGGTGGTGCCACCTCTCTATGGAGTCATGTGGAGAAAGCCAAGGAAAGATGGACACAGAAGTTCAAGATTACACAGCCTGCAGAGCTCGTGTGGGACACATTCTTTGGATGCTCTTGCTATGATGAAATCTGCCCTCTCCTCTTTTACAGCAAAAACTGCTGACTGATGGGTTACTGTTGAATTCTATTCCAGATAGTGAAGTCAGGGAGAGAGGGGCACGTGCACACAGGGAGCAGGCAGCTTCATTCTAGGCCACTGGCTGGTGTAGGTTCTATTATTTTATTCCTTTTTATAACATTATCTTGCTCCACTTTTTAGATATTATCAGAGGTACAATTCAGGACTTTTGATCAGTTATGTACCACCTGCCAGGACTCAGTGTGTCTCACTCACTGACAAACAGACAAATGCCTGATTTCTTCCTTTCCCTGTGATATAGAAAATGCATTTGTCAACATAATAAAAGAATACTGGGAAGTAAGTCTTCATAATCAGTGTCACACTAGACTAAAACTCATTTACATTTAAGATAGTCATCAAGGTATTAGTGCACATTTTTATCCACAAGCTTCATCATTTTCTAATGTTTCAAAAACCCACAAAATGATGTTTACACAATAATCCTCAAACTTACACATAATCATAGTTGCTACTCTAAAATTATTTAAATATCATAACCTTATCATTTACTGTATTATTAATTCAGTGCAGCAATAATTAAGAGATTCATTTTTGAGAGCTATACATATAAAAATGAGTAATATCTGATTCATGTCACCAAATAGCTCAGAGTTTAATTTAGTATTTCTAAAATAAGTGTATATAAGAAAGCATAGCACCCAGGGCCTCAACCACCAGAGGTTCTGATTCAGAGGTGGCGGGGTGCAGAGCCCAGAGCTCACCACACGCTTGGAGAAGCACATTTTATGAGCTAGGGAAGCCACTAAAAAGCCTCTGGTCACACAGACACATCACTGTTAGGGCTTTGAGCTTTCCCCCAACTTTCTCACAGTCCACAAGGTAATACTAGGCCATGGACAGTAACAGTGAGAATCTCTTCTCTAAGAAGGACCTACTTTATCATGAAATTAGTGCCATATTGGGACTTTTCCATAGCAAAGCTATGAGGGTAAGCATATATTTAATCTAAGTTAGATTTTACTTTAAGTCCATTTGACTTAATCCCATGCCATTTTATACTCCCTTTAGTGAACACCAAGAAGAGCCACGAACCAATGCCTGTACATCAAGCATCACACCTTCATATTCTGGGAGACCAATATTCATCCTCTACTGAACATTCTCTTTTTCTGGCTCTGTAACCTGATTCTTTTAGCATCTCCTCCTAAGGTTTATTTCTCTAATTATTTCCACTGCTTTTCTCTAGATCCTCTCCACATAATCCGAATCTTATGATAAGTGGCAACTCAGAGCTGCCATTAACCCACACAGTGATTTTACATGAAACAGAAAACAGCACTGCTTCCTCGAGATACTTTACTTCCATCTCATGGAAAATTGTCACATATACCAATTTTGTTAAGACAAGTTACTGCTGGCAGAAATTTGTCTTCATAAATACACAACTATATAAATCTGTAGTGAGAATGGCAGCCAGATAGATAGATAGATAGATAGATAGATAGATAGATAGATAGACAGACAGACAGACAGGCAGGCAGATCGATCGATCCAGTTTGCCATGTTCCCTCTGTACAACACATCTGGTGGCCCTCGCAGATAAACTTTGGGGGCTTTTGTGTCTTTGTTCAAAAATTTCTGCCCTAGTTCCCAACACTGATTTTTCTACCACCAAAGAAATGGAGGTGGGACAGATCTTTTGATGATAATTACGACTTACATCTTCTGGCAGAATTCTATTTTTCCTTAACGTGCTGCCTTGTGGGTGGAATGTTTGGAATAGGTTGGATTACTGGGAAATTAGTCTTTTTATAGGTACCTTATTTATGGAAAAGAAAGAATAGTGTCAGTTCAAGTTCTCACTATTTAACTAGAAAAAAACGAAGGGTGGGTAAAATCTGCATAAACACAATGGCAAAGAAATATTTTGTCAAGAAGTAAACTGCAGTGTACAGGGATGTGTGATAACGGCTGTCGATGTGCCTTAATCTACAAAATGAAGTGGAGAATTAACGCAATCAAGCTCTCTTTCTTCTCTCCCTCCCTTTTTCTCCCACTCTCCTCACTTTCAAAGAAAAATACTGGATGAATAATTGAGGCAAGGGGATTTTTTCCCTTGAATAATTCAGGAAATTGCCTCAATTTTCCCCTTCAGTTTTCACTGCATATACTTGTATTGGCTCGGACCACATCTACATAATGAGTCCATATTGCTACTGCACAATCAACAAGGAATTTTTTTTCTTTTGCCTTCATTTTTCAATTGATTATGTGACACTTCACTGTATCAACCATACATTGACCTAATCTCTTAAGAGAAAAAAAAAAAGGAAAAAGAATAAACTGGCCATGCTGGCCTTGCCCCACCCCTAGCTTTGGCTGCCGGAGCAAGGTATCTGACTACTTCTGAACAACGAGTGGCATTCTCTCCAACTCTAATATTTTATTATGTTATTAACAAAGTTGGCCTGTCCCTTTATAGATCAGTGGGATCTCAACTTAATTCTGGAGGAACTGGACATGAGATGATGTAAGAAAGCTTCCAGACTGCTTTTGAAAGCCAATAAGAAGTTGATTGGCATAAGACCCACTATAGATTCAGTATCAGAAATTTCGTTTTGGAGTCAGAAATGGCTTTGAGTCACCACCAAACACCTGGCTTCAGTTTAGTGAGCTCAGCTCATAGGGGTTTGTCAGTAATTTTCTGAAGCCAGACCAAGCACACAGATACCGGTTTACGTCTATGACACGGTATCTATTTCAATGCTTCCTCATCACTGAAAGTGTTTCAAAATGTCCAGTGTGGATACCAATATTTCAACATCTTTTCACTCTTGTTGCTATGAAATTTATGGACAGCTTCCCATGTTATTATTTCTGAATAATTCTCCCTCACTAATTAAGCACTCACAGGACATAAACACAAACGTGGCTTGGTCCAGCAGCTCCCTCTCAACACAGCCATAGTTGTTGACTCAAAGGGACACGGGTTAGCAAGGACTATTCACCCAAATGGAGGACGTGGCTTGCTTTCCTTTCCCTCGCTTTATTAAACACGCATGATCCCTGAATGAAAATCAACCCTGTCCCAGCAGGGGGCTGAATTATTAAATATGGCACTGTCAATGTCTACACGGTATTCATGTGTGTTTATACTGCAATGACTAATTGACTCGCTGTTCTGGAGTTTTAACCTCTCACTTCCCTCTCCTCGCTTTTTCGCTATTTGTTGCCCCTACAGCTCTACTTATTTTTAATTGACTTTCTTTTTTTCTTTTCGTTTGGTCTTTCCTTTCTCCTTTCCTATCTTTCTTTCTTGTTGTTGTAAACACATTTTTCCCTGTGAGTCCTTAACTTTTTGCATGCTATCTACAAAATACAATATTTTTCCTTGAATTTTCTTGTTGGAAAAACAGTTCTTAACCCTGACACCCATAAGAAAACTCTCACGCCTCTTCCTGTACTATCAGAAAGGCTATCCAAGTCTTCAGTCCATTTTCAGTTGGTTTTGGTGGATGCTGAAAGATCCAGTTCCACTTTTGCAGGTAGCTGTCCAGTTTTCTCGGCACCATTTATTGAAGAAACTATCCTTTCCCCATTGCATATTCTTGGTTCCTTTGTCAAAAATCGATTGACCATATATGCATGGCTCACTATTCTGTTCCTTTGCGCTATATATCTGCTTTTATGCCAATACCATACTGCTTTGACTATTCTAGCTTTGTAATATAGTTTGAAATCAGGACATATGATGCCTCCAGCTTTGTTTTCTTTCTCAAGATTGCTTTGGCTATTTGGAGTCTTTTGGATATGTTAATTAACTCGATGGGGAGAATCCTTTCAAATGCATACCCATCTAAAATCATCATGTTGTACCTTTTAAATTATCCTACACTTCTACTTGTCAATTATACCTCAGTAAAACTGGAGGAGTGGGTCTTAAAAAAGAAGAGAAAAGCTATATAAATTGCTGCGTCTAGACAGAAATGCTCCTCCTTTAATCCAAACACACTTCTACCTGCTAGGGAGGAAGCATTTCCCCAGCTCCACAGGCCCTCACCTCAGCTCCCAGAGGCAACAGCCTCACACATTCTCAGTCTCCCTGGTTGTCATGTGTGATTGTTAAGGGCATAAACTTTAGGATCAGGTAAACCTGCACTGGAATCCCAGTTTTGTGATCCTCAGCAAGTTACATAAACCCCACAACTGATGGTCTCAGTTTCCTTCCCTGGAAAGTGGGATAATCATAACTGTTGCTGTTGTGAAAATTAGATGAAATAATTAATGAGAAGCACTAAGCCTGGTGCCTGACAAATACTAATCCTGATACGACAGCTAACGTGTCATGGACACTTTCATGTGCCAAGCAGTGAGCTAATAAGCATGTAGTTGCAGCATCTTGCAGCAACACTGTGGGTTAATGTATTTCATTATCCACACCTTGTAAAGGAGATAAACGCACACCAAGTAAGTGCTCCAGTGATGATGCTAATGGCAATCACATACATGACAGCTGAGTCCTGTGAGCACTCACCCTGTGCCAGGCGCAGTCATGGGGGACAGCTTCCTCGTGGCTATCCTGTCTGCATCCCAGGGGCAGTGGCTGTCTCAGCTATTGGGTGGACTCCTCTACCTGCTTCATCCTGTGGAAACTAAATCTGTGGTGCAATGGGAAAGGGAACGGCAGCTCACATGCGACAACAGAAATGTGGCAGCGCATGAGGAGCACCAGGAGAGGACCCAAAGGTGTCAAGGCCTGCAGAGCAAAGAAAATATGTGCATAGTGGAGGCCAGCCAGGTGATGCTGCTCTCGTGGACTGCCCAGCCTTAGTCCCCAAAATTTGACTTGGGGGGGCACCTCTGTTGGACCCCAAGGACTCAGCAGGGCATGCTGTGCAGGCTTTTGCTACAGGCAAATACAGACATTTCCAACATCACTCACAGTAGGATGTCTTTGAAAGTTTAACCTCTGGTCCACTACTACCTATCCTAAATGGGTAATCAGACCTGCAGGTATTAATTAAACTTATGGTTCTATTTATTGTCGCACTCTGGGGATTGAACAGACAGCAAATAGCAGTAAGTACTTGCGAATGTTCTCTTTGGCTTAATTACTGTTCCACAGTTAGTCTATCAAACTGATGTACAATCAACAAGGCTGTACTTACTTACACTGCTCATTTAGAGTGAGTGTTCAGGAGCTGCCAACAGCTTTCTCATAATGCCCAGGTCCACTGGAGAATCAAAACAGGACGGACTTGAGGAGGCCTTTAATCTAGCCTATCACATATCAGTTTGGCAAGGAGCTCCTCTCTGCCACAGCCAGCATCTTCCTCTTTACATGTAACCTTGATTGGCACTGGAAGGTCCTCTGGACTAACTACATCATCACACTCAGCCTGCACAGGACAAAGAGAAGGGCAGAGTTATCAAGCATTCCATGGCTTGTAAGCCTCATAGACAGCCGATGTAGATAATTAAAAGTATACATTCCTGAAATCTAAAGGGACTTTAGAGGTTATCTAATTCAACCACCTCATCTTATTCAAGATGAAACTGAGACCAGAGAAGCAAAGTGGCTTGACTAGGTCACACAATGTCTTAGTAAGGGAATCTTGGGTTGCAATAAAGAGAGACCCACTCAAGCTAGCTTAATTAAGTAAAGGAAGATTTATCATAAGAGCACAAAGGACTCTCCCAGAATCCAATCAGGGCTTTGCAGGAAATGGAAGGTCACCAGCCTCTCATTTCTGCTTCCTCCTGCACATCTGCTCCCTTCTTGTTTCTGCCCCGCTCTTAATTCTTGACCTTCGTGGACTTCAGCTTGCATGCAACTTAGAGTTGCCATGATGCAAAACTCCGACCCCAGCTTCAAAGCCCAACACATTTGATTGGCTCATCTTGGAGACAGAGTTCAAGCACATACAGTCAATTGTGGTCAGGATGCATGGGCCACCCCGGCCCACCCTCCGTGAGCACTGGGGAGGGGAGCAGTTTCACCAAGGGGGAATGAGACAGACAGACACTCAAAGTAATAGTGGAGCCAACACTCATATCCAGATTTTCCAGCACTGTGTCTAGAACCTTTCCTACCATATTATAGCATTTCTCAATTTCAGTCCAAGGATTATCTTGCACTTAAAGGGGAAACAGAATTTGAGGCTAGAATGACTTTGAAAATGGTGGTTATATAATGGTAGACTTACAGTGGCCACATGTAAAGTTGGAAGAAAACTGCTGGAGCTCTGGAGCTACCTGCTTCTTGAATTTCCATACAGAAATACATTAGAAAGAGACCATGAGGAACTAATAAGAACAGTCAAAACACAGGTGCCGGACTTCCTTCTCCATTCCCCACATGAAATTTGCATGTTTCAGTGGTGTTAAGAGATCCTTTATCAGGTCTTATAATCCAAGTGATGAGCAGAATGCCATAAAATCACTTTCCTCTCTTGGAAGAATCTAATAATGATATTCACATTTCATCCTCTAGTATCTGAACTATTTCAATTTGCTATTACTCTTTAGGAAGGAACAAATTGTGCTGTTTTAAATTCATATTTTAGTTATCTTTCTGTTTCCTCCTTTATATTACTCTAAATTTCCTTCTACTTAGTGATGCAAGATGCAACCCCCATATTCGCTCTTGACCTGCCTCTTTAGCTCGCCTGCCTATTTCCCTCTACTCTCTTTTACAGGGAAAATAGGAGCGAGCTTAAATGAATCCATGCAGGCAGTGAAGGCAAAAAAGTTAAAATTATAAATATTGGGTGAGAGCTTGAATTGCTGTCTTTGAGAAGAAATTCATATAAATAGGAAAATGTGCTGAGCTGGTGGTTAGGAGAGCCAACTCGGAGCCTGGATGTGGAACACAGCAGCCGTGTGACTAGACAGAGTCACTCTGGGTCCTGAGTGTGGTTCCCTGGCAGTGTGCTGTAAGACATCTCCTGGACCACTTTTCAGACTTGCCCTCAGACCTTCAGGAGCCCCTGGTCGCTAGAAGGCCTGCTTCATGCCCCAGGGGCACACCACAGGTTATTACTACCACAGGGCTAGGAAGAAGCATACATCAGAAAGTGGAAACTCTTGTTTGCTACTGGCTCTGCTACCAGCTTGCTCTTAGGCAAGCCATTTACCTCCCCACCTCTTTCCTCACTGCAAAGCAAGGAATTTGGACCAGAGGACCTTGATCCAGGTCAAGATCAAGAACTTTCCAGATTTTAGGCTCCTCTGAAAAGTACCATGCATATACTACGGACACTTCCCAGAGAAATTCACAGGCACTTCAAGTGCTGTGTATACTTTTAAGGGCGTCATCTACCCGCCTAAAGCTATCTTTGAACCTGTTATTGATTCACAAA
Organism: Camelus dromedarius; assembly: GCF_036321535.1. Lineage (NCBI taxonomy): Eukaryota > Metazoa > Chordata > Mammalia > Artiodactyla > Camelidae > Camelus > Camelus dromedarius. The sequence continues at coordinate 9,708,053 of NC_087441.1, read as the reverse complement.
CCTCAAGTTAATATCCCTTGAACTAGACAGATTTTAAGACATTTCCAGCTTTGAGAGCCTATAAATACCAATTATTCCCAAATCTTCCTGTGGAATAAAAGCATTTCAGCATTCGGTGGGCATAAGAGGTCATTCGTTCTACCGTCTCTTTTCACAGATGAAGAAAGTGAGGATCAGAGAGCTTCGACTCCCTGATCAGAGTCTGTGGGGCTGTGATGAGAACCTGCATCCTATCCTCTGGCTCAGGGTCCCAGGGGAGGGTGCTGCAAAGCCCCGGCGATGCCTATCTTCTGCATGCTCCTTAAGCTACAGCTCCCCCACCCCAGGAGCTCTCTGTTCACCTGTGTCTGTTGCCTGGATCTCCTGATTTGGGCGAGCTGAGGATATGGTCCTGGAGTTCTGCTCCATTCCAACAAGAGAGGTTGGATACCACCTGGAGACTTACTGGTTGCAACACCAGCCAGCACTGGGAGCCATGGGCAGGACACAGAACGAGCGCATGGCGTGCAAAGAAAATTGTTCTGCGACAGACTGTCATTTCAAAGGGCAACAAAGCGACTCTCATGGGCTGTTCCTAATGGCATCATCAGAATTCCACTGATGCCAGCCAGTCCAGGAAAAGAAAACACGCGTCCCCTCTGATCAGTGAGAGCTGCAGCTTGAGAAAATAATAGAGAGTTCATTTATGCCCTGCCTCACCTGAAACCTCGGGCCTTTTGATAACAATACGACACAGTCATGTCACATTACATAAATCATACGAATGGGGAGAAGGCTAGAAGCGTTTTCTCAGGTTTGTATAAAACCCAGATTTTTTTTTCTTTTTTGCCAATTTCGACGAGCAGTGGGTGTCTGGGTGGGTGGATTGAGTGACACGTTAGTGGGAAATTTCCCTCCCCTTGTGGAACTCCTCGGAAAAAGAGTCAGAGAGATAGCACCCGAGAAAGTGACGGGCAGATCATGTAGCACTGCCACTGATGAAAAGGCGTTTAAATCTGTCAGAATCCCAAATTCAGAACAGCGCTGCTACAGAGACGGGAACTTCTCTAACCTTTGTCAGGCAGTGTTTCATCTGGGGCCAGCCCCTGGAGAAGCGCTGCAGACCCCTCCCTCCTCTCCTGCAACATCCTGCAGCCAACAGAGACCCCAGCAGCTCCAGGCCAGGTGAGCACCCCGCCCCTTCCTCAAGTTCCTAAGAGAGTTCCCCCCAGCAATCTCCCTGCATGGCTGCGAAGGTCTCCCAGTTACCTCCTCCACCTGCCACAGTAGAAAGTAGACCTTGGGAACTGCCAGAAATTCAGAGAGTCTGAGGACATGCCGCGGTGGCACAGCCATGACATGAGAACAGATGGAAAAATTCTCAGGAACAAAATGTGCACACAGAAAATGGATCCTGGCTTTGAAGTGTATATTCACGGTGCCGCTTTCAAGCCTTCTGAAAAGCCCAAGCTCAAACCTGACCTACTTAGGCAGCGTTCTTATTTATGTCTCCAACGGAGGAGCTGTATATTTAGCAAATGAGGACTCTCTCCATCCCCCATGCCCACTTCTTCACGTTTATAGAGCCGGGCAATTTTCACTTGTTAATTTTTCCCCAGACTGTCTCCATAAAAGTGGATATATACGTGAAACACTGTTAAAAAATCCACGAGTTCCAGGAATTCTGCATAAATGCATTCAGATTTTCATTGAGTGTCTGGGTTAATATTGCTTAAAAGAACAAGACTGAGACGACAGTTGAGCCGTGTTTGTTCATCTTCTCTCAGTTGGCAAACCAGCTGCCTGGCTTGTCTGTTATTAACACCGCAGCTCAGATTTACTGATGCTCCATCATGCAAACTGTGTAAATTTCTGCTAGGAGAGTCTCCGTGTGCAAAGTGAGGTGGAGAATTGAAGCTGTTATGTAGTTGATGCAAGCCAAAATAGACAGTTTCCATTTTCTGGATTTTCAGGAGAAAGCTTTTTTAACCTTCATTATTATCAGGATAATTCCCTTGATTCTCACCCTTTGTGTATACAATCAAAACCAGAAAGTTTTAATCCCTTGTAACAAACAGTAGCCTCAAATCTTTTTTAGAAGAAGTGGATATAGAAATAATTAGTGAACTACATACACATAAAGAGCCCACCTTCAAAAGAGAATGTTGATTCTTGCATTTTTGCCGAAAGGAATATTCCTAAGAGAAATCTTCAGCAAAGTAATTGACACAAGACTGTCACGTCACTCAGCAGTGAGATTCAGACTCCCTTGGATTTTGTTGGAAACCAAAAAGATGAATTTTAGGGAATTTAGGGCCTACTGTTTCCATGCGTGCTAGAACAAATTCTTTTTCTTCCTGATAAATTTGCTAACCCCACCCCTTCTTACTCAATAGGAAGAAGGTGGATGAATAGTGTATGAGTAAATAAATAGTAATAGGAGGTTTTAATATAGTATGTACTTTCTCTTCCAATTCTCAACACAGGTCTATGTCCAGCATTTAATAGTACGACTTTATCTGCCCATCTCCCTTCTTCTCAATTAGGCCAATGTGTCTAGAGGACCCAGGGTGTGATCATGGCTGTGTCTCCCAACACCCATCTTCTCCTAAGCTGTGACCACAGGGGTCGATTCTGCACATGGCATGCGGCCCAGGGCAGTGGTGACCATCACCACCACCACCACCACCACCACAAGGACCCTTGGCAATTATCTCACCTGTAAGTGACTTTGATATACGTGCATCCTCTGCCCCAGCTCCCTTGCCCCAGACCTTGTCCTTTCCTGAGGAGTTGCTCTGGTCTGAACCTAAAGCTTTCCTCCTTCCCTTTCAAAAAAATAAGAACTCCATTTCTAGGTAATACTGTAGACTGCATGCCTGCTAAGTTGGCATCCTCTGCTTAACCTACTTAGCTCAGCATGGTTAGATAAAAATAAACACATGCTTCCAAGGTATTTCTCTTATCTCCAGCTGGCTCCCAGGTCACACTGGAATAGAGTTCACTGGGACACAGCAGGACCCTTGAATCCAGCTTCTACAGTTCTGGCTAACAGATCTATAAAGTGACACCAAGTCCCAAGGGCACCTGGTCTCCACTTCAGGGGGAATGATACTGGTGTGAGGAGGAAGTGAGCTGATGCTGGTGCACAGAACTCAACAAGGCACTGGCACAAAACAGGCAAGGCTGGAAGAATATTGCTGCAAACTGAACTGTGTCCCCCTAAAATTCATTTGCTTAAGCCCTAATCCCCAGTGTAATGGTATTTGGATGTGGGCAATCTTTGGGAGGTGACTAGGTTTAGATGAGGTCATGAGGGTGGGTCCCTAATGATGGAATTAGTGCCCTCATAAAAAGAGACATCAGGGTGAGGGTAGAGCTCAGTGCTAGAGTGCATGCTTGGCATGCACAAGATCCTGGGTTCCATCCCCAGAGCCTAACCTAAAGGGAAAGAAAAAAGAGAGAGAGAGGAAAGTCAAAGATCTCGCTCACAAGCCAGGAAAAGACCCTCCCCAGGAACCTGACCGTGCTGGCACCCTGATCTTGGACTTCCAGCCTCCAGAACTGTGAGATCTAAATGCCTGTGGTTTAAGCCAAAGCCCATGGTATCTTGCTATCACAGCCCAAACAGACCAAGACAAATATGTTCTCATCTTCCATGTATCTTCCCCTGTTTAGCCCCCATTCTCTTTCCAGTTGTTAGCTACACTCCCACATATGTAATTCCATGCTTCAAAGCCCTTTTCCTTCCTGAATCAATTTGAATATTCTGACTTACACTGAACTGAAAGATTGACCAGGAACCTACTAGGTGCTTGGTGTGCAAGGCAAAGTATTGTAAGACTCCACGCCCTCCAGTTAAACAACTGCCCTTGGTGTCCTGGGGAGCTGCCTGTGGTCCTGCTCGCATCAGCTGCAAGGCTGGGTTCAGAGAAGTAAATGAAATACAGCTATGTTGGCTTCTGCTCCATTAGGAAAGGGAAAAATCAATGTTTGCCAAATGTAGAAGGACAAAATCAATAGCAAAAGAAATTTTATTTTCAACCTTCTAAGGGAGTATTACAAAGAAAAGAGAGTGAAAATTATTATTATTTATTGATGTATATAGCACCTTCTGAAAGCCTCAAAGTGTTTTATGGAATTACAAACTGCCTTCGTCCATCTCTGCGTACAGATCACTTTGTTCTGCTCATACACAGCCCTCTCCAGGAGGGGCGAGTGCAGGAAACACTGGGGCAACACGACACCACAGCTATAGGGCTGATTCCTTCAAGTTGGTAACTCACTCACTCATTTATTTAAAAAGAAAGAAAGAAAGTAATCATTACTAGTACAACGAGGTTGGCACACTCTAATCTTGTGGAAAGTTCCTGAGGAAGAAGCCGCCTCTTTAGATTGTAGGTGGCATCATAATATACGTGGTTTGGCAGAAAGAAGAGAAAACCCTCTCCCTGCTTTTCTCCAACATTCCTTCGTTAGAACATGCAGCACATTTGGGGAGACTCAGCCACCTGCTGCCAACATCTTAATGCAATTCCTGGCAGACGAGTTTTGATAGATGGCTTCAAAGCCATCAGTGTAAACCACTGAACAAAACTTTCAGGAGGATGAGATGTCAGAAGAGCAAGGCTGCAGGAGGCAGGGCTGTGAAGGTTGGCAGCTGTCTGAGAAATCCACAAACGGATGAATCGAAATAAAACCCTACAAGGGTAGAGTGACTGCAACTTTTCAATGTCCTCTCACCTGGTTTTTCCTCATTTCAGCTTTGTCACAATCCTTCCAGAGAGAAGGCAGGAATTATTAACCCCATTTTACAGAGGCTCATGGACTGTAAGTGATTTAACCCAAAATCACACAACTATTTACTGGCAGAGCCAGGAATGGAACCTGGACTCCCAGACTCTTAGTCAGAAGGAAGATGAGAGATTAAGTAGCTCAACTTTCTTCTTCAAACAGGAATCCACTCCACAGCATCATGGAGACGAAGGTAAGTCTAGGGGTGATGGAGTCACTGCTTCATAAGAATTGCATTCAGTTTTTAAGTTATTATTAGATCTTTAATTAATTAAATTAATTAAATCTTTAATTATTAAAATACAAAGATCAACCTCCATGTAATGTCCTCTGACTTCTCCCCATTGTGCCATCTGGAACAATCCATTCTAGGTCTCACTTCCACGTGAGGACCTGCAAGTAGGGAAGACTGCTAGGTATGTACCATCATCTCCACTTTGACAAACATCTCCAGTCCCCGAGAACTGTTCCTATTACATGGTTTCCAGATAGTTCCCTCTTCTACCCTGGACAGTTCCAATCTGTCCCTATTACATATTAAAATACTCTGCTTAGGACCCAACAAAAAAGTCCAAATCATCTGACATCGTGAGACAGTAATATGATGTCCTCCCATTTTCTGGATATTATAAGACTTGCTTTGAGAGAAATCTTCTCTCACGCCATGGGCTTCATGTGGCCTACTCAAAATCCAAGGTCTTTTCCCAGAAACTGTCAAGATTTTCCAGCCACTGAGCCCCTGTTCTGCACCTGCACCACTGATTTCTCAGTAAAGGGCTTGTCCTGTAGAAGCATTACATTCTCCCTTCTTAGTCACACCATGTTTTTATGACTCCAGAGTCTGTCTTCTTGCACATTATTTACCCTGCATAGATTTGTGGGCCAGACCGTCTATGTATTCATTCAAATTATTAATGATTCAATCCAATGAAACAGAGCCTAGAGTAGAGCCCTGGGTAAGTCCCCCTTTGGCTGGTGTTAGCTCATTAGTTCACGCTCTTTGGTTATTCAACTAGGGATGAATTTCCTCAGTGTTCAGTCCACGTACTTCTTTTCAGGCACTGCTCTAGGGTTGGCCACAGACAATAGCTACTTTAAGAAAAAGAGGAGTGAAGTAGGCAAAATCCCCCAGGATCCACTATTCTGCTGCCCCCTTTGCTTTTTGTCCCTGGCTCCATGGGCTGGCTTCCCCTTGGGGGCCCTGTTTAGTACTCCGGCTTCCCCTAGAGCCTGATGTGCTTGCCTCCCATCCTTGTAATCAACTTTCCTCAGAGCCCAGGTGCTCCTGGTTCCCCATTGCAATGAACCAACTTGTCTGCTGTAGACCTCAGTTTCTGCTTGAAAACTCTCTCTTGAAACCAGCTGACTTTCTTATTCCCTTATGTGTCCCTTGTCCCTGAGACTAGGCCATCACCTTACACCGCTTCATCCTATATACACAAATACTATAAAAAACTTTGTCAAAGACGTTAATGAAAGCAAGATCTACCATATAAGAGCATTCCACTATCTATTAAGTCTAGTCACCTTATCAGAAAAAGAAAGAGGTTCACCTGTATGTGAACTGCTGATTCCGGTTTGCAGTTTGCATACAAGGAGTAAATTCTTACACAAGCTAAGCTCCCCCTTCTTCTGGAAACTATCCCTCTCCCTCACATACCATCTACAAAGTTTTCACACAGTGATCCCAAGCCCGGCCTCACTCAGTCAGTCCTGGTGGTCAACTGTCCCAAGCTAAGCCAATCTTTTTTTTTTTTTTTTTAACAGAAACTAGCACTAAAACTGAAGCAGAGAAGCTAATTTCTCTTTGGTGACTGGATTCAAGATGTGGTGCTTGGAAACTATGGGTGCCATGTTTAAGGCCATGTGGGCCAGGGGATGCCCCCTAATGGTGAAGGGAGAGAAGACGGAGATAGACGTAGCCGGAAGGGGAGGGAGGCACAGAGACACAGACCAAGCGAATTTTAAAACCCCAAGATTCTGGTCACTGTTTTGCCTGAAATGAGCCACATTCTTCATCTTGGGTCCCATGAGTCACCCAAAACTTTTTTTTAAATCCCCCTTTTTGCTTAAGCTAGTGTGAGTTTAGCTTCTATCATTTGCCGCCAAAGAGTTCTGAGGGATACAGTGGAAGACACTAACCCCATCCCCAGCCAACTGCCCCACACTTCTGGACTGCACAGTGGAATCGTTCAAGCTCACGCAATTCCACAAAGAGCTTCTGAGCCTGAAGAAAGAAAGATAAGTAAATAAATGTCTTTCTCCCTCACCCTCCAGAGTTGAGGTGAATCAGAGCCAGGATATCAACACACAAGCAAAACCTTATATTTTTTCATTTTCTCAGTGTACCAACAACTAAAACAATTCCTTTTTTTCATACTATTTATTTCACAGTCTACATGCTATTCCTTTTTCTTTCTTGATGTCCTATTCACGGCAAAGGAAAGTCCCTCTACCAGGCCACCGTCCAAAGTATGTGCTGTTACAGGCCACAGGGAGAGGAAACTCGGAGAGACCAAGGCAGCTGAGTGCATCTGCTTATTCTGGTTGCTTTGAGTTGAGCCACAAAGGGGTTTTCCAGCTGAGCAGCCCCTCTGCATGTGGCACAAACGTTTCAAGATTCTGTCAAGCTTCAGTCCTCCTGTTCACAGCCCAGACAAGTGCCCCACTAAATCCTTGACATAGTCACTTTTTCTTACCCTTCCTGGTTACATCAAAACAGCTTCCAAAAGGTAGACAGGGAAAAACCTGAATGAACTCTCCACAGTCCAAAGTTCAGTCAGATTCACAAACACAGACAACAGCTAACTATAAAAAGGCTCCATCCTTTAGAGGCCAAAAAGAGTGTCCAGCATCGGGTCTCGGAACCTCAGTGGCCTCGTGGGACTTCATGGGAGTCCTTGGCCTTCCAGTCCAGGGAGGACACTTCCCACCCAGAATAGCCTGCCCCTTGGCAACGTGAACATGATGACCGTCAGCCTTGGGACAGGACTTCAACAACACTCCTGGCAGTTGTCTTGAGGACAGGCCAGGGAGAAAGTCACAGGGCTTACATGTGAAGTAACCAGAATAGATGAGCAGTATCAATTCCTTAGGGTCATGATCCCTGTTTGGTTATTATTTTTATCCTATAATCAGGACCAGCTAAATAATTTGTGGGGCCCACTGGAAAATGAAAATGCAGAGTCCTTTGTTCAAAATTATTGAGAACTAAGAGAATGACAGCAGAGCATTAAACCAAGCCGAGGACCCTGTGTGACTGCAGATTGCACACCACGAAGCTGGCCTTGCCTGTAACACCCTGGCCATGATTTCTGTCAAATAAAGGTTTATTAATGAATTGATGAATTGAACAAGGCCAGAATCAGAAGGGAAGAGATGAGAAAGTGGACACCCTGCTTCAAGTCAGCAACCCATTTTTATCTCTTTTGTGTTTCTGATTGGAACCCTTATGAGAAAGGGTTCCGGTTTAAACAAAGTTTGGGACACACTGCTCTATGGAAGTATCTTTGTAGAATTTAGCATACAGTGTCACTCGTAACTAGGTTCCTACTAAATCAATCTGAGTATGGATTGAATGGATGAAGCTATCAAGACAGAGGATCAGATGGAATCTTAAAAAAAAGACACAAGTGAACTTATCTACAGAACAGAAACAGACTCACAAATATAGAGAACAAACTTATGGTTACCAGGGGGTAAAGAGGGTGGGAAGGGAGATCAAAATTTGCAACTCTTGGGGAGTGATAGAAATGCTAGGTACCTTGATTGTGCTGTGGTTTCACAGGTGTCTTGCTGGGTGGTGGTGGTCTTCATAGGCGTGACATCTATCAAAATTCATCAAATTGTACATCTGAAATATGTGTAGTTTACTGTACAGGAATTATACCACAATAAACAAGAAAAAACAGGATCATAGAAAAAAACATAATGCAGCATATGAAATTTAAATCTCTTTTAGAGCATGGTGCTCACTTAAAAATTATCCAGTAGTTCACGAGTTGCTCTGCCCATCCCCCATGCTAAACCAGTCAGTGCCATTGGTTTAGTCTTGTCAGTGCGATTTTATGCCACCTCACCAATTTATTCCTTTACATTTCATTTTTACTCGTGGTCTCAGTCCCGGTTATTAGCACTTCTTATCAGTTATTTGCTATGGAACCACTGCAAGAAAAGACCCATCTTTAAAGAAGGTGTTAAACGCTGGTTGGATGCTTGCAGTGACCTTGGTCTGCTCTTTAACGGCAAAGGACGGGGATGCTTACCAAGCATTTTCTGAGAAAGGAGTGTAAATTGCAGGAAACAGTGTGTAAATTAAAGGAACTGCCTAATATAATTAGCCACACAGGAAATGTAATGGGTCTGGAAAACAAAAGTATAATTTATGAGGAAATATCTATTGGAATAATGTAAATAATGGGTTTTTCACTGCGGTTTCTATTGCTTGTGGAACTAAGGTAGTCATTAGGCAAGGAAGTGCTTATCAAAGTCTAGAAAGGTTCTCTAAAGATGCAGCTTTAGGATGTCACACAACCTTCAAGGAGGATCCTTAATTAATTGTGTGATTTTTGCAAGATACGTGATGGGCCCAGCTGGGTTTCCCCACTCCTCCCACCAGGCCGACCACACCTGTGAAGTGGGGCCCAGCTCCTGGCCAGCACCTTCAGGGAAAGCCCTCTGCACTGGGTTTCCGTGCGCTCGTGAACTTCTCTTCTGAAGTGGTCAGATACCGGCAACACTGACGTGTCTGGCATCATCCATCTGAATTAAAATTATTACTGGTTTCCTATATACCTCTAAGTGAAACAATTTAGCCAACTTCGCATCTGCAGCCTCACCTTTTCTCTCTTTTGAAGCAGTTAGCCTCTTACCAGGAAAATATATATGTGTATGTATGTATGTATGTGTGTGTGTGTGTGCGTATATATATATACATATATGAAATAAGTTCAGCAGCTTATTACACAAATGGAAACATGTCACACACCTCTAAGTAATGACTGACCACATAAGCTCTAACTGAAGCACATGCTCAGAGACAGACATTTTCTAATTGAAGAAAAACAACTTTAGCTTGTATTTTTTAGTGTACATGTTTTGTTATAAAAACCTGACTGTTATTTACCTTGATTGCCTTAACTCTAGCCAGTAGCAAAGGGGCTGACCAGTAACCCAGAAAAATCATGGTGGCAAAATGCAAACCCTCTCAACATCCGTGCTTCTGAAGTTCCTTAGGTCCAGATTCCAAATGACAGGAAACTGAACAAATTATTAAATGCAGCAGAAAGTAATATGAACAACAGGTGTATTTTACACTTCTGTCTCCTGAACTGAGAAGTCCTGCTAATTCTTACAACTACTGCCTGACCCTCCTGTCTTCCATTCCTCTTCCGTCTCCCTAGAGTGGGGGCTTCAGGCTCACATGCCCAGACTTGTGCAGGGCTGCCTCCAGGGGGCTCTTCCGCCCTGGCTGCTGCCCAGCAGCCTGCTCCCTCCCCCATCAGGAGAAGTGACTGCAGCATCACATCTCCTCCCCCTGCCCCACAGGGAGCTGCCCCCTCTGAAGCCATCTCTCTGTCACAGCGTCCCACGATGGCCTTAAGGGTTCAGGAACACAGTTCTGCATCCCCTCCACAGATGCTATAACTCTGAACACCTAAAACAAGCACTTGTTCATACTGAACAACTAAAAATAAGAACATGGAAAAGTACATTCGACAACTTTTCTTTTAATTCCTCAGTCAAAAAATAGTCAAAGGTTAAAAATTCAGTTCGCCAGAACGTTCTGGTCTCATCCATGGGTCTTGTGTCCCAGAAGCGGTGTGATGGGCTTCTTGGTATCAGCGTGCTCTAAAGGTAGAGGGAGGGACATTTATTTCTACACAAAGAAAGAAAAAAACACCAGCTTCTTCCCTATTCTTATTTCTGGCCATCACAGATATCTTTCTTTATAATTACTTGGGCTATTGCTATTATGGCCATCATTTTCACTATTTACTATTATGGGTATTTAGAGGCTCATAAAAATGTGAGCTTCCTCAATGCTTAAACAGCACGAGAGATAAATCAGAGGCACAGAGCATTGGCTGACACTGGATGAAACCTGACTGGGAACAGCTGGATTGCTCTCTTGACTAAATATTTACAAAAGGCATGATTATATCACTGAGCGACACTGTGCGAATATAACAATTTATCAATCATCTTGTTTAACACCAAGCCCCACAGGAAGGGCTACATTCCCACTTAACAATAAGAGTCTACCGAATGCTAATTAATTTACTTCTTTTTACTTAAGGTTATTTCAGACACGTATGTCCTTGTGCTTTTATAACAGCACATTTTACACAGAGACCAAACAAATGTTTTATAGGCAGAAAAAAAAAAGGACGGGGTGCAATGTTAACTATAAATCTTGGCTCACGCTCGGTCTTCTGGGGGTTGCAGTGGAGGAAAGTGGACTTGTCGAGGCATATTCTAGGGATCTGGCTGCAGATGTTGCTGCTAATTCTGGAGCATATGAGAAAAGTGAAAGGATGGAGGCTGGTAGCCTCTTGAATTTGAAGTTTAAAACGATAATCGGTTGTTATTTCCGTACACATGGTCACTGTGAGGCAGGTCAACGGTTATCAAGCAGTTCAGCCTAGAGGTAAGCTTTTGTGGGAGGAAGGAGAGGGTGGGTCCTGCCCTCAGGTGCCCTTCAGCCTCAGGGGAAATCTGGGTGAACTCCTCCTGACCTGCACACCATCATAAGTAATACGGATGCAAACGCCTAGAAATCCAGTTAAGAGAGGAATTCTGGGAAGATGGCTGTGGTGCCAACAGCATAGGTTCAGATCTTCCAGAATCTTCACATAAAACAGATAGAGCATGTAGATGGTAGAACCAAACAGGTGGAGAAGGTTTGTGACAAGACCAGGTGACCAGGCTTCTCTATCAGTCCCCCAACACAGGTGGACAGTGCTAACGTACCCAAGGCCCCAAGCCTTGGTGTTACTGGCAGCTGCGAGGCAGAAAGCAGAGGGAGGGAGCCGCACAGGCCCGTGGGCAGGAGAACCCAGAGGAACAACAGGATCCCCTGGGAAGTGTATTCCCTGGCGAAGCTGAAAAGAGCCGCTGAACCTGGGAAGGGTTTTCACCTCCCACAGAGGGTGAGTCCAAGGGGCCTGTGACTGGAAAGTTGCAGGGGCTCAAGTTACTCAGCTGCTCTCCACCCTCCACCCTGACTAGCCTCCCTCCTAGAAGGGGCCCCACTGAAGGAGATGAAGGAGACGAAGGAGACACCATTCGGGATATAACCAACACTAAGCAAAGACAGTAGAGGCAAAGGGAAGAGACTGTGCAGATAAAAGAGGGAGGAGGAAGAGGGGAAATAGCCAGGAAAGCAAGCTGCCACCTGTCTTCTGTAACACTACAAAGACAGCATAAGAGGAGGTTCCACAAAGCCAGCAAAGCTCTGTGAACTCATCCACCCTCTAAAAATTCAGGAAAACTAAATTCACATTAAAATGAGCAACTGGAAAATATATAGGTAAATGTCTGTACAAAGTGATCATCAGAAAAAGTGAAGTATTTATCAGAATAACAGCCCAACAGAAAACGGAAGCATGCCAGAAAGACACATTCCAAAAAAATCAACACTGTAATATACTCTTTCAAACAAACTAAAAACATGAAGAAAATGAGATGATATGAGAGATGAAAGGACAATAAATCAGAATTAGAAAAACTCAGAAAGGATGAGATAAAAATGAAAAAAATTACACATGTAAGAAAAATCATTTTAGAAATAATACTAAATTATAGGAAACGCAAGAGTGAATAAACACAATAAACAGTGCCTTCAGATGATTAAAAGGAGGGAATTGTTTAATGAAAAATTAATTTATAAAAAGATTTTTAAAGAATCAAGATTGGAAATATTGGAGATAAACAAAGAAAATATAACATGTGAATAATACTTGTCCTTAAAATAGAAAAACAGAGCAAGGGATCAGGATAAATAATAAAACCTATAACTCAAAAATTTTTTCCTCAAATATTAAAAAAAAGGTGCAAAACTACATATTGAAAGAGTTCTCTGTGTCCTTGAGAATATCAACCAGAATGATCAACACCAAGTCACATTCTAATAAAACTGCTGGCCTTTAAAGAATAAAGGAAAAGGTCATTTGGACATTGGACAAAAACAGCATATGATTTATAAAAGAATGAAATTAGGTTTTCATCAGACCATTGCATAGCAACTCTTGTGCCAAAAGAAAATAAGGAAATATATTTCAGATTCTCAAAGAAAGAAAACATGAACCAAAAATTTAATACCCAGCAAACCTGACCTTCAAGTTAAAAGGGCTCAAACTTTTGTTAACATGCAAGCCTCAGCTAACGTTTCCATGAGCTCTTCTAAGGAATCCATCAGAAAACAAGACTCAGATAAACAGAAGGACCAGAGGGACATCAACAAAAAGACTTGTGATGAGTATCAAATAGAGAATTAATTGGAGAACTAAGACTAAAAGGGAATTTAAAGGGAGAGATTATATACACAATATCTAAATGAGCTGGCAGTGGAGGTAAAACATGGTCATTTTTCAAATGGGAGAAAACTGAGGATAGCATATTTTCTGTCCTAAATTGGCAGAAATGTTCAAGTCTCTGGATTCAGAGACTTAAGCAGTCTCAGCTTTAATCCTTTTGCAAGACTACAGGTGTTGTTATGCTCTTTCATTGGGAGGAACATGATGTGTACATTTCATTCTTTTTTAATAAAAAAATATTTACCTATTTTTAGTAATTTTATTTCACTGTTTTCAGTAATCAGAATCGGAGGTGCACTATTAGTGCTATTCCTAGACTTTTTTATGTGTAGCATGGAATAAAGCAAATGAGTAATTATGGGATATTCCAATCCTATAATCCCCTGTGTCATTCTTGATGTGGAAGAAAGAAGATACAGTTACACTGTAGAAGAGTGTAAGTGAAAATCCTGTAGTTTTGAATTTGAACTGGAGCTATCAATGTGAACTTACAAGATACTGTATTTCTAAGAAAGCACCTGCATATGTTTATTTCCTAGATCTGTCTACTGGAAAAGTCCAGAAAGAATGAGCAATCCCAGTAATAGCAAGCATTTTTGATTCCCTAGGTTGTAGTCTTGATATGTCATTTCCCATTATTTAAAAAGCAAGGAGAGCTTCTTGGAGCAAGAGGTGAGAAAAGAAATGTAAAGGTAAGAAGACAACCCTGGAACATCCTGATATACCAGATATTGAGAAAGCTGTCCAGGTCTGTTTGAGCTTCAGGAAGGAGTAAAACTGCAGTGGACTGAAACTCAGGAAACACATTTAAATCCATGGGTTTAATAATGATTTTTTTAAAGAGGATACTTTCTAAAGGTGACAGAGAACTAATGCATAATCTCAAAATTGGGTGAATGAAAGGAGAAATCAGGCATTTATCCTGCCTTTCCTGTCTGGGTGACCAAATAGTAGATGAGGGCAAATATTATCTCATAAAAGCTTCATTCAGTTAATAAATGAAAACAAAGTGGTAGAATTATAATACCGTCACTTGACAACCCCTATAAATTACTGGATCTAGGCACTGAGGATCAACAGTTGCTAACATCAAAAGTAAAAAGCAGGCATGGTCGCCCCTCCTGCTAAGAGACACAACAACAGTCTTCTTAAAGAGATCGACCCTGAGTCTGATCCAGCCTCTATTCATCTGCCAACCTATTGGGAACAGAAAAGCTAGAAGCACATATCAAGATGCCCTGTGTGTACACAAGCAGCAAAATCTTGACTCTGGGAAACTTAAATGGCCTAGTTGTTCAACATACAAGTTTTAAGGAAAAGAAAGGGACGTGGGGAAATCCTTAATTATGAAACTCAAAAAAAAATCAAATAAATGCTTCATGGATGCATAGCTGAGTGACAGAACCATTTTAAAATGCAAAGTCAGAGTAGTGGCTTCCTTTGGAGGGAGTGGGCAGTGGTGGGGACAAGGCACATGGAGGTCCCCCCAGGGTGTCTGGCTAATCCCAGCAAAAAAGGTATAAATATTATTATTGTGTAAAGAATGTGGATCTTTGAATCAGACAGGTCTAGATTTAGGTCCTGATCTGCCACACCAAAAATACTGTGGGACCTTTGACCCCTTTGGGCCTCAATTTCTGCTTTGAGAAGTAAGAATAGAACCTAAAAGTTCCAGTTATCTAACAGGTACTCAGTACATGTTAATTTTACTTTTTTTTTTCTCTTTCTTCTTCCTTCCTCCTTGTTAACTGTTTGCTGGGATGATCAGCATGACTGAAACCAGGTAGGGTTATGTAGTGAAGAATTTAGGAGAATTCATGGAGGATTGAGCAGGACTTTTTTAATGAAAGAGACAGGATATTAACTGAAGAATGTGAGTAGCAATCCAGGCGGGAGGCTGGAAGACCTACAGAAAAGAGCAGTCGAGTTGCACAAAAGAGCTCAGTAAGTGGGTTTGCCTGATGAGGTGAATAAGATGGGAGGTACCATGGATGAGTGAAACAGGCCTGGCATCTGTAAAAGACAGCAGTACAGGGACAATGATAAATGACAACTGCCCCTCAGACTCAGCCTCAGTGAAACAAGAGGGGGTGGGTGGGTGCTATGCATTGAATGTTTGTGTCCCCCCAAAATTTATATGTTGAAACCTAATGCCCTCCCTGTGATGGTATTAGGAGACTGGGGGGGGGGGGGGGGGCTTTGGGAGGTAATTAGGATGAGATGGGTCAGGAGGACGGAGCCCCCATGAATGGGATTATTGCACTTCCATGAGTCATGAGAAAGCTTGCTTCTTCTCTGCCTTCCATCATGTAAGGACACAGCAAGAAGTCAGGAGTCTGCAACCCAGAGGAGGGCTCTTGCCAGAATCTGACCATGCTGGCTCCCTGATCGATCTCAGACTTTCAGCCTCCAGAACTGTGTGAAACCACTTTCTGTTGTTCGTAAGCCACCCAGTCTATTACTTTGTTAGAGCAGCTCAAACTAATACAGTGGAGATTATAAGACTTCTAAACCCAGGTTTAAGCATGGTTTTTAAAATTGGTTAACTACCAGAACATCCATTCTCTAAGTTCTCTGTTAGTCCTTCAAATCCTTGACAGGACTGGGAAGACAGCAAGATAGCCCCAGGTGAGAACTGTGCTGTGCACACGGGGATCACTCCCCACAGGGGGGCTTCTTTCAGAGCGCTGACACTTTCAGGAGAAGTCTTTACTCCACACATACACCATCTACGCCAGAGATGGAAGGTAAATACACAGCAGGGTTTACCAGCAAACAAATACAGGTCCACGCAAGAATATTTATTCATGTTTGCATTGCTGCAAGTTTAAATGAATGCTCTTCCTCACTGGGTTTCCCACTTAAAAGTTTATTTTTTTAATATAGTAACATCCTTCCAGGCAATTCCTATATCCTACAAATAATCAACAAATAAGCTTGATACTTATGGCAAGAATGAAGGAACTGGGATGGAGAGTCAGCCTCTTAGGCACAAATGGCAAGAAAAAAATCCAACCGCAAGTGATAAGGTGATTATCAAAAGCCAGACCTGTTGAATTAATTCAATTAATTATAGGTAATAATAACACCTAACTCCACTTAGTTCTCACTGTGTCCCAGGCACGTGTTAAGTGCTTATTTATATTACCTCATTTAATCCTCACCAATACCCCTTTGAGGTACAAACTGTTTTAAGCCCCATTTCACCAAAAGGGAACCGAGTCCAGAGGTTGAGGAGGTTGCCCAAGATCACACCATTAGATTCAAATTCGTGTTCTCTGACACCAAAGCCCCTCACTCTGTGCTTTCTGGTGTAGTCGCTGAGGAAACCTGCATCCTGTTAACTCGGGTTATTAATCTGGTTCTTCTTGATTTGTTTCCGAGAGTCGCAGGATAAAGAATGCCACTTAGATGTTCTACAGCAGGAACTTCTGACCCTGGGTGCACCCAACCAGCCACCCCAAATCCACACAGACACTGACATGGGGCACTGCTGGTGGCAGCCACCAGGCCACCGGGTGTCCCACTAACAATGGGGAAGGGAAAGAGCACAGAAAGTGGAGCTGAGAAGTGGGTGCAACCCCAGCTCCAGCACATACTCACTGTGATTTGGACAAGTGTCTTAACCTCTCAGATTCTGTTTTCTCACTGATGAAACAGAAGTCTAAAATATCCCACTGCACAATGCTTCTGAGCAAGATTAAATAAGGTAATGTGTATACAGCAGCCTGCAAATGCTGCAAGTTCACCTCCCTCGTCCCGTGTCCCCCACCGCCACGTACTTCAACCTCACAGACAACGTCTGTTCAGGATGGGAGTGTTGTTTGACTGCGTCGCCACTACTGCATTTTGTTTGGTTTTGCTCCGTTTAAAGCATCCACACCTCACCCCAAGGTCAACATGTCTGGAATATTTATCCTTACAACATCTTCAAAACTGATTCCAAATCTCCAGCAGAATCTGTCCTGGAAATAGTCTCCAAAGAACTCATGATCATGAGAAGACATAGACGGTTACAGCCAGACTTCTCCAGATGCCATCTGGAGAGCACGCCTTTGAACAAGAAAACTGAGCTCTTTCAAAAAGGGTCCCCTGCCTCCCACAGTGAAATGGGAAGGAGAAGCATCAGCCCTGCAGGCGGAGGCACTCCCTGGGTTCCCTTCCTGGCTGGGCTGGGCAGGAGATGGATGCTGGAGAGGCATTCTTCGTTCCGCACGGACTGCCCAGCTGCGGAGGAACAACAGAGAGGGCTGAGGAGGGGCCGCCCCACCGTCTTGCCCTGGGAGTCGCAGGCACCCATACACCCCCTGGTGACCGGCCCACACCCCCGCAAGCCCTGGTATCCCCAGATTTCCCCATCCAGGGAAAAGAAAGGGAATGTTAAGTGCTATTTAAGGTGTCTGTTTTAACCAAAGGCCTTCGTGGGAGGTTATTATTAACTTATCCTCACTCCTGGTTGCCCCCTGAAATCAGACAGGCCCGCACTGGTACTGCCCACATGACGGAGAGCCCCGGGGAGGACGGCCCAGGCCTCCGCTTCCACCCCTGGCACCAAGAGACTTTCAAACCCACTCTAGAAAAAGAAAGGATCCCCTTGCCAGAGACATGTGGGTTCCCTGGGCTAAGATACAGTTATTATGCAGACTTCTGAAAGGTGCTGGAGTAAAAGAAATAGAACTTATAAACTATACAGCCAATATTTTAGCTTTTGGGTCTTTGAACCACCACATTTTATCTTCATGAGAAAATTCTGAACTCAGACAAAACTTGCTCTCAAACTCTTACTGATTATAACCCATAAAGTGTATTCTAAAATCCTTAGACAATAATGCACTGTATACAGGTTTAAATGAGGAAAGGGTATTTGCCCTGTATGTGCGTGCGTGTGTAAATTTAAATGATGTAACTTTAAAATAATACATTGGTGTTGGTTTGGAGTATTGGTTTGGAGACTCTTTTACCTTCCAAGGGGCATTATGTCTTTGCCCTTCCAGATTTCACCCCTAAGCAATGGTCCCCAGAGGATTTTGGTGCTAGTGTCCCATAGCTCCTAACCCCTCCGCAACTGTTATCCGGAGGTACCCCCATCTCTCTGTCCACCTCTCTCTGAAACCATCATTTTCATCGCATTCTCAAATCTTCCCCAGAGGTTCTTGGACTCAGCTGTTTTTCATAGGTTACACCTCAAAACAGTCTTGGCGGCATTGCTGAGGCTCTGCTGTCTCTGTGCGCCCAAGTCTGGGACCAGCCCCGGACCCAGGCAGTCACTGGACGTTACCGCTTCCCTGCTCCACTGGCCTGGCAGGAAGAAGAGGAGCTGCTCCTCAGGGCCCAGGCTCTGGCAGGACTGTCCTGAAGAGGCCAGTTTTGGAGGGGGTAGTGTGGGGCATGTGCACTCCACAAAGAATTCTCAGAAAACTGGCAGAACAGCAAATCCAGGAGCAGGGCTGAACAGTGCGCTGAGGCCTAGAGGCATACGCGCCTCTGCCCTGAAGGCATACGCGCCCTCTGACTACGGCGGCCATGTTCCTGGAAAGGAGGAAGCTGTCATTAGGTCTCTCAGGAGTCCCTCTGTTGCCCCCCAGGACCTACAGTGAGTGGTCCCCATTCACCCTAGGGCCATAATGGGTGACTCGCACCCTCTCCAGCTACACAGCATCCCCAGCAGAATGCTGTCTATACATCAGTCTCCCAAACTCCCAGAGATGCTCTCGTCTTTGCTGTCACTGCCTCTCCCTCTCTAACCTGAACAAGCTCTCCTGCCATTTTCCCTCTGCTACCATTAGCAGCATTTTTCCAGTTATGCCACAGGGAAAGGACAGTTTGAATCCTGCTTTGATGGGAATGGTCAGCTTCTGCCTGAAGTCTGAGCAAACCACTTTGAGGAGCCATGGCGGGTCTGACATTAGATGGTTAGACATCTCTCGGAGCCCCAGCCAACAAGATGCTGAGTTACAATGAAATCCACCCCATCTCTCTGCTTCTTGACATCTCTATGCTATACGTTAATTAGGTGCATCCAATTGAAAATTCAGAATCAAATATATTCATTAACCATCTAAAAACAGATTCTCCCCTATATGACTTTAAAGCCTTTAGGCTCTTCTTCCAATGCTGATTATCTTGGTTTTGCTATAACCAAAACATAAACACAAGATATAAAAACAAGAAAAATAATCCTTTTAAGGTTAATAGCTTTGAACAATTAGTATAAATAATAGTATACACACTTCGATGTTTTCTGCAGTATTAATTTTGAAACCGAGCATACTATTTTGCTGACCCAGAGTACTTAAGATGACTAGGAATTATTTTCTTATCCTTCCTTTCATCCAAGGAAGTGAATCTGTAATATTTACTGTGTCATTTACCGTCTTAAACCAATGGTCCCACAGCCATTTTGCCTTCACTGGCACTGAACATTTAATGGTCAAGGCTACATGAGCCACGCTCACCACCTGACTAAGAAACTGTGCAGAAGACGCTCAACAAGTGTTTGCTGGGCACGTCAGGGGAGCAGAACAGTTCCACTTGCTTTAAGAAACAATGCCACCCTAACGTCTTTAGCCCTGGATCTAGCACAGGGCCTGGTGTTCAACACTCAGCTGTGAATGTCGAATGGGCAGCAGCCACGTGGACAGACAGATGGAGCATTTGGTGATTCCCGCTCACCCCCGCTGGGTTAACGCACGCCAGAGACAGGTCTTGCATTTCTGTGATTTCCTCTGGAACCAGGATGAGGCAAATACATCTATGTACTGGTCCTGTTCACAGGGGCATGACTAAAACCAAATTCTGAGGACTGAAGCCCAGTGCTTTGAAGTCAGGGCAGCCAATCTGAGGAATTATGGCCAACACCTGACAGGTGGCCGGTGCCTTTTGACCAGGCTGAGATGAGGGGAACTGAGGGACATCCCCCACCCCACCAAGGGAGATAAGGAGGCAAGCACCCCAGTGTCTGTGGGAGACGTCCAAGACCTCACTAGTGCAGAGGAAGTGAGAGCAGCCCTCCTCATAGTTCCAAAGTCCGACTCCTCAGGGTGCAGAACCTTTAGGTGGACGTCCTTAGCATCCAACTAGGAAGTGATCAAAGGCTGCCGACTGCCTCACGCCAAAACCAAATCTACCAGAAAAACTCTCTGTTCTGTGTTTTCCCTAAAAGTCTAAGTAGTTTAATAAAAGTCTTAATTGAAGTCATAATTATTTGGTTTGTTTCTGCTGGCAGCTAAAATGAGTAAACTAATTTCTAAGAAAAAAATGAGAAAAATTATTTCTGGTAACATTCTGTAATTATTTTTATTTTGGTAGATATAAATGTAATCATGGTCAATATTGCTAAAAACAATGTTTCTGAGTCCTAATCCACCAAAAATATATTCGCATTTAAAAACTAAAGCATTATAGTTTAATTATTACTATGTAACTGCTTTAGTCTATTCATGTCAACTCTCTAGACCACCCATATTTTATCCCTAGTATCCCAACTTTATATAAGGCAATGCAAATAATAAAGAAATGAACTCCTTAATGGACATTCATTTTTAATGCAGTGTAACCATTTTCCCTAATTGGATTAAGATTTCAACTCTCTGAATATTGCTAACACATGAGGTCCAAGTCATATTAAACAGAAAAAAGAAGGAAAAGGAAGACTGCCTTTATTAATGAAAACTATAGTTTATAAAGTATTTTTATATAGAAAGAAAAGTATTGTTACAGATTTAAAACTTGAAAAGTAATTTCTGGAATAGATTTGTCATTAAATTCAGAAAGTTCACATATAATTGCATTTTTAAAGTAGCTGGTCAGTTTACTACCAATTCCTATAAAACTAGTCAATTTCCCTTATCTTTTATCTTTGGAAGACAAAGGAATCCTATAAACCTCAGAAAGAAGAAAAATCTGAGCAGATGGGTTTTATCCTGGGACTGCAAGGATAGTTTACTATTATGGGCTCTATTACTATCGTGCATCATATCACAAGATCACGTAAGCAAAACTTCACTAAGTACAGTCAATACCAAAAGCCACTTGGGAATATTCTATCCATGTCTTGTAGAAAGAAAGAGAGAGAAAGAAAGAGAAAGAAAGAAAGAGAGAGAAAGAAAGAAAGAAAGAAAGAAAGAAAGAAAGAAAGAAAGAAAGAAAGAAAGAAAGAAAGAAAGAAAGAAAGAAAGAAAGAAAGAAAGAAAGAAAGAAAGAAAGAAAGAAAGAAAGAGAGAAAGAAAGAGAGAAAGAAAGAGAAAGAAAGAGAGAAAGAGAGAAAGAGAAAGAAAGAAAGAAAGAAAGAAAGAGAGAAAGAGAAAGAAAGAAAGAAAGAAAGAAAGAAAGAGAAAGAAAGAAAGAAAGAAAGAAAGAAAGAAAGAAAGAAAGAAAGAAAGAAAGAAAGAAAGAAAGAAAGAAAGAAAGAAAAAGAAAGGAAGGAAGGAAGGAAGGAAGGAAGGAAAAAAGGAAGAAAGAAGGGAAGGGAAGGAAGGAAGGAAAAAAGAAAGAAAGGAAGAAAGAAGGGAAGGAAAGGAAGGAAGGAAGAAAGGAAGAGAAGGAAGAAAGGAAGGAAGGAAGGACAGACAGACTAGTGGGAGGACACATCATCAATATAATAAAAACGACGTATCTCACACTACCAGTTAACATTTAATTGCAAAACACTAGAAGAAACCCAGATAAGAATATCTGCTATCACTGTTTAACTTTCTGCCTGTAAATTCTAATTAATCAGTAAGACATGAAACAAAAATATGTAATAGATAATGCTTTGTATAACATGATATGCAACATGTTAACATTATATTTTTCTATTATATGAATATATCAAATAAATTAGTGATTTACAAACAATATGATTATACATATTTTTTAAAAAACAAGAGCTGTTCCTGTAAACTCTGAAACTTAATAACACCTTATATTATGTTATATTAATAACATCTTATATTAAGAATTCAAGATTTCTTAATGTAAGATAAATATACAATAATAGCCTTTGTGTATACCAACAATAAACAAAGGTTCTAAAAGGAAGTGAAGATCATTCACAGAAAAACCCTAGAAATAATCTTAGCAATAAATGTGTGATACCTGTGTGAAGAAAATCCAAGACTTCTCTGACAGACATAAAAGAAGAACTGAATGAGTAGAGTGATAGGGCATGCTCCTCAGGAGGAGACTGTAAGGATGACAATTCTGAAATTAATTTTTACCTCTATCTAAATCAAAACCATGATGTCAATGGGATACAGGAAATGAAGAGTGGGAGACCAAAAAAGAAATTCAAAAAGATATCTGATATTAATATATACTAAGAAACCAACTAAAAACAGCATGAGCCTGGCACAGTAACTACTGTGCAGATCAACAAATTGAAAATGCAAAGCCCTGAAACAGACTCTATATAGATAATAAAGAAACCATCCCAAATAAAGGAGGAGGGGATGGACCACTCAAAAACTTTCATTGAGAGGATTGGCTATTTTCAAAAAGAAAAAACAAGCTTGAGCTGAAATTCAGCCATGCAGCAATATAAAATCCAGATGTATGAAGAGTTAATGTTATAGAACAAATACAGAGAGAGGGAGACAGAGAGAGGAAAAGGAAGGAGGAAGGAAGGAAAACTAAGAAAAGGGGAGAGAAAAGAAAATATGTCACAAAAGTAGTTAAATTCAAGATAAGGCTAGGCTTCCAAGCATAAAAGCAAAGGGAAGAAAAAAGGTTTAAAACAGACAAAAAGATCTGACCACAGAAAATTTTTCACAAAATATCTTCAGCATATTTTTTAAAATCAACCAAAAAAAAAAATCGTCAACCAACAATGAAGGAAAATTATTTGCCATAAGTCTAATAGACAGAAGTTACAGACCTCTTATAAATCAATAGGATTTATACCTAATAATAGTAATATATCACACTTTTTAAAATTCAAAGGAAATTAATGGCAACTCATAAAATGAAAATTCAAATTTCCAAAAAGTGTACTTATTAGTAATTAATGAGTATGTAAAAAAAATTGTGTGTGCCAGTGTGCCCTATCAGACTGGCAAAATAAGTTAATTTTAAAATAAAACAATAATTTTAAATGTTGGCAAATGTATGTGCTATAAAATGGACATTCTCATACACTGTGGAAAAGAACGTAATGGATACAAGCTCTCCAAATAACAACCTAGAAATATCCATAAAGAGCTTTTGTCCAGTAATTATACTTTTGCAAATTTATCCTAAAAAAATAATCACAGATATGGACAGAGATTTATGTATAGGAGTGTTAATTATGCATTATTTATAATGGTGAAAAATTGGACCCATTCTAAAAGGAGAAGGGTTAAATTTATTTAAGGCATATATTGACTATATAATGAAATATAATATAACAGAGCCATGAAAAATCATGTTTCATATGACTATATAATGGATTGCTGAGAATATGTTACACAATGCAGGGCACAGAACTTTGTGTAAAGACTAAATACACAGACACACAAACACATGACTTGGAAAGAAACACACTGAAAGATAAACAATGACTCTTTCTCAGTAGTTAGATCATAAGTGACTTTCATTTTTTCCCAATAGTTTTCCATATTCTCTAAATTTTCTGAAATAAATAAATACTACATTTAAAACACTGTCATGAGTCAGTAAGTAATCAGTACTTACTCTGTGCCAAGCCCTCTTCAAAGTGTCTAGGATGTATTATCTCACTTAGTTCTCTCAACAAACTTGTGACTTAGATAATGAGTGCTGTTATCCTCATTTTACCAAGGAAAACACTAAAGCCAAACGAGGGTAACTTACCCAAGGGCACACAGTAGCTAGTGGTGAAGCCAGCAGGTTGTAAGCGGTAAAATAAGTAAATTCAAGCCCTATGATTGCCCACCTGCACACATGGTTACATCAGTCTACATTAGTGATTGTCAAACATTCTGGTCTTGGAACCCTAAAGGGTTTTACACTTTTAAAAATTACTGAGGCCCCCAGAGAGCTTCTGTTTACGGTGGTTGATAGGTCTGTTAATATTTACCATATTCAAAATGAGAATTTTTTAAGTCTATCTAAAAATAGCAATGGCAAACCCATCACATGTTAACATAATACATTTTTAATTATAAAAACTATTTCCAAAACAAAAAAAAAAAATTGTAGTGAGAAGATGGTAGTATTTTGTCTTTTTCTAAATCTCTTAATGCTGGCTTAACAAAAAAGAACTGAATAACTGTATCTGCTTCTGCACTTAAGTTATTGCAAGTTACATGTCATTTTGTGTCTGGGAAACTCCACCGTAGATTCCTGAGAGAAACTGTGAAAATGGCAAATAGCACTCATTATTATTATTATTATTCTGATAATGGTTTGGACCTTGTGGGCCCCTTGCTAGGGTCTTTGGGGCCGCCAAGGATCCTAGAACCACACTTTGAGAATCACTAGTCTACACTGAGTCTAAAGAAGGGGGGGGAAAAGAATAAACTGACTAAATAGTGTTTATTGTGCATTAAACACTCGTTATCATTCAGACTCTCAAAAGGCAACAGCAGTCCACAGGGAAAGGGGAGGGATTCACTAGCCCAGAGCAAAATTATCTTCTAAGATGCCAGTTACCTCCAACCCACTGGATGAGCTGAAACCAAAATGTGGATCAGAATAGAGTTCTGGAAGCCTGTTAGCCTTGGACACATCAGATGAAAAGAGGCAGAGACAGGAGACTGGGCATGCCCAGCAGAGAGAACAGCTCCAACCTGCTCTAGACAACCAGAGGAAACCTATGTGAGAAGCCAGACCACTGCGTAATGAGGCACCAGTTCATTCATTCATTCATTCATTCAGCTGAATGTGAACATTTCCTGACCAACCACTAGTGAGGGCATTGTGCTAGAGGCTGATGCTACAAGGGAAGAGGAAGGTAATCTCCTACTCATCGCTCGATTCCTAGTGCCAAACATGGTACCTCCCACATGAGAGGTGCTGAATAAATGCTGCAGAGAAATGGACGGATGGATGGATGGATGGATGGATGGGGAGAGAAGTGGCCCAGTAACTGCCTTCAAGTAGCTCATAGTCAAAGGAAGGAGACAGGCATATAAGCAAAGAATCACAATGCTTTGGAGCCACGGCTTAAATGAGGTGTGCAAACAAGTATTTAACAAAATGTGGTTTTTCAGCATTTGCCCATGAACACCAACACCCTGAAGACTCTGAGAGAAGGCAAGTGGAGGAAGTCGAGGTGGGCTCACTTCCAGGAGCAGAAGTACTGGCAGGGGCCAGGCCACACGTGGAGACCTGGTACTGGCAGGATATGCAAGCTGCATGGGTCACGGCGAGGGCCCAGTCCCCAGAACTGGGCCTGGCACTGTCGCTTGGTTACAGGACTAGGGCAGACGCCTATTTACGAGAACTGTGACAGAAGATTGGAGAATAGTGAGCAGTAAATTCAACCTGATCTGACGGTGAGTTAGCGGAATGCCTGAACCAGGGCTTCCACCAGGTTCTCAGCTGGTTGCCACAGCCAGGGACAGAGCTCAGCCTGCAGGGAAAGACCACACCGCTGCGGCACAGGGGGGAAGGCTGCAGGGCAGGGGTCAGGCTGAGGCTCTCTTCTCCCTCCCAACCACCTGCCTCCCTCCAGGCAGCTCTCAATAGTTAACCACTGTTAGCATTAATGTTTAACCCTTGTTAGCATTAAGTAATATTAAAATAAATGAAACAGCAGTCACACACACAGCCCAGAGCTCACGGCACTCGACCACTTTTAATCCAACACTATAGACGTGTACTAAAAACGTCTACTGTACTTCAAATTCCGAAAGCAACCAAGGCTGCGAATGTTCTTGGACTTGGGGTATAAATAGGATGAAGAATTTTTCAGTGCTGTGTGGGCAGAAGCAACATAAAATTCTCATAAAAATAGTTGGACTTGTGGCTGTGTTTTTGTTTTGTTTCGTTTCATAAAAAGCAAAATCAGTTCTCTCGTGTTTCTAGGTACGAGAAAGGGTTTGCAAACTGTAGATAAAATCTAGCGAGCTCCAATGCTTACCTGTGTAACACTGTTCACACTAACCTTCCCAAGGTACCTCAGCCAGAACCTCAAGGGTGGCACATTAAGTGAACTTATCTTGAGCTACGACCAAAAGCAGAAGCTCCCCAGCCTCCTGTGGCAAGGGAGGAAAAAGAGACTAGAGCCATCCGAACTCGCAAGTAACCCGCGGGGTTTTCCTCCCATGTGTGTGGATCAACAGTGGTATTGTGCCGCTAGTCTCCAGAACCTTCTCTGGCCAGCCCACCAGGAGAAGCACACAGGATGTGTACATAATGGATTCACTGTGATGGTGAGAGGAGTTGTGTTTTCAGTGCCTTGTAAGATCAATCAAAGCTACGACAGATAAATGAGTTAAATTAGAGCTGATTGTCAACTGGAAGAAGGAAAAACAACTGCCCCAACCAACCTGGCCTCTCAGATTTGAAAGTTTTATTAAAGTCCATGGGGACAGCTACCAACTACAGAATATAAACTATTAAAAAAATTTTTTTAAAGAGAGAGGAGTGAGAGAGAGCGAGAGGGAGGGAGGGAGACCGTACTGATTGAAAGCTAGGCAACAGAGATCAAAATACGCCCCCAAATGACACAGTCATGGGCGAAGCATCTTGAACTTCATACTGCTTCTTTATAAGGAAGGCCAAGCCACATCTCATGAGGACAGCCACAAACTAGACTCTCCTTCCATCATACACTTCAGGCACGACCACAGGCCCTAAATCTCAGCCTCTTCAGAGCTCAAGAGAGAACCTGGGGTCCCTGATGACAGGGAGGGAAGGAAGAAGAAAGAGAAGGGACAAAGAAATTCTTTTCTATGCAAAAAATTTGAAAATCAAAGAGATTATTTCTCCTTTTGGGTGACCTTTGTCAGCTCTCTTTCCCAAGGTAAATTTCATCTCTGCTAATCTCATGGGCTAATATTAAAATTAAATATGGCATACTGCTTCATATAACATTTCTCTCTATGTGGCAAGTCTCAAGACTGTATATTTACCTAAGGAACTCCCATCAGAGTTTCACACAGGACCAGATCTAACAGCCCAAGGAAAAGGGATTACTACTATTTACATATGACTTAATCACACTTGCAAACTGCCTGTCCTTTAAGTATAACTCACTTTAGGCAGATGGGCATAAAATAAGCCATCAGCTCCAAGATCTAAGCAAGATGCTTTCAATTAACTAATACTGCAGCACAGTAAATAATACCTTGGGAACCTCAAAGAGAGAATGCATCTTCCAAAGGGCCCCATTTATGGTAAGTGGGATCATAATTTAGGTACCAGTAACACTTAGCTCAAAATAATTAAAGGAGAAAATGGGCTTGCAAAAGAGGTTTGCTTCAGACTTGCCTCCCAACTTTGACATGCTTTATTAGACCTAACTGAAACTGGTGGGTATCTACTTGAGGAAAAAGTTTCCTGGAAGAGAGAGGAAACCACATTAGATTAGAAAGAATTCAAGTATTTTCCTTTATATAGAACTCTCTGGTTTATATGCAAAATTTGTAATAGTGAAACCAATTCTTGGAGCACAGAATTTTGGAATGGAGGTTAGGAAGTAAGACAAAGTAGCCTATCCAGTTAGCAAGAATAATCTAGCAAAAAACCAAAACCACCAAAATAAAGAATCTAAAAAGGGAGGAAGGAAGCAAAACTCTAGAACCAATAAAAAGATCAGTGGTTGTCAGGGATTCAGAGGAAAGGGGGGTTGAACAGGTGGAGCAGAGGAGGAACTATTCTGTATGCTACCATCATGGTGGTTGCATGACATTATACTTTTGTCAAAACCCATAGAACTGTATAATACAAAGAGGGAACCCTAATTAAACAATGGACTTTAGTTAATAAAATGTATCAATATTGGTTCACCAGTGGTAACAAGGTTACCACACTGATACAAAATGTTATAAAAGGAACCACCATAGGGGTGAGGTATATGGGAACTCAGTACTCTGATCGATTTTTCTGGAAGCCAAAAACTGCCCTAAAAAATAAAGTCTATTAATTTTTCTTAAATGGAGTGGATGGGAGAAAGGGAAGATAGAAGTCAGCTGAAGTTAGGAAACCAATATAGAATCCAGATAGTAAAGGAAAAAACATTGCAAATCGCCATTGTTGGTGTATTAAATGTCAAGACAAACCACAGAGATTAGCAGCTGGGCGCCCGCTGCATTATATTTACCTTTCTCCAGGCTTGCGCACTGCCCCAGGGATACATATGTTCAGAATCAGGAGCAGTGCTGTTTTTGCTGTGTACGTTTAATAGGGCAATAATATTTATCGATCAGGACACCTCAGAATAAAGAAAAGAAAATGCCTCCCTAAGATATTTAGAGAGATCAAACTCGATATCTACTTACTTTGGCCTACACATTGATACATACATTATGAAACAAAAACAAAATAAGGAAAATGCCTATTTACTGATTAAGTTGAAGGCCAAATTTTGCCACATGCCTTGAATTTTTGAAAGCCCAGCAATTTAAATAGCTGGAGCTTTCCTACTGGTTTTCTGATTTTTCTTAAATTCTCTATAAGCTAGTGTCATTGATACATACTTGGGCCTAAATTAACTACTTTCATTAGGCATTTTTAGAAATCTAAATTAAACACACGACTTAAGCCAATGTCTCCCTTACTTTGACCTGATTTTTTAAATTTACTGTGAAATTTATTGTGAAAGCTGGATAGCCAGTGTCTTCTATTTATTAACAATGATAGCTAACATTTATCAACAATTACAGCTAACGGTGCTCTCTGTAAGAGAAGCAGGCATGTTCGCGGATAGAGAGATCCCTAAATTAGGAAGCCCACCAAAGTGTGGGTCCTTGCCACCATCTGTGAAAGAATTCACGCAGCAGAGGCAGAGGGATGAAATGACCAGCTGCTTTATTGCTCAGAAGGGGAAATGGAAGGAAGATGCTCGAGCAGGGAGAGGCAAAGAAAAGCATTCAAGCAGAGAAAGAAGTGCTGGAGCAGGGAGCCATCAGCCAAGACGGCCAGTCGGGCCACGCGGACTTCTATGAGAGGCTTCTGCCACCATGTCCTTGTTCCAGGTGTGCTGGAGCCAACCAGTGCTTGTACGGGCTTTCAGTCCTCGAATGGACTTTTCCAGTGGTTGCCATGGCAATCGTCAACTGTCAAGGCACTGATGGGTGTGTCATTTAGCAGCTAAAAACATCACAGTGAGCATATAATGAGGCTCAAGGTCCACTGGAAGTCAAATCCTCCACCATCTTGGGCTCCATTGGTTCTAACTGGTTCTTGTTTCTTCTCATTGCAGCTGCCTCCTGAGAGGTAGCTGAATAGAGTAATTGGTTTAGATAAGAGTAATTGGCTTCTATTGGAGGGAGGGGCAGGGGTATGATCCTAAAGGCAACAGCCTTGGTAACCAAACAGGAAAGTTCTTTTAATAAGAATGTCTGCAGTCTGATGGACCCAACATCCCCTGCTTCCCCACCACCAAAAAAACTCCACAAAGATTTTGTTCAGCCAAGAAAGTTCTAAAAGGAAATAAGGGAGTAATCTCAGGTAATTGTTGAGATACAGGGTCAGGTCGTTGCGGTCCCCAGGGCCTGAAGGCTTGTCCTATTCAGCTGCTTGAGCCTGCTCTTCTAAGACTCAGGGAGGCCTGGGAGACTCAGCTTTTCTATAAGCAAGAGACAGGGGTAGGTGGGGGGAGGTGCCCACAGGGTCCTGCTCAGTATCAATTCTAAAAACCATGTGCTTTTTTTATAGAAAATATTTCATTTTGGCACTAAACATATTCATCAATAATGCAACTGAATAGTACACCATTTTGGTAAATGGCAGGGGTTTTGCTGAATCTGCTTGGTTTTCCAAAAAAGAAAGGAATCCCACGCATTTCTTGCATTCAAGTGTTGTGGAGCATATTCCTAAACTGTGATATATGTCATTTAAACTTCACAGTATGATGATTTTGGAATTAAAAACTCCACGCAATAGGTGAAGTAGTAGCAACAGAAGGGTTAAGAAACATCACACAGTGGTGAAGCTAGAATTCAAACTTAAATTTACTGAAAATCTGAGTATACTCACTTAAATTATAGCTCAATTGTTTGAGAAAATATACAATTTTTTATAAGTAATTGTGAACTCAGTTATACTTTATATTTAATTAATTACAACATAAATATACAAGAAAAAGTTACATGTGAGACATTTGTTCCTTCTATAGGCAGTGTTTGGATTCACAAACCCCTTGCAATAATTCAGCAGTGACCTCACAGTTGTACAGCCGAAGTCTGGAAACTTTGGAAACAATTCCTAGAGCTCATCTTTACGATCCCTCTGCTGAGAGACCATGCTCTTCACCATACTTGATCCCAGACTTTGCTCCCTTCCCCATGAATTGCTGTTCACAGTCCTTCTAGAACACTGGTTGGCTTCCTCAGATCTCCCTCCCAACCTGGACTGCACGGCCTAGCCCCCATGTGATGTCTTTCATGCTCTGGGGACATTCCACAGTGGAAATGGGGGTGGGGTGGCTGCTTGCAAGGGCTCAGTGGTGGGAGAGAGCTGACAGACAGACAGACAGACAGACTCAAGGAGGGGAAAGTAAGTCAGAGTGACCAGAGTGAAGGATTTCAGAGGGGAGGAGAAACAGTCTGTGGGAACAGTTTAAAGCGGGTAAGTTACAAGTCTCACTCAAGTTTGTTTTGGTTTTTTTAATGATGTTACATCTGCAACACATTGAATCTTACCACATTCTAACCTTCACCTTCTGCCCAGAGAAAAGGAGGCAGGGCCCAGCCCAGACAGTGGTTTTCCCTCAGCCAAGACCTGGCCTGGAGACTGCCGGGGAGGCCAATACCAGAGGGCAGGAGAGCAGAGTGATCAGGAAATTCTACAGAGGGAGCCAAGGAGGAATCTGGCCCCAGCAAACGTGCAGCTGTGAATCCACAGCTAGGGATTGGAAGAGCAGGAATCGGCGAAGTGGGGAGTAACCTGGAGGATCTGGGGCGAGTGGCTGAATGAGGCGCTGCTGTGAGCAGCTCTGTCTGGGTGCCACCCAGGAGCCTGGGTGGAAGGGCCGATGGTAAAGAGAGACTCTGGACAGCAATGAGAATTACCTTGTACAGAAAGTCAAATTTCTAGTTATTCTCCCTCCACTTTCTTGGGTCATTAATAGTTGTGGTTTCGACAACTACAGACTGAAAAAACACATAATGAAATCAATAATGCAGAAGGTTCATCAATTACTTAATTCAAGAAGGTGAATAATCCAGATAAAAGCAGGATGGATGGGGAAACCGCATTATTCTTACACCTGGACCATATGTGACGCCAAGCCCTTGCCAGACACAGAACCCACATTTCCCCGTGCAGTAGCGGAGTCCAGGTGTATGTCCATTTACTGCGGAGATTGGGAGAGCAGAGGAGTGCCCACTACCACCGGCCACCACCCTCCAGGGAAGGCAGAGGGGAAAGGCTGAGATGCTGGGCTGTATTCTTTGACAAGAACAGTCTTCTTGCTCTTTTGCCCTTGAAATGAATAAACATCCTATGAGGAATAAATCTGTGCGAGGTGCTATGCCCTCCATGGCCACATTTTGTTCACCATCTCCCTGCTTCGTCTTTCTGGTCTCATATACACTCACAACGTTACACTGAAAACAATTTCAAAAGAGTTGCCAGTGATCACCTTATTAACAAACCCACTGGCTCCCTTTAAAGTTCTTATTCTCCTTAGTTTCCATAACGCTAGACTACCTACCCTTGTAACCAAGCCTCCGTCAAAAGAAAAACCCAAAATGATTTGATGTCTACAATATGCAGATTGAAAGAGAGGCAGGAGGCCAAGACAACATTAGTACTTCAAGTGTGTGTGTCTGAAACGTGTTGCCAAAACAGAAACTGGGAAGTTGCGAGGAAAACGTGGTTTGGGGGAGAGTGTAGTTGTGTTCAGCAGGTTCTTGGAGGCAGAGAAATCCAAATCAGGGTAGGGGGCCATCTAGACGAAACGAATTGCTGGAGTCCTCAAAAACAATGCAGCCATGTGGAGGAAAACGACAGGCCACTCTGAGCTCCGCTCCCCTCCCCGCAGCCCAGTCTCCGCCACTGACAGATTTTGCTGAAATGCTGCTTATTTTCTCCAGTTCACAACTGGCTCCTTGTAGTTTCAGTTCTAAAGACCTCAGTCTGGCCTCCCAGGCCCCACAAAAGCCTCTCATTTTCGCACCTGATTGTGCACTGCACAGAGACAGCTCGCCCTGCCTTGGGCAGGGCGTCTCCTCACCCACGGGGAGGGGCTCCCCTTCTCTCCTGGCTTGAAGCCAGGTCTGCTCCAGCCAGGCTGCCTTCCATCCCAAACTGCTCCCTTATCCTCCGACCCACATCCACTCCCCTGCCTCCTTCTCAGGGATCAGCAGGAGCACAGAACTGATTTCCTCAAGACCAGCTTCTGTGTCCCCCTCCCTTCATCTGAGGGCACACTTTTCCCAACTACACTGGCAAGAAGCCTGCCTTTCACCACTTTTATGATTCTCTGACACATCCTCAGGTAGAGCAAGGATGGAATACATTTCTGGTTGGTTGATTGATTGTCTAATATGTGAAAATATGCCTCAGTCAAACTAAAGAGCTGAACATTTTCAGTATCAAAGGGGTTTCTGTTTGCAGAAATGAAATTATTCACTACATACTCCTTTTTTGTATTGTCACAAAACATAATAACATAAAATTTACCATTTATAAATGTACAGTTCAGCAGTATTAAAGATATTCACATTGCTGTGCAACCATCACCATCAGCCGTCTCCAGAACTGTTTTCATTCCAACTGAAATTCTGTACCTGTAACTCCTCATTCTCCCTACTCCCACCCACACACCCCTGGCAACCACTCTCTACATTCTGTCTATAAATCTGACTACTCTAGGTACCTCGTATACATGGAATCACATAGTATTTGTCCTTTTGTGACTGATTCATTTCACTTCAAGATGATGACATACTCTTTAGCTGGCTCCCCGCCTGACTTAAAATTCACTCATTTCTAAATATATGACCATTGGTATGGGAAGAACACTGATCACATGGAAAGAAATTCGGACCAATCAGAACAGGTGCCAGCCACAAAGGACCCAAACCTGTACTGTGCCTTCAAAATAGAACTCTTTCACAGCTTCTCAAAAAGCATATCTTATTTGGAATATAAGGAATATCATATCTCAAAATAATGTAGTGGAGGAAACAGCTCTGTGCCCAGCATGGTGTAAATTCCTTATCATCTCATTTAATCTTCATAATAACTCAGTGACTTACAACTCCATGATCTCCATTTCACAGGTGAAGAAACCAAAGCTTAAAAAGGCCCAGTAATTTACCCCAAATCATAGCCAGGAAATACTAGAGCTGAAATTCAAACACTCTGACTGACGTGTATTTGACCCTAGATGCCTCACCCTTAAACACCCATGGCCCACTCCCCCAGGCCCCACCCACCCGGAGGAGAGGAAAACAAGGAAATCAACTCTATGGTCCAAAAGTACAACCTGAGGAAAACTGCTTATAGGATTTAAGTTAAGAAAAGCATGCTGAGAAGGTGACTTTAAAACAGCCTGAGTATATAAATTGTGATCAGACTATTAACGTCTCTTTTCAAGAGAAGAACAAATGTGCTTCAAGGGTAACAGGAGGAATCTCATTATTAGATGGGTTATCATAAAGGTTGTGAGCTCCCTTCCCCCAGAGATAGCAGGAGGAGGAGAGGCTGAAACCCGTCTAGAGCAGGCCTGCCTGGAGGCAGAGAGGTGAACCAGGCGGTCTAGCGGGACTTCCCCAGCATCAGAAGTCCCCAAGGTAACACTCGTGAAGCTTTTGAGTTCCTAGAAGAAAGGCTTTCTAGAAACACTAGGTAAGTGTCATAAATATGCATGTGTATTTTATCCTCTGTCATCAGTATAGTCCTACTGGGTGGGGTGCATGTCTGACACTCTCAAAATTTAAGGGGCTATGTCCTCTTTGATTACAGGGCGTCCTGCAGTGAACTAACTTTCGAACTAACTCCAACTTGCATTCAAGCAGCATCTTTTAAATTCAGGCTGAGCGGTGAGTTTGCCTTGAAGTGAATATTTCACTGAACAGGGAAGATGCTGGCTTTTCATTTTAATGTCCTTACAGCTGGTTCTGTATGCATTGCCTCAGAGGCTGAGTTTGTCAAGATATGTAAACAGCAAAACCCAATGTGCTTTTCTCAGGATGACCCGGGCTACTGAGGCAGATTAAGTCTAGTAGAAGGTGACTCCTGAGATATTTTACATTCAGAATTTCTTTAAGAGAAAAAATGAAACTGAGAGCATGCCCATTCCAGGTGACAGGCAGCATCTAAACATTGCAGACATTCTTAGGGATAAGTCTATGTTCAGAGCTAACATTTTTCTGGAGCAGACATACCACTTTTATCTTACATTCATTTTGCCCAATTCTTTAAGCCTCTATAGCCCATGTTTAATTTCCTTTCTTCTTGCGGCTATAAAGGGGCTCCAAATGAGGTCCACATCCTTCTACCAAGCATTTAATTTGTGAAAGGGGCTTGTCAGCCACTGCCAGTACATCTGCCTTCTTCTCTAGTTCCTCTGCCTCCCCAGACCTCCCCACCTGTCAGTGTGAAGTCCTCAATGCAATCATGTTTCAAAGCTGCATGCTTCCCATGGCCTCTAAGATAACTTCATCTCAGGGATTACCCAGATTTTCATTGTCTAAAAATGTTATTTCCTATGTGGTAATTGTGTAAACGTCTGCATGGATTCAGACTGGTATCTGCTAATCTTTGTGCGAAACAGAATTGGCTTCAAAGTATTGTTGGGGTGGGAGGGGATGGGGAGTGGAAGATAATGGAGTGATTTCTGTGAATACTGAAATATGGAAATTCTATCTTCTACACATATGGTTACATTTAACACCCAAGATGAACAACTTCCCAGCACTTACAGAGCAACCGATGTCAACGACGGACTTCGCACCTGAGAATATGGTCTTTTTTAGAATATCAGTGTGTTGACGAAAGCCTAGGAGGCTTCTGATTCACCGGCATTTTTTATTAAGAGGAGTCAGAAAACACACACACACACACACAGCCACCAAAGTCAACCCTGACACAGTCAACCCAGTTATTCCAGCCACCTTTTCAGTCACTGAGGGACAGGTGAGCACGATAGAAAAATTAACGGTGTAGAAATACACAGTGACCGTTAAGGTGGACAGAAGATCGGTACAGTCAAGTCATCACCCCGTCACTCTGATCCAGAGACATGTCCTGTGTCTTCCTCCAAGAAGACATTAATACACTTACATTCATGTACCACCATGCCATTCCACGGCTATCATTAAAGCAACTGGATTAAATGAGTAAAAATAATCTCCTGTAAATTTACCCCAAAGCCAGAGACAAACTTAAAATCCACAGTTACTATTCACTGAGGTGACAGAGCATTGGTTTCCTGCCGCAGGTGGACTTCTAGACTCCGGAACTTGATGCTGTCTACTCTATTACTGCACCGTGGGTGAGCTGATTAGTATGCCGTAGAAGGTAACAAAATGAGGCACACAAATTTGGAGACAACATTGCCTTTTGCAAATGAACTCTAAAATTGGTATCTGTGGACCAAAGACACATGCAGAGCCTCCTAAAATTAGAGAAAGAAAGACCCACAGGCTTGTAAGACATGACAGTCACCTGGCTGGTGAGGTTAAGTTTCTAACAGAATGCATCAGTCAGGAAAGATGGACAATCACGGGAACAGAGAGAGAAGAGCCTCCAGGATGACCGAGAGGGGAGGGCTGCCTGGCCTGGGGTCACAACAGCCATCCCAGGGGCGGCCAGCTTCTCTAAGAAAGATAACCAGGGCTGAGTCTCAGAGCCCCTCATTCGAAGTCCATGCTCAGCTGCAATCTTCTGATTATAATGCACCTTCTCAGGTCACAAGCACATTTCAAAATAATAAATCTACATTCTGGTCTACACATCAGCCTTTTTGAGTTTGGTTAATGTTGGTCCATCCCTGTGAAACAGAGCCAAGGAGAACTGCCTTCCTCCACTTTCAGTCTTTCCCCATCTCTCAAAACAATGACTGTGTACTATTTACAAAAGTGGGTAAACATATAACCCATCGTCAATTATTGTACATAAGTCACTGTGATAGCACCATAAAAGTGACAATAAGGATAAAACTATTCCATTTGGGGGAGAAATGTTAAGTAAATTCCCCTTTCTGTCAACTTATAGGTGGTTTGAGTGCAGAGCTGGGTTTTTATATTTAATATGCTTACATTTTATGTTTATTTTGTCCTCCACAATGCCTGGCCCAGTTCTGGGTATATGAGTTTACAAATAGGTATTAGCTTATCAAGTGAGTGAACAGCAGCAGCTGAACGGCATGTTACAGCTGACTGCAACCGCAGGACGCAAATTAACCCTCAAACACCAGTGGCCCCTGAAGGATGGTCCTGACTTCTGAGCAGAACCCAAGTAGTCCCTGTCCCCAGAGGGCAGGCAGCCGGGCCACTTGCTGCATTTCTTTCACCCACATTCTCTTGAGGCTTCAGTGGAGTATGTGAAGGAGGAGGAAATCCTGGGGACACAAGGGTCTGACCGTGAGCTCACCACGTGCTCATCCCGCATGCCTTCTGAGGTCACCGCTGTTATGTGGCCCCCTCCGTGTTTAGATGTGATTGCAAGCAGCCGCGGTGAGAAAGCATTGTCAGTTTCCTCTCCCTGTTCACTGGGCGAGAAAAGATTTTTCATTTCATACATCATTTACAACTTGCTGCTGTGATTCTAAAAAACCAGTGGGCTTCATCGAGTTAATGAGCAAGAAAAACATATTTGGTAAGTGTGTTAATTTTCTGAATGTTCTGCAGAGCCCAGGACATTAGGAAATGTGCAAGGGGCAGCTGGGCACACCAGGAATCCCCCCTCCCCCCAAATCCATTCCACTCAGCTATGGGGGCACCTGGCTATTTACTAATAAGTCAGCAAATGCGTCTTAATAGAAACTGAACAGCAAATGCGTCATCAACTTTGCATTCTCTGCATTGTCTCCACGTGGGAATATTTGGGACCTTGGGCAAAAGTAATCACTGACCTGAGTTTCTCTTCCACATACCAGTCTTCACAGCAAGGAAAGAGCAAGTAGGAGCAGCTACGAGGAGAAACCAGGTCAAAATAGGGAAGAACGTGTGCTGAGCCTCAGTGTTCAGGATTTTTTTAAACGATTTAAGAGTATCTACCTCAAGAATGATGTGGTCGTGAAGGTGAAAGTCTAAACTCTTGGACGAAAGAGCTGTCAGAGGACCACCTTAGACATGAAATGAGTCTTAATCTATTAAAGGATCCTTTTAGAGCTCTTATTCTTATCTATCACAATCTCTGATACTCTGGGCTGGCTAAATACATCTCAAAATTAATCTGCCCATAAAACCATTGAACCAAGAGCATCACATGACATTTTACAGTCTCCATCTTTGAGTTTCATCTTAAGTTAGACATTTGAGACTGATCCCCAGCAAGCTTATGGTGCTGACCAAACTCGTATCCAGAACCAGAAGGGCAGGTATGTATTTTTCTCATCTCTTTTCATACACAGAAGATGAGCAGATTCAGGTCTTATGAAAGACGGGGAGATGTTTGAGCTATTCCACTATTAAGTGGAAACACAAATTGTGCAACTTCACAGGTTAGAATAGCCCCGTTCTGCACAAAGTTGACAATGGGTAGGGACTACAGGTCACTATGTTATTCAGTTCATTTAAAGAGACTCAATTTCTGAACCCCCACCTATCACAAAGATTACCAGCCATAACCATACATACATACACATACACACACACACACACACACACACACACACACCCCAAGAACACGCACACTCTAACACACAATTCAAAACTCCCAGACAGCCTGAACACGGTAGGCGTTTTAGATGAAGCAAATGGCAGGGGAGACAGAAACTAGCTATTTTCTAGATAAGACAAAATGCAAAGCAGTCTATTTCAAAAAAGATACAAAATAAGTATCACTATTTGGGGGAGGAACATAATTGTGTTTTGTTGGAGAATATAAATCCAGGAAGCTCTTTTGTATTCCGATATTTAATGGCATTTTGTATTCATTTTTGCTGTAGTTGTGATAAACCTCGACTTAACAAAGACACCCAGTTTTCAGTAACTGAGACTGCAGCCAAGCTATTATCTCAGGGAGACTGGGGCTCATTCACTCCCTAAGAGGCGATATATCTCCGGTGCCTGGTTAATGGTAAGGAATGTCAGTTAGAATATCTTTTTGCAAATGATTTTTGGAGAAATGTGAAGAAGAGAGTTGAGAAATGCAGCCAGTGCAAACGAGGCCAAGGAGAGTGAACTCCTAGCACAACACTTCATGTGCAGTTTTACATGCCCAGTTCAGGTGTCCCCCAGGGTAGGAAGAACCACACCACTTCCCTGCATCATCCCAGCATCCCCTCCCCTCCATGGGCTATACTGCGCAGATGGTGGGGGCCAAGAGTCTGCCGTGTACATGGACCCAAAGGGACGCACCACACATCCTCCAGCACAACCCTCACTCGGGCACTAAAAAAATCCTCATCTAAACCTTAGGCTCACTCTTCTCAGCCCAAAGTAATAGATTCTGCAGGTGCACAGTGTAAAAGTAAGGCCTGGCCAGACCACTCCACAGGAAACCTCAAAATCCCCAACCAAACCCACACCCATATGAGGAGAAACAGTAATAGTGAGAAAGAGAAGACTTAGACAAGAGAAAGCTGCCTGGAGCTGGCCTGGGTGGTGAAAGAATATTCTGGTAAGGCTGGAAGAAAGCCTCCCTCCCTCTGTCACTGCAGCACTGGTCTCAAAGACCACCTGGCTCAACACCACCCCACCCAGCTTTCAACTAACCCCTGTGGTGGCCACACCCTACCTGGCCCCTGTGAGTTGCATACTTGTGTAGTCCCCTCCCCTTGAGTGCAGGCAGGACCCGTGACATCCTTCTGGCCCACAGAAAAGCAGAGGTGACTGGACAGTCCTTCCTGTGATGACATCACATCATATCTCCATTCTGGTGACTGGAATGAAATTCTTTTGTTTGCCTTGGCAGGCAGAATAATCGCCCACCCCAACTTCAGCAAAGATGTCCACTCCCTAATTCCAGGAATTCGTTATGTAAGAAGAGAGATTTAGTAGATGAGATTAATGTTACAGACTTCCAAGTAGGGAGAGTATGCCGGCTTATCCAGGTAGGCCTAACCTAACCACATAAACCATTAAAAGCAGAGAAACTTCTCTGGCTGGAGTCAGAGAAATGCTACAGAGGAGAGGCAGGTGAGATGCAGCCAAGGGGAAATCAGAGAGAGTCCCAGCACGAAAGGATTCAACACACAATTGCTGGTTCTGAGAGGCAGAGGCCAAGCGCAAGGACCAGAGAGAGGTCCCCAGGAGCCAACAGCAGCCCCAACTGACAGCCACCAAGAAAACGGGACCTCAGTCCCACAACCACAACCAACTGAATTCTGTCAGCTACCATGTGAGCTTGAAAGAGGACCCCAAGCTCCAAAGAGGAAATTGCCTGGCCTACACTGTGATTGTAGCCTTGTGAGACCCAGAGCAGAGGACCCAGTTAAGCTGTGCCCAGACCCTGAGCCATCAAAACTGTGAGATGGTAAATGTATGCTGTTTTCAGCCACCAAAGTTGTGGCTCCTTGTCTCACAGAAACTGGTAACTAACACATCCTCTTCCAAAACTGTAGTTTATGCTTCTCCTGGACCACCTCATCCCAACACATAAACCAACAGTTACCAACTCAGGACTGGGAATGTAGAGGCTGATGTGTAACATATTAGAGTTGAGGATAAAGACCTAACATGATTGGGCATTGATTACATGCAAATATAGACTCTCATTTCCACCAGAATTTAAAATCAGATCTCTCAAGTCTGAAGACCACACTCTGGTCTTTCCTATTAACTACAAAACAACCAGTGGTGCCATGAGTTCTCTGATGAGGACACAAACAATAATTAATTCCTTTTTTTTACAGAGTCATGCAGAAATATTAATCTGTTCCTTTATTTCAGATGTTGTTCCCTAAAGTATTTTATCCAGCTTGACAACATTATCAGGCAGAACCCTTTTATGTTTAAGTGACAGAAACTGCAACTCAAACAGGCTTGAACCAAAAAGAAAGGGAAGGAAGAAAGGAAGAGGGAAGGAGGGAAGGAAGGAAGGAAGGGAGAGAGAAACAAAAGGTTGGAAAGTCAAGTGCAGGCAAGGCTGGCAGCTCTGGTCTCTCTCTCCAGCCTTCGGTCTGCTCTCCTCTGTGATTGCTTTATTCTCCATCTGGCTCTTCTTTTGTGCAGCAAGATGGCAGCCAGCAGCCCAGGAATCTACCCTCCCTTCACCCCAGAGATCACAGCACAAGTCCTGGGCCTGACTCTCTCTGGCTCATTCGGGCCATGTCATTCCTGAACAATTACTGAAGAAGACGACAGAATCTGCTCATGAGCCAGAACCAGGGGCGTATGCCCATTCCTAGAGCATAAGGTGAGCAGGCTCTTTCCCATCCCTGAGGACCGAGAGTTGAGATGGGTGCTTCCCCTGAAGGAGAGTTAGGGGGCAGCATCAAAGGATGGAAGACAAACGTCAGATGGGCAAACCCAACAGTTCTCTGTTCTGTGAGCCACCTTATTCATCAACTATGGCTCTAGCTGGCATTGGGCAATTTTCAAGCAGCCAATCAATTCTCCTGGAAAAAAAGCTATCATACCATAAAGACATCCATATATGGCATCTGGACTCTACCACATCCTGGAAGGTCCCTTCCATCTTTAGAGTCTACGATTCTAACTCTAATTGGAGCCTAGTTAGAAGACATGTCTAGTCTCCTAACATGAGTTGTCTTGAAAATTATTTTTGAGAGGAACATTCAAACGTGCCTGTCTGAAAAGCCAGCCCAATCACTTCCTAGGTGTGCCTCACAGGTCATCTCCTTGCCCACTCTATATTCAGTCACCTGTCCCTGGTCCCCCGCTGCGAACACTCAAGACACAGAATCTCTGGGCGTCCTTAGAGAGGTGACAGGGAGAGCTTTCAGAGGGCGCTGGGCAGGGCACTGAGCCTGCATTTCTCAACTCCCCACACTTTGTTTTTCAAAAGCAAATTTCTTCAAACAAAGCAGTCGCAAGCCCTTAGTCAGTTGAAGTTTAAAAACAAGGATACTTTTGAGTTTTCTAAACACACACTAAAAGAAAAGGTTATTTTTTAACTTTCAAAAAAGACCGATGAATCCTTTTGGTGTTCAAATGCAGCCAAGCAGAATTTAGCTACAACCTTCCCCTGAGTGCTATTTTGCGACTGAGACCAGCCACCAAAATTTTTTCATGTGAGAGGATTTTTTTTTTCTTTCAAAAAAGGAAAAGACATAGTTGGAAGAAAATGAATAAAGGAGCTAAACAGGAAAGTGCTCCCAGCCATGGAAGTGCCTGATGTGAACATCTCAGCAAATGAATTGTTCATACCTTCTTGTCGGGTGTCATTTTTGGATCCAGATGATAATTTTAGCAGAAATCACTCAAACTTCCTTGAGGTAGAACAGTCACTAAATCTTTAACCCATTTCAGAGATATATTGTACCGTTCTATTCTTAGTGCCCTGTATCTTCTTTAGCATAATCTGAGTTGGGGGGGGGCACTTAATCTCCCTGCAAGAGCGCCATGTGTGTTCTTTTCTGGTACCGATGTATAATTATCGGTGCTATTTTAATAATCAATTTCAGTGGAACGACAGGATTTGCTTCTGTTGCATTTCAATCCTAATAAAGCTCAATAAGAAAATGAGAAAGAAAGAGAAAATATCGTTTGGAGGATTAACAAAACACTCCAACAAAAAGGACCTTTTTAATTTTCATGACATGATAAAGTGATAGCCTTTTGAATAGACAATTAGGCTCATAAACCTGATACACCAAGGGCTTAATTCACAAACACACGTTGCCACTAATACATTTGCAGAGGAGCTGTATGCTTAACAGGATTAGGATACAGCAAATCATTCATTATTAATGGGAATCTACATTGCCCAGGTCTTCATCCCTAGATACACCAGTATTTAAATCAAATAGTTTAGTGCAATTTCAGGAGCTTAATTCTGTACACAGATTGCTCCTGGGTAGCTCTGTATTTCCTTGCATAGAACTGGGAATCTTTCCTAGGGGCACAGTTAACCTGCCTCAGCTCCCATTACCCAGAGGGCTTAGATTCTGGAAGCTCTGTGCCTTGCCCTGTTCACCCATAAAATGAGAAGGAACCACCTGGCTGGCCCACCTGATAAGGTCATTTGCTTCCCCCAAAAGACTGTAATCCGCACCAGATTCCTTGCACACTGTTTGCACTTCTGCTCTGATCAGCAATTTTGCAAATGCGGGACACACGTCACAAGGGGGTTCAGACAAAATCTGGTCTAGATCAGAGGTGGAATTCACAGAATTGTCATTTCAGCAGTGTCTCAAGGGCACTGTCATCCACAGAAAGGACACAGAAGACTTCCCTCACTGTGCCTCATGGAACAGCTGGCTTCTCAGGCAGGTGTACCAACACCATGTGATTTGAGGGAAGGAAACAAGGGAGATTAGTCACCTTTATTACTGAGCACCTCATTTATGCCAAGGCTGGAGTGACCAACTGTCCCCATTTTGTTGGGACTGAAAGGGTTCCCAGGACAAGAGACTTTTAGGTTTAAACCAGAAAATTCCTGGGCAAGCTGGACAAATTGGTCACCCTAGCAAGCCAATGTGTTTTCCATCATTTCATAATAGAGGTTCACTTTTCGTAATGGTTAATGTTATCCTCAACCGTATGAGAAAGATATTCCCATTTCTACATGTAGAAAATAATCCCAAAAGACGTTAAACAATTAGCCCAAAGTCATGGCCAGCAGAGCTGGGATTCAGTTCAGATCTCTCCGAGGTCTCTGCCTGTCACCTCCAGTCCTGCTTAGGCAACCAAACAACCAGCTAAACGGAAGCACCCTGCTGCTCCCCGAGGGTTATGTGCTTTACCATATTGGAAGCCAAGACTTGCTAGGTCTTAGATCAAGGCTTCAGGCGATCTGGTAACTCACCAGGAAGACCAAAGTAAGAGTCAATCCAATTAGCATGTCATGTCGGGCACCAGGGCCCAGCAGACACCACCCTCATCTGGAAGATCTGGAACATCAAAACCACCCGGGGATATTTTCCCAAATAAAAATCTCTCCCACCCCAGTGCAGGGATTTTGATTCGATAGGCTTAGTGATATGCGGGGCAGATAAAGGTCCCCAATCCCCCGGATGATGCACGAAGCCGTGAAAGCTGCCCCATTCTTCTGCCCTGCCCTAAGAACTCTATTCCCCGGACCAGTTAGCTGCCTTGTCTTGTAAATGTGACTGGCGTGGGCCCGGCAAACTTCCTTCAGTGCTCAGATAGACCATACCAAAGGCCTATTTTGGGGAAAGAAAAAAAAAAAAAATCCCAGCTCTGCTGCACGACCTTCCATTCCGTCGTCTGCAGTGTGGGGGTGATACTAAACCCTCTCCCAGGAGAGCGGATGTGAAGCACTGTCCAGCGACTCCCGTGTTGGCTCCCACC
Organism: Camelus dromedarius; assembly: GCF_036321535.1. Classification (NCBI taxonomy): domain Eukaryota; kingdom Metazoa; phylum Chordata; class Mammalia; order Artiodactyla; family Camelidae; genus Camelus; species Camelus dromedarius. Next base: position 9,664,081 of record NC_087441.1, on the reverse strand, counting down.
CCCTTTCCTCTGTGGCACCCCACTCAGCCTCTACCAAGACCCTGGACAGACGTCACAGAAACCTGCCCGGTAGCTCTAGCTCTGCACAACTGTCCGTTTCCTTCCACCGTACATCTTGGAATTACAGCATCCTTCACTGCCTTCCGGGAGCCAGTCCAGCGAGAGAGGCTTCAGTGGGTGCAAGCGGTAGATGAAGTCAGAAGCCATTTAATGTCTTCTTTTTTAACTCGACTCCTCTTATTAGAAAAGGTGAGTTCTCTTTACAAAGAAAAAAACAAGATTAATCAAAGTTTTTTAAACAGCAATTTTAAAATTGCGTTAATCATTAATGATGAGTCACAGTAAGTAGTAACATATATTCAAGCTCTAGAATCAAGACTTGTTAAACCTTGGCAGGTCCCAGACAGGAAACTTTCCAGCTTGTGGAAAAAAACAAGGTTTGATCTATGTAATTCCCTCTTCAGTCTCCTTTTCCAGTTTCTGGGCTTCTGCTGGTCCTCAGGACTGAGTTTCAGACCTTCTCCCTTCTTATCCAACATTTTCTCCTCATCCTTTTCCATTTTGTATCTAAACCCAAGCCTCATTTCTGAACTTCAACTGCCGATCTTGACTTTGGGATCACAACCATCTCAAAAGTAGCATGGCTTTTATGAGTAGAATTGTGTCTCCCCACCCCCCAAAAAAAGATACATTGACGTCCTAGCCCCTAGTATCTCCAAATGTGACCTTATTTGGAATCAGGGTCTTTGCAGATGTAAGTACTTAAGATGAGGTCATACTGGAGTGGGTGGGCCCCGACTCAATAACTGGGGTCCTTATAAGACAGCCACGTGAAGACAGAGAGTCAGGGAAAACATCGCATGAAGACAGAGACAGAGAGTGGAGGGAAGCTGCCACCCACCACGGAACACCTGGGGCCCCCAGGAGCCGGAAGAGGCAAGGAAGATCCTCCCCCAGAGACTGAGAGGAGAGCACAGCCCAGACAACACCTTGATGCCAGACTTCCAGGCTCCAGGAGATAAATTAAACAAATAAATGTCTATAGTCTAAGCCACCAGGTTGTGGAGCTTCATTGGAGCGGTCCCAGGACACTAACCCAACGCCCAGCCCTAGATTCCAGTGTCCCCTCAGTAAGTGGGGCCTCCTGCTCTCGGCTGTACCTACCAGCAGCCTGGGCCATGTCCTGTCCCCGCCGCCTCCCTCTCCCTCACCACGTGCATCTGGTCCAGCCCAGCTCCTCCCAAGCCTACCTTTCCTCTCGTAGCCACCCTTCCACCTCCACCTGGTGACGGCAGTGGTGGCCTCACTGGTTCCCACGTCTATGGTGGCTGCTCTGGTCTCTCCTCCATGCAGCATCCAGCTGACCCTTCCAAACGCCGGTCATGTCACCACGCTGCTTAAGAATCCTCTGCAGTTTCCACTGCAGGGCAGATGACAGGGCCTGCGGGGCCCGGCTCGACTTGGCTCCTGCTGTCCTTCCTGGCTCGTCATCGGCCACTCCCCCCTCGAAGGCTGGCTGGACACCACCAGCCTCCAGGCCTTCCTTGGAGGGCAGGGCTCTCCAGGGACCACTCCCATCCCCCACCACGCATCCCAGCCCAGAGCCATTGCCCGAGAGCTGCTCCCCGCTTTCAGCTTCTTGTTACAATCTGTCTTCACACCCTCATTCTCCCTCACGGCACTTGTCACAGTTCTCAGTCACATATTTATTAGCGTGGGGGTTATTTGCTGTCACTGTGTTGTTTTGTGTTCTTTCTCTGCCTCCTGGCAGGCCCCCTATGACCAGGGATAATGTCTACTTATCCCCCTGGTGCTGGCAGAACGGGGAACAATGCAGGCTCCCAAGAGGGACTATAAATACTGGGGAATCATCCAAAGGAAGTGCCTCTCTTCGAGGCGCGACGCAGCACTGGGACGTGCTGACCCCCAGATCAGCACGGTCAGCGCCGCCCGCACTCTGCCTCGCCCGGAGGCCGTGCGGACTCGGAGCTGCAGGGAGACATGACGTCACCGACTGCCACCGATGGAGAGTCAGCCGGTCCTCGGAGTCGCTGTGTTCCCACAGCTTACGTCTGCTCCAGGCCCCGGGTTCCTGACTCGGGAGGCTGCCTTACTGACTCCTGACACTCTGCAAAGCTCTTCCTCAGAGGTGACCTTAGACTGACAGTCACCCAGTGTGGGAGGCCCCGTAGGTTTCGTGTCACAGGCACAGACCAAGTTCGCACAACAGGCAGTGCTGGCTCTGCTCTCCTCCCTGCCGGTCGGAGCCTCTCAACGCAGCAGACAATAGTCAGCTTTCACCTAAAGCAGCAGACGCCTTTAACAGGGCGTCGGCCCACCACCCAGGGTGACCGCCGTTGCGCTATCAGGACCACGTCTGGGGTCTCACAGTGACTTCTAGCGGCGGCATCAGAAGTCGCTGCAGGTACGCGCGGCTCTCGGGGCAGGAAGAGAAGCATCGACCTGAATGTCCCCTGTCTACCAGTCACTAGGGCAATCTCAGTGATCCACTGAGAATCAGACAAAACACTGGATTCTTTATGTTTCACCAAAGCTATAAAAATAAAAGAAATTTCAACCCCACCTCCTCATAAAGAAGAGTATTCTAACAGAGCCAGGATCTCTGTCCCCGAATCAAAGTCCCAGCACTGGTGTTGACAGGGCCCCACTTGTCTCCCCTCTGCTTCTCCAGGCAGAAGATGTGAACAACAAAAAATAGCAAAAGCAGGAATGGGTGGATTTTCCAGACTTATTTAGCTGTAAAGAACCTTGTAGCGATAAAAGGATTTAAGCTGCATCCAAGAGCTACTCACAGACTGACAGAGGTCGCCGCAGTGACTGGCCTCAGCCTGGTGGGGGACTGGTCCCTGCTGCTCAGAGACCAATGGCCATCAGCACACCACGTCTACCTGGGCACTCCAGGCCGCGCAGCCCTGGGAAAGGTCTCCCCACGATCAAAAACTGACCTCACAACAACAGTCACCTGGTCTCTCCGGCACCACGGCCTCAGCTCCAGCCACCGTCACCTGTGTCCTGGATTTCCACCAAGGCCCCCAGCTGGGTCCCCAGCCTCCTCAACCCGCTCCAAGTCAGACAGGCTTTTCAAATATAAACCTTACACCTGCGATTTCCAGACCAAACTGCGGCTGAGGCGCCTCCTTGAACTCACACAGCTGCCACACATTTTCAATTTTTGAAGGAATAAAGCAGAATTCAACAACTGTAGGCACTGTGCAAACTACTAGGGCAAATAGTTCCCCCTTTGCTCATTAGGTCACAGCCCATTCCTTTCAGTGACGTCACGTCTTTGTTATATTCCCCAAGAGAAGTGAAGGCAGGGACTCAGCAGATGCTGCTGCACCGAGGGTCACAGGAGCACTACTCACAATGGCCAACAGGTGGCAACAACCCAAACGTCCATCAACAAAGGAATGGTAAACAAAGTGTGGTCTATGCGTGCAACGGACTATCATTCAGCCCCAGAAAGGAATGAAGCACTAACACACGCGAAACACAGAGGAACTCTGATAGTATCATGCTAAGTTAAAAAAAGAAAGCCCAGCACAGAAGGACATTATGTGTGAGTCCACGTTTACGTGCTACCTAGAGTAGTCAGCTCCCCAGAGTCAGAAAGTAGAACAGTGGTGGCAAGGGGGTGGGGAGGGGAGAATGGGGAGTTACTGTTTAATGAGTGTGAAGTTGCAATTTGAAGAGATGGAAAAGTTCTCAAAATAAATGATGGTGATGGTTGTACAACATCTTCAATGTACTTGATGTCACTAAATGCTACACCTAAAAATGGTTTCAATGGTATGTTTTATGTTATGTATATTTTACCACAAAAAAGTAAAACCTTGCAAAAATCAATACAGAAGAGGAAATAAGGGTGGTGGAGTCCAATATGATTCCAAGGTGTAAGAAGCTATTCTGTGCCCAACTAGTAAGAAACTGTAATTCAGAATATAATAAAAATATTTTTTCATTTAATTTATACATATTAGTTTTAAAAATGCCAGCAAGTTGTTAGAGCATAAATATTTATCAGGCTGTTGAAATATGACAACTTAATGAACTGAACTGTTAACTATTGTTTGGACACCAGGAAAAATGACTGAGATATTAGAGTCCATGAACCAAGATGGTACCTGTGAGGTCCATTCACCCACAGAACCAAGCCTGAAGTTCATACATGCCCCCCAATTTGCAGGAATCACAGGAGACAGAAGAACATGTTAAATGACACCACTGGGAAGCAGTCAGTATATCTAAACTGTGGGAAACACTGTGAACTGGAAAAACATTGTTCTTCAACAAATATACTTCAGAGAAACACAAAGAGAGAAAGAGCAAGAAAGATGAAGGGGGTACAGATCTTAAGAGACTTAAGAAATATCAACCAATTACCACATTATTTAATTATCTTAACTTACAATTACCTTATTGGATCCTGATTCAAAAAACAGTAAGAAACATTTTTAATAGTTTGTTCATATATATATGAAAATCAGTTTTTGTATATATGTGTGTATATGTATGTGTATATATATATGAAAATTGGGGGAAATTTAAGACTGAATGTTTCATGTTATTTATGAATTAAGTTTGGGCTATTATGATGATACCATGGTTATGTTTTTCTAAGCAGTTCTTATCTTTGAGACACATATTAAAATGTTTACAAAAGAAATGACATGATGCCAGAGATCTGCTTCCGAATAATCTAAGTGCGAGAAAGGGAGAGTGAGTAGGAGCCTTTTAATACAACAGATAATAGTACAGCTTTCGCCTTCTGGATAAAGCAACACATGCCTCTAACCAGGGCACTGGTCCCACCACCCAGGGTGACCACCCAAGCTCCATCAAGACCACTTCTGGGGTTGCACAGTGAGTGGCAGAAGAGTTACAACTAAGCGGGCCAAGAACTGACCAGTATGGAAACTGCTCATTACTCTCTCTACTTTTGCGTGTGCTGTGGTTCCCTGTTTCCACAATTAAATGCACATCTTCTTGTAAAACCTTGTTGGTGCCGCTCCTGACTCTGACTCCTGGGATGGCTCCCTGTGCTCTCAGGACAAAGTCCAAACCTGCAGGTGTGATGCTCTCTCTCTGCTCACCTCTCCAGCTGCATTCCCACCAGCACATCCCAGCTTCCAGCTCCCGTCCATCTCCCAGCCTTTGGTGCCCTCACACCTGGGCTGGCATACCTGTCCCCTCCACTTCACTGAGAAACCCCCATTATATGGCTTACTCCCTACTTCTTGGGGGGTGCATCCACTAATACTGCCCAATGCCAGATTAGAAGCTTGTCATCAGTGCCCCCAGAGAAACATATTTCCCTACAATAGGACTATCCCTACAGCAGGACTGTCCTACAGCGGGACTGTCCTACAGCAGGACCGTCCCTACAGCAGGACTGTCCCTACAGCGGGACCGTCCTACAGCAGGACTGCCTCTACAGCAGGACTGTTTACACAGTAGTACTTCAGATTCTCACTACCTCATTGAACTGTGTCCAGTACACAGCAGAAACTCAATAAACATTTGCTGAATGAAGAAAAGAATCGTTAAACAATAAACTGAATAAATATTATTATCACGAATTGTTCCCTCCTGTGACAGTTTGCCCTCTACGTAGGCCCCTTGAAAAGCTTTTGTTCCAGGAAGAGATGGGTCTCCCCTCCCACCTGGGAGGAAGGAGCTGAAAAGGCATGTGTAGGAACGAAAAGGCCAATACGTGTTAGGCCACCTCCCAGTGTCAGAAGTTGGAAAAATTGTTCCAGAAAAGCCAGACCCTAACCAAAGTAACAGGACTAGAAAGGGTCCCAGTCTGGTGACAGGAATCACAACTCCTGAGAAATCTACCCTCACCCTCCAGACACCTACCTGACCCTGTGGGTCACTTCTTCTGGGTCCTGAGTTATCTCACTCTCCTTTTGAAAGCCTCTTCCACACCTAATGTCTTGCGATTCTACCCGTTTCTGGAAATCCTTCAGATGTTGACTACCCTTCATTTGTTCATTACATAATAACCAGTCATTGGTCACCGACGTTGCCCCAGTCCTGCCCGACTGTGTGCTTGGGCTGTGTGATGAATCCCAGTGTGAACATGGGTCTCAAAATCTTACAGAGAAAGATAAGACGGGTGTAGAATTAAGTACATCACAAAACAGAAGTGATAAGTAGCAGAAGAGGGGATGAGGCCAAGACGTCGGGGGGTCACAATTGAACCGGAGTCCTTCCAGATGGGGCACCTGAAGAGAAGCAGCAGGACTTGGAAGGCAGCCTTGAAAGGGGGTGGGATTTGGATGGGTGGCTTGTTGGGATGCTTGCAGCTGTAGGGAACACCCTGCTTCAGCTGGGCTTCTAACCAGCCGGGCAATGTGTCCTCCCGTGGCTGAGCCCAGTGGCAGAGCAGCCTCAATGCTCTCAGAAGCTGGTGGGGATGGTTCTACCCATTGTCTCCCGGCTGTGCCAGGCAGGCTCCTCCTGGAGCGTCCCTCCAGGAACAACAAAGTTCAGAGGAAGACGAAGGACTACTGGTCTTCACGCAGCTCCCTCTCAGAAGAGGATCTCCCCTGAAGACATCCAGCCAACTTCTACTCAAGCCACGTGGCTGACATGATGGCTGGTCCTTCCTGAGCCCACCTTAGGCCTGCCTGGTCACCTGGGCTTGTGCGCACACACAGTGCCAGGTCCACGTGGGATCCACTTGCTCAGCTGCCTTCCAGCCATCGTCAGGTGGATGTCTTCTTCCACATTCTCCCCACCACTCAGGCAGGCTGCAGAGCAAAGCAGCAGTCAGTCAGGTGGTTCCAAGCAGAGTTTCCAAGATAAGACAAGACAGACCCGAATTCAATTCCCACCGTGCCTGTTCTCTACCCCAGTGGTTCCAAATCCCGGCTGCAAGTTAGATTTACCTAGGCCCCACCCACCCCAGACCAATTAAATCTAAGTCTCCTGGGGTTGGGATCCAGACACCTGCAGTTTTGTTTTTTAAGTCTCCCAGAGGGTTCGGATGCCTGGCAAGGGTTGAGAAATGGGGCTCCTGCTCAGCGGTTCTCAAACTTTAGCAGCAACAGAATCACCGGGAGGGTTCGTTAAACAGACTGCTTCACCCCACAACTGAGTTTCTGATTCAGTGCGTCTGAGGTGGGGCCGAGACTGCACTTCTAACAAGCTCCCAGGTGATGCCGATACTGCTGGTTGAGACCACAGCTTTCCCTGATCTCGATCAAATCATTATCCCTCTCAGATCCTCAGTGTCCTTTCTCATCTGTGGAACAGACATAGTAATAGTTGCCATGTCGCTATTATTGAAGGGATTAAAGAAAACGTCCACAAGGATGTAGCACAGAGCATACAAGGCTGCTAGCAGGTGCTCATGAGTTGGAAGGCACCACTGTTGGTGATTTTGCAGTGGGCATGACAGCGGGCTGCTGGGGTGTGATCCAGTGCTGGGTCAGTGCTCCCCTCCCGCCTAGTATTTCTTTGCCTTCTAAAAATGGGTTAGCAGCAAAAAAAAAAAAAAAAAAAAAATGCATTCATGCTTTCTGCACTGGTTCTAACTCTCTGGAGTTTTCTTATAGAATGATGCTTATCAGAGGAAAAACATCTGTTCCACTTTCTTTAATCTCTAATTTATCTAATCTCCCTTTGTAAAAAGGTATATTGCTAATGAGTGAATTTCTGCCAAGGGAAGAAAAATGCTTGTTTCAATTACTTATTCTTCTCATTGACTTCACCCTCTGTGGTATAATATCACACAAAATAAATACAACGAATGGGCCACTTTTTCCTGACATCTCCATCACTGGCCACTGATAGAGAGACTTTCAGAATAGGAAGATGTCATTTTCCATGTTTCTACTCAAAGTACAAAACACACGCTCCTACGAGTAAATTTTTTCCTCAGGCAAGGCACCCAGCCCAAGGCACAAGCCAGGGAGAACCCTTCGCCGACGGTGACCATGACGGACAGCGGCCGCCAGAGGGCGCCGCAGAGCAGCGCAGCCCGCCCCCTTCAGGGCCAGAGACTATGGCCACCAGGACACCGAAGCCCAGACTGGGGTGTTTATTTCTTCGTTGGGAAGCGTGTTTTTCAAAATCTGTGGGCATGTGTGTGTGTATGTGTGTGTTTTAAGTTAGTAAGCAAGTATTATTTACTCCTATGTGTTTGTAAAAGTAAGTAAGGATGAAATTATTTAAAAGAACAGAATAGAATCAAAAGAAGGTAAATGAAATTTTAGAGCTGTAACTTTAAGGAGTAGGCTGGGGTGCAGAAGGCCATCTGGGATGAACGCCCCATCTTACAGATGAGAAACCTGAGGATCAGAGAGTTCACACTACCACCACTAACAAACGTTGGCCAGATCCCTCGCAGACCCACGCCTCCTGACCCTGTCTGTGTCCTCTTCACCACAAGCCCCCATTAGAGCCAGAAGACGCAAAGGACTACCAGAGATACTAGCTAACCCCAATTTCCTCTTATCCTGACTTCCAGTTTCTTCACCGTGAAAAACAAATGAAAAAACAATTGACATTGCATATTATAACCTGAGTTTGTACAAGACTCTGCAAATGTTTATACTTTTTTTTTGCAATTTTTCTATTGTGGTAATATAACATAAAATTTACCATTTTAAGCATTGCAAGTGCCCAGTTCAGTGGCATTAAGTACATTCACACTGTTTTACATCATCACCACCATCCATCCCCAGAACTTTCATCTTTTCAAACTGAAACTGTCCCCACTACACACTAACTCTCCATTTCCCCTTCCCCCAGCCCCTGGCAAACACTCTTCTAGTTTCTGTCTCTATGAATTTGCCTGTTCTAAGCACCAGATGAAAGGGGAATCATACAATATTTGTCCTTTTGTGTCTGGCTTATTTTATTATGCATAATATCCCCAAGGTTCAGTCATGTTGTAGCCTGTGTCAGGATTTCCCTCCTTTTGTCAGCTGAATAATATTCTAGCATTTTCAATTATCAGCAAAATGTAAATCAAAAGTATAATGAGGTATCACCTCACATTGGTCAGAATGGCCATCATTAAAAAGTCCCCAAACAATAAATGCTGGAGAGGGTGTGGAGAAAAAGGAACACTCCTACACTGTTGGTGGGGATGTAAATTGGTGCAGCCAGTATGGAAAATAGTATGGTGATTCCTTAGAAAACCAAAAACAGACTTATCATATGATACAGCAATCCTACTCCTGGGCCTTCTGCCTCCAGAAAAGATAAAAACTCTAATTCAAAAAGATACATGTACCCTGATATTCATAGTAGCACTGTTTACAATAGCCAAGATATGGAGGCAACCTAAACGTCCACTGACAGATGAATGGATATAGAAGATGCAGTGTGTGTGTATATATAATATTCCATATGTATAATGGGATATTACTCAGCCATAAAAAACAATGAAATAATGCCATTTGCAGTAACATGAATGGACCTAGAGATTATCATACTTAGGTTATCACTTAGATTGTCATACTAAGTGAACTAAATCAGATAAAGATAAATATCATATGATATCACTTATATGAGGAATCTAAAAAAATGATACAAATGAATTATTTACAAAACAGTAATAAGACTCACAGACATAGGAAACAAACTTATGGTTATGAAAGGGGAAAGGTGGGGAGGGATGAATTTGGAATCTGGGATTAACAGATACACACTACTATATATAAAACAGATAAACAACCGGGCCCTACTGTATAGTTCAGGAAACCACATTTTGTATCTTATAATAATCCGTAATGAAAAAGAATGCATATTTTTATATATATATATAAACATATATATATAAAACGTATATATATATAACAGAATCACTATGCTGTACACCAGAAACTAACACAACATTGTAAATCAACTATACTTCAATTAAAAAGAAATATTCCAGCACTTTCATTCTTACTGCTGACGCCCAGGAGACAACTGCCAGGCAACCCTCACCCTCACCTCTCCGACAAGGAAGCTGAGCTCCTGGTAAGTTCACCCTCACCCTCGAGGTCCAGACCTTGGACCTGCACTAGGACTTCTCACACACGTCCACTGCTCTCGGCTTCCCAAGTGCAGGAGGCAGGCTTTCCTCAACGCTCCTCTGCCCTGACCTGGAGAGATGCTCTTTCCTGGAGCACATGTGCGATCCCGCAGCAGGGAGAGAAGACAAACCAAGTCAGGGAGAAAGAACGCCTCGCGCTAATATTTGCAGGGATTATACACCCCCTTCTCAAAGCTCTTCTACACACTTAGTCACAAAGGTAATGAACACTTTAGTGGGGAGAGGGTGTAGAATATTCCAGCTCATGCCAAGTGAAGTGGCCACAAGAGGCCAAACACAAGAAGTCCCTTCAGGCTTTAAAAATCCCTCTTTGGCCAGAGGTCCGATAGAACAGGACTTGTGAGAAAGCACTCAAGGGCACAGTCGCTGGGCACTCTCATCCTGGTGGAGCGTCCTGATATGATAATTCACAGAAGAAAGTCTAATGTTAATAAAGAGCTACATCCTGAGGCAAACAAGGATTTATTTTACGAGTAAACTACTCCTTGTATCTACCTGTGTTTTATAAACAAATTTGATGAAGTCCCCAATGTCAAGATGACTATTACCAGTTACCTAGTGCTTTCTGTACTCCGCATTAGTCAGTTCCCATACACACTCTAGAGGAAATGACGGTTTAAAGACCACAAAACTTGCTCAAGGTACACAGCTGGTAAACAAAGCCAGGATTCCAAGTGGGGTTTCCTGACTTCAGAGCCCACACGGGCCCCGACCAAGCTCAGTTAGCTCCTGATCAACTCTTCTTCCCCTGCTTGTGGGTGGAAGCTGTCCTTGGCCAGGTAGATCCTCTCTCCCCAAACCAAAGCTTAGGCAGTGCAGACAACTCAATGAGCCCTATTGGGGCACCTCATCTGGGCCAGTCCCTGGGGCAGGTGCTTTGAGAGGCGCAGAGATAAGGCAGGTCCAGCTCCCGCGGCGCTCCCATCTAATAAAGAAACATTCATAGAGTCCTCTCTGTGACTCACTGGGCTCACATGTTGGAGTAATATGGAATGTCAAATGTGGTAATTCTCTGGTGTGTATTAAAAGAAATTGAAGAATACTTTATTGGATGCCAACCAGTGAGAAAACAGAAGACCTTGATTTTTACTAAAATACACTATGTAAACCTTTCCAAATTTCGCATAAGTTTGTGGAGACATCTGACGTTCCATGACATTTGTCCTCTGGGTCCAATAACCTCATGTATTGAAGGGTATTACCAAGAGAAGAAGGGATGTTGCCACAATTCTGGCCAAAATATGTTTCAAAAATCAAATGGCGTGTTTTCTGAAACCGTATTTACTCTAGGAACACTGGGAGAAACAAGAAAGCAAGCTCCAACCCATCCTGTTTTGTATGATAAATACTGAATTTTCTTGAACTCTAATAATTTACATAAGATGAAGCAACACTCAGAAAAGGTTGGCTGGTCCTAAAAGGATTACGGTCTGTCTCAGTGGTCCAGGAGCCCTTTGTAATTTCAGCTGCTCGTCGTCCTTGAAGATATTTGCCAATTTTCTGATGTGAAAACGTTGGAGGTGTGCAGCACTGCACCTCCGGTTGGGCGATCTGCAGACGCAGCGGTGGAAAGGGATGCTGTCTGACTTTTACACACTGATTCCCCCAGCTCCCACCCCGACGCGTTGCCAAGGAAAAGGGGGCGTATTCTCTAGTTTGTGGTGAAGCAGGAACACTTGTACCAATAAATGAGAAATAGAAAGGAAGAGTGCTTTTCCTTCCACTAAATAACCTAAGACAAAAACAGGAAAATTTCGCTACCTATGAACAATGTTTTATTTTAATACCTACATACTCCATAGGTTTAAAAAAAAAATGATGACAGAGAGGTTATTTCTGCTAAGAAAGTAACTCTCAGGTTAACTTTTAGGTAATATTTTAAAGGAAGCTGGAAAAAGATTTCTGTTAGAAATAATATAGTAATTTCTGTACCAGCTACTTACTTGATAGGATGCAACCACATGGATGGTTCCACGGAATCTCAAACTGAACATATTCAAAACCAAACTCATGATGTTTTTCTGCCAAACACGGTCATTTCCATTTGCGTTCCATCTGTCAGAGATTCACATTTGTCCAGTAGCATAAGGCAGAAATGGAGGGGCCATCCTTAAAACTCACTCTCCCTCATCCCCAAACTCAATCACCAAGGTGATTCATTTCACCTTTACTGTATTTCTCAAATATTCTTTCTCCCACCTCCACCCCCACCTCTCCAGTGCAGCCTAATGTCATGACTCACCTGCAGCATCAGGAGGCCACGTACTTGCACTTAAACACCTTTGCATCTGCTTCAGTCCAGTCACTACACTTTCCAAACAGATCTGATTATGTTACCACCAGCCCCATCCATGCATAAAACTCAAGGGCCAGTTGAAAGGAGCCCTAGTCCTAGTTATTGCAGCCCTCTCACAATTATGTGACTTGCTTTGACCAGAGGAACGTGACCAGAGGTAATATGTGCCATGGCTGAGAAGTCCTAAAGGTGTTTAGAGGCTTTATTTGTGCACTTTTCCCTCTGCTTTGAGAGAGACATGGCCCTTAGTTTGAGATGCTTCTTCAGCTTGGGTCCTGCAATGAAGAAGCCCCATAGAGCACAGCTGGCCCAGAGTCAAGACATAACATGAGTGAGAAATAGACATTTGTTACTAGAAGCTGCTAAGATAGCTGGATCTACTTGTTACACAGCATTATCTAGTGAATGCTAACTAATACATGGGGCTTCTCATTACTCTTAGATTAAAATGCAAATTCCATAACTTGGCTTCAAAGCCCTGCTTTCATTTCCTTAGACTGGACTTGCTTCCCCTCACCAGGCTTATGGCCACTTTGGACTGCAGCTTAAAGTCACTTCTTTAAGGAAAGGCTCTCTAGGCCCTCAGTCAATCAGCCACATACTTCTGCTTCATAGAATGTATCAGGATTGTAATTGCATATTTACTTTACTTGGTTGTTTGAATGCTATCTCTACTTCTCCTGAAAGCATTAATAACAATTGTAACTTCTTTATTTAATGTCTACCCCTCCTCCAACCACCACATATTCAAATACACGTTCTTGAAGTCTCAGAAGTACATTTTCTGGTTTTGCTAACCAATGAAGTTAAGGGCTAGCAAATTGCCTGGCACGTAATGGATGTTCGATAAATTTCTGTGAAAGAATAAAATGACTTATAGATTACCAAACACTAGTTTAAAAGTATATAGATGAATGTAACTATAATAATTATTAAAAGCATTTGCTGAATTGAGTAAAATGATGAAATATGGCTATTTCATTTAAGACCAGTAACCAGATTATAGTAATCTGGATGTTTCTGTGCTCCTAGGTCAACACCACCTTTGCTCTGAAGAGCAGACAATAAATAGTATCTTAGTTGTGTATCATGTGATCTTGTAGCAGTAGTTCTCCAACCCTCACATGCATCGGAATCACCTGAAGGTCTTGTTAAAAACAGATTCCTGGGTCTCACCACTAGAATCTCTGGTTCAAGAACATGGACTGCTAACAAATTTCAGGCAGGGCAATGCTGGTGGCCTGGGGACCCACAGAGAACTACTGCCTTAGGGGTCACAAAGCACTTTCACTTAGGGACACTAGCAGACAGGACAAGCAATTTCCATGCCCAAGGGTCTTCGTGCCAGTTATCTCCCAGGTTCCTGAACCCACCAGGGCTGATGTCTCTCTCTGGGTCCCCACACTCCACACCCCACCACACCAGCCACTTCCACTCAGGCAGCCAGAACCTCTACTCCAGAATGTCCATTCTTAAACATGTCACATCGTCACAAATGAGGCACAGACACACCAGAAATCACAACCCAATATTCCCATTTCTTTTTTTATATCATAAAATGTATGCCTGCTCAGTGGAAATGGGAGAATTGAATGGGACCCTCACTTCCAGTCAATGAAAGTTTAATTTTGCCTGTGTTTGAAGAATGAGATAGGAGCAGGAAGAATGGCCATCATCAAACAGAACACAAATCACAAACCTTGGCAAGGACATAGAGGAAAGGCAACCTTCATACACTGTTGACGGGAATACAAATTGGTGCAGCTACTGTGGAAAACAGTATGCAGGTTCCGCAAAAAGTGAGAAATAGTACCACCATATGGCTCAGCAGCTCCACTCCTGGGAATGTCTGAAGAAAATGAAGACAATAATTCAAAGAGATACATGCACCCCAATGTTCACAGCAGCATTATTTACAATTGCCAAGGTATGGAAGCAACCTAAGTGTCCATCAACAGATGACTCGATAAAGATGTGATATACATATACAATGGAATACTATTCAGCCATAAAAAGGATGAAATTTTGCCATTTGCAATAACATGAATGGACCTAGAGGATACTATGCTTAGTGAAATTAGACAGAGAAAGATAAATACTGTATTATTATTTATATGTGGAATATAAAAAGAAAATACAACAAGCTAGTGAATATAATAAAAAAAAAATATGAAAGAGACAGATACAGAAAATAAACTAGTGGTTACCAGCAGGGAGAGGAAAAGGGGGAGGGGCAGCTTAGGGGTAGGGGAGGAAGAGGTACAAACTACTATGTATAAAATAAACAAACTGAAGGATGTATTTTACAGCACAGGGAATATAGCCAATATTTTATAATAACTAAAAATGGAGTATACTCTATAAAAATTTTGAATCACTATGTTGTACACCTGAAACTAATGTAATATTGTAAATCAACTATACATCAATTTTTTTAAAAGCCAGTAAAAAAAAATGGGATCTGAGCATGAAAAAGCCAATAATGGTGGGGGAGGCTGCCCTACAACTACCTTACCCTCAGCCCAGCCTGCCTCCCCAGTGGGCCTCCTCCTTCACCACAGCATCCAGGGCTGTCATGTCCGCTACCCTCAGCCCCTGTCAAGATCAGCCTCATATTGATGCTACAAACCGCTGTAACAGCCTGAAGGGAAGAGAGATCTTTTTACAGGGGGTTGAATCTTGAGCTGAAAGGATTAAAATTTTAACTGGAATTTCAGGGTCACCAAGACCACTTTTCTGGGAGTTCCAAGTAGGAAGAGAGATGAAGTGCAGGGGTCAGAGTTGGCAAAGAGCCAGGTGAGAGGGGCAAGTGGTCAGGGGACGTGTGATGATGCTATGGAAGAGGAGGGGGTCCCCAGGGAGGAGGGGCTTGGAGGGAGGCAGTTAAGCTGACTGGCCTGCTGGGCCTCCGACATCATCAAGGTGTGCTGCCTGCTGGTAACAGGACTGTCATCTCTGCTCTCCCCCATCCCACCCAGGGCTGTGTGAACATCATGGTCACTGGCTTTTTGGCCATTTTTGCTCAGTTACTGTTATGGACTTTGTTGTGTCCCCCAGAATTCATATGCTGAAGTCCTAATCCTCCGTACCTCAGAATGTGACTGTCCTTGGAGATGAAGTCTTTGAAGAAAAGATGTAGTTAAAATGAGGTCATATGAGTGGCTCCCAGTCCAGGATCGCTGGTGTCCTCACAAGAAGAGATGAGGGAGGACAGCCCATAAGAAGACAGGGGAGAAGATGGCCACCTGCACACCAAGGAGGGAGGCCTCCGAAAAACCAACCCTGCCAACACCTTGACCTCAGACCTCTTAGACTCCAGAATGGTGAGAAAATAAATGTCTGTTGTTGAAGTCCCCAGTCTGGGGTACTCAGTTCCAGCAGTCCTAGCTGACTAACTCAGTCAGTACTGAAATTCTGCAGATCCATGTCAAGCAGTCATTAGACAAGGGAGGGGCCCAGGAGGGTAGGTCCAGCAGAGACAGCCCAGCATCTCACACAGGCTGACGGACATGGCTTTAGTGCAGGCAAAAGAGAGTCTCTGCAGAGCTTTGAGCCCAAGAGGTAAACAAGAGCCACGTGTTCTGCAAAACCCTATGGACAGAGGTAGGGTGACAACGTTGGCACCCGAGTTCTGGTGAGCCCTCTCTCATGGGAGATGCCCACCCTGCCACTGAAGACTGATGACACGTGACAAGGAAGGGGAAACCTGACCCTCTCTGGGCATCAGCAACTTATCAGGCACTGACCGGGATGCATACAGTTTATGTGTCCGGCACATACAACATTAAGGAAACCACTTACATAGAAACCATGATTGAAAAAACAATTTTTTCATAATGCTATCCACGAGTATTTGTTATAGAATTACAACATCGAAAACAAACAAAAAAAAAATCTCAACAACCCATTAGTTATATAAACCGCAACTCCAGGAGCATAAGAAGGGAAGAACTAACACTCAGCAGCCCCTCACTCCCACGGATCGTCTTGGCGGGGTCGGCCTCAGCTTTCACCAGGCGCTTGGCTCACTGGCTGCTGATGTCCTGAGTCCTCTCCTTCCCTCAACATCAGGCCCTCCCCCAGAATCTCCAGTGCATTCAGAACCCAGCCTTTCTCTGAAACCTCCCTGGTCCCCCTCACAGCCAGGAAATGCAAGGCCTAAGGCGATGGTGGGGAAGCTCTTCCAGGACCTGCCAGGAGTCTGCTTTGCACAGGACCACCCCTAGGGGAAAAGCCTTCTGACACTCATCAGTCACATAAAAGCCGAAGAGCCAACCCCAGCATGAAAGTACCAGAGACCTTCAGGCCATTGCTGGTAAAGACCATATAAGGCAGAGGCAGTGCTGGCCCAGAAGGAAAACCTCTGGGGCCTGTAATTCTTCGTCAGTTTTAAAAACATGTGGAATCATCTCATAGATGCTACATATATCCACCTGCAGCTATTCCTGGTCAGAATAGATATCTTTTCTTGGGCCCCAAACCCTGCTTTATTTTCCTGAGTCCCGGTGTGATTAGTGGCACTCCACCCACCCCGCCCACCTCATCTCCTCTTGTGGGTCCATGCCTCCCTTGATACTTGGTACATGGGACAGAATGACCGGCGCCCCAAGATAGGTGGGGGCAGGGCAAGGCACTGAGAGGATTTCACCCCGATCAGAACCCATCTCAGTCCCTGAAGTGTGCATTTCTCACTGAATCCCAATTATTCACACTTGTTTTAGGATATGATTTAACACGAAATGTGAAAATATTTACCTTGTGACACTCGAGTTTGGTCTGTACACCGATTCCGCAGTGCTAATCCCCTCAGAGGGCTGCAAGGGAAGGCTGCAGTTGGCAAGAAACACCTCCCTCCCCACCCCGCCCAACCCCCCACATAGCAGCAGCCCTGTCTAGGTGACACCTTCTCAGGGGAGAGAAAGCTGGAGTGCAGAGCAGGAAATCAGCCAAATCCAAACTGGGCCCAGAAGGCCGGTGCTACCCAACCCCAACCATGGCACAGAGGACCACGTGGAAGCCCATTTCATCTCCTTCCTCTAGCAGAGGCAAAAATTACAGCATCATGCATTTTTTTCATCTTTTTCTGAGCAGCAGCAGTGGTTAAGAATGCAGGTTTTAGAGTCCTGTGTTAGGTTCAAATCCTGAACCTGCCATTTCCTGTGATACTTTGAACAAATCATTTTTAAACTTTTTGTAGATTTTGCTTCCTCTTCTGAATATTGGGGTAATAGTAGCACCCACCCTCTAAGAGTTTTATGAAAATTCAACAAGGTAACTTGTGCAAAGCAGCCAAGATTATGATGGCAGATAGAAAGTAATTGACGGTAGCTGTTGAAATCATTTTATAGTTATTACCGTATAAGATTCTTACAAAGAGTAAATAAGGTCATGAACACTGTTGTGGTTGTTATAAAAGAAAAGGCAACTAAAACTGTAGTCATTTTACAGGTGAGAAAACAAAACAGCAAACATAAAGTCACTTTCACATGGCACAACAACATGGAAAGTTAAACCCAGCTTCCTAGTTCACATGCACTGGTTCCAGCTGGGGGCCTGTTGTTGATGCTTTGGGGAGCTCCCAGAGCAAAACCCCACTGTGGTGGCAGCAGGAACAGCAGTGACTTTTCTCATTAGCTCTGCTGAGGATGCACTGGGGACACTGAGACTAATACATGCTGCTCCAGTGAAATATCTACTCTGTGACCCTCAGTTTGGTCTGTACCTCAATTCCAAGGCATACTCGGAAAACACATCAGTGTCGAGACCGGGGATACGGGTTAAACACCACTGCCGCACACTATGCCAGGACTCCATTCACGTGCTGCAGAATACAATCTACTGGGAATGATGCTCCCTGTAGTTGTGCAGACTGTGGGTTAAAGTTAAAAACCGGAAGAGGAATGACTCCATTCCTACTCTTTTCCACCCATCCAAGCGAGAGGACAGAGACTGAATAGAAAGAAGAAGAGCAAATTAATGATCCTTGGGAGCAGAAGGAACCAAGGGGGTTTTATGAATAAGAAGTGCTAATGTTCCATTCCTAATCTGTTTGTGATACTCAATGGTGGGTGATGCAGTTCCACACCGGTGGCACCAAACCTACATCCATCTTTGAATTGATGGCACTTTGCTGCATGGAGGGATTAGGGCATAGGTGCGCTGGTAAATGTTTAACATGAATATAAACAAAAATACTATGAGAAAATCAGAAGATTTTTGGAGCTTAAGAATAGAGCATACAAACCCAAACCCTATTATATCTTCTGTTGTCTCTTGTAAATTTGAATGACTTGCTCCTCAGACTTCCAATTGCTCTTCTTCAGTTTCTTCCTCTACGAAATGAGTGTGTTGATCCTGAATTTCCCATGACATAGCAGTGTGCCTCTACTTGTTCAAATGAGTAAGCAGACAACAGAAACTTCACTGAGTGCATTTTTCCACTTACACCTAAGATTGCTACAGCTCGAGATACAGAAATAGCTTTTCTTTCACAAAGATCAATTCCTAAATCCCTAAAACTAAATATAAATCAAAAAAACCTGAAAACTGATTTTTAAAGACTGCCACTTGAAGGCAGTATCTTCTTCCTACAACGAATGAAAAATTTCTCAGACTGTATCTCCCACCAATAGCTAGAAATCATGGAAAAAACATGAGAAACGTCTGTTCAAAAGTATGAGAAGACCACCAAGGCAGCAAGGACTTGAAACACCAAAATCCTTCAAGAGACAGGAAGTCACTTTTTCCGAGCAGGTACTTTTACTCAAAAGTAACAGCAAAGAGACTAAGATGCTGAGCAAAGACTTCAGGAGTCTAACAGAGCTGGAGAGACAAGATTAAAATATAGGACCCAGTGAAGGAATGTCCTACTAAAAACTTAAGGCTTTCAGCTGGAACCACTAAAATTTCACTTCTTGGAAAATACATACTTTTTCCATGTAGGAGTATGTGGAAACATGTAAGCTCTTACAAAGACCAAAGCTGAATTTGAATCAGCTCAATCTCTGATTGATTAGATTGAAATTATCAGTCCCTACACTTATTGCCTGTAAGAAGCAAAAGTAAACTCTCTTGGAAGGAAGATAAAATATTCAAGTCTCAAATAATCTACAAAATCCTATACACAATGTTTATAACTCAATCAGAAGTAACTAGGAAGATTGAATCAATAAGAGGCCAAGGATGGACAAAAATCAAAAGAAACAAAAAGAAAACAGAAACAAGCCTACAAGAGAGATATTAGAATTATATGATATTAAATATGAAAATAACTATAATTAACATGTCCAAAAAAGTAAATGAGAACATAAACAATGTCAGTTGAGAATCAGAATTTATGAAAACAGAACAAAGGGAAATGTTTTTAATTTTTTTATTGAAGTTTAGTTGATTTACAAAGTTTCAGGTGTACAGCAAAGTGATTCAGTTATGTGTGTGTGTATATATATACACACACACACACACATATATAAATAAATACGTATTTTATTTCAGATTCTTTTCCATTATAGGTTATTACAAGATACTGAATATAGGTCCCTGTGCTACACAGTAGGGCCTTACTGTTTATCTATTTTATATATAGTAGTGTGTATATGTTAATCCCAAATTCTAAATTCATCCCTCCCCCACCTTTTCCCTTTGGTAACCATAAGTTTGTTTTCTGTCTGGGTCTATTTTCATTTTGTAAATAAGTTCATTTGTATCATTTTTTTAGATTCTACATATAAGTGATACCATATATTTCTCTTTCTCTCTTTGACTTACTTCACTTAGTCTGATAATCTCTAGATGTATCCATGTTGCTGAAAATAGCATTATTTCATTCTTTTTATGGCTGAGTAGTATTCCATTATGCGTGTGTGTATGTACCCACACACCACGTCCTCTTTATCTAGTCATCTGTCAATGGACATTTAGGGTGCTTCCACATCTTGGCTATTGTAAATAGCGCTACTATGAACATCAGTGTGTGTGTATCTTTTCGAGTTAGAGTTTTCTCCAGATATATGCCCAGGAGTGGGATTGCTAGATAATATGGTAACTCTATTTTTAGCATTTTAAGGAATCTCCATACTGTTTTCCATAGTGGCTGCACCAATTTACATCCCCACCAACAGTGTAGGAGGGTTCCCTTTTCTCCACAGCTCTCCAGCATTTATTATTTATAGACTTTTTGATGATGGTCATTCTGACCAGTGTGAGGTGATACCTCATTATGGTTCCAATTTGTATTTCTCTAATAATTAGTTGAGCATTTTTTCATGTGCCTGTTGGCCATCTGTTTATGGTTTTCTTTGCTGTGTAAAAAGCTTTTAAGTAATTAGGTCCCGTTTGTTTATTTTTGCTTTTGTTTCCATTACTCTAGGAGATGGATCCTAAAAGATATTGTTGTGATTTATGTTTCCTGCCTATTTCCTGCCTATGTTTTCCTCTAGAAGTTTTATAGTACCCAGTCTTAACATTTAGGTCTTTAATTCATTTTGAGTTTATTTTTGTATATGGTGCTAGAAAATGTTCTAATTTCATTCTTTTACATGTAGCTATCCAGTTTTCCCAGCAACACTTATTGAAGAGACTGTCTTTTTTCCATTGTATATTCTTGCCTCCTTTGTCATAGATTAATTGACCATAAGTGTGTGAGTTTCTTTTTGGGCTTTCTATCCTGTTCCATTTATCTGTGTGTCTGTTTTTATGACAGTACCATCCTGTTTTGACTACTGTAGCTTTGTAGTAAAGTCTGAAGTCAGGGAGCATAATTCCTCCAGCTCTGTTCTTATTTCTCAAGATTGTTTTGGTTATTCAGGGTCTTTTGTATTTTAGCATAAATTTAAAAATTTTTTGTTCCAGTTCTGTGAAAAATACCATTTGTAATTTGATAGAGATTGCACTGAATCTGCAGATTGCTTTGGTTAGTATGGTCATTTTAACAATATTGATTCTTCTAATCCAAGAACACAGTATATCTTTTTCATCTGTCTGAGTTGTCAGACAAAGGGAAATCTTGAACAAAAAAATAAAATAATCAAAATTAAGAACTCAATGGATGGGTTTAACAGCAGATTCAAAATGGTGGAAGAGAGATTTAGTCAAATGGAAGACAGTTAATAAGAAAATATCCAGACTGAAAGACAGATTCAAAAGAATGGAAAATACAAAATATAGTATAAGAAACATAGGACAGCAATAAAATGTCTAATATTTGTAACTGTAGTTCAGAAAGAAAAGAGTGAGATAATTGAGTATGAGATGAAGTTGTATCAGGCCTAAAAATTTAGCCAGGGTGGAACTACTTTTGCTAGAATTTTCTTTCCTGTAAAGCATGGATTAATGTGGGTTACAAGAGACATTTTGTGTAAGATTCAGAAGACAGAAGTAAATTAGCATCCTTATTACTTTTACATTCAGAAGTTCATAGCAGGGCACAAGGTGTTGTTGCAGCTCACATACTTTGTCATTTACCTACTGACTCACTTTGTAGGCTTGGGGTACCAGCCAACTCTTGTTAGATTTCCTTCTTCAGTCTCTTCAACTCCTGGGATGGGGGCATTTTTAGTTTCATTTAAAGGATGCCAGTTTCTTCTGCAGGACATCTTATCATCAAAGTTGGAGTCTTGGAGATAGTAAGAGACTGATATGGGTCCCAGTCCATCCTTGTGATTCCCAATTCTTCTCTTTCTATCTATCTCTCCTATTGACTTCATGCTGCAGTGCCAAAAACAGAAGAAACATTTTCACCTAGACTGTTGAACCAGTTTGGGCAATTTCATAAGGTTAAATCTCTTACAGTAAATCTGTATGTGTGTGTGTGTGTGTGTGTGTGTGTGTGTGTGTGTAGATATATATCCTAATGATTCTGCTTCTCTGATTGAAACTTAATGCAGGATAGAAATAATATTTGAAAACATGACGGCTGATACTTTTCCAAATCTGATCAAAGACATCAAAACACAGATTCAAGAAGCATGATAGATTTGTTCCCCAGCATGATAATAATAAAGAAGTATATACATCACACAAAAAAAATTCTAGACACAAAAAACAAACAGTAAATATTAAAAACCAGCAAAATAACACAAAACAATGTGTAGCTATAGGAATTCTTATTCATTGCTGGTGGGAAAATAAAATAAAAACAAAATAGTACAGCCAATTTGGAGGACATTTTGGCAGTTTTTTACAAAACTAAATATACCCTTACCATAAAATCCAGTAATCATGATCCTTGGTATTTACCTAAGTAAACTGAAATTTATATCTACCAAAAACCTGCACATGAATGTTGATAGAAGCTTTATTCATAATTGCCAAAACTCAGTAGCAACTAAGATGCCCTTCAGTAGGTGAATGGATAAATAAACTATGATACAGCTAGAAAATGGAATATTATTCACTGCTAAAAAGAAATAAGCTATCAAGCCATGAAAAGACACGGAAGAAACCTAAATGCATATTACTAAGTGAAAGAAGCCAATGTGAAGGCTACATACTGTATGACATTATATGTCATATGACATTCTGGAAAAGGCCAAACTATGGGGACAGTAAAAAGAACTGTGGTTGCCAAGGGATAGGATGAAGGGAGAGATGGAAAGGCAGACTACTAAGGATTTTTCGGGCAGTGAGGCTATTCTGTATGATATTACAATGGTGGATGCATGTCATTATACTTTGTCCAAACCCACAGAATGTACAACACCAAGGATGAACCATAACATAAACTACGATTTGGGGTGACAATGAAGTGTCAGTGTAGGTTTGTAACAAATGTACTACTCAGATGCAGAATGCTGATAGAACAGGGAGGTTATGCGTGGGGAAGGGGGATGGGAAGTATATGGGCACTGTGTACATACTCAATTTAACTGTGAAACTAAAACTGCTCTAAAAATAAAATCTATTTTTTTAAAGCATAAGAAAGAAAGGCATATTCCCATCAAAGGAGCAACAGTAACTCAGACAACACACTTTTCAATGGAAACAATGGAATTCAGCAGACAATAAAATCATATTTCAAAGGGCTGAAGAATATAACTGTCAACTTCTAGAATTAGAGGTTGTTACACCCAGAAAAAAAATGTTTTTCAAAAAACAAAAGCAAGTTGCTTGGGGACATTAATGTAAACACACCAATTAGTCTAACCACACCAATTAAAAGGCAAAATTTGACAAACTAGATAAAAAAGCAAGATCTAACTATAAGCTGTCTACAAGAAACCCTCTTTAAATATAAAGACAGAGATAGGTAAAAAGTAAAAAGATACACCACATGAACATTAACCAAGAGAGGGCAGAGGTAGCTTTATCAATGTCAAAGTAGCTTCAGAAAAAGGAGCATTATTAGGGATAACGAGGAACATTATGTAAAGATAAAGGGATCAATTCTCTAAGAAGGCAAAACAACTCTGAAGGTATATGCACCTAACAACAGTGCTTCAAGTTACATGAAGCAAAAACTGATAGAATTGAAAGAAAAGATAAACCCACAATTATACGTGGAGACTTCAACACTCCTCTCTCAGTTATCAATACACAAGTAAACAGAAAATCAATAAGCATACAGAAGACCTAAACAATACTATCAATTAAATCAACCTAATTGAGATTTATAGAACACTCTGCCCAGAAGCAGAACACACATTATTTGCAAGTGTACATGCAATATTCATCGAGAGACCATATTTGGATCATAAAACAAAGCTTAACAAATTTAAAATAATAGAAATCATACAAAGTATGTTCTCAGACTATAACAGAATTAAACTGGAAATCAAAAACAGAATGCTATCTGGAAAATCCCCAAATATTTCTAAATACTTCTAACTTATCTAAGGAGGAAGTCTAAAGGGAAAGTAGAAAATATTTTGAACTGAATGGAAATACAGTATATCAACATTTGTAAGATGCAACTAAAGCGGTGTTCAGAGAGAAATTTATAGCATTACATATTTATATTAGGAAAGAAGAAATGTCTCAAGCCAATAATCTAAGTTTATACCTTTTAAAACTAGAAAACAGTAAATTAAACCGAACATAAGCAGAAGGAAGAAAATACTTTTTTTATTTTACATTTTTTATTGAGTAATAGTCATTTTACAATGTTGTGTCAAATTCCAGTGTAGAGCACAATTTCTCAGTTATACATGAACATACATACATTCATTGTCACATTATTTTTTCGCTATGAGCTACTACAAGATCTTGTATATTTCCCTGTGCTATACAGTATAATCTTGTTTATCTATTCTGCATTTTAAAATCCCAGTCTGTCCCTTCCCACCCCCCCACCCCCTTGGCAACCACAAGTTTGTATTCTATGTCTATGAGTCTGTTTCTGTTTTGTATTTATGTGGTTTTTTTTTTTTTTTTTTAGATTCCTCATATGAGTGATCTCATATGGTATTTTTCTTTCTCTTCCTGGCTTACTTCACTGAGAATGACATTCTCCAGGGACATCCATGTTGCTGCAAATGGCGTTATGTTGTCGGTTTTTGTGGCTGAACAGTATTCCATCATATAAATATACCACATCTTCTTTATTCAGTCATCTGTTGATGGACATTTAGGCTGTTTCCATGTCTTGGCTATTGTAAATAATGCTGCTATGAACATTGGGGTGCAGGTGTCATTTTGAAGTAGGGTTCCTTCTGGATATATGCCCAGAAGCAGGATTCCTGGGTCCTATGGTAAGTCTATTCCTAGTCTTTTGAGGAATCTCCATACTATTTTCCACAATGGCTTTCCTTGTTTCCCTCTCCCACTCTTAATGATTTAGATGTCTTCTTTTACAATTTTGTGTTTATTCTTTTTGTAATTCATGGCAGTTATCTCCTTTCCAGTTATGAGTTTCTCATGCTTGTAGCATCCTGCTTCTTTTCTATTTAGAGTAGACCTGTCAATATTTCTTTTAGCATGGGTTTAGTGTTACTAAACTCTTTTAGTTCTCGGTTGTCTGTGAAGTTCTTTATCTCTCCTTCTATTCTAATGATAGCCTTGCTGGATAGAGTATCCTAGGCTGCATCTTTTTTTCATTCAGGACTTTGAATATATCTTACCACTCCCTTCTGGCCTGTAGTGTTTGCGTAGAGAAATCAGCTGAGAGCCTTATGGGGGTTCCCTTGTAACTCACTCTTTGTTTTTCTCTTGCTGCCTTTAGGATCATTTCTTTATCCTTGACTCTGGCCATCTTGATTATGTTATGTCTTGGTGTGGATCTGTTTGGGTTCTTCCTGTTTGGGACCCTCTGAGCCTCCTGTACTTGGATATCTGATTCCTTTAAGTTTGGGAAGTTTTCAGTCATGATTTCTTCAAATATTTTTTCAATCCCCTTTGTTCTTTCTTCCCCTTCTGGAACCCCTATTATGCATAGATTGGCATGCTTTATATTATCCCAGGTCCCTTATATTGTTTTCATTGTTTTTTATTTGTTTTTCTCTCAGCTGTTCTGATTGTGTGCTTTCTGTTGTCCTGTCTTCTAGGTCACTTATTCGATCCTCTGCATTATCTAGCCTGCTTTGTACAGCCCTTAGGTCAGCTCTCATCTCAGCAAATGAGTTTACTAATTCTTCTTGGTTCTTCTTTATAGCTTCTATTTCATTTTTGACATATTTTATATCTCTAAACACTATTTCTTTTAGTTCCTTCAGTTCTTTGATCACTCATTTTTTGAAATCTTGATCTAGTAGGCCATCAATGTGTATTTCCTTGATCGTGCTTTCAGGGGATTTCTCTTGATCTTTTAATTGGGAATGGTTCCTCTGCTTCTTCATATTGCTCATATCTCTCTGGCACTGTGGCTTAAGGATTATCAGTTATCTAGTTCTCTTGGAGACGGTGTGCTCTTAATGATTTTATCGAGAGGTCTTTATGTCTTCGCCCTGTTTCGCATACTCAGTTTGCTGTTTCCAGAGGCCCTCTGTTGGCGCCCTCGTCTGTGCTGCTCCCAGTGGCTGTCAACTAGCAGATCGTGCCCCCTCCCAACACTGGGTCAGGTGCTGAGCTCTTACCCAGTGGGCGGGCAGGTCACTCCTCCTCCTGATGCTGCAGTCAGATGCTGCGCTCGGGCGAGGCAGGTGGGCTGATCGCACCCCCTCCCAGCACTGTGGTCAGGTGCTGCGTTCCTGCCAGGAAGGTGGGGGGCCACCCACCCTCTCCTGGCACCAGTCGCTCCACTGCTCTGTGTAGCTGCCCGCTCCGCCTCTGGTCAGCACTCCGAAGGCAGGCTCAGGGAAGACCACAGAACGGCCCACCCCTGCTCCATGCCAAATCTCAGCTCCTGGTTTGTCTTGGTAGCACGAGTTCTCTGAGGGACCAGGGCAGAAAGATCCTATCTGCCTCGGGTTGTAAACAAGTCTCAGTCCTACATAGGAGATTGCGGAGACCCCGGGTGCAGATTCAGGTCTCGGCCCCACCCCCGCCCAGGCGCTGCGCACAGGAGAATATGGCGGCTGTGGCTAAGCCCTGCCTTTCTTCTCGGGAGAAGCGCCAGTAATGACGGCACAGGTCTGAGGAGACAAAGGCTATGGCACCTCTCTCCCCAGGGCACACCAGCCGTGTTGCTTTGCTTTTTTCACAATTTATGGGGGACTGAGGTTGTTCTGCTCCGTATCCCCTCCCAGCCACAGTACACAGCACCCTGCAGTACCCTGGGGCTGCCTCAGTGCAGCTGCCCCAGTCCTCCACCCGGCTCAGGCAGCCTGTCCCAGCCCCCAGCAGCCAACTCGCATCTCGGGCTGGGTGTTGCGGGGACCCTTTGTGCCCGTTTAACTCAGTTCTGTTGGTCAAGGGGTGCTCGGGGCAGATCTGAGCCTCAGAGGCTCCCCCTCCGTCCCCCTGGCCTCTCCATTGGAGGGGGGAGACCCAGTGAAGGAGCGCCGGTCCTCCTTTGCCGCTCCCTCCCCACGGGATCGGTCCTGCACTATTTTGCTTTTTCTTCTTCCTTTTTTCCTTTTCTCCTACCAGATTTTTGGCATCTTTGTCTTTTGAAGAGGGCAATGTTCTGTTGGAGTCTGGCAGGTGCTCTGGTTGGCTGAGTAGGTCTGTAGATGTGAGTTTTGGTGTATTTGTGGGAGAGGGTGAGCTACAAGTGTCCTTCTACTCCGCCATCTTGCTTCTCCTCAGAAGAAAATACTTAAGAGCAGAAATCAATGAAGTTAAAAATAGAAAAATGAAGGCATAATGAAGACATTTTCAGAAAAACAGAATTGGGCAAAATTCACCATCACCAGACCCACCCTAAAGGTAATTACTAAAACAAGTTTTTCAGGTAGAACTAAAATGATCCCAAATTTTATTTAGGATAAATAAAGAGATACAGTATATTAATTTCCTATTCCTGCTATAAAAGATTACCAGTAGCGTAGTGGCTTAAAACAACATAACTGTATTATCATGCAGTTCTGGAGACTGGATGTCCAAAAGGGGCCTCGAGGAGCTAAAATCAAGGTGTCAGCAGGGCTGCATTCCTTCAGGAGACTCCAGGGGAGAATCTATTTCCCTGTCTTTTCCAGCTACTTGAGGTCACATGTGCTCCCTGGATCCTGACCCGATTCCTCCACCTTCAAGGCCAGCTGTGTTGGGCTGAGTCTTTGTCACACTGCCACTTCTCTGGTGCTCCTTCTTCTGCCTCCCTCTTCCACATATGAGGACCCTTGTGATTATACTGGGCCATCCAGATAACCCAAGATAATCTCCCTATTTTAAAGTCAACTGATTAGCAACATTCATTACATCTGGAACCTTAATTCCCCTTTGGCATATGACCTAACATTCACAGTTTACAGAGATTAGGACATAGACATCTCTGGGGGGAAGGGAGCATTATTTTGTCTACCACATACAGAAAGAAATGAAGAACAAGAAAAAGAGTTATTATATGGATAAATCTAAAGGATACTGACTGTTAAGAAAATAATGATGATAATGAATAATATTTTATGGTGTTTAAATACATGTAGAATTAAAACACATAAAAAGAATGGAATAAAAGCGGGACTGGAGGTAAATGGAGTTAAACATTTTAAGGTCTATGTGTTGTCCAGGAATAGATGTCTGTATGACTTTATGTTAGGCAGTGCTATTGTAATCACTAGTCCTTGGGTAGCCACTCAAAGAATGTATAACTTAACAACTGACAGAGAGGAGACATGGAATAATTTTTAAATATCTAATTAATCCAAAAATGGGCGAGAAAGCAAAAAGAAAAAACACAGAACAAATGGGACAAATAGAAACAAATTTTAAGATGACAGACTTAGGTTTGAAGAATGTCATTTGAGAAATCTATGGTCCAGAAAACTTATATAAATTACCTACAATCACAGGGTTTGTCAGAGGCAGAGAACAGAGAGCAGTCCTGGATCTCCATCTCCCTCAACCAAACCCCATGGTGCCCAGGCCCAGAAACCTCTGAGGTGTTCCTTTCTGCACACCACAATCACCTGGGCCTTGCCTGAGTTCTCAGTGAGGGGACCCCCTGGTCTCTAAGGCAGTCCACATCTTTCTGGGACTGTTTCAGCTTGCTGGAAAGTTCTTCATTCCTGTAATTGCAGGTTGTGGCCATGTATGACAATGTCAAATAAGATTAATTCACATTTTAAATGACCATAAGCAAATGTCTGTCCCTGAGTCCTACTGCAGTGGCAGCTGAGCGTGGCCACTCTGGTACAGCAATAGCATGCAGAAAATGCATTTCACAGCACAATGAATTACATACCTGAAGTGAAGCTGTGCTCCTAGGCACAGACAGAATTCATTTTACACTAGAAACATCCCACACACAGTCGTGAATGCTTGCATTAGTACCAATTAATCCAAGGTTATACAAACTCAGAGAGGCCCAGAATTTGCTCTCAGGGACACAAGTGGAGGTGGGGAAAGCAAGGAAGGAGAATGGAAAACTACAGTTGTGCCTGTTAAATGGAAACATCTATAGGAGAGTCCAATGGTTTACAGACTTTGTTACGAGTGAGTGACCTCTCCCACCCCCACGTTTTTCAGCTGAATTATCTTTCACCATCCAAAGTACAATAACACATTGAAAAGAGAGGGGACAGGGAATGGTATTAAAATAAGGTCACTGACATTGCACAACAGAGCAACGTGAACAGGACTTACCAACATGCATACATCAGCAGGGCTGATTTGATTTCAGCCAAAGCAAAAATTGGGTAGCATCTAAACATCCCAGCATTCTCCCTCCCCTCCCAAATACAACCAGGGAGGGAAATGTATGTGGGCAGAGACATGTGGGGAGAGGCAATTAAGGTGTGCTGTAACAATAAATCTCTGGTACCTCCTAAGGTTTCTGATCACCGTATGCTTGATTGTTACGGTTTTCAATGGTTTCATACTTTCCCTTTGATAGCTCCTTCCCACAGCCTTATAGCCTTCACTGTTCTTCAACTTCATTCCATATCTACTGAGTGTTTACGTGAAATTCGTGACCATGGGTGCTTCTCCTCCACAGAGGATGAAAAGTCAGGAGTAAGGGAAGAGGACCCCATGCAAGCTCTCCCTTGCTAATACCCTCGTGGCCACTGGAGACAATCACTGTTCAACCCAATCAGCACATCCTGAGACCTACTGTGGCAGACATGCTGAGACAATTAAGAAGAATAAAACCTGACCCCCATCCTCAGGCAGCTTTCTGTCCAAGAGAAGAGAGAGACACACCGAAAGACTTTGTAGTGGCCGTGAAGGTATGACTAGTGTGGAGCTACTTCATCCAGTGACTATGAGAAGACACTGAGCGCCATCCATGACCACTGCCAATGCTACAACAGCAACTCACCTAGAGTTGAGCACATTTTTCCTATGAAAATCAACTTATCCACCCTTCCTATGCTTCCATCAGAAACCATTTCAAATAGCACCCAGAACTCTCACACATTGCTAGGGGGGAATATAAAATAGTGTGCCAACTTGGAAACTGTTTTGCAGTATCTTCAAAATTAAATACATGTATTTACCATATGACCCAGCAATACTACCCCTCGATTTGTACCCAATAGAAATGAAAACTTATGGCCACACAAACCCCAGTACTCAAATGTTCACAGCAACTGTATTCATTGGAAAGAACTTAAACATCCATCAACTGTTGATAAGAAAACAGTTGTGGTAAGTTCATAACTAGAATACTACTCATTAATAAAAAGGAACAAACTACTGATACACACAACAACATGGATGAAAGAAGACACACACACAGTTTCAAGAAAAGAATTATTAATGTGTATAAATGATTTTAGGTTTGAAATCTTAGGGAGTTCAAAAACTATATGAATAATTCAGTTTGTTTCTAAATATTGAAACCGAGAACTTTCTCTTTTGAGAACCAGAATAGCATCATAATAATGACCAATAATACATCACAATTCAACTAGATCACAGGTCAGCCCAGGTTTACTTTATGACTGATGTTGATGGTGTTTTCCTGAAATCTATGACAGGCCCACATACTGACAGACTAATTTTAAGGAGGCCAGATCAGAGCCTATCAAGTTACACTAATGAAATTCATTCACGCTGCAGTGTTAACATGATACTAATCCTGATGTCTTAGAAACAACCCAAATTAGGGCTGACTTTCAAGCCTTTGCCTCTATAAATAATATCAATGACAGCAAAGTATCAAGGCATTAGGAGACCCGGCCCAAAGATTTTGACTTCCTTTTTTCTCTGATCAATATAATTCCAACTCACACTGCTGAAAGATAGAGTTTTGTTTAGTTTTTTCAAATATCTGAATAGTCCTGGACACCAGCTGGCACAGCTTACTTAGCTTTGGGAGGCAGATACGGAGGGGTTTTCCATGGATGTGGCCTGGCGAGTATCCAGGTGGGGCTGGAGTGGAAGGTTCTAGTCCCTTTTTCACCTCCCTTGGGGAAGAGATAAGAGTTTAAGAGGAGTTGAATCCCTGTTCTTCAGCTGAATCATACAACAAGAAACAAGTCCACTCTCTGAACGAGAAGAACTTTTAAGAAGGAAATTTGCAGATGTTTCTGTTTTTCCATGTTGCAAGACATAAGTATCCTTGGAAAAGGATCCATAGATCTTGGTGACACTTTGAATAAGAATTGAATAAGAATGGTGACTACTTCCTTTGTCCCAAAAAGAATCCCGGAAAGAATAATTACACAGAAACTGCAAAGGATCTCAGGAATTTTTTCCTCAGATTTCCAGTACAATCAAATATTTGCACATTTAAGGGTACTCAGGGTAACAAAGGATTAATTTCTGATTAATAGACGTTTTGAGCACATTGGCAGGTTATGGGGCTTGGGGATTATTTGGAAATAAGTTATTTTAAGTCCCACCATGTAAATTGAAAAATAAACAGGTCAACTTTTTTGCCATAACCTCACCTCACATGACTACCCACACTATGAATCAGGTAGTTCTCAGCCCTAAAAGAGTCGCTAAGTTCTTTGGTTACAGTTACCTCCACCACAGAGTGAAGTTTAGACAGGATCAATGATTCTCAAATTTTCATATGGATCAGAATCACCCAGGAGATTTATAAAATAAAGATTTCTGGGCTTCCGCCCCAATAATCTGATTTATTTGATCAGGGATGGAGCCCAGGATTTATGTAGTTTCCTGAGGTGATTTCATGCAAGGGGTCCATGGATCTGAAACACTCAGTTAGATGGTATTTGATGTTTCTTTCCACCTCTATTATTTTATGATAATGCCATTTACAAGCAAGGCTACACAGTTGGAACTGGTATTACTGAAGCCAATATTGTTATCAACACTTGAGCCAGAGTAAAACATCTATAAAGAAATAAAAATTTTAGGGAAAAGACATTGAGTACATAGCCAAAAAATAATGATTAATTTTTCAGCACTTTACATTTAAACAACTAGACAACTTAAAAACACATTATTTTAAGTGTCATCATATTCAGTCTTTACAAGTGAAAGATTTACTTTTAAACAGAAAATCTGCATTTAACTATAGGGATGAAAAATAACATCTTATGCACAGATATTTTCCTGAGAAACATGCAAACATGCACTTTTTTGATTAGATATTTAACTTAGAATAAAGAGCAGGCTCAACCTTTAAAGTACTTGGGGAGACAGTATGGTTTAAGAGCACCAGAATTCTTATTGATTCTCTCCAATGCTCAACTACCACCCCCCACCCCCCAAAAAATGACCTCCCCTCAGCCTGTGTGGAATCTAAAATTCCACAACAGAAACTGTATTCCTTTTCTTTAGCCCACGCCATGACTTCAGCTGGCTTATAAATGTTCATGAGGGAGGTAATATACTGAACCCGGAGCAGTAATAAAGGGTTCCCAAGCTACCATGCCCCAAGCCCCGGCCCATGCAGACACTGGTCATTGATCCTGCCACTCTTCCGTCTGAGCTGACATGAGGTTGCAAAAAAGCTTCTTCAGCTCAGTGCTCAGGACAGCTACTTCCATTTGACTGGAGCTGCCCTCAATCTTATCTGTGAGTTACAATATTCATTCAATAAACATTTATTGTACTTTACTATGTGCCAGGCAGGATGCTTTGATGATCTTCTGAGAAGAGGATAAAGAAGGGTAGAAAAACATACTAAAGTCATCAGAGACCAACTCCATCCTACTTCACAATTTTGCCAAGAGTTGGCCATAGTAAAGTTACAGATTGTGCCCACTGATAGGAAAACAGATAGATAAATTGTACTAAATCCACAGAGTAGAATAATACCCAGCAATAAAAATTAACTATAGCTACATGCTACAACACAGATGAGTCTT
The DNA here is from genome assembly GCF_036321535.1 of Camelus dromedarius. Lineage (NCBI taxonomy): Eukaryota > Metazoa > Chordata > Mammalia > Artiodactyla > Camelidae > Camelus > Camelus dromedarius. The sequence continues at coordinate 9,630,948 of NC_087441.1, read as the reverse complement.
AAAACATGAGTGATTTCAAGAAAAAAAAAAAAAAAGAAGAGGAGAAAAAAAGGCTAGTCCCTTTTTTTGAGGACTATGTGGAATACAGAGGAAAGGATGGGAGAAAAGCACATAAGTAGGCAAAAGTTATTATCAATGTTCCATTTACTGGGTTGGATGGTGAATCTTTAGGCATCAATTATATTACCGTAACATTAATAACATCCATGCATGGATTAGTAACCAGACTGTAGCATGAAACAAGGATTATAGTTAATGCGGTTCTGTGCATTGAGGTCCATTCAGAAGGAGAAAGGACACATTGTAGCAATTTTGCCAAGAAAACGAGACTAAGGATCATAAAAGCTACTGTCTACAGGCTCCTTGGACCAATGTCAGGAAGCTACCTCACCAGAAGAATTCTGTAAGGATAGAAAGCAATGTGTACAAGAGGCATTGCAGAAAGGGCAATGCAAGAAGTTCAACTGACTGGTTTGAAAAAAAGTGTAGAAGCCTAAAAGTCTTCAGCCACTTTGACGAATCAATTCATGTTACCCATATTTTCTTTACTTTTGAAAAGAAGTTTGGAATACCCTTAGGAGCACTTTACTTCTAAAACCGCTACAGTAAACAAAAGAAATGTTATATAACTCATTCTAAAAGAACAAGAGAACTATATTAACAGATTGACAGTATTCATAGGTTAATTAGGAAATCTGTTGGTGCTGTTAAGAAACTTGGCACATTCTAATTCAGATTGACGTTACTTGAGATATAGGTACAAGTGATGTTCATTCAGTACAAGTGAGATGTCAGGGAATCTGAGAGACTGACGTCTGGAGAGCGCTCACAGTCAAGCAGTACATAAGACGTGTTCTGGACCACTGTGGATGTTTTATAATCAAATCTATGTCTTTGAAAGTATTCACGATGTGAAACTGATGCATACTTGAGAAGAGATGAAAGAAAGGAGTTAAAAGAAAAGGGCTATTAAGCTGATTTGAAACTGGTTAAAAAGGGATCATCTAACTAGGTCTGTCCCATGGCTAACATTTTAAATATGGTCACCACGGCTGTAAGAGGAGGGCAGAAAAAGCCCCCTTCATTATTCAGTATGTTATCTATTGAACTGAATTTCAAAAAGTCAGACAGAAGAATTGATAACTGGCAGGAGTACTGGAAACACTTCTTTACACAGTCACCCAAACACAGAGAGATGGCTTTCAGAATGGTTGCATCTTTTTTTTCTTTTAGTTTTATTGAGATATAACTGATGTATAGCACTGTGTAAGTTGAAGGTGCACAGCATAATGATTTGATTTACATACATTATGAGATTATCACAATAAGTTTAATAAGCATCCATCATCTCATATAGCTATAAAATTAAAGAAATAGAAAAAAATTTCTCCTTGTGATGAGAACTCTTAGGATTTAATCTCTTAACAACTTTCATAATATGACATCCAGGAGTATTAGTTATATTTATCATTTGTACATTACATCCCTAGTACTTATTTATCTTATAACTAGAAGTTTGTCCCTTTTGACCACCTTCATCCAATTTCCCCTTCCCCCCACCCCCACCTCTTTTTCTGAGTTTGTTTGTTTGTTTTTGAAGTATAATTGACCTACAACAGTATGTTATTTCCTGGTATATAACAGGAATCACAGGAATAACACAGTGATTCAATATTTCTATATATTACAAAATGATCACTTCAATAAGTCTAGTTACCATGTCATCATACAAAGATATTACATAATCATTAGCCATATTCTTCACATTGTATATTTCATACCCATGATTCATTTATTTTGTAACTGGAAGTTTGTATCTCTTAATCTGCCTCATCTATTTCTCTCATTCCCCCAACCCCTACCTCTCTGGTAACCACCTGTTTGTTCTCTGTATCTATAACTCTGTTTCTGTTTTCTTATGTTTATTTGTTTTGCTTTTTAGACTCTTTTCAGTATATTCTTCATCCATTCATCTGTTGATAAACACTTAGGTTCCTTACATATCTTGACTATTGTAAAATAATGCTGCAATGAACACGAGAGTGCACATAACCTTTTCAAATTAGTGTTTTCATTTTCTTCAGATAAATACTAGGAGTGGAATTGCTGCATCGTATGATAGCTCTATTTTTTTTTTTTTGAGGAATCTACAGACTGTTTTCCATAGTGGCTGCACCAATTTACATCCCCACCATCTTTTCTTGGAGTTTTTACCTCACCAACTCATTTAGTCCTCACAATAACCCTACACGATGAAAACTCTTCTTATCCACAATGTCAGAGAAGTGTTCAGAGAGATTAAGTAAAAAACGTCACAGAGCTAAGGAAACGCACAATTAAGAGGGGAGCTGGATCTACCTGACCCCAAAGCCTGGGTCCTCCATTCTCAGGCCCACAGGCATTGGGGAACAGCAGCCCCCAGACAGAGGCTTCTCACTGGATGGCCCCAGCACAGTGGAAGAGAGGAGCTCTGCATGACGGTCAACTTGTGGACTTGCGCTGGGATCCTTGTTTGTCTGGTGACCCCTGCTCTCAGCTGAGCCTGCCGGCCCCATGTGTGATGCCTCCGCTCTGCCTCGTGAGGCCGTAGGACTCTTGCCTCCTGCTCAGGAGTGAGAGGCGATTCGATTCCCTGTGGGAGAAGGGAAGGGATTGTGCTGGGAGGGTTCTAACTGCTTCAGAGAAAGACTCTCAACCAATCCTGGTTTTGTCCCCACCTGCATCTCTAGGAAGTTGCTGGAAATTCCAAGTTGCTGGGTTTCCTCCTTGGCCAGCTCACAACTGTAAAATCAGTGACCACCAGCCATCTGACTAAAAGCCTCCAAAATGTGGTTGCTTGTGGCTTGCATCCTCCCCTGTTCTTTTTGTCCTATGGGTCTAGGCCTTTTCTCTGCTTTTATTATCATTTCAATACAATTTTCAGAGGAAGTGGCTATAAACACATTTGTTCCATCTGCCACACGTCTGAAACAAAAATGGGTTCACAGACAAGAAAAAATGTGTGCCTAAGCCCTTACGTGACCTAAGAGTTTTACACAGTGTACATGCAACATGCAAAACCTCAGGGCCCAGCAGCTCCAACTGTAAACAGGTGAGCTGTGTCCTCACTGCACACGTTTATTTCAAATTTGACACCCTACAATTATTCAGTCTCGTTTCAAGCTTGGAGAAAGAAAAGCGAGAAAAGTCAGCCCAGCCATCCTCAATTGTACGTGTCTCCAGTAACGAGGCCATCATTTGAGCAGGAGTTAGACCATTTGTCACAAAGCTTAGCCACTGTTATTTTAGGGCAAGACTATGAAATAGTGCAGCCTACTAAACTGTACCATTGCCAGAGCTCTAGACACTTTGTAACTTCTAAATTTTGGAACTCTAAAAGAGAGGAAGATATCACTTGTAAAGGAAATGGATGTGATTTCTAGCCCTACTCTTTTAACACCACAACTAAATTAACGAATCCAGTTGTCTGGGCTGTGTTTCTGCAGCCCAAGGGGAGAGCTGAGCTGATTTCTGACACTAACTGGAGGAGCAGTTGCCTCATTTGACCCACCTCACTGGTGTAGGCAGTATGATGACTAGCAAGAAGAGACTGGATCAGCAAATAACCACAAAGCCTAAAGTCCTGTCAGTTCCCTCATGCCCACCAGAAAAGAAAACCTGCAATGAAAGCAGTTTCATAAGACGCCACCTTCATTGCTCACCCCCGTGTGGGAGACCCTCAGAGAACCTTGTCCTGAGAGCTTCTTTAACTATTTGTAAATCCTTCCCACATTTGCAACCATAAGGCCTACACCATCCAGTTTCCCAAAGAAAATTCATATAAATTACAATAAAGAACGGGAATAAAATGTGAAGATGTTCCACAAATTTTTAATATGCTTTCTTGTAACAAGTCTTATGCATGCTTCCTGCTTTGCAAAATTTTCACTGGAGAATAGAGAAAGCCCACCTCTCAGAGCCCCACAGGTGAAAGGAAAAGTCACAAATGGACTTTATCACTGGCAGTCATCTCAGACAGAACAAAGAAGTGAGTAAAGATGCTCCACATCATATGACATCAAGGAAATGCAAATTAAAGTAACAACAAGGTGCCAACACACACCTATTAAAATAGCAAAAATCCAGAACACTGACACCACCAAATGCTGGTGAGGATGCAGAGCAACAGGAACTCCCTTTCAATGCTGGTGGGAATGAAAAGTGCACAATCACCATGGAGGACAGTTTGGCAGTTTCTTACAAAGCTAAACATACTCTTACCATATGATCCAGTAATTGCACTCCTTGGCATATACCTAAATGAAGTTAAAACTCATGCCTACACCAAAACTAACACATAGATGTTTATAACAGCTTTATTCATAATTTCCAAAACTTGGATGCCTTTCAGTAGGTGAGTGGATAAATAAACTGTAGTACACCCAGAAAATGGAATATCATTCACCACTACCAAAAAAAAAAAAAAAAAAAAAAGAAATGAACATTCAAGCCATAAAAAGACATGGAAGAGACTTAAATGCATATTACTAAGTGAAAGAAGCCAGTCTGAAAAGACTACATACTGTATGACTCCAACTATATGACATTCTAGAAAAAGCAAAACTATGGAGACAGTAAATAAATAAATAAACAAACAATTAAATGTATAAGATTAGTGGTTGCCAGGGTTTGGGTAGAGGGAGGAATGAATAGGAGGAGTACAGAGGATTCTTAGGGCAGCGAAACAGCTCTGTAGATACTACAATGGTAGATACATGTCATTATTCACCCACAGGATGAATAACACCAAGTGTGAACCCTAATGTAAACTATGGACTTGGGGTGACATGACGTGTCGATGTGGGTTCATCAATTTTAACAAATGTACCACTCAAGAGTGGGATGTTGACAGTGAGGGAGGCTGTGCATGTGTGAGGGCAGGGAATATATGGGACATCTTTACTTTCTGCTCAGTTTTGCTATTTATCTAAAAAATAGAGGGGAGGATATAGGTCAGTGGTAGAGCATGTGCTTAGCATGCACGAGATCCTGGGTTCAAAGCCCAGTACCTTCATTAAATAAATAAAAATAAACCTAATTTCCTCCTCCCAAAAAAATTAAAAATAAAGGTTTTTTAAGTGAACTTATCTCACCACAGTGACCAGGTTCTATCCACAGAACTTGATCAAGGGTGGTCTCCTCTTCTCCCTGTTCTAGGGAGAGAGATCACTGTTCAGACTTTTGAAAAGAAAGGAAAGAAAGAAAGAAGAGATGAGGCAGAGAGGGAGGTTGAAACCTCACCAACAGAGGGCTGAAAAACTAAGACGGGTAGCAACTAATTATCACTGTATTAGCTTTCTACTGCTGCCTAACAAATTAACACAAACATACTGGATTCAAACAACACACATTTATTACATCACAGTTTCTCTACATCAGGAGTATGCCAAAGCTTAGCTGGTTCCTCTGCCTGGGTTCTCACAAGGTTGCAATCAAGGTGTTGACTGGACTACATTTCATCAGGGGCTTGACTAGGGAAAGATTTACTTCCAAGTGCTTCCAGGCTGCTGGCAGAATTAGTTTCTGTGCAGCTGTAGAACTCACAGGCACTTGGTCCTTTTAAGGTGAGAAGGAGAGAGTCCCAAACCCCTCTTTAAGGGCTCCGACCTGATTGAGTCAGGCCCACCCAGGATAATCTTTTCTGTTAATTCAAAATCAATTGATTTGGGATCTATATTAAAAATCTGTTCATCTTTGCCATTTAACATAACCACCAGGAGTGACATCTCATCTCTTGCCACATTTTATGGGCCAGAAACAAGTCACAGTTTCCACGAACACTCAAGGAGAAGGGATTATGCAAAGATGTGACTCAGTGGGAGTCACCTTATGGTATGTTCACCACAATTACTCCACGTTTTCTTAAGCAGAAAATAAAGGGAGATGTTGTGAAGGATTTTTGACTCATGTCAGCCTCTTGGGTTTCTGAAACACTTCCTCATTAAACTATAAAAAGAACAGATTAGTTAATTTAGGGCCTGGCTAGGAGAGGGGAGTCTCTCCTAATCTTGGCCAAGAACTGCCTTCAAATATGTTCATTTGAAACGAGGTGCAAAATGTAGTAAACACTCTGGCTGACTTTTGACCATCAGTCACAAAACCCAGTGAAAAATGACTGGACAACATATTTATGAGATGAACAGGGACAATATTTAAAAGATGAATCATGCACTTTTCTTTTCACCTTTCCCAGCACATATCCCCTAGTCTGCCTCATTTGAGGTACCTGCTTGTAGGATGGTTAAAATTTGGTACCTAAAGGATGCCAAGAGAAAGACCTTGGCTTTTGACATGTACTAGGGATTTTTCTGCAAGAAAATAACCTTAAATAATAGGCTACTGTCTTAGGAAAGGATCGTCTGTATTCCTTAACTTCCCCTGTTAGGCACCAGGGGCAGTTTGTTTTGGCAGGTTGGAGTTTAGTAGAAACACCTTGAGCTGAGAGAGAATGGGCCATCCTTGGAGCCTAAGAAGTGGAAGGAGGTGGCCCACAGCAGGCTGGATGGAGGATGCAGCTGAGAACATCCCAAGTCAGGGAGTCCAGCCAGCCAGGTAAAGCTGCCTCCACCACAAACAGCATTGTGAACACCAAGTGCAAGCTGCTGCCAGCTGCAGCAGGGCCACTGTCCTCATGCCAGAGGAAGCAAAGTTATTGGTTCCAAAGATATCAACTCTTCCCAGCTGCTCTAAGATAGAGCCGTGTGCCTATATATATACAGGACATACACCTGGACATTATCTTAACAAGAGAAGAAGGAAAAGAGGAGGCTGAGAAACTGACCACAGGAAAGAATGATCCCATTTATGTAAAATAATAAGCCCATAAAATAATACTATATCTTTTCTATCAGAATAACTCTACTTTTGTACACTTATAGAAATAGGTCTGAATGTATATACACCAAACTCAGGGGAAAAAAGTGCTGGGCTTAAGAACAGAACGAGGGTGCAACTTCACCAAATGTATGTACGAAAATTAAAGTTTGCTGTACAAAAATAATCATTTGGAATTTTTTTTAATACACATTCTCTGGCCCTACCCTAGACCTTCCAAATCAGGCTCTGCTGGGGGGAACCAGGTTTCTGCATTTTTAAAAGGCATCTCAGATGATTTTGATGCAGAGAGAGACCAACACCCATCTGCAGACCTGCATTTCAGAATTGCTGCACAAGATTTTGTTCATTCCAACACTGATTAATTAAACTTTGTCAATAACAGGCATGAGGTTTGAGTCATATTTGAATGATCTCAAGATCTGCCAAAGCAGAAAAACATTTGCCTCCAACTCCAACAGTGAAAACCTTTTCCACTAGAATGTGAACTCTACAAGAACCAGGGTATCATCTCTTACTGACTCTGCACTGCCAAATCGTAGAACAGGACCAGTCACACCACAGGCCCTCGACAAATATGTGATGAATGAATGGATGAGTGATGAGCCTACAAACACGGCCACGTCCCTAACAACAAACGAAACAGCCAAATGGAACAGGAGATCCATCACATCATCAAAATTTTAAGGAGTTCCTTTCATTCCCTTTTTTCTCAGTTCAAATACAAATAAAATTGCTTCTCCTTCTAAAGCAATGGGGCCTCAGGAGCGGCCTCCTTTCTCTCCAGCGCGAACCTGGCACTCTGCCACAGGCATCACAGAGAAACATAAACTGGACTTCGAAAATCCTTGCAAAGCCACATTTTCACTGATGACTCTGAAAGAGTCCCCAAAGGGAGCCTCACATGACATACAAGGAGCAAACTTTCCTCGAATCCTATTTCCCCATTTCCCCTCCAGAAGTTTTCACACTGCACAGTCACTCCCACCAACCCACATCTCAATCCTAGAGCCCCCAGTCTGCACTGGCCTCCTGTCTCTCTTTTTGCTCCCTTCACCTCTGCCTCCTCTGGCCTTCCTGATCTTTTTCACTCTTCAAAGAGTATTAACTTCATAGTCCTATAAATTATGGTGTGAAATTCACATTCCTCATACAATTGACACCCTCAGCGCCCTGGAGTTCTCCCTTCACCCACTTCCCAGATCAGCTGGAGAGGGGTCCAGGAATGGGGTATTACAAGGAAAAAAAAAAATTCCAAAGACATGAGAGGTGAAAGGACTACAAATTTTTTTTAACTAATAGTTTGTCCCTGTGACAGGTCAACACAAAACGAAAAATCTATCTCATCTCCAAGACCTGGCCCTTCCATGAAGTTCACTCCAATCTCCTGGGTCACCATGCTGGCTTGGCAGCCCACCAGGACTCTGCTTAAATGTCAGGGTCATTATTTTGCACTTATTATTATTATGTTGTCTGACAATGCTCCCAGTCTGTTTCATTTCTGTGTGTTTCTTCCCCCATGGAGATTATAAGATTCTTGAGGGCAGACACTCTGCCTTTTTATGTCTTTTAAACTCCTTCCACAGCTAATTCCACATATTTGCAGATTAGGTGCTGGATAAATATTTGCTAATTTCCTAAAGGGCTTCACGTAATACTTCTGCCTTTCTTTTCCAGAAAGAATATGCCTGGGGAGTAAAAAGGCAAAGAAGTCATCTCTGCATACAAAGGACAACTGTGTATGTAAATATATGATAGGAATAGTCATTCAAACATGAAATTGATCCTGGAGGACTCATAAAATAAACTGTAGGCGATCTAATGTCTCCTGTGGATTACCAGCCAATTAATTCTACTGACACTGTACAAGGGATGGTTTATATTAAAGTAGGTTTTGAAAGTAGGCGATGGTAAGTCATTGCCCATTATCTACTTTCTCCTAATGTGAGAAGTGTGTCTGGCTACTGGGTCAGATTTGTATCCATGGCTCTGCCCTGCTGTAGGCGGATAAACCCCAGCTGGAAGGGATTATGCCTGAGGAGCTCAGATTTAGGGAACTTGTCTTTTCCCTCTAGCCCCCCAAAATACCTGAGAAAGAGCTACCAGAGGGGGAGGAGGAGATCAGGATGGCATAAAGGGAGATCTTAGTGGGGGTTTTAGGCTCATTAGGCCCAAATGGTACAAAGTAGTCAAATGCAAGAAAGTAGGTCAGTGGAAAAGAAAGGACAGACTCTCTTCGAAAATCATAAGCGCTGTTCCATCCTGATGCAAAGCTATTCCTGAGAGTCACAGCAAACATTGTTGTCGCTGTTTCACATGCTTTCTGAAATGTAAATGGGCAGCAAATAGCTACGTGGGCCAGCAGTGGCGGCCAGGACTCTCTGGCCCGCCGAGCCGTGTCAAGTGCAGTTCACACTGAGCAAAATTAACGCTGGAAACGAGAGACAAAGTTCACTTATGAGCAACTCTCTAATGGGCAATTACCTCTTCTCTTTTCTTTCATTTCTTTTTCCTTTTTTTTCCCCCTAGTGTTAAGGAATAGTAGGCAGTAGAGGATATGAAGGAGACTATAGTTTTATTTAGTCTGGCAAAGTAGGCAGCTTTTATGCATTTTTCCGAGGTGTGTATAATTACAGGTGCAGTTAATGTGCTTAAGAGCTTAGGGGAAGCAATTGTATATGAAAGATAACTTCCTAACAGACAGCTTTATTACAGCCGGGCCGGCCGCCTCTCAGCTCCGGAATTACGCACACTTCTCCCTGCTTCCCATCCCTCTTGTCCTGGAGATGCTTAGCTCAGGAACGATGCTGGGACCTGCGGAAATATTTAGCTGGGAGTGCGGTGAGGCCCTGAGACTTACACGTATGCTTAATACATGTCCTCAAGCCTCACAGAACTCACTGATAAATGGAAGCCTTTAGGGGAGGCAACGCCCAAAGACTCTAATAACCAATACCTCAGTGCACACTGTCACTGAGCAACCATACATAACAACTTAAAGAACACACTGGAGCTCCACTGGAGCCATGTTTGAATAAAGATGAGAGTACAGCAGTCGAGTCAACCAGATAAGCCAGTTGAACTGGGTGCCAGTCAGAGCCCTGCTGATGGCCTGCTCAAGGCCCCCTGTCCAGGGAAGTCTGCCAAACCAGGCTGCGTCTCCACAGGGGCCCTTCTCCATTGGGCAGACTGCCAAGTGAGGGACATTTCCTCTACCTAGGGCTACTGGTCCAGATCAAGGAGGGGCAGGTAGGAATCAGGGTTTGTCTAAGGAAAACACAATGTGGCTCAATTCTTTCACAGGGCAGATGTGGAGATCAAGTCAAATGAAAGAAAGAATGAGAAGGAAACGAAGAGCCAGAAAGACAGAGGGAAACATGAAGGAGCAAAAAGTCAGCCAACGACGCAGCCTCCTCTTCCTCCCTCTGTCTCTCTTTCTGTCTCTCTTCTCCCCACCCATGTCTGTGTGTCTCTCTTCACCGCCATCTCTCTCACTCAAACACACACACACACACACACACACACACACACTCAGAGAGACGTGCCAAAACAGCCACATAACTGGGACAAAAGACACATGGATACAGAGAACAATACACTGAGAGGCACAGGTGTAAAAATACACAGAGAAAAGCTTCAAAGCTTCAACTTGAGCTTCTGCCCTTTAAAGACTGAGTCAGACAGACTATCATTTAAATAAAAAAAGTTAAAGCCAGTTGTATTTTTGTGAATGTAAGCACAGTTAATGAGATCATCTTTTGGTACTTACTACATGTTCTGGCTGAATTGGAACTGAGAACACTCCGTCCCTTGCACACAGGTCGTTAGCGGTCTGGGAGAAGCAATGGCCCACCGCCTAGACTACATGTGACACTTTATAGCCTGTATTTTCCAGTGTCTTTCTTACAATTATTCTCTTTAACTTTCTAGAAAAGCAGAAAGAAAGTCTAATCCACGACTTCTTAGTCTTTTTACCTTGTTCCTTATTTAACTAAGGCCCAATGAAATGGCTTTTTATTTGTATGCCCCCTCTCAAAAAACTACTTGCCCTTTACAGTCAATAATACTGTTATAAACTTCAAAGATGCTAAGAGACTAGGTCTTAATTGTTCCCACCACAAAAAAGAAATGACAATTATGTGATGGAGCTGTTAACTAGCCTTATGGTGGTAATCATATTGCAATATATAAATGTATCAGACCAACATGTTGTACTCCTTAAACTTACTGAATGTTATGTCAATTGTATTTCAATTTTTAAAATACTATCTTTTTAAGAGTCCAACACTCCCTCCCTTCAACACCAGTGCCCCCATGCCTCAGTTGTTCCACTTGCAAAACACTGTACTGGGTTAAGCACTGTGAACCAAAACATCTCAGATGATGCAATTCATACAGCTTAACCCAGTGCTATAGAAGAACCAATGCTTTTGGTTCTGCTTGTCCACCCTAGCTTGTAGCTTTCATTCTCAATGTTATCTCATAGCCCAAAATGGCTGCCTGACTCCCAGCCATCATGTCCACATGGAAAAGCTAAAATGGACCTCCCTCGGCTGAGTCAGCTTTCTTTAGGTAGCCTTTGTATAAGTTCCTTACAACTTTATATATGATAAATAAACTTACGGTCAAAACTTAGACATGTAATCATATAGTAACAAGGGAAACCAATCTTTTTCACTAAGTGCATCATTACCACAAGTAAAATTAGGATTCTGCTTTTAAGGAAGAGGGGAAAATTAGATATTGGGAAATAACTGATTAAATCACATTTATGTATGACATAAATGACATATTTTCATTCATTTGACAAATGTTCATTGAATGTCACTCTGTACCAGCTCTCTTCTAGCCCTCGGGGGACCCTCTCGTCCTGACCCAGGCAGACCTGGCCACACAAGCTATTTTAAGCAGCCCTGTCTTGTGATGGGTAATGACATCTCACATCTCAGTCTTTCCTTGGTGGACATTCAGTTCCTATCCCCAGACTCCAGGGGATACCTGTCAAGCACTGTGAGTGATTTTTCTCAAGCTTAAGGTGTGGGGAAGTCCCCCTAGGGCAGGTTGGGGACACAGCACACTGACATTCTCTCCAAAGAACTTCTCACCATCAACCTTTGGCCTCTGTGGTGGCTTTGAACTATATTTTCCAGAATCCCACTCCCTATATGGTTCTGGGCTGCGGTGGCCGCAAGACACAACTTGCACAAGACCTAGAAGGTATAAGTGGCGTGGCAGCCATCGTTTTTGTGTCTTGAAGATGCTTAGCTGCATGTGTTTGCAGCTCGCTGGTCTGCTGTCTCTTAGTCGCCACAGGGCAACACCTACACGTGTAGATTCTCCACTTCCCAGGAGATCCCCATCGGCTTCTGTGAGTCCTGGACCCAGACACATGCTGCTCCGTGGCAGAGGGTGCCTGCTGGTCCCGAGTTGGAGTTTGGAGCCAGGTGCAAGTGCCAGTTTGTCCCTGCAGGATCCAGTTGTCCTTGGGGGTCCCAGCTCACCCTGAGGGTGTCTTTTTTTCCTTGGTCCTTGTCCATATCCACACTCCAACAACTACCAGTCCAGCTGATCCTCCACAACTCCAGGCCCAACCGCAAATACGGAGCAAGAGCGAGCAGAGGCTGCTCTGCCAAATCCCACAGCTGCATGACCTCTAGCCCATAATGCACCCAACAACCCTCACAGCAGCTCTGCTCCTCTGAACCAAGCAAGACACCTCCCCATTAATATCCAATCCTCTCATGTAGCTTGAAGCAGGTAGACAGTGGGCCAAGGCTGGCAGCACCTAGGCGTTCACACTCCCTTTGCAGGCCCTGCCTCGGTGATCTAGCTCCTCGCTTGAGAATGTGTTTGCACCTGGCAAGGGATATTTGTACTCAACCTTTGAGGCTTCGGCTAAAACTCAGAAATGGGAAGAACTGTGTTTAACATTCTGCCATGTGCTAACTGATAGATAACAGATTAGATCCAGGTGGAGAGATACATGATACATTTCTGGAGCGTTTCTATTATACTGTCCTGAGAACTTACGCCACAGGGCTATCAAAAAGTCACAGAGAGTAACAGTGAGGTCCTCACCATTACAAACTCCCTTGGTTCAGATCTTATTATTGGAAATATGAGACAAACCCACTTTATGCTAATAGCCCCCCTCTACTGAGTAATATAATATTCCGTATAAAAATGTTCCAAAAATAATTCTATTAAACTTTATATATTATTTTTAATTTGAAAAAATGGAATTCATTCTTGGAATGTTGTTTCCTACCAATATGTTAGCATTTAGATATTTACCTTAATTAAAAATCATTTGTTTAATAAATTTAAGTGCTTTTGTAGATTTAAAAAAACTGCATTTTCTTCTGGGGGGATTTTGCTATCCAACTTTATACATAAATTTAATTTTATTTTAAATAGATAAGATGCTTACAGTATAATAGTATATGAAGTGCTTCTTATTTTGGAAAGTAAGTATTTAAAGATTATCTTGACAAAAGTATGTGCCCAATAGAACAGCATTTTCCAAGTTGAGTTTTATAGAATGAAATACTAAAAAAGTGTTACTTAAAATGATAAAGAATTTCTTTTTGGTCAAGTAGATTTGGAATACATTGGGTTAAAGAAATTCAAACTGATTTTTTTACCTCAAGACTCATCAGTGAATTTTGTATGCTAGCATGATTTAACTTCACCAAAAAGAAGTATAAAAAGCACAATCTTCCAAATGTATTTACCAATGGAACTTTTTTTGGTAAAACATCTTGAGGAACAAGCACACTAAGGAACACACTTTGAGGAAGTGTCACAGGGAAGTTATACAATATATCAAAATAATTGATAACCTTAAAATATATTTGTATTATGTTATATATACAAGCTTTAAGCCATTACTGGCTATATGTCTTGACTATGATTTATTGAAATCATTCTTTATCATATCTCCATATTATTACTCTACTCATACACATTACTAATAATGCCAAAGCACATTCTAAGATTATACATAAATAACTAATTTGGAGGTTCACTTCTCATAACACAGTAGTTTGTACAGAGCTGAATGACAATGATATGATTTTGCACTTTATTTACCAAATATTTCTCTCTAGCCTAAACGACATTATAAGACAGGGGTTCGATGCTGACACACAGGAAACAATAGCAATAATTCCATTTCTAGCTATAAAATGGAATAAACAACCTGAAAACCCTCCACATAAAAATGCTTTCAAACGCAGATTAAGTATAGCAAATATTCTGTAAGATGCATAGCTGAACTTAAAATAAAGTAAAGGAACTCCCCAAGGACTAGAAATGAACTGGGAATTAGAAATCAGAAAGTTAAGGCCATCTGTGTTGGAACAGGAATTGTTTCTAACAAACCAGGAGGCTTGGGTTATAATGTCTCACAGGCATAGGCAATGGGACCTTAACCCCCAACAAGACTGGAACTTAGAACTGAGACCCCTGATGAAGCCAAGACTTTCAAATGCCTACATTCTCAGTGAAAGGATGAACTGGAGAGGGGATAGGGGAGAATTCACTCCAATGGCCCAAAAAAGAAACACCAAGGAAGCTTTTAATTATTGACCTGAGCTTTGGCTAGAAAAAGACTACCCTGAGAATTTGCAACAATGGACCTGAAAACTCATTCCAGTTTTTAGCTTAAATTTATAGGCTCATATAGTCCAGAAACCTTCATGCCAAGAAATTAAGATGAAAATGTTTCCAAAATGGTAATATCTTTAAGGTGTCTGGCAGAAGCAAACTCAAAACTACTCTGAAGGAGTGTGTCCCAAACTCAGGCCACCGAGAAAGTCACAAAGATAACCTCACCAAAGATATGCACATAATCTAGAATCTAGAACTTAAAGATACATGAGGAACTAACCCACTATGGCGGAAAAGGTCAACAAGCACCAAAAAAACAGCATAATTAATCCCCCAAGAAATTTAGAGAATAGACAATTAAACAGAGACTCTACGAATGAATATTTAAAATCATTACTCACAAAAGAGGGAAACATAGATGTAAGAACAAGAAAACATGAAAAAAACTATCCAAGTAGAGCTTCTAGAAATGAAAAATATGGTCATTTTAATTTAAAACTCAATGGATAGGTTAGATAGCAAATTAGACACAGCTAAACAAAGGAACTGGCCAATTGGGAGATATTTGTATGAAAATTACCCAGAGAGATCAAGAAATGGAAAATACTTTGAGTAGCACTGAGGATAAAATGAGAAGATCCAACAAACTTTCAAAAAAAGGTTCACAGAAAAATAATACAAGGCTAAAAGGCAATCTTTCCAGAATTGAAGAAAGACAAGAATTGTATAATTTAGAAACAACTTTGAATATCAGGCATATCAAATAAAAATATATCCACATTTAACACACTGTAGAGAAAGATGTCAAAATCCTAAAGATAAAGAGAAAAATTTTATATGAAGAATGGAGAAAACACAAACTGCCCACAAAGGAACAGTAATTAAGTTGACAACAGACTTCTTAATGGCAATAACAGAACCCATAAAGTGATGAGGTAAGTTTTCAAAGTGCTGAAAAGAAAAGTCATCTTAGAATTCTAAACCCACACAAAATATAACTGAAGAATGAGGACAAATGACGACTGACTAAGATAGACAGTTTTTTCTTAGCAAAACTTCACCTGAAATAAAACTAAAGTATTACTTAAGCAAAGAAAGAAACTGAATATACAAGGAAAGACTGAGATGCAATAAAGTTGAGCAAAGAAATTAGTAAATACGTGGGTATTTATAAAGGAACTAAGACTAGTAGAAAGAAATGATAATAATATATACAGGTGAAAATAAGGTAAAACTAAAATACTGGACATAAATATCACGAAAGATGACAGGAGTAGCTGAAGTTAAAACAGTCTAAGGTATTTATTAGTCTGGTAATTAGTCAGTAAATACGTAAATGTAGTGCTTAACCCAACATGAATATTAAGTATCATGTTACATTTTTAAGGTAACCAGTAAAAGAATAGGAATGAGATGCATAGCTTCCAAAGAAACTGAGATATAGGGAGGTAAAAAAGAAAACAAAATTAACCAATAAAGTGGAAGACAGGAAAGTTACAGCAATGAAAAGTCAGGGCAAGTAGAAAATAAATTTTTAATCATAATAGATATAGAACTATCAGGTAAGAGAAAGTCTCTCAAATTACTTTTTAAAAATCAAAATCTGGCTATATATGCTTTTGCAAGAGATATGCTTAGAACATAATATTACAGAAAGGTTAGAAATATAAGAATAGAGAAAAGATACACCAGAAAAACACACACCAAATGAAAGCTGGTATAGCTACATAAAATGAGACAAAACAAACTTTAAATCAAAATGCATTAGCAGGGGAAAAGATGGTCATTATACAGTGATAAAGCAAAAGTTCACCAGAAGCTATAATTATAAATTATATTTATTTAATAATACAGCTTCAATATATACAGAATTATTAAAATTATAATGAGAAACTAATTCACAAACGTTGGGGGAGATTCTAGCACATGTCTCTGAATGTTTGATTGGGCAGAATAGAAAATGAAAGGATGTAGAAGACCTTTATAGAAAGATGGAGAGGAAAGATAGAGAACACCACAATTACCAAGAAAAAAATATATACATATATATGAATATGTTACATGAGGTCATGAGGGTGGTGCCCATGACAAGATTAGTGTCCTATAAGAAGAAACCAGAGCATTTTCTCTCTCTCTCTCTCTGCCATGTGTGAACAGAGCAAGAGCAAGAAGGCAGCTGTCTGCAAACCAGGGAGAGCTCTCATCAGGCACCAAATCTGCTGGCACCTTGACCTTGGACTTCCCAGCCTCCAGAACTGTGAGAAAAAAATGTTGGTTGTTTAGGTACTGAGCCTACAGTATCTGTTAGAGCAGCCAGAGCTGCTAAGACAGTAACATAACTAAGACATAAATGCATTGGGATTTTGAGGTTCTCTTCTCACCCTAAACAGCACATGTCAGACTTTTATTAGAAGCATCATGTTCTGTTCAGGATATCCAATTAGAGACAAAGAATGAGAATGCTGGAGATGCTACAGTAAAGGAACAAAAAAATACCTGAAACTTTTAGAAAGTGACTACTTAAATTCAAACCAGTGACCATGAGCTTATATAGTTTTTTCATTAAAGGGACTAAGATGAGCATTCATTTACACTTTAGAAAGAGATAGTAGAATACGGTAAGAGTATTCTCAAGAGTGATTTTCACCGAAGTAAGCTCAAGTAAAAGGGAAAGAATTTAAAGTAAGGATATAGAAACATCTCTCAGAAGCCAAGAGACCATGTACACTTGGATTCATGGCATCAGGAACAAGGCCACTCTCTCCACCTCTCAGGGGCCACATGGCATTCGTCCACTTCCAGTCTGCCTGCTCCCTTCTCCTCTCCCTGCAGACCACTTCCTGCATGCATCCATCAGCCTGCCAGGGCCCCAAGACAGCCAGTCCAGACACTAAGTCTACGTGGCCTGCACACCGGCGGCAGTCTCTCTCATTTTCATAATTTCAAATTACAGGAAAGAGCCAAGCCATACAAGACCTAAGTCCCCAGACAGCATGGAGCCAGGAGCCTACTACCTCTGCAAGATCATCCAAGGCCAGGAGAAGTGGCCAATTCTACTGGGACGTGGCCTTTTAGAGCAGGAAAGACTGTGGGCAGAGAAGCTATAACAGAACTACCCTGTACATTGAGTAACTGTGAATTGCTCTACTCAATTTCCAAGAAGAAAAACAAGGATGTAATTTGCAAGAGAAGACATTAAGGTTGATAAATAAGAGTTTACCTAGAGGAAGAATTGTGATCTCATGGATATTTATTCAAAGGTGTTTAAAACACTTACTACAGGGCAAGAACTGAACTGAACCCAGGTTATACAAAGGTATGAAGCTCTTGCAAAGAACTCTCAAGGTAATGGAGAATGTTATTAAGAAATGCTATGCCATTTGCTTCTCTAGAAAATTAAGAGAACTTTGAATACACTAGAGCCTGAGGCACTCAAACTATTCTCAAATGTCCTCTAAATGATACCCAGCGCTTGCCTGCACGATACTCTATGTGTTAGCCTCAGGTTTCTTGTTACTTCTGGGAATATCCACTTCATCTTAGGAAATCACTTGTAAAAGGCAGCTAGAAATGAGTCCATCACCTTTGTGTTTTGTTGTGTTTCTTTTAATCAAGTTCAGGTACTATCCAGTCAGTTTTGTCTTCCAGTGTATAGAGACCCAGGGTTTACCAGCACACAGAATCAAAAGTAGACATGGGGTGTCTCCAGCATGAGGCTGCACTGCTAACACAGTAGCCATCTGTTCTGCAGACACCGTGCTGCTGGGTTTACACAGTAGCCCCTTGCTCTGGGCCACTCAGAGAACATCGCAAACATATTAGTCCTGATGCACTACTATATTTCTACAAGGAAATAAAATACTATTCCCTGGCGGGAAAGTTAAAGCTCAGTAAGAGGACTTAACCCTCCGCACAGAATTAGCGATGAGAGAATCCTGAGCTCCTGATTCCCAGTCTTGCGTGGGAAACAGAAAACCCACAGCCCAGCAGTTGGAACTCTCCAGGAGCAATCCCAGAATCACCTGTTTCTAATTATCCCTGTTTGTGTGATGAGTTACTGATTAAGGTCAGCGTCAAGAGAACAGAACCAGAAGAAAGCAGAAGTAATACATTTCTTTTTCTTAAAAGGGACTGCAGGGCACTCAAGGCCAGTCCTGCGGGCAACCCCGGAGATGGCAATCCCTTCTCCGCAGAAAAGCAAGCCTGCCTTAGAGGCACCACCATACAGCATTAGCAGGAACCAGGCTGGCTTGGGCCTTGGGTTCTTGGAAACCCCTCCAAGTGACTCTATTACGTGTCATGTCTCTTTGGCTGAGGGTAGTTAAGAGAGCTCAGTGGGAAAAGACAACAGGGGACCTAATACAAATTCACTGGGGCTTTGGGGCATCAGCCCGCTGGGGTGGGAAACCCAATCTAACCCCAGCCCGTGTTGGCCCCCTTCCAGAGAGGTTTCGTTATCAAAAGCAGCAGAGGGGCTTCTTTCTAACAGGGCTCCTGTATAATCCAGCCCTGCCTGGGGGCCTGCGGTCAGCAGTGGAAGAATCCCCAGGCAGGGCCTTGGGTGAAGTGCCACTTGCTTTTCCATGAGAAGGACTCTCCTCTGAGTCAGCAATTTTGAGGATGACTTCATTTCCACTGTTCTGTTCCAGAACTTGACATTGTGAGGGTTTTTTTCCCCAAAATAAATGGATCAAACTTTATCCAGCATTACATCAAATGAAGTCCATCAACCTTTCTAATTTTTTTTATAAGAACAACTAATGTGCATCTTGCCAACCACCTTCCAGAAAGGTCAGTAAAAGTGCCCTGGGACTCTTCCATGTTGGGGTCCCACCATACATTTTACAGCTATTAGCTGTGGGAAAGTATGACAAGAAACAGGATATTTCCATAGTCTCAAGGAATCTGCCCAGGAGATACTTATTCAATACAAAGGGGGAAACAGTGACTTTACAGAGAAGAAACAAGCAGACACCAACCTGGTGAAGGCATCAATGGCTCTAGAATCACCAGTAATGGGATAGATCTACTTCACATGCCTCCCGATAAACAGGACTGAGAAGAACACAACAGCATGGCTGCCTGTCAAAGTCTCATAACCTGAGTCATCATGTAGAAACACAAGACAAACCCAAACAAGAGAGTGACTACAAAACAACTGGCTGGCCTGTACCCTTCAAAAATGTCAAAGTTATAGACGTAGACATAAAAATGCTCACCATCCACCCTGAAGCCACCAAATACCTGGAAAATGTGAATAAGTCCCCCTGCATGGCAAAGGATCCTGGATTATCTGGGTCAGCCCAGTCTAATGACATGGTGCCTGAAAGCAGAGACTGCCCCCACCCCCAGTTGTGGTACAATGTGACAATGAAAGAAGCATCAGAGAGATGCAACCATTTGAGAGGGACTCAACCTAACTGGCCATTGCTGGCTTTGAAGATGGAGGAAGGCGCCACTTGTCACGGAATGAAGGAGTCATCTAGAAGCTGGAAAAGGCAAGAAAACAAGTTATCCCTTAGAGCCTCCAGAGAGGAATGCAGCCCTGATGACACCTTATTTTTAGCCCAGTGAGACCATGTCAAACTCCTGACCTACACAACTGTAAGATAATACACTTGTGTTGTTAAAGCCACTAATGTTGTGATAAAACTGTTGCAGCAGAGTGGGAAACTAATACAGTCATGAAAGAAAACCAAGAATGAGGATCTTTTGCTGCTCAAAGGAAACCAGAGGCATGAAAACGACATGCAATGTATGATCCTGGACCAAAAACAGAGTATTAGTCGTACAACTGAAAACTCTGAGTGAGACCTATAGTGTAGATAATACCAGGGAATCAGTGTTAATTTTCTTATTTGGGTCATTGTGTGTGTGATCTTGTTTTAGGAAAATAGACAATGAAATATTTAAAGGGGCATCATATCTGCAACTTAATATCAAGTGTTTAAGAAAAAAATACATATGTTTGCATTAGAGACATAGACAGAGAGACAGATAGAGACATAGGAAAAGAGAGAGAGAAAGAGAGAAGTATGGTAAAATGTTAGCATTTGGTGACTTTGTGTTGTGAACAATATACAGAAATTCTTTGTACCACTGTTACAACCTTCTTATTTATCTAAAACTTTTCAAAGATATTTGAAATACTGAAAAAGAAAAATGTATGTTACATACTCAGCACTCAGCTGGCACTCAGCATATTTTCAGTGACTCTAGATTTTTCTTATTCTTTCTGGGTCTAGCATCAGTGCCCTCCTTGTCCATGGCAGGAGAGAATGAACTGGCTATAGTGGTTAGGAACACAGACCCTAAAGCCAGACTGGGTATGAATCCTGACTTTGCCACTTACTAGGTGTGTAACTTTGGACTAGTCATTTAATCACTCTGGCCTGCAGTTTCCCCATCTATAAGAAGGGGATAATGCCTAAACCAAGGTTGTAAGGCTACAATGAATGATGTATATACTCTCAACAAATGGTGCCGGGAAAACTGGTTATCCACATGCAAAAGCATTAAGTTGGACCCTTACCTAAAATCATGTGTAAAATTTACTCAAAATAGATCAAAAACCTAAATTTACGAGCTTTACAAAAATTGTAAAACCTTAGAAGAAACCATTGGGAAAATCTTCATAGCACTGGATTTGGCAATGATTTCTTGGATATGACACAAACAGCACAGGCAACAAAAGAAAAAATAAATTAGACTTGATCAAAATTAAAAACTTTTGTTCATCAAAGAGTACTATACAGAGAGAAAAAAGGCAACTCACAGAATAGGAGAAAATATTTGCAAATCATATATCTGATAAGGGATTAACATCCAGTATATATAAATGACTCCTAAAACTCAAGAGCAATAAAACAATTTAATTCAAAAATGGGCAAAGGACTTGACATTTCTCCAAAGATAGAAAATTGGCCAATAAGTACATGAAAAGATGCTCAACATCATCAGTCATTAGGGAAATGCAAATCAAAATCACAAGATACTACTTCACACCCATTAGAATGGCTTTTTTTTAAGTGGAAAATAACAAGTGTTGGTGAGGAGATGGAGAAATTAGAAACTTCATGCATTGCTGGTGGGAATGCAAAATAGTTCAACCACTGTGCAAAACAGTTTGATGATTCCTCAAAAAGTTAAATATAGAATTACCATATGATTCAGCAATTTCATTCCTAGGTACATACTCAGAAGAATTGAAAGCAGGATTCAAACAGATAATTGTACACCATGTTCATAGCAGCATTATTTACAATAGCCAATAGGAAGAAACAACCCAAATGTTCATCAATAGATGAATGGATAAATGTAGCATATATCTACAATGGAATATTATTCAGTCATTAAAAAGAATAAAAGTATGATACATTCTGCAACACGAATGAACCTTGAAAATGTTATGCTAAGTGAAATAAGCTAGACAAGAAAGGACAAATATTATATAATTTCACTTATATGAAGTACCTATAATAGGCAAATTCATAGAGACAGGAAGTAGAACGGGCTGGGAGAGGGAAATGAGTTAATCACTTTTAACAGGTACAGAGTTTCTGTTTGGGATGATGAAAAAGTTCTGGAAATAGACAGTAGCAATGGTTGCACAACACTAAAGTGTACGTAACACCACTGAACTCAGTGTATACTTAAAATGGTGGAAATGCTAAATGTTATGTTATGTATATTTTACCACAATAAAAATAAATAAAATCATGACAGAAACAAAATACTCGTAGAGGATTGATAAACAAAACCAAGAAAATACAGCAAAAGAACAAAGAGATAGAAAAGAGGCAAGAAAAAAAAAAGAAAAATGGGAATCAGTACAGAAGGTCAATATCTAAACAATAGGAATTCTGGAAAAAGAAAACAGGGAGGGAAATGGTGTGGAGAAGGGATGAATTCCGATGAAATCATTCAAGAAAATTTCCCTAAAATGAAGGATGTGAATTTTTAAATGGAAAGAATCCACCAAATATACAGCAAGTTGGCTATCAATAGACCACACCAAGGATTATCACAGTAAAAGTTCAGAACTAGGAGGCAAGAGCAACCCCAGGACTGAATCTCCTTGGAATCAACAGAAAGATGACCAGAGTGATGGAGAGGGGGCTGCAAGGTGGGATCCCATGTTCTGTTCCAGTGCCTAGGGAGTGTCTGGCCCAGAGTAGGCAGTCAGTAGCTATCTACCTGCTGAATGCATGAATAGACAAATGAATGATATGAACCATGAAGCATGTCAGAGTTCATAAGCATTCACAGGAAGGCGAGATCACAAACAAGGGGAGATCAGGTCATGTCAACCAACATTCTGAGTGACAATCAAAATGGCCCTTGCACGATGAGCAGAACTTCAACAAGCACAGCCTGGGCAGCAACACAACTAGAGGCATCTAGTGAGCCAAAACAGAGCAAGGCTGAGGCCCCTGAGCAGTCCAGGATGACTGGAGTGGAGGGAGGACAGTGGTGGGAGACATAGCTAGACAGGTGGCTTGGAGGTGATGAAGAGGAGATAGTCCAGTCTCAGACTGGACAATTCCAGCACCCAGGCTGGCCTCTGAGAAGGAAAGCAGAATATATTAAGCAAGGCAAGGATCCCCAGATTCTATCCAATTCATTCAGATTCCAGATTTCAACAGTCTGCCTTTCCTTATCATGTGTGTGCATATGCATGTTTAATACTATTAATTCAGTGCCACTTTGCATAGATTGCTGAATTAAGCACCATGCACGGATACCTGTGAGTAATACATGATCCTTGCCCTCAAAGATACTCAGATTCTAGACGATAAGGAGGGCATCCTTTTCAGTAATAACGGAATAAACCAGAGCCGGGAGGAGGGTGGAGAGGTGAAATGAAGTAAATAGACTCATATTCTCAGAAGAAAACATATGAGTAACAGTGAGCATCCCTGGCACAGCTGGGGACACTGACTCTTCGAAGCAGAAAACAGACTGCTACAGTAAAGAGGGATCACTTAGTTGTAAACCCCTTATCAGTATTGCGACTGTGCTAGGTATCATTCCTGGTTTGTTTTAACGATATCCCATAAGCTGGACAAAAGTTGGGGTCCTCCCATCACCTTCCAGGCAAAGGACAAAATATTTTGTCTTTTATATCCCTCTTTACAGTGCTCAGCACTCCAAAAGCGTTCATCTTGTGATAAACTCAGGGCTTTTCTGAAAAGATGGATAGACCATAAACAATCTCAGGCAATATTCTGAGCTAAAGATACTGCAGCCTCTTCATTGTAAAAGATCAATTATAATCTATTAGTCCAACAATTCTCATCCCATCAAAATTAAACAATAAAAAGATTGTACATGACTAATGAGCTACTCTGCTCCACTGGGTCATAATCTGCATTTTAAAGTATCTATATTCACAAATGCAGGCTAAACTGAACTTCATTGGTGTTATTGTTACTGACTTTCTGATAATTAATGGGAATTTTTCAAATTGTCTGAATCCCTATTTAAATGATTTATATAATGGACCTTCAGAGTTGCTGTTACAATCTATCACACTATAATGAAGTAACTTAGGTGTGTTTATTACCAATTTATAGCAAATATCACAGAATGGAAGTGATAAAAACTTTTTTTTCCTCCTGCTTTCCTTACGGTTCTAACATTCTGTATTAAAACATAACACATGACACATCTTTGCACGTGAGACATTTGTAGTTTGAAACCACAGATATTTTATTTGGGGTGCTGGCCAGTCCCTAGTGATTTATGACATTATTTTATTACAAATTGCTGTAAGGATAACCATTGCTCACCCACGAGGTATTGTGCGTTTACTCATAAATTTTGAGGAATGAGACAGTGTGTGCCAGGAATGATAGAATACTGTTTACTTATCCCTCCTCCAACTCTCTTCAAACAAAAGGATGTTTTAGTAAATGGGTTTTAGGAGTCCAGCCTGAGTTCAAGCTAACAGGTGCATATCTTAGGTGTGAGCCAAATCAAGAGACATTACAATGTCTGCGTTAACTTTAACTGAATGAAGAGGAACAATATTCACCCCATCCCTGTATCAGTATAGCAGGAAATCTACAGTGATGGAGCAGAGCTCTTGCAGAAATATAATCCCCTATAGGGCCAAGACCAAGCCTTATTCAAATTTGTTGTTTTCTAAATCTATTGAGGTCTGTGCCTAGCAAATGGAAGTTGCTCAATAAACACAGAATTTGAGTTAATCGACATAAGACCTTAAGTTGTGAAATATACATTTGAAAAATAAAGTCAGTGTCCAAGAAAAATTTATTTGAAGGGCGCACTCATTTGGGAGGTCTTTTGCAATCACAAGATATTTGTAATATGATTTTATGCATTCATCTTTTAATTATCTTTCTCATTTCTTAAATATTGTAAATATGCAAAATGATGACTTTTCATCTGATTCATTTTAAGAGAACATAAAGGAAATGACCTTTTTAAAACAAAGAATGGTATGTAATAATTAACATATACAGGAAATCCCTAATTCAGCAAGCAATCCCCTGATATGTGGGATTTCTTTATACCAATATTTCTATTTCTGTGTACTTGAAATTTTTACACTAAAAATGTTTTAAGTTAGAACTACCGAGTTTTACTAGTTGGTCATCTTAGACAGAGATTTATTATGAAACCCTCAAAGGATTTTTATTCAATGAAGCGTTAAATTTCATACAATACGTTCTTCCCTTTTGAGTTCATTTGTTTCCTTTCATCTAAAGTATTTTACAAGTTTTTTTACTCAAGACTTCAAATTTAAATTCTCTTTGTCTTTGTGTCTGAAAATGTTATTTGTTTCTTATTACATTTTTTAGGAATAATTTGCATACAACAAACTGCATGCATTTAGATGAGTTTCAGTAGATGTAGATACTCATAACACTCCCACTACAATCAAGAAACAAGACATTTCCATCACCCCTAAAAGATTCTTTGTGCCGATCTGCAGTCCACTGCTCCCTCTGCCCCAGCTCCAGGCAACCACAGATCTGCTTTATGTCACTATCGATTATTTTACAGTTTATATAAATGTAAAAATACAGTTCATACTCTTTTGTATCTGACTTCTTTCATTCAGCATGATTTAAAGATGTATCCAAGTTACTGTATGCTTCCACAGTTTGTTCCTTCTTACTGCTGAGCAGTTCTCCACATGTTGGATATACTACATATTGTTTATCTATTTACCAATTGATGGATATTTGGGGGTTATTTCCAGGTTTGGGCTATTGTGATTAAAGCTACTATGAATACTTTTGCATAAATATTAGTATGTATACATGTTTTCAATTCCTTGGTGTAAATACCTAAGAGTGGAATGCCTGGATCATATGGTAAGTTGACGTGTAGCTTTGTTAAGAAATTGCCACACAGATTTCCCAAGTGTTTGTACCTCAAAAGCAGTTCATAAGACTTCTACTTGCTCTACACCCTTGACAACAGTTGGTGGTGCCAGTCTTTTTAATTTTAGCACTTCTGTAAGTAAAGAGTGGTTTCTTATTGTAGTTTTTTGTTTTGCTTGTTTTTGCATTTCCCTGATGGTTAACCATATTAAGCATCTTTTCATGTGTTCACTGGCCATTCATTTATCTTCTTTTGAAAAGTGTTTCTTCAATTTTTTTTAAATTTTGTACTGGGTTGTTTGTCTTTTTATTATTGAATTGTAAGAGTTCTTTATATATTCTGGATACAAGCCCTTTGTCAGATATATGTGAAGCAAATATTCCATTCTCTAGCTTTTCTCTTTCTTAATGGTATCTTTAGGAGAGCAAAAGTTTTTAATTTTGATAAAGTTCAATTTATCATTTTTTTCCTTTATGTTCATGTTTATTTGTGTCCTATCTGAGCAATTTTGTCTTTCCTAAGGTCAAAAAGATTTTCTCCTATTTTTTCTTCTAGTTTTACAGTTTTAGCTTTTCTAATTTGTTTTGCTTGTGTTTGCTTTTGTTTTCGCTTTTTACACCTAACCTGAAAAGACAATTTAACCAGGTGTAAAAATCTAGTGTGGCAGTTGTTTTCTCTCAGCACTTATAAGATACTATTCTATCATCTGGTATCCCGTGTTGCTGATGAAAAATCTTCTGTCAGTCTGACTGCTGCTCCTTTTAAGTAATCGGTATTTCTCTCAGATACCTTACAATGTATTTCTTTATTCTTGGCACCCTGTAGTTTCACTAAGGTTACCTAGATGTGAGGGGGTCTTTTTTGCTCTGCTTAACAATTACAATGCCCTTTTCATCCCAGGATTCGTGTCTACCTTTAATTCTTTTTTTTTTTAACTGAACTATAGTTGATTTACAATGTTGTTTTAGTTTCTAGTGTATAGCATAGTGATTCAGTTATATAAATATATTTTTTCATATTCTTTTTAATTATAGGCCACTACGAAGTAGTGAATATAGTTCCCTGTGTCATACAGTAGGACCAAGTTGTTTATCTATTTTGTATGTAGTAATTTATATTTGCTAATACCAAACTCCTCCTCCCTTTCCTCCTTGGTAACCATAAGTTTGTTTCCTATGCCTGGGTCTGTTTCTGTTTCTTAAATAGTTCATTTGTGTCCTTTTTTAAGATTCCATATATAAATGACATCATATGGTATTTCCTTTCTCTCTGACTTACTTCACTTAGTATAATAATCTCTAGATCCATTCATGTTGCTGCAAATGGTGTTATTTCATTCTTTTTTATGGCTGAGTAATACTCCATCATATATATATATACACACATACATACAAACATACATCCCCACATCTTCTTTATCCAGTCATCTGTCGATGGACATTTAGGTTGCTTCCATGTCTTGGCTATTGTAAATAGTGCTGCTATGAACATTGGAGTGAATGTGTCTTTTTAAGTTAGAGTTTCCTCTGGATATATGTCCAGGAGTGGGATTGCTGGATCATAGGGTAGGTCTATTTTTAGTTTTTTGAGGAATCTCCATACCATTTTCCATAATGGCTGTACCAAATAACATTCCCACCAACAGTGGGAATGTTCCCTCCCACAGTAGGAGGGTTCCCTTTTCTTCACATCCTCTCCAGTATTTATCATTTTATTTACCTTTAATTCTAGAAAAGTCTTAGCCATTACTTTGTCAAATATTGCTTTTCTCCTATTCTTGCTATACTCTTTTAAGAATACCTATTAGTTACAACTTACAATTTCCCAACTTAACCTCCAAGTCCCTCTTAAATTTCTTTTCATATTTCACCCTTTTAAAATCTCTCAATGCTGCATTCCAGGTGACTTGCAAAGTGCTGGTTTCCATCTCAGTTTCTTCAACTATATCCAGTTCAATATTTCATTTATAGGAGTTGCTTTTTTTATTTCAAAATGAGTATACTTTTCATTTCCAAGATTTCTGACTCATTTTTACTTACATTCATCTATACTTAATGTAACTGCCTACTTAATTCATGTTTTGTAGTTGTTTTACCTTACTAGAAATTATAAATACATTTATTTTATAGTAATTTTCAGATTCCTCTATTATTTAGTTTTCCAGGTATGAGTCCTTCCAATTTTGATTGACAATTCATACTTCATGGGAGTTGACTACCTAACAGCCATTCCCTCCCTGCTTCTTTGCTAATAAAACCCAATTTTTTCTTTAGTGGCAATGTGTCCAGCCAACAGATCTGATTGGTCTAAGTCAGTTGTAACTATTTCTTTCCCTCTGCCACATATGCAATTTCAGTCTCCCTTGAAGCCAAGGGAGATCATATGACCCAGTTCTGCCTAAAAACATATAATGGAAATTCTGGTTGGGCATTTCTGGGAAGGCAGGAATTGTGATATCTGGAGCTGCAGCAGCCATCCTAAAACCATAAAGTAAGAAACTGAACAGAAAAAAACTTAGCAGAAAGGAGAAAGATAGACCTTGGATCCAGGATGGCATCCTTTAGCTGTTAGACCATCCTGAAACAGCCTGCCTTCAGCTCCTATTATTAAGAAAGATAATAAATGAATTTATGGCTTAGAGAACAATTACTTGCTGATAAAATTATTCCAAACTGGTAGAGGAGGCTTTTCCCCTCCCCATGGTGGTAGGATGCCTCAGCCTAACTCCTGGGAGATCTACAGCTCAAAGGTACAGCCTCCCCTTGCTGGGTATTTGATGTCCTGATGCCAAGCCAGGAAAGAACTTGGTCCACCTCCCAATAATGCAAGTACCTTACTTCTGCCCTCTGCCGCAGGTGAGCAGCTTGTTACCTGCTGAATCTCCAGATGGGTTGGTTGGAATGTTCTCAGCTTCCAGTCACAGGCATGGAAGCACACTCCCAGCACTGGCTTCATGACAGGAGCCTCAAGCAAGACTCACAACTCACTCATTTCTGTTCCCTCCCACTGTGAAATCCTTGATTCCAAATTCACTCCCTTCATCCCCACCTCCTGCAGGCTTCCAGCCTCAGCCAACCTCACTGCTTCTAGACTCTGCTCCCTGCTGGTCCTGGGAGGTTTTCCTCCTTTCCCTTAGCACAGCTATGCAGTTCTAACTTTCATGTATAAGTTGTCCATAATTTCTGTATTTGTGGAAAAGAAGAGAAATTTCTGCATCTACTAACTTTGACATCTTGCCTGAAGTCCATCCCAATGCATTTTTTCATTGTTGTATTGTTGTATTTGAGATTTCTACAAATGGGCTTATCTTGTAAATATTTGGAAATGCAAAAAAAATAAAAGTAAAAATCAACACTAACCTACCACCACTGTCGACATTTTAATACATTTCTTTCCAGTCTTTTTCTGTGCATATTTATAAACATATTGCTTTATAAGATTGTGGGACTAATGTAATAAACAAGGTTATATCTTGCCTTTTTTCATTTAATATATTATAGACATTTTCATATACATATGTATATATATCTAAAATGTTTATAAAATTTATAATACAATGTTTAAAACAAAACAAAACTCATAGATACAGAAAACAGAATGGCAGTTGCCAGAGGGGTGGCCAAAATGGGTGAAGGGGTTTAAGAGGTACAAACTTCTAGTTATAAAATAAATAAGTCATGGGGATGTAACATATAGCATGGTGACTATAGTTAATAATATTGTAGTGCATACTTGAAAGTTGCCAAGAGAGTAAATCTGAAAAGTTTTCATCCCAAGAATAAAAGATATTTTTTATAGCTTTGTAGGGTGATGGACAGACTAGACTTCTGTGGTGATCATTCTGAAGTATATACAAATATTGAATTATTATGTGTACACCTGAAATTATTATGTTATATACCTCAATAAAAATAATTAAAAATATGTTTATTAAATATGTAAAATATATAAATAATGTTCTATTATTAATGTCTATATATCATATATACCATAGAGATCTACTCTAATTTCCCTACTCCCCTATTATGAGTATTGTGTTGTTTTTAATTTGTACCTACTATACATAATGTTGCATCATAAATATTTCAATATTTCCTTAGGATAGAGGCTTAGAAATAGGATTACTGAGACAAAAGATATGAACATTTTAAAAATATATATACATATTGCCAAAGCGCTTTCCCAACACATGTTCATCCTCTCAAACTGAATGTAATACTGTTTTAAACTTGCCAATTTGAAAGATAAAAAAGTCTCAGTGTTCTTTTAATTTAAATTTCTTTGATACTCATAAGTTTGAACATTTTTCATATGTTAATTAGCCATTTGTCTTTCTTTCCAGTGCATTTAAAATAAGGCTGTATTTACTTACAGCTTTGCAAAAACAGTTATTTCACAAATCAAGTCAAAATACCTGATTTTAGTGCATAAACCAGCCTCAAAAGAGTCCTTGTTGATATCTGTTTATAATGGATATCTCTCTTGTACAAGCTGAAATGTTGTCTTCATTGTATTTCAGATCCAAATTGTAACTGGGCTCAGTCTTCAAGTAATTTACAATCAAGGTTGTAGGAGTAGAGGGAAGAGAGGTATATAAACATAAGTAGCCAAATTATCTATATATATATGGAGACATCTATATGTCTATGTTGATATAAATATATATACTTTAATATATTTATATATAAAAAATTTGTATATAATTAACCACAGGTATAAATGATTTTTGATCTCTAAACTTCAATATAATTACATATTTCCATAATCTCTGGTCATGTGCAAACTTGTTTTGAGATCTACTAAAAATGGCAGTTGATACGGCATTTGAAAATTTTACCAGCTACCATTTTGTCTCCTAAACCACAAATCAAACATAAGATGTATCTTATAATGAGGTAAAGACTAATGCCATGTAGTTGATTTAAAAGAGTCACCACTGCATACTCTCACTGAGAAAGCAATAGGCTTTAAATAGTGTTTATGGAATCGGAAATGCTAAAGTATTCAGAAAGATTATTATAGGGAAATAAGTCAGACTGCGGGTAGATTATAAGCATTGTTGAGGAGATGGGGTACTTTTCTGAGAAAAGGAGCAATAAAGACCTTATGTTTAGAAGACAGTAGAGGGCGATGGTTAAGTGCAGGGCTTGGGAGACCCCTGGATCCAAATCCTGGCTCTGCCAAGCACTAGGACATCCTTGACACAGCCCTAGACCTTTATGCCATCATCACCTCACATTTTTACTTTCAGGATTTAATAGCATGCATAAAGCAACTGATCCATTGTCCATCCAGCATAGGGTGGGTGCTCAGTAGGGGTAGCTCTCATTACTGCTGCAGTGGTGAAGCATGATAACCAGGAGGGTGGACGCAGTGACAATCATGGGGAAACGTGGAATGGTGTGGAATTGATGAGTGGGGTCCGGGGTCGCAGGACAGCAACTAGAGGTGGGGCCAAGGCTCGTGATCACAAAAGAGCTTTACAATGACTGTGCAGCAGTTGAGTCCCTTCAAGGTCTATGGTGCATGACATGATGAAAACAAATCAAGAGACTCTTCTGTCACTCCAATGAAAACAGCCTACTGGGAAGTGTTTTACTGCATAATGAAAAATCACCTGGCACGCGCAGGGGACTGTGACCTCACAGGATAAACAGGGCCTGAATGCTCGGCTTCAGGTGGGGAGTCAAACTCTGCCTGCAGCAAACGGCTGCGAAACCAGGCTTGCTTAGCTAAGAGGTGACTTTTATGGTGACTTACTCAGGTTTGAGGTAGGCTGCTGGGTAGAAACAAGACATAGTAACAATGTGGCACGCTCAGACCAGAGCTGTTGCATTTAGAAGGATTTGGGCCTACGCTTTTCACAAATAATTAGGCATCGCTGTCTCTGTATCTGATCGTGACACTGGCTTCTCAGATGACGCATTTCTACCTGACGGTACCAGTCAATCTCTGCAGCATTCCAAATTTCAAGACAGCCTGTTTCCCTCATATTTTGTTAGGTAGGCTTATGAGGACTCACACATGAGTCTACTAAGTAAGTACTTAGAAAAACACTGCAAGTTAAAGCACCTACAGTTATAATGGCTTTTAGAAGTTAAGACACCCTCCCAGGTAAGCAGAGAAGCCCTGCTATGTGGTCCCCCACTCAGGTCTGCTAATCATACATTTGCCTTCCATTTGCCACATTTAGAGGGAGGGCTAATATTAATTGAGAGTTAAGGGAAATGCTGTACCAGGTTTTGTTGGTTTATTATTTAAAATTACTTTTATTTCTCTTCTTTCCTCTTCTAATCTGCTCTTTTCTGCTTTTGCACACACCAAAATACATAAACTTTCATACTATCAGCCCATTTCTTAACACCCTTCTTTTTCTTCCTTCAGTAAAGACCTGGAAAAACATATCCAAGAGTGAAAACAAAAATTTTTGATCTGATATTTCAACCACTATTCTAAATGCACCTCTTGATCATTATCAAAATATTTCACTAAAGAATCAATCCAAGAAAACTAGAGTTATTCTTTCCATTTTTTAAAAAAAGTTAAATAATTGTTTCTTCAGGTGTATCCTCACACCTCCAGTATAAGTTAGAAATTCTCCCTCAAGATAGTCTTGCATATCTCAGACCTGATTAAGTGGAAAAGCAGGGATGTCTGTTTATTGCAAGACAACTTTAATCATCTGTAGTTTGCATTTTTGTTAGTAAAAGTTTGTTTTGATGCTTCTTAAATAGGGAAGAATCATTACAGGGTCCTGGGAGGAACTAGGTGTAAAATGTACAAAAGTTAAGTCTTAGAACTTTAGTTGCTTCATGAATAAGAAGGCATTAATAATAATACCTGCTTCATATGATTCTGTCAGGATATTATTATACAACATACAATATTAGATATTGCATAATACTGTTATATATGTGTATATATGTATACACACATACACATATACACAAGACAGAGGTTTGCTGCCTAGCATGCAATAAGCATGTGATCATTGCTGTCCCCCTCTCTATTTTTCCATCATTGGGACATACTTTTTTGCAATAAGAACATGGAATTTTTCATCAGAGGGCCCTGAAAATTCACTATCTCTATGGACACCTTCCACTCCCTCCACACATCCCCCATCTCCAGTCCAGGATTCCTCTCTGAACCTCAGCTCTCCAACCTTGTAAGGACCCAGGCGCTTGCAGGCAGAGGTACTTAATAAATATTTATTGATGATGAGCCAATATCTGTCATACCACAGCAGCTTTAAACAGACCTGCCTGACTCATGAAAACAAGGGCAAGAGTACATATAACAGCAGCCAGAGGCTCTGATACCCCATCTCTGGATTTCATCCAGACCAGGCCCCACGCACAAACTCTTTCCTGGTCACATCTCACACCCACCTTTCGTGGTTCTCTGAGCATTCTTTGGGGCTGCGCCCCAGTTCCTGACGCCCAGTCAGGGTCTCCTTTCTTTCATGGCCCATTCTGTACCCAGCATTCTAGCTCCATCAGACTTCTCCCTTGCATATAATCCGGGTGTTGCCCTCAGTTCCCACACTGCAACCACAGATAAGAGCCCGTCCTCCTCCACCCCGCGCAGGGCTGGGAGACCAGACACTCAGACACTTCAGGACAGGTGTGGTTCAGCCAAATAATACACAGAATAACTTCTAGAAAGCCTGAGCGCAAGAGCACTCCAGACGTGCCAGAACAACGTCATCCTCTGGAGAGGCAAAGAGCTGGAGTCAGCAAACCAAATCAAAGTCACATGTGGTTACGTGAAGAGTTGGCACGCAAGGCCAAGTGCCCAAAGATGGAGCCAAATCAGTAAGCGTCTTTAGTCAAAATTACATACAGGCTTTCAGCCAAAAATCTAGACTACGGTCTACCCAAAGGCCTACCTTTGTCGGGGAAGAAGCATTGATTCCAGGATCCCAGGGAGTTCAAGTACACCTGCAGGTGGCGCGAAAAGAGCACGAGAAGGCGACGACGCAGGAAGGCTACGACGCGGGAAGGCGACGACGAGGAAAGGCGACGACGCGGAAGACTGCGCGGAAGGAGACTGCGCGGTAGTAGACAGTAAAGTGAAGGGCGGAAGGAGACTACGCGGTAGAAGACAGTGAGCTAACGCGCGGAAGGAGACGGCGCGTGCGCAGAAACGACGGCGCAAAACGAGGCAGAGCCGGCTGAGGCCTGAGGTGTTGGGGTCGGACAAGAACCTGGGCATGGAAGCTTCTCCGGAACTTTGTTCTCACCTTCAGGACTGTAATTAGAGGACCAAGGACAGAGAGTGAAGCCGGTTCTCCTCACAGCCTTCCGCAGACGGAAAGGACTGGGTCAGAGCTGAACGCCGACACGAAGCTGCAGCTTCTAGGTTTCGCGGGTTGGCGGCTGGAACAGGCGCCAGCAGTGGCTGTGCATCCAGGTCAGGCCTGGCGCCTGCAGTTCGCACGGGCCTCACTGAGCAGCTCCCTCCGAGGAGCCCAGCAAACACCTGTTGGATGAAGCAGGATCCGGAGAGCTGAGTAAAGGAGGCCCCAAAGCCTAGGAACGCTGGATTTTCCCTGAGGGCCCTTCCTCTGCCGGAGCAGGTGAGGTGGACAGGGGTCCTGGAGGGCTGCTGGGGAACATCCTGGGAGAGTTCATAGGCCACCTGCTGTCCGGGCAGCGGGCCAGCGGGTCTGGTCAAACCACAGGACCTCAGGGCTGGGTGACCCTCCAGACTTTCTAGACCTCTCGCAGGAATCCAGACTAGCAAGAAATACATCTGCAACCTGGTAAGACACAAAACATGATAGGAGGTGATGGGGAAGTGGGTCCTCCGTAAGCACTACTGGGCTCGATAGTTGTGAAGATGAGAAGACTCACTGAAGGGACCTGTTCTTGTTTTTCCTAAGACTGTCCACACCTGGCAAGAATGGTGCTGCGGTGTTCAGGTGCCCCGTTCCCGAGGCCTGTCTTAACAGCTGTATGATCATTGCTAGTCCACACTTGGTCACTGCATCCTCGCCACCCTCCACAGGTGGGACATGCATGAACGTCTGCCCAGTTCAGGTTTTTTGTATGATCCTTTACCTATCCTTGACTCAGTGACCATCTGCTGCTAGTTTTGTCACGTCATGGATGATGGCCACTATTTGTTCAGTTACTCCCATCTCCTGAGCTTTGACTGTACAAAACTTGCATCGAGCCTTTTAACCAAAGTTAGATTCAACTTGTGTCTTGGCTCTTAAGATTTTGACAAGTTGGCTGCCCTTGCTTGAACTTGTATCTCTGCAAATACAAGGTCTATGGGAAATCTGGAGTTGTCACTTTTTTCCCGTGGGCAATCAACTGTACAATCACAAGGAATGCTTGCTATTGCCATTAATGTAACTCTGGGGACACAGACACCATATAACGCTGCCAGATTAAAAAAAGAAAAGAAAAAACTCATAAGAAGCTGCCAGGGTTTTATGTGTGGCCTTCAGGAGTCCAGGACTGCTGCACCACTAACATCCAAAATGCTTGGGTCTGAAAAGAGGCATAATGTATATTAGTATTATCAGCAACAGTGCTTGAGCCAACTCTGTTTTCATATTTCGCCACCCAAATTCCTTTGAAAATGAAAGTGAAAATAAAGCGATACTCCTCATTTACTCCAGACCTTGGCGTCTGGATTAAAGAAAATGTGCTAATTTTGCTGACCTTCACAAAGGTGTCATGGGGGTGAGGAGAGGGAGTTGTTGCATCTGGGGCTGATGTGGGTCCTAATAGCTAAGCTTTGCTTGTGCTTTAGATATTTTCTTTCAAACTTGCCTTTTTGCTGTTGCAGCTGGGCTTGTCAGTTTTCAGTACTAATGGGTTGTGATGGGGTGTCAGGGGAAGTCAACAATCAATGCTTGGGGAAGAAAAATGGTGGGGGTGGGGGTACCTATCTCTGCTGACATGGCCAGGAACGGAAGTACAATGGCCTTCTTTCGTAGAAAAATAGACAAGAAATTCTGTGCTGTGTTTTGCTTTTAAGATGAGTATAGATTTTTATCCTTTGATGACTCGGCTGTCTGCTCTTCCCCGCTTTAAACTTGCCTATCAAAAACATACATTCTGGTTTTTAAATAACCACTTTCAATATAGTTAAAATTGTAATTCATGTTGTGGGTTGTAGTTATTTCTTGCAGGAAGATAAAACATGATAGGGAAATGTCTGCTGAAACAGAAGCGTGAGAGAAATGGTGTGAAATGGCTGGGGCTACCTCATGAAGTAGGCCTCTTTTAGGGAAAACTCATTTTGGCCCCAATGTTGTGTGACATGAGAATGCCGTTACAGTAACACTCAGCATGATGATGCTAATGTGAAAACATCATTGCCTCACTGCACTTTGTATCCAGGACTAGACATCTCATTGAAAATATTTTTTGCTAATAATTCAGTAGAACCCTATTATAACAGTGGTGTCAGAATTCAAGAATAATACTTGCTTCATAGGTTGTTTTATTCAAGTCATATTTCAGGGAGTGTGTATATGGGAAATGATTTGATCAACAGTCAAGTGTAATATAATCTGTGATAGCCAAGCACTTTCTAAACAGGAGTTTACTGTACTTACTCACATGAATTATATTTATGCCAAGAATTATAAAGTAGTTATCAAGTGAAAATATTCCAAGTTGACTTTATGAAACACATGAGTTCCTGAGTTTTGTGTGATCAGAGTAAACCCAGAGTCACATCCTGATTTATTCACTTTGTAAATCCAATTCTAAATGTCCCATGTTTCCTTAAAGGAAAGTCCATCTGTTTTCATCTTTCTTTTTAAAATCGAAAAATTTAGTTACAAGGAAAAATAGGGACAGAATGTATCTAAAGTTGTAGTGAGATGAAAAGAAGCTTTATTAATCCCATATCTCTGCCTAAACTGTGTTATTCTTCCTTCACCATATTTCACGGTTTTACCCAGTCCAATTACTACTTTCAACTTCAGCCTTTCTGTATTATCAGGAATTTAATAAACATATACAGTATTTTAATAATCAGAGGGAAATAGCACACCCAGTTTAATCTTTTTAAAAAAAATTATCCACCAAGGAGTAGATGTATTTTTCCAATTCTTCCTGCTATCCTGCTAATTACAACTAAAAAATCTAGACAGCAATATATATAATATTAGTAAATATATTTATTAATGTATTTATAAGTAATTATATATTATTAATATATTATGTAAATATTATATTTATATATCATATACATGTATAAGTCAAACGTTTGAAGAGTCTGAAAAGTGAAGGGAAGGAGACAGACTGACTAGGGACCCTGGGACTTGAAGATCCAGACAGTGGTGAGTTCCCTGGGTTTTTTGTCTCAGATATCACAGACTTGGAACTGGAGAAGCTGGCAAACCTGAAATGCCAATAGATGCAGACAAAAAAAGTCCCAATAAAAGCCTGCCTTCTCTAACCAAAGGACCAGGAGAGGGGCAGCTTAACAAGACAGAGAACATTTGGATAATAGCCTCTCTACTTCAGCCAAACACCACAGATAAAACTGTGACCCCATCCACACCAGCAAAGGTGGAGTGGAGCCTAGACCTCCACCCTCATAAGACTATAAGGAGGAACCCAGTTCTCCCCTCAGGGAGTGATCAGAGAATACCAAATAAGAAGTCAGGAACATTCATCCTCACCAGCCGATAATCAGGCCCACCCACCACATGCCCCATCCGGGGTGTCAGTGGAGACCGTGTAGGGAGCCAGAACTCCCACCTCTGCCCAGCAGCATTGAGGCAGTGCCCCCCACTTCACATGCCACAGCAATGACAAAGAAAGCCAGCTAACACAGAAGGTTTAAATATGATCCAGAGTCTCATAGCATAATACAGATATGCCCAGCTTTCAATTGAAAGTAACCTATCATCCCCAAAATCAGGATAATCTCAAACTGAATGAAAAAAGACAATGCCAACTCCGAGATGACAGAGCTGTTAAATTATCTGACAACAATTTTAAAGCAGCCATGACAGAAGTGCTTTAAAAAATATAATCATGCTTGAAACAAATCAAAAACTATAAAACCTCAATAAAGATAACAAAGAAATACAACTCTACATACATAAATTTAACAACTTAGATACAATGGGACACTTCCGCAAAAAAAGAAAAAAAAACTATCACAACTCACCCAAAATTAAATAATTTAAATTCCTTTATAATTGTTCAGAAAATTGAATTTATAATTATTTAATTCCAAAAAAAGAAATCTCTAGACCCAGATGGTTTCATTGGAGAATTGTACTAAACATTTAAATAAAAATTAACATCAATTTTACATGATCTCTTCCAGAAGATAGAATAGGAGGGAATTCTTCCCAGTTTATCTTACGAAACTATTGTTAACCTAATAACAAAATGAGAAAAAGCACAAAAAAGAAAACTATAGACCAATATCCTTCATGAATATAGATCTAAAAATCCTTGATAAAATATTTGCAAATAGAATTCTGCAATATAAAAAAAAATTTCATATACCATGACCAAGTGGGGCTTTATCCTAGGAATGCAAGGCTGGTTCAACATTCAAAAATCGATGAGTGTAATCCACAATATTAACAAACTAAAGAAGAAAAGTCACATGATCAAATCAATCAATGCAGAAAAAAGCATTTGAAAGAATTCCACATCCATTGATGATAAAATATCTTAGGGAAAAAACGTCTTACTCATTTATGACCAAATCTCTTCCTCCATTTACTGGTATAATCTTGAGCAAATTATTTAATCTAATTATTTAATCTTCTGGAAGAAAGGGGATAATGATGATATCCAACTTACTGGGTTTCTGTGTGAATTATTATTATGTATACTAATTATTAGTATTAGAAGCAAGTTTGTTGAACAATGTTCTATGAAATGGCTTCTTTCCTGATTTTGTACACTCTGAGCATCAGCACTTAGCCTTCAGAGTTGGATAAGACCCTCTTAGTTCAAGTATCTACTTACTACAATACCTAAAAGTGCTTTTTAATTCAGAATGTTACAGGCATACCTCAGAGATACTGCAGATACAGTTCCAGACTACTGCAATAAAGCAGGTATCTCAGTAAAGCAAAGAATTTTTGGGTTTCCCAGTGCATATAATAATGTTTACACTATACTGTAGTCTGTTAAGCGTGCAATAGCATTCCATCCAAAAAAACCCAGTATACATACTTTAATTTAAAATATTGCTTAAAAAAAAAGTGCTAACCGTCATCTGACAATGCACAGTTGCCACAAACCTTCAATTTGTGGAAAACACAGTATCTGTGAAGCACAATAAAGCAAAATGTGACAGAATGAAGTATGCCTGTATATATAGCACAGAAACATAAATTGTGGGTGAATAAAATGAAAGTAAAATGAGTATCATGCATATTTTACTGTTCTGCTAATTTAGGCAAAATTATATATAATAAAATAGAAATGCTTTATAATGATGCTCTGGTATAAGCTACTAATCACTCCTCAATAAGGGATTGTTGAAAACCTTTAACTAATGTAGGTAATGTTAATGATAATAATAACAATGATAGTAATGAAGCAATCTCTTCTGTTATTGTTCACATTTCCCTTTTCTTATATTTTCCAAATCCTGCTAATCTTCTGCTGTGTATCCAGTGCAGTTCCTTTCCCATGTCAGATTGTTCAGGGACAGACTTCTCCTTGCCTCATTACCCTTATTCCTATTTGCAGAAAATTCTTAATCTTTGCAGATGAGTTTATTACATGTGTATTTAAATACTGATTAACAATGCCACCTCTACACAGCCTAGGCTTTCCTTCAATACACATCACAAATACCAGCTTATTAATACTTAATGATGCAGGGCAGCTAGTTTGTGATGCTCTGGGACTGCTCTGGAACCTCAGTGCTCAGAGTTCTGGTATATCATCTCTGTGCTCTGGCCCTAGCTGCTCCATGTCAGTGCAACCTTAGGAGGAGCTCATTCTGCAGCTTTGGCAGGGAGAGAACCTTTCTGTTTGGGGTTCATGGTAAAAATGGACTCCATTGCCCCAACTGAACAGCAACATCTGTATCTTGCATATTGTGTATTATGATTAAATATCTTCCCTAGGAAGATGAGCGTTCAGGAGTTCAAAAGATTTACTATTTAGTCATTTTGGGCTTATCATTGTGCAGACCATAAATGCTCAAAAATTATTGAATGAATAAATAAATCTCTATTGGCACCACAGGCCAAGCTGACCTGAATGGACACACACACAGCAAACACATGAAAATGCTGGATAAACTTTTTTTTTTAATGCATAACCAAACTCAGAACCAAGGAAAGGAAATCCCCAGATGTCAGAAATGAAGAACAACTCAAAGAAAAAGGAGCGAGTCGAAACTGAAGCCAAACACATGACAGGGGTGTTGTAAACAGATATACAGCCTCCTAGGCTGAGGACTTGTGTTTTAATACCTGCATTGGGACAGGAGACAAAGCCTTGGGCCCACGGAAGGCAGGAGCAAAAACTAAGCTCCTGTATAAAACTGGGGGTCATGAAGCTTTGCCTGGACTGTGACCCTGAATTTAGAAACTCAGCTTATTGGTTCAGGATTCAGAAAGGAAGATTGTCATAAGCTTAAGGCATCGGTGGAAAAAGGTGCCCATAAGAAGTTGGAATCAGGTGACTTCTGTACAAATCTGCACTGTTTTCATGGTGAGAGAATCCCAACTGAGAAATTTGTACAAACACTAGAACAGCAATTCCATTTCTTGGTACTTATACTAAAGAATTGAAAACAGGGTCTCAGATAATTATACAACCATGTTCATGGCAGCATTATTGACAATAGCTGAAATGTGGAAGCAACCCAAATATCCATCAATGATGAATGGATAAATAAAATGTGGTATATACATACAAGGAATATTAACCTTAAAAAGCAAGAAAATTCTGACATATTACAACAGGGATGAAACTGGAGGACATTATGCTAAGTGAAATAAGCTAATCACGAAAAGATATACTATATGATTTCACTTATCTGAGGTATCTAAAGTAGTCAGATTCATAGAGATAGAAAGTAGAATGGCTAGGGGAGAGAGGAAAATGGGGAGTCATTGTTTAATGATCATAGAATTTTAGTTTTGCAAAATGAAAAAATTCTGGATATTACCTGCACAACAATGTGAACATACTTAATACTACTGAACTGTACACTTAAAAATAGTTAAAATGGTAAATTTTATGTTTTGTATATCTTAACCACAATTTAAAAATTTTTTGAAAATCTGGTACATAACCAATGAAATTCTTTGGGCCCCAGCAGGACAGTAGATAACAAGACTCTCTAGATAAGAGCACAGTCAGGCACCTGTGTCACGCCTGAGATGAGCTCACACTCAAAGACATGGGGAAACAGGTCACCATAGAATCATGAGCAGAGGCAGCAAAATTTGGAAACTTTGTTTTCTAAGAGATGTAGACTATAGAAAAATCTGAGAGAATTTAAATTAAATATTCATACCAAAGTTATAAAAGATTATCTATAAGCGATAATGAAAGAACAGAAAAGCAAGGGCATTGCAGGAGAGGGAAGGAAGAGGTGGCATTAAAAAAATAAACTAAATAGGAAATCTAGAAATAAGCATACTATCATTATCATTTTCTTAAAAAAAAAATCATTGGTTGTATTAAACACTGGTCTAATTGATACTGTTACTGAATCCAGAGCAAGAAGAAAAGCAACTTGCTTTACTCAGACCTGAACCTTTAACCAGCCAATTGCATGATTTAAGAGCCATGATATGATGCCCATTCCACAGCCAGAACAAAACATCAAGACTTTGGGACAGGCCCTGTTCTAAGGCCTAGAGACACAATTACAAGTAAGACAGACAAGATTCTTCCTCTTGGTTCTTGTGATCTCATAATTTGTTGTCTAGAAGACAATAAATAGGCATAAATATAATAATTTTAGGTATTTTGATAAGTATAATGAAAAAATTAGTATAGAACAATAATATAAGGAGTAATGGGGAGTGTCAGTGGGACCACCTAAGATGGAGTGTTCAGAAAATGCCTCTCTCAAGAGGTAGCCTTTAACGTGAGCTTGGACAAGAAGGCACCAACCAAGCCAAGATCTGAGAGGAGTAATCTAAGGGCAAAAAGGCTCTGAGACAAGAAAGGATCAAAAGCCTCTGGATTATCATTTAGGATAGAACTAGGTAGAAAGGAAGACTAATATGTTTCCCATCAAACTGAGTAGATATGACACCGTGGTAGATAGACTCAGTCATTTGCATTGCCAGAGTGCCGTTGGTCCCCTTAAAGTTCAAGTTGTAACTGAGTTCCAGGATATAGTCTATTTGGGAGAATCAAAGCCAGGCCCTGAGCTTCAGCCAGAATTACACTGCCAGGGGCAGACATAGAAATATATTCTCTGAGAAGTCCACGGGTGTCTTTTATACTTCACATTGCCCCCGTGTGAGTGAACAAATGAATTGAGTGCATACTGTATGCTAGACATCTGGGAACCTTCAAGCTCCATCCATTTTCTAAAGCAAAGGTGGACACCTTTTCCTGTAAAGAGCCAGACAATACATAGTTTAGGCTTTGAAGATCCTACTGTCTCTGTTGTAACTGCTCAACTCTGCCATTATAGCACAAAAGCAGCCAAAGATAATACATAAATGAATAAGGTGGCTGTATTCTAATAACACTGCATTTATAAAAACAGGCAGTATTTTGCCAACCTCTGTTCAATTGTGGATTGAATCCAAGAGAGCCTTGGGGTGTGGAAAAAAGTATCATGACTTTTGTTTGGTTTTTTATCACCAAAAAAGCCAGAAAGAAATTAATCTATTCATATTTAACATACTGGTTAACATGGGCACCCTCATTCAATCCAGTGTTAGAGCATAAGAGGTCACATACAGTATGGAAGGAACTACAAGGGAAGGAGGAGTGTCCCAAGTGCAGCAGTGCTGACAGTGGGTCCTCACTCTTTCATTTGCTTTTAGTGTATTGTAATCCATCACAGTTTGAATGTAACACCCACAATAGGGGCAAGCAGCTTAAAAGAGTTCCACAAAGAGACCTCAGATTGAAAACAATCAGTACCTGTGACACAAGCACAAATGAATAACACGAAAATGGTAGGACCAATGCTTCTGTAACTCCTAGTGTGAACATTTGTTAGTCATACACAAGACAAAAACAATGAAAAGTTAATCACATTTGAAAAGCAGTTCATAAATATATTCAAATCTGAATTAGTTATCTATTGCTGTATACAAATCACCCTAAAACTTAGTGACGTAAGACAATAATAAACATTTAACATCTCATACAGTTTCCGTTGTTCAAAAATTTGGGAGCAGATTATCTGGGTGATTTTGGCTTAGAGTCTCAAATGAGATACTGGCCAGGGCTAGTCATCTGAAAGCTTGACTAAGGCTGGGAGATCTACTTCCTCGATGGCTCACTCTTGGCTGGCCACTGAGTGTTGGCTTCTGGAAGAGGTCTCAGTTCCTCACCAGGTGGACCTCTCAAGACTTGAATCTCCTCACATCATAGCAGCTGGATCCCCCTACACTGAGTGATCCCAGAGATGAAGGCAAAAGTGGCAAAAATTTTTATGGCCTAGCATCAAAATTCACTCACCTTCACTTCTGCTATATTCTACTGGTCACATAAACCAACCCTGATGTGCTGTGGGAAGGGACTGAATAAGTTTGAATACCAGGAGGCAAGGATCATTGGGGGACCCCTTGGAGGCTGGCTACTATAGTTCACCCTGTGACCCCTAAAACTTTTCATCCCTACTATGTGCAAAATATATGCACTCCCTCTTAAGTCACCCCGAAGTCTCATCTCATCATAGCCTCAACTCAAAATCTAGAATCTCATTATTTGTGTCAGCTCCAGGTGCAAATAAGACTTCTCAAAGGCCAATAATATTTTTGGGTTTTGAGATATTTTAATGAGAGCAAAAATGACTTATACCATTATGTTAGACTAGGTTCTCCAGAAAAACAGAAGCAATAGGATTTATATAGAGAGAGCTTTGTTATAAGGAATTTTCTCATGTGATTGTAGAGGCTGAGAAGTCTCACAGTCTGCCATCTACAGGCTAGAGAGCCAAGAAAGCCAGTGGTATAGAAGTTTCGGCCCAAGTCTAAAGGCCTGAGAACCAGGAGAGTCAGTGTACGCCCCGTCTCAGGGCCGGAGAAGACCAATGTCCCAGCTCAGTCAGTCAGACAGAGGGGCACAAATTCTCCCTGACCTGGCCTTTTGCTCTATTCAGGCCTCCAACAATTTTGATGCAGCCCACTTACATTGGGGAAGGCAATCAGCTTCGCTCAGTCTACTAATTCAAATGCCTTTTTTAGTTTTTGGTTTTTCAGCTTTGAAGGAAAATTGACAAATGAAATTGTAAGATATTTAAAGCAACGATGATTTGATACACGTATACATTGTAAAAGGAGTCCCTCCATCGAGTCAGTTAATACGTCCAACACCTCATATTTACCTTTCTTG
Organism: Camelus dromedarius; assembly: GCF_036321535.1. Lineage (NCBI taxonomy): Eukaryota > Metazoa > Chordata > Mammalia > Artiodactyla > Camelidae > Camelus > Camelus dromedarius. The sequence goes on along the minus strand of NC_087441.1, from coordinate 9,586,609 downwards.
TGTGTGATGAGAACACTGAAGTTCTACTCTTAGCTAACTGTGAGTATATAATACAGTGCTATCAACAAGAGTCACCATGTTATACATTAGATCCTCAGACCTTATTTATCTTATAATTGGAAGTTTGTACCCTTTGACCAGCCTCTCCCTATTTCTCCCACCCAGTTCAAATGTTTATCTCATACAGAAACACCTTCACAGACACAAATCAAAATAAAGTTTAACCAAATATCTGGGCACTCCCTCTCCCAGTCAAGTTGACACATAAAATTAATCATTACAGCCATTAAAATAAAAGAAATTTATGTTTAAGTATTACTTATTTCATATTTCTCTGCCCATTTAGCTTGTATTTTTGTCTGTTATTGATGTGCACAATATAATTATGTGTAAGTGTATATATACGTATATATTACACGTACATAGAATGCTCACAACATTCTTTTTAATAAATAGGCACAGAATTAAAAGAAAGTTTGATGGCAATGGGTCTAAAGAGCCTGAAAGTGAAAGTGCTTGCCCAATCTTAGTTTCTGTTTTCAGCCGTCATTTGTCAGGGCATCTGTCTGGTAGTGGGTAAATAGTGTCAAACTGTAGTTACCAGTTGACTGCCTTATTAGAAGTGGCAGAAAATGACATGGTTTTGTGAGGAAGTAAATGTAAAAATCACTTTGAGCAAGACAAGGTGGTAGCTGTGGCAAGCATTTAACCTGTTCTTGAATACAAACAGAATATTTAGAATCAAGGACAAATTTCACTTTTAAAAAGCCAGTAAATACCTGATCCATGTAAAGATTAAAGCAATGAATATCTAAAAGTACCTAGGGGAGATATTAAGGGGGAAAGAGTTTATCCTTTTCTGTAAAAATTGTGTCTCATTTTTAAAAGGGAAGGGGATGCAGAGATTTGGTAGGAAGAAAGGGAGGGAGGGAAGGAGCAGAGGAGGGACATTATCAACACCTACCACCATGAGCTGCCAGCTACTTACCCAAAATATCTTACGCTCTTCCCCCTTTGCTGCTGCCTTTCATTGAAATTGTCTGTTTACAGAATCAAATACCACAAGAACAAATACACTGCAGCCCTTCGCCAGCAGGGCCCTTCACTGTGGGAGCTCAGCCCACACCTAGATGCAGACTTCATAGACTGCCAAGAACCCTGTTCACATGAACCTGTTCATGCCCCGTTAGCCATGGTGGACAAATTCAGGATGTCCAAATCAAATTCTTCCTCCAGAGGCTGTCTTACCATACATAGCCTGGACACCTCTACACACAGCTAAGAGAATATGTATTTATAGTGCACATTGTACAGTTTAAGTAGTATGAGCTACATGTTAGCACCCAAATGTCTGCATAACTGAAAGATGTCTTAGTTAAGTCAGTATTATTAAGAATTATAGTTAAGGTTACATAAAGAACATCTACCATTAATTAAGTCCTTGTTTTGAGCCAAACATTCTGCATAAATGATTTAATATTTATGTCTTTTCATCCTCACAGCAATCCTAGGAGGTAGATATTCCTACCTTTCCCCATTTTACAGAAGAGAAAACCAAACCAATGCTTAAGTAATTACCACAGGCAAAATAAATGGCAGATGCAACGTTTGACTCCAGAGACTGCCCTCTCAAATACTATACCAGTAGTTCTCAAACATTGATGTGTATAAGAATCACATGAAATATTACTTACAATGTAAATTTCTAGACCCCACTCTAAAAATTCTGACTTAGCAGGCCTGAGATATGCTCTGGGAATCTGATTTTTTCATAAAACACCCCCACGTGAGGCTAATTTGAGTAGTTAGTAGCACTGTCCTATACATTGTATTAAACACACTGTACTATAATTTATCCTTAAATTGGTATATTACTATAACTAAATAAATTGAACTATATCTCAGAGGTTAGGGGTTACTTTATAAGTAGCTATCCTCTCTGGTGTTATGAATTAAAGGAGAAGCATATACACATACACACACAAATACACACATTCAAACTTATGAAACTGAAAAATCAGGGATTATGCATTACAAAATTAGTTTTCGGTTTACAAAAAGATTCTTTGCAGTGAGAAATTTCCAAAACAAGGTGCCACTTAGCATTGCGCATAAATTGAACAAAACTGGCCACTAAAACTGAGAAGATTTTTTTTACCCTATATTTTTCTTTCTTTCTTTTTAATGGAGGTACTAGGGATTGAACCCAAGACCTCGTGCATGCAAAGCATGTGCTCTGCCACTGAGCTGTTACCCTCACCACTATTCTTTCTTAAATATCTAATATTTGTGCCAGTAATCTGCTCTTAAGGGAGAGTTGACAACAAATCAAGTAAACATGTACCAAAAATCATTAAAGAAAATACTCAGAACTAATCACATCACATTTGACAGCCTGATCTTTGAGGATTTTATGCCTGTGATTTTATATTGTACTTATACAGCGTAGTCTTACCCCGTGCTAGTAAAATTGTGCCCGGCTCATATTGACATTAACTGAAAATGTTTCCTTATCATGGGTTTGTGTTGGAAAGAGTATCAAGACTTCCAGGTACACTGCCATCTGATTGAGTCTGTGAACAGCTGGCCTAGCTCCCTGTCAACATGATTCTCTTTACACCATTTCAATTATACCCTTTTCAGGATCACATTTATTGTGTAATACAGTATGTTAAAGAAAGCCTTTCTCTTATTCTTAGTTAAAATTGTTATTCTTGTAGTCACTTCACTGTTGCAAAGCAGTAGTGATGCGATCCAGGAAGGCCACATTCCTGAGAGAGTTGGAAGACTCCTGCCCTGGGCTGCTGTGTGTCACCAATTCCGCTCTACAGAACAAGGACATTTCTCAACAATGAAAGGGCGGTTAGTGGGAAACAAAGCCAGACCTCTGCTCCTGGCTGTCGGCAGAGTGAATGGAATATAAAGAGGCTCCAGGGATGACTAAATGCAGATTCTAATAGGAAATAAAGAAACTGAGCTTCACTTCTAGAGAGAGTCGGCTTTAACCACCAGTTGTGCATCAAGCAAAATAGTTGTATGTAAATGGCTCAGGAGTGAGGAGTGTACCTTGAGTATAAGGAGCAGACACCTCCGAGAGGGCAAAAGAGGCGCATGGCAGATGAGTGCAGGGCTCATAAAGCCCAACATGGTCTCCATCACGTGTATGGAGATGGCTCATCCCTCGGAGCTATAGCACCCATTCCTCTTCCACTCAAGTAGAGACCTTGTGCATGTTAGACTCTGCCTCTCCTCCCACTAGACTAATTATAAATCTGTCCTCATCTTTCATTCTGTGCATCCTGGACCAGCATGTCCAGAAAGACACTGGGTGGTTTGGATGGGCTTTTAGATGCCTTGACTTGATTAAGCCCATGGGTCCAAACCCACATCCACTTCTAAGAACACCTGACAAAGCAACCTTCCTACAAATGGAAATTGCTACAGGACAAATTGAGCACATGAAGCTGAGAGGATCCTAATAATGCAGGTTGGATCAAAAGAGGAAGGAAGCTTTCCTGAGGAACATCAGCTTGAACTGGCAAAAGACAGCAAGCAAGCATTTGGGGCAAGGTTCTGGAGGGAGAAGGGAGCTGAGAGGCTGCACAACTCCCATGCTTCCATGGATTTATACCCTCCCCTGATCAGCCAGGAAGTATTACCAAGTAATGAGTAAACTATATGAAACTGTGTTGGAGAAAATATTTGGAAAAGTCTTTAAAGTACTCTATGCACAAGTGCCAGTTTCATCTCTATTGCACTATTGTTATGGTTATGACTGCTGTAACTCCTCACTTAGAATAAGGATGGCTCACATTTATTGGACACTTTTTATGTGCCATGCACCATGCTAACATTCACATACATTATTGCATCTAATTCTCACATCAGCCCAACAAGGGAGGCACTGCGATCGATCTCTCTTTTACAGATAAGGAAGTTGAAACTGAAAACGGTAAAGTAATTAGCACTAACTCAGAGTGAGCAGTCCTAGGGAGTGCAGTGGCCTGTAAGGGCCTTAGGGGTGCCCTATTTTATAGCACAGCATGACTGGTACATATAAAAATGCCCCCCAAGTCACTGAGAAAAGCTTACATCATGCTCATGAAAGCTATTCAAGAAAACAGGTGTTTAACACATTTTAGAGAAGTCGCTATTCAAAATGATGAAAACAAACTAAATTTGGGTGCTCAAAGAAGTAGAGTTCAGTCAGCTGGAAAATAGAGTTATGGGGAACAGCTCATCCCCAATGATGCTGGATAAATGAAGTGTTACCACATTAGTAATAGGAGGAGGAGGAGCAGCACGAAGGCGATTAATAATATTAGTCAAGCTGCAGTGGTTGGACAGACTGGTGCAGGAGAGAAGGGAGAATTAGGGGAACATGTGGGAAGTCCTCTATGAAATAGCTTCGGAGGCCCCACCCCTTCCCACCACCATCTCTGATTGCTCAAGTGTAATGATGTTTCCAGGTAACATATTTATTTCTTAGAACAAACACTTGGCTATTCTCTCATTTTGAACCCCTTGCCTCTGTTTTGGCACTGGCAGCATTAAGAAAATATGTATGTTCTACAGCCCTTGTGCACAGTACAAGGCTGTAGTGAAGGCAAACGTATCCTCCTCATCTGGTATATTGATGCTGTGCAGCAAAAAGCCAATAAGTGCATGACCTTTTTCCACACACAAATACGTTCTTTTAACGGGCTTTTCCTCTAAGGCAGCAAGTCTGCACTGGCAGAGAGAACACAATGAATTTTTCTTTTAAGAAATGTGTAAGATGATACTCATTTTTTCCAGCCTATTTTTTTTTTTTGCCTTTTATTTTATTCATCTCATAAAATATATATGTAAAACCGTATACTTTTTTGCGCATAATGATATTGGCTAAGCCATCTTGCTGAAGGCTCTTCCTCTGTGGGCTACTGATTTGGTTCTATCTGGTGGTGGAAATGGACCCCAGCCACAGAGGTTCACGCCAGTTCAGATTCTTATCACTTTCATTAAAGACACCGTATTTCTGCCTGTATCCCTATGTGACCTCTTGGCTGTATTAGACTCGTAGATATATGGATGGACAGAAAGACAAATAATGAGATGCTATAGGTCAATAACTACTTTCAAACCAGTGGTATAATTAAGAAAGCACAGGTTTGATTATCCTATTCCTACATAACTCTTCTTTGGTGTTGTGCAAAGTTGAGACTGATTTATGCCACAGCACACCATGAATAAAGCTTTCAAAGTAGAGGTTTACCCACAAATGTTGTGTTTAATTTACATACGTATTAATAGGTACTTAGCTTACTGTGATTGTCCCTGTGTACTGCATAGGATATAGCATCTCAACATTCTGTATTCTACACTTCCTAAACACTTGCTATGTGCCTGGCACTGTGCTAGGTACTGGACATTGAAAGATGAATAATAAAAAAAAGAAAAAAAGCCCTGTAACCAAAGGGGCAGTGCCACACAATAAGGATTCACGAACACTATTTTTTAAACACTGTTCTATGTTTCAAATTGAAAACTACCCCTTTCTCCATCCATTAATCAGTCGAGAACAAAAGGAAATGATTCTGAATTTTTCGCTTTCTTTCCAAGCACCTTGGGAAGAGCCAGGCATGGAGCCAAAAAGGAGGGAGATGTTACCAAGGAAAAAAACACCCTGTTTGGCTTTGATAAAAAAAAAAAAAAGGAAAGAAAGAAGCGACTGCATCATATATCGGGGTTTGAATGAAGTATACAGGAAAAGAGTGTTTTTATGGATAACTGCCATGGGCAAAACAGCAGATCTAATCAAAAGCACTATACACGTGGATGTTCCCAGCCTCTGGGAGAAGGGAACTCTTACAACAGGCTGGGTTTCTTAAGTTTTTCTTCTTCAATTCAGCAGAGAGTAGACAGCCTTACAATGCATAAAATATTCCTCACAGCCTCCCTGTCCTTCAGGGAAAAAAAAAAAAAAAAAAAAAAAGACTCATCACTAAGACAAACCATTAATTCCAAATTAATTCCAAACTAATAAAAATCTCTTATCTCCATCACACAGGTGAATTGTGGTGTGAATATCCATGCGGTTCCATACATATAAGCAGCCACGAATTGTCACTGATATCCTCTCTCCCAGCCGAGGAGCACAGGAACAGAGTCTTGGCTTTGGGAAACAAGGACACTAAGATAAATTATCCCTTCATCTTCTCTCTACCCTCCCCTCCATTCCCAGCTTTTGTTTCCCATCACAGGCTGATTACGCAGTGTAAGCCCACCCATGGAGTAAGCAGTAACTGTGGGGTCGCGGAAGTTCTCACCCTCTAGAGGGCGCTGTATACTCCAGACTCAGGAGGCCTAAGGAAGGACAGCCGCTCAGTGTCTGCTCTCCCATATCCAGTTTTTGAAACGACTAAGCAGTGAAGGAGGCTGAACTGGCAAGTGTGGGAGAGGAATCTGTGAGAGGAGGCAGGGCCTGGCGCACACAGAGGCAGAGGGAGGAGCGGTGCTCTCCTAGAGAGAGCTTCCGGTGGCAGAAGATGATTGTGCTGATTGACTGCCTGCTTTGTCCTGTGTGATGGAAAACAATAGAACAGAAACCACAGCGAAACAGGAAAGTGAAAGAGGAAAGAGTGATTAAATGCAGTCCTACCCAAGAATAATTCTGGGTATTGAAAGGTCAGATAAAAGATACCAGATCCACCAGTAAACTTCTTTACTAGACCCACACATGGATGTGTTTCCAAACAGATGCATACTCAGCTATTTCCCACATCTGCCTCGACAATCCCCAGGTAATCTGACAACAGTGGTCAATAGTGATGGTGCACTTGCTGCGTGCCAGGCACCACACTATGTGTCTACATGGATCACCATTCACTTCTAGCACAGTTGCTAGTACCCCTTACTTACATACATATGAGGAAACAAAGACAGGGTGAAAACTTAACCCAAGGTAACCCAGCCAGTAAGTAGAAGGAGCTGAGATTTGCACCCAGCAGATCAGAACCCTGGGTCCTCAGTCCTAACTACCAGCTGGTTGACTATTAAATGCCATGCCTCTAGAAATAGCCAGGAAAAAAAAATTAATAGCCTTCAAAATCCAAATACTAATATCCAACTTGATGAAATTCCATCAGTACTGCCAAGATGGTAGAAGGAGGCTGTCTCCAAGTGTCTATGCCTTCTTATTTAGTAGATGCCAAAGGGTACCGAATATAGAAAAGAAATAAGGCTTGTGTGAAAAATTAGTGAAACCCCTCTGGAAAAAGAAAAGTTAAGGCTAGGAAATCAGTTTCCAAAAATTGCACTAAGACCCAACAGCCAGGATATTCCAAAGATTTTTGCACCAGTTTGAGCCCACTCCACTCACACTATGAGGACCCCCAGGGGCTGCGTCCACCGCCCCTCATGAAGCCACCCCCCTCATGAAGGCACTCTCAGCTTCCTGTTGCTCCACCTTCACCAGTCCCTTGAAAGCTCCAGTCCTGTCCCTGTGGTCTGAGTCCAGTTTCCTCAGACTCATTTGCTTCCCACTTTACTGAGATGCACAAGGCCCTCCTATTCGTGAATTTCCTTCACTTCCCTCTTCATCTTGACAGTATGCTGTATCTCCCCTCTTTTGGTTTTTTCCTTTGTTTTAACAAAAGAGGTGTCATTTCTCCTTTCCAGAGCTAACCTGTCCTGACTACTCAAACATCTGGACTCAACAGTCATCCCTTCTTGCACTTTTTTCTGTCCTGCTCTCTACTCTCAGCCTCTTCCACTCTGCTTACAAATGTGTGCTACCCTCTCATCCTAAAAATACGTAAGTTAATGAATAAAAAATTTTAAACCTTCCTTTTACCCATGCCCTGTCTGTAACAAGGTTTACACAGTTTGCAGCCAAAAGAGTCACCTGGGTCCTTGTTTAGTTATGCAGATTCCCAGGCACTTTCCCCTGGATATCAACCCAGCAGGTCCAAGGCAGAAATGAGAAGCTGTATGAATGGGCAAGTTTGGAAAGTACCTCCCTCCACGTCTCCCTTCTGTGTCCACATGCACTGGACGTGCAGCTATTTCTGCTTCCTGCTTCCTCACTTCTCACTCACTCTTAAGCATACTGCAGAGCTCCCACCCTAACGAACATCTCTCCGGTGGGAATTTTGTAATGTGACAACATAGCCAAGTTGAACTACAAGTCTCAGAATTTCCTAACCTGCATGGTTCCAGGTGAGGGCTGGCCACTCAGATCTGCCTGAGATTTGTGAGGTGGGAGTGAAGCCACAGGCTTATGCTCTGATGGAAGTCAGTGGGGGAGCCCAGGACCTGCTGGCTCAGTGTGTTGGCTTGAGGTGAACTAGGGCCCACAGTTCTTCCTCCAGTAGGATCTCCTCCTCCTGTGGGACCTCCTCCTTTAGCTTTTCTGAGTCCTGGATCAAGCGTGTGTGCAGCTCCACAGCAAAGGGCACTAGCTTCTGCAGGTCACTTGTGTCATTCATCAGGGTTGGAAGTAGTAAGAGACAGACGCAGGTTACAGTTTGTCTTTGTGGGTTTAGTTTGTCCTCAGTTCCCTCTGCTCATACCCAGTTCTGGCCCCCACCGGTAAATTCATTAATGGCCCTGTCACCAGTGGCAAAGGGGACATGGGTAGCCAATGGCATGCAATGGCAAAATAGTCACTACATCACCCAAAACAATTGTCTAACCAAGTGTCTAGAACATAAGGCTTTGCATGATCAAGTAGTTGCTGCTATAATAAATTCTGGTGCAAATAAAGTATGTAATGGAGTTGGTTGTTTTTAAGAGTACTAGAGAAACTAGCAAAAGAAAATGATAAATTTGGGTCCTCTAATTCCAAATTTGAGGTCTGTGGAAAGGACCACAAAGCTTCTAGGACTGCCCTAAAGAAGTTCTTGTTTCCTGTAGCCAAGATTTGGGGGGTGGGGGGGAACAAACCCAAAGTCCAGTCCTAAGGATGGCTGAATCACAAAGCAAATGGAATTCACAACCTTTCAGGATCTCCTGTGTGCAAATCATAAAATCTCTTATATTTAATTATGTTGAAATTGTTATGTGTATTTTACCACAATAAAAAAATTGAGAGGAGGAAAATCCCCAAAAACTATTTAAATGGGCCCCTCTTCAAACTGTGATTCTCAAACTTTTTGAATTGGAGGAATCTTTTCAAACATGAATTTCACCCCTCACTTTGCTGCTAACACACATAGAAACACATGATGGTGGTTGTATTTTTAGTGCCTTTTGAAGGAGAAAATAAATAAAGGTAATATAAAAAAGACTATCAGGGCATTGATTGGGACCCTGAAAACTTGAGATAGTTTCTGCCAAACCTTATTTGTCAGTGAAAGCGGCCCTTCCTCCTTGTCTGAGTTTTCTCTTTCTGAGGTTTTCCTATGCCTGAGGAGCCTGCAATGGTCTTCACTGAGGCAGTGGCTTCACAGCAGATTGCTAATTCTCCCCAGGACCTACCCATACACCTCTTGTTGCTTTTGATCTATGACCAGATTCAAATCCTGGCCAGCCTCTGCAGCTAAGTACCAAGTTCACCGAACTAGAACACAAAATCCTAAAATTTATATGGAACCATAGAAGACCCAGAATTGCCAAAGCGATCTTTAGGAAGAAGAACAAAGCTAGAGGCATCACCCTCCCAGACTTCAGGCAATACTAGAGCTACAGTAATCAAAAGAACATGGTACCAGCACAAAAAATGGAATATGGACCAAGGGAATAGAATAGAGAGCCCAGAAATAAACTCACACACCTACAGTCAATTAATCTTCTACAAAGGAGGCAAGAATATACAATGGAGAAAAGACAGTCTCTTCAGCAAGTGGTGGTAGGAAAGCTGGACAGCCACATATAAATCAATGAAATTAGAACACTCCCTCACACCATACACAAAAATAAACTCAAAATGGGTTAAAAACTTAAGTATAAGAAACAGGACACCATAAAACTCCTAGAAGAGAACACATGCAAAACAGTCTTTGACATTAATCATACCAGTGGTTTCCTAGGTCAGTCTCCCAAGGAAATAGAAATAGAACCAAAAATAAACAAATGAGACATAATCAAACTTACAAGCTTTTGCACAGCAAAGGAAACCATAAACAAAATGAATAGACAACCTATGGACTGGGAAAAAAATATTTGCAAACGATGTGATTGACAGAGGCTTAATTTCCAAAATATACAAACAGCTCATACAACTCAATAACAAAAAAAAACAAACAACCCAATCAAAAAATGGACATAAGACCTAAATAAACATTTCTCCAAAGAGACATACAGACGGCCAACAGGCACATGAAAAGATGCTCAACATTGCTAATTAATAGAGAAATGCAAATGAAAACCACAGTGAGATATCACCTCACACCGGTCAGAATGGCCATCATTAAAAAGTTTACAAATAATACATGCTGGAGAGGGTGTGGTGAAAACAGAACCCTCTTGTACTGCTGATGGGAATGTAAACTGCATGATTCCTACTTGCCTACAAAATAAAGTCGCAGTTTCAGAATTTAATATTTTTGCCATTTTTTAGCAGGCCCCTCAACCTACATTTTTCACATCATGACATTTGCAAGTCTTTCACATAGTTAATATTACAACTAAACTCTACCATTCCCTGAATATGACCCACACATTCCCACTTCAGCATCTTTATTCACAACATTCCCTCTGTCTGCCACACCTTCCTCATCTCCACTGGTTTACTTATCCCATAAATACTACTCAGCATCTCCCATCTGTAAAGCCTTGTGCATATCAGGGCATTATACTTCCCTTGCGTTGCTTAGAATGCAGCCTGTTGAAATCCTATGAATCCTATAAGTCTAATCCACATGCCACCGTCTCCGTAGACTTCTCCTTGGTCTCTTGGCGAGAGGTGACAGCCTGACAATTGCACTGTCTACCTCACTCGTGGTATTTATCATTACCAGATGCTGGTCATTCATCCCTCAGAGCCTTTTGTAATTCCTTTCTGCCCAGTATGCTCTTCCCAGATGCCTCGTAGCCAAATCCCTCACTTCCTTCACTCTCTGCTCAAATTTCACATCTCCAAAAAGTCTTCTCTAGCCACCCTCCCGAAAATATCCTCTAACCTTTACCCTCCTTCATTTTTCTTCCTTGAAATTATCAGTACTTTAATTATATGTGTGTATGTATGTAATGTGTTGTTTGTGACTATACATATATGTCTCCCCCAGTGGGCTCTAAGCTCTATAAAAACAGGGATATTGCATCCTAGAATTGTTTTTTAAAAATAGCAGTCACCTTTCCCTAATCCTCCCTCTTAACTTCACAAAGAAAACAAAACTATGAAATTGTAGTTGATATGTTCAGTCTGGATCAAATTCTTAGACTGGGCTTCCTTTCCTCAATAATTATATCCACAAGAAGAAAAGGAGACAGATATGCATTTATTCTCTCCTGTCCAGCTCATTACTTTTTGAATTTTTTTCTGGTTATATCTAAAACAACCACCAATCCCCAAGCTTAGCAGAATATAAAGTAAGAACTTGATAAATGTCTCTTGAATGAATGCCCCACCTCAAGAAACAATCTCTTGTATATCTTTTCCACTTCTCAATATCCTCCAGGTGGTCTGAAATATTGATGGGGCAAACCACTGACCACAGTTCTCTTTCAGGACAGCTGACTTTAACGGGGACTCCACAGTCCCTTCCCACAGCATAGCCAAGGGACCCAGGAGCTGCAAAAGCAGAGAACCATAGAATCAGGAACAAAGATACTCAGCCCCATATCTGCCTGGCTTCAAGGCAGAGCCACACCTTGGTGTCTCATTAGCTCTAGAAGGAAAGGACATTGGAAGGGGGCCTCTCCCACCTCCCTGGATTCTCCAGAGCCTTTATCATTTAATTTTTGTCACTTGGAGTCAGTTTTTTTTAAATCATCACTAACTGGATAAGAGGGCTCTGTTGGACCTTCAGTCATCCTAGGTAGCAGTGATAGCTCATTCTTCTACAGTGCGTCTGTCTGAGAACAGTGGATTGGTAGCAAAGGTGTATGGTCCATTCCTTTTTCCTGGCGTGATTGTGAGCACCCAGCAGAAAAAGGAAGACTTAACTTGTCTAATGCAATGGTATGGCCCCTACTGGTAGAAGAAACTCAGAAAGACCCCTTGTGCAGGGGAGAAGTCACCCCGACCTGCACTACAGGGACACCCAGAGCAGACCATATAAAAACAGGAGGCTCTGCAACTCAGGATTTCCACAGAACAACAAAGCCAAGACAGTTCCCTTTTGTGACCCTTCAGCATCGATCATTTTCAACCCCTTTATTTGTGGTTCATCAGAAGGCCCCTTGCTGTGTGTTTGTGGTCTCCACTGCATGTGGGTCCCCATGGTACCCAGCTCTGTAGTCTTCATCACCAGTCTTCCCATCAGCTGTATAGGTCCCCTCCACTTCTCTAAAATTTGGTCCATATCTATGACTTAATTATCCAGCCTCAATTCATTTAATTCACTGCAGAATCAGGCCAACTGAAAACTGTCAACCCAGAGAAATTTTTTTGCAGCTCCTCTGATGTATTTCTAAAGGGAATAACAGCCTGTCACTTTTAGACAAGTCGCTTGATTTCTCTGGGCCTGTGTTCCGTCACGAATAAAATGAGGCAGGTAGATGAGTTGGTGACTCTAACATTGGCTGCACATTAGAATCATCTGGGAAACTTGTAAGCCAGCCATGGGGCCTAGGCCCCTCCTTTCCAGACCAATTAAGTTAGAATCTAGGGGGAGGGATGGAGGCCAAACCATAGTATGTTTTTTTTTAAAGTTCCTCAGGGAATCCTAACATGCAGCCGACATGGGGAAACAACCACCAGATTGGATGATCCCTCAGAACGCTTCAGTGCCAACCTGACTTCACTCTGCAAGGGCCCATGATGCGCCGTCAACGGCTGTACTGTTGGGTGACTGAGTGTGAGAACCATCTCTAACAATGGCTCGCCTTGGAGTGAAAGGATGGCACAAGATTATTCACCTACCCTGGGATGTCTTATAGTCCAAAACAAAAAGTTCAGTTAAGGTTTATTGTGTCCATATGATCCGAGGTCTTCAGGACTCTTCCTGGACCTTCATCTTGTCAAGGAATGCCCAGAAGAGATAGTCATGGACCCACCATGTAAAGCAGCCCTGCCTTTTACAGGTCACCTCACATCTTCATTGCAAAGCCTACCTTAAATCCCCCCTCTTCTTATCTGTTCCCTCCCTGGTCTCTCATTCATTCATCCAACAAATTACTCTGTTGAGGCACTATTCTGGGCCCTGGGGATATATTAGTAAACAGAAGCAGACAAGAAAGAAAGGAGAGCGAAGTGCTGGTGAGGAGACTGCCAGGTAAAGCAGCAGAGGGTTAAGGTGAATAATGAAAGGTAGTCAGGCTAGGCCTCCTTAACAAGGGGAAATCTGCACAAAAACGTGAAAGATGTCAACTTTTCCTTTCAACCTGCTCTACAGCTCTGTTCCACGCAGAATTATGTATGGCCTCATACTGTGGTTGTTCCACATGTTAGTCATTTCCTCCACTAAATTTTCTGAATCTGCTCAGCACAGAGCATGTAGTAGGCACTGTGGGAAAAAGCAGAAATAAGGCTAAAGGGAGTGTCTTCTCTTATTATCTGCAATGCAGTCCACTCCTCTCATGCACACACCCTGAAGGTAGTTCCTCTTTGAGGTCAAATGGACTTAATTGTATAGAACCATTGCATTTTAGAATAGGAAGTTTCCATACAGATCATCCAATCCAAATCTCTTATTTTATAGGCAAGGAGCCTGTGGCCTGAAAGTCAGGGGTTTTGTGGGGAGTGGCAGACATTCCCCTAAAGGTCACAGTACTGCTGAATGAGCTGTCACTGCCACTTAGGAGCACCAGCCAGGCTACTTAAATGCCCACTTAAGGGGGCCATGCAGATATAGGGGCAACACAGTCTCCCATACACCACTGTGCTCTCTGCAGCACCAGACCTCCCTCCAGTTCCCTTTGATTCTAGAAATTTGGCCAAGTCGATTTATAGAGCAGAGTTTTTCAATGTGCTGTAGTTTTCTGTAACGAACCTGCCTGCCCCTGGGCTTCTTTCTCAAAGAAGACATAGAGTAACCATCACTTTAAGTGAGCTGTGATTTATAATAAAACTGAAATCTCCCATAGCCTTTCCAACCTTCATTAACCTCTGCCCTCTCTGATAAGCACAAAGTCACACACTCCTTTAATGGTCATTAAAATTACACAATAAACAAACCATGGCTAAATACAAAACAGTAGTTTTTAAATGCATTTTTACCTTGAGGATGCATTAACTTAAAAATCATGTAAATATTAATATGACACTAAGCCTGCTTGCCTACTTGCTCCCTAAGTTGTTTAGGAGGAAAAACTCAGATTTTTCTTTTTCCAAATATAAAATACCATAATATTGACAATCCTTTTCCAAAACGACATAGGGTCTTATTATTAGATGTTAACAGGAGATGGCAAAGCTGTATTTTAAACTATGATGACCTAAGAGTTAAATGATGCCAGAAAACATAGCAGTTTTGGGAATGAGCACACAACTTGGAACTAGGCACCATGTTTTTTAATTCAGATAATAGGGGTGCTTGGCAGGAACAGCTTTGCCAAAACTACATGATTTGACTCTACAATCATGAGCTCTGAAACCTCAGCCTAATTCCCAAGATTAGTAAGATCTTAGAGTCTGTCCTCAGCACCATCCATGACCTGAGTGGAAGAAAAATGAATGGAAACCGAGGACCATGTGTGTAGCCTTAAAAAAGAAAAGGTTTATGTATCTGCACTCTGCCAGAGGCTTATAATAGAACTCAAATAATAGCCAAGCAGGGAAATAGGCAGGGGCCTGTAGTTTCATCCCCTGGAGGACAAAAAAAATCATAATATTGTCAAGTAGTGAGAAAAATAAAAAATTGAAAATGTTACCAACAAGAATGTTGGACTCAACAGCAGACTATATTACACTTTGTCGTCCTTTGTATTCAAAGATAATGTGCCTGACAGTGATTGTTCTCTGAGCCTTAGAATGTGGCTTAAATACCAATGGGAAACTCAAGAGTCTTTTCCATGCTCCATAAATTGTTCCATAGTTTGCTGCTGCCTTGTCACTGTTTGTTGCTTTGCCACTTAAATTCATGGTTAACCTGAAGCCTTTGGTCCAAGGGGAGGGAGCTCATGCCTTCCTCCCCACAGTGGGATGATCGGCTCATGGCTGTGGTTTAATAGATGTTGATGCTACAAAGAATAGCTTGGAGAACAACTCTTACTGTAGGAGGGACATAACTCC
Organism: Camelus dromedarius; assembly: GCF_036321535.1. NCBI lineage: Eukaryota > Metazoa > Chordata > Mammalia > Artiodactyla > Camelidae > Camelus > Camelus dromedarius. Next base: position 9,571,293 of record NC_087441.1, on the reverse strand, counting down.
ACTTCCCGCGCCCCCCCCCCCAGTAACCTAGGAAACAATGGAGTATGATAATGAGGTAAAAGGACATTGAGTGGAAAGCATGGGCCAAGAATCAGTCCCACAGCCCTGCCCAAATGAAATGCTGAGCTTTAGAGAAGAGGGTCACCCCCAAGCATAGCTGCCATTGTCATGCACCTATACGAGATTTACATACATTACCTAATTTAATTCTCACAACCATGCCGTAAGATGATTATAATCTTCATTTACAGATGAGGAGACTGAGGTCCAGAACAATTAAGGTATTTGTCAAAGATGAAAAAGTTGATAAAGAAGACTTCCAGTTTCCAGTCCGGCATATATGGACCTTAAAGTCACCATTCTGTTCTAACAAGCAAAAAGCTGAACAAACTGAAAAATCAATAACTCTTCTTAGATCCATCAAAGAAGCAAGGTTACACAGGAAACTCTTGCCCCCCGCCCCCAATTGGAAAGACACACAGGCAAATACAGAGACTCACAACTTACATCAGCAGACACCTATGAGTAGAAACCTCCACAGAAACCAGAGCCAGGGTAGAAAAATCTGAACTGTAATTGACAAAGTGCTAGAAGCTCAGTGTGGACAAATCTCAAAGTTAAAAACTCCAGAAAGACCTGGCATAAAGGGGAAACCCACACTTTTGTGAGTTTTACTTCCAGGAGCTCAACTAGCTCCTCATAGTGAGTAATATCAAAGACAAATCCCCTTGTGCTTCCAGCAGGACGAAGGGAAAAAGAACCATTTTGAAATACACCAGAGCGTTCTATTCTTCTTAACAACACCTGCTCTCAGGAGAATCTATTTTACCAACGCCTAAACCACTTGGGGGAAGGGAAAGAGCCAGCTCCAGCCTCCTCTAGCCATCCTGTCCCACTTAAGAAGGGAAAACTGATGAAGTTCACAGGCCAGGGATACAAACTCACCGAAAAACGAGACCTAATCATAGGACTATATAATGCTTCCCTCCCACCACACCTTACCACCACATTACTAAATGCCTATTTATTACAGTTCCTGTTCCCAGTACATCATGTCTACCTTTCAAAAAAAAAAAAACTACAAAGCATACTAAAAGGCAAAAGCACAGACTGAAAAGATTGAACAAACATCAGAACCAGAGTCAGATATTATAGGAGTGTTAGAATTATCATCAGGAATTTTTTAAAACTTTGATTAGCATGCTAAAGGATTTAACATAAAATGTAGACACCATGAAAGGACAGATAGATAAGGTAAGCAGAGAAATGGAAATTCTAAGAAAGAATCAAAAAGAAATGCTAGAGGTCAAAAACTCTGTAACAGAAATGAGGAATGCTTTTGATGGGTTCATTAGTAGACTGCACATGGATGAGGAACAAATCTCTGAGCTTGAGGATATGACAATAGAAACTGAAAAGCAAAGAAAAAAATTGAATAAAATCAGAACAGAATATTGAAAAACTATGTCCCGTAGTTCCCATATGTATAATGGGAACATCAGAAGGAGAAAAAAGAGAAAGAAACAGAGGCCATATTTGAAGCAATAAAGACTGAAAATTTCCCCAAATTAATATCAGACACCAAACCACAGATGCAAGAATCTCAACCACATCAAGCAGAATAAATGCAGCAAAATAATAATAATAATAAAATAAAATAAAACAAAGCAAAAATCCTATACCTATGAGGATCATATTGAAAGTTGGGAAAATCAAAAATAAAGAAAAATCTTGAATGAAGCCCAAGGGAGAAAACACTTTAATACGGAGAAGTAAAGTTAAGAACTACATCTGAATTCTCTTCAGAAATCAGGCAAGTAAGAAGGCTATGAAGTGAAATATTTATTTAAAGTGTTAAGAAAAAAATATCCTACCACATAGAATTCTATTATCTCTGAAACTATCCTTTGAAAGTGAAGGAGAAATAGAGACTTTCTCAAACAAAAATAAAGGAAGTTTGTTCCTAGCAAACCTGCCTTGCAAGAAATGTTTTTAAAAGTTCTTCAAAGAGAGGGAAAATGATACAGGTCAGAAACTCAGATCTAAATAAAGAAAGGAAGAGCACTGGAGAATGAATGAGTAAAGATAAAAATTTTTATTTTTCTTATTCTTAATCTGACAGAAAACAGTTCAAAATAATAGCAACAATGTAATAGGTTACAGATGCTTAAGAATAAGTAAAATGGGTGACAACAATGATAGAAGAGATGGGAAGGAGGAATTAGGAATATTTTGTTATTGTAAGGTACTTGCACTACTCAAGAAACAGTATAGTGTTATTTGAAAGTGGGCTTGAATTAGTGGTAACTATATATAACAAACTTTAGAGAAACCTTTAAAAAGGATTTTTCTAAGTGTAATTGCTATGCTTAGAAAGGAGAGAAAATGGAACCATATAAAATGCTCAATTAAAACCACAGAAGACAAAAAGTGTGGAAGTCAAAAATAAAAACAAAGGACAAAGGCAACAAATAGATGGCAATAATAAATATGGTAAATAAAACCCAACTTCATCAATAATCACTCAACGTGTCAATGGTATATATACCAATTAAAAGAGAGATTTTCAACATACATCTCAAAAATATTCTCCTAGGGCAGTCTATCCAAGCAACAGAAATAAAAGCAAGAATAAACAAATGGGACCTAATTAAGCTTACAAGCTTCTGCATAGCAAAGGAAGCCATAAGTAAAACAAAAAGACAACCTACAGAATGGGAGAACATTTTTGCAAATGAAACCAACAAAGGCTTGATCTCCAGAATATGTAAGCAGCTCATATGACATAATAAGAGAAAAACAAACAACCCAGTCCAAAAATGGGCAGAAGACCTAAACAAGCAATTCTCCAAGGAAGAAATACAAATGATCAATAGGCACATGAAAAAATGCTCAGTATCACTAATTATCAGAGAAATGCAAATCAAAACTATGATGAGTCACCACCACTCACTGGTGTGAGTCTCACACCAGTCAGAATGGCCATCATTCAAAAGTCTACAAATGACAAATGCTGGAGAGGCTGTGGAGAAAAGGGAACCCTCCTACACTGCTGGTGGGAATGCAGTTTGGTACAGCCACTGTGGAAAACAGTATGGAGATTCCTCAAAAGACTAGTAATAGACTTACCCTGTGATCCAGGAATCCTGCTCCTGGGCATATATCCAGAAGGAACCCTACTTCAAAAAGACACATGCACCCCAATGTTCATAGCAGCACTATTTACAATAGCCAAGACATGGAAACAGTCTAAATGTCCATCAACAGATGACTAGATAAAGAAGAGGTGGTATGTTTATACAATGGAATACTATTCAGCCATAAAAAATGACAGCATAACGCCATTTGCAGCTATGTGGATGTTGCTGGAGAATGTCATTCTAAGTGAAGTAAGCTAGAAAGAGAAAGAAAAATACCATATGAGATTGCTTATATGTGGAATCTAAAAACAAACAAACAAACAAAAAGAACATAAATACAACACAGACTCATAGACATAGAATACAAACTTGTGGTTGCCAAGGGGGTGGGGGTTGGGAAGGGACAGACTGGGAGTTCAAAATTTGTAGATACTGACAGGCATATGTAGAATAGATAAACAAGATTATACTGTATAGCACAGGGAAATATATACAAGATCTTGTGGTAGCTCACAGCGAAAAAAAATGTGACAATGAATATATGTATGTTCATGTATAACTGAAAAATTGTACTCTACACTGGAATTTGACCCAACATTGTAAAATGACTATAACTCAATAAAAAATGTTTAAAAAAAATTTTTTTAATTAATTAGCTTGTACCCAAAAAATAAATAAATAAAAGACAGAGATTTTCAGAATGGATCAAAAAACAAGACCCAAATATATCTTGTGTAAAAAAAAAACAACACTGTAAATATAGACACATATAGTATAAACATAAATGATTGCAAAAAGATATACCATGCCAACACAATCAAAATAGAAGCAGCTGTATTAATTTCAAACAGAACAGACTTCAGAGCAAGGAAAGTTATCAGGGATAAAGAAGAGCATTACATAATGATAAAGGGATCCGTTCTCCAAGAAGACATAATAATGGTGTATGCATCTACCAACAGAGCATCAAAATACATGAGGCAAAAACCAGTAGAACTTCAAGGAGAAATAGATCCACTATTACCACTATTATATTTGAAGAGATTAACACCTCTTTATCCAAAATACACAGATCCAGCAGGCAGAAAATCAGTAAGGACATAGTTGAACTCCATAGCACCTTCAATCAACTGGATATAATTAACATCTATAGAGTACTTTATCATACAAAGCAGACTGCATGTTCTGCTCAAGCTCACATGGAGCACTTACCAGACAGACCACATACTACTCCATAAAGCACACTCTAACAAATTTAAAAGAAGTAAAAACCATACAAAATGTATGCTTTCAGACCACATGCAATTAAACTGAAAGTCAATTTTTGAAAGATAGATGAAAAATCCAAAATACATGAAGATTAAATAACACATGACTAACACACACATCAAAAAAGAAGTGTCAAGAGAAATTTTTAAATAGTTTGAAGTAAATGAAAATATAGCTTATCAAAATGTATGGGATGCAGTGAAATCAGTGCTTAGAGGGAAATTTATAGCATTGAATGAATTCATTAGAAAATAAGGAAGATCTGAAATCAATAATCTAAGCTTCACCCTAAGAAAACTAGAAAAAAAAAGAATATTATATCCAAAGTAGGCAGAAGAAAAATATTGTAAGCATTAGAGCAGAAACAAGTGAAACTGAAAACAGAAAATGAATAGAAAAATAATCAACAAACTAAAAGGTGTTTCTTTGAAGAGATCAAAAAATTGTTAAGCTTCTAGCCAGGCTAACTAAGGGGGAAAAAAGTGAGAAGACACAAATTACTAATATCAGAAATGAAAGAGGGACCATCACTACAGATTCCATAGATATTAAAAAAAGATGATAGAGGATTATTATGAACAACTCTATTCCCACAAAGTTTATAACCTAGATGAAATGACCAATTCCTTGAAAAACACAGTTTGCCAAAATTCACACAAGAAGAAATAGATAATCTGAACAGGCCTGTGTCTATTAAAGAAATTAAATTAAGAATTAAGAATCTTCCAAAACAGAAAGTACCAAGCTGGGATGATCTCACCAGTGAATTCTACCAAACACTGAAGGAAGAAATTATACCAATTCTCAAAGTCCTAAAGCATAGATAATACTTCCTAACTCTTCTAGAAATCCAGCATTACCCTGATTACAAAACCAGACAAAGACATTGCAAGAAGAGAAAATGACAAATATCTCTCATGAACATAGATGCAAAAATCATCAGCAAAGTATTAGCAAGTCTAATCCAATGTGTAAAAAGCACAACCAAATGGAATTAATTCTAGGTATGCAAGCCTAGTTCAACATTTGAAAGTCAATGTAATTCATCACATGAACTGGTGAAAAAATAAAAATCACATGACCATATTAATAGATGGAAGCATTTGACAAAATCGAACACCCATTCATGAAAAACTCTCAGTAAGCCAGGAATAGAGGGAAACTTCCTCACCTTGATAAAAAAGTATCTACCAAAAAAAAAAAAAAAAAAGTACAGCTAACGTACTTAATGGAGAGAAATTCAAAGCTTCCCCACAAAGATCAAGATAAGGTAAGGATGTCCCCTCTCACAACATTTTCAACGTGATACTGGAAGTACTAGCTAATGCAATGAGACAAGAAAAGAAATAGAAGGTATATAAATAAGAAATAAAACTGACCTCATTCTCATATATGTCATCTATGTAGAAAATCCTAAAGAATCAACATAAACTCCTGGAATTAATAAGTGATTATAGAAATATTGTAAAATATAAGGTCAGTATACAAAAATCAATCACTTTCCTATATATCAATAATGAACAAGTGAAATTTAAAATTAAAAACACAATACTATTTACATTACATCCCCAAAAATGAAATACTTAGGTATAAATGTAACAAAATATGTATAAGATCTATATGAGGAAAACTACAAAACTCTAATTAATTAAATCAAAGAAGAACTAAATAAATGGAGAGATATTCCATGTGCATGAAGAAGACAATATTGTCAAGACGTCAGTTCTTTGCAACTTGATCTATAAATTCAATGCCATCTAGAATCTAGCAATTTACCTTGTGGATATTGACAAACTGATTCTAAAATTTATATGGAAAGGCAAAAGATCCAAAATAACCAACACAGTATTGAAAGAGAAGCACAAAGTTAAAGGACTGACACTATCTGACTTAAAGACTTAAAGTAATCAAGAGAGTGTGATACTGGCAAAGAAGAGAGAAATAGATTGATGGAACAGAAGGGAGAATGCAGAAATTAACCCACATAAATATAGTCAACTAATCTTTGATCAAAAAAAAAAAAGCAAAGGCAATACAATGGAGCAAAGATTGTTATTTTAACAAATGGTGCTGGAAAAACTGGGTATCCACATGCAAAAAAAAAAAAAAAAAAAAAAAGAATCTAGACACAGACTTTACACCCTTCACAAAAACTAACACAAAATGGATCACAGACCTAAATGCAAAATGAGAAACTATTTATAGATGCTAACATAGGAGAGAGGACCTTGGGTATGATAATGACTTTTTGGATACAACACCGATGGCAGGATCCAGGAAAGAAATTATTGATAAGCTGGACTTCATTAAATTAAAGCTGCCACTCTAAAAAAGACAATGTCAAGAGAATGAAAAGACAGGCCACGGTCTAGGAGAAAATATTTGCAAAAGACCTGAACAGACACCTCATCAAATAAGATATACAGATGCCAGGGAAGTATATGAAAAGATGCTCCATATCATATGTCAGCAGGGAAATGTAAATTAAAACAAAAATGAAATACCACTACACACATATTAGAATGGCCAAAATCCAAAACACTGACAACAAGTTCTGGCAAGAATGTGGAGTCCATGCTAGTGGGCATGCAAAATGGTACAGCCACTTTGGAACAGTTTGGCAGTTTCTAACAAATCTAAACGTACTCTTACCATGTTATCTAACAATCATGCTCCTTGCTGTTTACCAAAATGAAGTGAACACTTAAATCCTCACAGAAACCTACACATAGGTGTTTTCGCAGCTTTATTCATAACTGCCAAAACTTAGAAGTAACCAAGATGTCCTCTAGTAAGTGAATGGATAAATAAACTATGGTACATCCAGACAATGGAATATTATTCAGCACTAAAAAGAAATTAGCCTTCTAGCCTTGAAAAGAAATGCATATTACTAAGTGAAAGAAGCAAATCTAGAGATGATATACTATATGATTCCAACTATATGACATTATGGAAAAAGCAAAACTATGGAGACAGTAAAAAGATTAATGTTTGTCAGAAGAGTGGTAATAGGAAAAGAAGGATGGTTAGGTGGTACAGAACACAGAGGATTTTTAGGGCAGCAAAACTACCCTGTATCATACTATAACAGTGGATATATATCATTATACATTTGTCAAAACCCATAGAATACACAGCACCAAGAGTGAACCCTAATGTAAACTATGGACTTTGAGTGATAATGATGTATCAGCATAGGTTCGTTGATTGTGTTAAATGTACCACTGTGTTGTGAGGTATGGATAGTGAGGGAGGCTATGCATGTGTAGGGACAGGCATATATGGGGAATCTCTGTTCTTTAAAGTTTTGCTCTGAACCTAAACGGCTCTAAAAAATAGCTTATTAACTTTAAACGATTAATAAGTGTTGGAACTAGACTTTGGTCTTAGGTAAATTTAACTGTAAACCTTTGCTAAATTTGGCGATACAACAGCCCTCTGAGATTAAAATAGCAGCTCCCAAGCAATTGAACTGGGCCCTATAGCATTACATGTTTCTTTGGCCCTTTCTTCTTAAGGTTTCCCAGTTTGAAGTTAACTTTAAACAGTGTGGGGATTGTACTGTCATCCAAGCCACACAGTGAGGAACTATACTACTACAACTAGGAAAAATCTTTAAGGAAAACCTTTAGTCACATCAATCAGTACTAAATTCTAATTTATCAATTATATATTGCTGTCCAACAACCCACCCCAAAAACTAGTGGTTCAAAACAATTATTTATTTCTCATGATTCTGTGGGTTGGCCAGGCAAGTCTTCTGCTGCACTCATTTATGCCAACACACACAACCATATTCATTGATGGACCAGCTGAGGTCTGTGCTTAGCCAAGATGGCTCAGATATTTGAGCCTCTCTCTCTTACGGTTTTTTATGCTGGGCTTTTTCACAGCACAGTGATTGCAAATGTCCAAGGCAACAAAGGCAAATGCTCCAAAGCCTCTTAAGCCCTAGCCTCAGAAGTTGTACCATGTTGCCTCAGCTACATTCTATAGGTCAGAGCAAGTCGGAAGTCCAGTCCACACTCAAAGTGAGGAAATAGACTTCCTGACGGGAGGAGCAGCAAAGTCACATTGCAGTGAAGCATGAGCAGAAGAAGGTATGATTCATTAGGGGCCATTATGGTACATTTCTTGTACCACAGTCTTCCCTTTGGTCCCAGTGATCCATGTCTCCTTCCCATGCAAAATCCCCAAAGTCTTATCCAGTCCCAGCATCAGGCTCAGAGCCCATGATCTCATGCAGATCAAGTCCAAACACATGATGCTGCGTAAGCGCAGCTCTTTGTTGTGGCTCCTCTTCACCCAGAAATCTGTGACCTAAAAAGACAATTATCTGCCCCTACATACCCAATATACAATGGAAAGATAGGAATAAGGTAATTGCAATGGATATTCCCATTTAAAAAAAGAAGAAACAGAAGCACAGAATTGTCACTGGTCCATAACAATTCTGAAATCCAGCTGGGTATGTTTCAGGCCTTCTCTTCAGGGAACAGGGAATGTTCCTTTCTTGGGGACCAGTTGTGCTCCCTAGGAATGCTTTCCTCAATTATTGTTCTCCCCACTCCTGGCTCTGCTCCAGACTCATGGCTTTAACTTCTATAACTTTTGAGGTATCTTTACTTTGTCACAAGAAATGGCCCATGTTTGGAGGTAAAAAGCTTTCTCAGTCTTCTTTCTGCTTATTGAAACTTGGGAGCCCAAAAGCCTCTTTTTCACTTTGAGCACTCTCTCTCTCTGCAGTCCAAGCTGACAGTGCACTTGTAAATACAATACACTCACCAAACTTTGGGAGTTTCCTATGAATTTTGTACTGTTTCTCTCCATGCCCAAAAGGCACATCCATAATTCCTTTCAAGACAGACTTCTCTCTACTTTAGACATGTCAAGTTGCTATGGGATAATGCCCTTAGGATTCTTAGAAACCATTCTGTCTGGATGAGAGAGTTTCTTAGGCACCTCCTTAAATTCTTCTGAAATCTTAACAAAAATCTTATGACCATACTCTTGATTCAGTGTTTACCTTAGGGCCATTTCTTATTTGAGAATCTTTTGTTGACTGGAGACGCTAGGAATGGGAAATACAGTTTTATTATCTAGACAGAAAAGCCCTGGCTCTTCTATATTCCCTGTAAATTCTAATTATAAGCTAGACATTTAACTCTTTGGTTAATTTCTCTGTTCCCGGGTTAGAAAAAAAAAAAAACAGTGTGCACTTTCAACATTTTGCCTTGACCAAGTTCACAAGTTCATGAGGCACATCGTCTGTCTTCCTAGTCCCTGCCACATCCATTTGCCCCCTACACAGCATGGGTCACCCTGTTCCAGCCGCCAATAGCAATTTCCTCACTACTCCTCCACCTTCTGCTAACACACTAACTCCTTGCTGCTCTCCCAGCATCACCCACACCCAGTCCCAATGCCAGTGCCACATGTTTAGGTTTTTGCTACAATTTCACTCATTGCCAGATAACAACTTCTGTATCAGTTACTTATCACTGCACAAAAAAAAAAAACACTCCAAAACTTAGTGGTTTTAAACCACAACTTATTATTTCTCATGATTTTGTGAGTCAGCTGGGGAGTTCTGCTGGTCTTTCCTAGCTCCAGTCAGCTGGCAGGTTGGGTGGGCTCACCTGGGTGTTTTCCTCCAGAAGGTCGTCCGTCTTGGGCTTATTATACATAGGGTGGTAATCTCGGGGTTACAAGAGAGCAAAAGTGGAGGCTCAAAAGCCCCTGGAATCCTAGCCTTAGAAGGTACCCAGGGTCACTTCTGCCTTATTCTATTGGCCAAATCAAGTCACAAGGTGAGCCCGTAGTCAAACGACCGAAAAATACACCCCACATTCTTGTCTGAAGAATTAACAAAGTGATACAAATACAGGGAAGTGTAGTTCAGTAGGGACTGTTATTAAAACAATCTACCACATACTATATATTTTTATGTATGAAAGTATGTGAATATATGCACAAAATGATATTTTTACATCTGATTTTGAAATCATGATACTTGCTTTCTAGTTTATTTAGATAAATGTAGTTGAGTCATAATACTTTATGATACTCAGCTAGTGAATGGCCTGTAGTATATTTGGCAAAAGTAATGAATTCTTAGTGATTTGAGATTTGCCTAGAGCTCCTGGCTATAAAATGTTTCCTGTGAGGTAAAATGATATTGCTGAGGAATTTTTGTGGAAATTACAGGGTTTATGGATTAGCAAAGTGAGAATTACTGAGGTTCCTCTGTCTTTACTACAACCTAAGAACTGGAATTCCTATAAAGAAATAAGTTCTAAGTGTGAAGGCCTTTTTCAAATCATTCTGGCAAAGATGACATCATACTGAAAGCAAAAAGCTATAAAAGCTTAAATTTTGCTATTATAGAGATTATTTTTTATTACAGTGTGTAATTTTTATTAATTAAATTTTCACATGGATAACTTGGCAATAAAATAATTTATAATCTAAGTGTATGTCTCTAATCTTACTGTGTAATATATTTTTTACCAAGGTTTGAGTCAATGTAAGCTATAGTTCCCTATCTTTATTTCTCAGAGTCACTTTTACTATTTAAATTAAGGTATTTTAATACATTAGAGTATAAAGTGTTATTTCTTAGATATTTGTGAATGAAATAAAATGTTATTTTTACTCTCCAGAAATGTGTAAAATGAGTGATTATAAAAATACATTGTAATATTAATCATCTTCTTTCATATATTAAGGGAATTCATAACAAAGTTGTTCTGAGGAATAGTGAATAAGATTGTTTTAGCTGGCAGACACTTAATTTTACATATAGAAGCAAGATCCAATCAAATAAGATGAGATAGGATCTCATGACTTAATTTATATGCCATCCTAATTGTTCAGTAGTCTTTATCAGGCTAAAAGTTTTGATCCCATGGATGATGACTTGAGATACAATGATATAGCCAGTTTCAGAATAAATTACACATTCATGGAAAATTAAAAATCTGTGTGCAGAACACTTAAATGAATTAAAATTTTCAGTAATTCATCTTGTAAAATCTTTCTCCAGCATCATTTCAACTCTGACAACCATTCTGCCAAAGAACTTAAAATGTAAAATGATTATATGGGGTACCTAGAGTAGTCAAATTCAGAGAGACAAAGCAGTTTCCAGGGGAGTGAGGAAGGGGAGAAAGGGAAGTTATGGGAGATGGGTGGTGGTGATCTTTGCACAGCCATGTAAATGTACTTAATGCCAATGAACTGAACACTTAAGAATAGTTAAAACAGTACATTTTATGTTATATAGATATGTCACCACAATAAAAGAATGTAAAATGAAATTAAAATACTATAACTACAAAATAAGTACAAACCCCTCAGAATATTTGTAGGTACCAAAGAAAGCAACTAGTATAAAGGAACATAATCAACATCAACAAGACATCAAGGTACAATAATCATAAAAGAAAAAATCACTTTTCAAAATGGCAGCTACTACCACTATTTCAGATGAAACTATTTAAAAGGGTCAGTCACATTCAAGAGAAGCCTTTGCTGAAAGACACAAGTGAAAGTGAGCTCACTTAGTCTGAAAAACAGCTCATAGCTTAAAAAGTGACTGAGTGATGACATCTTACATTTATTGCTGTTTAAAAATTTTTTTAATATCAGGACTACCTTAAACATCTCTGTGTCTAAGTGTCTTTACAGAGTGCAGTACAAAATTAGTAACCTCCACCCAACATTTCAAAGACTTACAATTCCAACCTCCCTTCTTACTACATTTTCACATGCCCTGACCTTCACCTGGCTGACTCCCAGACATTTTTCTAGGTCAGACTCTTGGAGGCCTCCCTCTTCCTTCTCTAGTCCCTAACTGCTGTCCTTGGAGTTTTCATAATCACTCCAGTTTCCCCATCAACGTTTATCTGATTACCTGCAGGTCTTTCCAACAAACCTGGAAACTGTTGGAAGGCTCATCTCTGTATCCCAGGCCCTAAGACAGTGTTTGGCCCACAGTAGACAGGTAATAGGTGTTTGTTAAATGAATAAATGAATGAATGAGGAAGGAAGGAAAGAAAAATTGAAGGAAGGAAAGAAAAACTGAAGGAAGGAAGGAAGAATCAAATGGACGGTACACCCTTTTCCAGCTTATGAAAAGGGCCGCATTTCAAGAGCCAGGCTCAATCCCAAGAACACTGATCTGGGGACACAACCATCTGATGGGAATGTAGCACAAAAAGCCACCATGGAGATGATGCAAACCAAGCCAGAGATAGCAGCAAAGGGTGGGATGCAACTTTGGCCAGCAACTCATGAGATGATATTGCACTTTCCAACTTTGCATTCCAGAAAGCAATTTTCATTCCAGCAGGTTGCTATTTCTGTTGCATTCAGAATGAAATATTTGAAGGATCTGTGAAGAGCTGTGAAGAGAAGTAGCTGACCCAAAAATATTTTTCACCAGGCTCATTATGTGTATGTATACACACATATATCAGCCAGATTAAAAAAATTTTTTAATCTATTTAAACATTTTCTAGTAAATGTAAGAAAAAAATACAAAAACATTGTAAGTACAGACTAAGTTATACTTTACTGACTTGACTTCCTGCCCACATCTCTCCTTCTCTCATACCCTTCTTGGATAGAATTAATCGTGGTGGAATAGAGACATCTGTTAACCACTGCAGCCTTGGGAATTGAAGCCCATGGTAGGTGGGGCAGGTTTCAGAGATAAGGGGGCCGTGCTAAAGCTCTGTTTCTTCCACAAGAAAAATATTGCTTACTCTCAACCAACAACCAAGGGCACTGACTATATCACACAGGGGAAGATGTATATTCCCAAGTGATCACTCAGTATTATAAATACTAAAAATAAGACACTAGATCTGCTCATTTTGGTGCCTCCTAAATTGGGAAATATCTGTCCTCCTGAACTCTTAACATTTTGAAAATCCCAGGAAAGGAAGAACTATGCCAGAAAGAAACTGAAGAAGAAAAAATTCCTATGAGCAAAGGCCAGCTCAAACCCTAGATAGCTTCCCACCAACAACCCCCACCGCAATCGCATGTTATGGAAAATAAACAATATTTTCATTTAACAACAGATGGTTCAACACTCATTGCTATGCCAGGACCTAGCAGTGCATAAATGGCTTCTTCTTCTTAGAAAAAGCATCTTCCCTTCCCAATTGGACTCAAAGCCCCCAGAGGAAAGGGCTTACAAAATTCCGTGTCTTTATGTTGCCAGCATCCAACTTAATAGCCTTCAGGAATAAGGACTAATATAATACTGTGGGTGGTGAAAAATTACCCACAGGCAGGAGGAAAGGGGCGAGGAAAGGGGCAAGGAAAATACTGTGAAGCTGCTAGCTTATTTCATTTATGTTTATTATAACAACAGGCAGATTTAGTACCTACTATAAATTAAGATATTAATAAAAGCTATCAATTGCTCACTTTATACACTTATTTATTATTTATTATCTCTCATGGTTCTGTGGGTTGACTGGGCTCCGCTGAGTACTCTTTGCTTCAGGTCTTTCATGCAATTACAGCGAGAAAGCAGCTGGGGCTGAAGTCATCAGCAGGTTCAACAGGACTGGACTTCCTAGATGGCTAATTCACTTGGTGGGCAGTTGAAGTTATCTGTTGTCTGGGAGCTCATTGCTGAGAGCAACTGCATACTATCAGCCTGAGCACTGCAGGTGACCTGGCCTCCACATGCTTCCCAAAGAATGCATCTGGGTTCTGAGAGTGTCCCAAGAGGGAGCATTCCAAGAGACCCAGGTATAGAGGCAGCAAGATTCTTATGATCTAGGCTTGAAAGTCACCAAGTGTTACTTCTGCTGCAGCCCACATTCATGGCAAGGACTACGTAAGAGTGTGAATGACGGAGGCATGGCTTCTGGTTGGGAGCATCTTTGGAGAAGGAAAATATTTACATAAACACATGCATATAAATATCCCACAGTGTGCTTTACATACATTATTTCATTCACAAAAGCCCCGGTGGGTAGGTATAAGCATCCCTCATCTTACAGGTGAGGAACCTGAAGCTCAGAAAAGCTAAGTCACTTGTCTTAACTAACCCAGCAATAATTTTCCTTTCCGAATGGATTTCAGAGTGTGATCAGTATATGATCTGCTACTATTAACCCAAAGCACTCTCAATCAGCTCTCCAGACTAGTTTCTAGATGTGAGGTTTTATTCTCAGAGGCACCGCAGGGAATATGAGTTAGAAAGGAGAGAAATCCCCTTTCTCCAAGGGTTTTATAATCTACTAGAGCCAGAAGACATGGAGGTTTAAGAGGAATACAAGGAAATCTCGATTTTGACAGATCCTGCTCTGTCCAAACTACTGCAATTACATATTAGGAATATCCAAGGGAACTTGCCCTGAAAAATCCTCCTTACTCCTTTTTGTGTTCTTCAGAGAGATTAAAAGAAAAGGTGAAAAACAAGGAAAATAGGAGTAGTGGTGAAGACTGGGGTCCGTTGAGGAGCCTCCAAGAGACCACAGAAAGGAAGGGTCCACCACCCTTGCCAGCTGAATTCCCTCACATTAATGAAGGAGCTTTGTTAAATGTATAAACATTTAAATGCTATTGATTCCTCTCCAAGAGGCCATGCAGGCAGAGTGTATACTTGAGTTTTTGTGTTAAAAAGTAGGTTTAAAAGGCCCTTTTCCTTTTCCCACTGTAGTAGGTAAATAACCATATAACCCTGAACTGTTTTTAATCACATTGCTGATCACTTTCTCTACCTACAGCGCAATAATTTTCCACTCTGTAACCCAATCAATATGCCATCTATCACTGTTAACCCCCCACTCTACCCTTCTCTTCACATACACAGATATTAGATTTTTTTAATATTACAACTTAAAGTTTCAGACAATATTAGTCTGTGATATCTTCCAAACTTTAGATTTTTCAAAAGATTTTTAAAAAATATTTTCTTAATTAAAAAAAAAAGCAAGTGTATATTCTCTTGCTCTCAACTGTTAAAAGCCCAAGAGTTTAGTTTTAAGAACTTGAGTCACAGTACACCTTATTTGTCCCCTTGTGTCTCGCTACTGCAGCCCTAGGTGTTTTGTATAATGCATGAGTGAACCCCGCTTAGAAATAGAAATGCATTTTCAATAAGTATTTATTATGTTGTTCTGAGCGTACAGCTTTAAATTTGCCTGCTGTAGCTTGAAGCATTACACAAACTGTTGGTCTGCTGACTGCCTCTCTGGCAGCAACACACACAGAAAATAGATTGCTAAGGGTTTTTTCCCCTCCTCCCCCTCTCCTTCTCCCTCTCCCTCTCTCTCTCTCCTCTCTCTCTTTTTTTAAACCAGGCGTGAACATTTTTTAATCTTGTGGCATTTTTAATCAACACGTATTTCCTTCCAGGACCTATGATCCTCTATTGATTCCCATTAAAATGCTTTTCTTTTCTTTGCCTCCTCTGCTGATCGAATTTCAGATCAGCCACAGGATATGCAACTAACCTTCCGGCACTACTGAACCCAACCGAGCGAGGGTGATCAAAAGGCTTGATGCATTCATTAAACATTCCCTTCGCCCGGGCTGGAGCTCTAATGGAAGCTATCTCTTTGCATTGCGATTTTTTTTCCTTTTTGTCTTTCCCCCCACCTCCAAAAAATGTTTTTTGCCTTTGATCACAGGGGAGGGGTAGTGGGGGAGAACATGAGAACAAAAGAGACCTATCTTTTTCCCCGGGGCTGACGTCAGTTTGATTTTACTGACAACTATTCGAGCGTGTGTAGCAGTTGGAAGCGGCCTCTTGCCTGCCCCCGCCCCCACACCTTCCACTTTGGGGAGAAAACAAGACTTTTAGCGGCTCCGGAGACGCGCCCTGAAAATGGCCCGCTCGGGCTCAGCGCTCGATGCCCTCCCGCCCGCTCGGCAAAGGGCATTCGAGGCTTATTTCTGTGGCACGATCTTTACTGGGGCGGAAAACACGCGGCGGGGGAGGAGCGGGAACGGGCGCGGACCGGGCGGGGAGAGCAGGAATGTTCCCTCCCGGCCGCGGGAGGGCTCGGGCGGGGAACAGCGTCCCCGCCGGCGCGGCCGCGCGGATCCGGCTCCCGGGCGGCTGCCGGCGGCTCCGGGTGGGGCGGCGGGGCTAGGGCCACGGGCGCGCGGAGTTGGGGCGCAGGGACCCGCCACCCCCGCGGGCGCGCGTGCGCGGCGCTGCCCCCACGCCCGGGCCGCGGCGGCCTCGGCGGCGCCAGCTCCCCTCTCAGCGAGCGCAGCGGCGGCGGGCGGCCGGCAAAACCCGGGCCGGAGCTGGCGCGGACGGGGTCCGACGGTGCGGCCGCAGCGGATGTGGGGGCTAGGCGGGGCGGCGAGAAGAGCCGGAGAGGCGGCGCCGGCTCCCAGGCGAACGGCGCGGAGAGGTCCTGCTCCAGGATCGCACACGTGGCCTACGGGCCGAGGTGCGGGGCGAAGTGCGGACCCCGACGGAATTCCCTGTCGGGCCTTGGAGTAGGAGCGTCCAGTGAGGGCGCAGCCCGTCCTACAGTTGCCGGGAGCTGATGGTCTATGACCGACCTAAACAATTTCTGGAAAAGTATTTTCCAGGCTTTCGTGAAAGTCATTACTTCTATTCTAAACCCGGAGGGGAATGTGCGTCCATTTCAGGGGGGAAGAAAAATGTGACGAGTAGACTGATTCCGGGAATATGGGTAATATTGGACCTGTTCCCGGCGTCCACTCGCTGGTCCCTTACCCTCAGCGCACCTGTGACTTCCACTCATTAAGGTGACGCACCTTGGACACTTGCTATCAACAAATTTGGCCAGATCAAAGGCAAATTGGATCCCTTACCTCAGAATCTTGACTTTTATTAAGGGAAAAAGAAAACATGCAGCAAATAAAAGTCAACTGGTGTTGGCTGGGCCCTGTTATTCCCGCGGCGCCCCTCACCCACCTCCACTTAAGCGTTCACCACACGAGATGGAGATTCTGTGTTTACCTAGCAATCTCCCCAGGGGCGGAAGATTCCTAGAGAGTGGATGTCCAGGCTTGTTCTTTGTATCCACCCCAGCACTTCAGGGCATACCACAGGCGCTGAATAAATGTTTTCCTGACTGAGTGCACAGTGGAGATAATAGCAAAGCTGCGAAGCACAGAGTAACGAACAACTAATTCTGACTAAGGAAGGGGGCCAGAGAAGACTTTCTGAAAGAGCAGGTATTTGAGCTGGACTCTGAAGACCAATCACAGATGACAGTAGAGGCCATTCCACGTGGAGAGAACACCACCAGTGCAGGAGAGAACGTGGGTGGGGATGAAGTGGGTCTGAGTGGGGAACTTGGGGCATAGAAAAGGGAGCAGAGCTGCTAGAGCTGGCAGATGGCGAATGCCTCCCTTGGGGGGAACAGCAGGCACATTATATTTGAGGGGTTTAGAATAGGCATGTGCAAATCTCAGCTGAAATAAGGAGTATGGATATACAAAGAGAAAGGAAGGAAGAAACTCAAAAGAAGAAAAAATAAGGAGAGAACTATATACGGGAATTTCAGGAAAAATGTAGGAAACCAAAAAAAAAAAAAAAAAAAAAAGCCAAGGAAAAACCCTAGCTTGAGACTCTAGGAACAAAAACATTTTAACAGCATTTGAAGAGGGCCTCTGTGGAAGAGGGAGAGAAAAGAGGTGATAATGAAACTAATGTTTTAATTAAAGATCTTTGACCATTGCAATGTTTCTCATTGGTGTAGGCATGAATGGGTTAAAAATAAGGAAAGATATTAGATATCACTATTCAGAAAGAAATGGAACTCCAAACAACAAGAGAACAGTGACACATTGAAAACAAGACAAATACTGTTTATCATTAATCTTGTAAATCATTTAAAGAATTCTAACTAAACTGTGGCACAGTCAATAGAATATTATGCAGCCATTAAAAATGAAGTATATTTATTGGAAAGATGCTCACTATATATGGTGATGTGAAGAAGCAAGTTACAAGTCAGCATGTCTGGAAGGACAGAGCTAAAATTTTAGTGGGGGTTCTTTCTAGATCTTTTGATTCTTAGTCATTTTTAACTTTCTTTCTTCAAACTGTAAATATTGTCTGAATCTTAACAAATGAGCAATTATTATCTTTTTCATTAGAAAATAAACACATGATTAACTAAAATTTTAATCTTTTTAAAATGTATGTGGCTTTTTTCTTGCAAAACTTAAGTAACGTCTATGGCATTGGCATTGGAAATTCTCACAGCAGTCTGTGGAGTCAGGCTGACTTGAAGGCTGCACAAGGCACCTTTTTCACCCTGGGCAATCTGACTTAAGCTACTTTGAGACCTCTCTGGGCCTCAAAAACTTCATCTGTGAAATGAAGATAATAATAGAATCTCCCTAACAAGGTTGTTGTGAGGACTGGAAATTATATCTGTAAAGAACTTAACACCATGCCTGGTCCCCAGGAGGTGCTCAGTGAGTGCAGGCATTCATGAGTGGGAAAGAGCACAGGCTTTAGAAAAGATTTGTCTTATCAGATGCTTCCTCTGCCTACAAATATTTCTCCTTTCCCTCCCAGATGGTAAGACTGTACTTCCTCGTCCATTTGAAGTTAGGAGTGGCTATGTGACAGACTCTGGCCTACAAAATGAACAGAAGGAACATGTGTCAACAGTGAGTACTTTGCCATGTTCTCTTTTTCCATCTGCCATGAAAACCAGCAATTCCCAAGAGGGGCTGTTCTGTCTTCCCAGGATCCCGGAGTGAGGAGAAGCAGAGCTTCCAGCCCCCTCATAGTGTAAGTGAGGATAAACCTTTGTTGTTATAAGCCACTGAGATTTAGGGGCTGTTTGTCACAAAGCCTAATTGAACTCATGCTGACTGACACAGCCGCAGACTTGTTTAGTTAACCTCCCTAGGTTTCCATTTCTTCCTCTGTAAAATGTAAACATTAATATTTCCACTCTGTAGGTTGGTGGAGGAAACAAGGTGAGGTGTAAAGGCTTTGACTCCTGTACCGGGCAACTGGGAAGTGCCAGTGGGGACTATTGTAGTCTCACCACCCCCGGTCATCCCCATCTATGAAATGGGAGCAGGCATCAGTGTCAAGGGGGTCTGTTGCTACTTGCACGTTGTCTTCCCACCACTGGATATGCTTTGACTGCAGCCATAGAAACGGACATACTTATTTACCCATGATTAAGAGATGGCAGAGTCGAGGTGGGTAAGACAACTCACTCAAATATTATTTCTTCCTTGGAAGAAATGCCGAATGGTGAGTCCTTGCAGAGTCAGCAGGCACATGGCCACTACGTCATGTGTCTCCCACCGCAGTCAAGAGGTTGTTCTGGGAGTTAGAACACTGAAAGATTCCAGTGACCCTCCGGGTCACAGAGGAGAGTCTCTCCTGTGAATGTGATTTAGAGGGACGGCTATACAGATAGTCATTCCCCCCCAGTCATCTCCCCCACCCCTCATTTCTTCTAGTATGAAATCAGTTTCCTACGCTTTCCTAAAAACACAGTGGTCTCCAATATGAGAAAGAGAGCTGTGTGTCTGGGGTGTTCTTATGCTCTGCGTGCTTCCCAGCTTAGCTTGGGGGTGAGGAGAGCATGTGGCCATAAAAAATATCCACTTTTCAGCACATAGAAAAGCTTTGTTTCTGTTGCTGCATAATCAGGAAGGCTCACGATTCTGACAGAAAATGAACAGTCCTCTGAGGGTGTTTGGGCACGAGGCCAGACACCTCAGAGGATCCAGAAGGAATGTGAAGAGTGGCTCTTCTCTCCAGCAGGGCTCAGCAGGGGGTCTCGTAGCACCTCCCCAGTTTGGAAAGGGATGTAATCCCAGTGAAATTCTCAGGCAACGCACAATGGAGCCTCTCTTACCTGGATTTCAGTTACTCACGGCTGAAGTTAAATGAGGCACTCAGAAAACCTCTTCACTCCCTCCGAGAGAGAGTAGCGCACCACAATAAGAGTAATGAGTAATGAAGAGTCCTGTCTTTGCGTTGGCAGGGTGCTTTATGGTTAACCGAGTGCTTCCCATACATTTACCCAGTCCATCCTTATGATGAAAGGATCAGCCGAACAACAGGGAACGATTGCCTCTACTTGACCAACTGAAAGGCACAGTGTTTTCCTAGACCATAAGTATTCCACCAGTATAGAAGGTATGGCAGAAATGGAGGCAAGGCAGGGGGTTCGTTGTGGGACTTGGCAGCCCATCTGAAATGAAGATCACCAGGCACCCAGCAGACAATTTAACTGCAATACGGGCTGGCGATTTCTATTTCAATCACAACCAATGGGCAGCTGCCTCTCCATCTCCAAAGCTGTTACACTGATCCGCACAGTAGTGACCACACCCTTGGATTGCTTCCTGCCTCCTAGTTCTGCACACACCCTCTCATCCTCCATGAGGATGCCCAACTAATCTTCCTAAGCGTCACTTTAATCATGTCACTGGGCTCACGCAAAAATCTCTAGGGCCTAAATCTACAAGCTCCTAGGCCCACAGGTGCAGGTTCTCTGTAGGCTGGGCCCACTCTACCGAGTCGTGAGTTTAGTCGGAAGTCCGTTTCCAAGTTGTTTCCACCCTGGCTAGAATGCCCTTCCTTCTCCTTGCCACAAATCAAAATTCTACATACAAGGCCAACAGATGTCATATCCTCCATGAAGATGTCATATCCTCCATGGAAATGTCATCAGCACCTCTGGCTGACAAAAGTTCTTCCACATCCCTGAATTTCAGTAGGTTTTCTACAGTTCAGCACAGTCATCTTCAAAGTAGGTACACTTACTCCTCTGAGGCTTAGTAAGGCTTTCCAAAGGAGCCTATGGACGAGAATATTTTGAAGGAAAGCAACATATAGATCTTCAAATTCAGTATCTGCTTTTTATTAAATACCCCAGGCCCCCTTTTTGCAATGGCTCTTCCCTCACTTTACAAAAGAAAGGTGCCCCTCTCACTCTTCCCGATCTTTCTAAGGTGCATTGCTCTGGAGTTCAGAAAGCCTTCCCAGGCACCAAAAAAAGGAAAATTTGAAAATGTTGGTGTTGGTGAACCCACATGGGAGGTGAATGGCTCTAGGAACTGGGTATCAGTTTGTTAGCATTGCTGTAACAAAGTATCGTAGACCAGTGGCTTGAACTGCAGAAATTTATTACCTCACAGTTCTGGAACCTAGAAGTTCAAAATCTAAGTGTGGTCAAGGTTCCGTCCCAAGGGAAGACTCTGTTCTAGGCCTCAATACTTGGAAGGTGGATGGTGCGCTTCTCTCGGTGTGTTTGCATCCTCCTCCCTCTGTGTGCATCTGTCTCTGTGTCCAAATTTCCCCTTTTTATAAGGACACCAGTCATAGTGGATTAAGGTCCACTCTAATAACCTCATCTTTAAGTTTTTTGTTTTTTGTTTTATTTTTAATGGAGGTGCTGGGGATTGAACCCAGGACCTCATGCATACAAAGCACACACTCTACCGCTGAGCTATACCCTCCCCCTTCATCTTGACTTACCTAATTATATCTGCAACAACATTATTTCCAAGCAAGACCAGTGGTAAAGACTTCAACATACGAATTTTGTTGGGGACACAACTTGGTCCATAACAGACTGGATAACAAATCCTTTGCAAGTCAGGTTGTTTTCAATACTTTGCTTTCAGTAAAACTGAAGGAGAAAATAGTGAAGTTGTCAGGTTATTAAAACGATCGTTTGATAATGGACTACCATGTGATTTGGGGCAAATAAGTCAAAAGAAGTTTCAAAAATTAAAGGACATTTTTATAACAAAACTTTCCATTCCCATCTCTTTCTTTTTAAGAACAAGGATTTTTCATCTCTAAAAACTGAAAAATAGAAATGGAATGGATGCTAAACACTTTCTCATTCTAAAAATAAGTAATATGTTTGAAAAAAGGACATAACCATCTATATTATTAAGAAATGCAAACGTCAAATAAAACTTTGTATTTTATGTTAGCATTTATCAAAGTGTTCTGTTCATTTAGGTTGTTTTTATCAGTTGTGCAAGACGAGCAATGGTAATGATAACTCAGTCCAGAAAACACTTAGAACCTACGGTCACAGGGACTTTAAAGTGTATAAATGTTAACTTTCATACAAATGCTTGATATAAAAGTATGATGGGATATTCAGTAAAAGATGTTCAATCATTAATATATTACATTAGCATAAAATTATGAAGAGGAATTAGAATGGAAATAAAATTTCAAAGAGAAAAAAGAACAATATACAATTTTTCTTACTAAAGATAAGCTTCTTTGTGTACTTCTTAAATGGATGATGGTGCATAACAAACTGTTACAGGATTTAGATTCCATTTGGATACATTTAAAACAGTGATGTAACTGTTTTAGTTTAAAATGTCAATATTTACAATATAGTAAAAAATTATCTTCTTTTCACCTATTTAAATTTATGATAAAATTATAAATATCAACTTTTAAAGGTGCAAAGACAAGCATAGTTTTCTAACCTATTTTAGGTCTTTAAGCAAAAACTTTAAAGATTAACTCTTATACAGTGCCAAATTTTGTATTGTTCTTTAGATGTCTGGGTGTCTTAGGGGAGATTCAGAATGTGGTCTGCTGTAGCTTGCTGCTAATCCAGGGGAATTAAATGAGTTTAAGTCTTAACCTAGTGTTGTCACCATTTTCACTCACAAATAGAATAGTGGAATTGGAGACATGCTGGCAATTTTGGATTCCTTTCTGAGATACAGCATGGCAGCATGAAAAGTGCATGGTCTTCAAACCGCAATGAGATACCACTGTACAACCATTAGGATGACTATTCGAAAGAAAGGAAGGAAAGGGAGGGAGGGAGAAAAGGGAAAAGAAAAGAAAAAGTGTTTGCAAGAATGTGGAGAAATTAAAACCCTTGTGCAATGCTGTAGAGAATGTAAAATGGTGCAACTGCTGTGGAAAATGGTATGGCAATTCCTAAAAAAGTTAAAAATAGAATTACCATGTGATCTAGCAATCCCACGTCTGGGTATATACTCAAAAAAAATTGGAAGCAGGGAGTCAAACATATTTATCAATGTTCATAGCATTATTCACAATAGCCAGGAAGTGGAAACAACCCATATACCTATCAAGAGAAGAACAGAATGTAGAATATATATACAATGGAGTGTTTTCAGGGTGAAAAAAGAAGGAAATTCTGACATAAGTTACAACATGGATGAACTTTGAAATCATGCTAAATGAAATAAGCCAGTCAGTCACAAAACGACAAATATTGTGTGATTCCACTTATATGAGGTACGTAGAATAGTCAAATTCGCAGACACAGAAAGTAGAAGGATGGTTTCTAGGGGCTAGAAAGAGAAAAATATTTAATGTTAATATTACTATTATGTTATTCATTGATACAGAGCTTTAAGAAGATGAAAAGATTTAGAAGATGAAAAGAGTTCTAGAGACGGATGGTGATGATGGTTACACAACATTAATGTACTTAATGCCACTGAACTGTACACTTAAAAGTGGCTAAAATTACCAGTTTTATGTTACATATCTTTTACCACTTTTTTTAAAAAAACACGTAGTCTTTGGACTCAGAGGGACCTAAGTTTAAATCCAACATCTGATAGGTGTATGATCTTGAATAAGTTAAACTCCCTGAGTCTCAGAGAGGACCAAAAAAATGCCTAACTTGGAGGATTGTTTCGAGAATTAAAACATAAACAGGTCTGTAGTCCTGAGGTGTGCCACCGAGATTCCCTCTTCAGGACTGAGTGTCGTTGCCCCAGATTCCGGGGTGGTGACTGCTGCTGGCCCACAGATGCAAACCTCTCAGGCATCACCCCCAAAGGGAGGGGCCTCACCCACGTTTGTAACCCATCTTGGGAGACAGCAACCGATGCCAGCTTACAAGGTCCAGCCCTTTGCCTCAGTTTGGGAATACTCTGAAGGGTCCTCCCGACCCCATAGCTTCCAGCAGGATCCGCGGAGGCTTGTGCAGAGTTAGCACACATTCTGCCTCTAGCCAGCCCTGCTTCTCTCACACTCTGACAGTCTCCTCTACCTGAGGAGCTCCACCTCAGAGTCTGTTTGCAGGTAACCCTCCTCTGCCCCAAATTTCCAGAGAGCATCCCATTGTCCTCAGAATGAAACCTGGAATGCTTCTCATTTGCCTGTCCCTCCTGCTGCTTCCGGCCGCTTGCCTCGCTCCCCGGATCCCAGCCACACCGGCCTTGAGTATGCAGACCACGCTCTTCCCCCCTCAGCACCTGTACTCTTCCCCTTCTCTCTACCCGGGACACCCATCTTCCCAGCTGTGCAGGGCTCACTCCGTCCCTCTAGGTCACATCTTCAGAGAGGCCTGCCCTAAAATATCCCCTACAAACACCAAATCCTTCTCTGTCCCTCTGCCCTGCTTTGCTGTTCTTCATAGCATTTATCATAACGTCAGTGATACCATATACGCACTTGCTTATGAGCACTAGAACACAGGTTCCCCAAAGGCAGGGACCTCCTCCTCCTTCCGGCCTGAGGTATTGCCAGCAAACAGAATGCCTGGTACATAATAGGCACTCAAGAAACATTTGTGGAAAGCATTCATGAATTAACTGAACACATCCCTCAGTGCACAGCATAAGTCAGGGGCTCAACAGATGGCGCCTATTATTATTTTATTATATTTCTTGCCTGTCTGACTCAGACTGTGCATGTCAGACAGGGTCCTTCTTTTGTATACCTTTTTATAGTACTAGGCACAAAATCCCTCAAAAAATAAATGCTTTTTAACTGGACTTGATGTGTTCTAAAGCCCACAGTGAGGGGGAACTGAGATTATTTCTGCCCAAGCCGGCTGGCTGGCTCTACTTCATTTGAATGGCCAAGATCCTAGCACATCATGTCAGGTCTTTATTAAAATTAATTATAATCAGGTTCCATCCCTCTCTTCCAAAGGACAGAAGGAAACATCTTCCCACAAAAGTCGTCCCAGCCACTCTCAAGACCCTATGTGACATTTCTTCACTTTCATCATCCAATATCATAAATGTTATCCAATAACATTCTAGAAGTGTAAAAAAAGAGGTAATAGATAATAGATACGATCTCTGCCCCAAATCACTTAAAATCCAAACTTGTCAGAGCAGAGGAGGGAAGAGAGGCCCCATTGTTTTCCCCTGTTTTCTACCCTGTCCGCATCACCCTTGGCAATGTCCCCTCAGTCCTATGCTCCTGCACTCTGCTCCCCTCATGGCCTGACAGGAACCTACTACCTGGCATTCCTATCTGTTTGCTATCTTATGTTCTTGGCTGGACAATGACAGTGCATTTTATGGATTACAAGGCACTTGGTGTCTCCTGCTTTGCCACATTCAGGAAACAGCGAATACATATGAATAGTTCAAGTGCCCTGTTTCGTTACTATACAGTTACCACGCATCCCTCTACAGTGAAACCAGCCTTCAGAATGCTGTGTGGAAGTGGGTGAGCATTCTTGGCTCTTCTTCCCTTTTTTGCAGATGCAAGAAAATCTAAGAAAGGGAAGCCCCATCCTCACCACTGGGAGTGCATACAAAGGAAGGCTGCGTGCCAAGCATGGTGTTAGGGAAATTCACATTCATTCTGTAATTTAATCCACAGCACAGCACTCAGGTAGGTGGTATTATCCTCAATTTACAGATGAAGAAAGGTGAGAGAGATTAAGTAATATATGTTGGGTCACCCAGATGAGAAGTAATAAGTCAGGATTTGAACTAAGCTTGCTCTGATTTCAGAGTCTCCTCCCGGACTGTGCTACACTGCCATGTCCCGCTGGGCTGGTATGCTTACTTCTTTGGGCCTGAGCTTGGTTATCCTCCAATAGCTCCCGCTCGACCCTGGATCCTTTTTTTTTTTTTTTTAAGAAAAACTATAAAAGTTGCCCTACCAGATTAAAAATGTTATAAAGCTACAATAGTTATGAAGTTAAAACAGAATGGTAAGCAATCAAGCAGTAGAGTTCAGAAATAAACTCAGGTATATGTTAAAGCAAGCATTTCAAATCATTTCAAATAGAAGAAAGACGGGTTATTCTATAAATGGTATCGGAAAACCTGGTTAGTAAAACCATCAGTAGGTGCCCAGTAAGTGATTGCTGTTGGAATGTTGTGCAGTTATAACACATGTTGTCCAGCTCCCGAGTAATTGCTGAGACAAGAAATTCAGTATGGCTTTTTTGAGTTCTGGACTTTTTAAGTCTCTGTTCTATACATACAGCACTCGGATCTTAATCCGACACACGATCTCCTACAATACTTTCAATTTACAAAGTTTTCACTCCCCCATTAGTGCAGGGCAGGTGCTATTATTCCCACTTTCTATATTAAGACAGGCCCAGGGAAGTTCACAGCTGGCCTGGCGTGAAACTTAAACACCAGTTTACTGACTCCTTGTGTCGCCATTTTACTATCAGACTCAATATACAGTCTCTCCCCACCTGCCCTCACATTCTCACCCACACAATGTAAACACTGGAAAACAAATAACCACTACATTAACATTAACACAATAACTATGTTGTTTCTCTGGATTCCTGTTCAGCCTTTGTCCATAGCACATCTATTTAACATAATTGCAATCATAGTTTAATTACAATTTAGTGGCCCATTTTTCCACTTAACAGGGTATCCTAAGTCCCCAATGCTGCTTACAGTTTTGCAGCAAATAACTGATACACATCTTGACTGTCTGTCACACGCGCCTCTTCTTTAAACCCATCCACGTAAATCTCCATTTCTAATCCAATTGCTCTTAAATGAATTTCTTTCACATGAGTGAGTGCCTGCAGTTGTGTTCCTCAAACAGGCAGCCATTTATCTCCCTTCCCTCAACGAGAAGTCTTGTTTCTTTTCCCAATCCATGGGTAACTCTGCATGGACGTTGTGTTTGGTCTCCTCTGCTTTCAGAGTTTCTCTCCCATGGCTGGACATCCATGAGCTCTTCGTCTGCAGGCTTTTACCTGGGTATAAGCAGCCAAAGGGGGTGTCTGTTGCCTTCTCGGAGTTTATGACCATTACATTCCTGTTCTGAATTCACTCCCCACTCCTTTTTTAACCTGTGGCTTCCCAATTTAGCTTCCTCAGGACAGTCATCACGAAAGCCATGATTCACCCCCATGGTTTCCTCCCTGGCCAGGGAGAAATTTCAAACTGAACATTTTCATCACCGTTATGTATACAGGATGATTCATGGAGAACAGACCCTGCTTAGAGTGTTAAATAAGTCATTGTTTTCAATCATCCACACTGGTTGTTTAAAGACAGAAACATTTCACATACTTAACGTTCCAGTCTCTCCATTTCAGGAGATGAAAGTGGCCTCGTGCAAACGCACCCGACCTGCCTGGTCTCTGTTTAGAAACAACTGTATAAAGAGAGCCGTGGGAAAAAAATACACCTTTTGGTTAGTGCCTGTCCTAAATATTCCATAAGGTCGAGTTCAATCTGCTTAAAATAAGGAATTATGAGGTCTTAACAGGGCAGTACTCAAATAGGCTGTCAACAACACCTGTGGAATGTCCGTGTACGCGTCTGTTAGATCTCTGAAGGACGCACACAGTCTCTGTGCTCAGGAAGCCAATTCTCTGGCAGAAATCATACACATACTGGCGAAACCTGCCAAAAGGGGGTGAGATAATAAGAGGGTTGTAATATTTCTGCAAAAACTTGGTTTAGATCAGGGTTATAACTGTAAAGTGCTTTTACTTAACTGGAGATAAAAAAGCTACAGAATAATAACAATAATAATAACTGGGAAAGATGCTATTATGATTTGGTTTTGCTTTCAGACAGCTCACTGTAAAGCATCTGTGCAAGGGGAAGAGTAAGAATTGTCTTTTTCCTAAGAACATGTGCTATCTGTCAACAAAGGCAACTATTTTCTTTTTCACCATTAAGTGAGCCTTTCCTGGGGAAAGAAGCTCTCATTCCATTTTGGGAGCAAAGAAGGAAAATTTATGATTTAGTACCTCCCAGATTGATTGTAACTTTTCATGACGCAGCAAAGATGGGTTAGGAATGGCCAAACGTATTTGAATGTTATACCTTTGTGAGGCATGAGCATTGCCAACAGCTGAAAGTTATGGTAGCTGTGATTCAACAGGGGAACAGCAGTCTCTACCTGGGAAAAATGTGGTGCTATAGTAACAAGCCCATTGCTGGCACTGTCAGTAGCTGTGATTTCACTTCATTGATTGTCTCCTGTGAAACATGAGGCTCTTTATTTGAATCATTTGTATAGGTGTCATATTGGGTTAATTGCAAAGCAATTGGATTTCATAATAACATAACTGTGTATCCATGTCCATCGATTCCTGGAATCGTGAGGTGTGAACTGCACTGGATCTTGAGGTTGTGTGTCCGGATGCGATGGGATGAGCAAGTCCCAGGCTGATCGTGTAAATTTAAGTTGCCCAGAGTGAGCTTTAACTTATATGCCAGTTTGGATTGTTACTGCAAATATTTTATAGGCCTGGAACATGCTTGGTTATAAATGGGATGCCCTTGAACTTGAATTGTTTGAAAAGCATAGCTTTATGTTGCGTTAACAGCATGCCATTAAGATTGGTACCGATATAAACACAGAATGAAGGCTTTCTGTTGGCCACACTTTCTTGCAAATTTTCATAGTTGCTGAAATTATTTCATTCTTAGCTGGACTGCTTTGTTAGTCCACTGAGTAAGGAAAGTAAGGTGAGTTTCAAAGTGGACAGAAATTCCCTGAAAAGCAAGGACACATACCAAATAAACAAATCAATGACCAAGTCCATCGTTCCATAACAGTTAAAGAAACAACATCATTACATATTTGCATAATTATATTTATGTTTAAAATTCATGGATATTTTCCACTTTTTCAGTCGAAGAACAGTCCTTTCCAAGAGGGTTGAAATGGGAAAAATAGATTTTGTGGGAAAATTTTCACATCCATATGATGAAGAAAAAAAAATTCAAGACAAATCTGAGCAGGAAAATGGAAGAGGTCTCAGAGATAGAAGGAAAAGGAGGAGGAAGAAGAGAATGAGAAAAGGATGAGTTATAAAAGGGGATGGAGTTAACTCAGTAAATATTGTCTGGTACAGTACTGGGACTCAATAAATGTTTTTGAATCAATGATTCAATTAGCCAAGCTGAAAAAAAAAGTTGTGAAGAAAGTTAGTAATGCATCAAAATATACTGCCTAGATTGCTGTCTTCGATGCATCTAAAAAGGGGCAACAAACATTCTTTGTTTAGGCCAAACTTTGCTTTGGGAATTTACACTAAAGTATGGTCTTTACTGGTTATCTTTGCTTTGTCTATCATTTTAACTAGCACACTTGCTGTAACATTTCCTTCCTATCATTTGGCTTCACAGTTAAATTGGAGAGGTCACTGGGAGAATCACTGACTTCTGCAATTCATCCAAACCCAGAATGTAAAATCATTCCCCTAAAACCAAATGTTTCTCATTTCCCTTCCACTCTGGTGAAGCTGACTTTCTCACCAACTCAAAGACAATTTTGGTGGGTACCAAATCAAAAACAAAAGTAAATACACTTAATAAGCATATTTATCTATTTAGCTATTAGAAGCACAGACAACGCTACAAGGTGGTTTTTAAACATTTTTCAGAAACATGTTTGAATGAATGTGTTGATGGCTGGGATGGAGGCCCTGTCTAAATGCTAGTGAATTATATGACCATGTGTTCAGAGCTGCTCTGGGCCACAGTTGACAGCTGAGTCAACTGAAAGGAACAGCATTGACAGGAGATGAGAAAAGAAGCTACTTTTATCTTTTTCAGATCTGTGTTTTAATTTAGTATGAATATAGTGATAATGTTGCAGACTCAGAAGGACTGTAGGAACCTAGGAAATTCTAAAAGGGACACATAAGAGAAATTAAACATACTATGAAGAAACTTTGTATTTATGACTAAAGATAAGTGCATGGTATTTTCTAGTGCCACGAGGACGACAGGAATCAGTATCCTTCTGTCACACCTCCAGTCTCATCTCTTTGGCCCTGTGATTTCACTGTGTAGTTGCCAGACATTGGATCTCCTTAATTAAAGTGAGGCTCTCATTAAGTGAAAACAATGAAAATGAAGAGATACAAGTAAGAATCAACAAAAGAAAAAGACACTAAGTGAATTGTGCCTTACCATTCATATTTTTATGTAACTCCTCATAAATGCTCCTATTGTATAAAAAGTATAGCAATTTTAGACTATTATGATGAATTTTGGACCCAAGACCCAAGAAAAGCAAAAAATGATAAAATGCTCTTCTCATTCTAAGGAGCCTTCTCCTCAGAATGGGTTTATGTTTTACATTTTATGTATTCTATAGGCACCTTTTTCTTTGCTCATAAACACTTTATTTATAACCTGGAAAAGACAAAAAAAATTGAAAATCCAGTATGCTTTTAGTCCCACCTACTCTGAGTCCCACCCTCCCTTTTTCTACCTGATTTCTACTGCCTTACCATTATAATAGTAAAGAAAAACAAGATGCCTACAGTGAGCAAAATCTCACCAAACTGCTCTGCCCTCCAGAACCTGTGTCCTGTGCCCCAGGGGCAGGGGCTGGGGAGATGACCTGGCAGCATACTGTGGGAAATGATGCTCAGGGTCTCTCTTAAGGTTGAGTTTCTATCTTATAAAAGATTTGCAATTTTTATCCTGTCACAGAATAGAACCATGACGATTGTTTCGCAATCTATGTAGCCGATTGCAAGTACAGATTGCATATTTCTTGTTCTATTGCAAATGTTTCTTCCCCTGGGACATCAGGATTTCACGTTGGTTTACTGAGGGGGTGGGGGTAGAGGAGGACCTTAGAACGTGGAGATGTAGCTGTCGACTGGATGATGGAAGATGAGCACCACCTGCCCCCACTCCCTGCTCTGATTAAGCCCTGACTCGCTTGACTCATTGTTTAGCCATCTCCTGTTTCACTTCCTTGCACTTGTTCATGTTCACACTGACCGTATTTCAAACTCCAAAGCTGGGCACCAGCTCTAGCAATTATGACCATACTTGCAGGACCATGGTTATATTTGAACTCAAAACTGTCTCAGAAGATCTAGAACATAAGGTGGGCATATTCACTGCATTTCTTCCTGTTCATGCATCTATAAAAATATACCCAATTTTGGGGGGGTACTCATTTAAGTGCTCCTCCTTCAAGAAAACTTTTAACTATTCCAGTGTACTGTGAATCCTTCTGAACTAATATTTTAAAAGATGTTACATATATTTATTATAATGGTGATTTACATCTATTGATTATAGCATTGTAACGTTATCCATACTGTTTTTAACCATGTAATATAAGCGATGCATCTGTTATTCTGATAAAAATGTAACAGAGGGTTTTTTTAAGTATGCTACATACATGCTATATATACACACACACACAATAGTGTCAGGAAATGACATTAACATATATGCTTTCATGTTATGTGTAAATGTTTACCATTGTTTAAGCACTCTTTAGCTAGCATGCTATATATAGTGTTGGAGTTTTAAGTTTTCTAGGACTGTTTATAAACTACTTTGCTTACTCCCTTGGCCCTCCAAAAGAGACACATCTATAATCAACTTATTTAAGCAATTACAGATGAAGGCATAGATTGGGGATGACCTACCTAAAGATCCTCTGTGACAATCTTAAAAGTCTCAAGCCAAGATAGGGTAGTGTGGTTCCTACTGGCTGTGCCACTCTAGTTACATTGCCTTATAACTTGTGCCTTGTACTTTCTTGTCTCCTTGTTTACTATTTCTGTTTTCTAATAGAATTATACCACTTTGGAGTTTGAGGGTCAAATATATGTCTCTCTCCTATTACCACTGCCATCTAGAATGTCTATGGGCATTTTCTACACCTGGTCATTTGGTCTTTACTTGAATGAATACAATGTGACACTCACTTTATCAGAAAGTTTATTCTTACAGTGACCAGAAATTTGATTCATCGCCTCTAACTTCTTTCTTTTTTTTTATTGAAATATAGTTGATTTACAATGTTGCGTTGGTTTCTGATGTACAGCATAGTCAGATATAGAGATATATATACATATATATTCTTTTTCAGAGTCCTTTCCATTATAGGTTATTACAAGATACTGAATATAATTCCCTATGTTATACAGTATGTTCTTGTCATTTATCTATTTTGTATACAGTAATGTGTGTCTGTTAATCCCAAACTCCTAAATTACCCCTTCCCAGCTTTCCCCTTTGGTAACCGTAAGTTTGTTTTCTATGTCTGTGAGTCTGTTCCTGTTTTGTAAATAAGTTCATTTCTGTGTTTTTTTTAGATCCCACATATAAGTGGCATCATATAGTGTTTAGAGTGCAGAGAATGAGGGATAGGGAGCTGCGAGGTAAAGCTAGAGAGCTCAAACATCACAGGGGCTGGTGGGCCTGGTAAGTTTTCTCCTCAAAACAACAGGAAGTCACTGAAGAGTGTGGTAAATTGTATTCTTGGTCACCAAATATTCTGGCTTCACTTCCTCCAGTGTTTCCTCCCATTGAGGAGACTATGCATCCCTCTCTGCTGAACTCAGAAGAGACTTTATGACCTGCTTTGGCCACTGCAACGTGGGCAGCAGTGACATGCGTCTCATGCAAGCAGAAGTGTTAAGAGCTAGCATGTGGATCACACTTTCTCTTCAGTCGTGGTCATTGCTGCCATGACCAACAATGTTCCGCGTAGAGGCTGCTCCATCAGCTTGAATTCCAAAGTGGAATTTCCATGGAGCAAAGCCACAGACATGCTGTGAATGAGCAGTAAGCTGCTGCTGTTGAAAGCTAATGAGATTTCTGGGGTTGTTTGTTACTACAGTACTACCTAGTTTATTCTGACAGATACAAAGGATTTTATGAGGCCTGAGGGAACACGACCAAATTTGTGTCTGGAAAAGATGAGCAACTACTATTCAGAAAGTAGATTACAAAAAAAAAAAAAAAAAAGTCAATTTTGGAAAACAAGTTAGGCAGTTACTACATTAATGTACATAACTGGACAATGGTGAACACAGAGATACAAAGATGTAGATATAACTGAAAACTATTTAGGAGGTAAAATGTTCAGGGGTTGGTGATAGATCTGGATCCTTGATGGGAGTAGGGGATAGAAAAACAGGGGTATTGGGGAGGATGCCTAAGTTTCTGGCTAGGTTTCAGATGGACACTGGTGATTTATGATGAAATGAGTAAAACTAAAAAAGGACAATACTCAAGGGAGAAGAGTGCACGGTTAGTTTAGAACATGTTGAAACTGAAGCGCCTTTGAGACAGCCAAGTGTTATTGAGTGGGCAGTTGGCTATAGGTCTGGGAAGGTCAGGTGAGAGAGATAAATTTGGGAATCATTGGAATATGGATGGTACCCACGGGTAGCAGTGAGTTTGCTAGATAGAGAGTAAACAGTAGAAACAAAAAAAGGCGAGAGAGTGAAAGAGAGGAAGATTTTAGGACAAAATGTTGAGAAGCTCCAGACTTAATGTCTGGATGACAAACTTACTATCACTAAGAAAGACTGACCAGAGAGGAGGGAAGAGAGTCAGGAGGATATGGAGTCTCTGTGGCCAAAAGGAAAGAGTGTTTTTCAAAAAGGAGAGAGTGGTTCAGTGTCAAGGCTGCTCAGAACTCAAGAAAGATGAGGATCAAGAAATCTCCATTGGACTGAGCAGCATGAAGGTCACCGGAGGCCTTTGCAGCAGAATGGTGAGGCAGAAGTCCGGCTGGTGTGGTGCCACACACAGCCCTCTGGGGTCCCTGCCGGCTGTCACACAAGGGGAGGAGTGAGGCTGGGTCCTGGCGCTCCGTGTGTGGCATCCCCACAGGAGGGTCAATCTCTCCGCGTACGTCCTGCTGACGGGCTCGTGAACATTCACTAACATGCTCCTTGTGGATACCTAGACTGTGTCCAGCCCCCTTTCTCCACCCTCTGCAGAGGTTAAGAAAAAAAAAAAAACTATAGCTCCAAACCATGATAAAACCATTATTTAACATCATTTTGTGGGTATTTAGGAAAAGAGGATTAACTACACATGCCATGATATTCAGTTACAAAACTAAACAAACTCTCAAAAAGCTTATTCACATTAATTTAATCTAATTAAAAGTACCAAAACCCACATGCAGTGTGAAAAACAAAAACCAAAAAACTTTATGCTGATTAAAAAATATATATATATAAATATATATACTCTTACTTTTTAATTAGTTTTTGTTTGTTTTGCTTTGCTTTGCTTTGTTTTGTGAGGGGGTAGGAGGTAGGGATGAAGAAAGAGTCCTCCTTTCTAATTTTTCTTAATTTCTGGTCCAGATTGCTCTTAGAAACATTGTGACTACATATTTCTAGTTTATTCATTTGTAAAGTAATCTTACTCTTTTTGTCTTTTTAACAAAATTCTTTGCCGTACAAATCCCTCTTTTGAACTGTTTCTCAGACCTGGCCTTTTCATTTCTCACCCATTTCCACCACCTCATGCTTTGGTCTCTGCCCCATTTCCAATTCATTTTGCACAAGTGCCTGCCTGCCAGAATCCTGTTCTTAAAATCCCACTTGAATCATTCCTCTGCCCTTCCAAGAACTTACTGTGGCTCCCTATTTCCCATCACATGAAACGTAAATTTCTCTACTGAGAACACATGACTTGCCACAATGTCATGTGCCTCCTTTGACTCATTCAGTTGTTTTAACTACTCCCTGAAGTACCACTTCCACTTCCCTCAGGCTAGCATCAGAACCGGGACCACACTCCTATTTGCCTTTTCTCTGTGCTTCGGGACCCACCTCCCCTTTGGCTGAAATGCCCTCTGCTAGTCGCTTCACATAAGCAGAACTCACTCATCTTTCCAGGCTCTGCAGGGAAAATCTGCACGTAGAAATTGCTTACCTTTTACAAGAAACATGGCAGTAAAAAATGAATTTTATGGAGGTTTTACTATGCCATGCTCTTTACGTGAATTATGTCATGGAAAACTCAGAACAGTCCCATGAGGTAGGCAACATTTTGCATATGACGAAAGTAAGGATTAAGTTCATTTCTGGAAAAGCACCTAGCACACTGCCTACCCATGATAAGGCTTCGGTAAATGCTGACTGTCATTAGGCTTACTAGAGAGATTTGGTAATTCTTCCAGATCACACAGCAGTAAGTGAAAGAGCTGGAACTCAAACTCTGACTTCAGAGCCTACCCTTTTACTTTGACAAGAGCAGCAGTGTTCTCTCTGCACTGCTGCTACCTTGCCAAGCTTCTGCAAGGTTACAGTCAACAACGATCTCTGCCGTCTGAGTTCCTTCGCAGTTGGAGTGCCTGTACGACTCTGGTTTGCACTATCTTACTTGGGCTTTTACTTTTTCTTCATATATGTCTTTTCTCAAGACATAAAGATATGTCTTACGTTTTCTAAAGACTAGTGGTCTGCTGACAAATATCTACCAACCAGCTCTCAAGGAGGGGCGGGGGCTGAGTCAAAGTACTGGCTGATTTCAGTAGTATAAATACTCCTACCATGGTCAATTTCAAGATACCAAAGCAAAGTCAACCAATTCATAAAATTCTTCAAGTTTTAACAATTGGCTCTTGCAAACTGGTGAAAGCTGGCTATAGCACACGGCTACCAAGGATTAAAGGTTATACTGTCTTCTCTTGTCTTGCTTAGCGCCAAGCTTAGTGCTAAGCAAACAGGATGCTTGACCACGTATTTGGAACTTCTGGTTCAAAGTTGCAAATTGCATACAAACATTTACTCAGCCTACTTCCCAAAATCCCATTGAAATGATGATACACAAAATCTAATGCTTCCGTAATAGTGCTTAAACAAGAAAAGGTGCCAACAGTCAATTAGAAAAATCCGACAAATTTATGAAAGACAAGAAAGCAGATGGACTCCTATTGATGGATAAGCTAAAGGAAACCACAAATTGAAACGAGCACCAGTGAGGCTGCTATGGAGATGGGAACCATTCTTCCCAGGGGGACTCTTAAGCTCAGCAGGTATGGAGGCCTTAAGTGGACAGTGGAGCAAATAATCAGGGTAATTAATTAAAGGCTAAAGAAGACCCAAGCCAGTCTGCCCACTGCCTCTTGTACATATTTTGAGCATTATGTCTCTAGCTACAGGTCTCATAATAGCTTTTTAAACCAAGTGCAATGTTTCCCTGGGAAGGACTCCTAGTGTGGAGGCTGGAGAAACAGTAGAGCCTGTGCTATCTCTGAACTTCCAAAAGGATTTGAGGGGAAAAAATGGGTATAACAAATAAAAATGTGTTTTAGCAGCCAAGCTGGGAAGGAAGGGGAAGGCAATCTGCAAGTGGCACAATTGAAAAGAAGCATCAAAGGCAAGGTGTTTGTTAAGCACAAGCTGTCCAGCCCACCTCCCTTGCAGCTGGGGGTGACCATGTGATACAGTTCTGGCCAACAGGCCGTGAGCAGAAGTGGGCTAGGGATTTCACAGAAAGTTTGATTTTCCTGATCTGAGGGCCATTCTTTCCTCCTTGTTGCTTTCTTCCCCTTTTTACTACCTGGACTGCAGCCATGAGGCTAGAAGTGGATTAGCCAGCTTGCCACCATGAAACAGGCAGAAGGATAAAAGCTACTCCTTGAGGATGGAGGGGCAGGAAGATACAAGGAGCTTGAGGAAAATGACATGGATGACAGTATTTCTTCCCTGCTCTGCCTATTTCCAGCCTTCTTGTTATGTTAGAAGAATAAAACCCTTCCGATTACACTAGAGCAAAGTTTGATTGTATCCCTAAGTGGTGTCTTATATGTCTGAGATCTTGGATAGGAAAAAAAAAACACCTTTAAGAAATGGAAACTCCAGGCCTGAGCTATGTATGCACATGAGGACTGAACTCATACTACTTGCTTGACTCAGGAACCCTAGGTTAAGAAATTAAATTAAACAATCAAGCCAGGACATTTGAAACCTCTAGAGCCCTAGCAATAAAAATGTACACTCACTCCATGGGAATGCTTTCACATCTCCTGGGGAGAAAAAAAAATCAAAGATAAATTCACAGTCAAAAATTACAAGGTCTATCAAAGAACAAACTGCCATGTGTGAGTCAACAGATATAGTAGAGGGAAGAATCAGCACTCAGAGAACTCCATATAAAATAACACTCTGAAAGAGACTATGAAATGGCCATTACATGACTAAAGATATTGACAAAGGCATAGAAGCCTTAATGAAAAAGGAAGACAATATAAAAACAGAATAAAAAACTTTGAAAGAGAACCAAATTGAGTCTCTATAAATGAAAAACATAGTCATTAAAATTTAAAGCTCATTGAAAAGGATAATGAATAGTTAAGACTGAAATGAAGAAAGAATACATAAACCAGAAGATAGATTTGAGAAAACTTCTCAGAATGTGGGACGGAAAACTATGAAATTGTGGCTAAGAGCCATGAAAAATAAATTGAGAAGCTTCAATATATATCAGTTAGACATTCTAGACAGAACAGAGAACAAAGAAAGAGGGAAAGAGATCATATTTAAGAAAATAACATCTGAGAATTTTCTAGAAATAAAGTAAAACATAAAGAAGTCCTCAGATTTTAGAAGCATACAAACACAATTTTTTTTTAATTCACAATTTGATAACACTATGGTGAAACTTCAGAATGTCAATAATGAGGAGAAAAATCTTAAAAGAAACCAAAGCAAATATCCTAAAAACAAAAAGCAAAAAAATATCCAATTAGACCATCATCAAACTTATTATCAGTCACTATAGATGTCTGTGGGAAAGGAAACAGCATCTTTATGCTACTAAGAGAAAATAATCCTCATCTTGGAATTCTATACCCAGCTAAATTTTTATTTCAGACTGAGTGAAACAGATATTTCAAACCAACAAAGACTTGGAGTTTACCACTCAATGACTCTTCCTAAAAGATCTACTATAGGGTTTTCTTCAGTAAGAAAAGCAATTGAATCAGAAGGAAGTGGAGAGCAGAACATAAGGATGAATAAAGAAACTGGTAAACAAGTTGTCAAAATTAAATAACAATTTGCTGTAAATAATAAAACTGATGACTAATTTGAGAGGACTTTAAAATAAGGTAATACTAAGAAACCAGTCAACAATTACATGGGACATTGCAAAGAAAGATCTGAGTTCAAAGGTCATAAAGCCCTGTATTAGTTTGGAGGAGGACAGAAATATTGATTAATTTTACATCTGTTAAGAAATTCTAAGAATAAATAGTTAAGGAATAGAAATACAGTGTTAAACCAAAAGAGGAGAAAAGATGGAAATTAAAAGAAAAAGAGAACTTGAGATATTGACAGTCCAATAAAAGGGGATGGGAAAAAACCCAGAAATATAAAATCTAAATAAATTCTATATAGAAAACCTAAAAAAAATTTTTGAGTGATACTTACATATATTATATGAATATAAATGTATATTTTAAAAAATCAATATAAAATACTGGTAGTGGACAAGTATATGAAGAAAAAAATATAAAAACAAGGATAGGAAAGACAGTCACCAATTTCAGAATAGTGGCTACCTTTGGAGAAGGGAGGAAACTGGGACTCAAAACAAGTATAAAGGCTTCCATGTGTCTTCACATTTTTTTCTCTATACTGTGAAGCAGGAAGGAAGGAGGAAGGAGGGAGAGAGAGAGATGGAGAGAAAGGGAGAAAAAAGGAGGGAGGGAAAATGATAAGCCATTCATTCCAAGGGTAATTCTACACAAATAGGCGACACAAGAAAACTGCCCCCTCAACAAAATAAAAAGTACAAAGAACAAATACAGTGTGAATAAGTAGGAAATAAAACCTATGGAGGTTGATTTGATAACTGTCTTCAGTTAATGGTACTGGCATTAGCATTATCTGCAGAGGTTTCTGGGAGAGAAAACGAATTTAATTTGCAAAAGAAAAGATTGATATTAGAGCGAAGGAAGGATTATGTGACTCTAAGGATGTTTCAACCTTTAACAAAGGTTAGTATACATATTTTAGAAGAGTCTCGTCTCCTTAAAATATTTACAAGAATTATTTGACTAATAAAAATCTCTTTCAGAAGGCAAAATGGTACACCAGATCACTGGATCTTCAATTTATTAGTGTGCAAACATCTGGGTAAAAAAACTGCAAATGGTAAAAGCCTCCCTTGGGATGCTTCCAATTCAGAAGGTCTCAAACTAAGGAAGTCCCTACATCCTCTGCTGTTTGCCTCAATTCTGAAGAGGAGGAGGAGAGAGGGCTAGGGCAGGGAAGCGGGAGGAGGAGGGCACAGGGAGAGGAGATCAGATAGAAAACTGCATAAGCCACTCACTCACTTTTACCTACTTGTTCCCGTTTCTCACTAAGGCAAAGGGTTGGATGCAGAGAGAACTGGAATAAATCTCAAATGTGATCACTTTCTACATTTCTTCTTCCTACAATTTTCCAGACAGTTGGTCTCCCTTACTTTGGCCAGAGTGGAGACAAAGTGGGGTCCAATTACATTTCTTCCAATTCAGGCTTGCCATGGGGACAGTATTACTGGGAACATCTGCTCATGGTTTATATTGTTAAGTTTATGGCAGCTAAAAATATAACCCCTGCTCTTTTGTCTTTTCTCAAAGTGATGGCAAAGATTCTCACGCATTTACCAAGACCACCAGACATGACATTCTAGGCCAGCACAGACCCTTCATGGATTCCTGGAGGGTCCCCTGAATACTTTGAAGACTACCAGATGATATCATCTCTGCCACCCCAGCCAGAGGGGTGATTCTGAAATGTCATTTCCCCAGCAATTCTCTTTTTTCATTGAGGTATAATTTATATATTACAAAATACACATATTTTAAATTAATTCTATTAATTTTGATGAAATTGTATTCCCATCCAATCAAGGTACAGCATAAAATAACTTTTAAAGGAAAATTATTTTCTGGATGGACCCAATAGCAATGAAACACAAGCTTCTATTTCCAAATCTTAAATTTGCAATCTTAGAAATAGCATCCAAGATTTGAAGATAATGAGATACAGTGTAGTAAATAGCACATTTTACCCCATCTACAAGAATAGTTCTATTTTCCATAGGCATTTAGATAAGAAACAGAAAATGCTATAAATCACTGTAAAGGGATTTGTACTTTAATGTACAAATCTTAACATTCATGTGCTGAAAAGTGATTAATCATGCTTCATTGTCTTTTCAAATTTTCTTATATTGCCACACGAATAAACCAATACACCTTATCTTCTGGCCTATCTGAAAAATCTGCATTAACAGCCGAGGCAGAATTCCATGCTACCAACAGGGGTACAGAGCTACATATAGTTCTCTGTAAGTCAGAGGGAAATAACAACAAGTGCAGGAGCACCTGACTCTGAAGTTCCTTGATTTGGGTTTAAACCTCTCTTCACAGGCTCTTTTCAAGTCTTTGGAGCATTATTAAACGATCCTACTATTGATTTTCCGTGCCTCAGTTCTGGTGAAAGTGGAGTGACTTGGAGCACTAATGACTGAAGTCCACTCCCCATCTGAAGGACAGTCACAGAGGCTGCAGCTCCTTCCTACAACCAGCCTCATAACTTAGATTTCAATGCCCGGAAATAGGACAGGTGGGAAATAGGACACGGAATTCAACTCATCTCTTTTACTTAAATATAGCACTGCTGCTATTTCTGTTACTTATCTTGGGAAATTTTATAAGTACTGGTATATTTTGCTATTCAGCATGAAGCTGTATGCCTCATTTCTACCTTTGAAATCCAAATTTCCAAGTAATCACTTTTAGGAAAGCATTCCTCTATCTTCAGCTTCATTCTCCATGGACCATTTATTTGTGATGCCGAGCCACTGAGAAACCAGAGGTTACAGTAAGACTTTGTCATGCCAGTTTCCATCTTAAAAAGAAAAGCTTTTAAGACAAATAAACCAATTTTTTAATGGGTAAAATAAATGAATAGGCATTTCACATAAGAGGGGGAAAAAAGAATTGTCTCATAAGTTCAACTACATAAATAATCAGGAAAATACAAATTAAAACCACAATGAGACACCATTTCACACCCCGTCAAATTAGCAAAAATTTGTAGTCTGACAATACCAAGTGTCGATGAGGCTGTAAAACTACAGAAACTCTCATACAAACTGGTGAGAGGGTGGAGGGGTCTAAATGGGGAAAGACGGTAAAAAAACAATTTGTATTTAGTCAAGTTGGTGTGTATACCCTACATTCTAGGTGTTCTGTTTCTCAGCACATTATATTTATATAATGTGGATGTTGTGTTGTGTGACTGTATGTCATGTATGTTAAGTGATATTAGTGTTAATTTTCTTAGGTATGATAATTCTGAAGTAATTGGGAGTGAAATGTCCAGATGTCTACAACTTAAAAATGAGTCAGCAAAAAGGAGACGGAGAGAGAAAGCAAGTATGATCAAATGTCTTTTTAAAAGTAGGGGGCAGGCTATGGGGGCAGAGTCTTCTAAGTCTGACTCATGGCTCAGCCATTTATTGATTGCAATCTGGGTAATTTATGTAAGCTCTCTCTACCTCAGTTTAATTATCTGTGAAATGGGAGTATTGCTGGTATGTACTTGATGGAGATACTGTGAGCATTAAATGAGGTAACTCATTTAAAATACCTAGAGCAGTCGCTGCTTTGTCATAAGCCTTCAGTAAATGTTAGTTATTACCTCTGTTGGCTCCATTTTGCAGATGATGTAAGTTGAGACTCAGAAAGGTGAAATAACTTGTCCAGTCACAGAACTGACAATTGGTGGTTGCAGCTTAAAGAGGTGGAGCTGGTTAGGAAGCTCTCTTACTAGTCAAAGGCAACACACACAGCAGCCCTGTTTACAGCAGCAAAAACCTAAGACAACTCAGATGCCTATCTGCTGTAGAATGGTTCCCTAAATTGTGTTGCATTTCTATACTAGAACCTGTACAGCCAGGGGAAGGAATAAGACACATTAACATGAAGAGAATAAAAAAATTAAAATAAGTTAAAGGCTTTTATTTTAATCTTTAAAGATTTTAGCTGCTCCAGGAACAAAAGGACTGATAAAGCTGCTAAAACCACCATGAAGAAGATAAATCAAAAAATGTTTTGGTTTATAAACACTTTATACTGCATCACAGCACTTTCTGTAAGGGCAAGAAATTACTATATAAATGTTTAACAGGTGAATAGTTATATAAACCAAAGAATTATTCCTACAATGAACCAATTTGCAGCCATTAAAGTTGTGGTTTTAAATGAATATTTAGTGGCATGGTGAAATGCTCACTATACAATGCTGAATCAAAAAAATACAGAATCCCCAAATGTTAAATATAAATACACAACTGACCCTTGAACAACCTGGGGTTAACAACCTTAACATCCTTCCCTCAGTCAAAACTCTATATAACTTTATAGTTGGCCCTCCGTATCCTTAGTTCCACAACCACAGATCGCATAGTACTGTAATAGTTATTGAAAAAAATCTTCATATAAGTGGACACATGCAGTTCAAACTCATGTTGTTCAAGGGTCAACTGTATATCCATATATATTTGCATGCATACATATATAATGTATTTGTATATATTCACATATGATGTATAAAAATACAAATATATCATAGAAGAATAAATCTGGACGTTTATACACCAAAAAAAAACTTAAGTTAAAAGCGGGTTTCTTCGGATGGAGAGATGGGAATGATTTTTCCTTTTTTTCCCACTCTCATCTGTAGTTTGTATTTTCTTACATAAATACAATGAAAATGATTTTTAATGAAAATATTTGATTATAATTATAATTATTACCCAGTTTTGTTCAAAACCCAAACTATCTTCACTTGGGGGAAAAATTAAAATATATGAGCTCTCTCCCTGAAATATATATACATATTTAAAAAAGAGGGTTTAAAGAAAGGCATTCAATTTGTAAAAAGTCGTAGGCCTTATATTCTTTCAGCATATTTTAAATTTAGGGGGAACTCGATGGTTCAGGGCAGCCCCTGGGTGACTTATCCGTGCTCCCAGCATTGGCATGGCCCACCATCCCAACCGTGGCCCACTTTGTCAAGAGGCAGAATTACACATTTGCACATGGTTAACCAGTTTCGTCAGTGAAATACGTTTAAACTAGCTTTAAAAGAAGGAAAAGAAAACATTCGATACATTCCATGTTTTCCCTTAAGTATACTGTACCTTCAAGTCATGCTGCATTTTGCATTCCTCAGCGCTCCAAAAAACTATTTAAATTGTGCACATAAATCACTCCATCCCTTGTGAAATACAGCTGTCTCCTCCAGGAAAGGAGAGGGGAGACCTGTCCCAAGCGGCTTCACCCGGGGGTGAGGAGCCCAGCACAGAGAGAATCAGAGGCAGGTGACTGGAAGGGACACACATTCTGCCTTTAAGGTTGGAGAGCGTGGGGGAAGTTCTCACTCTTTCTGTGCCCCAGCCACCACAGTCTTTGGGTTACAAGCTCATGTTTTCAAAACTGGTAAATTCTACCTTCTGATGACACACTCTCAGCAGTTGCAGCAGGTGGGAAGTTAAGGGCGGGAAGGATCACGAGAAAGGACTGAAGAGGGAAACTGGGAGCGAAGCTGGCAAAGGCGACGACCACCTGAAATTAACGATGATATAAATGGAGGGGGAAGTATCCTCCCAACCAAGAGACATTCCTTTTACCCAAGAGTCCACCACGCGGTTCCTGAAACTCACAGACGCGACTTGATTGACAACAGTTCTGTTTACACACCACGCGCCCTCGGGGAGTCGCCGTCCAGCGTTCACAAGCCAGTGCCTGCATTCCGTTCTAGACGCTTCCTCCGGAGGGGAGCGCCCTGCGCGGGGCGGGGCCCTGGGAAGGCTGGCCCCGTGGCTGCACCCCAGCCCTCCCCATCTGGTGCCTGCTCGCCCACCCGGAGGAGGCGCTGGGGCGGAGGAAAACCGGTTCCCGGGGCGGAGGAAAACCGGTTCCCGTGCCGGCGAACCCAGGATCTGGCAGAGGAGGGCCGGGCCGTACCCTGGATGAGCCTGTGACAACATCGGGCTTCTGCCTGATACGTCGCGTGGCCTCCAGATCAGCGCACCTCTTTATGCGGTGCTGATGAGGGCCTCCGAGAACAAGGGCAACCTCCGCCCCAAACCCTGTCCCATGCCCTGCGCGTGCGCACACACACACACACTAACACGTGCGCGCACACTCACACGCACCCACTGGGCTAGTAGGCGTTGCCAGTAGGTGCCTGTCCTTTCCAGGGAAAGTGCTTAGAAGCCGAATTCAGGGGGAAGGAATCATTTGGAAGGCAGCCCTTGCTCCAGGCCCTTCCTAAAGAGGTGAGAGAAGTTGGCCTCTGGAAAACGCTGGAGGCTTCGATTTCCCAGGGCGAGGGAGGGAAGTCCACCTCACCT
Organism: Camelus dromedarius; assembly: GCF_036321535.1. Lineage (NCBI taxonomy): Eukaryota > Metazoa > Chordata > Mammalia > Artiodactyla > Camelidae > Camelus > Camelus dromedarius. Next base: position 9,526,513 of record NC_087441.1, on the reverse strand, counting down.
CTGGCTGGTTAAAAATCACTCCGTCCTTTTGGGCCTGGCTTTCCCTGTAGCCAAAAAGGCTGCATCTAAGGTGAAATATTGCTAAATCGCTTTCTGTGGACTAATAGTAGGGTCTTAAGATCAGAGTTAAATCCATCCCCCGCCACGACAGGGCGCATGCGAGGCACAAAAATTAATGCACTGGGTCCTCACCCAGCGGTACGGGGTTGCTATTAATATCTGCCTAGTAAGATATGGAAAAAGGGTTTAGTAGGTCGTGCTATTTGTATAAAGTCATACAGACTAGCTCAAACTTGCAGGGGCTGGCTTTTTAAACTCCCAAGTTTCGATACTATGTTAAGTTAGAAGTGACTTCATCCTTGACCTATTATTTTTCTCTTCAACCATGTCTCACGAACCATTTTTGTTTCCTCCTTTTCTCATCCTTTTCTTTCTGTTCCCTTCTCCTCACGGTCCCTTTTTTTTTTAGGCTCTGGATGTCTGGAGAGGAGGAGGATTAAAGGGCGGTAAGCAGGGGAAATCCTATCCATCAGGAAAGGATGAGGGCAGAGCCGGGGACTTGTGTTCCTGCTGCCAAGTTAATATAGTACGAGAACCAGCTTGGTCAGGTCTGCACACGCTTCTCTGTTCTGCAGCTCACAGAATTTTTTTTTTTTTTTTTTTTTTTTTTTTTTTGTCACTAACTTAAGTGATCTTTGGTGCCCCTGAAGGCAGGTAGCACACCTGAATCGTAAAGCTTCAGATGAGTTCAAAGTTTTATTTTCCACTTTTAAAGCCCTCAATAAATTAGGGCGAAGGTAGTTGGAATCCAGCCTCCTGCCCTGGCGTTTCTCTGGGATTATTAAGGTTGGCTAAGCAATCTGCTCTTGAGAAACCAGGTGGAACGAGACCTGGGCGGAGGGATCTGGGGGTTGTTTGTGACACTTTCTCCTCCTCTGTAGCGTATGCCAGAGTCTTCCTGGAGCAATCCTGTAAGCTTGCTGCCAACGCAGCGTGCTGTAGTCCTGGCAGACACAAGAGTGAGGAAAGGGGTCGCTGAATTCTGGGCTGTAGACTCAGGACACCTCTTCACGCCCTCCACCCCCTTCCCTCCACCCTCATCACCTTTAGAAGCCGAGTTAGGTAATATTCAAAGAGAAGTAATGCTTCAGAGCTCTGCCACCAACTTGAACCGAGTTCTTAGGATTAGTGATATAATGCAGTCTAAATGAACATTCTGCACAAATCTAAATTAATCCTAAAGGAAGCAATTAATTCTTGCTGTTCTCTGTTTCCTTTATGTTTATGGGGAGTCATATTTTGTCCTTGCTCTCTAACGTTTTTACATTTCCAGCAAAATAATGGTTTCTTTCTAAGAATCTTTTTAAAATTATAGTGTCAGAGATAGTCAGCAATTCCTTTTCTCTCTCTCTCTCTCTCTCTCTCTCTCTCTCTCTCTCTCTCTCCCTCTCTCTCTCTCTCTGAGCATGTGTACCTGCAAACCTCCTGCTGCTGTAGCAACAAACATGCTTTTGAGTCCAAGCTGCAGAGACGGCCATTTGCTGTAATTTTCCAGGTTTTGCTGTTTCCCAAGGGAGAACTCAGAGACCCTGGGGCATGTATGTATATTGAGATAGGACGGGAACATAGAGCAGCAGAAGGAAGGTGGCATAAGGTAGCTTCGGTCCCAACCCCTGGGATGCCCCCTCAATCACACCAAAGTCCTGTTCTGGAAGATCTGCCCACTCAAATTAGGTTCCCAACAAAAAACAACGAGGAAAGTAGGTGGGAGTAGGAACTGTGGAAGGATCAGCCCCCCGTGGAATGGTCTTGCTGATCTTATGAACGCCTTCCTTTTTAATACAGTGAAACTTAGAAAGACAGAGGCTGTCTTGCAGAAAGAAAACAAAAAGAGAAAGTGAACCACTTACCAAAGATAAAGGAAATCTTTTTCACTCTGCTTGGTACACTGATCTAAACCTACTGGAAGTCAAACCCCAAAGATCTACACGCCCAAATTGATGCCGGTATCATGCTGTCAGCTCCATGGGGTTTGAAAAGAGCTGAGAAATGACTCCATTCTTCATGACCCTCCAGGATATTCTCCAATGATCTTCATGGCGATACCAGCTGCTTCTCTTCCTCAGGTTATTTACTGGAGGATGTTCTGCATAGAGAAAAAGGACTTTTTCCTACTTTATTCCAATATAGTGGTCATTTTTATAACCCTTTATCTCAGTGGTCCCCAAACCATTTTACAGAGGAATCTAAATCCATCTATTATGGGAAAAATGCAGACTCTTAGGGGACTGAAATGAGAAAACCCTTTGGCTGGAAGGACTTACCTAACTTTATTTCACAAATGCTCACAGTAACACAGAACCTATCTGAGTGGTAAATAGATTCAAAATCATAGAAAAAATGACCCAAAGATTATATTTTGTTGTTACTCTTTTGTTATGCACTTTGAGTCAATTTAGAAAGTTAATAATATTCAAAGTGGGGTAGTGTTTTACTTACACCATTACAGATCAACCTTGGCAGGTGTCCTTAAAAAAATAAAGTTAAAAACCAGCTCTTAATTATTAAAATCATGGTGCAAAAAAGAGTTTGTTATAACCAGCAGACCAAGGGACCATCCATAGAATAAGAGGTAGATGAATTGGACTGAAGGGGAGGTATGGGGGATTAATCTAATTTACAAATTGTTCCTTTTCTCAAGATTCTTTTTGGCAAAGATTAAATTACACCAAATATCGATCAATCTTATGATGATAAGACTATCAAACTTGTGTCATTAAACACTCTCTGTTCTCTTAGAACTGTCTACATAGGATTTTCCCATTTAGCCTCTATCAGTCCTGAGTTATGATTATGCTGTAACTTGGGAGATCCCTTGTATCAAATATTAATATTTGTATAGTTATTAAAGTATTTGATGATTTGTACAGGGACTCTCAAATTAAATATAGCATGTCATTTATAGCCTTAGAAAAGACTATAAATGGAAAATTATTTTCTAACCTTTGGTCTTTGCTGGAATGACTTGTAAGATGATTTATATTTTAAGTGGAATATATAATAATGAAACACTTTTTAACAGTATAGGATTTAAGCAAAAGATTTACTTTATGTCATGAAGGGGTTTTTCAGACTGCATTTATCCAAGGACTCTTTTCCAAAAAAAACATTGAATGGAAGCCAAATAAATAAAACAGATACAAACAGATTGTTGGGGGGCAGGCAGTGGAGGAACAGGTTTTAGTACTTTCAGCCTTTTCAAGGGCCACAGAGGAACGCTGGAGCACTGGGAGGTGTGAAAGCCAGTGTACTGTTGTACGACTTACTAAAAAGAAAATAAATATGCGGCACTGTTTGAGATGACTTACCTCTTCCTTGTACCTGTCTGTATGTGTTTCTGTGTTTGTGTGAGTTTGTGAAATCTCACTCGATTAATATCTGGCTCCTGTCTGTATCATTCTTACTTCCAAGCTGCAACTTCCGTGGCATTTTATGATAGTGAAAATGGCTTCTTTGTCTATGAGTTTCAAATCCTTACTTCTTTTAATCCTAACAGTACAGAAGAGGTCAGAGGGCATGTTAGGGCAAAATACATGTGACCTCAGTGATATTATGTAGATACATATTTCTATTCTGTAGAATAACAGCATCTCAAGAAATGATTGTCAAATTATGATTAGGACTTTGGAGACTATTTCACCTCAAATTTCTAATTTTTTTCCATTGGGAACACTGAGGTCCTGGAAGTTGAGGGACTTCACCATCATTACAGGGGTACCTTCCAGATCCAAACACGATTCACTTGCCCTTGAATCACATGCTTTTCCCACTACACTATGTATTGCATTATATAAATTAATATGAAACTTCTGTAATTTGAAAATATCAGATTTTTACTATTGACTAAAATCAGTTGAATGTTTCTACATTTGTTTAGACTAATCCTGTCTGGTTCACTTTCAGTCTCAGTCAAGAAACACAGCTTGTGTTAGATCAAGGATCATGGAAACATCCTCAAACAACCAGTCTTCTGCAAAAGGACTTCAGGAGATCTTCTAAGGAGACAGAGAACACTAAAATACATGAAGCGTTCATGCCTTCCTTGGAAAGCAGAGGTTGGTTGGATAAGCAAATCTGAGGCTGAGAGTGGAAGACTGGATCTTGGGTATGGAAGAATCTGGTTCTTTTCTACCACTGAGAGCTCCTTTCTCACCTATCTCCTTGAGCAGACAGTGGGGAGAGACTGATTCGGAAGCTGATCTCATAAACCCAGAGAGTGAAATTTGGGGTTGGATGTAAAAGTCTGTGATTTGGGCCCGTCTTGTGTGTACTATCAAGATAAGGGAGGTTCGTGTGGTTTTTGGTTAGTCTAGGGGTATTTGTACACATGCCACATACATTTCCAAATTACAAAATTGGACACTTTATTTATAAGTCACATTTCTTTAAACATACCATTCTCTGCTTCAGGCTAAATTGGAATTGTTTAAGTTCCTTTTGAGCTTTCAAGTGAAATAGAGAAGGATTTGCTATGAACCAAATTAATACACTAGTTTCCATTCTTGTTTTTTGGCTTTATTTCTGCTGGGGAATATTAGCTCCTGTAATGTTAGCTGTTGTGTGCCTAATTGTGTAGACATGCATTTCAATATTTATAAATGCAAACGCCTTAGAGTGACTGACTTCCATAGGCTTTATGAGGCAGCCGGACAAGTGGGTAGGTCTGTAGGTGAGATTGTTCAGCCAAGTCTGTTGACAGCGATCTGTAATGAGTGTCCAGTTGAGGGTTTACCTGTTGTTTAGAATAGTTTGGTAAATGGAGGATTCTTGTTTTTGCAAAAGCATCTGGGATGCTTGGGGCAGTGATAATGTTTGTTATCCAGTTTATTCAGATTATATTATCCAGGTTAGCCTTGGTTTTTAAATTATATGCTCTAATCAGTGTTTAAAGTTTCCTCAGAGCAAAGCGAAAAGGAAAAAAAAAAGTACTTATTGTCTATTATTTAATACTCGCTCACCCTACCTCACAGGATTGGTGTGAGAAGCAAATACATTTGAAAATTGTAAGAGACATTGCAAACTGTGAAGAATTACTCACATCTATTTTTTTTCACACATCTGTTGATATGGATACACGTTTGAATTACATTTCAGTGTTGAAGTAAAAAGTTCAGATGACCACTTCAACCCACCCTATGAAAACGCATGACACTTTCTGGGTTTTCCTTTAACAGCTTTATGAATGTGTAATGTACATAGCATAGAGCCCACTCATTGTAAGTGCAACTGACTTTTAGTAAATGGATATAGTTTGCAGTCATCACCAGAACCTGGTTTTAGAACATTTCCATGACCCTAAATGTTCCCTCCTGCCAGTTAGCAGTTAATCCCTTTTCTTACCCCCAACCCCAAGAAATCACTGGTGTGCTCTGTAAATTAGCCTTTTCTGGATACTTTATATAAATGGAGTCATACAAGTGTAGTCTTTTCCATCTGGCTTCTTTCCTTTAGCATATGTTTTTGAGACTCATCCATGTTGTAACATGTATCAGGACTTGGTTCCTTTTTATTGCTGAGTAGAATTCTATTATATGGATATACCACATTGTGTTTATCCATTTATCAGCTGACACACATTTGAGGTGTTTTGAGTTTTGGGATCTAATGCCACTATGAATGAACATTCACATATATATCTTTGAACATATGTTTTCATTTCTCTTGGATGAATTCATAGGAGTGAAGTGTTGTGTTTCATAGTGAGTTTATATTTAACTTTTTAGGAAAATGCCAATCTGTTATCCAAAGTGACTGTATCATTTTATTTTTCCATCAGCAATGTGTAGAGGTTCCTGTTTCTCCACATTCTTGTCAACACTTTATATTGTGTCTTTTTGATTATAGCCATCCTAGAGGGGATGTAGTGACATCTCATTGCAGTTTGGATTTGCATTTCCCTAATGACTAATGATTTTGAGCATCTTTTATTGTGCTTATTAGACATTAGTATATCTTCCTTATTCAAATACCTATTCAAATCTTTTGCCCACTTTTAAAAACTAGATTGATTGCCTTATTATTGAGTTGGACACCACTTGTTTTTTACTATTAGTTACCATTTCATCTTACACTTGTGGCTCATGTAGTATGCTGTCTCCCACTGTTACCAAACATCTATACTGAATGCATTTTCTTTCTCCAAACTTTTTTTTTTTAATTTTTAAATTGAGGTATAACTGACATATAACATTTTAGTTTTAGATGTGTGATATGATGATTTGATATTTGTGTATATTGCAAAATGGTCACCACAAGAAGTCTAGTTACCATCTGTCACCATAAATAGTTATAAAAATGTTTTTCTTATGATGAGCACTTTAAAGATTTACTCTCTTAGCAACTTCCAAATATACAATATGGCATTATTAATTATAGTCACCATACTATACATTATCTCCCCAGGACTTATTTATTCTATCAGTAGACATTTGTACCTTTTGACCTCCTTCATTTTACTGCCCCACCTCCCCCAGCTCTAGCCTCTGGCAACCACCAATCTGTTCTCTGTATGAATGAGATTTTTTTTTTTTAAGATTACACATATAAGTGAGATTATATGGTATTTGTCTCTCTCTGACTTGTTTCATTTAGCATAATGCCCTCAAGGTACATCCCATGTTGTCACAAATGGCAAATTTCCTTTTTATGGCAGAATAATATTCCACTATATGTATGTATCACATTTTCTTTATCCATTCATCCATCAATGGACACTTTCTCTAAACTTTGTTTTTAGTTTTTGGGGTTTTTTTTTTGGTGGGGGGAGGTAATTAGGTTTATTTGTTTATTCATTCTTAGAGGAGGTACTGGGGCTTGAACCCAAGACCTCATGCATGCTAACTATGTGCTCTACCACTTGAACTATACCGTCCCCCTACTTTCTCTAAACTTGATTTTTAAACTCCCTGAAGAAGATGAGCACTTTTACCTTTTCTTTTTTTTATGAACCAGGATTCATAAAAAATAATCTGAAAATAATACATCCTTAACAAATATTTCTTACATAAATGACAAAAAGCTCATCATCTTTATGAAAATATCATCAGCACACCTGGTATCATAATTTAGTAAGTCCAGTTGAATTTTGTTTCTTTATTACTTATTTTGCACATAAAGGTTTCAGTTTTAAAACTATTTTTGAAAGGAAGGAGTACTTTAGAGTATAAACTTGGATAAACAAATTTAATTATCACAAAAAATTAAAAGCAATTCTGAGGAAACAATATTTTATGGTAATTAATATGTTTAAATAAAATAAAATCAGAATTTTAGGCATTATTTTTTCTGCAAATGTCCTTAAGTGCCTTAACAAAGATAGCAAAAACTTAATTAATCACAAATAGTCAATGCTCTCAAGTGTACCCATGGGTAAAAAGCAGCCAAATACCTCACCTATCACCAGTCCTCTGGACCCAAATAAAAGATCTCAAGTTATAACTTGAAATAAACGTACTTAGTATAAGCCTGAATGTAAAACAAAAACAACCTCCCCTATAACTGGTAAATAAAAGGAAAAAAAAAAAAACTTTTGAGCCTTGCCTGGAAGGATGCCAAAGATATACACTTGAGAATATTTTAAGGTAATTAGCATTTTTGTCTCTGTGTCAGTAAAAATAGGCTTTTTCCTGCTACTAATTTTCTTTGGGTTAGTGAGACCATTGTATGAATGAAGGGCTGTTAAAGGCCATTTATATTGTGCAAACAGAGGCACAAATTAGAGAGGGCATGTTAATAAAGAGAGGGGGCTTATGAGGGCTCAATTATGAGCCCAGAACCTGTTTCTATTTTAGGGGGATAGAAAACACATCAATCTTGCTTTTAGGATATTTTCAATTAAAACGAACAGCACATGGCACACTAAGAACTAGCAAAGGCTGTGGCCATGTGGATTTTGAATCATTTGTACATGCCATCTTCGTATCAAAACTGAATACGTACAATGGGCCGAAATATAATTTGAGATCCCAGAAGACTGAGGTCCCTGAGCTGCATTAGAAATTCTGAAGGAAAAGAAATATAAAACTAGATCATCTGTTTCACTGTTTAACATGCAGTTAAAACAGAGTATTAGGAGGAGGATGCTGTTTAAAGCTGAATAGGGATGAAATATAGTATGTACACTCACAACATATTAACCTCCTCTCTCCTGACTACAATCAATAGCGTCTGCAAGCCTAGTTCCACACGCTAAAAGCAAACCACAACACAGCTAGTGGCGCAGAGGGTCGCTTCTTCCCACACCGAGACAACAGTGAGCAGCTTACTCTCTGGCCCTGGCCCTCGGCAGCGCTTCCTGCCTAACTGGGGTGAGCAGAGGAAGTCATCCACTCTGCGCAGGCAAGTGTTTGGGGGGCCTAGCTAACGGTTTGCATATGCAACTGTATGCATGAGGGGCATATCCAGTTCGCCCCTGTTTTACCGACTACTTCCAATTGCCTAAGAATGTGGTTTTTATATGTATTTATGAAAACGTTTCATGCCCCCAAAGCTACCTTTTCCCCTATGTAAAAATACCTATTTTAGAATTATAGCTTACCAGGTGACCAGTTCACATGATGTTCATAGAGCAGAAAAGCACTAAATAAAACAGCAAAGGGTGAGAAGAATGAGAGCCTTTGGTCTCAAAGTAGAGAAACTACGACCCTCCAACACTATTTAGTAAGTCCAGTGCTGAACTTCTGCAAACCATGATTGTATTGGATTTTTGTCCTTTTTCAGGTGGTGCTAGTTCTCACTCTTGAAAGCTTTGTAATTATTAAGGGTGAAGTGCCATTTAAAGGAAAAGAAAGGCAAAGAAATGAACTACAGGAAGCCATGGTGAGTCATTTGTCAGTGCATCCTTTCTTGAGCTCATTGGGGAAGCAGGCTTCAGGGTCATGGGATCATAAGCTTTATTTTTGAATTTGTCTTTTATATCCTTAAAGCCTTCTTCAAGGGAGATACATAGGGTTCATGCCTAATATACAATGTCCGTTGCTATGGAAAGGTTTGTACGTAACCATATTACAGTGTTCTGTTCGGAGCAGGAAAACCAGGGTATCAGTTCATCTCTTTTTAAAAACCATGTCTTATGGGATAAAACAAAAAAACAAAAAAAATGTACAGCACATACTTCTGACATTAGAGAACAATTTTAAAGGCCTTCTTTACATTGTGTGTATCAAGAAGCTAGTAGCCTCTTACTACAGAAGTTAGTAATAAATAGCAATTATCGCATCGTATTATCTGTAATCTCCTCTGATGTTTCCACCTCTAAATTCCTTTCTTTGTGGCATTTCTCATTTCCACCCGAATATCTGCTGTTGGCTCCACAACAGAGCTGTCCTTTTGGCAGGTTCTTGGTGAACAGTTTGAACACAGTAAGATTATACTATGAGCACTCGATGTCCATGAATCCTCTGTTCAAAATGGAAAAGTGGAAGCTGCCCTAATATTAAAATCTTGGCTTTTCTGGAAAAATGCAACAGCTGCTTTAACAATCCAAAAATGTTCAACTCTCACATTTTTCTTTGCATCAAAGATAGCAAAGTATTGTTAGTTTCATGTTTTAACAGTAATGTATTGTATGGTGCTAACTCCTACACTTGTAGGAAACCATGTTGCTTCAGAGCATGGAGCTAGAGTTAGACTGCCTTGGCGGGGCAGGGTGTCCAGAACATGCCCCCTGTGTGATCTTGGACAGGCTTCCTAACCTCTTTGCCTGTTTCCACATGCATGACACTGGGATAATAATAGTACCTATTTTATGAAGTTGATGTGGAAATGAAATGAGATAGATCTGGCAGAGCACTTAAAATAGTACCTGGCATATAGTAGGTACACAGTAAGTGTTCATTTATTACATTGTTAAATATCTTCATCATCCTACAATTTTTAATCTTGCCTTTTCCCATGAATATGCAGCCACTTTCCTTAACTCAGATAATTTATAATGATAGAATCTGGGGCAATGTGGCAGGATGTTTGAAAAATATATGGGACTGGAGAACTTTCCTGTATCCCACAAATAGTACTAAGAATATAATGGACAGCTTCCCCATACCCGTGAGGACAGCTGGGCCTTTCAGTCTGCAATAACTGTGATTCCCTCTTTGCCTGTTGCCCTACTGAAAGCTCCTTTTTGGTTCTAGATAGTGTAAATGTGACAGTTTGTCTAGAGGTATATGTGTTACATATATCCTTAAAGTTTGTTCATATCACTGCTTTATTAACAATCCTTATGTTATTAAATGTAGAGAGAGGTTTAAAATAACTTTGATAATTTAACCCAACATATACAAGGCTTTACCAGTATCCCAAGTATAATAAATGTAGACATGTAGAAAAAGACAAAGAGCTCATTTTGTGCATATCCAAACTGATGCCTGAGATTTCATCCCAGACCTGGGATTCATTGTCAGTATTTGACATTTATCCACAACCAGCAGAAACACTATTAGTAGGCCTATTTTCTTCACTCAGAACGTAATTTGGTACTGTCAAGTCAATCTAGGTACAGTTGAATGGATTTTTTTTTTAAGTTTTTTTTCATATCTCATTTATATACTATCTCCAGTGAGGTCAAATCTTCCTGTAAATATTATCTAACTTATTCTCATAACATCTCTAAGAGATAGGGTACATTTGTCTTTATTATTAGCATCTGGTGTTAGGAGATTCACATTTACTTTGTTGGGAATCACTGGGAATAAATTTCATGTAGACACTAATGGAAAATATAATATGAGATAAATACAGGTATGTCTGCAAATGAAGATATTTTCCCACCTTTGAAATCTGTTGACTAAAAAGATAAAAAGTGGAACAACTTATGATGATTGAATAGTAATAAAAAGCAGCATTTAATCTAAATCTCTCCTTCCCATGATTACAGCATGCTAAATATTACTCAATACTAGAGAGTCTGCTGATGAGCTCTGTAAATGTTTTCCAATAAGATTAAATAGATTAGATTTATAAAGAGAATGTTAATGTTTCTAAGGCTTTAAAAGAGTCTTCTTTTAAAACTTTCCTGAAAAAGACAGTTTAAGACTATGTCGTAGTGTTGTTAGTCCAAGCAGAGTGAACATCATAGTTTCCCTGAGGACAGGACAGGCAGAGGCAACCATCGTGTTCGAGAAGTTCTTGTCATCTGTGATCCTTTATTGTTAATTCTCTTCATGTATTTTGCCTGCTGCTTTGTTTTGGTTGTCAAAGTTTGTTACTGAGACAAGACTAAGATGATGCCACTCTGACAGTCACAGACTGAGTTGGCATGACGCACCATGAGGTGAGTCTAATTGCTGTTAATATTGGAAGGATGAATAATCCTATTAAAAAAGAACAACAGTTATAAAAAAAAAATAAGTAAGTGGAGAAAGTCTAGACTACATGAAAGAAGGACAGCTTGATGAGGGGAAACCTATTAACCTGAAAGGAAACAGTTCTTTGCTTCCAATTTAGCAGTTGTGAGCAAGACCACACTCACATTAAATTGAAATGGAAACAATTTTTCTGACTCATCTATAGACTTAAGTATTAGATTTCCTTATGTGTGGAAAAAGAGACCCTACTGTGATGCCTGATTGTTCACAGGATATCAAAATGCCACATTAGGTTTATGGGCGAACCTTCATCTCATTGCGTAGCTATTATTATGTCAGGTGGAGACCGCCATACTCTAAACCTGGGCTTCTCAATCATGAATGTGCATTTGTATCACCCAGGATCTCGATAAAGTGCAGATTCTGATTCAGCAGCTTTGGGGTAGGGCCCAAGATGCTGTATTGGAGAAGCTCCCAGGAGACTCTCATGGAATGGAATCCGGACCAGTCTTGCAGAAGCCAGGCTCCAGACAACTATTTTAAAAAGAAATCTGCATAAGTACAGTATGACTTGCTTTGTCATCATTTCAGGAACTCAAAGACATCAGGATAAAAAAAAACCCAAACACTTGCTATGTAAATGGAAATGGAGAGAATGAGCCAATGTAAAGTGTCAAGGACTCTCTTAAGGACAATTTGAATTACCAGTAAAGTTGAAGCCATAATGAAATGGTCTGAAATGGCAAATGTCTCCTGGTTCCTATTGGAGCTTCATTTGTGGCCTCCTTCAATCCCTCCTTTCCTTATGGTTGTAGTCAGTAGATGCTATGGGAAAGGTGGAAGTATCCCCTCTACACAGTAGACTCCAAGACTTGAATTCCTGATGCCTTAGTGTGACAGAACATTATGCTTCTCTTCCTTCATACTCTTACAAACCAAGTTGTTAACAGAACTCCACGAAGGTCTCACAGCATGCACGTTTCATCCATGCGATCAGTGCCTCTGTGTCCAGGACATGCGATTTACTGCTGGTTACATAGGTAAGATCATCCAACATCCCCCAGCATGAAGTATAGTGTTTTGGGCTATAGAATACATCAATCTTAATGAAACCCCAGATAGATGAATAAGAGGGAGAACATAGAATTACTTTGTTTTTTTTAAAGTATATAAACATTTTTTATTGAGTTATAGTCATTTTACAATGTTGTGTCAAATAATTAAGAGTGCATTTGAGTCAGGAGAACTCTAAATGGAGAAAATGGGTTTCAGAAACTTGACTGCATGTTAAATATGCTGAATTTGGGAGTGATCATAAACCATCACTTATGACTTATATGGTAAGTATGTAGGGACAGCATAAAGCTGAAAAATAGATGGTAGGAAAGCAAATTACAGCTACATGAACAGTGTGTGCATGTATTAGTCTGCCTGGGCTGCTGTAACAAAATACCATTGACTGTGGCTTAAACAACAGACATTTAATCTAAGATCAAGATCCTGGTGTGCAGACAGCTACTAATCCCATCATTCTCTCCCAAAGGCTGCATCTCCAAATACCATCACATTAGAACAGAACTTCAACATGTAAGTTTGGGGGGACACATATCAGCCCATAGCAGTGGATTAAAGGCTAATGAAGATATCAGTGGCTTTGCAATTATAATACAAGCACAAAGATGAAGACTTTTATTCTTGCTTTTCAACTCACAATTATATCTATTCTTTACATTTGTTTTTTTTAAAACCATAAATCTATCCGTATATTATAGTGATATCAAGTCTGGAAATAAGGTTCCTGATGACAGTTTCATCACATTATTGAGGCTTATTCTAAATTCTAAAATTAATTTATTCTTCTATCCACATAGAACCTTTTAAAAATATAATTGTAACAAATTTACTGACTACTAACTCACATAATCCTACCGTACAAGGACAAATTTGATCCAGCTGTATGAAGACAGATGCATTTCTAGCGTGCTAGAAAATAGACCTACACTTTCTCATATACACAGTTAGAAAGCAAACATGGTGGGAAATGAGGCATGGAAAGACTCCCTCCTAGTACAAATTCATGGAAGTGATGGATAAGATGAAGCAACAAAACTTCCCAGATGTCAGAAATAAAGCAAGAAGCCAAAGTCAAAGCAATATGTACAAGCTGATGCTGTGGGGGCCTATGGGGGTTTTTGTCCTGGATAAAGGCCCCTGGAGATGAAGATGGGTCAGGAGATGAGGCCTTAGGCTCACTGGGCAGGAAGGCTGAAGCCAGACCCTGCAGCAAGCTGAGAGCCTCGGAAGGAGAGCTAGGAAAACACTGTTGGCTTGCGGAAGGAGCAAGGACGTTTGCTGTTGTTGATCCCCAGAGTGGGCACAGGTTAGGGAAGGGACCTCACCTGAGAAAAACTGACACCAGCCTGAGTCACATATCGAAAGGTCTAAAGTTATACTATTTGCTTAGAAAGCTAACCCTAAGTCCCTTCTCTTGGAATGGTCTCCCTAAGCGAATAAATTAACATAAAAATAGGGCCAGCACCTTGAATTCCTTAGGAACCTGATCAAAGCAGATGCCAAAGCGCTCCATGAAGTCACCTCACAGCCTACGGGCCAGAAGCTGTCTCAGTCTGCTCCGGCAGCCGTAACAAAACTCCACAGGCTGGGTGGCTTCAGTAATGGAACTTGTTTTCTCACAGTTCTGGAGGCCAGAGGTCCGAGAGCAAGGTGTGGCAGGCTTCATTTCTCCTGAGGCTTTTCACCTTGGCTTGCAGACCGCTGCCTTCTGGCTGCACCTTCAGGTGGCCTTTACTCCGTGTAAGATGTCCCTGGTGTCTTTTCTACTTCTTTAAAGGAAACTAGTCATATTGGATTAGGGCCCCTTCCTTATGACTTTATTTACTATTAATTAGCTCTTTAAAGGACCTATGTCCAAATACAGTCACACTGGGGATTAGGGCTACAACATACGAATTCAAAGGGGATTGAGGTACAAAATTCAGTTCATAACAGAAGCTTCTCTGAAAAACAGTTGAACCCACTGAAGATAAATTCACAACAACAACAACGAAATGTTATAAATTATAAAGTACACAAGGAATGCTATCCTAAAGGAGAATCATCAGAGGCAAAAATCAAGAGAAGTAGCACCAAAACAACTATAGACGGCAGAACAAAATCAAAGACACTCTAAAATAGATAAAATGAGCAGAGAGATTTTTAAAAAGAACTGAAAACACCATGAAACAACAGGACATCATGAAGGTGAAGAATAAGCAAATTTAAAAAGAAACAAATAGAATGTCTAGAAATGAAAATTACAGTCATTAAAATTTCACTGGATAAATTAAATAGCATATTAGACTCATCCAAAGAGAAAATTAACAAACTGGAAAATATATGTGAGGAAACCACTTAGAATGTAGTACAGAGAGAAAGAGATGGAAGAGATGAGTGATTCAGAGATGCAGGAGATACAGGAAGAAGGTCCAACTAATACACCTCATGGAGACACAGGGAGAGGGTAGCAATGGGAGACAGGCAACATTCAGAAAGAAAGTCAATGAAGTTTTTCTCTAATGGAATATAAGAGTCTAAAAATGGAAGTATGCTGATTCCCAAACAGGAAAAGCAAAAGCAAGTATATATCTAGTTGGGGAAAAATCCAACAATTTTAATGTTTCCCACAAAGGAAATCTCAATCAATAACAAAAAATTGGTTTCGTATAGAACATATTCTCTGATCATAATGCAGTAAAATTAGAAATTAATTACAATAATAGCTGCTATGAAAATGAAATGTACATAATAAATGACTGTGTACATAATAAAAAGCCCCCCAAAAGAGGGGCTGAATAACACAAACTATATTAAAATATGAATTGAATCTTTTTAACGATTTCATCACCTCAATATACACAACAAAAAGAATTTTTAAGATATTTGGTATATAGTTGTGCCTGATTACTTACAATTCTGGTTTCATGAGCAAATAATTTTCCTTTGCCTCATGACTTTTCCTGAGACTTATTTTGTTAGCCTCTGTCCAACCTTGATGGTAGAAGACTGTATTTTGTTGGTACCTTACAAAGTGCTTTCACATACATCCTGTCAGCATCTGATCTCTCCCTCTTGCTGATACAAGTCAGAGATGTATTTGCAACATCCTTAACTAGCGTGCAAATTGCTCACTAACATATGAATGAACAAATACTGCTGGAGTCAGAAATTTCTTGCCAAATGATTTTATTTTCTTTCACAGCATAAAGAGACTCCATCAAGCATGCTCAAGGAGTACAACCTTACAGAGGAAAATCACTGACATTTGGATTGAGGAGCTAGTAGACAGTATTCTCCCACCAATTATCAATATTAGATACATGTTACAATAGATTTGTTGTTTAGTTGATTTAAGTCTGAATAGTCTTAAAATATTTGATAATGAAGCAGAGACAGCATAGATAGAAAATCTTATTTTTCCTTTAAAACCTGACTATGAAAATTAAATAGGCTTTTAAGAATGTATATCGTTTTGAGAAAAAACATTTTTTGCTGACTTTTAAACTATGATCATTTTGACTTTTGCCTTCCTTAAGACCTAAAATTCTGTGGAGGATTATGTTTGTGTAATTTCTTTAGTAAATCACCCCTAGAGGTCTGCTTTGGGAGGTTTTCATCTCTGAATGTGTTTGTAGGGAATTCTGATTGCTATTCCAAGTAGGCAGGCCACGGTGTCTCAAGAAACATTGTGTAGGCCCAGTAGCATTGACAACTCCAGACACAACTAAATGGCAACATGTCTGACATGTAATTCTCTCAGTATTTACTCTTTTACTGTTTTGCGTATGTTACAGAGGTGAATGCTCTCTTTTTCATCTGTGTTGCGCTATTTCTGTCTGGAGCCACTTCAACATAAACTCTTTCTGTTCGTTGGCTTGTGCAAGAAATCCACTCAGTCCATTATTCTTATAGATTTACTGAAGATTTGTGGTGGCATCATGAGGAGTACGTCCCACCATGTGCACACTTGCACCCCACAGCCCCACTGAACATCTCTTACCCCATTCCTGACCCCAGGTCCCCAGCCACTGGGGCCCCATTTCCTCCTCCACTCTCCAGCGCAGCCTCCCCTGGAGCCTCACTCTTCCCTCCAGGGTTTTCTCCAAGGTAAAATTGTTTGCCACCTGCCCCCACCCCTGCCTTGTGAGCAGGGTGCTTCAGGCATCGAGCCCAAGTGCCCTCGCTTATCGCAGCACCCAGTAAACTGACAGCCCTCCAGCTACAAGAATTTATCCTCAGTGATGAGGGTTACAACCAATAAGAATTCCATTATGTAGAGCAGTAAATGGTTTATTAAACTAACAGTACTGACGTTTTTTCCAGAAAACATGTTTGTCTTCTGAGTAAATTAAAAGGCAGTATAAAGTAATTTTTAAAGAAATGCAATCATCTAACAACAGATTGGTTGTATTTCCACATTATTATTAATAAACCACAACTAAAATTTGAATTTGTGTTGGGGTAGACAGCAACTTCTGTATTAAACCCCCATGGACTTAGCTTTTACAGAGGCTTTTACAAAGTCCAGATAGCCCTTGATTCGGATTTCAAATGCTTTTAATTCAGTTTTTATCCAAATTAATCTCAACAGGTGATCAGTGAATATTGGTTTAATGAATGGAAAGGTCTGTAAATGTTACCACCTCCAGATTCCTTGGGTCAGAAGTCTACCTGTGTCTTCTGATATGTCTTCTCTTTTTTCCTTTGCTGAGTCAAAAACAAAAGCAAAATACTCTGATCTCCCTTGCCCAAACTAAAAAAAAAAGGAAAAACAAATATTAATAAATTAAAATTAAATTATTTAAATGTTATAATAAATATTCTTAAAATATTAAATAAAATAATGTTTTAAATAACCCTTACTTTCTTTGTATTTAAAAATAAAATTAAAATGCTTACCTACCAACATATTTTAATTATATCAGATTTTAATTTAATCACTTTATTACAATTCCTTCAATTTTATAGACTCTTTAGTCCAAGGAATAATTTATTTCTCCAAGCCAGTCAACTGATTAAAAAAAAATAAGCCATTGAGCGTCAAAAACAATGTGGACCCTGAAACAATGGTTTGTAAACATAGTTAAACAGTTACTTCCACATAAAATCCTAGAGTCATAAGTTCATAGAATTTTAGAGGTTAAATTATAGGATGGTATGATGCTCAGAGATTTAGAAAAATTAAAGAATTTTGTTTTACATAAACCAGCCTTTAGTATTTAGATTACTTCATCAATAAAATTTACTATCGATGTTCTAATTTTCCAGAGATAATACTTTGATGAACATAAGTTAAATCAAGTAGATTAAAACACTGCTACTGATAAAACTGTTTGTCCAGTAATCTGAACCTTAGACAATGACCTTTCTGTAATACAGTGTGTGGAATCTAACAGTGATTAACTCTTAAGTCAAGCCTTATTTCCCTCAAAATATAAAAAATTGCAGAAGATATGTGAGATAACTTGGAAAAGACTATAAGTAAAGAGAAAGAGTCTGGAATATGTCCCCAAAGAGAAAACTGCAATAGAAATGATAAAGAAAAAAAAATGGCAAAGTAATTAAGGAGAAAATTCTGAGCTACATCCTCATGAATGTTCTATGTTTTATATTCTTAATTTACTTCATTCAAAAGATTTCATGAGACAGGAAATGGTCATCATTATTCTTTGGCTTTTCAGTTTCCTAATTTTTCCTTCTTTCTGAAGCATAAATCTATCTTTGAGGTGAAGACTATGTATTAAAGTTACATCAGACAACTATTTTAAGATTAAATCAAATAAAAGAATGCAAGTTCTTTGGAGAAAGTGATTAAATACAGGTTCCCTATTGAGAGATATAAATAGAGATGATTTTAAATCAAATTCACCATGGATAAGGGATCTATTGGTAAAATTAGTAATATTCTTTTTAAAAGTAGAATGTTTATTACACATTCTTGGAAAAATATTTTAATGCATATGACAAGGTGTTAATTTCCTTAATATCCAAATATTCTTACATATCAACAAAAGGGTAAACAAATCAATTTAAAGACAATAGATAAACAGTTTGTTTTCAGGGGGAAAAATGGATTGATAAACATATACAAAGTTCAATCTCTGTTAGAACTGAAGAAGTTTCTAAACTTTTCAAAATTTCTAAAATTGAAAAGTGAATTTTCTTCTTTCATTTTGCCAAGGATGAAAATATTTGTTGTGGGTGTGGGAAATCTGCAATGCTTGGGTACCATCAGTAGGAGCATAAATTGATGCGAACTTTTTAGAGCACAATTTGACAGGATGTGTTAAATTTTAACGTATAAATTTTACTTTCAAATTGAAATAACACATCCTTTGATCTTAGAATTCCATTTAGAAATTTACCCTGTAGTTTTTTACACACATGAATAAGAATAATCATTGCCACATTATTTGTAAATAGCCAAAAAAAATCAGCTGAAGATCCATCAGTAAGAATCTGGTTCCCTTAGACGTTATGGCACATCTGTGTTTGCATGGGACATGTTTAAAGGAAGGAAAGAGAGCTATAGATGCTACTAGAAAGAAGTTCAAGATAAATTATTTTGTGTGAAATAAATAAAGTTGGTGAACGTAAATTATAATCCTGTGGGTTTGAAGTAAATATTTTATGTATGTGCTCTGGAAAAAACTCTGGGATGTGGGAGGGTGAGAAATACTTTTTCTTTTTATATAATTCTGTCCCATGACATGTCTTTTATTTTCTTTCTTTTTAGTTTTCTTGTTGTTCTGTTTTGTTTATGTCTCTGTTTGCTTTTTTGTTGCCATGAGAATGTATTATTTTTATAAAAATGCATAGCTAATGGAGCTATATTAAATATTTTGTTTCAGCGTCCCTAAATCAGCTAGGAACCACAACACATGAACTTTTTCCAAGAAGAGAAACAAGATTAGGGATGTTATCAATCCCTGTTTCTCTTGTCTCCCTCATAGCATTCCAGGTGGAAAGACTCTTCTTTAATCGTTGACTCCTGAGATAAAGGTGCCGTTGAGGCCGGAAGATGCTTAGAGACACGTGCACACCAGGTCTGAGGGGGCACTTTTTCACCTCCTTTCACACTGTCACACTTTGCAGCTATTAATTATGAGTAAGGGAAAGTGGAGAGGAATTAAAGGCACAAAAAAAGCAAATATTTTGAAGTTCTCTTTGGTAGCATAGATCCAATCCCAAATAACTCTTCCAATTCTAAATAGCAGCACCAGCAAGAACCATGATTGCTTCACATCTTGTAGGCATCAGTTATGTGTGGAGGAAAGAACAAAATATTCGTGCTACTGGAGAGTGACTTTTGGAGAGTGACTTTTGCAGACTGAAAAGCAACTGTGATACACTTAGAAATGTTTATTTCAGTGAGATTTTCTGCTGTTGGATTCAATGCACCAAACAAAACAAAACGTAAAACAGGAGAGAAATAAGTTGTCCTAATAGCTGTTTTACTTATTTCCCTTATTTGATCAAATTTTCTTAAAAACTCCTTTGTAGGTAAAAGTTTATATTAGTAGGCAATGCCCTGGTTGAAGCTGCTTTTCAATAAAGAGGAGGATGGATTAATCTGTCCTCTCCCTAATTGCTTTGTGGAGCCTTCCCTTCTCCCTAATCTCACTGTAGTTTCTTAAGAAATGAGGCACTTACATATCCCAAGGGGTTACATAGAGATTCCTGCTGTAGAGGGTAAAGTAGGGAGTTTGCTGCATTAATCATTGAATAACATCAATCACGCATCTGCTTGGGCAGTTAAATTTCTGTTGAACAAAGTACAAAAGTACCTGGGGAATGTCTCCCTCTTTGTAAGTGGTGTCATTAGACATCTGTCATGAAGGCCTTGTAAAAATAGATTTGGGCAAGCAAACAAAGTCATTTTAATGCTAACACAGTGCTAGGCACATAATGAGCAATATTCTATAAAAACATTGAATTACTAAATAAAATTCTAAAATAAATTATTGCACCAATTTCCTAAGCAAATTATTAATTACTTTCTTACTCTGAATTTATGTGATCACTGCAGCAAGAATTATCTTCCTTAAGCACCATTTAGATTTTTCAGACTCATTTTCAGAAACTGTAATAGGTCCAAATTTTTGTTCCTGTAAAATCCATACTGTTGGTCCATGTTGAAACATTTTCTGACGATTGGTTCTCTTCTCCCTAGTTACCCTTTTTAAAAATTATTGTATATTTATATTATCTTTGCTAGCCTAGAACACATGTGAATCTGCCTCATAATTCACTCTCTCCAGTCCAAATGCTACTTCTGCCATCTGCAATGCCTTTCACCCTCTCCTCCACCATCCCAGATCAATCTCATTCTGCTCTTATTGCCATTTGTCACTGCAGCCAGATTTGCAGGATATAAGTACAGAGCAATGTATTTACAGTAATAAAGTTATGGAGCATTTTATTTCTATTTTATACGGCTTCATGTCAACTCAATGCAGTTTTAATTATCTTTAGTGGAATATAAGCATGTTGGAAGCAAGAGCTGCTTTCATGACTTTCTTACTCTTACCAAAATGTTTAACATATATGGGAGGCTTGCTGGCCTAGTTAATTTAAAGGATCTGATAACATCTCAGAAAAAAACCAAAGTGACTTCAGTTGAAAATAAAAAGAAATACATTTATGGATCACATCAATATTATATTGATGAGTCAATAGTAAAAAAGTGTCAAATATTTGTATGTAAATCAATCTAACAGTGTAGTTAAATACCAATAAAAATCCTAATTAAGGCAAATCTATGGGGTAGATCTTTTTGAAAAGAAATTTTTTTTGTTTTGCTGGAATATATATTTTTTAAAACATTCTAAAATTCATCTCAAGAAATATTTTAAAAATGTATTAAGGAGGATATGCTACATCAGTTATTATGCAAATATTTAAAAACTAGAATAACTAAACCTCTGGCACTGTTAGAGAAATAGATATACAGATCAGCAGAACATAACCAAGAGTTTGGAATGGCCCATGCACATAAGGAGAATTTAGTTTTTCCTAGAGACAGAGATAGCATTTTATATTAGGGGATAAAGGATAACTTACTCAATAAATGCTGAAATTTTTTATTGACGTCTAGTTGATTTGCAATATTCTGTTAGTTTCTGGTGTACAGCATAGTGATTCAGTTATACATATATGTTCTTTTCCATATTCTTTTCTATCATGGTTTATTACAGGATATTAGCTATAGTTCCCTGTGCTATATGGCAGGACCTTGTTGTATTTTGTGTATAGTAGTTTGTATCTGATAATCCCAAACTCCTAATTTATCTCTCCCTCTCTCCCTTTTCCCAGAAGTTTTTTTCTATGTCTGTCAGTCTCTTTCTGTTTTGTAAATAAGTTCATTTGTGTTGTATTTTAGATTCCACATATAAGGGATATCATATGATGTTTGTCTTTCCCTTTCTGACTTACTTCACTTTGTATGATAACCTCTAGGTCCATCCATGTTGCTGTGTATGGCATTATTTCACTCTTTCATGGCTGAGTAGTATTCCATTATATATACATATAACATCTTCTTTATCCATTCATCTGTCAATGGATGTTTAGTTTGCTTCCATGTCTTGGCTATTGTAAATAGTGAACATTGGGGTACATGTATCTTTTCAAATTAAAGTTTTCTCTGGATATATGCCCGGAGTTGGATTGCTGGGTCATATGGCAACTCTATTTTCCGTTTTTTAAGGAACCTCCATACTCTTTTCCATAGTGGCAGCACCAGTTTATATTACCACCAAAAATATTGAAATATTTGGTTAATCTCTTGAAAAAGTAAAAATTTAGATCCCCATCATATAACAAAATTAATACCAGATGGAGTTAACAATTTCAAAATAAGGCAAATAAAAACAAAGCAA
This sequence comes from Camelus dromedarius, assembly GCF_036321535.1. Lineage (NCBI taxonomy): Eukaryota > Metazoa > Chordata > Mammalia > Artiodactyla > Camelidae > Camelus > Camelus dromedarius. The sequence continues at coordinate 9,504,213 of NC_087441.1, read as the reverse complement.
CACAAAAGTATTAGTGGATATTTCCATAATCTGTAAGAAGAGAGAACTTTCTAAAAAATGATACCAAAGATAAAATAAAAAGTAAGAGAAATCCTGATAAAATTTTAAAATTCTGTGTAAAAACACCATAAACAATGTTTAATGGCAATGAACTGCCTGAAAAAAGTATTTATGATATGTAACACAGACAAAGGATTAAATACTCAGTATATAAAAAAATCTTTTAAAAGCAGTAAGAAAAAGAATACCTCAATAGAAAAATGATCAGAGAACTTTAAAAAAGCTACATACAAAATAATAAACACAAATAGCAAACAATTTTTTTTAAAATGTTTAACTATTTTAGTAATCAAAAATGCAGTCATATTCTTGGCCTATCTGACTAGCAAAGACTGGAAAGAATGAGATCCAGCACTGGAATGGGTATGGAGTAATGGAGCACTTTTATACACTGCTGGTGGAAGAGTATAGTTGTACAATCTTATGGAGTGAAATTTGGCAATACATCTCAAAAGTCTTTAGAAGGATATATTGCATGACTTACACACTCCACTAGAAGTAGAGAAATATATGCAAAAAAGACTGCTTATAGCAGCTGACCGTTACAGCAAAATATTGGGGGGGAATCTGTTATTCAGGAAATCCCAAATAAAATAGCTTAAATAAGGTAGAAATTCACTTTCCTGCCATGTAAATAAAGTCCTGAGCTAAGAAATCCATGATCAACAGTGACCCAGGTTCCTTCTGTCTTGTGTCTACAGTCGCTTCTCTATGAGGATTCTACCTTGTGGTCCGAGGTAGTTATTTGATCTCCAAGCATCTCATCCATACACATCAGAAGTAGTATGTGAAGATACAGTAGGAAGAAATAAAGAGTTCTTATCTTTATGGATACTTCCTGGAAGCTGAACATGACACTTCAGTTTGGTCACATAGCCACAACAGACTACAAAGGAAAACTGGGAAATAAGCCTTTATTCCAAACAGCACTTTCCAGCTAAAAACTAGGAGTCTTGTTACTAAGGAAGAAAGGAAGAAGGGCTTTTAGGAGGTAACCTGCAGTCCCTGCCACAGAACCAAAATATTGACTCATAGATGGTTCAACAACAAATAAAGTATGGTACATTCAGAACATGAAATCTCTTATTTATCTATCTAGTTGCCCATTCATATATTTTTTTCTATCTATTTATCTCTCTTGAAGTGCTTTTTAGTTTCTAAAACAATAGAATCTCTAAATTATCTTTTTGGTAGTTTAACGTCTGACTATATTGTATTGTGATATGAAATGTAATCTGTATGAAGTGAGTAATTTGATATTTGTGTGACTGGATTGTGGTCACTCTCTGGTAATTATGTTTTCTTTAGTTATTGGGAGCAGGATTCTGTATATGTCCTTTAGAACACGCTTAATGTTTTGTTTAAGACATTTTATACTTCCTCTTCCCATAATTACTTGTAGGCTTTCTAAATCAGTTTCTCACACATGTGTGTCCAAAATACCCAGCATGACTGGTGGATTTAACAGTTCTTTTTGTATATCTCATCATTTGTCTTAATATGTTTTTGAGGCTAGGGTTTTGGGTACATGCAAGTTCAGAATTATTATATTTTCTTGGTAATTTTTTATCATTAAATAATGGCTCTTTCTATATCATATATATATACCTTTATACCTTCAATTCTATTTCATCTAATTAATATTGCTTCTCTACTTTTATTTGTTTAGTATTTATATGGAATATTTTCCCATAATTTTACTTCAAATTTTGAGAGTCATTGTCTTTTATGCTTGCAAAGAGCATACAGATAGAATTTATATTTCAACTCAGATCATTTCTGCTTTTGAACAGGTGAATTTAATGTTTACATTTATTAGAATTGTTGATAGTTGGATTTATTTCTGCCATCTTATTTTATGTTTTCTATTTACCATATTTTTCTTACTGTTTGGGTTTTTTACCTGCTTCCTGTTGCATTGATTAAGTTTGTTCTCTTTTTCCCCTTCCAGTGTTTTGGAAGATATATATTCTATTTCTTTTGGAGGTTACCCTTAAATTCTGAACATGCTGCACTTGACTTAAGGCTGAAGTTAATCAGTAGCTCTGTTCTCTCTTCTCCTATGTTATTGTTGTCTAGCTTATCAGTTTCACCTGTTTTTTAAAAAAAAATCTCTCCAACTTAGCCTTTATTATGAGGATTGTAGGGCATCCCATATAGAGCTTCTCTTCCTCTCTGGAATTCAGAAACAATGTGGAGAAAGAAGGGAGGAGAGAGGCAGGAATAAGAGGTGGAAAATCAAAATACAGTATTCTCTCTATTTCAGATAAAGCTGATTGGAGAAAGTGATTTTAGATCTGTGGCCAGATGGGCTTGCTGATATGCTATTCCTGAATTGGATGGACTTAGTCCCCAATGGCACAGTGAGACAACAGCAGGTTTCCCTAATAAGGCTGGTCGCTCACCACCTGGACACAGGCAGACCAGAGTTTTCCTTCAGTGGGGCGGGCAGGTCTGATGGGGAGAGAACAGCAGGGGCTGAGCCAAGCCTGTTGGGTCTTCCTCCTAAACTTTCCAATCTTCCTGCCTTTTAGGAGGAACGGTTAAGGGCACAGAGAGAAGTTGAGAGTGTTCCTGTATTATTCCTTGTGGAGACAGTAGAATCTCTTTTCTATGGGAAGTAATTGTTCTTGTAAATATTGTTTCCTATAGCCCCTGCTTAAGGCTGGGCCTATGGAAAACATGAAGCTAAGATTTCCACTTCATGGCCCTTAACTTGATGGACCCTCCCAAGGCTCTAATACCAGAAGGAAGCAGCAGCTCCAAAAGAGTTGGAGGAACAAAGTCCCACTGGCCTGGAGGTCATTCTTCTTGCCCTGGTGGTGGTCTTAGAGCTGCAGAAGAAGGGGTGGGCATTGGGCACCAGTCCCCAGGGACAACTTACATTCCGTGGACCCCTCGGAGCGTCATTGTCTTCCCTAAGGAGAAGAATCTGACTGTGACACTTCTCCACTCTCAGCTTGAGAGCCATGTGACTTGGCTTCGTTCGTGGTCACCTTGGCACTCCCCACTGCTGAGAACTGCCCGGGCAAGGTAGCGGGTGGGAGGGATACTGGGCGTGGTGAAACCCAGACAACCTTGATCAGCCTGCTGTGACAGTGAGATCAAAGGACCGGAGTTACCTGAGGACTCCCCCCAGTACCAATAAGGAATGTGATGCTAAAATAAACTTTTCTAAACTATGATTTTTTTTTTAAAAAAAAGAACAAATTTTGACCAACTGTGTTAGAAGACTGGTTTATCTTGCTACTTGTTTGTATAGGATGGTATTTAAAAGTAACTATCCCATTAAGAAGTGAGCAAAGAGAATGCAGGCAAAAAATGTTGGGTATAAAATGTATTATAGAGGAAGTAAAATTATAATAAAAATAATGAAAGATTATATTACATTCCTGGATTTTGTGAGGTTTTGTAGCATTTAGCTATAATTTAAATTTTAATTTGTTGTGATTTCTATTTTTACTCTAAGGAAATATAAACTTTTGTACCTAATTTTTTATTAGTACTTTGATACTCTTTTGTTAAAAAGTGTTCCTCAAATTATAAAAGCTTTATGTCACATAAAACATGGGTCCACCCCTGTTTTTTCAGTTTTACAAAAATATTTGCCAATTTCTTTGCTCCTTGTTTCCAACATCTTTTTTCTGGATAATTTTCCTTCTTAATCAGTACCTCTTTTAGTAGTTCTTCCAGTGAAGGTCTGCTAGGACTAAACTTTATAGGGTCGTTATTTAGCCCTCACTCTTGAATGTAACTTAGCTGTGTAAAGGATTTTATTCAGGGTATGTTCCCCTCTGAGCACTTAGCGTTGTTATTTCACTTCTGGAGTTTGTCATCGTTGCAGAGAAATGTACCTTTCCTTTGAGAAAAGGCAATCTATCTTTCTCCTTGTTTTTTCTTTCTGTCTTTTGTGCCATTCTCATCCATCTAGGCTTGAATTTATTTTTATTTAACTTGCAAAGGCTGGGTGTGCTACAATCTGAGGACTCATGTCCTTTTTCATTTCTGGAAAAGTGTGACTCTTTAACATTCTGTCTTTTAAATTGTTTTTAATAAATACATACAAATAGATACAAAACAATCTCTTTAAAATATACATAAAGTATAAAGAATATGGGAAAAATTAAAAAGATTAGTACACTTAAGTACTTACCATCCAATGCAGGAAAAGAACAAAACCAGTATTCTTCAATTCCCCCTATAACACCACCTATTTCCTCTCCCTTCAGAGGCCACTATTATCCTAAACTTAGTATTTATCGTTTATTCCTCTTCTTTGTAGCTCCACAAGGAAAATATATATTGTTATGAATGTTTTTAAACTTTGTATCAGGGAACTAATGCTGTACATGTTTTTCTACTTGTTTTTTCCACTCAAAATTGTGTCCCTGAGATTCTATCATGTCACTGCGTATAACTGATTTATTCCTGGTCATTATTGTACAGTGTCCTATCACTCACAGTTTATCCATTCTATCAGTGGGTATTGGCTTTTTCTAGTGGACAGTCTTGGGTTTTCTACGTAAAGCAACCATACAACATGTGAATTATAACAGTATTTCTCTTCTCACATTATTTCTGTGAATGTCTCTACAACTTTCTTTCTCAAATGCCTCTTAGAAGTATACTAGAACGAATCATTTTATCTTCCATGTCTCATAACTTCTCTTTACTATTTCCATCTTGTTATCTCTATGTTGCATTATGGGTGATTTATTCAGATCTGTTTTTCAGTTGACTATTTTACATGATGATTTATCCATTGAGGTTTTTTTATTTGAATGAATTAATCTTTTACTGCCAGGAGTCCAATTTGGTCCTGTTTTGAATCTGCTTATTCTCTAACTCATACTGTTCTTTTGTTTCATTATTTCAATTCCTTCCTTTATGTTTTCCATCATTTTAAGCATAGCAATGTTTATAGTCCCTTTCAGAATGTTCAATTATCTATAGTTCTTTGAGTATTAATTTCATTAATTACTGAGTCTTTTGATTCATCCTCATTTCCTTATATGGTTTATAATTTTTTTCTTTTCCATTATGGCTTATTACAGGATATTGAATATAGTTCCCTGTGCTATACAGTAAGACCTTGCTGTTTATCTATCTTATATATATATATATATTAGTTTGTATTTGCTAATCTCAAACTCCTAATTTATCCTCCACATCCCCTTTTTCCTTTGGTAACCGTAAGTGTGCTTTCTATGTCTGTGAGTCTGTTTCTGTTTCATAAATAAGTTCATTTGTGTCATATTTTAGATTCCATAAATAAGTAATATCATTTGGTATTTGTATTTCTCTGACATATTTCACTTAGAATGATAATCTTTAAGTCCATCCATGCTGCAAATGGCATTATTTATTCTTTTTATGGCTGAGTAATATTCCATTATATATATATTTATATGTGGTGTATATGTGTGTGTGTGTGTGTGACACACACACATACATACACACACACACACACACATATATATACCACAACTTATTTATCCAGTCATCTGTTGATGGACATTTAGGTTGGTTCCATGTCTTGGCTATTGTAAGTAGCGCTACTGTGAACATTGGGGTTCATAGATCTTTTTGAATTAGAGTTTTCTGCAGATATATGCACAAAAGTGGGGTTGCTAGACCATATGGCAATTCTATTTTTATTTTTTTAAGGCACCTCCATACTATTTTCCATAGTGGCTGTACCAATTTAGATCCCCACCAACAGTGTAGGAGGGTTACCTTTTCTCCACATCGTCTCCAGTATTTTTTATTTGTAGGCTTTTACGTGATGGCTGTTCCTACTGGTGTGAAGCGGTATCTCATTGTCGTTTTGATTTGCATTTCTCTAGTAATTAGTGATGTTGAGCTTCTTTTCATGTGTCTATTGGCCTTCTGTATATTTTCCTTGGAGAAATGTCTATTTAGGTCTTCTGCCCATTTTTTGATTGGGTTGTTTTGTTATTGTTGTTGTTGTTGAGTTGTATGAGCTGTTTGTATATTTTGGAAATTAAGTCCTTGCCAGTCATATTGTTTGCAAGTATTTTCTCTGAGTCCATAGGTTGTCATTTCATTTTGTTTATGGTTTCCTTTGCTGTGCAAAAGCTTGTAAGTTTGATCAGGTCCCATTTGTTTATTTTTGCTTTTTTTTCTATTGCCGTGGGAGACCGACCTAAGAAAATATTGGTATGGTTTATGTCAGAGAATATTTTGCCTATGTTCTCTTCTAGTTTTATGGTGTCATGTCTTATATTTAAGTATTTAAGCCACTTTAATTTATTTTTGTGTATGGTGTGGGAGTGTGTTCTGACTTCATTGATTTACATGCAACTGTCCAGCTTTCTGAACACTACCTGCTGAAAAGACTGTCTTTTCTCCATTGTATATTCTATGGTCAAAGATTAATTGACCATAGGTGTGTGGGTTTATTTCTGGGTTCTGTATTCTGTTCCATTGATTCATATGTCTATTTTTGTGCTGATACTGTGCTGTTTTGATTACTGTAGCTTTGTAGTATTATCTGTGTAATTTTTTATTGTGAGCTCATCTTAAGCAGTGGTAATCTTTTCTGTGGGTGTCCTATGTACCCTCGATTATGGATTTGCTCCCTGTAGTGAGGATTTACATTTGATTCTGCAAGGGTCCTAGAGTTTTCATGGTCCTTGGCCATATTTGTTTTTTTCTTGCTCAGTTTTTTGTCAGTTTATTAACTGAATGTTCTCATGCAATAAGACTAGAATAAAATTAGATCCTTCACTCAGGCTTGGGGTTTTAATTTCTTAAAAGAGATATTTCTTTTTCCTTCATACTCAAAGCCTTGAATATTAGAAGATTCCTTGCTCTCTTCCTTTGATGGAGTTCTTTTTAGTGCCATTTTTACAGACTAAGCAACTTTGCAAGAGCCTTTCCTTAATTTAGCCCCTTAATTCCAGATATTCATCTTGAGTGGATCCAAGGCCATGTCTTTTGTCTCCTTGTAAGATTTATACTCCAACCCCCATTCGATAGGTGCTGGTTCTGTCAGCCCAACCTTGTAGCTCAAGCTACCAGAGAATTTCCCTTTCTTCTATGTTGGCTTAATTATCTACTTTTAAAAACACAGTTTATATGTTTATCAGTAATGTATTTTATTGATTATATTTTATGCGAAATATCTATGTATTTATTACAGGAGGGTGTCTGCATCAGTCCCTCATGTTGCTGAGCCAGAAGTAGTAGAAGTCTTGATTTACACCCAAATTTACATCGTATTTAAGTAAGTATTCTTTCTTGAGTGGGATTACAGGTTATTTTGATTTTCTATTAAAGCCTTTTATTGTCTGTGCTTTATACAATGATTATGCAATACTTTTATTATTTGAAAATATTATTAAATGATTTCAATTTTGAAAAGAAGGTTTCATGAAAACTAGATTATGGTATCATATTACCGTATAGTTCAGAAATTATTTTACTCTTAACTATCTGTATGAAGCAGAGAGAGAAGTCACACAACATTCTAAAATTATTTTACATTTGACTTTAGAATGCATTACAACGAAACATCACCAATTCAGACTAGATGACGAAAATGAATCTGAGATAGTCAAAAGCCTGAATATTTTGAATGCTTTTTAAAATTTCTTCAAGTAAATGCTATAAATGAACAAGAAACGGTGTCAGTTTGGAAATACAGAAAGGTACACAGGAGGTCTCCCTTTCCCTGTCCTCTCCCTTCCATTCTTCTCCGCCCCTTACAGAGAACCACCCCCTACAGATAGTTATCCTTTCAGTGTTGTTTTCCACAAATATAAACAAATATATGTACCTATTCTTACGCCCCTTGCCTGTTATACAAAAGGTAACACACTATATATACCTTGGAGTTTTTTACTTGACAAAATACCTTATATGTTTCTCCACGCTGGAGGATAGAAATCTTTGTTCTCCAGTACTGTGAGGGTTGCATAGTACTGCACTGTGGAGATGCCCCGTAGTTACCTTGAACAAATTCCCCAGTGTTGCTGAGCACTTGGGTTGTTTCTAATCTTTTGCTGTTAGCAACAATGTCATAAGGCATGATCCTGGCTGTAGGTCATTTTGTACTACTAGAAGGTATCATCAATAGAACAGACGCTTTGAAGTGCAGTCACTGGTCAGTTCATTGATAATTTTGTTCGTTATTACCAAATCTTTCCAAAACGACTGTTCCATGTTTTACTAGTGCTAGCAACATATGAGAATTCCTGTTCCTCCACAGCCTCACCAACAGATCATGTTGTCAGACTTTTAAATTGTTTCCAAGGTGGTGGGAAGGTTGTAATTTTGGAGTCTAATAAAAGGTGAACTGTACTTTTAGGAAAGCCACACTAAATAATGTTTTATTATTTGGAATGGTCCTTCTTCCTTCCTTCTTTTCTGCTTTCCTTTAAATGCCATAGACCCAAATATTTTGTTTGGTTATGTGGGCTTAGTTATGTATTACAAAACCTGAGGCACTCTGGCTGTGAGGAATAGACTGGCTGGGGTAGGTAAGAAAAATGAAGAATTTAAAATCCTGATTGGTGTCTGGGTCCTGAACAGTACATGGACTTGTCTCTCCAGATCTCCTGGCAACCCTCCGGCCCCTGCACACCAATACATGCTAGGCCCCCCGCAACCCGGAGCTGACCGCCCAGCCTTGGCTGAACAACATCACGTGTGCTCTCTCACCGCCAGCAGCCCTCTGACCACCACCTCACACCTATTACCCATGGCACGTAGGATGTGGTGGTAAGAATTTTTGAAGACTTGCAGGTAATACAGTTAGCAGACTAAGAACAAGCATGACCTTGAGAGTTGTTACACAGAGGCCTAAGCCAGAGTGATTGACGTCTGTGGAGGACTGAGGCGCACAGGTGACCACCAGTACATTTCACTTTCAGAGTGTGTGGGTATGGAAGGATAAATCTTTTTATTTCTGATATTTTTCTAATTTATCCTCCAGTCACTAAAAATGGCTTTGAGTAAACTACTGGAGAAGGCATGGGGTTTTTATGGACATACAGGCCACTCGTGATGTTATCGACTAGAGGAATGGATGACAATATCAAGTCCTGGATGTGGGGGGACACCTGCCCCTCTGTCCTCAAGAGAATGTTCCTCCTCCCTACAAACTCCCTGCTGCTGAGCATATAGCCACCTCCACTGGGGAGTTTGCATAGAGAAGCTGCCAGAAGCCAAATCAACATTTTTCAGAAACTATGAAATATATATAGTTCCCCCAGATTTTTTAATTTAAAACTTTTCAAAACAAAGAAATAAAAATCAGATCCTGACAAAATAATACAAGACCAAGATTGCACGTCATATAATAGCTAACATCTTATACTGGAATGAAAAAAAAAATCAGAAGTAAGGCCAAAGTACCTGGTACTTTGTACCAGGTATGATTAGTACTTATGATAAGTACTCAGCTATGATTAGCCTTGTTTTAGATCAATCATGTTAATAATTTTATTTTATTTTTTGTAGCACAAGGAAATCTCTAGTATCTATATCTAATAATTCTAATAATCTTGAGCTCTTTGGGATTATAATGAGAAAGATTTTGCAACAGTATATTTTAGTCATAGCACCTTAAAAAAATCCTAAGTCTATAGGGTGGCCAGAAAGTCTTTTTTCATGCTAGTTAAAAGCTCCTCTCCATGAAAATCTTGTTTCCCCCATGTTGTTCCAGACATCTTCCCCGTCACTGACAGCTGAAAATCATTGAAGCATCCACAACAGTGTTTTCTCAGCCATTGACTCTGGTTACATGGAGAGGAGAACTTTTGCTTCATGCTGTCCCAAGGCAAAGTTCCCCCTTTGTTAACCCCCTAAGGAGGTCATGCTATGGGAAGTTCTCCAGCTCTGAGAGAGAACGCTCTCTTTCTGCCTTGTTGCAGAAGGGAGGTGGTCTCACTTTCCTGTTCCTGCACCGACCACCACAAACTGCAATCAGATGAGCAGAGTGTCTAGCACTTGTCTTGCAATAACATGGTTCTATTGGGTGACCTTCTGAAATCACCACCCACATTCTGACATGAGAAGGATCCTGCTTAATTTCCTTAGAATAATGGATTGATTACTAAGGGTACATTCTCATGCATAGGGACTTTATGGCTCCTCAGGAAGTGTCAGAAGAGTTCAAGTATATCTGTCATATTGGTACCATGCTTGGGGGGAGGGAATGTTGCCCTGTTATCACTCTGACAGGTTGTAGAGGTCATTCATTCATTCAACAAACACGAATGGAGGGGCAGGTCCTACGTTAGGCCCTGGATATAAAAAAAATGTAGGGTGTCCTCCTGGAGCATTCAGTCTGGGGTTGGAGAAATAAAAAATTGCAACATACTATAATAAGGGCTGAAACAGTGATATCCACAAGTTGGTTGCATAGCTTACAGGTGACTGTTCCACTTGGTATGTGGGAACTGTGATCAGGAGGGCTTCACAAAGGGAGGGACACTGGGCTGAACTTTGAAAGACAGTAGCTCTTGACCAAGCAGTGGGAAAGAGAATAGAAAGTAGCAGATGTAAAGGCAAAGAGGTATGAGAAAGTCTGGTAGGGCAAGTGATTAGAAAGGTAATTTATCAGTGACGACATCTCGGGGCGGTGAGTAGTGAGCCAGAGTCTGGAGGAAGTGGCTGGACAGTCAGTGGAATGAAGTGCACAGAGAGAGGAACCAGAAGAAGGGTATCGAGGCAGAGACGCTGCTTTCCTGACCAGGGTCACCATGGTCAGCTGGCTGGTCTGACAGAAAAGGAGCAGGTGCACCCTCAGGGTTGGGCACTTTCAGCTAAGAGGAAAAGAAACTGGTGAAGGAAAAGGAGACAGCATAGACGCTTTGGGCTAGGATGGTCTCAGGGAGGCAGAAGGAGAGAGAAACAACTCTCTATAGACCTACAGAGTCATCAGAGTGGCCACCAACTGCTTCATTTGTCTCCTTTTGTAGGTCTGGACGTTGGAGTCTCTGCCAGTATGTGCTTCTCTCCCGTCAAAGACCCTGTCTTACGTCCTTGAAACTCCCATCCCACCACACTCTCGAGTCTTTTCATTCCTAGTTGGCACTTAGAAGAACTTAGATGATCTAAATAGATCTCCCCCAACTTTAACAAGCAGGAGTAGAATGAAAATCACAGAACACCATGCTTCAGGTTCCAATATATATTTCCAAAGACTGAAACTTAGGAAAGACAGGAAAAGATAAATGGTTTTTCCTGGAAAAATTAGAAATTGGAGATGACACTTTTCCAGAAATCAGAATACACCAGGGATTATGAAATAAAATGGAGGCAGAGGCGGGTGGACCAACTTTCAGGGAATTTAGTCATGGAAGTTCAGCAAGAAAGGTTATTCTAAAGTTTTAACCTTGAACCTAAATTTTTTAATGAATTATCTCACGTAGTAAGATGGTCTAGCCCAGTTAATGATAAATGTATCAAAGGATAAATTGCAATATGCAACACTGTTTTTTCCAGACTGGGTGAGAGTTCTAGTAACAGCAGTCTGGTCTCCAGAAGTCTCTGTCTGTTGTTCTTTTCCCATCCATCCCTCCTTTTCTCCCCCCTTCCCTTCCCTCACAGTTTTTCTCTTCCTTCTTTGTCTTCTTTTCCACAGCTCCCACCCTGGATGAGGCAAAATCTCAACTCAGTGCACCCACCCATCCTTGCCACTGCAGCCAGACCCACATGGTCCCCTCAGCAGGGCAGGGGTTCCAGAAGCCTCAGCCAGGAGTCCCCTTCTCTTCTCCCCTCCCTCTGGCTTTAACACCCGGCTCTTTTGTATTGTGGCCAATGCACTGGGCTTCATGATCCTCCAGAACAAAAGTGTTCACATCATCCACTGTCCTCTCTAGCCTCAGAATCGTGGTGTGAACTTGGGCCTGGAAACACACCCTGTGGTTTCCAGGGTGCAGGGTCCCTCCCTCTCCCCGTCAGTACCCACATTGATCTACCAAGGATCAACCGAAACAGAGCAATGACAAGTCCTGGGACTCCAGCCTTTAGGAAAGGGGTTGAGGATCCACAAGCCTGAACTCAGGATGGGAAGAAAACTTCTTCAGTATTTAGATATGCTTTCCTTTTCATACTTTCAGCCCATTGATACGTAGGGCTGTTTCTGAGGGTAACAGAACTCTGCAATCAGCAGTGTCTGTCCCCACTGCCGCCGCCTCCTGGTCCACCTCAGACCCTCCTGCTTCCTCTCATCTTCCCCCTCACACCCTTACCTTCCTTCTCACCTCTTCTTCTGCATCAGAGTAGCCTTTCAGGAACGGATCCGATATATAGTCGTCGTAAGGTATGAATGACTGATAAAAGCTGATGGTATTACTCATTAGAAGCATATTTTTATTTTGACAGGGCTCAGAGCCTTTAGAGAAAGGAACACATCCATAAATCTTTAATGGAGAAATTTTAATTAGGTAACAGGAGAAATGTTTGGGGTTGAGTGGAGTATACTGTTTTCCTGAAATAGCGTGCCAGACATCTATTCTATTTAGAAATTAAAATACACACACACACACTCCCTACTTACCTGTTTAATTCCAGGCAATATGTTAAATGCTTTACATATACTCTCTCATTTAATTCTTAGCAAAAAAAAAAAATCTTGCAAAGTAGATATTTAGTGTTTCACATACACTCTGCTGCACAAGGTTAAGTAAATTGCCAAACATGCACAGCCCATAAATGTGGAATTGGGATGTGAATCCAGCTTCTTTCTACAGATCAGGAAGTCCCCCGAGGTAGCACTCTTTTCATGTGGTGGGAAGCAGTTTTCCTGCCTGCCTCCTGGGTTGCTCAGTTAACGAACATATAGAGCCTTAAGGATCTTTTCCAATAAGTCATATTAAAATGTGCCCTTACTCATCTTTGTTTTTCTCTGAACTCCCCAGAGTTTGTGTATGTCATCCTTGTAATGATGTGCCCCGAATGAAAATAGTGGCCTGGTCTCTTTTCATTTTCAGCCTATGCAGGATATAAAAAATAAACAGCATATGGTGAAAAGTTAATGAGATTAAAAAAAAAGAAGTTCACTTAAAATAATCCACGGGCTTTTCTACATGTGTTCTTGGTCTGGTTTCAAAAACCACAGGAGTTTTACTATGCTTTAGAAAAGAGCGAGTATTTGCATTGTTTCTGTTGGGGTCAGTGGGAAACCAATTTCATAGAATCGGCACTAATAATTATGTTTATAAACAAGTGCCACGCTAAACTAGTGCAGTCCAAGACTCGCTCCAGCATTAACATGTTGAAAGCAACTCTGTAACACTCTCTCCAGTGACAAATCTCATGCCCACACAATGTTCCTGTAGCCTACAAGAATAACAGAGTCCTACCTAGAGAAGATGGAAAGTCAGACAAACAGGTAGACCTGTCCTTTTCAGAAAAATTTCCTACACCTTGAAGCAAATACAAAATGAAGTAGGGAATCCTGTCTTTATTTTTAAAGCATAACCACATAAAAAGTTATTGCTGCTTAAGCTACCTGGGTTCTCTGCACTGAAAGGAACAAGTAATTTGAAAATGCATGTAAATCATTTTATTTGCACATTTGTGTTCAGCCACAAAGTTCTCTCAACAATTAAGGGCTAAGAGCCCACTGTGGGTTCAGGACTGTTCTGAGCATTGTGGAAGATGGAAGAGAAATTGAAGATAGGGACTTTGTCCTTAAGGAATTGATAATCCAGCTGGAGAGATGTAAGGTCCTTGATAAAATAAATAATGGTATCAAACCCATCCCAGTGCCAGGCACTGTGCTTGGAGCTTTGCAGGGATTCACTCTTCTGATCCTCAGAAGCACAGGGGCATAGGTACTGTCATTTCACAAGGAAATCAAGGCTTGAGAGGTTTACTGAACTCTCAGAGCTGTTGTGAGGATTATATGAGAAATCATAATGCACTATATCAGTTAGGTTTAGATTTTGTTTCCTACTGAAAAAAAGAAAAAAGAAAAAAGAAAAAAATCCCAAACACCAAACCAAGCCAAAAAAAAAAAAAAGTTAGCAGCTTAAACAGAGGTTTATTTTTCTCTCTCATAGACCAAGTTCAGAGGCAGACAGTAAGCCAGCACCACAGCTCTCCTTAAACACATGGCCACACCTACCTCCAAGGGATCTGGGAAATGTAAACTTGTTTTTTATATGGGTGGTCATGTGCCCAGTTAAAAATCGGGGTTTCTCTTACTAAAGGTGAGGAGAACAGATGCTAGGTTAGGCAACTTGCATCTCTGCCGTACGTATGCAAAGTGCTGGGCACAGGATAAACACAATAAATGTTGTCCTAATAGTTATAAAACTCAAAGCAGCCCAGAGGTAGCATGGTTTATTGATTAAGTACAACTATTTCTGCTTGAGGTTTTCCCTTATCTAGACTTATGCCCTACCCCTAAATAGGGAGGTGGGTGAGATGAAGGCAGTGCGTGTGGGGTGCTCCAAATACTGCCTCCCAGGGCTGGCGCTCCTTTTCTTCCTCCAGATACCCAAGGTGGCTTGCCCCAAGGTGGCTTGCCCCAAGGTTTACACCTGTGGAAAGGTGGCAGAAAGCCAAGTCATGACACAAAACGAGGATACTGCCCAGGCCTGGTCATTTCCCAACATGGGCTTCTGCTTTCTTTCCATGTTCCCTTTCAGGGACTGCAAATGACAGCTCTGGCCTCTCACAAATGGAGGAGCAGGGCAGTCACAATGCATAACTCCAGAAGATAAGCAGCCACACTGGAGAGAGGTGTCCTTTAATCAGTGACAACCAGCATGACACTCCCTGGCACTGTGCAAACAGGAGGTTCTGGGAAGGGAGGCAAATTGGAATCTATGGGTTGGGTGTCTTGACTCATTTGGTTTATTTGTTTCCAAGAGTTTTCCATGGATCATCTCAACCTTACAAATTCCTAGATAAGAGAGAGAAGGCTCTCACGTCACGAAATATTTACACTGTATGGATTTGAGGAGTTTCCCTCAGCTTCTTAAAACTTCTAAGTTGTTTTTAGGGCTGAGATTCTACTACGAACAGAGTTGGCTTATCAGGGCAGCGGTGGTGGGTGGGGAGCAGTGTAGAGAGAACTGGGTAGGATAGATGGATGGGTCAGTGGCCAGGATGGTAGGGATAAAAGCTGGAATTTCCAGCTGCTTTGTCATTGGTTCGGATCAGGAAGGAGTGGGAGAGCCATGTACAGAGTCTCAAATGTAGACTTTGGTGTGGTTGCCAAGAAAGGTTACAGTTTAGTCCTGGAGATACAATAACTAGAGGAAAAGGTGTTCATCTTCTTCTTCTTATTATTATTTTAAACTTGTGATCTATTAACAGACCACACAGCCTGTGAGGCACTGTGAATTAATTAAAAAAAATAAATACATCTTAGAGCTATTCTGTGAAAATCACACTTGCATTGCCTTCTATTTTTTTTTTCATTGCCTTCTATTTTTGAGGCCGAATATGTTTTAAAAACCTGTAAACATTAAACTCATTTTTATGATCCTCTTTTATTATTCCTCAATATCATCGTATACTGGCAGCCTCAACAAATGAAGGTGACCAGGCCTCGGGCCGAGCGGCTGGAGCCTGGACTCCTGGGACCAGCCTCCACTCCCTTCCTCGGGCTCCGCCTCTCTTCCCAGCAGCCAGTGGGTCCCGGGACAAGCCGGCCCCGCCCGCGTCCGCTCCCTGCTTAAATGCTGCAGTTGCTCCGCGCCGCTGTTGGAGGACCAGCCCTGAGTGAACTGGGCTGCGGGCCCAGCGTGTGGCCCCCGCCTCGCCGGCGCGCCTGCCCATCTCTGCTCTCCAGCCCCGCTGGCCTCCTGCCGTCTGGGACGCCCTTTCCCTTCTTTCCCTGGTTGATTCTCACTTTTCGGTTTTCAGCCCCATTTCCTCCGGGAAGCCTTCCCTCAGGCCCCAGTCTACGTCAGCGTCTTCGTTTATTTCCCTCCTAGAACCCCGCATCTTTCCTTCAGAGCACGTTATCTCTGTGCAATTATACATTTATTAGTGGGATCATCTGATTAACGTCGAGCTGGTAGACAGTGCGGGAAGCTTTTTTTTTTTTTTCCCACTGCAGGGGCCGCAGAGCCTAGCCCCTGGCGGTGCAGGGTAGGCAGGCCTCCGCAATTCTTTGAAGAATGAATGAATGAATGAATGGGGTTGAACCAAGAAGCTGTCTTCCCAGCTGCTCCTTGTGGACTAGTCTGGGTGGGAAACCTTTAACCCACATGGTCCCGGAGAAAGCAGGTCATCAGCACCACAGAGAGAAGTACAGCCTGAAAGGAGATGTCTGAGAGTTAGAGAAGATGCCAGGCATAGACTGCTGAATTTTAAGTCCTATAGTAACATATTACAATGTGGAAATTTCCTTTTTTATCTCCCTAACTTGAAGTTAGGGAGATAAAAAATATTTATGCTTAACCACTTGGGCATTTTTAGAGGAATGCATTGATAAGCAAATCCCCCAATGAAATTATGTCATTTTGTGTAAGAAAAGCATATAACCCAGTCCTTTGGACCTTAGCAGAACAGATGACTGTCAGTAATTTACCCTTAAAGGCGCCTACTGATGCTCTTAATGAATTAGGGACAAAGCAATTGAAGATAAGCAGGGTGAAATAAATATCACAAATGTGCTACATTAATGCTCCTGAGTTATTTGTTTGAAATTTATTGTGCTTCAAAAGTAGTTTTATTTTAGAAGTTTATGTGTACTATGAAGCAATTAATCACATACGACAAACACCCAGAAGGCCCTCAAATATCCCACTAAAAATCTTCCCAGAAAATTGAGGTGATTAGCTCTCTAAATGACTACTGCATATATTCTTGATTATTACAAAACGACCTCAAATACATTTATTTCCTAGGTATTTATTTACGAGGAACTAGAGTGGTGTTATCAATAAAGTGCCTTTATTCAAGCAGCAGGTTATCAGTGACAGAAGCCATATAGATGATTATGTGACATGATGTGATCATAGGCGATACTATTAAAAGGCACCAGTTGGTGCTCAATAAGTGATTCTGCTGATGGCGGAATGAATGAGGACAATACAGGGAATAAAGTGAAAGAAATGCCATTGAACACACATTTGTCTAAAAGTTAAAAATTTCTAAACTTAGGCTGTAATAAAAATTTTTATTACACATCACTCAAAATGTGGACAGTCCAGTATAAGATACAAAGTACAATGTTCCAAAATGTATTAAGGAAATAAATGTAATTTATTTCACTGCTGTTACTATGTTTCTAGGGACTTTGGAGAGAAACTGTAGTAGCCTAAAGGGATACTTGACTTAGGGTTCTGGGATTCTAGCTCCAATATTGGTGAGTTCCCAGCGTCATGTCAGAACTGTGCCAGATGGAGAATTAGGGCAAGGTGCCCAGCCGATGGCAGCCAGCAAGGCAGAGCTGCAGGGAATGCTGTTAGGTGGAGAAGTCTGAACTTGCTTCTTTGCTGGCCAAATCCTCCATGACGTTTCAGGGCAGCCCTGAGTAAGTTTAGGTAATAGTTTATCTCCCCTGTTGAGGACAGGATGAAGGTAATATTCATCTTTTTATTCTCAGGGCATGTCACAAAATAGATTCTAGATAAATTTGTCAAAAAAAAAAAAAGTGTAGTTGATCCCCATCCAGATTTATTATCCCCACTATATTCTTAGTAAATAGAATAGTGCTACTGTTAGTCACAGTCCCCAAATTTAAATTATCTCTTGCCTAGGTTTTTTTTCAAATCCTGCCTAATTGTTTTGCATCCTAAACTTATGGGTTACTATTAAATTTGCATAGTTGTTTCAAATCAAATGCTATATCACATATCTTGCATTTACTCAGTTATTCCCTGCTAACATCTAAATCGGAGAAGTGAAAAGGACAATTGTTTAGTGCTTTTTAAAGTCCCTGACCAAGATCAGTAGGGAAATCCCATTAGCTCCATTCATCGCATTTCTCATAAATCTAAAAGGAAAGCAAGTATCCAAAGCCTTATTCTTTAATAGTTCTTATTTGTAAAACCTTGACAGGGCTTTATTGTAAATTGCTTCCAAATTATGTAAAGAATATGGAGAAATATGATGGGTAGTGAATCGTGATAGTTTTACTTGCTGAATAAATAACCAGAACAGTAAAAGAGGACTAATCTGAAAGCAAACAGTATGATGGGCTACGATGAGGCAGAAAGAACAGAACCTCGGCAGTCTAAGTACCATCTGGCTCCATCCTCTTTAAGTGGGCAAGTTTGAAGAGCCTTTTATTCAGTACCCTAAAACTTATTCAAAAGGAGCAGTATTTGAATATTAATTTTTCATATAGCAACAAAACAAAACAAAACCCCTGAACAACTCTGTTTTTGTAGCGAAAAAGTGATGTTTAACAAAGTAATGGATAATCCTCTGGCTAAACACAAGGGTGTTGGGCAACCTGTGGGTGGAGGGAGGGTCTGCTGCAGGCACAGCCAGGTCACTCAGAAGCTTTTGGGCCTTCACCTCCGTGGCTCCTTTGTGGCTAGAGTAACTTATTAAAGTTGTCATTATGGTTTGAAATTTAGGCAAGTGGTGTAAAAATACGGGATTCATTAGGGAAAATGAACACGGTGATTTCTATTACTTTACTTTACATAAAAAAATACTGTAGAATTGCCAAATAGGGTAACTGAGGCAACTGACACAATAGAAATGATAATCCATGGTTCAAATTGTGCTTTTGTGAAATGTGAACCTATTTTGTCACTTTTTAACAGACTCCTGACAGTTGCGATTTTGTTTATATTAAGTCCTGGATTTTTCAATGAAACTGTGAGAGGCTTTTATTTTGTTTCCTGAGAAGGTGTGTCTGAGAAGCCTAATTCCAATAAATAGGAGCCCACGACTAATCTTCGGCAAGATGCTTTTAAAAAGGTATTTTAGCATCCTCTGTGGTTTAAGAGACAAAACCAAGTCCTGCTGGCTTTGTGTTGTGCTTCTTACAGACTGCAGTGCCTTCTGTCTGCTTTAGGGTGTGGCATCTGCCATTGGGGAGGAGAAACTGGCATGTGTCGCCTTTTATAGCAGACTGATTTCATTGTGCTGGGGGCCTCTATTTCATAGCCTCTTGGTTCCAATCTTCTAGTTGACTTGCTGAAGCAAATGAAATTAAAAGATATTTCGACTTATATACATATGTATGTATTTACATATACATATATACACATATATATATATATTTTAGTTTCACGATTTTTCTATATGAGAAAATATTTTAAAGAAAAGGGCCAGAGCTGAACTTGGTGACTCATTTTCCCTTTTAGGATTAGTTGTGAAAATAAACCACAAAATATGGCTACACTTGAACGAATTGACTTTGATATATTTCATCAATTTGAAAAAATGCCTTTTTATAATTTTATGTATATATTTAGTTTGACTATAAATGTCTAAAAGCATAAATATGTAATTGATTTTAGAATATACATATATACACATATACACAAAACAGATATATTTATCTTTGCACATGAAAAACTTTAAAAATTCAACTTATGTGGTGTAATGTGTATAATTAGTATGTATTTGAATATATAAAGGGAGAAAATCCAGGAGAAAATGTCAAAGAGGCACACTAACAAAGATGTAGTATTCTCTTGGCAATAACCGATGAATGATTTGGCATGAATTCACCTTACAGTTCTGTTATTCTCTCTTACACATGATGGTATAACTCCTGTTTTCCAGTTGTTTGCATAGAATTGCAATTTGTTGTTTCTGCACTCTATAATGACTCCTGGGTGTGCACCTGATTCCTCTCCCCCCCAGTTAGTCACCAGTTTTTCACATCTATCGCTTTCTATTTGGTCATGTAACATATCTACACTTGGTCAAACAAAAATAACCACCGCAGTTGAAATAAACTAAAATAGTCTTTATGGAAAGCTGAAGAACAAGATGATTTTAGAAAACTACCTTCTATCAAAATCATACATATTATTTCAGCTAGCATGACCTCTTGAAAGATCTGGTTTCAAATGCTTTCTCTCCATGAAAACTGAGTCCACACTAGTACAACTGAGCCATTGTCTGGGTTAAGAAGTCTTGCTTTTGAAGATATTCGAGATGTTACTAAGTGACAAATTCACAATGATAAAAACATTTGAAACATCATGAAGTGATAAAACAATAGTTTTTTTTTTAAATCATGAAACGTTTTTGCTCTAAGACTAGAGTTGATGGATTTATATCATTATTGGTCTTATGTTTATTACATACAACATGTATTTCTTTTAGTTTTGTCTCACATTACTTAGAAATGAACTCATATCAAGAGGGTTAATTGTGCACATAACCTCTGAAACATGATGAAAGGAGTCATAGATTTATGACAATGTGAGATAAACCGTAGCCTTCACTATTAATGGCACAAATAGTGAAATTTCCACGTGCAAGTTGTTGGGAGCATAATACACCGCTCTACATAATTGAGGACTTTGCCTTCAGAGACAGGACAGACAAGTGCATAGTAAGGAAAATGCCCCTTTGGAAATACTTTGTTTTCACTGATAAACCTACGTACAAATATAAGATGACTTAAAAAAAAGTTGTATCAACGTTATCTTGGGAGCAGGTGCAGTCAATCGTAAGCATTTATTGAATACCTGCTGTATACAGGGCGCTCCGGGAATGCGACTAAGACTCACTTCAACTCCTTCCTAATTTTGCAGTTTGAAGAAGTTGTGGGAATTACGCCGATGGCCCGAAATCAAGGCAGAGAGGCTAACCTTCTGAAAAATTACATAACTCTGGGGAGAGGCAGTGCTTTTGCACGGATTGCCCAAATATTTTTTTCTCCGTCGGCTTCGTAACCTTTGAGGCCAACAGACAACTTTGTTCCCCTGCCTTTCTCCCTCTTTTGTTTGCTCGTCAGACTCGTTTTCCACCTTTGTATCGTTCCTTTTAGACGTGAAAACAAACACGCGAACGCCCGGTTGGCAAGGAGACGGAGGCACGAGGGGAAAGTGCAGCCTCCCGTCGCCCCACGCCGCCGCGCTCCGGGCGCCTGCGGAGCGGCCCGAGCCCCCGGCCCGGGGCCGCCGGTGCCCGCGAGGCTGCGCCCCGGCGGGCGGGCGGGCGCACGGCCCAGCGGGCGGCGGCCCGGGCTGAGTCCAGTCCGCGTTTTGCGAGTGCACACGAGTAATCAGAGAGAAGTGGATAATAGTTGCTCGGGCTCGCTCGGCTCCCTCTCATGCCATGCTGGGCCCGATAGGCTCAGTCAGTCGTGTATTTACCCATATCCGGGTTAGAGAGGAAAAGAGAAAAGTTTCATTTAAACCTGAACTAAAAACTTTCACCATGAAATCACACAGCGGGAGCAGGCCCAGACCGTAAGGCGTGACTCCCGGTTCGGCTCCGGCGGGGCCTGTGGAGGGGGAGGGGGCTCGCTCGATTCCCGTCGGGGCGTGTGGATGCGCACAGGAGGGGCCGCCGACTAAAAAGTGGGTTTTATTGTCTCCCCCCGCCCCCCGCCCGGCCTCGCCACGCCGCGGCGATCATGGCCGCGCGGGCAGCAGCGGCGGCGGCGGCGGCGGCGGCGGCGCGGGCGCGGGCGGGCAGCGGCGAGCGGCGGGCGCCCCCGGGGCCGCGGCCGGCGCCCGGGGCCCGGGACCTGGAGGCGGGGGCGCGCGGCGCGGCGGCGGCGGCACCGGGACCCATGCTGGGGGGCGGCGGCGACGGCAGCGGCTTGAATAATGTGCACCACCACCCCCTGCACCCCCGTCACGAACTGAACATGGCCCATAACGCGAGCGCGGCGGCCGCCGCCGGCAGCACTAACAGCGCCAAGAGCGGCGGCTCCGAGGCGGCTCTCAAGGAGGGTGGAAGCGCCGCCGCGCTGTCCTCCTCCTCCGCGGCGGCGGCGGCATCCTCCTCTTCCTCGTCGGGCCCGGGCTCGGCCATGGAGACGGGGCTGCTCCCCAACCACAAACTGAAAACCGTTGGCGAAGCCCCCGCCGCACCGCCCCACCAGCAGCACCACCACCACCACCATGCCCACCACCACCACCACCATGCCCACCACCTCCACCACCACCACCACGCACTACAGCAGCAGCTAAACCAGTTCCAGCAGCAGCAGCAGCAACAGCAGCAGCAGCAGCAACAACATCCCATTTCCAACAACAACAACAACAGCCTCGGCGGCGCGGGCGGCGGCACCGCTCAGCCCAGTCAGGACATGGAGCAGCCGCAACATGGAGGCGCCAAGGACAGTGCCGCGGGCAGCCAGGCCGACCCCCCGGGCCAGCCTCTGCTGTGCAAGCCGGGCGACGAGGACGACGCGCCGCCCAAGATGGGGGAGCCGGCGGGCGGCCGGTACGAGCAGCCGGGCCTGGGCGCCCTGGGCGCGCAGCAGCCGCCGGTCGCCGTGCCCGGGGGCGGCGGCAGTGGCGGCGGCCCGGCTGCCGTCTCGGAGTTTAGTAATTACTATGGCAGCGCTGCCCCTGCTAGCGGCGGCCCCGGCGGCCGCGCTGGGCCTTGCTTTGATCAACATGGCGGACAACAAAGCCCCGGGATGGGGATGATGCACTCCGCCTCAGCCGCCGCCGGAGCCCCCAACAGCATGGACCCCCTGCAGAACTCCCACGAAGGGTACCCCAACAGCCAGTACAACCATTATCCGGGCTACAGCCGGCCCAGCGCGGGCGGCGGCAGCGGCGGCGGCGGCGGTGGAGGAGGAGGAGGAGGTGGAGGAGGAGGAGGCAGCGGAGGAGGAGGAGGAGGAGGAGCAGGAGCGGGAGCTGTGGCGGCGGCGGCCGCGGCGGCGGCGGCAGCAGCAGCAGCAGGAGGCGGCGGCGGCGGCTATGGGGGCTCGTCCTCGGGGTACGGGGTGCTGAGCTCCCCCCGGCAGCAGGGCGGCGGCATGATGATGGGCCCCGGGGGCGGCGGGGCCGCGAGCCTCAGCAAGGCGGCCGCCGGCGCGGCGGCAGGGGGCTTCCAGCGCTTCGCCGGGCAGAACCAGCACCCGTCGGGGGCCACCCCGACCCTCAACCAGCTGCTCACCTCGCCCAGCCCCATGATGAGGAGCTACGGCGGCAGCTACCCTGACTACAGCAGCCCCAGCGCGCCGCCGCCGCCGCCGCCGCCGCCGCCGTCGCAGCCCCAGTCCCAGGCGGCGGTGGCGGCGGCGGCGGGGGCGGCGGCGGGCGGCCAGCAGGCGGCCGCGGGCATGGGCTTGGGCAAGGACATGGGCGCCCAGTACGCTGCTGCCAGCCCGGCCTGGGCGGCCGCGCAACAAAGAAGCCACCCGGCGATGAGCCCCGGCACCCCCGGCCCGACCATGGGCAGATCCCAGGTAACCCCCGCGCCGGCCGGGCCTGCTTCCGCCGCGGCGGCCTCGCCGCGCGCCGCGAGCCCTAGTTTCTTTCTTTCCGCGTACTTTTTCTGCGTCTTCTGCCGGGGGAGGCGGGGGCGACGCGCCCAAAGCCATTTTAACTAGCGGCTGCCTCCCTCCGAGGCCGGGCAGCGCACAGGGTCGGACTGCGCGGCGCGGGGCCCGGGGCCTGAGGAGGGGGTCTCAGCGAGGCCCGGGACGGGCGCCGCGATTGCCGGTCGCCGAGCACCCGCCTCGCCACCCCACCCCAGGCGCCGAGCGGCGCGTGCGGGAGTCGGGGACCGCGCCGCCAGGAAGCCGTGTGGGCGCGGGGAACCGTTCGGGCAGCTTTTTTTTTTAACAAAATAGGCGCTCCCGGCCAGTACGTTCTGGGGAGGAATATTGACCCCCTCTTCTCGGTTAGCGCCAACAATGAGATTGAACCGGGAAAAGAATGAGGAACTTTGTCCTACCTCCGGCCACACTACGTTCCCTCTTAGCTTACAAGGTGAAGGCAGGAAAAATAGGTTAGCTTTGTAGCAGCCAAGTGGGTTTTTCGTAGTTGTGCCCAGCCATTCGGAGATAACCCGATGCGGGCTTTGAGTTTGAGTGTTTAGTAGCAAAAATAATAACCACATTTACAACGATGTGGAGGTAAGATATCCTAAAATATATTGATTCATTTCTAAGAATAGGGAAATCCATTATTTGGTGTGCAGGCTGGTTGAAAGGAGTCACCTTCAACAGATAGGCTATGTTAAAGGGACACATTCCGGTTAAATTGAACTTATTTTGATCATGGATTAGGCATACATTTTATTCAGCACATCCAGTGAAATAGACCAGTGAAAATTGATCTTTTGGGATCGGATTTATTTGGATTTTTAATTTCCTGTCACCCAAGTCCTGCAGCGTTATTAGGAAGTGTTCTGCACTCTTGCTGTTTCTTGCTCGTAGGCTGAGCCTAAAGACTGACTTGATCTCCTTTGCAAGGTTTGGAATTTGAATTGTGGAGGTAAACTGGCTGTAATAGTCTCCAGACAGCTGCCTCTGAGTTGACATCTAATCTGCCATCTGATTGGCTCCCCTCTCACCATTGGGCATTTAGCACTGCTGATGTAAATAGAAGTGCTGAGCAGTACAGTCACAAAAATTCTTGCCACAAATAATAACTGAGCTCTATTACAAGCAGATGTAAGGTTGAATATTATTTAAAGCTTACATTATCATGAATCATAGTTATTAATAAAAGGATTAAACACATACAAACCTTATGCTGGTGTCCAGTATTGGGCATTTACAAAATTCAGCTCTTTGACAGTCTTAGCTTGGACACTGCATTTGTCATGCACTTTAGTTGTAAGATGAATATATGGCAATTGAAAAATAGTTAAACCAAGAATTTTACCAATTTCTGGATTTGTAAAACTTTAATCAAAGTACTTTTTAGGGATTAAACCATGAAAAAATTTGAATTATGTCAGCACATATAGTTTAATGTAAAATTAAAACTTACAGCATTAAAAATTTCAAGGTTCTGATATACAGAAATATACTTTAGTGATATTTAATTAGTTTTATAACAAGATTAAAGCTATATTTTTAGTAAGTTGTGTTTTAACAATTTGATCGTTTTAAGATGTTTGTGGATGAGGTGTTTTAGTTAGAATTGACTTTATATTTAAGAAGACATGAGTTGGGGAAACTAGTAATTTTTGTGGACAATTAATTAAAAGGGAAGAAGTGAATGTTCTTGGGGAATTTTAAAAATCATTTTATATTTGCTTCTGCTGTGGAGAATGCAGAAATGTCCTAGGAATCTTTTTTTATTCCCCCTTGATTATTTTGTTAAATTAGGTAATGTGAGCCTTATTTGAACTGCTTACACAATGTTTTAGGGAAACTATATTACATGCAAGTTGTGCTGGGTGTGTTTCTTCCAGATAATTTTTCTTCCATAGACATTTTAATGCTATGAAAGTTTAAAAAAAATCTAATCTGTTAGGAATAACAGTGGTTGTAGTATATATTTTTACTTAGCTCATTTATTTTAGGGAAGTGTATTTTAATAATAACCGTATCTTAGAGGAGAGACTTGTCAGAGTGAACAGCAGTACTGAATTTAACAGATAATTGTGTGAATCCCAGGCTGAGGACGTTGGTGTCTACTCCTTTCTAGTCTTTAATTAGTGGAGTTTTACTTTTAATGATAATGTATTTTACTATTCTTCATAAGAAGGTTGGGATTTTAATTTTAATTTTTGATTTGTAGAAGTAAAAACATAGAGAAACCTTAGTAAATAAACCCATGTAATTAATTTTAAAAAGATTTGCTTTGTCAGCTTGCTTTTAAAGGGGCAGTTTAAAATTCACATCTTTGTAAACTAGAAACAAGGATGAAAGAGGCAGATGTAGGTCGGTGTTACTTTAGGGTATTTTTTTCCTAATGGTACCAATCATTTTAAGTATTTTGTTTTCTTGGAATGAGAGTGAATCCATTATGTCCTCAGTATGACCCTTGGGAATAGTTTTTTTATTTATCAGGAGGAAGAAAGATGACGGGCATATGACCTAGATTCACAGATTTCTTTTGGGTACCTTACTGTGTAACATGTGGAATGTGTCTCTTTCTTATATTTTTTTCTTTTTGGAAGGCTGGTATTATTTAGTATTTGTTATGATAATTATGCTAAGAAACAGTCATTTGTCCAAACTGTTAAATTACTACAGGGCATGAAATACTATTAAATCACATTGTTAAAAGAGGAAATTTTCTTGTGGCTTTTAACACATTTAGTTTCATTTTTGATTTTAGGAATGGTTTATATTAGGTGGCAAATGTTTTTGTAATTGGGAGCAAAACATGTGCATATATTGTAGTGGGAGGGTCTTTTAAAAAGTGAAATAAGCCATTTAACGATACAGTTAGTGGGTTTTTTTGAGATAAAGTATTCAGATAAAGCAGTCTCGAAAGGAATACTGAGGTCTGCTCACATAACTAAGATTTTGTGATGTCCACATTTGTGCTGAATTTTATTATTGCTACTTTAACTTTAGTTTTATAGAATATAATACAATGTAATAAGAGAAAAAAGGGCCTTATTTACCATTAAAAGAAAAGTGATTAGCTGACTTACAAAGCAGGAAGTTACAGGCTGGTTCCTGATTACCTTAAAAATATGTATAAGATTCATTATAGTATAATATCACTTCCCACTTTCCCTCTCAGTGAAATCTTATCCTATCTGATATTTTAAATCTTATAAAGAAATTTTTGTGGCTTAAATTGATGTATTTGCTGAGGTATGGCCGGCCAGCTGCTCCATCGTCAGGAGAGGTGGAATTGGCAACTGTGGTTCATAGAGAAGGCTTATGCTTTAAAAAACAAAGAAAATATAACAAATATGTCTACAGCTTTCTGTTTTTTTAGGTTATCTGAGATGAAATTATGCTTGGCTTAAAATTGTTTTCATTGGGGATCCTGATTTCTGTGTACTTACTTTTGACAATTTTTTTTTAATGGCAACTACTCTGTAAGACAGCTATCACTTAAATTTACATTCATATTAACACAAAATCGTTAAGTATATTCCAGGAAACAACGTATTCTTACCTTGTGTCTATAATGAGAAACCCGAATTCCTCATTTTTCTTTGGTCTTGTTTTTTATCTATATTGAAGAATGAATTTTTGGCAAAGCTTTTTATACTTGTTCCATTTTCCCCATGTCATGTTGTATCAGAAGTATCAGAATTGTGTTGTGGATATGGAAATATTCCAAATCAGACTTAGACACTTTTACTAATGAACCTGCCCTCTAAATATCATGTTCTTTCATTCGAATTGAGAGAATAACATCTTTATTTTGGTATAAAAATAGTATTAATTCTGGTTTGAGAACCGATTTAAAAAATTTAAGACAGTGTAGAGGAAGTCTCTTAATGTAAAACTCATTTGGCAGTTTTATTGGGCATAGACACATTTTAAAGAAAACAGGTGTAATAGAATGGGGCTGAGTTTTCAGTTCCGTTTCTTATCAATGGATTCTATATTTTGGGGCATAGCGTAGCTAAAAAAAAGACTTTTGATGTAATAGGAGCTTACTTATTTCTCTAGGATAAATACCAATATGACAGGCAAACTAGAAAGATGATCATTTCATTTTTTTTTTAACCCTGTCCTCTCCTAGGAAAAGAGTGGCTTCGTTAAAAAATTTTGGGGGGTATGTGAAATTTTGAAGTCTGACTTGGAGATGTAAATGTTAGATGTATTGGCATAGGGAACTGCATTACTTTTTTGCCCAGTGCCCTAAGTTGAGAGGTTTTTCTCACTGCTCAGCTAAAGGATCTGTGTGCTTTGATCCATGTTTGAGGAACTTGTATTTCTCTTGAGTCACTTTCATTTTGGGCTGTGTGTAGATTTATAAATTTGGGACTTCTGTTTGTGTTTGAAAGAACTGTTGTGTGTTACTTAAAACAGCAGATTTATGGAGGGCTCAAAATGAGTATTAATAAATCTCAAGTTCCATTAATTTTTTTTACAATATTTAGATTTTCAAAATGGATATTACAAAAATTTATGACATTTTACAATCCTGTTTATGCTTCAAGGGTCACATCCACATCCTAGGCCTTTTTGGAATTGGGTAGTTTTTGGTCACTTGCCTTTTCAGAGGTGTCCTTCATCCGGAGATCTGTGCAGATGCTGTGTGGATACGTGCCGCAGAGCTGCACACGTGCTGTGTGTGCACGCTCCAGGCCGAGGAATCCGAGGTCCTGTTTTCCCAGGTGTGGGGGGAGCTACCAGGCAGAGCTGCTCATCCCACAAGGATATATTTTTATAGATATAGAACTATTATACAATGCTGCTTTTTCCAGTTTGGAGGCTGTTTGTATAAGACTTGAGTGGCCCTTTTTGGTTTAATTGAGTGATTGAGTTAATTAATTTTCATCTCAAAACTTGATATATGTTAGTGACTTTTCCTCAGAAATTTGATGAAGAAAAATGACTTAAGTATAATTACCTAGGTGTCATTATTTTGCCTTATGCCATTGGAGTGAATGGAATTGTTGATACCTGTATAGTACAGTTTTAACTTAACAATGCATGCTCATTGAGTGACTGAGTGGATTTATCAGAGTAAAATATGTGTTTCCATAGTACGTTTTCAACAGATATGTTCTCTTTTCAGAGTCTTTAACTTGGAGTAATTTTAAGGAAAAACTATTTCCTTAGGTTTACTTTAATTGAACAGGATCCAGTGGCCAGTTTTCAAATTCACTTCTGAATGGATTAATGCCAAGGATATTAGAAAGCTGCTGACTTTGACTGGTGAACTGATGATGAAATTAATTTGATTCTTGAATGATATTTATTGCTAGGAAAGAGGTTCAAGCCCTAGGATCTTAAGCATATCTGATGTACCTATAGACTCTTACTTTGGGTGGATGGCAGCAGATCTGGAATAGGTCTGTCATAGCGCAGCAGCCCTTTTGCATTGAACTAGACTTGGCCTCTGTTAACTGTATTCTGTAGGATGCACTTCTCAGTATCTCATCGGGCCTTGATGAAAGATGAAACCTGAGAATCAGACGAGAAGTCATTCCTTATTAGGTAACTCTGGAAGGGAAGCCATATTTGATGAAATCCAGAAGAAAATTCTAGATCACTTTTTTTTTTCCTATGTGGGATACTAAAAATTTTATATGTATATGTATTTTTTATTATAGTAAAATATACATAACATAAAATTTACCATTTTAACCATTTTTTAGGTGTGCAGTTCAGTGGCATTAAGTACATTCACATTGTTGTGCAACTATCACCCCATCCATTTCCAGGACAATCTCATCCTCACATGGAAATATGAAATACATATTTTCCTTCCCTTTCTTCATGTTAAAGTTTAAAAGCGTTAGTTATTAACATATATTGTAAGTAAAGTAAGCTTATTTTTATAACCATTAACTTTGCCCCTTTTTAGTTTGTTAGTAAATTCTCCCTCAAATGTTCCATAGGAACACTAGAGGTATTTTTTGTTTGTTTGTTCTTAGTCCATTACTTCCAATTTTAATTTTAGAGCAATTTTCCCAGATTTTGTCAATTTGGAAATGTGCATTTGTGCAGGTTGGTTGTTTCATTGTCAGTTATGTCATTAAAAGCTTAAAAGCAGGTTTTTGAAGTCTTTCTGTTGAAAGGTTTGAGGTACTTTCTTGAGAGAAATCTGGGACTTTGTTAGATAATATGATATGGAAATGAACTGTTAGCATGATCATTTTCCCCTTATTTCTCTCATCTTTTGCATTTTTAGCTTCTTTTTAAAATTACTGGTTCTGTCTTTCTACTATTAGGGGGAATCATTTATAATGATAATTTAAAAATTTTTTTGTTGTAAGTTTTGGGGCACCTCACCCCTCCAGCCTAGAGTGAATGACCAATCCACGTGATGCTGTGTCCTTTTTCAGTGTTATGTGCCTCAAACTTGTGCCCCACCTCGTGTTTTTAATTGTCTTCCTCTGCAAAGCGGCAGAAATTCTTTGTAGGCAGAAAAATCCCTAAATTAAGGTGATTAGCCTTTTAATTAAATTTTAGAGGCAGCTGCAAAGAGATACTTGTTGGATCTTGGTTAGTCTTTCTTGTGAGCACACTTTTTGTGTGTGAAGTATTGGGATGTGATCAGTTATGTACTCCAATGCCAGATTCCACAGAGGGCACAGAGAAAATGAACTGCGATTTAAGAGCTTGTACCAGGAAGCAACAATTACTTCTTAAGGTGTAAACATTTAGCATTTGTGTATGCTGTGGGGTGTATCTTGTTAGGTAAATGTCTGCTCCAGACTATCAACTGGCAAATATTTATTGAGCACCCATTTTCTTAAGTCCTGTGCCAGACCCAGACAGTAGCCGGGGTGTGGGGGTTGCGGCTGCTCCTGTGTGTAGTTCAGGCCAGAGACATCCTGCCAAAGCCTGCTCCACTGTACCTGGGCTTGGTATTTTTGGCATCGTTGACTTAGAACTGGCTCATTTAAACAAAGTGCAAATAGCAACCATGTGGGTCAGCAGTCTGTTGGCCTGCTTTTTTTTGGGTGGGGGACTGGATTTTGGCAAAACAAATAATTGTGGATTGTTGTGGTAATAGTTGATGTGAGCTGGTGACTCTTCCATTTCTACCAGTCAGTTACTGGCTTGGTGCCAGAGCAAAATATAGATCCACCACAGAGAATAATAACTAAAAGAAGGAGAATGTGATTACTTTGAAATTTATATAAAATGGTTCTTTTTCTTTTTCTCAGCTTTCTAGATTATATAGGCTCTTAGAAAAAAAGTTAAAACAGTCTGCTCAGATTTAGGAAGATACTTAGATTGCTCGAGTATTTTTGGTAACTGTTTAGATAATGTATGCCGGCTGAGGAGTAAATTCAGCTACTGCTTCTGGGTCCTGAAATAAACCTTTCAGAAAGCGAGGCATTGATGACTAGTGGAGGCTGTTCCAGAATTCTTAGTATCTCCTGTTTCTTTTTGTGATGAGCATCCGAGAAGTGAAACTGCTCACCATACTTTGTACTTATTTTGAAATGATTGGTAATTCTAAAATTTGTCTAGAATTTGACATATAATTTCTGGAATTTTAAGAAGCAAACTTTCAGATTCAGTGACCATATATTTATATGTATTAGACTATAAACCCATTTTACTATCCTTTAATTTTCTGCTTCCTGTTTGTATATTTTATAATAAATTCAGTTTACCCAATGAATTATAAATGACCTTGAAAACAGAAATGTAAAACATTGCGACTGCTGAGCAAGTATCTTTCTGAAGAAGCAGATGTATTTCTAGGGGGGCTGGTATGTTTGCTGTGTATTAGTATATTTCTGTGATTATGAGGATTTATGAGACAATATGAATATATTGTAAGGCAGCATGATGCAATGGAAAGATTGTGGGCTTGGAGTTGGTCAGACCTTGATTAATTTGTAGGCTTCAGTGCCTGTTTTCTCTGAGATCTGGCCGGGGCTCAGTGTCCTTATCTGGACTGTCGCCTGCTGGGCGAGGTTATCGCTGAGGCCATCGCTATAAATCCTGTAGCATCCTTACGCGGCACCTCTTCTTTCCCCACCTGTCTACCCACTGGTGTAGTGAAGCGGGCCTAGGTTCTTGTTCTCTGCCTGGCCCTGCTGCGCTTCAGGGTGTGGTTGAGGACAAGCCCTGCCTTCATCAGTTAGTGACCCTGGCCCCTCTTAGCTGCAAAATTTTGGGCTGCTTCGAATACTTTAAAAGATATGTTGGCTAATCAACTGTGTATCATTGAGTATCTTATTAAACTACACTAGATTCCAGTCACGTTCAGAGGATATAAACTGAGGCCTGCACAAATATACAGATTTTGTCAATTCCACTGTAATTTCCCTCACAAAATGTAGTTTGGTACTGATTGGGACTGTTGTAAACAGTTACATGAATTGGTTTTGATTTACCAATAGAGCCTGTGGCAGGCTGATGTTGTTGGATCTAAGCCACTGACCCATTCAGTATTCCCTCCTCTGTATTAGTAAATTCTGTTCTTTAGCCAGAGTCATTCCTACCTCTGAGACCTTTCCACTTTCATGATCTGCAAAAATAACTGGCTTTTTAGGGGATGCCCTTTTTGCAAGAGAACAAAGTTTCATGGCTTCTTTGAGATTCTAGGTGGTGGCTTTTGGTCTCTCATTGGTTAAGTAACTCATTTCTGTATCTACTTCAGCTTCACTGAATAGGTCAAAATCAATCGCATGGTTCAGATTTGGTCCTTTGCAAGATTATGATTTATTCTACATATCAGGGAAGTTTAGGGCTGCTCTCAAATAGTCAGAACAGGGAATGTCCAATCTGAGAATGCCAAGGACCTGCCTCACATATGTAGAGAAGAACAGTTTTTCATGTTGAGATTTTTTTAAATATCAGGGACAAAATGTAATTCTATTATGCACAGATACTTACTGAGCACCACTTGGTGCTTAAGATACAAAGAGTAAATATAATATACGATCCACAATTTTCCCTGGTGAATTATCATGGACTCCTGGTGTTTTACAAAGTGGAAATTAAAATGAATGGCTACATTATTCTGCAGTTTTGTGCAGAAAGACTATATCCGTCAAAGTGCATCATCTAAGTATTTGAACAGTAGATGATAATTCCAAACTGAAAATTTCCTGGTGAATGTTATTACACATTTCACTATTTTATGTGGAAGGTCAGCGTACTTGGAAGTTGTTCTTAGGTGCTATGACATTGATGAGAAAGTGATCTTAATTTGGATTTTGTTTTGGGTATCATATAATGATTTTTCTGTTGAAGAAATGAGTTTATAGTATCAATAGCATGAAGGATTTAAAATTCAGTTCATTTCCCTTTACCGTATTGAACCATCTTCTGTATGTCAGGGCTTTGGGACTATAGGATTGAGTCGGCGTCATAGAGCTGGGAGCATTCGGCAGATGCTTGTGGAGAGCCTGCTGTGTGCTCGCACCGGGTTGGATGATGGGTCCCTTGATGAGAAGGCCTGAATCTTGACTAATGGACAGTGCAGTGACTAGGACAGGCTGACACGGTACACGGTACAGTGTAAACGGTTCAGGTGGGAGAAGTTTAAATGTTAGGGGCACCTCACAGAGACTAGATTGGGATGGGGATGGGAGCTCTGTGCTGTACATCATGTCTGATCAGCTGAGGCCTGATTGACGAGCAGAAGTTGACCAAGAGAGGAGGCATGGGGATGAAAGCAGGGCAGGGGCAAGAGCCACGGGTGTGCAGGTCAGAGAGCCTGGAAGACTGGACGGTTGCTACCTGTGTGACCCTGGGCAAGGTACTTTGCCTCTTTGAGGTTTGCAGTTTCCTCGTTTCTAAGGAAACGGGGAAGGATACTTTACGGAATTCGCGTGAGAAGCAGATTTGATAAAGTACTGGTACTACCTGGCAAGGAGAGGGATGCGTGATAAGGAATTAAAATGAGTTAGATGTGATTCTGTACTAGTTAATTTAACAGCCTATTAGTCTTTCCTCTCAGAACAAATAGGTTAATATTTGAAGCTTATTTCTAGTCCAGACAGTTTCAGTTTTTTATTGCCTGATATGTCTTTACCCTGCCAAGTGTTTAGGAAAAGTTATGGAGCAGCTGATCACATTTCTAAAATGTCTCCTGTATTTTTCCAATTTTTTCAGTCATTTTTAAAAATTGGTAAGGAAAAATAAATTAGAAGATCAGTAATTAGAACTTATGATTTTACCACCATCAGAAACATTTGGTGACCTTTTGGTGAGGGGACGCTTGCTGTATTAGATAAAAAGATATCCAGAGAATATTGGAAAATTGCTAAGCATTGTAGTGTTCATTGTTTAGCATAGAGGAATATCCTTAGATTGCTAAGTGCGTATTGGTGATTAAAATAAATCAAGATAGTTTGTGGGATATTTTTATTTTACTTACTATTCCATTTAATTAGAAATGTGGATTGAATAACGCTGGCATCATAAGGGATTTAAATTTTGAATTGAAGAAAACTGGTGGTAGGCAATTTGCAAATTGGTGAAATGGGTCTTTTGCTTCTAATTAATTTTCTCCATGTGTTAAACAAGTAGTTTATTATTCTTAACTGTTGAAAAGTTTAAAAAATTGTAGTAAGGTTTCTTACGATGTTGTTGGGTTTGAAACTCTTCCCTTTCCCCGCTCTTGGTGCCAGCTCCCTTCAGTTTCATCTGGCTGGATGGGGACAGCTCAGGAAGCGCCCTGCAGCTGGCAGGCAGAGCCGTGCTTTGTGACTGTCTTGGTTTCTCCCCTGGTATCCGTTATGTGTGGCGAGACTTTATCCTTTTTCCTCCACTGAGATGTTTGTCAGATGTATGAGCACTTTAAAGCAGCCGTGTTTTACTTTTATTCAACAATTCATTGGTGAAAATAGGATGTGAAAAGCGATTTTGTGTTGTCTTTTATTGTGCGTTAAGTTCCTGTAATTTTCCGTATACTAATGAAGAAAGAGAAGAATGGAGAGAGATGAATTTTATTTAAGACAGTTTTATTTGGATAACTTGAAGAAATGTGCTTTCTTCGTGTAAATACCTTTTTCTGGTGTTTCTCGACTTGAAAAAATAATGCAAAGAAGTTGTAATCAGCTGTTAAGATATTTGAGCCAACTGGTTGTCAGTATGTTGGAATTTTATTCTTGGTTCATCTAGAAATTTCATATAAGTGTGTTTTATGAAGAGGGAGGTGTACTAGCTGGGCTAAACTGGTAAAGCTGAAATCTGGATTTGATTTACATATGTGGTATTTTTTAGGGACTCTCAAAGTTTCACACACACGAAATAAACTAGGTAGTGTGTAGGGCATCACATGATCAAAATATTTTTCCCCTGGCCGCTGCCAGAAGCTATCTATTGCTTTTCAACAATCTTACTTGTTGGGCATCATGCCAAGATGTTTAAGACAACCCCTTACGTGAGCTGTTCCATTCTTAACCTCTTTGACTGAAGTGCCGTGACCTTCACATATGTAGATTAGCCATGTGCTCTGTGAATTGAAACTTGCTGCCTCAGGAAGAAAGGGTTTTTCTTTTTATTCCACTGGGAATTTGACAGCCATTCATCCCTGACCTGGGCAGAGGTAATGCAAGGAAATTGGATTCAAATGGAACGTGGACAGATAACACAGGAGGCAGGCAAGCTTACCTCCTTGCGGAGGATGAAACTCTCCGTGGTGTGGATAATGTGCTGGTGTGAAGGATCTGAAAAGCACTGCCTACAGAGAGAGAGAAATATAAATACAGGCATTTTGAACAATGTCCTTTTAAAAAAAAGAAAATTGTCACTATCGCATTTCTAATTAGTTTTGACTCTACTCTTTCGCTTCTAACCTAAATTTTTGAAATTCCTGTTGAATTTTTATTTCTTAATACTACTCAAGAATTGAATAATTTTAATATTGTGGGCAGACCTAGGCTTAAATACACTTAATTTAGATGAATCTTTTGAAAGTCATTAGAAAGTTGGAGAGATGACTGTATCGCCTGTGTCGGGAGGGATTAGCACGTTCTTTGTCTTTGTGCTGCAGAATTTGGAAATGCATTGATAGTCATAGACACAGCTTTACTCATGTGAGAGTCCATACTTAGTGTTGTAATGATTAGTAAAAGTAACAAATAGTGAATTTTTGGATTTTTGTTAGGCAAAACCTGATTTAAAGAATTTAAAGTGCTCTATTAAAATGCTCTTTGCTCTATTAGTAAACATATGTGAATTAAAGTAAAATTCAGTATAAATAATAGTCGTGACACTTGATTAGGTTGATGAGATAGACTATTTGAGAAGGAAAGTTTTTGAAAGAATCCCGCCTCTGAAGTGGTACTCCTAGTTTCTTAGGAAAAGGCGGGGAGGGGATGATGAGGGCAGTCTGGAATTTATGAGTGCTTTTGTGTGGCTTTCAGAGTCCAGTCTTCCCTGTGTACGATAGGGCTTGTGAAACACTGTGGGTCAGAGCATCCCTTATGCGCTCTGTGGAGGCGTTACTGAGACTCAGCTCTTTTCTGCAGGGTGAAGAAGAGGATGTCTGTGTGTGGGCTAAGAGGGGAGGAAAATGAACCCTTGACTTGATTTGTTTCCTTTCCATATGAGGACTGACAAAAAAATTAGGAAAAGTATCTGTGGGGCGCCTCGTGGATTTCTGTTAACACCGCGACACGAGGAGTGATGGTTCACAGATGGCAGGACCGATGTGTGACCAGAATCTTTACATGCAGTTGGGACGAGGGAGTAGCAGGTGTGCCCACAAAATGAGATTAAGGCAAGGGTGGAGGTGAGGAGGAGTGGCCTGCACTCAGGAAGCCGGAGTAATTCTGCTGCGGGGGAGGAGCAGGGCAGGCACGTGATAAAATCCAGAGTGGCCTTCCTGGGAGAGCAGCCAGCTGGGTGCAGACGAGGCAGAAAAAATGTCAAGGTGGTAGTGAGTCAGCAGTCAAACCTTGAGTGATTTTTCTTTTTTTTAAAGGGGTGGCCTGCATGAGACTGTAATGTGGGGACACATGAAATCAACCTCTTACTCCATTTGGGCACAGTTGGCAAAACTGTCACCCGCTGCTTTCTGTTCTTGGTGTCTCAAATAGAGAAATGCAGTTTCAGAGAGAGATCTTTAGAAGAGTCCTAAATAATAGTGATCGAACAGAAACAGTAATGATAGCTCTGGTCATTGAACACCTACTGTGTGTGCCCAGCACATTGCACCGAATAATCGCAATCCTCTCAACAGTCTTGCAGGACCCTCTCCCTATTTCATAGACAAATAAACTGGTAGAATTGAGACGTATGTTCAGTACCCAGGTTTGTCTGATGCTAAATCCTGCAATCCCTTCAGTAAACGAGTGGTTCTCAAACCTGGTTGCATGTCAGATTCACCCAGGGAGGTGGGCAAGATTCCCAAGCCCCTCTGGGATTCAGATGCTCCCAGGCTGTGGAATGGCCTGGACACCACCTTTCTGCCACCCACAGAGGTCACTGACAAGGTGGAGGTAAACTTTACATAAACAGACTTTTTGTCATCATTAAGACATGTAGAATTACATTCTTAAAATTGAGGAGCTTTTAGAGTATTTTTGCTCATAGTCACACCAGACAAAAGAGGGGAAAGAATCTGTGTTTCAGGGGCATGAAGGTGGCTATTGGATTTTTCTGATGGTGTCATTGAACATTAATTCACATCTGCCTGTTGGGGGAATTCTGTTCCATGATCTGGGTCCTTGATTTAAGTTATCAAGGAGGCTGTGGAACAGTCTGTTGATGTTTAAAGAGGAGCACAGTTTCTTTTCTATCAGGAATCACTTACATGTGGCTGTGACTGAAGTTTCTGGGGTGGGGAGGTGATGGACCAGCATATAGAACAGTGTCTACTAATATATCTACTTAATATTTTTGAATGAGGGAGTAGATGAATGGACTGGACAGTATCTCAAGGGCCTTGGTGTTCGGGGTTTTCGGAGTCCAGAAGTCTGTAAGTCCAAAAACGTAGGAAGAGAGGACAAATGACAATCAGGGACCAGAAGACTGGAGAGAAGGGAGAGTACACGCAGCTGGAGGAGAGAATTTTAGAGGGAAAAACCAACAAAGTAAAATTTAATGTCATATTGTGTGCCTGGAGTGAACTCCTGTGGTGCTGAAAGTTGACAGACCCCCAAATTAGCATATCTTAAATTCATCAGGATGTTACTGTATGGTTACAAGAACAAATTAAACGTAAGGCAGAAAAATCCTCCAGTTCTTTGGTGGGGTCATTTCATGACATATAGTCATGATTATTTCTGTTTTTGCTGTTGCCACGTGGCCATTCTGGAGTTGGAGTCAGTGCTGTTGGGAAGATATTAAAAGCACTCAATCCCTGGACCCAGTCGAATACGTCATTTCCATTTGTTACCTACTTAGCTAAGGAACTTCGGGTGGCAGGACAAAGGGTGTTGGGATGGGTCCTGAGACCTTTTTAGTCTTTTTCTTCCTAATTATGTCTAATGGTAAGGTATAATACTGGGAAATTTCCCATTTATGTCCCCAACTATTTCTCTCTTCTAAAATTTGTCAATAAAACCAAATCTCACAGCTTTGAAAAAAACCAATTTGGTGCATAACCTTGTTTGAGACAAGCGATGTAAGTCGCATCCCGCTTCACCAGTACTGCAGTGGGAAAGGCCACAGTGCTGGCTCTGTTCATGTCTCTTTCCTGGGCTTTCAACTTGTGTTTTCCTCACCTCCTGCTTGCTCCTAAGTTTGAGGCTGAGAATGTTTCCAAATGATGTGCCTCCTTCATGCTAATTTTAGCTTAGAATTAAATGAAGGCTTTCCTGTCTCTTGTTTCCTATTTTCTAATGGTATTTGATTTTGTTTTATTATTTATAATAATATATCACTAGTAATAGTTTTTGAAGTTAGCGCTGACTACAGCTAACCCATCTTACGCAAATGAATTAAGAGTCTATTTGTAGGACCCCACAGAAAAGAAAAAAGCAAAGCAAAATCTGTAACCTGTTTTTTAGGTTTGTTGCCGTGTGTCACAGGCACGTCCTTTTCTCTTAAGGCCAGACCTTTGATTTGTTTGTTCTTCAAGCTTCTGAAGGAATGGGCATCTTCATTGTCTTTGCAGCCACATTTTAATCTTGTTCGCTCTAAGGTATCTTTTGCCTAGAAAGCTAACACCTGTCTACTTGTGTTAGTCCTTTCAGAGAATTTCTCTAGGAATGTATCATTCATCTAGTGCTACAATTTTCAACAGTGGAACCTGAACATTCTGAAACAGCTGAGAAAGCTCTGAGAAAATAACTGTCAAAATGCTCATGAATTTAACTGTCAGACAAAAATAAAGCCACTGCCTCCTTTTTCAGGCATAGATGATAGTTATTTGGTTCTCCATGTAGCTTTCCTTTTGGCCGTATTATAAGTACAAAGTGGAGAAGTTAGTGGAGCAGCTGTGGGCAGCGGGGTCGAAGTGAGGGGCCCGTAGAAGCAGGCAGCTGAGATGCAGCAAGTTCTGCGAGCTGCAGGGAGGGAACAGGCCCTGCTAGCTGGTCCCTGGTGACCTCCCGAGGGAATCAGGGCAGAAGCAGGCCATGCCCTACATTCCTGGGACACCAATCTGTAGGAGAAGCGGTGAGTATAGAGACGTGGGGGATACCTTCCACATCCCCAAAGACTCTGCGAAAGAAAAGAGGGAGGCCAGGATTAGAGTGGGTGGAGGACCTGAGCTATCTGCCAGCTGCTGCGCTACTTTGTGTACATCCTTGACTCAGTCAACAGGTAGCTGTTGACATCTATCCAGATACTGATGTCTGTTCAGCACCTGCTGTGTGACGGGTAGTATTAGGTGCTAGGGATACAGCAATGAATAAAGCCCAAGCCTTGCTTTCATAAGGTTTATCTTCTAGTGAAATTTAATCCCAGAGTTAGCAGAACCCCCCCATCTACATGGAGGTGGTAGCTTTTCTAGTAGGGATGAACAGCTGCCCAGGGAAATTCAGAAGAATTGAACATTTCCTAGTGGTGCAGCTATATACAAATATCTACTAAAATCAGTTTGTAAAAGAGCTGTCGTGGTGATTCCTATAGGCTCTTAGCAGTGCTGGGCACGCACCTGTTGGGTCACAGGGCAGTAATCAGACGCAGCCTTCTCACTGTCACTGGTTGAAATGGCACATGGCAGCCCCAGTGCTGCCTTCACTTCCTCCAAGCTGAGAGGAAGAGGCGGTGCGAACCCCGAGCTCTGGAACTGACGCCACGGGGAGGAGTCACGTGGCATGGTAACTTCATGAAGGTGTTCAGTTGCTTTTGAATCATCCTGTATATTTAGTAACAGGCTGTGGTTTTGGACATGCTGGGTTTGAGATGTGTTCCAAACAGCTAAATGGAGATGCTCGTAGGCAGATAGAAAATAGGGACCTGAAATAGAGGAGGGTGATCTGGGCCCAGAATATAAATGGGGCTTCTTAACAGGGGGTGTCAGCTGAGAGTGGGGTTCATGAGTTTGCCCTTGGGAGCATGTGTGTGGGAGAAGGCGGTGTGCTGAGGACTTTTTAGGGAACACTGATGTTTAAGGAGTGAAAAAGAAGCCAGCCAAAGAACTGTAAAAGGAGATGGAAGATGTGGGGAGAGCTCTGCAGAAGCCATGGAGGGTCGAGGTTTCTGGAAGAAAGACATGTGCAGCGGTAAGCACTGAGGAGTGGTCAGGTAAGAGTGGGGACTGACAATTTGGTCATTGGTCATTGGTGACCTTTGGAAGAGCAGTTGGGAAAGAGGCGAGCCGTAGGCTGAGGAGTGAATAGGAAATGAGAACGAGGCTTTGAGATGGTTGGAAGGACTCGGGGAGTTTGTTTAAAAAATTTTAACCGGAAGAGGGATAGAGGACTTGCATTCACTATGCTGCCTTTCTTTCTGCCTAGGCACTGTGCTGGGGGTTCCCTAAATGTCAGCTGACCTTTCCCCTCTCCCAGTGGACCAGGCACTGCTCTGGTGGGGAAGGGGGGGCCTCTTCTTCCTTGTACCCCCAGCGCCTGATGCATCCCCCTTGGCAGGACTCAAGAGTGTGCTCATTGGGGGCCACACACGTGATGGATGAGGTCTCTGATTTAATCCTCACAACGTTTCTACAAGAGAGGTGTTTCCATCCTTGTTTTATAGATTCTAAGGAAATGTAGGATCAGAGGAGCACATGTACTTTGACCCAGGAGTCCGACCTGCATCAAGTTCACCCAGAGCCTGTGTTGCCCTTGTCTTTAAGGATGGAGGGTATTTCACTAAACTTGTAGGCTGAGGGGAAGGAGCCACATTTTTATAAAGATTATTTACAAACATTTCCAGAAAATAAATTTTGTAACATATCGAACACCAGTGTGTTTTGGGTGCTCTTGATGCCGTGGTAAAGCTGACTGTAAACATGAAGTGGGGAGTCACCTGGTCGTAGGGAGGCATCTTTGAGGTCTGCCGAGCCCTCCTAAACCAGGGCTGATTGCATTTGGGCAGTTAGCTCTGGTTTTGCCAGTAATCTCAGGCCAAGGCAGTGGCCAGTAGAAGTAAAAGTTGTTAAACATTTTCTCGTTATTCCTTCTGAAAACTTGTGTTTGAGAGCTGGCATTCAGGATTAGCTACTAAAAATTCTGAAAGTTTGCTCTGTGTGTCTAAGTTATTCTTAGATGTTAAAATTGTTAATGTAAGGCAGGTATGTGTTTTTCGTGTATTTATAGTGACACTATTCCTTAAAGTACAGCTCACACACACACATCCCCTTTTGAGTATTACAGATTATACGTCAGATTCCCTCCTGGAACCTGCAGCCTCGGAGGGAACCTCATTTGTTCCTCCCTTGTACTAAAACACTAGGTCTTGAATAATGGGTAATACATATTTAGTTGAATAGTTCTAGGTGTCAAGCACTGTGCTAAGAACCATATATGTGTTCTCTGTGAATTTGGTACAATTATTGTACCCATTTTACAAATGGGTAAACAAAGGCACAATCTAGATAAGCTTAAGGCCTATGGCTAGGAAGTGGCACAGGCGCAGTCTGAACCCAGACATCCGACTCTGTTGCCTTCTCTGATACTGTGCTCTCTGTACTTGCTCTCAGCAGTTACTGGCGTGAGTAGACTTAGGCGAATGGCCTGAATTTATGTTGTGGAAACTCACTACAGTAGCGTTTTTTCCTTCCTTGTATTCACATCATTTGATATTCTACGAGGATATTGGAAAAGTTGAAGAAGAGAGATGCTGTCTTTCCATAGATGGGATATCATTTGGTTAGAGAGATACAGAAACTGGAATCTTCCAAGAAGCCACACAGTAGGTGGTACGACCCCTAGCCAGAGGGTGAGGCAGGAGGAGGCCTGTCCTTCTTGGTGTCCTAGGAGATGTGGTTCTAAGGTGCCCACTGGGACTCCCCCCGTTTCTCTGTGGCAAACATTTTCATTACATGTGTCCCTCCTGCCTTACCAGTTAGGAAGCAAATTTGAACTGAAGTGTATTTATTTGTAGTGAGAATGTGAAGGGGATCTTAATACTTGGCCTAGTTTTCATACCATTCCCCTTCCAAAAGAGGAGACTGCATCAGGGCGCGTAAAGTGACTAAAGGAGCTGTTTTCCAGCAGACAGCCTTTTCAGCGTTAAAATTACCCCCCAGAACTCCTCCGTCTAGTATGGTAGCCAGTAGCCACATGTGGCTATTTAAATTAAAATTAATGAGAATTAAAAATTCTATTCTGCAGTCGTGCTAGCCACAATTTAAGTGCTTAAAAGCACAAATACAGCACAGAATAGAATGTTTCCATCATTGCAGAAAGTTTTATTGGACAGTGCTGCTATAGAGATGCTGGTTGCATTTTATAGTTTTAAAAACAATTTAAGCATAGGATTATTGTGCAGTGCTCTTAGTAAGTGCACAACGTGAGCTGCCTGAATTTTGGGTGGCTGTGCAGAGGACTGGATCTGGAATAATCATTTTTGAAACTTTCGTTGTTATCAACAGTACAGGTATATTGTGATGATCCAAAATACAAAAAAAAAAAAAGAAAAACCCAATAAAAGAATATTATGAGAAAGAATTTCTTTCTTTGTTTTGGAGTGTTCTGCCCGGGCTTCTGCTGAGTTGTCTGAGGATCATAGGAACGGAGAGGGCATCTGGGTCGTCCACTGTTTTTAACAGGAGAGAAGATGTTGCTATTTGGAACCAAGTATGTGGAAGGCTTTTAAACTTGGTTTTGTTTTGTATCCACTGCAAATAAATGTTAAGACTGGTTAGTGTTTTTTTTCTTCTGCAACATTTGAAGGAAAGTACTTGATTCCTGTTCTTGTCACAGTTTGAACTTTAACCAGTGGCCTGGTAGTTGGAATAGGTTATGCATTTTGCTATGTAAAAAAAATCAAATTGCTTTCTCAAGGTTGACTAAAATGTTTTAACTCTTCATAGCAAATGAGGCGTGAAACAAATTGTCAAAAGGATGGAGACAAAATTATTGCAGTACTGAATGTTTAACTGGCTAGTGATGTTCCACCAAAGGTGTGAGCTGAGCAGATAAATGTGTAAACGGCACCTTTCTCCTTCTCTCCTACCCGATTTCTCACAGCTTGTCTTCACTGGGGGACCTAAATCTGTGTCAGAAAAATCACAGCCCTTCTGAAAGTGTTAGATTATAGTGTTGCTGTGAGGAATAATTAAGAAGTTCTATAGGCTATGGATTAGAAAAAATAAACTTCCTGTTTGCAAACATTTTACTTCACATCATCATTAGATGAAGCAAAAATAAATTTTTAGCGTCTCTGGAAGCTTGATTATGTGTAAAGTGTGTCAGTGGTTCTTCATGCCTGTGCACCTCTCTTCAGTCACTGCTCTGTTGTACGCAGAATAATACCCTGTTTAGGATTTAGGATTTGAGGATTTAGTTGTTTGAATAATGAAAGATAATGAAGTGTTTAAATCATGGACTTTTTACTTTTAAAATATCAATGTTAATTTCAGGAACGGCTCAAGGTTTCCTAGGTGGCACTTTGTATTTTTGGCTACTCTTCCTCCACTTTTCATTTTGAAGCTTCTCTTTGGAATTTGTTATCTCTTTAAATTTATTAAGGGATAACTCTCCTGGCCTCCTGGGGCTTTTAATTTCAAACATAGATTGTAGAATGGCTAAAATAGATGTTTCATACAAAGTGTGAGGGGAGAAGCATTAAATAAGTAAAGAGAAAGATTATGCATTGGCCTCGTTTTCCTGTGGCCAAGTATAAATTATTTGTATATTTCTAAGTATTTTTAGCAGATTACAAGCAAAAGGGCATATGAGTATATGTGTACATATATGTCCATAGTGTATATTTCTGTATGTATTTACTGTAACTTCACGTAAGGAAAATAGTGGAGTCATCCTATCACACTAACACAGCTTTTGCAACTCTCCATCTGCTTGTTGCTTCTGATGGGTGTTATGTGTATGACTACTTTTTTCATCCTTTTACTTACTTACTACTATAGTGATAGGTATATGTAAAGGGAATTGTAAATTGATCATAGAGCTTCCAAGCAACCTTGTTTCCTTTTTATCAGACTAACTCCAGTATGCAGAGATGATTGAGTTTTTGTTGTGTGATTTTGTGCATTTATTAAGTCTTTGAATGAAAGTTTGAGAGCCAGCATTTTATTTATGGAATGCAGTCCACATTTATACATTATGTAATAGAAATGCATGTATTTTTCCTTTGAGTTTTCACACATAGAGGAGTAATCGGTCTTGCAAAGATGATAGTGGATGCTACTTGCCTTTTTAATAGAGAACCAAAATATTTTCCTTTCCCTCCCTTTTGACTGACTCTGATCTTTGAGCCAGCTAGCTGTCTGTCTGTCTGTCTGTCTTTCCTGCTGTCATCTGTCGTCTTGGTCCCTCTGTGCACGTCTGTCTCATTTTCACCTGGCCTTTTTTGTTTTGTTTTTGCGTTTGTTTATGACCTGCCCCTCCCGCCACTTAAAGTGAATGCTCTTTCACAGCGTGTTCTCTCTTGCTT
Organism: Camelus dromedarius; assembly: GCF_036321535.1. Taxonomy (NCBI): domain Eukaryota; kingdom Metazoa; phylum Chordata; class Mammalia; order Artiodactyla; family Camelidae; genus Camelus; species Camelus dromedarius. The sequence goes on along the minus strand of NC_087441.1, from coordinate 9,459,794 downwards.
TCATTTTGTCTTTTTCTTTTTCTTGATCCAGTTCTTCCTGTCCCTCCTCAGCTGCTCACATGGAGTAGAGCATTTCATAAGCTTCAAATTCCATATCCTGCCATGAGTGGGCATTCATATAACGTTTTCTCTGTGTCTGTTGTTAACTTTTTGCCAAAGTGTATTAAAAATTTGGCCCTTTTTATTTCTTAATGTCCCTGTTTTTTTTCCTTCTAAAACTGTAAATTTAAAACATTAGGCAGTATTAGTAATGGCCAGTATTTATGTAGAGGCCTGCTGCTGGAACAAGAGTTTAACATGTGCGGACATCTTGCTAAAGTTCTAAACTCACTGACCTTTGACTGTTTAACCAGTAATTGATTATTGGAGCCATGTATTTGTTTGCTTATATTATTCAGGCTGGAATCAGCGTCCCTCAACTTATCCTGAGTTTGGCTACATCTTCGATGCTTTTTCTGGGTTATGGTCGTGGCCTCTTGGATTTGAATCTTACAGCACGTACAGCATAAACACTTGGCTTTCTCCTGCCTCTTGCTGGGCAGTGTGCTTTGTGAGGGAGGGAGGAGATAGGATAATGTAGCAAGTAAGCCATTCAGTTTGAGCTCTGCTACTTACTATGTGTAAAATGATGATAAAGTACCTAGGTTCTGGGTTGTTTTGAGGATTAAATGAGGTAGTATACGTAGAGCGTATGGCAAGTGTTTTTGTGTGTGGGTTGTTACTACCACTGCCGTTACTGCGGAAGCAGGGCTACGCTTTATCCAAGGGCAGGTGTCGGTTCGTCTATAGGAATACTCTGCTCTTAGAGCTCTTCCCAGAAAACTTTCTCTATCCAAAAGGCACCTTTGTTTTTATTTTCTTTATTTAAGTAGGAAAAAGAGTTACATACATTTTGCAACTTTGAAACCTTGTGATGCGACTGTTTTCCAGTTAGAAGGTTCACCCCTCATTTATATAATGGCTACTTTGCCTCTATCACATTCACTAAATTAGGTTTGATGCTGTCCTCCCAAATCTTAACCATAAACCTCCTGTGTCTTTATCAGTAAAATGGGGATGATGTGAACTGCTGTGAGGATAAACTGTCTAGTTCCTCAGTAGATGATAAACTTGTGTACAGCATATCTAAATAAACCTTTAAAGCATTTTAAAAACACAGTCTAGTCTTCAAAAAGTGCTTTTAGTTTCTGGAGTCGGGACACTGTGCCTTATATGCCACTCAGTTGAAGAACAGCTTCTGTCTTTGGCTGTCATAGTTTCACCAGAGCTGGCTTAGAGATGTTCCTCCTCTCCATGTGTCTGCCCTTTCTTCTAAAAACACATTTCCCATAAAAAAATACATTTCACGTGCTTTTCTGTATCACACTCTCAACCAAAGTTTAAATGTGGATTGCTTGATTTTACTTAGTAATAATAACTTTGCAGATCATTTACTTATTTCCTAAGTGCTTTTCTTACCTAGATCTCACCATAATCTTGGGAGCTTTGGTTAATATCCGTTTTTTTGTAATACAGAAGCAGAAGCTCAGTGGCTTGGTTAAGGATACATCTTAGATCTCAACTAGATTTTGTGCCCCAAATCTGAGCTTTGGCACTGCGCACCAGCTCTGTGGTGTGTACAGTGACTCTTCAACGTGCGCACTCAGCATTTAGATCAGGGGTGGGCAAACTTTTCCTATGGAGGGCCAGGTAGTAGCTGTTTTCTTTATGGGCATGATCTTTGTTTTTCTGCTGATGTAACAGTAAAGTAGCCACAGGCAGTCTGTGAATGAAGGGGGAGAGTGTGTGCCCATAACACTATGACACTGACATTTGAATTTCATATAATTTTACATGTTGTGAAATACACTTCTTTTGATTTTTTCCCCCAACTGTTTAAAAATGTAAAAAGTATTCTTAGCACACTGGTCTTAAAAAAACAGGTGGTGGACCAGATTTGGCCCGTGGGCCGTAGTTTGCCAACCTCCGGTTTAGATCATACTACGGACGGGATGCACTTTTCCATTTCAGCCTCCATCCCGATCTTTCACCTTCCCCCTAGTTAGCCATCTTCATTCACACAGCCCATATTCTCTGGGATTTTGGCTCAAGGAACAGCACTTAGGTGGCACGGAGCTGGGAAGATATTCAGTCTTAGATGAGACTGAGGTCCAGAGGGAGTAAAGGGATCACCGAGGGTTGGGAATCCCATTAGCAGTAGAACTTGCACATGTTAAACCAGGGTTTTATTCTCTATACAATGGCTTATTTTGTTTTTTACTGGCTGTGATTTAATTGTTTCTTTGTATTCTAGGCAGTCTGTCTATTCCCTAAGTTTTCCCCTAAAGTTTTGAGTTTTAGTCTGAAGAATTTTTTAAATTACAGAAGCGTAGTACATGAATATATTCTTATGTAAAAGATACTGGCAACAACATGTACATTGAATATTTAAATTTCCTTTTATTGATTTCACTTCCCAAAAATATATACTCTTAAGTTAAATTTTTTCTCATCTTTTTTTCTTCAGAAATACTGCATATGAACATATATAGTTATATAAACATAAACATTCATGATCATACTGTGCATAGTTTTGGACTGGCCTTTTGCTCCACTGAAGCCTCTTTTGGACACATCACAGTGGTCTTGCTTTTTTCCTTCGAGTAAGAGTGTGTGTGTGTGTGTGTGTGTGTGTGTGTGTGTGTGGAGAGGTTCCCTTATTAATGTCTAAACAGTCACTGAAAAAAACACAGTATCGTTTCTGCCGTGGGCTGCTGAATCATTTTGGAATGTCCTTGTCTTCTGAGGCAGTTAGCCAGGAGGATTTGCCTGGAGGGACTGCGAAGGGTATTCAGACACCAGCCCTGCATCACTTCTTTCCTGACCCCCTCTGATGCTGTCCCAGGCCGCCTGTGCCGCTCGCTGTGTGCTGTCCACAACAAAGTTTCTTACAAGGCGTGTGTTATAAAAATGCAGCTTCTTCATTGCTAAGGTGTGGTACCTTTCGTGCTTAACCCTGTTGTATTCCAAAGCTGAAGCACAGGGAGACATTTCAAAGTAACTGAATTCAGTAATTGAAATTTCAAAAGTAATTGAGAGAAGATGAGAGCATTTCCTATTTGGAAGGCATTAACTGGATTTTTTTCCTTAAGTTATTTTCATTGTATCTAGTTAGCTTCAGAAGTAAGAGTGAGGAGAGCAGAAAGGAGAATGTGGAGTGGTGTACCGTGGGTGTTGGAATACCTTGAAGTTCTCATTCCTTCTCAGGTCTGGTGCTAAATAGATGTCTTAGTCAGGTGTAGGCCATAACTGTAATTAAAACCTCTAGAGAAAAGGGAGCCTTCATTGTGTTCTTGGCAGTCTATCACGTGGTGTGCGTGTGGGTCTTGGCCAAAACCGACTGTGACCCAGAGCAGCCCCGGTGCTGAAGTATTTGTAATTGTCTTAGAGTCTCCATACTCCAGATTGCCTTGCACTCATACTTTTTCCTCTTTCGTTCTCTTTCATACCTGAATGTTTTTCAGTTCAGCGGAAATAAAAAATCTTACAAGTACATTAAATCTCCATAGTTAATGAGAATTGACAGTAAAAACATCTGTACTGTTAATAAGGATTTACTAATTAGTTGTGCAAATTATTTGTTGATCTGGTTTTAAAATATAAATGAATATCCTCTTTTCTCTTGTTTTTGCTTGATGAAAGAAAAGGAACTTAAAAAAATAAACATTTAGAGTTACTAAAATCTCAGATTAAAAAGCAGTGTTAAGGATTTTAATTTCATTGGACTTTGGGGAGAATATTTTAAAGTTTGTACATAGGAGTTTGTTTTATCTGTGTGACTAATTAAAGTTAATCAGAGCCACATGGCTGAGCAAATCTCTCGAAATACTATTTTTTGGAGATTTTTGTTCACTGTGTCTGATTTACTCAATTGATTTGCTTTCATTCTTTTAAAAGTAAAATACCAATAACCTAATGTAAAAAAGCCATCTTGTTTTTGCACTCCTTTACATTGCTTCTTCTGTGCACCAAGCGGGTTCATAAAGGCTCAGTGTGTTTTGGCTCTGGACTGCTGAACGGCGGGCGTCATGTCATGATTGCCCTCCTAACTGTAGAAAAATCGGCAAGAGGTCCGCAGCGAGTCTTTTGGTCTTCGCTTCATATGCTTTGTGAAAGAAGCGGTCGTTTTGTACACAAGATGTTATGATGGAGTGTTGACACTCTACTGACCCAGAAACCTGTGTATAAATTCAGCTGCCTTTCTTTTTAAAAAGAAATTTTACAGTTGTAAAATTGTAGCCCTATTTTAATTTTGAAATCTGGATGAAACGTGATTCCCAGAGTGCTCTTTCACTGTTGCAGTATACTCTTTTCATATGATACCTGATTTAGTTGGAAACAAATCAGTAACTACGCATGCTTAAAGGAAGCAATTTAATAAACGGGATTTGAGAGAAACCTAATCGGAATTGTAAAGTGATACTAGCGAATCAATTGCATTATACAGAATGACTAGGTTAGATGTAGTTTTTAGATAAGTGTGGACAAATCTGAGGCTTCTGTACCATCATTGTCAAGAACATTTAAAAATTTGCCGGTCTCACTTACAAAAGGGGCGGGGAGGGGAGCTCCCTTTGCCCTTAAGTTTGTCAGTTTATTCAAAAATGGTTCAGAAATAACCGTTTCAAATTACTTGGGCTGAGGCCAACCAGACAGTAAATCTGGCTACAGCTGTGACATGGTCTCTCAAATTAGGTTCAGCACTCTGGGCAAGGCCTGCTATTTGGAGGTGGGCAGGGTGTTTTGTGTGGTCAGGTAGCAGGAAAAAGGTAGAGGTGCAGCCCTAACCTGGAGGGTGTAAGCAGTCACCTGGGAAACCTGTACGACAAAGACCAGGAATAGGATTCAGGAGTAAGGTGAAGACTGGCAGGTGATGCAGGCTCTAACTCAGAGACCTGTGGCTGCCCTGACGTATGAAGGGTAGGGAATGAGAAGAAAACAGCTCCTGTTTTAAATCACTTATATCCCTTCTCAGCATATATATATACGCTGTCAGTGGTTGCCATTCGTTTTAACCGCTTATGTTCAATTCATAATTTTATACACAGTTTCCTCCACTGGTATCACTGCTAGTACTTCAGTTTTTTGAATTAGACTTTAGGTTGACCCTTCAAGCATATTTTAATTGTCTTACTTATTCATTCTATAGACATACTGTGGTAGGTTCCGGGTATAAAAATTTAACACTCACTTGCAAACTATTCTATTTTATAGATGAGGAAGGACAGTGAGGCCTAGAGAGGTGAGTTCTCTGGCTGGTGAACTAGAACTGGATTCCTGCCCCTTTTCTGTCTCTCTTACAGGATGAGGAGTGTTTCCCTTTGTTTTTGTAAATGATCTTGTTTAACTTGGCCTCTGCTGTTGGGGAGACAAGTAAACAGAAAATTGCAACTAAACCTTCTAAATATTATAACAGAGGTTTCCTCAAAGGTCTCTTAGATTACAGAAGAGACAGTTTTTATTCTGTCTGATGATTTCAAGAGGAACTTGAAAGGGAAGGTGATCCTTGAGTCCAGGTTTGAAAGATGAGTAAGAGTTCCCAGAAATGGGAAAAGTCAAGAGCCCCCAGTAGCTTTTGGAACTACGTGTTTTAGGGCTTCTGGTCAGTGAAAATACAGAGCACCAACACCAATATTTTGAGCAGTAGCAGGTCTTGCCTGATAGGTTAGTAGCAGTCTGCTTGCACATGGAAGTGGGAGGAGCTCAGTAGAAAGCATTCTTTTTACTGAGTTGTGGCTTAGTTTTCTTTTGCTGCGTAATAAATTGAGTGGCTTAAAACAGTACACATTTAGTATCTCAGAGTTTCTGTGGGTAGGGAGCTTAGGCACCAGTTAGCTGTATCCTCTGTTCAGGATCTCAGTGGCTGCAGTCAAGGAGCCACTGGGCTGCATTCTCACTTGGAGATGGTGGGGAAAGCTCCCGTGGACTCGTACTGTTGGCAGGATTCACTTCCTTGTGGCTAGGGAGTTCATGGAAGCGTGCTTCTCAGTGCTGCTGCCAGGAGTCTCACTTCTGGGGAGGCCTGGACCTTTTTCTAAAGGGCTCACAAGATCATGTCAGGCCCATCAGGATATTCTCAGTTTTGATTCACTCAGCATCAACTGATTAGGGACTTTAATTACCTCTGCAAAAATCCCTTCACCTTTACTATAATCTCTGGGTTTAGATGCAGGTCACAGATCTTGCCGTCACAAGACCTGAGGGGACTGCACAAAGGTATGGATACTGGGGGGCTGGAGTCCCAGGGCACCCTCTTAGAATTCAGGCTGTATGCTAAAAATCAATAGAAGTAGCAGTGGTGTGTTTTAGTCTGCTGTAATAAATATTGTAGACTGAATGGCTTGAACAACAGAAATTTATTTCTCATGATTCTGGAGTTCTGATTTCTAAGATCAAGATGCCAGCAAGATAGGTTCCATTCTGAGGTCTCTTCTCTTGGCTTGTACACCTTGCCATGTGCTCTCATGACCTCTCCTTTGTGTGTGGGTGGGGAGAGAGACAGAACACCCTGGCCTTTCATCTTCTTTCATCTTTTCATCACCAATTCTATCAGATAAGGACCTACCCTTATGACCTCATTTAACCTTTACTGCCTACTTATTAGCCCCAGCTCCAAATACAGTCACACTACGGGTTAGAGCTTCAGCATCAGAATTTTGGGGGCCACAACTCAGGTTAAAAGAGTCTTTCGCGTATTCAGAGTTCTTTGCTATCACAAGCAATATTAATAGGAATTACTTGGAGGGGAACCTAATGGCTGTTATTGACTCCTTCCCCAAAGAGCACCAGTCAGACCTGGGAAAATCCTGACTTTGTCATATTGTGGGGTGACCTTGGGCAAGTTTCCTAATCTAGGAGATGGTTTTCTTCAATTAAGAATGGTAGTTAGTAATAGTAACTACTTTGCAGGATTCTCATAGGATTGGTCATGTGGTTTGTAAAGCACCTAACACAAGCTCAGCGCACAGTAGGCACTCATTAAATGGTGGCTCTTACTGTCATATTTGTGCCTTGATCTTCCTGTATATCTTCTTTATCTTTTATTATCCATCTTCAATGATAAATTTCCCATGAATCCTTCCATTCCTTCCGACCAGAGGTTACTACCCTCAGTTGAACTCTCATAGGACTTTATTCTTCTCTGTCCTGTGGCATTTACAAGCTTATTTATACCTTGTGTTATTTTTGTACAACTCTTATCTCCTCTGTTATAATGTACATTTCTTACTGTCAGGGACCATCTTACACAACTGTCTTTTATGGGGCCTTACATATTAATGTTTGTTCAGTTTAAATAATGTTTAAATGACTGAATGGATATGGTCTCCGACTAACTTGTTGCTTCTTTTATTTAAATATTTGTTTCTTAAGCTTTTCTAACTTATACCTTTTTTTTTTGATAAACATAAATTTAATCATACCTCTTCCAGCATTCAGATATATCCTTCCATAAGACCAGGTCCCTAATCGCCACCTCCCTTAAAAAGACAAGCTAGATTTCCCCCACAAATCCTGAACAATTAAAATTATTTTTTTTATCAGACTCTACTTTTACGTAGTGTGTTATAAAAATATTCCTGCCCTTTTCCCAATGGAAAATTATAATCCCGAACATACACTTTCAGCTGCACCCTCCCACCAGCCCCATCCCTGTTTATACAGCATTCATCCATTTTCACCTCTGAGAATTACTGCTCTAAGCCGTTTCTGACATACTGCAGGATTCTGTCATAGGTAGTACTGATGCTCGCGTTAAATGTTTAGGTGGCATCTCCTCTTTGCACATGTTTAAGGGAACTGTCTTCCCTTTTTTCGGTTCTTTTGTAATGAAAAATGTTAAATTGATATGCATTTCAATTTGCGAACCATGTTTTCCAAATTGTGTGCTGCGTAAGAAGTGATCCTAGGCACCTATTATGCTTTCATAATGCCTTTCTTTCAAGGACTTAAAGCACTTTGTAGACATTTCCTTATCAACGCTTAGGGCATTCCTGTGAGCCAAGTGAACATCGGAGACCATTGCTCTTATTCCGCAGGGGAGGGAGGTCAAGGAGGGGCCTGCCCTTCTGGGTCCCCTGCCTCTCCCCTGGTGTGTGGGCTGGAAAAACTTTGCCTTTACAGTCTCCAACCATGAGTTTGTTATGTTAGCCTGCAATGAGGGAGGGGATACAGTGTCCCAATTAGCTCTCTTTACCAAGCCAGCAAACAAAACACCTTCGGTCGCAGGATAATAGAGCAAATTTACGAGGTGATCTTCCTTTTTAAAGGAAATCTGTGGCTGTAAATAGGAATCAAAATTCAGTGTACTGAAAGGAAAGTAAATTACATCTGGTCTCCGGAGGAGGTCTCTTTTAAATTCAAAGTGACCCATTTAAAAGAGGGCTTATTTGAAATTGGATTGCATTGAATGGGGACTGTTTTAAATGAGTCCCCCTCTATACTATGGAAATTATTTTATACCTTTGAAAACAACTTGGCGTCGTGTGGTCTACCCTGCTTTTATGAAATGTTGAGGGTGTGGGGAAATGCAGCTGTGAGCTGGGAAGGTACAAGATGTAGGGTGACTTGTGGAGTTGGGTATCCTTTCTGAAAAGGCAAATTAATGATACAGATGCTCGCATGGGTCCATTGAAAATATTACAGAGGTAATGTGGTCTCACTTTTAATGATACTGAGTAACTTAAAATTCCTTCTTTCCTCCCTTGTTCTGTATCCATCTTATCTTTTTCTCTTACATGGAAAGTACTTTTTAGCCTAATTGTTGTTAATTGTGATGATCAATCACCAATAGACTACTAAATATTGATAGTGAGCAATAAATATAAAGGTGTGTACCTAACAATACTAGATATGTAAATGTTTTTGAAAGGCAGAACAAATGTATGCTCATATGTGATTTGCATATGCTTAAAATAGATGTATTTTGGTATTAGTCATAAACTCCTAAAATTTCTGCTCATACCCTTTTTTAATTAGAAGTATAAGAAAGACAGAGTATGGGAACTTGAAACGGTTAGCAGTGGATTAATCTGACAGTCCAATTTAGTGCTGCTCTTTATCTATCTGTATCAAGATATGGATTTTGTAACATAGGTTAAAATTTAACTCTAGTGGTGAATCTGTGCTTTCACATTCTAGTTATTATTTTAATACAGTAAAAATCCTTCATGCCCTGAACTCTAGATTTGTATGATAATTAATTTAGCAGAAGGGTATTGATATAGAGTATAATTGGCATGAAACACTTTCAACTTTCTTTTAGGCTGAAGGGGGTAATGTAACTTCTTTGGTTTTCCTCTTTCATCCCTTTCTCCCCTCACCCATTTTTAAAATAGCAGTGCTTTTCATACTGTCAGAATTTCATGTTGTGACACCCTACTCAGAAGTTATGACAGCAGGGCAATGACAGCAACTGCCTCCTGAGAATCAATCAGGCAATTAATTTTGTAAATGAAATGCTGATTATACAAAGCTTCACATGAGAGGCCCAGTGATTAAAATCAATTTAACAAATTGTTTCAGGTGGGACTTGATTAATAATTTGCCATAAATGCTAAAGATATATGACCAGCATACCTTGTTGTTATCCTTACTATCCAGCTACCTATAGAAATATCTTCTTGTTGCTCTTACTGACCGACTAAATAAAAAAATCTACAGGTAAGCTAAGCACGGTTACCCTGTCACACTTCCTGTGGTGGCAGGCATGTCACGCTCTCACACATACTTACTCTCTGGTTGGTTGTCTACTTGGATAGACCTCGCCAGCAGTGAAGATGGAATGCATTATTATATTTTTACATCATCCTAGTTTGGTTTTTCCTGCGTTCTATTTAAACAAAATAAAACAGAAAACTTACCCAGACAGGTTTGGGTCTGATCAAGTTAGACAGGTCTTTTTTCTGTGTAGGATGTTTTAGACTTTTCTTATGCTGCCATAGATTATGAATCTTAAAGAGTGGTCTGTGCTTTATAGACATGTTCCATTCTTAACTACAGTAACAACGATAAGCGTAGTTTTGGGAATGATGTTTTAAGAGTGTTAGGAATCGTGACATTATAACACAGAAATGAAAAATGCCTACGTTTGGAGCATTATCATTTGAATCCAGGAGAAGTCGCACCTGGAAGGGGAGACACTGCTGGATGTCCTTCTCACATTCATATATCAAACATTTATCAAGTGCTGGTTACAAGCTAGACTTGGATCCAGTTTCATAGTTTTTATTACTTGTAAATGACACATGTAGTGGGGCAGTCCAGTATTATTTAGAAGAGGGTGGATGGCTTGGAGAGGTAAGGGTTAAGATGCACTTGAATTTTTTTCCTTTTTAAAATTTTTTATTAGTGAATAATAGGAACAATAATTGTCTGTTGTGTCTGAGAGGTTGGGGCCATAAGAAGGATTTGGATGAGAAAGACACCATTTCTGCTCTTAGGAGCTCACTGATGAGGGAGCAAAGCACTGCGATTGGTTGTCATAAATGTTAAATATCTGTCAAATGACAGAGTCTCAATATATAGTGGGAGCCCTGGGAAGGCAGAATACTTTCTCTTGTGGTAGTTTGTGGAGTAGCAAGAGTTTCTTTGGTTTAGAGGTGGCCAAAGGTATATGGGTTGCAAGAGCATTCTAGAAGTGGGGTGTTCCTTAGTGCAGCTGCACGGAGCTGTGCAGGAGGGCTGTCCAAGGTCCCTGTGGGTGAAGGCTTGACAGGTGGCAGGTATGTCACCTTAAGGTGAGCCTTGATTGTTTGGATGTTGAACTTCTACGTTTTGAATTCTTTGGACCCCTTTGTAGACCTCTCCCTGCCTTTTGACCTTCAGGGTAATTTATTGATAGGATTTCTGATAAAAGAATGAGGCAGAAAGCATTTGCAGCAACATGGATGGACTTGGAGATCGCCATTCTAAGTGAAGTAAGCCAGAAAGAGAAAGAAAAATACCATATGATATCACTGATATGTTGACTCTAAAAAAATGACACAAATGAAATTATTTACAAAACAGAAGCAGATTTGCAGACATAGAAAACAAACTTATGGTTACCAGGGTTGGGGGAAAGGAGGTGGGGTAAATTGGGAGTTCAAGATTTACAGAAACTAACTACTATATATAAAATGGACAAACAACGTTTCTACTGTATAGCACAGGGAACTATATTCAGTCTCTTGCAGTAACTTATAGTGAAAAAGAATTATGAAAAGGAATATATGTTTGTTTATGTATGAACATATAAAACATTATGCTGTACACCAGAAATTGACACAACATTGTAAACTGACTCTGTTTCAATTAAAAAAAGAAGAAATGAGAAAAAAAAAAAATAAAAGGGAGTTGTTTCCTAAAGAAAAAGAATGAGGCAGAAAGGAGAAATATCCCTAATGGTCCACATTCCTGTTGATACCTTACCATGACAGTTGAAAGTTCTGGCAGGGAGGTGGATAACTCGAATTACAGGAGGCTAGGATGGAAAGAGACTGTAAGGGTTCATCTCTCAGTCGTCGCTTTCCGTGTGGGGTGTTGTGTGGCTCAGAAGAGTGATACTGTTCAGTAGTAATAATCTCACATTTAATTGAGCACTTACTGTTTGCCAGGCACTGGTCTGAGGGTTTTGTATCTACTGTTATTTAATCCTTGTAACAATGCTGTGAGGTATGTACTGTTATTATCCTAACTTTTCGGAGAAGGAAGCTGAAGTTCAGAGAATTCACGTGATCTGCCTAAGATCACAGAGTATGTCATGAGCCGGGTGTAGGCAAGAGGGCCTTCACTCCAGAGTCTGTGTACTTCACCTCACTCTGCTGCGCCCTAAGGTTGGGTAGTTGGGGAGTTAGGCTCCATCTGCACAACAAGCAAATAAACTGTTAACTAGTTGGCAGTCTCTGTACCCTTTGTTTCCTCCAACTGAAGCCTTTGTCAGCCAGTTTTGGAATAATTCAGGTTTTTATTTGTGAAAAATGACTTGAAAATCCCAGATATATTTAATTTGTAAAAAATAATTTGAAAATCCCAGGTATGTTTTCATTTGGGTAGTTGTTTTCCTTATTTTAAACCTGAGAACTTGCTGGCGGCTGCCCCCCTGCCCTTCCGCCCTCGGGGGCACTGCTGGCTAGTGGAGCTGGTCTGTGTGCACCCTTTGTAGGGAAGAGATCTTTAAGTGCTTGGTTGCGACCTTAGCATATAGTAAGACCTCATAGTAAGAAAGCTCAGGGAGCAGAAGCCTCATTACGTCTTGAGGGTTGAGGGTGATAACCTGAAAAAGGTGATTTGTGGGAAAGGGTCTCTACCAGAGCAGGATTTTAACCTGGAAGATCTTTTTTAAAAATAAATAAATAAAAATTTTTGTGAAATGTAAGCTACCTAAGAATTTTTAGAAAAATGTTTTTAAAAATATGTATTCAGTACCTGTTTTGCCAACTTGAGTACCTTAGGGAAAGTGCACCCCAGCTTATCAGGCACACTCCTTTCTTCCCTCGGTGCTCCCTCTCCCAGGAGTTCTCCAAGTTTCCTTGCCTGTCGTCCTCCCGCGCCCCTGCCCCTCAGCCTGCTGGGGCCCCTCCCGCGCTGCGCAGTCACTGGTGGCCCTTGGTTCGGAGCCGCTGCACACTTCCTTGCAGATGTGAGGGGTAGTGATTATTTTGCTTTTCAGTTATCCTTGTCTTTTTTACCCCTCCCCCCTTTATTTCAAAATAATTTCAAATTTATAGGAAAGTTGTGAGAATTATACAGAGAAATCCCATATGCTTTTACTCTGATACATCAATTTTTAATATTTTGCTACATTTACTTTATCTACCCGCCTCCCTATCTACACTATATTTTCCCAGAATCATTTGAGAGTAGGTTGCATACATCCTGCGTCATAGGTTCGAGCCCCAGAGTCCTGGTGTATTTCCTGGGAACGAGGTTATTCTTTTATAGCGCAGTGCAGTTATCTCTGTCAGGATGTGTACCTTTGATGCAGTACTTGAACCTGCCCTTATTTTGTCTGCTGCCTTAATGGCATCTGTATAGTAACCTTTCCTTCAGTGTAGTGCCCTGACCAGAGCCTGTGTGTTGCTTTTAGCTGCCTTGCCTTTTTCAGTCTGTAATATTTGACTATATATGTCATGTTAATTTTTTCCTTTGAACAATCATATTACAATAAGAGTCAATATATGCTTTCACTTTCACTTAATTATGGCTCTCATAAAGTAGATCTTCAACAGGGCCAGGTCTCTGAGAAGCCTGTTTATATCAGGGGGCTGTAGTCTATGTATCAGCAAAGCAGGCACTCTTTGTCCACAGACAGGTAAGTCAGTTGCTATCAGTCATTGATTTTTTTTTTAATGGCATTTTCTTTAATACAAGTTTAAAGTTGTTAATTAAAAAAATTAATCAAATACTTTTAAAGAGGCATGGAGCTTACTGGAGAAATCAGTAACTTTTCTATTTGTCTTTAGGTACTGCTCTGATGTGTCTGTGGAATTGTTTATCCATGCAAACCATACACCAGACACCTTTAGAATAATTGTCTTTTTGAAGGAGATATTATCTTCACTTGAAAGATGGGAAAATGGAGGCATGGAGCACTGGAATAATTTACACAACGTATTTCATGGCTAGTCAGAAACACGAGGAGGGGGATATGAATCCAGGTCTATCCAATGTCAAACTTTATGTGTTTCCATTGTACTAGAGATAGCAAATTGGTTTCTACTTGTTTGCAAAATCTGATAACTGTTAGTGGCTGCCTGCCACTCCACAGGGTGAGATTCTGAGGCTCAGTGGACTTTAGGAAGATGAATGCTGTGACTGATTAGCAGTGCCTGCCTTACGCACATTAATGGGGGGATGGAGGGCATCCATGCCTCATAGTGATTATTCTGGAATTATACCTCCATATAATAATGATGATAATAAAATCTATCACTATTAAAAGCCTGTTATATACCAAGAACTTGGCTGTATTGTCTCCAATTCTGTGACAGCTCTATAGTGATACTGCTAGTGTTCCTGGTGTATAGATGAGTTAGTTGAGATGCGGGGAAGTTAAGTGGTGACTTTGTTCAGCATTACTTAGTTTTACAAGTGGTAGGGCTTGAAATTTGACATAATCTCAAAAAAGCTTCCTTTTTTGATTTAAATCTGTATCTATATGGGAAATGGACCATCTTATTTCCCTTTTAAATAAGAGCCTGTGAATAGGTTGTCAGTAGTGGTACATGAATATCAACAAAATTGTGTACTTAGAGATGTAAATTTTAGAAATTAAAACCATGGTAATAGTTTTATAGTTGTTATAGATGATGAAAATAACAAATCTGAGGGAAAATAGACATTCCATTACTATTTTGACATTCCTTTTAGATCTCATTTACTCTTGAAATAAAAAAAATGTAAACTTCAGCTTGTTTGTAAAATTATTGTTTGCTACATTAAATTTGAGAGTATAGTTCAGTCAGACAGTAATTTGCTCGTTGAATTGACTTACAAGTTGTTGAGCTTGGGGATTAGGCAAATAATAGGTTTTGTCCATTTATAAAAATCAGGCGAAAACCGGGGAACCGAAACAATTAAATTTCTGGACTTACTCTCTGGTACCAAGATGATAGCTGTAAATGGGTTTAATATTTGCTTTCTTCACTTCCCTGTTCCTTTTCCTGTGGGACAGTCTAGTTGGGGACATTTGTCAAGTAGTCACACAAATACTCTTTGACGAGTGCTGTGAAGGAGAAGCACAGTGAATTTTGAGAGGATCCTGCCCCAGTCTGGTGTTTGGGGAGGGCGTCTCTGAGGACAAGGCTGTAGCACTGAGTTCTGCGCGAGAGCAGAGCTCCTTCGTGGAGGGCACACTGTAGCTGAAGGCCCAGGGGTGGGATGGGACGTGGTTTTTTTGACAGCCCCAAAGAGGCCGGTGTGGTTGGATGGGGAGATTTCTTCTTGGCCACAATGATGGGTCCAGCTCACCGGACTTGGTGAGGGGTTGGCCATGGTGGGGAGGAGAGAGGAGTCCGGAGGCGTCCCGGACTCTGACTTGTACATCAGGGTAGGGGTGTCTTCCACTGAGATCAGAACCAGGAGGAGAGGATCCTAGGCACTCAGGCAGGACTGTTGGGTGGCAGTTGGGTATAGGGCTCTGGGTCTGAGAGAAGCCAGCCCAGGGTGATGAATTGGTGGTGGGGGGATGGGGCACAGACGAGAGGAGGTAATGGAAGCTGTGGCTATGTGAACCTGTGAACGGGGAAGCTTTGTCTGCAGTGACGCATACTTCTTTGCCTCTTGTACCTGTTGGGCATCGAGGGGCCTGCCATCTGATGGGGCCCTACTGTGAACCGGTGCTGTGGCGCTGAAGAAGCCACTGCTTTTCCTGTTCAGCAAATGTTATGTCAGGCATTGTACTAAGTGCTGGGTATGCACAGATGAGTAAGACAAAATTTCCACCTTTAATTAACAGTATGCTGGGAAGACAAGAAAATAAATAGATTAAATTATTGAGTGATCTTTTTGTTTTTTACTCTGACTTCAATTTGCTAATTTGTTAAGAGGAAGAGAAAAAAGATTTAGGAAACTCTTAACACGTGATAAATCCTGTGGCACCTCATTTAATCCTTCTGCAGCACCAGAGGCGAACACAACTGTGTACTGTGTTAATTTTACGTAGCTAATGAGTAGTGTAGGCAGGGTTTACACCCAGGTTTGTCTGTTTAAACCCCCTGCCTTTACCTTGTACTTTTTAATCTCAAATTTTTACTATTTTTCTAAACTTTGGACTATTTGTTTTACATATTGTAAAAGATGGAGGCATTTGAATTGGGTAAGAGGTTGTCATCCAAAGGCAGATACGGACTTGTGCTTGCATAACAAGTGTAGAGAGTGATTTGGAAGAGTGTGACAGCTGAGTGGAAAGGATTTTCCTAAGGTTTCTAATAAAGACCTTCCTCCAAGAATGCTGGTGTCTGGATTTATGCCAGTCTTTATGAATGGCACTAGCAGTTAGCCAGGCCTCTGTCCTCTCCCTTGACCTCTTCAATATTTTTATCAGTGCCTTGGAGGAAGTGAAGGCATGAATGAAATGACATGCTGATTTAATTGGTGGTTGACATCAATAGGAAATGCAGTTAATATGTTAGATATTTTAGAATAGTGACCAGAGACAAACAAAATGAGAGTAAGCAGAGATAAAGAAAAACTTCTGCCACTAGAGTCTGTTAACCAACTGTGTAATAGGAGATGGGGGAGGTGAGCTGACAATCTTGGTATTTTCTGGCTTGAGGAGGAATATGCACTATTTATGAGGGAAGAGTCTTCTGTGCCCCTCTCCTGCTTTTGACTTAAAGCAATTTTAATGCCATTAAGAGAAGAACTTGAGTACTGATGTTGCATCATGTATTATCTTTGACTTGACATGCATCTTCTGCATGTGTGTACAGAATTGATGCAGAAATTGGCTAGTTGAGTTTTACTTTTTATTTTTCGAAAACGCTTTACTCTGTGACCAGTCCTCATTCCCAGGCTGTTACTGAGTCACCATGATCATCTAAATTATTCGTGCTGTATGCTAAGTGAGACGTTAAAAGCGCAAAGCGTGGACATCACCATTTTAGTGTACTTGGGAGGTAAGAAATAACACATGAAAAATGAAAAAAACAGTGAGTTAAATATTGATACAAGGCAACTCAGAAGTCGGTTACAAGCTGCATAGGAGAGATTCCAGCAGGTCCCACAGATAGTGTTACTGGGGTGTGGTGAAGGGGGAGCTCTGTGGTCCTTGAACCCAGGCTTGAGGGAGCCTGGTTTTAGACCAGCAAAGAGGAGAGTGGAGCATCCTCCGGCTTGTTTGTGCTGCAAATGCGAGTGTGGGTGCAGGTATGGGAGGGCGAGGAGGAGGAACGAGGGACAGCTGTGTCCCATCCACCCCCACCCCACAGCAAGCCATAGTAATTTTTGCAGGATGCCTGGGAAAAAACAGAGGCATTTTAGAGTTATATTTAGACATCATCACAGAAAAGTCAACATAGATTGCTTCATGATATGACAGTCACTACTTACAGGTCACGGTGGCTGGCCTTGATCATTATCAGCTGAGTTTTCACATAGCTGTAATTCATGCACATCACTCTGCAACGTCTGTCTTTATTTCATATGTACTTTTCCATGTCCCTGTCTATTCCACTATGTTGATATTTTTGTGGCTCATTCTCATAGTCTGTAATCGTTGAACTGTTGGGTTCTTTCAGTTTTCTTTGAACAATTAGTGGCTCTGAGATCATTTCAGTTCCCACTAATTTGATTTTCATTGTAATCATGAGGTTGGTATTCTTTTTCGCATTTAGTGAGAGAGAAAACTAAATGTGTGTGTGTGTGAGATGCATAGATTGTACATACATGAGTTCATCTCTAAGTACATACATATTTAAAAGCCATTTTTAATAAGGAGGAGTTACATGAAAGTCTTACCGAGTAATAAAGTTAATTAGAAGCTGAGTAAACCTAGACTAGTTAATATTTTTAAAAAATATTTTTTGAAGAGTGATTTATTTATTTATTAAGTTTTCTTGGGGGAGGGGAGTATGTTTATTTATTTATTTTTAGAGACAGTACTGGGGATTGAACCCTGGACCTCGTGCATGCTAAGCATGTGTTCTACCACTTAAGCTATGCCCTCCCCAGGACCTCTTTGAAAATGGGTTGTATACATTGTGGGTTTCTTTCTTTAAGCACTTGTCTCAATTTATGGAATTAAGTTCAAACAACAGCAGTTGTGGAATGGTATCTAGAAAGAAAAAATATGCTTGAAATGACATATTTAGAGAAATATTTGAGAACTATTCATAATGTGGATGATGTCTCTGATATAGCATAAATTTTATGTGAGAAATGAAAATGGTGATATCCTGGAATCTATCAATAGAAGGTTAGACGGTAAAAACATGAAATTGTTTTGGGTTAGTTGTGAATATGGGAAGTGACTTGGGCATTATGTTTTTTGGAAAAGTCTTAGATTCGATTTGGTTTTTGGTTTCTTTAAGGAGATAGTAGTAAAAAGCAGGGGTTGAGATCCTGCTGTTGTATATATTTAGTGTTAAAAATAGCAAGAGTACACAACGGGATGAATCTGGATTGTGGATGAATATTTAATAATAGCCCATAAGGAGAGAAGGTTAAAATTAAATAATTTGCACTGTGGAAATATCTGTTTTCCTATCTGAACTCTCACTGAAAGGCATTTGCTGCCTTTTGAGAGGTAGAGATAATCTGTGTATTTCATGCTTTTGGTTTTCAGAAATCTCAGGGTTAAGCTAACGTTTTGACATGGGTGCAAATTAACTGAATTTTAAGTAGGACTGTGAGAGTTTATGGCAGTGATGAGACAGATATTACAAAACAATTTTAGTCACTGATAAGATGAATTTGCTGCACTGTTATCTATAGCATTAAAATATAGACATTGCAATCATTTTCCTGTTTAAAATTTCTGCTTTAATTAAGCCAGTTTGGGTTGCGCAGTGTTTAAAGTGAAACGAGCAGATCTGCCCTGTGTCCTGGCCAGTTCAGATGGAATGTGAGGATAGGGCTGCCCCGGGGCCCCGTGTTGGAAGTTTAGCCTGAAATCTGATTTACTCAGTCTCTCTGTGGGCCATTCATTCACTCTGCGGATTCTAGCATCACCAGCTCAGCCTTGATTTTCACACTTCCATAGAAAGTTTTATTTTTATCTTTCGAAAGAAAGTGTGGAAAATCATTACATTTTGCTTTTCTTAGGCATAAATTCGAATTTAAATCATTCCGGGAAAACTTAATTCTTAGTTTGTGATCATAGTTTCATGACATGAGGTTAACATGTATGCTCTGTGCTGAACTGTGAAGTTGGCACAGGTTGTGGAGCATCAGTGTATTGTTTGAGCAGCTTCTGTCATTGAAAGTAAACATTTTTCTTGACTGGTGAAAGTAACACAATTAGTTCCATGAAATTGTGAAATTTGAGCAGAACTATTTGGCTGACACATATTTTCATTCAAGTCAGATCAATTCCTGGCAAATTCCTACGAACCCCTCAGGACTCCGCTCAGGTATTTCTCTAGGAGGGCTTTGTTAAAACTCAGGCCCACTGGGATGCTCCCTCCTCATAGGGCCCTGGTGTCCCTTTAGGATGTCTCCTGGGTTGCACTGTGATCTTTGTTCAGACTGTCTCCTTCTGTGACCTGTTTATTTCTCCAGGATAGCCACTGACACTTGTCCATTTTTTGCCTCCTGTTCCCCACACAGGGACAGTGCACACAGTAGGTACTTCGTAGATAATGTGATGAGTGGATTACTCAAGTCATTGAAATGAGCACCAGGGTACCCCTAAGAAGGAGGGAGGGCAGAGACCAGGAGCGGGGGCAGCCTGGGGGTGGGTGTACGGGGAGGGAGGACTGGTGGTTCTTGGAGCCTCCCCAGCTTGAGTTTGGGGTCTACACTCCTGGCTCCCCCTCACCTCCTGTTCATGCCTCAGCTGCTGGTCTTCCAGGAGCCGCCCTTAACCTCTGCGATGAGAGGTGCCCTTGCCCAGCTCAGCAGTTACCTCCTGCTCATCAAGCGCAGGAGAGCGTTCGCCCTCACCTGTCAGATACCTGGGCTGCCGGGCATGCTCCCTTCTCCTCCGGTACATCACACCTTCTACAGCCTCTGACTACAGTTTCTGGCCGTTCTTTTGGCCTTACTGTGGACTCCTTTCCCATTTTTCCTTAAATAGTGTTAGTCTCTAGAATTTTGTCTTCTACCCATTGTTCTCTTTTCATATATTCTTCCTGGATCAAGTGCTTGAGTTTACACACGTCAGATTGCTTAATTCATGCCAGGTGCACTGTTTGACTTGTGTCCTGGAGATACAATGTGAATAAAACAAGAATCACTGCCCTCCAGGAGCGCTGTCCTGTATGCTCATTTCCCTATTTATGATACTCCCCAAGCTGGAGACTCAATGGCGACTCTTCCTTCTGGATACTTTCACCTGGATTTCTTATAGGAGCCTCCCATTTAGTGTGCAGAATAGTGAAAGCTCCCACCCGGGGGAGAGGGTTGAAATGCTCCTGTCCCTGCATGCTCTCTCTCCCCTGGTGTCCTACCATCTGGTAGGCTACCCTTGACTCCTGTCTTCTGTCACTCAGTTGGTCTCCCAAATCGTGCTGCGTTTCCATCCTTTTACTTAAATGTGGGCTTGCTTTCACCCACCACTGCTACCAGCCCAGGACTCAGCTCACCTGCCTGCTGCAGCAACCCATCCTGGCTCCAGGCAGCTGCAGAGACAGCGGCCCTTCCAAAAGGCAGATCTGACTATAGCTCTGTTAAACACCCAGTGGTTTATCCCCAGGATACAATCTGAAGCCCTTAAATTGACACCCATCTTCTGGCTTCTGCCTGCTTCAGCTGCTGCTTCTCTGCTTCACTTGGATGTAAACTGCTCATGTTACCATACACATGCCAGGCAGCTAGTCTCCCTTGAGCTTTTTTGCTTTATGCTGTTTCTTCTGCTTTGCGATACTCCGCACCGTGCCCCTTCCTGCCTTGAACTTGGCTTCTCCCCATGTACCGTGCTAATCATCAAGCCTCCCTGAGAGTCCCCCTGTTCTCAGTGAGAACATAGAGTCTGGCACACAGTAGGTGTGAGTATATGGTTTTGGAAGGAAGGAAAGAAGGATCCTTTGTTGCACCGCCGTGAGGGACTGCCCCCACCACCGCCTTGCTCCTTTGAAGTGCCCGGGGCGTGAAAGCCCAGGCTGAGGCACCAGTTCGAGCCCTCCTGAGTGGCCTCAGCCCCGAGGCCCATGGGCTGACTCACCACGCCAAAAATAAAACTCAGTGTGGTTTTGAACTGGTTATGTTTGGTAAGATGCTTCCTTACATAGGGAAGGTGGCTTGTGACTCATAGTCTGGGTGCTTACTCGTGCACACTAGTGATCTTTGAAAATTTTTACCCTAGACATTCTGTATTATCTAAAATCTACTCTTTCACTTTCTAATGAGCACTCGGATGCATTAATGTTTGATCAGGACTTGCAGACTCAGTTCTAAAATAAAGTAGCTGTTCTAAGAATACTTTGAAGTCAGAAAGGGTTCCCAACCACTCGGTAAGCTAAAAGGAGCTGGGTGAGATTACCTGTCATGCCCCTTTCCCATTTGCAGAGTAGAATTTTAGATGCAAATGTTTCCTCTCTGCTTAGATGCAATATCTTTCCTTGTATTGTTTGCTCCGGATCCCTCTTAATTTTAAAAAATTGCTAAAAGTAACAAAACTAAATGTCTTGTATCCACCTAGGTTTTTAAATTAATGTTCTTCTGGGTTTTATTTGTTAGATAATTGTTTTTAATATTTTCAAAAGTAAAGGTAGTTGTGTTTTTGGTGTATTTATTAGCGTAACAAACTTCCTGCCTTTGTAATAATGACTTAATAAGTCTACTTCTTCCTTAATTTCTCCACAGGGCAGCCCAATGGATCCCATGGTGATGAAGAGACCTCAGCTGTATGGGATGGGCAGCAACCCTCATTCTCAGCCACAGCAGAGCAGCCCTTACCCGGGAGGCTCCTACGGCCCCCCAGGCCCACAGCGGTACCCCATTGGCATTCAGGGTCGGACCCCAGGGGCCATGGGAGGAATGCAGTACCCACAGCAGCAGGTTTGTGCTGATTTCACTCCGCTCTCCCCCATAATTGGTTGTAGTTCTGCTTTATTTTTTACTGTCCATTGAAGGTGAGTCTTGAGAGCATTAGGAGGCATTTCACTGATTTTCTGCTTTTAATTTTCATAGTTTCTTGAAATAATCACAGGTAAAAATTTTTTTCCCCTTTCTCTTTTTAAGAAGAAAAAGTGAGCTTCTTAGCACAAAGGGGACAAAAATCCTGTTTGGTAGAACGCCTGTTATAAGCTATATTTGAAAGATGGGCCGTGTCATCATGTTGCAGCAAGTTATATAGATCTAAGTCCCAAAGTGAACTAGACTTTCTAATATTTCTGATGTCAGACAGTGTCCGATTTTGAGCTATGAATAAACTTCTTAAGGTGAAGTTTTAAGTAACTTAAAGATCTTTCTCATAAAGATGGCATCAACTTAAATTTTTTTTGTCTCCCAGAAAGTTAATTTTTGCTTTTGTTTCTTGACATATTATTTCTTCTGTACCTTTTGAAAAAGATTTCTGTAGTTCATGTAAGAGAATATGAGGTGTATCAGTTTTCTTAGGTTTTGATGGTTTTGTGTTTTTACTTAAAACAAACAAAAAAGACTTTTCTTGCTCTTAAAAAAGATCTGGTGCTTTTCCTCGTTTTTGTCTAGAATCAAGTAGTTGTCGTTACCCTAAAAGACTCTCTACGTCTAGCAATAGTAAGCCTATAGTCTCTTCGGTACTGGAGAGTATATCCTTGTTATGTAGGCCTTGGAAAAGAGTAAATTAGATTCAGACTTGTTAGAGTATTTAGTTACTAGGAACAGCAGAAGGGCTTCTGTGTAAATTCCCACTCCATGCTTTAACCTGGCTGTGCATCGGGTGATGCCCTGGGTGCTGTCCAGATCGGTCATTCCATAGTGTTGCCAGTAACCCATTCCAGAGTCTTCCAGTGCTTCCTCAGGAAGTTCTTCCCTACGTTTGACCAAAAATCATTTGTGGGGAAAAGAATTGGATAGAACGCTTGTTCTCTCTAAAGTGGATGTGGAGAATGATACATCCCACTTCAGATGCTCCACTGCTGTCCTAAAAGTTCATGAATAAGTTGCATCTGAGCCTTTTCTTTCTAGAGACTGAAAATTGTCTTTCCTCTTTATCTTAGTTAGTTCATCCTTTGGTGATGTTTTTATTTTAAGGGGGTTGTGAGGAAAGATGAAAGGAACTCAGCTTTTGACTCCCAGCTTTTTGTTCCTTAAATGGCCTTCGTTATTGTCGCAAGTTCTCACTCTTTGTTTATTAAAGTTTGGCCACTCAGAATTCTAGCAGTCAGTTGCATACTTAATTGTACTCATAATTTTATTCAGTATTACTCCTTTCTTCCAGTAATATTTTGCTGCCTAGAGTAAAAATCTTTAGTTGAGGCTGCTAATTATGAGACAGAGATAATTTGTAAATGATTGAAAAGTAAGGTTAAAGTTGTGATTTTTTTTTCCTTCTTTCTCGCTCTTTTTTTTTTTAGTTTGAAAGCTAATTTTCCCTTAGTTGAGAGAAAGAAGGCTGAGGCAGCTATAGCTGAAGTGCCCTCATTCCATGCTATAGCTGATTTCATTTGGGGGCTGACAGTTCTGTATGATACTCTGGCTACAGGGAGAGAGTAGAGACAGAAAGGCAATGAGAAATAGCAGGACTAGTAGGGGAAGCTGATGCCACCACCCCCTGTTTCTGCACTTTCCTTTCCACCATACTTTCCTGAAGTGAAATATGAAAGTCATTTCAAAAGGTGCTATTCATAGCAAGCTGCTGGATGCTCCTTTACCTTTTCCTCTGAATGAGTTAAAGTCTCCTTAGAAGTTTAAGACACTGGTTTACTTTGCATTCCCAAAGTGGGACTTTAACAATAGAGTTGTGTGAGGGATGATTACCTAGGAATATTTTTTCATTTTTTCCTTCCCAAATAGGTAAAGCTAAAACTAGAGGACATACATAGTTACATAGAATAACCTCAGTTTTCTTAGGTTTTTGGTTTTATTTAATCCTGATGGCTCTTACATATTTTTGAAATCCAATAACTCTTGGCTTTGTTTGCAGGAACAAATTGATAAAGATTACCCACCAAGTATTTTAGCAAAATTTTAATTAAGATTTTAGATTAAGTATTTTACTGCTACCCGAAAGAAGTGCCTAATTCCAATTAAGCACGGATCTTTCTGACCATGAAAGGACAAGTGTATCTGGTAAGAAATTGAATGCCCTGGCTGTAAAATGTCAAACTTCCATATTAAGTTTATCATAATTGAGGGTTCTAAATAATCTTTACTGCTTTTTCACCTTTTCATGTAGTTGTAATACAGCCTTGAAGTACGTTGTATCTTGTTTTGAGATCTAAAAGGCTAAGAACTGCTAATGCATTTTTGAGTGTATGTAACATGTTTAAAGGGGACACACAACACAGTACCAAGTTCATGTGATCAGTTAGGTGTAGGCTAATTAGTAGATTTGAAAAGAAAAAAAGAAATAGGGTTTTGGTAAAGGTTATTAGAGCACATTTATTTTGTTAGCTTTATTCTGTGTCTTTTGGTGAGGAATTTTCATTTGGTTGCTTTGTTTGTGAATTTTGGATAAGTAAATTTGGTCCACAGACAAGGTGCTGGCATAGTGATTGGTGGCTGGTCCTGTCCGTCTTCTCCAAGTGTTAATGGAGCTAGCTGAGCATTGTTGTGGTCATGGCTGCTAATGTTCTTCAGGGAAAAAGTTGAAAGATAATGATGACATTGAGTTTTTATTGAGTGGACATCACCACCTAGGCATGATTTGCTTTGGACGGCCTCCAAAGCTTCCTGTGCTTGGTTTGTGAACCTCTAATGAGCTGAATCCAGTTCATTTAATATTGCTCATATATTTCTGCAAAGGATTAAAATGCAGGAATTTAAGTTTGTAAATTGAGTTGCCCACTTACCAGCTGAGTGGTAAGTTGTCTTTGGCTCAGGGGTCACAGTTTGATTCTTGGCTGGCATTCCACTCCTGTGATAGGAATTTTAAATGAGTAGTCTGTTAGAAAGAACTGCAGTGGCTTACATGAAATTTAACATGCATAGTATCACTGCTTACTTTTTGTCTCTGAGGGTCAGGAGGAACTGGCTACTGAGTGTTTGATTTTAGTATTAACCTAGTGATTCTTGATTTGTATGGTGATAATTTTATTTTTGAAACATACTCGTGACTGGGTCTTTGAAGCATGACTGATAATAGCACATCATTTTGGTGTTTATTAACTGGAACTAGACTTGTGGTCTTTCACATGCTGATTCTCTCACATCATCAGGCAAATACATGGCTAAACAGATTAGTTTTGCACGGTGCCCTAAAAACTAGTCTACTTGGGTTTCTATTGAGCTGAGAGGGGAAATGAATTTTCTATGCCTCTGTGGAGAATGTTCTGCCTCTAGGCTCCTGGAATTCAAGCCTGGGGATGGTTAACAGAGTGCACTGGTTGATTTCATCTAATATAGAGTCACACAAAGAATGTATAATCTTTAAGGGTATTAGAATCTGAGTTCTCCAGATTTTGTTTTTTTTAAACTTAGACACCAGTATACCCTTTGCTGGAGCACCCTTTGCTCACGTGGGTGAGCAAATGTTTTATTTCATTTTTCTTGTCTTTTGTGATTATAATGTGTACATAGGCCTGTGCTGACTTGCTTTAAAAAAGACTTTTTCATGTAAAAGAAATAACACCCAGAAGAAATATATACCATAGCGAAGATACATTTATTTGTGTCAAGCAGATTTCAGTTATGTGGCCTGAGATTTTTCCTGAGTTATCAAGGGTTATTGAATTGATATCTTAACTGTCATTATCTTATTGTAGATGCTTGTATAACCTGATACCTGTTGGAATTATAAAACCAGGAGAAGGGAAAGAGGGCAGAGTGAGAGACTTAAGTTCATGAGTGCTCTTATAATGGGAAAAGATTACTTTTTTAGTTTTTAAAAACATATCTGTATTGTGAAGACCTTTGCAACAATAAGAGTATGGAGTATAATTGTTGTTTTAAAAGTTATCATGGCAAATTAAATAGAACTGAAGTTCAGATGGCTCACCTTAAAAATAACTTACCCCTTTCAGTCAAAATAACAACTGAATTAAAAACTGAGGTTCTTTTGAAAAAGACTTTAAAAATGAATAGGTGTTTGCGTTTGCATCTTTAATTCATCCTCTGCTCCCTTTGGATGTGTCTGTTTTGCTGTGTGCTTTCTGAGTAAAATATTTATTTCAGAACATAAGCATTTTATTTGGTACCATCTTAACAGCCAGAGCACTTCTTCCAATGCAAATGTTTATTTTGGCAGCAGATGTTTCTAAAAAGAGACAAACATTACAATTGTTTGGCTAAAATAAATGTTTTCTTTGGGGTTATTAAGGAGCCAAGCAAGTTCTAGGATTCCCACCTGTGTCACTTTATATTGTCAGTCTAGTCCAAGAAAAAAATTGCTTTTTAAAATATAGTTAAAATTATGTTTTGGTGTAGTTTGAACAATGTTTCTGAAAAGTATGGAAGAATGGGGTGAGGAGGACTGGTTACATACTTAAGAATTCCAGAGTTTTTGACATGAAATGTCTGTTTAGACGTATCTGAATCTGAAGTGTGAATCCAGTAGTCAGGGCTTAATTTTGGTTTTCTCTGAGAAGAGCTTAGACTTCCTATTTTTAAGGAACATAATTGGGTGTGATAGGATGAGAGAGGAAGGCTTGACTTAATGAAATAAAGGAAGGTTTAACATGATGGGGAGGAACACGTGCCTGGTGTCTGTTTTACATTCAGATTCCTAATTTTTGATAGTTTATATTCACTCAGGGACACCTACCTGTACCTGTCTATGCACACGCACACTTACACACACGTCTTTTAAGCAGAACATTTGTGTGATAGTGGCATCCTGGTGTAATGAAATATATCTGTGTGTGTATATTCAATAATATATTAAACATTTATTTTACATGTATATAGATATAGACACATATAAACAAAAAACAAACCAGTAACATAAAGGTAAATCTTTTGGCCAGTAAAATAGTGAATGCCATGTGATTTCTTTCTCTTGTGTTATTCACAGCATTTTTATAAATGCATGTTTTGTACTAAGAGACTTGGAGCCAAGCTGTTTTGCTTGTACACCTGAAACGTTTGGAGGTTTTTCAGCGGATTGCAAATTTGTATAAATAGTGGCCTTTTGTTGGCCACATTTTGTCTTGATTTCCTCACTTGTTCTTCATCAGTGAATATGAAGGTATTTACGGTTTACCAGCAAAATACATTTACACCTCACATTTCTGCTTCCAAGTAGATAGCAGATGCTGCTGCCTGATGCCAAAGTTCCCTGTAGATGGAGTTTTGTACCAAGAAAATACTTTTGAAAAGATTTGTAGATATGGTAATTTTTATTTGCACTTTAAAATTTAAATTTCTGGACTACTTAACTAGTTTGATTGATTTGCTTTTTATATTGTAGCTGAATTTCAACATATTTCGAAGCATTCAATGTGACATTCTTAATAGAGGTGTATCAGAAGAGATCACATTTCAGGTTAAATACAAAGTTTTAAACCTTTAGCCTTTTTCCAAAAAATGAGGAAAGACCAGGCTTTATACTTGAAAGTTTAATGAGAAAATGTGAAATGATTTCTCTTAGTTTGGAAAGTTACTTTTGTATTAGGAAGTTTATTTTGAAATATTTGTGGGGTTTTGTTTTTTTTATCTGAACATTTACATTGTCCTAGAGATTCTAAAAATTATAGTGTACAAGTCCTATTCTCTGTTGGTCATTTATACTATTTTGTCATTTACATATGAGTTCTGTGTATTTTACAACCTAAAATATCTGTTAAGCTTTTCTATTACATTTTAATTTTTGAGCTGTGAATCTCAAGTATATGCTTTAGGTAGCATTATAAATTATACTTGAGTATATTTTAAGTAAACTTGGTTTATTTGCTTTCATTGAAGACGCATGAAGTTGTGATATTTATGTTAAAATTTAAACAATGCAGTTAAAGCTAACAGTTCATATCAGTAAAATCAGCCACTTGCATTCCTTCAGTGCTCCCTGAAAAACAAACAGCAACAACGAAAATACCAGAAGATAAACTGAAAGTTAAACTAAGTGGCATGGCTTAGGCGAGTGGTTCTCAAGCTTTGCTGAAGGTTAGAATCTGCTACCGTGCTTTAAAACCTCCTGGATTGGATGTCCGTATCAGTGGCATCTGAATGTAAAAGCTTCCCTCTGCCTTTTTCTGAGCCCCATGGGTGACTCCCCTGTGCAGCTGGGGTTAACAGCCAGGTGACAGAGACGGAAAGTTCCTGACCTGCAGCCCTGCACCTGCTGAGAGCTTGTTCTCCGGCCCTTCCCCAGGGAGTCAGAAACTCACCACTGCTCTGAAGGGATGAAGTGTGGCCAGAACTGGAGTTGGGACAGTTTAGTCCTTGTCAATTAATGCTGAATCTGTGTGCAGTATTGGAAAAATCCGCACCTCACTCTGCTCATCTGCTGAATGACTTTGACTATAACATCTCCCAGCTTGTGTTTTCCCTTTAAGATAATTGTAAGTTAATGTCTTTTTATTTTGGTTTTAGATTTTAGAGTATTGTCATTTCAAATACAGTCTTCTGAAATTTATGGGTTGATGCTTGACAGATTGTATTAATACAGCTGCTGACCCAAATTCTTTAAAATTCTTTCTAAAGGGGAAAGAGCTATAGCTTCCTCAAAGAGTAGCAAATTGTTGCAATCAGTGCAATAAATTATTTTCTGACTTACTCTTTTTAAAGTGAAAATTTTCTCAGATAGCCTCTTTTGAATATCTGGTGTGTGTTAGATACATAGAAGTTTTTTTAATATGTAAAAAATCTTAAGGTTGAGCTGCTAACTTTATTTGGAGTCACAGAAAGGAATAAAGAAAGATCCAGCAATTACTTACTCATTTTACACATTAGTACTTTCTAAGTAGTTCTGAAAATAGTGTATTCTATACAACATTGGGATAAACTGTGTACAGTGCATTCTGAGTAGAAATAAGTTTTAATAAGATTTTGTTCTGTGCCTTAACTGTAACTCCTCTGTAACCTCCGCAAAGAATAGTTGGATGGCTTTGTATTTTAAAACAGGTTTTTTCCCTAAGGGTAAAATAATTTTTTTCTTTTATATAGTAGAAGGAAGTTATATTCTTTCTGGTAAAAAGTTGTTAATGACAGTTTGATTATTTTTATATGCAACAAATTTATTAAGGCCATTGGCCTTTACAGTTTTGAAAATAACTTTAATAAAGTTAAATCTGTTGTCGTGAATGGAATTAGAAAACCACTTTAGTGGAGAGAGAGGAGAAAGGGGATGGGTGGGAGCACCAGGAAGACAGATTCCAAGGGGGGAAAGCAGGAAGCGGCAGCAGCCTTGCTTTGTGGGGTTGCTGGGCGGACGCCTCACTAGCACTGGGGACCTTGCTCGGTCCAGGCTTCTCAGGCCTCTTAGAGGAACGCTCTCCATGGAGCCAGGTGTTAGAAGCTTCCCGGAAATACTGGAGCTGAGACTTGAGTGTGGTTACTGTGTACGTATAACATGAACATCCCTTGTCTTGCACAATCCCGAACCCAAGCTTAGTCACTGTCTACAACAGCAGGCGTTACCCCCCTTCCCATTTCCTATGAAAAAGTGTGTTCACTCTAGAAAACAGACTATTCCAAGATTTAACCAAATTGGTCTCCCTTTATTGTTGGTATTAAATCATTAAGAGCATACTTTTTTTTTTTTTTTTAAACTACTAAACAGACCAGTGGAATTGGCTCTTCAGGGTTAGTCAAAGGCAAGACCCCGGGTCAAGTTCTAGGAAGACTGCAAACATTCAGAAACAAAGAGTAAGATAAATATCAACAGCAAAAAGAAAGTATTGGAATTAAAATGCAAAAACAATCTGTCATTGCTGAGGTAATTAAGTTTTACATATTGGTCCTAAGACTGAAAATATCTAGTTCTACTTGGATGGTTGTAGGAGCTGGTCCCAGGGAGAGCTGGGGACATGTCTGCTGGGAAGGGAACCAATCTAAGATGCACCACAGAAAAGACAGCCAAGCAGGGATGGTTTCCCAACTCTGAAAGTAAAAAGTTCCTTTTTAATCAATATCACCATTATCATTGCTGCCAGAGAGAACTGGGGAAAAGGAAAGGATCAGAATAATTGTTGGTCTGTGGGCTGTATGACTTCAGAATACTTCCTCAAAGGGATCAGCCAGAAAGGAGACTTCCCTTTCCTTTAATTGCTATGTTACCTTGAAATTTCCACTAAGATTTTCCCATATCCCAACAATCTAGGTATCTTCAGCATTTTTACATCTTTGGAGGGTCTCCTCAGCTTTCTGGGCATCATACAGAAATAAGACTTTCCTTCTCTACTTCCCACCTTTGTTCCTTGCCACTCATTGGAGTCTTGGAGATGAGAGGATCTTATTGCCCAGGAGTTGGCCAAATTTTGAGAGTTGGAGAGAAGCTGAAAGGCCAGAATTCTTTCCAAGTCCACTGGGCTGCCCAAGAGAGCTCTCTTCCTTGTCCACTTGTATCTCTGGCTGAGTTCTGCCCCCTTCTTCTTCCTTGTTGGCTTGAAAAATAAAGGGTGGAAGGAGTGATAACGTGTAACATCACTGGTCCTGTCTTCATGACATCAGGTGTCTCACACAGCACACGCAGAGAAATTCCCAGAACGACAGGACGATTTACTACACACACGCAGCAGGTCAGGGGAGTAGTAAAGTGCAGAGTGAACAGGGAAGCAGAGGGACCCAGGAGGGAGTCCAGTTCTGACCACCACTGCCGAAAGCTGCAGAAATGGAGCCTTGAGCACTACACGGCGTGCGTGATTCCAAAGCAGGTTTGGCTGTGATGGGTCTAATCGGAAGAATTAAATCATCTGAATG
Organism: Camelus dromedarius; assembly: GCF_036321535.1. NCBI lineage: Eukaryota > Metazoa > Chordata > Mammalia > Artiodactyla > Camelidae > Camelus > Camelus dromedarius. The sequence continues at coordinate 9,429,173 of NC_087441.1, read as the reverse complement.
CATCCTCGCAAGGGAGGCTATGAATTTGAGTTCTGAACTCATAACTGTGGGGGCAGAGCTTTTGGTTACAAAAATTTTTGTAAGGAACACTCGACAGTTCCGAAGTTTCTCCCGTGTAAAACTTTCCCTCCCCATCCTCTCCTCCTACAGTCTTCCTGACTCAAGAAATGGCAGCTTCATGCTTCTGCTTTGCTTATCCAGGCCCAAATCTCACAGTCATCCTCTGTTTCTCAGCCTTTCAATCTGTTAAATAATCCTTTCAAAATAGATCTCGAAACTGAGTACTTCTCACCACCCTCGACAGCTACCACAGCTCCCATTTGGATGATCAAGGGGACTCCAGAGTGGTCCTTCCGGAGGGTGTAAGTCAGGCTGTGGCACTGCTTCTGTGACTTCCCACTTGACTCAGGGTCCCCCAGCTCCCCTCCTCCCTCCCCACTCCTGGCGGCCCCTCCTTCTGTGCCTTTGGGTTTGTTCTCCTTTCTGCCGGGAGGCTTTGGCAGGTAAGTCTTGCTCTCTTACTGCTTCCAGCTTTCTGTTCAAATAAATGTTAGTTTGAGACGCCATCTCTGACTTTCTTAAGTAAAAGTGCACCCTCCCCCGACCCCAGGCCACTGTTCCTTCCTCCACAGCGCTTCCCCCACATGAGTGCATGTTGCTCCTATTAGGACATAAGCTCTAGACGACAGGGACTTGGTTTTCCTTGCTGCAGCCCACCATCCAGAGCAGTACATGGCCCTTCACAGGTATCTCCAGATTTAAGCGAAGGAGAGAATTTGCAGAGCTGTAGGCTCTGGCCAGCGAAGCCCACGGATCCCGTGTGCAGAGGTCTGAGTGTCTCAGCAGTGTGTCTGCCACCTGTGCGTGGCTGGGCGGCAGGCTCTTGCACCTCGGCTTGGCTTTCTGAGTTTCCGGGTGAACTCGGTGCTCAGCTCCTTTGCTGATCCGGTAGGAAGCCTGCTGACAGCCTGTGAGCTGTACTTTTAACCCTGTTTTTAGACTCCTGAGGAACTTCTGATGCCTGTGGTGGTTACAACAGGGTGGCTTTCTGCTGTTGCTTACTTCTGTGTGTGTAGTGCAGGGGTTGGCGTTTCTTCTGGCTGGTCCTAGCCCCAGGAGTAAGTTGGAGACAATGGCTGCTTTCCTGCATCACGGGTGATGTTCCTCTGAATTTGCTTGTATTGAGTGCAGTACCCTAAGTAGGGGGAGGTGAGCAAAGATTCTTCAACAGAGTTGAACTGGATTTGGCCCCAGTGTGATGTGAGCTCAGCTCTTCGTCCTAACACCGGTCATCTGACATTGCTTATTGGGGAAACCCCCGCCCCCCAGAATAGTTAGGATGCTGTTTATAGAAAACGGACGGTGTTCCGGTAGGGATTTACTGCCGGAGGGAAGAGAATGCCTTCACAGTGGAGGCAGAGCTCTGCCCTCATGGTGGAAGTATGAGGACTGCAAAATGGGCTGCAAGCCCTTTGTGGTGGGGGAACATTTTACATTCATGCTTATACTGGAATTCTGTAAAAGTCAGTGTTTATTTATGGAAAAAAAAAAAAACCTTAAATGTGACATTTCAGTTCTCCATAAGTGTAACTGATAAGTTGAACTCAGTGTTCTTAGTAGACATGCCTTGTGGGGCCAGTGCGCTTCTGTAGAGTTTAGCTTTAACAAAGGGTGTGTTACAGAGAGATTTGGAGCTGTTTCCCTTATGCCCACGCTGCACTGTAACTTGTTTCCAGGAGCAGAGGTCATGGCTACCCCTAGAATGAGTTATACCTAGAAGTAAAGAAAGGTCATGTAGATTGAATTTTTAAAAATTATTGCTCTCTGGTTTCTTCTAGCTGAGGATGTATGATAGATGAGTAATTTTCACTTTTAAGGAAGGACAAGAATTTAGTGCTTCCTGTAGATGTTGCCTCATCAGCCTCCTCCTCCTCTTCCTCCTCTTCTCGGGCCCATTTTCTTATTTGTAAATTGAGAGACATGGTCACTAGGGGACATCGGTAGCAATTGTTGTGCCAGGTATTATGCTAAGTACTTTTACATTAAACTCATTTAATCCTTGCCTCGCTTCTATTTACCTCCATTGTACAGACAATAATAATAGCAAATGTTTCTCAAGGGCTTCTCCGTCAGACACTGTTTTACTTGCTTTACATGGATCAACTCACTCAGTCCTCACGACAGCCTTCCGAGGTGGGTGTTATGATCCTGAGTTTATGGATGAGGAAACCGAGGGAAGAAAGGTTAGCCAGCTTGCTCAAATGTACGTGCTTACTCAGCGGCAGGGAAAGGACTTCCGACTCTTGACACGTTAATCCTGGGCCCGTGCTAGCACGACGTCTTATGATTCCGGTAAAACCGGAATGATTCTCACCACTGAGGCTAGAATTCATTTAATTTTTTTGAATAATAAGACTGATTATAATTAAGGTAGCCTCATTTTGACATTGAATATTAGTTTCATGGAAAGTCCTTTGTAAGTTTTACCAAGTTGAAATTTAAATGTTACATACCATGTCTATCACACTTGGAGTTTTTTTTTTTAAATTGAGGTGAAATTCACATAACATAAAATTAACCATTTTAAACTGTACGATCCATTTAGTACCTTCACGGTTATGTGCAACCATCACCTCTGTCTAGTCCCAAAACACTTCTGTCTCCACCAAGTGAGACCCCTGTTACCCAATAAGCATTCATTTCCTAGTTCCTCCTCCTCACAGGTCCCCTCTCTCTGGCAGCCAGTAACCCGTTTTCTGTCTCTATGGATTACCTCTTTTGGATATTTCATTTAAATCTAATCATATAATGCGTGAGCTTTTGTGTCTGGCTACTTCTCTCCCTGTACATAATGCTTTCAGTGTTCCTCCCTGTGGTAGCATGTATCAATGCTTCATTTGTTTTTTTGGCTGAATATTATTCCACTGTGTGGATAATACCACATTTTGTATATCTTTCATCTGTTGATAGACATTGGGTCATTTCTACTTTTTAGCTATTGTAAATAGTGCTATTATAAACATTTGTGTATAAGTCTTTGTTAGAATGCCTGTTTCCAGTTCTTTTGGGTATACACCTAGAAGTCGAGTTGCTAAGTCATATGATAATTCTATATTTAACTCTTTAAAGAACTTCCAGACTGTTTTCCACAGCAGCTGTACCATTTTACATTAGAATCATAGGATTTTAACATTGGTCTGGTATTTGCTGAGGCCAGGGCATCTTACCAAACAAACCCTTTCTGTATATCATTTCATATGATTCTCGCCAAATCTATGAGGTAGGTAATACTACTCACTTTACTAGAAGGGAGACAAAGCAGTGCAGTAGCTTGCCTGAGGTCCTAGAGCAGAAGCAGGGGGTCCTTTCCCCGTTAGGTAGTGAATCCTTAAAGACCATCCAGCCTAGGGCTTCTTTGTGGGCCGCACATGCCGCTAGTGTTGGGCAGGATCAGTTTGGGTGGCATGTATACACAGCGTTAAATAACGTTGGGCTACATAGTAAGAATTCTCTTATACATCTTGTCTTTCTTATGAACTGAGGTATGCTCTAACAGCATTCCAGAACTTCATAGCCCCTGCTGCCCATTCTTCATTTCCTAAAAAATTGGTATCAGTCTAAGAACCTTGGGCAGGCATCATTACCCAGTTAGAATGTAATCAAAATGTATTGTCTTCATAATATTTATTCTAGTGATCTTCTGTTTATGGCAAGTAATACTGGTGTTCTATCTATAGTAGCAAATACAAAGTTTTCTTTTAAAATAAAATTATTTGAATTTAAAAAAGTGATTCATTAAAAAAAAAAAAACAGCTCATACTGTAAGCTGAGTTTACTCACTTCCAGTTTAACTCAGCACACATACTGGATGTCTGCTATGTGTTCTATACTGCATGGGGCACTGGGGAATATAAAGATGAGGATAACCAGGTCTTTGTTCCTGAGATGCTCTGCAGGTAGGTAAGTTGAATGGTACGTAGTGAGTGCAGGTGTTGATGTTTAACCTGGTGCTAGGGTGCTGTGAACGCTTCACTAGGTGGGGGTTGGGAGGGGGACGTGGGAGAGAGTGTTAGACTTTATGTGTTCATACAGACTGATCCTAATTATAACAGGTCCCTGCTGAATTTTAAAAATTGATACCATTATCTGTACATTCATTTAATTTGCTTTTTAAATAATTTTTTTTCGTTTATTGAATTAAGAGAAAATTAAGGTCTTTAATAGTTTGATCACTTAGTTGTCACAGACATTTATTGATAACTGTAAGAACAATTATACGTTCAAGGAAAGGCAAGTATATAGGTACTTAGAAGATGGTGTGCTGAGTGAGTGCTTGTAGTGAAGATTTGGATAACATGCTCCAGGAACAAGTAAAGCTGCATGGGTAGGGGAGGCAGCTTCCTGGAATAGGTCAGATTAGACCTGGATCTTGGAGTAGGAGTTTGCTGGGTCTGGGAGAGGAAAGTGGGGGTGCTTTGCAGTTCAGTTAGGCTCTAAGGGGCTTTTTAAATTAATTTTTAAGTTTTTTCACATTTTAAGTTTTCACAAGCATAGAATTTAACTTTTGCCTCCAAATTTTCCTTTCATCTTTGCCAATCTTGGTGCTTTGATGGATCAGTTCAGAAAGCACCAGGGCTCCTGCATGAAGGCTGGCTGGATCTTGTTTGATTTTTAAGAGGAGAAGCTGCCTCCCCTTGCTTCGGCTTCTGGAATGGAGAACATTACTAAGCTATTCATGTATCAAGAGGAGGCAGAAACATAATGTTTATCTGTAAACATTGTTTTAATAAGTAGGCCTTTTAAAATGGCCTATGCTTTCTAGTAACCTTATTTTCTTCTGCCTCAGAGATTATGTAGAACTGTCTGCATCATACAGTTACACCTCTGTGGCAGTTAAGTTTATACCCTAGCAAAGAACCTGTGCAGTCCACAGTGCTGATGAGTTTTGCTTTTAGAAGTAGGAAGCTGCCAAAAATCTAAAGTAGTATTCAGATAATATAATCATACTCTGAACTTTTATTCTGGTGTGTTTAACTAGATGAATGATGATATGGAAATATATAAAGAAGCTAAGTTTTGAATAAAAACTTAAACATTGTTTATCGTCCTCTTTAAATGAGCTTACTAGTTGACTTTTATGTTCGTCTCTGACCTCTGCTTTTATCAACAGGAATGTAACAACACTACACCTCTCATCAGTTTTTCTGATTGTTGCCAGTTTCATGTTATTGCCCTTGATAACATATTTTAGGGCATCTTTTCTTGTTTACCTTATTAGTATTTTTATTAGTATTCATTATATTGTTCTCATATTAATGACAAGATGTAAGACTGGCATATGTGATTATTAAAAGTTACCCGGAAATCCAGAGCCACACATGAAATTAAGTCAAATAATTTCTTTTCAGGGTAAATCTGTAAGGGATGACTTACCTTGTTTTACGCTGATTACCTTATCCTAAGTCTAAATATGAGTAAGGAAGGTTGCAAATCCTTGTGAACTCTAGTGACTCATTTGCCATTTGGAAAACTAAATATGAACTTAAGTTTTGATGGCTTTGCCAAAGATGCGCATTTTAAACACTCCTACAGATAATGTATAGTTGCAATACCCAGTAAATTAATTACAAAGATTATATTGGAAAGGATGCCAGTGTCAGTGTCAGTATTAGCAAATGTTCTCTTGTCGCCATTGCTCTTTTACTTTGCTTAGTGTGGTTCTGGTGTATGGACTGCGGGGTCAGTTGATTGGGCAGTGTAGCTGAGCCCAGCAGTTTTTTCTTAGTGAATTACCACATTCATTCTGAAGGATCTTTCCTCTTTCTATTTAAAAATGAGTGCATGCTGTCAAAAATAATATCACAGATATTTAATGTTGGTTGGCATTTGGCTGAAGAGGGCCCACAGCGTGCCCATCAGGCAGTATAAAGGGCCTGCCATGGAGAGGCTTGCAGGCTAGTGGAGGAGGCAGGTACAGTGAAAAGGTAAAAATTTCCTCAATAATATGTGTATAGACTTGAAATAAAAGCATTACAAGGCTTCTTGAAAAAATACCAATGCCTTCTTTGCCTCCTTGACTATGAGTTCCGTTTCCTGGAGGCCATTTTCAGCTCTTAATGTTTTATTCTGGTTCTTAAATCCATTTCTAAATGACATAATTATGTTGCTATTTTTTCTTTTTTTCAAAATTAGACTGTATCCATTAATTTTAACTATGTAAAAGTTACCTCTTTTACACTGTCCTGCCTTACAATTCCCTTTCCTTTTCTTGTCCCGTTAAGGCTAAATCAGCATTCAGTGTTTACATTAAGAGGGCTATATAAATGCCTGCAGTTGAGACATAAGCTGTGAATATATTTCCTTAATATACAACTTTTATTATCCTGGAGTTGATAATTGCCTCATTGGTTTACTTTTGAAAAATGTATATATAATCATTTTATCCTCCTCTTGTGATAGAACTGTACAGTTCCTCTCAAGAAGGTGGAACCCATCAGTTACCAACTCTGTTGAATGTTTTTCAAGTTCGTGGATGTCCACCATTTGGCCATTTGTTGAATAGCTATTTTATGTTTGGAGAAATGCCCACGTTTAAAAGCTCTGCCTCTCCAGTTTAGAATTCAGAACTCAAAAATAGCTTTCCTTGCAGCTAGGATGCATTCAGATGATTTAAATTCTTTCAGACTGACCATGGCAGATTTTGATCTAGAATGAAGCATGTTGCTTTTTCCAAATTTCTGTGGCTTTCGGCAGGCAGCAGTTGAGTCCCTGGTCAGAACTGGAATTCCTCTGCCTTGTTCTCCGTTCTTACTCTGTTAGGCTCATGACCTGCTGCGTATGTGTAGTAAAATTTCCCTTAACTATCATTCTTAGAATTACCTTGGCCTCAAACTCAATTTTCTGAATCCATGTCTTCAGGTATTTCCTCATTTTAGTGGGGTATGTTCTTTAGAAGCTTCTTAAGAAGGGTGCAGGAGAGGAAAGTTTCCCTGCATGTCAGAAAGATGCCATTTCTACCATCACACTTGATTGGTTGGTTGGTTGTGTATAGAATTCTAGATTGGAAATAATTTTCTTCAAAAGCTATTGTTCCATTGTCATCTAAGCTTTGAGAATTTCTGTTGAGAAATCCAGTGCCTCATCTTTTATATGTCACCTATTTTTTTCCTCTTTGGTAACTTTAGAAGCTTTTTATTTCTCGGATTCTAAGATAGTGATGAACCTTGGAGTTGGTATTTTTCTGTTCATTTTGCTGGACCAATCCAGTGTGAAACTCAGTTCTGGGAATTTTTTGGAAAGGGGGACTGTCATTTCTTTATTAATTTCCTCATCTTGATCTTCTCTGCTCTTACTATCTAGAACTCTTGTTAGTTGGGTGTTAGAAATACTAGATTGATTATTATTATTTCTTAAGCTTTTTCTTCAGTCCCTTTTTCATCTCTGTCTTTTTTGTTCTATTTCTTGGTAGATAGTCTGAATTTGGTTTCCAGTCCCTCTTATGAATTTTTAGTTTTTGTTATCGTAGTTTCACAAACTACTTTTGTCTGCTTATTTGCCTTGTTAAAAATGCCATCTTACTTTCCACAAACTTACTTTTGTCTGCTTATTTGCCTTTTTAAAACTGCCATCTTATTCTTATCTTATGGATACAGTAGCTTATCTCACTGAAGATCATTTTAGGACCTTTGTTTTTGAAGATCTGCTCTGTAGTTCTCTTTGTCTGTTTCCTTTGAGTCCTTACTATCTTTACCTACTGTCTTACCTGTCTTGAAATCTCTGGCATAGCAGTTTGGTGCACATGGACACTGAGAACTGATAAGAGTGCTCTGTGTCCTGGGGCAGGTGTGCCACGGTGGGTCTGGGTGATGCGGAGGGGATCAGACCGTTTCGTTTGAGAACCCTCAAATGTTGTTATCTGTATTCCCCCCTCCCCCCAGAAACTCATCCAGTGAGGCCATCAGGGCGTCTGGAGGCCAATGTGTGTGTGTGTGCACGTGTGTTTGTGTTGTGTGTGTATTTTCCACTTAATCCTCTCTTTTCCATTGACTCCTCCACTGCCAGCCTCTCCAGATGGTAATCCTCTTGACTTCTGACAGGATTGGGGTGAGGATTAGGAAGGAGGGGGCTCTGAATTCTTCTTTACAGATATTTCATCCAGCCCCCTGCCACCCTCTGATTCCTGAGTCTTTGGGGTTCTGAGCTTTAATTAGTTTCCTTCTTATCTTCTCACCTAGAACAAATTAAAACTTTAATTATCGCTTGTCTGTCTGCTTTTCTCCTTCCAAAAATTTTTTGACCTCTCTTACCTGCTGTCATCTCATCTTAGGCTTTCTTTGTCCTTGTGGATTTATAGTTTAAAACAATTCCTTTACCCTTATTTTAAGGGGGTTCTATGAGGGAGTAGAGAGAAACATGGTTATTTAATCTGACATATTTACTGGAAATCTCCATAAAAACATCTTTAATAAAGCAGTTTTTTCCGTACCAATGTGTTGTCAACTTTAAGAGGTTTTCACAGTGTGCTACCTGATAATACACTAGACTTTTCAGTGGCTCAAGGAATTTGTAGACTAAGAATAAACCTATGAATAAATGAATTGAACAGCACAACTGGAGTGTCCTCTGGTTGGCATGGAGCCTGGCCTGAGGAGGCTGTGTGAGGCGGGGGTGGCCTTTGTTTAGATTAGCCAGGAAAAGCCTCATGGAATTCAGGAAGTGCTGCTGGGGGAAAATGATCTCCCCAGCTGTGTTTAGGACCGAGCGAAAGGGAGGTCGGAAGTAGGAAGGCCTGTGAGGCTCCCTCACACCATCCAGAGGAGAAATCAGTGCCTCTGTCTGGAGAGAAGTTTCCCAGTGAAGGGGAACTAAGAGGAGAGGCTAGTTGAGAGAGGTGATGTGAAGGGGAAAAAAAAATCAGAGGTTAACTGCATATGAGAGCAGACATTTTAATGACATTTAGTTCAAAGATGATCTTAATTTTTTCAGTTTTAAGGATACGTTGCAAGTGAATACAGTCTGTAATAAAATTATTAATGCAAATCTACAAGTAGATAACATTTTTCTGGTTGCCCTTTGCTTTTAAGAGAAAAAACAGCAAGTTAAATAAAATGCTTTAATAAGCTTATATTTAGAAAGAAATACCTGACTGTAGACCTGGGCCTTTGCAAACTCTGGGTGCCGTCCGCCTGCAGGGAGCAGCAGCAGTCCTCCCCCACCTGCACCCTGGAAGCCTCCCGAGGGTCCAGGAGACCCAGCAGTAAAGGGGAGGCGGCTGTGCTTGGAGCCCCACTCTCCTGCCTCCACCTTGTCCTGCTGTTGTGCAGTCCTGCTTTCCAAACTGAGAGTTAGAGTCATGACAGAGACTTCTGAGAACCTGCAGTTCTCAAAGAAAGATGAAATGGGGTTCATTTAAGGCAGAAAACTTTACTAACGTCTATGTTTACATGTAATTTTTCACAATAAAGGATGAAACTAAAAGTACTTTCTGATTAATACTTATTTACCCAGAGAATTACATGAACTGTGGCAGCGTGTCCTTGAGCACGTCAGCATTTTGACTGTGATCTTGCTGCGTTTGAGTTCTGTCTGAAGGAACAGCCTCATGGTATCTGTATGTGTGGCCTGGTAACGAGACCAGTGTGAAGCTAAGAACAGCAGCAGCAAAGTGTTAGAGTAATTATAACAAAAGTCGAGTCTGTAGCCTTCCGTGTCAGGAATAAAGAAGAAGGGTCGGGTTTATTTGGCCAGTGTTTGGTGTTCGCGTTGCCGTTGATATAACTGTACATATGGTCTTTCAGAGAGATTGTGCCTTTCACAGTGAAGTATCTGCCCACTTCTGTCAGCTCTCACGAATGTTATCTTTTTATGTCTCCATCACTATTAAATCACTGATTGGTAATTAGGATACTTCTGGGAAAAAAATCTTACATATCGACCACCATCCTGGCTGGAGGTGGTTGTGGTTCTTCCCTGAACGTTTTGGTGCCCTGGTGTTGGCCTCATCCTCAGGCCCTCTTAAATTAAAAATACCGGTGTGTGGTCTTGCCAGCTGGCCAGAGGCCAGGCTTTTTATAGCCTTGTCTGGCCTGGGAATGGAGCTTAGCACTGAGGGGAGGTGTGGGAGTGGCCTTGTGGGTAGGGTCTTCTCTGGCTTGGGAGGCCCTGCTGCCATCCTGTCTTAGCCCTGTCATCCTAAATAAAATACATCTGTAATCTGATACCAAACCCCCTCTCCCCATGCCTTTTGGTAAGATGTTTGTTAAACTAACCAAGGAGACAACTTGAAGTAAGATTTCCCATTATTTTTGAAGCCTGTTGTACCATCTGCTAGGGAGAAACTTTGCTGCCTAAGTACATATATTTTTACTAATTAATGAGCACCAGGTTCCTAGCGAAACATGTTTATTAAATGTCAACAACTTGGGGACATTTAGTCTTCATTTTTGGTCTCCGTGTCCAGTGGCATTTTTCCTAAATTATGTCCAGAATTTCCTTGGGATTATGCATGCTGCTTTTTATTCTAAGTTGTTGCTTGCAATTTCCTGTGATTTATTTTCATAGTTCTTCCTCCTCCTCCCCTAACAATATCTAGAAAACCATTTTTATCTTTTCTCCCTACCGTTTTTCCTGGATGCCATTTCATACACGAAAACCATAAGGTTAAAGTAATAAAAGCCATTCACACATTGTTTTGATTTTTATTAAATTTGATGAAGTGAGAAATGATGATGCAGAATTTTCATTGGAAGTAATTTTCAGGCCATGTACTTTAGTCAGTCATGACATGCGACCCAGCGCTAAGACTTAAGTAACATTCTGCTGTTTAATATTTGTAACCCACAGAAGCTTCTGCAATAACAGTTTAGAAGAGTCAACATTTAAACACCTCTTTGTATGTTCTGTCCTAAAGAGCAGACGATCAGATTGATTTTCTCTCTCCTCTCTTACCACTTGATGGAAGGGGAAAAAGAAGAAAAAGACAAATATTTGTGTGGGTTTGGGGGAAGGGGGAGGTGTTTTGTTTTGTTTTGTTTTTTTAGAGCTCTTGAGGAGCATGGTTGATAAGCCAATTGTAACAGTTTGTTTGGAGCTGGAGGAAGGGAAACCGTGTCGTTGTCCCTGACACTGATGACTGAAGGACAACTGTTCACTTTCTCTTGCGGATTAAAAATGCATGAGAGTACCTTTTTGACACTGAGTTTGCTGAAACATCACTGCTGTCTTTTTTGTAACATTTTTGTGGATGCTTTTGTGCAAAGTAGTGTCTGTCAGAACTTGTAGTATCCTTGCAGGGTTGTCGTTGAACAGGTAGCTCTGGACAGGTTTTAGCATCTATGTAGTTACTCGGCACAGGGCTGCCTGTCACTGGGAGAGAATGTCTTGCTTACCTGTCTCTAAGTTGATGGACAAAGAACTATAGCAGTTTACATACTGCACTGTACACAGTCGCCACATTCTCATTTTGAATCATCACTTCTTTTTCTGAAAATAGAGAAGATGGGCCACGGTAGTGGGAAAGTCTTCACAATACTGGAACAGTTGATGATTAGTTCGAAGACCTGTATTTTGCTGGTCATTGTGAACTTAGCTATTTTGATTGTGGCAATTCTGATGATTTTGGATTTCAGCATTGTCCTTCAGGACTGAATTCTCACAAGAAACTGCATAAATTTTTTTTTGAGGAACTGTTTCTAAAATGCAAGTGGCTTTTGTAAATTCATACTGTAAATTCCTAATTTTGTAGGATGGAAAGTCCATAAAAACAATCCTATTTTTTAAAAATTTTATTGAGTTATAGTCAGTTTATAATTTTGTATCAATTTCCAATATAGAACACAATTTTTCAGTTATACAGGAACATACATATATTCATTGTCACATACTTTTTCACTGTGAGCTACCACAAGATCTTGTATACATTCCCCTGTGCTACACAGTATAATCTTGTTTATCTATTCTACTTACACCTGTCAGTATCTACGAATTTCAAACTCCCAGTCTGTCCCTTCCCAACCCCTCCCCCCTGGCAACCGCAAGTTTATATTCTATGTCTATGAGTCTGTTTCTGTTTTGTATTTATGTTCATTTGTCTTTTTCTTTTCTTTCTTTCTTTCTTTCTTTTTTTTTTTTTTGTTTTTAGATTCCACATACGAACAATCTCATATGGTATTTTTCTTTCTCTTTCTGGCTTACTTCACTTAGAATAGTATTTTCTAGGGACATCCGTGTTGCTGCAAATGGCGTTATGTTGTCATTTTTTATGGCTGAATAGTATTCCATTGTTTAAATATACCACGTCTTCTTTATCCAGTCATCTGTCTATGGACATTTAGGCTGTTTTCATGTCTTGGCTGTTGTAAATAGTGCTGCTGTGAACATTGGGGTGCAGGTGTCTTTTTGAAGTAGGGTTCCTTCTGGATATATGCCCAGGAGTGGGATTACTGGGTCATATGGTAAGTCTATTCCTAGTCTTTTGAGGAATCTCCATACTGTTTTCCAAAGTGGCTACACCAAACTGCATTCCTGCCAGCAGTGTAGGAGGGTTCCCTTTTCTCCGCAGCCTCTCCAGCATTTGTCATTTGTGGACTTTTGAATGATGGCCATTCTGACTGGTGTGAGGGTGATGCCTCATTGTAGTTTTGATTTGCATTTCTCTGATAATTAGTGATATGGAACCATTTCCAACTCTTGTTGTTGCACATGGTAGTATCTTTAAGTAAATGAGGTACATGTAACTACAAATAGATATGCTTTATTTCCAGGGAAACAACAAACTTTACATTTTGGGGTGAATGGAAGAATAGTCTGTCTCCTGATAACAAAGTACTACTTTTGAAGAAGATTAAAACGTTTTGAAATGCTTACTGCAGAAAGTAAAAGGCTAAAAAAGCCTCTGAAATCTGACTTGTCAGAGATAACAAGTCTGCTGTGTGTATGTCTAGTTATTCTTTTTTTTTTTTTGAGGGGGGAGGTAATTACGTTTGTTTGTTTATTTATTTATTTATTTATTCATTCATTCATTCATTCATTCTTAGAGGAGATACTGGGGATTGAACCCAGGACCTCATGCATGCTAAGCATGTGCTCTAGAGCTTGAGCTATATCCTCCCCCTTATGTGTACTTCTAAATGAAGTACGATGTTACACATCTTCTTCTACCACTCGCTGTCCTTGCTTAATGTATTGTAGACATTCCCTCCCTGTTTTCATTATCCATCATCATATTAGATAATGCTGCACAGTATTCTTTTTAGATATATCTTCATTTATTTAGCCAAACTTCTGATTGAAGACTATTTGAGTTGATTCCAGCATTTAACTATGACAAATGATGTTGCAAAGAATGCATTTTGGAGGGGAAAATCTCTCAGGATTAATTTTTGTTTGGAGACGGAATTTTTTGTCATTTAACTTCCTCATATTGTCTTTGATCTGCAAGTGAAAAGCTTTCCTTTACAGGAAACGAGTTTAAAAATTTTTAAATTTTGCTTGCATTTTATAATAGATGATTAATAAAATGATAAATTGTCTATTTTGTGTGAACATTATTTCCTCCTGTTCTATGATCTGCACTGAATACCATAATGTTAGGAAACTTCTCTGAGCTTATCTATTGCCTTCGAATTCTTTTTGATTTTGTAGTCAAAACAATAGCTAAATGAAAGTCTAGAAAGTGGATAATGTCCACTGGTCAGTAATTTTTTGAACACTGTTCCGTGCAAAGTGCTCAGCAAAGTGTGAGAAAGTTTCTGTCGTTAGGCAGGTGGGGATTTGATTGGAGTTATAAGACATAAATGCCTAAAAGGATGAAACGTAATGTGAGGTAGAGTAGGGTAGACGGAAACACTATAATAAACCCTTAGACTAAACTTAAAGTATAGTCATTTTTAATAATCACAAAGTGGCTCCTCATTGTAATTAGTATAATTCCACAGATAAATATTTACTGTTAAAGAAGTTGAAGCATTTTTTTTCTCCCAGAAAATTAAAGTTAGACATAATATTTCAGAATTTCTTCTGGATAGAAAGAATTGTGTAATTACCCTTTTAAGGCACATGACAGATAAGTAGTTTTGCTTCAGTTGTTGCAACTCCCCACCGCCAGTGATCTGGGGCTCAGTAGGCATGTTTGAAAGCCACTGACCTGGTTGAAGATGTTACAGTTACTTACCATCCTTTCTTTGAAGCCACACTAAATTAAAAATTAGAAAGGAAAATGGCTTAATTTTTTTTTGACAAGAGAAATGATAGATGTTTTCTGTAAAATGTCCATTCAATGTAAAAAGAATAATGATATAAAAATTCCCTCATAGTCCTTCTACCCAGTGACAACAACAGGTGACAAGGTGTTGTATGAATCTCTAGAACTTTGCATATTTGTCTAACATATATTTACTAACAGCACTGGACACTGTCTTACACATGTTCTGTGTGGTCATATCATTTATTACCATGCTAGAGTGGACAGGCTCTGGTTCTTGAGTGCTCTCATTACATATGGGAAGAATCGGTTACTGTGGGCTCTCTGTGTGCCAGAGCCCCCCGCCCCGGCAGTAGGCGCTGTTCCCAGGTCTTCAGAACCCAGAAAGGGGATCCAGAACTTTTGACTCCAAGGGGGAAACGTACCCTCTTTGTTCTCCAAGCACCATCTAGTCATTAAGGATTCAGCTTGTTTCTTGTTATTTTGCAGATTTTATTTTCTGGTTTGTTTTTGGCATTCCCTTATTTAATTGTATATTTAAGAAAGAACAAGAAAGAGTCTACTTTTTAAAGAAGAATATATTTGGAAGGGATTTTTCTTCTTTTGACAGTGAATTAGACTCCTTCTGAGGCTCTGGATCTAGATTATTGCAGGGTTTGCCTTCTAAGCTGGAACTGTCCAACTGCTATGCTATTTCAGACCTGGCCTATCTTTCACTTTCAAGCTCCAGAGATAATTTATAGCTGTAGGGTGTCAGGAGTGGGCTTGAATTGGGCCTGCACAATGTAACATGGAATTTTGCAAAGATTGCTATAAAATTACTACTTCAGCATTCAAATGACTTAAGTACAGTAAACTTCTTACACAGTTAATTTACTTGAATATTTATTTATTGAGTGCTTCATGTTGAATACTAAAATAATGGGGAAAAAACCCCAGCACATAATCAGAGTTGATTTTGCTTTTTTAGAAAAAGTCTAGGCTTGAATATAATTGTATCTAAATGATCTCTAGCAAAATTGGCGGTAACGGATTCCCGTGATCTGGGATCAGCCCTGTATTCTTTAAGGGTGTCATAGAGGTATTGTCATCTCTTGCTGTTAGGTTGGTCTAGAAAAGGGGCATTGTCAGTTGTACAAATACTTGTTATTTACGTATTTCCCTTCTAATTGGGGAAGTTCTATTTCTACTCTTTATCTCTGGAATAAGCACATGTAGACTCTGAATCAGAATATTTTGATTGTTCAATTTGTAGTAGCCTTCTTTGTTTAAATAAATTTGTTTCTGTGTTTTAAGTCTCTTTTAAGTTAAAAAAATGAAGAGCCAGTGATAGGACTTCATTAATACAATGTTTTCATAAAAATTAGTCTCCTAAGACTTATGACTCTTTTCCAACCAGAAGGATGTAATTTTTGCCCCTCAGAACCCAAAACTGTACCATTAGCAGATGTTTTTCCAAAACTGACCGCAAGGAAACATGTCAAGACTAACTCAGAGGATTATACAGAAGATTAAACTATGATTTAATTACAACAATTGACTCTCTGACTCTATTAATAGCTAATGACTTATATTTTCCTGTGCCAGTGAGCTATGCTTTACTGTGTTTTAGAGCCTTCAGATATAATCATTAGTGTTCCCAGAGACAAGACTTTCCCAGAGACAAGATTCTTTTTTCACTTATGGTTTAGTTTTTATACTTAATGTTTCTTCCCCCGCATTTAATTGGGGGAACAGAGGAAGACAAGTTTACCAAACAGATTTCGACTTGAAACCCCAAACCTCCTTATGCCTTCGTGAGCTTGCTGTAAAATGCAGTGGGATCCTATTACAATGCCGATAGGAGGAACAGTGCTGAGAAACTTTTAATGTTACCTTGAGGAATGTACTATGCACATCATTTGCACGTAGGCAATCTATTTGACGGATGGAATTACCAGGACCATGGTATAGGGTGGTACTTTATAATCTTATTGAGTTTAAGGACTTGATTAGGAATTAGAACTTCAGAATTCCAGGCTTAGCTCTGTGCTTTAAGTCCTAATTAACCCATCGGAATTATAGCTCTTAAATCAGCCTGTATTGTTACGTCTTGTGAGACTAGATGAAAGTCTATGTGAAAGTGATTTGAAATACTTTGAAATATTCTTTACGATTATCTTGACATTTTAAAATTCAGAGTCCTAGGAGTGTCTAAGGATGAGCTTTATTTCCACTCTGGGCATGATAATGGGCCCTAATGGTAGATCCCTAAGTTGGTCAATCTGGGGCCCAGCTTCCTTTCCAGGAGGCCTTGGTTTACCTTTGCATCACCTGTGGGTTGAGCCAGGGCACAGCTGGAGCCTGGTGGAGGCCTGTTTCTCTCTTCTTCCACTTGGGTATCACGTGGTGGCAGAAGGGTCTGACTCCTTGTGTCTTCTGATTTGCCAGCACAGTTGCTCTTGTCTTACATCATGTCCCTCTTGTGACACAGACACTCCTTCCTGTTTGCTTTTGAGCTCTTAAGCTTACCCTTAAACTCCGGGACATGGTTTCCACGTCTGTTAGTTGAATCTGATAGTATTAACCTGCCTCCATAGGTTTGTGTGAAGGTTAAATGAGATGATATTTGTAAAGAATTTATCAGTAGAACTCACTGAAAGCTATATTTTTTTGTGTGTGAAAATACTGTTGTGGATGTTTTCACAGAACATATGGTTCTTCAGTGAGTTTTGAATTGTGACATTAACAATTTTCTTTTATGAACCAAAGCAAGCTAATAACTAGTACCCTAGTCCCCACCCCCCTTTTTTGGGCGAGGATTGAACACGATTGCCATAGTGAGCTAAAATGTACTTGAAATGGCTGTTTTCTTTGGGTTTGAGTGATTATTGATTTTATTTGGGGATCTTCCATGGAATTCAGAAAATTAAGGGTCCTTGCCGCCCATACTTGAGGCAGTTTGAGGACCCTTTGAGAGGGTGGGAAGCTCGGGTTAGGGGCTGATGGAGCAGCAGAGCACGCTGGAGATTTGAGTGCCTGGTTCATTTGTCCAGGCTTATTAAATAAACTCTTCAGAACCCCCCCCAAGGCAGGTGCCTGGAGCAGATCTCAGAACTGCCCAAATTGTCTCAGGACTGAGGAAATGCAGACTATTCCATCCTCTGTGCTTTAGATCTTATTGATGTGAATCATTGGAGACTCATAAGCTCTCCGCCTCCCCGTGATCTAGTTAATGTGGAATGGTTTCAGACTCTTGAAATCAACTAATGCAATACAGTCTGGTTGTTGTGATTAGTGTGTTGGGCATGAGTGAAATGCTGAAAGATTTGGGAAGGTTTTATTATAGTGAGAGTTCATGTCTTTCGTGAAAATATTACGCCACATTAACTGCTGTAATTATCATAAATAATTAAAACAAAAACATGATCATCAGAATAAATGAACAAAATTAGGTGGTAACATGAGTTTCTGTTTCTTTCATTGCTTTGTCCTGTTAACTTCCAGTTAACTGCTAGACAGCTTTTGTCCACTTGGGCCGCTTCATAAGGCTTTTTTGATAAACTATTAGCTCTGGGCAGGAGTGAGTGGGGTGGATGCTTCTCATATGAAATTGAATACATGTTAAAGGTAAAATCCATGCTGTAATGGTGCCAGTGTCAGGAAGGGATGAATAGGTCAGAGAGATTAGGAATAAAGTCCAGTTTTAGAAAAACAAGTTTATAATATTATCAAATTATTATTAAGAATTAGCAATACATTTTCAGGGGGTATGCATGATACCTTAAAAGTAAGTTAATGAGCAAACTGCTCTTTGATTTTCAAAAGCTGGGAATCTAACCAGAATTTATACTGAAAGTGAACTTCAGCTACAAAAACGTTACTGTTTAAAGTGCGTACAAGTTTATCTTTTATAGACTATAGGCTGTTTCTTTTGTGGAACGTGTATGTTAAAATCGAAGCATGTGATTGTAGCTCACAAAGTGTAGCAGACCTATTTCTTCACTTTTGTATGTTTCACATGTCCTGGTTTAACTGGTATTTATTTCACAAATGAATAAACCATTTGATCAGACTACATGTTTACTTTTATTTTCAGTTCCTTTGTTTTGACAAAATATCACATATTTTAGGCAGTGTTTCTTATAAAAGTTGTAAACTATTCACTTTATAATTAAATTAAGATGAAATACTAATAATCAAGCCAAGCAATAAGTTAGCTATATGAAAACTGGTTAAAATAGTGAAGCTTTAAATTTATCAAAACAGTTCATTGTTTTGAATGGAGCCCTAAATTTTGGGGGGGGGCATATGTATGTTTATTGTTTAAAATACCACATTTAGAGATGGGAATATAAAATCCACTGATTTCTATCAGAGAAATTAAAATGAGCTCTAGAATATGGGAAACATCTGACTGCTCTCTCATTCACTGGGTTCTTTGAGATGCTATAGTGCTCTTATGAAAAAGACAATTGTTGAAAGTACCAATGTGAAAATAAAGACTAGAGTGGTTTATTTTCTGTTATCAAATTCCCAGGGAAAATTTCTGATTATGTAACCTACTCTTTTCATGTGTTGTAATTATAACTGTTTTCACATAAACTGGTTGCCGATCTGGATGAGATACTGGGTTCTGGAGTCATTCTGTACCTCAGTTTCTTTGTAGGGTTGTTATGAGGATCAAATGTGTTCAGATGTTACTGGGGTCTTAGTGCCCAGCATAAGGTAAACACTCAGTATGTCTTGCCTAATGTTAACCCAAATGAACTTATTGCAGATACCATATGGAAAGACATGCGTATGCTTAAACAGATATGTTCAAATACAGTTGACCCTTGAACAACACAGGTTTGAAATCCTGGGTCCATTTATGTGCAGATTCTTTTCCCTAAGTACGTACTACAGTACTATATGATTCGCGGTTGGCTGAACCCGTGGGTGCAGAACTGCGTATTCAGAGGGCCCACTGTAAAGTTATACATGGATTTTGGGTGTCCCAACCCCCTGCATTGTTCAAAGTCCACCTGTATCTGAATGCAGAAAACCATATGTACCTGTGTAGGTGACGATCACCAGACACACTAAATGACGGTAATATAAACACTGTACTCCCCCAGTGTTTTTATGCTGTTTTTAGCATTTTACATAACTCGTTCAAGTTCACAGCAATTTTACGAGATATATGCCATCATCTCACATTACAGGTGGTGAAACTGATTCACGGGGAGATTAATAACTAACTTTCCCCAGTACTTGTAGTGGAGAACCTGGAATTCGGTCCTGTCAGTTCTGCTCCAGCCTCTTCATCAGTAAGCCAGGCTGCCTCCTCAACATCACACACTGGATCTGGTTCTCACAAGGGTCCCCGTATCAGCTCACCCTCGTATAGGGGGTGTTTGCACGCACGTGTGACATAGCCCATTTATTGCACTGTATGTATGTATGTGTTTGTGTGTGTGTATATTCTCACACATGAAAATCACACACACGTGAAGATAAATGTCAGCTTTTCAAGATGCTTAGATCTAAAAAAAAACCCATTGCTTAAAAATACATTGCTTTGCTTTAATGTAAAATGTATCAATCATATTTTGTTGAAACTGTAAAATGTAAAGGGAAGACATTTAGGGGGAAAGCTAGAAATGTGGTTGAGGCAGTTTCTGAACTGAGCAGTTGAGAGACTGAAGTATTGGTGATGTAAGGTTAGGATGGGATCTGACTCCACCAATTTATTCCAAGGTTGTAGTGGCCCAGAGAGGCCTGTGGTTGAATTTGTGGGTGTCCTGTCGTGACAGTTGTGATTGAGGGAAACTTGTATTTCCCGCCATGGAAAAGTGTCACAACAGCTTGAAGGATCACAACAGCTAGAACATCAGTTTAGTAAGTAAGATTTGTTCAGTTCAACAAATGTGCTTTTAAACCAGTAATCTCACTTGAACCTCGTAGTAGCCCTGCTAAATAATCCCGTGAGTATTAGATTTTCCAGATGAAGAAATGGAGGTTTAGGTCCAGTCACATTCCCAGGGTTACACGGTTTTGAAGTGTCAAAAGGTGAGCCTATGTTTGCTGATGACAAAGGTGTGTTCTTTCTGTGTTACCCACAATTTTGAGAGAATGTCAGAACGCTATGCTCCTCCCCATGTGGAGGCAGTATGTGGCCCCTCTGAAGCTTAAATGCCAAGCATAAGCCACTTGAAATGAAAGGACAGGTGGCCCAGTGGGTAGAAGAGAGGCCCTGGCATGCCTGTGGCCTGGGTCCAAACTTCTGATGCGGGGATTCCGCCAGGCTCTCCTGCTTGGGACTGTGGTTACTTATTTGCATCCCTGGGCAGTGTCAGGGAGGGCTTATTTCTGAAATTCTGTTTGAACTAGAAATTGAAGGTGGAGCTGGAGGTGAGAGAGGGGCTAAAGAACCATGGCCAAGGTCCTGGTCACCTGTTCTGGAGCTGCTTTCATTTTCATTTTTCTATTTTAGTTTGCTTGAAGAGGAAAAGGCAAATAGCTTTCTATTCCTTAATCAGTACAGTAGTCAGTTTTACATTTGAAGTATAAATGAGTCAACACTGTCTAGTTTATTCCTTCTCTGTTATCCTTTACACTGTTGGCCTTAAACCTGTGATGATGTGCTGGAGAGCAATACTGGTATTGACACCCTTGGCATTGCCACCTATTGCCTAGTTTTTGGACTGTAAAGGGATTCTTACCAGAGACGCGCTCTCCATCCCTTAAGAGTTAGTATTCTTTGGTGACTTAAATAATATTTAGATTTTAGTTTTTCCATTGTTTTTGCTTAAACATTCCAGTGTTTACTGGCATGTTGTAAGTGCAGATGTGAAAAGGAAACTGTTGAAAATTTACTTTATAATTTATACACCAGCGTTTTACATGGAGCCGTGCGTATGGCAGCCTTTCTGTTTGTGTTAACCGGGACTAAAGCTTTTCTAGATTGGAAACTGTAGGTTGCAAAACATGTGGTTTTTCGCATGTGCAGTTATTTCTTTATCACTGAGTTGTCCTTCCAAGCCTGGTCTATATGTGCTTGAAAATTACCATCTGCTCCCTGCAATTTGGAGAGGGCACAGAAAGACTAAGGTGGAAAGCTGTCACTTCTAATATTTTCATTCAAACTTTCACACCCTTCTTGCCTAGTTATATAATTGCATGCAGCAGGAGTTGTTGCAGCCATTTGGTCTCATCCTGATTTTTAAAGGGTGGGGGGCACAGGGAGAGACTGTTTTTTGACACAGTACTGATGCAAATTTGAGAATCTGATAAACCATAGAAGGATTTAGAATTTAACGTCCCTGCTTAGTAAGTTAGTTAAGTCCATTGCAGAAATGAGGTGAATATGGATAAAAACACCTGTACTTACGGATACATTTTCTTATGTAGAATTTGCTTTCTTACCAATTTTAATGCTATATTCTCAAATTTCATTTTCTAAAGTTGGTATAGCAGAAATTTAATGATTTATTAGTTCTTTATAATCTTATTTAATGTTCAGAATTTATTATAGATAATATTGGAAGGATTTTAGATTGCTTACATAATTTATTTTTCTAATGTCCCCTTTAAAAAAATCTTAAAAATTGATCTATTTTGGTTTTGATTGGAATGAACAGCCACAATAGGATTTGGAAATGAAACATGACGGAAGCCTGTTAGTGTAAACTGCCAATAATTTCTAATAGTCAGGAACGAGAAGACCATTAAAAAATGGGATTTATGCCAATAAAAAGGTAGTAAGATAAAATGATAGTATTACTGTAGTCCAGAGCCGTAAATTTTGCTCTTCCTGCAAGTTAATTATCTAACGTCTACACCAAGCTGAAGACAATAGTGTTACTCTTTCATTTACTTGAGAATTATTATAAGAGAGAAAAAGAATTCCAGTCTTCAGTTGGGAAAATGATGGCTTTAACTTCCATTTAATGGAGTCTGCAGTAACTCCCACAAAAGACATTTAGTTAAGATGTCAATAATTGATTTTTGAGGAATAACATTCTGTACTTCTCATAACTAGAACAGAGAATTTAAAACAGAAATCCTCTTTTTTTTCCTGCTATTTCTTTTCTCGCCTTTGTCAATTTGAGTCTCTTTAGAAAAAAGCCTTTGGTCGACTGACTTTGGTCTAAATACGTTGTGCCACGCTATTTGCCTTTTGTGCAACATTTTATAATTTCTCTAATGTAACAAAACTTGGTTTGGAAAAAGATATACACTCTAGGCCCTTAGAGAACAGTTGAGCCATAGAGTGGGTGTGTCAACGACCTTATATGGTGTGATAATTAGTATAATAGAGGTTTATAAAAAAGCTGTGGGGATCACAGGTAAGGGAGATACTGATTCTATAAAAGCTACAGTGGGAAGGCTTTACAGGTTTAGTGAGAATAACAGGAATGTGTGTATGTGTTTCATATTCTTGACAGTGGAAATAGAATATCCAATGATTTATAATCCTAAACTTGTATGTTGATAAGGATGGTAATCTGATTCTCATAGGACTAAAGATGTTGGAGAATGTGACAGAGGCTTGGACTAGGGAAGTAGATTAGAGAAAGGTGGTGAATGGGAGTGGTCTAATACACCGTTCTAAAGACTTTGGACTTGACACGTCTCAATAGGAGAGCTTTCTCTTTTTGTGGGAAGTTTTACCCAGGGAGTAATTATGAAATATGCTCCAGAAAGGTGATTGCTGGTGGTGTGGAGGGTAGACTGGACAGGGAGCCTGGAAGAAGGGTGGATGATAAAGAAGGTATCCTACTTAGGCCTTGAGTCGGGGGGGGGGGGGGGCTGGCCTAAGGTGTGTTTCACGGGTTGAACACATGGATCTTAGTAACTGAGTATCAGGTAAGGCAAAGGAGGGATTTTAAGATGGTTCTCAAGTGTGCAGCTTGGACGCCTGTGTAGATGTCTGGGAGGAGGAGCAGATCTGAGGGAAGACATGACTTTGGTTTTATGGTGGGAGTGTGCCAGGAACAGAGGTGCTCGCTGGGCAGTTGGGAATATGGGTTGTGGGGGTGTGGATGTTGAAGATAGAGAGTTGAGGTTCCATTCTAAAGTTAACGTGTGGCCCAGTGCTTCTGAGCCCTGGCATCCCTTTAGAATCAGTTGGGGAACATTAGCAAGTGTCCACGATGTGTCCTTCCCCAAAGAGTTTATTTTGATTGGTCTGGAGTGGGTCCTAGAGCCTGTGTAACCTGGGTTGAGAATTGCAGTTTTAGATCCATAATGGAAGCCATAGGGAAGGCAGTGCATTGCCTAAGGAGTAGAAAAGGGAAGGGGGCTGGGGACAGACTTTGGAAACCAAGCACTTAGGGGTGAATGTCAAAAGAGGAGGCAGTGAGGAAGTACAGTAAAGAAAGCAGAGCAGGGAGAGGGGTATCAGTGTTATGAAAGAGATGGGAAATGGAGCTGTTACCAAGGGGTAGAGAGTGACCGGCAATACCACATGCTGTAGAAGGTCAAGAAGAAGTAAGGATTATGAAGTGGCCAGAGAGATTTTTTTTTTTTTCCTGTGATTTGATAGTAAAAGCTAAATTGCAGTGGTTTGAGGAGTGAATGAAGAAAGGACAGGGCGAGTGAATGAAGAAAGGACAGGGCCAGTGAATATAGACTGTTCTTTGAGTTTGTTTTGTAAGGTCCATGAGTGCTTCTGCATTGCTGAGTGCCTACTTTGTGTCCACATGGGTGCTGGACTTCCCAACCTCAATGAGCCTGCAGTCTTGTAAAGTAAACAGACGATAACTTAGATCAGATGATGAGCCAAGTTTTGTATGATGAATAAGAGTCATTAAAAAACAAAAAGGTCAGACTTGTGTCTTAGGCAAAAGAGTCGTATACGAGTAGATGGAGAGTGGAGTGTGGTGCCCTCCAGTTTGCTTGTTAGAGGAACTGGTGCTTAGCTGCTTGTGGTTGGCTTGCTTGGGATGTTACTGGAGGAGGTGCTGGGTCATGGAGAACTCTGAACAACAAGTCGGGAAGCTGGACTTGATCCTGTAAGCAATATGAAGCCTTTCTAGTTCTTAGGAGGGGGAAGGAGTGGCCCTTTGAAATTAGCATTTTAGGTAGGCCGTTGTCTGCCTGCTCCTTGGTGGGGAAGAAGGATTTAAAGGGAAGAAAACCTGAAGACATGGAATGACCTGTTCCTAGCCACACAAAGACCAGAATAAAGTAAGACCCCAGTGGATTAGTATAGTGGTGGTAAGGATAAAAAGGAAAGGGGTGGGATTGAGTATTTGTGTCTCCCTATAATTTATATGTTGAAAACTAACCCCCAGTGTAATGGTATTAGGAGGTGGGACCTTTGGGAGGTGATTAGGTCATGAGGGCTCTGCCCTCATGAATGGGATAGAGGCTTATAAAAAAGACCCCAGAGAGTTCCTTTTCCTTTCTACCTCGTGAGGGCACAGTGAGAAGATGCTGTCTTTGTACCAGGAAGTGGGCTCTCACCAGATAGCAAATCTGCCAGTATCTTGACCTTGGACTTCCCAGCCTTCAGAATTAGGAAAGATAGCTTTCTGTTGTTTTTAAGTCACCTGGTTTATAGTATTTCTGTTATACCTTGAAGGAACTAAGACAAAATCTATATGGAAGGTAATCTATATGGTAGGGCACAGAGATGGACCATATTGAGGTAAGAAGGTGCAGGCTGAGAGAGCAGGAGTCTTGGATGACTCAGGATTCCCTGGTTTGGATGGAAGAGAAGGTTTTGGGGCAGTTAACCAAGAGCCTGAATACAAAAGGAGAGGCACGTTTTGAGGAGGAGGATGTTGAGTTTGATTTTGGACATATTGAGAGTTAGAGGTGATTATGTTAGTTATGTACAGTGAAGATAGTAGAGAGAGTATTCCACTGTATTCTCATAAACTTTCCTTTGAAATATAGGATAGTTGTATCTTTACTTTACAGATGGGAA
This sequence comes from Camelus dromedarius, assembly GCF_036321535.1. NCBI lineage: Eukaryota > Metazoa > Chordata > Mammalia > Artiodactyla > Camelidae > Camelus > Camelus dromedarius. The sequence goes on along the minus strand of NC_087441.1, from coordinate 9,404,073 downwards.
ATCTGAAGCAATTAAAATATTAAGTGACTTGCCGAAAGTATAAAAGAGGAGGTGGAACCTAGGTTTATGAATTCTCCAATTCTGTGATCTAATTATATCTAGTAATTTCAAAAAATGTGTTTTTAATTGTTGAATGGATAACTGAATCATTCTAACCTCAGATTTTGCACACAGCTCCTGAGCATTTTGGTTGGGCATTGAATCTCTCAGAGCCCTGGGTTCTTCATTTGCAGCATTGGATGTTTAGGGCATGCAGAGGGGAAAGATATTCTGTGGCCTTTTAGTTTCTTTGTAGCTTGAACATTCTGTGTTTCTAGACTTTCAGTGCCATCATCTTAAATTTTTTCTTTGATGTAACTGATGAAATAGTGTTCAACCCCAACAGATGATTTATTTTCTATCCTTTTCTTCTTCAAGTGGAGAATGGAAAAATTATGTCTGTAGAACACAGTAGGCTAGAAATGGCTTGTGAGAACAAGTTCAATATTTTCTTAAAATTAATCTTCTCCCTCATAGCAAAGCCTCATGTACTTAAAGTAATTGAATGGGCTGCAGGGTATACTGGGAATTGTAGTTTTCCACTTCTTTGTGTTCTGCAGATTAATAATCTTGCAGCCCTCTGAGGGAGATAAGGAGAGGACGCTCTCTGACAAATTGTTATCTTGTCTTTCAGAAGTGTGTTTTGAGCAGTGAGTATGCCCTCAACGCCTCCCCTGGGCTTTTAGCTTGACTCTAAGTAATGGTAATACAGAAAGGATTGCTTTTACATTTTTTTTGGCTTATGATACTGTATATCTTTTCCACTGGTGTCTTTAATCTTCTCTTTTAGCCTAGTTTTTAAAAAGTTTTTTATTTGTATCAAGGTTATAGATGTAAATGGTTTTCAAAGTCAGTGGTTCTACAAGATTTGCCATCAAAAACAGTAGTCACTGCCCTCCTTCCGTTCCCCTTCCCCACAGGCTGCCACTTTGAACTCTGCTAACTGATTCTTCCAGGATGCCTTCATATTTTTGAATAATGTACTTGTATTGCTACTTTCAGTTTTTAAGATTTATCTGTTGATTTCTCCTGGAAGATGACCATTTAATTCTCTCTTCTCATCCTGCCCTCACCACAGCCATGAATCCTTCATATCAGCTCATCTTCCCAATACAGACGTGTTATGATTTTGGTTGATCACTGTTCTGTTTACATTACAGAGACTGAGGAAACTATTCAGAAATGAGCCGTGGAATAAACTGCTATTTTCCTTTCCTATACAGCTATTTATTTTTCTTGGAGTTAATAATTGATTTTTCTTTTAATTTTCTGCATGCTTATCACTCACTCCATTTTAGATTCTTTAGCAGTTATAACTGTCCATTTTTTCTTGTAAGATGTTCAGATCCAGCAGGTATGTTATCAGTTGTATCGTCTAGAGAAATGTCTGCTAGAAGCTCCACGGTGCTCCAGTATGTCTGTGTCTGTGTGTACCTGTTACCCACAGTCTCCCTGTACCGTCACCTTGGGGTTTCCCTCCACCTCTTTTCTTAGTTGGATCTTTGGTGTCCTTGATTCTGCATCTTTCTTGTTTTAGTGAAGCTCATCCTCTAGTATTTTGTCAAGAATTGTGCAGGGAAGTAAAATTTTAAGGTCTTGCATTCTGAAAATATCTTTATTTTACCCTCATACTGACTTAAAGATTCACTAGGAATACTATTCTGGAAATCTTTTTCCTTCAGAATTTGAAACGGTTGCTCACCTGCCACTTAGCCACCAATGCTGCTGTTCTGAAGTCTGAAGCCACTCTTCTTGCTTGCTGAACCTCTCTAGACAACTCTCAACTCCTGCTGTCCGTGGGACCTTCCTTCCCCCCAGTACCCTTAAGGTTCCTCTAGAGCCCTTTTATCCACTGCCCTGCGCACTCTTTCAGTCAGGGAAAATCTCTTGAATTCCCCTCACTTTTACTCTTCTGCCTTCTTAGAACTTATTTCATCTGATGCTGCACTTACTGGACTTACTACTTTCTTTATCTTTTCTGTGTCATTTTCTTTTTGTTTCCTTTTCTGGAAGAGTTCTTTATCCCTTTATATTTTTAATTTCCAAGGCTCTTTCTAGTCCTCTCAAAAGTCCCTCCCTTCTTCCCTTTTTCCTCTTCTTGACTATTTTTCGCTTTTCTTTTCTTAATTCTTGTTTGTTACGTTTTAACAGAATCCTGTTCTTGTTTCAGGGTAGTTTTTTTTTTTTTTAAATCTCTTTGAGATATGAATGATTGTACTCTCTTTTGCATCATTTCATTGTCTTCTAATTTGTCCTTTTTTGCTTGTTTTGGTCTCTATTTCATGTTGAAGGCTTTCCTCAGCTACCAATAATCCTTGGTTGTCCAAATGCCTTGGCAGGGCTTGCTGACCATAATTTTTACTGTGGGGTACCTGGGTGGGCTGTTGAGGGGAATTCGGGATCCCACCATACTCCTACCCCAGTACGTGGTTAGATCTTTCCTGTTGGGCTGGCCTCAGATTTACCAAGGGAAGAGGACTGTTTGGCAGGCTTCTATGAGCAAATCTCAGCATTTAGTAGATATTGCTATAGTACTTCTCTAGCAATGGTTCTGACTCTTCTTTTTTTCCCTCCTCTGGGAATTTCTGGGCTTCTGCTAGGTTTGAAGGAGGTGCTGTGCTCAGTGGGAGACATGCTGCTTCTTAGTCAACTTTTAACTATTCCTCCTTGTTTTAGGCACGAGCTCACCCCTGTCTTACCCTCCCTGTCCCCCAGCATACCACCATTTTGCTCTCAGAGGTATCTGGTACCACCAGTTTCCCAGCCTTTGAAGATTCTGCCTTGTTGACTGTGTTGGCTAAGTTAGTTACTACCTGTCCATATGCTTTTGCATTCACAATTTTGCTGCTGTTGTTCTTATTCTTGTGAGTTTGTTTTTAGGAGAGCATGACACTGGATGTAAGGGTTGAGTCTGCCATGTTTATCCCAAATCTCTCTTTAGGTTATAAATATGTACCTTTAATTTGTAGGTCAGACCCAAGTGTGCTCTTTTATAAATACCTTTGTAATTTACGTGAATATGTACATAACTGTGGGTTACAGTCTGTCCCTTACATAAGCAAAATTGTCACAGACATTAAAATGTAATTAACAGCTACAAGAACTGTCTACGCTGTGATGATCTCTTCTGAGTGGTTTATATACTATTTGCAAGTTAAATAGTGTTGATTTTGCAAGCATCACGGAAGTCACTTCATTTAAATGTGATTTTGTGCATTTTGTTTTCTGTACAGACAACTGAAAATGACTTGTGACCACAGTATTTCCCTGTTCATGAACACCCCCACTCAGCATGGCCTGGCGCAGAGCTCACTTGGCTATAATGATACTGGTTTCAGAAATATTTTCCTTTAAAAACATACATAGACACACTCGGTAGAGTTGTGCGTGTATGTGAATAGTCCATCCTGGCACTCCTGTCTTCCTCCCTCCGAAGGTATAGCACCTCTCCGCCCTCGTGAGGGAGCAGCCACGTGGGCGGCCGGGCTGCCCCAGCTGGCGGCGCGGCGTCCTGCGCATGCTCCCGCCGCCTGGCTGTGGCCTGCCTTGTGGCCTCTTTAGTGGCCTTTCTGCCAGTTATTGTGCACGCTCCTGGACGGCTTTGGTTTTTGATGACCAGCAAAAGGTGTACAAATGACATTTCTGGACCTACTGCAGAGTAACGAAGGAGAGTATCTTTCTGGATGTTAAAATACAAGTTTTAAGATGGCCTGAAGTGGCGTCATAGAAGTTCGCCGGGAGGCAGGAGGCAGCTGGGGCAGGGGAAGGCCTGTGGTGACCAGCAGGTGCCCAGGTGTCCTGAGCTCGGCTGGGAGAGGGAGCTGCAGAGCCCCAGTTCCTCTGAGCGGCTCTGGAAGAGGAGACAGGGTCTTCCCTACGAACCGGTTTCCTCTCCGGAGCGCTAAGAGGTGGGAAGGTGCTGCCTGCTGTGGAAGGCTGGTCCAGCTAATTTATTATGATATTTGATTCTTTACCAGGGTCTGCTAGAGTTACCAGGTGCTGCCGTTATCAGAAATACCCTTTTTTTTTTTCCCATTTTGGTTATATGTGAAAACAATCTGAACATACTTTGTTTTTTTTCCTCTATTCATATAGATATTAATTTATTTACATTTCAGATCAGAGTTTCTATTTTTCCTCTTTATGATTTTTTTAATTGTACTTTTTTGTTGTTGAAGTGTAGCCAGTTTACACTGTTGTGTCAGTTTCTGCTGTGCAGCACAATGCTTCAGTCATATAGGAACATAACGTATATCCGTTTTCATATTTTTTCACCATAGGTTGCTAAAAGATACTGAATATCGTTCCCTGTGCTGTACAGTAGAAACATGTTGTTTATCTATTTTATGTATATTAATATCTGTTCACAGACATAGAAAACAAACTTATGGTTACTAGGGGGGACGTGGGGGAAGGAATAAATTGGAAGTTCTAGGTTTGCAGTTACTAATGAACATATATTGTTCTGAAGTTTTAAAATTATGTGTTAAAATACTTTTATTTTTCCTTTAGGCCTTTTAAATGCCCATCTTTTCAGACTAGGGACAGGTACTCTGCTTGCACGTGGCTCTGGAAGGCAGCTTGTCCTCTCCGCAGGGCTTGGCTCTGCTCTGTCCCGAGCGCTCGCACCTCGCTCTGTGCGCTCAGCGCCGATAGTATACAGCCGCGACAGGGCACGTGGTCTTTAATTGAAGACAGAGAGAGAAACCCAGAGGTCCGTTTCAGAAATTGACGTCCAAAATGCGTATTGGCTTCATCTTGGAGTGTCACTGCCGCACAGGCCTTGGTGTCTCTCGCGACTGTGAAGGATGGCGAGTCCTTTAGTCCTGTGTCCCCGCTGGGGGTGGGCATGTCATTCCCGAATCGTGACTGAAAATCTGACATTACTTTGGATCCGTTTCCTTCATGTTTACTCTTTGTTGGGCTATTTGGGTAAACTGTAACTTTCTAAAAAACTGTAACTCTAAAAAACTTTCCTCTTTCACTCTCCTTCCCGGGAGGAAATGGAGTTTCTTTAGCTTTATCACTGATGTACCTGGGTGCTACTATTATCTCATTATAACATTAGGATAAATATTAAGAATCTAAACATAGTATGATGAAAAAAGGATTTTAGTAAACGTGCTAAAAAGCTTCAAGACAAAAGAAAACAAAATAGTAAACTACATATTCATACACCATTCAGGACTGTAAATGTATCTTTAGAAATAGAATTTAGAGACAACTTTTAATTTCAATTTTTAAATATGATATTTTCTGTTTTATCAATGTGGAATTGAAAGATTTTGAAGAGAATTCAGCAAAATTTTTATGAAAGAGATGACAGAATAGTAAAGACTAGTTATTGTTGGGTATCTAATTTTACTTGGGGTATATAACTTTAAATGTTGAGGGTGAGATATTTGATTGTTTATAAAATTTCTGATATAAAATTTAGACTTTTCTCCTTGAATGCATTAAATTGTCTGTTATCAATTGAGATTTATAATTTTATTTTAATTGATGTATATATACTGTATATATTTTTTTCAAGAAGAATTTGAAGATTTGGAAATCTGTATCAAATTTGTTTCAGAAGTGGCTAGATTCTCAGATTTAATAATTTTAGCTTTTTTTTGAATGATAATTATTACAAAATATCTTTTGTGTCTTTCTCTTAGGTCATCTTTTTTGGTATAATTCATTCATCTTCCATTGCCTCAGCATCTGGCTATGAAAAGTGAATAATAGTGTTTATTCGAAATTTATACCTACATCTTTGGATGAAAATTCTGTATTACTAGAAGATAAACATTGAGGAGCACAACTGTCCTATAAATATTAATGAAGTTTTATACTCAAGTTAATTTTTAACTTTTAGTCTGCACAAATTTGATTTATCTGAAAATAGAGAATTAAAGAAGGAAAGTGTCAGTGATGTATATTAACTACTTTATCTACGGGGTTGGGACATGTAAAGACTTAATTTTATGCTATTTTTCCTTGCACTAATTTAGCAGGCTTGCAGGCATGCAAGAGGAAGCCAGCGCCAAGTGTTAATACAAATGTCAGTTAATATGTGAAGAGATGGATTTGTCTAGAGTGAACTATAAAGTGAATTTCTTTATGTCAGATTTTATGTACCCATTGAGATTCCTTTGGAAAAAAAGTGATGCATTCCTATGGGGGAAAATCATTTCTGAGAACTAGTAGTAAAATCATACTTATGAACTTTAGACATCTGTTGAAAATGAGTATTTAAGTATCTTTTCCAATAATATTTTAATATTCATTGTAAGAAGATGGAACAGTTGATAATTACAGACATTGCTGATTTCCCTGTTGAATGTTCCCTACACTGCAGGGACCAATGGCAGTGAGATAGCGGAGGGGCAGCCAGGTAGGAGGTTGTCTGCGTTTTCCAGGAGTCGTCATCCTGCTGGTCTGGTTGGATCAGGACTGTGCTTCTCCTGTCACTCCTCCTTGCCTTCATTCCAGACAGTCCTAGCTCTGGAACACCCTCGACTACAGCAGAAGTTGGAAAGCCAGTGGCTGAAATACCCACCCCTGTACTTGCCTTGTAAATGGAGATGATTATCCTGCATTCTGTTGGGTGATAATGGGAGAGGCTGGAGAGAGCTCCCTGTTTAACTGGGAATGTCAGTAAATCTCCCTTCTTTCTCCCAGCTACGTGCGTTTATGGTTTAATAGCAAGTCCCAGTTTTGAGCCTGACTTCTGGCTTGTGTTAAGAGACAGGACTCTGGCAGGGAGTTCCAGCTGGCGTTCTGATAGCTGTTTTTAGCTCGGCCCTGACTGACCCTGAACACAGTTCATCCAGTCTGGTGCCAAAGGCCAGGGACACCTGGATGTGTCCTATAACTTCAGGGCTTAGGATAACATGGAGCAAATATATTTGCCATTTAATAAATTATCCGTGTTAAATTTCATTCATTTTCTTTTCTGTAAGTTTAAAAGGTTTCTTACGCTTTAGTGGCTATGTATTGAAAAGCTTGCTTTGAATTAAGTCGTGTCAACGATTGACTCTGTGGTAATGTAGATGTTATGATGGAAGAATGTGGATTCTGGGTATTGCCAGGAAAGTAGAAATACTTTTTAAGCAGTACTCAGAATTTATGTGTATGTCCTCATAAATAGGAAAAGAGCTTCTAAGTGTATTGTATGTGACCGTTATGCATATGTTTAAATATTTTTTAAATTGTGCCACATTGGACTCTAGACTCAATCAGAGTTAGAATATTTTACTAAAAATTGCTTTCTTGAAACAATATTTAGTGATGATTCTCTATTAAAAAATTTCCTGGTAACATCTTGCAAACAACCATCATAAGTCTGAACCGGTTTTATGTTTGATTTTCATTCCTGTTTTGTGGTATCTAGGACCTTTGGATTTCCTAGCATTACGTCTGAAAGGGCTTTAGAGCTTATCTCAGTAAGTTTTATAACTAGAGTTTAAGTGGTTTTTTTTTCATCTGTCATTAACTTGGAAAAAGACAGACTTCCTTTTTCAAGACCCATTCATCAATTATTGTATAAGCAGATATATAAGCAGATTTGAAATCAGCCCACTTTCATTGTTTCTTCTGTATTGTGTGCAGCCTATGTTTCATATAAACACCCACATAAACCTACAGTCTGGTGTAGAAAAGTGAAACTCTGGCGATCAGGGCTTATTCATCTCTTGTGTTTACCAGCACCTAGCTGGCATAGTGCCTGACATGAAACGTTTGTTAAATGAAGCAGTAACAGAATGTTGAGGGACCCCACCAAATGATCTTGTTTACTTACGTAGTGAACAATGTGAAAAATGGCCCTTGATAGAGCAGAAATCAGGTTTCTTGCATAATCCTCTTCACTGTTACATAGGGTGTAGTAGAGAAGGCCTGGTTTCTTAGAGTGGTTATGTTGCTCAAGGTCACATAATTAAGTGACAGATCCAGGATTAGAATCTGGTCTGACTCCAACACTGTTCTTAATTAGTATTTTATCCTACTTTTATGAATTTGTAGGTTCCATGTGGAAGGACATATTCTGCTTTGAGAATATCCTATTCTTCTTACATGTTCTTACTGCAGGGTTAGCCAGCATGTCCGTGTCATCTCCCCTCTGCAGCGTGAGGTTATGGGCGCGTCACCATGCAGGTGCAGGGTCCTATGTAGGATGATGCCAGCATCTTCCAGGGCCACTGGGGACTAGGCTCAACAGGGGTTACGGGAGCAATCACTTCTTTCCCTTTTTGAAGACCCAGAGTGTGCTTTTTTTCTGATGGCTTCTTGGTGTTTGAATGGCTTATGTATACTTGAAGACTTCACTTTTTCTTTCTGTTTTTCTCTGTATTCTTAGATTTAAAAAATAATAAATGAATAAATGCTTACATAATATGGTATGAAGATATATATGATCTTGGAGTGCTATATTAAGGGGAGGGGGAGTAGAGTCTGTAGAATAAAATAAACCTGGATTTAAGTAATAGCTGCTTCTCAAGGTGAGTGGTCTAGAGCAAGTTACTTAAATAGTCAATGTCCTTTTTATTAAAAGAGAGTTGCGATTACTAAGTGACTAAGTGAGATTCTGTGTATAAAAGCTGGTAGTCTAGAACCTGCCACTAAGTGCTTAAGAAATGCTCCTTCCTCCATTTATTTCATCCTTTCTTGGAATCATAGCTGATCTGATAAACTTATCAGTTCTCAGTCTGTCTTGTTTCATGGCTTGCTAAACGTTCACTGATAGTTTTCATTCATCAAGACAGAGCCTTTCTGGAGACTGTGTAGGGAGGAAATAAGTGTTTAGGAAATAACAAGACCACACTGTTGATGTTCTGTGAACCTGCTGGTGTGGTTATCCTTACACATTCTCTTGATCTTGGCTCTTTGTTTTCCTACATGCTGTTTCTTGCCTGGAACTCCCACCCATCTACCTATTTATACTGTGTGATGGATGGGCTTCTCCTACTCCAGGACTTTCCTGCTTAGTGAAGCCCTGACTCTCCCTTCCTCCTTCTACCAGTCTTTCTGTAACTGTAGGCTGAGCTCCAGTGTGACTGTGATTACACCTGGCAGTTAGTGATTTTTTTTTTTTCCTCCTCCCTCTGTGGTACTTTATTACTCCCCTCCCCCAACTTCATTGAGGAATAATTGAAAGATATAATTGTATATATTTAGTGTTCAGTATAATGGTTTGATATACATATACATTGTGGAATAATTATCAAGATGAAGATAATTAACACATCCATCACCTCACATAGTTAACTTTTTTTTTTCCTGTGAGAACATTAAAGATCTATTCTCAGCAACTTTCAACTATATAAAACCGTATTATGAACTATAGTCACCATGCTGATCATTAGATCCTCAAAACTATTTCTTATAACTGAAAGTTTGTACCATTTATGTAGTTCCTCATTTTTCCCTCCCCCAACCAATGGCAATCACCATACTATTTTGTTTTTATGAAATTGGCTTTTTTCTTGTTGTTGTTTTTCTTTTCTTTTTGAAAGGTTCCACATATAAGTGATATCATATAGTATTTGTCTTTCTCTGTCTTGCTTATTTCACACCCAGGTTTATCCATGTTGTCGTAAATGGCAGGACTTACTTCTTTTTCGTGGCTGAATCATATTTGTGTGTGTGTCTGTGTGTTATTTTCTTTATCCATTAGTCCATCAAAGGATATTTAGGCTCTTTCTATATCTTGACTATTGTGACTTAAGCTGCAATGGACATGGGGTGGGTGCAGATACCTCTTCAGGATCCTAATTTCATTTTCTTCAGATATGTACACAGCCATGAAATTGCTGCATCCTTTGGTAGTTGTGTTTTTAACTTTCTGAGGAAACTCTATGCTGTTTTCCAAAATGACTGTATTAATTTACATTCCTACCAACAGTTACCAGGGTTCCCTTTTCTCAAAGTCCTTGCCAAAACATGATATCTTTTGTTGTTTTGTTTTTCAAATAATACAAGTGTGAGGTGATATTGTGGTTTTGATTTGCATTTCCCCAGTGTTGAGCACTTTTTCATCTATTGGCCATTTGTATATCTTCATTGGAAAAATGTCTATTCAGGCCCTTTGTCCCCTTTTTAAACTGGGTTATTTGCTTTTTTGCTGTTGAGTTGAATGAGTTCTTATATATTTTGGATATTAACCCCTTATCAGATATATAATTTGCAAATATTTTCTCTCATTCTGTAGGTTGTCTTTTCAATTTTTTGTTTTCCTTGCTGTGCAGAAGCTCTTTAGTTTGATGTAGTCCCAATTTATTTATTTTTGATTTTGTTACCTTTGCTTTTGTTGTCTTATCCAAGAAATCACTGTCACGACCACTGTCAAGGAGCTTTCCCTGCTTTGTTTTTTTCTGGAAGTTTCACAGTATCGGGTCCTACATTTAAGTCTCTAATCCATTTTGAGTTAGTTTTTGTGTATGGGGTAAGGTCAACTTTTATTTTTTTTGCATATGGAATCCAGTTTTCCCAACACCATTTATTGAAGAAACTATCCTTTCCCCATTCTATGTTCTTGACACCCTTGTCAAAAATTGTAAATGCATGGGTTTATTTCTGGGCTCTATATTCTGTTCCACTGTCTGTGTGCTTGTTTTTATATCAATGCTGTACTGTTTTGATTGCTATCCCTTTGTAACATAGTTTGAAACCAAGAAGTGTGATGCCTTCAGCTTTATTCTTCTTTCTTAAGATTGCTTTGGCTATTGGAGTCTTCTTGTTGTTCCATACAAATTTTAGGATAGTTTTTTCTATTTCTATGAAAAACGCCATTGGAATTTTCTTTCCTATGGATTCTAACTACATCAGAAGCCAGGGAGCATAGCTTTTCATGTTTTTGTTCCTGACACCTCACACAGTGCTTCACAAATAGGAGGCCTTCAAGAAAAGTTTGTTGAATAAATGAGCACAAATTTTGGCATCCATGTAAAACTAACCTGTAGATTGGAGATTGAAAAATTCAGTGTTAGGCCACTTGTATAAAATTTTCTGTCACCATAATTGTAAAATAGGTCAACTCAAGATATTGATGTATTTTATATGTTCAAAGTAAGTAGAGTCTTTTCTCTTAGAAAACATCCTTCTTGTAAAGAAATTATCATAGTTTGGGGAGATCATTAACATTAATCTACTTTTGTTACTTTAAACTTAAAAAAATTTTTTGACATGCATAGTTTTGTGAGCTTTGGTATAAAATTTAGAGACTAATTTTTGAAAGGGAGAAACAGCATTTTCTAGGGTAAGTGAAAATACAACTATATGTCACTGAAGATCCAGAACAATGTATTTGAAATCTATAAACCATCTGCTTTGGTACAGTCTGTGTCTTTGCAGTTGGTTTGCAGATCAGAGCTGTGATATACAATGCGTGTTATTTAGCAGATGCAGTGGAATCTTGTACAGTGCATTACTGTAATAGTTTAAGCACTTTGACGATTTTTCTTAACTTAGATACGTTTAACTGATTATATCTTGAAGGATGAGTCTGGTGTTCAGTCCGTTGTCTCAGCCCCTCTGTTGATAGTCTCAGGCTTCACTTAGCTTGACCTGTCTCCTCGAGGCCAGGTGCTCCTGGGCCTTCATCTCCAGCCCTAACCTACCTTCCAGCTCCAGGCTTGTCTTTTCAACTGCCTACTGAAGAGTTTCTCAAGCCTTGTCAGAAACAGCTATTTCTCCATCTGGTTTGTCTATTTCTCTTAACAAAACCATGTGCCAAAGAGTCATATTTGATTTTGCTCTGGTTTCCTATGTTGATTAACTTCTCGAGCTTAGTTCATTTTAGTGCATTACAGTAGGGGCCCTGGCTTCAGGCTTTCCAGGTTTCTGGTCTGGCTTGTTTACACATGTGTGAGGTGAGATCACTCACCTTGATCTCTTCATCTGTAAAGGAAGGGTGATGCTCTCTACCTCCCCACTTGTTGAGAAAGTGAAAGGACGTAGCCCAAGGTCTAGCATGTAGGTCCAGGGACCAGCAGGTAGCTGACCTTCAGACTGGAATTCCGTCTCCCACTTCTGTCACTTGTTGGGTAATTCTCTGAGACCTGCATCTCCCTTGCATGGGAACTCTCTGCTGGCCCATCCCGCCATCCCCTTCCATCCTTGTCTCTCGTTCCCCTCTTACACAAATTCTGCTTTCTCAAGTACGTCCCACACTTTTTATTGTGTCATTATTTTTGATTTGGAAGTCCTGATCTCTTTACCCATATATCTCTGTCTGCTGAATGTCTGCTGAACGTCTGGCCATTCCTCAGAGCACAGTTTCATTCTCCTTTCATTCTTTCCTGGAGCATGTCTTCTTTTCCGAAATGAGCCTTAAGCATGTTTCATCATGGTCATAGCATATTGAATCTTGACATATGGTAATCTGAGTACTGGCCCTTTCTCCTTTGGGTCCTTAAGAGCAGGAGTCACATCTTAACTTTTTTGCTGTGGCATAAAGTAGAAGAGCCTGCCTGTAGTAACTGATCAATTAAATACTTGAATTTAATTGACGTACTGTCTTCTTTTACCTGCTAGAATGTACTGTGTGTTTTGTTTTTTTGTTTGTTTTTCAAAAGTTTTTGTTGATATATAATTGACATATAATATAGTATTAGCTTTAGGTGTACAATATATATGTATATATTGTGAAATTATTATCACAATAAGTTTAGTTAACATCCATCACCACACATACAACTTTTTTCTTGTGATGAGAACTTTTGAAAGACCATCTTTGAATTGCCTATTGAGTATATAGATCAAGAGTTGGATCTAGATTAATATTTGAGATTGATAACTATTTATTCATTGTTCCCGTTCCCTCATTCCTTCATTAAATTGGCCTTAAGTACCAGTGCACTTCAGTAGTTTATGTAGCAGAAAACCCATTATTTAGAAGGGGAGAATTCTGTAGTTTTTAGGGAAATGATTGTATGTAGTACATGATCAGATTTCAGAGCTTTAGAAATTGTTAATTGAGTACCGTAAGCTTTCTTCACACCTGTGTCCATCTTTCAATCCAGTTAATGACAACTACATTTTAATTCCTATGAAAATATAGAACTATTTGCCATTTATTAAAAATTAATTGCATTTATAATTCTCAATGATAAAAGCTGAGTGAGGTGATAAAGAGATAAATGACCAGCCAAAATTATATTCTGGATTAATGTTTTTGTTATTTTTATTTCATACTCTGCTTTTTAATGTGAGAATAATGGAACCTTAAAATTTTTATAGTCTTTCTCCTGCCAACTTATCCTTACAAAGTGAAGATGCCAGACTTTGCCCAAATTTAAACAGTATCACGCTTTTGCCAGTAAGCCATTGTTTAAAACGAGTGCCACAGGGAAAAAAGTCACAAAGAAAGCTGTACTTACTGAGAATGTTTTGTTTTCTTTTTCTTAATAGAAGGATGGCTTACTGCCATGTTTTGTTGTTGTTTAATATTATAGAGGTTTTACTGCAGCTCCGTTGGTGATTACAAGACTGCTACATTTTGGCTAACAAATATAGTAAATGTGATGAAAGTCCCCTATGTTGTACGTTTCTCTGAATAGCATGTTTATATAACATGTGAAATACTACTGTTGGAAGAATTGCTTTCCTGAAAGGGGTTTGCAAATTCCTTTCTAGATTTTTAGTGTTACTGAAGTGTACTGTTGAATATTTCAAATTATATGGGTATTTAAAAAGCATTCTTAAAAACTTGTATTTGCACACACCATCCTTTTTGAAGTCGGGGCTCTGAAAAGGTTGAGAATTGTATCTTCAGATAATAATGCTGATTTTCTTATTGCATCTACGAGCCACTGAATGGAGTTATTTAAAGGTTCTGTACTTTTTGGAGTAGATAACACTGGTGTGACCATGCAGACAGGTCACATGCATAAACTAGTTCATTTGTGTTTCTGTTTATAAAATGACTTTGTGCTGGTGGTCTGACTCTGAACCGAGGCCCTGCTAGCCTCACCCCTTCTGGACTGTGGACATCACGCTGAGTCCTGGCTTCCCCTTATGGTCTCTGGTTTGGCTTGTATCCTGTTGACCCTGCCACGTCTAGATGGCCCATGTAGTTTCTGCTGTTCCATGTGGTCCAGGGATGCCGCCCTGGAGTATGGCCTGCTTGGCTTGAGACTTATGCCAGCTGGTCATCTCTGCCTGGATGTGTCCCTGGAAACTCAGTTCTAAGTGTTCCATTGTCTTGTCTTTTCTCCAGTCCACCATTTGTCCCATGAAATCATGGTATAGCTCACTCATTAAAGTCATCCATCTGGAAGTCATGCTTGGTGTTCCTCCCTCACTACCCACATCCAGCAGATCACTACATCTGGCAGATTACGCCAGACCTGTTTGGTTCTCTCTCTTCATAGCCTTCTCTTGAGTTGAGCTCTTTGCCACCAGGTGTGGCAGTTGCTGCTGCTTCTGGACCAGCGCCTTCGCCAGCTGTCTCCCTCCTGCTTTGAGTCATTCTCACTTTGCGGTTACTGGACCCCTGAGCAGTCAGAGGTGGACTTTAGGAGGCTATGGATTCTTTGGAATTAAATATTAAGTTTTAATTTTGTATGTATGTAGGTACATTTTTCTGGTCATTATATTCTCAAAGGATCTGTGAATCCCGAATGGTTAAGAACCAGTATAATTATTTCTTCACATAGAATCTTTATAGTAATCTTGCTAAAATAAAATTTAAATCTGATACATTGTTCTCTTGTTTACAGTTCTGTAGTGAAGTCCTGTTTTATATAAAACCCAAACTTGTTAGCCTGATGGCATGGCCCTTCTAAACTGACTCCTGTCTTCTTTCCCACCTTGTCTTCTGCCAGCACTCCCTCCTAAGCTGTGCATCAGTCTACTTACTTGCTGTTTGAGAATATACCATCCTTTGTTTCCCACTATTCCTCTGTCTGAGATGACCCATTCTGTGTCCCCTTCCCTGTTTGCTCCAGATGTCACTTTCTCTGTGAGTGAAGTCTTCTTCGCCCACCGGCCCCTATCTACATTTAAGCAACTTCTACTTCAATTAAAACTTCTCTCCTTATATTACAATTGTTGGTTGATACTAAATGTGTCTGCTACCGAACTTGAGATCTTTATGTAATACATTAGAACTACCTGCCTCTGAAATCTCGTTCCATGTGACTTGTGGACCTTCTTACATGACCATATTTATTCTTGACTTTTGATTAGTTACCTAAAGTCTTATGAAGAACTTGGTTCTTTTCTTGCTCTTGTCCTATAGACTTGATCAAGCGACTGCCCTTCCTCATGTGCATCATGACAGCTGTGTATCATGTTCCATCTTCTGTTTTCACTGTGCTGTGGTACACATTTTGAAGTTTTCCTGCAGTTTCTCTGATCTTTTCTACCATTTCAGAAATCGCTTGTATCAGCCAGAATTTTAACTTGTCAGCAGTGGAAACTGAGTTTGGCCAATCCAAGCAGAAAAGGAAGTATTGACAGGCTAGTGGGAAGCTCACAGAATTGCCAGGAAGGCTGCAGAACTGGGCCAGCAAGGAGGGAAGGCACACGGAAGCCCACACTGTGAGGACAATGCCAGAATCAGGTCCTGCGGACAGAGAAGGCATGCCTCCACGGTCACTTAGCAGAGGGCGCCGTAGCTTGTCCTCCACCGTCATCCCTGCTGCTATGAACGTGCGACACGCGCCTGAAATTGAGTATTGCTGTGTGAACTGCCAGGAAAAATTCCTCCTGTCCTTGTTTGTTTGTGTTACTAGCTAATGAGCCAAAGGCCAGAGCATGTGCATCTGATTGGCTGATCTTGGTTCACATACCAATACCCCAGTTGCCAGTGAGTTTGGGAAAGCAAGCATCTGACATTTTCGGCCTCTATTAGCGGGCAGTCTGTCTGTACACCCCTGACACTAATTGTATTGTCTGTATTTTACTCCACACCACCACCCAATTCACAGGTACCAGTTGAGTGTTGTGCAGTTTAACTGAATGCTGATACTGTCTGCCTGCAAATAGCATTAGATTCCTTAGATTAAGGGCTCAGTCCTACAAGACTGCCCTTCAACCCCTACTTCAGATGGCAGTCACAAATCCAGGTTGTCACCTGTCCTTTGATTGACTGACTAGATCCAGAAGTTCCACCAACCCTCTCCTTGGGTTCTGTTAATTTGCTCGAGCGGCTCACAGAACTCAGAACATTTCACTTACTAGAGTACTGGTGTTATAAAAAGATGTAATTTGGGAATAGCTTGATGGAAGAAACGCATCGGGTCAGGTAAGTGGGAAGCAGTGGGAGCTTCCATGTTCTCTGAATGCTCCGCTCTCCTAGCACCTCCATGTGTTCAGCCCCTGGAAGCCCTCAGTACCCGGCCTTTTGGGTTTTTAATGGAGGCTTCATTACATAAGCACAGTTGATTAAATCCTTGGCCATTGTGATTGATTCAACCTCCAACCTCCAACCCCTGTCCCCTCACCAGAAATCGAGGGGTGGGACTGAAAGGTTCAGTCCTCTAATCACTTGGTCGGTTCTCTAGGCAGTTGGCCCCCATCCTCAGGTGAGTTTTGGAAGTGTCATTAACATAACAGAAGACACCTTTGCAGCTCTCAGCACTTAGGAAATTCCCAGGGTTTTTGGTGCTCAGTGCCAGAAATGAGGACAAAGACCAAATATGTGTTCTTACTGTAAATAACCATATCATAGCCTCCTGTCACACTTAGTGAGGGATTATCCAAATACCAGAAGTGTTCGCAGCCAGACAGACAGACAGATGTTGACCACACTGCTGCTTTACTGCTTGGGCTGCGTGTGCTTCAGGAAGTTCTTATTGGTGAGATACGTGTTATTACCATGTGGTTGTTTACATAGTGGTTGACCATTAAGGAAGTTTTTATGTCGGCATCTCATTCAGTAAGGTGGGGGGAGTATTGTAATACTGTTTTATAAGGAACCTGGTGGGCAGAGAGGTAGTGCAGTCTCACAGAGGACTTGCAGCTGTTCAGGGCAGAACTGTAGGTTGACCTTGAGCTTCTGACTTCAACGTGCCTGTGGCCTGTTCCCACTGCACCAGCCTGTGAGATCCAGTGCCCTGGTGCCACGCTGAGAGGGGCTCGGGAAGGTGTGTTCAAGGCATATAGACTCACACAGAGCCTCTTCCCAGGACAGTTATGTGCAGTAGCATATCTGGTTCTGCAAGGGGCAGTTTGCGTTTTATATTCTTGTTCTGTCTACTTTTGTTCAATGTTGTAACATCTCTCTGGTTGACTGAAACCATATGTCATTTAAATGGAACCTGTACTTTGGCACTGGGCTGACAGTCACTCAGCTGTGGACAGCAATAAAAATTATGAAAACTATCTGTTCGTTAGACCAGTGGAATTTACAAGCGCTTTTGTGACTGTGCCCCACACCTCTATACTCTGGCAAATAGAAGCACAGTAGGTTAAGCCTTTGCACTTTTCCCCCCTCTGTGAATTGTGTATTTGTTTCATGTTTGTGGATTACTGTAGAAGCCAGGTAGATCAGCACTTTAAAAGATTATGACATTGGGAAATATGTTTTGGGAATGAACTGCCTCAAAACAAATCGTATGAGAAGTCTTCAAACTTGAAGTTGATTTTTTTTTCATATCATATTAAACACTGCTGAAAATTCTTAAGAGTTTTAAGAGTATTAGGAACAGAGGGTTCCTTATAGGAATAGTGGGTTTATATCTTACTGTTTTTTTATAAAGTATGGCATCAACTCTTACTGTGGCTTGAGATGTAAACATGAAACATGCATATGTACACATGCAGGGGGTACGTGTGTTAAGCTTAGTGTTCCTGAGTTTCAGACCAGTGATCTGTCATATCTTGTAGGAAAAACAGAGTCAGCTGTTTCATAATGATAGGAGAAAAACAAAGCAAAAACAGCAGAAACAAAACCCCTTTCTGCATCAGTAGATGGCAAACTGTCACCAGAGGAGAAGAACCCAGCCAACATTGAAAGATTGTAGAAGTCTGTTCTTCTGGGGGTGCAGATTCTCCCTCCCCCCACCTCCCGTCCATGGTTTATTTGCAGCCCAAGGTGGGGGCCAGGTGGTAAGAGAGCGCAAGTTATTGTCACAGAGGGGAGAGGAGGGTGAGAGGACAAGGCTGGGAGTTAGGAGAAAGATACTTAACAGGGGAGGGAGACATCATAGGGTGAAGAATGACGTTGGCATTGGTTGGGAGAGTCAGAGACAAAGGGATGTGACAGGACAGAGAAGGGAGCAGAAACTATTCCTGGTGATGAAGGAGAAAGAAGGAAAACCAGGGAGAAGGTATTAGAGACAAAAGCTCATTACTCCAGAGCCTTTGCAGGGTAGTTGGTAAGTTGGTGTAGTGTTTAAATTGTCAAACATAATGTTTTATATAGAATAAAAAATTTTATAATTATTTAATAAATTTATTGTGTAAGATTTGCATAAGAAAAAATACTGATGGCTTTTGGTGTATGGTAGTTATTAAGCTTTTATTATTTTAGAAAATACTTGTTAATTTTATATAGGAAACATTTCAAGTTGATGACGGTTTATGTAGTCATTTTCTCCTATTTCTAGAGGAAAAAGCTAAAGAGAAGGCTTTGGAAGCATGTACTGGTCTTGTTGGCTTGATAGAGGTTAGAAGGGGTTTTAAGTGCAGGAGCCTGTGGGTCTGTGCAGCCACAGTTGCAGTGTTGCCCTGGGCTGGACTTACCACAGCTCCACCAGGTGATTGATTTGTAACTGGGCCCAAGTCAGCCACTCCCAAGCCCCCGGCTCCCTCCCCGCCTCCCCCTACCTTGGCTGGGAGGTCTGGAACACCTCCTCTAACCTCAGCAGGCTGATGTCAGTTACTTAGTACCAAGGCTTCCCTCAAGTTACTTATCTGGATCCAGACTGAGGTCTGATACGTGATATTTGAAATTCTGGATGTATCAGATTTGGAATTCAAAATATGCCAAAAGAAATTTGAAGAAATTAAATAATTTTTAGTAGTTTTATTTTTCAAATAAATATCTAATGTCACCGAGGGGAGAGGAGGGTGAGAGGACTAGGCTGTATATGTATAATGTCACCTATGCCATATTCACGTTCTTAATGTATTCATATGTGACATGTTGTCCTCAGCTCTGTTATCACTCACTTTTCAGGGAGTCTGAGGATTACATGGGTTCCCGTACCTCAGTATTTGACTACTTCCATCACTCGTTATTGGAAGTTTGGCCTAAGTGGTACCCACTGAGGCATGCTCAATGTGTGTTCCTGTTGATTAGAGGCGAGCAGTTACAGCAGTAATTCCCAAGTGGTACATATTCCTTAAAAATTATTGCATGGTTTTGGAATGTAGTATTTGATTTCAGACGGCAGAAAGTTTCTCTCTCTACCTATGACTTACTTGGGTTAATAGGAAAAAGATGTGTTCTTAGCCAGTAATGTGAGGAGGTATCCTGAAGGTGTGTGTAGTAAGGGGGAAAGCCTTAAGAGGCTTCAATTTTTTCCAGTAACAATTCACAGTTGATATTTGAGAATTAACTATAACTCATTATCTTGGATGGTACTCATATGTTTGTTTTTAAAAATGAAATGTACTAATTTATTACAGTCACCCATTCATACAGCCAGTGTTCTTTTGGTTGGTTGGTTTGTTTTTTTAAGCATCTGCTGTGTGCATAGCACGGTCTGGGAATTAATCAAAATTCTTTTCTGTCATTTCCTCACACGGTACTGAACTACTTAGTCCTCATTCCCTTAATGTGTTCCTGTTTTCCCAACTGGGTTTCTGTTATTCAACAGAGGTTTCCCTTTTTTTCTCTTCTCTGCCAGTTGAAAGTTGAGTCCTCCCTCCTGGCCTAGGTGCAACACTTCAGGTCTGAGCCGCTTTCCCTAATGCTCTAGGACTTGTTTCCCCAACTCTTCAGGTAGAATTTACCTGTTCCCTCCTTTGCTGTCCTTTTGTTACTTCTCAAAATCTTTGTTTATTCTGAATTGTAAACATCTCTCTCTTCTGCTTGTAAACTGCTTACGTACAGGGATTTTGTCTTATTCATATTTCTATCTTCTGCAGGGCCTAGGATGATTCTTTTGACACTTTATTGTTCAATTGTATGTTGAAAAATATAATTGAAAATATAGAGAAGTTTGAAATCCATTTGTGAAAACAAAGCATAGATACAGATGCCAACTTTCAGGGAGCCTCTCCAGGCCTTTCTCTTCAGTACTGTGGTCTGTTGAATCAGGAGACCAGGCAGCTATCGATGGCTCTGTCACCAGTTGACCACGTACTCAGAACTGTGCAAAGGGACTAATTCTACCTCTTTTCTTAGAATTCTCTCAGAGTTTAACGATATCATCTGTGTGAAACCAGTTTAAAAGCGCCACGTAAATTGAAGTATTGATGCTGTTATGCATGTTATATTTTGGGAGGGTAGCTGATAACAATGAACAGTTTCTATAATGAGATCTTTCTGGTATTTACTGTGGTAAATTGTTTTGGAGAAAAGAGTCAGAGCTGGTTAGTCTTACACTGTAGTTTGTGGTGTAGGGGATTGTATCCAGGGGCCTTGGGGTAGAGGACCAAGCAAGGCTATGGTAATGGAGTACAGGGGAAACGTGAGGAGAGGGAAAGTTCCGTAGCTTAATTTCTCTATTTTCTAAAGATGCAAACAGTTGATACAGCTGCCTTCAGTTTCTTTTGTCCCCTCGTGTCGGTTGGTCAGGGAACGTTCCCTGTACCTGTAGCCTCTTACCCGGTGCCTCTGTCCCTGTAGTAGTCCCTCTCGTGTG
This sequence comes from Camelus dromedarius, assembly GCF_036321535.1. Lineage (NCBI taxonomy): Eukaryota > Metazoa > Chordata > Mammalia > Artiodactyla > Camelidae > Camelus > Camelus dromedarius. Next base: position 9,383,293 of record NC_087441.1, on the reverse strand, counting down.
AACACTTGAATAGTAGCATTCAAGTTCTTGATTGTATGTTAACTGTCTTTATTCTTCTTAGTAGCATTACTGTAAATTTCAGGTAATCATAGTTATAAGTTTTTCCAAGTATTTCACCCAGGGAGATTATTTGCCTGAATATTCCTATAAACCTGGCAAAGAACTCAATGCTGGGGAGCCTCAGAATTACCCCAGGGACGTGATGGTCAGGACTTCCACGGTGGAGGTCCTCCAACCCCTGCCACCCAGACAGATACGTTGCCTTGTCTCTCTGATGTTTGACTTTTCTTTTGGGATCTATGTGGAAAATCAAAAGAAGTCATAGCCAGAATTTCTCTTTACTCTCTATATTTAAAAATTTACTCCCACCTCATTTTCCTTGCTTCGCCTCCTCTGGAGTTCAGTCCATCCTCCACTTTTAGTCTCATTTCTTTCCTCCAGCCGTCAGTTTGACGTGGGCCATCTCTGGCCCTGGCCTCTTGCTCACATCGCATGACCTCAGTCTCCCAGTTCTTTGCTCAGGACCTTTGCTTGGCTGCTCCAGCCTCCTCTCTCTCCTTTGCGCTTTCTGGCTGTGACTCCTGATTCCTTGCAGCGGTGGCTGTCTCCTTCTCTCTGAGCAGTAGTCACTGTTGGTAGGCTGTTACTCTGTTGGAGTTCGCCTTCTCTCCATTCGCTGGTTTTCTCCTGTTGAACTGCTTCAGCTGTTCAGCCTAGTCAGGTCAGCAGTGGTTCTGTTTCTCTGGCAGTGGCGTTGTGTGTCAAGGAACTTCAGGAACCAATATCTGTGGACATGAATGTATTCTGATACAATATCACCTGAAACAGCTTTCTGAGATTCGCTGAAAAAAATCATCCTTGAACGCAGTGTTTTTCATATTACTCATTGTGATCCATTTGTGGGAACATGAAAGCAATGTACTAAGCGTCAACCAGAAATTTTTAATAAGGGAAAGAATTTGAATGTAAACAAAATATGAATGCATTACATGTTTAAGGGTGTCATGTGTGTTCAAGGTTGTGATATAAAACAATTCTTCTTTCGATTTGGAATCAAAACATCTGAAAGCCATTGCTCTGATTAACCTCCAGTATTTTTGGCTCCTCTGATTCCTCATCTCCTTTTCTTTCTAATGGAAATTTAAGAATTATTTTTTTTTGTGTAGTTGAGATAAAGTAGAATTAGAATATGGCCTATTTGCAGAACAACCTGATGGAAAATTGAAAGCACAGTTACTTGATTTGCCAATTGCAGGGCAGGTTACCTACGTTCCATGTCAGCCCCACGTCAGGGCATGGCCAGCTAAACAGCCTGCACCCCGTCCCAGCAAAGCTGGAGAAGAAGCCTGCAGTGAGGGCAGCCGCCTAGAGGCTCCTCTGCAGATGAGGAGTTTCATTTGGCAGGATTAGAACCTGTTCAGGGTGGCATTCCCAAACCCTAACCGTTGATTTGTCCTGGGCTTGTGGGTTGACCAGAGTCTGCTAAGGAGGTGGCAGAGGTTTCTAGGTTTATTAGCTCCCACCAGTATGGGGAGTGGAGGACATTGGAAAGAGGTTTTAGGAAACACCAAATGACCGGATACCAGTGTTGCTACTTCCTTCCTCTGGCAGTAAGAAACAGCTGTAGGTTTGAAGTGATTGTGATTATCATTCAGTGTAGTATCTCTGTTTAGAAAATGATCATCCTTCACCAATTCCTCATACCTGGTCTTGAGCCAGGGAGAGCCTTCCTGACCTCAGTGTTGCCTTGCTACTCTGATGGATTTCCACTGGTCTTTGTAAGCAACATTCTTGAAAGGAAAGTAAATAACGTCAAATGAATAGTTGGAAATTGCCACCCACCCCTACCGTAGCCTTAACATGTCCAGTGCATCTTTTAGCTTTAAAGGATTTACTAACGTGAAAATTATTGTGGTATACTATTTGAAACCTGGCTTTTTCCTTTTAAAGGTAATGCAAGAAATTTTTTTTATATAGTTAAAATAAAGTAGAGTTAGAATATGGTCTAATAAGAAATATTTTGGCCCAATTATCCTTATTTGCCACTAGATTGGAGGACTGTATCTTAGACCAACTATTTTATCCCCCTTCATGTTTTAGCAAAACGGTTAAATGGCTTTTGTATCATCCTAAAGTTACTGACTTACCTGCAAAGGTGCTTAGAATGGACAATCTGAGATTACATCTGTGCTTAAGTATAGTTTTGTGGGGGATAATTATGATTTTTGATTATTTGTTGTTTTTTGGAATGAATAGGTTAGAATGTCTAATTTTAATGATTTCCTAATACAAATAGAGGAGACAGTAGAGGAAGTGAAACATTTGTTGAAATTTCTCCATTAAGTAAATCTTCCTCTGTCCGCCGCCAAGTGTCTTTCTATTAATGATTTTAAAATGTCAACATCCTATATTTTTTCCTGACCAATCTTTTGAGAATACTTGGCACATGTTGTTCCATCTGATGAAATAAGAAAAAAATTACAGATCTCAAGGGAAATAATTAAATGATTTTATCTTCTTATATAAACATTTGCTTTGAAATATATTTATATTTCCAGGGCTTTGATATTTTATCCAAAGCATCATTTCCTCATACTGTCTCAACATCAGAATGAAACTCCTCTTAAAACTAATACCCCATATCACAAGTTTATCATATAGGTTAAATTTATGTGCTGAGTGACTCAAAATGAAGAGATTCTTCCTTCCTACTTTTGCCTTGATTATATGATATCTCTGTTGGTAGAAATTTTGTATCTTAATACTTGAGCTCTCTTTGTGAGTCTAGCTGGGTGAAATTCTGCGGGTTTCCTAACCTTTGACCCTAGCTTCTTGATCTTAATAAGGAGAGGGTTGAAACAGTGGTCTCTGAAATCTCTTCCATTTTCAGGAGTGCTTGATAAAGTAATTGACAATAAAGGATAATTAGGCTTAGCCTTCTGAGGATGGGGGAATGGATGTGTATTTTCAGTTTGAAACAATAACTTATTGATCCAAATATGTGACTGTGTGTGTTGGATACACTTTTGAGCACCCGCCCCCGCCATGATCCAGGGAATAAAATGCAGGAGTCAGTTTTTCAACCACTGATGTGTATATGTATTTCCTCTAGTCTTTGCACGTGGGGTTCAGGGGAGAAATCACTGATTTGTGAGAGAAGGTGAGTTAGTAGTAGAAACACCTCCTAATGCAGAAGGACTCCTTTATTCTTACTCTTCATTATTTGTTACGAGTTCATTCTGAAAATCAGGGCAAAAATTAAAATGACCACTAGTTACGGTCATTTGAAGCTTGCTCTGCCTCTGGGTAGCACAGGACAAAGCCTGCAGCTGCCTCCCCGCCCTCCGAGTCAGTGTCAATGCCTCCACTCAGGGAGGATGCCAGTAAAGGTCCCCATACTGGTTCGTCCCCTGAGACTGTCTATTCTTAGATTCTTCAGTCTACTGAATTCTCAAAGTCTCAGAGGAAGCCAGGTTTGGGTCTTGGCCATGGTATGTAGAGAAGTCTGACCCTTTTGCATTATTAGCATTGCTATTATTTTTCTCTATTCATACATTTTCTTTTACCACTTATATCATTTACAATTAGGCGTGGATAGATTAATGGGTACGCATTTCTCCTTTTAAAAATATCTTGTGAAACAGACCAGATTTTTAAAGGATCATATTTTAACACAATATGGTTTTTGAAATAATCCATTTTTGAAGGTCTTGGTGGTTTTTTACTAACATTTTTATCAACTCATTTACAAGTCATTCACTCCCTCCCTTCCTTCTTTCTGTCCTTCCTCTTTCTCACTTTTCGGGGGGTGGGGTCGGGATAGTGGCCAGAGAAAGGCTATAGAAGCAGCTAGCCCCCTCACCCTCAGAGGGTGAGCTTTAGACTGTTGGAACAATGCATTCTCATAGTTTCCTACCTTGACTCTTTCATTAAAAAAAGAAACAGCTTCAGGCTGTTTTTAAAAATCTGTCTGTCTCTGTGTCTGTCTGTCTGTCTCTGTCTCTGTCTCTGTCCCTCTCTCTGTCTCTCTCTCTTTCTCTTTCTCTGTCTCTCTCTCTCTCTCTCTCTCACGTACACACGCAAGTGGATAAGGAATTTAAATGCATGATATAAAATCCCCAAGGCAGAAAGGTCCTGCTGAGAATGGTCTGTCTCCTTGTCCCTCCAACATCATGTTCCCCTCCATAGAAGATACCAGCTGCTTGTCTCTCCATTGGCTATTTTAAAATTCTAGTGTGATTCTGGTAAATCCCTGTTTTCTCTGTTCCTCCCCCAACCCCCACTCTATAGTCATCTCTGATAGAACAGTTTTTTTCAATCGAGCATTCACTGCACATGTTCTAGTCATGCGGTTACAAAGTTGACATTGCAGCCTCAGCAAAGGTTATCTCTTTAAAATTCTCTGAAATTCCCCTTTGGCACATCCATTTTGGCAGCTGGGTTTATATGGGAAAGTGGTAAAGCTCTTGGCTCCTTTTTTGTGCTTTATAAAAATAGAAACGCTGGCCAGAAGCGCAGCTAGGCAAGAAGGTCCTTCTACAGTTCCCATCAGTTGTATTGCTGAGTGTTTTCCATTTTTACCTGGAGTAAGTGGTATGCTTACCGTGTGTGTGTGGATCAAGTAGGTGATTTTTAAAAACATGAGCATTCTGTAGCCTCACACTTATTTTAAAGTCTTATTAGAAAACCCCGCTGTTCTAACGTGTGTGAGGTACTGCTGTATTGTTTTGACTTTTGATTTTGTAATCTTTTTATTTTTTTTTTTGGAGAATTGAAACAACTCAAAGATTATATTCACCAATTCAGAACTACCTGTTGCAGTGTGGGCAATAATATAACAAGAAAGATGGAAACTCCAAACGTGAGATGTGTTCTTTACGAAACAAATGACATCATGTGCCTGTTTTCTTGGGAAAGTGCTTTCCTGGATGGAGAGAGCTGAATCCCTGTGAGGCAGCACAGACCTTCCCTCCTTCCTTCCTCCCTTCCTTCTGTCTTCCCTTCCCTCTCTCCCTCTCTCTCTTCTTCCTTCTTTCTTCTTCTTTTTTTTTTTTAATATTATTTTCAAGTAGCTTTTTCCAGGAAAATGTTGCTTGTTAGCAGGATTGACCTATTTCCTACTATAGATGGTCTTCGGAGCCCTTCGCTTCTTTCCGTACATACTGTGACCTCCGTACGAGCAGGGCTCCGTGCCAGCAGTGTTGATACATTTCCATAGTTATGATTCTCTAATTTAAAAATGACCACATATGTTTGGTATGGAAAATACTTATTTTTCATTTTGTTTTAAATGTAAATGCCGGTAACCTAGATGTCAGAGCTTCCACATTAGAAATGAGCAAAGCTCTTTTTACTGTTAAATTTTTTTCCTGTTTATATTACTACATAAATGATACATGTAAACTCATAGGTGAATTTTTCTCTGCATGATGATTTATGAAAGATTTTAGACCACATGTTTTGCTATACTGGTTCTGGTTTTGTCAGGAATAGGCAGTATGAATTAACAATCTTTTGCTCTTAGGCAGACCCCCCCCCCCCATTCATATACACTGCGAATATGCTCTTTTTTTAGCTAAAATCTTTAGACTGAGATTTATCGTCTTGTACATTGCATACGTACTTTCTCTCTTAAGCTGCAGCTTTTTTCTTGTTAAAAAGCACACTGTAGACTTTATAGATCTGTGATATCGAATGCCCTTGATGGATCCTTGGGAAGAAAGTGTTTTAAAGTGCATAATTAGGGCACTTGAGCATAAAACTACAATTATACACTTGTGTGTTAATTTTGTGTACAGTAAGACTTTAGTTCAACACTGGTTGTAAATAAGAGGAAGCATTTTACTGCCAGTGAATGCCTGCATTTTATGAATACTTAAACAAAATCTCTAATTGGCTGACCTGGAAAGAAAGGTGAGAACATCTGTAGTTAGGAGTCGGGGAGAACACAAAATGTGTGCTTTCTTTTAGAAAGAAAGCGGTTTCTTTCTAAAAGTAACAAGAAGAATAATTTTACTTCCGTGTACAGCTTTGCTTGCTGTGCTTTTGGAATCTTTCATCCTGCTTTAGCTGCTATTCCACAGTAAAGACTAACAAAGTGAAACCAGCTTAGATAAGGCAATGGAAACAATCAAGGGACTGATTGAGACAGAGAGCAGGCGGTTGGCAGGGAATCCGCTCTGGTAGAATAAAAGGCTTTGGCTGGCATTGGTTGACCATACGTTTGCTAATCAGATTCCATATACTAGCATTAGGGGGCACTGCTTGAAGCTTGGAGTTAATTTTATGAGAACTAAAGATTGTACCACTTTACAAAATGGATAATAATGTTCCAGAACTTGTTACCCTCAAGAGGTGGCGTGGACTAGAAATATAAATTAATTTAAGAAGGGTATAAATAAATTCATGGGTAATTGAATGATAGTGACTATGAAGGGAAATAAAGGCTGTCCAGGACATATCATCAACTTTTGGAGATTGAGGTCGTGAGAGGCACCACCACTTGGTCCCCATAGCCACGTGGAGTATTCACGCTGCAGAACAGTGGTCTGACCTACTACTCACTTAAGCTGTGATTTGCTGAATATAGAACAGTTGGACTTAGAATAAGCAGTGAAATTTTGTAGGCAATTAATCATTGTGAAGAAATCGAGGAGAGATTATAGGAATATTATTTTCACTGTTTGTATTTATAATCTTATATTGTGTGTACCTGATAGGGAAGTTTTAGAAAACAGAATTTGTCCTGAACAAAGACTTCTTACTGATGATAAATGAGAACTTTTCAATTTAGTTTCACAAATCAAAAAGTATATTTATTTTCTGATGTGAAGTAAAAAAAAATTTTTTTTTAAGCTAAAGGAATGTGCTAAGGTAGTCCAGATAGGTTGGTTATTTTTCAGTCTATTAAACAGCATTGTTTATGGCCCGGAAGTTATCTGTCAGGAACAAGGGCATTGACAAAAATGAACGTGGGCTCCATAGCAACGTGAGCTATGTAACAAGCTTGCTTGTGTGGCAGCCTGTTCTGGAGTTTAGACATTGCTTGACCCTTGACTGCTTTGCTGGCTCCTTCAACCTTATGTTGTCTTTTTTTTTCCCTATTATTCAAGGGAAGCTGAACAAAATTGGAAGGAATTTAGTTTTACTGTACAGTGCTTACAATAAGCACTCAATATACATTTGTTGATAATGTTTCTCACTTTTCAAGCATGAAGGAGTAATTTCAGGAAATTGTGGAGGTTTTTTTCCTCCTTAGACAAGCCTAAGGGCAAGATTTATTTTTCTTTTTAAAATAAGAAAGTGAATTTAAAGAAGCACCTGAGTTGTTTAGAAGTCGCACTTGAGAATTTAGCTTAAGGGACTGTAGATTGTGGAGCAATTGTAGGATTTTGACTTGTAAACTTTATTAACTTCTAGCACATTATTTTTGACTGGACATGTTGACATTATAAAGTTTCCTCATGCAGTTGATTCAACCACACATGGGCTTAGCATCTGAATTTCTTGCTGTGGGGAATTTTCAGTCTGTCTCCTATGCATGAAAAATAGCATTTGCTCTCTGTGAAATCAGGAGCCGGCAGAATTTGCCACACAGTAATGACTAAAATGTAGCTGTTGTGAACTTGTAATTTTTCCTGTGCTTTTTGATTTCCCATTTTGTAGAATTTACCTGGAAGTTCTCAAATTTATGATGAAAAACAAACAAAAATTAAGGAGCCGCTATTAAATGTAAATTGTTATAACATACTTTTTGATAATTCTCAGACAGCAATCATTAATCCAAAATAAATTGCGTTAGTTCTAGATTCATGAAAAGCACTGATTTGGTTTAAGAAATGATAGATAACATTTGATGTATATTCTTCTGGGCTGTGAATTGCTTACTTAACACACATACACAGATTTTCATGTTTAAAATAATATATATGGTTTTGTTACCTGCTACCCCTTAAGTCCAACCTCAATAATCCATGGACAGACCTTTTTGCTCTTCAGTACATATTATCTACAATTAGATTCATTCATTCTAATGGCTCTGTGATATCTTATTGAGTAAAATATCATACCACACCCTCCTTGAACCAGTCTCTGTCGATGGACATTTAGACCTTTGGGCTGTTTCCGTGTGTCTGAGTGAGATTGCCATCATGCAGGTGTGGTGGACACCTTGCTTACATATGTCTTTGCATCCTTGTTTCATATTTTCCCTTAAGATGAATTCTCAAAAGTAGAATTCTGTGTTGAAGGGTTATTGTTCCTATACATGTTGTGACCTGCCTTAAATATTTGACTTTACATACTCAAGGGGAGTATTTCAATATTACTTGCTCTGTAATGCTTTAGAATTATGTAAAGTGAAAAATATGAAAACTTCCTGTTAAGTACCTAGGAATGTTATTATTTATCAAATAGGAAATTTACATCTAAGCATCAATAAGCAAGAATGGTTTAACATAAATATATTATAAAAAATATGAGGGAGAAGTATAGATACTTTTTTGTTATTAAGTGTATACACATATTCTGCCAGTAGTTTTTTAAGGTATAACTTATATATGATGAAATGCTCAGATCTGAAGTGTACAGTTCGATGAGTTTTTACAGATACGTGCATCTATGAAACCACCACCCAATTAAGATACAAAATATTTTCATCACTCGCAGACGCTTCCTCATGCCTCTTTCTAGCTAGCCAGATACCCTTCCTGGGACTCCTGTGAGGATTTCATGGGTATGTATTTACAAAGGGAATTGCTGGGTCCTAGGAAAATGCACCTTGAAACTTAGTGGGAAACTAATTTCTAAAACTTCTTTGGAAATAAGGAGAATATAAACCTGATCATTTCTTCAACTTTGAAGTATGAGCGAAGATTTTGGGGTATGGTAAAATGAAAAATGGGGCCTGAAATTCTGTACATTTAACATGATACAGAGATATGAAAGCTAATACTCATGTTCTTTATCAGAGTAGTTTCCTAAAATAAATATTTAAAGTAAATCAGTCATTTTTAGCTATACTTTCTCTCTCCAATACAACTTGAAAGCATTCACATTTCTTTGAAAACTGTAATAAATTTTTTGTTACTGTGTATGCTTATGTTCCACTTTACGATCCTCTTTATTTAGAAATCAGAGAAATCAATTTTTGTTTTTCTTATTTTAAAAGAAAAAAACGGAAAATCTCTGATCTTAGGCATTTTCTGGAGATCTTCATTTGGTTTAGTTTAGTGATAAATGTCCAGGGCATTTTCTGGGTGGTAATGAGTTGGAGGGTTAGCATGTAATAGCTGAGGGCACTCTGCCGCTGTCAGGGTGAGGTTTGGTGTTTCTAGGCTGTTGGATGAAACTGAACATATGTGTATCAAAGACTTGGTTGGTACAAATGATTTCAGTTTTATAATGTGTTCCTTCATTAGTTTGAGATTTTGTATAATAAGTTGATTTAGTAATCCATTGAACAACATTCATTTATTCATTCAACAAACAGTGAGTGGCAGGCCCTCTTCTAAGAAGGCATACCATGAGTGTAGGAGTGTAATCTAGTGATAAGGACAAACAGTAAATACATGAACACATAATTAAGAGGTTAACTAACTGACTAAATCTAACAATCTCCCCTGTGGTAAAGTTGGAAATAGCACGAGAATGATGGTTGTTGGGGCTGTGCTTAGATAGGCTGGTCAGGGAAGGGGTGGCATCTAAGCAAGAAGTGCTTTGCATCCTCAGTTCTCAGCACTTGGTTCCTGGCACTCAGTTACTTTTGGTTAAATTTCACTTGCATACAACAGTTTGGCAGTGTTATTTACCATGAATGTGGTTGAGAGCTAAGAGATAAACAAAAAGACTGTCAGTAGCCAAAATTAATTTTACAAAACTTGAGGCAATAAAAACTCTCATATGCTTGTCATGGACTCATCCCTTGGGCTATCATAATTTTAACAATGTAATGGGTTTCTCAGTCCTCAACAGATTGTCTTGAAGGTGGAGGTCAGTGATGAGCAGTGGCTGAGTGCCTGATGGTATGTGAGGAGATGGCAGGGAGAGTTACTCTGGGATTTGGGGGGTGGGCTCTGGGGCATTGCGTGTGTGGTGGCTCCACCCTTGGATTTCTGTTTCATACTAATGATCATTTGGTTTAAGATGTCAGAAAAGCATATAATAGATCTTTGAAAGCCCTGCATCTAAATTGATTAAAGCAAAAACATTATCGATCGTTAAAGAATTTAGGCTTGAGTTCCTGACAGCTGGGATACTGTATTTAGAAATTGGAAGTAGCCCATTTTGTGGATGGAGATGTAAGATAATTATCGTTATGTGATTGGTTGTATTTACACAGCTGAGGTACAAGAGGACTTGCATTTAGATTTCACACATTTCTAATGCAGAGACTCTTTAGCTAGACCAGAATTTAGTAATCTCTGTCCAGTGTGGCTCCCATATATGGGCATTAGATCGAATGCAACTGATTGGCCCCAGGTCTGACAGCCCAACTGTACTGTGTTACAAGTTATCACAGGCTCTCAGGAGGGTTAGGTGCAGTTAGTATCAAATAATGAGACTATGTATCTAAAAGGATACCAAGTAGGTTTTTAATTGTGGAAGACAGTAATAAAATCTCCCAAGCAGGTGCTTTTGATGGTTTTCCCTCTGAAGTTCACTGTGTTCTGCACATTGTTACTACGGATCCATTGATGACTTGCTTACACTACGACCCGTCCTGTCTCCCCTGCACCTGACTTGCTTCCAAACTTTTCAGAACTGGAACAGATAGTAACAGATTCTTACAAGTTCATGACTGCTGTAGCATTAGGAGGCTCCTGCAGTATGTCCTGTTGTTGTCTTACTCAGAAAATAGAGCCCCCCTCCCACCCCAAACAAAACTTCCATATTGTGTGTAAGGGTTTCTATAAACCAGAGAGTCAACATATTAAAGTGCAATTCATAGGGGAGTTGCTGGCTGTGTTGACTGAGCTTTACAGACATTTTAACACTGGCAAAGTGTTATCCTAACTGCTTCAAATCAAACTGAAAGATGCTTGTGTGAAATATAGTATTAGATATCAAATCAAACATATGGGTGTTGAACGGAAGGATATGTGTTGTGGTGGTATATGGTATTCTAGCATGTGGAGTTGTATTTTATGGAAATTCTTTGGCTTGGTTTATGGCAGGGACATACATTCATTATGAGATATCAAGCTGTAAAATAAATACAAGCAAAGAATTCAACTGTGCTGTTGAATGGTTTTCAATACAAACTTGTCTGTTCTACTAACTTAGGGTCTGTGTGATGAGAGGCGTTTGTAAGGCATTGTGGCCAAATGTTTTGTCACCATTGCTGACAGCTTGAAAATAATTTAGATCAGGTCAAAAGGAATATGAACTTTAGCTTTTTGCATTTTTTTCCTTTTACTTCATTTTATATGTTACGAATTACTGTCCTAATTGGTCTTAGAGGCAAAGTGTTGAATATTTCCCTTCTTATTCCTTCTTTTTCCTCATTAAGTATTCTGTAGTGAATTTGATTTTTAAGTGTGTATCTGGAACTGATGTCTGAATTCTGAAGTGTGTGGGCTTATGGGGCTCAAGTTCTCGGAGTGCTCAAATGGACCATATTGTGGCATTAACATTGACTTCATCATTCCCGTCCCAGGAGTGCTTTTTGCCATTCTGGTATCTTGTTTTTCTTTTACTCCCGTTTTCTCTCCCAATTAGGGGAAAAAAAAAAAAAGTCAATAGATTTCTCATTTGAAAGAAAATCAAAATATATCAATGATGTATTTATTGCATGAGGAAGGAAGGATTTTTCTTTGAACAATGATTTCAAGAATTTTTATGCTCATGTAAATTAGAGCTAGAGAAGGCACATCTTAGGCCATTTTGTCTGTATCTCAGGTGTTTGTGGTGCAGTACACTTTGCTTTACATCATTACCTGTTTTATCAACTAGGAAAATACTATCCTTATATTATATCTGAATATCTTTCCTTCAAGAACTCGAATTGGTGGTTATATTGTTTGATAAACATAGTATTGTTTTCTGAAAGGGTTTCATTTGATTGTAAAGCAAAGTTGTTTCTTTCTAGCAAAAATAAAAAGTGGAATTGCTAATGTAACTGATATCTGTTACAAATGTAATTGGAGTATTCTGACCTTAGTTGAAACAAACATGCCCCCAAACCACAAGCGTCCTACAAAGTATTCGTAAGTGAACTTGGACTGGAGTTCATTTTCATTTGAGTGTTGCATGAGAGTGGGTTAGCATAATGCTTCTTTGACTTTCTTAGCAGAGTCTATTTTTAATGTCAGTATTAGGAGCTCTACCTTGCTCCCTAGATTTGTATGAAATGATCAATGTTTGATATATGATAAAATTTTATTTTTTTAAATTTAAATAAAAGTCAAATTATCTTTTGTTTTCATTGATAATATGTGAGTAGAAGGTAATATACCAGTTTATCTAATGGAGAGAATATTAAAAATACTGAATTCAGTTGCTTAGCAAAGAACCCACTTTATGTCGCTGAATTGAAACTGTATTTGATTTCATTGAATTGTGCATTTTAACTTTCTCATTTGCCTTGCTTGACTTCTTGACAGATGCCGCCTCAGTATGGACAGCAAGGCGTGAGTGGTTACTGCCAGCAGGGCCAGCAGCCTTACTACAACCAGCAGCCGCAGCCTCCGCACCTCCCCCAGCAGGCGCAGTACCTGCCATCCCAGTCCCAGCAGAGGTACCAGCCTCAGCAGGTGAGCGCAGCTCCTGGTCCCCAGGCCTCTGTTCTGTGTTCGCAGGCCGGATCAGGTTCTGAGACATCTTCCTGTCCCATTTAAACAATTTCTGTTCTCGGTGGAAAAAAGTGTAGTTTTGAGAAAATGTAAATCAATAACCTAATCTAAACTGTTTATGAATGGATGTTTGAGATGGAAAGGTGGGAGGAATGACTGGTTTAATAGCTTCTTACATTATTGGTTAGTGACAGCAGAAAATGTCAGTCATTTCATGTTCTTGTCATTTGTGTTCTGAATCTTTCAAGAAAGTGCTTTGTCACTTTGAGGCTTATTCAGGAAAATGGTTTTATCATTTAATCTTGCTAATTGGCACATACATGGTATTTTTATCTTGAGCTTTTTTTTAAATTTGTTTTTGTTATAATGGTAAGTGCTACTATATCAAAACATTGTTGCCTTTGGCAGTGTTGCTCTTCCTGAACTAGCTTATAAACAGATAATCACTTCAATTACAATATATTAAAATACTAAAGGGAATCATGTACTTTAAGTATGTTAAGCAGTTTCTAGTTTAAATTAACCTCATTAAATACTCTTCGGTTATTGGGCTATGTATTTCAGCTTACACAGTTTGTAGAAAGATAGTGCATATGCATTTGGTACAGTGATTCGGTTTCATCCTGTTTTAGTGAGTGTCAATGAGTGATGTTAAAAGACATCATGAGTTAGGGACCTGTACTCTGAATTCAAGTAAAACTTTCATAGCATTTCCAGTCGTAAGCATCAAAATGTAAGTTTGCATTTTATGTTTTCCTCGCCTTTCTTTTTTGTGGGGTGGGGGTGGTGAAGAGAGGGGAAGACAGTGACATTGACTATTCAGTTTTAAAGTGCTTCTTACACAGCTTGGAGAGAATGTTGATGCTAAGCAAAAATATATAAATATATGAAGCTTAATTGTAATCATTCAGCTGATTTCTTAAGAATTTTCTTGGCTTCTTTGGAGTCTTTTCCCATGTGACTTTTATTTAAGAGTTTCAGAGAGAGTTTATAACTTTAAACAAAACACATTAAAGCAACAGCTGAGATTGAAGATTCTACAGAATCTTGTTTTTTACGTATATGTTTTCAAAATTTTGCTATTATATGAAGCAATTTATAGAGGTAGGAATGTACATTATTTAGTCTGGTCTTTTATTAAAATGTGGGAAAATAAAATAACCTTTCAATATCATTTCTTTTTAAAAGTAAGAAAGACTGGTATCTGGGTTTGTGATATATAAACTTACAGGCTTTTTCATGGGCTTTTAGAGCCTTATTAAATTTCTCTATAGACAGAATGTTTTGTCATGTCATCAAAGTTTAAGGAGGACTCAACAGAGAGATTACATTACTCATTTTACTTTGGTGTGCTGAAATGAATCTCGGATTATAAAACCAATTTGATTAAGGATTCTGAGTGCCTGTCATTTCCTTCAAGACAAAGTTCAAAATTTACTTCCTTTATGAGGCATTCACTGATGACTTCTTCCACATGGCAATTAGTTATTTAATATCCTTCATATTTAAATATTTAAAACATACTGCAGCTAAAATCTTTAATGAATACTATTTTAATGTGCTTAGTTTAGGTCTGTTTTATGCTTTGATCAGTTCTGCCATTGTTGTATTGACTTGAATACGATAAATTATATGTCAGGAAATACTATATAAAAATGACTCTTTAATGTAAATATTGTCATTTTTGGGATATTCTGAGGAAAACCAATATAGCTCAAAGCATGTTGGAAATTTTTTCTTCCTTTCATACTCTCTAACTATACAATGTCTAAATATTTTTTTAAGGTTCAGTAAACTCATTGTGGGACAGAGAAGTAGAAATTGGAGATATTCAGGTAGCTTAATCGGAAGGTCTGGTTTGACAGGAATAGTTTTGGTTTTTAAGGGAGTTAAATGTTTGAATAGATTGGGTAAGTGCCTCTAGGAAATGAGATCTAGTATTTCAGACATAGTTAACACCTCTAATACCAGAATAATCCCCCAAGTCTATCCCAAAACAAAGTAAATATAACCACTAGAGTATTTTCAAAATCAAGCCTGATTTAATAAGAATGTATAATACTGAATTCACATACACTTAAAATTAACCAAAGTAGCTCAGTTGTATTTAATATAAGAAGCCAGACCAGTGTTTCAAAACAGGCAGAACATTCCTTCCTGCAGACATTCCTTTTGTTCCCAGATACAGAATACACAGTCTGTTGACTTTTGTATTAGGGCATCATCAGCAAATACTACTTTGTGTCTTTAGTTAATGTGATTGATACAAAAGGTACATTCAGGGTTCCATTAAGATACCTCACTTTGTGTCTTTAACATTTTTTAAATGTGTAATGTTTTGAATAAATACATTCATGTGTTTCAAAAATGTACAAGTTCAAGGAGATGATTCAGATCCAAGGCTCCCACCACAGCTCCTCTCACCTAGCTCACCGCCCACTTCACCTTTGCCACATGACCGCTTCATTAGTTTATTGTATGTCTTTTGTTAGTTTCAGAGTAGAAAAATACCATATTTTAATTTTTAACTCTAACTTTACACAAATGTTGGCACACTGTATGTAACATGCTATAAACGTCTTCTGTTCTTTGTCATCCCCCTTCCCCGCCCACTTAAATATATTTCTGTAGATCTTTCCAAAGGAGTACATCAGGCAATCTTCCATTCTTTTTTATAGTTTCATTCCATTTCATGGACATATTATAATATATTTAACCAGCTCTCGTTTGATGAACATTTAGATTATTTTTAGTTATCTGCAATTCAAACAATACTGTCATGATGCTTTGTGTATGTGTCATTTCATAAATGTCCAAGTGTGTCTGTAGGATAAATTCTTGGCTGTGTCAGTGGGTATATGCAGTTGTAATTTGGGTAAATATTGCCAGATTGTTTCTCTTAGAGGTTATACCAATTTATACTACCACCATCAATGTGTGAGAGTCCCTGCTTCCTTACACATGTGCCAATAGCATGGTTTTAGGAAACTTCTGGGTTTTTGCCAATCTGATAATGTAGCTTTGATTTGCATTTATCTTGTTAATGAGTGATGTTGAACATCTCATGTTTAGAAGTGCTTTTGTTTCCTTTTTTCTGGACTGTTAATTCATGTCCTTTTATCTTGAATTTTTCTGTTCAGTTGTTGGTCTCTTATTGATTTATAAAAAACTATATGTACTAGGGAGACTGGACCTCTATCTAAAATGGATTACTGAGAACCCTTCCTCATCATGTCATTTGTCTTTTGATATTAATTTTTCTTTTTTTTTTTGGTCATGCAGAAAGGCTTTTTGAATTTTTAAAAAATTTCATGTAGTCACAATTTTTAGTCTTTTCTTTTATGATACCTAGATTTTATTTTAGTGGAGTACGAGCCTTCCATACTCTGAAGTTACAAAGGAGCTCTCCCATGTTATTTTGTAGTATTTTTATGGACTCATTTTTGTATTTCACTTACCCTAATCTATGAAGAGAGGTATGATCCAACTTAATTTTTTTTTTCTAGATGGCCAATTGGTTAAGTAACTTTTCTTGTGTTGACTGTTGTATTAGGTGTTGCCAGAGAAACAGAATGTGTGTATGTGTACATATACATAGCCTATTGGTGGAATTGACTCTCACACTTATGGAAGCTGGCAAATCCAGAATCCAGTAGTGGGCCAGGAGGCTGAGACCAGTAGAGGAGACGGTGAGCATGAAGCCTGAAGGCGGTCTGCTGGAGAATTCCCATTTGCTTTGGGGAGTGGGAGGTGTCTTTTTGTTCTGTCCAGGCCCTCAACTGATTGGATGAAGCTCACCCACATTATGGTGGGTAAACTACTTTGCTTAAGCTCACCAATTTAAATGTTAATTTCATCTAAAAATACTCTCCAAGTTGATAAATAAAATTAGCCATTACAGTTATTTTTTCCCGACTTTTATTATTTGTTGAATTCTCTTAGGTACAATGTTTGAGGTTATTCTGAGAATTTTATTCTCTTCCGTTGGTCCTTCTGTTAATGTCTCAGTACTATACCGTTTTTATTATTTTTTTAGTATCTAGTAGGGTTAATACATCTTCATTACCCTTCATTTTCAAAGTTCTCTTGGTGATGTGTGTTTGCTTGTTTTTCATATAAACTTTTCATTTCTTACCACATTTTTTCCTAAAAATTTTGTCTTTTTTGTTATTATAATGGAATCTTTTTTTTCATTGTACCTTTTTCCTTTTCTGTGAAATAGGTGATACTTATAAAATAAGGAGTAAGACAAAAAGAAGTACCTTATTTGAATGATTAACAGTGCACTTATAATAAAGCAAGCTGTGTTTGGCTTGGGTTGCTGTGGGCCAGGGAGATACATGCTCCTGAAGAGCCTCATGAGAAGTGTGGGGTTGGGAGGTTTATAGAGTTGTGTGTGTGTATTGGGTGTGTGATGGATGGTTCTAAGAGGAATTAGGGACATGAGGGTCAGTTTGAGCTGGCTGCTCTCAAGAAGTGAGGGCATTTGGTGATTAGGTGTCTTAGTTTGGACCTGCAACGTAGGATTGAAGCGGCCGAGCTTGTCATTGGTAAAGAAGCACCTGTCACCTAGACAAAGACAGTGTTAGAAGAGGCGGATGATTAGTCATTTTTGTTGTCCAGAAGTGGCCTTGTCCATATCTGCTTTCAGCACTGCTTCTGTGCTGTGGGGGATGCTCTGGTCCGCTTGTTCTCGTGGCCAGTTTTCCTTCTCTTCTCACATTCCCACCCCAGTATCCCTTGTCTTCCTGAGTGACTTCTCTCTCCATTTCTTCACTTGTTTAGGTAGTTTTAATTTCCTTTATAACATTCTTCAAAAAGAGCTGTTGTACCTGTTTGGTTTGAATTTTCCTATTTACCTTATTTTTTTGTTGCTATTATAAACAGAAATTTTACATTTTATTCATTATTACATTGTATTTTCTCATTGTTACAGATATATGCAAATATAATGAGCTCTGTATATTAGTTTTTTCCCCAGTTCCCCTTTAGGTTCTTGTTAATTCTACTAACTCTAATCGTTTATTGTCTCTTAGGTTTTCTCAATCTTTTTTAAAAAATTGCTTTAAAAAGAAAACACTCCCTTCTCCCCCTGTTTTGTCCTTCTGCAGACTGGCTTCTCCAATGCACTATTTGAAAGGACTGTCTGTTCTTGTATTATCTCTGACTTAAAAGAAAGCTTTTAGCATTTCATCATTAAATATAATGTTTAGTTTTTTTTCCTTTGTGGCTGCCCACTATTAGACAAGAAAGTTTCATTCTTTTCCTAGTTTGCTAAGAATTTATCATGAGTGGATGCTGAATTTTACCTTATGTGCCTTTTTTTTAATCTATTGAGATGATCACTTTGTTTTCCTCTCACAATCTGTTACTGGGGTTTACTACATTTTTTTAAAGTATTGAACCAAATACGCGTTCTAGAATAAACCTAGCCTCATGATATATTATCGTTTTGTACATCACTGAATTCAGTTTGCTGACATTTATTTAGGTTTCTTAAATCATTGTTCATATTGGATTGGACTGTAATTATCCTTGTGAGGTTTTGGTGTCTGTATTAAAGAGTTTTGTAAAAATGAATTGGAGACTAGTCCCTTTTTAAACTTACCTGAAGACTTTATATTAACATTTGGAATTACCTGTTTTTGGTAATTACCTGTGTTTGGTAGAAGCGTCTGTAAAGCCATAAAGGATTGTGTAGCCCTTGGTTATTAGCTTTTGTCCCATTCCTGGTCTTGTTTCTTTTTTGAATGTAGGCATATTCAAGTTGTAGAATTCTTCTTGAGTTAGTTTTTTACTTATATGTGCTCCTATATCCATTGCATCAAGGTTTTTAAGTTTATTAACATAAAGTTCCTAGTAATCTTTCTTTCTTTAATCTTTATAACATCCAGAGTTAAGGCATTTTAATTCATAATTTTATTGCTTCTTTCCTTTATTCTTGATTAATCTTGCCAGTGGTTTGCTTTTCCAAAGCCAGTTTGGTCATTGCCCTCTTTATTACATGTTCTTTTAGAAGTTTAATTAAATTCTGTTCTTTCTTTGATTATGTCTTGCTTTCTATTTTACTGATGTTTATTTTGCTTTTCTTTTTCATAGTCAAATGATTTCTTAGCTTATTTGAAACATTTTTTTTGTCTGATGAAGCCAAATATAAGACTAAAAATTTTCCTCTTGAGTACTACTTTGGCTGAATCTCTCAAATTTTGATATGTGTTATTTTTGTTCTCTTTTAGGTCTAAGAATTTCCTTACTTCCTTTCATCCTTTTTTGTGGGGGAGGTTATTGAGGCCTGAGTTTATATTCTGTTCACTGAGAAGGATTGATATATGCTGTTGCCAGTTGCCTGTGAGCACTTGTCATTGGAAATCATAATTTGTATTTTATTTTGTAAAGTTAATTATTTAAAAAATTCTTCACAGGCTGATAAACAGCGATACAGCGAGCACTTTCATTTGCTAACCCGGCCATATTCAGACGTCTCCAATTGTCTTCAGAATGCCTTGATGGCTTATTTGTTTTAAGCCGAATTCAAACGATATTAACACATTGATTTGGTTCTTAAGTCTTTTTATCTGGAACAGTTCTCTCTTACCCCCGCCCCTGTTTGTGCCTCTGATATGTTGAAAAAACTTGAGTCAGTTAGTTGTCCTGTGAAATGGCTTTGTCTGATTGTTCTCCCTTGATGTGGCTTACTTTGTTCATCTAACACCTCTGTTTCCTATAAATTCCAAGTTAGAGCCAAAGGACTGAAGTTAAACATTTTTGTTTGTGATTGTTGTAAATCATGTCCCGAGCATTTAGGTCACTGCTCCTGTTCACTGGAGGGTCTGTGACCATCCCTTTGAGTGAAGAAGCCTCCAAGTGGTTCCAGCTCCAGCCTGAGACATTGTGATGAAGACAGACCTTCCCCTTAGTACTCTGTCCCAATTCCTCACCCAGAAAATCTGTGAGCATAATGTATACTGTTGGCTTTAGGCCGCTAAATTTGGGGTGACTTGTTACACATCGTTACTGACTGACATGGTTTGGATACTTTATAGGTGATGCTGTGAGTGTATTACATCAGGATGTTTAAACATCCTAATATTTCATTGTCCTTTAGCAAGTGATATTAAGATTGATCAGTGGGTTCAGGTGATGATGGCCTCTGGGACCACTTTAAATGGAATTCTCATCTTGAGGTTTTGTAGGGCACACCATTAAGTGTTAATTTTGACCAGAAACTCTGGTGATGGTTAGCCTGTGGTTGCTATTTCTCAAAGGAGCCATTTTTTAATTCCTCCTGTCTCTCAGTATCAAGTTGAGGGACAGGTGTTTCTTGCTTCTCTTTAGTGGGGTTTCTGGCTTCTCTTTAGTGGGGTTTCTTGCTCTTAAATGAAGGGGTATCCCTTCTTTGTCCCCTGCTTTATTTGAAAGGGATTGTCTCATGTTTTACTCCCTTTGGGTGGGCCCTAGAGTCCTCCTTTCTCCTGTTCCCCGTATAGTCATCAAATGGAAAGTTAAAATCTATAACAGAATCAGCTTCTGTTGCTCTCTTACTTTCCATGTTCTCAGTTTACTTTCTGAATCTTTGGTTTTACTCATGCCAAGTTTGTGATCCTTTAAAAAGGCATGTTATCCACTGTTTTAGATTTTTCAGCCATCGACATTAGACTCTCTAATCCGCCGTGCTGCTGAAACTGGTACTCCTTTTTATTTCCTAGTTGTTTATCTGGTATCTTGTATACAGTTTAAAACTATATAAGCATGTAATATAATAGATACTTTAGAACATACAGACAATAATTCTTATTTTATAATGAAACTTTTCTAATGTCCCCGTTACTGTTTTTGAAATAAATCCATAGATATATGTTACCTACACAAAATTCATTGATAATATGTGTTACTACCCAGAATTTTAAGCAAGTCAGAATAATGCACTAACTGTATATGGAAAGGTGAAGGGAAAGTAGTATATAATAAAATGTTGTCTGTTTAACTAAATAAATGCTTGGACATGATTGCATTGAAGACTCGTGAGATGGATGCTGTGTGTGTATGTGGGATCACTGTGAGCTTGACAGCTACAGAGTGAGACTGATACAGGAGGGTTGCGTCAGCCGCTCAGATGTTCTCAGCAGGGTCGTCAGGGGAAATGTCATCTTTTAAGGTGCTGAGCGACTCTTGGTCAAAGTCCGAACAAAACAGAAATATAATCTCTCAAGATACATTGGTATTCCTAGAAAATTCAGCATATAATAAAGTTATTTTGAGAATACTTTGTTCTTACATGCAAAATGGAGTTGGGTTCTAGCCTTAGACAAATAGTTAGCTTTTTGTGTAGTTTGTTTTTAAATCTAAATGAATGTTGGGACATTTGACATGATTGTGGGATGTGACATCATTTTCTCATACATCATAGCACAATCTGGCATTCCTACCTCACACCCACCAAGTTTCATGGCATTTCTTTATACTTCTGCAGCTAACTGCCCCCTTGGAATCTTGTCAATACATGTAACTTACATGCTTCCTTATTTTTTCTGAAAAAAAATTCATGTATAATATGAGTTATCTAGATACAAAATTTCAAACATCAGTATAATGCCATAAGTGTAATGGAAAGGCCAACAAGTAGATTATAATAAAATATTGTGTTTTTCATAAGTAAATGCTCAGACATGTCTACATGTGAAATAGAGACTTGCACCTGTATATGTAATAACCATGAACTCTACTGGTACAAATGATTGTCGTATAGTTATGTTGCCTGAACAGCCCAAAATTGTGAGCAGGGTTCGAATCCATGGGATTTATTACCGTATAACAGCAATTATATAAAATGAAAACCTCTAACATTTTAAGTAACATGCTCACAGCGTTTTTTAACAGAAAAGGTAAGTTACCCCAAAGTGTGGTGATATCCTAAGTTTTTAAATAAAGTATACACACACACACACACACACATACACACACAGAGTAACAGAATAAATGGGCTTGGTTTATTTTTTCTGTTGTAGACCAAGAGATTAATACAGCAGTGAAATGCACTGTCCAGTCACCATTTTATTTATTCAACATGCTGACATTTCCTTCTTTTAAAAAGTTTTGATTTTTAAGTCTTTTAAAAAAATAGTTATTTGAAGAAGTTGCCTCTATTTGAAGAGGCTGCATTTTTGTATCCTAGCTTATGTTCCTCAAACTCCTTTACACAAGATTTAATAATCTGGTATACTGGAGAAAACCTCCTTAAATGTCATGTAAGTTTTAATTTTTGTTTTGATTTTTGTTTTGTTGTAAAGTTTCCACTTGCCTTCCATTTCATCATTTTTGAGTTCTAAAGTATTATATGCCAGTTTGTTTCCTGGTTTACTGTCCCCTCCTGGCAAACTCTCATTGTCTTCCTTTCTCCTCCTTTTACCTGTAGACTCATAATCTTTTTCCTTTTACCTTTAAGTCCTGTTCTACTTCAGACCCACTCCTATGAGATGCTGGAGAAGAGATCCTGTTTTCTCTTGTGGCACACATTTCTCCCGGACCTCCTACCCACTGCTTGTAACGGATGCAGCTGTTAGATATCGAGGGCAGTGTTCCAAGAATCAAGTAACCTGCAGGGAGACGCCTGGTGTAGAAATCAGACTGTCTGTCAATACCCTTTCCTTTGACACTGGTCTTGTGCTGATTCAGCTCCGCTTCCAGGACTGTGACAGTTGGCAGCCTTGCAGAACACTGTATTTCATGACTTTAATCTACACTGTTGTTTCCATAGCCAGAAAAATCTTTCTTTCCTTAGAGAAAATTTGTAGGAGGTAACTGTATTCAAGTCCCAGTTAATTTAAAGAGAGTATATCAGGATGGATCTTTAAAACAAAACAAAACAAAACCAAGTTTAAAGCAATAAGAGAATAATTGCTTTTATTATCAAGTTACTTAACAGACTCCTGTGTTAACATCTGAGTGCTAGGCAATCAATGGCAGCAAACTATAAACATCCCTGTCTTTGCTCTTACAATAAAATCCTGTAAAGCA
This sequence comes from Camelus dromedarius, assembly GCF_036321535.1. Classification (NCBI taxonomy): domain Eukaryota; kingdom Metazoa; phylum Chordata; class Mammalia; order Artiodactyla; family Camelidae; genus Camelus; species Camelus dromedarius. The sequence continues at coordinate 9,360,488 of NC_087441.1, read as the reverse complement.
AATAATATGACCACTTCAGTAATTTAACACAGACCTCCTATGGTTAATTTTCTCCAAAAGCTGCCGAATAGGAGTGGCTTATAAATTAGTATTATTCTGTCTTATAAAGAATAAGAAACAAAGATTAGAATAAATAAGTAACAATAATAATAAAGAAATGTTTATGCCACAATGGATCACCATCAACATGCTTAATGGAACTTCTGAATTCCTTCAGAGACTTCAGTAGAAAGTTACTAACTATGAAATATTTTACCCTTCCAGCTGGTAGAATTATTTCAGATTCTTGAAGGAAATACTGGATATTACCAATGCATACTTCTCAAGGTACAACTTTTGTCTTTTTAATATTTTTTTGACTTCAGGTTTACTGGAAAAATTGCAGAAGGCAGACAGGAAAAGCAAAACATAAACTATGTATTGAATCCCTCTGTGCTTGGGTGTGCTCTGTATGCTATGCTGGGAGTCCAGAGTAAGACGTTGTGTCTGAAGTGAAGAACTCCAGTTGAATAGAAGGGTCAGCATATGCAGGTGACATTACAGCAGGAGAGGTGTATTTTCAAGCTATGATTGGATATTAGTAGAAGTGTCCCAGTGGAGGTCTTGAAGAATAAATAAGAGTTTGCTGGTGAGAGAAGAAATGATCTTGGGGTAGGACCAGTTAGTTCTCTGTGAGAACAGAGGTAATGCCCAACCCTGAATGATACTGAACTGGACTCTAACATTGGGGTTTGATAGTCAAGGTCATTTAGAAGGACCATATTAATTAGGCTTGGAACTGGTGTCTTATGTTGCTTTTTCTCGATGATTAAGAAAGAAATAAAAGGTTATTGTTCAGTAATTTTTTTTAATCGAAAATAATTCTAGTTCAGCAGTTCACTTGTAACAGTGGACCACTCAGTAGTTAAGCCAAGTGGAAGTCTAAGTCTATTTATATATGCGTAGGTAGACACAAGTGTTTATATTTTCTAAAATACCTTTATTTAGCCATCTTTGTGGACAGAATTTTTCAAAAGGAGATGCAGTAAACAAAGTATTTGGCAAATCGGCATCATTTTGAAAAGAAGGAGATAGCATTGGAACATAAGGGTAAAATATTTCATAGTTACTTTCTACTGAAGTCTCTGAAGGAATTCAGAAGTTCCATTAAGCATGTTGATGGTGATCCATTGTGGCATAAACATTTCTTTATTATTATTGTTACTTATTTATTCTAATCTTTGTTTCTTATTCTTTATAAGACAGAATAATACTAATTTATAAGCCACTCCTATTCGGCAGCTTTTGGAGAAAATTAACCATAGGAGGTCTGTGTTAAATTACTGAAGTGGTCATATTATTTGCTTTACAGGATTTTATTGTAAGAGCAAAGACAGGGATGTTTATAGTTTGCTGCCATTGATTGCCTAGCACTCAGATGTTAACACAGGAGTCTGTTAAGTAACTTGATAATAAAAGCAATTGGAATGTCGATTGATAAAGATATTCTTTGCTTTAAAGGTGATTGCTACTGAAGCCAGGGGTGTCCTTTGCATTTGACTCTCCTCCTTCCTTCTTGCTGACTTGCTTACAGTTGTCTTAGGTGTTGAACCAGGGCTGAGGAATTTCCTTTTACGTTTAAAGAGCTTGTAAGCATCTGAGGAGGAAACTTTTAAGTTAACCTGCAGGTCTCTCCAAGGCCCGCTCCTAGGCTGATTTCTGCTTGTTGGCTTGGGTAGCCAACCACGTAACTGCTTCTAGACTTGGGTTGGAGCCACTCCTGGGAGCTCGGGTGGTGCTCAGATGGCTGGAACCAGCAGCAGGCTGCGTGGTGGGCCTTTGTCTGGCCTGGCCAGAGGTTAGAAAAACTGGAATGAGAAAGTGGTGACTTCCCTCTCTCTGCTACTTTTCTCTCTTGAGAGACAGAGCAGTATATTAAAAGCTCATCACTAATTTTGAATATACAAGTAGATATAATTTGCTGCCCTAAAAGTTTCAGTTTATATAGAATGATCAGTTCCATGTGTGTATTTGTGTGCAGTTTGGTTATTCCTGAAAGCTTCTTAAATAAACAAATAGAAAAAACTACTGGAGAATGAAGAAACACATTTTGAGAATGTTAGGATTTGATGTGAATGTTTTGTTGTTGTTTCTGGTTGTTGTAAAAATCAGGGTGATCCTATGCAACTATGTCTGCCTGGGTCTTTGCTTTTATTTTATAAAAGTGGAGAAAAGCAAGAAAAATTCTCACATTTTATACAGATTATCTCCAGTAATAAAGCATTTTTGGCTCTTTGATGGAGAACTTTCAATAGTTATTCTTTTTATGTTTTGGGTTGTAACTGGCACTCTAACTGCATTGGATTATAATTTGATAATTTTCATGTTTAAAATATTTTTAAAATAATTTTTTCTTTCAAGTACCAGAATCAAAGGAAAACAAAGCCAGGAAGTGAGGAATTATATAGCAATAACAATATTTTCAATACTTAGTTTACTTTTAGAAAGATAACGGAAGCTTCCCCCTGAGAAGAGCACCCTGAAAGCCACAGACAGGCTTGGAGCGTGTGCGCAGCCCGGTCCTGGTTTAGGCTGCGCTCAGACTGTCTGGTGTCTGGTTGTTAGAGAGTATCTGGCTTGTTCAGAAATATGCGAAAGATCCAGTCGGCTGGCCATGACTGTCTGCTGTGGTGGTAGAAGAGGAAAATCTTACATTGTTTAAGATGTGTTTTATTAAAAGCTGAAAAAAACCCCTCAAAACACAAGAGCAGGATTTGATCTAAAAAATCATTGAAGTTCCAACCATACCCTGCTTCTAACACAGCTGTAATGGTAGGTGAGCTTTTTCCATTCTTTGTGTCACTTTTTTCTTCCACCTCTCCACCATCTCCATCTCTGTCTCTAACTGCGATGGAGCTGTGGGACTGAACTGGACGTCCTGACCCTTGGGTGCACTTGGGACGTGATCTCTAGCTCTTTATCCCAGTTGCCCAGACTCAGCGAGCGGGTGGAGGAGGAAGCCTGTCCCTCTGTGGACGGGAACATTGTGTGGAGCTGGCTCTCACCTGACTGCGGCTCTCTTTGTACCCCTTCAACCTGCTCTCTTCTCTGATGACCCACCCCATTCCCCCTATTGGTATTGAGGGATGAAGTTGAAGATAGAGTCGGTTATGCAGTTAAAAGCATCGTCCAGGTTCATTATGTTTATTCATACAATTCTCCTTCCTTGATATTCAAATTCTGGCACTAGGGAGATTGAGAAATTTTTGGTTTTCCTGGATTGTTTTTTTGCTACTCTCAGCTATCTTCATTTGTCTTTAAATACTCATTTCAATTTGTTAAAGTATGGAAAATGAAGTGAAACATAACTTACATATATATCATTAAAATTCTTCCTTCATCAATCTTTGATTTTTAAAAATTCTTAGAGTAACAGGCTCTGTGTATGTTGTATTCCAGAAGATGATTATCTGCAGATGTTTGACACATAGGGTTACTTTTAGAATTGCATTGCTTGTGTGGGCAATGGCCACCTTTTTTTCTGAAAGGATAGCGGGACCAGCCCCAGTTCACTGACTGATTTCCCTCACAGTGCTAGGCTTTTGGCGAGAGAGAGGAATGGATCTATGTGTCTTTGCATTAGCCTTGGGAGTGAAAGAAGGATAGAGATACAGGGTAAAGCAGAGCCAGTGTGTAAGTGCACAGCTGAGGTTTTCTTAAAAAAAGGAGGAGAGGAGAATTGTCTGTATCAGGATCACCTGGGGTGTTTGCTCAAGTTTTCTTACTCCAAACCATGGCGGATGGATATTAGTTCATATAGTAATAGTAACCCTCAGAGGTCATACAGCAAGTTGTGCCTGAATGTGGTGGAGCTTGGGTTTGATCCCAACTCAGTTTTAATCTAAAGAATTTACTGTCTTCTTTAGTATTATTCACAGTAGAGATACATATTGTTCCAGAGGTAGCCTGATATGCAAGCCTTAAGGCCACTGTTACGGAACTTTGCAGTTGTTAACCCAGGGTTTTTCAAACTTAAGTGAGCATTAGAGTTGCCTGGAAGGCTTGTTAAAACACAGATTATTGAACCCTACTCCCAGAATTTCTGACTGTTTGGTTTGGACTGTGGGTGAGTTACTCAACCCCTGTGCCTCAGTTTCTTCATCTGAAAACAGTACTTATTTAATGGAGTTGCTTTCGAGGCTACGAGCTGACTCAGTGAGTGAAACACGTGGAAGAGTGCGTGGTGAATAGCACGTGTTACCTCACTGTTAGCCGCTCCTTCCAGCAGCGTCACGGCCTCAGGAGAAAGTCCCAGTTCAGTGGGTCAGTGAAATGTTTGATTGGTGGTCCTCTCTCTGTTCTCCAGTCCTCTCAGGGTTCCTCTTTGCTGCAGGTGTAGGGGCAGCTGCAGCCTCATGTGTACTGGGAAGTTGTGTGTCAGAGTAACATTCTTGTTGATGGCAGGCTACAACTGTAGTGAGGAATCTATTATCAATATTAATGAGACTTATCAGAAAGAACATTTCATAAAGTAGCTTGGACAAGCCTCTTGTTTTTCTAGAATATTTTTTTAAAATATGGAAATAATTGTTTTTTGAATTCTTAGAAAATAAACAGTATTCTAAACCTAGCCTTTGAACTCATTGGTATATATAGTGTATTACAGGGAATATGGCTTTGATATAAACTTAGGATCTGTCTTTGGAATCAGTAGGTAAAAAACCATTTGAACTTTGGTTGTGTAATTTTCTTTTTTTAACTAATATAAAAGAGCAAGGGTAAAGGACGATGTAGAAGAAAGTATTGATATAGACTTGGAACTAAAGTGATCTCCCATGATCCTAAACAGATGCCAATCATGATATATAAAAACCCTGTTCATCAGCACTGGGAGACTCTGACCCTGAACCTTCCCGGGTTAGCTCAACCCAATATGGTTTCCAGAGTAGGAGACTTAGAAAAACTTGTTCAAGGTCGCACAGCTAGTGAGTGCTCTTAAAGTTGGAATTTGAGCCTGAATTGGTTTGACTCAAAGGTTCTTGGTCTTTGGAGAGATCTGTCGCTGGAGAAGGCATCTTGGAGTCAGTGAAATAGGAAACTGGGCCTTTAACAGGCTGGATCAAGGTAAATGTAAGATTGTAAGATTTAGGCAAGGAGGGCAGCTTGGTCAGGAGATGCGGTCCAAAGGGTCGCTGAGTCAATAGTAAGGAGATTTAACCTTGGGGTTCCAGGGGAGAGTGAAACAGGCAAGATTAATTTGTTTAAGATTATAGAGGGATTTTTTTTTAAAGACAGCTAAGTATTAGGATTAAGTAGTACAGCAAACATGTTAAAGATAAAATGGGAGGTTAAGAAATTGTGAACGATTAAATGATCAATGCGTAGTGGGCTTTCTTGGGAGAGTGAGGACTGAAGGCAAGGGACCAATTAAAAAGTTCTTGTAGTCCTTCGGGTGAAAGCTGGAGTCAGCATCACAGTCTTAGCCCCAATTCTGGATTCCTGAACTTGTCTTTCATACTGTTCACTCCATTTTCAATTAAATGGAAATTTTCAAACAATAAACAGAAGGAGACAGAGGTATAATGAGCCCTGTGCAGCCATCACGCAGCCTTCAGTGATTATGTGGCCGGTCTTGTATGCAGGCTCTCTCTCCCTTCACCCCCAGCACCCACCCTCAATATTATTTTGAAATATATCCTGGATAATGTATCATTTAATCTGTAAATATTTCAGTATATAACTCTGAATGATAAAGAGCTTTTAAAAAGAAACATAATACAGTTATCACACTTAAAATACAATTTTTTCAGGGAACTATATTCAGTGTCTTGTAATAGCTTATAATGAAAAAGAATAGGAAAAGGAATGAATATATATATGTGTGTGTATATATATATATATATATATATATATATATATATATATATATATATATATCTGAGTGACAGTGTTGTACACTAGAAACTAACATTCTAAATCAACTGTAATATAAAAAAATGTTAAAAATACCATGCTGAGCATACAGTAAGGGCTCAGTGAAAGGCATCAAATCAAACCACACACAGACACACACAAGTTTTTCATGCCAATTATCCAATGTTCAAATTTCCAGTAGTTTCATAAATGGAAGAAATGTTTTTGATTAATTTATATTCTGAGGTAGTTTAATCAAGATCCAAATAAAGTCCGATCCTACAATTTGTTGTTACCTTTTCATCTCTAGGGTTTTCCTCTGTCTCCATCTCTCCCTTTCTCTTTTTCTTTTTTCTATTACAACTTACTTACTGAAAAAACTGGGTCATTTGTCTAGTAGAGGTTCTTACAGTATGAGATTTGCTGATTGATTTGCTATGGTTTAATGTATTCCTCAGTCTTTTTTAACTTCCTATAAACTGATAGGTATATAAGCTTTATCAAACTCATTAGCAGGATGTTTTTTTTTTTCTTTTGCTAGAGTATTTCATTGCTGTTTTATCCATTAGGAGGTAAAGGATGTGTTGATTTTTCTCTTTTGATGGCACCATTGATGCTCACCATAGTCTTTCCCTCCCTCTAATTTCCAGTAAATATATGTATATACACACACACACACACTTTTTTTTTTTTTTTACTATATTCTTTTGCAGACATCTTTTTGCCTTAAGACTGCCAGTAACAAACAGCAAAATGTGTTTTGTAGCACATTGCTACCAGGCAGTATAGCTGTTAACATGATAAATATTCTTGGACATGAGCCCAAGTTTTGTTCAGTTTTATGTGTTTGTCCTCATACATTTATTTTTGAATTGCTGTATCTAATTCTAAATGTAAGCTCTTAGAAGGCGTTCAGTCATTCACCAGGCTTTTGGGTACCTGTCGGTGCTCAGTGCTGGGAACCCAAAAGGAAGTATTAGTTTAGTTCAGGAGATACACAAGCAAATAGTTAAAGAATTTATAATTCTGCATTTTAGGAGCACATCTGAGGTCGGCATGAGGTTGTTGTTTGGGGGCGTGGTGGAGTTAATTTCTAGCAGGATCTTGAGGACAGCCAAATGCTTTGCAGACATGGAAAGAAGGGCATTCACCTGGACCAAGAGAGCTGCACGTGCAGACAGGTGGCCCTCTGGGAGCCTGTGAGCAGTCAAGTGGGTGAAGCTGAGGACTTGCACTGGCCCTGGGGAAGGCCAGGGTGAAGCTGAGGTGGCAGCTGGAGGTTGTTTGACAAGCTTTTCTGTGCCAAGCCGAGGACTGTGGGCCTCCTTCTGCAGGCACATGGAGGAGGCCTTTTCCAAGCAATAGCACACCGTGGCTGTTTGTATTTTAGCAAGTCTGCTCTGGTGGTGTGGCAGGCACAAGGCTGCAGTGGAAAGGGGCTGGCAGTTGGAGGAAGAGGAAGGGGATGGACTTGGCCATGATTTTAGGTTTGGTCATGTGCAGATGTACACGGATGGTGAAAGAGATGAGTTGTGTGGGAAGGCTCTGAGGAGCCCCACGTGGATGGTGACGCTCTTGATGAGGTGGCGACCTGAGGGAGGAGGAGCAGGTAGGAGAGTCATTTCTTGACAATATGAGTGCAGGAGACTGGTTCGTAATGCAGATAAAATATATTGGACTTGAAGCAGAGAGATTTGGGAATCATCACCATCCAGGCGTCAGTGTGGAGTCCTTGGGTGAAAGAGAGGAACCCGCTGAGGAGCCCTGAGTGAATGTCATCTGAGGCGGTACGGTGGGTCTCTCTATCTTGCTTTCCATCAGCCTGTGGGCTTGAAACAACTATTTGATGATAATGAGTGGTAGGGAGAGTGGCCCTGTATTCAAATTTGTAGGGGGTTTTGAATGTTAATATTTCTTCTATTCATAATATTGTAATTGAATGTTTTGGAAAGTATCCCATATATAAAATATTTGTTATAATTTTTGAAAGAGGAATTTAGGAGAATAAGAGGAAGTGTAGGATAATACCTTAAAAAGTTAACTTAGATTAAATCCGTATTATGATAGTGCTTGAAGCTTCCTGCTGTCTGTAAAGTACAGTTGGGATTTGTCTACCATGTTGAGATACTAGCCCTGTGCTCAGACTCTAGCTGTGCGAGTTGCTTAAGGTTTTGTTTCTTCATGGTAGAAGACAAGGTGCTGGATAATAGGGACTTTCTCATGGGGTTGTTGTATAGACAGACTGCACAGTGCCTGTCACAGAGCCCCGCCTACAGTGTCAGCTGGCCTGGCAACAGTGTTTCATTAGGGCGTTCCTGAGGACGCAGGTGGGTTGACTGTATCATTCTCAAAGTAGGTTCTTTATAGATTTTTATTGTTTTCTTTTTGGAGAGGATATTTTACATTTATAAATGTACAAACTAAAAATAGGTCAGTAGCATGCAAAGTTTCTCGAGCAGAGTGACGGTTTCACTTGCGTGGGGCAGCCCTGTGTGGCCAGTGGGCGTCGTCTCTGTGGCGCTGAGCCCATCTCCCCCCACTGCCGCGTCGTACATGCAGGGACCCTTTCTGTGTCCTGTCGGTGGCTGGGGTTGATGGTAGGAGTTCACAAAGCAGGAAGAGAAAAGGAGCAAGAAATTATTCTGACCTAGATCTTGCAGGGTGTTTTGAGGCTACTGAGATCCCCATCACCTCACTCTGGATCACTGCAGTAGTAATAAGTGCCATCACCATTCTCTTTCTGGTACATCTGTACTTCATTTGATTGTTGAGAAAACATCTCTTAAATATCACGGTAATAATCACATGTTCTAGATCTAGAAGCCATAGTGGCTCCCTGTTGCTTTTTGTTTCAGATCTGAACTCCCTGCAGGTCTTTAAAGACAACCAGGTTTTGCTAACTTCTGGACTTACCTTTCCCAGCCTCTTGGTACCACAGCCATTTGTTTGTCTAAGCTGTTGTCTTTTGTTACTGTCTACCCACCCTCCCACCTCTTCCCAGTCTCAGTTTGCTGCCTTTTATACTGTGGTTAGGCATATTGTGATGCTAAGATAAACATCTTTAGTAGAGTGATGGACTGTTAGTGTAAATTGACACTTTCTTTGTTGAGAGCACTTTGCCAGCCTCCATGAAAATTTTAAATGTACCAGCCCTTTGGCAGAAATTCCACTTGTGGAGATTCATGCTACAGAAATATTTCACTTGAAGATGTTTGCACAAGGATGTTCTGAGAACAACCCAGATGTCCATCAATAGGGGACTGGTAAAATAAGCCACAGGACTGACAAACAATACAATACTATGCAGCATAATAAAAAGAATAAAGTAGATATTTAGATGCAGATAAATAAGGTGATCCACAATGTATTGCTAAGGGACCAAAGAATAGACTGTGTACAAAAATATATCCTTATTGCTTTTAAAGGAAGACGGGTTTAAATTTATTTTTGTACTTGGTTATGCACTGAAAGATTGTGGAAAGATAAATAACAACCCGTTAGCAGGAACGTTTGTGGAGGGAATCATGGGAAGGAGGAGGCAATCTTTCTTTTCATTGTTTATCTCTTTGTATCTTTCAAATGCATACCACGGGAATATTTTTCCCTTTTCATTTTTGAAAGATTTCCTGGACATTTTATTCTACATTTTCTTCAGAGTCTCATGTTGCCATTAGTACTTAATTCTTTCATTATAAAAGAAAAGAAGCACTCTTGCTCCTAACCTTTCCAGTGTACCCAGGTGACAGTTTTCACACTGTAAGATGTTAAGATGGAGTGGTCCATGCAAGGTTTTCAGTATAAATGTCTAGACATTTGTTAAAAGTAACATCTACGTGAAAACTTCTGAAATAAATGTGTAAGTGCCCCTATCCTTAGCTCTTTTCACACTTCTGTTGTTTTTTGAGTCAGTCTCCCTTTATCTTTGACCCATAGCATAAAGAAGGTTAAAACCAGAATCCATCAATGGTGAAAAGTTGTGGGTGAATTGAAGAAAAATAATACTAACAAAGGACTCTGAGAGGGTTAACCACATTCCCCTTGCTTGGTTCTTCTGTGTTGCAGTATTATCACAGTGTAATCTTCTCTTCAACAGTCACAGCCGTGTGTATGTGTGGCGGAAGAACGCAATGATAGTGTGTGAACTGGTGTACAAGCTAGTGTGCGCTGGTTTAAACTTAGTAATAACAGAGATGGCAATAATGTGTTAAAAATGAAGGCTGTACTTACTGGTTTGTTTATGCTTTGTTGTTTGTTTACAACGTGTGATGCTCAACATAGTTCTTGTTTTCTGATCCTGACGCTGCCCTCGAATTGTCTATTAAATTATTTATTCCTACTTACTCTTCCTGAGATGAAAATAAGTACCTACCAGAGAATGAATATAGCTCTGAAGGGGAAAAAGCACAGGTTTGTTATGAGATATAACTTTTATATCTTTATTAAAGCTGCCAAATGTAGACTTTATAGCCCCTGTGTAAGTTGTATTAAGGTGATGATTGTTTTAGGTTAAAACCTGGTTACCTTTTCTGGATGTTCTCTCAGTTAAATGAATCCTTCTGCTCAACTTAAATTGAGGCAGAGCAAGGTCCATTTTCAGTGATCCTCACTAAATTTTGTTGGTTTTATTTCCAACTGTATTTAATAATTGAAAGCCTCTTGTGGTTGGGAAAGCCTTAAAAAATGAAATGTAAAGTCATAGTAAAATTTTCTGATGGCTTTCTTAGTCTGTTAGTTCAGTGCTGCTTATTTTAGCGGGGACAGCATCTGAATTAAAATGTGTGTTTACTATAGTTGTAATGGTCTTTTTCAACTCTTTTAAAAATCAGTTCATATAACTACAAAGAGAAAACAAAAGGAAATTTAAAAGGCTAATAAGCAGAGGGCATGTGAGCCTGCCTGTTCCTGTTTCTTAACAGAAGTTTACTAAAACAAGTATCTGAGCACTGCCCGTAAACCTTGTGTGCACAGACGCGTGTTTGAGGCACAGGCAGGGATCTGCTCATTTGTTTGCCCGTTGTGAGGCTGTCCTGCACCTTTGTGGGGGTTTTTGTAACAGAGTGAAGGCCCCTGAATGGAGGCCTTGTGCCATGCTTGATTTGAAATCCTCTCTGTTAATCTAGAGGAACCTGCAGGACACGCAGCTGGAAGTCCATGTGTCAAGTGAAAGTCTTGGATCCAGAGCAAGTGGTGTGTGTGGAGGGTAGGGTGTGAGAATGGTAATCATCTTTGGCTTTTGTCCCCTGCAGCCTAATTGTTACCCTCTGCCAGCAGCCGGACTGAAGAGTTACCCTTTTAAGTATCCTTGGATTGCCTGTGCTCAGAGACCTCACCTGTTACCAGATGAAAACCTGGACACCTCGGTGTGATTCTCTTACAGGAGTGCAGTACTGACTGGGCATTCTGCATCACTGGTAGCGGTTAGGTATCTTGATTGGTTGTGTGCGTGTAGATGTGTGTAGGTTTATGTGAAGGGAACGAGTTGCTAGGGAAGTGCTGGATTGTTGGCATGCTCTTCAGAACCTGTGTGAAGGCAGGTTGCACCAGCACTTGGCTGGTTAAGTCTAGTTGGTACAGCTTGTGTGCTTTTAGTACCAGCTATTGATCCAAAGTTTCTTGGCTTCAGAAGCTGTGTAATTTTAAGTGTATACCGTGTGAGAAAGGGGTAGGCCAGCAGGAGCTTTTTATAGGGTTTCAACTGATTAACATTAATTTTTAAAGTAATATTTTGAGGATTTAACAGAAGTAGAATTTATATATAATGTTTCTTTAATTCTAACACATATTTAAGCTGACAGAGGAAGGGAGAGAATTTTATTTTTAAGTGATATTTTCCATTCTTTTTTCCTCTCTAATCAGAAACTGGTTCTTCAACTTTCAGTGCCAATTAAGACATGCTATAATGAGCATTTAACATTCTGTCCTGCCGTCTGATTTCAGGTACAAATGGTGGTTGAATGTTTAGTAACTGAGCGTACATGAGACAGCTAGAGATCTGGTCTCCAGTAAGTTTGGTGTGGTGTAGTATTTGGTTTATATAACATGATTTCATCCTCATACCAAAACCATGCAGAATACCTCCAGGAAAAAGGTTCAGTTGGGTGCCAGAAAGGCTATGTTAACAATAAGTTTCTTGCACCTCAGCAGGTTTTTGGGGTGTGTTTTGTTCCCCACTACTATTTTATTCTTTATTGTGGTTCTCTGGAAAGTATGCCACAGGAACATGTGGAATTCTATACATGAGTGTTTATTGGTTTTGTAGAAACTTCAGAATACTGTGAGCTTAATAACTATGTTGTTTTTGTGGGTTACTGAGAGGGCATATTAAAAGTCAGTTGATAGTAAATTTTTCATTGATTGTTTTAATATTTTCAAGGTAATATTAAAGGAAGTTCAGCCTAAGTCAGAATTGAATAATACCATGAGCTTTTGGTTTCCTCTGGTTTGAGTTTGAGTATAACTGGCTTTCTTCTCCATCTTTTACTGTCACCTTCCTGCAAAACTCAAATACGGACTTTAGTTTGTATGGTTGCATAATAAATTTAGTTGTTAATTATATGTATTTTTGCTTTTGAAGATTCAGTACTTTTTATATTTTGTTTTTGCTTTTGATAAAGTGTTACAGAAATGATAGCGATAACATATTTATATGTCTGATTAAATGTAACATGAGTTGATAGTTTGTGATAAGCCTTTGGTACATTTTCTTTGCCAGAGAAGCTTATAACCCACTGAGAAATTTATGAAGTGCTTTATGTTTGTGTTTGTCTAGGACATGTCTCAGGAAGGCTATGGAACTAGGTCTCAACCTCCTCTGGCTCCCGGAAAACCTAACCATGAAGACTTGAACTTAATACAACAAGAAAGACCATCAAGTTTACCAGTAAGACTATTAATGTGCTGATTTAGAGGTGTAATTAGTTACAGATTTCTAAAAAGAGCGCTTGTTTTTTGTTTGTTCTACTTTATGTTAAGACGTGGGGGAGAAGTTTCTGGATTTCAGATACATTTGTGGTTTATTAATTTTTTTAGAGTTTCCATCTTGAAGGAATGTGTAGTCTTGAATAAGTTTGTTTTATTTGTAGGTATCTCTGAGTCTGGTGATTGTATGTATCTCTGAGTCCAGTTGGAAGCTTTTATTTGGCTGATAGGTTTTGTGGCAGAAAGACGTTTCTGATGTACAGTTGTGCTTTGCATAGCCTGTTGCTTTCTGGTGGTGATTCAGAACAGAGATAACTATATAAGAGTTAAATGTAAAGAAATTCCCATTTGTCAAAGGATATAAATGATAAGATAAAGCATCCAGTGGTAGTTTGAATATCTTCTGGGATTTTATGTAATGAGAAATCACCCAATCTTTTTCACCCAGAAGAAAGTATTTTAGTTTAAAATTGGAAAAAGCAGCTGCTAAGTATTTACTCCAGCAAGTCAGTGTGTTGGGTTTATATTCACTGGAGTAGTAGCTGTGTTACAGTATTATAGGGCACTTGTTAATGCTCTTAAATAATTCATCTGTGCTTAATTTTCTTTCTTTTTTATCATGGGCAACCTCATTTAAATGAGGTTTTCCTTATGAATTAAAAGACTACTTCTGTGCAAACAAATTTTTATATTTATTTTCTTGTTAAAATATTTTGATTTGAAGAATTATCATTACTGCTTAATCTCTATTAAGAAGTTTTATTTAAGATGGAAGTTCAGGCTAGCCATAATTTTAATTTGAATTTGAAATATGTTCACATTAAGTAAGATTTATGATATTACTTTTAAACATTTAAGAACCGGCATTTGTAAAGAATGTTATACATTTGGTGTGCATACAATACCCATTTTTAAGTTAAATGTAGCCTTAGAGGAGAAGGTAAGTGATGGCTACAGAGTGTATAGTATCTTTGAATCTGATGCACATGTGTTTGAAATCCTAATTTTTAATAGCTTTTATTTCTGTCTTCGGAGGTGGGTGAAATTTATTGTGGTCACTTTTTGGTCATATTGGAATATTTATTCTTTAGTTATTTGGTTTTTGAAGGAGTGGAAAAGGTGATGGATTCTATATTATGCTGCAAGCTTTTTTCTTTAGCAGATAGACAATTCACAGCTTGGTGAACATTGTGTGTGTGTGTGTATGCAAATGTTTGTGAATGCTGTTGATAAATGCAACATTTGCTGAATATTTGGAAATTGGCTTGTGGTTTTAAGGATTTAAATTGACTCAAGAGAAGCAAGTGGACAGTGAATTCCACTTCTTTCCCAAGATTTTCAGTGTTTCTAGAGGAGCTAGAAACTTTGTCATTATCTGGTGATGTGAACAGTTGAACAGGTTGGAGAATTTGTTATAAATTGATACCAATTTTCTACGTAGCTCTAATGGTTGGCACTGTACTACTTTCTTCTATCCCTTTGAACTTGGTGTCACTCAGTGAGCTGTGCTGCTTTTCATGGCTCTGCTCTGGGATGAATGGTTGACGTTAAGCTAACGCTAGAAGGGAGTGAAGTGTGGTCGTACTGCTTTGGGATGGTGCTTTTCAAGTTGAAAGGGGGCTCTTATATTCATTAATAGTTTGTCTTTCCAATTTGTTCTATTTGTATACATTTAGTGGCTTACTTTCTTCCTGAATGTTTGTCTTGCCTCCTTCCCAAGAGGATTTAAGGTTGCTCATAATATAAATTTTCTGAGGAAGCTGTTAAAAAAAGAAATGCCCTAATTGGTATTTTCTTTCTGTTTTTGTAACTCACAGATAAATAGGATGCTGATTGACTAAGTAACATTTCAATAGTCTTTTTTCAGAGAGGAAAGTTTCTAGGTTTTTATGGTATTCATCAGTTACTGAATAAATCACAAATCATAGGTCTGTTGGTGTTCCTACCTAAACGCCCCGGTCCCAATTTGTTAAGATGAAAATTGACTTTATTTAAATGAATTTTAGTGCTCCACTTTTCTTTCACCAGGCTTTGTTTGTATAGAAAATTTTTCTGTATGGGGTTTATAAATACATTTTTATTTATGTAGACACTGCATCAGTGTTTTGTACACAACTAAGGTAATTATACAGTTTTGGGAGAGATTTGTTGGTATTCTGTATGACTCTAATATCATATATTTTAACTGTTATTAAATATTTGATTTATTTTATCTTACTTGAGATTGGAACAGCACAAGCTTTATTCAATGGCCAAAGAATGGAGAAGTCGGAACCTAGTTTGCAAATCAAGTTCTCCTCTGATTAAGTATTTTATTCTCTAACTTGGCTAAATTGATATTATAAGTACTGTGAAACTGTTATTTGTTATCACATCTGAGTTTATTATTGGGTCTTTTGTAGATTTATGCTGTGTTTTTCCTTTCAAGTGTCAGTGATATAAATTTTGTCTTTTTACTCAGGGTTAAAGGCAATCCATCATATTTGTAATCTCTAGTTTTGTAATTTTGAACTAAGGAAATTCTAAGTCTTATCTATACATTTTTTAAAAATGTAGTAAAACTGATTCTTATAATCAAGTCTTTATCCATTATATATGTGACTATAAAAAGGAAGCTTCTTAAGTAGTTGTTTAATTTTTTGCTTGAATTGAGCTAGATTGATAGGTTTTATAATATTTTTCTGCACGTGTGATATTTTCTTTAGCATATTTTTGTTACACAGTTAACTTTACAAGAAATTAAGTATTTCCTTATGCTAGATCTAGAATTTGATCCCTCAGTTAAGTTGTCCTCTTACCATTGTTTAAATTGGTATTTGTCTGTATTTGCATGTCATTAAATTCTTGGTGATCTTCAGTAACTAATGCAGTTATGTTTTCCAGCTGACTGAGCTCTTCAGCTCATGCACATAAAGCAAATGACTAATAAATTAATATTTGCCTTCTTGTTGTCTTGGGGCCATGACCATTTTACTTAGTGCACACAGACCTAAGCTCAGAACAGATCTTCCTTTATTTATAATGCCCGCTGATTCTGTACCTCTTAATCACATAGCCTTCTCCCTCTTGAGGGACATAGCTTACATACCCTTGGTATTACCATTGCTAACAAATCTTAGCATATAGCATGTGATGTAAAAATTAGCTTGAGGAACTCTATCTCTTTGGAATATTATCACTTAAAATTCAAGCACATATTATAGTTTTCTTCTGTCTCTAATATTGATGTGAAATGAAGCCATCATTAAGCAAAATACACAGTGGAAAATGTAAAAAACTGCTATAGCTTATCAGTTCCTTTATTTTATAAACATTGAGTATATCTCAATTTACATTCTAAGATAACCACCAAAATATGATTTAATATACTTTTTATTGAGTCTTTTGTTATTTTTTCATTTCTTATGGCATTTACTAGTCATCCTTTTATTGCAGTTACTTTTATAATTGTCTTGTGCCCCCCTCTCCCCATTAGACCAGGATATGTTCAGAGAATCTATTATGTTGTTCAGTAAGTATTTTCCTAATAGAATTTATGCAAGAACTTTTAAATACATTCTTCCCCCAGTTTCAGAATTTTCTTTTAATTGCTTACAGGATCTTTTCCAAAGTATTAAATTGACATCAGGAGAGCTTGTGTTCTCCATATGCTGTTGATACTAAAGGATTATATGAGTGTGATGTCTGTATTAGGCGGGTTGTTTTAGTCTTAAAACCATTTTCTTTTATTATAAAATGGAATTTGAATTTTACCTTGGTAACCTTAAGCTTCAAGAGAAGAAGTGGGTACTTCTTTATAGTTAAGCTAAAAGTAGTGTGAAAACATTATTTTTTTAGTAATGTATATTTTAAGTTGTTACAATAAATTGACAGTGATCATAATTTCAGTAAGTACAATACAGATAGATATGTTGTTAATAAAATATGAACATGTATAGAAAGTAGACAAAAAAGGTTTGATTTTTTTTTTTTAATCTTCCTTGTTCTAAGCAAATAGTGCTTTCTCCTCCAGGGATCTGAAGAATTGCTAATATTTCTCAATTTAGAAATAACTAATTTGTTTTATTCTTCAGAGAGACCTGCCACCAGTTTATGGTTCAGATAGCAGGTCCGTTATTCTGTGTACCTAAGATACAGAATATGATCAGTCATATTCTACTGTCGTTTGAGAAAGCCCATCAGGTCATTAAAAACCTCTTCCTTAAATAGGAAGTATTTAAAGAAGTAGACATGAAAAGGGTTTGATCTTTCCAAGTTTAATTTGAAAAACCCTAAATGTCACATGGAATAGTGCTTATGGCACTTTTGTTTAGTTTGCAATTTAGAAGGAAGTACTGAGGTTTAGATAAAACATATAGTTTATTTTTATTAATTACTTTTAATTTTTAAATTGTTTTGCCCTTGGTGAAAGGAAGGAGGTAGTAAATGCTGGTTGTTCTTTGAAAGAGAGAGTGTTAAACAGGATATTGGAAGCCTCAAAGAGAATGGTTTGAAAACTTATTATAGTATCACCAAGAATATTCTTTGGGTGTTAGGTTTTCAACAGAGCATACAGTGATCTGCCTTTACTGAAAAAGAATACTTTGTGTGTGTGTTTACTTTTTAGTCTTTAATGACACTTCTGTTGGGTGGTGGTAGATGGTCATGTACTTGGAGGCATGTATGAAAATTGATGACATGTTAATAGGGACATTTTAAGTGTGTAGATTTGATAACATGGTTCCTGTGAATGATTGGAAACTACTGAAAATGGCTAGGTGAAGTGTTTTTAAACTGGATTTTCATTTTAACAAGTCCTCAACCCATCTAGAAATACAGATTGGTAATAGGATCTTAACTGGGTAGTTGGCAGGTTTTTGCAAAAGTTAAAATTTACCAGGTAAGAAATAGGTATATGGCTGCTGAACGAACTCTTTCCAAACTTTCTATTTGTATCTTGAGCTTGATTTAAATGGTTGTCATTGAAAGGTTAAGAGTGTATTTGTCTTCTGTTGATTGATTGCCCTCAAATCATCCCGAACATTTAAAAAATTCTAAGTTAATAAAAGAGAAACTTAATCTATTGTCACCTTATCTCAGTGTTCAAGCATTGATAATTCCCGTGTACAACTGAAGACATCAGCTGTTTGTTATCAGAGCTGCCTAAATGTTATTAGACCATGATGAGTCGTGAAGTTATGAAGTCATAAAAAGTGGGCCCCTGTGAATGGAGCAGGAGGTTCTCTGGGATGCGCCTTGTCGGGGAGAGAGACTCCCTGTACGTCTCCTTGTACATTTGGCATAGTTTTGAAACTGAAGGTACAGACACATATTGAAATTTTGGAGAAGTGTTAAATGGAACATGCAACATTCATTATTGTTTCTTACCTAGGATTTACCGTATTCTCAAATGTAATTTCACTCACTGGTCTGTTTTGTGTGGAAATGTCAGTACTTTTAGGATTAAGACTGAGAGAAGCATGTAAAGACCTTACTTGAAAGTCCTAATTTAGGAAAAGTGATTCTTACAAATGTTTATTTTCCAACATAGATTATTTCTTTAAGATGTGATACTCTGTAATTTTATACCTCCAGAGTATTTTTGTGATACTGGTAGTCATTCTGAGAATAGACGAAATAACTGAACTTGGGCGAGTTGGAAAGGTGTTTCTCCCTCTTTCAAAACAATCTTCCACTTAAATATTTGTTCTGTAAATGAATATTCAATAAAACCTCACCAGTTTGGATTTCTTCCAGGTTAAAGCAGGCTAAATATATGGAAAGTTTGAATAAATTAATATTTAAAAAGAACTTTAGTTTGCTTTTAAATAACTTGAATGTTTGTGTGCAAAGTGTTTCTAAATTGAGATCTTTCAATCCTTTTGAAATAAATGGATAATTCTAAATTCATTATAGCTAAGATATTTGCTTAGTGGCAATGTGTTATTTTTAAACATTTATTTAATTTTTAAAAACACATTTTAGCTAAGCACACCCCTGCAAGCTTTTTTCACAAAATATTCTGGAGCTTTCCATTTAAAATATAGGGGAAATGAATTTTAACCCATTTTATGGGACTGTCAATTCCAAAAAAAAAATTAATGAAGGAGTACTATAAAAAATAGACACTAGACAAAATTGGAGATGAAGAGAGGCTGAAACATAACTGATTTGCAGGATATTGGTTTTGATAATAGAAGGATAACTATGATCTATAGTTGATAAATGAGGCTCATTAAGTAAGGGATGATAAATGCAGATATTCCTGGCTAATGGAAAAGTCAGCATACAAATTTTGCTGTAACAAATGGGGGCCTGGAAGGTTTTGACCAGCATTCAGCTCTTCAGATGACCCATGTGAGGCCAAGGGGCTTTCTCTGTGGCCCCACAGCCTGGGGTGCACGCAACTGTCAGGCCTGTCTGCAAATATCTGCAGAACCTTATCTGGACATAAGCCTCTCTTACCAGACGGACGTCTCCAAGAGCCAGGGGGAGAGCAGCAGTGCTGGGCTTTCTTCATGAGCCACAAAAAGCAGTGTGTGTGAGGGATTCTCACATGTGGGCACGCGGGCACGGATGGAAGTGTTTGTCAGCAGCGTAGCTCCCTAGAGTTTTAATTTTAATTTTTTATGATAGAATGGTAAAGCAGCGGCTGTTCAGAGGTACCTTTTCTTAGTCTGACCTGCTGTTTCTGTTTTTATGAATGGCAGTTCTTGGCGTATTGAGCCAGAAAGCCTCCTTCCTCTTTCGTAGTGCTCCTCCTATTCTCTGGTATGTCCAGGGGTCGCAGGCTTCCTCCAGATTATTCAGGCATGGCCATTGTAAGGCGCTCAGTGCCTTTTACTTTATAGTATCCAAGTTAGGGAAATAAATTTTAATTACAGATTTCCACTTTGTAGGTAACTGAAGGCACACATCTGTTTTATATAACAAGAGATATATAACCAGCAGGAACTCATAGTAGCATTTGTGGTCTTGTTAATTGCTTTTATTTTTCTTCTGAACTGAAAGTAACTATTTTTAATATTAACTCTAAGTATAGGATAGGAAATAAATATATGTAGAGAAGGTTCTTACCTGAGAGCCAAATTTTCTATTCTTCCTTCACAATGTAAGATGTTAGAGGTGTCTCTCTCTTTCTCATCTTTTTTCTTTACCTTTGCCAAATTGTTGTAAAATAACTGAATGGTCTTGTTTTCCTTTGTTTGGGTCAAGAAATTTTAGCTGAAAATTGTTACTGTGTGAAAGAAGATTATTGACTCAACAAGCCTTCAATTTTCCGTGAATAACACTCCCACCCCCTAGCTTCAGGAACATGCCGTGCATGCATTCTATTTTAAAATACAGACTGTAATTTAAAACAGGCAGTTTGATGCCCCACTGAACTTTGTTTAAGCCTGGAATAAAAGAGGGGGAAAAAAGCTTTAAGTCACAAAAAAGTGACTAAGCTTTCTCAACCACTTTTCTTCATAATGCATTCTATTTCAAAAAAAAAAGTTTCTAGGTACTATTGTTGGCTTTTTCCACAGAACCTGCATCTTATCCAATGTTAGGTTGTGATGTGTGTGTCTCTTCCCTTTATTTCATTAGCAGGCTGTCACTGACTTTTTAAAGTGTTCCGAGTAGTGTTCATTTGCAGTGGAATCTGTGTGCATCTGTGCACATTGCCCACATTCAGTGTGTGTGAGAACATTAATTCTAAATTAAACACATGGTTTTTAGTATTTACTTATTGATAGCTAATTTCCTAGAGTTCTCTTGATTTAAATAGTACCTGATTATTAGACTGGACTGATATAAATATTTAACTGTATTTTCTTGTTAGGTCATTATAAAAATGATTAGCTGGAATCAGTTTATATCATGCCTTCTTTTTCTCTCCTCAGAAAAGAGAAAGTGAAGAGCTTATAATGACTTGTATGGAAGGAATGATGACTTTGTTTTGATAAAGTAATATATTTTGACCTGGAGACCTGTTCTAATGATGATGTTGAATGGATCACAAGGCGAAATCTCCAGCCAAGGTTCTGGTCTTGAGCAATTCATGTCAGTTCTCAGGATCTGCCTGTCCTTGTCTGAAAAAATGAACGTTAGAAGATGTCAAGTGAGAGAAGTGCAGTCATCTTGAAATCTTCAGTGATGGCTCCTGTACGCCCCTGGTGGGCCCCTACCCATTCTTAGGAGCCATTTACTTTTGAACATATTTAAGAATTTGGGGTTGCCTAATTGAGTGCATAGCCTTATCTGTAGGTCATGGGGGAGCCATGGGCCTTGTGGTCTCTGTCTCTAACATCTCAGAGACTGCAGAGTTTTCCCTCCCCTCCCCATGTGATCAGTTTGGGAATCTGATGTGTTTGAGTCTAGGGAGGTCTAGGGAGCAGAAAAGTTCATGTGAGAAATTGAGAAGTATGTATTCCAGGTGTCTTTATGACCAATAAAGTGGGCGGTAGAAAAGGCAAATAAGGAGGCTGCAAGACAATGAAGTCTTGCCTTTGTGATGCAAAGTTTGTATGCCTTTTCCTGCTGGACGAGTGGGAGTCCAGTGGAGACAGTTCTCTGAACCAGGATGATCAAGCAGCAGTGGGTTTTAATTTCATGCTGGTGGAAGGAAGGTCCCGATGGTCTATACCTGAGGTCTCTATTTACTTCTGGCACTCCTGGT
The DNA here is from genome assembly GCF_036321535.1 of Camelus dromedarius. Lineage (NCBI taxonomy): Eukaryota > Metazoa > Chordata > Mammalia > Artiodactyla > Camelidae > Camelus > Camelus dromedarius. The sequence continues at coordinate 9,339,037 of NC_087441.1, read as the reverse complement.
TTACACTTGTATACTATAAAGTAATTGAGTAATAACTCTGCTTTTTAAACTGAGATTTACCACTAGTGGAAATATTAGCAAGCCAGGAACATGAAAATCTTTTTTTTTAACTTTTTTTTTTATTGAGTTATAGTCAGTTTACAATGTTGTGAAAACCACTTCTTTTTAATGAACCCAAACCAGTTCGTGGATAATGCCCCTTGCATCACTGCGTTTTGTTTGTGTGCGTTTTTTGTTTTAAGTCCTTGGCCTCACTGGCTTGATTTGGGTGGAGTGCCGTGTTACTCTACCCAAAAGGCTTACTTTTACTCCTCTTTCTGTCAAAGCACGAAATTGTGTGCATTAAGGGGGGTGGTCATAGACTATACCAACCCACAGTTAAATGTTTTCTCTCAAAGTAGGCCAGAATGAGTGAACCTGGTGACCACTGAGTGACAGGACAGTACAGCAGTATCCTGTCCCTGTCTGAAACCTGCCCTGATACTGATTCTCTTTCTTTGCTTTCAGAATTTTCTGATGTGAGTAGTGATCTTCATTAGTCTTTATTTTTGCAACGGATTTGGGTGGTTGAGTGCAGGCAGCCACTTAACGCCTTCTGATGACACTAAAAATACGTGGTTGGGCTTTTGTAAGTATCTGTATCTGGATAAAATTTGGCTTCAAAATAATAATCTATATACTATATATATAATAATTTATTGGATACCACTTAAAAATGTCTAGTTTTATATAAATGAAAATTTCAGTTAGTTGACACAGGAAACTACTAGTAAAAGAAGAAGTATGCCCAGAGTAAGATTCTTAGTGAATATCTTAGTGAATAAAGTTTAATATGAACTTTAAAAACAGGACTTCCTGATGTCTGTTTTGCCTGCTGGAAGCCACATGCCACCCTATTCTTCTGTTTTTGAATGTCTGGGACTTAGGTTACCGCGACAAGTGAGTTGCTCCATGCCTTTTATTTATGAAAAGCCTTCATTTTCAAAATGCCTTTATTACCACTGAAGGGAGGGAGACTACTTTAGACCTATTGTGTTATGTCACTAATGAGATTGAGTCAGATAATTAAAGAAGTGATAGCAGTGAGAACACAGAGGGAGAAAGTTGTTGAAATAAAAGGAGGAATGAATGGTTGATGCTTTCAAGGTCTTTAAGCTGAGTGACCTGGAAGTGTGGTTGTGTTGCTGACAAACACAAGGAAATGGTGATGGGGAGTTGGTTTAGGGAGAAAAGAATAGCCAGAGATTTTATGAGATTAAAAAGCAACTCCCGAGTAACTGTGCTGGAATTCTAAAAGTTCTAAAGGAAAGCAATTCATATTTGTTACCAAAACCTTATTTTTTGTATAGTTCTTTATGTAAGAGTTAAACCATTGTCATAGATAGAAATTGATATTCAAAGAAGGATAGCATTGGCCATAGCTTTACATTTTATTTAAATTCTTGGAGGTGATTTGAAGACTATCATAGCAGAGTTTGTATAAACAACTTGGAATAAGATGAGAGTGCAGTCTCAAGAAATAGATGAAAAAAATATATAAATGCCAACCGAATTGTATATGTATGTATGTGTGTGTGTGTGTGTATATATATATATATATATATATATATATATATATATATATATATATATATATATATATGTATGTATGTATATACAGTTCGGTTGGCATTCATGGCTGGTCTCATTTTTCGTTGCTTTTAGGATAGTGCAGTAAGTTTATACCCTAATATGTTGCTTTCCTTGGCTCGGGGTAAGTTACTTTATATTGCCTTGTTTGGTTTACTTTTGAATGATTTAGACTTTGTTCTTTTTGTACCAATTTATTTTGGAGGAACATTCCTTAGCTATCTCAATATAATTTCTTCTTTTCTGAAGCTTATTTTGAGTATATGGGTTTGTGAGCCTAGTATACAAATTTATGTCTTGTTTGTTTGTTTTCATTTTTTGAGGGTGACTGGGAGGGGGCAGGAAACCTGTTTTTAACATGCTATTTTTGAAATATGTTCTCTTTTATTTTAGAAATGATTTACCCCTTTGATAACCATGTATTTCTGTGATACATTTGAATCTCAGCAAAGGAAATGGGACCTTAGGGAGATTACCATGAACTCTGAAGGGATTCTCTCTCTCTCTCTCTCTTTCTCTCTCTCCCTCTCTTTTTTTCTAATCAAGCCCGTATCCACTTTTTTCTTTGGTTTTTAAAGTGCTGTCATTTCACTTCCTACGTAAAGAGCAGAGGTTTAATATTAATGAGGTTTTAAAATTAAATGTGTGTGTTTTTACATATTTAATTTGATTCCAATTTTTAAAAAGTATCTCCCAGATGTGAAAATAGACACACACGAATGGCGGGAAACGTGACTCAGTGCAGCAGCCGGGGCGTCACAGCGAGCCTGAGCTGGTACCATTGCCGCAGTGGCCCGCGCGACGGCGCCTGCATGTGCCTCCGTGTCCTTGTAAACTTTGGTTGTTGAACCTAAGTCCTTTTTTAAAAAAATAAAACCAGTGTTTCCCCAATTTTGATTAAGTCATGAGTGTCCTTGAATAAGTATGAATGTGCTCAAATTTCTCCAAGTGTTTTTGCTTTTTGTAGTTACTGCATTTAAGCTTTTCCTTGGCTGTCATGTCTACATGTTGATATCCTTGATTAAGGCACAAGATTTGACTCTACACAGAAAAATTCAATTACATTTAACAATCATTTATTGATTTCCTCCTGTGTTTAAAATTTTATACTAGATATAACGAAAGAAAAATAAAAATTAATTATTTTACTAGCTTATTATTGTTTGTTCTTTCCTATAATATATTCGGCAATAAGAAATCAATGAAAAAACACACCTATATTTGGGATACTTGTTATTTAAAGTACTTTAACATATTATCTCATTTTTACCTTTAGAGAACCATCTACAGAATCTGCAGAATTCATACTTCCGGCGTGTGTAATTTCAAAGAAATGACTTGCCATTTTGTAGAAGTCTTGAATATTTAAAAGCAATGATAGCTGTATCAAAATTATATTCACCTGTTATATAATAAAGTGGCATTTAATAACGTATTATCGGTGCTTGTGTTCTTAGGAGAACCCTGCCTCTCAGCACTTCTGTGAACACTTGGCTTGGGTGGAGTAAGAATGATGATGCTGGTTTTCTTGAGTCACTTCATGAAGGATTTTATTATTTTTACACTTTTTTCCCCCAACTTAATTTGTACTTTCTATTTTCATAGGGGTGAAAACAAGATATTAAAGGTCTAGCCATCTTTGATAAGACTTGTCCCTTTTTGGGGTATCAGATTTTGAAAAGTGTACCTAACTACGCATGTTACGGATAACACAGCACGTTCCCGTGTGCCGTCAACTCAGCGTCACTCCTGGGTCCTTCCCTTTACCCCTTTACATCACTGCAGAGAAAACATACGTAAAACCTTCTAGTGTGGTACTTGCCACATACGTATGTGCTCAGTAAATGTTAATTTCTTACCTATTTGCCCTCCTTCTCTTTTGGAATTGCGTTTGGCTGCCAGGGCCTGTTAATATCACTAGTCTACCAAACTTCCCTGAGATTCAGCATTCCTGTCCTATGGAGGTGGAGGACGGGGACAGAGGCATTGTAGAGGCACAGAGATCATGAGAGCTGACTCTCGGCTAAAACTTTGTTTCACTGACTCCTCTCCTGTTACTTGAACCTCAGTACTTGAACCTCAGTATTGTTGACCTCTTTGGATAGAGAGATTGGTGTGAATGGCACTGGGATTCTTCTGCATTCATTTTGATTGTGTATTCTTTGTTTTTATTTACTACATAACAGAAGAATGCCAATATGAGAAAACTACATTAACATACATTGTAATTTAAAATAATTTTCCCAATATTGTGCTGTCATTTTTAGTTTTAAGTGCCGCAGACTAAATTATTGGAGGAAGGGGAGGGTGGGAATGAAGAGGCAAAATCCTCTATGGTTCGTTTCTTGACTACTTATCAAAAATTACAGCTATATAGTTTAGGCATTTGAAATCTACTGATAATTCAAAAATGTAATATTGGTCACTGGTTTTATACGAATCTGCACTCCCAACAATATACCTAACTAAATGGCTGCAGTTTACTTTGGAGTTTATTTTTCCCTTGCTCTTTCCAACTTGTGGTATGAACAGTGAGTAATAAAATCACCTAAAAGAAGAGAGAGTGTAAATAAAAAGAAGGCATAAACAAAGGCATGGCTAGAAATCTACATTGCTTACAATAAAGTCTGCTTTAGAAAAACTCTTTAGATTTTACAAAGGGTTTTCAGATTTCTGAGACAGATAAGTGTATGAACCGTAGTGGTTGTCCAGGAAAAGCCAGGTGGACTGTGACACATCTTTAGTGGGAGACTGCAGGTGGTGAATCAGGTAAAATAAGATATCCTTTTAAATCAAATAACGTAAACACTCTATCCATCTATCCATCTGTGTGTCTGTGTGTCTATTTGTGATATAGACATGCCTAAATAATTTTCTTAATATAGGAGATACACCTTTTTGAATTCTGCCTTTTTTTTGTCTCATTTGATTCAATGATGTTAAATAAATACGTTGTGAGTCAGGTGGTATTTTGTAGGGGGAAATACCTGTTTTTAGTGTTGTTGTTTTAGACAGTTGTATTGATTGGTGTTTAAAGGATACATCCTAAATAGGACACTTTTACAAAAGGGTAATTCATAAGTCAACTATATTTAGACAGCAGTGGAAGCTAATGAAAAGGTACTTGGACAAATTATAGAGGAAATGAATATGACTTTACAGTTGTAAATAAAGGTATTTTACTTTTGTCAACATTTTATTGACTATCCTGCCATATCCTTTGTGTATTATACTGACCATAATCAGTTTTACTTCTCAGTTTACCTGCAAATATAGTTTCTTATTAAAATACGTAAAGTTTAATGTAATTAGTGCATTTTTTGACCTCTCTGACTGAATTTTTTTATGCTGTGGCATTCTAGTATAAAGTATGACCCAGATGCTGTATAACTTAATGATTAAAGTTAAAGAGTATAGATTTTTTCATCTACAAAAGCATTTAAAAAAACAGCTTAGACGTCTTTCAACATGTGTCCCTATGAATTATAAATAAGTTTGTTTACTTTTAAATATACCGTGGCCACTTTCAACTGAAAGAGTCCTGTTGTGACAGAAGGTTTTCATTTCCTGTGATGTTGTTATATAGAATTTACAACCTGTGTGCTTCTAAAAAGGATTTGAGCTGACCTACAGTAAAACATTTGTATAAACTGAGACTACTCAAAGTGGAATACAAATTAAAAAAAATGTTTTAAAAAGGGAGAAGCAGACAAACCATGATAATGCAGTACCATGAATGACTATTAAATTTAAGGCTGCATTCCTGACTACCAAGGTAGAATGGGAAAACTGAGGTTATTTAATTATTAACATAATATGGAAAATATTAAGAGGCATACCACTTTTCTTCTATTATTTTGTAAAAGGAAATATGCTATAAAGGAACATATAAAATACTCCTGTGAAAATAATGAATAATGATGCCAAAATATGAGTTTTCTGGTTTTTTTAGCATTAAAGAAGTTTTTCATGTTGCTTGGGATGATTATCCAGGGTCTTTTAAATTAGGTGTCGAGTGGCATAAATGAATGAATGATTGGCTGTTTTTTATCTAACTTGCTCAGCTGTCAAAAATTATAAATTCAGCAATTCTGTTCAACTGAGTAGCTTATTGAGCCATTTTCATTTCACAGTAATTTTTTTAAATTGAAGTATATTAGTCAGTTTACAGTGTGTCAATTTCTGGTGTACAGCATCATGTTTCAGTCATACGTATATATTTGTTTCCGTACTCTTTACATTACTGCAAGATATTGAATATAGTTTCCTGTGCTGTACAGAAGAAACTTGTTATTTATCTATTTTATATATAGTAGTTAATATTTGCACATCTCAAACTCCCAATTTATCCCTTCCCATCTCCTTTCCCCTCCCGGTAACCATAAGTTTGTTTACACAGTAATTTTTAAAATTAACTATTTTGTAAGCATAATATATGTTGCAGGATGAAAGTCATTTAGTAAGGAAATAGTTCTTGTAAAGAGAGTATCTTTTGTCAACTTATTTTTCTTTGTTTTGTGGGATAGATGACATTTTCTTTATAATTTGGCATTTTCCTGTTGTATGTTTTTATAGGAGAAGATTGCTAATCTTTGGATTTTAAGAATTGGGCTTAAGATTATTGGTGAGACTGATGATGGCCTACAGTTTGCAATGTAAGCATTACACTAAATGACTTAATAGATATAGCCACTCTAGTTTATATCTTGTGGCAAAATTCACGTGATTTATTTTTCTTGTACCTCTTGGTTTGAGTACATTGTAAAATTGGAGATGTGTTTTATCAGGAGAAAAAGGATAAATCCATAATCTGTCAAGTTTCTTCAGAGTTGAGTGGGGAGGAATGCTAAAGCTGGTGTGGTGTATCTGTGTATCTCCCTGATCCCCCAGCCCTAGGACTGCCCATGGAAGAAACTTAGACTCCAGCTTTATTTTGGTGGTTGTGCCTTGTGCTTTAGCGACAGTGGGTATGAGCAGCAGGCCAGTGACCCGGGAAAGGGTGAGGATCTTGACACCAGCCCTGACTGGAGTCCGCAGCTGTCTTTCCCTTTTGCCACTCCTCAGCCTTTGCAGGGAAAGGGACCAGGGTGTGTCCTTTAGATCTGTAGAAAAGGGGCAGCTGTATTGTGCTCCTGTTGTTGAAAGGGAATGGGACATTTTTGAGCCCCTAACCATACCCGATGGAATTTAACAAAAAGACAATTTAACATATATTTATTCTTATAAAACAACAGTAACACTATAATAAAGCTATTTCTGTTCATTTGTTGGCCAGTCTAGTCATGTATAACTTCATTCAAGTAAAAGCAAGTCCTAGTAGTTTGGTAGTTCCTCCTTGTAGAGAATCTTCAAAAAGTCTTTAACATTTGGTATTTCATTACCTCTAGGAACATTACTTGCTCAGGATTTTGTAGCTCTCTCACCTCTAGGGGTGCTTTTAAAAACCGTTCAGCTGCAAAGTCATGAAATAGCACTCTGTGTCAGCTTTATTCATTTTTCTTTTTAAAACACGAAAACCTGTAAATTGGCAAATTGTTTTTTAGTATTTTCCCTTCAGAGGGCTTAAAAAATATCTTAAGTATGTTGGGATTAGATTGGGTGATTGGAAAAAAACTCCGAGTCAGGCTAGCTGTTCTCTGGTAGTTGAAGTGCACAAATCGATTTTGCTCCCTTAGCTGGCTGCTTGTGCTTAAAACAGTTTTTGACAAATGCCAGAGTTTCACAAATGTAGGAGTAGCAGTTATGGAGGTGGTTTTGCAAGTCCCTTCGAACAGCCATGCACATCTTCAGTCACTCTTAATTTGAATGAGAAAGGGGATGGTAGAAGCTATTTTTATTTTCTCCTGGGAGCAAGAGAAAAGGAAGGCAGAACTCTGTACCATGTAATTTTTAAAAAGAAAAAAAAAATCGAATTCCATTGAGATTCTTTCTTGTTTACTTTTTGTTTTACTCTTGCTGTCTCCCAGTGTGTTTGACTAATGTAAGTCTTCCCCCAGGAATATGAGAATATATGGTACAGTCCGCCTCATAACCTTCCTGGATATTTTTATAATTTATCATCAGCTGACACCGCCTGGGTAGAATATTCTTACCACTCCCTCTGGCTGCTGGAAGTCTGAAATTACATCTTTGTCTTTGAAGTCAGGCTTACTGTTAGCGTTGCTATGGCGACAGGGTGGGTAATGGCGTCCACAGACAGGAGATTGGTATTTAGCGTTTAAACGCTGCTGTGCACAAGGCCTTGATTTTTAGAGTGGTTACTCAACTATCCTCTTTTAGTAAATGTTTAAAAATTACATTTTTACATGGTTTTACTAGATTAATAGTCATGGCTTATTTCATTTTAACTGCAAGGATAAAAGCATTATTCCATTAAATGGGTAGCTTTTTTCTCTGTTGGTTTATGCATTATTAACATAGGCTTTCCTGTTTTGCTTGTAACATTTTATAGGCTTTTTCAAACATGCAGTCAGATTTGCTCTGTTGCTCCTTTATTTTTTGGACTTAACCCATTATGGTCTTGATCTTGTAAGATTTCAGAGGAGACAAAGTTCTAAGGAGGAACTAAGCTTTTAAAATATTAAAAATGAACTACGTGTCTTATTTTTAAAACTCTGAATCTGACAGTGATAATTGATCAGTCTTTCCCCATGAGTTGCGGCAGTAACTATTTTTTAATGTTTCTTTTGTTTCAAGTTTCTGTTTATCCCCTCTCCTGTACTGTATCTTCACATAGGATATTTAAGGAGAGACTGCTTACAGTTGTGGGGGACTGTGGGACATTTTGTAAAGGTTTTAGTTAATGTAACTTTTGAGGATTTAATAATGTTCTCTCACATATTAAATCTTTTTGGTTTAAGATCAGTTAGTTACTTATATATACGTGTGACTTGTTGATTCTTGATTATTTTGTTGTTAGAATAATAGTGAATCTTGAAAGTTCATATAATATATACATGTCCCTCCATACCGGATATGTGAATTGCTTCTAAAATATAATTTCGAATACCTTTTGCAGTGAAACTTACCACTTCAGAAAGTATTTAATTTCTGATAATTTAAATTGTTAGGAAATTCTTCCTGATATTAACTTGAAATATGTTTTTGGATTTGTATTCTACTTCTGCCTTCTTAAATCACACAAGACAAATCTCAATCTATCTTCTGTAATATGGCTGTTCAAATATTTGAAGATTATTGCTATTTTACCTGAATTTTCACTAGGCTAACTAGTTCCTTTAAGTATGTTCCCAATTAGGTGGTTTCAAGTCCGTCTACCACCATGTTCTTAACTCTTTGATAAACATCATTTTGTGTAAGCACCTTCAAATATGAATCTGCAACTAAACTGAATACTCCAAAGTTATGGTCTGTATGGAGCCAGCCTGCCACCTGCTTTGTTCTGGACCGTCATGATCTGGGGCGGACTAGGTTTTGTAGCAGCTGCATCCCACTCTGGTACTCCGATAGGAACTGCTTCTAAGGCATATGTTTCTTCCATCCTGCACCTGTGCCCAAACCCAAGTACAGTTTTCACATTTACCCTTTTTGAATGTGGTATTTTGGGGGAGGGTCATTGTGTAAGCCTGCTAACATGTATTTGGATCCTGAATCATCCATTGTGTTTATTATAATTCTTAATTTTATGTCATCTATAAAATCTCATAACAGCTCTTAATATAAAAAATTAAGTTAAATAGACCAAATGCAGAACTTTTTCACATTATGATTTTTGCTGTTCATCCAAGTATAATAAGTCTAGAGCTGCTGTATGTTCTAGGTCATATTCTACATACTAACCACAACACTATCCTAACAAACTTAGTCAGTGATTAGGTAGGTATCCAGAACAATTTGGACTATACTCTGTTATGCATGTTACAGTGCTATTTTTAAAAATTAATCATTGTGAATTATACATGACTTTTCAGTGAAATAATACATATAAAGTCTTTATAATATTGAAAGTTAGACATAATTTGCTTTTGAGATAATTTTATCTTCATGAAACCTAACTTTTCTGTTGTGAGAGAAGAAAATCTACTTTGTAAACAAGTTCATCTTGCTACCTCTATATCTGCATTGTATGCATTGGAGCATTCTTCATCCAGGAGGAATATTCAAGATAAACATCAAGGAAAGGCAGAACTACCTGTGTCCATCTCCAAAAGGACCCTAGAAACAGGGCCCTGAATGTCATGGGTCCAAGGTAGAAGATAATCCCGCTGGTCTTGGGATCTTAGAAATGAAGCAGTCCCATTTGAGGGGCCTGTGATTTCAGGGAATGGGACTGTTGATCACAGAAGCCACGGCCTATTCCTTCAGGATGGTTACTTGAGACAGCAGGTAGTGGTTGCGAGGGCCTCCCCTTCTTCCTTGTTTCCCTATATTCATCTGTGTATCTGACACATGACCTGTGCTTTACTTTTTATCACCAACTGTCCAGAATTTCTGGGTACTGGGGAAGTTAAATCTGGGGTAGTCTTTCCTGAGCATGCAAACCTTGGGGAAGACATGCACTGGGGGTGTGGTACTGGGGAGGAGACCCGGGCATCTGCTTCTGCAGTACAGAGGGCTTTGCATCCTTTCTCACCACTGCCTGTGGGAGGGGAGGGAAGTGTGAGCCTAGAGGGTCACTTACAAAAAAGGCATTCTATTTTTGAACGAGTCCCAGGTCCTTTCATGTATTCATGGAGGGTAAGCACACTGTGCTTACATTTGTGAAAAGCTGTCTCCTCCCTCCTCACATCCATATCCATACCTTCTTTCTCTGCAGGAGCCAGGGTTCAAATTCTAGAGATAGGTACCTGGGAGGCAGAGCACTTACAAATTCAAAATCTGACAATAAGTTTCATAGATTAGAAAACAAAAATTACTTCAGACCAGTACTTGTTCATGGAGTGGCAGGTGGGAAATGGTCCTCTACGGATGGCCTCCAGGGACAACATTCCTCTCCTTCATCATTTAGTAGGCAGTATACAGCTGGTGACCATTTATGCTTCTTTAATTGACTAGCAATTTGGCTTGAATTTGGGGTGAGGAATGGGCAGGTTCTCACTCCACTCAAACTTTTAATGAGATTTTCATTAAATGAACCTCCCTGAAAAGGAAAAATATGAGTGAGTTTTGGTTCTGAATATTGCCCTGTTTATAGCATTTGTAGCAGGAGGAGTATTACAGGGACTTCTGGGTATTCTGGGTCACCACTGTCCAATAGAACTCTCTGCAGTGTTGGAAACACTCCATATCTGTGTGGTCTAGTAGGTTAGCCACTAGCCATGTGTTGCTGCGTAGTGCTTGAAATAGGGCTAGTGTGAGCAATCGAATTTCAAATTTAATTAAATTTAAATGGCCACATGTGGCTAATAGATATCATATTGGACAGTGCAGTTCTAGATTACGGATCCTATGTAGTCATGTTTTTACTACAAAGTAGATTTTGATGAAAATAACAGCGAGTTTACGTTAAGGCTTTCAGGTTCTTGGCATGTAAATCACTGATTTACGATGCATTCTGAGCTAGCATTTAAACTTACTCATACATGTGTGTGAGAGATTGTATGTACAAATACATTTTAGATGTAGAGTTTATCTGTTGTTGAGTTTTGGTTGTATAAGGTTGAAAACCAAGATTTCAGGAGTAAAAATAATTGTACATTCAATAAATAAATGCTGTGCAAGTGGGTACTGTTTTAGAAGTTAGAAAGCTGAAATGTTTACATGTCTTTCCACTTGCCTGTTTGTTTATCTGTGCTTTCAATGATCTGTATTTACTGGAAATAGTTACTGCAGAGGCGGTTACATTAAGGATGTTTTCTGGATGCCCCCACCTTCCTCCCACGTACACACCAGGGTCAGGTTCAGCCGTGAGGAGCCTGGGCCCTTGGACACAGTCTCTGGGTCAAGCAGTGCTGTCACCCCGTGGGGAGTGGAGCATCGTGTGGATGGAGTTCCCGGCGTCTGCTTGCCTGCACCACTGCGCGAGTTTCAGCTGGAGCTTTGGGATGTGGAGTGTCGGATGTCTTAAGGCCTGTCGCTTGACGTCTTTCTCATAACTTGGGTGTCATATCTGAGAGATAGCTTGGGGTTGAGCCTCTAGTGTTATAATTGCCCTTGAATGTGTACAGATAGTGTCCACTGATACTTAGAATTTTTTCCTTCTGTTTAGTTGTAAAGAGCAACGAGGTGTTTTCCACTGTGTGTCTCAGATAATTTGATATTTAGAACATGAGGGTAGGTGGCAGTTTCAGGTCAGGATAGGAAATTTTCAGCCTCTTGACTTTTTAAGTGTGATTTCCTCATTTGCCAGGTGGTGATGGAGATGGTGATGCCAATGAAACCCTGGTACGGAGTCCATGTAGTTGTCCCTTCCCAGGGCCCCCAAAAAGTGGGTTTTGTATTCTGTCAGAGAATCTGTAACAGCGTTTTCCCTTAGATTTAAGAGCAGCTACTTCATTTACTTTTCAATGTTCTGCATGTTTAGAATTTTCATAAGAACTATATTTTACATTCAAAACAGTGTAGTTGAGTAGTTTGAATAATACGTTCCAGGATTTCCGATTCACTTGTCACCGCCTTCAGAACTTGACTTTAGCTTGTTTCTGCACTCATTTTACCAAACATTACATTTTAACAGTCATGGTACAGTCAACACGATGTGTCTGTTTCCTGATATCAAACGGTTAAATGCTGACTGATTTTTTTTTCCCCCATAGTCATTATTCCACACCTGGGAACATCTTTTTATTTTTAAACTGTTTACTTTCCTCCCATCCCACCAAGAGGATGAAAAACACTAGAAATGAGTAATAATAATTTCTCAATATTTGTTTGATTCTGTGGCATGCTGTACACTTCAGCATCAAAAGTAGATGGATGGGTTATTATTGCGAGTTGTTCTTACTCATTCAGTCTATAAACCTAATTTGTTTTATTTATGATGGAAGAAGGGGAATTTATGGATTCATTTTACTAAGCAATCCTTGAGTCTTTGCAGCGTGCCATTGGTGATGGCTACATTCCTGTTTTGAAGAAAGATGAAGAAATACAGAGTCCCTGAGACTATGAAGCGCTTTTTGGCAAACATGTTTGGTTGCGGCATATATACATTTGCCCATCTGGTGGTGGAGTGTTTAAGTATTCTCCCAGTGTCTTCAGTATTTCTTTTGAATAATCATTATTTTTAATTACAGTTTGGATTTCTCTTTGCTCTTTTGAGGAATAATAGTCTCCACCCCCCCCACCTTTCGGAAAAGTCAGTAATCTGGGTAATTTCTATTAAGAAAGCTTTATTAAAACCAAGGAGTGATTGTAGTCCAGTTAATGAAGCAGAGCACAAAAGATGATGAGGACAGGAATGATAGGGAGTTAGTTCACTAATGAAGCAAAGTACTTTTAAAGGTAAGGAAAAATCAAGAAGCCCCCTGCCCTTTGTTTCAACCTTGTTGTTATCTAGAATTTTCAGTTAAATAAAATCATTAACTACTTATACGTGCCTAAACTGAACACAAAACCCCAAAGACAGTTTAATTATTGTACTTTTGTTAATAAGATTATGGGAAGGTTATTAAATGAGTCTGTGAGACTTGCATAGGAAGGATGCTCTGTAAAAGTGGAATTCTTGTATTAATAATACTTAGCTTGTGTTCTATTAATGATTGAATATAATATTCAGCTTTTTAGTCTAGTCTGTGAAGGGTGGAAGCAAGACAATGACCTTACTTCACTCTGTGGGAAAAGTCTTGCCTAATTTGAGTGTTTGTGGTTACAGTGTGTAGGGTTTCATTCTTCAAATGACAGATGTATTGTCTTATTATCAGGACATTTTCAATAAAATTTTAGCCATTTACTGAAATTTTACAAGACATCTTTCTAAAGAAAGTGTAACAGTTGTAGAGTTGTTGTTGACCACATTGTCTGAGTCTGTCCTTTTTTAATGTATCATTGGTTTAAAAATATGGATCCTTCTTCACCTTCCCCTAGTAAGTAATATTTAAAGCTTGAGATTTCTCCTGCTATACTTTTCTTTGTATATTGGGTGAAATCTGTAAGAGCACTGTTGAAAGTGCAAAGTGATTTAACAGATACATTTGAGGCATTTGGCCATTAAGGTTTTTTTTTTCTGCTGAGAAAGCACTGAGGTATAAGCTTCAAATGGGGGTTGGGGGGGAGCGTGAATAATGCTTTCTGCTTGTGATAGATAGCTCTTTGTTGAACTAAAGGACATTTGAAGAGAGCTAGGTCACTTTGATTGTTAGGAAGAGCATTTCGTTTTCTCAAATCAGGATGGAAACAGTCTACTCTTTAAATGAGTTGAGTTGAATTGACTTTCTTGCCCCCCAACCCAAGCCTTTCTTTAATCCATTACTGGCGCATGAGAAGTCTGCACACCATGCCTCTTTCTCTGGTTTGCTCTGTGTCTGCCCACGTTTCCTGGTTAAATTTTCAGTCAGGGCTGTCTTTGAAGATCATCCACTTCTTGATTTAACCGAGAACATTATGTTCATCCTAAACTACTGTCGTGATTTTTTTTAAAAGCAGTATTTCATTTTTCTTTACAGTTTCTAAATTTCTTTGCTTAAAAATGAAACAAATTTTTGTTTTCTGATGGGGAATTGGGCTTTGTACATGCGTGATGTGGCATCTGTTTGTGTGACAGATGTCCTTTATTGACTCATAGGAAGTTCCCTTGTGCATTGATATAATGGAATTATTGTTCTTAAAAAAATTTATCCTAATTTATAGTAAACAAAAATTATATTTTTATTTGGTAATTATATTAGTTCAATCAGCAAGAAATAATGTGCATAAACTTTGTTTTATTGACAAACTAAAGCACTGTTTTGTTTTTTGTTTTTTTTTAATGAGCCAATGTGTTTAGTTTGTGTGGGTTTGGTGTGCATTCTTTTGAGTCGATTTCCATGGGGCAACTATTGGCTAAAGCTTAAAAATTAAAGCAACAATTTCACTTCTAGTCTTTGCATTTATTTTTATGTACTTACAGGGCAATTGTCGGATAGAGGAGAACCCCAAATTATTCTTTGGACACAAAAGGGCCTGGTAAACTAGAACAGGATTTGGATTTAGCAAAGTTACAGGGTTTTAGAATTATAGGCACACAACACTCTCCTGTATCTTTTTAAGGCTTGTATTTAGAGAGGTGATTTTGTTCAGTGAAGAAGCAGAATTATTCCTTGAACATTTTATTAAAAAGAGGCCCTGGAAGTATAGAAAGCAGAGCTGTTTTTTCTTGTATATACTTCAGGGTGCCACTTTGAAAAACCATTGCAAAATGAGCCACCTTTTTACTTCATTAAAAAGGAGCAAATAGTTGTAAAATGGAATACTGATTTCTAAATTTGAAGTTTTATGTGTTCTCACAGGAAAGATAAGAAATCGCCTCCCTAGAAATCAAAGAAAGAAACCCCAGCCTCGCAGCCCTCACGGAGCTGTCTGCTGCCCCGCGCGAGGCTCCGAGCCCAGCGCCCGCGGCTGTGCGGACCACGCACGCTCCGCGCCTCAGTTTCCCCCGAGCTGGGGCGACTGCATCAAAAACGAGTGCCGAAATAGTTTGTTTAATGTTCAATCAACCTTCTTTTATCGTCAGACTTCAAGCCAGACTACATTTTTAAAGTGTGATACCGTTCCATACAACTAGGTCTGTATTTTGGAGAGAGAAGTGAGAGAAATGACCAGTAAGGACCTTTGGGAGGTGGTGAATGCTGACTTAGAAAACTGTGACTTTGACTCTTCCCGTGTGGAGCTGAGGTGACTTCTTTCGTACAGCCGCAGGTCCAGCCCTTCAGCTGCTTGCTGGCTGTTGCCCACTGTCAAGCGCTGAACCTCTGAGTCTCTGTCCTCATCTGAATCGCCCTGGGGCAGCAGGGGCCTGGAGCTGTTCCAGGTGCACAAGTGCTGGGCCCTCACCTGCTCCTGCTCCCTACCTCAGGGTCACCAGTTAAATGACCTTGTTTGAAGCCTGGTGATCAGCAGTGTTACTGGGAATACCTGAAATTAGGCATGAAGTGCAAGGTCACTGTGTGCATAGTTTTTAATCTCCTGTTGAATGTGAAATCAACATACAGGTAGTATTTGCTGGTTGTTTCTTTAGAAATAAACAGGCACACGAGGCTGAGGAGCAGATCTCTGATCTTATAAGGCTGAGATTTTGTTTACTGAGGGATGTATTTTTAAAAAGAAAATTCATTTTATTTCTATGTATTCCAAAATAAAGTAAGAAGCACCATGTGGGAGGAATGGCCTGCCAGTTCTTTTTTTTTTTTTTTTTTTTTTTGTACAAAAAGTAAGTCAGCTATTTTTGCCAGAAAGAATGGACATACTGATTTATTTCAGAGTAACTTTATGTACACATATATACCCTTTTAAAAATGCTATAAAAGGGTAAATGACAATTCAGCAGTAAATTCAGATTTCCCTTTCCCCCCCCTTAATTGTCCTTAAGCGTTTTTTTCCTAAAAATTTCAGAATAAAACCAGGGTAAAATTCACCTCAGTGTTTCTTAATTTTGTTTTTGGTTTTTTATTTTTAGAAAGTATTTTTTCAGAAATCTGTGCCTGTGTCAATTTCTTTATAGTTGTCATAGCTTATTTATAATGGGTCTGTTTGTTTTAGTGGGTTTAAAACCACTCTTTGTTTTATTTACAGTTTATTTAACTGCTGCATTCTTGCAATCAAATAAGGAATGTAGAGTTAGATTAGGAAATAAGAAAAGCCTCGAGCTCAGTGAGAGAAGTTTTCTTTTTAAAAATAGCTTTACTGGTCATTCTAATGACATAGGTAGTATGTTCATCATATATTTGAGATTAAGTTGAGATTACTAATTTCTGTATCTTTGATATTTTTCTATGTATACTCGTGGATAATTTCTTTTAGAGAAACAGGATCATGTCTATATCCTGTTTTATAACCTGCTTAGTTAGAAAACTTAACGTAATTTCTTGTTACATATAGTTGTATACCATCATTTTAAATGGTTGCATAGCATCCATATGGAATAAGCACATTTAAGAAAATATTAAGCCTAGATATACTGTATAATTGAGCATTGCATTTTTGAGTTGTTTTCTTTGTCATATTGATCTTTAGTGTTCAAAATGATACTTAGTTTTTAAAAATTCTGAGTAGTATTCACTAAGAATGAACAAATGCTACTTTAAATTAAACCAGAACCATGGAAGAGTTTGTTTTATATAAACAAACAGGATTCCTTAAAACAAACTTTTCCTCTTGGTATATTTATTTGAGATTCTCGTTTACAGAAATTGTATCATGTTTATTTTGGGAGGAGAAGATTTTAATGTGCTTATGAGGTAGCAGTCTGAGGCATGACTGATAATCTGTAGCATGAACTAGGCATGGTGTCAGTCTGGGTCCTGAGACAGTTTTCTGTTCCGTCTGTCTTCAGAATAAAAAGTGCTTGCCAGGTGTGCAAAGAAGCTCTCCTTGATAACACTTGGATGAGAACTTCTTGCATACCATGCTTTTTGTTTCCATTTCAGAATCTCTTATGTCTTCAAGGGAAGTCACAAAGATTCTGCATTTTGGCTTACAGTTATGGGGAGCCCTGTGTCCCATACTCTCCCCACCAAGCCTGGCCTTATCTTGGACTCAGCTGCACACCTTATTAACTCATCTTGTGACCTTTGGCTCCTCAAGACTAGGAGCTGTCAAGGCTCCCTGTGACATCAGTAGTATGAGACTTGAATGGATGTACTGCATATGCTGAATCAGCTTTTTTGGTTCCCTTCCCAATGAGAAAAGCAGGTGCTGTCTAATTTTGAGAATTTATTACTATCTTTTGGTGACACTTTTGAGGCCACTCTGCTTATTTGACTAATAGCCAAATGGAAGCTAATAGTCTGTTTTGGCCATTGAAGCCTAAAATCCTACTAATTTCTTCCCCTGACCAAAAAAAAAATCTCTCTATGCTTATGTGCTGAGACTACATACTGCCTAATTTGGTACTTTGTGTAGGGAAAATTAGGCCAGGATTATTTGAGAGATTTGTGGTTTTAAATTCTTTTTTGGTAGCATAATTGTATGTATATGTATCAGGTCACAGAAGGTTGTGTGCATGGGTTTGTATATCTCTGTGCTCAAAAAATTGTAAATTTGGAGGTATTGATTCTGCAAAAAAGAGGATATGGTTTTAAACCAGTTCTTTTAAACAGCTTAACCTCAATTGAAGTCTAGATTCTCTTACTTGAAAAGGTTTATTTTTCATATTTTAGGAAACTTACTAAGGTTTATACGGTCTGTAAAGTTTTTGTTTCAGATATTTGGGGAGAATTGTTCTTTGGTTCTTTTTTATTTTAGTTTGTAGGAATTGAAAAAATATGAAAAATCAAAATATTAAACAGATGAAGTGCTAAATAAACTGTAATAAGCACTAGAGGACATAAGAATGTGTTAATCTCAAAGCTGCATGATGATTTTTGTGTTGTGAAAGGTTAACTTTTCAATTGTAAGACTCGATTACTTCTCAAATGAATATTTCATAACAGTTATTTTTTTCATTGCATATACATCTACATACATATTCTATTCCCCTTGTGGTAGACATTGGTTAGCAGCAGTTTGAAATTCAGTTATTCTGTCTTTTTTTTTTTTTTTTTTTTTTGCATAGAGCAGCTGTGATTAAGAGTTTTTTATTTAAAAAAATTTTCTAATGGTTCAAAGTAATAAAATAATTTAGCAGTACTTTCTTGCATTGGAAATAACTGCATGACTTATTCTCTAAATTTTGTCTAGGCTTATCCCTATTAAGAATGTGGTACCGGTGTTTTCCACCCTCACACAGGCACTTCTGTTCATCTAGATGAAGCCTCTTTTTCTGAAGTAGCTATCTTTCTTACTCAGTCTCCCTTCTGCTTTATCTTAGCAGTGTGGATGGAAAGTGTGTGTCATTTAAGAAAAATTATTGTTGATTATTCCCTGACTGTTTTGCCCAGTTTAGCAAGGATTAATGCAAGAAACTAAATTTGCATTTCATGAATATATATTAATACTTATAGAAGGCTTGGAATGCTTACATTAAATTTAAAAACTGTGGTTTCAATATAAGGGAAAAGCTTTGTTATACAAATATAGTTAACTTTATAGATTGCTAATTATCTTTGGGAGGAATTTGTGAACAATAAAATTTTTTTTATTGCTTGCTCGATTATCCAAAAATGTTACATAAATGTACATTTGGAGTCTGTCGTAGATGATGCAAAAATTTGATAACTTTTCCTAAATTCTGAGAATTTTCAGATTAGACTTACTAAATTTTGTCTTTAAGATGTAGACTGTTTATATTGCTTGTGTTTTAATGACTGGGATGTATTCTTTGTCTATTTGCATGCTTTGCTTCTGTTTTATTTACTGCTTGCTGATGTGTTACTAGCAGAACTGGATGGATCTGTGGCCTCAGCACAGGGCCCATGGCTCCTCATAGTACCTCTGAGATACTAAGGATGTGCTGCCCAGTTTCTTTTCAGTAAATGGAATGAGTCTCCATTTGTATATACTGTTGAATGCCATTCAACAAGTAGACCTACAGCGAAACAAATTGTAGTTAACCATTTCTTGCTTAACTTGAAATTCATATTAAGACTTTAGAGTAATATTTTAATGTTTGGTATATTGCTGTCCACAGTACACCAAGACTTTAAAATCTTGTTAATCTTCTTATTTTGATAGTGTAAATGCTTGGAAAGAGTAGTTTCGATTTGTGGAAAGAGTTATTATAGTACAAACATAATTTTTAACAGCCTCTTTTTCTAGCTCTTTTAATAACTTAGTCCATTTCCTTTCTCTCTGTATTTGCTCTTTGCTACGGTGATAATGTTGTCCTACTTTTCAGTTGCCTTGATTAGAGATTTTATCTGAACCGTCATTAGAGATCTATATAAACCTGTCTTTTGAGGGACTTTGAAAGGGTCATAGTATTCTTACTGTTTTTCAAAATATATCTTACATTTCAACATTTGAAGGTATGTGTTACTGAATACAAGTTAGTTTCAGACATACCGATGTGCATGTACATACACACCACTTTCTAGATGAGAATAGTCACAGTGTTAAGAATCACCATAGGAAGTGTCATTAAATAGGTATGAAAAAGTCATGAAGATAAATCAGCTGTCACCCATGAGGTTAATGATTAATTTGGAAAGGAGGTTTTTTTCCCCATCCTGATCCTTCCCTCTTTTGGCTCGTTTTCACTGCTCTCTGAAGGATGAGTAAGAAAGAGAAAGAGGAGGAAGGAAAGAGTGTTGTGCATATATGTGTAATTGGTGCATCAAATTTATTTCAGTGCTTTAAAAAATAATACTAAGTTGTCTTATGTATTTCATTTGAAATAAAAATTTCTAATCTGCTGTTAAGGATTAAAGCATATATCGTATTCATTATTGTCATCATCATAAAAATTTAAGTCTTAGACTTTTCTGAATATATTCAGTATTGTTTGAATTGATCAATGAGTTGAAATTATCTTTTCTTGTAACATCAACTTGTAATTGTATTTGAAATATTAATATCTTATGATCCTCCTTTTGGGGGGCTTGCAGTTATTTTGACAGTGCTAGAAATAGATTTATGAACAACTTTGATTCATTCAATAGGGAGCTTAGTTTCAAATTTTATTTTTCTTTCAGTGAAGTAAATCTTTGCAGTAGATGTATGCAAAATTCAGATTCGTGTAAATTTGGGGGCACTCAATTTGTTCATTATTTCCTGGGAAAGGATTGTCCTTTTTTTCACCTTAGGTCACCAGTGACCTTTCCTGGTCCCTGTCTGTTCACTGTCTGTGCCTGCTGGGTTGGAGTGTGGGAAGAGCCCCTCTTTCCTGTGTTAACCAGACACCCTTGAATACCTTCTTTGGGTGTTGTCCACCACCTGGAAATGATTCCGTTGAACTGTTGTTATTGGTGATGCTGCATGGTAGCCAGTATTTTAATTTTAAAAATGAGGGCAAAAGGGAAATTGAGTGACAATGTTAGTGATGAGAAATCTGTCTGAAAAACATAAAGATGTGAAACATCTGGAGATGATAAATGTAGAAAATCTTTTCTCTTAACTGATTATTCATTGCCCATTAGCAAGAAAGTAAATCCTCACTGGAGATTATGCTTAGAAGGAAAACCGTACATTGTTTCTTCCCTTCTTCACTGTTCTCATCCTCATCTTCATCATCACTCTGTCTGGTGTAGAACCCCCCATGTGATCACCTTTACTCTCTGGTTTTGTACATGCTTTTAGAAATCTGTGTGAATGTAGGATTACCTGCGCTCTCAGAATTCTTGTCTCCTCCAGTGCTTATAAGAATAGAATCTGATGGGGTTAGTTGCATCTGAGTTTGAATCTCAGCACCACCACTTTATGACCTGAGCAATTTATCTGACTTTTCACCTGGTTTGTTGTGCAGAAAATGGGTATAAAATTTCTCTTTCACAGGGTTATTGTCAGGATTTCTTGAGATTATGTACATACAGCATCTCAATAAATGGTTGCTCATTTTTATTGTTAGTGATTATTCTGGCTTGAGGTTCTGTGCTGGCTGCTTGTAGTGAAGGAATGGGAGCAGACCTTTTACAACTGTGAGTAGAACCCAGACAGGTTCTGGCTGCGCATTCAGCATGCAGCTGGGCGACTTTTGCTCCAGAGAGAAGCACTGTTGTAAAAGATATTTAGCTTCTGGTAATGTTCGTTCTGTTTAGGAGTTGAATTTTTTCTTTGGCTGAGAAGTTTAATTTAGTATGTATTTCTGGAAAATACATTCCGTGTTCCAAACACTTTGACTTAGAGATGAACTCTTAAGTATTGCAGCTTATGTCTAAATTATTTCAAGAATGGATACCAAGTAAAAACATACCTTGCTATGAATATCTCAGTTGATTTTGTTTGTGTATGGGTGTGTCAACAAAATTATCCAGAAAATATTTAGTATGAATGCAAATCTCTATTCAGAATAAGTTTGTTGTTCTAGGCTAAAATTGTATCTCTTTCCAGCCTAAGGATTGGGTGGTGGTTAGATTTGTACTGTTGAACTGGTTGGAATTGTACTGTAGGCTCTCCCTCTGAGTACTGGTATATGTTTTATGACAGGAGAGTAGTTTGAATTAACTTTGTTTAAGCTACTGAACTCACATGGTAGGCAGGGAGCCAGAATTTTCTACATTTGTTGAAAAGAAGTGTCAGGAAAAACATTTAAGGCCTCATAATAATACAACAATTACTTTACATATAGTAATTACCCAAATCCAAGTTACTTAACCTTACTCCAACGGCACTAGTTTTATAACTATTAATCTCTTAAGTATAGATGTATGGCTTAATATATGTGAGCTTTATGTGGCCAGGACAACTTAAACACTGTAACATTTGTTAAATGTCCTATTAAACGGGAGCTAAAAGAATATATCAGTTTTATATCCTGATTTTCTAAAGAAAAAAACAATGTCTGATAACTTGCAAGTCTCAGTAACTTCAATTTAGTTTTCTCTGTCTTGCTTATTTTTTATTCTGTAATGCCTTTTTGCATTGACTAGTACCCGACAAACCAATTCTAGGTTAAAGCAATTCAGACTTTGTAAGGAAAATTAATATTTACCTTTTCAGTGTCAATTAGTGAATGTAGACATTATGTAGAATTTTGTATTTGATTTCTATGAATAAAAGCTTTGAATTTTTAGAACATTACTTTTGGTTCTATATTTTTAAAAGCATTTGACATTTTATTCTATAACACTTGAAATGTACTTTACCTATTTTAATCAAGATCACTTAGTAAGTCTGCCATGATGTTTTAAATTTTAGATAAAGCACAGGAACTATATTCAATGTCTTGTAACAACCTATAATGAAAAAGAATATATATGTGTAACTGAATCACTATGCGGTATACCAGAAACTAGCACAAGATTGTAAATCAACTATACTTCAATTTAACAAATTTTAGAATATTAACAATAGTTTGTTCTAAACTGTTTTAATCTTTTTTCATAGATACTGCCAAATTTTTGTGGTTGGTTAACAACAATGAAAAGGGACATCCTTGGTTATAGAACAACTGCTTGTAGCTAACAGTGAAACATTATTTAATGTCCTGTGTTCCTTCTGTATTGTTACACTTCTCTCGCTTTCCCTCTCTGTGCTCACTGACGCGACAGAACATTTGGGGTGCCTTTTGACTTAAGCTGCCTCAGATTTTGCTTGAGTACCCTGAGTGTTGTATGCGTTGTTTCTATATCTTGCTCCAGCCACCTGCCTATCATAGGCTGGACCTGGTTCTCGGCCTTGTGTTGACCATCCTGCCTCCCTACTCCTGGATCTCTAGTGGAGAAACATAATTTGGCCCAGTTTGTGTCTTGCGTGGAAGACTGCTAATTTTCTCTGAGTGCTGATTTTTCTCTCTGCTGCTGGTATCCGTAGCCAGGGAAGCTCTGATGCTAGTCACACATATAAACGATGGACTGCTGCATCCTCTTTCATCCTCATGCATCCTAAAATTCACTGTGGATGACATTTGTAGAAATTTATCTTTAATGAAGTGTAATTACCACAAGGTAAAAACTGAAAAATTTGAGGGATTTTTGGGCTTTGGATTCAAATAGACTTGAATTTCAAACATTCTTGTTTTTACTTTTACTTGCCTGTGATCTTGAAAAAATTATGACTTCTTTGAAATTGCAGTGTCAGCAATAAAGTGAGCCTCCTATCCTTATTGGTAGAAAATTGAGCTATGTAATGTAAAAAGATAATGAATTCCTTACTGCATACAGTAGGACTTAGTTTATTTCCATGTCATTTAGCCTCAAACTCTTTGTTTTTTAAATGGGGTTAATAACAGCATGATGTAACATAGAGTTACTGAAAAAAGCATGTATATATACAAATAAAATTTCTGAACAAGAGATACAGCAAACAGTAAGCAGTGGATGGGAATTTGTTAGTTTCCTATTGCAATGTAATAAATTACCACTAATTTAGAGGCTTGAAGCAACACCCATTTATTATTTCAAGATTTCCATTGGTAAGGAATCTGGGCATGGTATAGATGAGTCCTATGCTCGGAATGTTAGTTGGTGCTGGGGTATCATCTGAGGTGTGGGTTTCTCTTCCAAGCTCGTGTGGTTGCTGGTAGAATTTATTTCCTTGCAGCTGTAAAACTCTTCTACAAGGCCAGCTGGAGGAAATCTCTCTGACCCTATTAAAAGAGCTCTCCTGATTAGGTCAGACCCACTCAAGAGAACCTCCCTTTGGATTAATTTAAAGTCAGTTGATGGGTAGTCTTAATTTCATCCACAGACTCCCTTACCATTGCCATATAATGTAACTCAATCATGGGTTCACTAGCTCAACATATCCATAGGCCCTTTCTGCACTTATGGGGAGGGGATTTTACAGGATATGTACAGACAGGAGCCAGGCATCTTGGGAGCCACCTTAGAATTCTGCCTACCCCAGAGTAGGAGAGGATTAGGAAAGATGTACGTGCCTTCGTTTCTACAGTTCTGAACTTCAAAAATTTAAAAATGGTAACCCAAAAGCCTAAGACAGTTCTTTTTATTCACTTGACAGGAGTGTTCCTTCAGAATTCCTAAAAAAAAATTACAGGATTGAAATTCTAGAAAGCATTTTAGCTCATATCTATGTAGTCAACAAGAGAAGTTCTCAAATGTTTATTGAGCACTTGCAATGTCTGAGGGACTGTGAATCAGAAATAAGAAGTAAATGGTCTAGGCTGGTAACTTTGTTTTGTAGATGGAGGACACAGGGTGGGGGCAACCAAAGGCCCAGGGGAGTCCAGTGGTTAGCTCAGTGTCACAGCACCAGTGAATGAGGGCTGGAAGTTAGTTACCTGCCTACTTCATGTGTTACCCTCACCTTTGTCTCTCTGAGTATAAAATTATGCAAATCTACATTATTAAGAATTTTTCCATAGTAACCAGTGGAGCATGAACATTTTTAGTAAGCAGGTAAACCTAAACTTGGGTACCCTAGTTTGAAATCAGAGGCCTCTCTCACTCACTGTTTGTTAAAATAGGAGGATGTGTCTATATCTTTTCAGGTAGACCCTTGCTCTCTCCTCGGTAATCCTCTAGGACTTGGGTGAGCGCTGGAATTACAGCAGTCTCCTCATGTGGGACTAGTTCTAGCCAGAGGAACCTATAGAAATCAGAAATGGAACTGGTTGCAGTTCAGAGATACTGCTCCTGAAAACAAAGTCTTCTAACAAAGGACCCACCAAAAATGTTATCCTAGAAATTCTAGTAAAAAATATTACATGAAAGAGATGCTTTTAACTTTCAACAGTTTTTTTGGTATTTTTATTTTTTTGAAGGAAATAAATACAAAAATCATAGAAATAATTCATACTTTATTTGGTTGGCATCTATTAATGTTGCATTGCTGCAGCAGTCTCACATTATATTATGCAAGTGAAAAGTGCTAGTCTGGGTTGTGCTGTGCAGTACAGTAGCCAGCAGGTGCATGCAGCTGTTGAGCACTTGGAATGCGACTGGTGCAACTAAGGAGCTGAATTAGAAATTTTACTTAATTTTAATAAATTTAAAGTTCAGTAGGTACATATAGCTAGCTATTGTCATATCGGACAGCACCGAATGTAGAACATTTCTATGGTCAGCAAGTTCTTTTAAACAGTTGTGATGTAAGTGTAGTTTCTAAGTTCATACAATAAAGAGCTAACTAAATGGGCTTTAATATCTATTCTGGTTCTTAAATTCTGTGCTTTATTGTTTCCTATAAATTCCTTTAAAACGCATTTTAATAGGATTTGTAGGTTTATTTTATTAGTGAGTTTCTACGTTGCTCATCTTCCTGCATATTTACTTTTAAAAAATGAAACCAATTTTTATAGTTGATTTAAAAGGAATTTAGGTTTTTTTAGGCATCACAGAATTCCCACTGTTAAAGAGGCAAGGAGGCACGTGAAATGAATAAAGAATATTCCATTTAGTTTATGTGTTTTACTCTCCAAAACCATTCCATTGGTTTATTTGTCCTGAACCCCCTTCCCTATACACATTTATTATCTGTTCGGTTTGATTTACTAATTTATCTCAATAGTTGTAACATCAGATTTATTTTAAAATTTCTCCATAACTTTTTAGTAACTTTTTTCTACTCTGATTATGCATAGGAAACCAGAAAATATTGAGATGTATATTTGTGGTTATGATGAAAAAGTGTGTTGTGGTCTGTCTTTTTGTTTTACTTCCAAACCCTAGACTTCTTGGCTATTCTAGTTAGTTTTTATATGGCTTGAACAGAGGTTTTCTCTGTATCTCAAAAGTTTTTCCTTATGGAACATTTTTGTACAACATTTTGCTCAGCTAATTTAGATGTTATTTCCCAAAGGGCACCCGACTTGAAAAAATTATTTTATTCATTCAGGGATTGACAAAGTCCAGATTTGGGGAGGAACCCCCCCCAAATAAAACAGAGAATATGGGAAGGGGTGAAGTAAAAACTGTAATGTAATTTTGAATTTTGAGCTTTTACTGTGGGTGTGTTTTAAAGATATCTATGTTCATTTTGTTTTTAATACTCTGAACAAGGATGTACTGTCTAAACAAGTTCAGATTGACTATAGTTCAGGGTTTTAAAACATGTAAACTCTTCTGGCAGCTTTAGCTTTATAAACCTTGTAATAACAAAGCCATATGAATCCTCCAGTCATTATTCATACTTCTTAGTTTCTCACAAGGGAAGCATTATTGACTCTCCTTTCTGCAGGGTACTTCGTTTCAAAACACTGAATTATGGTTATCAAATAGTTTTATAGTAAATAATCTTATTTGGTTAATGTCCACGAAAGGCTAATTGTGTGGAGATAGGAAAGTGTTGCAGTTTTGCCTAAGATTGGAGAGGGTAAAGGTTAAATGGTTCCTTGAAAATGTGAAAACACAGACTGAAAAACAACCCCAAATACTATTCTCTGCCATCTTCTTAACGCAAGACATATTATTTATGTAAGTGAAATTCAGATAACTAAAAAGCCAAGTGAAAACATATATAAAAATCTCCTATCTTTTAGTTTGTCTTTTGTTAGATATTGGCAGATTTGTTTTAACGCAGTGGGTAGCATCACCTGGAACAGAATGTATTAGCTGTGATTTGCTATATTGTATTAGCTGTTGCTTTAGGGTTTCAAATAGACATTTTTACTTCTCACAGCCTACCTTCAATTTTCATTCTATCACTTCACACGTAGTGTAAGTACCTTACAGCAATGTACTGCCTTTTCTCCCCCAGGCCTTTTTGCTGTTGTTGTCATAGGTTTAATTACACACTTATACATTCTGCTTACTCACCATTTGGTGGACATTTGAGTTGTTTCACTTTTTGGTTAATTATGAATAGTGCTGCCATGAACAGTCATGTGTAAGTCTTTCTGTAGACATAATGTTTTCATTTCTCTTGAGTAGTTACCAACTGGTGAAATTTTTCTAGGACATGTGGTAAGTTTCTGTTTAACAATTTAGGAAAGTGCTAAGCTAGTTTCCAAAGTGGTTATGCCATTTTATATTCCTACCAGCAGTGTTCCTCTCCACATCCTCGCCGACATTTATCTTCTTTCTCTTCACTGTAGCCATTCTTCTGGATGTGACTGGGGTTTTAATTTGTATTTCCCCAATAACTAATGATATTAAACATCTTTTCATGTGTGCATTGACCATTTGTATACCTTCTTTGGGGAAATGTCTGTTCACATCTATTGTTCACTTTTAAATTGAATTATTTTGTCTTCTTACTGAGTTTTAGGAGTGCTTTATGTATCCTGAATACAATTGCTTTATCATATATAGTTGGCAGATATTTTCTCACAGCCTGTGGCCTTTTTCATTTTTTAAAGGTGTCTTTTAAAGCCTTCCCCCTTTTACTGAAGTCCAATTTATCATATTTTAAATCACGTGTGCTTTTTGTGTGAAATGTACGATCACTGCATTTTTGAAAAATATTTTCACAGAATATAGAATTGTAGTTTGACAGTATTTTCCTTTCAGTATTTTAAAGATACTGCTCTATTGTCCTCTGTTTTCTTTGTTTTTGACAAGAAGTCTTATTTTTATTTTTCTTTACATACTGTGTTTTTTCCCCTGTGGCTCCTGTAAAGATTTTCTCTATCACTGGTTTTAGTCAATTTGATCGTGATATTTCTGTAGTCATGGCTGTGTGGCTGTAGTTCTCAGTTCTCTTTGTGTGTCTTTTGCTTAGAGTTCATTGACTGGGACCTGTGGATTTATAGATCATCAGATTTGGAAATTTTTCAGCCATTGTTTTCTTCAGATCTTTCTGTCTTCATAACTGACAATGAGAGGATATGATTTCTTCTGTAAATTTTGTTATTGCCTTTGAGTTTTACTGTGCAGATATGTGCTAGATGTCATTTTAGTGTTGTTTTTAAATTAAGAATCATGGAAATCTCAGTATATGGTATAGAATCCATCTCTTCACCATGAAAATACTTCATTCTTGTGCAATACAGGTTATCAGAGACTGTTGTGTGTCATTATGTCAAAGGTTATTTTCACTGTGCTGTTTTACTAGGTCGATTTTTACTTAAAATCCATTTTAGTTCCATGGTAGGAGTGTCTTCATTAATATGATTTAAAAGAGAATTTAATTTGGAGGTTTTGTTAGTTTAAAAAAAGAGCCATTTCCTTTGGAGAATGGTAAGTTCTGTATCTCCAGTAGGATATATTTAAATGTGGTATATTTTTCTAGCTATGTATTTTTTTCAGGCTTCCCTATAATAGCAGAATCAAACTGTTACTCTGTTCCAAATCTCTCTCCATTTTTTATCCAGATGGCAGCTGACTTGAGCGTACATGATAGTGTGTTTACATTTTTCAAGTTAAAAGTAATAAATCCTTTTTTATGCTGTTGAACTGCTTAATGAATGAAAGAAGATTTAAATATCTTTGGTGCCTTATGTCTCAGTTTGTAAAACGAATCATCCTGAAAGTACTAGTAGTGTTGATAATGTTACCTGATTGTGATTTAAGAACTTTACTTTTCTCTTTTGTAGTTCTGTCGTTACTGCTACCATATTTATCTGTTTACAGTATCGTTTGAAAATTCTCAATATATAGGAATCCCAACTTTGCAAAGATAATTATATATTGCATCATATTATGATAAAATATCTATCTAAAGTAACTGCTGAAATGCCTAGTTGGAAAACTTTTATCCTTTCTAGGTCAAGTTCCAGTGAATCCTGTTTGCCTTATACAGAATATGCTAGTAGGCAGACTGACTCAGCTGTAAGCTCTGTGTGTCCTGCCATGGGAGACATTGCCCACCCCAGTGACAGGTGTGGGAGGCTGGGAGTGCAGGATGCTGCTACTCATTTTCTTTGCCGCTGAGAATATTAGAAATTACTACTTGCTCCACCTGAATTTGAGTTTGGCAATGGTCCAGGAACATTAGAGATCTGCGTGAAATACACACATGGATTGTTTTTAGTCAGTTGGTTCTTTCTTTTAAATGTTAAATGCAGTGTGGCTTTCCTTTTTTTTTTTTTTTACCACCCAAGTTAAAAGACTCTAAAGAAAGTATCTGTAAAACTTTAAACATTCATTAAAATTTCTTATACTGCTTAGATCCATAATCACAGTGTTATAATTTGATTAGTATATCTGGAGAAGAATTATTGAGCTCCTTTCTACGTGCCAGGAAGTATGCTGGTTATTGGGTTACAGAGATGAAACTCAGGGTGCTTTCCCTGGAGGGACGTCTGGTTGAGGGGCACAGGTGCTCCCTGAAACGCTTCCATGTAATGAGCTCTGCTGTCAGCGGAGGCACTCGCTGTAGGAGACCCAGCGAGGGTCACCTTGCAGCTGAGGGACGGCCTTCCAGACCACGTGGAGGACCTGTCCTGTGCAGCAGTGTGGGGCCTGCACCTCACAGAAGGGGCAGAAGAGTTCCTTGTACAAGGAGCTGAGATTGTAGCTTGAAGCATTGAAGAGCCTTCAACAAAGAGAGGAAGTACGTAGATCTTGGTTGATGATTTTGGAGAAAACCTCTTTGATTAATTTAGAATTAAATCTCAGAATTTAAATCATTTTCATTTAGTGGAAGAAACAATTTCATGGTGAATGTATTCAGTATTTATTATGATACTTACATTTTGGTACAGATCTTTGTCATCCCGGCAGTAGAGTGAAACCACTGTTTTTGTTTAATTCGTGACTCAACAAAAAAACCAAAAGGTGTCTAATTTCTTGAGACTCCCAGCAAGCGCCCCGCCTTGTCTTTGCTGTGTGTGCTGCCAGTGCCGTCCTGACTGTGAGAAGCGCTGCTGGCGGCTTTCTCTACGACCGCCTCACACTCAAATCACCGTGGGTGCACGAGGCAGGCAAGTTGTTGTTTTTGACAGATGGTAGGAAATTTGGGGGTGAGAGGTAATTAATGGCCTGGTTAACTGAAATTGGGAAATGGAGAGAGTCTGCCTTTCTTCATGTCTAGTGTATAAAATCAAACTTTTGAAAACAAAAACGGGTTACTGGCACATAGGTCCTTTTCTAAGTTTTCAAAAATAGACAAAATCTAGACAATGTCATTTGTAGGTGATAGTTAAAAATCAAATTAAATTATCTTTATATAAAACATGTATATGTATATATTTTAAAATGCAATGTGCATCCATACAATCATTAATATATGTTATTTTAAAAAATTCTTCAGTTTGATATTATTTAATAGCTTTTCAGTAGATGAGGGTTGTAGCTTGCTTTATACAGTCTCCCCCTCTTCACCATCCTCCCAATACAATTATATCTCAACTTTTGATTAAGCCTGTATTACTCTTCTCATTATTTTATCTTTTAAGTATTGTTCATATTAAGATAAGTTGGGTACTATACTGTAACTACACTTCTTTTCTTGGGTAACTTTTCCTGGAGTTAAAATTTGCCTCATTTTTTCTCATGGTTTATTTTCTTTGAATAACCAGCTACACACCCTCCACTAGCTCAATAGAAACAGTTTTTCAAACTGTCAGACTTGACGGATACTTTTTTCCAACTTTTTTTTTTTCTCTTAAGAGACATACTTTGCGGATTTTCAGTCTCCTGCCCCAGTTTGGAGTGATTCTTACGTCTAGATGCATCCACGCTGTCTCCTGGGATATCCATTATTTTTCTGACTCTTTCCTTCGCCTCTTGTATATGGATCTTCTGTTTCCTAAATCACTTATTTGATTGTGCACATCCTACAGTGGCTTCATGAGAAGTGTGGTTGGGAGCTACAATTTTTAGACTCTGTGTTTTTTAAGTTACCTTTACTACATCCTCACATTTAGATCATTTGTTTGGCTAGGCTAGATGGAGTAAACTAGGATTGAAATAATTTTCTCTAAGAATTAAAAAAATAAATCCTTCTAACTTCTGATATTTGTGCCTTCAAACATTTCATGTCGC
Source organism: Camelus dromedarius (assembly GCF_036321535.1). Lineage (NCBI taxonomy): Eukaryota > Metazoa > Chordata > Mammalia > Artiodactyla > Camelidae > Camelus > Camelus dromedarius. The sequence goes on along the minus strand of NC_087441.1, from coordinate 9,307,955 downwards.
TGTTGAGAAGGTGGATGCTGCTTTGATGAGGGGCCCTTTCTTATCTGGGAGCTATTAGTCTTCACCCATGTTCTAAAATCATGTGTGTTTCTGTGGATCTTTTTTGTTCTTTATTATGCTGGGCACTAAGTTTATACTAGTCTTCATTTATGGGCAATTGTCTTATGATATTTATTTGATAATTTCTTTCTCCTTCATATGCTCTAATTCTAAAAGTCGGTTGGATTTGTATACTGGATTGATCTTTTCTATACTAGTTTTTCCGTGCCATTGTTGTTTTCTAAGAGATAACTTTGTCTTTATCTTAACAACCTGTTTACTGTTTTATTTTTCTTTTTATAATTTTTATATCGAAGTGTTTATATTGTTCTTTTTTTATGGCATCCTTTGTTTTATGGATGCAGTATCTTTTTTCCTCTCTGAAACAGAATGCTATTTTTTTTAAAAAGTTTCTTCTATTCCTCGCACTGTTTCTTCTGAATTACTTGTTTTACTTTTTATAACCTCTCATGCCAGAGGCTTTGCTCAGAAGTGTTCATATGTCAGGGTGAAGCACTGAGTTGGTGATGGGAAGCTCTCTGTGTGAGCTGGCGTTGGGGATGGGCAGGGGTTTCTTTAGGACCATAGTGTTATCAGCCAACTTTCTCACTGAGGACTTCCTCAGGTTGATGTGTGAAAATCTTTTTCTTTGGAGTTCATGGTTAATTTTCCCCAAGGAGGTACCTGTAGTCTTCTGCTTGGAGAGGTGGTGGGTGATGTTTAAGCCTGGCTGCTGACGTTCTGGAGCTAGATTAGGGAAAAGAGGGGTTAAAGTCTCAGTATTCTTTCTTATTCTCATGATGGCATGTTACCTTTCCACAGGCTGTCCCCACCCTGTGAGCCCTGAACATCTCTGGCTCCATGTCTGCAGAGAATCTCCCTTATGTGATGGTTTAGGGGTGGTGGTGGTCTAATGGTATGGTTCACAGACTTTCGATTAATTCCCTTGATTTTAGTCTGTTGATCCCCAGTTCTTGAGCTTTCCAGGTTATGCAGTTTGTTCCTTATTGATAACCTACTTATGCCCCTCATTTAGGATTGGCCCCCTTCTCTCTGAGTTGTTTTTTCTCTCATTCCTCTGTTTGCTTTTGCATCTGCATATATTGTTAGTAACATTGTCTCAGTGAACAAATCACCTCAAAACTTCACTTTATTAAAACATTTTATTTTCCCTTACTGTTTCTTTGGGTCAGGAGTTCAGGAAGAGTGAGGTTTTGACCAGGGATCTCTCACGTGGTTGCAGACCAGACGCTGGCTGGAGCTGGAGGAGGGCGGGAGAGCAGCCGCGGACTGGAGGGTCGGTGGGGCATTACGCGTCCCGGCCGGAGCTTAGAGACGGGGCAGTGGGGCGTGGTCGCGCGGCAGCAGTGCGGCCTCGCTCCGGAAACGGGAGCAGGCCACGGGAGGTGGACCCGCTGGCTTAATGATCACTGGAACTAGTTCTCTCTTCAGCTTTCCCTTGGGTCTTTTCAAATTTCTACTTAAATCCCTTCTCAAGATACAATTTTCAGTTGCTTATCTCTGCCCCACAGCGCTCTTCTTATTCTGCTCTTTTAAAGGCACCTGCGCATCACCGTGGAAGAAAGGGCATTCTCAGTAAGTGAGAGATGCCCCGAGACAGTTATTTTCCAAATTGGAATTTGGATCTCCTCGCACCTATGTGGTGTCTACTGGCCTTTTAGGAATTTTCAAGGGTTGTATCTTAATGAGTCGATGTTACTGGAAAGTAAAGTGAGGAAAAGCAGCTTTCTCTGAATGCTTTGGAGAAAGTTCCGCCGCGTGAAGCAGTGGGCGGTGCAGGTGCGAGGTAGGAGTTGTGGGTGCAACTTCAACGCACATCTGGAAAGAGGTCAGAAAACTTAGGTCAGCTAAACGGAGTGTATTTCAGAAAGAGACTCTTCTTTGCAAGTAAAGACTTTTATTTCCTAATAAAGACAGTGGATTATTGTTAAACACTGTTTTTTGTTTTTTTTTTTTAAGTACTTAGGGAAAGAAAGCTTCATTTTGAGATTCTTTCAGGCTGTGGCTCTTAAGAGCAGCCCGTAACATATTTTATTGATAGCAGTCCTTGAAGGAAAAAGAAACGAAGACTAGTGAAACTGCTGTGTTGTGGTTCTGTAAAAAATTACTGAAATGATTTGGATTGTCCCTTTCTAAAATCGGTGTAATAATATCCCTTGCTTTGATAAAGTTAATTGGCAAAATCTTTTTATTTAGTGTTTGTATCTAGAGTATAAAGAAAGGTTTTTCATTCAGAATAAATGTTCATGTTCAAAAGACAATACACGAATCTGGAAGAAGTAAATCTTTCAATTCGAATTGCAAGGCTGTCTGCTCATATTTAATTGACACATTTAAACATGGGTTGTAATGGATCATTTGCCATTTAACTGACATTAACGACCTCGGTTAACTCTAGTTTTTATTTTACATTGGCTGTTTATTTTTTGTTAATTTACTTTAGTATTCATCTTGCTATATACATTAAAAGTTTTTCTTTTTATAGATATAAACAGCATGTCTTGAATCTTTTTATTAAAACTTTTACACACATTGATTTTAATTGCAAATGCTTTTTATGTAGTCTGAAAACATGAACCATATTGATAATAAAAGTTAAACATCTGCACATTGTTGCAAAACTTAATTCTGCAAGACAATTCATACTTAAGTGTCATGATACTGTCCACGTCACCCTTAGAAGCTTGATTGTGCCCTGCCTTTCAGCTTAGAACAGCTTGCAGAAACTGATACACTCACTTAAGCAAAACATAAACAGACCTTTACCACTTGATTCTGAGAGATGTCCCATTGTACAAGATAATTTTCAGTACTAATAATCTTACTTCCTACTATTTTTCTGTCAATTTTCATCAACTTCTTCCAACTTGCCTTTATTTGGAAAGCTTTTGTCTTTGATTTGTCAAGATTCACACTAGTGAGGGAAGAGATCTAGGGAAGCTCTTTGGCTCTTCTTTTCAGAGTTATGTAATTTTCATTCGAATTACTCATCTACCTTCAGGCGTCATGGTTTCAGGGCTGGTTTTGTTAGCCACCCTGACCTTCCTCCCATCCCCTTAGCTAGGTAAGTCAACAACACCTGTGTAGGATGCTTTGCATTTCTAACCATTAGAGGGACACTTCCTCTCTCAAACAAACTCATGACTAATTTTTATTAAATACAGAATTTTATTTCTGCTCTAATTTCTGTTTAATAAAAATTTTTTAAGTTTCCAAAGTTTGGTTGGTCAATTATTTCTAAGCGTTGTTCAGAGTATAAACCTCCTGCCAACTAACATCATCAACAAACAAGTTAACCAGGACTGGCTATTAGGCTCTTAGGTTTGAATTTGGCTCTGCCACTCACTTGTGCAAATTGTTTAATTTCTCCATGCTTCAGTTTCCTTGCCTGTCATATGGGACAATAATACCTGTATCTTTGCTTAAGACTAACATGTAATGTGCTTAGAACACTGCATGGCACATAGCAGTTACTCAGTAATTACCTAGCTGTTGCTGTTACTATTATTACTATTAAAGACCCTTAGATCCCTTAACACAGACTACATTCAACTTTTTTTTAAGCCAGTGCTGTCAGTTTTGAAGGAAACAACTCTTAGCATAACGGTTTAAGAGTTTATAACGGTAAAATGATTAAACAAGATTAAAACACAAACCGGCCACTCATTGTAAGTAATTTGCAAAACACTAGAAAATATAAAAGGGAGGTAGATACTTGGCTTTCTTCCATTCCAGGGAGATAGTTAATTACTATAGCTAATATTTTTATCTATTTCCTCTTGTCCACTCTAAGAAAATCTGATAACTGGAAAATTTGGGTTTGTAGAGCATGGTTTTGGGCTGAAGGTGAAAGGATCATTGCCCAAGGATTTAGATGTAGATGTAAAGACTGGGGACTTGGAGAGTGGGGAAGGACCTTAAGGAAATAAAATAAAAAACTAACCAACAGTGTGTTAAACAATGTAAAATGTGCCAAAGAGTTAATTTGCATGTGCCCAATTTGTGCAGGACTTCAAAAGAGCGCTTCTGTTGCATTAGGTGAGCAACTCCCATTCTGTACTACCTTCATCTGTTCACATACAGCACCTGTGATGTGCACGCTGGTTTTGCTCCACACTCTTATCTTGAGGCTCCAAGGCAGACAGCAGTAAGAGGGAGGGGAAGGCAGGCAAAAGCACCATGGAGTGTTTCATGGTTGTCTCCTGGCCACCCATTCCTTAGTTTAACGAGTTTAGCCAGAAAGTGAATGGTTGCACTAGCAAGTAGTCAGGGGCGGCCGGAGGAGCTCGCCCACCCCCCCCAGTTCCGGTCATTCCATTTCATGTGTGTCTGAATGCATTTGCAAGTTTGATGGCTTGTCAGTGACTGCATCCAACGTTAACTGGTTTGTCTTTGTTTCAGTGGAATGCCTAAGCATGTTTTAGTCATTTTTAACACATTTCAGCATCTTGAATGATCTGATAGGGAAGGAGATCAATACTTTACTGCTTTATTCCTGTGCATCTGGAGCTGGTATTATCCTTGACTGACCAGCTCCAGAACCATAACCTCTGACCACCACCTTAGAGAACACCAGGCAGTGTTAGTGTTTGGTAGACACTTGCGTTCTTACAGTCAGAGAAGTGTGTCATAAAAGTAGGAGAGGTTTGTTTTCTTTTTTTTCTTCTTTCCCTCCTTCCCTCCTTCCTTCCTCCCTCCCTTCTCTCTCACTTCCTTCCTTTGTTGTTATTTTTTCCCCCCTCCTCCAATGTGTATTCTGCTCCTGTAGTTTGGATTCATGGCCACATAAGGGCCACATTGTCACGGGGGAATCATACCTCTGTTGGCTTTTTTTGGTTCTTTCAGCTCTTTCTTCCTGCTGTTATGACATGGAGAACACTAGATTGTTGCGATTTCTCCTAATTCATTCAGCTCCCTTTTGGATTTAGCTTCTTGGCCACTGTTCATTGTATTTTACTGTCATTATTCTTGGTTCATTCCCCCCTCCCCCCCTTACCTGTCTATCCCATTTGCTCTGCAGAACCCCTCCAAGTCAGATCAGCCATGCTGTTTCTCTGCTTCCACATGTCTTTTTACCACTGCTGGAGGTAAAATTAGACGATTATGGCCATTGATGGTCCTGCTGTAGAGGATCATCCTGTATTCTGGAGGTCATGGTGAAGTGAAGGTTATGTCTTTTTATGGTTATGAAGATTCCAATCAAAAAATAATAATGTATTTTGACAGTCACAAGATAATGAATGTTAATCTTCAGTGACTGCAAGTTGTGGGAAGCTGTCATAGCTGTACTGCCCAAAGCCAGTGTGTAAATGGAAGACATTCTAACGTTTCACTCATAGTGGATTGTCATTTAGTAAGGACTCTTGGGTCACACACATTTGGGTTTTTATTCCAGTTGGCCCATGTGATAGCTGTGTGACTACAGCCAGTTTACTCAACATCTCCCAGCCTCCTTTTCCTCATCTGTAAGTGGAGACAGTAGCCCCCAGCACAGGGCTGCTCCAAGGAGTGGGCAAGGTGACGTCATGTTGCCATTCACATGTCAGTGTGCACACAGAGCAGACGCTTAGTCAAGGGAGGCGTGGTCATGGCTGTAGGAGTAGTAGTATTTCTTGTTATTTCACATATGTTAAGACCCTGCTCTGCTGCTGCCACATTGGGTAGTGATCTAATACTTAATCAGAGACATCTAAGCTTGTAATTTATCCCTTTGGTATAATCCTTGCCAGTGAATTTGATTTTTAACTGTACAGTGAGTAATGTAAAATTTCTTACACAAAAGGTGTTTTTTTAACTTTGATCCAGTGAGCACTTAAGGAGCATATGCTGTCTTGCCAGGCACTGGGCTGACCATTCTGAGAGTACAAACATGAACAGGATGTGACCTTGGTCCTTCGAGAACTTGAGTCTAGTGAACTCTTAGAGGTGGTGATCTGGATAGGGAGCCAAGGCGAGTTTCCTTAACTTTTTGTTTTATTTTATGTTTTGCTCTATTGCTTGTACTAACTATAATTAGGTATCATAAATGACTTTTCATGACTAATCATATTTCACAGCCAAGATGATTAATGATTATAACATAAGAGTAACAACAAGTAACATTGATTGAGCATTTCCTTATGAACCAGGCACTTTTTTAAGCATTCTGCATGTATTAACTCATTTAATTTTATCAACATTCCTCTGAGGACTGTTATTAGTCCTATTTTATCTTCAGGCTCTGGAGAGCAGTAACTTGGCCATGATTGCATAGCTGACATAAATGGCAGGGTCAGAATTTGAACCCTGGCAGTGTAGCCCCCCGGAACCTACTGTGCTGGCATGTAGTGATGTTCATTAGAAAATGAGGGTCCATCTGCATGTTAATGATATTGTACCAATTTAGAATTAGAGAAATGTTAGGAGGAAGATCATTTTTATATCTTTCTTCTATCCGTCTTGAATTTCAGAAATTTGAAGGACATTTTCATGAATACAGCATCAGGATAATTGACTTTTAGTTTAATCAGGAATAATTGGAACTTAATGTTTTCATAAACATAAAAAGTAATTATTCTAAATGTACTGACCCCCTTTCCCCCCAAAATTTTTGGTACTTCAAAAGTTCTGCTTGAAATTAGATAGTCTTTGTAAGTGGCTCTTTATTTTCACCTTAATTTGCTCCTCATGGATATGTTTGTTCAAGTATAAATTTTTTAATTCTTAATATTCAAATTATCAAAGATGTGTAACAGAGTTCTAATCCTAGTTTAATAACAAAACAGTATTTAAAAAATAGTCAACAAAGTTACAAAGGTATATCTCTTATTATGAACAGTAAGCTAAACGTAGTTGGTTAATTTTAATTTTCTTTCCATAATAGAAATACTTCATGTGTAGTCTGTAGTGTGTATACTACATATGTGTAATAATGCTGTAACATATGGTAATAACTATACATAATGATATGTAAATGTAAATTGCACTAAGCTTATATTTTAGCTTTTGGGTTTCTGATTTTCTGCTGCAAATAGTTACAGATGTAGACACAAATGTGATTCTGTGTGCTTGTGTAGACCTTCATTTGGGAAGGCCATTTGGTACAGTGGCAGCTCATTTCTAAGTTTACAGGTTTGAGGAGAAAAAAAAATCTGGCAAAACAAAATGTTATATATTAACATTTCATCATGTTTTAAATGCCCTTCTAACTTGATCATAGTCATAGAAAATCATAATCATAATAAAAAATGAAAAGCCAATTACTTTTGTTTTATTTTCACAGCCATTGAATACAGAATATGGTTAGATTGTTTTCACTGATCCTCCAGCTTTGTTCTGAATATGTTTTCCGTTTCAGTGTGCCTGTTTGTGAGATCTCTGTTTGTTTTCCTTATCAGAAAATGAGCCCAGTGAACAGAAGGACAGAAGGCCAGGACCAGGGCCTTGCCTTCTGGAGCAGGAGGTTTTCAGCATGGGCTCCCATCTGTTGGGCCTGTTCGCTGATAAAACTTGCAGCAGCTGTCTTGGCTCCCCAGACATGGCCTGTTTCTGCTTAAATACTGGCCCTTGGAGAGTTGGCTTAGCTGTAGAGAAGTCCCACCAGGCTTCTAGGCACACAATGGTGCAGTGGCACAAAGGTTAGCAACCCAGTATGGGACTTGCCACCAGCAACAGAAAGGATTGTGGAGAGCAGCAACTCAGTGTTGTTCTTCTGGTGGCCAAGTGTATGTTCTGATTTAAAAATAGCTAAGCATGATTAAGAAAATAGTATTCAGTGAATTAAAAGACACACTTTATTAATAGGTCTAAAATTCAAATGCCTCCTGTAAAGGGCTGAGATTTACTCAATTCTAATTATATTCTAGTTGTAACAAGGGATAGGGGAAATTTCTTTTTACCCTCAGGTTTTTAGCAGAAGTATTCTGTTAGACACACAGTGTATTGATACTGGCATACAAACATTTCCTGTTTTGTGAGATGCTTGAGTTACTTCATTTTATATTAGTTTGTAGATATGGTGCTTAGATATAAATTATTTTAGACTGTTAAGGTCTTAATATTATATTTCAAAAAATTCTCTAAAGTGTTGATTCTTCTAGGTGGCCCTCATGAAGTTGTATACCTAATGACAGTCCCAAGGCTGCTTTGGTACAACTATTCCAACTTTTAAAATTTGCTGAGTGAAGTAGAAATAATATTTATCCTGCTGACAAGCATAGATTGGAACCATTGCTGTTTCATAAAGGCTAGAAACAAAAAGATTTTTTTTGAACATTCTTTTGACTTGTGATGATTAACTTTTGAATTTCTGTTGATAAATATATGGATAATACATTCTAAAATTTTAAAAAATCAAATGTAGATTTCGGAAGTTATGTCTTTGTAAAATACTTCCTGTACCAAGTGTTTACTGAACAGCTAGAATTATTATTGAATGACACTTATTCATATTATAAAGTCAGTACTTACTGAGTGTCCCAGACTGACCAAAGGCCGCTGTACTATAGTAACAGGGGTTATGTAGGAATGTAAAATTTGGTGTATAGAAACTGAGATACATATTTTCACTTTTGGAAAATTTTTGTTGATGGATTTCTGTATTGGCTTTTTCCAAAAGTATTAGTTGAGAATAGTTGACACAGTGACAGTGGAAGTAGTAACTTATTATAATTTTTTTTTTCCTTCATGAGTTATTTGACTTAAGGGGATTGTCTGGCTCATTCGTTTAAAGTGATTTTAATACCGGAACTCTGCCCATCAGGTATGTTGGTCCACGTTCTCTTTTAATATAAACAGATCTGACTTACACGTAGGTGATAGGTGCTCTTCGTGCAGAATACTCCGGTGGGTTTTATACCTTAAACATGTGATAAAATAGCAGTTTGACTCCAAAGAATGCCATTTGATTGTTTACAGATCTGCAGAGGAGTCTGAGATACGTTTATTGATTTACTCCCTCCAGAGGAGGAAATGATATTTAAACAAACACAGAAACAAAATATATATTCACAAAATGCTTTTCCCAAGTAAAAACTCACTTCTCATACTTGGATAATCAGAAGCAGCTTTTGATGTTGTCATCCTTTTAATTTTTTAAAACTGATTGAGTAAGGGCAGCAACATGCCTATTATTTTTAACAACCATAATTGTTAGCTGTGTGACGTCACCTTATGTGCTCTGTCTCTCATCCTCAGACCAGTCCCTCAAACTTCAGTGAGGTTTAGTAACCTGCCCAAGACTGTGCAGCTGTTAAGAGACAGAAGATGGCTTCCAGGATTTGTCCTCCACCATATCCTCTTGTTACAACAAGACATTGCCTCCCTCTCCTCTCTGGGCCCTGGATTTCTCTCTCCCTGTCTCTGTCTCTCCTGGGGGAGGTTCTTTATCCTGAGCACTGAGCCCCCAGTGCCCAGACGTGTGGGTGACCAAGGGGCAGAGAAGTCAGGGCTCGTGGACTTCAGTGTGTCCTCCCTGGGATGCCTCTCTGCTGTGCAGGAGTGTGAGCAGGAGGTCCCTGAGCTGCTCAGTTGAGTCCCTCTTCAAAGAGAACCCAGGAAGGACCAGAGCAGGTGACTGGGCCCTATTCTCATGGGCCTGGGGCTTCCAGGTGCACCTGTTGTCTCATGAGGGAGTAGGCAGCCACTGTGTCTCCCAGGATGGGCTGAGATGATCTACAAACAAGTCTTTGAAAAATTAATTTCATTTTCATCTCTCCCTTAATTTATTCTGACCACAAAGAATTCTGGTTGCATCTAAGGTACAAAAAGGGCCAAGAAAAAGGAAGAGACAGTAAATAGCTACCCTGTACTTTATTTTATAGCTGGATTTAGAAACCAGCTGATTAGATGCTTTATGGACAGAGATTGTCCTAAATGAATAGAAGAGTTTTGGTAACTCTTCATACAAGCTGCATGACAAAGATTAAGTATTTGTTGGTAAGTAATATGTGACCCTGTAGTGTGGTGTGTCTGCTTTGTGCCCAGCACAGGGCACTGTACTGTGAATTGAACAACTTGGGACTAGGCCCTCAGATCTGCCCCTTATAACCTTTCTGAGCCTCAGTTTTCATTTATGTGGCTAGTGTGTAGTTCTTGTGAAGATGTGCTCAGTGACAGAGTGCTAGAGGATTAAATTATAGCTAATGCTATACTAGCTACCATTAAGCTGTCACCAGATTAGTTGGACAACCTGCCTGCAGCCTAGTAGTGTTATTGTGTCATTGATGTGGAAGTAGGGTTGTCAAATAAAATTCAGGACAAACTTGATTTTCAGACAATAATAAATTTTTTTGTAGTACAAGTAGGTCCCATGTATTACATGGGACACACCACACAGAACATACTACTAAGCCTGGCGACCCCATACGGAAGAAGAATTAACTTAGGCAATGAGAAGAAGCCTTCCTTCCGTGAGATAAGCTGCTGAAAACCACAGGACTCTACAGCAGCTGGAATTCTGAACTTTTAGCTCCCCTGAATCTTTAAGCTCTTCAAAAGTCAGGACTAAATCCTTTAACCCTGCATCAGACTCAAGTACTATGTGAATAATAGGAATATCTTCTCCCCACAAAATACATAATTTTCCTTAATTTCATCCAGAAGCTTGGATAACGAAGGGTAGTCTAACCAGTCTGGCCATTGTTACTGTTCTCTGCAAGTGATGCAAAACCCGAAGGAACATCGCAGGGCTGAACTCCAAGCCGGGGGCGGAGTTCTTTTCCTGCAGTGAAGAGTGTCTCGAACCAGAAGGGGCTGAGTGTCTTAAGATTTTCCCAGAGCCAGAGAAACAGTACCTTACAAATGCATCACCAGCAAGCCACCACCCTCATGGTACCTGGGTGGGGACAGGACGGTGAAATGAAAGAGTGCCTCAGGAGCCTCAGGAGCCGGCGCCCAGCCCTCTCTGTGAGAGCTGGACTTAGTCTCTTGTTTCTCCGGCCCTCACTTTGTTCACTACAAAATGGTGATATTATCTGCCCTCAAAGGGTTGTTTTGGGAATCAAAGTCAATGATCAATCAAAATAATATATTGAAAGTGTTTTTATAAATTGTGGTGAATTTTGGAGATAGAGGGTATTAAGGCTGTGAATATTACTATTATGCTTCATCTTGTTTTTTGGAAAGTTTTATCCAGGGTTTCAGTTTTAGCAACTGAATTTTAAGCCTTATCAATGCTTCATTTTGAATTAGATTTTTCTTGCATAATTGTTAATAAATTTTGTGAATTGGAATTGTGGCTTCACAGTGGCCTCCTGATTTATGTGTTTTTTTTTAAATCCACACTTTTGTTTGAAGTGGCCATGTTAGTATATCATCCTGATAATTTATTATATTGACTGAAAAAACAGTGAAAAAACAACATGATGCTGGGAGCAGAAAGAGATGTGTCATTAACAGAGAGAGAGCATGCAGCCTGGTAAAGCTGGCCCCACAGACGTGGTCAATAGCATTACTTAAGACAGATAAATGTTCAATAATCTCAGTCTCCAGGGTGTTATTTTTGAAGCTGTTATTTTCACAAGCACATGTGAATTGATGTAGTCTGTGGGAAACACCAAAATAGGTGTAAAATTGATGTTCTTAAAAAGTTGTGATTTATTATGCATATCACGCTAGTCATTTATATAAATGTGATTTTTTTCCCGTTTTGACAAAATTTAGGGGTTAAACTTAAGGTACACCTCAAAACCATAGAGGTTTATGTTTTTATTGCAGTTTCCTCTCATGTTCTGTGTAAGAACTCTACAACCTGTGTTACCTCACTTTAATCTGTTCCCTATTCTGTGTCTGTCTAGGCATTGTAACTATACATTTGGCATGTCTTTTACTTTAGTATAGGATGCGCTTCTTTATCATGGTCACTGTTCTTACCTTTGACTAGCATTTTATAGGTTTCAGAATGTTTTGCCTTATTATCTTATTAAATATTTACAATTACCAAGAGGTAAATAAATATGGCAGGCATTTTTATCCTTATTCTGTTTAAGAGGTAACAGATGTAGAAAACTTTTTACTGCAGAGTTCAAATGGCAAGTGGTAGAGCTGAGATTAAGCGCATGTATTTTAATTTCTTTATTCCTGTTATTTCCAGTGTACCTCACTACTCACATGACCCTTCCCCTCACCGTTTTTAGAATTTTACATTTAAGTTTACATGAACATAAAGGAACGCATTTTAATAAGTAAAGATTCTCTTACTGAAAATTGATACAAAGTTATTTCATTCTGAATGTATTATTTCTGAAAGATTTACAAGACTGAAATTTTACAAAATAAACTATAAGCCTAAAGACATCATTATCCCAGGAAACCATTTATCTGAAAATGTGAGTACTGACAAAGTCATCATAAATTTTAGTGTAATGAGTTTGAGTAAATTCATGTGGGAAAACATTTATTTGATTATTTTATTTTAGCAGAGGGGGAGGTAAATTAGGTTTATTTATTTTTGGAGGAGGTACTGGGTATTGAACCCAGGACCTTGTGCATGCTAAGCATGCGCTCTGCCACTTGAGCTTTACCCTCCCCCCCATATGGGAAAACATTTTGGGGTATATTCCTTACCTTCTTCAGTCTAGAATGCTTGAAGCAATGATGTCATCATGGAGACTGTCACTTTGGTAATCCTTTGGTCACAGTACATAGACAGTATGGATTATAGGTCCAGCGTAGTGTGGTAATTCTCACAACCGTGCTTCAGGATGTGGACAGAAAGCAGCTCTGAATATGCTGGTGATGTGAACACCCAGTTTACCTGGCTCTAGCTTTCTGACTTCCTCTCCCAGCTTCCTTCTCTTTTGGAAGAAGTTGAGAAAAGTTCGAAGAGGTTGAAGAGTAAGGACTGATAGGGGTGCAGAGCTGTCCGTCCCCACAGTCAGTACTTACAGCGGGTTTCCCTCATCCTGAGGGTGGTGGTTGCTTTCTCATTCCCAGGTGTTAGTCAGGAAGCACGGTAGAAGCAACACTGCCCTTGAAAGTTTGGTTTCTTTAACAGTTAATAAGGTAAAACATTACCCACTGCATTTTCTCTGGTCTTCTGTTCTGGGGTATTTTATTGGTTAACTCCAAGCCGCATTTAGCCTGCCTGATAAAGAGGAAAAAGACATTCTTTTCCTCCAGCTCTGGTCGTATGTGGCTCTTCAGGAAAGATTGCTGTGCACTCAGCAGGCTTGAGTGCTGTGAGAATATGCTCCATGTCATACAGCAGAGCTGCTGAAAGGTATTTGGGGTGGGAGAAGGAAAAATGTTTGTGTTCTGTCGTCAGTGATGCTCTCAACCTCGTGTGGCATGTCCATAATGTTCCTGGGCTTATAACTTCCAACCCGTGAGGGCACGGAGACATTCTGTGCAAAGGCCCCAGAGTCGTGTGGAGTGCAGTTGCGTGGAGACTGGATGCACAGTGAGCTCTGTGTTTACACATACTGTGCTGTTCAAGTGTAGGAAGCGGCTACAATGATCAGTACATTAGGGTTGTGTTCAGGGGCTTCTTTTTATCCATTTGTCCTTGGGATATGTAATCTGTGGTCAGGTAAAACCCAATCATGCAACCAGTTGTGTGACATTGAAGCGGATTCTTGATTTCTCTAGGTTATAATTTCCTCATCTTTAAAGGCAACCATACCCATCTCCTCAGGCTTTTGTAAGTGTCAGAGGAGCCCATGTCTGAGCCTGACAGCTGAGAGCCCAGAAGAGTTTCGTTACAGACCTTCTTGTCACTGTCATCGTCATCATCGTTGTCTCCATCACAAATACTGCAGAGGTCCGCTCCCTTGTGGGGGTTCAGAAAACTGTAATTCCTGTCTTTTGTTTCTGCCATTGCTGTCACACGCAGTTGCTGAGACGGGAACAGGCGCCAGGATACTTGGTAGTGGTGTCCAGTGCTGGGTGCCGCGTTGTTTGGGGTGTGAGCATACAGGTACCCCTGAGCCACACAGAGGCCAGTCTTTCCAGCAAACGTTTAAGACCTGCTTTTCTGGGTGGCGCTAGGAACAGTCATGCAAAGGCCAGCACTGTTGCTGCTCCCAGGGAGCCTGTGTTCCAGTGGAAGAAGGTAATCAGTAAGTAAATAGATCTACGGAAGATGGCAGAGAGTGGTGACTGCTGTGTGTAGAATTAGTTATGACCATGTGGGAGTGAGTGAGCAGGTGGCTAATTTATGTTGTATGATCAGGGGAGACCTCTCAGAGGACATAAACCTCTAAGCTAAAAATCCAAAGGACAAGGAGCTAGCTACGCAAAGATCCGAAGTGACAGCATTCCAGGAAGAGGGGTAAGTAGCTAAGGAAAGGGCTGTGACACTGGACTGGATGGGACGTCACTGAAGATAGATCGCAGGGGACTGGAGAGAGAGGCGGGGCCAGAATCTTGTTCTTTAACTAGTTCTTATAGAAAGAGTCAAGGTTTGAGAGTCTCTGTGTTGTGTTTCTGAATAGGACTCCCGGAAAATCACTGGGAACCAGAGTTTTGGCTGCTTTGCCTCCTACTTTTCTTAGTTATCAAATGAAGATAATGTTTCCTATTTATTTGTAGTGGGGATATGAGTATATTAATGTACATGAAAAATATCCTATATACTGTGAACCAAATACATACTGAAAATGTAATGTAGCATCATACTTGAGAGTAATAAATAATTTTAGGGGTTTTTTTTCCCCTAATTTTGCTTCTGCATATAATGATTTGCTTGGTATTCAGCACTCTCTGTGAATATGTAATGATAGTCTTAAGTTTTTCCACCATTGTAAACATACTTTTTGGGGGTGGGTGATTGCTCCAGTAATTATGATGGGTTTATACTCTTTTCTAAACACCTGTATTTTTAATAAGGCATGCCCAAGTTAGGAATGAGTGTTGTGGCATCATTCCATAGCATTTTAAATAATGACATATTTTTTTTTAGCTCTCTTTAATTGTCTTTCAGAACTTAATATACATTTAAATTCTAAGAGTATTTTCTTAATGCTATACAATAAGGAAACAGAGGGTAGAGGGTTAGAAACTTGGCTAAGCACCTACAGTATTCTAGGTTCTTTTTAAAAAGATCTTCTTGCAGCAAACCCAGCAAAGCAGGTTGAAGTTGTCTCCTTGTAAAGGTGAAGAAACCGCTGCTCAGAGGCCTGGTGCCCCGTTCCTACGTTTCATGGTAGCAGAGCCAGGATTAGAAATCAGAGTTCAGGGTCCCTCACAGTCTGCATGGATAAATAGTAGGTGCTCCAGGTTTCATGTGAACCATTTTGACTGGCTGCAGATGGCTGTGGGGTTCTGGATTATTTTGCACCTGATCTGAAATTGCTTATGCTTCTCTAGAAAGAATAGGTCTTTCTAGGGGAGAGTAGCCTAAGAGACTGACTGTGAGAATGGGCTTCCTCATCATCCCTGTTTTAAGGTTTTGAAGGTCTAGGAAGAAGGTTATTGAAGTTTGTATTCTTGAGTGTTTAACAATTTAATAGTCTTGAGTATTAAACAAAGCCAGAAAGCCTTGTTTGATTTATGCAGTTTTATATCTAAACTATATTTGGGTTTTTATTTTGATTGAGCCCCCACCCCACCCCAAAGAAAAATACATGCAAATCCAAGGAAAGTGGAAATACTTGTATTTCTGGGTTTATGAGCACTTAATGTGCTAGCTGTGGACAGGACACTTCCTCTGTCCTTGGCTAGTTGCCTCCTCATTACTTTAGTGCCTCTATTCTAAGAAGATGGAACCTGCAGAAGGCAGTGAGGATTGGGGGAGGTGACACTGGCTCCTGGGGTTGCTCTTGAAGTCCTCCTGAGGGGAGAGAGGTCTTGATGCCATGGCAGCATACCTTACCAAGAAAGACCTGTCTCCTCCAGCATTTGAGGATAGGGAAGATGTCTCTAAGGATTTACGGGGTATTCACATGAACAAAAATATCCACAGAATTCCTGCCCTGCTGTATATCAGCTGCGACAGTACCGCAGAAGTGTTAGCTTTTATTTAGTAACTAGAACTTAGAAAAGCTCCGTGTTAGTTTCCTGACTGCCAAGTCAGAGTGAGAAATAGATTCCATAATTGTGACACACTTAATACCTGAAGGCAGATGTTTAACTCTGAGAAGTTAAATGTGTAACTTTTTGAAATTTTAGTATTTTATCTTCCTTTTGAAGCTCTCTAATTTTGAAAGATTCTTTAGCCAAAGGCATCTTGATGTTTATTCTTTCTACTTAAAAAAAATTTTTTTTCAGAGACTTCTTTAACCTTATTCTAAAGCCTCCTAATTTCTAGGAGGGCTAAAACATCCATATATTAAATTTCTTATACAAAATCGGCATTTTTTAATAAGCAAATCTGCTTTGCATTCATAGGAAGAGTACAGACATGCTCTATTAATCTGCTGTATTGCTGTCTACCCAGAAGCCCTTGCCCTTTCTTGAGATCTCCTCATTCTTGATACTTCTTATAGTTGTGTTAAAGTTGTCTTTTGCAAATACTTTGAAAAACATTGAACTCACTTGTTAGAATTGTGAAACAGTGGAGTATTTAAAGTTGGTCTGCGTGAAAACGCTCATTTACTCTTCCACCTAGTCCATTTTCGTTGTGCACCTGCTGTAAGTAGCGAAACTAGAGTAATGAACAGGAAGCAGGTCTGCCTACATGTTACTTTATGGTTTAGTGGATGAGAACAACTTGCATGTAAACTACAAATTGAGAAAATGTTGCATTAGGAATAAATATGGCATTACATAGAAGGTGTTAGTGTTTTATTAAATCAGAGAAGGCACATGAGTAAGCTAAGACCCGAAGGACAAGTAGCCAAGCATCAGAATGAGAAGAGGACTCTAGGCAGAGGGAAGAGCTGAGACCAGGTGTGTGGGAGCATAGGGTGATCGAGGAATTCCACGAAAAACAGTGTCTATTGGGGAGGGAAGATATGAAGTGAAGGCTGGGGAGATAAGCTAGGGCAGCCCTAATTAATCATGGAAGTTAAGCCTTGAACAACTTTCATGTAAACTAAAAATTGAGAAAATGTTTTGTATTTTGATTCGGAGAGCAATGGGAAACTATTGATAACACATTATTTTGATCTGGGACTTGATTAGAATACACTTGAATTTGAGAAAGATCCTTCTGACTGCTGTGTGGAGCATGGATCAGAGGATCTGTCTTGGAGAACATCTGGGTATGGCCATCATGGCCTTGCAGGTCATGCAGCGTTGAGTTTCAGGGAGCATAACGTTAATGCCCTTTCCTCCGTTGTTAGTGCACAGCTCAGGTAGCGTTACACTACAGCTCCAGAGAAGGTGTAGACATTCGAAATTGAGGCTGTGGTGGTCTGGGTTTAGGCAGTGACCTTGGAGCTGAAGAAAAACAGAGTTAGAGTTCTTGAGGAAGAAGGGCCCAGGTCTCAGAATAGACTGGCTGTCAAGGTGAAGGAGGGGCACAAGGTGAGGAGATGCCTGGTTTTCGGACTTGGCTCATCTGAGTGAATAAGGGGGCGCAGGAAATGGAGTACATCCATTTGTTGTTTCTTCCCCTTTTCACCTAGGAATTGACTGTCCTGTGGCATGAGGATAATGGCAGCTTCGCTAAGTAACCTTACAGCTTCTCCTGTGACTCTGCCTTTTATGTCTACATCCAACCAAGGGCTATTAGTCAGCATTAGGGCACATCCCATGATGGCTTTCACTGAAATGTGTGAAACCTGGAAAACTAAATATATATTTGTTTGTTTGTTTTAAAGAGCCTTAGCATTATATTGCTTTGCAAATTATATGTTTACTAAGTGTTAGTAAATGTAATCCTTTTACAGCTCCTAAAATATTAAGTGAAACCATTTTGTTCCTCTTGTGAACATTAGAAACAGAGATCTAAGTGATAAAATACCGTATTTTGCTTGACTTTATGAATTATAATTTCTTGACTTAAAGGCTCAAAGGAACACTGAGACCAAGTAAGGAGAGTAAACATTTATTTCATTTAACAGATTTTTAAAAAATTTTAAAACATGTTTATAACTTAAAAGTTAAAAATGGTTTATTTTATAAACCCACAGAAAAAATGACAGTTACCTTAAATTTAGAAATGTATACAGAACAGTTGTAAAGTTGAATTTGGCTTTGCGCACCGGGCACCTTTGTACTGATGTTAGAATAATTCTATATTGAGTTAGGAGCAGTCTTTGAGGAAGCACACACTTTTGTACTTTTTGCTTACTAATTTTGTTCATGTTCAGCAATGGATACTAGAAACAGTCTGTTTCTTAGAATAGGAGAGAAACATCTATAGAATAGTAAATCTGTCCTTTCCTATTTTTCCTGTATATTTAGAAAATTCAGGGGCACTTTTGATACAAGATCCTTTCCACCAAAAATAGCAATTTGAAAAGTCTTAAATCACAAGGAAGTCCACTTCACCAGTTCTTAAGAAGGATCAACAATTAGTTAACTTAAACTTTAACTAAAGATGAAATCCCGACACCCTACATTTTATGAGCAGATTAATTTAACATAATGTATTTTAAGTTCATAGAGTAACAAAATAATTTCAAATCTTTTAAATTGCTTGTTAAAAGTGTGGCTTGCATTTCAACCTTTTCCCAAATTCTCTCTCTTTGCTATTTCCTAACTCCCAGATTTGAGCTCTCCGCTTGTTTTTTGTTTTTGTGTTTTTTTTTTTAACTTTATTACTTATGCCTTGGAATTAAGTGCTATAGCTACACTGTTACTTAAGAGGCTTACTTACTAAAGTTTCCCCACTCTGGTTCTCTGGTCTCCCCTCTCCTTTCCTTCTGTTCTCCCTTCTCTTGTGCCTGCCTACACTCCTGTGCCCCTAGTAAAAGATCCAAACAAAACAGAATCCTTTGCTATCGGTATTCTATGGCAAGTTCAGAGATATTTTGACTTACTGTTAAAGAAATTCATAGCACATATTAGTTCAAAAAAGGTTCTTACTTCAGAGACCTGATTTAAAGATTATTTGGAACCATCTCTGTGCTCTGTGATTAATACACAGTTTTACACCATCACTTCATTAAGGTTATGTCAGAAGCTCAGTGTACTGCAAGCCATTTTATTAAAACAAATGCTGGTGGAGGCAGTAGCTCAGTGTGATGTGACCGATGTGGAATATTGTCTATACACATCTCACACACCCTCAGCACTAAAGTTGCCATTCTGAACAGAAAAAAATGTATTCAAGGAATTATAGCATAAGGTCAAATTTATACTATTTTATAAAAATATTCCTACAGACTAGAGATACTATGTCATTGGAAAGGAGTACCAATTTCAGTTGTAATTAAGCAATCCTTTGGGTGTGCCTAGGAGAACATTCTTAGTAACTAAGCTAGTTACTAAGTACAGTTTATTTGTTATTAATTGTTAAACTTATTTAAGTTTTTCACATTGGAAAGATATCAACAGGAAATGTGTATTCAGAATGAAAAGTATTTTACTTTGTTCAAAATACTCAGAGCAGTTAGAATATTTTTAATAAAGAGGAGCCTGTGCTGTTACCTCTTTCATGAAGAGACTTTTAACACCCAGCTGCAATTCCTAGACTGAATCTTTTTATTTCAGAATGGAAAAGAGATATTAATATGGATATTATCAGAGAATTTGTCTTTTATTACAAATGAATTTAAATGCATAAATACCATAAAATTTTTACCATTGCCTTTCTCTGCTGCCCTATCTTGGTTGATACTCATGTTGCATATTTCAAAAGGTATTGTTATTTCACAGGATTTATTAAAATAAGGAATCCACAGACCCAGGAAGCACAGTGTATTTCCAAGTTTAAATAAGAAACATATGCCTGTCTGAACTATAGAACATCAAAGACAAAGAGAATGTCTTGAAAGCAATCGGAGAAAAAGAACAGGTCACACCTATAAAGAAATAGTATATAGTACTGTAGGATCCAGAGGAAGTAGGAAAATGGCTACAAAATGAGGGTTTAGCAAAATTATTTAAACTACTATTCAAGAATTATGATAAAAACAAAAACATTTAGAGAGAAACAACAACTGAGGGAGTTTATCACTGAAAGACCTCTGGAGTTCCTCTAAAGGGACTTCTGTAGGATGTAATTCAACAGAAAGAGGAATTAGCATAGAAAGAATGCTTGAGATGTAAGATGGGATAGTAAGCAGATAGAAGGCACAAATATAAAGGCAAACAAACATGATATAAAATAATAATTGTCTAATTTGCAGAATTAAAAGAACTGAAATGTTATTCAATGAGAGAATGTAAGCTGGAAAGAGGGACATTACAGCCAGAGTCCTGTTACTGTCCAAAAAGGTGATTTTGTTTAGTTAAATACATGGTAAAATGTCAAGGGAAACCACCGAAAGAATAAGAAGAGTGAAAAATATTACAGAACAGTAAGCTGAGCGGGGGAGGGGGTAGAGGAGAAAATAAGATGGAGTCTTACCGGTCTGATAGTAATCTTGCAAAAACAAAATAAACTGTTCTCAACTAGAGCATCTCAGGACTTTTAAAAACATCATTAAACCTATTCCTGATTATGAAAGTCTGTAAACAACACAACCACGATTTTAATCTTAAATAGCCTAAGTTCCCTCAGTTTGTTTATAGTATTGATCAGTTCAGGAAACCTTTATATCCAAGGTCATTCCAGATTATCGGAGACTAAAAATACTGAGCCTGAGGGGAGGGTATAGCTCAGCGGTAGAGCATGTGCTTAGCAGGCGCGAGGTCCTGGGTTCAATTTTTTCGTTTGTTTAGTCTCTCTGTCCCCTACTTTGAAAATTTAATAATCACTCTCATTTACTGAGTGCCACTTTGGTCTGGGCATTTTGCTACTAATTTATTATTTATAGTCCTCACAACAGCTCTGCTAACAAAGGTATTGTTTTGTCCATTTCACATGTTAAACATTAGATATTGCAAGAGGTTACCCTGACCAGGACTTCACAGCTGACCAGTGGCAGAGGAAGACTCCAAACCCAAGTTTGCTTCTCTTTAAAACCTTCATACTCTTTCTACAACAAGTTCCCCCTAGCTCTTCAAGTGTTCTTTAAGAAATGAATACCAGGAGTGCTTTCTTTTTGTTGGTTTTTTTGTTCATCTGTGGCTTGTCTTTCTGAGAGGCTGTTCTCTTGTTAAAAGGAGCAATAGGGGCAGACTTTGTGGAGAGATGTTTAGAGTACCCTCATGTATGCCATGGTAGTGCTTGATTCCTGGATCTTGTATTTTATGGCAGAAAACCGAAGAGCTTTGCTCCAGAGACTTAGAAACCCTGGCTAGCAGACCTGGTAGCAGTTACATTTCCCTGCGATAATGAAATGTGACCCAGGGTATCTTTCAATCACCATCACTTGTGTTCAGACCTAGAGCATTTGTGAGATGCACTTTTACTTCTGTATATCAAAAGAAAAGAGCCCTTTAGGTTGTACCGTCAATGCCCATGTGAGATGCCACTGATTGGTTTCCCATCTGGGGGACAAAAATATTGGGTATGTATAGCCCCTGTGTTGCTTGGTTTGAAAGATGCCAGTTCTGAAAGAATTGGAATTTGGGATGAAGGGAAGGCAGTGGTGTCTGGAACATCAAAAAGTCCCATAATCCAAATCTGCTAATTCTGAGGACACTACGTGTAAGATCCCCACAGCCTTAGAAGACCCTTGGTTGCCCATGGAGCCAGTCCCTCACTCAGAATGAACTTCCTCTGTGCCCACTTGTTTCTTTTCACTGCTTTGCATGTAAGTGCAAAGGTTTACTTTTGTAAAAGCTCTCAGTAATCATAGGTCTGGTGATGCCACATTGGTATAAAAAATAATACAAAATGTTTCATAATATATTATTTATATTGACTACTTGTTGAAAAAATATTATGTATATATTGAGTCAAACAAAATATTAACGTGAATTTAACTTCTAAAGCTCTTCTTTTATGGCTACTAGAAAATTTGAAATTACCTATGTGAATCATACTTGTGAATATCCATATTTCTACTGGATAGTGCAGGTCTAGAACATTTTCCAATTAAATATCTTTACCTTTGGCAGTGATTCTCAACCTTAGTTGAAAATTAGAATGACCTGGGAGCTTTAAAAACTCATCAAACCCAGGTCCCACTCCAGATCAGTTAACAGTGGAATCTCTGGAAATGAGATCCAGACATCAGTAAAATGTATCATGTGACTTTTTAAGGCTCCTATGACCCCGTGAACAACCCGCCATAATTTTTAACTCTTTTAGTTAAATTCTTTAATTAAACAAATCTTGCTGTTCTTCTCATATTTAACTTATTTTCCTTGTGTTACAATTTAACCTTATTTCTTCTCATTGGTGCATTCTATAGAGTAAGAATTAATATATCAGTATGTTTGAAACACATGAAGTATTTAATTGTAAAAAGTGAAGCCTGTGAGTGATGCAGGCTTTCAAATTATTCTGTGTAAAGTAGGTTCTAGGGGAAAGGGTCATAAGCTGAGCTGGGCTACAAAGAAGCTAGTTAATTTAGTTTAGAATTGGCCTCTAAGAAATGTGTCCAGGAGCAGACTTTTCAAGAAGTAAGTTTTAAAGAATGTGGGGGATTCCGTGTTGGGTAGAGGTGTGTACCAGCACCACCTGGAAAGAGCTTTCCATGTCAGCAGCTCGTGGTCATACTTCATTCTCAGAGAGGGTTGGCCCCGGCTGAGGAACTCTAACAGGCAGTTGAGGGAATACTGGAGTGGCACAATAAAGCAGATTAGGAGGGCTCCATTCTCAGAAGACAAGTGGAGTAGAAATCAGGAACAGAGAGTCACTTAGATGGAGGACACATGTTAGGAAAGTGGGATACATTTTGATAGATAGAAAGGAATATTGGAGGCTAAGGGCACCTGAATGGACAGTCCACTGACACCCAACTGGCCTTGGTGGTCATTGGTTGACTCTAACCTAAAGGTTCTTCAGTTAGTAGCTGGGTCTCTCCAAATGTAGATACAAGACATTATTGGAATCGTATAATACAGTACAAAGAGCACTAACATTGGGTCAGGAGACCTAGGTTTTAGTTTGATTTTCTCAAACAAGTATGTTTGACCTTAAACAAGTCATTTAATCTATTGGCTTTACATTTTTCCTCACCTATGAAATACGAAGTACTCACTTAATATCCAGTGTTTCTTTCAGGTCTATGAATATCTCTGCAAAATACCAATGAAAGCAATAAATGTGCTCAAGTCATATGTACAGGAGGAAGACTGTGTTTTCAAATGGGGCGTGAAGTTTTTGAGCTAGCCATCTTATTTGTCTAACGTTGTCTCCAGCAGTACCATGCCTTGCAGAGGTAGTCAGCGCCACCAAAGTTAAGTTGCGTTAATCTCTGAGATGATCCCAGGAATCAGTAACCCCAGTCCCTAATACTTAGATTCCATGCTTTCTGAAGTAATTTTACTCAGCTTATTCGTTTCATATGGAGTAATGGTAGGAAAAGAATTCACTATCAGAACTGTTTCATCCTGCACTGAGGTCTCAGTTGAGTCTAATGATAAAAAATGAGTGCCAGGAGTCCTGTTACTGCTTTGCGTTTACTTCATTTGGTTGGTCAAAAGGTATTTACTAGATTATGTAACTATCACTGAAGACAGGATGTGTCATGAGCCAAGAATTTCAGTGTATTTTTTGCTCAGAGCGAGCCTGGTATCCAACACTCCATATGAAGATTAAATTCCATATGAAGATTTTGAATGAGTGTGAGTTGAAGGTTGCGGGGTACTTGCATACAAACTCAGGAACTTACTTTTTGTGTACTGACTGGAAACTGATTGCATGGTAGCAAAATTAGGTGTCATCACAAAAGGAACTCAGAGGCATAACTGAACAGAATAGAAGTGACAAGCAAAAATCAGTGAAAGGAGCCAGCCAAATGGGGATATTCCGTAACATAGGCCAGCACTATAGGAATACTCAGTGCTTTGAGTTTGTGCATTGCCAATGCATGTACCAGAAACCTTTGGGCATCATGATATTTTTGATAATATTACTGAATATTTGAATTTGAAATTTGTTGAATGTTTTGGTTTGTTTCTGAAGGCTATTTTCTTTTGGGGCAGTCCTCCAAGGATGAGACTTGGTAAAAAAAAGTCGTATTTTTTTTTTACTACTGAATCCAAAGGAGACCAGATATTAGAAGCTGTTGAGAGAGCATGTGACTAAGGCTTGGCCATCATCAGCTCTTGTTTGATTAAACCACATAGAAGTTGAGAGTCTGGCAGTATTGGAAGCATTGTGTGTCCACTGTTAATAAATGCTGGTGGTGACATTCTGGGCAAATAATTTCTGTTGACTGGTCTCCCTCGTTTCTTTCCTCTCTTCCAATACTGGCCCTCCACAATCAATTCTGTGAACTAGCCTAATATCCTTTCATGAAATTCCCTCTTGGGATGAGTTAGGTAAACTCAGTTTCAGTTCTTTCTAGGAACTCTGATTAGTTACAGTTAGTAAATTAGTGACCATATGAGTTTTTTGTTTTGTTTTAATTTGGGGGGGGGGTATAGTTTGTCTGTTTTTAATTTATTTATTTTTCTAGTGGAGGTGCTGGGGATTGAACCCAGGACCTTGTGCATGCCAGCCACTCACTCTACCACTAAGCTATACCCTCCCCTGTGACCATACAAGTTTTAAACTAACAAGAGATATGCTAAGAATTACTGGTAACTTGGGTCGTGATAGATTAAGTGATAAGATACGGTTTTTCTATAATTTCATGGGTTGAAACTTATTTGTAATTACATTGTTACAAAATACAAGTTTTTTTTTTT
Organism: Camelus dromedarius; assembly: GCF_036321535.1. Taxonomy (NCBI): domain Eukaryota; kingdom Metazoa; phylum Chordata; class Mammalia; order Artiodactyla; family Camelidae; genus Camelus; species Camelus dromedarius. The sequence goes on along the minus strand of NC_087441.1, from coordinate 9,283,178 downwards.
TTTTTTTGCCACCTCACCTGTTACAGCTACTAGGCTTTATGGATGTAAAACTTTGAATGAAAGTTTCTAGATTTCTGACAGTAGTTACCTTGTGCAGTACAGTGTGGAATGATGTTACCAACTCCATTGAATTAAGTAGCTTTTTGATAGAAGGATAATCATCTAGTTTTTGTGAACCTTTAGGTGATATCACAAGTGGAAATACCCTTTGTAAACAAAGGGTGATAAGCCAAATGAACATTTCATTTATTCAACAGAATTTATCACTTACCTTCTATATACTAAATACTGTGCTGTCTCTGTATTATGCCAAGAATAAAAAATTAATAGCAAATATGTTACTCTCTGTCTTCTAGGAACTTGTAGGCTAAAGTAGAAGACAAATAATGAGATCATTATAATTCAGTATTTTAAGGAGTTGGCTAACCTGACTGAGATACAGGATTGGGAAAGAAAAGGTGACATTTGATACCACATGCATCTTTTCTACCTTGCATATTTCACACAATGCTGGCTACATACATGGGAGACACTTAGAAAATGTTTGTGGAATTAAGTCTGAACTGTGCCTTGAAGAATAAAAAGTTGATGAGAGTCTGTATTTAAAGCAGATATAGAGAAGGGCTGCAGTATGATTTCTGATTGCAACAATATCTATCAGGAGATTAATTTCAAAATTTTGAGCTCAGGCAGACTCGTAATTTGTCATTAACTGAACAAAGAGAATACAGAAGTTGCTTTGAGATCAGTGGAATGATAAGAGAAAATTAGTTTAGTTTTTGACTTGCTGAATTTAAGGTTTTTTAGAGACATCTTTGTGAGACTGTTCAATGTGCAGTTGGAGAGATCTGGTCAGTCCTGGAGTTCAAGCAGAGGAAAAGAAGATAAAGATTTAGGATTCATCAAAATGTTTGCCATCTGAAGCATGGGAGTGAGTAAGATGGTTCAGGGAAAGTGATAAGGATGTCTGTGATAGATCTGTGAAGAAGAGAGTATTTTTAAATTGACATTTCTGGATCTGATTAGATTTATTCTGAAAGGGACCCACCATCAATAGAACCAAGCACCTCAACTGCCTGTTTCTGTTGGAAGCATTTGGTTCTCCTGAATTAGAGTTTAGCAAGTGCTGACTGTCTAACACTGCGTTTGCTGTTATTCTGTCTCCCTTCACTGCGTTCATCCCTGGCATGAAGCAAAATTATAGGAAATGCTCTCCTGTCCTGACTGTGCCAGTCACAGCATTACCCTGTCCTGCCGCTACATACACCCCATCCTTCAGAAAGGCAGATTGCAGTGGGATTCTTGCATCTTCATTGCCCTTAAGTCCGCAAAAACTGTCTCAGACTGATCAGAGTCTCTTGATACATGAGACTGTCCCTGTAGACATCTTCTCACAGTTTGGTAGAAACATTTTCCAGTTTGGTACTGGGAAGGTTTGGTAGAAATGGCTTTTTCATTTCTGTCTCTCAGAAGACATTTGACTAATTTATATACTTGAGCTTCTGACTGCTGTTTTTACATTATTAGAAACATTTCAGTGTTAGTCTTTATAGATCCCCTTGTCATGTTTTGTACTGTATTTCCATATCAGTAAAGGAATCACTGATAACCCTTTTGCAGTGATGTCTTTAGTTTTTAAAAAAGTCCACCTCCCTATAAATTTAAACCACATCATCCAATCCCAAGTAGTTTTAGGTTGTTGTTTTCCAAAGACATCTAAACCTCTCCAGTATAGCTGTTGAACACTTGAACTGTGGCTAGTCCAGACTGAGATGTGCTACAACTACAAATTACACTTCAGGTTTTGAAGATAGCATTAAAAAGTTAAAATATCTCATTTTTTAATATTGAATACATGTTGAAATAATATTTTGGATATATTGAGTCAGACAAAATATATTATTAAATTACTTTTACCTTTTCCCTTTATTGAGCTCCTCGAAAATTTTAAATTGCATATGTGGTTGCATTATATTTCTGTTGGACTGTGTGGCTCTAGACTAAGCTACACAGAATACAACCCCTCCCTCCACACGCCCCAAATGAATTGCCCCTGCTTCTGGATTTGTTAGTGATTGATTGCTCTTGTTTCTGATGTCACTGCCCAGTACGGAAGCCTCTGGTGTAACGTAGCAGCAATGCTGATGATTTTTAAAGCCACTTTTGCTGATTACAGAGAATTTTGCAAAGGGCAGATTGAGAAAATAATTCACATTTACTGAGCTACTTAAAAATAATACTTGCAACCAGTGAGACCATCTATTGGGGGCCACAGAAAGATGTTTTTTGGATGTTTGGGCTGTAATTTCTTTAAGAATGACTACTTGATTTTATAAAATGTTTTTACTTTCTCCTTTGTTCCAAAGGGGATTTAAAGTAGCCAGTTTTATAACGTAAGTAATTTGTTAGCACCATTTCAGGAATCCATCAGTATAAAGATGGTATCTGTTATTTTAGGAAATGAGTGGTGCTAGCTGAAGTTCCAGTAAAATAAAAATGCATGTTCCTCTAGGTGATTGCTTCTTACCCCTTTTTTGGTCTCTCTCCTGAGACCAGACCTCATTCATCAGGAAAGAAAGCTCTGTTGGTCTGAGAGAGGACAATCCATAAATAAAGAGGACCTCACTTAGAAATGCCTCACCTTCTCAGATGATGCTTTGAAATTCAAAGTAAACATAGCCCTAGCTCTTTCTGTGTGGGGCAAACGTCTACAGCCTAAACATCTTCCAAAATGGAAACTTACTTTTTAATGGAAAAAATGTTCAAAAATAAGTTGTAAGTTTAAAAAATTTTCTCTGCTTCCTGGACATATTTACCCCAATACAGCTATTTAATGATTGCCTATCTACATATGAAAAAGAGAACCTTCAGGTGTCAACCCTACTCGCTACTTTACTAATCTGAGGATTTGTATTGTTGGAGTATGAGAATGTCTGATTTACAGCATTTATCTCTTTTTTAAAAATCTCTGCCTAACTTAGTACCTACTGTGTGTGGAACACTTTCTTGAGGTGGGTGAATATACATAAATACACAGTGGATGGACCTTGCCTTCAGAGATTTAAGAGGAAAACAGATATGTGTATGATTACATATAAAATTGTATCAGTTCAATCCAGTAGTGTACAAAATGCAGTAATTCTAATGAAGGGGATCAAGAAAGTCTTCTTGGAAGAAAGCATGGGATTTCAAAAAGGCAAAATTATAGAGAGAGTGAAGGGCTCAGTATGAAATGAATACAGGCCTGAAGGGGGGGAAAATATGGTAGATTCAGCACACAAGTCACTAAAGAAGGCGATTAAAGGAATAAGTACCGGGAGATGAAACCGAATGGCATATTAGAAACAGATTCCCCAGGGCCCTTATCCCAAGGTAAGGAGTCTGGACCCAATTCTCTTGATATTCTGAAAGTTTTTGAACAGAGTGACATATTCAAATCTGTGTTTGCTGAAAACACTAGGGCACTTGAAAGATGATGGGTAGATAAGAGCCTGGTGTCAAGGAATCCAGTTTCACAGTAGTCTAGGTTTTAAAAGGAGAGATGAGGCAATCAACTAAGGCAGTGGAAACAGGAATAGAGGCTAGGAGAGATTTGGAAAACTGGATTTGGGGGGTGACTGGATGATGATCAAAGTGAACTTTTAGTAAGATGCTATTTAATTATCATAACAACCATCTGCTGCTACTGTTACACTCGCTTTATACATGAGGCACAGAGATGCTAAGAAAGGTGCCTAGGGATACAAAACCGGTGCTTGGAGGAATTGAGTTCAGTCTCCCGTAGTCTTGCTTCAGTCCAATCTCTTAATTTGTTTCTTTCTGGATATGGAGGAAAAAGAAATTCTGAAGTCCTAGTGACATTTCTATCCTAGTGGCGGTTGCTTCCATCAAAGCGGGGAGTTGCTTGTCTTTTACTTGGTGTCCATGAAGGTTCTGTTCGAGGCTGCTCTGTTATCTCATTCTGCAATGCTGTTCTGTAATAAGCTCAGTCATCCATTCCCATGAACTCAACCATCATCTAATTGCCCATGACTTCACTGTCTTTAGTCTTTAGTCTTCAGTCTACCCTGACCTGTACTCCTCCTACCAGCTGGCTATCTCCTCCCTGGGTGCACCACAAGCATGTGAAAGTAAACAGCCCTAAACCAAACTCATTAGTTGCTAGTTAATGACATAATTGTGTTATCATTCAGACCACCAACTTGAAAACTGGGGTGTCATCTTGACTGCTGTCACCTATAGCCATTATCTTATCAGAACTTCAACCATCTAAAAATCTCATTAGGCCCCTTCAGCTATTTTTTCCCGGCCTTTTTCTTCTGATGTGTGTGCATGCATACAGAAATAACATATAAATACTTACCTACCAGCCAACCAATTGGCACAATTTGGAGAACTGAGAAGCAGCAAAAGACTAAAAAGTAGCTGTGAGAAGGACAGGAGGAGAGAGAGTAATTTCAGGAGGGAGGGAGTAGCTCATATATAACTAAGGAAATACCAGGTATATATGGTTTTAAAAGTTTTTGAAATAAAATTGAAAACCATTTAGCAAAGTATGTTTTCGAAAACTTAGTATTTAGAACATAAATGAAACGCATGTAAATAAGTTTTGGACATTTCCCTGCTAATGAAGAATTTACCTAAAATGGACTTGAATAGTTCACTGTAGTCTTGTCTTTTATCCTTGTAGATAGCATCACATTATATGTTATCCTTTTACACCCTCATACAACTTGAGCACTTTATAAGGGATATAATTTAAAGTTAAAAAGTAAAAGGCGTATGAGCAAATCTATATTGGGAAAATGTTATAACTATGTAATTGTAAATTCATACCTAAAAACATGAAATCCAAGATAAATTTAATAAACAGCATCTTTTTATTACTCCAGACTTTAAAGTTTGAATAAGGGTTTGTGTGTGTTTGAATTCTTAGCATCTATGTCACCATGCATGTTTTTCTGTTATTGTTGGTACTGTAAATAGTAGGTAGGGTTGAATGAGAAATGGTTTCATATAAACAACAATGAAATCTAATTTTAGTCATTTCTCTAATTGAGATTCATAATCTTACACAGTAGTGATTTAAAATTCTATTTAAAGTTTCCTCAAAATTAATTTTGTTCCTCTCTTTCCTTCTTTTCCCTCAAACCATTGCTACCTTCCTCCACATAACTCTTGTTTATAGCTCAAGAATTATTATTTTTCACTAGTGATACGCGAGTTTATGCTGTATATATTTTTTATTGACCTACCTGATTCCTTCATTTTCTTCCAAAAAGAAGTAATATGGCATTTGTGGCCATAAATTATATTTATAAACTTAATGGGTGACAGTGTGGCATATTTGTAGAATTTGATAGTTAAATATACATTTTGGAAACCGAAAACTAAACATTTGCCTTCAGAGGCATGTTAAGGATGACCTTTCAGACACAGCAGACTGCTGGCAAGGGCTGAGCTAGAGCCCGCGCGGCCCCTTCCTGTGCCTAGTCCTTCCCCGTGTCTCTCCCTGGCTCTGGCTCGCCTCCTGTTTCTCTTTCCTTGCCTGTCAGCTTCCGAGTTAATCATTTACCATCCTAATAGTTTATCTATTTTTATTCATTGCCAGAGACTGGCTTTGGAGAATAGCGAGTATTTGAAGGAGAGAGAACCCCTTTCTAGACACCAGCCCTAATATTACTGTTTTCATTTTCCTAGTATATTAAAAACAATTCTGCGTTTGTGTCTTTCCTTTTCATAACCCAGATATGTTGAACAATTTTATATATCCAGTGATTTGATTTGACACTCATTAGGAAAATCACACAAATGTTTAGGAAGAAAGTATAAAAAAGAAACCTGAAAGGGTGCTGGGGAAGGGGTAGGGGGGGAATGAATGCTGTAAGCAAGTTCAGAAATTCCCTTGGTGCCTTGAGCCCCAGGAACCCTGAGTCTCTGCTCCGAGGCGCTGCGGCGAGCCTCCACGGAGGACCGGTGGAGGAGCGGCCAGGGCGGCTGGGGCGAGGTTGTGCAACAAAGCTCCGGGAGGCGAGCTCCCAGCAGGCCCCGCGCCCCGCCCACCGCTCCAGGTTTCCCGGCAGGCAGCCCGCGCCCCGCCCTCCCCTCCCCCGCAAGCAGCCTATGCGCCTGTGCGTTTGGGGGGAGGGAGTTCTAGCCTGAGTAGCCCGTGGCTCCTGCCTCTCTGGCCGTTTACCGTGGGACTGGAAGGCCCCGGAGCCCTTTTTCTCCCGGTGGGGGTCCCCGCACCTCCTGTGGAGCTTTCTGTCAGCTGGAAAATGGGCACCTAAGCTGGAGGTGCCAAGTGTCCTGTCAAACGTGGTTCTGTAAAGTTTCTGCTGACACAGCTTAACATTTAAAGGATGCACACCAGACAGACTGACGAAGGCAGCATTTTCTTGTGCCATTTCTAGCCCGTTCCACCCGAAATTACTTCATTTGCCACCTAACCTTCTCTTCGTCCTCCAGTTTGGCTTGCCAAATTCTGTGTTTTTATTTTTTTCCCTACTTCTTTGGTGCGTTTCTCTTTTCACCCTTTTCCTCCTCCCCCTCAAAAGGAACATCACCACCCAACTTCCAGGGCTGGATGAGTTGCAAGTCGTTTTGTGTGATTAAAATGAGTGCCTGATGACGGTGAAAAGGGACAGAAAGAGCGGAGGAGGAAGGGCTTGGGGTCAGAGCTCTGCCCAGGCCTCCAAACACAGGGCGGGGCCGGAGCTCAAAACCCAGTTGACAAAAACAGGGCGGGGCCGCCAGGCGAGGGGCGAGGTCAGAGCTTAGAGCCCTGGCTGCCAAACCGGGCGGGGCCCGTGCCTCTCGGCAAGGGGCGGGGCCTGTGCATGGGGCGGGGTGGAGCCCGAAGCCCAGGCCTATGAGAACTCAGCTGGGCCCGCGGGTGAGGGGCGGGGCGACGGCCGCCATTGGTGCTTCAGCGCTGCCTGGAGTCAGGCTGACCCAGGCTGGGGCTGCTTAGACAGGCACTTGGTTTCCATTTGTGCAATAGCTGCTGCCTGAAGCCAAGTACATGCTCATCCACCTTCCTTGGCGGGAAGAGCAACTTACAGGGTATTTTAAAGAGCTGAGAAAAGTCTAAGCTTGTAAAGTTTCATCTCCTTCTGCCTGTGGTTTCGTACTCTTAACTAAATGCTAAAGAGTTTTTGGAACATTCTATTTCTGCTGTTTAGCCTTTCTCTGTCATGACGACTTAGGAATTGTTGGGTGTTCTTTTTGGTCACTTTTGTAGGAGTTTTAAGTAGGATGTTGCAATGTAGACACCTTTGACATTTTCAAGTAAGCTAAACGACGCAAAAAACTGTAGTAAATTAATTAAGATACATTTAACCCAACTAGTAGTAATCAGCTATGGCCACTTGGGTTTTAAACTTTGTATTCTACTCTATGGGCTTTATAATTTTAAAAAGCTGTTTACTCTGATGTTGATCCTGTTTACATAAATAGCTTACTGTTTGGTATGTTTCCTCTATCCCATTCAAGTCAGCTTAATTTGGGGATTCTGGAAATTAATTTTGATGATCTATTATGAGAATTAAATTTTGAGTTAGTTTAATAGTACTGATGTAGAGGCAGAATCTAGGAAACGTGTCTTGAAGAATATGAGAAGTGGCCTTGAATAGGAGTTCTGAATATTAACATTCTTCTGGTTGCTTTTATGGCTTATAATGTTTGTTGTGGCAGATGAATATACATAGTATTTTAACTTGTGATGTGTATACAAATGAGATTTTATAAAAATAATAGATTCTAGCAGGGACATTTCTAACCTTGATCATTGTTGTTCACTTATGACACTTGGCCAGTTCCCTTTTAAAATTAAGTTAAATCCAATATTTGAGTGTTTTGTTAAAAGGGTGGAGTCATATGCCAGTTTATGCTATTGTGCTCCCCACCCTCCTCACATTATGCTGAATACAAAGATCAAATGCAGTGTTAGGGTAAATCTTCACTGGTGACCGTCAGTGGGCCAGGTTTAGCACCTTTTGGGGGGTTTTGAACTGCAATCTTGTGTAATAGTGGTTAAGTTAATTCAGATCAGTGCGTTTGCAATCGACAAGCTTTTTTTTTTTTTTTAAACACCCTAGCTTTGTGAATATTGAATTAATGAAAAGGCTTAATTTTCTGTGTATCTCAGAAATATGTATAATTAGAAAAGAAAACAGAACAAACCCTTTCACGTAAGCTGATGGAATTTGAGAATGGTTAACATGAATTGAATCAAAAACAGTTTCACTTCTCACCCTCCCAGCAGCACATTCCATGGTTGCATGGATACCTTCTAATCCTACTGGTAAAAATATATCTAAAACTACAGCATATCAAACTTTATTTAGGAGTCACCATCCTGTTATTATCCATAAAATCTTGAAATCAGATATCCTAACCCAAATAAATGTTAGCACAAAAGACATACCTATTTGGATAGTCATTTGTGTCCATTCTCTCCAAAAGCAGTTTGCATTGGCCTGGTTTATAGCAAATTGTGAAGTTATACTTTGCTTACCTATAACATCATAGTGAATGTCAGATTCCTACACTCCCCCAGGTTTTTCAAAGGGAATCTTAAAATAAATAATACATTTAAGTGAGATTTCAAGTGAATCTCTGACTCTACTAATTTTGCATTTAGATTATAGATAAGGCTAAGATATTTATACACAGAACACACACACCTGCATATACACATGCGTTAACAGGCCTCAGTTATTTTTATTTTTGACGTTTACCCATTTCCCCATTTTGTAGAATAGTGAATTTGTATTATAATTGGTAACAACTCTCCTTCCTTTTTTTAAAAAATGAACTATGGCATTAAGTTCACATTTGGTATGAGTAGATTTATCTGCCTATGCAGAGTTGTCACTGAGTGTGAGAACTTTCTGGAAGAAAAACTTGTTTCATAGCATTTTACTTAAGCAGTATTAAACTGCTGCTCTGTGGAACCTTGGTTGTGTAGCCCTTCTACCATTAACCTAATGAGGATGCAGTTAAATTGCTTCAGCAACTGAGGTAGCTTTCATCTCAAACACTGTTTGTATTCATTTTAATAAAATTATTTGAATCAAGATCTTTCTTCCTGTGCTTATGCTTTTGAGTGTCGGTGGCTGGGTTTTCCCATGCCTAAACCAGGGATTTCTAACCTTAGTACCATTGACATTTGGGGCCTGATAATTGATTGTTGTAACGAGACTATCTTGTGCATCGTAGTACCCGTGAGGTATCAGAAGCAAGACCCCCATCCTAACCCCCGGTTATGAGGATCAAAAATGTCCCTAGATATTGTCAGATATCCTCTGATTTGTTGGAGTGGTGGGTCAGGGGCAAAATTATTCCTGGTTTAGAACCACTGGTCTAGGCGAAAATGAAATCCATTGGAAATCCTTGGCCAAAATTGTTTATAAACTCTTGGTAAAATATGACAGCAAATGAATGTTGCTGCCAAGTAAATACTTTTTTAATTGTTAGTTTGATTGTTTTTTATTTCAGAAACCTCATTTCTGTTTAAAAAGCTATAAAGAATTTGTACAAACAAAACTATCTATTTAATATAAAAATATTAAAAGGGCTTACCAAGAGTAGGTATTTCAGACATTAAAAACAAGCTTTTCCATCTTGAGACTGTTTTTCAAACTTTTTGCTACTTTATAAGTAGAAAGTAGTTTCATGATATAAGCTCAATAACTGAATTGTCTCGTGTATCTCCTAGAGCTATTCGGGCTGGTTTACCAAACAAATGTAAATATGTGGTCCTTTAAGGATTTTTGTTTTAAAGATTTGAATTTTAAAAACTGAACTTCAGAATGTCTGAGCTGTAGGAAGGTGCTGTTATGAAGAGGTAAATGCCATGCTTCCGATCTGAAGCATGTATATTTTCTTGTATGAATTTGTACATACTACTTTAGCTTTAGTGTTGGCTGAAATTTTGTTTAAGTTGATTTGTTACTTTCCATTTTGAAGTTCAAATTTCTATGCATTTGTATTAAATATCAGATTTTCATTAGACACGTGATCTCTTTAGCTTCAGAAATCAACCTAAAATTGTTTCCACGTAACCAAAAAATTTCAAAAGCCTCAACCCCCACCCCACCCCCCAGAAGAAAAATCTAGCTATTTCCAAATCATGCAGAAATCTCTGGAAATTATCAACTGAAATTTCAGTCCTATGCTCTAGAACACTTTATCAAAACAGAAGAAAGGGATATTCTACAATGAAAATCAAAGGCATTTTCAAGATGACAAACTGGAATATTATTTTAATTCTTGTCTGTATATTCAGAAAAGGTAACATTTTCCAAGTACCATGGATTACTACGTTGTGAAATGCAATATAATATGTGAAGAATAAGTACTTCAGTAGAACTTTAGAACATTTTTAATAGAACATTTTCATCACCCCCGTAAGTTTCCCCTTACCCCTGTTACAGTCAGCTCTTCCCACCACACCCAGCTCCTGGCAACCACTGATTTGTTTTCTTTCTTGACAGTTGCCTTTTCCAGAATGTCATAGAAATGGAGTCATGCAGTAGGTAGCCTTTAACCCTGACTGTAGCTTCTTTTACTTAGCACAGTGCATTTGAGATGCATCTATGTTGTTGCTTATATTCAGTAATGAGTTCCTTTTTATTTTTTTGTTGAGTAGTTTTCCATTATGTGGATCTGGTTCATAGTTTTGCTTACCCGTTCACCAGTTCATAGACATTTGGATTGTTTGAGGTTTTTGACAATTTTGAGTAAAGCCTCTATAAATATTCTCATATAGGTTTTCAGGTGATCATGTTTCCATTTTTCTTGGGTAAATACGTAGAAGTGAGATTTCTGGATCATGTGGTAAGTCTACTTTTATTATTTTGCTGCAACAGATTACTTTTTAAAAATCAGTTGTCATGTTTGAATCCCACATTTTTAAACAAATTACTCATATTTTCTTTTGCCAAGTAATACTGCTGTCTCTGGTGGAACCAGGGTTCCTCCTGAGTAATTTACTCTTTGAGGGAGCACTGTAGTCATATGTCACCAGTATTTTAGAAAGTGACTTTATCATTTCATGTCAAGATGTGCCCCTTGACATGAAGTAGCGATATGAGTGTGGCCAACAAGCGTGGTGCCTTCCTTTCCCTTTGGGTCAGCCTTTGTTCCGTAGCTGTGCCTTTTCAGGTTTCTGTTAGTTGTTTCCAGTCTGACCTTAGCCTCCTGTGTCCTCAGGCACCCAGTTCTTTAGTGAGCAGATGAGGATTGTAATTATCTCCCTGACATTTTTCTGTATTGAAATGTCCATGTCTTGAATTACGAATATTTTTTGATTGTTCAAGACTAGAGATTGTTTTGCGATTCTTATGGCCCTTTATTATAGAAGATTAATATTGAACAATTTTGAACTCAAAACGACACGAAAAGAAACTCAGTGGCAAAACTTTTTCACACAACTAATACATATTTTTGAAGGCTTCCTCTTTTTCTCATACAATTTTATTTTAGATGATATGTTTATTTTGGAGAGAGGAAGGTGGGGTGGACTGGAAGAGTGGTATGCTGACTATCAGTTGCCTTGAAAACTTCCAACTCTTTTCTTCTTAAATTGCCTCTGTCAGAACTTCCTATCCCAGCCTCAGTTTCCTTCTCATACTCACAGTCTTGGATTAAAATTTTTATTATTGTTGGCCTTAGCAGATAAGGGTATCTTAAACAGTGTATATGAGGGAACAAAAGAGGTGACATGATTGGCATGGAGCCATTTCTTTGGGCGAATAGCACTTTAGAGAACTATTAAAAGAATTTAAAAGTGGTTTCTTCCCCAGAGACTTCTTTCTGAGTTCTGCAGTCATTAGTTTACCTAATTAAATAGGGAGAGTCTTCAAAATAAGTCTCATCTAAAACAAGAAGCAGCTTTAAATTAAAAAGTAAAGGATTGTGGCATAAGTATAATCAACTGTACTTTTTTTCTCTCTCTTTTATTGAGTTATCTTTCCATTCCAATTTGATAATCAAGATAGTCCTAAACAATTTAAACTTTGAAAGGTCTTAAATGTACACTGTGATAGAAGTCTATAACTACTATTTCAGTATTTTTTAAGCTAGTCTATTTTGTTAGAAGTATTTTAGGGTAGAAAGTTTCTTTCATGTGTCAGTTTTTTTACATGCAAACACTGGTGAGAGAATTAGGGAGCCAGGGACATGTGGACAGGAGAGAGGGCAGCAGAAAAAGAAAGCAGTGACACGCAGTCAATTAATAATGTACCAACAGCCATTTGGGGACAGTAATAGAAGTTTTAATTTGTTGACCTAAAAATATTTTTATTTTGAAAACATCTTTTCATCCTCATCTAATCAGTAAAAATCATCTTCGCTGCACCTCCTACTCTTACAGGGATTAACTTTTACATGGCCTTTATCTATCTACAGTACCTCTTTTGTATAATGATTTTATAACAATTTTCAACTTTCTTTTCTGGGCCGTCCTTAATGGTGGATGGGGCTGGAAGAGAAGGTTAAGTATGGTCAGTTGGTAGTTTTGCTTAATTTTCAACTTTAATTTTAGTAGATTTATCCAGTTATTTTTTTAAAACTAATTTTTCCTTTTCATGAAACTAAAATGAGAAAAAAAGGAGTTTATATTATTGGCTAATGTTTTTACGTTTTGAATTTCTCAAACTAGTATCATAAATTTGTAAATGTATAGTAAATTTAATACACTTTTTATATCAATTCATGTATGAATGAATATATACCTGTGTAAACAGTGAGGTATTGCTTAAAATGACATTGAATTATGACAGAATTCACAATGAATATGACACAATGTAAGATGAAATAATAGTTTTATCTCATTGGTTATAAAGTTTAGATAAACTGCCACCTACTTAGTATTCAGAAGTTTTAAACTTTTGAACTGCCTGGACACCTGTAACTTTTATATTTTCCTTCATCAAACCTCTTAGAACTTACCAACAATTGTGTAAAAAATCTTAATAAGAAATAGATGTTAACTTGAAGTATACAGAAAAAGCAGTCACATTGAAATGATAATGTAGTACTTAATGTTTTACTGTATATGTTTTCTACTTTAATAAAATGATCTGCAGAAAGATCTAAAGGTAAATATTAAAGCATTGCTTTTATTCAAAGTATGATCTGTTTCCAAAAGTTTTGTTTACAAATTTACATTATTTGTATACACATGTTGCATTAGAAAAGACAAAGGAAATCATGAATAAATACATATACATTGGTCTATATTTTTCATGATTTGGTGGTCCATATTTGTTGATAAACACTGGAAATATAGAAATGATTAACTTTTATATCATATGATTTCTTTGGGTATAACCCCTAGATCTACAAATATATGTCATGTAACTAGTAGAGCTTCACTTGGACACCTGTCCTACTTTGTCTCAAGGAGATCATCTCTGGAGTAGGCATGGTCCCGTGGCCATTTGAGCCTTAAAAGTGTCAGTATTCTTCTGTAGAATTCATGTCTGTCAGTATCCTTCAAGTCATGACCTGTAACATGTGTAGGGCATTCCTACCACCTGCTGTCTTGTGGTCAACCAGCTTAAAAGCAAAGCTCAAATTTTACTGAAATTTACTTTTAAAAATTAAGTCTGAAAGAATTATGAACTGTGTATGTTCTTTATAAAATGTTCACTGTAGTCATTTCATTGCCATCAACTGACAAAACTTAATCCTTTTAAAGGTAAATTTACTCTTGGCTAGAAAGACAAATGCATCAAATATATATGTATCATCATTGAATACAGTAAAACTGAGTTTTGGTTTTGTTTTGTTTTTAATAACACTAATATGTAATGCAAGTATGTATACCATCAGCCAGATGGTACGTAAGACTTTAACTTACATATTTATATAAGGTGGAGCATGTTTTAAATCTTGTTAGATCTACACCTGTGACATATGAGCTGTGTCAAATTGTGGTTCATCAACATGTATTTGTATTTTCATTGTATGTGTTATAGTCACACATTTATTCATACTTACTTATATGTTTGTTCAACAATTACTTATTGGGCTCCTACTCCATGTCAGATACTATTCTAGGTAAGAAACATACAACAGTGAATGTCAGCGTCCCTGCTCTTATGAAGTTTACATTTTAGTAAAGGGATATACAAGCAAATTTCAGTTGGTAATGTGAGAGAGGAAGAGAGAAGGGCTCTTTGAGGAAGTGACCTTTACACTGAGGTGTGAGTGATGTGAAGGGACCAGTGATAAGATCTGGCAGCAGGTTGTCCAGGAGGAGGGAACAGCAAGTGCAAAGGCTCTGAGGTAAGGGAGGGCCATTCTGAAGAGCAGAAAGGGAACCAGTGTAGCTGAAACGTGGTGCATGGAGTGAGAGTGGTAGGACTGGGCATCAGTGAGGCAGGCAGAAGCCACTGTTTAGCTTCTTGTGGACCACCATGAAGAACTGAGATAGAATGTAAGGTCTTAGAAAGTTTCGATTAGGGAGTGGAGATGGAGGAGGGACTTGCTTGTGTAGATTCTACAAGTGCTTTCTGAACTGCTTGCCTGGAGCCTTGCTACGAGATGTATGACACCTAGAGGTCTTTTATTTAGACCATTAGTTAGCTTTTGCTGTGCAACAGACAGCCCGTAACTTAGTGCTGAGAGCAGCCAACACTTATTTAGCTCATGATCCTGCAGTTGGACAGTCTGGCCTGGGTGGTTCTGCTGGTTTCTTCTGGGCTCATTCTCCCTTCTCAGTTAGGTACACTGCTCTGCTAGGTGGCTCTGCTTCCTGAAGTTGACTGGCTCTTAGTGATAGTGATGTGGTAACAGAACCGTATGCCTCTTATCCTCCAACAAACGAGTCTGGGCTTGTTCACATGGTGGCTGGTTGACTTCCGAGAGGATAGTTAAAAGTATGCATTGCCTCTTGAATCTTATACTTGGAAGTAGTACACTCTGATTTCTGTTGCTGGATCCTGTTGATCCAAGCAAATCACATGGCCAGCCAGATTAAAGGAGGAGAGAAGCAGACTCCCCCTGCATAGTGGGGACTGTTTTTGCACACTGTTCTACACCCAGTGTCTGTTTTCTCTGAGCTGTATCATGAGTCATGACTTCATGACTGCTTTGTGACTTTTAAGTGAAGGTATCTTCACTCAGCATTACTAGAAAGAGGAGTATGACCACAATGCTCACAACGTTTATCTTAAATTTAACAGCCTAGGATATGAAGATATAGTTAACATCCTTGTATAAAAGATAATGGGAGCATAATACTTGTAGTGAAAAGTGTAATTATAATATATCCACTGTTTGTCTTGAAGTCATATTACACTGTATTGAGTACAACAGAAATGCTTTTTGGTTGCATAGATGAAATTTATCATTGTCATTAATATTTATTGGTTCTCTCGATAGGTACCAGTTTTTAGCTAATTTTAAATACATTCAGAGAATAGAAGTTCTGTTCAGAGCACTTAACAGTAGAAGGCATCGTTGTGTGTTCTGTTACCAGCTAACCAAGCACCTAGCAGTTTCAGCAGGCTGTGTCCTTGAGCTGTCATGTGGCCCGTATGTGCTAATAAGGAGAATGAGGAGAATAATAAGTGAGAGAAGATTTCTGGCAAGGTTTTACATGGTTTTTTAAGTGTCCTTTTTTTAAATGGATTACAAAAAAGTAAGATGATAATAGTAGTGATACTCATAGTGATAATAAACAATAACAATAAAGAAAAAGACAAAACAACTTCCATGCTTACTAAAATTAAGACTTTGCTGCCTAATGTGAGCTGTCTCTGTGCTTATGTGAAAGGGAGAGGGAGAGAGGTCAGGGAGGGAGGGCATTTCATACAGCCTAAATTGTCATAAACCCTGGGACATGGTTTTGGAGAGCAGTTTATTTATTAATATCTGCTCCTTAATGTAAGTAGAATTGTGCTTAATGGGTCTACTTGGTATATTGGTCTTTTTGGACCAACCAAAAGACACAGCAATCTTTGTAAGTGAAATAGTATTTTTAGCCCTGAACATCAATCTAGGCAAAAATTAGTTTTTTCTCAGAGCATCTGAATTCTTAGTAATTTACTTGTGGACAAATATTGTGACTACAGATTCCATCAGGTTCTTCTCCTTTCTTCACTCCCATCTGCCTTTGGGTTGAATACCTCATGGATAATTTTGCTTTTCCCATCCCTACCTGGAGTTGGAGGCAAAATTTATATCATTTTAATGTTTAATTATGGTGAAGATGTGGTATCACTGATCACTGGAGAAAATAATGGATTATTCCACATTACAGTTAGTCAAATGGAAAATTAAAATTGAGACACCTCTTCCCCTTGTTATGTCAAAATAAATTATAGATGGATCAAATATTTAAGTGTAAAAAGTATAAAATGAAATGTATTAAAAGAAAATGTGAATGAATACTATAAAATCCTGGAGTGGGCAAGAAATTTTCCAGCATGGCACATATTTCCAGAAAACATGGAGGGAACAAATGGATAGATTTGAATGTTTATAATGTCAAATTTCTGTATTTAATCCTGCTTTAAAATTCTAACATGTTGAAAGCATTTCCATATGTTATAAAAATTTCTTGAAAACTGAGGTTTTCATGATTATATAATGATCTGTCATGAATGTCATACTTTATTTAACCATCCCCTATTTTTGTACTTTATTCTAATTTGTCATTGTTTCAAATAATGATGGAATATACATACTTAATTTATAAACAGTTGATCACAAATTAGATCACAAAGATTTCTCTAGCAGATAGATTGCTGGGTAATGGAAAATTGTATTTTAGGAGGGCTGTTGTTATTCACATAGCCATCACAAGTGTTGAGGGGTCTGGTTATACACACAGGCATTGACTACTCTACTTTTAATCTTTGCCAACTTGAAGGATAAGATGTTTACCTACATTTCTATGAGTATTATTGACATTGAACAATTTATTGAACAATTTTTAATTTTATTTTTGGCTTATTTTGTTCACTAAATACTTTTAATTGAACAGGAAACACATGCACTGGTGAGAAAAATTCTTACGTTGTGAGACAAAATAAAATGAAAAATAAGTCCCTCCCTTGGGGCAGTCACTACTGTGTTTCTTACGTATCTTTCCAAAATGACCTAAGTGTATCAATTATATAACCCACTCCACTTTTATTTATTGTTAACACAGATGTTAACTTACTGTGCACACTGTTTAATTCTTTCTACTTCATGTGATAGAGAAATGTTTTCTTATCTATACAGATAGACTCATACACACCTTTTAAACATCAGTATAATATTCTGCTGCTTGTCTGTATAAGAATTTATTAAATGCCCCCTTGTTGATGAACAATTTAGTTGACGGTTGTTTTCAGCTTTTTATTGTTAACAATAACTCTGATAAACAACTTTATAAATTGTTATTTTTGAACTTGAATATCTGGAATTGTTGGGTTAAGACTTAATCATGTGCATATATATTTTGATGGAAACTGCCAAATTGCACTTTGTTCCAATATATGCTTCCATCATCAGTGCAAGACTATGATTTGAGTGACTTCCCACACCTTTGTCAAAATCATAAGTAAGTTTTTAAACTTTGGTAATCCACAGGGAGAAAAATCGAATAATATTGGAGGTTTTGATTTGCATTCCTTTAATTATGTGTAAGAATCTTTATGTATGATTATAAATCATTATTCGTTACTTTATTTCTTTTTGTGACAGTGTGATCTTGATTTTAGAGTTTTTTAAAAATTAAAATGGACATAGTTTTGCCATTATTTTATTTTGATGGAAATGCTACTGGATATTTGTGTTTTCTGCTTTAGAGATGAAATAAAAAGGACTTTTAAAGTGATTCAAGAAAGAGAAAGATACAGTTTTACTTCCAAGTTCATGAATTCATATTTTCCCAGTTTTCTTAATAGAATAATTGGAAATTAAATTGTTTCCATTTTTGCAGTGGTGGGCTTATTAAAGTAATAGGGAGAGAGAGGAGCCAATTGAAGGGTTTTGTGCTTGAGTAAAGTGAAAGAACTCTGAATGGCGTAACTGCTTCTGAACTTTGTGGACTGAACTTCCACGGAGATTTTAGAATTTCTCTACAAATGGAGTCCTTTTACACACTTGGTTTTGAAAGTGTTGTGTATAGTATCATTTGAAAGAAGTGTGATGTAATGGAAAGGGCCTTATCCTGGACCGAAGCCGTCCGTCTCCGCCCTGTTAGCCTGCACAAACCGCTTTACGCCTGTCACCTCGGGACCCCTTGACAAGTTCTCTCTCCCAGTGACGTCAGGCCTGCTTCTCATCAGGTATTCAGAGTTAGCTTTACATTTGTTATAGCACCTGCATGGAGAAGGAGAATATTGAGTATTATGTCCTAATTTTTATTTTGATAAAACCTATGACCTTTTTTCTTGATGATTTTTATAATACTGCCAGTTTTAAATCTCCCTAAACTGAAGATTAAAAAGAAAAATGACACCATGAATAATCTCACCACATCATAATGGAATTTAAATTTATTTTTAAATAAATGTTTAACTACATTTCATGAAAATAGTAATACTTTAGTGAAACTCATCACTTTTTATCTTACAGTACTGAGCACAATGCCTTGCATGCTGTAAATATCCAGAAAGTCTTTGTTAATGAGTCAAGCAAATGCAGATGATCAGTCCTCTGTCCTCCCGCTACGTCATTAAATGTTTACACTGAGAGTATACTAATTTTTTCCGATTGTACACTCTTGTTTTAACTTAAAATTGCGACTGCTTTATAATCAAATTAAATTTGATGACGATGGTTGTCTAATAACTAAAATCCCATCAGATGAGCACGAATTTACTTCTAGTTTATTTACAGGACTTATAGGTGTTTGGGGGCTTATGAAATAACAAAAATACTCATCTTCTTTTTAAAAGATTCAGGTTTATGACAAAAGAACAAAAAAGCTTAGCTGGTTTCTGTTGACAGTTAAGTTTAATGACTACTACCTGAAAATTATGTGTGATGGCTGAAATACTCCCTCACTCCCACTAGAGGGGGATTCCTTCCAACTTAGGTAAAAATGCTCTTCGATATAACATGAAAACCTGTGTATGACATTGATCTTTCTTTTTTATTAAATTGAGGTTAGTAATCTCATTTTAAAAATCAGCTTTTTTTCTGTAAGTATTGCAATTAAAATCTTACAGAAACAGAAAATATAAGGGATGCTGAACTAAAGTGCACATGTACTTATTAACCCATAGTGTTTTTGACCAAAACATATATTTTTAAAAGTATTAAATTGGTTAATACTTAGGAATTTCCGTACATCACTTGGAGCCCTCCTGGAGATAAATCTCCAGTGGAGGATGAGGCTGCCCTTTTGAGCTCCATGCCCTTACTCCACTCCCCAAGGTCTGTCTTTGTCTCTGTCTACTGACACAGCCACATGGAGAGTTCCTAAATTCCACTTGAAAGCTTTGGTTTGCTATCATCTCAAGTTGTCAAATATATTAAAGCCATATGTTTAAATAGATTCCTGTTTGCTATTGAATTTTCTTAATACTTTAACTTTTTGCAATATGTTAAGCAAATGCAGAACTCACTCTGTAGATGATTTTTGTGGGTTTAAAAATATAACATATTTTTAAAGTAATTGTATCCATATTAAAATATCTTATCAAAGGTGAATGTACCCAACACTGAGGTGTGCAGATATGATCTCTGTGTATAATTCAATAGTAAATGTCATACTGGGTTTACAGTAGTTAAGATTTGGTGAATTTGTTGCTTATGTTTTCCTTTAACTAAAGTCTCCAGTGTTGATTACAGGATTTAATGTAAAAACATTTGAGGTTACTAACCTAATGTTGTGAAGGGCAGGACTTAGGAGATTCAAACATATGCAAGTTGCAAAATAACTGGGTTTTTTTTCCCTCTCAAACTGAAAGTCTATGATAAGATCTTGTTTCTAAATCTAACAATTAGCTTTGGAAATCTAAGTGTAAACAGAAATGCTGTCAGTGAATCTTACGATGATTTTGTGCTATAGTTGATCCAACATTTCAGTCTTCAGCCTAAAATCACACTTGGCCTCGGAAACATACGGTTTTCATCAGAATGAAGCTGCTCATCTTCTCAGTCCCTAATCATGCGTTTCTCTTGCTTTGTGCACCAGACTCTGTCAGGTACCAGGTGGTGGGTGAGCCTCGCTTCCAGTAAAGCAGCTGGAGAGTACAATTTGTTTCCTCATTTCTTTTTTGACCCCTTTACTTTTCGTACTGGATGACAATCTTATTGAAATGATCTTCCTTTCTGTATTTTCTTCCCCCAAGGGAAGAATCCAATTTTGTTTTATAGTAGGATACTTTGGATGGCCTATATGTCTTCTGCTTAAACGCCTACCACAAGGGCCTAATTTTAAAAGGTTTAAAACTAACAGTGAAGCCAGCAAGTCTGATTTTATTGCCCCACTCCCACTGTTTTCCCCAGACACTTAAAAAATACTCTTATTTGTTCTGTTGCTTCTTTCCTTGCTCTTTTCCATCATATAGTGGTACTTCGGAGTAGTCAAAGTTAAACGCTTTCTACACCAGACTGAATAATTATGTTTAAAAAACAGTAATTATCAATACACGTCTTGTTCCACACAGCTTTTAAATTCATGTTAATGAGCTGTGTCTTCTAATGCATAAGACTGACAGGCAATTTTGAAGTTTTGCCATCATTTCCCAACTTGTTGTTTAGACTCTGCCCGCCTTTTCCTGAGTATTGCTTTTAGGAACCCTTGCTCTGCAGCATTCCCGAGACGCAGGACTACCCACTCTGATGTGAGCAGGACAAGAAATTACTAGCAGCTTCACAAGCATGATGAAATTGCTTTAAGAAGCATAACTTCTCCCTCACTGTCAGTAAAAGATCAAAAAGTATGTGCAACATCTTGTGATTTAAGTGAGAAGGATGATTCTGCTAACTTCCTAGATCATTCTGAGGAGCTTACACCACCACTTCAACATGATGGCAAATATATTAATTTGATAGGTGCTCACCCTGTTATAAAACTGGAACCTGGGACAGTGACCTGGATTTATACCCCACTCTTGAAGAGACTCACAGATCTCTCTTTCCTGACACCTGACATAAATTGAAAACCAGTTTTCTCAGAACTCTTAGTTCCAGGCCACACCTGTGCTCTGGTGTCTGCGGCTAGACGCAAGGAAGGTTGCTGAGAGTGCCTAAGTTATTTTTTTCCTTATGATTTCAGGTTGAAGTCTTGACCTCGGAGGATACCGCCTTTGGACTCAAGGTGTGTAGTCTGATGTAGCTTACTGTACAGGTTTCATCAGCTCCCCTAAGTGGATTAGAAGGCTCAACAGAGAGGACTTGTTTTTTTTAATCAGATGGGGAGCCCTTAAAATCTTCCAAAGTTTGATTTCCCTTTTATCAGGGTTAAGATTAGACTATGGTAGTATTTCCTTTTTCCTTTTTTCTTTGTTGTGGAGAATATGAAAAACAGTACAGGAAACCAAGAGTGTTATTTTGGTAGAAAATGACTTCTAAATTTGAATGGAATAGAAATTACTGAATAGAAATAGCCATGGAATAGAAATTACTGAAATTTCCCTCAGTTTGGGGACTGTGAAATCTAACCACTGGATATTATCAGAATGCTATTTTTGATTCATAACTCGAGCTTCATTCACTCATGCATTCATTATCCCTGCCTCAAATATTTATTGAACCCCTGTATTCCAATCACGACCATATTAAATTTCAGCTCCTGCCCTTAAGTTGCTCACCATCGGTTGGTGGGTATAGGCAGATGAATTACCCTGCGGCGTGGCTGTCCCCATGCTGGAGCTGTGCTGAGGGCTGTGGGAGTGCAGTGGAGTTGAGTGGGAAGGCTTTCTAGGAGGTTGATCCCTGGGCAGAGCCTGAGGGCTATTTAGGCAAGAGAGAAGAAATGAGAGCTGTTTTCAGGTCAGAAGGGAACCATGAAAAAAAATCGAAGGGAACTAAAAGTAGTTAAATTCTCCCTGTGTGGCAAGATGTAGAGTTGAAAAGGTTAAAGATTTGAATTTTATCCTATAGAAAATGCGAAGCTATTAAAAGAGTTGAAGTCAAGAAGTGGTTAGATTTGCAACTTAGATGATTTTGGCCACTTTGTAGAGGATGGACTTGCCAGAGACCAGTGAAGAGTGCTTGAATAGGTCAGGTGGAGACCGATGTGGGCCTGAGCTAGTGGAAGAGGAAAGAGATCCTTAAGAAGTAAATCTTTGGGACCTGGTGATCACAGATGTGCATGGTGAGGAAGGCAGAGGAGCTGAGGATGAGACCAAGGAATTGATTGGCTGCACTGAGATACAGAACACAGAGGAAGAGTCACAGATTTTAAGAATTATAATCTTCCAGACCTGTAGTTTTTATCAGATTTACTTGCCTTTTGTATATATTTGCTAGTAATTCTTAAACCAAGGAAAAAAAAAAACGGGTAAGAAGTACTTGCTGAAGCAGTCTGACTTCACTTTCATGTAGCCGCATAGAAGTACAGTGTAGGTGCCATCAATTACTTTGAAAGTCAGGAGCTTCCAAGGATAGTTGGTGAAGATTTGAGAGCGCAAGTTATGGGTGATTACTCTCACCTGACTCCTACTTTCCCTTCTAGATGCTTGGGGTTTTGTTAGTACAATCTAATAGCTGTGTTGCAGTTGTAGGTGGATAACATTGTAATACTACCAGAATCAAAACTGTTTAGAGGTTATAAGCTTAGCAAGGTTTACATTATAAATAAATATAAATTAAAAGTAAAAAGATAGATTAACACCTTATAAATATTTAAATACTTGGTAAACCAGCTCAAGTTTTATATCCTTAATATGTTTTTTGTGCTTCTGTATCTGCCAAAAAATTACTAAAAGAAAATTTTAATTATAAATAGAGCTAATTTGGTATTATTTGCAATAATTAACATATGGTCATCTTCTAAATTTTTTAGTTTTTATTTGATCCCAGCATGTGTGCAGAATATTCATTGCATATTTAATAAACCTATTGTCTCAGTTCTTCTGAACTCATCTCCATAATCCTTCATACTTCGGAGTGTGCAGCAGTCTTATGGATGATTGTTATACCAACAGCTCTCATAGTCTGCCCCACTGTGTGAAGGCTTCACATTTGTTTCATAGCTAAATTAGCAGATTGCTTTTGTAGCTGAAATCAATTTGTAGAAACACAATTTGAAATTTTTTTCTAATTGATTTTCAAAGAATTTCACTTTTGCATATCTAATTCAAAATATTTACACATATAATTAAAACTGACAATTTTGAAAATTTTTATTGTTTTATCTGTGAGTCAGCAAATATATATTTTTTTTAATTTTAACTGAAGTATAGTTGATTTACAATGTTGTGTTACAGCAAATATATTTTTATCTTGTTTCTTAAAAGGTCTTGGTATTCAGTATTGGTCAGGTTTTTGAACACTTATTCATGATTGACCTTTCTTCTTGTTTTTATATACATGGGGGAAATAACTCAAATATCTGACTCACTGGTAATACATCAATGGCGTCATCTTGGTGGATGAGTAGACCTCTGGAGTATGTGTGTTTCCCTTGTATGACTCTGATCCTTTTAGTGATCTTTAATGTGCCTTTGATCTTTCTTTCCCTTTTTTTTTTTTTTTTGGTGGGGGGGCAGTTTCTAATTATTGCTTTTTGTATGCTTCTCCTTCCAAGTCAAACTAAAATCCACAAGCTTAATATTTACTTAATATCTACAAGCGTGAGTTCATCTGTCTCACTGGAAAATGACTTAACTGTGTTGGGACTCAGAGTACAAACAACCTATTTCTGTGTATGAGTGTGGTGAAACTATAATCCAGGAAAACAAACTTGCAGCACTTCAAACATATCATGGCTATTATAACTGTTTTAAGATTAATTTTTTAAAGCTAATCTAATGGGAAATATCCATGCTCTTTGTTATTCTTCATAAATTTTAATTTTACTCAAATCCTGATTCATTGTTTTATTAGGCTTATCTCAGTCAAAGGTAACTTAGAATTTGAAATGATAATAACTGTTTCACAGTATATTAAACAGTTCTGCTGCTTTCCAGTGGTTCTGATTTTTTTCCATTGAATTTAGATAACTTTGATTTTCTTGAATTTGTTTCTGCTCAGGTCTAATAAGATGCTTAATTAATTTAAAATTACGTGTACTAATAGAAACAAGAATTTCAGTGAATAGAAGAGGTGCTTCAAAATAAAAATGAGCAAAGATATTTGGAAAGTTCTACAAACTACAGACCACTGATTTTGACTTCAGTTCTAATCAAGACTTGAATGTATTAAAAAGTTTATAATTCTCTAGAATCATAAATTAGGGATCTGAGGGGCAAACAACGTGGGTTGGTTCTTTCTACAAGATAAGTATGCCTTCTGTATCATTAATGTATTAGGTAAAGCTGCCTAGTGATGAGAAGGTAAATCAGCTAAGCAAATAAGTAATTATATTGTTAAACAGAAAAAGGCTAAAAATTTGACTTTGTTACTTATGAGTTCTATAAGGAAATTTATAGTAAGGACGTAAAAAGGAGGAATGAATAAAATATCCCTGGGTCATTAAAAAAGAAAAACTATGTAAACATAACTTTTCCATAAATTTCAAGAGATCATCTCAGAATCTAAATAAATTAAAAGTTGTTTGACGACAAATCTCTTGCCTTCTCATTTGTTGTAGACAGCTAAGTCAAGAATTACAATGAAGCAAGATTTTTATTTGAACTGCTCCATATGAGTTAGGCACTATTGTTGATCCCAGGATTAGGTGAGGAAATAGGAATTCACACAGCTAATCAATCAATAACAGCAGTGGGATTGCAACCAGGAGGGTCAGCCCCAAGCCTGTCCTCTCTTCTGAGTGTCCCAAGAACCAGTGAGTCCCACACTGCTACCTGCCCTTCTCCTCGCTTTCCATCTCATCTTAGCTGCCCTCACCTCCGTCTCCACTCTGCCCATCTTGCTAAGGTCCCTAATGCTTTCTCTGACCTTCGCTATAGGAGAACAACTTGCCTCTTGGCAGCATCTGCCTCAGTTGGCCTCTTGTTCATTGCTTTGCTGCCTTCCTCTGGCTTCCCCAGCAGCACTCTGCCGGCCGTCCTCACGTGAGCCTGGCCAGGGTTTCTCTTCCTCCCCACAGCCATGGTGGTTTCACCAGGGCTCCATTCTCCTCCTCCTTGATTATGCCAGTGACACCTCTTCCTCTATCTCCAGGGCTTGTTCTTAACTACCTTGCAGAAGGAGTGAATATGCAGAAAGCCAAGATAAGATTTTAAAGTTGTTTAATACAACATATTTCCTGGAATAAATTCCTACTTGCTTGGCAGTAATATAATTTGGTTAAATAATTTTTAAAGACTTTTCCCTTTGAAAGATGGGTGGATAGAAATATGTATATTGTATACTACCAGTTCACTTTTTTCCAATTATAAATAAGCATTAGAAATCGACAAATCCAAAAATATTTTGATATTCGGCTGATGTAGTCTTTGGAAGGACACTCTGAATTTTATGCCCCTTTTTATAATTTTTGATAGAAATTATTACCCCCAAAAAATGTGCGTGGGGAGGTCAGTTTTTAAAGAAGGATAAGGAAAATCAAGCATATGTGTTACTCTTTTAAAAAAAGAATGGGAAGAATGAAAATAAAACATAGCTCACCATAGGAGCCCACAGGTGACAGAGCCTTCTCTCCTGTGTGCTCTTTAAGCTGCTGCTCTTCTTAGAGGTCACCAGCCCGTGGTCCCCTGGCGAGGAGGAGAGTGCCAGCCTCCCTTCTCTGCCCCCAACTTTTAAACCAGCCCCTAGGAGAGGCATATTAAACTTAGTAAGGGCTTTTCCCCAGAACTCTGATGCAGGGCCCACTCTTCATTGTGTATCTCCCCGTACATACTTTCCCCTTTTCCTGTCTTTTCCTGAAACTACACTCCCCTAGAATCTTAAAATTTTATCTCTGCAAAAGATCTCCAAAATCCTCTGAGGTGCCTTCTTCCATGTTTGAGATGAGGGAGCTGAAGGCCAAAGAAGTCCTTGTCCCCAAGGTCATAGCTCCTTACTGACAGGGGTGGGACTAGAAATCAGGATTTTAGTAATTTCATTATTTTTCCTATTTAAATAAAAAGATTTAATAATTCCTATTAATATTTAGATTACTCACCTTTTTATTCTCTCTTGGCAGTAATTTTTAGTATTTGTTTTAGGCATCTAAAATTTATTGTTGTTTTAAAGAAAAAACTAAGCTTAAAATGTCTCAAAATAAGATTTTAAAGTGAATACTAAATTTGTTTACTCTTATGTATTACTTTTTATTCACATTTTGGTTGATTAAATATCTTAGAAAAAAAAACATCAAAGTTCAAACAGGTCTTCTAACCCCCACTGACGTAGCCTCAACTCTCCCGAGCCCTTAACCTCCCTCTGAGTCTAATACCCTCATACCTCACCTTCCGTTCAAATGCTTTTCCATCCTCTTGCTGAATTTCAAATTTGTCTTCTCTCCAGACTGTTTATATTCTTCCTCTTCTGTGCCATTACCCCTCAGTACTGCAGACTTTTGAGCCTCATCCTCTGCGCTTATACGGCACTTAACTGTGAAACTGATTTGGAATTTCTCTTCTGCCAACTTGTTTTTGTTTTCTTTTGTATATGGGAGACAGCATGGTATGGCCTGGCCCTGCTCCATTATGTCACATTTTTTCGAGCAAGATTGTAAGCTTAGCGACTCCATTTTGTTCATCTTTTTATATCCATATTGACTTGCACTTGGTTCACAGTGAATAATTGTTGCTGACTATATAGCGTTTTATTGCTGGTTTAACAATCGTGATGGTAATGAGCAAAAAAAAAGCCTGTGATATTAACACATTACTACTGTCCCCCCCTTTTTCTATTTGGGATTTTTGCACTGATTCTCCCATTATCTGAATTAGTATACTCATTTGGCATTTTATAGAAGCTCTGTAGAGCCCAACTGAAGGAACATATTCTTTGCTAATGCTTGTTGAAGCTGTTGAGTGGTTCTGGTTGACACTGAAAACTTGTTGGTTCCAATTTATTTTACTACTAACTTAAATATCTTTGCTAATCTAGGTTCTTTGGTTACATTCATTGATTTCATCATATTTCATTCTACTGCATTTCATTCAAATACCTGTGGAATATACATTAATGTTATATGCTGGGAATGCAGTGTTAAGAATAATAAACCCTTGCTTCCATGGACTTTACATTCTTGACACAAATTTTGGAATGATCTTATTCCAGGAAGAAATTCTAGACAAGATGCAAATTTATATTCTCCTTTTGTGTATAGTTTTTTTTTTTTGCTACTCTGTGGTATAATTATTTTAATTGAATCTTTTGTTGTATTCTACAAAATGGAATAGGATTCCAGTTTGACTTGTAAAACTTATAATAACAAAGGGATTAGTCACCTATAAACAAAATTTCAAATAAGATAAAAGTGAAGTTTATTTTATCATTTTAAAAGTAAGGTACTTTTTAATTGTGGAAAATTGTATAGCTGGAGCATCATATTCGGACTTAAGTTACCTTTGGACTTATTCCTGTATTTTGACATCTGGCCATTATGCAAATCACCTATATTTCCTTCCTTTCCTTTATGAAAGTAAAACATTAGGAATCAATCTGTAACTATCTAACTGCTTGTCATAATGTCTAAGGGGGAAATAGAACACATCATTGGTAGCCCATCTCTGAGTGGGCTCCAGTTTCCTTTACTAAGAACCAAAAAGGTGATCTTAATGATATGTGGGAGGAGGTTCACTGGCTATTTTTCTTTTCTGATCAGTCCAACTTACAGGACTCCTGCCTGATCAGTTCTCACTGCATATTCTGGTCATCTAGAACCATGCTGTCCAGTATGGTGTTTACTAGACATGTATGCTAGTTAAATTTAAATTAATTAACATTAAATTAAAATTTTATTTCTTAAGCCACACCAGCTACATTTCAATAGCTCCGTGTTGTTAGCAGCTACCACATTGGCAGAGTGCATATATAGAACATTTCCAACTTAAAAGAAAGTTCTTTGGCCAGAGCTGATCTAGAAAATAAAGGTTCCAAATATTCGTATGACACAAACATTGTAACATAACACGTTTCACAATTAGAATAGAAATTTTTTTAATTGATGAAAAATCCTGAGGATTAGAGCAGATTAGTTGAGGACAGAAGGAATTTGCTGTTCTAGTAAAGTAACACAGAGCAGAGGGATGTTCTGTTCAGTAAAAATATAATATATATAATAAAGTTGGCATTTCCCATTGGATTTTGAGAGTATAAAGGTTTTAAACCAGGTCATGAAATTAGGCATACTTCTGGTGGTGACTCTTGTAATGGGCCATTAATTCATTGATTTACCTAGGGTTATGCCCGGGGACTCTGAATATAGTACTTCAGATTTAGAGTGTTTACCTTCGTGTAGTAAGAGATTCTCCCTGTTCAAATATCCTTCGTTTATTAATATAACCACATGAAAACATACATTAATCTTCTATTTAAAAACACATTTTTTTTTTCTTGTGAAGCTATGTTAACTCTTGTTCTTCTCAGTTCTTTCCATCTTCTTTCCAGGGTGTATTTTCTAGTGAATTTGCTTGGAATTAACTCTCTAAAATGGGTGTGAATATAAATTAGGTGAAAAAAGTATATTTGAAGTAACAATGTCATTGAAAATGAAACCAGCAGATCTCTTTTTGAAGTTCATAATCTTATCAACTCATATTACTTTTCATAACATGAAGGATTTATTTTTGCGTTTACAATTTTTTATTTAATGAAAATCTACTAAAAATTCTTAGAGGAATAGAGGACCAAGCTTATTCTTTACTGTTTCAGTCATTAAATCTATATTAAAATGATGAAATATATATTGGTAAAGTAAAATAATTTTCTATTTCTCCGTAAAAGAAACGTTGGAGAAGGAAAAAAAGCCATGGCAGTTCTCAAGTCTGGGTTTGAGAATCCATGTTGTGTTGCTCCCTTCTTTTGTTAGAGAATTCCCAGCCTCTCCTTCTGCCATCTGCTGGTGGTTCAAACACTTACATGTTTGATTTTTAAAACCAATCTGCTTTATTCTTATTTAGGAAAGATTTTGGGGAAATGTTCTGTTTCTATTCACCTGTAATATTTTGATGCAGTTTTGCTTGTCATGTTTAATTATATTTTTGAAGGCTACTAGCTTCTTTTTCAACTCTGTCTTTGAGGATTATATGAATGTAAAATTTAGAAAAGACAGAACACTGTGAAGGCCAAAGCACTGAGAGATACTCACAGACTTATTGATAAAAGGTCTTGGGCACCATGAAGAAGAGTTACTTGAGAGTTGTTGGGGGTCTTCCCTAATCTCTGAATGTGAATTAAATGTGGAACAGCAATCCCGTCCCGCTCTTTTGTAATTAAGACTGCTTGATTGAAAGTGAGCAGACCATATTTTACTTTAAGTCTTAGTATAGGATTAGACAGTTGATTTCTTGGTATCACTAAGGTTCTTTCCAGCTCTAAAATGCTGCAGGTCTTCCCATACTCATTAAGTCAGACCTTCAGTTCTGTCCTCTTTTATTCTTCTCCTGACTTCTCCCTGCTACTAGTCTTAAGCTGTTCTCATTGTCTTGGGGAAAATATAAATACTTTTTGTCCATGAACAAATCTTCCTAATGAAATAAAGCTAGACTTTTTTTTTTTTTAAAGAGAAGCAAAGTATAGGTGTTTTATTTTGTGCCTCATTTAATCTCCTGTCCTAACTTCCTTTGGAACCACCTTGACTAACTAGAGGCTTAGATTCATGGGTCAGTTATTTGTTCATCATTTTCTCAAAGAGAAAGTGATCCAAAATAGGAATCTCAATTTTTTTTTTCACAATGAGTAAGGCTGAAGGAGGTAACATGACTGATTGTAGGCCCTATTTAGTGGCAAATTAGAAAAAATTCAAGTTTCTGCCCCCCAGGCCAGTGCCCTTTATACAAAATTACAGTAATGCTTATTTTTAGTATTCCCAGTACTGAAACTATAGATTAGATTGAATCTTACAGAATTGACATTTTTATAACTCAAAACTGGTCTAATGTTGGCAATTGCCTATGTCTCAGTTCAGTGTATTAGGGCTCTCCTATATCATTTTGGGTCTACATTCAATAGTGAAAACACTATTTTTCTTTAAAAGCTGTTTATCCCACCTGGAGTGTGTATGTGCATTCTGTTTGAAACAGAGAGTGATCACAGGATGTTTGTGGAGTTAAACTGGCATGAAAGGACCAGGCCACATAGCCTAATGAAGAAAATGTGATGTTTCCAGAATAGGCTCTTATGTTACATAAAATACCGGAAATATTTATCATGACCAAGTGGGTGCTTAGTGTGCTGGGAGCTCCGTTCCTTCTGGGCCAAATGCTGTGTCAGGTGACGGTGGCGGGCCGGTCTTTGGATGGACTTCCTGACTCCTTGGCATGGGTCCTTAGATCTAGCAAGTATATTTGAGCAGAAATATTTGCCCTAATGGTGGTGAATACAGAAAAGTGAGTGGGGTAAGCAGAATTCATACCTGCTTTTGTCAGACTTACGTTGGTTTCTTAGGAGAAGATGTTAGGAATTAAGCATGGCCTCAGGTGCTGTGGATCTCAAAAGTGATCTTTTTAAGGAAGGGAGGCGTTATGCTTGAAAAGAAGCTTGTTTACTTGCATATTCTGGAGTTTGATTGACTCTGTTTTTCTCCGGGGACATTATTTTGGCACTATTTTTTGAGGACTTAATTTTCTAGTAATAATAAAAATGTGCATATATTCTCCTTATCCCCACCCTCAAGCACCTGTTCACTGGGATGTGCACAAATCATTAGAGACGCTTCTGGGCTTGCCTAGAAAATTCCTTAGCATACACCATGTTAATAATCATCAAGCTGCTTAAGATTTTGTTGGGAAGAAGCAAAGAAATTATTCCAAGGGAGTTGGGGGATGATTTTGATTGCATGTGTTTTAGGTTCTGTCCTATGCCAAATTTTAAAGCCAGTTTTGTTTCTTCAGATGGTGAAAACCCTCCTCCCGCCTTAAATCTGGCTTTTACCCAAGCCATGTCAGTTTTTGCAAGTCAGTTGAGAATGTCAAAGTGACTAGTGTTGAAAGAGCCAATATGTTAGAAGATGCTTAAAGCCAAGTAGAACACTTATATGTGAATTAAAGAATATATTAGGAGGTGATTTTTAAAAATCAGATTTGGGGGAAAAAAACCTGTTGAATTAATACTTGCATACCAGATGTACCGCTGATAAATACTTGTAATGGATATTCCCCAATAAGCAATAAAATTACCATTTTACAACTGAAGTAATCTATCCTGTGGGTACATTTGCAAAGATACGCCAACAAAAATACATGCAGAGTTCTTGAAGTAATAATGCAAATAAAGCATTTCATATTATAATTTTAAAATAACAAGAATGGGAAATAAGAAAAAGTCTGGGAGACTATTTGTTGTGTCTAAATTCTGTTTTTACTGTGATCTTTTGACAGTTGGCTTTTTGATACTGCATAATTGCTTTAGTGTCTTTGTGTGTATTGAAGGACTGAATTGTCTGACAGTAGTGGTTGAAGGTCTCACAAATTCTAAATAATAAAAGTAATATATATATATCTTGTTTGCTTTGTTGCAGTAGTGGCCTATTTTCATACTTTCATGAATTCTCTTGGTGTCATGGCTACTATTGAATCACTAAGCAGAGGGTGTTGCCATGTGTAATTTATTCATTTGTGCACAGCTGAAGCATCCGTGCAGCGTGCACTGATTGTGTGGCCGCGTGTGCCAGGGCACTGAGACCTACTGCCGTGATTCATTGCCCACTTTGCCCAGTAAGGCTGCTCCACCGTGGTGACACTGGCCTTTGGCTGAGCAGGGAAGCCATCTCTCCAAGCCAGAGCACACCTCAGGTGTGGATTTTCGTTGGTCTTAGATGGAACTGTGAAAAAGAGTGGAGGAGATGAGGAAGGGAAAAGAAGTGTGGGGAACAGTAGGTCTCAGGTCTCATGCTCTGTGTGATCGAGAGAGAGTAAATTAAATCCTACAGAAAATTTTGTTTATTTTTAGCCTCATATTGTGCAATCTAAAGCACTTAACTGGCTGCTTCCTAAGAAGCCACATACATTTTTATGAGAAATTCCTCTTAACCTCCCTCCACTCTTCCCAAATTAAATTTTCATTTTAGAATGAGTTTTTGGTGTCTCATTGAAAGGGAGAGAAGGTGGAGAATGGAGTAGCAAATGAATGAATACGCATTATTTAAAATGAGAATTGGATATGGGTCTAGATTGGATACTGTGCATTAAAATATCATGGTAAAATCAATAAGTTTACAAAAAGTATCCTAAAAATAATTTCAAATAAATTTCCAAAACATTTCTCAGAATTTAAAAATACACATTTATTTATTGTATCTGAAGTTTGTAATCACCTTCTAAGTTTCTCACATTATACCCCTACTTTTGTCTCATTTCATTTTAATCCCCTTACAGAGATGTGAGTGTATTTTCTTTATTCGTTGCAATATGTTTACCTGTACTTAATATCATCATAATTCAAAAAAAAGTTATTATATACTACTGCAGTATAAGAGTAACAACGGATGTTCAATTAAAAGATATTTCCTGTGACAAATGAGTAATTTGGAAAGAAGCTGGGAAATCCTGATTTTTAAGATGCAGAGGGTACCTTTACCATGTAGACACTTGAAGGACTTCAATTCTCATAGTAAATTAGTAACCTTTATAAAAAAATGTGTTGTTTTACTTCAGCATGAGTCATGAAATGGAACTAATGACATCATATTCATGAAATGACTTCTTTTCTGGTTTGAGAGTGGCGTTTTTCACAACGTGCTATTTAATTGTATGTACAAACATCTAGAATCACAAGTATTAATGAAAAGCCACGCGTGTGCGTGTTGTAACTGGTCCGCTCGTGTACATGTGTGTGCACGTTCTTTTCTTTTACGTAGGCTGTATGGAGAAGTTGACCTCTCTAAAGGCTAAGTCTGAAGAGGAAGAAATGGAGATCTGCCAGGCTTGTTGGCTAGAGTCATGGACAAGAGCACGGCCTGTCTGAACTGCCACTCAGTTTTTATTCTGCGAGTTTGCAGGGTTGGTGATTAGAGTGGCTTTCGCCCAATTATGCTGTGATTATTCTGCTGCACTGTAATTGACTGGGGAGATATGCTAATACCTGTCATTTGGGATGATAAAAGATGAGCGGGGGACGCAATGCATTATTTAGCTGGCTGTGTGATAGATGAGGGATGCGCAGAGTGCTTTAATTGCTGAGAAGAGAGGTTAAGCTGAACGAACGGATGAATTAGAAATGAGTTTTTTTATGGCTTGTGGAAAAGTGAAATAAAGGAAAATGTGCCTTAAACTAAAGCAGCAGATAGAAATGAGCACAACGGAACTAGATCCAGGCAGCTAGATGCAGTTTAGAGTTCAGTAAATAATAATTGAAAGAAGAATATACAGTAGATTCTCATATTAAGCAAAAAAAATTGTTGAAGGAATTGTTTTTATTTGAGGTGACAATATTTGTGATTTGCAGCCTCTTAAATTCACACTGTTTTTTAGGTTACACTGAAATGTAATTTGTAACACTTCTGAATTTCATGCTTTGTATCTTTTGAATGTTAGCTTAGAGGTATTTCGATTTCTTGTGCCTGTATGTCTTTGAATAAATGGCAGAGGAAGGCGAGAAAAAAAATGAATGTTTATAATAGTGGGGAAATACAATGATATAATTAGTGAGAGAGTGTACAGCTCATTCTTGAGTGACAAGACTGAAGGCAGCCAGTGGTACGGTTCTCGCTGCACACTTAGGTATTGGTATTTTTATAGAAAAAAAAATTCATGAAAGAGCAGTATTTTCCCTTTCGTATTGTTTCCTTTTGTCATACCCATTTATAATCCTGTATCTGTATTTCACAAAAGTATTTAAAAATACTTCTTTGTAATCTGCTTGGTCGTTTATATGATTTGATGTTAGTGTTTTGCTTTACGTTAGTTTTGTGTATTTAATAAGTAGGTCAGTATTTCGAGAATGCAATCAGAACAGCAGTTTGTGGAAACAGACTGTTACAAACTGAAGAATGAGGCCTTGCCCACATTGTCAGCTTCCCAGCACATTCTCCTTTACCAGATAATGATGTAGGAAAGTGTTGTCCCCAACTGTGCTATTTTGTCTTGTAGATGAAGCAATGGGAATACAGGTTGAATAGCAGAAGTTGTATTTTTTGTAAAATGAAGAAAACGACCCTCATATATTGTTGAATTATCTCCAGACAGTCCAGCTTCTCAGAGCCTTTGTGACTCGGCTAGAGAGCAGAATTTATCAGGGGATAGCTTTCAAGCAGGTTATTGAATGGTAATGGATCTGTCTAGAACAAAGCATGCCTTTGGAATGGATGTCAACTGGAGACAGATGCTGTACTCTGCTACTCAAATAAGTTTTGTTGGAGCTAATCGCTTTCCCCCAATGTAATGGACACCTCCTTTGCACATTCCCTCTGAAACAAGGTGAAGTTTCCTTATGGATGTTTTTAATCAGTATCCATCTTGGAATTCCGAAGTAGACTCTTGGAACTACCTTACTCTTTCAGACATATAATGTGAAGGGCTGCTTCTGTAGAGCAACGTGTAAGGCTAAGTGGAAGTTATAAAGGAAAAGATGCAGTTAGCATCATAGAACTTAAAATTAAATGGATAGTGGTAGGACACACGCAGTACCTTATGAACAACAGCACCAAAGGTCAGGTTTTACAAGCTTTAGTTAAACCAATTTAAAATTTCATGTTTTAGTTAATGCCGCCTTAAGCTCACTGCATAAGGAAGGGTGGCAGCAGCACTTTGGAGATGTGGTGTCTTGATTTTTCCCTTGTCAGTAGTATTAAAAGGAGTAGTATACAAACCTATTTACTTTTGTACATCTGTTTTTTATGACTAGCAGTTTATTATTTTTCCTTCCTGGTAGGCAATTACTCAATCCTGAGACATTGTGCCTGAATCTTTGCTATAATTATCATCACTTGAATGTAAAAATGATTCTTTCTTAATGTCCTCAGTTTGAAAGGTTTTGCTTTCGTTTAATGTAGTCAGAAAAAAAATCATGTTAGTGGCTTTTGTTGTTTACTTGATGTAACATGTCTCACTGTAAATTTGATGATAACATGAAAATGTTCTTTCACACAGTTGGATGCTTGAGAACTGTGATGTCACTATCTTTTACCATAGATTCAGTTCTTCCACTTGGAAATGGTCTGTCTTAAAACTGAGAATTTTAACATGAGACAGCATAAGACTAACTTTCTTAAATTTCTGTAGCATCCTTTAATATCCTTATTATCTAATTGAAGGATTTTTTTATGGTGATGAGTTATGCTGGTTTTTTTTTTAATATTGTGGTTATATTGTTTTATAATAAGATGTTAAATGATTATGGAATTCTTGCCACAGGGGATATGAGAAATTATAAAGGTAGGAAGTGAGGCTCATGCGAGGACAACAGACCCCACTAGACCAGGTGTTTCCTTGCTCCTTCCTCATCTGGGGCTTTTTCTTCTATGCCTGTGGAGATGGTTCCTGCCTAGTGAGCAAGGTACGTAGAAAGGAGTTGCACACATTGCACTGTGCAAGGGGAAGGAAGCACTGTGTGAGCCTACTTACTGGGCGTTACTAGTGTAGTTGTTGGTGCTCCAGTTGGTTAAAACAAATCATTAATAAATGATAATACATTATTCATTTTATTTTAACACAGAGGTTAACACTCTCCCTCTCCATCCATCTCACATCTTACAGCTGACTCAGCCATACCTGATTCTACAGCAGTTTTTTAGCAGTTCGTTCATCTTTAGTGGAGTGAGGTCTTTTCCAGCTTCCTTCTTTTCAAATTCATACATTACTTGGTTCCATATCTCACTGAGTTTTACAACTGGAGGAATGTGTAGCATAAACACGCTGAGGAGGAAACACAGCTAACTGTCGGGAAGCCCGCACCTCAGCTGGCGTGAACAGAGAAGTGGGAGGGCTTTCTCGAGAGAAGCCGCCTCGTCTCTGGCGTTGGGCAGATGTCAGGAGGGAATGAAGACTTTGTGAATATATCCGGCGGAAGTCGAAGAGTTTCTCCTGTGTGAACCTGGAGGCCATTCACTGCTTTCCTTTTGCTGTCTTTACTAGTTCATCTCCTTAAGAAATAACAAGTAATTACTTTTCCTTCTGCATCCAGCCAAGTTCTCAATAGTGTGCCACTAGAAAAGAGATGTCATTAATCAGTTTACTAGAGAGTAATCGTTAGTTTATCTATCTTGTTTTATGGCTTTGATTTTTTTCTTTACAAGTAAGATAATGTTTTTTGTTTGTGTCTGTGTCATGTAAATTCACCTGTAGAATTTGCACAAAGTACACTTGAAAATAGATATTCAAAATTTTGCTTTAAAAACATAAGCGTAAATAATTACATTAAGTTCCAAGCCTTTAGTGCTCACTGTAATATCGCCTTGCAATCTTTTGTCTTCCTTAAATTTATTGTAATACTCTTGACGAAGATAGAAAACTAACTTTTAAAAAAAAAAGAGTAAAATTCCAAAATTCTTACAAGGTTAGATATGAAAGGAAAGGAAATTTGTTAATGTATTGGTTTTCTACTGCTGAATAACAAATCGCCCAGATTTAG
This sequence comes from Camelus dromedarius, assembly GCF_036321535.1. Taxonomy (NCBI): domain Eukaryota; kingdom Metazoa; phylum Chordata; class Mammalia; order Artiodactyla; family Camelidae; genus Camelus; species Camelus dromedarius. The sequence goes on along the minus strand of NC_087441.1, from coordinate 9,246,428 downwards.
CAGCTTAAGACCACACCCAGTAACTACGTCACAGTTTCTGTAGGTCAGCAGTTCAGTTCCAGGGTCTTCTCTGCTCAGGGTCTCACAAGGTTGAGACTGAGGTGTTGTTGGGGCTGAGGTCTCATCCAAGGTGCAGAATTCACTTCCTTGTGGCGCTGAGGTCCCCATTTGCTTGCTGGATGTCAACCATGAGCCATTCCCCATCACATGGCCCTCTCTATAACATTTTGCTGGCAGGAGGGTTACTTTAAATCCCTCCCACCTCTCTTAAGAGGTCGTCTGATTAAGTCAGGCCCACCGAGGATAATCTCCTTTAGTAATTCAGAGCCAACAGCTTAGGGACCTTAGCTACATCTGCAAAATCCCTCTGCCCTATAACATAACATAATAACTGGAGTATTATTTGTCACATTCAGTCTCACACTCCAGGGGAGGAAATCATGCAGAATGTGTACACTAGAAGTTAGGCGATCTTGGGGGCCATCCTAGAATTCTGCCTACCGCAGGTACTGATTCACATTTGCTGTCAGATTTTAGGGATGAAAAGGTTTTGTCTGGATGTACTCAAAGTGTCCTTGACTTGAATTCCAAAAAGGCAGTTGCGGGGAACTGAAAGTGGGCTGTAATAGAACATATTTGACCGACAACATGGAAAATAAATGATAAGCACTTTTAACAGAGCAACCCATCATAACAGCAGCTTATTTCTCGTCTGTTAGCTCCTGAGGCTTTGCTCTAGAGCCAGAGAAGCAATTTCTTACTATGGACTCTTACTGTGCAGTTGATGGACTTCTGGGGCAGGTGGAGAATGCTCTGCATTGCTGTTTCCAGTGCTTTTGTTGCAAGGTTTTGATGATTTCAGTTTCTTCTTCCAGTGGATATGTTTGGTTATGATCTCAGCGATCTTTGTAGGCACGCCAATTACAGAAAACTGAGTCTGGTGATTCTGGTTAGTTTTATAGACTTTAAATGTTAAGAAAAAAATTCTCTTGCTATTTAAAAAAATCATCATTTTGACATTCAAACTTGACTAATCATTTTTGGAGTATATAAGGAAAAACTTGGCTTATGAAATCCAAGTTTTGTTTTAATTTTTTTAAAAAACATTGTATTTTCCCCTACAGATTCTGTGGATCAGGCCTAGAAACAATGTATTTTTAAAAATCCAAACTATCTTTTTTCTTTTTTAAAAAATCATTACTTATCCTCTTAAAACTATGTACCCACATGAAGATACTCTCAATTTGTCTTTGCCCATACCTGATTCCTTTCAGAATCACTTTAGGGAAAAAAATAATACATTTTAAATAGGATTTCTATGCACTTGATTTGAGTCCTCTCGATAGAGGAATTCTCTTGGGCCAAAAATTTAAACAGGCAGATGAGGAGCAAATCTAGTGATATTCTAAAGTTACTCAGAATTTGAAAATGTGACTAATACTTTAGTTTTTAAAAGTAATAAATGTTTACTGCAGTTGATTCTAGAATCAAGTAAACGTTTAGAAGAATTAATTTTAGATAGAGTTGATGACACCAGTGACATATCCCGTAACTAGAATAGGATGATTTTCTAGTATTACAGAGGAATTACTAATGTTGGCATGAAAACTCCTAATTAATTTTGCATCTTTTGCAGAACTTTTTGAGTTTTAGTGGAATATTTTATGGATTTCCTTTTGGGGAAGATGACTACAAGATGAACTATACAGCACTTAAGAAAAGCAGAGGCAAAAAAAAAAATAAGAAAAGAAAAGAAAAGCAGAGGCGGAGTGCAGCAGGATAAATACTACTTCTAGACAAGCCAGAGTGGCGAAGTCATTGTTCCATCTACTCCGCCAGCCCCTTCACATCCCCCCAGTGGGGTTAGGGAGTTAAGATACACTCAGATGCCTCCCTGAATGACACCAGGCTTTTCTCTGAAGTATTGTCAACAACTGTTCCTGGAACTACTTTATGCTGATCCCCGTGCTGTTATTTATTTATTTCCCACCACTCTGAAGGCCACCCTTTTTGATGGCATGGTATTTAATAGAAGCAGGCCTTATGATCAAAGAGGAGACAGCTGCTGCACATGGATTCTTGTCTCATTCATCCTGTGCAGGGCCCCGAGGATGTGAGACATGGTTCCAGCCATCACTGACTCTCCCGTGCAGTTGGAGAAATGGGACAGTTTAGCACATGACAAGTGCTAACTGGTTATGGCACAGCAAGGCTCCATGAAAGAGAAAGTACATGTGATTAGGGGTGCTGTGGCCTCGAAGGGCATGTGAGTTGGTGCCATCAGAGAAGCATCACAGGTAGGGAGGAACACATAGACAGATTTGGCAGGGCTTTGTAGGAAGGAGGTTGGAGCGCCTTGGGTATCTTTCCTAGATGCTTCATCATGTTTCAGCATGATGGGACATACCCAGAGTCACTGCAGCTTGGAGATGAGTTTTTATTTCAAAAAAAAAAAAAAAAAAAAAAGATTCATTTGTCAACTGTATCTCTTGGCCTAAGAAAGACTGGATTTGGAGAAGGTGTATTGATCAGTTGTGTATCTTTAGCTTTTTAGAATTAAGTGAGAATATGTGAAAGTGTTTGGGAAATAGTAAATTGTATAAGTGAAACTTTTACATTATCACATATAGCATCTTGTTATGTAATAGATTTACGTGGTGTCGAGAGTAAAAGAAACTGGTGAAATTACTCTGTTAGCTAAAAAATGGTTTGGTTAAAATAATCAGCCCAGCTAAGTCATTGCTTTTTAAAGAAATAGTTTGAAAGTTACATATTTGTCTCTTGCTTTATTGTCTGAAACCTTCGTTATATAGTGAATTTGTTTGTAAATGTTCAGTAGTATACTGTAAAACATGAGTTTTATTGAAGACAGAGTCTGATTAATAGAAATTAGTCAACTGGTAAGTGAAAGAAGTGTTTATTCTTGTATTTTACTAAAAGTTTTATGTGATTAGAGTGTCGGCTGGCTCTGAGACTCGTTATTCAGCCATTTTTTATTTGCTTTCAATGGGCCAGGCCCTGTGGAGAGCCGTGGGTATACTGAAGAGCAAAGCACAGGTGACCCTTGATTTCCCTCCATCCCGCCTGCTGCCTGGCTGGGCGTGGTACCGTTTCAGTCCCCTCCCTGTCATGGGAAGATTTTGTGACAGAGAGCAACTTTTTTTGAGTATTAGTGATTCTGCTTTTGACTATATTTTCCAAATTCACAAAAAGCTTTGTAGGAGTTTAAGTGAGATGTAATGCATTTGGTTTTAGGGAGAACAGCGAGGAGAGAAATCTGTCTCAGTGCTTGTTGCTTTACCAGTATCCACGCTGCCACTTCACATCAGCGCCTGCCCTGTCCAAGTGAATGAGTCTCGTGGGCAGCACGTCAAGGGGACGTGTATTGTTCCTGGCAGGGCACTTGAATTTCTAATTACCAGATTCCTGGCTTAATTGCAATTACCTGGACACCCAGGCAGGGTGAACTTTTGGAAAAGAATGCAATTAGTGAAACAGGAACTTTGCTGCCAACTCCCTGTCTAGATACTAACACTAAGCAGAACATTGATAAGTTCACATCTGTAAAGACAACCCATTGGTTGATGAAAACATTTCTTAAAGTAAATTATATGTAGTGCATCTCGGCTTTGGATTCAGAAGCAAATGTGATGTTAAAGCAGAGAATATTCAAGCTTTGCTTTATAAATAGTGTATAGTATTCATGTGTATGTCTTTTAAGATTGGGTAATTATCTGGAGTAAGAATTATTTACCAAATCTATTTCTATATAAACACATGTTATATACTTTAATAAATGTAAAACCCCGAGGTCTGTGGTCACTGGAAGAAAAAAATAGTTTTCTAATACTTGGTTGCTTCAATAGTAATTTTTCTTAAACAATACTTTTCATTAAAAACAAATTCTCACACACACACACGTTTCAACCTGGTTACAAATACAGATTTTAAACTTACTTTGAAAGCATTTTATTATCTTTAAAGCAAAATCTGAAATGTATTTTTCCATTTCTCATTTTCTCATCACCTTCAGTAGCTTTAACATGCTGCTGCCTTAGCACAGATTCACAATTTTGAGATGGTAATAAATATCTATTTACAGCTTATTTTACACATTTTGATTCAGTCCTTAACCCCCTGCTAATTTGCTCGTCTCAGCTTCTCTGAGCTATGTCCTTCCTTTCCATTTCAACAAATCCCTTGTCCACACCAAGGTTAATTTTGTCCATCTATGGTTAGTTAACTCATAAATGATCTTTTACAGCTTCTTCCCCATGGAGCTGCTGGTCTTTTTCATTTTTATCCTTCTTAAAAAATGTTGCCAAGGGGAGCACCCCCTCACCCGCCATGCTGTGGAAGTCTCTGGACAGCAGGGGGGTGGGCTGTGTCCCTCACCCCCTTACCCCCAGCTCTTTACTCAGGCCATTCCCCAACTGAGACCATCCTTTTTATTTTTATTGTAGTTTAATTTTTTCTAATCATTTAATGGTATTAAGAAACATCTCCTATTTATGTATCTTTTGGAGTACATTTTATCATACTTTTATTTTTACAGCAGTAGAGCCTGGCTATGCTTGAATTTACATTGTCAGCTCTTTGAATAATGAGAATATATAATAGTAAAATGTTCAATGGGAGTGATAATTGGTAAATACCTCAAAAAGGTGTGAAGACTGAGTGAGTCACTGGCAGCAGGACCAGCACGGGTAAGCGCTGTGTTTGCTGCTGCTGGTATTTGAGGCTCGTCTCAACCCCGCAAGGTGGCTGCAGCAGGTGTCCTCTCCGCCTTATAGAGAGTAGCACAGGAGCGCCAGGGGTTGCCACCTGCCTAACATCACACAGCTGCTGGTGGATCTGGGCACTGGGCTTGTGTATTTTAACTCTTAGAAATTATTTGTTAGCTGAGATACAAATTTCACTTGGTTCCTGTATTCTGTCTGGTAGCCCTAATTCATCCATACAGAGTGTCTACTCTGCCGGTCCTTAAACGACCGTCCAGAAATTTGAAAGATAGCTGACTAAACCCTTTCTGTACTTTTTCATAACACTTAAAATTTGTTTTTGTTTCTCAGAAAATCCAATCAAGGACAGTTAAACTGAAGTGTCTGTGCTGTAGTTTTTCCAAACCAGCAACATGTTGTAGGTGGAAAATTATTTTTATGAGAGAGATGCCATAGTAAATTTTTCCAGCAGCTAATAAACACTGAGTTTGCAGTGGGGAAAGTGAGACAGTAAATGTGAAAGGAGCTGAAGATAGCCCCTGTGGTCTGCACTTTCTGGAGATATCCAAATGTTTGACACAGCAGTTGTTATAAGCTGAATCTCCTTTTCCAAGTACATCACGACAGCATTAGATGCTTTGCTTTCTCGTTGCTATTGTGCTTACCTTCATTTCTGTTTTTCCTTCTGCTGATTGTTGTAAATTACTGTAGACATGAGTTTGGCTTTAAAGCTTTCTCTGGTATATTCATAGAAAGTATGTGAAGCTGAGGGTATTGTGAAAAACTCATAGCAGTGGTCTGATCAAGACTGTCTCACCCTGTTCCTTCTGTGATGTGTGCTGTTTCATACAGAGCATTTGTTAATCTGATAATGTTTTAAAATACATTTTTAAAGAAATAAAATCCTTTCGAAAGGAGGATGGATGGGACCAAGTAAACAGTAGAAACTTTGCAAAGTACTTTACATGTGCTTTTTCTTTTAACACACTACCTTAAGCAGTGGGTGGTATAATGCCACTTTTACAAATGAAGAAGCAGGCTCAGGTTAGGTAGCTGATACTAGAGGACGTGTAGCTAGTAGTAAAAAGCCAGTACTTTTTCCATGCCACCACAGTGCTTATCTTAAGGGCCATTTTGTTTTCTGTTAGAGATTTTTTTTTAGATGATTATGCTACTGGTGATTGGCCTGTACAAAGTGGGTTTAATTCTGTATTTCTATGGTGAGAATTGAGTCTGTGGAAGAACACTATATTAACTAACAGGTGAATTCTTAACTGAATTCATTTCTGAAGTGAGTTAACAATGTATAAAATTTAAAACTCATTAAATGTATTTCTAATAAGTCAAATTTCCTAATTTTATTTGTAATCATTGTTTATGTATGGAATTAGTACTAGTGCATAGACCTAACATCAGTTGCTTGTAGAACTTTTAGATGACCAGGGTATTACCAAAGAATTTTAGTTCTTACTGATTCATCACAGGGTGACATTACTTTGGGAAATGTCCTTAAGTCCATTCTCTATTCTGCAAGGCTCAGAAAGCAGTTTCATCAGGAGGATACCAAGAGATGGTTGACCTGTCTCCTTGGAGAAGACTGCTGACCACCCTGGTTGGCAAGGCAGTGGTCTTCCTGGTGGCAGATCTACACAGGAAGAGGTCACTTTGTGAGCGTAGCATCAGAATGTAGGATGATTAAATAATCTGAAGGTTTTGTGGTTTCAAACTGGGGTGGCCGGACACATGCATTTCCGCAGTAGGCATTCAGTGCAGTTTTCCACGCTTCATTATTATGCAGTAATCTTTGATATCTGTTGGCCTGGATTCCTTCTTCCATTGTCAGCTATTTCTTGTAACCTCTGTGATTTTTCTTTTTCTAGCTTCTAATGCTTATCAAACCCCTTGTTTGATTGATAGTTTTTCTTGAGGTAGAGCAGTATAACTTGTCTGGTACAGGAAGGTATCTCTAAGCCTAGATGTTTACCTTGCTCTTTAAGGTGACTTTACATATATACGCTGAACAGTATTAACTGTTTTTCATGTATTTACAACATTGAGAATTTAAAAAAAGCTGGTTTAGCTAAGTCCATATGTAATACTAAGGGCAGAATAAAACATTTAGAGTCTGTATTATTTTTCTAATGATGTAGAAACGTTCTTTGTAGCATTTCTTCTGTGTTTTGGAATATATTGTCGCTCACAGTGAAGACTTGTGTTTTAACTTTTACTCTTCCAGACCCCCTCATTCATGAGGCCTTGTAACTCAATCCAAAGTTTAGTCAAGTGAAAAATGTTCAATGCTGGCTGGAATCATAGGAAAGACTTCCAAATGCTTCCTTAACTACTGCTAGCCTGAAGAATGCCATGCCCCTCTGTCCCCACATCCTCACCTGACTAGTCTGAATGAAGCGTTCTTTAGAGATATGACCCTGGCATAATCCAGTGTCTCGTGTCAAGTCTCTGCCTTTGTATGTAATCCCCCATCTTTGACCGGAACCTGGTCTTTCTCTTTTTCCCTTTCCACTCCTTCCTCTTTCATCTTGAGCTCCCACTTGCCTTCCTGACTCTGCTTTTGTTGTTGTTGCCTTCTTCCTTTCCTTCCTTTTCTGTACAAATAAACATTAGAAGGAATTACATATCTTTTTTTTTTCAAGAACTGAATTCATTTCTGAATAATTACTCCATCATCAAGTCCAACTGTAGCTTTTGCACCAACTTTAACATATACCCTACTGAGGTATTTAGTTTAAACTAACAAATTCTTATTTGTAAGTAGTTCTGTTTACATATGTGAAAAGTATAAAGTAGTGTTTGAGCAAAAAGATCGTTAAAGCAGCATTTTGTCATACTTGGGAAAATTTACCTCTGAGTTGCTGTCTGATCCATTGTAACCATGCTGGTTAAAGTCACGAGGAATATGAAGTTAAAAGAAAGTCAAATTAATGAAAACTTAAAGGAAAATCTGAGACAAATGAAAAATGCTCTCAAATATAATGCTAGTGATATATATATACTAGTTAAATATAATAATAGTGAAGGTAATGAAGTAAAAAATTTTTTTAAATGAGAACTTCTTTGGCTTTGGATGTTTTTGATTCTGTACCTTAATCAGGATATATCATTCCATACGTGTATCCCTGTGAATTGGTTAATGTAAATGATGGTGATTTTTGGTTTATACTTCCTTTTATTTAAATTAAGAGCTGTCTGATTGACGAGATGTGCCTTCATGGTGCAGTTATTTTCAAATCCATCAAGCACTGCTTGTGTCAATCCTTGACTTCGTGGGCATGTTGGTCTTTGACCCAGAACTGGTAAATGAACCCTGCAGGGAAATCATTAGAGAAGTGGAACAATTGTGGTTGTGGGATCAGGGGTCAAGCCATTACCTACCCATAGGAACTTCCGTTTAAATTGGACTCTTGCTTTTCTGAAAGCAGGTCATATATTCAGGGAGGATACTGAAAAAGAGCTTAGCACATGTTAGTGTTAGGATGAGACAGAGCTGTAAGGAATCCAGAAGTGGCTGGATTGGGTTTTTGTTTTGTTGCTTTTTCCCCTGTGCTGTGACTAATGACCATGATGACCATGCAGTTGTTGGCTCGAAGTCAGTTTTTTCAATGTAAATACTCTGGAAGGATAACGTAAGTACAGGGAAGTGCAAAAATCCTAAGTGTGCGGCTTGATCTGTTTCCTCAAGTGAATGTATGTATACAACCAATACTCAGTTCAAAAAACCCCACCAGAACCCTGGAAATGCTCTTGGGCCCCTGTTGTGTCATCATTCCATCCATGCCTCAACCCCCACCGAGGCTGACAACTGTCCTGAGTGGAAGTCAGTGGTATTTCAGAGTCAGTGGGCACTAATGGTAATCCATTCTTTATTTAGTTTCCCTACAGAAAACCGTCTTTCTCCACTTTAAAACGTTAAAAGTTTGGTGCAAAGAAAACACAAACCTTATTCAAGGAGTTTATATCAACATCAGTTTTTACTCTTTCATATAACTATTAAAAGAAATTTTAGAAATGATGGTTGTCGCAGAAGAGAGGATTCATTGAAAAATCAATTGTTCAACAATTATTCTTTCAGAATTTCAGAAAAAGGAGTAAATTATAGTTCTTTTTTTCAATTTTTTTGCTATTCTTCCTTATATATTTTCTAATATAGATATACATTTTCTGAAGACTATGTATAATCTCAGATTTTTAAATTGTCTCCTGACAAGTAATGCATATTAGTTTTAAAATACCTCCCATTAAATGTCTAAATGAAGGAAGTCTTAATTTTAATGACATTTTTAGGTCAAAACATCATTCTGTTTGCATGATGTTATTATGGTCTTTAACAGGTTGCTTATATCTGGATTCAGGGTTATCTTTTATTCCAAAGAACGAATCACAGTTAGTCCTCTTCTTAGAACTCTGGTCGCAGTGTTCTGCTACTTTCAGTTTCAGTGGAGGAGCTCATTGCAGTGGGGAAGATTTTCGTTTTCCTTCAAAGCAAAACCAAGACTTTTTTGCTGGGAGAGGAAGAAGATGTGCTTGGATGGTTAAATGATTTCCATTCTAGAAAAACAGTCAACCTCTAGAAACATTGATAAGAGTACTTTTTTTTTTCTTTTACTCTGACTTGTTTCTTTTCCTTTGTGTGGCATAGGAGGAGGAGTAACAAGGAAGGAAACATGGGTTAGAGTAGTGGACGTAGCATGGGCTCTGAAGTCAGTGAGCTGGACCGGAATCATGGCCCAGCCGCCTCACCTTCTGAGCCTATTTCTTCGTGTATAAAGTGCAGTTGGTTTTGCCCACCTAATTTGACTGCTGTCAGGATTAAATGACAAAACGGTTCAGATAAAATGTATATAATAATAGTAACTATAATTTATCATATTCTCAGTGTATGCCAAGCACCATTCCATGGGCTTTAATAACATTATAAACATAAATTTAACAACATCTTTACCGGTTTATCCATGAAGAAATGGAAGCGTTAAGAGAATTTAAGTAATGTTGATAAATTAATGCAGTCTATTTTATAGAGTTCTGAGTTCTGAATGACCAGTAATTAGCAGAAATAAGAAATGAACCAAGGGCAGACCACGAAGCCCGGGCTCCTAACTGCTGACTCTCTCAGCTCCTCGTTTACCGGAGAAGTCATGACCGCCTGTGGTGCCAGCAGGGTCGCCGTGATGGTGCACCTAGGAGTCATCACTTCTGGAAGGGAAAAACTGGGTTGGAATTGGCCCGGTGCAGTCTGCTAAGTAAGACAGTTTCCCTGCTCCCCTGAGGGTACAGAAGAGGGTAGTGTTCTTCCACAGAGGCACCACGGTTCCCTGGGGCTGCATCCGCCCAGAAGGTACCTCCCCCGCCTTTTTTTGGCTTCTCACAAAGGTGCTTCCTGTCCAAATGTATGTGTAGAGTTTTCCCTGCAATTTAGCTTAGCAGTAATAGGTTAAAATCTTAAATAACAACTATTAGTTGCTGGGTGTGCCCAAAGGTTTCTCTATTTTTTTGCTTTACTTCACACATGTAGTCACTAGTCTGTTCATTCATTCATCCAAAAACTATGTAAACATGTGCTGTGTATATTATCCTGTGCTTGTATTTTCCTGTCCTTTGTAACTTTCCCCCGTTTTCTTGTGGTCCCTCCTTACTCCCCCTGTTCTTCCTGGCTTTGTGTCCTGCCGGATGTAACTGTGTATCACAGGTGGCCAGCTTCTCCATAGGTTCGGTTAATTCCACTGTTCTCAGGAGTTTAAATTCAGTTTGTGCTGTATCCCATGTGTTTAAGACCCCAAACAGTTACAGATACTTCAGAACTCAGAACTCTATAAAATAAACTATTTAGTATGTCAAGTGCACCGGGGATCATCGCAGGTTGAGAACTGTGCTAGATCACAGATGGTGTACTGCATGGATTTGTGATTTCACCAAACAGTTCGTCTTCACAATTTACTTTTCTTATATTTCACTCCTGTGAATTCTGTGGGTAGTCAGGAAAAAACCAGGTACTGTATCAGTTGAAGTGATTATTACCTTATCACTGTTTGGATTTCCTCTAAATCTAATCATGAACACCTTCTCTGTGTTGGAAGTGGGCAGCCTGCTCAGATCAGGGCACAAGGTAAGAGGACATGTATGTTCTTCCTGTCTGTGGCCCTGGGAGGTAGCTGTCCTCTGAGGCACCAATCTGTGGTCTCTTGGTTTATGGGCCTGTGCATGTCAGCTCTTAACGACCCACCCACAAGGAGGGGGATGAAAAAGAAGTTGGAGAACTAGAGAAAACACTATGTGAGCCACACCACAGGATAGAAATTAGAAAATAAAAGATTTGTTTTAAATCCCCAGAGTTTCTGTTAACCTGTATCCTGGTACTGTGCATTCTGGGACGTCTCTGCGACATGGTTTTGCACGTTGTTTATTCTTTTATCACTCACAAAGTCCTATCCTTATTACCAAGTGAAATGAGATTTTGAGTAGAATCATGTACCTAGATACACAGCACGAAATAATAACTATTAGAAATTGCACTTGAGTAGATATACGCGTGCTCTCGTGAGCAGTGTGTGCACAGGCGTGCGCGCACGCACCCTCCTTGCCCTCTGCAGTCCTGAAGGAGGCCGTCAATGTCAGCGGTAATGTTTTAATATATATACCTGGAAAACTTTGTTGTAACGCAGCTTGTGTCCAAAGAACATTTGCATAGTTTTAATATAAATAATTTAGCCTTTGCACCTCAGTTTCACATTTTAAAAACACAAGATAGGAGTAAATGTTTACTATGGCTTTGTTTAGTTCTGAAAATTCTGTGCAGTTCATAGCAGTCCATCTTCAGTGTTTCTCTTCCAAGGGAGCCAAACTTCACTCCCCACGTTTTATTATTTGTCTTCTATTGAATTTGTACCCCGAATACTTGGTATGAGCCCCATTAACATCTGTTAAAACAAGTGGTAAGAATTGCTGAAGACTAGTTTGGTTAATGCTAGCATGTGTTAGCTGTTGAACTCTAAAATAGATCATTTTATTTTTTATGCACTATTCATGTCTTACGTTTGTCAGATTCGGGAACCATGGTTTTTCTATTTATTACTGTGACAGAATATTCAGTAGTAAGTTCCTGAGGACTCATTATGGATGGTCAGCCATGGGCTACCTGGTTATAAAGCTAGTAATCAAAAAATATAACATGATGTTTGCAGCCTCTTACAAATTTAACACCACAAATCTCTTGTGTAGGCTACAGTTAATGTAGTTACTTAGCTGCTTTAGAAATACTCTCTAGAAACGCCCATTTTCCCCAACCAATGTAAAGGAAGGCCTGTCTCAGTTTCTTACCACTTGCGGACATTTAAACTCCCTCTTTTCAGCATTTATTCATGTTCCTTGTACCAGTAATCTTATGTTAGTCAAGGGCAATCCTTTTTGAATGCTGAGAACATGGACCAATTAAAGCAAACATGGAGAATTTTCTCTGCAAAGAATTCAACATCAGCTTGACACTAATAATCATGAGTGGTAGGTAATAAGAGACTGCAAGCCAGTGAAAAGTAATTCTGCAAATATACCTTTCTTTATAACACGCCAGCACTCAATAGTGCAGCTTCTCTGACTGACTAACTACACAGAATGGTGTTCTGGCATCCTAGCCTCTGAGAACAACTTTCATGTCTTGGAAACTTTAATTATTGTCTTAAAGGGCATGATGTGGGACACTTACAATATTTTTAATTTAAAATTGCATAGAAAATGCGCAAATTATAAAACTGAAAATCAACTGGGAAACAATGTTCATTTTCTTGATAGAGGATGACAAGTAGGTCAGTTGGTGCCTTATTCATTTTTGCACACATATTGTGCGTAAAGATACGCTGGTTTGCTTTTCTTAAGAAAAAAGACTAGAAGGAAATATGGCAAAATGTTCCAATTTGATTAGCTATAAATAATGGCACTACTGAGGATTTTTATTTTCCATTTTGTTTTCTGATACGTCTCTCATTTGTTTCTATTACTTAAAATATTTTTTCTTTTTTTAAAAAAAAATAGATGATACCATGAAGTATTTTTCTTGTTGCTGAAGAAAAATGTATTTTTATTTTGAGTTTTGTTTAGAGTCATAAATGAAATGAAGTTTATCAGATCTTTTCTCCTTTGAAGTAGTATCTGAGATAAGTGGAAGTTTGATATTCTCAGCTCTTCTTGGAATACAAGGACGTAAATTAAGAAAGAATAGAGTTTTGTATTTTATTTGTTAAATATGACAAACTAAATCTGTTCAATTAAGAGGCATTGATAAGAAACGCTCTTAAGGTGTAGATTTGCCTTAGCAAAAAGTATTACCTATCTTTGTAAGACCCCATAATACATTCCTATTTTTTAATTGCTGAGAATCAGCATCTATCATTAGTAGGCTTGTACCTCCTTTTTTTTGTTACGTAGTTTAAAATCTTCAGTAAAATAGAGTTAACACTAAATGTCACTTTATAATTGCAGTAATGATCGCACAGCTGCGCTTGCCTCAGTTTGTAACACATGTCAGCATCAGTTTAGGAGCTCAGCTTCATTTCCTGCCCAGATAGGATCCTGCAGCCTCTCACCGCGGTGAGAAAGCAGAGCATCCTGTTGGTCACTGCTGGGCTGCGAAGGCCGGGGGGGTGAAGGTATTCCATCCAGCTCTCGGAAATGCCAGGCTGAGCTCTGCCATTTGCCGTGCTTCTGTCCTTTCAACATTTATTTACTTGCTAACTTATTTTCTTACTTACTTTTCAAGTATTTTTCTTTGTTAGATTAAGAACCATTTTATTTATGAGTATCTGAATTTTCGAGGAGAAACTCTTACACTTAAATGAACCTGTAAGAAGCCCATAGAAAAGCAAGTGCCTGCAGCGCTAATAATGAGAACTGACAAGGCAGTCCTGCTGGGTTTATTTATGACCTTCTGCCTTTGTTAGCTCTTGTGAGAAATTCCTCTCTAACCATAACAATATTGTTGGAGTTTGGCACTGTACAGAGAAATCCTACCGAGCCCCGAGGCCCACAAACTGGCACTCGTTCAGCTCGTAACAGATTGCTATGCTTGCTGTAGTTTTACATCTTTCCTTCAGTCCTCTTTTATTTAATTCATAAGTAGTTTTCGCCAGTCTTTATATACATGCTTTTAAATATATATTGCTTTTACTCTCAGAGCCAAAATCCATTTTTTCCTTAATACAATGTCTTATGCACTTAGTAGTGCTGAGGAAAATCCAGAAGAGAACAGGATGCAGAAAGGCAAGAAGAGACAGGCATATTCTACACAGGGACAAATCATGGCAAGTCATAACACAAACTGGTGGCCCGTGATGGCACTCCTGAACAGTCGCACGTGGTTACTCATTCCAGAAGTTAAAGTGAGCCTAGTAGAGCAAATTTACCTCCAGTTACAATTTTGTGATACTTATTATTTCAACTCCATTTTGATACTTTAAAACCCCTGTTTTCTTTCTTTTACAATTTCCAAATGAAATGGAAAATTCTAAAGCATCAGTTCACAAAGAGTTATGTTTAAAATTGTAGTTTTCTTTGGAAGTAAAAGAAAATCAATAATTTTGAACATGTAACTCTGCAAAAGAGACCCTGGGCGGCAGTGTTTCACGTGGGGTTGTGTAGAGTGTGGGAGGTACGGAAACCCGAAGCAGTGATGTTCAGCATTTCCTCCTGATTGGTCCTGTTTCTTCAATGTTGCCCGCAATGACAGATTACGAGTCTGTATCAGATTCTGTCTACAGGATTGATAGGCATGTGACCTCTGTTTCTTCTGAGACTCCTTAGGTTCAAGATGCCAGCTTCTGTAGGGCGCCTGCTCTGTCTGTGTGTGCTGAGCGTTCATCAGTTTGAGAAGATTGGGTTGTCAGGCTGGGCCTCCCGTATCATATGCCATACTGTTAAAATCTGTATTTGTATTTTTGCTTTGTTCTGTTTACCTAAAATCTAATTTTTAAAAGTTTTTCTTGGCCATTTTACTCAACTGTGTGCAAACAGTCTTGCTAATGGAGACCATGAGGAAAATGTTACCAAAATACCTTGGCCTGAGAAAATGTGAAAACTGTGCACATGAGCATAATTTATATTTGTCCAACTTGGTCTTATTTCATTACCATATACTTTTACATTAAGTTTTAACATCTGTTTTGAAAATACTAATATGACTTAATACTACTACTATTCAGCTATTTCCCATCTTTTAAATGGGCTTTTTTTTTTTTTAATTCATTTGTTGTTTGCCTTAGAGTGGGCACAGACTGAAACTCCATTCATTAAGATGTGCTGTAGTTATATGTTAAAGACTATTGAAATCTCTAGAGTCGCCTTTTTTTTCCCCACAAGAAGATTCAAGTGCATAATTTACCGCTGTTAAAATTTTATTGAGCATCAGTCAGTAACTTCTTAAGCATGAAATATACATACATATATACAAAAATATATGTTCATGAAACATTTTATTCTATTTTACATGAATAAGATACCAATGTTTGTCTTCTGCTGTTACCTGATTTTCATTCAACAGTCATTTCAATAAAAATTATATTATTTTAAATATATATTTCTAGTAATTATTATACATTTTTAGGTAGCCCACAGATAAATTGATATTTAGGCAGTTTCTAGTGTTTTGCCATTTTAACATCTAGTTTTCTAGATGTGAACAAGCGATAATGTTTTAAACTTATCTGAATACTGTGTGACACAATAAAAATCACAATCATGATGGCTAATATTTATTAAGTGGATTCTTTATTAAACTCACTTAATTCTTTGGCATCTTTGAGTCAGAGATCCATTTTGAAGCTGTGGGATATTAATTCACTTGCCTAATTCACAGCACTAAGAAGTGATGGAGCAGGTTTGAACCATGACTTCACAGCCCGGGCTGATTACATTTTCCAGTCAGTGCCCTCTTTGGTGTACAGTGTTTATAATTGGTGATGCTGCGTTTTATAGAAGTGCCAAAAGCTATTTTCTTAGTTATATTAACAATTAATATTATACTGTTTGCCTAACACATAATTATCTGGTAAATATTTGTAAAAGAAGGGAAGGATGCATTTATGCCACTACTATTTACTTATTCTTATAAGTGAGCTATTTTTCTAGAAGTCACTTATAAAATCTCTATTTCTGTATTCAGATGTATTTTGCTTCATAAACAGTATTAAAAAAACTGTCAACGTCTGGATTGTGTGAATGGTTATGTGTATATATGCATTTATATACATAGCAATTGTTGATTGGACATTTACTGTATGCTTAATACTTACTTTTTGTACTCATATTTAATCCTCACCATGGCATTGTTAATATTTTCCCCATATTTTGGTTGGGGAATCTGAGTTCAGTGAGGTTAAGTAACTTGCCCAAGATTGGGTGAAGAAATGATGGAGCCAAGACTTGACTTCAGACTCTCTCCAGAATTTATGCTTTTAACTGCTACACTATTACTATATGCCTACATTACAGTAAATATTTAATGAGCACTTATCTAGCGCCAGGCATCACAGTTAGTGCTTTATGTATAGCATTTACCTCATGTGACTCTCCCAGCCACACTGTGAGGGCGTTAACTTCTGTTGTCCTCATACTAATCCGGATGAGATGCAGAGGCTGGTGGGGCTCAGCCATTTGCCCGAGCCCTTGAGTTAGTGAAAAACGAGCTGGGGTTGGGATCAACTGTGTGGTTCCAGAGCCCAGATTCCTTGTGAGCACCGCCACCCTCAATACACAAAGAGCACTGTTATGATACAAGAAAAATATTCAAAAGAAAACTAGCATGTAATGAATGCTTTTCAGAAGCAGGTCATTAGAGGAGGGGAATAAGATGTAGAGATTCAGAAAGAGGCTTCGTGGCGCTTTTCAGGGATTTTCAGATAGGCAAAGAATTTTAAGTCCAACTTTGTTTCAAAACTTACGATTTACTGGTATAAGAGGAATGAAGCAATATGATGGGTTTGTGAGTCAGGATATTTAAGTCTTCCTTATTTGAAGGTTTTAGAAGGCAATGGAAATGTGAATTTTACCCTTCCGCCTTTTAGAATCTTAATTTGTGCTGTCTTTGAGACCACTTAGAGTGGACTCAAGTGGTCATCAGAGAAAACTCTCGATTCTACTTGTGGGCCTAGGAACATGCTCCAAGCAACAGGATAATTACCTGTAAGTGTTGGGTACCATAATACCACTGCCTGGCATACGAATGGCTCTGCTGGGAGGAAGCGTGGTGGAGTGTGAAACATGCTGGACTTCGTGACCTAACTCAGGCCCTTAAGGACATCGTCATCACCATCAGCACTAGTCGTCGTCGTCGTCTTTCTGTCTGTGACTCTGAATAGGCTTATGACCACCTCCTTTCGAGAAACAGCTGTAAAGTAATACAGTATAAAATAGTTAGATGCTCTTAGGAAGATTTGTTACATAAAATTGCCCTAGAGTGCTAGCACTTGAGGTGTTGACTGACCGACTGCCCCTGTACAAAGCTGAAAACAGCCTCTTATTTGAGTAAGTCTGTGAATCATAACTGAAAATGAGAACAGAAAAATGCAGGTTTTTAAGTTTGGCTTTTGGGGGACTATTGCGTGTGTTTAATTTCATTTTAAAAGATAAAAATAGCCTTCACACAACATTTCCATCTGTAATCTAGGCAGGCTAATGATGTACAAAAATTTCTGGATTCTCTACTTTTTTCTAAAGAATTTAGAAGTCTTAAAAATGATTCCTGTGGAAATAGAAAAACTTACACTTCCTGTTGTTGAGCCATTAGACAGCTTCTATTTTTAAAAAGATAATTAAAACTGTCTTCAAATTTTTAATACTGAAGAACTGAAATAACTTATTTTTAGATTTTTGGCATGAATACAAAGGGTGATATGAATTTAAGGAAGGAAATTGCAGTTTGAATTGATATGACCTTAGTGTTTATTTCGTTGTTATTATATTTCTAACTTAGTCTTGACTGATTTGACTTCTGTGTCTCATACATAACTTAATATCGGGAAACAATATCTTAAACTGTAGAAGTGATGTCCTTCACAATTTCAGTGTCATTTGCTTTATTCATTATATTGACTCATTGACAAACATTATAATTCCCATTTTACACCTGAATAAAAGATTAGATTGTCTCATCCATAGCTGATCAATGGTGGCCCCAAGCTTCAACCCCCTCTTACGTCCAGTACTCTTACAGCCTTTTTGGGAACAATTTTTTATTTGTGATTCTCAAGTAGTGAGTCATTATGAGTGTTTTTCTTAACCACTTTCCAGTACTAGAATATTTATTTTAACTTCATTAATAAAATTATTGTTGGAAACCTGTGTTTGCAAACAGAGTGCGGGCAGTCCTTGTCTTACTCATTAAAGAGCTTATGAATGATGGATACAGCTAGGTCACCTGGAAAATGGGAAAAAAAAAAAAAACTTAGCTCTTTTACACTGAATTGCCCTTCTCTTTTGGCTGCTACTGTCTGGAGTTCCATTTTTAAGCCCAATTCCTCTCTCTTACTCGACTTGGTTCCAAAAGGGCCTGCAGAGCCTTCATCAGTACCCACTGGGACGAGGAAGCAAGGGGAGGGCACACTTCCCTGCCTCTTCCTCACTCTTCGGCTGCTGCGTTTGATTCCACTGCTGTCTTTGCGCCGTATCCCCAGTTACACCTGGTTCGGGCTCTCTGTCCCACAGCCTCGCCCTCGTGGTTAGTAATGACAGTAGCTCACATTTACTGACATCCGACCTCACTAATCCTTCTACTTACAATTTCTCATTTAATTCTCACAACAACTCTTTTTGGCAAGTACAAGTATTTCCCCCATTTTATAGATGAGAAGAGTGAAGCACGGAAAGGTTAAGTATGTTGCCCACAGTTGGTGTCAAAGTGCCAAAGCCAGGGTTTGAATGTAAGTGGCCTACTCCAAAGTTTGCACTGTAGCAGATACTAACAGTTCATTAAAAGTCAACAATAGCAGTTCTGTGATAGGTAGATATGACATGGGATCAATCACAGAGGAAGGAGCTTGTGGCTCATTCTGGTGGTGGAGATATCAGGGGAGACCTTACCAAGATATTAATGGACATCTTAGAGGGAAGTAGAGCTTAATCCAGTGAACAGTGTGAAGGTGCATTTCAGGTTAGACCAGGTTCTCCCTTCTAATCCACAGACACTGCTACTCCCCTCTCTGGTTGTCTCTTCCAAGCTTTGCTTATTACTGCTCCTCTAGACTTTTTGAATTTCCACTACCAGGTTTATGGTCCACTACTCTATTTTGTGCCTTCTCTGTTGTTTTAGTTTCATATTGCTGCATTGGGATTTTGTTTTCTATTAATATTATCTGTGAGATTCATATTAACATTTTTAGTTCTAGCTCATTCAGGTTCATTGCTGTATATATTCCATTTTCTGAAAATATCTCTTGATTTTATATTGCTGGAAAATTAGATTGTCTCCTTTTTTTTTTTTTTTCACAATTACAACACTGAAACAATGCTTCTATGCTTGTATATATCTCCCTATGTACATGTGCCAAAGTATAAACCCAGGAGTGGACATTCTGGGTCATAAGATAAATGCATCTTCAGCTTTACACAGTGTTTACAAATTGTCTGAACTAGTTCTACTAGTTTATAATTCCCACTAGCTGTGTCTGAGAAAGCATAAAATGCATATTTTTCTTTCTCTAATGTTTTATAATCACGAAATCTCAATTGGAGGCATTACTGTCATTTAGAGGTGAGTATCCCTTGATCATCATAAAGGAACTTAAGTTGCACCCAAAAAAATGTGTAAGAGAAACAGTTGTCTTGACCATGTAAAAATGAATGGAGGCAGGACAGCTCTTCCTTACAGAAGAATTCCAGTAATAAATGGGGAAAGAATGAAGGAAACAGAAAATCAACGTTAGGACACCAGAATAATCTGCAGGCAAGATCCACTGATAAATATTAAAATTAGCAGCCAAAACTTTAAGATGAAACAGATACATGCATAGTTGCAAATATATCCCCCCAAATATTTACTAATTACTGTGTAATTTTAACATACATCCACAAATTCTTTGAATTGCCTTCTCCAGGAGGTAATTTCTCTCCCTTGGGTGTGTCTGAACTCAGTGACTCTCTTCTCATAAAAAGAGTATGGAAAAGGGAAAGTAGTAGCTTGACAGTGGAGAAACCTGACCGCACCTAAACCAGGTGTTCCTAGTTAACATCACCTGTAATAAGTAGTGTTGATATCATACCCCGATGTGAGGCTGTGTGAAGGGCTTTTCACTTCCGTGGTACTTTTCCCCCAAAATCTGTAACCCCAGCCTAGCCATGAGAAAACACTAAACAAACACAAATTGAAGACCATTCTACAAAATACCTGAGGCGTGCTCTTTAAATGTGTCATGGTTGTGAAAAACAAAGATTTGAGAAATTGTCACAGATTGGAGGAGAGTAAGGAGACAAGGTGAATAAATGTGACATGTATCCTGGATTAGGTCCTGGAACAGAAGAAGGACATTACTGGAAAGGCTAGTAAAATACAAATGAAGCCTGTAGTTTCATGAAGAATATTATACTAGGAGGGAGGGTATAGCTCAAGTGGTAGAGTGCATGCTTAGCATACACAAGGTCCTGGGTTCAATCCCCAGTACCTCCTCCAAAATTAAATAAACCTAATTATCTCCCTCCACCAAAAAAAAAAAAACCAAAAAAGATTAAAAAAAAAAGAATATTGTACTGATGTCAAGTTCATAGTTTTGATAAATGTACCATGGTTACTGTGTAAAATGTTAACAGTAAGGGAAGCTAGGTAAAGGAACACTCCTGCTGTCTTTGCTACTTTTGAGTAAATCTAAAGTCATTTCAAAACAAAAAGTGTTAAAAGCCCAATGAAGGATATAGAACAAGGGTGTATGTTCATGTGGTTCATGTGATGGGGAAAATGTCAAAATAACTAAGTTTTAGTGTTGTTCTACAAATAAAACTTCTCTTTAGTCCATGTAGACTCAGTAAAATTTGTGAGTTGTTTCTTTTTGTTTGTTTCAGTTGCTAATTTATTTGCAGTTTCTGTGTCTTACTGTTTTAAAGTATTTCATTGCTGTATACTGAAGAAATAAATGTCTCCTGAGGGTTCATGCCTTTTTGCTTTTAAGTTTTATTTTCAGAATTTCTACATGCTAAGAATTGTACTTCTAAGGTAAACAATAATTTGGGATATTTTTTTTAACCATGAGAGATACAAAAGGTGGTGTTGATTGCTTTTCTGTTATAAAGGTTTATGATATACTTTCAGCAATAAAACCTAGTATCAGAGGACAAGCTCTAAATCTTACATATTTACAGATCTTGTTCGTTTGTCAATTTGCTTTCAAAGCACATGGGTCATTCATACTTATAGTTTCATACCTGGCATTGATATTTATAAAGCACCAGCCCCAAACCCACATCGCTGCCCCCGCATGTCATAAGCGAGTGTTTCTCCTTTGTAAGTAAATGTCTCAGGAGCCACTGGCTTTGGAATAGAATATAGTTAAAGAATATAATGTGTTAAAGACAAATGCTACTCACAGTTTTTAGACACAGTTGGGCTATTTTAATGGTAAAGTGTATACCCTCCAACTCATTTTATCCATTGACTCTTACACAGAACTGAAATGGGTAGGACGACAATATAGGCTTGTGCAATTATTGTAGTTATAAAGCACATCAGTATTTAACCCTGACTATATATATTTAGGCATGTTTGTTGTTGTTCTTTTATTCATTAAATTTTATATAGTGCTAAAAATATATAGATTTTTAGAAAACACTTTACAAATTTATTCTTAAATGGTACCTGTAATTTTAATCATGTTTAAAGCATTACTTGTTCATGAACACTTGAAAATATGAGGGGTTTTTGGGGGGTGCTTTTAAATGTTTGACACTTCTCATTTGACACCGCATCGTATTTTCTTCCTTGTTAGGTAATATTAAAACTCGGCTTTTAGACCACTGTTGACTCCCTAGTTCGTAAAACTGTAAGCCCCTATTCCTTGGCACAGGCACGTGAGGTCACTCATGGCTGCCCTCAGTGGCCTCTTCAGCCCCATCCTCTCTCACTCTGCTTTTCCAGCCTCCCTGGTGGCGTCCTTCCCTGAGTGGCTGCCTTCCCATAGTTCTTCTTGCCTCCTGCCGACCACTTGTCCACAGGGCACACCTTCACTCCTAGTCTGGACCAGACAGCAGCCCCTGGGCAGATGTGCCCTGGCTGAAGACATACCATTCTTTACT
Organism: Camelus dromedarius; assembly: GCF_036321535.1. NCBI lineage: Eukaryota > Metazoa > Chordata > Mammalia > Artiodactyla > Camelidae > Camelus > Camelus dromedarius. The sequence goes on along the minus strand of NC_087441.1, from coordinate 9,224,433 downwards.
TTACAACGCTTGTTAATTCACCCCCATCACAGAATTTCTGCTTTTTATTAGAATTTACCTGTTCAGCTGTTTGTACCTCTTCTTCAAGACTTCATGAAAGAAGAACATTTACATGTACAAGATCACCTATTACAGGCCAATTTAAATATAAAATGTCATCCACGTATAAAAACTGCCTTCTACCTGTTTTTCCTACTTCCTCCCACCCACCCGCCCCGGGGCTCCGTCTGCAGACCTAAGAGAGGGCATGCTTGCCTAAGGGTAAGACTCGGGACAAATATCCGTCACCAAATTATTCAGTGTTCTCACTTTATTACATAGCTTTAATTTCACCAGTAGTCTGTCATTTGTATTAACAAGTACAGTTTTAAAGATACCATTGCTCCTAGAATAACGAAGGGCCAGCAGCTATTCAAAGGTGAGTCTTTGCTGTGTTTTCAGCACTGACTTGGCCTTCACTTGAATCGGGAAGGGTCTTGGCTATGTTGGCCAATGGAATCAGTTTAAAAACATTTCAATTGGTAAGAACAATGGACTGTAACTAACAGGATGCTGTAGTCTCCTCATGTAAGAAAATGTACGTAATATCTGTGCTGCTGAGAATGGTAGTTACAGTTGTTACCACTGAAAACCAAATCTCCATGATCATGTGTCATCATTATCACCTGAGAGGGTCGTCCTACAGTTGTAACCAAGAAGGGTAGTGTTATTTCCAGATGAAAGTTAATCCCAAATTTCATATAACCAAAAGATAACTATAAAATACATTTTCTTACACAAATTATTTTTAAGTTCAAGACAGCCCATGCTGTGTTAAAGGGTCTATTTGTTGTTATTCCTAGTCTACACAGTGTCTCGAGACTGCTGTTAATAGTGGAAGAGCAGAGAATCTCCCTGAGCAGAGTTCAAAAACGAAGAATAATTTAGGATCCCCCTGAGGCCTGTGCAGTGGGAAAAAAAATCCCCTTACATGATGCATATTTCATACGTACATTGTTTACCACGTCTCAGTTTAGAAAGGCAGCACATTTCACATCAGCGGCTCTAACCCAAAGACCTCTGACCATCGCGTTTATTTTAGGTGCTGATTTTTTTTTTAAATCAAAGGAAGTATAACCGTTATAAACATTTTTGCTTATGATAGTATGCTTAACTCTGAATCCTGCTTTTGTGAAGTATCAGTTTAGCTAATCATCCTGAAAACGTCCCTTTAAAATGAGATTTACCCGTAATAGAATCCTTGCTTGAGAAAGAATGCAGATGAATCAGGTGAAAGTCATCTCCCCAAAAGGGGTTCTTGGTTACCTCTCTTACAATGAATTCTGACTCGTTAATTTTCCTTGTGTTAGCCCTGGCTTTGGATATGAAGTAATTGTCATTTTTTGAGCTCATGATTATTTTCAAATTAAGATCAGACTTTTTTTTTCCAGCTGAGTTCATAAATCTTAAGGCTAAGAATTGTATATATTTTCGCATATAAGAAAGAGATAAATACTTGCTATTTGAACATTTTTAAGTAGAAAGTAAGATATACATAACTTTGTAAGAAGATGCCACAGGCCTAAAAGTTAGTGCTTAGAAGGATTTTCCTCATGGATTCTGTCTTTCTGTGCCTTTGCATTTTTTAAATTCACTTAGACAGGAAGTCTAAGCTTTTAACTCATTTGCTGTCTAGACAAATGAAAGCAGCCAGGACTTAGGTGGATGTCTTGAAATACACTGTTACACAGGTTTGTGCTAAAAAGAAGCCTACAAACATGGAAATTAAACAGAGTCACTGTGAGGTTTTTCCTTTTGTGCATATATGTCAGTCAAATTATTGTCTCCCTTCTAACATCAACTTCAAGGTGTGTTTGTATCACATGTCCAAAGTAATAGTTCTAAAATAAGGTTGGAGGGCATGAAGTGATTTTACAGTTTCCAAAGAGCTAAGCATCTAATGAGGCTGGATGCTTGGCCTCTGGGATGTTAACTGGAAACAGAGGGCCGAGAATTCATTGCTAAATTTTAATAGAGATCCCAATCATTTTCAGTAGGGCATTTATGGTAAATATTTAGAAATGCTTGCATGTGCTGGCTTACAGTATATAATGTTTGCAGCTGTATTTTACTGTAGAACTTACAGATTCAGTGGCGTTCACCAGTGACCAGTCAGATCCTCCTCTCTTTAGCACCACACCTGGCACGAGGAGTCACTGCCCTTAGAAAGTTAGGGTCCAGTTGGAGAGAGGGAAAAAAAACTACACGCCTGGATTTCATACTCAATATTCTAAAAAGGAGAAGAGGCACTATTTCTGCTTTTGAAGATGACTGAGAGACTTTTTAAAAGACCATTGAGCTGACATTTTAACCTGTGCTTCAAACCCCTGGGAAGTCACAGTGAGAAATCATTAACTGTATCCTATTAAAATCCTTAAACAAGAGACCTGAACTAGTCTCATTGATTGAAATATCTTCTCTGTTTCTAATTCAGTGTTTATCCTCGTGCTCTCTTGGGGCTCTTCTGAGCAAGAGATGCCCAGTGTGTGTGATGCTCTGTGGTTCTCTACCAGTGGCTGATCTAATACCATCAACTAATTGTATTGAGAACTGTAGCTGAGAGTATTTTGGAGTTGATTTGCTTTAAAAAAAAAAAAAAAACAACCCACTTATTTAATTAAACAAGGGAGTAAAATTTTCTAACTTATTCCCAGTTCAAGACAGTACGACATCACCAGCATTGACTGAATTTATCCTTTAGTAAACTTATTAGATAAATTGAATACCATCAAAACCAAAGATGTCTCTTGATGTCATAAGATATGAATGTAAAATATTTTAGGGAGGATTGTATACAATATTTATCCGTAAGGGGATATTTATACTTAATGTTTTATGTCTATTTTATATATTTGTAGATCTCTAGAAACTCCTCCTGTGCTCCTTTGTGGCATGTTCTTATATCCTTTCCTCCACTGCTGTCCTCCCCCACCCTGTCCCATCTTATTGAATCAGGAACATATTTGTGCTGTATGTAAATTCATAAGTGTTTCTCTTGTCAGAGTCTGATAGGATTGTTATTGCTCCCCGATGGCATTTCATTCGAAGTGCAGTGAAATCTCTTGTACTTGTCACTTGGGTTACAATGAACATTTTACATGGGCAGAGGATGGAAGGGTGATGATTATAGAGGGAAAGTCTTTGCAGGGAAATTTCATTAAAATTAAATTTTAAAGTGAAACAAGCTTTTTAAAAAAAGTCATTGATTTTCTAAAAATAAACTAACCATTGGTAGTAAGAGTTATTTTTGGGTGTGCTGGAAAGTATTCTGTATTCTGAGTGATGTCAGATGTTGAAAACCCAACTTGATAGCAAGATTTTACCAAATCAGATTGTCATGGCAAAGTACTGAATTTACTATGCATGAGCCCGTGAAGTCATTGCCTTACTCATCACTCCATCAGTAAAGAGTCAGGATGTAAGGAACGCTGTGGGGCAGGGAGACTCCAGCCCCTTAAAAGAGTCCTCCCTGCAATTACCTTACCTGCCAGCTTTCCAGCAAGATAAATGGAAGCACTGTAGCTTGAAGGTGCCTTGGTTAGAATGAGATGCAGTAAGGTCTCTCTGTTCTTTACAGGCATCATAGATCTGATAGTGCTTATAAAAGAAGGATAGAGTTGGTGCCCTGCTGACTAAATTGTCCTCTGGAGGGGTATTAGTTACAGAGCTTCTTTGTTAACTAGGCTGAATGTTTAAACCACTGTTGAACTTCTTTGATTAACATGTTGTTAAGATAGCTATACGTATGGATACCCTAAGTATCTGCAGGGCGGGAATATTTCTCTGTAATTTACATACAAAAGTTACGTGTGTATATAACAGTAATATAGAAATTACATCGTTTTATTACTCTTCTGTTACACTGAGGTGTAGTCAGCACTGAAATTCTGATGACAAGTGAACACTAAGAAAGCCACCGTTTTTGTATTTTTCTCTTGATATTTCCTTGATCAGCTTGTTGAATAACAGAAATGTTTTTCATGCCTTTGCAGCTTGAATGAAGCTCTCTTAACACCCATCCGTGTCACTTTTTCAACCATAACGGTGAATTTTAAGGGAGGACAGGGAAGAAATTAATAGGTTGTGCAGAGAATTTAAAAATTTTCAAAGTAACAATTTGATTTTTTAGGAAGAAAGATTTGCATAAAATTATTTAACTTCAAATAATGATTTTTTAAATTGAATCTTCATTATCTTTTCTATGTTTAATTCCATTTTGTAGTATAATAGAAGATAATTATTTTATATCTAGTTACCCACCAATTTTTTTTTTTTAAAGAAAGCATGAAAAACATGTTTCCTCCCAACTGATTCTTGTGTCATGGACCCTTGTTGATGAGTGATACGTGTTTGTTAGGTGTTAGAGAGGGTATCTGTACGTGGAGCTCACCACCCATTCTTACTGGGGGCTCCCTGGGTTAGTCTCTGTCTGGTTGCCACTCTGTCTTCCAGGTGGGTGTAGTTGTGGAGTCAGTCCCTGTTTTTGGTGAAGCTTGTACAGTTCCTAACGCACTTGGGTCACCATGCATTTCAGCTGAGACCTGTCCTCTGCTTTCCCCGAGGGAAGAGGTAAAGGCATCACAAGCCATACTAGGTACCGCAGGTCGGCACTCTTTATGTAAGGGCCAGATCGTAAAGTTTTTAGGCTTTGAAGGGCCACAGGGTCTCTTTCAGGGTTTTCATTGCAGCCCGAAAGCAGCCACAGACAGTACATAAAGGAATGGCTGTGACTGTGTTCCAATAAGACACTGAAATTGGCATTTGAGATATTTTTCACATACCACAAAATATTACTCTTTTTATCTTTTTCAGTCATTTAAAACTGTTTGGCTTGTGGGCAGAGCAAAAATAGGTAGGGTCTGATTTTAGCCCTCCTGCTTTGAAGAGCGCACAGGTGTGTGTCCCTTTGCACCTTTATGAGTTGGTTATATCAAGTTAGGAAAGAAATGCCTTGGGAGCAGGCACTTTAAGAACCATCCAAGACCTAACCACTCTTCCACACCCCCAGCCACCCTGGCTCTGAGACTGTTCCCCGGGGTCGGTGGGGCAGGGGGCAGCATTCAGTCTCAGGTGGGAGAAACAGATGGTGTCCTGTCCTGTCATCCCTTTCAGCACTCAGCATGTCAGCATGCGTGGACATCTGTTAGCTTAAGTTTTGTTTGAGGAACTCAGATAATCGCCTTGATTGCTGAAATGTGAATACTTTCTGCATTGTATGTAGCATGTTACTTGCTTAATAATCTTCCTCTGTTTTTACCTAGCTTCACAAAAGTTGTGTTCAGTCTGAAAGTGTGACTCAAACTATTGCTGAACCCATGATCAAGTTGAATACAGCGTTTTACCAGCTGAATATGTGCAAAATCTTGCGTCTCGTCTCGTCTGTGTGCCCTAAGTCGAAGTGTTTATATATTGTTTCTCTGAATTCTCAAAATGTGATTCAGTTTGCCTCATTTTATTTTGGAGATCTGATGATACTTTTTCTAGGGGTGATATTTTCAATCACTATTTTTATGTTTCTTATTCATGAGTGCAGTTATGACATTGAAGATTATTCTCTATTTTACTTGGATGTTAATTTTAGCATAAAACATTTTTGTTTTTCTCTAACATTCATCTTTTTGTAACGTTTTCATCAGCTATTCTTTAGAATGTGTTTTTAATCATTGGCAATTTTGATGTTAAAAAGAGAAGTAAATAATATAACAGATGATTAACAGATAAACTTTCCAGGAGACTAGGATCCTAATCCTGAATTTGCTTTGTGACATTTTGGGGTACCCTGAAAAGCTATAACCAGCTCTGCTTTACCTGGCCTCTTTTGTAATTCTGGTCTAGATTCATTCTTCAAATCGTAAGCATCTTCCTCCACCAGTTTGCAAAGCCCTAGTTTTAGCAGTCCCAGTAGTAAGCAGAGATAAAATTAAACATTAATAAAATTGCATGAGTGGAAGGTGTCAATTAGGATTGAATATGCTTTGCAGATGGTGGCATAACCTGATATTTCTGATCCCATTCTGCAGTATTTAGTCCTCAATTATCAAGACAAATATGTTTTATCCTGCAGCTTAGCCCTGAGCGCTCGTTTGGCACCTAGCTCTGGGCCTTACCTGGGTTTGCAGGCTTAGTGATCTGGGAGCCCAGGCCTGCGCTCAGGTTCAGGCTGCTGCTGGCAGGGGCCGCATTCGAGAGCCGGTGCTGCAGCGGGGAAGAAAACCAGGGTGAAGACTGTCCTCCTCTGGCTCTGATGAGGGTGCGAAAGACAGGCTCCTCCTTTTCTCTCATTCTCCCTTCTTCATCTCAGCGGATGCTGTCTGTTCTCCATGGTGCAACTAGTAACAATAACTTTGACTCTCTGACCTTTCACTTCTCTATCTGTCAAATGGGGATTTTAATAACTGCTGTAGAGGGTGTTATGATAAAATTACAGGACTTTATAGATTGTTGAACTTAAAACTGTTACAGAAAGTAAGATTTAACATTAGGACTCATTTCTGCCAACATAACTTCAAAGGGACTTATTTTCACAATATGAGATAAAAATACACATACCACTCTTATAACAGCACTTCCGCAACTACTTAAAATGGAAGAATTTCTCACCAAAAGTTTGGTTAAAATCTTGACTGTTATTACATTAGAAGTTTGGGATTCAGACAGTCCTCCAATGTTGATTTCAAAATAGAAGGATCCAAAGTCTCTGGTTTTCAGTTTAATGAAATGATCATTTACAAATCAGGCATGTCATTCAAGTGGAACATCACCACCTAGAGTGCTGTTTCCTGTGACTTTTTGAACAGGTTTATTAGACTAGATACTGACAGCTTAAAGGGAAGCTATAGGATAGTTTTATGAAAGAGAGGTAGAACTCTATTCACTTTTTAGCAATAGACCAGATCCTGTGGGTTCAACTTATAAGAGGCGTCATTAAAGTCTTCTAGTAACAAGTGGCCATGCTCTGAATTTTGAGCATTACCTAGCAAAACTCTGATGCTGAAGGGGGCATTGTTATGGTTTTCAATTAGTGTTTTAAACATGTATTGGTCCAAATATGTGTTAATCTAATAAATACACACTGTTTCTTTCTTAGGATCTGTCTGGCTCCATCGATGACCTCCCCACCGGAACGGAAGCAACTTTGAGCTCAGCAGTCAGTGCATCCGGGTCCACGAGCAGCCAAGGGGATCAGAGCAATCCGGCTCAGTCGCCTTTCTCTCCGCATGCATCTCCCCACCTCTCCAGCATCCCTGGGGGCCCATCGCCTTCTCCTGTCGGCTCTCCTGTAGGAAGCAACCAGTCCCGATCTGGCCCAATTTCTCCTGCAAGTATTCCAGGTATTCATTTCTTAATAATTATTATTTTACTCTGTAAGAAATACAGACCTAGTGTTTTATCAATAGCAACAGCAACATATGTACCATTATTATTATTATTATTATTTTACTATTTAAAAACCTAAGGATTTGACCATGTGTTAGGAGTACAACTCTAAATTATCACCAAAGCATACAAGACTCCCAGTTCCTAAAGATACTCAAGTAATGAACATAAACACTCAGTGAATACAGTCATGAATTTCTTTGATATTTTCAGCTTACACATTTCCCTGAACTTATGCAGAAAATTATTTATTCTCTTAGCATATGTTTCATAATGATTCTGTTAAAGAAGATCCTCTGTTTGATACGTGCCACTAAGGTGAGATTGTTGGGTAGTGCTAGCCCTAGTTTTTAGGGTTCTTTTAAATTTATACCACGGCAGTTATTTTTAAAAATATTTTCAGTGTTTGTACTTATTGGTGTCTTAATTTGCCAGCACACTTCCAAGGCCTTGTTGTTAATAGTCTTACCTTCTAACTTTGATATTAAGGAGTTCCTGTTCCAGTTAACCTCTCGCAGTCAGCTCTTTCAGTGGTCATACTACTTCTGTACTTTTTGCTTCCTTTATTATGTACTTGAGGTTAGTTACTTGTTTATTGGTCAGTTGCCTCATCCTCATTCAGCTTTCTTTCTTACATCAAACATCATCAGTTCAAACCCACCAAGCAACTAGCTTTCCGTTATCTGCAAACTAGATGTAATTTATTTTTCCTGTGTAACTTTTGCTAGGGTAATGCAGGTGGCTGCCAGAAAACACTTTTGACTAATCTATGAGAATTGATATTGCATTGCTGATAAATTTTCTGCAAGTTTATTATCTTGAAAATGTAGATGGTAGTTTTATCCCTTTTTACTCCTTTACTCTTTTTATATTTTAAATAAATACTTATAATTGGATGTTTTATATATATATATATATACAGATGTATATGAACATATGAAAAATGCTAATTATGAAACATAACTATCAAGTGAGCACTTACGACCTACTGTCCAGTTTGAGTCTTACGGTGTTACTGTCTCCACCTGTATATTCCTTCTTTATGTTTGGCCCTATACCTCTCCCCTGCCTCAAATATTCTCTGAAAATATTTTAAATCACTCTTTTTGGGTTGTTCGGGGATTTTTTTTTTTTTTAAGAATTTTATTACACCTATTGACTAGAGTATATATTGTTAGTTTTATGTAGTTACGAGTTTTATTAGAAATATATCATATTTTAAATGACTATATAATTTATTAAACATGCTGAGACACTTCTGAGTATATAAGGGTTGCTATTAATAATTGCAATAGAACAGCCATAAACCATGAAGGTCTGAGCAAATGAAGAAATGTGCTCACCCCAATAATACTGCATGTGGCCTTCTCCAAGTTAGTTTTTTGACTAAATATTATGGTCCTAAGATCCATATGTTGAATATACCTATATTTTAATACATTTTTGTTAAGACATTTTTATGTTACCTTTCTTTCAAAAATATTTGTCCTCATAATGATTGTCATAAAACCTGGATTTACCTGCTTTTAACATTTTTAAAGCTATATATACTCTGTATTCCAGAATTCCTGAGGCAATTTTTGGTATTGAGTTGGTTATTGAGATACTACTTACCTGAACATTGGAAAGTTATAAGTAACATAGTGTATTTGTCAAAGAAGAACTTACTCCTTCTTTCTGAATTGGATCAAAAGGACTTTCTTAATAACCTGAATGAAGACTTTTCTGAGGTATAAAGATATTTTCGTTTTTCATTTGAAATCCCTGACATGGGTTGTTCGCAATCTGACAATTTTCATACGTATATTTATCATTCCAGATGGGGATTTTGAAACTTTTATTTCACTGTTTGGATTTTGATATAGTATAGAACACACGTAACCCTACAAAAGAGCTCGCTTTGGATATGTGATAATAGTACACGTTGTAGAGGAGGCAGATGGAACTGGTCCCGGAGTCCAGTACTTAGTTGTGTTTTGCACATGATAAAGTTGGTGGATCACATGTCTGATGACCTATTAGCCCCGTCATAAATGAGGCCGGTCCTTCAGAGTACCTGCGGGGGGAACCTGAATGTTAGTTTTCTCTGCTAACTTCTTGGGAAAGTGAGTTTTTAATAGAAAACTTTCAGCTTTCTTGGAAATGATGCTTAAGGCTAATTGTTTTTTAAACTTGTGTCAGAAATTCTGACTGCCCAGGGCCAGGGCCTACATTTTACTTCATCGTACGGCAGCCGGTATTACTCTCTGTGATGCCTGATCAGACTGGTCGGTGAAGTTCAGTACAGGGAGGAGGTTACACAGCGGAAGTTCCACTTGTTTTCAGAAGCATGTCAGTCAAGTTAATTCGTAACTAACTTTGCTGAGTGTGAAGCTGTATACTAATAGAATTATATGAAACTTCTCAAATAGAACATTTCTTTAATGTTTAAGTTATTTTAAGGGGAATACCCTCTTAGAAAATCTGCTGAAAAGTTTTGGCATTTATTCACTTTTCTCCCCGGTAAATTACAAATAACATTTGAACTGGACAAACTTTTAAAATCATCATATCTCACCTCCTCATTTTATTGCCACTTAATATGTAATCCTGGACAAGCCTCTGATCCTTTGTGCCTCAGTTTCTGCATCTGTAAAGATAATAATCACATCTCATAGGGTGTATTACGATTAAATGTGTTACTACATATAAAGCAGGCATGTGGTAAACATTCAGCGCATGTTAATTATTGTTGTGATTACAGTCATCATTATTCACACTGAGGTGTTGAGACTTGTCCATGACCATTACTGTCCAGAACAGCACAGCTGGTTTTGGCAACAAGTCTTCTGATTCCTAATCCACTGGGACTCTGTGCTGTTCAGAAGACATGTATTTAAAGTTTCCAGTGATGATTTGCTGTGTTTACTGAGGTTATTCAGTTGGACCACAGGAGCTAGCCATAAAAGCATAATGTATTTTCACAAAGTTGAATTTATTTTTCTCCTAACTTGAAAAAAAAAAAGGTCATCGATTGCTCTTCTTGGTGAGATGTGTCTCGGAAGGTTAAGAGGAGACAGAAGACAAGCATCTAAACCCTTGCTTCACTTGGACTATAGGCAAATCGGTTTCTGTGTGATATGTTGGGCAGGAAGTCTAGCATAAAATTTAACAATAAATGAAGTTCAAAATCCTGGGTTATTTCTCACATATTTTGCATATATTGAGACAACGTCAGCCTGCCCTCTCTGTGTTCCTGGCCAGGGGCTGCCACATGCACTTGAGCAGGTTGCTTAGTGTACCAGGGCCATTGGCTGGAGGCAAAAATGGGAGTGAAATTCAGGCTGCTGTCCTGGTGGAAAGGGCACCCTTTTGTAGTTTACATAAAGGAGCCACAGCTATCAGCACCCTTGCCCTGGACCTCTAGGTAGTCATCTCCGTGGCTTGAGTCCGCATACCACCTGTTTCTCTACTCTGTTCCCACAGCTAAGCCCAGAGACATGAAAACATACATTTTTGATAGATGAGCATCAAAAATTTTATGTGGTGTTACTTTATGGGGTGTGTTAAGAATCATGCAGGTTTTTATTGAAAAAAAATTTTGGTCTTTTCTTTCCCTCCATTTAGCCTATGTGGCTTCTATTGTACAATTTTTTTAAGATGATCATAAAGTTGATTTTTTTTTTTGGCTTTTTATTTAACTATTAAGTACAAGCGCTGTTCTTTGGAGAGTAAGTGATCCCTTAGGCTCATTGATTAATCTCACCTCCGCCTTTTCCCAGCTCTAGTCCTTACATTAAATTTTGTTGATCTGTACATTAGATCCTATGATAATTTACAGTCTACCTTTATTTGCTTCTGAGTCTGTACCAGTGAAATACAAATGTCAGGTAGAGATTGCATGGTTCCTCACCCAGAGCGTAATAGTCAAACTGCTGCTTTGGGAACATCTGTTTGGAATTTCCCTTTATTTTTCTGTCTGTAGCCTCTTGCTTTCTTTTCTCTCCCTTCCTTCCTCTCATTCCCAGCACTAACTTGTTTTTCCTGACCTCACTTCTCTCCCATTACCTCCTGCTATATCTTGCTAATGCCTCTCCCTGTGTCACAGATTGGCTCTTTCGATCATTGTCTCTCCAGTAAGTCATTGTTAAAATGTGCAGCTGTTGTGTAGCTGATAGCTGGGGAGAGGGGAAGCCAAAATGTTTGAGGGGATTCTTCCCAGTGCTGCTTTCCTGGGGTTTGTCGAAAAAGAGCAATCATTTTTCTCCAACTTTGCACTGGTAAATGAAATTGACAGCTAATGAGAAGTATCACAGAGGTAGATAAACAAAAGCCCAGTAAAGCATCCCGAATGGCTGAGTCTGTTTCTTGCCTGTTAAACTGTTTCTCCACCCACTGCAAATTTGCCCTCCTGTCATGCTGCCTCACAAACGTTGTGAGTGTCGTGGGAACAACTTCTGTAATACACTGGCACTGTATCAGCCCTGGCACATCCCTAACTCAGTGGGGCTTTTCCTTCCTGCGTTCTTTGGAAAAGCAGGATGGAGGTTTTTCTGTGGTAAGTAGCCACATGGATTCTCTCCCTTTGTTTGCACATTACTGGGCTCCAGCATTGCAGCTGTCTGTAGTTGGAAGGGGAAGGATTCAACCTGGTTGTTTAAATCTAAACAAGCATTTGAGGACAGAAATGTAAACGTTACACATTCCCCCAAGGCCATTATACATTTTCTTGGTTTTTACTTATCGTTTTCATTTCCCTCTCTTCTTCATATATGTATTTATATTTAGAGACAGAAATGAAATCTCTCCATCTTTCTAATTGGTAGTGTGCACGTATACACGTATTTAAATAAAGCAAAGCTAATGTCGGGTGCAGTTGATTCTGAAATGTATGGTATTAAACATTTTGTTTCCCTTCTAATAAATGATCCAGTTGCATTGTACTTTTGCTGCTTCCTGGATTGCAGCCTGGAGTTTTTTACCTTGGTTTAAGGAGAATAAACTCAGGTCTTGAACGTATTGTGCAGGTCTCACACCAGGCCTAATTCGTCCTAACACATAGTGGAAGCTGACACAGCACAACATCAGAATGCACTGCTGTTGCCAGAAGATTTAGTGGATGTTAATTCCACTTGTCTTGCCTCCAGAGCCAACCATTACAGTTTACTAACAAAGCAAAAATGTAAACAAGCTGAACTTTTTTAATTTTTATTTTATTGGCCGAAGTCTTTTGTCAGCTTTTTCCTCCATGTGCTGTAAGCAGCAGCAGTGTTTAAATATTAAGAAGGGTGAACACACGGTGGGGAGGGTGGTGATGGGCAGGCAGGTATTAACTGTTCATAACCTGATAAACATTTTTGTCTATTAAAATTTTAAATGTTTGGACTGTTGAAGATTGTTCATGGGTTTTATTAACAAAGATCTAAGGTTAGAAACTGTAAATTCCTGAATAGATTTTCACCCACTCTTTTTTTTTTTTTTTTTTTTAAGCGTTTGACATTTGTACCACCAAATCCAGTTTTAGGTGGAGTTAAGTCACTTTGATCTGACAGCGAAGGGGCTATTGATTATAATAGACTGGGCCTGAAGAGAGAAAATTAGTTATTCTCATTAGTGTCATGACGAAGAGACATTTGTTTCAAGCTGTTCTTTTTCTGGGATAGTACTAGGTGTTTATTATGAGAAAACCAATCAAAGAGCATTTTCCTAGTTGTCATAGACAGAAATAAAATAAAGTTTCATCAGATATGAAAGTAAAACTCCCTCCTTTTAGGTTTTATGTGCTTAGCTGTTTGAAGTGTCTCACCTCCCACCGCGCTCCTCCCCAGACTGACTGCTGGCCACAGGAGAGCAGGAGGCCGTGGGCCAGGCTGGTCTGAGAGCGGAGAGACTGTAAAGGTGGAAGGAGGAGGGCAAGGGGAGAGCAGTCTTTCATCAATCTTTCAAGAGCTGCCCTCTTGGTCCGATTTTTTTCCATTCGTGCCTCCCTCCCCAGAAGCTTTCCTTTCCTCCCTTTCCAGCCAGCTGGAGCCTTTCCCCTGGAGCATCTCTGCATACGTGCCTCCCTGGGCGGAGCGGCTCACACAGGCTCATACCTGGCAAATAACTTAAGTTGCTGTCCTTTGAAAAGGATCACAGGTTTTAAGAGCCTGCAGAAATGGCTTTGCCAGAGATAGCCCTTCCACTCTCATAAAGCACCAGTTACTTTATGGTCAAGCCTGATTCTCTGAAGCTTTATCATGTCAGTTCCTGGATGGTGAATGATGCATCCAGCATACCAACTAACCATAATGAATTTGTACCCCTCAGGAGAATCTTAGACACTAAAAGAATGAATTCCAAAAAGGGTGTTACATATTAGATTCAATATGGAAAATAACTCTTTGGGCAGCACTGTGGTATATTTAGAGCTCTTCTGTATGAGTGCTCAGATTTACCCGGTTTACCCTCTGCTTCTCAAGTGAGAGCTAAGTAGATTTCTGTAGGGGCTGATATAGCTGCAGATACAAACAAGAAGATATTCTGGTCAAAAAAAAAAAACAAAACTAAATTGTCTTGCTTAATTTGCCATTCAGACAAGCAGATTCTGGAAAGATGCTATAATGGGAAAGAGAAAAATGAATTGCAGTTAGGACTTAGTCATAGGCTGAAGTGAACAGGAAGGATTTTAGTGAGAGGAAATGATAGTTCCTGGTCTAATTTGTCAAGATTAGTACCTATAAAATGAGCACCGGCGGGTGCAAATCAGTGTCTCCTTTTTAATCCAGTCCCCTTGGATTTTTAGAACTCTTACGGCTCAAGTCTAACCCATCCTAAGTAAGTAAATTTTCCACTTTTTAATTTATCCTTTTAATAAAACTCAGGGTAAAACTGTGAGTTAATTTCTATATGTAAATGGTTATCAACCAGTTTCCCCCTTTCATGACAACTTTAGTACAATCTCTAAAATGACGTTGCATGTAATGACAAATTTTTTTCCCAATTTTTTTTCCTATTTCAGTTTTATTAGGTAGAATTATTACAGTTTGACTGCACATATACATATATTTCATGTAAATACGTACACACAATATACTGCACATTTTTTTAGTTTGCATATACGTACTGATCGTTGTTTCTAAGAACAGATTAGAGCTTTAACTTTTTAAATTTACATAGTTATCAAAGGAATAAAGCCAGCCACAAAATAAGAATCAACAGAATGCAGTAATCCAATCATAAAGGACAGAATGACAAATTTTTTATTTGAAAGTCTGCACAGTCACACTACCTGGTAATCCTTTTTTGAAATATCTATCATGTGTTCCTTTTTGGCTTCTCTCGAAGTAGAAATCCTACAACAGCTTGTTGCAAGGAAGATGCATGCTGCTTTTTGGCACAAGCTGAACAGGGAAAAAAAAGAAATTCTTAAACAGAAAATGCCATTGATATATCCATATTTTTAATCTGTGGCAGCCCAGAAAACATCGATTCAGCAGTCCTACAAACCAAAGAGAACTTCAGCCAGTATATTTTTCCCTTACAAAGTAAAATATTTGTATGTTATACAGAACAGTAATTTCAGATCTTTTTCCAAATGATGCTTAGTAACACTTAAGAAAGCAACAATATATTTTGTCTTTTAGAGAGGTGCCATTGCAGCTCTGTGTGGCTTGGTTACTGATAAGTATTAGAGCTCCACCTTTAAGATACCGATTTAAAATTCAGACCAGGATGCTGGCTGTAGAAACTCAGTACCTTGGTCATGAAAGTTCTCCTGCTGTTTCTAAAGGGCAGGTTCCCCACTGCTGACCTGCAGCCAGATCCTTGCATTCGAAGCAGCTGCTCAGGGTTCTGCCCTTTAGAGGTCCCTCCTGACCCAAGTCAGTTTTTCTGATCTCTGGGGAATGAGTATTTCTCCTTCTTCTCCAAAAGCTGAAATCTTTTTCCAGTTCTTCCATCCCAACAAATTTCAGAGGAAGCCTTTTCTCCTTCTCTCACATTCAGAAATGAGAACTTCAGGATTTTCTCAAAATACACAGTCCCACTTGGTTTTGCGCCCCCTCTTAGTTAAAATTAAGTTACATAGTTCGGTTTAAATGTTCACCTCATCTTCCATTCCCTTTCTTTGATCTTCTGCATGTGAAAAAAATAGGCAAGCCTGTGTCACCAGAGTGGTGCTCTGTGTCTCGCTCTGTACGATCAGAAGTGACTGTTGTGCCCACATGGTGGGTCCAGCAGTCCACTCCCACTTCTCCCGTATTTAGTTATATATATTTTTTTTACATTATTCACTGAAGAGGCACTTCAGACGCCTGGTTTACTGTTTGTTTTCATTTCTTAAGCGGAGTGAACTGTCATGGCATTTGTGCTTGACTGAGCATTGTTGCTTCTTCAATCAGCAGTGTGCTGCCCCTATTGAAGTGCCATTGGCATTGACCTTCTTCATTTTCCATCTTCGCTGGGAATGAGGAATCGAAAGGGAGCGGCACAAAAGCTTTTAGGAGCTCATTTTAGCCTAAAAGTAAAAGTTTCGAAAATCATTTAACTATGTTTTGGAAAATGGGGGTAAAATGAATAGTTCTTATAATCAGGATGTTCCTAAAGTTGATTCCACAAACTTCTGTTCAGTTTTGCTGTATTTTCTAAAGGGAAGAAGTAGTAGATGTGAAAGGAACAGAACCACTTTGCAGGGAGTGCTATGTTTATCTCCGTATCTTCTGATAACCCTGGAGCCAGGATTATTATGATGTGTTGATTGATTATAGCCGTTAAGTCTCTTACTAATCAGTTTCATCACTTATTCTCAATTCACACACTTGCACCTTTGATTTCTCTTCCATAACAGGGTGATATGGGCTGTCATTGACTAATGAAGAACAGAATTGGTTTCGGCATGAGACAAACGGAATGCCGACACCAATCCTAAAATGCATTAATCTTTAATAATCCACATCTGCATGTTTATAAATGATATAACCGGGGATTGTTAATGTTGATCTTCTCCCTTCCAAACAGAAAATGACACAGGAATTTGTACTTGCAAACTACATTAAATGCATATAGCTGAATGCCAAAAATGTGACCTTGCTGAGGATGCCAAATGGGTTAATCCATTGATTTTTTTTTTCAAGTAGCATATTGTACTTTTGCTATTGGATAAATCAGGTGATTTCCTGAGGAAGGCCAACCAGCCCAAATGCTCCCTTTCTTCTTTCATTTATTCAGCAAAGTGCTGAATGCATTCTATGCTGTGGCCATGTTTCTAGGAAATGGAGAAAATACACTGAACATAAATGACAAAGGTCCTGTCCTCATGAAACTTATATTCTAGTGAGAAAGACAGGTAATAAGCAAATAAGCATATAACTTACAGTCAGGGGGTAAAAATCAGGTTGCTTCTTTAGATAGCAGTAATTAGGGAAGATGTCTCTAAGAAATTGATATTCAAACAAGAGGCTCAGTGAATGAAAGTCAAAAGCAAGCCGTGTAAATGTCTGGGAGTGAGGTGTCCAGAAAGAGCAAAGAGCAAGTACAAAGGGCCTGAATCAGGAATGTGTTCAGTGTGCTGGGCTGGGGACACGTTTTAGGTTAGAGGCTAACTCAGGGCCAGCTTGTATAGGGTTTTTTAGATTATGATTGGGATTTAGGAACTTAAGTGTTCTGGTGGAGAAGGTGGGGAATGACGTGATCCAGTACACGCTTTGAGAGGATCATTCTGGCTGCTGAGTGGACCGTAGAGGGCGTGGGGAGGAAGCAGGGAGACTGGTTAGGAGGCTGCTGCAGTGGCCTAGCAGAGGATTGGTCATGGCTGGGCATGTGGGTAGCAGCAGTGAGGACAGAAGGTGCCCCAAGAAATCGGTAAATGGCGGTTCTGTACAAGGGAAGACAGACGAAGGAGCACATTTTTGAAGGGGGATCTAGAGTTTGGTTTTGAAGATGTTGCACTTGAGATGCCTGCTGGGCAACCCAAGGGAGATTTTGAATAGGCAGTTGGTTATACGAGACCCTGGATTCAGAATAGAGATCTAGGCTGGAGGGAAAGTTTGTGAGTCATTAGGGTTCTAGATGAGATCACCGAGGGCACCTAGCCTGCGTCACAAGCACCTGGAGAGCTTGTGAAAGCACAGAAGGCTGGGCCCCACACCCAGTGTCTGATTCAGTAGGTTTGGGGTGGGGCTGGAGAATTTGCATTTCCAGCAAGTGCTCAGCTGATACTGAAGTTTCTGCTCTGGGAACTACTGACCTGGGGAATGAGTAAGGTCAGTGCTTCTCAACTCTGGCTGCAGGAAACCTCCTGGGAATGCCGGAACAAGGCCAGCCCCCAGAGATGCTGACTTCGTTGGTCTGACTGGAATACTCCACAGTACTTTTCTTTAGAGCTCTCCAGGTAATTATTATGTGTAGCCAAGTTTGAGAAATCCTGAGAGAAGAATTCTGAGGACTGAACCCTAGGGCACTCAGAAACATAGAGACCATGAACAGGAAAAGGAATAGCCAGTGGCAGAAGTGGAAAACAGGGAGAGTGTGGCGTTCTAGAAGCAATACAGAGAGAGTGCTTCTGGAATATGGAAGAGACCAGCTGTGTCCAGCAAGCCTAACACTTCTCCCGGAGTGTTCTGAAGGCATGTTTTAAAAGGAAGCTAGGATTCCCAGTTATGATCATGCATGTATTGATCCTATAAAAGCTTAGGAATAAGCTTTTAGCTCATTTTTTAAAGCAGCATATTGCCCTTTTTTGCCTTTATATTAAATATGTAGTGATTCAGTTGAAATTGTAATGTCACAGGAAAAAAATTCTTGTGATAGAATAACTTATCTTCACAGGCCTAATTCAGTTAGTGATAGAATCCTTTATTTTCACAATTATTCCTTTAAGTCTGTTTCACATAAAATCCATTTAAATTCTACTTGGAAAAAAAGGCAAAAATGTGTATTTGTAAAGAGCTGCCCCAGTGTAGAGTTTTTTTATGTTGCATCGTTGCTTTTTATTAGAAGCGGACAGAGGGAACTAGTTCGGTATTCCCCATTGCAGTACTACTGGTAGTGACTTTGTGTCAGATCTTTGCTCTTAGAGCTAATTTCTTTTGCTTAGGGTATCCATCCTGCCCCTTACCTGCCTGGCAAACTCCTACTTATCCTTCAAGACCCAAGTCCAGTGCCTACCTTTGGAAAGTCATACCGAACCCTCTGTGCCAAAGAAAATCCAAATGTACCTGCCTCCAGGGTCCTCCAGCTAGCCCGGGAGCCTCTCGAGGGCAGTGAGCATTTCTTCCTTCTTACCCCTGGTACAAGAACAAAGCCTGGCAAGTAAGAGGCACTCAGTAAACGTTGGCCAAATGAAAGAGCTCACAGTTCTCTTGGAATAAACAGGAATTCAAGAAAAAGTTCTAAAATTGATGACTGATATAACATCTTTCTGCCTCTGTGTTCCTGGGATTATTCTGTTTCCCCTCTTTCCTAAAAGAGATTCCACTATGATAGATTATTTTACTTTCTTTTCCTTTCAAAAACAGAACCTGAAATAGTGGTCCCAAGATTTGTCCATTTAAACCAGACCTTTACATATGAGATGCTGCCTAATTCTAATCCCTTATACACAGAAATTGTCACACAAGTATTGTAGTAAAATTCCAGAATTATCTAACAGCCACGTTTTTCATTGTCTCATCTTTTTAATAAATATCTATCTTTAATAACTAACTATATCTTCAAAGAAAATGGCCAATTAAAAACAGGTTTGCTCTGGGGAGGGTTTTATCACTACCCAGACAACATTCCTGTTCCCCAAGTAGCCACTGTCAGCATTGGCTAGATAAACATGGAGTGTGCAATATTATTTATTGACTAGAATTTGGGCTTCAGCAACACATAAGTAATAGACTCCAGATATTTGAGAGTAACAACTAGAAGAAGGTAAAAAATACCTACTCATGAAAAAGGTACACTGCAGAGGCATACTTGCTGATCTTAAAATCTGGAATAAAAGAACAGATAAAAAATACATGAGGATATGGTCCAGAATGTCTTCCTTCCTCTGTGTTGCCGCAGTCCATAGGCCACACTCTCAGAATTGCCCCTCTATCAAGGGCTCCGTGTGACCTAGACTTGCCCACCTGGCCCCTCTGGAGTCGCCCCCAGAGTGTTGCTTTGCCCACAGCCAGGCCCTGTCCCTGGCCATCCTTTGCTCCTAAGAGGCATACACCTGAAAGCATCACTGTTTCCTCCCCACCTTGGCACCCCAGGTACCTTTACTTAAAATAATAAAGTAGTGCTCTGTGTTGGCTATACATCTTAGAATGTTGAGATTTCAGTCATAAGGCTTGGAGTTATTTTGTAAGTTTTTCAGCATAATACAATGCTTTAGCTTTCTGTCTTGTTACTATTAAAAGTCATTTTATTCCAAGGATTTAGAAGCCTTAAGTTTTATCACAAAAATAAGCTCTCATTATTAAGTGTAATTATACATGCAGTGAATTTTTAAAGCTTTTGAGAAAATAGTGTATTATTTTAGTACATAAATTGACACTTAATTCCATATCTAAATAGAAAATATATAGAAACCATGTTGCCTACAATGCCAGTATTTTTTCTGTTGGTCCCAAATTTACATATACTGTGCTATTTTCCTCAAATTCTAGTAAAATTAAACTCCTAAGCTGTGGATCTTTTCCTAGCTTATTTTGCATCCAGAAGTAGCACAAAAATGCCTATGCACTGACCATCCGTCCCACCTTTCGGTCTAGAAAGTGTGGTCCCCCTCTGCACGGGGCATTCGGGCACTCCTCTGTGGGTCACTGTTATAGATGCAGATCGGTGAGCATCAGTGTCTGGTGCTTTCCACAGCTGCTCACGTTTACACTTGTCCTGACACGTTCGGACCCAGAATGAGAAATCTGTGACAAGAAAGGATGGAGGCGAGTGAAACTTTTATTATAGGAAAAAAAAGTGCCTTGGCTTTAAAAAAGGCCTGTCTCTATCAGGCCATATAGAGCAGCGATGAAGTGGAAAAAAGGGAGCAGGCAGGCGCCTCATCTAATCTTTCTCCTGGGGGCCCAGGTGGACAAATTGGCAACCCTGTTCACAGCTTTTTTTTCCCTCTCCCCTTTGTACCATAAGAACTGCTAATCGGATCCATGCTGCTGCAACTGTGGTTAGTTATTAACAGAATAAAAGCAGATTTCTTCAAAAGAACGGGTGGGGGAAACGACTATACAAAATTGCAAGGTTGTTAGAATCTTAAATGCACAGCAGTCGATTTTTCCCCTTATTCTGAATTATACGATGAATACAAGTCTTTCATCTGTCACTGTACCCGTTTCTTCAGAAGGCAGCCAAATATTAAGCTTCTCAAACAAAAAAGGAATCTTAGAAAGAGGAAAAATATTGAGGAGGAATAAGAATGGGTAAGAGTAGGGGGAAATTAGGTTTTGTTTTTATTAATTTGTCCTCATGAGAGAAATAGAAACTGCTGCTCTCTGGTTTCCCCTCCCCTGCCTCTTACCTTACATCAAAGCGAGGATTAGGGCAGATTTAGCTGGTAGCTGTTCTGCGTTTCTGTCTGGTGTTCTGCATGAGTGAAGTTCAGAACCTACCACTTCCTTGTAGACGACGGAGTGCTCCGGATTGAGACTTGCCGTTGGAGGACAGCCCAGCTCTGTTACATCCAAACACAAATCTACTTCCCTTTCCCCAAAGGTTTTTCTGGACCCCAAAGGCTTTTGGATTGTATACCCATGCTTTAAAGCCATTGAAAAGGGTGTATATATGTGAGAATGCTGAATATAGCCACCGAGCAGATGTCAGTGTGGTGGTCTGCGCACTTCAGTGCATCTCTGATGCTCCGAAGGGATACCTCCTGAGAGGCTCAAGTTGCCCAAAGATGGAGCGGCTCCTGCTTTCATCCAAACCACATCTTTGGTTATATTACCTATTTCCTAGGTATGTCCTCACACCTTAAGTTAACTAAAATTGATCAACTTTCCTTAAGGTTTTATCTTTTATTTATTGGCCATTTTTTTTCCCCTGAAAGAAACAGTTTTCGTTCACTTCGTCAGAGTTTTTGGGGGATTACAGAACATCTGAACTGAATGGCGCTGGGCACAGAGTGGGTAGCCAGGTCAGGCCACGCTGCTCGGGCCTGACAGCTGTGGAGCAGGATTGGAAATCGTGCCTCTGTGCAGTCACCGGCTCCTCTCCCACACCTTCCCAGTCTCCTAGGAATAGTCCATACGAAGAATGCTATGTTTAATGCTGAGAGACTTTTGTACGTTAAGTGTTTTAGAGCTCTGGTTTATTTTGAGACCTGAATAGCAGAGTCTAGAAGTCTGTTTTGCCTCGTATCCCCTGACTTGACTTGTGCACCTTGTGAGAGCCTTTTTGTTTCTTGTCTTGAGTTCTCTGTAGAAAAGTGTCTACCCAAAAGGACTTTAATGAGTTTCAGATAATGAGGCTATCAGACTGGCTTCACATGAAAGACATTAAGTAACTTAAGTACTTAATAACAGAGGGCAATTGGAAAAATTCTGGTTTGGATCCAATGGGCTAGATGAAATAATAATGTATTATAACAAGTTTACAAATAAAAACAAACCAATACACCCCACAGAGTTTGTAGTACAGCCCTGTGAAGGCATGATTCTTCACAGGGTGCACCTTGCTCGCTTTGGTTCTTACTTGTCACATGATTGGCCTCTGCAGCTACTCTGCCCTGGACTCCAGCAGTAAGGCTGCGGGGAGGACTCCCGACCCTCGGACTGCGTGCAGGAGGGGGAGTGGTTGGAAACGTAACCCTGCAGGTGTTGACTGTGTTTAGAGTGAAGACATGTGGCTCCTGTAAGGGTCCTGTCATTTTCAGGGCATCTTGGGAGTTTTCTCATTACCTTGATGGCTCAGAAGCACACAAGTCGAATATGCCTCCGCTGTGCTAATTCACCTGTTTTTAGGACCCAGTGACACATCAGCAGTTAGCAGTATCTTGGGTAAGGACTTAGGAAATCTCACCCTATTTTGAATGAAATGTTGAACCATCAGACCTGGAAAGGTTGTCATCCAAGGCGCAGGCTGGTGTGGTCTGGGTTCCAGTTAGAGGGTACAGGTAGAGGAGAGCGTTATTTCCTGTTTTATACTGCTCTGATTCGAGGTAGGGTTAGTTCCCAGCAAAGAATTGTGTTGACACCTGTTCACAGCTGCCTCTCTCCCCTCCGTACCCTGACACAGCACCTTCTGGTAAGAGTGAGATCCTATTTAAAACATGCCAAACAGTCGTGACTACTGTGAGCCCACAGTCAAACCCTTCAGTAAACTGTTCACTATAACCACCCAGCTGCAACCTGAGCAGATTCCATATTTTAAATGTCTGCTTTGGAGCATGTTGAAGTTGATGGCATTCAGCCTGCTTCGTGAATCCGAGAGTAAGAAAGATTTTTTTTTCCTTTATTGAAGCAAATGAAATAGAAGACACTGACAGAAGACGCTATACTCAAAATCATTTGTGCGTTTTCTGACTCATCTAAATAAATGCCTAGACGAGGACATTCGATGAATGTATTGAAAACTCATTTTTCACTCACACAGTTGTTATTAGGCATTATTATGCAGGTAGTTAAGTTCCCTGAAGAAATGAGCAGCTAAATCCTTGGTGCTTGCACTGCAGCGCTGCACTGTGTAACTGCACTCTGCTTGGGTACTGTCTCAGGTAGAATGTTCAGTGATTTCCACACATACGGAGCCCACCATGCAATCCACCATTGCCATCTCAACAAAATCATGTTTGTCGTTTGTCATGGCAGAAGAAAAGATCCTAACTAGTAAGTACCTCATGTTTCAGAAATAAAAGGAGTAGCTTCTACTATGGTAAGAAGTTACAGTGCCCTTTCCAGCAGGATTGGCAGCGTATAAGAAATATATCCTCCAGAAGATCTGTGAAGTCAGACTGTGGCAGATGAGGCTCATGTTGTTAAGAGAGGGCTGATTTCCATTTCCATAGCATGAAGAAAGTATGAGGATGTATTAGAAAAAAGCACCCAGTGTCGTCTTTGGATGCAGCAGAACTGAATAACAGGAAAGTGCAGAGTGAAAGCTGGTCTGCGACGTGATGTATTGATAATCAGCAGCAAGAATTTCTACAGTGTGGTTTTCTTCTTAAACTCCTCACTAAAGTTAGTAAGGATTCTTGAAGAGTAGAAGAATAATTCAGTGGCTAATTGCTAAAAACTGTGAAGTATATACTGATTTTTGTAGCAGCATTCCAGGGAAAGAACTTGGTTGTAGTAGAATGATTCACAAAGTGACTGAAAGTATTCCTTGTTTCTTCTCAAAATTCGGCAACAGCCCCAGCTGGCAATTTAATTCACATAAATTCACAGACCCTACTTTTTCTGACAAGCCTGGCTCACTTGTTAATCTCAAGAAATTTATGAATAGGGTCCAAGTCTTTGTCACTAAACACCTCATGATCCCCATGTTCCCTAAAGACCCTTATTGAGGAAGATTGACCAACAAAATTGTCAAGATTTCTATGGTTAAAGGAGTCATTCATATTAATTTTAAGAAGCCAATCGTCTTGAATTGATAATGGAGGAATATCGTTTAGGACATTGCCTTGTATATGGTAAGTACAGAGTGTTTTTTTAATATCATTTTTTACTTTCAAATAAAAGCATCTCCAATTTAGATGAGAACTGGTAAGACAAGTAAACGTGTATTCCAGATGTTGCTCGCGCTTTATCCACTTTTGCCCAAAGTCAGCTGATGTAGTAAAATTGGAGGGGGAGAATGGATTTCTGCAGTAAAACTGAGATCAAGTAGTGTGTTGTTCAAACTCCAGATTTGGCACGTTGATTAGTTATATCACTATTCCATCACATAACTAGATCCATCTTAGGTTGGTTGATCTTCTTAGCTACCACAGTGTAAAGGGAAGAAATGCATTTTCTCTGGCCACTACAACTTTTGAAAAATGGGATTTCTGAGGATTTCTTTGTCTGTTAATATTATATAGAGAGAGCACAGTATCACTTAAAAAGGGATGAATGATTTGTTTGCCAGAGGTAGTTCCGAGTGGTGTGTTTGGTTCTTACTGTGTTCCTGTAGTTGTATGCCATAGTAATTTAGAAAAGAATTAAACAGGGAAACTTCAGCTTCAGTAAATGATTAATGCGGGAGTCCTGTTCATCTCATGTGTACTCCCCACTACACAACACAACACACACAGTGGTAGAGTATAACTTAATCATGATTGCATCTGATCAATAGTTCTGATTTGCTTATTTGTTACGGTTTGGCCAAAAATAATTAGGGCAGTAAGACTGCAAGGAATCACTTCTCTAAAAATACATTTGCTAAATGCACTTGCCATTTAAGTCTTAGAACTGCACTTGTATTAGGTGCTGGGGAATCCCGTGCACCTTATGCTAGATCTAATTTGAAGAGGACGTAAGCAAGATTCTGTTACTGACGTTTATTTATGTAAACGTCTTTACGTATGGAGAGTGTACCAGCTTTATCTGTCATTGCTGTTGTTAATAAATACCATTTACTAAGTCTCTGAGCAACTGTCCCTCAATGTTTCTTTAATTATATTATCATTTAGAATAGGGGTCAGCAACTACCACTTTTGGGCCAAATCCAGCTCGCCACCTGCTTTTGTAAATAAAGTTTTGTTTATGCGAATTTGTTTTATATGTTATCTGTGGCTGCTTTTGTACTGCAGCAACTGAGGTGAATAGTTGAGACAGAACATATGGCCTGCAAAACCTAAAATACACAGTATCTGGCAGTTTACAGAAAAAAAAGTTTGCCTGTTCCTTACCTAGAATAATACGGTAAAACTACATAATTACTGATAACTTATAAAGATCTAATTAATTATTAGTCTGTGCTTGGTTTCCAGAGTAATAAGCCACACATTTATTTATTCAACAAATATTCATGGAATATTTACTATGTCTGGTTCAGGGAATATAGTAGGAAAAAACACCAAATTCTCTGTATTCATGGAATTTATATTCTGGTGAGATGAGACAAACAATAAACAGAGAAGTAAAATAAGAACTATGGAGACTGTTAAGAGCGTGCTGCCTGTAAGAAACAGAGCTCAGCACTTGCAAGTACTCACTGCTCCACCGTCTTGCTCTATGAAGTATACCAAGCGGTAATGCGTTCATGTCTCAGTCTGCTCACTGTAAGTTACGCATTGCTGGATTGTGTGCTAATTTACCAAAAATATACATATTAACCTGTTTTCTCCCAGTTTTGTTACATACTGTATTCCCAGTGTTTCGTTAGTAAAAATGTTTAGTTGATGATTATCTTGATCCAGTTCTTAAAAACTGTTCTTAATTAGAAAAATTATCCTCAAAACCTATCCTAGTGTTAAAATTCTAAGGAAAATATTAGCAAACACAATACAGCAGTATATTAAGAAAATAATGTCCTATGACTAAACGAGATTTATTTGATGAATGCAAGATTGGTTCAAGGTTAACAACTGCATTAATATAATATACCATATAAACAAATTTAAGGGAAAATGTCATCTTCTTTAATAAAATTCAATACCCAGTTGTGATAAAAGCAGTCAAGGAAACAGCAATCAATCTCAACATGGTAGACTGCACATGCCTTAAAGCCAACATCTTGTGTGGTGGGGGAATCATCAGAGACATTTCCACTAAGGTAGAAACAAGACACAGATGACCACTATCTCCACTGCTATTAAACAGTGTTCTAGAGATGTTAGCCAGTGCAGTTAGACAGGAGAACTCAAAGGCATAAGAATGAGCATAGAAGAAATAAAACTGCCTCTCTTTATAGATGGCATAATAGTAAGCCTGAAAAACCCCAGAGAATCAATGATAAATTAACTCAAACTATTAAAGAATTTAGTGCAGTGGCAGGATGTAAAGTTAACATACAAAAAGCAATAGCCTTCCTATATGCAAGCAATAAACGATTAGAGGGCATACTGGTAGGAAAGTAAATCCTATTCGTAGTAGCAACAAAGAAGATTAAATGGTTAGGAATAAATTTAACATAAAATGTGCAAAGTTTTATGTACCTGAAAGAAACAAAAGGAGACTTGAACAAATGAAAGCCATCTCCTATTCTTGAATAGGATGAACTCAACCATCGTCAGTTTTCCTTATGTTGATTTACAATATCAATGTAATCCCAATACAGATATCAATAAGTTATTTCATATAGTTAAGTTGAAACTGAAGTTCATGTAGAAAAAACAAACTGCTAGAAAACACTGAAAAAGAAAAAGCAGAGGCGGGAGTTGGGGGAAGGACCAGACTTACTAGATATTAAAACATGCTATAAGAGTAGATCTTAAAGGTTCTCATCACAGAAGATAAAATTAGATCTATATCTCTTACCACACACAAAAATAAATTCCCAGCAGATTAAGATGAAAACACGTGTGTACTTGGAGAAAACTGGATTGAGTTCCTCCTGAACTTTGGTGCAATGAAAAGCTTTCTAACAATGACTTAGAATCCAGACACTATAAAAATAAAGACGGACAAGTTTGATTACTTTTTTAAAAATCCCATTATAAAAGATACCATAAATAAAAGACAGCTGACAAATTAGGAGTTAATATTCCCAGCTTACACCACAGACAAACATCCCTGATATATGAAGGACTATTAAAAACTTCAGGACAGAGGACTAAAAACCCAGATAGGAAAATAGAGGAAAGATATGAACAAAAAAATCCACAAGAAGAGATAAAAAATAGCCCTCAAACATTAAAAAGTGGTCAAACTCACTCAGAATTAGAGAAATGCAAATTCAAAAATCTCAAATACCGTTTCTCACGTAAAAGACTGGCAAACATTTTTAAACGATAGCATACTCTGTTAAGTGAAGTTATGGAGAGACAGGCACTTCAGACACTGCTGGTGAGAATGTCAGTCTTTTTGTACAGAGGTACATACATAAGTCTTTTTGTATAACTCTGACTCTTAGAAACATAGAAGTATTTCATAGACCAAAAAAAAGCAAAATAGGGGGGTGGGAAGGGATAGACTGGGATTTCAAAATGTAGAATAGATAAACAAGATTATACTGTATAGCACAGGGAAATATATACAAGATCTTATGGTAGCTCACAGAGAAAAAAATGTGACAATGAATATATATATATGTTCATGTATAACTGAAAAATTGTGCTCTACACTGGAATTTGACACGACATTGTAAAATGATTATAAATCAATAAAAGTTAAAAAAAAGCAAAATAAAGTTTCAGGGAGGAAAATTTGGAAATGCTTAACCCTTTTGATCCAGCAGCCCCTCTTCAAGGAATTTACCCTAAAGATAGACCTCAAACATCACAGAAATACATATGCAAAAGATTGGAAGTGGCCTAAATGCTGATACATAAGAAAGTGGTTGAATAAGCTATGAAACTCTCACAAAAATGAAGAAAATGTTATGAACTGCTAGAAAGTACTTTTCAGGACATGCTGTTGAATGAAAAAGCAAAACCTGAAAGATACCTAGGATGTACTATTTTCATGTGAGGTAGAAGATAATATAAGAGAATATACTACTGTCTTCTCATTTATGCACAAAAAAATAGAAGATGGAAGACCTAAATAGACATTTCTCCAAAGAAGACATACAGATGGCCAGCAGAACAAGCACATGAAAAGATGCTCAACATCACTAATTACTCAAGAAATGCAAATCAAAACCACAATGAGATATCACCTCACACCAGTCAGAATGGCCATCATTAAAAAGTCTACAAATAATAAATGCTGGAGAGAGTGTGGAGAAAAAGGAACCCTCCTAAAATGTTGATGGGAATGTAAATTGGTGCAGCCACTATGGAAGTTCCTTAAAAATCCAAAAATAGAGTTACCATATGATCCAACAATCACACTCCTGGGCATACATGCAGAGAAAACTAATTCAAGAAGATACGCACGTCCCAATGTTCATAGCAGCACTATTTACAGTAGGCAAGACATGGAAGCAACCTAAATGTCCATCGACAGATGAATGGATGAAGATGTGGGGTGTGTGTACACACACACACACACAGACACACACACACAAAATGGAATATTGCTCAGCCATATAAAAGAATGAAATACCATTTGCAGCAACATGGATGGATCTAGAGGTTATCATTCTAAGTGAAATAAGTTAGATACCATATGATATCACTTATATGTGGAATCTAAAAAATAATACAAATGAACTTATTTACAAAGCAGAAACAGACTCACAGACATAGAAAACAAACTTATGGTTACCAAAGGGTGGGGGGGGGATAAATTAGGAGTTTGGGATTATTATATATGCACTATTATATGTAAAATAGATAACCAGCAAGGACCTACTGTATAGCACAGGGAATTATTCTCAGTATCTGTCTATCTTGTAATAAACTATCATGGAAAAGAATCTGAAGAAGATATAACTGAATCACTTTGCTGTACACCTGAAACTAACACAACATTGTAAATCAACTATACTGCTTTTTTTTTTTTTTTTTTTTTTTTTGAGCATCAAGGTCATAAAATATAAGGAAAGACTGAGGGTCTTTTATAGACTGGAGGAGACTAAGGAGAAAAAACACCTAAATGCAATGAGAGACCCTAAAATGGAAAAGAAACATTAAGTGGAAAACTTGGTGAAATTCAAGTATCTTTAATTAATAACATTGTACCATCTTAAGTTCCTCTTGAAACTTAGATAAAGGTTATATAAGATGTGACCTCTTGGGGTTAGGGGGTGGGCTAAGGGATATAAGGCAACTCCCTTATTAAATTTATAACTTTTCTCTAAGTCTATAATTAATTAAACATAAAAGTTTTTAAATAGAAGTTATAAAATTGTTCTGGGAATTTTGTCAGCAAAAGTAGAAATTCAGATGACTTACTGATGTTTCATTTTTTAGTTTGTTGCATCAAAATTTTGGACAATATTGTGCACGAGGTCATTGAAAAATAAATACATAGGTGTGAAGTGGTGGAAATTTATTCTAACTCACAGGGTAGTTTTTTCCAGTTTTTCTTTCCCATTGTACCTACATCATTATAGACATAGATGAGGGGGGAAAACCATTTCTTTAAAAACTCAGTTTTAATGTTAAAGCCTTCTCATAAATTTGGTTTGTTCGCTACACATGGTAATATTCTCTTTTACCAGCTTTGTTTAAAAGGTTTTACTTACAACAAACATATGTCACATAAAAACCCATGTGTTGAAGGTCTTTACTCAATTCAGTTGGTTCAGAGGGCTCTGAATTTTCTTCTTTGTATGTACAATGGACAGAAATGAGTCTTCTGTGTTTTGTTTCTCAGACATACTTTCTGATTCATCATCTGCTATGACTTTGCTTGTATCTGTGCTTATGGAGGATGAAGCTATTTCTCAGTAACTATGAAACTACTGATGGAAAGATAGGGGGTAAATGCAAGTGGAGAATTTAAAACAGCTTGAGAGAATCTATCTTTACCATGAAAAGGCTCTTGTTTGTTTCTTTAAAGGGTGCATTTAGAAAATGAATTCTCTCATTGCTTTAAAGAGAGATCTGTCTTAGAATTATACCAGACAACCAGTCGTACTGCTTGGATATGGCAGTATTTTATGAATTCATGATGGGTTTCTTACAGCCTTTTTTATTTTTACTTGAAATATTGTATATGAGAGCAGTGCCTGGGGTGTGCACAGTGTAAGGAGTGGTGTCCTGTATTAACGTAGAATCACTGTTTGTTTTTACTGTCATGAGTCTATGAATCCAGTCTGTCATGCAGAAACAATCATTATAATGTGAGCACTCACTGTCTTACTGCAGCTGATTCCCCAGTGACATTTTAAAAAGTCAGTATTTGGCTGCAGAGTGCTTTAAATTTCTAAATGGACTGGAGCTTGGGGGCCTTCGGGTGTTTCATAGGAAGCGCATGACCCTGAGTGGACACACAGCAACTTTTGTGTCTCTGTGGCCAAGTGGATGGCAGTGTTTACCCTTGAGGTTGTTTTCACTTTATATATATATTTTTTGTAAGTGTTTTTTTTTTTACTTTGTATTGAGTTATTTGGTACTAACACTGATTTACTGCAGATGCCTAAGGGTAAATGAATGGTTAAACAAACTCTGCGCTGTTTGTCTAGGTCTTTCATCCTACTAGTTGTGGCTCTAAATTAAGAGCAGTTCTTACTGGCTTTATAGCACATTTCTCAGTGTCTGTAAATTCAGGTCTTGGTTTTCACTTTATCTAAGAATGAGAGGGGCAGCTGAATCCAGCAGCACTCAGAAATACATTCATCAGTTTTACATTCTTTTCTAAAAGTGAGAAGTTTAAACTCCCAAAAACATTGAGAATTTTTTATAGTTGTATTTTTACAACTCTTTATACCTATTGTCTGATAGAAGATCACTTTCCTGCCTCTCTGGCTGTCACAGATATAGCTGTCATTAGAGTTGGTAATGACACGCCGTCCTGAGAGACCATCCTGGTCCTGGTCTGTACTCAGGCTGCCTGGCCTAACAGAGATGCCATCAGGTAGAAACACAAGAGGGCCGTTTGCAGTGTAAAACACCAGACTCTGCATCATGACCATTACCTGGGTGAACTGGTGGAAATCTTCAGTACATTAATTTCCCTCTCTACTCAGTAATTGTGATTCCTTTTAGCAATACACGAAACTGTGCAACAGTAGATCGTATGGTATCAAAGCAGTTAGCTTGATCTAGCATGATCACAGACTACCATCCCAGAGGACTATGCTGGGAGATACGTATATTTGCATGTGTATATGTGTATGTGTGTGTTTCTCTCTTTTCAGTTATTTTAGCAAAGGGAGCGGTTAGAAGATAAAATAACTTGGTCCTCATGCCATGAGAGCTAGTGCTTTGAGGATTGTGCTAATAAGTTCATGCCATTTTTATTCCATAATACTTTTAGTCTTAGAAATGTACCTAAACTGCTGAGGCGGAAAGTAAGTTGAGTTGTCAAGTGACTCATGTTCTTAAATTTCAAAGTCCTATCTCTAGCCGTCACATGATTCATTGTTTCACTTTAATTAATAAAGTAAATAGTATATTTTCCTTTAATTCATATTCTTGGATTAAGGGCTATTAAATAACAAAAATGTATTAAATATTTGTTATGCTAATGGAGGAGTTAAAGGAGTAAAAGATGTGATTCCTGTCTCAAGGAGCTTACATTATAGTTTGAAAAGACAGCAAAAATTAAATAACTGGAAATCAAATAGATACTATTGTTTTATTAGCAATAAAGATCAAAAGAGATGCAAAATAATATTTCTTCTTTACTGATAATGTACACTATTTTATAGCAGTATGTTTTATGTTTTTTAGTTGAGGTTTTCTTCTAAGTTTATGTTAGTTAAATCTCTAACTAATTATAAAGATTTTTTAGAAGTCAGTTTTATTACTATATTGAATAAATGTTACCAATGAAAAATTGTTGGCCACTATGTATGCCTGCCGACTTAGAGACTACTTTAAACTCAGGAAGATGAGTTTAATCCATCAGTCTTAGATTTTGTTAAATGCACTGTAGACATGTGTGTCAGGAGATTTCGCCTACAGATTGATTTGTCTGTGAACTTGGGAACTCATTCAGTCAGAAATTGAACTTTTCAGAAGGGCATGTGATAAATGTGGTTATGCATGTTTCCTCTTCGTTTTGCCAAGAAAGGGTAAAATATCAGTCTTTGAGCTAGATCTTTTTCACTGTGGAGCCATAACCTCTTGTGATTATGAAGAGTAAATAAATTTAATTATGCCTTGGTTTTGCACAATTGCAATATTAAGCAAAAGGTTCCCCATCCCTCTTCCCCTTCTGTGTTTTACAGGCAGTCAGATGCCTCCTCAGCCACCTGGGAGCCAGTCAGAATCCAGTTCCCATCCTGCCTTGAGCCAGTCACCAATGCCACAGGAAAGAGGTTGGTCTTCAATTCATATCTTACATGCCTTTGTGTTTTGAGTATATAAGGCTTATGTGAATTTACTTACCTATGTGTGTCCTTATAAATAATTTTTAGAGGATATTACGTTTCCTCATCTGATTAAAACAATAAATATGAACCTACATTCAACAATGAACATGTTATTGCATGTTGGGCGGTTTTGCCAAAGCACAGCTCAAGACCCAAATATTTATGTCCACTTAGAACCATGAAGCATAGTTTATACATGACTATAGTCTGATAGTTGGTCTAGCTGTATAAAAATGACTATTAATGATTCAATTTGTAGATTGGTCCTGATGAGGTAAAATGTTGGAGTATGTGTGTATGTTTAGTTGCTTGGATCAATTACTTATCCTGTGATATTTAACAGTAAAATTTTAAACACATAGTAAGACCTTACTTTGTTGAATCTCAGATCTTAGATCTGTATCAGGCCTATAAGACCTCAGTTTGTGAATAAAGAAACTGAGGACCATAGGAGTTCTATATGACCTCCTCATTCTCAGAGGCTAGTTACTGCCAGAGTCAGAAAAAAGAATGTGGGCTTTTCCCGAAAGCCTTGAACATTCAGGCTGTCCCACATCTGCTCATTCTTTGACTTTTAGCTCATTTCTGCATGTTGACCCACATATATTATTGCCTTGGTTGAGGCCTTAGGCCTTCATTTGTTTGCTTCTATCTTCTTTCTCCCCTTCAGAATTAAAGCCACTTTTGGTGGTGGTGGTTGTGGTGATTTTAATCCAAATTAGTGCAGACCGCAATTTACAAGCCTACTGCAGCATCTGGTGCTGCGCCAAGTCACTTCCCCCTGCCTGTGGGTCAGGGCTTGTCTGCCCGCCCATGGAAGATGCCACTTGCCTTCTTCACTCCCCTTCCTCTCTCATACCCACCCAGACGTGGAAGTTGCTGGCTTGGTAGCTGACACTTAAAGGTTCCTGACCCCTCATGTTTGTAATTATTTCTATATGGGTTGTAGAGATGACGGTTTACTTCTAATTAGAATTACAAAGTTTCAATTATTTTACATATTGAAAACTCAGCAGCAGGTTATTTAGAAAGTAATGCCAGTGAAAAGATGGATTGGCCTTATCTGCATATCATTTGTATTGAAATGAATGTTTAGTAGGAATTAAATGAAATTTTAGCTTATAATATCTTTACATATTTAACTTTGTATTATAATTTAATGTATAGTTAATACTTTAATTCTCTTATCAAGATACTACAATATGCTTTAATAACAGAATAGTTAATGGTTTTTAAACTTTAGTGTGCCTGAGAATCACCTGGAGATCCTGTTAAACTAGATTGCTAGGCCACACCCCAGGTTTCTGGGTCAGTAGGTCTGAGGTGTGAGGCACTTAAAATCTGCATTTCTGACAAGTTCCCAGGTTTTTCTGATGCCACTGATCTGAGGACCGTACTCAGAGAACCACTGCCTTCTAACAGTACTATATGTTTTAATCATTGCATGACATGTGCATTTGTTTCTCTAAACTTTCCACTGTGGCCTCCTAGAAGTCTTGTGTCTCACATCCTCTCTATAAATTCCTGGTTCTATGTTAACTCCTCACAGCTCTGGCCATCTGAAGACATTATAAAAGTTCATAGAGAAAGCCCTAAAGCCAAACAAGGGGGAATTCTCCCCAAACTCCTTTACTTGGCCATGAGTTGTACCTGCCTTGCGTTGCTAGGTCAGGAAAGGGGCGGGGGTGGGGGATAAAAGAAATTATCCTGCACTGAATGCCTACTCAGGCAAATCTCAGAGGTAAAATGAAGATACTTTGTTATTTCATTTTTACCATAGCCCTGTAACATCATTCCTACTGGGAGATGTTTATTTTACAAGTATCAAAGATTAAGAGGTACCTTATTTGAAAGTCCTACAATTCTACTCTTTATTGCTAAGACCTAAAAAATAAGAACCCCCTTCCAGATCCTCCAGTGTCTCCCCAACCCCGTCCACCTGATGAGCATTTAAGGAATTTGAAAATGTAGAAAACCAAATGTGAAAGATACGATGACAAGAAATGTAGTTAGATCAAACTTGTAAGTGAACACACTTGCAAGGCCAGATCGGGGCTTTTCCTCTGGTGTCACTACAGGGAAACGACTGCATAGCTATGTCTGAGGTTTCATTCCCCTCTCACATGCAGTGTGGTGTTGGTAACTGGTAGTGGATGCATAACAATCTCGCTAGTTGTAATGCCCATTTCCTTCAAATAGCAAATAAAAATGTAACGATTTGCTAAATCTGAATTGTTTTATGAACATGTTCCTCCAACTGCCCCTGAAAGGCTGCTAGAGACACCATGTCTGTCCCTTGTGCCACTTTTGTTTGGGCAATCCCTGAGAAGGAAAACTAGTTTTACAGTGACTGTTGCATGATACTTTGCCACATTTGAGTTAAATTTCCTCTAAAATTGATTAGTAATTACGTTTTTAAAAATGGCATTGTTATTTGTTAAAATCTAGGAAGCTCCTACCTGACGACATTTGATCAGATGTTTTAATGCCAAGTGACACAATCATTTTAATGATTTGATACAATAATAAAACATTTTTCTTGTTTGTTTTTACCACCATTTGGTATGTCCCAACAGTATCTATACTTCAAAGTAAATCTAAGAAAACACTTGCTAGAAAATTCCCCAATATTGATTCTCATGTTTGAAAAGTAACTTAACTTCATTTATACCTTTACAATTGATATATTTTCCCCCTCCCCCTTGTTTAAGGAAGTGATGAAAGAAGCAGAGAGGAAACTATATTGGTGAGTTAGCATTTTATTTTCAAAAAACATATTCTTAGAAACCATGGACCTTGACAGACAAGATGAGAACATAGCTTTCTGTACTGCTGAGTGCTAAAACCACCAAGGTGGAAACACCCTTACTTTGTTTTAACAGGTGAGAGTAAGATAAGAGAGCAGGATTCCACAATTAGACACATTTTCTTTAACGTATCCATAGGAGATAGCTTTTCTTTTTTGGTAGAGGATCTAGAGACACGGCAGCACAGAGACAACTGCACAGAACGAGAGGTGGAGCCTACGTTCGCGTGGAGGTGCAGTTTTCTGGGTCCTCTCCAGAGCTCCTCAGCGGGGCCGGCAGTGCTGACACGCTGCCCTGGCGCTAGGTCCCTCCGGGCTCAAGAAGCTCAAGTCTTGTTCTGCTGTCGTTTCTTCCTATTTGGTCCTCGTATCCCGCTTCAGGAGGAACATTTAGTAAGAAACTGGATACCCTGTCTAGGAGAATTTTGCAGCTCTGAGGCAGTGCTGGGGCCTGGCCCACACTGGCAGCGGCGAGGCCGTCTCCTCTTCCCGAGGCAGAGTGCAGTCAGCGCCCTGCCCAGAAGCCGGCCCTGCAGGGCCCGCCCCTCTTCGGTTCAGTGCCCTCCTTATCTGGTGGTCCTGGTGTCAGGCGTCACAGATTCATTTCTTCACATTGTATGTGGGCAAAAATGGCTGAGTGCCTGTAGTTCTGCCTTTTTCATCTGTAAGAGGTACGTGTGGATATGGCCCTCGTAGGTCACAAGAAGGGAGACACCTGGGACATTTGTTGGCCTCTTTATTCTTACGTGGTATTGTCTCCTCTGCGTTTCGTGTACTTTCCAATATAAAGCTTGACGTAGACCCTCCTGTTCGCATATTGTGTGGTGCTTCTTACTAACTGAATAAAGATAATTAGTTCAAATTCTGTGGTTTTTAACTTCTTTGTTACTGATAGAGTTGTTTTTTTTAAGTATGGTATTCTGTAACACATTTGCCATTGGTTTTTATTTTAAACCACATCTTCTCTCTGTAGACCTCACATAACAACATACAGAATTGATATTAAAGCCCCTCACCCCAAAAGTCAAATAATGAAAATCATACTACCTAAGGCATTGGAAGGACAGTTAAGATAACCCTAAAGTATTGAAATGCATTTTACAAGAAAATCGTAGCTAACAAGTTTAGATTAGCTTTATCCTTATTTTTAATCTTTAACATGTATCTTAAAATTTGAAAAGAGCAATAGGAAATGGCTTATTAATGTGTTGTCCTGTTTTCCGAGAGGGCTTGGAAGAGTATGGAATAGTCATCTGAGTAGATAAATAAGTATAATTATTATTAACATCAAAATGATCACATTTTTAACCCCTGTAAAATGTTAAGCTTAATGAAACTAGAAAATGCCCTTCTAGTTTATTGGATTAGCAATTAGGTGAAAACGTTTCAAGAAGGCTTATTTATTTGGACAGATGTAGAGAGGTCAGAATTAATTTTTTGAAAACCTTTTAATTGAATTCCCTTTTAATTTTCACAGTGGTGTCTAGTTAAATATTCATGTTAATGCTGCTGATTTTCTGAAGGTCTGAACTAGATCTGGATTCTCAAAATCAACATAGGTTATTTAACCCTTTTCATCTAGTGTGCCAGCAGGGACTTCCTTAGTGTAATCCCATAGTATTTGAATAATTAGAAGGTATTAATGAGGATTTAATTAGTCCTTGAGATATGCTGAAAGCAGAACCACTAAGAACTTCCCCTTTTGGACATGGACTGCCAGCTACCTTAGGACTGTGATGTGCTAGAAAATGTGTTCTGTTGCTGGAGGCAGTTCTTCGGCACCATTCTGTGCCCGTCAGCTCTGTATGGAGGGTATCCTGGGTGGACTCTTCCAGAATTATCGACGTTCCCCTCCTCCAAGCTTTCTCTCTTGTCCATCTACATGATCACCTTTTCTGTCTTTCCCAACTATTTAAACAGACCTGTAGTCAAAGTATACAGGCGTCCTGTACCTGACTGACAAATGGCTTTTACTGTGTCGGTGGTGCTCGAGCAGACAAGCCAGACAAGTCATGTATTTACTCTGTAGTTGCAGGACAAGGGAAAAATAACAAAATTTTGCAGTTTAATACATCTCAAGTATCCAGCCAGGCCTAGTTCCTGACAGCCCTACGTCAAATGAATCACAAAATTCTCATCTTTTGAATCTGATATTCACGATGATATTTATCAGTTGCTCCATTTTAATAAATATAAATAGTGCCATTATGCAAAAAAAGTGTGTAGCAGAGGTGGGTTTGGGCATTTAGATGCTCTTTTTGTGTGCTTCCGTGAAAATGTGAATCAGGATTTGTGTCCTTCAGAAGTGTGAGGTTTCAGACTTGCACATTTTATGGAGATTGATTGAGTAGAATTTGTTTTCATCACTCTTACATATTTTTCTTCTGTTATTAATCCCAAATGTTAACTACCTTGATACAATTTTATCCACCCTTTAATGATGTATATTAGCTTCTTTTCAGTGTCTGTATAGAATTCCTCATCAAATTTCTAGGCATACTCTATTTGCTTAGGGCAAATCTTTCTCCTACTTCTTAATGCCAAGGATAAGTAAGAGATCTCTTAAAACAAATCCAGTGTCTTACTGTAAATTAGCCCGAGCTCTCGAGGGCCAGGACTGTATCTTGATGCTCTGCATCCCTGTGTCTACAACAGCACCTCCTGTATAATAGATGTTCAACAAAGACTGAGCTGGGCAGCGGAAAATAATTCAGCCCTCACAACCACTCAGAAGTTTCAGGTCTTTTCAGAGCACAGAACAACCATAGAACAAAATATTTCTTGTTCTTAAATTAAGGAAGCTTACCCCATAAGTTTCTTTCAGTTTTACCATAATAGGTCATTTGCTGTAGCATAGTGTTTTTCTTAAAACACTGCAGGCATTTTGATCTTGCACCAGATTAAAGCTCTCACTTCTGCCTTCCATTCTCCCCAGATGTCTTCCTACAACCCTACAGACACGATGTCAGTTTGAGCTGGAGTGCTCGCACCTGGAGCCTGGAGCTAAGTAAATTGTCCAGAGACCAATCGTGCTCTTTATAACCCAGGAATATTTAGATGGACATAAGTAAAAGTTCAGAAAAAGCTTATTTCCTAGTGAAATGTACACCAAAAGTCAGTTTTGATGTTTTAAAAATTATCTTAAAATATCTTAGTTGACCTAACTCATTTGTCAAGAACAGATGAACGGGTTAGGACAGAAATGAAGGAGACGCACTGAGATAATAGTTAAGGAGTTGGAAGTAGAATTTTTTTTTTTTCTGTTTCTGCAAAAACTGCAGAAACTGCTCTGTTTCTCTTTCTGTGGGATTCTGTTTAAGTATTCGGTAAATCTGTAGATGCTGGGTGTCAGAAAATGACCTAGCCCACCTTTTTAATTGCTCTTGCATGTGAAGGTGTTCCTGTCATTTATACTGTGAGCACACTAGCTAGAAAATGGTGCTGCCTTTCAGCACAAGCATATTGTCAAGAAGAGAAGACAGATCCCGCTCCCAAGCACTGCTGTGTAGACACAGTAGTAGATCAGCATGTGCGGGCAGTAATGATAGTCGACCCCCACCCCCAGATGCAATTAATTTAGCCTCTGCTCTTAATTGAGGATCCCTTTTTTTATAATCCATGGCAGATGAAAATAAACTCAAATGGGAGATACTATACAAGAGAGAATATCTAGAAAGCTGTTTCTAATTTCTTCAGCCCCAGAACTCTGCCTCTGGGCTGGGTTGTGGACCAAGCCAAAGCTAGTCAGTAATGAAGAGGATAACAGTATAGAAATTGTATTAGGGTTATTGTTAAAATCTATTAAGTCTACTGTCCAGAGATCTGTTCACCAAAGAGCTCAGCAAACAAGTATCACGTACAGTAAAAGCCAATTTATATCCACTGGGGAACTCTCAGTCTAAATTTTAGAATATTTCAAAGGAAGTCTGGTTTTGTTACTTTTGCATATGCAATAATTTTTTTGAATTGCCAGTTAAAGCTTGCTTTTAATAGTTAACACTCATTTGTAATTGGCTCATTATTCTTCAGTGGAAGTGCCTGAGAACATCTGGACCTTAGGTAAACTCAGCATTGTGGGTTGTGTGCACCTTATAACGTGTTTTCTCCTGGGCCTTATGGGTCTGTCCCTCAGTGGAAGGCTGCTATCTGCCTGGTTTCCCAGGCCAGAAAGCCAGCAGGCATCTTTGATGTCTTTTTCTCTCCCATGTGCCCTACACGTCATCCCATTCTGCAACTCCACCCCTGGGATGTTTCCCACACAGACCCCTTTCTTGGCTTTCGCTGTCAAAACCCCGGCCCCAGCCACTGAGGCACCATCGGCTCCTCCCAGCCATTCTTCCTGCCTCAGCATCGCTCCCTTCCAGTTCGCTTCTCAAGCTGCATCCAGAATGGCCTTTGCAGAAGACTGGTGAGATCATGCCATTCCCTTCATAGAAGCCTTTAAGAGGAGAAAGGCTACAGTGATGTGCTTGGTCATGAGGCCCTTTTTCCTCCCACCCAGCCTCCCTTCCTCATCTTGCTCTCAACACCCCACTGCCTCTCTCAGTCTCCTGTCACACCGAACCTCTTTTGGGATCTTCATATAAACTCTTCTCTCCGACCCTTTGCCACCCACTCCTCAACCCCACCCCTACCCCAACATGGGGTCCCCTTGCCCATCTTACTAATCCTTCATGTCCTCAGAACAGCCTGGTACCTGTCGGTCCATGAGTCAAGGTTTACTGAGTGGTTAAAGGAAACATTCCCTGTTGTGGTGCGGCCCTGCGGGCTGGGCACTGTCCCCGCGCAGGCTGGCCGTGCTCAGGACCCACTGCTGGGAGTAACAGTGGACTTCCCTCCCCAGCTAGAGCTCTGTGAGAGCCGGGACCATGTGTCCTTATTCAGTGTCTCAGCTCCAGTGCCTCTTATAGTACATTCTTTTCCTCATCTTAATCTTTAGGGAGTTTAGAACCAAAAAACCTGAGTTCAGGTGCAGCCTTATCACTAACTGGTTTTGTGACTTTGGACAATTAATTAAATCTCTGCTTACTCATTTGAAAATGAGGATCAGAGTGTCCCGTGGATTTGTTGCACAGGTGCAACCTTATGTCCAAAAGTTACGTATTGCACAGCACTGTTCAAATGTTAGTAAGAAGCGTGAGGTCACTGAGGTGAGACCCGGGTTGAAAGCCTTAAAAGGTGGTTCCTTTGCTCCTTGTAGCACATAGTGATGCGTACAGTTGTCTTTGCCCTCAGCACTGAAGCAAACTTTTGCAGATAAAACTCCAAAGAATTGAATAAGGAAAGGCCGGATATTTTGGCCCCATCTGCCATCTGGGTAATCATTCTGATCCCTCCCCTGACTCTAATTTTCCCGATGATAGATGATGTCAGCGGCTGAGAGGGCTTTATGGGGGTGGATGAGGAGAGCTTAGATGCTGTCGTCTGTGTCTCCGAATATAGGGCGCTGCAGTGGTGGGGAAGGAAGAGGGAGCGAGTCCGCCAGTTAACCTGATGGCACAGCTGGGAGAGCACCCGGGGGCCGGGGCTGCAGCCTTGGACAGGTCATTAGTTTCTGTCTTCCTCAAAGCACTTCATGTTGTGAAGAGAAGCAGGCAGGCAAATAAACACTGAGGATATTAAAATGTAACAAGAATGTTCTTTAAAATCTATTTTTCTCCCCGAATGGGAATCTGACACCTATTTGTGATGAGAAATCACTGTCTTTATAGTCAGAGTCTCTCCGCTAAGGTGGTACAGCGTGTGACCATTATTTCACACATGTGGGAAAGCATCTTTTATTGAACTGGCTTGAGGAAACAAGGCAGTTATTCTGTGAATTTTTAACAGATGCCAACATGAAAATAAATTGTCCGTGTGCCAAAGGAAAAACGTGCCTTGCTTTTTGGTGGCTTCCGGAGCCTTGGGTGTGTTGTTGGTGTCCCCACAGTGCTGGAGCCTTGCCAGCTGCAGGGGCGCCTCTGATGAAGGGGTCACATTTTGGCGTGACTGTTTCTGCACTCACTTGCTCTCCGGTGGCAGCCTGAGCAGTCTCCCTCTTTCTTGGCTGTTTTCTCATTCATGGATGGGATGAACCATGATTTGGGCCTCGTGCTTAACTCTGCTTTTTCCAACAGGATTTAAAGTCTCCCATGCTGACGCTGCAGAATTTGTTGTCTTGCATGAAGAGGGAAAGGATATACGGTTGGAGGCTCAGATCCATGTTAAAATGCCTTACAGTTTAATTTTCTGACATTCCATGTATTTGCTCCATTATTTATTCGACTTTCTTTCTAACTCAGTTCTGTAGCACCCTTCAGCTTCGGGCTGCATTTTCACTGGATGGTCCTTTAACCCGTTAGTGACTGTTGTGCAGTTGTAACAGCCTGTCGTGGGCTATTTGGACTCATGGGAGCTTTCCTCTCTGTCTTTCTATTTTAGCATCTCCTCCAAATACACCTTAAGGCCTAAGTATAATTTTATTCTACTTTTGAGAAGTTTTGAAGTAATTCTAAAGATAAGCCATGTCTCTGTCTTGTCCAGTAAAGGGTTTTTCCTCATTCATTCGGCATAAAAACATTTATATGCATTTCATCTCTTATATGGAAAATGTGACTTTGTTTATAATGATTATATAAGTCAGTTGCTTAAAATTTTTTTTTTGGTCTGCTAAGGTTCAGACAGTAATATTGGATCTTTCTTTTCTATAAGAATTTTCTTTTTTTTCAAATAAGAGAATCATAGCCTTTTTTAAACCAGGAAAAATACCCACTTAATAAAACACAAATAGTACAGTGTTTAAGAGAGTATTTGAAAGATCCTGAAAACTCACCTAATAATACAGATAAACATTTTAGAAATACTGATTCTCTGTTAGGCCAGTTTCCCCGGATTCCAGGAAAACAATGAAGAGATGTTTTAAAACACATTAAAAAAAAAAAAAAAAAAGCCTCTTTGGCTTAGTCTTTAATACTGGTCTCTGTGTAAACATTGAAGCAGCATTTCCCCAGACTTAACGTGACTTATGCTGCCCCGTAATAGAATACATGGTCTAGGAATTTTCCATTGATACTAATAAAAATATCCATAGGAGAATGACTGTAAAGAAAACCACTCATAACCTGCAGACTGAATGACTCCAGGTAGGGTCCTGGCAACCCCACCACCAACCCTGCCTCAGCTATTAGATGCGTAGAAAACAGCATTCAAAAAATTAGCAAATTGTAATTAAATATCTAAACCCATGTGCCTTTGGAATAAACTTTAGGGCAAGTTGTTAGCATCTTACTAGGTGGTGGAAATGAGTCTGGCCAAGAGTGGGCCTTTATCGCGTGAGCGCCAGAGCTCCGGGAAGAGCCCCAGCAGAGAAGCAGCCCTCCGTTATGCTGCGCCCAGGTCGTGGGAGTTTTTCTTTACAGCTAGAAAGAGAATAGTCTTATTTCAGACTCTAGTCTCCCTGCAAACCTCACAAAAAACCTAATGTATTGATTCATCCATTGCATGAATGTTTATCAAGCTAGTCATTATCTTGGGGCTTCTGATCCTGTAATAAACAAAAATCAGGATCCTTATTCTTCATGTTGAGTCTATTCAGACACCTGACAGGACTCTCGCTCTCTCTGCTCATCTGTCTTCTGCTCCTCCTTCCCACCGTCTTTCTCTCCCTGCTCCCCCACCAGCAGGCAGCCTCCAGGGGCTCGGTGGGACCGAGAAGGATGTGCGCTGCATCTTAGGCTGTCACAGCTACTCTGTTCTGTAGTGGTTGGTTGAGCGGCCTGAAACCGACAAGCTTCAGCTTTTTGAGCGAAATAACACGGCTGGCCAGCTATTTCTAGAACTAGCTACCTGGAAACGGGCACTGGTTTCTGGATAGTGAACTGCATGAGGACGGCCCCCATCAGCTGTAACTGGCTCTGGTGGAGGCGGTGGAGAGCAGGCAGGCCCGGCACAGCTCAGGGAGCTGCGTGCTGCCTGGGGAAGGGCATCAAGCTGTTTGCCAGGAGGCCCACAGGCTGTGGCATTCGTCACCCAGGGAACTGACCACGGTCCAGGGCTTTGCAGCACTCTCTGGCTTTGCCGTGCAGAATGGTTTAAAGGGGAGCCTGGCAAGGGAGGCCAGTTTGAAAACTTGGAGTCATTCAGATAGAAAATAAACGGTGGGTTGTATTAAAAATATTTGAATAATACTAGCTGTCACTTACTGAGCCTCTGCTCTGTGTGCAAGCACTGAGCTGTGTGCTTACCTCAAATGTCTCCTTTCATCTTAGGAGGTAGGCTCAGATGTATCCACCCGTCAGAGAAGGAAACTGAGGCTTGACTTCACTGATTTGCCTGAAGTTGCCTAACTATAAGGGCTGAAGCCAAAACTTGAATTTGCAGTGACTGGGGAGGTGGGTGGAGTGGATGCATTCGGCAGATACTTAGGTGATAGAAGTAACGGCGCTTTCTGGACTGTTAGGCCATCAGCTGTCAGTTGTTCCTTCCTTGAATAGCTGTCTTTTCCCCGGAAATGATTCCTCCAGTATACTCTGAAACGAGGCGTCAGACCGTCACATTTATTAAATCGTTTTCCCAAAGTAAAAGTAAATGCATTCTGAATGAAGATGTTTTCTTATTCATTATAAACACGTACTGTTTGGTTCCAGTTGTGTGCCAGACACTCTGCTTGGTCCTGAGGAGACAGAGGCGAAGAGAAAGTGTTCTTAAAGCCTCAGTGCTCACGATCTGGGGGGAGACAGTCACCCCAGCAAACAGTGATGGCGGTGCGACAACTGCTCTACGTCAGCTAACATACCTAGTGCTCTCCAAGCATATGAAAGTGTCTGCTTTTCTGGAAGGCCAGGGAATGCTGTGGAAGGCAGCGGGGGGCAGAGCCAGGAAGGACGGGAACACGTCAGTTACAGGGAGGTGAATGGCCCTCGGGGCTCACTGTGAAACAGTGTTCAATAGAGAACACAGTCGAACATTCTGTTTTCACACTGTGCCTCTCATTAGTGGATTTTTTAATTGAAAAAATCAGGGTAGAAATTGTTCTGTGAGGCATACAGTGTGTGTGTGAATACTGAATATGAATATATAAACATGTATGCTCACGTATACACATTGAATCATGGTATAAAACATACTTCTTAACTATGGATTGTGGTAAAAAAATGTGTGAAAGTGTTTTCAGTGAATTAACTTCTGTGAGCCTCAATGTCTTCATAGTTGTTTTGAAGTTTAAATGAACTAATAATGAACAAAACTATTAGCACATAGTATCTGCTCAGTAAATGTCAGCTGTTGTCAGACCAGTGAATAACACTATGCCAGGAACATGAGAGATAGTAAATATTTGTTAAGTGAATGAATGTGCAAAGATTTGCAGGTCTAAAACTACATGGTGCCTGCAGGGAGATACAAGTGTCTGAGTGATAGAAACAGGGTGGGTGCCTTGTGTTGACCATATAGCCATGATGGGGCTGGAGAAACAGGTCAGGCCACAAAGACTTG
Source organism: Camelus dromedarius (assembly GCF_036321535.1). Classification (NCBI taxonomy): domain Eukaryota; kingdom Metazoa; phylum Chordata; class Mammalia; order Artiodactyla; family Camelidae; genus Camelus; species Camelus dromedarius. The sequence goes on along the minus strand of NC_087441.1, from coordinate 9,179,789 downwards.
ATTGCTGGGCCAATACATTTGCCTTCATTCTTTTTTTTTTTTCCTTGAAGTATAGTCAGTTTACAGTGTGTCAGTTTCTGGTGTACAGCATAATGCTTAAATCATACACGAACATACATATATTCATTTTCATTTTCTTTTTCACTATAGGTTACTACAAGATACTGAATATAGTTCCCTGTGATATACGGAAGAAACTTGTTTATCTGTTTTATGTATAGTAGTTAGTGTCTGCAAATCTCTAACTCCAGATTTATCCCTTCCCACCCCCCCATAACCATAAGTTTGTTTTCTATGTCTGTGAGTCTTTTTCTGTTTTGTAAATAAGTTCATTTGTGTCTCTTTTTTTTTAGATTCCACATATGATATGGTATTTTTCTTTCTCTTTCTGGCTTACTTCACTTAGGATGACAATCTCCAGGTCTATCCATGTTGAAACAAATGGCATTATTTTATTCATTTTTTTATGGCTGAGTAGTAGTTTATATATATATTATATATATATTTTATATATATATATAAATACACACCACAACAGTATGCCTTCATTCTGTTAAGCAGTCAAGAGTCAGTGACTAGTTTTTTAACAAGCATTGTTGAACATCCCTGGAGAGATAGAAAGGATGGCATTCAGAGCACAAAGTGAAGGCCCTAGCCTTGGATTCAAGGAAAAGATTTCCTTCTTCTGAAAGGAGGAAAATCCCTAAGGGTGGGACATGGATGTGTGGATGTCTGTAGGTGAGAAGGCAGCCGTTGTGGGAGGTGATGCTGCCTCTGCCTGTGATTTGTTTACGTTTAGCAGCGGGGCTAGGGACAGACTTCAAGAAAGGGATGGTAAATATCAAACTAACCATTGACAAGCCCTGACCAAATAAAAGGGTGCCCGTGGCCCCTAGGATTCGGCTGAATGCAGGAACTGTAGCTGCCGAGAGTACACAGTGTGACGGACATTTTGCTAGTCAGACATGCTTTCGTCCTAGTCGGATGTGGTTAGTTTGCTTGCATCCTTCCTACCTTCAGCTGAGGTCTCAGCTTAAATAGGATTTGTTCAGGGAAACCCTCCTTGTCCCCAGGCTGAATTGGGTCTTCCCTGACATCTTCATAGCCCCTGTACTTCTGCTTTCTTGTGCTCATCACACTTCCTTCTGGCTGTGTTCAGGATGGCTGTCCTGCCACTAGACTGTGAGGGCCAGGAGGGCGGATCCTGCTTTGCTCATGGCTTACATCCCTAGCACCTAGCATCCGGCCCGCACCTGCTTCAGGGGCTTTGTAATTTTAGTTTATCATTTTTCCCTGTTGATAGGTTTTATTTTCTACTCAACTAAAATTGTAATCCTTCAAGGACAAGAATCACATCTTTTACTCTTTTTTTTTTTTTTAATGCTCTCTTATTCTTCCCACAGATCCATTAATGCCAGGGTAAAATTGGGGCATGCTGGTAGAAGATTTGTGTATCATTATTGTGGATTGAGTTACCCATATGATAGCTTAGTTAGGAATAGCTTAGTTAGGAACTCACACAGTGAATGAAGAAGGGCTTACGGCATCACTCAAAAGGCAATAGCAAAGCCTTTGTTTAGTGTTGTCATGGTGTTTTCCAGTTTAGAAAAACACATTCACATAGGTTTTTTCTTACTTGACTCTCAGGACGATCTTACAAGCCAGGACAGGAAATACATTGACTGTTTCCTACAAGAGAACCTGCGGGTCCACACAGTGGTTGGTGGTGGCAGCTTGTAACCCACATCTGATTCCCAACAGGTGCAGTTTGTATCTGTTTCCCATTACTGTTACCTTTTCTCTGAGAACATAGCTTGTGCCTCTTCATTCGGAGTTTGGTCGTACAAGTGTTTGTGATTTGCATACACATGTAATGAAGGACTCAAAAATTGTAAATCCATTTATGTAAACCTGTGGATTTATGTTATGAATGAAATGAATAAATCATATTTTCATCCAGTTTCTAAGATTTTTTGGTAAGTCCTTTTGTATAATGTAAATAATAATTATCTAAATTAGTACTTTTTTCCAAGGTTTGAATTTTCCATGTTAGATTATTTACCTAGCATATAATTCCATAATACATCTAGTATTTGTAATATGTAGGAAATTCATTTTGCACTTTCTAAATTTTCCTTACCAGATAGCTTGGTTTTCTAAAACTCAGATGGCTTGTAACTAGAACAATTTCACAACTTTTTTAAAAAGCAGCTTCATTCTCTCAGCTGTCAGTTTTTCTATTCATAAGCTATATTACAAGCTGCCATTTTATAATAACTTTCTAAAGGAAGCAAGATACAATCAAATAAATATGTTACCATAAATAGAAAATTCTTGGTTGAAGTTTGATTTTTTTGGAAGCATTTTAATATTTATTTCATTCAGAATAAAGGTTAAAATAAAACAAAATGAAGAATACCCTTAAATAAATATACTTACAGATTACAGACCTGAATTAGATTTTTCCAAAAAAAAAAAAAAAAGTTTAAGCCAGAATCATAGAGAACTCGAGCTGGAAGTACTGCCACAAGTATTGTGTGTCTCCCCATTTAACAGGTAAGGAAACTGAGGCCAAAAAGGTCAAGTTAATTGCTGTGTTCGGCACAGCAAACATGGAAGCCCACGACTAGCATCCTAGCTCAGCTCCCTTGCTGTCACACCATGTTACCTCTCTTGCTTCCCTTTTTTGAATATATTGTAATAATAATAGCTAATAAGTACTGAGAGCTTGCTGTGTGCCAGGTACTACTACACGTTTTTTACATATTGTTTCATTCGATCCCCACAGCAACACTATGAGATAGATACAATGGTCCTTATTTAATGGATGAGGAAACAAATAATAGACATGCAGAGTTTCTATGTTTAGGATGAAAAGTAGAGTTTTTTTTTGGTCAATGTCTGCTAATTTTCATCAGTTTGTTTACATTATGATAATGTTCATTAACCTTTTAAAAATATGGTTATATCCATAATGGAAGCTTTTTTTTTTAAGTAGCATCACTGCTGGCATTTAACTGTGGTTACATATCATGTACCTCTTTACCTACCTCCTAACTAGTCTTCTGACTTTTAGCCTTACTCTCCTTCGGTCCTTTTTCTCATGCTGCATATTACAGTAGAATTAGTTTTCAAAAATGCAAGTCAGGTTGTACCGCTTTCCTGCTGAGACTGTGTGTGGCCTCTGCCAGTGTTAATCAGACTGAAGGAACAAACTTCCATAGGATTGCGGTTTATAAACTAGAAAAATACCGTCATAATCTCTTATTTTTGTGTATCAGATACATTTCAGATTACATAACACTTTCATACGCTGTCTCACTTAATCTTACAGGAGCCTCATGTTCATTTTAAGATGAGGAAATTGAGGCTCAGATAAATTATGATTCACTTAAGGTCACACAGCTGGTTTGGTCAATACACACACTGCAGTATATTTATTTACATATCAGTCTCCCATGCTGGATTCTGAGCCAGTGACACAAACAAGACTGTAATCCAGGCCTTCTATTCCCGGTTGACCACCATTAGATGATTATAGCTCAGAAAAAGAGTCAGGGAAGTTATGTCATCTCCTTTCATTGTCTTGGGGATTACATGGAAAGGGATGAATCTTACCAAAAATATAAAACAAGATTTCAGGGAACTCTTGTAAGTGGTGCCACTGCAAAAGCATACAGAGAAAAGAAATTAGCTTTCCGATTTTAATTTCTGTGGAAGGAAGTGGATTCCATCCTCCATAGAAGCTTGTCTCTAAGTTGTGGAATTTGATGCTGTGACACATTCCATTGGGATTAGCTTTAACATTCCACCTCTTTTGGAGCCTTTTCATAAAGTTGATTTTCTGTAAAATTCCAGTGATGAGTGAGATAGTTCAAGTAGATAGTTCAAGTGTGTGTGTGTGTGTGTGTGTGTGTGTGTGTGTGTATTAAGGACTGAGTAAAGAGTCAGAAATAAAAAAGTAACTTGTCCAGATAAGAATTCTTAAAAGTCATCTGAACAAACCTTAAGCCTGTAGTGAGTGTCCCAGAGGCAATACTAAGTTAAGGATGTAATGTGTTATCAGAGGTTCTAGATCCTTCAGCGTGGACACTTTCATGGTTGAAGTGAAATTTAATGCTTAAAAAAAAGGATGTATATTATTTTCCTTAACTAATGAAGAAGAAAGCAGTCACTGTCCAAAAGAAAAAAAGGAACGAAAACTTATACAATCTATATGAAATTTAAACACATCTTTTATTAAACAACTCTATATGAAACTCTTGAGAATTTTACAGTAAAGCTTAGATAAATATTTCATGTTACATCTTAAGATGCAATCATTTATAGTAATTTTAGCACTCTGATTTCTGTTTGTTTTCAGATTTGAAAAAGCAAACATATTTTCTATGATGATTTATATCTGGGAGCTGCCAGTTGAGCCCAATTTCACAAGACTTATCTTTATAAATAAATGAAATAGAATAAAAAGGAAGAGCTCTACTTCTATTTTATGTCTATCTCTTCAGACAGAAGCAGTGTTAATAGATCTTTTTTTTTTTCCTTACTGAAATGTAAACCGTGACCTTTGTAAATACCCTTCTCTATTTAACACCCTAAACTCAAGCTGACCATGTGGGATCCAGGCACGAACGTCCCCTCTGGCTGCCTCAGGAGGCTCTGTAGGAGCTACTGTTCTCGGCTCTCCTCTGGCAGAAGCCAGAGCCTTCACCTGACGCACTTGAGCTCTCATCAGCTCTCACTCCTGGGCTCTGGGAGTTGTTCTTCAAACTGCTCTTAGTTTGCTGGTTTGATGAATTATCTTTTCCTAAGATACTTGTCTTGGGGTATTCCTTGTCTAAATGAGTGTTTCACAGTTCCTTCTGCATGCTTACTTATATTTGGCTGAACTACTGATGATGGGGAGGTACCCGGATGACGTAGTGTGTAATTTAAAAATGTATTTTCTTTACCCATTTGGACAACTACCTGCTATGCACCTACTGTGTTGTGCTCAACACTCTGAGTTCATGAGGAATTTAATACTCATTCACTCAGTAAGTAGTTTCTGACACCTGTCACATGCCAGATGCCCTGCAGGGCACTGAGAATGCAGCTGGGAACATAGACGTGATCTTGCCTTCATGGGGCTTATGTTTTAGTGGGAAACAGAGAGGTTAAGTGAGTCAGAAACAAACAGAGTACGATGATTGATTACAGGTTACAAAGAGCACTTTGAGGGAAAATGAATGAGAAAGTCAAGGAGTGGTGCCGCGTCAGGGAGGACGGGCCTGGAGAACGGGAAGGAACCAGCAGCAGTAGAACATTCTCAGAAGGGGGAACAGGAGACAGTAGGCTTTGTCAAGGGCAAGAGCTTGAAGTTATCCTTTAAGAACCATGAGAAGGCCAGTGGACATACAAGATATTGAGAAGGAGCGAAAACTACAGGAAGTGGGGTTAAAGTGAGAAAGGCAACCCCAAACCACAGAAGAGCCTGTAGGTCATAGTCAGATGCTTGCATTTTGTTCCCAGGTCCAGTGAGACGCCTGGGGATGTTTTATGCAGAGAAGATATACTCTAACTTCCTTTTTTATTTCTGAGCGATCATTGTGGCAGCTTTGTGAAAGTGAACCAAAAGGTGCAGAACAGGAGAGAGGGGTGAGCTAGCGGTGGGGAGACAGGACGGTAGCTGGGCGAGGCTTTTGTAGACGAGGAAGTGGAGAAGAGCGACCTGAGATCCGTTTCAGGAGCCGATGGCTCCATCGCACCCTGGGAAGTCGGGGAGGGATCATGGGTGTCGCCCTGGGGTGAGTGGTGGTGCCCTTGGTGGAGCTGGGGAGACCGCAGGCAGAACTTCATGGGAGGAAGTCAGAGTCTGTTCTGGAATAGCAGGTTACACTTCAGACCCTCCTTTTACTCACAGCTCACCCCCGAGGGCTAGTATGAGCTAGTAAGTCTGCAGCACGCAGGAGTCGAGGTGAACAGGTGTGGCTCTGGGAGAGCAGAGGGGAGAGAAGTAGTTACATGCAGGGGAGAGCTGGGTGCCGGCCGGAGCTTAAGAGAGGGGTGGAGTGTTTGAGTGACTGAGTACATGCACCCTAGAGATCAGGAAGTGGGCAGAGGCTCTGAGAGGTGTGCACAACATGTCCAGCCTGGCAGGGGTGGAGGTCAAGAGAGGTTAAAGTTACTTGCCTTTTCTCCCTCTCCTCCTTTCCCTAGTTCAAGTCCACAATCCTCTAGGTTCCCAGGAACTCTGATGACAGTTCAGGGTTGGGACGAGGGTGGCCCCTGGGGCCCTCCACACCCTGCACACTAGGGGTGCAATGTCTTTAGATGCTCTTTAGGGGAATCCTGCAGCATCAGTTTTTTCCCATCCACCTTCCACTCAATTCCATGCCCACTTTTGTCCTCTGCATTTATATGTTTCCATTTATTTCCCACTTAGGTTTTATGGCAGGCACACAAAGGAACCCGCAGATGTCTCAGTACGGACCTCAACAGACAGGACCGTCCATGTCGCCTCATCCCTCTCCTGGAGGCCAGGTGCATCCTGGAATCAGCAGCTTTCAGCAGAGTAGCTCAAGTGGGACCTACGGTGCACAGATGAGCCAATATGGACCACAAGGTAAAAAAAGTTTCTCCAAAATGCATTGCAGTCGGTTGTAGAAATTTTGTTAATGTTAGTCCTTCAAGATCTTAACAGTATAAACATCTTTTAAGATCCCGTTATTTGTTACCTGACAGATTTGTGAGGTTAATGCAAACCCACAGTCCTTCAGTTGCCCATAGTGATGGGAAGAATAATTATAGCAACTGTTCATTAAGTATTCATGCATCAGACGCTGCGGTAAGTGCTCTTCATACATGTGTTATTAATAATAAAGGAGTAAACCCTTGTCTCTGGGATGGAGCTCTAAATGCTTGTTGAGAAAATGTCACAAGCCTTGTCCTCAAAAAGTTTCATATTTTAAACAGGTTGCATCATGAATTCTGATTTGGCCCCTCCCTCTCTGTAATTATCTTTATAACAGTGTGCCCCCTACTCAGGAGGATGTCACCCCAGTACAGGCTCTCCCCATCTGTCTCCAAAGTGCTCTTATCAGGTAGACAGTGGTTCTGATTTGTCACAGTCATTACCATTCTACTCTTAGGACAAAGTGTGAAATGGACACATGTTTTTAAAAAGGAAGATAAGGCAAAGGTAGAAAAATAAGTGGAACTATGGCCAAAATGCACCATCTGCCTTCTGCCTTCCTGGAAGTTGATGTCTGTTTTGTCTTATACATGCAGAATCCTTTTATCAGGGTTTTTAACCTGATACATATATTTTTTTTCTAAGTCGTTTTTGGCAGTAAGGCATTTGAATTTAGCACCTTCTTTCTATTTATTTAAATTAGACATTAATGGATAATTTAGAGAGAATGAGATAATCTGGCACAATTCCCAGAGTTTCCTCACTTCTGAAAGTACCAGGAACATTCCAAGTGAGCACGATGCTCACCAGGAAACTGTGGTGAAATAAAGTGTTCACCGCCTCCACAGCAGAGCCGGGTCTCATGACTTAATAAAGCCCTAGAATTTCCAAGAGTGTTTGTGTCCGTTGGGAAAACATGCTGTGTTGAGGCTCTCTGAGCCTCTCCAGCCGTCGAGTAAGCACCTGCAAGGCCAGATGATTCTTTGAGGAGGCCAGGGACCTGCTCAGCTTTTACCTGCTCTTTCTCAGGAAAGCTTTCTTTACTTCACCATTTGAAAATTGCCTTGTTTTTTGAAGACCTCTTTTAAGCACCTTCAGTACTGTCCGTGTAGCATCACCTGCTTGCCTTACATTGCTCTGTTATTTTACATTCCAAGTATTTCTGTTGTTAGCAAAATTGTGTTAAAACACCCAAAACAAAGTTTTTCCATGGCCCCTTCCTGACTCTAATCAGTAGTGCACGTGGTCAGAGGGGATATAGATGTGAGTTTTGCTTGATTCCCTTCATACCATGTTGTAAGTGGATTTCCGTGTTATTAATAACAATAAGCTCTAGGAATTTGAGTCCCAGTGACAGGAAGAGAAGAATCTGCTCTGTCCCCTGTCGGCCCCAGGTAGCTGTGACCTGCGGAGTTTGCTGCTGAGCTAAGGCGGGCGTGAGTCACTGAGCTGTGGGGGCGCCGCCTGCCTGCGGCACCCGCCTGGTGGGTGTCTTCAAAACTGGGGTCTTTGGTTGTCGGGAAAAGAAAAAAGTGGAGTGAAAGTTGGAAAAGCAGTTTGTAAGTTGTGATGTGTGCAGAAGATGCGGACTTTCACTCGTAACATAACTGGAGAGAAGGTCAGAGCTTTGTTCTGAGAACTGGGGGTGGCAGAGGCCTGGGCTGCACCACGAGCGCTCTCAAGGGCTCCGTGTAATCTTCAGAAGTGATCTCTTCTACTCTTAAATAATTCACTCCTGCAGCCTCATCCTGCGCTGCTCTCAAGTAAGGGAAGATGGAGCCTTGGACTATCTGGTGAGCACTTAGCTTTAGTAGTTAGTAACACAAAAGCTAATTTCTATAGAATGGATTTATTTTCTGAATAAAACCCTCAGTTTTCTGGATCTGTTGAACATTAGGATTCTTGATTTAAGAGCGGTGAACCTGTGAGGGCTCTCACCCAAACTTGTGTGTCCTTGGAAGATGGCTTACTCTCTGGGATTTGCTTTTCCTGTAGAAAATGAGAACATTAGATTGCGTTACCTTGGAAGTTGCTTCCAATGCAAATGTTCTGTGAGTCTAAATTTTGCTTCAACTCCAGAGCCTTTTACATTAGTGCAGCCCGCTGGATCCACCGCGGAACATTTTAGTTATGTTGTCAAGAAGGTTTTTGTTTTAGGTTTTTTTAAGACATAAATACTGAGTTTAGGTTGGTATTAGAGACAATTTAAATAAGAATGATTTCTATACACGGCACCTTCTAACTTTGAAAAAAGTGCCTGCACATTCGTGTTCTCTGCAGTGCCCCCCCCCCCCCACCAGGTGACATCTCCACACAGTCCATGCTGGTGGCCCTCCTGGCCCCTTGACTAGTGCCCTGTGCTGAAGGCCAGTGCCCGGTGCCCCGGGGTCCGTGTCTGCTTTCCTCCGGGGAGTCTCCGCTCCTCAGCAAACTCTCAGTGACAGGAAATAGTGCCCGTAACCTGTATCGCTCAAGTCAATAAATGTTCTTACTTTTACGTTTCTCTCTTGATTGATCCTTTTAAACAGAGACCCAAATGAAGTTTTCTTTCTTTCTCTTAATTAACTTACTCAAATTAGTCATAAAATATTCAGCTTATGTCTTCATGTTATACGTTGTAATGTCTCTGGAAAGAGTCACTCGTGCGGTGACCCAGAGTCGTTAGTCTCATCTTCTATGTCGGTTACCAACTAGATGGCTTTCTTCTGGTTAATTTGGTTTTTAAGAGATCTCAGGGGAAAATATTTTATAATCTCCTTTCATGAACCTTTCTGTGGTCAGGAGTAGCTTCTCCAAAATTACTCATAAATAACAACCAATGTTGATTCAACACTGCCTGGGTCCTGGGTCCTGGGTCCTGGGTCCTGGGTCCTGGGTCCTGGTCGTAGTGCTTTTCATATACGAACTCATTTAATCCTCCCAGAGTGCTGTGTGACAGGTGCCATTATGACTCCACTTCACAGACAAAGAAACTGAGGCTCATACCAGGTCAGCACCTTCACCCAGGGTGTACAGTGGTCATGCTGGGATTCAAATTCAGGCAGACTTACCTGTTTTCTTAATTAATGGGAAGCCCGCGACGTTATCCCATTTTACAAATAAGCAGGTTAAGTAGATTACTTAACAAATCCCACAGCTGGGAAGTGCAGAGCCAGAGTTCAAACTGAGGGAGGCTTCAGAGGCCACTCACAGAGTCACTGGTGTGTCATTTCCCATGCCTCAGCTATACCCTTTCCTCACTGGTCCCTTCATCCAGTGAGCCACTGGGGGAACAAAAGACGAACTACTTGCCTTCAAGGAGCAAGGAACATTTGGGGAATATAGGCTTGGAAATACATCAAAACGCCAGAGGTTAAGGAAAAAATTTATGTTAAGAGGAAATTTTCAGAAATGTGTATTAATACTGTAAAATCTGAATTATTTAATATACAAATGGGATGAAGCCAATCTAAATGTGTAAAAATGTTTAATTGCAGTATATTTTACGAAAAAGTATTTTCCTACGTTGAAGCAAGCATGTGTAAAATAACTACGCTTACAAAGTGTTTGCAAGTAGAGATGGCCATGGGGACTTGGCCTAATAAATAGAAAGGAATTATGTGATTGACATGTTAATTATTAATACATGAATTTGCATGGGATAAAGGGAGCTGAAATCAATTTCATCTTCATAGCCTTTCTATTTCCCAAGGACAGCGACTGTCCTCCTTGTTTTTGTGTTCTCTAGAACAGTGTCTGTCACAAACTGTCCACAGATATTTTTTCATACTTGTCATTAATTGCAAAACAGGAGGGTCTTGCCTTAGCTTTGCTATGAATTAGAAGTATTACCTTGGACAACTAACAGTAATTCTGAGCCTGGTTGCCCCTCCAGTTATCAGTCCCTTGTATGTTAGTGTCTGGGCCACCACATACAGCTATGTAGGTCGTACAATGACTCAGCCTTGGTTTTGTGCCTTAATTTCTATAGTTTGTGTCTTAGGAAGCAGGGAGCTTACAAGTAGGTGAGTCTTTCATTCCTAAATTACTTGGCCAGAGGTGTTTTTCAGAAGGGTTTAAAGTGTTTTTCTCTAAAGCATATCAGATGCCATCGGAACTCTTCCTTCTCCTTCATTCATTAAAATATTTCTCATAAATTCAGTAAAGGCAAACTTTAAATGATACTGAGTGGAAGTGAATGCAGTTCCAGAGTAGTGAAATGCACATTAATGATCTCACAGCTGTTTCAGTTCAAGAGGAACAACATAGAAACGTCACCAGTTGGCAGCCCACTAGCTACTTGAGAGTGCCTTACAGGCCCACGACAACCTTGGTGTCACCATGACCCAAGATTTCAGTCTCCGCTCTTACTATTAAATTAAGCTAAATTCATCTGCTCTTCTACAGAGATGAGATGTGTCTGCCACATGGATTCGTTTTTTACCCCCGTGGACAGTGCTACAAATTGGAGATCTTTTTCTTTGGCTTTCCAAAGGCTGGTCACTCCCTCTTAAGTTTCACGCATTTTTTGGGAAACTGGTTGTAATGCGCTTGATATGTTTACTGCTTCCTATTACCTTTATTTTATGGTTAAATGGACAGTGCTAGGCAAAAGTATTAATTCCATATTCTGTAAGTCTTTGTTATTCAAAGTCTATCTTGCTAATAGAAAAAACAAATTGTAATAGATCATTTTATAGCAAAATGTGGCTAATGCAGTCTTCTCTTGATGTTCAAATTTAGCCTTCAAGTTGCAAGATTTAAGCATGAATTTCTATTAACAGACCAATAATCATCATGATTTTATCAAAACCTGGGAATTAGGAAAGCAGTAAGGAAAATTTTAAATACAAATCAACTTAAAATAAGAAAAAGAAAAAACATACAGCAACATTAATTTCATCGAGTGTGAAGCTAATTATTTGACGTTGCTAATTAAAAGCAGCAGCAGCAGAGCGCCAGCATCCACTCCCTCACTGAGGGACCGAGCGCCTCGTGCAGCGTGGTCAGCCAGCGGGCTTGTGCTGCGGGTCTGGATCGTGACAGTCACGGACAGCGGTGTAGAAACGCAGCACGTGGACATGCAGCTTCTCTTTACATCTCAGCAAGGTGCCTTTCCCTGGGACTCCATAGCACTGCCATTTTTTCAAATGTTTGTTTGAGAAGAAATGACCTACTGAGTCACAGTTTTCAAATCTGTAAGAGTGGCACCAAGGGTCCTTTCAGAAGGCCTCCCCCGCCTGCCATCAGGTGAAGCCGGGCAGAGCTGTCCCTCCAGGGGGCGCCGTTCCCATGCAGGCAACGTGAGTGTGCAGGGTCTGAGCCGGGGGAGGGCGCAGGCGCTCAGGCAGTGGTAATAACAACAGCGGCTCTGAGAACCCTTCATTTCTTACCATAGTGATTTTACTGTTTTATGCCAAATTTGGCTATTGAATTGAGATAATACGATTTTACATTTTTTCTCTTAGTGCTCACTTTTTCTTATACTTTGTTCAAGAAATAAATTTGAATATCTATGCATCTTGAAAGTAAAATTAGTCCAGCCGTGGTTACTGGTATCATTTTCCCCACAGCAACCACATGACATAGATCATCTTGTCCCTTTTTACACATGAAGAAACTGAACATTGTAGTGACAGGTAGCTTTGTGAAGGTCACACATGCACAGACGGTTACGTCCCTGCTCCTTGAGGGCCTGTGCTCTTTTCTTCACCCACTGCCCTCAAGTCAGATACTAGCGTCTGCCTGTGGCCATGTGTCCCTGGGCCTGTGTGTGATGTCAGCGTGGTGGTGGTGGCTTCTCCAAAGATCCACTTCCACTACCCAGAGAGGTAGCCAGCGGGCCCCCGGCTCCCTTCCCGAGTGGCTCTCCTCAGTCCCCGTCTCACGGCACCTGCCCTCACCAGTCTGTGTAAGTTCTGCCTGCTTTACTTTCCTTCATAGTATTTGGCACCACGTGACATTGTCTAGATTTGTTTCTTGGAATGTCTGCTGCCACCGGAACGTAAGCTCTCTGCCTTTGCTCACAGCTGAATCCCCAGCCATCAGCACAGAGCTGCTGGCACGTAAGAGGCCCTTAAGAACTATTTCCTAAATGAATGAAGACAGAGCGCTCCAGAGACACTGGCATACCTCCTCAACCCTGCCTTGATGCTTGAGGGCTATCGTTCTGAATACTCAGTGCTTAAGAATTATCTTTGGGGGATGACACTAAGGATCATTTTTGTCTATCTCTCTTTGTGATGCTGTATTTTCTGCGTTAAGCTTCCATCATTATATAATTAAATTTTTAAAGGAGTTAATTTTTGTAACATACGGGAAAAAACTACCAAAAGTGAAATACTGAAGTCGTACTGTAATGTAGTGGGTCTTTCCTCCTCTCTTACAAGCTTTACGTGATACTGCTTTCACATTTTGAAGACTTTTTAAAATGCATGTTGACCTAGGAAAAATACGGTGCTTTATACGTCATTTCAAATGATAAATTATCTCTGTTCCCACAAATAGTCGGATTTAGTGCAACACGGGGTGGGTTGGCTTTCATTTCGAATCTGCACCTGTGGTCTTAATCGCTGAGTCTCCCTCCCAAAGCAGCGCCTGAAAGAGCAGCACTGTGTGACCGGTCTGAGTAGGCAGGCAGAGCTGGCAGGCTCTTCAAGATACAGCCGTTTTTGCAGAGCAAGGATCTTACTTAAATAGGGTGACCAGCAAATAAACACATGAAAAATGCTCTCGAAATCATTTGTCATTAGGGAAATGAAAATTAAAGCCGCAAAAACACCCACTACACACCTACTGGAACGGCTGATGTCTTTTTGGCAACATCCAGGATGTAGAGCAGTTAGAACTCTCATGCGTATTTTAGTGGAGTTTCTTATAAAGTTAAACATGCAGTTAACGTACAACCCAGCACTCTCAACCCTAGAGTTTACCAGGAGAAATGAAATGTGTGTCCACACAGAGACCTGTGTGCAGACGTCAGCAGCTTTATTCATGATTGCTAGAAACTAGAAACAGCCTAAACATCCGCAGGATGAAACGCTACTCAGCAACGAAAGGGAGCCCGCTATCGACGTGTCAGCATTACGGATGCATTTCAGGACCACAGTGCTGAGTGAGAGGAGCCGGACACAACAACCACACACCGTACGACTGTTCCTGTGACATCGCGGGGTTGGCAAACTGTAGGACCAGAAATCAGATCAGTGGTTGCCCGGGCGGGCGTGGAGTGAGATTGACCACAAAGTGAAAACTTTGTCATGATAGAAATACTTCCTGTCCCAACTGTGCTGCTGGTTATAGGACATATATGGTTGCTATTGCATATAAATTCTACCTCAGTAAACACGACAGAATAATATTGTAATGGATGGCTATCAAAAGTGAGCATTGTTGGCTAAGCAATAAGGTAAATGCATATTTAGCCCTAATTCACAAATATGTTTATGATAATATGTAACTAACTATCCATGTATTTTTTTCCCACCCAGGGTCAGGTGTCTGTTCTATGATTGGTGCACCGTTTTATCCTCCACAGCTTAGGGAAATAATACAGGACCTTGCATGTAGCAGTTGTTCACGAGTAATCATTAAATGATTGAAACTGAGAAGCGAAATAAGTGGAAACATTCAATAATTCAAAAAAAAAAAGCAGTAAGCTTGGAATATCCATTGTAACTAGCAGATTTTAAAATTCTAGAGTCAGGTACAGAATTATCTGTGATCCTCCTAAAATGATGATGGTGACTTGAAGGGGGTCTAGCTCCTGTTTCCTCTGTCTGGTGCTCAAATACAACTCCTGGTGGGTTGAAATCTGAATTCATTTGGTGACCAATTTTCCAAAGCTGGTGTGCCAAGATGAACCCACTTGAAAACTGTGGGCTCTCGGACTTGGCTGCAGGACCCGTCCAGCTGAGGTGGGCTGGCCCAGCGTCTGCTGCCTCCATTGTGCTTAATGCTCCATCCATCTGTTTTCTGTCAGAGCTGGTGCCAGCAAATTACTAATCTATTAGAGGAACATGGAAATAAGATTGCACTTCTCATTCCTGGCTTTTCCTCTCGTATTTTGCTTGGCTTACATAGCTGGTTTTTGTTTATTTTGGGGAGAAAGATACGTTACCGAGTAGGCAAAGTGTTGGGGATGAATCATTTTTCACACCTAACATACATTTTTAAGGATTATGGAAAAGAGATCATGTTAATGATTATTGATAACATTATGATTGTTGGTGGCGGGGTGATCGCAGCTGTTGTTTATTAGGTGATTCTGTGGTTGGCACTGTACTCGTCACTTTCCACCTATTCCCCATTATTATGGTTACTTTACATAATAAAACTGATGCTCTGGGAGGTTAAATAACTTGTCAAAGGTCACGCCCCTAGGAAGTGTCAGAACCAGCATTCAGACCTAGTTTCTAGAGCCTGTGCTTTATCCATTGCTGCCTCTTAAGCCATTTAAAGCCTTTAGAAACCATTTTTATCCAGGCATGTGAGTTTAATGAGGAAAGGCTTTAACGTTTCAAGGAGAAGAAAAGGGGACTTTGTATTTCTTCTACCAAATAGGGGCCTCTATAATTAGAGCGTATTCCCTTGACATGTGCTTTTGAGTGCCAATTCATGGAATCAGCCCAACTGATTGAGGGAAAATAGATTGGGAGCCCAGCGCTCAGTGGGCCTTTCTGAGGACAAGTGCGGGCACGCGTGTACGGGTGTGCACACTCCGCACGGCCGCGGAATGCTTCCTGCTGTAAAACGAAGACCAGCTGCCGACCTAAGCAAAGCTATCGGAACACAGCTCTTCTCTTTTTAGTACGTAGAGTGAATGAGAAAGATAGAAGTCAAAATCAGATACACAGCAACTAAACATCTCAGTTGTTTCCTTCCTTTATGTTCATTAAAATACAGCCCCTGCCGGCCAGTAAACCCAAGGTGCAGGAACCCGGGGTGGCGGTTTTCTTTCTCTGTTCCAAGTATGAGCAGCGTTCTGCTCCAGCTATAAGCACGACTGAACAAAATCAGGAACCTTCCTCTCTAATAAAACTGCATTGTGGGCATAGTCTGCAATGTAAATGCTTGCTTTCTAAAACACGATTAAAGTGTCGTTTCATTTCCTTTGAAAGCAAAGGGTACATATGTTTTCACTGAATAAACTTTCTTACAAAATGACTCACTTATCAAGTGTTGAGGCAGGATGGAAACTAGCAGCAGAGCCGTAACATGAATTTGTGAATTAATTTCATTTGCATTCAAACGGTGGAATAAGTTTGTTTATTTTTAATAAAAGCAAGAGCCAAAAAGGAGCATTGTACCTCACTGATGTTATCAGATACTCTGGAAGTGAAGGGCTGTGAGGTCAGTGAGTGGGGAGATGTCTTCCTTCTGCTACAGGGTAGAGTTCTGAGGACGGTGCTCTGAGGAGGGTAGGAGGAGGCAGGACACAGCATCCTGCCCACTGCCCTGCGTCCTCCCAACCAGGGAGAGCATACGTTGCCCTTTCCGCCCGAGATGCTGTGACGGGAAAACAGACAGGGACCTTCTGTGTGGTCCCGTGGGATGGAAGATTCAGAGCACCCTCGGAACTTTATGCAGAGCTTTGAAATTGATAAACATTGAATGTTTACCTTTTACTTGAAAACAGTGTAAGCTGGATTATTTCTGCAAAGGCAGTTTAAATTTGAGGTGCTAGCCATAAAAGACTAACTCACATGCACCGCGGGGAGGGGGGTCACCTGAGTAATTGATGCCCAACCCCTCCCATCCCTTGCTTCTCTTCCCTGTCTTCCTGGCCATGTCCAGCCCCTCGGGTGGCCGGTGCCTCCCTGTTGTTACTCTCTAGCCTGTCTTGGTTTCCAGGGACATTCAGGGAAAAGTAGCTGGTGGCTTTAACCAGGTCACTGTCTGTGCTGGTGGAGCACTTTAGATGCTTGTGCCAAGACTGGTCAGTAGCAGGGTTTAGCAGAGTATGACCCACTCTGTCCGGCCGCCTGAGTTTGTAAATAAAGTTTTATTGGGACCCAGGCACTCCTCTGCATGTGGGTCGCCTCTGGCCACATCAGGACTGCAGTAGTAGTGTAGTTTTGACAGAGGCCATCTAGCCCACGAAGCCTGAAATATTTACTCTCCAGCCTTTGCAGAAAGTGTGTCAGCCCGTGTCGGTGTGAACAGTGAGCCTGACAGCCTCCGCAGGGGGCAGTGCATGGACAGCCACCTAAGAGCTCACGGGAGGCACCTAACAAGGAACAAGCACCAGTTGGTGTTGAGAAGTCTGGGCTTCTTGGAGACTGGTAGGCAATGCAGCCTTAAAGGTGTGCACTGCCGAAACCTGGTTTCACGATTGTGGTGATACTGTTACATAAGTTTTCCATAAGCGTTTGAGAGGCCAGACTGGGGTGCTCTGAACTGCGCCAAGACACCCTGGGTGCAGACTGGCTCCTCCGTGTTTTAGCCACATGACCGTGGGACAGACCACTCAATATCCCGAGCCTCGGGCTGCTCCTCCCTAAAAGGAAGATGATAATAACGGGACCTCTTAGACTTGTAAGGATTAAAGGAGGTAATGCAAAGAACTCAGGACCGAGCTTAGCACACAGTAAATATCAGTTATTGGCTTTTATTGTTACTAATCCAGTCCAGCTTCTGCTGGGAAACCTGGAGAAACTCCTCCTCATCTTCAGAACAAATCCCAGGCTTGGAAGCCTGGGACGCGAGGGCCTGCTGAACCTGGCCTCTCCCCGCTGCCCCCTCTCATGGCCTCACGAAGCTCAGCAGTGACTCGCTCTTGACTTTGCTCTCTTGCCTGTGCTGGTGTCCCTGCCTCTTCCACAGGTGCTCTCTGCCCTCCTCTGCCTTACTCACTCTCCAGCAGTAAATAAACCCCTACCATTCTGCACCCGTGTTTGAACTACTGTACATACATTACATCATGTAATCCTAACAACTCTTCAAGGAGATGGTATGAAAGAGAATTATCTCTGTTTTACAGAGAAGAGAATGAAACAAAGATTGAAGCAACTAAGGTCATACAGGCGGTGTATACATATACGTGGAGTCCTGACTCAGCCCCACCTCTCCCAGATCCCAGACCCTGCCCCACACAGACTCCTAGGTTGCAGCCCAAAGTGGCTTATTCAAAGAAACCTTCACTCAGCACCTGCCTGCCACAGGCGACCCCGTGTGCCCCACCCCACGCAGACTGACTTTTCTTCTCTTGTAGTTTTCACAGTGCATTATCTTTTTGTTTTTGTTTTTGCTTTTGCTTTTGTTTTTTTTTTCTTCTCATCTTACCCCTGCTGCTTCACCTCATACACACACACACACACACATGCACACACACACACTTAGGCTGTGAGTATCTTGAGTACCAGAATTGCATTGCATTTAACTTTATATCCTGTCCCTAGGACAGTTACATGGATGAGATTCTTCTAGAAAGTAGTACGGATGGATGGAGAAACACTAATTCTTGTTCTGCAAACACTTTTCCCTTTATACGTATATTTCATTTCAGCCGTTACTTACTGGGAGGCAGCATGTATTATTGGTCAGCTACATGGGTTCCATAATCATTTCTCTTGAGCTTGAATCCTAACCTACTAGCCGTCGATTTTCTTCATTTGTAAATGGAGTCATGGTCGTATATATATTTCACATGTTACTTGAGAAATGAATGAAGTCATTGATGCAAAGCACTTGACCCAGTGTCTCATACATAATACGGTTCAGCAGTTGTTATTATTATCAAAGTAGCATTATATATACCTTTAATTTACTTGAATGTAATTTATGTAAACTCAATCAAAATAAAAGGTGTGGAAGGAGAGAGAAAACCAAACTATTGAAATAGTCCCATTCTACTTCGGGATCCTGAGCCCCCGTGTGAGCAGAGGTGGGAGGTGGGATGGCGGACGCTCATCTCAGCCTCTGGCCCTCCCTGCTCCCAGCGGTGCCACCACCTCGCAGTGCTGAGTGCCATGCAGTGTTGAAGCTGCATTTTATAAGACACGGCACCAGGTAGAAACCAGCCACTTTATCTGGTTCTCAAGCAAAGCACGTCTTCCAGACACTGGAGAAGAGCCAACTGTGCTGAACTAATGTTGAGTTTCCACACGACACCCCCTGGGGGGATTCTGAAGGATGGTCTTGACCGTGTGTGCTTGTTTTCTTACCCCTTGTCTTCTGAACTCTTTGTCCTAACTGTCCAATGTGGTAGTGAGGCAGTGGTGCAGTCTCAGATTGGTGCTCACCTAGGGACTAGGGGCTGAAATAATTGTTTTGGTTAAATTTGGTAAGAATATGAGGTGTTGGATGTGCTGAAGCAGCACCACGGACTAGCCTCCCTTGTCCGCTCATAGATGGTTTCATTGGTCGATCTGGATTTCCCTCCGTGTTGCAGTGGTCCTGTGTGGCTCTTTGCCTTTGGAATGTGCAGAGAGAGCGTTTTCTGAGACTGCCAACCTCATCAGCGCCAATAGGGGAAGGGTTAATAAGGATAATGACTAATATTCTGTGTCGATCACATTGTTGGATAAAAAGTATTTCCAGTGAATGTTTTCACGAGTTCAAATATTAAGTAAAAGGCTTTAATTTGTGTTTGATTTTTGTTTAGGTAACTACTCCAGACCCCCAACGTATAGTGGGGTGCCCAGTGCAAGCTACAGCGGCCCAGGGCCCGGCATGGGCATCAATGCCAACAACCAGATGCATGGACAAGGGCCAAGCCAGCCATGTGGTGCTATGCCCCTGGGACGAATGCCATCAGCTGCAATGCAGAACAGACCGTTTCCTGGAAATATGAGCAGCATGACCCCCAGTTCTCCTGGCATGTCTCAGCAGGGAGGGCCAGGAATGGGGCCACCAATGCCAACCGTGAACCGTAAGGCACAGGAGGCAGCTGCCGCAGTGATGCAGGCCGCTGCAAACTCGGCACAAAGCAGGTATGCCGTCGGGCGGGCGGTCTGTGTGTGGACGTATGCGCACGCGCTGAGCCCAGAGCTGTGTCACCCCCGGGTCACATGGGGGTGGAGAGCCGCAGAGTGTCGTTTTGCCTGGCCGTTCCTTTTGTGTTAAATATATTCTGTACCATAAAGATCAGAGAAGTAAATGACAGACCATGTTCTCTGAGACATCGAGGAAGGAGTCTGAGCGGTGGGCGGGTCAGTTGTGGGGCTTGTCTGAAACGGCTGTGAACAGTCCACGCAGCAAGCGACCCAGAGCCAGTGGCACAGGGGTGTCTGCGTGGTTCCATCGCCCACAGCCAGGCTTAGGCAGCAAATTCTGAAGCCTAAAAACTGGCTAAAATCTAAAACACTCAAAAAGAACTTCTCCCTTCTTTTTATCCCACTATAAAAGTCTTTTTAAAACAGAAACTCTGTGTGTGCACATGTGCATTGTGTGTGTTCGTCTAAGTGCATGTATGTGAGGTTTATGACTTCATGTTCTCACGTTGTGTTTTATTTTCCTGGGCTTACCTCTCCGTCCAAACCAAAAGGTGGTTCGTAAAGCAAAGATTATATTTCAGAAAGTTTGAGTTGATAGAGCAAGCAAGGCTTTAGCCTGAATTCCTTAATTGTTTTTAATACTGAATTTTAAAATTAATTCTTGAAGTAAATACTTGACATGTATAAAAATAACTGAATTTAAAGTTTATGAGGCAAAATGAGTGTGCTTTAAAAGCAGCACATGTCAAAAGATGTTTGAATTATGTTTAAGATATGTTTTAAAACAAAGGACATTGAAAGATATGTATGAAAATATGGTATTTTCAGAAGAAAAAAAGAAAATTCTGATTTTTGTCAAAGAGAAATGAAAGCTAGTGTGTGTGTGTGTGTGTGTGTGTGTGTAAATGTATCCCTTTGTTACTTTTCCTCTGAAGCTGCTGTGTGGGAATGTTAGGGACCCTCCAGTCTCACTGTTTGCTCCAAATAATAATAAAATAAATTTCCCTTGAGGAATCCAAATGAAAATCAGTCACATCCTCTCTCTGTCTCTCTCATCCGCATTGCAGTTACTTAGAGTCTTTTGAACCCCAGCAGTATACCTCTGAAATGGACCTATGCAGGCTGTGGAAAGAATATTTTAATAAACCTATCTCTGAGGACTGGTTCGGCTGGTCCAGTTCAAGTTCTAATTTAGGTTTAAACGAATTGTCCATTGTCGTAACTCATAAAGCACAAGTTATTTCCTTTTTAAGTAGAAAGTACTTGATTGCATTTGACATGAAGCCTTAGCTAGTGATCTGGGAAGAAGATAACCGTAGAGATTAAGGCATAATTGTTTGATTAAAAAGCCTTGCTGTGCTCCCTTTCTGAATCAGTTTATATATAATTTTATATAAATGAATATACAAGTACACATCCGTGCATTTTCCATTTTGAATCAGTAACCATTGCAAAGCCTGCCTTCACACACTGCCCATCAGAGCTCTCCGGGAGTTTAAATGGAGACTGTTTATTTTTTGGCTTTTCCCAAAGTCAGAGAGCTATGCTTCAGAACTTTAAAACTGAGATCAGACCTGGGAATCTTTTCGCTCTCCTTTTCCCTGTCTCCCACCCCTTTTTTTAAGAATTACTTCCCGGCTCCACTCCCAGTAGCTACATGGTGCAGGGTGTTACGCCACATTCTGGAACCTCCACACCTATGTGCGGAAATAACATGGTGGACAGGGGGATTCATACTTGTCTGCAGAACAAATCCAAAGAAGCTGTTCTTCTGTTCTACTTTAGGCCACCATACATTAGGTCGCCTGCTTATCCCAGCCAGTCTGGGGCTGGCGGACGCCCCATGTTTTCTTCCCAGCACCCCAACTATGGCAACTCTCAGGCTCCCATGATGCACCAGCCTGACCAGTACGGGTAGGTAGCAACACACCCTGACTTGCTGCGGGACCTGGGCGTTTTTTTTTAACTGTTAATGAACGTGCCATCTGGCTGTGAGAGGAACACCCAAAAGCAAGAGAGTGAGAGACCTAAAAAGGAAATCCGTCTCAGAGGGGCTTGTCTTTTGTTGGTTTTTGTTTGTTTCGGGTTTTTCGTTTGTTCTGTTCTGTTCCGTTTCTCATCCTCACCGGCGGTACTTGGTAGCTGGTGGAAGCCTGCATGCAGTTCCCCAGGTCCTGTCTCTGCATGGCTTCGGCATGGCTTCTTCCCTTCATGCCTGACAGGGAAACGGAGACTTTTATCTACGTAAAAGTAATGAAGCCGCCTCCTCCCGTGTCACGTCCCCCATTGTTGTCGTTGTGTTGTCTGGGAACTTGTGTTGTGCAGCACCGTTATCATGCCTGTGTTTTTGTCATTCCTGCCACGACAGCGGCCTCGCTGACGAGAGCCCGGTTGCAGGAGGCAGGGCGTAGGTGATTAATAGGACGGTCGAGGGTTTCATTACATCATCACTGAGCAAACATCCGTGCCAAAGATTTCTGTTACTTCCTTCTCCCAAGGAGGTTTAGAATATTGAAGTCACCAGGAAAATACAACCAAACAGTCTAACAAAATTTTCTTTCTAAGCACAATGTTACCATATTATTATCGATTTCAACACAGGAATTACATACAGCAACAAAAAGTCTCTCTTCTTTCCTACTACAAAACCTATATAACAGGCTTTAGGTTAGTAAATAGTCTCAAAGTATATTATTATTGAGTGATTTTCTAAGCAAAAATGTTTCTATTGATTACCATTTTGCATATAGCAATGATAAGATTATCTCACACAGATGGAATCATGTTCACGAGTTGTTTCAGTAGAAACATACCACATTTTTGTAAAATAAAACGGAATGGTCAACTAGCCCTGTTTAAAGCCTGAACTTAACAGAATGATGCTTTCACTGCTTGTTCTGAGTGCATGACACAAAGAGCTTTCAGCAGTTTTATATTCAGTATACATTTATTTAGGCAGCAAGAGCAAATGATAATTTTGCAATTGAGAGTTCTAAATCCTGTAAACATGGTCCTAAATGTGGACCAACAAATAGAGAATTCTGTAAACATAATCCTAAAAGTGAAATAAACATAGAATTAGAGAAACATACTTATTTCGGAGAAATTATCTTTTCCTCTTTTTCCTTTCTTGTAGTAGCTTCAAGGTCACTTCATGAGTTAGTGGGAAGATAACCGTCAGGAGAGAAAAGCATTTATCATCAGCTGCTAATCCATAGGATCTGTCCTTTACCAACTCAGGAGTCCTATTCAGACCCACAAAGCTAGTTTGGCTGTGCCTTGCCAAACCACATTAAGCAGCTGTGTAAAATGAATTTAAATGGCAAGCATCAGAGTAAAATCTCTTCCACTGGGGCAGAAAATCAATGTTAGCTAACCAGCACGAGAAGATCCAATCTGTGTTTCGGCCAGCAGCATCCAGATAGCTTCCCTAGAATACACCGCCTCCTCCTTAATTAAGGATAAGAAAAAGGAAGATGTTGGAGTGGTTCTGTGTAACTCTCATGACACACACTTGGCAACGGCGCATCCTTGCAGCTCCATCCCTGTCAGCTCTGAATTTTGCCGTGTGTGTCTACACTATTCTTTCTAAAAGGGAAAGAAAAGAACGTTTTATTTATTTATTCCGATTTTAAGTCTTCCTTCCTTTGCATTCTGTAATATACATAATCTGTTGTGCCCTTTTTTTTTTTTTTAAGCGGAAGCCTGAATGTGAGAAAACATGTGCTGTTCATGTTTTAGTGCTATGGGTTAAGAAATTTGATTTCCAACATGCTTTTGCTCAACAGCTCAGCTCACTGCAGTAAACTCGTGTTTTTGCTTTTGTTTTTGTTTTCTTTCCCCACTGATACCTCTGCCAGGTTAAAGTTAGGTTGGCAACCTGAAAAGCCAGTTTACTACTGAATGGCAGTTTCTCACGAAGAAGGGCCTCAAGCCTTTCAGAAACACAGTATTCACAGAATTTGTTGGAATGACTTCTTTCTCCAGTCAGAATCCCAAAGAGCCTAGAGCCTATGAAGGAATCTGAAAAAGACAAATTAGTGATGAAGGAGTGAGTGAGTGAGAGTGTGTGTGTGCGCGCGCGTGCACACAGTTAGAAGCAGAAAGCTCACCGCAGAAAGGAAGGGTCGTGGCCGTCTGCGTCAGGCTTTCTCATCCAGTTGTGTGAGATGGTGCAGAGGGAAAACATACAGGTTAAACTGATTGGAAGCTGTTCTACTAACTCATTAAAAAAAAAAAAAAGCGGCACTGTGAGAGTAAAACTGCTTCTTGAATAAATATGGAGCATATGGGTGACTTGTTTTTTCTTTTTCACCTTTTGAGCCAGGGAATCCCTCATTGTGATTATCAGATGATCTGCAATAGAATGGGATGCATCTTATGGTTCAGGCACTAGATTAGCTGAGTAATACGATCTAGTAATTTGAAATTAACCATTTATATGTAATGTCTGTCCAGAACCCCCAATCCCCCATACATACTTGTTATCCAAAAATGGACATCTCTGCCCAATACAGCTGATCTGTGGATTTGGATATTTCAGCATTGTCCAGATATTTTTCTTGGAAATAAGCTCCAAGGATGATGCATGACTTCAGGGAACTTACAGAAGCCTGACAAACCTTAGATCTTTAGGGCATGACAGATTTTGGTTTCTCAAAGTCAGCCACCCCCAGTACCTCCTATATACCAGCTTTAATCAAGTCTTCAAGAGATGGTTTGTATCAAAGTCCTGGCGCAGCTCTTTAAGATAACTATTTTCATAAGAGTAGGTTCCAAGAGAGTATAGAGTTTCAATTGTAAAATAATAGAATTTTAGAACTGGAAGGATTGTAGATGTCACCGTCTCCACCCCTCAATTTTATGGTGAAGGAAACCAAGACCTACGACATTGCCTGCTCTGGGTCATTTAGTCAGTGACGGGCAGGGCAGGGCGACCCCAGGGCCCGTCTCCTGCGCCTGCTGCTCTTCCTTCTGCTTAGTGCTGTCCCTGTAGGTTTTCTCTTTTTTAAAAAAAAACTCTTAATTTTAGTTCTCCCCCACGTCTAAAGGCAGTTCTACTATTAGAAAGCAAATATTAGTCAGTGTCTTGCTGGAGGTCCTACTTCTCGTGTCGAGGTCTGGACTGGTTTTCGTTAGCTCAGCCTTTGTTGCTCCTGAACAGCAGTGAGTGCTGTGCTCCCTCCCTCAGACTCCTGCACGTCCCAGGTTGTTTGCTTCTGGGACCACACACTTTGTGCGATGAAGTGAAGGTTTACTTGATGGCACACACTTGGGTTTGAATTTCTGTCCTTTTCACCCTTCAGCTGCCCACCAATAATAGCACTTTAGCATTTTGCATTCTTGAGACTGGAGTGTGGCTGTTAAAGTAAGGATTCTGAGTCCAAGAGCAGAAACACAAGTTGGCATTTTTACCCAGGTAAATGCACATACCTGCATGTTGCTTGCTGATACAAGCGATGTCTGTCGTCCTCTTCTGTCCCTGAAAGACTACTCCCCAGTGAACTGATTGAACATCAGACGGAAGAAAGTTCTCAGACTTCTTAGTTTTTTTTTTTTTAATGAGCAAAAATAAGTCAATTTGTAGTCTCATTTCTCTTGCCTATTTTTATACTGAATATCACAACCTTGAGTCTGGAGACCTACATTTGAATTCTTACACCAAAAGCTAGGATAACTGAAATTAGTTTTAAATACTAAAAAGTAGGAGATTAGGAATTTTAATTCTTATTACTTTTGAATCTTAGCCACTCTCTAAAGAGGTGAATAAATTCCATGAAGTCTTAACCATAAGGTGACTTGATCAGTTGCAGCCTAATGATTGATGTTGATGTGGCTGAATGTTTTGTGAAAGTCTGACCAGTGGTCTTGCTCTGTTTGGAAACATCTGCACTTCCAAACCCCAGTGGATTGGTCTGTCGTCTTGGGTACACGTAGGCGCTTATAGCTGTGTCTTTTGCGTACCCTCCCCGCCACACACACACCTTCCAGCAACTATTCTTTAGTGAGGTGTATTTATAATTCATTTCCCCTGTTGCTATTTGCCAGCCAGGCACTTTTTCTCTGTCATTCTCCTCTGAAGCCAGTATGATGCAGTTCTGATGGGTTAGGAGCCGCTGATGGGGAAACACAGTAATGGAGACAGTGCATTCACATGTCAAAGAGAAGGGGCAGAAACTTCTCCATGCGTCAAGCCCCAGTTATCGTGGGTCCATGTGCCTGAAGGGCTGTGAGTGAATTGTGTTAACTAAGAATTTAGCCCTTTGGATTTTGGACAATTAGGTTTTAAAATAATAGCTATGATTTGAAAAGTCATGTTACTGAAAGACAAAGCAAAAAAGATTTCAAAGGCTTAATTAGAGTTTTTATTTTTGCAATTAAATGTAAGCCTTTGCTTTAACATCTAAACACTGTGCTTTAATTTTTAGCTCCTCTTTTCCCTTCAAAATTTAGAATTTGAATGAATGTTATTATGTTGGTACTTTAAGAATGTGATTTCAATTAAATCTTTCAGAGTTCCAGAATTATTATGGCAGCCACAGAGTACATTTATTAGTCTTCAAATCAAAAAGTGTTAAAACACTAATTTTTTAAAAACCAAGAGAGTTTTTTTTTTAAGTTTAATGAGATCTAAGGAGTCAAAGTATGAAATGTACAGCAAAGCATTAATGGACGAGAGTCTGTGATGTTCCCTAAACAGCTGGTTATTATCTGGAAAGATTTTTAAATACACGCACACCCTCACCCTGGCCGCCAAAGGGGCAAGGCTCGTGAGCCTGTATTTTTTATAAACCCGCCAGGTGATTGTGCTGTAGGAGGTCACACGAGTCTGGGGACTGGCATTAGGGCTTCCTGCTGCTGGGGAGGATTGAGGAACACCATGGAGGGAAGAGGCAGGGAAGCCCAGGCTTGGACAGCCCCTGCTTGTACCTGATGGACAGTGAACGGGGAAACACTGGACTAGGGTTGGGGACACTGCACAGAATTAGGAGGAACTCGTGTTTATACAGACCTGATACCGTAACTCAGGCTTTGGGCATCTTTTGACTCGTGCGAAGTTTGTCTCCCTTAGTCCCTCTCACTTTCTGCCTCTGAACGTCCTCTCAGGTATCAGTATCCTCCTTGCTCTGAGATACTCTAGTCCCCTCCATTCCTAGACCTGCCTTCCCCGTTCAGAAGGTCTTCTATCCAGGTCCCAGTCTGAACCTCTCACAGCTGGGTGCTGTCCTTACCACCTAGGGGAGCTCACGGTGAAGGGTGTTGCACCACATTGGGGCTCTGATTAACAGGTGAGTCTCCATCAGTGGAGGGAGTGCCCTGTTTACGCGTCCAGGCCACTTGCCTTCACATCTGACCTCATGAGCTTGCTTACGTCTCCGCCCCCACATATACCAGCCAGACTGCAACTGTCATTATTTAGAATCAGCATTGCAGTCCACCCATCACTGGGAAAAATCGCAGCACAGCCCAGACAATCCCAGCTATTCAAAGTTGTTAAAGGTAGGGCTGTTGAGATCACGTGTGTCTCAAGTAGTAACACTGGCCTCGTCGCCAACCCACCAGGTGCTCGGGCTGAAACCGGAAAGTGTTGAGTTGTTCTCAGCCTGAAATCTCATAACTTCAACAGGGTTTTTGGCTGAAGGCAGCAGGGACAGTTTGTAAGTGCTGAAGAGGATATGATCTCTGTTGATGTGTCCCAGCCTGGGGTTTGGGAGGTATCATGGGTGACCGTGGGTGACTGAGTGACAAGCAGAAGTGAGGGGCTGGGGTCTCTGACTGCTCAGGGGGCCTCTTAGCTCATACGCTAAGGATTGTGGGAGCAACTCCCTGAGGCTCCTCTTAATCTTGACCTTCATTACTGTTTTGAACTCCACTTCCATTGCATAGGTTAAAAAACCAAACCAAACCATAAGGTTTTGTCCCTTTGAAAGTTAACTCCTATAGGATTGCTTTTAGACTGTTAAATATCTGCGAGGTTAGAACTTGCTGGATCCTACCCCCTCCTGCTTCTCAGGGCAATGTGACTGGTGAGGACATAAAGAACTGTAGTTTTGTTCACCTATCAGGCCTTACTTACAACTTTTTTTTTACCCTACTTTTAAACAGTGTTTTGCTAAAACAAATTAAGTAACTTTGTGGCCCAAGGCCACCATTAGCTCAGAAAATCTGTAAGAATTTTAGGAGGATTTTTTTGTAAGTTAGAAATAACTCTATTGATAAATTTTCTGGCACTACAGCCCTGGACAGGTGCGTTCCTTGTTAGAGGCTTACAAAATGTTGCTGTGACAAAATGTATGAGATGAAGATCTCAGGACCAAAATTCTATTTTTTTTTCCAGCTAACAGACTGGTCCATTAAGGTACAGGAAGTCTGAATGCACATGAGCTCTGTGCTTTCTCAGTCGTCTCCCTCCTAAAAGGGCACTCAGGCTAGCTCGTTGCCGGTGCTGCCTGGCTCCTCAGTATCTGTCAGGCTGATAGCTCGCTGTGTCCCATGTACCCAGGCCTCCAAGGAGACCCATTCCCGTGTCAGCTCACTTTCCCTTCTATCTTGTACCCAGGAGGGTGTCCTGGTATAAAGGTGGGAGCTCCTGTCACTG
This sequence comes from Camelus dromedarius, assembly GCF_036321535.1. NCBI lineage: Eukaryota > Metazoa > Chordata > Mammalia > Artiodactyla > Camelidae > Camelus > Camelus dromedarius. Next base: position 9,151,603 of record NC_087441.1, on the reverse strand, counting down.
TAAAGGAATAGGCCTCCTTGTAAATAATTTGAGATCTTTTCTTAATTGTATTATGATCTCAAGATAAAACATTCTTAAAGTTCTTGAATATAATGCAGTTAGAAAGGGCCACTTTTTTCCTTCTGTAGGGCATGTCAGAGGCAGCTAATTTCTCTTTCCTGAGATTCAACAGGTCTCATTTTCACCAGACAAGGGAACTGAGCCGTTTGCGTCTTGTCAGAGGCCAGTAGGAAGCCACACGTGCCAGCACCCACAAAGTTCCATGGTCACCTTACAGGAAAAAGACAGGTTGCGGGGTCCCAGTGCTGTCCCCTGTGGCTTTCGTAAGTCCCTACACTTGGGGAAAGTAGTGACTTCAAATTCTCTGAATGAGGCATCTTCAGAAGGGAGACTTTTAATTCATTTTTGTGTGATTGCCAGTAAACAGTTCATAATAACAGAACAATGGGCTTTACAAACTGAAATCAACTTTAAGATGAAGAGAACATTCTTAGTTATCAGTTACCAGAATTCAAGCAGCCAGTTAGTTTTTGCATTTTCTTCACACCCTGGCAATGAAGTCTCTTGCTTCAAAAGCCTTGAGCTCTATTTGTTCTCCTGGCTGCTTTGAGAGAGGAGGTGAAGATCAGTCAGCTGCTTTAGGAGCAGTGCAAATCAGTTACTTGCATTGAGGCTAAAAGGAAGCACTGAATCTTGCAACTGCATGACAGGTGCCATTTCAGCCATGAGTGCCAGGAGCAGAACTGAGCCGCCTGGAGCCCTCCAAGAAGTCTGCATGAAGTAGTTAACAAAAGGGGAAACAAGTTTTCCGATGTTACAGGCTTTTAGGGAATCCAGGATGGAATATGCATTGTTCCTATGTGCTTGGTGGAAACAGCTTCACCAAGATGCAGGGGCGAAAATAGAGCTCTTCGGAGAAAGGCAGAGACAACCAGGAGAAATGCTTTAGACACGGAGAGGCCCTGTGCGCAACACCACGGCACAGGCCCACGGCACAAACGCGCACGGGAGAAGTTCTGCTCTGAAGTCGTCTGCAAATATCCACTCACTAAAGCGCATTCTGGAGAATATGCTAACAAAGTCCCCTCTGCCCCTCTATCGGAAGGGTCTTTTTCATAGAAATGGTGAATGGTATTACATTCCTCTTTGCCCATTCTTAAAGGAAAAAATAAAACTTAAATGTATCAGTTACCAAAGGGAGTTACTAATTTATAGCTGGGAAATGATCATTGTCGCTCTAGCTAATTTGTTGCTGGCATTCTACCCATTTTAGCTTTCTTTAAGGAAACAGGCTGCCTTGAAAAGAGATCACGTTCGCAATAAGGAAAGATCTTAGAACACAGACTCAAGAAGTACTGGGAAGGGAATTCCTGCTTAGGGAGGAAGGAGCAATTAAGGGAACTCACCTGTGCGTTCCAGACTTGAGTCTCCAGCTGCCTTCGTGGTGTTGCCTCTTGGCAGTGCCGAGCACGTCCAGAGCCCAGCTCATGTCTCTTTGGTGTCTTCCCTCCCCACAGCTGCCCCTTACCCGCCCTCTGTGCAGCCAAGCAGCCAGGAGGCATCCCAGCCACCTTTCCTTTCCCCACGGAGTCTGACTCATCGCCGGGTGCCGTTGGGTTTCCCTCCAAGACAGCGCCCAGCTCCCTGTCCCTCCCTGTCTGGTCACACGTGCAGCCTTTCCTCACCTGGGCTCTCGTGATAGCCGCACACCCGTTGCCCTGCATTCATTCTTCCTGCCTCCAGTGTGCCCTCCCCTCCAGCCAGAGAACAGTGCATTTGAAATACACATCTTTTTCTGGCATTTCTCCTGTGTAAAACCCCTGGTCTCTTCCTGTGCCTCTCACAGCACAGAGGAAACCTCAGAACCGTAAGCCTCGTGTGACCTGGCCCTTCCTTCTCTGCTCTCGTCTCTTAACGTCTCCCCCTCCTCACTTGATTGAGTCCCGTTCCATCCCTCACCTAGGTCTCACCTGAGGAGGGGTCGGAGGGGCCGGCATCCCTTCCACAAGAAGCGTTCTCTGACCTCCTCTGACCCCCAGGGCCCACACCTCTCCTTTACCCACACGGCGTGCTTGCAGTTGGACACTCCCTGCCCTGGTGTCTTGACTTCTGTTTGCTGTTGTCTGGGCCCACCTGTGTGCCCACCCCACCCATCAGGAACACATGACTGCAGCTGTCAACTAAACAGAAGGTATTTCTGATTAATCTTGTTATTATAGCCTAAGTAGCATGTGGCTATGCGTCTTTCCAGGAATCTGCAGTTCTTAAGTCATTGGCACTTGTGTTTATTCTTTGTCTTTGTTTTAATGATCTAAGTGCGGCCTTACCTTCACAGGGTTGATTTCTAGCCAGAGCAACTGGCTTGTTGAGATTATAACATCATTTCACCACTGGAACTATAGTTGCATTTCTTGTCACAGGTGTACTGATGGATTAACCACACCAGAAATTGTCTGCAGCTTGGACAGCTTTCGCTTCTGGTTTGATTCTGGGGACATAGCTAGTGATTTTCACTCTTCAGATATTAACTATAAAATAATCTCTACTCAATGTGTCCTTCTGTACTACTGTGGGAGAGCTACTGTGTTCCTTAGGTTGAAAGTCTGTTTCACTAGTGATCTGGATACATTTGTGGATATTATTTGTGTTTATAAAACAAAATAAGGCATCCTTTGTAATGTTATGTATACAGTTGGAGCTCTCCAAGAGTAAACTTGGCTGGAATTGGGGTTTTTCAAAGTTTCAAGTTCCTAGTTCTGATAATTATTGGGTTTAAGTGAGAAAGTGCCCCAAATTTCAATGTTAGTCTCATCTATTTTATCAGTAAGTAATCTTTTCTGGCTTCATAACTTGAACTACATCCATGGTGACAGTCCATATAGAGAAAATACATACATTTGGCAGTCACACAGTTTCCAATAGTGTGCGTTGCTTTATGTTCCTTTTGAGCACAACTCAGGAAGGACACTTTCAGTGCTAGGACTCTGCAGAGTGGAGCTTCTCTCCACGTGTCTTTGCTGCTAGGACGTTCTGTGAAGTGGCTTCACCGGTGTGGGGTCTGTTCCCAAAGCATTTCTTCTGTCTGTCCCTACCCTTCTCCAAAGAGCTGTTTCAGAAATGCATTCACTTTGAAAATAAACATTTCACGCTTTACCATCTCTCCCTGTTAAGGAAAAATCATGGTGATTGCTAAAACAGTATGGCCTAAATTTTCTTTTAAAGCACCAAAGTCATATATAGACTTACAGACTTTATTTTACTTTAAGTTTTATTGTAGTTGACTTAAAAACAAGATATGTAGAAATATGATTACTCTTTATGGGATTTTCATGCTGATATTTTTAACTGCTCAATTCAGACTGTAGTGGGAAGCTCTGTTCTCCTTTCTGCCTTCACAGTGAACCATTAGAAATGGTCACTTTAAAATTGGTGTTCACTTCTGGGTTTTCTTCTCCGAAGCCAGCTCTTTCTTGACAGATGAATGTGTAACGTTTGAGAAATCTCCAATGTGAATAAAAGGAAAATCGATGAAGAATCACTTGTGTGTATGTAGACTGAGGAGAAGGAATGAGCAGTGCTTGAGGGAAGTGCATTTCAGGCTCCGCTTCTGAATTGTTCTCATTGTAACCACATTGTAACCACTTGGTTTTTGTCGTGGGATGACAGATCTTAAACACGCACGTCTGGTCTTGACCAATGACCAATTAAAATCAAGGTCCTCTAGTTATTCTGCAGGTCTGCAAAGCCCCACGTCACACTTTGGCACTGACAAGCCTAGGGAGTCGTGCCAGGCTGGGCACGCGGCCCCGGCAAGCGCAGAGCACAGCAAGTGCGTAGCAACTTGTGATGCTGCCCAGCACAGTCATTGTCACAGGGCGCAGAGCAGTAGCTGCCTCCCCAGCATAACAGCAACACAACATTATTTTTCCTCGTTTATCAGCCTCCCTGGTGTCCAGACGTCACTGGACATTCATTGCCGCAGCCACTGCAGGTTAAGACTCTGTGGCATCAGGATAGCAGTCACTTGTAACAAAACCGTCTGAGCCTGTAGACCCACTAGAAATGATGGCCCAGCGATTCACAGCCCCAGAGACCAAGGTGGGGCACTTTGCTCTTCCAGGTACATCTTACATTTTGGGAGGGTCTTACGTTGAAAATGTTTCCCTTATGTTGGTTTGTATTTTTGCCTGTTTTTGTTTTGTTGCTCTTGTTTCCTTTTGAGAAAAGAATCTGGTGACGTGCTCGCTCTCCTAATCCATCGGGGCATTCCACGTGTGTTGCTGGGGTCAGAAAGGGAGCTAGCGGTCAGTGATGCTGCCTCTGGAAAGGGACCAGTGTCTTCTGAGGTTACTGTGGTCCCAGCGCTGATGGTCAGCCCAAGCGCACCAGCTTTCTGTCGGGAGCGTGGAAAGGCTCTCAGAGCAGCAGCACCGCTGTCCGTTGGAAAGCTTGGCTTCGTCAGAGAGGCCACCATCTTAGGTTTCCTTCCAAAAAACAAATTGTCTCAATTTCCAAAATTCAACAGAGGGCACGGAAAGCTCTTTTTTAGTGTCATGCCCATCTTGCTTGTTCAAAATTACCAACAGTCTTGGCAGTAGTTTCTGAAGCAGTAGTGAACAGGATTTCTTCTGTGATGACGACACGCTGGCTCTCGCCCCCACTTAGACAGATGGCCAAGTGCTGTGCTTGCGGCCCCGCACGCCCTGCACTCCTGGGAAGGCTCGTTTCCCTCTCAGCCACGCCCCTGCTTGGACACGACCCAAGGGGCTCCCAGCACCCAGGGTGGACTGCTTTCTAGAAGCAGATGTCCGGGAGCTGCCTTCACCCCTGCTGCCCCCTCTCCCTGGCCACTCACTGAGTGCCCCCAGGAAGCCCAGAGAAAAGCACCGCTCTGATCGTCACTTTCTACAATGGAAGAGAGAGTGGTAGACAACGGGCTGCTCTGTCTCACCGAGCGTTAGCCGTGTTAGAGGGCCCGTGCAGAGGAAGTGTAGGCTACTGGGCTGAAAGCAGGCTTGGGGAATTCTGTTTCTGCCACTTACTAGCTGTGTGTCTTCAGGCAAGTTATTTAATCTCTCTGATCCTTATTTTCTTTCTCTGTGTGTGAGCATAATGCCACCTTCCTTCCTCTAGGGATTTAAAAAATTAAATGTACCTGGAAATCATGCCAGGCATCTTTATAAGTACTTAATAAGTTATTAATATTATTAGTAATCAGAGTCTCTGTGTTCATATGTAGAAACTGAAGCTCAGAAAGTCAAGGTGACTTTTTCCCCCCAGATCCCAGTGACAGTGGAAGGTGGCACTAGTGACAGAATCAAGACCCCTGGCTTTTTAACTAGACCTTTAAAGCTATAGACATAGTTTAATTAAGGACCATTGTAACCAGCAACTGGCATCCACTACACAGACCTTTACATCTTTAACTTTTTGTTATTTTAAGTCTATTTTTAAAACCTGTGTAATGTGCACTTTCATCATCTAATGGTGATTGAAGATGCGCTATGGAGACTTGAGGAGGAATAACAGAGCTGGGCCTTTGAGGTTACTTAATTTAACCATCTGCCTGGTGGGGTTTATATTCTGATTCTCTTTTTCCGCCTTAGTTATAAACAAGTGTGCTTCAGGAACTATTAGTTTCATACACATGTTAGTTTCACCACATGTGAAACTAAATTTGGTGGAAACTTGAAAAAGGTGGCCGTCTTTCAAGATGCCTGTTTACAATGATAAAAATACTCCATCAGTTCATTCATGTTTAGTAGCTGTCATGAGTTTATTTGTGCCTCTCAGGAGGCATACACACCTAGAAGAGCCAAGATATGCACATCAATTGTTTTAATATACAAAGGGAAGTGCAGAAGCTATAAAGCTACAAAAAAAAAAAAAAAAAAAAAACTATAAAAGGCACAGAGTCTGGAGAAGGCCGAGCTTCCAGGCCGGGGAATAAGGACAGCCTTCACAGAGGAGGTGGCCCTGAAACTGGACCTTGAAGGATGGGTCAGAGTTGGCTGAAACTTGAAAGCAGTCACTGACTTGGAAGTAGTCTCCACAAAACACAGCCTACACATAACTTAAGGATGTGATTTATCGGCTCAGAAATTGAGAGAACAGTCCCAACAGATGCTTCTTGTTTTCTTTTGAAACAGTTACGTAAATGCTGACTTTCTTCTGTTTGAATGAAAACACCTCAGAAGGGAACCTAAGACATTGAAGTTAATGCCAGCAGTCTGCATGCTGATGTAAAGACACTAACTGTATAGGAATATGTTCATAGGCGCTGGGCGGTGTGTTTATAAGTACTGGATGACCTAGACGTTAATCAGAAGCCTCAGGGTCGTCTCAGGCCCATAGTCTCTAGTAACTGAAAGGGGGACTTGGGTGAGCTGAGGATTCACTCCTTCCTCCCAGAGCCACACTTACACCATTAGCCTTTCAGCTTCTAGAATGTTCTTTCCAAGCCATCATAAGTGTTAGCTTGCATAGAATTTCCTTAAATGGTTTGTATAATATTTAAAAGAAAGAAAAAAACCACTCAAACCTTTGCTACTTTGAATTTTCAAACAGCTGATGTTTGAACTTCTACCAGCCAGAAAGTTGTACCCACTGAAAATAGCTACACATAAAGAATAGTATAATTTTAATGACTTATGCTAATTTTTAAAGAATCTCTCTAAAAACGTTTACTATTATGCAATAAGAGCCACCAAATGACAGTTTAATGGAGGTGGAGGGAGTTGTAATCATAATTAATTTGGAACAGAAAAGCAAAGTATATGGATTTTTACCCCTCCCATTAGCTTTACTCCAAAAGTAAAACGTTAGTAGCCAAAACTTTGAAACGTTCTTTTTTAAAGTGTACTATTCACATGAGGAAAGTTTGATTTGACTACAACAGTGAAGTCTTTGCAGGATTTTGCCACATTGCCATCATCTTTCTTTTTGTGTTGTAATTTTCCTGGGAGAATTAAACCACAGCATCTTTTAAACCTCTGTCCCCTCTTCCTTGGTCTCATTACCAGAAGTTAGAAAAATGACACTGTGACAGTTGTCTCCTTCAGATCAAAGAATACTCTTTTCCTCTTTGCAAGAGTGAAGAGAAGTTTGTCTTTAACAGAACGTAGGCACAAAACTAAGTCACCAGAAAAATGTCTGTGCAGGCGTGGAGCAGGGGGGGACTCAGAGCCTATTAGGGACAATGACAGCCCATCTGAGCCCCCCTTCCCTCCTGTTACAGGAGAAACCCTACAGAAAGAAGTGGAAGTCTGATGTTTGCTGTGTAATTTTAATATAGAAAAGTTAGTGTGTTTTTAATAGCATCTAATTGCAGAATGTTAAATAAGGTTGAAGGGAGTTTGGGAAATGCTTTCTCCCATATTCATTATATCAGAAAATTCAGGTCAAAGAAAAAAAATTTTTAAACACAACATTCCCACACTGCCAATTTGTTTTTCATTTCTTGACTTTTGGTTTTTGATGTGAGGATATTAATGTTAATAGAGTCAGACCTTTTTAAATGTTAGAAATTAATTTTGCTTGCTTTTGTAATTCCTGTTCTTATTTCAAGCGCCCCCTACCTTGCTTATCCTCCACATAAATTATTACCTGGAACACCTGACATGATTATTTGTGAAACTTGTTATTATTTAGAATTTTTACACAGTGTATTAAATAATTACTTAGCAATAGAGTTCAGCCTCTCTCTCCAGGAAATTATTTTAAGGGAACATGAAAGAATGGCCCCACCCCTTGCATAAATGACTGCCATGGTGAGAAATGACGGCCAGGGTGAACCGCCGTGGCTGTGCGTGGTCAGTGTATGTACTCCTGTGCTTTCTCTTCATATAGGCAAGGCGGCTTTCCCGGCATGAATCAGACTGGACTCATGGCTTCCAGCTCTCCCTACAGCCAGCCCATGAACAACAGCTCTGGGCTGATGAACACCCAGGCGCCCGCCTACAGCATGACGCCCAATATGGTGAACAGCTCAACAGGTAACGTTGGCAGCTCGGTGCTTCTGAGGGCTGCCCTCCCCCTCCCCTCTTCGCCCCTCAGGCTCACAGCACTGAGAGGACACAAGCAACTCGGATCATTTGGTGAAAAGGGGGACAATTCTGCTTCTCTGCTGCTTGGACACTTGCTCTATTGATTAAGACTTACAGGTTCCATTACATTTTATGTGAATTATTTTTATTCATTCTGTGTTTGTGTGATATGTAGATGTATTTGAAGTGTTACTGGAGATTGCTCGCTAAGTATATACACCGAGCTCTTTTTATCTTTGGGCACTATTAGGGGTATTGGAAGACCCCATAACAAAGTCTACTCCATTTGGTAGTGGTGGAGATAAACATACAAAATTCACATTTCAAGAGAAGGGTGGGTATAGCTCAGTGGTAGAATGAATACTTAGCATGCACAGGGTCCTGTGTTCAATCCCCCAAATATCAATTAAAAAGAAAAAAAATTTAATAAAAAAATTCATATTTCAGAGGAAATGATTGAAAGGCAAAACAAGGGGGTGTTTGAAATAGTTTTTTTTTTCCATTTAAAGGGAAACTCACCTTTAAATGGATATATGAACCTAGTTGTTCTTTCAGTGCTATTTGCAGATTGGTCTCTACTGAGAAATTACATATTTTGTAATGGATTGTTTTAAATTTTTCACAATGCTTAATTTTTTTCAGCACATTTTATGATCTCAACAATTGCATTATTACCAAATCCCGTCTGACTGGTGCCATAAGAGTATTCTGTCCGTTTGTGGAAATAAAAAGAATGTCTAAAACTGCACATATTCCACATTCTTAGAGTCCTGACCCACCTCCTTACCAGCCCTCTAACCACCTCGCGGTGATGAGTGCTGCTCTTTAAATGAGAACGTGCTGATGTAGTTCACCTGACCTGTTAACTTTTTCTAGCACCGACATTTTGGGTAGGATTCCCTCCTTTTAGTTAATACAGAGCTTTGCGTAGCCAGCTGTTTGTGCTTTACGACGCGTTGGAAAAACGTGCAGTTAGAGGCCAGGCACCTTCTTACTCCCTTTTTTCATTTCCTCTGCCTTTTACCACCTCCCTGACCTCTCCGTCTTTGAAAAGCCACCCCAGAAGCAGTAGTTTCTTTGTCAGGAAGGACAGACAGCTAGAGGCTAGGCCTGCATCCTATCTGAGCTTCTACATTATTGGTTTCTAGGGTCTAATTTAACAGTGCCATTCCCTCTTTAAAAAGTTTGCAGAAGAGTTAAAAATAAAAACTGCCGGTGAAAATGAAGCGTTTTAAATAAATAAAAAAATGAAATAGCCCTTCCTGACGTTGAGCAGGCAGTCATTGATCCCAGCGAGATGGATGCTTTCACATTTGAGATGAAAAGTGGCAAGCTCTCGAACAGTCTGTTAGCTGGAAGCTTCCCCTTCCCTTCCCAGCACTGTCCCAGGTAATGGGGTATTTGGGTTATGACATGATGTGTTTTGTCTGGCTTGCTGAAATAAGATTACTTCAGAGCTTTGAAACTACACAATAAATTTTCACCCACTATTAGCAATACTCATTTTTCCCTTTTTTCCTTTGGACCCCAGAGCCACAAAAATAACCAACAAATAGATGCCTTGCCTAAGAAGATTTATGTATTCCTAAGGAACAACCAATTTAATGGAGATTCACAGAGAGGATTTCTTTTTATTATTATTATTCAGATAATTCAGCTATTTGTTATTTCATACAGAGGAAGTCTGTTCAATGAAAGGCCATTTATCCTCACAGTCTTTTTGTACAGGCTAGTAGTGTATTTTTTATTGCATTGTGCATTTTGAAATATTGAATTTTTAATCATTTAAACATTTATCAAATTTTCCTCTCCACATTTGTATGATTTTATTCCAGCTTTATTAAGTCAAATGCTACCTAATAGAAAGTAATCATCCAGCACATCTAAGAAATATTGACGATTTAGCATTTACTGTGTATCCATTGATAGGTACATGTGAATCTGCTATAACTGGGTTATAGTCTCGGAGGAAAATAAGAATGACAAAGGAACCCAGAATGTTACAGCGTAGCTCCTGATGAGAGTTGTGGTCTGAAGGTCTACACCTGCCTTTCCTAGAGACGGGCCAGAAGTGGCTCAGATCATCATCACATCAGTCTGCTTGGGTTGGGCCAATGGAGATATATTACCAGTGAAAACAGCAAAGCATTTTCTCCAACAAAGGACACTTTTGGAGAAAGTGCAGACAGTACAAATGATGGCCAGAGCTAGCAGTGGGGTTTTATGAACCTCACTTAGCAGCTTATGCAACTGGCGTTCCAGTATCCTCTTTGCTGGGTTCAAACAGTTGTGCTGTAGACAGTGTGTAGGACCAAAAAAAGCCCTCCTGTGTAGTGACAAATTGTCACAAGCCTCAGTGAGCAAGTAACTATTTAAATGGAGTCAGTGCGCGTGTGACTGTGCCAACCCTTCCTTCACGTCAGTGCAGGGGAGTAGGGTGGTAAGCAGTGGGGACTGCTCCCCTCCAAAGGAGACTTTTTAAAAAATTATTTGAATTAAAAGATTAGAATCGTGTTTTACCATGGGCAAAATTATAAATTATGTACAACTTTGTTAAATATTCCCTTATATAATACTTGTGTTGTTAGTTACATTGTACTTATTTGTGTTTTATTTTACAATATTCATTAGTCATAGAATTATCTGAGTGTAAACCATCTCCTTAAAGAAGACATCAGAATTCCAGGAAATTTATCTACCATCTGTGTTTCTAAGTTTGTCTCACCAGAAGTCACTGTACAAAGTGCAGGGCATTTCCATCCAAGTAACCTACAGATTGTAAATGAGCAGCCCTGTGCCGCCGTGGCCAGGCGCTGCCACCTCAGAGGTAGGTCAGCACAGGGAAGTTTCAGGGGATTCTTGATCCAGCCAGAGACAAGTGTTTGTCCTGAGCTTTTCTCATATCCTTTGTATGCGTTAGTATTCTTTATATATTGCCATATATAAATACAGTCATGAATATCTACAGATATAGATAAATAGATAGACCCTTTTGTGTTTTCAAAACCAAGGAGTAGAATATTTTACAGAGTATAGTATATTATTTACCATGAAAAGAAAAGAACTATTTGTGGGTTTCTGGTCCTATTTTACCATCTTCTGGGAGTGATTTTGCAGCCTTGCAGGGAGACTGAGCTAAGGAAGCTGGGAGAGTAAGAGTGATGTTTAAGTTCAGTTTTACTCACACCATATGTTCTTTACGTTCTTTCTGAATACATTAAATCCAGGGTGGAATAGCTGCCTTAGGACCTTGACCCACACTTACTTTAAGAAATCATTCTAGCTCTTAAATTCCAATGGTGAAGCCAGAGGCTAGTACTTGAAATGTATTTACAGTGCTCACATAGCACTTTCTGCAGTCACAGATTCTTTACTGCCCCTTTTTACGTCTGAACTTTACGTACTGGATTACTGACGTCACCAGGAGAAAGAGCAGCGCCTTGATTTAACACATCCTCACAGTAGTGGTGGTCTTCCTTTTCTGGGAAAGGAGGGAAAGGTAGTGCCTTGGGAGGCCTGTGGCTCTTTGCAGTGATTCATTGAGAACTCTGGTAAGAAGTCAAAAATAAGCATTTCAACAAAAGGGATAGTAGAAGCCACAGTAAGGAAAGACCTTATGATCCAGTTAGTAAAATAAAACTTACTCTGTAGGCAGGACTGTTAAATAAAAATGTTACTCTATATTCTATCCTTATTTATCTCTCAAAATAAGAAAGCAGTGTAACTTTAGAAGTACTTACGTTTACATACCCCAGATGTCCATTTTTTAATATATAATAGAAAATGAAGAAGTTTGAGGAATTTCAAGCCAACATGTGTATACTTATAATCATCTAAGTGTGATTTTTAAATCACTGTAAATTATTGTTAATTATCATCATACAATATTGACCAAGTTCTTTATGCTTAAAAATCGCTTTTGTGTACAAGGACACATTTAATGCATGAAGGAATTACTAAGAAATTACTGTTTCCTATTTCTCAAAAATAATACTCAGGCATAATGTATTGTAAACACTGACAAACTATGTTATAACCGTAGGAGGCGCACGACTTAACAGAAGACGTGTGTCCATGACTTTGCCCCTTTCTCAGGAATTGTGTGGCTGTCGTTCCTTTGAACCGTCCCTGTGAATAACTAGCGAGGACATGTGGGCTTTCATAAAGAAGCCCCTATTTCCACACTCATCCTGCTATTTTTCCCTTCTGTTCATCTAAAAAGGATGTTTCTTAATGTACAGATTTACTAATTCATATCTTGCTAGACCTAAGAGGTAAAACTGCACGAAAGCAATCCACTACTTTGCACGAGGCTGTCTTCTTGGTGTAATATCTCTCAGCTGCTTTTTTGAGGTTTCACACATTCACAAAAATAACAGCATTTTTAGCTGATCCCAATAGATTTTTCTCTGCAGCTGCATCACTTGAAAAAGCTTTTTGTTCCAGTTCTTAAAGTCTAAGTATTGAAAGTAATTTGAAAAAAAAAAAGAAAAACATCCCAATTATGATTTGTGTGTGTGGTGATGACTTCAAGGGCTGACTGGGCTGCAAATGGGCTTTGAAAAACGAGCCAATGTGCCCATGGAAAATACAGGCATTTCAAAGTGCATCATTGAGTGTGCTGATGTAAACTCATGGGCACGTGGCGGGGTAGGCTTTTTTGGCAGGACCTCTGGTCTCAACCTGCAGTGATGCTAACGATATTAGCAAATTAGCACCACAAAGCTTGCCAGCTAATTCGCCAGAGCCCTGCTCACTCTCTCACTGCAGTAATTAAAACTAATTATTTTCTAAAACATAGTAATACACGAATATATGCAATAATCATTTTGTAGTGGGCAATCTGTGGAGCCTTTTTTTAAAGCTGTTTTTTTTTTTCCTGGCACGTTACGCTACATGTGCGCTGCCTTGCTTGGGCCAGCACTTCCATTTGCAGAATGTAAAGTGGGTCCTGTTCATAAAACCTCAGGTTTACTTTATTTTGCAATAGGAATGTTTCCTGGTTTTCACTCATTTATAAGGCTCGTAATTCTCTCCCCTCTCCCTTTCTTCCCTCCACCTCTCCTCACTCTGCCTCCTCACACAGCTGTTTGGTGTGGTGCTCACAGCCCAGTGCTGTGCAGATGGCTTGCACAGTGGGGTTCTGCAGAAATTCAGCTGTTACTCCCTGGATATCGACACTGATTCCCTACTGTAGCCTTGTTCTTCCTTTAAAAAGAAATCTAAACCCATATTTTTAACTTGAAAATCTCTGTTAATAATTGTAGTAAATGTATATAAATCAGTTATTCTTTGGTGAACTTTTCATTCTAAAGCCTAGATGAACTAAATTGAATTTCTGAGTCTGGAGATAGAAAATGAGGTTTGCTTGGGAGCTGTGGTTGCCTCTTGAGCTGCTGTGGGTGCCTGACCTGGGCATTTGAGCTGCTGCTGAGGACTGATGTGTGTCCACACTGCACCAAAATGAAAGGAAACCAGCCCCATTGCAAAATAATTAGAAATCCTTTCCTTCAAAAATTACTTCTGATGATTGTTTTTAAAGTTGTCTGTTACAGCTGTCTTCCATTATTGCAGCCTAGGCCGTAAGTAATAGTTAACAATTTTTGAATGAAACAATAGAAGATGGCAAATTATTTTATAGACTATGGATTGTGTGAATTTAGAAAGTTAGGGAAGCACTAAATCTTCTAGTCAACAATAAAAATAATCCAGCATTTACTTTCAGCACCTAATGAACAGTTTAGATATCGGGCATATTTCCACTTGTTACCTACCCTATTAAAGCTGTAATAATTTAAAATAATGAGATTGATAAAAGTTGACTTTCAGTGGTTTAAGTCTTGAGTAAATGATCGCTTCCCACCCGCCCCCAACCCAAGATAAAAAAGGATTGCCAGAATGTCACCCTACTTAGATTTCAGAAATTCGTATTCTCTGAGTTACAGTTTCTTTTTCCTTTTTTCTTTTCTTCGTTGGAGGGAAATTCAGGTGCCCTGTGCATCACTCAGTAGCTTGTGTTAGCAGGAGCACAGCCTGGCGAATCACACGTATAATCCTAAACTCTTTCTCCTGTTTTCGATTAGCATCTATGGGTCTTGCAGATATGATGTCTCCTGGTGAATCCAAACTGCCCCTGCCTCTCAAAGCAGACGGTAAAGAAGAAGGCACTGCCCAGCCGGAGAGCAAGTCGAAGGTACTCCTCTCTCCTCTGCACGCGGTGTGGGGCCTGCCTCGCTGAAGCTGCCATGTGGCTCTCTCCTCCCTTTTTTGCATTTGGTTTCTTCTCTGCATGCTTCCATCGTGTGCGACATGTTTGCAGTCTTCTTCCCCCACCCCCTTCATGGTGTGGATCTGAAAGTTACTAGTTCTTAAAGGCATTTAACTCGTGGCTGGGGGAGAGGGGCGGAGGGACAGGACCCACTCAGCGAAATGCTTTGGGGGTGGGGAGAAGGAAGGGATCTTGCCTGGTTTTGATACTTGCAGCCATTTTCTCTGCCTTCAGTTTATAGCTTCCTGTTTTGGCCGCCCAGCAACAGCAACATACTTACTATTTTGCTTTCCTGCCTTATTTGATAAATAAGGTGAACAGCTTTTTTTTTTTTTTTCCTTTCTTTCTTTCATAAGTGGTAACCCATGCTTAGCATTCCATGTAAGCTTGAAGTAAGCATGGTGACTTAGTGGCCGTATCCAGCATCCAGCAAACTTACCAAGTTATACTAATTAAGAATGTTGTTTTAATACCTTTATATGTGTGTGTGTTTGTGTGTTTGTTTGTACATGTCTTTATATATATCTATTATATATAAAAATTAGTCTGTTAAACTGGATGTGCTTTTTGTTATTTTAAATAAAGTTTGCCCTACCTTTGTCATTTTTTTTTTTTTTTTATTCCTCTACCACAGGATAGCTACAGCTCTCAGGGTATTTCTCAGCCCCCAACCCCCGGCAACCTGCCAGTCCCTTCCCCAATGTCCCCCAGCTCTGCTAGCATCTCCTCATTTCATGGAGATGAGAGTGATAGCATTAGCAGCCCAGGCTGGCCAAAGACTCCATCAAGCCCTGTAAGTGGCTCTGGTTTTTTGTTTTTTTGTTTTTTGGGGTTTTTTGATAATTAATTCTACTTTAATGCTTGCTTATTTGTTTTATAAGACCTTTTCTTCATAATTTATCCGTGAAAGGTTTTTCTTTATAATTATACTAGTAACAAAATGAGTAAAGTTTATATGCATCATATAAGTTGCTTTCTGGTAATGAAACCGCTGATATAAAGAAGCGTCTGTATACAAAGCATGCGATTGTGTTTCTGGGTCCAAACTCCTTCACACAGTGATTTTTGTTTAAATGTCTAATCCATTGTGCACTTATAGAAGATCTTTCAAATGAGTTAACTTCTCCATTTACATGGGGACTAATAGCAGCCATGGAGTAAATGACAAGTTTGGCCTTTGGCCTAAATCTTTCATGGGCTGTTGTATCTGAAACATCTTATTTCAAATCTTGAAAATGTAAATATTACATTGGACATGGTTTAGCATATTATCAGCCTGCTTGGTTTCAATCTTCTTGTCAGAAATTAACAGAAAAGTTGTAGAAATAAATGTTAGTGCATGTGAATATTTTGAACGCTACTTTTAAATTAATATGTGGCTACGTTAGAATCAGCTGAGATAGAAAAATTATATCCTGCACAAGCCTGCTGATAATCTTGAAATTAAGTGTTGATTTCCTTATGATATACAAAAAACAAAAGTGGTAATGTACATGTAAGGGAATTTTTCTAGCCTTAATATTCTGTCTGTAGAGCTAGGGCTTTTTTTTTTCCTACTAAAGAAATTAATTCTGTGCCATTAAAAAAGAAGAAGAATGGCACTGTAGTAACCTTTATTTTATATTCGTATAGGGAATCAAAAGATCTTTAAAAAAAAGAAAAACTTAACATGCAATTACTTGCCAAGAAGGCTTAATTAATACGCTAATTTTTGAAGACTGTGTATTGAAGAGCACAGCCCAGGAAAAGCAAGTTGGAGGGAAGAAGACTCTGACTGCAAAATCTGGCAATCTAGTCAAAACCCCAAAAGGAAGCTGCTATTAATTATCCATTCACTGGTTTAAACAGACAGAGCTGAAGGTCTGAAGACATGGTGGTTCCAGTAAATGTTTGTAAAATTCATGTGGAGCTCTCGTATAACCAGCATTTTCCTTTTCAGAGGAAGAAAGGGCAATATTCGCCCGTTACCTTCTCAGTAGACGTATGTTTCACTTTTTGAACAACTGAGATGCAATGAAAAATGCTTCTAGTGCCGGTTAAGCAGAACTAATCGGAAAGGAGAGTGCAGCTCCTTAATTTTGATGTCTTTGTGTTATTTGCTTTGAGTCTCAGAAGGCAGCCAACATTGTGGGGGTTTTTTCCCCATAATCTACTCTGGGTTTTTGTTTTATTTTAATCATAGGAAAAGCATTTTTGAATCAGTAATACCCCCGAGTTAACAGGTAGAACCTCAGTTGTAACTTTTCAAAAAAGATTTATTTATTGGCTAGGAGGGAAGAATTTCAGAGGTTGAAAATAAATTTTAAGACCTTAAGATAATAATTAAGAATAATAATTTGTTAGTAACAAAGACTTCTAATAGGCCATATTATATTTTTAAAATTC
This sequence comes from Camelus dromedarius, assembly GCF_036321535.1. Taxonomy (NCBI): domain Eukaryota; kingdom Metazoa; phylum Chordata; class Mammalia; order Artiodactyla; family Camelidae; genus Camelus; species Camelus dromedarius. The sequence continues at coordinate 9,134,905 of NC_087441.1, read as the reverse complement.
CCAAACTATAAAAAGAGTGACTGAGGTATTTATTATATTTTAAGTTACTAGTCACATTGTGCCTAACCAATGAGTCCTGTAGGCAACTATTATCAAAACCCTACTTTCTACTTAAATATGAGAAAAAAGAAAACGGAGTTGTTGATTTCATTTTCCAGCTGTAACATAATTATACTTGAAATTGCATATAACTTTTCTCTTTTTTTCTAAGTATTTCCACATACATTATCTCTTCCTTACCATAACCATCATGTATAAAAATTTACAAACAAACTTCTGGCTCCAGCTGAACAAAAGGAGATGTGATTCAAGGTGGTAGAAGGTAGTAGAGGATTGCTTTGTATTGAGAAAACAGCCCCTCCCTTGAATGAGATGCTATTTCAAGAAGGGAACTAAAGGAGATTATTATGAAGGACTTCAGATTATCTCTGCTATCAAATCACTGCATATATATATATTTGAGGAGTATTTAACTTCTCTTTCTGAGATGTAACTTTAACTTGTACTTAAAATTGCTCCTAACAGTATCCCTAATAAAGCCTGTCTAATAGTAGGCCTGAAATGGACTAAAAACAAAGATGTTGTATGCTTTGACAGTGTGCCGTGGACCAACATTGTTTTGTTACAAAACATTCTAAAATAAAAATAAACATTTGTACATACACATGCGTATACACATATTACCAGGCATATGGTAAAGACTGCTGAAATGTAAATCTGCCTCAAAGACTTGAGGAAAAGTGTGCTTATAGACTTAATTAAGTTATATGCAAGGAAAACATTTGTGCATTTGTGGCACCATAATAATGTCTTGCTGTAATTTTTCAGTAATCTCCATTTCTTTTGCTTACCTCCACGACAGTTTCATGGAGTGGGGTACTGTTTTTACAACACTGAAGCAATACAAGATGGTCCTACTGGCCTGGAAAAGTTAACTGTCTCTCTGCAGCCCTAGTTTTTTTTGCCCATTGTCAGTGGGTAGAATGTAAATGACATTTATCCAAAGGTCACATCATAGCTAATGTCTATGAATAAAAGAAGTATATGTTGAGTCTGATCAGTGATCAATTATATAGTCTTTATTTCCTAAGGCTTTTGTTCCTTTTAACATCCTTTCTCTCTGTTCGGACACCCAAATACTAGCTTTGGGCATGGGCTAGCTACTGAGCAGCCCTCAAGGCTGGGGGTGGAGATGTTACATGCCCACCCATCCCTTCTCAGCCTTCAGTCTTGCTAGATTGTGTCCACATTCACTTTGCACCTCGCTCACTGAAAACCTGTTTATAGGATATTTTAATCAGCTGTTAATTCTTACTTGGATGGTGCCAGACTTTTCAAACCTTTTTCGTTCATTTGAGTGTTTGCTCAAAGACAAATATGTACTGAGTACTTTCAGTATGTGATCACTGTTGGTGATTCAAAAAAGCACAGACCTGCCTTGTGGAACTTAAGGTTTCATCAGGAGAGCGGAGGGCAGACAGCTAATCCACACGAAACGTCCATCTCTGTGCACTGTGAGGCCAGGTGCCACCAAGGACAAACAAAGCCTGTGATGATCACTCAGGCCAGGAAGCCGGCGTCCGGGGAGGCCTTTCCTAGGACCTCACTCATAAACTGAGGCCCGGCCACTGTCTTTTCCTACAGAGGCATTTTCCTACCTTTTAGCACCTTAAAAAATGTGTTTTTGAAGATCAAAAAAGTATGAAAAATAAAAGAGTTCTATTAAAAACTATTATTTTCATTAAGGTTTTGTAATTCTACAAGAACAAATTGAGACATGTGGAAATTAATTAAACTTAAGTTCATTTAACAAAGAAAGGTAAGAAAAGTTAAAATACGGATAGTCAGACTAAGTAAATGATTCCTTTAGGCCCATTTCAGGTTACGAGAATCCACTCCTTTCTAATAGAGACAAACACTTCAGAGTCTCATTGCTTGGGTGATTAACTGCTCTCCCGGAACCCTTCCCCAGTCTGGGTTCAGAGAGGACCAGGCCAGAAGTGGCAGTTGGATCTTGGATTCAGGATGTTGATAGAGTCACTCAGAGTGATTGTAAATTGAAATGATTGCTTTTGTATTTCTTATCCTTAAATTGAATCTCAAACTTTTACCTCTCAATTTTTCACAAATGAAATGCAAGGGAGAGATTCATGGTGGTGGTTGTTTTAATTGATTTTAGGTGATAATGCTTTTTTCTTCTGGTTCTTATTTCAAATTTTCATTTTTTCGAAAAGATTGGACCCACTTTTTTCAGTGTACCCCCCCAAAAATCAGTTCTAGGATTTAGAAACCTCCCGTTAATAACTACCTCATTAATGATGCCAAAGCTTCTGAAATGTTCCCAGTATGAGAATGTGGTGTAAAATGTGTTAAAACAGTTTCTTTTCCGGGTTAGATATTCCTTGAGTGTAAGAATATGGTAAATCAATTTTAAAAACTTACTTGGATATGGAGTACGTTCCATATTCTGGTACATGCATGGTGTACAGACATATAGGGATATGTACACACACTTTAAGTTCTCATCTAAAATAATTTTTAAGTGACTTTCTAGCTTCAGCATCAACATAAATTCTAAAAGATTACACTGTTTTTATATCCTACCACTACATTTTTTATTTACCTCAACTGTATGACCCATTTATATATATCTGATGTAAAGATTTTATGCCTCAATAACCCTAAAGCTGAAGGCTTAAAATTTTAGCAAAAATAGGTCGGGAAAATTATGTTAATTGGAGAGAAATCTGCCACTCACCAGTTGGATTAGCTTCATTCTCAGGCATCCTTTCTCGGGCCCTGCTTTTATGAGGTCATTTTGCTAATAAACAAGGTGGCATCAAACCTCAACGGCATTGATGTTATTTAACCCCTTCTTCATTTGAGCAATAATGTTTAAAATTACGTTAAGCTAAATATAATGAAAAAGTTAAGAAAACGCCCATTTAAAATAATGGCTGTACATTACAAATGATAACCTAGTAAATAAACATGACTAAATGAAGTATCTTATTCCAAGGAAATCTTCATTGAGAATTCAGAAGTGATTTTGCACAATAATCACTCAATTGCAAATATTACAAGTACACAAATATTGTCACAGAGACATAAAAGAAAGGAAAAATAAGCAGTTAGGCTGCTTAGGACACAAATTATTACCTTCCCAGTTCACATAATCCAGAGGGTGGGCATCAGGTATGCAGAGACAGCAAATTTTGACATTTTAGTATCAAATATAGTTAGAAAAATAAAAGACCAGAATTAGAGTATCAGGATAAACCATGTGGGCACATAAAAGTAAATGTGTATATTTATCCATAGATAAGCAGGGAGTATGAAATAGCACGTGTCTGTGGTTAAAGCACAGTTGCTTAAGAGATGTATTAAAATAGTTACCTAAATAGACCCTTAACTTAGCAGAGAAGTTCAAGAAATCTTAAGTAGAGAAAGCTGGTCGCCATGAATGAATGCCAGAGTTTTCACTGGCCACAAGTTTATAAAGCCGTCAAATGAGCGTGGAGCCCATACACCACTAGGTCCTGTGACGTGTGACCTGCCTTGTGTTTGTCAGCAAGTACCACGTGTTTGCTCTTCCTCCAAATGATTTAGTTTCAATGAAGACACATACTGACCATTCATATTTTGACAAGGAAACATAGGAGTCCATGTAGATTTGGGGCTCTGTGATGTGAAATTTTAAATTCACTGTGATCATTCAATGAGCTAGCAGCCTTTTGTTTTTAAAAATGACGTTATGCATCAGTAGATCTTGCCTTCTGGGATTCAACGCTTATATCAATAAAGTAAAAAAGGGTTTTGTTCCTTTGTTTTTGTTTTTCAGGTATATTAAAGGGGGAGTTTGGGCCCTTTATTTAAAGTCAAAGTAAATTCTTAATTAAGCAAATGTATACTTTGTGCCTGAACTAGTAGCCTTCATTCCTAATTGTTGTGTGATAGCAGTAGTTTTAAAAGTTCTTCTCTTCTTGTATCTGGTAGCTCATTACTTTCTTCTCACCTTCTTCCCTTTCCCTCTACCCACCGTGCCCCATCTCCAAATGCTCCTCCTGGGCACTAGAAGTCCAGCTCATCTACCACCACTGGGGAAAAGATCACAAAGGTATACGAGTTGGGGAATGAGCCCGAGAGGAAGCTATGGGTCGACCGATACCTCACCTTCATGGAGGAGAGAGGCTCCCCGGTCTCAAGCCTGCCTGCAGTGGGCAAGAAGCCCTTGGACCTGTTCCGGCTCTATGTCTGCGTTAAAGAGATTGGAGGTCTGGCACAGGTAGGAATGAATGAGCGAGTGAATAAGGAGACATTACAGATAAGCTCATACAGCAGCTCTCTTTGAATATACAGGGTCAAATTCTCTTCTCACAAAGAAAAAGCTAAGCCTCTGGGAAGGTCACCTTAACTGGGATCCGTGTTTGTGTGCTGCAGGGGCAGAGCACTGGGGACCAGGGACCGAGATCTGCCGCCCACTCGCAGAGTGACCTCAGTAGGTCCTTTACATGGGCCTCAATCCTCACCTATAAAATGTGACATTTGGGCTGGATTTTTCATTAGGGTCCCTGACAGCTGAAGAATCCTGTGGAATCTGTCAGAATTTCATAGTAAATAGAAATGTTTTGCAAGTAACTGAATTGTCTGGATCAGATATAAATCAGATTCACTGTTTCCTTCTTTCCAGAGCAGTTCAGCAAGAAAGATGGGTCAGACCTGTAAGACCATGTTCAGGCAACCTGGGTGATGAGAGAAGCTGTGCTGTCCCTTTTTCACAAGGCTGGGTCTAGCGTGGGCAGGAGGGGCACCTGGGGGCTGTGCACTTGCGCCTTCAGTTTTGTGCCCTAGAGACCACACTTTCCTCACCCTAGTCTCAGCCCTGTTTTCAGCACTGGGTCTAGTTTGTGTCCACATCCCAAAGTAGAGTCGGGGAAAGGGTCCTGAGGAGTGAGTGCCCGCTACATGCTGGGCACCGTGCTTTTTCTTGTCACTTCTTTCTCAACACGCATAGAATGCAGGGTCATCAGCCTTAAAGAAGAGACGTAACAAAATAAAGTCCAGCCTTCCCTTGGGATCCATGGGGCTTGGTTCTGGGACTCCCAAGGACACCAGAGTCCACAGAGCTCGAGTCCTTTATCTATATAACCTACGCACAACCGCCTATATCTCTAAATCATCTCTAGATTACTTAAAATAGCCAATACAATGTAATGGTATGTAAATAGTTGCCGGTACAAATTCAAGTGTTGCTTTATGGAACTTTCAGGAATTTTTTTTCCCCCGAATACTTTCAGTCCGCAGTTGTTTGAATTTACAAATGAGGAACCTAGGGACACAGAAGGCCGACTGTCCAGTAATGTTGTGGCCCAGGGGTTCTCAGAGTCAGTGGTAGGGCCAAGTCTGTCTGATTCCAAGACGCACGCCCTTTCATCAGCCTCAGACCTCGCTGTTCCTGAGCATCACCTGGGAGCATTTAAAAGCTGCCAGTTCTGGGCTCCCACCCAGATCAGTGAAAGGAGCCACTCCAGGCCCCAGGTGCTGCAGGCCTCACTATCCAGCGGCAGATCAGCTAATCCACAGGTATCACTGAGGGCCCACCTGGTCCCAGTGCTGCACAGCTGTGGGGCTGCAGGAGAGGCCTTTGTTCTCAGCCCTCCATAGGGTGCCTCCTCCTGCCTGGGACCGGAGACCTACAACAAGCAATTAGAGCTTGTCTCAAGGCTCTGCCAAATCAGGTGGTAAATCACAGGATACAGACCAGGTGTGAGTGGTGGTCAGTGAAGAGAAAGGTCAGGATACACACCTCTCTCCTACACTTAAATCCCCTGACCTTCCCCATCTACACCTAGACACCCCTGATGCTTCCCCTCTGGGCATAGACTCCTCTGACCTTCCTCCTGAACCTAGACCCCCTGGCGCAGATTTTGTAGAATCCCCAGGATGCTAAACAGTTGGGTTTCGCCCATCTCAGAAGCGCAGGCATTGGCTGGCATCTCACTTTGACTCTCAGCAGCGTGTATTCCTGAGTTGGGTCTGTGAGCAAGACTGCTGGCTTAGCTAAAACAGTTGCTTGAATGTAGCTGTGACTCACAGCGGTGAGCCCCCTCGTGGCACTGTCGCTCACACCCCATCTTGAGCTCTACCTGCTGACCATCAGGTGTGGCTGGGACAGGTGCTGCAGCTACGGAGAGATCCACTCAAAGCCTTGCTTTCTGGGATGTCCCAGGCAGTGCTCTGGTTACCGTTTCTGAAGCAATCACAGGCCTGCTTGTTGCAGCCTGGCATTAAGTACCAAAAATGGCATTAAGCATTCCCAAGAGTATTCTGTGGTTTTATCATGCACCATTTAGTACTAAGTACGAACATAAAGAGCTTTGTGAGAAAGTTTGAATCAAAAAATGGAACATTTCATTAAAAGTCATTGCCCCTTAACCCATGCTACTTAACAGGACACATCTAAAGCCAAAATATTCCCCACCTGTTTGCAGGCCTTCGTGTTTCCTTCATGTGTTCACCTCATGGAACTCTGTTCCCATGTGGGAATCACAGAAGTTAAAATAATGCTTAAAATCCTTATGTAGCATTTGGGGATTTCTCTCCTTTTTTCTCTTCTCTTCCTGCAGTTGTATTCTCTCCAGCCTAAGTGTAAATGGCAACACTGGAGAGTCCTGTGCCCTTCTCAGTCCCACAGGTGCTGCCAGGTCAGCTACCTGGTGGCTCCACAGCTCAGACAGGGCTGATGGCTTGTGCCGGGCTTTTAAGTTGGGGTCATTTGGTTGAGGCTTCATTCACCACGAGGAAGCCTCATGTGAGAGGAAGGGCGTGGGCTGCTGGAATTATAGCCTCTTTCTGGGAGCTTGGGGGCTGTTTGAAGGAGACATTGTTTTTCATTTTAAGGCTTAAACACTTAAATTGCAAAATAGTTCTGTTATTGCTTTTTAAATTAGTTTTTAGACGTGCTTTAAAAAAAATAAATAAGAGGTGGGATGGGTAGAGTGGAGAGGGTACATTTGCTCAGAGATAAATCTCCGGCCCTGAGCAGCTCCAACCCTGGAAGACTGCGAGGCATTAGAAGATGCACCAGGCAGAAGAATCTCCACCAGCAGTGCTCTTTATGTAGCTATCAGCAGGTTCCTTAATGGTTTTGTAACTGTAAATGCTGTCTGTGCACTACTGAGTCGGAGTAATGAGCATTAGTTAAAAGAGGCAAATGAAAAAAAAAAAAAAGTAAACCAAGACATTAAGTGCTTTTTTTGTCTCCTGGCTTTAAACAAGCCACTTTGCTGCAAACCAATGATCCTGCCATTTTTTCTTGCTAGGTTAATAAAAACAAGAAGTGGCGTGAGCTGGCAACCAACCTAAATGTTGGCACTTCGAGCAGTGCAGCAAGCTCCCTGAAGAAGCAGTATATTCAGTACCTGTTTGCCTTTGAGTGCAAGATTGAGCGAGGGGAGGAGCCCCCGCCGGAAGTCTTCAGCACGGGAGACACCAAGAAGCAGCCCAAGCTCCAGCCGCCATCTCCTGGTAAGTGGGAGCACTGCAGCTGCCGCCCAGGGTCCGCGCCCGCCGGCAGGCAGCCCCGCCGGCGCTGAGAAGGCCACTCCCTGGTAGAGTGGGCCGGGAGCAGACCGGGATCTGAGAGATGAAGGCGCGTTTGGTTTTGCCTCGTGTGTTTACTTGCCCCCCGCCGTTGGCAGTCCTTAAGGGAAGAGAGTAAAACTCGGGATGTTGCCCAGATTTCTGGTCAGCACTTTGAAGGCACCATTCTTTTGCTTTACTTTTTTTAAGTCAATGTTCACTTTGGAATTCTGACCTGTATACCTTTATTCCTTATACAAGCATTTTAAAAGAGCCCATCTAAATGTCAAAATAAGTCTCCCCAGTAACCTGTGCAAATACTCTGGCACCCCTGGCAGTGCCGCCCTGCACACTTAACAGCCCTCTTCCGCCAGCCCCGCCTCTGGCAGCGGCCCTCTGATTCCTACCGTTAGCAAAATAAAATTTGGACTTAGCTTGTAAGTTCTCACTTGTAGGGAATTCAGCCAACTGTCATGATAAAGGTCTGTCTTTTTCTAAGAAAGAGTCCAGTTAGCTTTGACCTAGAGGTCAAGAATCTTAGGAAAATGCTACTTAGGAATAATGGCGATTCACCTAGCTTCTCATAAGCAAAATCTAATTAATGATACCTGCCTTCTCCCCTACCTCTTCACTCGACTGGTGGAGACCCTCCCATTCTTTCGGCTCTCCTGCTAGCCTTTGTTCTACCTGTTAGTGTTTCAAATTTGAAATTACTAAATCATTATATTCTGATAAATACAATATTAGAGATGGGAAGAAACTTGCATCATCCTTAGCTCTAGGTGGTAACTTCTCTCAAATTAAATCTGGTCATTCTGTTTTCTGCCATCTATTTCTGGCCACGTCCAAGCCCTGCTGGTGGACCAAGTGATGGCCCTAACTTACTCACCTGCATACAAGGTGGGGCTGACTAGAGCTGCCACTGCCCCCACCCCGCCCCAGAGCAGGCTTGTTCTGCCGTCAAGTGATCATAGCTGATTGCCACTGTTTCTTGAGCACTTAGGGTGTGCCAGGTACTTTTCTAAGTGCTTTATCATTTAATCTTCATATTAGCCTTGTTATTCACTGTTCTAAAATCCCCGAGAAAACTAAGGCACATAAAATCTAAGTAACAAGCTCACAGTCATGTCGCTAGTGTGTGGAAAAGCTGGACTTTGATACCAGACATCTCGCTCTAGTGTTACACCCTGTCCCTATCACACTCCGGCCTGTGTTTAAAGTAGCTTTGTAACTTGTAACGGGTAAACTCTTTATGCATACAAGGTATCTCTGAGCCAAAGAAAGGAGTTGTTTCTCCTTTAATTATTTCCTCTAGTGGATATCTGGATGGCAACTCTAATATCTAAGGCCAGTAATCAAGGGATCTCCCATAAATACTTTTTAGGCCCAAGGTGCACTTGTAGTGAGCATACCTAGGTATAGATCTGTTGGTTCTAAACACAAGTAGAAGTCCTCCTCTCTAAGCCCACCCTTACAGACTCACAGCCTTTGCCTGTTAGAGATGGGAAGGTGTACTTTAAAAACTGTGAAATCTAATTTTTAAAATCTCACAACATTACATTCAGTTCACAGAGTAAAATAAACTGCCTGTGAACAGCTCTGAAACTATTTTTTCCAAAATAAAACCCCAGTGGGGTGTAGGGACCAAAGTGGCAATGTCTGCAAAGATCTAAAGGTGGATTTTATTTGCCAGGAAAGAACTCGTGTCGCCGAATGGTCCGCACCTCTGTGTGGAGAATAGCTCCCCCAGTGCGCATCAGCTTCAGCACACGGAGTCCTGCTGAGGTACAGATGCTTCACAAAGTGCAGGGCCTATTCTCTTAACAGTCGGCTCTTTTCTTTCCCCCCTTTTTTTAAACTACCATTTTTAAGGCAACATTATCGCTTTAACGACACAAAAGAGCTTGGATTGCAGATGCACTTCTGATAATACGTTCTTCTCCATGGTCCAAATGGAGCCCTAGTCCTGTGAAACAGGAAGCAGGGGGAAGGCTTCCTGGATTTGGCCATTCGGCCAGGGCGCTACCTGGAAGGCACCATGCGGGGCGCAGGGGCCAGCATGCTTGGCTTACGTGTTCTGCACGTTGCTCAGCAAGAGAGACGGACACACGGGCTGGTCAGTGGGGCAGTGAGTAACAGGCCTCTGAGCCAAAAGCCAGGTGTTTCCTCCAGCATCTGTGAATCAGTGACCTCTTTGATTCCAGAACTATCAGTAAGGAAAATGTCTCTGAGACTTTTTTACTATCAGAGAAGGAAAACAAATTATTCCCAATCATTTGCCATGTCAGGGCCTCATATACTGCAAAAACTTTTTAAACTAACTTTCAGCCAAAGTTTGTGTTCTTTGATGTCAGTTTTTTCCCAGAACATAACTGGTTTTTATTCCTAAACAGCATATCCAGGCAAACAAAAAGATCCCTGAGAAGCACTCCAGATGGTTTTTCAAATGGTCATTCTGAACCAACTTAAATCCTAAGTGCTAATGACTTAGCATTCTAAGTCATCCATCTGTATTCCAGTTTTTTTTTTCAATAGAGAACTAATGTTTTATGTTACTTAGATCTTTTTTTCATTTCTCAGTTTTATTAGGTAGAGTTGTTACAGTTTGACTGCACATATACAATATATTGCATGTAAATACATTACACAATATACTGCATGTATTTTTAAAATTTACATATATATATATATATATATATACTGTTCATTGTTTCTGAGAATGTTTAGAGCTTTAGCTTTTTAAACTTACATAATTATCAAAGGAGTAAAACCAACCACAAAATAAGAATTAATTCAAAAAGATGCATACACCCCACTATTAACAACATTATTTATAATTGCCAAGATATGGAAGCATCCTAAGTGCACATCAGTAGATGAATGGATAAAGAAGATGCAGCATAGATAAGTAATGGATGTATTCCAGTTTTGATTTGATGTGGTTGATAGGGCTCTGAAATTCAATCCTGTCAGCCCCATAGCCCTGGGGGCTGCACCCCAATCCTCACTGTTGAGTGGCGTGTGGCTTCTCAGGCCAGAGATCCAGGTGTGTCTTCCAGGGGGACTGAGAACAAGTCAGGGAAAAGAAGGCTCCTCAGAGAAACCTGAGCAAGGCCTGGGGTAGGCTGTGTCTCTGAGGTGCCTGTGGGGATCTTATTATAATCTATAATAGACTGTAAAAGTGTGTGGAGTTCTAATGAAGAGCTGCCTCAAAGCTGGAGTAGGGGTGGGGCGGGGCAGGGACCGGCCTGGAGGGGTGGGGGGAGGTGGCAGGAAGCTCCACGCATTCAATTAGTAAGCCTGTAACCAAAAACCCATCCATCTTTGCTGGCAGGTGGCTGACTGCATTTCTATTATTAGCTGACAGGTGATGTCACAGAGCCTGTGTGGATCCAACTAGGGAATCCTCAGTGGAAGATAAATGAGAAAGGGGCTCGGGTTATAAACAAAGGTGCCCTCTGGGTGACCTCCAGTCGCTGTAGACCTGGGACATATCAGCTATTCCTCCTCTCCCCACCCTCCTTCCCACAACCCCAGCCAGCACCCGGGCACCAGGTTCATGCTGTGTAAATTATCTTCCCAGCCAGGAGTCTGGCTGTACAGTCTGAAGTGTGTGAATGTACTTAACCTTCAGTAACCTTTCCATTGTTTACTTTCGAGTATACATTTGTAGCTTCTGGCAAAAGGTAGGGATATCCTAGAGAGCCAGCCTCCTCTATTAACGGAACTTCAAGAGGTTACATTCATTTTTTTTTTCTCTCCTGAAAGGAAAGGAAAAAACACTGGCAAGAGGGGAGAATTTTTCCTTTTTTTTTTTTTTTTTTTTTAATTAGCTGTAAATGTGAATACTTGTAAATAAGGGTCATTCTGAAATCACAGCCTTGTGAGCCATGTTTCCAAGGAAGCTGTACGGGCTGCTGTGCAGTCTGGTTCTTGATTTAAGAAGCCGGTTACTTCTCCTGCAACCTCTCTGGGTGGTCACGTGTGTTGGGTTAGCCTTACATATTTGTAAAAGACTCTACTTTTCTCTTTTATTATATCTGCTTTTAAATTTGCATTTCCAGGGTTTCACCGGAGTTTGGTTTATAAGCATGAGTTGGTAGGTTTTTATTTTAAGGTGTCTACATCTAAGAAGATACCTGCGTTTAACATCAGTCTTCCTGGCATCTCTGAGAATGTCCTGAGTCACTTAGCCCTAGGCGCCCAGGAGGGACGGTTGTGGAGTGTCCTCCTTGCTGGCCAGTTATCAGCACTGTTGCTGACCAGGCCAGGAACAGCAGCCCTGATCTCACTAGAGATGCCTGGGCTCAGCTGAGGCTTCTGAGTAGAAGCAATAGACTCATTTCCATTTCTCACTCCTTTGTAACACACTCTGGTCTCCAGTGATTTGTGTAACTCAGCCTCCTCTAAAGTAAAATGTGGGGTGGTGGTGATTGTAGTGAGCCTTTGGAACTTCATGGCTGAGGAACTATAGATAATAGTCTATGCAGTGTTACGGTTTACAAGCAGCTAGTAATTCTGCTTGTTAACAGTTCTGAAAGTATTTACTGTAAACTGTATGAGGGCAGGAATTTTGTCTTTTTTGTCGGTGGGTGCATCCGACTGTAGGAGAGCCTGCAGTAGAGCAGCACATTATTCACTCAGTACTTGTTTAGTTAGTGAATAAAACCAGTATCTATGAACACCTAACATGCTGAGGACTGTGATCAGTGATAAGGCAAGAGCCATTAAATACATGTTTTTCCTAGAAAGTGGGGTTAAATTTTTTTTTCAAGAAACCCACTTAAGTTTTAAAAAGATCTGCTCAATTCTGAGCTGTTATTATAATATAATTATAGTTAAAGGCCAAGTCTTATAACTCTGATAATGACATTAAAGATCTCCAAACCAACATGACTTGTGTTATATAAATAACAAATACGATTTCATGACAGAACATAGACACATTCAGACGTTGAGAAGGTGTTGCAGTGATATGAGGCATATTAGTAGTTTGTATCATTGCTTTACAACTGAAACGTTTCTCATTGCCTAAGACTCAGGTTAATTTTCCTAATTTTTTTCTAAAACAGCACAATAGTCCATCAAATTGATACACCAAAATTTTCTTTCCATTTTTTCTTATTCTCAGACTTTTAGGTCATCTCCATTATAAACAACACTGAAATAAACGTTTTTCTGCCTAAAGCCTCCTTTATATTAGATTATTTTCTTGGGATAAATACCCCGTCAAAAGTATATGTTTCATGGCTCACATATGAAGTGTGTTGCCAAATAGTTTAGTAAAAAAAACTTTACTAATTTTCACTATAAACAATGTAAGAGCAATTAATTTTACTACAGTGTTACCAGCAATAGATATTGTTACTATTTCTAAATAAGATGGTATCTTATTTTCTTTCCTTTTTTTAAAAAAATAACTATCAAGGATGCGCTTACTTGATAACCTCTAGTTTTCCTCCATTTTTTCATGATGCTACTACTATCAGCTAACTCAGGATCCCTGCAAGGTCCACAGACGCCCCAGTCAACTGGCAGTAATTCAATGGCAGAGGTTCCAGGTGACCTGAAGCCACCCACACCAGCCTCCACCCCTCATGGACAGATGACCCCAATGCAAGGTGGAAGGTACGTTCAAAGATCTCTGTGATACCACAATAAAGATGTTTTTAAAAAAAATCTCCGTGAGCTGTACAAAAATCAGATTTGTCCATCTTGGAATTTTCTAGAGCAGACTTTGCAGAGAGAGGAAATGTTCTCTAGTGAGTTTTTAAATATTGATTACCACTGTTTACATCCACGACATTTATTTTGGAGGGTTTTTGCATGTACAGTTTTCAAGATCGGCTTATTTTCTAAATAAGTGTTTGGAGGAGATTAATGCTCTGTCGTTAAGCTTTCCCGTCTCTCCTCTCATCAGAAGCAGCACCGTCAGTGTCCACGACCCATTCTCAGACGCAAGTGAGTCATCGTTCCCAAAACGCAACTCCATGACCCCGAGTGCCCCATACCAGCAGGGCATGAGCATGCCAGACGTGATGGGCAGGATGCCCTATGAGCCCAACAAGGACCCCTTTGGAGGAATGAGAAAAGGTAAATGCTTGGGGCCTCTGTGCAGGCTTGGTCCAGAGGGCATTCCTCTGTCTGCCATCCCATGAGTCACTGATCCTTTCGAGACGTACTTGGGTCTCAGCTTGCCAGCCTACTAAATCTCTGGCCTTGGAGAAAGTACTTAGCATCTCTGTGCCTCAGTTTCCTCATCTAGGAATTGGGATAGTAATGAATGGGTCACGAGGATTGAGTTAATGCACATAAATACAGCCCGTAGAAAGTGACCATATCCTAAGCAAATGTGCTCTCAGTCCTGCCTCCCGTCGGTGTCATTGTTGTCACATGGCGTGAGCTGAGCAGGGGGCTGGGGGCTGGGTAGTATGTCGGTATATCTGACAGTCCCTCATGGAGTTGACCGTCTACAAACAAACGAAAAATAAGTTAAACCACTTACATATGATTAAAGATTGTGGTTGATGGAAGAAAGGAAACAAAAAGGAAAAAAGGACATGATGTTGGGTGGGGACACTGTGGAGAGGGCCATCACCTTAGAGAGGGTGACCAGGAGGGGTGGGCTCTGAGGAGAGGCCAGTATCTGCTGAGACCTGGGGAACAAGGAGTCAGAGAGGAGTAAGGGGCTGAGGAGGCTGAGGCAGGCGTGAGGCCAGTGTGTGGGAAGAGGTGGAAGGCTTCTGTGGCATGATGAGCAGAGGGCAGGCTGAGCGCCTCGAGGCTGATGGGGCCAGAGCTTCTCAACCTTTGGAGGCATGCTGATGAGGTTGGGTTTTTACCATAGCTGAAGGATGTTACCCAGGAAGCGAAGTGACTGGGTTTTTTATTAAAAATAAATGAGTAAATAACTGGACACTTATGGAGAATGTAGCAGAGAGAGGTGAGGGTAGAGTTGAGGAGACCACTGTCATAGTCCAGGGAGAGGTGATGGTTTAGAGTCAAACCCTGGCAGAGAGAGAGAAGTGGAACCACTCATTATATGTTTGGGGGTAGAAACAATAGGACCGACGTGCTGATGGACTGAACAAGGGGGTTAGGGAAGAAGGACTAAGTGATGGTGACTGAGAACATGGTGATGTTACCGCCTTGGGTGTAGACACCTGGGAAATGAACAAGATAGAGAAGGAAATCCAGCGTTGACTGGTGGATATGTCCAGGTGGTAAGTGGTAGGGTGTATGTCTGGAGCTGGGCAGCGCATTGGAATTAGGTGCAATCTGGGAGACTAAGCAGAGAAGTGGTATTGACCACTGTAGGACGGGTGATCACCGAGAGAGTTGTCACTGATACTAGCAAGCACCTGGGGTGGTTTTTCCCTCCATGCTCAGCCCTGAGACTGTAGCCACCTAAGCCGCTGCCCTATGAACTCCTCCGATGGCATGCAGGC
The DNA here is from genome assembly GCF_036321535.1 of Camelus dromedarius. Classification (NCBI taxonomy): domain Eukaryota; kingdom Metazoa; phylum Chordata; class Mammalia; order Artiodactyla; family Camelidae; genus Camelus; species Camelus dromedarius. The sequence continues at coordinate 9,119,876 of NC_087441.1, read as the reverse complement.
TCCACGTGCCGTTGACACGCTTCCAGATCCATTTGGGTCCTGTGAAACTGAGTCGTGATAGCAACATTTTCATAATATTGAATAATATTTTTATGGAAGTACTTATTTTGGGATCCCTTTCATAATAGTACTTTTGCTGTATTCAGAGGTTTGGGGGACATGAATTTCTTGATATACTGTCTTGAGTAGAGAGAAGCGTAAGGTCCAAAGCCTTGGTTTTCACAAGTATTACAGAGCAATGAAAAATAAAAATGAATAATCTACAAATTTTAAATGTCGGGCATATTACCATTTTAATTAACAAATGAGGTTGTATTTCATCTATATTTCAACATGTTATACAAAGCAAGGTAATCTATAATTTTTCCTTTCAAGAAGTTTCAAAGCTGCTTATTTCAGGTGTAAAGATTTTGCAGAATATGCAATAAGTCCCTAAGTCAGAAACTCAGAAGCTCTGTGAATGTTGGAGTTAGCCGCTTTTCTTAGTGGTATGAGATGCTGGAAAGAACATGGTTTAGTGCTTTGGTGGTTGTATAACATTTTTAGACTCCGAAAATATGACAGTAACATGGAATCTGGTTTCAAAAGTTACTGTGAACTATTCCAGTATTCAATCTATATGCTATATTGGACACCAAGAGTTCTATTTCTTTTGTTTCCTTATGCCTATAATTTTTTTATAATGAAAATAAATGTGGGGATGGAGAGGGGGGGACTGTGGATTACCTTGGCAGGTATTAGGTAGCTCTGTAATGTGTTTTCATCAACTGTGTAAATGATACAGTGGCTCAGAGGGAAGCTCTGTCTCACATTTCCCTAGGATGTTTCAGCTCACCTGCTACCTTACAATTCTAGTAGGTTTAGTACCAAGTGAAAGCAGATAAACAGAAAAGCCGCAGGACACAGATTTTCTTATAGCTCTATCCCCTTTACGATAGTTTTCCATTCCTCAGTTCCCCATATTCTGTCAGTGAACTTGGTGGTGCTCTGGTTTTTTCATTTAATGACCAACATGAGTGATACCATGCTGTGTGTTGTTGGTGCTCCTGCTACTGCTGTTGACCTGTCGTGTGGTGGTGGCGTGGATAAAAGAGCCTGATCTGACTCAGCCGCCCCGAGTAGCCCAGGCCCCACCTGTCTGCCTGCCTGCCTGCCCCACCCACTTGCTTAATTCATCACTGACTGAGGGGCTGACTAATTTCTTGTAAGTGAACAACAAATGAATATATTGTTTAACATAACAGTATATTTTGAATATTTATTAATGTCTATACACACAGTCCTACCTATTCTTAGTAATAGATCTGTTTTTCCATAATATTTTGCTATTACAATGATGCAGTGGTTATTGAAGTACAGCTGTTTTTTCACAGTTTTAAGAGTGCTTCTCTGAATTAGATCTCTAGAAGTAGAATAACCAAATCAAAGGATAAGAATCCTTTTTTAGTTTACTGAGTATCTTTTACTTTTGTTAACAAACTACCCCAAAAGTTAGCAGCTTTAACAACAGCATTTAATTACATCTCAGTCCTGTGGTGCGTGGGGTGTCTCTTGGCTCCATGTGTGGTCGGCTGGGACTCCGAGGCAGCTGCTGTCATCTGAAGCCTGACTGAGAGCTTTTCTGGACATGGGATGTCACTTGAATGACCGGTGTCATCTGAAGGCTCTATTAGGAACTCAGCTGGAGCTGTTGGTGGGGGCCTCCTCCGTGGGGCCTTTCCATGGAGCTGCTTGGGGGCCTCGTGACATGGTAGATGGGTTCCAAGAAGGAGCATTCCAAGGGGACAGTCCTGCTTGCGCCCACTTACCGCCCTCTGCTGCATCACATTTGCCAGTGCCCCTGTGGGCAAAGCTGGTCATATGACTAAGCCCGGACTCACAGCAGATGGGGACTTCACAGACTATGAATACCTGGAGATGTGCTTCTGTGGGGGTCACCAAAATACAGCCTACCATAGAAGCTGTTGACAAACATCATACCAATGTGATACTCATAACATGAGCATTTGTGTTCTACCATACTAAGGATAGTTATTATCAAGTCATTTTAATATTTGCTGATCAGATTGAGGGGAGGGAAAAGCCTCGTCATTTTTTAAACTTGAATTTCCTTAATTAGTGAAGTGTCACACATCTTTTCATATATTGATTGGCCATTCATTTGTCTTTTCCTATGAATGTCCATTGGTATGTTCACCTATTTTTTAATTTGATTGTCTTTTTCCTTATTGATTTTTAAGAACTCTTTATGTTAGGGAATTAAGCTACTTAACTTTAATTATCCCACTTATTTCTATCTCTGTTTTTACTTCTGTAAAGTGGAAAGTAACATCAAAACTGGCTCTACTGCAGGTTAATGTAAGATCATGTCAGATATAAAGTATGTGAAATCGCTTACAGAGCAAAATACACTCTACCAGTGTCAAGCCTCAGTATATGCACCTCTCTGCCAGCCAAACAAATTTTATCAGCTCGCAAAATTTTAATCTGCTTTTATCTCACGGAACATAAAAGTAACCTTCTTAGGATGCAGGAGGGTGCTAGTAGTACTGGATGTCAATTAAGAAAAGTATTAAAATGTTTAATTTGCCTACAGGCTAGTTTCTGGGCTTGACCCAGTTTCCTTCAGGCTCTGAGTTGATGCTACTTTGCATGTTTGACCTAATTGACACTCTGCCCCGTGTTAGAAGTAGTTGTGTCTCATCCTGTCTTGAGCTGTTCTTAACTCCCTGCTGATTTTCTTCACCCTGATTTTGGAGTGAGTCGGTGGATGGGTTATGTTAAGGTTTTCAGTTTTTGGTTTTTTTTTTTCTCTAAAAGGGAAGAGAACTAACTCTATAGATATTTTATCTCTTCCTTACAATCATTCCATGAGGTGATATTACCAACTTCATTTTGTAGATAAGGAATTAAACTCGGAAGCTCAGTAACTCATTTAAATAAGTATGGATCTGGGTTTGTGTTGTTTTGTATGTAACAAATACACTACAAACTTGCAGCTTAAAACATATACGTGTGCCTTCACAGTGGGTCCTCAGCTTTGGGTCTCAGCAGAACTCAAGCTGTCACCCAGGACTCCATCTCTTCTGAGCTCGTTCAAGTTGTGGAATTCGGTTCCTTGCCAGTTGTAGAACTGGGGTCCTGTTCTCTTGTTGGCTGTCATCTGGGCCTTCTCTGCTCCCAAGAGGCGCCTTCCTAACATGTGGGCCTCTTGCCGCCAGCCACACACCGCTGCTTCAAGGCTCAAGGCCAGCGGGAGGGAGCTGCTCGCCTCTAGAAGCCAATTTAAAGGGCCCATGTGGGTGCTCTCCCTTTCAGTTAACTCAGCCAGCTGATTAGTGACTTTAATCACAGTTGTGAAATCCCTTTTACCGTGTGATGTAGCATAATCCTGGGAGTGATACCCCATCACAGGCATAGGTTCTAGCCACACTCAAAGGGACCCACTCATACAAGGTGTGCACATGGCAGGCGGGGGGAGGCAGGGGCCTTGGGGGGGTCCATCTTAGCATCTTCTCCAGCAGGGTCCATCTTAACTTCAGACGTTGTGCTCTTCCGTTGGTTTTGTCGTCTGTCATATTAAGGATAACAGAAATGACAAGAAAGGAATATTTGGGCCCTTTGGCTTTTGAAAGTGCTTAATGTCTTGTCTGTTACTGAAAATATTGCAGTGCCTGGAAGTAGTGAGCCGTTCATGACGCAAGGACAGATGGCCACCAGCAGCATGCAGGACATGTACAACCAAAGTCCGTCTGGAGCGATGTCCAGCCTGGGCCTGGGGCAGCGGCAGCAGCAGCAGTTCCCCTACGGAGCCAGCTACGATCGAAGGTGAGTGTCTCCTGCTGTGAAGATGAGATGATTTACTGCAAACTGTGCTCTCCTCACACACATTTCTGAGCCCTGGCCACTGATGGCAACACTAGTGTCTGCTTTCCTGCTGGAGTGTCAGGTGGCTGCCTTCAGTCAACAACTGGGGAGAAGGCCTTTGTCCCCAGGCCCCAAGTACAGCTGTGTTTTTATTACTGGGTGCCCAAAAGCATAGATTAGAAATATGCCAGGGCTGGGCTGGCCATGGCAAGAGGCTTCTCCCTAAGAGTGCAGAGCCACGGTCATCCTAGTCACTGTCACCACGCCGAGACCGCCGCCTCCAGCTTCCATGAGTGGCTCCTCTCGTGACCTGCAGCCCCTGCCTTTCTGCCGGAGGGAGAGGCCTGGGCACTGGTGCCACCGTGGGCTGCCGGCAGACTCAGGTGGTGGTGAGTTCTCGGTAGGGTCTTCCAGGCATTGCTTTTTCAGATGTTTCCACTGTCCTATGAACTGTCGAAACAGAGAGAGAATACTTTGCCCCTTAATAAGCATCTCCAAGAAAAGCCACAGCAGGTTTTTTTTTTTCCCAGGATACTTTTTTTCAGAATAGCATCTTGATATTAAAATGGCAAGTTAGGTTGTATTACTGGCCTGGAATATTTTAATAAGATAGAAAGTAAGTCATTGAAATGTCTCTAAGGGGTAACAGCAAGCTGCTTCCTAACATAGTGGCTTAGATTGGACTTATTCTTGTGAAGAAGGCCCCTGACCTTAGTCCTGCCCATGGAAGCCCATTCCCCTGGTTGGCATGTTCGTTACCTCCCTAGTGGAGAAGTGCTCAGAAACAAAGCCTTCAGTTTAATTTGATTTTTAAAGGAAACCAGTGGAGCCACAACAGGAGGCCCTCTTTCTAACCGCAGCCGCATGGGCAGGCCTTAGGGCAGGCGTGGTTTCCATCATCTCCCTCGGAATCCCATGTGCCGGGGCCTCCGTCAGGCCTCTCCTCAGTCCACATGCCGGGGATATAGGGACGGTTAATGAAGTGGCCCTGGTTTAACACAGAGGGGGAAAAACTTTTGAAAAAAATCACTGTTTTACCAAATAAAGTTTCTTTCCTTCATTTTCTGTGAGCTTGGTTCTTGAGCTACATAGCATCATATGCTCGAAGTGATACAGTACTTTTTAACAGTGACTCAAGAATCTTGTAATTCTGAGCCTGGCTGTCAGTGAGGGTTTATCTGTGAAATCTGCACTGGTCGGTTAACTGTTGTGTCATGTGTGGTGTACCGGGTCAAGGATTTTACTAGGATTTGGATTGTTTTTGAGGGTCCAGGAAAGGCTTTTGGTGAAGTAGGAGTGAGGGGTGGGCTGATGAGATTAAAAGGCAGACAGTCTTCCTGAGACGTATTTTCTTAAAGGAACCCAAGCAGGTGCACCTACCTGTTTCCTCTAGAATGCTGCCTCCAACATTGCACAGCCTGGGTTTGAAAGCCACCTTGGCTTTAGGGTCTACCTCATTAAGTTTTCTCTTCTGAAAAGTGTTACTTGTTCAGCTTAAATTTCATCCATGTCGATTATATTTCTTTCCTCCTAACTATAAAGCTTCTTCTAGCTATCGATGTCATTAGCAAAAGCTTCCCCTATATCTGTTTTATAGGTGGTACTCTAAAAATTCATTTATTTTCTTTCTTACTCTCGTTCCTTGACCAGTTTAGGAATATATTCAGTCTAAGTATTCTCTTTTTTACAAGATTCAATATACTAACTAAGCCAGTTTATTTTTTTTTTTAATTTCAAATCTATGGCTCTTTTAAACATGCTATTTTTTATGATATTTATAATTTCTCAATATAAAACAAATGTATTGTTCATTTGCATTTTAAGACTTAATAGAAGTACATTTAAATCATCCCTGTTATTCTTTTCTGTAGCCTTCTAGGCTCATAGGACTTTGAAATTTTGAGTAGTTTGGTCTGTACTAACAGCATCATCTGGATTATTTTTGAAGTATCCCTTTAAAAACTTGAACTGTTTGTATTCATGACGAGAAAGTAGGAACATTTTCCATGACTGTATGTCAGTGTTCTGGTACTCCTAGAAGTACTGCTTGGCTCCTTCGGTTCTTCTGTTGTTTCTTGCCCTCATTAATACCTCACATCAGCATGTGTCATGCCTCCCTGGTCCCTCAGGATGGGCGGGGCCTCTCCTCAAAGGCAGAGGGTGCTGGCTCGTCCAGCGGGACTCCTCCCACCCACCAGCCAGGGGTTGGCAGTGCTCCCAGAGTGGGTGCCGCCACCCCTGCTGCTGCTGCTGCTGCTCAGAGTGCTTCTGTGGGGAGGGTGCAGTGAAGGAGAGACAGCCGTGGAGTTCCCAGAAATGGACTCTAATTTTCTCCCTTGGCCCGAGGTCCATGGTAAATGAAGTTTTCTTTGAATGCCTCACTCTAGGCATGAACCTTATGGGCAGCAGTACCCAGGCCAAGGCCCCCCCTCGGGACAGCCGCCATATGGAGGGCACCAGCCAGGCCTGTATCCGCAGCAGACGGTGAGTTGGCGAGTGGGGTGCATCTCTACTTTCCGCTTAAAATTCAAACTCGTGTTACTTTTGAAGAGTTTTAGGAGGTGTAACAAAGAAGACAAGCATTTATCGAACAATCAGGTTATATTTGTTTATACTAAAAAATAACTGTTGGGGTTTTGAAATCAGCAAATTAGAAATAGCTCTTGAAAATATAGCATGTTATAGAAAGTTTAAGACATTCATCGTTGTAAATAATAAGCCCAAGTTCAAGTATATGTTAAGCCTATGTCTCTTCTGTATACTATTGTATCAAATGACATTTTAGCACAGAAATTTGCCAGTATGTTTTAAAGAGGATATTTAGAAGAAACAACTTCAAGTATTATATATTAATAGTGAAAGTTGATTTGTTTTTAAGAATAAGATATTAACGATGGCGTATGTTGACCACACAGGACAGGCGTGTAGGTTTCTGCTGCTCATACACGGCACTCAGCTCGAGGTCTTAAAATGTGTGCGGCAACCTTGCAGTTTTCACACTAATGCAGAAGATTGCACAACATGCTGTGCTTTTCAGACCCAGGAATTTGCTGTTTCTAACCACCTTTTCATGCCTAACACCTCTTGTGAAATAGAAGGGATTTTAAACATTTTTTAAATTTTACTGGAGCATGTTTGTACAGTGACTTGTATTATCAAACCAACTGATCTTAAACAATTTTCAGTAAAGCGACAGAACACTAATCAACATATCAGCGTCCCCCTCACTCAGTCTCGTCAGGAGGTCACGTGTGCGAGCCCCCAGCATCCCCAGGGGGTGCTCAGAAACGGGCGGCGCCCAGCCCTGTCCTCTGAGGCAGGATTTCATGGAGAAGGTGACCTGGAGGAGCTGAAAGTTGGGGCGGGGGCCGGAGAATGTCAGGTGTCAGGGCAGCACAGGTCCAGTCTGAGAAGCCAGGCCCTGTGTGGAGGCTTTTCTGTAAAGTTAGCCCCAAGGAATCTGTTTACCCAGGAGCCCTTCAGGCTGGCCTCAGAATGCTCGGTCCATGCCAGCGGGGCCTCTCTCCCTCTCTGCCTACTGAAGGCTTCCACTGTGTCCCTAAGCCACTGCCTGTGTCATAGTCACCAAAGCCATGCTCTCCCAAACTGCAGCCCTGGAAAATACCAGGAGAGAAGGCTGTTTTTCCCCACAGAAAATGTCAAGCACATGAAAACAAACTGTGGAGGCTCCCTTCAGAGTACGTGACATGGTTTATATAGCACTGAATGTAGTACATAAATTGTTAGTCCTCAGTTGTCGTGGGAGCGTCCCATATTCATTTTGAAGTGAACATTCCACCAGGTAATAACTGTTTTGCATAATCTGAGTGTGTGATTATACCTGTAAAAGCACATCAGTATGATTTGTCTTTATGTGACTTTTCAGAATTACAAGCGCCATATGGACGGCATGTACGGGCCTCCAGCCAAGCGCCACGAGGGGGACATGTACAGCGTGCAGTACGGTAGCCAGCAGCAGGAGCTGTACAACCAGTACGGGAGCTCCTACTCCGGGCCGGACAGGCGGCCCATCCAGGGGCAGTATCCCTACCCCTACAACAGAGAGAGGATGCAGGGCCCCGGGCAGATGCAGCCGCACGGGCTCCCGCCCCAGATGATGGGCGGCCCGATGCAGTCGTCCTCCAGCGAAGGGCCTCAGCAGAGCATGTGGGCGACACGCAACGATATGCCTTATCCATACCAGAACAGGCAGGGCCCCGGTGGTCCCGCACAGGCACCTCCTTATCCAGGCATGAACCGCACGGATGATATGATGGTACCTGATCAAAGGATGAATCACGAGAGCCAGTGGCCTTCTCACGTCAGCCAGCGTCAGCCTTATATGTCCTCCTCAGCCTCCCTGCAGCCCATCACACGCCCACCTCAGTCATCCTACCAGACGCCACCGTCACTGCCAAACCACATCTCCAGAGCGCCCAGCCCCGCCTCCTTCCAGCGCTCTCTGGAGAGTCGCATGTCTCCAAGCAAGTCCCCCTTCCTGCCCTCCATGAAGATGCAGAAGGTCATGCCCACCGTCCCCACGTCCCAGGTCACGGGGCCGCCCCCCCAGCCACCCCCAATCAGAAGGGAGATTACCTTTCCTCCTGGCTCTGTGGAAGCATCACAGCCAGTCTTGAAACAAAGGCGAAAGATTACCTCAAAAGATATCGGTAAGCATTCCCCAGCCTCTGTTCCTGCAATGAATTCCTGTTGAGATCTAGAATTTAATTTTAGGCTAGACGTAGTTCCTTAATCTCAAAGGACTGAAATTCTGAGACACCCAACTAGGATGTGTTTTGGTGCAGGAGCAGTAGTTGGAAGCCGCTCATCTGAATTAAGCAACGGTGCCAGAGAAGAGTGTGAGTTGAAATGGTATTTTTATGTATGAGTGTGACTTGTGGGAGAGGGTAGAGCTCCAGGTGAGAGACCAGGGATTCCTCCAGACCTCCTACTGTGTTCTGGGCTTAAAGATTTGACCTTAACCAAACACTTACTCTCTGCCACATATGTCTAACAGAACAGAGGCTGATGAGATGCTAGGGTGGCCTGAGAAAATTTGACGGCAAGCCACTCTGTAATTTTGGGAACAACATACAGACAGTGAGTTTCCCCAGGAAGAAATGGAAGCCGGACTGCGATATGTAGATGGATACATGATATGCGCTATGGAATTTCATACACTGTGAAGGCTAGAACCAGTGTGATCCGTGCAGCGCTGCAGTGTCGGGCCGAGGGGCTCTCTCAGTTGAATGCTGATGTCGCTTGTTCATCCCATTTGGAATGTTCTGAATGCTAATTAGAGATCCAGACTATCTGGATGTACAGAGAATTTTTCTGCATGACTTTTGAAGTACTTTTTTAACATAGCAAAGTTGCATAAAAAAAATTTTCCAAAAATCTCAAAATCGCTTGACTTGAAACCATTTGCAGTGATTAGAAAATTAAAGATATTAAGGGTGTTTTCAATCACTGGGCGTTATGGAGACAGACGGAGGGAGAAAAGTAAGGAAGAGACAGAGACACCGAGCATCATGTTATATATGGAAATGTGAGTGTAAAAATATACACATGTATTTGTGTGTATAGAGATGTATAAATAAATAAGTATATTTAAAGTTTTAAAAAGTTCTTAGTGAATGTATACCAGCCGAGGGAAACTTATGTTCCCTATTTTAAAATGAAAGTTTGCCTTTTCTATTACAAAAGTATTATGTGCCCATCTTAGAAAATTTGAAAGCTAAATGAAATTAAAATAAAGGTTGAAACCCGTGGCCCCTCGGGCAAATGAGATCACTGTTGGCGTCTGGCGTTGGCTGTGGTGAGTGCGGATAGCACAGGCTCGCTCATACCGTGTGCTTCCGCCGGTTTCCTGAGACGGCTTCCCTCGAAATTTCAGACACAGATGCACCTTCTCTCGTAGCCCCATCTCATGACAGATCATCCAAACCTTCCATCTCACTGGTCTGGCTTCGTCAGTAACAGGAATGGGGAAAACAAACTCCAGCACTTTTACTTCCCATCCTCTGGTTCAGACCAAGCTCCTGAAAAATCTGAAACATCAAAGTGCTGGTACTTGTCTGAGGGCAGCGCTCGGATGGAAGAGGACGGCACGGGAGAATGAAGACTTCGTATCTGAGAACCTGCTGCTCGGGAATTAAACTTTGCTTATGTTCTGCGTGTTGGCCAGCCTTCCGAACGCCACCTTGAGACATTTGTGAACAGAGCAGAAGAAGACAAACACAGAAAGGACTATTTGCGCTTAACCACTCCCACCTCTGTGTAGCCTGCAAAGCCAAAGGCTCTTCAGCAGCAGAAGTTTCTTAGTGTAGCTGTCACCTCCGACTGAAATTTGAAAAGACCATGTTTAACTGTCCCTCAGAACACTTGTTTAAAATCAGTATTTAACTTAACACTCTACTTCTTTTTCTTGTTCTTTTGTTATTTGCTATTCTTTCATACGTGGAGTTAGTATTAATCACAGCCTTGTTCTCTCCCATTTTTAGTTACTCCTGAGGCCTGGCGTGTGATGATGTCCCTTAAATCAGGTCTTTTGGCTGAAAGTACTTGGGCTTTGGACACTATTAACATTCTCCTGTATGATGACAGCACTGTCGCTACTTTCAACCTCTCCCAGGTAAGCCAGCACCGATCCAACCAAGGAACAGACGAGAACAACAGAATTAAGTAGTGCATAATGCTTAAGCTGATGCCTAATGTAGTCAGCACTCGCCAGTGAACATTTTTTATCATCGTAGTTGTCATAGACCAACATCAATCAATGTAGAGTTGTCTGTGAATTTCATCTAGAATAATTTATTTATTTAGTATAAATGTACACGTACCTATATTTTTCATAAGAAAGTGGTGACCTTGTGTGCACGTGTGTGTGTACACGTAAATGGAATAGACAATACTGATAAAATTAAATTGTTGTTCAGAATGAATACTAGCAGGCCAATGGGAATTAATCCAGATGTAACCAGTGTTGGCTATGCAGTAGATTGCAATGAGACATTACCCCGTTTTCCAGGGGGACCTAACATCTTTTAATTAAAAATAAATGTAAAGTTAAAAAGAATTTTATATTATAGAAGATGTACAGTGCATAGGTACAATAGAGAAGACAGGCCAAGGAACTCCCGTGGACCCATCATTCAGCTGCAGTGGTAATGAAGTCATGGCCAGACTTGTTTCTTGGTCTGTTCCCTCCCATTTCTGCCTCTCTCCAGGTTATTTGGAAGCAGTCATTTAAAAGTCTACTACTTTTAATGAGCTTAAAAACCCTCCTTTATTCTGTGCTTGGCTTAAAGGAGCTCCCAGCATAACAGCCAGAAGACAGAAAGGGAGCTAAGGATTAGGGCAAAGGCCCAGGCAGTCAGCTGGACTACAGACTTTTTAAGAAATATTTAGAAACAAAAATAAGAAAAGGTTATTTTCCCTACTGTGTTTGAACAACTCTCTGCTTTTGCTGAAAAAATCCAAAACATCTAATTCCCTTGCTTCTATTGAAGTCGGACCAGAATCTTCCATTTCCTCTTTCTTCTCTCATTTAAGTCCTCATTATAGTCCTGAAAGGCAATTTCTCAGTTGGTGGCAAGTGTATTAATAAGGTCATAAACATTGCATGAAGTCCTTTTTAACAGAAAATAAGTATTTAAAAATGTATACTGCCTTTACTAGAGTAATCAACTTTCATCCTTACGTGAGGTGAACTGCCCTTGAGCGCACTGTTTCATAACCAGATTCGCTTTAGCAGCTATCCCTCTTCCCTTGCCCTGGGAAAAACTAAACTTTTAAGGGTAGGGGGTGGGAAACATCCAAACTTCCACTTGAAAAATTATGCCTTCATACCCTAAGAACAAGTACTGTCTGGTTGGTACCCAGGTTTTCCCTTACTTTTTTGGGGGGGTGGTAATTAGGTTTATTTGTTTATTTATTTTTAGAGGAGGTATAGGATTGAACCCAGGACCTCGTGCATGCTGAACATGTGCTCTGCCACCAAGCTATACCCTCCTCCCTCCCCCTTACTTCTTAATAATTGTTTCAAACCCAATTTCAGGTAACTGACAGCAGGATAATAACATCTGTCATTAAGAAACCCTTTTTTACTGTTTATTCTTTATCATCCCTAAATGCAGTGGTGTGGGTGTTGGGGGAGGGAAGCGAGCCAGTTGCTAATCATGAATTATGTTGGTTTTCTTGATATGAACATTTACTTAAAGGAAATAAAACTAGTTCTTATAGTGGCTTTTGTCTTTCAGCTGGAGTTGTGAATAACTGAAATATAAAAGTGCATTCTATGAAACATTCTCATTCATTTATCAGGGACTAAATTGGTTTGTTTTTAATTTTCTGTGTTTATGAGCTGCTACATTGCTGAAATTATCTTCTCCCCAAAATATATGGAGAATGTAAATTAGAATAACCTATGGCACCTAAGACAAAAATGACCATAAAATCCTAAGAATAATAACCATAAAAATCTAGGCAAGCAAAGTTTCAGATAAATAAGAGAAGAGAACAGACTCACTTTGGGTGAATGAGTCTATAAAATCCAGGTTCCCACTCTTCTGGTGATGCCCACATTGTATCTAAATCAGCAAAGTAAAGAAGAGCAAAGCACCCCTGCCCTGATGGTATCAGAAATATGACAATAACAAGTAACTTTTCATGTAGACAGTATAAGAAAGTAAACAGCAAATAAGAAAGATGGTAAATGTTGGTTTGGTTAATAATGAAAAATTCAGGAAGACAGTTCTAACTGATATACAGTTTCTCTTTCTTGGCGTAGCCAGAAAGGAATTAAAAGTGACAATAATCATAAAAACGCATTGCCACCTATCAGGATTTTCACCCTCTCAGTCCCGCCTGAGGTTATGACATTGTACCTCTTCTCCTTCTCGTCCTCTCTAGTTGTCCGGATTTCTCGAACTTTTAGTAGAGTACTTTAGGAAATGCCTGATTGACATTTTTGGAATTCTTATGGAATATGAAGTGGGAGACCCTGGCCAAAAAGCACTTGATCACAGTGCGGTGAAGAGAGAGGACAGCCAGTCCTTGGCTGACGATTCTGGGAAAGAGGAGGAAGATGCTGAATGTATTGAGGAGGAGGAGGACGAGGAGGAGGATGAGGAGGAGGATGGTGGGAAGACTGAGACCGAGGACCGGAGCAGCACGGCTGTGACCGCTGCAGATCCAAAGGAGAAGCCCAGGCAAGCTAGTAAGTTTGACAAGCTGCCAATAAAGATAGTCAAAAAGAACAACTTGTTTGTCGTCGACCGATCTGACAAGCTGGGTCGTGTTCAAGAGTTCAGCAGTGGACTTCTGCACTGGCAGCTCGGCGGTGGGGACACCACCGAGCACATCCAGACTCACTTTGAGAGCAAGATTGAAATTCCTCCTCGCAGGCGTCCACCTCCCCCTTTAAGCTCCACAGGTAGAAAGAAAGAGCAAGAAGGAAAAGGGGATTCTGAGGAGCAGCAAGAGAAAAGCATCATTGCAACCATCGATGATGTCCTGTCTGCCCGGCCAGGGGCTCTACCAGAAGACGCAAACCCTGGTGCCCAAACCGAAAGCAGTAAGTTTCCCTTTGGAATCCATCAAGCCAAAAGTCACCGCAACATCAAGCTGCTGGAGGATGAGCCAAGGAGCCGGGATGAGGCTCCGCTCTGCACCGTCGCGCACTGGCAGGACTCGCTGGCTAAGCGCTGCATCTGTGTGTCGAATATCGTCCGGAGCTTGTCTTTTGTGCCTGGGAATGACGCCGAAATGTCCAAACATCCAGGCTTGGTGCTGATCCTGGGGAAGCTGATTCTTCTTCACCACGAGCATCCCGAGAGGAAACGGGCGCCGCAAACGTATGAGAAGGAGGAAGACGAGGACAAAGGGGTGGCCTGCAGCAAAGATGAGTGGTGGTGGGACTGCCTCGAGGTCTTAAGGGATAACACGTTGGTCACCTTGGCCAACATTTCTGGGCAGCTAGACTTGTCTGCTTACACGGAAAGCATCTGCTTGCCAATTTTGGATGGCTTGCTGCACTGGATGGTGTGCCCGTCTGCGGAGGCACAAGACCCCTTTCCAACTGTGGGACCCAACTCTGTCCTGTCGCCTCAGAGACTTGTGCTGGAGACTCTCTGTAAACTCAGCATCCAGGACAATAATGTGGACCTGATCTTGGCCACGCCTCCATTTAGCCGTCAGGAGAAATTCTATGCCACGTTAGTTAGGTACGTTGGGGATCGCAAAAACCCAGTCTGTCGAGAAATGTCCATGGCGCTTTTATCGAACCTTGCCCAAGGGGACGCGCTGGCTGCAAGGGCGATAGCTGTGCAGAAAGGAAGCATTGGAAACTTGATAAGCTTCCTGGAGGATGGGGTCACAATGGCCCAGTATCAGCAGAGCCAGCATAACCTCATGCACATGCAGCCCCCGCCTCTAGAGCCCCCTAGCGTGGACATGATGTGCAGGGCGGCCAAGGCTCTGCTGGCCATGGCCAGAGTGGACGAGAACCGCTCAGAGTTCCTTCTGCACGAGGGTCGATTGCTGGATATCTCGATATCAGCCGTCCTGAACTCTCTGGTTGCGTCTGTCATCTGTGATGTACTGTTTCAGATTGGGCAGTTATGACATCAGTGAGAGGCAGCATGTGTGAGTGAAGACTAGAGGCTCCCGTATAACTGGCTGTTTTCTGTTCTTGTTTCTCCAGCGTAGGAAGAAGGAAAGAAAATCTTTGCTCCTCTGCCCCATTCACTATTTACCAATTGGGAATTAAAGAGATAATTAATTCGAACAGTTATGAAATTAATATTTGCTGTCTGTGTGTATAAGTACATCCTTTTGGGTTTTTTTTTTATTTTGTTTTGTTTTTTAACCAAAGTTGCTGTCTAGTGCATTCAAAGGTCACTTTTTGTTTTTCACATACTTTCTTTTTAATGTTCTTTTCCATGTTGTACTGCATTTTTTGGGAAGCGAATTGACTTTAAAGAAAAATGTGGCAAAAGATGCTAAGATGGGAAAATTTCACCACACTGAGGCAAAAAGGTGGAAAATTACCAATTTCCTAGCTGTGCTATTCTTCAGATAATGAAAAAATAAAAACTGTATCCCATCTCCCAAAAAGCTCTGTGCAATAGAAACTCCTAGAGATGTAGGTACAGGGGCTCACAGAAGTGTGTCAGTCAGCAGGCAATTATGAAATGATACTGGTTTCTTCACAGGAAAATGGTTACATTAGGCTAGGAGCAAAAACAATGTTTTTTTTTAAGTTAAGATTGAAAACACATCCCTGACAATGATCAATGGAAATTGCTTCCTCACCACTACCGTCATGTCTGCTGTCTGTCGTTTGACCTTCCACATGACAGTTCTTCACAATTCCTCTAATCATTTTTTAAATATTTTTTTTTTACTGCCTATGGGCTGTGATGTATATAGAAGTTGTACATTAAACATACCCTCATTTTTTTCTTTTCTTTTTTTTTTTTTTTAGTACAAAGTTTTTAGTTTCTTTTTCATGATGTGGTAACTACGAAGTGATGGTAGATTTAAATAATTTTTTATTTTTGTTTTATATATTTTTTCATTAGGGCCATATCTCCAAAAAAAAAAGAAAAAATACAAAAAACAAAAACAAAAAAAAAAAAACAAAAAAAAGAGGGTAATGTACAAGTTTCTGTATGTATAAAGTCATGCTCTATTTCGGGAGAGCAGCTGATCACAATTTGCTTCATGAATCAAGGTGTGGAAATGGTTTGCATATGGATTGATTTAGAAAATGGTTACCAGTACAGACAAAAAGGAAAAAATACAACTAAAAGGAAGAAACACAACTTCAAAGATTTTTCAGTGACAAGAATCCACATTTGTATTTCAAGATAATGTAGTTTAAAAAAAAAAAAGAAAAAAACTTGATGTAAATTCCTCCTTTTCCTCTGGCTTAATGAATATCATTTATTCAATATAAAAATCTTTATATGTTCCACATGTTAAGAATAAATGTACATTAAATCTTGTTAAGCACTGTGATGGGTGTTCTTGAATACTATTGTAGTTTCCTTAAAGTGGTTTCATAGTAACCAAGTAACAGGAATTAGGGGAGATACAGCCGTGTACTAACATAGCCCCTCTTTACAAAACCCTGAGGTCGGGAGGGACCTTTAGGGGTTACCTACTTTAGAGTGGGGAGCAACAGTTTGATTTTCTCAAAGTATTTAGCTCATTAGTCTTTGTTTGAAGAAGTCAACTCTAACAACATTGAGGTATGAGAATTTTTGATGTGTATGGGAGGTGGCTGCCAGCCCACGAGGTGACAGCCCAAGGGCTCACTGGCCTGACAGTGTAAACACCTTGCCTTTTACTAACCCCGTCGTAATTTCGATCAGAGTACAATCTATTCCGTGTTTCTCCTGTGTGCCTCAAAGTTATTTTGCATTTAGTTTACTCCACCGTGTATAATATTTATATTGTGCAATGTTAAAAAGAATATGTTATATTGTATGTGGTGTACATAGTGCAAAGTGATTATTTCTATTTCAGGGCATATTAATATTCTCATATTCCTTCCTACCTGGTGCACAGTAGCTTTTTAATACTAGTCACTTCTAATTTAAACTTTTTCTTCCTGGGTCATTGACTGTTATTGCATAACAATCAATTTCTTTGAAACTGCTGCAGAGTTAAGCTGTTAGTGGACACCCTTCTGACTCTACCTCTTAACACAACCCCCAGTCTCAGCAGACTCAAAAATTCCAAGTCCTGTCGCCAGACCTGGTATCCGGGCGCACGTTACTCACAGTAATACATAGAAGGGTTAGACAGGAGCACTCAGTTATAATCCGAGTGTGAAACGTGACTCTAGTGTCACAAGAAAAAATTTTTTTCTGCAAGAGGTCTCATCATCTATCAACTCCCACGTTAACTTATGTAACAGTGCAGCCAAATACATGTTGAACTTAAAATCCATTTATAATTCTACTTTAAAGACATCTGCTTGCTAAGAACAGATTTTAGTGCTCCAAGCTTCAAATATGGAGGTTTGTAAGAGGGAATTCGATATTACTCTAATTTCTCTCTTACATTGTACGAACAAAAAGTGTATACAGACTTTGAAGTTTGTCAATCAAGAGTAAAATCATTACAAAAGACTATTGTTGTCATGACTTGAGTTGTAATCAATACCTAGAGTCTGACCATTGAGCAACAAGATTTTACATACTGATATGCAACGTAATCTCTAGAATAACCCAGGAAGATTTTAGCATCCTTTCTACATTCTCACCCCAGAAGGAAGACTGCAGAAGCCCGTGAAGAACTTACCACCTGCCTGAGATCATCTTGCCTACAAACTGAGTTATTGCTTTGTCCTCAAAACTAGTTGGTTTTTTTTTTCCTACGAGGCTTTTCAGAAATTTACAGGATGCCCATACTTTAAATGTGTACAAAAGAAAAAAGATTAAAATAAAGGTGCAAAGAAAGTTTAGTATTTTGGAATGGTGCTATAAAGTTGAATCTGTTGGTGTTTGAGTGAATCTCTTTAATGTCACATGAACTATTGGGCGACACATGTGCCAAAATAACTATTCAAATGTTTTGTTTGAGGTTGAGAATGACATAGAGTCAGTTTTTCTTGGTGAATTTTGCCTATTCAGAAACTAGTGAGGCCTGCTTTTTTAAAAGTTACAGTAGTGATTTTTGTAAAGGGTATGAGCAGTTTCGTGATAGACAATGTAAGCAGTTAACTACCTCTTTTACGAAAAGCAGATGGCTTTAGCCCTGAAATCATCCATTTAAAAACTGCTGGAAATCCTTCATTTTTGTCAAACACCATGTACAAATTCCCATTCTCTGTTCACCTTCAAGGAAGCAGAGAAAGTATTATAAATGAGCCATAGTGACCATCCGAACAGCCCATTTTCTTCTTGCTGAGTTTTGTTTCACTTCTTTATCCGGGGAGCTGAGCGCAGCTGCCCGGCAGGCCCGCCCTCCCCCACCCCTGCCCGGCAGCGCCCTCGGAGAGTCTCAGAGTCAAACAAGCTTTTAAAAATGCCAATAAATATTTTCGATGCTAGTATATAAGCTGCTCAGGTGTCACATTTTTCACTAATTCAGCAGAAACACATTGAGCACATGCTGTGTTACCAAGCTCTGTTCCAGGCGCTGAGGAGTCACCAATGAGCAAAGACCCTGGTTCAGCCACGTTTCTGGTCGTTCTTGTCAGACAATTACAGAAATCAACTCGTCTCCCAAATACGGTGTTTATGCAGTGACAGCACTGAGTACATTTTGTTGACCAAGAAATGAGGACCTAGCTGTGGAGACAAGACCCCATCAGCTGTGGGTCTGATGAGAAGAGGTCTGGACTGAAAATCAGAACTCAGTGAAGTCTCAGCCGTGGCCTGACCCGCAGGCTTGTCCGTCAGCCCTAGAAAACGCCCTGGGACAGCCGGTGTCTGAGGTCCCTTCTAGCCCTACAGTGTGACTCAAAGCATCTGGTTCCCTTCCTGCTCCTCTGCACATGAGGGTACTTGTTCTTCCGGAAGAGGAGGGGGAAAAGCCGGACGTGGTAGCCTGGTCCCCCGTGATCCCAGCTTACGTGGTCAGCCCTTGGGAGCTCAGGAACTGACTGAAACTATGCAAGAAGGTTTTATTTAAGGCCTTTTGTTCTTAAGCCCACAAACTGCCACATGTGCCCCTGCTTGTCTCCAGTTACTGTTTCCTGCTTCTGTCCGCTGATTTCCAGTCCTGCTTTTGTTTTATGGTGATCCAAGTCATGCAATCCCCTCAAATACCAAAGTCAAGTTCATTCATTTGAGATTTACATATATGAAACCCTGAGGGGAAGTTGAAGAAAGACCATCAAATGTGTCCCAGAGTATGAGACTCATTTTTCTTCCTCCTGAATCTGATTTCAAGGACTTAAAGTTTTACCCCAGCTTTTTCTAAAGTATATTCTAAGAAACAAGCAATCTTAAAAAAAAAAAAAAACACCCCTGGCATATTCTCCTTTTGGGCATCTATAATCCATAACATCACATTAAAGACTCTGAGAAATCCTGCAGAAAAGAACTCTGTTTATCCCAAGCATTTCCTGACTTAATCAACCTTTGAACTTTTTTTTAAAATCCATATAAACATGCTGCAGAGCTTTGGGAAATAACTGTCTTAGCCAAGGATCATGCCTGACTTCTAACCATCCACATCTTGCTAATCTCAGTGTATTCTTACTCCTTAAACTAAAATTGAGATGGCCTCCTTGAAGGAGACTTCACAGAATCTTCTCTTGCTATCTCCATGACCTTCCACAAGGTACTTAGCATTCTTTGAACCTCAATTCCTCACCTATAATGCAGAGGTAACACCCACCTCAGGGTTGGTGAGGATTAAATTAGATAATTGTATAAAGTTCTTGTAACCTAAGTGATCACGGTATATTAATCCCAAACACACATACACACTTTCCATCTGGTGAGTGGCCGTAAAGCATAGTTTTAAAATCTGATCTAAGAGGATAGCTTCCCGTTTTCATAATCAGTCACACAGTTTGTGTGACTTTGCTGTTATTCTTGGTTTTCAAGTAAAAGCCATAAAGGCTTAGCCTACTGATTGTGTTTAGCGCCAAGGCTGATTCTGCGTAATTTCTCTGCTAAGTGTCAGTTTTGGCTTGTTGGACATCCAGAGGTGGTAGGAGATGTCACCTTCAGTTCTGCAGGCCTGGGGAGAAGCATATCTCTGGAATGCAGTACAGTCATGCAGTAAATTTGCCCTGTCCTGGCCTGGGAAAAAAAAAGTGGCTTGTAACATATTTCAGGGGTCAGATACAGCAGGTGGCCGATCACAGTGCTGTCTTTGCTGTTCCTTCTCGTCTGATGCACACAGCAGAGAGCCTCCCTGGAGAAAAGGGACTGCGGTCTCCACGCTTGGCTGGAGACGGGCTGTATTTCCGTGGGCCATAGAGGTGGGATTCAGGGTGTGCCTCGTTTCTGTATAAGCTTAAGGTCAGGTAAATAAATGAAGCCTGAGCTTTTATCTTCTGCATAAATTTGGTATTTAGCTGGCTCTGGCTCTGTATGTTCTACAAACTAGATTTTCCTAAGACTTAAGGAACCTAAACTTGGATTCAACTCCTTGAAGATATCCTTGTGCAAACAGAAGCAGTTCCTTCAGGCAAGAACGAGCAGCATTTGTAACACTGCTTACTGGTAAGTGGTGATTACTTCACACTTGGACGTTTTTTGCACTTGAAAGAATTTCATAGCTATTAGCTGTTCTTCATAGAAGTCTGAGTATAGAACGTTATAACATCCGTTCTCTAAAAGGAGGCGTAGGCTGACACCAAGTAGTTGAAACCAAACTGAGACCTCCCCTTTCCAAGAATTTGTATTAGCCTTAGAAAGGTTTTCAGCTTTATACAAAATCCAGAAGAGACAGGGACTTTTACAACAGAAACCGTGATGGAGATCAGCCATAGACTGGAGCCGGGGGTTGGGCTGGGGGGGTTCTTTTGTGAAGTCTCATGACCAAGACATAATGGGAACCATGGTCCACACTTAAACCAAAATTGGGAAATTCCGGCCACTGCTGTGTTCTTGTATGACAGGTCCTTCCATCAGTCTCTTTACTGTGACCACCTTCATCGTCCTGTATATGTTTTGTTTTGAGGTCCAAATGTAAGGCCCCCCCGCTCCCTGGAGTCCGCAGCCCTTTGTTACAGGGCTCAGTCCTCCAAGCCTGCCTCGGGCCGCCCTTCTCACGTCCAAGGGTTGTGTGAACTCCCGTGAGAAACTCACGATTACGTCCCTACTGGACATGAGATAAACTCTACCAAGGACAGATTCCCAAGACAGGTCAGATTTTCTGCGCTCCAGGACCTTCAAATATGTCATAAAACTTGGAATGTAAATTTTCTCAGAAAGTACTGTTGGGCCCATGGGCTTTCACAGATGGTACTTGTTGAGAAATTAGAATAAACCAACCCCCAGCTCGCTTTTAAACTGAAATTCATAGTCATCCAGGATATGGGCCTGTCGGGTAGGAACGAGCACCTCATTCAACCCTGTGGTTTCTTAGGTTGGCCTGGGAGCTTCGCTGGCTTGGGGCTGCTGGAGTGTGCCACCAGTCAGTGACCTTTCTGGTGCCTGTGCTGGACAACACTGAGGGTTTAATTTCTTTTTTTTTTTTTTCTTTCCTATTTCACTTTCCAGTCACCCATTGTGATTCAAAATAGGGCACCTGAGGAATGAAAAGTGACAAGGGACATATGGAGAGGACACCAGTTGCTTATGTTTGGATCATAGTTTTAAAAATGCTGGTCTAATAGGAACAGTTATTTGTTCCCATGGGGAGAAAAAAAATGACACAACATCTTCCACACACTTTAGATGAATACACTTTTAGCATGATAGAAAAAATGTACCCATAAGTGCGATGCTTGTTTTGTTGGTTCAGTGTATTTTTCACCAAATGGTGTGAACATATGGCCGGTACTTCTCTTGGCCATGAGCTCTGAAGGGAGAAGGCTCCTGATGGCGAGGAGCCACAGTGATTCATCAAGAGGAGCTTCAGTTCCAAAGGGGAGCTTGGAGTGAAGGCCTCTCTCAGCCAACTTTTTATGTGCAATCCCCTCTCCCCACGTTTAACGTTTGATGTCTGCTTTGGTGGGTAATAGATTGGAATGCATCTGGAAAAAGAAGGGTTTTGTTAATTAGTGGAATTTCATCTTGGTGGGCTTTGTTCAGAAATTAGTTTTGATACCAGTTTGGGGGCTCAGTACTGAGCAATCAAATCTGGATACAAACTGGCATTTCCTCCCACCCACCCAGAATCTGTCTTTAAGGGCTGTTATTAAGTAGAGATTCATAAGGGACTGTAGGTCATTTCTCAAATTCTCATGCTTGTCTGGGGAACTGAACTGAACGTTTTTGGAGAACACTCTCCTCAAAGCCTCTTGCCTGGCTTCCTTTATGGAGGTGGAGGTGAGGAGTCTGTTTTCTCTGTTCTCAAAAGCACATATGAAACCAAGATTTGGTGGAGCCCTGCAGAGGATTTCACAGGGCTCCCATCCTCCTCCGGAGAGGCCTACCTTCCCAGCTCAGCAGCTGACAAGCTCCCCGTGTCTGCTAACAGGCCCTCATCACCTCCAGGACAAAGGGCTTCTGACCCTCCCACCGTGCAAGGGCACAGAGGTGGCATGACCCAGCCCGGGTACCTGCCCCAGGGAGAGACGGGGATTCCGAATTTGCCTACCTTTGTGCCTCTGTCACTCCCTTCAACGTAAAACAATGAGCAAAGTGTGAGTTTGCTGTCTAGCATACAATAGGCATTTAGTAATCAGAGGCTTTCTCATTTCATCACGGGCCTAAAGGGGACCACACAAGTCAGCAAGTAAGAACCATTCAGTGTGATGTGTGTTGCAGAGATGTGGGCAGAAGATACAGGGGAGGAACCCAGCCCAGTTTGGAGGGGGCAACCTGGGAAGGCTTCCTGTCGGAGACTGAAGACCACCTGAGTTGGAGCAGAGCTAAAAAAAGAGAAAGCATTCTCTCCAAGGCAGGGCTCATCATAAGGAAGAGAGTTATGGAAAATCCCTGGGCATTCTGGGATCTGAAATAAATCCAGAATTGTTCCGTTGCAGGTTTTGAAGAGATCTGAGGGAGGAGAGGGGTGGGAATGCCAAGGATGAGATGGGAGTGGTCAGCAAGGACAGGACCACAAGGGGGCGGGCACCCCCCTGAGAAAGCTGGCCTTGCTGGGCTATGGAGACTTCAGCTCAGGAACAGTGTGATTACAGCCTCAGCTTAGAAGCTGAGGAGTGAAAACCATTCGAGTTTTGCAGTGTTCAAACAAGGACTGCTGAGGGCTGGGTGGGAACAGCCCCAAGAAACGAATGCAGGAGTTTCTTGAGTTTGTGGTGCATATGGACCATCCCAGGGGAATTAGTTAGTGGGCAGTTGCATGGGGTCTGAGGTCCAGCGCCAAAGTGGAGGCTGGAGTGAAGATCTGGGTGTCATCTGCATAGAGGGGACCATGTGGATCCCCAGGGGGGAGAGTGTGCTGACGGGGAAGATTGGAGGGCTGGGCTCAGGATTCAGAACGAGAGAGAGAGGCTGGGGAAGAAGAGGAGAGAATCCCAGGAGAAGCAGAGTCCAAGGCATAGGACACCTGGATGGGTGTGTGTGAGCGCCCTTCAAGGACGCAAGTCAGCCGGGTCCCACCTGCTGGCCACCGGTCAGCAGGAGATGCTCTGTGTCCATGCACTCCAGAGGAGGTCACCAGCGTGGGGAGGGCAGTTTCACTGGGGGTGTCCTTCACCACTTCAGACCCCCCAAGGCTTGGCCTGGCCACCCCTTTAAGATGCTCCTCAGAAGAAACATGAGGGGGAACTTATTGCCATTGGTCCAAGGAAGTCCTGGCAGGACAGCAGCCCTGCCTCATCTCGTGCAGGCAAAAGTAATTCTACTTTGCTCTTCAAAAACGATTGGATCAAAGAGACGAACTGGCCAATGATCCCAGTGTTCTCGCCGTGGGCACTGTCGTCTGGCAGCAGTTTGCATCCTCATCCTGGGCAGTGACTCCCCCATCAGGGCTGCACGCACCCGGGGAGCACCACCAGCTCTGCACTGTTAGGGGCCCAGCCTGCAGGTGGACACCAGACCCCACAGACTCTGTCACATGGATCTTGAGCCAGGGGGACAGATCTAGACCTGGGGCACTTTAGACGGATCCACAGTGGCCCGTATCCTGTGCTGCCAGCCCCTGGGCTGCAGGATCCTGGAGTCTGGATTCATCTCAGCCGCAGCGCTCTCTTCATCCCACGGCCCCTGATGATGGCCCAGATCCCAGGTGAGTGAGATGAGCACTGCACCGCACTCCCCTTGACGGCCAGCCTCCTTCCTGTGGGCCCTGGGTTCCTCTCCAGGTCTCTACTCCTGGCCACCAGTGCCTCAAGACCAGCCTTTCAAAGCTACTGGAACATTCCAAGGTGAGTATCTAGGCTTCTGGTGCCCCTCGCTTCCTCCTTGTGCAGCACAGCCACCTGGGGAGGGGGCGTGACCGGCCTGCGATGCCGCAGCTGGTAGTCCCTCCAGAACCTGGGAAGAGCGCCATGGCCACCTGTCGAGGCCTGTGGTCTGGTATTGTCTCTCCAAGAGCTCATGTGGTGAAGCACAAAACCGACTGCTCCCCAACACCAGGAGAGGGGGCCGAGCGCCCCTCCACCTACAGGCACTTTCTCGACTCCCTGCTCCACTCTCAGCCCGAAGTCCCTTCCCCGGGCTGCTCACCGCCTTCCCAGGGTCTGGACACCTGACCCGAAGCTCCTGCCCTTCCTCTCCCCAGGGGATGCGGCCCTGCCCTCTGCCTGGGTCCTCCGGCCAGCGCTCTCCCTCATGAATCTCAGCTTATCCTTCCTTTTTCCATCGAGGTCGTCTTGTTCTTTATTTTCCTACTTCTTTGTTGGAATATTTATCTTCATTTCTGTTTGATTCTGTAAAACACATTCAAGGTATCCATTTTCTTGTCAGAACATTCCTTGATTGTGTCTTAAAGACCTTGCAAAGGTGGTGTTCCATCCCCTCTGGATGATGGGGGGGCGGTTCTCTTTTCTTTTGAAAGTGGTTTCATTTTTACCCTCTGTTCGCCCCTCTGCTAATAATGATCTTTAGTTCTTTTGTATTGTCATGAACTATGGCTTCTGTAATTTCTACATCTGAGCGTTTTTCTTATATTGTTTCTTCTTCTCTGCTCCATTATTTCCTTCTGGAAGCTGTGTTGTGCAGGTCTCCCCAACAGATACTCTGTGCTCTTCCTTTTTTCCTATGTTCCTTGCTATTCATCATTTTCGCCTCTTTAAATTTTCTTCCGAGCGCTCAGAGACTTTCCTGAGGTATTAGTTTGGCTTTCTGTAGCATCCAGTATGCTGTTCACTGCTTCTGTGGAGCTAAGAAACGATGAGTGATTACTGTTTTACTTCTAAACACAGTATTTTAAACATTTCAGATGGTTCTCTTTTCATAAATGCAATTTCCTCCCTCACCTCTTTGAGAATATAAAGTTTTCTTCTTTCTTGGAGAAAATCAGTTTCACAGGAAAGTACTCGCTCACACAAGCTCCCTATTTCAGGTTTCTGAATCTTTTCATATGTCCAGTTACCTTTCTCCATAATTAATTGGATTTGAGATGGATTTTGTTGGAGATTGTATTAAAATGTTTCCATCTCACACAAAGGAGTAAAAGGGAAACTTTATGTTTTCTTTATTTTAACTGAGGCTCTGTGAGTCATAAAGGAGAGGGCTGAAGTTACACAGAAAGAATACAAGTCTGCTGTGCTCTGCGGGCACTCAGGGTGTCCTGGAAGCTGTTTGTGGACACTTGCTTTTTTGCCAGTAACTTCAGGGCCTGTCCTCTATCCTGCACTGGGGCGGGGTCATGGGAAAGAGGAAGGGAGCTCCGTTGGGGTGGCTGAGCAGTGCGGTGTGTGCGTCTGGGTGTCTGTGTGTGTCTGTGTGTGGGGGTGTGTCTGTGTGTTGTCTGGGGTGCTGCAACCTTCTCTAACTTCTGCCACCACCTCTATGAGGGACCCTTATGGAAATGTCCCCATGGTACCAATCATAATGTCCTTTTCAGCTCAGGGCTGGGGGTGGATGCCAGCACGGGGCTCCCCACCAGCATTTCCTGGTGCCCTTTGTTGGCCCCGATGCCCGGCCCTGGCCAGCACCTGGGAAACCAGTGGTTCCACTCCCAGAGCCTGGAGTCGAAAATTACGTCCCAGCTCTTACTTTTCCCCACTGGAATTTGTGGGAGCTTACTTTTGTGACCTGACACGGCCAGGTTTTTGTTATAAAAAATTTCATCCCATATTTTTAATGACTTTTTCTTTTTAAGTAATTATAGATTTACAGGAAGTTGCACAAATAGTGTGGGGAGGTCCTGTGTGCTTTTTACCAGTTTCCCCAGTGGTCACATCTTAGATAACCGTATTCAATATTAAAACCAGGAACCTGAACTCAGTACAATGTCTGTGTATGTGCCATACTTTAAAATATTCAAAGGTAATGAAAATACCCGTTTCATTCCCAGGAGCCTCCCCTCAGTCAGTCCGCAGGGCCCTGGGGTCACTGCCGGTGCTGGGCCTCCGCCTCCTCCCCAGGCTGGAGGATCCCCTGTGTTACTGGAGGGTGAGTGTGTACTCCAGGCCCAGCTGCCCGGTCTGATAGCTCCCTACCCCCACGTCCCTGCACACTCACACCCCAGGGCCAGGCTTGGCGTCCACAGCCCACGGCGGGAAGGAGAGTTGGACGGTGCCCGCAGCCGCCCAGCACCACGTTGGCAACCGTCTCCAGGCCTGAGTCCAAGGGTGGGAGCTCGGAGTCGTTCTGCACGAGGCGTGGGCCCTGGGGGTCAAGGTACCTCCCAGAGGAAACAGGAAGGACCTTCAAGGGAATCCTGCCGCAAGGAGTGTAGTTAAGGGAGCGAGAGAGCTGCAGTTCACAGCTGTGAGTGTGCCTTCTCATGAGCTTGTTGTTCATATATTGATTTTACTGTTACGGAGGGAAAAAGCAACATTTCCTTTCTTCCAAGGTACTGTGTGTCTGTCTGTGAGCTGTGCTTTCCCTGGCTTCCCCCAGAACAAAGACCCCTCCTTCCAGCTCCTGGAAGTAAGCAGGATCTGGGAAGGACAGTGCTCGGGTCCAGACCGAGGATGTGGTGGCTACGACGGCCAGGCCCTGCTCAGAGAGGGGAGGGCACAAAGGCAGACAGGTCGCCAGGGGAGGGCAGTAATGATGGAACAAGGCTTCTTTTGCGAGGGATGGTCTGGAGTGACTGCAGGTAATGAACAGCTCTGAACCTTCCCAAGGAGGCCCCTATGAATAACACTCACTGATGTGTGGAGGGACGTGACGGGCGCAACTCTGTGCAGTGAACAGTCCCATCAGCCTTCCACGACTCGTGAGTCTTCAATAACCCAAGCAAACCAGAGATGTTAACAATACCCCGACAGCAGGAAAACCTCAGTAATGAAGCCGGCACTAGGAAGTCCGCCCGTGTGCTGGAGAGGGTGAAGGTGGGACACCTACTCTCAGATACTATCCGGTGTTCCAGTGCTCCTCCCACCAGGCCATCAATGCTTCCAGCAGCCCTGGGAGGGAGCGGTGGGTCCAGCCAGGGCCCTCAGTTGCAAACAGCAGAAACAAACATGGGCTAATTCAAGCCGAAACAGGCTTTATCAGAAGGATATCAAGTGGCTCACAGAATTAGCAGGAGGAAAACCAGGCTCAGCAAAAGGACAGGGACCACAGTAGGGTGGTAGCTGAGAACACAACAGCTGTGCCCCCAGACCAGTCCCCACCCAGACCTTCCTGCCAGGATTGTGCCAAGGCCTTAGCTTGAGAGGACTGTGGACACTGTGTGCCCCTCCATGTGGCTCTCCTCTGACATCCTGTGGCCCTCCTGTCCACGGGGCTCATGCGGTTCAACAGATGGTGGATGGTGAGGGGCACACTATGAGCGAAGCAGGGCCAGAAGGAATTCTTTCTCTGCTGATGCTTCAGACAGCTCCTCAGGTTAAGAAGGATTCTGAGGGTGCTGGGGCTTCGCTGGGAGGGCAGTGTGGGTGGTAATGGGGGCTCGAGGGTGCTCCTCCAGGGGTCTCAGGACTCACAGTAGGTGCAGAGTACATGGATGACAGAAAAATGGAGTCCCCTATTTTTGAGAGAGATGTTTGAGAGTCTTAAACACTAGAGCTCTGACATGGTCTGAAGGACAGAGGGACAGACAAGTGTTGGACTGTCGTGTGGACGGGGATGTTGTTTTTGACAAAATGAAGCAAACACTCAGGCAGTCATTAGAGCACAGTGACAGGCCTGTCACTTGCATTCCCTGACAGCTTTGCCAGCTTCTAATTGTCCTGCCCCTGCAGTGCGAGCTGGTCCCCCAGCCAAGCCTTCCCAGCCACAGACTAAGTGAGGAAACTAGAGCTCCAATTTTCAACGTGCCTCTAAGACTGATCAAAGCAATTAGAGGTTTCCGGAATTGCCTGGAGAAGAGAAGGCCAGCCAGCTGAGGATGAGGACCAGGGAGGTGCAGAGGGCGCGGGCTGTTATGGCAGTGACGGACACGGGAGAAAGGGCAACGGCCTCAGCCCTGAGGATGGGGGAGACAGGAAAAAGCCCTTCCTGCCGGGGGTCCTGGGAGGGAGCCACTGCTCCGGAGCCGGTGGGGTCGCAAGTGGAGACCCCGGTCCTGAGCCAGCAAGCTCCCTCCGCCCTTGGCTGTTCAAGGCCGATGCAGCGCCCCTTCGGGCCTTCAGCTGCCTGAGTCTGGGAAGCCCTTGGGGCCCCGATCATCCTTGCTGCTCAGAGCACCCCCTGCAGGGGGCAGGGGACAGGGGCCTCCTTAGGGGCGTGGGCTAGGGGAGGGGCAGGGCGAGGCGAGGCGTTAAAACCTGCACTTCCTCCCTTTTCAGAACTGGGACTGATACAATCTCATGTTTGAAATCAAAGCAAAGAGGAACCTGTTTTAGAGGCAAAGAAGAGAGAGCTCAGAGGAGAGGCCAAAGCCCTGAACACGGGGGACATATGGCATTTGTCAATCAAACGCAGAGCAATCTTCAAAAAGCCATTAGAAGGCAGCCCCATGCCGGCCCGCCATGTGTGCCACCTGCCGGCTCCTCTGTCCCGCAGGCCCCGCAGACACCGCGGTTTGGGGACTAATTAGCCTTCTAGAGGGCGATCAAGGGCCCTCCGCTGGAACTGTGTTAGGAACTGAGCCCTTAGATGGCTTCAAATGGACACCACCCGACGTGGGCAAAAGCCGGCCAGGCGGGGGGCTCTGTTGCCAGACAGCCAGGCTGCCTCCTCCATGGGGGCCGCCACCGCCTCCCCCTGGTGGCTTTTCCGCCCCCCTGTCTCTGACAACGTTCCTCTCAACGTTCACCCCTGATTCTCCACCACGTCGTCCAGCCGTGCATTTATATCAGTCTTAGGAGCTCCACCGGGGCAAGCTGGGGGCCTGCGTGCTCCCTGCAACCTTCAGAGCACAAGCCGCTCATGTGGCCAAAAGCACCAGTTCTGTCCCTGCTGAACTGACCCCAGAGGAGTTCCTTTGAGCAGCTTGTGACTGAAGGCAAGTTCGTGTGCCTGTCGCACCATGAGGCCAAACAAGCTAAAACACCAGTTTGCAGCAGAGAAAAGTTTATTGCAGGGCAGAGCAAGGAGGACCAGGTGGCTCATGCCCAGGAAGACCCCAAACTCCTCCAAGGGTTTCAACAAAGCATATTTAAAGGCCAGGTAAGGCGTGGGGTTAGGGGGCAGGTCGCAGGGTATGTGATGAACTTGTGCACAATTCTGTGTTTAATTTGTGGGAACGGGGCGTCAACACTATCAGCTTCTGGGCCTCAGAAGGTCTGGGGCCCCGTGCTCTGGATCATCAAGTAGTTCCTTTCTTCACTTTAGTGGTAGTTTTAAGCATCTGAAAAACTCAGGAAATATGCATGAGATACTATGATCTGGGTACTTCAGAGAGGAGCTACAGCAGAGGACATGGGACAGAAGGGTCTGACCCTGGAAGGCCTGTAGGGTCCTGCTCGGTTACAAACATACTTCTTACAGGACAGATGTGTTTATCTCCTCTTGTTTTCAGCATGATTTAGATTTAAGAAGAATTTGGTCCCTGAATGTTCCTTCTTTAACTTTTCTCCATATGGTCTTCATCCACCTCCCAGGATCTCATCACTTAGGGCCCACGCCCCCATCTCCTGCCTGGGCTCAGGCCACCCTGCGCCTTTCCCCACAGGCCTCAGACGTGCCACCTGCCCCAGGGCGGCCTTCCCTGCAGTCACCACGCCCTTCTCCACTCTCAGAGAGAACTGGTCCTGGTTGGCCTGGGGTGTGACACCACCGCAGGGCTCTCGAGTCTTTGGTCCTGTGTCCTTGCTACCGCCTTTGCCCCCTGTCCCTGTCCATTGCCCAGCGAGCCCCATCCTCCGCCCTTGCTCTGGGCTGAGAGCTCCTGCTCAGTTTTTCCAAGCAGACTGGGGGGAAGGCCCTGAGAACTGGGAGCTGGCCGGCCAGCGTCAGGAAGGGAGGGTGAGCCGTACCCAGGGACGGGAGGAGGAAACCCAAGTGGAGAGTACTTCCCACCCACTTCTCCCTGGTCAGAAAAGGGGACAGGGAACTGGGACATGGGAAAAGTAAAACTCTCCATAGTCCCAGGAACAAGAAAGTGTGGAAACGTGGCAGAGGCACTGCAGTGCCAGAAACCGCCCGAAAGTACCAGAGTCCATTTAGGATCTACTTGCTACTTGAATCAGGTGCAAACTGAAGCCTGCAGGCTGCCCTTGGCCTTCAACACCATTGTCTTGTTTTATAGGGTCTGCTGACAGGCTGAACTTCTGGCTACAGGCCCCGGGCCACTGTGTGGATGCCAGGCACTGGGGGTCTGGACAGCCTCGACCCAGCCCCTGACCCTGAGGCTTCTGGCTAATAGGGAGTGGCAGTCAGGAAATTATCTCACAAATACTTCTTTCCTTTACTCCCTGCATCATCCCTTCCAAATCCAATCTCCCTTCTGTGGCCTTTTCTTAAAACAGGTTAAAAATGTAGCTACTATAGAAATTTTGAAAAATACGGGAGCATAGAGATAAAAATTTTTAAATAAAAATTACCTCTAATTCTAGCACTCAGAAATACCCACTATAATAAAGTGTTCAATTTTACAAGCAAATTTTAAAATTTATTATATCATGAGCCTTTTCATGTCATTAATTTTTCTAAAATTTGAATCTTAGTGGCTGCCTAGGGCTCCATTTATTTCACCAATCCCCTATTGTTGGACATTTATGTCTTTTCCAAATTTTCGCCATCATAAAAAATGCTGCAGTGAACATCCTAGAAGATAAATCTTTGTGACTATCTCCAATTAATTCATTAAGATAAATCCCTAGGATAAATTCCTGTAAAAACAATGTGTCAAGTGGGATGACTATATTTAAAGCTATTTGGGCACATCACCAGGGTACACGCCTGGGAAATCATGTCTTTGAAAATCCCAATGGAAATGTATGAAAGGGTCCGACTCCTTGAACCTAGCCAGCACTAGCTTCCCCCCACCACCAAATCTGATAGACAAAAAGGATCTTTTACCGTTTGTTTTCATTTCTTTGTCAACAAGACTGAACATTTAAAAAATATTTTCTCAACTCACCTATGTTTTGTCTTTTGGAGAATTTCTATTTGTATTCTTTGTCGACTCCTCCACCAGGTTATCAATCTTTTATAAGAATTGTTTCTGACCTCAGTCTCCTTATCTGCAAAAAGTATCGCTTGGACCAAATGACCTCTTGTCCCCAAGGTCATTTCAAAGAGCTCAGATCTTGCTCTGGGCTGTCACCCTCCGCTTGGCGGCCTGCCCAGTTCTCTAAACCTATTAGCATAGCTCCAGGAAAACCTGAATTTCAAATGTCTGCCTGGGTTGAGTTTCACACTTGAATAATCCAGGCAGGTAGCTCATCAGATTCACAGGTCTCAGTGGGAGCCAGTCCCCCTCCAGGAAAGGGTCCAGGCTGAGGTGCCTGTGTTTCACACCAGGAACTGGGTGCGGGCAGTTCTAACTGCAGAAGTGCCTGATGGGGGCCAACCTCCCCCACTTACCGGTTGAGGAAATAATGATCTGTCCACACAAGGGACTTGGATGTAGATGTAACTTTTGTGACATGCAAGAATTTTTTACATAAGAAAAATAGATTCCAGAGCAAGGGAAGCCCTTTCGTACATGCTCACGTGCGTGTAAACCCACACACACAGTGTGACCGGGAGCATCATCTGCAAAATATGAACGATGTTCATCTCTAGCTGGTAGGATTACCAATTTTTTTGGTTCTTTTTAATTTGTACTTTTCGACACAAATATGACTGTCGTTCACCTAGTGACACCACTCCTGTCTCTGCCTTCCTTTCAGACATTGCCTACAAGTGAACGCTGGGGCAGCTGCCACCAAAGTCATGTCCCCGGGGCCGGTGTGTCATCAGCTTCAGGCGGCTCTGGGTGGAACCTCATTGCTCCGTCTGCCGGGTCCTGTCAGGCCGTGTCGGCCCTGGAAAGCTGCTCCCGTAAGTGGAAAATGCGGTTTCTTCAGGAGGAATGTTCTCCCACTGGGCATTTGTGGATCTCGGGTCTGGGGCCACAACCTCCTGAAATAGGGGTTCTCAGGGGCATGGGAGCAGAATTCAGTGTCCTGTTTTTCAAACTTCACTCCAGGGCCCACAGAAAAACATGGCCCAGGAATTTACTACTTACTGCCTGGCAGAGTCCCCCCTCCCCTGCCGCGCCCCACACACGCACATGCACCTATGCTCATGTCTCTGGGCAGCCCAAGGGGACTTCTCAGTCCTGGGGTCTCTTGCTGGCTCTCCCAGGCCCGTGTTTTCGGAGGATCTAAAACAGCTATTTTGTTAGGACTGGCGAAGTCAAGGCTGCAGCGGGGTAAGGGAGGCGCGCTGCTACTGAAAGAGGAAAATCTAGGCACTCCTGCCATACTGTCTATTGTCCTGCACGCCCAGAACCGGGGAAGTGGGCCAGCGAACACACACTAGCTTACACCGCCTTCAGCTGAAGATGTGCGGATCAAGCGCCTTTGTAACAATGCACATCAGGGCTCACAGGTGCAGGCTGGCTCAGGGCTGGCCGCCGCTGCCTGCAGGCCACTCCCCGGGCCCAGGTCCTGCTGCAGCCCAGCCCCGCTGCCTCCGTCCCCAGATGAGCCCACTTGAGTAGGACCTGGGGTGGGATGCCTCAGGTTAGGCTCGGGATCAGAGCAGATAAATGCCCCTTCTAGACACTGAGAGGCATCTCCCCAAATTTCAGAGTGTGAGGAGGGGCTGCGGGAGCAGGAGAGCTGGGGGCTCCAGGGAAGGGCCTGGGCTGGGGCATAGAGGGTGGGATCCTTTCAGAGTGACAGGTAATTTTACAAACACATTATCATCAAGGTTCAGAACTATCAACACTTGGCACTCTTGTGATGGCCCAGGGAAAGTCCTTTTTAATAATTTTTTAAATTTAAGAAAACCCAGTTTTCCAGTTTTACATGTGGATAAATTGACGGGGATGGGGGCAAGGATTCGAGTGAGAAAGACCTCAAGCAAATTAAACTTTCGCCTCCAGTGTGCTTGTTCGTGAGTGGAAACTCTAATATGGGTCTCAGATAAAGAGGGGTGATGTTTGTAGGGTCCTTTGCTTGGTGCCTGGGATGGAAGGAACTTAGTAAACAGCCACACTCTCCTGCTGTTGCCTGTGAATCAGAACCAAGGAAAACACAAAGGGGCCCAGTGTCCAGGTCTGGCAAACAGGGCGTGACAGAGCACCTGCCAGGGCCTCCCCGGAGATCAGCCGCTGGTCTAGTGGGAGTGTGTTCAGTAAGAAACAGGGAAGTTAGTCAAATAGTGAAAATGAAATGACCAAATACAGTTAAAGACTAACAGGCAAAGTGATCTGGGCATCCAAGGAGAGAGAGTCAATCATTTATTATTTATATACTTATAACATATATATTATATGTATTACATTTTATATACAATGCCTAGAATATGATAGACGATAGATAGACAGACAGACAGACAAATAGATAAAAGATGTCTGTTGTGAACCAGGAGCTGTCTATAGTGTGAACAAACCAACTTGGATGCTGCCCTTGGGGCACCTCAGTGAAGTGGGGGAGACAATGAGCAGAAGACAAATGAAAAACAATTACAAATGGGAACACATATTATAAAGGGAAAAATACTGAGGTGACACAACAAAGGATAACGGGAGGTTCCCATGTTGGTGTATCAGAGAGGGCTTCTCTGAGGAGGTGACATAAGTCAAGCCCAGAGGGTGCCATGATGGGAAAACTGGGGGGAGGGGGTCTGTGGGAGCGCCTTGAGGTGGGAAGATCGTGGCTTTGGAAGGACGACCGAAGCCTCGTGGAGAGGGCCAGAGAGAGTGGAATAAAATGGGAAGGACACCGGGAGTCAAGAAGGAGTCTGTTCCTGGTTCATTGGACTAAGGGAGCTTCTTCCAGGATGCGGCATTGGTGAAGGGGTCGAGGCAGGAGGGTGTGGGCAGGAGGACACCAGTTAGAGACCACAAGGCGAGAGCTGGAGAGGGGCCAGGAACGAGGCTGGAGAGGCCGTGGGTGTCACTGAGAAGAGCATCCCCCCTCAGGAACCTGCGAGCCCTGGGGACGCAGACAGAGACCTTGGGCAAAGGGGTCAGAGGGCCACACAGAGGAATTTCACTTGTCCGCTGTTTTTTATTTGTAGCTGCTCTTTTATCCAGGGTGTCCACAGCAGGGGACAGGGAATCAGAAGCCTGGTGCTAAGACCGCGGGGGCCTCACTGCCCTGCACTTCCTCCAGGGCACAAAGCAGCCAAGACCCACCCCACCCGCGTCT
The DNA here is from genome assembly GCF_036321535.1 of Camelus dromedarius. Classification (NCBI taxonomy): domain Eukaryota; kingdom Metazoa; phylum Chordata; class Mammalia; order Artiodactyla; family Camelidae; genus Camelus; species Camelus dromedarius. The sequence continues at coordinate 9,085,588 of NC_087441.1, read as the reverse complement.
GCCTCACAGGGACTCGGGGGTCAAATTAGACCAAGTGCAAGTGCTCCAAGGTTTGACAGAGTTTCTAGCAAGGCCCTTGCTCATCAGGCTCCCTGAGTCGGGCTACTAGAAACGGGAGGCGCTGTCAGGGCTGCGGTGTTGAGGGGCTGTCCCCATGCCAGCACTGACTGCCTGGGTCTCTGTGTGCCTGTCCCAAACCAAGGCACAGGCACTTGCCCCAGATAGTGTTCTGTTTATCAGAAGATGCTGCCTCCTGATGAGGATCTCCTCCTTATCTTCCTTCTCTTAACTCCTCCTACCTTTCCGCATCACAGCTCCTGGCCTCCCTGCACACCACCCCTCTCCTTCCCCAGTGCACATCTCCTCTAGGTATGTGGGCAGTTAGCTGCACATTTAACTCCAGCTCTTCTTAACATCCATTCCCACAGCCCTTTCTTTCTGCCTCCCTGGGCCGGCTCACCCATTTGTCTGGTCTTCATGGCAACAGGCACCTCTGATGGAGGCACGGTTCCTATGAGGTCATACCTGCTGCCTCTGGTCACCTCCCTGCCTTCACACACCCCCTTCTCACAGACAGCCTCCTCTTTCCCCAAATCACCCATGTACACCTAAGGTCTGGTTTCATCTCCTAAGATTCCTTTCCCTGCAATTCTCATTTTCTGCCCAGTTTTAGTGTCTCTAAGATGGTTTACTGGAAGATTTGCTGATCTGCTCTGAACCCTAGTCTCTTGACAGTGGGGATTGGGGGTGGCCGACGGTGTTGCTGTGCTGGGCAGGGTTGTGGACACCATGTCCTGACAGGAGGGTGATGCTGCTCTGTGCACTGTTGGGAAGTGTGTGGGCTGTGGTGTCAGCTGAGCTGGGTTGGAATCTCCAAGCAGCCACTTGCTAGATATGTTCAGTAAATAATTCCTGGGAACCTACTGCGATGCAGGCCCTGGGAATATATTGCTGGGCCATACAGTCTCTTCATGTAGCCTTTGGGCTGATGGGAATTGGTTTGCTACATTTAGCAAATAAATATGCAAAATCTCCAGGTAAATTTGAGTTTCAGATAAGTGATAAATTTATTTTTAGTGTAAATATCAATACTTGTTGTTTATCTGAAATTCAAAATTAACTGGATATTCTGTATCTTATCTGACAACCCTTAGTGGGATAGAAAGAAAACAAATAAGTAAATACAGAAATAACATAATTCCAGGATTCTGTTGCTGGGAAGAAAAAGCCAGTGCTCTGTTAGAGCATCCCAAGGGGCCAACTGGGTGGTCAGAGACGGGCTCCTGCAGCCTCCATTTGCAAAGCTCAGGGGTGAGCATTCCAGGCAGATAGAACAGCATGTGCAAAGGCCCTGAGGTGGGAACAAGTTTGACATGCTCCTCCGTCAGCAGGCCTGTGTGACTGGATGGAGGGGCCGGCAGGCAGGCAGATGTGGACAACCTTAGTTGATGCCATGATCGACCAGGCCACAGTGAGGAGGTACTCAAGAAGTTGTAGCTATTATGTGTTATTAATAATTATGATTTTTAAGGTCAGTTCAAATATGGATACCAGACAATGTGTAGAACACTCTTTTAGTCACTTAACTGCCATATTGATCTTCACTTTCCATCAAGAGGCCACATCAGTGCATATGGTGCTGAATACCACAGGACTAATGTTTTCCTGTACACTTAGAAGTTCTCTTTCAAGAGGAAGCTGCAAAATATTGTCTGAAATCCCTTTTTTCACATTAAGAAGTCAACCAGAATACAGCCCCCGCTCCCCAGTGATGCCAGGGAAGATGGAAAACACAGATGTCAGTCAGCAGAGACCTGGGGCTCCTCTGTACTCCACTGACACCCCGCATCTGCTCTGTGACTTGGGGCCTGTCCCTTGACCTCTCTGAGAACTACTTGGCTCCTCTATAAACAGGAATAAGAAGAACATCTTGGTGCAGAGGGTCAGCGTGAGGGTCCAGTGGGAGAGCGTCTGTCAGAGTATCTGTAAAGCGCTGAAGGTCACTAGAGGAAGTGGGGCTGGACTGCTGCTTCTCCCACAATTGCCCCAATTATCACCTCCCTCCCCTGAAAGATAAGGAAAGGGAGTCAGAGTTAAATCATGTGCCCAAGGATTCCGAGCAGGCGGGAAAAACAGTCTTCCTGCTTCACTCTCCCATGCGGGTTGCTTTCAGCCTGCTGGGGTGGGGAGAGATGGTTTGATGAACTGCTTGTGAGCGTGGAAGTAAGACTGAGTGCGGAGACACATGTCAGAAATGGAGTTTAACCTTAGAAGGAGAAACGTCAGCAGAACCGTGTTGCAGGGAGCAAAGCAGTGGCCTCCTTCTTTGGCTACTAAGCCAGGTTTATGTGGCAAGATCCCAACAACAGAAGGCACCAGAGGTCTGTCCCTAGAAGAACCTGCTGTCAGTGGGACACGGTGGTCAGGGGCCCCAGGCCTCGCCTCAAATGTCAACTCCACGACCCCAGAGGTCTCAGTTTTCTCCTCTGCCACACACAACTGGGCGGTACCAGCTCCATCACACTGAGGTGGTGTGGGATCAACATGATGGCGTATGGCTAACGTGCTTGGCCTGGAACCTGGAAACCTTCAGCAATAGCCAAGGGCAAAGCCAAAGCCACCTTCCAGGCCGTCCATGTTGTAGGGGAGGGACCCCAACAGTATCCTCATCGTGTGTGTGTGTGTGTGTGCGCGTGTGTGTGCGCGCGTGTGCGTGCGTGTGCGTGCTGATGGCATGAGCCACACTCAAGCATGCATATCGAAGCTGCAGCGTTCAGGGCCCAAGGGTCCAAATCCTCTCCTTCCCCGTTGCTGGTGCCCAGCTGGCCATGTCAGCTACCCTCCCCTCTGTTTGGGCTCTGACCCTGCGCTGAATTCTGTCTTCACTCCTGTGAATCTTGGCCTGAACAACAGACCCCCGAATACCAGGGCTGAGGCCCGGGGTGCTGGAGGGCCTCTACTTGCAATGCGAGGTGTAGCCACTTTCTAGGGAAGTTAGCTGCGCTGGAGAATTGTGCAACCTTATATTTCTGCTGCACCTGAAAAGAAAACTGTACATTTTAAATTAACAGCATGTCCACTGCCAGTATTTGTGGTTCTACCTGTTACGTAAATCTCTTTTAGAGACATGTGAGAACAGCATACATAATGAAATATCAACATGAAACTTGATTTAAAGTGGCTTTTCATTAATATAACAAATGAAGGGTACCAAGCTTTGAAAGTCTGTTCCTTTGGGCCTAATTAAAATACTGAACAAAATACATGTATATGTATATTTTTAAATGAAGACATTCAGCAGCCAGAATTAGCTACAAAAATTAATTCAAATTGAAAAGTGCAGTGTGAGTGCACTGTCATTAGTAACATAGCCAATCCTCGTCCCTGAGCTGTCTCCAATAATGTGCGCCTGATTGAGCACCTGCTTGAGGTGCCAGGTGAGTTTTTCTTTAAAAATACTATCCACACAGTGGCATGCCTCATGGGGCTGTCTTTTGGTCAGTGTTCCATGCACCTCAGAGGGTGTCCGAGAGCTGCGATCTCATGACTGAGGAGAATGTCCTTGGCCCAATGTCTGTGCCCACAAAGGGTGGTTTGGCCCCGGACAACCGGGAGGGAGTGACTGGAGCTGGGAGGCAGTGGGCTCTGTCTAAACTGAGAGGAGCACTGACTGGACAGGGCCTGGACCACCCAACTTGGCATCAAGGAACAGGAACCCGAGGGCGGCTGGGCTGGGAGACACACGGAGAGGATAGCGCGGGAACGGCGGGGACCCCGCAGGAGCCGGGGTGAAGGGGAGCTGGTGTGGGCAACTCTCTGGACCCAGAGAGCTTGATCCAGGGCAGGGAGCTAACGCGGCATTTGCCACAACCCTCATCCCCAACCTTTGATGGCAGTAAACCAAGGGGGCACTGGAAACCCAGTGGAGGGGCTCTTGGCCCAGGTGGGACTCCAAGAGTCTGTACTCCAAGGCAGGGGCTGGGGTGGAAGGGAGAGTGACACATTGGTGACAATTTTGGTTGACAGCAAAAGATACCTCAGAGGCCAGGCCACCTGACTGGGGGTCCCTGGTCCATCCACGTGTTCCCTTGGCCATCTGGGACTGGGCCTAGCTTCCAAGCTGTGGAGCAGGACTTCTAACATGACCCACTTGGAGAGGCTGGGCCTCTACACTTGCAGGCCCACTGAGGTACCTCCTGGCCCAGTGAGGGTCCGAGGGGCAAGAGGGCCCATGTGGGGAGTGGAGGAGTGTGTGTGTGTGTGTGTGTGTGTGTAGGTGGGTGGATGTGGGTATGTGTGGGTGTGTGAACGCAACCATGGAAAGATGGATTCTGCAAACAGTGACCAGGTCTGTGCTGGCCAACTGGTGATCAGAGCTCCTCTGAGGGGCAAGCGGTTAACCCCTCTTTTCCTTCCCTGTCTGTGGAGACACCAACAGGGCTCTTAAATACTTCATATGAAGAGTCCGTCCTCCGAGCAGGAAGCACTTCATGATGGTTCATTGTTCCTGTTATTCTGTAAGTTGCCGCCTCATCGTCCAGCCCCTGAGGACTGTTGGGAAGGGAAGGACCACAAAAATCATTGGCATTTGACCACACTGTATAATCTACACACCACTCTCATGGAGTTTATCCCCCTTAAACGTGTGACGACACAGGCCAGGTGCTGGGCTGTTACTCCTCCCTTCACCGGGGAGGCGGACTCAGAGGGTTCTGGACTTGCCCAGCATCACACAGCCACTAAAGGGTGGGACGCAAGTTCCCATCAGAGCATCTGTCTAAACCCTTTGGTCTTCCACCCTGGGGGTGGGGGAGGGACTCCCTCAGGGAACCCCAGAGAAAACTCTACAGAACTTATAGGACCTCACAGACTGGGGAAGAAGAAAGTGAGCGAGGCAAGGCGGGCACCAATGGCAGGACTGTCCCCTCCGAACACTTGGACCAGGTCAACAACTGGCTCTACTCGCACCCAGTAGTGAGTGTGTTTCCATGGTGATGGGAGGACCCAAGGCCCCAGGTCAGACCTCTCCCTTTCTGGCTGATTTATCAGAAGGCTGATGTGTTACCAAAATCTCTGTATTTAACTGGAAATGAATTAACAGGCACCTCGTAAAGAATTCAGGGCTCATGGGAATTCTTAGATCTCCAGCTGTCACACGTGGCCTTTGCACTGGAATATGCTGTCATTTTCCTACGAACATCAGCCTAGGTGAAAACATGCCGCCAGCTGGGCCTTTTGCCCCAGGCTGGCTCTAGGAAGAGGCCTTGCTGCGTGGTCAGCAGTGTTCGTGTACTTGGCGGGGTTCCTGCTGGTCGTAAAACTAATGTGAATGTTCTCCATGAACAGGCCAAGCAAGCCTTCCTCTCCTCCAGCAATCGTCCCGCCCTCCAGTTCAGTAACAGTAAGTAACACCCTATTGCTCCATGACTGAAATCTCTCAGAGTCAAGGGCCAGAGGTGGGGGTCACATGGGGGTGGTGGTGGACCATGCGGGAAACCTGCCTGTTTGAGGAGATTTGAGGAGAGGCCAAGGTGGAAGAGGCTGGTTGGGCCTCTTCTGCCTTGAGAGGCAGCAGCCTGATCCCAACCTGGAACTAGAATTTGTTCCAGTGTGCACACCAGAAGTCCTGCTCACACTGGGGAGGGGCCTTCAGAAGCTCATTGTTCCCCAAGAAGTGACGGAGACAGAAGTTAGAACTGGACTCCAAGAGCAGGGGCCTCGAAACCACTGGCTGGTTCCCCACATGGGGTGCTCTCACTGCCCCTTGCCTTTGCATATGCTGTTCCCTTATCTAGAAGGTCCTTCCTCTTGTGCTTGGCCTTCAAGACTCAACCTTCATTAAACATTATGTGGATCTGAGTGGCAGTTCAAGAAGAGAATTGGCAGGATTTGATCAGATTGGATTTGTGTTGAGAGGAGCAAAGGAGAGAAAGATGTCAGCCTAGTCACATGGGTTTGATGTTGGAGTTTGTAGCACTTGGGGTTTGTAGCAAGTAGTAGGGAAACTGGAAAGTGGGGGTCTGTGAAGGGAGTGATGCTCTCCTTCCTTTTGGACAAGGTCAATGTCCCCTGTCAGTGAAACAGTCATGGGAGACCACCTGGAGCCAGCAGGAGAGAACTCTGTGAGGACTCAGGCCTGGGAGTAGTAACCTGGAAGGAAGTCAGGTTGCTGGTGGCCAGAACTAGGACTGGGAAGACAGAGTTGGGAAATTAGGTCAAGGGAGGGGCTGGGAGGCAAAAGCGGGCCAGGCGGACAGGGGAGGCCAGCAGGAAGTGGCACGACCAGGTCCCTCCCCCCTGGCAATTTTAGCCCAGTCACATCAACCTTGGCTTTCTTCACTGCTCTGGAAGGGAACCCAAAGCCCACGGATTTAAAATCTCATGCTGCTGCTCAAATATAACAATTAAAAGAAAAAAAAGCATCCCGCAGCACTTGAATTTGCTAGTTGATGGTTTTAGGTGGAGCTGAGGAGCCATGCTGGTGCTAGGATGTACAGAACCCTGCCGGACAGGCAGCTGCCGGGAGGCCGCTACACCCCTCGGCCCTCAGTCACCAGAGTGAAGTAGGATTCTGCCACGGACTGAGACGAAGGACTGAAAAGAAGGACGGCGCAGTGTCCCCGGGCTGTTGCTCTCTGCCTTTGGCCCAGTCCGCACTGCGGGCCACACAGCTGCCTCAGATCATCTTTAACCCGGGAGACGAGGCTGCCTTGGTGGGGGTTACAGGCTTGTCCTGAGCAGGGCAGAGGTGGGAGAAGGAGTAAAATACCCATTTCCAGGGATACAGAAGTGGGTGGGCGGGGGTTAGGGGGCTTCCCAGCGCCAGAGAGGAGGGGGAGGCGGAGGGGGCAGAGCCAGGAGCACGGAGTCCAGGCCTGTGGGATGCGCTGGCGAGGAGGGATCCAGGCAGCGGTCCCAGTGGGGGTGGGGTCGCCAGGGATGGGACGGCAGACGCAGATCGCGGCCCCATCCCAGTGCCCCGCTGTAGGCCTGGGGTCGGTCTGACGCCGGGTCGCCAGCGGGGAGACGGCGGAGGGATAAACACGCCGCGGGAACCACTGGCTCGTCCCAGAGAGGTCGCCTCCCCTCTGGCCCACGCGCGATTCAGACGGCTGCCCCGAGGCCAAAGGGTGAGCTTGTTCCACTGCCTTGAATCATGCAAACCTAGACAGCGGTGAAGGGCTTACTTCTCCGCGCCTCCGGAGCGCGGGCCAGACCGCGGGCACCGACCCCCCGACCCCCCCGGCCAAGGTCAACGACGGGCCTCCGCGCCGACCTTTTCCTCCTCCCGAGAGGTCAGCTCTGGGGTGGGGGTGGGGGGCCGGGGCCTCAGCGGATGCGGCCGCGGAGCCTGGTAGGGCCCGAGCCGTCTCTGGTGGCGTCCCCAGGCGTGAGTGAACCCCGGCACCACCTGCGTACCTGTGTGTGTTTGGGTGGGGGGAGGGGCGCGGCTCAGGCGCAGATTCGGAGCTGCCCGCGCACATCTTTCAGGGACTCTAGGTAAGCGGCCCAGGAATCGGCTTTTTAAATCTGCTTCGGGCGAGAAATTTGGCGGCGCCTCTGCCACACACTCGTGCCCTCTCCTGGGCGCTTTAGTGGCACTAGAAAAGGCGCCCCTACGACGCGCGCGTCCGCCCCATCGGGTGACCGGCCTCCGCGCGGCAATCGCCGAGCCCTGGGCGGAGCCTCCGCGCGCCGCAGGCAGGGAAGGACGCGGGGTCTGGGGCGGGGGCGCGTCCCGGGCTGGGCTGGCGCAGAGGGGCGCACAAAGGTGTGAGCCTTCCTTGTCGGCGTGCGGTCCTAATTGGAAGTGGATGTTAAAGATGAGAAATTCAGTTTTGTAAAGCGAAATGTCAAGGATTTAGAGTTTCAAACCCACCCCTAGCCTTTGGTATTTGACTATCTCTATCCTTGGCAGTGTGTGATTCCCATGTTTCAAAGAACGAACTTTAAAGGTTCATAAAGCTCCAAAGATTTCAAATAGCTCTTTAAAAGCACTTTGATGGTTTAAATGCAGACACATGAATTACATCTCTTAAATTACACAAGGTTTTAAATCTAAGGGAAAATGTCTTTGGCAAGATGGATTGGGGTTTTGTCTTGTGCGGGTATTTTTTTTAATCGTGTGTAACATATATATTAAGGTTGATGATGAGAAAAAAGAAAGGAGGCATCAGGTGAAGGCTGCTGAGACTTCTTGCCACCTGCCCCCATGGCGGCTCTCACAGCAGAGAATGATACACACATTGGGCTCTTCGTGTTCCTCCCAGGCAAGGACAGTGACATGGCCACATGTGTCTGCCAAAGGGCCATGCATGGGTGAGCTCCTCCAGGGACATGCCTGTATGTCTCCACCCAGATCAGTGGTCAAGGAATGAATGATACAAAGAACAAATGTAGCAATCACATCTCCACTCTCGCTCCACCTGCAGCTTGCCCATGACCTAAAGTGATAGATCTTTTCAGTCTCCCCAGGTCAGACCTTCAGGATACCAGCATCAACTAGACACCCTGATCTTGGGAGAGAAGGCAGTTTGGTATATGGTGAACTCAGGCTTTGGAGTCAGGCCACATGCTCTTGAACTCCTGTGCTGCCTTGTTATTTAGATGATCTCTTTAATCTTCAGTGCCCTCATCTATAAAATCACAGTGGTCCATTAGTCACTGGGTTGTTGTGAGGATTAATCCAGATACTGTAAAGCCCTTTGCAAAGGCCTGGCCCACAGGCACCTTCAGGAATAAACAGTGATGGTGGGGACAGTGATGGAATATATTGAAGATAACGGTGGTGGTGATGGTACTGATGGTGATGAGAGCTCTCTTTTAGCAACTGGATCTCAGTGTCATCACTCAGCTCTTCTGGTGACTGTGCCTATTGTCTGCCATGAGTTTGGGTGCACAGTACGTCTCATCTCATTACCCTATGCCGTTGGTCACTCCTCTGGGCAGGCACCCTGTTCCTCTCTCGTGGGCAGCCCTATGGGCAGAAACCAACCCTCACCAACCCCTAAGCTATAGCAGCTGGTAGTCTTGTAGGGTGATAGGACTACCCCTTCCCCTCAGCCCCAAGAGCATCCCCTCCAGGGGCCTAAGTGATCCATCTGTTGGTGAAGTGGATATGCGGAGAGGCAGAATCTCCTGCCCTGCTTGGGCACGGTGGACTTGGCTGGAGAGTGTTTAGAGCTGCCCAGAAGTCCTTGAACAGTCTTGACCTTGGGCATGTGCAAGAGATGGAAGGAAAGACAAGAGTTCTCTCAATGATTTCTTAGAACAACAAACGTGGGAATGAGATTTCCCTAGAAGAGGGGTTTGGGAAGACAGCTTTTAGGAGTCATGGTTCTTCCAGAGAAGCAGAAAATATCGGTGAGCAGGCCCTGTGGATGGGCCACATCTCCACAGCAACTTCCCCATCTCCAGTGCTTCCCCGGAGCCCTTTGCACAGGAAGAAGAGTCCCCTCAAGTGCACTTCACCCCCCGCCCTCCCCACAAGATTTCTGGGTCCCTCTCACCCACCCCTGATTTGACAAGACGCTGGTTCCTGTTTGGTCTGGGTACTTACTCCATATTTGCTCATTCATCTGGTTCCTGTGCCTCAGTTCCAGCTGGGATCGTAAGGCTCTGGAGGGCAGGACCCCAGATTTGCTTCCTCAAATGTTTCACAAAGCCCTTAGTAGACAGCAGAGGGGGCGCCCATGTTTGATATCTCCCACCAATCTAGCATTGTGCTTTGTCCATCCTGGGTGTCGGCTAATGTCTACTAAATAGACAGATGGTCATGGACAGAAGTGAGGGTGCATATCATCTTCTCCAGGCAGGCTCTGTCGTTGTCCTCCCCTACTCACATGGCCCCAGATGCCATGTGCTCAGGGTGCTAGGGATGTCCAGATAGGACCACTGGCAGCTACCACCTGAGGTACCTCTGGAGGTGAGTCACCTGCCCACTCCCAGCAGGCACCTCATGCTTTAAATCCAGCCAGGAGCTCCTGGAGAACTTGCCTCCTCTCACTCACTAGGAAGCTCTTTGCGATGCTAAGCAATCAATATCATTAGATTTTTTTTTTACAGAAAACGAATTCCTCATTGCACTCAGTTTTCATTCCTAACTCAGAAGTACTTCAAATCCTAAAACCCTCCACATCAGAATGTCCGGTTAAAAATGTTAACTCTTAATTTTACCGTGTGATTCATCGTGGGTTTGGAGGCTGCTGGGGGTGGGGGTGGGGGTGGAGCTGGCAAATCCCAACAAAGCACCACCATTGCCCTAATCTCTCTCTATTACGAAAATGGATGGCAAGATGGGGATTACTGCGGCTATAAATCAGCGCTGTGTTCTGGATAATCTAATACATTTTTCAAGTGTTGTTCTCGCCGTTTGGCATGCATGGAACTGCTCAGTTGGCACAAAGTTTGCAATCAATCTCTCCCGCCCGCTCCACGCCTGCTCCCCGCCTGCTCCCCGCCCGCTCCCCACCCGGCCTCACCACCTCCCCTGAAACTTCCTAATATTTTATACATAAACCAGTTTGGATTCACAGGGCATTCTAGCCAGTAAATGCCCTGAAGATTCATCTTTATGGACTAGCAGCCCAGCCTTGTAGCATCCCAGCTTCTCAAGATGAAAAGGAATTTTATTTGGTGTGTTTTGCTACGCGGGGAGTGGATGCTGGCGGTTTGCTAGGTTCTATTATGACCGTGTGCGCTCTTCTGCAGGGAACAGAGACAGGCCGGAGAGATGGCCTCAGGGGCAGGGCCCTCAGAAAAATGAGCTTCTTCATTTTTCCACTTGTCCCAAGGCCCTCCCAGCAGTGTGAGCCCTTCGAGGCTCCCCAAGACCCAAGGGAGTGAGGATGGCGAGTTTTCAGTGACCAGGCATGAGTGAGTCTCAGCTGGTCACGTTATTGCATCCCTGCGCAGCAGGAAGAGGGACCAGGGATCAAATAGATTAAGACAGCTGTTGGGGGAGGGGCATGGCTCCACCAAAGGAGATAAAAATAGTTGCAGTTTCATTTGCTTTAAAGCCCAGCCCTCGTAATAAACACGCACAGCAAATGTGCTGAGCAAACACCTCGGCGGTCATCAATATGCGGGGGCTGTTTATTGCCTCATAAACTTGGAAGCAAGTGATATTGTCTCTTAAATCAATGGCTACGTGGACAGCCTTGGCGCTCCAGGAGAACAGGCCATCCAGGCCACGCTGGTGCTTAAATTAATGGCTGGAGCAGTGACTGAAAGGTGCTTAGTCACTGCCTGGGGAATTAGGAGCCGGTCCAGAGGATGGGGCATATCCTTCCTGTTTACCTGTGTCGGGCTGCTGAACAGAAGCACCTGAGATGCTGCGGGGCATCCTCACCTGTGAGCTGTGCTACCTGCCACCCCAGGGGAGGGGAGGAGGTAGGGTGGGTCGTGTCTGCCTCTGTAGACTATCGGGTCCTCAAGGGCGGCCTGGTCCCTCCGCTTTGGCTCCCCAGCACCTTGTATGAGGCCCATTCAGGGTAAACACTGAAGGAAGAAGGCGAGAGGGAAGGAAGCCAGGCAGCCAGGTTTCAGAAGGTGACCACACACGTGTTTATGGGGGTGGAGGGTGCAGTAAGGGGGAATTCCACAGGCCTAGGGCTTCTGGGCGGGATGAGGATAAAGACACCCGCCACGTGAGAAGGCTGTAGTGTTCATCAAGTACCAGCCTGGTTGAGAGACGTCCATCAGGCCATTAACCAAGGGCCAGGCAGCGGGACACTTGCCTGCGAGGCCAGGCTGCTCCCAGGCTTCTACAGTGCACTGAGTGATAGCCCCCAAAAGGTATGTCCATGCTCTGAACTCTGGAACCTGTGAATGGGACCTTATTTGGAAAAAGGGTCTATGTAGGTGCAGTTAGATTAAGGAACTTGAGATGAGATCATCCCGAATTATCTGGATGGGCACTGCATCTAGTAACAAGTGTCCTTATAAGGAAGAGGCAGAGGGAGACTTGAGACACGAGGGAAGGAGCAGAGGAGAGTCTTAGGCCCTGTGACGATAGAGGCAGAGACTGAAGTGATGTGGCTACCAGCCAAGCAACACCAAGGGTGGCCAGCAGCCACCAGAAGCCAGGAGACAGGCATGGAACAGGTTACCGCCACCCCCACTGGCCCCCACGCTTGATTCCAGACTTCTGGGCTCCAAACCACGAGAGAAGACATTTATGTTGTCTTAAGCCACCACGGTTGGGGTCATCAGTAACAGCAACCACAGAGACTAACATGCTCCTCTTCACCAAACTCTGGCTCAGAAAGGTACTTGCTGACATTGGGCCTTCCAGCAGCCGCTCCTACATTCTGAGGATGACCGATTCTGGCCGGAAATGCCCAAACTGGTGGGGACAACCTAGCCTGGCAGAAAGAGCACTGGGAAAACTCAGCGTCCCTGCTGTCCTTCTCTTGGCCTCAGCAAGTGCCCTTATAATAGAGCCATTCAGAGTGCAGGTGGCTTTGTACGCCTCGATGTGTTAACCTGCTCAGGCGCTCCACAACTCCTGCAGTGTAAAAGTATCAATTAAAGCAGCAGTTGCCACGGGAATTTCACTGAGGTCACATTCAGACTTGGGGACGTGTAACAGGTACCTGGATACGGCCGTGTGGTCTGCAGCCAGCAGCTTATACTGCTGGCCTTGGGCCCACTCTCAGGCTAAATGTTTATTCTCAGCTCCCCACTTCGGGGGTGTCTGGATGTTGCTCATTTGTTTCCTGCAGGCCCCCCCCAACCTCCCCCAACCGACCCAACTCCTCCACCAGGCAGCACTGGGGCCGGGGCTTCATAACTCAGTCCTCTTGCACGTTGGTGAGTTCACGGACTTACCGGCACCGTGAAAGTTTTTCTGGAGGCAGATTCCCTCTGATGATTTTGAGCGTGGCTTAATGCTAGTCAGCTCTGCCTCGAAACCGTTCACACCAGAGACAGAGTCCTCCTCCCATGATGGGCTCACGGGAGACAGTTACCGGCTCCAGGATGACAGTTTATTAAACTACATTGGGAAATAGGCTCAACTGTGTGCAACTGCCAATATTTGAATGCTTTTGACCTCCACGAGTGGCAATTTCATATGGTTGAACATTAACATCACGGCAGGGAGCTGGAATGTTCAGATCTGTGTGGCCACGACTGTCCCCTGCAGGTCCCGTGTTTGGAAAGCCCAATTATAATCAAAGAGGTCTGTGGTGACAGATGAGCCGGAGCAAGGATTCTGGGGCTAGACGGTGAGAAACAAAAAAGCAGGGCCTGGCAGCTGTCAGCTGGGAGCTGGCCTGGCCCTCACAGCTCGGCCGCGGTGTTCTAGTGTTGAACAAACACAATTTCACTGAACACCAACATCGAATGAGGTCACTCTGTGACCAGGATGGAGAGAAAACAAGGCCACTCCATAATCACGTTTGACCACAGACAAAAGAATAAGCATACTGTTCAGACCTCAGTGTGACGGCATGTCCCTCCCTCCCAGCTAGCGTGGGATGCCATGATGGCGATTCCTCCACCAATTACAGCCTCAGCTGTACCCCTTCCTACATAAACTGTGATGTCCATTCACACCCAGTTTCAATGTTCCGATTTCCAATCCAGAGTGACTGCCTCAGACATCATCTAACACATGCCTGATCCCCAGAATACGTTTCTGCCCAGCTCTCCCCTCAGATACTCCCATGGTTCCCCATGATATGCAGTCTCCCTTGTGGCAACAAGTACCAAGAAACCCAACTTTGTTCAACTACCCATGTGCTCCTGGTATGTTTGGCTAGTGGGCATCGATCATGGCATCAGCTCTGTCCGCCCAACCTGGCCATCTCTGCATGAGGAGAGGCTCCCTGCCTCCACATCCCCACCACCACCGTCATCACCTCTGCCATGACCGTGACCACCTCTACACTCTCACCACCACCCATCTGCTCAGGGATTTATATACATTTTACCACTTTATCCCTCTGCAACTCAGTGGGATAAGGGGTTATCTCCATTGTCCCAAATAAAGCTATTATGGCTCAAAGAGGTTAAGTCACTGGCTCAAGATCACACAGCTAGTGGGGAGGGTACAGTTCAGTGGTTAGAGTGCATGCTTAGCATGCACGTGGTCCTGGGTTCAATCCCCAGTACCGCCATTTAAATAAATAAACAAATAAACCTAATTACTTCCCCCTCCAAACATAAATAAACAAATAAAATATTAAAAAAATAAAAAGATCACACAGCTAGTAAATGGCAAAGAAGAGGTTTGAAATCCCAGTTACCATGTACACTCTACTGCTCCCAAACAGCCGAATGCCTCAGGGCTTGGCCCAGAGGTACTCCGCCACCTCCTGGTTCCCCTCTGTCCCCTACCCCATCCTCTTCCCTTTTGCTTGGTTATGGGGGCCGCCAACAGCTGCTTCTGTGACCCTTTGTGCAATCCTGGCTGACCACCATCTGACGTGTAAATTGTTGTGTTTCTGGAAGGTGGCTTTGCACTTTTTTCTGTGGTCTTAAGTGTGGATTTCATCATTTAACTTTTACAGGAAGATTTTATTTCCTTCATATCCAAGTTCTCGAGTCTCTCTCCCCGTTGCCTCCATGTGCCAAATGCAGTGAACACATAAATTCTTTCCGGAGCCAAGAATAGAATCTAAGATTTATGAGTTTCAATCTATTACTGTAACCAGCAGGATCACTTACTCCCCATATCCTTTATTTCATGACCATATTTTTCTTCATAAATGGCACCTTTTTAAGATGCTTAGCAGCTGGGCTAAGAGGCCCAATTCAAAGTTTTAAATTCAAATGATTTGGGCTATCTGAGAACATACTCAGCATCTGAACTATGGTTGGAAACTACCCTTTTTACATGCTTGAATAAGTCCAAAACAGCTTAAAGGATTTTCTTCAATTTAAAAAAAATAATTCACTTCTGGACTGATGAAAAAAACATGATAAATTTCTACCCCAAAGCAGTGCGTTGAGAGAGAAAAGCTTATGTAGCTGTGAAGACCAGAGGCTTTGTAGCAAATGCAACCTAGCCTACAAGCAAAGCTTCCACCAGCTCATCATGTAGACGTCAGGGATGTTTTCCCAAGAGCCAGGCTCAGGTGGGTTTAGGGGTGTCCAAAGTCAGAGATTTCTTCTTCAGCAGTGTCTGTGTGTTAAACACCCACCCAGGGCAAAGATCAGAAACTGTAATTCCGCTGGCCATAAAGTATTTTAAATTATTTTTGATGTTATCTAAGTGAAATGAGGACTTTTTCATTTAGAAAAAGTGGATTGGCTGCTTGGCACTGTTCACAGGAATTGCAGCAAACCCCCAGATGCTACAGTGAGTTTCTCCTTTTCTTTCCCGGAAGGCTGTATCGTGGTCTAGAAGCAGCTTCCAAAAGTCTTCAGAAGACACGTCACATGCAGTGGTGGCCTTTCCCATCGGGGCTCCCAGATGCCAAGCCCTCCCGCCCCAGCGCGGCTGTGAGCAGGGAGATCTGGGTTTGCTGACCTCCAGGTCCCCCCGGGCTCACATGCAGAAGGGATCACTTTGCTTCCACCTGATACCAAGAGAGGCCACGCCATTGTCTTTCCTGAGGAAAACCTTCAAACCAGCAGTTTCCTCGTGGTATGAGTACTCAATTACATTTTTCTGTGCTCAGTGCATCATTTTGAGTGAAAGAAAATAATTTTATGGCTCCATAGCACACTTCTCTCATCTCCTTTGCTCATAGACAATCCCCCACCCCAGCAAAAACAAAAACACCAAAACAAACGAAAAACAACCAAGGATGCCATCTTTCCAAAGACCTTGGGGCTGCTGCCAGCAGGGGGAAGCCATGTGCTTTTGTCAACGTCCAGGAGGCTGTTCTGTTGTTTTAGTTTTAGTATCTCACAATGGTGATTCCAGCCAGTAACAAAAGCACTGAAAGGCTCCCTGTCTCACCATCTGCTCGGCCCTTTTGTGCGTGGGATCCTTGCGACCCCTGATGTAAGTGGCGCATCCTCAGCAGGGGTGTGGACTTTCCCTGGAAAGTCAGACCCTGCAAGTGGAGAGCAGGGGGCATGGGCTGGCCGCTCCCCTCCGCCCCCTGCGTGGTCCGTGGGCCCTGTGCTCGCCTGCACCCCAGAGCCCACCCCTGCTAGCCCCTTCCCACAGTTGGACTGTCTGATCCCCGTGGAATCTGCGCTCCCGGCCCCACCCCTGGGGGGCGCCTCTCCGCGGCGCAGGCGTCCTCTGTCCCCTGGGCCGCAGGGCGGAGAGGGATAAGCGCATCTGCAGCCGCGTCGGAAATACATTGATTTTTGTTACAGCCACGAGGCCCATCCAATTAAAAATCATCACCCGCGTGTTCCAAGTCTCGATTCTTGCCAAGTGCATTTGCCGCTGGGACAAAACAATGCTGTTTATTAAACGTGGCATCATTTCCACAGCTGATCAGAATTTTGAAGCGCCCCCCGCACCCCCCGCCCCCGCGCAATGCTGGAAGGTGTGAGGTTTCCCAAGGTGATATTAATAAATACTTGGGTCTTGGGGGGGGGGGTTGGGGCCAGGGCCCTTTTCCTTGTCTGGAGCTGGAGTTGTCACTAACTGTTTTAAGTTTCTGTCTAGGGTTAATGACATTGGCCAAACTGCTGAGGACAGAGGAAGGAAGGGTGAGTCTGCACTTGTAATTCCTGCCTGGGAAGTAGCACTCATTACCTGCTGAGGGATGCAGAGCAGGGGAAAGGCAAGGTAGTCGTTCGAAATTACAGAGCAAACCATATAAACACGTGTTTCTTAGCATCACATAAAAATAAAGCATGAAAGACAAATAGGATGGAGGCAGGACACATACCTGCCCAAGGAGACCTGTGTATCTGTACACCCAAAAGGTCAGTCCCTTGGTGGAGGCAACGAATAGAATGGAAGAGACAGGCCCTGAGATTAGACGCACCTGGGCTTCACCCCGGCTCTGCTTCTTTCTAGCTGTGTGATCTTAGACAAGTTACTTAATCTCTCTGAAGGCCATCATCTCTAAAAATCTGGCTAGTAATGCCTCCCTTTAGAGAGTGAATAGCATTATCACGCATAAAACTTCTATCAGAGTACCTGGCAAATAGTGATTGATGAACAAAGTTTTAATTACATGTTGTAGTTTTCTGCAAACTTCAACCATCTTCCTAATGTCTATTTGCACAAGCCTGGAACTATCTCAAGAGTCTGTATTTAACTTTTTTCCTTCTGGTTTATGGTAGCAAAGAAACAAGTTAAATTTTACACAGAAAAAGCTTCACTGCCAAATCCCACTTTTCTTCTCAGAGATATCCTTTGTGTTTCCAAACTTCTCAAGGTTTCCTTCTTAACCCATGTGTCTGTACGTGCCCCTCCTGATGCAGAGGTGCCAGCTGGGAATGGATGTTGAGGAGTAATCTTCCTCTCCAGTCTTGCTGTTGTGGCATTGCCTTTTGTGTGGTCTTCATGGCACTGTCGCGAAGTGGGTGTGAGCTGGTGTGATGCAGGGGTTAAGCCATGGGCTGGGGAACTAACCCAACTGCTTTAAACCTTTCACGTTAGCTCATTTTGTGACCCAGGTACGCCCGATCTCGGTGTGCTGATCTGTTAAATGGAGAGGTGGAGAATGGTACCGTCCTCCTGGGATTGTTGACCCCAGACACTGAGCTTTAGGTTTCTGACAGCAAACTGACCATTATTGACCAATATTGCACTCTTCTGAAATAATTTTTTTCTAGAAAGTAACCGATTTATTTCTGACTCAGATTTGAGACTCCGTTGCTTTGTATCCTTGCCAGAACATGGCACGGTCAGTCTTCTTAGTTTAGTCATTCTAATAGGGCTGTAGTGGTATCTCACAGTGGTTTTAATTTGCATTTCCCTAGTTGGTGAAGTTTTTGAGCATCTTTCATGTGATTATTTGCCATCCATGTATCTTATTTGGCATTATCTGACAATTTGGCAAATTGTTCAAATCCTCTAATTTTTAGCTGTGTTGTTTATTTTCTTTTTTATTGAGTTTTGAGAGTTTTCAAAAATATATTCTTGGTACAAGTCCTTTATTGGGTAGGTATTTTGCAAATATTTTCTCCCAGCCTATGGCATGTCTTCTCGTTCTTTTAACATCATCTTTTGAAGAGCTGACATTTTTAATCTTTATGAAGTCCAATTTATCACTTTTTTTTCCTCTTATGAATCACATGTTTGGTGATGTGGCTAAGAAATCATTGCCTAAACACAGGTCACAAATTTTTTTCCTGTGTTCCCTTCCAGAAGTGTTATAGCTTGAGGCTGTATGTTGAGGTCCATGATCTACTTTGAGTTAATTTTTGTATATGGTGTGAGGTTTGGATGGAGGTTCATTTTAAAAAATATGGATGTCCATTTGTCCAGTGTCATCAATGGAAAAGATTATCCTTTCCCCATTGAATTGCCTTTGCACCTTTGTTGAAAATTAATTGGCCATCTATGTATGGGGAAGGCATCTCAATTTTCATTGTGTAGTTCTGAACTGAAATTCTCTGCTTCCAGCCTTCAGCCCCTGAAACTCCTCCCCCTGATACCTGGGCACTGCTCCCTGTCGAGCCCCCAGCACAGCCAGCATGGACAGCTCTTCCACATCCTTAAAGCTCCTTGAGCCCCAGTGGGACTTGGCTGCAGATGAATGCACGTTCCCCAGAGGTGGGTGGTTCCCCAAACCATGTTTTCCATTTTCCAGGAAGCCTATATGGCAAAGGTGAAGTTCCCACTCTGGACCATAGCTCCAGATGCCCAAGAGACTCTAAACCCTGGTCAGGCTGCAGAGCATCCTCACTTCCCCCCACCCGGTACCCTGCCTCCCGTCTTCACCTTCCCTCAACTCCAATCAGGTTGGAGAACCTTCAAGAGAAAGATCGATTAGAAGATCCCATCTGTTTTTCAAACACCTGGAAAGTTCACCTCTCCAGCAGCCCATCTGGGCCACCTCTGCTCCTGCAGCTGCCCGGGGCGGGCTGCACAGAGAGAAGGGAACAGCGGAGAGTCTCTGGCTGACTTTCCCAGCAGTGAGGAATTAGATGAAGCCATAACCGGCTCTACACTTGGCAGAGCACCTGGACACAATAGTATGCTAATGGAATGATTACATGTCTCCACAGCGGAGCCCCATTTCATTTATTTAACTTTTATTGACCGCTACCAAATGTCTGCCAAATACTAGCACAGCGTGGAACGGCAAAGGCGAGGTGTCTGCCACCGGGCAAGATTTAAACCCACCTTGTGGTTGCCTCCTTCTCCCCCAGGTCGGCCAACCCAGGGCCATCATCCCCACTCTGTAAGCCACGACCCCTGTAGACAGTTAAGTTGGAAAAATACCAATAAAAATGCTTCCTTTCTCAAACAAAACTGGTCTTGGCTGGGAAGAAATGCAGGGAGGCTGTGTTCCTTCCTCAGCCTTCCCACCTCTCCTAAGAATGAGGTGCTGCTAGCTTCAGGACATTCGATTGACTGAAAACCATGTGGTTTGTATCTAGGACAAAACACATGTCCAGAGAATTCTACCAAGGTGTTCCACAAAAAATATTTTTTTAAGGGGGCGTTTTCATGGTAAAATTCATTTGAGGAACCTATGTACTTTATCCTTCCTGTAAGATTCACAGTGCACTTGATCATAGTAAAGACTTTGGAAAGTCCTGTGCAACAAATGCCCCTGCAAATTTCTCAAACTTACTTAAGCTAAGGACACTTTTCTTTTTTTTAACGTAATACCTACTAACACCAGGGAACTTGGCTGGGAAATGATACTCCAAAAAATTCCATAAGATATCCTCATGAAAGCAGTGTCTGGTCCTCTATTCTATTTAACTAATTTTTTAGAATCAGTGAACGGTGAGACAATGAGGAATTTGGGTTTTTTCCTGGGCTCCTTGGCATTCCCAGCTTGGAATATAGAGGAAAACCAAGGGCTTCTAGTTGCACTGCTGGGGGTGGGGCAGAAGCCCCAACCAGAGCTTTGCTATTAACCAGGTGATTAAGAGTGCTTGGGAGCCCCTAGATCAGAAGCCCACCTCCCCAAGTTAGCACAGTAAGTTTCTAGCACACGATTTTTTTTTCTTTCCTCTCATGCCAGTTTTCCGAAGAAATTCATTCTTTCCAAATGTCAGAACTGAATTAAACATTTTTTCCAGCTCACTTCCTTCTGCACTGCATCTCTATCCTTCTCCAAACTCGTGTTTGGGAGGAGGGGGTCAGCTCTGGAAAACTTTCCATCTGTCTTCTAGCAGGGGGATCAGCCACGAAAAAAATGGAATCTCTACAATGAAAGCCACTTTCCCTCCTTAGTTTAGAGCCTCCACTGCCACTAATGTGCTCTCCCCACAGTCAGGAAACGTGCAAACCACCGAGTCAGCAGCTCAGTCTCCACCTCCCCTCGGTGCCCGCTTCCTGCATGGTGCACTGTGTTGTCATCTGGAGCGTGTGCACTCATTCTCATTCTTTATGCCTTGTTATTCTGTCAATTTCTTAATCTATTTATGCTGACTTTATTTTTCGTGTGCCTATTGTGACAGCAAATCCTGAAATTGCCTTGGTTGTTTTCTGAAAATGGCCGTTACCAAACCATAATGCAGACCCCGAATAAAATAATGTAAGCCCCAGGCGGTTTCTGGGCGACCGCGGCAGCTGTCTCGTTTTAGAGCTGCATATCAATTCTCCCTTGGAGGGGCTTGCCCGGGAGAGGAGGCTAGGGAAGCAATTCGATGTCATATTTAGATGAGCATCTCTGGAAATGCTGAAAATGCTCATTTCTTCTCCTTTTGGAGAATTTTTTCAGACATTAATAAATTCCCTTCCCTCTCCCTATCTTTTGTTGGCAAACTATAAAAAAATGCTAATGATCCAGAAACCAATTAATTTTTAGAAGGTGGCAGCTGTTCTGCTATATTCATAAGACGTGGAGGTCACATTTAGGGTGTGTGTCTGAACACACACACACACGGAAGGCACTGCCCATCACAGAAGGGTCACAGCTCCAGATATGAGCCATTACTCAACCACGTGCATGCCAACAGATCACTTTCAAAGTACTTTCCATGTCTGAAGAATCTCGGACAGAGGCAAGAAGGCGATAGCCTTCTTGTGTAGCCAGTAACACAGTGAAGTTTCACCTTCTCTGACTGAGGAGATGCCTGGGGGAGAGACGCAGGTGCAGGCACTGGCATTCTTCGGGCAGGTGGTGTCCTTCCAGCCACCATCCAGGTGAGGGCTCTGATGTCTTAAGCCCCAGGGACTTTTAAGGCTGAAGCCCTGGGCTCCACTGGTGGAACTTGGTTAGGTTTAGTGCTCATAATTGCAAGCATCAAAGTCTCTTTCCTGGTGATTCTCAAAACATCACAACAGTATCCCTGCAAGAGAATGCTGTAGGTTTTTCTTCTACCTTCCCTTACCCTGGCCCCATACCCTTCATGGCCCATCCAACAGCCATTCTCTCTTTTCCCATTTTGCCCTGCCAGGAGCAGCTGGGTTTGGTTGAGGTGGAGGGATTAGGGTCCAGTGATGTCAATCTCATAGGGCACGCTGTTCCAGATGGAAGCAAAATCATGGCAGCTTCTTGACTACTCCAGGGCTGGGCACAGGACCTGGTTGTGGCCAGTGAGACACAGGCCAAGTCTGCCGATGGGGCTTCTGACAGAGACTTTTTTTCCCCAAAGTCAATGAAGGAAAAGGGCTTTTTGCACCTTTTTTTCTTCCTGCCTCAAAGAATGCTTTGTGTGTTCTTATATTGCTTGGGGCTTGGCTTCATCCTTTGGCCATGAGTGGCAGGCCTAGGGTGAATAGCCACCTCCTGAGGATGGCAGAGAGGGGTGCTAGGAAGCCATCCAGCGCCTGCATTCATCCTGGACTTTCGACCTCCAGAGTTCTGGCTACCTGAGGTAGTTACTTCTCTTCATTCTTAGTTCCTATTTGTCAGGTATTTTGTTACTTGTAGTCAAAAGCATTCCTGACTGACCCAAGGCTCTCTGAGCTGAAGACACTTTACGGTCCTCTACAATCACTGCTCTCATCTGCTTGGATCCCCACTCTGTCATTTCCATGCAGTGATCTTCCAAACTGTGCTTCAATGATCAGAGGAGGAATTGCTTCCTTCTGGAGCTCCCAGGCTGCATCTGAGCACTTCTGCTGCAAAGTCTTCCTGATGTGATGAGAGAATCCCCACCACGAGATTTGGGGAGTGGGGGCTGAGCCCACCTGTGAAGGGCAGGGGCCATCAGGGCAGGAGGTGCCAAGGGGGAAGCCACCAAGATACACACCCCTGTCTGCTCCCTCCTGTGAGTCACTCTTGAGGGTTGTTTTTAAAACAGCTTTAGTGAGATATAATCCACATACTGTAACAGCTCACTCATTAAAGTGTACAATTCGGTTTTTTTAGTGTATTCACAGACATGAACAACCATCACCAGAATCAATTTTAGACAATTTTCATCACTCAAAAGAAACCCTGTACCCTTAGGTATCATTCTTCAACTCACTGTCTATCCCACCTCCCCTGGCCTAAGCAACCACTGATCTTTCTATCTGTATAGATTGCCCTAGCCTGGACATTTCCTAAAATTGAGTCATACAACATGTGGTCTTTTGGTGACTGGCTTCTTTCACTTAGCATAATGTTTTCAAGGTTCATCCATGCTGGTTCAGCTTTCATTTCTTTTTATGGCCAAAAAATATTCCATTGTATGGCTAGACAGTCAATTTTTGTTATTTTTGGTAGCTCTGGTCTACATGAACATTGCGTTAGCAAATACCGCACCACTGCTCCTGGGCAAATACGTGCTTGGGTTTCTGTGAGACTCTGGCCACAGTGTTTTCATCAACTGATCAACACATAACCTAGTGTTATGGGTGTTTCTGTTTACAGAAGCCTTATCTGATATATATTGTTGGCTTATTAACATTGAACTCATGGTCAAAGGCACTATCACTTGAATCTGAAAGAGTAGGGGACGGAGGAAGGAGTGTTGCCCCAGAGAACGCCTAGGACAGACTCTGGGGTATCGGCCCACAGTGGGCCTGTGCCGGGCCTGACAGGCTCCCGCGGGGGCCGGGGGTGGGGCGGGGGCGGTCAGCGCTGAAACCTGGCAGTGCAGGATGGTTGTTTACCCTCCCGGCCTCCCTGGAGTTTCTGTTCCTCCGCAGGCTGTGGAGTAACGCAGAGCAAAGATGGTCCTCGTCGCGGTCACAAGAAGACCCTTCCGATGTTTGAAGCCGCATCTTGGATGCTCCCATCTTCTCAGACCCGACGTCTTCTGTGTCGTGGGCCCTGTTGACATCATGCGGAGGGGCGGAGGCCGCTGGCTGATCAGTCTCTTCTGGCCTCCGGGCTAGACTGCACTTCCCAGCCTCTTTTGCAGGTAGGTGTGGCCGTGGGCGTTCTACCCTGGGAGCCGAAGTAATGGGGCCACTTCCAGACCTGGCCCGCATACCCCTTCCACTCCCAGCCTCCACGATCTTTTGGCACCACCTCTGGAGGGGGCGGACCCCGCGTAGGAACACAGTGCCCAGAGAGCGCAGTCCTTCGGCTCCCGTGCTTTCGAGGCCCTGAATCATCAGCTCGCCTCCTAACTGACAGGTTGCAAATAACAGTAAATCCTGCTAAAGAGCCTGGATATTCAACCAACTTCCCTTTGCATATTCTGCCCTGAAGTCTCAAGATGTGTGCAGGGTTGGTTCCTTCTGAGGCTGTGAGAAAACCTAGTCCCGACCTTTCTCCTTGGATTGCAGATGGCCAGCTTGCGTTCACACAGTGTTGTGTGTGTGTGTGTGTGTGTGTGTGTGTGTGTGTGTGTGTGTCCAAATTTCCCCTTTTTATAAGGACACTAATCATTTTGGATTAGGGGCCCGCCCTACTGAACGCATGTTCTCTTTAAAGGCCTTATCTCCAAATACAACCTGAGGTACTAGGGCTTAGGACTTTAACATATGAATTCTGGGGGGGACACAATTCAACTCATAACACCCCCTTTCCCCACCTCAACATTCTCTTACCTTTTTATTTTTTTCTTCTTGCTTTGCCATTTTGTAAAGCATTTGTTAGTTCCTGCAAAAGTTTGCGGTCTGTTTTTCCCACTTGAATGTGACCTCCATGAGGACAGGGGCCCCCTCTCCCCTGGGGGCCTGGCACTTTGTGGGGTGAGTGAGTGAACCGCTTCTAGTGCAGCATCAGCACCCCCAACCCATCTCTTCCAGCTGAGCACAACCCTGGCTGCCTAAGGCTCACCAGGAAACCCAGTGGTGATGGAGTGGGGGAGGCCTGAACCCGCCCCAAGAAAGCCTAGGAGGTCACAGAAGGATGACGGCTTTTCTTTTTCTTGTTATCACCTCTTTATTTGTCAGGTCTTGGCCTCCTGCCAGAAATAACAGGATGAAAAAGTCCATCACATCAGCTTATTTTAATCCACATTTCTCTGTGATGACTATTTTCTATAATAATCCTGTTAATTTTTTTTTGAAAAATTATCTTCTGTGTTTATCAGCCAAAATGTCAGGATCTGGTAAATACCATCAGAGAGAGCCACTCAGGCCTGGGCCCGTGGGTGCGGGATTGGGCGAAGGCGGCGTTCCTTGGGTTGCAAGCCTGAGGCTCTTTGTAGAACAAGCTCTTTCTGGAAAGAGGTTCTCCTTCTGTGGAGAGGAGTAGGGAGCTCAGGGGTACCCGGAGCATCCAGGGTTCTACCCAATGCCTCCCAGAATCACCATCACCTCCACCATCATCACCACCCCTCTGTTGTCACCATCCTCTCTACATTTGCCAAGGGTCCACTCTTTACAGGTCCTCTATTAAGGGCCTTACCCACCAGATCTTCTAGAAATAGCAATCTGAGGCCAAAACACTTCGGTCAAAGATACGACAAACCAGCACAAGTTATGAAAATCAAGGTGCAAACAGAGCTCACATGACCCTCACCACCATGCAGGTAGCCAACAACCAAGAACTTCAGTGACATGCACTAAGTTTTACAGGGCGGCTGGGGCAGTGTCTGCACCTGACTGGGGGCTGATGCTCCAGGCTGGGCAAGGCTGGGAGCCTCAGCTTCTCCTTGCAGAGCCAGGGATCAGCCGGATGCCTCTCCTCCAGGTGTGTGCATGCCCGGCCCAGGTGGCAGCAGCTGCTCCAGAGCTTTTTCTCACAGTGATGGCAAAAGTGCAAGAAATCAAGTGGGAACAGACAGGCTCACAGAGGACCCATCAAGTCACTCTCCCCAGGTTCGCACTGGTGGAAGCAAGTCACATGGGCAAGCTCTTTTTCACATGTCATCGAGGACATACGGTGGTTTGTGACACTGACTGTGGCAATGGTACTTGAAAGGCCCACCCTTCCCTTCCATGTGGTGACCCCATGCTCTTCCTCCTCTGCTGTGAAGCCAGGTCAGGGTGATGGCTGGTGGGGAGCAAGGAGGGGCCCGGAGGGAAGGCCCCAGGCAGCCAGGTGAAGCAGCCACCTGCGACAGCCCTATCTCCTAAGGGCTCAATTTCTTTATCTGTCAGCTGCCAGCTTTCTGACCTTGGACGAGCCACTTAACCTCTCTGAGCTTCAGAGCCAAGTATGTAAAATCAGGATAATAACAGTCCTGAGAGGAGGATAGGAATTAGCACGTGTTGGCCTGGCCCGTGGTCTGACACAGGGCAGGGCCTCAGGAAACGGCAGCCTCTCACCCATCCCGCCTCTCCCTAAGTGGTGGGGGGACTTGGGTGAAGGGTAAACAGCTGTGATGCTCAGAAAGAGCAGTTCTCAAGAAGGCCAAGCAAAGAGCATGCAAATGAGGAAGGGAGGGAAAGCCCCAGGTGAGAGAGGCAAAACCCAAATAGGACCAGAGTCCTGGGAAGGCCCAGGTGTCTTCAGCATTCAGGATGCTTCCAGCAGAAGGAACAGAAAAGCTGGACAGAAAAGCTGGAGGGAAACTGGAGGAGTCACTGGGGCAACGTGTTACTTCACACCAAGCGTTTGAAGGTGGGGTGGCACCAGGTTTGTCCCATGGGGGCTCTGGGTACACAGTCTTGAGAGGAAGAGGGGTCTCTCAGGGTCCCTCAGTTAGGAGCCAGGAAAGCGGCCCAGACTGGATCACGTGCCCACTCTTACCAATCACTGCCAGGGAGATTAACTTGCCCTTGGGCCAATCAAGGTGCAGCCTTGGCTCTGGGGGAAAGGGATCTGTCTGGAAGGAACCGTGGGGTGTGGAATGGGCAACCCTTAGCACAGCGAGTGGCAGAGGAAGACTTGGCCCCAGGGCTTGACAAAGTCGTTAGGTTGTGGAGGTGGCCAGCTTGTGGCCCTGGGCACACAGGGACTGCAGGCCCAACCCGAGTCGTTCAAAAGGACCCCAAACGGAAGATGCCTCTGTTTCACTGGATGTGCGCAGAGCCCAGCACCAGGCACGGGTGAGAGTGGGCCGCGAGGGCAGGCACGGGGGTGGGAATGCGGAGGGGAGGGGGTTCAGGCCACAGACCCCCCCGCTGGGGCCGGGTGGGCGCGGCAGGGCTCGGTGGCCTGGAGGAGAGGTGGATGGCGGTCCTAGGACCCGCGATTTCCCATGCAGGCTGTACCGCAGGGGCGTCCAGCGTGCACCCCCGGCATCGGGGACAATTTGAGAACTCAGGCATCTTGTGCCTGCACCAACCACGCCTTCCCTCAGTCAGCATTGGCAAGGAGGCCCGGAGGGAGGGCTGGGTTTCCTTGACACCATCCTCCGGGGGGCCTGAGGGTGAGGGGAAACTCTGCGTGTGCTGCTGCCGCCGACACTTTGGGTTCAAGTCAGAGACCCCAGGGCCGTAGGTGCAGGTTTTCCATGTCCCTGGGGGAGAGTTTTCCGGACATGAAGGCAAAGTCACGAGGGAGATGATGGGCCCCAATACCCTGATCCCAGAGCTGTGGTCCTCTGTCCCCACTGGTCATTGTTCCCAGGCATGGGGCGGAGGTTGGTGACTGGCAGGTGGGCGTCAGAGATGAGACCCCAGAAAGGCTGACCTCAGACCCGACGACTCCGGCTGCCCAGCTGGTGCTGAAACCCCAGAGGTTCTGTTCATCTGTAAACGGGTTAGGACAACCCCAGCTTGTGCAGCCGCCCACCGCGGACTCCTGGAGAGACACGCGTTCCCCGGGAACGCTGGGGTCAGCACGTCTGCTCTGGGGCAGGAGACTTTTTACGCTGGGGTTTTATTAACAGAGGGAAGACCCGATGCTCATGCTGGCGTTTTCAGGACACTGAAAGACTGCCCAAGGTCCCCAGAAATGTCAGGCCTGAGTATCCCAGACCTTCCCTGAAAATATGTTTTTAGCTGAGATGGAATTCATATGCCATACGATTCACCCATTGTACGTGTACAGTTCATTTTTGGCCATCTTTTGACTTAATTTCTTCTCTTGGGATGATGTGAGCAATCCTTACTCTTCAAAGAACCCCACTTTGTGGTGAAGCCTCTGACCAAGAGGCTCACTTTAAGTCACAAGAAAATATCAGGACAAAACGAACTGTCATCTCCCCTCGCCTCAGCTCCACATCCCTGACTTATAAAAAAGACACAACAAACAACCCAATTTAAAAATGGACAGAAGAGCTGAATAGGCAGTTTTCCAAAGAAGACATACAGATGGCCGACAGGCACATGAAAAGATGTTCAACATCACTAATCATTAGGGAAATGCAAATCACAGTGACAGTGAGATATCATCTCACCCTTGTTAGAATGGCTATCATCGAAAGGGCAAGAAATAGCAAATGTTGGCAAGAATGTGAAGAAAAGGCAGCCCTCATACACTGTTGGTGGGAATGTAAATTGGTGCAGCCACTGTGGAAAACAGTATGGAGTTTCCTCAGAAAATTAAAAATAGAACTTATGATCCAGCTATTTCATTTCTGTGTATTTATCCAAAGAATACAGAAACAAATATGTACCCCAATGTTCATAGCAACATTATGTACAGTAGCCAAGGTGTGGAAGCAACCTAAGTGCCCATGAATGGATAAAGAAGATGCTGTGTGTGTGTGTGTGTGTGTGTGTGTATAAAATAGAATATTACTCAGCCAAAACAAGATGAAATCTTGCCATTTGTAACAACCTGGATGCACTTTGAGGATGCACAAGTGAAATAAGTCAGATCGAGAAAGACAAAAATCGTATGTGGAGTATAAAAAACAAATGAATAAATCAAATCAAACAAAAACAACCCTGTAGACACAGAGAACAGAGTGGTGGTTACAGAGGGGACGTAGGGGGAGGACAAAAGGGACAAAGGGTCTGGTGATGGATAGAAATAGATTTTTGGTGATGAGCAGGCTGTGGGGTGTACAGAAGTAGGAATATCATGTATACATGAAACTTACACAACAAAGCTTTGAAATAAAAAAGGGACACAGACATTTTGTTCTCTGAAAACGTTTTTGAAGCGCTGGAACGGACCACCACGCTCAGAGGAAGTTCCAGGACATGGCAGAGACACGGATACATCACACTTAACGTTATTGTGAAAATGGAGAGGCCCCCCAACTCCCATCAGAGAGACCTTTGTGAAATACTTGTTTTGAAGTCAGTTGCTCAGACATATGGAATCCCTACCTCCATCCCGTGGCATTTATGTCCTTTCTGGTTTCACTCCTGCCCACCCCCCACCTCCCCCGAGGCCCTGGCCCTTCCTTTACTGTGGATATCTCAGCAAATACTGAGAAAGAACCTCTGCCATGAGGAGCAACCTGGAATGTTCATCTTTAGACTTTGGTGTCCCAGCTGGTCCTAAATTGAGCCACCCATCCCCCACCAGATTGTACCCTAGAACTAGTTTAATGATGTTAACGTTATTCATTTGACAACAAGCAATTGAATGTTATTTATTTTTTGCCTTGACCCAGACAGATCTTCTAACCAGATAAGTAATATTTTACATTTGAATCAATTACGGTTGTAATTATGGAGACGACTGCCATTAGGAAGGTAATATTCTAGGGGGAGTGTCAGAGGCTTCTGGATGCTGTGTTCCAGACTCCATCGTTGTAAGCTAAATCGGAATTTTTAATCAGTCCCCTCACCTCTCTGTTTGTTTTTTGGAAATAAAATCATGTCATCTTTGGATATCATTGCCTGGTTTGGTTAGTCTTCAGAAAACTGGCTCCCATAGGTATTTAAGGCTAAATTAATGATTGTTTTTGTGATACTGAATCTTTGGCTTAAAGAACATAGTGGGGAAAAAATCACAGTCACAAATCACAGGAACAAAAATTGTAACTTCATTTTTCTACAATTAAACTTAATTTTTATCCTGAACCCCATTTCTGTCTAATGGCAGAAAACCTAATTTAGATAAATTACAGCTTAAACTTGGACAATTTCATGATCTAGCAGCCATTTCGTGTATAATAGCAGTTGAAATCAAACCTTTCCCTCAATGGCCTCTTATTTCTGGGGCTGTTGGGTAGGTGGTGGCTTATGTGGTGCGGTAGTGGTGTGCAAGGCTGTAAGAGTGGCTCAGTTACCCCTCCTCCCTGTGTCAGCAGTGCCCTTCCCCACTTAATTCTTTGTGCCCGCCCACTCTCACTCTGGCCTTGAACATGTGACTTGCTTTGACCAATAGGATCTTAGCAAATGAGACACAATTAGAGGCTCCAAAAGTACATGCATGATTACCCTTTTTTGATCTTTTCCTTTGCCATTGTCAGGAGATGGGAATGCCCACCCTAGTCTGCTGACCCCAGGAGAAGAATGACAGACTGGTGGAGCAGAGCTGGCTCACCCAGCATGTGATCTAGGCCATCCGAGATCAATCAGCCTGCAGCCAGCAATCCCAGAAATGAGAGGGAGCCCTGCCAGGACCACAGAGCCACCTGGTCAACCCACAGCTACTGCAGGCATGTGAGAGCACATTCCAGGTGAGCTGAACCCCACCCAGGCTCATGGTTATTTGCTATGCAGCATTTTAGTGACAGTAGTAAATAAATCACATGAGGTTGTGGTATCTAGGGGAAGTGTACCCCACTTACACTAGCATTTACCAAGATCTGAAGACTTCTTTTCCTATTTCACTACCGACTTCGGTTCCTAATGAGATCTGCTGGCCACAGCTGTCCATCCTCAGGGCTCACCAAGGGACTCACAGCTCCGTGTGGCCTCAGGCTCGCATGGGTCACTGTGATGCCTGTGGCTATGCCTTCATTGCGATGCCCTCAGCTATGGCTTTCTCCACAGCTCCGGACAGCAAGCAGGCCCAGCCTCTGTCGTCAGATTCCAAAATCTCAGTGATCGGGTGCTGACCCCTCAATGTCCCTTGAGAAGCCTCTGTGTCTCCTCCTCAAGCCTGTCTGGTGTCCCGCTTGTCCTCCCTGGACCTCAGTCGCCTTCTAAGGGCATCTCCACACCTAAGCCCCTTCCCTCTGCCCGGCCAGCCTCACGGAGGGTGTGGCACTCTGACTCCCCGACTCCTCTCTTCCCAACCTGTTGTTTAGGGCAGTGCTCCTGCTGGATCCCTTCAGAGCTTGAGATTGGAGAATTGACTTTAATCTGAAAAGCCAGGAACTTGACCCCCCACCCCCACCCCCGGCCCGCCCCATGAAGAGTTTGTGGGGAGCGAGGGGAGGTTGTGTGGCTGAGAGCCCCCGGGGCACTGAGTCCGGCCCCCTCCCCCTCCTCAGCTGCTGCTGCGGCTGCTGCCTGTCGGCTTCTCTTCGCCTCTCACAGCTTCATCAGCTGTACCACGGGGTTGAGCCAGGGGATTGTTCTGGTCTGTTCCAGCTTTGAAGTCTGTGACGCTAGGATTCATGCCAAGAACAATAAAGGCCAGAAGACAGATTTCTGATCTTGCTGAACTGACCACCTCTCCTTCTTTAAACTAACAGATTTCAGTTTCTAAGTCTGATCATTTCTGTAATTATTGTACATTAGGCTGAGAATTTACCTCGGGTGACAGCTGGACCCCATGTAAACGTCAGAGCATAACAGTAAAAAGATCTTAGGCTTTGAAGTTACACCAACCCAGGATTCATGTTAGGAGGTATTCAACTGAAAAGAACCAATAAATCCTTGACTCACAGTGGCTTCGACCATTGGACACTTGCTGCTTACTCAACGAGAAGTCTGGACGCCGGAGGCTGGTTGGATAGCCCAGCCATGGCATCCTAGCCCTGGGCGTGTTCCAAGGCTCCATCACATCTTCAGCTGGTTAGCTTTATTCTTATCACCTCATGGATCCAAAAAGGCTGCCTAGGCACACACCTTACCCCACCTCCCCCTCCAACATGCATCTTCACAGGCAGGAAAGAGAGGCCAAGGATGCAAGGAGGATTTGGCCTTGAACTGTTCTCTCTTTCCTATCAGGGAGGAAATCTTTTCCAGAAGCTCCTGCTCCCGCCGCTTCCTCTCCCATCTTATTGGCCAGAGTGGGTTCCATGCTTACCCAAACCAACAGTGGCGAAGGGGAACAGGATTCTTGTGACTGGCCATGACCAATCAGAATGCATCCCCAATATGCCAGATTGCCATAAAAAATCAGATGCCATTAACATGGAAAAGGGGGCTGGCCACTCACAGGATCTGCCTGCTAGCTTTAAATTTGGGCTTCATTTTATTGTCTGTGTGATCCTGAACAAATCATTCAGCTTCTCTGAGCCCATTTTCAGCACCTGGAAAATAGGAATAATCTTGCTGACTTCATAGGCTGTGGGAGGGACTGAGTCAGAGAACTTGGGGAATGGCCCCATGACATTTGACCATCCCCTGCACGCACCAGGCACTTGAGCGATGGTAACCTTGCCCTTCCTAGCAGCGCTTTGGCTGACAGCCTTGCTGAGCCTCCTATTCCCAGGTTCCATTTCGATAAACTCCATTTCCAGGACAAGATGCACAAGCATTGCCAAAGCCAACACGTTTGGCTCCAGTGTTTACCACTGTGACACCTGCTGCTCGAGCCGGCTCTGTGCTGTTTTGTACATATTGGTTTTGGACAGCGGCTGCTGCACATTTTGTCTTCCGATTTCTTAGGGGGGAGATTGAGCATCTGGCAGCACAGCCTCCGACTGTGAGGCATCTCGAGCGAGCACTGTCGCTGCGGTGAGCTGGGATTGGACTTCTGTGCGGAGGGAGAAGGGCATCTGCTAGGAGAGGTGCGGCCACCCTGGGGGAGGCCCTGTCCGTCCTCGGTCCCGCGTGGCTGGCGGATGGGCCACTCCAAATGCAAGTATCAGGCAGAATCCAGAGCTTCCATTCTCTCACTGCCCAGCCCACCCATCAGTTCTCTCTAAAGCCCACCCTCTGCCCACCATCTCCTCTCGGACAGCCCCCTATGCAGTGGGGCTTCCGAGACGGACACCCCACAGACCTCCCCGGGGTAGGCCTTTCCTGAAACCTCTGCTGCAAGTACAGACCCTGCCCGACTCACGGTGGTTGGACGCAGGATTTTTCAAGTTTATGATGGTGCTAAAGTGATACACATTCAGTAGAAACCATGCTTTGAGTTTTGAATTAGATCTCTTCCCGGGTTAGGGATGTGTGGGACCATCCTCTCTAGAGATGCTGGGCAGCAAGCGGGGCTCCCAGTCACCCGGCGATCACGTGGGTCAGGAAACCACTCACAGCCACTCTGTGCCCAGCCAGGTGGGCTTTTAGCACTTCGTTATGAGACAGGCTTTGTGCCAGGTGATTGTGCCCCACTGTAGGCTAATATAAGTGTTCTGAGCTCGCTCAGGCTGAGCCTAAGCTATGCTGTTCGGTGGGTTATGTACATCAAATGCATTTTGATTTAGAATATTTTCAGTTTATAGTGTAACCCCATTTTCAGTTTCAAGTGTAACCCCATTGTTAGTCGAGGAAGGTCAGTAGACTAAAATCTTGCCCTTTCCTTGGCCCAAGGCCTCATGATCTGACCCCGTCCACCTCTCAGTGCCCCTGTCCTCACACCGGGCCAGCTTCCGTGTGAGGAAGAGCTCAGATTTGAACCCAGCCCCACAGGGTCCCAGGCTTGCTCCTTACTCTGCTGCCACTGCCTGGAAATTCTTAATAATTTTTGAACAGGGGCTGACATTTTCACTTTGCCTTGGGCCCCGTGACTGGTGTCCTGTCCTCACACCCTCCTGCCAGTGGCCAGACTCCAGCCCGCCTGGTCCCTGGAAAAACCGGGCTTCTCTTTCTTCTCTGGGGGCCGTAAGCCGTGTTCCCCGCTCTCTGCGTGGCCCCTGCCTGGTCAGCGGGCCGCCCACAGCGAGGACTCCCGGCTGGCTCCCACCTACCACCGGCGCTCCCGCCAGCCGGCTCCTTCAGCTGAGCTGTTGGGGTCCTCCCACGACTCTCTAGGCTTACCCTGTCCCTGTCCCACCAGGGCCCCCACACTTCCGACAGCGCCCGGCACAGAGCGAGTCCTCAGTACACACGAGTGAGTGACTAAGTGAGTGAAGCCCGTCAGTTCCAGAACTTAGATTCTGTTTGTGACCTGAAGGTAGTAACTGTGAGAGTTACAGTGTTGCCCACAGAAAGAGTTAACTGCTCTGTGGTGTTGATTGGGGATGAAGGTGTCATCTGAAGGAGGGAGGATGAATGCAGCTGTCACTTTGGTGGCACTGGCTCTGGCTTCTGCATAAATGCCATTAGTGGAATATTCTGAACATTCAGTGAAGAGCTCTGATGTTTAATAAAATTAGGAACTGCAGTAAAGGACAGTGCCTGGAGGAAGAGCACCACACACACACACACACACACACACACACTTCTACACACATACATACACACCTACACATATACAAATGTACATGTACATACACAGAGACACCCACTCATATACACATATACTCCACACACCCATATACACACATACACACATACATGTACACACAGACACTCCTACACATATACATACATACACATATCTACACATATACAAATATACATGTATACACATATACACACACCTCTGCACACATACATACACACCTACACATATGCAAATGTACACTTACACATACATACATATTCAGACACACACATATACACATATACTACACACGCCCATATACACACATACACACACATACATACACGTACACACACTCCTACACATAGACACACATACAGACACACATGCATGTACACACATACACACATACATACATAGACATGAACACCCCTACACATACACACACCTACACATACCCACATATATACATGTGTACATATACAGACACACAGCCCTACAATACACATATGTACACACCCATATATGCATATACATACACACCTACACAGACACACGCATCTATACACACACACACCATATACATACACACACACATACCATACACACACCCGTATACATGTACACATGCATACACAACACACATATACACATCAAGTCTAAGGCAGCATCTATCTCCGCTGAGCAGCTGTGAGGTATCTGGGGGCAGTTGGGAGATGGACTCAGCCCCAGGTTCCCAGGTCTGATGGGGCTCCCAGG
Source organism: Camelus dromedarius (assembly GCF_036321535.1). Lineage (NCBI taxonomy): Eukaryota > Metazoa > Chordata > Mammalia > Artiodactyla > Camelidae > Camelus > Camelus dromedarius. The sequence goes on along the minus strand of NC_087441.1, from coordinate 9,051,173 downwards.
GCGGTGACAGGTGGGCCTGGGTGAGGTACACACTCCTCTCCGGACCCCGGGCTCTGGGCTGAGAGGGAGGAGGCCGGATCCAGGTGGCCCAGGACTCCCTCCCGGCTTGCTCCAGAGGCCTGAGAAGCACCTTGAGATCCTGGCTGAGCTGCAAGGCCCATCTCAGTGTTCCAGTCTCTTCTAGAAAAGGTCTGGGGCAGACTTTAGGCTTGAGGACAAAAAATTACTGTCTCCCTGAGGGGACCTATCACTGTCCCCATGCAGGCTGACAGAGTGACCCAAGGCAGCATGACCCTTGTGCCAGCCGCCCCGTCCCCAGGCCCTGTGAGCATGCAGTGTGATGACATGGGGTGCTTGTTCGGCAGGAAAAGGCAGCCCTGCACGAGGTGGGCGCCCCAAGAACAGTGGTGGCCGTCAGCTGTCCGGGTGGTGAACAACCGACTAACTCGCCGACCAGTTTAGGCCGAAAGGGAATTATTAGCGTGGTTTGGTCATGAAGCAGAGAAACACTGAGAGAAACAGATCAAGGCTGCTCCTCCAGATTCAGGGCCTCAAATCCCACCACACCCTGATGTCAGAGCCCAACTTCACTGTGGTCCGCCTGCCCCGGCACAGATGGGCCTCCCGCCCTGGGAGCTGGATGTGGCCCCCACTCCAGTCATCCCTGAAACCAGGTGTGTTTGTCTCCCCAGTGCCAGCAAAATGGAAGCCCCGGCTGAGCCTGTCCCCACCCACCGCTCCCCTCTGAACTGAGGTCTGGCCTGGCCGTGTCTGCGGAGGACCTGCCTCCTAGCTATGAGGGGAGCCGGGAACCGGGTCCTGACTTCTTGTGTCGGGAAGTCAGGGCTCCCAGCTTGGGGATTTCCTCCACTACAGATGAGGGGTGGCTCCAAATGAGACGACTGTCCACTGCAGGGAGCAGAGGCACATGAATGAATGAATGAATGAATGAATGCATGAATGCTTTGAAAAATTCCTTGCCTAAGCCAAGACCTTCGTTTCTCTGTCCAAGGCTCGTTAGCATCAGTCTTTGTGATGGTGGAAACACGGTGCCCCACAGGGAACGAATGTGGTCAGCCTGGGGGACAGATCGTGGGGGCATGCGAAAAACCAGGCACAGCTGGTTTTACTAGTCTCTGTGGACCTTGACGACTGGGGGTGGGGTCATCCAGGACACGTGTCCTGGAATCAGGCTTTTGCAGCTTCTAAAGGCCCTGCTTTGGAGCCCGATCAGAGCACCAATGGTGCAACTTCCCCAGTCGCCTGTTAGCCAGCACCTGACTGCTGCCCAGCGGAAATAATAATAAAAATGATCATTGATGTAGTCTGCACTGTGCCTGGCTCTGAACCATGTGCTTGAAATCTCTTATCTCTAAATACAGCGGCCACGCGAAGGAGGGTTATTACTGTCCCCGCAGGTGAGGACACTGAGGAAGAGAGGCTGTCAGTAACCCAGCCGGTGTGAGGAAGAGCTCAGATTTGAACCGAGGCAGCCTGGTCCCAGGCCCATGGGCCTGAGTCCTCACAGGCTCGCTCTCAACCCAGCCACGTAAACTGCCAGATAAAGGTCGCAGCAGGCCAGTGAGTGATTCTCATGTCCAGCACGACAAGACTAGGTTTGTGGGGGAAATAGTTATCCTCCAGAAGTCCTGCCCCAGAAGAGCAGTTGGGAGGAGGGAGGGCTACTTGCAGCCAGACTGTCTGAGCAAGAGGGTGGACCCCTCACGTCTCTGCAAAGCTAGAAGAAACTGTAGGGGCAGAGAGCTCCTTGGAGAGCTGTGTCTGGCCAGAGAGCAGCCCTTGCGGCCGACTCAACAACCCGGAGGCCCAGAGGCCTGATAGATAGTGGAAGGTCCCTTTGACCATGGGGCCGGTCTCCAGAGAGAGAGGGCAGGTTCTGAAGAAAAAAGCCTGTGTTTGAAGACAGTTCTGGCCTAACCTGAGCCCCGGCTTCCCTGGTGAACTTGGTCAGCTCACAGCAGAAGGGCAGGGTGTCGAGTGCTGCAGGCTTGTGTGTTCCTCTGTTCATTCACACTCAGACTTGTTTTTAGAAAAGAATTGCAGTAGGATATAAGAAAGCGAAAATTAAAATTTTATATGTATATTTAAAAGACCCAGAAGAATGGTTAAAAAAAAAATCAAGACAAGGATAAAATTAGAATGTGAATATGCAAGCCATGGGGCCTGCTTAAGGGCCATAGTTGATCTGCAGGTGTGGTTTTGAGATTTCTCAGTTTGTGGGGTAGGAGGCACCAAGCGGCCTCCTGACACGTGCTTTCCAGGCTCCCCGCTCCTGCCCGCGTCTTTCCAGGTCAGAAGTCCTGCTTTCAGTCTGCTCTCCCTGGAGCCTCCCTCCTGCTCTCTTCCTTCCTGCCCTCAATTCCTTGCCCTTCTCTGGGTTTATTTGCAGCTGCTTTCTCCTTCTGAAGCTGCCGGAGCGGCACAAACAGGCCAGGCTCCAGCCCTCCCCACTTGACCCCAGCCCCCAGAGCTGCCATCCTGCCCTCCAGGCTGGGCCCGGGGCGGGCAGCGGGGTTTGGAGGCCGGTGTGGAAGGAGCCCTGCGCCTACAAGCAGCCCGCGTGGGTCGGAGCAGAGCGCTGGCTGCTCCTCCAGGCCTAAGGGACTGCTCTGACCTCCCTCGTTACTCCTGGCTCGTTTATAATCAGCTTTTCCATTATCTTGCGGTGAAGTCCTCTCAGAATCACATTAATTGCCTATAACTACAGCTGGGTGGTTCATTTATTCTTTCTAATTCGGAGGATCCAAATGGTTTAACCCCTGTTTTTATTTTAAAAGCTTTAGGGGTTTTTGTAAACTTTGGAGGTGCCAAAGCCTGAGTGGTCAGACACTTGCCCACACATGTCCGAGGATATGCACCATGGCGCACACCGTGGCACATGCAGGGCACGCCTTCTGGTTGAGGAGCCGGGGAGGCAAGTACTGTGATCCCAGGGACTGGTATGGAAGCAGCACTACCGCCATCATCACCCATACCGCCAATGCCAGCGACACCATCACTTCCACCATCAGAACTCATACCACCTTCAGTACCACCATCTTCACCTCCATTACCGCTGCTGTCACCAGCAGCATCTCCACTTCCATCACCTCCACCATCGCTACCACCACTCCCCTTTCCGGTGCCTAAAATTCCACCATTGCAGGTTTTTTCCTTTGGCTTAATCATTTGATTTCTTCAGCCACTCTCTTAGGATTACCTTAGTGTGAGACAGATTTGCCAATAACTGAATGTCCCTAGGAATCAGAGCCAGATGCTGAGGGGAGGCCTCTCAAAACAGGACAAGGGTTGGAAACTGAGTGAGTGTGGGGGGGGGAGGGGTGCACATGCACATGCAGAAGCATGTCTTATCAGTTAAATAACAAATTTGAAAAGAGAAAAAGTCTACAAACCCCTCTGCAAGAATGTCAAAGCTCTTACTGTTTGCGTCTTGATCTTAACAGAGCAAATCATAAGCTTCTGTCTTACAGAGCAGATCATAAAAACTGATTTATCCTGAAGATAAGTGGTTCTCAAACTTTATCACGCAAGAGAATCACCCAGAGGGCTTGTTACAGCATAGACCACTGAGTCTCCCGGTCACTAGGTCTCGGGTTCAACTCAGCAATCTGCATTTCTAACAGGTTCCCAGAGATGCTGCAGCCGGCGCGGCTCTAGACCCACACCTGAGAGTCAGTCCAGTGGGTTAACACACAGCCACACTCACATGGCACACACACACTTGCAGAACGAACCCATCAGTTCTTTTTATGTAGCAATTCCTGTCCTATGTAGAGCTTGGAGAATGTGAATAAAATAAAATGGAGAGCTAAAAAGAGATTAAAATCATTCAACCAGCTGAGAAAAGTAGTGTTGTAATACAGTTGGCCTAGAGGTGTGCATTGGGCGGACTGACATAGAAGATAGGAAGTTTTGAGCTAAAAGAAACACAACTCACCCTAGGTGGGGGGTGGGCACAGCAGTTCAGGGAGTGTGGGGGTCAAAGCTGAGGAGCAGCCCAGGGACCGAGAGGGATCCTGCTCCAGGAAAGGGGGCCGTGAGGGATGGGGCCCTCCAGGGGCAGCCAGGCAGCAGCATTCCCCTGTACATGCAGCCTACACCCGTTTCCAGGCTCAACAAACGCCCCCGGGCAGGAGGCTGGCAGCTGAGACGAGGGGAGGTGAGGACCTGAGTCAGAGGCCCATTGCCCACCAGCACCGGCTGAGCCCCTGAGATTCTAGCAGCCTTGTCTGCAAAATGCCAATAACCACACACGCTCGGCAGGGTTGATGTCGGAGTGACATAAGATTCTGCGTGCTGTGTACTCTGTGTGGTTGAAAATGCTCGTACTATTGAAAGACAAAAATGCAGGTGATGTGTCCAACTCAAGGGGAGAAGAGACTGCCTAAAGTTTTATGTGATGTTCCTTTCTCTCGGACCTGAGACTCATTTTTAAAAAAGGAAGGAACATTTCAAATCCCAACCAATCCTGGCTTAACAAACACCCTTACTGCTTGCCAGTTCCAATCCTAATTCTTGGCCAACCATTTATGGAACCTTTGCTGTTGTGTTGTGTTTTGTTTGCCTTTCCCAACTTGCCCCATTGTGTAGTCTGGTGAAACACAATTCAAGTGTTTCTTGGATCCCTGTCTCCTGGCCTGCAGTCCTAACAAACCCCCAATAAACGTGTTTTTTGGCCTCTAAATAAGTAAATAAAACTTATAAAAATAAAAAAAAATTTTTAAAAGGAATGAACAGATGAATTTGGGAAAAGAAGGTGCTGGGAGGACTGTGGAGCGGAAGCCGCGGTTTGGGGTGAAGTGCCAGCCACCACCCCAGGCCGTTTTCTCCCCTCCGGCCTCGTGTCTGGAATGCCACCTTCTGCTAGGTTGTTCATCTGAAGGACTTTCCGTTTTCCAGAGTCTCTGCTAAAAGCACAAATATCCCTGGGAGTGGCCGCCTGAGCCCTTACACCCTGGGCGGCCCCCTCCTGGCGCCCACGCAGATCTGAGCTGTCTAAGCAGACCTCGCCCCGTGCACCATAGGTATATTTTAAGCTGTTATTTCAACTCTCCAAACATCTAGGAAGGAAAAGGAAGCCAGAAAATACAGGTCCTACACTGACCAGGTTAGGAGACCTCAACATTCGAGTGGAAAGCAAACCCATTTGAAGCCAATCCTAACGGTTCTAGACTCAAAATATGGGATTGTGCCCAAGAAGATATTCAAAGATCTCAAAATTTCTTGAAACAGACCCTCCCCTGCCCCATGTCACAGCTCTGACGTTAACCTGGGTGCTGTGGTGAGGGGCAGAGGGCGAGTGTCTGGAGGCTTCCCTAACTGCTGCGGCTGGATATTCCTGGGGAGGTTTGAAGGTCTCAGTGCCCAGACCAGTTACATCTGGATCTCTGGGGCGTGACCTGGGCGCCAGCATTTTCCAAACGCCCCAGGTGATTCTACCCAGGAACCTGGTCTGATTTAGGGCGAGAGAAACCTGGGTCGGCGTCCTCCTCCACCTGCTGGCCATGTGGCTACAGATGAGTTACCCAGAGTCTGGGAGCCTCAGTGTCCTCACCTGTGAGGTGGGGTAACTCCTTCACAGGCTCGTGAGCAACGCAGCGAGTGTGCGTGAAAGAGCTCGAAGCGCAGATGGTGCCTGACAGCCAGGTGCTACCATCCGTCATCTCAGAAACCAGATACGAGGCTTGGAGTGCACCGCAGACTGGGCCCCAAGTCCCACCTGGAAAATGAGGCATTCGGATTAGAGACGTCTCAGGCTCCCTTGAGCGCTGACACTCTGAGAGTCTGTAGCCAAAAGGGGCAAATGGCAGGTGGTCCCGATTCACCTTGAAAGGAGGCTCAAAAGTGAGTTATGTCTTCCCCCGAGTAGCCCAGGAAATATCTGAATCCAACACAATGAAGAAACCAGGGCAGGCCAGCTACCAAATGATCCTCCCACACCAGCCCTCCTCCGCCTCGGCTCGGGCCTCTCGTCCTCTCCTTCAGCAGACTTGCCTTCCGACCTCTTGCCTTCTTTGTCACCAGCCCTTTCATGTCCCGGCCAAATGGACAGGGCCTAGCAGGGCCAGGGCCCTCAGGTGGGGCTGCAGGTCGACCAAGGCTGCCAGCCTCTTGGGCCCCAAGGAGGGTGTTGAGGACCATCTGGAGCAGGGGTCCTGAGCTTGGCACTACTGACCTTGGGGTGACTCATTCTCCACTTCTGGGGGCTGTCTGTGGGCTGTTCAGCCAGTAGCAGACCCCAAGTCATGACAATCAAAGATGTCTCCAAACGTCCCCTGGGAAGACAGTCCCCTTCCCCCACCCCAACACACCTGGTTGAGAACCACTGATCTGGAGGCCCGTCCTTCCCGCCCAGATGAAGAAAGGAGGGATGATGTGTCAACATGGATTCCTTTTGTGTCTCTCATATTTAAAGTCACACAAGAGAGAAAAGCTGCCCTAAAAGAGAGGAACTGTTTCAACTGAAAAGTGGGCGGGACCGGAGAAAAGTGGCGGGCGTGGAAAGCTCTTCAAAAGAAGGAACCAAAGCCCCGGGCGCTGCCACCAGAGCCTACCTCCGAGATGACGAGATGACGGAGGGCGCGGGCAGTGCCACTCCTGGGGACAGGTCGCCTGACGCCCCTGCTCCCCAGAGGTTCCTCGAGAGACCCCTCACCGGCTCGGGACTCCTGAGTGCGTTTTCAGCTGCGCCTTTGTGGTGAGATGCTCTCATGCGTCGTGGAGTGGAAGGGCAGTTACAGAAGTCCCGCGAGGGTGTGATCCCTGTTTGGGAAAAATAATATGTACATATCTTCACACAGAGGGCGCAATGTGGCCATAGGTACACCGAGATGCTAATACTGGATTTCCGGTGATTTTTCACTTATTTGTTCATCTGTTTTCTCATTTTTCTACCTTGAGCATTGTAGTTACTGGGCAGCAAGGGGGGAAAAGTCACTCAAAAAAGTAGAGAAAAGGCACACACTTGGGAAAAGGCACGTCAAACCCAAATTGTCAGAAACACCGTTGGGGTCACAAAGAGGAAGGAGGAGGGCCGGCTTGCGGGGTTCCAGCCCTGGCTCCGGTGATGAGGTGAGGCGGGGGGCACCAGCAATGCTGTCCGAGGAGGGGGCTAGAGAGGGAGGGCCTGCAAATAAGGAAGCCGAGCGAGCGCGCCGCGGTGGACCGGGTCTGGGTGCAGCCTGAGGGCCTGGTCCTGGGGACGCAGAGGACCGTCGTGGGGGCCTGTCAGCCTCCAGGGCTTGGGGGAGGAGGGCGGTGGGGAGACGCGTGTGACCAAGTGGCTGTGGCCACGCCTCTAGGACACGGGGGTCTGAGATGCGCCGCGTGGGCCCCGGGAGCCCCAGTGGCCCATGATCTAGAGAATGGAGACAGAAGGAGGAAAGGAAGCACCCTACGGGACCGAGCGAGCAAGGCTCGGGGACCCGAGCTGGGTTGGGCGCCAGCCTCCTGGCTGGGAGAAGCCCGCGCCGCGGTCACCGTGTCCCGAGATGATGGTGGCGGCTCCAAGCCCCATCCTGTGCAGGCAGGGCCTGGCCACCGCAAGGGCCGAGCCCTGCGCCTTGGGCCCCCAGCCCCCCCGATGGCGCCGGGCTGTCCCCGCGCTCCGCCCCGCACTGATCGCGACTTGCGGCGGCCCCGGGGCCCGGGCTCGGCCGCCCTCTGCTGGGAGAAGCGTGAAGTGCAGACTCAGGTCGGGCCCTCACCGTCCCATCCAGTCCGGAAATCTAGCCAGTCGTTTAGAACACGAAAGTGGGAAGACTGGGAAAGGGGCACATGGTGAGAGTGTAGACTGATCTCAGAAGGAAATGTACTCGCGGTGCATTAGGGAAGAGCGGGTGAGGCTGACCTCCGCGTCCCACCGGCTTCCCGAGATGGGGGCCATTTGCACAGCATCTACTGCATACAGAGTGCTGGATGCAAGAGGGAGTGGGAGGCAGAGGAGCAAGACACGCGCCCAGCTCCTCCAGGAGCTGACACATGATGAGAAGAACAGCCAGGCAAACAGTAAGACCATCTGGAGTCTCCAAGGAGACTGGGGCAGTAGGGCAGGTGGCTTCAGGAGAAAGGTGACAATGGAAGAGTGGGCTCCAGGTCTGCACGTGAGTGATCCAACAAGGGCATTGTATCAATTTCCTGGGGCGGTTTGAACAAAGGAAATTTATTCTCTCAGAGAAATTTATTCTGGAGGCCAGAAGTCCAACATTCAGGAGTCTGGAGGGTCACACTCCGTTTGAAGGCTCCCGTGCCTTTCTCTTAGCTTCCGGTGCTCCGTGAAATCCTTGGCGTCTCTTGACTTGTAGACGCATCACTCCAAACTCTGCCTCCCTCACCCCATCACATGCCTGACTGTCTTCCCCCATGTGCCTTTGTCTCTTCTCCTCTTTAAGGACACCAGTCATATTTGGTTATATTTACGAAGTCCCTATTTCCAAGTAAGATCACCTTCACAGGTACTGGGGGTAGGACTTCAACATATCTTTTGGGGGGACATGATTCAACCCATATCGAGCATGGCGGGTGGGTAGGCAAGTCCAGAGGGGAGCTTGGGCTTCACCCTGGAGGCAGAGGAAACATGGAGAGGGCTGATGGTCTAATCCAACCTGAGAGGCACTGGGCCGGGGGCCCGCACCCGGCATGGAGACTGGCTTCAGGGGGCGGGAGCTGCGGTTCTGGAGAAGAAGTCAGGGCACCTCTACTTCCCTCCTGGGGACTGACCTGAGGACTATTTGGGGGTTTAGATCAACCGATATACAGTAGGCAGTGGTTTTTTATTCTCAAAATTAAAAAAACCCAAAACTCCATCATTTTTTCCTAGTTAGAAGAGTAACCCATGCTCACTGAAAGATAAAATCAGTCCAAAAGAGTATAAAGATTTTAAAAATCACCATAACCCCAGCACCCAGTGAGAACTGCATGTAAATTGATACATTTATGTAAATACTTGTGAAGACACTGTTCACATTGAGAATAATGCCACATGGCTGACCTTTCTGGAGCTGTGACTTTTGCCAGCACTTTATAAATTTAGTTTTGTAGATTCTTTTTTAAGAAGGCTATTCTCTCAAAATTTGACCTACAGTTAGGATCAGGGGCAGGTGCTTTGCTCATGGGGCCCAGAAGATGAGGAAGGCCCATTTCCCTAGGTGAGCCCCCGTGGGCAAGCAGGGGGGCCACAGGAGACCCAGCCAGGGTGAATAACCAGGATCATTGCCAGAAGAACCAGCCTGTGGGAGGGAGGGGGTCACACTTGGAGTGCAAAGGACCCAGAGAGGATGGGAATACTCCCAGCTAGCTAGGAATAATCCTCAAATATTATCTGTTAAGATTTTGGGAAAGTATTGCAAACAGTCACTATAGGAAGTAACAGTGTTTACAGACCAGTTTCCCTTGGAAAGTCCTCAGTTGTGAGTCCAGGATTACAGCAGCCCAGGGGGCTTTCAGAAACAAATTTTAAAACATGTCAGTACATTAAATGTTTTGTGTTGAGTTGATCACAAATGCCAAGTCAGGACTTCAGATAATTCCAGAAATAAGAAAGTGACAATGGGAAGGTTTCAGCAGTATTTATTATTTATTTATAACGTATACCCTGTCAGCTTCTAAAAGGGGTTTGAGGCTGCTTCCAGTAAAAGACATGTGCACAACCAGGTTGCTAAAATGGGAATAGAACGTTGGAAACTCTTGCAGGAGGAGGAAGCTAAGAAGGTGATAAAATTACTATGAGTCAAGGTTAAACTTAGTGCTGAGCCTTCCCGTAGCTAAAGCGAAGATGGAAACAAGAAGCCTTGGAAAGTTTCATTATCTGAGTAGAGAAAATAAAATCACAGGCAATGCGTTAGCTCCCCAACGGTACCCTGTTCATTTGGTGACAATGACAAGGGCCTTTGAGGGAAGGTGATGGGAGGGCCCAGCTCTGCAGCCTGAGGGTAGAGGGGCAAGTACAGTCGTTTGTCTTCTCAGGGAAGGCCTGCCCCGCAGGTGTTCGGACTTTTGGGCCCCAGGATCCGCAAGGGGAAAGCTGGTGAGGCGCTGGGGGTCGCCCGGTTGTCCACACGGAAGTGCTTATTTCCGCCAGCTGCCTGGACGACAGTCAGGACCCTGCCCGGGAAAGTAGGTCGGCGGTGAGGAGAGAGGGGAAGGCGCAGAGCCTGGCCTTGGGCGGTGACAGCCCAGCTGATGACACCACCGGTGTATCTCCCAGTCGGGTGACGGCGGAATCAGGAAGGCTGGAACTGTAGCTTTCACAGAAGCTGCGAAGGTTGTTAAACAAAGATGCTTTCCTGTGACACCTTTTGTCCTAAGCGCCACCATCAGACGGAGACACAGAGCCGGGGCGTGGTTCTCAGACTGTGGTCCCTGAACCGGCAGCATCAGCACCTCTGGGGGTGTTCTCGGCCCCGCCCCAGACCGCTGACTTGGTAGCCGTGGGCGGGGCCAGGACTTTTGGTTTCTCAAATGCTCCGGGTGATTCTCATTCAGGCTGATTGAGGTTTGAGAACCACGGTCGGTAGAGAACTGAGGTGCACAAGCCCTCCTTTCGCCACTGGGGTGAACCCATAGGCCCGCGCTCCGCTCTCCCCTCAGATGCTCAGTGGTCTGAGCACTCAGGGATGCTCTAGGGCGGAGATGGGGAACCGTCCCCCTCAGTGTCCGGCTCACCAGCAGGTGTAGCCTCTGAAGCCCAGGCCCGAGGGGGCTCCCATTTGCTGGGTGGCAGGTGAAAGGTGCGCAGGACCCGGAGGCCCCGCGGTGGGAGGAGGCTGCTCGGAGCGGGTGCGTAGGAGTGTGCTGCAGGAGTGATTTGGGTGGTACTCAGTGCTCACTAACAGAAACCCAGTATCCCGCTGCGCAGGTGGGAGGTCTCAAGAGCTGGCTGCCACGTTAAGCATTTAACCCTCCCAACGACAGATGTAGAGGTTCTACACATTTTAGAGATGGAGACAGTGGGCCTGCATGGTTGTTTGCCTAAAGTCATCGCAGCTGTGAGTGGAGGGGCTGGGTTTGAGGGTTAAGGCCCAGAGGCTGGAGAAGCCTTGGAGGGTGTGGCCGGGTTGGGGAGGAGCAGGAAGTGACGAGACTCGAATCTCCTCTCCCTCTAGGAGCTCCGTGGAAACCCCTTCAGGAAGACCGCGTGGTTGTTTGGGTGCTGTGTGATTGTGAAGAAATTTTTTAACGTTTAAGATGCGGTTTGTCATAAAAGAGTCTTAGCTGCAGAGAAAAATGTTTATTGGTGCATCACAGTACTGAAAAGAGACTCTTGCTAACTGACTGTGAAGAAGATGAGGTTTGGAACTGACTACCCAGGCCAGGAAGGATGCCCCGGTGAGGGGATCCTAGAACACAAGCCTCCAAAGAGCAGACTACCCACCGAGAGCAAATCAAATAATCTCCAGAGGGGCAAACACGGCTGGCAGACTGCTGGCACCGGGTAAGAAGAGGTAAGAAAACTGAAGAGAACACACGGCATCGCAGAATCACTCGTCCACAGTTCTTTGTTCTGAAAGAGAAAGTAAAGGCTGGTTTACCTGCTAATACTCTGTCCAGTGGAGTCTCCGTTGGAGAGCTTGGGCTGGTCCTGGGGCAGGTCCAGGTGCAGCGCACCCAGGGAAATGTGAGGAGTCCTTGAAAACCCAAGGACTGGGAACCCCCTGCCTTGACCTTCTGCTAGCCAGGAGATCGAGAAGACTTCCCCCAGGTTGGAGTAAACGCCCCTTTGTTTATGAGCAAGAGCACACTCATGTCTTTCTTCGCCAGGTGTCCATGGAGGAGGATCTGGAAGACAAGAAGGAGCTGGAGAAAGTCTAGATGAGTCAGAGGACTGAGGCCCAGAAGGAGGTGTGGCATTAGCTCTGGTGACCACGGAATAAAACAAACAGGGAGAGGAGGAGGGATAGTGTGTGCAGCCCATGTCTGCACCAGCAATGCTGCTGCTCAGTTGGAGGTAGGTGCCTTCTTACTGGATGCTTTTAAGAATGTTTTCTGGGGCAGACCAACACATGGGGCTATTCAGAGCTCCCTGCCTCCTGGGACTCCTCTTAGCTCAGGATGTTGCCATCTTAGAGAAGGCGGCTATCTCCTGGCCTGCCCTGTCACTGACCACCGCTGGATAGGACCCCTGACCAGAGTGGGTGGTGTAGCTCCTGGGTTACTGAGCAGCTACTATGAACGGGTGATTTAGAAGTTTGGAGCCACAGAGGGTAAAATCATTGCACCTGGTCAGGACAGTTCAGAGCCAGTAAGACTGTCAGCCTGTCGTGTATTTGAGGCAGCTGTTTTTAATTGCAGTTCTTAAAGCCCAAACACGGATCGTGGCATCACACACTGATACAGGAAGGGATATTAACCTGATGGCCTGAACTTTTCTAATAACTCCTGCACCTCCCGGCACACACAACCCCAGAAAACCAACTGACCTGAGGGTTTGCCATGCTGGGTAATTAATGCGTGATGGCACTCAGCTCAAAATGATTTAGTGACTACCGAAAAAGTAGGATGTACTTCTGAGGCTTACAGCAAAGGCACGAGTTGGGTAGAGTAGGTAGAATTATTGGACTTTTTTCTGGGGCATATTAGGTTCACAGGGAAGTGGATGGGAGGTTGGTTTCTGTCTGATTTCTTCAGTGAACAACTCTGTGCCCAGGGGACCGGCCCAGGGTGTTCCTGGGCTCTTCCTGCTCTCAGGACTCTCAGATAGAACTTCAGCTCAGGTGCTCTGTCTACAGCATAAAACTCTCCACCCCAGAGATAAGGAAAGAACCTTATTCCTCGATGGCATTGCCAACACAACAAATGGGAAGAAAGTGAGGTTTCCAAAGGGAAGTGAGAAGCAGCAGGGATTTTTTTTGAGATCTTTTGTTTTCAGGGAGAAAACTCCCCCTTTGCACGTCTGGGTGCCCGACCAGGCCCTACACAGTGAGAATGCCGCCTTCGCCTTAGCCAGACGCGAGGTGACCCAGAGTGGTATTTGTTCTTATGGGGCTTCATCTTCTCTCGTCCTTCCTGCTTGGCCGGTCAGAGCTGGGGAGTGCATTAGGATCTTGCTTTTCATTTTTAATTTTTGGCCTGCCTAGTCATGGGACTGGGAGTTAGAAACCCCAGCAAGGGCCCAGGACCCACTTCAGAAACTAATGGTTCGTCAGTCTGACATGATTTTATTTCCTCATGTGCTGGTGGCTGAGGTAAATGAGGTCAGCATGGATGAGAAGGTGTATGTGAGTTCTCCGGGAGCTGGATGTGTGGTCTGGACACGGGGACCCTCTTCCCAGTGAGGAGGGCCCTGCCTCCCCTTTCTCTCCCTCCTCTGCTTTCCCACCCCCCTGCCTCTTTGCTTCCTTCTTTCTCTCCATCCCTTCCACTTCCCTACCTCCTTCCTTTGTTTCTTTTCTCCTCCTTGCTCTCATCTTCCCCCTTTCCTCCCTCCCTATATTTATTAAGGGCTTATAATGGGCTTAGTCTTAAACCTGAAGTAACTAAGAAAGGATGGATGCCTGCTTCCCTGCCAGGGATGTAGGTCTTTCTCTAAGGCCTCACCTGGCGCTGTGTGTTTAACCCAGCCCTCCCTCCCTGCTCTTCAGTGATACTAGGAATATTGAGCATAGTCCTGTGAAGAACTTGGATTCAACCCCCAACTCATTAGTAAACATATCAGAGACACGAAATTTGGACACTTCTCAGGGGAATACCTTGTATGTGAAAGATGCTTGCAAAGGCACGGGGGAAACTGGGATGCAAGTTGGTTTGTGGAGTCAGAGCCACGTCTTGCAGGCTGAAGTGCCAGCTGCCTCCAGCTCTGGATAAGCTTGAATAAGGTACAGTGATCCCACCTCTGTGCATTCTTGGCCGCCATAGTGGAGACTCTCTCACCACTTACTATGTCGAAGAGTCTCCTTTTAAACAGGGGGTTGGAAGACTCGATAAAGTGCTGTTTCCATGGATATTTTACTACAATCATTTGTAATAAAAATCTATGGAAACAGAATCAGGGCTGGCCCAAGCGCAAGCTCAGAGCAAAGGGTTTCCTCAATCATTCTTATCTTTTGACAAGGTCTTATTTTAGCTTTGCATAAGATTTACGCCTAGAATTTTCTTAGTTTTGTAACCTCTATCTCAACTGAAGGATGTCTAAGTAGCTGTGGCCACTGCGGATTGAAGGGACCTGGAAGGATACAGGCAAAGGTGGTGGTGATGATGGTCCAGCCCTGGTAACAGCCCAGGTCCTCCGGATGAGGATGTCCTGGGCTTTGCTTAGAGTAGGAAGCAGAGGGAAACACCCCACACAGGGACAGCTGGAGAAGACAACCAGTAGCAATAAAAACAAACACACTCCCATCACCCAGGTTGGCAGAGCAAAGGGACTCTGCAGAATTGCACGCAACTCTGTAGAGAATGTCAAATCTAAGCTTTTGTATACTCAGTTCTGTCAACTTGCTCTTTTCAGACAGCGGGCCTCACGCTGGCATTCCAGGCAGCCCTCCTGATGTGTCCCCTGGTGTTTTCTGTTGGGCTGCAGAGCGGGACTCCCACACTAAGCCCAGGGCATCAGGGGCAGCAGGAAGATGAATTTTTGGAGCGTCTTCAGGTGAGCAGGTAGGTGTTCTATAAATGTGACAAGCATTCTCAGTTTGCCTGATTTAGATTCTTAGGGGAGTCCATTAAGAATCACTTTTACCCTTCTGTTATTAAGAATGTTTTTATGCAGTCTTGTCTTTTTCTATTGGTTTGTTTTCTTTAGTAAGTGGCCTTGCCTCACCAAAAGATAAGGCAAAAGTCGTCACCTAGCTTATTAAGAAATATAAATTAAGGTCTGAATCGCTCCACTAACACCTGGGCAGGAAAGTTGAACTCTGTGTGCTTCTTGGTAACTGCTATTATAATTTTCTCCAAAACCGAGTTACCTGCCATCAGACAAAATCTGCTAACAGCTTCACTCGTTACAGATGAATGTCACTGCCTACAGGAGATACTTCCTTTCCTCTGCTATACTCACAAAAGCACAGCCTTTGATAATTAGTCCTCATCACATCAATACAGGGACCCAAATACTTGACTCAGGGACTCGTCAGGAAGGAAAAATATCTCACTTGCCCATGATAAAATATTCGAAACATCTGTATTTTACTAACTTTTGTGAGAAACTTCACTATTTGGAGAAATGTTATATTTTACCTTGCTGATTTTCATTTGTACTTAACTGTTTGTTTTAAAGAAGATACATGAAAATGAGGTGAAAATATACAACGCTCTCCATGAACCAAACCTAGGAGAGATTAAATTCTGCCTCAAGTGAAATAGCTAAATTCAGTGGATTTTAATTACTTTTGTCCCAAAGGGCTCCCCCCTTTCCTTAATTTCTTATATTTTCCCCTTAGGTTGCAATGATTAATTTGCAAGCTGAGTCCCATACTAGCCATGAAACTAAGCAGAATGTATGACAGGCGAGGTGATGAGGTGCCACCTTTTGACCGAGCAGCTAAGGCAGGTTTTTTCCAGCATCAGCCTGTGTCAGCGCGATGGAATGAGGGTCACCTGGGGTCACGCCTCAGCTCCGCAGGGCCTGGGCAGCGGCTAGCTCACTCTCCTACCATTAGACTCCATGTTTCTCATGGAGACAGGCTGCTAGGCATCTTGTGAGGCAGGTCCCATGCCCTATTTTTCATTCCCAGTTTGTTCAGAAATCATTATTTTCTTGATTCTGAAAATAACAGCAGCCCATGGATACAGTTTTACAGCGCAGCAGTAACTTACCAGAATACGTTTTTTTTTTCCCCTTGAATGAACCCCGAGGCCTTGGCAGTCGCCCCTCCCTGCCCACCACGTTTTCTCTCTTTCTCTATATTGCTTTCTCTAATGGCTCTTTTGACGCTGAGATTCTAAATGTAACGCGTAACCCTCAACCAGTATAAGCAGCATTCTTACGGGAGCCACCTTAATGCTGGCTCACATGAAATGGAAATGGCTTGTGTTATCCATCCTTTAAAATATTTCTAGTGCTCAGCCTCCGTGAAATGATTGCTTATAGGGAGATAATGTCTGTTCTATTCCTTTTTAAGTCTGTGAAAAATGTCATCCTGGTTAATAGGGTGATTAAGACTCTTTATGCTCCAGGAGATAAATGTGATTATGTTTGTCATACTCTACCCAAGATAAAGACAGCAAAGAAGGCAAACTTGAAATTCCATAACACTTCCTCTCTTCCATATCCAGGAACATTCAGAACTCAGTACACAGATGGTACTTCACATAAAGAATAACATTATCTGTTAAACATTTTTCCTTACCATTAACCAACTTAACAATACGCCTCTGGTATAACAGGAACAGACAAATGACTACATCTTCTGATATCTAAGTTCTGACTGTAGAAAAATACCACTTTAGTCATATTGTTTTCCTTTTAACTGTCATCTTTGTTACTTCATTTTTGCCTTTAAAATGCAACTGGAGTCTATGCTTGGTCCTAAGGACTCTGTCCCCATCAACCTTCCCTCAGCAGGTGATTCTTATGGGAGTCCCCCGCCATCCCTTAAGAACAACAGATGTCTATGGAAAGGGTTTTGTAAACCTTAGGCCTATCAATCACACAGATGCATTCAGTCATTCCTCCAGGCCTCCGTGTGCCAGGCCCTGTGGACCAGAGTGCACCCACCATGCCCCTAGACTCAGGCTCATAATATGGACAAAAGCCTGTTCTGTCTTGTTCCTGCCTTTCCTTCCTTCATTTCATTCAAAGGCTAAAGATATTTTGTTAGCAGAGATTTAGTTAAAAATGGAAGGTGGGTGAAGTTTTTGCTACTCCACATACCCGGATAAATTTTACACCCTTTCCTTTTAGTCTTGGATTTTAAACAGCTTAAATATGAATCCCAGATGCTGATTACACCTGTTTAATTAATTAACAATACAGCAATTTAAACAGGGTAACACGGTCCAGAGAAAAATGTTACATTATGCACTCGACATTTCATTTAAAATTCTTCCTTAAAATTAAAAGGTTTCATTATAACAGATAAATTTCAAATGTACTTTATTAAACTTGATTGCTAATTAGGGCCTAAGCAATTATAAAGAAAGATATTCAACCAGAGGTTATTTTTCTGGACACATTGGCATATTACTTTTCTTAAAAAAAATTTTCATCTCCAGCAAAAATAACTGCATGTAGACATTATTCTCTGTTTTCTGGGAGAGATCTTGGAGGACAGGAAAGGGCTGGGTGTGTTTACAGAAACAGAACAATAGCTGTTCCTATTAGGGAGGTGGTACCAATTAATATTGACACTCAATACTCAGGTAACTTTCTGGTTGAAAATATTTAAGGTAAGGGATAACTGGGCTATTTTCATACTGACAACTGAGATAAAACTATAAACTGTCAGTCACTATTTAGGGACCCAGAACCAATTTCTCAAAAAAGTACATTTTATACCCTTGGTATCATTATTTTAGCATGATTATCCTTTCAAGTTATTATAATCTGTTACTGGCTTCTTGTTTAAGAATTTAAAGGTTTTTTTTTTTTTTTTTGTACGTGTGTGGGGGTGTGTGTGTCTAATTAGGTTAATTTTTAAATTTATTTTTAATGGAAGTACTGGGGATTGAACCCAGGATCTCACTTTGTACATGCTAAGCACACACACTCTACCATTGAGCTATACCCTCTGCTACAGGCCTTAAGGTAAGGGCGTCAGGTAAGTAACTGGCACATACAAGTAAAGACTGTGTCCGGGACCACAGAGCCACACCCACTGCCTGATGTACAGGATCCACCTACTGATCCATCACTTTGGAGTCTGCCTAACAGAAGCAAGTCCTCCAAGCTCGGACAACCACATGCTGACAAGAAAGGCTGCTGAAACTTATTTAATTGGACATGTTGAGGTACTACTGCTGTTAGGAGTCTGTTTATAAAGATTTTCTATCATATATTATTATACATTCTTTTTTCAGGTAAAAAACTTAGTTTCAACTGTTATATTCATGAAAGTATTTCCACTGGGATTTCCTCCATATGGAGAAGTTATCTGTATAATTATTTTTAAGTAGTCTTCCTTCCTAACTTTGGGAAAACTTTACCCTCCCCACCAACACACATACATACACACCCCTTGTGAGCATAACCACAGCAGTGGTAAAGTAGAGCACACAGAAATGGCCATTGGCCGCCTATGAGGACACTGAATGCCATCCATCCCATAGGTTCAGTCAACAAACTGCATGTATTCCTGAGGAGAAATCAATCGAGTCTCTTTGCTGTTGTGGCATCTCCAATGCCAGCCTTTCCCAGAACAATGGTTCTGGACTTCATCCACCATGCTCATCTCATTTAGATTTCAATGCTTCCTCCCACTCAACAGCCGATTCAGAGTTCTTGGGAATTGCTGGAAATATTGATTGCATTTTGCTTCGAAAGTCTTTCATCTGAAAGATGAAAAAAAAATTAGTCATTAAATGTTAAAAGATGGATAAAAGAGCCAAAGCAATTAGAGATGGACGCCGTGGCTGAATGAATGATGTCTCACTGCTGTGGTACTGAGCAAAGAAGAGCAACAAAAGATAAAAACTGTTCTCACTACCTTGAAAGACAATGAGACACATCTCTTCTTCTTCCAAGTATAAATCTATTGGACCCTAAATAACATAAAACTCCATTCTGAATTGGGAAGGCAATGTGCCCTAAACCATCAACCCTCCAAGATGTTTACTCCCTACGGTATGTGTTGTTGGCTTTCATATTATAAAGATGCAGTTGAGAATGGGATTTCTGTCTAAATGAATAAATGAATATACCGAGGCCATTCAAAGTTAGAGAAATTTTGGGGCCAGAGGGAAGGAGTGGAGAGAAGAAACTTAGTAGGGGGCTAATAAAGAAGGAATTAATGCATGGCAGATAAACTAGAATGTTTCTACATGCCAGACAGTGTTGAAAAATGTAGAGGTTCAACCAGCAGAGGTTTACCTGGGGTCTGAGAGTCTGAGCAGGAGGTTGGATGATCTGAATATGCAGTATCAGCCTGGAGCCCTGCCCTAACGGAGGGGAGTGCTAATTTATGGGTGGTGGGTAATCTTCAGGTTAGGTAATACTAGCTCCACACTCTCTGGTTCATTCTTCTTAATGTAGACGGTCTTGTTCTGAAGGTATTATTTCAGAGGTACTATAGCACAGCACTGCAGTTTTCTGATCAGCCATATCCCAACCAGTATTTCTCAAAGATACAACTCTCCTCAATCAGACTGGGGAAGCACTCTGGACTCAGAACAACATGAAAGTCGTTACTTGGACTGGTTACTTTGAGAGAGGACTAATATTTCAGCTACTGTCATTACAGTATCAAATTACATATTATGTTCCAAGAACAAAGCTCACATGGAGATATATATGTATATATATATATGTATATATATATGTGTATATATATATATATTAATGGTATGTTTGTTAAAAGCATTAATTTATAGTTAAATATCATTTTGATTTAAATATTCTGATAGTGGAAGACATATAATGCTACCCATCATATGTAGGCTGTAGAAGGTCCATGCCAACTATCTCAACATTGGGTCCCAGACACCAATCTTGAAGACACACACAGGCATCCACGGCGTGTGTGTCTCCCCCTGACCCCCTCTGCCCTGCAGCTCTCTACTTTGTTCTCTGATGAACCCTTCATGAGGGGTTCTTAACTAGAGGCAGTGCTGCATTCCTGGGGAGGGACTGGAAATGTACTTCTAAATAGCAGTGGCTGCTTTCCTTCAGCAGGGGCAGGGGGCTGTGTTCTCATTTCCTCTTCTTGGCCCAATTTTTTCCTTTCCTTTCATTTCCCAAATATTATATTATTTTCTTGTTCCCAAGGTCATAAGTGAGTAACTGAACCACTAGAAGGAATCATATCTGAAATATAGCCAGCTAAGAACAGACAGACTTCAGAGCAAGGGAAGGTAAGGGAGACAAGTGGGATAAAGAACACCATTTTGCCCTCTTTTACAGCTGTGGAGGAGACTGGCCAAGACAGCAGAGTAGAAAGAACCTGAGCTTACCTCCTCTCACAAGCACACCAAAATCATGACTAGCAGCAAAACAACCATCAGTGAAAAGGCCAGAACCTACCAGAAAAGATCTTCTACAACTAAAGACATAAAGAAAAAAACCACAAAGAGACAGGTAAGAGGGGTGCACTCACGATATCATCAAGTCCCATCCCCTCGCTGGACAACCCACAAACTGGAGAATAATTACATTGCCGAGGTTCGCCCACAGAAGTGAGAGTTTTGAGTCCCATGTCAGTTTCCTCAGCCCAGGGGTCCTGCACTGGGAAATGAGCCCCCAGGACATTTGGCTTTGGCACACAGTGGGGCTTTTTGTGAGTCCTAGAGGACTGGGGGAAATAGAGATTTCACTCTTAAAGGATGGACACAAAATCTCACATGCTCTGGGACGCAGGGCAATAGCAGTAATTTGATAGGAGCCTGGGCCAGACCTACCTGCTGGTCTTGGAGAGTCTCCTCAAGAGGTACGGAGCAGCTGCAGCTCACCCTGGGGACAGACACTGGCGGCAGCCATTCTCAGGAGCTCCTTCTACCACTTGGACACTGGTGTTGGCAGGCGCCATTGTGGAATCCTCCTTTGGGCCCACTTGACAGCCTGTACTTGCCCGTGCTGGGACACCTCATGCCAAGCAACTAACTGGGTAGGGACACAGCCCACCCATCAGCAGACAGGCTGCCTTAAGACCTCCTGAGCCTACAGCTGCCTCTAGACATAGCCTGGCCCACCAGAGGGTTTGGGACCCAGCTCCAACCACAAGGGGCAGGCACCAGCCCTAACCTCCAGGAAGCCTGCTGTAGCCTCTGGAACAGTCTTACCCACCAGAAGGCTGACACCAGACTCAGGAAAACCACAATACTGCAGCCTGCAGACCTAGCCCTAGCCCCGGAGCCCCCTGAGGTTCTGCAGTCAGCCACCTTGTGACCTGGACCTAGCAGCTAGAAGCTTCCGCACAAGGCACGGCCTGACAACCAACTCAACCAGCAGCCAACCAAGCCTATCAGACTACCCACATAGTCAGCCGATCACAACGGAAGGGCCCACACACCCCTCATGGGGGAACCCCTAGAGCATATATAGCTTGGGTGACGAGAGGGTAAGTGTGCTGCTGGGACACACAGGGTGGAGACAGGCAATCTACCCAAGAAAGTGTTCAGGGAAGGGATCATAAAGATGATCAAAGAATGCAGGAGAAGAATGGATGCACAGAGCAAGAAATTACAAAAAGTTAGAAAATAAAGAACCATCAGAGATGAAGAATACAATAACTGAACTAAAAAAATACTAGAAGGAATCAATAGTAGTCTAAATGATACAGAGGAGCAGATCAGTAAGATGGATGATAGAGTAGTGGAAATCATTGATGCTGAACAGAAGAAAAAATGAAAAGAAATAAGGACTGTTTAAGAGACCTTTAGAACAGTATCAAGCACAATAACATTTGCATTATAGGAATCATAGAAGAGAAGGGCTGAGAACATACTTGAAGATATAATAGCTGTGAACATCCCTAACCTGAGAAAGGAAACAGTCATACAAGTCCAGAAAGTCCCATACAGGATTAACCCAAAGAGGAACACACCAAGACACACTGTAATTAAAGTGGCAAAAATTAAAGGTAAAGAGAGAATATTAAAAGCACAAAGGGAAAAGCAACAAGTACCATACAGGGGAACTCCCATAAGGCTATCAGCTGACTTTTCAGCAGAAATGCTGCCAGCCAGAAGGGAGTGATACGACACATTTAAAGTAATGAAAGGGAAAAACCTACAACCAAGGATACTCTACCCAGCAAGACTCTTGATCAGATAATGATGGAATGGTCAAAAACGTTTATAGACAAGCAAAAGCTAAAAGAGTTCAGCACCACCAAAGCAGCTTTACAAATGTTAAAGAAACTTCTCTAAGTGAAAAAGAAAAGGCCGCAACTAGAAACATGAAAATTACAAAATGCAAAAAAAAAAACCCAAAAACTCAATGGTAAAGTCATACATACAATAAAGGTAGGAAATCATCTACACACAAAGCTAGTAGGAAGATTAAAAGATAAAAGTAGTAAAATCATCTATATCCATAATAAGCAGTTAAGGGATAAACAAAACACTTAGATATAAAATATGATATAAAAAACAGTGAGGAGAGGAGAGTACAAAATGCAGGGTTGCTAAAATGCATTTGAAATTAAGAGATCAGCAACTTAAAACAACTCTCTCTCTATCTACTTATCTATCTATCCATCTATCCATCTATCTAGAAACCTCATGGTAACCACAAACCAAATGTCTATAATGGGTATGTACACACACACACACACACACAAAGGAATCCAAGTGTAACACTAAAGTTAGTTATCAAATCACAACAGAACAAAAGGGGGAAAAAAGACCTAAAAAATACCCCTCAAACAATTAACAAAATGGCAATAAGAACATACATATCAATAATTACCTTAAATAGAAATGCTCCAATCAAAAAACATACAGTGGCTGAATGGATAGAAAACAAGATGCATATACATGCTGCCTACACTTATATTACACAAAATACACTTTAAAATAAAGGCTGCTATAAGAGACAAGGACACGACATAAGTTTAGTCTAAGAGGAAGATATGACAGTTGTAAATATATATGCACCCAACATAGGAGCACTTAAATACAAAAAACAAATATGAATGGACATAAAGGGTGAGATCAACAGTAACACAATAATAGTAGGGGATTTTAACACCCTACTTACATCAATGGACAGATCACCCAGACAGAAAATAAGAAAACATTGGCCTTAAATGACACATTAGACCAGATGGGCTTAATTGACATATATAGAACACTGCAACTAAAAGCAGCAGAATACACATTCTTTTCAAGTGCACACAGAACATTCTCCAGGATAGATCACATGCTATAGGCCACAAAACAAGCCTTGGTAAATTTAAACAAAACAAAAAAACTTAAATCATGTCAAGCATCTTTCCCAACCACAATGCTGTAAGACTAGAAATCAACTACAAGAAAAAAAAACTGCAAAAAACATGAACACGTGGAGGCTAAATAATATGCTACTAAACAACCAATGGATCAATGAAGAAATTAAAGAGGAAAGTAAAAAATACCTAGAGACAAATGAAAGTGAAAACATGATAATCCAAGATCCAAAACCTATGTGATGCAGCAAAAGTATTTCTAACAGGGAAGTTTATAGTTGATACAAGCTTACCTCAGGAAACAAGAAAAATCTCCAATAACCTAACCTACATCAAAAGGAAATAGAGAAAGAAGAACAAACAAAACCCAAAGTTAGTAGAAGGAAAGAAATCATAAAGATCAGAGCAGAAATAAATGAAATACAGACTAAAAAAAAAAAATCAATGAAACTAAAAGCTGGTTCTTTGAAAAGATAAACAAAATTGATAAATATTTAGCCAGACTCATCAAGAAAAAAAGGGAAAAGACCCAAATCAATAAAATCAGAAATAAAAAAAGAAGACATTACAACTGACACCACAGAAATACAAAGGATCATTCTTAAGAGACTACTATGAACTATATGCCAATAGCATAGAAAACTAAGAAGAAACGTCAGATTCTTAAAAATGTGTAATCTCCCAAGACTGACCCAGGAAGAAATAGAAAATATGACCAGACCAGTTACCAGTAATGAAATTGAATCAGTAATTTAAAAAGTCCCAATAAACAAAAGTCCAGGACCAGATGGCTTCACAGGTGAATTCTACCAAACATTTAGAGAAGAGTTAACACCTATTCTCAAACTATTCCAAAAAACTGCAGAGGAAGGTACACTTCCAAACTCATTCTATGACACCAACATCATCCTGATACCAAAACCAGACAAAGATATCACACAAAAAAAGAAAATTATAGGCCAATATCTTTGATGAACACAGATGCAAAAAACCTCAACAAAATGTTAGCAAACCAAATCCAACAATACATTAAAAGGATCATACGCTATGATCAAGTGGGATTTATCCCAGGGCTGTAAGATTTTTCAATATCCACAAATCAATCAGTGTAATACACCACATTAACACACTGAAGAATAAAAACCATATAATCATCTCAATAGATGGTGAAAAATCTTTTGACAAAATTCAACATCCCTTTACCCAGAAAGTGGGTATAGATGGAACATACCTCAACATAATAAAGACCATATGTGACAAACCCACAGCTAACATTATACTCAATAGTGAAAAGCTCAAAGTGTTTCCTCTGAGATCAGGAAAAAGACAAGGATGCCCACTCTCAACACTTTTATTCAACATAGTATTCTAAGTCCGAGCCACAGCAACCAGAGAAGAAAAAGAAATAAAAGAAATCCAAATTGGAAAGGAAGAAGTAAAACTGTCACTGTAGATGACGTGATACTATACATAGAAAATCCTAAGAATGCTGCCAGAAAACTACTAGAGCTCATCAGTGAATTTGGTAAAGTTGCAGGATACAAAATTAATATACGGAAATCTGCTGCATTTTTATACACTAATAATGAACTATCAGAAAGAGAAACTGAGGAACCAATCTCATTTACCACTGCATCAAAAATAAAATAAAATAAAATAAAATAAAATAAAATAAAATAAAATAAATAAAAAATAAAAATAAATGAATAAATAAAATAAAATAAAATAAAATAAAATAAAATAAAATACCTAGGAATAAAACTACCCAATGGGAAAAAGATCTGTAGTTGGAAAACCATAAGACAGTGATGAAAGAAACTGAAGACAACACAAACAGATGTAAAGATATACCATGTTCATGAACTGGAAGAATTGATACTGTTAAAAATGACCATACTACCCAAGGTAATCTACAGACTCAATGCAATCCCTATCAAAATACCAATGGCATGTTTCACAGAACTAGAACAAATAACTTTAAAATTTGTATGAAAACACAGAAGACCCTACATAGCCAAAATAATCTTGGGAAGGAAGAACAGATCTAGAGGAATCACACTCCCTGACTTCAGATTATACTACAAAGCTACAGTAATCAAAAAAGTATGGTGCTGATACAAAAAGACATAAATCAGTGGAAAGACTAGAGAACCCAGAAATAAATCCATGCACGTATGCTCAATCAATCTACAACAATGAAGCCAAGAATAAACAATGGAGAAAAGTCTCTTCAATAAGGGGTACTGGGAAAACTGGACAGCTACATGTAAAAGAGTGAAATGAGGACATTCTCTAACACCATGCACAAAAATAAACTCAAAATGGATTAAAGTCCTAAATGTAAGACTGGGAACTATAAAACTCCTAGAGGAAAACACAGGCAAACACTCTTTGACATAAATACTAGCAATATTTTTTTTGGATCTGTCTCCTAAAGCAAAGGAAATAAAAGCAAAAACAATCAAATGAGACCTAATTACACTGCACAACAAAGGAAACCACTGACAAAATGAAGACAACCTACTGAATAGGAGAAAATATTTGCAAGTGATATGACTGATAAGGATTTAATATCTAACATATATAAATAAATAGCTCATACAACTCAACAACAACAACAATCACCTTAAAAAAAAAAAGACCCCCAAACTGAAAAATAACAACCTGATTAAAAGATGGGCATAAGACCTAAATAGACATTTTTTCAAAGAGGACATGCAGATGGCCAACAGGAACATGAAAAGATGCTCAGCATCACTAAATCTGCTGGGAAATGCAAATCAAAACCACAATGAGATATGACCTCACACCTGTTAGAATGGTTATCCTTAAAAAGAACACAAACAACAAATGTTGGTGAGGATGTGGAGAAGAGGAAACCCTTATACGTTATTGGTAGGAATGTAAACTAGGCGCAGCCAACGTGGAAAACAGTATGGAGATTTCTCAAAATACTAAAAATAGAACTACCATATGACCCAGCAATTCCACTCCTGGAAGTATTTCTGAAAAAAACCAAAAACACTAATTTGAAAAGATACATGCACCCCAACATTCATAGCAGCATTGTTTACAATTGCCAAGATATGGAAGTGACCTAAGAGTCCATCACAGATGAATGGATAAAGAATATGTGGTGTGTATACACACACGTATATATAATGGAATACTAATCAGCCATAAAAGGGAATGAAATTTTGCCATTTGAAACAACATGGATGGGTCTGGAGGGTATCATGCTTAGTGAAATAAGTCCAAAAGAGAAAGACAAATACTGTATGATATCATTTTTATGTGGAATCTGAAAAAACACAACAAACTAGTGAATATAACAAAAAAGAAACATATGACTCACAGATATAGAGAACAAACCAGGGGCTACCAGTGGGGAGAAGGATGAGGGGAGGGGCAATATAGGGGTAGGGGACTAACAGGTACAAACTATTATGTATAAAATAAGCTACAAGGATATACTGTACAACACAGGGTATGTAACCAATATTTTATAATAATAAACGGAGTATAACCTTTAAAAATTCTGAAACACTGTATTTTACACCTGTTACATAATATTGTACATCGACTATATTTTGATGAAATTTTTAAAAAATGTAAGCTGTGGAAATGGAAATGAAGTCTACATTTTAAGTTATAAACAGGGCCTCAAGTTGCTTTAAACAATAGGGCTCCATAGAAGGTTTTAAAGCTTGTAGTATTAATGTATATGGATAGTAGATGAAAACCTTCAGTTTTTTCCACCTGTTTCAATTTCTGATATGCAGATCAGAGGTGTTGGTCTTATCAGTGATACTCCATCACAGGCCTACAGAACATTCCTTTGCTTACAAATGTGCTTGATGAAAGATTTAGGGACTGAGTACATTTAAGCAAATGTGGTTATAAAATAAATGTATTCCACAATAATAATCACAGCCATTGCCACAGAACCATCCCTCTACCCTAATACCCCACAAGTTTGAAGATGGGGCATGCTGGTAACTTGACTCTCCATCTGGCAACTCAGTTTTAATCTGAAGCATTTTCTAAATTTGGGGATTTCTTTCCTGCAGTCTTCTTCCCTCTTTCCTTTGACCAGGGAGAATTTTTCCAAGGTTACTGATCACAGGCCTACCCTTCTAAGCAGGGCCACTGAGTAATGCACAACTCCAGGAGCCTCTCTCCACAAACTAAGGTCCGAATGGCACTCCCTAGGAAATGAGCCCACTGCTCCAAGAACACCATCCTTAAGTCCCAAATTGTGTCCAATAGTGCTGTGTTGTGGTATTACCAGAAAGTACCACTTTAAGGCAGCAATTCTCCGAGTGTTATGACAATTGGAAAATGTACTACAAGTAATTTTCACTAATACGGACATTCTGACTGACTTTTTAGATATTAGAACAGATTCAAGATTACGTTTCCAATAATGTTACTATTCTCATTCACACTGCAAAGGCTTTTTGAAGAGCCATTTAGCCAGTATACCAGGAGTGAAACATGGGATACGGCTACACATTTAACATGCATATCTTGGCAAGGGAAAAAACAACATGAAAACTTTTGGTCTAATATATGCTGTGATGAAAAATGACAAAAGCCTGAGGATAAGTCCCCAATTTAATTAATCTGAGAAAAGCCTTACAGCATTTAGCCTAATAAACAGACAGCTATCGGAATTAAAAGCTCCAAGTTTTAAAATGTCTTTGCCATCAACTAGCTCGTTTAGCTTCAGTTTCCTCACTTGTAGGTAGAGGACTACTGCCAGCCTCAGTGCTAGGGTTGGAATAATAAAGGCTTTATAGGACCAACTGATGAGCAAGCCTTTGCATATGTCAATACTTACAGTGCCAATGGTAATTCTGAAGAACCTGGAAATTCAGGTTCTTCATAAGATAAAACAGAATAAGACTGTAAGTGTTCCCTGAATAGGAATAATAACATCTGCCATTTGAGATCACCTATATATACCAAGCAGTAGGCTTTTACATTAAGTCTTCCCAATTCTATGTGGCATAAATGAGGACTACCACTTTACATATGAGGAACCAACCAGAGGTCAGAGAGGTTAACCCCTCCACGGTGATGTGGTTTAGGAGTACAACTGCCTGACTGGTATCCAGGCTCTTCCCCCACAGACGCTCTGGTTCTGTGATCTGTAAAGACATGGCACCTCTACAACCTCTACTCATGTACAGATTTCACTAAAAATGACTTTAAAAGCCTATAATTCTTGCAATGGTGACCATGTTATTTAGAATGCTATAGCAGATTATTACCAATGTTTACCGACAGCCAGCACTCATCTATTTCTTGATACAGGGGGTTATACTTCTCTACCCTCTTGAAGTTAGGTAACCACGAGACTAATTCTGGCTAATAAAATATGAGGAAAAGAAAT
This sequence comes from Camelus dromedarius, assembly GCF_036321535.1. NCBI lineage: Eukaryota > Metazoa > Chordata > Mammalia > Artiodactyla > Camelidae > Camelus > Camelus dromedarius. The sequence continues at coordinate 9,022,784 of NC_087441.1, read as the reverse complement.
GTATGTCACTTCCAGGGTGAAGCGTGTAATTGCAGGTGTTCATTTCTCCAGGCCTCTCTTCCTTTTCCATAGCAATCATGGGAACCTGTGTAGCTGTGGTGGTGCCTCAAGATCAAGGCAACCTGATGTATGAAGCCGGCCTGTGGGGAAAGCTTCCTAGAGAGTTGTGTAAACTCATAGTGGATTTTAGGAAAGAAACAAACCTCTTTTATTTTAAGCCACACAGTTGGAGATTGTTTTTTACTGTGGTATAACCTAGCCTATCCTGACTGACATAGCTGATGGAGAGAATTACAAAACAGACATAAGGCATGCTCTGGTCCCCTTCCATATTACATTAAATGTGGTTGAAACACGGCTGAGTAAAAACTCAAGGGCTGGTTGTGGTATACATGCACACATATACACACAATGGAATACTACTCAGCCATAAAAAAGAATAAAAATAATGCCATGTGCAGCAATGTGGATGGACCTAGAGATTATCATACTAAGCAAAGTAAGTCAGACAGAGAAAGACAAGTATCATTTGATATCACTTACATGGGGAATCTTAAAAAATGACACAAATTAGCTTATCTACAAAACAGAAACAGACTCACAGACATAGAAAACTTATGGTTATCAAAGGGGAAAGGGGGGAGGGATTAATTAGGAGTTTGAGATCAACATATACAAACTATTATATACAAGATAAACAAGGTCCTACTGTATAGCACAGGGAACTATATTCAATATCTTATAATAATCCATAATGAAAAAGAATATATATGTATAACTGAATCACTATGCTGTATACCAGAAACTAACACATTGTAAATCAACTATGTTTCAATAAAAAACTCAAGGGCTGGACAAATAAGAGGAACCTTGTGCAGTTAAGCTTAAAAAGGTTTTAGAACCACCTGGTACAACCAAAGCACCACTCTTCCCACCTTCAGGGAGCTCAGCACAACTAATCCCATTGTATGGCACAGCTTCCTGTATAATCAGAACATTTTGATATTTTCAATGAAATAGTATGGGAGCTCTGATTAAAGAGTCAGTTTTTTGGGGTGGATGGCTTTTCTGTGTCTACTTGATAAAGTTCAATTAAGCAGGACTGGCTTAATTTAGAGAGCAGATGCTGGTACTTTTCAATTTTGATTAGGCCTGTTGATAGCCATGTAAATCCTGAGATGTTTGAACATACCATGTTATTTATTTAATATTCAGTTGCACTAGGAAGGCTAAGATGAATTTTAAAAATCTCAGCTTCTCATTTTCTAAGTTCTTAGTACCATTATTTAGGTAAAGGTCAGACAAGCATCTTTACTTTCTCCTAAACTCTCACTGTAACACATGCATAAAGTCTAGAATCTATAGTAAAGTCAATTGATTTAGGAATAGAAAGTGAACATGTAACTTTCTGAGAAATACAATCCCTTAAGTACTCATTAAAATGGCCAATTTTTATGACAATGATTAACAACAGGACACAATTCAAAAGCAAATGCTTTCTGTAAATGTGAAGTAAACTGGAAAGAGATGACCCTGGAGTGTCTTAGGGCCAAGGCCTACTCTGCAGCTAAGACCCAGTCCAGTAAGAACAATTTAACATGCTGCTTTTTTGTTGTTGTTAATTTATTTATTTATAATTTTTTTGGCAGGAGGGAGGTAATTAGGCTTATTTATGTATTTATTTTTAGAGGAGGTACTGGGGACTGAACCCAGGACCTTGTGCATGCTCAGCATGTGCTCTACCACTTGAGCTATACCCTCCCCTCCATAACATGCTTCTTGATTTAATGGGCTAACAGGTCAGGTTCTCAGAGGCAGTTCTAAAATGATTTCAGTCAGGCTTTATTTTTAGTAACTGTACTACCTTTGTAGTACAGGCCTCTTTCTAAAAGCTTTATATTTTATTGCATTAAACTTTATAACAGCTACCAACCAGATCACTATTATTTTTCATATTTTACCTAATGATCCTGCTTCACTGGCACACAAAGGTGAACGGATGCAAATATACACACACACACAAACACAGGACCTGCTGCTCCCATTTTATGATGCCTTTTTAAAGGCCTGGCTTATAAGGTTGTCACAGGGGAATGAGGACAGCTGATGGCTCCATTACACAAAGTACTTCTATGTATACATTTATTTTTACACTGTATAGGAAGTTACAACTTCTAAAAAACAGTATTTAAATGAACATAGGTATAAGCTACCCAGAACAAAAACCAAATGACATCTCTCTCTCTCTTCACACACACACACACACACACACACACACTTTCCAACTTTTAGGAATTCAAATTTATTCAAAAACTGGATATACATAACCCCATAACTATCTTTCCTTGAATAACTTCAGAATGGCAGTTTTTTAAAACAACTTTAAAACTCAAGCTCCTTCTGAATTTCCCAAAGAGTTTTTGCACTCTTCTGCAGACGAGCCTCTTCTTCAGGGGCCAACTTTACTCTTATAAGGTCAGTAATACCATTTTCTCCCAGGATACAAGGAACACTGAGGAATACTTCCTCATTTATTCCATAGAGACCCTTAATTCTGGTGGAAACTGGATGCACTCTCCTAAGATTTTTCAAAATACTTTCTGTTAAATCAGCCACAGATAGGCCAATGGCCCAAGAAGTATAACCTTTCATTTTAATAATGTCATAGGCACTAGCAACCACATCTTTGTGAACATTTTTCCACTGCTCAGGATCTTTATCAGTTCCTATATCTACATTCAGAGTTTTCAGAGGAATACCAGCAATGTTCACACCACTCCACACAGGAACACTTGAATCTCCATGCTCTCCAAGGATCCACCCATGACAGCTTTCAGAATGGATACCAAGCCTTTGCCCGATCAAGAAACGGAAACGGGCAGTGTCCAGATTACAACCACTTCCAATAACACGGTTTTGAGGGAATTCACTCAACTTCCAGGCTACATAAGTTAAGATATCCACTGGATTGGAAACAACAATCAGTTTGCAGCGAGGGCTGTGTTGGACAATACTGGAAATCATTAATTTAAAGATGGCCAAATTTCGCTGGACTAAATTAAGGCGTGTTTCCCCTTTTTCCTGGCGTGCACCTGCTGTGATAATCACGAGGCTGGAGTTTGCAGTGACAAGGTAATCTTTGCTGTAAACAATATTTGGCATTTTGACGAACGAACTGCCATGTTGAAGATCCATTGTCTCACCCTTCAGTCGGCCTTCATCAACATCCACCAAGGCAAGTTCATCACTCAAGCCTTTTAACAGGATGCTGATAGCACAGGCCATGCCAACCGATCCAGTTCCTACAATGGAGATCTTACTGCAACGAACGGCCTCGTCCGAAGTGAGATTCTTCAGAAGCTCACACTTGACGGTCGCCATCTCAGACGCGGGGGCGACGGGCCACGCGCCCCTGAGGGGGACGCCAGCTGTCTGGCGGGGGCCTAACACCATTCCCAAGTCCAGGAAATTCGCTTTCGCAGCGCCCACTCTCTGGCCAGCCCGCAGGACTCTCACAGTCCAGCTCATGGCCCCTCGCTCAACAGATGACGGAAGAGAAAGGGAGAAAGCAGCCGGCAGCCTTCAAAGCTCGAAGGGAAGCACCTGTGACCGTTGGCCGCTCCCTCAGCAAGTTACCGAGGCGGTACCAAGCCGGCGCCTTCGAACGCGCCTTCCGCCTGGTACTGCGGCTGCGCAAACTGGACCCTTTGACCACCCCTTTGGCGGCTACTGCGGCTGCGCAAGGCAGGCCCAACACACGTGACCTGGATCGGACCCTCGGAGAGCGCTCGCCGTGTCAGTTCTGACGACGGTGGAGAAAGGGCTTCTCTAGCAAATGGATTCTGGAGTAAAAGTTTTATAAACACAAATTCTCTCCAAAACTTAGCATGTGTAATGGGTCAACCCACATCCTTGGGATTAGTGATTTTCTGTTTTTACTACCTATGCAAAATAAAAATACTTCCATTAAGTACAGATGAAAATAAGGTTAAATTTTCTGAACTGGATCCCTACTGGGAATAAGATGCGTGTCCTTTGTCTCCCGATGGTCTCCTGCACCACTTCCCTGCATCTGTTTGGGAAGTAGGGCTCCTGTCGTATCCAGTTGGAGAAGCTTCTATTTGGAAAGGCTTCCTATTGCCTTTATACCAATCAAGATGTAACTGTGGGAAACAAGCAGGTTCTTAACAATGGGAAGGAGCCGACTGTGAGCTAGTTCAACGGTAAAAGCTCACAGGGAGAGGCTGTTACTCTCTCTCATGCCAAAGGAAAGCTTGTGATTGAGTCTTGATTAAAACTGACTTCTCAAGTAGAAACATGACGATGTAGAGTTATAGTAAAATGAAGATATGAAGAACCTTAAAACGGCAAGTTTAGACCAATGCACAAATCAGATTATTGATTAAAGTAGTAAAATAAAATATTAGCTAGCACAACATGGCATCAGTATATCTTACCTTCCTCTGCATTTCTCTGGTCAGTCTTTTGAACTTCCTTTCAAGTTTCTAAGGAAATAAAAACTTTCCATCTTGATGAAATATATACCCTTAAACCCAATACTACAAAAGTTCCAATAAAATAATGGTACTTTCTCCCCTCTTATATATACAGAATTCTGACCATGTAACGATTCCTCAAAGCTTTCCTCTCATTCTAAGAAAGCAATACGCTTTCCCCTAATGGAGCTCTTGGTGTACAGAGCCTCCTCACAGTCAGGGGAAAAAAATTGCGTGTATGCACATGTATGTGTGCGTGAATTCCGTTTTAGAATATCAAATCTTGACAAAATTAACATTTTATACTCAGGACTTGAAAAGCTATTCTCATTCTTCTTGCCACTGAACTGCAGTTCAAGAAGAGACGAATAGTAAGCAAAGGAGTTGGTGAGGGGTGAGAAAAGTGTGGCAATTAGTGGAGTTCCTGCAATCCTGTTTCAGTGTAACTTGCTGGTACCCTGTTTAGATGGTACAGTGCAAGCTCCGTGACACATAAAATGTTAAGAGCACCACATACATAAGTTCTCATCACACTGGTAGTCAAATTTATGGTAACTGTTTGTCAAATTAAAAGCTAGAATTTTTTAAATGATCATCTTTAATGGTGGCTGACATCTTGGAGGAATCCTCGTAAAAGACCAACTTTTGACAGCTATTATTCCTTTTATCCCAGTTATAGCTTGAAATGTTTTAACCTAGCCTGTTCCCACCTTCTTCCTGCAATGATTCCTTTGACCAGTCAAGCCACTTTCTGAGATAAGTGTTCTTGAGGATGAAATTCAAGGACATAAAGACTCTTAGCTAGATGGCTTCTTTTATAGTAATTTTCTCTCTAGACTTTGAACCTCTTTAGAAATACAATCACTATGACAGCTGCCTCTTCAGTCTTCCCCTTAGCCACAACTAAATCAATTTTGAGAAAAACAGCACTCTCTAAAATAAAAAAATACCTTAAACAAAGCAGCTTTTTATTTACAGTAAGTCTTGAGATAAGAAGGAAAGAACTGAAAAAGATAAGGGGATGTATATGACCTACAGAGCAGACTTAGGTCTACTCAAAGATGTGGAAAACCAAATATAGCTAGACATCTCCCTAATGACCTTCTGTCTTAGGTGGCTCATTCTTCTTTTCGAATGGAAAATCTAACTCAAATTATCTATTCAAAATTCAGTATAATATTATAGCCAGTGGAAGGATTACGCCGTAATACCTTTGTTTACACCACTCAGGAGGGTGGAAGCAGGAAATGAAGATGACCAGCAAGTCTCTGGACCAAGAATGGTAAACTAAGCTATTCTACTCTTTCTACCTGGACTCACCCCCAGTTCCTCCTGCCCTTTTTCTACCTAGGAGTTCAGTTCAAATATTTTATACTCTTCTGAGTCTTCTATGATCTACCAAGGATAACAAACTTTAAGAAATTCTGCCACCAGTGTACTCTGAACCTGTCTCCATTATAGGATCTATCACATACAATTAAATGTAATTACTTATGAATTTGTCACTCCATCATCTTTTACTTACCAGCATATCCCTATCTTCTAGCACAGAACTTGGTACCTGAACAGGAATTCAGGAAATGTTCATGGTAGAAAAGAATTAGTAAATAACTATAGAACTGAATTAATTAAGGCCAGAAGGCTAAAAGCTGAAAGAGAGATGGAAAGACAGGGCTGGAGAATCCACCTGGTACTAGAGTTCTGAATAAAGGGGTAAGTAAAATGTATAGGTGCCTATTTGGGATTTCTTAGCAAGGTTGATGCATAAATTTCAGATAAAGTTGTGAATAAGCTGAAAGATTTCTTAATTACTTTTAATACCATCTTTACCAAGTTAGAAAATACAAATTAAAAAAAATTCTATAGTGCTAGAAACACAGTAAGATAAATATGCAACAGCAGAAAGAATATTGTTATCCTTTGAAGTTATTTAATATGTTTTGTTCTATGGAAAGCTTTTAAAAAATAATCTATGCACAGAACCCTTGATTTGGAATAGAAAAGAAAATGCAATGAAAGCAGTGTTAATATTATAAGCTATAAACTTACCAGCATGCAAGTAGAGCATTACATAAACACAGTTATTTTAAAAGTCTTATGATTCGAAAATCATAAAATGCAAAGTGTAGGGTTTTTTTTTTTTTTAAATTGGTGGGCTGTGATTCTATCGCTCACAGATAGTAAAATATAACTTTGTAATCCTCGTGTGGGGGTCTTTTCATATTGCAGTACCTGAGAGTATTTTCCTTTGTCAGTAATACTGGGAATGCTGGGGGAAGGAGAAAAGGAGGGGACAAAGCTTTGTCTTCTGAATAGAATAAAGGCAGAATGTCAACTTAAAAAGCAACCCTGGGATCAACATCCTATTTATGGTATTCAAATATTACAACATGAATTGGCAAGCTCTTCTGATAAATTACCCAAATTCCACTTTTGTTCTTTAAAGGTATCATCTTACATATACTTTTTGATGCAACTGTAAAAAAAAGCTGCCTGTATTAATTATTAAAAAGGAAAAAAAAATTATTTTAATGTGGCACAAAACATGAAAAACAAAATTTAAATTCTTTAGTATCTGTTTAAACATCCTAAATCGCATCTAACTATTGAGAAAGTTTAATTTCATGGCCATAAGCTCTAACTGCATAGGTGCCGTTCTACTAATTCAGCCCATTTATTCTCTGCGATTGGATTAACAAAAATAATACTATAGCCCTCAGTAACAACAGTGTTACTCATCTAAAAATAAAAAAGACATGGAGAATATCTTTGTGTATGGAAGTTACTTTCAACTTAAGGTAGAAACTTAAGTTACCTTTATAGACTCCAAACTGTCAAAACTCCATGTTGTAAAGGTTAAAAATCAATTTGCCTCCAGATTCCATCTATGCAAAGAACAGGGACAGCAGGAGCTGGGAATAGTGGGGAGAAGAAGGGGGATTCAAGGTGGGGGATTAGCAAAGTTTCCTGGGCAAAGCTAGAAAGGCCCAGATCTAGAAAGAACGCGGCCTTTCAGCACGGCTAGAACTCTGAACATGACAGAGACTGATGAGGACAGCCAGATGCTCAGCTGCAGCACTGCCAGCTTCTGGACCCGCTCGTGCTCTGTGGGCCTGTCCTGTGCGCTGTAGGATGATTAGCAGCATCTCTGGCCTCTATCCGTTAGATGCAGGTGGCCCCCCTGCCATCATGACAGCCGACAGTGCCTCCAGACACTGCCAGGTCTCTTTTGGGGTGGGGTAAGGTGGGAAGGACACAGCAAAATTGCCACACACACCCTCAACCCTGGGTTGAGAGCCAGTAAGTTAAAGAATCAGCAGGGGCCAGATCACAGAGGGACTTATAAACCATTACAAGAAACCTGGAATGTTCTCAAGGGAAGAGGGAGCCCATCCAACAGATGTTCACCAAATGCCTCCTCTGTGCTCGGCACAGTACAGGCGCTGAGGCCACAACAATGAAAAGATAAATGAGGTCTCTACTCTCAGAATTTATGTCCTTTTAGTGAAGACAGATAAAATTAAAAAATGGTCAATATAACTTCATTTTGCAACAAGTGCTGTGAAGAAACTAGCATAATGTCAGAGAGGACCTGAGTGGTGGGAGTAAAGAGGCTACTGTATTTTAGACTAAATGGTCTGGGGAAGCTTCTCTGAGGAGGTAAAATAAATCTGAGTTGAAACCTTGGAAGGTAACACAGAGCCAGCCATGCAAAGCCCCAGGCAAGGAGTTTCCTGGGCAAAGCTGGAAAGGCCCTGGTACTGAAGGAACAAGGAGGCCGAGGCCCTAGCAGGGCCAGGTGCGTGGGGTTGGAGGGGTGACTGGGTTGGTTCAAGATGAGGTCAGCGAGGTAGGTGGGGCTACATCCTGTGAGACTTCTTCAGCGGGAGACAGGAGACGCTGAAGGGGTTTTAAATAAAGAAGAGACATGATTTGACTTACATTTAAAAATATCTCTGGCTGCTGTGTGGAAAAGTTCTCGGGGAAGTAAAGGAGAGGCCAAGATCCTGGACAGGAAACTATTTCAATATACCAGGCAAAAGATGAATGGAGCTGGAGAGAGATGAAGAGCCACACTGTGTTAGCCACAGAGCTGACGAGCAGCACTTGCTCATGGATCAGGTGAAGGCAATGATGGGAAATGAGATCATCTAAGAGGCTTCTCTGCTGGCTTGAACAACTTAGGGGACGGGAGGGGACTCACTGAAATGGGAAAGACTCAGGGGGAGCAAGGTGGGGAGGAGGTGAGGAAAACTGGAGTTCTGCTTAGGATGCGGGTCCTTGACATGCCTGTGAGACATACAAGAGGTAGACTCCATGCAGTTTCAAGGAAAATCTGAAGGTCAGGCAGGAGCTATATATTTGGACATTATCAGGTTGTACTGATTCTTTTTAAATGCCAGGGACTAAGTGAGAGCACCAAGGGACTAAGGACACATGGAAAACAGAAGAGTCCAAGTGTGAAGCCACTGGAAACACCAACATTTAGACGTCTGCAGGGGCGCAGCCAGCAAAGGAGACCCAGAGATGGCCAGTGAGACAGAAAGGGTAGAAGCCAGAAGACAGTGTGTCACGGAGAGGAGAATGCTCACTTGTGTCAAATGGGCTGGGAGGTCAAGTGACAAGAGGGATAAGGATAAGACCCGGGTCTGGCAACATGGAGGGCACTGGCGATCCAACACCAGCAGTTTAGGGGGTGCTGGGAAAGCTGTTGGACTGAGAAGGGCAGGGAGTGGAGACAGTGACCACAGGAAACTCTCTTAGGAAATCTTTTCTGTGAAGGGAAGCAGGCAGATGGGCTGGTAGCTGGACGAGGATGAGGAACACCAAGAGATTTTTAGAGGTGGGAGAAACTAGAGCAGGTCTCCACACACTGCAGCAGAGGGGAAACCTGGTGATCAGCAAAGGCTGGGAATAATCAGGGAAGCGAGGTCCTTGGGCAGACGTGTGGGGAGGAGGGTGAACGCCCTCATGAGGGGAGGCCTTTCGCAGCAGCATGGATATTCCACCCATGGTGACACAGAAAGGCAGAGGGAGCGGGACAGCTGCAGGCAGAGGTTTGGGGAGATGAAGGCCAGTGCATTCTTGCAGTACATGGAGAAAGGACTGTAGGGAGCAAGGTGGGAGGCAGGAAGAATGGAGATCAGCTGGGAAAATATCTTGAGGCAGGAAGGTGCCCCTAACTGTAGTGGCTGTCGGGGTTGGACAGTAGCAAGGCTTGGTGACTGATCGGATACGGGGATGAGAAAGAGCATGGTCATAAATAAAACCCAGTGTTTCTCTAGGCAGCTTTGTGGATGATGCTGCCATTCACTGTGCGTGACCTGGGAGTAGGCTGGGGGGTGGGGTGGGGTAAATGACAGTTCAGGTGGAGACACACGTGATGCCTGCAGGACATCCAAGCATCAGTGTCCAGTCAAATGCAGCTCAGGGGTCCAGGTGAAGACGCAGACCTGGCAGTGGTCTGTAGGTGGATAAAGCCACCGGAGTGGACAGAACCTGTGGAGAAAAGACAAGGGCAAAGAAGGAACCCAAAGTAAATGGGGTAGTGGGAAGTGAAAAACAAAAGCCAAACTAGGATCAAGAACAAGTACAAAAAGAGTAAGAAGTATGAAAGCCCAGATTCTGTCAGCACAGAAGCAAATAATAACTGATCTATCTGAGTCATCAAGAAAAGGTGAAACTAAATTATGTTCAGCACAATTTGCTTTGTGGAAAGGTATATAACACATTACAAAAACTTCTTAAAATTGTCAGAGGTATTTCAGTCAGGAAAATTTGAGAGAACAGTTCATATTCTGATATACTGATAAATGAATAATATATACATATATCAACATATATAAAAAATTTTTCACAGTGTGAGGCATTTGTAAGTGACTAACCAATAACAGGTACCTTTGAAAACAAAGCTGCAGGAGGAAGTGTTGGCTGTCAGGTCTTCACTCCATCATGCTTTGGTTAGAGAGATCTGCTCACTTGAGTCCAATTTTCTAAGCTCAGTGTAAGAAGTAAGACAGAGAAAAAGAAAGCCCACGTGAAATCAAAGGCCCTTTCCTCCAGAGGCGTAAGACTGGGACCATTCCTGAGATGATTAAGCCCGACTGCGTCAGGCCTGGAAGAAGGCGGCTTTTGTGGCAGAGCTTATCCTTCTGGGTAACTGCTGCACATTCTCACTTTATAAAATGCTCAAGGCCCCATTTTACTTATGAAAGGAAACTGGTGGGTTTTTAAAGAGGAATCTTGGCACTATGCCAAAACAGCTGATTTCCCCCTACCCTTGGCTTAAAAAAAAAAAAAAAAGGAAAAGTACATTGGTCATTATCTCCCATTTTAAACTGAGCAAGTCCCTTTGATTTGATCTTTGTCAGCAAATTGCTGCTCCACATTTACACAGAGTGCCTCTCCCCACCAAGCCCATTAGAGCTGCAACGGAATGGGAAATAAGTGGTATAGAGATGTTCTTGTCACCTCAGACCTGAGTTTAACTGAAGCACAGCACCACTTCCAATTAATTTAAAAATGATTCCAGGAAAAAATATTCCTCAATGCTTCAGTTGTCTGAAGGCCCGAGAGCTTGACAGATGGAGCTATCTCCACAAGATCATGATGACTGTGTCCAGGGCAGCCTAGGAAGTACAGTCAGCAAGAGGAAGCAAGGCTGGGGCTGCTGACGTACGGTCATCAGAATCAGAGACTGAAGCTTTCTTCCTAGGGGCAGAAGCTGGTAGAAACCTTTGGAAGCACTGAAATTAGATTAGGCAAGGATGCAGAAGGGAAGTGTTTCAGCCAAATTTCAGACTTCCCCATAGGTCACTCAGAAGTGGCTACAATTACACAATGTGCCAGAAGACTCAGATTTGTTTTTAACCTCTGACCTAAACCAATGAAAAATATACAGCATGAAGTCTATTTCCTTCTTAGATATCTTAGAAGTTAAAACCTTTTCAGCTTTTCCATAGTTCTACTTTACATATGGGGTTCGAGCATTCACTCTACAATGCTGCTTTCATTTGAAATGAAGAAGTAAACACAGTGTAAGAATAAATGTACTGAATATGAGATGCACCAGAACGTTGGTAAAAATGAAATTGGCAAAAAGTAAAAAGAGAGAGATTTGCTGTAATTAGCAAAAGCCCTCAAGCTGGTCATAAGGTAATTAAAGTGAGCCCAAATATTAATATAAAAGTATACCAATAGCTGCAGCTACAAAAAAGAGCTGGAGAAAATTTTATTAGAGTGCATCCATTATTGTGCCAGAGAAAAGGTATAATATTACTTCTCTTAAAAGATCTTTATTAGAGTAGAAAAGTCAAACGACAATTTTTTGAGAAATATTTAAAATATTATATGTTTTTAATATGTTTTACTTCTAGTTTTTTAAAGAAAAAGAGGTCTGGGCTTTTGAGAAAAAAGCAATCTATTTTAGATGAGGAGGAAGACAGGCTGGAGAGTATGCAAGACTTTGATCACAGATTATTTCCATAAAAGTCTTTACAGCAGCAGGGTCTTCAGAGAGATGCAATAAAGGAAGAGATTATTTTCCATATATCAGATTGGCAAAAATTTCAGGGTAACAGAAACCACTAATGGCAAGGGTGCTAGGAAACTTGTACATATTGTTGATATTCTCTGAACTACATAAGCTTTTCTGGGGACCATTTAGCAACAGATATCAAAAACATTTTAATGCACTTTGATTCAACAATAACATCTTCTGTCTTTAGAACAGATTTCTTGACCAAGAAAAGTACAAAAAGATGTTTGCCTATAAAGGTTCACTATGGGGTTTGATAGTGAAAAATTACAATCTAAATGCTGTTGGCTGGAGATTGATTATCTATAACATACAACTGAGTACCACGTAGCCATTAAAAGTGATGAAGATTTATATAGTCTGCTGTGCAAAGATGTTCCCATGACTATTCAGTGAAAAAAAAAGTTCCAGAATAGTATAGTAAAAAACAACATTTATATACCATTATATGAACATGCCTACTATAGAAGGTCTAGAAGGATGTTTCTACTGTAATAAGTGATTACAACTCAGGGAGATTTCTGGTGATTTCTGTTTCTTTTTTGTACTTTTCTACATTGATTTTTTAAAAAAAAAACAATGAGTTCATTTTTTTAGGAGAAAATAAAGCCATCTTTGTTTAAAAATAGGTCTGAAATATATTTTTCTTTAAAAATAAACACCAATATATATAAATAAGAACAAATACCTCTCATCCCATGGTAAAAAACAAACAAACAAACAAACTTCCATTTATAAGTTAATTTTTAAATTTAAATCTCTGGACAAATTTGAAATATTTCATAATAACTGAGAATGTTTCCATTCATGGATTTATTGCTATTGAGGTTTTAGCTCCTATGAAGGCAACTGTAGGTGATATGTAAATTCTAACTACACTAGGTATTGTGAATATATTCTACACAAAACACAGTAAATGTTAGCAATTTACTGACCAGTACTGGGCGATTCTGACCAGTATTTTTAGATAACTTCACCTCAAACAAATGCAGAACAAGGGTCCACAGGCATAAAATGCTGTAACAATTCCAATCATATAAATCAGGAATTTTTTACATCCCTAATGTTTCTCCTTCAAAGGGAAGGAAAAAAAGACAAGATAGCTTAACCATAAATATGCTCAACCTCTTCAGAAAAGGTTTCAAGTGTCACTACTACTATAAATAATAAAAGGTTAAGAAGTTAACATGTAAGTAACTGTAGATGGCGTGTTTTTTTTCTTTTGATAATTGGGGAATTACCAGTTAGCATCACTAATGCCCTTATTTACTGCCTGAAGAGCATTTATCTCCACTGTCTTCTAAACTTAAAATGTCTTCCCTAATAAAACAATCTAACAGTATCACGTGCACAGTATGCACAGACATGTCCGAACATGTCAGTCTCCCAGGATCATTTGCACAACTGCCTTAGGGGACCATGAACCCACAGTAAATGTCCATTCTTTACACAATTAAGTTCCTGTGATAAAATTAATGCTGCCTCAATCATAACCATAATTCAAATTAATTGACGAACCCAAGGCTGGTCAGCAGGGTGGAGCTGGTGTGGTGATGCCAGGCTGGACCTGTACTGATTCCTGCACAAAGGCAGGCAGGGTCCCATTTTAGATTCTGGACACACTGATCTGCATCAGTCGGCTGACTCTAAGATAGCTTCCACTAGCTCTTTTTTGGAACCTCTGATTAAATGCTATACACCATTATGTAAAATACAAACTTATATTTATATCTGATGTGTTAAACATGTTCCATGTGAAATGAAGTTCTATACTAATTATGAATAAACAAAGAGTAAATCCAAAATATTTCTAAGAAAACGAAGAGCTCTGCTTTAAGCATTTTCAGCATGTTCCCTTTTAGGCCAGCAGATGTAGCTGTGATTTAAAACAGGGAATGCAAACTGCTCTCTCAGTCAGCCATTAGATGGCACCCTTTTGTATGGAACTGGATTTATACTGGAGAGTTAATACAATTCAAGGTAGCTACCAACACTTATTTGACACTGGAATTGATTCTTATTTACCTGCATTTATCTAGAATGATCATCTCAATTACTTACTGAGTGCACAGATCGGGACCATTTTTGCTCAACATTTTTTGACTGAAACTTTTCCTTATTCATTGAAAGATGACATTTCCTAATAAGATGCAGTAAATTAATAAAAGTTCATCAGTGGAATCAGGGTAACCTCACAGTTACTATCAAAACTGTCTAATTCCAGAACCAAAATATAGCACACTGCTCTCCACAAGCCTCAGAGCAGGGTCATTTAATAAGAAACTTCCTTGGAAAGTCAATCCATGATGCTTAAAACCTAAGCCTTACATACTAACAGTTTACTGAGGAGCCCTGTCTTAGCTCAAGTGCCAGGCTCAGGGTAGGCCTGAAATGTCTTTTGAATAAGCAAATTAATAAACACTACTGCTTTTAAATATGTCTTAAAAAAAGTATCAGTGGGTTCATTTTTCTCAGATGTGGAAATCAAATTGATATGCCTAATGACCACCATGTAGGAAGAGTGAACTTGCGTTCTCTTTTTTGGTTAAAGACATGAACATGTAATATAAAACGATTTCAAGTGTCCTTACATTCAATAGTGCCAATGAGAAAAGAATTTTTCTCCCCCAAATATTTTACTTAGGTAATAATCCTCTTATCAGTGCCATAAAACAAAAAAGTTCACATTCTAGAAACTAAAATAGCACAGTCTAGCCCAGGAAGCCCAAGTTCTCAAGCATATAATTTAATTTAAATAACCTGATTTTGTTGGCCTATGAAAATTTGGATTATGACTCTTCCAAATCAAAGACTGTTCATATTTTCACATATCTTAAAAATTTACTACTCAATTTATGACCTACATTACTAAGCTCTAGAAACATTACCTATCACTTCCATGCACTCAAAGTGAAGTGCTAACAGACCATCATTTTTACAGACACTAAAAGCTTAATAATTTTATTATTATTTGCATGCCTCCCAAGCAGGCTTTATATGTAGTCAAGGAAGTTTTGACAACTCTCAGACAGTTGTGGGTTATGGTCAGCATACATTAATAAAAATAGTCTAGGACTTTTTTTTTTTAAAAGCAATATTATTGTTAAAGCAATATATATTTTAAGAATACAGAGAAAAGTGAAATAAAAAATTTACCCATATGTCTGTAATTCATTCACATATGACCACCAGACATATTTCCTCCTAGTCTTTTCCACTTGTTTTCAAATAACTGCTTTCATATACTATGAGAGAAGAATGGCTGTTCCTATACCAGACTGAGGTCAGCTATGATACTGGGAGATGAGGGCCACATTGAAGATGCCCAGTAAAACCTGTCAGGTTATCAGGAACTGTGTGGAACATGCCACAATCAACACCATTAAGTTCACTACCTCCTTCCCCCTGCCCTGGCCCCTTCTGCCTACTCCTTTATTTCCCATCTTAACTAAGAGAGGGAGGTAAAACTGGAAAAAAAATCTAGGTTCTGAGGACTACCAGACTTGGGTTCAAATCTTGACTCTGACAATTACAAGCTATGATCTTGGTCAAGTGACTGAACCTGAGTCCCAATTTCTTCATTTATAAAATGGGGGATATTAGTACCTGTTTCATAGCTATTATGAAGATTAAATAATCTGCTATGTCTAAAACGTCTGGTACAATGGCTGAAATGAAGAAAACATTTTATATTGGTCAAAAGCAAAACTGAGGTAACAAAATCATCAAAAATCTTCAGTCATGGGTTTTCTAACTTTTTCAACTAATCTGTACTTTATCATTACAATGAGTAGCAGGCAGTTACTTTAAAAATAAAGATTAGGGGAAAAGCAACATCTGTCTATCAGTATATTTTGAGTGAAAAAATACAATAGTGCCTGTGTGTAGTTATGATTAAACTAAACGTGAAAAATGCAGTAACACTAACACCTAGACTCCAGCAACTCCCCCTCCCTTGCATCAGTCTCCCCGCCACTGAACTACTTCCATCGGCGCACACACATGCTATTAACACAACCAACTTAAAAACAAAAACAAAAACCTCTCGACCCCACTCCCCCTTGTAGCAGCTATGACCTCATTTACTTCTTTCCCTTTAGAGCAAACTCAGACTTGCCCATACATGCTGCCTCCAGCCTCTCTGCTCCATTCTCTTTCGGATCCACTCCACTCAGGCTTTACCCACCAAAGACGCCACACTGCCAACTCAGTGAACTACCAGTTCTCATTTTTTGCGACTATACCCAGCATCTACCTCCTTGAACCATTTTTTTCACCTGGCATCCAAGTCACCATTCTCCTGGTTTTCCCTAACTCTTGGGTAGGGAAAGCTTCTCCTCATTCCTCAACCTCTAGCTCTTGGAAATGCCCAAGAGCTCCTTCCTCAGACTCTGCTCTCTTCTCTCTACACTCACTTTGGTGAGCTCATCTGACCTTGTGGCTTTAAATACTATCCACATATTGATGAGTCTCAAATTTATATCTTCACCTTGTGCCTCTCCCCTGAACTCAAAACTTCTATATCTAACTGCTTACTTGACTCTCCACTTGGCTCTCTAAAAGGCACCTCCAACTCACAAGTCCCAGACTAACCTCCTGACATTATGCCCTAACACCTGCTCCTCTCTCACTGGTCCGTCCCATCCATTTTCCAGCTGTTCAGACCCAAAGCCTGGAGACATCCTTGACTTATTTTCTCTCACCTCCCACATTCAATTTATAACAGATCCCTTGTTGCCCTTACCTTCAAAATATATCCAGAACTTCTTTTCATCAACTCAACTCCTGCCATCAATTCTAAACCACTACCAATTCTCACCTGTCACAAAGAGCCTGGTCCACAGAACTTCCTACCAGTAGTTTAAATAAATATAAGCCAGTCATTCTGAATGTACAGCTTTTTTGCTTGGAGTACTACTTACACACACACACACACACACTTTAGGATCTTTTCCCAATAATGTATAAACACATTAATAATTTAAATAATAATTTTAAAATGCTTTAACTATTTTACAAGGATGTTTATATATATATGGACATCAAACAGCATAGAAAATTGTTCTAAATTAAATCATTTTACTGAACAAGCAGCAATGGCCAATTTATATAAAATGAACATTTGCTATGAATTAGTCATTAATTATATTTGAAGTTTCACCACCTTCAAATATTTAAATTATTTATATGATTTACTAGTAATGAGAAGTTGCCTAGTTATTAGTAAGAATTTAGTCAGTTCCCTGTTACTCACTTCCCAAGACAGTAAACTACATACAAATTTGTAAATCTGGTAGATTTAGACTGCACAAAGTAGAATAAACATTCCAGATACCAATTACAGGGTTGTAGTTACTTACACTGTGAACTCCTAATGCTTTCCAGACTGCGAAGCTGATCACACCAACCCCACACCATGCATAAAGTGAGCCCCACCCCAGGGCTCGCAGGGCAAGGGAAGACCCGCTCTCTGGTAAGGCAGCCGTGGCCATACTTCCCTGAAACGAAGACAGAAAGGTTTGGGTAAAAATCATCAGCTCAGAAAGAATAAATATTTGGAGAGTGTTTGAAATGAATAATTCTCTCTTCCCATGATATTGGGAAGCCAGATCAACCCAAGTTCAAATACAAGCTTTGCTACTTAATAACTGTATGACTTAAGTCACAACTTCTCTGGTTGACAAATATTTGAGTAGGCAAGGCACTGTGCCAGGAGCCGTGCTGGGTACTGGAGGAATAAGGGTAAACAGAGCAACTTCTTTATGACAAAGCACTTCAGTCCTGGGGATAGTGGAGGTGGACATGGTGAAGACAGACACCTAGAAGTTAATTATGATCTAAATGGAAAGGACAATGATAGAACCACACATATATACAGGGCACTGTGAGCCCAGAGAAGGGCACCTAATCTACCTGCAGGGAGGGGAAGTTTTAAGGAGAGGTTCCTGAAAGAGGTGAGCTAAATCTAAATCTGAGAAAGATGTGTGATATAATTCCTTGTGAGGACTTTTAAATATATATGCAAAATGCCTGGCACATAGTAGAAATTCAGTCCATGGCAGCTATTAAAGAGAAACTAGAAAATAAAGTGACCCTCCTCCCAATTTTCAAGATAATATTAAGGTAAAAATCTATAATTATAATAACTGAACAACTTTCAGACGATAAGCATAAAAAACCCGACTAGAGAAGGGTAAGAATGCAATGCATACTTCAAAAAGGAATAACCGTCCTATTACCGACAGCACTGAGGTGGAGTAGTGGGCGGGTGTGTGTGTGTGAAGGGGGTACACTATAGAAAGATAAAATATTGGGAGGAATGGAGTATTAGATTTCTAAAGTCTCTTCCATGATTTGGTAATTTAAAATATAAGTTGGCAGTGTATTTTTATTTAAAAATCGAAACTCTGAAGTAAAAATAAACAAAGATATTCCTCTACTACACTGATCAGATGCTCACTGGAGGACAATATCTAGGGTTAGTGTCTATTAATTTAGGTTAGAAGGAGCTCATAATAAGAAAACAACAAAATAGTAAAGGTCTGACAAGCATGAAGGGAGATAAATTAATTTTTTGTAAAGTATGATGATATTCTATGGATGTGATGAGCTATTTTTCTGTATCTATTATTTTATGAATAAAACTGCACAAGCAGTATTCATACGCTAAAAGTTTCTTTTTACTATTAATACTGGTGACTAAATTAGACTGATCAGAAGAACCAAAGAGGCACATTTTTCCTTATACTGTTAAATGATCATTAATCTTATTTTAAAATGAGATTAATTTTTAAATAAGATTGCAGGACTGCAACCTCCCAGGGATCCTATATATTCAAATACTATATCATAGTTAATAATTATATATATAAGTGTAATTTTATATATTGCTCCTTTACTATAAGACAAGCACTGTTCAAAGCATTTTACATGTATTAACTCACTTAACCTCACTCTGTGAGATAGGTACTATTACCTTATGAAAGACTAAACTGAGGCAGCGAGAAATTAAATAATTTGTTCAAGGTTTCACAGCTTATAAAAGCTAGGGCACTTCAGCAGTCTGGCTTTTCAGACTAAGGGGAACTTGCCATTCAGTCATTCATCACTTCTGATTCTACACAACACAATACAAAATGCAAGTGAAAGTATCTTTTTAAGTGGAAACAAATCCATGGTGTAAATTAGAATAAAAACCATCATTATTCAGAATAATTCAAATATTTACACTAGAGGAAGCTGAGAAAGAAGTGATAATACATAAGGGCCTATTTGAAATTTAAACTATGGGACATTCATTTATTTCCTTAATTTGACCTGAATATGAAATACAATTTATCTTTAAAATTTTTTTAAAAGGATCTGTAGAATTTAGGAACTATTAAAAATTTATTATTTTTTTCCTGTGAGTCTGTCTGCTAAAACCCATTAAACATCAACAAACAAAAATGCTCAGAAAAAATAATTTAACTTTCTCAAAAGTTTAGTCTTATTTTTTTTCTAATTATATATCATTATGAAAAATTTGGTATGTATGAAAAAGCCTAATGATGAATGAAAAAAATTCATTTTATTATCCAGTAAACCACAGTAAACATTTCGACATATTCTTCCTCTTTTTGATTTTTTGAGGACATTTAAAAAACAATTTAACATCGTTAAAACTTTAATCTTCAACATTCATCCTCTCACAGTGTCAAGAACTCACATTTTAATGGTTACATTACACTGATTTATCACAATTTACTTAGCCATTTGTTATGAATGTATCCTAGTTTAATATTTTTTAAATTAAAAACTTCTTTGTGCCTAAACACTTATCTGTTCTTCTGATTAACTCCATGGGGAAAACTCCTCAAAGCAGAATTACTAAGTGGAGAAGCATGAACATTTTATACACTGATACATACTACAAAATGTTTTTCAAAAGGTTGTACTAAGTTACAATAATGTTTCATGAGGACCATTTCAATTTCAAGTTAGCTAGCATTAGATGGTCTCAGTAAAAACAAACACACAAAAAAGAAACTTTTGAAATTTATATAAAACTATTTATAACCTACATTTCTATTGTTACTGAGAATGACGGTCCAAGTTACCATGAGCCAATGTTTACATCTTTGTAATTACATATTCTTGTTATTTGTCCACTTAAAGTTTTCTGATTTGTATATTCTTTCTGTATTAATGTTCTTTGAAGTCCTTAAACCTATCATACGTGCTATCATATTTCCCTAGTTTGGTTTATTTTTATCCTTTTATTTTGCTTTGTTTGTTTTTGGTCAAAGATGCATTCTAATGCTTGTAAGCTTACTAGAACTTCCCTCCTCCAAAGTCATAGTCATTTCTCTTTCCTTCTAGCTGCATTTTTGTTTAAGAAAAAATTTTTTACCCCTAACTTTTTAGTTCATCTGGTATTTATTTCAGTTTTGATGGAAGCTGGTAACTAAAGAGATTTTGCTTCCCCAATAGCTTAGCAACTGCCCCAGCATCACTCAATGGATTAACCTTCTCTTCCCAACTTACTTAAGAAACTTGCAAATAGAGAGGTTTGTTTCTAAGCTATTTTTGTACTACAAATTTTGCTGGAATCACAGATTTAATTATAGAATCATAAAAAGTCTTGATGTCCAGAAAGTACATCATATTCATTACTTTTTATCAAACATTTCTTTACTGTTTTTGCTTATTAATTCTTCTAGAAAAACCCCAGAACATTTTGTCAAGATTCCTCCAACTCCCATTCATTGTCATTTTCATTAGAATGACAACTTACTAGCTAATCTGGTAAGCGACAGCAAATTTATGACATCCTGTCTTTCATCAGGAAATATGTTTCCATTTACTCAAGTCTTTTTTTTTTAAGAATAATTTTCTCTATATTGCTCAATCCATTTCTTAATAAAGGTTTTTTAATGCATGTGTTTGTGACTGTGAATGTTATTCAGAGTACACAGAAACACTTCATTTACCTGCATCCCCATGCCAGCACATGCCTAGACCTACCAGAAACTATTACATGACAGACCTTTTGTAGATATATCCTAGTCCCAACCAGACTTTCAAGAGATTTTTCTTTAGCTATTTTCTATGATGAAAACAATATACTACTCTCTGCAATTATTCCTTTTGCCATGTTGCTATAATTTCAGTGGTTCCCTGGATACTACAGATCTCACACAAATTCACTAACTTCTCAATGGCCTGAATTTTCATCTAGAAGTGGTACCACTAACCAAATATTATTACACCAGGGTCAGTTTAAGTGCTTTGGCTTAAATTTTATTTTAGAAACTTAAATTAAAATCCTTTATTTCCCTGGGAAGGAAAGAAATTATATATGTGTTACAGATATACATAAATCTTTAAAGCCTACATAATTCCACATTTGTTTTGCTAGGTAAGAATGGTAGCTGTGCGTAAAAGTAATCCTTAATAACATAGCAGTACTCCCAATAAAATCTTAGGCTTGCCAAACTTTTTGATTAAAAACCAAGGAACATGCTGTATTTGTGTATGTCTCAAAAATTGATTATGAGGAAGTGAGTTATTATCAGTTGATGTCTGCATACTTCCAAAAATGAATTTTAGTGGAAATGATGTTAAAAATTGATGTGTCCTTATTAAGTTTTTAAAAGTCTAGTCACAAGCTTTATCTGCTGGAGTATATGTCACATGACTTTCATACAGCCTGCTCAGAATTTTCAAAATGAACACTGGCTGACTGGCTGCAGGGAAAGACTGACTTGCCAACAAATACTGTTGCTTCAAAAGCTCTTTAGATAAAACCGCATATGTTAGTCACGTATATATAAATGAAAGCTACATTTTTCTCACTACCACATTGTTCATTTTTTTCATTTAAATTAAAATGAAGGCATATGCATATGGAAGTTGAATTTAACAAATCACAGTGCAGTTATGATATTTAATATCCCCAAGATAAAACAGAAAGTTATTTTCACAGTTAAAATTGTATTTATAATACCTCTTATGCTTAAAGACATAGGTACCCCTTCTACCTATTTTTAACAAGACTTAGTCTATTATTCACAGGTGTAGGAATTCTAAGGACAAATAGCTCAGTTTGTCAGAAAGTCAACTGCACACCTAAGAATTTAAGGTTCATGTTTTTAGGGTTTTTTTTTTTTCAGTTTAATCCTGGGATGAATTTGATATAAATCAAATGGATATTTAAAAGAATGTTCAATCTAGCTATTTCCCCTATAGAGCATTCTTATCTGACACATTTTGCTACATTCTTTACGCCATAGAAACAACTGTTTTTATAACATACACAGTATATATTTTTTAAATATTTGCTTTTATAATTTCTCAGCAGTTGTAGCTATTTCAGAAGGATGATGACTCACCCTTCTGTCTGCTCACTACATAAATGGGTCTTGAAATAACTCAGTTATCTGAAGAATATTTAACCCCCAAAACAAGGCTTCTCAGTCTTTCTGGATCCATTTACACTGGGACCCCAAAGATTTCTGATTTTGTGAATTAAAACAACTATTTCCAAAACAAAAAATTTAGTACAAAGAGAGGCGAGGCTTTACATTTTTGATAATCTTGTAAATGGCTACATAAAAGACAGCTCGACTTTCATATACAGGTCTATATTCAATCTGTTGCAATAGGTTTTTGGTTGAAGTATATGAATAAAATCTATCCTTATACAGATGTGTGATTGGAAAAGAGAGGAGTATTTTAACAGCCTCGCTTCTTTGATACTACACCCAAATTCGACAAATAGTTTCTTAAAAGTTACCTGCACTATGGAATATGAAGTCATATCAATGAATTTTTATACTTTGTTACATTAAAACCCATTAGTCTGTTTTACATTTTGAATGGAACTTTTATCCATGCATCACAATCATTCAGGAAATAATGATTTGCCAAGTTATGTAGATCTTTCAATTGTTGACACCATTATTAAATATTTAAAAGTCACATCATTAATATCACTACTAATCTTGTTAGAAAAGCCTTTAAATGTTGAGCAGCTGGCAAGCTCACAATGGCAGATACAAGTTTTCTAAAATCTAATTTTTACCTATAAGAAATTATATAGATTTCTTAGTTATAGATACAGAAAAGATATAGAATTTTATCATTGACAACAAATACTAACAACGGCTCACTTGAAGGGACAGGCTCATTTTGTTCATTTTGAAGATGTCTACTGAGTAACTATAGTTGTTCAGCTATTCAGAACTCAGTTGTTCTTTCAAGTGAAAATTATATGCCATGAGAAAAAAGTGACTGGTTCAGTGTGTAACTCAATCACACAACTGGTTTTTCTTGAGAAAAACATCTTACTTTGGTATAAAGTAGATGTGCTTTCCATGTATTTCCCACTTCTTCATATAGGATATTAAAGAGGTATGTTCAAGAATCAAGATTTTAAGGATTAATAATTTTACTGCTTCAACAAGGACATTCTTCTGCAGTGATGGCTTTAACCACAGGTGTGTGGGAAGGAAGACCACAATACAGTTTGGGGTCACTGCCTTGACTACAGGAAGGCACCGGCAATTTTCCCCCTATTGCTTCTGTACCATTAGTGGAAAAGTCTTAGCAGTATTATGAAAATAATTGACTTTACAGATGCCCAATGGGTCTCAAGGATCCCCAGGGTTCTGTGGACCACAGTCTGAAAACCACTGTGTTAGACTGTAAAGGCCATGCGTAATATCAAATCTTAGAACCACAAAATAGAAAAATAGAATGCAAAATTGTGGACATGTGTATGTGATTTTATTTTTTTGAGAAACAGAATCGCTAGCTTTGATTAGATTCTCAAATAGATCTGTGACCCAAAGGTTATCATCATAACCTGTATTTAGAAATCGACAAAAACTCCACATTAAAGCACCACTATCAGTCAGGTTTTACTGATTTCTGCCACAAGAGACGTATTTCTGCTCTGAAAATATTCTGTAACATAGAGGGAGAATGACCTTAAAATGCATAACATCGATTTGGGAACCTCCATACGAACCCTGAGTGTACAGAGGGGAATCCAAATGCACTTCAAATGTGATCTCTTGCCACTCTTAAGGCTTAAATATGATTATTAGATTATTAAAGATAGATACAAGCAAAAAAGGACTTCAACTGGTTTATGATTTTTTCACATAACACTCTTCTTCCAAAGCAAGTATCAAATTGTAATTATATAGTTATTTGTGTTATGTATTTAATAACTGTCTCCTGCACCAGACCTAGCTTCCTGAGGGGCAGATAAATTTTGTTCATTTTTGTATCTCTTGTACCTAGCTAGCACAGTGCCTGCACAAGAAAGATCTGGAATAAACATTTGTTGAAGCCATGAATTAATGGATAAATAAACTACATCAGGTGGGTAGGCCAGAGACCGGACAATACAAGAGAACTACAAGTAAATGGTAAGAAAATTTCTCATCAACTGAGGAAATGAGGTACATTTATCCATGTCAGAGTGACTGCTCGATCTTGCTCATAGGTAAGAATTTTCTGCCTTTAGGAGGTTATAGTCATTTGACCAAAATTTACTGGGCACCTACTATGTACCAGGTATTTTCTAGGAAGTGAGGCTGCTGCACCTCCCAAGCACACATGGTTTCTGGGTTCAAGGAGCTGACCTATGTTTTTCATCAATACTAAGATGCACTTTATTTCAACATTTTAATCTCTCTGAGACAAAAATGCCTCTCGCAGCATTGTCTCAAGAATTTATTTGGCATTGTTTTTCTTTTTCAGTGGTACATAAAACATTGGGGCCCCTTACCACTGAAAGTGATTTACCTAGATTTAGATTTAATGTCATGTGAATAGGAAATGTACTAGATGAGCTTTCAAAGTCTTGTTTCAAAGTCAAAGTTTAAAAAGCACATAATTAAGTACTTCTTTTTAAATGAAAATAAAGATAGTTGACTAATTTGTATACTTCTTGAATCTATGAGGCACATATTGGTTTACTTACAGCAATATGAAAGGCCATCAACACTTCTTTTACTTATCTTAAGCAGAACAGCTGCCATTTGTTTGTAAACAATAATAATGCAATGAATGGATTTCGGTGTCACAAACCTTACTGAACCATTCAGGACTTCTCTTTTTCGCCAATGATAATGTTGTAACAAATCCAGCCAGCATTCCTGCTGCAGCAACAGTACCAAGGAAAATTCCACCTGAGAAGAGTTTTGGGGGTAGGGAGTGAAGGGTGGGGAGAGGAAAAAAAAAAACCTGAAGTTAAAAAGAGGTACATAAGTAAGTTTCAGATACTGTTTGAAATTTGAGAAAAGATGGCTAAGCAGCTCTTGGCAAAGGTAAATAATAGCGGCTCTGAAACCTGCGTGACCTCACGACCTCTGATTTCTGAGGCCATTCCAAGGTGTCATTCCCCAGTGCAGAGAATAGGAGCAGGGTCCCTTCCTCTGGACAGTGGCGTGAAGTTTCTCCCGGGGAGGGGAAAAACAATAGAGATAGTGAGAGTTAGAAAAGGGGGATACGAGAGAAACTGTAAAGGGAATGGGGGCAACGCAGCACATACAGAACAGCCCACGGGACCAGCCCCCAGCCCAGGAGAGACTACACCCCGCCCGATCCCAACCGCTAAACTGAGGGACACCAAAACGAAGGTCTCCCTGGGCGGGATATGCGTGGGACTGCCCACTCCAGCGCAAGCTAGTGCCCCGGGTGAGCTCACCCACTCCCACACTACACCACACCTTTAACCAGGAAAAGACGCTCGTCAGTGGATCCCGGAGCCTCCAGCGCGGCGGACGGGTCCGCAGTCCCAGAGCCCTCGCTCTCCATGTTTATTAGTCTCCACTACTGCGTCCGGGGCCAACTGGGCCCGGGTGGAAGCGAGGGCGAGGCACAGGAGAAAGGTTCCGCTGCCACCTCCCTCTGTGCAACCTGAATACCGGTCCGGGGAAAGACCGCAGTCCCCAGCCGTCTGTCTTCCTGTGGGCAATCGCGGGGAAGATGCGGTGGCTGCACCCTGAGGCCAGTGTCCTCCAAGGCGGTCAACTAGGGAGGATCATTTGCCTGCTCCAAGGTGATGATCGCTGCTCTTTAATGCTGTGTCTATTTGAAACAATGCTCAACTTTGACTCTAGGAGGCAGTGAGGGGTCGCAGATTGCGCCAGCAGCCCTGGACCACCCTGGTTGGCGAGCCAAGAGATTAGTTTCCTGATCAGCCTTACACTATGTCCAGGGATTTGGCCCGCATTAGCATTTCACGATTCTAAAAAGTAGGTCTCAGTCTTTTCTCTGTACTTCGCTGGGAAATTTCGTTAACAGTCGTCACTTTAGGTGTAACTGACAGGGTTTATCCCTGGAAGAACGCCAGGCTCTCAGCTCTGTGGTCATGTGCCTCCTATCCAACTAGTTGATTGATCAGCTAACCTAGGGGATTGGATGTCTAGCATGCTGAACTGAAGTGAACGGCACAACCCCAGCCGGGCCAGCTGAGGACCACCCCAAGGAGTTGCTAACAACCGAGTTTCAAGGCTGCCCTAGAACCGCTCAACGCTGGCTGGCCACCATCAGACAAACCTGGTCTTCCCAGACTGGAAGGCTGATTTGAGAATGGTGGTGGATTTTGTAGATGGCCATTGAGAAGATGAGGCTAGTAGTCAAAATATTTTCAGCCTTGTAAACACAGACACAAGACATCATCTTTTAAAATGAAGCACTCTGACTGTTACTTGTTCATTCTAAACAACAAAAGCCAGGAACTTCTTGAGGGTGGGTGATGGAGATCTTTATTCATTTTCAAATGTCCGGGCCTGCTTTCAGGATATTACCTTGTGATGCATAATAAACAAATTTTGCGTGAGTAAATGAACGCATCAGTTAAAATACAATTTATAGCCCAAACCTGGGCTCAGGTCCTAAACCACTTCTCAGCTGTGTGAACCTGATGGGGTTATCAGGCTCTCTTATCTCAATTTCTTCACCTGCAAAATAAAGAAACTGAGAATACCCACTTCATAGGGTTGCTGTGAGAATTAAATGCAGCAATGTAGATAAAGAACTTCACATAATACCTGGCACAAACAAACACCCAGTAGATTTTAGCCCTAGTTACTATCCCCTTCGATTCCAGTAGCTGTTTTGCTGCATTACCTATGGAGATTTTTTAAAAAAAATTACAGACGCTCAGGGCCTCCACACTGTAGATTACAGCTCTGAAGATCCAGGCAGACCAGTTTAAAATCTCCATGGGGCTTCTGATATGAACCAGGTTGAAAACTACTGCTCTATTCAAATTTCTGTGTGGGAGAAATCACATAGAATTTGACTTTGGATTCTTTGGAAGCACAATGTCATAATTGGAAAGAGCCCCTTAAACTGGCAAATGCTGGGCTAATTTGTTGAAGTTCCTTCCTCAGACTTATCCTTCCCCTTCTACACAATGGAGACCATAGCAGTTAACATTTATTGAGTGCTTTCCATGGGTCTGGCAGTGCCCTAAATGCTTCAAATAAGTTATCTAATTTAATCTTCTCCATTGTGGACCAAAAGAAATAATTATTGCCTACCATTTCAGTAAACAATGAATGTTGCCCTCCATTAAGCCATTAGCCCCTGCAGCTGCCTGGATGGTGTACCCTGAGGGAGAAAAACAGGTTACTGGCCCTAGACAGTTAAAATGCATATCAAAGGAATAATTTCAATAAGCCCAGACTCTTGCATCTTCCCATACATAGCAAAACACTAGAATCATTAACATAAGATTTTGTGTGTGTGTGTGATTAGCATCAATCTTTTGATGTTTGATTATGTTTGTTTGTTTTTCCAGCAAAAACTCCTATCTATCCTGGCTTTTCTCTTACTTCTTTGGAGCAGTTTCTCAGAGCTGTCTGAGAGGCTGATTCCTAGGCTATTGTCCTCAGTAAGACCCTCAAATAAAACATAACTCAACTTTTAGGTTGTGTGTTTTCAGTAAATGCCATAAACTCTGAGAGACTGACTTGCTCAGCTGTTCATTGGCAGAGCCAGGATTTACAAGCAGCTCCTTGTCAAGCCCTTATCCATCTCCCAGGGATCCTCAATCTTGAGCTTGATAATTGGAATCACATGGACAGGCTTCTTGACCACAGATTACTGGTCCCCAATCCCAGAGTTTTTGGTGAGTTTTGAGAACATGCAGATCTAACAAGTGATGCAGATCTTCCCAGGTGATGCTGATGCTTGGAGACCGTCTTCTCTCTGACTTATTCTTACAATTTCTACCTCTACAATCGATATAAACACACCAATTACCAGTACTGAAATTGAATAAGTAATTTAAAAACTCCCAACAAACAAAAGTTTAGGACCATTTTAACATTTGGAATTCTGTTTTCTCAAGACATATTTACAGAGAAAAAGTGTTAATTCCTCAACTCTCCCCATTCTTTTCTGTCCCCCCAAAAAAGCACAGAAACTTTTTATTTTAAGGATCACATTACTATATACTGTAAGTGTGTATAGTACTTACATATAGTACTTACAAGAGAGAGAAAACATCTTTAAATCTAGGGCAGTTACAGCGTCCTGTATTCTGGAGCCGGTCTCCATTTTGAGACAGTAACTACAAACCCTGTTGGACACCCATCTGCTTTTATTCCTGAGGATGTGGTTCACAAACTTCTTCCTTCTTTCTAACTCCCAAAAGTAAAGAACAGCTTTCTTCTTTCCTACATGAAACTTACTTTCCCAGTGAACAGAAGGCAGAAGAGGCAATTAAAGCAAACCAATGGGCAATCTTTGTCTTAGGTGAGCAGTTTGCATTCTGAGAGTCCTTGTCAGATACACACTGGAGAGGAGGGACAGAGAGCTACTTGGACAAGACGAGCTTGTGGTGGGAGATTACAACCCCATTCCTCACTGGCGCCAGCCTTGGTGCCTTGCTCTGTCCCAGATCCTGGGAGATGGTGATTCTAGGGCCTGGGAAACAAGCCCGGTGCAAGGATGGAGAGTCCCTGGCCCTGAGATTAGAACCACATTCCAGGCATCCCAAGTTAGAACGCATAAAGAAAACATATTTTAAAGGTGATACTACCCAAGGTCTTGTATTTCTACAGTGCACACAGTTAGGCATTTCAGGCACAATTTGATTAACTGGTCAGTTCTAGGAACCCTGAAATCCCACCTAGACTGGTTTCTATGAAAATGCAGGATACAAGCTCCAAACAGGAGACTTGCAAACTTTTGAGCACAGTGTCTTTGCAAGACAGGGACACTAGTTCTAAAAGAGCAAGACAGAGCATTTCCAAGCCTGGAAACCAGTGATCCGAAATGGTGCTCCTTGCAGTGTGAGCAGGACTGCCATTTCAATGGAAGCATGACTCCCTTTTAGAAAACTGTAATCAAACAATCTCGCAAGCACAAGAGACTGCTGGGAAAGCAAGTTCATTTGAGACAGACTCTGTTGCTTGTTTTAATCAGCTGAATGTCCATACCAGTGATGTCTCTGACCACATTTCTGTTTCAAATCTTTTGGCCCCTGTAGTTTCTATTTCAAATTTTGAAAGCTAAAAACCTGTTAGCCTTGTAGTGTCCAGAATCTGGGTAGTCCTGGCTCTAGCTAGTTCCAAAACACTGATGGACTTTTCCCCCAACTATTTTTTAAAAAATATTTCTTGGGAGCTTCTGTTTAAAGTATGAGGTTGAATTCTTTTTAAAATCTGATAAGGGTCACATATTGGTCATTATTCTCACTACTTCTTGATATAAGATAGTTGTCAAAAATGTAGTGGTGAGATTATTAAAAGTCATTGTCTAATTAAATGTGTGTATAGAAGAAAAAACCTGCTGGACTTTACGCTGAGGGAAGGGAGAAGGTGATACTTTCTAACTGCGTTTCTTCTGCTTTCTACATTTTTTGCAAGGCTGAGCCTCAGCACATGTGCCACGCTCAGATAGAGTCCACCTCCTCCCTTACCTTCTACCTTAATAAGTAAAATAAATGATGACCAAAGTAACAGTTTTACATATTTCAATAATATTTGAAACATTTTTAACAAGGAACTTGCATTACTTTCATGAAGACGAAACAACAAAAGGAAAGAAACAATAAATATACTTTAAAATAAATCACCTTATTTAAAAGGTGGATTTTCCTATTTAAGTAGAAATATTATGTAGGTTTCCAGAGTAACACACCAGACTCTCCAGCAGGATATCCAGTAACAACGCTCTTGGAAAGCGAGGAAAGAAAAGTGAGAAGCGTGTGTCGTAAGGAGAGACTCTGGGATGGCTCAGAACCCACGTGGCATTTGCGTCCCCCAGTGGACTGTCAGAGCCTCCTGAACTCTTCCCAATATCTGTTCTGGATTCCCAGAGTTACAGCTACTTTGAAGTGCACAACAATCAATATCATGCAATATAAATGGTAATAGGGTAATAATTCCTCTTCAGTGAGCTGGAACCAGACTTTCAAAGCTTGACTCATTACTCCCTTTTGGCACCTCATTACTTATCTCTTAGAATTATATTCTATAACTGTCCTAGGCTGAATAATATAAGTCAATCTTCATCACAGTAAACGAAAGTTGTCATTATAGGCTCCTTCCTTTCATTTTTTTCCTTTATTATGGAGAGTATCTTTTCTCTCTCTTTCTAGCCTATCAGTTGAGTTGTTACTGTTAACGATAGATCAGAAATCTTTTTGAGAGCTGTTATATTTCACCAGCCACTAGATATATTCTTATAAAAGAGTGATGCAAATAATATCCTTTAACTATGGTCCTCTACTTTCTTGTGAGGACGAAATATGATCACATTTTTTCAAACAGTTTGTAAATTGTCAAGTATTCTGGCAACATAAAATATAATTTTTTTTAATTGAAGTATAGTTGACGTACAATGTTGTGTTAGTTTCTGGCCTACAGCATAGTGATTGCAGTTATACATAATACATTTTTTTCATGATAGGTTATTACAAGATATTGAATATAGTTCCCTGTGCTATACCATGGAACCTTGTTGTTTATCTATTTTATATATAGTAGTATGTATCTGCTAATCCCAAACTCCTGATTTACCCCTCCCCCACCCCTTTCCCCTTTGGTAACCATAAGTTTGTTTTCTACGTCTGTGAGTCTGTTTCAAAACATGATTATTTTTAGTCCTGTGTGTATCCCAGTCATAGGAAACCCTTTAACATTGCCAAAAGTAAAATATCTTTCCATTTATGCTAGTATTATCATTTTGCCAGTATTTCAAACATAGCCACATGCTTCACTCATGTTTACTAAGATCCATGACATCAACTGTGTCATTAGTGCTTATTATGTGTATTGTGTTTCTTTTTATTAATTATCCCCTCTTATTTTTGATGTATTAAAGGTCATAAACTACCAAATTACTAAAAAAAAGAAAACAGGTTCTATCACAGGTATTATAAAAGAGTGACTATAGAAACTAATGAAATCTTTCTTGACTGAATACTGTGTCTAGATTGATTTTAGTTTTCATTCATTCAGTCAGTGTTAACTGGGCACTGGATTTACTGTGGTGAGGAACACAGGTGTAGCTCTTTGCTCTTGGAGCTTATCATTCTGTGGCCCTCAATTTTCTAATTAAGTGAGAATTTCGTCAAAGCATTTTTTTGTTTCAACCTTTGTGGTTGATTTTCTTTTTACCTGTATTTCTTCTACTTTCTGCCTTAAAAAAATAAAGTATAGATAGAAGCATCATTCTTATTTCTTGCTTTTAAAATCTGTGCTGCTCCAGGTCACCCCTCTGAATATGAACTATTCCTGTACATGTGGCTTTAGAGGGCCTCGGTGACCGGTAGGCATCCGTGCTGAACCTGTCGGACCTCGGGATTCAGGGTGGGGAATTGGGGATGGGGCTAGTGCCCAGAAGTAGGCTCAGCGACTGAGTCCCCAACAAACGACTCAGAAGCAATAGGCTTATTCTGGGGGACAAAGAACATGCCTAAGGGGTCATGGCAAGAGAGGTCTTCACTCCAGGTGGTCTAGCTGTGAGATTAAGCAGAAGGATTTCTAAACCATTAACATGGCATCAAGAGATCCAGGGCAGGGAAGACAGTTCAGAAATTCAGTCAGGAAGGCTGGCATTACCGAGAGATTTGTCCATGAATAATAGATTCTGATCTCGGGCAGAACCGAAGACCCAGATGGTAACTGGCCATTGCAAGGCACAAACCCAGTTAAAATAGTGTGGGCACCAAAAAGGGACCATGTTCAGGAGCCCAGCTATCAGACCCAGAGCAGTGAGATTGAGTCAGCCCGACTCTGGTGCTAAGTCAGCAAGATGAGTTGAGAGGCCCAAGGTGCGTAAATATAGCCTGATTCAGGTCAGGATGAAGGCTGGGTCTGCAGCTGGGAGTCAGTGCAGCCCTACAGGGGTGAGGGCTGGAGGAGAGGGAGGGGAGCAGACAGGACCCCTACTTTATTTGTACAACTTGTTCATTTGCACGAGGGCCTCCAGCTATGGGGACAGGTGGGACTGGGAGCCAGCCTGCGGTCTACTCACGGAGACTTGTGCCCTAGCGCAGAGCTCCAGTGCCCCCAGTGGGGGAGCTTTTCCTGGTTCACAAAAATGTATCACGTGGGCCACTACTGGCTTTGGACACATATATGGGTATTTAATTTTCAGAAGCTGGAAGCTAATTTAAAATATCTCAACTGATGGGAGTATATCTTGTACCTCAAATATATTAAGGCAGAAAAAAAATCTTAAGAAAGATCCCAAAGTATCCAGGTCTGAATTCTCAGAAAAAATTGTATGGCTAAAGAAATGGTTAGATACACATAGATTTAAAATGTCTTTGGAACTCAGAAAATAAGTCAGAAAAATTTTGTTTCCAAATAGTGCTAACATGCTCAAACTGCTTGAATTTACCTTATTTGAAAAAATATACCCATAGCCTTTGGACTTTTTTTTTTTTTTATAATTTTGGCTCACCAACTATTGTTCTTGGTATTTAAAAGAAGTGTCTATGGTTACTTCTCACTGGGTTGTAGACTTTCATTTTAATAACATATTTTACTGAGATTTGGCCCTTTTGATTTTATGGTTTCATATGAAAGTAATAACCTCTTAAAAGGGATTATATAGCATGATAAAATAATTCACTATATAGTAAATTACATGCAATTTAAAACAGAATGTTTTATTTAGGTCAGCTGTACAGGACCCAATGCCCTTTTAGAAACATTCAGAGCATTTGATGGATTCATTGCTGAGTGCACTATAAATAAATACAAGCTCAAATTCCAGACAATGAAAATGTACTAGGGGATATATCAAAGCCACCACCATTAAATGCCTCTCTCAAGGTGAGAGAAAGAGCCTGGACCAGTTTTCTGGAAGCCAGGATCTAGTTCCCAGCCCTGCCAGGAAGGGGAAGATTTCTCCACCCTCTCTTAATATGGGTTTCAATTTCCTCCTCTGTAAAATGAGGAAGGAGTGAATTGATGAGCAGTCTTCAAGGTACATTTCATGGCATGTCAGTTCTAGAAGCTGTTAGGTGCTACCTAGAAAAAGAAAGGGGTGAGGGGTTGTGCTCAAACCAGTTTGGCAGACAAAATACAACAGGTTGCTTTGCTTCGGAGCTTCTCAGAGTCTTTAAGAGGAGAACCCGTAAGCAGTGATTCCATAGGTAATCTGACCACGGATTGTTTAGGAGCATCTTGTGCATGTTGGACTACAGTTTGAGAAATACTAAACTAGTTGGTCACTAGGATTGTTTCTACCATCTTCCCACCTACCCTTCAACCTGACTTCCAACTCTATGACTCTAGCTAAGTTTGGAGAAATGAGGCTATTTCATTTAGAGGGCAGAGAGCAATGCCTCTCCTTGCAGCTCAAGGGCAGATCTAGTATATACTTTTTATCCAAGTATATTCAGTTTACAATGTTGTGTCAGTTTCTGGTGAACAGCATAATGCTTCAGTCATACATGAACATACATATATTCATTTTCATATTCTTTTTCACCATAACTTACTACAAGACTTTGAATATAGTTTCCTGCACTATGCAGCATGAGCTTGCTGTTAATTATTTTATATATATTAGTATCTGCAAATCTCGAACTTGCAACTTATTCCTTCCCACCCACTTCCCCGCCTAGTAACCATAAGTTTGTTTTCCATGTCTGTGAGTCTGTTTTGTAAATAAGTTCATTTGTGTCTTTTTTTTAGATTCCACAAAGAAGTGATATCATATGGTATTTTCCTTTCTCTTTCTGGCTTACTTCACTTAGAATTACAATCTCCAGGTCCATCCATGTTGCTGCAATAATGCAAATGGCATTATTTTATTCTTTTTATTGCTGAGTAGTATTCCATTATATAAATATAACACAACTTCTTTATCCAGTCATTTGTCAATGGACATTTAGGTTGCTTCCATGTCTTGGCTATTATAAATAGTGCAGCTATGAACATTGGGGTGCATGTATCTTTTTGAATTAAAGTTCCCTCTGGGTATATGCCCAGGAGTGGGGTTGCTGGATCATATGGTAAGTCTATTTTTAATCTTTTGAGGAATCTCCGTACTGTTTTCCGTAATGGCTGCACCAAACTACATTGCCACCAGCAGTGTAGGAGGGTTCCATTTTCTCCACAACTTC
The DNA here is from genome assembly GCF_036321535.1 of Camelus dromedarius. Classification (NCBI taxonomy): domain Eukaryota; kingdom Metazoa; phylum Chordata; class Mammalia; order Artiodactyla; family Camelidae; genus Camelus; species Camelus dromedarius. The sequence continues at coordinate 8,988,154 of NC_087441.1, read as the reverse complement.
TCTAGCGTTTATTGTTTGTGGACTTTTTAATGATGGCCATTCTGACTGGTGTGAGGTGATACCTGATTGTAGTTTTGATTTGCAAGGTCAGGTCTAAAATTTAATGTCTTCACTCTGCAGTTAGTCTGAGCTTGAAGGGTAGTTGGAATAGTGAAGACCAGATTTCACCCAGGGGTTGAAGTTTTAATTCTACTTGTGCCAAAAATAATATCTCACTTTCCCATGTCAAATTTAGAGTTATTCTTCACATTCTAAGAGAAAAGAGAGCTATTTGTTAGTGGGGGGGGGGGGGGAAGCCAAAATGGTCATGAATAATCTACTTCATTCCAATCAATTAGGAAGAAAAATGCAGTCCCCAAAGCACAGTCTGAATTGGTATAGTTGAGAAACCAAAATAGACTGACTTACAGTAGAATTAGCTTTACTATTTCAAGCTCTGCTATATACTTATCCTTATTTGGTTGCTTTTCATGGAGTTGCATGACTATGGAAATAGGAGTGACCTTAAGAGGTCGTGTAGCAGATCATCTTGTATTCAGGAAGGGCTTCACTCAAATTCTCCTAATTACAGATTCAGCAGTAGGTCTGTCTTGACTCCTGATTGCAGAGCAACCAGTTGGCTTAGATATATTCTACATTATGTGTAATTTCTCTTTAAAGACTCCATGTGCTATGGTTATGGGGGTAGCACGTATTAGAGAAATCAGTAGTATGTTGTATGCTGATCACAGCCTTGGCTTCAGGCAGGTCCACTTGCAGAGGTTTCTATGTTTCATGTCACATGATCACATGACCCAGTTGCCCGGGCCAAAGTGAATTGGACCAGGACCACCACCAGACCCAAAGACAGTCATCGGTAGGCCAGTAACTCTGCCCAACAGGAGCCCCATTTATCACACGGCTCAGTGGATCTACAACACATATTAAAGTGCATGGTTTGACTATTCCCTGTCTCCTGAAACTCTGCTGCTCTCTCTCCTCGAGTTCTGAAGCTGTCCTTCAAGGTCTCCTACCCAGCCCCTCTTCCTCTGGCTGCCGCGCTGTCACTAGAGTGATTTTTCACGGTGTTGTCACTTATGACCTCTTTGCTAGAATTGGAAAAATGCACCCTAACATAAAGTTGTTTTATATTAGCAGATAATCGAACATCTGCACACCTGTGCCACATGCTGTCCCACTCACACACCCTCTGGAAGCCAAGGCCCAGGCAGTTGCCAGGAGCTGAGCTACACTTCCTGTTGTGCCTGGCAGTGAGTCCTCGTACCACCAACCCCACCTCCAGCCCGTTGTGCATTTCACTCCAGGAATCTTATCTTATTCTGGGTCCTGGCGTTCTCTCTGTACGCCCTGGTCCACTGTAGCACTGCACCATAACCGACCACATCACTGATGGGTCCCATGGAACCATTATTTACTGTATTCTTATTTCACTCTTATTTCAGTAGACTTTTAACATAGTCCTTCCTTTCGTAACTTTATGAATAAGGGGATGTATTTGAAGCTGGCGAGCATCTATGCCCAAAGAGTATTGATTTATATCTCACCTGGAAGGAAACACCTGAGGCCAGGCTATGGGTCTCGCTCCTCAGCTCTGGCCATTTCAATGTATTCATAGGCAACTTGGACCTAGAAGCAGAAGGCATGCCTATTAAATTTACAAAATGCACAAAACAGGAAGGTTTAGTGATTTAATGAATGAGAGAAATGTCTCAAAGTTACTTAGGCAGATTAGAACAAAAGTCAAAAACAAATAAAAGAAACATTAAAAGGGATAAATCAAATTTCCCCAAAATACACAAGTACAGGATGGGAGTGATTTGGCCTACAGCACTTCTCGTGAAAAAGACCTGGACCATTTAGTTGGCAGTGATGCAGAAACAGTGAAGGTTGTGTGCCTGCCTGTGAGGGGTCTGCCTGTTCTGCTCTAGCACATCTGGTTCATCTCTGAGGAAGCATCCTCAGAGAGCAGAGCAGGTGACAGGGATGGTGTCTGGGATGGAGGGAAATCTTGACCATGTCATCTAAGAAAAAATCGTTGAGGTAAAGTGTTAAAGAAGGAAGCATAAGTCTCTCAGGAAACACAGGGAAGCAGTAGACTAGGTAGATTTTGTCACGATAAATAAGAACCCTTCTGAAAATTTGATATGTCCCCCAAATGGAATTAGGAACCCTAAATTATTCCTGAGCAGGAGTTTCTCAGTGGAGGTCAAATTAATGTCTGATGGAGAAGAGATAGAAGACATTCCTGCCCTCATGACATGTTAGAACTTTCAGGAAGGCTTATGTCACAGAACAGTGGCCAGCTCAGCTCTGCTGTCTCTGAAACTTGGTTTTGTCAGCAGAGCAAGATTGGATTTATCTCTCGGGGAAGAATCACTTTAGTCAGGCTCATGAGTCCCAGTGCCAGCTTAACACTGTGTAATGAAAAATATGGCAAGCACATCACAGGAAGCCAGGTGACAATCAGGAAACTGAGTGTGACACCCCCTCTTTCAGGATCCGGCAGATAAGGTAGACAAATAATAAGTAAGGAGAACTTGTAGACTGCCTAGAGGGTTCAGTAAGGTGGCCAGCTGTAAAATCAATCTTACAAAAATCTCTAGCTTTCCTGTATATTAGCTGTAACTGAGTAAAATACAAAGAGGAAAAAGATCCCACTATGTGATGATCACAAAACTTTACTAACACATGAGAAGACTTGAATACACTGCACCTCTGATTCAGAAAACTTACCTGTACAAGTTGTCAGTTATTCTCAGCTTATGAATTTAAAGCAATTCCTGTTGAAATCTAAATAGGATCATTAAAAATCCTGACTAAATGATTCAAAATTCATCTGAATAATAAACACTCAAGAAAGATCAAGACATTTTTGAAAAAGCAGTATCATGAGGGGGGACTTGTCCTGAAATGTTAAAGTGCATGGTAAGTTATACTAATTAAAGTATTAGCCATCACAGGAATAGCTAACAAGATTCACGGAGCAGAATAGAAGTACCAAAATGGACTTAAGTGTATTTAATAGCTTAGTAAACAATTAAAGTATTTCAAATCAGTGAAGTAAGTCCAAAAATGTTTTGGACATTTTTGGTTTGGGAACAACTGGCCAATTATCTGGAAAAAAACTTTAATTGCTATCTCATGTTACAATGAAACCATAAAAATAATGAAAGAAAATGTAGATGACTATCTACTGGAATACATCCCTTAGTTGGGGAAAAATTTTCTAAGCATGAAACCAAAGAACTAAATATAGACCTTTTTGACTATATAAATCTTAAAACTGCTCTGTGGTAGACAGTGCACACTGGCTCACTTAATCTCATTTCCTCTTCACCCTTACCTGCCCCTCACTTGCTGCTGGGAGTAGCCATGTGACCAGTTCTGGCCAATGGAAATAAGCAAGAGTGAGCTGGTGCTGTCTCTTCCTCTACCCTTCCTCCTGTGCCTATAACACAGACCTGATGGCTAGTGCTGCAGCAGCCATTTAGTGACATTTAGGATGACAAGCAGGAGGAGGCCAAGAGAGGGCAAGAATGTGAGCCCTCACACCGTCAACCCTTTGAACAAGTTTCAACAGCTTCTTCTTTATGCAGTACTTTTTATGTGCGATAAGTCCTCTTTGTTTAAGCCAGTAGAATTGGGTTCTCTGTTACTTAAAATTCATTCCTAACTGAGTCTGAGCTTAAGGCAAAACATCATATATCAATAAAAGGCAAATAACAAATTGGGAAAAATATTTGCAATGCATATCATAAAAGTTAATATCCCTATTGATGTAAAAAGCCCTATATTAAATAAGAAATAGATACTTGAATAAAAAATGGGGAAGAATATGAATAGGAACATAAAAAATTTCAAAAGTCTAATAAATTCATGAAAAAAATTTCAGCTTCACTAGTAATCAGAAAAATATAAGTTAAAATAATAATCTAATGATTTATCACCTATAAAAATTGCCAAGCCCTGAAACAATTATAATATTTTCTGGAAAGTAATCTGGCAAAATATATCAAATGTCTTGGAATGTTTATGCCCTTTGGGAATCTGTGCAGAGAAATGGTTAAAGATCCAAAGATTTGCTACAAGGATGTCTCCTGCAGTCCTGTTGGTAATTGAAAAATGATGGAGATGGCAGAAATGTGCAATAATACAGCCTTGGTAAAGTAAATTATAGGATTTCCCACCTTAAAACCATTAACCTGCTGTAGTAGAGGTGTATTTATTGACACAGAAAGATGTTCACCGAACAGCAACTTGAAAAACACCTCAGTAAGGATGAAGCACTCTGATTTTTGTTAATATGTATGTTTGTGTATTTATGTGTGTGAAAAATGGCATGGAAGAAAACATATCGAGACATTAACATTATCCCTGGGTTTGGCCCACATTTTCTGATTATTTCTATAATAAACATATATTACTTTTGAAATAAGAAAATCAATACTGTAAAAATATTTATTGGTGAGCACAGAGTTGAAACACAGGGTATTAGAAGGACTGATTATTTAATGGTCTCTGGCTAAGATAAGCTGAGGTGTTTGTCTCATTACAAGGCTGTCAGAACATTTCAAATTATTTAAGCTTGTTCCTCTGCAAGGTAGTTCATTGAACACCACTGACGTCTGTTTCTGTGATTCTCCTTTGGCTGGCCTCTTCTGACCAACGTATTTTTGCTTTAGATAGTTTAGTGTTTTCAGTCCAGCTAAAGCCAAGGCTTCCTTGCAGTTCTAAGGGTCTTTTTGATTTTTAAGGTGATTGCCTTTCTCTGCTCTGATCCAGTACAAATGATTTAAAGTCGAACTCTCTGAGAGTAATTTTATTTCCCTCGTTTCCAAGATTTTGGGGGAGGGGATGAGGGTATGCCTTGTGGTAGCCCCTAAATATTGCCTGAGGATAAGTGTTGGATTCCTATAGAAAGATAATTAGTACTTTGCCTTAAAGTGGGAAAGCAAATGAGGAATAAAATGATCTTTTGATAACTCGATTCTGGACTCCTGTGCTGACTTCTAATTTCCCATTTATCATACTTCTAAATACATCAAGCCATGAGCAAAGATCATATTTCCTTTACTGTATTTCTCATTCTTATTTCCAAGTAGTACTAAAAATGACTATTTCCCTTAAGGCAATTATCATCATGACCTTGCAAAAGCTGCATGTGCCAGATGGAAATTCTCCAGAATTTCTTTTTTAATGATGGAAAATATTTTATTAAACTAAGAGATGACTGATAGGGAAGTAGGTTGCATGGGAAAATGTTGAAATTTATTATAATTACATCTATCAACCAGGGTCCCAGCAGCAGATAGAAAACCTGTCAGGTGGTTTAACAAAAGATTCTTTAATGAAGGGACTGTTTACAGAGGAGTGGGCAGGGTTAAGGGAGGTTGAGGCACCAGAGACTATAACAGTGGGAAGCTGGTATAGACCCTGGACCTGAAGGGAAAGGGAGACCCAATGAGATTGGGAGTTAGGCAGAAGGCACACAGCCTGGCAGGAGGTGTGGTTGTGGAGGGATGTTGCCACTTGCAGAATCAGGCACCTAGCATGAAGGGAATAGGGAAAAACTGCCCTGCTTCCTGCCACCAATGTCCTCTGGTGTCTCCCACTGCCAAATCCTATCAGAAATCAGCCAAAATAGACCTCACAAGAGCTTTTTGGAGCATGGAGAAAGGCAGGGAACGTGAGGAATGGATCTGAAGGCACGAATGGCGAGTGACCAGCTCACTTCCTGAAGGAGATAACACATCGAGGACACCCTTGGCAATGGTCAGCTATGCTTCCTCAAGTTTCATCTAGGTATGGTCTCTGGATTGTATCATTTTCAAGAGATGCTAAAAAAACCCCAAGCCCACTGAAGTCTCAGAGAAATATGCTGTTATGAACTGAATGTTTGTGTCCCTTCCCCCCAGATTCATAGGCTGAGACCCTAACCCCCACTGTGATGCTATATGGAGGGGAGGTCTTTGGGAGGTAATTAGGTTTAGATGAGGTCATGAGGATGGGACCCTCAGGATGGGATTATTGTCCTTGTAAGAAGAGGAAGAGACCAAAGCTTGCTCTCTCTCTCTCTCTCTACCATGTGAGGACACGGCGAGAGGATGGCCAACAGCAAGCCAGGAAGAGAGCCCGCACCAGACCCTGACCATGCTGGCACCTTGATCTCAGACTTCCAAGCCTCCAGAACTATGAGAGATACATTTCTGTTGCTAAGCGGTGGTGTCCTATCATGGCAGCCTGAGCTGACAAAGATGCATACCTGGGATTAAACATGCATCTCTGAGGACAGCAGTAGCTATCATTTATAAAGCACATGCTTGGTGCTAGGCACAGTGCCACGTGCTTTACCTGAATGAGCCCACTTATCACCACACCATCTGACAGGGGAGGGAACTGCTGTCCAAGGAATTCTTCCTCTCTTGCTCCAGGTCACAGAGCCAGCCAGAGTGGAAGCTTCTATCTCTGGAGGGCAGACTATTGGAACCAGAGCATGTGCTGCCAAAAACAATGGGCCCCACCGTGCTAATGCCCAGAGGATAGGGGCGGGTGTTTGAGTTCTCAGCCACAGGAGGGCTGGGTGGATCTGAGACACTACTGCGAGGCCCAGTGGTTTGCTTGCTTGGCATCTGGTTTCTCTCACTGGGGTGACAGTAGGAACGTGGTGGGTCTTGTCCATCACTATCTAGCCTATAATAACTGCTCAGTGATGTTTGTGGAGTGAATACATGACTGGCATTTGATAGAATTGATGTTTGTAACTTACATTCTTTTACCCAATCACCTCGTGGTCCCTTCCATCAATGGGAAGCCTACCTCAGTGTCTTCAGATCAGTACTTTGGAGATGTATTTGAGCACAGAGGAAGGTTGCCACTTCCAGTCTGGATTACTAAGGTCAGCAGCCCAGTAGACGGCTCTGCCAAGGCTATGTGAAGGGACATTGGTGCAGCAGGGCCGGTGTCATCTGACAGAGCCGTACGACACGTGCAGAACCAACCAGATGTCATTTACATGTCTGTAAGAGTTATGGCCTGGCCATAAAGGAAGAGCAAAAGAACTCAAATTGTGACAGGTAGTGAGGGGCTCTAGAAGGTAACTGAAACCTATGTGGGGATGCAGCTTTCCATCACACCCCATTGGGCAGTGGTGTCGAAAGAAGACATGGAAGATTAGGTCATGCTACCACTTGACCCCAGGCGGCCAGGGCTTCAAGATTAACACCCTCCGTAAGGTGAGGACTGGGAGTCCCCTGGTGTCTGACCACAAAGGCTCACAGGTCCACTGCTGGTGCAGGTAGATTGCCTGGGAAAAATGCAGGCTCTGACAAATGTAGGCTTTCGGCTGCCTGGCCAATAAGTGATTCCAACACCTTGAGAAGATGACCCAGGTTCTGGGGAGTGATGCAGTCATTCCCTCAGTGACCTGTATTTCCAGCCCTAGGAGAGTTTAGAATTAGGCATGGAGTTGTTGAAATAAATAAAACCATAATATTCATACTTTTGTGTAGTTCAGGAATACATCTGAAATCATTGAAGAAAGCTGGGTATACTGGGATTTCACTGTTTATAATGGGAGAATCGGACATTTTAGAACAAAGGCAGAGTACCCTTGTGATTCCAATTTAAAATGCGTAATTAAGTAATTGATTTTAGACTTGCAATTTAAATTAAGTACAAAAATTTGATTAAATTTATAAACAATATTGAAATGTTTAAGTGAACTGAGAATCACAGTATTTATAGGTTTAATTTATCAGATTTATTACAGTTGTTTAAGTACTTGGAAAGGCTTTGCAGCTTAGGATAGGCGTTTGAAGTAGTTCAAAAGAAAATTGAATACATTAAATTTATAACTGCAGTTTTATATATTTGAGGGAATTTAATTAACCAAGATGTAAATGGGAGTGATTGTTTAAAGGAATTTAGTCTGTGCAACTTGATATAATTGGTAGTTAATAAAACAAAAAGTGAAATTAATTATTCTTGTCTTACTACATGTGTAAATAGACTGAGTTGTAATTTAAGCTTAGAGGCACAAGGAAAACTGTTTGAAAATCTAGCATATCTCCTCCTTTCCAATTCTCTAACATCTTTGCCCAAGAGGGCCACAGATCCCTGTGGCTTCATGAGAACAGAGGACGGGCTGCCCAGGAGGCCTTGGGGACAGGGAATGAGATGGGCCACCACCTTCCTAGAAGGCATCAGGGGCTTACACTGCTCACAAGGTCAAATGGAGATCTGGCTCTGCCTCTGGGGCAGGTGCACTGTGAGAAAGCCACACACACTCTTCCGAAAAAGAGATGTCCTCAGATAGAACCAGACTACACCTGCCAGAGCCCAAGATCCCTTGCTCCTACCCCCAAACTTGCCCACTTCACGCTTTTGCCTAGATGAGAGCTCTGGTCCTAGAGTAATATTAGCTATTACTATTCATCCAGACAGCATTACTAACCCTGCCTCGAGTTCATATGGTAGCTGGCCTAAAGGGGTTATAATTTATATTTTAAAGATGATGAAAATTACTCAGCTTTTAATAATGCATATTATTATAGGACAGGACAGAAGAGAAGGCACACTTATCTGGCTGGCAGTAATTAGAAATGGAGTGGCACATTTTGAGCCAAGGAATTAAACAGCCCCCAAAGGGAAGAGTTGAAACTATCAGAATGACATGCCAGCTATATCTCAGTCATCCATGGAATCTCCAGCTATAATCACACCTGGACACATAAACTACAAGCAGCAGCTCTAAATATCCACCACAGGTCAGAGAAGGACATGTATGGCATTGATGTGGTATGACCCAGTAAGAACCCGATGACCTGCATGGACACACAGGGGTTATATCTGGTGTCTCAGGGCTGGCTATAATGAAACAAGTGATTTTTGTTAAACTGAGCAAATTAAATGGGGCAGGGACTTAGTAAAAGATGCTTTCCTTCATGAACAGTATGATTTATTCTAGACCAAAAATTGGAATGGTATAATTGATATGCATATGAATAGACTTTCCAGAACATACTTATATCCTTTAAAAGCACCACCTTGCTCTCATATGGAACACGTCTCTAATTTTCAAAGACAATCTAATGATTTCCAATTGTTAGCTTAATTTCTTAAAAATGTACTTGACAGTAAAAAAAAAAATCTCTACATAAGACCATCTTTTTCATCTACCAATTAGATGCACTTTCCTGGAGTGGGGTGTGACAACCTTGGGTGTTGCTGCAGGCAGGCAAAGTCATGCATAGATTGGGTTTATTCTGAAGTACCCAGTCACTGATGTTACGAGTTTTGAGTGTCTCTGTGAGACAACTGGGTGGCTCCCTGATATCTGGATGCAGTTGTGATGAGGTGTTTTTGAGCTCAACACTTCCAGTGACAGCCTCCTGCAGCCCAGCTGCCTGGTTGTGACAGAGATAGAACTCCCCTGGAGATCCACTTTGCTGGTCTTGCTTTGGGGGTCATTCCGGGAGGTCAGCCTGAAGAAGTCTCCTCTTGTCCCTTAATAATTCTTTAAGCCTGAATTCCCTGTATTAAATCCCATTCTGCTTAAGATAACTGAAGCAGTTTCTATCTCCTGCCTCTGAAACCTGACTGACACAGTGGAAAGGAGGAAGGGAGCCAGTTGAAGGAAAAGCCAAAGGAAATACTGACAGGACTTACCATTATGCTGCAGAGAACAAGGGAGACAAGGCAATGAGAGGTGTCAGAGAAGGTACTTGAAAATGAGGAGCACCGTGAACCCAAATGAGGGGTAGGTGAGGTTTGTTCAGTTTGAGACTCTGCATTCACCTCGTTAATGGATCATGTAAAGATGGATGGCTGTGGAAGGACTGCAGGGTGACAGGACCTTGGGACAGAGATTTAAGTCACCAGCAAAAATCTAATAACTAAAAGTGTGTAGGGGTAGGTACGTTCCTTGAAAAAAACGTTGTAGAGAATAGAACTGAGAATCATTTCTTACTATTTTATATTTTTATACTTTTCAAATAGAAGCACAACATACAGTAAAGGGCACATATCTTCGATACTCAGTTCAATGAACTTTTACAGAGTCAAAGATTGAATAGATAAAGGTAGAAAACATACTGTCACCCACAAACCTCCTTCATGCATCCTCCCCAGCCAAAACCCTCCCAAATGTAACCGTTATTCTGATCGCTGTCACTGCAGGTTTTTCCTGATTTGTGAACTCTATAAATGAAGCTGTGTAGTACGTATTCTTCTGTCTGTACTTAACATGGTATTTGTGAGATTCATCCATGCTGAGCATTTACCAATAGTTTGTTCATTTTTATTGCTATATAGTATTGCATGCCTATCCCAACACAATATAGGGGAGGTTTTTTTTTTTTTTTTTTACAGCTGTTTTTGTGGAAGAGTTAGTCTGAGACAAGCTACTCATTTATAGGTGTGATGGAAGTCCCCCATTCCTTAATGTTTAAAGGAGAATATTACATTGTAAGACATATGCATCATGTAAAGGGAAAGTTCTTTTGCTTTTGTGCAAGCATCACTCAGTTCTTCTGCTCCTGTACAAGGCTCCCTGAATTGCTTCTGCGTCTTCTGAGCCTCACTTCTTTATCTGCCATTTAATATTGGACATTTGACCTCAAGCATATCTGGAGGGTTCTGACAATTTGATCACAGCTTCTGTAACTTTCCATTAGTCGCTGGGGATCCGAAGCTCCTCAAATGGATCCCTGGAGAACAGAATAGTTTCCGTGCTGGGAGCTTGGCTACCGAGCATTAGATGACCCTCTGAGAGTGGGCAGGGATTCGCCTCGCAGATTCTACTGGGGTAAAATATGGGTTTGTGTCATCCAAAGCTCAACAAGGGCAACTGGCTTAAATAAATAATTCCCTGTTAAGACATGGCTGTTGTCATGCCTAGGGAAATGGTTTCCATAGGAAACAATAATAAAAATAGCATTATTTTTAAACTGAGAAGAAATGACACTTCGGGATCCAGATTTTAAAGTAACAGAAAATAACAGGAAATGTTTGGAGATGCAGCTGTTTGGGCTCTATGGCATCCTTGCTGCATTTTTTAGATTACGTTATCTGGAACACAAAGTGGATTGTACTTCCATTGTTCATGTAATGAATTCTAGGGAGGTTGGGAGCAAGGGTTGTGAGTGGGTGGTGGTCCACCCTACTCTTAGGAACAATTAAAGCTGCAAGCACTTTAGTATCTTATTTTACAATCATAATTTAGAGATAAGGGTTTTTCTTTTCAAGTTATGTAATCGTAACTGTTCTTAAAATTAAATTTCTCTTCTGAAGAGGTGGAGAAGAGGCAGTTCCTTGTAACCTGCGGGTACTTGAAGGAGGTATAGAAACATCTTCATCCTTTTATAGGTCAAAAATGTGAAACTGACACTGCAATCAAGTGTTTCAATTTTTTGTCCATTGAAAGTTTTTTTAAGTTGTTGAGGTTTCTTTCAGCTGACTGAGTTATCAACCGTCAATGAGCTTTTCTTCTCTAAAGAAATAATTTGCTTTTTATAAGAGCAAATGACTCTCTGATTTTTCTTCAATATTTTTAATTTGTTTTCTATAGGTATCCAGAAATTACCCTCTGCTTAAAGAACCGCTTTAAAAACATGTCCTCTCCCTTCTGGTTACACAATTGTGAGCATTTGATTATGAGCAATGTGAAAAGCCTTGTTAATATTTAGAAAAATTATTTTAACAATTATCTTTCTGCTTCCTGCTGGAGCAATTAGAGACATTTAGGGGAAGCAGGGTCAGAGATGGATGCCAGAGAGTCCTGGGAGAATGTCCAGGTGAGTGGACTTTCCCATCAATGTTCACGTCACCTGCTCACAGCTGTGAAATTGACCACTCAATCCCTCTAGCCTCCAACTTTAAAGAGACAAAGAATTTTAGAATTTTATTTAGCAGACAACAACTGAAGGTGAATTCAGTGAACACCTCCATAGAGGATCAGAGCTGTGCTCAGAAATGCCTCCAGGGTGAATTCTAGTTGCCTCAGACAGTGCCTCCCCTGAAAGCTGGTCCACACAGCATTCAGAGATGCCTGTCCAAAGGCAGGTGGGCTTCTGTCCTTTACGGAAGTCACCAAAACCAGGTTATCCTTGCCACGGTTGCTCAGCAATCAAAGCCTGCTTTGGCATCCCAGCACCTGAGCACACCCACCTCTGTCTGCGATTGCTAAGGAATTTCAGTGCCCAGAGGGAAATTAGAGATGATGGGAATAAAAAGATGTTCATAGTAGTGAAGCCTTGCTGTTTAGAGATTCCTTGAAAAGAGCCAGGAAGGATTAACACAAAGACAGAAAGGTAGAAAAACAGATTCATTTTGATTTTGTGGTAAAGGGAATCCCCACTTACTCAAATTCTTCCTACCCATTCAAAGTCAAAGCTGAAAGCTACCTCCTTTTAGAAATCTTCCTGGTGCCCCAGCCGGGAGTAGGCACCTGCCGCTCTCACACAGCATTTATGTGCTGCTTCTGGGTGCCAATAACTCTGTATGTGCCTTGTGTGTTTTCCCAGGATGCAGGTTGCTCTAATGTCTGAAGTCACTTTGTGTCCCTTGTTGATCGAGAAATTACCTTAAATCAAATAATTTGTGTGATCTCAAGCAAATAACATAACTTATCTATGCCTCAGTTTCCTCAGTAAAAAAGGGATGTTAAGTACTCACCTAACTGGGATTTGGGGATTGTATAAAAATTAAATACAGTAATTCAAGTAAAGTGTGTAGTATGCTGCTTGGCACATGATACTCAAATACGTGTCTATATATGATTGCCATACACTGGTGCCATGCCATCCCAGGGCCACGAAAGAGCAGTGCCTGGCATGCTTTCTAAACACATGCCCTCTCCTTCTCCCTCGCCTTCTCTTTTGGCTATTTAGTTTTTATTGTGTCCTCATCTCAAGGAACCTGGCTAAGAGGTAGGGAAACTAGACAAGAAAGCATGTTTCCCAGTAATCAGATGAGTTTATAAAGACTTTCTTGTGACATCTGGAGCCTTTCTAACAACAAATCATGCTGGTTGCTGTCATTCCTTTTGCTGTTCTAGAGGCGCTACTAAGTGATCTCATTGTCAAGGCCTTTGGCTTATAGAAACATCTTTCCCATGAAGGGAAGACTACAGGCTAATTGACAAATCACACACTAGAATGGGTCCAAAACATCTCAGGCACCATGCAGTTATTTAGCAGCTTGGTACACGTTGCTAAGGTACTCTTCTCTGGGTTTCTAGAGTAACTGGCATCTCAACATCCCAGGTTTGTTTTCAGGCTATTCCTAGCTTGTTGATGACAGTCTGAGTCTCTACCTGAAAGTCTGTGATTTTTGCCACTATTCATGATTTTGCTGCATTCCTTCCTCACTGTCCATTCTTTCCACAGACAAACTGGCCTCACCACTCCTTCAAACTGTTCTGGAGGACAGCACGACCTCCTAATTTCCAAATGCAGCATTCTCCTGCTAGACTCCCTGCAGCCCTTCTCCAAAGTGTTTCACACTGGGTAGTGCCTGTTCCTTCCAAGAGCTTGCCCTTCATCGGCTTCTTTGGAATTATACTCCAGGTTCTTTTCCTCTCTGACGGAATCTTCTTTGCTGCTGTTGCTCATTTCCACCGACTGTTCCTTAAACATCAGCATTCCCCCAGGTTCTGCCCTGAGCTACATTCTTTTCTTGCTCTATATATTTATTCCAACTTGAATCCATCCACTCACATTCTTATGAAAACAATGGGCCAGTACAGAAAAGCCTAACAGAGAAAATTTTTAAAATCACACGAAACATTAGAGGTAACATTTGTCATCTTTCTATCTGTATTTATGCCTACAGTGGCATGATGTTATCAAAATTGGATCATCCTATACATGTGTTTCATAGCCTGCTTTTTAAAAAAACTTGATAATATGGCTTGAATATTATAGGTCAAAACAGGATTTTTGCTATCATTTTAAGGGTACCATATTGTGTTAGTTTGCTAAGGCTACCGTAACAAAGTATTGCAGACTGGGTGGCTTAAACAATAGAAACTAATTTCCCCACCAGTCTGGAGGCTAGGAGTCTGAGATCAAAGTGTCAGCAGGGTTGGTTCCTTTGGAGGTCTCGCTCTTTGGCTTATAGATGGCCGTCTTCTCTTTGTGTCTTCCCATGATCTTCCCCTGTGAACGCGTGTAAAAATGGATTTGGGCCCACCATCTTTAAAGGCCCTTTCTCCAAATATAGTCACATTCTAAGGTCCTGGGGATTAAGACTTCAACATATAAATTTCGATGGGTGGGGACACACTTCAGCCCATAGCACATACATTTAAAAAAATAATTCTTCATGCATACCATTTCCCCCAAATATTTAAACAATGCCATGATAGTTGTCTTTCTGCCTTGGTTTTAGAATTTTCTTTTCATCCCTTTAACTGAGGATGCTTAAAGGTCCAGACCAAGTGTCAGATTCCACATTAGTTATTCCTTTATCTATGACCCTTTGTTCTGTTTTGGGCACCAAAATTGTGGTGATTATCTGCCTTATGGGACTGTCCTTAGTAACCTTCTGGTTGCTACATGTAATGTAAGAGTTCTCACCCATCTCTGCACCCCCATAATCTATAGCACATGCCTGAGACTCTGAGGATAGATAGATAAACTATAGGTCATCAACATTACTCAAATTTATCTTGGGTGCCCAAAACTTTTAAGGTTCAAGTGTTACATTTTTTATATCACTTGAGCTCCTTTTGTCTCCTTTTTCTCTTCTCAGTTCTCCTCTTCTATAGTCTTTTTTTCAGCCTATGAGAGATTTTTCAAAGCTTTGCCGCAAGCTCACTGAACATCTGTGTTAATCTAGATAGTTAGATTGGTTTCACTGTTAAGATACCAAGGCTAAGAAAATGAACTTTTTATTACCTAGTTTCCCTTTTGCCAGGAGGATAACAAATATTTGTCAGAGAAAAGCAGATGGAGATCATGGTAAGTTTTTCTTGTGGTGATGGATTTACATGTGGACAGAACCATCATGGGGGCTGGACAATATTCATGTGTAACTTATCACTTTATTCTATTTACATGTTTCTAGTAAATTAAACATGCCTTTCTTCTATTCCAGGTATTTCTTCTCACCTGTTCTTGATGATGCCTATATTTTGCCTAAACCTCAACAATCAACCTTGCTAATAAAGTGCTGTTCTATATCTTATCATGTGGATGTCTCTCATCAATAGATGACAAAGCCAGAAAGAGACTGGCAAAGTGAAAGTAAACAAAGATACTTTCACCATATTTGTGTGGTTTGTAATACATTTAGTTATATGACATCAATTGTACAAAATGGAGGGAAATAGAACTATACTAGAATTTCAAGATTTCAAATATTATACAAAAACTGTGACAAGTACGCATTTTTAATCCCTAGAGAAACCATTAAAAAATAAGGCAAAGAGAAATAAGTGAAAAGTCCATTGATGAGTTAAAATGGAATATTAAATTTTTTTTATAAAACCAGAAGATGGTAGGAAGGGAGTAACAGAGAATCAAAATATCAAATCAGACAAATACAAAACAAAACAGTGGACATAAATCCAATCACATTAATAATTACATTAAATGTAAGTATTAAACAATAAATAAAACAGATTGCTGGAGCAGATAAAAAAGCAAGACCTAACTACATGCTGTTTAAAATAATTACTTTTGTGCAAAGTTTCAGAGGGGCTAAAAGTCAAATAATGAAAGTATATATGCGATGCAAACAGTACACATAAGAAAGCTGAGCTGGCAAATTAATACTATACAAAATTGATGTCAAGACATGAAATATAACCAGAGAAAAGGAGAACACATACTAACAAAATGGTCAATTCATTGGGAATATGTAACAATTAAACAATCATAAATCTATATGCTCCCAATAACAAGGCTTCAAAAACATGAAGCAAAAACTGACAGAATGAAAGGAAAATAGATGAATCTATAATCATTGTTGGAGATTTTAACACCTATCTCTCAGTACCTGATAGAACCACCAGAGAAAACAGTAAGGGTATAAAAGAAAGACCTGACAAAATTATCAACCACCTTGACCTAGTTGGTATTTAAAGAATACTACACTAAGAAGAGCAGAAACACATTCTTTGCAAGTATATCTGAAACCATAACAGACCAATCATATACTTGAAAATAAAACAAGTTTCAGTAAACTTAAAAGAATTGAAATCTTACAGAGTACAGTCTCTGTTCACAAAACAATTAAATAAGAAGCCAGTAACTGTAATATATTTAGAAATTTAACAACTCACTTCTAAATAAACCATGGATAAAAGAAGAAATCACAAGGAAAATTAGAAGATATTTTGAATTATGATGATGAAGATACAGTATATCAAACTGTGGGATATAGCTAAGGAGATCCTTGGAGGGAAATTTATAGTTTTAGATATTTATATTAGAAAAGAAAAAAGGTTTAAAATTAACCTAAGGTTCTACCTTAAGGATCTAGAAAAAAGATGAGCAAATTAAACCTAAAGTAAATAGATAGAAGGTAGTTATAAAGGTAAGAACAGATAGAAATGAAACAGAATATAAATAATAGCTCAGAGTAAGAAGGCAAAAATTTGTCTTTCTGAAAAAAATTAATAAAATTGATAAAACCCTAGCAAGACTGATTAAGAAAACTGTCAATATCTACAATAAATGATCTTATAGACATTAAGTAATGACAGAGCATTATGAACAAATTTATGCCAATATATCCAACAACTTAAATGAAACATAAAAATTCCTTAAAAAGCAAGTTACCCAAACTGACACAAGATGAAATAAAAAAAAAAAAAAGAGTAGTTCAATATCTTCTGAAGACATTGAATTTGATACCATAAACTCTTCCTCAAATAGAGCTCCATAACTAAATAGTTGGCTGGTGAATTCTATCAAACACTTAATAAATAAATAATACTAATCCTACCAAACCTTCCCCCCAAAACAGATGAAGAAACAATTCCCATCTTGTTTTTAGGAGGTCAGGAGACTCCTGAAACCACAACCTGGCAGAGCTATGACAAAAAAAAGTCAGTAACCAAGAACTCTCATGGACATAGATGGACATTTCTTCACAAAATATTAGTAATACAAATCCAGCAATATGAAAAGGACATTTTGATCAAGTGAGTATTATCTCAGAAATGTAAATTTTAGCATTCAATTATCAGTCAATGTCATGATATATATATAGAAAACCCTAAGAGCTCTACACAAAAACTAACAGAGCTGATGAAAGAATTTGGCAAGGTAGCAGGATACAAGATTAACATACATAAATCAGTTGCAGTTCTTTACACCAACGATGAAATATCAGAAAACGAAAGTAAAGAAACAACCCCTTTTAAAATTGCATCCAAAACTATAAATTACTTAGGAATAAATCTGACTTATATATGGAGAACTACAAAACATTGATTAAGGAAATTAAAGATGACTTAAAGGAATGGAAAGGTATCCCATGCTTTTGGGTTAGGAGGATCAATAGTGTTAAAATGACATACTGCCCATGGCAATCTACAGATTTAATGCAATCCCTATCAAATTTACCCATGACATTTTTCACAGAACTAGAACAAATAATCCTAAAATTTATATGGAATCATGAAAGATCTAGAATTGCCAAACAATACTGAAGAAAAAAAAAAATGAAGCTAGAGGAATAACCCTCTTAGAATTTAGACAATACTGCAGAGCTACAGTAATCAAAACAGTGTGGTATTGGCACACACAAAAAAGGCATATAGATCAATGGAACAGAATAGAGAGCCCAGAAAATAAACCCATAGACCTATGGTCAACTAATCTTCAACAAAGGAGGCAAGAATATACAATGGAGAAACGACAGTCTCTTCAGCAAGTGGTGTTGGGAAAACTGGACAGCAGCATGTAAATCAATGAAGTTAGAACACTCTCTCACACCATACACAAAGATAAACTCAGAATGGCTTAAAGACTTAAATATAAAGCAAGACACTATAAACTTTCTAGAAGAAAACATAGGCAAAACATTCTCTGATATAAATCTTAGCAATGTTCTCCTTAAGAATGACATATTTGTTGCTTTCCCTCAACATCGGGAATATGCAAAGAGGTATGCTTTCTTTTTTCTAAAATGAAAAAAAAAAAAAAAGAACTGTAAATAATTATTTAACTTTAGTTTGCTGGTTTACTTTTCATGGTGGTTAGCAATTCCAAAGCCTTTTCTTTTTTTTGGATTCTAGGCTTGAGGAAATGAAATACGTTGAAGATAATGGGAGGAAGGAGCTACAAACATGGAAATTGAGAAGCATGCATTATTGCTTGTAGTTTTTGACTGGAGTTGCATGTATCAGTTTGAAAACATGGTTTTGAACATTAAGAAAAATAAATATCAGTGTCTATGTTTTAATAGAGGTAGAAATACACAGAGCTATGAAAACACAAATATATTTTCCACTGAATGGAACTAGGACTCCTTGGAGAAATGCCAGATTGCCGGGCTGGGGCAGGAAAAGTACAGGAGCCTGGAACATCTGATTGAGTCAGTTAGGGAAACAAGTGCTCAAAGATCATGATGGGGTCATGCCAAATTGCACAGGAGTTAGCAGGAAGGGGCTCTTGCTAGCCAAACCTGAAATGGTTGGAATGTCAAAATAACTATCAATAACAATAGATTATAACTGATTGAATAATAAATGTATGTATGAGGTCATACTAATATAAATGAACCAGTGAATAGACAAATATATGAGGAAGGAAAGAAAGGTCTTTCTTATCATAATATGCCAAGAAAGGGATGTGAAGGAAAAAGAGTGAGACAGGGAGAGAAAGAGAGAGATGGGGGGGAGGGGTAAGAAGGAAGGAAGGAAGATAGAATTAAGAAATCAATAGATACTAAAATTAGTAGGTGACAGTTTGACAAAGCACAAGATATTTGCAGTCTTTGTATTTATTAATTACAAAGGAAAATAACAACTTTGTATTGGAAAAATCTGGTGGAACCATTTTACCCCAGTGATCAACATAAACATCACGAATATTGTGACAAACCAGCACCATGGACCTTTTGACCTGATGCTGAGAAAGACACATCACTTCACTGATAATCCTACTAAAAATGCATAACCTGATTTTTTTTCAACTGATTTAAATGAGCTAGATAGAAAGGTTGAGAACGATCCTAGCTTATTAAAAAACAAAACAAAACTTTGTATCTATGTTGTTTCAAAAAAGATGTAAGATAACTAAAGTATAAGTTACTATGTTATATTTTGAAATAATTTTAAACCCAGAAGTAAGTCTGTACTAGAACAAATTAAACTGTCTCTTAGGGTGAAATATTATTACAGGAACAACAGAAGGTTATAAAAATGAAAAATTTCTAGAAAATATATTTGCACTCTAGCTTATTGAATCATCTATACGTAAGAATATTCTTGATACGTTTACACCCCAAATGGGGATAGTCTTCAGATTTCAATAATGTACCTTTATGCCAGATGTTTGTGGGAGAATTTGGACACACCGGTTTTCTGAGTTAGTAATCAGGCTACTGACCCCAAGAAGAAATCCTCTGGAGTGAGTAGACACGCTTATAAAGGCCTCAATTTGCATTTGAAAGAAAATTATATAAGTAGTGAAAACTGATGAGAAGAGTGAAAATAATAAGAATGCCAGTAATACCTGTTTTATGAATTTCTATTTACAAGCACTCTCACATACTTTTTGATCTCACAACCAACACTTGAGGTGGGCAGGTTTCAGTTATTCATTCCAATGAGGTTTTTATTTCCCACAAATGCCAAGGATGCCAAGAAAACTTTGTTCTTGGATTTGGTTTCCATGTATTCAGAGAATAAATAAAAGTCAAACAAGTCATTTTACTGAGTAGCTTTAGTTCAGAAATAGCATTAGACATTTCTCAAAATCCATTCTTTACAGAGGAAACAAGAAATTTCTGAAATCCACTTGGATTCTTTTGGAATTCTTTTTGACTAAGCAGCATTTTAGTTAAGAGAAGTGTTTCTTTGTTTTGCTCACGTCCTTGGACAGCAAATATGGACTGTCCAGATGTAGGTGTTCTGAAAACAAGAGCTGGGCTCTCGCCATCGGAACCAGACTTGCAGAACTCAGAGCTTGTCTCCTGTGACTTCCTGCAGGGGTTAAATCTGAGGAGGTAGAATTGTTTCTCATCGCCCGTAGGAAGCTTCTCCTTTTCCCATTATTTAATTGGTTACTGTTTTGTTGCACATTTTACGAGCAGTCAACAAAATAGTTTTGGAGTTTTTGTACTTCTTCATCATTTTTGCTTCTTTAAAACTGAGCGCATACTTCTTTTGCTTCTCAATTAACAAGTGTCTATATTTTGGGGTATCAGTTTTGGCTTGGGCTGGAGGCACGTTTCAGCTTTATCTAGCACCTGCCGCTGGAAGCAGTATGGTCTCACTTCTTCAAAATTACGTGAGGAACTGCGGGCCAAGAAGCAGCAGCCGGCATGACCCAGGCAGGTATCTGCAATTTCAGCAATGCTGCCTTCGTGCACATGGCTGAAAGCTGATGAGCACCCTATCCTGGGTTTTATTGTGAAGAAACACCAGACAAACCCAAACTGAGTGACACTGTACACAGTAAGTGGCCTAAACTCTCCTAAAATGTCAAGATCAAGAAACTAAAAAAAGGGAGGTGAGAGTGTACCATACTGAAAGAGACTCCAGAGACCAAATGACTAAGTGCCAAGTATGATCTTGGGCTGGATGCTGAATGAAGAATAATTAACTATAAAGGACGTTATTCGGATGGTATTGGAATATGGACTGCATATATGTATGTCTACATTTGCTTATAATTATATAAGCCTGAAGAAGGATTATACTATGTTGTTAACAGTGGTTACTTGGGAAAGAGTGGGGCGGTTGGAGACGAAGGGGAAAAATACCACAATTTAAAAAAGCATACAGGATGAACAGCACACATGATGATTCCGTTTTTATTAGATGGTACAGATATATGTGTATGTGTGCACAAAATGAATTACATAAGGATGGTCAACAAATGTTAATGATTGTTATCTTAAGATGATGGCAATTTGAACATTTATGTGTAAGGTAATTTTTTGTAACTCAATTTTTTCAATGCACATGTACTATTTTTCTAAAAATCCTAAAAAGTAATTTTTTAGTGTTAAAAGAGCCAAGAAAAAGTCACTGGGGAAAATTACAAGACCATTTTGGATTAAGTTTTTCTCTGCCTCATCCAATTTTTTCTTGTAGTGCTGACTTTATTACTTAAAATATCTTATGTGTTTTGACACAAGATGTTCCCAGATGTGCTGAGCACATGTAAAGATTTGAGCAATCCAATCAAATTGTCAGAGTCCTGGAGTCCCACTTTGCTACAGTTTAAGCCTCAGAGATCTCCCTTTCCTCTGAAATCAAGACATGCTTCCCTACTCTGTTGGCAGTTAGTCAGACACAGTATACTATTTCCATTGTGTAGTGGGCCAGAGTAGAAAAACTTGGAATCAGACATGCATACCTGGCTGCCAATCCTGACTCCATTACTTAGCAGCTGTGAAACCTTGGGCAAATCACCTAACCTCTCTGATCTTCAGTTTCCTCCTCAGTGAAAGAAGAATAATTATCCTTGTTTTGTTTGGTTGTCCCCTGAACTTAATGAGCTAAATATATAAAGAACCAGAATATTGCCTAATACAAGAAGACACTCCAGAAATGATGGTGATTTATATTATATAATTTTTCTTCCATTACTTATTTTCTCATGTCTCCATCTTGTTTTTGGAATTAGACTGTAGCTTCTCTGCCTCATTCAACTTCTTTATCATGCTGCCTTGCACATGACAGACACTCTATAATTATTAGTTACCATTTTTATAAACCTTTAAATCAGAGAATACTCTTTCAATTAAAGATTCATTTATGAATTATTTGTTACTGTTAGGCCTTCTCAAGGAATTTTTAGCAGGTTACTCCTTTTCTGGGCCTCAATTTCCTTATTCACAAAACAAATGTCTTGGTCTATAATTTTAGATGCACTGAGGTCCTTCTAGCATTAAAGTTTGGAATCTGTACATTCTTGAGGACAACTACCATATATCACTTTTCTTTCTGACCCTTCCACACTTAATAAGTGGTGGTCACAGATTGAGTGACTTTTCAGTGCATGGAGCATCAATTCCAGGTGCCTTACCAGTCCTGTCACCTCACAGCCTTACCTCTTATCTTCAACCTGTCCCTCACTCCATCCAGCCAGACTGGGTTTAATTAGTACCCGTAGAATTTTCCAGGCTTGATATGCCTTGAGATCTTTGCACTTGCTGTTTCTTACCATTCGGTTCTCTGCTCAAATGATTCTTCCACGGAGGTCTCTCACCTCGCCCCACTCTCTATCCCACAATTCTACTTTGTTCTTTTGTTCTTGCAGTGACTGTCTGATATTTTCTCATCATTTAGTCATTTATTTCCCCTTCTTGGTTTGCATTTTATCTGCATTTATTATTTTTTTTCTCTCCACCTCTCCCTCTAGCCCCCAAATATAAACTTCTGTCCTGGATTCCCTTATATCCCTGCTGCAAAAACAATACTTAGCACAAACTAGGCCTCTAAATAATCAAGAAATGAATGAATCAACACTGCCAGACCTTATAGAGTAGGTTTTAGGTGGTGAGCTAAAATCCATGGCTGTCAGGCCAGGTTCTTGTGAACTTCTCTAAGTATGTGTCCTAAGCATACTAATTGCCACAGGTCTGATTAAACATGGAGTGGGAAGAAATGAGGAATTCCTAGGAAGACAGCTGTGAACAATCATATCAGCTTATCTAGAAACATACTTGCAATGGGAAATTTAGAGATAATTTTAAAAGATATAATCCATTTCTTATTATTACAGAAAGTTTCAAACATAAACACCGTCCTTCTTGTACACTGTGGTGGACAGATTCTAGGTTGACCCTCATCCTAGTGTTCATATTCTTGTAATATCCCCTCCCCTGAGTGTGTGCGAAACCTGTGACTTGCCTTCTAACCAGTAGAGAGTGGCACATTTGATGTCACTCTTGTGTGATTACTTTGTGTTATATAAGCTTCCATCTTGTTAGCAGGCTCGTTCTGGAGACTCTCCTTGATGGCTTGAAGAAATAAGTGGCTGTGTTGGGAAAGCCCACGTGACAATGAACTCCAGGTGCCCTCTAGGAGCTGAGGGCAGTCACCAGTTGACAGCCAGCAAAAAGCCAAGGTCTTCAGTCATGTGGCTACAAGGAAATGAATTCTGCCAGTGACCAAAGTGGAGGCTGATTCTTTTCCAGTTGAGCCTCCAGGTGAGAATGCAGCTAGCCAACATCTTGATGGTGGATATGAGACCTTAAGCAGAGGACCCCGAGTGCCTGGACACTTGATCCATAGAAATTGTGAAATAATAAATCTGTGTTGTTTTAAGCTGCTAAAGTTTGTGATAATTTGCTGCAACAGATAACTAATACAGATATATCTAACACCCAACAGTAACAATTTTCAACAGTCTGCCAATATTATTTCATCTTATAGCCTCATGTTTTTAGACAGTTGGATGGGCTGGAGTATTTTAAAGCACATGCAAATACTTTAGTATGTATCTCTAACAGAGAAGGACTTTTAAAAAGCATAACCATGCTGCCAGGAAAATTTGGTCTTGAGAACAAGAATGGGAGTCTTTTTTTAAAGCCACCAAGTCAATGGGTTTAGTCTATTAACTGGACCAGGAGAAAAGGTGCTCGCAGTAAATTGAGTAACATCCTGCTAATTCCATGAACTAAAGGATAGGAAAGCATACGAGTTTCCATTTGAAATATCTGAGGCTTGCCAGTTGTTGTTTTTCTCTAAATAGTACAGTCACAAAATACTTAATTGTCCCAATAATATGCTTGTCTGTCATACAATACCTAAAACCACTCTAATACAACTGATTAAGATCGTACCCATTCCCCTAAACTGCTTTGGAATGGACCCTTGTAAATATCACTTTAGTTCATAATTCCTTGTAATTTCATGTCACACTTTAATTGCCATCCCCAACACTTTCTCTTTACTACAGGAATCTCTTCCCAATTGGCTCTAGTTCTTTTTCTCTCCTTGATAAACCAATCTCATCTCCCTTTGACACAGCTCACCGAGGCAGCGCTTAGTAAGGGAAATTCTCAGGGCGCTGGGTTCAATTTAATTTCTACCACTCGGGCGCTTTGTGACCTCTGGCAAGTAGTTGACTGTTTTCTAAGCTGGATGCAATAGTGCCTCGCAGGATTGTCGTGAAGATTAGACAAATAACGTGTGTAATGTGTGAAGTGCCCAACACGCACAAGGCGCAATCGTCTCCCACCATTCCCTTTTGTTAGTTTCCGTCTCTACCCGAAGAGCACCAGAACGCTCAGCACCTCGCCTCGCCCGCTCTCGTCGCGGAGAATGCAGGGATTTGTAGTTCTTTGGTCCCTAAATTGTTTCCTCTTGGAGCCAGACCGGCGAGAGGAAGAACTACACATCCCAATGGCCCATGAAAGGAAAGTGGGGCTTGGAAAACCGAGCGTCCCCGCCCGGCAGGCTTCGCTCTCCGCGGCCCTTCGGCTGTGCCCACTGCGGGAGGGCTCAGACCCCGCGGCAAAGCCAGGGCCGAGCGCAGGAGCGGATCGGCAGGGACTGTCGGGCGGGATAGGGCAGGGAGGCGCGGACCGGAGACCGGAGCGGGCGGTCCCTTTGCCGCCGTGAGAGCTACCGGGGGAAAGAAGAGAAATAAAGCGAGCGAAATGTGAGCGCCAGTGTCGGAGAAGTGAGAAAGAAAGGGCCGAGGAGGCAGCAACCCACGTAGAACCTGGCCACCACGGGGCTTGTCATCACAGAGGGAGGCATGGGTCGGGGCCAGAGGAGACTCAGACCGCTCCGTTGTCCCCTCCTTCCCGCAGAAAACCTGGAAACCCGGCCTGGAAGTCGGCTGGGCCCCGAGACCCCCTCCCGCAGCCCCCATCCCGGAGTCTGCCCCGCTTCCTGCAGCCCCGTCCCTATCCTGTGGCCGGGGCACCCCACCCCATTCCCGGGCCGCAGTAGAGCCCCCTGCAACTTGACCACGCGCCTCGCTGCGGGAGGGAGAGGAAGAGTCGGGGCGGGACGAGAAGAGTCACCTCCGTGCGGGTTCCTCAGGTCCGCTGGAGTCGCAAGAATGGGTTTGCGTGTTGCTGTGTGAATGGGTGTCTCGAGGCGGCAGCTGCAGCCGGGAATAAACCCGGAGGAGAAGCCGGGAAGCGGCCATAAGTCTGAGGGAGAGCGCGCCACGAGGCGGTGCAGCGGGTGCTCGGCCAGAGCGGCCCCCAGGCGATGCTCGAGGGAGCCCAGCGCCTGCCCACGGGCCGCGCCGGGCCCGCCAGCGGGGACAGGGGCGGGGGGCCCCCGCCGAGCCCGTGCGGGCTTCGCCTGCGAGAAGGAGGAGTCGGAGGAGGAGCCCGGCGGGCGAGGCACGGGCCACCGCCCACCCGGCCGGGAGGAGGCGGACCCGCTCCGAGCGCGGCGCGCGCGCCGAGGCTCAGCCTTGCAAACAAGTGTCTGTGGCGCTCGCCCCGCGGCCCTGAGACGCGCTCCGCCGCCCCCGGCGGCCCTCCTTGCGCCGGGCCTGGCTCCTATGGGGCAACAGGGAGCGAGGGAGCCCCTGGCCGCGCAGCCCGCGAGCCGCAGCCGCGACCCTCGGCCCGGGCGGCCCCGGCAGCCCCGCGCGGGTGCCGGGGACTCGGTTCTGCTGCCAGGCGCGCCGGTGCGGGGTCGCCGCGCAAGCAGCGCCCGGGCTGTCGCCGAGCCCGCTCCTGACAGAATAACGTGCTTGATTTCCCCACCCCTGGGAGGGGTTGCCGGGGCCGCGAGCTGCCTCCCAGTTTCCATCGCTCTCTCCTGGGAAGGATCCGCCGCCGGGAGGAAGGATTAGAATAAACCTGGCCGAGGCGCTGAAGTGGCTCCCGAGGAAGCCGGCGCCGGGGCCGCCGCCTCGTGTGCCCTCGGGGCGCAGCGCTCGGGGGTCGGCGGGCAGAGGCCGAGGCGCGGCCAGCGGACCGGGGGCGGCGGGGCCGAGCGAGCGTCTGTGAGAGGGGGCGGGCTCGCCGAGAGCCGGGGGTCGGCAGGGCAGTCCCCCGCGCCCCGCGGGGTCCTGGAGCCCCGGCACGCGGGCTGGAAGCGACTGAGGACCGCCGCCGCGGGCTGCGGGCGAGCACTGTCCCTCTAGGACGGAGAAACGGCTATGACAGCTGGGCTTCCCAAAGGGTTAACCTGGGTGTCCTCGGCAAAGTTGTCGCCGAGCCGGGAGCCCGCGTAGGGGCCGCGGCCCCGAGGCTCGGGGGGCGGCCGGGCGGCCGGCGGCGGTCGTGGCTTGGCGGGGCCCACGCGGCCGGGGGGCTGCTGGGGGTGTGCGCCCCCAGCCGGCTGCCCTCGTGGATGCCTCCCGGCGGCGGCGGCGGGCCCATGAAAGACTGCGAGTACAGTCAGATCAGCACCCACAGCTCCTCCCCCATGGAGTCGCCCCACAAGAAGAAGAAAATCGCGGCCCGGAGAAAATGGGAGGTTTTCCCGGGAAGAAACAAGTTCTTCTGCAATGGGAGGATTATGATGGCCCGGCAGACAGGCGTCTTCTACCTGACTCTCATCCTCATCCTGGTCACTAGCGGACTCTTCTTCGCCTTCGAGTAAGTGGCGGCGAAAGCTCCCCGACGCCCGGCACCCCTCGCCTCCCCCGACCCCTGCCCCTCCTCTCGCTACTTTCGTTTTCTAGAAGCCTTATCTATTGTATATTGTTATATAATACAAACCCGCTTTCCCTCTTTTTCTTTTAAAGGTCTGTTTGCTTTTCGGTCCCCAGAGATAAATGCAGTTCTGGGTCGGGCTCTGGGAGTGGAGGAGAGGGGAGAGGGGACACTTGTAAGGTGTGCCGGCCTCGTTGCTCCCAAGGGTTGAGAGGCACCTCGCAGGTGGCTGATTCTTGGCTCTGTCTCTACGGAGTTTGGAGACTAACAAACCAGCCCAGATGT
The DNA here is from genome assembly GCF_036321535.1 of Camelus dromedarius. Lineage (NCBI taxonomy): Eukaryota > Metazoa > Chordata > Mammalia > Artiodactyla > Camelidae > Camelus > Camelus dromedarius. Next base: position 8,961,106 of record NC_087441.1, on the reverse strand, counting down.
AGCCCTCTGTGGGAAGAGGGGATGAGGCAGATTCCTAAAGCAAGGATAAATAGAATCGACTTCCTTTCCTGCCCACAAGCTGTAGGGCATCTTGTTAAGCTCAGTTTACTAAATCTTCTACATACCTTCGCTGAGTAATGAGAAATCTTGGTTATTTTAGGTCTCAAAGTGTGGGCCACCCCATATGGCCTGGAAGGATAATTTCATTTTTCATTCTTCTTAGATGCTCACTTTTGATCAACAATTGCTGATTTACTATGAGGTTTCTAAACTCATCACTTGTAAAAAAGTTTCAATAAAAAATGTTCTGAACAAACAGTTTCCCCTTCCATCCCAATAATCGGGAACAGGTGAAAGGAGACTTCAGGCCTGTTCAGGAAAAGTATGACACTGCATGGTAACTTCCGATTCCAGAAACAATACTTTGGAACTTTACGGCTTTTATCTGGAAAAAAGTGCATGCATGTCTTCGCTGTTTTCAGGAAGATCAAATTGGCCAGTAGCAACTATCCTCCTGCCAACTAATGAAAGATCTTCTTATTTATTAATAGTATTAGATAAAGTAGTTTAACCACATTCCAGAATCAATTTCAGTTGCTCTTTTTGGGTCCAACATTTGCAATGCAGCTTCTTATGTAATTCTTGGTCTCTTATGCTCAATGAAAGTTGTAGCTATTACCCACCTCCAATTAAGAAAAAAAGCAATACATTTACTGGGAATTCTTCTTTGCTTTTCCATATCCTAGTTATTATGGGGCATGATACTCTTTATGCTTCTGTTGGGTAGGGTTAATTAAAACCTTTTGTGTATATTTACTTTTGTCTCTGGTAAGTATTAGTAAGCTCCGATTTTGTGCCTGGTGTTTGATATTCCAAATGCTGTCTCAAACAGAAATGAATGATCTCTTGACAATATAATACTTTTCACTTAAGGCCCTCCTGACCCTGAGGGGAAACATTTTGAATCTGAACATTGTGCTATGATGAACAACTTTAACAGGATTGAGTCAGAACAGGTGAGGAGAAAGATCGCAGGTATAAGCTCCTCACCTCCCCCAGTCTTTCTTACGCACAGCTCCTCCATTTCTGACTGTGTAAAGTTTCCAGGTCTCTCCTAGACATTTAACTTTTGCACACATTTGAGACTAGTTGGTGGGGTCTGTTGAGGGACCTGGGGATGGGAGGATAAGGGTGTGAAGAGGTTTTCAGAAGGACAGGAGAAATGTTCCCCTCTCCCCATTCAGAGCCAGCCTCTTGTCCTTACAGACTTGGGGAACTGGAGGAAGGGGCCAGAGGTTCTGGTGAGCTTGCAGTCTGAGTCAGAATAAATTCCAGCACTGAAATGATGATGCCATCTGGTTGAACAGAAATGCCACCCTTTTCACAGTGGCTTTCATTACAGGTGGTCCACTAGATAGAAAGTATCCACTATGTTCCTACTGTTAAAAAAGTTTTGAATGGATCTACATTGGAGTCTTTGCTCTTTTTAGCAATTTTGAGTGGAGAAAATGGGATAATTTTGTGATTGTGTTGCAGAGCTTTCCCCACAAGTGTGTTTCATGTAGGATCACGACTATTTCATTTTCTCTGTACACCCAAATCCCCACTGTGTGGTTAGGGGTCCCCTCCAGTTATTATTCACCGTCTTTTGTTTTCTTCTTTCAAACATTGCTTTTAACGAAACCGTCATAAATTCATTTTCACTTCTTCATCTCTGTGTGTGTTTCTTCCAAGAGTTCTCCAAAGTCCTCACTAGCAGGTTGTTAGGGATCCTTTTCTGCGTCAGGGTTGTGTTACCTAATGGAGGAATAAACATACACCCTGGGATTTTATTAGCTACTGTTGGCAGCTTCATTTTTAGATTGGCTCTATGTGTATGTGTGTTTCTGGTCTCCATGAGTGTTGCTTCAGTTAAGGAGCTTGAAGTTTCAGAAAAATAGGCCTACCCTAGCATGATGCCTTAGTTGCAAAAAATCATAGGGCTGCTCAAACTGTAGACTCTTATGCTTTGGAAAGAGTATTTGTCACTGTATTGCTTTTAAGTTTCTTAGCATTGCTAATGACAGAGTGAAATTAAATAACTTTGACCAAATTAATTTGATAGAGACTTAGAGAACCAATTAGTCACAAGCAGAGGAAATGAAATACCAGCCAGCTAGGAGAGATCAAGAGAGAATGCCAATTTTGCCTGCTCACGGCCTGCCTTCCTTCTGTCATTCCTTCAGTTATTTATTGAGCACATAACCTGTTGTTGCCTATTTTGATTAATTTCATGTCTAAATAACTTTAATATTAGCAGAGTTCATTTTTAAACTGTAGGGCCCATGTTTCTCCATAGTGTTATACAAAGGCAAGTATGAAATTTGAGGAGAAGACATACAACTTCTAGACTTAGTTCTTAGAGCTCCTATTCCTGCAACTCCTCTCATCCCACCTCCCCTTCCTGACCTCGAACAGATGGACAAGGAATTTTGTCCAAGAGAAGTGGACTTCTTGGAATGCAGCAACAGGTGTTGATGCCGTCTTCCACCCTGGGAGAAAGGCAGGGTAGAATGATTATTCCCACCTTGAAGACAGTGCCCTTTCTGATGCTCTTTGCTGCTCTTCTTCCAAGTATAAAATAGTGGTTATGTATGCATTTTGGAAAGACAGATCCCAAGATTCTCCCCAGAAGTATGATCCTAGACAAATTATTTGACTTTTCTAAGCCTTAGTTTCCCAATCTGTTAAATGGGATTAATAATATCTACCTTTAAATGTTGAAGATGAAATGAAGTGTACTTAGTACAGTGTCTGATACACAGTACTCACTAAATGGTACATATTATTAGAGTAGAACTTAGAAGTCGCCTCCCAAGAACTCTGGTCACCCTTTCCTAAGAACCTATGAAGGAGAGTTTGTGGGGTAATAAGCAAGTGTGACAGTGATAGCATATTAGGGCTGAAAAAAATGCAGAGCTGTCTAGTCTGTGGTTAAAATAAAGATCGTGTGAGTCTGAGGAATGGCTTGCTCTTGCCCCTTCAGTGTGGGAGTCCTGCAGGGAAGTCTGGGGACCGCTTTTATCCAGACCCTAAGCATGAGCACTAAGGATACCTTCGAGAGGCAGGGACTGGATTTCATGTCCATTTTTGGAGCTACCGTCTGAGAACCAGGGACACAGTACTGAAAGCAACTAGAAGCAACCTGAAGCAACTCTCCAGCCTTTGTCAAACAGAGCGGGACTGTTTATCTTTGGGCATCTTTCATTCGACACAGGGAGTACAGATGTGGAGTGACAGCACTTCAGGGCTGTATGTAAGAGAGAAGGGCGGAAGCTGGTTGCGGTGCTGTCCAGACATCTCACTGCTCCTTGCCCTCGTTGAGGGGCTGGCGCATCAAAGACTCACTGTAGTGTCCTCACTCTCACACCCCTAGAATTGCAGTTTGAAAAGATCAGTGAACATTATCAATGTCTTTCTCTCTGACATACATACACATGCAGCCTGCTTTTGTTTAGAGTTGAAAATTTGAAGAAAAAAAAAAGTCTTTGGCCTGGAAGTATTGACATTTCATAGTGTCTTGATCACAGGAGTGGAAGGAAGGGGATGAACTGGGGTACAGATGAAGTCCTGTTTTCAGGAACACCCCCTGAGGCCAGGGAGGCCTGCTCAGATCCTGGACTTGACAGTCTCTCAGTTCTGTGCTGAAGCCACAGACAGTTTGGAGATGTTACCAGGGCCGAAATACTTGAGAATGTGAGAGCATTCTTAAATTTCTCCTCACCTAGAAGTCCATTGGTGTTTTTTTTTTTAAAGCCATATTTTCCTTTTTCTTTTCTTCCCTATCCCTCCCCTTCCCACTTCCCCTCATTTCTTCATCCTCCTTCTCCTTCTCCTTTCACTGGCTCATCCCCTCTGAAATAATTGGTGAATAATTGATAGTCAGTGGAACTGGGGTCATGTTTGCCTTGAAGATGGAACAAGGGACTGTCCCCCATAAGCAAAAGTGCCATTTCCAATAATAATTCCTCCCTTTTAGATCAGAAATCCTTTATTATCTAGTAGAGGGCACTGCCCTTATAATACATAAGGATCCTGTCTTTTCTCAACTGTCCTGTTCCTAACTGCATCAAGCTCTCCATCATCTCAGAAAACATCCGGAAAGTGTCCCATTTTCTTTTTGCCACATGCTGGCCATGCTGTGATCATAGAACACCATGGGGTTGATGGTAGATGATGGTAGGTGACCATCAGGGTCTTACAGCGAACATTCCCTATTAACTTAGTAGATGGAGTCAAGGACCCTTTATAACCCACTGTGGCTCCACAAGAATTTTAGGTGGTTTTAAAGCCTTAATGGCCTCTTGACATGAGTTCACTAACGTATTCATTTGTATGCATGATTAACAATACGTAAACTCCATGGGGGTAGGGACTCCATTTTTTTGTTCACTGATGTTCCCCCAGTACCCTGAGTAGTACCTGGTACACAGCAGGCTCTCAGTAAATATTTATCATTTAATGAAATATGGTAATGTTGAAACACACTGAAAAATAACTTCCTTGTGCTTCAGTTGTTCATTTTGTAAAGTTGTGATTGTTAATAAAATGCATGATTAACAGTATCTTATAGAACACATTTGCCTTAGAAACATTATCAATGTAATTCTCCTGAATTCAGACCTAGTATCAGCCCTTTTCAAATGCTTTAGTTGAAGCAGAGGAAGTAAAAGATTTTCTTTGTCACTTGGAAAACTAGTGATAGAACTGAGATGTTCTTTCCACTAACCAAGACTTCTTTCCATTTTTTTCTTTATTTTTTTAACTAAACATTTTAAACAAATAAAGCACTCTGGGAAAGAGGGAGATATGTATAAAGAAAGAAAGAAAAAAAGAAAGAAAGAAAGAAAGAAAGAAAGAAAGAAAGAAAGAAAGAAAGAAAGAAAGAAAGAGAAAGAAAGAAAGGTTACCCAACCACCACCCACCAGCACCTAGAAATATTTTGCATTTTATAGGTTCTTGACTTTGGATACTTGAATTTCTAAACTAGAACACTTAAGGATTCTATTGACTACTTACATTTTCTCTCATCTAGTGAGAATTGACATCAAATTATGCAGAAAGGACTCCTGGAGTTTCCTAACAGGGTAACGATGGTCATTGTTTAATGGGCTATTTCTACATAACCTGGAAATTTTTTTCTGCAGTACAATGTTGCACATAATTTTTTCAAGGCAGAGTTATTATGTCTTAGCAAGAGAATTTAAAGTAAGGATTTCAATGAAGTGTATTCATTCTTTTGTAGCTGAGGCTGTTAGGAAAGAGAAAACAGTGGTGGTCAATAAATGCTTATAATTAGTTACATCTAGTAATATGGATCTGATGAAATGTCAGTTGGTTCAGGTGAGAGTTGGGGACCATCTTAATGCTTTTGTTTAGTTCTCTATGAAATATAAAAGTTACTCCCAATTCAAACTAATTTTTATAAACTGGATGATCTTCTATCTCTTCAATCCCCCTCCACTCACCATTGCTGTTTAAAAAATGCAATGTTAGATTGACACAGAAGATTCTATGTAACACACATGCAAGTGTTCAAATGAAATACTATAAAGAGCATGTGTGGAACTACCACTCACTCAAGAACTGCATCAATACCAGGACTTTTGAATCTACTCATGTATCCTCTGGGTTTCAGCCATGCCCCATCTTCCTGCTCCTCCTTGAGGTCGTCATTACCTGAGCTTAGTCATGATTGATGCCTTACCTTCTTTTCCTCAAGATTTTTGAATGTATGCATTCCCAAGCAATAGGTTTAGTTTGGCTTATTTTTCTATATTAAAAATATAAAGAAAAATTTCTTATATATATAAAAAATGAAATCTTCTATTAAGAAAACCTCTCTCTCCCTCCTTCCCCTCCCCCATCTAACCCGTTGATGAGTAAGTTGCAAATGTCATGCCTTTTTATATCCAAATTTTTCAATTAAGAAAAAGGATGTTCTCCTATACAAACACAGTATTAGTATCAATTTCAGGAAATTTAACATGGATACAACAGTCCACTTTTAATTTTGCCTTTGTCCCAATACTGGTGGGTTAAAGTTTATCATCTTGGTATTAGCTTTCTATTATCCAATATGTATTTTGTTTCTTTTTTTCTTCTTGCTTTCTTTTAGGTGAAGTGCATATTTTTCATATTCCATTTTTATTTCCTTTAAAAAAAATCAGGCTATGTTTCTTTATAATTTTTTAGCAGTTGCTTAAGAGATTAGAGTATACATCTTTACTTATAGTCTACCTCCGAATAGTAATATTGTACTTCAGAAATAATATAAGGAACCTATAATGTTATAATTCCACTTCTCCTACCCCACCTGTTGAACTCCTATTGTCATAAATTTTATATCTGTGTATGATACAAATCTATTAGTTATTATTTAAAAGCAGTCAACAGTATTTAAAAGAAAGATAAATATATATACATATATAAAATAAATGTACTTTAAAACAAAACATATATATGTATATAAAAACACATATTCATTTGTACATATATAAGATAGAGATACTTTTAAATAGAATTTTGTATTTATCCTTACATATTTACCATTTCTGGTACTCTTTATTTCTTTAATCTGGATTATTTCCCTTTGGCCTAAAGTGCTTCTTTGAGTATTTCTTGTATGCAGGCCTGCTGGTGACAAGTCCTCTTAGTTTTTGCTCCAGAAAATGTTTATTTTGCCTTCATTTTTAAAGAATATTTTCACTGGATGTAGAATTCTAGTTTGACAGTCTTTATTTTTTATTTTTTTCTGTCAGAGCTTTGAAGATGTTAGCCCATTGTCTTCTGGCCTCTTTTATTTCTAATGAGAACTTAGCTCTTATTATTTGCATTTCCCCCTGTATGTATGGGTGAATTTTTTTTTCCTGTTGATTTTCTCTTTCATTTTTTGTTTTCAACAGCTAAATGAGGACACACTGAGGTGTGGTTTTCCTTATATAGATCCTGCTTCGGGTTTACTTAAAGCTTCTGGAATCTGTGGATTGGTATCTTTCATCAGTTTTGGAAATTTTTCATCCATTATTTCTTCAAAATTTTTTTGTCCTTGTTCACTCTTCTCTCCTGAAACTCCATTTATTTATATATAATACCAGTTTATATAGTCCAATACATCTTGGATTTAAAAAATTTTTTTACTGTTTTTTTTTTTTCTCTTTGTGTTTCAGTTTGAATAATTCCTGTTGGTCTGTCTTCAAGTTTACTGATCTTTTCCTCTGGTGCATCCTCTCTACAGTGAGCCCTCTTTGATATCTTATTTTTTATTTTGAGCATTTCTGTATTTAAAAAAAAAGTTTTTAATAGTTTTAAAAAATAATTTGTATTCTTCTGCTGAAATTCTCTATCTGTTTATGTCCATATTTCTACTGGATCCTTTAACATATTTTTAAATAATTATTTTGGTGTCCTTGCCTAGTGATGCCAACATCTATCATCTCTGGGTCTGCTTCTTTTGGCTATTTCATCCCTTGACTATGGCTTACAATTTCTCCCTTCTTTGTGGCCCTCATAATTTTTGATTGCATGCTAGGTATTGTGTGTAAAAGAATTGCAGAGGCTTCAGTAATTTAAAAGGTCATACCCTTCTTTCAGGTCAGTAGCATGTGGGCTGAGTCAATGCCATTTGTAATTGAAATGGGTGTGGGCTTTGATGAAACTTTACTTAGATTCATTTCATCACTAACTTCAGATGTTTTGAGGGAAGAATCAAGATTTTCCCTTTAGCAGGGATTGGCAAAACTCTTTGTGCTTCACAGCCCAACACCAGCTTACTGAACTGTGGAAGATTTGTCTTTCAGCCAGACTGCCAGCTTTTTGGGTTACTGGAGAGTTTTCTTTGCAATCTTGCCCCAGCTTTCTATACCTAGGGAATCTCTTTCTCCCCCACTATCTTGTCTCAGCTTTTGGATGGCTGCTGCAGTGCTCTGGGTGAAGGCTTGAGTGCCTGAGAGAGATTTTTCTCATTTTTATGCTCTGACTCCTGCCTTACCCTTGGGGAAGATGCCATAGGTGTCAGGGCAGATGTCTCTCAACTCCCCTGCCCTATCCCAAGCCTTTGGTATATTCTTGCTATGTGTTTGGCGAAGATCCATGGGGAAGAGTTGGCTGGTGGTGCAGACCTACTCTATGGCTGGGACTCCTTGAAATTCCTGTCCTTATGGCAGTCCACATGTGGCCATTAAAACGGATTAAAAATTTGTGAGTTTCTCCTTACTCCTCTCTGTGGTGGATTCCTGTTCTTCCTGCCACTTTGCTAGGAATGAAAACAGTTGTTGGTCCTTTTTCTCTTGAGATGGACTCGACACATTTAGGCTTCTTTGCATCCTCAGCTCCCTTCTCTATTTTAAAAACTGCTTTTGTAGCTAATCTGGCTTGTTCTCATTATTAGAGTCGGGAGTGATTGCTCTTACAGCTTTCAACTTGTGATTTTTTAAAACAATACTGTGTTTCTCAGATTCATTTATGTAGTTGCATGTATGTGTATTTAGTTTACTGCTATAATATTTGGTTTGTGTAAATATGCTCAATTTATTCCTAATACTCTTTCTAATATTTCTTTCTTTGATTCTTACTGATTCTTGGCATTACTGTAATTTTATAGGGTAGAATATACAAGGCTGCCTCCTCATAGGTTTTGATTTCTTCTTAAGGGTGTCCTGGCAATGACTATATGTGTAGACCGAAATGCTTAGGCCCAGGTAACTGAGAGAGTTTAGCATGGGATACAGTCTGTTAAGCTTTTACATGATGATAAAATATTTATCAAAGTGATAAAGACTATCAACTAATCATTGAAGTTGCATACAATTAATAGCAAGGCTTAAAGAAATGTACACCATGATGAGTGAAGTCCTTTATCACAGATTTCATCTTCATCTTCATAGTATGAATGGATGCTAGTTTTTCATTGGTTTTTAAGAGAAAGCTTTAACATTTCCCCCCTCACTTACAATACTCTGGGTTTGGAAGCTCTCGCATCTCACGTCTAGCTTAGCTACAGCCCCTCAGAGTACCTGTAATTAAGATCCTGTTACCAACCTCTTTTCCGTAGCTGGTTTTTGTTGACAGTCCTGATAGAAGGGATTTCTGATTGAACCGTCAGCCCTCAGCACCTGGAGACTCTTAAGTCTCCCTAATGCTCTACTTGAGGAAGAAAAATCTCTTCCTTTGCTGTGATCAGGGCCAGAATGAAGAGAAATGTGACAGCTTTGTGTGTGTGTGTGTGTCCCTTTCCCCCTATTTGTAGAGGCTGTACTATCCTTAATTTAGGCCTATTTTCCCCCTACCTCCTTGGGCCTTCAGCTGAGCGCTATCATACCATTGCAGTAGACTTCCCTGTCACCCCTAGAGATTTTTGAAGTAGGCTTGCTTTCCACTATAAGGAGACTGTTTTATTTTAGAACATTTTAAGGGCATTTGGACAGATCAGACCATTAAGATACAGTAATAAAATAATTTCCATACATCTTCAAACTGGGTTAAAAACTGGTTTAAAAACTTTTGACTTCAGAGACCATGGAGACTGGTCTTGCTGTTGAGAGTGTCAAGTCAGAATGTGACAGGGCTGGACAAGGTGCCTGATAGAGGAGGGTGTAGCCAACTGCCCTCTGGGGCTGGTTGTGGTTTGCCTTGAGATAGTCTTATCAGTGGAGGAGTGGCTGTCTGTCTAACTCACTTGGTAAAGAATTTCAGCTTTATAATCTGCCATCTTTTAGTAGTTTTCAGGCACTTGTCACAAAAACAGAGAGATAGCTTATTTTAACACAAAACACTGGAGTCTATTCAAGGCGTTAGTCTTACTTGCTGAGATGAGAAATTACTGCCTCTCCTTTTACAGATAGTAGAAATAAAAGGAGCCCCCACAATGTATGTTCCTGGCTACTTCCTTGACAAACTGCAGTGTTCTTTTTTTTTAAAGTTTTTTTTTTCCTTTTCTCTTAATGGTGTAAGAGCCTGTGACTCCTCCCTCTCCCCCCCACCCGCATCGAAAATTTCTTCCTTTAACTTCTAGGATGTTCATCTTTAACTTACCTTTAGTTATTTCTTTTTCTTCTGTATTATATCTGTTCTGTCCTCCTTGCCCTTAATTAACTTTGCCCATTCCCTGCGTGCCTTTCTTACTTTCTCAAGCAAGTTTGAGTCATCATGGTGATACTCTTACCTTTTCCAGTGTGACTTCATCTCTCTCTCTCTTTCCCTGCTTAGAGCACCTGCCCTCTTGTCTTGCCTTTCCTCTTGCCTGGGGAGGTCTTTACCCAAATGTCCTCTGGTGCCCAGAAAGCAAGTCATTGAAAACCAAATGCGTTGTTCATGGCTCCACCACTCTCATTAAAGAAAACGCTCCTATTTCCCGGAATTCATCCTGGAAGCGTTCTCCCTCTTCACCCTTCTCTCATGCTTTCAGTCATCACATTAGACTGACCTTTTCCTTTAATGTCTCTTAGGCTGTATTCTTGCTCTCTGTTTCCATACTTACTGTGGTGGTTTTCAAGCACATTTACAAAATCTTTAACCCTCTTCCCATAAAAAAAAAAAAAGATGGAGTGTAATTCTTCTCCCCTTGAGCATGGTCCAGCCTGAGTGACTCAGTTCTAAAGAACAGAGCATGGCAGAAGTGATGCTGTGTGATTTCTGAGGCTAGGTTAGAAAATGTGATAAAGTTTCTGCCTGGTGCATGAGTTCTCTCTTTCTCATTCTCTCTCTTACTTGGGACATGTCCCTTGGAACCCTGAGCTGCCATGTAAGAAGTATAGCTACATAATTAGAGGACATGCAGAGAGACTCTAGGCCACATAGAGATGGAGGTACCCACAGATTCCCCAGCTACTCCAGCCTCTGACTATTTGAGTCTTTACAGCTCAGAGGCAGACATGTGAGTGAGTGAGCCTTCACCTGGTGACATTCCCCACCTCCCTGGTCTTTGAGCCACCCTGCTGAATGGAGCAGATATGAGCTATCCCTGCTGAGCTCTGCCCACATTGCAGATTCATGAACAAAATAATGTTGTTTTAAGCTAGTATGTTCTGGGGAGGTTTGTTAGACAGCCAGAGTAACTGGAAAACTTCACCACCAGAATTTCTCAAGTGAAGTGTTGAGACTAGGTTGGAGTATACAGCAGTCAGTGTGCAACTAACTATGCTCAGGTTACAGTGCTGGAGTTAGAGAATTTGTTTTTGATTACGATTGAGTCAAGGTTTGCTCTTCTCATTAGCCACCTCCATTCTAACATGCCCTTGAGCAGGAGAGAAAGGACTTGCAGCTAGATAATACATCCACAGTTGTGCCAAGCCCAGACCTCCCATGGGAGACGTGTCCTTTGTCACATGTGTCCTGGTGGGGAAGGAGTTTGAGTCTCAGTTGTCCAGGCCCCCATCACCTCTGGGCCACTCCCAGCTTTCTTTCAAGTTCCCTGCCATGTTGTGTTTGTTTCATTTATAATGATAGACTCACATGCCCATTATGTAGAAAAGTGAAGCATGCACAAAACTTAAAATCTGGTCTTCAAGGACTTTCTAGTTTTCTCACAATTTATTGAGTTAGAGATGAGAACCTCTGTTCTCTAAGGTCCCTGTGTAGAGCAGTCCCATCTATTGATTTTGGGGAAGGCTGAATGTGGAAAGATGGCCATGGTAGGGAGGCCTCTCTGACACTATTTTGAGCTAGGATGTTCAGTCTTCCCTGTTATTGAGAAGGCCTAGGGCCTGGCTCATCGGCCTGCCATGCTTTCGACTGACTGAGACCTTTTCAATAGGAGCCTATGAGGACCTTGATCCGCAGAGCTGTGCTGCCTCAGAAGTGGGCACTAGACTACCAGTGACTCCCAGTGATCTGGTCTTTCAGATTTATATAATCAATGCAATTTATCATCTTGAGTGGTACTATTTTGGGTTTTTTAATGCCATGAATTTCCCATACACACATTCTCGATGGCAGATAAGGGCATATTTGAACATATAAGCCAAAGTCAAGTTAAATTCTACAGCTATATATAGCCTATTTGTCTTTCTAGCCAGGGAGAAGAATTCTTTACTCAGATTATCTCACACTTAACTAACTTGATATAAATTTTCCTGCTGCTTTTTAAGATAGCATCCCATGCAAACTAAATTCCGGAATGGTCCCAACATGCATGTTCAAATGATGATTTTGACTCTGTTTAGGAGACCTCCTGAATTTGTGTTTATGTTCCTATCCCACTAGCTACAAGCATATTTTGCACAGATACTTCGAAAGGTATGCTCTTGTCTTTTAAAAAGTAAATAGGTACTGAAAGTCAGAGAACCATTCATAAAATTATTATTTAGTCAGGCTTAACATCGAATAACATCGTGTAAACAGAAACTATTTCTTATCTGGTCCAAAATTTAAAAAATAAAGGTAAGAAGTTATTATTTTTAAGCTCTATGCCCTTATTTCAGTTTGAAACTCCTTCCATTTTCTTTTTTATTTAGAAATTGAAGTGGCAGTAAAACAAAGAATCCCTCTCATTTGTAATTAAGCTTTTCTGCTTCTTGGTTATGGGTGGTTACGACTGATTGGGAAAATCATCTCTTAGGATGTGAGATTAATATTCTTCTTCATTTTTTAAAAATTTCTCTTTCTCCATTTTCTTTTTATTTATTTATTTATTTATTTATTTATTTATTTATTTATTTATTTATTTATTTATTTATTTATTTTGTTGGGGGACGGTAATTAGGTATATTTATTTATTTATTTTTAATGGAGGCACTGGGGATTGAATCCAGGACTTTGTGCAGCCACTGAGCTATACCCTCCCCCTTCTTCTTCATTCTAAAGAGGATGTGAAATTGTTGATTTTACAATGTTGTATGGGTTTGTTCCTATCACCAAGAGGTAACCCTAGTTGTTTTCGAGACAGATCTCGCACTTTCCTGAGTGGCAGCCCCAAATAAGCACAAAAGGGGAGAAGTGAAGTGTGGAAAGCCATGAAGATTTGTTTCCCTGTATTAGTTTTCTGTTGCTGTTATAGCAAATTACCACATACTTAGTGGCTTAAAGTGACTCATTTATTATCCAACAGTTCTGTGGGTTAGAAGTCCAACATGGGTCTCCCTGGACTAAAATCCAGGTTTCAGGCGGGCGTTCTCCTCTGGCAGCTCTGGGCGTAGGGGTCCTTTCCCTTCGCTTTTCCAGCTTCTAGAGCTGATGTGTGGCCCCCTCTCTCTACCTTCAAAGCCAGCAACATTCCCACTCTCGGTGCCTTTCTTCCATAATCACATCTCCTTCTGACCACAGCCAGGAGAGGCCTTCCACTTTTAAAGAGTCCATGTGATTAGATTGGACTCACCCAGATCACCCAGAGCAACCCCGACTCCCTGCGCAATCTCAAGGCCTCTAATTTAATGACAGCTGCAAAGTCCCTTTTGCAATGTAAGGTAACATGTTCACAGAGACCAGGGATGACGGCATGGACATCTTTGGGTAGCCATTATTCTGTCTACTACACCCCAAGTCCTTGTAGTTCTTCATGTTAAACTGGACTGGAAGTGCTGAAGGCTTTTATACACCCTCAGAGAAGGCCTTGTTAATCAGACATCATAAAAGGGATGTACAAAATGGACCCCTTGATTATCTGTGGAATTCTAAGGAATTCAGAATGAGATGAGGCAGACTATCTCAGGGATGGGCTGGACTTGACTCGCCTGGTTAATGGCATAGGTAGGGTCCCCAGGAAAGCCAGCTGTGAGGCAGAGGTTTGCCTGCAGAGCATTTAGCAGGGAGCATTCTTGGATCAACCCTGTTGTGAGAGCAAAGGGAGGTGCACTGGGCAGAGGAAGTCACTATAAAGACTCCTCCCAATCTTGCTGGCCAAGGGAGCAGGCCTTCATGCCCTTGCATTAACCAGCCGTTGGATGTGGGCTGCCCCAGGGAGGGGGGCCAGACCTCCGGTGAGGCAACAGTCTCCAACTGCAGGCGGTTTCCTAAAAGAGGCTTGGCTGGAAGCTGGCAGATGCCAAAGTTTCCGGCAGCTGGGGGAATGGGTGCTTTTGACCTCAAAGAATACATGGTGGGGTGCAGGCAGGGGTGGGAGGGGTTATCCATCTGACGACAGCATCCACTACAGTTAGCCACAACTGAATGTCGCAGCTGGGTCAGCTGCCCAGCGGGAGGACTACTTTGGCGACAAACCAACTATAGGGGGAAAGAGAATCCAGGCTAGCAGGCAGACAGATGGGACCAGGGTGGCTCAGTGATTTAATCTGGTAGAGTCTGGAGACAGAGAGTTGTGTCAGTGGAGGGCAGGATCTCAGGCCTAAGACTGAGGTTCAGCAAGAAGGTTTTGTGTGAGAGGTAGGGGTAAGGGGCCCCTGTGTGCTGGGTGAGGGAAGATTGCAGAGCAAGGCCTCAAGCAGGGAACCTGGCGAGACCAGGGTGAGGATGTGGTCCTAGGACTGGGTGCAGTGTCAGGGTAGAGCAGCAGCCTGGTGGCAGAGGAGAGCACTCCTGACTGTTGTCTTGTTGCTGCTCAGTCCCTTCTAGGGCTGCGTCCAAGGCCTGCTGAGCCAGCCTGCCTCTAGGGGTAGAAAAAGGGAGGATGAGGCTGGAAACAAGGCTGAATTTGATATATAACTAAATTTCCTTCTCAGTGTATGATAGCACTGTCTCCCCCAAAGAAGATTTTTAAATATTTCATTCCGCCCTCCCCCCGCCGCTCCCTCTACCTAAGACAGGACAATGGGAGTAATTAGTGATGATCTAGAAAAAGGCTCGAAGAAGCACTTTCTCTTCTGAGCCAGGAAGACTGTGGAGATGTTTTATAGGAACACAGTAGATTGTATCAAATGAAACTATTTTTTCTTTAGTTTAGAATAAATATTGCCATTCTTACTTATTTTCCATTTTTTGATTAGAGAAAGGCATTTTGTAGTCATAATGATTCCACTACCAATAAGGCTGCTCTTTGCATCCACTCTGACCAGCACGAGGGAAGAGGAAGAGCTCTGACCACGTATCTGTGATAAACATAAAGTGCAGGTTTGGCAGATGGCTTGCTTACTTCCTCGATATCCACAGGTTAATTTGGCCTCCAAAGAAAAATGGTTTTACTTGAAGTGTCTGGTCTAATACATTGATAAAAATAATGATTTTGAATGATTAAGGAGGTATGTGATTTTATGGAGGGAACCTATAACAACCAGACTGGTTGATCAGACCTTGCATTCCTGATTACAGCACTTAGACAAAAAGATAAAATCATCCCTCTGAGTAGGAACCTCATTTCCATTCCTTCAGACGACCTGTTTTTTTTCCCAGAAACTTTTCTATATCTTTTTACTGTTGCTAATATTTCTTGGTCTCTTTACCTAAGAAATATTTGAGTATGTATTGCATGCCAAGCACAAGGTGCCATATGTTGGAGACATTTTATATATAAGACATCATAGGTAAATTAGGGTGCTGTTACCTGTTGTCAGGGCCAACGTTAGCTTTTTCTATATTTAGAATACAGAAATATTATATTCTAGTATTTTGAATAAGCACCATGCCGTGAGATGAGAAATAAAGGTACTTGCATCATCTGCCATGTGCAGATTTATGTACAGTGAGTCCTCTGTCTGTATCTATGGATTCCACATCCATGAATTCAACAACATGGATTGAAAATATTAGGGAAAAAATTCCAGTAAGTTCCAAAAACCAAAACTTGAACTTGCCATGTGCCAGCAAATATTCACATAGCATTTTACATTGTATTGGGTATTATAAGTAATCTAGAGATGATCTAAAGTATATGGGAGGATGTGTATAGGCTATATGCAAATACAACACCATTTTATATGAGGACCTTGAGCATCCCAGGGTTTTGGTATCTCCGTGGGTCCTGGAACCAATCCCTTGCAGATACTCAGGGATGATTGTATATGCTGTTTCTTCAGATAGGGTTAGATGTCTTTTCATAATTTGTGCCTTTTCCCTCTTAAGAGATTCTTGTTTCAAAGGTATAAAAGCAGTGGTTGTTACTATCATTCATAAGAAGAAAGTAGACCCCCCAGAGGTTTGTGATGAAGAAAAATCTGGAAGTAGGACCTCTTGTCTGCCCTGTACTTTCCACACTGGAGTGGGCTTCCTAGCAGAGCTGGAGCGAACCCAGACAAGGGCTCTCCCACATGCTCATTCCTTTGAATGTCACCACTCTTTTGAGGCCATGCCTGATCTGTGCATTCTCCATGACCCCTTCCCAGAGGGCAGGCTGTCTGGATGGCCCTGAAACTGATGTCACACACTGTGCCTACTGCAGGCTCAGGTCCAGGCTGGGGTCCCAACAAATACTGGCCAGATTACTTTGAAAAGGGACAGTGATGGTGACATTTGATTCAAGGGGAGTTTTGCTTAGAATTAATTGTGTTGTCACCATCCTCCATCCACAATTGTGTTGTGTAACCCATCAGGGCTGGGTTAAAGCCTTTCAAAAGCCAGAAACGCTAAGAAGTGTACGGGGCTAACCCTCTTCCCCACCACCAAATGTAATTTATATACTAAAATAAATTGTCAGACACAAAACAAATTTTTCCAATTCCAAAATTCTCAGTGAGTTCATTGAAGCTGAACTTTTCTCATTTTTCAAGCCCTTGCTCCACGGATGTCCTAAACCATTGTGTGGTCTTCCCTTGAGGTCTCACTCTAAAGAGCTGTTGGGTTGGAGCCAGAGGGCCAGCACAGCCCTGCAGGTCCTTCCTGTGTTTCCCCACCTCGGGAAACGCTGCTGACGCCTTTAGTCTTGCTGCCGCCGCTGTGCTCCACACGCCCAAGGCAGTGATGGGGTGATGACTGGGTGTTCCCTCTGCAGCCAGCATCCCAAACAACAGCTTTTTCAAACTTTTAAAGAGTCACGTACACCCAGCAGTACATTGCTGAGATCCAGGGGACACACACACACACACATAGATGGAAATTTCACAAAGCAGCACTTCTCTAGCCTGGAGCAGTGAGCTCTATTCTGTTCTACTCTATTGTTCTATTCTCGAATACTTCACTTAAAAAATATTTCTTGACTCGCTAAATTGATTTCATGACCCACCGACCACATGCTGAGAAACACTGCGCCACAGCCTAGCACCCTCCACATGGCTGCCACCTTGGGTGCCAGGTCCCCACGCCTCCTGTCTGCACCCTCTCTGTGCGCTTCCCCCAAGATCCTTCTCCCACTTCCAACCATGCTTGGGGAGACCGCACACAACCCCCCTTTCTTGGTCTTATTCAAGCACATGTGTTCCCCGAAGTCTTCCTGATGCCCCCAGGTGGTGACTTCTGTGCATCTGGCGTGTCTGGCGGGGCGCATGGTGCACACCTTGCTCTTGCCGGCTGTGAGCTCACTGAATCCACGCCTGTCTCCATGGCTTCGGTGCATCTTGTACTAGTGGGTGGCACATAGTAGGCATGAAATCAGTGCTTCTGGAACTGCATTAAAACAATAATGCCTTTGTGTGGAGGGGTCAACCAAAACTTGCCTTCCAAACTTTCTGCATCCATTTTCAGGTGCCCATCCATGCGTGGAGTGTTTGCATTAACCTCCTTAAATATTTACCCACCAGATGCTAAAGCCTTTCCACAGGAGGCATTGCTGTAGCTGTTACCAGTAACCCGATGTTTAGACATAGAGGTCAAAGACAAATAGAAACATTGGTGTTTCTAAGAATGGACTTCTAAAAACTTTTTTTTTAGAAGCACAGAAATATGTAAACATAGGTGCTTTTCAAAATAATCCTTTTTTCATGATTAATGTTGACCCCAGTCAATCTCTTGGCAAACTGTCTTCTAGGATTTTACTAGCTGTATATGGGAATCCTTTTACTTCTGATCATGTAATGGTAGAACTGGTAAAAATCCCCCCATTTTGCTGATGAGAAAATTGAGGCTGGAGAGGCTAGATGACTTACGCAAGAGATCTAACAGCAAAGGCAGGGTGCGAACGTGTGTCTTCTGATTGCCAGTCTGGGGCCTCCTACCCCATGCCGACACCCGCAAACATCCCTTCTTAACCTAAGGAAGGTAGCCCAAGGGAGTATGACGTTCTTCATCCTCATAACTGTCAGTAGAACTTGTCTTCAGTGTGAAATTCTTTTGATAACTTCTCATTTTAAGCCTGTATTTCTTCTGCAATGTTGTAAACCAACTATGCTTCAATAAAAAAAAAGCTTATATTTCTCTCGGGAAAAGTGATGAGTTAGCAGCTATTTCACCCCTCATTTGAAGATGATATTCTCAGACTGGTGATGTGTATATACTGTTGCTTTCTGAACTGCATTTGTTGCATTGCATAATACAAAATTATGCTAATCTTTACCCGACTTCATAGATTTGGCTTTATTTTAGAGCACCTGCTTTCATTAAAGTCTTAGCACATACAAGGAAATGCACATACAGTTCCTAATAAGCACTCTTGGATGGGAAAGGGGTTTTACCAAAATTTCTTTGTCTTGTCCCTTCCAGCAAATACCATTTTGATGTGTCGTAATATGTAATGAAAGTAAATAACCTTCTAGGTGATGAACCAAAGAATACATTTTGTGAAATTTGTGGTCCTTTAGTTGGGTTAGAGTGAAATAGTCGATGACGTTTTTTCACTTTTTCCTTCCATTTTTGACTGTCACCCAACCCGTGAAAGAGTCCATTTCTTTCTTCCATGCCCCACGGACCCAGAACTCCTGCACTGTTGTTCCCTGCCTTAAGGATTCAAAAGGGTGTGAGAGCCTTGCCTTCATTTATCACATTATTTCGGTGGGAAAACGCATTCCCAGTTTCAAACAACCAACATAGGAATTAACTTTGGGGGCTGCCTATTCACCAAAAAAGAAAGCTCATTTCTTAGGAGCTGATTAGCTAAGCAGAGCTCATTAGCTTAGCTTAGTTTAGCAAGTATGATCTCATTAGCTAATGTGACACCGTAACATACACTCTCAACCACCAGTGTCGGCTGGGGAGAAAGAGGCAGCCAAGGAAGGCAGCTCACCCTCTGCCAGGCTGCAGATCACGGTCCTGGGCTCCTGCTAGAGCAGCGCCAACGTGCGCCCAGACAGGTGTCCTGCGCAGAGCATGAGGTTCTGGTTGGCCCACCAGTAACTTCCAGGTGCCTGCTTTTGTGCATTATTTTACTTAATCCTCACACAACCTTAATAGTGGTACTGTTATCAGCCCCATTTTACAGATGAGAAAACAGATTAAGTCATAGATCATTAGAGTCTATTGTCCATAAAAATAGTACTTGCTGAAAGGGGCAAATGAATGTTTTCTGGGAAAAAAAAGTTTGTGTCTTTCTCTACTAATTAGTAGGGGCATTATTCAGTATTCTTTGCTTCATTAGGTTGCCTGGTGCTGACAGGAGCCTTGGTGGATTTTGTGAGTTGCTTATTGAGAGTCTCCCCATTCCTCTCAAAAGTGCAGCTGTCTGATCCTCAGTTTTCTCCTCTAAAAATGGGACAGTAGTAGCTTCTGGGAGTTTCCTGGCATGGATTTGAGGAGAGAATGTTTCTGGAGACTTTAGCACTGTGTTTGGCTCACAACCACCAGATAACTTGCTTTTAAAAAAACTCTTAATTTTAGCATATTTTAGATTTACAGAAAAATGGTGAAAACTTTTTACTTTGCTTGTTTGTACGTCACCTCTTCCTCATATGTTCTTTAGCCATTGATAGATTTTTCTCAACAGGAGTTAAGAGTTCATGAATGAATTCCTTATGCACTACTGGCATTTCAGGAAAAAATATATATACAAGTAAATTAGAAGCAGTGGGTGAAAAAAGCAATTCTCCCAAGTCAGTCGATGCTGTGTGTCCTTACCCATGTACCTTCAGAGATGGTGTGCGAAGAACAATGAAGCTGAATCTCTTCTGTTTATTTATTTTCCCAGCTAATTAAAAATATATATTCAAAGTAGTTCAGGAATATATTATCTCAGGATCTGAATCCAGAGATGTGAAACAAGGAGAGAAACCCATTTGGGAACATTTTTGCATCACCAAGATCCCATGCAAAACCTTCCCTAAGCAGGCTCAAAAAGGTGGTTGTTTTTTAATGTTCTTTCCTCATTTGGAGTGTGGAAATTTGGCCAGTCAACCTCTTCAAGAGTCTATATGGTTGATGATGATGATGGGGAAAGTATGTTATGTAGTTAATGACTACAATCCATATTTGCATAAGGAACTTAATTTTAAGCAATGATTTATTCAAGTAGACATGATTTTTTATTACAACAGCCTAGCAATGCTTTCAGTCTACAAGTGAGACTGTAGTTCAGTGCTTAGACATAATGCTTGACCTGAAAAATAAAGCACTGTACAGCAAAGGAATTTTGTCATGATTTTGTAATACTTCAGTGTTATGGAGGGGGGTGTGCACTGCTACATGAATATTAAGTCTTAGATGGGGTATCAATTGAGAATTCTAGATGTTTATTCCCAGGCCCCACCGCCGCTCAGACCCCGGTCTTTTCCTCTTTGTTCTCTTTTCTGTTTGGAATATGCCACCCTTGGCATCGTTTGTTGAGTTAAGCCTTGACCTTCTGTGGGCATGCTCTTTTAAATATTAATTCCCAGTGGGAGAGGTAATACATTAAGTTTGTATCATATCAGCTGCAGAGTGTGTGTTAGCTTATCACTTTCTCACCAGGCCTGAGGCTCTCAATAGGAAGCTGCTTTGGGGACAGTGAGGGATGTTGCTTAGGTTGACTGGGAGGGAAGGGCACTAAGAGGTGCACAGGAAGGAGAAAGAAAATGGAAAGGATTCCAGGGTCAAGGAGACCTATGTGTCTGGCCATTCCTGACCCTGTGATGGGGCCACAGGTTTTGCTATAAGTGGAATCAAAGTTATCCTGTTGAGTTTATGATACTGATAGACTAGGACATTGAATCCATATACCTTTGGTTGAATATGATTTCAGAAAAATTTAACTCCAGGAGTTGGATGGAATTTGGCTTGCTGAGTTAGTGGAGGGCATATTCCCAGACTCAGAAGGAATATCTGTTTAAGCCAGAGGTTCCCTATAGCATTCTGATGGCGCCATCACTAACTTGTAGGGCACCTTTGTGTAAATTTGAGAAAGTCATTCCTTCAAGATGGTTTATTTCCAGCTGTCAGAAAATTATCATTAGGTAAATATTTTTTATTAAAACAAAGAGATTTCTCTGCTGGAAAATTGTCAAAATATATAATTCTATGATGTCTGCAATGTAAGCAGTGCCCCTTAATTGTAATGCTTTTGTTCGGTGCGCAAACTGTGCAACTGGACATGCAGCCTTGCTTCATTTTTCTCTAGTCCTCCTCTCTCCATTTTTTGGGCAATGCTGAGTCCCCACTGACATACCATTGTGAGGTGCAGAAAAGCCTGTGCCTGTTAGCAGGTCAGAAAGGGAGGCAGGGAGAAGGGAGATAGAGTCCTGCTTGTTGAACACCCAGGTGTCAGGCATTAATATATGCACTGGCTTTTCATTTTAGCAGCACCGTTCTCAAAGTTTGGGTTAGAAATGCCCTGGATATATAATAATATTTCCATAAGTGTAACAGGCATTCATTATGGGCTAGGAATTTGGATGCCTATCACTAATCCTTATAGCAAGTGGCCCTACAATGCAGGCAGTTTCTGTGGCTCAGAGAGGGTGGGCTACTAGCTCAGAGCCATCTGGCTAGTAAGTGGCAGAAATAGGATGTGGATTTAGACCATGGGGCTGTGGACCTGCTCTCATCCCTTGTGGACCTCATCCCTTTCTCTCCATGCCAACTCTGCAAGGCTGGGCTTCCCTGAAGCCCCACCACGGGGGATGGGGTGGTGCCCTGCCTCCTCTTTTTGTGCATTGCTGGTGAGTACAGGCAGCATCCCAGAGGTGGTCTCTGGGTAGGGCACCCTCTGCCTTATAGCCAAAGCTTGGATAAAGGTCCCAGACATTTCATATTCTTCCTAGGCTTTGCTGGCCAGATCTCCGTTTGTTAAGCTAAAATTTATGGATGCAAGAAAACTTCCTAGCAGTCCCTTAGAAGGAAAACTAACTCTTAGTGTTCCTCCCATTATGAAATTAGATTTTCCAAATAATTGTTTCAGACAGCCCAGACCAAGCCACTTTTCATCTAAGAGGACACAGTTAACTGTCTCAGCCCTAAAGTAAAAGTAAAAAAAAAAAAAAAAAAAAAAAAAAAAGGCGGACTCTTAAGTGCTTTGGCCATATGATTATGAAAAAACTGGTGTACTTTCACCTTCAAGAAGGGCAGACCTGGGTGCTTGTGTGTTCATTTAATTAGTCTTATGGGACAAACACTTCTTGTTTGCCTGTTTCCGTGTTCCACATTTACTTCAGGCTGATTAGGACAGCATGTGAATTTAGAACTAAGTAAACTTTGATTGGGTGGGTCGCTTGGCTAAGTAAACTCACCATTTACTTCTCAGAAAACAAATATTCAAGAAGCAGGTTGTTTTTATGTTGAATCCTCTATGCTGCTGTAAGTGTTGTAATATTGCTAGGAAATATGAGAGTCTTTGCTAAAGAAATGATAAAGGCCAAAAGTAGAAATGGGTCCAAGAAGGAAGGAGTCAGATATATTAATGATGATAAATCTTGAAGAAGTCATTTTGCTGGCAGAATCTGATATGTAGGGAGTATGTCTGTTTTATACATCAGCCTTAGCTAGGGTTAGGTTTGCTGTAGATAAGAGAACACTCCCCAGATAACTGGCTTAATCAAGATAAAAGTTTGTTTTTCTCCCACGTAAAACGTGAGAGGTCCGCGGCGCAGACTGGCAGGGTGGCTTTGTCCAAGGTCTGCAAAGAACAAGGCTCCCCCCTTTCACCCTTTCTTTATTCCCTGGGATGTGACCTTTGTTCCTGTGATCAGGATGGCAGCCAGAGCTCTGGCTGTTGCATCTGAGTTCCAGGCATCAGGATGGAAAAGAGAAGAAGGGCAAAGAGGAACCCCCAGCTGCCCCGCTTTGAGCTGCTGCGTGGCCTCCCCGCTCACATCCCATTTGCCAGGGCTTGGTCACCGGGTCTTACCAAACTTTAAAGGCGGTTGGGAAAGGAGCCTGTTCTGAGCTTCTGCGTACCCTGCCAGACCTGTTACTGGGGAAGAAGAGGCAAACAGGTACTGGGGAACAACCAGTCTTCCTGCCTCTGTGTCCCTGGAAGTGGCTGTGTCAAATACATGGGGGTCAGGGGGAGCCTGAGGCTGAGCTGGGTGGGACATGCTTTGGGCCCCCAGGGGCATTAAGGTAACAGCTCCTCAGGCGTTTGGTTGTGGAAGCTCTGATTGGCTCCTGCCCTCCGGAGGCGGGGCGGCCGCATGTTACCCTACACGTGGCTCCTGCTGCAAGCTCGGCTCCCTCCGCTCTTCTCAGGGGAAGCAGTTCGGGTGATGTTTTCTGAGCTGACCTTTTATGGAGAGGAGTCAGGGGGTGGGGGGGCACCCCTCTGGGAGGTGCTGGGTCAATGCCTTTCTCCACGGATCTTATGAAAGAGTCATGGAAGTCAAGCACTAGAGCATCGTGGGCGACAAAACACACCACACCTGTGCCCGGTGGAGCCCACGTCCCAATGCGGAGGCTCCGGAATCCAGGGAATTGAATGAACTAAAGAATTGCCTTCAGCCTTCTCATTTCTTCCTTCCTTCTCCTCACCTCCACCATCGTCCTGTGAAAGTCATCCTCTGTGGTTTTCTGTGTCCTCTAAGGGCGCCCCTGGGAGAGGGTTTTGTCTCCCTCCTCCCTCCGCTGTTCTAAGAGGCGTTCAGTGCAACCTCTGTGGCCGGGAGCCTGCCCGGCATCTGTTTTTCATTTCTGATTTGGGATCCACTGGATCCCAAAGGTCAGCCAAACTGCAGTCGAGAAATATGTTGTACTGACTGTGTAATCACCTTCCCCGGAAGATGGAGAAACTGCGGGTAGAACAGGCCACATCATTTTTGTGCTGTTTGGGCATAAGGGACACTTGTCTAGTAAAATTGGCTGGATTTGTTACAGTGTATTATTTGAAAAAAATGACTCCTGAGTGAAAAAGTAAGAATTTATATATAAAAGCTTGCAGACCTTTGAGCTAGAAATAATTGGGAAAAAACCCTCATCACAAACTCAATTATGAGTCATCTTAGAAAGAGCAGGCTCTGCGGTAATACCTAGTAAGCAAGTAGAACGTCAGACAAATCCAATTCTTAGAAGCCCTGTAGGATGTGGCAGGTGAAGGAAGCAATGGATGTGATGTTCTCTGCCTTTAGCAAAATACTTGATTCCATCTTTAATACCACAGTCGTCCATTAGTGGGAGAAATGGCCCAAGCCAGTGGTCCATACACAACAGCTGGTAAAGATTCCTGGGAAGCTTGTTAAAATGCCATCTTTTGGGTCCCAGCTTACACCTACTGAGTCAGAACCCCGGGGCTTGGGTTGGGGTGGTGGGAGTAGTGATAAAACTCAGGAGATGCTGTCTATTAAGAACTATCAATGAGTAGAAAAAGTTATTTCCAAAATCTCAAAAGGTTATATACTGTATGATGCCATTTATATAACATTCTCAAAAGGACAACATTGTAGAGATGAAGAACAGATAGGTGGTTAGAGACGGGGAGGGAGAGGGTGACTGTAAAGGGCAGTGTGAGGAGGCCGTTCGTGTTGCCAGGACAGTTCTGTATCATGATGAACCTATACATGTGATACAATGTCATAAAACTATATGCAAAGACACATCAGATAAATGAATGCATGTGAAAATTGTGTAATCTGAGTAAAGTGTAGTCCAAGTTCCTAGGACTGGGCCAGCTGACTCCTTTCGTTATATAAGATGTCACTATTGGGGCAGGTTGGGTGATGGGTACTTTCTTACATTGAACAAGAAGAGGAAAGGAGAAATGAAAAGGTTGGATACTCTCTGCGCTATTTTTACAACTTCTTATGAGTCCATAATTATTTCAAAATAAAAGATTAAAAAGAATTTTCCAGGTGCATCTGGGCTACCACTGGTGTAGACCACACAGCCACTGCATGTGGGTGTGCTGGGTGCCTGCCAGTGGACTAGTGTGAAAGTGGGGACGGGGGAGGAAGCTTAGCCCTGGATCTGAAGTTTGTTGAATACATGGCTGAGGAATGGAATACCCTTGGCGGTGGCAGTTGTCAGCTTGGAGTGATCATTGCCTTCAAAATTCATGTAAAAATGATGATGCAACCAAAGTGACTTTGGTCGACTGGAGAATGAAGTCATAAGAACAAGAGCACCTGGGAGGGGACAGAGTCCAACTAGATACACACAGGTTGGAATCAGAGCAAAATCACATGTCAGATTTTGGACAGGAAGTTCTGGCAGTAAGTTTGGAGGAGAGCACCAGTGAGCATGAAGACTTGGAAAGTAAGAGCTCTAGGAAGGGGAAAAGGTGAAAATGAGTATTTTTTGCCTCAGAGGTCATGGATGTAACAGCTCCCAAATCTATGTGTTTTAGAGAGCCAGTGGGGTTAGCTGTTTGGGATTGTCACCAAAGTAAGAGGAGGTAAGCTAACACTTCTGAGTGACAGATTGAAGTGAGGCATCAGGAATAGTCTTGGAAGTGAGGGTGAGAGTGAACGAGGGAGAGAGAGAATCCCCTTCTGTAGAATTGTTTAAAATTCCAAGAACAGTACCTTGTACAGTCTAGAGACTCATTACATCTTTGTAGACGCAATGGTTATGTGGTCCTGTGAGGAGGGGAGGGGCAGCCAGATAGTTCCCCCGCCTATCAGGTCAAGACTTTGTCTTCACGGCATCCAACTCCTGGGGAACAGAGGTTTTGCTCATGAGGTGCTACCAGAGATTTCTGTGTAGAGAGAGAGTTGACGGGCAGCCCCTCTTTGCATCCCCTCATTTGTACCTCGTGCGTGCCTACGGTTTCTCTGGTTCTGTTGTGCCGGTACTCAATGGTGTGATGTCACTGCCTTAGACAGTCTGCCTCAGGAGGGGGAATTCTTATTTCATAGCTTTAAGACTACCTGAAATAACAGACAATGTTCTTTCAGAACGATGTATTTTAAAATTCTCCTTTTAGTGCTCTCTCTTTCGAGCATATTTTTAAGTCAGAAGGCAGCCAAAAACTTCTCACATTCAGATACTTAGTGGGAAGGATGTGTGGGTGATGGAGAGCTTTCTACACTGCATTTTCTCAAAGGTCTTTTTCTGCCTAAAGCATGTCTCCATGGAACCTCAAAACTCTTCTCTAACCACAAATTATCCTTTTCTTTCTCCAGAAATGTTGTGCCTGTACTCAGGGCTCCATCAGTGGTGGCTTCCCATGAATACATTACTCACTTAAAAGGTTTTCTATCTATTAAATGCCACCGTATTCCTTACCTTCAGGAAAGGCAAGGGAGTGCTAGCAGTGTGGAAGGACCATAACGGGTACCCAGCACATTTCTTTCTGTACTTGTCTGCTGTTCATAGAGTTATGTATCCCTCACATTGAAAAGTGATGGCCGGATTGGTTCCCACTGTGACTCCTAGCTAGTGACTTGGGAACCTGCTCTAATTCAAAGACTGCCTTGAGAGTTTACTCAGTGTTTAATGTACATACATGTGGCACTGAGTAAAGGGCATAAAGTCAACAAGAGGTTTTGAATGTTTGTATTTTAGGAATCCTCATAAATACACATTTGGTATTATTGCACAAGGCATTGGACATTAACAAGCAACAGAAATAGGCAAGGTCCTTGCACTGATGGGGCTTATGTTAGAGGGTTGTGTAAATCTGCATCCTTTGAGAAGGAGATGCAAAGGGGTCAAATGTGCAAAGATTTTATTAGGGGAGATGCCCTAATAGGGGAGAAAATAGGGAGGGAGCCAGAAACACGGGGCGAGTCTTTGGACCTGCAAGTTTGACCCCAGTGAAGGCAAGAGCGAGAGAAGCTTGTGTAGAAGCATCCTGTGTGGTCTCAGGAGGTTTGGCAAAGCTGTTGGGGAGTCTTTGAGTCACAGTCAGAGAACAAGAGGTCCTGGGTCTCCCAGGAAAAGGTGCATGTTAGTATTTTCGCTGCCCTCAGTCACCAACTGGGGCAGCCCCCTAGGAGGCGTGGCCACCAGCTTGCACACACCCAGATGGATTTCCCAGGGCAGCAGCTGGGGCTCTCCTTGGTCCATAAGCTCCTTGTATGGGAAGTGCATTCCCAAGGCTGCCACGGGATGGACAAAGATATTAACCCAAAAAGAAAACTGAAAAAATGTAAAATTAAGGCTGAGATGAACTCCAGCAAAAGTGAAGCATACAGTGTTAGGAGAGTGCAGGGGAGCTAGTAACCCGCCAGGGGCACGGGGGCACAGTTACAGGCCAGGGCTGGCTTCCCCCCTGGAGCTGAGGTCTGAAGACTGAGGAGGAGTTAACTAGGGAAGTTGGGGAGGAAGGAGCACACTCCTTGTGGTACTTTGGAAGGATGACTCTGGTCTAAGTGTGGGAGCTGAATAGAGGAGCAGGAGTGGGCAGGGGAGACAATTAGGAAGCTGTGGAGGAACCCCAGGTGGGGCATGGGCCAGGTGAGGCAGAGGAGATGGAGAGAGGTGGTGACCTCTAGGAGAAGGGAGAGTAGACTGTGCTTAGACCGGATACGAGGCTAGGGGTGAAGGGGGGTCATGGATGACTCCCAGGTTCCAGCTTTGCAGCATCGAGTGGATGGTAGGGGTGGAGGGGGTGGGAGAAAGAGAGTGAGAAAGAGTGAGAGAGCAAGCATTTGGACTTGCTGGGCTTGAGGTGCTTTGTCTAACCTGTGAGTTACCTGTGTGTTGCCTGTAAGAGAACGTTTAAAATGAGGGCGAAGCCTCCTGGGACGTGAGAGGTTGGGCAGAGGAGGGTGTCACAGATCCTGAGATGTGGCAGAGAGAAGGGTGGAGGAGAAGGAGGGGCTGCCTTCAGGGCAGATGGGGGCAGGGACTGTTTCCAGGAGGGAGTGGTCAACAGAATTGAATGCCATGCGAAAAAGGACTGCTGGCTTTGGTAGCATGGAGGTGACCTTAACAAGGGCTGTGTTGAGGGAACGATGGTGGAGACACCAGATTGGAGTGGGCTGAGGAATCAGTGGAGAGCAGGGAGCAGCCAGCTCTTTCCCAGTGTGGCTGTGAAGGGGAGAATAGCAGTAGGTCAGCAGCTGGAAGGGGGGATGAGGCCAAGAAGCTTTTTTTTTTTTTTTCTTTCTTAAATAGTACAGACTTCAGTGCATTTACAAAGATCCAGTTGACTCTAAGAGAAAGAAGACAGGAGGGGCGGGATCCAAAGCCCAGGTGGAGGGCTTGGCCTTGGGAAGAGGGACACCTCTGTGTAGCAGAGAGCGAGGACTTGAGGAAAGACAGATTCTAAACATGCAGCTGACAGTGGTCAAAAGGTTGACTTTACAATTCCTGTGACGTTCTCCTTGTCCTCTCTGACGCAGTACATTTACCTTGGACTTCAGCCTGAACGGTGATAACAGTGTTTCATATTTAGTATCATAGACCCAACTGCCTGTGAGGAAAGTACCCTGTGCTCTTTGGGGCAGTATTTCCTGAAGCTTTTTAACATCGGTGATAATGTGTTAGACAAAATTAAACTCTACAGCTAACCCTTTAAATACTAAATGCTAATAGTGTTTACTAAGGAAGGGGAGGTAAGAAAAAGAAGGAGAAAAAAAGAAATGTGGTTAGCCATTTCGTACTGACCAGAGCAGAGGGCAGAAACACACTGACAGACACCCATTTTCACCCAATTGCCCTGCTACTCACCAGCCGTGTTTCAGGTCAGGAGGGTGGATGGGGGGGGTCACTGTTGAACTTTAAATGAACCTGGGCAGAGGCTGAATTTCCCTCACACCTGCTGGAAGCTTCTGTGGTGAATGAATTCCCTACAGGTTCTGCATAGTGGCAGCCAGGCACCATCACCTGCCTTTGGTGAGAACTTCTTGGTGGAAACTAAGCCAGGACTCTTGTTTGCCTAGGCTGACTTGATTGTGTGAGGAAAAATTATCACCTGGGATAGAAACTTCAGCCACCTCGACCGGCCCACGGTTGGTTTCCAAGAACTGAAGACCTGGGCTTGTTAACATGACAGAACTTCGAGCTGTGCTTCTTGCTTTTTCTCAAAAGTTAAGGGAGGAGGTCTAGAGATTGTTTGATAAGTTGGGATGTCAGACACTCTGCAGGGAACATTGAGTGGTCGGCTTGTTTCTCTAAGAATAAAATCTAAAGTGGCTTCAGACATTTGGTGGTATTAAACCATGAGGTTCATGGAGAGAGCGCTGGGTCCTAGTCCTGGCTCTGCTGCTGTCCGTCTGTGTGTCCGCAGCCAGCTCCCTTTCCCTCTCTGGGCTCCACTTTCTTGATCTGTAAAAATATTCTCTAATGTTGCCAAAACAATTCATTGGATATTATCTTTCCTGCCAGTTTATCAAAGAACTTTGCAAGGGATAGGAAAATAAAAATCACCACTTTCAGATGAATTGATGGAGGCAAGAAGGGAAGGGAAGTGTTATGTAAAGAAGGAATAGAACCATCCAACATGCTTGTTGAATGAGGAATGGTAATTGGCTATTATTAGGGCTTTTATAGAGTAAGTGAGATGTGCTTCATGAGAGAAAGACTTATCAGAGAAGAACTTGTCAGAAATATGATGTCCGTTTTTTAAATTCCTGAAAAGCTTTAGAAGGATGGGTTAAAAGTTGGTGGTCAAAAGAACTTCAAAGGCGGTATAATTTTCTTACCTGAAAAAATACCAAAGACAACATATTCATTCACTCGGCGATTTGGATGCCGTGGGAGGACGGGAGGCAGTCCCAGGCCCCAGGGAGTTTGCTTCTGTGGGAGCGGGGTCTGAAATTTTAGGCCTCGCCAAAGCAGATGACATTGTGGTTTAAAAAAAGTGCATTTTGCTATTTGTTTTCACTCTTTCCAATTCCTCTTCCCCTCTTTAACATTCAAACCAGTCTGGTTTCCTTGGGAGATTTTTTTCCTTTGCATGTATAATCGAGCACACATTTTCAATTTTTCAAAACTGTTTATTTTTCTTGGATCACTCAAAGGTTCTGTGGAGAGGCAGGTGAGCTCTTTGTATGGTGAACCTCTGTAAAGCTGAAGTAGGTCACTCGTGTGTATCAGGTACAACTCCGCCTGCCTCTTCTCAGCAATGGAACTGATTGATCCAGAAGGACCCAAGTGGAGTTCTTAAGGATTGTTCTGTCTGTTCCTAAAGATCTTGCACGTAAATTCATTTCACTTAGATGGGAGATGGTGTGATAGGGAAGGGGAGGAGCTTGGGGGAAAGATGCCTTTCGGCTTTTAAATGAGCTTCTTTCAGGCTGGGGCACAATTTTTTGACTAACGCTAGAGAAACAGTTCTTGCCAGCAAGATTTTGACTATAAAACCAATGAAAGAGAAACAAAACGCTGTTAAAGAGGTCATGCTGCTTTGGAGGGCTGAGACTAGAACTCTGCAGGCAGCTCCACGTGTTTTACACCCTTCAGCACCGAGGGGCAATAAGTCATTTACTTTCAGGTGGCCAGGACCTTCTGTTTAGGGATTCTTCAGACTGAGCTTCGTGTTGCTATGATAGGACCACTGGCTGAAGTGGGGTAGTTGAGCCCAACTTGGTTGGATAACAAGACTCTGCAGACCAGTTTATTCGCTGAGCATCTCTTACTCTCTTCGTTATTACCTTTATTACTATTGCATTGTTACCACCACCCCACCCACCCTGAGACCAACTGTAAATAATATGTGATTACTTCCGTTTGGCAAATGAGGACACCCTGGCTCAGAGTCACCCAAGGAACTCATCCAAAATTACTTGGGCTTATGAGGGGTGGGCTCAGAATCCCGTCGCAGATTTGTCTCTCTGCAAAATGCCAGACCCTGTGCCGGGGACACCGCAGGGTATGGAATAAGCCCTGGCCCCCAGTGGAGCAGTCTGGGGGTTGAGGAGGGGGTTGGAGGTGTAGACAAATGAACAGTGCAGTACTAGAGAGAGCTAAAGTAGGGATGGGGAGAGGCTCCTGGGAGAAGGTGAAGGAAATTCTCATGCTCTAAGAGGCTGATGAGACAGCCTCCATCAGGAAAGCTCCCTGCAGAGTGGGGACCACAGTCCCCCAGATGTTACCATGTGTTGGGTCAGGGCTACATTTTTTGGTGGTGAGTTGAGCCACTGCGTTTCTTTTTAGTAATTTCACTGGAGCATAGTTCAAAATTGGTATCTGTGCCGAGTGAATGTATTTATAACTGCCCCATATATAAGCTGGGCTCTAAAAGTGAATCTGGAAAACCAAGTAAAACCTGGATTGTCTTAAAGTTATTCTTAAAGTATTCTAGGCAACTCTCGTTTCTCAGGGGGTAACAGTGGCATGGGGGATCACTGATAGGAGTTATATTTGGCTTTGGACTTTGTGTGCCTTTGGACTGTATCTTTTAAGTTTTATTTTGCATATGTGAAAATTAATTCGTAGTTCCCTGATTCATGCCGACAGCAGGTAGCTAGAAAGATTATAAGGTTTTTGAGGACAGGGAGTAAAAGGCTACAAAATGAAAAATTTTCTGTGGTTAACCTTAGGATGCATACATAAAGTCTGATTTGGATGAACTTCTAGGCACTAATTTTTTAATCTGTGTATTTTCCATGTGAATTTCTGTAGGTTGTCTGAGTGAGTCCTTTGGTCTTTTTGAAAGTCCTTTTCATCTTGATTTAAGAAATTATAAGGGTGGCACCTGCTATGGTAAAAAATCAACCAGTCCAGAGGCTGTCAAAGGAGAACTAGTTTACCTTCCACTTGCTGCTCCTGCCCCAGGTGTAGCAGTTTCATAGCATCCCTCCAGAAATGTACATGCAAGTGTATGTGTATACGTGTGTGTGTATATACATTATGCAAATGAGATCATGCCATTTATGCTGGTCTGTCTCTTGTTTTTTGTCAGCGAGTCACATATCTTGGGTATCTTTCCCTGTCACCACATATAGAGCCCCTCTCTCTTTTTAGGAGCCACATAGCATTCGATAGCATGGATGGACCATAATTTACTTAGCCAGAAAGGACTTTTAGGTTTCTAAGGTTTTTAAGGTATTATTAACCAGGCTGCAGTGAACATTTTTGTACATATACATTGGCACATAGATGTGACATAGGTGTGACTTCGTTTATAAGACTATATCAGATGACTCTAGCTGCAAATTACAGAAAATTAAGACTTGCATTGGCTTATATGTTAAAGACATTTATTGTCTCCACAAGAAGTCAAGGTCAGGCAGACTCCAGGACGGGTTGGTTCATCAGCTCAGTGATGTCTCAAGGGTACAGGCCCCTTCCTCCCCTGCAGTCACTCTCTGTGGGGTCCCAGGATGGCTGCACTGATTCCAGGGGCACCTCAGGGGAGCAGTGAGACCATCGCTTCCAGCATGTCCTTGCCAAGGTGAGGAAGCCTTTCCCAGAGGATACCTAGCCTGTCCCATTACCTATTCTTACACTGCTCGCCCGCCGCGGGTGGAATGTAGGTTGAGAGGTCAACTTTTATGCTCCCTAAAAGAATAAAGTCCCATAAGAGGAATTACTGGGTCAGCAATCTTAATGCTAAATTTAAAATTTTGCAGTATATTCCCAAACGGCCTTGTAAAGATGTGGCACCACTTTATACTTCTTTGGGCATAAATCAGGGTTAGGCAGTTGTTCCAGAAGTGATTCATGGCCCTGAGAGCATTGCACTTTGCAATTTGCAGCATGTCTTTGAAACGTGACATGTTTTTATTTAACTGTTCATTATCAGGTGTATGTGCCCTTTATCTAGAAAGGATGACCAAAGTAGTTGGGGGGGAAATGGTAGGTTAAAAACTGGAGGACTAGACACTTGGGTGGACAAGACTTGTTTATACGTCGAGGGCAGAAAGAGGCCTTTAAATTATCGATAGATGAAATAGTTCATGGCTCTGAGTGCCTTTCTACTGCACAATGAAAGACAGATGACTACGTCCAACCTGCTCTCCTCTCGTCTCCCCATCTCCATTCAGTATTCCAGAAACATTTTAGTGAGTTCTTCAAAGATGTCTATTTTGAATAATTTACCAGGTGTGTTTCCGGGTCAGTCGGAGTCCCACATGCATGGTCCGAGGTAAGAGTACTGCGTGAGTAGGGAGCGCTGGGAAGCTCCAGTGATTAGATCCCCGCGTTGCACTGTTGAAGAATTTGAGTGGTTGCACTGTAAAATGCTGGGAGTCCTACACAGTATAGTCCTTGTCTAAATTTAAAATGTTCTCAAGGGCTTGGAGGCCATTTTGCAGAGCTGCAGGCTTGGAATAGGGCTGGAAATTCAAAGGTTTCTTTGCTGTAGGGTCAGTGGGCTCCCCAGGTGGGCGAAAATAAGGAGCTTTAATTTTCTGGCTTCTTCCTCCTGGGGTTGTCCCTCCAGTCTTCAGCCGGTGATGATAGTGTGGTACATTTGTTACAAATCACCAATCCATCTGCCTGTGTGGATACATGATTGTTAACTGAAGTCCGTAGTTTATATTAGGGTTCACTCTTTGTGTTAAAGTGTTGTATGGGTTTAGACAAATGCATAATGTTCAAGCACCTTCAATTACAGTATCAAACTATTGTTAGCACTATTGTTATTGCAGAGCCTAGAATAGAAGTTAGGAAGTCTTGATGCAAAGAACTTGGAGTCTAAAAGTTTTCTATAAACCAAGATACAAGCAAACTGAGGACAAGGAGTATCTGGAACCCCTGCATCTGGTTCTGGTCAGAGCCCTTTCCAACTGGCCACACTGCAGCTAGGTGGGAGAGCTGTTTTTCAGGCAGCTGGAGACCCTTCTCAGGGTCTTGTAAGTTCAGTGTTCTTAATTAAAGGGACAACAATAGCATAGAGGGGGTGGCTTGAGAGTGGAATGTCAGGAAACTCCACGTTGTTAAGATGAATGTGGACGTCAGTCCATGTGTTATGGTTGGAGAAGCAATGTAAACTATATATATATTTGCCAGACGTTTCCCATACCTGTCTAATGAATGTTCCAGGATTTTTTTTTAACTGCATCTCCATTTCTGGATATTGCATCTCCATCCCACCCATCGCAGATTTAAATGAACATTAGGGACCAGTTCAGTCTTGGCGGGGTCAAACTCCCTCAGCCTCTGGTGTAGCGTGACTCAGGGAAGCAATTAGCTCTGATTATATGTTGGGAAGATGTTCAATGGAAGGTTACTAGTCTTAATAAAACTCAAGTTAATTAGAAACTTCTTGTGGGTCATTATTATTTGAGCATATTATGCAGTCTTTTTTCATTTAGTGATTTTTAAAGATGTCTCCTGTTTTAAAGGTCCCCTCCCTCATTGTCAGAATGGGCAGGGTAAACCCTATTCATGATAACCAGGAAGAGGAAAAAATATGTGTAAGGCGTTTATGTAGACCTATCCTGTGTTTTTGTGTACTTTTGTATTTTTATTTTGTATTTTAAAATTTTGTACCTTTTTATTCTACATTTTACACACTTCCTTGCTCTTTCCATAATACGACTACCCTGGTGGCCTTTTGTATGCAGGAGCACAGATCTGTGTAGTTTTAGGAAAAACACAGCGTAAATGTGTGCATGTTACTTCTCTCTTTTAAAAAGCAGTTAATTTACTCTTTCCTATGCATTCGACTTTTCAGTTGATAAAGAAATGTTTTTCAAGGCCAAACAACTAGACTGTGAGATTATATGTTTGTCAGGAGGCACACATACCTTCCCTCAAGGCAGTTGGTACTTGAGTGGGTAGAATTTATTGCCATTGACATTCCTTAGCTTAATAAGGTCTGGAAAATGACACTGACTTTGAATTCTACTGACCTCTTCTGCGAAGTTAGGACTTAATTTTGCACCTCAAAAATGGGTTAAATGATGCCCACTGATGAATGGTTTCTAATGAAGGATCTGACACTGATATTTAAGTGTTAGAGGCTTTTTATTTCATGTGCAGGAGGACTTTTGAAATTCTATTTCCTTTTATTTAGAATTTATGATAATTCATATAGGGCCTGGGAAGACCGAGACATTTCATTTTTTCAGATTGTAAATGAAATGGGTAAACATGATTTGTAGGGAAGTATATGAAATATTTAAAAGAGCAAACTGTTTTTCAAACTCCTGAAGTTTGCATACCCCCTGAAATTGAAAGTAGTAAGTCTGATTGTGTTTTTTTTTAATTCCATAGTTAAAGCTTCTCTTTTATTTAATTCAAATTGTCAAGGCTTTACTGAGTATTGCAGGATTTTCTAGGTGTGATTCTTTTTTAGCAAATATAAAATATAAGTTAGATTGGGATGGGGAATTCTGACTTGCAGATGTTGGTCGAAATCTAAAGAGACTTGAAAGCATACACTTGTTATACCTGAGGTTCTCTGACATAGAAGAGTGGCATAGTTTCCATTTTGTAAATCGGGAGAATGAGCCCCAATCTGCAGGTTAACTTTTGAAAAATACAGCTTCTCAGTTGCTGAGCCCATCTGAACTCTACGGACCCCAAGTACCATCTGTGGACCTAGAAGAGGGCACCACCTAGGAGCTCATTAGAAATGCACAATCTCAGGCCCCACCCTGCCTTGTAGACTCAGAAACTTACTAAGACCCCCAGCAATGTATGTGCGGGTCAAGTTTCAGAGCACCGGCCCAGGCCCCTCATTGGTGCTCTGTGTGGACTCAAGAAAGCCCGACCTGGTAAGCTGGGCCTGATCTTGTCTCATCCCAGACACTGGCTTCTTTCACCTGAGTTTTAACAGTCACATGCCTTGTGTTGAAAACAAATACACTTCTTTTTCCTATCAAACAACACATTCACTGAAATAATTTCTGTAGACATTTGAGAGGCAAGCACTGTGTGATGTATTTAAACTCATTTTGTTCTGTTTGAAAATGTGTTGGGAAGAATTCTGAACAGGGGAAAAAAGCAAACCTTCAAGGGAGACTGCCACTGACAGAATGGCAGACAGACAGTGGAGGTGAGGATTTGTGTTGAATATTAAGGATTTATTTGTTTATTGAATAGGAAGAGTAAAGATATAGTGGAGAGGTTGTCCAGCCCCAGCGAAAGTAAACATTGAGTCTGATGAGGTCAAACTCAAGCATAATCACCGCCCTATTTTTTTCTAGCACAATTTTGAATTACAAGGGGAACAAAAAAGGCAGAGAGGGAGAGAACAGGGTCAGGAGGCTTTCTGAGGCTGAAACCATTCTGTCCACCCAAGGTCTATGCCGAACACCTAATTAACGGAGTCAGAAAGCAAAATTGGTGCTGTGGACAAACAACTAGTTACAAAGCCTTTCTGCAGGGCCTTGTAAATCTGTTCTAGGCGCAACGCCCAGAAACACTGCCATCAGCAGTGATTTTAGTAAAAAGGGGCTACATCTGTAGATTTGATTAAGTATTAAATATGCAAACTTGAAACCGGGCGTCAACATTGGACATCTCTCTCTCACCTCCCACGTCCAATCCATACAATGTCCTGTGAATCTCACCAAGTAAATATCTCTCCAACACATCTATTCTGCACCCCCGGGCCCTGGGCCCAGCTTTCTTCAGCTCTCACTGGAACCACTAAACTCCAGCTCACCCCACCCCCCACCCCCAGCCAGTTCACTCTTTAAGGTGTAGCCACACTAAAGCCAGAGGGATCCTTTCATATAAACTCTGCAATCACATTGTTCTTGATTAAATAAATATATATATATTTTTATTGGGATTGCATTATGTTTTATAGATTAATTTAGGAAGAATCAACATTGTTATACCGCTGAATCTTCCCGTCCAGGAATAGACTTTTCAAGTCTTCTTTTGTGACTTCCAGGTTCATTTAAATTCTCTTCATAAGGATTTTGTCCAGTTCCTGTTACATGTATTCTTAAGAATTTCACTCTGTTGTATTATATGTGGAGGCCTTTGCTTCCAATACCTCTTCTAACTGGTCATTGTTTGTATACAAGCAAGTTACTGATTTCCACCTGCGAATTTGCTCCTGCCATCTTACTGAACTCTTATGGTTTGAACAGTTTCTTAGTGGATTCTTTTGGGGTTTTCAGCTCTATGAGAATATCATATGCAAATAGTGATAATTTTACCTCTTTTTTTTCCTGAATTTTTTAAATCTCTGATTTCTTTCTCTCACTCAAGTGTGTTGGCCAGCCCCTCAGAGACGATGATAGTGGACACTTTTTCATTCCTGAGTAGTGATATGCTACTAGTGTTCACATTCTAAATGCTGAGTTTCAGGTTGAGATAGATGTATTTTATCATGTTAGGGAAGTGTCCCTCATTCTGTCACTAATTAAGCATTTTTACAAGGGGATTTAAAAAATTCCCACCTGATTATGTCACTCCTCTACTACTCACTGCTCCGAAGAGGAAGCTGTTCTCACCTGTGTCCCAAGGCCCTGGTCCTCTCCTGGTCCTCTTCAGCCTCACCCGGCCAGAGGCTTCTAGAGAATACACATGCCTCCAGACTTAGGATCCTTATGCACCTGTTTCTTCTGCTGTAAGTGTTGCTGCTCTGCCTCCCCGCCCCAGATTTCTTTGCCTGAACAACTCCTCTGATCTCTCTGAGCTCATCTCAGTAGTCACTCTCCCATGGAAGTCTCCTCCATCCCCCAGCCAGGCTGGATCCCACCTCTCTTCCTAGAGAGCCAGAGTCAGGTCATGAGGTGCCTGAGGTGGCGAGTCCCAGGTGGCCAGACCAGGGGTAGGAGGTCCAGAGGAGGCTGGTTATCATGCTGGTTCAGGTTCAGATGATGAGAACCAGGCATCAGGCGATGGCCCTAGTGGGGGGGAGGAGGGAACAGATGTGTAGGTAAACACTACACAGCTCGACCACCAGATGGAGGCAGAGGTGGGGGATGGGAAAGGGGCATCGAGGGTGCCCTGAGGTCACTTCCTGGGTAATCTGATGGTGCTATGTGCTAAGATGGGGATTTCAAAAAGAGGAACAGGTTTGAGAGAAAAAGCGATTAATTTGGTTTGGACGTTCATCCAGCAGTCATTTCTGGGACGGCTGCGGTGAGCCAGGGGTTCTGTCAGCCTCTGTTTTCAGTGTGACACACACGACCAACCGGAGCTGTTGACCTTTGAGGGGCCTGTGGGACACCCAGGGAAGGAGGATGCTGGGTCGCTTGGTGTGTGTGGGTCAGGGGCTGAGGTGGGTGGGGGGCATGGCTGGGGAACCATCTGCTGTGGGTTTGGATGGGGAGAATCCAGAGAGCATGTGGAAGAGCCAATCAAAAGGAAATTCTGGAGGAGAACCCCTGTGAAGGTGAGGGAGGAGCAGAGCCTGCGAAGGAGTCTGGAAGGAATGGTGACGAGGGAAGAAGAAAACGAAGAGGATGATCCGTCCTGGAAACCAGGGTGGAGGGTGCTCCAAGGAGCAGGAGGTGGAACTCAAATCCTGCAGAGAGGCGAATGAGAAAAGGGGTGACAGGGTTACCATGCTGGCGGTTTGGAAGTCACTGGTACCCTCAGCAAGGTCATTTTCAGTGGAAATGGGGATGTCTTTGTAGGAGGTGAAGAGTAAAAGCTAGAGACCGAGGGTAGAATGTGGGAGCATCCACTGCAGACTCCTGTTCATATGGGGGAAGGGAGCAGTTAAGATGGTCCTGTAGGAGAAGAGGGAAGAGTCAGTCTGGAGGAAAAGGCAGAACAAATGGGTGAGGGAGGGAGTAGCTACAGAGGGAGGGGCCCCAGGCAGGGGAGAGGGAGGGGAGGAAGGCATTCGCATAGAATGTGGGGAATATTACCTTAGATGGGAGGGCCACCCCTCCTGAGACCAGAGGAAAGGGACAAAGGAGGAAGGATGGGTGGAGGGGCAGCTGAGGGCACGCTCACCTAATGGCCCTGACTTTCTCGATGTTGTCAGAGGCCAACTGAGAAGAGATGTAAGGGGTCAGGGTTCCACGTTTGGAAATGTCATGCAGTGAAATAGGAAGGGAACTTTCCAGAGGCGTGGCAGGATTCTTGGGCCTGTAGGATTGGAGGCTATTCAAATTTTGGGGAATCTGCTCTCCACGCTGTGGTCTTCCTCAGCAGAGCCTAGGAGTGTGGGGTCGATGTGTAGATGGGAGTGGTTGGCTTGATTCACTCAGGGATGGACAGTATAGCAGGGAAAATGCAGGACCAGGAGGCTGGAAAGCCAAAGAGCATGACAAGAGAGAAACCAAAGTGAGGAAGCGTGGGGTCCAGGCAGGCAGGGGGAGTGAGGAGAACAGTGTGGTCCACAGGCATGGGGGTCGGCGTGTGAGATATCTGAGTGAGAGCCGAACTGGATTGCACTTGAGAGAGAGCGGGTGTGCCGGGGTTATTAATCCTGCAGGAGTGAGAATCAGAACTAGGATGTGACACTGACCCACCTTCCGTTAGAATGGGGAAGCAGCTTTTAATCAAGATCCTGTTTATGATGTTATGGCCCCTGAGGACAATGCTTCATCTTTTCTCGGTAATAGCATAAAGGGTGCATCTCATAAGACACTCCCGGGAGTGGAGGTCAATGTGATTAGAGGCACGCTAAGTTCCTTCCTAGGGGTTTCTCGGTCATCAGTGTGCGCTGTTTTCAGCACCTGCCACAAACACTGCTGGCCTCTGCAAGGGCCACGTCCCAGCGTGACCAGACATGGAACTAGCTGTGGCGGTGAGGGCTTCCTCTCCTCTTCC
The DNA here is from genome assembly GCF_036321535.1 of Camelus dromedarius. Taxonomy (NCBI): domain Eukaryota; kingdom Metazoa; phylum Chordata; class Mammalia; order Artiodactyla; family Camelidae; genus Camelus; species Camelus dromedarius. The sequence goes on along the minus strand of NC_087441.1, from coordinate 8,921,455 downwards.
TTCCACTCTGGCGCCTCTGGCGTGGCCAGCCCTTCTGTCATAGGAATCTGCCAGGGAGAGTGGACTGAATTTGCAAAGCAGGGTAGTGTTTTTCTAAACTAGTGATCTGTGAACGGGTATCAGTCTCAAATTAGCCTGCAAAAAGAGAAGCTTTAATATGTGTCATTAGGTGGAGTGACGAGTAATTGAGAGTGAAATTTCCTATTTTAAAACAAATCTCTGTGCAAATCCAGCTCTCTTATATAAAAGAAAAGGGTGTGGGGACTTTGTCAGCTGCCCTTTACAGCTGGCCCCTGAACCTGTGGGCCTGTGGCATCCAGTGGGCGAGGGCGGGGAGAGGCGCCTTCTGCTCGGGTTTGCGGGGATGAGCTCCGAGAGCAGGTCTTTGTGTGCTCACTAGTAGCCTACCCGTCTGTGCTGGGTGGTTACTGAAGTCAGTCATACACACTTCTGGTCATTGGGTGTTCTGGCACATGTTCTGTGTTTCTCCTGATGTCAAGTCTCATCTCCTGACCTTGGCTGGGTCTTGACCTTGGTTGGATCTCAGCAGTCAGAAGTCTCCACCCACGGCGCTTGCTTCCCAGGCGCTGTTCTTCATGGTTTCTGGCCCCACGCTAAGATCGCGCTTGAGTGACGTTTATAGTCGTGTCCCTGGTTGACAGGAACAGCGAGTCACGGTTTCCCACATTCAGTACCTTTCATTCCTTCCCTTCAAGGGGTGATGAGATTGTGTGTTCCTGGGGGTTGGGTGGGGAGAGGTGGGTGACTGATCTAATCAAAATGACTGGAATCTAAACGAGTCTGAGTCATTGCACCCTGTGTGGATGGTGGTGGGCAGGGAAAGGAAGGGTCTGGGGTGGACTGGTGCCTTGAGGAGGTTTCTGAGGGCCGCCCTCCTTGGGTTTCTATAATGAGCACATAGGCACTGGTATCAAGACTTCTAGGTCACATTTTCCCCTCTGAGAGGTGTAATCCAAAACTGGGTCGTGAAATCAATTTGACAGGTTGCTGGTCAGAATTAAGAATGAAATAGAATAGAATACTTTACCTTTGGTAAAGGTAAGTGCTGTTCTGTAAAGTTTTGTTTCAGTTGTGTCTCTGTGTGTGTTTTAGACTGTAATGTAAAAATGCATTCATTGCTATGGTTAGTGGTCCAAAAAGTTTGAAAAGCACTGCTCTAGATGAATGGTTAAGTCTTTAATGAGCTCTTTGGATAAGGATTGAGGATTATTTATTCATTTTTTATTCCTTTGTCTCTAACTGTATGTAGCATATGTTAGATACATATGTAGATAGCTGTTTGTGGACGAAAGAAAAGAAGGAAAGGAAGACAGAGAAGAAAAGGAAGGAAGGAAGGAAGGGGGAGGAAAAGGGAAGAAAGAGAGAAAGCTCTGATTTCATAGATCTGAAGGCTGGAAAAGGCAGATCTGGGGATCAACCTCATGCTAGGATCTCAGCAACCATCTCTCTTCTCTTTTTTCAAAACAATTTCCTGAGTGATCTGGAAAGTGACTTAGTGAAGACTCCCGTAATGGTGGGTAGGGGTAACCAGCTCCAAACCAAACGGCTGAAGATCAGAACAGTAGAGAATCATCAGGGGCCAAGCAAATGTCTGAGAAACCGCTCTTGCTGAGGGTTTATATAATCTCTGCTCAAGAGACCTTGACTGGGTAATAAGGTGCGTTAAGGTCCTGTTGCTGCTGTAACAAATTTCCACAAATTTAGTGGCTTAAAACAGCGCAAATTTGTGATCTTAACGTTTCTAGAGGGCCGAAGTCCAAAATGGGTCTTACTGGGCTAAAATCAAGATGTCAGCAGGCTGAATCCCTCCTGGAACCCTGGAGGGAGAATCTGTTTCCTTGCTTTTTCCAGCCACCTTCCTTTGGCTTGTGGCCCCTTCTTTTATTTTCAAAGCCAGTGATGTTGGGCTAATCCTTCTTATGCCGCCTTCTCTCTGGTTATCTCTTCCAATTTTCTCTTTCACTTCCAAGGACCCTGAAGTTAGATCCAGGATATAACTAGATAGGACAATTTCCCTATCTTAAGGTCAGCTGATTAGCAACCTTCATTCCATCTGCAGCCTTAATTCCCCTTTGCTGTGTCATCTAACATATTCACAGGTTCTGGAGACTAGGGCGTGGACATCTTGTAGGGCCATCATTCTGCCTGCCACATATGGTTCATTCTAAGGCTGCCAATCATTGGTGGCCCCTGCCAAAGCTTTTGTATTTGTATGGAGCACAGTCAGGCTGAGCACATGTGCCATGAGTTTCTCATGGATGTGATCAGTAGTTCCATTCATAGAGAGCAGGGTAGTTGTCCCAGGGAAAGACTGTTCTGACAGCTGGCTTGGCAGGGTTAACTGTACAGCCAGGTTGCGAGATGCTCTGCAGTGGTACTTCCGCGGAGCTGTTGGAGTATTGCTGATCTACTCAGTGAAGCTGATTGTAAACAGCAGCTGTCTTCATCTGGCTCACCTACTTCCACCCGCCAGGTCGTGTGTGGATCACAGGGTGAAAGGAGTGTGAGTATGGTAGCAGTAACTGAGCGCCTGCATCAGGCTCTGTGCGGTATTATTTGAATTCAATCTTCAGAACAGCTGTCTGAGGTTGGTGCCTTTACAATCCCTGTTTAGAGAAGAAGCAAGCAAGCTCAGGGTCTGGGGGGTCTGGGTGACTAGTAATGTATCCAAGAGGTCACTCAGCTGGTCTCACTGGCAGGGCTGGGACTTCAGCCCTAAAGTTCTCCTCTCGGGAACCACGGTGGCGGGGCGGGGGGTGTCAGTGCCAGGCTCTAGCCCTGGATGGAACATTTATTTGTTGGGTCAACTGTGTACTCAGGCTTCCCATCTCCATAGAGGGGATGCTGGTGCCAGAATCTATATCCAATGTGAGGAATGTGTCAGTGATGGGAAAGAGTGAAGGAGCTGCTCTGTGGTGGAGAATTGTTTCGATGACTGAGGATCAATGACCTTCGTATATTTGTTGGGGATTAAGGAGCAAGTTTCTACATTATTACTAGTGTGAGTTATGTTGAAATCTCTTAACTGTTGAGGGCATCCGGGGTTACTTCAACTCCTTAGGAAATTTGGTGAAACTGGTGGTCATGATAAACCAAACAAGTTACTCGTCCGTTTCCTTTTGGCTTTTTAAAGAAATGGTGCTTTAATTTTTCTCCTCGGATTCTTGGAAATGCTCAGCCAGTAACAGTCTATTGACGGGGCTCACAAGCTGGCCTCATAGGAAGCCATGGGGAGAAGCAGAGTTCACTTGCAGTTTCTTTATGTGTGTGGTGAAGTGTGTGTCAGGTGCAGTTAGAGGCTTCTTGTGCCATGTTCTGATTTTTAAAATAAATGGAAAACATTTCAGGCAAACAGAAGAACCTTGTCTTACCTTTGTGTCTCCAGTGCTTGACAGTGTGGATGCTCTACAGCTGTGTTGAATGAATAATCACCTTATTCGTTCCTTTATTAATCAAATATCATTTGAGTAAGAGGCTGCAGGGGACAAAAAACATGGTAGAGCCCTTACTTCAAGGGCTCCCTATCTAGCAGATGTATTTGCCCAGTGTTTTTTCTAGGGATGTTAGTAGTTGCATAGAAGGTGTAAAGCTTATGGAAGAGCTCTTAAGTCAACTGAGATTTGCCTACATTGCTACTTTCCTGAACAGTTTATTTTCTTTGTCTGGTTGCCTTCCAATAGGAGTTGGTTTCTTGGATGTTTGCCATTATAATTTAATTTTAAATTTGACTTCCTGTGAGATAGAATAAAGGGTGTTAAGACTGCATGGAGGCAGACCTCTTTTGTACTAGAAATCTAATCAGAGCTGTTTCTACGTGATTTTATGAATGGCAAAATGGCTTTCATGCCACTTAAGCCACTGACACAAGCCAACTGTTTCAACCCATGGTGACTGCTAAAGTAATGTAGAAAGATGTAGTAGGAAAAGCATCTTTTCCACGTGTCTTAAAGTTGCCATGTACTCTTGACATTTAAACATGTGCCATTTGGGGGGACCATTTTTATGTTTTTGAATCCAGATGGTTGTTCCAAAAGGAGCACTGTCCCTGCTGATCAAGTGGGAAGTAGAGAAAAAGGTTTCCTTCTGCATGAAAATCGACTTTGGAGGCCATCCTACTGTTGTTGTCATGGGGCCAGCGCATCTCACCTCCCAACTTGCAGTGTGTCTGTTTCTAATGAAGATTTTAAATGGTCTGTGGTCACTTTTCTTTGAAAACCTTATCACGTGCTTTAGCAGATGGCAAGTTTGCATTTGGGCATGAAATCTGGCACACTGCTGGCATGCTCACTCTATTTCTTGAGACTTATTTGGATAATAAGAATTTATGATTGAATTAACTTGGCCCTTATACCTAATTATTTTAATTTCATGTGGGCCCACGTTTGCAACCTAAATGCCAAATACCATGGTGTGTCTTTCCTGATAATGAGAAGAGGGTAGTTTGCTTTGAATAATGACGGCTCCCTCCTGGATAATGCTTTTTATTTGCCTAAATGCAGAAACTTATAGATGTTCTCTAAACAATGGAAGAAAAAGGTAGCAGAAGTGGCAGCTAAGACAAAACCAGAGACTTAGGGCTCCGAGAGGTAGGCCTGGGGTGAGATACTCAGGAACAGCTGTCTGACTACAGCTAGCTCCTGGGCAAACCACTTAACCTCCCTGGGGCTGTTTTGTCTTGGTTACAGTCGGGGGGGGGGTGGACCCAGCTCTCTTCTGGCTCTAAAGATTCTTGGATTGCGTGACTGTGCTGTTTGGAAGGGCAGGTTTGGGGACAGCAGCAGGACAGGGTGGCGTGTGCAAACACGTGCACAGATGCCCCTGCTCATGATTCAGAGCACAGCTGGTGGCCCTCAGTGACCTTGACAAGAGTCCTTTCCGATGGAAATGTTAACAAACTGTGACATGACATGTGCTGTGGAAATGGAGGATGCTTTGATGTCTTCCAGTTGGCTGGCTGATGTCTTTCCTGAGGGAGAAGTGGACTTTTGGGTGAAAGGAATAGCAGCAACTGGGGGAAAAAAAAGACCCACTTCCCTCCGCACATGCACTGCGTTCCTGGTAATCGTGTCACGTCAGTATGTGACTTAGCCAAGGGGACACAGCAGCAGCGGCTTCAGGCCCACATGATGCCAGAGAAGGCGCCTCGGGATGTGGTTTTTGACACTGTCCAGACACGTGCTAAGGGATTTTAGAAAAACCCATCTCCGAGATTACACAACCTCCAACAACAAAAAGAAAACAGGAAAGGAAAACAGTGTTACAGCTAATATATAATTAATTGCTGATCATTTGAAAATAAGAGAAGCTAGCTTATAAAATGTATGTTTGTATACTAGAGTTCTATTATATTTTGAGTTCGGGGTCATGGATCTATTCTGAGGCTCTGAGTAGCCTGAGGTGGGGGTAGTGTGGAGTCAGGGCATGGCTGAGCCCTCCTGTTCCCCAGTTGAGGTTCCCCCAGGTGAGGTTCCCCGGGAGCTGAGGCCTGTCTACATTGGGCTGGCTGGTGTTTCATTTCAGCTCAAACCGCGGCCAGAATGGCCTTGGGGTTCTCCTCTCCTCTGCTCCGTAAGTCCCTGTGAGAACTTCATGTGATAAAATGATTTCCACTCGGTGGTCACTTCTGGTTAGTTCCTCCTGTGCTGCACGGTGGCATCCTTCAATGTTGTATGTGGGTCACCGAAAGCACAATTCTGTGCACCATTTAGGCCATAGTGATAGCTGCACTAGGGCTTTCTTTTACTGTCCTCCAGGTGCTTTCAAAATGGATCTTTCACCCAGTTTTATTCGGTCTATCACATTTGTGTCAGTGTGGATTGGGCCCTGTGAAGACGCACACTCAACAAGCTTTACAGTACAGGGAAGAGCCAGGTTACAAAAAAAAAAGAAGAAGAAGGAAGAAAGGCAGCTCTGGGCTCCTCCCTTCATTTATAGTCCTGTGGAGCCATTTGCTTAATGAAACTGGACCTGCTTCAGGACCGAGAGAATCCGTGTGACAGGTCTCACAGGGGGCCTCCCAGGGTTGGCTGCCGTCTCGGGGGAGGGGGCCTGCTCAGGGTTTCCATTCCTGGCTGCCAGCACAGCCTTTAGAGAACGAGCGTCCGGGGTTTCTCCAGCGGCTTGTTTGTTCTGACCTTCACACAAAGACACGAGGCAAGCTGTTCTGCCATCGCTGAGCACAGAGGGTCTCTGCCGTGCTGCTTGCGGAAGTCTGTGCTCACGCGGGCAGGAACTGTCCTGTCCAGTTCTGGGGGAGGGGTTACATACGTTTATCCTACTTCATTCTTATACCGGTTTAAAGGGCTTCACAGATGGGGAAACTGAGGCTCTGGGAAGTCATCAGGTAGGTCGAGGGTGGGACTCCGTATTCCTTGCTTGTGGGGAGCTTGCCTCCCCGTCCACAGAGGTTAGGGAGTATGAAACTGGGCAATCAAGGCTAGCACGTGTGGAGATGTGAGTGAGAGAGCAAGAGAAGGGGGTGCTCCAGAAAGCTCTCATGGAGTAGGTGGCACTGGGATGAACCTTGAGGAAGGGCTAGGGTGTAGACAGGTGTGCGCTTTCCTGACCAAAGCCTGTCTCCGGCATTAGACGAGGAGCTCAGTAGGCAGGGTGCCCTGCTGCCCCCGACCCCGTCCCACCACTCCTCCTTTCCTTTCTGTGCTGCATCCCAAGGACCTGGCCCACATGCATGGGTGCGTGGGCCGTGTGTACTCTCGAGTGGACAGTTGGGATGGATGTGGACATGGAGTAGCACATGGGGGAGTAGCACAGATGTGAAGAACTGGGACAGAGTTTGCTTTGTTTTTACTGGTGTCTCAGGCAAGGAGAGGGCACGGGGGCGTAGCAGACGAGGCAGGACCATAGGCTGACGTTACATGGGCGGGGGTGGGGTGTGGGGGAGATCTTTGGATGCTGGCTAAAGGGTCTATTGACGCCAGTTCTCGAAGTCCCGCCAGGGGTTAGCTATGGAAGAAATCCTCTATTTCCTCCTTACTTGTGAAATGGAGATGATGAAGGTACAGCCTGTCGAGATTGTTTGGAAGATTAAGTGACATAAGACCTGTCGAGCGTTTAGTGCCGTGTTGACACAGTAAAGTAAGTGTGACGGCGTTTCGCTATTGCTGCTGCTCTTAACTCACTAGCCATTGGGAAAGCGTCGCTTTCCTTGGGTAAGTGATGTGATTGGGGCTGAGCTTTTAGGTAAGTTAATCTGGCAGCAGTAGGATGGTTTGGAGTGGAGGCAGAGACCCCACAGGGGTGCAGAGATGAGTTAGTGGGTGCCGGAGCAGCCTAGGTGAGAAGTCACGAGGACTTGAATGGGGAAGAATGCAGTGGTGGGCACGGGTGCCAGAGACCTCATGGGGCTGAGTCTGCACAACTTGGCAGCTCACTAAAGGTGAGGGTGAGGCTTGGGATCTGAGTCCTATTCATGGGAAGAGGGGAGCTAGTCAGGCTTGCTTTGGAAAGATGCCGTGTTCAGTTTGGGTTGTGTGGGTTTTACGGGGCCTGTGGAATTTCCAGATATAGACATTTTAGCAAGTTAGGAGATGCTGTTCTAGAACTCTGGAGGGAGGGGGGCAGCTGAGTGAGTCCACACAGGGAAGTCATTCGCACAGAGCTGAGGAGAGGGGGCTGAGGACAAGCCTGAGCTCTGAGAAGGGGCTGGAGTGGCAGGTGGGGTTGAAGGGGGAGCAGGGGAGGTGGGTAATGAGACTCAGCAGCCACTGAGAAAGGGCAGGGGGTGTGGTCGTGCATGTGGCATGGTGACGGCAACTGGCCCTGCTTACATGGCCCTGACCTATGACCACGGGTCTTCCCAGTGCAACCCAGGCCTTTCCCATCATGTAGCCTCAAAGAGCTGGTGAGCCCTGGGTGCTGCATTGGGAACCCACCAAGTGCCTTTTGCTGAAGGGTCATTGTTTTCTGGTCACACGAAACTTTCCACTGGACAGCACATTTTCACTTTCAGATGGCACCCACAGAGACAATGCAGGACACCAAATTAGGTTAATGGCTGCGTCCTTACTTAAGGAGGCCATGTCCCCTCCAGAGGATACCTAGATTCTCTTTATAGAGATGCCGGGTGTGCTGAGTGATGCACATGGGCGTCCTGGACAGGCCTTCGTTCCGTTCTCACTCCAACCTTGAGTGGGTTTGTCTTTGCAGTGAGATTTAGGTTCCTAATATTTTAAAAAGGAAGTGATGAGCCCTTCTCCCAGAAAAGTTCCTGCTTGTGCCTTTCTCCAGCACTTGGGTCAATTCGGTGGGCTCATGGTTCCCCTGAAGACCCCAGTTTAAGAATCTTAAATCTTAAAGACTCAGTCTCACCATTTCCTTGTTACTAGTAAAATGACCTTCTGTGTCAGAATAGGATACACTCAAATATGTGTTACTGAAGGATACTACCTCTTCTAGAAAACTATTATTATTATTATTATTATTATTATTATTATTATTATTATTATTATTATTATTATATTTTAATGGGATACTGGGGATTGAACCCAGGGCCTCGTGCACTTTACCACTGAGCTATACCCTCCGCCTAAGACAACTATGTTGTTGATTGCAATGGTATAATAAATTTGTCTATTTAAAAACTGGGAAAAACAGTCCTTTCAATGCTATGATTGATTCTTCTCCATATGAAATTATGGGGTCATGTAGGCTGGATTTTTGCAGAAGAAAGGAAAGCACAAGTTGGTTAAATTAATAGACCTTAGTGTTTCTATAGGATGATGGAATAAAAAACTATATCCAGGTCTACTTTCTATTTTATAAATTACTTGATTTTCTAAATAGGGATTAATCTAGTTCAAAGTTATGTGTACTGAACTGTTGTGGAATTTTTTATTGAAGTAAACATAACATAAAATTTACAATTTTAGCCATTTTAAAGTGTACAGTTCAGTGCCATTAAGGATCTCATAGAGTATTTTTAAACTGAAGTATAGTTGATTTATAATGTTGTGTTAGTTTCTGGTCTGGATCTTAAAGAGTTTTAATTAATCCTGTTGTGAAAACTTTTTAAATCTTCTAAAAGTTAGGAGAAAGTGGAAAAGAGTGTTAGAAAGTATTTACCCAGAAAATTTTACTTCTTGAAATGAATGGTAAGGTGTCACAAATTTGGGGTTCCCTGAGCAAGAAGCAAGCAAGCAATTAAGATAAGAATGTCTATGGAAAGTTCTCATAGATTCTAGGTAAAAATTATAAAAGAAATATATAAAAATTATTTTTAAATTATAGGATTTAGAAAAATATGGCATGATTATTTTTATTTTGCCAGAGAAGTAAGGAAATCTCTAAGACAGCCAAATTAAGAGAATTTTAGAGAATGTAAGAATAAAACCTGGACTTCGAGTTGCATTTGGAAGTATGGAAAGTCAGTGAGACTCTTGAAAACAATTGTCAGCTGTAGAGAAATCTCTGTATTTTTCATCAGCTGAAGTTAACAAATTATCCTCACAGTAATCCAAGGTACAACACAATGTGAGAATCCCACGTGCATCCGCAATAGAATCACCATAGCAACATCTACACTCAACTTTACATTTTAACGTCATTAGTGAAAGATGCTTGTGCCTCTATAAAAGGACTTATTTGGTGAATAAAATGATATTTTTCCTTCTACTGGACCACAGGATAGTTCTCCCTTATCCCAGGCATTGTTTTTAAAATCCAAAAGTCTGGATGTCTTATGAGAAGCAGCCAAAATATTGGTGTTGGTGTCAGGAAGGTAGAATACTATTTCCAATATCAATTTGAACCAAAGCTAGGAATTTATGGGTGTATTTGGCTATGGGTGATAGTAGGGAAAGCACTGGACAAATATATTTTATAAGCGATAAATTGAAGATGTTGTCCAGACTGTAGTGAGTTCCCGGAGCTGGATTCATTTAGAACTGGGCATTCATGCTGAGTTAGCTGCTTTATCGCTTAAGGAATCATTTTGCCAACAGAGAGTCTTTATAGCAGTGAATTGAGAGGGTCGTGGAGTGACTTTTCTTTAACACCCTGTCACTTGGGGTTGGTAGAGTTCCCCATCCAAAGGAACTTTATTTTCCCCATTTAAATGTAACCATTCATATCTCTTATTTCCTGCTAAATTTTTCCTTTCTTCATTTGCAGAACATCTTAGGGCCCTTAAAAAAACTATAATTGCAGAGCACTAGAAATTACTTTTAAGAATTTGTAGAGGATATGAGAAGCTTTATAAAGACTGAAGGAGGACTGGTTCTAAGGCATCTCTTTTTAAAAAGAAAAGAACTCCCTGTGGGTATTGATTTATGGTTTAACTTTATTGGGGAAGGCATCAAATTAGATAAGTGAGTCATTTGCACACAGGTGCTAAGAAGTGCCCAGGGTCCTGAGACTAACCCCCGGGACTCCAGGGAGAGGTGAAGGTGTTGGCCTAGCCCAGCGTCTCTGTAGGAGAGACGTGCAGGGGTTCCCCACTCAGAAAATGCTCCTCACTGGACTAAGCTGGTGGAAGGACAGGAGAGTGAAAGCAGGATTCTTTCCTAGTCCACCCACAGAGCCATTTTTAGAAGACAAAGTAATCATGCATGAGCAGTAAAATAGTGAAAGCTAGACTCTTTGGGATCCATCAGAGTCGTGTTGGGAGAGGAGAAGCAGCCATCTACTTTGGGTTCACTAGGTCTTTTTAGTCTTCAGAGAGGCGAGATGAGCCAGGCTGCCTGGGTTCAAATCCCAGCTCTACCACTTACGAGCTGTGTGACCTCAGGTGAACTATGTAACCTCTCTGTGCCTCAGTTTCTCTATCTTTAAAATGGAGATAATAATAGGACCTACCCAAAGAGGGACCCTGAGGGATTAAGTTAGGTAATAAGTGTGAAGTGCCTGGTTCACAATATGGAGCATATGAATGAATGTTTGCTATGATTATAGTTATTTTGTAACCTCATCATGTTTATCAAGAAATCCTGACTACCCACCTAAGGGCCCCTATTGCTTGGAGTATGTTTAGCTTATTGATCTTCAGGGTTTAGGGGCTTCTCCCAGGAAGCCTCTGCAAAGCTTGTGCCATGTTGGATTGAGGGGGCCTAAGACACCACCTGTCCCTCTGAGGGTTCTAGAATTTCAACATGAGTATTTATAGAGTATTCACTCCCCTAAACGTGGCATTTGCCAAATATTGGTTATTTTATTTCTTGGGGGATATTTCCTTATACTTCAGATTTTCACAAAGGAAGAGCTATACAAGTGGGCAGTCTGAATCAGAGTAAGGGAGACAGTACCCTCTTCTCTCCCTCCCTCCCTCTCCACATGCACTGTGATGTGCTGGGTAAGTGAGAGTCTAATTTCTAGCATTATCCTGATTAATAGCTGTGTGACCCAGGGCAAGTTAGCTGACTTTTCTGAGCCTTAGTTTCCTTATCTGTGCAATGGGCTGATAATGATATTTACCTCATAGAATGTGATGACAAAAAATGATGAAGCTTATGTAAGATGTTACTTTTGGGGAAAAACTGGTTGAAGACTACACGGGATCCCTCTGTACTATTTTTTCTTAATTATTGAAATATAGTTGACTTACCATGTTGTGTTAGTTTTACGTGTACAGAAAAGTGGTTCAGTTATATATATATATATATATATATATATATATATATATAAATCTATTATTTTTCAGGTTCTTTTCCATTATAGGTTATTACAGGATATTGACTATAGTTCCCCGTACTCTACAGTATACCTACTGTATACTGCTATACAGTAGGCCTTTGTTGGTTATCTGTGTTATATGTGTTAATCCCAAACTCCTAATTTATCCCTCCCCTCCTCACTCTTTGGTAATCATAAGTCTGTTTTCTATGTCTGTGAGTCTATTTCTGTTTTGTAAATAAGTTCACTTTTATCATCTTTTTTAGATTCCCTCTCTGTACTATTTTTGCCGCTTCCTGTGAATTTATAATTCTTTCAAAATAAAAAGTTAAAAAATTTAAAAGCATGCAAAGAGCTTAGCATTGTTCTTGGCCCACAAAGGCTAAGAAACGTATTGAGGAAATGTACAAATGTATTGAGTACGGATGTACTGTACTAAATATTTTATACATATTAACTCATTTCATCCTCAGAACACGCCTGTGTGGTAGGTCCCAGGGTTCCCGTCATTTTACACATAGGGAATCTGAGTCAAGGGAAGAGTGGACCACTTACCCAAGGTCACCCTGAAATGAGAGGCAGAGCTGGTGGTTGGCTGCGGGGCCCAGGCACCGGCCGCTGTGCTGTGTGCCTCTCTGATCTCCCGATGGTGGCGGAGCCCTCTTTCTCAGAAGCTACGGGTGTCTCTTTCATTTGTAATTCACACAGGGGAAGAGAGCCCTTTTACATGTCCTAGAATTTGAATGTGCACTAATGGCTAGCGTTACTTAATGTATTTTTGGTAAACTGGATGAAGTAAAGGTGAGCATGTTTATAACATTTACATATTAACATCACGGTGGACTTGTTAATATCACGGAAGATGGGTGTAGAGTTCAAAGTGACCTTGAGAACTAGGTATTAGAAACTATCCATCAAAACAGCAGAGCCTTGACCGAGACTAGTTCAAATACAGCTGCTACATGGGCTGCAGAGAGACTGGCATGGCCACAGACAGACATGTTCTGGAAGGTCTGGGCATCTTGCCGGATGCCGATCAAGTACTGTGGTGTTTCCTTGAAACAAATGTACTGCAGTGTATTAATAGCAGTGTGACGAGGCCAGATCAGGGAGTATCTCCCCTCTGGCCACTGTCTGACTCTTATCAGAGTACTCTGTTCAGTTTTGTTGCTCAGTTTCAAAGGTAATGAAAACTTGTCAGGAGAAGAGCAGTAAAAGTGATCGCAGCTGTTTCAGCCATGGCAGCGGGGAAACTAAGTGACCTCGGCCTGCTCTTACTCTAGGTGCGCAAGGATTTCTTCTTTTTCAATTAGTGGCTCGAGTTTTTCTTTAAAGAGCAACCTACTGTTGAGTTACAGTCTTCTTGAACTTTGTGTTCAGAAAGAGCCTCCTCGTTTCTCAGCTGTTTACCAGGCTGTTTTGTCTTAAGGACGTCATCTCAAATACCCCGTGGTGTTCACAGCTGCCCACGATCATCGTCAATCTGACCACTATTATTCTTATTGTCCCCACTTTAGAAATGAGGAAATGGGTTCTCAGGCACACTCCAGATGGGCCCCACTTCTCCACACTGCCTTCCCAGTGATAAACACTGAAACACCGTCCGTTCCCAGCTCCAGAGACTGATGGCCTTGGCAAGCCCCCATTGCGTTCATTCTCCTTCCTCCTCCGTTAGGGAGCGGGCATATGAATGTGAGTGGATGTTAACACAGCCTCCACTGCTGCCTGTGTCCAGGCCTCCATCGTTATCATCTCCTGGCTCCCCTGACTCCAGCTCCAATCCTGTCCTCAGCACAGCGACAAGAGTGGCCTTTTAAAACAGCAGTCCGATCATGTTGCTCCTCTGCTCAGAATCATCGGAGCCCTTGCAGTGGCCGGGAAGTCTGCGTGAGCTTACCTGTCTGAGTCACCCCTGCTGCCTCACCTGCGCCCTGCACCTGCCCATTTGCTTCAGCCACCCTGCCTTCCCAGCTGCTCCTCAGCACCCGGCCCCTTTCCTGTGGGATCTGGGCACTTGCTGTTCCCTTTGTTGGGAAGTCTTTTCCCCCACATACACACATGGCTTATTCCCTGTCTTCCTTCAGGTATTTAGTCAATGTCACCCCCGTTGCGCACCCCCAACCTCCACCCCACAGTCGCCCTGCCTGCGTGGAGGTCCCCCTACACTTCATAGCCTCCTTCCCTTCTTACGTTGAATCCTTTCTTCTGATCACTGTCTAATGTAACATATGCCTTCTTTTTATCTTGTGTATTACCTCTTTCTTTCCATTAAAATGTACACTTCTCGAGGGCAGAATTTTAAAATCTTTTCTATTCCCTACTGAATCTTCAATACCAAGAATGGGGCGTTGGTACAGTAGGTGCTCAATAAATATTTGTTGAATAAATGAATAATTAGTGATATTGTTCATCATCAGTACAAGTCCCCAGAAAGCAGCTTCATGGACGATTAATGATATAAGCCCATTTTTGTATCTCCTGCAGAATCTGGCATAATGCCTGGCACACAGTATGTCCTCAGTAAATATTTGGTACCTTCAACCTGCAAACAGGGCAGAGACTCCTGATTTGGAAGTTGACCTGTTTGCAGGGAGGGAATTGGGCTGTTGATTTAGTGAAGTCTTTTCTGGTTCTAGGGTCTTTGTTTCAGAGCCAATGCGGAGTGAACCTAACAGTCCCTAGATTTCTGTTTCTGCCTCTTTTTGTGTGTATCTCTAATAGTTTTGTGTCTGCAAGCAAGTTGCTAGTGGAAGTTGGAAAGAGGGGCCTAGCCAAACTTTTAGGAGGTGGACATCACGGTAAAGGCGGAAAATAAATGTAGCGTTTTGTCGGGAGGATCGCTTGTGGCTCAGACCTTTCTGGGCTTCGCAAATCTCACATTCTGTCCCAGCAGGTTTCTGATATTTGAGAAGAGAGTTCTTCAGCTGGAAGTTGTTTCCAGGCAGACACCAGATAATTGTTCTTATTTTCAAATTTCTGTTAATTTGGTTATTTGTTCTCTGAGGCTGTAGCCGCCCCATCGCTCACTGCTTCTGCAAGTGCTAGATTGGCAGATGTGCTGTGTGGGAGGAAGGAAGGAAAATTCCCTATGTTAATTTCTCTCTGACAAGCACATGTGCAAATCTAGACACAGCCTCTTGTATGAAAAAGTAAAGGATAAAAGAAGAATAAAGAGAAGAGTTTCCATTCGTGTGTGTGTGTGTGTTATTTCCATATAGAAAAAAAAATCCCATGTTTCATGGAAACCTATATTCAAAACATGAATGGACTTCATCTCCTTCCTCATATGTACGCGTTAATTAAGAGAGAAGTTCCCTCAATATCTCAACTACAATAGTTTATTAATGGAGAACACTGGGAGAAGTAAAATTGTTAAATGAAAAATAAGATGAAGAAGCTGTACTTGAGGACCGTGGGTGCAGAACTCACAAGTCAATAATATATATTGAATTCTTACTCAGTGCCAGGACCTGTGCCTGGGGCTTTATGTGCTTTTCTCATTCATACCTCATGAAAAGCCAGTGAGGGAGATGCTCTTACAGATGCAGAAACGGAGGCTCAGAGAGGTCTTTGTTCAAGGTTATACAACCACTGAGTGGTAGCACCACACGTTCAAAGCTGGCTGAGTGATTTCTTATCGCACTAAGCTGCTTCCCCAGTACAGAGAGGGAAAGACAGTGATGTGAAAAGGTATTCTGCATTTGACGCCTCTCCTCCCTGGCCTGCTCCACCACTCTGCACGCCTAAATGCACACAGCAATAGTACCATTTACTTTGCAAAAAATGAAAATGACCTTTGATGACGGTGAAATTTACATAGCTTACAACAACAGATTAGCCTCACACAGTTCCTGGCTTACAGTGGTGCCTAGTAAGTGCTTATGGAATGAATTTTTGCGTGAACAAACTTTGATAATGGTGAATACCAGGATGCCCAGCTTAAACTAGAAAGGAAGCTTAGATAATGCAGTTCTACTCAGCATGATCGGTCCCAACAATCCAGCAGTGCACCTGATTAAAGAATGTTTAAAATCCAACTGCTTCATAATAAGTGCTATCAAGTCCCAGTGACCATCCAGTTTTCCATGTGACTGAAAGTGTCAAGCATGTTGAGTGTCATTGTTGGTCCCCTGGGCCCTTCCAGTGAGCCACAGCAGGATGTGTGCAAGGAAGGTGAAGATCAAACCCACCAGTCATGTGACTCTGATGACTTAGGCCAGTGTATTAATCAGCTGTGCTACTGTAACACACAGCTCCCAAAGTTCAGTGTAACACAGGGCTGCCCCTCATGCTGCAGGTCTCTGCGTGGGTTTTCTCACCCAAGAGCAGCATTTGTCTGGATAGACTGTTTTTACGCAGGGGGCAGAAGCAGGATGCCACAGTGACCCACAACATGGGATTTAAAACTTCTCTTCTGAGGTGGCCAATTTCACATCAGTTTGCATTCTGTTGGCCAAAACAAGTCCCATGGCTGGTCTGGACACTCAGGCCAGAGGTATATTCTGGGGACCAGGATGCATTGCATGTTGAGTGACGCAGGCCATGATGTGCAGTATTCTTGGGGGTGGGGAGGGTGGGAGGTGTGGTCCATCCCTGAAGAAGCTGGCAGTCTGCACCTTATCTTTGCCCGTGTCAGGGGGAGGTCCGTATGACGTCACCACCGTGGTTTAGATATTTTATCTTGGTTTGTAAATATGCTCAGGGCAGCTAAGTCCACAGTTCCTTCCTCTCACATCCAGTATCTGAACTCTCTCTGGGAACTGCTTTGGGAACTTTAGGAAACAGCAAAATGACTGATTCTCCAATCTCTGGTGTAAAAAGCTCTGAGAACTGTTTTGACTTGAGTCATGTGACCATGACTTTCAGAATACTTGGGGTCCATGTTTTTGGACAAGTGTGTCCTCACACCATGCTGAGGCACCACGTGGCCCTGGTCTAAGAGATCCAGATCCTGGGAAGGGAGGTGGAGACGGGTCGACGGGACTTGATGGGCGCTTGTCTGGAGGGAGGCAGGTGGCTGTGACTTAGGACCTCTGTGTCACCATTAGGGTACTGGAGTTAATAAGGTCAAGTGGTAGCCACAGGATTAAGTGGAGAGGGTGGGGGTAAACTCGTCTTGTAAAGTGCAGCTCTGGTGTATGGATCTTGGTTGGAAACTTCTTTGGGAATAAAGCCATAAGGCATATTGCTGTTTAACCTCAGATAAATTTTTCAGAGATACATAGAGTCAACTTCTTGTTAAAAAAAAACTAAATAGCATTATTTATTCATTTATTTAATAGGCGCTACATTCACAATGTTCAGAATTCAAAAGGGACAAAAGAATTTTCAGTGAAAAATCTCTTCTCTCCCTGTCTCCCAACTTCCTCCAGTTCCACTCCTGAGGCCATTAGTAGTTTCTTAGGTATCTGTCCTTCCAGAGACCCTTCCTGCATATACATGAGACATAGTCTTTGTTGCTGGGAAAACTTCCTACAGAACAAAAATTACATCAGAAATGAATTGTGCTACAAACTTTATTTTGGAACTTCCAACAGGTGTTACAGTTGAACCTGTTTGTTTCTCGGTACAAAGATTATTACTCAGTATACTGGAGGAAAAGAATTTTGTATCAATATAAATAAGCCTTTGCTCTCAAGTTAAATAATAAAACAAAATTTATAGAAAGGGGCGGTACACCCCCACGTACTGAGTTTGCTGGTTTAGCATTAGCATTGTACTCAGGTACAACTCCATTAGCCTCTTGGTGCCTCAGCTGTAAACCTGGTGCAGTGATGCGTAGTGATGCTCAGCCAGCCTTAGAAGGGCAGAAGCAGCGCTCTGTCTCAGGCACACATAATTATTCACGAAGTTACTTGAAAACTTCCAC
This sequence comes from Camelus dromedarius, assembly GCF_036321535.1. NCBI lineage: Eukaryota > Metazoa > Chordata > Mammalia > Artiodactyla > Camelidae > Camelus > Camelus dromedarius. The sequence continues at coordinate 8,903,940 of NC_087441.1, read as the reverse complement.
ATGCTTCATTCATTTCTCAGGTCGGAACTATGGCTGTTATCAAAGAATTCGTTTGGTGGAAGAAAGATGAGTGGATTAGTAACAGAACACAAGAGCCATCTTTCCCCTGCCTTCAGAACTCCTTGTAGGTTCCTAAGCCCCTTTCTCCTAGTGTGCCTGTTTGTCAATGGCAAAGTAAATATTATTTCCATTAACCGAAGAGAAAAAAAAATGTGTGCAATACATCATTTTCCTGGCTTTTTGCCTAGGGCTCTTTTATCCCCGCGTAGGAAGCATTCCCTGGAGGACACCAAATAATAGGCTTGTGTTGCCCCTGCAGAAAAAGCCTGCAGTCGCCCCAGCCTGCAGCCCTTCAGCCAGGCGCCTCCCGAGGCGGACTGGCTCCTCTCTCACAGCGCGTACTCCGCAGGTGAAAGGCTCCTGGGGTGTGTGTGTGTGTGTGTGTGTCTGTGTCTGTGTCTGTGTGTGTGTGTGTGTGTGTGTTTAAAGCAACAATTTTAAGACTTTTTCAAGGAAAATCTATCCAGAAGTTGGTCAAAGAACATCACTGGGCAAAAGCGAGGCAGTCATTTCCTCTGTTACTGTTTTGAAGCCAACCTAGGTCACTGTTGGCCCACAGGTCACTCGGGTTAGGGTCCTGCTGCCAGAGTGAGGGGGTGCCCTGTGGGGGTGCCCAGCGGGTCCTCCCTAATCCCACCCACTCTGCTCTGCTCCGGCCCCTCCTGCCCCAACCTCAGCATTCATTTGAGGGAGAGGAACATGAGCTTAAAAGAAACCAGATTGTGGACTTTTAACAAGACCAAACAGCAGCCAGGGACCCACTGGGACCCACTGTGGCTGCTCTCAGTGATGCCGAAACCCATCACGTGGAGAGGATGGATCCACACACACACAGCTTTACTGTGAGTGACTGAGAGACTTTTCCAAACCAATAGACTACGGTGAATTAGCTGCTCATGGATGTTTGTGGCTCTTATGGACCTAGTAACACCCCACCCAGATTGCTAGTGTCAGAAACCCAGTTCTGTTCTTGCTGTGTGACTTTGGGTCACACCCTGACGTCTCTGGGCCTCAGTTTTCCTCCTGTGTAAAATGGAGATATCTGCCTTTTAGGGTTATGTTAGAAATTAAATGTCTTAATAGAGGCAAAGCTTTTAGAACAGTGTGACGTATTGTAAGCACTGAATGAATGCATACATGAATGAATGAATTAATACTATTTTTCAGAGTCAGCTAACATTTATAAATGTCTCTGTGTGCCAAGCTTTGTGCTGTCTTTATATAAGATTCCATTTATGCCTCACAATGATCTCATGAGCTTTATTTGTTGTAAGTGAAGAAAATGAGGACCAGGAGGTCAAGGAACTTGTCCAAAATCAAACAGTGAGTAAGTGGCAGAGTGAAAGTTTAATTTGTCTCTCTAACTCCAAATTCCATGCTTCCAAAATATTATTATGGGCAGCCTATACATCCACAGTGAACCACCATGAGTGAGGACAGACTGGCTGCCAGCGGACTCTCAGGGCGGGAGCTTCAGTCTCCACTTCTGTGACGGGATGGGGTATTTGGTTGTGGACACCCAGAAGCGACTGTTGAGTCGAGGAGTGAGTTCTGAGAATGAGGAAGCCTCTGAGATGACATTCCAGTAAGTGGACATACATTTTCTTGCTGCATCCAGAAGAGGCAGTGAAAATGTTCCACCTCCATTGCAGAAGACTTTTTATGGGTAGTCTTTGGTAAAAAGGCATCCACAGGCCATCATTTCCCCATTGAGGGTTCCTCCAGTGTCTGGTCGGTCCTACGGATGAGACCAAAGTGGGTGGAGGAGGGGCTGGTGGTCAGAGGAGGGCCAGGCAGGAGGATCAGTGCAATGAGCAAGGCAAAGTTCCAAAGGGAACCCGCGTCCAGAAGTTAGGTTCAGCACAGAGGGAAGAGTCCCTGTGGAAACCGGAGTTGAGGGCAGCGATTCTGAGCAGAGGTGGGGCCTGGGGCAGGGACCAGGGTACACTGCCGGTGACTGCTAGCAAAGGGTCCTAGCATTGCTCCTGTGTGCACACGCACCTGCACACAGACACACAAACACGCAATTTTGTGCATATAGTTTATGTATATCCAAAACCATGAAAACTGGAGATAAATTCCAAATTACTGGAGATAAATTACCCAGAGGCATGAGGGATTCTAAGAGTTAAGTTTGCTTCTGCCAGCTTCTTGCAGCATTTTTGATGAGACAAGGCCATCATAGTTTATTAAAAATAAACAAAAGCAAGTTGGGCTAGAAATAGATGAAACCTTGGTTCATTTGTCTTGTCCCTGTCTTCTTCCTGTTACATCTCCATTTCATGTGGTTGTCTGGCCAAAACAGTTTCTATTTTTAAAGCAACAGAGGATGCTTTCGGGCTTGGGTGAGAGAGGCCAGTGCTGGTGGGCCTGGGGTGCAGCGCCTGCTTTGCCCCAGTGTCTCCGCAGAGCCTTCTGCCATCTTGGGGGGAGAGCGGGCCACACACGTGCAGGCCACCAGGCGTGGGATGGAGATGAGTTCTTTTAGGCCTAATGCCCTGGAGAAATTATTTGGGAAGTTAATTAGAGTCTGGTCTGAAAGTGAAACATCCGTCTTCTACTTTTTTATCCCAGGCCTTTAGTGTTATTGTTTTTTAAAAACTATATTTAGATGCAGAAAAAAAAATAACTGAGGCAAGATGGTTTTAGTTTGGAAAAAGCCTGATTGAAAGGAGGGTGGGGGTGAGGGTGTAAGACTAAAAGCTTCCAAATGCCTAGAGTTTAGTAGTTACGAAACCAAGACATCAAACCTAATCTCCTCCCAGCGATTGCTCCAGCACAAAGCCATCTCTGGGGCCAGTGCCTCTTCACCAGCTCAGGCTCCAAACACAGTGTTGACCCGAACAAGTGAGTCTGTGGGTGGCGTGGAGGGCATGAGGACGACTGCAGATTTTAGCAATTACTCTTTATTTTAATTTGATCATATTTCTCTGTTTATAACCTTATTCCCAAAAGAATTTGGAGTGGCCATACTTCCCTTTTTCTTCCTGTAACCAAGTCTGAATCTGGTGACATGACATTTATTATGTTAGGAATACTTGGTATCTGTTTCAGGCCTTACCTGGATCTAGGTACCATCTCCAGAAGCTCATCTTTTATTACCTAGTGCGCACACTGTGTTCACACTCAGCTCTGCAGGTACCACTTGTTCCCCTGGAGCTTTGTCCACGGCCATATCCTATCCATTTCTAAAAACCCCGCTCGGTTCCTGCCTCACCCCAAATATCTTTCTTGAGCCTTCAGCTGGCAGCCGTCTCTTCCTTTCCTAACTCCTTGATGTACTGTCTGCTTCACATGACTTGCTTTATCAGAATTATATGATATAATTGTGTGTGTGTGTATATAATACACACATATATAATATCCACATGCATAGATATATATGTTTATAAACATATATTGTCTGAATATTAATACTGTTTTATCTGCTGAAGGTTTTATTTATGCATTTAGTCTCCAATGTGGGCAGAAGAGGCCTCTGTTCTGAGTTTAGGGGGCTCTGCTCAGGCCCTTCTGGTGCTGTGTGTCTCCCCAAAGGGCCAAATGGACACACCTCCCCTTTCTTATAGACCGTGCTCTGGGTGCTCAGGACCGAGAATTCCTCGTCAAAATGACCTTGAACCCACTTTCAGAGGCCTCGCAGGCTCTTCCCCGTGTGCTAGGGTTTTACTGCAGGACTGGGAGCAAGGGATGGTGGGGAGGATAATGGGGTGAACAGCGCTTGGATGTGCAGGCTGGGCTGTCCCCACGCAGGGAACAGGGAACAGAGCCCCAGTGGGGTGGAAGGGGAGGAAGGTCAGGGTTGGAGCTGGGTGAAGAGTGCCTAGGAATCCAAGAACCCTAAACTTGGCCTTCCAAGTCTCTGTGGAGAACTTTGTCACGGAAGGAGGATGAACCCATTTAATTAGAGTTTTTACTTTGATTTGTAATGTTTACATTTTAGGAATAGGGTAAGTGGGCCTCTTTTGTACTCTCATCCTAGATGCCACAGATGTCGGGGCTTTTGCCAGCAGTGTTTAAAATATTTGTATTTGATTTCTTTTAACTGCCATGCTTAGTTCTGAATTTGAGTAACTGAAAGGCAGTATTTGGGATAATTGCAGAGAGAAACTTTGTTTTACCTTAAAGCTTATTTTTCTACCAAATGAGTGTGTTTTCCTGTCTAGAGTGTGTAATGAGGAGGGAGGAATAAAATCACTGTATCTGTTAAATGACTAAGTTGACTCCAGCAACCTCACAGATAATCATAAAAAGTCATTTTGCTCAATATGCACTTCATTTCAACAAATACTTTTTTTTTCATTCTGTGTTACATTTGCTTCTTCTTACTTATGCTAGTCTCCCCCATTCTCTTCCTAGTCTTGTCTTTTACTGTTAATTGCCCAGGAATTGTAATTCAGCATGCTGAGCACGTGACCAGGCCCAGTGAACAATGCATGAGGTCCCTGCTCGGATTCTGGTCATGTGCTTGGAACCATGAAGGACAAACAAGAAATTTAATAAAACTTTAGATTTCTTGGCTATAACTATTGGTGCCATAGAGGACTGTCAATTTCTTGAAGAGATTATTGGCATCAGGCACCCCAGGCAGACCACTACTCTGAATCCCCCCCTGTATATTGATGGGCTTGGTCATCATATATCATCGTGAATCTTTATGGTCTGAACTGCAGCTTCTCCACTTTGTTATACCATGTGAGCTTGAGCAGGTCTGATTTCTCCAGGCGCCGGTGTTCTGACCTCTAACGTGGGGATAATATTAGTATATCCCACATGGGGTTGTTTTGAGAACTAAATGAGATTTTACCTGTAAAGCACTTAGCAGTGTGTGGCACCTCGGAAGGATTAATACACACAATGATAATTTAGACACAGCCGCTACGTCTGCTTTCTGTCTAATCAGAGGCCTCTGCTAGGGACTGACGAGGTAAGATTAAGGAAGTTACCCATTTATGGTATTTCTCAAACCAAATGAATTTGCAGGTTTTTCCATAACAGATCATGAGCCTTATCTGATGATGCTTTCAAGGCACATAGCAACAACTTTGGTAAATATTTACAAATATTTGCAAATAAATGTATTTGAAGAGGAATCATTCCGAGTCCATGAAATACACTGAGTTGAGAACTAAAGAAAGAAGTAAATCAACTTGTTTCATGAGCTCCAGGAACTCTTGAGCCCTCAATAATCTCCTCCTTTCACTTCTTTATAGAATATTTTCTTTGCAAACCAAAGGGCCTGGAACTAATCATCCTGTGAGAGGATCAACCTTATTACTTTAAGAGACAAATAAAAAACCAAATCTGTTTCTAAAAAAAGTCATATATTTACTGCAAGTCTATTTGTGCCTCTTGACAATTGGATTTCAATACCCCTCCTCACATCTAACTGATGTCAGCCAGTGCCAGTGTGCAAATGACAATAAAGCCGAAGGCAGCTGGGCTCCCCATAAATATCATCCATGGGGATTCTCACGTCAGATTCCTCAAGGCACGTATCCATGATCAACATTTTACTTTACCCAGATTTGAATGTCTTACCGTGTTATGAATCTCTACATGCAAAAACATCCTAGTGTTTTTACTTCATAATTATTGTCAATTGTGGGAGAGATTTTGATGTCAAGAATCTGGTTTTCCACTTGTGTGTGTGTGTAGAGTTTGATTGTGTCCTTCTTCACTGGTGATCTCCGACCTCTCATCAGGGTGGAGTGTTAAGACGAGGAACTAGAATGCCTACGCTGATGATTTTCAAAGAAACTAATTAACCTTTGCTGTGATCTTGACCTTCCTCAGAGCTTACAAATACTAATCCTTGCTGCACCTTCCTTTGATAAATTTAGCGCAAATCAATATCAGAAATAATAACAATTTTTGAGGTATTTGGAGAAGTGGCCAATGGAAGAATAATGACCTTGTCCGTTTTCCACGTCACGTGTCGTTATCTGGGATGAAGAAAGTGGAGGTCCAGACCTGCTTCTGAACCTGAGAGCAGTCATTCTACGAGTCAGATTGTGAGCTCCACATGGGCCGTGTATCCCCAGTTTCTGCACCAAGGCTGGCACATAGTAGTCTCCCTACTCAATACACATTGTTTTAATACGTATGTCTTCATTCGGTAAGCATCTACTAATAAATGAATACGTGGACTGATGAACTGATAGACTCATCTATTGCTGGATGACAGTAAAAAAAATTACATAAGAGAGCACTTGTTTCAGGTAAATTAAACTCATTTCTTTAGGGTAATGGAAGAAGCATTTCACAGAAATTCAACAAAAACCCTCACACTAAAATAATTTTCTGGAAGCCTTGTTTTCCTGGGTATTAATTATTGACAATGGCATATGCTTTTAAGGGGAAGTGAGAAAGCAGAGTAAAGCAACAGAGGGTGCCCGCTGACGCCCCGAGGGGTGAATCGGGGCCCCAGAACTGTGAAGGATGCAGAGAGTACAACAGTCTTGGGGTCCTGTGCGCTCTTGTGAGTGGCCCAGAAAGTCGGATGGCCCTGGTGCTGCTGGCTGCCTTAGCGCAGTATTGACACCTGGTCAGTGCTTTCTGAGGCTGAGGTCAGGATGCCCCACAGGCCCCTCCCTCCACCCAGACCTGACCTTGGGCTGGCCAGATTTCCAGCCTCTGACTTATGTTTTATGGGTATTTCTAAACTGCCTTCTACCTGTACTGCTAATTTCCTAATGCACTTAGCATTTTCCTACAAATGGATTTGCCTGGAAGGACTTAAATTTGTCCACGAACAGCTTAAACCATCTACTTTATGAGTCACCCTTTGGGAAACACTGGCTTACTCATCTACAACCTGAAATTTACCACCTTTGCTGAAACTCCTCTGTCTCTAAGCAATAATATCTCTAAGGTAGGATTTTTTTTTTTTGAAGCGTGTATGTGTATGTATGTTGTATATGTTCTTGTGTGGAAGTTGCCAAAAACGGTTATGGATTTGATTTGATTTTTTTAAGATTCAAGGTCTTACACTAAATTTAAAATACAGTAGCCCCCATGTTCTGCTTGATGCTATAATTTCAGCCTTTGCTTTTGATAGAGCTTATGATTTCTTAATTTTCTGTACTGTCAAGGAAATTTGGGCTTAGCTTTTATAACCTGAATTAGAAAGAAAGATGTTTGACAAATCTCATCAGAGATTGCTAAAACATAGGAGGTGTGCTTTTTAATAATGAAATGCAGTTGGTCCTTAGAGGAGGGTAATAAACTCAATATCCTTGTTCTCCCTGCCCCTCCCCCCTGACCTGCTATATTTAGTTTTTTACATGATGAAATCTCCTGGCCTACGGAGCTTTGGTTGTGAGCTGGATTTATTTAGGATAACAGCAGGTGTTATTGATCTTCGTATCTCCAGATTCTGAGTGGCATTTTTTTTTAGGCAAGAGTTCCAAAGGGATCTCTGCTTTTCATCTGTGTTCTTCAGATTCAGATAGACACTGTGTGTTCATCTTTTATTTTCAAGCTTTATGAAACCAGAATGACAGGGTATCCACAGGCAGAAACCTTGACAATCCTAAATTCACTCTTCTCAGATCCCTAGCAATAAACTCTAAACTCTCGTGAACTGTTAACTTCTGTTCTCTCCTGCCACAGGATGGTGACACCGGAGCCACTGAAGGGCTTTGATTCTAAGGCACATTTTCACACAAACTTTAGAGTTTTACGTTTCATTATTTTGTTTTATACTAAAAGGAATCCTCTAATAATTGGTCCCCTGGGCTTAAATTGACTAGATATCCCTGAATTCAGCTTCATTCCATAGTAGGTACTTACTGAGCACCTATTGTGTCCCAGAGGGTTAGGTAGTAAAGTTGCAGCATCTTTCCTTCAAAGGCCAGCTGGGTGACTGGCTGGCCCTCCTGTACTTCTATTAGATTTCATTCAGTCTAAGGCCTCTGTTTTTTGCTTTGTTTTGGACCCTGATTGACCCACATATTTACTGCTTACTTCTGGTGGCCAGTGCAATTCTGTCTGTGAAAATAGCCCCACTCATTAGTTGGTAGCTATTGTTCCAAACATTATGCTTATCTCAAGGGCTTTAAGTATGGGATGTATAACTTAGGTTGAGGTTTATGAGCAATAGGAAAAATGTCATTTGCTTAGGGAAAACAGATGTTTATTTCTCTCTCACAGCCTAGGGGTGGTGTAGCAGTGCTGCTCTGCAAAGTTGTCAAGGCCACAGACCCCTAGTTATTGCTAACTGTAGATGACCTACATTCCCAAGATTACCTCATAGTCCGAGATGGCTGCTCCAGCTCCAGCCGTCACATCTGCATTTCAGCCACACAAAAGAAAGTTCAAAGAAAGTTCAAAGAAAGTTCAAAATATATGCATCAGCTATTTTTAAAGCTCTGTCTACTTAGTTTTCCTGCCACATTCTCAATCTTTGCTACTTGTGGATGCACTTGTCTTCTAATATCAAAGAGTAATTCTCTATCTTTTAAGTACTGTATGGTAACAGATTGCACTCTTTAATTCCGGAAGATCCCTGGCTATGAGATGTATTTATCCACAAAAGAAAGGAGAAATATGCAACATGATATTACTAATTTTTAAAATTCTTTTAATACATCTTTAAACATGAACTGACAAAATTAAAAGCAAATACTAGAAATAAAAGCTCCCATTTGTCTTTCAACACATTTAAAAGTCTCTGAAAATTTTGATCGTTTTCTCCGTATTAATGAGGGAGTTACTTGATAGCACCTACAGACCAAGCCAGTGTTTTCTTTTGTTAATGCTATATTTGATGCTGACATCGTGTTTAAATGCTCTCTAAGCCACAGCATAAGCACCGTATTGATTTCAGTTGGACTAGAAAGCATCCTTCTGTGTCTTTGACAGCCCTGGGAACGATGCCGTTGGTTACCCTGGGCTGAAAGCAGGCCTCCGTTTAGGTGTCACCCATTGTAACAATCTTATTTATCGCAACTTGGAGAGCTTTGCCTACGCTGTCTTTCAAGCTGCATGTCTATGGCCTAATGTTTCCTGGGAGGGGCTGCCAGGCCACTTTGAAAGGCAGCAGAAAGCTTTTAGAAGTGAATTGAGCTGGGTATTTACTGCAGTATCACTTTCTTCCAAAGTTCTCAAAAGCATTTCCCTGTCAGCACCGGCAGGCTGCAGGACCGCAGGTTTTTGGTGGCCACTTGCAGCCAACCTTGATCTTCATGGAGACGCACCATCTCCGCGGGCCGCAGACGTGTGCCAGAGGCGCCGTAGTCAAGAGGGCCAAGAGACGCATCTGCATGTCTTAGGGGAGGAGGACTCGTCTCATCACTCGCCTTGAGGATGCTGGCTTTTTGTTGGTTTTTGTTTTGTTTTCCAGCTCCCGGAGGGGCAGTGAGGTTGCCAGGGTCCTGCCGCAGGGGTGTCAGAGCTTCCCCGCTCACCCGCTGCTCTTTTCTGCAGGACTTGGGTCATGTAGGAACCATTGTGATTTGCTTCGTGAGGAACAGAATGTAATCTTTCTTCCAGTCAGCTGGGGATACAAGCGGCTCTTGTTAGAAAGAAAATGACTGTGGAACACAGCCTTTTCCCTTAGATAAAGCAGTTAGTTTTAGATGGGGAAGCAGAGAGACGTGTTGGCCCATTGTGTGTCTGAGCAGAGCTCTCCCAGCCCTCATCTCAGGGTCAGATGACATCCTCTGATAGCTACCGCGTACCAGTCCCCACCCCCTTCATCTGACTTGTGGGGGAAGAAGAGGTGACTGCAGGCATCAGAGAAGGAACAGAGGAAAGGGAGTTTTGCTGTGTTGGCGATGGCTTGGTTTCATTAGGAGTTCATTGTCGTTTGCAGATTGCTGTTGTGAAAACACAGCCTCTCCTGCTTGGTTCGGGAGGAGGCCCGCTGCTGGCGGGCAGCTTTTCCTGATGTCTGCTTCCTGAGGACACCGCGCAGGCCAGTGGCCCCAGATTCTGAAGGAGGGGCTGGATTAGTGCTTGAGCAAAGACTGGTCCAGCTGTGTTTCGATTCTATTAGCCTTTTGATTTTGGAATCCATCTCAAGGGCCTCAAGATACTTTCTTGATGTTTTCGGTTGACTTCCTTTGATACAGGCGCCATTTTGTAGTTTGTGGCCCAGGCAGCCCGCCCCCTGCTCGTCCTGTAGTTGAAAGAGCTCTGTGTGCGTTAGGAGGAGGGGGCGGGGGGTTAGGGGCCTGGCCAGTAGGCCGAGCTCTCCAGAGTTGGTGTCCTGTAAAGGTGGGTGAGTCCCCTACCCCAGGAAAACCTGGTTTTTGCAAAGTGGCTTCCCAGTGCAGCAGCGTTGCTAGGGACATGCCCTGAGGTAATTTATTTGAGAGCACTTTTAAAACTGTCAAAAATTAAAGAAAGGCAAAGCATCATTTTCCCCCGCTTTGGCCATTTTCTTTGCTGCACAGGTGTGGGTAGAGGAAGGAATCGATCCACGACAGCCTGCTCTTTAATTGCTTTTTTTCTTTTTTAAGTTTGGAAATTTTCCAAGAGAGGAGGTTTAAGAAGAATTTTACATTCATTTAGAGAGTTCACTTAACTATTTAGGTTCTGTTCCTCTCTACTTTAAATCATTGTGAAATGACGTTGTATGGGTAATCCTGTCACATGCGTGGGTAAAAGGACTGCGGGGTCATCAATGCTTGATTGGCGGCTGAGTTGGCCTCAGGGGGCTGGGGGGGACTCGGTGGTCGAGGTGTCCACCATGATCCAGTGATGGCGGCGGCTTCTTTGGCCATAAGGAACATAAAGGGACTCCAAGGCCATTCCTGGAGCTCACAGCAGGAATGTTAGTGGGTGTAAAACCTATTTTGTAGGTTAGGTTGGCCAAGGTCATTTGGGAATGATCTTAGCTGTAACTGGGATATAAATCACCAATTTCAAAGAATTCTAGAGGAGAACTATCCTATCACATTTTAAAATGGACAATAAAACTTGCACTATTCTCCCTTTAGCCATCACCCTTGTCAGCGAGCGAGAATACATGGGAATTAAGTAAGGATATCACGATATTCACTGGAATCTTTACCAGTCATTTAAATGCTGTATCTTTGCTTTTTAAAATAAATCTGAAATTATAGAGCTGTGATGATTTTCCTTTCAACTGCTAGTAGGTAATGTTCATGTTAGAGATTATGCCTGGAAGTGAATTGCCCTTGACCCTGAGATCTCTTTGCGATCTGATCTCTGCATAGATTCTGTGTTCTTGGTTGCAGTTGTCCTGAGGGAGTCTCATCCAGTGGTCACTGCCTGGCCCCTCCCGTTCCTCTCCAGCCAAATGCACCACTGAGAGAGGGCCCCCCAGTGATGGAGCCTCGACCTCCCTGCTGAGCTTTTACAGTTGGGGGCCTGGGGTTGTCTCTGTCATGGTGACAAAGAAGAGCAAATTTGGACAAGTTAAAACACGAGACTGAAGAAACCAACTCATAAAACACCCGTAAATACGTCTGCTTAGACTAGCTTTGCAGGAAGGATGAATAAACAGCTGGTGTCCGTCTCCCCACCCCCGACCCCATACACTTGGAGCTGTCTCTCCTCTTTCTGCAGTCAGTGTATATGGAGTCTGGTTATTGAGAGTTATTTATGTTTAAGCCTAGAGGAGTGTTTTTGTTGGGGGGTAGATGGAAGGATTGTTATTCAGGGTAATTCTATGTGATTGCTAACAAAAAAGTCTTTTTTCCTCTTCATAGTTCCCATGGTGATTTTTTTCGTTCAGCGTAGCATTGATCTTGTGGGTTTTAATTAGACTCTAATAGTCCCTGGGAGCAAAGAGTGTTGTGATTCGTTAGTATCTTCTTTAATGTAATGTTTGTTGAAAGTTATATAAAATGGTAGAAAATCTATTCTGTTAATATCTTTATATGTTGCTTAATATCATAACAGAAATGTAAGGGTGCCATGAAAGGAGAAAAAAGTTGATAGTAAATGATGTTGCTTTTGTTCCTCTTGAAAATATCAATCCCGAATTCCTTTGAGATTACCTAGTAAAATGATGGTTTTTAGAATTCACAAGAGTCGTTAGACCACAGCGATTCCCAGTCCATGGAGGTCTCAGGCTAGGAGAGGCTGGGGGTGCAGTGTTACTGCAGGGGGACAAGAATCCAGGGCCATGTCTCTAAACAATAAGTAGACACCCTGTGTACGTGTGTATGTGTGTGTGCTATTGTGTACGTGTGTGCTATTGTGTACGTTTGTACATGTGTATGTGTGGCAGGAGCTATTGCAGTTTTCAAATGCATGTAGATCCTGTTGTGACTGATAAAACAAATTTAGTTTAAAAGCATTACTGAATGCATGGCAGCCTTCTATACTTATGTATTTTCTCAAGAATCAAAAGATATAAAACACAAGTACTACCATATGGAGATGCATAATTAATTTATTTAACATATTTTGGGGGGAGGTAATTATTTATTTATTTTTAATGAAGGTGCTGGGGGTTGAACTCAGGACCTTGTGCATGCTAAGCAGTCACTCTACCACTGAGCTGTACCTTCCCCTGGAGATGCATAATTTTTTGACATTAAAAAACAGTTCCTTTCCTTGAAATGATCAGGAACGACTATTCTGAATTATTTACCACAGTCATGTTGATCTATATGTAAACCTAGAGATACAGAGGATAAAGGTATTTCTCCAAAGGTGTCTATACAAAGAACTTTCTGGAAAACAAATTGTTGACGTTTGTTATAATGTAGAAAATGTGCCCCACAGCTCCTGCTGTATCTAAATGACCGCACTCCAAACTACTCCTTGATGGTGGCGCCAAGCCTTATGAGCAGAAGCAGCGAGTCTCCCCTTGGCATCTCCCCCCACCCTCATCCCTAGTAGGCTGAGATTGTTCCCAGGTGTCATGAGGGAGGCAGGCCCCTTGTTTCTGTGGTGGTAACTGGAAGTTCAGGAACTTTGTTGAAGGGAGCCCGTGAGGTCAAGAAGAATATGCCACCTGCCTCCTGTGACGGGGAAGCCTGCCCCAGCTTCTGCCGCGTCTGGGAGGTGCTCGCTGAGCTGCCTGCCGGCTAACGTGGGAAGGGCGGGGATTTCTGGGGAGCCTGAAGCAGGGGTGACTGGGGTTGGAGTCAGCAGAGTGAGTAAGCCTAGAGAGCCTGCAGGGGAGGGTGGCCTGGGCGTCCCTAAATGGGGTGCAGAGGTGGCTGGCGGAGGGGCCCAGTCTCTGGGCAAGGCATCCGGTCGTTCCTCTGGGTTGACCTGTCAACAAGGAACCGTGATGTCTTTTAGAAAGACATCTTCCTGTGTCTGCTTCTCCAAAGACTGCTATTGCCACCACCTAGCAGTTCTTCGGTCTCTATGACAGGGAGTCCTGAAGAAGCTTGCTGCTTGAGGAGTAAACAAACTCTGTGAATTAGAAAGGAACCATTTAGACATCGTCTAATCCAATTTCCCACTCTGTGCAGACATCCTTCTATAGAAGGTCTTCCTAGAAGTCTGGAATCAACATTTCTGGGTCAGGTGGAATCAAGAGTGCCAGTTTTCACTTGCACGTTTGAGTTACACGGGGTTAACTAACGTGGCAGAAAATGATGCGATTGACACTGGGCCTGTGTGTTAACATGTTCTGTTTGCTTATGACGGGGGAGGCATCAGAAAAATAAGTAAGGAAGGGATTCAAAGGACAGTGGCAGGTGTGTGGAGTGCAGCCCGGAGTCCTGGCCGTGTGCCTTCCGACCATGGGCTTCTGGTCAGTTCTGTTTCTCTCTGTCAGCAGAGGTGATAACAACAGGAGGTAGGCACACAATTCCTGTATCTATTTTTTCCTGTTTGGACAATGAATAAAATGTGCATGTACTCAGAAAAGGCTCCTTTTCCTGACTACTAGCCATGGGGATTGGCTGGCTTAGCAAGAAGCCAAGTGAGGGCTGGCTAAAATGCACATGCTGTTGGTAGTGGAGAATCTGATGTCACTGCCGTGCACTTTTGTTTTTGGAGTCTGAAATAACACACGCATTCCAAGGGCCTGGGAAATTCCCAGGTGGCTGCGCCATAACCACTACCTCACTGAATCACATTAAGCTGTGGGAGGGGTTCCGTGCTTTTCACCTATATGGGGGTCTCCACAGGGAAAGAGGCCACTTGTAGGCAGAGTCTCCTGGTCCTCTATGAATATACTTGATATACATTTCTTTTCCTCCTTGTTGAATAATGACTGTTACTAAAAATAGCCTTAAAGGGGACATCAGGGAACACTTGTAGCAAGAAAGGAATCAGGCAGATCACTGTGGGTTTTGAAACTTTGCTTCCCTGAACTCATTGTTTGTGCAGTTTACTACTGGCCCCAGTCCGGTTGCCCATGTCATACAAGGCAAAGGCATTTGGGTTGGTAAGAAGCATGCTCCCTAGCCACGCCTCCCAGTTTCTAGTTATTTCTATAAAAGCATCTATATTTGGGGTTAGGGTCTTTAAATTAGAGACCCCTACCCCAGCCCTTACAGACACATTTTTCTTCTGGATATGAAGTAGGAATACGAGGTTATCTGTCGTGGTTTGGAGCATGCCTATGGATGGCAGTGCTAATCCAGGATCTGAGGGCAGGGCAGGGAGATACTGATCGCAGCTGGACCCCTCCCGGCTGTGAAAGACGGATGAGGAGGGCCGAGGCAGAGGAACAGAGAGGAACAGGGTGGGTGGGCCTAGCAGATACTCAGCCAGCCACCAAGTGACACTCTCCCACCCTGTGAAGAAGTTGCCAGGAGGTGCGGTTCCAGCGCTTTCCAGTCTCCTGCTGTGTGCGTGGCGTAGTTGGGGCTTCCAGAGTGAGTAATGCTTCCCTCTTGGAAGCCACCCATTGGAGCACCCAGCTTCTGTCAGAGAGAGAGTTGTCTGGGTCTTGAGGTCCTCAAACGTTAAGAATCTGCCACTAATCTGGGATAATTTTCATCCTTTAGAAAAAAAATGAAAAGCACTTTTGTGTTGCGTCCTGGTCCAGCATGTGACAGGGCACCAGGGCGGCTTTGGGGATGGGGGCATCAGCAGCCTCACTTCCCTTGATACAACCCCCAACTTCATCACAGCCCTGCTCACAGTAGCCAAGATATGGAAACAACCTAAATGTCCGTCAGTAGATGCACGAGTTCTTAAAATGTGGCATATGCCACCCAATGGAATATTATTCAGCCTTAAAAAGAAGGAACTTGTGCTACATGCAACAACATGGATGAACCTGGAGGACGTTATGACAAGTGAAAAAAGTCAGACACAGAAAGACAAACACTGCATGGTATGGCTTATATGAGGAAGCTAAAGTAGTCACTCATAGAACAGAGAGTGAGATGGTGGTTGCCAGGGGCTGGGAGGAAGGGGAAATGGGCATGGTTGACATTCAGTGTGTATAAAAAAAGTTTCGGTTCTGCAAGAAGACTGAGTATTCTCAAGATCTGCTGTACAACATGGGGCCTAGAGTTAATGCCGTATTGTACACTTAAAAATGTGTTAAGAGACTAGGTCTCATGTGAGTGTTCTTACCACAATTAACAACAACAACAAAAAAAGCAAAACTCAAAAAAAAAAAAAAGAAAAATGAGAGAAAGATACAATTCACTATAGATCCATGACTTCAATCTCTGAGTTTACTTACAGTTTCTGCCTCTTCAGTCTCCTATGTGATGCTTTTCTTGGTTTTTCTACGACCATGTGAAGTCAGCTCTTTGTCCGATTTATTTAAATTTCCATCCTTCACTTCAAAGGGGTCTCCTTAGCTCCACAATTTCAGAGGTGGTGGGCGTGTCCTGTTCATCCTTTCTGTGTTTTTCCCACTGTGTTTTCTGCTGGTGTTCACTGTGGCTTTCCACAGGATGAGCTCCAGTGTGATGTGTATGGTGTGGGTCCTTTGAGAATTTCAACAGCAAAATTACCTCAAAGTTGTGAGACTGTGTCATGTTCTGACTTATAAGAAAGATTTCATTTTTCTTTCTCTTTGTTGCTGTTACTCTGTCTTCTACCACGTCAGGGAAAAGAAGCAGCGCATTTTCTTGTTCTCCAAGTTTTTACTGACAAGGTGCAGACTTCCAGGGCTTTTTATAAATGTCTGGCTCTTTTTGGCTAGGGAAGGATGTTTTATATTCTCTTTTTTCCTTTTTATTTGATTTACAATGTTTTCTTAGTTTCAAGTGTACAGCAAAGTGATTCAGTTATATATATATATTTTCAGATTCTTTCCCATTATAGGTTATTACAAGGTATTGAATATAATTCCCTGTGTCATACAGTACATCCTTGTTGTTTATCCATTTTGTATATAGTACTTTGTATTTGCTAATCCCAAACTCCTAATTTAACCCTCCTCCCCCCAGCTTTTCCCTTTGATAACCATAAGTTTGTTTACTATGTCTGTGAGTCTGTTTCTGTTATGTAAATAAATTCATTTGTATTATTTTTTAAATTCCACATATAAGTGATATCATATAATAGTTGTCTTTCCTTGTCTTACTTCATTTAGTGTGATATTCTCTAGGTCCATCCATTTTATTGCTATGGCAATATTTCATTTTTATGGCTGAGTAATATTCCATTGTGTGGTGTGTGCATATGTATGTGTGTTTGTGTGTATATATACACACACCCCACATCTTCTTTATCCATTTCTCTTTTGATGGACATTTAGGTTGCTTCCATATCTTGGCTGTTGTCAATAGTGCTGCTATGAACATTGGTGTGCATTTACCTTTTTGAGTTAGAGTTTTCATCTTTTCCAGGTATATGGCCAGGAGTGGGATTGCTGGATCATATGGTAACTCTATTGTGAATTTTTAAGGAAACTCCATACTGTTTTCTACAGTGGCTACACCAATTTACATTCCCACCAACAGTGTGGGAGGATTCCCTTTTCTCCGCGTCCTCGCCAGCATTTATTATTTGTAGACTTTTTAAAGATGGCCATTCTGACTGGTGTGAGGTGGTATGTCATTGTAGTTTTATATATTCTCTGGCTTCTAAAGCTGTCTTTGAGGATCTCTTTGGAGGATTAAGCATATTCTTGCTATGCTACACACTATAATTCTCATAAACAGCAATGATTGTGTTTATAAACCTGGCTAGCTGTTTGTTGTTTAAATCTGCCCCTTATAAAGTAGGAAGAGGAGACGGGGTGCTGAGTTTGAATGCCTGGCTTGGTGTCCACTAGCCCTGCTCTGCTTTGGAGGGGTCAGCTCCAGATTTGAGCTGGAGTCGCCCACTGTGAGGTACCAGATGTGTTCTGTGTGGTACAGATTTGGTTGCTGCTGTTTTAGTTGTTTAACTGTAACCCTCACACAGTTACTAAGAAGAAAATGGTTCCGTTTCTTTACTAATGAGATTTCCTGAAATCCCATGAAGGCAGTTGATTTTGGGTGGCAGTGTCTTTTCCAGAGGGAGTCTTGTGGCAGCTGAGTTCAAGTAGGAATTATGCACATTATATGAGAGAACATTCATTAGTATGTTAGTCATTAGACACGCAGACACGCACAGGAGCATATGAAATGGTTGGAAACCAGAGCCTTCGGTGGGAAATGCTTAGTCTGGACTGGGGATACCTGAGAAGCTAAGAAAACAGAAAATGTCACAGCCCACTGTTTCTGTTGTCTCTTTGGTGTTTGGAATATGGTGTAAGTAGGGATGTTGACTATTGAAAATTGTTTCCTGAGCCCACAACCTTGTGCGTATACTGTTGAGTACTGATAATGACGTTTTATTAACCTGTCCTCCCAACCCTGCCCAACAGAAGAAAATAGTTATTGATCCTAGAGGAAGAATCATCCAAAAAGGAAATAATCCAATGGGTTCATCCAGACTCCCTGCTCTATATTCTTCCAGGTGAGCATGGCCATTTGGATTCGTATGCTCTTAGGGGTAAAATAATTCTCAAGCCCAGCAGATGTTACTGGAACTTTGTCAGCGTCCCCCCAACCCCACTGCTTTTATTGATCAGATCAAAAAATAACACTAATGATAAAACGTGAAAAATCATAGTAAACAAAGTCTTTTTAAAGCAGTAATAGAAATTCAGTCCATGCTTGAAATATTTCATCATTATAGCCACAAATGTATGTTGACAATTCTTCCTTAATCTGGAAGTTCTGAAATTTCTAGAGATTGATTAGAATTGTTCCCAGCTCTTGGGAGGACTGCAACCTGGAATATTCAGTTTGTTTGTATGTTTTAACATGTACTTTTGTAACTTTGTTCTTAAAATATACATGCTGGGTAATTCCTTTCTCCTTTCAGATAATTCATTTCTTTATTCTCTTCTACTCCTATGGCTCCATATAGTTCATTCAGACCAGGAACTGTTAGATTGTTTTTCTGCTAAATATTCCGCTTCTCAGTTTTGTACAGTGGTGTTCAATAAATATTATTGACTGATTTAATGATTACTTCTGCTCTGCAAATGACACTTGTAACTTAGAAGCAGATTTTAGGGTGAACGTATGTGAAACTATCATTTGTCCAAATTCACAATCTTTTTCCTCTTTTATGATTTATGAAAAATCATCACATTCTCTTTTCCTGCCTATTCAAATTATCTATTATTGTTTCGTAAACCACCCCAAAACTTAGTAGCCCAAAACTAACTTTGTCATACTATGTCATGGCTCTTCTGGTTGACCTGGTTTGGCTAGGTAGTTTCGGGTTAGGCTGTTTCAGTCCGAGATTGACTACGCTGGAAGCCCATGGCTTCTTAACGTGTGTGTGTGTGTGTGTGTGTGTGTACACGTATGTGAGACTCCTAGATGGGCGTGCCTGCAACTGCGGGAGGCTGTCTCTCCATGTGGCCTCTCCACGTGGCTAGCTTCAGCTCTCACAGCTTGGTGGTCTTGGGCGGTCAGATTCCAGAGGCAGCATTCTAAGAAACTGAGGCTGCAGCAGCAAGACATCTTATGGACTAGCCTTGGAAACCTCAGTCCAGCGTCTCTGTCACATTTGCTTGGTCAAGCAAGTCAGTGAGATGGGCCCAGATTCAAGGGGAGGGCAGCTGGGTTTTCTTTCTCAGTGGCAGGGGCAGCAGAGAATTTGCAGCCATCTTTAAGCTACCACGTGACCTAGTAAAAAGTTGCTGTTTTTCCTTTTTAAAACATTTTAATGATTACTTATTGGGTTGGACCAATGAACAAAGAGAGACTTTCTGTTTATTTTAGGAAAGCACAAACATGTTCAGTTCTCTTATTGTGCCATTAAATTTTAGTTAGTGGTGCTTTTAGATTATACCTAACCTGTCATGAGCCGAATAGAGTACATTTTGGTGCCTACTTTGAAATGGCTGTCAGCACATCAGTCACATCAGTTCTGAGGTCCTGACTCACCTCAGAATTCGTGAGAGCCTTTCTGAGAATTACCTCCTTGAGAACAGAACTTCTAGGGGGCAGAAGGCAGTAAAAATGTTCAAGCCGGTAAGACAGTAACCCCCCCTGTAGCCACATGCTTTCTCCAGCAACCATGAACATTGTGAAATGAAATAAAAGTCTAGTTGGAGCCCTTCTTCCTGGGAAGCACTGCTGTGGACCATTATATTCAGATACTTATCATTGTTCTATCTTGCAAGAGAGGGGAAGGAATGTAGAAAACTCCCAAGGTTGTCCTTCATAAGGTGTTATGAGGCTGTCGTTAAAATGGAATGTACTAAGATATTCCATCTCTGGGGGCAGGTTGGCCTCTGGGCCTCAGTCTTTCTCCAAAAGTCCCAGTTGGGCGTTTGGGCTTGTTCTGCCCTGGCCTGGTCCACAGCCACCTCTGAGCCCACCCACACCTCTGTGAGGGAGAACTGGGCAGGGGCCTCTGCAGCCTCTGGGCTGCCGGCTCCCATCTACCTGCCAGCCTGGTTCCCATGGCAGCTCAGGGCCTCAGTTCGCCAGACCACCTCTTGGGATAGCTCAATGCACTCTGTCCGGGCGAGATCAGCTCCATCCCCATAGACAGAGAGCCTGTTCCTCGTGGCCCCATCATAGCCAGGCTGGGGCTGTGCCTGGGACACGGTGGCCATTCAGGCGGTATTTGCTAAGAAGTAAAAGGCAGAAGTCACAAATGTGTTTTTTAAAAATGTTGAATTAGTTACAAAAACCAAAATGGTCGGGGGAGGGTATAGCTTAAGTGGTAGAGTGCATGCTTAACATGCACAAGGTCCTGTGTTCAATGGCCAGTACCTCCTATAAAAATAAACAAACAAACAAACCTAACCACCCCCGCCCCCAAATCTCTAAAAGAACCAAAAACAAAATAGGAAAATTTCAACTAAAACTCAAGTGTTTTGTCTTTTCCTGAAAACATGAAAACCTGGCAACACTGGAACTGAGGGGCAATGACAGGCGGGAACTGTGCTATGAATTTTATAGATAGAAAAACTTCAGAAAAATATTTGAAATGTATTTATTGATCTGCTGAGAAATTATTATGAAAATTTGAAGTTAAATACATTGATATCATGATAGACTCAGGCCACGTAGGTTAACTCCTCTGGAGGAACCCAGTGGAAGAAATTGGGTCAGAGATAAAGTCCAATGTTTTTAGAGAGCAAAAATAACAGAGCATCATCTTGGGGCAGTAAAGGGTGTGCCCACACAGACGGTGATGACCTCCGAATGTGAGTAGGGCTAGTGAAGTTTAAAACCTGAAACATTCTTTAGGAGGAAAGCTCTTCAGACCTTGCCTGGAGAGCTAGGTTAGCAGGCATCAGTCACCTTTGGTAATTATTGGGGGGTTGCCACGTGGGTCTCCTCCTGGGGACGTGAGTGTCTTGTGTGTGAGAAATGTGTCTTTTTCATTTCTGTGATTTTCAGGTCTGTTCCAGCACCTGACACAGGGGAGCTCCAAGGTCCTCAGAATCTCCCAGGACTTAATTCAAAACTCAGATGCATGTGTTCCCACGTCCAGGATTCTGACCCGGAAGGTCTGGCGTGGTGTCCAGGGATTTGTGTTTGTTTGTGCGCAGCAGGAAGGCTTCCAGGATGTGTTTGTAAGATGCACAAACTGATAAGATTTGTAAGGAATTTAGCTTTAAATATGGGCTGCCGGTCTACAGTTCTGACATTTTCCTGGTGATTTCTGTGTCTGCTGGATCTTTGGCCACTAAGCCTCCCCCTCCAATGTACCCCACCCCCAGACACACCTGCTTCTCCCCTGGGGCTCCCCAGGGATGCGGGGTTAATACTGCACAACTGGCCTCCACGGAGGGATTCCAGCATATGCTCCGAAGTGGGATTGCACTGGTTAATGCCATCTCCTATGAGAAGGCAGAGATTATCACAGGAGGGAGCTATTTAAAATTAAGAGTTTGAGGGCTTGAAATAGCTGGGAAAATGGCTGCTTTTGTGCAGAAAACTGAACCTGTTTTGCTGAGCACAGTGGTTAGAAAGCACCCACGGAGAGAAGATGGTTTGGAACCCAGAAGAGGGAACGAAACAAAAGCTGAATCATTTCAGTCTTTGAAAACAACCCCACATTTTGTGGCCAGACACAGGAGAGCTGATCTGGAAGATGCTCAGAGACCCTCTGTGTCTGTTTCCTCATCTGTAGCGTGGGCCATACGGTGGCCCCCACTCACGGACCAGACGAGGTGCTGTGGATGACGTGCTCCGTGATGCTGTGATACTAATTTTACTCTATTTTTTAAAAGAAGGTAATTATAGATTCAGATTTGAGGCTTGTTTTCACTTCTGCTTACTTCTGAATCATTTTACTGGAGGTAACTTTCCAGGAAGTGGATGATACACACCTTGATCAGACTGGTTTTTCCTAGCCTGGTACACACACAAGATGGACAAATACCTTAACTATTTCTGGAGAGTTTCCAGGAAGCACACTATTTGTCCAGATTGCAGCAAAGTTCCTATTTCCCAAGTTTGCTGTTAGTAACTCTTTGAGTATCAGAAGCACTAGGAAGTTTCTCTTCGTATCCCTAACACCTAGAATAGTGCTGGGGCTTAATAAATGCTCAGCAAATGTCCCTTATATTTAATAGCTTAATAAATGCTCATAGAAAAAAATTAGGTAGAAGACCATCCCAATACCATCTCATTTAAGATCAGTTTTAGCATCTGAAGTCAAATATCTATATATACTGTATATATGTATTTTTTTAAACTGTGAATTATGAGGGATCTGGCAAGTGAGTTGAATCCATGGCCCCTTCAACCCAGTGGCACCAAGGGGTGGTCTGTGGGGAGACTACATTGAGTTGGAGACCTCTTCTTCCGTAATCTGTCTATAATCCATTCATCAGAAAGGCAGCATTGGGGTTGGGATTAAGAGCATGGATTCTGGAGCCCAGCGTCCTGGTTTCAGGTCCTGGCTCAGCCGCTAACCAGCTGTGTGATCTTGGGCACATTACTTTACCTCTCTGTGCCCCAGTTTCCTCTCATGGGAACTGGAGCTACAGTACCTACCTCACTGGGGTGTTTGGGGGATTAAATAAGCACAAACATGTAGAGCTCTTGGAACTGGGATTGACACATCACAGTGCAGTGTAAGGGTTTGCTGTTGCTTTATGTGCCTGAGGATTTTTTTTTTTTACAGTGTTCATATTTTCAGTTGACTGTCACCCATCTTTGGTTCCTCCCACTCACACCCCAGCGGGGAGGCACAGGGGCTCTTCCTGTCAGGTACCCCAGATTGCCTCTCTCAGGGCCCTGGGACTGCCCTCCTGCCGGGACTTCAGGGGTTGGCATTTGCTCCCCGCTTTCCCTGCCCTTTCCAAGTTCCCTGCAGGCCCCTTCACAGAATAGAATCCTTCAGAGTTTAAATAGATTTTTAGCCACTGCTTTCTCCTGAGGCTTCTGAGCTCACAGGAGGCTGGTTTTCCTTCTTGACAGTGTAAACAGAAGTGGCTGGAGATGTTTACCTTTGAACCTGAGCATGTTGTTATGAGAGCAAGTCTGTTCGACAGAGAGTTCACTTGGTCCCAAGTGTGCACTCAGCAGGTTGCGGGGGCACGCGGTGCTCTAATCAGGCGCTGCTGTCCCCTCCCTGGGGGAGCCCTGGAACCTCAGGCGGTGTGAGGATGGGCTCATTTCTGTGATTTCAACACAAATCTGATACAGCAGGGCTTTCTGCCTCCGTGAGTCAAAGCCGACAGGCCCTTAGCAGGTTAGACTGTACTCTCTAAAGGGGGAGAAAAAAGGAGAGGTGGCCAGTCCTCCCCAGGGGGCGAGGGGGCTTGGTTTGCTGATCGCTGCGGAGGACCGCCCAGACAGGAGCAGCCTGGCCCGCAGGCCGGGGCGCAGGGAGAGGCGGCGGCAGGAGGGCCGCCAGGGGTGCGAGCTGTGTTCACTCCCTCCCCGGAGCGTGGCTCCACTTGACTTCGAGAGGCCTGAAGTCAGGGCGGGAGCTTCCTGCACTCTTGCTTGGGGATCTGGAGGAAGCATTTGTAGCTCATGCTTCAGTAACACGGGGTTCATCTGATGAGTCCTCTGCCTCTGGCACAGGTTGCTGTAGGAGCAGATGAACATTTTCAAGAGGGATGGGCTGTCAGGTTCCATGGTGGAGCATGGGTGGCCTTTGGAGAGGTCCTGAGGAAGGGGAGATGCTCATCACAGATGCTCTTTCAAATCGCCTGCCTGTGGAGGCGCCAGACAGCAGACTTCCAGTGGGTTCAGGATGGATCTAGATTCCTCTCAGAAGGTGAACCTGCTTATGGCTACACCTGGCTGACCACTGCTACGCTGGTACTCAAGGTTCACTGCTCTCTGGATGATGCTGTTGAAGGGCCCTCTGAGGAAAATGGTTCTGAGAGAAGCCCTCTCCGAGGAGAGATGTGCTGTCTTTGTGCGCACTAGCCTTCAGAGTGTAAATAGCACTTACTTGGTGTTCCTGAGTCTGCGCTGATGCTCAGGTGCAGACGTTACGTTTGAATGGGCTTCCTCATCATTTTTATATGGTAAGATGGACAATTTCCATATTACAAGGAGAAAGGTATAAATATTATATATTCCTTATTCTCCAATCTTGAAAATAGAAATTTTATAGGAGTTTAAAACAAAGTTTGTTTTGCAGTTTATTTTTATGTTATTTTGCTATGAGAGATAGAGAATCATCAAACTGTCTATGCATGTTGAAATAAGCTGGTGAGAAACCGCGACTGGACCCCACCCGAAGTGTGATTTTCTATTCCAGCCTGGAGCTAACCTCTGTCAGCTGCAGAGTCCTCTCCACCTCTGGCTTTCTGTTATACTTACACATTTCAACACTCCCCCCAATTTTTCTCATGTAAAAACATGGGCAGAGAATTGATATTTTTATTGTGTTTAATCTAAATAGTCTCCGGAAATGCAAGGTATTAATTTCTGTGGATGAGCAACTTATGTCTCTTAAGGTAGTGTTTTTATCTTATTTTTGTTCTTCCTTTTCTCTGAAAGTCTACACAGAAAAAGGACAGTTAATGAGAGAGAGGTTGAAGGGTTGTGAGTGAACTGTCTCCACACGTGGGGTAACCACTTGTACAGTGAAGTATGGGTCAACAGCAGGCCCTGCTCATCTTCCTGGCCTCATCTGCTTCCCACAGACCCTCAGCTCTAATGAGCTGTTCTTGCCACTGTGCTGTGAACATCGGTGCCTTGCGACATGGTTCACATTGTTCCTACACCTGGAATCATTTCCCCCCATTACTTTTCTTTTCCCTTCCTGCTAAACCCTTCCTATCACCTGCACCTGTAGAAATTTCCCTTTAGTAATTATACCTAACACAAATGTCACTTCCTCCAGGAAGCCCTCCCTGCTCACTTTAATTGGGAGTGAGTATTAATTCTTGATACTCTTTTATTACCTATTTTTTGCACCATTTCTAAAGTGTGGATTGTACTCAGTCCTTGGAATTGTTATTATCAATCCATCATGTATCTACATCTATCTCATCTATCAATTAGCTATCCATCAATCATCTGTCAACTATTGATCTGTCTAGCAATCATATCTCTCTCTCTCTGTCATTAGATCATAAGTGACTAGAAGTATGTGGCTTGGTCCTGAAGAGAGATGTCCTTGATCGCAGAGTATGGCCGATTTCAGAGGACGAGGCCAGGACTGGGGTTTGCCCAGAGGCAGGTGTCCAGGCTGTGCTAGTTGCTCTAGTTTATAATCCCAGGGGGACAGGCAGGCAGAAATCACAGTCTACAGGGCATGGGAACAGTGGGCTGTGTTGGGAGCCACACTCAGACAGGTGTGGAGGAAGGAGCCGGGGTGACTGAGGCATCCCCAGCCGGTGCCAGCCTCAGCGGCTTTTCTCTTGGGGCAGCTACAGGTGCTGGTGGTTCCCCTTCACACCCGACCAGTGCACCCCTCTGCCCACAGGCTGGCCTCTCAGCTGCAGCTAACGAGGGCTCCTTCCTCCCTGACCTGAGGGCTCTGGTCCTAGCCGAGGTCTCACCATCCAGATCTTTGTCCTCCCAGGCAGCTGGACCTTTGTCAAGCGCCCTATTTCTTCCCCACCTCCATGGCCCCGAGCACAGTTCCTTGTAACCGGCGGTAGTTCCGTTATTACTTTTGTTCAGTTGGGTGATCACATTGTTTCTGAGATGTGTCTTAGTTTCTGTTGACTGTGACCGCTGGTCATCCCGACACCTGACTAGTCCTCAGGTTGCAGATACAGCTCTGGGCCACCTTATCAAGGAAGAAACAGTTTTCATTCCTTTGGCCTCTCTCCCGTTTGGTTATTCACCTGTTTTCATTCACAGTATGGCCTAGGCTGGGTGGAGATGTAAATAGGAGTAAGATGTGGTCCCTGGCCATTCCTTGGCACAGTCCAGCAGGCTCTGCCCTCCATGGATGGTGTCTCCGGCTCCCTCCTTGGACACCCACCCCCTGTCGGGAGACCCTCACTGATAGTCCTCCTGTCCCCCGGCCCTGCCATGAACCCGAGCTCAGAGAGCAGCAGGGCTTGGCAGGCAGGCTCTGCAAGCCCAAGGGTAGGGTGTGCCCATGTGTTCAGAGATGCTGCCCCTGGTGCATCAGGCGGGTGTGCGGGCTGGTTTCTGTCGGCCTCTCCAGATTCACGCCAACCCCGTCTTCTGTGCTGACCTCTGTGCTGGCCTCACCAGGCCTCCTTGTCCTGTGGCCTCTGGGGGGTTGGATGGATGTGAAGCACCACTAGTGTACTGGAGGCAGGAAGAAAGAGCAGGTGGGGGAGTTATTCCTGCGTCTCCGCCCTGTGGGCAGTAGCTGAACGTCTTCCAGGCCACAGCCCTGGCAGGGGGCCTCCCCTACCCTCTGCCCCTCTGAGCTCTCCTCCGCTCTGTCTGGCCCCGGGGGCTGTAATGACTTATTACCACCAGCCCTGGGGCACCTCACCTTCCCCAGTGCTTCCCTTAATTCTGCCTACCTGTTAGCTAAGAGCCCCTTCATTAAACTGTCTCCAGAACCTCTTTTTGAGTGTCAGGTTCTTCCCGCTGTGACCCTGACCTTAGAACAGACAGGAGTGGCAGAAAGGAAATCAAGTAGGAGGCTGTTGCCATATCCAGGGTGAGAGATGTTGGCAGTTTGGGCTGGGGTAGCGACAGTTTGAGATGCAGCGAGAGCAGTTGAGTTCAGGATGCATTTTGAAGGTTGATCGTGGCTTTTGTTGGATAATGACGGTTGCCACCAGCACAGGTGACTGTCTCTCCAGGACACTTTCCCTTCTTATGCTGAATCATGGCATGTGTTACTCTGTTTTGGGGGTTCTCTGCCCTTGAGCTTGGCGCCACAGCCCCCTAAAGTACCATACACCTCTGCGTGTCCTTGAAGCTCTTTGTTATGTTGATGTGTCTTTCAGCACACTATTATTTTGATGGTGCTATTCAAGTTGCTTTTCATTTATGTCATTGTTTAGAAATAGAGTAGTGAAAAGAATCATGTGTCTAAGTTCTGCCTAAGGTTTGTTTGGCTTGGACACGTGAGACTGGCCATGTCATGGTGCTTCCTCCTGCCTTTTAAATATCACCTTGCAGATACTGGTAATTCCCAACCGTCTCCATCATTATGACTGAACTAGTCCAGTGAATCTAGGATCATTGCTTATTTCTTGGAGCCCATTGAGGGCAAGGACCTTATCTGTCTTATTTGTGTCTTCAGTGCCAGCCCTTAGAACTGTGCCTGGCACATGGTGGGGACTCAATAAATACTAATGGACTAAATGTATACATGAATTGGCCATGAAGCATCCTCCTAATGGGTTGACCTTATATTTTCTCTAACGCTCATGTCTGTTCCACAGAATATGATGACGCTTTCATCCCACTGAGGGTGCCGGCCAGTGAGGGCATTGTGGAGAGGTGTCATGGAAACTACATTTAATAATGACTGCTACCTTTCCACATTATCACCAGTGTTCCCAAATCAGGCATCAGTATGTGTGCAGGCGTAGAAGATCTGAGTTCAGAGGATGAGACTCAATGAATTAATTAAATGAGGCAACTTTTTTTTTTTGATAACTTGATCAGTTCTTGGCATGTGACAGTCCCACTGATACTGCTTCACATAGAGAACACTCACACAAAAAAAGTGGTTTCATGATCATACAATTCTGGGAATTGGGGTTTTCTGGGAAATTATGCCAAAATGTAAACTTGGCTTCTGATAGTAGCCAATTGGAGATGTTTGGCTGGAATGCCTGAAGTAGAGTGAGGACACCTAGCAAGCATATGGAACATTCTCACGTCTGTGTTTCACGTGCCGTTTCTCCCCTAAAATAATCTACCTACATTCAAGCTAATCAGCACTCTCTTCACAGCCCGTCAGCGCCCCAGCTTAATTGGCCTGGATCGTTGCTCTCAGTGTGAAGTTTGCTCCATTCTCAAGTCTGGGTTTGATGACATCTAATGATCCTCAAAGTGCATCCAGGGGGGATGAGACAGAGTGTGAGTGAAAGCCGGCGGCTGGGCTGCCGTAAGCGCGCTGATTGCACTCATAATCACGTCCTTCCCTCGGGCAGCACTGCCAGCCCCATCCTCCTGCAGGGCATTCAGTCTGTCCTGAAACAGTGTGTTGTCGCACAGAAGCAAAGCCAAGCCCGCCATCTCAGCCCTTCCTTAATCAGCTTCTTTTCAGAAATACTGGTTTCCTACCTGCTGACGTTCCGTAAGCATTTCAGTGCGAGCCTTGTTCTTTGCAGGAGGTTCTGCCTAACAATCCAGCAGTTCTACTCCCCGGCGGCCGACCCGGAGCCTCGGGAGGTGCATGATTTGTTCATGAAGTTCATCTTCGTGGGAAAACAACCCTTAAGATGGGATGAAATACATTCTTCAAACTTTTTCTTTTCTGAACTGGTGTGTTGCTTTCTTTTATACAATATCACAGTGGGGAAATGTCCAAGTGGTCATGGGCTCACGGGAATAATAATGATGATGGTCCTTGACTGAGATGTAGTCCTTCTGTTTAACCATCTCGTCCTCATTACTAGCCAGTTCTGAGAATCCCGCCTGCTGGAAGGCCGATGATTATGGTTCCTGCCCGTACGTCTAAGAGGAGCTGGTCAGGAAGGGAGACTGTGGGGGGCACTGTGTGCACCCTGCTTCGCTTCCCTGCTGTATATGCGTGGACACACTCACTCCGTGAGGAGCCAGGCTGCTTTATTCAGAGGCCTTTGAGATGCCTGCCTTCGTGTTCTCTTCATTTATTTCTCTCATCTGCTAAAATCTGTTTCTGGGATGAAAAATGCAAAAACGTCCAAGGATCTTGGGGGGCACAGACACAGCTGAACAAAACTGTGGCCAGAAACCCTTCCCTTGGAAATTCCCCACCATGTTATAATTAGGGAAAGTGAAGCTAATAGAAGTGGGAGGAATTGGTCCTTTTAAAATAATATAGATGTTGGAATCTTAGACTCTCAGACCGAGAAATGAACTTGAGGCCCTAACGCCCTCTTGGTTTGGAACTCCTTGGATAGGTCGGGAGGTTTGGGCCTGGGGCAGAGGGCGGTGCTGGAGTACTGCAGCAGTCCCTGTGATCCTCTTTCGGGGGGGGGGGGGGGGGGGGGCTTCACTTACCGTAAAACTCCCCAGACCCACCCCAGGGAGGGAGCTTTGTTTGTAGAAAGGTTTCCACGAAGAAGTGTAGGAGTAAGAGAGTTTAGAATATAATTTCCCTTGTCCTGCTGGTGTCTTTCCTTGTATTTAAAATTTTCCTTCCTGAGCCTTAGCCAAAATGTCATTTTTTAAGAATATTCCCATTTGTTTATGTGGTTAGGTTTTGGTTTTGGTTTTTGTTCTGCTTGTCTGGCTCTCTCTGGCCTGTCCAGGGCTGAAAAACATGCTTTTCCCACACTAATTTTGTGTGTCTGGCTGTGGTGTGCAGAGTTCCAGTGACTAAATCTTAATAAAGCTAAACTTTTTTTAAAAATACAATTTAAAATCCATACCTGGATCTCCCCTATTTCTGATTTCTTTTTAAATTTTGGCACGTAGGAAATGAAGTGACTGTATTTGTTTTCCAGCCACTGGTATTTATTGTTTGATGATGTCAGTGATGTGAGTGGCCTGGGTCTCTGCGTGACTGACTCCTAGTGTGTTCCTGGTGACTATTCTCTTGTGTGAGAGAGCCACCAGGTTGTCACAGCCAGTGACATCACCTAGCAGATCGTCCTAAGCCTGGCCACACGATGATACTCGGCTGTTACTGGAGTACTCTGTGTCCTGGTTAAACTTGCCAGGCCGAATGTCTCCTGTCCGTAGTATCTTGCGTAGCTCACAAACCCTCGTTGAGAAACCGTCATGTGAAATGAAGGCAATGGACAAGATGACCATGCCTCTTCCTCCCAGCTCTGGAATTCTACTGTTCTGATCCTTGCTCCTCTCGGTGGGCTTTAATTCTCCAAGTGAGATCTTGAGCCATTTATATACATTTTTATTCTCACTTCAACTGGCACATAGAAAGTACCTACAAAATGCTGGGAACTGGGGTCCAGAGATAGGAGATGCCAGATGTGCTCTCAAGGGACACAGCCCATGCATGAGATCAGAACAAAACCAACCTCTGGAATAAGGCAGCATGGTCAGTCCAGATAGCAGCGTGCGGCGGCCGCCCCGGGCACTCACTGGGAGTTGGAGGGAAGCCCTTCCCAGCGGACAGCGTGATGGAGGGAAATCTTGAAAGAGAAAGGTGGTAGATCGGGCTAGAGAAGCAGGGCACGAATGGAAAGGTTGGGGGACAGAACAAGTGGAATCATGGTGCACTGGGCCACTGTCAGGCATGGCAGGACGAGCTGACTGTGGGAGGATGGCAGGAGTGGGGCTGGACATGAGGATAACAGTGGCTGCTGTTTCCCGCCTGCCTCTGCCCAGTTAAATAATTGGTGTGAGCATCATTGTGCAAATGAAGATGTTGAGACTTAGAAAGGCTAAGTAAACTCCAGAAGGACGTGTAAGTAATAGTTAAAAGAGCAGAATTTGACTTGGGTCTTTGTGAGACCAAACCTCAAGCCCTTTTCTCCTTGCCAACTTCTCTTCATCCCTCGATCCCTCCCTCCCTCCCTCCCTGGCTCTGACTCTCTCTGTCTCTGTCTCTGCAGAAACACCCCTTTGCCCCCGGGGCCTGGCTGCCTTGCTGGGAATGTGGGTGTCATCCTGGAGATGATGGGGTGGATCTAGAAGGACTTTGGGAAGGAAGGTGGTGACACGATTAGGTAGAGAGGTTGGGGGGAAATTCAAGTGATCTGAATCAGCTGGCCTGCTCCACTGGGTGGACTCAGTCCTAGCCTAGCCCTGGAGAGAGCGCGAGTGGTATTCAGAGTCCCACAGACCTGGTCATCTGTCTCCTGTCCACCGTTGGCCTTTCTTGTGACCTGGGGCCTCTTTCCAAACCTGTGAGGATTAAAGAAAAATCCAAAGGAAAGAAAAAAGTAATATCAACTTGTCATTGAGCCTTTCCTACATGCCTTTGCTGAGCATTATGCCAATTAATTCTCCTAACAACCCTATGAGATAGAAGTGATTAGTGTCCCCAATATACAGATACTGACTTGCCTAAAACCACACAGTTTGTAAATGGTGAAGCTGGGGTGAAACCCCGGTGGGAGCTTTTACCCTCTGTGCCTACTGCCTTCTAGAAGAATGGGGCCTGGTGCATGGTTGGGAGTTCGAGCTTCTATCAATATGATTAGAGTTGTTTATTATTATCCATTATTTTTAGACAGAGGCTGAGAGCCAGACAGGAGCTGAAGAAAGATGGCGGAACTTAGGCCCACAGCCTCGTGACCACCAGCCAAGGGTTTTCTCTTCCCCTGGGCCCTCTCCCACCCCAGGCATGTGCACTAGAACTCCTTTCTTCCCCATGTTCCTGGCCTCAGAGGCTCCCTCAGGCTTTTCCTCTGCACATCCAGCTACAAGATGCCCTGGGTTGGGGGCTGCGTGCCAGGGTACATTCCCTCTGCTTCCTGATGGAAGTAGACTTCCCAGAAGTGGACTCTCCTCACTTATAGTCCTCATGGGGTCTGAGATCCACACCACCCCTTTCTGGGGGATGGCTGCCAGCCCCTGCCAGGCACCCTCTCCACCTCCTGGGTGTCCTCAGCCCCCAGTTCTCTTTCCAGCCAGCCCATGCCTGGCCTTTGGCAGCTGACTTACTTCTTAATTTCTGGAGGAAAGAGTGTGAAAGAGGGTTTGGTTTGGAGAAAGTGTCTGCTGACCTTCTCTCCTTCATTGTGATGGGGTTGCAGGCCTGGGAATCTTCCACCCTGAAGCCCACGGAGCCAGGTTCCTCCATGACCTGAGCTCAGGGATTTCAGGGCATACTCTCTGGGGGGTCTTTGCATCTGAAATCCACTTCTCTGTGGCCCCAAGAACCCTGATTTGGGGCAGGTTTGAGGAGAGAATGTGAAACTCATGTGTTTATTTAATAGGTGCTGTCAGCCTGTAGAGAAAACCAGAAAGTTTAATTGAAATTCAAGATTTTTGAAGAGTACACACTTTTTAGGGGTACTTGAGAGTTTAATTTTCGAATCCCAAGGGGTCACTTCTTTTGTTGCAGTGTGTAGCCTGGCTTTGCAGGGGAGAAGCACATCTTCCTTGACCCTCTTTCTGTCGAGGGCCTCTGGGTTATGACATGTCATTTCAATATATACGACCATGCAGTAGTTACCTGTGTCCAGCTAGGTAGAGCATGGCTGTCCACAAGGCTGATTGGACTTGGTAAAACGTCTTGGAATTTCTTTCATTATGTGGGTTGTGCTTTAAAAATAGCACATGCATTTGCCTGGACAGGAGTACCAGCCCCGGGGCAGCCTCCCCCTCCCAGGAGTTTGCATTCTGTGCCTTGATGTGCAGGTGCCTTAGTGTGGCTGGTGCGTCAGCCGTGGTCACGCCACCTATTTAATTTCCACAAATTAATTGAGCATGTGTGTTTTGTGAGTGTGAGAAAGAGATGTTACTCCTTTGAATAGATTTACAGGCTAACCTGACACTATGCTGTGTTTGTTTACTATAGTTGCTTAATGGTGTTTTATGCAAGTCAGTGGGGTGGCTGTCAGCAGAACTCTGTCCAGAATAGTAAAGATGTTTCCAGACTGAGGCTGTAAGCAGCCTGCTGCATCCCGTTCACGAATAATTCTGAAAATTTAGAGGCAATCTCAGATTGCTCATTTGAGTTTTCTTCCTGCTCTTCTCAAGGAGGAATTATTTAGAGTTGAAATTTTTAGAAAATGAAAACACTGCTGGAGATTTAAATTATAATGTTAACCTGAGATACAAAACAAACTTACGTGGAGCTGCTTTCTTCGTAAAATTTATAATACCATAAAGCGGCACCAAAGAAAACCCCCTGACAAGAAGTGTTAGTTTTTGAAATTTGTAAGAAAAAAATGGATAAGTGTTTTTAGACACCTTATTTTGTTTTTCAATTGTTTTCACTGAGTGGTGTAAAGGTGTTGTAACTTTATTCTCATTTCTTAGACGTTTTAAAGTTCAAAAATGTGTCCAGGGTAGAACGGAAATCTTGTTGAGGCATTCCCATGTTGGTGGCATCTGGAGTTTGAAATGGGTGGTGGTGGTCATTCTTGGGGAAGGGGCTGGCTTTGGTAAGACTAGAACCCAAGCACCACCTGACTGTACCAGACCCAGCTGGACACACTGTGACAAGTCTTCAAATGCTCAGGATCAGGACAGAACACGTTGCTTTTTTTAAGGTCATGTGTCTTTCAAATCATCGTCCCAGATGGTTTTGGCTTGGTCCTTATGCATGCTAGTGAGGTCGCCGGAGCAGATACTCTGTTTCTCTGTGCACCAAATCTCTGGCTTGAAGGGGCCAGCTGGCTTTCTCGAAACTCCAAGACTGATAAGTCCCAGAGCATGGCTGCGCTCGTGGTCTTCCATTCAGCAAACGTTCATTGAGCGTTTCGTGTGCCAGGAACTATGCCTGTGAAGAAAGTGGGCCTGTCCTGGCCTGTGGAGCATGGCTGTCTAAATGCCCGGTGAGGCTCCCCCATCCACCAGGGCACTTTCTAGAATGAGCTTTCATAGTTTGGGCATCTTCCTACACTCTGCAGATATTTACTGACTTGCCTTCTAGGTGTGGAACAGGAACAAGTCTCCCTCAGGGAGCTGAGGGTCTAGTGAGAACAGAGACCAAGGGCAAGTAAGCCACAGGATGAGAGGTGGTGAGGAAGGAGCTCCACGTGGGGTTGAGACAGAGACAGATATGCATGGGGAGTGACTCAGTAATCTGGAGGGAGGAGCTGGGTGCTGCAAGGCGGCGGCTGGGGGGACGGAGGTAGGAGCTGGCATGGTGGGGCTGAGAGCACAGGTACCAGGGCTGGAGTCAGAGCGCAGAGCTGGGGAACATGGATTTTCCTCCCAGTAGGGTGGAAGCCCTTGAAGGATTTTTAAGAGGAGTGATGGGATCAGATGCATGGTTTTGAAAGCTCACTCTGGCCAATGAGGGAAGAGAGGGTTGCCTGGGAAGAGTGGCCGAGGGGCGGGTGTTACAAAGCTGCCTCCATGGTCCAGGGAGGGAGGGAAGGATGACGTCGACCTTAGCAGGTGCTGGCCGGGGAGGTGGGTGAACAGAAGTGGGAGGTCTGGGAGGTAGAATCTGTCCACTGATATCCATGGGCTGGGTGGGGACATGGAAGAAAGGGAGGAATCAAGGGTGACTAGGTTTCTAGATGGAGAAGCTGAATGGATGGTTTACTGAAATGGGGAAGTTGGTGGAGGAGAGGAAACATCTTGTACGGATGGGAAGGGCTTGGGTAGGGGGAGATGAAGATTTATGAGGGCCTCAAAAGTTACATTCATTGTCTGTACACAGAGAGAGTCACTGTGCAGTCACAGTTTTCTAGTTCTGTTTAGATGCTTGAATTTGAATTAGGAAACTTACTTGGGTCATTTTATCCACTTAATAAATGTAAAAGTAATTAAGTAAGCATGTAGTCTACATCTGGATGCAGGACACTATTCAAGGCACTGGGGTCTGTGGGCAGATGTGATCACTGGCCTCAGAAAACTTTTCATCTAATTGGAAAGGCAAAGTGCAGCTACATGAAACCAGCAAGTAATTACCACTTGTAATCATCTAGAAAATTCTAAAGTACATGAAGTAGGATGGACTGTATGTGATGTCGAGAGAACACACACACAGGAGAGTTTGGGGCACATTCATTACGTCAGAAGGGTCTCTTGGAGCAGCTGAGTCATAAACTAGACTGAAGGAAATGTCAGCTCATATGGAGGACCAGAAGGTTAAGACACTTGAGTGAGGGGTGGGGAAATGCATGAATAAAGCCAGAGGAGGGGGACAAGCAGATGGGAGGGAAGCAGTGATGAAAACAATAGTAATAACTGTCAGTTAGTGAATGCATATAAATACCCAGCACTTTGGTGGGAGCTGTACCACCATTATCTTGTAAATCTTAAAGTCATGCTGCAAGATGTGTCCCGCTTTGACACATAGGAAAAACAAGGATTAGAGAAATAAATTATCCAGGATCATGTAACTCACGGTTTGTACAACAAGGATTCCAGTCTTGCTCCTTTGTGGCTTCATCCCTTCCTGATGAGAAGAGGGGCCATGGAGGAAACTGAGGGAAGAGATGAAGATGGGTACCCGTGCAGGAGGAAGGGCCAGCCGCCCCATCGCTGGGGCTGCCTAGAGCTAGTTTGAGGAGATTTTGATTTTGGAGTTGATTCAGTGAGTAATTTGAAAACTTCCAGTTTCTAAAGCAGCACAATGAAACAACGACCATGTGACCAATAACATCCATATAGATAGAGTGGTAAAAATACAGGCTGGAGGATCACCCAGGTGATTGCAGGACAGCCTCATTAATGTTGATACGTCTGCAGTAAAGTTGAGCATGAGACAAGGATGTTTCCTTGAGCGTTGTCACTTGAAGTTCTTCTGTAAGAGATAGCCGATTCGATTAGATAAGGAAATAAGAGGTATAATGTAGTGGAAAGAAAGAGGCAAAATTATCATTATTTGCCAAAGATGTGATTGTCTGTCTTTTTCCAGGAAGAGAATGAAAACTCATGAGAACTGAAACTGTTTGAGATGATAGACGAGATATCTCAGATGGCTAATGTTTAAAATGGTTTAAAAATGTTTTTAAAAAGTTTCCTTAATATATGACCAATGAAAAATATAATAAAAATTATCCAAAAATTTAACCCAATACCTAAATAATTTATGCCCAGGAAAAACTTCAAAGATGTGTTCAATACTTCAAGGGAAAACAAGTATAAAGCCTACTAAGGGCTATAAAAGCAAGTTTGAATAAATGGAGAATTATACCAAGTATCTAGATAGAAAATCCAATATAGCAAAGATGTCAATTCTCTCCAAAATTAATCCATAATTTTAACAGAATTCCAGGTGAATTACAACATGATTTGGGGGGGGGATTTTCAAAATAATTCTTGAGTTCATCTGAAAGAACAAAAAAACTATGAGCATATTTGGAACAACTCTGAGAAGTAGGTAATGAGGGATGGGAGGAGGGGGGCATTTTTGTTTTAAAATGATTAAGTTATTAATTTAATTATAATGAAAGCTGTGCGGTTCTGCTTCCAGGAGAGACAAAAAAGTTAATGACAGAATAAGACCTGAGAATATATAAGAATTTAATTTATGATAAACTCAGATAGGTTTGTGATAAACTTACATCAAATCTTGATCAATTAAAATTTTGATTTAAATAAAGGAAAACATAAAAGCAATAGAAAAGTAGCAGTAACTATTTACATAATATTGGGTGAAGAAGGCACTTGCAAACATTACATGAAAACCAGAAAATCTGTACATTTTACTACATGAAGTTTAAAATTTGTGTAAAAACAAACACTCAACGTTAAAGACAGCAAAGATGGAAAGGTTCTTACAAGATACTTGTTAGACAAAGATTAACATCCTGAGAACAGTAAGCCAAAAACATTCACTTAGAAAAACAAGTATGTATGAATATGTGGGGGCCAGTCCACACACGCAAAAAAAAAAGACAAATGGTTAGTAAACATGAGAGAAACTGGTTAACCTCATTAATAATCAAAGAAAGGAGAAAGAGAGCCCATTTTTCACCTGTTAGATCAATGGGTAACCATGCAATCATAACCCCTGTCGAGGGTCTGAGGAGGCAGGCACTGTGCACACTGCTCCTGGGTAGGTATGACTGCTTTGGTGAGCCTTCAGCAATGTCGATCAAAAGTCCTAAGAAAAAACAAAAAATCGAAAACCTCTCCTTGATCCAAATGTTCCATTCTAGGAATTTATCCTAAGAAAATACCGTAATTCAACAAGTGAAAAGTGAGATATAGACGAGGCTTTTCACCGAAGCTTTGTTTATCATAGTAAACATATCCAGACATTCCATGTGCCTGTCCAGTGTTTAAAGTGTCAGCTGCAGAGCAACACAGTGTGACCTCCTCCTTAGTTTCACCCACCTTTCTACCCTGGTGCCCGCACAGTTGTGCCCGCCCTCCTTCCCGGGGCCCAGCCCTGAGCCTGCCCGCTACAGGTCTCTGTAACCCTGCTTTGGCGGGCCCTTCAGTGACAGTCACTGCCTGCTGTCTCCGCCGAGTGCATGGGGCTGGCACGCCTGCGGTGCCTGCCCTCCCGTCTTCCACCCAAATTTCTCCACACCTGCCTCCTAGAAGCTGCCCCGTTTATCACCCTGCAGTCCTGGCCCACTCCCCTAGTCTTTTCCCACTTTCTGTCTGAACCCGAAGATGGATGGGGTGGGCAGAAATCAGGCAGGTGTGAGGCCAGTAGATCCAGGAGAGGTTAGGGTCGGGGGAGGTGGTGAGGTAGGAGGAGCAGAGCGGCAGGGCCAGGCATCCCCTGGGGGGGTGTCCTAAGGATCCTGCAGCAGCTGTGGCTGTGGTCCTGGTGAGGGTGCTGCCTCCCACTCTGCACTTCAAATTCTTATTGCCCCCTCAGACAATACCCCTGTTTGTCACCTGGGCCACACTGCCACCCTTAGGGGGATGTGCCAATCTGCAGGGGTAGGGGGGCATGCAAATAAAAGGAGCACAGAAGGGCCCATCAGGGTCTCCTCTTGGTGAGAGTTTATCTTTTGGTGAAGGTAGAGCCCACATTAGGAGCTTTTTCCTTATTCTTCTCAGAGTCTAGTGCAGGAAATGCATTCATTCTCCGCTCCGACTGTCCACCCCCGCCCCCCTCTCCACCAGCACTGGCGCCTGGCTTTGCATACAATGGGTGCTCAATGCATATTTATGGGGTGAGTGATTGGACTAGGTCAGTGTCCCTGGAAATGGAAAGAAAGGAGAAGACGGTGAGGCTTTGTAAATGGAAAAACTGTGGGACTTGAATACACTTGTAATGAGAGCATAAAGGTTTCCTCCTTTACTTTTTAAAATCAACTTCTGTGAATGAGCTGAATGTGAATTTCCATATTAAAATGTAATTTGCTCAACTCAGAAATCAAAGGGGCAGATCAGCCATTTGGGAGGGGAATCCCCACTCAAGTCTAGCATCAGGGGTGCTTTATTGACAAGTGGCCTTGGCTGTCACCCCACTAACAGCTCTGGCTCTAGAAACCAGCAAATCAAAGGGAATTGGAACGGATGTGGGATGGGTTGAGAGTGACTGTAATGATAGCGTCTGCAAGTGGCAAGCATATCAATTGTAATCCTGAGGACTCGTTATTTTGATTATTGAATTATCTCTTGTGCTGATTTGCCACTTTCGGAAGTGCTCAGAGCTCCCCACTTCAGCAACTGCTGGGGCTCCCCAGTTTCTAGCACAGGGGCTGGCTCGCAGGAGCCAGAGCACACCCCACTGCCAGAATCACCTTCCCCTTGACCGCAGTACCAGCCACTGTAGTCTGAGCACTAGGCCAAGTGTCACCTCACTTATTCCCTCTAGGCAGGCACAAGGATTATCCCCACTTCATGGGGGAAGAAACCCAGCCCCTCCCTTATCCCCTCTCCACCCACCTCGGTCTAAAACCACCAGCACCTCCTTCCTAAGTGCAGGTCTCCCCGCACCGGCTCTGGGGCCAGGTGGAGCCTTTCCCTATTCAAGTCCCATCTGTCACCTCCCTGCTCAGAACCAGCAGCGGCTCCCGCATGAGAGGTACTGGGTCGCATCTGGACCATCTCCTCTCCCGGGTCCTGCCTGCCCCTGCCCTCGCTCTGAGGTCCAGCCGCCCGGCCCTTCTTTCACTCCAGAAACCTTGGTGCCACTTTCCACCTGCGGGCTTTGACTGCCTGTCCCCTGCTCTCACTTCCTGGGGGAGGCACAGCCAGTTCTAGAATTGGGGGAATGAGCTTAGGGGCGGATTCTGCTCTTGGGTGGAGGGGGCAGCTGACACAGGAAAGGAGGAGCCGGTCTTTACCATTTAATGCATTTGCCGAGTGTCTGGGATACGACAGGCCCTGCGCCAGCTGCTGGGAATGTCATGGTGAACCCAGCAAAGTCCTCGCTCTCGTGTAGCCTAGGACAACAGGGAAATAAATTCAGGACAGGATAGGTGCCAGGAGTGAAGGAAAATAATGCAGGTGAGGTGCTTCCGGGTAGGGAGTCCGGAGTGGGGCATCTCCCCTCAGATGAGCAAGAAAAGGCCTGTAGGAGGGAGGCCTTGAGTAGGGACCTACATGGAATGAGGGAGGGCTCTGGGCAGGGAGCGTGGTTAAAATCAAGGCCTGGAATGTTCTCGGAGCAGCAAGGAGGCAGTGGAAGGCCGGGTGGGCAGTGGGAAGACATAAGGACATGAAGGCTGGATAGAGTCCTGTGGGTCAGAGTTACAGTCTGGGATTTTATTCTGAGTGGGATAGGAAGCCATTGGAGGATTTTAAGCAGAGGAGTTACCTTGTAGGTTTTAAAGTTTCCCCTGGCACTTGACAGGGTGGAGACGGGGAGGCTTGAGGTCTGTTGCAGTAGTCCAGGCAAAGATGGCGGTGCTTGGACCAGGCCATGTCGGCCGATGTGGGGGGTGGTCCATGTGAGATGTGGTTTGGAGGTGGGGCCCCCAGGCTTTGCTGGGGGATTGGATGTAGGCGTGAGAGGACTCACGGAGGAGAGGAACTGCAGGTCGCTGATGGTTTGATGGGGAATTTTATTCCATGCCTTCCGCCTGTGACTCGGGCCTTCTTGGACACAGCGCTCAGCCCCCAGTGCCATGTGCCTCCCGTCTGGTCACTCCCTTGGTTTGGGAGTGACCAGAAAGAACAGAAAGAAACATCCCTTTCCTCAGGGCACTTCTGTCAGTGTTTACGTCTCCCTTAATTAGTGTGAGCGCTCCACTGTTTCTCTTACCAAACCAAGCTGCTGCGTCAGAGCTGAGCTCTGCCTCCCCCTCTTCCCCCGCTTCCCCCTCCTCCCCCTCTTCCCTCTCATCCTCCTACTCTTCCTCTTCCTCCTCCTCCTTCAGTGTCTGGCTTTCTATCTCTGGAGCCTGGCCCAGTGTTTGGCATGTAGTACATTTGCAACAAATGCCTGAATGAATGAATAGATGAATGAGGCTTAGAGAGATGAAACTTGCCCACTTTGTGGTGGTGGTGAGGGTCTTCTGACACCACTCTTCCCCCCAGGGAGCTCTCTTCCCTCTCCCTGAACCCCCCCCCCCCAGGATGGTGTTAGGGGCAGCATCTGCAGTGGGATCTCCAAACGCTGTGGGCAGGTGGGCATTGGTCTTTGCCCGTCACTTCAGTCCTCTCACAAAGGTGCGTGCTCGCTTCCTGCCTCTCCCTGCTCCTCCCCTTCCCCTGCCTCCCACTCCCTCCCCCTCCTTCTCCCTGCCTCCACAGGTCACCCTCTGGAACACCCAAAACCTCCTGATGGAAGTGTTTGTTTCCATGTGTCGCCCTGTGACGTGTGATCCCTTCCATGAGGAAATTTGCCAAATGCACTCTGCGTCCCATCAGGCTTGTAGTCTAAATTAGACCTTCCAGCTGTGTTTGGATTTCAAGCATATGCATGGAAACTTCTATTCCCTTTGCTCCCTCCTCTGTGAGCAGCCGCCATGTAGGGGACAGAAGGCGGGTCCCTGAAGCCTTGGGGCACTGACCTCTCCTCGGAGGCCCAACAGCCCCCTGGGGGAAATGGACAGTGTGGGGACTGGCACCCTGCCCCCACAGGGGCCTGCTCAGGTCAAGAGAGAATGAAAGTCAGGCCTGTGACCCTGCCTGGGGCTCTGCGGGGCCATCAGAACACACGGAAGAGGGAGCTCTGTTCCAGGTGCCTTGGTGATACCACCCTCTCCTGCAGCTGATGGATTCAGAGCTCCCTGAAGGGCACCAATCAAACCTATTTTCTGGGGAGAATAGTCAACCATATAGAAGCCTCTGCCCCCCCAGCACAGACCTGCCACTGTGAGAGAGCAGAAAAGCTAGAGCTGCGGACGTGACCCTGGGACCAGGGGCACTGCCTGGAGTTCCGAGTGGGCTCAGCTCTGGAAATTTGTGGAGTTCTGCCAGGGAGCTTCCCTTCTAATTCAGTGATGCTGTCCTGGTGGTCCTGGGCGTTTGGGGTGCAGAAGCCTCTCCTGGGAGACAGCCACTGGACGTCCACAGCCCCAGATCCGGCCATCTGGTCTGGCCAGTAGGCTGCACTTGGTGAGACGCCCTGTCCTGGAGCTGGCGAGCCTTCAGAAGCTGTCCCGTCCCCAAGCGGCTGCAGCAGCTCCTCTTACTGGAGTGCAGCCTGCAGTTCCCACCATCCGCCCACCACAGCAGCGCCCTTAGGTGTCAGCTCTAAGGCCGGAAAAGAGCGGACTCAGAGGGACCTGGTTCTGAGCACCCTTGTTTGTAAAGACGTGTGTGCCCACGGGAGCTCAGCAGGGTGCTGGCCTGGCCACTGGCTCTCCAGCAGCTGCAGACACTTCCTCAGTTGCTTCAGCTCTAAAACAAGCCAGTTGGGCCTGATCATTTCTAAGGTACCTTCAAGTCCCTAAATCTTTGAAAGGCCAGGGTTTGCAGGAGGTCACTCGCATGCTCTTTGTGAGGTGCTGGGTCCTGGCCACCACTTGTTCCACAGAAGGTGGGAGACACCAGGTCCCTGGATGCTTGTCCCCTCCCTCACCTGTCCTTCACCCTCTGACCCCCTCCTCTGCCCCTACCCTCTTTGGAGGTGCTGTGGGTCTCTGTGTAGACATCCTGATGGCAGTTACAACAGTAATACAAACCCATCCTCTCATCCGAATCTTTCAATCTGGAGGAGCATGCAGGGCATTTGTTACTATTTTCATTTGAAGGATGATGATCTGAGGTGTAGACAGGGCAGCCAGCAAACAACATGTGGACTGGAATCCAGGGCTCCTGAAGTCCTTTCCAAATCCACACAAGAGGCCCACCACTGTAGGCAGATTTTTATAAAGAGGAGCATAACTTCCTTTCCTTGGAAATTGTGGCTCTTTTGAAAACACCCATTCTCGCAAGATCTTCCATTGCAATGCAGTTTGCTTTGTTTCATTAAGGAAGTTCAGAAGGTAATAACTTTTTGAAAAAATCTAATAAATTTGAAGAGAGAAAATGTTAAATTGCATTTTGTAGGCTCTAAGCTCTCAAATCTATTTCATTTCCTGAATGCATAATCTCAAATGCATTTTATATCCTGAATACATATCTTGCTTTTAAATAATACCAGGACAGCCAAACCAATAGGCAGGTGATAACATGCTCACTGACAACCTGAAAGTTTCTCCTTGTCTTCCTGGCCACAAAAACCCTGAATTTCCCTATTTCATGTTTCCCTAGAAATAACCTAACTTGGAATTGGTATCTTGACTCTTCTCTGCAGCTGTGTTACACTGCTAAGTGGGGCTAAGGCCTCCAAGGGTGCCTCTTTGGGTTTGTTTTCCTTTCCTTTTAAAATGGATGTAGGAAAAATGTACCCCAAAGGGACTGAGAGTTTTTGCAAACACCCCACCACCCTGTTCAAAACTTCCATTTGTAGATTTCTTTCCAAGCACCACAGAGATGCAAACTTCTATATTTTGGAGCATTTAAATAAGCTCTAATTTTGTTGTCCTAGGTAACTAT
Organism: Camelus dromedarius; assembly: GCF_036321535.1. NCBI lineage: Eukaryota > Metazoa > Chordata > Mammalia > Artiodactyla > Camelidae > Camelus > Camelus dromedarius. The sequence continues at coordinate 8,861,515 of NC_087441.1, read as the reverse complement.
GAGAGTTTTTAAAAAGCAATCTAAAATTGGAACAGAGTAGACACTTCCTCCTGTTTCATTTGTTTAACAAATGTTTGTGATGTGCGAGCACCGAGGTGTTCAGAGGAGGAGGTGCAGGGGAGGGGTCCTCTGGGGGGATGCAGGATTTTATCAAGAGGAGAAGGCAGAAATGAATGGAGTTAATAAAAGGTGGGGAAGGAGGACAGTGCAAACATCTGGGGAAATGCTGAGAAGTCTGGGTTCATGATTGCAGCTTAATTATGAGGGTAATTCCGGAAAGCAGACTGGGGTGTAAAGAAAGCCAAGGAGTCTGCACCTTCCCTGGCAGCGGGGACAGGTGGAGGTTTTGGAAGAACAAGAGAGTAATATCCAACATGTGCATTAGTGAGAGAAATATGGTCCTGAAGCCTGAACCTTGCCCAGGACCTGAGTTTTCTACTGCCAGGACCAGCCTTGAGGGAGAGGGAGAGGGAGAGAGAGAGGGGTCCGTGGGACTGAACCAGCCATAAGGGGCTGCTGCAGTTAAGTAACCAGGAGTGTGGTGGAGAAGAGAGGAGATAACGGAGGGGAAGGCTGACCAGGAGAGGACGGGACGGATGGTGAGCAGCAAGGCTCTAACCGGGTGTGGAGGCAAGGTGAGGCCACTGTAAGGCACAGGTCTATTTGAGCGTGCAGACCTCAGACTGCAGACACCCGCAGTGTGCTCACTAACCCTGGGGCCTCCTAGGACAGAGACCACCTCGGTGCTGCCTTCGGGCCGCTGGCCCCTGCTTCCGTGCTGGCCCTGGTGGCGCTCAGCTCACGGTGCTGGCTGGGCTCTCCTCTAATTGATGCTTGGAGTATCTGCGGTGGTGGTGTAGGCAGCATGGAGGCTCCCGGGGCCACAGGCTCCCGGGGCCTCCAGCACGTCCTCCTTGTGTTGTGCCTGAGTCTGTTTGGGCTGCTGTAACAAAAATACCATAGACTAGGGGAGCTTACAAACAGCAGAAACCTATTTCTCCCAGTTCTGGAGGCTGGCAAGTACAAAGTCAAGTCTCTGGCAGATTTGGTGTCTTGTCACTGTCCACTTCCTGCTTCTTTTTGTTGTGTCCTCACATGGCAAGAGCTTGCTGGGGTCTCTTTTATTAGGGCACTAATCCCATTCATGAGGGCTCCATCCTCATGGCCTAATCACCTCCCAAAAGCACTGCCTTCAAATACCATCACATTGGGAGATAGGTTTCAACTCATGAACTTTGAGGGCAGATAGACATGCCATCTACAGCAGGTTAGGTGGTAGACAGGCTTATGGATTGCTAAACTAGATTAAGTTTTCTGAAAAACAGCATTCTATAATTTTAAAGCTGTGTTTTCACCAGGGGGAAAAAAACCCAAAAGAGGTGTCAACATAAAACACTGACAAAAGAGAAGCCTGAATTCTTGTTATTCATTATGAACCATGAATTCAAAAATGTATCTGATGATGGTGAGCTAGACTTTTATATTTTCTTCTTATAAATCTCAAAATATATCTTGACTTAAATTTAAAAAGCTCAAGTTCTCCATAGTCATTTTTGTAGACATGCTTGCAGTGAGTCAACATTCTGTGTCGTTCTACTGCATGTGGAACTCTGGAACCGGCTGAGACAAGTATAAGCTTATGTTTCTTTCCACTGTTTTTTTTTTTTTTTCTTTTTTTAAGGAAGGATCAGAGAACCTTTAAAAATGTTTTTCTCAGAGTGAGCTCTAAGTTTGCATTATTGTTTGTTATCAGCTCTTCATAGTGAACCCACCAGTGGTTAAGTGGCCTCATTTTTAGTTAAGTGTGGCAGGTGGGTGTCCAATAAATGTTTACTGGATGTCTTAATGTGAGCTTGTTTTAGGAAAAAAATGCATTTATTAGCATTATTCAGCAAACTTGCATGAACTCAGCAAATAAAGTAACTAATTTCTTATTATTTAACATCTATAATGGCCCTATGCCAGTAAAGGCTGCATTTGAGAAGACAAAACAAGCTTGGGGCTTTCATCTTGCCTCTTTTTTCTCTCTCTTTCTCTGTAAAAGATAAAAGAATGAAATGCCATTTTGGTTCCCCACCATTCAGGCAGTGTGTGGGTGGAGGGTGTTTTAAACATTCCCACTCATGACTGAAGAGTGCCTATGAAAAGGAGGAAGCTGCCCAGATCCCTGTGGTGCCCGCAGAACTGGAGCTGGTGCAGTCAGGAGGGGCCCGCTTCAGTAAGAAAGCACCAGCAAGCACTTCTCCCAGACCAAAGGTGAGGTCTATCAAAAGCATCTGTGGTCTTCTTGCTTACAAAGCACATCTCTGGGTATCCCTTGTACCAAGTCTACACCATTCAGGGCCAGGAATGCCTGTTCTCCTGATGAAACCAACTTCTTCTCCTGCCTTCTTCTTTTCTGGAGCCAAAAATCACAGACCAGTACCCCACAACTTCTGGGATTCCAGCTCTAGCTCCCTAGTTCTGAGGGGAGGAAGGTCACCCTGAGCACAGTGGCCCCATCAGTCCACCCAGGACTATCCGAGGGCCTGTGTAGGTAGATCTTGTGTGGCTCTTAGGGTATGTGGGTGGAGGAGTTTCATCAAAGGCTGGTCCACTCCTACACTGGAGAGTAAGTCATCCCTCCCATGCTGTCAGGGTTGAATTGTGACCCCCAAAAAGATATATTGAATTCCTAATCTTCTGAACATGATCTTATTTGGAAATAAGATTTTTAACAGCGGTAAATGAAGTCATTAGGTTTAGCTCCAATCCATAATGACTGGTGTCCTTATAAAAAGGGGAAATTTGGACAGAGACACAGACATCCACAGAGGGAAGACCATGTGAAGGCATACACGGTGCTGTAGTCTGAATGTGACCCCCACCCCCAAATGCATATGTTGAAATTCTCTTGCCCAATATGATGGTATTAGAAGGTGGGGCCTTTGGGAGGTGTGTAGGTCATGAAGGTGGAGCCCTCAGGAACAGGATTAGTGCCCTTGTTAAAGAGGGTCCAGAGAGTCCCTAGTTCCTTCCACCACATGAGTTCACAGTGAGAAGATCCCAGCTGTGAACCAGGAAGGGGGCTCTCACCAGAATGTGACCATGCCGGTGCCTTGATCTCGGACTTCCCAGCCTCCAGAACTGTGAGTAGTAAATTTCTGTTGTTCACAAGCTACACAGTTAGTGGGATCTTGTTATAGAAGCAGGAGCAGACTACCATGCAGGGAGAAATGGCCATGTGGCTAAAAATGATGCATCTATAAGCCAGGCAACCCCAAGGATCGTGGGCAAACATGAAGATGAGGCAAAGAAGCTTCCTCCCCTGGAGCTTCAGAGAGAGCATGGCCCTGCCGACACCCTAGTTTGGAATTCTAGTCTCCAGACCTGTCATATAATAAATTTCTGTTGTTTTAAGCCACCCGGTTGGTTGTACTTCATTATGGCAGTTCTAGGAAACTAACAAACATGCCAACTTGCATAAGCATTCAAAGGGCTTCCTTTGACATAGATCACAGAAACCAGACTCATTGTTTCCTTCACCACTTCCTCTTTATCTCTTCTTATCTGCCCTTCTTGTGAACACAGTGACATAAAACGTTTTGTGGGTGTAGAGGTAGGGTAGTGTAACAAAGCAGAAACCCAGAGGCTGTCCTCTCCACTGTGGGTAGGGCGGACTAGGGAAAGGGGAGAAGAGCTGCTGGAAGCCACTGCCATGATGGAGACCAGGCACCAGGGGCCTTGGAGGGTGGAGGCCAGGTGGAGGATGCATGGAAAAAAGCCAAGAGTGTGCTCAGAGTACAGTTGAATAAGGAAGGAGATTTGGGGGTGAAATACAGAATAAATTCATGACTTTGAACTTCAAGACTCTCTGGTTTTGAAAATTATCCCATGCTTTGGAGAATGTGACAAACTGTAATGCTGAGAGTGGGAATGAATTTCCATTTTAGAAACAATTGTGGGTTCCATTGCCAACATGATTAACTTCAGGAATTGGAAAAGGTGGGAGCATGAAAGGTATAAATTTGAAAACATGGTAGGACTTTGGCATTTGTGGGTTAGGATTAAGAGTTTTTACCATTGTGTGACTATTCCCCAAGTGGAAGTGGGTCTAATGACACTACTTCATGTGTGGTGTGGTCAGGATTATGGGTGTAATTCACAATGTGAATCGCAAGAGAAAGAGTTAGGTTCCAAAGGGCCTCCAGCGGCCCTAGACTCTATCACATTTATAGGAGTTCTTGAATTTGGGGATTTGACCATTTGGGATTTGTGACGATCTCATGATGGTACTTTCAGAAGGCAATAGCCAAGGAGAAACAGTGTCTGTGGGCAATACTGTTCATGAATTTGGGGATCAGAGAATTAGTGCCAGCTTGCAACTGCCCCCCTCATTCAGCAGATGAGGAATCTGAATCCCAGTAACCCTCCAACAGTTGTACTGAAGATACTGAATCAGAACCAGAATCCATTTTTATATGGCTCTTTCTATCATCCCAATTAACAAACATTTTAAAGTAATAACCATATGGCCAGCACTGTGAGACATAACTTTCTTCTCACAGCCTGTAACCTAATCAAAGAGGCAAAGCCAATCTCCCTGCCTTTGATGAAGACAGTAAGAGCAAGAAAAGGCAGGAGGGCCTTCAGTAGATCCCTTATGCCAGAAAACTCAGAAAACTAGCCTTTTCTTCATCTGTATCCTGAAATAATGACATTTGTCTTGTCTCCTGGACTAGTGACATGGAAAAGCTTTGAAAGCTATAAAGTGCTGTGAAATGCACTATTATTGGAGAAGTGTTAGCAATAAAGAATTCAGAGAAGTAGAGGACTGGTGTGGATTGAGTGCAGCCTCTGTAGTGGGTATAATTTTGACCAAAGGCATTTGTGGCTGAGGAGGGTGTCCAGGATGAAGGGACATGCGCAGAGGTCGGAAAGTGTGAATTGGGGAGTTTTTTGATCAGCTGATCAGTTTGGCTGGGATGGGGAGTTACTGGCCTTTTCCAGCCAATATCTGAGGTCAAGTCCAAATCAGAGTGACTCAAGGGATTTGGTACAGAAAAGCACCATTGTAGATAGTCATCTTTGCACAGATTATTATTTTTTATTTGTGACAGGTCTAAGGCACATTATCTCTGGAATCTCTTAGCAAATGTCTGCCCCGCTGAGCAGGGAGAAAAAGCATTTTACTGAAACAGATGTTAGCACTTTATTCATCCTCCCTCTTGTCCTCCTTTGTTTATTTCTTTTGCGTGTATAAAAGTTAAAATAAAAAAGTAGAAAATTCAAATCAAGGTGGTAGTATATGCAAAGAGTCTGTCAATTTAAATTTGGGACTTTGTTAATAGATTAAAGGTACCCATCGCTTCTATCTGTGTTTACTTTGCATTGACTTCAATGGCTGTTCTGTAGGGATAGCCGAGCAGATTTTGACCCCATATGCTCAATGTTAATTCGATTCATATGGGTTCTTAATAGCTTTGGTAATGTGGAACTGTGTTTGACACTGTTTTTGTTTGTGGTTAGATGATGTATTCAGTTCTGAAAACTTGGGGAGGAAAAAAACCAAACAGAAAATGCTGACAACCTGCCTGACTTTAATCCCATTCACCTTCTGCAGCTCATAAATCTTTCACAGCTAAACTTCCCCTGGGGGTCAGAGAACACTTTTGGTGTGCGGGCACTGCTATGGTGTCCTTTGCCAAAGAGCAGCATTTGGTTTGAACCCATCAGTCCAGACTGAGCTCACCAGAGTCTTTAGTTACTGACCTTCCTTAAGGATGTCTGTAAGGATGGCTCACGGAATGAGGGTGGCAGGAAGCCTGCGTACCATGTCGCATGATGGACTAGTTTTTGCCACTTGGAGTATCATAAGCATACAAACGAGCACCTGCTTATAATAATGGTATAATATAATATTTAAGAAACACAGATTTACTTGAATTTGCAACTCTTAGGTCTTCAGCTTTTAGGAAAGCAATAGATTCATTCATTCAACACATACTTAGTGAGGACTGGGCGTTGTTCTAGGACAATGTGCTAGCAATGGAGAAGACAAAGTCTCTGCTTTCAATGGGCTTCCATTCTCGTAGGGGTAAGAGTAAGCAAATCCATGAATGAATGTGTAATGTAATATCACACGATAATTATGACTGTTAGGAGAAAATTACAAAGGGGAAGACAGTAGACCATGACTTGGGGAGGCTAGGCTTTCGAATGGAATAGTCAGGGAAGGCATCTTCGAAGAGGTGACACTGAGCAGAAATATGAAAGAAGTGAGAGATCCCAACTTTTGCTTATCAGGGGGGAGGGCATTCTAGGGAAGGGGACAGCTGGTGCGGAGGCCCTGAGTGGGATGAAGTTGGCCTATCTGAGGAACAGTTGAGAAGGTCACTGTGACCGGAGTGCATTGAATGAAGAAGAAAGTAATAAAAAATGGGGCCAGAGAAATAGCCAGGAGCCTGATCAGGGAGGGCCTTATAGACCGTGGTGAGGATATTAGATTTTGTTCTGATTGTAATGGAAAGACCATTTTTAAAAAAATCACTCTAGCAGCTACATGGAGAGTGGAGCATAGGGGAGCAGGAGAGGAAACAGGGAAGGGCAGACACTATTGCAAGATTCCAGAGGTGAGAAGAGGGTGGACTTGACCTGGGCTGGTGGCGGAGGACACAGGGAGTAACTGAGATGAGGAGTACTTTGATGGTTGACACGATTTGTTGCTGGGTGAATGTGGGGTGTGGTTATCAGGGTAACAGCTTTAGTCTTATTCTCCAGTTGGTGATGCCCATGGGTGACCGTCCTAAACCCCTACCCCATCTCCCCAGAGTGAATATGATTCCTGGCAGCTGAGTTCATGGCCCCTCCACATAGGTAAAGAATGATCAAAAGCCTTAGATGACTTTCAAAATTGTAAATAAAAGTTTAACTTAAATGTGGTATGTTTTCAGTGAAGAAAAGAGTAACGATTTTGCTTGCTTTGTTATCACCTTTTAAAAACCTTTCCTTAGCAACCTTTCAAAACCACAGCAGATGTTCCTTAGAAAAATAAAGTAAATTGCAATTTCCAGGAAGAAGAGACCCATTATGGTGGGCTCATTAAGAAGTTCATTATTTAGTGTATTGGAAAGATGGAGTTTAATTTATAGTTTCTTCTGCTGGATAAGAATCTTAGACAGAATCAGGACAGTTAATGGTGAAAAGAAAGCAAGTAATGAAAATGCAGATTTTTCTCTCCTCAGTTCTGGCATTTGAGGTTTTAAATCTCAACTCAGGGTTGGGTGGACTCATTTTGAATTTCCTGTTTCCTTTTCTTTTGTTCTGTTATTATTTCTTCCTTCCTCCAAGGCTGATTATCAGATTTTTCCCCTGCAAAAAATAATTCAACATTCGTTACATGGTTTCTAAATTTTTCTAAGACAACTATGCTATTGCTTTAGGATACTTTTGTTTAAAAATGTGCAAGATTGATGATGTTGGGGGTGTTAACCATTTCTTGATCTTTTTCTGAATAAATAATCATCCCAGGAATCTGTTCTACTCTAAATTAGCTGACCATTGAATATTTTCCTGTTCTTTAAGATTGCATTTACAGCCTGTGATTAGGTATATTTCATTGCACTGAAACTTAAATGCTGATATTAAAATGGTGTCAACTCTTGGTTTGTATCTGTGAACATGCAGAGTTCAGGTTCAGAGTGGTCCTGCATGGCCAAAGCCAATATTGTTTTATTTTGGGAAGCATGGACAAGACCAGCCCCCTGGTCGCACATCGTGGATTCAGCCCTTTATGGTTCATGGTGCTCATAGCTTTGCCTCCAGCAGAGTATCAGTGGTTGACTTTAATGATGAATCTGATTTGATAACAAGATTGTCACTCTTTGGCTGATATACATGTTGTGCAGATTCTCCTTTATTCATAAGAATACAATTTAATAATGTTTTACTTCTCCCAAAGAGGAACAAATTTCTAGACCCCTTTGGACACAGGACTCTGCTCTGGGCTGGAAGGAATTCTGAGGCTAAGACTCAGCTTTTGACCACACCTGACCACCGTGAACACAGGGCACTCCTGCACGTCAGTCGTTAACAACAGTGGCTCCCAGTTATAACCACTTGGTATATGCTGTAATCCACCCAACCATCTGGCAATGTTGTTCTTGAAACAGAACTGAGACTCAGAGAGAGTAAATGGCTCTCTCAGGGCCCCCAGCAGTGACCAGCAGGACCAGCGTCCGAAACTGGTGGGTAGGAGGCTGCAAAGTAAAAGACAGAGTAACGCTTTCCTTTGGGATATATACGCCCTAGAAGGGAAGACCAAGAGGTAATTATATGAAACTTCAAGAAGACCATGACTGAATATGGGCTCCCGCTTCACATAAATGCTGAGAGAGAGTGGATAAGAACAGCTGTCAGACTTCGGTGGCATTAGCCAGCTCTTTGGGGAGATAACTTGAGTGGAATTTAATTAATAACCACTGTTCTGAATGATTCTTTTCAGGAGGTTTTAGAGCCTGCCTTTGTAAGAAAGCTTGTGCTCAGCATCCTAGGTTTCTGAGTATCATCCCTGCACCTGACCCCTCCTCCCGTCAGTCACCCCTCCCCTAACATGCTGACACTAGAAAATCAGTCCATCTACATGCTTCCACCTTTCGCTGTTGGCCAGCTCTCTACAGCTGTCAGAAATGCCATTCACGGCTCATGGTTTTCTGTTGGTTTTGTTTGTTTGTTTTTAAACCGCATAACTTGTATCAGGATGCTTTTGGTTGAAGTAATAGAAAGCCAGGTTCGGACTGACTTAAGCAACAGGAACACTTACTGGTTTATATAAATTGGCAGCCAGAGACAGAGTGAGTCAATGTTGATTCATCTGGCAGTTCAGCAGTGTGATTAAGGACCCAGGCTGTTTCTGTTTGTCTGTTCTGCTTCCACACGGACAGCTTTATTCTGTGATTGGTTCTCTTTGTGGGCGCAGGATGGCTGCTGGAAGCAGGTGGACTCACATGCCTCCTCTTCCACGTCTAGTGTCATATAGATCCTGGCTTCACATTGTGGCTTATAAGGGTTAGGAAGGATTTTCCCAGAAACCTCCAGTAGTTCTCACTTTGTATCTCTTTAGACAGACTGATTTCACATCTCCATGGCTGAACCAATTAATGGCAAGAGGGGTAGGATGCCCTTAGACCGTGTGTGCCTACCTTTTGAGCTGAGCTCAAATCCTCCGGCCACAGACTGCTGCTTGGAGGGACAGAGTTGACCAAGGGCAGCATCAACAAGGTCCATTGCAGAGACTCAGAGCCACTGGTGTTTTCTGATGTATCCTATTTTCCATCCTCGCAGGCAGGATTTGGGGCTGATGAATAGTTTGATATGCAGTGCTACAAAATGAATTGCTTAAAATTATTAGGAGCCAGGTGGCAGGTAATCTATAAACATCAAAACATGTGCAGCCTCATTAGCAATCAGGGAAATGTAAATTAGGGTCATGACATACTATTTTACTCCCACTAAATTGGCAAAAATTAAGATATCTGACAATACAAAGTGCTGACAATGATGTGTGTGGGGAAACAGGACCTCTCATGTACTGCTAGTGGGAGTGTCATCTGGTACAACCACTTTGGAACAAAGTTTGTATTATCTTGTAAACAAAACATGCATATACCCGTTGACTTAACAAAGGTATGTATACATTTATAGGTATATATACTAGAAAAACTTTTGTAATTTCATCAAGAGACATGTTTGAGAATGTTCATTACAGTACTACTTATAATAGCAAAAAAAGTTGGGAACAATCTAAATGTCCCAGAACAGGAGAACAAATGAATGCATTATGGTATAGTCATGCAAAGGACTATTATACAGCAGTGAAAATGAAGAAACTACAGCTGCATGCAGCAACATGATGTATCTTAAAAACCTATTGTTCAGTTAAAAAAGCAAGTTGTCAAAGACTACATATAGTGAAATACGATGTTTATAAAACTCAAAAGCAGTGTACTATTAGGATACATCCATGTGCAGTAAAACTGCATTTAAAGGCAAGGGTGGTTATCTAGGAGGGGTAGCTGGGAAGGTGGGATCCGGGAAGAGCACCAAGTTATCCCCAGTGGCGTTGATAATGAGATCTAATCTTTAGTTAGGTGATAGAGTCTGGGGTGTTTGTTTTATTTGGGGCTTTATAACTTCTATCCATCATGTTATGTTTCAATATGTCAAATGTTACATATTAATTTCTAAAGTATAGGCTTCTGAGCTCTTAAGCAAATGTGATTGGTTGCAGTAGAGTGACAAAGTAATGAGATTCTTGCAGAAGGAAGCCATGTCTCATGAATCAGTTAATATTCCCAAAAGGAACAAGTCATCATGCAGTTGAGAAGTCTTTGACTAAAGGCTCTGTCTTAAGTTATTAAAACCCTGACATCATTGTGGGGTTTTCTTTCGTGGATTGGGAGGCAGGGATCAGAAGTAAAAAACAGATAAATACGTTTTTTAAAAAGAGGAATTAAATGAGCCTTCCTCTATGTGCAGAAATGTAAGCTTTTTGCTTCTGTGGTGGCCAACGTTTGCCTTGTAGCATATTTTTAATGGGTGATTTGGGAGAGGAACGCACAGGGAGGAGAATCCCGTGGTCGGAGGGAGTGCGGAGTGCAGCCTGGCGAGACCCTGAGCAAATGCGGTTTAAGCTCAAGTCCAGGGCCTGTTCGGCTCAGAAATGGGGCACGTGAGCTGCAGTGCGGATGGCACACCTGTGTGGTGATTCCCACTTCTCATTAAATTCCCGCCCTGGGCATTGAGGCTGGTGGGAAAACACTGTCACTCCTGGGGTGAAGGCTCTTGCCAACATAGCCTCTCCTAGGATATTCTGTCACAGACTCTCTTAATGCTTAAATGATAAGGTCTGTTCCTCGTGAAGGCGAGGCTTCTGGTGTCTTTCACTCGATTCAGCCCAGTCTTTCAGTCTGCTCTAGAAGCTTCCCACATCTCACTCAGGACGTAGACCAAGCCTTTGTTTGAATCCCTGTCTCACCACCAGCGACTACACTGGACAAGCGTGATTTTTGTCAGCCTTTCTCTCAGTGTCCCCATGAGTAAAATGAAAGGGTTCAACTAGATGACGTCCCTTTTTTTTAAAACCAGGAGAAAAATCAAAGTTTAATAGCATGTATACATGGAAAGACCTGGAAAAACCAAGTAACTAGATGAGTTCTGAGGTCTCTTCCAAATTCAACCTTCTGTGACTGTAGGAATCCCTTTGTAAGAAGTCACAGTCCTCCCCACATCTCCCAGAGTCGGCGCGAGGCTCACGTTACTTGCTTGCCACTGCTATTCGTGCTTCAGATAATGCAGACGGACCTCTGTAATTCCCTGCTGACACTGCTTATCATTTGGATTAGTTATATCCCTGGTACCTCCCCCCAAACCATGCAAATGATAGTAAACTTAGCAACGACAAGCTAGACCTTTCCAGGGTCCTTCCAGAGCATGTTAGATACAGAACTTAGATGGGGTGTGAAAAAGCCCATCAACTTCAGTGAGTCTTCCCGTCCTCGCGAATACAGAAGTTACCAGTAGCTAAGCTTTCTCTGGGTCCGGGGGAAATGGCAGTGTGGGCTCTTGTCTGTTGAAGACAACGCCCTGGATACCGCGTGACAGACACCACTGAGCTTCCACAAAGCTCCCTAAACAGCTGTGTCCATGGACCCAGAGTGAAGGAGGTCATTGAGAAGGGACTGAGGACAGTAGAGTCTGGTTTGCCCCGAGCTGCCTGCTCCTAAAAGGTTCTCAACCCTCCAGAGTCCTGCGGGCTCGCCGTGTGGACACACATGGCACGTGTCATTTTCTGGCGCGCTCTCCCCACTCACCCAGGAGACTCACTGCACCACACGTTATCTAACCAGCACCGGACGGGGTGGCCACTGCCCTCCTCCAGAATTCTCTCCTCTTGTCTTTCCGCTGCTGCTGCTGCTGCTGCTCTCTTGGACTCTCTTCCAACTTTCTGGTTTGTCTTTCATAGTCACTTTTCTTTCTCAGCCTGTCTTCCCATGTTCACTGTTGCCAGGGTTCTGCCCCTGGCCTGCCCTGCAGTCTACAAAAGCAGAGCAGAGAAGTGCGTGTAGACTTGGAGGGTCTGCTGGGATGCAGGACCTGTGCCGACCGCGGCGGGCAGGCCAGCGCCGGCCACCTCCACCGTGTGACACCTCCCCATCTGGGGGCCAGGTGCAGCCACCGGCCTCACGTTTCCGGTGGTGTCTGTCCTCCTCAGAAACCGCCGGCACCTCGGTGGCTTCACCTCTGTGCGCACTGCCCATGTGTTTGCCATTTCCTTTTAAATTTCTTTCTCTTTTTAGTACTAAAAAAAATCAATGATATAAGTGATAAAAAATTTTAATCGAAATTTACTTTGTGGTCTAGAAATAAAATCATGGAAAGTAACTATCCCCAATTCTGCCCTTGCCAACCCAAGTCTCCACCTCAGAGCCAAGGCCTCTTCCCACTTCCAACGCAGTGTCGTCTAAATCTGCTTCTAAGCTTCCGATCTTTTCTTATGTGAGTCCCAGAGCCCCACTGTGGGGGCAAAAAGCCTGGATTAGTCACCTCACATTTCTTCCTGGATGGTGGTTCCATTTATTGCTGGGGTCAGGTGGAATTTTAAGGTGTAAAGCAAGAAGAGGAGTCACCCTGGGCCAGATATTTATCTCTCTTTTAAAAAAAAATATTTTTATTATCACTTTATTCCCCTTTTAACAATTGAAGGGAGATTAGGTTTATTTATTTGTTTGTTTGTTTATTTATTTATTTATTTGAATGGAGGTCCTGTAGATTGAACCCAGGACCTCGTGCATGCTAAGCACATGCTCTACCACTGAGCTATACCCTCTCCCTGCCAGATATTTATCTCCTAATGTATTTGCTTCCAGTGTCATTTTTAAATAAAACATAGCTAATCATTTTGCTCAGAGTAGAGTGGTGGTGTGCAGTGGGAAAAGCGGAGGTCAGAGAGTACAGGATAAGAACATTTTTCTGTTAATAGTACATCTGCTTGCAAATATTGTAAATGTTCAGCAGATTTAATTTCCATGTTTGCTGAGTGCACGTGCTGAGTGTCCTTATCATTTCTTTATGTGCTGTCAATTTCTAGAGGACCCGTGGATGTGTGTTTAGCACCCAAACAATGTCATAAACAAATGCTATTTTAATGATGCTTCCGCTTTTGATCGTACTCACAATAGCTGGAGGAGAAGGTGTCCGTTGTACCCGTTAGTCTTGACTTATCAGACACAGATGCGTGGACGACCTGCTCTAGGCAGCGAAGCGATGAACTGGAAGGTTTCAAAAGGTGGTAACCTACATTGAGGAAGACAGTGATCGACACTTTCTTAAGCGCATTATTTGTTCCCTCCTGCGTAGCTCTGCTGATTATCCTCATTTCAGAGTGGAGGAAACTCAAGCAGAGGGAGGTTTGGTACACTTGAAGTCACATGGCAAATAATTGTGGAGCCGGGATTTTAATGTAGTCACCCTGATGCACGGTCCACGCCCCTGGCTGCCCAGCTGCTGGTGGCTCCCCTCCCTGCCGGGCTGACCTGCCCACCTGAGAGCCTCCTCCTTAGCTTGTGGCTGCGTTTCCCTCTGAAACAGCAGCAGCCCGGCTTTGAATTTGGCCATTTCCTCCCTTTAACAATTCATCTTGGTGCGACATTTCTGCATTATGTGGAACAGCCTGTGGTTCAGAACACACTCAGACACACCAGGGGCTTCTTTTGGGAAAGAGAGCCGTGACAGATAACATCGCTTATTTTCAAGTGAGTGGAGCAGGTCAAAATGTACCCATCTTTCAGTATCTGTATTTTCTAATTTCTGTCCTTGTCAGAGTATAGGACTCAACTACACTAAATATTCGTAAAGAGATCTTACCATCATTGTTACATATTTTACATACTACAGTTATATTCCTCCTAACCACAGGAAGTGCCTGTGTTTCTGCCTTGTCTACAATTAGTATTTCATTGTCAATGACAAAAAACTCAAAAGAATCTAGAAAAGAAACAAAATCTTAATATTCAGCACATTGCAAAGGCATGTGGGTTAACTGTCATATCAGTGTCCCAAAGTAAAGCTTATACGGCACTTCATTAAATAACGTGCCTGCTTCTGAATTAGGTGTAGCTGATGCTCTTGTTCTTAAGGAGATACTTTAGCCGAGGACACCAGGAGAGATGGCCTAGCTTGGGGTGTGACATCTTGCTGTTAAGCACAGATTGCTCTTAATAGCTTACCATTCTCTGCTGTAAGGAAACAAAATCGACTGTTCAGCACCATCTCCTTTCTCTTAGTGTCATTAGCTTCCATAAACATGCACTAAAATCTCAGGAGTTGTCACTGATGGGCCCATAGAAAAGATGCTCCACAGCTGTGAGTGTGGTGTTGGCTTCCGACACCTGCCGGTAAAGCCAGCGCCAGTAATTTAAAGAGCCGGGGTCCGATCCGCTGGTAATTCAGCCGTTTCTGCACGTTCACAACATTACCTTCGCTGTTATTGCTCCCGATTACAGTGTCCCATTTGGGATTCTGGCACTGGAAATACAGACTCACAGCTCCTTTTGCCTTTTGCTATTTTTTATTTACACTGTGCCGGGCACCTCACTAAATGCCATATATATTTACTTCGTCCAACCTTCATTATTATTATTGTAGCATTATAGTATTTGTATATTTTATACTATGTTACCCTTATGTATGATTAGTATTGCTTTTGTTTCTCAAGTTGAGAAGCTGAGGTTCGGAGGGATAAGTTAACTGGCCTGAGTCGCACGCCTAGTGATGGAACCAGAGATCAGAATCTAGGCCTTTTCTGACCTGAAGAATAAGACCCCTTACTCGTCTGTCATGCGTCTGGAAGAGAACTTGGAAGCATCAACTTCCAGCTCCTCATCTTATGGATGAGCAGTCGTGGCTCAAGAAGAGTGACCCGCCCACAATCTCACCCATGTCGGTGGTCTCAGACCCCCACACTCTTCCCACTGTGCCATGACCTTGCCATCCTCGCCCTTTCTCTAATAGTGGCTGAAACTCACATCAGTCTTCCTGAATGAGTTGGCTTTACCAGCACTGGCTCTGTCTATAGAAACAAAACGAGTTGAGTTTTCATTAGCAAATGTGAAAAATGTAGATTCAGAGATTAAAAGTGAAAAACAGCTGGGATGTGATGTATTGACGTCAATCCAATATAAATGGATTCTGGGCTCTCAGATTCCTTTCAGAACAGGCAAACCAGCAGGCTCAGGGCTGTTTGGCCAGCACTGACTGCCTCCCCTCTCAGGGTCCAGGGTGGAGTCGTCGCCTCCGTGCAAGGGGGTCCCGCCTGCTGTCTCCTCTGTAGGTTTCCATCCTGTGGTCAGAACTCCGGTGTGACGTACCTTTCCTGTCCTTTCACACTCCTGGTCACTTTCACCTGTGCTCACAGTCAGCTGTGCAAAGAGCAGACCCCAGATGCCCCCACAGGGCTGCCATGGCTTTGGGCTTCCATCGAGGAGCAGGGATGGAGGGCTCGGCTTTAGGGGACATACAGCCAGCCTCCTCAGGAGGTTGTGGTTGTTTCGTATTTGCATCTCACTGAGAAGTCGGATTGGAAAGGAGCCAATGTAGTACTTAGTTTCTCTGTTTACTAGTGGGCAGTGGGCCAGAGAGGAGCGATTTATGACAAATGTCACACAACTGGAAGGAACCCTTGAAGCAAGGGACAGACCCCTGACTCTGGATATTTGAGTCCTAAAGCCTCTTGATCACTAAAAAGTCTCACTGGCCTTGACCTTGAGAAGGTTGACTAGCCTCTGTTTCTGCGGGGATTGGGGAGCAGCCCCCTGTGATACAGGCACAGAAACACGCCTTGAGTAACCAGCTCCAAGAGGATGGGAGTGTCTGGGGCAGGGCTCAGGGGAGCTGCGCTTGGGTGGCGTCCCCACCATCCCAGGGCTCTTGACATGGCAGTTCTATTTCGTCACTGTTTTCAGAAGGGTTTGCATCAGGGGCCTCGCAGGTGTCTGCGGTATTGCAAGGATGCCCGTTGATTTCGTGCGGCCGTTGTATAGTGACAGAGTATTCCTCTCATCTCCCCAGGGCGTCCGGGGCTGGGGAAATTGAATGTGTGGTTGGAAAGTGGTCGGCCAGTGGGCAACAAGGATGAAGGGAGAGATGACCTTAAATGACTGGTCATCTGAGAATGGGGAGGCCTCGTGATCCCTCCTATCGAGCGGATCCCCACTGATGAGAACGTTCCTGCTCTCCAGACGGACAGAGAGGGACAAACACCACAAACTTCCTCTCTAAGCCTTTTTCACTGCCGTTTGAGCAGAGCACAGCGTGGCCGATTGCACTCTGGCTTCTGTGACTGTGTCACATTTAGGCCTTCTTTTCTGAGCTTGCACCAAGTCACACACAGCGAACGGAGAGCAACCCACGTTCGTTTACTGCATGTTTCCTGACAGTCTCGTATTACTTCCAGAGCTGCCTGCCAGCGCCAGCTGCGTGTACAAATATGTGTATCTGTATGTTTTAAGTAAACATTTTATTGATGTATAATGTACAGAAAAGTGTACAAATGGTGAGTACGGATTGACAAAAGGGGTTGGCGTCTTAGAGTCAGCGCTCAGAGCAGGAAAGAGAGCACCGTCGGCACCCCTGCAACTCCCCCGCATGCCCCCTGACATATCACAGGTTTAATGTTGCTTGTTTTGAGCTTCATAGAAATGAAACTCACAGTGTGCTTTTTTACTTAACATTATATTCATAAGATATGTCTGTGTTGTTGCAAATAGAACATTGATATCATTACTGAATAATATTTGTTATAGTGATTAAAGTGTTGCTGTAGGCAATGCCCGTGTTCGTCATCAAAGCCCTCAAGCTGACCACAGCTTGAGCTGGTAACTGAGAGAGGATCAGCCGAGAAAGTCATCACCTGTGGACAACTTAGAAAAGTGTGTGTCAGTGTATGCTTATGTGTGTATGTGTGCACATGCATGCGAGCATGTGTGTGCGCGCGCACACCTGGGCACTAGTGGAAGCAGACACAGTTTGCAGGAGGATGGTGGAGAGTGACTCTGTTGACTTCTGCACACACAGCGGACTGCTTGCAGTTTTGTTTATTTTCCTGGAGTTTGAGGTTCCCTTCCCTGCGTGGGAGGCCTGCTAGAACAAAGACCACCCACCTGCGTTGCTTTTCTTTCCTTTTTTATCTCCACCGCAGCCCTGAGTCTAGTCCTGCTTCAGTGTTAAAGAATCCTCGAGCCAAGTCCATGGGTTTGCCACTGGTAGTTCCACTTGGGATTCAAGCCAATGGTACCTAACAGTGGTCACTTATAGAAACTAGAATTGCCCCGTGTGTGGCCGTCCAGCTCCTCCGGGCATCAGGGAGTAGTGGGGCATGTTGCAGACAACCTGAACAAGTTGTTGCCTGGCTCAGTGCTTATAGAATAGAGGCCTAACAACTGGGACGGGATGAGGAATGAGTTATAATTCACAAGAGACATAAGAGGAATTAAATTCCAGCCAGTATTTGCTCGAGAGTCCGCTTTGGTGTGTAAGTGACATCAGATCCCCTGGCCCACAGCCCTGTTCCCAGCCCTTCCCACTGTCCCTCCCAACCCTGTCCCAGTCCTGAAAGCTTTGTCCGTTCTCAGGCTTTTCACTCGTGTCTGCTTTAGTTTCTGGAAGCCACATCAGAATGTATCTCCCGGAACCTCAGATTTAAGCAGAGAGCCCTTGGGGAGGGTATACCTCAGTGGTGAAGTGCATGCTTAGCCTGCACGAGGTCTGGGATCCAATCTCCAGTATCCCCACTAAAAAAACATTCAGCAGAGAGCCCCTGCACTTGTGCACACCCCTCCCCCAACCCCGTCCTGGTCTCGGTGATGGTTTCCCCAGTGAACTTAGACACGTGCTCCCTGATAAGCAGTCTTTGCACCACGTGATTGGTGACTTGGGGCCCTCTCCTTCACGTGGGTGTCACATGGCAGGAGGAAGGCTCTCAGAAACATGGGTGGAGGTGACGTTTTCCCTCAAATGTGGGTAAAAGAACGACTGAGTGTCAGTCCTGTTCTCCGTATTGTCTTTTTCCAGTCCTGATATTAAAACTGATAATGAATGTCTTTACTTCAGACTAGAAGCAGAGATAAATTTTGCTTTGAAACAATTGGAGGGAACAATGTCTGATTTTAATAAACACCAAGGCCAGTAGGGCATTGCACGGGGAAAAAGAGATACTTTCCCTATTTGAGTCCTTATCTTAAGATGAGCAGCTTTTATCTGCTTGTTCAGAGAGACGTGCTCATGGGGAAGAGATAATTTCCTAAAAGGCACTGTCTTGATTGTTCTAGAGACATTAGTTGCCTTTACATGGATTCTGGAGACAACTTAAGCTGATCGAGTGAAGGTTTAGAACCATCCGTGCCCCAGGTTACTAGCAGGTGAAGGCGCAGGAGACCTGAGTCCTGGTCTCAGCTCTGGCCTTCGGGAGCTGTGGTCCTGAGCAAGTCCTTTCCCCTCTCCGCGCTCCCTCTGTAAAAAGGATTCAGCTGTTGGTTTGATCAGACAGACATCTATAAAGCACCCATCCAAACCCACCACTCTGCTAGGTCCAGAGGATAAAAGACTAACCAACTGGTCCCTGCCCCCAAGGAACTCATAGAGTCCCGATGAGAAAAGGAAATAAGAAAATCAGCAACTCGAGTGCAGTGGGGCACGTGCATGGATGCCCGGGTGCGTTGATGGCACAAGGTGAGCACCAAGGAGCTGGAATGTCACTCAGGAAAGACTTCTTGGAGTGGCGACATTTCAACTAAGTTGAAAGGAAGCGCATTTGCAGGCCAAGGGATGATTTCCAAGGTCATTTCCAATCTGATATATTGAGTCAATTGAGGTGTTGGGTTTCCAGGGTTCCATCTCAGCCCTGTCCTCATCTGGGGCAGTGGCCCTGGAAATAGTCCTTTCCCCTCTCTGACAGAACAGAGGAACCTGCCTGCAGGAAGGCTCAGCTGTTGTTCCCCCTGGATTCCTGTCTATACTGCACGTCACTTTGGCGACCCCTGCTCCTAGGTCTTCTGCTGTCATGACATATAAGTCCTGCTGGAACGTGGAATTAGGGATTACCTGTACTTACAGTTTTTGTAAGAGATGAGTTCCTGAAGCTCTCATACAATTTAAAACTCACATAATTTGAGACTGGTTTTTTTCCATAGAAATAAGTTTATAGAAAGGGAGATGTGGTCTTCAAAGGCATAATTCTACAACCAGTAAAAGATATTTTGCTTGTTTTGAGCAAAATGTTAAAAAGACATAATAAGATACATATAATAATAGTGCTTTATAATCGCTAACTTTCTTTCCAAACTTATTAAATTTCTAGTGTTTCCCAGTATGAGCCCTAGCACCTACCTCTTAGTGAAGGTATAAATGACATTTCTGCAGAATGTTTTTAAAAGATTTTAAACTATAATAGCAGTAAATACTGAATGCTATTGTCACCAAATTCACTTACATGCATTCTGAGACATGAAACAAAAGTGTTGGCCATAGGACACAGGCAGAAAGGATGGCTGATTGTTTCTGTCTACCTGGGAAAACAGCACTGAATTCTAGCGCCTGAAAGAGGATGGAGCAGTACTGTAGCACAGTGGACAGTTCACTTCCCGCCAGCCTTGAAATGATGCGTTTCTTGATAATTTATTTCACTTTAGAGGGATTGGGATTTTTGCACATAAAATGAAACTTTATTAACACTTTTATAATCATATGATTTCAAACTCGTATAAATTTAAACCCCCATAAAATGGGCCTGCACTCTGTTTACCAGGATGTAAGTGAAGTGGGGGAGAAGGGAAAGACGAAACGTACATGCAGATGTATATTCGAAGCCACAGAACGTTTGAACTCAAGGGGCAGTCAGTCCAACATCACTTACAGATGAAGTGGGGACCCAGGGAGGTAGAGTCCAGATCCCACACAGTTAGGTCTTTTTCATTTTGTTTCGTGGTTTGGAGTCAGGCGTTTTAGCAAACTTTGAAGTTACAGTAACCTAGCCCGGTGCCCATCACGTAGTAAGAGCTCAGAAAATTTGGGAGAGCAGGTGTGAATAAGGGACTCCCACCCTGAACCTTAGCTTTAGAGCAGGAGGCATCTTGGGTGTGAGGTGAGGCTACTCGGTTTCCTGGAGGAACAGGGGAAGGAAAATGCTGACTTTGGCATCTCTGTTGGGTCATTGGCTTCTCACCACCCGTCTCGGCTCCTCGGAGCACAGGGAGCCGCTGGGATTCCTCCTCTGACGACTGACCCATCAAGGCTCCCAACCCACACCTTTAGAAACTCCAAGGCTGCATCGTAAAGAGGAAGCACTTGAGAGGGTTGCATTAACCTGAACATTGCTAGAGTATCAAACAAATCGCATTTTTAAAAAAGTCACAAAGCTGGGCTGCACAAAGCTACCCAGCTTTGGCTTGAGGTGGTCCTGGATCTGCCCTTTTCACTTATTACCTTTCACACTTTGCTTAGTGACTGTTTCGTCGGGGATCATAACACCTACTCACAGGATTGTTGTGGAAATTAAATGCAGCCTTTGTTTCAGGTCCCTGGACCTGTTCATTCAATATGTTAATCCCTGCCTGTATTAATACCAATATTATGTCAAAAGCCCAGCAGATAAAATGGCTTTGACAACGAAAAATGAGAAGTTCTGCCATCAGATAATTAGAGTTTAGACTTGATGCCTAATCTCAAATTAAATTCAGATGTTAGTGAGAAACTGGTAAATCTGTGTTCAAAACAGGAACGGCTTTGACATCGTGTCACTGGTTTTCACACCATCTCTTTCATCAAGTGTGTGGGGGGGTGATCTTGTCTGGGGCCCTGTTGCACTGCTTTCCCCCCATTTTCTACTTCTGTGATCTTGGAGAAATAACCAGCATAGGAAATAACAAGCTTAGAAAAGGAAATTCAGTCTAATTTTGGGTTGTATGGAATGTAAGGCAGTTATTTCTTTTCTGGACTCAAAAAGCTACCAAAACCATTTTTTTTATATAATTTTTCATTATCTAAAAAGTAATTTAAAAGTAAAAGTAATTTTAAAATGATTTTTAGAAGTCTCCTCACTGTAATTTTTCTTCTCTCTCTCTTTTTTTCCCTCCACCCCCCCCCCCCACCCCTTCCTTCATTCCACACAGAAAAGGTTTAAAAAAGAAGAGGCCTTAAACTGTCAGGCTCTGGGCACTTATCTGCAGACAGCTTTCTAAGAAGCCTGCATTGATCTCTATACCCTGACCAGCCGGAGGGAAGACAGTGTGCGCGCTCTCTCTTTCTCTCTCTCTCTGTCTCTCTCTCAAACCTTAGGGGCATTTGTCAATGCGAATCTACAAATGGTATTTTAAATGTGCCTTTCTTTGCTTACTGGGGAGGTTCATGGCCATTTTAATTTCTTCTTCTGAGTCAAGGTCCTTTCCTGCCCTTTGGCAGGGGAAGTAGGGGTGCCATTTGCTTTGTTCTGTTTTATGGTTTATGAACTTTGAGATGTGTGGTCCAAAAGTGCCTTTCTCAGCTCTTCCCTATCAAGAGTGTATTAACGGAAACCCCCTGGACTTTGGCCTGTGCTCTTATCTTCAGCCGTCTTTGCTATTGACATTTTTTTTTTCTTTCTATGTCATGATGAGGGTTCTAATGGGAGGCTGGGCAGAGGGACAGCAGACTTGTCTAGTTGGCTGCACACCCCACCACAAAGATTCTTGACTTTTTTTTTTAATGCCACTCACAATAATATCAAACCACAATAATAAAAGTTGGCATTGCCTGATTCCAGAAAGACTATTTTTTATACTCATTAAAAAAACAAAGATTCACTGGTAAATGTTTCTTGCATAAAACATGAAAATACTTTCTTGGGAAATAAAAAAGGGAAGGGGGAAATTAGATGTTTGGTGGTTTCTAACACCGGTTAAAGAAATACTGTGGGTAGATAAGAGATTTGAGAGTGTCTGTAGGAAATGCCAGAATGGTTTATTGGTGTTCACTTATTACTAACTTCGCTTCTATTTGCAGTCTTTTAATAGGTAGCAGTTTTCTAGCTCCCTAGTTTAATTTTAAAGTTGCTTCTGTGGCATATGGTTGTGCATAAACATATGTTTTCCCTTTCCATTATGTATCTTTTTTTTTTTTTTTTTACATATTAAGAAGTCAGATTTTCTTGGTCATAGTTTCTGTAAAATTCTCACATCTCCTTGAACATAGTCCTTAGACCATGGAGAGGTAACTGAAGCGTCAGTTAATTAGTGACAGAACCCAAACAAATAATTCATGTTTACCTTACAACCAGAAGAATCTCTGTATTCCACCTGGCTGGTCAGAGGAAATCACAGGTGGAAAACATGTTCAGGATTTATTCCATTCACTAATTCTGTTCTATTTGCTGTAGAAAGAAGAATATTCCATTTTATTTGGCATATGCAGTTTCTAAATCTAATTTATGCCTGATAGAGCCATGTGTGTTTGTGAGCTATTGCTGGGTAACAAAGCACCCCAGAACTTAGTAGCTTGAAATGACGAATATTTGTTGTCTTATAGTTTCTGGGTCAGAGATCCAGTGCAGCTAAGCTGTGTCTTCTGACTCAGGGTGTCCCATGGGGCTAAATCCTGATGGGGCTGGGGGTTGTCACGATGCTTGGCTGGGGGAGCGTCTGCTTCTAAGCTCACTGGTGTGCTATTGGCCCACGGCCACCCTCATGAGCCTTGCCCTGTGAGCCTCTCCATGACCTCAGGCCTCCCTCAGAGAGAGCCAGCAGGAGAAAGTGAACAAGGGGGAAGTCCCAATGTGTTTTGTAGCCTCCCTTGGAAATGATACCCTATCACTTTTGGTACCTTCTTGAAGTCACTAGGGCCACTCCCAGTCAAGGGGAGTGTGATTCTAGGAGGCAGGGGTCTCTGGAGCCATCCAAAAGTCTACCTACCACACCGTGTAAGGACTTTTTTCCGTGTTGTTTCAATTACAACAATTCTGGTCATCAGAAGGCAGGAAAATATTGTCCCCTCTAGTCCCACCATTGCTGAGTGTCTGTGGGGGATGGAGTTTCCTGCCAGTTAAAGCCACAAGGCCAGTGACTAGTTTCAAGCTGCTGCCCCCTTTCCCACCACACTTCTCTCTTTCAGAGACTTCTCACTCACCCTCTCTTCCAGTGGCTACTAGTCACTTTTCTGCTTGAGTTCCTCTCTGGAAGAAGCCAGGCTTCTTCCCTGTCCCACTGGCCGCTGAAACAAATGTACAATTCTCACAGGCTTTTAATGTCAATTGCAGAGAAACCGACTGGACCAAACCAAAACAAGGAGCAGCAGGGCAGTGTGGAAAATTACCAGAAATCCACACAAGTGCAAGGCTAGCTCTCCTAGGAGGAAGGGAATAATATTTAGGGAGTACTTAATATAAACCCGGAGGCTTTGCTAAAGGTCTTCCACACACTCACTCATCAGTTCTCAAACCAACACTACGGTGGAGCTGTCACCACCTGTAATTTACATTATTCCAGTTTAACCCATGAGGTAACTAAGACTCAGGGGAAAAAGTCATGTTGTCAAGTTTACAGAGTTAGTGCCAGATTTACTATTAGTAGTCAGTCAGTCTGATTCCAGGCCCCAGGCCTTCCCACAACACTGTGGGACTTTTCATGGCAGCCCTCTGGACCCACCTCCTGGGTTCTGGTGTGGAAGTGAGTCAGGGTCGTGTCTTAACTGTCAGTCGGCTCTGTCTTGCCAAGGTGAAGTTCTCAGACTCCAGGCAAAGATGGGGATAGGATGGTGCCCTCCTCAGTCTCTTCTAGAACCTTCACACTCTCAAGTTTGCCTTGGGCTCTTTTTCTTCCTCACACAGGAGTCCTTTCAGCATTTAGGTGTCTTGCCCATCCTCAGGCTCATGGATGAGGAAGGGGCTTCACACCTGCCCCCACCTGGGCACCAGCCTCGGGGTAGCCCTGCTTCAGGACTGTGTGAACCCATCTTTGGTTGGACCAATAGATGTACCCCAAGACTCAGCTAGAAGGCTGATTCCCCTCCTAAGACCTACAGGCAGGCCTAATGGCTAAGCTGTTTAACCACGGCTGGAGCAGGGGCTGGAGGCCCCAGCCTGGCAGACATTAGCTTCATTTGCTGGATATGGAAAGGCCCCAGCCATGTGGGGGAGGGGCTGGGGGCCACTGAGGCACCTGGGCTGCACCTTTATCACCCAGCTGGGGAGTCTTCTCTTGTGTAGGTACATGGGTGCACATGTACCTCCCTCCCTAAGGGTGGTAGTTCATAATACTTTGGGGTCACAACTCACTTGGAAATCCACGGCTCTTCTCCCTGCAGACTGGGCCGCACATCACCTCCAGATTAAGACCTGGGCTGAGTGAGGCTCAGCCTCTTCTCGTGTTGCTGGGAGTCTGCTGAAGCCTCAGCTGAGCCTCCCAACAGCTGGGTGACCTGAAAGCAGGTCACTGTCAGGGGGCTGCTGGCCCGGGGCCCCACCTCCTCCCAGACTTGAGGCCCCTCCCACCTCCTCGGTGTGGGTGTGTGGGGAGGCTGAGCTCTCAGCTCGTTTGTGGAATAGGAGCAGCTGATATTCCTCTGCTCAGTTCACCTGTTCTCCTGGGTTCCAACCCAGACGGCCCACTCAAGAACTCTTCAAAAAAAGTGTCTTTGCAAAGCTCGCCAGTGTATTTAGACAACATTAAAATCCTTCCCTCTTGCACATGCAGAAGGCACACTTTCCATGGAGGGAAGGAGAGGAGGCAAAACCCAAACTGATGGGAATTTCTGGTTGAAAAAGTCTTCAAGAAACTGTCCAGAATAAGCACTCCAGCCCGGAGATTTTGCCACTGAGCCCGTAGGCACAGCTAGTACATTTTAGAGCCGTGTTTTCCCGGGGCCCTGCTGGGTGCGCTCTGCTATTCGACATCATTAAGTCTCCCAAGCACTTAAGGCCTGCGGTGATTTTTTTTTTTTTTTTTTTTTTTTTTTTTTTTGCCAGCCCTGGGCCCGCCCTCTCAGGTGGTTGTCTCCCAGTGGATTCTCCAGCTTTGCCATCTGCTTGGCGAAATTCAAGGAATGCAGCAGACATTGCTTAATTTATTGTACCTTTCATGGCAGTAACATCTTCCAGAAATTCCATCACTGGGCCGGGCATGACTTCCTTTGCCTGAATCCCTACTGGGGATCACTCATTAAATATGCTTTTCCCAGATGTTGCTCCACCATATCCCTTAAGGTTGTTTCCACGATTTTCCCCCAGAATTAGTTAACATTCTTCTGCCTTTTGACCTTGTCTTTTTAAAAAATTAACTAATAGTCATGTTTGCCACTGGGCAGTCCTCGGGAACCTGTTCTATTTTAGAATGAACTGAAAAGATTTTTATCTTAGAAGTACTTCGCTTAAAAGAAAATAAGAGACAACATGAAAGCTGAACCACCGAAGGATATAGTTGGAAAAGGACAATTAGGTGAACAGGGTGGTTAAGGCAGTAACTGGCCAACAACACATAGTATTTTTCAGGGTTTTTTTCCCCAATGAATTAAAAGAGTTTCATAAAAAGTATATTCTTGTACTTAGTGGTATCCAGTAAAAATACTCAGACTTCCAGGTGTTACCTGCCACCTGTATTCTTCTGAAGCTTTTTGTCTTGTCTGCCTGACAGTGTGTTCAGTTCCATGCTGGCTTCTTGGAAGTTGGGAGGGCTTTGGGCTTTCTGCACCCCACCTGCTTCTCACAGGAGGCAAGCTACTTCTTGAGTAGAGACTGGGGATTTTAGAAAGCTTCTCTTTTTCCATAAATGAAAATTTAGCTTTAGCATTATATCCATCAGAATTCCCCCGCCCCGATGCCCAATACTGAGGCAAAACTAACCAGTACTATATATGTGTGGCATAAGGGTATTTTGAAATAACAGACACGGTCTTCACTGTTCAGTGTCAAAGCTTGGTTCACAGGGACTCTGGGAATACAGGCTCTGTTCTATTTAGAAACTATGGAGCTGGTTATTTGGCAACTGGAATTGGGAAGCAGAGCCCAGGAGAAATGTTCTTGACCTTGGAGCGCTAAGGTGTTACTTCCTCATTAGTTTCACTGAAGCTCAGGAAGCGTCCTGAGAGGTTTAAGATCCTACGTATCCCTGGAGGTGCAGAAACCGAAAGGTGGCCTGTGCCCCTTCCCTGTGTCCCACGTGTTAGTGGCCGTGGCTCTGCACCCTCACAGCTGCCCCACACTTTTCCTGGGATGAAGCAGCCTCTCCCCCTGTCCCCCCCCCCCCCGCAGGTCGGGGCTCCAGCCCCTGCTCACAGCAGGCAGGACCCTGTGCTTAGTTGTCTTTTTGGCAGGACGGCGGTCGTTTCTTTTACTGCCCACCTGCTGGCACTCCATCACTGACAGGTGCCATCACCCGTGACTCCTGAGCCTGCGTTCACCCCAAATTGGGCAAGACACCTTCTAGTGAAATCAAGTTTCAGGTTTTCCAGGTATTCTTAATTCCGTATAGTGAGGGTAACTGAGGTCATTATAAGAAGGTGAAATCTTTCAAAACCTGTATTCTAGCAAGACAATGTAGAGGGTGCAAATCAGAACTGCAGACCTCATGGTACAATTGAGAGAACGCACCACGGTAGGTGGGATTTGAAGACAGCCACCTTGGAGTTGGACACCAGTTCTGAAATTTACTAGCTGGCTGGCCTCGGTCAAATAAGTGAACCTCTTAGGGCTTAGATTCCTCATCTGTTAAATGATCTCAATGATACCAAGGTCATAGACTTTTTGTACAGAGTACCTGAAATAGGATACGTGAAACTTCTTGAAATATAGGTACTTGATCGAGAAAGGGAAATTTTCATCCTCTCCCTACAATCTCCCTGTCTAGCTTTCTGTTACATTAAAAACTGTGTGACCACATCTGTGTGTCTAGCAAGGGCGCACCTTCCCTTTTTATCTGTCTGTTCTGACCTTGCCTTCTAATGGGCTGGATAGTTACATGGTAGGAGTCCTCCCCAATGCTGGAGAAGAAAAATGCCTTCACCATTTTTTTTTAGTGCAAAGGTACTTTACAAAGGAGAATAGTCAATACCATAGATAGTGTTTTGGTAGAGAAACAGGAATCATCTGTTAATGAACGCTAAGTGCTGCCCCTTTAGACAAGTGGAACAGCAAATCTGCACCGTCTGATGGCAACCCAGTATCCAAAAACTTAGTGAATTGCATTTTGCTCACTTTTCTACCAGATATGTGCTCCTAAAGCTGTCTCCACCTGATTGCTTTCAGCTTGGTGTCAAAAGGTTCATGGGCTCGTAAGTCTGTTCATCTTACTTTATTTCTCTCCATTTGGGAAAAACAGTTCTTGTTTAAAAAAAAATACAGATGTAGCATTTTTCATCTCTAGTCAAAAGCACCATATTTCCATTTTGTATAAGTATCATGTACTATTTTTCAAATTATGGCTTCTCTACTATTAAAAATGGCATTATTTTGTGAGTTTATAGGTGAAATAACTCAACCATCCAAACTCACATGCATCTCTAACTGATTAGCTGTTTCTAACCTGTATTTATCCTCTATTTTCTGCTTCTAAGAGGTTTGTGATGATGGGTATTTTAAAAACCAATCTTCAACTCCTCTGCAATCTTAGGGAAATATTATAAAGGGAAATTTACTTGGTAATTCATCTTCCTTTGCAAAAGGAAAAAGGTGCCCTCTTTCTCTTCCAGGAGTCGGGGGAAATTAGCCATGAGGTCTGGGTGAGGAGAGCTTTAACAGAGTAGGAGAGAGCTGTCGGCAGACATGGGGAGCACACTGAAATGAGTGCCTGCTCATCTCTGTAGGTGGTTTCTTTAATTTTTTCAACTGCCCAACAATCTTTGCTACAAATCGCCTTGCATTTCACCACCCATAGCATGGACCCAAGTCTCTCAGATCTGCTCCGATGATTCTACTAAATTCAACTCAGCAGATGTTTGCAGAGTGACTGTTCTGCAGCAGAAAGTGTCTGGGGTGCTGGAGATAAGCAGTGACTAAACAACCTGCAAAGACGCCTCCTGCTGGATGGCCCTTGCAGTGGGGTCCAGTCCAAGTAGGTTTGAAAAGGCTTTACCTTATCCCTTGTCAGTCAACTGTGGAAGGTCTGGAAACTGTACTTACAGTTTCAGGTCCTTGCCAAAGCCTTTCCTCTTTGCTGGTCTAACTCCTACTTAGCTCTCAACACCCCACCCAGAAAACCTTCTGATTCCATCCAGGCCCACTGAGCTGGATCTCTCTGATGTCCCTTCAGTACACTCTCTTATCTCTGTCGCCTCACTTGCTATTTTGTTTGTAGTTAACAGGGTTTGGGGTCTGTGTTTCCTACTAGAATGTGAGCAGCTTGAGAGCAAGTATCTTGTCTTGATCTTCTTGGATCCCCAGCATTTGGTCTAGTGTTTTGGCATGTTGTAGGTCCTCAGGAAAAGCATGTGGAGCGATTGAGTGAAGGAGTGAATGGTGCCCAGGGACATGGGATGTTCACAGGATCCATAGGACTTGCTCTTTATTTTTGTAGAAACTTTCCAAAACTCACACAAAGGCCAGAATGTTCCGAGTTAGTGCTGCTTCATAGCACCCAAGACCACTTTTCCAGAACAGTAACTTCTGGACTCTGGCAGGAAAGGCCGTGGCCCAGTGTGAGGGTTGGGGCCGGGAAACGCTCCACGGCAGAGGTCTCGGTGGTGTGTAAAACCTTGTTCACTGCTCTACTGATCCTGGGAGAGAGACTAAAGCCCTGGGGGTAGAGCTGCTGGGAGCTGAATAACAGGAACATCTGGCTGGGGAGAGGAGAAAACAGGCTGCACACACAGCTGTATACTGAGTGGTACCATCAGCACCGCACTGTGGCGCCACTGGGCCACGTCCCAGCCTGATGCCCAGAGGGTCTTGGGACAGGAGAAGACTCACTGATGTTCACCATGCAGGCTAAAACAGGACAGGGCATCTTCATCCCAAAAAGGTTTTCTTGAGCACGTAATGATTGAACTAATTCATATTTAGTTGAAAATGTCTCTTGTGTTGAATGCTCCATTCCCCAGCGATTCTTGTAAGTGAGATATCCAGGCTTCGGGTTCAACTACACAAAGCTTGCCAGTGTTTGGGGGTTGAATTTGTGTAGCTTTTCACCCCTTCTCATTCCTGAAGGCCCCTTTCCCCTTCCTGCTGCTCTTGGACCCACCCCTGACCCAAGGAAAGGAAAAGGGAACCTTTAGTGAGTCTGAGACTCTGGGTCTCCAGAGGGTTGGTGGGGGGCCTGTGTCTGGCGCCTGTGGCCCTGCACCTCAGGCCTCTTTCTCCACTGTCTCTTTGGGGTTGTTTTTCGTTTTTCTCTGTGACAAAGAAACCCCAGGGTGTAGTTGTCTCTGCCTTTAATAAATAAATGTCCAGTGTAAGGTAGAAATCCACAAGGGTGGCAGAAGAACTTCCTCCGGTCACACTCCTGTAAGAAACTGCACACAGACTAGAACTGAGATGGGTGGTAACTTGAGTTTTGTATTCCTGAATATATGATACCCCATACCTCGAAACATGCCAGTCTAATGAGAGGTAACATGCAGAAATCAGCACTTTAGTCTTTTGAAGTTTGATCTAACCTGGAACATGCATTATTGTCAAGCATCTTTTTTTATTGATAGTTGATTCTTAAGAAGCACAGACAGATTTTAATGTTTTGGCAACACCCTGTCCCCTCATTTTTTTTTTCAGTTCGATGAGTACTTATGCACTTATTTTTTTATTGAAGTATAGTTGATTTACAATGTGTTAGTTTCTGGTGTATAGCAAAGTGATTCATATTGATATATATATATTCTTTTTCATATTCTTTATCACTATAGGTTATTACAAGGCATTGAATATAGTTCTCTGTGCTATATAGTAGGACCTTGCTGTTTATTTGTTTTACATATAGTAGTTAGTATCTGCAAATTCCAAACTCCTAATTTGTCCCTTCTTCCCCCCTTCCCCCTGTAACCATATGTTTGTTTTCTATGTCTGTGAGTCTGTTTCCATAAGTTTGTTTTCTATGTCTGTGAGTCTGTTTCTGTTTTGTAAGTAAGTTCATTTGTGCCATTTTTTTAAGATTCCACATATAAGTGATATCATATTTGTCTTTCTCTACCTGACTTACTTTACTTAGTATGATAATCTCTAGGTCCATCCAAGTTGCTGCAAATGGTATCATTTCATTCTTTTTTTCTGGTTGAGTAGTATTCCATTGTATATGTATACCACAACTTCTTTATCCAATCATCTGTTGATGAACGTTTAGGTTGCTTCCATGTCTTGGCAATTGTAAATAGTATGCACTTATTTTTAATCATATATTTTTCTACTGCAAAAATAAACCATGCTTGAATTTTGGAAACTACCAAAAAGCACATACTCACAAAATCACATTCATACCTTTCACCATGGAAAATGAGGTAATATTTTAGGGCATATTCTTCAAGTTATGAATATAAATGTGAGTTTGAAACAAAAATGGAATCATCTCGAGTCTGCTTGGTATCCTGTGTTTTCAGTGCATTCAACAGGTATTGATTGAAGGCCACTGTGTGCTGGACTCAATTCTAGGCACCACGGGTTACGGCTGCAAACCCAGCAGATAAAAATTCCTCGTCGCTTGGAGCTCTTTTCTAGTGGGAGAGTCAGATAGTAAAGAACTGAGTGTGTACAGTCTGCCAAGTAGGGTAAATGACAGGAGGAAAAGAGACCCTAGATGGGGACCAGGAGGGCAGGGGGTGCTGGTGGCAGGAGGACTGTGATTTGACGAAGTGCCTGTAGTTAAAGACGGCTTGACTGGGAAAGTGATGTTGGGGCACAGACTCAGAGGCAGTTGGGGAGCTCTGTGGCTTGCTGCAGGAACAGCGTTCTAGGCAGAGGGCACAGCACAGACAGAAGCCCCGAGCAGAGGCCTGCCTGGAACCTTCCAAGAGCCACTAAGCGGCGTGAGGAGGGGCAGAATGGGCAAGAGGGTGGAGTGAAGATGAGGTCATCACTCTTGTGGGTGGGATGGATTGTGGGGCAGGATTGGAGGCAAGGAGAGGAGTCAGGAAGCTATGGCTTTGGCTACATCGGGATGGTACTGTGTCTAAAACCTCAGACCATGACACTGGAGTCAAAAGGCACTTCAGAAAACTGGAGATGTTTTAGGAATCCTTTGACCAATTTATTTCACTCACATTTAAAAATGTATGTGTGCAACATTAACATAGGACATTAACAGTGGTATCTAAATAAACCTAAAATAGCTCTTTTAATAAGTATAAACTAAAGATTCCAAGTGATTAGAGAATATTGTCTTATTTGGCACACTTTTCTTTAATGATACATCTTAAAATTTGGGTACGCCAGATTTGATAAAATCAAGACTTATGAATAGAACTAAAGCCCTGCTGAGACTCTCCTGTACAGAGTGGCCAGCATGGATGGAGAGTGGACACCCTTTGAAGCGTAAGACAGGGTCAGCAGCCACCATCCCTTGAATTCCTTTCACGGCCAGAGCAAATTCCTGCTCTCTCCTCTGGCCGCTCTTGACAGAGGCCTCCCCTAGCACATGCTCCCAGCACGCCCTGAGGCAGGAAGCTTTCCGCAGGGACCTGTCTTGCCCTGCTAATTTCTTTGGGTCCAGGATGCACTGAAAGCAAGATGGTGGAGTTACTATGGCCAATTTGCTCAGCAGCCATCCTTCCACTGAAAATGACACAAACAGTCATTGGAGTTACAAGTGTGCAGGATGTGTGGTGGCCGTGCCTAGCTAATCACGTTAGGCCATTGAAGAGCCAGCTTGGGGGCCGAGAAGTGCTGCCTTTCCTCCCTGTGATCCACACACTGGCCAGAAGCCTTTGGCTTCCTGGAATTTTAAATCAAACTCATAATCACATGGCCCAAAAGTCTGAAGCACCGCAATTTTCCCTAGTCAGCCCTCGCACGTTCTCAGTAGTAGATGGATAAATGGGGCTGTTTACACACTGTGGTTTGAAGCCTGTATTTTTAAACTACAGACTCCCAGGTTCTGTGTCTATAACTGGACCTCTCTGGGTGGCCTGGGAGGCCCCAAATTAAGAACAAGGACACTGACTTTGTCACACAGGAGTGCCACGGGCTTCAGGCAAGACAGCGCTGTTTGGAGACGTCCCTGCTGTGACCACATGTGGCTGGTGAGGCCTGCAGCGAGAAGGCAGATCCCTGTCTTCTCCTCTGCAGGCTGAGCTTCGCCAGCCTTCTTCCCTGGGTGAGCCCGAGGGCTGCAGTTCTGGATGAGAAAGGAGACGTAGACGCGCTCGCGGGGCCTCCGGTGGCACTGCGGATCTTCACGGCCTGTGCGTCTCTCCGTGGAGTTCTCCCCTCCCTGTCCTTTCTCTCGGGGTTTGAACTTTTCCTTTCAGTCTCCTTTTGTTATATTTTCCCTCTTTGGTTCCCATGTCCATTTATTTAAACTCCCTCCTTCCGTGTAATTTTGGTAGATTCACCACTACCTGCAGCTGGTTAAGAAGAGGCTTTTTTTTTTCATTGAAGTAAATTGATTTACCACGTTGTGTTAGTTTCAGGTGTACAGCAAAGTGATTCAATTATACATGTACATATATATTCTTTTTCAGATTATTTTCCACTACAGGTTTTTACAAGATACTGCATATAGTTCCCTGTGCTCTACAGTAGATCCTTTTAGAAGGGGCTTTTCAAACACTGGGTGCTGCCATGGGTGGTGTCTTGCAGGGAATGGCACTCTATGAAATCATCTGTTTTCTCCCCATTTTAGAGACGTGAGTGGATGTTATTTCTAAGTCCACTTTTTCCTCTATCGGTCTCCAAGTAATGTGCTTATCTTTGCCCTGTGGTGGTACATTTATTTCTAAATATGTGATTAAAGGACAAATCATAAAATTAATGGTGTTTATGTCCCTGCCTATAAGTGAAAAATACATTTATTTTACAGTGACTCATATGAAAAGGGAAAAGATCGTTTTTATTACAACCCTTACAACCTCCATTCCTTACAGTGCTACTCTGTTATGATTTCAGATGTGAGTCATTGGCTCAGATTATTTCATTTTACCATCATTTGCCTTAACTATTTGTCATTGAAATGCGTTGCAATCAAGATTCTGACGTTTAAAATAATAGCTGAACTCTGGGATTTCTGAAGCATAGAATCCTCCTTCGTTAGAGTGCGGCATCAAGAAAGCAAGGCCGCTCTCCCCTCCAGTATCAGCTTTAATTGTGCGCCTCATTTCTCTGTATAAAGAATAGTCAGTCTCACGTTTGTGCTCTCGTGTGTACAGAACAAAAACAGCAAACGTAGGCATGTTGTAGGTAGGGGCCATGAGCTACAATTAACAGAATACTTTTTTGTATTCATATCCATTTGCAGGCAAAATATTAAAAGATGACTGGAATTGTTTTGATACCGGCAAAGATTCTCTACTTTTTGTTCCAAAGGCCACTTGGTTTTAACGTCTCTGCTACATCTTGTTAATACTGTTTTGTTTCGTTTTTGTTTTTAAGTAAAACTAATCTTCCCTGCAAAGAATATCCTGTGGAGAAACAGAGAAACCTAGCTACCCAATAATAAAATCCAGATTTCCTAACTGAAATGCTTAAGAAACGAATTTAGTCCAAAGATTTGCAGCCAAAGAATCAGTTTTGCTGCAAGGAAATTCTAACCTGCGAGCCAGTCTCCAAATAGAAATAAAGAATTAAGGGGAATGTTGATTCTGGAATGTCAGTTATCTGTTTGATGGTAAAATAATTTTGTCATAATTAATGACATAATAACACTGATTGCATAATCTCAGATAATATAGCACCCAGGAAAATGGTTCCACCCTTCATGTATAAACATCAAAATACAAATAATTATTTTTTCCTAAAGATTTGAGAAGATTGCTCTTAGAACTGAAAAAAATTCCCTCTAATCTTTTGGCAGTGCTACATTTTCTCGTGATTACCTGAAAGGGCCTTTCTTTAACTCTAATATACAGTGAGTTGACAGTTTGTAGTAGATATTTAATCATATCCACAGGCAAACAACTCACTGATGTATATGATCGGAGGAGGAACATGGTAAAGGCTTTTCATCAAAATAGCATTTGTTTCATCTGGTGCTAAGTTAACGCATTTCTTTTATGTTATGAAAATGCGTACTTTTAGATTCTTTTTTCCCCCTCCTGTCACTTTCCCATTGAGCTTTATGAAGACTAAGATGCTCATAGCCTTTACCCATGTGGCCCTGGGTTGTATGTAGGTCACAATTTTTCAGACAGAAAGAGGACTCCATTTGGTGTTTATATCTTTGGCAGCTGCATTGTCATCTTGTATCAAATCCAGGCCCTCAGGGGAAGGAGTCTTCCTCATCACAGATGGCACTCAGAATGGGAGAGCCCATCCGCAGTTGCTCAGAAATGTGAAGGAGCCATTTTCAAGTTGTCTGAGCTCAAGCTAAGGATTTTCTTTGCCGCTCCCAGTCCTCCAGCTATTCGGTCTTGCCAGCTGCTGTGGGCGAGCTGAGATTTCCCATCAGTCTCGCCTGCTGCCACGTGCCAAGTCTGGTGATCGCCATCCTGGGCAGGTCTTGTCTTTACTAGCAGGACCCTAGATGCTCTTGGCTTTTTCTGAGCAGCAGTTTGAGGGTGTCTTTGCAGCACTGATCTCATTGTTTGCTTGGGGGCCTGAATTCTGGTGCTTTTATAAAGAGCAATGTCCAAAACTTCAAAGAGAAACTCACTGTCCTCTGTCATACAGGGGCTGGTAGGAAGGGGGACTGTCACAGAGCACCTAGTATTGCACAAAGTCGCACCAACTTACAGTGCTTCATCTGCTAGGACTTTAGAGTGTGTTGCAGACACTCAGCTCAGTGTGTGTAATCCTTCCTCTTCGCAGTGGGAGAGGCCTCCTGGACAAGGCAGATCCTTAGCACCTGTTTGAAGGAAGTTATAGGACTTAGCAAGCTTAGAAGGTAGAGAAGCAAGTTCTAGACACAAGGTACACTGTTGATGTTGAGAGTATGGCTGATTTGACTTCCCTCCTCTTTTCTGTGTTACTGTAAAATTCAGTGAATGGGTCCTCTTCATTCAGTTATCCAACAAGTGTTTATCAAATACCTGCCATGTGCGAGGCCTCATGCCAGGGGCTGTGAAGGACACACGCTGACCAGAGCCCGGTCTTACCCTCCGAGACCTCCAGTCCAGGGAGGCTCACGAGGCAGGTCCCCTAACAGCCGCAAGCACCATCGAGAGGGGCAAACAACCGTATTAGGGAGGTTCAGGAAAAGAAGCCAGCACTTCTGCTTGGTGGGGAGCCAAGAAAATCTTTTCACCAGGTCTTTATGGGAACTTGAAAGCTGGGTGACTGTAACAAGCTGAGATGGGGCATGCGGGCATTCCAGACACCACTGCTGGGTCACAGGCGCCCGTCTGCGAAGGCTGGAGGTCAGGGTAGCTGTCCCTGTATGTGTAAAAGGAGGAGTGCAACCGGGGATGAGAAGAAAGGACTGGAGACCGGGTTTGAGGGACTATGGTTGCCAGAAAAGGAGCTTGAAATTAATTTGGCAGGAGAAAGGGAGTCATTGCAGGCTTCTGAGCAGAGACGTGTGTTGGAGAGCTGGCAGCCTGGTTAGGGCAGGCTGAGAGGGGCCTGTGGCAGGCAGAGCGTGGAGATGGCTTTTTGCCGTCCCCCAGGGAAGAAGCAGAGAGTGGAGGAGTTCAGTGCATTTCTCCTGAGGTTCCTGCAAGGAAGGGTATGGGGGGCACAGCGACATGGAAGGATGGGCCTTAGGGCAGGGGGAAGATTGCCTTCTTTCTACTCAAGAAGAGGGAAAGAGGACAATGGGTACCCATGTGGCAGTGCACTTGGAATCCCACAGACACTTCTGAAGATCTCAGACACTGGAGGGATGGGTTTAGACATCTGGTTGACCCAGAGCGCCCAAAGCCGCCTTGTCAACAGAGCTTTTCAAATCAGTGCCTCGCATCCCCTCTCCCTACCCACCTCGTCCAAAAAGAGGAGCCAGAAACTGCGCTTGGAGGAGGTGGAGGCGGTTTAGCACAAAACCAAGGTAGAAATTTCCACTAATAATGGGATTGTCACATTTTTAATTACTTAGTGAGACTGTTTGCTACTAAAAGTGACTGCAGGACTTCCTGCTACCTTCATCTCACAACCAGAGAAGCCAGGATCCACCTGAGTTTTCACACAGAGGCAGAAGCAGGTTTAAATGGAAAACGAAAATGTTCTTTCAGATCCATGTGAAATCCCTCCACAGCCAACAACCAGTTTTACAGTTAGAGGAAACGCGGGCAGGTGGTAGGCATTTACCTGCTGACTAGATTCTTCCTCTTCCTCCTTTCCTGGCTGAGGTCTGAATAAATTAATCGACACTCAAGTACAAACAACTTAAACCACAGTGTATTTTCTCTGCAGTGAGAATGTGCTGGGGGACAGAAAACTTAGGTTAAAGACATTGGTCTCTAATTTTGAATATCCAATATTAGCAAGGGCAGCGGATATCCTTGGTGGGAGGTGGGGAGAGGCGGGTGGAGACAATGGGAGGTCTTCAGAGCCATCAGCCTGGAGAAGTGAGCAGCTCTTAAAGATCACGGCCCCACATACAGCGCACTTGGGACAAGAAACCATTGAGGACATGGCTTACTCATTAACGACAGTTTGCTGTGGGAAGGCAAACCTTTACAGCTTTGAGCTTTGAGGTCAGCCAAGTTACATTTCAGACCCAAAAGGGAAAAACAAATACACCTTATCCTCAGATCTACCAAATTACCTGCACAGGGGGGTTCCGACAGCACTGAAATATCCATCCTTGGAGAAACCAAATGGAGCTAAATAAATTCCATCCTTAAAGCCCCGAGGTGGATCGCATCCTACTGACTGGTCAGTCCAGGGCGTGTCATCCAGCTGTGACTCGTGCTGCTGCTTGACAGCTGTACCAGTTGTTTCTTACCCAAACTGATTAATAATGAGAAAGAGGGAGAAAGTTGGCCTGTTTTATCCTCTGCCTTTATTCAAACAGGCATTCTTCTGTTGAATTCTGAATTTAAATTCTGGGAAAATTCTCTTCTGCACAATTGATCATTTCCCTAAACGTTTTGTTAAAAAGAAAAAAGAGGTCGATTTTAGACTTAAAAAAATATGTTAAAGCTAATATACAAAAATTGAAATTTATTAGTATCAGGATAAATTTTATGCCTTCAGTATGGACTGTGTTTATTTCTGGTTGTGGTACCCTAGCACATTTGCAAGGCTTCATACAATTTAAGGTTGCTTTTTATATGACAACAAGAATAACAAAGATAATATCATATTTTATGACACAAATACTTTTTAATGCTCTTCTGGAGTTTGAGTTCCTTGATATTAACTTCAGATTGAAATCACAGCTGGAGCTTTAATCAGTAGACTTGTGGCAATTGATACTTAACATCAAGCTATTCATAGAGGCTCCAAGTCATGGTCCAAACATGCCCTGAAAGGTATCTGTTTCTGTGACCCAGGGCACTGCACCACGTCCTAGAGCTGGGACACATCCCCGTACGAACATTTCAATGAAGTATTAAATGGGATTTTGATTATCACTTTATATTGAATCTCTAAAGGGAAGATGGTCATTTCCTGACAAGACTGTTCTTCTCTCTGTGTGTCAAGTTGAAATGCAAGTTCTGCATTAGGCTATAAGGCCCACGTTAGAGGGAGGCACCCCGAGCGGCAGCATCTTTAAAATTTTTCTTTCTAATTGTCAGGACTAGTAGATCTCTATTGCAGGAAACTGTTTTGAAGCTTTTCAGTACCTCAAATCATAAAATCAAATTTTTTACAAAAACTGGAAGCACACAGAAGAGATGCTAACTATGTTAGCATTTGTCTGAAAACACTCCAGGAAAAGCAATGATTTCTTTTTTGCACAACAAAATCCATTGGACTAAAAGAGCCCTTTCCATAATTAAAGTGAATGCTTTCACAACGGGCATTTCTTCAACTTAGACACGCTTGTATTCCTTTTTTTCACAGCAAGTTATCTTATGTTTTCTTGTTCTCTTTGCCGAAATCACTTTCCTGTGAGAATCTGTGAGGATATTGAAAAAGGCTTTGAAGTGTCTGGGAGTCTGGGTGGGGTCACACTGATGCAGGAATGACCATGAACAGTTTTTTATGGTTTCCCAAGAATCCTGTGAATAAAAGTCACAACTGGCAATCCAGCCCAAGTGGGACATGGGGTTGTTTTTAGTTGTTTGTTCTGCTCTGTTTCTGCAGGGAAGTTGGTGTGAGAAATATGAAACAGAAGTTAGAAATGTCATATATTTTTGTCTGTCTAAATCCAGTGATTGTCTTGAAGACCACAGTCTACCTGCCCAGCAGGAAATCTTACTTCGTCATGTTTAGGGTTGTTCCTCCACCTTCCTAAAGTTACTGGAAAGTCTCTGGATTTCTTTAAAGCAGGGAATTCAGGACAGGCCCTTGTTCTTTAGTTCATGGTAACCATGTCCCATAGACCTGAGTCACCAGCCTCTTGAAGACAAGATGCTCTCACACACTTGATGCTGGCCTCAGGAAAGGGGATCATGGCCTGTGGTCCTTGAGACCTGGATGCTTGCCAGCCTTCCCTTGCTATCCCATCAGAGACTTTACCACCTCCCTGCAAGCACCCAAGAGGAATGGGGTGCTGATCCCCAACATGCCCAGGACTCAGCCCCTGCTCCCCACTTGCACAGAGCTTTCCAACCCTTTCTTCTTCAGCTCCCTCTCGTTGTTCTGCCTCAAGTATCTGGAAGAGCGCTGCCTGATGAGGCAGGCCATCTAGCAGGCACTTTCACTCTGGATGTTACATTCCGTGATTCTGTGTTGTGTTCCTCGATGCCCATGGTGTTACTGAATGTGGTGACAATAGACCACAATAGACAATAGATCGTGGTCATTGCAGGTCCCATCCTTCACTCAGATCCAGGCACCAAGCTAGTTTTCACTCTGCCTCTCACCACCTCTGCGGAGTCAAGGGGCAGTGATGGTGGATCAGGGTGTGGTACTTAAAGCTGCTCTGGTTCCTGGATCCCCAGGTCCAGCCGGCATAGACTTTAGTCTGTTCCAAGCGCTCCTCTCTGTGACTCAACGCAGCCCCTGCTGCATGTCGGTTCACAACAGTGAAGGGAGGGGATTCACAGAACTGAGTTTGGCCATGTTCATCTGTTGGTAGCTCAAATGCCTTCTGGAAGAGCATGAGATTATTATATTCCAGCTGCCGAAATCATTTTCATCGTCTTGGGAAACTGGCCTGCAAGTTTATTTAGTAGCTCATTATCCTCTTTGGGCTAGCCAAAATATTGAAAACATGTTTTCTTGCCTTAGAAAAATTTTTTAAATTTCTTTTCTTTTCTTTCTTTCTTTCTTTCTTTTTTTTTTACTGGAGGTGCTGGGGATTGAACCCAGGACCTCGTGCATGCTAAGCATGCACTCTGCCAATGAGCTATAATCTCCCCCTGGTTTCTTGCCTTTTGTGGATGACTTGTGGTTCTCTGTGTTTTGTGCCCTGAGTTGTCTGACCCAGGGAGGAAAGGCCAGGTCTAATGAAGACAGTTTAAAGCCCAGTGTCTTCCTATGTTATGCAATTCCAGGGATGGGTGGAGAATCACATAATTCATGAACTGTGTTTATAGCACAAGGGGTGCAAACTCTGTGCATCTTACATTGATTGTATGAGCAGGATTACTTTCATTTTTCTGCCAGTGTCTTTCCCGAGTAGCACGGTGGAAGCAGAGGGCCTGGATTATTGTAGCCAAGAAGGGAGGGTTAAATTGTCCACAGGAGAGAATTGCAGACCTCCTTAAATGTAAATGCTTAGCAGAGATGAATTTTTAATGGAAATCAATTTTGCTTCTCCAAAAAAGCCTTTAGTTTCTTGGAAAATACAGACTGCTTACTGTTGATGACTGACATTGTGTTTCCTTTCTTTCTCCCCTCCCTCCTGCCTTCCCAACCTGTTGGCAGCTGCCCGTATCTAGCAGTGAAAATCACCCCTGCCATCCCCGTGGTCGGTGGCATTCTGTTCTTCTTCGTGATGGGGACCCTGCTTCGCACCAGCTTCAGTGATCCGGGAGTCCTTCCAAGAGCCACGCCCGACGAAGCCGCTGACCTGGAAAGGCAAATAGGTAACCCTGAAGGTCTGCCCTTAGCACCTGGTCACTTCGCACCCGTGCTCAGCCACAGGGTGGGAGGACAGGCTGAGGTGCTTGTGCAGGAGGGGCAGGGCGCTGGACAGTGACGAGCCCCCGGGGAGGAGTCCCGGAAGTCTGCACTCACTTGGCCGGCAGGATGACCTGAGTAGGAGGTGGGATGGAAAGTGGTCGGAGGTAAGGCCGAGGGGCTGGTGCGCTGGAGGTGGGCTGGCGGTGCCATCAAGCAGGCCACCACCACTGGACTCTTGGGAACCCAAGTGTCCGAGTCTGCTCTGAGCCTCTGTTGTGACAACTGTAGTTCTGGGCAGCTGCTCTTCATCCCCTCTTACTACCCTTGTGTTAGCTCTACTTTCCCTAATATAACCTGGAAAGGTTACATCTTAGACTGCTGTCTTATTTCTCCAGCCTGGGATCCAGCACTTCCTTTATTAAGACATAACAAAAATATGTAGGTTTCTTATGTATATTGAGATGAATGGTTTTATTTTTCCTTAGCTGTTGGAAATCCTTGGATAAAAAGTTTACAGCAATCCATTTTAAAAAATATTAAATCCTAATCCCTCACACAACAAACCCTTAAAGTGCTTTTTTTCATTAAAAAGAGAGCTTTCTCTTGCTCTTGAAAGTTTGCCTTTGTGAGTGGGTAGCTTTGCTGTGAAACAGTGATAATTTGAGAAGCATGGCAGGGGGCTATGATGACTCAGTGTGAACATAAAGTTTAGGCATGAAGAATCTCTGGACAGAGGTAGTTCTCTCCCTGTGTTCCTCCTACTCCCATGGGCCTCTCTTCCCAGCCCGCTCAGCTGAAAGACCCTCACTTTCCACCGTATAAAGAGCTGTAAGTGCGGGTCTTGATAGGCAGCCTCTGCTCTGTACCTCCCCAAGCGCTGAAGCCCAGCTAGGTCCTTCTCCGAGCATCTTCCTCCATCCTCCAACCCTGTTACCTGGGAGGGAAGCTATAAAGGAGACGATAATGGGAGGGTATGTGGATTGTCTGCTGGGCTGCAGCCTTCTTGTGTCCTGAGGTCGGGCAGAAAGGGAAGGAAGAATCAGCGGTGGGGAGACAATTTCTTTCTTAGCCATCACATATTAAGATTTGAAAATTGGACATTATTTCATAATTTAAAGCCTTGCATTTATAGCTCATTAATAATCTGTCAAGGTGATCCATGACTATCACTGAATTTGAACACATCCCAGCAAGGTTGTCAGGAAGACTTTATTATTACACCCACTTTGCAAGTAAGAAAACAAAGCTGCAAAGAGGTTAAATGGAAGAAAAGGGGTCTCCTGGGTCTCAGCCTATGTACTTTATGGGTTGCCATGTTGTCAGGGAGAGAGAGCAATCAGGCCCAGTTTCCTTCCAGGGACAGATCTGGATCTGTAGGAACTGCAGAGTCTCTGCCCACATC
The DNA here is from genome assembly GCF_036321535.1 of Camelus dromedarius. NCBI lineage: Eukaryota > Metazoa > Chordata > Mammalia > Artiodactyla > Camelidae > Camelus > Camelus dromedarius. Next base: position 8,819,873 of record NC_087441.1, on the reverse strand, counting down.
ACATGAGCACACAGCTGGAAATGCCTCTACTAAAGCAGTGTGTGGAGAGCTCAGCTCCCCACGCTGGCCATTAAGCACTTTCCTGCTGGGATCCTATGTTCTATCCCCACCTCCCTGTTAGTGCAAGAAGCATCTGCAGAATCAGCAAGATCAGGATAGGTTTTTGTTTGTTTGTTTGCTTTTGCCTTTCTTACAAAGTGGATAATAAAGAGTGCCACTGGGATTCTCTATCATAAATGCAGATTCTAAGAGGCATAGTGTTTCCATTATTAATATTGAGAAAGTTGAATGGTTCACTAAAGTGCAATTTTTTTTGTTTTGTTTTGGGTTTTTGTTTGCTTAAGCTGATAACCTCAGAGCAGTATTTTTCAACATAAGCACTTTTTAAAAAACAGCTCTACCTCCATGCCCCTCCCCCAACCCAGGGACACAGATTCTGTGAGAGAACTAGATATGGCAAAGGATTGTTACTGGCCAGGGCTCCTGGTCTCCTTAATCAGTGAAAATGAATAAGAGGCCAGACATGAAATTCGGGCAAGGCTTTATTGGGACTTGTGCTGCAGCAGGAGGGAGAGAAAACAAGTAACAGGTTCCCTTGCTCACTCCCTGGGTAGGGGTGGGGGTAGGGGTGGGTCCAGGAGTCAGGCCGAGGGGTGGCTCAGGTAGTCTGCTCGCTCCCTTGGTGGTGCTGTGTGCAGGAGCCCTGCTTTTGCTCCTGACACTTCAGAAATGGCAGTTGGGTTTTTGGTCTTTTTCTATCTTGTTGTTTATGGCTGGCCCCGACTGTGCTCGCATACAGTGATTTTAGTCCCTTATAGTTCCTTTGTATTCTGTTGCTCCAGGACATGTTTGTCCCAGGGCAAGCATTGCAGCAGGGGCCCCAGGTCCTAGTCTGTCGCAGGATGAAACCAAATTTTGTTTCCTGTGAAGAGAGAAAAGGGGCTTTAGAGACAGGGCTTTCAGATGACAGAAATGAGTAGCCCAGCACACCCTTCTCCCAAAAGGCAATGATAAAACTAGACAAAATAGTCAGAAACAATCATTTCTTGGCTCTGGAATTTGACTGGATTGAGGAGTGGTTATTCATGAAAAACTGGTGAACTCTGGGTAAGAACAGCTGGAGTCTGGGGCATCTCTCCTGGGGCTGCTCTAACCCCCTACCTGCACTCCAAAGGTGAGGAAGTTCTATGTGGACAGGGTAAGCCCTGAAAACCAGCAGCTTCCCTATCTGAGGGGCTGACTTGATTTGGAGTGGAGCATGAAAAAACCAGAAACTGAAACTTTCACCTTAAGAAACTAGAAAAAGAAGAGCAAACTAAACTCAAGGCAAATAGTAGTAAGGAAGTATTAAAGATGAGAGTGGGAAATCAATGAAATAGAATACAGAAAACAACAAAGAAAATCAGTGAGCTCAAAAGTTAGTTTTTTGAGAAGATCAACAACATTAACAAACCTTTAACTATACTCCCCTGACCACCCTACTCCCAAAAAAGGAAGAGGAAAAGAGAGAAGATACAAATTACCAAAATCATTAATGAAAGCAGGGGCATCACCATCAACCCTGAAGAAATTAAAAGGATTTTAACTTTATGCTACAAATTAGACAACTTGGATGAAGGGACAAATTCTTAGAAAGCCACAATTACCAAAAAAAAAAAAAAAAAAAAAAAGGCTCAAGAAGAAACTAAAAATCTGAAAAAACACATAGCAAGTAAAGAAGCTGGTTGTCCATATTAGAAAGATGAATTTGAATCCTTACCTCACACCATACACGAAATGTGATTCCAAATGGATCATGGACCTAAATATAAGAGCTAAAATGATAAAATTTTTGGAGGAGACATAGAGAAAATTTTCATGACCTTGTGTCAGGAAAATAATTTTTAGATATGATACCAAAAGTATGATCTATAAAAGAAAAAGATGATAAAGTGAATTTCATCAAATTAAAAACTTCTGTGCTTCAAAAGACATCATTAAGAAAATGAAAAGATAAGCCACAGACTGGGATAAAATATTTGCAAACTTAGATCTGATAAAAATATCTTGTACTTGTCTCTAGAACATATTAAGATCTCTTACAATGCAATAATAAGACAAAGAACCCAACTAAAAATGGGTAAAAACGTGAATGTTTTCCCAAAGAAGATACATGAATGGCCAATAAGCACATGAAAAGATACTCAACATCATCAGTTGCTAGGGAAATGCAAATCAAAGCCATAATGAAATACCACTTGACACCCACTAAAATGGCTCCAGCCAAAAGGACTGACAATGTTGGTAAGGATACGGAGAAACTGGAACCCTCATGCATTACAGGTGGGATTGTAAAATGGTGCAGCCACTTTGGAAAACACTTTCTCAAAATTCCCCAAGAGGTTAAAGTTACCGCATGACCCAGTGATTCTACTCCTAGGTATATATTCAAGAGAAATGAAAACAGATGTCTTTGTGTGCGCATTATATCTAGTGGCCAAAAACTGGAATCTACCCCAATGTCCACGAATGGGTGAACTGATGAACAGGATGTGTAAATCCGCACAGTGGAGTACAATTAAGTGGTAAGAAAGAGCAAAGTGTTGACACAGGCTACAACATGGATAAACCTTACAAACACTATGCTGAGTGAAAGGAGCCAGATCAGAAGGCTATATATATTGTGTGGCTCCATTTATATAAAATGTCCAGCAAGGGAAAATTTTTAGAGCCAGAGTGCAGATCAGGGGTTGCCTGGGCTGGGGGTAGCACTGAGGACTGACTGCACACAGACATGAGAGATCTTGTAGGGGTGATGAGAATGATCTAAAATTGGATTCTGGTGATGGTTTCATCATCTCATAAATTTACTAAAAACCATTGCATTGTGCAGTTACATTGGGTGACTGTTATGGTATGTCATTTATACCACAATAAAGCTGTCAAAAATAAAAAGGAACAGAGGAGAGAGGAGGAAGATGGGAGAGAAGGAAGAAAGCTCACCCACGCTCTAGTTGTGTGACTCTCGGCCAGTCGTACACTTTCTAAAACTCATCCTGCCACGTTCTTGACTTTAAAATGGGAATAATGACCCCGTAGCCCGTGAGGTTCTTGTCAGGGTTAGCTCAGTAAATGGTAGAATTTTTTTTAGAACAGTTCTCCTCTTTTCTTACTCAGGTTTCTCTTTACCTTCTATAAACATAGAGTCTCATAAAAGCGACCTATTTTGTGATAGAAATAAATGGCAGAGCTGGTATAATGTTTTATGAGTCCTCTCATATATTACTTGGCTGTGGAAAATAAGATTATGTTTCAATGAAATCTTAGCACATTTATTTTGTGCTCTCTAAAGAAGGAAACAAGTGAAAAATTAAATTTGGAAACTTTTTATTATTAGAGTTATTAATTCCAATTATCCATTGTATTTCTCTATGGATAGATGCCCACAATAGACACTTGAAACCAGCCTTCTGAGTAATTGATTGAAGATTTGCCAAAGATCTGAACAGCTTCTCCATCTTCAGATATCTGGAGAGGAGTGGGCAGTGAGGAGGAGAATGTGTGTCTCAGAGTCTGTTACAAGTCTCTGGAAACGCCTTACACTCCTTTTTTCTGAAAGAACTTTCCCAGTAACTCATGATGCAGCTAAAAACACAAGAAGAATGGCAGCAGGGGTCTGGGGATGTCTCACTGGGGTCCCTGGGGCCCTGCTTGGAAACTTTATGGTTTTGAAAACTCAATTTTTTCAGTTCACTCAGGAACGATCAGATACGAAGCAACTGATTTGGGCTGAGAAAAAAAACTATGATACTGCGTTCACGGGCTCCAAACATTTCACTTCAGTTAGGGGTAGAGCTTTCCGGGGATCAAAACGGGAAAGCGGCAGGTCCCCCTCCCGCCTTCTGTTCCAGGTGCATTCTCTCTCCGCATCCCCTCGACAGTCCTGAGGATGCCCAGACAGGAAAGTCAACCCTGAACTGAAATGTGAACTTGGCTTGTTGGGCTCCGAAAGCAACACTAGTTGTTTAGGAAACTCTTTCCTGGTGTCAGGGTAACCCTGACACCAAACTAGTGATCCAATGGCTGCTTGGTGAGGATGGAATCAGATCAAAGGAAGCTGAGTGACCTTTAAAAAATTCACCTGTGCTGTGGCAGAATCTGAAGAATTATTGCCTCCACTCTGAACTTTCACTGGCCAGCTGGAATATCGCTTTGCCAGACAGTACTCGCCTGGGTGCCTCCCTTCTCTCTCTGCACAGTCTCCCTCTGTCTCTTTCCCTCCCCCTTTTCCCTTCCTTCAGTCTTTCCCCCTCCTTCCCCTCCTTCTCTCCCTCCTCCTTTCCTCTTCTTTCTCTCTCTCTTCCACACTCTTTTGGTCAAATTCTTATCATCCAGGAATTTTTCTTGTAGTACACAGAACCAATCACCATTTCTAAGACTAGAGTTTATCTTTCATGACTTCCTAAAATAGTCCTTGGACAGTGTGTCTTCTAGAGAAGCCGTCCAGGAAGTTGGCATGGCACTTCTTGCCCCTGGGGAAGCACTGGCCTTGTCAGCAGCTCAGCTCTACACCAGCCCAGAGAGTGCAGTTCCTGGGGAGAGTTCTGTGCAGACAGGATGTTTTCACCACCAACTTGACTTGCTCGTTTTTTCCCCCAAAGACATATTAATTCTGTGTTTGATTAGAAACATTTCAATTGGAATTTTAATAACACTGATGGATTTTTGTTCTGAGAACACTCTTAAGCCAATTTAAAACCTTAATCAATTCTCCCTATTGTAAAGCTATACTATTTCCAATTTTTCCCATTTCCATTTTTATTTTACTAAAATTATTTTGATTCAAGTGATTTCTTTTCTGCATAAAATTCAATAACTAAGATTTTTAATTGATTTTTTTATTATGAAAGTTGCCATTATGAATTTTCTTACAGTACAATCATTTCTACTAAGATAAATTTTCTTGGTGATTCAGTTTTTTACTGTGTGAATTTTTCTACGTCATTATTGGCTTCTTTTTTGTGTTAGTTATTTATGCTGGTAATAGTAACCATAAATTTGCTTTAAACTTGATGATTTCATTTATATTTTGCCTTATAATTAGTCTATTGGCTGTGACTGATCTGTGATTACCTCTTCCATACACTTTGCAGTCACTTTCCGTACTGTCTACTAGAGAGCCACACTTGAACATGCAAGAGGAAAAAAAAGGCAGGCATCAGAGATGGTTAATTTGATTGATTTTTGCTGCTTTTCTTTTCAGAAGGTGACATTTTCTGATCGTTTCTCCATTTCTTATTTGCATCTCCCTACTCACCTCCAAAATTACCACAATTTATCCTTTGTGTAATTTTTATTTGCAGTGGGGTTATTTCAGCATCTCACAAACATCCTTCTAGACCAAGAACTCTGTCCAGAATTGAACTGCAGCCGCCTCTGTGGGATTCCTTCCCGTCTTTGGCATCTCTCTCCCTTGCTGCCTGCTCTCTGCCCTGTTCTTTCTAGAGTTATGATGATGCCACTTCATCAGCTTTTGGACTTTCTATTTCATGCACCAGCTTAAGCATGTACCTGTGTCCGCTGAAATAAAATACTCTCTGTGCTTTTCCTGTAAGGTAATTGTTTTATTGGTCCATGATGAAAAGGTAGAAAAGTATTAATAACTATTTCCATTAAGTACTTCTCTTGTGCCAGGCATGAACCTCTTTCCACGTGTGATCTCGTTTAATACTCACAACAGCCACTCCATGATGTTTAGACACTATTAAAGTTCTTATTTATCTATGAGATAGCCAGAGCTCAGAAAGGAAACTGATTTCCCAAAGGTCATCTGGCCAGAGATGGGAGTGAAATACAGGTCATCTGCCATGACACCCTGTGCTCTTAACCACCGCCTGGTACCGCTCGCCATCTCTTGTTGCCCTGGACCCCTGGAGCAGGTGGCACTTCCCTTTGCCCATAAGTTATATTCTCTCTCCCCCCAGATTGTCAGCATCATCCAGCCCTGCAACGCCCCTGCCGCATTGGCTGTGTCTTCCCTTCGTGTCCAAGGCTCAGAAATAGAGAAGCGTGCCAGCACTCTGTGGCTCACAGGCCTGATTCTCAAATCCTGGGCCCAAGTGGGTGGTGCAGCAGAAGAACTAGAGGGAAACTCCAGACAACCTGGCACCCGTCCTGGTGCTGCCTTGCTGATGTCTAGATGTTCTATGATGCTTGTGAAAGAGTTAAGGGAAGTAGGGGCAGGGTGTCCCACCATATGTGAAATACCTTCTAGAAGAGAAAGAGGCTTTTGAAGAAAATGACATCCTAGGAATAAAAAAGAAAGTAGATTCCTTGTTTAGGGGAAAATGCCAGAATCATCCAGTGTGTACTGATGCCAGGGGAGGGTAGGCAGTGAGGCTCCCACAGAAACGCAGGGTGGCTGCTTAGAATGTCAGAATTCCTAATTGTCTCTTTTTAAAAAAAAATCCCAGCCGGAGAGCTGGAAACCAGATGTCACAATTCAGAATTATGGTATTTGAGGAAATACCACAAGGTTCTGAAGGCCTGGTTCTGAGGGAAGGAAGGGGTTGGAGGCTGTTTTCCTGAAGGACCTGGAAGGTTGGGTGTGTTTCATCCAGGGTGTCCACTGAAGCCTGTGATATTTCTTCTTCCTGTAGAAATCCGAATTTGCGGGAGGGTACTGTGTGTTGGGACTGAGGCCAGTTTCTGATGCAAACATATTTACTCGTTTATGAAGTTAGGATGTTTTCCGATGGTTGGAGAGGAGAATTATCATCCTCTCTTCTGGTGGACGCCCTTTACAGAATTATCTTCTCAGTCTTCCAGATACCTTTGTGGCTGGCAAGCAGTATTTTCTTCTTCTATAGGAAGAGAAATAGAGACACTGGGGGCTGTTTAACTTGCTGAGGTTACTCTCTCGTGTTCCCACTGCACGGAGCCTGGGAATCTAAATTCCTGAATCCACACAGGTGTTCTAGTGACTTCTGTATTCCCGGTCCTGAATCTACTGGGTGTCTCTTAATCCAGTTGAAGATTTGACTGATCTGTATGTATGTAAGTACGGATTGGAATCTCTTCTATAGAACTTCTGAACTCCTCCCTAAAAGCAATGGTATCACTTCATCTCAGATTAGGGGAAATAGCCCTGTCTCTTCCTCTCTCTCTCACTGCACAATGTCACAGTCTCCGAAGAGTTTGTGTTAAATCAGCAAAGTGATGACATAGAGCAATGTTGACATGCTTTGTTTTTAAAAAAAAAAAAGTACTGTAATTGTGATGATTTCTCATACTCAAGGCCACGAAAGGAGGAAGGATGATGAAAGAGCCAGGGTGAGGGAAAGGTCAACTTCAAGGGAACAGAGGAAGCCAGATGCTATAAGGAGGGGAAGTAAAGGATCAAGTGGCATAAGAGGGATGGAAAAATCGGGACCACGTGGTGCAAGGATACGGCGGAAGGGAAGAGCGAGGGTCTGAAGCATGTTAATGGGAATTAGAGGCCCGCCCTCACCCGGCCAGGGGCACTAAGAAAACTGCTGATGCACAGATCTCATGCATCTAATCGAAGAACTTTCTGAAGCCACCTCCCTGATTGCAGGTAGGCTGGTTCACTGCAACGCTCTGAGTCATCGGACATTCCAGCTTAAAGGGACCTCAGCAATCCTGGAGCTCATCATGGACAACTCCCTTAGTTTACAGATGAGTAAACTGAGGCTGAGAGAGAGACAGGTACAAATCCGCCCATGCTCACACAGAGCCAGGCCGAGACAGACCCAGGACTCCAGCCCTGGGGTCCTGACATCGTGTCCAGGAACTATACCTCTCCTTTGACTTGTGAAGCTGAATCCCTAAATCCCTGCAATGCAAAAATGAGGTCCACGGAAGATCAACACCAGCTTCTCCTGTGTGCTTAGTAAACCTGCAGGACCTCAGCCCCCAGCACACCCACTGAATCAGAGTCTGTCTTTTAAACGAGACTGCAGATGATTCGCGTGCAAGCTGAGAATCACAGCCCTGACCCCTTTCCACGTCCCACCCTGTGACCGGCACCCGAACCTGTGACCTTCCTCTCCTCTCAAGCTCTCAGGACTGTCATATTTTCGGGAGTTGGGCTAACTACAACTTCAGTTACTTTGAGCATTCAGTGTGGTAACCTCCCTGCAGTGTCTCTGAGTAAGTGGCATCTCATCTATTATTATTACTCATTAATAACAACTATATTAATAATACTTTCTCTTCAGAGAGTACTTTGCAGATTTCTAAGTCCATCTACGTTTTTATGAGTAAAGTATTTGGCTCTGAGCACCAGCTCTGTCGCTGTGTTGACTGAGCCTGTATCTCAACTCTTCCACTCACAGTATAACCTTGAGAGGTGTTTTAACTTCTCCGGGCCTTGATTTTAATGCATGTAAAATAGACCCAGTAAGTGCAAGGATCCATCCCAATGTTACCATTCTGTGGTTCTAGAAATAAACCCTTCTTCCTCCTTTGCTTGGCCACGAAAATCTGGGAACCTAAATACCTTAGAAGGTCATTAAGCCTATTCAACTACTTAAACCGAAGGAATGGCATATTCTGTTAATAATTTTAGAGTGCAGAGCTACATGCACACCCCTGTAAGTTCAACAGGTAAATTGTAGTTGCTGCAAAATACGTGAGATATTGAAATGACTCACTGGAATATTCCTATCATCATTACTGTAACTGGTATGCTTGGGAGATAAAGCAGATGGTAAAACAATGGCTCTTTTGAGTGAGGGAATGAGTCAGCCAGTCAATAGGTTTTAGCGGGAAGTCAAAGAGCAGGCACTTCATCCAAGAATCGGCAGGGCGTGTTGGGCAAAATAGGCCCTGGAGCAGAGCTCCGGCCACACCGGTGTGGGCGCTGGGCGGAGAAGGAGGGAGGCTTTTCAGAACTGAAATCCCCTGGAGGAGGTTAATCAGAAGAGTGGGCAGGCTCTTTGTGCTGGGAAGTGGGAGGCATTTTCTCATTACAAGGGTAGAGTAGCATGAAAGGCAGCTCAGGAGTTAAAAGGAAACAAAGGACTCCGAGAGGAGAGAGGAAATGGGCCAGGGCGAGGAGGCGTGACGGGGCTCAGCTGGGAGGAGACAGGAGAGGCTGAGCAGGTGCAGGTCCAGGAAAGGATTACCCGCCACGCTGAGCAGGAGAGATGATTTAGGGAGCAAGTGCTGTGGTCAAAGAAGCAATAGGTCTTCCGTGACATTTTCTTGGGAAGAGTTTTGGTTTTTTCTTTTTTTTAACAGCCCAGGGAGTCATCCACATGCTTCATAACAAACATTTGCCTGCTTTGCGGCTGGAGTTTCAACTAGGCATCCAACTGAGAGCCACTTGCCAAACAACTCATTCTCTAGGGTCTCTGCATATGCCTTACCCGTCACAGATGCCCCTGGGTCGTTTAAGTGCTCACACACTCTGTAAACATCAAACCTTGTTGCCATGTCATCTTTGGGGTCTGTGATATCAAAGAAACTTGTGCTGCAATAATCACCCTCTGAAACTCTGTTATAATCTAACCAACTCATTATTGCTTTCCAAGTGAACTTTCTTCCTTCTTCTTTGGAACATAATGCTGCCATGTAGGGATTTACAGCCAGTTTTGTTGGGAGGGATATATCTCCCTTCCCTCCTGTGTCCTAGAAAACTCAAATCTAAGTTGTAGGAGATAGATCAACTGTTATTTTGTGTTTCTTGTAGATAAGTTCTGAAGCTAAGACTCATTGTCTAAGAACACGAGTAGACTAGTATCTTTGGTGTTGTGCAAAGTCTACAGTAGGCATTCGCACTCAGAGGCAAAAGGTACATGAAAGAGGACAGAGTGACAAGAGGTGGTTCTATCCAGAAGAATGGTGGGGGGTCCTCCAGTGAGGGCTCTTCCTGCCACCATGTTTGGTAAGGAAAAAAAAAATCCCTCACATTTTTCGTTTATCCAAATGTATCTTCCAAGACTCCTGTAGGAAAAATTTGGCTTCTGTCAGTGGACAGAAGTGAAGACTATTTATTTGGAAACTGTAGATTAACACTTTCTAAGAGAAAACAGAAGTCCAAGTGGATGAATGCCATGTTACATACCATCAGAATCTGGAGTGTGGGCTTTACAAAATCTCTTCATTTTCCTCCAAGGATGGAAACTTGAAGTTCAAGGGTCCTTGAGCGAGTGAATGGGTGGCTGCTCCTTGCACTCAATAGAAATCAGTAGAATAGAAATAGGTTAAAATCTCCAGTGGCCCTCAAAATACTAAAAGTAACACACTTGGAGGGATACTGAGCACAATAGAAATAAAATGCAAACCACATATGTGATTGTAGATTTTCCAGTGTCCTGAAAGTGAAGTGAAAACGAGCAGGTGAAATTAATTTTTTTTCTGTTTTTTAAAATTTATTGAAGTATAGCCAGTTACAGTGTATCAATTTCTGGCATACAGCCCACAATATCCCAGTCATACATATACATACATATATTCGTTTTCATATTCTTTTTCATTAAAGATTATTTCAAGATATTGAACATAATTTTAATAGTGTATTTTTAAACCCAGTATATCCAAAATATTGTCATTTGACATGTATTCAATATTAAAAAGTATCAACAAAATATTTTACATTTGGGGAGTTTTTTGGTACAAAGTCTTTTTGGCGTGTATTTCGCACTTACAGCCCATTTCAATTCAGACTGGCCACATTCCACGTGCTCAGTAGACACATATGACTAGTGGCTACCATATATACTGGACAACATGGATTCACAGGACTAAGAATTGGACCTAAATAGTTATTGGAATCTCAGAGTTCTTGGGATTGTTTATCTTGTTTGGGATCATTTGAAAGAAAAGCTGGGGAGAATATTTTTAACTTCACTTTTTGTTTTTGAAGGAGTGAGCATTTTCATTCACTCATTCATTCATTCAACATATATTTATTGAGTGCTTACTGAGTCCCAGGCACTGTGATAATGGCTAGTTATACCCTTAATACATTTCATTTGTTTGTTTCTATCAATGTAATTGTGAAGTTGTAAGCAATGGAATCATCTGAAATGCCTAAACAGACTCAATTTTATTGTTAATTAATGTGGTCAAGTTCCACGCTATTTGATTAGGCCACTGGTTCAGTCAGTAGGTCTGAGGTGGAGCCTGATAATTTGCATTTCTGACAAGTTCCCGCGAGGTGCTGGTGACGCTGGTCTGGAGGCCACACTTTGAGACCCACTGAATTAGAGATACGACTTCTCCTTTGAGATCTTTCACCTTTTATGTATTCTGCGTATCTGAAGACAGAGTCAAGCATCCCTGGAGAGTTGAACAACCACAAGATTCATTGGTCTCAAAGGGATTAGTTGGGGAGTGGGGGGCTCGATTTCCTGTGGTCTGTTTTCTAAGACACAAATATAGTGACCCAAATGGGAAATTTAAGAACAATACCCAGGGACTGAGAGATCTGGTGTGGACTCCCCTAAAGGAAGCATCCCGTGCTTATGCTTTGCGGACCAGCATCACAGATTGTGGCTGAGCTAACCCCTCTCTGCCTGGATACTCAGGACTGGGTAGCTGCCTCAGATTTCCAGACCTCACCCGTGGGATATGGGGAGAGGGACCTGGGAAGAGTGTCCCAGGGTCATCAAAGTACTGCAGACTAGCAGAAGATTGTCGAAAATCTTACTTCTGGTTCCCCACAGGAGAAGTTTGCCTTTCACTTCCTATCAAAGGATTGCTGATCCCTACAGCCAGTGGAGCTGCTGTCTGGATGTTGGGACTGTCCTGTGTGTGTATGTGTGTGTGTGTGTGTGTGTGTGTGTGTGTGTGTGTGTGTGTGTGTGTGTTGTCAAGGGCTGCTCCAAAGCCAGAAATTCCAGCAGGAGGACACAGGCACATATATTATTTTACGAGATGTAGATCTTCAGCACCCACTCAGGTATAATGGGTCCGTTTGGGAGGGTGAGAGTTGGACCATCCCAGGTGTCAGTGAAGCCAGAACTTCCTGACTGGATCCTGGTAACACTGCTTATGTCATACGGTTGATTCGAATTTTGAAAGCACCCAGAGAAGGGGCCCACTTGAATGGTGGCTTCTGATCCTTAATGAGTTTGTTTTTGGTTTGTCTAATTTCACCAGGGTTCAGGCCCATCATCCTGAACTTGGAGTGTCAGCTGAGCCTCGTCGAAAAGGACAACACACACTCTTACCAAGTCACAGACCTTTTATCTAATTATTATTATAAATTATACCTACAGTGTGTGCAGGACTCTTTAACAGATTGGAATTCTTGGCTTTTCAAGCCAGCGAGTGAATCACGGGCATTTGGGATGGGGTTGCCCTTCTGTCCTCCACTGTGATGCTGGTCACCACTCTGCATAGAGATTTATTACAAGTGACACAAGAATGTCTATGGCTGCCTCAGCCACCTTCCCTCAGCCGCCTCACCTTGGGCAGGAGTGAGCTAAGTGCTCGGTCCCTTGTGCTCTGTGTAAACCCCCATCCAGTTCTGGACGCTGCCCCCAGATATGCAAGTGATGCTTTTCTTTCCTGTTATCATCTTTTCAAGAAGGACCCGTGAGAGACCAGGAGACAGTTGCCAGGTGTGCAATCCCCCGGTGTGCTGTTCACCTGTGCCTTAAACTCTTGGACATCCATTTTAGCATCGATGCACCTTCCTCAGTGCCACTCCCATTCTAGAAAAAGAAAGACACATTTTCTCTTAGATGCAGGTGAGAAGGTTTTGTTGTCATATATGATATTAATCCCATGAACATCAACAAAAAAGTCAAGGTCTAAGAAAAGAACACAGAAATGAAACCGGTCTCGAACAGGTCATGTGTGTAATTGTGGCTGGTGTTGACAGGGAGCTGTCCGACCCCCTCCCCCAGCCTCTCCTGTAGTTGGACAGACTTTTGCTGGGTGACTACAGAGAGATGCCTTCATTCTTCTTTCAACGACCAGCGCAGAATACCACAAACATTTATGTGGCTATTTTTTATTTTGTGATGACGTATTTCAGACATTTAATGAAAAATATTCCAGACAAGCTGTTTAGTTAGAAAATTAATCATTATCAGTTAATCAATCTATTTTAAGCACTGGGCACTGTCTTCAGTACTATGGAAGAATGAAAAGAAATCGAGCTTGAGGCTAGCATACACAAAGGTAAACACTGGAGGCTTTTTTTTTTTTTTAATAACAGCGATTTATTTTCTCCCAGTTCTGAAGGCTAGAAGTCCAAGATCAAGGTGTCAGCAGGTTTGGTAGAACCTGAGGCCTCTCTCCTTGGCTTGCAGATGGCCAAGAAGGCTTTTGTAGTTAGTTTGCTTGTAGCAGAGGAACATCAACAAAGGCAGACAGTTGTGATGCAAGGTTTACAATCTTTGCACTGTTGACGGTTGGGGCCAGAGAGTTCTCTGTGCTGGAGGCTGTCCTGGATTTGCAGCACCATCCCTCCCCTCCCCACTAGATGCCACTAGCAACCCCTGTCCCAGTTGTGACAAAAAAATTGTCCCCTGACGGAGCCAAATGTTCCCTGGGAGGCAGAATCACCTTGGGTTGAAAACCACTGCTTTAATGTAAACTGAATTTGTGAGGACCCAGGAAACTCTGAGCCTGGGAGAGAATCAAGGGAGATTAATCACAGGGAGTTGTCTGGAGAAAGCAAATCTGAGCTGAAGCTCCAAAGACAGGAGGATAAGAATTGCCAGGGGAGATGACCCGGGAGTGGGGCTTGGGGATGGGGGTGGGCGGAGAACAGGAGAAGGGCGACGTTGTTTCAGAAAGTAGTGACTGAAAAGGGAGATACAGGAAGCCAAACTCCATTTCTTTGGCCAGCGTGGGTGTCATATAGGAGGAAGGGGTGATCATTAATGACTTTGGTTGGTGGTGTGGCCGATAACAGCCGTCCAACCCAGATGCCAACAGGCAAGGAAACAGAAACAGGAAAGGATGAAGATTAATACTTGTAGCACATGCCGTGTGCCACATTTGCTGCTTTATTATGTCAACAGATGTTAACTTAATCCTCTCAACAACCTAGGAGGCAGATGCTACTATTATTTGTATTATATATCAGTTTTGTTATATATTTTTGTTATTACATTTATTACATACATTATTACATTTATTATGTATATTATAGCTGGAAAAACTGAGGCATGAAAAGGATGAGTAACTTCCAAAAGTCTCTCAACTAGTCAATAGCAGGGCCACAGTTTAACCCCCTGTCTGGCCACTAAGCCCACGCTGTAACCCCCTGCTCTGGGCTGGGGTTAGTTCAGGTGGTGCCCGGGTGATGGAGTTCTCATCACAAGGCAGGAGTGGGTCTGGAATCCAGGTGGTCAGGCAAGGTTGGAAAGGAATAAAAAACTCTACTCTAATTTACAGAAACATCAGGAGTTTGTCAGAAGAGTCAAATAGATTCTCAGATCGCAGAGGAAAGCAAGGGGCGAAGAGTCCCAGCAGATAACTTAGATCCCTCAGTCCAGGAATCAGACAGGGAATGTAGGGTGAACATTGGAGCAGGCGCTTTGAGCAGGAGGTGGCAGGTGGGGCCTTTGTGCAGGCCTGGGCTTGGGGGAGGGTGGTGGGCAGGTAAGGCTGCCACCGTTGAGTGAAGACAGGCCAAGAGTGGGCCCAGGTCTTAAAGACTTAACATAAGACAAAACACTATAAACCTCCTAGAAGGAAACAAGCAAAACATTTTATCACATAAATCTTAGCAATGTTCTACTAGGGCAGTCTACCTAAGCAATAGAAATAAAAGCAAAAATATACAAATGGGATCTAATTAAACTTAAAAGCTTTTGCACAGCAAAGGAAACCATGAGCAAAACAAAAAGACAACCTATGGAATGGGAGAAAATATTTGCAACAGATGCAACTGACAAGGGCTTAATTTCAGAATATATAAACAGCTAATACAACTTAACAACAACAACAACAACAACAACAACAAAAACAATCCAAAAGAGGCCAGGAGACCTAAACAAGCAGTGCTCCAATGAAGACATACAAATGGCCAATCGGCATAGGAAAAAAATGCTCGATATCGCTAATTGTCCGAGAAATGCAAATCAAAACTATAATGAGGTGTCACCTCACACCAGTCAGAATGGCCATCATTAAAAAGTCCACAAATGATAAATGCTGGAGAGGGTGTGGAGAAAAGGGAACCCTCCTACACTGTTGGTGGGAATGCAGTTTGGTGCAGCCATTATGGAAAACAGTATGGAGATTCCTCAAAAAACTAAAAATAGACTTACTCTATAATCCAGCAATCCCACTTCTGGGCATATATCTGGAGGAAGCTCTAACTCGAAAAGAAACATGCACCCCAATGTTCATAGCAGCACTACTTACAATAGCCAAGACATGGAAACAACCTAAATGTCCATCAACAGATGACTGGATAAAGAAACTGTGGTATATTTATACAATGTAATACTACTCAGCCATAAAAAAAAGAATAAAAGAATGCCATTTGCAGCAACATGGATGGACCTGGAGATCCATCATTCTAAGTGAAGTAAGCCAGAAAGAGAAAGAAAAACACCATATGATATCACTAATACGTGGAATCTGAAAAAAAAAAAAGACACAAATGAACTTATTTACAAAACAGAAAGAGACTCACATAGAATCACAAAGAGACATAGAAAACAAACTTATGGTTACTAGTGGGGAAAGGGAGTGGGGAGGGATAAACTGGGAGTTTGGGCTTTGCAGATACTAACTATTATATATACAATAGATATACAAAGTTTCTTCTGTACAGCACGGGGAACTATATTCAATGTCTTATAGTGAACTATAATGAAGAAGAATATGAAAAGGAATATATATGTATATGTATGACTGAACATTATGCTGTACACCAGAACTTGACACAACATTGTAAACTGACTATACTTCAATTTAAAAAAAAAATTAGTGGGCCCAGGTGAGCTGCAGAAGCATTTGGACTCTGATGGTGAAGCCAGCAAGAGGTGTGTGTGTGTGTGGGGGGGTAACTCAAAGAGAAGGTTGGGGGGGAAGGAGGCTAGAACTGGAGATGAGGTGGGGCCTGGGTGGGGGGGTGCCGAGGTGTTGTGCCACGAGGCAGGCCACGTGGTGCAGAAAGGCCACGGGCTGGAGGAGGCAGCCTGGACCCCAACTCCTCCAACTCACGGCTGTGATCCAGGCCCAGTGCTCCGCCCTCCAGCCTTGGGTCCTCTTCTCGGAACCTGCCCTGCAAGTTATCGAAACAGTTAAATGAGAGGCCACGCATGCAGTGGAGGCCTGATACAGCTTCACGCCTGCCGCAGCTGCAGAGGGAGATGCCCTCATGGCGGTGAGGTCAGCTGGAGAAAGAACCCTGGGCTGTTAGAACTCATAAGTGCCATTCTGAGAAGGGAGAAAAGAAACTTGATTTTTGCCATGTTGGGATTTTTTTTTCAAAGAGTCATCCAGTGCATAATGGTCTTTATTTAAATGGACAGAAACTGAGCGTCAGGCTGAAGAGCTTTTACATTGGGTGGAGCTGAACAGATGGATGTGTGTCCAGTATCGGGTTGGGTTGAAGGAGATAAAAGCACATTTTTATTCCAGGGGCAGGACTTCAGTTGTTTCAGGACTTGAGCTCTAAAAATAACTTCAGCATCCAGACACTTAACGGGTTTGTGGTCCTTCTCCTGTGAGCAGGCACCTCCCATCCGCAGACTTCCCAATTTCATTCCCTCTCTGCTGAGAGAGGCGTGAACAAGAGATGGCTCTGAGGGAAGACAGACTGGAGAAGAGACGCAGGCAGTGAACCAGCATGAGGCCTAGTGCAGAGCAGACCTGGACAGAGTGTCAGGTATCAGTATCAGAGTATCAGGAACTGCTCTCCCCATCGCCACCCTCATAAATAAATATAAACAGAGATTTTTCGCTGATCTCCAGTGAATGTCTTTAACTGCCTAAACCAGCTCTGTCCATTAGAAATATACTGTAAGTTACAAATGCAATCCACGCACATCATTGAAAATTTTCTAGTTGTCACTTTATGAGTAGTAAAAAGAAACAGGTGAGATTAATTTTAATACTAGATCATATTTCATTTCTTCACAATATTATCATTTGAACATATAATCAATACTTAGCATTGAGATTTTACATTCTCACTTTTGTCCTAAATCTTTCAAATCCAATGTGTAATTTACACATCCCTGTGACACAAGCCAGATTTTTCGTGCTTAAGAGCCACAGTGGCGGTGGCCACCATATTGGACAACAGAGGTCTGAACCCTCCCTGACTGCAAGGCTGCCATTCCAGAAGAGGGCTGGTCATTACTCTGAGCTTGGTGACATCCACATCACCCGGGTCCCCATTTGACTGATGCCTGGTGTATAAGAATGCAGGGTTGTGGTTCATTTCCCACCTCGTCTAGTTCGCATTGCCAGAGGGAAACTGTCTAAGAACCATCCATCACCCAGACAGCCCCAGATGGGCCATTTACTGACAACAGCAGCCCATCCAGAGGGCTGACATCCAGTCGTTACCAACTGCAGAGGAAAACAAAACTTAATGACTTCAATGCCAAAATGGAATGCAAGTTTGTGGGAAGAAGGAATTTCTAATACAAGGAAGGCAACAGTACATCAGTAAAGGAAGATTGTTTTCAGGCGAAAGCAATGAAAGATTTGAAACTGTGTTTTCAGTTTTATTTCTGCAACCTGAGATCCTCATTTCAGGTCCTTATGATTCCATTTTTCCATTCGATCGTGCACAGGGTGGTTCTGGGGAGTCAATACTAAAATAGTAATTATTGGTGCGGCATTTTGCGAGAATCACCCAGTGAGCTTTGGAAGTATAAAACAATGTAGCAGAATTCAAATAGTGTAGAATGGGGATTTTTCTTCCCCACTGGAGACCCCTTCTCTTTCCTGGCCGAATGCACATAGAGGGAGGAGCTTGCTAGAGGGGGAAACATCCGGAAATGTGACCTGCGGGGAGAGCTGCCCAGCTCCTAGCCGCTGGAGACTGGATTTCCACTCCAGCTCTTAGAGAGAAAGGAAAGTGAGCACTTCTGATTCTAATCATACTTCAGAAATATTGCAGCTCAAAACACACAAACAGTGTGATGATTGAGAGGTTTTCAGGCTTCCCATGAAGCTCTCCTGAGATAAAAGCAGTTAACAACTGCTCTTCCTGGATGATAAATGGTTGTTGGTTTCCTTTCATCAATATTTTAATAACTATTTGCACATTTTGGCAATTACGGTCCCAGAGAGTCTGATGGTGATTACAGAAGCAGATTGCAGAGGTGATTCACTGGACGCAGTTGGCCGTCAGAAGCGACACCATCTCTCTGTGACAAGCGGGCTTCAGCCCAGGCACCTGGCTTGCTGGCCGCCTTCTGAAGCAGGTGTGCTGATGCCGTCGGTGCCGAGCGGGTGAAGCAGGGCAGTTGGTTGCCTTCCCCTCTGACGCTTTCTTCTCCAAGACAGCTTAGCTCTCCAGCAAGAGCACTGAAATACCCCCCTCCAGAAGCAGCCACTTGCCTCCTCTTTCTGTAGGTGCGATTGGCCATTGAATTCTGAGCTGCTTTGGTTGCTGTTCTGTGCCTGGGCTGCTGGGAAGAATCCGACAAAGTAGAGACTTGCCTGTCCCTGGTCCACTGGGGAGAGTTAACCCCTCTGCCACCTTAGAGGACACCTTCTTGGAAGAAAAGTGCTGTTCATGTTTCACTGACACTTCTCATTTCTCAGTTAAAGTAATATTAAAATAATTGATTTCACTGTTTTGTGTTCCCTCATTTCAAGCTCCAGGCTGTCATGAATATTACTTTGTAGTATACCGGTTATAAATGTTTTACCCAGAAGAGAGTCTGGAAGAAAAGTTGTTCAAGACATGGAATTTGTAGAAGGAGCATTAGCAGCAGTCTTTCCACATTGTTTTAGAAATGAACATGAGAACCAAAGTAACAAGATGTTAGAAGGAATCCAATCTGAAAGGAAATTGAAATAGGACTCACTTCACAGAACTTCAGGGAGCAAAATTTAAACCTGACTTGAAAAGTAAATAAGAAGATGTTCATTGTAGAGATTTATAACAGTGTAGAGAATTCAGAGCACCTTAAATGTACAGCAGTAGCAAAATGGATAAATGTATTATTGCGTGCTTCTATGATGACTGTTATGAAGGAAGTCAATAAAATGTTGATCTCAAAAATATATAATGACTTATAAAAATGATCTTGATGCACTGTCAAATGAAAATATGCAAAACATAAAACTGTATGTCTGCTGCAACATTAACATATACATAAGCTTAGCAAAATGCCTGGAAAGAAATATGCACAGGGATTTTTGTGGTTGGATTGACCACAAAATTTTAATTTTAAGTTTTAATTTTTTTCTTTGTGGATTTCTGATATTCCAGATTCTTTAGGATGAGCAGGTAGTACTTTTATAATCAGAAGAGAAAGGTTACTGTCATTATACAAACTCTAGCAGATGTCCTTGCAACAAACATTTACTAAGAAATACCACTTACTAGTCGCCTGACCTTGGCAAATCACGAATCTTCTGTTGGGGCTGCATCTCCTCGTCTGGGAACGGGATCCAGTGGCCCTGCCTGACTCACGGAAGCATTATGAGGAACGGATGCATTAACCAGAAGAGACTGAACAGCCAACTGCTCATACCAGCAAGACATGCAGCTTTGTGATGGATATTGTGTCTAATCGCAAATCTGTCAGAACATAAGAAATGGGAAACTGAACAAGGCTATAATGACATGTTTAGAATCAAAGCCCATGAGAAACTAAAACCGGAAAGTGGCCGGCACTGAAATGAACACAGCAGGGAGACACTGGGTAGCCGGTCCTCTAACCCGGGCTGCGTTCGCCACCCCAAGCAAGGACCGTCCCTCAAAGGAAACCCCTTCAGAGTCGGTACTGAGAGTGGCCCTTACAGCTGCTCCTGAGTCTGATGTTTACTCTAATTCTCAAAACAATATCCTGCGAGTGTGAAAAGCCTGCCCTTTTGGGTGGATGAGGATGGGCAGGGAGCGAGATTTCGGATGGCTGTACTGCCTGAGTTTTCACCGACACCTACTGAGCCAGGGCTTGGCTGGGCCAAGGGCTTAGATTAGGGCTCCCTGTGGGTTTTACAGTTTTACATGCTGTTTCTTTACCATATGTCTTCCTTTTGGGTAATGAAATGTATTTACTCACACATGAGCACCTTCCCCAGGACGTTCTGACAAGAGATTTGGGTTTCCCACAGGGCATATGTGTGTCTTAAAGTCTCAAATGTGAGACCCTCTGTCCTCCACTGGGATAACTATAGGGGACACAGATGACAGCGCAGCTATCCTCGGTTTATAATCTGACGGACATAAACCACGTACACGCACCTGGCACAGCATGCAAGGTGCTCTTATGCAGAGTTGGATGTAAAAGCGTAAATGTAAATGCATAATGTAGATGAATAACGTATGGAGTTTCCTGGAGTCTTACTTTTTTCTTTTAATACCTGAGGGTTTTGTGGGTTAAGTGAGAAACCTGGATGCTTATAATTTACCAAAAAAAAAAAAAGAAAGAAAAATTTCCTTTCCTCAACTCAGAAAGCTTTTTGCTGGGAAGGGTCAGAAGGTTCAGTCTGAAGGGGTCCACAAACAGTGTGGGGGGGTCTCAGGTGGTGCAGCCGCGGACTGGGGCCCTGAGGCCTGAAGCCAGCGGCGGAGCATCACTGAAGAGCGTGTGAATCCACCACTGGTCTGGGCAGCAAGGGAAGGAAGCAGGGTCCAGGCTCCCCTAACCCTGAGAACCAGGAGAAGGGCCAGCGCAGCTCCCATGCCCAGCTGCCAGGCTGGAAACTCTTCTAGGAAGGGTGCGCCTTCATCTGCTCTCTGTGTGGGCCCTCGCTTTTCTGTTAGGAGCCTGAGGTCGGGGGCCCTGCAGGAGCTGCTGCTCAGGCTCTACATGGAGTGTCTCTAGAGAGACGTGGGCTGAGGGGTCCCCACCAGAGGGTCTGTGGAAGCTGTCCACACAAACCCGTGGGGGAGGAGGAGTCTAAGCCTCTGTCTGTTGCCCTGAGGTCTGCAGACCCCCCAGGGTGAGTCACCTAAGCTGCTCATTAAGATGCAGAATCCCAGGCTCCCTCCTGAACCCACAGATCAGAGCCTCTAAGAGAGAGGGCCTGGGAATTTGCTTCTAGCACATTCTCCAAGTGAGCCTTTCACACAGTAATGCTTGAGATCTGCTGCCTTCAGATGTCACCAAATGCATATGCAGATGGAGCATCTGTGTATGTGAGGCACAGATGGCACCCGGGGGATTTGACAGCCCCCTAGAGGATGGAGGTCATGTCAGCTGGGAAGCCATTGAGCAAGACCCCCCCATCCATTGTCTCCTGCCCACCTCCTGCCTCCCCCCAGGCACCCACTCCTCCCAAGTCAGGGAAGAGACTAGAACCCCTCAGGAGCAACTCCTTTCCTGGCAGGTGGCCGCCCAGGAGGTGAAAGAGAGTGAGGCAGGCAGTCAGACACCTGGACCTCTCAGACGTGAGGATCTGTGGTCTCAGGACCCGCTGGCTCCATAGGGACCCACTGAGTGTCTCCCAGGTACACAGTGCTGGGCCAGACCAGGGACTTCCAGGAGAACAAGACAGGGTCCTCACCTCGGCTCTGAGCCTGTAGTCTGGAGGGGGAAGCAGAGAGCTGACCCAGGGCTGGATGAAGGAAGCCCTGCCCCCCAGGGAACAATATGGCAGCATCTGGGAGTGTTTCCTGGGAAGACCCTGTCCTAGCCCAACCTGGGCTGGGAAGGAACCTGCCTCTTCCCTGGCCCTAAGCTGGATGGGGAGCCAGGGCAGGTCTGGGTGACAAGAGAGAACACAGGAGCGGTTGGTTCCTGCACTGTCCTGCTCTGACTGTGTATGGGGGGTGGGGAGAATCCCTTCCACACCTGCCTCCCAGTAAAACTTCTTCTGTCTAAAGAGGGAGCATGTTCTCTTGCCTTGTTTTCAGTTCCTGGTTCTTGAGAGATGCTTATTAGAGAGACAGACACCCAGTGAAGAGTGGTCTAGGCTGGGCAGCTCCATTTATCAACACTGTGTCCAGAACAAATCTGGCCATTTCTTTCTAGAGGATGCAAAAATGATGGGGGTGGGGGTTGGACCTGCCCCCTAGTTGGGGCAGCCTGGCCAGCCTGGCCAGGACTGAGTGCTGATGAGATGCCAAGACTTCTGTGGTCCAGGCGTGTGGGGAGGGGCGTGGGTAGCAGATGAGTGGAATGTCCACCACCCATCACCCTCTCTGTTTCAAAAACAAGCAGCTGAGGGCCTCTGAAAGCCCAGCTTCTGGGTTAGTCCAGTTGGTGGGGCAGCACTGCAGTTCTGGGACTTTTCTAGGAGTCTGAATGAAAGTGGAACACAAGATACTCTGGTTGGCTAAGGAGCTTCGGGCGTCTGGTCATCCCCGCGGGGCCCTGCCCAGCAGCTCTGTCTGCTGGACTTGGTGGTCTGCAGGCCAGTTCGAGGGCAGAGATGGAAAAGCTTGCTGGTCTTCGCTCTGAGAATATCAGAACCCTTGCGGAGATGAAACTGGGCTGGAACCTCAAAGAATTTCTCCATCATATTTTTTCTAATTGACGAAAGGGAAAGAATTGAGAAATCTCTACCCTGCTTACCAGACAATTAAAAAAAAAATCAAACATCACATTCTTGACAGTTAAAACATTCTTTCGTGGGGGTCTCAGCTGGCACCTGCTGACGGTTGCATAACGGGGGCAGGGCGCCACTTGCTTTATCAGAGGCAAGAGACATAGAATCTGATTCTAATTCACTCTTCATGCCAACCAAGCTTGGGATCTGAGCAAGTCATCTTTATTTGCCAGAAGGGAAAAAAAGAACATAATTACATTCAGAGATATCAATATGTATCAATATGGCTGGAGAGAGAATTATAGGCCTTTAGGAATTCTTTTATATTTACACATATGTATTTTTTAATATGTATAAATTGGTGACCGTTACATGCTAATCTTTTGAACTGGGGCCTCAGTTTCCTTCTCAGCCAATCCAGTCCAACAGACATCTAGTGAGCTTTTGACTCTACTGCGAGTCACTTTGTGAGCATTGGAAAGAACACAAAGAAAAGTGAAATTGTTTTCTTTTTGTCAAAATCTAGCCAATGCTGCTATTCATCACAAGGTGCTTACTGATAAATAACTTACCTGAATTCTGTTCCATTCTTTCACACTTTCATTTCACAGCACGTACAGTCCTTTATTAAAGTACCTTTGAGTACCAGTAAGGACATGCAAAGTCACTGCTGCTGATCATATGAGCAAGTTTAGATACAGCGCTTCTTGCCTGATTTCCCATGGCCTTGTGTCAGACCTGGCGCTGGGGAACTCAGGTTTGGGCCTTTGAGGGCTGCTGTGGACCCACCAAGGCAAGTGTGGAGTCCTAGAGATGAGATGCTAGAGGTCTATGGGTGGGCTCTTTGTGCTGCTTTTGTGGGTAAAGGAATCGCATCACATCCTCAGGGATGCAATGCAAAGTAAGAGTATTTGAATACTTTAATTTTAATACTGTAAGTGGAAAGGTGTTGAGTTGAGTTTATTGGTTTAATGGTGGGCTGGATTCAGGTTAACAAGCATTTATTAAGTGCTTACCTGCAAGTGTGCCTTCCACCCATTTACCATCTGCTTGTGGGACTCATGCAGAAATGCAAGAAATGAGTTCATGGAGAACACAGGCAAGTTATTCAGTGGTCTTCAAACTTAGTCACACATATGTTGAAAAGCACAAAGCAAAGTGGAGTCAGAATGTTGGGGAACATGAGCCCTATACTCCAAAACAGTTAGGAACCCCACTGGTTATCTCTCCAGCCCCGTATTACACAGATCTCAGTAACCTCGGGAAGCTAAGTCCCTCGGTGATGGCAGAGCAAGGGCAACATAACTCCGTCTCCTGACTCCCAGGAAGAAACACCCTTGCTTCCTCACTGCACAGGATGATACGGTGAGATGGCAGATGAAAGAGTGCAATGCCCAGTAGCACAAAAGGCATTTTTCCTAGAGATAAATGCTGTGCTGAGATGATCTGTGTTAAGTAAGTGAGCTAATTTTGTGACTTGGCCCCACATAGCACTCTGTGGCTGCCAGGGGCCAGGAGGAGAATTAAAATTCCGGGAGCTGTAAGTGGTCCTTGATGAGTCAAACAACCTCTTTCTCATAGAATTTCAGGAATGAGAAAAGAATCTTAAAATAGTCTTACAAGCCATCTTCAGGAGAGGTGGACAGGACCTCTTTTTAAAATTATTGATGAAACCTATGAATTCATAGTTGTTTTTCAAAACAGCAGAGGTACGTCCCTTGACATCTCAGTTTATGAAATGTAGGGAGCCAAAGCCATCTCAATCCCTTTCCAAATCCTCTTTCCAAACTCTGTTTTAAAAGTAACATTTTTGTTCATTACAAAGTAGTATAAGTTGACTGTGGAAACCTTGAAAAGCATAAAAAGAAAATTAAAATGGGGGGGCATATAGCTCAGTGGTAGAGTGCAATGTTTAGCATGCAGGAGGTCCTGGGTTCAATCCCCAGTACCTCCATATAAACATAGTAATAATAATAAATAAATGAACTGAATTACCTCCTCCCACAAAAAAAAAAAATTTTTTTTAAATAAATGTTAATTTATTAATTTTATTTCTTTAATCCTACCAATCAGGTAGATCCATGGTTAACATTTGATGCATTCTTCTAACATTTTTTCTCTGCATAATATATTTTCACACAAACGTGTGTTCACATTGTGCATTACTATTTTGAAACAGGTTATTTTTTGTCCCTCTTAATGTATTACGAACCATTCTACTCTGTCTATAATAGGTGAATGGGTGGTTCATTGTATGATCATATGTCATAATTCTTTAACCAATGCCCTCTTATTGATATTTAAGTTGTTCTCAGTTTTTAATAATAAAAAACAGTGTTGCAATCCATATTAATGAAAATTTCTTTAAGTCAAATGCCTAAGAGTTCTAGGCCAAAGGATATATATGTTGTTAAGGTTTTGAGATACATAGCCAACGTCTTCCTCAAAAGGTTGCATTAATTTATATTCTTACCCAAAATACAGGAACGTGCTTATTCTCCCTGCTCTCACCAATACGAAATATCATTTTAAAACTAACTTTTGACTTCATTTGTTTGAAACTGAGGGGAGCAAATCACAAACTCCTTAAATATAATTACTGACATATTTCCTTCTTTGTGTGTGTTGCCTGTTCATCTATTTTGCCCGTTTTCTTATGGAATATTTGTCTTTTTCCTGATCATTTGTAAGAGCTCTTGGAAGATATTACCTTTTGTTATATATAAAATAAATACATTTCTATTTTATCATTTGCATGTTATGGAGTTTTTTGACATACAGTTTTAAAATTTTTTGTCTAGTCAGAACTATCTATCTTTTCTTTATGTCTGCTGCCTTGTCATATATTTAAAAGGGCTTCCCCAACCCCCAAATTTGATAAGTTTGTGTTCTATTCTTGTATCTTTTTATTTAAAATTTTTAAAAATTGTTTTTGTTGAAGAATAGTTGATGCTGACAGTATTATAAGTTACCGGTGTACAATACAGTGATTCACAATTTTTAAAGATTATAGTCCATTTATAGTTATTATAAAATATAGGCTACATCCTTCATGTTGTACATATATCCCTGTAGCTTATTTTATACATAATAGTTTGTACCTCTTAATCCCCTACCCTTAATGTTGCCCCTCCCCCCTTTACTCTCCCCACTGGTAACTACCAGTTCTCTGTATCTGTGAGTCTGCTTCTTTTTTATGTATTCACTAATTTGTTATATTTTTTTTAGATTCCACATATAAGTGATATAATATAGTGTTTGTCTTTCTCTGACTTATTTCACTTAGCATAATGCCCTCCAAGTCCATCCATGTTGCCAAAAAAATGACAAAATTTCATTCTTTTTTATGGCTGAGTAGTATACTATTGTATGTATATACCACATCTTCTTTATCCGTTCATCTGTTGATGGACACTTAGGTTGCTTCCATATCTTGGCAATTGTAAATAATTCTGTTATGAACCCTATTATTGTGCATGTATCTTTTCAAATTAGTGTTTTTGTTTTTTTCAGGTATATTCTCAGGAGTGGAATTGCTGGGTCATATGGTAGTTCTATTTTTAGGTTCTTTGAGAAACCTCCATACTGTTTTCCAGTGGCTGCACCAATTTACATTCCCACCTACAGTGTACAAGGGTTCCCTCTTCTCCACATCCTTGCCAACATTTGTTATTTGTGTTCTTTTTGAGGATAGCCATTCTGACAGGTGTAAGTTGATACCTCACTGTGGTTCTGGTTTGCATTTCCCTCATGATTAGCAATGCTGAGCATCTTTTCATGTGCCTACTGGCCATCTACATTTCTTCTTATTTAGGTCTTCTGTCCATTTTTTGATTGGGTTGTTTGTTTTTTTGATGTTGAGCTGTATGAGCTGTTTATAAATGTTGGATATTAACCCTTATCAATCAAGTCATTTGCAAATATTTTCTCCCATTCAGGAGGTTATCTTCATTTTGTCAATGGCTTCTTTTGCTGTGCAAAAGCTTTTAAGCTTAATTAGGCCCCATTTGTTTATTTTTGCTTTTATTTCCCTTGCTTTAGGAGATAGACCCCCAAAAATGTTGCTACAATTTATGTCAAATAATTCTTTTTATTTTTTACATTTAATCTTTGGTATAAGATTTGAGGTATGGCTCCAACTTTAGATTTTTTCTCCCTAAAAGATTAGATATTTATTCCAATTCCATTTATTTGATAATCCATCCTTCCCCCCACTGATTTGAAACTCTGTATTTATCAAATACAGAATCTTATAGAACTTGCATCTATTTGGGAATGTTCTATTTTTTCAATGTTTCATTTTTTCCCCAGGACAATTATTTCCCCTCATTATTTTACTTTTGCAAATATTGTCACCTGTTTTTTCTTCCAGATGAGGCTTGGAATCATTTTTTTCCAGTTTGTCAAAATTTCCCCAAATCACATTGGGACTTTCATTAACATTGTAATAGACACATAAAGTCATCCAGGTTAGAACTGACATATTTAAAAATACAGAAGCTTCCACTCCAGGATAGAAAATATCTCTCCATGTTTTTCAAAAGTCTGTGTATCATTTTATAGTTTTCTTTATACAAGACCTACTTACCATTTTTTTGGTTAGGTTTATTCCTAGAGTTTTGTGCTTGATTTTTCTGTTGTGAATAGGATTTTACCTCTTTATAGTTTCCAAATGGTTATCGCTAATATGATATATTTAAAAACTGAAGTTTGTAAGTAGATAGATAGATAATTGATAGGTAGATGGATATATAGATAGATTTATAATAGCCAACTTACTGAAGATCCTTATTCATTTTAACCAATCTGTGTTGACTAAAGAGAAGAGTATATGATCACAATGAATGGGCTTTTTTTTCATTAAAGCACAATGTATTTATAAATAGAATCTACTAGTTCCATCCTGGTATTCTGAATTTTCTTTTCCTCAGTGCTAAAGGTAAAATCTTATAACATTACTGTGCTGATTGAGATGTAAGCTGGTTCTTGCATTCAGGTCCTTGCTAATGCTCTCATATAAATGCCATTCAAATTTCAATAAAAGCCAATCAGATTTTCCTGGTGATAACGGAGAAGCACAGCCCTGCCCTCGTGTGATTTCTAGTGCCCAGTTTTCACCTTTGTTCTCATCTGCTTGTCTTATAACATTGCAAACACTGACAACCCAAATTGATCTCTATCATCGTACAGTATTTAGTAGCCTCTGACACAATGCAGGAATTGTGCCCCATGGAGTAGAAACACACACAAGTATTTCTCACTTTGACCTTCAATAGAATAATTGCTTTTCACTTATGCAGCACAGCAGTGCTGTGTGTGTGCTCAGAGAACTTGGACAAAATTTGGGGGAAATTAAAACTTTTCAAGGACAAAGCCACTTTCATTTTGTTTATGTTTAAGGGCAAGACTTTGGCATCCATGTGCCAAAAAAATAGTATGGCAAAAAATCAGATTGTCATTAATTTTCATTTTGCTATAAGCATGTTTTGGATTAACTTAATTAAATTAAAAAGGCCATAGCTACTAAGCACTTTCTTTTTCTTCTATCTTTAATTGCATTAATTAGTGCTAGATAGATAGATAGATAGATGGATAGATAGATAGATAGATATTTTGCCCTACAGGATCTGGACAGGCCCCCCTCAAAAAGAAATTTTGATAGTTGTCAACATCATAGCATCTGATAGTTCATGAATGTCTATGAATTACAGTGCCTCTGAACTACAGGCACCCAAATCGTCATAGTTTAAATGTGGAGAAACTGAGGCCTATTTTCTCCACTGGATCAAAAAAAAAAAAAATCACTCTCTTCATCAATGCCATCTATGTCCCTATTTTCTGAAATGTATATTTTCAGAACTTTTTTAAAGAATATTTGGGTTTAAACTTGTGGAATTATTTTTTTTATTTAATTATTTTCATTTTTTTTAGTGACAGTGTAGTCAGTTTACAATGTCACATCAATTTCTGGTGTTCAGCATGTTTCAGTCATACATATACATACATATGTTCCTTTTCATATTCTTTTTCATTATAGGTTACTACAAGATATTGACTATATTTCCCTGTGTTGTACAATATCAACTTGTTTATTCATGGAATGATTTTTGCAGCAGAATGAAGATAGATGTTTCCCACTCCACAGTCACAGTTAAAATTCATGCTCATAGCCATCTCCTTAACTCTGTGAGGGCACGCAAATGAGGACAAGCTCTCTCCTTTAACGAAGTTTAATGTAATAGGCCTCTCTTACCTAAACTTGGCTTCACTCCGCACTGTAGCTGTGGTCTGTCATGGTATTTTTCTGTCTGTTTCCCCCCGGAACCACAGCACATGATGAGTTGGACTGTGGGTGTAAACCAATGCTGCTTTACTCTTGCCTGTTTCGGGTATGAAGGTTCTTTGTAAGATTTCCTTTGAACAAAACGTTACACTACTATAAATAAAACAAGAACGAAGAGTCAGAAAACCTGGCCTGGCTGTTTCATTAGGCAGACTTTCCATAATTAACTAGACAATATCAACTCTCTAAGTAATGTTAGCATCTTTGTAAACGGCACACATCTTTTTTTCTGGTGCTTCCATTCTTAGCCAGCCACTTCGTTTCTCCAGCTAGCGATACTGAGACTCTGCCTAAGGGTTTACCTGTTACATGCACAGTGTTTGCCCTGGATCCCAAACCTGTCTTCATCTGATGTACACGGGGAGCTTTTCTAAAAATGTGGATTCCTAGTCCCTACCGCAGAGAAGAATCCTCAGGAGTAAGGACCCTACGTATTTTTAAAGGCTCCTGGGTAAGCAGATCTTCCAATATGTTCTTGTGAGAGCACCTCCAAGGATGAGAGTGGACCTCACCAGGCTTTTGTTCTGCTGGCCTCACAAAGTGTTTACATCTACGGTAATGCTTCTCGAACTTTCATGTGCACCTTTATCACCTGGGATTGTTCATTTCTGCCAAACTTCCTGTGATGCTGACACTACTTATCCATGGACCAGAGTTTGAGTCACAAGGTTCTAGATCAAGGTTTCTCAGAACTCAGAACTGTTGCTATTTGGGGCTAGAGAATTCTGCTGTGGGTTCTGTCTTGTGCATCGTAGGCTGTTTAAGCAGCACCCCTGGGCTTTACCCGCTAAATGCCAGTGGCATTCCCTCCCACTTGTGACACCAAAGACGCCTCCAGACATTTTTGTCTGTGGTCAGATTTTTTCTGGGGCGACATCCCCCCTGGTTGAGAATCACTGCCTTCGGTTGATGTTGATCATCAGCCAAGTTTAAGAGCTGTTCTTAAAAGTGATTTGTTTGCACACATAATGATTAAAAACCCATACTCTGGGTTTATCCACCCTCCCTAGAGTATAAGCCACAACAGGACAGAAGACTGATCTTGCTCATCACTGTATCGGCAGCACCTGGAAGACTGTTTCGCACATAGTAGGTTCCTCATAAATATTCAAATGAATGAATGAATTAAACCAGCACTGGGTAACACCTGAAGCTCGTTCTTCGTGGCTACCTTTTCTATTTTCTATTAGTAGAGAGAAAAAGGTTGTTTTGCCCAGTTCTCTACAAATATTTTCATTGTGTTTTTCTCAATTCCTTGTTAAAGCCCTAAGTAGTCAGCCAGGTTCTCATGAGGCTAGCCGGTGCTGATTAAAGTCCTCATCTGACAAATGCTCTTTTCTTGACAAAGTTCTCTCTGAAAGGAGGTCCATCGCACAAGCCCTTTGATGACCAAGTCTACAATAAGCTCCAACCCCCTGTGGTTTCTAAGTGAAATTATCTCCTACAACTCAGAACTAGCTTCACACTCACAGGAGGCAAGGTCAAGCCTGAGTGCCCACTGCCCTTTAAACATTTCCACCAATTCTGAGTTCTTAATATGCTGGTGAGGGGCTTGGGGGCACACGTACGAGTCAGGATGCCATCAGCACCGTTCACCTCTTGGCATCACTCCCATTGCGCCTGTTCCATTTGGTTCCTCTCACTGAGGACTTCAGAGGCAGCCACAGACCTCGTAGTAGGCCTTGCTCACCCTGCTTTGCTCATGAAGGCGGCACCACCAGAGCAGGTGTGAGCCTCAGTGGAAGAATTTGGTACCCAGCACCACCCGACCCAGGCCGCCAGCAGGGGCAGACAGGCCAGGCCCTTCATATGGAATAAGCCAGGCCCCTTGCTCACCCCCACCCCCAGAAATCTGTAGTAGGTTCCCCCACCCCCGCCCCCTCATCCCTGAATGAGGATCCCTCTCGTCTGTGCATCCTCAGATTATTCTGCCTACTGGAGGGCAAGCCTGTCGTGTCTCATAGTGGCTGGCCCCATGCTCTTGCCATCTCTGTGCCCGTGGTCCAGGCATTCTGGGCATGATGGGTTAATCCCTCTCGCCTGCTGCCAATCCTGGCTTTGTTTCCAGCGTTCTCAGTCCAGCCCACAGGGAGTGCAGTTCCTTCCTGCTCCACCCCAGCAACCACTCCTCCGTCACAGCATCACCCCCTTTGTCCTGAGGAAACCCTCCTGTCCCCACCAGCTCCCACCTCTGACATCAGCACTTCCCACACGGGCAAGCCACACAATGCTTCTTGTCCCACAGGATGGGAGGATCATTGGAAGGCAGGAGCCACATATGATGGGGAACCCCCGGGTTTCCTTTCCAGCCCGTTTGTCGTGCTGATGCTCCATCAGTCCCCCAGAGGGAATCCAGTATTTGGGTTTCCCCGATGTGCTTGACACACACGAAGTGACTCAGCAAATCTGGGCCCTCCTTCCAGCACCTTCTGAAATTACCCTCTCTCCTCGTGTCATTCCAGCCCCTCCCTCCCTCTGCGATCCTGTTCTCTCTCTGCACCTGCCCGTGCGATGCTTCCTCACACTCAACACCAGAAGGTGATCTCCTCCTGCCCCGCTTCACCTTCCCCAAGACAGGCAATGCTCCCTGCCTCAAGGGATGATGCCACCATCTGCCACTGTGCTACCTGGCCACCAGCCAGAGCTGAGGCTCATCCTGGTCACCCACTTGCCTCTCATTTATCCATTAATAATTGGTGTCACCATTTGCATGTTTCTGGAATATATCTACTTCTCTCCATTGTCACAGCCACCAGTCTGTTTCAGGCTAACATCATCTCTGGACTGTACTTCCAACCCCTCCTAACTGGCCCTGAATCCACCTTGCCTCCCCTCCCCCCATCCATCTTTGAGACTGCAGTCAATGCAATAATTTTTAATTCCTAACTGATCACATTACTACACAGCGTAGAACTCTTGGCTTCTGTACTAGGGTTCTCTGGAGAAAAAGCCAACAGGAGCTATATTGACTTATTTTTAAGGAATTGGCTCATGCAATTGTGGAGGCTGGAGAGTTTGAAATTTGTTGGGTAGGCTGGACAGTCAGGCAAGAGTTGATGTGGCTGTCTTGAGTCCACATTACACAGGGCAGCAGGCTGGGAGCCCAGAAAGGGTTTCTTACATTGCAGTCTTGAGGAGAATGTCTTCTACTTTGGGGAACTTCAGTCTTTGCTGTCAAGGCCTGCAACTGATTGGATGAGGCCTACCCACATGAGGGAGGGTAATCTGCTTTACTGAAAGTCAACTGATTTCAATGTTACTCTCATCTAGAAATACCTTTGAAGCAACATCTAGACTGGTGTTTGCCTGACATTTGGTCATGTGGCTTAGCCAAGCTGAAATGAAACTAACAATTAAGGTTCCTTTTGCACTTAGGATGAAGGCCACCATCCCAAGCATGACTACAAGGCTCTGTGCAATCCAGCCCCTTTCCCTCCGCCTCTCTGACTGTCTCCTGTTCACTCCTGATCATACTGGCCTCCCTTCCATTCTTGTATATACCATCTTCCTCTTGTCCGAGGACCAGTACACAAGTTGCTCCCTCTGCCTGAAATGTCCTCCTGCCAACCCCCAGCATGTGTGCACATACCCTCCTGCACACACATAAGCAGGTGCACCCCCATACGTGTTGACCAGGGAAGCCCTACCCAATCATCCTTCAGATCCTGGTCCAAATGCTGCCTCTTCTGTGAAGAGTGCCCACACCAGCCAACCTTCCCTGCTTCTTTGACTCAAAATAACTCTGTGCATATTGGTGTGTTTGGTTGTGTGATCATTTATTATCTGTCACCTCCACTAGACTGTAAACTCCTTGAAGGCAGGGACCAGGTCTCCTTGAAGGTCTATGTTGCCCACCAGAGTGCCTCCAGCACTCATAGGTGCTGAGTGAGTGTGTGAACAATTTGGAAAGAATAACTGGTCCTTGAATGTCATGTGTCCTCTGTTCCTTGTAGGGCCCATTCCAGCCGACGTAGGGCCTGCCCTTGCCTCTGGCTCCCCCACATCAGCTTCCCTGGTTCTCCTGCTCTGCTTTGTGGACGCTCTCTGCTCCTCCTTAAGATGAGCTCCCCTAAGCAGAGGAGCCCTCAACCCGTCTGCCCACCATGTGGTTCAGTCCACCTACTGGAGCCTCATCTGAAGCATCGGTTTCAGTCCTTGAAGACAAATATTCCAGACAAAGTGACTTGGTGAAGCTTTTAACTGGAGGAAAGAGGACTGGGAACTGTCCCCCCTCCATGAGCCCTCACATTCATATTTGTAGACAAGCGTTTGTGGAGGCAAAGCTGCTGCTGCCCAATGTCTTCGTGAGAAAATCTTTACATTTTTACTCTCTTGAGTGGAAACCTAACCAAAATCTAGACAGAGCAGAATTTGTGCTACCTTTTCCCTAACACTTAAAATAACAGAAGTTGACTTGTCTAACATCTAGTCATTGTTAATATTTTCCTGTAAACTTGGAAGTTTACAAACTGTAAGTTAAGATCTTGTGTTAAATCTTCCTTCAGGGTAAACCGACCAGCACAAGGTTGGGTTGTTTGTGTCCCAGATGCCTCAGAGCATCCCTGAAATGAGCCTTGTGAAAATTTCAGATTCAGTAGAGGCTACAGCTGTCCTCCAGCACATACAGTCGATGCAGTCATGAAGGCTTGAGGATAGAGCAAACCACACTTTCCCTGTGACTGATCTCCTAAAGCAGAGACGCTTTATCCTCATTCTGGCTCGGCGCCTACTAGCAGAGGTTTCTCCTGCTCTGGCGGCTGCACGTTCAGCTGGCGAATGGTCCATGAAACGTCAGTGCACCAGAGAATGACACCCTTCTGCATCTTTTTGGTGAAGGAAAAGAATCTTAATCTACGTCTTTTGTAAGTTGGGATTTTTTTTCCACTTTTCATTTTAAAAAATCAGAGCTCTGTTCCTTTATATGGTGAATTTCAGCAATTTTAAAAGTTCATCAGTTTTGTCCCTGAATTTGGGGCAGGATTGAATAAGATGGCAGACACAATGTTAGCACTCTGTTATTCCTCCAGAGAAAAGATGACTTATTTTTTGGAGAGTGGCTTTGAAATTGGCATGTATTAACAACTTACTTAAGACCTCTGGCAAGCCCAGGACTTCTCTTTGAGTGAAAAACTTAGTAAGCAGACAGTTTTGTGTCCCTGAAATTGCACTAAACAGCCCCCCTTCCTCTGTCCCCCGCCCTCCTAATTCTTCACCTGTAGGCTGACTGTGAGGTTAATACCAGATGAAGATTCCGTGACAGTTTCTGCCTCTGTGCCAACAACTCCCAGCAATTTGGAGGGGTGGGCAGGCAGGGAGTTTATCAAGGAGAAGACCACTTCAAGCTTTAAGTTTTCTTTTGAAACACCTGTGTATAAAAATGTCCTTGAAAAATACTGACTCGTATAAACTTGCAGAAATGTTAGAGGCTTCCCTCTCCCCAAACTCTAGTGTTCTTTACCCATTAGCTATTGCAGACTTCAATTCTTCTTTTTCCACAACTATATTTTAGACCACAGAGAGCAGTCCTAAGAAGCAGAGGCACAACTGTTGCCAACAACCAAAACCAAAACCAAAACCACAGAGCAACTGAAGGTTAGACAGGGAACCACCTTCTGTGCCCTGGGATGCAGACCACGGGCACTTGTCATCCTCAGGGATGAGAAGCATTTCCTGATCTGCCATTGGTGTCAGTCTGAACGTTAAAGAGACACTTCTTTTGTCCTCACGTGGCTGTTGGAAGCCGTAGGTTTAGAGGCTCCATTATTCACATCCACCATGGATGCCAGCATGCCAAAACTGTTGGTCTGGAGCAACTATTGAGTTTATTATGTGAAAGAAACAACAGTTTAGGGGTACCCTGAAATAGGCAACTACCTGTATTGCCCGGCCCCTCCCAGGGGGCACTGACTAGCTATGTGAGATGGATCTCTGGACCAGCCAAGGCTGTGGACACAGAAAGAGGAGCAACAGCCTCAGAGAGACCTTGTGAGAGGAGTTCACAGGGAGGGACGGGTCACTGGGCAGTGTGACTGACTGGTGGGCATGGAGGAGTGGGGACACATCCTGTGCTTCCCAGCATCATTCCTCCGTACCTGCCAGGACAGCTGGCCTTCTATTCGGCAGGCCATTCCTGAGGACCTACTGTGTGCTAGTCCCTCTGCTGGATAGTGAGGCCGGCTGGGTAAGATTGCATAGCAGAAAGAGAAAGGCCGGGTGCTCGAAAGATCTTGGGCACCTCGTGAGAGGCTGGGAGCATCTTTTTCAGACTCGCACTTGGGAAGGGGGCTCTGATGGCCATGAAGAGAGCAGATCGGGGTGGCTGGGGGACTCAGGGCTCACCAAACAGCCCAGTGGGAGCCCTCACGAACCACTCCCCATGAGACATCTCTGTTGGCTCATTTGTGGGTCCTCCACACCTCTGGGGCAGCACTTTGCATATAGGAAACAATTCATAAATATTGGCTGATTTTTTTTTTTTTCTTTTTAAGTTCTGTGGTCCTTCAGTCCCTTCATGGCGTAGCTGGGTGCTCTGATTCTTCTGTTTCTTTCACGTAAAGAGCTCTCTAAATATTTGGTCAAAAAGGTTTTGGTTTTAGATTAATTCCTAAGCTTCAGTTTACTGTGTCTGTTCAATTCCAGCCTTCCGCTCACTTTTTATCAGAGATTTAATCTTTCAAAAATGGACTTTAGAAATCTAAGATCACTTGAGTTTGTCTTAAGGGGGCTTGGTAAATATTCACGTTTTAAAGTCATTGCTACGTACAACTAGGCTTTTTTGGGAATCGTGCTGGTATAGATAAGTTTGTCATCCCTGCTTCTCAAAACACATTTCTTGACAAATCAGTATTTAAACTTTCCTGGTTAGAGTAACACAAAATGGGACTACTGTTATTTTTAAATCTATATTTGACTTTCTAGTTTTCCTTCCCATGTTTTCAAGAACTGAGTAGATACAGTAGATTTCACAGCTGACATCAGGCTAGTGAGGCACCAAGTCATGATTTATTTAGGCCTCACTGGCATCTGGTGGGCACCGGTAGAGCTCTGACCTTGTCTATTATGTGTTTAAAGCCAGTTATTTTTGCCCTGATGCTTCAAGAAGGACGCAGCCTTGCTGGGAGTTCAGGAAGGGCTCTTTGTTCCCTTATCACAGAGCCAGTTGGGCTGCTCCCGCTTCCCGGTGTGCAGGCTTTGGAAGCTCGCTGCCTCTCCAGATGCCTACTGAACTCAGTGCCGCTTCACAGGGCAGCCACCTGGGGTGCCAGGAAGTGGGGGACATACCAGGAGAGGGTGTCCTGCTTGGCAAGGCCACCCAGAGTCCTTGGGAGGGTGCCATGGCTGTTCAGTTATTCTAAGTGGAATGACTGTCCGCGGCGAAGAGGTGAAGCAGGAGGGCTCTCCTCATTCTTCCGTCCCCCTGCACCATGCCGCCTTCTCCCTCTTGGATGTTCTGAACTCTCTGTCCTCTCCTTCCACTACCTGCTTGTGGAACTTTATTCTCTGGGAATAGCAGATCGCCGGCAGCGACTCAGGGTGCTTGTCTACCATTGGTCTTGGTATTTTCACGAATACCAAAGCCTTGGGCTAAAGGGCTCAGGGCAGGTTTCAGGCCTCTGAGAGGCTTGTAAAGAAGAAGAGGGAAAAGGAGACACCCCCCAGAATCATGACTTGTGAGCTGTGACTTTTGTGAGTGAGAGCAGCCCTGGGTAGGGGGGTGAGGGGACTGAGGGTGCAGCTCTGCAGGTGCTATTGGCTGTTCCAAATCACCAGGTTCTCCACGTGGTGTGTGATTTGGGAACCGGCCCCTGCCGGTGAGCGAAGTTTCTCTAGGTTTCTGTGTTCTCCGAGTGTAGCTCTCTGTCATACACGGGAGTGTATCTGGGTACATGGCAAAGAGGAACGTGAGCGTAAGAGGCACATATGATGTGTGGATGGGCGGTGTCTACCAGCACCCGAGAGACGGGTTCTCAAACTTTAAAGTGCATGAACCCTGGAGAGGGATCTCGGTAAGTGCAGATTCTGATTCACTAGTTCCAGGGCAGGACCCAGAGAGAACGTGCTTCTCTGGCAAGCCTGCAGATGCCGCGGATACTGCGTGGACCACTGTGACATGGCCCTGCAACAATGCTTCTCAGCTTTGGGGCTGCAGATCCCCACACCTGGGGAGCTTTTACAACCTCTGATGCCAGGTTGTACCCCACAATTTAAATCAGAATCTCTGAGGGCAGGACAGTAGTATCAGTAGTTTTGGAAGCTCTCCCTGCAATTCCCACTCAGGCTGCATTCGTGGTGGGGCTGGGTGGGGAGTGAGTGCTGAGCGGATTCCTGTCACTTTGGAAATTTACCAAAGGTATGTTGCCGCTGCCGCCGTCAGATAGTGTGCCCTTTAAGTGTATACGAATTAAAACGAACAGCTACCTTTGGTGTTGCCAGCTGTGTTTTAAGAGAACACTAAGAAGCTTCCCAAGATTTCCTCCAGCCGCCAAGGCTGCTCCGCCCTGTTTACCCGCGGTGGAGCCTCAGCCGGAGCCCCTCAGATGCTCTTGCTCCTCTCCATTTACCCGAGGGTCTCTGTTCCTGCTGCACAGCCAGCTGCTCTCAGTTCTTTCTGGCTGTGACGGGGTCTAGATGAGAATAAAATGGGATGTTTTATCTTCCTGTAGAGCAGGGGGTTCTCAACCCTGACGCATATTTGAATCACCTTGGGCGATTGATTCTGAGTTAATGGGTCTGGGACAGGGTCCCTGCACCAGGGGAGCTTTAAAAGCTCCCTGGGTGATTCTAATGTGAACACAGGGATGAGAGCCAGGTTATAAGAAACTTAAAAAAAAAAAAATACGTATTTGTATTTTCTTCAACATCTTAAAAACTGGTTCTAGAAAATAAAAGATGATGCTCAGACCATAAAATATGGAAATTGTTTTTTAAATATACATTTAATGATTTCTTTAAATACATATTTAAATCTGTATTTCCCCCCATCCAGTATCTGGTATTTTTGAGGAGGCCAGTGGGCAAAGTGGGGAGATTCTTGAGCCGGATTTGGAGTACACCATTGGAGAAAGAGATTGTTCCTGATGTAATTATCACTCATTGTATTAATTAGGGCAATGCTAACTGGTGTAACACTGTGGGATTTTGGCGCACACGTAACAGTATGGCCCAGGGAGGAGGTCACAGGGGCGGCCCTCCTGTGCGTAGTCATTCAGGGCCCCCAGTTTGTGTCTCCAAGGTGGCCTTGGGAGGGGGGCGTGGAAGAGTGGGTGGGGCTCAGGGAGGCTTAGGGGAGGGCCCCACTGGCTCACACCCCATTGGCCAGAGCTCAGTCACGTGGCCACTCCCACCTGTGTGGAGTGGTAAGCGCCCAGCCCCAAGCCATGAAGGATGTCTCTGTGACCTACAGCATTTGTGTCTGGGATCAGATGCCTCCCAGAAAGGCACAGGTGCGCCGAGGCCGGGTGTGGGCCCTGCACTTGGAAATGCAAACTCCAGGCCGCCTGGGTGCGGGTGCGAGAGCCTGCGGAGCTGAAGTCCCGTGTTAAGCGCCTGTGCTCTTTTGTTCTTTTCTCCACAGATATCGCAAACGGCACCAGTTCAGGGGGGTACCGCCCACCTCCCAGAACCAAAGAAGTCATCATCAATGGCCAGACTGTGAAACTTAAATATTGTTTCACCTGCAAGATTTTCCGGCCCCCTCGTGCCTCTCATTGTAGCCTTTGCGATAACTGCGTAGGTGAGTAGAAGCAGAAATTGCCTCTGTTCCACTTCTAACGCTTGTGCTCAAATGTCTGTAGCTGATGGAGTAGCTGATTCCCTCTGAATAGACCTTGTGCTAAAGAAAGTCAGCATGTATGTCTCTTTAATCCTTCAAAACCAAACAACTAAATAATAATTAACGTTTCAACCCTATTGCCTCCTGCCACTGATCTCGTTCACCAAGCCTAGCGTTACCAAACCTTTTTTAGTTTTTCTTTTTACATCCTGCAGCACCTCTAGGACAGCACAGTGCCCTAGACCTTCTCCTTCTCAGGGTATGCACAACAAAGTGGGAGTTCTTTGTTCCTGGGAGCTGCCAGATGGGCAGACACTTGAAATAAAACCATTTCACCCTGAGATCCCTTCATTGCCCAAGGAGCTGCCTCTGTATATACCCAGATGTGATTTGTGCAAGTCTCCCAACTCCTCAGAGTGGCATTTTGCCTGGGGAGGTGGAGGCATTTGAAGGCCAGGGAGAGGAAAAGAGACAGAGAGGCCTAGAGACTTCCAGGCCCGCAGTTAGCATCATCACTCTTCCCAGAGACCACCAAGACCTACCTTCTCTGTCAACTTGTTTTCTCCAGGACAGACTAGGAGACAGGCAGAGGGAACACGGTGGGGCAAGAGGTCCTTAGTTGTCAGACTCGGCCCTGTGGTTAGGCCACCAGCGCCCCTGCACAGGATTTCTACAACTGATATAGGTGTTATCCCCTTGGAACTATTTGGCAAAAACTTCCTGTCACTTGAGACTAAGAGCTGCTACCTGCATCCACAGACCATCTTCTCTTCTGGGATGGAGCTTCTCCGAGATGCGGTTGGCAAGGAGACAGCTGAAGCCCCAGGTTACAAGAAGGGTAGTGAGAAACGGACCAAGGCTTTGCCCCACTGGGGACGACCCACATGTCTTCAGCCCCACAGCCTGCTCTAGTAGAAGTAACCAAGGATTTTCCTGGGCAAGTGGGCATGAAAATCCTGTTAACCTCATACCTAAAAAAAAATAGAACACTTCAGAATAAACCTGGTTTTCCTTAGTAACACATTATCGATTGGCAGCACTTTTTGAGCTGATTAGAATTCGCAGTCTCGATTCTTCTTGAGAAAAATATAATGTTATAGAATGTATTTCCTGCTGTGCAAAGCAGTTTTCCTTTTATTTGTCTGAAATGTACTTTATCCTAACTTTAATAATCTACAGCTTGGTAGAAAGTCCATGTTTTCCCTACCAGGCCTTGTCTTAGTTTTATTAACTCGGGTAGATTACTTTTAGCCTTTGGTTCCCCAGTGAAAGAGCATGGGATTTTGTTCAGTCTTTCCCGTGTAGTAAGAATCAGTTAAGAGCCTGGAATCTGGCGCCCAATGGCCTGGGTGCAAATACTAGCTTTTTGACTCAGACAGGCTACCTCATCTCCCTCCGCCTTGGTTTTCTCACCTCTACAATGATGTCAATAGAAGCACCTCACGGGATGCTTGACAGTGTAAACGAGCTAATGCATCCAAAGCACTTAGAACGGTGCCTGGCTTTTGGCAGATGCTCTGTAATTGTTAGCTCCTGTTCTGTTATTACTACTGTTCCCTTGACATTTCAGTTGCCTTTCTCTGGCCAATTTCTTGATCCACTGTGGCCCTCTACAGGTGTGATGACCAAGACTCTACCTGGTCCTCTATCTGAGGACACAAGCAGGGTTTCTACAAGGACACATGACAGCTTTTGTGTTCTAATACCCTCCCTGGTGACTCCAGCCCCAGTGGCCAGCCCATGCCCACCTTAAGGACACTTTTGAGCCAAAGCAGCATAGTGGCTTAAATATCTTTAGGGAAATGATCTGTAGGGATTCACAGGACCCTTTCTTGTGTTGTGACTTTGGTATTATTACATGATGGAATATTATGTGATGGAATAGTATGTAATTTATACTCCCTCACATAAAATTTTCTGTTATTTTGCATTTCTTCTCCTGGAGGGCTAATGACTTGCTTCAGTCAGTATTTATAGGAAGGGGTTTATTACCTACAGACCTGAAGAGGTTACTGGGCACCTCCTTTTCTGTATCATTTATAAAAATGTTCACCCGTTACTGGACACCTGACTGTTTCTATTCATTCATTTGTGTCAGTTGGTCTCAATCTTCTGTTTTCTGTCTGTAGCCTAGATTCCTAATCATGATAAAACTTTCTCCCTATCTTGTAGCAGTTTAAAATTCTCTTCAGATTATATTGTAAAACACTTTCAAAAAGTTCGTATAATTCCTTCATTTGTTCCCCCCATCACCCATAGGTTTACATGTTCCTTAAAGAACTCTGATGAATTAGATATAAAATCCTCTTACCAAAATTATATATCAAGTTAATGGTGTACTTCTCATATAGTATAATTATTTAAGTACCCTTTTTTATAGAAACTACCAGCTGAGAAAATAAGAGCCATCAGTCTATAATAGTTAGGAGCCCTTCTGATAGGTTCTGAGCAACCTTTCTGATAAATCCAAGTCACCATGGTAATCTAAACCCCCACAAGCAAACATGATGTTGCCCTATCATGCGAAGATGCAGAACAGCAAATAGAAAGGAGAGGAAGGGGGAGATTGGGGTGGGCTCAAGAGGAGGAAACTGGACAAAGAACACGTTGCCAAGAGCTGCCTCTAAGCATCACCTGATGGTCCCAGGGCTGGAGGTTGGCAAACCCCCATCAGGGAGGACAGGTGAGACAAATATTGTACAGTTGATTTAAAATAAAGCTGCTCACAGCACTCACAGAACAACCACACAGTGATTCAAACCTACGTCGCTTCGGCTTCCCAGTTCATTACACTACATTTGGGCCTTTGGTGTGACCCATTATCTGACCAACGAATTGGACCTTATGCATTCAGGAAAGGAGAGTGAAAATCAGATGTCTCCAACTGAGAAGTATATTTGCAGAATTTGCCACTATTTTATTTTTAGATAGAAATTTATATTGAAAGAACTCTACTTTTTGCAGCCAGGGGAGGAAAATACGACGATGTGCTGCAAGCCAGGGTTAGCACACGTGGCTTCCCTTCCCTTGTAATGAAGGGGTTTGGCTTGGGTTGGCAGCTCCTAGGTACGCACACAAATGTCGCTTTGCACTGGGAGAGGAGAGGGGAAAATGCAGCTTCCTGGGCAGTTCAGAAGAGGATTTTTCTTTTTTAAATAAGTCTGAAATGAGAGCAAAGTCACAGGGGCTCTGTACTTTGAGTTGAGGACTGAGGGAAAAGCTTTCTTGGGGAGCAAACTCTGCTTCTGATATAGGACCAGTTAGCCCAGCCAGGTGGTTGGGACATTCAGAGACCCAGGGCTGAATCCTGGTCTTGTCCTTGGATAGTATTGGAACCTGGGCAGATTATCTGACCACCCCCAGTTGTTTCCACACCTGCAAAGTGAGGTGATCCTAGTACTGCCCCACAGGTTTCTTTAAGGATGAAGCAAGATAGTGACCGGCAAGCACCCAGTACAGACCCAGGGACGTGCAGGGCTTAGAAAGGGCTGGCCGGTAGTGTTGTTATTTTGTGTAGCAGGAGGAGTGCTGTCTTGGTGCTCCCAGGGAACCGCAGAGAAGGAGATTCCCTTCACAGAGCAGCCGGAGTCCCCTTGTTTTCCGTAATCTGGGAGGGTTTTGATGATCTGCTGCCGCAGGGATGAATATATTCTCCCTCTCTGCTTCTGTTCATCTGTTTCTGTCTCTCTCTTGTTCTCTCTCGGTGTTGCCATCAAATTGCTTCTGAACTTTTGAAATGGACTATT
The DNA here is from genome assembly GCF_036321535.1 of Camelus dromedarius. Taxonomy (NCBI): domain Eukaryota; kingdom Metazoa; phylum Chordata; class Mammalia; order Artiodactyla; family Camelidae; genus Camelus; species Camelus dromedarius. Next base: position 8,777,407 of record NC_087441.1, on the reverse strand, counting down.
TGGGGTTGTTTGTTCATCCAGGCCATTTTTGACATTGAGAATATTTTTAAACAGCTGTCAGCTGGGGCCGGGGAGCCACCTCTGCTCACTCAGACCCTTGGGGTCCCACAGATCATGAAAATGAAAGAGTGAACAGAAGGAGCTGGAAAGCAAACACGCACTTGTGAGGTCTTCTCCAACCCACTACGTACTCTCCAGCCCCAAAGGAGTCCCCTCATTTCCTTGACCAGGGCGGACACTTTTAGAGAAGTCTTACCTTTGGGGGCCTCTGGTCCAGTGTCAGAAGAGCCAGCAGCTTACTCTAGAATTGGGTATTTTTCATACAACCTAAACCTATCATAAAAAGGGATTTACTGGAAAGTGATGTATTCACACACTGTGAATGAAATTCGGTTTGCTAAGCATTGAGATAGGGCATTGTAAGCATTTGCAAGCCTGATGCACGAGAATGTGTCTAATGTTGAGCAGTCAGGAGGCAGCTGGAGGTGCCAGCACCTGGATCCCAGACCTGCTGACCTGTCTGGGCAAAGGGGAGCCTCTCTGTGTCTGCGATGCCACATCTGGACCTGCTGTGAGCACAAAGGAGGTGGTGCATGAAGCCCTCAAGTAGTGTCAGCCCCTGCGGAGCTCTTGGCAGGACCAGCCTTTTCCCTCACACAGGCCTGGTCCCATTTTCTTCTGTCCCCTTCTGTCAGTTGTGGTGTAGATGGCACCAAGAACTCCGCAGGGACTCAGTGTCCAGTTACCCTTGTTCTGGGAAGAGCTTAACCGTCATCTTTAAATGCCTGCACTGTCTCTCCTGGGCAGTTTACTACACACTCTTCCTTCTGCCCCACAGTGTCTCCTTCCCATCGATCTAGCTGCTTCCTCTGTGATGTGGGTTTCTGAGCTCAGACTGCGGATGTCTTGTCTGCTGTGTGCAGTCTGCTGTGTGCTGCTGCTGCTGCCCATTAGAGTCCAGTTACTGCTTCATAGTTGTATCAGTATTAAGAGGTCTGGAATATCTGAGATTTAAAATTGCAGCTGCCTCCTGCACTCTAGGATTCCCTTTTAACTGTTTGGGTATAGTGAGAAAGGTATTAGTTTTCCATAGGAAAGCGAGTCATTTGAAGGGAATGGAACAAGCTGGCATTTGTATCCCCCCAGGAACCAAAAAACGCAGGGATTTACTGTGTGCCACCCCCGCCACCGCGGTTTCCGGTATCCTTGCTTTTCACTGATGTTTAATGAGCACCTATGTGTCAGGCACTGTACTAGTATCTAGATGCATCAAAATAAAGTACAATCCCCAAGAATCATTATTAAGAACAGACCAAAGAGAATTCAAGGCAGAAAGCATTATATATATCATGTTATTTGGCTCAAAAAGAGTAATTTTACATTGGTAAAGAAATCAATTAAAAATTCAGTCACAACACATATGCATCAAATAACATTGCATCAAAATACAGAAAGCAAAAATTGTCAGAAAACACAAGGACAATTTGGTATAAGCATAATGCTAGTGAGAAATAATAACATACCTCTGGTTTTGTTGGCTCAGGTAAGCGAACTGAAAGTAAGAAAATAAAATTTTAATTTTATAATTATAACATATATTAATATATAATTAACAAACATATGCTGAACTTTGTTCCTACAAAGTTTACTTAGTTTTTTTAACTGATTGTGGAACACTAGCAAAATTAACCATACTAGCTGCACAGAAATTTCTAACTTCCTAAAAGCAGATATTGCACAGACTGTGTCATCTAATGACGCAACAATAAAATTAGAAATCCATCACAAAAATATAAATACACAAGCCTAACCTAACTGTAATATTTTAACAAAATCTTTTCATCAATTCTTGGGTGACAGAGACTTCAAAATTGTCACTGTAGAATAGTCAGAAAATGACAATAAGAACAATGCAAAATAAAATGCTGCTAGTCAGGGGTCATTGTGCTGTATACCAGAAACTGACACATTGTAACTGACTATACTTCAATTAAAAAAAAATTTTTTTTAAACTACTAGTCAGAATTCTAAATTTTAAGCACACAAAATAGTTAACCTCAGCAGAAAAGGAGTTATTTGGAAGCTCTCAGGTAGCTGGTAGAAATGAAGGAGAAAGCTGGAGACCCAGACTCACAGACCAGGAGAAGCTGGGGCAGGTGGGTGGCTGAGCACAGTCAGTCACTCCTGCAGTAGGATATCGCAAGAGGTGCAGGCACCACAAGAAAGATGTTTATGGTACCGCCACTGAGTTCTAACTCTGTGGCTGCCATAGCTTAGAACTGTGACTCTGTCTGTCTGCAAGGACCATGGGCTCTGGGCTCAGAGGTCTGGTTTGGTCTCCACACCCAGGCAGCCAGCGAGGCAGGAGAGGTAGCTGCCCCACTCTTAGCTTCTATAATGGGGGTGGCAGGGTGGGGCCTACTTCCCACCTATTTTGAGATCCTCCACAAACAGGAAGTTTACTTAGATGGTGGATGGCCAATGAAATTAACAGTTTTTAAAAGTCTAGTACAACCCCCCCCCGAATTTAGAAGCAAATAAACGAACATAGCAGCCATCTCAAGAAGACAGAAAAAGAATAGCAAAATAAACTCAAGAAAAACAGGAAGAAAACAATTAATAACCTAGAAAACAGAAAAATAAATATGATACCAGATCTAGTTCTTTGGCAAATAAATAACAAAAAGATACTCTTCTGGTAAGACTGAAAGAGAGAAAACAGATTCAAATGAGACATTCTCCCCCACAAACTTACTTATAGTGTAATGCAGTTGGAGGCAGAGGACTAGATAAAAAATGTGCAGTTCAGTTACCAAAACCGTTTTGGAACACGAAACGGTGCAGGTAGACATGCATTATTAGATATTATGAAGTCCGAAGCATATTACCAACCCACAGACCAGTGACAGAAAGCGACCCAAGGGCCGAGGCACAGGCACATGGGTATACATGTACACGTGTGAGGGATTTCTTCAGTGTCCATTTCTATACTTTCCAAATCCCCAAAGCGATCATTAGATACACAGTTCTGCTAAGGTGTCTGGGTCTGGGTCTTGTAGTCTGCAGGGGAAGGCAAAGCAGTGTAAGTAAACACAACAACACACTAAGTGCAGCTGTGGGTAAGGGTCTTTGAGAGCCCAGGTTTCACTGCGCGGTTTGTCCCTGTACCAAGTCTGACAGTGTAAGTAGGAGTTACTGGATTGCAGAAGAGCAGGACGCCCAGAATTTAGACATCTCAGCAGACAGAACATAGAACAGAGGCTCAGAGACTTGCAGGGAAGAGCGAGGCATTTAGCCCAGCAGGGATTTTTGAAAAGTCAAAAAGTTCAAACTGCTGAGATTATTGGAAGCTGTTTAATCTTCACTGTTCATGTGGGGGCTGCCGTCAGCTTTCTGTGGGGCTGTGTTTTTCTGCTCCTGAAGGCTTCCAGCCCCTTTGTGTTAACCTTTTAGTTTTTTTTTCTTAATGTATGGAATTTCATCCTTTCTTTCTGGTTTAAGCAATAGGTCTTATAACTAAATTTTTAAATGTACCAAACAATCTAATTAATGCTTTTGGATTCAAGCCATTGATCACATCTTCACCCACTCCCATTCTTTGACCTCTCTGGAGAGTTTCTGCGCACCTCAGATCCGCCAGTAACTGTGTCCCCCTCCTCTAACTTGAGGTGAATAAATACAGACATAAGATCTTTTAGCTGAAACAAACTTGGAGGTTTTTCTTTTCACAGATAATCTACTGTAGTGCACTGAGGGTTTAAGGAGACTTGCAAAATGACAGATAGCTTCAGGGAACATGATCATCATTGTGATGTAACTCACACTTTACAAGATCATGGGGAGAGCCAGAATTCATTTCACGGCTGTGCCGAAGACTGCCATTTGTTCATAAAGGGTTTTATTCATTGAGAGAAGAAACTCAGAGTCAAATGTGCTCACCTCTAAACAATGTAAATAAGACTTTGGCTGTGTATATTTGACACTAACTTATTCCTGGTTTTCTGATAAGCAACTCAGGTCCTTTTCAGAAATGGATGGTAATTTTCATTGTCACTCATCATCAATGACTCATTGTTATTAGTTCGAGTGACAGATGCAGAATTCCAAGTAACCTTCCTGACTCATTTGACCATCAGATGACATTCTTTCCTGGAAGACTTTTCACCTCCTTTTATGCCAAATTAAAACGGTTCCTGGTTGTCAGACGCTGTTTTTTCTCTTTCCTGCCAGCTCTCATTTTCTATACTTCACTATTGGTTCCCAGCTCCTGGGAGCCAATTGTTCTTCCGTTGGTCCTTCTGTAGCCTCTTCCTGGCTCTCCTCCAGCTCCACTCCTGGCTCCCCTTCATCCTCCATGGATTCTTCCTGCTGTGGCTGGAGACACCCTTTTGTTTCAGCCAGATAAGCTCCTGGTCCCTTCTCTGGCAACATCTTTCTCAACATGCCTGCCCCACAGTAAAAGCTCTTGTGTTCTGCCACCAAGAGTTTCTTCCCCTTAAAATTAAAATTGAGTCAGTCTAGAGGTGCTTTTGAGGCAGTGACCAAAATAAAATAAAATTCTACAAAATCTTTCATATTCCAGAAGAATTTCCTTCGTAACATGTTTGTTACAGATGTAAGTAGGTATAAGTAGATGTAAGTTCTTCAAAATGGAGTACCTGGGCCGGGGAGCCTGCATTTTAGAAAATTAAAAGTAGAGAGGATCTTATGCACAATCAACGTTGAGAGTCATGGGAACAGACTTTCTCAGACCCTCTCTAGGTTCTACCATTGAGGTCAGGCCAGCTGGATGTGTTGGAAATTGCTCATATCTCTCTCTGGAGAGCAGCAGCCAGCAGTGAGGCCTTCTACTGAAGGTAGCTAATTCCAGAAGAGCACTGCTATGGTGAGCTGCAACCTTGAAAAATTAATATTAGTAAATCACTACCATCTTTTGAGGCTTGTTGGAAACCATGCATTATAATTTTATAGATGAAAATTTATCAGTAATTTGTATTTCTTCTCTAACTCATCTTCAGGTCACAGTCCTGGGTGTTTGAGGTGGACATTGACATGGTTTGACCACCTGGGTAGAAGTCCAGCAAGCTGCATGGCCAGACCAGGGCCCAGGGGTGGATGTTGAGAGTCAAGAAGAGGCCAAATCTGTAGAGAGCTTTGTAAAGCAAGTGAACTATCATCCTAAAGAAATATTTGACAGGGTTGTAGCACTCAGAATATCTACTCTGACCTTAGGAGGTTTATCTCAGACCAATTCCCATAAAGAGGAGAAATGGGAGGAAAGGCTGGAAAAATTCAATGGCAGCCACACTGGCCCTTGGATGCCTGTTGAGAAAGAAAGATTAGACTCAGCCCCTAGTGCATGGTGCTTATGCAGGAAATTGAGATGGTCTATCTCACACACAAGTGTAAAGTGAATTGATGAGATGTATTAGTTAGCTCTTGACCGGTGATGCTGTATAACAAACACCCTCCAGAGTCTCAGTGCCTTTTAAAAAAAGCATTCCTTTTTCTCATGTGCCTGTGGGTCATCTGGGACAGCTCTGGGCGTGGCTCCGGGCATTGCTCAGGTTCAGTCTTCTCAGATTTGATTCTGGGACCCACACAGAAAGGATAGCAGCTGCCAGGCATGTTCTCCTCACGGTGGGGTCATGGACCACGTGTTGATGGGGCTAAAATATGCAGTGTCGCTTACGGCACATCTGCTAAGACTCCGTTAGCCATGACCATGACCTTGACCGTGTCCTATCAGTGGGGCAGGGAAGGATACTCCACTTTGAGGAGGGGAGCAGTGCATACTTGCTGAAATAATCCAGTCTGTCACATGCAGAGAGACTGAAAAGCCAAAGATCAGTTACTTTCTGAGAAGCAGCTGTATGTCTTATTCACCTTTTTAAAGCAGATGGTGCCTTACAGTAGATGCCCTGTTGTTGACTTGACTTGCCTGGAATTGAAATTGGCCTCTAGCAATGGATTTGGGAATTAGGGAGGCTAAGGCTGAAACATACCTCACCAGCCTCCAAATTTCTTCTCCCAAGATATTTGTGGCTGTATCAGCCCATCCAGCTGCTCTCTGTTGGGTATTAAACAATAAATCTTTCACCAAATTCCACCCACTGTTTGTAGGAGTTGGGCAGGACTGAGCTGTTAAAGGTTGGAAACTTGGATAGTAAAAAAATAACCTGTGTGCTTTAGCTTTGAAAGCTTAATAAACGTTTGTACTTTGTTTTTTAAAAGCTATGAAAATTATTTGGTTTCTTGGAACAGATTAAGGTTTCATGTTATTTTTAGAAGGTTGAGAAGTATTTTAAATAAAGGATTAATTGAACTGGAAAGACCATAGACCATATTGGAATAAAGGAAGAAAAATAATTTATTTAAGAATCTAGTAATGTACCTATGAAAATATAATTATTATATTTTCTTGATTAAAGTGAAATGAATACATAGAAGTAATTTGTACTAAAATAACTTTCATTTTTATGATGCCATCACGTATTTATGTATGTTTTTTTCCCTTTGGAGGTAGTTCTATATACGTTATCTCATTTGCTGCTCACAACCAGCCTGAGCATTAGCAGGGCAGAGAGAACCATCCACATTTGCTACAGAACTCAAATTCAGAGAGGGCAGGGGCTGTCCAGGCCCACACAGCAAGACACTGGCAGCTAGAACTAAAGGGAAGCCTCCCAGCCTCTGTGTGAAGGTGTGTAAACCACAGACTTAGAGCAGAGAAAAACTCAGCCGGGCCTGCAAGTCAGCAGCAGGTGGACAAGTAAAACCGTAACAGGTGAGGAAAGGTAACCATTTCCACACCAGCCTGGGAGAAACACAGATCATCCAACAGTTCGTGTCCACCGTGAGTGGGGCCCTGTGCCTGGTACGAGGCTGGGGTGCAATGTGCAGAGGGAGAGTGGAAGACGAATCCCACATGTCACCAGCCTTTAAAAGCTTGTAAAAGCTGAGGAGGAACTGGGGAGGTTAGCGTCTGGCACGACCTAGTGGGGCTCATGCAGAGTTATAAGGATGCTCAACATGTTAGTTATTCCCAAGATTATCATGTTAACAAGACAAGATATAGTGTAAGTACTTTAATTTTTAAAAATCTTTCATAGATGGCATATGAAGATGATTTTACCCTCTGGAAATTATACTGCCTCACCATTCTTGTTTTCAGTGTCACAAAGGCTCTCTGTACCTCGGATTGGACCTCTTCCTCCTCAGGGTTCCTGTTAGTCTTTAAGATCCTAGGCAAGAGTTTAATGGGTCTGCAGGAACCAGTAAGCTGATAGGTTTCAGCCACCTGAGCGAAAGTAGTGAACCCTAAACATTAGAAAGAGTTCAACGATCTCTTGATAATCCCCCAAGACAGACAGAGCAGAACAGGGGCCCTACTGCAGACATGCAGCTCACTCCCTGGGCCCAAGCCCTCCAAGGACACGCCTGACTAGGGGCCGAGACCCTTGCCTCTAGGGTTTGCTTAGAGCAGGGATACCTCACCTGGGCACCGTGGATGGGATTCAAGGGATCCACGAGCTTGGATGGGAAAAACCATGACATCTCTATTCTCACTCGCCTCCAAATGAAATGTAATATGTCCTTCAGTGATAACAGAGGCACCCCGCTAGTTGTGTTAGTCACTAGAAACCACAGACATTTTCAAATGACGTTACAGACATCGCAGGTAAATCAGAAGCTCACTGACACTTGCTACCACTTAGAAACTGCAGTGCTTGATAAACCTTAGCTCTTGCTATTTGGCATATGAATAAATAAGCATGTATTTTACTATGTCACAAAAAAACTTTTAAACTGTTTTGAAAATGAGATTTATTTCTGGTTTCTTTCATCACCCCACGGAGGCTATGTATTTAACAACATTCTGGGAAGGGGTCCCCGGCTTCACGAGACTGCGAACAGGGTTCCTGGCACACAAACTAGGTTAAGAACCCCAGTGGAGTCTTGTTTAGAGCCTGCAGTTATTAGAAAACAGGCTGCTTAAGATGACAGGTAGCATTGCTCCCACCCCAGAGGGCTTCTGTTGATTTTTTTCAAGTAATAGTAACAGTTATTTCAAGAATTCCATTTTTAAACGTTTCTTTTTTAAGAAAAGAAAAACTATACTGGGCTCATTCTTCCTTCCTCTTTCTCAACCCAAACACAGGTGTACAGTGCGCGGCGCGCACATGCACACACAGACACACACACACAGAGCTTCCTGCAGGGGGCGGGCGGGCCTGGGCCACCCACCTGGGTGCCTGTCAAACCTGGTGTCCAGCCTGCTCCAGACTCCTGGTGGTTTTCTGGGAGCATCTGTGTCACCTTTTCATTGCAAAGTAGAAAACAGAGAGCTCACTGGCAGGTTGGGGTCTGTGCCCCTGGCCCTTCCCAGCCTCTCCCTCCCCACCTCTGTGTTCCTGGGTAAATAGAACCCTTCTTAAAAATTGTTAAGACATGGGGAGGGTATAGCTCAAATGGTAGAGTGCATGCTCAGTATGCATGAGGTCCTGGGTTCAATCCCCAGTACCTCCTCTAAAAATAAATAAATAAACCTAATTACCCTCACCCCCAAAAAAACTTAAAAAAAATTATTAAGAATTCACTATTTCCCACTGTTCATGTCTCAATCGCTTTATGCTGCTTAGAAATCTTGGGAAGAAAAGAACCCTTGGTGCAGTTAAAGAAATCTAAATTTTCCCACAAAAGATAATACAATATTGTGTTAAAGTTGAAGCTAGGATTATTTCCAAGCCCCAATCAGGTTTTATAATGGTTTGTGTCACATACCTTTTCATTGAAAGTTAGCAAAAATAAGATGGTGTTACAGAGAAGACGCTTGGATCTTACACATTAAATTCACAGCCATATCACAGTTGAATGGTGTGCTATGTATCGTGTGATAGAAGTAGCCAGTTGTCTACCAAGCCATTTGTGCCTGAAAAACCATTTGGTTAGTACTAACTGATTTATGGGTTTGTTTTTCACTTCAATGAATTGAACCAAAAATGAATTTTTTCCATCTTTGATCATACTGAATATTTGCTGCAGGACAGAAAATCATCAGCATGTATGCCTGGGATTCTTATAATGCTGTGCTCAGAGATGTGGTGCTTCTAGGCTAAGAATCCTTTAGGGCTATACACATGGCCATGTATACGTACCAGTGTAAGAATGAGTGAATTAATCTACTGTCGATTGTGTGCCTGGCTCGTTGCTCGGTGGGCACCGGGGAGACGATGGTGAACTTGAACAGCACAGCCCTGTCTGTAGAGCTTTGCTACGGAGGAGCACAGGTAGATTAACGAACACCTGTGGGACAGGGTCACATGGGCGTGTACAGGAGAAACTCCTAACCCAGAGGAAGGAGCATCCCATCTGAAACCAAAGGATGAGTGCCAGTCGTCGGGCAAAGGGAGGCAGGCGACTAGGAGGAAGACGTGTGCAGAAGCCCAGAGCAGCAGGAGGCAGGCAGACCGAGGGCCTGGAGGAAGTGGCTGCCCTCCAGGAGATGTGGAGACTTCAGGCAGAGAGGACCGAAGCAAGAGGCAGGACGTGAGCATACACCTTCCAAGCCATGCTATGGAATTTCAACCTTATCCTAAGGGCAAGAGCGATGGAGTGGCCTTATCAACTGTGTATTTCAGGAAGTGCCCTCTGTCGGCATTGCAGACAGTGAACTGTATGGTGATAAGATGGGTCCAAGGAGATGGGCGAGAGGGCTGCTGCCCCAGGGCACGGGCAGGTTACAGCAACCCAGGCTCAGGTAGTAGCCACGGAGATGGAAAGATGCCGTGGGCGGATCCCAGAAATACTCTGGAGGAAGAAGCCACAGCACTCAGTGCTTCATTAAATTCATGGAGTTGGGGCAAAGAAGACAGTTTGATCCTTCTGTCTCCTGAGCACGTGGTTATTTTCCCATGTTAGAAAACTAGTTTTTTTAAAGAAAAGTAGAGTTCACATATTTCAGGTGAATCATGACACGATGACCTGAGTCTGTAAAGAACATGACTCAGTTTAACCACCTGGAGCCCTCTGGCTCTTGGTCCAGAGCTTGATCTGCAGCAGCTTAAACACGAGGATCCAGAGACAGTGAAGTCAGCTTCCGGGCACCGAACCTGAGCCCCGCGTATGTCCAGCTCTGAATGGTTAGCTGGAGTCTGCAGTCAAAAAACACACAGAAGGAAGAAAACGGGAGAGGAGAAAAGGAGTGTTAGAAAATAGTAGGAAAAGAAATGCAGAAAGGAGGGAGCAAGAAAGGCAGACGCGGAGAGGAAGTGAGAGGTAGTGAAATGGATGTGGTAACACAGGTGCGGGATCCGAGCCCTGCGGGGCGGAGCTGTGACCGGAGAGGGCGCCCCCCAGCTGCTCAGGGTACCAGCCCTGCCACCGGGGCAGAACCCCAGTGACTCAGCTTCCTCGGCCAGAACGTTCCCCACGGCCAGCATGACCTCTCCTCCCTTCTGTCCAGCTCTTTACAGTTTACAAGGGGAGGTCCTGAAGAGCACTGAGAGCTTTGTGGAGAGAGAGGTGGACTCTTTAATAGTCTTTTGACAAAAATCGTTTTAATAAGCTGCTAATGAATCCGTTTTCAACCCTGCTAGAAGCAGAAAGCTTCCCCCTCTCCTGGGGCTTCGGGATAGACAACAGAGGCGGTGAAGACAGTGCTGAGAGGAGGAAGCAAATTCTTCAAGAATCCACAGATAGCAAGGGACTGTCCATGGACAAAGACTGGACTCTGGGCGAGTGCTTTAGCGAAAGTAGAGGAAGGGGAGCCTAGCCTCAGGATGTCAGGGAACAAGCAAGGGAACCCCATAGATGCAACCAGGCTGGAATAGGTCCAGTCTCCTCGACTTGCTGACTAAAAGTCATCAGCGGTTCCTTGGAGAGAAAAACTGGGAGATAACATCATAACGTGCATTTGTGAAACTTTTACCCATAACTTTGTAGGGCGAGTCCTTCTAATGCTCATCCCAGAGGGGACATCCCAACAGAGTCCTTCGCTGGCATCATAGAGGAGTGGCCCCGCCCCCTCATATATGATTATCTGCAGGCAGCTAACGAGGGAGATCCTGCCCAAGTCAAGAAGCTGGACCTAGTGTGGGAACAATCAAGAAAACCGCCCGCCCCCGTGAAAGTTCATTGAGCCTTGTTTTGTTCAGTCCATCGCCATGGGAGCCTCACACACCCCCAGGAGGCAGGGGTGGAGGGCTGTTCATCCACACAAATGAGAAACAGCAGGCGAGGCTGGCTCACACCCTGGGAAGCAGGGGGCTACCCCAGAGCCCTCTCAGAGCAGCCCGACTCTTCACAGGATTGGGGTCCTGGTTTTGCTGGGCTGTACAGAGCCACCCTTTGGGACAGAGCTCTCACACTGAATGTGAGAAGCCAGGATGCTGAACTGTTCATCTTCAGCAAATGACTCTATGACTCACTCTCCAGGGGCAGAACCCTCCCACTGTGCACAGCCAGCCCTTCCTCTGCCTGTGGTCAAACCACTTGGGCAGCCAATTCATAATCAGAAGGACGATTTATAAATGTAGAATGAGAAATATAACCATCAAGAGAAGAGAACCCGCATGGCCAGCCCCGGAGGGCCTTTCTGGACACTTGGGTCAGATACTCTCACGTAAGACCGGAAGCCATTTGAATGTGCATTTTACAAAAATACTTTGTTAGAAGACTAACAATTTAAAATAATGCACCTAAAGTCAATTTAAAAACATGTCTTTTCTTATGCTGTGCATTTATTTATGTATTTAAAAATTGTTTTCAACAAAAGAAAGAGACTATGTCTCATGCGATATTTTGGAAAAACGCATCCTTCACCAACAGGAAAGTCTCAACAACAGAATTTGTGGGGTGTCCAGGGCATATTTCCAGCCTGTCCTGGATTACTGCCATGAAATTCAACCCCGGGGTCAGTGTGCTGCACACAGGCGTCCTCCTACTGTAAAAGTAAATTGGACCTACTCCGGAGGAGAGTGATCTTTGGCCATGGTTTTATTTTTATCTGACCAAGAAGTGCTCACCTCATTTCTGCCCATAATTGTCAAACTGCAACTCTGCTTTTAAAATAGTTTTCTTCAAAACCCAGAAAAGCCTCTAGCAGTTAACTTCATGAAAGTCTGTTTCTGTTTGCCTCCCTCTCCTCACACCTGTACCTCTGTGGCTTGCTCTGTCTCCCTTGATTTGTGTGTGGCTCCTGGCTTTGTCTCTGGGGAGCATGAGCTCATTTCCAGTCTTGCTGCCTTTTGCCTTCCTGAAGACTGTCTCTCTCTCTCTCTCTCGTTTATGTCTCCAGCTTAGGCATCTGGTCAGAGCTCCAGGCTTGCAGATGCATAGGACCCCCACCACGCAGAGTGCCAGCACCTTCCATGGTTGCACAAGGCAAATACCTGATGGTCACATTTGGCTCCCTCCTCTCCCATTCTTCCTTGAACCCATCACCGGGCTCTGTTTTCTTACTTGGTGGGTGCATTTCCCTCCCTTTGCGTTGGCCCGGCCAGCTGCAAGCTACCGTCGTCTCTCACCTTGCCTCGGCAGGGGTCTCCTAGTGGACTCCCACTCTCCACTCCTCTCCCTACCCAGTCCACCCTTTACCATCCCAAACAGAATCTTCTCACACTGCCTCTTTCCTTAAAAGTGATTTCCTGCTGGTGGCTAATTGGAAGGGGGCCAGAATCCTTAACCTGGCCTACAGATCGTGCCCCACCTACCTCTCCAGCTCCAAGGGCCCCCTCTCCCTTCCTGGAAAAAGCCACGGTCCTCTCTGTTAACTCCCACTCACCTCTGAGTGGAGGGGCTGGCGGGGGGATCTGGGGTGGTTCCTAGGGAAGCACACTCCTCCCATGTGGCTTTCTGTACTCAGCCTTCAAGCTCTGACAGATTCGCCACCCTGCTGGCTTATCTGGTGAAGGTCTCTGCCCCAGGGACTCATCAGCTCCCAGAGGGCAGCCTTCTCTGTTCCTCACCTCGCATTCCCAGCAACCCGCACCTTGCCTGCCCTAAGTGCTCAGTGAACATTTGCTGAAGGAGGGAGGGAAAGATGAAAGGGGAGAGATGAAGGAGAAAAAACAATTGGACATTCTTTTGCCTGTATCTGCCCTCATCTCTCTTTTACCTTTCTCTCTTTAAAAAAAAAAAAAGTGTATTATTTTTTTAGCTCAGTGACTAGGTTAGTGTTCTCAACTGGAACAAAAAAGTTTCCTTCCCCGAATCTAAACTAAACAAAACAAACTGAAGCGCTTTGCTGTACACCTGAAACTAACATTGTAGATCGACTACACTTCAATAAAAAATAAGAATTTTTTTTAAAACTAAACAAAATTCACAGCTCACACCCTCAAACCTCCTAGCAGCACAAATGAAAATTTTCAGACTCCAAGAGAAGTGATACAATTTTTTAATTAAGTTTGATCAGGAACTAGTAACCGTGATACAGTTCTAGGAGGATTGAAATAGCAATTAAAAATGACTCGTAATGTATTTAGGCCTATTACAGCCATAATTTACACATAGATTTATTCCCTTGACAAATATGTGAGGCCTATCTTGTGGCAGCTACAAATCTGAATAAAGTAGTCGCTTTCAAGTGTTCTTGCCTCTGCAACTCACAATACAAGATGCGTTTTACATTGGGATTCAGTGTACACAAATACTCAGTTTCAGGAAGCAGTGCTTGATTGGATGAGATGCCTTGATGTTTTTTAGTTTATGCTTTTTTATTTTTTAATGCAGGTCATGACCAACTGAATTAACTTTATGACCCCTTACTTGATTACAGCCCTTTAGTTTGGAAAACTCTGAATAAAACCTAGGCCCTTCCTGTGTGTAAAGCAGCTCCCATCCTGGGGGGCCGATGCCTGGCAGTTAAGCCAGGTTAGCACAGAGCACCAGCCTCAGGCTGGGCTGGGGTTTGGGGTGTGTCCCTTCTAACCCAAGGATGGCATATTTAGCAGGCCGGTGAGTAGGTGGGCACCTTCCTGCCTGCCTGCCTGCCTGCCTTCTTAGAACAACTCAACTTGAAAATCAGTTACTTCAGGTTCAGCAAACTTAAACCAATAGGTCAATCCTACTTAACGAAGAACAGGCCGAGGGAAGTTGCATGTAAACTGCTGTGTGTGAGTGTATGAGGGTGGGGGGGACCGTCGTTTTCATCAGATTTTCAAAGCATTAGGGAATAAAAAAGGGTTAAGGATCAGTGCTCTAGAGGTTAAAAAACAGAGCCTCTGATATTCGTGGGAGACTTATAGATGAGAGGGTGGAGAGTTTTAGCGTTTGCTGCCTCTGCCTGGGTGCCCTCCGTCCCAGTCTTCCTTCACTAACCTCTTCCGGCCACACGCACGCAGGCCCGCGGTGCTCAGCCCCCGCCCCGCCCCGCAGCGGGATCTGAGCTCCGGAGCTCTAGCAAGTACTGCCAGGAGGGTTTTGCTACCTGCCCCAAGGCTCTCTGTACTGAATGGGATGTTAGCCTCCTGTTAAGGTGAACTCCTGGTGAATCACAACTTTCTCACTGCACTTTGCTCTTAGATGCCCTCTGTCAGCCCTTTCAGACAACGCAATGGAATCTCTAGAAATTAATCGGCCACGAAGTTAGAAAACCACATTCCCAGGCCATAAACAGCTAACAGGGTGGCTTCACGGGTACGGAGGACCCAAGGCTGATTTAATGTTCTGCTCTTGCTGTCTTGAAATTCTGAATAATTTTAATAGGATGCCCTATAGTTTTTTTTGTAGTGGGCTTCACATATTGCACGGCCAGTACTGACCATTAGCTAGAGCTTTTTTTTTTTTTTTTAATTTAAGTATAGTTGGTTTACAATGCTGTGTAAATTTCTGGTGTACGGCATAGTGATTCAGTTATATATATATATATGTGTGTGTATATATATATATATATATTCCTCTTTGTATTCTTTTTCATTATACAATATTACAAAGTATTGAATATAGTTCCCTGTACTATACAGTAGGACCTTGCTGTTTATCTATTTTATATATAGTAGTTTGTATCTGCAAATCCGGAACTTCCGTTTTATCCCTCCACCCCCTACTTCTCCCTCCTCCGTAACCACAAGTTTGTTTCCTATGTCTGTGAGTCTGTTTCTGTTTTGTAAATAAGTTCATTTGTCTCATTTTTTAAGATTCCACATATGAGTGATATCATATGGTATTTTTCTTTCTCTTTCTGGCTTACTTCACTTAGAATGATGATCTCCAGGTCCATCCATGTTGCTGCAAATGGCATTCTTTTATTCTTTTTTGGTTATTTTTATAGCTGAATAATATGCCATTTTATAAATATACCACAGCTTCTTTATCCAGTCATCTGTTGATGGACATTTAGGCTGCTTCCATGTCTTGGCTATTATAAATAGTGCAGCTATGAACACTTGGGTGCATCTATCTTTCTGAGTTAGAGTTTCCTCCAGATATATACCCAGCAGTGGGATTTCTGGATCATATGGTAGGTCTATTTTTGGTTTTTTTGAGGAATCTCCATATTGTTTTCCATAGTGGCTGCACCAAACTGCATTCCTACCAACAGTGTGGGAGGGTTCCCTTTTCTCTACATCCCCTCCAACATTTATCGTTTGTGGACTTTAATGATGGCCATTCTGACTAGTGTGAGATGATACCTCATTGTAGTTTTGATTTGCATTTCTTGGACAATTAGCAATATTGAGCATTTTTTCACGTGCCTATTGGCCATTTGTATGTCTTCATTGGAGAAATGTTTGTTTAGGTCTTCTGCCCATTTTTTTTGATGGGTTTGTTTATTTTTATTACTGAGTTGGTATAAGTTGTTTGTAAATTCTGGAAATTAAACCCTTGTCAGTTGTATCATTTGCAATATTTTTTCCCATTCTATAGGTTGTCTTTTCCTTTTGTTTATAGTTTCCTTTGCTGTGCAAAAGCTTATAAGCTTAATTAGGTCCTTTTTGTTTATTTTTCATTTTTATTTCTATGACCTTGGTAGAGTGCCCTAGGAGAACATTGCTGAGGTTTAGGTCAGAGAATGTTCTGCCTGTGTTTTCCTCTAGGAGCTTTATAGTGTCTTGTCTTACGTTTAAGTCTTTAAGCCATTTTGAGCTTATTTTTGTGTATGGAGTGAGGGAGTGTTCTAGCTTCACTGATTTACATGCGGCTATCCAACTTTCCCAGCGTCACTTGCTGAAGAGGCTGTCTTTTCTCTGTTGTATATTCTTGCCTCCTTTGTTGAAGATTGACCATAGGTGTGTGGGTTTATTTCTGGGCTCTCTATTCTGATCCATTCGTATGTCTGTTTTTGTGCCAGTACCACACTGTTTTGATTACTGTAGCTCTGTAGTATTGTCTGAAGTCTAGGAGGGTTAGTTCTCCAACTTTGTTCTTTTTCTTCAGGATTGCTTTGGCAATTCTGGGTCTTTTGTGATTCCAAATAAATTTTAGGATTATTTGTTCTAGTTCTGTGGAAAATGTCCTGGGTAGTTTGATAGGGATTGCATTAGATTGCTTTGGGTAGTATGACCATTTTAACAATATTCTTCCAATCCAAGAGCATGGGATTATATAGAAACTTCAACCTGTTCCTTTGTTTTGTTTGTGTGTGTGTGTGTGTGTGTGTGTGTGTGTGTGTTTGTTTCTTTTGGGAGGTGGGGGTAATTAGGTTTATTTATTTATTTTAATGGAGGTACTGGGGATTGAACCCAGGACCTTGTGCATGTTAAGCACACACTCTACCACTGAGCTATAACCTCCCCACCTTTGACCTTTTAAGTGCCTGTGTTTAGAAAAGTAATTAATGATCCACTGATTAGACCATGGTGACTCAGTGAAGTGCTGGCATGCTTTGTATAAACAACAGCAACAAACAAGAAAACAACACACTGTATTTAGTGTCTTAGAAATCTGCCGACTCGATCCTGGTTGGGGAAATATTTATGTAGTACTTGGTAGTCTCCGAGGGCTTGAGAGCCACCAGTTAGTTCTGGGCCCAACCTGGGTCTACAAGAGAACTAATTCTGATAAATTATTTATAGAGTTTCTACTCCTGAGGCCTGCCAGCACCTCCTGACTTTGTGTAGGGCAGACACAAATGACTTCAATTCTTGAAAAGATTTATTTAGCCACACAGTCCTACTGTTTGAGTAGGAAAGAACCTTTAATAGCCTAGCCAACTGCTGAGGCCCAGAAACCTGACTAAGTCACATCACTAAATAGGCATTTAGGATTAGAATTTCAGGTCCTCTAACTTAAGAACCCAACGTCCCTTCAACAGCTCACTGCCCACAGTGCGATATTACACATGCTAGGAACTTAACTTGGGACCGATGAGAACAATTACAACAAACAATTGCTAGTGATTGTAAGTTTTGTTGTTTGTTTGTTTTGGTGATTGTAAGCAGGGGGCCGCTTTAGAAAATGGAATATAATGAGGAAACCAATATATAAAGCAGATACAGTTCTGTGTGCTCTAGTTGAAGGGGAAGAAAAGGTGAGCGATGTTGGGGAGGGGCCTCCCAGCTCCCAGGGAGCTCCATCTGGAAATACATTAGTTCTGCAGACGCCATGGCTGTGCTTTGGCCCAGGGGATATAAGCAAAGGGCTGCGTTGGTCTTGTTCGCTTTGGTGGTCCCTCTGGCAGCCGTGTGGAGGACAGCCTGATGGGGCGACCCAGGAAGGTTTCCCAGTGGTTCATGAAAGAGGTGACAGGGCCCACGACTGTAGTGGCCTTCAGAGACAGGGAGCAGAAGCATAGAAGAGAGCGCAGAGGTGATACAGTGAGCAGTCCTGTTGATCAGCTGGGTGGGAGGGGTGAGGGCCAAGGGCACAGACGAGTGCCTTCTCTACCTTGGGCAGCGCGATGCGTGGGGGCGCCATGTGCTAAGAAAACGTGGTTTAGTGAGGAGCGAGTCCCAGGGAGCATAATAAATACAGCGTAGGACCCACTGCATGGGAGGTGTCTATGGGACAGTGAGGTGGAAACGTCTAGCAGGCAGTTGGAAAGATGGCATGAACTCACCAGAGGGAAATGCATCCACGAGGAGAGTAAAGGCCCGAGTGTGGTGCTTGGAGGTCAGTGACGTCCAGACTCACCGCAGACAGTGCCCTTGTGCCCCAGAGGAATGACTGGGGTTCTCCACTCCCACAGCACTCTCCCAAGCCTGGGTGTTTGCAACAGATCACCAAACCTTATATTTTAAAACTACTCATAATGAAGTTGAGTCTACAGTTTCAACTTAAGAAAAATGAAATGTCTCAGAAGTTTTGCAGAGAAGTCTCATTCTGGATAAATTTTTTTAAAGAGTACTACTTTGACAGGTCACAGTTTGCTTTTTAAGGGAATGGTCATCTATTTCACTGAGCCGGTGTGTCCTGCTCATGGACACAGCCCCCTGCCCCTCGGATGATGTCGATTCTTTGCTACAAGATCACAGAGGCATGCTTACTTTGGAAAAGCACACCTGTCAGGAATATAATTTTTCAGTTGTGTATTGTGGTCAAATTAAAAGGTTTTGAAGGGTCTTAGAATTGCTTGCTTTTCGTGGGTGTAATGTACCTGTGAGATAACTCAGCTCTGAAACCTTCATTTTGAGGTTAAATTGACAGGCTCCAAAAAACATAGTAACTGGCTGCGAAAGAACGTGTCTCAAGAGTATGGGGGAGGTGAGAACAGCAGGGACTAGACGTCAGACACAGTTCTCAGCCCAGACACCCCACGTGCAGCCCTGGGACTGTGACAGTTCTGTCTGGCTCTGAGATTCACTTTCTCCACCTGTACATGGGAATCTCTGCTGCCCACATCACAGGTTCCATATGGGGCAAGCAAATTAAAGAATGTGGGCTGGTACTGAAAACCAGAAAGCCCTACAAATGTTTAAGCCATCCTGATGTAAGATGGTGTTGATACTGATTTCAAGCCCTTGAATTTCTGGAAAGAACTGGAGACATTCCCAAGGGGTTGATAGCATAAACTTATTTTTTCATATTTGGAAGAGAATTGTTTTATTCTGTGGAGAATTAAGGAGAACTCCCAGGCACAGTTTCTGGCCTTGCAAATCCGGAGACAGGATGAGGCTGACGTGGGCTGGTACCCGGGGAGAGGCGCCTGGTGGGGTCAAGGAGCGGCAGCCCCGGAAGTAGACTCACTGAGCATTCAAGCACTTTGCTTAGAGTGGAGTTTATTTCAGAGTTTCACAATTTAGCAGGTGACATCTGGAGAACTACTGAGGACCTGTTTTCTTGAGGACATACAAATTAGAACTTATGTTATTGATTTTATTATAATGACACAGAGCCCTAATCCAGCAGCTAAATTGCAGGGAGCTCAAAGACCTCAATAGCAGGGCTCCTGTTCTGAGTCCCATAAAGGCAGAGAACACTGGAGGACTGGGGGAGAGAAGGGAACGTAATTCTTCTGCCTCGTTAGAGTCTACTCTTCATATGATGACCCTCCTGGCTCCAAAATTTGGGGATTGTAGGATTTCCTTCTGCATGAGAACAGGCTGATTCACTTTTTGAAGTCATCTCATTTGTATTCACGTTTTAATATCTTCTTTCAAAAACTATTTGTTGCACACTAAATCTTTTCCACCTTCTACCTCCCTCTTAGAAATAGCAACTATTTCTCTTTGCTTCTCTGTAAAGATCTTTTTTGCTTTTCTCAACAGTTTCATCTTTGTTTCCAATCAGTGGATCTACCTCATGGTATGAGTTGCTTCAATGTGCTTGCATCTCCCATGCATGCTCATCTCTCCTCCTGGAAGCACAGAATGTCCCCAACATTAGAAACAGGAGTTAAAAACAAGCATTAAACAAACCTAGGAAGTTTGAAGAAATAGAAATATATGAAGTTGCCCTACTGAGGAGCTGAGGGGACCTTAGCTCCCCATTAGTCAAGTTCCCACACTTGATGCTCAAAGAGACAGTCTGTGCCAGGCAGTGGCACAGCCAGGGCGGGAGGCAAATGAGACTGTACGGGTGGGGGCCTGGCCCAAGGTTATGTTGAATTGTAGGGTACAGGTTACAAAAATTCTACATTTACTAATTGGTTTTACACTGAAAAGTTTTACATTATTTATTTATTTGTTTGTTTTTTAAACAAATGGAGCTAAAATCTGCAGAATCTTAATTTATAGGACATGGGCAAGGACTCAAGACCAGAAAAAATCCATACAAGTACTAATAAAACTCAGAGTCACTGTACATTTAAGTTTACAGTTCAAAGGGGTCTCGGAGCTTACTTAATCCAACTTCTTCCCTTTGCCCCAGATAGCTCCTAAGCCCCACGTTTCAATAAACAGTGTTTGTAAAGCAGGTTCCTCAAATCTGTATGTCTCCTTAAGAAGTTTTCACTTCTTCTGACATTCACTTTGCTGAGAATGAGGCTATCTTTTCCCATGTTAGAGTACTTCCTGACTGAGGGGAGGCACCCCAAACATGAGCGAGGTCTTTTCTGCACCCCACAGAAGGTAGATGCCCTGAAGCAGAAGCCCAAGGGGCCACCGACACAAGTGCTGGTCCTGGCATGGCCGTGGTCCATTCTCGTCCCCGTTCCTGCTGATGCGCTGTGCCTGGAGCTGCAGGGTCCCAAGTGTGTGTCTCCAGGAGGGAGGGTCCGGGTCCTCAGGGCCCAGCTGGCCCAGCGACCAGCAGAGAACTGGTACAGGAGGCAGGAACAGGTGGTGGTGAAGAGTGGCATTGGGTTCCAGTGCCAACTCCTCCATCTGCACATTCCTCATCTGTAAAATGGGCATAATGGCATCGACCTCACCAGATTTTGTGAGAATTACATGGCACAATTCACATGAAATACTCAGCACAGTGCCTGGCACATGGCAAGGACTCAGTAGAGTTTGGATAAAAGTGAAGAGGAGGAGGCAGAGTAAGCAGGTGGGGTTGCTTTCCAGAAATCCCCCCAGTCACTGGACACAGTAGCAAAGCTATCATTAGTTAGATTTTACCAAAAGGTTTAGAACAGCATGAATTATTTAGTGTCTAAGAATATGGTCCGCTAATATTTAGCTAATTTCATATCTAAATGCCCCTATTCCATGACGTTTTGAATTACAGGAGAACAATAAAGCCCAGGTAACAATACGTGCCATTGTCTCTCAAAAGTCATCGTTCCAAAGAAGCAAAAGATACCTCATGAGGCAAAACTTTTTCCAGTTTTGGAGATTAAAAAGTCCTGGGTTTAAAGAAAAAGTAATTTTCCACTTCATACCTCTAAGAACATTTAACTTCAGTTAAATGCAATTAACATTTAAATGAGAAGTTTTACACTTCAGTTTTCACGTGATTCTCGACACTCCTGGAGAAAGAAGTTGAGACTATTACTCTCCTTCTCCAAACTGAGACGCAGTCCCCCTGAGCCCAGGACCACTGTGCGGAAAACTCAGAATTGCTTGGCCTGAGGCCTGATTTTATTTATCTTTTGAGGGCTTGATTTCTGGGAGATTTCAAGTTCTCAACATTTTCGAACATTTTGATTCGTTTTTCTGGCAACCTTCAAACACAACTTTTGCAAATATGTTTCCCATAATATTTCAGTGGATTTTCCTGTCCCTGTCTAATTTTAATATGTTTCCATTTCTCCTTATTTTAAGGCCTCTTTTTCATACTCCATCTCTCCCAGAAATCAGTCTTCCTTTGATCAGAGGAGTGGCCTTGTCGCTCAGCTCAACACCCGCATCCCCATTTCCTCACCTTGCTCAGTGGCTCCGTCCTCTGAAAGGTGGGGATGGCACCAACCTCGTGGGGCCATCGTCAAGGATAAATGAAATAACAGAACAGGCACTCAGAGAATGGCAGCTTTAATCGTCATTGGCAATACTCTTTTTATCAGTATTTAGAGTTTGGGGTGAACAAAATAGGACCATAAGTCCTTTGTCTAAACTAGGTTTCCACTGACATTTTAATAGAAACTTCTTTCCCCACTTAGGATCTGGTGACTTCAAAGTTGCCTTGAATTCCCCCTGAAGCCTCCAGGTCTCCCAGTGGAGCTTTTAATAAAACCATCTCTACTTCCCACCCCAGCAAGACAGGCCAGAGGTCGCTTCTCTCGTGAGCTGATTCAAACTAACGACCCCTGTCAGCTCTTTCAGCCTCTGTCAGCGTCTCCCAACCCTCAGCCTTCTCTGGGCATATTTAAATTTCACAGACCCCTGCCCTTTCTGTGGTTGGCATGCCCCAAATCTCGTCTTTCATCAGCATTCTCTAGTTTCTCCCTCGGTGGTCAGGAGCAGAGATGACAGAAAATTACCAAAGGCAATTAAAGGCATTTCTTCTGTGGCTTAGTGGAGGTTTGTCGAGTGTGTGCTGCATGCCAGGCACTTAGAGAGGTGCCTGGGCTATTAGGATGCTAGCCTCACCTCAAGGCAGCACTTGGGAAGAAGAGGGAAGCAGGTCCACAAATCATGGCAGCCCAGCACGATGCTAACTGAGGTGTGGCCAGTGCACTCAGCTGGCTAACTTGGACCTCACATTATTTTAAAGAAACTTCTAGGTTGATTGCCCTCCCTCCTGCTCCACACCCCATGTTCCACTCCCGTCCCCCCAGGCTCTGTCCCTCTGTGCTGCACAGCTGAGCGCAGAGCCCAGCAGCCTCGGTTGGGGAATGGTGTCTCATTCTTTTTAAAGGAACCCTCCGGAGATGTTCCAGTGTAGAGACCCCTCCCTTCTGGCAGGATCCAGACTTCAGAGTCAAGGGATTTAGCAGCAAATCCAAAGCAGCTTTCTGAAGAACCTCCCATCGCAAGCACCCTCGCCTCACCCCAGCACATCGGACACACATTCAGTTTTTCCACACGGAAAATACACAGATTGCCCTCTAATAATAGCTGTTTGAAACTGCTCAGATGCACGCAACATCGTCACCGGCTGTGGGCCCCCCTCCTCCAGATGTTCTCCCTCCGGGCAGTTACAGCCTCACTCAGTCCCTGGGAGCCACCCTGTCCGTGTGTCAGCTTGTTCCATCTCTTGTCTGCTCTTCTGCCCTGGAAACAGGAACATGGGCCTCCCTGTTCAAAATAGCCCCAGGCAGCTCCCAAGCAGAGCCAGTGAGGGTAGGGTGACCCCTTGCCCGGTTTTCATCCTTGACCCGTCAGGGAGGGTGCTGTGTGCTTCCAGCATCGTGAGAGCAGACTGGATTACTTGCTAAATTAAGTTTTCCTCCATTAGAGCTTCATTCTTTGTGTCTGAGGATAGTTCTGGATTGTGAAAATAGTGGCCTCACCAAATGAGACAAGGAACTCCTGGAAGCCATGGAGTGTTACGCTGTTGTTTCTCTTCTTGGTCCCAGTGCTCCGATAAGGTGCCGGGCTCACGGGAAGCGCCCATCGCGGGCAGCCTGGCGATTCGTGGGTGAGAGTTCTGGAGGGAGAGGCGGCCAGCCCTGCCCCTGGGATGCTGCTAACTGTGACCTGGGACAACGGGCTTGCTCCCCGGGATGTCCTCATGGTAGTACAAGGCTCTGTTCAGTCCTCTGACAAATATTTATTAAAGGCTTAGAGTAGAATTGGCAGATAAAAGCAAGTAAGAATAAATAAATGAATTTTAGCTAAGGTGGTTGAAGGTGACAGTGGCCATTTGGACATCATAGCATAGAGTTGGTATGTGAACCCTTGGGTAAAAAGAGAGTTTACCCGATGAGAGAGGGCCTGCAGAAAAGGGAAGAGGTACGGTCACAGCCCAGGGGTGCACCCTGCCCTGGAAGTCAGGGAGGAGGGTGGAGGGTACCAGGGTTGGGGAGCCAGAGAGAGTGGGAGGCAGCCATAAGCCAGACAGCCCTGGGCTCTGAGCTTCCTTATTCCACAGAGAATGCCCGCCCATCTCACAGGTTCATTTACCACCACGTATTCACCAACACAAAGGAGGACGTGAAAAACATTAAATGGAAGCATTTCTCAGCGAGTCTACATTGTTAGTGGGATTTTCATCAGCCAAGAAAAAATTTAAATAAATCAATTTTCCAACCAGAAACTGCTTTCAGCTCAGGGCTGCCAGAGAGCCAGGCATTCACACCCATTCCTGAGGCATCACTGGCTTCCCAGGGAGCCTCCCAGACCCCATGCCCAAGAATCTCCTGTACATTATCTGTTGCTTTCATCCCACAGTAGCTCTGCCTCCCTCAGGAAAGCACAGTGTCCCAGATTAGCTGATAGTAAACTGCCACCTGCCCCCATAGAAATGATTACCGTGAGCCAAAAAGACCTTGGTACTTGGCATTGGCTGGTGGGGGGGAGGTCCACAGGGTTAATTCTGCCTCCCAAGTCTGGTAGGCGACTTTCACTTCACTGAGGAGGCTCAGTCCACTATGTATCTGGCGTTTGGAGATCAGATTTCACAGCTGGAACCAGAGGTGCCAACCTAACCTGTGCTTCCGTGCCCCCAGCCTCCACTTCTCATCCTCATCCGTATTGAGAAGACAAGAGTATCCCAAAATGACAGCCTTGGAATCTTAGGAAAATGTGGCTGCTTCTAATTTCTTTTCTCTTTTTGCATGTCTTCATATAGACCTCTCCACTGCACAGCCAGTGTGAATCAGTGACTGGGGGAAATGAGGTTTTTTTTTTTTTTTCGCAGGGATTAACTTTTCCAGCTATGTGGGGTTGGCAATGTTTTAACGTGTAACTCACATGGACACACCAATAGGAATTGGTTTCCTTTGAATGTCAGCATCTTAGAGCCCATCTGGTTGTCACCAGGCTAGTGAGCGTTGAAATTTCTTTTTGGGTGCCCTCTCTGCTCAGACTGGCTGCTGCCTGTTGGTGTCACTTGCAGACAATGGTGACTCTTACGGTTCCTCTGCCACCACTGTCTCCAGGCGTTCTCGTGCCCTTTACAAGAGATGAGCTTGCACTAGATATAAAACATGGGATGGGTGATTTATGATGGGTGACCAGAAACAAATGAAACACTGCCTTGCGTAACTTTATGATGTTTTATTTATATCATCACACCTCACACAGCCCTCTCTGTATGTTTTCAGAGCACATACAGACAGACAAGATGTGAAAACTGGGTAGAAGCTAAACTTGGATAAGAGCCCAAGTGAACAGCTTAGTCAGTGCCTAGCATTTTCCTCCCTCCACGTCCTGCGGCCGGCGGTCTGTTGTGTGGGTGTGTCAGAGCAGCCCTCTGCACAGGCCTTCTGAATAGAAGACCAGCTGAAAAGTAGAGAAGCACTTTGCCATTACTTACAAGGGGGAGAACAAATCACAAATTCCTTACAGGCTTTGTGTAAAATTCCCAAGGTGAGAAGGCTTGGGTTTGAAATAACAA
The DNA here is from genome assembly GCF_036321535.1 of Camelus dromedarius. Lineage (NCBI taxonomy): Eukaryota > Metazoa > Chordata > Mammalia > Artiodactyla > Camelidae > Camelus > Camelus dromedarius. Next base: position 8,752,144 of record NC_087441.1, on the reverse strand, counting down.
TATAAAAATGCCCAAAGCCAGCACCCTGAAATTTATGAAGTGCTCGAGGCTGCGTGTGCATGGGGAGGGCAGGATCTGCCTCGAGAAAGACCTGGCCTCGGTTCTAGTTCACTGCTTCTGAGCTGTACGGCCCTGGGCAGGCAGTATCCCTTCTGAGCCTCAGTTTGCTCATCTGTAAAATAGGGCAGCAGCATCATTTTGCTCATAGGAATGTTGCAGTGCCAAACACATCTCCTGACAAATTAGAAAGCATTGCATACTATTTTTTTTTAATGCTTTCCCAGACAGTATTTAACCCCATGAGACTCTACACGGTATTCTTGTTTAACAGGTAAGGAAGCTGAGAATTGTGGACTAAGAGATCAGATTATTACATTATTTGGAGATCATAGATCACTTTTAAAAAATGATACCAATTCTCCTATGACTATTGAAATAGCAGAGACACTTGCTAGAAAACGCTGTAACTGGGTCGGGAGAACAAGAGGTTGTCCCTCTATCCTGTCCCAGGCCCCTAGTGACCTCTGTCTTTGGCCACTTACCGTGAGAGATGGTTGCTCAATGCCACACACCCGTGAAAGGCTGAGCCTCAGCCTGGCCCAGCACTTACCATCAGAATTGTTGGAAAATGGATCAAAGACTTAAACATAAGACAAGATACAATAAACCTCCTAGAAGAAAACATAGGCAAAACATTGTCTCACATGTATTTCAGAAATATTCTCCTAGGACAGTCTACCCAAGCAATAGAAATAAAAGCAAGAATAAACAAATGGGACCTAAACTTACAAGCTTCTGCACAGCAAAGGAAACCATAAACAAAACAAAACAACAACCTACAGAATGGGAGAAAATTTTTGCAAAAGATGAAACTGACAAAGGCTTGATCTCCAGAATATATAAGCAGCTCATATGACTTAATAAGAAAAAAACAAACAACCCAATCCAAAAATGGGCAGAAGACATAAACAAGCAATTCTCTAAGGAAGACATACAAATAATCAATAAGCACATGCAAAAATGCTCAATATCACTAATTATCAGAGAAATGCAAATCAAAACTACAATGAGGTATCACCTCACACCAGTCAGAATGGCCATCATTCAAAAGTCCACAAATGACAAATGCTGGAGAGGCTGTGGAGAAAAGGGAACCCTTCTACACTGCTGGTGGGAATGCAGTTTGGTGCAGCCACTGTGGAAAACAGTATAGAGATTCCTCAGAAGACTAGGAATAGACTTATCGTATGACCCAGGAATCCCACTCCTGGGCATATATCCAGAAGGAAGCCTACTTCAAAAAGAAACCTGCACCCCAATGTTCATAGCAGCACTGTTTACAATACCCAAGACATGGAAACACACTAAATGTCCATCAACAGATGACTGGATAAAGAAGCTGTGGTACATTTATACAATGGAATACTATTCAGCCATAAAAACCAACAACATAATGCCATTTGCAGCAACATGGATGTTCCTGGAGAATGTCGTTCTAAGTGAAGTAAGCCAGAAAGAGAATGAAAACTGCCATATGAGATCGCACATATGTGGAATCTAAAAAAAAAACAGAACATAAATACAGAACATAAACAGACTCATAGACATAGAATACAAACTTGTGGTTGCCAAGGGGGAGAGGGGTAGGAAGGGACAGACTGGGAGTTAAAAATTTATAGATACTGACAGGCATATGTGGAATAGATACACAAGATTATACGGTATAGCACAGGGAAATATATACAAGATCTTGTGGTAGCTCACAGCGAAAAAGAATGTGACAATGAACATATGTATGTTGGACATATAACTGAAAAATTGTGCTCTACACTGGAAATTGACACAACATTATAAACTGACTATAACTCAATAAAAAAAAAAAGCAGACAGCAAGGGATGGGCTGGGACATATGAGGGGGTGGGGCTAGTTCAGGCTAGTCCAATGTGACTGGATTGTGAAGTCCAAGGAGAATCTGGACCCTGAAGGCTGGCTTCTCACTGTGGGCAGAAGAGATTCTGATGTGCGGTGAGATATGAGTGCCCCAGACCTTCCCAGCCCAGCCCAGGAGGAGAGGACGGGTAACAGTGGCCAGCGGAGGCCAAACCAGGACTTGCCTAGTCTAGCCAGACACCTGCCTAGTCTAGCCAGACACCTGTCTTGGTACTTTTGGGAAGATTTCCATTTTCAAGAAAAAAAAGAAGTGTTGGTACCGTCTTTAGGGAAGATTATTCTGTGAACCAAAAAGCTTCCTTGTGCAAAAGAGGGAAATCTTTATTTTCTACTGTAATGAGAATAGAAAGCACACTCTTCATTTTTTTCAAAACAGCCAAGCTCTGTTGAAAGAATAATTATGTTCTTGAGATGTCTTAATGTTAACGCATTTCTCTGAGTGGTGAACTGGAAAATACGTCCATCGAATGATATCATTTTGTTATATTATTGCAGTATTGGGGGGGGCTCCCTCAAGTGAAAAGACATTTTATTAATTGATTTCCTTTCTTTTTTTTTCTGCTTCTCATTTCAGAACGGTTTGATCACCACTGTCCCTGGGTAGGCAACTGTGTGGGGAAAAGAAACTACAGATTTTTTTATATGTTTATTTTATCTCTGTCTTTTCTGACAGTCTTTATATTTGCATTCGTTATCACCCACGTCATTCTTCGTAAGTATGCTGGCGAAATCAGATTACATATGTAACCATTTGCCTGATTTGGGTTTCTGATTTAATTTTGATTTAATATTTTGGTCATTCCGGGCTCTCTCTTTCTTCTCTTTCCCCTTCTCCCTGCCCCCTCCTCCCTTCCTGCCTGCCTCCTTTTCATTTCTCCCCTCCCTCCATCCCTTGGCACCCCTCCCCCTCCCTCTCACCCTCATCCCCATCCTTCCCACAGCAGTTGCCAGGGGCACCCCTGGACCAGGCCCTTCTACTTACGGGACTTTCTCCTTAATACACTGTTCCTCAGCTCAAACTTGTGACTTCACTTTCTCTCTGTTAAGGGATCCCTGGAAAGAATCACCCCACATTTGCACAAAGGATAATATGCTGTAATGATAACCATTAAACAACAGAGCTTTTTTTTTTTCCTTAACATGATATCTACTTAAGCAGGGATAGTCACCCTCCTTAAAGAAAAGAAAGTCTGGGGATAAGGCCTGAGCTTTCTTACACACAAACCTACGAATGTTACAGATATACATTTGATAAGATGTTTAATTATCTGCTAGAACACTGGCAAATTGCCCCTGGCATACGAAGGAAGCAACTTCATTAAAAATGAAATTTGGATATCAATGACTTTATTTGTCTAAGCAAATGGCATTTTTCACTCCCTTTCTGAAGGGCATAACTTTGAATTTCTTCTGTCTCTGGGCCATTCACTTTCCAACAATAAGGAGGGATGAGAAGACGCTACTTGGCTTTGACCTATGAATGTGAGACTTTAAATTTCTGTTCTGGTGCCATTAGCAACATTAAAGACCAGCATTGCCTTTGTCCACATTCCTGAAGTACCACCACCCATTAGCAAGTACAGAGCCTCTTTCCGGGATGTTTGCAGAAGCATCTGGACACAGGCCTCACTTCCTTCCCCTGCAGCAGTGCGAAATCCACCGTGTGCTAAGGCTGATGTTAGACACACAGATTCTCCTCCCCTGCTCTCTCTGTAGGGTGTACGGTCCGGGGGCTGGGGAAGCAGGTGGTGTGGAAAGTTTCACGTTCATTCTTTTTAAATATTTGTCAATTTTGGATGTGAATGGACTATCCCAAATTTTCATAAGCATTTTAAATCCTAGTTCCCATTCTTTCAGACTGAAATATGAATGTGACACAAATTTGTAGTCTATGCCTGAGAGCCATAACTTGGTGGGGTGGCAAGAAGAGGAACACTGGTTAGAGACTTCTTCCACACCCCTGGGAAGGATGCCCCCCTGGCTTTGCAGAGGCACCTGGTCCATTTTCAGGGACGCAAAATGGTGAAAGTGTAGCTCGGGTCCTGGCTGTGTGTTAGTAGACAGTAGAAGCAATTGTTTACACAACTAGAGAAGAAAGAAGTGCCGGTAGTCCAGCACATTTATGACACTAAAAAACAGTCTTTAAACATTATCTCTTACATTATCTTTAGCAACTTCAAAATGTTTTTGTATTTATGTATATACATATATAATAACGTTGTAATTATGGCTTTGCCCATAAACTCTGAATAAAAAATCGCTCCTTGTCAGATGCATCTTTACTCAAGCCCCTAAAGAAATGTTTTCTTGCGTAGACAGTTCACATTAAAATGTCTCAAACCAAAAGGAGTCAGTAATAAACTTCACCTTTATGAGTTTGTTTACTCTGGGTGCAGAGAAAGACGTCTTTTATACGTAGACTAGTTTACAGGACGCCCAGGGTCAAAAGTTAACAAACTTTGGGAAAACAGTCTTTCATAAAAGAAGAGGAAAAAAAATTGCATACAGTATTCTGTTTTCCTATTAAAATGAGGAAAACAAAGGAGTAATCAGAACTATAATTAATGGGAAAGTATGCAGACATCCATCTGCTTTTTTTGAAAAAAACACCCTGCAGATGTTAGGTCTACTTACGAATCTGCCATTTTCTTGCTGAATAACCAGTGAATTTTCAGTCTCTGATCCGTATACTGGGTGCTGTAGCGCTACAAAATGTAATTATTTAATTGATCTGTGGACACCTATTATTTTTATGTAGATGAGAGAGCTTTTAGCATGAAGGTTGTTTTCTGGAGGTGAATGTTTGAATACTAAATTTTGGTTTCGCTCCCACAGGTTCACAGCAAGCAGGATTCCTAAACGCTCTTAAAGACAGCCCTGCAAGATATCCTTTCTGGTGGTGGTTTTTAACAATGCTGACGTGTTAAGGATTGGACTGGCCTTCTGCTCAGCTACCTCTTCGTCTTGTGCGTTCTTTCCTTCTCATAAATCATGTTCCTTTTCCTTCTGCAAAGCATCCAAAGAACTCCTTAACCTTCACTTGCGTGAGTAATGGCTCTGAAGTGACTCATTTAGTCTTGTTTGGGTTGACGTGCTCTTTAGCTAGAAAACTAAGTGTGAGTTCTTGCCCACCCCCAGGAACCCACACTGATTTGCATTAAATCAGGTTGGTGTGGGGAGGAGTCAGGCTGCGAGTTCCAGCTGACTTCATTTTCATCAGCGGGTGGTCCCTACAGAATGTTTGCGGATGCCCCCGTGTGGGTCCCTTCTTGGTGTGGTCACCACATGGGGAGCCTCTGACCCTCTGTGGGTTCTGTCTGGGGACGCAGCTTGGAGTTCCTCTGGGCAGTAAGGATTACCCCATACTTAATTTAGGAACAGAACACCTTTTCATAGCCCTGAATGGACTAAAGATGGTAAATCTCAAGTCTCAATCCCACCCTCCCAAACAGTACATGTGGGCATGTAGCGCAGTACTGTGAACTTCTTAAAATGCTCACCCATTAAGAGCTTGAATGGGCTCCCTCTCCCTCCCGGTCCCCTGGGCTTGACGCTAGGTGGTGTAAAGTCGGACAGCTGGACCCACTGACTCGGCTGTGTCCAGGATCCAGCTGTCTTTCTTCTTCACGTGACCGACCGGACTGAACTTGAACTCCTTGTTACTCCCAGGAGTAAGCTTCGTCTTGTGGTAGAGAGTTCTTGAAGAGTGAAGAACTTTGCTAAGACATACATATCGTGTACATCATTTAGCTGTTAAAGTAAACCAGTCTGTGTCCCTGGAAGCTGGTTTGTGTGTGTGTGTGTGTGTGTGTGTGTGTAATTTAGGTAGATCTAAAAGCAAATGTGGTCACATTTTTTTTTTCATAATATAAAGTGTCTCCTTTTTGGGCCTCTGTGTTTATGGGCAGCACAGAATGTTGGTTGCGCTAATCTCCTGAAAAGGGGACAAGGCCATATGAGGATATACACAGGGTCTTGGACAATACATTTGACAGGTATTTCTTGTCTTCTGTTAATGATCTGAGAAGCTAGATTTAGCTAGAAGTTGGCCAGAAGGAAAGGTTGTCCTGGGGATGAAATTCTTGACATCGGTGGCTGCTAAGAACAGGTCCCATCGGAAATGCCATCCTTGTTTTTTCTTCCCACCTTGCCAGGGGTGACCACCCTCCACCATCGATTCTTCGATTTTCAAGGCATGTTCCTTTGTCATATCTTACCGCCATGCCTGTCTTTTCTTCCCCGAAGAAGAGGCTTATCTAGGTCTTTCAGGAAATCAGTTACATCATGAAAACATGCTGATCTTGTGAAGCTTTATAAATGCAACGCAGAACTGAAATTGAGGTCTGGGCTGCCAACTGGAATGCTTTCTGAAGCCTCAAGAGTGTGGCAGCCTCAGTCACTTCCCCTCCTCTGTCCCCAGCCCCTGTGCCTTTCCTGAGACCTGTGCTTGTGTGGGATGCCCGCGGGGCCTTTCAGACAACGGAGCCATCGAGGACCTGGACTCCTCCCTCCACCTTCCGGCCCCACACTCCCCCTGGAGCAGAGAGGAGCCAGGTGGGTGTGGTTGGGTTTGTTGCCAATGGGTCTTCCTGGTTTCTGCCCCAGACCTCCCAACTCATGGTCTTTTCCTGTCACAATCACAAGGAAGGACCACCTAACCTGGGATAAAAGGCTTTTAATCCCTGCTCTACCACAGTTACCTATAAGGTTAGGGGCCATTTCTTTAAACTCTTTTGTGTCTCAATGTTTTGACCTGTTACAGTCAACTGTTCAGTACTTGACAATGCTGTGCTGACAAAATCAATTACATGGAACGTAAGTGAGAAGGCTTGATGCCGAAGCATTCCTTATGTGCATGGCAGGAGTGGTTTCAAAGAGGATTCTTTTGGAGGCAACATTTGCACTGGGCAGGCTCCGCCAGAACGTTCTTTGAGAGCACACACGCCTGCTCATTCTCCTGGTCTGGCTGTGCTCGCGGTCTGTATAATCACAAGCATTGTGTTCCCCAGAAAGGGGAGTAGACAGATGCTGCTGCTGTCACGAGTGACGGTGTATTTGAGTGACGTGCTGACTTTGCTAGAGGAGTGGTTCGTGTGGAAAGGGGAGGAAGGAGAGCGATGCTCTTACTTGGTTTGGAGCAAATTTTAGCTTATTTTCCCTTGAAATATCATTCTCAGGTAGAGGTTTCAGTTTCATTTTCTGGATAATAATCAACTTGCTCATATGTTCATGATTGTTAACCATTTTTTCCCCTTCTCAATGTTCTAGTTCTAACTCTTTGTCCATTTTTTAATTGGGCAGTTTGTTCTTTTCCTAGTAACATGTTCTTTATATAGTCTCAGTAATAATCTTATAAATTATTTTTCCAGTACTTTTCTCCCAATCTGTCACTTACCTTTTAACTTTACTTTTTCATACAAAAAAAGTATGATTTATTAACAAATTCAGCCTATGAATCTCATACTCCATGGCTTCTAGGTTTTGTGCCTTATATCCTCACCCCAAAATGATACCAATATTTCCTTAATTTTCTTCTAATACTTTTATATTTTGTTTCTTAAGTTTGGACAGTAATTTCTCTGTAATATAATTTTGTGTATGTGCTATGAGCTAAAGTTCTATCTTCATTTTTTCCCGAATGTTTAGTGAAATGTCCCAATATCACTTACTATTCTATTCTGGCAGCTTTCAAACTTCTTGGTCTCAGGACTCTTTTACACTCTTAAAAATCATTAAAGACCCCAGAGAGCTTCTGTTCATGTAGATTATATCTATTTCTATGTATTGTGTTTGAAATGAAAACTGAGAAAATTTTTTATTGAAGTACAGTTGATTTACAATGTTGTGTTAGTTTCTGGTATACAGCATGGTGATTCAGTTATACATATATACTTTTTCATAGTCTTTTTCATTATAGGTTATTATAAGCTATTTAATATGGTTCTCTGTGCTATACAGTAGGACCTTGTTGTTAATCTATTTTGTAGATAGTGTCTGCTAATCCCAAATTCTTAATTTATCCTTCCTCCTATTCCCCCCTAATAACCATAAATTTATTTTCTACATCTGTGAGCCAGTTTCAGTTTTGTAAATGAGTTCATTTGTGTCTTTTTTTTTTAAAGATTCCACATATGTGGTATCATATGATATTTTTCTTTGTCTGATTTATTTCACTTAGTATGATAATCTCTAGGTCCATCCATGTTGCTGCAAATGGCATTATTTTATTCTTTTCAATGGCTGAGTAGTATTCCATTGTATATAAATACACCACAACTTCTTTATCCAGTCATCTGTTGCTGGACATTCGGGTGTTTCCGTGCCTTGGCTCTTGTAAATAGTGCTGCTATGAACATTGGGGTGCCTATATCTTTTCAAAATGAAAAAACTGAGAATATTTTAAAACACAGGAATGCACACACACTCATTCTGTGAGTAAGGGCATCGTTTTGCATCACACAGCCTCCAGAAGCAGCCACCGCATGAATGAGAGTGAAGCTAGGGGATAATGTTTTGATGTTGATGGGAAAATAGTTTTGACCTGGAGGATCCCCTAAAAGGATCTTGGGGACCCTAAGGGTCTGCGAGCCACACTTTGAGAACCAGTGGTCTGTTCTTGCACCTCTAGTTGGAAAAGCCCCCTTCACCCCGTGTGCCCATGAGCCTGTTTAGACTGTTCTCACCTTGTCTGTCTGCTTTACTAGAAAAGTCTTCTCTGGCTCCCGCCCCTGTGATGCTGTTTTGCAAAATTTCTTACCTGTTCTTGTCCATTTTCTCTTCCTGATGAATTTTAGACTTGGTTTGTTGAATACCACTTTAAAACTTCCAGTGGGAATTTTGATCGGAGTTATAGAGACTTCATGGATTAATTTGGGACAATCATATACCTCCATTGCCTGGCATATAAGCATGTAGGAAAAAAGGAGTTGAGAGGCTGAAAGATAATGGTCCCATGACCCATTCTGAAGGGTCTCAGTGACTTCGATTTTCAAAGTGTCTGTTGTGTAAATCGTCAGGAAGTCAGGAGCCCCCACTCCAGACACAGGGGTGGGCACTCAGGGGACAGGGGCACAAGCTGCAGTTTATTATCTCTGTCTAAGGCTTATAGGGGCACCTAATTGACGAGGAAAATTCCTGAACCTAATATCTAAAAGCATTCAGTGCTGCTGTAGACACTCAGTCTAGATAAACAGGGGTGTGTCGCTGATATCTGCTTTTCCATCAAAGCTCTTCCTGTAAGTAAGTGTTGCCTATTTCACTGTAACTTTTAGGAAAAAGAAAAAAAAAAAGGAAATGATTACCAACATCTGTTTCTTATATTTTAAACCTCATAACCCAAGACAGAGACCGGAAGCAGAATAAGATGCATGAGGACCCAGGGGTGTGTGACTGGTGCCCACAGAGAGGGCCCCCCAAGCCCAGTGCAGCCCCCCAGGGTGCAGATGCCCAGTGCCCAGAGAGGAAAGGGCCCAGGGCAGAGCCTTGGACTTCAGCATTCCCTGGCCATTCTGGAATTTGGGGATTTTGGTCAATGAGGAAACCCATGTGAAATACAGACTTTTTAAAATAAACTGTTGTCTGGATTTGGCACACGGCAAAAAATCCCGTCGCCAGCCTGATTGCTGGAATGTGGAGAGATGGGCGATGACATATTAACAGAGACAAGTTCTTCACCCAGGGGTGGCTCTGAGGCCGTGGGACTGATAAACGAGGTTCAGTGTCATAGGCAGTTTTAGCCCTGCTGTTGTAGCCCTAGGGCTCCAAAGTTAGGGCCTGTCGTGTGACACTGCATAGCTGGGGGCCTTGGGAAGGGTTCTGTCTCTCCTAGAAGCCTAGAGACCATGTTCTGGTTCTGTTCTGCCAGGAATTGCTGTGTAAGTTTTTGTAAGTGGCTTGACTGTCTGGGCCATAGCCCTTCGTTTTACCTATTTGTAGATAAAATGGATTAATTAACTCACTTAATCCTCAGAGCAATGGTTCTGTTCTGCCATGAACTGCTGTGTAAGTTTTTGTAAGTGGCTTGACTGCTCTGGGCCATAGCCCTTCATTTTACCTATTTGTAGGTAAAATGGATTAATTAACTCACTTAATCCTCAGAGCAACCAGTGAGAAGTGTGATCCCCACTTAACCAGTCGGGAAACTGAGGCAGAAAGTAGTTAAGTAATTTGCTTAAGAAACAGCAGAGTAAAGATTTAAACCTATTTGTAAAATGAAGGGAATGGAATAAATCAGGACATCTTAACTTGGGGTCCTTGTGTATCCATGGAGAGGCATCAGGGGAGTTTTTAAGCCTCCTGAAGTTATAAGAAAAAACTGTTTTATGATTCTCCAAATCCTGAGGTGACTTCACCATTCTGCCCAACACAGTTTCCATGTCTCTGCAAGGCCGTGTCCCCTTACTTACCTTCCCACGGGCACACAGACCCCTGTCCCCTAGGGCGGGGAGCTTACCCTGCCCCACCCTCTCCTGTCCTGAGTGCAGAGCCAGGTGCACAGAGAAGCACAGAGCAGCACTTCGGACTTGCGCAGAAACCCGAGGGAGGGGTCTGCCCATCAGCATTTTCCAGTCTTTCAGTTCTTCATTCATCTAGTGAGTACCTTGGTGTGCAGCATTTTGAACTAGGGACTGCGGGGAATTTAAAGCCATATTCCTGGCCACAAAGTGGGCTCACTGTCTTATTGGGGGCTGGAGAGTGACAGATGGAGGCTGGCAGTGGTAACTGCTGTAATTTGGAACCCATCTCTTATGCAATAAATGTCCAGCTGCTTATTAAATTGGCTCCTACTGGAGTTGGCCTGTTTCCTCTCATGTCTCTCTTTTTTAAAAGAAATCAGTAAATGGGTTTTGATACATTAAAGAGAAATGTATGTTTCTTAATCTTATTATGGCATAGATATTTTCAACATCGAGCTATCAGTTCAGGGAGATGTGTTGTTCAGATATCCGTGCCTTCATCTGAGAGTGAATCTGACGGGAATGGATGCCTTAAGATGCCACGGGTTCAGGAATCCCTGACAAGGCGGGTCCTGATCTGCTCCAGCAGAGGTTGGGATCAGCCTAGAGCCATGTGTCCCTCAGCAAGAATTAGGAAAAGAAACAGCTTTTCTGCCATACTGGCAGCACCACACTTACCAAGTTTCAAATCCTTGCTCTACTGTTTCTTAGAGAAATTACTTAACTGCTTTGTGCCTCAGTTTCCCAGTTGGTTAAGGGAATCACATTTCTCACTGGGTTGCCCTCAGGATTAAGTGAGTTAATCCACGTGAAGCCTTTGGAACAGACACATCACCAGTGATGCCGGCCATTGTTACAAGTGATGATGGTGATTCCCTCAGCGTCCGTCCGGTGGGCCAAGTGTCAGCTGTGAGGGGGAGAGGCATAGTGGCAACATCTTGCATCCTGCCATGAATTCGTGTCATTTCGACACAGCTGTGAGCTAACTGTGAAACTTCATTCTGCTATTTATAAAATGCTTCCAAAGCACATGCAATATTAATATAGAAAACTGCATTTTGGTGGGGGGTGGGGGTGCCATAAACCTTTAATGCCCCACACCCACTGCTAACAGTGCAAGAAACAGCAGCCGGAGAAGGAGCAGTTGCCACTTTCAGTGCTGCAATCCTCCGCTGTCACACGCCAGCTTCTGTCTGGTTCACACGTGTGGATGTCATGTATGTCTGACAGGACCATCATTCTACCTGGGTTGTAAACTGCTGGTGACACCTAAGCACGTCTGAGACCGAAGTTCGGCCTTCTGTGAATCATTCAGTAAAGACATCTTCTGGTTCATTCTTCGTTCTCCCTTTTCTACCCTAGTTTCCATTTCCTCTGTCACCTCCTCTTTGATCCCGCCACCTCTTGTCTTTTCCAGCCTGTGCAGAGTCACTGCCAGTGTCACCTCCCTTTATGCAACCTGGTTCTCCCGACTCAGTCTTCCCACTGCTTCCTCACCGCTTTTCCCGGGCTCCATGTCGCCTCTGCTTCTGAGCCAGTGTGGGGCATGACGCCCACGTGGCTGCCTCCCAGTCTGCACCCTCTTGGGTGGGAGGATGAGGGCGGGAGGAGGGGGCAGGAGTGGGGAGCCCTGACCCTTTGGAAGGCAGTTAAGAACAAGGCCATCTTTGCTACCTGGGCCACCATCCCTGTGTCCTCATGTTCACCTTTCACCCACCTGGGAGACCCTGGGAGAAATGAAGGGGTTGCCTGGGCTGGTGACAGCCCTGGGGAGGGCTCTCTGCATCACTCTTTTCTCCCACTGGTCTTCCTCACTCCTCCGTACTTATCCACTTTTCCAGACTCCATCTTAGTTTTCCTCTTCCTGGGAGGTGCAGCGCCTCCTCCATCCTGCTCACCCCCTTCCTCCATGAGGACTGGGCGGTGGGGGGCCCCCAGGAGCTCGGTGTGTCAGAGAACTCTAAGGGGCCCAGCTGCTCTGGGCTGGTTTCACCTTGGCCAGCTGACCCCGGGGCATCCTTCCTTTGAGATGTCCTTTTAATTTCAGGCTGGGGCTTTTCTGAGACCTTGCAGTTTCTAGAAATTTAAGCCTTAGGAAAGTAAAATGTTTTTCTGCTTTTCCAAGATCAGACCCAGTAGTTAATCCTGATGTTGAAAGGCCGTCACAGGAGGAGCCGAGTCATTCGTCCTGTTTTCTGGGCAGCCTCCCGTGCCCGGACAGTGGCATTTGTTAATCATGACGTGGCAGATGATGGCCCTTCACTTGATAATGTATTCATTTCGCTGGTCTGAAGATGACTTATATCCAATCCTGAAAAAATTGTCAATAGTGAGGCATTACAGCATGATCCATGGCTTCCCTCCTTGCAATGAGTATTTACCTTCTCTGGTCTGAAATTTATCAATGGGGGATGCATGATGTATATTTAAACTCCCAGACCTAAGATGATTTTTTTCTGTCCTGAGAAACATCGTATCTTGAAAATAGAATTTTACAAACATATGTGGGACAGAGAAATTCTCTGGTCTTTTCAAATGGCCACACTTGGTTGATTTATCTCGTCTGTTGAAGAGAGCCAGGCTTTTTCTCCTTCAGTTATAGCACATCTTATGGAACTCAAGACTCCCCATCACTCCATGTCTGGGGTGCATCCAGTTCCCAGTTGCCTGTTGAACAGCTGAGGATAGCCTTATGTGTCGGGGTTGGCTGAGGGTCTGGGAAAAGGTCCCCCAAGGAACAGTACCTGATACCACACTGAGAAATGCCCCGCCAGGTCAGAAGTCCATCCACGGTGGAGGCGGGCAGTCCACGGGTTGGAGGGCCATCCGGAGAGAGGCAGCGCAGGGGATCAGCCCTGCCCGGGGCACAGCCACCTGCGGCCGCCCTGCTGGTGACTGTCATAGCCTCAGTTCAGGTTGGGGAGAAACCTGTTAGTGCTAGTCCTCAGCTTTCAGAAGCCAAAATTAGAGTCTATGACTGAAGTGATCTTCAATAATGTGTCCTTTTGGCGACGGCCTGGGCCGCTGCCAGCACCAGCCAGCGTGCTCCCTGGTTTTGATGCCACCACCGTTGGCTACATGGTGAGTCACAGGGAAAGGGCGAAGGTCAGGCGGGGAGGACAGTCAGAGGCGCTGTCAGCTGCGAGAAGTTCAGAGGACCCCTCCCCAATCCCTTACTGAGAGCAAGTGCTGTGACGGGAAGGAGAACGTGGCCTTGGGCTGCCCCGGAGGGTCTCCCCTGGCTGGGAGGACACAAGGGGACCGAGTGAGGGCCTGTGGGTGTTTCCTGTCCAAATTCCAGTCCTCTGGCTCCCGGGGGCCCTGCGCATGTCACTGCCCTGCCAGTTCGCCTCCTTGACTCCAGGTCACCGTGCTGGAGGCTGTGGTGTGCTTCTTCTCTGTCTGGTCCATCGTGGGGCTCTCAGGTTTCCACACCTATCTGATCAGCTCTAACCAGACTACGAACGAAGACGTAAGTTCCTGGTGGGGTGGGGCGCTGGTGTATGCTTTTGTGGGGAAAATAGAAAGAAGAGGTGGGGGCCCAGGTCTTCCTTATTCCCCATCCAGACATGACCCTGGGAGCAAAGAGCGCACAGTGGAAACATTTTCCAACATCAGTCTCCTGATTATTGCAAATCCCTAAATTGTCTTGCTGTCTGACCACATCATGTAGATACTAAGATTGGCCAAGTGACACCAGTTCCAAGGCGGGGGAAGGGATCTGTTCTACTCCTTTACAGTACAGTTCTGGGAGTCACCCCTGCCCTGCTGGAGAGAGACCATGTAGGCTGGAGTCTACCTTTCACAGTGAGCAGCTCCATTTCATTTTGGAAGGAGATCGTCCCTGCCCAGAGTTTAACTTTTTGTCCAGGATTATCTGCCTGTATTTACTGCAGACAGAGAACAGGCATAAAACTGGAAAACCCAATTTTAGAAATGTGTCTTCATGACCCTGGTCCTCTTTGCCCTGAATATTTAAATTCTGGCAGAAGTCTCTGTCAGTACAGGAATTAAATGTCTCAGAATTAGTCAGGTTGCCTTAAAGGCTTGGAAAATCAGTGCCGATGAGGTATATGAATTAAGAGACTATTAAGACAGTTACTAGTATTTGGTAACTATGAACATTAGAAATATTCTGCAAAGTTATCTTGGCAATAGGACAAGGCTGAATTTAGGCTACAAATGGCCAATGAGGGGGCACGTTACCCCTTTCTGTCACCATTCATTTCATTACTATTTAACAACTAAATGTGATATGAAAAACTCTCCACTGACTTCTGTGAGCTGGCCTTTAAATACTATGTAATAGAAATAAGAGATTACTGCCCTCACAGAATGTTCCTTTCTCCCCAGTCTGACCTTTTGTTTTGGGGTGTTTCCAAATTTGAGGTAAACGCCAGTTTTCCTTGAGAAAAGTACCTCAGTTTCTCCTGCTGAAGAAACAAGGAAAGACCATTGCACTCTCTGTGGGCTTCTCACGGCCCGACTCACCTGAACTGCGGCATTGGTGTGAGGGATAGTGTGTCACTGACTGTCTTCTTCTTTCAGATTAAAGGATCTTGGTCAAATAAAAGAGGTAAAGAAAATTACAACCCCTACAGCTACGGAAATATCTTTACAAATTGCTGTGTTGCCCTGTGTGGGCCCATCTCTCCAAGGTAAGATTCAGACAGTGCGACCCTCTTTAACGGATCTGGGGGAAGCACACAGCCTGGCTGTGCTGGCACCGGCCTCAGGCGGCAGGGACCTCGCCACTGCGTAACCGCTGGCCAGGCCAGCGCTCTGCTTCCTGCCGTGGAGACACGGCCTTAACACAGTAGAGATCCGGCTTGTGCTCTGCTTGTTGTGTGATGCTTGGGCTAACATTCCACTGAATTGGAATCAAGTTTGGGGAAAATCTCCTCAGGATCAAAATAGGGAGACTGAGGCACGTGACCCAGGAATGACTGGATGATGTTGAATGTCCGTGATAAGCAGGGGGCTCTATTAAGGAACCCAGGATATGACGTAGGAGGCAATTAGGAAACCTGTAGAAAGAAGTGCTAAGAACTGAGCTGTACAGAATATAAATGCTATAATAGTTCAGAGGGAGTGATCCTTGTGGGTGGGAGCAGTTGAGATGGTGGTGGTAAGGCAGCAGTAACGTTAACAGTGGCAGTGGCTGAAATTTACTGAATAGCATTAGGCTGTGCTGCAAATGCTTTACGTGGATTAACTTTTAAAACCTCACTCTGTACCTATGAGATCGGTACTATTAATCCCATTGTATGGATGTGGAAACTGAGGCACAGAGAGGTTAAATAACGTGCCCAAGATCACACAGCTAGTAAATGCTGCCAAGTCAGGACTCAAACCCAGGCTTTGGACATCAGAACCAGTGTGTGTGTTGATGGTACAATGCTGCCTCCAAGTCAGAATTATGCCAAATACAGTCAATTCTTGATTATTTGTGAGTTACACCCATGTAGAATATTTCCAATGGATTAGCCAAACAATCATCAAAATTTTGTAGTAAGTATACCAGGTCTCTAGAATGTGTTTCCAAGCCTTCCTCCCTTTTGGCTTCTAACTGTGTAAATGAAGAGAAACCACAAAAGCCACTGGGCTTTCTCCACAGCAGTCCCACTGCTTCCTGAGAGCTACATGGCCAGACATCACTGGTTTGTGCTCATGGAATGCAAACTGAATCTGCTCATCAGCCTCAATGAAACTTCATTAGGGAAGGAAGAGTGATGCCCACCACCCCCCAAAAAATAATCAAGCATATATTCCAAGGCCATTTGGTAATTGGTACTGGGTTATAGTCACTGGTGCTATTGGATAATTGGAAATTGTTTTCCAGTTTGGGTCTAGAAAGTTGGGAGCCCAGTGTGCCGCTTTCATCCTGAATTTGGGGGCCCCGCCTGTCCCTCTGAGGCCTCTGAGGAGGGCCTGGCCAGAGGGGCAGCGAAGGACTCTGGTCAGACCCACCCAGGAGCCCCTCCGGGGGCTCTTTAGAGCAGAACAAACCTCTGGAAATGCTTGGTTTTTCAAATTTAGCTTGTTTCCTACTGGGGTGTGTTGCTTTGTGGATGGTGGGAGCAGGCCACGACACAGAGTCAAGGAGGCAGAAGTGTCTTTCCCCGTCTCTGAAATAGACATCTGAACCTAGGAAAGGAATTTAAATTGTCACATTCTGTCCAAATCTCTCTTCTTGTTCCCAAGTCTTTGATTTGCACTTGGCACTGCTCTGTATTGTTTATAGATCAAATCTTGTCATAGCCGAAACGATTTTTTCCACAACTGGATTGAATTTGCTGTGTTGGCTGAGCTGGGGCTGTATACTTTCCCAAATCCAAGTCCCTCTGGATGGGGCATTTCTCAGGGACGGCCCTGCCCTTGGAACAGCTGAACCACTCAGAGCTTTGTGCAGGGAAGATGGGGCGCTGCCCTCCTGCTTGCCTTCAGGCTCCGCTCCCCAGAGCTGTTCCCGGCAGAGGCGAGGAGGGGACAGTGCTTGTCTTTGCTGCTCCCTGCTTTGCCCTCTCCTCTCTCTGACCTGCCTCACCCAACCTCCGTGCCCTTGAGAGGGCCAGGGCTGTCTTTGTGCATCCCAGACGAACCTGTCAAGTGACCAGCATCCCTCACTTCAGTCAGGGGCTGAGGACCACCCATGTGTCCAGCATTGTGTGCCTGAGTTGTCTCTAAAATGCTCTTAAGCCATGTAACTATGTGCTCGTGAGGAAGGATGAGTGCGTCTTTGTGTTCTCCCAGGAGAGCTCCAGACCGTGAGGGCAAAGACCCACAGTCAGTTCCCTGCACAATGTCCCCAGAGGTGTGGGGCAGCAGAGTGGGAACAGCCAGGTTTGGGGAAGGGGGCCCTCCTAACAGGGCAGGTAGGAGGAATGGAAGATTGGAAAGACAAAAAGTCCTAAGACGTGGTCAGGGTAAGGACCTATGGACTGGAGCTGTGGGTTGACCAGTTGAAAGAATCCCCTTGGCCACTGTTAATGAGCACATGCTGTGTGCTGGGGGCTGAGGACGCACGAGAGAAAACGTCAACAACACAGGCCCATCAACCCATCAACAGCAAGCCTGCTCGGCTGGAGGGGCTGTGATGGCGTCGGGGTGCAGGTTCTCTGGGACACCTGGGAGGGCTTCCCAGAGGAGGGGTGTAAGGTGTGATCTCTTCCAAAGGATCAGGAGGAGTTGGAGGAAAGGAATTGTGGGAGGACAGGGACCAGCATGTGCGAAGACCCAGAGGTGAGGGGGGAGCCTGGCTTGTCAGAAGAGGAACTGGGGGAGTTGTTTGTGGGCGGCAGTGAGGGGATCTCAAGGGGCGAAGCAAGAAACTGAGATGAGCTCAGGGGGGCCATCGTGAGAGCCAGGAGGGGACTTGGGACAGAGTGTCACAGTCTTGGTGCATGGCTGGTACTTCTCAACAGGCTGAACGCGTAGGAAGCAGGCCGAGAAGTTTCTCTATAATCCCTGCTGTCCCTTCAGACTCTTTGTGACCTGGTTCTTTTTCTGCTCCTGGATAAAATCCCCTGCAAGTCCCTTAATTTCTCCTGTCAGTTGGGGGGAAAAAAAGAAAAGGACTCAGGGCACTTTCATTTCCTATAAAATAGTGTCATTTCAGTGAATCAGAACTTCAAAGTTCACTGAAAGGTAACACCCCTACTGGGATTTCAGCACACGTTTTGGGGGGATACAATTTGACCCCCAACATGCCCCTTCCAGCCAGCTCCACACCGGCTCTCTCCCCAGGACTGCGCCCGGCCCCCGCCCTCACCTCACCGGCCCCCACCCTTGCTCTCATCACCCGGCAGGAGCAGGTGACCCCTCTCCCCAAGGCATCCTTTGCTCTTTTACCTTCGATCTTTTATACCCTTGAAGGCGGCTGCAGACTTGGTCTGAGAACCTCTCTGACGGTCCCACGTTGGCGGGGGGGGGGTCCGGCATCTTCCCTTTGGAAGATGAAGGTTCTTGTAGCCTCTTGTTTTTTCAAAACTGAAGCAGAGAGAGTCCCACTTCCAGATCCTGTCACAAGTCTTTTTTAATGGCTTGTTAGCCTGTCACTTGAAGACCTGAAGGTGGTAGCTGGGACGATAACCCTGATCTTCTGAAAGCAGAGCTGATGCGTGGAACAGGAGGGGGAGCACGTGGGCATGTGGATGTGCTCGGGGCGTCCCGCAGAGGCTGCTGGGAGTGTGGCCCAGCCCCAAACCATGGGAGGCCACTGCGGGAGGCCAGCATATGGGGGGAACCTCCCGTTCCCCTCCGTGTTTCTGCCCTTAGACCCATCAACACGGAGTCTTCAGCCAGGGAGGAAAAAAGGCAGCTCTTCTGGTGGCAGAGTAAAGCTTTGCCCCCACCTTCTACCTGGGCAGCAGGGCCATGGAGTAAAGACAAGAAGCGTTATTCAGAAAACTTGTCTGTGGGAGACTGGGGACCCATTTTCATTCATCCAGTCAGCAAGCATTTGCTCAGCACCTGCTGGGAGTCATCTGCGGCTGTATGATGATCACAAGACCCCTCCTGCCCTGGTGAAGCTTACACCCCGTGACAGATGCATGTGGACACGGACATGCCAGCACGATGTGATACGGGTGCCCAAGGCGCCCCGAGGGCTCGACATAGGGACTGAATCCCCCTGAGGCAGGTGCTATTGGGGAGATAAGATAAAGGCGGCCCTCAGGAGCTTGCAGACTGCTCAGCAGAGACACTCGTCTGGTCACGATGACACCAGGCGAGCGGTGATCTGTGCAATCGGGGATCATAGGCGGGGCTTAGAGAAGCCAGATGAGGGAGGAAAGCAGACATACGGCCAAGAGCACAAAGAACAGACAGTGGAGGGGTTTTGGCAATGAAAAGCCAGAGCCTGAGCAAAAGTAACAGAGATGCAAAGTCGAGAGTGCGCAGCAGGCAGTTATCTCTGTTCCCCAAGAGCACACAGCAGGTGCTCAGACATGCTATTTGAAGAAACTATGCTGCGAATGCCATGTGTGTGATACAATGTGGATCTGAGGCTGGAGAGGAAGGTTGGGGATGGGTTGTGTGAGGCCTGAAGGCCAAGCACAGAGGTCTGGCCTCCGCTGGTAGTTGATGGAGGCTATGCTGGCAGGAGGGGTGATGTGATCAGGATGGCGTCAGGAAGAACACCAGCCCTACAGCCGAGGACAGGACCGGAGGGCAGGGACTGGTGGAGGTGAGGCCTGAGGACAACATGGGGGCCTGCAGCAGGTGGCAGGGAGGGAACAGATGCTATAAGCGTCTTGAAGGGCAAAAGTGATGCACTTTGGAGCCTGACCACACGTGAAGGTGAGCGGAGGTGTATTCCAAGGTGCCTGGGGGGTCCATCACAGAAAGGAAGACCCCCCCCCGCCCCGAGGTGGAAATTCAAAGTGTTGATGATGTCTTTAGCTTTTTATTCACGCTCTGCCTCCTGTGTTGTTCTGTTTTCTCTTGTAGCCTAATTGACAGAAGAGGGTACATCCAGCCTGACACCCCACAGCCAGCCGCACCCTCCAACGGAATGGCCGCGTACGGGGCCACTCAGTCACAGAGCGACATGGTAGGGGCCACCTGCAGTGGGGCCGCAGCTCCCCGCAAAGGCTTCTCTCCCGCTTCTGTGTTCACTAACCCAGTAACAATCAAGCAAGCCGGGAAAGCTTCCCGGGACACCCATTGACCAGAAGGCTTCGGGAGGGAAAGGAAGCGTTAAATTAAGGCAGTATCCCTAAGGAAGGGTTATGGCCCCGGGTGGTCGTTTTGCTCGGGAATGTGTAGGGGAAACACACGTGCAACGTCTCTTCCAGAAAGAGCTTGTGGCACCCTGTGCTGGGAAGCCCCCTTACACAGAACCAGGGTGCTCTGTGGGGGCAAAATACTGCCGCCCCAAGTGGAGCTGGCTGTCTGGAGAGTCCCCATGTCCCATGCTGTCCCTTTGCCTCAGTCTGTACCTACTGCCCCAGCCCCTCTTTGAGTGTGCAGTGGACAGTGCTGCCAGTTCCCCCCGCATTCTCCCAGAATCCTAGGCAGCCATGCACACCCTAGTGCAAATGATCAGAGTTCGCTGATTGACAGCAAAACCTGACTGCGTGCCTCTCCAGAGAGTTTCCCAGGTCACGCTGCTGTGGCGGTGTGGAAGAGACATTTTGTTTTCACTCTGCTGACGGGAGATTTGGGGCAGGGCGGGAGTCTTTCCATGGGCACCCGAAATCACAGCCTGGCCTGGTCCTGACCAACAGGGCCTTAAAAGTCCTCAGGTGTCTATAAGGCAACGGCCTCTTTTTATCTGGAACAAAGTTCCCTCAGAAAGCGTTTCTGAAAGAGACCCATTCCCATGGCCCCCAGCGCTGTTCGCTCTCTGTGGGCCTGAATCACCCACCACAGAGTTTCCATGATAAACAGGTCAGACCTGCCCTTTAGGGTAACCGGGTGGACTGTCAGCCTGAGAGTAAAGAACCGCAGAGTGAGAGCCGGCAGTCCCAAAGCTGCCTCGTCATTCGCTCAGGACAGAGGGAGACAGATTAATCCCAGTGACCCTGGGCCGTGTTCAGAGCATGGAAGCTGGGCTCCAGCCGCAGGGGAAGCTGGCTGCTGTTTATTTGTTGGCCGTGGTGTCTCATTTGTGTTTTGCTTTGCTTTGTCTGTTCAGATTTTCTATTTCGTTTTTGGGTCAGTTGAGGCTTTAAAATAATGAGTGACTTGCTCAAAGTCACACAATTAGGGATTTAAAGCCTGGGTACTTTCCACCACATGCCATATTTCAAGTGTAAAAACCCTCCAGTTCGTGTCAGCCGAACCTCTTCAGAGCCTGCCCTGACATCTGGGAGCTGAGTTTACTACCACCCAGCGGGCCTCAGCCTTGGATGCCTGTGAGAACCATGACAGCAATGCACTGAGCTCAGTAAAGTCTGAGTCCCTGGGTGGGGCTTTGACTTGATTCTAATCGGAATCCAGCTTTGACAACTATTACCATAGTCTCCAATTTCTTGTGCCCTCTCCAAAATTATGGATTAAAAGGAATGACTTTTGAGCCATATTTTGCTTTAACACAAAGAAATATTTTATCTTGAGAAAAATCTTAGGTCAATTTGGCTCAACTAAGACATGGTCTATTCAGAGAGACAGGTATAAGAAGGAATATCAACAGAATGCGCCAGGACCTGCAAGGCTGGGGGTGGTAGGAACTCCAAAAAAGTGTGCTCAGGTTTCAGGCAAAGCTTTCTGGAGAAAATGACATCTGAGCTAAACATCAAAAGACGAGTTACAGTGAATTAGCCATTAGTGGGAGGGATGTTCCAAGCAAAGCAAATGCAGGAGCTGGGCATGAGGCTTGCCAGTACGGAGGCGGGTGAGGGCCTGGGTTGCAGGTCCTGCATTATTTGCTTTGTTCTCTCCCCTTCTGAGAAAGTTAAGGCCAAGAGAAATACACGTACCAAGCAGTTTCCAAGAATTGTCAAAATATGGGGAAATAGGCTAAAATACTTCAAATCTGACAACGAAACTAATTCTTTGTAATATTTCTTTCCCTTGACTTCCTTAGGCTGCCTGTAATAGACAGTCCAACCATGGCGGTGGGGGCAAAACCTGCTGTGTGTGCAGGAACAGGGAAGACTGGCTCACTGGGGTGTCGATTGCAAAGCAGGCATTGGAGGAAGCTAGGGAGGGAGAGGAAGTTCATGAAGGGCTTTGGGTGCCTTATAAACAGCATGGATTGTGCTCTGTACATGGCAGGGAGCCATTGCAAAGGCTCAGTTCAACGAGTAATACCATCAGATTTCCTTTGGGGTGAACGAGGCCAGAAGTACTGGAGGAGGCTCAGGAGGCAATGTGGCACATGGAGGGTGGTTTGCCAATAGAAAAATTTTAAGACCTGAAAAAAAATTATAAGCTGTGATACATGGAAAGAAAACAGCAAAATCAAAATGAATGTTTAACGTCTATGAGACACATGAATATGTCAACTTCATTAGTTGTTAAATTTAGCTTTCATTAAAATTTTATTATTACATTTTAGAAATGGTTTGTAGGTAGGATTTTTCTCACTTCATAAGAATTCCCAAGCACATGTGTGATTACAGAGAAATCATTACCAATTATAAAGTGATTTCTTGTAGACAGATAAATTTAAAAGTTAACTGCCTTGGAGACCCCTGCGCTTCCTGTCTCACCATGATGCCTTTGTTATGAGAAACCCAAGTTTCCACTGAGCTTAAAGCTGGGAGAAATCTTTTTGGTCCCAAGGCTCCTACCCACTGCTGGGCATGGCCCTAGTACATCATAATGTCTTCAGGAGAGGCAGTATCTGAAAGCTCTTTGAAGGACTAAGATGAGATACATTCTTTGTGGCCCCACAGGCCAGAACCAGGAACAGAAGGTGGATCCAGGAGGCAGATTGTGTTCCAGTGTCTTTATTTTTTATTTTATTTTTTAAAAATTTTGCCTTATCTCATTTTCTCTCCTCCTGGGACTCCAATTACTCATATGTTAACCATTTGATATTACCCCAGAGGATAGGTCCTGAGGCTCCCTGCATTTTTCTTCAACTTCCTCTCTCAGTTCTTCAAATGGAATACTTTCTTTTGATCTGTCTTCATGGTCACTGATTCTTTCTTCTGCCCTCTCCAGTCTGTTAAGCTCATCCAGAGAACTTTTCACTTCGACTGTAAGAATTTTTAGTTTCAGAATTTTCATTTGACTCTTTTAATTTCTCTGCCAAGTTGTATTTCTTTACTGAGATTCCATATCTGTTTACTCATTGAAGCCATATTTTTCTATAATTATTTGAACATAATTATTGTATTACTTAAAATCTTTATCTACTGAGTATATCTGGGCTGTCTTGAGTTTGGTGGCTGTTCATCACTTTTTTTCTTGACTCTAGGTTACATTTTTCTTTTCATTTGTATGTCTATGGATGTTTTATTGAATATTGAACATTTTGGGTAATATACTGTACAGACTGGATTTTGTTATCTTCTGAAGAGTATTGCTCCTTGTTTTAGCAGGCTGTTCAGTTAGTGACTCATCATCTTGAACTTGTATAGGCTTGTATTAGACTTTATTAGTGCAGTTCTATGGAAAGTTCAAGATTTTCTCAGGCCCCTCTAGTCTGAAGGAGTTCAAACTCCAAATTCTGTCTCCCCTGAAGATCTTATTAGGGTTTGATTTAGGCTTGTTAGGAGTAGTCCAGGATCTCACTTTAGGGCATGACTCTTACTCCTAAGACACATCCTCCCTAATGCCTTAGCTGAATTCCAGGCACGTTAACAAGATATTGAGGGTGTTAATGAGATTAATGTCACCCAGCACCCTTTTCTTAACTTCTAGTATCTCTGTGCCTCTCTCAGCCCCATTATGGCTGCTGTCTCATTAGCTTTTCGGGGGGAGAGGGTGCAGGGGTAATTTTCCTGCACAAGCACAGCACAGCTGTTGGCTACAGACTTGTGGGAGACCTCCACTAGCATTTCTGGCTCCTCTGTCTTCACAGCATCCTTTTCTGCAATGCCCTGCCCTACAGATCCAGCTACTTAAGCTTCCTCACCCTCTGATCTCTGCTTTCTCCACCCAGCAGAACTTCTTTGCTCTGCTCAGCTTACAGCCTATACCATGGTTGGGAAATTCTTCCCAGGGAAAGGGCTGGTTGACTACAGGGCTCACCCTGTGAGTTTCCCTTCTCTCGGGGATTGCAAACTTGCATTGTCTGTTGTGTACTATTAGAAACTGTTTGCCTCACATATTCTGGCCAGTTTTGTCTACTTCCTTGTACAGAGAGGTAATATTAGTCCAGTATAAGTTATCCACAATTCCTGGGAATAGAAGCCCTGTCTCTGTGATTAGAAGACACTTTGCAGCCAACATTGCCGTATTCCCAGACACACGTTTTTGTTATCCACTCTACCAGCAGTGAATACTGAATTAGCCATGGAACATGATTCCTCTGACCTAAGAGTGTTTCTAGTACTCACCTCGAAGGAGCAGCATTTGGAGACTTTATATTTAGCACCAGACTTGGCATGTTCATTTGCAGGGGAAGGAAAGGTTGGAGGGAAAGAGATCCTAGGTATCTTGGGCCAGATTTTCACCTATTATTTTATTTTAAAGTCTAGATCAGAAGGGCATTTCCTAAATGGTAGGAAAAGTGCTTGTAAGGAAATTGCATTATTTTAGAAATTAGAGATATAGGTTTTAAAGTCTTAGATAAACATACTGATATTGTAGGACAGAAAAATTAGGTAAATATTGATAAATAGTTGGCATCAAAATACCCACTGAGGTCTTACTATCTCAAAAAATGGGAAAACTCACTATTATCTTACCATCTCACCTAATTTGAAGATGGGAATGGTTATTTAGCACCTAAGTGATCTTCCCTCTGCTATGAGTTCCCAAGGAAGAAAATGTTAGAGAAGTAATAGAGTGGTATTAAAATATTAAAATGGTGCTTGTAACCCCTGCATAACCTGAACACCTATGAAATTCTGAGGAGCCACACTGGAATTACATGCCCATAACCCCAGTGCCAACTGAAGACCATGTTTTTGTTAGCCCTGTTTTCCTCTTCATTGGCTTTTATTATGACCTTATATTGAAGTTCTTTCCATGACAATACGTGTATGCACAGTCATGACATCCAGTTATGGTTCAGTTTTACTATGCATATCTCATTTGATTGTCAAATAATTGAAGTTCTGTATAGGATCAGGGTCATGGCTTATGTTTAAATCTGGCACTGCCAAGATCCTTTGGGATCACATGCTAAACACAAAGATAGTATCATAGTACATAATTGTTGGATTTTTTTTTTTTGAAAATCACTTGCCCTTATTTACTTAACCTCATTTTTAAATCCCCTTAATCCAATATCAAAACAAGATTACACCTAGCAGTGGTAACTAGTTGTAACTAGTATTGCAACTCTCCATGCATAGTCTGAAGAATCAAGTAAAATAGAAAAAAAGTTGAGCAAAATTAAATAATAATGTTGAATAAAAGAATAAAAAGAAAACACTCCTCCTAACCTACATTTTAGGTGGATTTTAGAAATGTGTGGTGTTTTTATTACAGTAAGTGAGCATTCATAAAACCTCAGAACACAGCTTCGCAGCCAAGCAGAAATAAACGATGCCCAATGCTAATACTTTTGACAGAACTGGAGCAAAAGAAGTAACTCATTTCATTCATTCTTAATTTGTATACAAGACTATCTAGAAAACTCCTAGCTTTGGTTTTAGCAGAATTTAAACTGTACACTAGGTTTATCTCAGACAAGAAGTCAGCTAGAGTAAAATAAAATGTATTCCAACATGAGCAAGTTTATCTGAAAATCTGCAGAAACAAAAATAACTTATCCCTACAGTATTTTTAAATTGTAACATTAAGTGACAATGTGTGTGACATCCAAACATCTGAAACCATAAACTTCTTTGCAAGTTGAATGCCAGTGCTTCATCTGGGCAGTAAATCAACCAGCTGTCAGTGACTTACTGCAACCACAGCAAACGCTCCAGCACTCCAGACAGTAATATTAGTTTGATGCTGCCAACAGAAGGGTCTGTCCGTAGACATTCTTACAAGCAGTCAGGTTTCTTTTCTATCAGTAAACAGCATTTGGGTTATTTTGGGCCTAAAAAAATGGCAGTGTCATATAGGTCAACCTAATATTTGATAAATATGAAACTTTAAAGTGTTTTTTTGGAGTCAAGACAGGAGTTTCTCAATTTCCTCTTCATCGTGATGGACTGTCACTGTCCAATATCTGGATGCTTGGTTGTTTTTCCTTAGGATTACGTAACTGGTTAGATACACTGAAATATACCTCATGGCTTCTGGACCTGGTGCTGGAATAGAAGCCCTGCTACCAAATTGTGAGAGAAAAAAGTGAGCAGTGATGTCTCCCTCTACTGGTTGAAGACAAGAGTCCTCACATGAGCAGCCAGGAAGGCGGGCTGGTGGCGTAAAGGTCACAGTGGGGAAGAAAAGGAGAAGAGGAAGGAGAAAGAGAAAAGAGGAAAAATGAAGAAGTGGGAGGGAAGTCAACTAAGGAAAAGATGGGGCAGGAAAGAGAGAATCGGTGAGGCCAGTAAGAAAGAAAATTAAGTAGAAAAGTCAACACGAACTGGGCAAAGAAGAATTAGAAGCAAAGGTAAACAGGCAGAGGTGCGAGGACCTTTTTTTCATGGGTCATCTTGACAGTAACCCTGAAAATATTGGCCAATTTCTCCCTTGAAGTTCTCAGATGGGAATTGCAACCATGAAGGTTCATCAGCCCATCCTGCTTGGAATTTGGCAAAATGAGGAGAAGACCTGACTTTTTTTAAATCAGATCTTCCCTAGTCGTTGAGTTTCTTTTAAGATTTTCAAAGCAAGCAAAGTTAATAGTATGAGAATTATACATTCCACTGGGTAGTGTCATTGCCCTCTCCTTGGTTGGAACCCATTCCAGTGTCCTGTTATGAGCTAATAGGAAATTTATACAAACAATATCCTGTGGAAGAAACCCTGCTCCCTAGGCCCCCTCAAATGAGATTGTTCTTCTAAATAGAAATCAGTTAAAATGTGGCACATGGTTTTCAAAGGTATGGGTTACAGCAGGGTTTAGACACTTAGGTTTGTGGTCACAGAGATGCGCTCACTGATAACACATCACACCACAAGGTAAACTAGGGGAGGGGACACGGGGCAGACAGTACATTCATTATTAATAGGAAAGCAATTTCTATAAACAACCGAGAAAAATATCCATAACTATACTCACAGAAACAGTCATCTTTTAAGATATTTAAACAAATACCTGTCAAAGAAGTGTTTAAAGTCAGGTAATGCAAGTCAAGTTTCAAAACAGTCATTTTTTTTTCACTGTATAGTTCTTATTCTTTTTTTTTTTATTGAGGTATAGTCAATTTACAACATTGTGTCAATTTCTGGTGTACAGCACAATGCTTCAGTCATACATGAATATACATATATTCATTTTCATATTCTTTTTCACCATAAGCTACTACAAGATATTGAATATATTTCCCTGTGCTATACAGTATAAACTTGTTTATCTACTTTGTATATAACATTCAGTATCTGCAAATCTCAAACTCCCAGTTTATCCCTTCCCATCCCTCCTCCTCCTGGCAACCCCAAGTCTGTATTCTATGTCTGTGAGTCTGTTTCTGTTTTGTATATAAGTTCATTTGTCCTTTTTTTTTACATTCCACATATGAGTGATATCATATGCTATTTTTCTTTCCCTTTCTGGCTTACTTCACTTAGAATGACATTCTCCAGGACCATCCATGTTGCTGCAGATGGCATTATTTTATCATCAAAATATTCATTTTGAGTGACATTTCAATTTTTTTAATTAAATGGTTTAGGCTAAATGTTTTCTTTCACATATTTAGATCCTTCAGCTTTCCCTCTGGGAAACCGGAGAGCATGTCTAACAGGCTCCTGGCTGTGAGGCCGAGCACGGATTTGCTACAGTTTTAATGTTGTCAGTTTGGCAACAAGAAAGTGCCAACAGGTGTGCGCAGGAGTGGACCCAGGTTTGGAGGAGCCTGAGTCATGTAACTTGGAGTCCTCTTTAAGAAAAAGAAAACAATATGCAAAACAAAACAACAAGCAAGGCCTTGGAAAGCAAGCAAGCAAGAGGCCTTGAACTTAAGCTTGTAGCTTCAGAGTAAACCCACCTCCAGGTGTTGCCTAGCAACAGCTCACCACCCAGTGTGCATAGAAGCCAATACGATGGCCCCAGCTTTTAAGGAAAGAAAGAGCTTTATTGAAAAGTTGACTAGCAAGGAGACGGGAGGTGGGACTCAAATCTGCCTCCTCCATCCAGATTTTAGGGCAAAATTTAAGAGGTTAGGGGAATTTCAAACTTGGAACCTGGTTAGTCTTCAGTTAGTCCGTAAAAGCTACTTGTGCTGCCAGAAGCCAGGTTTTCCTTATTGAAGGACTCCTTGCTTCCTAAAGGGCTCCAGTGGCAACATTTCTATTCTTTGAGTTCTGTGAACTGAAGATTCTTGGTCTGGGGTCATCCTGGAGACAGAAGTTCCTGTCTTGCACATGCGTAGTGCTATCTCAGTAAGGTAACTCAAGGTTTGATTAATCAACATCCTATATAAAAAGGCAAAACCAGTTTTCACAGGTCCGTTCAAGTCAGCACGAGGATGCTTTAGCATAGAATCTCAAGGCCCCCAAATTCCACATCAACCTCCCAGTGAACATGAGCTCTAAGGAACTTAACAGACCACTGTTGGCAGCCCTTATATCCCAGAAGGTTCTGGTGGGTGCCCATGAGCTCTGCTGCAGGGCACAGCTGGAGAGGCGTGATCAGGGACGGGGAAAGGGCGCTTGCCTGGAGATGGAGAGAGAAAGACAAAGCGAGGAGAAGCTCGCCTCTCTCCTCATGTTTGTGCTACCTGACGTTGGAAATCTCCTCCAGCCCTGACCTCTAATGTATTTTTCTGAGCGTCTGTAAGAGCCGGTCAGAAGTGCTTGGCAAATAGAATTTGCCAATCAGTTTTCAATAAAAGAAACGCCTTCTTCAGGTCAACAGAGACAAGCAAATCTAATTTTCAGTTTCATCTTTCCCTGGAGCTGGGGGTATTGTGTGGACAGAAGGTACTAGGATGAGTGAGGGTTCCGGAAGGGAAAGTGAAGAACAAGATCCCATCATCCAGGAAGGGCCCTAATTTGAGATCTGGAGCTCTCTGGGGCGGCTTCTCAGCCCTGGGGCCACGGGCAGGGGGGGGTGGCCGGCTCAGAGGCTGTGCTGTCACCATCAGCCGGGACACTAAAGGGTGATTTTCATAAAATGTTCTTTGCAAAGCACAATATATCCAGAGCCCTGGGATAGTTTCCAAAAGATGAATGTTTAATCAGGAAGGTTGCTCTTCTCCGCCTCTGCCCTGTCAAGACTCAGCCGATGTGCTGAACGGAACTGACAGTGCTGGAGAGCGTGAGCCGACCAGAGCTGTCTGCAGCCCTGACAGCCGCGCTGCTCAGCATCCCCCACCAGAAAGGGTCCTGCTCTGAGCTGAGATTCCCTGCAAGAGCAGCGAAACCTACGCAGTTGCCCTTTGGATAAGTACTGCTGTTCAGGAGATGATTGGGAAAATGTGGGTATTAAATGACCGTCAGCGCCTGACAGCCCCTTTCAAGCACTTTTTAATGGCATTTTTGTCTCATCCAAGTAGCCCTCCACCCACTCCTCAGCCCCTTCCCACCCTTCCCCTTCTCAGCGTTTTGAAGTTCCATCCTTGGCGGAGATGAAGCCATGATAGAAAAGCCAAGATCTTCCTTGAGACTTGCTTTCCCTCTTTAAACTCCATCATGCCCCTTACTCTTGCCTGGAACCAATGCCTTTGAATGTCTAAAACCTGTGAATTCCTTGGAGACTGTGCCTCTTCCACCTCTTCATGGAGGCTTGGGGGCAGGCTAGTCCACCGCTTGTGATTTTAGAAAGAAACCCATTTGGTTAGGAAGGACCCACACTGGCGCCAAAGAAGTAAGTAAAAGCCTAAGGAACTGTGACTTCGGGTAAACTCTCTTTTTTCCCCTGAAGCCTGCATGTTGCATGGTTTAGGTTGTTCTGTGCCAGCGGTAGGTGAGTGACAGCAGTTCTAGGCATGCCTCTGGATGGAAAGACAGCAAAGCCCCTCCATCCCAAAACTATGAGAACATGGTTCAACAGTAACCCTGGAGTTCAAAAAAATCAGAATGGAGATAACAGACGAGCAACATTTACTAACACCTACTAGGTGACAAATGTGAGTGGGAAAAAGGGATTTGCAGTCAGACAATCCCAGTCCCAAATCCCGGATTTTTTCTCCGGGATTGTTTTTCGTAAGGTCTTTTTTCCATCAGGTCTTAAGCCAACCCCACATCTGATCCTCAGGTCTGCATCTGTAGAGGGGACACGTGTTTGTTCTAAGATCTTCTGCAGAAACAGAGTGGAGCACTAGCTTATTGCTTGAACATAGACAGGATATGCTTGCCTAATATCCACACTTGCTCCCAAAACTAAGTCACCACAGACTCAAGTTCAAGATCTCTGCGTACAAGAAGTCTCTTCTGGCTGTTCTGAACCTTGCCCGTAGCTCAAGGGAAGGGTTTCAAATTCCCCCGGCTAGAAAAGTGTTCCCACTATTTCCTTTGTGGAAAAAAGTGAAACAAAGGACACAAGAGTTAAGATTTAAGAATACTTAGAAGAAAAGGAAATCTTTTATAAAATGTTGGCATTCTCTTTTACAGATTAAAAAACCACAGAAGCTCAATTAATGGTTCTTGAGGCTGACAAAAATTTAGCAGTGAGGAATTCTAGAGATTTTACAGTCTCTTCAGACCCTTGAGCTTCGGTTGCCCCTGTATTTTTCTTTCTTTCTTTCTTTCTTCCTTTCTTCCTTTCTTCCTTCCTTCCTTTCTTCCTTCCTTCCTTCCTTCTTTCCTTTCTTTCTTTCCTTCCTTTCTTTCTTTTTTGTGGCACAGTATACATAACATAAAATTTACTGTTTTAACTATTTTTAAGCGTAGAGTTCAGTGGCATTAAGTACATTCACATTCTAATCCAACCCTCACTACCATTGACATCTCCAGAACTCTTCCTACAAAGTGAAACTCCATACATTAAATTAAATCGTAACTCCCCATCTCCCTTCCCTGGCAACCACCATTCTGCTTTCTGTCTCTAGGAGCTTGACTTCTCTAGGTACCTCATATAATATATGAGTCCTTTTATATGTGTGTGTATATATACATATATATATCTCCTTTATGGGAGAGATGGGGAGAGAACTCTAGTGTGAGACTTGGGTGAATGGGAAAGTTAAATATTGATCTTTTGTTTGTTTGTTTGTTTTGCTTTACTACTGTTACCAGGTGTCATTTTCTGAATGTTAAAATGACAAAAATGAAAAAAAAAAAAAAAAAAAAAACACCTTCTCTAGGTATCTCATATACCTCCTCTAGGTACCTCTAGGAATCATGTAGTATTTGCCTTTTTATGCCTGGCTTATTTCACTGAGCATGATGTCTTTAAGGTTCTTCCATGTTGCATCACATGTCAAAATGTCCTTACTTCTGACAACTCAATAATGCTCCACTGTCTGTATAGATGACATCTTATTTACCTGTTCATCTGTCAATAAACGCTTGCTTCCACATTTTAGGCATTGTGAATAGTGCTGCCGGGAACATGGGTGTACAGGCCCCTATATTTTTAAAACAACGTGGTAAAATGGTTTTCAGCATAGAAGCAACGCCAGCCTCGGACCAATGCAGGTGGCAAACCCTGTGCCTCTGTCCACGGATTATTTTTAAATTAGGTCCTGTCTGTGAACGGGGACCCAGAACATCAAGCCTGTGGCTGTGTGGTACTCCCGGGGTACCTGTGGGTGACTATTAGTTTGAGTAGCTATTTAGGTACCAGGTGTTGGTATTTACCACGTGCTGGGTGGCGCCAAACAGAACTGGGCTACTGCGCATGCTCTCTGCCCTGTCTGACCGAGGTGTCACTAACGGGTCTCTCTCTCTCTCGCATCCCGCCCTCTCTTGCCCCCCATGCCCCCTTCCCTCCCCACCTCCTGCCATCTCCTCTCTCCTCCTATTTGCTGGCTCCCTCCTGCTCTCCAGTGCGACCAAGACCAGTGCATTCAGAGCACCAAATTCGTTTTGCAGGCCGCGGCCACGCCCCTGCTGCAGAGCGAGCCCAGCCTCACCAGCGACGAGCTGCACCTGCCCGGGAAGCCGGGCCTGGGCACGCCCTGTGCCAGCCTGACGCTGGGGCAGCCCACGCCGCCCTCCTCCATGCCCAACCTCGCCGCGGAGGCCGCGCTCACAGACATACTGCCCCTGAAAGAGGAGCACGTGGGCCACCAGTTCCTGACCCCGGAGGAAGCGCCCTCGCCGCCCAGGATGCTGGCGGGCAGCCCCCTGGCCCACAGCCGCACCATGCACGTCCTGGGCCTGGCCAGCCAGGACTCTCTGCACGAAGACTCCGTGCGAGGCCTGGTGAAGCTCAGCTCCGTGTGACCGCGTGGCCTCGGCCGGGGGCTGCAGACAGGGGGACAGGCAGACGGCAGTCGGGAAAGACTTCCTGTGACCCTGTGCGGTGGTGGCCGGGACACCTTCAGGTCCTGGAGCACAAAGACCACTGGGAGAGGAAATGGATCCCTGCTGAGGGCGGAGGCGGGCAGGACCCAAAGGCTTACACCTTGGTTTTATTGACTTTTCTTCTCCACCCTGACCGCTTTGATAACAGTGAAAATAGAGAAAGAGCTATTTTCAGGTGTTTGGAATATGAAGGGTGGGCCTGGGGAGAGAGGAGCCTTGAGGGGCTCAATCAGAGTCTGGCAGAAGAGGAGGATGCCTGGAGGTTCCGCTTGCCTCTCTGGGACAGACACACAGAAGGTTTATGACACTTGTGGCCGGACTGAAATTGCACTTAAGTGTTATGATACTAATATTTGAAACAGACATGCCATTCCATTTGTTAATTAAAAAAAAAAAACCTAAAGGGAAAAAAAACGACCAGATGTGGATTTGCATGCCACGCTGCAGTCTGTTCCCAGTGGTGTTGGTATTTAAAAGGAACTGCGGCTTTCTTTTCCTTTCTTTTTTAATTTTGTGAATTCTCCAGTGCTGCTTGAAGGGAAGACAGTGCAACAAACCGAGACCCATGGACAGTGCCACCCCCTCACCAGCTTCTTAAGCTTAATCCGACATGGGTAGGTGGCTCCCAGCCTGCGGAAGCTGCTGGGGTGTTACCATATCAAGTACCAGTTATCCTTCGTTTAGTAGGTAGACAAGGTGCTGTGTTGTACCACACCCGCCGCAGTCTTCACCTCCTTGTGTGACCACATTCCCGTGGACAGCCAATAAAATGACGTCCTCTGTTATTCTGGATCTGTGTGCAGTTCTCCTTAACAGCTGAAGTGATACCACAATCATCCAGATGGCCTGCAGAGAATTCAGTTTTACTGAAGCATCCCTGGCAAGGAATGGTCCCAAAACAGCCAAAAAACATCAAACTTTTGAATTGTCAGGTATTTATGGGATGATTTCTTAGATAAGAGAGCAGCTTTCCATCATTTGTTGTTGTTGTTGTTGTTGTTTGGGTTTTTTTTTTTCTTTTCTTTATCTCTTTTGACACGGTCTTAGTGGAATTTGCTCCCTATTTACAGATTGGTACCTGTAGGTTGGGAAGAGAGCTCAGGAAGAAACGGGCTGTGGGGCTGTCTGCTCTGCTCTGGGTCGTGTTCATGGATTGAGGAAGCTCAGGAGGGCAACTTGAGGTCCTGGTAGAGGTAATCCACAAAAGAGGAGAAACTGGCTTATTTTAAGCAGAGATCACATAGATTGTCATTCTTACCCAGACACTGACCAGAATGGAATTAAGAAAATTACCACTTCATTCCTGTTCATGTATCATCCAGAAGGGAACTCACTGGTTCTGTACTTACGACGGAGTAAGTCACTTTGGAGGCAGCTGCCGGGACCCAGCCGGCTTCCGTCCTTCCTTCCAGATGATAAACCCAAAAACCCAACCTACTCAAGTTTAAAATCATGTTATTGGTCCTCACAACCATCTGAGAGGCAGGATGCATGGATCAGTGATACCGGAAGCCCCGGGCGATTTACATTTACGGAAAAAGGCTGTTTCTCCCGAGAAAGAGTTGCCATTTTATATAAAAGAAACAGAAAGAAAAGAAATGGAAAAGCATAATTTCAAGTCTTACTTGGAAAAAGGCCAGGTCTTCATAGGTAAAAGAAATAGTTTGTGCTGAAAATAATTGCAGGAGTCTTGCATCGTGGTATCTTTGAACCATCTTTGTGCTTCATATTGTATATATCAATAGAAAATGGAAAGGTAAATTATGTGCAGCCATTTTTTATTTTCTGGACCTAAGTACTTGTACCTGCTTGGAATTTATAATAAAAGGGACAGAACCCCTCCTCACACAACCACACTCACTCACCAACACACAGGGATTCTTCATGCACCTACTGCCTGTGAGCAAAAAGTGATGGCCCCACCATGTGCCTTCCCTGACCTCCCCAAATCTCTCTGCTCTTTGCCTCCTTCCTTCTGCTCCCCAGAGACCCGGGGCAAGTGTCGGGCCTGGTGAGAAGAGAAAGATGGCTCAATTCTCACAGTTACCTTTGTGGCCAGGTGTATTCCTGGCTTCTTCACCTGGAGGACAAAGACAATGGTCTTAACTTTTCTAACATCCTCTAATTCAATGTTTGCGACTTCCCATGACCAGCCCTCTTCCCACCTCAGTGCGAACAAAATCCAAGAAGCAAGGATTATTATTCATTTGTCTTTATGTAACGAATACTTACTTACTTACTATTTATTGCCAGTCTTCCATCCCACCTTCAACTCTGTCCCCTGTACACACTTGACATCATTTATCAAAGAGGGGACTGGGGATTTTGGTGAAACCAGTTGAGGTTATTCAGGGTCCAAGAGGAAAATTAACTTGAATGGACCAATTTGCTAAGCCAATTAACCTCTTAAACCCCCAAACCAGAAAGATACCCACAGCCCTTTACTCTGTGGCTTGAAAAAAATGGAGAATTTGTGGGCTGAACAGTTGTGCTCCGAGGAGCTCCCCTCTTCCTGTCGGGTGTAGGGTTGATCTTAGGAGAGTGACTTGCCTGGTGATGGAGTGACTTGCTTGGTGATGGATCTGCATTTCCCATTAACTGATTTTATAAATATATATTACACATATTTATATTTAAATATTGACTGGTTCCATCTAGTTGTGACTGAATAGACCTTGATCTTTATAAATTCTGTGAGTGTACTACAGATTGATTGCATGCTAGCTATAAAAAATAAGATAAATATTTTACCATGCTATTAAAACTTGGACCATTATCAAACATACACATATACACTTATTTTGTTGTTTAAAAATTCATCTGCTTTCACTCTCCAAGGAGTGCTCAGGGACCGCAGGCTTCCCGGGCACTTGAAGGCTCACTCGAGTCTGAATGCCCTGGTCCCTAGGAAGGATGTTGAATGGGGCATCAGCGCAGCTGACAGCCTGCATCTGAAAGTGCGTGATGACAGGTCACTCTGGGCCTGGGTCCGGGGAGAGTCAGCCCAGCATTTGTGCTGTGCCTGCCTGAAAAATGCTCATTCCGGGGGGAGGTAGAGCTCAGAGGTAGAGCGCGTGCTTAGCATGCATGAGGTCCTGGGTTCAAGCCCCAGTACCTCCATTTTTAAAAACATAAGTAAATTTTTTAAACTCTAAGTTCCCCAACCCCACCCCCCCCCAAAAAAAGAAAAATGTTCATTCCAGCTTTTGAATTTAATTATTTCAGCCTGTGAGAATGATGGAACATTCCCACCCTGCGCCAGCAAAATGCCAAATACCTGTTCTGGTCCAGAATAACACAAAGGAAGGGTCTTTTTGGAGCTCTTCCTGACCCCGCTAAGTGCACTGTGATCTTCACCTGTTGTGTTTAGCATGCGGACTGGGGTTGAAAACGAGAAGCAAACCCCATGAGCCGTGTTCCTACTGAGACCTGAGTGGGTCAGGCCCCTTCTTTGGCTTTGAAAGCCCCTTAGCACTTCAGGGCCTGGGCCTGGGCCTGGGCCTTCTGATTCAACAGCAAGAAAAATGGGTTTGCCAAACTTGGCAGTGGTGTCCCTGGTGCCAGGGCTTGTGATGGCATCTCCAGGGAAATGCTGGAACCCGAGCTGTTTGGAGTCCCTGGCGCAGCCCTTTGGTGGGTGCAGAGGTGGGTGACGGGCTCCTCTGTGGGTCTCAGAGCGTCCCAGCTCCCCCACCCCAACAAACGCTTCTCTGTAACTTAACTGCTCCCTCCAGAGCTCAGCCCACAAGCCATCCTCTTCTTCAGGAACCCAGTGCTTCTCCATCTTGGCTTATGGGTTTGGACCTAGTTAAAAGGACCAGGGGTTTGAGCTAATAGTATGAGGAATATTTCCAAAGTTAGTTGCCTTTCATTTATTCACACTGTTCAGCCCATTCAGTTCCTGATCGGGTAAGAAAAGAGAAGAAAGGGAAAAAATGTTAAATATACTTGTCTGATTAATGCCTTACACCTGTTTTGAAGCTGAGCCTAAATCAAATCGATGTTTACATTTTTTATTAGGTACCTATGAGTTGCGGGAGTCTAGCATATTCTTGTCCAAAGGAGAGAGCCTTTCAAATGAATTCTTAATCCTCTTGTTTCCCCCTTCCCCCTATGACCTGCCCTGGAGGTGTGTGTATGGCTTGTATGCTGTTTTCCATGTTATCGCACAGAAAAACTGCCTCTCATTTGTTCCCTTGAAATGTGTGTGTGTGTGTCTCTCTCTCTGTCTTTTAAGAATAAGTTATCATTGAAATATTAAATAAGCTGAAGCGTCATTTTCTTTCAAATAAATGTCAAAGATGCTAACGGTTTGATAAATCAGTAAATCCTGTCTGCTTGCCTGTTGTGCATGGTCCTGATAATTTAGCCAAGATGGGTTTTCAAATACCAGTGGTTAGTACGTTAATCTAGCCATTAACAATAATTGGGAGGTTGGAGATTAAATTGTTTCTGGATCAACTGAATTTGCAGTTGCCACAAAACTAGGTAAATGGCCTCTACAGGAATTATTTTATTTTTTCAGTCTCACAAATCCCAGGAATTACATACAGAATGGGTTGCAAAGTGAGCACCCTGTGCTACTGCAAAGACTTTTCTTCCATCAGTTGCTGACTTTTTAAAAGAAACTTGGTGTTGCTTATGAAGATATATATGAAAAACTCTCTTAATTGCCCTTGATATTTTAAGATGGATAGTTAAACCAAGAGACTGTATGGCATATCCAAAGAGACCTATTTCCTGGATTCTGTAAGAATGGAGAGGGTTTTAGCCTGCATTAAAAAAAAAAAGAAAAGTTTGAAACCTTGCTAACTGTTTGCTCAGAACATCCTGGGTTAGTATTTCACAATAGTGAAACATTTTGGCGTGAAAGAAAAAAAAAAGCATTTTAAACTCTAGTGTATTCAAAACCTTAACTCTGAACAACAATGAACACATAACATTTTGTGTTTTCAGAGATAATTATGCTTATTTAAATGCCTTTCATGTTTTAATCAATGTTTGCAGGATTGATCTTAAACCTGAAATGAATTAAGAAAGTATTTTCCTCCTTCAATAAAAAACTGTTAATGGCATCAAATGTAAACCTCAGTGTTTATAAGATAGACGTTGTTTAATTCAACCAGATGTACCGGAGAGTAGGATCTACTTTCACTAATGAATTTGCACTGTGTAGACACCCATCTGGATAATAATGGGATTTTCTGATCACAGGTCTCCAAATTGGTTTCCTCCTGCTGTGATTCTCAACTTTTTATATTAACAAATGACTTTATAACGATGCAGAACTTCAACCCCCAAATCCACTTGTTCCATGTTCCACATTCTAACACAGAGACACACACCAACCTCCAACATCACCAGGTAGGAATTATATTTGACTACTAGTAACAAAATCCCCCAAATAACAGTGGCTTAGACAAAAAGATATCTTTCTGTCATGCAAAATAAGTCCAGGGGTAGGCAATGCAGGGTCAGTGTGATGGCTTCACAAGGTCATCAATGGTTTTTCTCTTTCTGCCCTGACATTCTCAGTGCTGGCTTTCATCCTGCAACTCTCAGCAGTGTGACCTCATGGTCACAGAATTTCTGCTGTAGCTCCAGCCATCAAAGCCATATTCCAGGCAGGAAAGAAGGAGAAAGGGGAAGGAGCAAAATGGGCACGTGAGACTTTAGATGGCTCCCTTTAAAGAACCTTAGTAGAAACCCCACTCTGATTTCTAAATGGCCAAAGTTGAGTCACATGACCACCCCTGGCTGCAAAAGAGGCTGGGAAACGTGATGTTTTAGCTGGGCACACAGCTCCCCCAAATAATATTGAGCTTCTGTTAATAGGGAAGAATAGAGGGAAATGAGTATTTAATAGATAATCACAATAGATAGCCTCTCCTCCCCCTTATTGAACAAATGAGGCCCTCCAGCTTGAGCTGTCTCAACCCTTCTCTTCTGCACCAAAAATCTGTCTTCATCCGCTTTTTTCTCCCTTCAAAGAGAGTTCCCCTTGCTCAAGTAGACTTGACCCCTTCCCTTCCATGACCTCTAGGATCCAGGCCCTTCTCTCTTGCCTCTTCAATTTCTCTCTTTCTATTAGTTGCTTTTTCTACCCCCACGAAATCATCTATTTAAAAAAAAAAAAAAAACCTCTTCTTTGTCCCTCATCCCCAGCTTCCCTTCACAGCACGTCTGAGATGGGCTGTCCAAGGTGCCCAGTGGCCAAATCCAGTGGCCTTGGGCTATGTTCTCTAAAACCTCCAAGATCTGTGGCTTGAGGCGCTGCAGCAATGGGGTGTGCTGGAGGAGAAAGGCAGGCAGGCAGTGGTGGGGGGTCTCTGGGTTCCTTCTCACACAAGCTCCCTGTGCTTCTCCACGGTGTTGCTGGCCTTTGGCTTGGGGACAGGACTGTCTTTATTCCAGCAGGCATCTCCTTGCTCTCTGCTTTCTTCTCACGGCCTCTAAATGAGGACACATGGCCATGCTTGGTCCTTGCCCTCTGCCTTTGCTCTCCTAGCTCCATCCCCTGGAGAGGCTTCACCACTCCCATGCTTTCCACTCTCACCTCTGCTGTGGATTCCAAACTCTCCCTTTCCCTCTCCCCTCCCACCGAGCACTAGCCCCACACCTGAGCCAGCTGCCTGGCAGAAGAAAGGGTTTCAGACGTGACTGGCTCCAGCTCGCCTACAAGGGGCAAGGGGTGGAGCCTCTGAGTCTAGTTTTCAGTCCTGTAAATACGCTGCTTCTGGGATCGCCATGCTATTACTGGCTCGATGTCCACTTAGATGTCCCATCATCACCCCAAACCCAGACTGCCTAAAACTGAATTCAGTATCTTTACCCCAAACCAGCCCTTAATTTAGTTGCTGCTTCCCTAGCAGGGTCCCAGGCTAAAAACTGGAGTGGCCTGTGGCTCTTCCTTCTTCTCTGTATCCAATCAGACAGCAAGTCCTGTTAGCTCTTCCTTTACAATAGCCATCAAATCTACCTCCCCCACCCCCCGCCCCATTTTGCTACCTTCACTACTTGCCCTAGAATGTTATGGTGGCTGCCAAGAGGTCTTCTCATCTCAAACCTTTTCCTATGCTTGTCCATCCCATATGACCCAGGCAAGTTAATCTTCCCAAGCCATTGTGAGGCACATGTCAGATCCCAGGTGTGAAACTATTAAAGGCTTTTTCTTGTCCAGATGCTGCTGGGACCTACATCAAAGACTGTAATCTGGCCCCCAAGTGGTGTCCCATCCTACCTCCCCTTCTTCCTGTGCACCCCTCTCCAACCGCCTGGCCTCCTCCTCTTCTAACAGGACCCATGTGCCTCCATCGCCCCCACCCTCCCTCTGCGCTCCCTGATTCTCCCCTCCTCCCTCACTCCTTCCTAGCTTCCAAGGCTGTGCTCAAGGACCAATACCTCCATGAGGTCCCTGACAGCTGGAGGGACTCCCTGTATTCCTAAATTCCTCTGTGTTCCTCAACTACTTGGTCTGTCACTTATTTTCTTAAATTAAGATGCAGTTCACATACCATAAATGCATCCTTTTAAAATGTGCAATTCAGTGGGTTTTAGTACATCTGCAGGTATATTTGCCACCATCACCGTTGTCTAATTCCACATTTCCATCCCACAACTGATGTGCTTTCCAGACCCCCTGGTACGTATTTTCATGTGAATATCCCCTCTCTCAGTAAAACACGGGAGCAAGCCCAGCAGAATACCTCACCCACAGGTGACGCTGAAGGCTCAGGAAGGCGGAGGTGGAGGTGATGAAGATACATGACAACAGTTCAAGAAACAAAGACCCAAACTCCCTTGGGGGACCCCACATCCTAAGATATAAGGGCCTCAGAGAAAAGCCACCTTCCCTTTTACCCCCTCATGTGACCTAATTGTAAGGAAACAAAGTTGCCAGGATGCAAGTCCTTGTGCAGAGATCAACTTGAACTAGGAGCAAGTCCCAACTAGGAGCAAGTCCCACCTGGAGTCACGAGATGGCTGGCTCACCTCCACAAGCCCACCTGAGCCTCCCCTTCGCTTCTTGTAGCAAGGCATTTGTTCTAATCTGGGATAAAGTTGGGGTCTTAAGTCAGTTACCTCACATAATTCCAATAGGGAGAAAGTTATAGAACTTAAAAAATGTAAAATCTGTGATCAATAGTAAGATAATTTGGATTATTTGGGATTTGCATGCTTAAAAAAATTTTATGAAAAAATCTATTAACCAGTTCCATGAACAAACACTTGTTGGACACATGACACAGTGTAAGTCACTGAATAATGTTCACCACATTCTATATATCACTATATATGAGTATATACTCATTTTCATATATTAATATATATTATGTATACATTTTAGCCAATAGATTATATTCCATATATTGGCTTGGAACTTGGAATATATTTTTTCATGGAAACAAAATTTATAAAGCATATTTCGATCCTAGGTCAGTCCACAAAATATTTCATAATTTACCTAAAATAGTACTAGTGATTGTCCTAAGATCTAATCACCCTACATATTCATGAACCTCAAACTTCTCTAAGTTCTGCCCCCTGAACCTGATTCTACAACCCAGAGATCCCTGACCCCTCTGGAGAATGGATTCCCAGCTGCTGCTCCGTCTACCTC
This sequence comes from Camelus dromedarius, assembly GCF_036321535.1. NCBI lineage: Eukaryota > Metazoa > Chordata > Mammalia > Artiodactyla > Camelidae > Camelus > Camelus dromedarius. Next base: position 8,711,022 of record NC_087441.1, on the reverse strand, counting down.
ATTACCACACAGGTTCAAATCCATCTTAAGAAACACATGGAACTCATCAGGTTTCTTTAAAATCACTACTAGAAACAAACAAACAAAAAAAACTGGACGAAATCCTTAAGTTTTCTGTTTACAAGATTCAAAAGAATTAAATTCTCTTTTGCAATGCATTAAGATATCTCTTTTTTATTTTATTTTATTGAGTTATAGTCAGTTTACAATGTTCTGTCAATTTCCAGTGTAAAACACAATTTTTCATTTGTACATAAACATACATATATTCATTGTCACATACTTTTTCACCATGAGCTACCACAAGATCTTGTATATATTTCCCTGTGCTATACAGTAAGTTATCTCTTTTAAATGAGCTTTTTCTTTTTCGTTAGTGCCTGCAGGAATTTCACCTGAGATGATTTTCTGGCAGAAATTCTAGATGACCCCTCAGCTAGATCCAGCTTGACCAAACATGGACAACTCACCGGGGATTGAGAATTTATTTTGCTGCTAATATGCTGAATCAAAACATGCCATGTGCTTCGAAGCATGTCTAGCTGACGTTGAACATCATGTTGAAAAAATACTGATTATTTTGTAAAGCCTTTTAAACGGGTTTCCTTAACCTAATCAGCATACTTTGGAAGGGTACAAAGGAGATGCAAAAGTTCTTCTTAATGTCCTTTTTGGAAAAGTCTGGCCAGAAAAAGTATCTGTTGGCAGCATCTGTAGTTTCTGATTGAAATCTAGTCTGAGGATGAAATGTAATTAATTTGTTAGGTCAGTCTGGAAGTTGTACTAGAAAACAATTTCTGGGGATAATGAGAACAGATGGATTCAGAGGCCAAGGAATTTTCCAAGTGTTTGTTCTTGTGGAAATACTGAAGGGGTTCTCTATGTCCCTAAGTAATAGTCCCAGATCAGCTGTGTTGAGGCCATAGCAAGGCCCTATCACCTGATGCTCTGTTATCTCACTGGAATCCTGGGGTGTCTTGCCTTATGCAGTCGTCTTCCTAAGATCTAGGTGAAAATTAACTTCCTGCAATAAAACCTAGTCTAGAACACGGTGGAAAGTAACTGGCAACGTGACTCCAAGGGGCCCTTTTATGAAGCCTGTAGCCACCTCAGCTTCACCTGTTACACTGGTTTAAAGCTCTCCGCGTGCCCCTCCTCTTCACAAGGACAGCCCCTCGCTTCTGTCATGTACAGGATATAAACCAGGGACCTCGTAAAACAGACCTGGTCACCTCTGGACACGTCAGCTTCCCTGGGCTTGGCACCTCCTTGTGACCAATGGACTTCTATGTATTTTCTGGAATTCATGTGTGGGCTTCTAGATGCTGTGGCTGATCTGTTTTTAAATTCTATTTTATCAAAGGAAGGGGCTGGCATATGTGTCTGCCAAACAACCCCTTGTCAGTTCAACATCGGTATCTGTTGCTGAGAAAAAATCCTTAAACCTTTTTCTCAGCACCCTTCACCTGCCGGGGAGACTCAGCCGCTTTGAGCTGGGTAGGAGAGCAGTGCTTTTTCTAAGAGGAGAACAGATCTTTTTCTCTTTTACAAACTTTTTTTTTTCAAACAGAATCTATGTACTTCTGTTTTTGCAACCCACAATAACCAGATGAACTGCATTTAATTCTCAGTGTTTTATAGAAAAGCCATTGAGCATACAGATAATCCACAAGAAGACATCAGAAACTATTTGGCTGTAGGCTTGGTTCTGAGATGGTTTGCAGTGGTGAGAGAGGAAGAAAATGCATTTGAGAGGACTAGGTTATCCAGAAAGCAAGGCCTGTGCCCTCAAGTCACCCCAAGTTGAAAATACTTTTCTGAGACTCAGAAACACACCTGGAAAGAATCAAATGCTGATAGTTCCTCTCAATTCACAAACCTGGGACGTCTCGGGGACGCGTGCAATGTTGGTAAGCAGTGAAGATCTCACACGAATATCCTGAGTTTTAAAATTTTTGTTCTAAAAAATAAAGGGCAATGATTCCCATGTAATGTGGTCATAGAGAGCTTGTAATTGGCCATGAGCACCTTAGGAGTCCACAGAGTTCACCCAGCCAGCCCCGCGGAAGTCACTTCCCGTTCCTGGGCTCACCTGGCCCCAGGCTCAGACACAGTGGAATCTTGTTCAACGGCCCTGTGGTGTCAGGAGATCACTTTAAAGGCCACCTACTAATGCAGTGTTTCCCACTTCAGGCTGGGTACCACGAGCAGGTGACAGAGTCAGTTTAGTGGATCTGAAGCCGTGGGTAATCATTAGCTGAATCCATTTCACCTGTAACCTGCCTTCACTAATCGAGGTCACTGTAATTGCTGCTGTAGAAGATTTGCATGTCCTCCAAGCGGCATGTGAACCAAACATTTGCCTGAGTTGTTTTCCAGGAATTTGGAGTCAGCTGTGCGTAGTTGAAGCTGAGCTGGTTAAGACCGGATAGGACCGCCGACCCTCCAACTGGGCATGCGCGGCTGTCCGCTCGTGACCTCTTACACGGGCATTGGCCTGTGGCTTTGCTACGCCTGCGCAGAACGAGGATGACACACCTTTTTCCAGTCACCTTTCCCCATGCTCCCCCACCTCTGCCCTGCTTCTTTATCCTTCATCACATAAATACCCCGAGCCCTTTGCCTTCAGGGTGGTGCAGCTGAGGCCTGTTCCTTGTCTCTGCACTCGGCTGCCTTGAGAATAAATCCTCTCTTTGCTGCAAACTTCGGCATCTCAGCGGTCAGGCTTGCTGTGCATGGGGCAAAACGAACCTGGTTCAGTAACGGATCCAGACTCACGTTCTCTTTAGATAGGATGGAAGAAACTAGAAATTTTAGACTAGGAAGTGTCAAACTGCTTTGCCTGTAAGAAGAATAAGCAATGTACTGGACCTGTACGTTGATGTAAGTATTTTCTTACTCTGGGCCCCATAATGACTCCACAAACTTGCTGTATTTCCCACCCACAGGCTGTAGCACCCAAAATTCTGTGTTGCAGACACTGAAGGCCTCTTTCGCGAAGCAAATATGTTACCTGATAGGAGTTACAAGTATTTTAGCAAACAATTTTTTTTAATTAACCAGCAAAGAGGAAGACACTGAGGGCAAGTAGGCTTCAGTGGGAAAATGAGGAGGACCTGGCAGGACAAACTGTTTGGAGGTATAAGATTTTAGGAATGTGGGAGCTTTGAGAAGAAAAGCATTTAAAAAATAAATCTGCAGAAAATGTAAGCAAACATAAATGCTGATCCTAAAAGCCTTCATACACCTGTTACCAGGGAAAGGGAAATAAGAATTACCTCAGTTCTTAGTCACCTGGAAGAAAAGAGTTTTTGACAAGAGACAAAAAGCATGATATAAGCAAGATTTTTATTAGTGAAGTGAAAGAAAGAGTACACTCTGGAGGATTGGGAGCAGGCCAATCCAAGAGAGGAGAAATGGTGCTGTTCCTTTGTTTTTCCTGTTTTTATATCCTGGTTTCATGATTGATTGATTGACAGCTCAGGTTCTCTGCGCTCTGGTTGATTGACAGCTGTTTCCTTGTGCTCTGGTTAATTGACAGCTCAGGTTCGTTGTGTTCTGGGTGGTTCCTTTCCCCTTCCTCTCCCCCTGCCCAGGGTTCATTTATATCTAAACTACCTAACAGACTCAGACTAATTTGTTCGCTTAAAAAAATGCGTGAAAACACTGCACAACCCTTGCTTTATCAAGTTTAACATATCTAGAAATATAAAAGGTCAGGGAGAGTAAAGGCGGTTGTTGGGGTTTTTTCCTCCCAGTTTTCTAAGGAAAATGATAAAACCTTTAAAGAAATAAATTATTGCTGAAAAATGTCAAGACGTGTTGTAGGCCATGGCGTTTTAAGATGTCACCTGAGAGGAAGAAGTGTGGGCAGACCCGGAGCCTGGGCAGAGGGAGGCAGCCCCGCGGCGCCGAGCCCAAGGGCCGCATGTCCTTTCCATTGATGCCGCCTTCTGAGAGCCATACCCGTCGTCTTCCCGTTGCTCTGAAACACAGCAGCTTGCTTGGCTGCAAATGATGGCTTGTCCACACTCAGCGGGGGGACGCCCCCGAAACTTGCAGGGCACGCGCCGGGCAGACCTGTATGTCACACATATGGACCTGCCTATGTGAGGAACTGCTTCTAATTCTGTGGGTCTCCTTTGGGAACTGAAAACTTCTGTTGTGAGGGTCCCATGCCGACAATAGGAACCGGGGACACACAGAGGGCTGGGCCCACCTGCAGAGCTTCTGACTCCGTGGGTCTGGTGTGGTGCCTGAGGAATGGCATTTCTAGTGCATTTCCAGGTGATGTTGATGCCTGGCTCAGGACCACGCTGAGAACCGCTGCTCTAGAGTCTGGCTGGTTGGTCTGTTTCTGAGAAAGGGGAGAGCGATGCCAAGAGTCAGTGATGAAGAGTCCGTGAGAGGGGATGGACTCCAAAGCCCCTCACATCCACCCCCAATGTGGCTTCCACCTGGGCACCGGCCACTTCGCTGAGATTGCGTAATGGTGAACCAGGCCCTCAGCAAGCGCTGGGTGAGCAGGACTTCCAAGTCCTGTCTGGGCCCCACTCGTTCCTGGAAGAGTTCACAGCAGGATCAAAGATGCCCTGCAGGGTGGGAAGCAAGGTGCTTTCCTCTCGGTTCTTTGCTGTGCCTCTGCCCTCCGCTCGTGGACTCTGTGGCCCCTCCAGGGGCTTCGGGTGCAACCCGGAAGGAAGGAGTCCATTCTTACCCTGGAGCTTCTACACAGATTTTGTAAGGCCAGATGGAGATGATAACTTGAAGAGAAAAAAACCTATTGAGTCCAAGTATAAACAGAGATTTGGGAGGATACCAACCAGCCAGTTTTTCCCACCGCAAGGAAAAGAGAATTCTGTCGAGACTGAGGGAAGATTTTGGAGCCGTGGGAGGGTCTCAGCGAGGGAAGCTGCCCCTGGCACCATGGCTCTTGGGGGAATCTGAGGGCAGAGAGGCCTGGGACCTCACTTCTTAGATCAAGTCCCAGGAGACAGCTGGTCTCTCTCAGCGCCATAAGAGCAGCTGGTGGAAGTCGCAGTAGGTCCGTAAAAGCAGAAACAGAGAACCCCACCCCCTCACTCAAGGCCCAACCCCGCAGAGAGGAGCAGCTGGGTGTGTCCTGTGTCCCCAGCCAGGTGGGGCACCTGCGCACAAGTGAGGAAAAGGGCCCTCAATACCCATTACTTCCATCTGTCGGGAAAATCGGTCATAAACTGGGTTTTGTAAGCAGACAGCACTTTACCGCCATATGCTGCAGAATTTTCTGAGCAAACACACAGATCTGTGATGTTTACGGTGTGAACAGCACCCTAGGGTGGCAGTGGCCCTCCCTGTGGTCAGAAGGGGTGGCCGCGAGCAGGTGCAGCCAGACGTCAGGAGCCACAGCCTCACTGCTGCTGATGGAGACACCGATGACGCCTTGAGGGTGGGAAGGGGGTGTCTGCAGAGACGAGATCCAGAACCCGGAGCTTGTTCCCAAAGGACACTGCCCCTAACACCAGGCAGATTCTAGAGAAGCCCCCAGCGCTTTTAGTTTTATAGCTGTGGGGGCTCAAAGTTGGAAATTAGCTTTTTGGCATGGCGGTTTGTGACTGAGGCACTGGTACCTGCCACGTGAAGTCTCTGCCTCCGTGCAGGCTCCCTGCCCCCACCCCCACATCCTGCCTTGTTCAGGTGACACCAGCCTCTCCTCCTCCCATAGCCTCCTCCGCTTGTTCCTCAGCCTCAGACCCTCACCCTCAGCTCAAACCAGGGTCTCTGAAACAAAGCCCTCTCTGTGGATCTCTGGCCCCTTACCTTGCTATTTAAATTTTTCACAGCAGTTTTGTGCTTCCCTCCATTATGCTATATATGATATTGAAGTTGTTCTCAGCCTGTTTCCCCCAGTAGGACATAAATTCCATAAAAACAGGGCCTCTGTCTTGCCCACTACTGTATTCAGTGCCCAGAGCAATACCTAGCACATGGTAGGCACTCAGTATTTCTTGAATGGATGGAAGGTCTTCACATAGAGGGACCAATGTGTCACAGCCACAGGAGCTCCCCCAGCCCTACCCCCTGCTCCAGGGCTGCCCTTCAGGAGCTGCACTTGCTGTGTTCATCCTGATGTCCTGGCTCCAGCTTCAGAAGCCCATCAATGTAATTTCCCTACTGACTTCAAGCGAATTCAAGAAATATCAGCATCCTACATTTGCAGAAGAGATTTTCCATTTCTCTCATTTATGGATTTTTTTTTTAGCACAGTCATCATTGCTGGCCTTAATGGTGTGTAAATGCTTCTAGTTTGAGTTTAAAAAACCAAAACAAGGAGGCGGGGGGAGGGGAATAGAAGGAAATAGGCATGTCCCTTTTTAAAGCAGGATGAAGCTCACCCATCATCACCACCTCCCAACCAGTGACCTGTGCAGATGGGCACAGGGATGCTGAGCGGACTCTGCGGGTACCGGAAGGAGAGTGACAACGGCCATCTGTCAGGAACTCAAGGGCAGTGACAACACGTGTGGGCCCCTCCTGACGTCTGCTTATGGCCATTTCATGACTCACTGACCCTCCTCCAGAGCTTGAGTCAAGGAGAGGGAGTAATCTGCACTCAGCCTCTTAGAATTAGCTTGTTGGCAGCTCAGGGCCCAGCTCTAAGGAGTAAAGAGAAGAGGTCAAAGTTGTCCCTAAAGCCAGATTTTGGATAATCTGCTATTAGACCAGAGGCCCTCCCAGACAGTGCTCCATCAGCACTTGGACAAGAAACACTGGGCCAGTGGATCTGCAGATTCCACCCTCCGCACCTGCAATTCCCTGCCTACTTGCTCTGGAAAAGCACACCCAGCCACGTCCCTTCCCTGTTGGAATCTTCACTTCCTCATCCTCAAACCAGAAACTTCAACAGCCCTAAAACTGAAATCTCTAGCTTTCAACCTCTAATCTCTGTCAGAGGCTCCTGGGCTGTCTTCCCAGGCCTGCCCTGTCCCCCGCCTTCTCTGGATGACATCCCTCTTATGAGGCTTCCCTCCAGGAGCAGAGCTCTCTCCTGCCACATACCCCTTAGGTGCTAACTGTCACTCCATTCTGGTCATTCTCCCCCATTGGGCTGTAAGCTCCTTGAGGACATAGAGAGCATCTTTTATCTGAGAATCCCCAGTGCCAGGCCACTCAAAAATTTTGAGTTGTAAATGAATGATGAATTTCTGAGTTGGTTCTCTTACACTTTCACTCAAGATCATCCAACTGCAGCATCCAAATATTGCCCAAAATGTAATTAAGAAGAAACACTGGCCACTACACAGCTGTTAGAATGGAGAGGATCTGGATCAAGAGCTCTCATTCACTGCTGGTAGGAAGGCAAAATGGGACAGCCACTTTGGCAGACAGTTTGGTGATTTCTCACAAGACTAAAATTACTCGGAAGTGGGGGGTATAGCTCAGTGGAAGAGTGCATGCTAAGCATGCACAAGATCCTGGGTTCAATCCCCAGTACCCCCATTAAAAAATAAATCTAATTACCCCCCACAAACAAAACAAAACCAAAAAAAAAAACCAGACTAAAATTACTCTTACCACAGAATCCAGCAATCATGCTCCTTGGTATTTACCCAAATGAATTTAAAACTTACGTCCACAGAAAAATCTGTACACTTCATCCACAATTGCCAAAATATTTGGCACTAAAAAGCAATGAGCTCTCAAGCCATGAAAAGACATAGAGGAAACGTAAGTGCACATTACTAAGTGAAGGAAGCCAACCTGAAAAGGCTACGTACAGTATGGTTTCAATTATATGCCATTCTGGAAAAGGCAAACCCATGGCAACAGTAAAAGGATCAGTGGTTGCCAAGGGCTTGGGGGGAGGGAGGCATAAATAGGTAGAGCACAGAGAATTTTTAGGGCAGTGAAGCTACTCCGTATGATATTATAACAATGGACACATGACATTATACATCTGCCCAAACCCATAGAATATACCAGAGGAAGAGTGAACCCTAAGGTAGACTGTGGACTTTGGATGATGATGATGTGTCAGTGTAGGTTCATCTGTTGTAACAAATGTTCCACGTGTTGCGCGATGTTGACAGTGGAGGAGGCGGGGGGAGGTGGGGGCAGAGGGGTATGGGAACTCTGTACTTTCTGCTCAATTTTGCTATGAATTGAAAACTGCTGTAAAAATTAAAGTCTAGCAATTCAAAAACAAACAAACAAAAAGACAAACACTGGCCGCATCTTCAAGAAAGTAATGATAGGATATGAATGACCAAAGCAAATATATACATAGTGGATAAATCATGAAGCCAACAGAGGACATTTCTCGAGGGTTTCTCCCATGCGAAGTCACAGCAGGCACAAATGTCCCCTCAGATGGCCTCAGCCCTGCGTCTGGTCCTAGGCAGCACCAACAGGCTCTGTTTCCCATGGACTAAACCCCTCTGGCTGGTGCCGGCTTCCTGTCTGAAGGCCGGATGTTGAGATGGGATGTCGAAGCCCTTTTGTCTCTCTGGGGAGCGGGAATGCTCACAGTGTAAGCTGGTCGGCAGGAAAATCGGCTCAGGATTTCCTGGGTTGAGACTATTTCAGGTTCATATCAGTCGCTTGGTTTCCTCTCCAGAGTAAAAGCCCTATTTAGGCTTGAATACACCCAGCTGCCTGATCCAAAAGGACTTCAGGACACCTTAAGAGGAGACGTGTCTGAAAACGTAATGATTCTACTCCTGCAAGAGGAAGAAGTAAGTAGCCCAGGCTTCAGGCCTCCGTGTGCAGTTACCTCCAAGGGCTGCGAGGAAATATGGACCTTCCTGCCTCTTTGCTACATGTGCCTCCTTAGAACAGTTTATCTAGAACCTCTGTAGTTACCGAATTACATTCTCTGCTACAAACTGGATATTCCTAAATCCCTAGCAAGGGAGTAAGACTTCCCATGGTGCCGCGCTTTCCCCATCATGTCCTGAAAAGTCCCCGATCCGCAGAGGCCACGACAGAGGGAAAGACTGCGCTCCAAGCCGGGCTCAAGCACCAGGGTTCTGGCCCAACAGTCACCACCGCCCGGTGAGTGTCAAGGGACGTTCATTCTGTATGCCTCAATTTTCAGTTCAGCATCTCTGACTTCAAAAGAAGATAAAATGGTTGTAAAGAGTAGCAGAAAAATTGTGATGAAGAAACGAGGCCTTCAGAAGGTGAACTGTGAGTCTAGCAGTCTCCTCTGGGTGAACCCTTCCCTCCTCAAGGCTGTGCAGAAGACAACCAGAGGGATGGAAAAGGACCCAAAAGAGCAGCACGGAGCCCTGCGGTCCCCAGGATTTACAATTCCTGCCTCCGGTTAGCAGCACAGTTCCCCAGCAAGGTAAGCACATTAGGACGTAAGAAAGACTCATTTGGTTGCAAGTGACAGATACCCAAGTCAAAGTAGCTTAAGCAAAGTAAGAGGATTTACTGCTTCACAGAGATAATCTAGCATCAGACCAAGCTTGATCCCAGGGCCCAGTATGGGTCATAAAGACTTGACTTCTCCACCTCTCTCGCTCTCTTTCCATCTCTCAGGGTGGTTCAGCAAAGGAAAATCAAGGCACACTGTGTGGGATGGACAAAGGAACAATGGTCCCCTGTGTTCCCTGTGTGCAGCCATGACACCAGTGAGTAGAAAACTTCAGTGGCCACAGCTTAGCCACCCTATCAAGTCAGCCAAGCAAGGACCGGCTCTGCAGCTGAGCAAAGAACAGAAGCCACAGAGCAGCTGTCAAGCCCCACATCTGGCGTCATCATCTCCCTGACTGTCACATCTGGTCAGCCACTGAGCTCTTCCGGCCCCGGAAACAACCCTGCTGTCTGTCCTCCCTTCTCCGTTCCTCCCAACACTGTCAAATCAGCCCATCATCACCTGTACCCGTTTCCTAGGGCTGCTGTCACTGAGGACCCCAAACCGAGAGGCTTAAGACAACAGAGAATTACGCCCTCAGTTCTGGAGATAAGGTGTCAGCAGGGCCATGTTCCCCTGAGACACTGGGCAGGATGCTTCCTTGGCTCTTCCCAGCTGCTGGTGGTGGCCGGGAGTCCTTGGTTCTCCTTGGCTTGCAGCTGCTTCACTCCAGTCTCTGCCTCTGTTGTCACATGGTGTTCCCCTGTGTGCCTGTGTCTTCACATGGTGTCTTCCTCTTTTTATAAGGGCATCAGTCAGGATGGATTCGGGCCCATCCCAAAGACCTCATTCTAACTGTCTGCAAAGACTCTACTTCCAAATAAGGTCATATGAACAGGTATCCAGGTTTAGGACTTCAAAATATACCCAAGGTTAGAACTTCAAAATATCTTTCGGGACACATTTCAACCCACAACATCATCTCCAGCTTAAACCATCCTAATAGCCCTTTTTAATCTTAATCTTATTCTCTGCAATCTAGTCTTCAAACTACAGGCAGAACGGGTCTCCTATAATACAAATCTGACCGTGTTCCTCCCCTTCTAAAACACTTCACTGGCTCCCCATGTCATCAGCAGCGCAAATTCCAAATCCCTTAGGATGACATTCATGGAGGATCGTCTACGAACTTCCTCTCACCTCTGCTGACATGAGCAGCTCCCCCAACAAGAGGCATGGTCTCCTTCACCTCCCCGTGAGTCTAAGCTAGCCCTGCGGCTTTAACAAGCACAAAGCAGCAGAAGGGATGTGGGCCATTCCAGACCTCAACTTTGGAGGCATGGCAGCTCGGCCTTTGTTCTTTTGGAGCCTAAACCACCACGTAGGAGGCTGACAAGGAGGCTCAGGGCCCCCAGCAGCCCCAGCGGTCGAGCCCCCAGCCAAGGTGCCAGATGCATGAGTCAGACCATCTCAAGTGTTTTAGTTCCAACTGAGGTTTTCGCTAAAGGCAGTCGACACCCCATGGAGCAGAAGAACCTGCCCTATAAGCCCAGCCAACCCACAGAATTATGAGAGACAGTGAATCAGAGTTATTTTATGTCACTAAGTTTTGGGACAGTTCATTATGCAGGAAACTGAGGCAACATTTAAATCCTGCTTATCCAGCCTCATCCACTCTCTTGCCTTCCAAACACTCTGCTCCATCCACACATCCTAGAGGGTGCAATGCTTTCTCAGGTCTCCATTCACTTCCCCTGGACATCTCCTCCTGATGTGCCTAACAAACTCCTATTCATCCCTCAAGACCCAGCTGAAACCTTCACACCATTTGCAGCCCTGCCTACCCACTCCCTTGCATTCCCCCAGCCCCTTCTTCTACCCTCCCTCTGGCACATCCCTCTAGTAGAGTTTCTATCCTTAGTTTCTTTTTACTTTGTTTTTGTAGTGGCCTCCTGCGCTAACTAGCCTATGATTCTCTCATAGGTTTTTGGAGCTCTAGTGCCTAGTGAAGTGCCTGGCACCTAATAGATGCTCAACAAGGGCATGAATGGATGGCTGAATGCATGTATGAGGGAAAGTGCAAGGATACAAAACACATTCTTGTTCTTACGAGGCCTTAGCTGAGTCTAGGTGCAAACCAAAGGGGCAAGTCTTAAAGTATGCTTCCATCCTCATCTACAGCTTCCATTGAGGGCTCTTGAATGCATGCTCGTCTGCAAGCCTGGACATGCAAGCCACATGAGCGCAGCTCCTGTGCATCCCCCAGGTGAGCCCCCCTCAGGTGGGCACCCCTCAGGTGGGCTGGGAACCTCACGCTCTTCCCAGGCACTACTGCTCCCTGCGGAGCTCCTGCTCCGGCCTTGAACTTGCAAGCAGAGGTTGTGTGGAACTTTTCGGAGCTGGCCAAGGGCTGGTGTGTCTGAGCTGATCTTGGTCTCCTTGGATGACCCGTCTCAAGGGCACCCTGGGATTTGTTTTACTCAGATATGGTAAGACCCAGAGTGGAATGACTGTCATGAAGGGAGATGCTTTTGCTCACAGTTCCCTTGAAGCTGGAGGAGCCCACCATGCAGGGCCAACCGGGGAAGCACCAGGGTCTGTCCAGAGCCCAGGCTAGGGAGGAAAACTCAGGCGAGAGGCTGTACTGTAGTTTCTGAGGGAAGGAATGGGTGAGGCGGGGTTGGGGGGCTTAGGACTGGAGAATTTGGATAATGTCAGTGGGCTCTGGGGTGTAGGGTCTGTCCCTGGTGTCTGGTACCTGGGCATGGACTGATTTGGGCAGGTGGATAGTGGCCCAGAGGGTGGCAGCCCCAGAGAGGAGGCGGTTGGGGGTGTGGCCTCTGGATTGACTCATTTGCATATGAAGGCCCCCTCTGGGAAGTTGTCCACTATCTCTAGGAATTACCCAGCCCTGGGAAGGGCAGTGTCTCAGGGTCAGCAAGCCCCCAGGTATGAAAGCGTCAGAAAGACCTGGTCATAGGACCACACAGCTCCTGTGTTCCGTGGCCCTGCGGGCATGGGTCCTTGGACTACTTGTTCTGGGCTACATTTACATCAGAAGCGGCTGCTTTTGTGTTGGTGCCATGAAGCAATTCGGGCACCTGGGACAGATCCTCTCCCGAGGCCATTAAATGCGTCAAAGCTAGTTAATCCGGACACCCCACTGGAGGACTCCATCCTGCTCTCCAGCAATGCAGCAACAGGTCACCGCAGGCGCTCCCACCCCGGGTGAGGGCGGAGTCAGCACCTGGAATGTGCGGGGTGGCGTCCACACCAGGCCTTGAGTCCGGGTGTGAAGGCATGATGGTGGGGCGAGGGCTGCGTTCGGGGCTCCACAGGTCTTGACATGCCCCGGGTTTAGGGGAATCTGAGCAGCGTAGTATTATATATTTAAGCCATATGTAGTGATTAAAGAGCAATCATGCCCTCAATCCAACAGCACAACATTGCCATAAAATTTCCAGGGGACAAATACCCAAAACTACTGCCGCAATTTCAGCAAGGCTTCCTCACCTTTTCACCTGCTAAGATTCCTTTGCTTTATTTTTTTCTCCATGGATACTGTGGGGTCCCTGATGAGATGGTAATTATTTTATGTTCCCATTTTCTTACAAATCAAGGACATGAATATCTCTTGATCTTGGCTTCTGGTCATCCAGAGTTAAGCAGTGTTTCCATGGTGAGTTTGTTCAATTCTAGCCCAAAGCAAAAGAGCATGATGTGTTAGCATGTGTGGCGTCACTGCGGGCAAATGGGTGGCTTCCCTCCAGCTTTGTGACATGCTGAAAATAAGCCACGAACTCCTGTGAACTTATCCCAGTGATTCCCTCGAGTTGAGGAATATGTGCTTAGGAACCACTGGACTACAGCTGAAAAGACCCAGAGTAATAGAGCCCAAGCAGGAAGCATGGTGGGGAAACCTTGCTCAGAATGGCTTACCCCAAGCATTCCCCCACTAGAGGAGTATCTGACTGGATGGTATACCCTGATTGAACCAATCGCAAGTAACGTGGGGTTACTATGACTGCTTAAACTTATTGGAATCCTGCTCTGAAACTGGATTCTGTTAGGGAGGTGGGAGGGAGCATTGCTATACCTACAGTGTCTGCCATCCAATCATGGAAGCTGCCTCAAAGCTGAAGGGAGTCACCTGCTACTGGGCAGGAGCTTGTGATGGCCAGAACAGACCCATCGTGCAGGGATGGTCTGTACCCAGGAGACATGCAGACAGGTCCAGGTTATATGCACATGGAGGCGAGTGCAACATCAAGGCTGGGGAGGGATCTGGCCGGCTCGGGGGACTAAGCCCATGGTCATCACCCATGGCTGCTGTGCTGTGTAGAAGGCCTGCTGTGCCAGGAGGGGCGGGGAGTCAGCCATGCCCTGGCCCTGCTCACCCGTCCCTGCCTCTCATCCTCTAGTCCACCCTCTCGCCCTTCCCTTCACCTCCGATTGTGTATGAAAGCTCAGCCCTGGAAGAGAAGTTCAGCCTGCTGGGGGCTCCGTCAGCTCATCCTCAGTCTAAAAAAGGTGCCAGGGGACAGAGGAGCTCCCTGGTGGGGCCTAAACAGCAATCACCCCAAATGAGTGCAGACGCCTGCTTCCTGCCTGAATGAGCTTTGCTGTGATTGACCTGCGTTATCTCTGGAATTACAGTGGCCTAACTGGTAATGCATGACTTCAGAAAACAATTTTGTCCACTCGTCTCTCTAGAACAGTTTTCTGGGTCAACTACTATGCGAGAAGCAGCTGATGATTTATGTTTTAGGAGAGAACAGGTCATTCTCTACCCCAAAGTAGTTGATAACATCTCATAAATCTAGGCTCTCATGATAATCAGACCTTCAGGATGGCAACTAAAATTCATCCCTGATGTCTGCACTGAAGGATTGCTGGTGACTCTCCGGAGTATTGGGTTGAGAAGGATTCTGAGGCTGCACCAGAAGTGCTGGGTGCCCTTCGTGATGTCTTCCATGAGCAAAGCATACACCATGAACCTGATGCGCCTCATCTAACCTGCTACTGTACATTCCAAGGTAAAGGAAACAGGTGCCTGTATCCCAGCTGGATGGAGGCTTCCATTGAAACAACCTTTGCCCAGGCTGAAGGAACTATGACAGTGAAGATATGTTCCCTCCACCTTAGGATTTTCTCGCGCCCAATGTCTGAATCAAGAATGCTTTTCTGACAGACTTATGGGGAAAGGTAGGGGAGAGATAAATTGGGAGTTCAGGATTTGCAGACACTACCTACTATATATATATTAGATAAACAAGGTCCTCCTGTAGAGCACAGGGAACTATATTCAATACCTTGTAAGAGCCTATAATAAAAAAGAATATGAAAAAGAAATATGTGTACAACTGACTCACTTTGCTGTTCACCAGAAATTAACACAACATTGCAAATCAACTATACTTCAATTTTTAAAAAAAGAATGCTTTTCTGAATTAAGCCTCTTTCTAAGCCCTAGGGTACTACTGCCATTAAAAAAAAAAAAACCTGTCTATCTGTTTTTATTATTCTCTCTTGTCAAGATTATGGGATAAATGACCTATAAACATGAAAAAAAATCAAGATAAAGTCTGAAAAATAAGCATCTTGGCTGGTTTTGTTTCACTCTTTTGTGTTCTTGCCATGTGGCTCATCTGTGAGAAAAACTCCAATTACATTAAATTTATGACTAACTGGATGGTGTGCGACCAAGGAATGAAGAAATCTTGCAACACAGTTTTGTTTTCCAGAGTTGAGTTTCCCAAACAGTGACTTAGAACAACCCTCATGACCAAACTGGCAGGCCCCAGAATCCTGGCTGAACTGGTCCAGGCGCTGCAGGGAGAATCTTGGGCTCCGAGCAGCCAGGGTGGACCTCTGTTGTTTCAGCCTGGAAAATAGCCCCACCCAGCCGGGGGAATGGGCAGCCATTCCCAAAAAGGAGTCAGGGATGCTGGGAACCCCTTCCCTGTCCAAAGCTTAAGTGAAACCAGAGCTGGGTGGACCCCACCCACTGGGAATCTCTCCTCGAATGACAGAAGTCATCATATGTTTTGTTATTTAATGAAACAGAGGCATTGCTTTGGGATTCTGTCCCACTCATAGAAAGGAGGAGAGGCAAGGTGAGAATGAGGCAATGATACTGCCCCGTCCTCTCAGCCAGATAAGAGGAAGCAGTGGGTAAGGGAGTCGGGGACCCAAATTCCAAACAGCCATCATGATGGCTGCCATGTTTTCAGGCAAGAGCTGTTCTAAGTCCTTTGTAACCTTTTCTCATTTATAACCACAATCACCCTCTGTAGGTCTATCAGATAGGTGAGAAAACTGTGGCTCAAAGACTGCTGTTATTGGCCCAATACCCCACAGCCCGAGTGACAGAGCCAGGCAGCAGCGGCCTCTCTGCTGTACCCAGAGGTGAGCTCTGAGTCTGTGACGGAGACCAGCCAGCAGACAAGAGGCCCAGGCCTCGTAACAAGGAGGAAGGAGAGCTTTCAGCCTGGAGGATTTTACTTCCAAAACGTTCAAGCTTGTGCACTCTGCTGGAGGGATTCCCCCCACCCCCGCTGGTGCATTACATTCTAAATTCAACGCCCTAGAAGATATTGAATAGACAGGATAGAATCCATTAGGCTTGTTGATTTATAGCTTTTCAGCATTCAGAAGGAACAGGCTTTCCATGTGAAATTGGTTGCATGCTGCGGCCCATTTTCAAAATTTGTCTCATTTTGCCAGTAAGTGATTTATGCCAGGCTTCCATGAGTGCCTCTTTTTGGAAGGAGGAAAAAAAAAATCAACACAAAGTGAATTCAATGTCCAATATCTCTGTGAATCTTGCTCAACACTCCTGTGGTCCATCTCTGCATTTTATTGATGGAACAGTAAGAGCGTCTGGTGTACAGTCAGGGCTCTAGCCAGGGTCCATCCACTAACACACACTTTTTTGAGTTCACGAGAGGAGAGCTGCTGGGGTTAAACAGGGGTGAGCTGGAGTTACTCTTTATCATTCCTACTCATTTGGCGAAAGCAGCTTGTACTCTGTAGGACAGGCCTTCCTTGGGTCCACATGCCAGATCTGCTTTCTCCCCAGGCTGGTGAGGGAGAAACACTCTTCTCTCCCCATCCAGGTCTCCCCCCACTGGCAGATCTCAGTGATCACTCATCCTTGCATTGTCATTCTATTTACTGCCAGGCACTCCCTAGACGGGGAGCATCCAGAAGGCAGCAAATTTGCAATGAACCCCCTGCCTCTCCAGCCCATGATGCAAACCCCTGCACACAGTAGGTGCTCCATAAATGTTTGTTGAAACAACAGGTCAGCAAGTAACGAAGCTGGGCGGGCCCGTTTAAGGAAGGAGCCGTAAGCCTTAGCTAAAGAGACGCCTCTTGAGTTTGTCACGGGCCTCTTTGAACTCAAATCGTCTGTCTCTTCTAAAAGCTAGATTGGTTTGGCATCACTCAAACCATGTGTGTGCAGCTACCTGTTTCACTGAACAAGCTTAACTCAGTATTGAACGTGCACCCAACATGAAATTGCTTTCTTCGTCTCATACATTTCCAGTCCTTTAATTACCCTATTCTGATTCCTTATTTCTCTAACGACACAGAGTTATTTTAAAACAGGGTTATTTTAAAAAAACACAGCTCTTGGTGGGAGGAGGGTATAGCTCAGTGGTAGAGCACGTACTTAGCGTGCGCCAGGTCCTGGGTTCAATCCCCAGCACCACCATTAAAAGAAATAAGGAAATAAATAAACTTAATTACCCCCCCCAAAACAAAAACAAAATAAATAACACAGCTCTCGTCTAATCCATGTTAACCCACTTCCGCTTCACATCTGCACCTCCTTCTTGCCAGCAGTGAGGAGGCCCTTGCTTCAGAGATTTGGAGTGAGGACGGCAGTGCTGGCTCCCTCATACCACCCACCCCCCGCCCTGCCCATCTTCTTCCAGCGTGCTGTGAAGAGGAGGCAGAGGGGGTCAGGTCTACTCGGCCGGGCCATCATAGCTCCCCACCTTTGTTGTCGGTGCCCTGGGTGGCAGGTGCTTCCTCACCCACAGCTCCCTTGGCTTGGCCCACTCGGACCCCACCCCCAGGCCTGGCCCCCTGGGCATATCCCGCAGCCTCCTGCTTCTGGGGCAACAGAAAAGGCTCAGGACTGACTGCCTCCCGGGTGTCCCTTGACCCAACGGAAATGCTCACCTATGATCAGGAGAGCAGCGACTCGGCCGCTGACCTCTCCTCCGGCCACTCATTTTCCACAGCCAAAACCATGGTAAGACAAGGTTTCCCATAATTGGCTCCAGGATCAAGAAAAAAGCCTTGCCTTCACCTTTTCCAAGCACAGGGTAAAATGGTCTAATTCTTTCCTAAAAATTATGAGATTTGCTATTGTGTTAATGGACAAGAGCCAAAAGTCAGAAAATACAAAATAATGGTCAATCCTAAAGCACCTACACTTTATTTTGGAATTGAGATATATCATGAGGAATTTTGTTGTCCTTTAACAAGAAAGAGCTCTCTCCTTCCAAATTACTGCAGTGGATATAGGTGCGTGCTGGCTGAGATATTTGTCACCCCATTGGTCACCAGGGTGGATTCAGTTCACTCGGCTGATCCGGCTGGCTTGCAGGTGTCGCCACCCTCCCCCACTGCTCCACGTGCTTGCCTCCTGAAGCCAAGCGCTCCGTCGAAAAAGTCAGTCTTCCCTGAAAGAAGGGGACCAGTCTTCTGTCCAGGGTAGATGCTAGAATCTCTAAACAAGCTCCCCCAAACTCCTCAACATCAGGGGACCCTCCTGTCCTAGTGTCCTGTGTTGTCCACCTTTGTCGATTGCATCAGGGATCTGTCCCCCACTTTTGCTCTCCTAAGGGAAGTCAGATTTTCATTCAAGTTGTATCCTCTACCTCATGCAGCCCGTGGACTTTGGGAGAGGTGGACCCCCAAATCAGGAGGGCCCTGATTAGTCTAAGACAGAGAATGGGGGTAATTTTATTTCATGCCCTAGAGTCATGGGCTCAGGTACAGAGTAGCATTCAAACAATTATGGCATTAGGTCAGCAGTGGCCCGTGACCCAGTATGGGCTACCGAGGTGCGGGCAAGGATCTGCTGGAAGAGTCTCTCTCTCTCTCTCCCCGTCTCCGGACGGCGTGCTGTGTGGATGCAAGCTCTGGGACAGCTGACACAGTGAGGTAACAGGAGGGAGGCCGGGCCAGGGAGGATGCTGACCCTCTCGACGTCAGAGGGACAAGGGTCGTGAAGACACCACGGAGCCAGGTAACCAGCCAACCCTGAGGCCGCCCAGCTCTGGCCTCTCTCGGAAGGAGAGCCAGAAAGCACTCTTACCCGCAAGCCCGTCTGTTTGGTGTAACAGTAATTAAAAACAGTTTAACAAGAGTGAGCATATAATTCTTTGCCCAAACTCAGCCACTTTTGAGAGTGAAAGGGGGCAGTATTCATAATCCTACCAGGACCACAGATCTACACGGGGACGGCTCCAGGCAAACCAGAAGGCAGTCTCACTCATCGTAACTGATGGAAACCGCAGCAGCATCCAAATAAATCACCTCAGCGTGAAGAGCTCCAGCCAGAAGTACTCAAAGGAATAAAGTAACCTGATTCAGGCCCTTCTCTAATTCATTCTCTAAATGTTGTCCAAAGTCATCTTTTCAACCTCCAGATCTGATCATACCCTCCCCCGCTTACAACACCACAGTGATGCCCATTACTCTCGGGACGAAGCCTTAGAGCCTTTGCGGGGCCTCTGCCCTCTCCATCCTCCCTGTGGGCTTTGCGAACATTCTGCAGGGACCGCCATCCCTCACTCCCTTCCTCCCCTCCCCTTGACTTAACAGCTACCCTCCTGCTCCAGCACCTCACGCCGAGGGCAATGCACCCATCCACCCTCCAGCCCCCACCTCGACCCAGGCCAGTTCAGGGTCCTTTGTTGTAGAACCTGGAAGACCCCATTCTTGCCTTTCCTAGTGCTTCTCTTGGCTCTTAAGTGTGTTTACAATGAGCAGGGAACGTGCTCTTGTTCTTTAAGGTGTGAGCCCCTTGCACGAAGCCTGGCCACGCAGACATACTCGAAACACATGTGTTGATTGAATTAACCAGTGCTGGGAATGCAGACTGAGGCAGCGCCAGAAGTCCTGGAAGACCCGTCTTCAGAGTTCAAAGTGGTCCCTACCCTGTTCAGTGGCGCCTTTCCAAGTTCTCCAGAAGGACAGACCAGCTCTCCCCAGCTACATCTGTGACTCTGGGTGCTGAGGTTTGCAGCCTCTCTCCCAAGAGGCAGACCTGCAAGCACAGTTTCAAAAGCTCACCTGCAGGGAACAGGGCCCTGGCGGAATTCCTTTATAACCATCGAATCTGATACTTATGGCTGGAGCTCAAAAGGTAAGTGTTGTGATGTTTTCTTCCTGTAACCTAAGCTGCAAAGGGGCAATTTTTTCTTATACTTTCAGTTAGCCAAAAGTCGAGTCCGTTTCTCCAATAATTCCCTTCTTTCTGTAGCTGGCGTACGTGAAGGTAAAAGTGTTTCCTTTGGTATCTCTGTTGGCTAATGAGCTCCTAACCAGGATCCCCTTAGAGAAATCAATGTAAGTGCTCTAGACAACAGACTTTGAAGTCTTGCCTGAGTCTGTGGTCTCACGCCGTCTTAAACCTGTATTCTGGGAGTAACAGGGCTTCACACCCTATAATTACTTTTGTTGCAAACTCACTTTTCTCTCCATGTTCTCTTAACTCCAGTGATTACCGTCATCTTGTCCTGCAGCTGTTTTTGGCTCTCATACAGCAATTTTAGCAAAGGCTTTCCCTTTGCTTTTAGTTACCTCGCAAGATTGACGGGGGTGAATGAATAAAATCTCAGAGAAGGCAAGACTCTGTCGTCCTGCAAGTGATCACAAAGGCATGCTCAATTTTTCTTAGTCTATTCCTTTTTTAAGTTTCTATACTTTTCACCAAATCACTGCAAAAGACATTATTCAAGCTACTCTTCAGTGCTCCTCACATGAGGATTCACACACCAAAAAAAAAAAAAAAAAAAAAAAAAAAACCAAAACCCTCATAAGATTCAGTACCTGGAAAATATTCATCCCTCTAGATGTTTTCTCTAATAGGCTACGTGAACTGCACAATCTGTCATGACCACCTTTATGTCCTGAATTAGTAACTTCTAGAATGAGCACTGAATGGATCCGCCTCGCCCTCAGCCCCTGGCTTCTGAGCTGCTGCTTATCTCTGTTTCACTGCCCTACTTTACACATGCTCTAATATTTTAAGCCACCTCAAAAACCCTTTTTAAAGTAGATGGGGCATAAATGATAAAAATTCTTTTTCCTAATATTAAAAGTTTCCTTAATCTTACGAAACCACATTTTCTCAAAAAAGTCATTCAGAATCACATTTTTAAAAAATCCCTAGGAAAGCTAAACTCTCACTGCGAACTAACTTCAGGTCTGCTATGCAGCAAACTGAATTTCTTGTCATTTAATTTCCACAGACTCTGGATTTGCACCTCCTCTGCCAGACCCATCATTCAGGCACAGCCCTGGAGGTTTCCTCCAGGCTCCATGCAAACCAGCCTCCCAGAGGCTGCTGAGAGCCTAGCAGGCTTTTCCTGTTTTGGTCTGAATGAATATCTTATACAAAACTGAGTACCCTCCAGGTACTGAGACCAAGAACTCAGAGCCAAAGGAGGAAGGAGATTTAACTTCCGATACAACCCAACAGCAAGGACAGCTGTAGCCTCCAGGAGGCTCAAACCGCATCACAGACATGTGCCCGCTGGACAAGGTCCAGGTCCCCTCCCCCACCAATCAGAGCCCAGTGGAGGAGGCCTTCCAGGGTGCTGACCGTCTCCAGTTGGTCATAGATGTCATACTCATTACTTCCCATCAATTCTCAATGGTGTTGCCTCAAATTTTTTTTAGTAGTAACTGGAAAATCGAGCGACAGGAGCAAAAGAAGTTGGAGCACCCTCAACCAGAGTTCGTTATAATCAAAACTTTACATTAACGACCCAGTCTGGAGACGTGTAGTCATTATTATGCGTCTGGTCCTACCGGACTGTAAGCTTCGTGAAGACAAGATCCATCTCTTTACCACTCACAGCAACACGCGTGGCATCTTGCAAACAGTATGTGCTTAATATGCATTTGCTAGAAAAGTGATCATGATGATGAACGGAAATAGTCGTTGGTTCTCATGTATCACTATGATTGGTATTGCTTTTCCATGGTAAAATCAAATTTTTAGTGTGTATCTCTTTTTTAATTTTTTATATCTATAAATGATACCACTATTGATAGATTTCCTGGTGCAAATACAGGCTGATATATACACTGACTCAGTAAGAGATAAGCATCTTTGATACAGCTTCCCCATATTCAGGGTTCCAGGTCATCCCAGGTCTCCTCTTCTAAGTGGCCTGGGTTGACATTCCCCAAGCTTCACATGCACCCACCTCCTTGTTCAGCATAATCATTATAAACATAGACTCTGGAGCCAGTTGCCCAGGTTAAATCCTCTCCTTCATTTACTAGCTGTGTGGTCTTGAGCAAGTTATTTAACCTGTGACTCTTTGCTGTAAAAGAAGGATAATCATCGTATTAAACTGATCACAGGTTTGAGCAATTTGATCATGAGGTGTCTTGCTGTTTTCTTCATTTTATTTGTGCCTGAGGTTTGTTGAAATTCTTAGTTCTATGGATCAATATTTACAACAAAGTTGGAAATTTTTCAACCATTATTTCTTAAAATATTTTTTCCATCCTTTCTCTCCTCCCCATCATGGACTCCAACTACTTTAGATCAAGCTGACTGAAGTTGTCTCGCAGCTCTCTGGTGGTCTGTTAATTTTTTAATTCTTTGTGTGTTCTCTTTTATATAGTTTCTATTACTGTCTTGAAGTTTACTGATTTTTCTCCTGTAGCCTCTCCTCTGGTTGCGCATCCTATCCAGTGTGTTTTCCATCTCAGACAGTGTCACTTTCATATCCAAATGGGTCCTTCTTACCTCTTCCCAGTCTCTCCAGTTTTTGCACATACGGAGTATGTGTGGTGTAATCGTTCTGGTCTCCCGGCCCGCTAATTCTAACATCTGTGTCAGTGCTGGGTCAGTTGTGATTGATTCATTTTTCTCCTCATTGTGAATAGTAAACGTATGCTTCTTTGCATGCCTGGTAATTTTTTATTGGATGCCTGGCATTAGGAATTTTCCCTTGTTGAATACCGGATATTTTTGTGTTCCTGTAAATATTTTTGAATTTGTTCTTAGACAAGTTAAGGTACTTGGAAACCGCTTGACTCTTTCTGTCTTGCTTTTAAAATTTGTTCGGTGGACTAGGGTAATGTTTAATCCAGGGCTCGTTACTCCCCACTATTGAGACAAGACCCTGCTGGGTACTCCACCCCATGTCCAGTGACTCATGAGGTTTTCCAGGCTGCCTTAGAGGAACAGGGCCTATGCCTGGCCCTACCTAACTGTTTAAATGAAAAAAGAAAAAATTTTTTTCATAACACAGGAGTTAAATAAAATTCAGAACTATCCTAAGGTTGCTTTCACCAGGAACTGTACCTGAATCCAATGAAATATCATTTACCAGCCAACACTAGAGTTCCACTCAGGAAAAGAATTGCCTTCATTTTCAAAAATACCTTGATAGGTTACTCTAGTTGGGAAGTGAGGCTTCAGTTGTTTGCCTGGAAGAGACAGTAGGAAAAAGACAGCCAGCGTGCTCTGCGTAAGAGATTGGGAGAAATTTGGGCCTAGTGGAGAGAAGGAATTGAGCAGGGGAGCAGATCAGGGCAAGGGCAAGAGCAGACGAGACGGCTCAGAAGGAGGGAGAAATATGGGCAGTGAGACAGCAAGCCTTGATGATACGGACAAAATACCAGCACTGGGATGTTCGATATTCAGTTTTAGATTTAATTCAGATTTAACTTCAGCTTTAGATTTAGATGCTGTGATGTCAATCTCTCCTTGGCCTCAAACTGTCAGCAAAAGTCAGCTACGTACACAGCCTTGGTCGATGGCAATTTGGAAAACAAAATTACCAAAATCACGGCCAGTTAGGACAGAAGGGCTCAAGTTGGGATAAAGAGATGTTTCATAAACTGAATTGATTTGGTGGAATTGGGATTTCAGAGGGGAGGTGACCAGGGGAAATGTCATACTAACAGTCCTCTCACCCTATAAATTGCTCAAAGAGCCTGAAGGGCACACTAGATCTCCAAGGACACACAGGATGGAGGGACAAGTCAATCTCACTCAAAACCTAAAGCACCAGCTCATCTCCAGTTGACCTGTGGGTTAAACACAATTAATTCTCAAATTAGTGGCATCAACGAGTGGTCAGAGGAGAGAGTCTATCCGTATGACATGGTTTAGCTGCCTTGGTCTGCATCTGAACTACAGTTCTGCCTTTGCATCTACCCTGAAAATAATTGGTTTTTTAGCATTTGCAGTGTATACATCCATAATGTTAACCTGTTCTGCACAGCAAATATAACATCATGGCATAGCCTGGAAGCAATATTATCTTTTCCCCCTCAAGGTTAAATTGTACCCGTGATTCCTTACTCTAGTTCAAGTCTTTGGTTTGCTGAGATTTGTTTAGAATGTTGCATTGCTATTTGCAGAAAGCAGAATGATTTCTTCTAAAAGGGACCCCCATTATCTTCCCCATGGCCCCTCAATGTTCTAAGGAAGGCACAGCTGATACTGAGCTTCAGGAAGGTTTTAAAGATCTTCCTGCCTGTTAACCAGTGATCCTAGGAACAAATTTTCAACTGTGCCCTTGGTTATTTTTCCTGGTGAAGATGAAGCGTGCTGAAGCTATTTCCTCTTGCCTACTAATCTTCACACCTTTTCCAAAGGTGATTTCTCTAAAATGCTCTATTAGAAGCCTGAGGTTAAAATATTCTGTTACTCCAATGTTCACTGAGCCTTGAGCAATATACATTCAAAGTCAAGGGCAGCTGTGCTCCCACCACCATCAGGCTTAAGCAGGATATACATTCAAATCCCAGCACCGAATACACGATGCAAAATCCTTCCCTGCTTTGCTTTTCTAATTTTAAATTGGAAACTGTCTTAAAAAGATAGCGTAGAGTGTTGATATATGTTCTGGAATTTAGCCTATGATGAGGATAGAATTCCCATCAGTCAAGATTCAAAGGTGCTCGGAACATTGGTGGTGACTTGGAACAAAACAAAGTTGCGTTCGTAAGTCACTTCATACTTATGTCAAAATAAAATCCAAGACTAAGATTTAAATACTGAAAATTAAGCCGTGAAAGGATTAGAGGAAAATGTAATAGATCCTTAATAAACTGAGAATGAGGAAGGTGTTTCTAGGCATAACCTAAGTACCCCCCCCCGCCATGCCACTGTATGGATGAACCGCAGACACATTAGGCTAAGTGAAAGAAGGCAGTCACGAGGAGCATGTCACGCGTGACTCCATTTACGTGAAATATCCAGAACAGGCAAGTCTGTAGAGGCAGAAAGTAGATTAGTGGTTGCCTAGGACTGGAGTTGGGGTGGGGAGTTGGGAGGTGATGGCTAAGGGTTACACGGTTTCTTTTTGCAGTAATGAAAATATTCTAAATTTGATTGTGGTGATGGGTACATAACTCTGTGAATATACTAAAAGTATTTGAATTGTACATTTTAAATGTCAACTGCATAGTATGTGAATTATATCTCAATAAACTTTTTTTTAAATGGAAGGATGTAAACCAGATTACCAATCATGGTTACCTCTGGTTGAAGGACTAATGGATGATTCTCATTTTCCTTTTGCTTATTAGTATTTTCAACTTTTTTCTGTAATAAAAAGGTATTACTTGGAAGGAAGGAAGGAAAAAGGAAGGGAGGGAGGGAGGGAAGGAGGGAAGGTGGTTTCCTTCCTAAGAAGCAAGAAATGGAATCCATGATCTGAGTCTGCTCATTGGTTCTGAGGACAACCTGCTCATTATGTGGAAGAACATGTTTCTTTAACCATGTAAAGGACATGGTTCTTATGTGAGACTAGATTGATCTCTGTGTTAAACTTACAAGCTGTTGTAGGATTAACTTTGCTCAGAATAAGTTACTACTCATGAGAAATGTAAGTGAGACCTTGGTGGGAGTGGGGTGGGGTGCTAGGGGGTGAGGGGGAGCCTGATGGTCAGATCAAGTGAAGGGACTTTGGGATGATCCCTGTTCCGTTCAGATCCCTTGGATTATATTTAACCCCCTTCTACGTGTAAGATTATTAAGTTCTAGAAAAGATACCCTTTCCCACTCGTAGAGATGTGCTTCCTGGGTCCTGTATTTAACTGGGCCCTTCCAGCTAGGAGTCCAGCTATGTTTCAAAGGAAATCTCGGTCCTATGGATGGAAATCTAATCAGCTGTGGTCCCTGTCCTTGAGGAGCTCACAGCGTAGGGAAGGTGAAGGCAGCGCAGTTAGGGAGGCAGGAACCCAATCACCAAACACCACCAGTGCCAAGGTGAACATTTGGACTTCATCGTCAACCCGGCTAGAAGGGCCCTGCTGAAGGGTTTCAAGCAGAGACATCTGTTTATTTTTGAAAAGATCACCTTGACTACCGGGTAGAGAGATGGATTGGTGTCAGGTGAGCCTACAGCAGGGATGGAGGGAGGCCACCCAAAGTTCCAGCACTGAGGTCAGGTTGCACATTGCTAGGAAAACATCATATATTCAACAGCTAGAAGTCACCAGTTCCTTTCACCAGCAGTATCGGACTTCATAAAGCAGTTCTCACAGCGCTCAGCACCTTCTGAGGGTCTATGCTGTACTGTGTTTACAACACCCTCAGTGGCCGAGGCCTGGGCCACCTGCTCAGCCCAGCAGGTGGAGTAAAGCCCATCTGAGGCTCCTAGTTCTGAGTGGGTCAGGGCCTTTCTGCCCAAAAGGAACTCAGGTGTCCTTTCCATAAGAAGGGGCAATCATTGATGGTTAAACCAAAAAAAGTGTTCCCTATTGTCAACAAAAAATAATCAATAAACAATCTATAATAGGAATAAAAAAGTTTTATTTGAGCCAAACTGAGGACTATAGCCCGGAAGACAGCCCTCAGATAACTCTGAGGAACTGCTCCGGGGAAACATGGTTCTCAGCAGTTTTATGTCTTGTCAGAACAAAGAACATCAAACAAGTCAGGGATACCTTCTTCAAGGTTTCAAGAAAAAACAAAAACAAAAACAAAAAACCAGCCCAGCATGTATGCAGCAGGTTAGTATGGCCTTGGCAGCTGGGGAAGGAGTCTTATCATCGAAGAAGGATCAGCATTGGTTTCCCTGGAAAGGCAGGCATTTAATCTTTATTTTTAACAT
Organism: Camelus dromedarius; assembly: GCF_036321535.1. Classification (NCBI taxonomy): domain Eukaryota; kingdom Metazoa; phylum Chordata; class Mammalia; order Artiodactyla; family Camelidae; genus Camelus; species Camelus dromedarius. Next base: position 8,684,343 of record NC_087441.1, on the reverse strand, counting down.
GGATATTCTTTTTTTCTGGTCAATGTGCCCTTTTCTTTAATAAGTAAAGCAGATGTACACGGGCTGTTCTAGTTAGCGTAAAATTCAAGTGGACTCCCTATACCTCAATATGTGAACATTTCTTTTATCACTACAGAGGGCATAAGAAACTGCTCTTCTGTTCTAAAACAAATCTTTTTTTTAAATAAAATCTTGCTGCCATCTAGTCTTCCTGGGCCTCTCGTGGTGGGGGTGTCTTGGTTCCCCTGTGTCCACCCAGGGCTGCTGGAGGGCGTCATTCTTGGTGTTTCCTGACCATCTGCTATTCCAGGTTCTCCTTGTAGGACTTTTAAAATTCTGAGGTTGGTTAGATGGGCAATGGCCCTCTCTGTGCCTTGCAGTAAAGTCCCAGCCCTCTGTGGCCACCTGAGGGGACTTAGAAAGTTTCCCGAGGCTCAGGCAGTGCCAGGACTCCCTCTGTGCATGGTTGTGGGCAATGGTGGCTCCCAGGCTCCTAAACTGACTTAGAAGAAATTTTGGAGGCCCCAGTGGAGGGCCATATTCCTTATTCCAGGTAACAAGGAGCTGTTCTTTTGCCCCCAAGCTTATTTGGAAAAAATATAGACTCTCAGGAGGGCCAAGGGCAACATTCACAACCCGTCCAAGCCTGCAGGAGTAGTTCCTAGGCCCCGAGTTGACTTAGAAATTTTGTGTTGGAAAGATTTGTCCCAGGAGGACCTCACTTTGGCTTGTAGGCCTGCATATTCTGTTTAAACAAACAAACAAACAAAATTCAACCGAGGAAATTTGAAGATATAATTGGCTTTATTAGACAATTCCTGAAGCGGGCAGCATCCCAGCTAGCAAACACAAGGATGCTCTGAGGTGTTGTAAAAACTGGAAGGTTTTTATAGGAAGAAGTGGGGAGGTGCAGGAGCAAGGGAGCTATTAGCAAAAGAAAAGAAAGGATTTTTTTTTTTTAGGCCAAGGGACTGTCTTTTGCAGGGGGTGGGGAAGTGAGGGGAGGGAACAGCAAGTTTCATCAAGCAGATTCCTCTTCTTCCTCTGAGGGGCGGGGGGAAATAGGGCCCACCTGGCAGATGACTTCATTGGTGCCCAACGGAAAATTCCAGACCCTTTGATTAAGATTGCATTTCTGGTGAAGGTCAAAACTGCATTCAGGTGAGGTATTAAATCTAAGTTTGGTATCATAAGTTTTAGCACAATAATAAAAATAATGGGAATAGCAACAAAAAGAGTCATGAGATTGTCATGACATCAGCAGTAAGAATGTTAATGGTGAGAAAATATCAAACCAAGGAGACGGAAAATAAATAACTTCTCAGCAGTAGTTCCCTCTGGGCGTCAGGATGACTTTGGTTTGGGATTTGCTTTCGCATGTGAGCTCTTAGTCTGCTTGCTCTGTTCTGAGTGTGTATAATGGCACTCATTGGGGAGGAAATTTGTACTTTAAAAAAACATTTTTAAAAATTCTTCACTGCATTGTACTATGTCCAAGGAAAACAATCAGCATCTTTAAGAAGAATTTCCAACCTGGATTCAGGCCAAGAAACCACAGCAGTTTGGCAGGGGCCTGCCAGGAAGCTGAGGGTCAGCGGGGTCAGGGAAGTTTCTTGCAGGGAAATCAGGAGGAATGGAGATTCGCAGATCTTCCGTCCTGACAAGGAAGCTGGCTTCTCAAGATGAGCATCCTGAGGAAGCTGACAAAGGCCGAGGGGAAGTGAGGAAAGCTGAGGGCTGAGGCTTTGTATGTCCGAGGCGGACACGGAGCTCACTGCAGAGGCACGGTCAGCCAGGGCCCAGCCGCTCCCTTTGGGGCCTCTGTGGCCTGGAACTGCTCAGTCCAGGGCAGCCAAGATCCCGCCTGATCATCCCACAGATTCCAAACCAAAGATGTTTATCCTCTCATGAGAGCTTCAGGGTAAACTAACTTCAGCAGACTCTAGAATCTGGCTTTTGTTAAATACAGAGCAACGCCGTTTAACCAGCAAGCCCACTGGGCCTGTGCAGTTCTGTGTTTGAAAATCCTTATTCAGTTAATGTTAACGTGTAAAGATGGGATTGGAAATGCCTGGTGGCTCAAGTTTCAGTGGGTGAAGGTGAAACCCCCTCTCTGTGCACAGCCAAGTTGCCCAACTCCAGGGAGCACCCCTCTCGTTGCTTTCTGCCTGGGCAGTATCCCTTGTGCAATTCCAAGGGGCTCTGTCCACAGAGAATCCCGTGTACTGGAGCCCCCTAGTGTTGTGCAACATGTAGCCCAGCCTCCCCCTATGGAGCAGCTTGGATGATTCTTGACAAGGGAGGAATCCCTCCCAGAAACCTCCCAGCAGACTTCCTCTCAAATCTCATTGACAAGACTCGGGTCACTTGCCCATTGCTGAATCACAGGCAAGCAGAATGGGATTCCCAGTATAATTTAGCTGATCAGGAATCCCATGCCAGGGCGATGGTAGGACTCAGTCCCGCCCTGAAGCACAGTCACCCAACACTGGGAAACAAGCAAATGAGGGGTGGAGGGGTTCCCAATAGCATCGACCACACTTGGCTTCTATTCACCAGAGTTCCCTAAAAGTTTCCTAAAAGAGTCCTGGGTGGGCTGACACCCTGTCCGGTAGGGAGCACAGACTCCTGGGAGGTGGAGCCTGTCGCAGTTAAAAGGAGAATAGACAGAGCGATTGTCAGAGAAAAGAGGTTACAACTGCCATCGGTTTCCCACGAAGTTAGAAGGGGGTCTCCCACACCCATTCCACACTGTCTCAGTGACCACAAATGTCACAGGCCGCTTCAATGACCTGGCCGAGGTGGGGCCTCTGCAGCAGTGTGGGGGCGATTTGAAAAGGGCACAGGCTTTAGATTATTGGACCTGAATTTGAATCCTGTCCTTAGAAATGTTATCCAACTTCTCTAAGCTTTAGTTTAAGAGTGCAGGTGACAATATCTACTTCATAAGGTTGTGGTGAAATTTTTTTTCTAATAAGGTAATATCTGTAGCACTTAATAGGTACTCATTCAATCAATGACTTCTTTTTAAAAATTTTTTTGCTTTTTTTATTTTTTGGAAGGGGAGGTAATTAGGTTTATTTCTTTATAGATACAGATTTTTTTTTAATAGAGATACTGGGGATTGAACCTAGGGCCTCATGCATGCTAGACATACACTCTGCCACTGGGCTATACCCTTCCCCCCAGTCAATGACTCTTAAACTTTGGAATTCTTGAGTCACCTGAAGGTCTAGCTAAGCGTGCAGATTCCTGAGCTTCACACCCCAGACATTCCGGCTACATGCACCCAAACCCAGTAATCTGCATTTTCAGCAAACACCCCCAGGGGGTTCTGATGTAAATGAATCACTGGCACACAACACATTACTGATGTGGTGTTATTGTGCAGTTATAAGGCAAAAATCTGAGCATGCACAGTAGCTCATGCAATGAGAAAATTCATCTTAATTTTAATTATCTCTCTATAATTAGCTGCATTCTATTAAAAGTAATTAAATCTGCAGTTTTGAGGCATGCCATGGGCCTGTCAGTAAATGCTGAATAATTCTAGAAGCATTCTCCTTGCACAAATCAACCAAGCACAAGGACCTCTAGGGCGGAAGGCCTCCCCCAGGGAAGGAAGGCAGCCACCTCTACCTTTGCAGCCAAAATAAGACTCTTATTAAATTACCAAGCATCACATTTCCAGTAGACAACCTCCGATCTGGATTAGTAAAGAGTGAGGCCCCACCGGGCTCTATAATTCTATCCGTCCAGTTGGCTCCTTTCCCCAGGAAAGATGAAGTGTCTGGAAGAGCAAAGGTGAACTCCCCCCTCCCCCTTTTCCCTTCCCCCCACCCCCAACTTTGGCTCTGCTGCTGGTCTCAGGATGTAACACTGCTTATTCCCTGTTTCTGGTCTCTTGACCTCCAGCAAGGATAGCACTCTTACCCTGAAATCCCTGCCACTGCCTGCTATTGCAAAACTAGAATAGAAAGCATATTGCAGAAGCTGTGACTTGGAACGAAAGAGCAGGGAAGAGAAGAGATGTTCCAGCCTGCCTCCGAGAGTTGAGGAGGAAATTTAAGGACAGTGCAAAGGATATTTGGTGGCGGAAGGGTGTACTGGGAAGTAAGTTCTTAGGAGCTGGGAGAGTTTAAAAAGGGAAGGGCTGGAGACAAAGCCATGTTTGACCCTGTTATGAACAGCATTGGGCTCTTCCCGCCTGGCTGAGAAAGACTTGGCAGCACTCAAGTTCATGAAGAAATGTGGTCTAGATGAGAGTGATCAGCTGTCTTTTCCAAAAGGGCAAAACAAACCAAGGACAAAATGAAATGAAATGAGAAGGGAGGAGCCAGTGGTTCTCAAATCTGGTCTGTTAGACTCATTTGGAGTGCTGCTTAAAATACCCATTCCCAGGTACCACCCCGACGCCCTTACCCAGCTATCTGAATGATCGGGTAGATTCGGGAACCACTGCTTTAGCAGATCCCAGAGATTTCTGGCTGGTGGCCTTTTGGGTCACTGGCATTTCTTCTGTAGATTTTTCCAAGTAGTTAATGCATTTTTCTATAATTCACTAGTCATCATACGTAAAACCCTTAATCCTCACAGCCCTGGGCCATTTTAAAATCACCCTGGGTCCTCAGACTGACTTTTGGAGCTTCCCACATCACAACAAACATACTGAAGTGTACCCACATCCCACTTTAAATAGAATTTTATCATGATTACTTGGAAATTTTTTGTTTTGCTCAAGTTACTTATTAATTTAGGGTTGGCAATCATTTTTTCAAGATCATCTAGATACTCAAGAATTTTTGCAAAGTAAAAAAAAAATTTAACCCACAATTAATTTTCTAATGTACTAAGAGTTTCAAAAACATTAAACCTAACTACTAAAGGAGTGGATCTAATGTTATATTTGTCAGAACAAATATAAGATGCACAACCTAAAAGTTGAGAGTTATGTTTTATTTGGTGGACTTCCTGAGGACTCGAGCCCAGGACACAGCCTCTTGGATCACTCCCTTCCACCCAGGCAAAGGAGAAGCCAGGATATATAGGAGTTTTTGCAACAAAGACCAGGTAGTCAGAACATCAAAAGATTACTGTTAATTTAAAAAAAACAGATATCTCAAGTTAAGGAATTTAGCACTTTTTTACATATGGGAAGGTGCAATGGTCTGGGCTGACTAAAATCATTCCTTTGATCTGCACCTAGCTGTCTAGGGCTGGTCTCCTGTTCTTTCCCATCCTAAGTTCCCTCAGGGGGCACCGTTGGGGGTGGCTGCCTGCTTGTCGGCATCCTGAGTTCCCTCTGCTCACTGTCAGGGGTGGCAGTAGCGGTTGATGACTTGATGGCCACAGCGTCCTTTATTTACTGATATGCCTGGCAATATTTTTCATTCACATATTTTTCAGGCATAATATTCTTATTAATTTTGACTTTGAAGCTTTATTTGTGTAATTAGGATTTAAATATCTGTTTCAGGTCTCCATCACTTTCGTGGGCCTTTAGACACGTCCTGGGCACTCATTTGGAGTGCTGCTTAAAATACTCATTCCCAGGTACCACCCCGACGCCCTTACCCAGCTATCTGAATGATCGGGTAGATTTGGGAACCACTGCCAAACGAAACACTTGGCCAACGAAAGCTCTGTGAGGTAATACTGCTTAAGAGATGAGATAAACCACATAAAGTGATTTCTCTGTAATCTCACAGCTACTAAGAGGTAGAGGCAGGACAGAAAGCTAGGTCTTCTAGTTCCAAATGCCACACTCTTCCCACAGGCAACAGAGGATATACTGAATGGCTTCTGAGCATACTCACCTCCTTAGACGCTATTATTTTCAGACATTGTACAAGGCTCATGGGAGCTGGTGCCAGAGATCTAAGGCCAAGGCAAAAAGGTAGGCTTGAAAATTGAGAGAAGTCAAGACTCAGGGAAAACAATGACAGATGAACTCAGATCTCACTGATCAAGTGCTTTTGGCCAATATCTATTGATTCATTATATTTTCACAGCACAGCATACGTCGTTCACAACAGGAGTTGATTTCACTTGGTCCACAATTATTGGTATACACAATTGAAAGTTTGTTAGAAATGGAAATGTTACTATGTAAAACCAAAATGAAATAAAGTAAAATGAAAAGCAAGAAAGAAGAAAACATAACTTGAGAGATACATTTTTCCTTTCTTGGATGAGGATGGGATGCGGATGGGAGGACTCTGGATGGGGGACAGTGTGAGAGCATGAAGGAGAATGGGTCAAATTCTCCGTGAGGTTGTGAGTTTGTCCGGAGAGGCTTCAGACTCTACCTGAGCTGAGCCCTCGTGGGGAAGGGGGCACCCCTAGGCAGCCAGGCAGGGGGCAGCATGAACTCTGGATAGGTCACCTTCCCAGGTCCCAAGAGACAGCCTTGTAGAGATGTCCAGAAGATAGCAGGTTATTTGTGCTGAGGTCTTACCTCCAGGGTCACAGACTCCGTGCTCTTCTGAATGGTGTCACAGAGAACATAGCATTCTAGCTTATCCTCTTAGAGAATTTACTTACCACCTGAAACCTGTTAGCACCATGGGAGCAGGAGATGTAAAGTCCCAGGCTGAGCTCCAAGGAGAAATCTGACTGATATTGACACATGTTCATCACCCCCCTCTTGGAAACATCTTTCACAATTCTCTCCAGGCACATCCACCATCACCCACCCATAACCCACCCCGTAGTAAGTGGGAGGAGCCTCACTCAGGGCAAACCTGCAAATGAGAATTTCATCACCAGTTTGGAAGTGTTTCCCTAAGAGCTGTATCCATCAAGGACCCTGATAAGCACCAACTCATGAACCTTTGAAAAGTCTTGAGAGGGATCTGGGGTCACCTGAGATTTGAGGAATAAAGGTTTCACCTAAATCCTGTGAATCCCAGCTCTGACTTCTAACAAAACCTTGATTTCAGAAGGAGACTGAAAGGGCCCAGGATGGTTCTGTTCATGGCTAAGGAGATGCCAGATAGTAGAGAACTGGGACAGCATCACCCAGGCACAGGGAAGACGTACAGATTAAAGCGTCATCAGCACACAGATGGCAGTTAACTCAGTAGGGAGTCAGGGACTGCCCAGAGCGAGCATGCACCGTGAGAAGACCCAGCCCTGCGAACAGCAGCATCTCAGCAGGAGAGGATGGAGGCAGAGGACCCCTCCTCAAAGGAGGCTCAAGAGCCTTGCTCAGAGAATAAGAAGAGGACAAGGACAGGGTGTTTTTTTTATGCCAAAGAAGTTAACATTTCAAGGAGGATTTTTTTCTTATCTTTAATATCTATTCTCTTTTCTTCCATTGCAATTAAATTTCTAACATGGTACGTTGCCACCTGGAATAAAGACTGCATTTTCCAAGCTTCTATTACAGCTAAATGTTGCTTTATGATTGAGATCTAGCCAACAGGATAGAAGTGATTGCAGTAGCTTAGCAATTGGCAATATCTATCAAAATTGAAAACACATATATCCATTGATCCTGTATATTTTTAATAATAAAAGATTGGGAACAACTTAAGTATCTGTCATTAGGAGGCTGGATAAACAGATTATGGTATACCTACACAAAAACTTTAGAGCAAATTTTTTTTTAATGAAGATCCATGTGTACTAATGTGTAATGATTGCTAAGCATTAATGTTTAAATGAAAAATCAAGGTCCTGAAAGGAGGTACAGTATAACATTTACACACAAATGTGCGTAGACATGTTCCGCCATGTCTGGTTGTGCATTAAGTCTCTGAAAGGACTCACGATAAAACCTGGGAGAGACACGCCTGGGACTGTGGGAAGGAAACAATATTTATTCTCTGTGCTTTTGTGCTGTTTGATTTCTTTTTTACTGTAGACAGAAACTGTTTTATTTTATTCACCTTATTTTATAGCAACTTTATGAAAATATAATTGACATACAGTTAATTACATTTTTAAAAAAATACACACAATTCAGTGGTCTTTATTCACAGTATATTCACAGAGTTTGCAACCATCACCACTATCTAATTTCAGAACATTTTCATCGTCCCCAGAAGTAACCCCTTACCCACTGGCAGTCACTCCCGTTACACCTCACCCTTCACCCGCCCCAAACCAGTCATCTACTTTCTGTCTCAATAGACTTGCCTGTTCTGAACATTTCTCATGAATGGAATCACACGCTATGTGGCCTTTTGTGTCTGGCTTCTTTCACTTGACATAATGTGTCCAAGGTTCACCCACGTTGTTGCATGGGTCCCTACTTCATTCCTTTCCATGGTAGCATCCTATGCCGTTGTGTGGATATACTGACTTTTCACAGCTACTGTAGTTGTAAGTCTACTGCTTTTCAAGGCTACTGAGGAGCTGGAAGGGGTTTAGGAGGCTTGGAATAGGGCCAGTTAAAACTCCACGAATCTCACTGTTCTTACCAAGACGCAGCCATTTTCCTGGAGCAAACCCTGCTGATACTGTTACAAGCGTTAATTCCCGGAGTTCTGAGAAAGTGATTTTGACTATGTTTGACAGTGTTCTTGCTGCTTTTATGGAGATTGGATTTTCAGAGGTCATTACCCTGCCATTCCTAGTGTTTCTTGAAATTACCTACTTTAATCATAAATAAATCTTTTTCTTTTAAGAGTGAATTGGAGGAGGAATCATGAAAATTAAATGATGTGTTGTACGTAAAACAATGAATCTAATGGCTTCAATATGGTAAATGCTCGATATTGAAAACAGCAGCTATTCTTTTTACATTGTCATGGTTACTACTGCTGGTCCCGAGCAGTTGGGCGGCAGAGCGGGAACCAGACCACCCCCCACCAACCCAGTGCCTCTGGGCATGCACCACCCTGCCTCTCCCGCCTCACTGCAACAGGTCTATATGTCTGAGAGGCTCTGGTAGCATCTTAAGTCTATCAGCACAATCTCCAGGTGTAATACTCAATACAGTTTTAAGACATAGCTCATGACATACATAATTTCTACTCCTCACAATAACGTAACAAAAAAGATAATTTTATCCTCACTTAGTAGTAAATGTGTACGAAAATTTAACTCTAGTGATCACATGCAAATAAGTAGAGATGACAATCCCCAGAAAGCACATTTGTTTTCTCCTGCTTCCGGTATTCACTCAAATGCATTCGACTGCCCCTGGAACCACTCAGGACACCCGGACCCCTCCCTGAGTCCTCCCACCCCACGGAAGATGCACGGCACTGCAGAGGGGCATCTCCCCACTACTTGGGACCAAGAAGGGCCCAGAACTGCCCGCGCCAGCACCTCATCCCTTGATGGGTTCCAAGGAGCTAACAACAGCACTTTCCTGGCTCCGGCTAGACTCTGTCTCTCTCTGTAACTCCAAGGAGGATGAGGGCCTCTACAGTAAGCAAAGCAAATAAGCAAAGAGTGGTAAATAGGAAGAGAATAAGCTTTGAGTCAAGTAGAGCTAAGGTCAAAGCCCAGTTTCATTATTTTCTGGGTATGTGATTTGAACAAGTTTCAAAACTCTCTGAGCCACTGTCTCCCTCATCTACAAAGTGGGGATAAAATTACCTTTTTTGCTAGGTTACTTTGAGGAGTAGAAATTATGTATGTCCAGAGCCTGGCATACAGCAGGTGCTCCATTAATAGCATCAATTATTATAGCAGCAGCCAGGTGTCAGTGAAGGCTGCAGCACTCAGATAAAGAGGCCATTTTTGGCCAGCCTGAAAGTCCTGGATTTTTGTCTTTGGCTTCAGAAACTTTTCTTCCTTCTCTCTTATCCAAACCTAATTAACTCCGCAGGCACAGAACCCTTTCCCATTAAGTGCCATTGATGTTGCTCCCGCTATGATCTGTGGATCCAAGTAAAGAGGACTTGACCCTGCACAGCCCCTTGATTTCAACTCTGGAAAAGTAAACCTGCAGGCTTGGCACTTCCATTCTGCCTGCAGTGATTTGAGCCTGAAGTTTTACTTGCCTGCGCTGAGGAAGGACGAGTCATCGAAAGAGCACCAGAAGCTAAGGAGGATGACTGCTAACCCCTTTTCCTTCTCCAGCTATGCATTTAAAAGCACAGAAACAGAAATCAATTTAAAGACTCCTGAGTCTTGTTGCTTAAATATAACGTTACATAACTACTTTGTTATTCTTCATTGAAACCCACTAACCCTGGAATTTTGGTTCTCCTGTACATATGAGCGCAAAAAGACATGCAGAATCCAAAACAGGAGTCAACAGAAATGCACCTAATATTGGAATTGACAAATGGAATCCGGGAATCCAATGTACTGGAAGCTACTTTTTAATTTGCAATGAATTATCTTTTTGTAAGGTAATCCTCTGAAACCTGTGAGGAGCATTCCACCTGAAAGTTCAAGTGGTCTAAGACTGAGCTGGTACATGTTTATAGCACAAGCTGTTTCTCTTTCTTCAAAAAAAAAAAAAAACCATTAAAAATGCAAATATAAAAACAGGTGATTTGCAGTATAGGATGCTGGTGTAGGGCAGTTAGCAATCATCCTCCTGGGCTTCTGGTGCCAGGCAGAACGCTCCGTATTATCCTCAAATATTGAGTATCAAGGGACTGACTTTCTGCCCATTGGGGTAATCTGTTTCCAGGAGGTTACTCTTCCTGCCAAAGGGAGAGCAGCAGAGCGCCCTCCCTTCCTCAGCCCAGGCGAGACTCAGCAAGACGGAGGCTGGCAAGGGAGAGACGAGGGAGCCTTTCCAGGTGGATCCGGAACAGAGGCAGACATTTCAACACGGCTTTTTGGAGGAAACCAAAGACTCCTTGGTGATTAGACTAATAAAGACTGTTATTTGAAATCTGAACTCTGAGAAAATATATTCTCCAAAACACACTATAAAGCTCGACCTACAAGAAAGTAATGTCCCAGCACAGAACAGATGAGGGTCAGAGGGAGCTGGACAAAACGTGTGTGTGTGTGCGCGCGTGCGTGTGCTCACACAAGCTCACACACACACACACACACACACACACGTGACATTTTTACTGAACAAAAACAGAGTCTATTTCTTGGCCATACCTGGCAAAATAATGCCTTATAGCAATAGTTCACACCTTTAAAAAAGTGATCAACAAATTGAGCCTTCACAAGCCTAGGGTAGGATGCAGTGGACAGTGCCCCTGACCTTGAAAGAAGTGTGGGGAGGAGGGGAGAGTTTGTTCCATCTCCTTTATAACAGTTCGCACTAAGAGCAAGAATTAACATGTAATGAAAAGTTATTCTTTCATTAACTCCAGCAATAATTCTATTAGCTCTCAAGTAGGGCAAATTTAATACTGCTGCAAATTTAGCTTCTCTTCAAATGACAAGGCTGTTTTATACTCTGTTAAGTGACGCCTCCTCAACATTTGCATTCGAGGACCGCTTGCAAACACAGTTTGCTTAAGTATCAGGGTTGATCATCTTGAATTTGAAAACAAAGTCTCGAAAGTGTTAATCCTATACAAAGCACACTTATGGAAAATAGAAATCCTCTCAGTGTCAATGTAAGTAAAACAGAAAACATTAGTAGTAAGAGCTAACATGTATTGAGTCCCTATTATATACTAGGCACGGTTCTAAGTAATTGACAGATTTTATTTTTAGGGCCCAGGACAGGCAGCCCCCTTGGGAAATGTGCGCTCCCTGTACTGGGAGGTAGAAAGACATCCTTATCACCAGAGACAGGGAATTCAGGGCTGAGAAGGCTGCATAAACAAACCTTGTTGCTTCTTTACTAATATACCACCCAAGCCCAAACTCTGTTTACATTCTCGACCAATTAAGCACTCAAACCTTAATCTCTTTGTCCTGTTGATTTTTCTCAAATTTATTCTTTCTTTGTCTGAAAAGTATAAAGGCTGCCTGCTTTAGCCACTTCCTAGGTCCCATTTCTGAGTCCTCTCTGTGCATGAATTAAAATTTCTTTTTCTCCTTTTAATCTGTCTTATGTCTATTTTATTTTTAGTCCAGCCGCAGAACTCAAGAGGGGCAGAGAGGGAAATACCCTTTCCCCAACATTACTATCTTTAATCTTCGCTAGAACTTTCTCATTTGAGTGCTGTTAGTATCTCCACTTTCCTGTTAAAAAATGGAGTCTCAGAGAGATTAAGTCACTTGCCAACAGTCACACAGCTGGTAAGAGGCAGAGATGTGATTTTAACCCAGTCTGCGTCCAGAACCGGAACTCTGAAATGTCTAGAACCAAACAAGAGTTTTGCTCTGTCAAATCCAACTTATTCCAACAAAACAACATCATCCATCATATTCAATTAGTGTTATTGGACTGAATTTTATTGGTTTTGTCATTTTGTTTTTATCAAACTTATAAATTTATCTTGGTTTGATAATTATATTAGATCTACCAGTATAAGGACTCTATACCTAGATTTCGTTTGTTCATACTGAAGGAACATAATAAAGAATAATTTAGGTTGACATAGGATATCTGTAAGAAATGTTTCCTTTAAAAAAGGGTCCATCCTTTGCATGTTTTACAAACGCCACTGTACAGTAAGAACAGTGGCCCCTTACTTCTCACAACCATGTCTTCTGTCCAGTGCAAAATCCTGCACCTTAAAGAATATTTAACCAGTAGCTGAAAATTCATCTGCTTTCTCATTCTCATTTTCACAGAGCCTTTTCTCCTGAGAGTTTAAAGAGGAGTATGGAAAATTTTCAACAAATTAAGATGTTCCATTACAGTCTCAACATCCTAAGAGCTGGGAGGAGCTATTAAAAATCACATTAACAATGTCCTGGCTTTCTGTAGTACTTTTCCTCTCAGTGTTACAAAATGCTTTTAGATAAATTTTGTCACAGTTATCTTCTCATGTCCTGAGGAAGTAGGCAGTGGAAAGTCTCTTTGTCACAACCTCACAAATAGAGGCTCTAAGGTACAGAGAGTTTAAACAAGACGCAAAAGAGGGTTCATATCAAACAGTGACACTTACATACTCAGTTACCTTTAGGTCTAATTATGTTTCACATCTCGCAGGGAACTTGTGTACTGGTTCTGAGAAACCATCGGGTAAAGAGGTCTCTTCCCCAAGCATGTCTGCTGTTCCCACGATTAGTGAGTGGGGGAGGGTTCAAGGTGATGGACAAGGGTGTGGCCAGTCTGGTTTGACCCTTGGCTCTGTTACTTACTAGCTTTGAGACCTTGGGAAAATTACTTAACTTTTGTGGCCCTCAATTTCCCCATCTGTCAAATGGGAATAGTTGCAGCCCCTACCTCATGGAGTCCTTTTGATAATTAAGATAGTATAGAGTATGCAAAGGGTTTAGCGCTGGCCTCACACCAAGGAGATACTGAAGAACCGGGAGTAGTCACCGTCAGTAGTGACAACTGTGCTGGCGTCTATTTCTGTTCTTCTAAGTGGCATCGAGACCCCCTACATCTTAGGAAAACCCCCGCTGAGATGGAAGGTAGGAGAACTGATACGGGGCAGAAGGATAAAGCAGCCTGTGAATAGAGACGATAGCTAGTTATGGATCATTATTTACGATGCTTCCACACGTAACTCAGTACGGTCTCAAGATTTAATCTCATAGAAGAAGACAGTCAGATCTGGTTGATTAATTCAGCAACTCAAAATTCTCAAGGATCCAAGTAATTTGCATTTCTTTAGCCTACTGTATTCAGTAGGTCAGTCTTGTCCTTGGGCTGCTGCCTTTTGCCCTCACAAGGTGATTAGATGACTGCCACATCCTAGGATCACAAAGTCTGGGTGATACCGTCCAGATGAGGATGAGAGGCTACCTCATTCTATGTCTATTTTTTCAGAAACAAAAAAACCTTTCCCAAAAATTGTGCTCTACTCTGGAATTTGACACAACATTGTAAAATGACTATAACTCAATTTTAAAAAATGTTTAGAAAAAAACCCAGAAAATACAAACTATAAAAAAAATTTCAAAAAAAGAAAAGAAAAAGAAAAACCTTTCCCAGAAGCCTCCAGTTTACTCCCCATGTCTCAGTGGCCAGAGCTGGTCATGTAGTCATTCTAAACCAATTACTGGGGTCACTATAATTGTCCCAGAGTCATCAAGGTTCTGTTTCTAGGGCTGGAAATGGGAAACACAAGACACAGATCAGGTTCTGTTAACAAGGAAGAGGTCGGATTGGCAGTTCGGTGCACTACTTTACTAACAATATTTGCACCTAGCAGATGGCTACTATGATTTGAAACATAAGAGTGCTTTCTTGAAACCAGAGCTGTACATACGTAGCATTGTATGAAATGGGCATGCATGGACGTAGACATTAACGATTCATAACTCTGCCCTATGTCTTTGAATTTCTGTAGCTAAATCTCTGAACCTCCCTCATAACCATGCAGCTATCAGAATGTCAACGCTTCAAATGCTGGAGTCAGAACAAGTATACAAGGAGAAAGGGGCTATGCAGCCTTCCAAGAAGGTGGACATCCTGCTAGGGACCTGCTTTAAAGGCTTGTCCCTTGACAGATTGAAACCCAAGACCACCAGCACTAAAAGGACCCAGGGACAAGACCCAGGGGATTTCTTCCCTGTCTCCCAACTGGGCTCCCCACAAGCCTCACTTTTACCCAACGTTCACCATCTCCGCTGGTCTGACTGTTCTCCAGTTACAACTTCCGGGAAGCTATTTCAGAAGGCGAGGGCATTTCCAGAAACAGCAACAATCTCAGGGAAAGGAAATGCTGCCTTTTGCCTGATTCTTCTGAACTGCAGGGATCCTGCCGGTCTCTAAAGGCAGATGGATCCTGGAGAAAACAAACTCTAATTGTCCTGCATTCAGGGGCTGCCTCTTGGAAAGTAATGTCAAAAAATTCATTTTACTTATAATGTTCTTCTGACCCCATGTCAACGGACTTTCATTTTGGCTAAAAGTAGATTGAAATCTGGGTTGAAGTTATTCAGGCAATATCATTATTACCCCCAGGGGCTGCCCAGATGCCCTGAGAGAATCTTTCCACTGTCATGGAGAGAGACCCAGCAAGTGTTCCCTCTCCTGCTTGTTGTTAAAAAGGCTCCTGGAATTGAAGATTTTCCCCAGGAGACTATAAATTGTCCACATGTACATAATAGGTATGTCCTGCTCTTTAAATTTAGAATACAAATGTAATCATGTCTCTTTTTCTTGCTTTCGTTTGATCACCAGCGTTTTCAGACACAGTATCCAAAATGGTGCTGAACTTCCCCAACATCCATTCTACCCCAAAGAAATCATACAAATCACTCACGTTTTAGCACTAGACATAGTGCTAAACCGTGGTTAGCAATAGACATGAGATAGACACAAGCCCCAGCCCTGGCCACCAAGAGGGACAGGGACACTGAGGGCTTGTGGGAAAGGTGCTTCCCTCCTGAAAAGGAGTATTTCATCATCTCCAGGGAGCAATTCTCTCCCTCAGTTGTCTCTCTTTCCTAGTGGCTTCTCTTGGCACCGTATTCCTGAGTGTTAGTCATTCCCGGTAGGGAAGAGAAAGCATCTGGGATAGAAAAACACCAGCTCAGAGTCTGTGGACATTTCTCTTTGACTGTGTGGAGCAATAGAGACTGCTGATAGACTGCTTGGCGTAATTTTGGAGTTTGCCTGTTTTTTCTCCAAGATTGAAGGAAGAAAAGGACCCTTTCTCAATATTCTCTTTAACTCACTCAAATAGATCATAATGTGACAAATGACACTGTAATTTAAGCTTGAATGTGAGGAATTTAAAAGCACTTGCTTGAAAGAAGTTGTTTTGTATCTTAAAAAAAAAAAACAGTTCAGAATGATTTTGATTTTCCATTCTTAGGAAGAAACAAAGCTAAATGCTTTTAATCCTGAAAATGCTCTTTCATAATTTCTAGGATCTTGGTTGCAAGACAGAATTTGAGAATTACCCACAAGAAGCCTCTCTGGTAATCGCATCTGTCTACCTCACGCTTTGATTTTCTGAGATTTTATCAGTGAAGCAGAAGCAGAACACTCAGGTGCTACGGAAAGATAATGTGGTGAGTCATGTGGCTTTTTTCCTCTGAAACTAGACTTTGTTTCTTGTGTGACCTTTGCGATGAGACATAACATCAGCTGACTGACAAGTCACATCTGATGCTGGCACATTGGTATCTTTTATTTTATCAACACCATCCATAGCTGCTGCAGTTCTCTGTAAATTGCAAAAGTGTAGGTAAATACAGTTCTGTGTGTGATCCATGGCAATCTGTCTAAACACAGTAACTCCGACGTCATTGTATATGCATTGAGTTCCTCTGGTTTTCGGTCCTGATTTATGCTTTTCCAAGATGGTCAAAATGTCTAGCGCTGCGGACATGGACAGCCTACCTTGAGGCTAGGAATCACTTTGGTACCCCTGCTGGTTCTAACAGCCACGAGTAGGAGATGCTCCAGCTAGCAAGGAAATATTTACTGAAACTTGGACCTGATCCATAGGGGGCAACATAGTCAAACACATCGGGAAGATCTGGCTGCAGCCAGCAGAGGGCGCTAGCAGTGAAGCCCAGCGGTCCAGCAAGGAAGTGGTGCCAATATGCAAATGAGGCCAAGCTGCAAGCCCTAAAGCTGGGGATGTGCCAGATAGTTCAGGTGGTTTAGACAGCTTTTCCCTGGGACGTTAGCTGTCGTGTGTGTGTGTGTGTGTGTGTGTGTGTGTGTGTGTGTGTGTGTGTGCGCGTGCGCGCGCGCGCTACTTTACCTCCCACATCCATCACCACTAAATCTTGGAACAGCAACGGATCTTTTACACCTGACCCCCTCCAACACACACCCAGACCCCAACCCCATCCCCGCCCTGAGAGCCAGCAGTCAAAAAATACCTGCGACATCAGGACTAGTCCATTTCTCTAGTAAAAATCAGGAAGAGTAAGATGATGATAACACACTGAAGAAGGGAGTCCAGGAAAGTGAACTCTGACACAACATCGAAGCGACTTCTGTGCTGAAAACTCTTCAGTGATCGCAGTAGTTGCTGTCTGTCCCCCGTGTGCCACGTGTTTGACAGCCTCGTCTCTCCTAAGCCTGACGCTCACCTCACACCCGTGGTCTAACGAGGCTGCTTTGTGGAGTGACGTGCCCCAGTCCCTCTACGTGTGAGAGGCAGCACCAGGGTTCACTTGGGGTCCATGACCTGGGCCACCTCACAAGGTTACCACTGACACATTCATTCCTGCAATGAGAGTTTACTGACTGCTCACTGGGGCCCTGCACACCCCTTGT
Organism: Camelus dromedarius; assembly: GCF_036321535.1. Taxonomy (NCBI): domain Eukaryota; kingdom Metazoa; phylum Chordata; class Mammalia; order Artiodactyla; family Camelidae; genus Camelus; species Camelus dromedarius. The sequence continues at coordinate 8,667,152 of NC_087441.1, read as the reverse complement.
GGTCGGGGATTCAGAGACAGAAGACACAGTCTCTTCCTGTGAGAGCTTGAGCTCCTTTTCCAAAGAAGCGTGGGGACTGAGTAACAGATGATTAGTGCGTGGTCTGACATGGCCTTGACAGAGAGAAGAGTCACCAAACACAGCCTGGGAGGGCCTGAGAACACCTCCAGGAGGAGGTGACAGGAGCAGGCCTGTGGATGGCCCTAATGGCACCATTCACTCTACCCCCAGGAGCCAGAAAATCTACAACCACCATAGACTCAAATGGTGGCCTCCATGGTGGCAAACTTGCACCAGGACAAGTTCTGAAGGATGAGGAGCAGGAGCAGGCAGTCAAAGAAGGGAATGGGGATGGGGTGGCCTGGGAAGGTGGAGGGATTCCAGGCAGAGAAAGGTCCCTGTGGCTGGAGCACAGGTCCCAAGAGGAGTGGGGACACGCAGACCAAGAGGTAGACAGGGACCAGGTCACAGCCATGCTAAGGAGCATAGGTTTTGTTCTGAAGGCTAAGAACATGTTTGGGAGAGTTTTATGCAGGGAAATGGCAATACTGCAAGTGTGGTTTCAGAAGTATCATTACACTGGCAATATGGAGAAAGAATTCAAGGGCAGCATGTCTTTGGATGGAAAGACCAGCGTGGGGCTTCCTACATAACCCGGGAGAGAAATTATAAGGATCTGAGGAAAGACATTCATGGAGGGGGTAGAAGAAGAGGGAGGGTTCCAACTTTCTTAGGAAGGAGAAGAGATCAGATTTACTGACCAAATAATTGTAAATAAGTAATGTGGGGGAGGCAGGCGTCAAAGACGACTCCAGGGTTCTGGCCTCGGTCACTGGGTGGGTGGTGACACCACTTCCTGTGACTAAGTTCCACGAGGACTGTGGCTTATTCAGCACTTGGCAGAGTGACTAACATGTATTAGGCGCCTTATAAATATTTTTGGAATGAGTGATGGCATGAATGCCTGAGTGAGGAATATAAAGAATTGACAAGTAGGGAGGGAGGCTGGAATGATGGTCCATGTTGCTTATGAGATGCTTGTAAGATGGTCAGACGCAGAGGTGCTGCACACGGCTGCATCTATGAGACTGGAGTTCAAAAGAGAGATCTGGGCCAAAGGTATGGATTTGGGAAACATCCACGTTCACATTCAGAATAAAAGGAATGAAAGACCAAAAGAAATCACAGTCACATCCTGGGAAACATCAACAGTTAAGGGGCAAGCAGAGGAACAGGAGCCCTCAGAAGAGGTTTAAAAGTGATGGCGAGACAGAACGGTGTTGTAGAGTTTCAAGATGGAGGGGATGTCATGGGCCTCTGGAAGGCCAAGTAGAATAAAGGCTGGAATTTATGCACTGAATTTAGCAACCAGGAGAACAGAAGTCACACGGCCCTGGCTGGCAGGAACACTGAGACCCTGGAGCCCGCTGGCCGGGTAAGATGAAGTAGGGCTGAAGCCATGGGAGGTGGGGCCTGAGAGACACCCTGGTCAGTGACGTGTGGGAGGGCCCAGACAGGCTCAAGTGAACCAAGTCTTAAGCTTTCAGGAATTTCGCAAGCTGGTGTTAAACATAGCCATTATTAAAAATTAAATTATGTAGAACCTGAAAACTGAATAAAATATACCAAAAACAAAAGTTATAAACACCTAACACTCATCACTTCCTAATTACTTACATTTTATCGTTTCCTCTGCTGTCAGGGTTATTTTACATCTATTATGTCCTTAAGGCAGAAATACTGTATAACCACATACATCTCTTCCCAACCCCGCAGTCAGTGACGTCATGGGGATAGCTTGAGATGGGCCGTGGTGGGAGGATTCCTGCCAGGTAGCAAATGCTGCTGTTCCCAGTGCTTTTCTTCCAGAGAGCTGGTTGTTAATGTTTGCCAGCACACTGCTGGAACCAGGCCAGCCAGTGCCTCTCCACTCCCACCTCCCTCCGTGCTTTGCCCTCAGGGAGTGATGTTCATCCAATCACTCTGCGAGGCTGATGCAGGAAAGAGGCTGCCAGCAGAGGGTTTAGACAAGGGTACTTCTTAGCTTCAGGGGATGCCATGGTCACAGTTCTAGAGGGTTCTGTTCAGGTTGATGCAGGGGCCAGCCAGTGCAGATTCAGAGGATTTGGGGACAGGGAGGAAACAGGTGGCAGGGATTGCCTGACCTGACACTCAGGGCTGGACTTCAGGGTCAGAAGAAACCAGGATTTGGGCAGAGGCCAATCTGGTAGACTGGTCACCGGCCCTGTGCTCAGGTAGGGGCGGGGCAGCAGCAGGCGGACCCCAGCCCTGGCTCCCTAATGGGGAGGGGCTTTTCTGTTTTCATTGCCTCAGGCCTGGCCGGTGGGAGCCTGTAGGCAGCTGGGGGGAATCAGACTCGGGGAGGCGGGATCTGGCAACCAAGCAGAGGGAAGTGAGGTTTATTTATTTAAGGAAAAAAGGCCAATTAAAATATTTCTGAAAAAAAATCTGATCTGATGGGTAACATGAATCACTGGTTACACTTGGTGGTGTACTGAGTGGGAGGTGGAAACTGTGGGAGGTGGGAGCCAGGGGAGCTGGGGTGTATTGTCTGTAGAAAGTTAATAAGAGGAAAAGCAACTAATTGGCCTGCTTTTTATTATCGCCAGATGTGGCCATTCTAAGCAACGGCAGTGACAGAACACGTCTCCTCTGGGGCAGACTACACCACTGCCCTCCTCCACACACGTGTTTCTGACGATGCTCTAGGTAATCAGTTGATTGTATCAGAACAGCTGACACATACTTCTTTAGTTCCTTTTTGTGGTATTAGTTTCATAGAATCACTTATTTTTAGAGTGTTCGAGGCATGTCTCCTTTTTCCATTCAGACACCAACACATATCAAGGGTCCCTGAGGTGCTGTCAGTTATGCTTGGAGTTTAAGCTCATTCTTGAAGATGTAATACGTTCTTGGGAAGAATCAGTAGAGCCTTGTTTTATGTGTGCAATAAAAAGTCAGAAGCTGGTTATGAGTCACCACTTTCCTATTATTCTAGCATTGTGCCCTGCAGAGCAGAAAGAGGTTTTCAGCATAAAGGGGGCTTTTTATTTATTTATTTTAATTTTATTTTTTATTCAAGTATAGTCAATTTACAATGTGAGTTTCAGGTGTACAGCAAAGCAATTCAATTATACATAAACATACATTTTTTTAAATTCTTTTCCATTATAGCTTATTACAAGAAATTGAATATAGTTCCCTGTGCTATATTGTAAGTCCTTGTTGTTTATCTATTTTATATATAGTCATATGTATCTGTTCATCCCAAACTCCTAAAATTAGGGCTTTTTAAAAAGACCTAAGTGCACAGGTTTTGGAAGGATTGACCTGGAAGCAAGTTCTGTTGCATTTCAACTATGTGACCTTAGAAGTATTCTACTGAATTGCCCTGAGCCTTGGTTTCCCCATTTGTAGAATGGGGCTAACAGTATCTGACTAGCTACTTCCTGGGTCCAGTGAAACAGGTATAGGAAGCGGTGATGCACATGATAAAACCTGGTGCTGCTCTGTCCTCAGGATCCAGGAAGGTGGAGCGTGGAGCCCAGAGAGAGCCTGTCTGAGGAGGTTTGGTGAGGTTTAATCTGGAACTTCAATGTCCACTGCAGATACAGTGTGCTCAGAAATGTCTGGGGAGAGCAAAGTGAAAACTGGAACTTGGAAACTGGGAAAACAGCTCAGTGGGGAAAGGACCTGGCTCAGGGACTCACCCCGGGAAGCAGAGTGAAAAAGATGATCGGAGGGAGCCGGGATCACGTGGTAGGTCAGCTCTCCCCACCAGCTCAGAGCCGCGATGTCTGGTCGGGAAGGAAAAGTCAGGTCTGGAATCCCCAGCATCTCTTACCAACCAGCAGATTCGATCTGAACCAGAAGCCTCTTCTCTTTTCACTGGCTTTGCTGCATTTTTGAAGTATGGATGTTTTTCTTCTGAAAAGGAGGATGGTAGAAATCCTATGAATCCCACCAAATCTCCCAAATCAAATGGAAAATCAAACAAAAACGCCCTCCAGCCTCTTTTCAGCTCACTCTACACAGATTATACGCTGCAATGTAAAATATGGGCATTTCCTTTACTACCTGAGAATGGATGGAAAGTTTCTTCCAGTAGGTTCTGGTGTTGGCATGGTGATAATGGGTCATGTACTGTCATCCCTCCAGGCATGGCCCATCCGCCTTCTTTGACTCTGAGTAGGGCCAGGGGCTCTTCTGCCATAGGGTAGGGAGGGAGGAGGGCCAGGGAAGCTGCCCTGAGCTTCCAGCTCAGACCCTCCCAACATGAAAGACCTTTTCCACTTAGAGCTCTAAGCCTTCTCCATGGAACTTAAATAACTGAAGGCAAAGACAGGTACCATGGAAAAGGGCCTTCTCCCCTTTCTAACTAGTGCTTTATAAACAGGGTGAGGCTGAGAAGGGAACAGGACAAATCAGATTTGAAGAAACAAGCCTTTGAGATGGTCCTGGGGTTTGATGGTTGGCCAAGGAGTGGGTCAGGAAGGGCGCCATGAGTCCAGGGTTGGGGCCCAGGGCAGGCCTCCCCGAAATATGCCTCAATGGCATATCGATTATTTTGAATTAAAGTTTCTTAAGAAACAGCCAATGCAAGAGGGACACTCTGACTTTCCTTTCTGCCTCCCTGAAAGCAGGAAATAAATCTCTCGTGCGGCAGGTGTGCTCCCTGCGCGTGGAGGTAGAGCACTCATCACCAAAGAGAGGGAATCAGGCCAGGAATTCCATGTAAACAACCTGTTACTTCTTTAACTCGTATCCTAAGCCCAGACTCTGTTCAGATTCTTGACTAATAATTGAGCACCCAAACCTAAGTTTCTTTGTCCTGTTAAGTCCCCGTAAATTTATCAATTCTGTGTCTAAAAAATATAAAAGCTGCCTGGTCTGGCTGCTTCTTAGGTCCCATTTCTATGTGACCTTCTTGAGCAGGATTTTAAATGTTTTTCTTTTTCTCCTGCTAATCTATGTGGTGTCAATTTTATTATTAGTCCAGCCACAAGGACTCAAGACGGGTAGGGGGGGAAACTGCCCCCTCCCCAACACTAGTGACTCATTTTTCTTACCTGGAGAGACACCCGGTCAGCTTCCCTCCTGTGTGGAGCCCCGCCTTCTCCATGAGTCACCCCCTCTACACACCTGCCTGATTCTGGGCCCCACCTGCCATGCCAATTAACAGCTTCCATTTCCCGCTGGCCGGATAATCTGTCTTACTGGCAATTCCTCAAAACACCGAGGTGAGGTTGTGTGAAATTTTATCCTGGAAAACTCTGCAGGTTAAGAAACATGACCAAGTATCCCAATTAATTACTAACAAAGCTGGAGTCACACATCTCTAGTGTGTTACACAAACCATGCTGCTTCTTGTTCTCCAAGTAGAGTATCTCTGCAGCGTGCCAAAGTCTCCCCAGGTGGGATTTTTACAGCAGAGGAAGAAAGCAAAGCAGGTGTCAAGGGTCATTAACCTTACCTTGGTCCCTTTCTGGAAATTGACACACGGAGATGTCCAGGCTGCCTTTTAAAGCTCCAAGTACATATAATGCAAATTGGCGCTTGCTTTGTATAGGCATTTTCAGCTCTATTTTTGAGCCAGTCACTGCCCTGAATCAAGATAGTGTTAACCCTGACATTCTGGATCTAAAATAATCTTCTGTGGCGTTTCCCATCCTTGTGCCGTCTCTGAATCTATTTCTGAACCATTATTCTGCTCATGCTCATTGGCCTTCAACACTGGAATGGCCAGTGGAGGCAGAGAAACACCACCTTCACGTTTAATTGAATCTAAGAAGGCCTTTTCTTTGGCAATACCGAGGGACAAGTATAAATTAAAGAAGCAGTAACCAGAAAATAGACCTTCTATCAGAAGCTGGCTCTCTCCCCCAGCCATGTCTGAAAACCTTTGCTATACATGTGTAGAGGAAGTAAACCTTAGCCACACTAAGGCTAAAAAAAACACACTGGTTTCTGTTTGTGGCTTTTGTAAATCAGTTTAATCACGTCACATTTCCACCTCGAATGTGTGAGAATGTCAGGGTTCCCCAGTAGGTGGCAGAAAAAAACCCCGATCTATTGCCATATGTATGGCACCTTCCTACACAGTCTGTTTTTCCCTTCAAGCTGACAATGAGTCATTTGTTGACATCAGTGGGGCCATCACATGACAGATCCGAAGTGTGAATAAATGTGCCTGGTGGGGCAGTAACGTTGCTGGAGTGGAGTGGCCCTGGCACCTCCTTGTGGAGGCCAATCGTGACTCAGCCTCTTTCTCTGTACTGTATGGAATTAAATAACCATGTGTCCAAAAGCTACAGCTCCTCCTTGCAACACTAAACTGTAAAAAGTGCTGGCAGCAGCTAATACCTCTTGCAAAACATAATTACAGATACCAATGCTTTGAGCATTTGCATGGACATAATCCAAATCAATTTAAAATAGTAACAAAGGCTGAGTGTAAGCCTGTGACACAGATTCTCTGAAAAGGGACCAGGAGTCAGGCCAAGAGATAATAAGCCTTTAGGATCAGAAGGAGATTGCTCCATTCAGTGACACACCTTACCCTCAGAGACAGCTGACCCTCCAACTCTGACCCCACTCTCCACAAAAGATTAGATCTGAAATCCTTCAGGGAAGTATTTATGCCCATATTCCCAGTCCACCGACTGCCAAGATGAACTGAGGGGCACAGCTACAACCACGGGGGATTTGAGGTGTTCATTTTTTAAAATATATTTATCGTTTGAATGTATTTTGGTAATTTCCTGGAGAGAAAGGATCTGGGGTAGATTGGGCATCGTCCACCATCAAGAGCCAAAAATTGCACACCTGCTAATCTTCCATCCTGACTGTCTTGCAAAAAGACCGTAATATTTATTCACAAGGGAGCCCTGGAAACAGGTCGGATGTTAGTTACCCAGAAAGCTATCGCAGCAGACTCCTTTGTACCAGGGAACTTACAAAAGGTCTTGGGCCCAACATTGTAGTTGACTGGGAGTTCCTTTAGCACATTTCTCCACTAAATTATTACCCTCCCCCCCAAATTTTGAACTTTAAATACAGTTCATTGCAACAGTAAAGGCAATGTTTATAGTACATACAATTTTCCAGGAGATTTGAAAGAAATAATAGTTGGCTAGGTATCCTCTCACTAGTTCAGGCTCTGTTTGACTACGCCATGGTATTTGTCTAGACGTTATTATAATGCTTCACCCTAACTCATTTTGAATTCTGACACCTGGATACGTACTGGATCATCCGTCCAAGTCACAATGATGCCCAGTTCTCTGGTAACCCCCATTCCTGTCTTCCAAGGAGTTGAGCTGGGCTTGTGGACCAGAGGTGCCCACCCTAAACGGCTTTAACCAATCATTGGCCCTTCTCCTGGAAAATGAAATGGAACAAAGAAATCTTTCCCATTAGCTGTACTTAAAATGTATAAACTTGGGTGCAGCCAGTGGCCCGAGTCCCACCCCTTGCACTGAGCAGGGGCAGTTGATCTACAGATACCAGAAAGAAAGCCCTGATTTCTTCCCGAGACCCAGCTACAGGCTTATTCCTGGTTCTGTTTGACACTCCTGAAAAACTTACATTTTCCCTGCTTGTTTAGCTCTGGCTGATTTCTGTCGCTTACAACCAAGGGATTCCTAACTGGTAGAAATTCCTGCCTCGGAATCACATCATTCCGTGGGGCTTTATGCTTCAGGCTGGTTTGCATTTAAAGCCTTGCAGTGTCTCACAGGCTCTGGCTCTGGGTTGTCTGGGCACAGGCTTCTGGCTACTTAGGTGTGAGCTGTAATCCTGTTAAAGCTAAGGATGTGAACTCAGCAAGTCTCTTAGCCTCAATGCATCTTAGTTTCCTCAGTTGTAAAATGAGCAAAACTAAGTACAAATTGATAATGTAAAAAGCACTTGAACTTTGAGGTTAGCCCCGGGTCAAAGTCCCAGCTCTGTTACCTCTCAGAGCCTCGGGGTCCTCATTGGATTGTTTAAAAATTAGAAAAAATATAGGTAAATGCTTCTTCCATGTGGCAAGTCCTACCTAACAGGCACTTTTGTTATTATGGCTACTGTTCCTCTTTCTTTTCCTAATGGACGTGAAAGTTCTCCCTAATGTATAAAGAACAATTCCCTAAAGAAAGGGTGTACTTAGAGAATCTTTCTTAAAAAATTAAAAGCAGCTTCTGGCATCTCTCTTACTCAGCTGGAGGTGTGTAGCTCTCTGTCAATATACCTTCCATTGGTTGATCTAGTACAAGAGCTAGAAGACAGGGAAAAAAATAGACTTCCCCTCGTTGAAGATGAGAAGCACCTGGAAGTAGTGGGAATACTGCTGACTCTGGGCACAACCAGACCTGGATGCCTGGGCTCAGGCCACTTAACTCTGAGTTTTTTCTCTGTGGAACCAGGATGACGGTGTCATCCACTCCATGGGATCCAGAAACTTGGAGGCAGCGTGTATAAAGCGGTGTTCAACACAAATTGTTTTTATGACAGCCCTGACTTAGAACTTACCCTAATGTTCCTGTCTTCCACCTACCGCAGCAGAAAGAGAAAAAAAAATCCTTCCTACAGCTATGCAGTGTGGCTCTGTGTTAGCATGAACCTCCAATGTGTTTTTCAGCAATTTTCCTACTAGGTCATCATTTTAGGAAAAAGAGATAAATCAAACCTCCTTCCCTCAAATAATGTGTTGCATTATTTGGATTTTTTAGGAACTGAAATTTGCATTCAGTGCAACTTAAAGGGAAAAATTTTAACAGTTCAAGTTGTGTCAAAATCTCAGGTCAGACCAGGATCCTGTTTTCTCTCTCATCACAAATCATTTTAAAACAGAGTTAAAGGAGTTCATTCTATAAAATAAAAAACAAATGTTACATGCTAAAGATAAATTTATGGTCTGAGTTCTTAGTTTCAGGCCAGAGTTGATTCTCAAAACCGCCCTGGAAAATGGCAGTGCTATGAGGTCCTCGGGTGGAGTTTTGGGAGAGATGCTAAAAGCCACATGGCATCACACTGGGGGCTCTTAGGGGCCGGGCCTGGGAGATGCACTGCTGGAACCATATCTGCTATCTGTCTCACAGGCCATCATATAGGAAGGTGATCAACTCATCCTGCTTTGTCTGGGACCATCTCAGTTTTAAGTCCAGAAACCAGGGAGCACCTCAGTCCTGAGTCAACCAGGATATTTGGTCAACCCATCAGGTGCTGGTGAGAATTGTGTCATGTCCACCTAACGCTTTAGCCTTACTAGACATTCTGATCTCTGTCTGGTCTATTCCACAGACTTTTCTTAAATTTGGTCCTTTTTTTTTTTTTTTAACCTATTTAGCAGAGGACAGATGTAACAGGAGGGCAAAAGTGTTTGAAGACAGATCATCAGTGAGGCTATTAACCTTTGCTTGTCCAGCCGTGACCTTGGAGTAAAAAGGAATTGCCCTCAATTTTCTCATGGCTCAGGACCTCAGAGGCAGTAAACACTGTCCCTGGTGATCAGAAGCACTCAGGGCCTAGCTTTATGGCTGTGTTTGCTTTCTAACTCTTATATAAATTTGTGGAAAGAATATTAATTGGCAGCACTGACACTAGACTTAAGTTCCTCTTTGTACCCTTTCTCTGTGATGTGTGGAGCAGAGGAGGAAAGATGTTTCCCCTTTCCAGCCAGAGGAAATATATTTGCAAAGAAAATGAACCCGAGTAGGAAATTCCTCTTGCCTGGTACTTTTTTTTTTTTTTAAGCAAAATTTGCTGGGGAGGGGTGGTTCGTCATGATTATCAAAGTAATACATGTGTTTTGTCACAAACTAGAGAAATAGAGAAGGAATACTGAACAATTACACATAACCCCAGAATGTTACTTTTTAGAGCACTGAAGAGGAACAGGAGCAGTGGGCTTCTTCAGTGAGCAGGGCTTGTTCAGATGGGGCACACGGTCATTCGACAGAGTCACTAGCTGCCCAGACCTTTCATCACTCTACTGCCCCCTTTACACAGGAGCAGTGACAGCAAGTGCATGTCCCTCATTACTACATGACAGTGCATGGCTCTCTTCCTCCAGGATCCTGAGTCTGTGAGAGCCTTGAACCAAGCAACCCGTCCACCAACAAATACTTACAAATTTCTACAACAGTGCCAGTACCCTGGGAACAAGGCAGGGTAGGACCCCGCCTTCGTGGACAGAAAATACACTGGGCAACTGTAATGAGTTATGCCAACTGGCAGAGAGAGAGCTGGGCAAGTGGGTAGCCAGGGGAGCTATCCTTGTCTGAGACACGGGGAAAGCTTCCTAAGGACATTTTACACAAGCCAGAACCTGGTGGCTGGCTACAAGTGAGCCAGGTGAAGACAAAAAGAATGACATGGGCCAACAGAGCAGCCTGTGAGCAGGCTCAGAGGTGGGAGCATTCTCTTTGAGGGGCAGTATGGGAGAAGTCCAGGTGACTAAAACACCCAGGGCCAGGGAGAGTGGGGCATGAGCCAAAGATGCTGGGGATGGAAGGGGGACAGCAAGGGCGAGGGTCTGGAGGTCCATGTTCTGGTCTGGGGGCTTCCACCAAGAGCAGCAAGAAGCCACCCAAGCCTTGTCCATGGGTGCAGGGTGGACCTTTGCCGTGAGCAGAGAAGGCTGCAGAGAGTAGGGTCTAGGGGTGTGGAGGGGAGAGACGGCTGGAGAGGGAGAAGGGGAGATGGGTGTGTGTGCAAAGTATCCAGGTGACAGAATCAGCAGAACGTGGTGATTGATGCAATATGGTGCCAAAGGGGCCAGGATGGTAGGGAGGAGGAGGGGTCTGGCAGCTGGAAGGACGGCTTCGTGGGCATGTGGCCTGCGCAGTGGCCCAAGCCTGTGCTCGGAAGGCCCCAGTGTTGCAGAAAAATATGTTACAGCTCAGTGTTATAGCTCAGTGTTACAGCTCAGTGTTACAGCTCAGTTGTGACAGCAACCTGGATCCGGGCAAGAGACCAAGCAGCACTTGGAGAGTTAGAGAACTCAGGTTTATTACACCAGCAGGCCCAGAAGGGTTAACACTCCAAGCTCTGGACCCCGCTGTAGGTTTACACAGGCTTTTATAGGCTGCCATTTTACACTTTGCAACATCATATGCAAATAAAGTATAACAAAAGTTGACCAACTAGGAACAAGCTTTGTAGAAATAGACCAATCAGGAGGGAGAGAAATAACCAATCAGGAGTGAGCTCAGGGAACCAATAGAATTTTAGGGGTAAGCAAGCCATTTCAGAGGCAAAAAGTACGATAGAACCTCTGGGTCAGGGAACCAGTTGGTGCTGGCAGGAGAGTAGTGGCCCTGCCTGGGGGTCCCGCCGGTCTTTTTATGGGGATTCCCACCTCACCAGCACTTGGTTAAAGGCTCTGCTGTCACTATCTTGAAATACTTAACCATTTTTGAACAAAGGGCCCTGCATTTTCATCTTGCACTAGGCCTGCAAATTACATCACCAGTCCTGCAGAGGGCTGACTGTCTCCTACATGTTTATGCAGAATCTTCACTTAGCTAGTGGGCCTTGGACTCCATCCAAGGCCTTTCAACTGTTGATTTATCCTGTCAGACAAGACACGAGTCTAAAGACGACTCGGTGGACCCCGTTCAGTGCAGTTTGTGTCTGCAAGAGCACATCAAGGAAGGTCTGTGATTAAAGTTCACTGGAGCAAGAGGAAGACAGAAGCTCACTGTGTCCGAGCCCTGGAGACAGTCAGGAGACTCAGGGCATTTTAATAATGTGAACTCCAAGTTGGTTGCTTGGGCAAAACAGGAATTTCCCTCACCCAAGTTTCATTTAGTTTAGTAACTCAAGCTATAAAGTTCTGTCTGTTCAAGCCAAAGCTAACTGGGTATGCCATTTGGCAGAAAAGACTTTTTTAAGTGAGTGATTTATTATTTTATTTGGCTAAGAATCTCATGCTCCACAACATTTGCACTTGAAAGAGAATGATTATTGTAAGAGTTTAAAACAAAATGTATGAATATTCCTGTGCTTGAACTTCAGGGAAAAAAATAAGAGAGAGAGAGAGAGACCGTCCTTTACCAAAGCTTGAGGCATAACACAATAAACGTATTATTCAAGGAACTACCTACAAGTGGAATTGCTATGCAGGCTTGTAGGCTGCGGCCCAAATAATCATTGTTAATTTCACTATTAAATGAGAAAATAAACTGTGCAGAATCACTGAGCTCTGGATCACCATTCTGTATTTCTTTAGGTGTCATATCTACTTACAGCAGCAAATGTCTACAAAATGTTAAAATTATAGGAAGAATATGGGAAATTTGGCAAGCCCTTCCAAATACGTACAAGGCTGCATCTTTTGAAGTTGACTTGGTAATTTGCTTAAAAGGAAGGGCTCTGAAGTGACATTGCTTAGGTTGAGACCTCAGATCCATCTCGGGCAAGTTGCTTAACCCGCCTGAGCCTCAGTTTCCCTATGTGTAAATGGAGATTATCCTTACTTTCTGTTTGCAATGTGCATGTTGCAATCGTTCAATAACTTGTATTTTTTTTCAAATAGCTGCCAAAAGATGATTCAATGCCGTTATCTGCATGAACCTCTGTGTATTTCCTTTAAAATAGCTTTTATTCCTTTGATAGGTCACTCAAGTGACTCTGATGGCAGGGCGCAAAGCTAAGAACTGGCCACATTGCTTAGCTTAGGACAAAGAGGTGAAGGAATTGGTGTTTGCCCCTCAGAAGAGCAGAGGTGGGGATGGTAAGGGAGAGGGGTCAGTGAGCTCACGTGGGGGAGGCAGCCAGGGGCACATCCAGGGAAGCAGGCTGCATTGGGCTTCTCAGGACCAAGACGGTTTGCATTTCTTTAATATGAGCCAGTGTTTCCCTAACTACATCCTACAGATAAAGTGATCCTACTTGCACGGCTGGGGCTTCCGCAACAAAGCACCACAAACTAGGGGGCTAGGGGGCTAGGGGCGCAAAACAACAGAAATGTATCCCTCCACAGTTCTGGGGGCCAGAATCTGAAACAAGGAGTCGGCAGAGCTGGCTCCCCGAGGCTCTGAAGGCGAGTCGGTCCCACGTGGCTCTCCTGGGCTCCGTGGTTCCTCGGCTTGCAGCTGCATCCCTCCCTGGTCTCCCTCTGCCATCACACGGCCTTCTCCCCATGTGCAAGTCTCTCTCCGTGACTTCACACAACACCTTGAAATTTTTTGAAAAGCAGGACCCAAGCAGGCTTTCCCTGGCCCCGATCTTTCTCGTCCAGGCCAGCTGGTATCATGAGGCTTCAGCCCCTCCCTCCAAGTCTGTACTCCAGCGGCCAACACCCCGTCTCCCCCTGAAGTGAGACGGGCTCCCAGGACAGCCTCGCGGGTGGTGAGAAGAGCTGAAGAGGTCCTCGGGACCCAGCAGTCGGGGTCACTGTCCCATTTCACCTGAGTTCAGAGCGTGCTGAGCCCCGCCCACGAGTGAGGAGGCCGGTGCCTGCCCAGGTCAAGGAGCCCTCTGTGCGGCTGCAGAGGTAAAGGAAATGTCTCCCTGTGTTAGTTTCCTTGCACTGTCATAACACACCACCACAAACTCCGGTGGCTTAAAACAACAGACATTTACTCTCGCACAGTTCTGGGGGTCAGAAGTCCAGAGTCAGCTTGTCATTAGGGCCATGTTCTCTCACCCCAGCTTCTGGCGGTTGTCAGCAGTCCTCTTCATTCCTTGGCTTGAAGATGTGACCTTCCCATCTCTTCCTCTGTCATCACGTGGTGTTCTACCTGCCTATCTGTGGGTTTGTGTCCAAATTTCCTCTTCTTATAAGGACTCCAGTCACTGGACCCACTTAGGATCTATTCCAGAATGACCTCATCTTAACTCAATTATATCTTTCAAAGACCCTGTTTCCAAATAAGTTCTCGTTTACGGGTACCAAGGGTTAGACTTGAATATCTTTTAGTGGAAACACAATTCAACCCATAGCACTTGCTAGTGAGTATTTCCTGTATTTATGAAAAGAATACAAGGAAGCAAGAACTGGGTGCCCTAGGAGTAAAATTCATTCTAAATCTGGATAAAGGGGAAATTACCTTCAGCTGGCTGAAGGAGTAGGGGATCTTAAAGAATGGTTAGGAATGAAATAGAAATAAAGATGGGGACATAATAATAAAACCTGTTATTGATCACCTGCTTTGCACCAGGCGCTACGCTGGGTGCTTTGAATTCATGGCCTCCAATCCTCCATTGTCTATACTCTATTAGAAAATGTATTCTCCAGATATGGTGTCTTTTCCAAAGTCACGCAGTTGGGCAGTAGTAAAGAGAGTTAGAATCCAGGTCTAACTGTTGCAAAAGTAATCTGGCTTCAAACCTGGTGCAGTGCATTGTACAGGCACCTAGGAGGAACCAGGGAATGAAAGCATGGAGGTGCGCTGTGTGGGCAGGTCTTAGAGTATGCAAACCACCCGTCTGGCCTGAATCAGAGCTTCCTGTGGGGAAGGGAGGGAATGAGGCTGGCTGGGTGGGTCAGAGGAGAGCGCTGGAGGGCTCCCATGTCATACCAGGAGTTGCTAGAACAAGGGAGCCCCTGAAAGTGAATTAGCAGGGAGTCTTATCTCCAGCTGCCGGTCATTGGTCATCGGTAGAAAACAAGTGAAGAAACAATGTGGACTACTCACACTGCGGATTGGGGAAGATTACTGTACTTTCCTCAACTTTTTGACAAGCACATAACAAGGGTGGAAAGATGAGTTCTGGCCCCAGCTCTGGCTCTTGTGACCTTAGGCAAATCTCTTAATTTTTCCGCAAATCAGCTTCCTGTCTCCCAAAGGAAGATAATGACACCTGCTTGATGGTTTTATTGGGAGACCTCCAGGACGATGTTTTGGGGGAACATTATTGCAGAGCTAGGAGCCCTGCAGGACTCTCTGGGTGACTGTGCACGGCCCTTGCCCTGAGATTACTTTAGAATTCATGAATGAGACAAAACAGACAGTTAAATTAAATAGTATTAGAAAAGACAAATAATTTAATTAGACTTGGGTGTGCTGATTTTTTTCTTTGTATGTGGATGGAAAGGTCTCTGCAGAAAATGGTCCATACACTCAAGTCGGACAAGGCCTGGACTTGAATCTCACCTCCTCCGCTTAACAGCTCAGGTTAAACTTCAAATATGTAAACTGCCTGTTACAGGACATACTCGACTAATGCCCATGGTTATTACCGGTGGGACAATTTTGCTTCTCATTATTTTCCTTTTCCAGCTACTGACAAGAAAATTCCCCGCTGCTTGGAGAGAAACAAAGGGTGGGGCTAGTTCCTCCCTCCTCTAGGGAGAAAAAAAATCTGCCTTCAACAGTTCTCTTTCTACCTCTTTTTGTTCTTGTCCATTTTATTTAACAACAATGGGGCTGTTTGGAATGTGGAGTTTTCACAGGTTTTAGAGCATCTTCTTTCTTCTTCTTCCCTGATTTTAATTTTGGCTTTCACGCTGCTAGGGCTGGCTCTGGGCAAGCCTGTCTGCTGACCTGCAGCACCGGACGCGAGGCCCCACCTGGGCTCTCCTACCGGCCTCTCCCGACCCGCTGGGCTGCCCGTGAGTCAGCCTCCTCCTCTGTCCCTGTTTACTTCATTGCAAAACGTGGATAGCAGAAATATTTACCAACCTCAACAGGATGTTGTGGCAATTAACAAATGAATAATTATAGAGTGCACTCACATATAAAGCTCCTGATAAAGCTAAATAGTATTTTTGTAGGAGCTCTCAAAAGGAGGATTTTCTTTACAAGCGTCCAGCTGGTGACTCTGCGGGTGGCTGGTGAACTTGGCCTCCCAGCTGGGTGGGCTTCGTCCTCCCAGGAATAGGATCATGAACACCCAACTGGAGGCCCATTTCTCTCCGAGTGTGGCCTTCCAGGGCCAGAATTCTGTCCTTTTTGGCAACGCTGAACGGGATTCAAGAAGGATTGAAACCCACACTCTGTAAGAGACCATTTGGTTGAACTTCAACATGCATGTTTTTCAAGGTCATAAAAACAGCCAACAGTGGCCATTTCACATGGTTCAGTATACAGACTACCAATCAAGAAACCATCAAGGGTATAGAGAGGGTCTGCTGTCAGGAGCCAGACTCCTCAGCTGCCCAGTTGAGATTCGCTTCTGTACGACCACGTGGTCTCTTCCCTGCTAGGGTATCTGCTTGTCGCATTCAGGCCCAGAAGACGAGGTCTCAGCCTAAGCTTATGCATCTCCCCCAAGTAGGGAGTGTCTGCTAATTGGTTTTAATGGAGGGCTTTCATTTCCTACAAAATTCTCTGGAAAATGTTGACTGTGGAGATTAGGTCCTTTTAATGATAAAGTAGCTTGGTGAGACTCATATTTGAAATCAGTGGAGAGTGACTAAAAGCATGTAGAGATTGGAGTGGCGTTTACCCATGAAAGAGGGAAACTGCACTGGGTGAGATTTGGAAGTTTACAGATTTTTGTTTTCTTTGAGGAAACTTCCTGAACCCCCAACTCAGGAACTTCCTGAACTCCCTCTTACAGGTAGAAAACATCAACCTTACTGGTTTGAGGTATAGATACATATATCAAGAGAAGCACAAAGAGTGTGTCTGTGTGTCTGTGTCCCAATACATATATTTACAATGAGAGGCATAAGGCTGGATTTGACCACTTTCTGAAGTTCAGCCCACCTCTGTTGTAGAAGATAAGACTGCACATGCTTGCGAGTCTGCCTAGGTTCAAGTTCTGACTGCCCTTTACCAGCTGTGTGACCTTGAACAAGTGACTTAGCATCACTGTGTTCCCTCATCCATAAAGTGAGGATTGGGGGTAGGGTATAGCTCAAATGGTAGAGCTTAGCATACACAAGGTCCTGGGTTCAACCCCCATTACCTCCTTCAAAATTAAATAAACCTAATTAAATAAACCTCCCCCCACCAAAAAAATTTTTAAATAAAATAATTAAAAGCAAATAGTGAGGATAATAATACTACTTCTTCATAGGCTTGTATTCAATGAGTTAATACACCTAAAACTCTTAAAACCCTGCCTAGAACAGACTAAGTACTCAAATAATGGTAGTTGTTATTTTAACTTAAAGCCAGTTACACTGCTTTTATCAGTTAGGATTAGGTCTCAGTAACAGTAAACCCCAAATAACAAAGGCTTGAATGAGAGAGACTTTATTTGGCCCTCAGGTCAATTAAGTCAGGGTTCCCCGGAGAAGCTCCACAGTCGGCAGGGACCCAGGCTCCTTCCTCTTGTTGCTTCACCATTCTCAGCATCCAGGTCCCAGCTGGTGCTCGAGTTCGCCCATATTTCGCATTGCCGGCAGTGGGAAGGAGGAAGGCAGGGAGAAAGGGATGCGCTCTCCCTTTGGAGATAACTTCCTGAAGTTGCGCACGCCCTGGGTGGATTATTCCCCATTGGCCAGGACTGAGTCACATGCCCCCAGGGAGCTGCCAGGGGTGCTGGGAGACTTGGTCCTTACTCTGGGTTTCCCTCAGGGGTTCTGTTACTAAGTAGGAGAAACAGGTAGGGGGGAACCACTGGTCTCTAACACAACAGTGCTTTCCAAAACCTGCTATATTAAAATCAAAACCCTTAATTTAGCAGAGTCTAATAGATTATAGATAGGTAGCTAGAAATAGAGCCCTAGCTCTGTCTGAATGCAGTGACACCCTAGTAACAATGTGCACCCCTAGAATCTAGATCCTGGTTTCTAAACACCAGTCTCTACTAAAAGGAATCAGGCATTCTTGGAGAAATGGCTGATTCCAGGATTAGTGGGGGGAAGTACAGGCTAGTCCTAGACCATCTTGTGCTGCAGAGTCAGGAAGGGCTCAGTGAATGACAGGGATATTTTAAAAGGACAGAGGAACCAGCTCAGTGGGCCTCGCACTAGACAAAGCCAGGAGGAAATAAACAATCTGGCATCAGAATAAGTAATTATGGTAAGAGATGATAGCCCCTTGAACAAATAGGAATCCATGAATCTATACTGACAAAACAAAACGACCTAATAAATGGGAGGAAAGAAAGCATTTCCTTACAGTAAACTGCAGACTAATAAATGTGCTAGGAATGATGGAATTAGAAAATGATTATTTGACAACAGAGTGATTATTAATGCAGCCAGTAAACATTAATGGATACTAAAACCAGTGGGTAAAAATTTGACAAGGAATGGAATATTCTCGTAGTCTCAGAATATCTCCTCACAAAAGTCTTATTGATTACAAAAGACAAAAGAATAGCCCTACTGTGGAGAAACTTGGAAGACAACATTTTAGTCAAATGATCAAAATTAATGCCATCTGTAATGAAACAGATTGAAATCGTGCACCATGTGGGAGGGTACAATGAGAAAAATTCACCATGACTTCTGTGATATTCCTGCCAAAAAGCATAGCCTGAATCTAATTGTGAGGAAATACCAGACAAACAAATTGAGGGACGTTTAGAAAATAACTGGCTTGTAATCTGTGAAAATTTCAAGGTCCTGAAAGTTAAGGATGAACTGAGAAACTGACTGACCAAGACTAAAGACAGATGAGAAAGTAGGCTGTCCCTGCTTTCTGGCACAAGACGTTCCAGGTCCATCTCGTACTCTCCCTGCCACGATTAAACACAGTGTCTCATCCCAGACTGGATCCTTTTCTATAAAGGACATTACTGGAACCATTGGTGAAACTTGTATGGGATCCAAGGACCAGACGATGGTACATTATCAATGTCAATTTCCTGATTTTGATGGCTGTCCTGCGATTATTTAGGAGATTGTCCTTGTTCTTAGGAATTTCACACCGAAGTATTCAGGGGTGGTAGGATATTATAGCAGCAGCTTATTCTTAAATGGCGCAGGAGAAAAAGTTCTTTGTCCTATTTTTTTTTTACAATATTCTTCTAAATTTAAATAAATTTCAAATATAAAGAAGCTAGAGATGAACAGTGGGGATGGTTGCACAACAATGTGAGTGTCCTTAATACCACTGAACTGTGGTATATGCATTTTGCCGCACTTTTTTTAAAGCTAGGAAAATGGTTCCTGCTGCAACAAAATTTTTAAAAATAAAAAATAAATTTAAAAGGTGGGGGTAGGGTATAGCTCAGTGGTAGAGCACATGCCTAGCATGCACGAGATCCTGGGTTCAATCTCCAGTAGGTCAGTTAAAAAAATAAGTAAACCAATTACCTCCCACACCTCAGCAAAATTTTAAAAATAAAGAATAAATTAAAGCTAGGAAAATGGTGAATGAAAAATAAAGAATGAAATGGTTGCTCAGGACACACATTGGGAACTAGTTTGTCCTCCACCCCAAAACTGCATGTGTGTGTGTGGAAGGATTTGTTCACACTGGTGCTTACCTGTGTCCTACAGAAGGGAATTAAACCGATTACCCTACACAGTGAGTGTCCTTGAGGCAGCATCACCCTTGAGGGCTGTTTGAAATTTTGTGGGAACATTTTTCTATTGTCACTCTCATTGGGGGAGGGGTGCGCCCCTGGAATTTAATAGGCAAGGGCTGCAGATGCTAGACTTCGTGCCGTGTGTGGGCAGCACCCTGAGATAAAGAATTGCGCCATGTCTATATGAATCTCAAGTGTCCTACCACATGTTCATGAGGTGAAAAAAGCTCTATAAATATCTGAGCTTGGAATTCCATTTCACACGTATATACAAAGTATTCTTTTCCCGCAGTTTCCACACTCTCTGAATTTTCCAGGAATGTAACTACCATGTAAGTTGAGAGAAGACTGTTCTTTGTTTTGCTTGAAACTTTACCAAGAAACTGCTATTTGGGAAAAATGAGGTCACCTGTAGCAAGCTGCCTGCCCGCGGTATTGGAGTAGCCAAGACACACATCTTCATCCCTCTGCTTTTGCAATTTCCCGGGGCAACTATGTCACTGAGCTGTTTGACTCTCCTTTTAACTGCCTTACAACCCCCAAAATTATTAAATTCGTGGAGAGACATGAATATCAAGATCTTGTTTAATTTCTTCAAAAGGATTATTTTAAAATATTTCACATAATTATTAACATATGTGTATTGATTTTGTCACTCAATGACAAGAAATACGCTGTGAAATCTCATATGGAGATTATCTAGTCCTTAGCTGCTCATTATTTTCAGTCTTCCTCTCCCACTGTCCCCAGAGGTCTAGCTTGGAGCCTCCTCCCCAAGCCCCCCACCACCCCTACCACCTCCCACCCCCAGCCCAGTTCTGTGTCTGTGTTTCCAGTCCCCTCTCTCCGCTGTCCTCTGTTGAAGCCTGAGTTCTCCAAGGCTCAGTTACTACAGAGTGAATTTAAGCAGTTTAGAATGGGAGATATATTTTTGGCTATTCACTGTCCCATGTCAAAAGGCAGGAGATTATTTTGATGGTACATTTAGAGGTGAATCCACAGTTCTAATATCATACTTTCTTGTTTTCACTGTGTATAATTTGTTACGGCACATATGACTTTAAGCAAGGTTGTTTCCTCTTTCTTTCATCAGATATAAATAATTTTGGCCCTTATTTGTCTAGTTCATTCTTGTACCTTTCCTTTTTCATTTTCTCTACTTCTTCTGCAGACGGTCTTCTAATTTTTCACTTCTTGTGAATGCAAGCATTTACTATAAGCAGGTGTAAATACACATTTCATTGTGTCTTGTAAAGTAGCTGTGGCTGAGAATTTACATATCACTTTTTCATGAATTACTTTCCCTTTATTCCTCCTTAATTTTATAATTAGGACATTACATTTGTTTTAATTACGTGTGTAGGTAGTTGCATATATATTCGTCTATGTGTATATGTGTGTATATTATGTATATTTTATATATATATGAACTTTATTTCTTGATAGTAGGGGAGATATTACAAAATATTTGTGGTGAGGAGGTGGGTATTGAGTCTGATAAAGCTGAGATTTTGTGCTCTACCATAAAGAAATGACTGTCAAATCAAAGACACGATCTGAAGCACATTGTAAAGATAGGAAGCAGGATGATGGGGATACTTAAAAACTGGGAGGACAGTTGAGAGAACTGAGGATGCCTAGTCCAAAGCAGCCACAACACTCGGTCCTTAAATACCTCAAAGGCAGTCATGCTGACTGGGGTTTAGAAAGGCTCAGGGTGGCCACGGGGAACAGAAACCCAACTAGTGGGAAAACAGCCAGAGGCAGATTTGAACCCAATATAGGGAATGATTTGCTTAGTTAGTTTTGCCCCAAATGGGCTCATCTTTTCCACTGCAGCCACCACTGAAGATGTTCAGATGGATGCCTGATGCTGTAGAGGAGGTGACCTCTAAGACATCGTCCTAATCTGGACCCACTGAGTCTGGTACAGGTTAGGGGCATCAGCTCTGGAATCAGTCCACTGAGGTCCAAGTTCTGTGCCTGTAACCTCCAAACAGGGTGACAATAAGACATAAGACAACTTAATTTCTGTGCCTTGGTTTCCTCACAGGTGTAATGGAGATGATAAAAAAAAAAAAAAAACCTTTCTCCACGGGCTCTTGTGGCATGGACTAAGTACTCAGTAGACGTCAGCGACTTCTGTTTATCTTTATGAATCACTACATCGAGAAATGGAAATAAGAAATGTAGAGCCCTAAGAACTGTCCACTTCCCTGTTAAACCCAGTTACCTTTTTACTCTGGGGTTCCATGAAACTTTCCTGTATTCTATGATAGTTCCATTCTTTGTTTATGCTAAGTCAGGTTAGTTTCAGTTAGCTGCAACCAAAGAAGCTTGACTGATACAGATGAAGAAAATCTAAGAAATTAAGAAGGGCTGACTAACACAGTGCCACCATTTGGGGGCAATATGGTGGCAGATCCCAATGCTTACTTGTGAGACCCTCTCTGTCCCACGAGAATATTCGTAAATGTACCCCAAAAATATGTAAACTGGCAACACCTTCGGGCATAAGAGAGGGGAGAAAATCATGGGCCAGAATGTAGGGGAATTTCCACTAACTTCGAAGTGGATGAGGTTGGGTTGAAAATTACCCCTTTGAATCACACCTCCCTGTCCTCTGAACCAGCACAGTAACAGATGGCTGGAAAAAAGGTAGGGAGGCTCTGACTCACCTCCATTAGGAGCTCCTATTAATAGCTTGAGAACACATCTCCGAGCAAGCCAGCTTGTCATTCATGTGTGAAAGTAACAAAGGTGGTCTCAAAGAGGCGAGGGCTCAAAAAACACACCATTTTATACCTTCCTGAGAACATCATTCAAAGAATAGGAATGCCATGCAATAAATTTTGAAACCAATTGAATATATACATAATTTGGGGGATATGGTTGCAAAATTGACTAAGCAAAAAAAAATTCTTTAAAAAATATTTTTGGGAGCAAATACGTAGCATATGTTACAAAAACTAGGGGGAGAGTGTGGGGAAAGATCTGCACATAGGGCAGATGTTCTTAAGCTTAATAAATAGAGAAATTGACTTTAACTATGTGACTCTTAAACCTATAACCTCAAATATACTTGAACAGGATGTCTATTTCCAGATCACTTTAGGAGATGAAAGCAAGTAAAATACAGCCTAGGTCCCAGGTGACAAGGGATGCAAACAAAGAAAATAAGAAGGGCACATAAGGAACAGAAAGCATACACCAAGAGGACTGTGCACCGAGAGTATCAGTAAGATTAACAATAGTAAATGACACATCAGAATGTTCTATAACAGAATGCTGAATGAACAAACAGGGTAAAACGCCATGCACATAGAATGCAGTTGTGTTAAGATGTGTAGAAGAATCTGGAAGGAAAGTGGGAAAATGTTTAAATTGCTTGTATCAGGGTATATGTGAATTTCTTCCATTTCTTTTTTCCTTTTCTAGTGTTTGTAGTTTGTCAGCAACGAACATTCATTATTGTATAAGGCAAGGCCCATTATTGCAAGCAACAGAAACTGACTTGCTATCTTCAGTTTGCAGGGCAGGTGGGCAGGCTGGAGACCCAGGGAAGAACTGACATTGCAGCTGGCAGAATACCCTCTGCTTCAGGGGGACATAAGCCTCTCTTCTATTAAGGCTGTCAACTGATTGTATGAGGCCCACCAACATTATGGAGGATGATGCGCTTTACTCAAAATCTACTGATTTAAATGTTAATCTCATCTAAACATACTTTCACAGCAACATCTAGACTAGTGTTTGACCAAATACCTGGGCACTGTGGTCTAGCTAAGTTGACATGTACAGTTAACCATCATGGCAGCCAATTGGTTGAACCCAGCATCTGTGCCCGAGTCCTGGCATCCAGAACGTAGCGGGAGGAGGGCACTCGGGTTCACTTTTACAGTGAGAATCAGTGCTCTATGCCTCATCAAAACTACCCATGGGAGGTGGTGCCCCAGAAACAGGACAGAAACAGGGGAACTATGTGCTGCACAGCCTTAAAAAAAAAAAAGACAAATATTTGGCACAGTTATATTCATAAATAACAAAAAAAAAAACACATTTTTTTCCCTATGAACAGACTGCAAGTTCAGCAGCAAGTCCTCAGTGAGATTTAGAGACCATGAGTCATATTAGCATAGTCTTGTGACTGTACTCAGTAAGCCAGGAGCTCTGTGCTCTGCGATGCTTTTCACTTCCTGCCTCTTCTATATTGGGTAAGCCCCCCAATCACTCCCACCAGGCATCCGACTTCATCCGTGACCCTCCTTCCATCCCTCCCCCCATATCCAATCAGTCACCAAGTTCTGTCATCTCAAATATTCCTCCTCTCTGTCCCTGTGGCTGCCATCCGGACCAGGTTTCTGTCATCTCTCACCTGCATTATCACCTGACCTTCCGGTTGCTCTTGTCTCCCCTGTTTCCTTCTCTACCATCTCTAACCATCTTCACTGCGCCTTCAGAGCTGACTTTCTAAAACACAGCGCATACCCTGCTGTTCTGAGCCTTGTGCCTCTCACCTGTCTTCATGTGGGTTCCCACAGCGTGGAGACCAGTAGCACCTCCTCCAACTTGCCAGGTGTGTGGGAGCCTTAGTACAAGTTTCTCACGTTTTATGATGGATTCAGGTGTGCTGTATCTCACCGCAAATGACGACGAACACATGACACCAATCAAAAGTTGGAAACTACAGAATTTTAAATAAATCTGGTTTTCCAACTGAGGAGGTAAACTAAAGCTTAGATTCACTCCACTTGCCTCAAAGTGTTTTTCTGGATAAAAATTTGCAGACTCAATTTACAGCCCCTGATGTGCACCCTATTATCTAAATATACGTGCCTGGGACCCAGCCTAGCTTTTTATACTTTCAGTCATTCAGCAAAGCTTCACAAAGGGTCTGCCCGCCATCAGGCACTGCAGCGGGCACTGCTGTCCCCAGATGTGTAAGGAGAGCTCTGTGATGGCTCAGCACGTGCATAAGTTCTTCCTGGCCCCGGGCCTGGGGTTGGGGTGAGACTATTAAGTCTCTGCCACGGTTTCAGACGCCCATCCCACTGCTAGTCTGTGAGCTGAAGTCTGTGGTTTGAACATTTTATCGGAACTCCAAACACAAATGAATAAAAGCATGTTTATCTCTTTCATTAGCCTATTAGGACAGATAAACAGTCAAAACAGTGTTGGCCTAAAATTGAGCTACTGCATAACTCTATTCATCATTTTGAAAAGAAAAAACAAAACACATCTCTTTCTGTTGGCTTCATTTTCGGCTCCGTGTGGTAAATCTATCATCTAGGCCTTTTCTTTCTCCTTATTTCCATTTCTCCATCTCTGCATATGCCCTAGGTTACTGAGTCACTTGTCTTCAACAGATGTAGCAGTTACTCAAACTCTCCAAAATATTTGATAATTGTAGAGAGAAGCACATTTGTGAAACATTATTCCATGGGTATAATTTTGGCTCTGCGACTTTTAGTGGGAAAAATAAAGAAAATATCCTAAAGTTTCTGGCTAAACACCCACCACACTCATTTTTTAAAGTACAAAGCAAACCAAACATCCATGTCTACTACATCGTCTTAAAATCAAGTGAAAAATGGCAGCTGATAGCAACCAAACCAAGACTTTGTTTGTTTTGAAGTAGTCAGAAATGGATAATTTGAATCAGTTGCCAAACATTTATTTTTCTTTCTGAAATTTAAACTCAGATTGTCATGGCAACAGGACATTTTGGATGATCTGAAAATTGGGACGACTACATTTTTGGACCCAATTGCCTTCATATGTCAATATGAACAAAACATCCTTTTTGGCTTCTGCACTGGCAAAGCCTGGTACAGTGTTTGCTAAAATGCTGTTAATCATCACCAACAGTGAGAGTATCGATAGGGAATTAAAGCAGCCTCCCCAATCAGTATCCCTTATGGTGGCTCCAACTACGTGACTCTGCCCCCTGCTGCCCTCTCGACCCCGACCATGTGGTCCTCCTCTGGAGCATCTCCCTAGGCCTGTGTCTTTACCCTGCTTTCCTTTCTTGGCCTCATCCTCTGTCTTTTCTAGAGGAAGACTCTTTCCTCTTCTCACCATCTAAATAACTCCTCTCCATACTTCAAAGATGGGAGCAGTTGTCACCCCCTCCTTGAAGCCTTCTTTGACAGTGCAAGTCAACAGTCTTCCCTTCTCAATTAAAAGACAAGGACTCTCCTTGAGTGCAGTAGGAGGGAGGGAGACCCTTCACTACCTCATCATCGTTAAATCTTGACTCTTGCAATAGCATTCTAACTGATCCTCTATTATAAATCACTTTCTTCTAAAATTCATTCTTAGATCTACCAGAGTTATCATTGTAAAATAAATTTGATCATGGCCCTCTCCTGCTTTAAATGTTTAGTTGTAAATTCTAAAAGGATAAAAGATCTAAAACTCAGTTTCCAGAAACATGGCAAAATGAGCTGATGCAGACCCCACTCCCACTTTACCACATTTCCACAAACACATAGAAACATTAAGGCAAATATAATACAAAGCATTTAAAATGCATAGCTGAGCACACAAGCTCCAGGTGTCAAAGTGAGTAGGAAACTTTTAACTTGAGATCTTACTACACAGTGAAGGCAGGAATTGATCTGGATACAAGCCTGGAAGACTAGGGTGAGATTTTAACCCTCATGCAGGGGCAGGAGATACAGTCTTGAGCCCACAAGAGGCAAGGAGCTGGAATTAAGACTTTTAAACAAACTAAGACCCTGCATAAGCTGACTGTTCATTAATAAGAGCCCTAAAAGTCTCTCCCTGCTTTCTCAAGTAGGCAACAATCAAGTGTACTCTGCCCAGGGTCCTGGGAGTAAAAACATCTCCCATGAACTATTGAAGTTCCAAAGCTACACTGTACAGAGGCGTGGAGTTGAAATTTACAGTACCTCCACTGATGTAGGAATTTCCAAACTAAATTTTTAGTGTGAAAATTAGTCTCAGACTGGGTTAAATCTCTAGTTGCCTAGAAAAAGAAATACAAATTACTCTCCAAGGATACTTTCTTAGTTGAAAGTGCAAGTGATATCCTGAGAAAAAATCTTAAAAGAAATGAGCTCACAAACAAAAATTATAAACCACAAGAGGGAACAACAGACATGGATATTCTATGACATAGCATCTGGGATCCAAAAGAGAGAGCCATAGAGTATCCAAAATGGAAACCATAGACTTTTTATAACACAAACTTGGTGGTGTCATCCATCCCTTTGGCCCTATTCTATTCAGTAAAAGCAACTCAATAAATCCAGCCCATATTAAATGGGAGGGGATTATATGGGTAATGAATATAGGGAGAAGGGGATCATTGGGGGCTATGTTAGAGGCTGCCCACTATAAAAATCTAGTGGATTTTCCATGAATATATATTCAATGAATGAACAAGTTAGGAAATAGAAAAAGGGGAGTAAGATTGAGAGAAAATTTTGTAAGATGTGTTACGTTTCAATTCTGGTATGTTCTATTTTAGTCTCTTATGACAGAGACTATAAGTTTAAGCAAGTCATTTCCTTTTTCTCCAGGGCACACAGCTAGACTGCATTTCCAGCCTTGCTTGAAATTAAATGAGGCCACGTGCTTGAATCTGGCCAACTTACTGTGGGTCTAAATGTTTTCCCTCTTCCCCTACATGGCAGGCAG
This sequence comes from Camelus dromedarius, assembly GCF_036321535.1. Lineage (NCBI taxonomy): Eukaryota > Metazoa > Chordata > Mammalia > Artiodactyla > Camelidae > Camelus > Camelus dromedarius. The sequence continues at coordinate 8,640,107 of NC_087441.1, read as the reverse complement.
ATGCAGAGGCCCCAGTGGGGATGGTAAAGCCACTAAATGGAAAAGTCTGAGTCCCTGAAGGACTATGCAGAGCAAAATGTGCCCCAGCCTCCCAACTAACCCATATCTTGGTGAGTAGGGAAAGTAAACTGTGTTAAGCCACTGAAATTTGGGAGTTATTTGCTACAATAGATTAGAAGATATTGGGGGAAGATATAGCTCAAATGGTAGAGTGCATGCCTGGCATGCATGAGGTCCTGGGTTCAATCCCCAGTACCTCCACTGAAAAAGTAAATAAATAAATAAGCCTAATTACCTTCCCCCCTGCAAAAGAAGAAGAAGAAGAAGAAGAAGAAATTGTGAAAATAGAGTAGTTAAGACAATGTGGCATTGAAATAGAGATAGAAAGTACCCCAATAGAACAGAATGGAGAAGCCAGAAACACACCCTTACATGCAGTATGATGGAACTGGCACTGCAGATCAGAGGGGAAATGACGGCCTGGTCAACGAACGGTGATTAACTATATTTAAGAAATTGAAAATGGATTCCTGCCACCATGCACAAAAGCAAACCTGCAATGACTTAAGTGTTAACCCAGCTATTGTTTGTTAGGGATCACAGTGATCTGTGTGCTCACCTACTTTTTCAAGTCTTCCTTGCAGTTAGATTGGCCATATGATTATTTCTGGCCAAAGGAACATAAACAGAAGTAATACGTCACTCCTAACTTGAGATGGTTGAGTATTTGGTGGGCATCCTCAACATTTGCTCTCCCCATCGGTTAGATGGATGACAGCTGAGTGAGCTCGAAGTGACAGGATGGAGAAACTCCAATATGAAAGCAGCCTGGATCCCTGAGTCACACTTTGAGCAGACACGCCTGGGAGAGCTGCCCCATCAGGAACTTTCACACTGGGCTCTGGGTGAGCAATAAGTGAACTTTTATTGCAGAACATGTCTAAAATATTGGGGCTTACATTTGTTATTAAATGGAACATAGGCTACCCTGACAAATATAAATGTGAGAGGCAAAATTTTAAGACTTAGGAGGAAATATAAATTATGACCTCAGAGTAAGGAAGAATTTTTCAAACAATTTATAAAAATCATAAACTATAAGTGAAAAAAACACATAATTGGAGCATATTAAAATTAAACTTAATTCATCCATAGATATTATACAGTGAGAAACAAGCCCGCCTTGGGAAGATATCTGTAACCCATGTGATTGGTAAAGAGATGATTCCCAGAATAAAAAGCTCTCCTATGAATCAGTAAGAAAAAAGCAAATATCCTCACAGAAAAATGGGCCAAAATATAAACAAGAGTTTCACAGAAGAGAAAACATGAATGGCCTATAAACAAAGAAAAGCATGCTTATCCTGACTCGTAATTAGGAAAAAATTAAAAGCACAGTGATACACTGTATTATACCTGTCAGGTGTACAAAATCAAGTATTAATATTTTAAGGAATTATATAGATGGTGCAGAGGAAAAAGAAAAATTAAGAAATCTGAAGGACATATGCCAAAGTACTAACAGTTATTAATTTTTTCTCACCATTTATTCAAATCTTTTACAATGTACTTTTGTATCTTACATATTATTTTTGTAGCTTAAAAGTGATAGGATATTTTTAAAAGAGAAATAGCCCAAGAGACAGGTGGAGAATGTTGAAAAGACAACCAGGTGACCTGGGCCAAGAAAGGAGCAGCTGGTCCATGTACCCCAAGCAGGGAGAGGGGGCAGGTAGAAGAAGGCCTTCAAGGAGGTCACCCTCTGTGATGAGTTGAATTATGCCCCTTGCAAAAGTCATAAATTGAAGCCCTAATCCCGGTAACTCAGAATATGACTTGATGTGAAAATAGTGTCTTTGTAGATGTAATTAGCTAAGATGAGGTCATATACCACCTAGGAGTAGGGTTGGCTTCTCATGTGACCAGTATCATTATTAGTAAGGGGAAATTTTGGAAGCAAAGAGGCAGACAGGGAGAACATAAAGACGGAGATCACGGCGGTGTATCTATAAACCAAGAACACCAGTGATTTCCGCTAAACCACCAGAAGTTAGGTGTGATGGTTAATTTTATGAATCAATTTCTTTGGGCCACAGTGCCTAGATATTAAGTCAAACATTATTTTTGTATATTTTTGTGAAGGTGTTTTTTGGATGAGATTAACATTTAAATTGTTGAACATTGAGTAAAGCAGATTACTCTCTGTAATGTGGTTGGGCCCCATCCAATCAGTTGAGGCCTGACTAGAACAAAGATTGACATCCTCCAGCAAGAAGAAATCCAGCCTGCAGACAGCCTTTGAACCCAAACTGCCACTCTTCCCTAAGTCTCCATCCTGACAGCCTATCAGATTTTGGAATCGCCAAGCTTCCACATTTGTATGAGCCAATTCCTTAACGTATGTTTACGTTAACAAATTTTCTCAAGCTTTTACCTGATTTTAAGGAGTTGTTATGGCTTGGGAAAAAAACTAAAATAATGTTTAAGTATCTAAACCTTTTTAATCATTGGGTTATTAAATTTTCTTTGGTTTTACTATGTTAAATACAGTCACTTATATTTAAATTAAATGCTTATTCTGTCACTAATCTAAGTGACTTTAGGTCTATAAAAGACTCTTACGTAGTTATTTATTTCAATTAAAAATTTATAATTAAAAAAAGGGTTTCCCCGTAGCATCAAAATGGGAAAAATTCTGAATTTTTAATTCACTGTTCTTGCTCCCGTATCATACAACAGAAGGAAGAGTTGGTTCTTTCTTCGCATCATTCCTGACCTACTAGGAATTCCTGTGTTAGTGTCTATACTACACAGAGCTAGGGCTTTGGTCCTCCACGGTTTATTCCTCTGATAGCCCATATCTTTTCACTACTCTGTTATCTCTAAATCTTCATCTTCAGGTCTAACCTCTCTCCTGAGCCCTGTTCCCCTTGCCAAATATTGCTTGAGTATTTCCATCCAGATAGCAACCTCTGAGACTCAGCCAGGTTCAGCCTGGCTGATGTGGGCTGGAGGGGGGACCTGGAGCTTAGAATCAGACCCCTCTTCAGGGTGGAGGAGGCCTGAGATAAGATGGATGGGGCTACCCATCCGGAGAAACCCTGCTAACATATGGCGGGAAGGATAACACTTAGACAACAGCAGTCCAAGCAAACATGTGGCATCAAGGCAGGAAGGGCTTGAGGAAAGGGTCTGCAAGTCTAGTCCGTATACCCTCTGCTAATAAAAAGTTTACACATTTGCTGACACTGCCCCTCACCCCCTTGCTGCCCCCACTTCTGAGACTCTGCCTTAAGGGGTGTTGGTCCATAGCCATTAAAATTTCTCTTTTCAAAGATCATGTTAGTCCCAGAGTTGCAGGAGCCCAGCTGCAGAGGAAGGAATTCTGAGCCGGCTCCTCCCTCGCACCTCGTTGCTATTAATGTCTTCGTCCTTCTCTAGAAGAGGTCATAGTTAATGCGCCAAGAACAGTACCTGTGTGCTGGGAAAATGTTAGCAATTACTATCACGCAGCATTAGAACCATAGTTACTTAATTTTTCCGTCTCCACATGCATATAGTTGATCACGAAGTCCTGCATACTCTTCATTTGCAGTGTCTCTTATATCTATTTACTGAAATACCTACCAGGGAAATGATACAATGTCTAGGATTTTATTCAATATAATATGGAAGGCTAATACTGGATGAGTGTTAGAAAGAGAGGACTGGCCATGGGTTGATGTTTACTGAAACTGGTTAAGGGTTACATTGATGTTCATTTTACCGTTCTATCTCCTTTTGAATGTTTGAAATTCTCTGTAATAGAAATTGAAATAACAACAACAAATATATCTCTCTTGGTGTTTCTTTCCATTCTATCCCATTATACAGCTGACCCTTGAACAACATTACACCATCTGCGAGGGGTTGAATCTGCTAATTCAGAGGAACCATGTATACTGAGGACAGTTGATAAGTTCTACATGAATTTTCAACTGACAGATGGTTAGCACTCCAACCCCTGCTGATGTTCAAGTGTCAACTGTATAGACACTTAAAGAAGTAAGAAGGTGCCTGATGGCCAGCAATGCTGAGGGGCATGTTCCCTGGGGAAGGCTGGCCTGTCCCACGAGAACCACAGTGGACCAAGTTCCCTCAGTGCATCTGCCTCGGTCCTAGAAAGACTGCCCACTTTCTAGGCTCAGAAGCTGAATTGTCACCACCTTCATGGTGGCTTCGCATCAGCAGGACAGCCTCGCGTGAACCAGGCTCGGGAGAGTGACGTCTACTTAGGGGATGCCAATTTATTCTCCTATAATGGAGGCTGTAACTACCGTAGGTGTGGGACACTTGAATCCTTTTGCCAGCAGCTTCTCTCCTCCTAGGCAGCTAAGCTTGGAATTAGAGCACAGGTGTTAATCGCGCTCTGCACATGTTTACCTGCAGGAGGCCAGGTAGCTGCTCCTTCTGCACAAGGCCAGCCCAGGAAGCCCCAGGGAAGGGTAGGTGCCCACGAGATGCCTTGGCTGTTGGGCGCTCCTTTTCTTTGTTTCCAAGTCTGGTCAGACGCCTCCTACTGAAAGGCACTTCCTTGCTTCAAATATGTTAATACCTTTACTCTAATTGTTGTTGAATTTCCACATGCCAAGGAGACATTTTATCTCCTTAATGTGCCTTTGGATATTTCCCTTCTTATTAATTTTGTCTAGATCTTTAAGAATCTAATGGACGCATGGCTTGTCATAGTCCAAGTTCCCAGGGCAAAGAAGGGAGTAGGACGTTTCAAAACAGTGCGGCTGTCACTACTGTAGGAACATCTGCACTGTAGAGGGACCTTCTCATCTTGCTCCTGCCATCTCGGGTGGCCATTCCAGTACCACCTACACACCGTTGCCAGATTCATTTTCCAGAAACATCAAAGATACTTCTTAACCATTTCCCATGGCCTCCTGCAGTCATAATCTGCCCTCTACCTGTCTTCAAAGTTCTATTTCCCACATGACAACTTCTGCCCCAGTAAACTTGGATTAGCCAACATCAGGGGAATGTAGCCTGAACTATCTCGTTGCTGTGTCCTTGTTCATACCATTCCTTCTACCTTGAAAAATTGAAATTTTAACTGTCTTTCAAGATACAGCTCAAATTCCACCTTCTTTTGAAGCTTCTTGATTATACTAATCATAGGTGACGATTCCCAATTGTGAAGAAACATAATAATTGTCCGGGAGGTCATTCTGGGTGAAAGGCACAGAATCCATACTTAAAAGGGCCCTACACTTGGTTTAATGCTCTCCTGTTGCTGTCTTGAAATTCTTTTTTTTTTTTTTCGATAAAGGAATGCCCAAAACATCTGTTAACAATTCTGTGGAATGTATCACACAGCCATTTTATAAAATAAATATTTTGTTCATTTACATTTCATGTAATTGCTGGTAAATGTGAGGTTATGTCAACCATCTTCTCCCCCAGGCTTTAACCTAACTGGTTAATCTCTTTACTTGAATTACTTTGAATTATATATTTTATTATTTCATGGATCCTTCATAAGCTTGTTAGTTATACACAAATCTTTGCATAGTTACAGGATGATTAAATCATGAATACTTAATATAGTCTAATTTTGAAAATTACTTTTACCACATCCCCCCAAATACTAACATCTTAGGACACTATTAATTCTATTGTTACCTGTACTGACTTTCGTATTACTCTTATGTATTTTTTAATTTAATTTAATTTGTTTTAATTGAAGTATAGTCAGTTTACAATGTTGTGTCAATTTCTACTATACAGCACAATGTCCCAGTCATACATATACATACATATATTCATTTTCATATTCTTTTTCATTAGTACAAGATATTGAAAATGTTCCCTGTGTCTTGTCATGTATTTTAATTCTACATATGTTTTAATCTCCATGAGACAGTTCTAGTATTGTTTGATAAAAAGATATTCATTTATATTTATCTATTTATCCATTTTGTTCATTCCTTCCTGCATTTTCAGTTTTCAATCTGGGATTATTTTCCTTTGGACTTAAGAAGTCACTCTGTTATTTTTTCTAACTTAAATCTCTAACAACAAAATGTTTTAGCTTAAGCTTTTCTTAAGAAATCTTTATTTTGGAGCAGTATTGCTGCTGGATATAGAATTCTGTTTTAACAGGAGATTTCTTTACCACTTTAAAATTGGTGCTTCACTGATATGTCTTATTTATGTTGAGACCTTAGCTGTCATCCCTTTTCTTGCTTATTTGGCCTGTGAAGTCTCTGAAGTCTTTCTCATTATCTTTGGTTTTTTAGACCATAGTGTAGCTCATTACTGTTTCCTGTGTATTTACTTTGCTTACAGAATGCTGAATTACTTTAATCTGTGGATTGACATCTTTCATCAATTTGGACCATGCTTGTGATCTTCACTTCTGGTATCAATTGCTCTCTATGTTCTATTTCCTTCTTAATCACATTTCATTTGTCTTTTAAATCTGTCCTAAATTTTCCCATGTTGTTCACCCTGTGCTTTTGTTGAGATACCTGCTGGGTTTTTTTTCAGCTTTATTTTTAAATTAAAATTTTTTCCAGCTTTACTGAGGTGTAATTGACAAATAGAAATTATTTATATTTAGGATATACAACATACTGATTTAATATATGTATGCATTGTGAATTAATACTGTAATCAAGTTAACACATTCATCACCTCACATTGTTACCATTTTTGTGTCTATGATAAGAACACTTAAGATCTGCTCTATTAGCAAATTTCAGGTATACAATACAGTATCATTAACTATAGTCACCATGTTGTACATTAAATCACTAGACTATATTCATCTTATCACTAAAATTTTGTACACTTTGACCAACATCTCCCTATTTACCACCCACCCCACCTGCCCAGCCCCTAGCAACCACCATTCTACCCTATGGTTCTATAAGCTTAATATTGTTAGATTCCATGTATAAATGAGATCATACAGTATTTGTCTTTCTGTGTCTGAATTATTTTACATAGTACAGTGCCCTCCAAGTTCATCTATGTTGTCACAAATGTCAAGATTTACTTCTTTTTATGGCTGAATAATATTCCACCACATCACACTTCACCTGTCAAAGGACATTTAGGTTGTTTTCATATCTTGGCTATTTCAAATAATGCTGCAATGAACATGGAAGCGCAGATATCTCTCTGAGATTGTGATTTCACTTCCTTTGAATAAATACTCAGAAGTGGGATTGTTGGATCATGTGGTAGTTCTAATTTTAATTTTTTGAGGAACTTCCGTATTGTTTCCCATAATGGCTGAAGCAATTTACATTCTGACAAACAGTGCACAAGGGTTTCCTTTTCTTCACACCCTCACCAGCAGTTGCTATATCTTATCTCTTTGATAGCAGCCATCCTAAACAGTTGTGGGATGATGTCGCGTTGTGATTTTGATTTGAATTTCCTTGATGATTAGCAATGTTGAACAGATTTTCATGAACCTGTTGGCCATTTGTATGTCTTCTTTAGAAAAATGTATATTTAGATACATTGCCCATTTTTAAATCAGATTATTTGGGTTTTTGCTATTGAGTCATATGGGTTCCTTATTTATTTTGGATACTAGCCCCTTATCAAATATATATGGTTTGCAAATATTTTCTCTAGTTCCACAGGTTGCCTTTTTATTTTGTTGATGCTTTCCTTTGCTGTCCGGAGCTTTTCAGTTTGATATAGTCCCTGTTCTTTATTTTTGCTTTTGTTGCCTATGCTTTTGGTGTTGTATCCAAAAAAGCCACTGCCAAGACCATTGTCAAGGAGACTTCTCCCTTTGTTTTCTTCTAGAAGTTTTATGGTTTCAGGTCTCACATATAAGTCTTTACTCCATTTTGAGTTAATTTTTGTTTATGCTGTAAAGTAAGGATCACTCTTTTGAAATTCTTAATCATTTTTTAACATTTTCATTTTGATCTGGGAACTGAAACTTACGTAGACAAGCCCACTGAGAAAGAACTTGGATCTCTGTTTTAGCTGACCCTGCCCTGCTCAGAGCGCAGGTATCTGATTTCTAACAGAGTTAAGTAACCATGTTACAAAATCATTTACTTCTTCATTTAAATGAATTCCGTCTACTGGAATTTGTTTCCTTGGTTTTGTATAAGGTACCAATATTTCCTTAATCCTCTAAAAAAAAAACAATTACATTTTCAAGAGAACATGCTAAATTAGTCCCTCATTGTCCCATTTCAGTGGGAGACACCTGAGGCAGGGGATGGATTGGAAAGCACAGCAGCCCCAGGGGGAGCGTATTGGAGTTTGATATCAGAGCGGTGTGGTTTGACTGACTCCCCTAAACTGTTCTGCTTTTCACAGCTTTTCCCCTCTTCTTACTTCTGAAACCACAAGTTCTCTAAAACACAAGCATTTTTCCCAGTGGTTCTCATGGCGATAGCATGAGACTTTTGTTTCTAGGAAGGAGCAGAGGACATGTATTTAGTGAGAATGAACAGACAGCCAGGACTGTCACAGGGCCTCTGAGTGTGACACCACTTGTGATATTTCAAATTCTAAGGGAGCACAAAATGCATTTTTCATGACTTTGAGCTTATCTACCATAGCTCTTTGCACACAGCTCTCAATAAATGTTTTGTGAGTGAAATAAATGCAGCCAATAGACTGAACTAGCTCTAAAAAGAGCCACTGTTTTTGAACACCTAGTGTGTGCCAAGCACTGGGCTGGGCCTTTTGTGTACATAAATCCAGTCAACAACCTAACAATTGCCAACTGAAAACCACACTGTTATTCTACAAACGTTGTCATGGACAGATAACTGGTAGATAGTGACTGTTTATAAGGATCACATGTGAACAGTTACTTATTTAATACTTAAAAAAAATCAAGCTTGGAATATCTCCATTTCTACAAAGCAAACATTAAACTGGTTACATATTTTGAAACTAATGCAGAGCTTGCATTTGTAAGAATTGTGAGTTTCTATGCATTTATTTGCTTAAAAGAATATTTTGCATTTTGACATTTCCTGACTTAAGCAAAGGTTTAATGATCTTAAGAAGCAGAAGAATGGCTGAGGTGCTGTAAAAATTCTGAGAAACCAGAGTACAGATGTGAGACACACTGAGAGATTAAATATACCAAGTGACTGAAATGAAATACAATGAGGATGAACAAAGAACACTGAAGACAGAGAAGAATGACTGGGAAGGAAAAGAAGACAGAAATGCCATAGGAGTGAACAGAGACAGATACTGGATGTGAGTGAGAAAACATCACATCACATGGGTCAGCTTCCTAGGAAATTTGTTACAGATCTGAGAACCACAATAAGAAATTGGCACCGAGGAGTGAAGCCCACCAAGCATATAGTTATTGATAACTGTTTCCCTGAATCTTCTAAGTAAGCCTCAGGGCAGCATCGGTATAAAAGAAAATTGAGGATCAAGATTAAATAACCTGCTCAGATTCACGCAGAGAGTAAGCAGCAGAAATGAGTGTCAAGCCAAGGACTGTCAAGTCCAGGGCTACCTGCTCACATTCAGCACTCAGCAGTGGGTGGCTTTTCTGACCAAAGGCTTCAGGGAGAATAGGACCCCAAGGGACAGAGGTTATAAATCACAGTTCCCAACTCTAAGTCAGGGTGGTAGTGGCGAATGTCCTGCACTTGTGTTTCACAACCACTGTCTCCAGAATTGCCTTTCCCAAAGAAGGAATATAGGAACCTGTGTTTGTGTAGCTAGCATGATCAGTGGGACTTCAGCTTTAAAAGTAACTCTCCACAGCCTGTGACTTGAGCAATGACACATAAGCTAGCAAGAAGTCCTTTGCCACTATTCGTACCCCCACCACTGTTCACTTTGTGCCCAGACACTGAGTGTAAATCTGTTTCTGAGAACTCACACCAGAGTCTGTCCATGACAGGTCAGAGAATCGAAGCAAAATCCTAGGGTAAAGTTTTAGGGGACGTCAGTGATCCTGGAGGCTGGGAGCTCATTTTGGAAGCCAATTGGTTAGCCAATCTTACCTTTCCTACCCTGATTTCAATCTCCTATCCCAGCCTTCCTTCTGGGAATCAGGACCACCCAAACTGAGCAAACAGTCTTTTATGGGACCCGGAGCAAACAGTCCCTGCTGCAGCCCAACCCTGGCTGCCTGTGCCATCCCGGCCATCTGTGCAGCCTCACCAACCCCCAGCCTCTCTCCACCATTGCCTCCCGTCCCTTCCTGCCTGCTCAGATCCTAGCAATCCAACTCGCACTAAATCGTCAGTTATGAACTCTGTGTCCCATTATTATATATAGATTGTGTCTCCCAGGCATTGGAGAGAGAGAAGTGACTGAGTCAAAACGAAACAAAGATTAAACCAACAAATTAGCCAACAAGCAAAAATAAGTTAAAAAAACCAAACATTTAAAGACATATCATTGGCTATCATAACACCAAAGGAAAGCCTTCTTCTATAAAAGAACCTCTCCCACTTCTCTTTATACGCTTGTTTGGCTTGTTTTTCTTCAAAGGACTTGCTAAAGCACCGGACATGTTGGATGCTTATTTGTAGTTTATTGTCTTCCTCCACCCTCTGCAGATTGCAAGTTCTAAGGGAGCAGGGACTTTTATCTCAGACACCTGTAACAGTGCCAGGGACACGGTGAGGACTTAATACATTCATTGTGGTTGGAAAGGCACCTGCTGCACCCGTTTCTGCTGTTTATGTTCAAGGCCACCCCTGAGGTTCACTTAACTCATAAAGTGTATGAAAAAATATCTTTGTGCTGAACCCAGGCTGCCTCAGGGGTACGTACTATTCTCCCTCTTCCCATCCCCCACCACGTACAATGGGTGACCATCACGTTTTCATCCTGTTCACATTACTTTTCATAGTTTCATAGTCCCACATTAGTTTCACATTAGTTGACTGTCAACTGAAGAAAAACACACAACCTGGAAGTTGCAAGTTAAGTTTGATTTGAGGACCTTACTGAGAACCACAGCCTGGGAGAGAACCCCTCTGATAGCTCTGAGGAACTGCTCCAAAGAGGTAAGGGAAGACCCAGGATGTATAGGAGTTTTTGCTGGGGAAAAAAAAAATGTAGTTAAACAGCAAAAGATTACTGCTAATCACAAAAACCAGACATCTCAAGTTAATGATTTTAGTGCTTTTCTGTGTATGGGAAGATGCAAGAGTCTGGACTCATTGAAATTACTCCATAGAATGTTTCCCATTTTTCTCCATCCTTAATTCCTCCCAGGGCACACCTTCAAGGGGGCTGGGGCAGCTGCAGTGGCTGATGGCTTGATAGCGGTAACATTCTTTGTTTCCTGGAATGACAGGCAACATTCCCTTTCCACGTGACCTAGCACTCAGTTGGGCTCTGAACTATTGGAACATAGGACAATCTAATTTTGACTAAAGAAAGAAACAAGAAGACTTATAACCAATATTTATTGGGTGCTTATTCTGCTAAGTCTATGAGCTTATTATTTAGTTTAACCCACACAACAAACCCATGCAGTAAGTACTACTATTATCACCATTTTGCAGTTCAGGAAACTGAGGATGAGTGAAGTAATGAACCTAAGGTCACACGGTTTGTAAGTAACAGCAGCTGGATCTGTCAACAGGGGAAGTCTGCTCCTAAGGAAGAAAGGAGGAAAACAGAGAGAAAGGAAACGGGATGGGGACTGTACCTGTGTTTTGCTGAACCATCATAGTTGTATCTAAGAAATCTTCAGGTTTGTAAAAGATGGATTTTTAAAAACTATCATTTCAGTGTGAAAAAATGAGTTTGGGGCTAGAGAGTTTCTGAGTTGCAATAAGGAAGTTAATGTTAATTTCTGCAGTTAAAAAGGCTTTCAGTTCAGAAGTGTATAGTCATGAGGTTTAAGCGTTGCTGAACAAACCCAGAGCAAGAGCTAACGGCCATTCTTTCCCCACCACTGCCAGCTGTGTCACTAGCACAGGCTCCCTAGGAATCTTTATCTCTCAGTTTCCCTCCGCTTAATAAAAAGAGTGCAAAGCCCAAACGGAGAGGCTCTGTTGCTCTGGCTACAGCTCTTTTTTCTTTTTAAACTGCAATCTGCTAATAACCAACAGAGGTCTGCAGATGCAAATCAAATTTCTTAACCAATCAATTGTGTTCTCATCAATGGGAGTAGAGGAAATAATTGAACTTGGCATGTGCCAAGCTCAACATGAGGGCTCTGGCATCTGAGGGCCGAGATGTAAGTTGCCACGTCTGTGGAAGCCTGTCGAGGAAGGAGGGGGATGGGAGGGAAGAAAGAGGTATGAATGGGTGATCAATGGAAGCAAAAGACAAATGACCTGCTTCCCAACTTTGCCCAGGGCTCTTTGTGATGATCCTGAGTGAAGTCACTTTCTAGTTTGGGAGAAGCCACTGTTCCACAGGGTGGCTGGACTTTGTGAGATGAGAGGAAAGAATGTCATGCTTTCTCTGTCCTTCTGGTGTGGGTGGGTGGCTCCTAGTACAGTTCAGGACAGGAGTCTTTATCCTGTTCTTAGCAGTGATTTTTTTTTTTCATATTCAATTTTGAAAGGTTACTTTCCATTTACAGTTATTACAAAATGTTGGCTGCATTCCTCATGCTGTACAACACACCCGTGAGCCTGTCTTACACCTAACAGTTTGTACCTCCCACTCCCGCACTCCTATATTGCCCCCACCACCACTGGTAATCACCAGTTTGTTCTCTGTATCTATGAGTCTGCTTCTTTTTCGTTACATTCACTAGTTTGTTGTATTTTTTAGACTCCACATATAAGTGATATTATACAGTATTTGTCTTTGTCTGACTTACTTCACTTAGTATAATGCCCTCCAAGTCCATCTGTGTTGCTGCAAATGGCAACATTTCATTCTTTTTTATGGCTGAGTAGTATTCCATTGTGTATACATACTACATCTTCTTTATCCATTCACCTGTTGATGGACATTTAGGTTGTTTCCATATCTCGGCAGTTGTAAATAATGCTACTGTTAACATTGGAGTGCATGTATCTTTTTCAATTAGTGTTTTTGTTTTTTTCCAGTATATACCCAGGAGTGGAATTGCTGGATCATATGGTAGCTCTATTTCTAGTTTTTTGAGAAATTTCCATACCATTTTCCACAGCAGTTGCACCAGTTTACATTCCCACAAACAGTATAAGAGGGTTCCCTTTTCTCCACATCTTTCCCAACATTTGTTATTTGTAGTCTTTTTGATGACAGCCATTCTGACAGGTGTGAGGTGATATCTCGTTGTGGTTTTGATTTCATTTCCCTGATGATTAGCAATGTTGAGCATCTTTTCCTGTGCCTGTTGATCGTCTGTGTTTCCTCTTTGGAAAGGTCTATTCAGTTCTTCTATCCATTTTTAAATTGAGTTGTTTGTTTTTTTTAATGTTGAGTTGTATGAGCTGTTTATATATGTTGCGTATTAATCCCTTATTGGCCATGTCATTTGCAAATATTTTCTCCCATTCTGTAGATTGTCTTTCTGTTTTGTTGATGGTTTCCTTTGCTGTGCAAAGCTTTTAAGTTTAATTAGGTCCCATTTGTCCTGATTGTCACAAAACTCCCTTCAAACCTCTTATCTAAAATATTTTAAATTTGAAAATGATATGTTTTGAAGACCTGTGATAAGGGAATGGGCTCTTGTCCCTGCTCTGGCTTAATTTGTGGCCATGGGTAAGTCATTTAACTACCCTGGTCTTGTTTCTACACCTATAAATGAGACGATTGCCATTTTATCATTCCATGTACTTGGTAATTACTTCCAAGACAAGCAAATGCCAGCCAATAACTAGAAAGTATATAGGAGATGTGCACTTCAATGATAAGTCACACTGAAGAGTATTATCTTGAACATAATTAAATCTTTATTTATTGCATTTTTAATAATGAATTGGGCACTATATCTCCAGTAACTACTGCTAAATTTAGCAGTTTCATTTTCAAATGTACCAATCAAAATCAACATTACCTCATAAAATGTCATTAGAGGAATAACACTTCTGCAGAGTATTTTTTTAAAAACACATCATTGAATAATAAAACTTGCAGAAAACTTGTATTGTACAATGTTTCACATAAACTTAGGTAATGATAGACCACAGTTTTCAAATGTGTTCCACAGAATTCTCTGACTTGCTTGAAAGTAAACTCAGGCAAAAGCTGGACTGCAGATTTGTGATTTGCAACTCCTCTCATCCATTCATTATTCATTCATTTCACAAAGTATTAGCGGTGCTTACTCTGAGCTTGGTGTGGTGCGAAAAGGCAGGTGCAAGACGCGGGCATAGGGCCTCCTCTCCTTAACTTAGTCTGATGGGGGAGGCAGGTAAATGGTCACTCTAATGAATTACAGACTGACATGTTTCCAAAGGCAAGGAAACCAGTACTGTGAAAACTTTTAGACTGGGGACAGGGAAGATGTTCCTGAAGAATTTTAACTGCTGTGACAGTTCTGAGGAGCTGTGAAGGAAGAGCAGGAGGTTAGCTGGTGTGTGGGAGTGCTGGAGAGGAGTGGATGGTTGGTGGGTGGCAAGTATTTCAGACAAACAATCTCAGGAACATTTGAGAGTCCCAGAGCAAAATGAAAATGTGAGGCCCCTTCTTCAAAACTATTAAGAATTTCAAGACAGTGAGAGCAGAGCATTAAAATGAGGCTGGGACCCTGCAAGACTGCACAGGTCACATGCCCCAAAGCCAGTCCCGGTCCTCCCCATGGAAGAGAGTGTGATGCTCAGGAGTCAGGAGGAAGTGAGAGGTCAGCGTGGTTGGAGCAGAGCCCCGGGTCAGTGGTGTGAGGTGGAGCTGGAGGTCAGGTTCCTGTGAGCACTGTGTCAGTGACTACGCCTCCAGGCTCTAAAAAACAATGCCCACGATGTTGTTACCACCTCAGTAACATAGGTAGTGATTTCACTTTTATTTACACACTTATATTAATTTGCATTGGTCATCCTGAGTTTGGTGTCACCTAGATTAATCTAAAAATGAAACCAGGGCTACAGAAATCGTTCATGTTGGAAAAGCTTGGACTCTGGTCTTCCTGCTTTCTTGGTGCCAAGTGCCCAGGATGATTGGTTCCCTAGATCTTTGCCAAATAAGCATGTTCCCATGGAGGTCACAGGAGCGACCCTGAACTTGTACCCTCCTATGGAAACATGCATGGTTGAATTGCTGCGGGGAGCTGTATCCGGCTTTTAAATTTAAAAGAATAAGGAAAATTTATTATTTATAGTATCACCCAAGTTCAAATCCTGGCTTTCCCATATACCAGTGTGCGCCCTTAGTCAAGATAATTGTTTAGTTGTTTGTTAAAATGTAAACTTGTTTTTAAAATAAAGTAATATAAAACCAAACCAAAATAAAAATAAATAAAATTGATAGGATGAACAAAGAACATGCAAACAATGAAAATCAGAAAATTAAGAGAAGTTGAGTTTATGTAAATAAATAAATACATATGCATATTCAAAAATTCTGACAATAGCCTCTGGTGAATCTCTTCAGCGATTTTCTAGGCATATACAACTTATTTTCCTATTTTTAACAAAAATGGACTATATTATACATAATGTTCTTTTTACCTTTATTAATATTTCTTTAAAAACTATGATTTTTATGGGCTTCCTAGTATTTCATTTGTATGGATATACCATATTTATTGAAACAGTCATATTCGCAAGGATATAGGTTACTTTCTGTTCAGGGTTATTACAGAACAATGCTTTACTTTTTTTTTTTTTGCTCACTTCTACAGGTCTGATAGCAGAATATATTCTTAGAAGTAGAGCTGCTAGGTTCAAGGTTATGGTCATTTCTAATTTTGGTAACTATTACCAAATCAGCCAACTTATGTAAATGAGCCTTGATTTCTTCATGTCTATAAATAGTGGACAACAATGACTCTCAAAGATTTCTTATAAGGATTAAATGAGATTAAGGCATGTAAAAGACTTACTTAGACTACTATTTAAGAATATTATGATGACTATAGCTTTAGCCATGAGCTCAGCAAAGATAAAAATTCACAGAGAACTCTGTAGTACCATACGCATTCTAAACCCCATTGTTGATGGAACCAGTGAAATCTCTGAAGGTCAAATAGAACATTTTCGAGGGGACACAATTTGACATTAAATACCGCTTTCTTGGGCCAATGTTGATTTTTGATAGCTGCCTCTTTTAACATACATATATATACCTGATGATAAAAACAAAATGTATTATATTAAATATATCCATCAATATATGTCTACCAGTCATGTCTTTTGTACTTGAGTGAAAATCTTGCTGCTCAGTTTAAGTCATTTATTTATCAATAAAGCCCATACATCCAACTCTGAAGAAATACCTTTTGACAAGAAAATGTAAAATTTTAGACTTCACATATCCACTTCAGGAAACCTATTGTGTCTCCCTCAAACCCCTGGGGTCTTGAGACGTTTTTAAATTGATCAAGAGTCCAGAAGGAGGTTAATGGGACGCCTCAGAACGAAATCCCCAAGCGTCTGGGCCCAGAAGCTCCAGCCAGGATCACAGCCTGTGGTGACACTCCAGGCTGGAAGCACAACTTCCTTGAAGGGCCAGTCGGACCTGGAAGCCATTGCTCCGCGCCGTGCTGGCTGTTTACTGAACACTCATTCCACTCAGCCCCGAGCACCGCCGCCCCCACAGCAGTCCCGAGGCGGGACACAGATCCCGTCGGTTCCCCGTGCCCCGTGCCCCGCCGGGAGACGCAGACTTCTGGTCGCACCCTGGGGCATCTCGAACCGAAACTTTAGCCGCGGTAGACGGCCGGGGGGCGGACAGGACTCGGCTCTGCGGGCAGGCGCGCCCCCCAAAGAGTGTCCCCTCTCCCCTTCACCGTCGCCCGTGGGCGAGGTCCCTGACCCGGCGGCGACTCGGGCCCCGGCCGCCACTCGGGGACGCGGCCCCGAGCGGTGGAACAAAGGGCGCCCAGCGGCTGCGGCGGCGGGGCCCGGGGCGGAGGCTCCGGGCGGGGGCGGAAAGTGGGAGAGGAGGCCGGGCCGGCCGAGGGCACCGGGCGCGCTTCCGCCGGCCGCGCCGCGCACGCCGCGGTAAATGGGAGGCTCGGCCGGCAGGGGCGGGGGCCGCGCAGCCGGGGAGTTTCAGGAACTGGAGGAGCGGGCGGCGGCTGGAGTCGACCAGAGCCGAGATTCGGGGCCCAGGCGGAGCCGCAGTCGCCGCCGCCGTCGCCGCCGCGCCGGGGCCCAGCCATAGCCGCCACCGCCACCGCCCTCGCCCTCACCCGGACGCCTCGGGCCGACAGCCGCGGCGTGGGAGAGGAGCCGGCCGTCCCGGGCCGGGGGACCGGCAGCCATGGCCACCAAGGTGAGGGGTGCGCGGCGCAGGCCCGGCCGGCCGCTCGGCCCTGCGGCGGCGCGGGGAGGGTCTGGGCCGGGGGTGCGGGCGGCTGCGCCGCTGGGGAGGCCGAGGGGTCGCGCCGGGGCCCATCCAGCCCCCGCCCGGCTCGGTCACGCGAAGAGGGTGGGCGGCCGGGGGCTCGGGCGCTCGGGGCTCGGCTGGAGGTGCGGGAGGGTCTTGGGGCGGGACCCCGGCCGCTAGCGGCGCCGTCTGCAAAGTTTGCGCCTGAGCGTGGGTCGCGGCCGGGCCGGGCCGGAGGGAGGGAAAGTTCCCGCAGCCCCGGCGCCCGCTCCGAGGAGCCGCCGGACCGCCGGGAGCCCCGACTGTCCCGAGTGGCGTCCACTCCCCGCAGCCCCGCGCGTCCGGCCGCCGCGGGGAGCAGCGTCCCCTCCCTCCGCCAGAGGGTGGGACCCCAGCGCCGCGGGCCGCTGTCGGGGGCCCGACCCCCGCTGGAGAGGGTTGGGAATTTGAAATCCAGGCCGGTGAGCGAGGGCTCCCGGGGATGGAAAACGCCACTCGGACGCCCCGCGCTTCCACTTCTTTCAGTTTTCTGGGGTTTTTCCTTTTGTTTTGTTGCCTTTTCAGTTTGAATGTTATTTCCAGCATAAATAAAATACAGAGAGGGAAATGACTAGGCTTTCAGTTACGTGTTTTCTTGAAAAAAGGTCCAGGCCCGAATTACGTGGTGGAACTTTGACTCGCGCTTGGTAATTGGCCAGCAGTGGTGGCTTGCTTATTTCACAGTATTGCTGGTGGAATTAGCGGTCACCTTCTGCTACCTGAGTCTGCGGGAGCCACCCTCCCCCGCTCCCTTTGCTGGGGCGTTTTCTTTAGTTCTTGATGTAAACTAGTAATGAGAAAGCCAGGCCCGCAGAATGGGGACTAGAGATAGGGGACACCACCCCCCACAAGCCCCCACCCCCCCCGGAGCCAGTGATACGGTTTGAGTAGACTTTTTAATTTGATTGACTTTTGCAGATAGTTTTTATAATATCCTTTTTATACATATCAGGCCATTATTCCATATATATATGTATTTGAAAGCTCAAAGCTTCTCTTGGGTTGGTGAAAACCTTAAAATGTTTCTGTTGTTGGGTTTTGGGTAGAGAAAGAACTTAAAACTGGTAAGAAATTTCAAATACCTTTGAAAGGTCACGTCGCTGTCATTTCAGTCTGTTGAATTTTGTGCTCTGTATCTGTTCTAGGTGCAGTGTTTATTTAAAAAAAAACCGATGGAGATTCTTGTCCAGGGAACCTGTTGTCTGCTGTTACTTAAATAATTACCTTCTTGTTAATCTATTATTGGCTCCACTCTTCCTTGGTTTTATTAGATGGGCTAGAACTTTGCTACCTTTTTAAACATATATCATTTTGTATTGAAATTTGTGAAAACAAAACTTGAGCGAAAGGATTTCTAAGGAAATTTGATTTTGAGGTTTGTTGCCAAACGTTCCAGAAATTACCTATTATATGTCCTATTTTACACTAACCTTTCAGTCTTAAAAAGCTGTTGTGGTAGATACCTATGCAGTGAGATCAGTGTTGTTTTGTACCCTGATCTGTTGACACATTTTACATATACCGTCTTTTAAGTGGGGCCAACTTAGCAAATAGTGCTAGTATACATAATGAAAATTTTATTTAGTACTTAAACATGAACTTAGTTTTTCCATAAAATTAAAAAGAAGAATGTGGTTCTCGTACTAAACATGAATTGCATATGTTCTCACTAAGCACAAGCCCTTAAAGCGTATGTAAGCACTTCCTGCTTTATCATCTGCATTCCTCTGAAGGCAGATTGCAGTAATTCTGAGTCTTGGTTTCTTTCACCTCTCTAATCACTATTCCACATGGTACTCCTTTCCATGTTTACATTGTGACAGACCACTTCCAGTTTTTAAAAAAGGAAGAGCAGAGAGGCACTTATTAAAAAAGGACCCTTCCTCAGTTCTTTGGTTTTCCTACTTCCTGTTGATTCTTGTATCAAGCCAAGGTCTTCTGTTTTAATTGTTCCCAGAGGGTATATTTGTCTCTGTTCCTCTCACCCTGCCTGCCCTTACCAACGTCTGGGTAGTTTGGGGTTTTTTCTTCCCCTTCATTAGTTGAGTAGGTACTTCTAGCAAGAGGGAATATACTTTTAGTAAGTGATAACATCTAACTTTTTATAAAATTGAAGATTCATATAACACTCAGGCTCCTGCTTGCTACAAGCATTAAGCAATGAGAAATAAATACAATATCTGGATGTTTTAGGTCATGTTGGGTTTCCCTTTGAATTTACCAGAGGATGGCTTCAGTTCTCTTCAGATATAATTTTCTTATGTATTGTTCTTACATATTTTCTTGAAGATGGAGTTATCTTTGAACTGTCTTTAAAAAAAAAGCTACACTGGTATATTCACAATAGAAGGAAATTCTAGAAGAAAAACTTGGATTCAGCAGTTCTTTACTGTCAAAGAAAATTAATCTAACTACACAATTTAAAGAAATTATCTGTTCTTTGCTTCCAGTCATTACTCAGGAGAATGCTGAATTCACTTGTGAGTGCATGCATCACTCAGTCCCAATCCTATCTCACTTACTAAATACAACAAAAGGCTAGAGTGTGTAGAGTACTGACTTCCACTAGAAACCTCATAAAGTTATGTTTTGACACAGTCATATGGTGAATTTAGGAGTAAATCAAGTTTTATTTATTAAGTCTTGGGAAAGGAATTCTCCCCCCCAGATATATCAAAAGGAACATGAAGAGAATAGTCACTGGAAGTTAATCCATAGCTATGTAATTTCCCTGTAATTTCCATGTCACTGTTAACCTTTGGTAGCTAATGTGTATCCTTTTGTGCTCACATGGTCACTTTTAGGAGTAATCATTAGAACAGGATTCTAGGATGCTTTTTTTTCTTTTAAACTTTTCTTTCCAACCCCAGTATCTAAAGTTACACACTTGTGTTAGAGTCATTGGTTGAATTAAGTGAATGTGGAATGAAATTACTGGTAGGAAACGAGTGAGTTACTCAGGACTGTTCCATGATATACATTAGTGAGAAGAGTTTAGAAGCATACTTTGTAGTCTCTCCTGAGCACAAACCTCTTTATTGAAAAGGCTTATTGAAGAAAAGAATAGAAATATCTTTCTGGAGGGCTTTAAAGATTAAGTTGTTTTTTAGACTTACAGACACAGAAAACAAACTTATGGTTACCAGGGGGGAAAGAGGTGAGAAGGGATAAACTGGGAGTTCAAGGTTTGCAGATACTGACTGGTATATATAAAACAGATAAACAAGTTTATACTGTATAGCACAGAGAACTATATTTGATATCTTGTAGAAGCTTATGGTGATAAAGAATACGAAAACGAGTATATGTATGTTCACTTATGACTGAAGTATTGTGCTGTACACCAGAAATTGACACAACATTGTAAACTGACTATACTTCAATTAAAAAATAGTAAAAAAATTAAAAAAAAAGAAAGATTCAGTAGTTTAGTTGTTTTTGATAGGTTTTTTCCCCAAAGTATGGAAAATGCTAACTGTTCAATTTTGTATGACAGTAATATTTTTTAAAGTGTTTTCATAAATAGAATATCTAGACAGTATTTGTACAGTCACAGAAAAATTCTATGACAGTAGGAAGGTCAGCCAATTTCTTATTAAAGAAGGGATAGATGAGAAAGCATAACAATTTTGCAAACATTTCTACTGTGCCCTGCTTTTATATTGACCATCTAAAAATTTAATTACAGTTTTACTCTGATTGCTCACCAGAACCTTTAAACTTTGCATATGCTGTTCCTTTCTTTTTTGGAAAGCTGTTCTCTAGCTTCTTCCCCTAGAGCGTTAATTCCTACAGAAAGCTTTCTTTCTTCCCTTCCCCTGTTACAGGGTCACATCAAATGTCCAGACTGCCCCAGACTGCGGTTTTACCTGGGTGTCTAGGACCGGTGCGGTCTCCTTTAGGATGTTGTCAGCCCTAAGAGGCTGGAATTGAATGCGTTTGCTCATCTTTGTATCTTCTGTGGCAGGCACAGATGAGGATCTTGATAAACTGTCATGCTGCGAATGAATGTTGAATTTTCTTGCCTTGGTTCCTCCCTCTCCAGTTTGAAAGAGCAAAAAGATGTTCTAGTGAGATAGTGACTGCTAAAACTATTTATCTCCAACTGTAAGTTTTCTTTCAAGTGTGCATTTTAGTAAACATTTATTTTTAAGTACACATGTAAAATGGAAAATACATATCTACAGCTTAGGTATTAGCAATGTTTTTTTAAAAAAAATTTGATTGAACTAATGATTACATGAGAAATTTGTTCTTATGTTTTAAGGTAATTGGAAGAAACCTCATACTTCTGAAACTTTAAAAGAGTTCTCTCTAACCCATGAGTTGTTAGAGATGTGTTTAATTTCCAAAAGTGTACGGTTTTTCTTTGTATCTTTTTGTTAGTGATTCCAGACTTAATTTCATCATGGTCAGGGAATCTGATTGATACTAATACCATACCTGAAAATTTGTTGAGGCTAACTTTATACATAGCATATAGTCAGTTTTTATAAATGTTCCACCTGTGCATAAACAGAATGTGTGTAGTCCCTAATCAGTGTGTGTATGTGTATTTTGTATAGGTCCATACAAACCTATTAACTATGCTGTTCCCATCTGTATCCTTAGTAATTCTACTTGATCTGTTGTATCTAACATCTTTTGTCTACTTGACAGAGATGTTAAAATGGTGGATTTAAAAAATTTCTCAAAGTATAGGATTAGTATTATCTTCTAGGTGAAATGAACATTTTATCATAATGAAGTGACCCTTTTTATAGTGCATTTTTTCTTAAAGATGATTTTGTGTAAACGTTAATGTGGTTTCATTAGCTTTCTTTTGGTAAATATTTGCCTGGTCTATAAAAGTCTGTGGCTGTATATTACCTTTTCATCTCATCTGGTAATCTTTGTGGCTAGAGGGTTTTGTCTGCTTTTATTTGTGTTTATTGATGTGTTTGGATTTCTGGCCACCATCTTATAGTCTGACTAAGGATTTTTACCCCTTCCTCTTATTTCACTTTTTCCCCCTCAACTTTTCAGAAGGTTAGTTCTTTTTCGGGCAGACTTCAGAGATGTTGTGGGTTTGATTTCAGACCACTGTAAATAAAGTGAATATTGCAATAAAGCAAGTTGCATGAATTTCTTGGTTTCCCAGTGCATTTGAAGGTTATGTTTATACTATACTGTGGTCTATAAATGTGCAATAATAGCATGTCTAAAAAAAAAGGTATATACCTTAATTAAAAAATACTTTATTGCTGAAAGTGTTGTAGTAACATCAAAGATCGCTGATCACAAATCACCGTAATACATATAATGAAACAGTTTGAAATCTTGGTAGAATTACCAAAATGTAACAGAGACATGAAGTGAGCAAATGCTGTTGGAAAAATGGTGTCTGTGGTTGACTCGCTCCACTCAAGGTTGCATACACCTTCAATTTGTAAAAAGCAGTGTCTGTGAAGTACAATAATGCAAAGCAAATAAAAGGAGGTATGCCTGTTTGTCACTTTTTTCAGTGGTCATCAGAAGCATAAATGTTACTGTTTCTAAAATTACTCAATATCACTACCCTCCTCCTGAGACCTTAAGATACTTAACTGCAGTCATTTCTGCCAACATAGTCGGTTACTGACCAGTATTATAATTGTCTTTTCTACCACAAATTTAACATTATTTTTGGTTTTTTATACAGTTAATATTTATTTAGATTTTTTAACCACTTTTTAAATTGAAGTATAGTTAATTTACAATAATATGTTAGTTTCAGGCGTACAATCACAACAAAGTCATTCAGTTATACATCTATATATCTATTCTTTTTCAGATTCTTTTCCATTATAGGTTATTACAAGATTAAATATAATTCTCAGTGTCATACAATAGGCCCCTGTTGTTTATCTATTTTGTATAGTAGTATATATATATATATTAATCCCAAACTCCTAATGTATTCCCCCCCATTTCCCACTTTGGTAACCATAAGTTTGTTTTTTATGTCTGTGAGGTGAATCTATTTCTGTTTTGTAAATAAATTAATTTGTACCATTTTTTTTAGATTCCACATATAAGTGATACCATATATTTGTCTTTCTCTGTCTGACTTAGCTATGATAATCTCTAGGTCCATCTATGTTGCTGCAAATGGCATTGTTTCACTTTTTAATGGCTGAGTAATACTCCATTGTATAAATATACCACATCTTTATTCATCTGTTGGTGGACATTTAGGTTGCTTCCATGTCTTGGCTATTGTAAATAGTGCTGCTGTGCGTATTGGGGTGCATGTATCTTTTTGAATTAGAGTTTTCTTCAGATACATGCAGAGTGAGATTGAAGGATCGTATGGTATTTAGATTTAATTAACTTTTACCATTTCTTTGTTACTGCTCTTCTTTACTTTTCAGTTCTTTCTGAAATAATTTTCCTTTTGCCTGTAATGAATCCTTTGGAATTTCCATTAGGGAGGGTTTGTTGTTGGTAAATCTTTTATATGTGAAAATGTATTTTGCCCTATGCTTGAAAGATGGTTTTCTAGGTACAGAGTTCTGTTATTTGTTCTGTTTCCTACCAGCTTTCAAAGTTATTGCTAAGTAGTCAGCTATCTGATAATGATCTGACTCTTCCCTGTGCCTGTTTTTAAGACCTTCTCTGTGTCTTTAGTATTTTGCAGTTTCACCTTAGTTAAGTTCATGTGTGGATTTTATTTATATAGTCTGGGATTTATTGGGAAGCTTGGATCTGAGAATGGGTGTTTCAGTAGTGCTAGAACCGTGCAGTTCATTACAACTTTCTGTGATGATAGAAATGTTCTACATTTGTGCAGTCCCATGTGGTAGCCAGCTGCCACACGTGGCTAACGAGAACTTGAAGTGTGGGTAATGTGACTGAGGAACTCTGTTTTAAGTTTTAAATAGTCACATGTTGCTAATGGCTGTCATAGTAGGAAGTGCAGTTGTAGAAAATTCCCAGTGTTTGTATTTCATAAATATTGCTTTTTCCCCATTCTCTCTTTCTGGAACCCTAATTAGCATGAAAAGATCCAACACACATCTAATTTCCTAACTCTCAATCTATCATGTTTTCTTTGTGCTGCATTCTAGATAATTTCTTCGTCTCTTACCTGCAGTTTACTACTCTTTAGTTGGACGTAATCTGCTCTCTTACCAATTTAATTTTCCATTATATTCTATTTTTAGAAATTATATTATTTGGTTCTGTTTCAAATCTGCTTGATCATTGTTTATAGTCTCTCATTGCTCATATTTTTAAGCTTTTCTTAAGTATATTAAACATTTATTGTTTGTGTCTGTTAATTCTAGTATCTGCAGTTCAATTCAGCTCTCTGTTTTTGCTCATTCTCACTCGTGGTCCCTTGTTTTCTTGTGTGTTTTGTGATTTTATTTTCTTTCCTTCTCTGAGTTGCTCATTTTCCTGGGAACTTCAACTGAGGGTTTTGATACCTAAATCAAAGTTATATTCTTCCAGAGAGAATTTGTGTTTGCTTATGCCAGTCTCTTGGGTACAGTGTACTCTTGGGGTCACTTTAATTCCTGGCTTAACGTTTTTCCAGCCAATCTCTGGCATTAGTAGGACCTCAGGTCTCAGGTGAAATCTCCCTTGTTCCTCTATTCTGGGTCAATAATAGGACAAGTTTCTTTGCTATTCCCTTTTGCACAGCAGGTTCTTTTTCCTTTGTTGAGCTCCTTTTGGGGATCCCAGCTTTGAGCTTAGTACTGAAGTCTTCATCTCTCACCTCCTGCCTCCCCAGCATAGGCTGCAGAGTACAGACCCAAACTCAAGCTCTCCAGGCTTGGAGGAGACTCCTAGGGTGGAATCCTATCTCAGAACATTTTTCTCCCAGGGTTTCTTAGTTTCTCTAGGTCCTTTCCTTTTGTGCTGACTCAGCAGTGTGTTTTAAAAGGTGTTTGTGTGTGCACACATGTCTTTTGCATTTAGTGTTTTATTCAGCACTAGAGTTTCAGTCTGCTGGTAACTCATGATACCAGCCAGTCACGCGTGCCAAAACAAGATCCAAGTCAGAGCATGTTTTTTTCTTCTTTCCTTTTTTTAGGGGGAGGTAATTAAGTTTATTTATTTAAGTTTCTTTTTTTTTTTAAGGGAGGTACTGAGAATTGAACCTAGGACTTCATGCGTGCTAAGCATGCGCTCTACCACTGAGCTATACCCTACCCCTCCCTAGAGCATCTTTATAATAGTAAAGTGAAGGGATGGGCTATCTACACAAAGTGTGATCTGTTCTTTGGAGGGAAAAAGGTGAAAAAGCACAGTTGTTAAGCATTTTTGTTGAAACTAAACCCTAAGCCATCAAAACAACAGACTGTGGGCAGTTCACTTTCCAGTTCTTTTCTCTTTCCTCCCCTCTATTATCAAAGACACATGATAGATTTAGCCCATCTTATTCATTTTTAGGTGTCGTAAGTACAGTGCTTGCGGATGTTATTCAGTATGACTCAGTTCTTCTAAGCTATTTTTAGTCTCTGCAAACGGAGTCATATAGTAAGTAATATTACCTGCAGAGGCAGGATTCAGAAGTCACCTGTTTGTGTTTGCTCATTAAGTCAAAGAGACAGATAACTTTAGATATAAGTTAAAGAGGTGAAAAATGCACTTTGTTCTGGGAACTGTCCTCCATCATGATTCACTGACTCCTTCATTTGAACTTCAGTTGAGCTCAGTGCCGGATCCTCTGCTCCTGTTGCGGTGTCAGTCTGAAAGGCCTTGTCCTTGGCCCAAAGCTGAACTGTCCTAGAGGAGGGCGGGCTTCCTGCAGGGCACAGGGTTGCTCCTGCCCCAGTTTCGCAAGCCAGCAAGGCTTTCCAAGGAGCTGAGTCCTGAAATGTCTATTTTTTTCTTTAATTTATTGAGTGAACTTTAACTCTTATTCTGTCACATCAGTCATTTAACAAGTACTTACATAGTACGTCTTGACAGTCTGCAAGTCCAGACTTCGTCGCATAGGATCCCCGATAATCAGTTCAACAGACATTTCAGTGTCTACTATGTGCCCTCTTACGCTGGAAGCAAGGATAAGCTTTGGATCCTTGCCTAGGAGAGTAGACATTCAAAAATTGATGAACTATTTAAAATGTACCAGTTAAAATGCCAGTTTCAATGTATTTCTAATGCAAATTCACAGAAGAGGGCAAAAAATACAGATATGTGTGCTAATAGTAGTTATTTATCCCACACATAGGAACTTTGTTTTCATCTTCCAGCCTGTTTTGTATTCTCAAGCTTTTGAGTAATGAATATTGCTTTTGTAATAAGGAAGAAAACAAGTTAATTTTTTTAAAACTTGAAAGCTTATTGTCATTAACCAGGCCTCTAAAGCAGATTCCCAGATTTATCACCTTCTGTTAATTTGTTTTGAATTATGCTAAGATAAAAAAAAGGTTTAAATTAATGCTTATACATAGTAAATGGCACTTCAATAGAAAAATGCTAATGCATTCAGTACTACAAACAGAAACTTAAAATTTATTTTACTTCCTTAAGCACCGTATTTACTTCTTCCAAAGAAGAAAAAGTATGGGGTTTTTTTTAAATTTTTTTTACTTTTAAAAATAACTGAAAACTTTCTGAACAACTAGCACTGAACCTGACGTACAAGTTGCTCTGTGTATTTGACCTGACTGTGCTCTTCCCTCGGGAGCTTGAGGACTCCTGTGAGAGTCAGCAGCAGACCATCACCTCTACTCTCCCCACCTTCATCAGATTTCAGAGTCAAGAACTGAATTTTCAGATTTCACAGCCTCTTTGTTGATGTGTCAGACTTTGTCTCGTGATTGCCTCTACCGAAAAGTAAAGTATATTCTATTTCTTGTAACCAAAAAACCTAAAAAATCAGTAGACTCTAGACTCCTGAGATCTGTAGTTACATCAGATTGATCTGTCTAATCATTTAAAGTCAAAATGATACCAAAAAATCTGGGGATTGTTTTTTTAAATTGTAATATTTAAAGCTACTTCTGGCTCTAGCCTTTACTATTATATCTACGGTAGTTAAAAACCCACTCTCCTTTTTGGTAAGTAAAAATATCCCGTGCTCTTCCTGTGCTTTGTATTACAAAAGTGAAATGTGGTGGTTTTCTAAAATGCAAGTATTAAATATTTTCCCCAAAACTCCCCTCTTCTCTGACCCGTTAGGAATGCCTGCTATAAAGAAGATTATGGCAGTGGTAATAAGCTTCCATCTAAGAGAGAAATCGAACTCTTAGTGAAGTGCAGAAATATTTTATAGTGGTGATCATGTTTCCCGAGTTTGGGGCACTAAAGATCGAGCTGTGGTACCCTCCCTGGCTGCATCACAGTCCCCCACCTGGAGAGCTTGTTAAATCACAAGCTGCTGTGTGATTTCTGAGCGTCTAATTCAGGAGGTGGGGCCAGAACATGCATTTCTACCCATTCCAAGGTGATGCTGATGCTGCTGGTCTGGGGACCGCAGTTTGAGAACCAATGTTGTAGAAGATGGAGAAAGGAAGAAAGGACCTGGGTTCTGTCCTTGATTCATCTCTAGAATCTGTGGACTGTAAAATGTGTGGGCTCTAGCAGACTGTGCAGTGAATACTTGTTTCTTGCTTGAAGTATTCTTCTGAGTTCAAGTGATGCTAAAAACTAAAAGTTTGGTATTCTCAAAAACTGTTTAGTTTCTCATCAAATTGTGGTTTTCAATAACTTTTCAGTATTTTATTGATTGGTTATTTGATTGTATTATATGCAAAATGACTCAATCTGTTAGGGTCTCTGATTTTTATGGTAGTGAGGTGACCGTGGCTGGTTGTTACTTTTCCTGTTGCTTTTTGGTTAGCCAGAAAACATGCCGTACACTTTTGAATATCACTATGTTTCACAGCACTCAGTCGTTTTATTTGCTTTGTATTACATATTCCTAAAGTGATTGTATAATGAGAACAATTTTTAATTCACTAGGAGGGATTACCATGTAAAAGAATCCTGTCTTTTAATTATTTTGGTCATCTGTGATATTTGTATAAATCCAGTTTTTTATCTTACCTGTGTGGTACGCACCTATACTTAATTTTGATGAATTTAAATTTCACCAGATTCAACCATCCTGTTTGCCTACTTAGACGCCTCAAAGAAATAAAATGACAAATTTTTTTAAAGCCAGAGAAAAGAATGAGTATAGTCCGTTAACAAGAAAAACCTACCTTTGAATGACTGAGTTGATCTAGGACTCATATGTATGCAGGCAAGGCTGTGCTTTAGAAAATGGCCTGTGATTGAGAGGCTGTCCGTGTTCATGTAACCTGCCTAGGTGCTGTCAGTAAGAATAGACGTGTGGTAGACACCGACAGGTATATATAGTGGATAAACAAGTTTATACTGTGTAGCTTAGGGAAATAAATTCAAGATCTTGTAGTAGCTCATGTTGAAAAAGAATATGAAAATGAATATATGTATATTCATGTACGACTGAAAAATTGTGCTGTACACCAGAAATTGACACAACATTGTAAACTGACTATAATTCAATTTTTAAAAATCACAAAAAGAGGTAAAAATATTAATAAAAAATTTTTAAAAAGAATTAACTTGTGTCTATTTAAGAATAGTGCAGAAAAATATTGTGAAATCCTTGTTGGCATTTACACCATTCAGAGTCTTTTTGCTGGTCCACAAGCAGTATACACTGTTAGTTATGGAAGGAATACATTTAATTTTCACAGTCTGAATATCAAGGGATATTTACAGGAAATGTGAAGTATGCTTCCCCAAATCAAAAACATGTTTTTTTCATTCAACAGCCTCTCTCCAGAACTTATAAATACTGTAAGTGAACAATGCGTGCACATTTCCCTACTCCCAAAGAATGTACAGTCCAATGGGGGAAACAGGTACTTTAATCTCTTAGTTAGGAGTTCTCTTTGCTGTGGTGGAAGTTCTGCAGTGTCCAGCAATGGCACGGAATCTAGAGTCAGGAGACCCTTTGGTCTGTTTTCCTGTATTCACTGTGATTGGAAACTTAAGAATAAAAATGAGTTTATGTCAATAAAGAGGTCACAGTTCAAAATTTTTATGTAAAAATAAAAACTGGTTAACTATTCTTGAAGCAGGAAAACGGACGTGGGGTGTGAGGAGGGCCATGTACCAGGTCTCGGTTGAGCCCCTGGGACGTGCCCCACCAAGTGTGGGTCCTTGGCTTTGCGCAGGAAAGAATTCAAGTGCGAGCCACCATTGAGTAAAGGTAGATTTATTTAGAGAGATACACACTGCATAGAGTGTAAGGCAAGAGAAAGGCAAGGAAAGAGGTGTGGGATTTGGGTGCTCAGGTTAAAGTAAAAGCAGGTACACACTCCATGGACAGAGTGCGGGCCATCTCCAAAGAGGAGGGAGCGAAAAGGGCCACTAGGCTTGGTGTTGTCACTTTTTATGGTCTCAGTAGCTTCACACACCTACAGGTGGGATCAATCAACTGCCATGGGGAAGGGGCTGGGGTTCCCAGGGATTGGGCCACGGTCCATTCTTTGGCCTTTTGCGGTTAGCCTTGGGGCTGTCATGGCGCCTGCCGGCATCTTATTTGATCACGCTGTTACAATGAGCACATAATGAAGCTCAAGGTCTATTAGAAGTCAAACCTCTTAATCCTCAAGGCCAACTAGGAGGTGAATCTTCCACCATTTTGGTGTTAAATTGCTGTCATTCCTTAAGTGGCTGTGCCCTGCCCCCTCCTCTCCTGCCTCACTCTGACACACATCAGTCAGTGTAGAAGCTCAGCTCTCTGGGTGAGGTGGTGAGGGAATAGTGTGACGTAAGTGAGGATGCATTTAGTCTCAGGTCTTACAAACAGTTCACGGTGACTGCCCTTGCAGGACAGAAAGTACACTTCAGAGAAGGCATACATTTCCTGTCTCCCTAGTTGTGATCTAAAATTTTATCTAGGACTAGTCACACCGAGGCACTTTTGGGAACCAGT
The DNA here is from genome assembly GCF_036321535.1 of Camelus dromedarius. Taxonomy (NCBI): domain Eukaryota; kingdom Metazoa; phylum Chordata; class Mammalia; order Artiodactyla; family Camelidae; genus Camelus; species Camelus dromedarius. Next base: position 8,609,722 of record NC_087441.1, on the reverse strand, counting down.
GAACAACACGTGTCATGCAGGTATTCTGATTCTGTGGCATAGCTGGTTCTAAATCCCTGTGGCCTTGGACGCAGTGTCTTGGAATGGTTAAAACAGGCCTGCTCCTTTGATTTCCATGTTAGCAGTTCAGTTAAAATATTTGGAGTGTTTCAGTTGCCTGGTTTGCAACACCCAGAGTTTATTCTAGATTGGGGATGCCCAGCTGATGAGTTTTCAAGGGATCTTTCAGTCTAAATCAGCAAACACTGTTATAGACTGTGTGTCTTCAAATTTGCAGTACTTTTAAAAAAAGATGTAGATTATGTTAGTAATGAAATACAGATCCATTTGAAAATGCTGATGACTTTACAATACTTCTTTGGCATCATTTCTTAGTGAATTGTACTTTTATGTATTCACTGTTGCTTATACGGTATGTCTGTCTGCAATGAGCTGACTTTGAGGTGGTTGGCATTCCTTTATGATTCAGGTCAGCTCTTAGATGAAAGCCCATCTCCCTTGTTTCTGTTTATTTGCTTTGAATTTTGTATCTAGAGGAGAAATATTGTTGTGTGTTCTGTTAGAGATGCAAAGAGTGAATAGTATCAGTTCTCTGTGATTACGAAATTTATGTATTTCAGTGCAGCAGTTGTGGTGTAGCATAGAGATTAGGAGTCTGGGTTCAAATCCCAATCAAATCCAGCTACGTTAATTTGGAAATTACTGCTTCAGCTTCCTCATCTGTAAAATTCAAGTAATAACATGAACTTGGTTGTGAATTCCATTGCACAGTCCAGACAGGGGGGAAAAACAACTTCATTTTTCTGTAGTAATTTACAACAAATTATGTCCACATCCTCCTTGGTGAAGTCAGCTGTAACCCGACCTCCTCTGCTTGCCCAGGGCTAGGTAAAATTTGAAGGTGGGGATATTTACATAATGCCTGGGGTGGGGTGCTCCTGTCTTGCCCTCCAGTAGGCTGCGCTTAGGTGTGGTCATTGTGTCACCCCTCCCGTGCTGTGCCTGAAGGAACGGAGCCATTCTGCTGTTGCCCCGCTCTAGTGGACACACAGCTCTGCTGAACCCAGGCCCTTTCTGACCTCATGCAGTAAATCGCTCTTTCCCCCTCCCATCGATTTGTTGTTTTCTCGGGTTCTGGCGCCCGTGGTAGGTCTCTGTCCAGGTCTCACCAGTGCCTCTGGACTCTGTACTTCCCCACTGTCTTTCCCCAGCCTAGATCCTCTTGTCTAGGCTTTGAGAGCGGAGGTGAGGTGGGAGAAACAGGGGCCTCGCCTTGTCTCTCTGTTGCAGGGCTGGCGTTCTCTCCATTCTCCATGCCTTTGGAACTCACGGCCATGGAGACTGTTACTGTGTTCTCTACCTTGTCATGTCCTCTCCCAGGACGGTGGACACAGTGGGCACTGCTGGTTTGGGTTGAGGAGATGGGAGAAATGATAAGGGGAAAAAAAAAACCCTAAAAATGAAAAAACAGCATTTCAAAAATGTTATCTCTACCAAATTATCTCAAGGATTAAGTAAAAACTTATTTAAAGGGCTTACCAAAGTGTCTGACTTGCAGCAAGGGCTAGTAGTTGCAGTTGGGTAGTGTTATTCATACTATTATAAAAATAAACTATAAACTGGAATCTGTTAGACTTCAAGATCTAGGGTCTACCTTAACTGTATTCAGGGAGGTGCAACAAATTTTTCTGATTTCAAGTTACTCTTGTGGAGGTGATGAACTTTCTATCTGCTTCTTATTTGTTCCCAAACTTTGTTAATCTAGTTTCCCAAATCTCGGTATCTGGCAATTTGAGTTTGATTCTCTTTGCCATTGCCTCATTGTGCCTTGCTAATTCTGGTAAATTACCTTTCATTCATCAAAACAAGATAAAAACAAGGCAGAATGTTAGCGGCATAGAGGCCAAAAGTATGAATGAGATTAAAAGCACATTGGCGTTTCCAGAAAGTCTATGATATGATACCATTACGTGTGTTTAGCAGATCTGTTTACTACGGTCACCCATAGCAAGTCGCATTGGGTCTTCATGTGGTAGATCATTATTATTTTGCTCCTTCAGTAAATTGTTGAGCACCTCCTATGGACTGGAAACTGTTGGAGCATCAGGAATGTTGTGGGACACACATGGGTTTGGGGTCAGTGGGGGTGGGGAGACTGGTGACATGGGTTGGTAAAAAAAATTACCAGAGACCAGAAAAGTTTAATAGGGACGCTGCTACAGGCACCAGCGGGCCACACCAGCCAGAGGTGCCTGCATAAGTCCCGAGGGCTCTGCGTGCAGGGTCTTTTCCTGGGGGGAGGAGGCTGTGCACACAGGGAATGGGGGCTGCGTGATCAATTTGTGCACAGGTACCTGATTGGTTGTAAGATCTGTCAGGGACTTCTCTGAACGATAGATTTTACAACTTTGATAAGTGCAGGATGTGAGGCCTGTCCGCCTAGGGTATTTCGAGGCTGTATCTTGGGGCGGTTTAGCTGTGTTAGGGTAAATACACATCGAGGGAAGATGTTTTATGTCTTGCAGAAATGCAGGTATGCGGAGGGTCCTGCAGTGGGGAGTGGGGGTTAAGGTGTCAGTGGCTCCAGGCACACAGAGAGCCCAGGAGTGGGGGTTTTATGACTCCAGAGAGTGCCAGCGGGCTCCACAAGGAATACAGCATTAAAGAAAATCATTTTAAATCTTTGCACTCAGACACAAATCCCTGCTCATGGACCTTGCATTCTAGTGGAGGAGATGGCAATAAATATGGTCAGTAAGGAGAAAAACACAGCAGGGAAAGGAGAACTTGTTAAGGGGTGTGTGCGAGCACACAGTGTTAGGTGAGGTGGCCAGGGAAGCCGCTGGGAAGGTGACCCTCAAGTCCAGACCAGAGGGAAGGCTCTGGAGGGAGCCCTGAGTCCCTCAGGTCACAGAGGGTGTGGTGATGGTAAGGGCAATGGCATTTATTCTAGGGAGATATGGAGCCACTGGAGAGTTTTCCACAGACCTAGAACAACTGACTTCTTTTTTCTTTAGTTTCTTCCTTTTTTCCTTTCTTTCTTTCCTTCTTTTTGGCCAAAGCTAACTGCAGGGAGCTAATGCTCCATTCACTTTTATATTGGATTTAGGTCTTATTTTATCCCTTCTTGAAACTAAATCGATTTTATCTAATTAAAGTCATCCTAGGAAAATCCAAGTACTTAAGCCAATCAGTGCACAAAAGGATCAGTAGATTATCCTTTTATATATGTATGTGGAATATCCCAATCCAGTCATTTGAAAATAATTTTTAAATGAAATTTAAAGCATCTCCAGCATACTGAATTTCAGATTCTATCTGATAGAAAATTTCACATCATGTCTCCTGGATATACTGAAGGTAAATACATACACCAGCCAGACCGTTTTTGGTTTGGGTGTCATCCTCCTATTGACTTGACTGGCGTTCCCCTAGACAGGAAGTAAAATAGTTCCAGACTGGCAGGTTTTAAGCAGATACAAAAATATTTATAACCAATTACAACCGACTGCATTCCTTTTCTAATTGGAATCACTGCTTGCTAAAGCAGTTTCTTATGTAAACTTTGTGAAGTCTCAGCAGTTTTGAGAACAGCAGTGTAAGAAAGCAGCTGGGACACTGAGAATTGGGTCAGAATGTTCTCATGGGCTTAGAAGAAGTGGCTCATCCTGGCTTAGGATTTTGAGATTCAGTGAATCTTTATTCTTTTCCTGGTTCCATTAAGTGGGGTGGGGTTTATTTGGGTATGAAATACATTGAAATTTCATATTATTTGTGCTTAAAAACTCTATGTCTGAGTTTTTAAGATGTTATCTGAAGCATTTGGCATAAGTCAATATTTTTTATTTTAACTTTTATTTATAAAAATTCCAAACATAGGCAAAAGAATAGGACAGTAAACTCACTGTGTACCCAGCATGTCCCCAGCCTCAACAGTTACTAGCTCCTGGCCACTTTTGTTTCCTCTAGCCTTCCTCCCGCATTTTCGTGTTTCTTCACTATTTTGGAGCAAATTCCAGACATTTTATTTCACGAAATATTTCAGTATATACCTCACAAAATAAGACTTTTTAAAAACACTTAACAATCTCTGTTACCATACTTTAAAAATAAATCCTTAATATCTTGAAATACTCAGTCTGATGGTATGCAGTGTAAACATATTCGTAAATTAGTAGTTTGATGTATTTCTGTGGCTTAATGTGCCTTAAGGTAAGGACAGTGCCATCTAGTTGAGCTAGATGCTTAGGTGACGCTGTTTAAAACGATTATTACTTGGCATTTGTATGAATCTGCCAGTGTTAATTTAAAACGAATTTTGCCTTAGGTAGTGTGACTACAGTTAACATACCCAAAGGTTTTAGGACGTGTGTTTGTTACTTTCCTCTTGTCAACTCCACACTTAACAAAATCCTCAGAGACAAGGCCTTTCTGTGCAGTTTAGGTGGTGCCGGCAATAGGAGGATGCTGACAACCGGAGCTGAGAGCAGGATTCAGTGTGTATTTATCAGAGGTGGGAGAGGCCTGGCCTGGCCGCTAGCCTCCAGGTGGTACCTGCAGTTGGTTTAAAAGCTGATGAAAATGAAGATTGAAAAAGAAATACTAACCATCTTATTTTAACTTAAAATACACAAATATATGTGTATTTACCAATCCTTTGATAGAAAGCCAAGGTCTGTTCTTTGAGTATGTACCTCTGTGGTGCTAAGTGATCCATCTTGTATAATATAATGCATTGCATATGGTTTCCACTTTTAATGTCTTTTAAAGAGCTTAAAGAATTTAAAAATAATTTCAAAGTATTGTGAATACAAAATCTTAGATTTAAAAAAATTATTTCCCATTTGTCTTAACTGTTGACTATGCTTACTTTGAAAGTAAGCTTTTTAGCAACTTATTCTTTATCAAGGCTTCTCAAAACATTCAACTTAATTTTCTTAGAAGTAATTACTCTTTTTTCATGCTCTTTTAATATTTTTATTGAAGTATAGTCAGTTTACAATGTTGTGTCAATTTCTGGTGTACAGCATAATACTTCAGTCACATAGGAACATACATGTATTCGTTTTCATATTCTTTTTCACCATAGGTTACTACAAGATAGTGAATATAGTTCCCTGTGCTGTACAGTATAAACTTATTGTTTATCTATTTTATGTATATTAGTTAGTGTCTGCGAATCTAGAACTCCCAATTTATCCCTTCCCACCCCCTTCCCCCACTGGTAACCGTATGTTTGTTTTCTATGTCTTGTTTTTTCACACTCCTGTTTCATTAGTTTATGTAATAATTCAATTGCTTAGCTACAACAGTAACTATAGCTTCATCTCGTGGGGTTAGAACTTCCCCTGTATGTTAGGGAATAGCCTGCTAAATGCAAGGGTTTGTTCAGTGTGCCATATGTTTTATATAGAACACAGAGCATGTCAGTAAATCTGGTAAATTGATCATGGAATATAGGCTGCATGATTCACTCTTGTTAGTGAGTCATATTGTTGAGATCTGTAGCTGATTACCTGGGACTGCTTAGGTTAGGGTATGGTTCTTGTGGCCCCATCAGGCTTTGAGGAGAAGTGATGGTGTGTGATGAATTTCCATTTGTGCCTTACTATTTTAACTTGATCAGCTGCCGTTATCAGTATCCTAGTGCCATATCATGATTTAAACAATTATCAGAAGTGCTTTTATAACAGTTTCAGTGAAAATGAATGTTGGACAATTATCTAAAAAAATAACAAAATGTAGTTTACAGAAGTAACTTATCATTTTCTATTTTACAAAAGAAAATGGTATCTTAGCTTTTTAAATTTAGAGGATCTTACAAGTAGGGGGAACTTATAGTTACAGTGTCTGCATTAATCTTTACTTTTACCCTAGAAGTAAGGGAAGACTTTGGAAAGAATACATTCTGCTGGTGGTGATGGGACATCATCTCATCTTTCTTGCTATTTCAATTTAGCCTATGTTCAGTGCTATTTATAATTTGCAGCTAAAGTAGCTAGGTTTACTAGAGAGGATATAAAGGAAGTAATCATAGCTTCTGTTCTTGGGTCTCTCATGGTTTTAGTACTTAGAAAAAAAACTATAAAGACCACATTCAATGGGAAAATAAAAGATACTGGTCAAATCATTAAGGTTCAGAGCACCCTCCCCGCGCCTCTCTCTGATCTGCCCCCTCCCAGCCCACAGAGCAGGTGCTGCTCTAATACTTGTGCGCCCCCTTTACTGCCCCGCGTTCTGGGGTAACTAGCGTTCTCTCCCACGGACCTTGGAGGGCAGTGGCTCTTCCTTGTCGTCATATCCTTGTGGGGTGTTCAGTAGGTGAGTTTTTGAGTAAGAGCGGAGCTGCCTGGGTGGACTGGAAAGGACAGTCCTGGGTTGCAGCCCCAGCTCGCTACCCTGGGCTCCGTGACAGTGGGCACACTAACACCCTGGGCTGTGGCCGCTCATCTGTGATTATGCCGGAGCGTGTCCAGGCTAGTCCCAGTGGAAAGGCTTGTCCTCCTCTGCCCAAACACTAATTAAACCACTGCTGAGAAACACTGACCTAGTCTAATCAGGCCTGGATAGTCCTGAGAGCTGGGCATGGGGTACCTTACCTGACTCACAAGAGGGAGAGATGAAAACCTGAAAGAAGAGCTGGGGGGAGTTCTACCCAGTAAAGAGCATGAAAGCTGTGAGTACGCCACAGCATTGACGCCAGTGGTGTCTGATGGAGTGAGAGCAGGGAGTCGATCTGGTACGGGGGTTAGTATTGTGGAGTCGGAGGCGGGGTTAGATTTTTAGGATGGAGTCAGATTATGGAGCATCTCGAAGTCCAGGGAAATGAAACTGAACTTGATCCTAGGGAACAGGGAGTCATTAGGATGTTTTGATACAGGACTTGATGCCTCTTTTATCAAGAGAGCCTCTAGCAGCAATGGGCAGATGTGACTGGCAGAGAGGAAGTTGTGGCAGGAGGGTCAGTTAAGGGGCGGTATCGGACCTGCTCCAGGATAACTGACTTCCCAGAAGATGTAAAGCAAAGAACTGGGTTAAAACTCCAGTTCTTCCGTTTGATGGGCATCCTGCCTCAAGACAGGCTACTTGATGTATGTAACTGATACTAGCTGCTGTTCCTCCTGGAAAACTGAGTAATACCATCATTGAGCATTGTTTTGAAAATTAAGAAAGGACATCTGTGAAGTGCCTCCTGCCTAGAAACTCGTAGCTAGTCCCACTTCACCTTTTCTCATCTGCTTGGTTTCTCTTTTTGTAGTGGTTTTTCGTTTGCAGAAGGACCAACTAGAAAGAGAGAAGAGGTTGCTGCACAACCAAACCTGTCAGAGGCATATTTCCTGCGTCATAGAAGGTGTCTGGTTTGGACCCACTAAGGGGCTTTTCTAGCTTCTCCATCTTTGCATGTGGTGACTCCCGCTTCTGAATTTTTCCCGTCTCTGTCACTGTTTCGTCTGAATCTCTTCATTTAATTAAGCATGATTCATTCTTCCATTTTTGGTGTAATAAACATTGTTAGCTCTTCAAATTATATTTTATTTCATTAACTTAATTCTCTCTGGCAGTCTTACTTTATTTACTATATCTTTTTAACTTTACACATGTGATAAGATAAAAACCAGCTGTAGTTCTGTGGTGAGTTTTAGAGAAATTGCTCTAAAGAGGAACCACTGATAAAAATAAAACATAGTTAAGAGTGCTGGCTTCCATCCAGGTGTCAGTTTGAAGCAGACACCCATATTCCTCGTGTAACCCAGTTGTATGGGTGTTTATGTAGGTGACATTGAGGAGAAACATCATTTTGAGTAGTTTATTTTAATTTAAATTCTTTAAATAGGCCCAAGGGACTTGGAGGTCATCTTGTCACTTTTCATGTGTGAAAAGTGAGACCTATTCAAGTGTCCAATGTCTTTTACCTTGTCCAGTAAATACATGGTGTGATGGAGACCCTGAGTCGGTAAGAAAAGACTTTTCTTCATGAATTATACTTTCAGGGTAATCTTTTTGAAACCAAGAAAATGTGTCATGCTTATAAAAGAAGAACCATGAAGTATATATTCTTTAGGAGTTTTCTAACTTAAAAGAATGTTTTAAATTTTATCCATGTTGGTTATTGTACTTTTAGAACAGAGATGGCAAGCAGGAGGGGTCTGGAGGGACTGAGGCCATGTGCAAACTGCACTGATAGATTAGTCCTTCCTGCTGTGGGCCCGGGAGGGAGGGAAGCCTGCATAATACATTCCACAGCTTCTGTTCTGGTTTTAGCAGTGCTTAATTCCTGTAACTTACTTTCAGTATATTTTATTCATAGGCTATATAAATAATATCCCCTGATTTCTACTGAATGCTAGTTTATTTGCATAGATATAAGAGAGAAGCCCTGCTAAAAACAAGGTGTTAATTTTTAAATCTTTTTTCTTTTTATTATTATTTTTTTTAATTGAAGTACAGTTGGTTATAATGTGTCCATTTCTAGTGTACAGCACAATGTCCCAGTCATGCATATACATACACATATTCATTAAATATATTCATTAAATCTGCTATTTAAATGTGCCTTTGTGTTTATTTGACCTCTGACTTGTGTTTTTACGCTCAGCTTTACACCGCACTTTACGCGGGCCTTTGCACTGGCTGCTCTCTCCTGCATACCTGGCCTTGCGTCCTCCCCCACAAGCTAGGTCCCTCATTCACAGGTCTCAGCTCAGAGGACACCTCCTCAAAGTGACCTTCCCCAACTACCTGAGAGTAGCCCTCTGCCACTGTCACAGCCCCTAACCAGGCTCTTGAATGGCGCCGGCCGCCGCCTGCAGTTGCCTTGTGTGTTGAGTAGCTGCCTCCTCCTCCTGAAACAAACACTTGGGAGGGAAGCTAGGCCACCTGACGCATTTCAGCACCGGGTCCACCTGGAACGGGGCCGGGCAGGAGTAACTGCCTGTTACACGTCTGTCGATAAGAGGAATCCTTTGTGGTAAATGGATTAATCATTCTTTCATTTAACAAATATGCATGTGATGTTTACTGTGTCAGAGACTGTGCTGAACAAGACCAAGAAGGAACTTACAGTTGAGTAGAGAACGCACCACAGGTAAACAAGCGAAAATAACACTGTGTGAATACAGTGACACTGTGGACAGCTTTTCTTAAAATTTAAATTTCTTAGAGATACTAAGAGAAGGCATTGGTCAAAGGAGTATTTGGCGTTGAGGGAGGATTTTTTTATTTTTAAAGATGTGACGGACATGAGTAGTTTAAAGGCTGATGGGAAGGAGAGAGCAGAGAAGTTAAAACTCACGGACCAGTTAGAAAGCGGAGCTGGCTGTGAGCGTCCCAGGGTGTGTATCTTAGAGTTCTTAGTGCCTCCTTGTAGGCCTACTTTGTTCTTAATTGCTGTATCACTGTTTACTTGAGCTGTTTCTGGGATGCAGTTAAGATTTCTCAGAAACTGTGTGATCCTTTTGAGGCTTGCTTTTGAGTTTTGTAAGGCAAGGTCAGATCAGCCTTTAGGTAGGGCTGTTTTCTCCACACTGCCCAGGGGGATGCCTGTGTGAGTAATCGATGGAGGCTGGTGGGAACAGCAGCTCCAGGTGAGCTTTTAGATAGTCCCTCCTGCTCGTTCTGCTGGTCCTTCCTGCGCCCTTGGGCAGCTTTATTGTGTTTTTGTCCTGATCAGTTCTCAGTGGGAGGCTCAGAGGGAGGGTTCAGAATAGTCTCTGTAGCTCTTCTGTCTCCCACACTCTGCCCTGTGAGCACTCACCTCTCGGGCCCCTCCCAGTTCCCATCGTGGCTCCACAGTGCGAGACTGACAGCCTTTGCCCGGGTCTCCCCTCCCCGCAGGGCAGTTCCTGGGCTCCCCTTGTTTTCCCCCTCTCAAGAATTAGTGTCCTGCTGCCTGAAAACTGTTATTTCATAGGTTTTGGTCAGTGTTTGATTTGCTGAAAGTTGGAGAGTAAATCCAGTACCTGGTGTACTATTTTTTCTCAAGTTGAAGTTTGCCCACTATTTATTATGAACTTTTTGTCTACTTTCTAAGGTATATTTTGTTAAGTTGGCCTCTTTCCGGTACCAGTTATCGTCAGAAAAAAGGGCCCCGGTATCCTCCTGCCCTCTTCACTGCTCACCCTTTCCTGTCTCTTGGAAGGTAGTTTTATAGTAAACATCTCCCTGCCTGCTTCTTCCACACACATCCAGTCAACTCGTGCAGACGTTCAGAGATCCTGAATCTTGGTTCTGTTAGGTGGATATTTGATGTGGTCACCCAGCTGGCTGGCAGAGCGATTCAGTCCTGGTGAGAAGTCTGCATCCACCTTTCCTGACTGCCTCTCCTGAATCGATGTGAGCTGGAGCCCCAGCAGCAGTACTGCCATACCTTCTTACTTTCAAGTCTTCTGTCTCTTTATACTTAAAGTGCATTTCTTATCGATAGCATATAGTCACGGTCTTGTTTTTTATCAGGTCAACAATCTGTCTTTTAATTGGCATGTTTAGACTGTTTACATTTAATATAATAATTGATTTGATTTGGTTCAAGTGTACCTTCTTGCTGTTTGTTTTTTATTTGCTCCATCTATCCTATGTGCCATTTTTTTCTTTTCCTGCCTTCTTTTAGATTATTTAATAGTGTTCCTTTTTATCATCACCACTGGCTTATTCTATATGCATGCATATATGTTTCTTTTTTTTTTTTTCTTTCCGTGATTGCCCTCAGGTTTACAGCTTGCATTGGTATCTTAACACATTCTAACCTCAAATAATATTCCAGCACTTCACATATAAGAACTCTGTAACAATATACTTCTATATCTCCCTCCTGTCCTTTGTGCTATTTTTTGTTGTACATTTTATTTCTCAGTATTATAAAACCCACAATACACTGTTTTTCTTGTTTCAAGAGACAGTTATCTTTTTTAAAAAACAGCTTTATTGAGATACAATTCACATAGTCATTTTTTAATTTTTATTTATTATTTCTTTACTTGTCTCTTCTGTTTGTGGGGGAGGTAATTAGATTTTTTTTTTTAATGGAGATACTGGGAACTGAACTCAGGACTTCGTGCATGCTAGGCACACACTCTACCACTGAGCTACACCTTTCCCCCTAATTATCTTTTTAAAGTCAGTTATTGCTTAGGGAAATTAAACAATGAGGATTTTTTTTATATGGCCCACATATCATTTCTGATGCTTTTCTTTCTTTTGTGTAGATTCAGGTTTTTATCTAGTATTTCCTTCTGGTTAAAGAGCTTCTTTAACATTTCTTATAGTGTCAGTTTGCTGGTGACAAATTCAGCTTTTGTTTATCTAAAAATGTCTTTATATCACCATTATTTTTGAAGGCTGTTTTTGCTGGACATAGAATTCTAGGCTGACAGTGTTTGTTATTTTTCAGAGCTTTAAAGATGGATTTTTGACTTGTATTGTTTCTGATGAGAAGTCTAAAGTCATTCTTTATCCCTTCATATATCATGTATCTAGTCCCTCTCCCACTCTGTTCTGGCTGCTTTTAAGATACTTCTTGTTATCACCCATGTTCTGCAATTTCATTGCAATTATCTCTGTAGTTGTTTCGTGTTTTTCTTTTGTGAAATTTATTCCACTTCTTGGATCTGTGGGTTATGGTTTTCATGAAACTGGAAACATTCTGCCATTCTTTTTTCTGTTCTGTCTCCCTGTGCTTCTGGGATTGCAGCTGCATGTATGTTAGGCTGCTTGTCACTGTCTCCCAGGTCACTAAGGCTCTGCCCGTGTTTTCAGACCATTTTCTTTTTGCTAATAGTTTCTGTTGCTATATCTTCAAGTCACTGATCATTTCTTCTGGACTGTCTAATCATCTGTTAAGCCCATGCAGTAAATTCTTTTCATTTGAGAAATTATATTTTACAGCTCTAGTCATTCTATTCGGTTCTTTTTTTATAACATCCATTTTCTCTTTGTTATGATTACGTGTTCCTTTAAGTCCCTGAACATATTTATAATAGTTATTCTAAAGTGTCTGCCAATTTTATTGTGTCTGTCTTTTCTTGGTTTGTTTCTATTGACTTATATTTTTGTCCTGGGTTATATTTTTTTTGTTTCTTGGCTTGTCTATTAATTTTCTATTGATACTAGACATTGTGTTGGCATGTTGTTGAGTGTCTGGATTTTGTTGTCTCCCTTTAAAAGGTGTTTAATGTGTTTTGGTAGGCATTTAAGCTACTTGGGAATCAGTTTAATTATTTCAAGGCTAATTTGTAAGTTTTGTTAAGGTGGGTCCAGAGTAGCCTTATCCTGAGGTGCATTCAGCCCTACCCCAGCCCTCATGGGGTCTGTACATATGAATGCTTTGGGTGTATTTAGTGGAGTTTCCCCACTCTGGCTAGTCAGAACTCTAATGTCTTCCAGCTCTGCCTGACCTCTGAGAATTTTTTTCAGCCTGTAGCTCTCCTGGAATTCTTTGCTTGGCCTTAAAGCGGTTTACCTGATTGTGTGCAGTTTAGTATTTATCAACAGACTCAAAGGAGACCTCTGCACAGGTTTCTCGAGCTTTTTCTCTGAGTAGCTCCATTGGTTGTTTGTCCTCAGGTTTCAGCTGCCTTCAGCTCCTAGAATTCTGGTCTCTGTCTCTTCAGCTCAGCAGGATCTGCGCTTTATGCTTGGGGCTCTGCTTGGCTTCTTCTCCCGGCATTTGGGTCAGAAAGTACCACCAGGCAGAAAGTTGGGGCCATCCCAGGGCTCATCTCCTGTTCCCCTTCTTTGATTTCACTCTCCTGTGCTGTCCTTCTGCCCAGTACCTGTAAACTGTTGTTTTATGTATTTTGCCCAATTTTCTAACTCTGTGGTAACAGCATGTCAATACCGGTTACTCCATTGTGGCTTTCTGCTGTTTGATGTTGATTAATTTAGCTACTTTAACTACTAGATTTTGATGTATCGCTTATTCATTTAATGTTCTAGTTTTTCTCTTCTCATTTTATTTGGTCTGTACTATATATAGCCTTTTTTATTTATTTATTTATTTATTTATTTATTTATTTATTTATTTATTTTTACTTAATTTTATTTATTTATTTTTAACTTTTTAAAATTGAGTTGTAGTCATTTTGCAATGTTGTGTCAAATTCCAGTGTAGAGCACAATTTTTCAGTTATATATGAACATATGTATATTCATTATCACATTTTTTTTTGTTGTGAGCTACCACAAGATCTTGTATATATTTCCCTGTGCTATACAGTATAATCTTGTTTATCTATTCTACATATGCCTGTCAGTATCTACAAATTTTGAACTCCCAGTCTGTCCCTTCCTACCCCCCTCCCCCTTGGCAACCACAAGTTTGTATTCTATGTCTATGAGTCTGTTTCTGTTTTGTATTTATGTTCTTTTTTTGGATTCCACATATGAGCGATCTCATATGGTATTTTTCTTTCTCTTTCTGGCTTACTTCACTTAGAATGACATTCTCCAGGAACATCCAAGTTGTTGCAAATGGCTTTATGTTGTCGGTTTTTATGGCTGAGTAGTATTCCATTGTATAAATGTACCACAGCTTCTCTGTCCGGTCATCTGTTGATGGACATTTAGGCTGTTTCCATGTCTTGGCTATTGTAAATAGTGCCGCTTATATAGGCTTTTTTGATTCCACCTTTTAATGGTTTTATTTTACGAGGCCCTCAGTTGATTCAGGTTACACCGGGAAAATGGTGAAGTTCGAGGGCACAAGTTTATTTTTTGCCATTTCACATATATTCAGTGTTTCAGTTTATCCACAAGGTCTCCAAAAAGCAATAAAGACTGCACTATAGGTTGGATCCCCTTTTCTGTACCTTTCCCCAGCACACAAGTGAACTTTCTGAGATTCTTTGAATTGTTTGAGAAATACGGATTTCGGGGAGAGTTCAGTCCGAGTAAGGAACTTAAAGCACTGAGTATAATGGAATATTTTGATAGATTCCTTTGTGAGGATTCTCTTAACTTTCATGAGCTAATGTGTTTTTTCCTAAATGGAATTGTTGGAGTACTCCCTACAAAGTCGCAGTGTGGTAAAGGGCTAAATTGTACTTTCCGGTAAAAGGGACTAATAGCTAAAGCAGGAATTTGTTTTATGGAACAGTTTAATCTTTCAACCTAATAAGGGAAATAAATATTTTAAGGTACTTTGTGCCACTTTGGAAACCATGCTAAGTTTGTCTTAAAGAGCTGGATGAAAGTGTTAAAAATCCTTAACCATACGGTCTCTGGCTGTCAATTTTTGTTTGTGGCCTTAAAGTGCTAAAAATAAAGTTTTGTCATTCTTTGTTTTTCAAATCATGGTGTGTTTCAGGTGCCTTTCTTTAAGTGAGCAGAGTACATTTGGGACAAGTTCATTCACAATTTCTCCCCCAAAAATCCCTTTGGGATTTTGGATGAAACTGCACTATATTTATAAATAGAAGTCTTTATGGTGTTTTACCTTTGTTCTGAGGAACATGGTGTGATGTATTAATAAGATGGCCTTCAATAAGTTTCTTCATGCTTTTGATCATCGCTTCTGCATTGTAATTTTTTGTTGTTGCTGTTTGGAATAACTCCCAATTTTATGTATGTGTGTGACTTTTTTCTTCACAGAGAAACTATTGATTTTTGCCAGTTTATTTTAAAATTGGTCTCCTGGTTAAATTTTACTATTCTAATATTTTTTCAGATGATTGGGGTTGAGGGACACCTGTGGACCACCGTCAGCATTGCTGGATCAGCCCTACCCACATACACATACTACACATTGGGGGGGGGTGTTTCTTGTTGACCCCCTACCCCGACCGCCAGGGAGTCTGGTTCTGGTACAGCCTAGTGAGGCATCAGGCTCCAGAAACACCTTTTGTGGGAATAAGCAACCCAGTGCTCAGCTCTTTCCTTGAACCCTCAGGCTGTTCTAGAGCTCTTGGTGGGCTGAAAAGAAGACATAGTTAGGCAACAATTTTGAGCGCGTGCAGGATGTAGATATAATGTTCAGAAAGACCAAAGGTCATGGTAGCTAACATTTATTGGGCCTTTTGTGCTAGTCACTGTTCTAAGCACTTTATATTTTTTACTTCATTTATCATTTGTGTCACGAGGCACATGCTTTTAGCCTTATCATATTCTTGAGGAATTTGAGACAGACTTTAAGGAATCCAGCTAAGTTTACAAGGCTGGTGAAATGGTAGGATGGGGAGTTGAACCCACGTGGTCTGGCTTCAAAGCCAACTGGTGATCGCTGTGTTGCCAATAATTACATTTCATTCCCCTTTTGGGGGGATGGGGGGATGGGGGATGAAAAACACATTGAGTATTGAACACCGTGTGGTGAGCATGGCGTGGACAGACACTGTTGCTGGGAACATACACACTTTCTACCTGTTGTCTCTGAGGTTTGGGACTTGGGGTACTTTTTGCTTTTAAACTTTCATCTTTTTTTCTGCAATGCATATGGCATTTTATAATCAGGAAGGACAGTAAAGCTGTTTTAACTTGGAGTGGGGTCAGGCCGTTTCTCAACCACAGCTAAGTTAAGTTTTCCTGTGCTTTGCCCTAGAGGTTGAGTAGTTGATTGAGTACCTTGCAGCTGTGATAAAGAACAAGGTAGATGGGCTGATAGGAAGAGCCCTACGATTGAATAAAACATGAAATGTAAAGGAATATGTCTACTATGGTTCTAGTCGGGGGTGTGTTTGTGTGTGTGTGTACAAATGCATGTGTCAAATGCATCACATTTTGAAAGGCACTTGCAAATCTGTTACCACTTGTGCCTTTTGGTGAGAATAGTATTTTCTAATTTTTCCTTTTTTAATTTCATTATATTATTTTTATTATTGTTGTAGAAGTGCCTCTATGTGTTAGGTATATATACAGTGAGAATAACAGTTCTGAGTGAGAACTCCAGGAATGTGTAGACTTTAATACAGATTCTGATTGCCTTCCAATCATTTTTTGAATTAAACTCTGGAGGATTTTGTGTTTTGTTGTCACAGGGGAAGCTTTCTCAAATAGACTGTGGTTTTTTTCAACAAGATTCTGAACTTCCTGGGTAGAGTGCTTTTAATTTTTAATTTTTTTTGACACGGCAATAAGTTCATGTTTAAAAAAAAAACCCACTAAAAAGTTATAAAAGGGATA
Source organism: Camelus dromedarius (assembly GCF_036321535.1). Lineage (NCBI taxonomy): Eukaryota > Metazoa > Chordata > Mammalia > Artiodactyla > Camelidae > Camelus > Camelus dromedarius. Next base: position 8,593,612 of record NC_087441.1, on the reverse strand, counting down.
ATACTGGAAATTTCTCTTCTGTTCTCCCTTCTCTCAGCCAGCTGACTTCTCTCCTCAGAGGCAGTGCTATTAATTTCTTCTGTATCCTTTCAGAGACATTCTATGCATACACAAGCAGATGTATTTTCCTTTTTTTTTTTTTTTTTTTGTACCTTGCTTTATTTTCTCATTTAATACATATACAGTAAGAGAGAATTCCACATGTGAAGAACAGGGTGAAAGAAACCTTGTTCTTTTTTGCTGGAGCACGCGGTATACCACTCCATGGAGGTGCCTGCTTGAGTAATCAGTCCCTGCCTTTCGGGCTGTGTCTGCTCCTTTGCTCTTGTAAACAGTGCTGCAGTGACTGCTAACCTTCAGATGTGAGTGTTTCTTGAGGAAGAGCTCCTAGAAGTGGAATCTCTGAGTGAGAAAGTATGCATGTTTGTAACTTTGATAGGTCACCAGGTTGCCTCTCATGGCCATCGGCACTATTTAAGAGTTCCTGAAATTGACACGACTTTGTAAGCAGACTTACTTCAACTGAAAAACAAACAAACAAACCTACACCCACACTGGAACCTATACCCATACTGACATGACGTTGTGATCAGAGTTGTTTGGTTGGTTGTTTTGTTTTGTTTTGTTTTGTTTTTGCCAATTGATAGATGAAAATAATATTTGTTTAGTTTTATAAGTGAGGTTTTACATTTTTAAAGAGCCTTTTATTTCTTATTGATTTGTAGTTACCCTTTGTAGGGTAGAAGAACCAGCCTCTAGTCTGTGATAAGAATTGCAAATATTCTTCCCAGTTTGTCATTTATTTTTTATCTTGTTCATATTGGCTTTTGCCAGGCAAGGTAGGTATGTGTTATTTTGGGAGAAGAGAAATTTCTCCCTCTTGCCTTTTTAAGAATGTAAGGATTTTGTTTTGTAATTTAAGGATTTTGTTTGAAATCTTCCTCCACTGCAAGAATATTTTAACAATTCTAAGATTTCCTTTTGTACTTTTCATAGTTTTCTTAATAGACCTTTCTATTGTGGGAAAAGTCAAACATGCTCTAAAGTAGGATAGTACAGTGACGCCTCTGTACCCATCACCCAGCTTCAGCAACTGTCCACTCATGTTTTGTCTGGACGCCAACAGCTTGCATTATTTTGAAGAAATACCAGATATTTTATGATTTCGTCTGTAAATATTTTAGTGTATATCTCTAAAGATGGGAAGTCCTTTAAAAATATAACCACAATGAACCTATAATGAAAAAGAATATGAAAACAAATATGTATGTATATGTATGACTGAAACATGATGCTGTACATCAGAAATTGACACAACATTGTAAACTGACTATACTTCAATTTAAAAATGCCAATATATGTATTAAACCACAATACCATTTTGATACTTGAAAATTGAATTCTTTTAAATATCACACAGCTCTTAAGTATTCAGATTTCTAATTGTCTCAAATATTGTAACCTTTTTTGCATTTTGTTGGATTTAGAATCCAAATAAAGTCTATATATTGCAGTCATGATCGATCTTCTGAGCCTCTTAATTTATAGGTTCCCCACTTCCCTACCTCCTTCTTCCCATACTTGGGCTTATTTTTGTCTTTGGGATTTGTTTGTTAGAGAAAATGACTTGTGTAATTTCCTACACTTGGATTTTCTTATTGGACCCTCATTGCACCGTGTAATACATTCCTTTGTATTTCCTGTAAATTGGTTCTAGGATCTAAAGGGTCAGTAAGATGCAAGTTCTTTTTTTACGCATATAGCTGGCATTGTATTCCATCAGAAGGCAAGTAATGTCTGGTCATCTTTTGGGTGCACTGGACTTAGATGCATTAAATTATTAAGGATTGAAAAGTGATACTCTAATTCTGTTATTCCTTATGTCATTTACTATCCTCAGGATTCATCCATATTTTTACATATTGCAGGATTTCCTTTTTTTAAGCTGAATAATATGCCATTGTGTGTATATACCACATTTTCTTTATCCATCCGTCAAAGGACGTTTAGGTTATTTCCACATCCTGGCTATTAGGAATAGTGGTGCAGTGAGCATAGGAGTGGCAGTATTTCTTTGAGATCTGCACCATTTTGCATTAGCTGTAATGTTTTTAAAAAGAGAAACTTCTTACCTCCTACTTGATTAGTTAGTGGTACAGTTTGTAAAGGAGAGGCAGGATAAATGCCTGCTCTTTTTTTCACCTTTATTTACCAGTTTTCAAAATGAACTGGTTACCTAGTATCCTATAATGGTGACCAGTTAATTTTATCAGTATGAACTCATGGATTTAAAGAAGTTTGATATTTCAGTCTGTTGCAGTTTTTATCCTGATTGTCTCTTACTTGGACAGCAAACTCCTCTGCAAGTTGGAACCTGTGTCCTTTTGATACAACCATAGTAGATGTTGCTAGTGTCTTTGATATCTGGTAGGAAAGGATGTTCTGGGCCGTCTTATCACGCTGTGTATGGGTTTTGTTCTTGTTTTCTTCCCAGAAACTTGGAATCAGCCATTTCTCTAAGTCTGTTTTCTTTTAGTGAAAAATGCTATTTGGAGGGTCAGTCTAGGCACTAGGTAAGTGGTTTTTTTTTTTTTTTTTAGGTGTAAATCTTTTATCTATTTTGGAATTTATTTTGGTATCTAAGTTGTTGAGGTAGGGGTTCATTTTAGTGTTTTTCCAGATAGCCACTCATTTATTCTAAATAATATAATGCTGCCTTTATCATACTACTAGATTTCTGTGTCTTTGGGACTAGTTACAGACTTTCTACTTTGGGGGTTTTTGGTGAAAAAAATTTTGACTATTTTTTATTTATATGTCCAAATGAATTTTAGGATCAGTTTTTCCTATTTCAAAAAAAAAATCGGTTTGTATGTTTATTAGAATTATTGAAGAGAGTTGCTATTTTGGTGATAATTAGGGCTTCCCATCTGAAAACATGAGGAGGTTCTTTGTATGAATTAGTTTCTGTTGTGTAACACACTACCCCCAACCTTAGTGACTTAAAACAACATATTATTTCTTACAGTTCTTCAGGTTGGCTGTGGGTAGTTTTGTTGGTCTGGAAAGTCTGGCTGAAGTTGATGGCTTTGGGTGGGTGGCCTCACCCACATGTTGGAGTCTCACCTTGTGCAGCCAGGATGGCTAGGGTAGGATGGTGGTCTCTCTTCTGCAGAGGCTAACCCAGGCTGGTTCACTGGTCACAGAGGAGATCCTGGTCCAGGAGAGGGCAGACTCCAGTGGGCAGGTGCTTTTCATGCCTTTGCCTGTATCTCATTTGCTGTTATTCTGTTGACCAAAGCAAGCGTATGAACAAGTCCAGAATCAAGAGATGGAAAAACAGCCTTCACTTCTTAATGGGAGAAGTGGCAAAGTCACCTTGCAAAGGGGTGTTCATATAGGGATTGAAAGATTTATTGTGGCCATTTTTGCAAACGATCTACCACAGTCCTTAGTTTTTCCAGTTTTCTGTGTCTTTCAGGAACATTTTAAAGTTCCGGAAACATCTCCTTACTTTACACCTAGATATTTTATTTTCTGTCTTTTGCTGCTACTATAAATGGTGTCTCTCCCCCACAATTGTAATTTAGAACTCTTGGGCAGGTAATATATGTATACAGTTAAAATTAAAATGATACAAAAAGAAACATACTGAGAAATCTCACTCTGACTCCTGTTCTTATCCACTTATTTTTCTCTCCCATCTCTATAGGTAACCAGTTTTAAAATAATTTATTTATCTAGTGCTTCTTTATGGAAGTACTGGCAAATTTAAATATAAATATTCTTCTGCCTATAAGAAAAGTAACTATATGCCCTATTCTGCAGTTTGCTTTCCTTACTTAATGATATATTCATTCTGTGTCCGTACGCAGAGATTGTCTTCATTCTTTCATTGCTGCATATTTCATTGCTATGATATACCGTGGTTTATCTAGCTAATTACCTTTTAGTGGACACTGGAGTAGTCTACAGTCTTTTCATATTGCCCGTAGTGCTGCAGTAAACAACCTTGTACACGCATGCACAGGTGCATGTAGAGAATGGATTCTCAGAGTAAAATTTTTGAATAAAAGGTAAGTATATCCTGAAAACTATTCTGAAGTAGAATTTTTCACTTATCAGATGGGCAAAAATGCAACATTTGAATAAGTCACTCTGTTTGTGAAGCTGTGGAGAATCATTACTTTCATATATATATTGCTGGCAGAGCTTTAAATGGTACAGTCCCCAGTGGAGGGAAATTTGGTAACACCTTTTAATTAATTTGTCTTCCTTTATGTGTGAAATTTAGCATTTTTCCCCTTCGTTTAAGGACCATTTGTATTTCACTATTTTGAACTGCGTGTTCTTCTGCCCATTTTTCTATTGGGTTACTGATCTTTTTCTTGAGTTCTTGCTTTTTAAGATTAACCCTTTGTGATATGGGTTGCAGATTCTTTCCTTTATAGCTCTTATTTTATGTATCAGTGATTTCCGGTAGTAGTGAGTGTTGTGTGATATGGCCAGTTTTTGATGTTGTGCCACCACATCAAATAACGATTAAAATGCTTTGGTCTGATTGTTGTTATATACTCTACATGAAGAAGCTTTGATCTGGGTGAGTTAGGGTAGAAAGTCTCTTAAGGTCATCTCAACCTCCAGTTTGGTTATAACATGGCTTCAATTCAGAGGATTCCCTTGGTCCAAGTACTCTTCAGAACTGTTGTGCATGAGTGGGATGGAAGGAGGGAGGAGGAACATGGAAGGGGGTGGTACAATCTGATTGATTTATTGTAAGTATTCAGAAGGGTTTCTTCCCCTTTGTGATTGTATAATTGCCCTTTGTCACACTCAGATTTAAGATTATTCTAAATGTGTCTTGGAAATTCCCATATTGTCTAGCTGAGCAGTTAAAAAATTCCTCTTGTTCATCATATTTCAGGATAACAGATATAAACCCATTTTAGGAAAAAACATTTTTAAAAGAACATATCAATTTTACTGGTAGTTTGTTCTTGAAAATTTTGCGTAAGAAAATAAATTTGCAGTCATTCTCAATGGCTGCTACCAGTTCTTTGTAGAAATTTCCTTTACTGGAAAAAAGATCTTTTACTTGAGTAAGTGTTAAAGTAAAAACCTTAACAGAACTCTATCATCTTGACTATAGTCTTGAATAGATTATCAGACATCTTGCTTGTGAACATTTAAGGAAAGAAACTAACTTTATTTCCTTACTTGGAAATTTTAAGAGCAACATGACCAAAACATAATTAATTGATCCATGTCTCCTTGGAAAGAGTTTATCATGTGCAGCTATCTTGGACCATGACCCTGCCATATTTTAATAATTTTACTGATGGCACAGGTAAAACTATGGCACACATGCCCGTCAGGCTTTCTGGTGACATTCACCAAAAGAGGATGAGGGATAAATGGATCATTGCTTTGGAATTCAGAAAAGTCTTCCTAGGGTGGAGCAGTGGGCTGAACCTAAGAAGATGAAATTTTCCAGGGATAATTTAAGATTCTGTATTTGATTTAAAAAGCACAACTGAACAAGCACAGGCCAGGATTTAACAGAGGCTGTGGAAATTACAGATCAATGTAAACCGAAAAGCATTTAAGCCTTAACCACCTAGAGAAAGGACAAATACATCTATGTATATCAGTGGTATAATAATGCTCTCAGAGTCTATTGGAGTAAGTTCTGTTTCTTTGAAGATGCTGTAGGTTAGAGACAAGATATAGGAAGGCATTAAATATGTAAGACTTTATAAAAAGTCAAACGAGTGTGCTTAACAAGCTAACATTTAAAAAGATTTAAAACATATAAAAAGAATAACTAGTTATATAGAAATACCACCTAGAAGCAAAACTTAGTTCTCAAGAGCATCAAGTTAGTAAGGAATCCTTCAGTCCCCACATTTCTGAAGGTTTATGTATTTTGCTTGTTTTTTTGATTGGGTGTCTCTTTTTAAAGATTGGAGAGCTACACAGCTGAATATTTACTGCTTGTTTCCAAAAGTTAATAGTGAAGTATGTGAAACTAAAGAAGCAGATGTGTAAAATGGGGGCTTGTCTTCTGCATTCTAACCCCCATGTGACTTTCTTGCTGCCAGTTTCTTTGTTTGTTGGTTTGGTTTTTGTTTTTTTGTTGTTGTTGTTGTTGCTATTTTGAACTCTTTAATTCTCTATCATTGTACATTTTAGGTTGTTTTGGGGGGTTGTTTGCAAAATAGGAAATTTAGCAGTGAACTTCATATACGCAATGTTTTTCTTTATTTAGAATGTTTTCGTAATAAAGGTTTTGGTTTGGGATTATTGGTTTGTATCAGCTTGGACTCTCTTGGTTGCAAGTGACCACCTGAACTCACAGTAGCTCCAGCGCAGAAGGAGATGCACTGGCTCCTGTGCCAGGCGAGAAGTGGCTTGTCCTTCAGGCGCTCTCCTCTGGGTGCTGTTTCTCTCCCTCGTTCCACTCCACATTCCCCCACCTCCTTCTTCAGACTTCCCCATACCTCAGCTAGTTAGCCGCTGGCCACGCTTTCAGAGAAAAGGTCCCACTACCCCCAGCCACCCTATCGAATTCTGACTTTCCCTGTCTGGGTTACATGCTCACCAATCACTTGGAGTCAGGTAGGAAGTTTCCAGAAGGAAGGGATGTGAAGCAGACAGAATAACAGATGTTTACAACATCTGTCAAAAAGGAGAAATATTTTTATACTCTCTCCTCCCAAAAGAAGATGTGTGTTTAGGATGACGGGTTATGCACACATCAGGCAGGTATGTGGGGCACACTTAGTATTCTGGTGCCTGTAGCATTTAGTTTGAAGCTTTGAATCCACTGTTTATTTTACTGTATCTAGGTAATGAAACTTATGTATAAGATTGCTGTCTTCCGGCCATTCACTTCTTCTGTAATACTTTTTGAAATTGCTATTGAAGAAATTAGTCATCGTTCACAGTATGTATTCAGTATACAGGGTGAAGTTATATATCTACCAGGAATTGTGGAAATTTAGCTCTTGAAAATACTTGAGGAGTCATTTCTTAAAGCACAGCTAACATTGGAAAAGGCGGTATACAAAAACAGACCTTATCTTTCAAAAACCATATCAGAAATAGTTGGACTGATTGACGATTGAGGTCGAGGTCAGCAGCTTTATCTGTATGGAGACTAGTGGTGGGGAAGGGGGAAGGGAGAAGACACTGGAAGGGCGGGAGGGTCAGGAGAGAGGGAGCAGGTGGTGGGAGACGGTGCCCCGAGGTTTCCAGTCTTGCCTGAACTTTGTCAGAAGACTTGCTCCTCTAGGCTGAGTGGTTTTGTTTTTTCTGTTGATATGTTATGCTTATTTGAAGATGTGCACTTAAAATCTTTTGGGTCTCCAAAATTAGTCTCAGTTCTAATTTTTAAGAAACATTTCTAAAAAGGTTTTTTAAAAAAAGTCCTAAATCAATGTTTTAAATAAACCTACAGCGTTTGCAGACATTTTTCCGTGGGTAAATGTACAGTAAGTAATATTTAGCTGCGTAAGGGAGTTTCCATTTTTTATTTCTGATTTGTTTCACATTCTGTTTCACCAAGTTGTAAGTTTAGTAAACAAGAGGATTTGCTATTCTATATCTGCGGGTTACTTGGATTTAATTGAATCCAAAAAAATGTGTTAATCAGGATTCTTAAGAAACAGGAACAAAACAGCAAGTTCCTCATCTGGCTCTTGTCAGCCCGCCAGGCCTCTGCCCTGTCCTGGGGGTGGGGGCTGTTCCTGGCCTGGGGACCTTCCTTCCTCACAGCCAGGACCCTCCTCCTCTCCTTCCTCATGCCTGTGTCTCCTATCTGCCCTCATTGCACGAGGAGTTGAGGTTGGTTGACATGTTCTTAATAGTCCCCAACATGACAAGCAGAATTCTATGTGCTATTGCAGCTGTTGGAGAAAAACACCTCGGCCTCGTGTCCTTATCCTTTATAGTGAGCGAAGGTAAGCTGTGATGCTTACAGAATTCTCGCTCCGCCTGCAGTCCGTTTTTCAGTCCCTCCCTGCCGCCCGTGTACAGGAGTAAAGGATCTGATGCTATTTCTTGACTGACAGACTGCATGTTACTGTTTGTTTCTTTCTAACATTTTGTTATGAATCAAACATGTAGAAAAGTTGAAATCATTTTCCACTGAACACCCTAAACTCACTATCTAGATTCTATAGATAGCATTTTACTTACTGTATCTGCTTTATCACATAATCCTCCATCAGTTCATCTTATTATTTTTGATGTGTTTCAAAATAAATTAGGTTTTGGGGCCCCCCCTCACTCTTTTATCACTGGATGTGAATCCTTGATCTTGGTTAGAAGGATTTCACGCATCACTAAGCACGTGTGAAGAATGAGCCTTGGTGAGCGGAAGGGTCTAGCACAGTTCTTCCCATATGGTAGGTGTACAGCAACTGTTTGTTAAATGAATGCAATTCCATTCGTCCTGTTTGAGGCCAGCTTCACTTTGCCTGTTAGGACAAAGTTATGTTTAAAACAAACCATATGGGTGGGAGGGTATAGCTCAAGTGGTAGAGCATATGCTTAGCATGCACGAGGTCCCAGGTTCAAACCCCAGTACCTCCTCCAAAAAATAAATAAATAAGTAAACCTAATCACCTGCCCCCACCAAAATTAAATTTAAAAAAAAAAAACAATTTTCCTCAATATGTGTGATCTGCAGTTTATAAGATAGACTTCCTTTTGTAAGATAGTCCCTGAAAGACAATGATTTAGAATTTGAAATGGATTAAAAAAATTTTTATTATATATTATAAAAGTGTATATATATATATTTTACGGCAGTGGTTGTCTCTCTTGAAATATGTGCATGGCAGGTATTCCAAGGAGTCCACATTTCTGGGTTGGTGCCTCAAGGATCCTCTTGAGGAAGAGGCTGAAAGGGCAGCCCCACCTCATACCAACCAGAACAGCTTCCCTTTAGTCTGTTTTCTATGAAATTAAGATTCCACTGCAAGAAAAGGTTTGAGAATCACAGCTGCTTCTGTTACCTGCCCGTACACCCCAGCCCCGTGTAAGTCGTGCAGCAGGAGTATCACAGCAGAGGAGTAGGAATGCACCTTGCCGCCCGCCTCTTAAATTTCTGAGTTTAGCTGGCTCGCGATGCCGCACCCTCAGAATTTATCCTAGGTAAAGAATTGTGAGAGTTTTCTTGTAAGGGATTAAGCTAAAGGTGATGAATCTTACATGTGGTACGTATTTATATGTCTGTATAGATGTCGTGTCAGCCCCTGAGAGTGAGTGTTCCCAGAACAAACAATACCTGTATACCCACTTCTTACCCCCTGAAAGGAAGGCCGTGCCTTTTCCCCCTGGTGAATTGGGTGCATTTTGAGTACTTTGGGGGGCTGATCTCTAAATGCAGCGTGGGCGGCTACCAGAAACCTTCCCTGTTTCCAAAGCAGAGCAGGTCTCTCACTGTTGGTGTCATTCTTCCTCCCAAGAGGAAGGTGAATCATTCTGGTACTGTGTCTTCCTTTCTTCCAAAACAACCGCAGCCACCGTCATGAAGTGTCGTTCACACCAGCACGTTTGCAAAGTGAGCGAGGTAGCTGGTTCTTTCTTTTACTGTCAGGTTTACATCTGTGACTTCCTCTTTTTCTCTCCGCTCCCTGTAGGCTCGGGTTATGTACGATTTTGCTGCTGAACCTGGAAATAATGAACTGACAGTTAGTGAAGGAGAAATCATCACAATTACAAATCCGGTAAGAATTGTTACGTTTAAAGCTGCCCTTTAAGGACTTACTTTTAAATTTTTATTTTTTTAGCAGGTTGATCATTCAAACCCACATGAATTTTTTCCTGTTACTTATGAAGTATTGACAGTTAAGTAATAATCTGTTATATAACATTAAGGACAGTTAGGACCCCCTGGTAGTAGCTGGATGGGGTTGTACCAGGCAGAAACGGAGCGACATCCCAGACAGATCCCAGCTGGACACAAAGGTGTCAAGATTAGAAAGTAATCAGGGTTATTCGGCAGCCGCAGCTGCCATTTGTTGACGGCTGACAAGGCAGGCACCCGGCTGAGGACTGTGCATAGATTCTTTGAGGTATTGTCCCTGTGGGTCTGAGGTAGTTGTTTTTAATGTCTTTTTACAGATGAGGGTAATGAGCCTTAGGTCAAGTAACGTGCCCAAGACCCTTCTGCTTGTCAGTGGCAAAACAGGGATTCAGAACCATATCTGTCAGCCTCTAAGCCCTGTTTTTCTTCTCTGCTGGGGACACTGCATGTAAACAAGTGTTCCTGGAGCACAGATGTACGTACGCCAGTAGGAGACAGGCTAAGAAAACCGGCTCGTAGAGCCAAATCAGATAGGACCTGTGGGCCAGGCTACAGACTGGGATTTCATTTGGGAAGCAGTGGATTCATTTAAGAGTTTAGCCGGGTTTCACTGTTGATCCTGTTGTAAGGAGGTGACATGGTGAGACCTGCACGTCAAGGAAATAATCTTGCAGAGGTGTACCGGATGAACTGGTGCGGCTGGAGTGTAGGAGCCTGACTTCAGGTCATAGCAATAGGAGTAGAGAGAAGAACGGTGCAGGAGGCTCCTGAGAGTCAGGCCGGGAGGACTTGGTGGCTGATTAGATACTGTTGGTGAGAAATAGTCAAGGGTCCTTGGGGTTTTTGGCCTTTGCACCTGAGAGAATGGTGCAAATGGATTTATTAAAGCATGAAAGTCAGAAGAAGAGCTTCTCTGGAAGATTAAATGAGTTTTTTTTTTTGATGTTGAATTTAAAGACTCATAAATAATCAACCCTGCCCTGTGAGCTTTGCATCAGTTTAGAAGTAGAGGTGCAGAGCTAGAAATGATGCCTGGAGACCGGCCAGCTCTCTGGACGTCTGTGAGAGTAAGCGTGTGAAGAGAGGTGCTAGGAAGGCCAAGGAGACTCGAGGAGGAAGGAGAGATGCACCTGTTCCACCAGGTGGGAGGGAGGGGGAACCATGGCAAAAGAGATCAAGGAAGGAGAGCAAGGGATGACCAAGAAGATGGCTGTTTCTTAATATTGATAGTATTTTTAGACCTATTTTATGTCTTAGATTTAAAAAAAAAAAAGTTACTGGTTAGAAAAAGTATATGTAGTTTTAGATACTATGCAAAGTGTATATAAGTAAATAGGTTCTATTTTTAATCCATTAAGAGATAAAAGATTCTTTTATCTACCATTGAATTTTCTTTTTTTAATGAAAATGTATCTTCATTTCTTGGTAAAATAGTATTGTCTTTAAGTTGCTGTTGTGGTCAAAAATGAACAAAGTTGTGGCTTAAAATGACTTAAAAAGAATGTGTTATCTAGATTCAGGAAATTATTAACTAATGAGGGTATGATCTATGAATTTAAGACAACCCTTGCTATTTTAAGGGGGAAAAGTAGGACTTTCCTGAGGTAACATTGAAAAATGGAAATCTTGGGATAGCGTACTTATTTAGTTTATTAATACAACTTGCCCGGAAGAGCTGAGGAACCATGGATCTGTTTTTCCTAAATAACCATGGATCGGGACCCCTCCTGTCCGCTGGCCGGTTCTGCTGCCCTGGGCTCACCCGAGGGTCTGCAGTCACCCAGCGCGGGGCCGGGGCAGAGCTGTCCAGCACGGCTTCTCTGTCTGGGTTCTGCTGGGGGCTGGCCGGCTTCGGATGGGGCAGCAGGGAGACTAGGCCTTGTCTCTGTCATCAGCTGGTAACCCACATTTATTCTCACAGCAGCTCTTTTGGGAAAAAGAGTGAGCGGAAGCCTCACTTGAAGCCTCCTGAGGCCAGGCTCTCAGCTCAGCCATGTCATCCTCACCGCAGCCTGTTGGCCAGAGAGGTCACGAGCGCAGCACAGAGTCTTGAAGCGGGCGTGTGCACTCTACCTTTGACAATCAGAGCTGCAGACCATTTTTGTAATCTGCTGCAGACCAGTAAATAGAAAGGAATTGCAAAATGATGGCGTTCTATTAATAGACTTTATCAATCTTTGATCAATTAGTTGATTTTTCTTATTTTTAGATTATATCAGTTTCTGACATAAAGAGAGGGCTTAAGAATTTAAATTTTTGAACAGTGTTAGTTCTGTAGGAATGAAAAGGTTAATGTTCATTACTTTCTTATGCATAACAATGCCCAGAGTAAAATTTCTGCAGGAAATTCCAACTATAATCTTTTTCGTTCTTTACCTTTTTAAGGATGTTGGAGGAGGGTGGCTGGAAGGAAGAAACAGCAAAGGAGAACGAGGGCTTGTTCCCACAGACTATGTAGAGGTAAGAACTTACTGTCATTTATTAATTAAACCTGGTCTTGGTCAAACATCTTTTGATGAATTATCAGCTTAAAGGACAAGACTGGAAGATAACTTTATCTTTACTGAAAAAGTTCCATTGTGAAAGTAATACATGCTGATTATATAAAATGTGGAAAATACATTAAAGTACAAGTAAGGGGAAGTATTACCTACAGACTTAAGTTCCAAAGAGTGACTCCAAATATTTAGATTAAGTTTCTTCCAAGGTTAGCGACTTTTAATTATTTTAAATAAAACTCCTTATTTTTCCTTTGCTAATATCGTATAATAACTGCTGCTTACAGTATTGTTTATTGTAGAATTGGTTCACAAAGTTTAAGTTTTTTAAAGTAGCTTTCTTCTCCCTGTACTAATTTAGGAGATATCTCTCAGTTCCTTCTCTGGTCCCCAAAGTCAGAGGGGTCTCGGATGAGCTGCTGTGAGCTGTTGTCTGGTTTAAGCTCTGTTGTGATAGATGCCAAGGATAGTGTCACAGGCCCTGAAGGAGCTGTCCCTGCCAGGGACACACCCACGCAGCTGTCAGACTCTCTCCTGAGCCAACCTCCTGGCGCCCCCTGCTGGGTGTCTGTAGATCACTCAAAACTGAGTCCTGGGTAGTTGGTGAGCGTCCCTCTCACCCCAGGTGACAGAAAGAAACTAGGGTTGCCTGGTTCCCTGTGAGTGAAAGTGGAGCGAGATCAAGAATAAAGGTGCCTTCAGCCCCCCTTCCGTGGCTAGGAATAGTGCCTGGGCGGATGTGTACAGGTGCTGCCTGCAGAATGGGAAGCCGTCAGTCTTGTGCCTGACAGAGTTAGGGGGGAGTTTTGAACCCTCTCAAGAATCTGATGAAATCTCAGAAGTACATGTATGTGCAGGCACCACAGCCTTGCCAGACAGTTTACTTCTGTGCACTGTGCATTAAGGATCCTAAAAACTGACAACAATAAAAAAAAATGAGAATTTAAGTTGATTCAGGCATTCGTTGCATTTTCCAGAATTCTGCATACTTGTGGAGAGGAATCATTATGACGGATGTGCTTGGGCTTGCTTACCTTTTAAGAGCTGAAACCCCTTTTCCATAATAGACGACAATTCTTGCTTGCTCTCAGGGACTCTAACTCCGAAATGACTCTAATCTGTGAAAAATCACTGTGGTTCTTTCTAATGTTCAGATTTTGCCCAATGATGGGAAAGATCAGTTTTCTTGTGGAAATTCAGTGGCTGACCAAGCCTTCCTCGACTCCCTCTCAGCAAGTACAGCTCAAGCCAATTCATCAGCTGCCAACAGTAGTAACCAGGTAAGTCTTCGCACCTCACCCTGCTGGGTACGGCTGGCTTCACTGAGAGCAAAGCGCATTTGTGAAAGCCTGAGCTGCATCATCGCCGTTGCCATTCCCTGAAAGCGTGAACAAAATAGCTGATCGATGTTTGTGTGGCGTTCCTTGCTAGGTTTTAACAAAGAACTTGCCTATTAAACCTGCTGAAGACTGTTTTTAGAGTTGATTGTAAAAGACAAGGCCAGGTGTTCATTGAGAGTTGCTTTTAGAAGTCTGGCATGATATGAACACAGACCCCATAAGTTGGAAATAGCTTCTCAAGTGAGGGTGTGGAAAGAAAAGGGTCCTCTGCTGAGGGGCAGCGGTCAGTGTCAGAGCTCTGGCTGGACCAGGGCACGGTTTCTGCGGCCTTACGTGTTACTTGTGCTCTCAGCTCGAGCCCCCTCTCCTGCAGGTGCAGTGCCTGGAGAAGGGGCTGCAAATCCAGCGGTCAGTACTGTTACTGTGCTGCTTCTAGCGGGACAATTTGAGAAAAATGTATTGAAATTTTACATTAACTTTAATGAATTTGACCAGTTTAGTTGACTCTGCCTAGTTTAGTTATTGCTAAACGAGTATCTAGAGCAAGTGTCAACAACAAAATTCAGAAGATGGATATGAAAATGTTATTGCTTCCTGCATCTTTAGAAATGAATAGGCTTTAGGGGATGTTATTTATCAATATTTTTAACTACATAAAAGGTTTTAAATTATGTGGAGCCTAATAATCATATCACTTATAATTATTTGCTTACAGGATATTTATATCTTAACCTTTTACGAGACTTGGCAAAGTATTATTACCATGCGTTAACTGCAGATTTTATACCTTTTAAAATAGCTTTTGTGAACATCCTGAATTACAAATTAGTCTGGCCCAGATATTTAAAATTCAGAGGCAAAGTTTTCACCACAGTTGAGCATTGTCCTATATTTTGTTAACGTATAATGCCTGAGAACACTGGTTGGTTAAAGTTCACTCGAGATAAAATGTGAAGAAATAGTAGTTAAACCTTACTTGGTGTTTTGCTAGGTGACTCTCAGCCTGAGCACTGTTAACATTTGGGGCCTGATTCCTCCTCCCTGTGATGATTATCAGCATCTCTGGCCAGTTACACCCCTCTGGGGGGCAGTCATCAAAATTGTCTCCAGACATTGCCAAGCGGGCAAAGTCAACCCAGCTGAGATTCACTGAGTTATACAAAACATCAGTAAGAGGGTTTGAATTAAGTAAAAGACAACATTTCAATAAAGGGGAACTAAACTGAGATGATCATAGAATAAGTGAAGGAAACAAAAGATGGAAATATTCATCTTATTTTAACTCAGCAACCTGTTTCAACCATTATCTCAGGATAGACTGAAGCACTTTAGTTCATATGCAGATTGAAAATCAGGCTTAAATCTTGTTTGGTCATGAAGAAAATTCCTCGGTATTTAAAGGTAGTAATATAAACTGGTCAGCATGAGTCTAAATAGTTTTCTTCCAGGTTATTTAGAAGAAAATATAACTGGCTTTTTGAAGTTGGATTTAACTATTCCAGTCGGACATTAAATCTAGTCAGATCCTTTGAAAACAAAGAAAGAATGAAGTGAAACTAGGAGTAACAAAAGGCAGAAACATGACCATAGTAATTTTGAGCCTTTGAATTTAATTTAAATCAAGTAAAAATATTTTCAGTAGCCATCTATGCTATCAGTTATCCAAGATATGAGAACAATTTAAATGGGCAAAAATTGGCACTTTTCTTAGATACTATGAAAGATGTCATGAACAGGAAACCAGATAACCATTATTAATCAGTAGCTTTTAAAAATATTGCTAACAGGTTTGCCCACTCTTTGATTCTCTGAGTGCCAGTAAGGAAGTGCTGTCTTTGTGAACAACAAGGATGTGTCTCTTGGGATTTTCTAGTTATTCTGGCGTTGTGTTCTCTCCCAGAGGACTGTTTTATTTGGAGGGCGAGTATGTTGGAGGAGCCCGGCCTCTCGCAGGGCGCACCACCCCCAGCTTGGTACCCGCAGACTATCCCCCCCAGCACTGGTTTCGTCTTCTCAACACCCCTTGTGTGAAGTTTGGCTTTCTTCCCACACAGGCAGGGTAAAGCCCCACATTCATCTGCTCATTATCCAATTTTCTGACTGTTGTATCTTTCTTTTAAATCATATCTTCTTAGAAAGATCTCCCTAAAAGGTTATATGTCCATCTGCAGATTTTCTTGAATAACTTATTTTGAGCCTGCTATTTTTTAATTTATCTGAGCCTTCCTTGACTTTGTATTTTTAAGCTATACTGCATTTCAGAGTTCATACATTTACAACTTAATGTGTAAAATAGCACTTCCTTTTATTTTTCTTGAAACTCCTAATTTCAGGTTGCTTGGGGTACCTTCTGGTTCTAGCTTCTTACTGAGCAGGCACAGAGGTGAGTGCAGGAACCATTAGCGGCAGATGATGCTGATGCACTCATCCCCACAAACCGTTCAGTCTTTTTCTTCCTTAACTAGTATGTGAGGGAACCCTGTATCTGTAAAATATAGTGCAGGCACTTGGCTATGGTATAGACTGGAATTGTAATGTTAGAGAAATATAATGCATTATTCTTTAAATGTGTTGGAACAATTTAATTTGGAAAACGATAAAGCTTTTTTTTAAGTGCTTGGAGAAAATACAGACATTTTAAAATAACTTGGAATATAGAAGGCCTTTCTAAGCACAACAGAATTTCTAGCAGCCATTAAGAAAAGAATTGATACATTTAAGTCAAAAAGTAATATTAGACTAGGAAAGTTAATTTCTAACATGCCAGAGATATCAGCTAATTCTGTTAACCTGCAAAGAACTCTTATAAATCTATAGGAAAAGATAAACAACTCAGGAGAAGAAATGGACAAAGGATGTGAACAGATTTTCATTGGAAAAGAAGTACAAACAGCCAGTAAACATATGAAAGTGCTCATTTTAAAATTCTTCTATCAAATTAGCAGAGAATTAAAATGTTTCAATACCTAGTGTGAGGAAAGGCGTGTTCAAATAGGCATTCTGGTATGAAGCTGGTAAAGGATAAATTGATGAAGCTTTTTGGAGGATAGTTTGATAATATATATTAACATTTAAAGTGCATATACTCTAACTCAGCCCTTCTGAGTTTATCTTACAGCTCTACTCTCAGAACATGGCCATCTGGGCAGGAGAAGAGGTTTCCTGCAGCTCTGCTGTGACGGCAAAGCCTGGAATGTGCATGTCATCAGTGGGGGGCTGGCCAGACAGACGACAGGGCAGAATGAGGGTAGCTGTAGTGGGGAGGGTGTAGCTCAGTGGAAGAGCGTGTGCTGAGCATGTATGAGGTCCTGGGTTCAATCCCCAGTGCCTCCATTAAACAAACAAACTTAAATACTCCTTCCCCCAAAAAGAGTGAGGGTAGCTTTAGATGTACAGATAAGGATGAATGGGCTTTTTAAAAGTCGTATCAGTATGTGTAATGTTATCGTTCTTGTATTTAAATATATACACATCACGGAGGAAAATTGGGTAGAAGACTTACTGAAGGATAACCAAGAAATGAATCAGATTCTTACTGTTTTCTTCTTCTATTACAGATTTTAAGTTGGATTAGGACTGCTATTGCAGTACCTTTAGATATGAAGAATAGTTTTTAGTGGTTAATATTGGTTTCATTATTAGTCAAGTCATTTTTCTGGTATTTTACAGTTCAAGAGCATTTCCTATTAGTGGCTGTGCCACTAGAATGAATTAACCAGCTGATGGGAGTGAACCTCAGATGTCATTACAAGATATATGTTCACAGTTGTCCTTGTCTTATTTTTCACCCAGTGTTTAAATTATATCATTGCCTTGATTCTAAAAATGTTCTCAGTATGTCTTTAAAAAAAACTCTTAGATCACTGACTCTGTAGAACGTACTTTTGAGAAATTAGTGAGAAGTTTTTGTTTGTACTTTTTAAAGAACAATGGGGACTAAACATTAATTGAAAATCATATAAACCTAGATGTTTTATCTGAGGTTTTTGACTTGAGGGATTTATTTTTCTTTTTTAAGCACTAGAAAGATATACATACTTGGAATAAACTGCTTCTCCTTTTGTTAAAATTCTTGCTGCTTTTTTATCATACTGTATCCCAGTTCCCCGAATGTGTCTGTTTTTCTGTTTCACATTTCTCATCCATCCTTCCTCCTGGCCAGGGCTGGTTGGTGTGGTGGGAAGCATGGTACAGGGCTTGGCGTCAGAGCTCAGTTTGATTCTGGCTTCCCTAGGCAGAAGTCATGGCTTTGGGTTAATACCTGCTTCCTGAATTGCTGGAGGACTAGGCCACTTGTATAAAGTGGCATCGGACACATGGAAGACATTTAACAAAATACTTCCTTCTTTTCTCACCTCTTCCCTCCGAGGAACGATCCCGATTTTGTTCCTCTGACCTTTTTTGTTCCAACCTCTCTCCTTCTTCTGCCCTCTCTAACCACGGAGACGATTCCCTTATAAACATCTCTCCAGCCTTGAATTTTCTCTTCGGTTTGCTCAATGTCCAGCTTTTTGTTGAACATCTCTGCCTACCTCTCTGTATCTCGGACTCCACATGAACAGAATCACTTATTAATTCCCCACAAAACTAGTTTCTCTTCCTGACTTTCCCATTTCTGTTTCTCTGAAATGTTGCTTATTTCTGTGCTCTCTTTTTCATTGCACATTAAAACCCTAAGGTTCATTGTGAGCCATTGTTATGGACCGGAGTGGTCTGCACCCTGGAGATGTGCAAAGCAGAAAAACATTTGATTTCAATCCCAGACCTTGCCTGGGTTTAAATCCCCAAATCTCATACTTTCTTTTTGACTCAGGGTGAGGTACCCAGCTTCCTCATCTGTAAGACCTCACAGAATTGTTGGAAAGAGTGAATGGAAAAATGGCTCTAGTGTTTAAAACAGTTGGTACTTAGTAGGGGTTTAATAATTGTTCATTATAGTTACCTTATACACCACTGCCTCTAAAATAAGACATTATAAACTTCAGGGACTCCCGCATTGCTTCCTGAAACAGGTAACCTTTTCTGCATGTCAGGAGAAAGAGCTGTTGGGGAGACAGTCGCTGTCCTCTCAGTCTGAATATCAAGCAGACACTGAACAGCGCGTGGTAGGGAAATTGTGTAAGAAATTCCTCTGAACTTGAGATGGGAATAGATACCTTTCCAGTCTCAGTTATATGTCTGTGATTCCTTAACATGGCCCCATCCTTACCTTATCCTTGTACTTTTGTATTAAATCCCAGCCAAACTGGCTCTTCTCCAAGTAGACCTTTCTTTGTGTCTTGTGCCGTCTTTTCCAAGAATGATAAAATGACGGCCTCTGCCCACCCCTCCAGCCAGGTTCAGCTCAAATATCATGTCCTTCATGAAGCGTTTTTTGTTTTTCCCTTTTCTTCGTCTCAATTCTGTTAGTACCATTTATGACTCTAGTCACAAGTTATATTATTTGTAAACTTGTAAGCTTGGTGAGAAGCAGAGATTTTGTCTTACTTTTTCTATTCCCATAATCAGTAGGAGATTTTGCGCCATAGTATTCTGCATATGTTGGAATAATTTTTTTGTTGTTCAATCATAAATACGTGAAAAAGTACTTTGAATGGAAAATGTTATTTACAGATTTCGTCCTGAATCTCTGTCTAAAGGAGGTTTGTGTTCTCAGCTTTGGCTGTAGGACTGACTAGGAATTATTGAAGCCCTCCACTCTACCATCTGCTGGGTCACCCAGTTAAAAATAGGGAAATTCTCTTACAGAAAATCCTCTGGGATTGTTAATTATTTCTAACAGTTTGGATATTAAACGCCCAAAGTTAAGTGGGTACTTAAGGATATAACATCTTTTTATTATGTAGAAATTTTCAGTGTAATGGTGTTTTGTTATGACGGAATTTTTATTCATTAAGGAATGAGAAAGGTACTAGTAATTTTATGTTGAAACTACATTTTGCTTTCTCATTTCTCAAAAAAAGTCCATTTGTAGGCCATTTTAAGACCATTTTATAGCCCATTTAAAAACAGATCAGCAGGAGAAAACTTCACAAAGACTTACTACTTCATTATCTCAAGGTAAGGCCTGTCGCACGGTGGACTTTCCTCTTTACACAATCCTCAGCGCAGCGGTTCTGTTTCCCCACCCCTCCCCAGCCCCACAGGAATCCCTTTTACTGGGTTGCAGGGCTTTTTAAGGGAGGTTGTGCACATCTGTTCAGACGATTTGTTGACTTTTTCCCCAGAGCCGCATTAGGCAGTGCCAGCCTTCCGTGCCTTGTTGATCACAGACGCCTTCCTTATGTCAGACAGCTCTTTGCATCTGAGACCCATTCAGAAATACACACTGCTGAATTTTATTGTTTAGGTTGTTTTGCTGTTTGGTTTCATCTAACAAGAGAGAAATGACAAAGGCAAAAGGTGGTTTTGTTTTGTTTTTAACCTTAAAACTGCTGTGGTGAGGGGCTGGTCAGCGTGTTGCACCACAACCGTCACAGAGGACTGTCCGTAAAAGCCCGTTTCACGTGGACGTTTATTACGCAGTCCATCTGGAGGCAGGTGGCCTTGCTCCTTGTAGCACCATCCCGTCTGGCACATAAAGCTACCTGTCTTAAGACTTTGTGCGAAAAAAATAAGTAAATCCTCTTAGCAAATATTTTCTATTTTTTAAGGCAAATTTTTTAAGGCAAATCCCTTTAACTTTCACTATTTAAAAAATAAATACCTGGAATTGACATCTGTAGCTTCAGAATGTGAGTTAATAAAGGACCTGCTAAGCCATTTAAACTTTTTTGGGGGGTAACTTCCAGTCAGTAGTAGTGATGTGATTGGCTACAAATGGACTTTAAAAAGAGTGTACGGGTTTTATATTTCTGTTAGTGGTTTTTTTGAAGTAAGTAGAAGTTCATCTATAGAATTAGGTGATGTCCTTTGGGCAGAAGATATATAAGAACAAAATAGGAAATTTTGCAAATTCTTCTGTGTTTTGGGCTGAAATGGTTAGGCTTTTTATATGAGAGAATTTTATACCTTCCATAGGCCTTTTTGAAAAAAAGACCTTAACCTTTGTCAGAAGCTGATTAAAATGTTCATGGGTTATAGAAATCACAGTATTTGCTCTCTGTTCCCATGTCCTAACATAATTGGTATGTTGGTTATTAGATGTTTGATGAGTGAGGAATGTCCAGATAAAGACTTCGGATATGTAGGTCATGCAGGTGAGTTGCAACAAACAAACAAAAACATAATTGCCTCAGTCTTCACAAAACAAGTAGCTTTCCATTCATTTTTGTTCTATACCACTGGACAAAGTCTTTTTTTTTCTTTGATTTATTTGTTTTAGGATCTTTCTCCCCTTAATGGGGACACTGGGGATTGGACCCAGGACCTCACGCACGCACGCGCTCTACCACTGAGCTGTGCCCCCGCCCCACTGGTCAAAGTCTTGCCCTGAAGTCCTTTCTTCCTTCTTTCCTTCCGAGCGAGCGGGAGAGCATATATTAGGGTGTGGTAGTGTGACAGGCAGCATAACAAGCAGAACGTATATGTGTGTGACTGAGGCACAGCAGGAATGTCTCTATATGGCAATAAGGTAGGCCCTCAAATGCTTCCAGATCCTTTCCCCCAAGATGACAATATACAAGGCACTGCACCCATGATTAGCGACCCTTCTTACCTGGTAGACGTATCAAACTGAATGATCTGTATTGACCTATATTGAACTTTGTGCATCCTCTGTAAGGAGCCAGGTGGCCAGAGGGAGCTGTACCCACTGATCAGTATCTTTTGAACCTCCATATTTTCTTTGTACTTCAGTTGGCTGGTTTGGTAGTAAGCCAAACAGAAAGCAACCTTAATGAAATGTAGGTTATCTTTTTCATTAATTCTCAAACCTCGATCACCCTTGAAGTCTGACCTAGTGCAAGCAGACACCTGTTGCCCGTCTTCTCCCAGCCTCATAATCCGTGCAGGGAAAGTTGTTCTTCTTAGACCATGCTTTGAAGAACAACTGGGAAACCAGTGAACTGAGTTGACTTCACCATTGTTATCCAGACAGGCCCTTGCCCAGGTCTTACTGCATTTTCATTGATGCCAGTGTCAGAAGTAAGAATTTGATTCTTACTCTTCCTTGTCTCTCAAGGATGTCATATCCGAAGCAGAGTACAGTAAAGTAGCAAAATGCAACAAAACCAGACCTGTCATTTTTGTGGTCAGCAGTTACAGACTAGTGGGGTTTTTTTCTTTAGAAAGAATGTTTTAAAACAAACTTCTGTTGTTACAGAAGCAGTACATACATACTGTAGAGAATTAGAAAGTCAGACTGGCAAAGAGACGAGCATCAGATTCCCACCATCCACTGCTGTTTACACCTTGGTGCGTGTCTCATTTCCTCTATGTGAACGTGGGTAAACACATGCATGCCTGTGAGACATGCGTGAGAATATTTACTCTTTGTAACCTTTTAAAAATGGATGATCCTTTCTTTTCCTTCTCAGTAAGTTTTCATCTCACATAATCACCAGACCAGTTTTAATTTTCTCAGCTGACCCCAGAATGTCCTTTACAGCTTGTTTATGAAATGGTGTCCAATCTAAGGACCAAGCTTTGTATCTGCTGGTGTCCCTTAGTCCTTGTCAGTCTTTTTTTTTTTTTTTTTTTTAGCACAGTTGCTGCTTTTTAAATTCTGACTCACCAGTTGTCCTATAGAACTCCTATCTCCTAGACTTGTCTGGTTGGTCCTTTTGGTAAGTTTAAGTTGTTCCTCTATCCTCTGTATTCCTTGTAAATTGGAAGTTGTACCTAAAGGCTCAAAGGATTCAAATTGAACATTTTGGGAAAGAATAGGTGATATTGTATATTCATGCTACATCACCTCAGAAGGCATAATATCTGGTCACCCCACCATTAATGATCAGAATGACCTTGTGTCAAGTTAATGACTATCTTGTGCCTCCATTGTCAAGTTATGTTTTCTCCTTATGACCAGAAGATTATCTGTCTTAATTTAGTGCTATTAACCATACGATGGTTTGCTACCAGATGATAATCCTTGCCTGAATCAGTAATGTTATTCCTTCCACGCTGACTGAGTTGGCTTTCTTCTGTGTAAAGTAGCACTTCCCTTCATTACCTGGAGCTACTTAGCTGCCTTGAAAAACAGTTTCTATTGGAATTCAGTATAGATGCCTAATTCTTTCCCTTTAATTGCCAGTTTTCAGAGTAGGAAGTTATTTTAATAGCCACTGCAAACAGTGACAAATGAATTTTCCTCTCTCTCTCTCTCTCTCTCTTTTAAGCATTATCATAGACCCATGGACTGACATTGATGCAATGTGTTTCAGTCCACTAGAGTGGTTGTTTTTTCCTTTATGCTTATTAAATTTGACACTTCATGGAAGCCCATTCAAGTGTTTCTTCTGTCTCATCAATATTTGAAAGCTTTCCTGCTCTTAAGTATTGCTGATTCTGTCATCTGTGTCATTACTGGGTCAGCTTCAACTGATGTATTTTTGTCTTGTTGTGGGTCGTGTTTTCCTGCTGCTTTTCATGCCTGATGATTTTTTGTTGGATGCCAGGTACTGTGATTTTCCCGTTATGTGCTGGATATTTTTGTATTCCCATAAATATTTTTGAGTTCTGTTCTGGCATGTAGTTAAGTTACTTAGAAACAGTTTAATTCTTTATCAGTTTAAGCTTTTTAAAGTGGGGCCAGAGCAATGTTCAACCTAGGGCTATTTTTCGCTTATCTATTTAGTGCTGTACCTGATACCACCCCTGTGAATGAGGTCTTCCATTCTGGCTGGTAAGAACCGCCCCACCTGGGGGACTGATCCTTCATCCTTTCATATGGTAGCTTCCTCAGTGCAGACGCTGATCAGTGCTCAGCCTAAGTCCTGGGTCCCCCGGAGCTCTCCGTGCAGCTCTCTCCTCAGTACTCCCTGCCTCAGGCCCCCAGCTCTGTCTTCTCAATTCACAGACACTGTGGTCTGTGTGGTTCCCCGTCCCTGACCTGTGGCTTGGAAAGTCTTTCCGGGCTGGGGTCAGGTCCTTTATTGCCTGATCTCCAGTGATTTGAAAGCAATTTCATACCTTTTTTGTTTTTGTTTTGTTTTTTTTTAGTTTTAAATGGAAATGTAAATTGGCTGCCTGATACTCCATCTTGTTTGTCTACTTTGTGTATCAGTTGATTTCCAAAATCAAATTTGTTATGTCTACAAAATGGAAGTAATACCACCACTTACTTCGCAAGAGGGTTATACTCGAAAAGTGCATCCTCCTAACGCTGTGTAAATGTGGATAGTAATGCCTTCTCTACTAGATAGCTGTGGAGCTGGGATTCGAAGCCTGGAAATCTGGCTCCAGGGTTGTCCTCTCAACAGCGGTGCTGGTTTGGCCATTGACTCGCTCCATGGGGGTGTCAGTTATCTGTTCTCACGTCGGTGCCGCACACCGAGCCAGTCAGCGGCTCGGGAGCACCCACTGGGCTGGCGGGCTCTTCTGTGCTCTCAGCTGGGCTTGGTAGGTCCTCCTTGGCTCTGTGGTTCCTTTGTATCGTCCAGGCACTTTGCTCATCTCACGTGTTTGATGGCTTTGAAAGCACTGGTTCAACATCCTAACAGTTTTTAAAGGTTGGCTGTGTTTTTCCTCTGGAGTGTTTTTCATCGATTGTATGACTTGCATGATATTTGCTCCATTCCTTTTGTGCTGTTTATAATTGTTTTTAGTGCTTCAGTGATACTGTGTTGTGACAACAACAGCCTTTAGAGTACATACTAACGCATTGAAGAGAAGCCACTATACGCAATAGGGACTTTGCTTTTGCATGTAATGTCTGTGCATGAGTGGCATGCTGGAACTTTCTGGCGAACTTAGCCCGGATATGCATTTGCTGTTTTTAGCTTTGGTGTTCTCTTTTTCCTCTTCATTTACTGAGCACCTTTTTTTATTTCAAGGTGGATATTTTGGCTCAGATTGGTTGTATTGAGAGTCTCAGCCAATCACCACCTTCTTCATCTTCTCCTTCTCCTTCTTCTTCCATAAATAAGGTAAAATTCAAACCTGGATGCAGGAGGAAATAAACACTTAAACTCCCTAGAAGTAATCCTTTTTTCCCCAAGTGAGGTGATTGTTTCAGGTAAGCTGTTTTACTAAAGCTCTTCTTGGGGACATGGCAGCCCAGAATGTGGACCATATACGAATTGGAAGGGTAACGGAGATTTACACCTTGAAGGCCTTTTAGCTGAGACTTTCAGTGAAACTTGATTGATAGATTTATTCCATGGACAGCAAGGTCCAACGAAGAGTTTTTAATCATGCAGGTGACAGAGCCCAGATGGGATTGGTGCCGTACAGGGTGGGGAAAGGAGAGAATGGTGACGTTGCTTAGTAGAAAGAAGAGAGGAGGGAGAGCTGTAGAAGAGGACAGGAGAGGTACCTCAGAGTTTGAAACCTTAGTGCAGGAGCAGAATGCATTATTGTGCAACCAAATGTCTGCAGATGAGGGACAAAAGGGGTTATTGAAATTGAGAGCAAAGAAGTCAGGGGCCAAAGAGTCATTAAACCAGATCGTTGTAGCCCAGTTTGTTGTAGTAGGGGTTAGGCTTTGAAGAAAAGATCTCAGCATTTAGCACACAGAGGATGTGCCGAGAATCCCAAGAATTTAGAGTTGCTTTTGAATTTTATGGCAAAACGTTTCTGTCTTCCTCTTTCTTTTATGTATCTGAACTAAACAGACCTTTGGCTAAAATAGAAAATATCTTAAGTGTTTATAATCACCTGTTTAATCAGAAGTTTCCCTATTAATGTGACCTGGCATTGAACCATTTGGAAATATAACTGATCATTTCCTCTAAAGCATAAACTAATGGGGACTTACCAGTCCTCGTTCTTTTCTTTACATTCTAGATGAGCCCTCATGTAGTAAAATAACCTCTGCTGAACACGTACCATGTGCCAGATACTATGTTACGTGCTTTATATGCATTATGTCATTTAATCCTTACAAAACTTCTAGGAGCAAGTTAATGTTATGATACCCATTCTGTAAGTGTGGAAACTAAGAGAGGTGGAGGGAATTGCCCAAGCTCATACGGCTAGTAAGATAAAGCTGGGATTCAGACCCAGGTGGACAGCTCTAGAGCTTAAGTTCTTAACCGCTGCACCCATGTGAAATTTACTTGAGTCAAATTCCCACAGTTTCACAAGTGGATTTAAAATTCAACCAGCGGACCAGTGTTCTTATCCTTGCCCCCTTTTAACCCATGTTACGCATTTGTAAGATGCACCTTTCCTGTGGTTATCATCTCGGGAATACCTATCCCCGCCCACGCCATCATGGCCATTCTGACTCCGTTCTCTGTCTTTCTGCTCTACAGTCAGAGACAAGCCAGTCTCCTTTCGGTGGAGACATTAAAATAAGTCACATGATGTAAAGCCAATGTAAATGCATTTCTTTGCCTTATGAGGATAGGATAACTTTAAAATTTAGAGTGCCAAATCAGCAAATATGTTGAATACATTGCTTTGGGCCTTAAGGAGCATTTACTTTAGTTGGACTGGGAGTTAGGGGGAGAGTCAGATAATTGGCCAGTTCTAGTGCCAGACAGATTAAAATGCATTTATACTAGAGATCCAGACAAACATGCTTTGGGACTGTTTTAATTTAACAAATACTTAATTTACAAATCACTAGGTGCAGGCCCCACGTTCATAGACGGTAGGACATCACCACTGGTGACCCTGATGGGCACAGATCTTCTCTTGTCCCTTGCATGTATCCTCCCGCAATTCAGAAGACAGAATATTTGTAGCATAAGTTTTGTTGGTTGAATTTTCCAACATTTGCCAAAACTTTGAGCATAGAAAAGTTAAATGAACTTCATAATGAATGATTGTATACTTGCCTCTTAGATTTTACCATTAACATTTTACTGTTCTTGCTTTATCACACACATGTCCATCTGTCTGACCATCGATACCTGTCAGTATCCTCCAACTTGTCTATAGTGCACTGCTGCGCTGCTGATAACTTGGAAGGCTTTGTTCTCTTAAGAGGATGGTAGTGCTGAAAATCACTTATTCTGCAGTTGACCACAGTGAGGTATTTTCCTAGAAAAGGCTCAAGTCTGTATACATGAGGAAAATCGGATTTCCATCTTTGTGAAATAATGGTAATGGTACAAAGGTCAGATGTCAGCCAAAGAATAATATGTATTTCGTACACATGATCAAGAACATCATATTTGTCTACTTTAAGTAAAAATATTTGAGTCCTTGCCACTTTATTTAAGGCATTTTGAGAATCTTTTGGGGGAAGTGTTTGCCCAGGACTTCCTAGTGGAATGACCAGCTGATATGCAGATAACTCTAACAGAAGACGAACTTTGGAAGAAAGTGGAAGGATGTGACTGCGTGTCCGCCAGCAGGTTGAGGCCAGCGCCCTCAGTGGGTAGGACTGTGACAGAATTTAGGAAGATGAGGAAGGAGATTTTGCATGCAGGGAGAGTCTAGCCTGAGCAAAGGCAGGGATGTAGGGAAGTCTGGGAAACTGCAGGTTGAAGCACAGAGTGAGGGCTACTGGTGAGTAATGAGAGTACGAGGAAGAGTTAGGGTCTTGGTCAATGGATTAAGGAGCTTGGAATCTCTTCTGTTGTCCATTAGGTCTAAATGAATGGTTTTTAATTAATGTGATTGATAGAGTCAGAAGGGGTTTGTTACCAGGAAGGGAGGGAAGAGAAGAGGATGAAGACATGGAAGGAAAGCTGGAAGACAAGAGAGAAGAGGCGTGGATGACCGGATGCCTGCAGTTAAGGGACAGAGGGTTATTGGGAGCAGAAAGCAAAGGAGCCAGAGGCCAAAGTGCGGGAAGGGTGGGTTCAGAGAGACAGACCGTGTTGGGCCGCGTGGCTGATTGTTAGTTATTGATATTAGAGGAGGGGCCTAGAAGTCAGTAAAGGTCACCTGAGAGAGAGCGCGAGTGAAAAAGTCAATGATGGAACCTGGAGAGATTCTTTTCTAGTTGGCTAGATTTTGAAAGATTTATGAGTAGGAGTCAAGTTGAAACAAGGTAGAATGTTCAAGAGAGAAAAAAAAGACAGAAGCAATTACTAGATTTACCAACAAGGATTTCATAAATGAGGTAGAGAGCTAAGATCATACCCATCACCAAATAGTATAGCAATTATTACAAGCAGTTTATAAACAAAGAAACTTCTGAAAGAACTATCATGCCATGTGTTTCTGTCCTGGTAAGTTGTACCTTCTCCTGGGATACTTGCTGTGAGTGGTTCACATCCCGTTTCTTCCTCAGTATTGGTGAAAGCCTTTATCTGAGGTCGCCGGCACGCAGGCGCTGAACTTTCCCTCTTCCTAACGTTCTAGTTTATAACCCTTCCATTCCTTTTCCTCAGCAGTTTATAGAAATGCTAGACAGATGAATGTCTGTCCTTATTGTCATCAAACTATCCAAAATTTCTGTACCTTTTGAAGTTTTTATTCTAAAAACAAAACCTCATAGTTTGGAGCACAGAGTATAATATTGCTCAATAAAACTCTCTTCCTTAAAGAAAACTGTGAAAGGAAGGGATTCTCATAAATGAAGTGTGATTGTCAGGCCCTCAACACGACCGCCTTCCTTTCCAGTATCCACTGGAGTGGCTTGAGAGTAGCTCCTTGTGAATCATATATTCGAGAAATTCAGTCATAAGGATGAACTGTCTTTCTGCTATTAATAGTTGACTTTGAGCAAAATCACTAGTCACTTTTTTTTCTTAAAGATATAAAAGATGTTAGAATGAAGTCATACTTTCTCATGTAAAATGTGTGCTGTTTTTGATGCTTTCAGTAGGTGGCAGGCACTTACCCACCCCATGTGTCAGCTGGTAAAAAGTGAAAAAAAGACCCACCACCATAGCATTCTAAAACACATGAGGCAGTTTGGGTAATTTTCTTGTAAATCTCTCTCTTAATCTATCTTTCCATCTTTCTTTCTTTTTTTTCTTTCTTTTTTCTTTTTTACCAACACCAGATTTTTTTCATGTGAGAAAGAGGACTCAAGTAAAGGGGAAAATTTGCTATTCCATGTTCTTGAGTGAACAGATTCAATATTGGATTTTTTTTAAATGCATTATTTGTTTCCCCTGAATTTATCTGTAAATTTAAGGTGATTCAAACGAAAATAAATGCCTTTTTTAAAACTTGTTCTAACGGCATGCTATCTAGTGGGCTCTGCAGTAGCTTGATACTAGTATGAATGCATGAGTAGGATACAGTAGCGAGTCCAGAAGTAGGCCCAAGTCCAGTGTGTGATACTTCACATCAGTGAGGGAAAGATGGATTATTCATTAGATGGTATTAGGGCAACAGACTGACTACAGGAAAACGTTAAATTGGATTCCTTTATTATTTACTGAAGTAAGTGCCATATAGGTTGGAAATTTTAAATTAAAAAATTAAGGAAACAAAAACAAAAACTGTGGTTGCCTCAGGGGTGAGAGGTGGGTTATAGGTCCTCTTACTGAAATTTTTGGAATTGGGTGCCAATTATTACCTGTTCCTACATTTTATTTATAATATTAATAATTAAACTATAAAATTACACTAAGGAATAATGGGAGAAAATATTTCTTAAATTATTTTGGAGAATGGTAACCGGTTTATGCAAGACGAGACCCTTGGCATGTCAGTAGGAGTGTAGAACTATAACTTTATAATCTCTTAGGAAATCAATTTGAAAAAAATATATCAATTCTAGGTGCACACTTTCCTTAGCCCAACAATTTTTCTTCTGGGAATTTCACATAGATCTCTTGGAACCTTGGGAAAAGATGTACAAAGATGGGCCTTGCAGCATCATTCACAGTAGCAAAATACTGAAAACAAGATGCATGAGTATCAGCATATGCTGTTTAAATTATGGGAAATAAATACAGTGGAACTCAATGGAGCAGTGTGAAAGAATGATGTCATCCTAGGAGACATGCTAATGCACCTAGGAGAATATTTCAGGCTATTATATGGAAAAAGAAAAGAGCAGAGCAGAAAGTATAATTTGGGCTCACCTACAGTATGTTTAAAAACAGAAAGGATCTCTGCATGGCATGTTTGAGTAAGTATATGTAAGGTATTAGGAGCTATTATCTCTGAAAGGATGACTGGCATCTTAAGGTGATAGGAATATTTTTTAAATTTCATATTCTTTTATACTATTTGAATTTATTTTACTGAGAACATACTACCTTCTCAAATAAAAATTAGAAATTAAAAATACAACTGACTACTATAAATCAGTTAAAGTGAATAAAACAGATTCTTATCAGCATGTATAATCTCAAAAACATACTGTTAAGTGAAAAAAAGTTTACAAAGAGATACATAGAGTACAGTGTTGTTCAGATCAGTTTTAAAAATAGAAAACGATTGTTATTCATAAATGTGTTACACATTCCATTACACACAACAGGAGTATGAGAACATGCACAGGAATGAAAAAGTAGGAAAAGTAGTTACCTGGGGGGAAGGAAGAGAAAGGGAGTTTCTTTGTTACTGGTTGTAAAGTTCCGAGCAAATGTAGCAAATTCTTAACATCAGTAAAATCCAGCTGCTTTTTGTGCTTTCCTACATGTTTTAAATTTTTTATTTAAATTTTAAGTTATTTTAAAATTCTGTCAATTTTTCAGCAACCCTATTCAATTGTTGTGTGATTCCTGCTGAAATGAGTAATGCCTCCTGGAAGTCACAAATCCTTTCCCTTTTCCCCCTAACAACAGGTCAGCGGTGGCAGTGATCCCTGGTCAGCCTGGAATGCTTCCAAATCTGGAAACTGGGAAAACTCGGATGGCTGGGGCGCCAAACCAGAGGGGGCTGCAGCCCAAAGAAACACCTCCAACAACTGGGACACTGCCTTTGGTCATCCCCAGGCCTACCAAGGACCAGGTGAGGAAGGGGCTCCGCTGGTGAGGGAGCCCACCTTACAGGACATCCGAGTTACTTAGATTTAATCAAAGGAACTGTTCTCAGGCGCTCTGATTCATAGCAAACCTGTTTTTCGATGCAAATGTAGATAGTCCTTAATTATGATATTTAGTCCAATCTCAGTTACCTGCAAGGAGTCACACGTGCAAACGCTTGCAGGGGCCAGGTTCCTAAAGCAAAACCACAGTGCAGTGCTGTGGGGCTGCGGAAGGCGGAGATAGGCAGTCCTGCTCCAGCCAGCAGGTTGATGCCATCTCGGGAGAACTAAGCTAGTGGTCCTGGACCACCACAGTTCCAGAGAGACTGGAAATCTTGATTGTATCTTCCCACTTTAAGATCTTAGCAACCAACACAAAATTTTTTTTAAATCCTGGGCCAAAAAAATGTGCACAGAGATTGAATATCTCCCAGTTTGACCACTGACTTAGCTGCTCTATCTTTTCCTTAAGTACCTGTTTGACTCCTAGGTTATTAATGAAAATACCGAGGCAAAAGAGGAATTTCTAAAAGGAGAAACAATTCAGGAATTTAAAAAGGCTATTTATGTCTGCTCTGAAATTAAATAAAACAATACGAGAGCCTCCCACTGTTTTTGAATGATCCCTGTGTGAGCACATTGTGCCAAGAATTGAATGTGCTAAATGGCAAGAGACTCATCTGCAGGAGCTGTAAAGAGCGCAGGAGCTGTAAAGAGCACAGGTGCTGGTTCCGAGACAGGAGCTGGCTGCTGGCAGGACCAGGAGGCGTGGGCTGGGCAGAAACATCCAGACGAGACTGCTGACATCTGCTTCTGCAGTAACTTGGCATGGCTCCGGGAATCTTGGCCTGGATCCTTCTAATACTGTCTGTTCTCTTTTTTGTTTTGGCATTTGTCTCTCGGCCTCTCGCGGTAGCACTCTTAGAAGGCAGAGGTCCCAGGGCAGTTTCCTGCCTGCTGGTAAAGGGCCGTCAGCAGTGGGAGACAGAGGCCCAGAACAGTGGAAGAGGAGGGAAGGGGGCGGGAAGCTGGCAGCACCTTGTCTGACACAGAGATTGTTGTCAGAATCTCAGACTCCTGATGCTGGTTAATTACTACTTGTCTCTCATTTCTCTTCCACCCCCTCGTCCTTCTCTCACCTGTGTTATTATTAAGGTTAAACAATTTCTTTCCAAAACTCTATCATCCCTTTTGTCCTCCCCAGTCTTCTTGGCTTAAAGGGTCTCTGGTCTGCTTGTTTGCAAGTTTATAAAGCTAAATTTATCGATGTACAAAGGTCTGCCCTACGTACCACGGGGCGTTCTAATAGTCGGCATTTATCTGAGGTGACTCAGACCGACAGCCCTCTTCAGGTTGTTTCTGACTTG
The DNA here is from genome assembly GCF_036321535.1 of Camelus dromedarius. Taxonomy (NCBI): domain Eukaryota; kingdom Metazoa; phylum Chordata; class Mammalia; order Artiodactyla; family Camelidae; genus Camelus; species Camelus dromedarius. The sequence goes on along the minus strand of NC_087441.1, from coordinate 8,561,663 downwards.
TCTTTCACACTGAAAGGCAGAATCTACAGTTCAAGCCTCGAAACCGTCTGGCCGCAGAGCGTGTACTCTTCACATGTTTATTATAATCCTCTACCCCACACCCTTTTCTCCTTTTTTAAAAAATTGATTAACCCAGTTGATAGTTGCAATCAGAAAATTAAGTCCTCTCACTTCTATTTTGTTTTTCTTTACTGACGATCTTGCGTGCCCACCTCCAGCAACAGGTGATGACGACGACTGGGATGAGGACTGGGATGAGCCCAAGTCGTCTGCCGCCTACTTCAAGGACCCAGAGTCAGCCGAAGCGGGGGGCGCTCAGCGAGGAAACAGCCGTGCAGCCTCCTCTTCCATGAAGCTGCCACTTAACAAGTAGGCTTCAGGGACTCGGGGAGCGTGACTCTGTAGAAACAGAAGATCAAAAAGGCTTTTTCTCTTTTGAGTGACTGCAGAGTTTGGGGAGTGATTTGATCATATTTATTTGGCTCTTAGCTTGGAAGCTTATTTTAAAAAATTTTTTTTTCATTTCAAAGTGAAATATTTGTTCCATTTAATCATCTGCCAAATACTGTTTCTACCTTTATCAACTCCTGACATTTTAAGGTTTCTTTGCTGATGTCACAGGGAAGCAAAAAATAATATTAATAACTTTCTTGTAAATGTTTTACTATTTATTAATCTTTTACCACGTGCCAGGCTTTGTGCAGAGCAGTTTGTATACACTCCTGTGTGACCCTCATGTCCCTCTATGGGACATATAATCTCTGTTTTATCTGGGAGAAACTAAAGCCCATGGAGGTTATAAACAACTGCCCAGGTTCACACAGGTGGGAAGTGATGTCGTCAGGGTTCCAGCCCAGGCCTTCAGCCTCCCGAGCACACGTGTACTCCACTACTGTGCCTAATGTTTCTAAGGCTTTGTTTACACTTAGATTATTCTTAGATTAAAAAAAAATGTTTTGAGCAATACTTGTAGAAACACTGCTTAGCAGGAAGGCATACTGGAAAGGGCGAACACAGACACAGCTCTGTGGGGTTCCTTGGTAGAGGTTCTGGGCGAGTCCATAGTTTACACCAGTATAGCCTGAAGGAGATGTAATTTATGATTTATCTTCAAATGCCCTACTTTAGCAGTTATATTTAAAGTAGTTTTTCTAAAATTACTAGTACTTTTTCTCAGTGTTCCAAGTTCATGATTCCAAGCAGATATCAAAGAATGTTAATCTATCTCTGGAAAAAAATTGTAAACATGCTTGATATATACCTAGATATATCAAGAGTCTAAGTTTTGATGTATGTGTATGTAAGTTTAATGAGGCCTACAAGTTCTGCTGAGTGTATTAAATAGCATCAGGTTATTAAATGAGTTAAAAGTCAGTCATTATCACTGACTGCATCCTATTTTTTAGCATCAGATTTGAAATTCTCAATATAGTCTGTCATGACTTTACCCTACCCTCAGTTGTTCTTTAAACCTAAGTACAAAGTATATTTAAAACCCATTTCAGTATAATATATCTCTCAGCCCCCTGTTGAAAATGAAGATGCAGAGACTGAGATAAATGACTGGCCGAGTCTGAGTTCTCGTAGCTGGTACGTGAGGTTCTGCCTCGTGCCAGGCCTCTGACCACCCCTCCCGTGCTCTCCACCACCGCACGCTTGCCCTCTGATTTGCTGCACGATCGTGGGGAAGTTGGGTGCCCTGTTCCAAACTCAGTTTCTGCATCTCTAAAGTGAAGGGATTGCCTTTAGTTTCAGTCCAGGTTGAAACCAATGGAAGGAGTCCTGATCTGCACCCCCACCTCTGAGGCATCCCCCTCTGTCTGTGGTGCTGGGAGCCATTTAAAATCTTACGTATTTTTATTTAACTAGAGTAATGTATAAATGACTCACTTATAACAGTTATAAATTTTTTTTTTTGATATTAACACTTTTCAGCAGTTAGTCCATTTTATATGACAGCTATGATTCCAGTTATGGAACATAAACCTTATACTAGAAAAGGAGATCAGAAATTTAAGTATATTTGGACATTACAAGAATACATCTTGATGGTACTCAGAGAATTAATAGATTGCATTGCTGTTCAGTAAGTGATAAATGAGTGCATAGTCAGCCCTAGAGTTTGTGGTCCATAAGAATGCCAAAAGGAGCGTGAAATGTGATCCCTGCACTCAGAAGCTTATAGCCTCATCAGGGCATTGTCGCCAGGTGTAATCCCAAATTTTTCCATTAGCGTTTTCTAGCAAAATTGTAGTTTCTTTAGTAAAAGTGTTCCAGGTTAGCCCATTAACTCGTGAAGCATTTAGTATATTTCCATAATTCCTCTAGGTCCATGAAATACATTTTCTCCAGGTACTTGTAGTTTGCTGTGATGTGCAGATAGGTAATGGCAGTTACGCGCAGTAAGTTTTATAGAAAAAGAAAGCTCAGGATGTGGAAGAGGCACAGAGAAACACAACCAGGGGCTGTAGGAGATACTTCCAAAGAGATGATGGAATAATTAGAAATGATTTTAGTGTATGAGAATATACTAGGGCCTTTATATAAATCTTTTCATTTAATTCCTTTATCACCTTAAAGGGTGTAGGTCATATTGGTCCCATTCATCACATAAGGAGACTGAAGCTGTAAAGGCACAAAGCTGTTAAGTGTTGGAGTTCAATTCAAACCCAAGGCCATCCAGCTCCTAGACAACTCTTCACTCGCTTGAATAGCTGTGTTTTAAAGAATGTCTGGGGAAGAGAGAATGAAGGGAGGTCAATAGAGAATGAGGAAAAGATACGGGCCCCTGAGAGTATCACATTGGCTGTTAACTTGATGTATGAATGAAACTAGAAGTAACGTAGCTGGGTTTTTGTAGAAATAAGATTTTTGTTTCCTATTTTAGGTATTTCGCTTTCTGGGGTTTTTTTTTTTTCCCTTCCTAAATTCTAAAACCCAAATTAATCTTGTCTTCTTTAGAACTAGCATATTGGATAGCTGTGCATTTATTCCAACTTTTCTTCAATTTTAGAACTTTGCTTTGGATATAGATCTCATTTCTGAAATAGCCAACTTTATTTTGTTTTGGGTCTCTTTACTAAGGAGACTAGTTTTTTTCTGTGTGTCTCATAAACTGGTTCTGAAGGCAGTTCCAAAAGAAAATGGCACAAAGACTTATGAACAGGGGCAGCTTCTTTGGGGTGATCATGGCCTCCGGAGGAAGACTGTTGAAAGGCAGCTTTAATGTAGATGTAAAAATGCCGCCATGTGGCCTTCACCCCGAGTCGTCCACTCAAATTGATACGCTCAGTATTTTCTGCCCCTGTGGCCCAGGGGACATTTTCTAGTCTGCCCTTCACTCTTCGTGTGGCAATAGTGTCTCGCATCCAGTTAAGCAAACAGAGTATCCATAAATATCACACTTTCTGGAGTCAGACTGTTCTCTTACCAGATAAAGCTTAATTAAATGACTATTTGGCCATTGAACAATCTGATTACATTAGGTTTCATTTACCACAGTTTCCTAGGTCCAGTACATCTGAAAGACAGGACAAGTTCAAACTGTTGTATTAAGTAAATGTGGACTAGAGTTGTAGAATTCTTACAAGGAAGAGCATAAGACTCACGAGCACTTGTCTTCATTATTAGATTTCCTGGATTTGCAAAGCCTGGAATGGAACAGTATCTGCTGGCCAAGCAGCTAGCAAAACCCAAAGAGAAAATTCCCATCATTGTAAGTTTGTCTTTTTTTTTTTTTTTTTTTTTTTTTTGCTTTGTTTGTAAGTAATCTCTTTTATAATACCTTAAAGCTGAGAGGGTTATTAGTCATTTGGAAAGTATTTTTAAACACATTTAATGCTCCAAGTAAGTAACTGACAATGTGTGTTAGTGTTTAAAGAGCAGGAAAGATCATTAGCATAAATTAATGCCCATCATTATATTGTTTAGGTATTCTTATTTTTTACCTTTCAGACTATTAGTAATTGAACCAACAACACCCATAGAATGTATGTTTTTTATTAATTTTTCTTTCTCTAGAGTATCCTGAAGTATCTTGGATAGGCTGTTTTTCTACCAGCCCTATATATTTAGCTAATAAACCCAATTCAGATATTTAGGTTTCTACCCTGGCAAAGTACTTGCATGTTATCAGAATAAGTTGCCTTTTCCACAATGTTGTTAATAATCTTTCTTTCAATAAACCAGCTATCATGTCATGATATGGAGCTACCAAATACAATGCCAGGAGTGCGTACACCGTTAAGAATATCTGCCTTCGAGTAGCTCATTACATGACATGACACAGGCGCTGTGGTTTCACCCAGTGTTAATTGCTGGTAGATTTTCTAGCTAGCTAGCTGCATATTTCCAGATGAAATTCTGGAAGAGAGAACCATAGCTGCCTTCTGACTCTGTTGATTTAATCCTGTAACTGTAAGTTAGGGGCAGGGCAGGAGGGCAGGGGCCCTTGAATGTAATCACCATGGACTCAAACAAGGAGGAAACATCTGATCTTATTCTGTAATCTTGGGGTCCTGGGAAACTTGATAAAATTGCAAGAATGATACTGGATTTTTTATATTCCTTATTCCTACTTCTTTGAAAAGCTTGAAATCCTAGAAACCTCCAGAGAGAAGGGCTGTGGCCAGGAGCCCTTTTCTCCTTCTTCCCTCAAAACAAACTTGAGTAATTATCTTCTGAGTGGTTAAGTTAAAGATTATTTTAGATTTGTTTTCATATTTCTTTAGACTTTCTTATAAATACTGAATATGTATCCTTGTTCTTTTCATTAAATTTAAAGCTCCACAGAATTAGGAGGCTGTGGGCTTGCCCCTCAGATGCTCAGAGGGGACTTTGTAACAAGCATGATAGTGTTGGAGCAGAGCTAAAGGACCCCGGCATCTGCGTTGTCCCACACGTTTTAGGTTGAATCTGGCCCGCGTATCCTGTAGGCCGGCCTGCCTGCCTGTGTGGGCTTCTTGTGTGGAAAACGAAGCTGAAGAAAGCCGTAGAGTCTTCAGAAAACCAAGAGAAAGCAGAGACCTGGTTCTTTGCTTTTAAGGCCCAGTAACCACACCCACTAGTAAAGTGTGGCCCTGTGGGTACTGGGCCCTGGTTGATAAGAATTGCCTCTCTTGGTCCCAGTTACTGAGAGAAGTTCCCAAAAGGTTCCTCTTAAAGATTCCTGCTCTGCATTTAAGAGCGTTTTCTGGACCCGGGCTTCCTCTTGGAGAGTCATCGTAACTTGTTGTCAGAGACCTTCAGTCCTTTATTAAAATTCTCTGGGTCCCACTCACTGTCCTGACCTAATAGCCTCTGAACTTTCCTGCCCCACCTCACTTTTCCTCCTTTCACATTTAAAAATAATTAGGACTGAGTTTACAGCAAATGAGAGTAAGTGTTGAGAAAGTTTGCTGGGATTTGACATTGTTGAGACATCCTAGTGTGTAATTTTATATTTCACAGAGCTATTGGTTTGCAATAGACTTGAAATTTTTAAAAACAGCCCTTAATTACATACAACTAAGACAGCTGGACAAGAGAGAGAAAAACTGTGTTCCATCTAGCACTCTTCTAGAGGAAAGGCTGTCTCTCCATGGCCTGAGATGCCCACATGGGAGCAGAAGGGCTTGTCCCATTAAGTGTGTTCTTTAAATGTAACCTTAACAGGAACAGAGAGCATTTATGTAACTTCTCAAAGAAGAGCGAGAATCACCCTCTAAGGACTTCTAGTCCTAAGAAGAATCATTTGATGACTTACATCAATTATATTTATCATTTCTCCATGTAACAGAATTAACTCTCCCTGCAATGTTGTGTAGGTTGGAGATTATGGCCCAATGTGGGTTTATCCTACCTCTACATTTGACTGTGTGGTAGCAGATCCCAGGAAGGGCTCCAAGATGTATGGTCTGAAGAGCTACATCGAATATCAGTTAACACCTACTGTAAGTGTCCGAGTTACCAAAACAGAATCGTGCTTGCATCGCTAGTAACAATTTGCTTTTTTCTTCATTTTCTGTAGTTGGCATTAGTAACTTCTTTCTTTCTTTCTCTTATTTTGTAGAACACTAATCGATCTGTAAACCACAGGTATAAGCACTTTGACTGGTTATATGAGCGCCTCCTGGTTAAGTTTGGGTCAGCCATTCCAATCCCGTCTCTTCCAGATAAGCAAGTCACAGGTGAGTGTGTGTGACACTGAACTCAGCGTGACAAATAAAAAGACTCCAGTTAGAGTATCCCCCATGTAAACCAGTAATGGCGTTTTCCATCCTCGAGTGGAGCAAGATGTAGGAGTTTGGAAACCACACACACGCACACGCACGCGCGCGCGCACGCACACACACACACGCACACACACACACACACACACACACAGAAGTTACCTGAACACCTAACAAGAAGGTTTCATGAAATTTTCTCTCAGAGCTCCTGTATACATATGTAGCTTGAATTCTGGCAAAGTCACTGTGTCTTTACTGCTTCATCCTTTCCAAGTCATTGTGTCTTTATTGCTAACTCTCTCCTATAAAAGAGGTATATGCATTTTTTAAATGTGAAAATGACACCTGAGAAAATAGAAATGATCCAAATAGCCTAAAATGGAAATAAAAATGTATGTCCCAAATGACGTAAACACATTACGCAGTCCAGCTGTGTCGTTTCATTAGAAGTCAGTAAACCTCAGATGTAGAAGCCATGGACTGTCGAGGTATTAGTGAAAGAGGTTAATAAGTCTTCTCCTCAGTTATCTGTATATTTAAATATTTTTGTTTATTGTTGATTATTACCCTCTCCCTTTTCTTATTTGTTTAGTGTCATGTTTCCCCCACTCCCCCCACCCCAAATAATCTAGTAAATAACTCACCGCGCTACCAGAGACCCTTGTAAATATGCAGTTGGAGAGTATTTGTTCCTGTCTGTTTTGAGAACTGTCATTGACTTTTTTTTAATCTCCAGCCTAATAATAGAAACTGGAATGTAGTTACTCAGGAGTCAGTTTATTTCTATTAGAATAAAAGTTTGTAAAGAAACTGAGCTTTACATAGAGATTAGAAAGGGTTTCCATATGTAGCTCGAAAATGTTTAGATGAATGAAACTGTAAGTGTAGAAAGGAGAGGATCAGAGATGAGAGTGAGACTTAACAGGTCAGAGCTAGAAAGGCTCTCAGAGAGGTGAGGTCATGGAGAGGCTCACCTAAGCCAGTAGAGAGAGGAGGAGCGGGTCCCCCAGAGGTCAGGGAGACCGAGACGGGTTAATCCTCACTGGCAAAAATTGAGACAGATTGTTTAGAGAGGGACTGAGAATCTTAACTAGCCGGATGGCAGAGCCAGCTCAGACGTGGTCAGCGATGCAGTGAGGTCTGTCCCTACGTGCCAGGCGTCCCACGTGCCCGGGCATTTCACATACGTGCCCTCACCTCAGGGACACGCCACAGGCCCCACTCAGTGCTGCGAGAAAGGGGACTTGAGGGTGGTTCCAGAGCTTGCTCTGTTCACATTATGAGATATGGCCTAGCTCATCTTAGATCCTAGCTTACCTTAGGATAAGAAAGTTATTCTCCTTAAAACTTGACTTTGTACTTTACTTTGTGTTATGTTTATGTTTCTCTGAAATTTTTGAAAAGATGGAAACTTGGTTTTTAAACACATTTTGATTTTGGGGGGAAAACTTCTCAAAAATTTCGAAGTGTCATAGCAGAACAGAGAGTGGGGCTGCACTGCCAGGCCGACAGGCACATCTGAGCCCTCGTGTGGGGTGACCTCAGGCAGCTCCTCATGGAGCTGGGGCAGCTGAGTGACAGCCCTGTCAGGGTGGCCAGGTTGGCGCAGACATGTCACTGCACCCCCAGTTCTGTGCCCAATTCAGATGCTCACTAACCCTCTTTTCAGTCATCCTTACTGTTTTAAATCACAGCTTTTTAAAAATTTGGATCTCTTTCCATGAAAACTTAACTTCTGCCTTTCTCCATATTTTCAAGTTTCAGTCTGTTTCCTGAATCTCCTCTCCTTTATTAACTTGATTAGCACATAATATGTGCTCTGTGATGTTTAAATAAGTGGATGAATGAGCTGTCAGGGTCATGAGGATTTCTCCTATCTCTTAGGTTTTAACACTGTTTATTTGAAATCAGATAATTCATTGCTATCTTAAAGCATCATAGTCACAGTTGTCCCATAGTAAGGTTTGGTTTTTTTTTTTTTAAAAAGTTCAGGCCTGAAGCTAAGGGGATGTCATAGAAAAGCAAGAAAGCAGCAGCGCCTCAGTCTGAAGAAAGCTGAGCTTTGATTCCCTGGCTGGGACATGTGCCGAGGAGACTGAAAAGCACAGAAGCCACTTTATTTCTCCCTTCTCTTGTCTGCCTCCTGCCTGTGATGCCCACAGGATCATCATTATATAAACTGCCCTCTCGCTTAAATCCTGGGGCAAAGGGGATGCCAAGTAGATGATGTCATGACATTTCTGTGGACTTAATAATCAATCCACGGAAAGCTTACAGCTAAGTTTTTTTTAATTTGTGTTAATAGATTTTGTTCTTTGTGGAATAATATTGAATGAATCTGGTTTTATTTCTGGGTTCCAGACTGGTATATTCACATACTTAATGAAAACCTAAGTAAGGGTCGTAGAAAATGGGAAAATGGAAATCCCTCCTCTCCCCCTTTTTTTTTTAAATTCTCTGGAACCTGATACGAAAATCCTAACAAGCGCAAGATAACATCTGAAGTCACAGTCTGGGAGTAAACTTGCTACGTCGGAAACCTTTTCAGGAGGAGTAAGGATCATTAAATTAACTAATTAATTTCAGCCAATGAGTAAGTTAGAAACTCTTGGTGCAGTTCACTCATTCATAATAGAGAATTCAGTATAACCCTTAGCTCCATGCTGATGTGTGGGGTCTTTCTAATTTATGAGGTGGGTCATCTTCTGCAGAGCTTAAGCTTATGTGTTACTTAATCTCTACTCCTGGAAAGTGCAAAATTTGAAGTGTTTTTATGTACAGGAGGTGTCCAGACCCATCATGCTGTTCCAGGGGGCCACTTTTTAGGAGGTTTTGATACATGCATTCATAATGCTCTTCTCATCAAAAGAAACTTGTGCTTATTTGTGCTTGTAATTTCTTTTAGCTTTTACCCAGCAAATGCATTCCTTTTGGTGTACAGTAAGTACCAAGAGTTTTGACAGCTGCCACCACAGTCTTGTAACCAGCAGGACATTGAAGATACAGAAAGTTCCATCACCTCCCCAGATTTTCTTGTGCTGGCCCTTTATCGTCAGCCCCTCCCCCTTATCCTAACCCACAGGAACACTGATCTGTTCTTTGTAGTTTTCCTTTTCTGGAATATCCTTATAAATGGAAGCATACAGTGTGTGTGTAGTCTGACTTTTGAATCTTTTGAGTCTGGTTTCTTTCACTGAGATCAATCTCAGATGCTGTCTGGTGAGTGTCAGTGGTTTGTTTCTTCTTCTTGGTGAGCAGTGTTTCACTGTATTGCATATACCATAGTCTGTTTATCCACCCACTCACTGAAGGATGTTTGGGTTTCCGGTTCTTGACATTTATAGATAAAGCTGCATACAAGTTTTTGTACAAATACGTTTTCATTTCTCTTGGGTAAATACCTAGGACTGGAATGATTGGGTCATATGGTAGGTATATATTTTACGTTTAAGAAATTGCCAGCTTGTTTTCCAGAGCGGCTGTACAATTTTGGAATCCCTACTAACAGTGGATGGGAGTGTCGGGGTCTCCACATCCTTACATACACTTCTGATTGTGTCGTTTTTTCTTTATTTTAACAAGTCTAATTGTCTGTGTAGTGGTGTCTCCTCATGGTTTTAATTTGTGTTTCCCTAATGACTAGTGGTGCTGAGCGTCTTTTCATGTGCTTATTTCCCTTCCATATATTTTCTTTCGTGAAGTGTCTGTTCAGGTCTTTTGCCCATTTTTTATTAGATTGTTTTCTTATTACTGAATTTTGAGACAGGATTCTTTATATATTCTGGAAACATGTCCTCTGTCAAATAATGTGATTTGCGAATAGTTTATTCGAGGTGTGACCAGTCTTTCTCTTAACAGCGTCTTTTGCATAACAACACCTTTTAATTTTAATGAAGTCCAGGGTGTCAGTTGTTGCTTCTCTGGTCTGTGCTTTAGGTGTCATGACTAGGACCTCTTTGTCTAACACAAGTTTACACTGATATTTTCCTCTAAAAGTTTCATAGTTTTAGGTTTTACGTTTAGGTCTACGATACATTTTGAGTAAAGGTTTGTAAAAGATGTGAGATGTGCTAAGGTGGTAGAGGTTTATATTATACATCTGGGCATCTAGTGGTTCTTTCACTGTATGTTGAAGAGAGTGTCCTTTCTCTGTTGAATTTCCTTTGCACTTTTGTCCAAAAATCAGTTGAACATATTTTTGTGGGTTTATTTCTGGACTCTGTTCTGTTCCTTTGATTTCTGAGTCCATCCCTTTTGCCAATATCGTACTACCATGATTAATGTAGCTTTATAGCACAGTAAGTCTTCAAATCAGGTACTGTAACTCCTCCAACTTGGTTCTCTTTCAAAATTGCTTTTGGCTATTCTTTGTCTTTTTGCCTTTCTACGTAAATTTAAGAGTCAGCATGACTTTATAGTCAGATAGCTATAAATAATCATGCTGGGATTTTTATTGGAATTTCATTGATTCTTTAGATCAGTTTTGGGAGAATGAAATGTCTTCTAATCCAAGACCTTGAGTGTATCATGTTTGCTTTCCATACAGGGTTTTGTAGTTTTCAGCACACAGATTCTGTACGTAGTTTCATAGATTAATATGTAAGAATTTCATGGGGAGGGTTCTATTGTAAATGGCACTCTTTGTTTTTTTAATTTGTTTTCCAGGTGTTTGTCGCCTCTGGAGATACAGTTGATATTTGTGTATTGACCGTGTATCTGCAGCTTTGCTAAAACTCACTAGCTCCAGAGGTTCTTTTGTGAATTCTTTGGGATTTTTTTTAATGTAGACAGTCTCGAAACAAAGACAGTGTATTTCATCCTTTCCAGTCTTTGTGCCTTCTGTTTCTATTCCTGCCTTATTGAGCTGATTAGGACTTCCAGTATAATGTTGAATAGAAACGGTGAGAGCAGACATCTCTGCCTTGTCCCCAGTCTTAGGAATAAACCATTGCCTTTCACCATTAAATATAACGTTAGCTGTAAGGTTTTTGTAGATGCCTGTTTATCAAGTTAAGGGACTTCCCTTTTATCCCTAGTTTGCTGGTAGTTTTCTTCATGAATGGATGCTGAATTCTCTCAGATGCTTTTTGTGCATCTGTTCTGTGATCACATACATGCACACCCCACCATGCATGATGAGTCTTTTTTTTAAAGAATGTTTTTATTTTTTAATTTTTTTTTTAGTAGTTGGGAAAATTAAAGGCAGGTTTGGTGAGATATGAAAATTATTTCAATTCAAATTTCGGTCCTAAACAACGTCTTACTGGAGCACAGGCCTACTCCTTGGTTTCCGCCTTGTCCGCAGGTGTTTTTGCACTACAGTGCGGAGCAGAGTGGCTGCAAAGCCTCTAAAATATTTACTATCTGACACACGACGGAACAAGCCTGCTGGTCCCTGCCATAAGTCCTCCCCATGATGAGTCTTTTTCATTCGCTGCTTTCCGAATTTTCTTTTTGTTTTTTCTTTCAGTGGTTTGATTCTGTTGTATCTTATTGTGAATATCTTTATGTTTATCCTACTGAGGTTTGCTGAGCTTCCTGAAAGTGTAGATGAAAGTTTTCCGTCAAATTTGGGAAACTTTCCCCCATGATGTCTTCAAATATTTTTTTCTTCTTTCTCGCTTCTCCTTTGGGGGCTCCCTTTACAAGTATGTTGGTGAGCTTGATGTTTTGTGAGGCTCTGTTCATTTCACGTCAGTTTTTTCTGTTTCTCAGATTTGATAACTTCTATTGATCTATCTTCCGATTCACTGATTCTTTTGTCGTCTTGAATCTGCTCTTGAGCCCCTACAGTGAATTTTTAATTTCAGTTATTTTCAATTCCAAAATTTCCATTTGATAATTTTTTAAAAAATTCTGTCTCCCTCTTGAGAATCTCTGCTTGTTGATTCCTTGTCCTAGTTTTCTTTAATTTTTAAAACATGGCTTCCCTTCGTTCTTCAAACATATTTATAGAAGCTACTTTGTTTGCCACTTAGTTTTGTCTTTTTTCAGCATCTGGGGACACAGAGACAGTTTCTATTGACTGCTTCTTGTTTTCTCAGTATAAGCCATACTTTGCTGTTTCCAAGCATATTTCTTAATTTTTGTTGAAAATTGGACATTCTAGAGAATATATTTTAACAGCTCTGAGTTCTATTTTTCTCTTCTCTGAAGGTCATTGTTGTTTCTGCTTTACGTTTGGTTGGTTGCTTGGTAAATAACTTGCCTAGGCTAAGTCTCTGAAATCTGTTTGCCCTAAGTCAGTTATTTTTGTTATTTCTTTTAAGTTTGGCTTCCTAGGGTTCACCTCATGTCTGTAGATTGATGGTAAGCCTACCTTAAGCCAGTAAGGCTTCTGTCCTTTGCTGACGAATCTGTGTGTGGGTAGGGAGCACATTCAAAGCTCAGATTATTTCAGATCAGCCACCCTTTTACTTTCTTGTAGGTCCTTTTGTGTCTCCCTTGCATGTGTGTGCAGCCTCAGAGTTGGCCAAGGGAGGGTGTGGCTGTCTTGGACCCCAGCTAATCTCCGCTGTTTCTGCACACAGCCTCCACCAGGATCATGCTTGTCTCAGCCGTGCAGCCTTACCTAGTTAGCTGTTGGCCCTCCCTGTTCACCAGCCTCTGGGTTGTCACTGCCACCAGCACCACGTCAGGGCATCTCCCACTGCTCCAGATTGAGTGCACCTCACCAGGGAAGCTGAAGCCGCCAGTCTTCACAGCCTACTCCGCCCTGGCAGAACCACTTCCACCAAGTGTGGGTGGAGAGGTGCAGAGGCAGCAGAGGGAGATGGGAGCGGACCCAGGCCGGAGCACCACAGGTTTACACTTCTTGCCAGAAGTTCAGCAGTTTTGCGAGCGTGAACACTTCTCACGGCTGTCTGCCTTCGGTTGATTTCCAGAGCACTTATATTTTGGTGGGGTTTGTCCAGCTTTATAGTTGCTTTTGGGGGCTAGGATGAGCTAAGTGTTTGTCGCACTTGGCTGTAGCCAAAATTTCCATCTTCAGAAGCCTTTTAACTGATAGTGATTTTGTTCGTTAGGCTTATAAAACTTCTCGATGTTCACTTGATGTTTGGTATCATCAGGTTTGTTGAGCTAATTTTCTACTTTTAAAATAGAAATATCACTCATTAAGCTCTGTTTTAGGATGGTTGTAAGTTCTGGGATAGCAGCTTTCATTACTGCACTCATGGAAAAATTGCTTTTTCTCTTTTCCATTTACGTAGTTTAAAAATCAAAACAGAAAAAAACTACATTCTCAGTTATTTTTCGTAAATACTAAATTTAAATTTGTATATTTGAGATTATATTGCATTTAGACACATTTTTATAAATATAGAAATATCATGTACTTTGTAAGCATTACTTATTGATTTCCATTTTATCACTCTTTTCTTGCCTATCGGACTTCATATGGCCACACAGGGACTGGCATGTTAGTTTATAAAAAAGAAAAAGGTTTTCATATTGAGATAAAATCTGCTTTCAAATTTGTTGAGTATCTTTCCCGTGGGTCTTTGAGCATTCACTGTGCTGCTTGTTTCTAGGTTAGTGAAAAGTGACCGTGGTCTGCCTTTTACTAAGTAGCTCTCCACCAAGTAGCCAGTGGCTGTATAAACAGCTTTTCAGTTATGGTAACAGTAATTCATCTTCGACAAAGTTGCACATCGCTCTCGGCATGTCCCTTGCAGGTCGCTTTGAAGAAGAATTTATCAAAATGCGCATGGAGAGACTTCAGGCCTGGATGACCAGGATGTGTCGCCATCCAGTCATCTCAGAGAGTGAGGTTTTCCAGCAGTTTCTGAATTTCAGGGATGAAAAGGTAGGACGTTTTATTGTGATAATCTTAGGGGATAGTGAGAACTGTCACATTCACACCAATTTTATGTCTGAAAGGAGTTAAATCATGTTGCTTTGTTGGTTATTTCTCACTTCCTCCACAGGCAGTGAGGGGACAGAAACCTAAATCCCAACCACAGGAAATTAGTCTTAGCATGTGAGAGAGATACTGCCAGAATGGTTTCCCATGAGCCAGGGCCCGGTGGACTGGCCCAGTGTGGGCAGGGGTGAAGAGGGTGATAGCATGTGCAATTTCCCCTAGATGCTTTTAAAAACAGAATAACCCCAAACTACGCAGGACATTATCCGCGTGAAAGTAGGGAAATAGTGTGAATGATTTCTTATGATTACATTTTGACCTTACAGTGTGGAGCATCATGAAGGGAAAAGTAGATTCACAGTTGAACCAGCTTTCTCACAGCCAGGTTGCTTTTCCAGAACTGTTGTTGTGCGTCCAAAGTAAATACTGGTCTGCCTCTGCCCGCCCCCATGGGCAGTCTTCTGCCAGTGGTCGTCTGCTGTTTTTTTAAATCGAAAAGAAGTTGACTGTTGTCATCTCACTGTTACTGTCTGCTTTGGAGATAGTGTGTCACTTTGACCTTCCATTGTGTGCAGTCATTTGTCCGCACCTGGTGTAATTTATAGGTTAGAGATCATTCCGCTCAAACATTGGTAGCCTTTTTGCATTTCCTGGTGGATGACACATGTGAAAATGTTTTGTAGCTATAAAAATTACCTGGAACCCCCTCCAAATTCGTGCCTTACCGGTCACCACCACAGGACTTTAACAAGGGTTTATTTGATTGATTTGTCAAGGATTCAATTTAGAAAGCACTTCTAAGCATTGTATTTTATGCAGAATATTATTATTAAAAATAATAAATCTATATCTTTTTTCTTTTTTAATGTTTTTGATGTAAGAAAAAAAGAAGGAACTTGGGGTTGGGGTGCTTGGTTTTAGTGTTGTCTCTGCTTCTAACTACCTGTGACCATGACCCCAAAACATTTAATTTCTTTGGGCCACAATTTCCTCACCTGCTAAATGACAGTATAAAGCTAGAAAGTTACTAAAAATTGTGATTCTCTGGGCAATAGTAACTCATATAGATGAATAGATGTAGAAAATCCCAAAGAATCTACAGGAAAATGTATAAAAAAGATCTATATAAAAACACTATGAAACATTGTTGAGAGAAATAAAAGAAGACCTAAATAAGTGTTCTAATACTGTGTTTCATGGATTGAAGAACTGGAAAGATGTCATAAGTAGAAAATTAGAGCTCGAAGAGTTGCCAGGTTTCTCTCAAAAAAGAATAAAATTGGAAGAGGACTTTATTGGATATTAAGACTCATCATAAAGCTAAAACAATTTTGAAAGCAGATCAGTGGAACAGAGTAGAATGAACACTTGATTTATGGCAAAGACAGTCCTGAGTAAGTGGGGGAAGGACAGGCTTTTCAGTAAATGATGCTCCGTCAGTTGGATACATCGCTTGGAAAAATGAAATTTGGTCATTCCCTCACAACGGTCTGTTGATTTTGTTAGGTTTGATACTGATACTGTGGTTATGTTTTTAAGACATGGCCTTATCTGTTAAAGATACATGATGAACTATTCACAGGTGAAGTGATACTATATCTGAGATTTCCATTGAAGTAATTATGCAAGAAAGAAAGTAGGATGGAGGAGAAGAGATAAAAAAAAAGACTGGTAAAAAGCTGACCATTGTTGAAGCTGGTCTAGAGGGCTTTATTAAAGCACTTTTCTTTCTACTTTTGTATGTTTGAAAATTTCCACTGTATTAAGTTAAAAAAAAATTCTGATGGTTCACAAGTCTGAATGTGAAAGACAACACGATAAAGCCTCTAGGTCACAGAGGAGAAAGTCTTCATACCCCTAGAGTCGGGCAGGATTTCTGAAATAAGACACAAAACCAACTAACCAGACGGGAAGAGACTGACAAGTTAGGTGACATTAAAATGAAGAAATTCTGTTTATCAGAAGAAGCCATTAAAAAAGGAAAAACAAGTCAAAGATACGAAGATATATAACCAAACCAAGGGCTGCAGTTTAGAATATGGGAAAACTCATACAAATAGATAAGAAATGTAAACCAGTAGCAAAACAGGAGATGTGGTAATGTACTTCACAAAAGAAAATAGCTGAGTCATCAGTAGATGTATAGACAAGTACTTAATCTCATTAGTAATAAGAAATGCAAATTAAAACCACAGTGAATACCAGTACCACTTACCAGAATGGCTAAAATTAGAAAGACTGACTACTAGTGTCTTCTTGGTGAGATGAGTTTCTGGGACGCTCACACACTGCTGGTGGGTGTGAAAATTGGTGAGACCAGTTTGGAACAGTTTGACATTATCTATTTGAACAACCTTCCCCGCCTGAATATACACCTACAGAAACGCATGCACACGTGCACCAGGAGACATGTGCATGGCAGCTTTATTTGTCAGGTGGCCAAGGCTGGGTTTGCTGTCAGTAGTTGAAGGGGTAATTAAGTTGGGGAATAGTCATATGATGGAATATATAGTACAGCAGTGAAACGAGTGGACTACAGCAATCACAACAGTGTGAATGTAGCTCTTCAGCCTCAGTTGAACAAAAGAAGCCAGGCACAAAAGGATATGTAGTGTAGGGTTCTTAGCTGGTTCAAAAAACCAGCAAAACCATGGTGTAGGGACTCAGGTGGTAAAACTCTAACTTGAAGAAATGATAACCATGAAAGAGAAGATAATGGTCACCTTTGTCAGGGAGGGAGGGGGTAGTGATTGGGGAGGGGGCTTCGGAATGCTGGCCCTTTTCTCTTTCTTGGCCTTGGTGGTAGTTAACACAGGAATTCACTCTGTGAGAATTCATTGCACTGTGTGTTTTTGTTTGGGGCACTTCTCTGTGTGTGGAGATAGTATAGGAGCTGCTTCCCCAAAATTAGGAAGATAAAGATGATCAGTGAGCCAGTTCTGTCAGGGGATTGTGAAAGACCGGTTTGACTCTGCTCCACTTTGACGTAATGTTCCTGTTTACAGGAATGGAAGACTGGGAAGAGGAAGGCCGAGAAAGATGAGCTGGTGGGAGTTATGATATTTTCCACCATGGAACCAGAGGCACCAGACCTGGACCTGCTAGAAGTGTAAGAGACACGGCCAGACTATCCTTCTCACACTGTGTTCGCCTCCTTTGCTTGCAGATCCTACCCAGTACGACCGCAGCTGGAATTCACGTTGTCAGACCAGAGTGTGTAAAATGAGTGGGGTTTGTAGTCAGATGATGGGGAAAGCATCTTATGTACACGACGCACTGTCTTTCTAACCATAACTGCAGTTGAAGTCTGCTTCCTTTCTACCTTGAAGTCAGTGATTTCAAAGTTGACATAGTGGTTAGTGGTTATTTCTAGTAAAGTATGATGAAATGGTGGCACAGGGCCAGCTAACACCCACAGAATAGTCTACAGGGCAGAAATCTCTTTGAACGTTGCCTTGAAGGAAGCAATCCCAAACCTGCCTTATCTGTGTTTTTTTAATCTGTTGTTATTAATCATGCGATCTTCTTTTCAATGTAGGCTTGGTTGAAAATCTGGAGGAGTTCCTTTTCTACATAAAGACCAATAAGAAAGAGGGGTGGTTAATTTTAAGAAGCTTTTTTCCTTAGCATAAAATCTTCATTGCTTGTGTATTACCAAAAATATAGACAGTCTTCCAACGACCCAGAGAGAAAAATCAATGCTAATATACCGATCTAGGTCTGTGGTCTTCCAACCCTCGTATACATATGTATCTAAAGGAATAATTGATTATTTAAACAAAAACGACCTCACACAGTGCATTCTCTTTTTTTTATTTTAAAGTATATTGTGATGATCTTTTCAGGTTGATGAGAACTTTTCAGTCCTTAAGGAGCTGATACGTTCAGTATCACGTGCTGTGTATCTGGGTTATTTTCTCTGATTCATTAAAGTACTTGCTGGAATGAATGAACAATGACCACTAGCAACTCATACTACATGTTTATAGATTCAGTGGTACCTCCAGTGATCAGATGTCAATAAGTAAGATATTCAAGAAATGAAGATTTTATTTACTTTACAATAATCTTACTTAAAATTCACATAGAGTTGAGGGGAAAGGAAGCAGAGTTAAAACACAAACCGCAGGTTTTGAAGTAGTTCTTTAAAAACCTGAATCAAGTCTGTTTTAGGACTGATTCAGCTAAAGGGCAGCCGTTACAGTGGAAGAATCAGGTGCCTGTGGTTATGTCGGGTGTGAGCTCCCCTGCCCATGTGGGTTTCTCTCCTCTCGCACCTCACACTGTTTGGACATGTGATAATGAAGTCAAGGACACGCCTTCTTGTGTTTTTGCCCCACAGAGAACAGAAGTGTGATGCTGTTAGTAAATTCACCAAAGCCATGGATGACGGCGTGAAGGAGCTGCTGACGGTGGGGCAGGAGCACTGGAAGCGGTGCACCGGACGTGAGTGCCGGCCTCAGCCGCCCGCCATGGGGGACCCCGCCACCTCAAACAGAAGTGCACGTGGTGAACCCAAGGGATGTCTTCCCCACGGCCTTTGATGAACCTCCCTTCTCAACCCTCGTTAAACAATAGAAAATTGGCTCTAACAGAGCCAATTCAGGAACGCTCATAAAAAACACCATGTGCACTAAATATTTTTTACTTTTAATTTTACATTTTAATAGTCATCATTTGGTAGGATGTTGTATACTTGACTGGAGCTCTCATTAGGAGGAAAAACCAGCATAGGCAGTGGTGGAAAGCACGGAACAGGGGCCGGACCTGGCGCACTGCTGAGGAGGAGGTGGCGCTGTCACCCTTGCCTTCTGCCTGCTCTTCCGTGTCCCCCTCCCTTCCTTGTAGTGCAGGCCGTCATTCTGCTGAACTGATTCCCTGTGTCCTCAAACCCATGCTGCTCGGTTGTCACATGACCCAGGAGAGAAGAACAGTCAGATGTCCAGCTGCCCTGTCACTCGCTAAGGCTCAGGACACGACGGAGGCTGGCCCGCCCGCAGTCAGTCACTCTGCCCGAGGGGACCCAGCCTTTGTCACCTGCGTTTACCCTGCCCTTCCTGCCAGCACAGCCTTCCGAGTCCCAAAGAGAAAACTGAGCTCCAGCCCTGGGTCACCTGTGTTAATCTCTGGAAAAAGAGGTCTAGTCTGTCACTAAGAACTGTCTGGCCTTCCACTCATAAGCCCTAAGAGCACACTGGTTGCATTCAGCCATTAAAAAAAAAATGGCTTCTACTTTGAATTATAAAAAATAATACATATCCACTTTTAAATTATATCAATACTTTGGTACTCAGCATAGGAAAGAGCTTAATTATCTGTTTCTGTAAAGAATTTTTTAAAGTTGGTTTTTTTCTTCTAAATAAATGGAAGAAATCAGAATTTGACATCAAAAAATAATTTTAGTGAACAAGACTTGTGAGTGAAGTGACTTATGGATGAACTATAGAAATAGCACAGTGAGGGTAACAGTAACGCTCAGATCTGCTGAATCCAGACCTAAGGTCATGGCCTTACGTCAGGAGTGGCAGACTACAGTCTAGAGCCAGCTCTGGCCTGCTGCTTGTTTTTGTAAATAAAGTTTTATCAGAACACAGCCATGCCCTCTTATTTATGTATTGTCTTGGCTACTGTCATGTTAGTTAACAGTGGCTGAGTTGAGTACTTTCAGCAGACACCTGCCACCTGACAAAGCCTAAAATAATTACTATCTGGCCATTTGTGGGAAGAAGGCAGGCCTTACACTGAATGGCCCTCCACCATTCACATGATGTTTTATATCAACAGAACTATTTGTAGTGTACCAGCTGTTCATGCTTGAGGGGAAGACACCAGGAGTAGTGATAGTTGCTCCTTTTCCATGGCAAAGAAATACCAAAAATAGAACTGAGTCTGAAAAAATAACATACATACATGCAGCATCAGAAGGCAAAATCTGTTTCAAGCCTTTGGACACAGAGAATAACACATAGGCAAAAAAGGGAGTGACACTTCTCTAAGAAATAAATGAAGTAATTTAATTTTTAAAATTAATTTTAACTGTAAACTCATCTGTTTCCTTTTTTTTTAAGAAAATTTTAAATGAATGCAAATCTTACAGTAAAGTCCAAGGATATCATAAAAATCTGAGATTTTGGTTTCTTTTAAAGCATTAAATCCCTCATGTGTAAACATCTGGTTAACTCCATGTCCTGTATAATTCATAAGCCAAATTTATGAAATAATAATAGCTTTAGGCTGCTCTCTTTTGCCAGGAAAGGAGGTTGAAATGCTTTCTTTAGAATTTGATTCAGGCATAATTTCTTTTCTCCCATAAAAGAATTTTTTTAAATTCCTAATCTGTGAAGTGATACATCTAGCACACACTCCGCGTGGTGAAGCACACGGCAGGTGTTTTTAACCCCTGGTATAGAGGCAAAAACTGACTTACAAAAGGGTAAACAATTTATTAAAATTAAGTAAGCTAATATAGTTTGAATTTGTGTTTCCTGATTACTGCAGCTTACAGACTACATGTCAAATTTCTCTGGCCTCAATTTTTTTTAAGAAACATTTGAATCATTTTTCTTTTTTAATACTGCACTATCATCAGATGCAAATAAATAATGGTTTCTTTGGAAAGACAACAGATGTGTTTAAGGGGATTATATACAGATGCAAAGATAGTAGCCTAAGATCCAGAGACTTCTATAGGAAGTTCTCCAGAGCGATCCTGGAAGCCCAGAATTTTAGCACTAGAAAGAGCCTTAGAGGTGATTTAATTAATCTTATTTTTATAGATGAGAAAGCTAAAATCCCTCATCCCTGGTCCTGTGAGGTCCCACTGTCATGTTTTTCTCCACACCTCTTTGCTTTTGATTTTGTTTTACAAATAATCATTCATTCATACATAGCAGACTGGGAAAAGCAAAGTATTAGGAATCATAAGTGCCAAATATACCATTTATTAGCTATGTGACCCTCTAATTCCATTCAGTGAATGCGAATGTGGGAGGTGGTTATAGTAGTCTTCATGGTAACAGCATCACCATTAACTAAACAACTGATTAGTTAAAATTTTTTTAAATAATTGAAACAGTCAGTTTTTAAAAACAATAATTTTGCATCACTATTTTATTAAATAATATAGACTATTTTGAACCACTTTAAATTTTTTTATTATAAAAGTAATCAGTTTTAGAAAATAGTTGAATCGTTTCATTTTGCTTAGCCGACTAGTTAATAATTTATTCCTTTTTCTCTTCCAGCATTACCCAAGGAATATCAGAAGATAGGAAAGGCCTTGCAGAGTTTAGCAACAGTCTTCAGTTCTAGTGGTTATCAAGGTATATCTTTATTTATTTATTCCTGGGCCTCCAGTGTCTAATCCAAACCAACAGGCCTCCCCAGGCTCTTACAAACAGTCACTGTGGTTAAGTATCCTTATCAGTGATAATTAAACTGGTTCCACTGCTCCACTCAGGACTTCTGCAGCCTCACCTTACTACTTTTGAGAAAAGTGGAGGGTTATTATAATCTGTATTTTCTTGCCAACTTCTTTGCCTTTGTTGTGCTCAGATATGGCTCTTGTGATTTAGTAAAACAAGCGGCTGTGGTATGTGACACTCTGACCTCGCTTTCATCTCTCTGCCAAACTCTGATGTCAAGTCCGACTGTCAAAGCCAGATCTTATCAAGGTCATGAGTAACAAGCTCCTGTTGCCTTACATCTCTGCATGACTGATAATTGTTCTCAGTTTATCCCATATTGTATATCTTTCTTGTGGTATTTTGAGTTCATGTGCATATACATTGACAACACTTGTAAGAACAAGTTAGCTGTTTTCTTTCGTATTTTGGGTTCTATTTTCTTAATGTGGCCTATGGAACAGCAGGAAGTAAAAGTATTTGTCAGGTGAGTGGCATCTATTCGAGGGTGTCCTGTCACTTACAGAAATGATAGAGTTGGCACTTTCCCCGTGGTGTTTATCCTGGTACCCAGGGAAGGTAGGTCTTTGGATGTCAATGTGTCAATGAGTGTTTTCAGGAACAAGAAATTAGTCTCTTACCAAAATAGATTTGGGGCTCCCATATATGAGTATTTCTTGTTGGCCAGGCTGAATTGTGTCCTAGAATCAGAACGTTTGGTCTGGGCAGGAGCTTTGAGGATTCATTAGTTTGGCCCCCTCATTTTTGAGGTGAGGGACCAAGGCCTGGAAAGATAAGTGGTTGCTGGAGGAGCCAACCAAGATGGGAACCACAGCCATCGCTTCGGTACTGGGCTGTGTCTGGGAGCCCTTTCATCTGTGTGGTTCTGTGGTACTTGACAGGATGAGCTTGTGTTCTGGAGATGCTGGAAAAACACCTAGTCGGTTCCAGTTATGTCCTTACAAGTCAGAACTCCTCTGAATCCACGCCTTCCCCTAAACCTCACCTGAGGCCCCTGTTCTCCAGCCCCGCCCTCACTTCCCACCATCACCCTTTAGTCCACAAGTGGGGAACCAGCTCTGCATTCGGCTCCCCCAGGTTCCGGTTCCTCACAGCAGTGTGTCCAGGAGGTGCTTAGTGGGGTCCCCCTTGTCCCAGCAAAGTTCCTCTGTCTGTGGGAGGCTCCCTTGTCCACCCACCCAGCGCCCCAAAACTCAGCAGCTTATCTTGGGTGCAGGGCTCACCCCTCTCTGGATTTAGTTCACTTGGATGTCTTCTTCCCTGCAGTGCCTCATGACTTTAAGGACAAGTATGACTTTTTAGTTGATTTGGTGTTTTCTTATTTTGGTGAGAGTGACAGTCTCTTGCAGTCATCCACATCCTAACCAGACATGGAACCTCTCCAAGATTAGGTGTTTAAGCCTAACAATGGTCCTTCCAGTAATTCAGAGTTTGTCCCTAGATTATAATACATGTACCCAGATTTGAGGTCTCTTGTCACCTGAAGTCATATATAAAACCTAGGAAGCATTCAGAGCTAGATCATAGAATTTTTAAATAGCAATCCACTTGTTCTTCTGGTCAATGAGACAAAGGTATTACACACTAGTTCCTAAATACAGCATTCTTAATGGAGGCTACAGGTAGTTGAACCACACATCTTGGAAAGGGGGGGAAGAGAAGACA
The DNA here is from genome assembly GCF_036321535.1 of Camelus dromedarius. Classification (NCBI taxonomy): domain Eukaryota; kingdom Metazoa; phylum Chordata; class Mammalia; order Artiodactyla; family Camelidae; genus Camelus; species Camelus dromedarius. The sequence goes on along the minus strand of NC_087441.1, from coordinate 8,538,501 downwards.
CTTGGTAATCTGGGAAATGAATCCTAAAGAAGTTCTTTGATGACTTTATACTGTAAATAAATCTTCTCATATATTACTCATTCTTTAAATTTTGGTAGAATCCACTTACCTTCAAAATGGTCAGGTTCTCCCCAGAGTTTCATCGTCTATAAACGTTTAGCCTAAAGCAACATAGAGGAAAGGAAAGGTAATGATGTGGAGAAAGGAGGAACAGAAAGTGATGCAGGCAGTGGGGATGAAGCCCTGCAGTGTAACAGGCATCCTGGATGGAAGGTGGCAGTAGGAGATGGCCCTTAAGATGCTGTGCCATCTGCAAACTGCCCGTCCATTTAACCCCCTCAGAACCACGCCTCAGAGAAGCAAATTGCCACCTAATGCTTCCCCAGTATTTTCTGTGCATATAATGATTAGTCAATACATTATCAAATATTCATATTGCAAATAGCACCTTTTCAGGGATTAAAAGGACTCAGTCTAACACATGTTTTGTGTTGAATATCATTCATCTTACTAAAGATCTTGTTTTTAAGAAACATTCAAGGGGAGGCTATAGCTCAGTGGTAGAGCACACGCATAGCATGCATGAGGTCCTGGGTTCAATCCCCAGTACCTCCATTAAAATAAATAAATAAACCTAAGTAACCCCCCAAAAAATAAATAAGATTTTTTAAAAAAAAAAAAGAACCATTCAAGACCCCCATCAACTAGCTTCTCCCATTTCAAGGAAATGAAGGTCAGCCGCACTGAGCGCTGTGTCTCCACGTCTTCCCTCGCTCAGACATGCTGATATCTTGGGCAGCGCTGTGCTCTTCAGTCTTGCAATACTGCAGATGATTTCAATTCCTAAGGATATTCAGCTTTATTAAATATGACTTGCCATGCTCCCTCTGATAGCACATACACCAACGCTCCAACACTACCGAGACGATTATGATTAGCATGGCCCCTGCACAAATCCAAGATGCTTTCCTTATTCTTACAGATTACTGTGGAAATATAATCGATAAATATATTCAAATATTTACCTGTAGGGAAGGATAGGAGCAGATATAGAAACTAGTCTTCTGATAATATCTTGATTTATAGATTTGACTTTAGAACCATGTGAATGTTTTTATTTGTAATTATTATTTATTTCAAATAATGTAATTATTTGAAAACCAGTTAAATCACAGTGTAAAACAAGTATCTCTAGAAAGCAAAAGCAAAATAAAACAAATGACTGAGATCAAGATGAAGGCATAACCACACAGAGAGGAATTACTTCAAATCAACAGTATTTTGACTGTCGCTAGGAGCAGATGCCTTAACGTCAGAAGAACTTAAAAATTTTTAAAGTTGTTTTCAGTAACCATATAGTTAGCAACGTGCAATGTTGGTATTGTAATTCTAAAACTGTTTCACATATTGTAGAGTAAAGCAAATAAGTAATTATGCTACTGTTATTAGGAACCAAGGTTTTTTTTAAATAAGAGGGATAAGCATAAAAATCAGAAGTCTTAAAATATATTAAGAAAAGCACTAAAATCCTAAATTTGAATTGAAAATATCAAGTTGAGTTCATTATGCTTTTTTCTCTTTCTAAAAAAATACAGTTTGCCTTGCTCTGTTCACTGAAAAGGCTAGAAACAATTATCCAAGCCAGTAGCAAGAAGCACCCCTCACACTGCCCACCTGGCAGTTTCTAGACATTATGTTCCACTGAGATGAACCAGAGCGCCCAGCCAGAGAACTCAGGTGCCGACATGAAGAGCCTTCTGCTGGCCAGTGAAGAGAAAATTTGAGCATTAGTGAAAGTAGCAGTTGCCATGCTATGAAGTATATCAGATACATTTAAATCCAGAGTTGCAGTGATACTTTTTTAAAAAGTTAATCTCTGTTGCCTTTGGAGGATGGTAGAGGATCAACTCATTATTCTGAAACTTAAAGCGAAAGAAGCAGTTAACCTGCTTTTCCTGTTCCTATACCTCAAGGTAACCAAAAAGTTGATAAAGGAAAGTTTCTCTTCATAGAAGCACTTCGGCTAGTAAAGAAGTGAGAGCAGGCGAATAGCACCATTTGGCAAACCTGTACTAAAAGTAAAAGATCCAGGCAGTGCAGGGAACAGGGCTGTGTGACCCCCGCAGAGGCTTAGTCAGCAAAACCCAGACTGGTACCAAGGCAAACGACCTGGTCTCTTCCACACCCACAGAAAGGAATTTGCAAGAAAAACAGAATGGAGGAGAGAGAACTTACGGATGCAGGAAACAAACCAGCTCCACACCATGTGGACGGTCTTCACATTCTGATTCAAGCAGCCAGCGTGGTTGGAGACAACAGACAGCTGCACACTGGCTGGCTCATTTGTATCAGGAATGGCTGTCTTTTCTTAGGTGTGAGATTGGTATTTTTAGTTTTTAAACAGTCCATGTCTTTTAGGTAAAATGTATGGGTGAAATGTTACGTGAGCAGTGAAGGGGAGCAGTAGGGAGCCGGCGGCATAGGTGAAAGGGGGCTGGTTACGAGCTGTCATTGGGCAGTCAGGTGATGGACAGTAGTCGGGGACTCCACACTGTTCTGTAGTTTTTAAAGTTGGAAATTTTCTATAATTAAACTTTAAATGAAAAGGAACTTATAACCACTCTTGTAACTAATGATTTTCAGGTGAAACAGATCTCAATGATGCAATAACCGAAGCAGGAAAGACTTACGAAGAAATTGCCAGTCTTGTGGCAGAACAGGTATTAACAGAACCACACAGTTCCAGTTAAGAGTTTATGCTACCTAATCCACATGCTCAATTTAAAACCTGTTTTAAGACACACTTTCCAAGTGGATATTCTCTTCTTACCTATCTTTGTTAGTTATACTTGGTAATAGTGTTTCTTAGGTTAAGCTAAAGTGATGGATAAATTCCTCATCAAGACATTTAAATACCTTCCAGTGTCGATGGCCCATTCTTAGCTATCGGGGGATGAGAACTTAGAGGAAAGAGCTTTGCTCAGGTCCTTCTTTTGACTCTTAGCCTGTCCGACCCTTGGTTTCCTGGTCTGATAAATGGTGATGGCAGCACCTTTGTAAGGATCTCAGATCCCATAGCTAAAAAAGAGAAAGCAGCTGCTCAATTCCCAGCATGGAGCAGCCCTCGTTATAGCTACATGGCTTTTACTGGCGTCTTTAATAGCCCGATTTCGATTATTTTTACAGATAGCAGATAAATTTCCTTAAGGGGACTAACCATCTAAGTTATTTCAAATCCCTAAAATTAAAAAATTTTGTTTCATGTGATTCTTGAAATATGTGTGTGCATGTACATTCATGTGGTTATTACTCTCCTGACACTTGTAAAAAAAGATTAATTTTTAGAATTGTGCATACCATAACCATTAAAAATTACAATCCAGACAAATGGAAAAATTTTAAGTTGCCACTTATAATGATTACTAGATTTTTAATGTTTTTTATTCTCTGCTAAAATTTAGACATTGAATTTATCTTGCTTGTCTGTAAACATGCAGTATTAACTAGTTTTTTTTCTAAGTGTTATATTTTGGGCCACCTCAAAATAGGTGATTTTACCAACCAACCTAAAAATTACCTGTTTTATCATTTTCTTCAAAACCTACGATGAGAGTAGTCCTGGAGATTATTCTCTTACAGGAAGACTAGGTTTGACTCTCAGTAACTTAATGTAGCTCCCAGTGGAGTTGGCTGATACGATCCTCAGATAGAACAGTCTTCTCCTCCTTGATTGTCTGAATTCCTCTGCCAGTGATAACCAGTCTGTGTCTTATTTCAGCCAAAGAAAGATCTCCACTTCCTGATGGAATGTAATCATGAATATAAAGGTTTCCTTGGCTGCTTCCCCGACATTATTGGCGCTCACAAGGTAACTTGGTCGTGGAAGTTCACAGAAGACATCAGGGTGAATCGGGACCCAGGTGCACGAGCCTCACATTTCAGTGCACCCCTCCCCGCCCCCGTCAGGAGCCGCTTTCTGGGATCAGCTGGAACTGCTTGGGGTGTTTCAGTAGTGAGGTCCCATCGCGCCATGTTGAGATATATGGGTAGTTTTTTAGTTTCTTTTATTCTATAGAAAGATTATTTTGAGAGAACTGGAAGTATGAAAACTATTTCTTCACGGGTATCCTCAGGTCAGGCATCAGACACGCTAATCATGGCGTTTGGTATAGAGACAGCGTCAGCGAGACCCTGCCCCCTGCTTGGGCGGGGCCTCAGAGGAATGAGATGTTCTGTCCCTGAGCCTGACGGGGGTTCCGAATTAAAGTTAAAATGGTCAATATCGGTTTTATGTGTTTATGTTAATAAAAAGAAAACCATATAATTCCCATCATACAGGGTTTTTTAAAACTAAATAAAAGAGTAGTTTGGGGTGTCCTCACATTTTGATTCAGGTTAATTTTTCTCTCTCTTTCAAAATCTGTGTGTTACCTCAGAACCGTGGGTATTTTTATCAACTGCAGTACTGGGGATATGGTGATGTACTTGGATTTATTAAGAAAATCTCTACAGAGAACTGGTCTGTGCTCCTAACAGTCCCGGCGGGTGGGCATTTTAGCATTTGGCTTTATAACTGGAGTATCGTGAAGGGGTAGCACAGGTAACCAAGCTTTGTGCAGCTTCAGATAACTTAGTGTGGAGCTCAGCACATCATCTTTACCCACTCATTTGTCCATGGACACTTGGGTTGTTTCCAGGTCTTGGCTGTTGTGAATAGTGCCGCAGTGACCGTGGGAGTGCAGATGGCGCTTTGAGACAGTGATTCTGTCTTCTTTGGGTGTATACCCAGCAGTGGAATTGCTGGGACGGTGGATCTTAAAAATTCTCATCACAAGGAAAAAAGAAGTTTGTTACTCAATGAGGTGATGGACGTTAACAAACTTACCATAGTAATCATTTTGCAATATGTACACATACCAGATTCATTCTGTTGTATACCTTAAACTAATAAAATATTTTTGTCAGTTATATCTCAGTAAAACTGGGGGACAAAATAAATAAAATTAAGATTAAAATTTCAGAAAAAACCTCAGAACAGTTAACTTGTTGTAGGAGTTTATGCCTGCAGTTAGAGTTCTAGGTGTGGAGCATGATTTATACATGAATACAGGATTTTTCTTTCCAGACAGCTCCAGTGAGCAGTGTGATGATACTGGTGTGGGACATGGTTGGCAACTTTTACAGCTGTTTCCATCTAAGTATTAATTTAAGATTAACTCAGTGCTTCTTATAGAAATTATAGTAAAGCTTATGATCAGCACACTTAGGCACCAGCTTATGGAACCCTCTACAGCAGGGGACACAGCACCTGTGCGCACGTGCTCGGCTGTCCCTGATTGGATGACTTCCTAACCCTAGTGCCTGTGTTCCTGTCATGTCCTGCTCTTATCCTGCCAGTGGCTTATAAATAGCACAGAAATAGAGTGCCGTTTAGTCTTCTGCTTTGTTGCAGCCTGTAGATTTTAGCTTAGTTCTGTTTTGCAAGAATAGCAACCTTTTTGTTTCTAAGTGACTTACAGGAAGTTACATTTAGATGCTGCCCTTATGTCCTTTTTTTGAGGGGACTTTTTCCTATTCAGTAGCAAGTCAATGATACAATATGTTAGCTTCGTTATATTTTAAACTAATGACCAATCCTTTTAGATTTGTTTCGTTAATACCACTGCAATTTATATTTCACAGGGAGCAATAGAAAAAGTGAAAGAGAGTGATAAACTGGTCGCAACTAGTAAGATCACCCCCCAGGACAAACAGAACATGGTGAAGCGCGTTGGCACCATGTCTTATGCATTACAAGGTAAGACAGAAGGTTCATGTGTACCTAGTGGAGGTATTTCCCTCAGCAAATTTTCCGTTTTCCTTGCTGGAGAGAAATTCAAATGTGAACAGCAGTTAAATTACTTAGAACTGATTTAAAATACTTTCATAAGCCTTTTGTTTACAAGATCCCAGTGTTAATGAAAAGCTGTACTTACTTTTCCACACATTTACCTGACATAGCACCTTGATTAAAGCTGTACGTTTTATTATTTCTTAGAGACCTTGAGGATTCCTTTTATAATCTTTAATATCAGCCCCTAATGCAACCCTCTGTTACATTCCAGAGTTCAGCTTTTAACGGTATGTAACCTCCGGGCCCTGAGACCACAGAATGTGAAGGGAGCTTGTACATAGCATTTTTGGCATAGTTAGCCTGTTAGTAAAAAGAAGATAGTACTTTTTTGAGTGTTTTCCAGCAGATAGAAGCAGTGAATGGATTTTTCCTGTTTTGGTGGATGGAAAAGACAGACATGGGCAGAGTGGGGAGCAGAAGGATGTTCTAGTGTGAACAGAAGTGCGCAAATCGTGATACCAGATGATGTCACTGGCCTCTGGGAATAAAACACACTTGCAGGTTATTAGGGGAAAAGTTTGGTGATTGTGGAGGGCCTCAGAAGCCAGCAGAAGAGTCTAAACTTGCCGTGGGCATTAAGAAGCCATTAAAAAGTTTTGAGGGAAAAAACAAAACAAACAAAAAAACATTGCTTGAGGGAGAGGGTTTGCTAGTGACAGGGGGAGGGCGGGGGGCGGGGGGCACGTTGCTGGCCAATGTTAGTCAGACAGCCCAGCCGGACACGTGGCTCCTGTCATCTGAGATTCTGAGGCCCCAGAGAAGATGGAGTGCCAGGGAGAGAACAAAACATGTTTGCGGGCTTTTCCATGGACCAGCCATCAGGACCCGGGAAGTAGTGGGGGAAAGAGAAAATGTGTGAACCATTTCCAGAACTAGGGCAACTCGGAGCAGAAACGGGGGAGCCTTGATTGAAGCTTTGGGCTTTGAAGGGTTTCACATGGGGAAGCTGGTTTTGAACTTGTGTTTGAGGTTATTCAGGTAGGTAGAAGCTTTGTATGACTTCTGATAACAACATAAAGCTAAGAACAATGAGCTTTTTGTAGGAATTTATGCCTGCATTTGGCTTTGTAGTGCGGAGTATGGGGGACAGACAGGTGGAGAGGTGATAAGGAACCCTGGTGAGGATGGCCTCTCCAGAGTTGGTCATGGGTGGAGGGGGTACTGAGAGAATTTTGAGAAGGTTTATTTGCTGAGTCAGTATATTCAGCAAACATGAAGGATGGGCGTCTGACCCTCTGCCTGCCAAGAGGCTGAGTTCTAGCAGCCCTGGTTCTCAGCAGCACGAAGCTCCACTCAGAAGAAGGCCTCCCAGGGGGGAGGATATAGCTCAGAGGTAGAGCACGTGCTTTACATGCGTGAGGTCCTGAGGTCTTGGGTTCGATCCCCAGTAACTCCATTAAATAAGCAAATAAATAAAAACCTAGTTGCCCCCCTCCTAAGACAAGAAGGGCTTCCATCCTCCACCCAGTCTTTCAAAGGGGCCTCAAGAAACCTGCCTGGGCAGTCCCTGTGCAGGAGGGGACGGGCAGGGCCCAGTGGGCACCTGGCTAGGTCCACCGTAAACAGGCTTGACGTTCTGAACTGCAGTCCCCTGTAGGGAACGGGCCCAAGTCGGTTTCCTGCTCAAACAGCAGGCCCTTACAGCAGGCCCGTTCGGGTGATGGCGTTGGGCTTTGTAGTGTTTAATGTGCAAATCAGCAGTGCTCATCCATCCACTGGAAATGCTGTCAGCCTTTAACTGTTCACATGGTGTTTCTAGCCTCTTGATAACATTTTGTCAGAAACTGGCGCAGGCCAACCGGATCACTCTGGTTGGTGATTAATCGTAACCGAGCAGAGACACCAGGTGCTGCCGTGTGACGTCTTGGGGGAACTGATGGATGTCTTGGTTTGGTTGTAGCTGAGATGAATCACTTTCACAGTAACCGGATCTATGACTACAACAGCGTCATCCGCCTGTACCTGGAGCAGCAGGCGCGGTTCTACGAGACGGTGAGTCCCGCTGCCAGGCCTCCGCGCCCCCGGGAGAGCAGGAGTCCATGTGAAGTTGATCTGCTTGTAGTTTTTAATCCTAGCTAATAAACCAAAGGAAGCTAAATGTTGAGTAAGGTTTTGGGGGGTTTTTTTTGTTGTTTTAACCTCTTTTAATCATATCTGCCTTTTCCTTTTGAGTAACTGTGGGTTAAAAAGGGGTTGGTTTGTTTTTTAAGGAGTGTTGGATGCCGGTTGTGAGGCCCCAAGAAGCCCTCATTGTGTGGTCCCTTCCCCTCCCTCCAGCCCCTCTGTGCACCGGGACGCTGTGAATGAGATGAGGTCACCCCGTCCCTGCAGGCTCTCGGCCGGGGAGGGAGCCTGGCACTGCTTGGACAGCACAGGCCGGCTTTGTTCGTGATGAGGTTTTTGCAGTGTAGCAAAGGAGGAAACGGAAAGGAGAGGGAGAGCGAAACCTTACTATTTTCAGTCAGTTCAGTTTGGTACCTCTGCTGAGCAATTTTGTTGTTTACCAGAGTGTATGGAAAATAAAGATCTAGCATGTAAATGGAAACTGAGACATCTGAAGACAAGTTCTGTCACTTCATAATTGACCATGTGCTGGCTGCCATGTTTCTTACTAGTTTCCCACTGTTTCCACGGTGTCACCTCATGTACGTTCAGGGATGAGGATAGGCGAGCCCCAGACTGACATCCACGCCCGTGTCCCTTTGGGTGGACCTGCCGCAGGTGCCTGTCCAGCAGTCGGTTCTTGGAAGAGCTGTGACTGATGGGCTCGGTGCATATTGTCAGTCGTGTGTCAGAAACAGCTGGTTTCGGGGCCGGGTTGAAGGTGCATCCTGTTTCCTCACTGTGTGGCAGTAGCGGGGCCTGACCAGGGGGGTCTCAGGAGTTCACAATTGTCCGGGAAAGCAGGAGATTCCGGGCAAGCACAGAGACCCCCCCCCCCCGCCCCGGCAGACTGGAGGACAGGTGCATGGCCTTGAGATGCTGCTACACGGAGAGGCAGCCGCCGGGCATGGGAAGAAGCAGGGCTTCCTGCAGCCCCTCCCGGGGCTTAGGGAGGTAGGTCTCTCCAGCTGCATGGAAGCTGGGTTTGTGCTGGGAGAGACTAGAGGCATAGACCGGTTAAAGTATTTGATGTTTTGTAATGCTTAACTCACAAGAGACGGAAATAACAGGAGTGCTGTGAAGTCGTGGTGGGAGTGACGTCTCACAGTTGTTTCGTTCTTTCACCAGATTGCAGAAAAGCTGAGGCAGGCCCTCGGCCGCTTCCCGGTGATGTAGAAAGAATGGATTGTGAAGAAAACTCCGAAGTGCTTCTCTCTGACTTGGGGCAGCGCAACTTCATTTTTCTCCCCCATCAACTAAAAAAAGAAAGAATGAAAGAAAGAAAACCAAAAAGAAATAGAATGGGAAAAAACTGCATTTCCTTAATTAACCAGCCTAAATGCATTGATTATTTAGAGCTAGCCTTTTGTTCATTTCCACATCCATTATTTAAACCAGTGGAAGTTGTCTATTTTTGGAAAGTACTTAAAGTTAGCAGAATTTTGAATGGGAAATTCGGGATTTTCCCCACTGATATTTTACATAAAATTGTCGTTTATGAGTCACGCACGGTCTCTTCCAGTTCCTGCCCAACGTCAGATTATTGCTAATTGCTTTCTTAAAAATAAGAAATAGGCCAGAATAAAAAATATATATGTTTGTATATTTTTATAACTTTTTTCAGCCCTTTGGGGTTCCTGCCTATTTAGGAGAAAATCTCGATGCCTTTCACTGATGTATTTATGACACAAGTACTTACGTTTTCAGGAGAGCAGGAGCAGAGTGGGGCCCCGGGCTGCGTCACCTCATGTGCCTGTGCGTGGGCGGCACGTGTGCCTTCAGAGGACAGGCTTGCAGAAGCCCACGGTCGGACCCCGTTGCCCCGTGCCTCTCCCCCTTCCCGGGAGAAGGCGTGAGCGCTCTGGGGACACACACTCCTCCCAAGCTCTCCACTCGCTTTTAAGTCTTGAGCGGTTCAGACATAATGAGAAACGCCGGGGAAAGTGTGATTTGCCACTTGATTGGGATTGCAGAGTCGCGGGCCAGTGGGTATTGTCTGGAAAGACAAAGCACAGGTTAGCAAACCTCTCCCGTCCCCACCAAATGGAGAAGTTTAGGGACAGTAAGGGTGGCAACTGCATAATGTGGGGTAATCCCCGAGCTGTATGTTCGAGGAAAAGTGCAGGGTGCTGTTCCTCCCGACTGCATCCTGAACTTCAGCCAGAATTTTTTTCATCACTGGTACTTCACTTAACAGCATAAAGTGAACAGGATCTTTGCAAAACCGTCAGCTTTAAATCTGAGACTCAGACACGGTCTTATTCCTGCAGACAACACGCCGGCCTCCACAGCTGCCTTACTGCATCCATCACCTCCCACTGCTTTCATTTTCCTGACCTAGTAGTTTTAGAAAATGGAAATTTTGGGCCAGCACAAATAAAGTGAAACCAAAAAATAAGTAGAAGAGGAAATCAAATGAATATGAGAACTTGTTGTTCTTCAATATCACGGGTTTTTGTTAATGTTTTATAAGTAATTTTCCCTACTTGATTTTTCTTTTATAAAATCTCATAGAACAGTGTTTATGATACAGCCATTTAATATATGTACAAATTGTAAAGAATATGTATAAATGTTTTACACAAATGTAAGAGCATGTAGAAGCCAACATATAAATAAATTGTTTTTAAAAATGTACAGTAAATTCTCAAGCACTTTTTCAAAACATTTTTTGGTGTTTTTGTGTGATTTTTTTTTTAATGGGTAATTGTTTCTTCTTGCAGCTGCTGAAAGAGTTCAGGTAACGAGTTTTTCCCCAAAACTTACTTCTCCTGACATGAGATAATGATTCTGATCCCTAAATCAGAGTAATCCATCCTGGGAGCGTGTTATGATCACCTGGACGGCTGTAAGAAACAAACAGTAATGCTGATGCCAGTGCGGTGGGGCTCTCTAGAGAATCAGCCTGCGGGGGTCGGGGATGGGGGCGGGTGTTCATTCCTTAAGTGACGTTTATGCCTCCTGCTTTCCCATAACTTACTTCTGTGGTGTCAAAATCTTACACTTCAGCAGGCACCTCAGGCGGTCGTCGTTCTTCACCTGGTGGGATGACCCGAACCTGCACCCCTGAGGAGCCTGGGCTGTTAGTGTTCCTGCCCGGACCTGGGTTGTCGTTTTCCACTGACCTTAATCCCAGGTCCTGGTAATACTGAGAGATGCCCTAAGGGACCTCCTCAGGTGTACTTCTCCCTACCCCAGCGTGGAGTAGAGTCCAGTTCCCCGTGGTGGTCAGGGTCAGCCACCCCAGCCAGCACAGGAACCCCCTTCTTTGCCTATTGATTCTGAGGCACAAGGAGCCCAAAGTGGCGGGGTGGCGGTGTTAACTTCCAGTTCCGTGAGATCATTGCCGTGTCTTGGGGTGGAAGCCTTCCTCCCTGTGGAACTAAGACCTCTAGGCCAGCAGAGCACAAGATCACAGGGACAGGAGTCAGTATTTTGCTAGTCACTGCAGGTAATAGTGAGGGGCACCACGCCCATTTCCCCCTCTTGACTCCTGGACCTGAGGGTCCTGGCTCTGGGAGAATCAACACCACATATTAGACGCTAACTTGGAGCATATGCAGCATCCAGGGAGCCCTGCCCCAGCCTGCAAGGTATTGCCACTTAGCTGGCGCTGTCACTGAGTCTCCTAAAGGCCATTCCACCATTCCATCAAACCAGCTGCTCAGGATGGTGAGGAACATCGTAAGAGCAGTGAATTTCATGACTGTGGGCCCAGTGCCACAGCTCTTTTGCTGTGAAGTGAGTTCCTTGATCAGGAGCAATGCTGTGTGGAATAGCTTGACTGTAGGTACGGTGTTCGGTAAATCCATGGATGGTAGTTTTGACAAGAGCATTGGGTGCAGGGAAGGCAAATCCATACCCAGAGTAAGTGTCTATTGCAGTCAGGACAAAATGCTGCCCCCTTCACGTTGAAAGTGGTCCCGTGTCATCAGCCTGCCACCAGGTAGCTGGCTGATGGCCCTAGGGTATGGTGCAGCGTCGGACTCAGTGTTGGTCTCTGCTGCTGGCAGGTTTGGCAGCTCAGCGGTGGTCGTAGCCAGGTCGGCCCTGCTGAGTGAAGTCCGTGTTGTCCACCCCACGTATCACCTCCACGCCTGCCAGCATTTCCCCTTTGTTCATGAACCATTGGGTGGTGATGGGTGGCTGGGGAAGGAGGTTGACTGGTATCCACAGAATAGGTCATTCTCTCCACTTGATGATTAAGATCCTCTGCTGCTGAGGTCGCCCTGTGGTGAGTGTTCACATGGGACACAAACAGCTTCACTGTTTTGCCCATTCATAGAGGTCAGTCCATGTACCTCTTCCCCAGATTTCTTTGTCACCAATTTTCCAATCATGTTCCTTCTAAGTAACTGACCATCAAGCAAACCACTGACCGCAGCCCAAGAACTGGTAAATAATCGCACTTCCGGCCATTACTCCCTTTAAGCAAAGCGAATGGCAGGTGCACTGCTCGAAGTTCTGCCCACGGGGAGGATGTCCCTCTGCCATGTCCTGGAGGGGAGTCCAGGGAAGGGCTGTAGTGCTGCAGCTGTCCACTTGGGGGTGATGTCTGCATATCGTGCAGAACCGTCTGTAACCCAGGCCCAGTCTGCTCTTCCTCTGCCAGCTTAATGTGGGGGAGCTCCCTGTGAGGCCACAGGTGCAGGCTGGGAGGAGAAGGCAGTGGAGCAGGAGTGGGGACCTGGCATTTGGGCCACTTCCTCGTGTAACGTGAGCCTTCAGGGTCTGCTTGGGCCAGATCACGTACGTACCGCTTCCACGTGATGACAGAGCGCTGCTGTGCATGCCTGACTTGGCGGCTGATGGGTCGCCCAGTTCCTGATGGCAGCTCAGGTCACGTGGTGACTTGTTGATCATGGGTATGCATTCAATCTCTCCCGAGGCCTGGTAGCAGGCCAAGAGCTGTTTCTCAAAAGGAGAGTAGTTGTCTGTGGAGGGCGGCAGGCTTTGCTCCAAACCCTAAGGGCCTGCCCTGAGATCCACCTGTGGGGCCTGCCAAAGGCTCCAGGCAGCACCCCTTCCTGCCACTGATGCTTCAGGCACCACTGGATCTGCTGGACTACGTGAGCCGAGCGGCGGAGCAGCTCCCGCGGCAGCCTGACCTGTGAGCTGCCTTCTCTTGTTTGGGCCCCACTCAAAATATCTGGGCCCCTGGCCTAGGCAAGTTGACACATAAAATCAACCACATACAGTGTCCACCTCCCATATATCCTGATTTAATTGGTCTGGTCTGAGGAAGGGGCCAGGAAAATGGAAAAGGATTCTAAGAAAAGGAGATGATGTGGGATACTCAAAATAATGTCAGCTGACAGTGAGCCTGGAAAAGTAAGGGGAGTTTGACAGAAAGTGAAGATTTATCTGTTGGATGTTGATATGTGGAAGATTCTCCTTCAAGTGGCAAAATTTTAAGGACCTCGTGTATATTTCATTCTCTTTGAGTTCAGACACATCAGCTGGTTCTTACATATGTTGATATTTTGATTTTTTTGATATTTTGGTTTTTATTGTATCAACCTTTAGGTATTACAGAAGAGCTTTAATTATAGAACATAATTTTTTAAAATCTTGACAATGTACAAATAGTAGATAAGTACCTGGAGAGGAGAGGTAAAGGCCTGGTGGAGGAAAAGGTCAGTCTAGTTGTCAAGCATGTGACACCAGTTGCCTGCCACCAGAAAGAGCAGGTCCATGATGTCAACCCCCTATAGGGTTTGCAGGGGTTGGGGTCACCAAGAAAGACACAACTCACATGGGCACTGGATGGGACATACAGAAGAGACAGAGCTCAATCAGTTTCAACAGTGAGCGTCGGTCCCCTACAGCCAGTGGGAGATGGTCCACCCCGACCCCTCTCATGCAGCCGGTGACAGACCCCGACCCCTCCTCACTGGGGGCAGGTATGGCAGTGGAACTGGCCAGCAAAGACGTACACATCAAGCCTGGAACAGGGAAGGTATTCCCGGATAAAGGGAGAGGCCTCCCCAAGCCGTGAGGGCTCTGTATCTCCATGTAGAGATGTCCCAGGCTTGAGACCGCTCTTCGTGGTCATGCGGGGGTGGAAAGACGGTGCCCACGAGACTGCCTTTCCCCACACTCCTGGGCCACATCCTCAGTGGGGGGACCCACCAGATCCTGTCAAAAGGCTGGGAATCCAAACTAACAATGTCCACTATTTAAAGTAGTAAAAGCACCCAAGTAACTGTTTTATGGTTGAGTAATTGCTGAGTGGAACTAATAGCAATAATGAAGGAGGAAGTTACTTTTTTCCTATGTGTATTTCTTAACTTTTCCAACCTGTTTGATGTAAACTCCTTTTCTCCAAGAAAGTAAGAAGAATTTGAATTCCTTTCCCAAGGGTCTCTTGCATGCCACCTGGCTTTCCCGGCTGTGCCAAGATTGCAGAGTCCTCACCGCTTTTTACCCAGGCCGCTTCTCAGGACTATTGGCAGCCAACGTCCTTGATGGAGGAGGTAAGTTCTGGGAGGAAGAGCAGGCGTGCTTACTGCTTTCTATAAAATGCGAGTTTCCCAGCTCCAGGTTTCTTTCCTGTAATACAACCAACTGTCTGAGCAGGCGTCCCTCTGGGTCCACTAGTTGCCCCTGAGGGACTTGCAAGGCGGGGGGGGTGGGGGGGGCAGAGCCTGTGAGAAGTTCCCGGGGCCAGCTGTGCCCCGGGTGAGTTATCTGCTGTCTCTGACTCAGGAACCTCCCTCTCCTGCTGGCATCCATGAAACAGTAACAGACTCACTTATTTGCCTGTAAATAGAGCACAATCAAATCCCAGACCCAGCAGTTACTTCTGAAAGAAAACACTTTTAAAAATAAGAAAATGAGTAAAGCCACCCAAAATGATAATTAGCATAGACCAGCAAGCAATATAAAAGAACCAGCAGAACAAATGGAAGTTTTAGGAAATCAGAAAGGAGATTTTTTTCCCCCAGCTTTGCTGAGCTATAATTGACAATATAACTATTGTGAGATTAAAATGTACAATGTGATGATTTGATGTGTGTATATCTGTAAATGATTACCACAGTAAAGTTAGTGAACACCTCCATTACCTCACAGAGTTATAATTTTGTGTGTGCGTGGTAAGAAGTTTTAAGATCTATTCTCTTAGCAGCTTTCAGATTTATAACACAGTATTGTTAGCTCTGGTCCCCATGCTGTACAGGAGGCTGTTTGAATGCTGTTGACAATTCAAAGGCCAACAATGGGCGGAGCTGTCTGAAGGCCATTAAACCTCTGTGGAGAAGATTGTTTAGCTTCTGAGTCAAGAGTAAGTTCAACAGTCTTTAGGTGGGAAAACATGTACTTATCTTAAGCCAAAAAAAAAAAAATTGTAAAGTTCAATTAAGCAGTCAGGAGGGAGGGTATAGCTCAGTGGTAGAGCACATGCTTAACACGCACAAGGTCCTGGGTTCAATCCCCAGTACCTCCAACAAAAAAACATACATAAATATGTAAACTGAATTACCTCTCTCCCACCAAAAGAAAAAAAAAAAAAAAAAGAAAGAAAATCAAGCAATCAGTTTGTAGAATCTACAGAACTCTAGGGGGAGAGAGAGAGAGAGAGGTATGTATCATGAGCCAGGAACCTGAACTATGCAAGGCCAACTGCTTTTAAGTTTTGAAGCACTGGTGGGTTTGTTTTTTTTTTTTTTTAATGCTGAGGGCTTCTCAACTAACTCATCTCAGGGAACTGCCCTGCAGAGGGGGTGTCTGGTGCACAGCAGGGGAGTCCCAGGGGGTGGGGTTGGTGGTGAGTCATCAATTCCAACGAAAAGCCACCAACATAACTGAAAATGATGTTGGTTTACCAGAAGCCAGAGTCAAGCTCTTCTCCTCTGGGTATGACATGGTGAGCATGGGCGAGGTGGCCACCCACCGTCAGATGTCGGGGCCCAAAGGGAATGCACAGCCCCATCACTTGTCCTGAGACCATCAGTTCTCTGCCCGAGGTCACCATGCCCTCTGGAGACACTGGCAATATCTGGAGATGTTCACTGCCAGTTTACTGTCATCCGGTCAGTAGAAGCCAGAGAGGTTACTGAACATCTTCCAATGTCCCCATGAAAGAACCGCCCCCACAAAAAGTTATCTGCCCAAAGCGTCAACAGCTCCCAAACTGAGAAGCAAACACACTGCCATTTGCCTGGGGATCAGCAGGTGTTTTCAGGATCAGACAGAAGACACTCAGTAAATGTATGTGGATGAGGATAAAAAGCTATTATCAATAAATCTAGAAGTGCCCAGGGCAGTGCTGGAACAGAAGGAGCCCCGAGAAGTTCCGAGGCTGAGAAGCAGCCCTTGGGGCCAGGCAGCAGGGTGTGGGCTGAGTCTCTCCAGTGGTTCTTTAGGGGGATGATGATGAAGAGTGATCTTTATATAAACTTATATTTTTCTGAATTTTTAACAATGAACTTGTATTATAATTCAAGAAATTGTCTGTAATGTACAACCTGACAACTGTAGCTACCACTGCTGTATGACATACAGGAAAATTAAGAGTAAAATCCTGAGAGCTCTCGTCACAAGGAGAACTTCCTTTTCCCTTTTTTTCTTCTGTTCTTTTTATCATATCCACGTGAGGTGGTGGATGTTAGCTGAACCTTTGACAATCATTTCACAGTAAGTGTAAAGCTGTTATGCTGCACACTTTGAACTGACACAGTCATGTATGTCACTTATTTTTCAATAAAACTGGAAAAATCAATAAAAATGTACTTGACATTTACTAAAAAATATTTTTTTTTAGCTATTGGAACAATCTAGTTTCCCAAATTGTCTGTTTCCTGGGCGTCCTCAACGCCAACCATGCACCGTGCTGATTCCCTCCACACGTGCAGAGGTTAGTTCAACCCTGTGACGTGGGACTCATCAAAAATTTGAAAATCTTCCTACTGGTGAAGAAGCCCTTGGTAACGTAAAGAGAACTGAACTGTGAATTGGAGCCCTGGGCTCTGGTCCCAAGTCTGACACCAACATCTGTCACCTTGAAGAAGTCGTGTGAGCTGTCGGGACCTCAGTCCCCTCAACCATGGAGCAGCCAGGATGAGAACAGATGTGTCCCAGAGCCCGTCCCGGCCTGGGTTCTCCCTGAGTTGCTCACATAAGAGCAGGGTGGCTGCAGCTGGGGGCAGCTCCCCTTTGATATAGCCACCCCTGGGCTGCCTCCAAGTGCCCCTAGGGGACACGGTCCCAGTGAGTTTAAGGGCAGGGCAGGGTGTGTCCCAGCTTTCTGCTTTCATCACTCATCAGAGACCCCCAAGTTACACCTGCTCCTCAGGGCACATCTCACTGGGCAGGCGGTAAATGTGAGCTTATAAGCAGCCCTGATCCAAGGTGAACGTCGGGACAACTTTTCCTTACAGACCTTCTCAATTTCACCGTGTTTAGCAAGCGTGAATCGTCTCCAAGGCCGTTGGGGAGGTGAGATGCAGATGCCTACTTTCTCTTCTGCAATGGTCATTGTCACTGTTGTCACAACGGGGACACTGACGAGCAGGAGGAGCTCCTCCGCCCCACACCTACCAAGCACCTTCCGGGCTCAGATCACCAGCTGGCACTCACTCGTGTGTCCTTTGCCTTGATCAGCTCTGACCCTTCCCCAAATGATGGGCCTCTAAAATAATGAGGGAGTTCTGTCATCTCTCTGCCTCCCCTCTTGGGCGTTAGTGGGGCTACAGGAGTGGAGAATGGTCCCTGCCGAGGCTCTTCAAGTTATGGCCAGCACCCTGGCCGGCAGCCTCCTCCTCAGCACAGCACCGTTTCAGAGAAGTCAGAAATTGCCGAGACCCTGTGTGCTTAGAATTTGAACATTAAATCCAATATCCTGTGATGCACTTTGGCTGGAAAGCTAACCTGACGCACGTAACAGGCTGAGAGGGAGGCCGGGGGCCCGGAATACAATTGAGCCTGGGTTCCAGGGGCAGGGCCCCAGCTCTGAGCTGAGCTCCTGCTGCCTAATTTACATCCTTCTTTAAACTGATTCTGTTCTCTGAGTGGCACCCGTGTATTTTTGGCAGTCAGATATTAATAGTGGTTTCCTATTTTGTTTCTTAGCCATCAGAGGTGAGTAGTTCCTGGGTGAAGGGAGGAGCAGTGGTAATAATGGAAAGATTAGATTTGGGGGTGAAGCTGGGGTCACAGCGGGCTTCCCTCTGTCCAGGTTATCCTGCGCCCGGTCCTTCCCGCGCAGGTAAGGAAGCAGCGTCGGGCTAATCCAGTTCACTCCCTCATTAATACCGCTGGCTCTTGTGATGGCTGATTCACCTGGACCTCAAGGACTGCGGTGTTGTAGCCACAGAAGACCTCAGTCAGCCCAAGGGACAGTGAGCAGAAAGGCCAAGAGGCTGGACACCAAGAACTGAAAGGCCAAGAGCCGGAGCACCGACACATGGCTGGGCTCTGGGATGGCCATCCCCGCCTTGCTCCTGGAGTCACCCGCTCTGACCGGCCTTGCGGGTTTGACGCTCCCTCTTGGACAGACAGGAGAGTGACAGTTATGGAGCACGTGCCTGAGCCCCTACGAGGGGAAGCCTTTCTGAGGATCCAGACCGATGCTTGTGTCAAGATGTCTTCCCGCTCTGGCTGGCAACTCCATGACGTAGTCCCAGTCCTGGGGAAGTCCTGGGAGTTGTTCGGCCTATTGCTTCCTGCTGGCTGTATCCCTGTCCTCACACAGTGTCCTCACTGGGTCGCCTGGAGCAATATTCAGTCACAGTCTTGTCTCTAGGGAACTCTCCAGAACACACAGTCTCTGTCTGTTTCTGTCTCTATTTGTCTCTGTCTCTATTTATCTCTGTCTCTGTTTGTCTCTGTGTCCGTCTCTCTGTCTCTGTCTCCATCTCTGTCCCTCTGTCTCTCACTGTCTGTGTCTCTCTCTGTCTCCATCTCTGTCTGCAGCCCCTCCTGTTCCGCCCTCCTCTCTTCTAATCCTCACCACCCACGTCTCCCTGAACTCTGATCTGTCTCTTCAACTCAGTGAGACCACAAAACTCCCCTCCCTGTCCTGGGCCTGGAATCTGCATTCAGGCAGAAACCTGGGGCCATCACGGGGCTCCCCATTTCTCATCTCTCAGTGATCAAAGTCCTGTTGTCTAAAGTCAAAGGGATGCCTGTTGTCTAATGTCTGAACCCATTTTTCATAGATTCTGTTTTTCTCTTTATTTAGGGAGGGGTCACCTGTCCTCTCTTACTCCATCAGGGATGGAAGTGGAAAGCCTCTCATTTATTTGTAAAATCTGATGTGAGGATTGTTCCCCATCTGCAGGGAACATCTTGGCACATGTTCTTCAAAATGTATTTTGATTTTCAGGTATGCTCCGGTGGCGCCTGCAGCAGATGTTAGAACTTCAACATCTGGTCCTCAGCTTTCTCTGTGCCCACCCGTGGATCACGCGTCCCCACCTCCGTGGAATTAGGCATCACCGTGTGACCTGCTTTGACTGAAGAAATGTAGTCTGGAGCACTACATATACTTCCAGGGGACGCACGTGACCGCACATCTCTCCAGCCTCTCTCTTCTGTCACGTGGTGACGGTGAGGGTCAGTGTGGACGCGGTGGGGCTGAACAGCTGAAACTCTCAGAGGAGGGACCACCAGGAGGGTTGCTGGGACCCACAGCGGGATTTGCATGAGCAGGAAGCAAACTCCTGCCTTGCTGAGCCGCTGGGGTTCGGAGTGACTTCTTATGCAGCAGGAGCTACAGCCGCCTATCCTGCCAGCATCTTCCCTCTTTACTGACCCACAGTACGAGTTCAACCCCGACCCCAGACAGGTGTCCACAAATGTGTTGGCTGAACGAAGCAGGAGTTCTTGAAAATGTGTAATAGCCATAAAACGAAGAGCAGGAGGAAGTGACACCAAACAAATAATGACAGAAACAAACCATTTTTTTGAGATTCATTTCTTTGGTTGATGTATTTAAATCACATTCGGCTGGATCAATCTGTTGTAATCCAGAAGGGTTTATACTTCCCTTGCCGCAAACCTACACAGAATGGAAAACGGACTAGCAGGAATGGTAGATATGTGTCCACGACAGGAGACCTGACCCCGATGAATGGAAATTTTTCTGAGGCACCATCTGTCCATGGTCCTCTTCCTTTACCTGAGGTCAGCTGTGCATTATTTAGTGCGGGAGGAAATGCCTCTGTGGTTAAGGTTTATTTCCCAACCACCTGTAGAGGCATTCTCCTCCCAGCTTTACCGAGCTATAACTGACATATAACACTGTGTGAGTTTACAGTGTACAGCAGAATGACTTGCTATATGCATATACTGTGAAATGATGACACAGTAAGTTTAGTTAACATCCATCATCTCACATATTACAAATTTTTCTCATGATGAGAACTTTTAAGAGGTACTTTTCAGAGCAGCTTCCTCTAACTTGCTTCCCAAAGAGGAATTCTTAACCTTCAGTCCATATATTACTGGGGTGTGTGTATCAATGAATCACACGCAATTGTAAGCAAATTATGTGCCTGTTGTACATTTTTCCTGGCGAAAAATCATCAGATTCTTAGAGGTGTGGGTGACTCACTGTAAAGACAAAGTCAGTTTCCTCACCTAACTTTTAGTCTCACATTTCATCAGCCGAGTCCTGTTCCTTTTCTTGTAATTTCTCCTCCTTCTCTCTCCTTTTTCTTCTAATACAGAAACTGAAGGACCGTCCTGAAGAGGGAGGCTGAGTCATCTCACAAGTGAACAAGAGGCAGTTTCCACATGGCCCTTGAGGTTCTGGCTGGTTCCCCAGGTCAGCAGGACACAGGGATTTAATCCAGGCCATCCTTGTGCAAAGTACCCAGCGGTGCTTGGCATTTCGTGCTCAGAACCACTGCGGTGAGTGACTGGGCAGAGCACAGGCCTACTCTCACCCTTCGGCCAAAGGAGGGGAGAAACGGAAAGCAGCCAGGCTGGAGGGGAAAGCAGAGAAGGTCCTTCCTCCGAGAAGGAGCCCTGCCTCTCACGGCTGACGGCCCTGTTCGGCTCCATGTGCAGCTTTAGATTTTTGGATCCAGGGTGGAGCGGGAAGTGTTGTGGCAGAGGGAATGAAAAGGGAGGGCAGAGAAAGTTGTAAGTGTATCCTCACTGTTTCCTGGCACTGAGAGTTAGAGAAAGTTTATATAACTAATTGTGAGCAAACCTTCTAGATATGAAGAGAGTGAAAAAAGTCTGGCTATCTAGTCAATATTAATAATCTCCAGAAATCTGTGCAGGCCCCCGGGGGTTCCCTGGGCCCTGGGAGGCAGGAAGCAAGTCAAGCTTGAAAGCAGCCGCTGTGGCTGAAGCCCCCCTGCCCCCTGGAGGTAGCTTAGGGGGAACCGGGCCTGGTGTGCAGCTTTCTGCTCACACATCACAAGTACGCTTAAAACACAAACTATGGGACACTGTCATAGTATAAAAGCCATGTCCTCAAGGAGAATCAAACAGGATAGGGGGAGGGTATAGCTCAGTGATAGAACGTGTGCTTAGCATGCACGAGGTCCTGGGTTCAATCCCCAGTATCTCCATTAAAACACAAACAAAAACCCACCAGAATATGTCTTGACTTTAAACTCATCCAACGTTATATGTCAATTATACCTCAATCAAACTTGGGAGATAATTGGGAAATAAATCTTAACCACAGAGGCATTTCCTCCAGCACTAAAAAAAAAATGCAAAGTTAACCTCATGTAAAAGGAGAGGACCAAGGCTGGCTGGCTCCTCACAGAAGAATTTCAATTGAACAGGAAGCCACAGAAGGAAGGACTCAGAAGGTAAGGCGGAAGTGAGCCAAGTGACCGGAGGTAGCAGCTCCCGGGCGATTTTTATTGTGCTCATGAAACTGCGGCAGATCCCTTCTTGGTTACCATCTTTGCTGTGTCTTCCATGGGCTTGTGTTCATTTTTGTGGTTAAAATAGTCACAGAGCTTGGTCGGCAAAAACGCTGTAATGTTTTCTCGGTTGCTGTCAGCTTTTTGTTATCTGATCCACCTTTTCCTCCTCACTCCCTTGGATATATGTCCACAGGACAGTGACAAGTTGGCCTCCCATTTTCAGAGCTACAATGAACATACCAGTGATCTAGGCGTTAGTCAGCAGATGGGGAAAACCACCTAAGCCTGCTCAATTTGTCAGCCAGCCAGTGGAAAAACAAGTTCTCTCAAAAGGTAAAATATGAAATCAGAGAGTCAGAGGCCAACAGAAAAAAACACCAGGTGGGAAGTTTGGAGACCTAGTGTCTAGGAGCAAATCCTATCAGGGCTTCAGTGTTCTCGTGAGCAAAACAAATCCTTCCTGCCCCTTCTGCTTCATCATTATTGCCTTGGGAGGAAGTAAATGACATAAGGAAAAAGTTAAAATAGTTTATAACTGTTCTTGGCAGCATTAAGACTTACACCAAAATAACAAGGTGACCAGATGCTTGCTGTGCTAGACATGGCAGGCATTGCTGGTCATCCAGCCCAAAGCCCACTCATTCCCAACCCCTTTCTCTCTTGTTCACTTCAACTGAAAAGACTGGAAAATTATCTATTGTAGCTAATGGGAGTCACATGACACAGTTCTGACAAATGAGTCTAACGTGGAAATTTGTTGGGGGCTTCTGGAGAAGCTTTTGCCTTTTTCTTATAAAAGGGCCAGATATAGCTGACCTAGATTCCTCTCCTTTCTACCTTGAATATCAGTGTGATGCCTGGAGCTGAAGCAGCCTTTTTGTGATCGTGAAACAACAGGCCAATGTGTTAAGACTGATGGCAGAGAAAGAAGGACCTTGCCTCAATCCTTGATGACATTGTTGAGCTGCTGCCCCAGCCCCAGATGACCTACCTTGAGACTTCTTGTTTATTTAAGACTTCTACAGTTGAGTTTCCTGTTACTTCTAGCCAAAGCATTCCTAAGTACCTCTGATACACTGCTATAATATGTTATTACTGGAAGATTGAACTAAGTTAATTTTATTCAAAAAGGAATCATCATGTAGTAATCTTCAATTTCACTTTACTTTTGGGAAAACTATATGATGAAGCAAAATTTAAGAGAAAAATTTTTAAATTTTATATTTTGATAATTTTTAAGTATACAGAAAAGTAGAACAGCATAGTTTATTTTAGATGTATATTTTATTTGTAAAATTTATATTTCACTTAAAATTTATTTTATTATATTTTATTTTTAATTCTATTAGAAGTTTATATTTTGAAAGCTTTCAAATGTACATAAAAATAGAAACATAAAGAAAGTTTCTCCTTTCTCACATACCCACAGGATGGGGTTAGTATCCAGCCTCTGTCTGCATCCCTGCAGGGATGGGGAGCGCCTACAGGCAGCTTTTTTTAATTTATGTAACAGTAACACACATCTAATTGCTAAAAAGGACTTGTGAATGTTGAAATGTTGAATCAAAACTCACTCCTCTGTAACTTTCTTCTTGCTCTCTGGAGTGACAATGTACATGCATTAATATTAAACACTTCATGGCATTTTTCTTCATCTGTGGATCTGTATCCCACTTAGAAAGGGGGCATTCCTGGTGAAGTGTTAAAGATAGAAAGGAAAGAGGCCTCCCCATCCTGAAAGGAGAGCACGTTTGGGAGGCCTGCTCTCCCTCGCGTGCAGGGAACGCTGGGGAGGAGGGGCTTGGCACCTGAGAGCCTTGTTATTTTAGCATAAGGCTTAATGCTGCCTAGAAACAGTTATAAATTACTTTAATTTTGTCCTTATGTGATCCTCCCCCTGCCGCCTGTCTGTCTGCCCAGCTCTTGTGCAGGGCCGTGGGGGCTGCGGGGGACAGACCTTGTCGGAGCTCCTTCAGCTGACTATAGAGCCAGATTACCGTCTGAACAACGCCCACCCCCGAGTGTGGAATTGGACTGAACAATGGACAGGAAGGCCCTAGCTGTTCTTGGCCTGGGAGAGGCCCCACCCCCCCCACCTGTGACAGGTGTGTCTTGGGTTGTTTTTCCAATTGTGGTGCTGGGCGGGGCCCAAGGCCCAACTGGCAGCTGGTACACCTGTGTGTGGAGCTGGGTCTTGGCCACAGAAAAGAGTAGAGCTCTCCCGGTCCCCAGGGCTGACAGGCACCCCCACAAACCCATCTCTGCGCGACCCATCTGACCTCGGGGATCGCCAGCTTTCAGCAGGAGACCGGGAGGAGGGGCCGGCGGCCACAGGAGCCCTCGAGGGGTCCTGTATCACCCCGGCTTCTGGAGCTGCAGAGCACCCCATGTCTGCGGGTAGCCGAGTTGCCTGGCACACTCTGGTCGGGGTTCAGTTGGCATCTGGGAGGCTCAGGTGCAGTCCTCTGAGAAGTCGTGGTCTTGGGTTGAGGTGCATGAGGAAAACCAATAACAGCCTACACCCAGTTATCTCCACCTGAGGTCCTAAGTCCAGTTTTGTGTGTGTGTGTGTGTGTGCGCGCGTGTGTGGATATAGAGAGATAAATGCCTCATGCTCCTTGTTTACAAAAGATAACTTAATAAAATGAACTTGCAAGCAAGCAACCCCTCCTATCAACAGTGCCCAACACCCACCCCACAGTCCAGGCCCGCAGAGCCAGGCAAGCTTTCCCAGGGAGCTGAGCCAGGTGACCTCAGGCCTCACCTGCTCTGTGCAGCTTCCCAACCCTGGCAGGGTGGACGGTGGCCAAGACAAAGAGTTGTTTCTGGAATGGCGACACCAGAGAGCTAAAAAGGAACTCACCTTCCTCACAGCTGGTAAAGTCAGCTTGGTCTCCAGGGCAGCCCTCTTCTCCTGGGCTGTGGGCTGCCTGCGATGGAGAACACAGACCAGCCTCCCACTTCTCTGATGACTGTGGCTACTCAGTTCTCCTCTTGCGTTATCCATGCCCTGTGCATAGGCATTTCAGTTCTAGACTCTGGGCGCAAAAGATGGAGGCCCGCATCATCTGAGCTGCCCTTGGCCCAGTGTCTATGTAAGAGGCTCAGTTTCCTAGCCAGCTCCATGCAGGTGCTCATGCATCCTTCATCCCTTCACTCAACAGGGACTCATTGACGCCAGGTGCTGGGTGTCCAACAGTAACAATCCAGACGTGGCCCTGAAGCCTGCAGGACAGTTGGGACACGCGCAGTGATGACTAACCCCAGCGTGGTGCCCCTACTTGCCAGGCACTGTTCCACGCCCTTTACTGTATCTTAATGCTCACAGTGTTCTTAATTCTCACACATACAAGGTGAGGAGTCTGAGGCACCAAGTTAGGTAAATTGCTCAAGATGGTGCAGTGTGGAAAGCGTGGATCCAGGATTGAAGCCCAGGTCAACACGCTGCGTTTAACTCCTACACGATTCTGTCTGAATGAGGGTGACCACACAGAGCACAGCTGTGTGAAGGTTTCAGCGTGAACTGCCAGCGGGGGAAAGAACAGGGACGTGTGGTAGGGAAATAGTGTGGTGAGAGCCCTCAGAGGGGCCACGTGGAGGCTGAAGAAAGGAGGCTGAGAAGGATGCAGCAAGAGTATGGTGGTTCACACTGGCGTCTGGAGTCCGGGGACCAAGCGAGGGCAGCATGCCTGGAACTCAGGGGGGAGGGGAGGAGAGGATGGGAGGACAGCAGGGGCAAAGATGGGACCCCACTCGGGGGGGACCCCCACCCAAGTGCTAGCAGGAGCTGTGACGAGGGGTGATGTGACTCACCATGCTGTGAGGAGAAAGCAGAAGGCTAGTTACTGCCAGAGTCCAGCGAAAGGTGGTCGCAGTGGTCAGGAGGAGAAGTGGGCCTGGAGGAGGCTGACCTAGTTGGATGTACATGGATGGACAGATCCAGCTTGCTTCCAGTGTCCTTGAACCATGCTGGGAACCTCCCCACCCCCAAATCCTGCAGACTAGCTTCATTTTAAGATCATGATCTCTGAGAAGTGCAGAGTGAGGGGCATGTGGGGCGGAGGGAGGGTCTCCTCTTTATAGTGGGACTCACTAGTACTTTATAGTGTACTCTGCTGGGGACAATCCAGGAGAGAGGGCAAGATGGGTGATCTGGGACCACGAGGCTAAGGGAAGGAACAAAGTCATTGGTTAGGGAAGTGCATGGGGTCCGAGCACGTGGAGGCAAGTAGGGACTGGTCCTCCCTGCACTGCAGGGAAGAAGAGGATGGGGGAGCTTTGGTGTTGGGAGATGAGGGACTTCTCTTCAGGTGGTTCTACTTCCTCAGGGAAGGATGAGGCCAGGTATACTACTGAAGGTAGTGGGTGGATCAGATGGGATGTGTGAGGAAGGAGAAGGTGGAAACAATTGTCTTAGAGAAAATGAGCTTAACTGGGTAAAACTGGGATTAATAAGCAATTACATTCTGAGATCATGAGGCTAAAATTCATAGATGGTATAGCACACAACTGTGGTCTTGAGAGTCCTTTTTTTACCAAAAGGAATCAGAGCTTCTTGGAGAAACAATTAATTCCAGGTCTTAGGAGCAGGAAATGTACAGGAAGAGCCTGAAATGGTCATACTAGAAGGCATGGAACTGTCAGAGACCACTGGGGTCATGTCAAGAGGACCCTGGAGCCAATTCAAAGGTGCTCCCACTGGCCAAAGAGGGAACATTCTGAGCACCAACAAGAAGAATACAGTGGACCGGACACATTAAATCCGTTTCAATCAAATATGAAACATATTGAGAGTGAAAAAGAACCAAACGAATTGGTCACCATTGGAGGATGTTAATGGACAAATTCACTAAGTTCAGAGTAACTCATAATTTTGAACAGTAGTAAATAAAGGAAAAGAATCCTACCTGTTTTCTTTGTGTTACCATCAGGTAAACAAATAGTAGATGGGAATTTTCTGTATATAGAAGAATTTCAGCGACAAATGAAGAAAGAAGGATAGAATAGAACATAACTGTTTTGCAAGGACTAGGGCATAGACAGTCAGTGGCCACTACATCACATCTTCCCTGATGGGAAGAATGCACATCACCCAGGAGACAATTTGCTCTAGCTTCTGTATCCAACTGCTGAGCTACAAATGATGCAGAGCACAAAGGAACCCTTTAATACCACAGGGATACAGCAATGCATGGTCTGTGAAGGCTGCTGGGCATACAACCTAGTTTATTCAACAAATAAATTGCAAGGGTGAAAAAGAAATGGAAGGGAAACCTATATATTAAGAGTGGTTTAAGAGACAACACCCATCATGTTGTATAAGCATTACTTGTGTGATTCACACAAACTTGGGAAAGTGACATGGCATTTATGAGACAGTTGGAACCGTGAACACTAATGGAATATCTGATCACATTAAATAATTATTGTTTAGGAAAATGACAGCAGTCTGTAAGGTTATGCAATTTCTCCAGTGATGCTGAGGATTCAGATTTAAGAGAGAGAAAGGCCACTAAACAAATTGGTAGGAGATCGCAGTCTGGGTAAATGAATGAATCAGTTCATTAGTGACTTGAGAATATTGGGTTTTAGCTTTACATATTCACAGTGTTGTTATATCTAATGAAATACTGCATATGAAAAACACCTTGAAAAACTTTGAAGTTTTATTTAAAAATTAGGGCTAGGAATCTTTGAAAGCTAGTCAGTCGGTACACATAGAGACGCAATAAAGACATCATTTGCTGATGGGTTGATTTGCTTTGCCAGTATATTTATGGTGATCTCATTCTTCTGAACCCCAAAGAGAGCATGTGGTCTGACAAAAGGATGTTTTCTAATTTGTGAATGCATTTAGATGAAAACTTTTATTACGGTATCAAATTTTAGTCACAATTAGTTGTATGTGTAATGAATCCATTTTAGGGAAAGTTCAAAGCTACATGAAATTGAAACGAACCCAGAAAATCCTATGTATCATCACCTTAATTTTGCTCCACGTGAGTCAGAGCCTTATTAGAGAATTGTCTGGTGTGTGCACCAGACTTTTGTAAGTGGGGAAACTGGAAGATGGTCCAAGGGTAATTAGAGTTATGGAGAACTGGTGGCATGGCGAGTGTCCAGAGGAACCTGGAATACTTCACAGGGAGATGCTGAGGGGGTTCAGAATCACTGTCTCCAAGTTTATTGCATGCTTTTAATAACCTGAAGTCAATACCTAGATCCTTGGCTATACAGAAGGTCAAGCAAGAAGAAATGGGCTGCATGATGGGAAACAGTATGGAGATTCCTTAAAAAACTAAAAATAGACTTACCATATGATCCAGCAGTACCACTCCTGTGCATATGTCTGGAGGGAACTCTAATTCAAAAAGATACATGCACCCCAATGTTCATAGCAGCATTATTTACAATAGCCAGGACATGGAAACAACCTAAATGTCCATCAGCAGATAATTGGATAAAGAAGTTGTGGTCTATATTTACAATGGAATACTACATAGCCATAAAAAAGAATAAAATAATGCCATTTGCAGCAACATGAATGGACCTGGAGATCGTCATTTTAAGTGAAGTAAGCCATAAAGAGAAAGAAAAGTACAATATGATATCACTTATATGTGAAATCTAAAAAAGAGACACAAATGAGCAAAACAGAAACAGACCCACAGACATAGGAAACAAACTTATGGTTACTGGGGGGAAATGGGTAGGAAGGCATCAATTGGGAATTCGAGATTTGCAGATACTAACTACTGTATATAAAATAGATAAACAACAAGTTCCTACGGTATAACACAGGTAATTATATTCAATATCTTGTAGTAATCTATAATGAAACTGAAAAAGAATATGAAAAGGAATATATGTATGTATATGTATGACTGAAACATTATGCTATATACCAGAAATTGACAACACTGTAAACTGACTATATTTCAACTGAAAAAAAAAGTCTGAAATTAAAAAAAAAAATAAGGAAGACAAAATGGGCTTTAAAAATAGCTACTGGTACCACCTGGTACCACCTCCCATGTACCAAAAACTGCTCTCATAAGGGGCAGCCATGATCTCCACATGGTTAACCCAAAGGACCAGTCATTGTCCTGCTGGACCCAGAGCAGCTTTTGCCATTGTTGACCGCCATCTGCTCCTTGGGAACCCTCCTTCCTTTGGATTCCAGGGCAGGTAACTGTAGGTTGTCCCCTACCTTATGGGCCCCCTCCTTCCCCTCACACCCCTGGGGGGAGCTCCTCTGGGCTCAGTCCTCACCCCTCCCTTTCTGACCAGCACTCAGCCCTTGGTGAACTCATCAGGCCAAGGTGCTAAACACCCTCGGGATGCTGACAGCCTCCATATATATGTCTCTGCCCAGACCTCACCCTCGGACTCCCAACTTGCATAACCTACTGCCCACTCAACACCTCCACCTGGATTTTTAACAGGCATCTCTAACTGCCCACCTGCCTGACCACCTGCTCCCTGCTCCTCCCACAGCTGTTTTTGTCTCAGCTGATGACACTTCCAGCTGCTCTGGCCAAGATCGTGACGGCATCCAAACTCCTGCCTTTTCCTCTCACCCTTCAAAGACCTATCAGGAACCCAACCGTTTCTCTCGACCCCACTCTCCTCGCCCTCATCCCCACACCACCAGTCCCCCACCCCCAGGTTGTCATGTCCCTCCCTCTCTGGTCTCACCGCTCCCTCAAGTTTCAACACAGCTGCTCGGATGATCCAATGGAAACATCATCTGAGCATGTCATTGCTCTGTTCCCTCAGAGGAAAGCCAAAGTCCTGAGCATCCAGCCCATGTGCCCTCTGGAAACCCTGCACCTCTTCTGCTCTCCTCAGCTCCATCCCTCCCTCTTCTGCTTACTGGGAGTCCCTGAGGGCCCGGCCTCTGGAGGATGGTCCTCCTCTTCTCCACCAGCCTGTCCCTCTGCTCCCACTTCAGTCTCTGCTCCTACCCACCCATCGTCCCCTCCCTCCAAAGAGCCAATCCTTCTACCTGCATTTAGGGCCTTCCTTTCTCATCTCTAGAGACGAGACACTCCCCTTCCATGCAGCATCCTTAACTCTCCTTCTTCATTCTTTTGCTGCTTGATCTCCCATGTGACACGTGCAGCCCTGGCCCGTCTTAGAAAGGTCTCCAAGTCCCCTCCAGCCACTGTCCAATATATTTTGTGTTTCTCCTAGCCCGGCTTCCAGACCCAGCAGACTATACTTACTGCCTGCATTTCTTCCTTAATTCTTTGCAAGCTGACCAACTCTCTAATCCAAAGGCCACCATTACCTTCTCACAAAACCAAGGCTCCTTCCTGAGTCCTTGTGCTTAGAGGCCTTTCTGAGGTTGTCAAGCCAGTGACTGCTCCCTTCTTCCCAGAGTGTCCCCTGCCGCACCAGGGCTTCCTCAGTGTTGGGCTATTTCTTTCTGATCTTTTCTTCCTGCCCCTCCCAGGCTCAGACACTGGCCTTCCCCCACCTCACCCACTTTGGAGAGCTCACACCCTCTACTCTTCACTTCTGGCCTTTCCCATCGGGGGACCCTCCACATATTAAACTCAGCACAACCCAAACCAGACCCACTCTGCACCCCCAGCTCCTGTCTCTGATCACACCAGCTTCTGCCTTTGTTCTCATCTCTCTGGTGATGGGGCCAGCACCGTCCCATTCTCTAAATGCTGGGCTCCTTTCTAATTCCTTGCTGCCCTTTTGCCTCTCATGCCATCAGGCACCAAACACAGCCTTTCATTTTCCCCGAGCTCTCCCCCTATTTCTCTCTCTGCTTTGACAACTTGCTGGGCTCCCTGGCCCCCCAGGTCCTGGCTGACTCCCTGGCCACAGCTACGTGGCATTTCCTGCAGTGGTCAACTCCAGGGGCTGACGGAGCTGGGGTTTCCTTCCTGCCTCACCTCCTCCCCTTCCAGTCATAGGCCTTTAGAGAGCTCTACCTCTCAGGAGTGGGATGTGCCCAAACTTTCCCCACTCAGGTGGGGCCACTGGCTTTTCCAGGTTCCACTCACGGCTTAGGTATTGGAGCTGACATTTTTCTTGAATGTCTCATGATCTGTTACTTTCTCTATTTGCTAAATGGACCAGTGCCCAGGTGACCCTCAGCCTGTCAAGACAGTGTGTATGTAGGGGCTTCCTCTGCTGTCCTGTTGACTGTCCCACACTGAACCAGAGGGCAGTAACCTGAAAACACAGCAGATTCTTGGCTTATTCAGCCAATTCTCAGAGGAAGGGGAGCAGCACTATAGTTCATTGGAGTCCAAGATGCACATTGTAACATTGCTGAAATCAGGGCATAGCTTACGATTTAATTAAATAATTTATAATTGG
Organism: Camelus dromedarius; assembly: GCF_036321535.1. Lineage (NCBI taxonomy): Eukaryota > Metazoa > Chordata > Mammalia > Artiodactyla > Camelidae > Camelus > Camelus dromedarius. The sequence goes on along the minus strand of NC_087441.1, from coordinate 8,507,328 downwards.
CAGCATTTTTTTTCTTTCTCATTGGTACATAAAATAGTGGTTCATCTTACAGTTGATTGTGTCTTAGATTCTATGGGCTGTAAAGCTCAAGTGCTGGTCTGGACTGTAGGAAATTTTTTAAAATATGTACAGCATGCCACCATGCAGAGCTGTAAAGTATGTGATTCTAGAGAGAGCAGGAAATAGGAGGCGAGATAACATTTTAAAAGACTTGGTCCTCTCCTCAAGATCTTACTACCCAATTTGTGAAAAAGGGCTAAGAGAAAAGAAATATACAAATACTCTCAGGCAACACATGAGTAGGTGAGAGCTGAAGTGGGTATCTGTGAATCTGAGTGTACATAAACACTGTTATCTGGAACCTTAGCATTCCAGGAAGGCTTCCTGGAAGGAGTGAGCTTCGAGTTTAAAGGGAAAGGAAAAGTGGGCACAGTGTTTTCATGAGGAAATAATGTGTCCATTTTACAGGGAAACTGTTTGGATACCTTATGAGCATCATACCATGGATATCCACCACATCATAATTGAGTTTGTGAGCAAGAGAGCAGAAGGCTCAGGAGTGACTTGAATCTCTGCTGTTGTTCACATTTCCTTTATTCCCGGAATCACCACCCAGGAGGCTGTCCACAGAGGATGGAATGTCTGGTTGTTCCTGGTCATTCCTGAATGTCTGCAAGGGCACTGCTGTGTCCTGCTTAGCACCGGGGTTCTGATCCTTCTGGAACATGCTTAAGAAACAAACGGCTCAACCTACAGTCTTCTCAATGTGAGCAGAATGGGGTGAGAGAGGAACCACCTGGGTTTGGGGCCTGACGGAAACACCCTGATGAAGGTCTCTGAGGCTGTCCATACACACCCATTATAGGAGAAGGAAATGCAACCTTTAAATCCACCCAAAGGGCGATTGCAGGTGAGCCCTCTCCCTCTCCTTTCTCCCCTCCCCTGCAGACCAGTCCTGACTTCCCGGCTAGAACCCAGTGGCAAGAGGGGCTCTCCCTCCCGTTACTGAGCTGTCGGTCATCCTTGGATGGGCCATGTACTCCAATGGAGGATGCACAGATAGGTGCTGGTGTCCCTGTGCGTGAGTACAAACTGGCTTACTGTAGTATCAGCCCCTAAGTCAGGGACTACATACTGAACAGAGTGGGAGGAGGGATTGTATGTTGGAGGGGAAAGGGCACAGGCAGGGAGACGGAAGAGCCCCCTCACTCCCGCACCCACCAGCCCCTCACAGTTGCCCGGCTTCTTACTGCAGAGGGTCAGCTCCTCTTGCTCCGCACCCCTCCTGTAAGCCAGCCGGTGGGGCAGGTGCCGTCACCAGCGGACAGGCCAGGAAAGCGGGCTCAGAGAAGCCAAGGTCACGTGGTAAGTGGCAGATCTCGAGGTCATGGTCTCAGTTCTCGCCAAGACAGCACACCTTTGATACCCCCACATTCTGCTTGGTGTGGACAGTGGGCCGCTGTGCCCTCGCATATAGAAAGCTAGTAAAGGGCAGCATTTATCGAACGCTTTGCACTCGCCAGGCGTTCATCAAGCCCTTTACGCGAATTAACGCGATCCTCACCGCAACCTCATGCGGTAGGTACAAACTAATCCTGCTTTACCCGCAGGGCAACGAGGCACAGGGAGTGGAAGTGACCCGCCCAGGGTCGCAGAAGTAGACGAGAGGGGGAGGCGCAGCGCCCCCGGCGGGACTGGGGAGGACTCCGTACGGCAGCGGAGGGCCGGGTCCCGGAGGTTTCCAGCCTTGCAGCGGCGGCCAGGCCCAGGCTGTCCATATAAGGCCGCGGGCGTCCTGTAACGTTTCAGGCGCTTCAGGGCGCCCCGCGGACTACAGCCTCCTCCGCGCCGAGGAATGTGTGGAATCTTCCTTCCTGGCTGCCGCCCACCGCAGGGAGGACTTCCCCTCCGCACTCAGGCCCCCCGATCAGCCCCCCAGCCAGCCCCGGGGGCCGCCCGCCGCTGCCCGGCCGCTGGGGGGAGCGCGGCGCCTCGGCGGAGCCGGCGGGGAGACCGGGAGGCGGCCGCGCGCCCTCACCTGCCCGGGGCGGCGAGCGCGGGCGGAGAGGAGGCGGCCGGGCGGAGGCCGCGGAGGAGGCCGGGGAGGAGCCTGAGGCCGGCCGGCGGCGTGGACACAAAGTGAAACTCCTGGAAGTTGCGGGAGCTCGGGGATCGCGGAGAGCCGCGCCGGGCGGAGCGCCCATGGCTCTGAGCAAAGGGCTGCGGCTGCTCGGGCGGCTGGAGGCCTCGGGAGAGAGCAGCGTCCTGCTGGAGGCGCGCGGCCGCGGGGACTGCCTGCTCTTCGAGGCCGGCACGGTGGCCACGCTCGGTGAGTACGGCAGGCGGCGCCGCCCGGGGCTCCGGGCCGTTGACTCCGCAGCCCGGCCGGGGGCTGGGGCCGTGCGCTGGTCTTCTGCCCCGGGAAGGATGCCCAGAGGAGAGGGCACTCGCCTTTGCGGAGACTTAGACAAACTGGGACCTCCTTCCCCGAGGTGACCAGTACCGGGCGCCGGAGGTAGCTGAGGCGTGGGGGTCACTCGCGTGGGGTGGAGGGTGGCCTGTTTGAATGAAGTGACGCCGGGGACGCCGGAGAGCGCATCTGGCTGCGCCCGGGTGCGCAGGCGGCCCTCAGCGCCTCCTCGGGGTCTGCCATCTGCGCGCCTGTCGGAGGGGTCCGTTCTTGGAGAGCCACCTCTAGCCTCTTATGCCCGCGCTCCGCTGGGACTCTTGCGGTGCGGATTCACGATCATTCAAGGGGTCTGCCTTAGGAGCCGGCCCGACCAAGCGCCTGGCACTCTTTCTCATTTGCACCTGTTGATGAAACCAGTGAAAGCCCGTTGCTTTGGGATGGCCTGCTCTATCCCCAGAAGGGATGGGGACAAAGCAGACTCCGGAAAATGCTTGGCGTGTAGATCCTTGGCTGAGAAGCGTCAGTACTGCAAAGTATAGAACAGTTGGCATATATATTACCCGATGATTCTGTGCTGGGTGTTTTTGAAATTAGGCAGATGCCAAGCCAGTGTATTTCACCTAGGTCCTTTGGGAAGTCTTGAGACTGACATTGTGTCAAGAGCTTTGGAGGCCATCTCATTTAATTTTCACAGTTCTACAGAGGGGCTATTATTATCCCCATATGACAGAGGAGTAAACTGAGGCCTGAAGAGGCTAAGAAACTTGCTTGCCCAAGGTGACACAGCTCTTATGTCCATGCAGCTATTTCTGTATTGTTGTCTAATGCATGGCTTCCTGGAATCACCAGGTAGGCTGCCCTTTGTTTTGTGGCCAACGTGAAGAAGGCGAGGCAATACCAAAGTGAGTGAAACCAGGTAGGATTATTAGAACTTGAAACTTGAACGCCGGAGAGTAGGCTTACAGCTGGTGTCCAGCTGTACCATCTTCCTTTGTTTGTAGCTAAACAAAGTGCAGAAGAGGGTCACTTGTCCTCTAGGTGGATGACCAGTGCACTCAGCCCCACCACACTCTGTAACTGAATCTAGTCTTTCTTTCACATTGTATGCATCAGTTCTTCAATTAGATTCTTCAGTATACACCTTAGAAGGACCATCTCTTCTATTTCTGCTTCCCCAATCATTTCATTACCCTATAGCTGTCTGGCTTGTTTTCATTCACTTGATGACTGAAGCAACGTCTCCAGTATTGTCAGCACCATAAATGTGCAGCAAACCATGGATTAAATTATTATCAGATTATTCCAATTTGTGCTGTGCCCCGAAAAGTCCAAGTGTGGTCATTTGCTAAGGTCTTGAAAGAAAACCACAGAAATTTCCATTCCATTTTAGATGCCTACTTCATACCACATATATCAGAACCGAGGGATTAACTGCATGATACAAAACAACTGCTTCATCAAAGAGATTAAAATATCCTTTGGCTGGATTACAGCAACTTTAAGCAAGGTTCATATACATGTAAGAGTTCCTTTGAAGCCACTAGATAAAAAGGCTTTATTTTTTCAAAAGTGAACATTAAAAAATGATTAATGAAAGTAATATAAGGCATATTTTCCTTTTGGAAATTAGGTTTGGGCTGAGATCATGTACGTTGTGTTGGTGATTACAAAACACTGGATTCTAGAAAAGACGATGTAATGAAAGGAATGGGCACCGCCTCAGTGCACGTGCAGCCCACATTTGTCACTTAATTTTTAAAGTCTTCTTTTCTTAAATTAAGTGAAACTATTTTTAGAAAACAGCTGTAGCATTTGGTGGTATTGCTGGCCCAGAGAAGGGTTGTAAGAGCCTTCTGTTACTAGAAAGTTGTTGTCTCAGACTTTGGGTATTGCGACTATGTCACCCTTGGCTAGAATGGCTGTGAACGTGACATTTCCATCTGTGTTCCAAAGGTCTAGCTTTTCGCTTCCTTTTCTGGAGAAGGTTAAGAGTGCTTTCATTTCCCTCCCCACCCAGAAAGTTGCAGTCTCCACTTTTGTGTAGGATGGTACACCTGTGGCAACTGGCATGGCTAACAGTGGAACCCTGACCATTCCATGAGGTTCAAGGTTGGAGGCAGCTTCCTGTTCATGTCAGCTGTGACTTCCTGTGATGGCCTCCCCAGTGAGGAATGAGAGGCCAAGCCAACTTAAGCCAAGGTCTAATGTGTGAGTGGTTTCTCCCCGGCTGCTGAGTGGTGCTGAGTTCTGCGCAGCTCTGTGGCAGATGCAGCTGCAGCTTTTCCCGGGAGGAGCAGAAGAGCTAGGGGGCCTGACAAACATAAGGACAGCTTTTTAAGGCACATTTTAACCCATAAGAATCCTACCTTGGAAGGGCCTCCCCCTGGAAGGGGCTCGCCATTGATTGCTTAACGTTTTCCTGCAGTGCTGAGATAGGGAGTTGAATTGGGTTGTGAGTTTAGGAAAGAATGACCCTTAGCTGATCGATTGCTAGGTGGATCCTTCTGTTCCTGCATGACTTAGGTGGCCACCTTGACTGCTGCCAAGAGGTTGCTGGAGGAATACTTCCAAATTCCAGCATCTAAAAGAATTAGGTTGGGAATCTATCTTTAGAGTGGATCAGTGAGAACAGAAATTCCAGAGGCAGAAAAGCCAAACATACTGGCACCAATTTGAAAGGTTTTTATAAAGTTTTCTTGGTGACCTGATTCAACAGTAGGACTCTCAAGTTTAGATTAAAAAGCCGTAGCCTGTATTCCCTCTGGTCCACAATCCACAATTAGCGTGCAGATGTTCTCTTATTTGCATACTGGGACAAAAAGTACTCGCTGTCTTCTTTCTCTTTGTTGCTTTTTGACTTACTGTGGAACAGATGAAGGGAACTGGGCCTATTGTTCATAGATTTTCAGAACCAGCACCCATGCTCCAAAGTTCAATGTTCTCCAAACAGCACCTCAGGAGGGGTGGCCTGCGAACGTGCATGTGTTTACACGAGTGTGTGTGTGTTTGCATGAGTGTGTGAGCTCACGCAGCCCCGCCTGTCCCTCCCCCAGCCACACTTACTGTGGAACAGGCAGCAGGGAGCCGGGTGGGAAGGAGACTTGCGAGACTTAATTAAGTTAATTAGTGAGTGCCCCTAAATTACTTTGAGCTTCTAGGGGAAAAGGTCCCATGTACACACTGTGCAGAGGCCACAGTGTTACGTTTCGTTTGACTTGGAGATGTGGCCCTGGGACCCAGCAAGGCTCTGTCTGAATTGGTGCTTTGGCCACTTTGTCAGGCTTCGTGGCCTGGGTTTATTTGCTCAATGACTTGACGTTTGACACGCCTGAGAGCCTCTGAGAGAGTCACCTGAATCCTCCTGGGTGAAGCCCGAAGCGCAGGCAGGCCCGGCAGAGGCTCTGGGCTCCAGAAACCCAGGCAGTGACCCAGGGTCATAGCGTGGCCTGTGGCGTCCGTGGCTCGGGCACCGTCCTTTCCTCGTGGGAGGTTTGCTCTGTGTAATATTTGCAGAATTGAAAACTGGGTTAGTGTGTGCTTCTGCCTGACATTTTTGTCACTCACCAGTAGGAATGTGATTTCAAATCTTGCCAGCCTCATTTTTGGGGCTCTGTGGCTCCAAAACTTTTCTTTAAACCTTTAATTGTGAAAAATTTCAAATGTACACAAAAGTGGAAGGGAAAAATGAATCCCCTGTATATGTCACTCAGTTTTGATAATAATCAATATATTTCAATTCTATGTCACCCATCCTTATATTTTTTACGAAAAATAAATCTCCTAAAATGTAGCTGGTTCATTGGCAAAAAAGGTTTTAATTTATTTGGCTTGGCTTTTTCTCCCCCCTGACTTGCATTTATGTGTGGGTAAGTTCAAAATTTACTTGATGAATTTATGAAAAAGAATATGAAAAAACAATAAAATTGTTCTATGATAGCAAAAAAAAATTTACTTGATGAATTTAAGTGTGCGCAACAACAGAAATGGTGGTGTGAACTGATTCTGAGTTTCTGGCCAAGATACATTTTTTTAGAGTAAAATGATCACATGGGAAGAGCAGACCACAGCCCGGAAGAGCAGGGTCCCCTCCTGTGGACAGCATTGAGGGGCTCAGAGGATACAATCTGCCCCAGACCGTGGCAAGAGGCAGCCTTCCCCTGTGCCTCTCATGGGAATGAGGAGTTGGCCAAGGGGCCGTGTCGCCTGCTGTTTTTACTCCCTGCCCCCAACCACACCCCAGGGACATGGGATCCTGGCATCTCCTGTACAAATGGTGCCCAGCCCACTTCCGCATCCAGCCTGCTATGGTTTTCCCCCAGGGCCCCCAGCAGACTGCACAGTGAGGGTGTCCACTCAGGTCCGGGGATGGTTAGGGTGTGGGTGCAGGGTGGGGGTGGAACTGGATGCAGACTGGCTGGGGTGTCCTCACGAGGTCCCTGCAGGGTCGTAGGGAGTAGGGGTGGCTCCCTCCGCTGACTGCTTTCTGGATCTGGCCTTCCAGTTAGTCCTGGGGAGTGTCCTTCTCAAGCCAGGAAGATAGAATGTGTTTTTTGTTTAACAGTTTGTGAGCTTGATTTAAACCTGACAGATAGTTGGACATAGAGGTGCTGGGCTCAATGGAACTCTGGTTCAGACCCTGTAGGTGTCAGGCCAGGTGTGCTCTGAGCACCTGGGTGGATTCAGGTCTCACTCTGGGACGTTCCCTGGGCACCCAGGGACCCCATGGTGATTTGTGGCTGCTCAGCTTCTGTTGCTGCACTGGGAACCTGGGGATGGGGAATATTTTCCCCTGTTTGATGTGTCCTGAAAGCCCTGGCAGGCTGTCCCAGGCTGAGACTTGGGAATTAGGTTGGGGTCCCTAAGCATTTCCCAGAGGGGCTGGGTGGCATGGTGGCCAGCCCACCTCCAGGGGAAAATCGGATTGAGCTGGCAAGGGTGTGTGCACCTGAGCGAGCAGAGGGCTGGAAGGCGAGACCCCAGAGCTGCACTGGCCTCTCCAGGCTGCAGTGACCCAGGGCCTTCACTAGATGGGGGATTGTCTGCCAAGGGTGACACCATACAGCCCTATTATAGGCAGTTCCTGTTTTGTGAATGCAAGTCGCTCTTGAGGACAGTTTAATGAAAACCTTAAAAATAGGCCTACCTTTGATCCAGGATTCTCTGGGTAGAATATCTCAGAAAATATTCACATACAAACCCATTTCACTTCAGGGATGTTTATTACAGTGTTTTGAATTTTCAGCTGGTCAAATAAACTGTGGTTCAACTTGATTATAATAGCTAACACTTAGGGGGCGCTTACCATGCACCAGGCACTGTCTGTGGTTTATATGTGTTGACTTATTCCGTCCTCTTAAAGATGCAGGTCCAATGGTCTCCGTTCACACTTGGAGGAACTGAGGCGCAGGGAGGCCTGAGAACTTGCATGAGGTTCCATTTCCAGTTAGTGGCCGGGCCATGATTTGAACAAGGCCAGAGGCTCCAGAGAGCAGTATGTTCACTAAGGAAATTCAATGTGTGTGTCGTTGTCCTTGTGCTTATCTGGGGTTTCAAAACGCATGCTCAGTCAGTGGAGACACGGGCTGCCGGTGAGCGTGGGCATCAATACGACATCCCGACTGTGACTGGGTTCTCATCACTTTTTGAGGAGTATTCACTCTTGGGGAAGCAGTCACCCACTTTCTGAGCAGTGCACGTGGCATTACAGAGGGGAGATCTTCGGGAGAAGAGTGCGGGCTTCAGTCCTGCGTTACTGCAGATCTGAGGCTCGTGCTGGGTCTAGTTCTTCGGTGAGGATGCCCCGACACCTAGAACAGAGCCCGATTAAACTCAAGGCTCTGAAGGAAGGGCTAGGTTTCTCCTCGTAGAGGCAGCAGGGAGACACCAGGCTCCCCAAGTGTGTGGGCTTGTTTTATCTGTCTGTTTATCATCTGAATGCAAGGACTGTCAAACAGGTAACATGTTGGACTGTGTCTTCCTGAAGCTCTCCAGTGTTTTGAGTGGGGAGAGATTCCTGAGTGAGTGTGCTGGGTGCCCTGCGGGAATGTAGCTTCCTGTCCTCTACTTGCTTGTTCTGGGGGCCTAAGGGTGGCTCTGCTAAGTGGGTGGATAGACTGTGCTTTGCACCCAAGGTGGGCACTGGGCGCCTGTTGTGGGGCCAGTGGAGCCAGCAAAGGGCCCCATTTAGGAAGGCTGGATGCACCTGGCTGGGTGGTGGAGGGGAAGCAGTCTGCACTCGTAGCTTATGAATAAAGCTGGAGAGTTGCCATTTGCTTGTCAAGCTTCCGGGTTCAGAAAGTGACTGCGGGCGGGAGGATTCACTCTGAGCATAGTAGATGTGAAGGTGGGCAGGGCAGCTCCTTCCGCTGGCCCAGTTCATGGGAGCAATTCCAAAGCACAGATGCAAAAGCCTGAACTTAATTTTAAAGCAGTTTTTTGAGGATATGGGACTCTCCCAGAGAGGCTTCTGTAATATCATGGGAGCTGGTACTTAATTCTATTCCTGCATCTGTGCCCACTTCTGCCCCGCCTCCCCCCCCCAGGGGGCTGCTAAAGCACAAAGAGCTGTCCCCCGACCTCCTGGACCCTCGTCCAGCCTGATGACAAGCTACTGTGCTCTAGCCTCTGACCCTTTCCTTGTTTCAGTGAAGCCGCGTGTTACCTGAGAGCAGGGCCTCAACTTCCGCCCCTTTTGCTCTTTGACAAGGTCTGAGGCGATGCTTGGGGCAAAACAGGTGTTAAGAAGGAAGAGGGACTTCCCCTGTGTCCTTTAAAGCACTGTGAGGTCTCACCGAACGGAACCCGGGCCACAGACATTCTCCTAGTTACGGTGTTGATGTGGGATTTGGGGGTGGGTCAGGAGAGGGCAGGGTGTTCAGGACTGATGCTCAGACCCAGTGGAGGACTGGGATTGTCCAGTCATCCATGAGGATCTAGGAAAATGGCCAGATTTAAGCAAGCAGGACTATGGCTTTTCTCTGCTGGTCAGCTGCCTGTTTGCTTTCAACTTGTATTGACTTATTACAATTGGTGGTAGCAATTCCTGCTCAGAAAAGGCAAACTACCTTCCTTTCCTCAGGTCTGACCCTGGAATGTCCTAGTGATAACACCTCCAAACCCTTCACCTGTTTCTGCTCCTGCCTTTTGGCAGGAGAAAGACCTGAATTCTAGCTCTGACTCAAGCTATTCCTTATCTGGGGGAATTCAGTTAAATGCTCCAGGTCTCAGAATCCTAATCTGAAAACAAATGAATGACGACCTGTATTGCCTCTCCTAGTCTCAGATCCCACGTGTCTTTAAAAAAAAAAAAGAAAGCTTAAACAGTAAGCATAAGCAAATAAGCAACACCCCTACTTTACACACTTACTTAAACTACCCAGAAATTTGAATATTAGGAGAAAGGACCTGGCAAGGTAGACTCTAAGGTGGCTCAGATCTAAGTCTGAGCTAAACCTAGGAATCTGATGCTGAACGTTTTTTATTGGAGAATTTGAAGAATTACGAATTAATTAAAATGCATCAGATTGTCTCTCCTTGAGCCTGTATCCCTTTCCTATAACCAACAGAATAATTTTAAGCCATAACTATTTAAGCTTAAATTATGAACATATGGTATTTATTAAAATATAAACTATGCTAATTCAGTAGCTCTTTTAGCAGATTCTTATTAATATCCACTGGCATTCTGAAAATCATACCTTTGCCATATTGCATCACTTTTTCTTAACAGTCTGGACTGGAGAAGGGAGCTGTGTGTCTGGGGATGTGTGGGCTTGTTTTATCTGTCTGTTTTTATTGCCTGTGCCTTGCACGAACTTAGCTTCACCATGAATCTTATCCGTGGCTGATGAATATTGTATGTTGGAAAAACTCTTTAAGCTGAGACAGTTCTCTGCTGCTCCGACTTCCCTACAAGCAGAGCCGAGGTCAAGCAGGCCGACCTGGATTGTCCTGGCAGAGAGGAGTGATGGGGAGGCTGTCAGGTGTGGTGGCAGTGCATGTGCCCCGGCCAAAAAGAACAGTGATGCTCACGTCACAGCCTGTTTCAACGATGGACTTGTTTGTTTTTATTGAAATGGTGTGGATAAATGAATATTGGAAAACGAGGACTAGAAATAACTTGCCACCCACCCAGGCCTGAGCCGGCCCCTTATAGTGGTACCTGCTTCTCCAGGATGGGAGGAGTCAGTAGACCAGGTGGGAAGGAGCCAGTGGACCAGGAGGGGAAGAGCTGGTGGACCAGCAAGGAAGAGCCATAGTCAGAACACATCTGTTTGGGTAGCATGGGAGGGCCAGCAGCAGAGCTGCAAGAATGGAATTCCACCGTGCAATTGTATGTCTCTGGAGTGGACAAACAGAACCTTATAGTCCTAATTTCTAAAGGCTACTTGCCTCTTTCTCCAGACACACAGTGTTTGGGAGTGAGAACTGAGAGATTTTGTCTGGTAGTATAAATTGATTTTAACCAGAAGTAATAGAACTTTATTGTTATTCCTTCTTTCTTTCTTTTAAATTGAAGTATAGACAGTTAACAATGTTGTGCCAATTTCTGGTGTACAGCATAATGTTTCAGTCATACATATACATACATATATTCGTTTTCATATTCTTTTTCATTATAGGCTACTATGAGATATTAAATGTAGTTCCCTGTACTATACAGTAGACACTTGTTGTTTATCTATCTTATATGTAGTAGTTAGTATCTGCAAATCTTGAACTTCCAATTTATCCCTTCCTACCTCCTTTCCCTCCAGGTAACCATAAGTTTGTTTTATATGTCTGTGAGTTTCTGCTTTGTAAAGAAGTTTATTTGTGTCTTTTTTTTTTTTTAGATTCCACATATGAGTGATATCATATGGTATTTTTCTCTTTCTGCTTACTTCACTTAGAATGATGATCTCCAGATCCATCCATGTTGGTGCAAATGGCATTCTTTTATTTTTTATGGCTGAGTAGTATTCTGTTATTATTTCTTTAAGTTTTGCTGTTTGTTGACAGGGGAAGAAGTATGGTTTCCATTAGGGTGTTAAAAGTATTGACATTTGCAAAGCCCGCAGGAGTCTGGGATGGGAACACAGGGGATCACAGGCCCCCATGCCAGGTTCTGGGGTGAGGTGGGGGGTTTCCTCCCAGCAAGGGTGAGGGGGTAGGAGTGGTGGGTGAGGAGAGCTGAACTCCTGTTCCCTTCCCAGCTCCCCTGCTTTCCAGTCTGTGACTGTGCGTCTGAATCTGTCCAGAGGGGACACTTCTGCTAATTCACAAAAAGGTACCATATGGACTGGAGGCTGCCCTGGAGAAAAAGTGGACAGTTAAAGGCCTTTTCTAACTTGTGTGGTAGTGATAAAATTTTCATCCAACCACAGAACTGGTGTTTGCAGCCTGCCTCTACAACACAGGAACAGATGACATAAAGCACATATATGGAGTGAGAAATTCTAGTAACACCCATCGCCTGCACATGAACGGCTCCAGACTTCAGGGGTTTCTGGGTGTGTCCAATTTCAGCGGTACCCTCCCCCTTTAGGTTTCTGGGTCAATTTGCTGTTAGGAAAATTAGGTTCCTGACAGCTTATTAGAATTTTGTCTTAAAAGGGTAAACAGACCCAGAAAAAAGAGTTGAGGGGGGATCCTGTACGGAAAGGCTGTGAGCTTTAGAGGATGAACTTTGTGGCTTCAGTTCAGTCCCTGCCTTTGTCCTGGGCCTTCTAAGAGTCGTCTGTCTTGTGGCTTCTGTCTTCCCCACCCCTGAACACTCTCAGGTCTTTGGGAGCAGATGATAAGATCATACACTTAGGAAACCCAGGAGATGGATCCGAAGTCCCTATGAGTGCGGTGATATCACGTCTGGAACTTGCTTGGCAACACTCCAGGAGACAGACAGACGGACACACTTGCACACACAGTGGAGATGGGAGAATAGCTGAAATAAGATTGGGAAAATGTTGATCCCATTGCAGCTGGGTGATAGGCATTCATTAGACTTAGTGAATTAATACATTGGCTGCTTTTCAAGCTCAACAGATAAAAATCGATAGTTTTCCCATATACCATCATTAATCAATCAGAGTATGTAGTAGGAAAAAAAAAAGATTCCTCTCCCAGTGACAGCAATTTCTGGAAACAAACATAATAAAATATGTAAAGCCTCAAAGAAGAAAGTTGTAAAACTTTACTGGCATACTGAATAAATGGAAAAGTACAGCATATTCTTGGGAAAGGAACATCGACATTGTAAAAATGTTTGTTCTCCAGTTAATATGGAAGTTCAAGTGTCTGTGAGTAAAATCCAGTTAAACTCTGGGCAGTGGGAGTTTGATATAAAACTTAACTGGCTGATTTTGTAGTATATCTTGGGTGGGTAGAGCTCAGTGATAGAGCACATGCTTAGCATGCACGAGGTCCTGGGTTCAATCCCCAGCACCTCTGTCTAAAAAAAAAAAGTACATAACTTAATTTTTAAAGAAATAAATTGTATCTGGGCCTCCTACACACTTAAACTTGCCCTTCTCTTAATCCTCCCGTTTTGTAGTGGCAGCCCCTGTGGGTGGACAGATGCTCGGACAGAACCGTGAGTCATCCAGTCCACCAGCAAACCTAGACCACTTTACCTCCGAAATATATCTGCATCCCACTCGTTCCCCTGTGGCAGCTGCTACGGCGCTAGTCCAGCCACCGCCCTCCCGCTCGTGGACTGCACCCCACCTCCTAATGAGCCCCCCGCTGCCACTCTGGGGCCGCCCCCCGTCGATCCCACACGGCGGCCTGACCACGCCTGCATGGCCCAGTCCTCTGCCCTGGCTCTTTCTCCAGCCTCGTCCCCCACCATTTCCTGGGCTCACGCCTCCTGAGTAACCCTGACCGGTTCCTGCCTCCGCATCTCTAAACGTGCTGTGCCCGCCGCCCGCGATGCGCTTCCCAGACCTCTGCCTGACCCCCTTGTCCTCACGTAGGCCAAACTCAGGGACTCGGGCGAGATGTTCCTGACCTCCCTGGCCAGCTAGCCCATGACCTTCACGCCCCCTGTCTCTGTCCCCTCACCTGTTTTCTTGTCTTTGTAGCACTCATCACCGAAATTACCTTACTTATTTACTTACGATGTCTGTTGTTTGTGAGAATGCCAGCTTCTTGGGATGCTGTAGGTTGCATTGTGTCTCCCCAGAAAGATACATTCAAGTCCTAATTTCCAGTAAGTCACCTTACTGGAAAATAGGGTCTCTGTCACCATAATTAAGATATAAATTAAGATGAAGTTGTACTGGAGTAGGGTTGGTCTTTAATACAGTAGGACTGGTGTCATTATAAGAAGAGAGACACAGAGACAGATACGCACAGAGGGGGGAATGTCCCGTGAAGACCAGAGCAGAGGGAAGACGGCCTTGTGAAGACAGAGGCAGAGAGTGGAGGGGAGCTGCCACCAGCCTGAGAACACCTGGGGCCACCAGGAGCTGGAAGAGGCAGGAAAGATCCTCCCCGGGAACCTTCAGAGGGAGCGTGGCTCTGCCAACACTTGGATTTTGCAGCTGTTTAATAAACTGCATTGCTCCAATCCCCCAGTTATGGTACTTTGTTACAGCAGCCCCAGGAAACTCGTAAGAGTTGGGAGGTCTTCACAACACTGTCGGACGTGAGGGGTGGCTCAGGAAACACCGCTGCATGATGAAGGAATGACCAAAATAGCCGATTTTTTTTTAAAAGATTGGATTAGACTTGATCTACCAGACAGTAAATCATACTGTAAAGCTGTAACAATGGTGTGTTAGGCAAAAAAATCAATAGACTAGAGGAGAGGGCTCAGAACAGACTCATGTAAATAGAGTAATTTAGTTTATTATTAAGGTGATCATTTAAATCAGCCAAGGAAAAGGTAGATAATAAATGGTGTTTGTGCAGTTGGGCCCTTCCCTTATTCAGCCAAATATTCAGCCCCCCTCAGCTGTCTGGTCAGAAAGGAGAAAGGTGGAAACCTCACCTGCCCGCACGTCCCTGCCGGCTGACGCTCTTCGGGGACCAAGTGGTCTCTGCAGCAGTTCATGCAGGTGACTGACTGCTTGTACAGCCGTCCATTGGTAACTAGCATCTCTCTGGCTTAAAGCCTCATGCCCAAAGAAGCCAGTATCTCTTATAAAACCCCCATAGATGTGGATTCCAGGGTTCACGGAGGGGCCTCCCTAGTTGCAAGAGTTGTCACGCTTAAGGAAGCCCCAGGCCTAGTGTCCTCATCAGGGGGTTATCATTTATGAAGTTCATTTTTACTGTAAGCGGTGTTGTCTTAGTGACATGGCTGATATTTTACCTTTATAGAGTTCCCAGGGAACCAGAGCTAGAGAGTTAGAAAAAGGTGGTTTTCTTTTTTTTATTATTCTTTTTTGTGGGGGGAGGTAATTAGGTTTTTATTTATTTATTTTAATGGAGGTGCTGGGGATTGAACCAGGACCTTGCGCATGCCAGGCATGCATTCTACCACTGAGTTATACCCTCCCCCCTAGGAAAAGGTTTTGTCAAGCCCATGTGGACATGAATGAAGTTAGAGCCCTACATTAAATCATATGTTAAAATAAATTCCTGAGGTATTTAAGAGTTAAATGTAAAGAAATCTCACTTTTAAAGTATTAGAAGAAAATATAGGACATGCTTTCACAGTGGTATGGAAAGCCTTTCTAGGCAAAGCATAAAACTCAGGAGTCATAAAGGGAAAAAAGCTGAAAGATTTAAGAACTGCTTTTTATTGAAATATAATGTCTACAGAAAAATGAACACATCCTCAGTGGACAGCTCCATGAATTTTCACAGAGTGAAGGCACCACGCACCAGCGTGAAGATGTGGAAACAGCGTCGGCGGCACCCTCAGACCCCTGCTCCTCCTTCACCCCGTGTCAGACTCATAGATTTGATTACATAAAAATGTAAAACTCTGGGATATCAAAAGACACCATAAATGCAGTTAAAAGACGAGCGACAGCCTGGAAGGACTGCGCGCGGCCCTCTGCGGCATCTGTGAGGGCAGAGACTGACGAGCACGGTGTGCTGTGGAAGCACACCTGTAGGTCACGACGTACCAGGACACGTAGTTCAGCAGAAAAATTGGCAAAAGCCATAGTAAGTCATTCTTAGAAGGAGGAAAACAAATGGCCCAAGCAGCAGAGCGAGCGGGTGGCTGAGGGCAGCCTTGGGTGGCTGGGTGCCTTCCTCTCTCTGCCCCATTCCTCTTGCGTCCCCCTGCTGTGATTCAGGCGCTGAAGTCCGGAAGTCCCGGCTGACAGACAGTGCACTCAGCGCCACCCTGCCCTCCTGGCCTGCTGCTGTGCCGTGTCTGTTCCCCTGAGCCCCTTCCCTCCCCACCGCCGCCCCTGCACACATTTGGTTCTCCTGACTGGTCCCCAGCTCAGCCCCATCCACTCCCAGACAAGCCCAGGCTTGACTTGTCCTGTAGGGGACACTCCTGCTCAGGCTCCTGCCAAGCTCGGCGCAGGGCCGGAACGTCAGGGCAGGGCTCTGGCCCTTGGGGCATGAGCAGCAGCTGCGACAGGACCAGGAGTGGCAGGAAGTGGGACGGGGCCACCATGGCCAGAGTTTGGGGCGGGAGGGATGGCATCTGTCTGAAAAAGCCAGGGTTGGGGAGGACAAAACAGGCCCCCTGGAGGGATTGTGGGCAGGCGTCAGAGGCATTCTGTAAAGGCAAGCTTCCTCAGAGAGGGGCTCCCCACACAAAAGGATTTCACGGGCAGATGACTGGGGGAGTCTGGAGCCGGTCCCCCTTGGAGATGGGTGACTCAGGGCAGCATATGAAGGGTGGTGAGGCCCTGCAGTAAACCCACCTGCTGAGCCAGCCCGGCGTTCCCCAAACACGTCTGACCTTTTGTTCACAGAACACACACCAACATCTGAGGGTAACCGGTGTCCCTGGGGGTGCACCTGGGGACTCCCTGCTGGGACGCAATGAAGACTCTAAGGCCAGGTTCTGACCCTGCCTCAGGCCTCTCAGTTTCCAAGACTGGAGCTAATTCCAGGTACAGAAAGCCTTTGAGGGGTGGTTTCCAGATCAGTGAAGCGGTGTAACTGGGTTCACTTGAGAAGATTTCTTCTGCCCTTTTGTCAAAAAAAGTGTGGCCGTTTTCCTTGGACGCTGGGTGGGGCCTCCGTGAATAAGCAGGTGTGTTTAGTTAATAGACACACGTGGAGAAAGAGGCCAAACCAGTCACAAGCTACGCCCCCGCACATCGCAGATATGTGGGGGTGTATCACAGTGTTATTAGTATGTCTGTTTCGAGTTGAGCTTCCCCCATCTTCCCTGGACCCATGTGCCGCCGAGTGTCACAGGTCAGGGGTCCCCAAAGAGCGTGGCTGCAGCACCTTGACAGTGTGAGCATCTGACACAGGTGAACAGCCTGCACCGGTCAGGTCCCTGATGAGTCTGTCCAAAGAAAAAATTTCCAAAAATCAGAGAAGCCTGAGAAGTGAGTTATGGGCTGTTGTCTGGATGCTGGATGAAAATGTAGAGTAGGAATCGACTTTCAGGGGGTTGATCAGCTCTCATCCCAGCCTCCTGGAACCTTATCCTGTCCTCACCTGATGCACTCCCCCAAACCCAGCCTCGATGGAGGCGGGGTTGGTGTCTGTGCCTTGCTGCTGCTCCCAGACCCCAGACCCAGTCCCTCCTCCCTCCCTAGAAGCCTGCCTTCTTCCTGGCCACCTCCTGTAATGGAGGGCTGGGCTCCTGGCGCCCCAGGCTCTCCTGCCACGCCTCCTGCCCCATCCTAGGGGAGGTCGTGCGCGTTAGCCCCGCTGGCCTCTCACTGCCCTTCGTCCCTTCCATCTCCCGTCACAGCACTAACCGTCTCATCACCAGTTAGTGCGACCCCTGCAAGTGCAGCATCAAAGGTCCTTCTCTGCTGCCTTCTGCCCTCCTAACCCCTCAGAACCTCCACGCAGACCGTTGGTCTACGGCCCCTGATCCTTCCCACTGTCCTCCCTCCCCTCCCCTCCTCTCCTCCCTCCTTGTCCTGCGTCGATTCTCTCCATGCTGCAGATTCCTGTCTGGCACAGCCTCCACTCTCTCTCCTTCGTACTTGCCAGGCAGAGTCCCCATTGCTGCGTAAGTCCTCTCCCTTCCAGTCCACGCCGGCCCCCTGCTGCTGGATGGGCTGGAGGAAAACCCCATCAAGTGGACACGTCTGTCCCAACTTCATAAAGGTTCTGGGTGCTGCTCAGCAGTCTTCGGGCATTTGCCTTGCCAGACTTCTCTTCCGCTCCCCAGGGTGATGACTTCACATCGCCTCAAGCCTTGCACACCTGGTCCCTCCCAGCTGATGATCTCACCCCCTCTTTCACTGAGAGGATGAAAGTAATTAACAAGAGGACGTTGACAAGCCCCGTCACCTCATCCGCCTGCCCTGCGCTGCTGGCACCGCCGCCCTGTTACAGAGCATGACCTCGGTTCTCCTGCTCTTCCGCCTTTCCCCCTGGTCCTGTCCCCTCTCACCTTTGAAGCCTTTGCTCCCAGCTTCCCCCTTTCCTGCTTAGCTAGGTGATGTCCTCCATCACACCAGCAGACTGTCATATCTCATGGTAAGAAACGCCCTCTCTCGACCCCACCCCTCTGCCTCCTTTCTCCGTTCCCTGACATGAAGGGGTTTCCGCGTGTGCTGTCTGCACTCTCCCTCCTCCCGCTCTCCCTAGACGCGGTTCCAGCCAGGCTTGGGTGCACATCACCACTCTGAAGCCCTTTCCCCAGAGACTGCCGCCTTGCAGGACCCCGTGCAGATCTGTTTTCCTTCCAGCAGCATTGCCCAGGTCATCACACCTCCTTTCTGAAGGACGCTTCTTCCCCTGGGCATATTTCTGCCTCCCTGCTGCTTCCCCAGGGCCTAGAGCAGCACCTGGTGCACAGTAGGCATCCAGCATCCTTCCTGAGTGATGGAACTGAAGTGTGAAAGGGTGTGACTTTCCCCTTCTCTCCCTCCCTGTACTCCTGTAGCATGGAAAGATGTACATGGATCACACTACATGGCTCTGAAGGTGTGTGTGTGTGTGTGTGTGCGTGCACATGGAAACAGGGCTTCTCTGTGAGGGAGGAGGCACTCAGGTGGGGCTGCAGCAGGACTGGGAGGGGCATTCGGGTGGAGTAAGGAAGTACTTCTTCCTGAGTAAGTAAGAAGATGGAAAGTACTGAGAAACTGGCTTGGCCAGTCAGAGAAGAAACTGGAAAAGTAGCTGGGAGTGGAACCTCCAGCGCCAGGCCCAGACCGGGGACCTAATTTGTTAGTCATAGGAGGCAAACTGAAGGGTTTGTTGAATGAGGAAGTGACACACCAGGCCAGGATCCGGAGGAGTCGTGTGGGGCAGGGGGAGGGATGGAAGGCCCCAGTGCGAGGTCTGTGGCCGAGCCTTGCAATTTGCCCCGAAGGATCTACCTCTCCCCTACGTCTAAAGAGCACACGCACACGTGTGTAGACTTGCGGGTATTTTTATGCTCATTCTTGTTCCCTGCTGGGTGGGAGGACCTATGGCCACCCTGGCCCTGCCCAGGGGCCTCCATCGCCTGGCACTGTCAGAAGCTTAGTCAGCACTGCGTCTTTTTAAGACCTGGATTCCTGGGGAAAAAAAGACTCAACTAGAAAGGCTCAGTGGCCAGCCATGCCCTCAAGCCCTCTTGTGCGAGGAGCTGGCCTCCTCCCCGAGCCTGGTCAGCTCAGTCACCACTGACCTCGGTGCCAGGAGGGGCATTGATCCAGCTGCTTATCCAGCTGTGGCTGCAGGACACCATGTGTTGTCCTCTGATTTTCTCTGGCGGGTGATGCACGCGAGCACAGCCTTGGTGGAGGCGGTGCATCTGCTTAGTAATGTTTTTTTGAGTGTCCTCCCCTACCCCCCACTGGCTCCTTCATGTGGCTTGGACTTTTGGAGAGAGAGGTGGTGGGGAGGGCAGGAGAGTTTCTTAGTGGGGCTGACGTGCCTGCCCAGTGGCTTTTGTCTTGGCTCTCAAGCTTCTGTTTCAGACCGATGTTTTGATTTCCACTTTGCTTAGCAACCCTCCTGTAGCCTCCATCACCCGCCCAGGGAGGAAAGCCATTGTCTGTCTGGAGAGTTGCATTAGCTCCCAACTGACAGTTCTGGAAGGAACAGCCGCAGGTCAGTCTGAGCTGAGCTCAGAATTAGCCCATGAAGCAGACACCGACCTTGATCTTGATTCTATCCTCTTGAGACCATGCAATACAAGAAGCTGGTTTAATATCGGGCACAAGAATGCAGCCACAAATGGTACCTTCATCTTGAGTCGTCTGCACTGTGGGACTGTCCTACTTATTTTTCTGACCTGTGGGCTGGACTTTGCTGGAATTTCCTTGAGGCGTGTTACTGTGGAAAATATTATGACAGCAAGAAGCACATGTGGTTGGTTTGAGTATTGATCCAGACCGGCTGCCTGCTGACCAGGAACACGGCCTTCCTGGCCCGGGTTCTAAGGAGCAGAGCCGACCCTGGCTACGGCGGTGAGCACGGTGGCTCCCACGGAGACCTGCCCGGCCCCGGGACGTCTGATGACAGAGCCCTGCCCTACGAACCAGAATCCCTGGTCCTGCTTTGGGGCAAACACCGTTTCCCCTGCAGGCCTCTTACAGGGGGCCTTTCACCCCCACTCCCCGTGGCTACTAGACCTGGAGGTGGGATGCGTGTCCCCCAGGCTCCTCTTGGCTGCCTCCACATCGTTCTCCTTCCCTTCACCATAGAAGCACTCAACTTGGAATCTCATGTCCTGCACCCACCAGGAGGTCCTCCTGGGTTCATCTGAGCATCCAAACTGTCAGCACCCCGCTTGGCATCCAGGATGGGAACCACAGCTCGCTGGTGGGGCCGCATGGAGTGTCCTTCTCTGGAGTCATCCACACAGCAGCCCTGTGAGTCCACACGGCCTTTGGGAGACCCCAGGTGCTGCTCGCTCACGGGCCATGGGCGCCAGGGCTGCCTTGCTGAGAAGCCTCCCTCCCGCAGGGTCTGGTGTCAGGTCCAGTGGCTGAGCTTCCAGCTCCCCTTAAAGGACAGCTCCACGCAAGAGTCTCCGCTGGCCTCTCACTGTCTGGTCACCTGTGGTTCCTCCGGAACAAGGCCTTCTATCGGGTCTATTTTTATCATGAGCTATGTTGTCTAGAAACAGAGACAACATTTATCCGGTTTCCAAGGAAACAGGACTAGAAAGTTAACCTAGGGTCAGATTCTCTTGCAGGCTCTGCCAATCCTTTGTCTGCACTCACCATGGAACCACGTCACTCTCTGCCCCTCCTTGAAATTTGTTCCTTGATGGTTTTATCTTCCTCTCTGTCAGCCTCTTCTGCACTGAGTCCTGCCCTCATTCTTAGAACCTTCAGTTGC
This sequence comes from Camelus dromedarius, assembly GCF_036321535.1. Lineage (NCBI taxonomy): Eukaryota > Metazoa > Chordata > Mammalia > Artiodactyla > Camelidae > Camelus > Camelus dromedarius. The sequence goes on along the minus strand of NC_087441.1, from coordinate 8,486,552 downwards.
CTGTTGATCCTTCTGATGGCCTTGACCTTTCGTTCCCGCCCTCCCACCCTCCAGGGAGTGTGTCCTCCACCTGGGCTCCGCTGCTCCCTCCCATGGCATCTCCCTCTGCCCTCTTGCCAGACGTCCTGCTTTTCATCTTCCACCTTCGTCTTTCCAGCTCATCCCTCAATCCCCCAGTTCCCACCATCTTGACCGGCAGGGGCTGCACGAACCTGCCACCTCTTTCAGTCCCTCCTCAACCTCCTGCCCTCTCCCTCCTTCCCACCCCTGCCCTTCTCTTGCTCCGTCCTACTCACTCTGTGAAACCACTGGGGAGCGCCTGCTCTCCTCACCTGGACCTGCATCTGTGCAGCTGGAAGTTTCTGGAGATGACCCCCGCCCCCATGCCGATGGGTCTCATTGCCCCTTCGGGGTCCTGGGGTCCAGGTGGGCCTTTCAGTTACACTCCTGTATCCCACTCGCCCTCCCACCCCCCAGACAGCTGCCCCACACCTGTCCCTCCCTGCTCTGCCGCACCTCCGCCTCCTCTCAGAGCTGATGGGTTGCTTCTCCTGTCACTGAGAAAACTGAAGCAGGAGAGGATTTCCATCTGTGCCTGCGCCACAGCCACCCACCACCACATCTGTCCCTGTGTCTCCTCTCCTGTTGCCACGCGTGGACTCGGTGTCCAGTAGCCCCCAACTCACTGCCCCGTCCAGGGCTCTGCTCCGGCGGGTCCCGCTCTGTCCTGCTCCAGCAGCTCTTACCCGCCCTGGACCATTTCTACTAGCGCACTAACTGGTGTTAACTCCCCCTCTTGGAGGAATCTTTAGACCCCACTTCCCACTCTACAACCTCCCATTTCTCTACACACACACGCATACACGCACGCACACACACAAACACGCACATGCACGCACACACGCGTGCACACACATGCCCACAAGTTCCTCAAAGAAGTGTCTCTGCTCATCATCTCTGTTTTCTTTCTTCCTCTCAACTCAGGTTTTTGTCCCTCACCTTTATGGCAATCGCTCTTCTTGGCTCACCTGTACGTAACTAAAATGACAAATGCTTGGCCCTCACGTTACGGGACATGGAGCAGCGTCTGGCCTCTCGGACCCCTCTTGTCTCCTTGAAACGCTCTTGTCCTGGCTTCCGACACCACGCACTGCTGGTTCTCCTCGTATCTTTTTAGCCACTTCTCCTCCATCTCCCCATCCTATGAACACACTGTCCCCTAAACGCACTCCCTAGACGGTCTCCCCTGATCTCATGACTTTAAGTACCTTCTGCTTGCCGGGGAAGCCCAGTTTCTATCTTCAGCCAGACGTCTCTGCTGGACTCCAGATGCACAGCTCCATCCTCGACATCTCCACCCGGGGGCCGATGAGCACCTTGGGCCTTATGGGCCCGTCTGACTGACCCGAGCTCCTGGTGTGCTGCCCAGGCCTGGCCCGTCTGTCTTCTCGGACACCGTGAGCGATGGCCACAGCATCCTGTTAGGTGTTCAGGAGCAAGGCATGGCATCATCCTTGAACCCTGCCTTTCTCTCATGTCTGTGCACAAATCCTTTTGGTTCCACCTTCAGAATATTTGCAGCTACTTGATGATGCTAAGGAATTACGGTTAAATTTGTTTTAGATGTGATAGTATTAAGATTTCATTTAAAAATTTTTTTTATTTTTGGGGGGAGGTAATTTGGTCAGTTGGTGTTTGATTGATTCATTCATTCATTCATTCAGTGGAGGTACTGGGGATTGAACCCAGGACCTCACTCATGCATGCTACCACTAAGGTATACCCTCCCTGTTACATTTTTTAGGATAACCCTTATCTTTTTGAGACTTACTGAAATATGTATAGATGAAACTATTCAAAGTCTGGGATTCCCTTGGAATAATCTCAGGCAGCGGTTCTCACCGGGAGGACTCATGAAAACACAGATTCCTGGGCCTCAGGCCCAAAGTTTCTGATTCAGTAGGCCTGGGCGGGGCATCTTATCTCCAGCACCGCTTGATGCTTATTGTCCGAGGGCTACATTCCAAGCCTGATCTAAGGTGTAGGAGAGCAGGTGCGGGGTGTGAATGAAATAAGGTTGGGCGTGAGTTGATAGCAGTTGGAGCTGGTGGATACACAGGGTTTGTTACACTACCCTGCTTTTCTTTATAAGTTTCCATAATAAAAAGTGTGTGTGTGTGTGTGTGTGTGTGTGTGTGTGTGTTCCCAGCACCTCCATTCCTACCACCCTGGTCTGAGCATCGTCTCTTGTCTGGATCACTGTCGCCTCCTCCCTGGTCCCCTTGCCTTTCCCTTGCCTCTCTTAGAATCTCTTTTCAACAGAGCAGCCAGAGAGACCTTCAAAACCCTGCAGTGCCTCCCTCTCACTCAGAGTGAAACCCCAAGTCTTTTTATGACATAGAAAGCACTTTGCAGTGTGTCCCCAACTCTGTGTCTTCCGTCAGACATACTGATCTTGTTGGTCCTTGGACATACCAGGAATGCTTCTGCCTCAGGACCTTTGCGTGTGCTCTTTTGGGCCTGTAATGCTCCCCAACTCCCCCTCAGCCACCTGTCTCTTTTCCTTTGTCTACATTCAAAGGTCTCTTCAGCAGTGAGGCCTTGTCAGACCACCCTGTGTAAATTCCACACCCCCCACTCCCTCCCCCTCTTCCCTGCTCCCTTTTTCTCCTCAGCTCACATCATGGTCTGTATTGTGCTCTTGTTCCTGGCACTGCACAGGCCCTGCCACTCCGTCACCTTTGTGGGTGCCTCATCAGGGTCACTGCTTCCAGCCTCCACCCCCACCGGGTTGGCCTCCACTGTCATCACTCATCCATTCATGACATGTGTCCCTTCTGCCCAGTGTCTGCCTCGGCTGGCTCTGCTGTAGATGAGTTTGGGTCTGTTTGGATCCCCGCCGGAGCCCCATCTTAGGATGGTGCCAGTTGCAGTTCGTTCCTGAATACATGTTCACTGAATGAATAGCTGAATCCCAGGGCGAGAGGTAGGAGGAAGAGAGTGGGAGAGTGAATGAGGGGCCCCGATGGCGAGGGTGTGGGGGAAGCAAAAACATTCTCACATGGAAAAAGCTACCGGAAATGCCACATGGAAGACAGGAAAGTTCTATTTTTGAGACATTAAGCAAGGAAGGACAGAAGTTGCGAATGGGCAGACCAAATACAGACTGCAGAGGTGTGTGCAGCCCACATGCTGCTTAAAATAAATCTGGATTGGTTGCCAACACTGAGAAATCGGGAGTGTCCTATTTCTCTCAAAAAACTGGAGCCCTGAGGGCACTGGGCTGGTTTGCCCGCCTGGGGGCAGCTGGCGGGAATGGACCGTGTGTCCCCTTGGCGGGGGGGAATTGGCCTCTGGTCACCCACGGCCCCTTCCAGCAGTTTCATTCATTCGTTAACTCCCTGGGACTTATACACATTTGGTTTGTGACCTCCCTTTTGAAGAGCAAACTGGATTTCTTCTTCCTTCGAACTTAAGTGAGGAAATAGTTATTTGGGGCGAGCAGCGGTGTTGGGTAGTTTTGAAACAGGCTGCCTGGGAGGCCAGGCCTCTGGGAGTGCTGGCGGTGGGGCTGTGAGGTCAGCGAGGGGGGCCCTACCTCACAGGGCTGGGATGCATCCTACTTATACATTGGGGGGGTCAGAAGGAGCCTTGGAGAGGAAGACGTTGGTAAAAGGAGAGATGGTCTGCAGCTAGTCTGGGCTTTGACAGGACTGGCTCATCAAAGGAAAAGGCTGCCGAGTCTCATGGGTTCAGTGTGTCCCCAAAAGATATGTGGATGTTGTAACTCCCAGTACCTCAGAATGTGACCTTATTTGGAAATAGGGTCATTGCAGGAGTAACTGGTTAAGTTGGGATGAGGTCATCCTGGAGTCAGCTGGGCCCCAAATCCAATATAATGGAGTGTCCTTTGGAGAGCAGAGAGACACACGGACACACAGGGAGAAGACAGCCAGGTGATGGAGTGATGCAGCTGCAAGCCCAGAAGGACCAAGACGGACGGCCACCACTAGCCAGGACGAGGCGGGGAGACCCTCCCCTGGAGCCTGCAGAGCAGGTGTTGCTGCTGACACCTTGCTTCCAGGCTTCCAGCCCCCAGAGCAGAGAGCTGATAACGTTTCGTTGTTTTAAGCCACCAGCTTGTTTACAGCCGGTCTGTTTGTGGTGCAGGAAAAGCATCTTCTCCCAGGACTCTCATGCGCACTAAGGTCGTGACCCAGCACGAGTCACTCCGTGTAAAAGTTGGGGATAATGGCGTTGATTACGTATTAGGGCGTCAATAATTTACAGGATTCGACTGGGACAAGGTGGCCTGGTAGTGTTGTGCTTGTTTGTTTTAAAAATAGGATGAAAAGTCTTCTTTTATCTGTGTTTAATTTTCCCAGTGATGGGGGGAAGTGAAGTGCACACTTGTCCTCTGAGATCCAAGGGCTCAGCTTTGTTTCCAGTTTTCTCCCGCGGTCACGTTCCCGCCTCTGACGTGTGGCGGTGACCATGCTGCTTTGGCTGGCAGTCTCCCGGCACCTTTTTTCTTGGGTCAGGATTGCTGGCAGCGGGGCACGAGTGCAGAGACTCCCTTGTTTTATGGTCGACAAAGTGAGACCCAGACGATACTCAGGATTTGGGGTTCTGTTCAAAGGCTTTATAAATCCCTGAGGGTTGGAATATATATATTTTGCAGTTATTCACTTGCACTTGATAACTTGTCCACAGAGGTGAGCCCAGGAGCTGCCCAGTTTACCTCTCCCTGGTTGGACCAGGAGATGCTGTGTGTGGCTGTGGAAGGGCCTGCAGCAGGGATGTTTGCTTCCACCTATGAGGTTGGGATTTCACAGGACTTAGCTGTCCTGGAGCAGGCCGTTTCCAGGACGGCTCTGTGGGCACATGGCACCGGGCCCGTCCTTTAATGGCAGGCTTGTCACCACCCTGGGCAGAGGATGCCTTTGATCTCGGCTGGGAGCCAACTCTGGGATGGAGAGGATGCCTCGTCCTCCTCGGTAACGTCAGTGTTGGAGCAGGAGACCCGTGGGCTCTGAGAAGTGGGCTGTCTCCATCTGTGGGCCCCACAGATGTCCACATCCTAACCCCCAGCTCCTGCGAGTGTCACCACATGTGGCAGAAGGGACTTTTCAGATGAGATTAAAGGCCTTGAGATGGGAGAGATCAGGGTTATCTGGGGGCCCAGTGTACTCACACAACGGTCCTTAACAGATGGAAGAGGGAGGCAGGAGAGGGAGGGAGAATGAGACGTGGAGATGGAAGCAGAGATCGGAGTGATGCTTTGAAGAGGGAGGAAGGGACCAGGAGCCAGGCAATGTGGGCGTCTCTAGAAGCTGGAAAAGGCAGGGAAATGGGTTCTTTCCTTGAGCCTCCAGAAGGAACACCATCCTGTCGACACCTTGATTTTAACCCAGTGAAACCCACTCCAGAGACCTCAGACCAGCAGATTTACAAGTTCACAAATTTGTGTTGTTTAGGGCCCCTGAGTGTGTGGTCGTTTGTTAATGCAGTGGTAGGAAACTAACACATCATTCCACCACCTCCCAGCTGCTCGGCATCCTCTGAGGCAGGTCGATGGAGTAGGCAGGGCTGTGGCTTCCCAGTCCTTTTAGTAATTACCTTTAGGTTACTCTGCTCCTTCCCCTCCATCCGCCCCCCCCCCCCCCGCCAAAAGCCTAATCAATTAGGGAAAGACACGTGACTATTAGAAGGAAATGTAATTTATTAAACTGGTTCTTAACCTTTCTGGTGTCACTAACTCCTTTGAGATTCTGATGAAAATTTTGAGTCCTAGCCTCATAAAAATATACATCAAAAAATTCTCATACAATTTTAGAGATTATACAGATTCCCCCAAAAGCACTCTGTGAAGCTCCAGGGTCTGCGCAGGCCGTCCTGTCTCCCAGATAGAGGGCCCTTGCGGTAGATGAATTCATTCAAGGCTGAGTGACCGCTTCCACAGTCAGTCTCCCTGAGGGTATTTGCCAGGTCCTTGTTTGAGGATTCATCCGTGTTCATGTTTTGTTCTGTGCATTTAGAAACATTCTTCTGAGAAGGGAGCCAAAGCCCTGGCCCCTAGAAGAGCCAATGGCACCTGCCACGGGGTCCGTGCATCATTGTCAAGCTTAAGGGCTCCTGGTCCTTCCCTCTGCCAGTTTTTCTCCTTTTGCTTTTGCACCAGGCTGGGTCTTGCCCTGGATGTTGCCAGTAACTGCCGAGGACCCAGGGCCCTCTGTTCATCAGCCCACCTTGGGATTCCACTGGACCTAGGCCTGCGCACCTGGGCACCCACTTAGCCACCGCAGGTTAGCAGGTACCTGGGGGCAGGTGACCCCTGGCACGACAAAGCCTCCAGTGGACGATTCTTAGGAAGGAAGGTTCTCCGCATCAGGGAACGATGACTCATTGCCGTTTCTGAGCACGGGGACTGCGGCACAGAGTGACCACACTTCCCAAGGCACCTGCTGCCGGCTCCCACTCCAGCACCTCCGCCAGCCGGCCACTCCCCTCACCTTCTCCTGCCCCCAGGTGGCTGTCAGAGCTTCCAGAGAGCAAGCTTTTGGTGGGATGGTCTAAATCACTGCAGCCCAGTGATTTGCTAATCCTAAAGCCTCCAAACATATGATTTGGGGCTGAGCTATTGTCTCTGCGTTTTCTTTTCCGAGTGGGTGGGGAGCCGCGTTGGAAGGCAGCAGTGAATGAAGTCCAACAGGAGGCTCGCTGATGCTGTCTGTGCTGTGTTTCTCCTCCAGCTCCGGAAGAGAAGGAGGTCATTAAGGGCCAGTATGGAAAGCTCACCGACGCGTATGGCTGCCTGGGGGAGCTCAGGTTCAAGGCTGGTGAGTATGGTTTGGAGAAGAGCGGCCGTCAGACGCCCGGTCCTAGACTTCTAGCACTGGGGAGAGCCTCTTTTATGTTAGTTTGGAAAGACCGTGGGATGTCGGCATGTTATTTTAGCAACTGTTATCATCTTTTAAAATGTTTCTCTATTTCACTGAGCCTGCTCCTCCAGGCTAGGGAGGAGGTCACGGTGAGCGCAGCCTGGTTCTCAGCTGCCCAAGCCGCTTCCCTCCGGGTGCAGAGGAAGTGCACCTTCATTGTTCACCCACCAGGATCTACATTTTTCCAGCCTGGTCTGGGGAGGGGAGCCCAAGGGGGTTGTTTGTTGTTTACAAGGGATCTGTATTCTAGAATGGGTGGGTGTCAGAGACCAGAAGCCCCTGGGCTCGCTGGGTGGGTCTTGAGGGAAAGGAACTGGGATGGGCGTCGTTGGCAGGGAGAGAAAGCCACCAGCCCCTGACCACAGGCCCTGAGGATGGTGTGGGAGCAAGAGCAAGGGAAAATGCTTCGAAACTGGACCGAGCGGTCTTCCTAGAAAGGGCAGAGAACTTACAGGAACACCGGGCTTCCTTGCTCAGTAGGAGACTCGGGCTGAGCCATCAGCCCAGTGTCACAGCTTCCCCGTGGGGCCACTGGGTCACCTCTGCACTCCCGGACCTCATGGGAGCCCAGGTGCACTTCTGTGACTGCAGCCCCCATTTCCTTCCTCCTCTCTCAGCTGCCTCATTTACATTGTCCCCACTCAGCATCTCTGGTGACTTATGGGGCCAAGACCAGAGCAGGCTGTGAGTGGACCAGATGCAGGCTCGGAGGCTCTTCCCGAACCAAGCACACCCATCTCCCATCCACGCAGCAGCTGTTTTCCTGAACTGGGGCTTTTTTTTAAGCCAGCAGAGAAGCACTGTTGTTTGCCATTACTTTTCTGGGTCTTTTCTTTAGTGGGAAGATTTTTTTCTGAACTATGATGATGACTTTGATCATTGCCAAACAGTGTTTAGGAAAAACACTTAGTACCCACATGACAAAATGCATTTATTTAATGTCTGTTTTGTGCCAAGAGCTAAGTATTCATTAACTTCTTTAAGCCTAAAATCAAGCCAATGTTATGCTGTATCTTTATTCTGTTTACAATAGAAGAAACAGTTTCAGAGGGTTAAAGTAACTTGCTTAAGAAGCTTGGGGGCAGGGTATAGCTCAAGTGGTAAAGTGCATGCTTAGCATGCACGAGGTTCTGGGTTCAATTCCCAGTACCTCTTCCAAAAAATGGATAACTAAATCTAATTACCTCCCCTCCAAAAACAATAAAGAAAGAAAGAATTTACATTCTAAAAAAAAAAAAGAATCTTAGCTTGGATTCAAACCTGGACCTAACTGCTTCCAAAACCTTGCTATTTTCATGAAGATGTGCTGCCTGCCATGGGTTTCTGTAGGTTTTTTCCCTGCAGTGATTTTTTTCTGAGGTTACAAAAAATTCCTGTGGCTTTTCCTTAGTCACGAGGAGGTGAGGATGACAGCTAACCTTACATGGTACTTACTCTGTGCCAGGGACATTTTTGTTTTGAGGGGGAGGAGATAATTAGATTTATTTATTTATTTTTTTAATGGACGTACTGGGGATTGAACCCAGGATCTCATGCATGCTATGCATGCGCTCTACCACTGAGTTATACGCTCTCCCCCCAGGCACAGTTTTTAGTGTTTCAGTTTATTAACTCATCTCTCCCTGTGAGGGAGGGACAGTTACCATCAGAAAGCTTAAGAGTTTTATTTCATCTATTCTGTGACACATTTTTTATATTCTAACATCTGGGCATTTAAGATATGTTACAGCTATTGGCCTCTTAAAATTATAACTGAAAACATTTTTTTTGTATGTAAATTAATGGTCCATTTCTCATCTGTAAGTTGCCCAAGGTCAGGCATCCCTCAGGTGATGACTGAGTTTTAAACTCCTGCTTTCTAACAGCAGGGGCTGCCTTCAACCGCTAGACTGTTCTGTCCTGAAAGGGGCAGAAAGTCTGAGAGTCCAGGGACAGGAAAGCAGTTCCTCCCCCACATCCCAGGGGAAAGCTTTTTACCCTGGGCTATGATTTTAGATCAGCTCTAGGGAATTAGTCCTAACCAGGAAGGGTGGGAGCCCCGAGAGACATGTTGTCAGCGCGAGTCAGGGTGTCTGCTGGTGCCTGGCTTCAGCAGGGTCTTCCCGGGGCCAGAGTGTGAAGTGACCAACTCCTGGAGCTGTCCCCTCCCCTGAGGGGTGAGTGAGCACAGCCTCTGGTCCCCTGCCCCTGTTTCTGGTGTCCTCTGAACACCTCAGCCTCATCTGCAGGCATCGCCCTCCAGGAAGGACCGAGAAGGCGAGTGGAATGAGTGTGTTTGTCTTTTGGAAGGTCAGGATTATTTGGCCTTTGTCAAACATTTCTCCAAGTGCCCAGGGTATCTGAAGGATGGAAGGATTAGGCCTTGTCATTGAGTTTTTCAGATTCCCTTTGGCTACACGGAGGAGTGTCTGGCTTTAACTTGATTTTCTTTTCCCTCTGCAAGTCTTCACCTCAGATCTGTAATCTGTTTTGTTTTTTCCTTCACTTGTTGAGGGAGTTGGGCAGCCCCGAATGAAATTCCAACTTCCAGTTTCCACCAACAACTGGCCCGTGGAGGAGATGGGCCTCCCTTTTGACGTTTTTAGGCTGAAGGTCTCTGTACAAAGAGAGAGACTTCCCCTCGGGCTCTTAACTTTGGGCAGTTATTCAGTTTCAGTCTACTGAAGTGAAAATAGCCTTTTATGCTAGAAATTAAGAGACATGCACAAGTTGGTAGATTTTCATGGGGAGCCCAGAGTCCCGCCTTCCTCTGAAATGCCAGCAGGAAGCGGGTGGAGCCCCCACAATAAGCCCAGAAGTTTGGCTTCCTGACACATACACAGTACAAAGCATAGAAAGTGAGAGTATAGTCATAAAAAGAATTGAGCCCAGTGATTATAGGGATTTAACTCTTTTTTAACCTAAGCTGTCAAGGCCTCCCTGTTTCACAGCCTCAGGGGTTGAATAAATTGAGGTCTATAAAGATTTGTGTCTCCTGGCGTTGTGCAGTGCACAGCCTGTGAAGCTGTACGTGACAGTCCTATAAACTTTCCACTAGACAACCCTCCTAAATTCTAATTTCATCTTCTCAACAGACTGACTTTCTGAGTTCATTTCACCTCTTTAGGGCTGTTTTCTCATCTCTCAAGCCAGGAAAACAACCTCACCTCTATCTTACATAGTACTTCAGAGACTTACATGAGAGAATGAACATAGCCCTGAACATGGGTACTGGGTGGGAGGGGGCTGTCCCACAGAGGGGTCTCTCTGGGAGAACGAGGTATGTGGCCCAAGCTGAGTGCCTTTGGGTCGGTGACTCCTGGTGAGTGGTTAGTCAGCACAGGCTAGTTGAGGGCTGACTCCTGTGGATAGTCACTGCAGAATGGACCACCTCTGGAGAGGGAAGTTTGGCGGTCTTTTGAGATTCCAAGAATGCAGCATTCTCTAGCAAGTCTTGAAAAGGAATGGTCATCAGTCTTATTTTAATACTTGTACCCAGTGGTGTGATGACAATTATTTGATATCCAGCTCTCTAGGGGGAGGTCCCTGATATGTCGTGTTTGCCAATTTCCATGGTGTAAATGCACCCACGGTGGCTGATCTCAGGCCAGTGTGGAATTGGGGTACGATGTGCTCAGCTGGCTCTCGGGAGCTGCTGAGAGCTGCCGGTGCACTGCTGCCTTCACCGCCCTCGGGTTCTCGGCAGGGAAGGTGAAAGCGATTCTTGTGATGCGCCAGGTAGACACAGGTCTTTAGAATTCTGAGCTCCTTGCTACGGGGGTGAGGACAGGGGGCTTGGGGCCTCTGGCCCCGGTTCCTCACTTTACAGATGAGGGCAGCCTAGACTCCCCAAGTCCTTTGTTTACAGATCTGAGAGGATCCTGTACAAGCAGACAGGAAGGTGAGCTGGTCTGTAGGCACCCAGGGTTGAGATCCCCACGAACCTGGCTGGGGAGAGAATGCTGAGGCTGAACACAGAGAAATTCCAGCCCAGACCATGCCCAGCATTGTCCCTGAATGAACAAACCATTGTGTCTGTATGTGACTCATCGTGACCCCGCAATGACGAATGACCACAGCCAGATAAGACTGTTACTGCAGGGTCCAGGTTTCTACCGAGCAGCTCTGATGTGGAGCTGAGCTGTGAGGCAGCCCTCTTGAGGGAGAGGATTACTAAGTTGATATTGAGGCTGAGGAGTTTTTTTTTTTAAATTGCGGTAAAATATATGTAAGATAAAATTTACCCTCTTAACCAATTTTAAGTGTACAGCTCAGTGGCATTAAGGGCATTCACATTGTTGTGCAGCCATCACCACCATCCATCTCTAGAACTTTCTTCATCTTCTCAGACTGAAACCCTTTCCCATTAGATGGTGTATATAGCGAGGGGGTGGGACTCCATTGCTCCACTCTGCTCAGGCTGCCTCTGTGAGCACGTGTGACTCCGCTGGTTCTGAGGTGTCCTTTGGCCTGTGACTCACTGCTTGCCCTCCCCACACCCTCACCTGACTGGCCTGCGACCTCTGACCCAGGCGTGGTCATGCTTCGGCCAGAGCCCCGGAACCAGAGTGTTGGAGCTGGAAGGGATGGGGTGCCGATCTGATACCCAGAGAGGATAGGAAACTTACTAGAGGCCACCCCCCAGGCCACTGGAGGCGTTCAGAGCCCAGAGCCCTGTCTTCTGAGGCCAAGGCAAGCTTGAGTTTTGTCTTCTCTTGCTATAAGATCCCAACTGGTTTCCAGCATCTGGACTTGGCCTTGACTAATGACTTCTGAGACCCCATCCCCACCATTGCCAGGCCCAGTTTACTTCTGGGCCCTGAGAAAAGTGAGCCTGCCCTACTGAAAACAGCTTAGATCCCATGCTCCAGGTGACATCACAGGGTATTTCTCACGTGCTGGGGCAGGTGAGTCCCTCCAGCCTCACTTCAGCCCCTAGAGATGCGTCCTCTGGGAGATCACAGGCCGACACTGTACTGACAGTCCTGCAGCCTCCTGCAGCACAGGAGAGCACACGAGGGCACAGGATGGGTAGACCGGGTCAAGCCAGTACTGGTTTGATGGGAAACCACCTGCTGGGCTGGGCAGGCTGGGCGAGGCCCCCTCCTGGGGAGTCAGAGGCCTAGTGCATTTCTGGGGTCACAGAGCCTGTCCGCGGTACACGGACATGGTTGGGCCCGAGGAAAACAATTTCCAGGTCCTCAACTCCTTCCAGTACTCATTTTGCCTAAGGATGTCCTGTGATGAGGGGCTGGTTTCTCATCCCCCCTGTTCCATCCACAACCATCCTTCTCCCATCTCACCTTTCCCCTACCCAGAATCTGACCGCAATGTGTTGCTCCGGAAAGTAAATGCCTCTAGGATGCCAAACAAAGGCACAGTTCAAAGTACTGGCAGCAGTTGAGGAAGTCAGTCACCTCAATGACCACTAGGTAACAAATTTATTTATAAGTCAGGTGACAGTCCATCGTTTGCTTTCCACAAAATTGAAGAAGTAATTGTGGTATCAGCTGACAGCGTTAACAGTAATTTTGTCAATAGATTATTGTGATTTTTTTCAACATGTAACAGAAAGACTTTAAAGAATTGAGTGGCATTTCTGTAATGACAGCCTTTCTATTTTTGTATGTGAATAAGTTGCCTCGATGTTTACATCTGTGAAAATGAAAAACAGAACTACGATTGGTATGAAACCTAGTTTCATTCCATCAGTAAATAATATTTACCCATGAAATAGCCGTCCCCTCCATCTCACTAAGAGGAGCTTTTCCAACAAATCTTTACTTTTTTTGTTAAATGATTATTTAGCAAAATGTTTCATTTACAATGTTTGCCCAGTCATGTACTAAAAGTCATTACAGGGGTCAGAAAATAGCTCAGTGGCAGAGTGCGTGCTCAGCATGCACGAGGTCCTGGGCTCAATACCCAGCATCTCCATTTAAAAAAAAAAGAAATAAAAAATTTTTAATTAAAAATAAAAAGTCATTGCAATGATAAGTCAAGCCAGAAGAAACTCTCTAAAGACTTTGAGCTTTAGGATCAAATTACTGTACAGTTTGATCAGGTGATCACTACAAGGCATGGAAGCACAAGATGTTACGTTAGGATGAAATGTGGGAAAAGTGGACTGGAAATGAGTAGAAATCCCATCTGTTAAAGAAGATCTTCATGGATCCTTTTAAACAATAGATGATGATGAATGTAAATCACCATCTAGAATCCACAGGATATCAGTAAAGAGGCCCACAAGGGTTTTATTTTTACATGTCAATATTTAGCATATGCTGGAAAATATTACTCACGACTGTTTAAACTAATGATGAAAATTTCTGATAGCAGTTTGAACACGAGGGGTGCACTGGTCAACTGCACTCTTAGGGAGACAACAGCAAAGTGGTTGGAGGCTGCCAGACCTTAGGGCTGGATGGAGTCTGGGCTCCGTGAGACCCATGTTTGCATCTTAGGTCCAACACAGACCAACTGTGCACGGGGCAGGCAATTCAGCTTCCTGGGGATGGCCCCTCCTGTGTACAGTGGCAATCCTATTAGGCAGGTCAGCCATCCTTCTGCAAGGATGTGGTTAAGAGCACCAGCTCTGGAGCCAGACTTGGCTTGAGTAACTTGCCCAGGTGGGACAGCCGCAAAGTGGATTTGAATCCCAGCTCCCCACTGTGTCACCTTGGCCAGGCTCCTTAACCTCCCTGTGCCTCCGTCTCCCTCCCTGTAAAATGGGACTAAAAGTGGGGCCTCCCCGTGGGAGGAAGTTTGTGGAACCCTGCCTGACACACAGTAAGCACTGCCCTGAGGATTAACTGTCACTGAAGCATCTGCTTCCAACGTGCTGCCATGTGCTGGCTCCTCTTATTCACCTGCACCCTCTCCTGAGCCCCTCGTCCCGGGACTCAGGAGCCTGAATCCCCTTTGTTCTCATTTATTTCAAGAGCCTTTCGTGCCTGCTGCAGCACGCCCTCCCGGGCCTCCCCCGGGCCGCTGCCCGGCACAGGAAGTGCCTACTGCCTTCAAAGCAACCTGGGACTCTTGCCAGGGACTCTGTCCTCCCACACAGAGGCTGTTGAGGAAATGGTACTAGAAGTCAGCTTCACGACTCAGATGGAGAGACGTAAAGTAAAATTTTCCATGCCCCTCCTTGAACCCACCGCCTCCGGGGTCTAATCTTGGGCTTGCAGCCCCGACCACGGGGCTGTCCTTTGGCCACTGCAAGGGGACCGTTCTTCAACTGTGCTTGTCCCTGTGCTGAGCCCATCGGAAGAGGCAGACGGGGTGCCTGGGCGTTGGTTCTAGCGCAGGCTGTGGGAATATTTGCACTCGTGAGGCTGACATTTGAGGACGTCAACCCCGCCTGTCTTCTAGAAATGATGCCTGTTCTACTTAAGACCCTCAGCCCCTGACACCTGTCACTGTCCACAGCATAACTGCCTTGTTCTTATGTTGTTTTAAAATGGTGTCCTGGTCATCTTATTGGAGAGGGGGGAATGTGAGCCAGGATTGTCACCTGTTGGACACTCCCCCCACCCCACCAGCAGGCATGGTACAAGTGGTGACCTGTTTGTCGAATGAAGGGACAGTTAATAAAAACCAGACATTACTGGCCCCAGCAGCACTCTTCTTCCTACTAAGTGTGGGGCAGGCGAGTGGTGGAATTGGCAGTCTCGGGGCCTTACCAGAGAATCCAGAGATCTAGGAGCATTGACCACCATTGCTCCAGGTAATGACTGCTGATCACAAGGAGAACGTTGTGCTGGGAATGGGTCCCTTAAACCTCAGTGGGAGTGGGAGGTGTGTCCTCTGGACCAGAACCACACCAGCCCCTAAAGGCCAGGTACTCACCCGAGTTATCTCTTGGGCCTCCTTCTAAAGTGGGGACGGTGGGGCAGTGGGGATGTGGAACAGAAAACAGCCACGGATGGTGTGGAGGGGTCCCCAGAGAGATGTGTCTCCTTCTAGCAATAGGGTCAGCGATGGTCTGGGTCAGCGATGGTCTGGGTAACCTTTCGCAGAGGGCAGGGGAGGCTCGAGCTGCTCTCTTGAGAGCTCATTTAGGAAGAGTTGATCAAACACTTGCCGTGCGAAGTGCTGGGGTGCCAGGATAAAACAATCGGACAGAGCCCTGACCCTACGGAACCCCAGTCTGCTGGGGGACACAGACAGGGAAGGAAGGTATTAGCTTTGCATGTGACAAGGGCTAACAGGGATGCTGTTGGCACTTAGAAGGGGCAACTAGCAGTGTCTCAGGAGAGCAGGGAAGGCTCCCTGGAGGAGGTGCTGCCGACTTGAACCCAGAAGAGTGGAGAAGAGTTTCTTCTGGGAAGAGGGGTGGGCGGAGGCATGGGGAAAGTCTATAAAGGGTAGAGCGGGGAAGTGAACTGGGAGGGGGCTACGGAAGGCCTCGCTAGCAGAGGCCCCGGGGCTCCAGGGCACATTTGAGGAGCTGCAGAGACAGCCCGTGGAAGCTGTAGGACCGTGGGTGCTGCAGATGGGGAGGGACAGGAGGACAGTGCGCGGGGCTGGGTGGGAGGTCCCGGGAGGAGGTCCCACTTTAGCCTTGTGGGCCAGTGGGAGCCTGAAGGATTTCAGCAAAGGAAGGAGGGCTGTGATCTGGCAGGGGTGAGAGCACTCCAGTGACGGAGCGTGGAGGACTGACCCCCGCTGGGGACCCCGAGTCAGGCGGCTGTTGAGGATTCGTGGAGAGGTGGATGGGAGAGGCTGGAGTGGCAGCTGTGGGGAGGGCTGTGGGCTGGGCAGGCTCCAGGCGGTGCCTCCGGACCCCGGAAGGTAGCAGGTCACCTCTACTTGTTAGGCACCTATGGCTGGCCCAGCCCTGGAGGCCTGGTGGGGCCCAGAATTCTCGTTTCTAACAGGCTCCAGGGGTCTCTGGGCAGGGGCCACAGCTCCAGGCTTCAGGCTCAGGTGATGTGAGGGGCCCTGGGCTGCCAGGGAGTGAACAGGACGTCTGTGGTTGCAGCAGGAAGCTGGGCTGTGTGTGGCCCCGTGTGACCGCAAGCTGCCCTGCCCACGTGATCCTCAGCTCCCGTGTCTCCTTTCCCTCCCAGGTGGCACCTCCCTGAGCTTCCTGGTTTTGGTGACAGGCTGCACGTCTGTGGGCAGAATTCCGGAGGCCGAAATCTACAAAATCACTGCCACCGACTTTTACCCTCTTCAGGAAGAGGCCAAGGAGGAGGACCGCCTCACAGCCTTGAGGAAGATCCTCAACTCAGGGGTCTTCTACTTTGCGTGGCCCAATGATGGGTCTCACTTCGACCTCACCGTCCGGGCGCAGAAGCAGGGTGATGACAGATCCGAGTGGGGGAACTCTTTCTTCTGGTGAGGGCCCCGGGCCCAGGTCTCCTGCCCCCAGCTCACTCGGGGGGTGGGCTCTAATGGGCGCCTGCATCCTCTGTCTCAGCTTTGCATCCCCTCCAGGAGTATGGGTTTCTGAGAGCTGGGATCTGTGCCCGCTTGCTCTCCACACAGCAAGAGGAAAACTAGCCCCACTCCCCACCCGGGGTCAGGGAGGCTGTTCAAAGTGGTCTGATGTAGACTTAGGAAGGCAGATCTGCTCCGTAAGTAAAGAGCATAAGGGCCAACATCTGCCTGTGCTTCCTAAGAGCGTGGGCACATGCTCAGTGCGTCCCTGGTCCCTCCTGGTCCCCTCAGTTCCCCTGGTTACCCATCAGCGCACAGATATTTACCACTGACGTTTATAAAGCACTTATGTTCCAGCCACTAAATTCTCTGCAGGTCATCGCTCACATAATCCTCCTAGTAAGCTATGAGGTAGGGTCTGTTGTCCCCATTTTACAGGTAAGGAGACTGAGGCTTGAACTACTGAGGGAATTTGAACCCAGGCATCCTGGCTCTGGATCCCATGTTGTTAATCACAAAACTAAATCAGCCACATCAACAGCAAATGGAGTCATCCTGCCAAGGTGACGGGCAGGAATGTGATGATATGACTGGAGGCCCGGGCAAAAGTGGGTGGGTTTCTGTGCGTTTAGGGTCACCTGATGACAAGCTAAGTGTGGACGATCCTATAAATATGTAAATTATCTATTTCTCTTTCAGGGCCCTGGGGGCCAGGACCCTTGACAGTGCTGGGAAAGGGAGGGGGAACTCAGTGGTTTACATGCAATGCTGCTGTTCCCTTGAGATTTACCCGGAGACTCGTGAGAAGGGAGTCAGAGCAGAAGCGATGGAAATCCTGCTGTAGAAATGGTCCCAGTATACCTCACATGAGATGTTCTTCAATTCCATTGTTGGTCTGTGGGGCTACACCAGCGTCCAGCCCTGAGGCAGGATGGGTGAGGTTATATATGCCCTTTATTTGTGCCATCCTCCCTTTGCCCAAATAGAAGAGGTCATAGGTTTCCATCACCAGATGAATGTTCTTTCTCCTTGGTGCTTTGGACCCCCACAGGTGAATTTCTGACTTCCGTTTGGAGAAAGAGGGTTGTCACCACATCCTTCCATGTGTCCCAGTGCTCCTTGCCCCACCCTGGGTTTGTTGAGTTTGGGGGGCAGTAGTGTGCTCAGACTTGAAGCATGTGAGTCTCCTTGTTAAAATGGAGATGCTGACTGAGCAGGCCTGGGCTGGGGTCTGAGACTCGGTATTTCCAGCAAGGCACGGATGGTGGCACCAGTGCTGCTGGTTGAAAGGTCCAGGGGATGGTGTGTCTGTGAATCGCCAGTTCCATTTTGCAGGTGCATGTGCCCCTGAGGGTGGCCGAGCTCAGGGACGCAGCGGCTGTGGATCATGAGCGGTCTTAGTCCACAGGGCTATTCTCAGCTGGGACTGTCTGAGAGCAGAGGCCGGAGGTCTCCGCGGCCGTAATGTTCCTTGGAAAAGCACAGGGTTGAACGGGCTGCCTGGGGAATCGAGATGGCCCTTGTAACTGCTTTTTCCAGGCCTCCTTGCACCAGCTCTGTTTGGAGATTTGAGGGACACAAAGAAGAGTAAGACAAAGCAGAGATTCATGGAGTGAAGGCTGAGAGGGGCTTGGGAAAGGGGGAGGCCCCAAGTGGACGCAGGACTAAGAAGAGTTGGAGAGAAGCCTGCTCCGGGGGGCTCTAGGCTGCTGGCCCATCCCAGGGCACCCAGGGAGCTGACCACAGCTGAGTCGGCCCCAGCCGCGTGCTTACAGTCCTGATTGCCTACACCCACCATTTTGGGTGCTGTGTTCAAGGTCTGAGCCCACATCAGGAGTCAGATGGGGTCCACCATGAATGTGGCTGGTGAAGGAGTGAGAGTGTACGGTGGGGTGCAGTCACTTTTCTGGGCTGGTTACTGTTCACCACCGGTAATTGCTTCCCAGTACAATCAAGTCCTGGAAGGAAACTCGAGCTGTTTTTCTTTATGGACTTGGGTTTCTTCCTTCAAGGATACGAGCCGTCCTCCCACAGGGCGTCAGTGCAGCGTGAGTACAAACAGGGAGTACTCAGAGCTGTCCATTGGCGCAGGGGTCCTTCTCCTGACCCCTGGTGACTGATGGTGGCTGTAGCTGTGTGGCTGGAAAACTCTGGAATATTCTGGAGGCTTTGCCTTGATGCCACATGCAGATCTGGTACATTGATTACTAAAGCTGGAGTATTACCTGAATTTTAGCCAGTGATTCTGAAGAGGGAAATGTGTTTTTGTAAAGTAATGCTTCATGCTCGTGTCAACTGAAAAAAAAAAAAAAAGCACAGCCTAAAAGTTGAGAGTTATGCTTTATTTGGCAAACTTTGTGAGGACTTCAAGCCCGAGAGACAGCCTCTCAGATAGCAATAAGGGACTGTTCTGAGGGAAGGGGCAGAATGTATGGGAGTCTGCAACAAAGACCAAAGGTAGTGGGAGCACCAAAAGATTACTGTTAGTTAAAGAAAATCAAATATCTCAAGTTAAGGAATTTGGCCTTTCTCTATGGATGGGGAGATGCAGGAGTCTGGGCTTGTTGAAATCATTCCTTTGATGTGCACCTCAGATTATCTAGGGGCAGATATCCTGTCCTTTCCCATCCCAAGTCCCCTCTGGGAGCACGGCTGGGGGTGGCTGCAGTGGCTGAGGGCTTGGCAGCAGGCAGCCCCTTTGTCTCCATCCTGGTTCCCTCAGGGCTCACCGTGGGGGCAGCCGGAGTGGCTTGATGGCTGCGACTTCCTTGTTTACTGATACGGTGGGCACCGTTTTCATTCACACTCAGCCAGACCAGTGCTTGGTATGAGAGCTCAGATACGGCCCTGCTCCCTGAGGGGGTGTCTCTTAGCACCACATGGTCCCAGTTTCCATCTGGGAGGCTGGCCTGAGAGCAGGGAGTGGCTGCTTTGAGAAGCCGCTGACTGGGACACACTTCTCCAGAAATGAGTGAGAGCTGCTACCCTTGAGGAAGGCTCAGAGCAGGAATGGTGCTGCCTTTTTAAAACAAATAGGGCATTGTGATCTAGATTTGCTCACTGACCTGTATGAGCCTCCCGGGGAGCGGGTTAGGGGTCTCAGAACGGCACTGCCTGGGTCCCAGGCATGACCTCTGTGGAGCTCGGAAGCAGTCTGAGGTCCATGCACCCACTCCGAGGCTCCACAGCTCAGAGCAACCACTGACCTGCTCAGTAAGTTCCAGTGGGTGTTGGGGAGATCCAGTGACTGGAAGATGAGAGAAGGGTGTGGCTTGCACAGGTGCAGCCATAAAGGTAGGAGAGGCTCGGGGTGAAGAGCACAGCTCCCGGCTCCACACTGCCGCTTACTGGCTCCATGACCTTGGGCAAGTACTTCATCTCTGTGCCTCAGTTTCTTCATCTGTACAATGGGGTAAATGATACTACCTCTTCCATAGGGCTGTTTCAAGGAGGAAGTGAGTTGATCCATCCCAGAGTACTTAGAATGGTGCTCGGTGCCCTTGATCAACGTTGGCTGCCATCCCCATCATTCTCATCATGGACGCGAGACCCAGGACTATCCACTGGGTGTGGGGAGGAAATACTGCAACCTTCATTACGTTTTATGTTCATCTCTTCCTTTTTTATTTACTTTGGATTGCTTCATAATGCTCTCACTATATTCACCTTGTGGGATTTGTATATAATTTGAATAAGCTTGCATATATGTAATTAGTTTTATCATGTATCATTATTCTTTCATCATAAAATGTGATTAAATTTTATCAATAGGATTTATGATCAAAAAATGCAGAGAACACTGGTGTAAACAATGGCTCCTCTGAGATTCCCTGAGAGGCAGGTGATTTAGTCACACCTGCACGTGGCTTCCTGTCACTGATATTGACACCCGGGAGTAGCTTCGGGAAGGGACTTATAGCCTTTTCCTGATGCGGGCGTCTCTGTGGCCCTGCTGTCTGAGGCATCTCTAAAGCACATGAACATCCCAGGGCACATGTCCCAGGTGCAGAGTTCACAGGGAATGAGCAGTGTGGGAATGCCGGCCCCCAGGCCCCTCCCCCTGCTCTGGGCACAGTGTTTCCTGGACGATGTGAGGCGACCCCAGTCGCTGTGGGGCTGTTTTGCAGGAACCAGCTGTTGCACGTGCCCCTGAGGCAGCACCAGGTGAGCTGCTGTGACTGGCTGCTGAAGGTCATCTGCGGGGTGGTGGCCATCCGCACGGTGTACGCCTCTCACAAGCAGGCCAAGGCCTGCCTCATCTCCCGCATTAGCTGCGAGCGCGCCGGCGCTCGCTTCCACACCCGCGGCGTGAATGACGACGGCCACGTGTCCAACTTCGTGGAGACAGAGCAGGTCAGTGCCCAGGCCAGCCCGTGGCGCCCGATGGTTCAGCTCGGGTGCACTCGGGCACACGTGTTTCTACTCGGGGGTTACTGGAGGCAGTTTCTGATGAATGTGACTCCTCACTCTCACAGAACAGAACCTGTCACTGGGGCTCTGTCTGCAAATGTGGCCTCTGCTTTGCATGGTGTAGCTTTTCTGATTCATTTCTCATGCTGGGAAAATGCTGCATTGTGAGCTATTTTCAGCTAAAAAGAAGCAGGTATTTTTGCCATAATTGTGAAGGAGGGGCAGTTATTCAGAGAGCAGCTGATGGATGAACCAATAGGATTTGAAAATCTTTAAAAAAATTTTTTTGGTGGGGGAGGTAATTAGGTTTTATTTTTTTGAAGGAGGTACTGGGGGTCGAACCTAGGACCTGGTGCATTGCTAAGCATGCACTCTACCACTGAGCTATATATACCCTCCTCGCTGCAAAAGCTTTCTAAGACCAAAGTAAGTAGACCAGTGATGGAAGGATGAGAGAAGAAACAGTTATTTTTCATTCTAAATCAAGGGAAGCTTCCTCCTAGAAGCAGGTCTCAGCAGCTGGGAGTTGTGGAATCTGCGTGCTGGGCGGCAGTTGCTGTTAGCTCCGTGGAATAGAACCATCTGCTTAACTTCTCATTGGCTTTTTCTCCCCCTGAATTTTGTCCTCAATCCTAGAGATGTTGTCTTACAACTGCTTTACTTTTTCTACCGTGCGATCTGTAGGATAATACCGCCGTGCAGACTAACAGGTGGAATAAATCATAAAGGAAAGCCTGTGAAAGGCGCAGGTGCGGTGTCGCTGTGGTTGTCAGGCTGCAAACAGCCTGTGTTCACTTAGTGCTGATGTGGCTTTGCATCCCCTCTTACTGCTGCAGCTGTGAGAGGTGTGTCCTACGGGGGCTTGAGCCAATTGAATTCAGCACAGATTTGCCTTCTGTGTGGGAGCTGCACCTGCCTGGGCTCTCAGAGGGGAGGAGGGTCCTTTGGGGTCAGACGCCGAGTAGGGATGTTGGACAGAAGCCTAAAGGTGAGCAGTAGGGGCAGTTCCTTGCCTGCGACTTTGGCTCACGTTGTCTGCTCCCCTGCACCTGGACGAGGCTGGCAGATAAGTATCTGGTTAAAAATGACAGAAAATGGGGCCCCCGACTGGAGGCTTTTTTTTTCCCCCTTATTCCCGTCTACGTGATGGAAATAGCTTCCTCATGTCTCATGCCCCACCTTCCTTACCACTTTCCACCCCTGTCTTTATCCTTGTATTATTTATTGGTCTTCAGACCATTCCAGTTCATCCCACAGATCTTCATTCTTTATCACTTGGGTGGTCTGGGCTGGGTGCTGTGCTGGGAACTGGGGGGCCAAAGGTGCCAAGCATATTTGTACAAAGCAAAACACCAACGGTGAACCTCGTAACTGAACCAGATTTAAGCGGTTTTCCCCGGGCGGCCCGTGCGGCTCAGCCCCGCTCCCCATCCAGCCCTTGGGCCGAGAGCAGTTTGTTTGGTGCTCCCCAGAGTTTTGGCTTCCAACCAGTTTTATTTAAAATTTGGGGTCTCATCTACTGTGTCTTGTCGAGTAAGTCACTGGGAAAGTCCTTATCACCGTCTGTCTGTTCCTAAAAGATGAGAAGGCAGTAGTGGCTTCCTGGGGCTCCTGTGACAAGTACCACAAAATTGGGAGGGGGTGCTTAAAACTACCGAAACGTATTGTCTCACAGTTCTGGAGGCCGGAGCCCGAAGTCAAGGCGTGAGCAGAGCTCCCTCCGACGCCCCTGGGGGCGGGTCGTCCCTGCTCTTACAGCTTCCGGTGGCCGGGCTGGCAGCGTCCCCCGTCTCTGCCTCCATCTTCACGTGGAGGCTTCTCCCCACGTGTGTCTTTCTCCCCTTCTCATAAGGACACCCGTCCTGTGGATTAAGGGCCCATCCTTCTCCAGCCTCACCTTCTGAACTAATCACATCTGCAAAGGCTCTTATCTCCAAAGAAGGTCAGGTTCCGGGGTGCTGGCGGTTAGGACTTCAACACAGCTTTCTGGGGGACAGTTCAGTCCATCACAAGCACATCACTGGACGTTGCTAGACTAGGACTGTCCTTAAGTGCGGCCCCTGTAGCTTTATGAAAAATCTCCCTGTTGTCCTTGCTTTTCTAGTTTTTCTGCAGACTAGGGTTGGGCCTTTGCTCCGGCTGCTTCACCTCAGTTTGCCTGGTGACTTGGGCTTGTCGCCTGTGCGCGCGCACCTTACGTGCTGCAGCTGGGGGCGGGGCCTTGTCCGCTCCAGCACCTTAGAGGCGCCAGCGGCCCGCCCCTCAGCTCCTGGTGCCTGCAGCCCCGCTGCTGCCTAAATTGCCTCCACCTGCCTCCCTTCCTGGGCATAGGGAGGGATTTCTCGACTCCTGCAACCTTTGTGGCCTTCCGAGTTTGTGTTTTTCCTCCCTTTCCTCCTCCGGGCTGCGCTCTGGGTGAGGCCTCACCTCAACTTTCCTCCCAGGAGCAGCGGGTGAGCTGACAGGTACACTGCCGTCCCACCTGGACCGAGGGGCTGCCAGCGAGCCCCAGGGTGATTTTGTTTTCATGGACACATACAGGGCAGGAGGTCGCAGCCTTGCACCCAAAGCAGTTCCTTGCGGGGTGCCTCTGTTTCAGGCTGCTCCTCAGTGACGTGTGCTCTCCACTGCAGGAAGGAGGAGCCCGGATCCAGGCCCCTAAACAGCGTGACCCCCTGGCTAGAGGGAGCAGGGGAGAAGGCGGCCACAGGGGAGGAGAGGGGGCGTTTCCCAGAGCTGATTCCAGGGTTGTCCTTGCAAATCCTGAGCCCCTCGGCCGAATCTGATTAAGAGCCTGCCAGGTGGGAACCCAGCAGGAATGAGACAGACCAGCTGGCCCTTGCAGACAGGCAGCTTCACGCTCCAGAGGGGCCTCCCACAGTCAGTGCTCAGCCACAGCCCTCCTGCCTAAAGAGAGACGGAAGGATAGCAGAGCAAGTGAGGGCAGGGAGAGGCCTGTGTGCTGGGGGAGGACTTTGGAGATCGGAGCCATCGGAGGACAAGGGGGATGGACCAAGGGAGGTGGGGAGCCGCGGAGGGAGAGGAAGACACAGATGAAATCGAGGAGAGCTTTGAAGGCGTGCGCTTCTTTGGAAAGCATCCTACTGACAGACGTCCTGATGGCACAGCTGTGATGGAACACGAGCCACTCCCCGACACCAGCTCCAGGCAGTGTCCACCGCAGCTGCATCACCCCCTTTTCTAAAAGGTTTATGGATGCAGGAGCAGACGTGGCTGAAGGGAAGAAGCTGCTCCCAGAGGTACAAGAAACTCGTGTTGCTCCTGCTCGTACAAGCCACTTGCTGCCTGTCTCTGGAATCACGGGGTTCTGTTGATGGCTCTTTGTAGCAGTAGAGGTGCTTAGGTTGATCTGAGTTGTTTTTTGTAAAACACTAAAATCTTTCTTGAAGTGGAATACACACTTCCCAGTGTTCCTGCTGAGAGGCAGCTCTGCCTCCCTCCTGTCCTGGCCACCTCCGAGGGAGGGTTCCTAAGGGTATGTCAGAGATGGGAGCTGAGGGATGCCGAGCTCACTCAGGGAGGGCAGACTCACAGGGAGCCGGAGGGAGACTGCCTGTGGCCCTGTTGAGGTTTGTCATTTAGGACTCCCGGGAGCCGATCGGTTGGGATGCTGTCCTGGGGCTGAGTGTGCCCTCCATGTGTGGTCTTGGTGGCTTTGCTTATGGTGACAGAGCAGATTGTGCGTCGCATCCTGAGGTCTTCAAATCAGAGTGAGTCAGCAGAGCGAGGCTGGTTCATTCAGGGAGCAAAGTATCACCTGCTTTGTGACCCGGTGTTTAGAGAAACGGCAAGGTCTGAAACCCCGGGTCCATGCCTGAGGGTGGCAGGCGGTGACCTCGAGGCGTTGGTACCCAGCCCCTGGTGGGAAGGAGCCTGGTGGGGACAGCTCGGCCCCTCTTGTGGTTGCTCTCAGGTCACCTCCAGCCTGTGCCCCCTGCTAAGGGGCTGACAGCTTGCAGTGCTGCTGTCATTCAAACAAACGATGGCACCAGGCAGAACAGGCTGGTTCCCTGACATGGGGACTCTCTGTGGGCAAACGGGCTTCTCCTGAGTCAAATTCTCAGGGAGCCAGAAAAGGGTGGTGCTCCACTCCCACCTTGCGTTTACATTTTTCCTAAGGGGAAACAACCAGGGCAGGCTGTGTGTGTGTGCACGTTTGTATGTATGGGTGTTGTGTGTGTATGTGTGTGCGTGCAAGCATGTCTGTGTTGTATGTGTGCACACGCATATATGTTGTGTTGCAGTTGTGCTGTGTATATGCATGTGTGTGCAGGGGCATCTCTGTCTCCCTGGGAAAAAGTCTGGAGTCTTCGGCTCTGCTGGGAGCCATACCTTGTAGGCTTGCTCTGCAGCCATGACTCACCATGCAGAAAGTCCCCTAGTTTATCAAAAGAAAACAAAAGATAAGAAATAAATATTTGACTACTAAAGATAAGGCCACTGATTAATCGAGGGAGGTTGGGATGACCGTGAGTGTCCTCCCAAGAATGCAGACTTGGGAAAAATTGGTTTGCAGACACTTCATCTGGGAACAGAAGTTCAGCGGAAAGCCTTGTAGGGGAAAGTGAGTGTGCCCAGTGGCGAGTCCTCCTGCTTTGCGCCTTTCTCTTTGTGGTTGTTGAGTTTCAGCTCCCACCCCTCTGGTCTAAAGCTGTAAGCAGTGCTCGTAGCACGTGCTAAAGAAAGTGAAGGGTAATAGCTCCTTAGCTTAGATCAGATCCTGGGCAATGTTAAGAGTTGTGTTTACCCAGCTGTTGGCTGATTCTCAGGGATCGAGACCCCCTGTGCCTGTGCCACAGGCAGCTGGGTTGTGTGCATTTAATGCCATTGTAGCCAGCGCTGCCTGCAGCCGTTTAAACAACCTGCTTGCGTCTGCTGTCAATAGAAAAATGGAGAGCAACAAATTTGCTGGTTGTCAATATCTGGAAACTGACCAATTCTTAACCCAGTACATTTTTCCTTTGGGGCTTAAAGGGTAGGGTTTCAGCTCAACATTGTAACTAACAGGCTCCTATAATTCCTGGAGTCCAGGGAGCCTTAGGGTCTAATGTTCAAGTCCTCCACTGCAGAATTACTAATGCATGTGTGATCTGAGTGTGATCTAGCTGCATGGAAAGCTACCCTGTAAGGGAGCAAGCCGGTAAGAACTGGAAAGGGCCAGCAGCATCGCCCTGGCCGGCCCTGCCAGGCCAGGGTAGAGTTACCCAGATAAAGGGCAGCATCTGAGAACTGCCATGGCCTCCCCCTCGTGATGCTCAGGGCTGGACTCTTTGTCCTTTTAGAACGCCTCGGCACTGCGGTGTCAGCAGGGGCCTGCAGGCAGGTGAGGAGCTGGTGCACCCCAAAACAACGGTGTGTGGGGGTGGGGAGGAGATACTTCTTTAGCTGGTAAGGGTCATCCATGTCTATACAGGTGCTGTCACACTGGAATTCGTGGAAGCTGTGTGTGGACTGTGTGGCACATTTAAGAAGACGTGGTGTAGGGCCAGGACCAAGCACGAGCTCGGGTCGGGTCTTGACTTGCATTGTCAGTTGCGGGACCGCCGAGTGCCACCAACTAGGGCTTTTGGCTACAGCTGGTTCATTTCACTTCCTTCAGTCCTCTTCCAGTCGCTGCCCACTACTTCGCCAGTTGACAGGGTGACAGCAGAGGAAGATCTTGACCTAGTCCCAGAGCCCATTTGCTTCTGTTCCTAAAGTTGTGGTAGGGGAAGGAATTGCTGGGCTTTTCAGGGAGGTCGGGAAGGTTGTGGGAGTTCCTGCCCCGCTCGGAGGCTGGTGGGCAGCCAGCAAGCCCGAGAGCGCTGGGCGGCCTGGGGGTCGGGGAGCAGCGGGGCCAGGCCCAGAGAGGGCAGAGGGCGCTCACGCCCCACGGTCGCCCTGCACTCTAGCTGGTGTCGGGTCTCAGGCCGCCGGATCCCGTTACCCGGCTCCAGGACACTCGGTTTCATTGAAGAATACCTTTTCCTTTCTGTCTCCCTGTGGTGCAGACGATTTACATGGATGATGGAGTGTCGTCTTTTGTCCAGATCAGAGGCTCCGTTCCGCTGTTTTGGGAGCAGCCAGGGCTTCAGGTAAGTAATGAAAAAGCATGTCTACGTGTATTCACTCATTGCTTCTGAATGGCTGTGGGTTGTTTCTTTCGACCCTGTTTCTCCCATGGCACAGTTCCTGGGTTTTTTCCCCCAGCCCAGTTGGACTGAGCTGAGTTGTCACCGTGTGTGTGAGTGTGCACGTGTGTGTGGTGTCGAACACAGAAACATATACTTTGTGTGTGGTTTTCCGATCATGAGCTCACTGGTGAGGTAGGAAGGTCTTTGCAGGTAAGTGGACCACATTGTGGGATTGAGTGGAGTTACTTCCAGTAAGACCCAAGTTCAGTGTGTTGAGAACGTGGCCCAAGATGCCTTTGGAGAGTTGTGACTCCTGGAAAGCTCTGAAAGGCTCTGGGGGCCCCAGTGGCCGTGCTGCCAGTCTGGCGTTTGGAAGTGCCTGTTGTGGGGCCACGTGAGAATTGCACAGGGCTTTCCCGTGATTTCTAAAAATATACCTTGCTGTCCCGAACAGGGCTCTGGCCGGTGCCAGAGGTATTTGGCACTCTGTCTCCTGGGAAGAGTTCAGGGTGTGGTTCCAAGAACACATTTGTCGTCAATGGAACGGCGTGCTGCCTCATTCAGTGAGTTCCTACCAGTAGGGTCATGGCCAAGTGGACCTGAGACCTCCCTCCCTGGCCGGAGGGAACATGAGTGCCCTCAGAAGACCCCTCTGCCTGTGCCTCCATGGCTTTGGCTCTTCTCCCCGAGAGCTCTGTGTGAGGACGGTGGGTCCTCAGTCAGTGGCTGAAGAGGCCCAGGGCCACCTGCCCGGTGCTTGGGCTTGTTTGACACCCTGGGGCTCACCTGCCCTTGACTTGACCCAGCATCCGCAATGGGCACTTTGTCCTCATGGCTGTCACCGTGCAGTTGGCAGCTGTGATGAGGAACCAAGTCAGCCCTCTGGTGAGGCAGACAGATGAGTGTCTCACTTGGGCCCTGAGTTCTGTGCAAAAAAGCTTTATTAACATTCAGTCTTCCCATTAGAAAGGAGCAACTAAGACGTATGAGGAGCTGGTGGCATTAAGTGGTGGCAGAACGAAGCACTCCTGAGGAAGGTTGTAACTGGAGATTTCCTCTGGGGCGCATCCCAAAAGAGCTTTGTTCTTCAACAGTTCTGTTGAGATATAATTTACATACATAAACCTCACCCATTTAAAGTGTACAATTCAATGGTTTTTAGCACATTTACAGCGTTGTGTAACCATAACCATAATCTAAGTTTAGAACCCTATCATCACCACTAAGAAAACTCTGGACCCACCAGCGGTCACGGCCCATCCCCTTCCCGCTCTCTGAGGCCTGGGCAACTGTTCCATTTACTTTCTGTCTCTGTAATTTGCCTCTGCTGGACATCCCAAAAGGGATTTTGAAACCTGATTTTCTTTAGATTTAGAGTTTTCCTTCTGAAACCTCTGGAGCTCTGTATTTAGAAGATTAAAAAGCAAAGATGAAACGAGTAGAATACAGGAAGGAAGGGGGAGACCACGTCATGTGTAAGGATTCGTAAGAAACCCCCAGCTGGGGGATGGTCATGATAGAGTCTTAGAATTTGGGATGGACCCATTGAAATTCACCTGTTTCACCCTCTCACCCAGTTCAGGGTCCTTCTTCCAGGATCTCAGAGAAGCTGACCTCCAGGCGCTGGCTCAAGGCCACAATGTAGGGTGGCTCCATTTTTATCATCATTAGCGCGTTTCTCCTTGCCTTGTACTTGGTCTGTCTCTGTGGGGTGTTCCAGGGGACACACCAGACAAATCTGAGTCCTCAGACCTTCAGAGACCTTCGCGGTTCCCCCTTTCTCCATTTCATCTTCTCTGGGACCTTCCAACTCTTTGGCCATCTCTGTCATACTTCTAGGACTCCCTGTGGTCTGGTCTCCCTCTTCTAAAAACCAGACAAAACTTATCATCCTCCTCTCTAACTCCTGTCTCCAGCTTGACCCCCTTGATGCTCCAGACGCAGCCTGGCCCTGCAGTGGATCAGCGGTCCCCCAGTCTGACTTGGACCAGCATCCGTGGACCTTGGGTGGCCCCCTTTTCTGCAGCTGTGGCATCTTTTAGACTTATAACACCCGTGTTCCTCCAGAGCCTCCATGGTGTCTTCAAAATAAGTTTCAAAAGGCTTTAGTGTTCATGAATCTTACGGGCTTGGTAACCCTTGGGTCTAATGAATATCTGTTTATCCTCTAAATACTGTCTGTCATCAAAGAGAGATGAGATCATCTTAGGGGACAGGAAGGCAGCGTTCAGTCACCCTACCCGAACCATCAATAGCAAGCCTAATGATGATCAATTCTGGTTGTTTTTCTCCGTTTTGAAAAATTTCCCCCACTTCTTCACTTAGGTTAGAAGAAAAGGGCAAAGATTTTGGGGTGAAGAGCTTGCATTTTAAGTGGCAATGTTGTGCCCTTGCCCTCTTGGGGCTCCCCCAGGGAGGGGACAGAGCGGGTGGGCAGAGAAGACTGTGGGATGATGATTTGTCTGCATGTTTCCACAGGCGTGGCATCTTCATTACAAACTCCTGCATCCTGACTGCATTTCTAGCAACCATATATTTTTAGCAATTCATCTTTCTCATGTTAAAAGGCTATGCGGTTGATAAATAGCCACATTGAAATGTTCCCCTTAAAGCTAATTGCTCTTCTGGTATGGTTAGTTATAGAGTATATTTTGTATATACTGTTAGTCTGTTGAAGAGTTTGTTCTCTTGTCATTTTAGAGTCTTCCTCCCCCATAACATGCACATATAGACACATGTCTTGCAAAGGGGGACCTAGGTCTGTGTGACTAAGCCAGCTGGAAGAGGATGCAGAGTAGGTTGGTCCCCTCTGCCGCTCCCTCCTTGCCTGCGTTTGCCTCCTCCCTGTCAAAGGCAGTTTACTAAGCTCTGCGGTGCAGGGCACTGTAGGTGCTCATTTGGGTAGTTGTACCTTTCTTTGTTCCAAAAAGGATGTGAGGTGGATTACAGCACAGCAGATTCAAAAGTAATGCCAAGGTTGGGGGCAGGAGGAAATAGCTCAGTGGTAGACTGCGTGCTTGTGTGCACAGGTGCTGGGTTCAATCCGCAGTACCTCTGCTAAGCAGGTGGAAAGAAAAGTAATGATGAGGTTGGGATGAAGGGGAAAAAATATTTAAAATGAAAGTGAACTGAAGCCAGGAAAAAGTTGTACACGGAAGGCGGGCCGCGGGTCCCGTGTGCTTGCAGGGAGCTCCTGGGCTTACCAGCAACATCGCGGGAAGAAACAGGCTCGTGCGGCAGCTCATCATGTGATTCAGAGCGTAAGCTGTGAAGTTACAGGGACCTGCGTTCCAGTTCAAGTTCTGGCTCCCTTACTTGGGAACTATATGCTTTTGAGACGTTTTAATCTCAAGAAAAAAAAAAAAGTTCTTATCAAAAAAAAAAGTGGAAAAATTCTTATCTTTGCTAAGCCTTAGTTTACTCTTCTGTAAAGTGGGGTTAACAGTATCAATCTCATAGGGTTATGGAGAGGATGAAATATCATAACATGTATTAGAATTTAGCACTGTATCTAGAATCTAAAAAAAGACTAAGAAATGGTAGCTGTTAATGTTATTACTAACATAAATTGTAACATCTAAGAGATAAAAGCATGTTGCATTAGGAGAAGCGTGGCTCTTTGAGTCCTGAGAGCTGAGTAGGGGTTTCCCCTGAAGTCTCCATGAGGACGCTGAGGTGTGGTGACAGTGTGCTCACCTCTCTCAGTTCATGCGCAGCACAGGGACCAGTCTCCTAGGCTGATCCATCTCCCAGGCCTCATACGCACCCCAGGGTAAGCCGTTTATTCATCCCACAGACACTCATTAAGCACCTGGTACATGCAGGCACCTGACATCAGATGTCACCCCTGCCTTCGGGGAGGAGGTGACAGGACATGACAGTGTTGTGTGAATACAAGATCCTTGTGGCAGCTCTGGGGAGGGACAGCCCACCCAGGCTGCAGGGGTAGGGGTCTGAACTGACCTGGGAGGGAATGGGTGGAATCACCAAGGCCAAGGGGCAGCCTTGTAGAGGGAACCATGGATGCAGATGGTGCGACCCCTGAGATCAGTGCACATCCAGGGAACCCTGCTGGCTCGCCACTTGCAGTCCTGGAGGTCGGGGATCGTGGTGAGAGGTGAGACTGGAGGCAAGGCCCGGATAAACATGGGCTTTGTATGTTACGCAAAGGAGTTTGAATTTTACCCCAATGGTACCCAAACTGCTGCACATTAAAACCACCTGGGCAGCTCGTCCAACTCCTGGTATCAGGCTGCATGCCGTCCAATTAAATCACAGCATCTGTGGGCAGGAGCCAGGCATCAGTACTTCTGGAGGACTCTTAGGTGACTCCAGTGTGCAGGAGGCTCGGGAAGCACTCAAGGTTACGCTGGTAAATCAGCTTTTCTAGGGCCAGGAGGGAGAAGTTTTGGTTTGTGGCATTTGCCCATTTCCAGCTCGACATGACTGAACTTGGAGCTGTGAAGAGGAGTGCACACAGCGGCTAGTGAGCTGCAAGGAGCTGGCTCCCCCGACACCCTGGATGTGGCACTAAAGGGTTTCATGGGGCGGGTGGAGGGTGAAGATCGAAGGTAGAGACATCAGGTGGGGCAGTTGCAAGGATCCAGATTAGTGAGGCCGGCAGCTTTAACTGGGGGAGGGGGCAGGGAGGGGCGGGGAGAGGTCTGGAGATGCTGTTGGTGACGCTGGGACCCTCTTGAGTGCCCATGGGGTCTCTGCATCAACTCACTCAGCCGGGCGGCCTTGGGACTTCAGTTGGTTTTCCAGCCGCTCCCTTAGGTTCAGCTTGGAGTCTTGAGGATGGAACCTGTGACTTTCAAGACCAGACAAGAGTAATTGGCTAAGTGTCTGCCTGGCCCTGGGGGAGGAGGGTGGGTGACGGGGGAGGAGGGAGACTGAAAAAAGCAGCGTGGCCAGTTCCCGTGTGCTGGGATCAGCAGTGGTTTCATTCTATCCTCGACTGAAGCTTCCTTGAGGCTGTGACACACAGTGGCCTAAGGAGTAGGTGACACCGAGAGGAGCGATTCGGGTCCGTGTCAGAGCCGGGCAGCGGCGGAGGCAGGGCCTGGGTGGGGAGGCTGGATGTGAGGCCTGAGGCCACGGGACCTAAGGGTGATGGAGGGAGGATGCCCTCCCAGAGAGCAGCCCAGGCCCCCTCCTGCCCACAGCCCCATCCACCTTAGGAGGTGAGGGGGATGCAGCTGGGGGCAGCCTGGGCCTGGTCACCGAGTGCAGTGTGGATGCCGCCCCCAGGGCCACTCCTGTCCTGCTGCCTTCTTTCCTCACAGGCATCCTAACTCCGAGCAAAAAGGGAACAAGGAAGATAAGTAGAAACCAGCACTTTTCAAACTTCAGCGTGTAGAGTGTGTGTGTGCGCACACATGCACATGTGTGCACTTGCGGGAATTACCTGGGGGCTTGTTAGAACACAGAATCTTGGCCCCACCCCCAGAGACTTTCATTCAGGAGGCCTGGGGTGGGCCCACATCTGCATTTCTAACACACTCTCAAGGGACGCTGATGCTGCCGGTCCAGGGACCACACTTTGAGAACTGTTAGCGGCAGGGATCCTTTCTACCCCTTTACTGCGCTGGTCCTTCACTGTGGGTGGCGCCCTTGACGTCTCAGTGTTTGTCCTCAACAGTGACTTTGGACTAACTGCTATGGGGGATGGGAGCAGGCCTGTAGGGGTCCTTCCTTGCCCTGACCACAAGGAAAATCTGGGGTGAGGGAGACAAGCTGGAGGCACGACCAGGGCGGTGCTCTGCCCTGGGTCTGGGCTGTGTCCTCTCCTACTGTGGGCTGCTGCGTCCGCTCTGGTCCCCGCCTTCCCTGAGTCCTGCCGATGCAGTCGAGGGCCTGCGGCGTCTCACCCTGGTGGCTGCTTGTTCTCAGGACAAAGGGCACACTCTCCATCAAATTAATTTGCACTTGTGCTGACTTGTTAGAAACATGTAGGTGTGTTTGTGGGTTTTCTGCGGTGACCCCGATTGGTGGTAATCGTCCAGGGCAGGGAATTCAGGGTCTCCCGTCCCTTCCCATCTTCCTAGTGCCATGGAGACCCGAGGTGCCTGGCTCACTTACTCAGGCCGGGACTGGGTGTGCAGTTTGTAATGGGACTTAGGTGATGTTTACAATGGGCAGTTTAGAGACAGAGATGGGACACTCCTGAGTCCAGTCGTCTGTGACTACACTTTCCACCCGTTTAGAAGAGGAAACTTTGGGTTATGACTCAGGGAGGTGACGTCTGGGGATAGAACTTGTCACAACGAAAAACCAGGCTCCTGAGCTCTGAACTTTGTTTTCTGATTCTCTTCTTACTTGTTCCCATGGAGCAAGCCTAAAAGCAGCCGCGGCTTATCCCTGAGGCCGGGCGACGTCTTGTGTGACTGACAGACCGACACAGAGCAGGCAGCCCCCTCCCCGGGTTTTCGTCCTCAGGGGTCCCTCAGAAGGTGGCTGAGAGGAGCGTGGACCCGCTTTCCACCAGCACCTTCCTGGTAGGCTCAGAACAAAGACAGGAGCCTGGGTGTCGAACTCAGGGGCTGTGAAGGTTTTGGGGATTAGGCATGTGGCATCCCGTCCGCCAGGAGTCGGGGGTCATCAGGAAAGAAGGGCGAAGTACATGCAAAATAAAGCTGTTCCGGTTGAGCCTGTGTTGGGCTCTCCCACTGGTTAACAGCGAGATGCCTGATGTTAGATGCCTTATTTTGCAGACTCATTTTCCTTGGTGACCAGGTTTCTTAGGACCAAAAGGAATCTGAGACTTTATTTGTAGACTGTCATTTCTGTGGACAAACCTAATTCCAAATCTGTTGCTGAGAGACTAGCTTCCCAGATGGGTTCTCTCCTCAAGTATGAAGAGTAACGGACGCGTTACCCGCTGTGGTAGGAGCTATGAAAGATCACTCCGCACGTGTTCAGCAATGGCTCCGTCTGAGGATAT
This sequence comes from Camelus dromedarius, assembly GCF_036321535.1. NCBI lineage: Eukaryota > Metazoa > Chordata > Mammalia > Artiodactyla > Camelidae > Camelus > Camelus dromedarius. The sequence goes on along the minus strand of NC_087441.1, from coordinate 8,452,758 downwards.
GGATGAATCCAAAGACACCACTTTTACACCCTTCAGGACCAAGCAAAATGAAGCAGTATGTTTTAAGAAACTTTTTATCTTGAAATGATTCCAGACCTACAGAAAAGTTGTAAGAACAGCGCAAAGTGCTCCCGTACGTGGTTTACGCAGATTCACTAAACGTCAGCTTCTTGCCACATACGCATACGCTGTTATTTATTTCTGAACCAATTTAGAACAGGTTGCATACATTGTATCTCTTTACTTCTTAATGTTTCAGGATGTTTTTCCGAAGAGCAAACATGTTCTCTTACCTCACCACGGGTAGGTCCAGGGTCAGGAAGTGGAACATAGACCCAGTACTTTAATCTGATGTGCAGTCCAGACTCCGGATTTATCGATGGTCTCCGTGATTAATGTCCATCATGACTCCTTCTCCCCTTCAGTCCAGAATCCACTCCAGGATCACATCCTGCATTTAGCCATCACATCTCCAGTCTCCTTTAATCTGGACCGGTTCCTCCGCCTTCCTGTCTGACATTGACATTTTTGGAGAATGTAGGCCTTCTTTTTCTGTAAACCAAATGTTCCTCATTTGGGAGTTTCCTGGTGTTTCATTACAATCAGGCTCAGGGTATGGATCCCTGGCCAGCATGCTGAGCGACCACGTCCTTCTCCGATGGCCTTTCCCACCTGGAAGCCCACGGTGTCCCCCTGCCCTTCATTAGTGATGCCAATTTTGATCACCTGGGCAAGGGGTTCTTCAGTTTCTCCACTTAAACTTAATCTGTTTTCCTTTTCAACTCATAAGCAATTTATGGGAGACACTTTGAGACCATGCAAGTATCCTACTCCTTCTCAAACTTTCCCTGAAGATTTATGGTCAATGCAACAGATTTTGTGATTTGAAGTCTTTGGAAGGGTTCCTTCACATAGAACCTGAGAGTCGTATATTTCTTAAACATCTGTGCTTTTCTCCCCACCTCTCCAAACGGGCTTGGAACCAGATGACCCGAGTTTGACTTCATGCTTTGTACCGGGTCACGTTTTCACTTTAATATTTCATGTTTTTAAGTTATAATGATGAAACTTTTAATAAAAGTGACTTTGAAATATTTTTAAAAAAGAAATTTATGGTCAATGGATGATTTTTGCTAAACAGCTCTTTACCGTGACAGGTATAAGATGATGATTTCTCACCACTCCCTTCGTATTTATCAGTTGGGATTCCACTGTGAGGAAGAGCCCTCTCTCCTTCCCACCCCCCACCACCCAGCTGGCCACCTACCCAGCTAACCATCTGCCCATTCACCTGCCCACCCATCCATCCATTCATCCACCCGTCCACCCATCCAGCCAGCTCTCGTCTGTATAGACGCATGGATTCCTGTTTTATTCATCAGGTTATAATCCACTACTGTCCTTGTATCATTCGTTGCTCAGATTGTCCCAGATGTGTCCAGGGAGAGCCCCCCTCAAACTGGCTCCAATACCAATACATAGTTTTATGTTTGTTTTTTAAACTTCCAGTATTAAATAAGTAGTTCTTAACAATAAGGAAAATTCCTTTGCAGGTAGTTATGATAATTCAGATTTGGGGGCAGTCAAGGTCCCTGGGGTTGCAGAAGAGGCTGGGAGCGGTTTCTCTCTCCCAGTTGGCTTAGCCGCACCTCTGCACCATGGAAAGGTTTGTGGATTCGACATGGGCCCCATGGTCTCCCCTGAAGTTTGTCTCTGTCTTTGGAGGAATTCCAGCTGGTGTGGTCCATCCTGCAGTGAGGATTGGGCTGCAGCAGAGCCAGACTCAGGGACCTGGGTTTGGGGCCTGGCTGACTTGAGCTGTGAGTGGGCCGCAGAGGGGCTGAGGGGCTGCTGCAGGTGGCCTGGCTGGCAGTGCGAGGACCAGTGGGAATACCATCACGTCCTGGGTTCGCAGGGAGGGATGGATTGCCAGTGTTGTTTCTCTCTGATTTAGGTTGGCTCCCATCATCTGAGACTCAACAGAGGCCTGGAAGCCAACGCACCTGCTTTCGACAGGTAGGGTGGTCCGGCACCGGCCCGAGGCTGTTGTCCTTCCTCGCATCAGACAGCAGCGCCAGGGACAGGGTGCAGCTGGAAAGGGGGGTGCCCCAAATCTGGACTCTAAATCTGCCTTTTACTTTGGTTCTTTATGCAGAAAAGCAGTTTACAAAATGGAATTTTTACTTGCTCTCAGGTTTCCCTGAATGTTCACTAATAAATGTTCAGGTAACACTTTGCAATTATTTTATCTCATTAGTTCCTTCTGCAGTGAAGCTTTATCTATTTGTCCTGGTTAATAAGGGAGCATCTAAACTATAGGATATTTGTATGCTGGTTTGTTTTTATTTTTAAAGCAATATATCCATAGGCCTTAAAAAGTCACAGTATAGGAATGTATAAAGGAACAAGTGGACATACCCTTACTCCCAATTTCCACTGTTAGTTTTTTATATAGCAGTATCATTCTAGAAAAAATTCTGGCTTATACATAGTTCATATTTTAAAATACAAATTAGGGGGAAGGGTACAGTTCAGTGGTAGAGTGCATGCTTAGCATGCACAAGGTCCTGGGTTCAATCCCCAGTACCTCCATCAAAAAATAAATAAATAAATACACAAACAAACAAACAGACCTAAAACACAAATTGGATCATAGTACACTTACTGCTTTACAACTTACTTAAGAAAAGCCACTGCCAACCTGAACTATTAGTCATTTGTACTTGAGACAGCTAATAGCTTCTTAAAATATTTGTTTTTTACTCTAAATGCTAATTTAAAAAATTAATGGATATAAAAAATTCTCAAAGTCATTTTTTAAAGTATTTTAATCATTCTGTCCGAAGCTACCTTTGGGCTTTAACTTTGCTTGCAGTCTTCTTATTGAGCTTAAGACTGGGAACACCAGCCCAACCGTGACCCCCTAATTAGCATATTACAAACAGGGCACGACTTAGTTCTGGGCGGCTCTGACTCCCCACCTGAGCAGGGCCTGCTCTGTCTCCTTGTATCAGACCGCAGGCCAGGATGCACCTTCTTCGGGAACCAAAAGAGCCCCAAGGGACCAGGCCAGGCATGTTCTGTTTCTTCCAGCACCTTCCCCAGGGGCTGCCATGTTGCACAGCTCCAGGGACAGTGCGCAGCCTGCCGGCTTGTGCAGGGACCCTGATGTCACAGATCTGATCAAGCCCTACATCTTCCCCGGGGAAGGGCTGCAGACAGGGCAGGGCTGCCAGCAGTATGGCCCTGGGAGAATTCCTCCTCCTTCTCCTCCTCACCTTCAGCTGTCTGCAGAGGAATATAAACTGCCCACTTCGGATCCATGTTCTCCTACACAGTGCTATTCCTTCGAGTTAGTAAGGGAGCCTTTCTTCTCTTATCGGGCTAAAAATGGTTCTCATGTGATAATTAACTTTTAAAAATTCCATTTATAAAAGAAACACGTTATTGTACAAATTTGGAAAATAGAGAAACGTTTAAAGAAGAAAAGAAGATTAAATCACATCGAGTTCTACCACTTTAACATTGTGATGTATTATCTTCCAGTCATTTTTTTCCCTAGTTTTAGGCATAAAGTTCTTACTGTTAAATTAATTCTGCATTTGCTTTTTGCATTGTGTCTTTTTACTGTTTTTTAAAACTATATTGAAGTATTTCTCACATTATTAAAATTATAAAGTTACTTTTCAAAAGCTGGCGATAAAAGAGAAGTATCAGCTTGAGTCTCTCCCTCCTGTTTCAAAATGTGTATTTAAAAATCATCTCTGGTAGACAAGTAATTTTCCTTAAGACTGCAGTTTCATTATACCTTCTTGCTTAGGTTAAACATCATGATATGCAGCACTTAGATGAAAAACTTAGGCACCGAGGAGGATGGCTCTCCTACCAGTTTTTCTAGTTTTGAGAAGGTACCAAGTGAAACAGATTAACTTCAGAGATATGCACATCACATTTATAAGGCTCTGTTAATGAAAGGCCAGGCCGGCTGTTCTGGATTTAATGGGGAGCTTTATAGAAAGCCTGGCGTACCCTGTGTCTCGTACTACAGTGCGTTTAGAAGTCTGATGTGCCTTTTGTGGGGAACAGCTCATCCTGAACCTACTGTGCTCAGAAGGTCCCCTGAGGGGTGGGGAGCGGGCATTGGGAGGCGCATCCATGTGTGTCCTGTGGACATGGCGTCACGGCACTGCCCTGCTCTGTTGCAGGCATATGGTGCTTCTGAAGGAGCAGTATGGAAAGCAAGTGGTTGTGAACCTGCTGGGGAGCAGAGGCGGAGAGGAGGTGCTCAACAGAGCCTTCAAGGTAACCGGCTTCACCCTCCTACCCGCCACCCCCTACCCCTCTACCACCCCCCACCGTCCCAGGGCGGGGGCAGGGCATGAGGGAACCCAGGGACCCTGCTGAGGGCGGGGACTGGGAATGACGGCACTGCTCTCACTGTGTTTGGGGAGGTTTTTTCCATCAGAGCTTCAGCATTAGGTGATTTGGGCTCCTGATAAATGAAGTTCAATTTTTGTGAAGCAGTGATTGGGAGAATTTGCTCAAAATGAGAACAAGACATCCCCCGTCTCCAGCTGCATTTCCTGCAGTGCTCCCCACTGGGGCATGGAGGACTCGGGCCGGCCGGCCTCCCCACTAGCTCTCTCAGGCAGACATGTTGACACACACACACACACACACGTGTATGCACGTGCACACATTTGTTTGGGCTTCACCCCACGTATCCCTGACCAGCTCAAGGAGCCAGAGTCCCTCTTCCCTCGCTGGTCTGGCCCCGCTACTGGCCGGCACCTCCTGATAAGTTCACACAAACACCCACAGGGCGTTTGTGCCTCAGTGACTCTTCAGAGCCTCTGCTCCGTCTAAAGCAAGCAATCTTATGTGATTTCCTCCTGCTAACTTGGAGCCTTCAAATCCTCCATCCTTGTGGACTGCCTCTGAAAGCTGCTCCCTGTGCCAGCTTTCTGTGGGCTCCCAGCTCTGTTCAGGGGCAGTGCAGGGAGACACCCTGGACAGGGGAGGAAGCAGTGAGCAGGGGCTCTGCCCACCTTGCTGGCCTGCGTCTCTCCCTGTTCCCAGTGGTCCTGGGTGGTTCAGTCTGCTGTGGGCAAAGCTGCAGGATGAGCTGTGGGCTGTGAGCCTCCACCGTCCTTTCCCAGCTGCTCACATGCCCCACTGAATGGGAAAAAGCCCTCTGGTTGTTCAGAGCTCAAGGAAGCCCCTTATGGAGAGAGTCTGAAGTCAGACATCGCTTCACAGGAAGCGTGTTCTCATGGTCCTGGCCCCGGCCGGCCGGTGGAAGCTGAATCCTGCTGAGTGCTCATTTCCCTCTGCTTAGGAAAGCTATGTGCTTGGAGCGGAGACTTTCTGGTGGCCAGTTTCATTTGGCCAGACCTGCTTTTCCTGTTTGGTTTGTTGCTATTGGCAACAAGCTCAAGAACTGTCTTCCCTCCCACCAATCTTGGCAGCAGTGTTGGCAGCTTATTTTAAGGAAGAAGACAGAAGAAAGAAACCTTAAGAATCTTTCCCCTTTATGCCTTGATTCTGGGGAGAGGGGGTCCTAAGCATCCCCCTCATCAGCTGGTGGACCCCTGGGTGGGACATGACCGCAGGCCCATGGCCCGGGGGGGAGGGCAGGTGGGCGGTAAGAGGCGACACCACCTGGAGGAAACCAGGGTTGTGGTCCCAAATGGGGTGTCACACGGAGGGAGCTCACTCTGCCATCCCCAGGTCCACGTACCAGCAGCTGGGCTGTGACCCCCGGGTTTTCAGGCCGCAAGGAGTCAAGGCACTTGCTCCAGAATGTGCAGCCACCAAGCGCACTTCGCAGCTGGGCTGACTCCTCCACAGCAAGACCTTTCTGACGGCGTCACTGTGCCCTGATGTGCATTCTAGCGCATGGTGGACGGACGGCCCCTGAGTCGTAGGGACCTGGCGGTCTAAAGTCCTTCTAGCCCTTCAGGGTCATTAGACTCTGGCTGGGCGAATGCTGGACAAGTCCGACCTGAAGCCACGCAGGAGGGCGTGGGTCGGGGATGGAGGCGGGGTGCCCTGGGAAAGCAGTGCTTCACCCTTTGCTGCAGGGCTGTCTGCTGAGAGTGCTGAGGAGTTGCCGGCTGAGGTTCCTTGTGTGGAAGAGAGGCCTCTGCCGGCGTACCATGCCCCACTGGCACCCGCTTGCTGTGCTTCCCCAGCTCTGGCCCCACCCTCACCCCAGCTCCCATGCTGTTCCTGGGCCTCTGTCTCCCCAACCCTGGGCTTCCACTGGGCTGCACCTCGCATCACGGGGTGGTCCAGAGGACCCGTGGGGAGACTTGGCCACCTCTGAGCACACCCTCCCGGAGGCTTGGCTTGACAGGATGGGGCTGGTTACCGGGGCAACGGGAGCTGGATTATGAGCTGCGCTGCCCTGTACCTGATGCGCCTTGGTGCTTGGGTGCCTGCAGAACAGAGCGGTCCTTCCCCCATCAGCGCCCTCCAGAGAGCCCTGCAGGAGGTGATGTCAGTGCAGGGGCCCTGGGCTGCCCCGGGGAGCCACACTCGCTCTGGCTGTCTTTTGTCCAAGGTGGTCCTTCTGCCCTTCTGCAGGCAAGACCTCCTTTATGGTTTTGTCCCCAGGGCCTTTGTTCTGTGCTGCCCTTTTCAGGTCAGGGCTGGTGAACAGCCTAGTCGCCCCTAAGCCTTCAAGCTAAATGCTCTGCTCTGTTGGGTGATGCGGTAAGCTGTTCAGATGCCCTGCCACCTTCTCCCTTCCCCTTTCAGAAGCTGCTCTGGGCTTCCTGCCACGCCGGCGACACTCCTATGATAAACTTTGACTTCCATCAGTTTGCCAAAGGTGGGAAGCTAGAGAAATTGGAGAACCTGCTGAGGCCCCAGCTGAAGCTGCACTGGGATGACTTCGACGTGTTCACCAAGGGCGAGAATGTAAGTCCACGGTGAGTCTCGCCTGCGTCTTGTCGCTGTGCTGGGTGAGCCGGCAGGGGCTCTCCTGGGCGCATGCCCTCCTCTGCTTGGAGTTTCCAGGGCTGCAGGCCAGTGACGTTGGGCACTTGGGATCCAGCCTTCTCCTTTCCCTTCCTACAGTCAGACATGCTTTTGAATTCTGAGTAGAGGATAAATCATGGTTTTCTGGCAAAATAAATGTGCTGATGGGACTAGGTTAAACTGTGGAGTCAGGGTGACCATATACCTTATCATCCAAACTGTGATGAAAGCCGGGGGGGGGGGGGGGGCAGCTGGCATAAACCCGATTGCCCAAGGAAAGTGGGATGTGGCTTCCTTACTCAGAGTGGAGGAGAAAGAAGTCGAGCTTCCTCAAATCAATGCAGTGGACCCTCACTATTCCCAGATTCCGTATTTGCAAATTTGCCCGATTGCTAAGGTTTATTTGTAACCCCAGAATCAGTACTCTTGGAGTGTTCGCCATCATTCATAGACATGCTCAGAATGGTGAGAAATTCGAGACGCCCGCTAAGCGGTCCTAAGCCTGAGAAGGCCGTGACACGCCTTAAGAGAATCTTCGCTTAAGCACGAGTTCCAAGGCTGAAGGTTGAGGTGTCATTGTGAACGAATCAACAATATATATTAGGTATCTTTTGACAGAAACACCCACAGAGCAAGGTTACAGATTGATTAGCTGATGCAAATATGTGACCACAGGACCTGCCCCCATGTTCCTCCAGGAGTAGTGACTTGGCTTTTGTTACTTTGCTAACAGTTTGATTCACTAATAGTTCATGGACAACTTTCTAGAGCATAAGTATGGTGAGCAAGGGGAACTGACTGTATTTATAGCGCCCCGGGTGTGCAGGCTGCTGAGAGTGTGCTCTGGGGGTCGGCCTACCCGTAGCAGGGCTGGGGCCCCCCACCGCAATGTGCACCATTGAGCCCCCACTGGGGTTCTGTGGAACAGACAGGGCTGGGCAGACAGCTTAGGATCAGTTCATCTACATAATTCCAGCACTCTGGGTGGGGGGCGTTGGGCTCTAGATGGCGGGTGGGCTACCAGGGAGGAGGTGAGGGGTTGTCTCTTGGGACAGGTTTCCTTGGGGGACCACTGCTCCTTCCAGCAGAACTTGTAACCATTGGCGTTTCTTGTTTCCCTAAGTTTGCAGAAAGGCACTTTGCGGATGAACTGTCTGGACTGCCTGGACCGAACCAACGCGGTGCAGAGCTTCATCGCCCTCGAGGTCTGTGTCTCGGGCCATCCGTGTCCTGTCCTGTGTTTTTTCAGGGGGACAGGCTGGGCTGAGCGCCCTCGTTGGCAAGATGAGGGAGGCATCACTGGGCTAACTTTCTAAGTGTTGGGGGCAGGGGGCAAGGATGTGCCCGGCATATAGAGCGAGGTCTCCCTGGGTGGCTGGCCTGCGGGAGCTGCGATATGCCTTTGACCTGTCACATGCACACCTCCTCACACTCTCTGAAATGCATCCCAGCCGTGGTGGCCCAAGGGTGCCACCCTGAGAAACGGTGGTTGTATGTATGATTGTTGTGAGTATTCCGTTGGATGAAGGCAGAGTGAGGCTGGCTGAGAAGAGGCTGGGTTTGCAGCCTGGGCGGGAGACCTGCATTTGTCTCTGTGGCCCACTGCCTGGGTGACCTCTCCTGGCTCACCGCTGGGAGGAAGGGCGGGGTCAGCGCCGCCTGCGGCCCACCCCTTGCTGTCTGGCCCTCTGGTAGTGGAGGAGAAGGGGAGGAGTAAGGGATTCAGAGGAGGGCTGGGTAGATAAATTTGGTGTGTGGTGGCAGGAAGCCCCGTTCTCTGCTGTGAGGAAGCCTTGTCCTCTGGAGGCTGCAGACTAACCCACAGCAACATGCTGAGTGGGGAACTCATGGGGATGGCGCTTGCTGGTGTCCCCTAGGCGACAGTGAGGCAGCTTCCAGGTGAGAAGTCAGTGACAACTGTCTCTTCTCTCCCAGGTCCTCCGTCTGCAGCTCGAGAGCCTCGGACTGAATTCCAAGCCCATTGCCGACCGCTTCGTGGAGTCCTTCAAGGCAATGTGGTCTCTGAATGGGCACAGTCTGAGCAAGATGTTCACAGGCAGCCGGGCCCTGGAAGGCAAGGCCAAGGTAGGGGCCGGCCGAGGGGCAGGGTCGGGGGTCTGCGCAGGCCCCTCTCACGGCCTATCGTCCGGCCCGTGGCAGGTGGGGAAGCTGAAGGATGGGGCCCGGTCCGTGTCTCGCACTATCCAGTCCAACTTCTTCGACGGGGCGAAGCAGGAGGCCATCAGGCTGCTGCTGGTCGGGGACGTCTACACCGAGGAGTCTGCAGACAGGGGAAGGGTGCTGCTGGACAACCCGGCCCTGCTGGGTAAGGCAGCCCCCGCTCCACCTGGGGGGAGGGGTGTCTGGCTGTCCTGCTGCCTGGAGGGAAGACTTCCCAGCCAGCCTTCCCACCCCTCACGGAGCCCCAGAATCCCATGTGGTGGGGGGCGGGCACTGCCCTGAGCTGTAGGGCAGCAGGAGGGAGCTTCTGTGCTTGGAATCTGGCCCCTGACTTCAGCTCCATCAGCCTCACAGTCTGACCAGCTGATCTCAGCAGCTTTCAGCCATGTTTTGTATTTGATGAGATGATCAGTCAGGTGCAGCCACAAGAGGAAGCAGAGTGGAGGCTCAGAAAAAACGAGGTTATCATACTCAATCCTCAAGACAGGAGGCGTGCCATGTGGGGCCCCATGGAAACCCCCAGGGTGGCCAGGAGGCAGCAGAGTGCTTAGGCCATGGCCTTTATTGGGGTTTCCTTTATTGGGGTTTCCGTAGGAAAGTCAGGGCAAGGTAGATAATGTAGGATGGGCTAGCTTGGGTAATTTGGGGGGCTTTGGGCTCTACGGATGGGCTCTAGTTGGGTGGTACCTGGTCTTGGAAGGATTCATTGGCCAGGGAACATTGTCTCCAGGGTGTGCCAGCCAGAAAGAGGAGGTGAGGCCCCAGATTGGTGAGTTTGCACATTACAGGCTCTGGCTGGGTCTGAGAATTGGCTTAGCCCCAGGAGGGGCAGTCTCTCCCCAGCCAGAAAGGCTTTGTAAGATGTCAGACACCACGGTCAACAGGAGATAAAACTGTATCCACGACGGCAGCCGTCACTGTGGTCCCTGGGCTCCCGTGAACGCTCGCTCCTCTACTTTCTAAGTTGGAACTATTTTCCACACTGAGAGGAGGGGAGAGGTTGGGAGGGTCCTGCAGGAGTCAGCGTGCTCCTCCCAAAGTGTCTTTGAATGCCAACTCGCCCCAGGAATCTTTGTTGGCCCACATGCGTTCCTGGCCCCGTTGCAGGTGTCCTTTGTGGAGAGTCTCCCATGGGGGCGGCCTCCTGTTTCCGGTAGGGCCCCAGGACCCTGTGCAGGTCTCCCAGGGATGGAGATGCCTTCCCTCTCAGGGGAAAGACTATCCTGATTCCCTCAATAGCTAGAGATTTCTTTCTTCTTTCTTTCGAAATTGAGATAGATTTGGTATGTAGCTTTGTGTTAGTTTCAGGTGTACAACAGAACAGCTCGGTATTTGTACAGTCGGCAAAGTGGTCACAGTAAGTCTGGTTACCTACCATTCATCGCCATACATGGTTACAAAAGGTTCTTCTTGTGATGAGAACTTCTAAGAACCACTCTCTTAGCACCTTTCAAATATATGATACAGCATTGTTAACACAGCCGTGCTGTACTTTGCATCCCCAGGGCTCATTTATTTTATAATTAGAGTTTTGGAGTTTGTAACATCATCCACTGCAGCCTGTGGAAACTCTTTTCTGAATCTGTGACTTCATTTTTTTAAGTGTGCGTGTGTGTGCGCACGCGCGTGCGTGAGTGTGTGCGTAAGACCGTACATACAAGTGAGGTAGAGGTTTCTTTGGGAAAACTTTAGTGGCATCTTATCCTCTAGAGCCTGCACACATTATAGTTTCTTAGAAAAGAAGGGGAAACCCGGCATTTTTTCTTTTAAAAATGTATGAGTCTTGTTTTAGAAATTGTTGGTGTTTTTGAAAAATTAGTTTGCCCATGCTTAAAATAGTTCCACACTCCTTCTACTTTCATCCTTCCGTCATTAGGGGAACTTTTATTTGGCTCCCAATAGCCAAGGTGATGTTTGTGTTGACCCTGGAAACCAGGCCTGCTCAGGAAAAGTGGAAAGAAACTCTGAGTTTCGTATTATTAAATAGCCAAGTAAACACGACAGAGATTTGGGTTGAGTCATTTGTTTAAAAAGTGGAATATATTTTGGCTATCTAGAGGATGGACGTGGTTCAGAGTAACGCTTTTTTAAAGGCTTCAGTCTGAAGTAAAACAAACAAAACAGAATATTTCATGCAACAGAATGCAGGATGAAAGGTGGGAAATGCAAAGATGGGTATCAGGCACTTAAAGTTACACGTGTGTATATTTTACCAGGGAAAGTTGTGGTGTCCACTTGCTTGAATTACCACGGGATTGTGGAGCGATCCCCAAAGATGGGATTCCCTGGGATCTGATGCCTCCGTGGGTCTGGCTGGGATAAGGGTGTGGAGGGGGAGCATCTGGTTCTGTGTTTTCATGACATAATGGAAGTGCCACAGGGAAGTGTTCTGGTCATGGTGGTTTTCAGCCTCTTAGCACCTTCGTCAGGAGCGTGCGTTGGTCCATATTGATGGGATCCTGCATCCCTCTGTGACACGGAGCCTGGCCATGTTTCTGGGGGTGCGTGGGGTTTGGGGGTACAAACATGCCCTTTCTATGCCTCCTGACAGTGACTCCCAGGGTCCTGAGAGCCATGTCAGAGCGCCAGGCGGAGTTCACGCACTTCAAGCCGGTGCGCGTTGCCGTGGGCACCTGGAACGTGAACGGAGGGAAGCAGTTCAGGAGCAACCTGCTGGGGACGGCAGAGCTGGCCGACTGGCTGCTGGACGCGCCCACACTTTCCGGAGTCACCGAATGCCAGGGTGAGTGTGGCTGCTGCGGTGACAATGAGGCGCACACCCAGACACCTGTCCGACCTCTCCCCCAGGCGGACTTGTGAAGTTTGGTACTTGGTGGTCTCACTCTTTGAAACATGTAGAAAGCACTGTGGTCTAACTTTCCAGCACACGCTGATGCCTTCTCTTTCCCAGACGTTTGGAAGGGTTATTAAAGCAGTGAATCCCTTTTCTCTTCACATGTAGAGATTTTGCAGTTTTAGGTTTTGATGATTAGAACCTTCTTGTTATAAGGAGGAAGGTGCTGGGCAGAGCCAGGCACCGACCCAGGACATCTGTCCCTGCCTTTTCCCAAACCGACCATGTCAATACACAACTGCTTTAGAAGTCGTGAGAGCATTTGTGTACCTTTTAAGAATAATTCAAGTTTGACAACTCACTTTTTGATTTATATCATGCTAGGTAATGTTTAATGGCCTCAGAACTCAGGATTCAAACACATTTTCTCCAGTCAGTGTTTATCTAGGGCTTTGCTTTTTCCTGCTCACTTGAATTCTGGAAAGACTCGGGGTCCAGTTCTCTGCCTGTTGGTGTGCAGTGGTGGAGGGCGGGTCGGCTGTGCGTACGTCCTCAACAGCTGTGCTGGGGGGTGCCCAGAGCCCCATCTCCAGCTGTCCGAGCACCGGCTGCAGGGGTTGAGGGTGGGGGGTTGGGGTGGGGGAGAGCGTGTATGTGGTTCGGGGTCACTGGGATGGCTCAGGCAGCTGAATGTCAGAAGGACACAACTGGAGGGCAGTTGGTGCAGGGTTTCCATTAACCTAAGCTTCCCTGTTAAAGGGAGCAAGCAGGGGGAGGGTAAAGCTCAGTGGTAGAGCATGTGCTTAGCATGCACAAGGTCCGGGGTTCAATCCCCAGCACCTCCATTAAAAAAAAAAAAAAAAAGGAACAGGGAGAATGGATGAGGAACACCTCTGCTCACTGTGCTGCCTGTAAACCAGGCATTTCTGGGGCAGATTTCATCAGAGTGGGTCCCAAGCAGGGCTGGATGTCCCCTTCTCTGACCACCAGGACAACAGTGCCCTGGGACAGGACCACAGTCAGTCATTAATCCAGCGAGGCAGGCCCAACACCATGAAAAGTCCTGAGGGGCACATAGAAGTGTGAGCCCCGGCTGCCCCCGGGGACCTTAGGGTCTGGCTGGTGGTGGGGTGGGGTTCATCAGTCCAGGCCCTTTACACGTGTCATCTGAGAACTTACTCTTCTCTACCGCCCTGCAAGGTGGCCCTTACTGTCCTTTTTGCAGAGGGAGCAGCAGAGGTCTGGAGCGGTTAGTGGTGAACCCAGGATGCAGACAGGGAAAGGCCATGTGCACGGTGGGAGCAGGAAGGGGGTCGGCTTGTGGGGCTCGCCGCATGGTCTAGAGAGGCCACCCAGGCGGTGGGATGGCGGGCCCATGACTTGGCCAACTCAGGCCTCACGGGTCTGATTTCCTTCGTCTTCTGCTTGTTCCGCAGATGAAAGCAGCCCAGCTGACATATTTGCCGTGGGGTTTGAAGAGATGGTGGAGCTGAGTGCAGGCAATATCGTCAATGCCAGGTAGACAGCGGGCCTGGGGCATCGGCTGGCTAACCCACGGCCCTCGGCACGTTGGTACTGCTGAGCGTGCCCTGGCCCCGTCCTTGCAGACTGCTCCTCCCTTTTCCTCCTTCTCTGCTGATGAAGGAAACGGAAGGAAGGGAGGGCTAGGCTCAGTATTCCATGAGGTGCTGCTGCCTCGACCACGTGTGCAGGCTGATTTGTGCTGTGAGTCAGCACGCATGAGCCCGGAGGGCAGGGGCCGATTCACGTTTCCTGGGGAAAGTAAGAGAGCATGAGTGTAAGTGATAAACTAGGTGCAAAGGAAGAAAACCACTGGATTAACATCTGGTATGAGGTCAACTGGACTCTTTCCTAGTTCATTGCAAGGAATTTTCTGAACAAGTAGCAAAACCTGCTTCTATGGAGGTCTGATGAGCAAGGCCCTGGGCTGGGTTTCAGGTGGCAGGGGTTGGGGTGGCGCACGTGCTGTGATGTGTACAACACAGCCAGAAATACGCGGATGGTCCCCCGTGGGGGTTAAGGCGTGACGCTGGTGCAGGAGTCCAGGCGGTAGGATGTCGGTCGGTTTGGTAAAAAGAAAGAACTAAAGGCTGGAGGAGTTTGTGGGAGGGAGAGCCTGCTTCCAGCTGATGGCAAACAGCATCCTGCTTTTCTCTTGTCCAGTACCACCAACAGGAAGATGTGGGGTGAGCAGCTTCAGAAAGCCATCTCACGCTCTCATAGGTACATTCTCTTGACTTCGGCACAGCTGGTGGGCGTCTGCCTTTATATCTTTGTGCGTCCGTACCATGTCCCGTTCATCAGGTAAGAAAATTTCGTTGACAAACATCTAGGGGTACATGGGACTGTTTTATTCTGAATTCCTTTTCCCCTCCTTCCCGCAGCAAGAATCAGGACCTGCCATTATTCTAGGTAAATGTAATAAACCCCCCAGGAAAACCCAGGCTGAATAGAATATTGTTTAGCATTTAAAAAGCCACAATAGAAACCTTCTAGCTCAGGAAGCTGGACCCTGTTAGGAGGGGGTTTCATGGTCATTGTCACCCAGGCTCAGTTTTGCACAAGGAAAGGGATTCCCTGCTGAAGTGTTAGACGGGAAACCTCTGACCGAGAGCCGGGTAACTCATCGGGAAATGCCAATTCTATTGTCTCTTTTTAAAAGAATTCTAAGTAAGATGTGTGGGCAGACACTTCTACCACTGTCATCCCATTACTGAGTGCCCGAGTGACAGCTTTGTGAATGTCAGAAAGGGAAACCTTAGGAGAAGGGTGTCTTTTAGGAAAGGGCGTGTGCGCGTGGCGTTGGAACGTCTGTGAAGGACTCCCCTTCTCCCTCAGCGTCTCAGAGCCTCTCTTTACTCCCTAGCCTCACATTGTTACAGTGTCCTCCGGTCTCGCTCTTTGCCAACACCAGGCGTCCAGCCGGCCCCTTAAGCCCAAAGGAGTCGCACCTGGTTGAGCACCTCTGGGGAGTCAGAGGACCGTGGGCGTGCCCGTGGCAGCACTTGGGGAGCAAGGCTGTGCTGTGTTCACAATCCTCTTCTGTGACGTTCGGGAAATGCTAAAGTTCTTGTCCCCCACTTGGGGAAGTCTGGCAGGGTCCACAGTGAGTGGGTAAAAGTCATTCATGGTGAGAGTAAAGGTGAGGTTAGGGTCGGAGTCAGAGATAGGCTGCGAGGAAGGAGTGACGCCCTGGGAGGGGCTCCGCATTTCCCAGGTGTCGCCTCAGGTCCTGACACCTGTGTCCTGGGCCTCGCGCTCCTTCAGCCTCAGGCTTGCTGAGCTCACACACCTGTTGGCAGGTCATCCCCATACCTTGTCTGCTGGGTGACAGTCCCAGGGAGCAGGTGGAGGCTTCAGTCTGTTCTTCCGCGGACCTCCATGCTCCTTTGTTTTTTGGGGTTTTTTTTGGTGGAGGGGAGGTATAAGATTTATTTATTTGTTTATTTATTTAACAGAGGTACTGGGGATTGAACCAGGACCTTGTGCATGCTAAACATATGCTCTGCCACTAAGCTGTACCTTCCCCCACACTCACTTGTGTGCATTATAAGTTGGCATTTTAATGTGAACAGCTGGCGTCTCCATGGAAACCCCCCCCCCCAGCCCAGCACAGATAGCTGGATAGTTCCTTTTTCCTAAAACGCATTGATTACCTGATGTCACATCCTGTGCTTTGCAGGAAAGCCGCCCAGGGTGGGGTGGGGTGGGGTTGGGGGCGGTGAAGCCCAGGCTGCTTCTGCTGCAGTGAGAGCGGAAGTGAGTGGGATGGCAGTGATTCAGCTCCACGCGGCTTTGTGAGGTGCTTCTATGAGCACCCTGGAGCTAGGGCTGTGGAGAGGGTGCCATTGACACCTATGGGGCCATTGACAACAGTAAGAGGAAGGTCAGGAGTGACATCTGAGTTGATGGCAGTCATGCCATCACCATGTGGCCTGGCTGCTGGAGATGCGATGAAACAGGCTCAGAGCTGATGGTTTTGAAATTCTCGAAGCTGCAAGCCTCGTGCTGCTGCTCGGCATTTTTTAGTAGCAAAACAATTTGTGCTTTTCCTTTGGAGCCATGAAGAAGTCCCTCCACGTGCACACGTTCTATGTTCCAGGGATGTGGCGACTGACACGGTGAAGACGGGCATGGGCGGAAAGGCCGGGAACAAGGGCGCCGTGGCCATCCGCTTCCAGTTCCACAGCACCAGCTTCTGCTTCATCTGCAGCCACCTGACTGCCGGGCAGTCCCAGGTGAAGGAGAGGAACGAGGACTACAGGGAGATCACCCAGAAGCTGAGCTTCCCGACGGTGAGCAGCGTGGCGTCCAGGGACGGTGCCACCAGTAGCGGGTGGGGCCGGGAGATGGGGCGCGCGCCAGCCCCCCACTCAGGTCAGTCCCACACGTGGTTTTCTGAGCTGCTAATACAGGCAGGCAGTCGGGGACATGACCTAGGAGGGTCCCTGCCCCTAAGGGCTCAGCCCTGGGGGAGGGGAAGTGACCAGGGCTTCTGCAGTAGAGGGGAGCAGGGGGTCCAGCCCCAGAGTGTCTGTCCCCCGGTATCTCTGCACGTTTCCTAATGTCCTCACATGCCCTGCATTTTCTCACTCTAACTCAACTTTATGGTCGGGGAAAGAAAACCAGTGTGTTTGTACTTTGTCCAAGTTAGTGAAGAACATTTGAATCCAAACAGCATAAGACTTGGTTTTCTTGTGATTCCCACATACATTCTGCTGGGGCTCAGAAAAGAATACCCCTTTTTGAAACCAGTGAATTCTTGACCCAGGAGCCCTGGATCCAGGTCTGGTCTCACCGTTGCCGATAACGTGCATCATGCCGCCCTCTAGTGATGGTCCAGGGGTTTTCATTCTGAAGCCTTGGGATCTTTCAAAATTCAGATTTGAATGTTTTCCTTCCTGTGCAAAGCTGATGGCCTGCACACCTTCAGCCTGGGGCAGACACCTGTTTCCCAGCAGTGAGGGCAGACTTCAGCTGTTTCTGCCGCCGAGATACAGTTGGGTGGCTCATGGAGCTCTTACGTGTGAGGTCAGATCTGTTAAAACTCACATCCTGTTCACCAGGCTGCGCTCCAGGCAAAACTTCCTTAGTTTTCATTAAGAAGTGCTGTAATCCTTGTTGTAGTTTTTAACTTCTTGGATTAGAAAAGAAAGAAATGGGTTTGGAAATTTGCAATTGTAATTTTTCCAGATTACGTAGGGCTGATATTTTCTTTGGATTGTCTATGTAGTTAAAAAGAAAACTTCAACCCTTCTGACTTAAAAAGTGCTGTTTTACTAAAAATAGACTTATCATATGATCCAGCCATCCCACTCCTGAGCATATATCTGGAGGAAACTTTAATTCAAAAAGATTCATGCACCCCAATGTTCATAGCAGCACTATTTACAGAAGCCAAGATATGGAAGCAACCTAAATGTCCATCAGCAGATGACTGGATAAAGAAGTTGTTATACACACGCACGCATGCGCACACACACACACACACACACACACACACACACAGTGGAATACTACTCAGCCATAAAAAAAGAATAAAATAATGCCATTTCAGCAACATGGATGGACCTAGAGATTATCATACTAAGTCAGACCAAAAAAAATTCCATATTATATCACTTACATGTGGAATCTTAAAAAATGGCAGAAATGAATTTATTTACAAAACAGAAACAGACTCACAGTCATAGGAAATAAATTTCTGGTTCCCAGGAAGGAAATGGGAGGGGAGGGATAAATGAGGAGTTTGGGGTTTGCAGATACTATAACTACTATATCTAAAACAGATAAACAACAAGGTCCTACTATTTAGCTCAGGGAACTATATTCAATATCTTATAATAACCTGCAATGATAAAGGATATGAAGAACTTTATATATATGTGTGTATATATATATGTATTTATATAAATAACTGAATCACTAAGCTGTACACCAGAAACTAACACAACATTGCAAAATCAACTATAATTCAATAAAAAAAGGATTGGATGGAAAAGTGGTGTTTTAAAATAGTAACCCTGGGACACATTCAAAATAATTAAAGGGTTTAAAATAGTTTTTTTCAACAACAAATATTGAGGGCACCTGTAAGGTAATACGCTATACCTGTGCTATCTAATAGAGTGGCCACTGGCTACAAGTAGCTATTTCAATGTAAAATATGTAAAATTAAATAAAACTAAAAATCCCTTTGTCACACCAGCCACATTTCAAGTGTTTGATGGCTCCGTGTGGCTGGCGACCCATTCTGGATGGCGCAGGTGGAGAGCATTTTCATCGCTGCAGAGTGTTCTGTTGGGCAGTGCGCTTTCATTTGACTGTGATGATGTCAGTTTTGTCCGGAGTACGGGTGTGGGTTGGGGGAGTGGAAATACCACGTAGTGTAGTAGAACAGAAACAGATTTTTGTAACTTAGCAGATCTGAGTTCTTTATCATGCACTAGCAGTGTAACCTTCAGCACATTTTCTGAACTTTTTTTTTTAATCTAAGAGAGCCAATAGTGTGTGCTTCCCAGGGCTGCCGTGAGGACATGTGCCCCGGAACAGAGCCCAATGTTGTAGACTGTCGACCCTGTGCTGCTCCTGTTTTTGTGATTCTGGAGGGAAGAGAGGGGAAGATGTCAGGGCTCTCCAGGGCTGGACAATGCGCACAGAGACTGGGCAAGATCAGGGGTGGGGGGTGAGATGGAGGATCACAGGGTGAAAATGTATAAAATCCACCATGTTCTACGAAGTTGCATGTCCTGAGCATTTATACTTATTTTCTTAAGCCTCATCCTCATAACACCGAAGGCTTGGGTAGTTCTTTTTAGGATACAGATACAACAAAGCAGGAGACCTGATGGTCCGGGTCCGATCGGCAGGGTAGATATTGGTGGTTATGCTCCCCTTAGACTTGGAGCTTTCTCCAAACCACTCAAAAACACTACAATTTTAAAAGTAAGCCATGTGAAAGTTCTTCATTGGGTTATGGGATTAGTGAAAAATCAGATGCTCTAGCAGACTTTTCTTTTTAAGTAACATTTGAAGAAAAAAACCTGTGCTTATTGTCTGTGCGGTCAGTTCTCTTTTCTCCCGCCTCCCACCTTCCTCACAAGTTGGGCCAAATCATCTTTTTTTTTTTTAACAACTTAGGGAAGAAACGTTTTTTCTCACGATTATGTGTTTTGGTGTGGCGACTTCAACTACCGCATTGATCTCACTTACGAAGAAGTCTTCTATTTTGTGAAACGCCAAGACTGGAAGAAGCTTCTGGAATTTGATCAGCTACAGCTGCAGAAATCGAGTGGAAAAGTGAGTAGTGCTTTTAAAATAGTTTTTAACAGCCGCTCCAGCGTGGAATAGCATCTCCTAATATACATACTGGTGTTCGCAAATTCAGCATCTGATTCCGATGTGGTGGAAAACATGTGCGGCATAGGAAGTTAGAGGAATGTGAGCATCAGTCCACACGCTTCCTGTCCCTTCTCTCACTGGCCACAGTCAGAGGCTGTGTGTCTTCTCAGGGCCAGAGGGGCCATCACTCAAAAGGACAGGGGACACACGTCAGCCACCACAGGAGCTCAGAGCTTGGGAGGCTCTCTGCTGGTGCCCTGTGGTTGGAGGGGGGTCAGCTGTCCCTTCATCCTACAGACAAGCTGAGCCCCTGGTCCAGGGTCTCCCAGTGAGTTAGTAGCTGCATCAGTTTGAGTCAGAGCTGCTTTCAGAAGGCCCCACGCCAGCATCTGAGCGTACGGCTGGGTGAGGACGTGATGTGCGTAGTCCCCCCCCGCCTCATACTCAGGGCGACGCTCGTAGGCACGGCTGTGTGTCAGACACGCTCAACCAGCAAGTGACACGCTGGACTGCTCAAAACACACCGATTTGTACATACAATCCTCAAGACCAGCCCACAGATGAGGTATTACACCCATTTTATAGATTAGAAAACTGATGTCAAGGTCAAATACCTTGTCCAAGGTCACACAGTCAGTGTACAGAGCTGTGATACAGCCCAAGACTGTCAAACTACAGCGCTCATACTCCCCCTGTATAACCCAGCACAGGTTTTTAGTGCCTCCTTAGACCACGACGTGATAGGAAAGATTCAGTTACAGGGTCTGTCCTCGGTTCTTCAGGTCACACCGGCCAGCCTCCACATGACTCGAAACTTATCTTCTCCAGATGATACTGTTGGAAGCCTATTCGCTTCCTAGCAGGACAGGTCGAGGGGAGGGAAGCACAGCAAAATTCCATTTCCCTTTTGAAAATGCAACAGGTTAGATGGTGAGGAAGGGGAAGTTAAGGTCCCTCCTGCAGCAAGATTTGGATGTTCTTACAGGTTTTCTGTTGCCCCGACTCAGTGACATGGACCACTGAGGGCAGGGAGTCCTGAGGGGACCGTGTCCACAGCAGGCCTTCCTGCTATGGGTTTTCTGTCCTCTTCCTGCCGACAAGCTCCACACCCTTTGCCCAAGCACTGAGTGAACATCTGTTCCCGGGCCTTCCCACGGCGCCAAGGCTGGACCCGGGGCTAACCAAAGATGGAGGAGAGCTGGACTTTGGTTCTGGGCATCTTTTTGCCCAGTTGGTTTAGTTAGCAAATACAGATCGAGGGCTCGCTGGGTCTGGGCCAGGTGTCACACGCAGCCCGGAATGTGCATCTGCCTCATGCCTGTCACTGTCACCGGGTGCTGATGCGCAGATGTGTGACCGATCAGGTGCTGAGGCAGGTGGGAGACCCCGTGGTGGTATGTAAGTCAGCGGAGCAAATAGATAACCGTCACTTTTTGCTAATTAAAAAATGCCCAGCTTTCTACATATTTGTAAATATGGTGTATATTCTGTTACTCTAGGAATAAAACACTCTGAAATGTGCCTTGTATTTGCATGTAACGTACAGAATCTAGGAGAACTGAGGTGGTCTTGTGACTTCTTTTCCCCATAGATTTTTAAAGACTTTCACGAAGGCATCATTGACTTTGGACCCACCTACAAGTACGATGTGGGCTCTGCCGCCTACGACACGAGTGACAAATGCCGCACCCCTGCCTGGACCGACAGAGTCCTGTGGTGGAGGAAGAGGCATCCTTTTGACAGAACAGGTGCGTGTGACGTGCGTGCTGTCAGAGCTGGTGGAGGGCGAATGATCAGTACCTCAGAGGGAAAGTCACTCTTATTTAGTCCAGAGCTCTTTGCTGTATAAATTTCTCTTGATAACCCAGAACTACGCAGAAGTTAGCCTAGATGTTAGCCCTAAGATTTGAGAGGTGTGTTTTGGAGAGGCTCTCCTCTGGGCTGTTTCTAAAGACTGTGATCTGCAGATGGACCAGCTTCTGGCTCCCCCTCCCCTGCCTCACTGCCCCCCACACACACCACCCGCCCTCTCTTGTTCCCGGCGGGGACGAGGACAGAGGCCACGGCTCTTCCTCTCCAGCGTCTCTACCTCTCAGACTCATGCATTTTTTCAGCCCATTTTGCTCAGCCAAACTCTTATCTGCTTAAAGCCCCAATACCAGTCAAACACGGGCAGGACACAGGAAAGAGTATTTTATAAATTAGTTGTTGATCATATTTTGAAGGATTATTGATGCCCAGCTAGGAGGTGCAGTTTGTTTAAAAATTAGAACACCTCTAAACTAATACATAAACAGCTGAACTTTTCTGGTGAGGTGGATGCTGAGATTTCAAAGCCTGGAAATCCCACTTGTAGCTTGATGCATTTGTGTTCACATCAGTTTGTGGACATCTGCATGGCCGTAGAGCGCTAAGGCTGGATGCCTCCAAGTTCTTAGTTGCCGCATCTCCTGCTAGACCAACAGCTGCAAATCTCCTGTTTCCTGGGGGCCTGGAGCAGAATCCCTGCAGCAGGGACTTCTGTGTTCCCACCCAGTTTTCCTGCTGGGGAGGATGCAGGCAGCACTGGTCTTACTGTTTCGGATAATCTACGTGGGAGGAGTTTTTCTACCCCAGGCCCCAAAGCCACCTTGATATGGTTTCAAGCCCGAGGGGTTAGAGCGAAGGAGTCTGAGCCAGGAGGTGGTCGGGGACGTGGATTGCTGGTGCAGCTGTCCCGTAATCGGCATTCACGTATGTTAACGCAATTTTGTGTTGTATGTGCGTCTCTTGATTGGAATCCCTGTGAGCAGCTGGAGAACTCAATCTTCTAGACAACAATCTGGAGGCTGGCACCAGACTCAGACACACCTGGTCTCCTGGTGCCCTCAAGTATTACGGCCGAGCAGAGCTACAAGCATCTGACCACAGGTACGGTCCTGGCTGCTGTGGGCACATCCTCGGCTGAGAAAGGCAGTGTCTGCTGCTCTCTGCAGAGTGGACCTCCGCCCCCATCAGAATGCGTGTGTGTGAAATACCGTGAAGAGGGAAGAATAGTGTGACAAATCGCACTTGCCACCAGGAATTAATCAGCATTAGCATTTTTTCATCGCTCCGTATCATAAATGACATCACTTGTGAAAATTGCCAGGACACAACCTGTAGGATTCTGTGTCACTTACATTCTCATATAAATGATGTCATTGTGCAACTTGCTTTTTGGTGAGTTAGTATTTTTGAGATACAGTCACATGGCTGTCAGAGATCTGGCTTAATTTTTTCAGTATTCTCTAGTTTTAAAGGTTGCAACCATGTTATATATTATTTTGTCTTATGCTTTGCTTCCACTTAATATTATAAATGTCTTCAATAAGGTTACATAATCTCTATAATAAAGAATTTTCTAAATGTTTTTGTAGAGTAAACCCATCCTTACAAAAATTACAAATCAGGTTTGTGTTTTGCATTATCTCCTGCTGATCTGTTTTTCTGCGCCTGTCAGATGGATTTCTGCAACATTATCCTTGATGAGTGCGTAGCACGTTCTCACATGGCTGTATCGTAACTTAACTCTTTCCCTTTCATGGAACCGTTAGACTGTTTCCCTTCTCTCCCTCCCATCAACGGTGCTGTAATGATCAACCCTGTGTACAAGTCTTTGTCTGACTCTCTGGTCATTTCCATAGAACAAAGTTCTAGATTGAGATAAGCTGGTCAAAAGAGATGGGCATTGTGATTCTTAACACAAATTGCCAGACAGGCCCCCCACCCCAGAAAAGCTTGAACCCCAGGCACTGGGAGAATGCCCACCTCTCCACGCCCTCAGCAGTGCTGGCGATTACCATGTAAAGAATCTGCTGATGGCTGGCACTGTTTTCCCTCAAACCATCCTTAAACAGAAAAGCCAAGATAACACGAAGGCTGGGGATAGACAGATGGAAACCCCAGGACGGGATGGACAGCCCAGCGATGGGGTCCGTGGGGGGCCGCACACCTAAGCTGTGTTGCTGATGCTGGCTGTTTACAGCAGAGTCGGGGCTGAGGCGGGGCTGGGGGCGGTCCTGTCCCAGGTTAACTCACCCACCTTCCCTCCATGTCTCACGCAGACCCGTGCTGGCGATCGTGGAGGTGGAAGTGCAAGAAGTTGACGTGGGTGCTCGGGACAGGGTGTTCCAGGAAGTGTCCTCTTTCCAGGGCCCCCTGGATGCCACTGTCGTAGTCAACCTTCAGTCGCCAACCTTAGAAGAGAGAAACGAGTTTCCCGAGGACGTGCGCACAGAGCTCATGCAGACCTTGGGGAATTACGGGACGATTGTTCTGGTCAGGTGAGTGCTGCGGGCGGTGGGGTCCCAGCGTGCACGCCGGAGAGCGCCCCTGGGGTTGACCGGACGGATCTCGTTTATTCCAGGATCAACCAAGGGCAGATGCTGGTGACTTTTGCAGACAGTCACTCGGCTCTCAGCGTCCTGGATGTGGATGGAATGAAGGTGAGTCGTGCTCGGTCACCCGTGCAGCAGGGCTGCCTGTCCCCAGGGGTCTCTTGTGCTTTCCCATGGCCGGGTCTTCAGGAGCAGGGCAGGAGCCAGGCCTCTTTATCCCGCATCTCATTCTGGTATCTTTGTTGAGGTGTCTGCTGGCCAGCCCTGGAGATTCTCCTGCAGAACTGGGGAGAAAGCGCAAGCATTGGAGCGCAGTTCCCCCTGTGTGACTGGGCCTGTCTGCGCTCACACCTCCACCTCCACGTGGGATGCAGCGATCTTTCTCTTTAGTTTGTGGTTTGGAACATGCAGCTCCTGGGTAGTTTCCATTTTGATATACTACCCTGGTTTTAAGTCTACACAGAAAGAAAAGCTGGAGATGATAGTTCAGCTTTTATTTAGACCAAACGTGAGCTGTGCCGGGCCTGCCCAGGGTCCAGACCCTCTGTTTCTTCTAGCAAAACGCAAAGGCTGGCCCTGCTCCCAGTGTGTGCGTTTGAGCGAGACGCACTCTGGGTCAAAGCCATCTGACGTCTGTGTTCATGCTCTGGCGGCTGCTCTGTCCCCCCAGGTGAAAGGCAGAGTTGTGAAGATCAGACCGAAGACCAAGGACTGGCTGAAAGGTTTGCAGGAGGAGATCATTCGAAAGCGAGACAGCATGGTCTCCATGTCCCCCACCGCCAACTCCTGTCTGCTGGAGGAAAACTTCGACTTCACGAGTTTGGACTATGAGTCCGAAGGTGAGCCGCCCTGCGAGGGCTTCGGTCAGGATGGCGAGGTGGGCGGGTGGTCAGGAAGTCCTCCCAGCAACCGGTGTGAGTGCTTCAAGTTCCCTTCCGAGGCCCGCCCTCAGGCAGGTTCCAGAGGCTGCTTGGAGCGCAAGCCTTGCTCCATGCAAGAGGTTGGGCGGTACTCACGTGTAGGCGTGATGCCTGCAGGGGTCAGACCTGAGGCATCTAAAATGACGTTGAAAACAGTGCTTTTGAGGATGTCAGGGTTGTGGGCTTGGTGCTGTGTCTCAGGCCTGAATGGAATTGGGGTCCCAGCCCTGCTGCCATGTGGGTGCCCTGGGCTGCTGGCAGCTGTGCCCCAGGTGTTCTGACACGAGCCATAGGCTTCAGTGTTGAAACAGACCCACTGATGAAAGACTAGGTCCTTTTACCCTGATTGCTGTGATGTTTCCTTCTCCAAGGGGATATTGTCGAAGATGATGAGGACTATTTGGTGGATGAGCTAATAAGCCAGCCTATGGTCTCAGACGGTGAACTGGGGGGAGATGAGCTCTCCGATGCCCCCAGCTCCACTGCAGTGGCCCCTCCCAGCAGGTTACCTGCACTCACCAAAAAGCAGCAGCGTCCAACCTACAAAGGTAACCAGGACCTTCCTTTTCTAAACAGCCTCTGGCGTCACACTCACTCTTTGTCTCAGCAGCCGGGTCATGGTGCCACCGTCATGTGTGCACGTCCCACGAAGACGGGTGAAACAAGTCATAGCTTGTGGTGGAAACTGGGCCCAGCCACCACCACACTGATTTCCTCTAGTGATTTAATTTTTTTCCAACAACTGGTACCCCTGTAACACACCAGATGCATGATAATTTGTTTCCTGTATATATTTAAATGGTCATAGCTCTGAACTAGTTTTACATTTGTGATTTTTTTCCCCTTGTGATTTTTTTCCCCCTTCTCCAAAACTTTTCTGATTCAATCTCATAAGAGACATATTCAATATCTATGTCTTGAGTTGCTGGTGTCTTGTTACATTCATATAACATTATATTATTATATAGTAATATGATAACATCAGCATCATTATATCATTTTAGACTTAAGAGGGACTGAAAGTCATAGGATTGAACTGCAGGCCCCTCGACTATATGGTATAATGACTCTTCTGAGTAAGTTTTAAAACCCACTAGTGTTCCATGGGCTGTAAAGTAGTGTAGTTCATGCTCCCCATCAGACTCCTTCGGCTCAGTTTCATCCACAGCCACGAATGCCTTCCTGCTGTTGGTCAGTGTCTCCCCATTGGAGGAGAGCTATTACTGGCAGGTACAGGGGTTCAGCCACGTGTCAGGACCCTTTGAGCTGGAGCCGAGAACCAAGAACAGGAGTGAAAATAATATGCTTCGCAGGGAAGGTACTTCCCTGGGAGAGGTGCGAAGTACCCCAAGCCCCTTGACTGTATTTGGTCCCAAAGCCGGTCAGTAGCCTGGCTGCATTGAACATCAGGAGCTTTTAAACTTACAGGTCCCTGAGCCCCGTCACAGAGATGTGGACTTGGCAGGTGTGGGCTGGGACCCTGGAAACCTGGTAATTCATGACGCTTCCCAGGTGACTGGGACGTATGTGCAGGTTTGGGGTCTGCTGCCCGATACAGTAGCAGCAGCCTTTGTCAGCCCATCCAGATGGTTCTGTGCATTGCACGCCCAGAGGATTCCTGCCCTGGAGTGGAAGTGGCTGAAGGGATGTGCTCTTGAGACAAGAAGCAGTCCTCTTCTGCAGGGTGGCCATCACTCAGGCAGCCCCTCGAGGGCAGGGCAGGTGTGAGCACATGTGCCTCTGAATGAAGAATTAACAGTTGCATGGGGCTATGACATGAGGGCAGCCCTGCCCCCTGGTGGACATCAAGAGAACATCTCCTCAATGTGATGGGTGATCAGGGGCTCCAGTTAGGAGAAATCTTGCCTCTTCCCGGTGGAACTCTAAAGATACATGAGGCTGAACTATTGGATTTGAGGCACAGGGTGAACGAGCCAAAATGAAGTGAATCGGGGTGTGTTGTAGTGCGAGAGAAAAGGCTTAAGATTGTCTTGAATTTAAATGTAAAATAAATGTATATGTAATAAAACAGAAGCTGTCACCTCCCTGTGCCCCTGTTAGCCTTAGAAGGGTTTTGCAGGGTGAGTCAGGATGGCAGTGCTAGGGCAGTAGCTGGCATGGGGTGTAGGATTTGGGGCTTGGATGAGCAGAGTTCTCCACACTGGGCCTTGCCGCTGAATGGCAGGCTGCCCTGCTGCAGAGAAGTGAAAATATTCTTGACTCCGAAACCGCTGTCCTGTTTTAGAGTGAGGAGTTAAAAATGAGGGGCTCTGGTTTTCAGCTGTCTACTCTGTGTGGAAGTATTATGGATTGTTCCAGAAGGAAACATGCCTACACTTTAAAATGTGTCAGTGTCTCGCGTGTCTGGATAACACATCTCGTCCACGCACAGTTCACTGACTGTTCCAAGCAGGCATTGGGTGCCCTTCCCCCTGCCCCCCGTGCCAGCAGAAAGGGGGACCCGACAGCTGTCCTGTGGGAGGAGCTCCTGCCACGGCCGGGTCCCTGCCGGCCCGAGTCTGAGCCTGACGTACCTGACTCACGTCCCGCCGTGTCCTCCAGATGATGCTGACCTTGTGGAGTTAAAGCAGGAGCTGGAAGCAGTTGGGGACTTCCGCCACCGCTCTCCGAGTAGGTCTCTGTCGGTTCCCAATAGGCCTCGGCCGCCTCACCCACCGCAGAGACCCCCCCCTCCAAGTAAGACCTCGCTCGCTTTCGGCTCACCACGGTGCCCGCTGGGAAGGATGCGCACCTCCTGCTGCTGAGCACGTGGCTCTGAACCTAGCCTTTGAGTTTCCACAGTGCTTTTTCCCCTCCCTGGGCTCCCGTCTGTCTTAAACCCATGGCAAGTTTGATATCAGAGGTAGCTGTGTTTCTCATGGCAAATCAGATGATTCCTTTATAAAGCTGCCCTTCGTCCTCTGGTAGCTGTGCTTTCGCTTTAAGCTGCTTGCAATTTGAAACCTAATAGGATGGAAAACTGGGGCCACAGACAAGCTAGGGATGTTTTAAAATCCTCCGTCCCCCACACTCCACAGCATCTTTCAGCATCTTCTCTCCTGGGCTGCTGCCCCCCACCCCCTGCTGATCAGGACTCCAGTAGCCCAGGTGCCCTAGCAGGCAGGGTGACCACACACCCGCTTCTGACCAGGTGCCACTCTGTCTGTGAGCCCCAGCTTGCTGAGGACGGCTCTTCCCAGCCTGGGTCTCAGGATAGCACTGTTCTTCCTGGTCCGCAAAAAGCAACGCTCTGTCCATGAAACATTCCTTAATAGTCTAAAATAAAGTTGTGACATGCTTTTGATCAGTTTCTATTTACTTCCACTGTTTACTCTCCCCCCTAAAAAATGTGACAGTCAGACAAAGGTTTTCCTAAGGCTGTGCTTTCACAATTGGGTTGTCTTGACTTACATCACAGTAATGACTGATAGCAAGCCAGAAACATATGGCTTGTTCAGCATATATTTTACTTTTCTGAGTTGGTACTCAGAAAATAAAATATTAATAAATAAAAACAAATGTGTGTCATATATTATTGTAGCAATTAAAAAAATAAATACAAACATTAAAATTTTTAATGTCACCTTCCTAGAAATAATTGTTAACCAAAAGATTTCCATCCTTTTTCCAATTAGCTATTTCTACACGTAATTTTTAATTAAAAAACATATTTTATTTTTACAAAATTGGTATCATTTTGTTTGGTGATCTGTCTTTCATCTAACGTGTGTCATGAAATGTTCTAAAACATGATTTGTTAATGACTACAAGTATTAGGTAATACAGTTTACTGCCCAGCTTTGGGTTTTTGGGTTTTTTTTTAGATTTTGCCCACAAGACATTTAAAAATTTTGGTTCTAGTAACAGTAGTGATTGATCAGATTTTACATCAGATTTAACCCCGCCCCCAGGATGTTAGATTAAAATTTGCATTCAAACAGCGCTTCTCCAGAGAATCTACACTAATAGACACAAGTTACTGGAGAATCAAAAGAGGAACTCAGTAGCGCCTCTGGACCCCAAAAGGCCTTGGATGTGCTCAGACCCTAACTGTGGCCTGGCTCTCAGCTGGCTGGGAATTTGTGTCCAAGCAGCTGTGACTTCACTGAGACTGACAGTCTGCCTTCCTTGGTTTTTACAGCTGGTTTAATGGTGAAAAAGTCTGCTTCGGATGCGTCCATCTCCTCCGGCACTCACGGGCAGTATTCGATTTTGCAGGCGGCAAAACTCCTGCCAGGAGCACCTCAGCAAGCAGTAAGTTCTGCGTTCAGATCAGAGCGAAGCAGGCCAGCATCTCACCCCAAGAGATTTGCCTAGTGGTCCATCCTCAGCCCCTGACATCATGCAGGATCCCCTCTTTTCCGTGCATATATAGAGTTACGTCTTTTTAACCCTCTGCCTGTCCACCACTCGTCCCCGAACCCTATAACTTAGTACCAGGTCCTCCATAAGGTTTTTAAATGGTCGCACGGACCATCAGAAAATCACATTTGATGAAAACTGTCGGTTTCCAGACCCACCAGCTTCTCTCCCTTCCCATGCTTGCCTTTGACGTGGTGTATCAAGCAGTGGTTGGTGGAGGGGAAAACAGGAGAAATTCAGACCAAGTGTCTTGAGAGGAGGCTAGAAAGAGACTTAATGGGACCTAAATAACGCAGTAAGGGACACTGGTAGTGATAAGAGTGGCGTAGGATTTTAGAGGCAGACAGTTCCAGAGGATGGCTCTAAAGAAGACTGTAGGTGAAGGTCAGTGGACTAGAGGTGAGGGACGAGGGAGGGGAAGCTGGCTGCTGGATGGATGCTAACGTGTCCCAGGAGAGTGTGGGGAGCTGAACCAGCCGCTGGTCACGGTCATGGCAGGAGTAGGCAGTGGACTCGACCTCAGTGGTTTATAGTCATGAAGGCAGGTCCTCAAAGGTGACCCAGAGGTTTGGGATGAGAGGTAGACAAGTGAAGAGGTAGAAAAAACACTTGAGAAAACATCTGGAAGGTGTTTTAATGACTCCACTGGACTGTGGAAGGAGTGACTTCTAATTATGCTTTCTGGCTTTTACCTGGTTACTGAAATAAAGATAGAGGATGGATTGTCCGCATTGCAAAGTCCTGTAACCACTCAGTGTGGGAGATGAGGGCCCTCCAGACATGACTGCCTTCCTCCTCTTGGTATGCGAGTGCTGGGGGATGGGGGTGGGGGGAGGCCGGCGGGATGCGGGTTAGATTGGAGCTCTGTTTTGGTCACCGTCTGGCGGCGCTTTGTCCATCTCAGGCTGGAGAGCAGGTCAGTAGGCGGGGAACTCACCAGGCGAGGCTGTTTTCCTACCTGTGCTAACATGCGCTTCTTCCTGATTTTTGTCCTCAAGCCCAAAGCTAGGACTGGAATAAGTAAACCTTATAACGTTAAGCAGATCAAAACCACCAACGCTCAGGAGGCGGAAGCAGCGATCCGATGTCTCCTGGAAGCCAGGGGAGGTATGTGTTCCCCTGGGGCTCTCCCCCTGAGTCCGTGTTGCTTTTCATCCTCCTACTAAAGGGGGCCTAGAAAAGAAAATAACTTTTTTTTTTTCTGGAGGCAGTATTCAATGGAAATACCCTTTAGCAACGTTTTATAAAATTCCGCTGTTAAGATTTATAGATCATTTAAAACTATATGTTTAGAATTCAGTAAGTATATAAAAATCACCCCAAGATTATTAAGCAGCTCTTAAGGGAGAGACTAAAATAAATGAAAATGAGGTAGAAGAGGTCTGTGCTCCAGGCACTAACTCATTCATTCTGCTGGCTCTGTAAAAAGAGATAGCTAGGTATGCGTCTTCTTTCAGGCAAAACATGTACTTTTTTAAATTGCCAGCAACTGTAAATTCTTTTCTGTCAGGCAGGGACTTCTCCATCGTGCTGCCTGTTAATTCCTGTTACTGTTCACCTAACCCATGTGAATAATAGCTTCACTTGGAATTCCCCCCCATGCATTCAGTATCACTGGTAACTGACAATTTTTGGTGCTTTGTTTTGACTTTGTACTAGAATCTCTTTGGGGGAGGGGAGATTATGCCCTCTGAAAAGCCAGGTGCAGTTAAAATCACCTGGTTCACTTTTAGTCCGGATATTTCATTTGTTTGGAATTCCCAAATAACATTGAAGAAAGGCATGGATTAAGAGGCTGGGAAACACTGTTGTACGATAACCCCATCGCAAGCGGTTTCTTTTATATTAAGGAAACAAAAACTAAACTAAAATTGTGTGGATGTAACAATCCAAGTGTCTGTCAGCTGATGAATGGATAAAATGTGGTGAATCTGCAATGGAATGTTACTCAGTTATAAAAAGAATGAAGTACTAACACATGCTCTCTCATGAGTGAATCATGAACATAATGTGCTCAGTGAAAGAAACCAAGCCCAAAGGGCATGTATTGTATGATTCCATTTATATGAAGTGTCCAGAATAGTCAGTCTATACAGAGAGAAAGTTATAGTGGTTTCCAGGGGCTGGAGAGGGGAAGGAGTGAGGGATGACTGCTGTGGGTATGTGTGGAGTTTCTTTTTGAGGAGAATGAAGATGTCCTGGAATTAGACAGTAGTGATTGTACAATTTTGTGACTACTGATAACCACCAAATTGTATCCTTAAAAAGGTAAATTTTTTGGTATGTGAATTATATTGCAATAAAGCTTTTTTTTTTTTTTTTAACTCTATAGATGTAGAGGTTAGGAGAAGTTTGAGGTTTGAAATCTTCCCAGGGTCCCAGCTTAACATTTTCTTGATCACGGGCCCTGCTGAGATTTTGAGGAGTTTTAAGTCATCTCCCCTGAGAAACACAGGTACACATGAAACTGTGTGTGTGATGTCAGGCCTCACTGATCCTCCCCTACACAGACTCCACATCACCATCCCTGTTAAGATGAGCATGAGAAGCTGGGAGCCAAACCTAGCTGGTTGGTCCTGACGACCATCAAAGATTTATTTTTAGATAAAAAAGAAATACATTGCATTAGTAAATTGTCTTTAAAATAGACTGTCTAAAGAGTAAACCATGCATTGAATTGCCTTGTCTGTTACACCAGCTATGCAATTGTATGTTTCAGGCGTCCCAGGAGAGGCCCTAAATGCCATGGCCCTGAGGGACCAGGGTTCTGCCAAACCAGAGCCTGCAGTGGGGGTGGCCCCACTCCTGCCCCGTCGGCCTGCACCCAGAGTTCCTGCCATCAAGAAGCCAACCTTGAGGAGGACAGGAAAGGTACGAACTTGGCAGTGTTAGCCTGTTGCTCCTAGGTTGCTCAAATGTCTTGTTAGATAAGAATACATCCCCGATGGGTCTGGTCTCTTTATACACGTTCACGAGTCCATCCTTGAAGAAAATGCCTGGCAATCGCTTTATCCTTCGTGTCCCTGCTGCTTCTTAGCTCTCGCTGAGCAGAAAAACTGGGAATTTCTCACCAAGATAGGAACAGCTTGGAGGTACCACACGTCCCACATGTTCCATTTCAGTCTCCATACTGAACCACTGTGGGATGCCTTATTCCAAGTGTCCCAGTATCTCCCTTTTGTGTGTGGTCTGTGTCACGTGCCCCGGGTTTCATGGGGACAGATTTGATTTGCGTTAGAAAAACAGTCACTGGTCCCTGGATTAGCCATGTTGACCAGCTAGTGCGCCTCAGATCCTGGAGGCTCGACTCTCTTGCCACTTTTCTTGCAGATTGTTTTTTGCTCTGGCTCTCCAGCTTCTCAGCCTTGCTTGCTGCTTCAAAGACATGAGTTTGTCAGGACAGTAGCAGCCCAAAGACTGGCACCTATAGAGACGTCTGGATCTCCTGTTTGAGCTCAGTGTGTTAGTAACGGACACTCGGTAATCTCTCGGCTGCTCGTTACAGAGTGGCTGCTTTCCCACCTGTAGAAAGTGTGAGCGTGGCTTGGATGCTTGGTTCTGACAGAGCTTGCTTGGTGTTTTCTGGGTTGCTCTGCTGTCCCACTTTTGCTCGGTCATCTGTCTGTTTTCCACGCTGCCTTCAAAACAGACCTCTTTCCTCCTCCTCTCTAGTTTTGCTTTGTCTTTTCAAAGCCAGAGGCAGAAATGGATTCTTTTTCCCACCCGCTGCTCAGGAGCTACAGGCAAAGGCTTTTGGAGAAGGGGTTGTTTTTGCAGCTAGTTTTCTAAAGAACCAGTGGAAATACTGAAATGCTGGTGCTTCGGCTGCCAACAGTTGTGTCTGTACTAAAGCTCCCTCCCACCTTTTGCGGTTGTTTTCTTTGTGATCCTTTTGAATCAGAATCCAGGAAGTGAAGTTCCTGCGTGAAATTTTCCATTCTTCTGTAGTCAAGGAGCAAGAATACCCTTTAGTCCTTAAGTTAGCTTAACATTGAGACATAAGCTACTTCTCCCTAGAGTGGTACAGACTGAATTATCAAAGCTGTGGACTAGAAGAAGATAGTTTTCAGAGAGGTTCGCTGTTCATCAAGGAAGAGTGTAACTCTGTTTCCTTGGTAACAGGGAAACTTGTTTCAGATTATTCATGGTGGCCCTGGTTTTAAAGCTTCCGCTCATATTTCATCCCTCCTGCCAGTCCTCCGTGATACGTATGTGTGTGTGTTTCTCTCATGTGCTTTCGTACCTGGTCACATTCCCGCATCCCAGACATTCTCAAATCCTGAATTTGCTAGAATGCCTGCTGAGCCCCAGCTCTGCTCCCCTGCGGGCGCTGTCGTTTGCTCTGAGTCCCGGCCCGCTCCCCGCCCCCCCCCACCCCCACCCCCCACACCCCAACCCCACCCCGTGCCGGTTTCTTACAAAATTACACTCTTTGTCCTGCCTTTCCTCAGCCCGTGTCACCGGAAGAACAGTTTGGACAACAGGCTGTCCATTTTACAATTGGGCCCCCGGAGACCAGCCTTGACACCCCTCCTCTAGCGACAGTCCCTCCTGTTCCCAAACCGAGAACACTGCAGCCCGGGAAAGGCGCCGCCAGGAAGCCAGCGCCCGGCGAGGCCCCTCCCGCGGCCGCGCCGCCCCCCCTGGAGGCCCCGCCTCTTGTGCCCCGGGTGCCCCCGCGGAGGAAGAAGTCGGCCCCAGCGGCCTTCCACCTGCAGGTGCTGCAGAGCAACTGCCAGCTTCTCCAGGGCCTCGCCTGCAGCAGCCCCGGCAGCGACTGTCCCCCCGCACCCCAGCCTGCGGGGGGCACTCTCTCCCCACCGCCGGCTTTTCCCAGCACCTCAGCACCTGCCAGCCCGGAGGCTGATGGCACCAAGGACACCAAGTCGGAGGCAGCCTCTCTTCCCTGTGACTACCAGGATCCCTTCTGGAGCCTCCTCCACCACCCCAGCCTGTTGAATAATTCGTGGCTCTCCAAGAGCTCTGACCCCCTGGACTCGGGGACAAGGGCTCACACAGCCCCACTGCACGTCAGCCCCTCAGCTGCCCGGGAGCCGCCACCGGAGCACACACAAAAAGACTTAGGTGACTGGGTGACAATCAGCGACGAGGACAAGAGGACGGTGCTGCAAGTGTTTGACCCTCTGGCGAAAACATGACTGGGAGACTTGGACAGCCGCTGTCCTGCAGGAGGTGTGCCGTCTTCCGTGAGCATCACTTTCCGGGGGGAAGCCCACCCGCCTCAGCCCCCGAGTCCAAAGCGACATCTATTTAAAGGCACACTGAAAAAAACATTGGTACTTCTGTCACTCTTGCGTAGTTTACAAAAACTGTGTCTCTTATTCAGTAATATTATTATTCAGCCACCGAGATACATCTTATTCCAGACTTGTGCATATTAAGTGTCCTCTTGGGGGGATGGGAAACCTGGGTTGGATTCAGTGCATAGATTTTAGGAAAGAGAATCCAGCAGACGACGCCCAAGACGTTCCCTCCTGTTACATTTTAAATGGTTGTTCAATTTATGTGTGTATGTGCTGTATTTTTTTTAATATTCTTTGTATTTTACAGATTTGGAATAATTTTTTGGCGACTCACTTGAAGGTTGATGCATATAGTGAGCCATTACACTAAAAGGTGGTTGGGACCATTAAGAGCTGTACCTGGCCAGCTGACACCAGGTGAAAAAAATATCAGAGTAGGAGGCAGCAAATACCCAAAGATAAGACTGCACATTCCCGTGAGCCCTTGTTTATTTACGTACATGGATGTTAACCTTGACTCTGTAAATCTTGTGGGAGATGGTGTCATTCCCTGCTTTGGTTCTAAAGCACATACTCTTAGCTTATTAACCTGAGCTTCAACTGGCTAAAGCCTCCTGAAGCACGTCTTAGACTTCGCATGTCCCCTTAAATGGCTACAGTCCTGAGCTCTGGTGTGCTGCTTAAGCCAATTTTTGCACACTATTCCCTGTTAAAACCTTGTGGATTTCTTTTTTCCCGTATATGCTATACCCAGTAAAAGCACAAAATGTGAAAACTCATACTTGCACATAATACTGATCCTCACTGTTAGAATTCAGAGAATATGTGTTTGCGTCTGGTCCACCTGGCTGTGGCTTCAGAAAGGAAAGTACCGCCTGTCCCTGTGTGTAAGAAACCCCAGGATGTTCTAAGTTAGCTCACCTACCTTTTATTAGGATTTTTTCCCTGTATGTTTCTAACACCATTTCTAGTCTATTCAGTCTTTTAAAAAGACAGCACCCTACTATTTTACATT
The DNA here is from genome assembly GCF_036321535.1 of Camelus dromedarius. NCBI lineage: Eukaryota > Metazoa > Chordata > Mammalia > Artiodactyla > Camelidae > Camelus > Camelus dromedarius. Next base: position 8,417,518 of record NC_087441.1, on the reverse strand, counting down.
TTTTAAAGGATGTTATAAGGCCGGATGTTATAAGAACCCATTTGGAGCAGATATCATAATTTCCTGATAAGAAATTCACTGGTAAAATCTTACTCCGCCATATTTAGGAGTCTTCCATGTCATAGAATCATATAGCAGTGGTTCCGTGTTGTCCCTGATGTGACCAGGGAGTTCCTGTACTCAACGCTAATAATGGTTAGGATGGCAGTAATCACCTTGCCTGGGGAAATACCACTCCCCTTTTACCAGTCAGACCTCTGGGATTTCAGACTTAGCCTCTCATTGCCACTATCAAGATCCACTGCAGATTAGTCACATCTGGTACTCAAAACAAAACCAAAACTGTATTTATCTCATTTCATCCGAAAACTAATAAAAGAAAAAGGTATTAGTGACCTGTAGAGATAAGCAGATAATGCTAGTAGTTAACCAGCCATAAAAGACAGTGTTTCTGTCCAAGGCTGGCTAGGACACCTTCTATAGCTTGTATCATTACACTTAACATCATTACATACTTACATCATTTCTACCTCTCTAAGAAATGCAGGAAGTAAACCTCTCCCCCTGTCAGGGGGAGAAAGAGAAGCAAGATGGGTCAACAGGCTTGGGAGGAAGGTGTATCATTTGCCAGGATTCACTTTAGTGCTAAAAGGTACCGTTGGGAATGGAATCAAAGATCTCTTCATTCAAATGTTTTTTTCTCTATAACATCTTTTCCCACCAAAGAGGATGTGAAGTTGAAGGCATGCATATGTAATAACCAGTCAGAAAAGCAGAGGGAAAGTAAGCCCATGGAAGTTGCTCCCAGTGCTGGGAAAGTCCTGATTTTCAGATTTCTTCTCTGTTCTAGATGGCAAATAGCCAGTACACGGTACAGAGAAAAGAATTTCTTCTAAGATAAAAGGTGTTCATCACACCAGTAGTTCTGAATAATCTCACAGTAAGTATTAACACACAGAATTGTGCTGAGGCAGGTCACAGGAAAAATTACAAGTAGTTCTAACCTTAAGAAGTGAATATCACTTGATCATGGCTGTTCACGGTTAGTGGACAACACAGACTGGATTTTGAGTTGATAATGCATAAGATTCTTGCACTAATGTTCTCTTTAAAAAAGAAAAAGTAAAGAAAAAGAAAAAGGACAATTGGAATTGCCTTATTTTTTTCAATGCTTAACAGTTGGTGGGTTTCCTAGGTTAGCAGTAAAGTCGGTTCAATAATCTCAACAATGAGCAGCTACCCTCCTGGGGATTTCAGTCTGTGGTTTTTATTTTTGGTCTTTCTTTGATGCTCCCACACCGGCCTTTTTTATTGGGACCTTGCAATTTATTTCATTACTGTTTGTAAAGTGTTACAGTTCACTGCAGAGTATTTTAAGGACAAACTTGACAATTCAGCATTGTCTCCCTGACCCCTTTTAGATTCCCTTTTTACAACATAATCTTAGACTTCTTGCCTATTTTAAAAATTTGTTCCAATAAATGACTGAAACTAGGACATCTGCGCAAGCAATTCCTTTAAAGTTGTTGAAGTTCGAGACTTAATAAAATTCTCCTGACCTGTGTATAAATATAAACAAAGAAATGTATTAAAACATTAGCTTTATAATGAAGTAATTCTATTAGAAAGGAAAACTGCAGAAATTACTTATTGGGTGACTAGCAATTAATAAAAACCCTATAATGTTTATTTGAAGTGATAATTTATATGGAAATTGTAAAAAAAAACCTATTAAATGTTTTGCCTTAAAAAATCTTTTTTTGGCTTATTTCTTTTCAGATATGAAGAGAATCTTGGGATATCTTTGGCTAGCTTTTTTTTCTGGATGAAATGTGATTACTAGTTATTCCTCTGTTTGAATTTATTTGTTTTTGTTTCCTTTTCAACCATCCAACTAAGTTGAAAAGGCAAAAAGTAACAACCTGGTTAAGAATTTCTGACTTGAATGTTCCTAGCATTCTCTGACATAACATATATAATAACTTTGTTCTGTAATACTGAGAGATGCTAGGATTCATTTTCTATGGGATCTTATAGCAAACGTATAGAATCTTTGATTGCCAGTGTTTGAGTACATTACTCAGAGGCTGGACAAGGGAGTACAGTCTTCCAGTTCTGTCTAGGTTTATTCTTAGCTAATTAACACAGAAAATTTAGGTCATAAATGTTCTCTGATTGATGCCTTTCAGGAATAAGAATATACCAACAATCTCAACATAGATTGATGTTGGCTAGTCCTTCCTGACCAGTAAGTATATACTGAATTCATTTAATCTGATTGCACAGCCTGGAACTTGGATGGAGAGGAAGTAAATGGCCTGCGGCAGTACCTTTCTTTCCCAAGGTAGCAGGAGAGAGGAACTGAAACTCACTGTCATGCAAGGCAAACTGTTTGCACTTGTATAATCTCTTCTGTCTTCATGAGGTAGGACAGTACAAATGGGAGAGTGATTACTTGTGAACAGAGGTCCAGGGGAGACTTGAGAGATGAGGATTAAGAATTTGACACATAGCAAAGTGGATTTATGTCCATGAGGATTAAGAATTTGACACGTAGCAAAGTGGAATGAGTTGATGGGAAAGAATTTCAGAGCACCTTAAATGAGTTTGGGATTTTATTCTATTTTTAGGATTTTAATATATTTTTGTAGGTAATACAAGTAGTGGGTGGTAAAAATACCTAAATAAATCTGAGTGTTTTAGAGTGGTTAAGACCACAGGCTTTGCCTGGGCTAAAAGCAACTCTTCAAAGCATCTGGAATACCGTTTATAAGTGGTGTGAGGTAGGGGGTCCAACATCTTCCTGAGGGATAGTTATACCAAACTGTTTATTAAATAACAAACCATTGCTCTTGCTGTCTTAATTGGGTTTCTCAAGGGGTTATTGACGTTTTCAAATAACATTTGAATTTATTTCTATATCCTTTCTATTGTTTATTTTTATTTCATCAGTTTTTAAACTATTTTTCATTAATTTCAACTTATCTTTCATTTGCATCCTTTTCTACTTTTTGTTCCATTTTGTTATTTTCCTACTTTCTTAATTAAAAGTAGCAGTTTCTTCATTATTTTTAGTCTTTCTTAACAATAAGGACATTACAGTTATATATTTCCCCGATTGTAGCTTTAACTGCACCTTACGTATATTGGAATGAAATAGTCTCATTTTCATTAATTTCTGAATTGTAATTTGCTTTTATTTTCTCTTTGATTCAAGGGAGACTGTGCAATTTTCCAATAGTCGAGTTTGGCATTTTTAAATTGTTTACTCCTAGTTTTATTGTATTATGACCTGAGAATATGGCCTAGATCTAAACATCTACTTTTTAAAATTTATTGAGGTCTGCTCCATGGTCAAAAGTGCAGTATTGATTTTTCTGGTGATTTCATCAATACAAAATCAAAATGTTTTTAGTTGTAGGGTACAAAAGTGTGTGTGTGTGTGTGTGTGTGTGTGACATCTGATATGTTAATTCCACTGTACTCCAGAGGAGCAGGTTTTTCTGGAAGGCAGATCTGTTGGGAGTGGATGCAGTTTCTAGTTCTAACTCCACTGCAGTGACCTCCCACTGTTCTTACCAGGAATTCTTAGTTTTTTTTAAATAAAATGCTTCTCAATTTGTTATGTCTTTTGATCAATCTCTGGACACTGTGTATGACTGCCTTTGCTAACTTTGACTCGTTTAATAGGTCTCTCTCTGGGGGAGAGGTTTTCTGAGCTGCTCACATGGCCATTGCAGAATCTCTGCCCCCTGGGCTCTCTCTTCCTGTGCCACTGGTCTACTTGTCAGTCTCTGTCCCAATACCGTGTTGTCTTGTTTACCTTTGATATCTGGTAAAACAAGCCCTTCTCCCTTGTACTTTCTTTTTAAGAATATCTTGTCCCTTCTTGACCACTTGCATTGCCATATAGAGTCAAGTCCCATTAAGTAAGCTAAAACCTACTGGAATTTTTGACTGGGATTGAATGGAATAGAACAGACATCTTTACAATATTGACTCCTCAATCTAAGAACATGGTATATTTCTCTAAGGATTTCATTAATGGTTTTCAAAGTTTTTAACTTATAAAAATTTTCAAACACGTGAAATCAGAGGGACTAGTTTGAACACTCATATATCCATCACCAGGATTTCATAGTAATTAATGTTTTGCTATATTTGCTTTATGTTTTTCCTTGCTGAAATATTTTAAAGCAATTCTGCTATCATATTTGACTCCTAAATACTTTCAATGTATCTCTAAATAACATTTTCTTTTATAACCTTAATACTTCATTATATCTAACAATTACCAATAATTCTTTAAATTCATGTTTTGCTAGTATACATAAATGTAAGCTTTTTATTCATTGAAATGCATCAAACAACCTTGCTTTTACATAAACTGTCATAAAATCTAACAATTTACTGTATTTCAGTATACCCAATATACCATCAATTATAAGATACACCATTTATATACTGTTATTTTTAAGAAAATGCTATGGGCTGAATTTTCCCTCCCAAAACACTCCCCATTTACATCCTGATAAATCCATTGTAAATTAAAAATATCCTAATTTGAAAATGCATTTAATACACCTGACCTACCAAAAATCATAGCTTAGCCTAGCCTACCTTTAATGTGCTCACAACACTTACATTAGCCTACAGTCAAGCCAAATTATCTAACAATGCCTATCTTATAACAAAGTGTTGAATATCTCATTGTAGTTTATTAATACTGAAAAATGAAAAACAGAATGGTTTTAAGTGTATTGGTTGTTTACCTTCGTGGTCACGTGGTTGACTGGGAGCTGTGACTTGCTGCCACTACCCAGTATCACAAGAGAGTAGCATACCACATATTGCTAGCCCAGGAAAAGATGAAAATTCAAAACTTGAAGTATAGTTTCTACTGAATGCATATCACTTTTGCCATCATAAAACTGAAACATAAGTTGAACCATTGTAAGTTGAGGACCATCTGTATTTACCTTTGCTGGTGAGATTGATGCTTTCATATGTTTTCTTATGACTAAATGGCATCCTTCCATTTCAGCTTGAAGTCCCTTTAGCTTTCCTTGTAAGTCTGGTCTGGAAGTGATGAACTCCTTCACTCTTCGCTTGTCTGAAAAACTCTGTAATCCATTCTTCCATTCTGAAGAAAAACTTTGCCAGGTAGAGTATTCTTGACATTTTTTTTCTTTCAGCACTTGAAATATACTGTGCCACTCCTTTGTGGCCTGCAAAGTTCCTGCGAAAAATCTGCTGGTAGTCTTAGGGGGTTCCCTTGTACGTAACAAGTTGTTTTTCTCTTGCTGCTTTTAAGATTCTCTCCTTGTCGTTATCTTTTGACAGTTTAACTATAATGGGTCTCAGTGTGGGTCTCTGGGTTCATCTTATTTGGAACTTTCTGGGACTCTTGGTTAGGGAAGATTTATCCTTTATTTCTTTGAATAATTTTTCTGCCCATTTTTTTCCTCTTTTCTCCTTGTGGGACGCCTTTCATGCAAACATCATTCTGCTTGATGGTATCCCATAGGTCACTTAAACCGTCTTCACTCTTTTTCCATCCTTTTTTATTTTTGTTTCTCTGATTGGATGAGTTCCACTGCCCTGTGTTTGAGTATGCTGATCCTTTCTGCCACTGAACCCCTCTGTTACATTTTTTCAGTTCATATTCTTCAGCCCTGTGATTTCTGATTGATACTTCTATTTTCTATGTCTTTGTTGAAATTCTCACTTTGTTCAAGCATTACTCTCCTGATCATGGTGAGCATCTTTATTATGGCAATTATCACCTATCTCCATTTAATTAAGGTTTTTGAGTTTCATCTTACTCTTTTGTTTGGAACATATTCCCCTGTTTCTTCATTTTCTTTGACTCTCTGTGTTGGCTTCTGTGCATGACATAAAACAGCCACCTTGCCCTGTCTTGACAGCGGGGTCTCATGTAGATGAACCTAATATTGAGCCCAGTGAGCTCTTGGTTGTCTCTAACTTTGTGATTGAGCCTCCTATTGTTCTTAGTGGCTCCAGGTAGTTGGGATTCTGCCAAGATCTGGCAGTGTTCCAAAGAGGAGCGGGGAGCATCTCAGTACCTAGATGTAGGCTGATTGGAAACTGAACCCTCAGAGCAGTTTTTAAAGTTTACAGACTTCTTTCAGGGAAAGACTGAAGATGGGTGTTTCTGCTCCCTCTGTGCTGAGCAATAGGGGGATGGAACTGTTTGATTACTACAGTCCTGTGGGATCTACAAACAGAAGGCCTGCTGGCCACCGGAGCCAGGTAATCAAGAGGTGCATTCCATGGGCAGCAGCCACAAAAGCGAGGGCACCAGAGAGGTGCTCAACTCCTTCCAGGGAGACACCAGCAACCTGGAGTGGATCAGAGGGAGAATGCAGAGACAGAACCCACCAGCCTCCCTGGTCTCCAGGGAAGATCACAGTCATACTCTAGATGTGTGTTCAATTTAGAAGCCTGACCCTCAGGCTGCAGCTTTTAAGATACGCAAATAGGCATCTTTCAGGAAAAGACTGGGAGACAGGCATTTCTGTCTGCTGCCCTTGTGCTGAGCCCTGGGGGGGAATAGACACTGTGAGTCCTTACAAGCCCATTCAGAACTGTTTCTTTGCTATAGTTTCATGGGTCTTGTGAATGCAAGCCCTGCTGACTTTTAAAGCTAAGTGTTTTGGGGGTGGGGTCCATCCTTCAGGTAGAGGACTTAAAAGTTGGGGCACCAGACGTTGGGTCCAAACTCTTCACGCCTGAGGCGGAAGCTGGGACTTGTGTGTTGCCTCCTGATTGAATCTCCCTGTGCCAGGGATGGGATTCATGGTGAGAGTGTCTCAGCCTCTCCTACCCATTTCAACGTGGGCATTTTCTCGTTCACCCAGTGTGTAGGAGTTGCTCAGCTAGTTTCTGAATTTATTTCAGAGGAAACTGTTCTGTGCGTAGCTGTAGATTCGGTCTGTGGAGCAGGTGAGTTCAGGAGCCTCCTAGGTCACCATCTTGGACAAGAACTCTTAGAAATGTTTTAATCTAGTAATCCCAGTTGTCAGAATATTCTGAACTCTAAATTATTGCTGTATACACGACAAAAGTCTTTTCTGCTTGAACACTGTGTTCGTATCCAGGCACTCTCTAGTGGTCCTAAGAATCAGTGACTATCTAACTTTCAGTATAAATTGGCTTTAACAATCCTGAAAGTCTGAATTAAATTAAAAATCAAAGGTTCTGGTAAGCTTAGTGTTTCCAAACTCTGGGTCCAGGTGTTGAACTCCGTGTCACTGTTTCCAAGGCCAAGCAGAAAGCAGATTAAGAACTGGAATTCTTACCAGAATAATTTTTTCTAAATTTGGAAATTTCTTGGATATTAAACTTTCTATGTCTTTTGCTTTATTAAGGAAATTTATAATAAAATATTACTTTTTATAAAGTAATTTTCTAATAGATTTTAAGCTTTTGGGAGTATTCAATATCTAACATAAGGGCACATCCAATTGTACTGAAGTACTTTAAAATGTATTTATTGATATTTAAATTTTTTTTCATGGACATCATTTTTATACCAAATGTCAATAAAAACCAAACTATGTATTAACATACTTAATATTACAAAGAGATGAAAACTAGGAAGGTATGCCTAAAGCTCAAATTTTAGGATTTGGAAATAATTTGAGGGGCAATGTGAATTACGAACCAAGTTCAAAAGAGATATACACATCACTGTATCACTGTGCTGTCTTTCTCTCTAGGAAATCAGTGCTGGTGCCCACCACCACGGGCATCCCCACTGAGCAGAGGCCCGCACCCTCCACCACGTTCTGGCTGTTGGTGTAACCTTGGTTGAATGGTTGAGATAGTGTCGAGAAAGGTACCACGGCCTCTGTTTGGGTCTCTTTCTATGATGACATTTAATTTAAACACTGGAGTAAAGGGGAACTCAGTGCTCTTGACTTTCACAGTAGACAACGTAATCAGAAAGAGAAAAGGTTATGAATAAGAGTAACTGATTTTTCATTTTCATCTGAGTTTTACTTACAGCTTGCTTTCAGTAGTGTCAGCTTTCTATAAAGCTGTATTCTATTTATTTCCTTCTTGGATAGATCATTTAAAGTGACTTTTCACATGAAGGGAAAAGTAATATAAAACATTTGAAATTTTTTTTTTCAGAAAAGATACTTAAACAAGGCTAAGAACCATTTTATTGATGATCTAAGTTTAAAACTATTTCAAATATGTATGTTTTCATACTCTGTTCTTAGAGTTTTTCAGGTGATGATTATTTTTAAAACATTACTGACTTAAATCTCACAAACCTGATGAAGTGAATCTGTGTGTATCACATCCATTTTATAAATAGAATAAACAGATGGTAAGTTACTTGTCTGAAAAACTATAGTAATTCAGAAATACATTGGATCTCTCTCCCAGACCTTATTTTTAAAACACAGCTATAATGGCTATATTGAGATTTTAAAGAGTAGGGTTTCATCCTATTACTCTAGGTTCATGAACAGATGTTCCAGCCATGGCATATCTGCCATGGTTCATGGAAAACAGAAAAAGAAAACGAACCAAACGTATCTATCCCCCTCCCCATGTCATCTCAACAGCTAAGAGTTTATTGTTAGCTATCACCCTGTTTCTACATAATAAAATAAAGAGTTAGGTCACCTGCTAGTTTTTGCATAACTAAACAATTAGTTATTGAGAGTTTACTGATGAGCCCAGTTTACCTTCAGATGCAATACTCCAGTTTTAGCTTTGACTATCCCATTCTATGTCGATCATTTTCAAAATGGGAAACAAGCTTAACATGTCCCAGCAATTCCACTCCTAGTAAACACCCAAGAGAATGGAAAACACGTTCGCACAAAAACTTTGTATGTGAACGTTCACAGCAGCCTCGTTCATAACAGCCCCAAAATGGAAAGAACCTAAACTCCATCAGCTGAGGAACAGATGAGCAAATGTGGTACATTCATGTAACAGTGTATTATTTGGCCATAAAAAGGAATGAAGTTCTACATGTACACATGCTACATCATGCATGGACCTTGAGAATGTGATGCTAAAAGAACGAAGCCAGACAGAGAGGGACACCTACTGTAAGATTCCATTTATATGAAACTTCCATAATAGGCAGATCCATAGAGAGAGAGAAAGAAACTCAGTGTTTACCAGGGGCTGCGAGGAGAGGAGGAATGATTGCTAACGGGTGTGCAGTTATTTTGGGGAATGAGGAAATATTCTGAAATTAGATAGTGGTGATGGTTGCACAATTCTGAAAATACACTAAAAATCAGTGAACTGTATATTTAAAAGGGTGAATTTTATGGTATGTGAACTGTATCTCAATAATGCTATTGCTTAAGAAAAAGTCATCAATATAATTTCCTATTTCTCACATGCTAGAGACCAGTTAATACTGCTTCTAAATGAGCAAGAGGAAGGTATTCTTTATTTAGCTAAAAAGAATCTGAGAATCTTGATACTAAGTACTGTTGATATTACAATGGCTTAGAATCATTTTATTTCATACTCTGATCAGTAATGGATTTATTCTTTTCTGGGAAAAATTAAAAGTACTGGCAGCTGCAGTCTGGAAAGAATTATAGGCTAGAACTTTTTAAAAAAAAATATGTCTCAGCAATATGAAAATAAAACTTACAAGAAACTGGCCCATGGGTGACACGAGGTCTAACAAAGCTAACATGTTAGACAAAGGTTTTACACTGACAAGTTTTTTAAAATTTACAGCACATGGACACTCAGACCCAAAACAGAGTCTTTTATGTTCTAGTTCATTCTCTCTCCATTACAGGTGCTCTCCAAAAGGCATTTTTATGGTAAGTTGGCGATGGCTCTCCCTTCAGAAGCCATCAGTGCTCCTCCCAGCATAAGCCATGGACAGGCACAGATGACAAAAGTCACAGGTCACATTCTCTACCCCACAGTAGTTTGCTCCTCGTCACCAGGGACACTGCCGAACATAACCTGGCACACAGGGAGGTTCTTTTAAATCAAAAGAATCCAGTTTAGCCCTTCATTCTCCGATTGCCACTTCTGTGCTGTGTTTGTGTTTTACAGAACAATATTTTGTTGCCTGCAACATACTCCAGGCCACAATGATGCCACAGTGACTATGTCTGCATGATTGCTTAGAGCTTAAAAAGAGAAAGAGAATACCACGTTTCTTGCACTGTGTTCACGTATGAAAATGGAAGAAGACAACTGTCAGTTTTCCAGGTCTTTGGCTAAAGCATCACGGATGAATTGTAAGGTACGCTGGTACAAAAAAGCATCCTTTTTCTTTGGCTTACAAATGTTCAAATGGTTCACATCCACAGGAATTAGATCTCCAATGCCTAAATCTGAAGAAAACAAAATGTCAATAAAATCTGAGTAAAAATACAAGCTTCCCCTGTCAATATTGAGAGGCCAAATGCGTAGTTGTAATGTTGATTTGGTTGTGACAAAGGCCTCTTTCAAGAGATAAAAGGACTTAAAGTTTGACTGTATCGCTAAACTGTATTTGACTCACCACGCACAAGTGGCATCTCAGTAAGTGTATCATAATTTTATGCTTTTCTCATAAATTCTGCCTATGTGTGCTGCCTACATCTTAATTTAGCATGAACAGAGCCTGAGCACTGTCATCCTCAAAACTTTTATACACTGGCAGGTTATTATGCAATTATTCCACACTTCTTTTAACCACTTCATACTAGAGAATATTAGAGGTAAGGAGCTCCCTTGTCCTGATGAAAAGGATGGGAACATCCCACGTGGGCTGCATTCTATCCCCAGACCTCCATGACCACTCTCCCAGCGGAGGAGACAACGCAGCACTTGAGAGAGTTGGTTGAGTTTTTGGTGTTTCAGCCTAACGCAGTCTACCTAGATGGAAGGGAGGGAGGTACCAGTGAGGCCAGGTAGGCGAGGAAGTGCAGGTGGTGGTTATGAAGGAAGACAAGCCACCTGGTGACACAGAAGAAAGGGTGGACAGAATTGTGACAAGGCTATGTCACTACTAGCAGCTGGTCCGCAATATTAATTTTGCTTTAAGCTTCCAAAGTCATTGTTTTAAAAAAAATCTGTTCTTTGAACTCTTCAAGTTCTTCAATTATCAAATCACAGCCCCTCACCCTGTGGCACGTTACTTTGAGGTAAAGCCTCTTCAGGTCCCACTATCAAGCCTTTTCCATTTTATTTAGATAACATATTAATGAAGTAAGACAAAACTTGCTCGGCAGACAGAAGGACATCTGGCAAGCGCTCAGATCCGCACCGTCCCTGGCTGCCAGGAGCTCTCAGTATGGCCAAGTGACAACAGGACAGCACCTGAGCCAGCCTCCATGGTGATCAGAAAAGGATCTGACAAGCAAACTAAGGAGTCAGCCGGAGAAAAGCCCTTCGGGGAGTGAAATGGATGGGCTGCTTACTACACAGAGAGCAGCAGGGGAAGCTCTAAGCAGAACTGAGACTTGGGCCCTACCCTCCGAGGGCCGACGGCACACCACAGCAAAGCGCAGGCACCGTGGCAGCACGTACTGCGCACCTCCCTCGGCCCCAGCATTAGGACGAGCCTGAACTTTAACACTAGTTTTCTTCCTTCGACGTCTCTGTGGCTTGAATACTCCCCATTAGCTTCCATTTATTTCTACTAAGCTTCCACATCTTTAGTTGATTTTCTTTAAGGTTCCTGCAGGTGGCGATCAATCTACTAAATGCCCCTTTTAATCCAGCTGAAAGGACACTCTGTAGTCTTATCTAATGCAAAAGACTTCACTGTTGAGGGCTAACTCAGAGTTAGTCAATTAACCTTTGCTCTGACCAGTTAAATAAAGGGAGGGGAGGGGAATGCCAAGGTTAAATGTTTGCAGAGAAATTTTAATCTATTGCTGAAAAGAATAGTATAATCTAAATCTTCATAAAACTGTCTCCTAAAACTGAGAAACTGAATATAAAAGTTGACACTTATGGTGACCACAATCAGGCATCTAAGGACCAACAAGCTGCAAAAGAGTGAATACCTGCTGATTCCAGGGGCACCACATGGAGCTTAATCATGCTACCGATATAGGTTGGTAGTGTCTCTACAAAACTCAGCACCTGGAAATTTTTGTCTTTCGCAAACTCCAGAAAGTCATCCTGTAGTGTTTTAAGTGCAGGAGAATCTGTAAAATTATAGAGAACAAGGTTGTTACAAGTTCTGTTTATCTATTTCACTATAAAATGGACATCAACCCTCCATATTTAGAGAGGAAATTACAGTTCTGATTCAAGACAGTGGCTTGTTTATTTTCTCTCCTTCCTAAGAAGCCATTAAGAGGAGATTAAGGGCTAAAATCAACCCAGAACAGAGACCAGTGTCAGAGGGAGAGGTTTCTCACATTACTGGCTGACAGGAGGCAGTAGCCAGAGCAGTTTGCTGTGTGGGACTGAAGGGTCCCCCAGTGTGCTGCCGGCACCCCCACAGCCACCCTAAAGCACAGCCTCCATCAACAGGGCCTGTCTATAATCACAGAGCACACGGCCCTTCCTGCCCCCCATCCTCAAATATGAAAGGGCACCCAAGAAGCACCAGGTCTTAAAGGCAAGCCTACCTACAACTTAAGAGAGACAGACCCAGCAAGCAAACAGAAAACCTGAGCACAGAAGACAAACAGAAAGGGGGAAAAAAAAAAAACCAATCCCCTAATAAGTATCTTTAGAATGATTTCAAAAGAAAATGGATCACAAAACAAGAAAGAGCTTGTGGAAAATAAAATCTGATTGCAAAAAAATACAATTCAACAGAAGATTAAGAATATAAAAGTCACATAACTCTAATAACTCTCCACAAAGCAGAACAGAGAACATATGAGCAAAAAGACAATGGCACATAAAGGCTCAAGCCAGGGGTCCCCAGATTCGGATTAACAGGTATTCCAGAGAAAGAGAAGACGCTTATTAATCCCCCTAAAATACAGTACTTTATAATTATGATGAATCTTTAAAGCTCATGTATATTTTAAGAGCTGATGATTTTCCAAACACAGAAAAAAGCAGTTCATTTGTAATTTGGAATAATACTTAAAGCAAAACATTATATAACTTTAAAATTTTTAAATACTTAAGATAGTATTAAAATTATTGTTCTATTGGAGCAAATACTTGCTTAAGAACAAAAAGGGAAGGGATCAAAGAAAAATTAGTCTCAAACTAAAAATCTTTCCTGACAGTCTAAACATAATTGATACACAGAAAATGAAGCAATACAGTCAAGTTAGAAACTGTTTTTCCTCCTTCTCCTGTGAAACTGGTGTTAATACAATGCCCTTCTGACAGAAAGTATTACCTTTGCTGAGCTCTTTGACTTCCAAAGAGGGAAAGAGAAGATAGCGAATATTCACAGAGTATTCAGCCAGATGGGATCCATGGTGAGGGACACTATAAAAAATGATTCCTCTGGTATTGTTTATAATAGTATTCATTTCTGGCTTCTTAGAGGCTTCCAACAGCATCTTTTTAACAAGAAGACCTAGCCACAGAGAAGAAAAACAATGCATAAGCTGTTTTCTTGCCCTCCATTAAAAAAAAAAAAGACAAATACAGGAAGAAGTACTTTCTTTTAAAAAAAAAGTTTAATAATTCTCTGCAGTCCAATAAACAGAGCCTTAAATACTAATATTTGGTAACTCTTAATCCTCTAAAATATATAGTGCAAGCCTACAAATGGGTGAGATTCTAGAAACTCATTTGTAAGGCAGGTCTTATATCATAGGATGCACTTTCCCACAGAAGAAAATTTAGGCATTGCTATGTTGTGTGTCCATCAATGAAGTGAAAATGCAGCAGCCAGCCTCCCCAGCCTGCCTGCAGCAGCCACTCCACTAGGTCACCAATGACCACTCCATTAGGTCAGAACTAATATTTTTTAAAAAAAACATAATCTCCCAGTCCACCACCAAGAAAACAAAGCTGCTAGGGGGAAAATGCACCTCAGAAGGCAGCTTCTCCTCTGTCCCCCTACCTGGGCTTGGCTGATAGTGAGACAAAGGTTACATGGATGGTGACAGTGGGTCTCTGAGGACACAAAGGGCTACATCCACCTTTCTCTCAGCAAAACACCCAGACTCAAGAGTCAGCAATCCTGAGCATTTATTTCATCAGATAATCTAGGCCGGGGGCCCTCTGCAAGGTGGATGGTGAACATTTAGAACTGGATTAGGGGAGGGGTTTGGGAGAAGCAGGAGATGTGGCTTAGCAAGCAAGCACTAGGACCAAAGAGTGGACACCTGCGACCGCGTGGACTTGGGCATGAAGGGGGCTGGGGCTGAGGGCACTGAAGCAGTGATGGACTCTGCGATGGCTGGAGGAGCAGGGAAGAAAGGGACTCCTGGAACCAGCCAAGATGCTGAGGGGTATTTACAAATCGGGCTTCGATAAGCCATGGGCAGCTTCTGATACTCAGCATCATGCTTAATGCCTAATGAATGCATTAAGTTGCCAAACGCCTTTTCTCGTTATATGGTTTGTTACTACTTGTCCCTCCTCTGAAAAAACAAATAGCATGGAAGGAGAATAGTAATTTTAAACCTCCTAGCCATAGCCAAAACCATTAATTGAAGGGGAAAAGGGCTATTAAATAAAGCAGAGCCACAGTAACTTATGTTAGCCCCGAAGGCTGACCGCCTCACAGTACTTGCTGGCAAAACTGAAACACACTTACCTCCCATGCTATGTGATACCCAGACCACTGGCCTATCCCCAACACCAGCAGCTCTGAGCTTCCTAAGAAGTTCGTTGCTCCTGAATGCAATGGACTTTCTGAACAAAATGAAAACAACAGGCATGACAGGAGGCTATCAACAACGCTCCCCCACCAATTTTGCTAGCCACTTTTTAAGGCAAGAACTTTTGTTTATTGGACCAATTCTACATGCTACGCTTTGGAGTCAGGAACACCCCTATTCTCTCTGGTTGATTTCTGCAACTGCTCATTCCTCATTTTAACTTAGTCACACTGGCGTAAGTGGGAACATTTACTAAACAAGCATTGTTGACACATCTAACACGTATCTGGCAATTTTCACGGGTCAGGCCTGGGACTCTGCCCCCACCACCGAGGACGTGTGTCCCTTCTCTGTATGTGGCCCCCACCACCGAGGACGTGAGTCCCTTCTCTGTACGTGGCCCAAGACAGGCAGCACTGGAGACCGTGCTGTCCCTTGCGAGTTCACCTGCGGAGTCAGCTGTCACTGCTGTTTAGTTCTACGTGTATTTATGCTACAAACAGTACGCTTTCATCATTTTGGTTTGTTACTTAGAAACAACAGAAAGCTATTTGAATCAGAGAATATCAAATAAGTAATTTTCTACCTAAAAGGGAACCCCAAAGCTATCTGGTCTATTTCAAACTGTGTATTTGTAGAATCCTTTCTTTGAAACCAGAGTTTGTGAGAGTTCCTCTGGGTGAAATGGGGAAGGAGCCCTGGGGTCGTGCCCCCTGACCCTCAGCACCATTCCTCTGGCACCTACATGGGGGTCACTCAGAGGTAACACTCAGTTTGATAACACTGATTCAGACCAACTCTCAATTTGTAGGCCAAACTTCCCAGACCAGTTAAATGACCTAGGATGGCACAGTGTGTCACAGGCAGAACTGGCCACACCTAGGTCCTGAAGCCCAGGCTCTCTCCTAGATACACAACGGCACCTAGTACGTCCGAGTGACATAAGGAGTCTACACTGTTCAGCATCTCTTTCTTTGCTTCCTTTATATGGTGTGCTTGTGAACACAAAAGCCAAAAGCCTCATGTTTGCTTCCAGGGTAAAGAAGACTTTGATCTAAAATCCACGGTCATTACTATGAGAACAGCTGTAAGTGAACCATGTTAGGAACCCAACATTGACACTATATCTAAGCTTTATATAGTTTCATTGTTTATTTACCGCTAACTCCCTCTAGAAGGAAGAGAAAAAAGGTTAGGTTAGTTTTCCATAAGAAAATCCTGTCTGTGGCATCAAAAGCTAAAACTCCCCTCCATCCCAGAGGCCTTGTGGCCCGGACCCTTCCCCTCAGTTACCTTTCCATAGGACACCTTGCTCTCCAGTCACTAAGGCTGGTGTCATACTCCACAGATATAATTCGGAGAGCAGGACAGTCGCTTGCTAACCATGACTACATAAAACAAAAGGTATAAAAGGAAAAATATGAATTTCCACAGTCCCACTTATTTCCTAGCAACTGAAATCATAACTAAAGGACTCTTGTAATACTAACAACTAGTAAAACATCACGCTGGAGTCATGTGTAAAGGTGACTAGAAAAACAATCCTGGCAATTTTATCTTTTTATATCTCTGGTCACAAGGAGGTATCACGATTAATAGTGTAAGGTCTCTGCAGGTTTCAAGAGAATATTCTCAGTTTTAATCTGCTATAGCTAAAAGCAGAGCCTGTTTTTGGAATCTAGATCAAACTGGCTTTTTGAAAGCATTTCATAGAAAGCTATGATCTCAGGATAGAACAGTGTGATGGTCAGGGATCTGACCTGAGAACTCAGATTCTAATTAGTCACAGTTCTGTCTCTGTGGGCCTGAGTTTTATCATCTCCACATTCAGTGTCACCAGAGACAGTGCAAACCATTCTTTCTACTTGATAAGCTCTTGTGAAGGTGAATGAGCAGCAGTGGGACAAAGCCCCAGAAACTGTTTATACATATTCATTGAGCTTTAGATAAATATCATTCAATGAATTCATCCCAAAGTTAAGGCTCTTTAGAATAATGTCAAAGAAATCCAAAGTAGAACTGACTTCCTTAAAGTCTTTATTTTTATAATTATTAAAATCAGAAAACTACCCAACTATTATTAACATATTATTTGTTCAATCATATTTTTAATGGAAGTGATCTATTACTGACCCTTGCCCTTTGCCCCTGTTTTTTACTTAATAGAATATTCTTTTAGAGTCATATAGACTGCACCCTAAATTATACAATACAGAGTGACAAGCCCAGTTGTCCATGTAACATACTATAAGTGCCCCTAAGGGAAAGAAAAACTGCAGAGAAAAAAACCCCAATAAAAAGTCATAAGCGCGTCACAATGGGGGCTCCAGCGGGCAGGGACACGGCAGCGTGTCGGGGTAAGGGTGGCCTGCCAGAGTCAGCCATGTACGTACCTTGGGCCAACAGGTTGTGTACTTGGTTTCATCCTCTGAAATGTTTTCAGTTAAATCCTGATCATTGTCCTGCTGGCGCCACGTTTTGAATGCTGCTCCCATAAGGCCGTGAATAAAAAGGACATCTGCTTTAATGGGCTGACTAGCCGGGGAGAGAGTTTTAAAAAGAAGCAGAATAAATGCATTACTGCTTTGTTAAGAATCCACACAGCACTCTCTTTGGAGGATGCTTAGCAGGTTTATATAACAAAAGAAACTTAAAGTATGCTTTACAGGCACAGCTTTGCTGAGGAACCCTTCAAGAAGTTTTGGCAGAGACATACATAAAATGTGTTCACTGCTCTCTCTATAAAGATGGAGGCATAGCTAGCCAGGCAGACAAACCAAAATCAACTGTAATGTGCTTAGTGATCAATGAAGTGACAGATGTCACAGATTACCCTCCAAAGAATTTCATGAGCATGTTGTACAAATCAATTAAAATAGTTAAGAAATTAAATAATACACTAGTGTAGTTCACACTCAGTATGCATGAAAGAGATTGTTTCTAATTTATCAAGGAAAATAAATAATATTTATCAGAAGTGGAACAAATGAGATTTTAAAGTAACTTATATTCTTTCTTTGGATACGACACTCTTAAAAACTGCAGCCGTATATTACTTGCAAGCTATTTAGAATATACACACAATTACATAACAGATGTAAAATACTTGATCATATTCTTTTACCTACAAATTGGAATTAACCAGGCAATCTATTTTTCAGATTTAAAAAAGTTCTTGCTATTTTCTGAGGTGTTATTTTTAAAATGCCTGGCAAAAACCCAAGAAACATGTAATTTTTTTTCATTGTGGTCCTTTCTATATTTATTGTCTTACCTGTGATACAACTGGAAACAGTGACCAGAAATAACCTTAAGAAGGGGCATGAGTCAGATTTATTACAACTTATTCCTTCTGGTGCATGCTTTTGTACTTGGCATAAACTTTCTCCAGTCCCTTGAGTTCTAGGCCCAGGCTAATCTGGCTGCCTGCATGTAATTATATATAACAATATCCTATCTCCTTCCCATCCAGACTGACTTCTACAACCCTCGTCAGTTAATAACTTAGATTTACATGAAAAATGTAATGAAACAAAGAAGAAATACCAATACAAAGTTTAAGTGGGACACGTTATAAAAGGTGAACGCAGCCATCCTGTAGGTAAAATACCCAGGTAATTTAGCTAGTTCCACACTTTCATGACAGCCTGCAATTCTTCTGAGGTTATTAGGGGCAAATTGTTTCAGTAAATAAGGTATTCGTAAGGTACTTAACTTACCTAAATTATGCAGAAATAAATTAAAATATTAAGCCCTCTAAGCTTAGGGTCCCCACAGGGGCAAAGCAGCCCCACTCTGCTCTCCTACCTCGTGCGGTGCTGGGGGTGCAGCACGTACACCCCGTCCTGGTATTTATCTCGCACAGTCTCTCGGTCTAGATTAGCCAGCGTCCTGGCGGCATGTGAGGCCTCCATAATGTGCTGAGACTTCATTGCTTCTGCCAGTATGGATACCCAGCCTGGTGAAAAGAACATATTCCTTAAATATCGGCACTTACCTATCTCGGATTGTTGAGAGGTTTCAGGCTGAAAATGACGGAAGGAAGGCAAACCTCAGCGTCAGTCTACGTGGAAAAGCCCGACCACTCCAATTCCATTCTTCCCTAAGGTCCTCTGGGTCCCATAACTCAATGCCATGATGTCCCCAGCCAGGTACTCCTTAGGGGTCTCAAAGAAGTTAAGAACCATTTTCTTTATTAGAAAATGTAACAAAAGTTGTAATTACTAGACATGAGTTCATAAACAGTAAGAAAATGTATTTTGCTTTAGCAAGAAATATTAAGTTTGGTGATTTAATATTAATTATTTTATTCAGACTGGCAGTCATATTAGCAGCCCTTAATACACACGAGGATATTGATTCTTAATAATGAACTCGCTTGACAGACAAAAATCTTGTAAAACTTGAGGTTCAGGAAGGAAAAACTATTTCTTAAAGGGAGACAAAACAGTACTTTGTGCAGTATGATTTCATTTATGTTTTATGTTTTTGTTGTTTAAAACAATGTATTGCTTTATGCACACAAATATGTATGCAAGTGTACGCGTGCACACACACACATACACACAGATCTAGAGAGGCACCAAACTAATGAACAGTCACTACTTCTGAGGTGGGAACTGGGGTTGGAGAGGGCTCTGTATAGAGGTGGGTGTGACCTTTTGGCTGTGTCTATGTTCTCTGAAGCATTTACAAAGACAGTCTATTCTTGTATTATTTAATTTAAAGTAAAACGAAACATGGGCCTTGAGGTTAGAGAGACTTGGGCTTGTATTTCTGTCCCCCACTTACTTGTTATGGAACCTCAGTCAAGTTACTTGGCTCCGTTGAGCTGGAGGAAGGTTCTAATAAATTAATCTATATCAAAACTGCCCCGCAGGTGCTCAATAGAGATCATGTCTCCATGTCCTCCTCCCACTCTCTGTGGCAAAAGTGATGAGAATCATTGTGACGATAAGAGGCCATTATTTAGTAATCCAAAAGAAATTTCAGTCCTAATAATTCTTAAATATCCAAATGTGTAATATCAGAAAATCTCACTTCAAAATCTGTTATAGAATGCTTTATAATAATAAAATAAGAATGTTTTAAAATGCTACCTGTAGAGATACTGTAGTATGTTATTGGTATGTACAAAAATATGGCTTTATTTTTAATGAAGTTGCAAGAAAGACTCCACAAGAAAGGACACATAAGAGAAAGCATGGCACAAGCCAGTTCTTCAGCATTTTTTACTTGACAAAGTATTTTTACAAAACCTGAGATATTTCACCTTTTATAAACCATCAAATGCTTCTTGGAAAACCTGTGTCTTTCTTAAATGTTTACTGTTTATAAATTATATAACCTCTGGATACATTTTAATTGTAAAAATAAACGAAGACAGCATTTAATAATGAATGTCCCACTTTAGCACTCCCAGCATTTCTCAATTCCCATGTATGTCCTCAGAAGTAACTATAGTTAAGTTTGGTAGACACTCTTCCAAAACTTTTTAAAAATTCAGTTATATACCTTTAATTTATACATATACACTGTAGCTCCATATGCATTTTTTCCCAAGTAGCAATATACTATTCCTACTGTCCTATGACTTGATTTTATACTTCAGCCACGTACACAGACCAATTACCAACAATGAAACTGAATCAGTAATTAAAAAAAAAACTCCCAGCAAACAAACTCCAGGACCAGAGGGCTTCACAGGTGAATCTACCTAACATTTAGAAAAGAGTTAACACCTGTCCTTCTCAATCTGTTCCAAAAATTACAGAGGAAGGAATGCTTCTGAACTCATTCTACAAGGCCAGCATCATCTTCAGACAAAGATATCACAAAAGAATAAAATTACAGACCAGTATCACTGATGAATATAGAAGCAAAAATTATCAACAAAATATTGGCAAGCTGAATCCAACGATACATTAAAAGGAACATACACCATGATCAAGTGGGATTTATTCCACGGATGCAAAGAGTTCAATATCTGCCTATCAATCAATGTGATACACCACATTAACAAAGTGAAGAATAAAAACCGAGCGATCATCTCAATAGATGCAGAAAAAGCTGTTGACAAAATTCAACATCCATTTATGATAAAAACTCTCCATAAAATGAGTATAGAGGGAACATACTTCAACAAAATAAAAGCCATCTACCGCAAGCCTACAGCTAACATCATACTAAATAGTGAAAAGCTGAAAGCATTTCCTCTAAGACAAGGATGCCCACTCTCTTCACTTTTATTCAACACAGTTTTAGAAGTCCTAGCTACAACAATCAGATAAGAAAAAGAAATAAAAGGAACTCATATTGGAAAGGAAGAAGTAAAATCGTCACTGTCTGCAGATGACATGATACTTTATACATAGAAAATCTTAGCCACCACCAAAAAACTACTAGCATTCATCAATGACTTTGGTAAAGTTGCAGGATACAAGATAAATATACGAAAATCTGTTGCATTTCTATACACTAACAATGAACTGTCAGAAAGAGAAATTAAGGGTTCACCAATAAGGATTTTATATAATAAAATACCTAGGAATAAACCTACCTAAGGGGGTAAAAGACCTGTAATCAGAAAATTATAAGACACTGATGAAAGAAACTAAAGGTGACACAAACAGATGGAAAGACATACTGTGGTTCACGGATTGGAAGAATCAAAACTGTTTAAATGACCATACTATCCAGGACAATCTATAGATTTGATGCAATCCCTATCAAAATACTAATGGCATTTCTCATAGAATTAGATCAAACAATTTTAAAATCTGTATGGATACACAAAAGACATTGAATAGCCAAAACAATCTTGAGAAACAAGAAGAGAGCTTGAGGAATCATGCACCCTGACTTCAGACTATACTACAAAGCTACAGTAATCAAAACAGTATGGTACTAGCACAAAAACAGACATATAGATCAATGGAACAAAATAGAGAGCCCAGAAATAAACCCATACAGTTATGATCAATTAATCTATGACAAAGGAGGCAAGAATATACAATGGAAAAAAGACAGTCTTTTCAATAAGAGGTGCTGGGAAACTGGACACTTACATGTAAAAGAATGACATTAGAACATTTTCTAACACCATATGCAAAAATAAACTCAAAATGGATTAAAGACTTAAATGTAAAACCTGAAACAAAACTCCTAGAAGAAAATATAGGCAGAACACTCTTTGATATAAATCATAGTAGTATTTCTTTTTATGTCTCCTAAGGCAAAGGAAGCAATAGCAAAAATAGACAAATGGGACCTGATTAAACTTAACAGCTTTTGCACAGCAAAGAAAACTGTCAATAAAGGGAAAAGATAACCTACCAAATGGGAGAAAATATTTGCAAATAATATGATTGATAAGGGGTTAATATCCAAAATGTATACACAGCTCATACAACTCAACATCAAGAAAAAAAATGTACAAATAGGCAGACCACCTGAATATACATTTTTCCAAAGAAAACATACAAATAGTCAACAGGTACATGAGACAATGTTCAACATTGCTAATTGTCTGGGAAATACAAATCAAAACCACAGTGAGATATGACTTCACACCTGTCAGAATGGCTATCATCAAAAAGACCACAAATAACAAACGATGGTGAGGATGTGGAGAAAAGGGAACACTTGTAAATTGGTGCAGCCACTGTGAACAACAGTATGGAGGTTCCTCAAATAACTAAAAACAGAATTACCATATGACCTAGCATTTCCACTACTGGGCATATACCTGAAGAAAACGAAAACACTAATGCAAAAAGATACATGTACCCCAATGTTCACAGCAGCATTATTTACAATTGCCAAGATATGGAAGCAACCTAAGTGTCCATCAACAGATGAATGGATAAGGAAGGTGTGCTGTATACAAACAATGAAACATCACTCAGTCATAAAAAAGGAAATTTTGCCATTTGTAACTACATGGATAGACTTCGAGTATATTATGCTTAGTGAAATAGTTGGACAAAGAAAGACAAATACTGTATGATATCACTTACATGTGGCATCTAAAAAATAAAACAAGAGGAGTGTATAGCTCGGTGGTAAAGTGCATGCATAGCATGCATGAGGTGGTTCAATCTCCAGTATCTCCATTTAAATAAATAAACCTAATTATCTGCCCCCCTAAAAAAAATTGAAAAATAAAAAAATAAAACAAGCTAGTGAATATAACAAAAAAGAAAGAGACTTACAGATATATAGAACAAACTAGTGGTTACCAGTGGGGAGAGGGAAGGGGAGAAGGGACAAGACAGAGGAAGGTGATTAAGAGGTACAAACTACTATGTATAAAGTAAATAAGCTACAAGGATATATTGTACAGCACAGGGAATATAGCCAGTATTTTATAACAACTATAAATGGAGCATTATCTTTAAAAATTGTGAATCACTATGTCGTACACCTGAAACTTACATAACATTGTACATCAACTATACCTCAATTTAAAAAAGAAAGGTAAAGCACAGAGAGAAAAAAAAATTTGAAAAGACATCGACAGAGTCTTAATGACCTGTAGAACAGAATCAAGAGATCTAATATACATATTTGAGGTCCCAGGAGGAGAGACGAGAGAAAAAGGGACAGAAAAACATCTAAAGATATACTAGCTGGAAAGTTTCCAAATTTAATAAAAAACATCAACTTATAGGTTCAGTCAGCTCAGTGGACCCCAAGAAACATAAATATAAAAACAGACTAGGCAATTCATAGTCAAACTGTTGAAAATCTTAAAAGAAAGCAGAGGGAAAAAGACACATTTCATATACAAGAACAGAAGTGGGCATAAGGAAACACTTCTCATTAGACAACAGAAGCCAGGAGAGAATCAAATGATATTTTTAAAGTGCTGACAGAAAAATAACACACTGTCAACACAGTATTCTTTATCCATGGAAAATAACCTTTCCCTGGATAATAAAGGCAAAGTCAATACATTTTCAGAAAAAGAAAGGTGACAGAATTTGTTGCCGGCAGACCCAGGTCTTTAGGCTGAAGGGAAATGACACCAGGTGAAAATTTAGATATACGGAAAAGTGGGAAGAGCACTGGATATTATGACTATGTAAATAAAAAACCTTTTCTCTTATATCCTTAAAATATCGCTTGACTGTTAAAAACAGCAACATATTGCAAGTTCTGTAACGTATGTGGTCTACAGCATATTATGGTCTATAATGATGACAAAACTATAAAGGATTTATACTGAATTAATCTATTGTGAGAATCTTACATTACATACGAATGGTATAATATTAATTCAAGACAGACTGTGATAAGTTAAGGATACAGCCATTAGAAAATACAGCAAAAATCTTCTATAAAAATCTAAAAGAAGAGAAAGAATAGAACATAAAAAATACTCAAATAACCTTGAAAAAGTCAAAGAGAGAAAAAAACAAAACAAAAAACAGAGAGGGGGCTAATTGCAAGCGCAAAACAACAGACACAACCGAATAATATCAATAACTACATTACAGGTAAAGAGACAAAATATTTCAATTAAAAGGGATTATCAAGCTGAATTTCTTTAAAGAGATACAAGTATGTGCTGTCTATAAAAGATGTGCTTATTTTTAGTCACAGAAAAATGAAAGCAAAAGAAGAGAAAAAGGTAACAGATATGCAATGCAAACAGAAAGCATAAGAAAAAGCCAGTGTAGCTATTTTAATACCTGACAAAGTAAAACTTGAAGAAAAGTAGTAGAGACATTACTTGATAATAAAAAATGAACATTCACCAGCAAGAAAAATCTGACAGAGCTAAAGGAAGAAACAGACAAGTCCAAGAATTTAACACATCTCAGTAATTCATCAAAGTAGACAAAACTCGGTAAAGGTCTAGAGAAGATTTGAAAAACACAATCAGCCAACTGTTATGTATAAAACACTTCACCCAATAACTATAGAATATTAATTCGTTTCAAGTGCACATAGAACATTCACCAAAACAGACCATAAAATAGGCCATCAAATAAGTGTCAATAAATTTCCAAAGACTAAAATCTTATAGGGTGTGTTTTTTGAATACATGGAATATTAAACTAGAAATCAGAGACATGTCTAGAAAGCCATTAATACTTGTAAATTATGCAGCACACTTTAAGTAACCCATGAGACAAAGAAGAAATTCATTTTCAAACTGAAAAATGATGAAAATACAATATACCCAAAATTTGAGGGATGCTTCCAAAGTCAGATTAGAGGAAATTTACAGCTTTAAATACTAGAAAGTAATTGTAATGATTTTAAAACATGTTTTCTTTTGACACTATTCCTATTAAGAGGTGATGAGTCTAAACCCCTTCTAAATCCCTTCCCCTCGAATATGAGCTAGCCTTAGTGACTAGCTTTAAATCAACAGGTTACGGCAAAAATTACTTTCAACGCTTGATTATAAAAGGCAAAAGTGCTTATACCTCGCTGTCTTTTGAAACATCTGCCCTGAGAACCCAGCCATCATGCTTTAAGGAAGCCCAAGGCACATGCAGAAAGCAGCCAATGCCTCAGCCCCAGCTAAGCTCCCAGCTGAGGGCCAGTACCAATCTGCAAGCCATATGAGTGAGCGATCTTCAGGTATATTCTCCACACTTTAGCTGAGCTGCCCCAGCTGATGTTGTACAGAGCACATAAATGCCTTTCCCACTGAATTTTGCCCAAACTTCACATTCATGAGCAAATGTATGATTGCTATTTTAACCAGTGAGTTTTGGGGTGGTTTAATACATAGCAATAGATCACTTAAACAAGAAAAAAGGTTAAAATCTGACTAAGTTTCTACCTTAAGAATCTATAAAAGAGAGAAACAAATAAACCCAATATAGTAAGTGGTCCTTTACAGAAAAGTTTTCTGATCCCTGAATTAGACTTCATCAAATTAAAAACTTCTGCTGATCAATGTACTCTTAAATGTAAATTCAAAAAAAAAAGCAGATATACAATAAAAAAGTAAATTCATAGTTTCTAATAAATGTGTATGAACATATGCATATATGTACATATATGTATATCTTTTGTATGTGTACATATATTTTTATATATCACCCTGCTTTTTCCATTAAAAGAGCCAAGCAGCAAAGACACTCCAGGAGCAATAGCACATCTAGCTAGAACCCAGATCTTGGTCTCTAATAATCATTCTCCACTAAAAGGAAATAGGATTCCTTGGAGAAATGAGCCTGGAACATCTTGTTATACCAGAAAGTAAGGAATGCCTCCCAAAATGATGTGGGCAGATCACAAGGACACAGGAGCCAGTTTGCCAGCATCCCACTACCAAAGCTGAGACAATCTGGCATCAAATTATTAAGTACAGTAATAAGTTGTAAACCATTTTAAAAAAGGAATCCATGTGCCCGTACAGGTAGGGAGGGAGGGAGAAGGAAAGAAAGGAGAAGATGAAAAAAAGGAGGGACAGAGAAAGCAGGAAAGGCTCTTGCTTACAGTAAAATGCCAGATGCTAAAACGTAAATGAGGAGGGCATGCTGCCGCTGGAAAATCATCACTGTGCAACCATCATGATAAAGACTGGATCAGGCAGGAATTTTCATCTAAAGTATCTCCCCACAGATGAATTATTAGTTGCAAGGGGGAAAGTCACTAAATATACAGTGAACCTGTTTTTAGTCTGACTATACGTCTTGGTTTAGATCATATCAAAGATAATATGAACAATTAGATGGTCATCATGGCAAACAAACTGCTCTCCAGTGACTGTCCATACATGGATTATCGTAGGTCTGAATTATCCACATGTTTCAAGCACTTCCTTGCCCCTATTAAAATGACATGCTCTAAGGACCCAAAACTAATGCTAAGTAAATTATTAAGCCTATTGAAAAATTAATGTACCATGAGGGGTGGAGGTGGGAGAACAAAGGGCTGGATGCAAAATACTCAGTATGTAAAGTTGTTACCTGAGTGAACTATAGCAGAATGAAGATGTTCATTCAAAGCCATATTTCCAAGGATACGCATTATATTTCTTTGTACTTTAGGATAGTCCTTGTGAAGTTGGTACAGCCTCTGAAGTAGTTGCAAGCCTCCATTTGCTTCAATTTTATCACAGTGTGTGGGTATCTAGCACAATAAATTAACGAAAGCTCACTTTATGTTGCACAAATTCACTAACCAGGTGACACAGCATGCTGGTGGGCAGCAGGTGGCTCCTGCTCAAGGAAGAGACCCAGAGATCCCCAAACTCTCAGCTCACTCAAATAAGCAAGCCCCTATCTGTGTGGGAAGTGCTTTAAAATCGCTGAAAAATTAAGGCCACCAGGACTTCTAAAATTTTTATTCTTAAAGTTATTCTGCTTAGCTCTTGGCTGAATGTAACCACAATGTCATTATTACAGAATTGTCTCAACTTATAGTGATATTTTGATTGTCTTGATACTACCTTAAAGGGTTCTCTACCCTTAAGAAAACTGTCGCCTGATCACAGGAAATAATCCCCTGTGTAAGTGGCAGGTTTTGCTTCTGCGTACAAGAACTTCCAGATAAAGCAACACCTGTGGGCCTACACACCACCCCACGCAAGCCCACAGCTATGGGGGCTCTCCTAAAACTCAAGAGTCAGAAAAAATTTTTAAAGAGAAAGATCCAGTGAAAATAAAAAAGAAAGAAAAGGGGATGTGAACTTTTAATGGAGAAGAGATAAAAGAAAGCCAAAGGAAATATATATAAAAAGATAAGGTGACAGAATTGACCAACAAGCCATTACAGCCCACCAAGACACCAGCATGACCTTGACTCTTCCCAGCACTAGTTTTATTATTTACGTGACATCATGTCATATTTATGCAATTATTTTCATTCTCTAAATTTTCATTAAATTTTATCTTATTTCAAATGCATTTAAAAGGATGCCTTTTAGACATATATCAAGTGAGATATGTAGTAAGTTGAGAAGTTTCCAAAAGGTAACTATCACATTCCACGTACTGGACGTTCTACTGCAGATGCACCTATTGCTTCAGAAACTAGCCGTAAGTCACAAAAAAAAAAAATCAAGCTCATTTTCCCACATGCCCTTTTGAACTGTAAGAGTAATGACTCTGCTTTCTGCTGGATTCCCAATTCCACCCGTGGGAGCTGAGATGACCAGAGAGCACCATGCTTCTGAGCCCTGTCTAGTGGTTCCCAATTAAACTGGAGCATTTGGAACCTCCAGGATGGTGTTTCTAACGATGTGGGATGAACCACCTGCACCAGCTTCACCAGGGATGCCTGTTACAAATGCCAGTTCCTGGACACTAGCCCATACCTACTACACTAAGATTGCTAGAGGTGAGCAATAATGTTCATTTTTAACACGCTTCCTCGATGATTTTTATGAACTGATGTTTGAGCACCACAAAGTTTGTTGCTTTTTTCTTTTTAAAATCAAACTCTGAATATGACAGAAAAGTTGTCTTAATGCCAAAAATTTTTAAATCATTGACATATATATATAGTTACAATTCAAGTTACAATTCAAGACCATGGTCAAGTAAATATATTTTCTAATATTTACTTTTTTTCTATCTTGACACATCTTTCTCAAGTCTTTTACTGGAAATTAACTCCCTGATAACATTACTTGTAAAAATTATCTGAGATAGGTAACAGAAGACAGCATAACTCAAAGGTAAATGTCATATTTAGACAATGAGTTGCTTTATGTGCAATGAAGACTAAATCCGTTTTTTAGAACTACTTAGCAAAAGTGAAATTCATATACCAGTGCTAAATCATGATTATCAATTCTAACAATTGAAAAAAAAGTAATTTTTTTTAAAAAAGCTTTTTTTTCTTTTATAGAAAATGAGAATTATTTCCTTTGAATAACCAACATATATAACTTTTTCAGTGTCATCATAAAAAGTAAACCAAATTTTGAAAATGTAAGTTACCTCAGAATGTTTTACTAAAGCTTCTAAACAGAACATTTCCACTGTAGCTGAAGGAACTTCTCCAAAACTTTCAGCATAAGGAAGCCCATTTCCTCCAAAACACCATAATCCACCCTGAAAGTGAGATAATTAAAATTTTTGCTGAAAATTTTGCTTGACCAAAATAAAAATCTCTGTAATATATACAATACTAGAAAGAACTAATACGCAGGACTCAAAATATTTTGGAAACTTAGAGGGAACTTTCAATATTCAAACTGTTGCTTACTAGACTAGAAAACGTATGGAATTATTCTTAGAAGAGAGCAATCTTTGAGTCTTTCTCAATTCTTTCCTCTGTGTCCTCTTATCTGAAAGCATGAGGACCAACACATAAATCTTACCAAGTAGGAAAAGCCCAGGGCTGATCAAGAATGTTCTAGTATCAGATTATGCCAGTAGAGTCTACTTAAAATCTATCCATCAAAATAACAGAAAAGGCATTATTGGAAAAATTTAAAATAAAGCCAATGATAGCAATGATCAGAGAGCTTTTAATTCTTCTTAAATTAAAATTCAAGTTCATACTGAAGAATAAACAGAAGAAATTAGGAAAATTTTGAAACAGAAAAGTAGTAGGGACCAGTCCTAATAGATATTAAAATATATTTAAGAATAAACTGGGAAAAGAAAATTTCAACTCTTACCACAGATCACTAACATGCAATAATTTCCTAAAAATCAGTGAGAAAAATACCAACAAAGCTATGGAAAATGAGCAATAGTCATAAATGGAAAGTTCTTAGGAAAAGAAATACAATGTCTCTAAAACGTACCAAACAATGCCCAACCTTGCTCATGATGAGAGGCGTGCATGTGTGAGATTACACTTAAGAAAGGGCATTTTACATCCATCAGACAGGTGGGGAAACAGGCATTCTTATTACCCTGCGGCTGGTAATGTCAACGGGGCTACTTCTGTGGAGGACAATTTAGTGACAGCTGTCAAAATTACAAGTGCCCATGCCCTTCAGCAACTTATCTTACTGAGACACTCACACATTGGCAAAGTGATACAGGTACAAATTTGTCCATGGCAGCTTTGCAAGAACAAAAAATTGAAGCTACCTAATGCCCTTCAATAGGGGGTGAGTTAAATAAATGATGGTACCATTATACAATGGAATGATATGAGTATAAAAAAATCTTGAGTCTCCTCATGTATTGATATATATCAGTCTCCAGGATAAATCACTTGTGTAAAAGAGTATGTATAACTACGTGTGTGTTGTTGGGGTGGGGAGATGGAGGGAAGATTTATTACTGTATCTCCTCTTTGAAGCACTTTATATTTGAACTAGTGGCACAACTGTGTGTATACAGACTACCTGCTGGCAAAAGAGACAACTACAAGGTAGTGTCTTTCAACAATGTGTTTTCTGTAGGAAATATAGTCCATTAAGTTTCTACATTTTGAGTTAATTTATAGGGTCTATGGTTCAGTAAACTTAGTAACGTTCAAAATGTTTGGCCACTCTTTAATTCTTATTCATGCTATCCTCTCTGATGTAGTAATCTGTTTTCCTGAGTTTAAACACGTCTGGATCTCAGAGATGCACGCTATTCAAGTGGAGGACTGGGAAGGGACTAACTCACTGAAAGTCTCTGCCTCCTCTAGCAGAGAAAAGGGTAGAGAGTGGACTGGTGGGCTTTGCAGGGTGGGAAATTTTTCTTAAAAACTTACCACCACAACCTCCCCCAAATCCCTCTCCTTCCCTCACACTGTCAAACCATCTGACCTCTTTCCAGTCTAAATGATCCAAGGAAAGAACAGGGAGAAGGAAAAGAAAAAGGATCTAGGATTTTCATTTTTCTTGATCATTTTTTAAGAGGAATATAAAAATGTAATTCCAAGTCCATCCTTGTTGGCAAAGCTTGTAAGTTATTCATGAACTGGCAAATTGTGTGGCAGTAACAAGCATAAGCAAAAGGAATGACTAAAAAGGTATAAACTCATGGTGTGGTCATATGGATTATTTTCTAACTCCTAACACAAAATAAATATACATGGGCCCTGCTTCTTTATCACTGGATTAAGATATAGTAAGATTAAATAAATTTGTAAAGATTTAAGAAATGTCACACATCAAATTCCATATGCACAACTGAAAAACGATGTCTTAAAGATCAAAGAAATCCACAGGAAAAGGTGGAAAGACTGACAATGTTAAAAACAATAATAAAGGGTAAGGCATAAAAATTAAAAGGCAACAATAATAAAAGTATAAAGGAAATGTGAACTAATCAAGTCAGTTACTAAATAATTTATATCCATATTATATATTAACCATAGGTGTATAACAAAGCATTTTATGTATCATTTTCCTATTAGGATACCCAAATTGAGACACAGCATTACTATGAGTTAATGTGGTATTTTTCAAATGCATTCAAAAGGTTTATAACAGCCAAATGATTTAATATATAATGGATATTTTCTTACCATATAATCTACCTTCCAATTAAATACAACCTTTAGTTATCTCTATTTTTGTCTCTGTCATACAAAAATACTTTGATTCATAACAGAAATATGCCAGTTGTTATTTAAGTATGTATAAGATTGTGCACAGCTGGCTCTTTTAGTAATGTCATGATTCATCCATTCATTATTCAATAAATATCTATTGAGAGCATATTGTGTCTGAGGTACTGTGTTTGACACTGGGGAGATTAAAGGAAGAGAAAAAGAGAAATAAGCAAGCAAATAAATACATAAAATAATTACAGAATGGGATATATGTTATGATGGGCAATAAACATTTGAGATAAAGAGGAAGGTCTCTTTGAGGAGTTGACAAGCTGAGATCTGAAGGACAAGAATGAGGCAGGCATGTGACATTCTGGCGGCAGAGCATTCTAGGCAGAGGGAACACAAGTAGACCCTGATGGCTAAGCTGATTTCAGAGAGACTCTGGGAAATTACAGAAGATGGTAATACTAGAAATGCAAGATTTTAGCTGGACTGTCCTTAAGCCACGACCACAAAAGCTTTATGATGGGAAATCATTTCAATGCTCCATATCCACTGTTCTCTTGATTCCAGGCAGTTTGCCACATTAGATCAAAAAGAAATCACAATTGAAAATGTCCAAACTTCTACATCCCTGGTTGCGTCCTTAGGCTCTCACTGACCCAGTTTTCCTGAGGAACAAAAAACATAAAAGAAGGGAAGGCAGACCACTGCCAGGGCAGGTGGGGAGCAGGGGGCACGGGAGTTTTGCTAAGGCTTCTCATTGTCAGTCCCTTTGTATCAGTATGTGTGAGAGCTAATCTCTACTGTTTCTTCATAAAAAGTCACAACCTTAGAGCTCTGCGATTTGTGCAAACTAACTGGGCATAAACAATGTTCATTCTAAAGCATGAGTTTGTAACCCATCCCAGGTCATCCTTAAGGGCCTGGGGCAGATAGAATTCAGGGCAGAGAGGATGTAAACTTGGATAGGAAAAAATTACATCCTTCCTTTCCTAACCTTTAACAAATTTTTCATCGTATTCAATTACAGACATGGACAGTAAGCCACAGTAATGGGAGCAGTCTGTGCAACTCTGTCCACGACTGAAAACACGGCTATCTCCCTACCACATCGCAGCTGCCGCAGCTACCTGAAAATAACATTCTGCTCATCGCTCCTCTGAATGCCAACTGCACAGTCTCATCCTGGTGACACAGAATCCACACTGCATCTAATTCTCAAATGGTTCAAAGTAGAAACAGTATATAAATAGACATATAAAAATATACCTATAGAACGAGGAAGAGTAAATGGGGAATGATAAAACAAAAGGGACAAAATATGAATAACTGGCAAACCCAGTGAAATGTATTGTTGTAATTCTTTTTTAAGTTTGAAATTAAAGTACATATATTAATTATATTACACTTTTTGAATTCTGATAACAGTATCTCAATATAGTTGGCTTCCCATGTATGTACTGTATTTTACGCATCTAGAAATGAATTCATAGACTTAACCAAATCTCTAAGAGATCCATGATGTACAAAGGTTAAGAAGCCCTGCTCCAAAACCAAACGTAACTGTAGGCTGTAGGCTAAGGCCCAGAGGAACCTCTGCACGTGAGCAGTTCTGTGCAGAAGCAGCATATTCCACTTGACGGCTGCGTGGGGACTATCACCAAACAGGTTTGTCATGAACTGGTCAGATCACTAAAAACCAGACGGATGACCCTCCTATTCCTTCATCCCCAACTTCCTGGCATATAGAAAGATCCAGAGCCTGACGAAACTGGGGTGGGGGTGGGGGAATAAGAATAACTAAGATGGAGTTGCTTACTGGTCTGATGAGATGGGACCTCAGAATTGAAATTAAATATTTATTTCACTATTAAATTAACTAAAGATGTGCTTAGAAAACAACTGGCACAGTGTATTAAACCACTCTCTCTCTTCACTTAGCAAAAGATAAGGAAACACAGTGGAAGGTAATAGAACAGTACAGAAGGGAGAGGGATGTTACCTGAATAGTAATGAGCAGAAGAAAATCTTCTGTGCAGAAAATAAGAACGCCAGGCCAGGTACCAGGAGCTCTGGCAGGGGGATGAGGAAAGGGGTTGGTGACAGCAGTGGGAGACAGAAGTCAGGAGGATGCCTTGGAGGAGCAGCTGGTTCCCGTTGCAGGACAGGAAGAATCAAGAAGAGCCAGGGACATCCTACTGTCAGAAAACAAAGGTGCTCTCACAGCCACCTTGAGGATGGAATTCTAAAAAGGATAATGAGGTCAGCCTAAAGAACAGGCCCCAGTGGCTGGGCAGTGGCACTCTGAGCATCAAAAGGAAAACAATAATTACAATTCACTGGAGCCATTCCCAGACATGGCCCAAAGGGGAAATTATAAAAAGCACACTAGAGAAGTGGTATCTACTGATGTGTCCCTAATTTCTCATAAAAAGGGAAGTGAGGAAAAGATAAATTATTCAATTGGTAAAAGAATATAGAATAAATACTATGATTTGTTTTACAGATAAAATACTTTCCCCTCACTGAGTAGGTTATATAGTTACTATAGTAATAGTGACTGTAATTTGTTCGGATTTCTCTAATGATGTAAGAGATATTTTATGAAGACAAAAGTACTGCTGAGATGATCCCACAAGAATAATGGAATTCAGTAACCACCCTCGGGGGGCCGGAGTTGGAGTCTGTGTAGGATGCTGTGCCCAGGACAGTGCTTGAATTCACTTAGAAGCCCTCTGCTGTGCATGGCTAGTTTTACTCCAGGTATTTACATGCAGTGAACAGGCCATGGCTGAAACAGTAGGAGTAGGGGATCTGGGCAGAGAACATGAACACCTCCGTCGGAAGGGATGACTTCCTGTCTGAAGGCAGTCTTATGCCAAAGGCGTGGGCTTCCCCGTGGAGCACTCTGAGTGCTCTGACGAGTCTGCACCACAGCCAGGGCCTGCTGTGCCCTCCTCACCTACGGCACGGTCTCCTTCAGTTTTCAGACCCTTTGCCACCAAATACACTTCACACCCTCTAACTGTGCTACCGGTGCCTTCCTGTCAATCTCATCACCATCCCTGGGGGCAGGCACTCTGTACACAAGGGCCAGGACATGCTGGGATCACAAAAAGTGAAGGGCCCATTTAACGTGAAACAGGAAGCCATTTGGAGGGCTTTAAGCAGGAGTATGACCGAGCTCTAATTCATGTTTCTTAAAAAAAAATCACTCCAGCTGCCGTGAGGACATAGAACTGGAGAGAGAAGTTGGAGCTTGGAGGCTGATGCAATGCCTGTAGCTCACAGAAGTGACGGAGACTGTGATAAGGAAGCTTTCTGGATGCAGCAAGATGGCAAACTTGGCTTCTAGTTGCAAACAAAGAATGTAGCCTGTCATTCCAGTAAACAAAAATGTTGCCCTCCATCAAGCCATCAGCCACCGTAGCACCCTCCACCCACTGTGAGCCCTGGGGGGGATTCAGGATGGAGGAAAACAGGAAACATTCTGTGCTCTGGATACTGGCCCTAGATAGCTAAGATGTATATTTAAGGAATAATTTCAATGAGCCCAGATTCTTGCATCTTCCCATACGTAGAAAAGGACTAAAATCATTAACAAGATGTCTGGGTTTTTTGATTAGCAGTAATCTTTGACGTGCGACTACATGTTATTTTTCCCAGCAAAAACCACATATATCCTGGCTTCTCCCTTACCTCTTTGGAGTAGTTCCTCAGAGCTATCTGAGAGGCTATCTCCCGGGCTATAGT
The DNA here is from genome assembly GCF_036321535.1 of Camelus dromedarius. NCBI lineage: Eukaryota > Metazoa > Chordata > Mammalia > Artiodactyla > Camelidae > Camelus > Camelus dromedarius. The sequence continues at coordinate 8,382,566 of NC_087441.1, read as the reverse complement.
CCTCAGTAAGGTCTCCCAAATAAAACTTAACTCTCAACTTTTAGGTTGTGTGTTTTTCTTTAGTCAACATGGTGAACCCTTCCTATGACATACATGTTTAATAAAATATAATAAAAGCAATGTTAAAACAAAGCCAAGCTCTAAAGATAATAAGAAGAACTAAAGGGAATCCCCTGGGTGCCAGAACTGAAAACAGAGTATTCAGCAGAAGTGGTAAGCACACAACGGGTGGTGTAAAATTTCTGTAGGCACCTCAGGATGGGATTTTTAACACCTGTCCAGTGCAGGAGATACGGTTTTGAGTCTCACGTTCTGTGGGAGCTAGATTTGAGATCCCTATATAAAGGCAGAACCCTGGAAAGATTACCTCCTCTCTATGAGAGAGTTTAGAAAAACTCTGCCCACCAGTCCATGAAAGCAACAAGAAGCCTATTTCCGCTTCAGGCTTTGAGAGAGAAATGACAATCCTAAAACTATGCCATGTACAGGTATATCTGAATTTATACTACCTATGTGCGACAGAAATTCCAAACTAAGGAATTAATACAAAAACTAGTCCTGTAACAGTGAATTCCTGGGGTATCCAAAAGAAGTAAACATAAAAACTGCTCTGTAGAGATAAATTTAGAATCTGAGGTGCTTGGGACTCCCAAAGAAAACAATCAATCTGGCTAAAACTAAGCTCACAGTAAAAATGACTAACCCTTGCTTGTGTTGTACACCAGAAATTGACACAACATTGTAAACGGACTATAACTCAATAAAAATAAATTAAAAATAAAAAAAAATTTTTAATGACTAACCCATGTTAATCCACAATCTAACATAAGGGGGAGTCAGGAATTAACCCAGTAAACTAAGTCAATAAAAGACTCTGAAAGGGACTTTAAAATTATTTTAAAAGGAAAGAAAGAATAGAAGCCAAGATGAAAGAAGAGGATACTATGAAAAAGAGATGATGGTGGCCAGGAGTAAGTGGCTACAGTGAAGATGATAAGACATATGGATTCAAGCTGTATTTGAAGGGACAGCTCACAGTAACTGCTGATTAGGAGAACAGGAAAGGAAGGAATCAAGAATTCCTAGGCTTTAGCTTATGCAACTAGGTGGATGCTTTGCCCTCTGCTAAAAGGAGAAAGAATAAAGGAGGAAGAGCTTTGCAGAGGGAGGGTGGTTTTGGCATGTAAAGTCTGGGATGCCTATGAAATATCCAAGTAGAGACATCAAGTAGGGGGCTGAATGTTCAAATCTAGAGCCTAGGTTAGAACACAGGGCTGTAAGACACTGAATTTAGGCATCACCAGCACAGAGGTAATATTTTAAAGCTTTGTCAATTACTATCTATTCATTCTTCAAAATGCAACCTCAGAGTACTTCCTGTGAAGCCTTTTTACAATGACCTCTTAGAGTTCCGGTCAAGATGGCGGAGTAGTAGGACCATGAGCTCGCCTCCTCTCATGGACACAACAAAACCACAAATGATTGCTGAACAACCATTGGTTAAAAAAAAGACTGGAACCTACTAAAGTGGCCTCTTAAACAGAGAGGTGGGCTCTCCAAGTATCCTGAACCTCTCCTACACACTCCATGACTTTTTTTATTCACTCGTCTCCCCATTATGCCAAACACCTAGCCCAGTGTGTGGCATTCAACCAGGAAACAGTATGTTTATTCAGTTTCTGGATGAATGACTATCTAAAGTTCTAAGTGCTAGGCCCTGGCACAGTATCTTGGAAAAGTGGGCCCTCAGAAATATTTACTGAATGAAGAAAGGAGCTAACCTTCTGAGCAGCGAGACTCTGACTGCTTTCACTCAGAGCCAAAGATGTAAAATACCGGATACACTCATCAAGCTCTGTTTGAGGTAGAGAAGCCAGCAACTGTCTGAGCTCTTCTTCAATGGAAGAATCCTGAAATAAAAGGAAATCCTTCATAATCAAACTCAACAACTGAGTATAACAAAAAGCACCCAAAGAATCAAAGTCAAAACAAAACAAAAAAACAAGAGATAAATCAGTGCTTTTAGCCTTGAAAACACTCACCCAGGTAAAAACAGGAAATCATTTAATTTTGAATTCTGTGCTTTCATGTTTATTACCTGAATCTGAAAGGCCTACTGCAAAGCACGGCTCTGACCTTCACCTTACTGGCTACTTCCCGTCTTGACTCAGAATGAATTATTACACTCTTTCCAACGAAAGCTGGCTTTTTAATATCCAGAACTTGTTCTTATCTAATTTTCTAATAATTTACATCTAGCATATTTGTTTTTCTATTTTTCAAAAACTGATTTCAAGTTTACAGATTTTAAGTTTTCAGTTTTCATTTTCCAGAAGTCTAGGAAAACTGCTCAAGAAACATGCTCTAATATCTATATTAGTGGTTAATGATTTACACCCATATATAGTAATACATCAATATCTATATGTAGTGGTTCTCCAGGGACTCTTTTGAACCCCAGGAAATAGCCTGCAACACCTGGAGACATTTTGGTTGTTATAACTGGGGGGTGCTACTGGCTTCCAGGGAGTAGATGCCAAGGATGCTGCTAAGTACCCTACAGTGTACAGAACATCTTCCAACAACAAAGAATTATTGGGCTCAAAATGTCAGTAGTGTTGAAATTGAGAAAAACTGATGTATGGACGCTGATATGCTAATAAGCAGCCACTTTCTAGTGTACAGAGACTCTCAACCCCCAAAAGGGGAAAATAAAAGAAACAGCACCTCCTGTGGAATCAAGAAACCTTAGAATGGAAACTATAATTTCAGGTTGACACCCTAGTTTACCTGCTTGTATAAAGTAGCCAGCAAACTGCTTTTTGAATGGTTATTTTGTACCCAAAGTGAAGATGATATACTGAACTACTTCCACTTACTGGATTATTTTACTTACTTCTTTTAAAGATGGCAAAGGAGGCGGGCGGAGAAAAAAACGAAGATCACTCTCTTTGCTTCGTGCCAAACCAGTAAGAGTTCTCAGATCACAGGCTTGAGCAATTATCCTATACTGGTAATCTATTGTAAAAGTATATTGTTAGCACCCAAATTAACTATGTTGTTTCAAAGATTAAATGAACAGCTTAATTTTTAAACTACTAGTTTGTAATTCAGAATTTCCCATTTTTTTCATAACTACAACTGCATTTACAATACCAGTAAGTTAGCTATCCAACACTTCCATGAATTAACTTATAAATTCTCAACATATATTTAGCTAGGTATATCACAATCTAACTAACCTTTTTGAAAAAAAAAACCTCAAATATGTAAACTGATAGATCAGAACCAATTTAATTTCTTCTCCTTAAACAAAATAATTCCAGCGTTCAAAAGCTGTTTTGATCACTACTCAAAAAACCTGAGGTTGTGTTTAGATCTATTGTCCCCTGGTAACAGTATGGTGCTTTGGCATTCAATGATGTTCATGAATAATCTGAGGTTCCAGATGCTGGTACTCTGTTTTAGCCTTCCTGATTTATATATTGCTATAAACTGTGTCCCTCCCAAATTTATGTATTGAAATCTAATCCCCAATGTCATGGTATTTATATGGAGACAGGGCCTCTGCGAGGTGATTAGGTCGAGATGGTGGAGCCCTCATGATTGGAATTAGTGCCCTTATTAAAAAAAACCCAGAGAGCTCTCTCCATCTATGAACCAGAAAGCAGGTCCTCACCAGACACCAAACCTGCTGACACCGTAATCTTATATTTCCCAGCCTCCAGAAACTGTGAGAAATAAACCATGTCTAGGTATTTTGTTACAGCAGCCCAAATGGACTAAGACGTATCAAAAACAAAACTGTAACCACTGAAGGAGACATTTTTAATAATGGCACTTCGTAACTTGGGTGAGTTCTTCAGAGTCAAGTGGGGAACTTTTTCAAAATCTACATACCAGGGCTCCACCTTTGATTTTTATGATACAATGAAAGTCTGAAATGCAGTCCTGGAAGGCAGATTTTAAAACAGATTTTTATCCTAAGTCTCCACTCACATTAGGTAGGCTTATTTTTACATTGTAAGTTATAATTATAGCCACCAATCAATCAAATTAACTGCTATGGAGACAGAGATCTTATTCGGAGACTAAACTTTTCTTTGAAAACGTTATTCTTTTTCATTTGTTTACCCATTTTTATAAGGTGACTCTACTAACAGAGTGTACTTTAGTCCCTGTACTCAGAGCAGATTTGAGCTCTTGCTCATGTACTTTTACTGTACAACTTGTGATTTTAAATACAATTAAATATTTTAAATCTTCCTTAAAAAACAATATATACACACAAATGAGAGACATTTGACTATTAGTATTAGTGCCAAATAGATTGTAAAAGTGAAAGCAAATATAACTTTGGTGCAGCCAGCAAATAAAATATATTTCATTAAACAGGAATCAAAAGAAAATGCAAACACAACATTAGGCCATAATGATCAGAATCAAGAGTTTCTCTAATCACAAATAACAAGCTTATACTGTACAGCACAGGGAACTATTTTAAGTATCTTATAGTAATCTATAATGAAAAAGATTATGAAAACAAATACGTGTATACATAAGTATGACTGAATTATTATGCTGTGCACCAGAAATTGACACATTGTATACTGACTATACTTCAATTAAAAAAAAAAAGTGTTTCTCTAATCAAGTAAAAATTCATTCTGGCAGAAAGTTATACAAACATATCTAGTTTTGTTTCAAGAGTGTTTTTAACCAAACATATCTGGATACCAGGCCAGCAGGTTTTATACTTTATCACTGGCATTTCTTTTAAATGTTTTGAAACTTTTTTTACATATATTAATATTCCCTGAATTATTTTCCTTCCTTAATATCTCCTTCCCTTCTCTTTAACAGCAGAAGGCAAAGGCGGACTATGTTCAGTGCACCTTGGCCTTGTTACCTTGCCAGTGGTGGGTCTCTGACATCTCCTGCACAGCCTGCAGTCGCGCGGCTCTGTCCTCGGACCTGCTCTTCTTCAGGAGCAGCCACACAGCACACTCATGATCTTCTACATCAACTGTGCTAAAAGTGTCTTTGCAAAAAGAAAAGGAAAAAAGACAATGTGAACAGCAAAAACAATATTTTCATCCTCACATTTAAGATGGTAATAAATATTTGAAACCTACACTAGGAAAGTTAAATCCATTTCTAGGTGTTGATAATAAATAATAGATTTGTTCTCACTTCTGTCATATTATTTTATTTATTAAGCATATTATGGTGTGTGCTTTTGTTTTATTATATTATGTTGCTTTCACACTGCAGTCTTTTTTTGGTTTTTTTCTGGCTCCTTTTCCCCAAAGAACTTTTTATCATGAGAAATAGCAAACATATGGAAAGATTAAGAGAATAATACATTAAAATTCACATGCTTATCACAACTAAAATTAAAAAGTGTTATTATTTTGCTACATTTGCTTCATCTATGTGGTTACGTGTATACTTTTTTCTAAGCTATATGAAAGTTGCAGAAACAATAACATTTCACCCCTTCACAGTTCAATATGCATCTCTTAAGAAAAAGCCTGTACTTCTTCTATATAATCACAAAGCCATTATAACACCCAAGAATACTAAAAAAAACCTTCCAAATCATCCAAAATCCAATCTAACTCCATATTCAATGTTCTCCAATTGTCCCCCAAGTTATCTTTAGAGCTGTTTTTTTAAAACCATGATTTGATTAAGTCTTTGTAGTACTTTAATTCTAGAAAGTTTTTCCACCTTTTCTTTTTCATGATGCCAACTTTTTAAAGAGATCAGATCAGCTCTTTTATAACCTGCTCACAATGTAGATTTGCCTGATTATGAAATCTACATTTGTGATGCAGTATTCTTATTATGAGAAAGCACAGGAATGATTTTCTAACAAATTTTAAATTTTGAAATATTCAAGAGGGTATATTTAGTCTCAGTATTTATTTACAACTATCTAACATTTGTGTATCCACAAAGATAGAAACTGTCCAAGATATCAATCCCTAAAATTAAATATGTCCAGAGTATATTTTTACTCAATTTTCCACAGCTATAATAAATGTTAGTATAAGAAATGGAAAAAAAAATCTCAGGTTGATCATCAAATGACTTTCAGATCACTATCCAAGTTAAATATGTGATGCTTACCAGCAAATGGGCCCCGTAACATCCTGGCTGATGTTGCCAATACTTTTCTTACTGCTTTGTGAAGCTCTTTTCTTGCCTGGTAGGTGATTCCTAAAATGATTACAAATTTAAATAAAACCAAGCACATACTATTAATGCTATGCTCCAATACTTCAAAGAGAAATATATAAACTCCATTTTTTTCAAAAAGAAAATACAAAACAGCATCTTTCTTTTTTATTGTCATTATTTTATTATCTTTATTGTTTCTATCAAACCAACCAAACCACTATGGGGACACATAACTCTAGATCCCAAAGTAAGACTGCTTTCCTAGTCAGGGAAAAAGTGAAAACAAAACAAAGGCAAAAACACTAGCTAATGCTAACAAAAATCCCCATATACAACATAAGATTAACTACATTCAAGAAAATGTCACTTAAAAATATCCCTCTCAAGTGAAATTTGGAGATACTATACTAACTAATGACATTAAGCTTTACTATATGGGTAAATTTTAAGCTATAAAAATTATCTGTGTAACTGAAACTGTAACACACCATAAAAGTATGTGGAGATACAGGAAGGTGAAATAACAATAAACACCAGGAGGAGGGAGTGGTGATATATACAGCTCGTAGACAGGGGAGCAGCAGAACCTGCCCCACTCAGGGAACACGTGCTCACAGGCGTCGTTACGTGGCTGACAATGCAGGAGAAGGCAGCTGTAAACCTAGTGTGATGACTCACCAGGATACCTGTATCCTGATGAAAAGATACTCCTCTGCTCTAAAATTTCATGTTCACCAAGCAATTGTCTGATTACTAATTAGATTTCCATGTGACCAAATGTTCTGATGAGTAAAGACAGGTTTTCCAGCTTTTACAACAGAATTTTTTCCCTCTGTAAATACAGTGGTATTCATATTTATGAATCCATCTCATGAGTTTAGTGGCATAAATAAATGCCTTAGAGGAAAAATATCTCTGAGCTAAGTGACAAAATCATGTTTTTATGCTTCCTAAACTGAAGACCAGCCTTCCAAACTGACAGCCCTCATGAAAATGTGGAAGTCCAAATGTAGACTAAAATAGCTAGCTGGTCTTCACCTGACTTAGTTATAGAACTCCAAATTTGGGTTTAATGTGAAAGTCCAAAATTTGATCTTCAATTGATTCTTTAGGAACTTGGTTCTCACAGGGTTTGGTAATTCTTAAGAGTAAACTGAACCTATTTTACTAATATTGTGTTTTAAATATTTATTTTTATTTTTAAAAGGTTTTTTCTTCCAGTTTCATTGAGATATAACTGACATACAGCACTGTGTAAGTTTAAGGTGTACAGCATAATAATTTGACTTACACACATCATGAAATGATGGCCACAATAAGTTTAGTGAGCATCCATCATCTCATATAGATACAAAATTATAAAAACAGGTGAGAACTCTGATTCACTCCCTCAACAACTTTCATGTATAACGTAACAGCAGCATTAATTATATTACGTTGATAATCATATTTATTAATGTTGTACATTACATCCCTAGTACTTATTTATCTTATAACTGAAAGTTTGTACCTTTGTCTGACCACCTTCATCCAATGAATTCTCCCTCCTTGTAACTCACCCCTGCCTCTGGTAACTACAAATCTGACTTTTTTTTTATGAGTTTGTTAGTATGCTTGTTTGTTTTTGAAGTATAATTGACCTATAACACTGTGTTAGTTCCTGGTACACAACATAGCGACTCCAAATTTCTCTACATTTCAAAATGATCACCACGATAAGTCCAGTTATCATCTGTCTGTCACCACACAAAGGTGTTGCATAATTACTGACCATATTCCCACGCTGTACACTTCAGACCTGTGACCTATTTATTTTGTAACCAAAACTTTGCGCCTCTTAATCTCGCTAATTTATTTCTCTCCTCCCCCTACTCCCATCTCTCTGGCAACCACCTGTTTGTTCTTTATAAAAATGATTCTATTTCAGTTTTGTTATGTTTGGTCATGTTTTATTTTTTAGATTCCACATATAGGTGAAATCATACAGTATTTGTCTTTCTCTATCTGATTTATTTCACTTAGCATGATACCCTCTGGGTCTATTCATGGTGTTGCAAATGGCAAGGTTTCATTCTTTTTCACAGCTGAGTAATATTTCAGCATGTGTGTATACACATACGCACGCACACACCTCATCTTCTTTATCCATTCATCTATTGATGGACACTTACATTGCTTTTATATCTTGGCTATTATAAATAACGCTGCAGTGAATAGAGGGGTGCATACATCTCCCAGAATTTTCTTCAGATAAATACTCAGGGTGGAATTGTTGGATCATATGATGGTTCTATTTTTAATTTTTTGAGCAGCTCTACAATGTTTTCCATAGTGGATACATCAATTTACATTCCTAAATACTCATTTTTAAATTCAATAACTAGCTTCCATTTTTCACAAAGATGGTATTACTTTACCATAAACTTACCAGGATTTTCTCTTTTATCTAAAGAAACTGTGTGCACGTATATATATGACTTCATTTTCTCTCTTTCTACCACTTGAGTATCTAATGTCAAAGACTTCTTCAGGGCCAGAACTTCATATGTAATAAATAAAGAACCTCTTAAAAAGAAACAAAAAATTCATTGTAAATATATGATCTAAATATAACAGAGGAGCCACACTTTTTTAATTAAACTTTTCGTAGAACCTTTTCTTTCTTTTATATTGGAAAACATAATATATATACAGTAATGCACATATAACATATATTATATATATATGTATAAATGTATACATGTATTTCAGCTTAGCAAATAGTAATAAATACCTGCATTATGATATCCAGGCAAAAAACAAAATAGTAACAGTCCCCCAGAAGCTCAAGTGTGTCTCTGCCTGATCTTGACCCATTTTCATCTCTATAGCTGATTATTATTCTGATTCTTATTATAATGTCATCCTTGCTTTTCTTTATAGTTTACCACCTTAACATGCACCTCTGAACAACAGAGCTTAGATATGTCTGTCAGTGAATTTCACAGGAATGGAATCACACTGTATGTATTCTTTTGTTCAGCCTTCTGTTTGTGAGATTCATGTTGTTTGTCAGATACATGTTGTTGCATGTATCTGAAGTTCATATGTTTATATTTTCATACGGTATGTGATTCATCCATTGCATGGTTATACTATGATTTATTCATCTGTTCTAGATTTATCTGTTTTAGATGGGCATTTAGAGGATTTCTAGTTTGAGTCTATTACAAATAATGCTGTTACACATCTTATACATCTACACTGTATACATATGTGTATGTTCCTCTAGGGTACATATCTAGAATATTACAGCCTTTCTGATAGTATGTATATTGTTCAATTTTACTAGATAATGAATGCCAAACTGTTTTTTCAAAAGGATTGGCCAATTTGTACTCCTATCACCAGCATATGAAAATTTCTCCTCTTCTAATAGTTATACCTAAAATTAAATTTTAAATGTGAAATACGTTGTTTGTTGTATACCCCAAAATGAAGGGTTTTTTTCCTCCTAATCAAATTGACCTACACACTTCCTAAGTTCCAACACAAAGGCTGCACTCCGTCTGGATTCAGAGCTTAGAAACAACAGTTGTATTAACCCTGCTCCTGAGCTTCCCACCCTGAAGCAAAAGCAAGTACAACAGAAAGGCCAGACACTGGCCAGCACCAACAGAATGGAAAGAAAGCTCTCAAGAATCCTCTCCTTTCTTGGGGATCTATCTGAGCAGCCAAAAAGAACAAATCTATTCAGTATTTTTATCATGTTTTCTATGAAAGACAAAATTCTTTACTAGAAATTGTGACTAATTTTCACTATATTCCTGAATATAATTATGATATAAACAAAGAAATTGAATTATAGAAAAGAATATATATTTATCTTTTGCCTGGAATGAGTCAAAGAAAAAAATTATCTAAATGTGTTTTGCCTTAACTTATAATGTCATGGAGAAATGTACATGTTTAGATAAAATGCCAATTATATCTCATTTATCATTTTAGCACCTAAGAGTTGATTTTATATTTATACTAATGAAAAAGAATATTAGCAAAAACACTAGAGCAGTATTAGCCATACACTTAACATAATATCCCCCTCGCCAAGAAAAAAAAAAAGGAAAGAAAAGAGAATGGAAAATAACAATCTTCAGAAAGTCACTCCATTCATTAAGCATGTACCTCTGAAACAGGATGAGATGCAAGATGTTAATCTATTGGTTTTCTCAGTCAACCTCAATTCCTTTCATAAGAACTTTATGGTGATTTAGAGGATTTTCAAAAATAATTTTGACTACAGTCGATTTTTACCTTCTTCACCTTTTCTATAACCTAACATACAAAGTGATTTTACCTGTGTGAGAGCTAATTAGTGAGTGCCTGCTCTGTACATGCCAAGTGCTTTCCTCAGAGCAGCAGTGCCAGATGGGTAGGATCCCCATCATGTACTTGGATCCAAGAGAAAACACTCCTCAGGAGTTGAAGTAACTGGATCAAGACAACACTGAAGTGGCAGAACCAGTGATGAAGCAGTGACAAATCCACACGTTTATAGATTCCAAACCCTATACCCTTTCACTATCCCATGCTACCTATAAATCACTTCCATTTAGATTTCAAACAATAGTATAATGAACTCAATTAATATTTCACAATTGACACTTACCCTAAAATAAGTGATCCAGTAAACTTTATTATATTTCCTTCAAAAAGAAAGGAAAAAAGTTAACTCAATGAGTTTTATTTTCAAAATATGATAAGAAATAGGCAATAGTGTAAGTCTCTACCTATGTTTTACATAACTGGATTAGAAGTTCTTGGTATTTTTCCATTAATATAATCATTTGCTATTAACACATGGCTTTCTACCTTCAGATACAAATGAACCAATAAGCACTGAGTAAAAAAACACAATCTGTATTTCATACTCATTCTCATTTCATACTTATTACCCACTTCTACCTCTTATTCTGCCATCCCCCATCAAATCAGTAAGACACCCTTGTTTTGCTGCACTACGACATTGCCAGGCCTATAGTGCTTCCACTGAATCTAATGTCCAAAGGGCTAATTTCCCCTCTGATTTTTCAGTAGTTCACAACCAATTAAATGAAGGAATAGGGAGAATTATCCCTATCACTACCTAAGACCATATTAAGGGATCAGGTTTGTGAACTAGGGATACAAAATGATTCTTCCCAAAGTAATTATGTTATAATTGGTGCTTAAATGCCATATATAGGTAGTCCTATTTAAAACATAGATTATATTCTACAAGTTTATTTATAAATTTTTTGTTTGGAACTTGGAAAACCTTTTTTTTTAGTATTAAAAATTCCTAGTGCCAGACACAGCTAGTTGCCTATCTAATACACATAAGACCCTTAAACTTTACTAACACAACCTGATTATTATCTAAAATTATTCAAATTCCCAGACTCCTCTGCAGCCAGTGCTGTCTGTGCAACACAGTTGTAGCCAATATACATATAAATGTAATATATCTATATAGATATTTGGATATAGATGGAAATGTATAGGGAGAGATCCCTTCCCAAATAAAAAGACAAAGCTTCATAACATGACTTTTGGCCTTTCTGCCTTCTTGACATCCTCGGATTCAGCAACCATCTTGTAACCAAGAGGACAGTAAAGATAATAGAGCAGGAAGACAGGAGAATTGCTAAACTGCAATTCCTGCCCTAAACTGTTATGTAAGAAAAATGAAAAACTTACTAATTTCAGCCATTATAGTCAAGTTTCTGTTACATGCACTGAACACAATCTTAACTAATATATTACCCATGATGGTTAGGTACTCAGGGCACTCCATAAAAATCTATGTAACCTATAATTTATTGGATGTATAGAGGTAGCCCTTTGTTCAGAGTTTCAATTTATGCTTCCAAGAACACATTTCTCCTCCCTACTGAGGGATGAGGAACTTTCCTCCACTGACTTCCCTATGCATTAGCCAAAGGAGACAGACATTCCTCCCAAACTCTAGGACCTAGTGGTTCCAGAAGAGAAAAGAGGACAGCTCTAGAAAGTCTGCAGGGATGAGGTAAGAAGTTGTGACACACAGAGCCTCCTGACTGTGAAATCCCTCTGGAACATTTTGTTTCCTCCTACACTGCTACCACTTATTTCTTCTTATAAAGATGTTTCTTTTTTACTGGGCCCTGAGAATAGAATACAGACTCAAGGCCTTTTCTCCTACCCTGAAGTATATTCACTACTATGGAGTTTGTTCTGCTAGAAATGATAATTAGAAAAGCTTCCTTTTTGTCCCCACTTTTCTTTTCTATTTTTAAAACACAAAATTACAGAATTTTCTAAATGAAAATAATCTATCCTAAAAACTGATCTCTCTTAAAGATCAAAAAGAAGCTCCATGGGGACAGGGACTTTGTCTTATTCAATACTGTATCCTCAGGGCCTAGTAATAGAAGCTGGCACATGACCCAGGCCAATATTCTCATTTTACAAATAAAGATTAGTAACAAATAATATAAATAAAATTTTACAAATGAATGTAGTAGATTAGTGCTAGATCCTAAGTTCCTGTAAGTCAAGCAAAACATCTTCCTGGCTCACCACTGAATTCCCAGCACCTAACACATGTGCTTGGCTCCATATTTTATAGGAGCTTAATAAATAGCTGCTGAATGAACATGCAGTGGTCCTTAAGTTGACTTTGGACGGATAAGTATGAATCTGATGGGAAACACAGGGGAGGGAAAAGATTCTTAAGAAAAAGAAGCATGCATGGCTCTGAGCCTACAGATCTGTGGTGAACCTATTAGTATAGAAAAGACAAAAAAATCTGAGATTTATCAGGGGTTGTATGTTTTTGTGGACCACCCTGGAAACTTACCCACAATTCTATCACTGTTTCTGCAAGAAAATGTTGCTGTTTAAACTGTACTCACTGATATCTCTCCAGTACGTGTTGCTTTTTGGCGGAGAAGTTGAGGTTCCCATTCTTCTGCAGCAGATGACACAGTAAGCAGCCAGGGACATTCTGTGTCTAAATAGAACAATCATAACAAATTCAATTTAGCACCTAATTAAAAACATTTCCTTTAACTATAAGAACATGTCACAATCACAGTAGATTATCCATAGAGTTAGATTTTTCAAGACCTGGAAAAAACTTTTCAATTAAAAACATTTTTTTCTCTCTTAAAAATTTAAAGCAGACGTATTAGAATAGTATTTTGCTAGTACCTTGATTCTTCTTCTTCAAATTGTGTCCAATTGTGAACACTGATTAGTAGGAAACAGGAAGAGATTATTAATCAGAATATCAACATAGGAATTAAAATTTTTAATGTCTTTTTTTGGGGGTCTTTCTTTTTTTAACTTTTTTTATTGATTTATAATCATTTTACAATGTTGTGTCAAATTTTTAAAATATATATGCATATAGATAGATATTTATATTTATCTTTGGTGACTGAAGGCCCTACAGAAATGAAAAGCAGCTCCGAATAGAAGATATACTTAAGACCTATGCAAGCGTTTAGCTTTTCTCCAGCTCCTTCAGGATGGTACCCAACATGGTTTAAAATCTTTGAAATTTAATTGTTACTTGTTGGCATCCTGTCAAAGAGAGATGTTGTTTAACAATTTCATCACTAGCCCGTCGCTCAACTGTTTCATCAACTGAGCAAAGATGATCTAAATATGATGCAATGTGTCTAGAACAACTCAGTATTCTAGAATCATACCAGATTGTCTTTGGATGAGACATTTTTTCCTTCTTTTTTCTTTTGCAATAAGGGAAAAGAAAGAAGGTGTCTTAAGGATCTCATGTGAGAAACAGTCCTTTGGTTCAACATTAAAAAAACTTCTGGCAGCTTTACAGGGATTAGGGGGGAGATTGCTCCATGTATATGTGTTAGAAACATCTATTAACCATAACCCAAAATAAAAACCTTTAAGATTTTTTTCTTATGATTCTAGTACATCAATTGTTGACCAGACAAACTAGTTTAGGCAACAGGTAAACTTACAAGAGGTCACTGCTTTAAAGGTCATTATTTCTTACTTTCTCATTTGTTTAAAGGGTTGCTGCTACTTCTCTCAGAGACATAAGGATAACGGTAAAAATAATGTAAAGACAGCAATGAAGTAGGGTCTTATAAAACCAGGGCAGAATGCAGTGTAAACTACTTTAAGAGTTCATGTATAGATCTGCATTTCAGTTACTACGTGAAAACTTTTGACTGAAACAAAAATTCAGAGCAAAAATATCTATGCTGCCTTCAATCCTGATACCTATGAAGAGCGGCCAACTATAAAACATTATACAAATATTGTTTACTATTACTTCCCTGGCCTAAAAACCTTCACCATATTAACTTAAACACACCACCCCTCTGCAGGTTTCCCTCCCAAGCCCTGGGTATAAATCCGAGTACACTGGAAATTTACTTCCTTATCTTACTTCACTCTAGATTTCCTCAGATGACATCACTGGCCCTTTCAGCTTTTCCCGTGGAGAATAAACGTCTCCATTTCTAATTCTCTTAACTTTCAACTCTCTCGGTATCTTGACTGTTTCCAGTGCTCATCCTTGCTTTTCCAGGAGTGAGCAGTCATCCCATGGTTGTATGTCCTTCCCCGCCCAGCCTCAACTCCAGAGGCATCACTTCAATCTCTCTCTGCCTGCTCCGTCAACATACTAGAGTTCTCCTCTTTCCACTATCCTGCAGCACTAACCCAAAACATGTGCTTTCTCTGTGCCTACACTTGGACAGCCAAAGTGGGGGGATAAAAGACAAACCGGGAGTGGGCTCTCGGAATGATTTTTGCTGCCCCTAATCAGTTCTCTTCTCATCCCCACAATGACTGCTCTAAACAATCCACATACTCTGCCAAGCATCCTACCCTACCTCCATCCCTCTCAAACAATCTTGTCTCTTATTTCACTCAGAAAATTAAGACTATAAACTCCCTCAGTTTCTGCCTCCATAGCTACAGGCAGGGATCAATCCAGGTATTGAGGAAATCAACATTTATTCAAATGGTGTGTGTGGGAAGGAGGTGCTTAAAAAACCCCCACAAAATCACAAATATCAGATTAGGTACTAAAATGAAAGTGATTTAGAATGAGAAAAGATTCAATAAATAACTGGAGTCTTAGAAATTTTAATGCCTTTCTTTTGAGATTCATTGGGCAGTTTGTCAGAAATGCTTACATAGAAATGCATCAGGATTACACTCTGGTGTTCCCTCCCTCCCGAGGACATTACAACTCTGAGTAACTCCTAGCACTTGAATGGGGCCCATGTAAGTAAGGTACTCTCAAGCCAAAGTTTCCTAACTCCACAGGAAATCCACCCTGGCCGACATACATATCTTTATCTGCATCACCTTTTCCAGATTCCAAGTGGATTTTTACCTGCATTGTTCTTTCCTGTTACTGAGGGAAAGGTCTCACTTCTTTCTCAAAGGGAAATGTACTGTCTGTGTTCTAGACCCCATCCCTTACACTTCCATAGGGACCTTGATTCATTATCTGCGTCTGCCTTCTTAATCTTCACGCACTTCCTCTCTTTCAGCTGTTTCTACTCCTCCTCCCTAAATACTAGATGTCCACTGTTCTCCCATCAAAACATAAAAATAAAAAACAAATGATTGGGAAAAAGCCCCAGAACTCTCCCTCTATCCAAGTGCCCTCCACTTACTGCCTGTTCTCCCACCCTCCCTAAGATTCTTTCCCCAGGGTGACTTCCTCCAACAAAGAAACAGCCCTCCCTAAGGTTACCAGTGAGTGACATCTTCGTTGCTAAATCCACTATTCAGTCACCATCTTCCTTTCTTGGTCTGAAGCATCTGACTACGCCCTCCTTTTTCCTCTAGCTACTCTTCCATTTCTAGCTACTTCATTCCATTACTCATTCAACAAACATTTACTGAGCACCTATCACCTGTCAGGGACAGAAATTTGAGATGTGAAAAAGGCAGCACAACTCCCTGCCCCTACTAAGCTTGGAGCTGGATCTGCTGCCTCCACCCAGCCCTTAAATATAAGTGTTCCAGTGGGTTCTACCTGCGGTCCTCTTTTTCCTTCATGCTACATTCTCTGGCTGAGTCATATCAGTGTTTTCATCACAAAGCTTTACCTGTAATCACGATAACTACCTTAAGTCTCTCTGTGCTGAGCTTCAGACACACAGAAACAACTGCCTAATGCACATTTGACTTTGAAGCACCACAAACACCTAAAACCCAGGAATATCAAATGATCCTGGTCAAATCATCAAACCAACTCTTAAAAGCAAATATCCCAAGACATTTATTACTAAACCACAGTTTCCCCGTTGATTAGAAATGACTCCTTCCTACACCAAGGTCTAATCTATCTAGGGTCCATTTCTGGAGAGTTTTGTTCTACTGATACATTTGCATCAATGATATAACATCTTTCTTAATTTACATACTTTTAAAACAAGCCTTGATAGCTTCTAGAGTGAGCACCCCTGCTCCCATTCTTTTCAGGACTGTCTTGGCTACTGGAACTTTCAGTAGAACTGAACTGAATTTACAGATTAATGTAAGGAGAACTGATACCATGGAGGCCCTCCATTCATGAATAGTATATCTTTAAGTATTCTTTTAGATTTT
Organism: Camelus dromedarius; assembly: GCF_036321535.1. Taxonomy (NCBI): domain Eukaryota; kingdom Metazoa; phylum Chordata; class Mammalia; order Artiodactyla; family Camelidae; genus Camelus; species Camelus dromedarius. The sequence continues at coordinate 8,365,763 of NC_087441.1, read as the reverse complement.
TTGTCATTTTCTTCACAAAGGTTATGCATGTTTTTTCTGTTTTTTGCTTTCATGGAAACATCAAATGTATATCAATGTAGAGAGAATAATACAATGGACTCTATCATTCAGTTTCAAAAATTATCAACACATAGCCAATCTTGTTTCATCTATAACTGCTCCACCCAATAAAACTTTCACATGACAGACACTTTCTGTATCTGCACTACTAATGCGAAAATACACCGGTGTGACTGAGGAACTGAAATTTTTATCTTTTTAAATTCTAACTAATTTCAATTTAAATAGCCACATATGGCTAGTGGCTATGGTAGTGAAGAGTGTAACCTATACTGTAACTCACACTCACTTTCCATCACCCTAACAATCAATTATTTTGAAGCAAATCCAAAATGTCATGTCATATTTAACCCATGAATACTGTAGTATGTAGCTCCTAGAAAAAAAAAATTAACCATCATTATGTCCAAAAAAACCCCACAACTTAAAAACTAATTCCATAGTATCATCAAATATCCAACAAATTCTTCAATTATTTCATAAACTTTTGTTTTACACTATTGGTTTGTTAGAATTAGGATCTAAACAAGGCCCATACGCTACATTTGGTTATTAATATGCCTCTTTTTTAGAGTCATTTCTACAATCACTGGTTTATTTAGATTTTCCTTCTTTAGTTTTAATATCTACTTTTCAAGAAAAATGAGCATTTAAGTTTTCAAAATCATTAACATAAAGTTGTTCATCCACCTGTCAGAATGGCTATCATCACAAAGAACATAAATAACAAATGCTGGCAAGAATGTGGAGAAAAAGGAACACTTGTACGCTGTTGGTGGGAATGTAAATTGGTACAGCCACTGTGGAAAACAGTATGGAGGTTTCTCAAAAAGCTAAAAATAGAACTACCATGTGAACCAGCAATTTCACTGCTGGGTACATATCCAAAAAATCCAAAACACTGGTGCAAAAAGATAATGCACCCCAAAGTTGATAGCAGCATTATTTACAATTGCCAAGATATGGAAACAACCTAAGTGTTCATCAACAGATGAATGGATAAAGAAGATATGGTATACACATACAATGGAATATTACTCAGCCATAAAAAAGAATGAAACTTTGCCATTTGCAAGAATGTGGATGGGCTTGGAGTGCATTATGCTAAGTGAAATAAATCAGAAAGAAAAAGACAAATACTGTATATCACTTATATGTGGAATCTAAAAAACATAACAAACTAGTGAATGTAATGAAAAAGAAGCAAACTGACAGACATAGAGAACTAGTGGTTACCAGTGGGGAGAGAGGAGGTGAGAAGAGCAAGACAGAGGTAAAGGATTAAGAAGTACAAACTACTATGTATAAAATAAATAGGCTACAAGGATATACTGAACAACATGGGGAATATATTCAATATTTTACAATAACTATAAATGGAGTATAACCTTTAAAAATTGCAAGTCACTATATTGTACACCTGTAACATACAGTATTTTATAGCAACTATACATCAATTAAAAATGCATGGAAAAAAAGTTGTTCATGCCATTCTTAAAATATTTTTTAGCCCTAAAATTCCCTACCTTTTTGTTCCCAGCATTATATCTGCTTCTTCTTTTTTACTTTTGAGTGGTCTTCTAAAGTTTATTAATGGAAAAGATTTATCAATTTTTATTATCTATTGGTTTTGCTGATCATCTCTACTTTTTGTTTTCTATCTCTGCTCTTCATTGCTTTCTCCTTTCTTTCTTTTGATTCACCCTGTTGTTTTCCTAACTTCTTCAATAACACTTAACTAATACATTATGAGTATTTCTTGCTCTTTTGTAAAGGCACTGAAGACTATAAATTCCACTCTACGTTTTGCCATACCTCAATTTCACAGGTCCTGACATTTCCACTGTGATTTCCTCTAATCTGTGGATTGTTTAGTTTTATTTTTAGTTTCCAAACACATGAAATTTCTAAAGATTATCTTTTTATTGTGCTATATGACAGATTCTTTGGAATTGTGGAGACTTGCTTTGTTAGCTAGTTGCAGTCAATATTTATAAAATTATTATATAAACTTATTCTTTGTTATGGGTAAAATTTAGTATATCCATTATATCAAACTTGTTAATTGTGTTGTTAAAAGCTTCTACAGCCTTACTAATTTCTGTCTCTATGATCTACCAGTACCTCAGAGAGGTTTTAAAATTTTTCATCCTGGCTTATACATTTGTCAACTTCCCTTTGTCCATTATTTCTTTAATTCTTTATTTATTCACTCAACAAATACTTACTTGAGTCCCTATGAACTAGGAACTGTTGTAAGTAGTGGAGATACAGCAATGAATATGAAAACTATATGAAAGCAATGAATATGAAAAGTACCTGCCTTCATGGATCTTACCCTCTACTGCAGAACTCCCCAGTCAGAAGCCTTACCACCAGGTACTTCCTCCCAAAAGGCAAAAATTATCGCTCTCACCTGCATCTCGGCAAAGGTAAGTGGATCAACATCTTGCCAACTAAAAATTGACACTTGCCATCTGCCTCTACAAGGATTAAGTCTCTACCTACTGCAGTTACTGATCTTTGACACACCCTGAAAGGTGTTCAGGATGGCGATGAGGAATGAGGCACTCTGTGCTCTGGGAAAAACTGGTAGAACAGGCCTTCAGATAGTTATTCTCAGGAGAAAATTTTATGAGCTCAAATTCTTGCATCTCCTCATATCTAGAAAGCACTAAAATCATTTATGGTGGGGACATCTGCTCCTCGTGACTAGCAGCAAGACTCTGCCTAAATGTGTGCTTGACTGCAAGTACCCCACTTCACTGAAATTATATATAATACTAACCTTCCCCCCTACTTCCAAGCAGTTTCTCAGAGCTATCTGAGATGCTGTCTCCCGGGCTAGCAGTCCTCATTCTGCCCCAAATAAAACTTAAATAACAACTCTCATGTTGTGCATTTTTTTTTTCAGTCAACAATCTATACTGATTCAAAATATGCTTTCTCAATAATGCATGGAAACCTGGAAAGAGAGGGGGCTGCTCACTTCCGAAAGGAAAGAAATCAAACATGCCCCAAGAGATCTTAAGATATACTAGAGGCAATATAAAAACTGAAGGAAGTGGCAAATATGCTTGCCCAGGACATCAGTAGTCTGATTGTCTAATTTCAAAAGGGTACAAAAGAGCAGATCAGGAGGCTAAAGAAGCAGCCACAACTAAAGTTCCTCTGGTCATGGCCATTCCAAGTGGGGACCTAACCCAGTTTAGCCCAAATACTCACCCAAGGACTCTGAAAGGTCAAGAGAATAGGAATCAACCCTACCAGTTTAGAACCCACAATCTGGCTAGTTAATAACCAAGAAAAGGTTTTGATTCCTGAAAGCTTAATGGAAGAAATGATTAGTTCTATACATCAGAACATGTGATATGAAATGGCACCCTACCTACAATGGATACAAGATTTTATTCAAGGACCTAATATGTCCAGGACTGTTCAAAGAATTATACATAAGTGCATGACTTGTGCTAAAAATAACTCTAGAAATGAGCCTCCTCCCCCCTCCTATGAGAGTTCAAGGGAGGAAGGAAGGCCCAGGGAAAGATGGGCAAGTAGATTTCAGTTATACCTAAGACTATAAAGGAAGGTTTCATTATCTGTTACGGAATGCAAGTTAACGTGCCTGGTGCACGGTGGGGCCAAACAAACCGAAACGTCGGAGTTTGGAGCAGAGAAATGTGGACTGTAGGGCCAAGCAAGGAGAACAGATGATTTATGCTGAAAAACCCCAAACCCTTCAAAGGTTTTTAAGAAGTCTTCATAGGCAAAATTTGGGGTGAGGGTTGGAGGGTATGTGACTTTCTTTAGATTGGTTGGTGGTGACATAATGCATCAGTGTTTCAGGAATCCTGTGTTCAGCCTGAAGTTACCATTCTCCACCTGGGTGGGGGCCTAAGTTCCTGCAGAAGAACTCAGAGATATTGTTAAGTCTATTCCTGCACTGCAGTTTCTTGACTGCACCTCCTTTCTTTCTGCATTCCCCTCCCACCCTGATTCGCAACTGCTTGAATCTGCCCTTTGGAACTCAGGGAAGGTCAAGGAAGCTGGATAAAGCCTATTTCCTACAAACAAGAAATGGGAGACACAGAAAGGATTTGTACCAGAAAGGGCCCCAGAAGGTCTTCTCCATTTCATATTGAGGCAGGAGGGAAAGAGGCAGGACACATGCTAGATAAATGAAAAGGGGCACAGCTGTTGAAATGTTATGAAGACTAGCTGGAACCAGCTGAAACCTAGGTGGCTTTGAGAATAGTCTGGTCATTGACCTTCAGCTCACTATACCTTCATCGTAATACAAAAAAATCACTCCCCCTTAAGCCATGACAGTTCTGAGGGGGACCATGAAAGGCCAAAAAGTGGGGAGTGGCCCAATCCCAGGAAATCCCCACTCTTCCCTGAAAAAGCAGGAATATTCCTCCCACTGATTAGCCTATGAAATTACTTAACCCATAAAAACCTACCACCCCATGCCTGGGGGCCACTGTCACTTTCTGAGACAGGCCACATTCTGCCTGTGGAGTGTGTATCTCTGTAAATAAACTTACCTTTGATTTCCTTTGGCTGGCTCTTGAACTCTTTCCCACGCAAAGCCAAGAACTCTCACTTAGCAGTCTGTCCTAAGGACTCCTGCAGGTTCCAGGATGTGATACTTCCCTCTCTTGCAACAATATCTACTGGTAATGATAGACACTTTAACAGGCTGAGTGGAAGCATTCCCATGTCAGACAGACAGGGCTTCCAAGGTAGTGAAGGCCTTACTCAAGGAAATAATTCCCACGTTTGGACTTCCCAGCTCAATTCAGAGTGACAATGGAAGTGCTTTTGTTGCCAGTATTACACAGGGTTTATGAGCAACTTGGAATAAAATGGAATTTAATGCGTCCTGAAGACCCCAGTAAACTGGGAAAATGGAGAAGATGAATTATACTTTGGAAAGGATTATAGCCAAAATCTGTCAAGAAACTAATTTAACATGGGTCAAAATATTTCCAGTTGTACTGCTTACAATCAGGGTGGCCCCTAGAAGCAGCCTGTAACTGAGTCCTTATCAGACACTGTGTGGGAGACCATTCCTCTATTCTGAACAGCTAAGCAGACAAACTTCTGATAAGATAAAAGAATTAGATAAATCAACTGAAAAATATGCACAACCTTAAAGTTCAGAATTATGTTTTATTTGGCAGACAAAACTGAGGACTTAAGCCTTGAAGACAGCTTTTCAAACAGCTCTGAGAGACTGCTCCGAAGAGCAAGGGAGATGCCAGGATAAACAGGAGTTTTGCAACAAACTCAGGTAGTTGGAACATCAAAAGATTACTGTCAATTAAAGATAACCAGACATCTCAAGTTAATGAATTTAGCACTTTTCTATGCATAGGAAGATGCAAGAGTCTGGGTTCAATGAAATCATTCCTTTGATATACATCTTAACTACCTAGGGCCAGTATCCTGTTTTTCTCTATCCTGAACCCCCTTTTCAGGGCACACAGTTGGGAGTCACTGAAGTGGCTGGTGGCTTGACTGCCACACCAGGCAACATTTTTCATCCACAGATACTATAAAATATGTACAAAACTGGGATTTGTTTTGAATGCTATTCATAAGTTTCCTAATATCAGAATGAAGTACCCTACAGATGTCCCCCTCCATCAGATAAAACTGGGGAACTGGTAACTTTTAAAAACCTGGCAATAAGTACTCCCAGAAAACCAACTCCAACCCTGATGGGTGGGGCCTTCTCAGGTTTTGCTAGTAACTCATTCCTGAAGGTGTTAAGCCTAGGATCCACCACTCCCAAGTGAAGGAACTTCCCTCCAGCGACTTCTGACTCCATCACCACATCAAAGGAGAGAACTGCTGCTCCCAAACAGCCCCCTGCAGAGTTCAGCTGGGAGTCCTTAACTGATCAACATTCTCTTTAGAAGAAAACAGTAAGAAACAAAGGGGATGGCTCACTACATTAAAGTAATAGCTGTAACTTTTCTGTTGCTGGGGTAAAGTCAACCTACTGCATACCAAAACCCCTGCCTTTGTTTGATCCTGGGGTTATTCCTGGAGGCTGGTTCCAAATCTTTCTCAAGATAAAGTTACTTTATTCTTTCATTGTAATTACACTACTCTGGAACTCAAGTACTCATTTTTATCACACTCTAATTTAGATTTAGCCTTTAGTACCCCATTTTCAGGATTTATTTACCCTATAAGGTCTAGGCTGAGAGGGACATTTTTAGAAATACTGTCATGCAATCAGCCAGAAAGAACAATCTATAACTCCCGAACTAGATATCACTGTGTGCCAAAAGGACTAGATGATGAAATTCTCCAGAGCTTGGGGTTAGTAAAGTGCTGTATGCCGCACGTTGTTTCGTGTCATAATATACTTTGCCCTCACACATACTAGCCTTGTTTTTGCAAGTGAGCCCCACCCTCAAGATTACCTCCCAATTCTGCTAACCCCTGGCCAGAATCAATTAGCGTAACCTAGTGGGTAAATGTTAACAATGCTCAAACCCAGAGGAGATCTGGAAGGTTATGGGGGGCCTTACGGACCACAGAAACCACCTGTATTTGGGCACAACCACTACTCATATTACTTTAGTCTGGGGAACCCAACACTTTTGGGTGGACACTCTTAACCTGAACTGCACCAAGCAATCACTTCCCAACTGAACCAGCACATGCGGTGGCTCGAGCAACACTGGCCACAAACTAAGAGAACAAAAAACGATATACTGGGGAAACCTGGGAGCCGGGTTAGGGGTGCTGAGTCAGGCAGAAATGTCCGCCAATGAGTATGGTAATGGAAAGGAGAAGGGATTGCTAATCCAGGTAGGTAGATTAACAGGGGTACTATTTCAGGAAGAAAAGAGAAATTAGAAAGCAGCCTGGGAGAAAAATGAAGCTTTGAATCAATGGATAAATCAGGCCCATAAAATAACAGCAAAAAATGCCAGCCCTGGGAATGAACCTGTTTAAACACCCAGCAAAGCTTATTAAGCGTGTTGATCCATTGGAAGCCAAAGCGGCATCTAAGCAATAGCCATGCCCCTCCCACCCCGGGCTACGGGATACTTTGAGCAGTAACTGTAATTTACACCACTGTGCCTTGATGGCCCCAGTTCCCTGGATTAATTAAAAGGGGCTAGCAGGTAGCACAATTGGTAAGCACAGGGAATATTTTCCAGAGACAGCACATATTGCTTACGGGAAGCTACTTGGCCTGCTGAATAAAGATACTGGGCCCCAGATTTGGACACCAATCTCCACACTGAGCTGCACTTTGAAAAGCAGCATCTGATTATGTCCTCAAACCAGTGGGACCTAGGAAACATTCTGACTTGGCAAGATAACATATGGTATATGGGAAAAGGAAAGTTCTGCTGAGACGAATCAGTAATGAGACAGTTGTTCTATCTGATCAGGATTGTAACAATAACACCTGCTGTATGAATGACACAGGGATCTGGTGCAATTACAGTACAGTTAGGAAACTATAATTTAAAAAAATGTATGATACCACTGATGTAGATGCCTATGTGTACTGGGAACTGGACTAACCACCCCACCCCACTACGCCATTGTGCAAGTCATTTGGCCTAAGGATAGACTGGAGGAAAAATCTGAACTAGTCCAGTGGGACTTGCCACAGAGCACTACAGAATTCCACTGAGTACAGATAATGGTAGACAAGGGAGGAAAGAGAATAGTGCAACTAACAAAAGACTATGCAAACACTTGTTCAGGAATCATAGGTCGGTTTTCTTTTCTTTTCCAGTCCACGGGGAGTTTTGATTATACTAGAGAGATGGCTGCTCGCTTCCTGATAGTCATCTCTTATTTTTCCTGCTGAAGTGTTATTGTGAGAGGAGAAAGCAAGCCTATTTGTTTTGCAGTAGTCAGAAAAGCCACATAGGACACAGGACTTCTTTGAAGTAAAGGCTCAAGAATTTCTGTTCTCAAATCCTCCCCCCTTTTAAATGTCACCCCTATTCAGCAGGAAGAGCTGAGAGGTCACCACCACTATTCCCCTCAGGATTGAGTAGAATTACAAAAAAAGGGGTGGGGGACTGAAATGGAGCAGACCTATGTGGGGGCCTTCCTGGTGACAGAATGCCTAGGTGTCCCCTACTTACTGATGGTTAGGAAAAAAACTGTAAGAATATACTGTGGCCTCCTAGATCTTCCATAAGTGGAAAGAAAGAAAGAAGCCGTAGCAGTTGATGGGAAAAGTAAGGAATGTAGAAAAAAGATACAACAGGCAGGCAGGAAATAACCATAACTTAAACAATGAATCTGCCCCAGGGACTCCCAGTTCTGTCTCAAAAGTAAAGATAAATTCTAATGCATATTCCTCAGTTGTTCTGAAGAAATCAGACCCCAACCAGATCTCCATCTGGTGATGACCGTTAGTATGCAGCCCCTAGATCGGATGGAGCCTGAAGATTAATAATGTTAAGCCCTGTGATGTTGCCTGATTACCTGATCCCCTACCAAACAGAAAACTGCAGGAACTGTTCACATTCCCTATGACCCTCTCTCCCTTACCTTGCCTTTAAAACCTCTTCCCTGAAAGCCACTGCAGAGTTAGGGTTTTCAGAGCATTAGCCACCTGTACTCCTTGCTTAGAACCTTGCAATAAATGCTGTACTTTCCTTCACCCAGTGTCAACAGATTGGCTATGCTGTGTGTGGGGCGAATGGACCCAAGTTTGGTTTGGTAACACACTCTTAAAAGGTGCACAGAAAAATCTCACATGCTCTGGGACCTAGGGCAGAAGCAGTAATTTGAAAGGAAGCTGGGTCAGACCTACTTGCAGATCCTGGAGAATCTCCCAGAGAGGCAGGAAGCAACTCCAGCTCACCCTGGGGGGTTAGACACTGGCTGCAGCCATTTTGGGGAGCTCATTCTACCATGTGGACACTGGTACTGGCAAGGGCTATTTAGAATCCTCTCTCTAGCTTATCAGCCTCAGGAACCAGCTTATCCTCGCCCAACAGCCTACACATATCAGTACTGGCAACCCTCAGGCCAAACAACAAACTGAGTGGGAACACAGCCCCACCCACCAGCAGATAGGTTGCCTTAAGGCTTCCTGCGCACACAACCACCGCTGGACACACCTTGCCCACCAAAGGGACCAGAATCTGGCCCCACACACCATTGTGCAGGCACTAGACCGAGGGCCCTGCAGCCAGAGACCCTGGAACCCAGTTCCAAGCACCAGTGGGAGGCACCAGCCCTAGAATCCCTGGCCCTGCCCAACATAAAGCCTTCTCTAGCCTATGGACCAGCCTCACCCACTAGCAGGCAGAGCAGCCATAGTACAACTGCATCCCCTCCCAGCCTATGGACACAGCCCAGCTACCAGCAGGCTAACATCGGCCCTGGGACTGGCTGGGTCCTGGTCCCGCCTACTAACAAGCTAACACAAGCTTTGGGACAATCCAGACTCTATAACCAGCTGTGTCAGGAACCAGCCCCTCTCACCAGTAGTCTGACATCATCTCTTGGACCCCTGGGACTTAAAGCCAGACCCCAGGACCTGGCTCTGTCTCCCAATGGGCCACCACTAGCCCCAGGAACTGGCATCACCCATTAGTGGGCAGACACCAGCCCCAAGGTTTCCTGGATCCCAGCTCTGTCCACTGATGAACCAGCACTACCCTGAGGGCCCCCCACCAGGGTTCTATAGCCAGCTGTCCTGTGACTCAGCCCTGCCAACCCATGGCCAGTAACCTCCACACAAGGCAGAGCCTGGCAAACAACTGGACCAGGGGCCAACCAAGCCTACCAGACCAGACCATCCATAGCAGTCAGCCCACCACAACAGAAGGACACATGCAGCCCACATGTGGGACACCCCTAGAGCATACAACACTGGTGACAAGATGGGAGTGCACTGCTGGGACCCACAGGACACCTTATACAAAAGGCTACTTCTCCAAGGTTGGGAAATGTAACCAACCTACCAGATACATAGAAATAAAAACAGCAAATTAGGAAACAATGAGGTGACAGGGGAACATGTTCCAAATGAAGGATGAAGATAAAACCCTAAAAGAATTAAGAGAGGTGGAAATAGGTAATCTACCAAGAAAGACTTAAGGGTAATGATCTTAAAGATGATCAAAAAACCTGGGAGAGCAAAAAGTAGTAAGTTTTTAACAAAGAGTTAGATGATATAACAAACAACCACACAGAGATGAAGACTATAAAAACTGAAATGAAAAATACACTGGAAGGAATCAGTAGTAGACTAAATGATACAGAAGAACGGATCAGTAAGCTAGAAGACAGAGCAGTAGAAACCACTGATGCTGAACAGAAAAAAGAAAAAAAGATGAAAAGAAATGAGGAAAGAATAAGAGACTCCTGGGACAACATCAAACACATTAACATTTGTATTACAGGGATCTGAGAAGCACCATCCCAAAGCAGCAGAATATACATTCTTTTCAAATGCACATGTAACATTCTCCAGGAGAGATTACATGCTAGGTCACAAAACAAGCCTTGGTAAATTTTAAAAAGTTGAAATCAGATCATGCATCTTTTCTGACCACAACACTACAAGAAAAAAAACTGCAAGAAACACAAACATGTGGAAACTAAACAATATGCTACTAAACAACAAATGGATCACTGAAGAAATCAAAGAGAAAATTTTAAAATACCTAGAGAAAAATGAAAATGAAAACACTATGATCCAAAATCTATGACACAGCAAAAGCAGTTCAAGGAGAAAGTTTATAGCAATATAAGCTTACCTCAGGAAACAAGAAAAATCTCAAATAAACAATCTAACCTTACACCTAAAAGAACTAGAAAAAGAAGAACAAACAAAACCCAAAGTAGTAGAAGGAAAGAAATCATAAAGATCAGAGCAGAAATAAATGAAATAGAGCCTAAAAAAATAAAAGATCAATAAAACTAAAAGCTGGTTCTTTGAAAAGATAAATAAAATTAATAAACCTTTAGCCAGACTCATCAAGAAAAAAATTAAGAGGGCTCAAATCTATAAAATCAGAGATGAAAAAAGGAAACATTACAATCAACATCACAGAAATACAAAGGATCGTAAGAGACTACCATAAACACCTACATGTCAATAAATTGGACAACCAAGAAGAAAGGGACAATTCCTAGGAATGTATACCCTCCAAAGACTGAACTGAAAAGAAATAGAAAATATGAACAGACCAATTACCAGTAATGAAAGTGAATCAGTAATTTAAAAAATTCCCACCAAACAAAAGTCCAGGACCAGATGGCATACAGGTGAATTCTACCAAACACTCAGACAAGAGTTAACACCTATCCTTCTGAAACTATTCCAAAAAAATTGCAGAGGAAGGTACATTTCCAAACTCATTCTGCGAGGTCAGCATCACCCTGATACTACAACCAAAGATAACAGGGAAAAAAAACAAAAAGAAAAGAAAATTACAGGCCAATATCACTGATGAACAAAGATGCAAAAATCCTCAACAGAATACTACTGAACTGAATCCAACAACACATTAAAAGAATTATAACATACACCATGATCAAGTGGGATTTATCCCAGGGATGCAAGGATTTTTCAATACATGTAAACCAGTGAGTGTGACACATCAGATTAACTGAAGAATAAAACCATACAAAATAAAAACCATATGATCATCTCAATAAATGCAGAAAAAGCTTTTAACAAAATACACACACACACAAACACACACACACACACACACACAAGAGAATGCTACTCAGCCATAAAAAAGGATGAAATTTTGCCATTTGCAACAATGTGGATGGGCTTAGAGTGCATTATGCTAAGTGAAATAAGTCAAAGACAAATACTGTGTATCACTTATATGTGGCATCTAAATATAAAATAAACTAGTGAATATAACAGAAAAGAAGCAGACTCACAGATACAGAGAACAAACTAGTGGTTACCAGTGGGGAGAGAAAAGGGGTTTGGGGGCAAGATAGGGGTAGGGGATTAAGAGGTACAAACTATTACGTACAAAATAAATAAGCTACAAGGATATATTGTACAGCAAAGCAAATATAGCCAATATTTTATAATAAATGTAAATGGGAATATAATCTATAATTGTGAATCACTATGTTGTACACCTGAGACTAACATAATATGGTAAAACAACCATACCTCAATAAAAAAATAAAGCATTATATTTTACTCTCTTACATAACATAGTTAGCTGGGTTTAGAATTCTAAATTAACAGTAGGTTTCCTTAAGCATGTTAACCATACTTCTACTGACATTTCACCTGGTATTTATTGTTGCTCATGAGAAATCTGTTACAAGTCTTTTTGTTTCTCTGTAGGCAAAGTAAGAAAGAGGTTAGGAAGGTTCTCTGTGGAACCACACTGGCTAGTTTCAAATCCAGTTCCACCAACAACCTATATTAATTGTGTCTTTTATTTTACTATGCTTTGACATCTTGGTGCCTTGAGGACCCAGGAGACAACTGCCCCTTCAGAGGTTAGCTGATTTCTAGAAATTGCAAACAACCCGCTTGTGAGTACACCATTCATGTGCAAACCAACCAATCCTCAGTCCTACTCGCAAACCTCCTTTATCCATCATACACCAAGTCAATATTTCCCCTGCCCTGTATCAATCCAGGGCCAGGTATCAGAAAACTAAGGACTTTCCCTATAGCCCAAAGGCTGCCAAAATTATTCAATCCATCCAATCCTAAACTTGTTCAGCTTGACTACCCCATCTTATCCATTCTTTCCCACGAAAATCATAACAGGCTCTGGCCCGTGGCTTCCCCTCACTCCATCTGAGCAATCCCAATGCCTCCCTAAGTGCACAGCATGGCACGCCCCCTCCTCTTGAAAGCAATACTATAGTAAACTGTTCTTTCAAGACAGTTGTCTCTGTGTTTGTCATCTTACCACACGTGATTAAAACAAAGTTCTCAGTATGTTTTAAAACACAACTAGACATATGCTTACGAGCTAATTTACCTCTCTGTGCCTCACTTTCCTCACCTACAAAATGGCAATAATAGGACTACTTTAAGGAGTTATATAAATATGACATAATACATGTAAAGTACATATAATAGTGCCTATTCCAAGTTAAGTGCTCAACAAATGTTACTTATTATCATGATTACTGTACTTCATCTGGCAGTTTGAAGATATTTGTTTTAGATGTTCTTAAACTTCCGTATGTTATGTCTAGGTACTGGTTTGCTTTTATATGTATTGCTCAGGATTTGGAGTGCTCCATTCTATTTTTTCCTTCTGGTACTCTTATTGGGTATACTTTAGACTTTCTGATTCTACTTCCAAAGCTCAACTTCTTCCATATTTTCTAACTTTTTCTGTCTCTGGACATTTTTATGGATTGTTTCCCCAAATCTGTCTTACAATTCACCAATCTTTTATTTAGCTGTATTTAGCCTGCCATTCAATCTATCTACTGAGTATTTCAATAACTTTCCCTTATTTCTAAAATTTCTATTTGGCTCACTTCACACTTGCCTGCTCTTTTCACATTCTACTCTGTTTTTTGTCTTAAATTATGACAGATTGTGAAAAATGGCCACAAGTTATTCCTTTTCCCATATCTATGTTCTTTGGTAGTGTCTTCCCATACTGACCATGGACTGGCCTTACAACTGACTTCAAATGAGACTTGAGAAGCAATGCATACTGGGGTTTCTGTCTGTTCTGCCTTGGGAAACTTGTGACGACCAGCATGTAAAGACACCCAGGTTATTCTGCTGGAGGAAAAGAGAAATGCTGCTCAATATCCCCCCATTAGCCCAAACACCAGTACCAATTGACAGCCAGCACAAACTGCCAGGCTTATGAGGTCATCCCAGACTAACTAGCCCCTAGCTGACCCTATAAACCCCATATTCAACCCTTAAACTTGTAAGCAATAATAAAATGGCTATTTTAGTGACTAGGTTTTGGGATAGTTCATAGTGCAGCAAAAAGCTAACTGATACATGTGGTTTCTAAACCTTCCTTTACACTTTGAACATACTTATTTTAAAGTTTCTGTTAGAACCACCATTTCTAATAACTGGCTATCCTTCTTGGTGGTTTATTTATTTATATGCTTCATAATTTTTGATTGAGAGCTCATCTTGAGTGGCAGTATTTCCTGTGAGTCCCTCTTACCTCTTGCTATGAGCAGGTGGCATCTGGAATTAAAGCAGCCATCTCAACCATGAGGCAGCATGCTAAGGATGGCAGAACAGCAAGACAGGAGTCCAAGTCCGTGATAATCATGGAGCTGCTGCCATACCAGCCACAGCCTGCCTACCTACCTATAGAATTAGATGCATATTTAAGTCATTATTATATTTTCTATGTAATGCAGCCAAATCTAATCCTAATACATCAGTTTTAAATATCTATATGCCAGTGATCCTGAAGTTGTAACTCCAGTCACCATCTTTCCAGATGTCTATCCAACAGCTACTGGAACATTTCCACTTGAATGTCCAACAGATCTTTCAAACTTAACTGTCCAAAACAGAATTCTTCATTTTTTTCTTTCCAAACTCTTCCTTCTCCTACTCTCATCACCACCAAGCAAATGGTAAGTGGTTTTTGATGATATATGGCAAATAATCTACCTCACAGGTCAAGCAAAAAACTTGATATTGCCTTTCATTCCTTGCTTTCCCTTCACATTATCTAAACCAAGCACAGTAACTGCTGTCTGCCATCAAAACATATCCCAAATTCAGCCACTTTTCTCCATCTTCACTGTTAGCACTCAAGTGCATGTCACCACCATCTCTCATTTGGAGTAATACAACAGGATCCTCAATGGTGCTTTCTGTAACTTAAGAAATCCTTTCCAGAGAGATGAAAAAGTTGTGGAGAAAGACAGTAGTAATAGCTGCACAATAACATGAACTGAATTGCACACATGAAAGTGTTTAGAATGGCAAATTTTACGTTATGTGTATTTAACAGCAATAAAACAGACAAAAAACAGAAATCTTCCCTCAAGACAACATAGCCTGCTTTTTTTTTCTAAATACTTTTCACACATATCTTTAATCCATTTGGAAATTACTGTCGGAAATGGTGTGGAAAGGAATCTAATTTTGTCTTTAATCTATTTGGATATCACATATCTCAGCATCATTTATTGAACAGCCTGTACTTTCCCCCATGCTTTGTAATACCACTTAGTGGTAAACCAAGCTCCCACATGTATGTAAGTGTGTTTCTAAGCTCTCTATTCTGCTCCATGAGTCTACTTTTCTGTCCTTAAACCAATACCAGTAATTGAGACAGTAATCTCAATTATTATGGCTTTATATTGTTTTGATATCCAGGAGGAACAGATTTTTTTCTTCAAAATTGACTTAGCAATTCTAGGTGCTTTGCCTTTCCGTATACATTTTACAGTCAGCATGTCAACTTCCATGAAAAACCATATAGCAATTTTATTCAGAACTGCAATGAATCTGGAAAACTGGGAAAAACTGACATCTTTATGATAGTGAGGTTTCCTATCCATGAATATGGTATACCTCTCCATTTACTTGGGTCTTCTTTTATGCATTTCAATAGAACATTATAAGTTTCTCACTAAAGGACTATGCAGCTTTAATTTGATCTATTTCTAGATACCCTTAGTATTAAATACTGTTATGAGTAGTATTTTTTTAATTAAAATTCCTACTTAGTACTGGTGTATAAAAGATTTTACTTCAGAAGTCTGCTTGAACTGAAGGCCATTTTTGACACCCTCTAAACCAAAGCAGCCTTTCCAGTCACTCTTTATAAGATCACATCGGATACCTTCTTATTAACTGAGGTCAGTGTCTCTCTCCCCCACTGTAATTAGTTTACCATTGTATTTGCAGTGTCTAGAACAGGGTCTGGCACATACTGCACAAAATGTTTGTTGAATAAATAAATTGAAGTTTTAAATCTGGACGACTTAGAAAAACACAAGAAGAAAAGTAGGTTTGGAAGTTAAAATGAAGTGAGAACTAGTTCAGTTTGAGAGGTGGAGAGTTACCACAGGTCATTAATGCGCAGGCATCAGGCCAGCACCTGGAGCACAAGAATGGAGGTCCAATGTGATGGAACTGATGGGACAGTCCAGGAGATAAATGCATTCAAGAAGAAAAAAACTGAAAAGATACTTGGGAAGAGCTATATTTGGGAGATTAGAGAGAGAGAAAGAGAAAGAGAGAGGGGGGGGGCGCGCGAGCGAGCATGCGCAGCACTATGGAAACCAACCATAAGAGAAAGAGTTGAGGGAAAGAGGAAAATAGATGGAAAAGCTAGGTTCGTAAATCACATGAATACACCATTGGAGAAGTACAATTTTATCTTAGGAACAGAAAGCATGAACCTCATTTCTCCACTGATGTGAAAACAATTGGAGAGAGAGCTCTATTAGACTATAGATCCTAATTTGGGGAAGGAACTAATTTTAGAACTCTCTGGGGTCTTTTACTTTAAAATGACAGTTACCCGTCTTAGACACCTATCAGCCTTCAATCTGTTCAACCTCTCGGTCAGAGCCAGAAGCTGTGGTCTGGAAGGTTCCGATTTAAATGAGGAGACTGTTTCCTTCTCATTTTCATTATCTTTCCCTGACCAAAGCGCCCGGGCTGATGCTCTTGGGCTTGGGCTTCGGAGAGGAACCACAGAAAAGCGGCGACCAGGAAAGAAGAGTCGAGTTGCAGACTCTGGGAGAGAGGCCCTCACCTCACGCCGAGCGGCGGGTCAGCGGGTCAGCCAGGGTCCGTGCGTCCTCGCGGGGGCGCACCGGCCGCGCCCCGTCAGCGCCCTCCCCACTCCCCGCAGTGCCTGGCTTGGCCGAGGCCCTCGCCCGCCCCTACGAACCCGGCCTTCCCTTCCTACCTGCCGGCACGCTGACTCGGCCTGCCCCCAGCCGCTCACCCGGGACCCGGTCGGCGGGGAGCCCGCCCTCTCCGCGGCTCCCAGCCCGCGCCCTACACCGGCGCCGGGCGGCACGTGACCGCGCCCTCACCGCGCCCCGCCCCGCCCCTCGGCCCAGCCCGCGCCCCGCCTCCTGCAGAGGTGTTCCGCCCACGGGAGCGTCGCTGTCGCGATGACGTAGCTGGCGCAGGCGCACTCTGTCGGCGACGCCGAGGCGCTGCTGGATCTGTGGGCGGAGGTGCGTGGTGACGGCTCTTGGAGTGTGAGAGAAGAGTGGGAGATCGGGGGTCTAGAAGAAAAAGAGGAGAGGGAAAGTCCAACAAGCCTGTCCTTCAGGTGCTGGGGTAAAGGGCGGTATCCCGCCCCCTTTCTGGGCTCTTCCTGACTAGGCCGGTCGGCTGTCCCGCAGGGAACGTTGGATTTCCTTTGGGGAGGCATTGCCGGGCACCCAGGTGTAGAAGTTTAAGGGTTAAGTTGGCGGGGCTGAGTGGGTTCCTTTCCTTCAAGCTCACATCATTGGGGAACGTAATTTACTTGGCAAAGGAACACGAAATCTAGAGACCTGGATTATACTTTTATTGAGTAGGGGCGGGCGGGAGCTGTGGCTTAATCTCTTCGTCAGTAAAACGAGATGGTCGGACTCGCTATACAATTTCTAAGGCCCTTTTCAGAGCTACCATTCTGTGAGTCCTGTCTCCAAGGATGTTATGTTTTATCATACTCCTGGATGGGAAGAAATCTTTTGACTAAAGAACATGCTTTATACCTTGGTTGGGGCACAGTGCTGTGGAGTTAGTCCCCTTGCTTTCATTAGGATTGACAGCGGGTAGAATTTGTTTGCAAGTAAGATTTATGCATTGCTAGTATTCCAAATATTCATTTTAATTTCGCTAGAAAATCAGAATATCTGTTTTCCTAGTGTTAGCTCTGTCTCTCATAGACGCACATGTTTTGACACTTAATTTCTTGCCTCATTTCGAAAGTAAATCCCCAAAGGATATGGAAGTTGATGGTTTTGTGTTTTGTTACTTTACACCCCCCCCCCTTTTTCTTTCTTTCTTTTTTTTTTTTTTTCAGCATTTTTATGGTCATCTGCACCTTCTGACTCGGAAAAGATGGTCAACGTCTTGAAAGGAGTGCTTATAGAATGGTTAGTTTTTTGTTTGTTTGTTTTTTGAGGGGAGGAGGTAATTAGGTCTATTTAATGGAGGTACTGGGGATTGAATCTGGAACCTTGTGCATGCTAAGCATGCACTCTTATGACTGAGCTGTACCCTCCCTGCTAAATGGTTAGTAGTTTTGATACTTAATGAGTTTTAAATCTGCACATTGAATCTTGATTTGCATGTATACTTCCAAAATGCATTTTTTGTTTTGTTCTAAGATCTAAATGAATCAAGTCTTTCAGCTTTCTAAACTTCATTTTTCTTACTTAATAACAAGTGGGACAGATTTTGTTGCTGAGTTTCTTCCTACTGCCACATTTGTGTCTTTGTTGAATTGATGTAATTGGCATTATTTCCAAGAACTTTTGGTCAAAAGCAGCATATTTGTTAAATTAACCCTCTTTAGGTGAACAGGCCTTGTTTCTCAAATCATCAGGGATTGACTAGAATTTTAGGTTCTGCCTGAGTCTTCACAATCACAAATTTTGGTCTTTAAAAAAGAGAAAGAAAGCCAGTTGAAGATTTCTTAAACTAGGCACACATTCCGAAGGAGAAACTAGAAACATTGGGCAGAATTGAGCTCCTCATAGCTAATGTAGGGCTTAATTTTTCCCAGTCTGAAAACCTGAATCGCTAGATCACTCTTGCTCAGTCTCCACTTGTATGTTTGCCCCACCAAACAGTTCTGTCTCATCTGGGTGTCCTGCCCTGTGGCACTTCCATTGTCTGAAAATACTACTTTCTACATTTCTCTGCCCCTGACAGGAGCCACTGTATGGATGATGGTACTGTTTCTGTAATGGCAAGGCTGGGGGAGAAGCAAGACCAAACCCTACAATACTCTGGCATTTAGAGCAGCACTGTCCAGTAGGAATATAATGGGATCCACATATGTAGTCTTAACTTTATAGTAACCACATTGGAAGGTAAAATGAAACAGGTGAACTTAATGTATTTTATTTAACTCAGTATACCCAAAGTATCTCAACAGGTACTGAATCTTCAAAGTCCATACAAACACTTCAAAACTTTACTAAGTCTTTTTTCATACTAAAGCTTCAAAATCCAATGTATATTTTGCTTTTAGAGCACATCTCACAAAGTAACCACATTTCAAGTGCTCAGTAGTGTCACGTGACTATGGCTACCTTACGGATAGTGCAGATTTAGAGTTTGAGTAACACAGGCAATTAAGAGAACAGCCAGTGAAGTAGGAAGGAAACTAAGGGAGGGAATGTTTCCTGAAGGCGCAAGGGCTGTGTCTGGTGGTGATGAGAGGTGGGATAAGGTGAAGACACCCTGGAGGTCGTCAATTTTGTGTGAGAGCTGTTAAATGGAGAAGTGGGATAGATGCCGGATTGGAGTACTTTAAAAAGAGAAAGGGAAGCAAGGAAGTGGAGACTATTTGGAGAAGTTTTGTTGTGATAATGAGCAAAGGAATAGAGAGATGGGGTGGTAGCTGAAGAAGACTGTGTTAAGGGACTCTGGTTTTTGTTATTTTTGTTGTTTTAATGTGAGAGACTAGAATGTATGTTCATAAAAACAAACCACTAGAGAGAAGAAAGGTAGTCACTTGGGAAAGCAAAGGGACAGATTTAGATCCTAGAAATTCTAAGCATACCATGCTGTTGTCTTTTGGAACACTTTTTTTTTAATTGAAGTACGGTCAATTACAACGTGTCATTTTGTCAATTTCTGATGTACAACACAGTGTCCTGTTCATGCATACACATCCATATATTCATTTTCATATTTGTTTGGAAAATACTTCTAAGCTAATTTTTGTATTTTATTTTTCTTATCACTTTGTCATAATTAATAGAAACATTTTACTGGTTGGTCTTTTAATGTTAATTTTTAGCACAGAGAATACACACACACACAGTGTCAGCTATCAGTTTTTTCCCTTTTGTTTCTT
Organism: Camelus dromedarius; assembly: GCF_036321535.1. Taxonomy (NCBI): domain Eukaryota; kingdom Metazoa; phylum Chordata; class Mammalia; order Artiodactyla; family Camelidae; genus Camelus; species Camelus dromedarius. Next base: position 8,345,700 of record NC_087441.1, on the reverse strand, counting down.
CTAACTCCTAAATGTAATCTTTATCCTGGATTTGATCAATATTCACCCTCTCATTGGGTTTTCATATTTTTGTTTTCGTTGGTACTTTAAGCTTCATTCATCTAGAATTTATTGGAAGGAGGGACATTTTACAAGGTGAAGATCTAAGTTAGCTGCTTCTTTTGGTCAAATAGCTGAAAAATTGTCCAGCACCATTTATTTCCTTCCCTAGTGATTTGTGATGACTTTTATTGCACAGTTTCACTCCCATTGCTACTTTCCCTAAGTCTCTCCCACATCCTTTTTTTTTCTTTGTCATTGTTACCTATTCAAGAATAACCTTGGAATAATTTAGTCTGTTTCCAAAATAGTCCTTTTGGAATGGTGGTTGGGATAGTATCATGCCTATGTATTTTTTTAATGATGGCTGGACTGCATTTTCAAGAGCAATACTCTGGGAAACTCATTAAAATTTCAGTGGTAGATGCTCAGTTTAGTCTTAAGAGCAAAGAGTAAGGATCTGTGAGAGAAACTGAGGTATATTCTTTGCTGATTGGGTGAGCTCTCCTCTAGTTTGCTTGTTATCAAGCCTCTGAACTCTGCCTGGGTGCCAGTGGCCCTCTGTCACCTTGCTTTTCCATGTATTCCCCAGGCTAGCAGCAGCAGCAGCATCACCTGGAGCTTGTTAGAAATGAAAAATTTCAGACCACACCCCACATCTACTAAATCAAAATTGTACATGCAAAAGGATCTTGTCATAGTGCATTTTTAGTTTGAGAAGCATTTAGTCAGCTTAAGTTTGGTAATCAGTTCCCCTTTAGGGAATTGTTTTGCACCAGTGCTACTGAAATTTTATTTTGCAGATGGATACTGTCCTTACAAAACTACTTTTTCCCTTCAACTTTCTAAAGTAAAGCTTGCATGATTTTTCAAAAAGGTAACTGTCTTCCCAAATATACAGCTCTTCCAAGAAGACTCCAGGCCTAAGAAACAACAGATTCATAAAGGGTATGGCCAGAGCCTGTGAGTCCACTTTCATGATCAAGTACACATGTTGGAGTGGTAACTGGAAAATTCCTTCAATTTCCCTCCTGTCTTTGATGCCAAAGAGAAAATTGTTAGTAATACAGTATCAGCATAAGTCTGTTTATTACTTCATAATAGTCATAGATTATATGAAACATCTAGGTGCATCAGAGTACAGCTTTACATTAAAGAAGCAAATAAACCAGTTTGTGATGCTGGCCACTTAGACCCAGCTATCAGTGAACTGAAAAATCAAAGTACTTGGATATAATAAGATTCTCTCCTCCCAAGGCTTATCAAATACCAAAATCTAAAGCTAAATTCAAGTTTTTTATATTTTTATGTCAGAATGAGGTAGGTGAGGACTTCCTCTTTGTTGGGATCTACCACTGTCAACTGCCAGCCTCACACCAAGAGTTTTCCCAAGTCTAGCCAACCACAGCAGTCATCGAAGCAAGGAGCATATGCACAGCAAATGTCTGTGTCCAAGTCCAGGTGCTGGAGCAGACCTCTGGTGTGACATTTATCACAGTTGGTTTGGCAGGTGCTTCAGCAGGGAAGATACGTTGTCTGGGTGCGCACTCTAACCAGTATACAGTACAGCAGCAAAGAATCTGGAGAAACAGGTATTCCTAGTCCAGTTTTATCCTATGGGTTTGGCTTCCAAACCTGTATTGTATATGAAAAACAAGAGCTAAGGCAAAACCTGTCTAACCACTGTCCTATTCTTTCACAGCATTTATGTATCTTTTGTGAGCTTTTGCTGCTTATTCTTAGCAGGGCCACATTCACTGAAGTTTCCTGGGCACCCAGAACAGTGCCTGAAATATATATATATCTTTGCATATATATAGCTATATATATATCTCTATTTGAGTGCTTAGTAAATATTTGTTTACTGAAAGAACTTTGTTAATAGAATTGAATCGAAGAATGTAATCTCAGCCTAAATTCTAGGTTATTAGTGTCCTTTAGAGCTTCTCGGTTACCACAGTGAGGATCAGAGTGGATAAGAATAGGTTCTTGATAAATTGAATTCAAGTTTCAGTACAAAAAAGGTGTGCACACTAGACTTCCTTTTTGGCAGGTTACACCAGAATAGCTTCGAAATGAAGTGACTGTTGTCTTCCAGTCGTAGCTTTTAAAAAGCAAGCTCTCACCAAGCTGCCAACATGATGATAGAAGTGCAACCTTGAGAAGTAGCTGATCTGGAAAGTAATTTGATCGGTCTTTTGGGCTTTTATATGCTTTAGCGCAATAATTCCATTTCTAGATGTTTATCTTATGGAAGTGATCATAAGGAAAGAAGTGATCCAAACTGCAGATAAAATTTTAGGTAGTTAAATGTGCTAATAAAACAAGGTGTTGATTTATGACATTCTTATAATCAAATAATACAGCTTTGAAAATATTTTAAGTGATATGAACAAAGCCATTTTCACATTCAATAACAATTTTCTAAAACATTCTACTCTCAGAACATAACAGAATTTACAGACAAATACTTTTTAAAATTTTAAGTAATTACATCTGTTAGCTAATTACTATCAGGAAGGATTGTTTACCATTGACTAAGCAAAGATTATTGTTCTGATTGGATGGACAGTACTGATAACTTTATCCAACCGTTTAATGTTGCAGTCTCTCTTACATGTAGCTACATCATCCTAGTAGGCCCCTCATGGTGTAATACGTTTTAGAATCATATTTTATGGGAGCCATACTAAGGTTCTTTAGGAGGTGGCTGATGATACCTGCCCTTTACATTTCCAGGGCAAAGATATTTTTTCCTGCTCACTAGCCCTGATACCAGTACTTCGACCAAATACATACATGGCCACTTGGTTTTGGTTCTTTCCTGCCAGCAGGTTCGCCCAGAGACTTTCTCATGTACAAGTAAACAGCCTATATTCTTGCAAAATATTCTAGGCCCTCAGCACTTCCTAACAAAATGTCCCTTAAACTTTTGAGTGTCTTTTTGAATCATTACAGATTATATTTCAAATACATGTTTGAAAGTTCAATATCAAATTGACTGCTTTCCATTTTTTTTCAAAAAGCTTGAGGCAGTTGATATTAGAGGTAGTTATTTCAGTGTGTCACTGACCAGTCATTTTATAAGTTCTCATCCCATTTGTCCTTTAGTCGTGTTTCCTCAGGTATAGGGAATACAGCTAGCATTCAGAATGGTTTGGAGTAGAACACAGATTAGGGGCGGTGGGGTAGAGCACAAAAATAGTTTTGGTATAACCAGTTTAAATTATCTGAGAAAACTGAGAAGAAAATAAAACATATCAACATGACTGGTGATTTTGTACCAGATGAAGTTAGTTTAGAAGTTAGTTGATTTAAAGGCAATATAAAGAAAAATATTAAGTATATGTAATGCAGGTGCTGCAAGAGATGGTTAAAATGCCAAGGGTGGTATGCAAATAGCAAAAATATTTAAAGCACTGATGTGTTGATTCAAAGCACAGATCGTCAGTCCCCTGATGCTTCTTGGTTTCAGTTGCTTAGCTTTTATTTAATTGAAAGTATGTAAATTTATTTCACTTAGAAAATTTCTGGAGCTAAGTCTTTGGAACCACTGAACCCTTGCTATCTCTAGTACCTCGTAGTAGCAGCTAATTAGAGCAAATCGGTGTCATCTGTGAATGCAGGGCACTCAAACAGTAACAAGATAGTGTATCACACTTTGGCAGCAATTTTTCTGATGTCCTTATTTATCCTCATTATTGTTACATTTAGACCCAAAATTTATTTTAAAGGGCTAACAAGAAAACCCATTGTTTTTATCATTATCTGCCTTGAGACTCTCATTCCCATGACCTTTATTCCTACTTTTCTTTGTTTTCAGTCACCCAAAAAAGCCACAGACTTCCAGGCCATCCCTCATTCCTTTAACACTCATGACCTTATGGCTCTATACATCTGCTTTTAATTTCTGTCTCCTACTCACCTCCACCCCATCCTTGCTCTAGAACCTAGTGAGACAGCAGCAGAATCCCCTATACCCTCAGCCTCTTCCCTGAACTTTCCCTCTTTCTTTCCCCAGTAACACCCCCCTACCTTTTTTGTGTATGTCGACTTTTTTTCCCTAATAACCTCTCGTACCATTGGGCCAAGAAATGGGACAGGTCTCTACCTTGCTCCTCATTTGCCACTTGCAGAAATCCTCCCTCCCTCTTCCATAGAAACCCCCAGGTCTGAGTCTGACTAGACCACCCACTGATCCTCCTCTGTGTAACCGTCTGCAAATACCTGAGTCTTTCCTTGAAGGCTCTTCCTTGAAGGCTACCTGTCACTCTTGAGAAGTTCTCCACAAATTCTTAACAATTTCATGTGTATAGTCCTTTCAGTACCCTGTCCTCTTAGTTCCCTTACCTCTTCCAATGAGCTCTCCTCCACCCTGTCATAGCCACCAATTCACATAGACACACCTACCTGTGTCCCAGCCAGTGCTGCCATCTCTTCAGAATCTCCATTTCAGGCACCTAACTCTGACTGCCACCTCCTCTTTCCAGTTCACTCCCTCTAATGCCCTCATTTTATAATTTCAACTCTGCAGACCTGCAGTCCTTTGATCCTCCCACCTTTTCCCTGTCCTTGACCACCCAACATCCTTGCTTTCCTCCATCCCCTGCTTACATCCCACAGTCCAACAGCATTCTCGTTTCCTTGCCCCCACCTCAGTCACACTGACCAGATCTGGTTCAATCCAGCTCTCCCCCTGCTCTGAACCTTTACCTCCACAGCTCTGGATGGGTGGAGAAGACATGCAGACATACTGATTGGTCTCACTTTAAATTCATGACTGTTGAACTCATGTGAGCCTTAATACTAGTTTGCAAACCTGTTACGTTTCCTAGTCCATCTATTCTCCCACTTTCCTAGTAAAGCTGTTATATTTAATCAAATTAAGATGTCATCTGTTTTAAAGATTACCAATATTTTATGTACCTCTAAGAAAAATTACTGCCAACTGTACTATAACATGCCATTAAATGTAAGATCCATCCCAACTTTGGAGATGTTAAAATGGGGTGGGGATTGGGGGATGTGCTTCTTAGAATGGATAGGATATATTTCATACCTTCACAAGAAGAGAACTTGCCTCAAAAATCTTCCCTGTCCTCACTTCAGCTGGTTACCTTGTTCTGTTGCACTGAGAAAATGGAAGCAATCAGAAGAGAACTTCCACTAGTCCTTGTCACATGGACCGAGGCCCATATACTCCTTCCTCCCCCACAGTCACTGTGGGTGAACTGTCTGTTCTCCTGTTAACAGCCAGCCTCTCTCCTTGGGAACTGGATCCCAGCCTGTCTTGCCTAAGGATACCTTTTCAGCAGTTTTCCTCTCTTTCTCCTGCGTTATCAACTTTTCTTTGCTAGATCATTCCCATCAGTATCACAAGCATGCTGTAATCTCCTGCTGCTCGGGCAGGGGGTGAGGAGCAAAAACTCCCACTTGATTTTCCCGCTCTTTGTAGCAAGATTTCTTAGAAGACTTGTTTATATTCACTTCCTCTGCTTTCTCTCCTCTCAGTCTGAAAACCTCTCCAGTCAGGCACTCTCCCCTATAGTCGTGGTCCTGCAGCCGCTCTTGGGAAGGTCCAGTAACTTTCTGAATCCAGAAATCAATTCTCAGTCCTTATCTTCTTGTTCCTGTTAACAGCATCTGACTCAGTTGATCTCTTCCTCTTCCTGGATCTCCTTTGTTCACTTAGCTTCCGGTACTCCTCCGGTTTTCTTCCTCCCTCAATGATCACTTATTTATAATCTACTTTGCCGGTTCATCCTTTTCTTCCTAACCTTTTGATGTTGGGGTATCCAGGGACTGGTCCTTGGACTCTTCTCTGAAGCACTGCTCACTCCTTTGTCATGGCTTTAAATACCGTCTGTACGTTGTTGACTGACTGACTCTTCGTTCTGGGCTTCACTTCTGAAATCCAGAATTGTATATCCAGCTTTCACTTGGGTACCAGAAGCACCTCACATGTAACATGCCTTAAACCAGACTCTTGACCTTAACTGCACACCTGTTCTTCCTGTGTTCCTCCTCATCTCAGTGAAAGACAATTCCATCCTTCCATTTGCTCACACCAAAAATCTTGGCATCTCCTTAATTCTTCTCTCGAAGCTCAAGTCCAGTCTCAGCAAGTTATGTTGGCTTTACGTTCTACATAAATCTAGAATTCAGCCACTGCTCATCTTCACTGTTACCACCTGAGTCCAAATCGTTCTGTCTTGTCTGGGTTACTGCAGTCACCTTCTCGTTGGTCTCCCTGTTTCCACCCTTGCCTCTACCACCACCAGTCTTTTCTCAACCCAGCAGCCAGTATGATCCTTACATTTAAAATTTAAGTCAGTTGTGTCGGTTAAATCACATCACTCAGTAAAAGCTATAGTCCCTAAAGTCATCTTAAGGCTCTGCATGATCTGGACCAGTTATAATGTTCTCGCCTCATCTCCCACTACGCTCCCCCTTCAGTCACCCCACTGTGGCCTTGCTGTTCACTCTGCCTGGGATGTTCTACTCCAGTCACCTCCTATTTGCTCACTACCTCCTGCTGGTGTTTATTCAGGTATCACCTGCTCAGTAAGGCCTTCCCCGACTCCCCTGCTGACCCTTGCAAGATCCCATCACTGTCATCACTGCCATTTCTCATCCCACTTCCCTGGTTTGTGTGTGTGTGTGTGTCATAGTGTTACCACTAGAACACAAGCTCTGTGACAGAAAGGCTTTAAATTACCTTGTTCACTGCTGAATCCCCAGCCCAGAATAGTGCCTAGTGCCTGGTAGGCACTCAGTGTCTATTGAATGAAGGAATAAAACTTGAAATAGCAAATCTGCTGCTTCTGAACAAATCAAGTTCCTACATTAGTATGGTCATTCTAATACTGCAACTATAGAATTTAACTGAATTTTGCCAAAGTCAAGTGGTAAGTGTAACCTAAGTATTCTGAACCTAAGATAACAAATATACTAGAAACTAAATTTAAAATCTGTCATTTCTAACATGGGCAGACTTCCTTATTCACATTTTACTGCATAGTAAATTATTAATAAAATTATTTTAATAGTTATTTAAAGTAATTAAGATAATTTTTTAAGGAAGTGTTGACTTTATTAACAATTAATACACCATGAACCATACTCATTTAGTGATTGAAGTAAATGCCTTGTTAGCTTCACTTATACCTATGTTTCTACCTGAAAGAAAACATATGGTTTTCTGTAAATTACACTGACCTCTTTTGAATTAAATTGTTATCTTTTAATTGATGTTGACATTCCTCAAGAAATCAACAGATTGTGTAAGATTATGTTTCTCTAAGAATTAAAATCTGTATGCAACTTGACATTTTTATATTCATCTTTTGCTAAACACATTATTGTATATTATATTAGGTCTAAAGGGTGTCCCTTGTTGTGAGTCAGGGTTTTTATGAAAGAAACATATTTCTGTAAATCTAGGAGATGTTATCCCTCTTTCCCTTATGACTGTCCTATTCATTCCAAACTAAAAAAAACCACAAATAGAATTGAATTTAGATCTCTTTGATCAAAGCGATTTGGTTACAATTTCCTTGAAAGATTCTGAATGGTAGTTCAGACTTACAAGTCTCAGAATGTTAAGGAAGGGGAAAAAACTTGAATATTTACTGCAAACCAAACACTATTCTTGGCATTTTTCTTCTTTAATTTCCATAGCAGTTCTGTTATATAGGCTCACTTTGAGGCTTTGGGAGGTGACGTACACATTAAGGTCACTCAAGTAAGTGATAAAGTGGGGGTTGAATCCAGATCTGAGTCTTGCTGTACACCCTGCTTCATCAAAGTGACTGTTGAACTGGCTTTGTAAATTAATTTGTCACTGGCAAATTAGTGAAAACTATTGGCTTCTTAAATGTAATAGCCATGGACAAGTTAGGAAATTTATCGTTAAAATCAGTTAAGAGGGCTGTGCTTTGAGTCCCTACTAACTACAAAGCTTTGAACAATCCCTTACTTTTTCACTTGTCAGTGGCAAATTATTCTTTTAAAATCTTGTCATTGGTCTCTTTCTCTTAAACTTGCACCAATAGTTCTAAAAATGCAGCTGTGTCAATTAATCATTAACACTTGAGTCAGAAAGGGAGTGAGAGATTGAACTTTTAAAATTATCCTAAAATTCTGCATGTGCAGCTCTGATCATTCAGGTCTCTGTAACTTGACAGTAAGGTGTCTCGTCATCACGTGTTTATCTCTACAGTGACCCTGCCATGAAGCAGTTTCTGCTGTACTTGGATGAGTCAAATGCCCTAGGGAAGAAGTTCATCATTCAAGACATTGATGACACTCACGTCTTCGTAATAGCAGAGTTGGTTAATGTCCTCCAAGAGCGAGTAGGTGAATTAATGGACCAAAATGCCTTTTCTCTTACCCAGAAGTGAAAATACTGGATATTGACCACTTGGGAATTAAAAGTAACAAATGTGAGAGACTCCTCATTCAGTATCTTATGTGACTGGTTAGATTTATAGAATTGCTTGAAAACCTGTGACAGGAAAGACTGCAGTATCACTTGTTTGTTTAAAAAAAAAAAAAGCCCTTGAACTGACTTTCTTGTTCTGTTTTTTTTCAGTACATGTACCCTAGAATTAAAAAAAAAAAAGGAAAAAAGCTTAACAGTTGGCTGTAATTTGTCTTTTATTATCCTTTATTAAAAATGTAAATGTAATTGGTTTTCTTACCTTTTTAATGCCAATTTAATACATTAAGAGTATAATAGAATATACTTTTAAATCATCAATTTATCCTGGATATTTATTTTGCTTTGTTCCTATTAGTAATTGGGGGCGTTTGTAGCGTGGGCATGATTGGTTTTGTTTCTACTGGAAATTTCACAGGTAGGCTATTTCGATAAATATGCCAAGCTGGGAACTTTAGTAATATTTATGTCTTACAAATAATATCTTCACACCAGCCAGCTCTATTGGTGAAGAAGATGTGGAAGAGAACTATGCAACATTAACGCAAACTGCAGTTTGCATTTCCCTAAAAATGCAGAGTTAGAAACAACCAAAGGGGGAAGGCATGTGCCGCTCTTCAGCTTTCGTCTTTCCTTGTCCTGACTTTGTTGGTCACATTTTCCCATAAAGGCAGGTGTTCTTTTATTAAGAAATCAGTGTTACTTGGACCTTATTCCCTGTGAGAATCCCTGTTTAAGCATATTAAAAAAAGGAAGGTGATTGGGTAGGGTATAGTTCAGTGGGTGGTACCTCTATTATAAAGAAAGAAAGAGAAGGAGAGAAAGAAACCTAATTATCCCCCCCAAAAAAAAATTAAATAAATACATTTTCTTTTAAAGGGAAGGGATAGAAGGAAGTCAGTCTTGGGGGAAGGTGGCGTGGTTCGGCTAGGATATGTTGCACATAGTTCTATGGTTAATGAGAAGCAGAACAGTAAAACTGCTGGGGGCCTTGCTTCTCTTCCTAAAGATAGTGTTACTAGGGTGGGTTCCTGTGGTGGGGGTTTTCCAAGAGAAAAGAGAACTTTCATGATGTTATGTGGAATCTTACCAAACCCGCTTTACCCACCTCCTCATGGTATGTTTATTCAGAGCGCCTGTGTACAGTGTTCACTTACACATGCATTCCTGAAGCTGGAAGTTTCCTCAGTTACGTATATTTACCATGATTCCCACCCATATAATTCAAACCACACAATTTTGATTTTCACATAACACTGCAAGTAATTTTGATGAATTATTGGTACGTCTGGTACTAAAACTTGTTGAATAAAGTACATTTCTTTAGGATTTCCAACTATACTGAAATGTTACTACCTTTGTATTTCAGGCATGTCTAAATTGATTTCTAATATGTCCTTGTCACCTAATACCTTTTAACATGAAACTTAGAGAAAATTTTTCTCACAATCCCCATAGTTTAAAATGTACGGGAAAGACTGTTGGACAGTGACTGCAGAGTGATAAGTGAAGGAAAATCTTTATTTCATTAGCTCTTTTCTTTTGTTAAAAGCTGAGTTATGGCAAATGTTCAGTATCTTTCTCTGGACACTGCGTTAGAAAGATGGGAGAGTGTGATGCTAGGGGTCCCACTTGCAGCCACTTAGTTAAAGTTAACTTGTCCAGCTGTGAGCAAAACTAGGAGAGAGCAGGAAGTATCCAAGTGGCCTTTTACCCACCCTGCCTGGAATATGATGGACATTCTCTGATTCGGTACTCTTTAGAAGTCTAGAGCAAGAGATGTTGGCTGCTGGGTACTGGAGAAATTTACTACTGTCTTTTTATTTTTAACAAAGTCCTAAGAATTGTAAAAGTGGTATTAAGTTAAATTTTCCTAACTGCATAAAAATATTCTAATTTATAAAAGATTCTTGACTAGTCACAGGTATTTATATACTAAACTTGTGATATTTTAAGAATTATACTAACTTCTTGAGAAAGGGTTTTTTTAAAATACTATATCAGTTCAAAAATACTGAATTCCTACTCAGCCATAAAAACCGACAACATTAACGCCATTTGCAGCAATATACATGCTCCTGGAGAATGTCATTCTAAGTGAAGTAAGCCAGAAAGAGAAAGAAAAATACCATATGAGATCACTCATATGTGGAATCTAAAAAGCAAACAAACAACAACAACAAAAAAAGCGTAAATACAGAACAGAAATAGACTCATAGAATACAAACTTGTGGTTGCCAAGGGGGCGGAGGGTGGGAAGGGATAGACGGGATTTCAAAATTGTAGAATAGAGAAACAAGATTATACTGAAGAGCACAGGGGAACATACACAAAATCTTATGGTAGCTCACAGAGAAAAAAATGTGACAATGAATATATATATGTTCACATATAACTGAAAACTTGTGCTCTACACTGGAATTTGACACAACATTGTAAAATGATTATAAATCAATAAAAAATGTTAAGAAAATACTGAATTCCTTGAACTCCAGTTTCCTTGTGAAATTTAGTGTGTTTTTTTAAAATTCCAGGCATCCTAAGGCATCATTGTTAATGTAAAAATGTATATTGAGAAATCAGTTTTGGTGAACATTAACTGAGCATCACTGATAATAGGCAACAAAGACTACTCTCCTTTGTTTCTGATAAACACTGTAGGTGATAATCCAAATTACTGATAATATTACAGTTGCTGTAATAGACGTGATTTGACATAATTGTACTCGATTTCTGAAAAGATGGTATATAATGTACTTACTCTATTTACTTACACATTGAACCTCCTTTAGTTCTAAAGAAACTAAATAAAAATTCTAACATAATGCCTTCTGATTTAACTAGAATACTGGGATCATTCTATCAACCACCTCAGCAAATAGGAAAAGGGTATGTTTTAGAGATAAATGATGCAGTTTGCAAATACGGTCAGTGAATACTCTCAGGTGTGCATAGCTCTGCTTCACTTACAGCAGAGACAACACTGAAAGGTCTATTGTGAGATTATCGAATAAGCCTTTGAAAAACACTGTTCTCACTATAGAAAAGTGATTAAGAGCACTGACTGGATCCAAACTGCCTGGGTCCCAATGTCAGCTCCCTGCTTACTAGCTCTGGGATCTTGTACATGTCAGTGAGTTTCTCTGTGCCTCTGAGCCCCCAGTCTATGGAAACAAGAATAACTATCGTCAAAATCTTTGGATGATTGTAAGTTAAGATATGGAAAGCAGATGGTTCTGAACTTTAGTTGCCTTGACTCTATAAGAGCATGATGAAAAGGGGAAAAAAGACCTTTCACCACACACAAGTTTTGTTTTGCACAATCACAATTCAGTGAGAACACGCAGTTGGGAGGAGGGGAATTCCTTGTAAAAGAATATTAGAGTTTAATAGGGACCCTTTACCTTCACTGATACAAAACTTGTCTCTGAGCAACTTTGTCAGGAAATATCTGGATAGTTAACTTTTCTGAGACCATTCCTGTCTTTGACTTCACTCTTGAATGGTGATTAGTCTTACATAGAATTCCTGGGTCACAGTCCATTTCTGTTAAAACTGGGCCATTTTCCTCATTGTCCTCAGACATTTACTGACAGAGTCCAGTTTAGATTTTGTTCATTTGAATAACTTTTTTGTCTTGGACTGCAGGAGTTTCTTTGAACTCATCTCTCTTTCTTACCCTATTTTTCTAGCTGATTTTCATTTTAATTCCTCCCTCTTGGGGGGGGGGGTGTTCCTCTATGCTGTTTATTTCTTTGAAATTTTAAATCTTAGCCAAGGTGTATATCCCTTGTTAATTTTACCTGGAATATATATATCTTTCTGATCTCTCAAAATTCAGGTGGTTTGTTTATTTGCTTTGTGGAGGATTTCTGCTTAAGTTTTTAAATAAACAGACTTCGTTTTACAACTTTCATGCCTCTGTTTTCTTTAGAAATACCTATTCATTAATTGATTCTTCATGATTAATACTTTTTAATACTAATTGCTTTTTAAAATTTATTTATTTATTTGGTGGGGGAGGTAATTAGGTTTACTTATTTATTTTAGAGGTGGTACTGGGGGTTGAACCCAGGACCTCGTGCATGCTAAGCATGAACTCTACCACTTGAGCTATACCCTCCCCCCTTTCATTGCTTTTTAAATTCTCTGTTCCAGGAATAAAATAACTCTATTTCAAATTTGTCACTAAACTTGATTTACTTTAATGAGAACCTGCTTCCTACTGCCTCCAACTTGGACTTTATCTTGACTGCTGCATTTTTGGTTACATTGCACTGTTCAGGCTATTCCTTGTCACAAGCCTGTTTTTGTTTAGTGAAGGTAAAATCAACTGGTTTCTATTTCTAATTGAAGTTACCTTTTTTATGAACATACACATTCACTACAGGTAGACTGGAAAAAGGAAGCAAAAGGGAAAAATAGAACTCATCCGCAATCCCACCACTCTGGAATAACCACAATTAAAATTTTGATGACAACCTTCAAACCTTTTTCTAAGAATATTAAAAAACAATCTCCACTCTCCTATCCCAGTGAGATCACACTGCTTTGACACTTGCTTTTTCACTTAATCTTTCATGATCTTTTGTTTGTTAAAAACGTGAAGTAGCACTTCTGTTACAGAGGAAAGGTTTCCTTCTGCTCTCTTGAGTACATTAGAGTTACATGGGGAGCTTTCAAAAAATGTTGATGCCTATCCTCAGGGCCCCCTCCCATATTCAGGTTTAATTGTTCTGGCAGGGGACCCAAGTGTCAGCATTTTCAAAAGGCTTCCCTCGGTGGTGTTTCTAACGTGTAGTCAGAGCAGAGGACCCCTGGCCAGTGTGTGCAGCAGAGACTGGGGTCGGAGGCTTTGTTTTTGTCTCGTTTGGTTTTCAGTAGGCTAATTGACCAGCACAGCTGTTTCCTCTTACTGCCAAGGAAATGGCGGAGCCTGTCCAACCTGGAACCAGCTTTTGTTAAAATCCACTAATTAGATAAATGATTCCCAGAGTACACGCAAAATCTTACTTATTATTATGGTAGTTACCTTGGTTTAGATCCTTTGGTTGGATTGGGGAAAGTAAATGCAGCATTCTTGATTGGTTAAATATAAATTCACTGTAAGATATTTTAGTCATTTGTTTACTTACTATTTACATGTGACAGAATTTTTTATTGAAACAAATTATTAAGCTATGTCAATACAGCAGTTCTTAGGAAGGGTCTTGCTGAGGGGGACATCCAGTGTTCAGTGTTAACTTGTTTACATCATTATAATAGTCACTCCTCTGTCTCCTTAAAACCCTCAGTAATATCTGTACTTACACAAGGTTTTTGGATGTATATGGTGTATATTTTGTTAAATTAAGAAGAAGTTGAGTTTCTTATTCAGAAAAATAAGGAGAGCAGAGGCAGGACCACGAGAGATGTGTAAACAATATTCATTTAATGACATGAAGAAAGCACAGAATCTTGAACTTGATGATATGGAATGGAGGAGCTAGTCTTATGTCAGTTTTATAAAACCATTACATCATGTGGTATCTACGGCTACAATCTGTAATTAATGCATCTTGGAAATTTTAGCAGAAGCTACCTTGTCTAAAAGTAAATGTTCTTTGAGTGTTTAAATCTTTAACTATGGCTATACTGGGTGACTGGTTCAAAAGCTGCTCTGGGAAATTTCCAGAATAAAACTATTTTGCTCATGACCTAGGCAGATATGCTGTTGAGGGCTGCTGCTTTTGTATTAGGGTTTTTCAAACTTCAGTGTGCGCAGTCTTGTTAAAACGCAAATTCTCACTGAGCAGATCTGGGCTAACAAGCTCCCAGGTGGTGTCAGTGCTGAGCTCCAGCAGGTGGCACTGCGGAGTACCAAAGCTCTAGCACAGTCTTTGAGGGCCCAGAAGGGAAGAAACCTCTCAATACTTTACAAGAGCAAAGCTACATTCCTCCTAAACTATTTTATTGTTTTGTTTTGTATTTTAATCTTGCAGATACCACTGAAAAACTATAATTAGCTAACTGCTCCTGTAATATGCATCTCAGGATGTTAATTTAGCTAAGGCTTTTAATTTCATATCCTGACTTTTCCTTCACTCCAAATTCCTCATTTCTTTTATTATTTGTATGAAAGCATCCAAGCACACATAAATAGATTGAATCACATAACAATATCCGTGCTAGTCAATGTTAACATTCATATTTGATTCTGATTTTTTAAAGAAATTAAACAATACAGAATCGAAGTCCCTTTTGTGCTCTTCGTCAGAGTCCTATTTTTTTACTCTCCCAGGGTGAGTACAACAGGAAGTTGATGTATCATCTTTTACATTTTCTATTACTTAGTATGTATCCATAAAAGATCTGTATTATTGTTTTTGAATATAAGTGATACATAAATCATATAACAATGTAAACCAACATTCTATAATTCTTTTCACACTATTTTTGAGATCTATGTCATACGCATGGTTTCACTTCACTCATTTTTATCACTTACTTTTAGTCATGAATACATAGAATTTATATGTCTATTCCTTTTTTGATGGACATTTAGGTGGTTTCCAAATATTAGGAACAAGTGCTACAGTAAACATCTTTTTATTCACACACCCACACGTCTCCATCCTCCAGCAACTTTGCAAGTCTTCTGCATTGTTTCCCAGAAGTGGAGTTGTGTCAGAGGTTAGGCACATTTTCAATTTCCAGAAATCTTGCCAGATTCTTCTTCAAAATAGTTGAATCAGTTAGCACTGACCAGCAATATGGGAAAATTCCTATTTTTCTACATCGCTGCCAACTCTTTATTTTTACTCATCTGATGGATTTAAAATGGAATTTAATCTCAACTATATTTTCATCTTTGCATATTTATTTTTGAAAGCTGTTTCAGTCTTGTGTCTGTGTAACAGGGGTAATTGTATGCCCATATCTAATGGGAAATATATAGTATTTCAGCTTCATTATTACTTTTTCTAGTTGGCCTTTACCCTAGCCATTATTCTAACACTAAACCAATGGGAAAATGTTTTTTGTAACAACTGAATTATAAATGAGCTATTACACACACAAGGACAGTTTACATTCATAAATTGGAGACTGTCTTCAATAAGCTATTCCCACCCCCAAGTCTAAATTTTACTAAAAATAGAAAACCACTTTGTGCTCTTTGTAAATAGCTTAAGAGATTTGTCTGCTCCCAAAGTTGATCCCTAAGATGCTACAGATAGACATTTTCAGGGTGAATTTTTAAAGCAAACTTTTTATTAAATTATAACATACATACAGAAAAGTACATGTCATAAATATACAGATCTCTGAATTGCCACAAACAGAACACAGCTCTGTAACCAGCACCACTAGGGTAAAGAAAAAGAAAATTGTCACCATCCCAGAAGCCCTTTCATAGAAATGCCTTTCTGTCGCTACCCACTCAAGGGTAAAACACTGTCCTGACTTGGAACAGCAGAGATTATAGTTTTGCTTAATTTTCAATTTTATATCAATATAATCATGCAACATGTATGCTGGTGTCTGGCAGCTATCATGCAGCGTAGTTGTGAGGTTCAGCCATGCTGCTGCAGGATATAATCGTCTTTTCATTCTCATTGCTGTACAGTAGGCATTCCATTATTTGCCTTAATCATTCTAGAGATATTTTGGTTACTAAGTAAGTCCTAAAAATTAATAAATAATTATACGTGCATTAAACCTCAGTTTGAACTTGATAAACATCAAGAAATTTTACCACTGTCAACCTGTCATTACTAATAAATTTTTTCTCCAGTGGCAGAATGCATACAACTCTCTTTGTTTGAGAGAAGAAATGGAAGTATAGAATCTAATTGCCAAATATACTGGCATTAATGACATTGATATTTTATGGTTATAACAGCTTCTTCATTCAGTTCTTCACTTATTCATTTAAAAAAAAAAATGTGTACTATGTCCTAGATGTGGAGGATGGCTATAGTTGGTTAAAAAAAAAAAAAGATGAGGCACCCGTATCAATTGGGAATGTTTTTCTTTTAAACTTTTTTAAAAATTGAAGTATAGTTAATTCACAACGTTTTGTTAGTTTCAGGTGTACAGCAGAGTGATTCAGTTGTATATACATATTTTTTCAGATTACTTTCCATTACAGGTTATCACAAGATATTGAATATAGTTCCCTGTACTATACAATAGGTCCTTATTGTTTATCTGTTTCATACATAGTAGTGTGTATATGTTAACCCCAAACTCCTAATTTATCCTGCACCTGTATCAGTCGGGAATGCTTTTGACTCTCAAGTAACAGAACACCAACTAAGAGTGGCATGAACAATAAAGAAGTTCAGTTGTCCCTTATAACAAGAAGTCTGGAGGCAGATAATTTCAAGGGGTTCAGCCCTCTGCTCTGCCATCCTAATAACATTGGCTTTTCATCCCTGGTTTGTTGCCTCGTGGTCACAAGATAGTTGCTGCCACTCCAAGGGTTACAGGCTCACAGCAACAGTCCAAACAAGGAAAGGAAGGCTCTACTTGCCTGCAGAGAAAATAAGGAAAAGCTTCCTCCTAGTATGAGTGTTTCTTTTTCTCAGGGAGAAAAATCTTTACTAGAATCTTCCCACATGTCCATCCCTGGACCACACTGGCAAAGAGGACTAGAATAATCAGAATGGGCTTAGATCAGTGATTCTCAATTTTAAAATCACCTGGGGTCCTTCTTACAGAAGAATTCCAAATTTATTTAGATACTGTCCAGGTGGAGCTGAGTCCACTATCAAGAGTGTAGCTTGCTTAGTGACTTGCTTCCAAAGAACACATTTGGACAGGGTGAAAAAGTAACTGTACAGTGGTTAAACCTGGAGAATACTGCCTTCCCCGGGTAATCAGCATTAAGAGAAATAAATCAATTTGAGACCATGTACCCCTATGTGTGATGAGAAGGGCACTTCACCTCTGTGGTTTTCTTCCTTAAAGACAATAACTACAATCTTACCATGAGAAAAGCATCAGACAAACACAAATTTAAGGAAGTTCTGCAAAATACCCAACCAGCACTCCTCAAAACCATCAAAGCCAAGAAAAACGAAGTGAGACTAAGAAACTTACAGACCAGAAGAGACTAAGGAGACACTATTACTAAATGTGAAGCAATATCCCAGATGGGATCTGAAAAGAAGAGAGAGACATTAGGTAAAAACTAAGAAAAACTGTGTGAAGCCTGCAGTTTAGTTAATAAAATGTACCAGTCTTGATTTTTCAGTTGTGACAAATGGACAATGTTAACATAAGACTGTAAGATGTTAACCATAGTTAGAAAGTGGGGGTGGGGTAGGTGAGCCAAGACTGGCAAAATGTTGATAAATGTTGAAGCCGGGCCATGGGTCAGTGGGCTAATTACACTGTTCTGTCTACTTTGGTATATTCTTGAAGATTTCCATTAAAAGTTTTTAAATGTGAATATTTTGTTCTAGTACATAATATGCCTATATTTGTTTCAATAAAGTAGAGCATAATGGTTATTAGCCTAGATCTTTGTATCAGGAATTCTGTGTTTGAATCTCAGCTTTGCCATTTAATAGTTGGTGATTTGGGGCAAATGACTAAACTCTTCTAAATCTTGGGGGTGGTTGGTTATCCATAAAATGCAGGTAGAATAATCACGATAATACCTCCCTCATGGGGTTGTGTTAAGGATTAAATAAGATAAAGCATGCGTTGCTGCAGGGCATGACACATACTAAACACTGAACAGCTTGAAAGCTTCCTCACCAGCATATAAATTTAGTCTCTGTTCTCATTAACAGAAATACACTTCAGTTAGATTAAGCAAAAAAAGGAATTTGTTATCAAGGTGAGTCTCACAAAGATCAAGCAGCTGAGTTTCACAAATAAGCTAAAACCAGAGGCCTTCCAGCCCTTCTCCAAGCACATCTTCCTTCCAGGTGAGGACCGACTTCCTCCGCTTCTGACTCTTGAATTCAAAAGGGAACGTGGTTCCATGACTATAAGATTCCTATCTGTCCATTCAAGATTCTTGCTAGACGATGTAAAGAGCTCTTTGTTGCACTGCCTAATTCCCTAGGAAGGGCCCAGTGATCCAGCCAGCTGTGGCCAGGAAGACAGTCGCATTGTACAAGCATAACTGGGGCAACCATGTGGATGGACACAGCCAATAGAAGAGGTATTCACTAAAACCAATTAATTTACAATCACAGGCTTTGAAAAGCAGAATATCTTCATCAAATTCTTTATATAAAAATATTAGAAAGCAATAAAATCTTATAATATCCACGCTTTTTTCATAGACTCATTCAACAAATATTTATTGCATACCTACGGAATGCCAGACACTGCAAAACAGGCTCAGAGTACATAGAACAAGGTCCTCTTTGACAACACAGAGGTGCCAAATTCAAACATTTACTTGCATGTGCAAACCTTCAAAACTCTATTCTAAACTTTTGAGAAAAATTCATGCTTTAAGGAAGATGTGCTTTGTTCCTCTTGTGACTTCCACGTATTCTCTAGCATCTTACAGTGTACTTCCAGGGGGGCATGTGCCCTAATTTCAGAATCATAGAGTCAGGCTATGAGTATAAAAATAAAGTGAAGGCCATCATATTGCTGTCTTCCTGTAGAGGTTCCTTGGGAGCATTCACTTACTCTGTTCTAATCGTGTTCTGGTCAGGCAACCCTCTGACGTGGGATTTGGTCACCTTGAGACCAGTCTCTGCACCTGTTTGTCGTGATTGTTGTTCGTGGTCGTCCTCTTGTCAGCCGTATGCTACAGCCAGAGAACACATGCTTGGGCACTGTGGGTAGTATATAATGAGAAAAATTCATGCTCTTAAGTTCTGAAGATTTCTGTGTCTTTAAATAGATTTATAAATGTCTAATTTCTGGGGAAAGTACAGCCTCACATCTTTTTTGAATGAAAAATAACTACCAAGTTGTATCATTCCATGATCATACCCTGTTTTATGTGTCACATCACAGCTCACATTCACTTGACATTTTGTGACTGAGAAGCCCATGGAGTCTGGCATCAGAGTGTGGTGGCGTCAGCATCCATGGTAGTGTCCTATCAGGCAAGGTGCTTAAACTTTGTTAAAATTTTAGACAAATTTTCAGTGGCATGCAATCCATTTCAGTGGCGTGCAATCAAATATATTGAAATCACTTCTCTCACTCAAAGTCTCATTTCCCTGCATTGTCAGACTGATCAGTTAAATCTAAGGAAAACTACAGGTTCCCAGTTCTTGATTACAAGAGTGATTAACATTCCATTAAGACAAATACTTTTGACTCAGACCAAAGAGTTTGAATATACATATGTAAAGTAAAGAAAACGTGGAGTTATAAACAACGGAACCAAAATCCTACCTGGATGAGGTTACAGGTGATTTATTGTTTATCTGTATTTCCAACAATTAACATATCTAACTAGTATAATGGAGAAATAATAAAAATTAAAGGAAAAAGGACTGTGACCATGTGGATAGTTTATGAATATCATATATTTGCTATATGTATTTGTCCTCAACATTGAAATGGAACAAAACTGCAGTTTCCTTTTCAAAGATAAAAATTCATTATCATCTTTCTCATCATTATAAAGTATTCTATTCTTATGTTTCTTGAATTGATTTCTTTATGGCATGTATATACCCTCTCCAAACCCAAAACAGTTTTTTTTTTCAATTGTATTATAGACTATGCATAATTATACTAATTGACCTATCATTTGATCATTTGATTGTTTGGCGTTAGTCAGGAAGAAAATCTAATATATTCTCTTGGCATGCTTGTTCCTGCAAGAGTCATAAGTATTAAGTTTTAAAGTCACAAAAACTTGAATTTACTCCCCAAATTTAATTTAATCCCCAGTATTTGGCAAAATTAACTGTCCTTAATAAAGAACAAATATTTACACAGTTTATTTTAGAACTTTATATTTAATAAAAAATATTCTAACATTCTATGAGCAAGACCAGATACTACAAAACTCCTAGAAGAAAACATAGGCAGAACACTCTTTGACATAAATTACAGTAATATTTTTTTGGATATGTCTCCGAAAGTAAAGGAAACAAAAGCAAAAATAAACACACGGTACCTAAATAAACTTAAAAGCTTTTGCACAGCAAAGGAAACCATCCACAAAATGAAAAGACAACCTACTGAATGGGAGAAGATATTTGCAAATGATATGACCAGTAAGAGGTTAAAATCCAGCATAAATATACAGTTCATACAACTCAATATCAAAAAAAAAAAAAAAGATTTAAAAATGGGCAGAAAAACTAAACATTTTTCCAAAGAGGATATGCAGGTGGCCAACAGGCATATGAAAAGATGCTCAACATTGCTAATCATGAGGGAAATGCAAATTAAAACCACAATGAGATGTCACCTCATACCTGTCAGAATGGATATGGAGAAAAGGGAACCTTTGTTGGTGTTGATGGGAATGTAAATTGATACAGCCACTGTGGAAAACAGTATGGAGATGTTTCAAAAAAGTAAAAAGAGAACTACCATATGACCCAGCAATTCCACTTCTGAGTAAAAATCAAAAAAAAAACCCAGTAATGCTAATTGGGAAAGATAAATGCACCCCAATGTTTATAGCAGCATTATTTATAATTGCCAAAGTAGGGAAGTAACCTAAGTATCCATCAACAGATGAATGGATAAAAATGTAGTATATAGATAGAATGGAATATACTCAGCCATAAAAAAGAATGAAATTTTGCCATTTTCGGTAGAGAGTGAGCTTAGCATGCATGAGGTCCTGGGTTCAATCCCCAGTACCTCCGTTAATAAACAGATAAATAAATAAACCTAATTACCTCTCCCCAACCAAAATAATAATAATAATAATAATAAGCTTATCTTTAAAAAAGAATTAAATCAATGAAATGAAATGAAAATAGAAGGCTGGCAGAAAGGAACAATATTCAATGATGATTAAAGAGGTCTAGCCAAAAATATTAACACAACAAAGTAAACAGTTTTAGGATTCTAATTCTGATGAAATGAACAGGTCAGATTTTCTAAACTGTATCCTCGATAAAGGAAAATGGGGCAAGAGAGGATGGTCACGTCCCAGGTCTCAGACGAGTCCCTGGGATGTACCCACCAAGCGAGGGTCTTTGGCTTTATACAGAAAATAATTCAAGAGCAAGCCATAGTTGAATAAAAGTAGATTTATTCAGAGATGCACACTCCACAGACAGAGTGTGGGCTGTCTCAGAAGGTCAGAGAGGGCGACCACGAGGTGCAGAGTGGTTAGTTTTCATAGTCTTAGTAACTTCATATGCTAACAAGTGGGAGGCTTATTCCAACTACTTTGAGGAAGGGGCAGGGATTCTCAGGAACTGGGCCACTGCCCACTTTTTGGCCTTTTATGGTCAGCCTCGGAACTGTCATGGCACCTGTGGGAGTGCCATTTACCATGCTCATATGTTACAGTAAGCAGATAATGAAGCTCAAGGTGTACTGGAAGTCAAATCTCCTGCCATCTGGGGCCTCAAGGTCTACCAGGAGTCAAATGTTCAACTGCTGTATCATTCTTTTGATGGTTGTGTCCTGCCCCCTTCTCTCCTGCTTCATTCTTAGGAAGGATTAATGCAGAGAGAATGATATAAGGAAGGGGGAATGTAGGAAAACGACTCCTTCGTAGATCTTAATGATTTTTTTTCTTAAACCCAGATTAGGTCCAATTAGGTACTTAACAAATTTGGTTAAAAAAACAAAAGTTTATTCTGTTTGGTGATTGTTTAATCCTGCCATCCCAAAATAATAGAGTGTGTTATTTATTCATATGACACTTCTATTTGGGAAGAACAAAAACAGCTTAACACATTAGCTCTTCAAACAAGCTTAACATTAATTCTAGCAGCTGATCTTGAGATGCACACACTGTCAGGGTGGAAAGCCCTGTAGAAGGGCTTCCAAATGCACAAGAAGTTAGGCAGTTGGGGTTATTTTTAAATCATTCTTCCTCAGGGACAGGAAGCAAATATTGGGTCTTTTTCTCTCTTGTGGTCTCCAGGCAGGCAAGCACCCCTTCTTAGGAATGCTCAGTGCTTCCAAAGCCCCCAAGCCCCATGGCCTCCATCTGGTGAGCAGACTGCTTTCTCTCCCCCTCCCCTTCTGCACCTTCCTCCCTCCCTGTGAAGCCAGGAGCCTCAGATTCACCACAGCAGAGGCCTCTTCCTCCCTAGAAAGCCAAGTTTGGGTGGCTACTGGTAACACTAGTGTTCTTGGATGCGTCAAACATGAGTCCACACTCCACTCTGATACAGACGCCCCCATGGAGGAAGTAACCAGAGTTTGGGGAGCCCCGAGTGCCTTTCCAGCCTCTGCCACAAGCATGTAGACGGCCCCAGAGCCTCGATAAACCACGGTGGTGCGCAGACCAGCTGCATCGACCTCACCTGGGAACCTTCTCCAAACCTGCTGAATCAGAGTCACACTTTAATGAGTTTCCCAGATGATTCTTATGCACATTCAAGATGGAGAAGAACCGCCAGGAAGGAGCCACCCTGGGGCCAGGGAGAGAGGATTTGAACACCGCCTTGGGGAGCCAGAGGGGTAACAGATTAAGGGGTCAGAGGAGGGTCTCCCCAGCGCTCATTATGTGGCCATGAACCAAGCCTGGCGCCTTACAAGCTGCGGCCTGACGCTCTCCCTTCTGCTCCCCTTCTAGTTCCGGGGAGAAAGCTGGGGATTAGAGTCAAGGGATATGGCTATGGTTATTGTGAAGGAGCTTCGTAATCTCACCCAGTCCAGAAAGGGGCAGAGACACCTTCACCAAACTAAAACCAGGCTCTTTACTTCACAAGAAGCAGAGTCAAATTTCTGTGAGTAAATGAAATACAAATTCTAAGACATCCCACCTTGCCAACAGGAGGCACAGAGCCGCCCCGTCCAGTGCCTTTGTGCGGTTCAGAAGAAGGTGGCAGGTACCTGGCTTTGCTGCTGGTCAGGGTGAAGAAAAAGACGCCTCTCCTTCCACAGGGCTCCGGCCCTTGCTCACCCTGTCAGCAGGATGCCCTTACATACGACAGGAAGCAGTGACTGGGATGATGAGACAGGTGGCGGGGCGCTGCGTCCTGCCCACCAGATCACTCGAGTTCCCGCAGCCCGTGCCAGTCAAGTAAACTGCTTCGTTTGCTGATCTTACGCTAGCCTGTGACAGGATTTAGCCTGGTACTGCATCTAGGATCGTTAGATGTCCAGTTCTTACGTTTAAATGTTAATTTTGTCCTTTTAGAAGCTACATATCATACTGCAGAACAATTTTAAAAAGTATCAGCCACCACCTCACCATCCTCACCCAACCAAAATGAGCATTTTGGTGTATTTTGGGCAAACCTTCTCTGGTGTGCTCTATGGCTCTGTGGACATCCCCTGCCCCAGAGAAACATCCCAGGCGGTCACCAACGTAGGCTCCTGTCCCAGTTGGTGACTCCCTCTCCCCCACCTCCTGGTTGCCAACTTGCTCCCCCGCAGCCCAGCGCCTCTTCAGGCAGTTAAGCTGGAGAGAGCTGCTTATCACTTGGCCCAATCCAGAACTCAGCTCACCACAAACTCTGCTTTCTCTAAATGGTATAGTCCAAGACCATTCCCTCCCTGCCTTGAACCCAGAGGGTAAACTTTGGGTCCCTTTGCCCTTATGCGTGCATTACCTTACTTGATTGTTTGCTTTGACTCTGTGCTTTAAGTCATTTCAACTTGGGGGCCTCAGAAGACTTGACAGTATTCACAGCAAGTGCCCAAACTCTCCTTTCTGTTTTTTCCCACTCTGCCTTCATTGCAGTCACTGATCCTCTTCTTCAAGGTTGCACTGTGGCCTTTTGAACTTGGCAATTGTGCCTGGGTCTCTAGCTTCCGACTTGCAGCTCCCTTTGAAGGATTTTGTTTGGACTCAAGTACTCAGGTGCTAGTTCTGCCTATTGCAGACAGTCCCAGAAGTCTCAGCTCGGTCCTGGGGCAACTGTAACTGTAGTACCCAGTAGTCTTGTAATACAAGTAGTTTGTATGCTGCCCAGTATCTCCTTAAACATCGCAAATTTTAATGACTGCAGGGTATCTTAATATCATGTCATAATTTACTTAGCCATTTTCCTACTGCTGGAATTTAGGTAGTTTCCAGTATCTTGAGTGTCTAATTCAGTATGAATAACTTCTGCAAAAAATGTTGGATTATTTCCTTAAGAAAGATTCCTAGATGTAGAGTCACTGGGTTAAAGAATATCAATATTTTTATAGTCCTTGCTATATGTTTCTAAAATTGCTTTCTAATGGTGGTACCAACTGAATGTGCCACAGCAATGGTCCAGTGTACTGGTTCCACAGTACGTGGACCAGAATGTCTTCATTTCATTATTCCACAAACAGGTACTGTATTAGGCACTGGTTAGGGTTTGGGGAGATAAAAACAAAATCCTTGCCATAGGGCTCAGATTCCAGTGCAGGAAAGAGATGTCAACGTAATGAATACCATAAACCTAAGTATTTATAGCATGTTATATTAAAGAGGTGGGGAAAATCTAATTCTGCCTGAAACTTCACAGAGGAAGTGACATTCATACTGAAACTTAAGGATGAGTAGTTTACCAGGCAACAGGGATTTCAAGCAGAAACAACAACATGGGCAAACCAATGAGGTGTGTCACAGTGCCACATTTGAAGAGCTGCAAGTGTCACAGGGTGTGTTTGGGAGAGTGGCAGGAGAGGAGATCCTGTAGGACCTTGTAGTTTTGTGATGATGTATCTGAATTTCACCCTAAAGGCAACGGAAAGCCACAGAAAAGTTTTAAACAAGATCATTTCATGATTTGCCTTCATTTATTCTGATCAATGAATATCTGGTATCTATTTAGAAGGCTCAAAGGGGCTGTTGGCAGGAGTTTGAACTGGAGTCGGGGTGGACCAAAGGCAGAGGATCTGGGTAAGATGTTATATCAACATACCAGGTGAAAAATCAGGGGGGAGGTCTCAACAATTTTTTATCTTTGGTTTCAGCATTTTGACTATATTGTGAATAAGTATGACTTTTTTTGCACTTATCCTGCTTGGAGTTCTATGAACTTCTTAGATCTGTTGAGCTGATGTCTCTCAACAATGTTTGAAAATTCTCAGCCATTGTGTCTTCAAATATTTCCCCCTCCTCTCCTTCTCACTTCTCCTTTACACATCTGATAAACCATTTGATAATGTTTTGCAGCTCTTACGCGACTCTGTTCCTTTTTTAATTCCTTTTCTCTTCATATTTCAACCTAGAAACATTCTATTAACCTATATTCATGTTAACTGATCTTTTCCTCTCTTGTATGCAGTTTTCTGTTAAACCCATTGAATTTTACGATATTTTTTAAAATTTATTTTTAGCATTTCCACTTTTGTAGTTACCATCTCTTTACTGAATATCCTCATTTACTCATGCACTTTGTCTACCTTTTTTAACCTGCTCTTTTAACATATTTATGATATGTTTCTCTATCTGATAATTCTAATATTCAGGCATCTCTATGTCTACTTCTATTAATCACCTCCTCTCTTGACAATGAGCCGCATTTTCTTGCTTCTTTACATATGTCATAACCTGTGTCATATTATCATTTACATGTGTCATACTGTCATTGCTTATTCTAGAGTTGGAGCAGAGAAAGTATAAGATGAGTAAGGCTATAAAAGATTTGAATAACACTCTCAATCTGTTTGATATTTACAGAACACTTCACCCAATAAGAGCAAAATATAAATTCTTTTCAAGTGCATTCAACATTCACCAAGATAGAGCATATTCTGGCTCATAAAACAAGTCTTAATAAATTTCAAAGGATTAAAAAAAAAGAAAACAAATCAGAAATATCAGGAATGAAAGAGAGAAAATCACTACAGATCCCACAAACACTAAAAGCCTAATAAAGAAAATTACAAAGAACATTATGCCAATCGATTTGAAAACTTAGGTGAAAGGCACAAACTCCTTGAAAAAAATACGTGTCAAAACCAACACAAAATGTGAAAGCTAAACCACTCTATACTATTAAAGAAATTGAATGTTTAATGAAAAGTCATCCCACGAGTAAAACTCTAGGTCCAGTTAAAGTTCTATTAAACATTTAGGGAAGAAATAATACCCTTCTAACACAAACTCTTTGAGAAAATAGTAGAGGAGAGAACATTTCCCAGTGCATTTTATGAGGCCAACATAACCCGGACACCCAACCTGGACAAATATTACAAGAAAAATCATCCACTAAAATCTCTTATGAGAATAGACACAAAAATTCTTTAAAAATATTACCCAATGGAATCTAGCAATATATAACAAGGATATATATATGACATAATATAAAATAAATGTATATATAAAATCAGTAATATATAACAAGGATAATGCATCATGACCAACTGACCAAGGTTAGTTTAACATTTGAAAACTGATCAACGTAACTCATAGCTCACTACATCTACAGAATACAGGAGAAAAACCGTGTGATCATCAAATATATGCCAAAAAAGTATTTGACAAAATTAAACACTCATTTTTTTTCAGGATGTTCACAGTTTTTTTTTTTAATTTTTTAATTGAAGTATAGTTGATTTACAATATTACGTTAGTTTCAGGTGTACAGCATAGTGATTCAATATTTTTAAAGATTATACTCCATTTAAAGTTATTATACAATATTGGCTATATTCCCTGTGCTGTATAATATATCCTTGTAACATTTATTTTATACATAATATACATAATAGTACCTCTTAATCCCTTACCTCTA
The DNA here is from genome assembly GCF_036321535.1 of Camelus dromedarius. Lineage (NCBI taxonomy): Eukaryota > Metazoa > Chordata > Mammalia > Artiodactyla > Camelidae > Camelus > Camelus dromedarius. Next base: position 8,318,442 of record NC_087441.1, on the reverse strand, counting down.
TCTTGCCCCTCCCATCTTCGCTTTCCCCACTGGTAACCACTAGTTTGTTTTTCATATCTGTGAGTCTGTTTCTTTTTTGTCATATTCATTTGTTTGTTTTATTTTTTAGATTGCACATATAAGTGATAACAAACAGTATTTGTCTTTCTCTGTCTGACTTATTTCACTAAGCTTAACATCTTCCAGGTTCATTCATATTGTTGCTTGTTAACAATCATTATTGATAAAAACTATCCACAAATTAGGAAAATATGGGAACATCCTCAATCTGATAAATGCATCTATTGAAATGACTACAATTAACAACATATAAGAGCAAAAGACTGAATGATTCCCCCCGAAAACCTGGGAACAATCAAGACTATCCACTTTTATCATTTCTACTCAACATTAGAAAGGAAGTCCTAGCCTGTGCAATTAGTCAAGAAAAAGAAAACAGTCATGTAGATTGTAAAGGAAGAAGTAAACCTGTTATATTTACAGACTACATGATTGTGTGTGCTGAAAACCTTAGGAAATCTTAAAAAAGAAAACAACTAATAATTTGATTTAGCAAAGTCATAGAATGCTAGATCAATAAACAAAAAAACTTTTCTACATACTAGCAATGAAAAATTGAGAAATGAAATGTCAGAAATATCATTTCCAATAGCGTGGGAAAATATGACATACCTAGGAAATAGCTCCATACAGGTATCCCAGTTTCCTGACCTGTGAAATGAAGATGACAGTGGCCCCTCCTTCATATAGTTGTTGTGATGGTTAAATGAATAGCTATAGTTAAGCGCTTAGAATACTGCCAGACAGGTCATAAATCCTTTGTAAATGTTAAGCAAATCTCAATGTAAACATCAATTATAAGGTAAATGGAAGTTGTGATATGGACTTTTTAAATCAGCACTTAATGAGAAATCTTTATTCCTGCCACGAAAAAGGAATTTTTGACTTATTGAATGTGCGACACTGTTATATTTGTTAGAAATGGAATCTTGACCGGGAGTCCGATATCATGGTACCAAATAAGTTATTCCAGTAGGAGGAGCCCTGACCAAGAGTTTTAAAAGCATAGAGACAAACTATTGCCTCTGCTTTGGGGAGCCAGGCCTTCCATGACCTGGAATTTGTCCTTCTTTGCTCCCTGTGTCATGTTAATGAAATAAAATGCTGCTACAAGCTGTATTTTTCTTCTCCTTAGAAGCAGTACATTGGAATAAATGAACTTGATTTGGATTTCAGATTTAATTTCTACCAGAGAAATAATGCAATTAACTTGTATTGGCAAAAAGCACACTTTTCTACTTTAATAAACATCCACATTTGGGGATTACAAATAGTATCTTTACACATATATTTTTCCTGCTTTTGAGACCACTATATAGAAGGCTTTACAAAGGCTTTCTTGGCCTCAGACCTCAACTTTACCCTTGTGCTTCCACACTCCCTTTACTATTAAAAAAAATAATAAAAGCCCCACACAGAGACTCTAGACAGCCATGTCTTCATCAGCAAGAGCTATTTTTTGTTGTTGTTGTGTTTTAACTTTTATTAAATTAAAAATAGTTTTCCTATTTTTATTTTGACTTGCTTTTAACCTTTGTAGTCTTTAGCAGTGTGATATTTTTGTTTTTATTGAGCTATGTTTGACAATTAAGAATTATATATATTTAAGGTCTACAATTTGATGATTTGATATACATATACACTGTGAAATAATCAACACATTTGAGCTAATTAACAAATCCAACTCTTCAGATAGTTACCAACTTTAGCAAGAGCCATTTTTTTAAGAGCCAATTTACAACGTTGTGTCAATTGCAAGAGCTATTTTAAACAAGTGTAATCACTACAGGGAAAAGATTGAGTATTCCAGACTAAAATTAATATTTTCCAAACTAACCTCAATATCCTAATATGTGGACAACATATGTAGCTTTGTTCTGAGAGCTCACTGCATGGTGCTAGCATTATGAGTCCTTACATTTTTGTCATTTATCTCATAGTTGTCCTTGGAGAGCTGGATTTAAAATCAAGTCAAGGAAAGGGGATATGTCTCACTAATTTCAGGTTGCTAGGCAACTAGTCTACTTCACCACAGCATTTCTTCTTTTGTTCAGGAGATGCTGGAAGGTTAGCAGAAAGTATGTACCATTTAAAACAAATATACATTTGTCTATATATAATACTGAGTTATGATAATTATCATATTGAATGTATATTATATTGATTATATTTATATATCACAAATATATATGTGTATATTAGTAGAATAATTTCTAGGAAAACTATACAATCTGTGGACTTTATGTTGTCTTTTTATATATGTATCTATTTTTTTCTTTATGTTCTCTTATTTCTCCAAGCCAACTACCTATTCCATCTTTCAATCTTATTAAGACAAATAGAATTAATATTTAGAATTCTTCTTTGGAGAAATGAGTGAGTGTCAAGGTATATATTTTCTCTCATCCTCTGATTTTCATATAAGATTTAAGTTTTTCTTAAAACTAACATCAAAACAACTATTTTTCTTACTGTTATGTTAATTGATACTCATTATTATCATTGTATGCGTTGACGGTTGAAAGGTCAGAACTCCAGAATGATTTCCTGTAGGGTAACTTGCCTATACTTAGTTTATAATGATTACTTCGGTATATGATTTGAAAGCCATTTAAAGCTATGGATTTCTCATCTCGTATACTTTTACTTCTGAAAAGAATAATTAAAAGACCTAAAATAGTACTCATTATTAAAATAGGTAAATATAGAACACTTAACTAGTATACTAGTCACTTATTTAAACATTTAAATACCAAAACAAAACCAGTCCAACCACCTTTCCAAGCTGAACCCTGTTTATTACATCTCACACCCCTGCTATGTAGTTGCTCAGTCTATTTATTCTTTAAAACCTCCAGTTAATCCCTTACTTAAAGTATACAGAAATAAATACTAGTTAACATGGGAACCCTTCCCACAAATACGTAGTGTCATTTTATTCCAAACTATTATAGCTTTCACATGAACACCTAATTTATTCATGCGTCATCCATCCCTCCATTGATTTGTTTATCTATTCATGCATGCAATTAGTCATAACATATTTAATCATTACCTGCCACTGTTCTAGGCACTGGAGATGGGGATACAATAGTGAACGTGAAACTTGCTCTTTTTTTCTCCTAAAGTAAAAACCTTTTCTGCTGCCTGCTTAGAGCTTCGACACTTCAAGATAGCCTGACATCTATTTTAACATTAGCTGCAGTTTTTACAGGCTTACCAAAATGAAATTTATTTTGTACTCCTTTGGCAGTTCCATGTAGGTGTTTCTTGTTGGTGGTCAGCCCTCCATCATGAGTGAGTCAGAAATCCAGGCCCTTTCCATCTGCTGGCTTTGTTCCCTGTATTTTGGGAGAATAGGTGCTTGCCTCACACAGGAAAGAATTCAAGGGCAAGGCATGGTAAAGTGAAAACAAGTTTATTTAGAGAGACACACTACACAGAGAGTGGCGATCTGTCTCACTCAGAAGGGAAAATGGCTTAGGAGATAACACACTCCTGAAGCAGAATGTGGGCCGTCTCAGAAAGGTGACAGGAAGAGAAGCTGAGAGGTGTGGGGTGTTTAGTTTGAAGTAAAAGTAGATACACACTCCGTAGACAGAGTGCAGGCCATCTCAGAAGGCAAGAGAGAGCGACCACAAGATGCGGAATTGTTAGGTTTTATGGGCTCAATAATTTTATATGCTAATAAGATGGAGGATTATTCCAACTACTTGGGGCAGGGGCGAGGACTTCCAGGGAATGCCTCCCCCCACCTACTTTTTGACCTTTTATGGTCAGCCTAGGAACTGTCATGGTGCCTATGGGTGAGCTATGAGGCTCAAGGTCTACTGGAAGTCGAATCGTCTGCCATCTTGGTTCTAGCTAGTTTGTCCTGTCCTCAGTTGCTGTCATTCCTTCAATGGTTGTGCCCTGCCCCCTTTCGTCCCTCTTCATACCAGGCTTCAAGTTCTTTGCCTCAAGCTGGCAGTCAGGGAAAGAAATAGGGTGAAGAAACGCACCCATTTCTTAACTGCCTTGGCCAGAAGTGACACGTGACTTCTTCTCACATTCCATTGGCGAGCATCAGTTACATGATCCCACTTAGGGAGAGCGGGTGCTCGGCAGAGACTTCCTAGTTACAGCCCTTTTATATGGAAAGGCTTTTGAGGGACAACTAGTCATCTCTGCTATAACATCCCAAACTCCTGCATTATTTTGCAGGTGTGCGCAAGGTTACTTTAATGTAATCATTAGGTGTCACTTGCCTATTTCAATATAATGTAATGTAATGCTTGGACACATCTCTTCTGTAGTCTGGTACTTAAACAGTACTTAAATCATTCAGAAATTATCTTTCTCTATCTAGTTTTTTAAAGAATGAAGATTATTGAGTATCCAATAAATGATTCTCTTTGGAGAAATGCTTAATTATATAGGTATGACTCGACATTTGTATTCATTGGTCCTATTGGTAAACAACACTGTCATCAGTCTGATTCTCAGAATTTGTAGTTACAAAATCTAAGCTTTTTACTGGCTACCATTTACATAAAAGTTAATGCTTTTCCAAAATAGAGATTATAATGGTCCAAGCCCATTGTCAATCAGGAGGTCTACTTTCTAAGTGTGTGTAAGCTCTAGCATATTTTCACTATGCTTTGCTGCTTTTTGACATCTGCTTTTTTAAAATGCTGATGATTTCTGTTAACTTCATAAATGACAACTTTATCACATTTTATTCTCTATTCCTTTTTAAGTTTTCTCTTGGGGCTTCAGTGTCTTCATTTGATAAATAATGTCACTGATCTTGTGTATAGAAACATAAGCAAAATGGATGTAAAAATCATTGACATCCTCAGAACTGAATGTAAATGACAATGGTTGGGAAGATTTTGCAGCTAGTAAGAGGAAACCCAACCTAAAACTGCTTAAGCAAGAGGGGATTTATCATCTCAGAGAATAAGAAGTTCAAGATAGTGAAAGTCTGTAGAATACATACTGGGATTGGATCTTCAGAAGGTCAATGCAGCCTCACATACCAGTTCTCTCAGCTCTGCCATCCTAGCTGTTGTGGGATGACTCCTTTTGTGGTCACAAGATGGCAGCAGCCGCCCCAGTCACTGCATCCTTACCCCAAGGAGCAGTCCTCAGACTTTCTAAGGACTTCATCCCTTTACATTCTTAAAAATGAAGAAACTCGAGATTTTTTTTAAAGTTGATTATGTCTATTGATATTTACCATTTTACAAATTAAAACTGAGAATTTTTAACATTCATTTCCTAATTAATGTTTAACAATAATGCATCTTTGTATGTTAATATAAATCACACATTTTGATTAAAAAAAAACAAAACTATGTTTTCCAAGACAACAAAATCTAGTGGAAAGAGAGTCACTGTTTTATGTTTGTTTCAAATCTCTGTGATGTCTTTCTTAATAGGGAACAAGTGGGTTCTCATATTTTGCTTCTGCACCCAATCTGTTGTGATATCACACATCATATAACCTCTGGACAAAACTGGTATGCATTCATGAGAGAATGAGAGTGAAAATACTTCTTAGTATTACTATGAAAACAGACCCACAAATTCCCTAGAAAGAATGTCCTTATATTTCTTTTTAAGAGTTAAGAAGCTGTTTCTAAAAGGCTTCCCTCGCAGACTACTGCTCAGGTTTAATTGACCAGAACGGGATCACTTGCCTATTTCTAAGGAAAGAGAATAGAATTGTCAAGATTGACTTGTACCAGTGATTACTCTGTGTGCATCAGAATCACCCGTGGAGTGTGTTAAAACACAGATTGCTCAGCCCCCAAAGCCAGGGCCTCTGTAAGGAAGTTTGAGGTGGAGCCCAAGAATGTGCATTTCTAACAATTCTCAGGTGTTGCTGCTGCTGCCTGGGGGTCCACTGTTTAGTACCAGTGGCTGGGACCCAGGCAGGGGGTGGGCAGTGGCCAGGCTTCTGGGGGCACACTGGTCAGCGGAGGACAAGGACAGCTTAACACACTGGGTAGGGTTCACTAGTAAGCAAGAGGGGAGAATGGCGGTTGGTCCAACTGTGATTGCTGTACTTATATCTTCAGAAAATTGATGGTAGATGCCTGCAAAATAAAGAAATACTTGAACATTGGTCCTGTTGGTGACTTTACTGGTGACCAAGTATGTTTTGGATTTATGGTCACGGGGAGAAAAAGGGTGAGGGAGGAGGAACAGAAGAGGAAAGGATGGCGTCGAGACAGAAATTTAATTTTAAAATGCTCTTTCTTCTCTATAGCCCTCCTGTTGCTGAAACTCGGCCTCCATACCCCGCTTACTGAATTGAGACTCTAGGTCAGAGTTTTGGATGAAGTAGAAAAGGCAGCTTCATTTCTTTGCCAGGCAAAGGAGATCACAGTGGGCTAATGCCTCCAAGACTGTGAGCCTGTCTGGGAGAGAAGGCAGAGGGTTTTATAGTAAAAGTTCAAGAGTTCAAGGCGGGGAGCTAGTTTCCATAGAGATCACATACAGGGTAACAAGTTATTGCAAAGCTGTTCTTGTTTTTGCAGATGCAGAGGTCGGTCCCCTTCCGTCCGCTGGATATGAAGTTCACTTCTGGCTTTGGGACCCTTCTAATGTTATTGTACCTAGAACAAAGGATGCATAGGAAGGGGGTCGGTGGAAAAAAGCTCTAGAGAAAAACTTGTGCAGTTTAAAATCAGGCTGATAAATGCTTTTAGCCTTTTAAGCAGGCTGAGGCCTGGGAACTCCTGCTACAGGCTGAGGCCTGCAGCTCAAATAACAGAAGAGAAGGAAACCACAAGGGGTCAAAAACAACTGCAGACGTGTGCAGCTAGGCCAAGTTATGAACAAAAAGATGCACATGCACCCGAGAGCCCTTTCTGAGGTGTCAGGGTCAAGAGCAGGGCACTGAGCATGATCCCTGCACACAGCACCGTGACGGGGCTGGGCCGAGCACCCAAGCCTCCCTCTTCTCCAGCCCAACCCTAGTCAGCAAGAGCATGAGAAAAACCCTTTAAGCCGTTATACAGTTAAGCAGTTACAAACACCACTACAGATATCAGATGGTCATGGATGACAATAGGGTCCTGCTTGGTTACATCTCTAGCTTATGAAACTGTAAATCAGGTGAATTTGATGTGGAGAAACTAAATGTAGCTGGGAGATCTACCCTTTGCAAACTCACTGGGGCACTTTATACTTTAGCAAGTCCACTGAGGTCTCAAACTGCATGCAGCCAAGCCCCCGCCCCTTGCAGCTCACCTTGTCCTTCAATTTCACACAGCCTAGTCAAATGAAATATTCCTGACGGTAGGTTGGTATGAATATTCCAAACTGTAGAGAAGCCACGGGTTAGGAAAGGGCCCCATTTATTTCTATCCATTTACAAATCTCACTGAAAGAGCTGCAGAATTTTAGAGTTCAAAACGATCAGGGACCAACACTCCCTCCGCCTTTTACAGCCTGAGGAATGAAGTCTGGAGAGCTGGAGGGTGTGTCCAAGCTCACCCAGTCCCCATGTGCTGGTACAGATGATACACCTGTGACCTTGGCCTTGTGACCATGTCTGTTCTTCACAAGTTCTGACTAGTCCTTCCATGTGGTGGCTAAAGCAGAAACAAAACCAAGATATAACAAACAGAGCAATAGTGAAGACCCACGGCTTTAAGGTATTTGATACTTGAGTCAAGTCATTCCTACTGTATTATGCTTTGGCTACAAGTTTTACACCCTGATCAGCTTCAGTCCCAGCTCCCAGCTCCACAGCTGTCACCCCCAGAAGCTTCCCAGAGGGCAGCCAGCATCCTGAGGTTTGAGCCAAAACTGGCTCCAGCACCACCCTGGACGTCCAAGCGGCTGCCCTGCCCAGCCCAGGTGTGGCCATGAGTCCATCTTCTTTGCTCTCTCAGTGCCTTCACTTCAGAGGCCTCCCAGCCTTGAAGCTGAGCCTCTAAGGAAGTTGTCAGGGTCACTGATCTCAAATCACTCTTCCTCCTTCCCAGAGACCAAGTCTGCACATCAAGAGGTGAGGCAGTTTGAGGACATTGCCAGAAAACAAAAAAAAAAGAAAAGTTTGCTCGAAACAACGACGCCTGCCGTCCTTAACAATTCCTTAACTGAGGCTACTTTGGTGCCTTTTGGAAGACCGTTGACTACTCTGCTTAATGAAAAAAACTGTACCCAACTCTGCTCAGCTACTCAGACAGGGTCTGGTCAGAATTCAGGGCTGTATGGATTGGGAGGGAGAGAATGAAGCGTCAACCGCAGGTACAGTACCTCAGCCTGCTCACCTCCTCTCTTGGAGGCTGGGAAGGAGGTGATGATAAAAATTCTTTTTTTAAAGCCATTTTCTCCTGTTTCCCAACTTTTTCCTTTCCAGAGTGAGCTGAGCAGTACTGTTGGTCCTGGACATCAGGTCAGGCGTGACCTTTGCTCCGGGGCCCTCCGCAGGATGGGGAGAGGAAGTGGCCAGGCAGAGGCTCCAGGCTGTTTGGCTCAGAGAGGAGGATCTGGCAGGGGCGCCTGCAGTGTCCAGCCCAGCTGGCCAGAGTGAAAGGAGAGGCGTGGGCAGGCTCAGGGCTACCTGACCTGGCTGCTACTTCTCTCGTGGACCACCCTACTAGAAGGCTCCTCCGGCCCCCATAAACCCACACACACTGGGTCTTGATCTAGACAGCGCTTGGTCCAAAGAAGCTAGCTCCTCAATACATGATGAAAAAAGGAATAGTCCTCCCACGTGAGCATATTCACCAGCATGGTCTTTGTTTCTTTTCGGGTTAAACACTCCTGTTTTCCTCAACAGCTACTTATAAAACTATAACATTGTAATACAGCTTCTAGAGCCTTTATCACCCCGGCCACCCTTCATAGGTGATGCTGCAGCTTATCAATGTGCTTCTCTAAACGTGACACATAGGATCCAGAACTAAGGGAAACAGTCTGGACGGGGCTGGTTACACAGAATACCACGTACCATGGGAATAGCCTCCCTTCTTCTAAATGCTGTATTTCCGTAGTGAAGCCTAAGCTGGCACTGGCATCTTTGGCTCTGAGGATGTACTGAACAATAAAAAGCTTTCATCTTACTCTCCCAGAGCTCCAGCTCCTTTGCCGTGAACATTTTCTGTCTCCCTCTATCCAGGATCCAGTTTCCCATTCCTTGTGCTGAATGTCTTGGTGGCTGAAGATCTGGAGTCAGCAGAAACTTTAGGCTCTGAATTGCGTTGTGGCCAGGAGAGAGAGGAGATGTGACTAGGCAAGCTGGGTGATAGGGAGGCAGGAGAGGTACCGAGAGAAGAGCTTCTGGGTCTTCAGTTTCTGGATGTCTAAGAGTGATGTGATGGGGAGGGAGGGGTGTAGAAAAGTGAGAGAGAAGAGCACAGAGGCCAACCAAGGCACCCAGCTGTGATTTCTGATCCTTGTGTCTTCAGGCCCTGACTTGAAGTAGCACAGTGCTGCTGGCCCCACCTCCTTCATGGGTGCACAGCCCAATACTGATGGTGCGAAGTATTGATGTCACCACATAGTTGTTATAGTAGTACCAAGATGCCTATCAGATTCAGTTTGAGCTCTGAGCTCATTGTGTGACCCAAGGCAGGTATAAAGATAGTATAACTTTCAAAGAAAGGTCACCTATCTGTCAGAACTTTGGGGAACTTGGTCCAGGTAGTAAGAAGTTTGTCTCAAACTTAAACCTAGAGCTAAAGGACAGCCAGTTAATAGAGCCACAATCATGAATGTCACATGAGAGAGACTCTCTTCTAGTAATTATCATTCAATAATAACTGAGGATTGCTTTCATTTCTTCAAATGTGTTGCCAAATTTTCTAATATTTAGAAGTATTTTAAACACACCAAAATGAGAATTGTTGGACCAGTGAGATTTCGAAGGCCAGTAGTAGAGTCCCTATTGCCAAATACCCCCTCGACGGTCCCCCAGTTGCTTCAGATTTCTAAATAATAGGCAATCATCTTTATTTCATAATTAGACTTTTTTAAAGCTTAAAATGCCAATTCATAACTGACTTGATTTCTGTAAGTGAGCCTTCAAGTTACACTGTCTTAAGGAAAATATTTTCATCCTGAAAAGGCAGAGAGAGGGAACAGATCCCTAAAGGTGTGGGATCCCTATCACTTGCTGTAAGAGGTAGAAGCAGGACTTCAGTGAAGATGCTGGCTTGGAAGACCATTCACAGCACCACCAACACTGTGGGAAAGCACAGAGGTGGAAGACAAACTCGAGAGCCTTTGCGGTTCTGCTGAGGTTTGGTTGTATGTGTGCCCAACAGCGTTCGAGTAAAAGAGAATTTGTGCATGGGAGCCATGAGGAAAACTACGGTATTAGCAGAAGAGTGGTTTCAGGGTTAGTAGTTTTTCATTTTGCAGAAGAAAAACACCTATGTTGATCAGTCTCGATGGTATTTGTTAAATCATTTTTATGCTTTTATAGCCATTGCATTTGTTAGGTCAAGCAAGTTCTTCACCTGCATACTTGCATCTTTCATCCTTTTATGAACTCTTTGTTTTTCTTTTACTAACTCTTTAAGGTCTAACAGTTCAGGGTCAGATTTTTCAAAATTTGCTCCAGGTCCCGATTGCTGATCCCAGTTATTATGTATGTGTGTGTGTGAGAAAGAGAGACTTTAAAAAAATGTTATGTATATATTTTAAAGTAATTCTGTTTAGAGGTTGTACATTTTGAAGGCAAGGGCCATACTGTATACTTCCTTTGGTTCTTCACAGTCTTTAGCAAAATATTGAGCCCTTAGTTGAAGCATAATACTCATTACATTGAACTGAGTGTGGATTACCATTGAGGTTTAAGGCACTCTAATACTTAAATGTAGTTGTACTTCTGAAAATTTTCAAAATTAATTTTAGGGATGTTATTAAATATTGTTATCAAATAAGGCTCATATTAATATTTCTATCAAACACATTATACTTATGTGCATACGTGCAAGGGACAAATATCATCGTTTAAAAATTAACTTTTTAAAAATTAAAAAATCTAGGCAGCACTTGCCAACATTTGTGAAATCGTAGGCATGGCATTTCAGAATTTAGACTCTAGTCCAACTCTTTTATTTTTTTCCCAACAACTAGAAATGCACAGAAGCAGGAATTATATATGAAGCTGAAGCTGATTTGAAAAATTTGGCAAACAGGCAAAATGGAAAAAAGTGTGGGACGCTTGCAAAGAGTGGCTGCTTTACTTTATATAGGGCACGTTATGCCTCAAATCAAGGAAAGAAAGGATGCTGCTCTTGCCTACTTTAAAAAAACTACACATCTATGAACAGTGTCACAGAATCAGCAATGCTATTTCTGTGTACATGATGGAAAATGAAGGACGGATGAAGTTTCCGCTCCTAGCAGGACATCAATTTAATAGGTGGAAAAAGGCTGTGAATGCTTTTCTCTCCCGCGTGAGTTAAAATGACGCTCTCCGGTCTTTTCCCCATTAGACCAACTGAAAAAGAGATACTATATCTGAGATCATACCATCAAAGACACTTCCATGACTGTCCTCATGGAGAGAAACGGTGGTTCATAGCACAAGCAAACATGTGCTTTCTTGTGGCTTTCAACTTAGCACACTATTGTGATTTCCACTTCCGGCTCAAATTAAGTTTGGACCGCATACAAATCGTTACATTACCGGGTGGGGAGGATTCCTCAAGGGAGCGGGGTTCAAACTGGACTTGTTACTAATTGTTTTCATTGTTGTCCACTGTGTATCTGCCCCGAGGCACGAGGACTGCCGGGTGTGCGTCTGGGCACACGTGTGTGAGAGTGCGTCAGCGCTTCTGTGAGTGTGTGCGGGTGCGAGTGTGTTCGTGGGTGCGAGTGTGCGGTGAGTGTGTGCTCGTGAGTGTGCAGGGGCTGGAGGGTCTGCTGAGTTGGGGGTTGCGCGCGTGGAAGCAGGCAGGTGGCGAGCTGGGCAGCAACTCCGGCCGGGGCCGAGCGCGAGCTGAGGGCGGCGGGGCCGCGACTCCAGCCCAGAGCCGGTGGGCGTCAACGGCCGGGGCGCGGGTCCCCGGGGGCGCGAGGGCGCGAGGCCGGCCGGGGAGGCGCCTGCCAGCCGCGCCGGGTCACGTGGCGCGGTCACGTGGTGCGGAGCCGGGCCCAGCGGCGGCGGCGGCGGCGGCTGAGGGAGGCGGAGACTCGGCCGAGACGCGGGGGGAGGCGGCGGCGGCGGCGGGGGCTGCTGGAGGCGGAGGCGGAGAGGCGCGGAGAGGCGCGGAGAGGCGCGGGGCCGCCGCCACCGGCGCCCGGAGGTGAGACGGGCGCTGGGCCGTTGTCACCGCCGCCCTGGCCGGGGCGCTGCCGTCCTCCCGCGGGAGGAGGCGGCGGGCCCAAACGCCGCCCGGAGCGCCCCCCGGAGCCGGGCCGGGAGCCTGTCCCTCGGGGCGGGCGCTCGGCCCCCAGCCCCGGCCGGGCCCCTCTGCGGGGCGCTGGCGGGGACGCGTCGGGCGGCCCCGGCCCGGGACGGGGGGCGTGCGCCGCGGGCCAGGCGGGAGGGCCGGTGCTCGGGCGGGGGGCGGCGGGCGGGCCGCCTGGGTGGGCTCTCCCAAGGGCGCGGTGGGAAGACGGTGGCCGACACCCGGGCTCCGGGCGGCGCTTGCTGCCGTTCAGCTGCTTTAGCCTTTTGTTTCAATGTCTAAGAAAATGGGGCGAAAGAGGAGCTCGGTGTGCGTGTGTGTGTAGATCAGGAGGCGTTTGGCTTGGAGCCATTTTTTCCCCTTAATTGTGGAGACAGAAAATCCCTTAAAACGGTTTCCCCAGAGACTGTGCTCCTCCTCTTCCTCCCCGGCGTCTGGACGGAGTGGATTTCCCTCCCGGCCTCTGCCCACCTTCTTGTCCTCCAGTCTGTCCCCCGCCCTCCTTCCCTTTCCTGCTGCCCCACCTCCGTGAAGCCCCCGAGCGAGCGGGGTGTCTGCAAAGCGGCCCGGTCACCTGTCGTGGCAGCTGCATGGAAATGCTGGCGCTTCTGCTGTCTGGTCTGAGCTGTTTCCTTGGGCAAATCACGGAGATTCCGCTCAGATTACCAGCCCTTCCTATTTTCTCTGAGCTTAAAAACAAAAGTGCATGATGCTGGTTCTAAAGTTTGACCTGCTCGGGCAATTAGTAGGGAGAGGGGTCTACTTTTTCCTGTCACACCACTTCAAGGTTGGAAGGGTGAGGGCCATCTGGCTTTGTGGGAGGAAATGAGGGTGACACAGTCCAATCGGGGATGGATGTGACTTACCTGCTGAATTGCCATGGTGATCGAAAAGTCTTCTAACACTTTTCTGCTTGTGGACAGTCAGCTCCCCTTACAGGGAGCTGTCCCCTGGATTTCTCTGTTTGGGGGCTCTCCTCCTCTTTGTATTTTGCAGTGGTTCAGCAGCACCTTAAGGATACCCAGTAGGCAGGTTCTTAAAAAAGCACAGAGAACATCGTTTGTAAGGTTTTGAAGAATGTAAAAATTCATTTGGGGGTCCCTTTCTTTGTGCCTTTCCGTCTGTGTCCCAGGTTTCCATTTCTTGGAGTTTAGTTCTTGCAGGCAAGGCCACTAGGAATGGTGCTGTGGTCCCCAGGCCCCGCAGCAGCCGTGGCTGGGGTTTGGGCTTGTGATGGATGTGAAGTGACAGGGCATCTCGCACATAGCCACGCTGCAATCCAGAGACAGCCACCAAGAGTCCAGGTGGTCTGGTGGGGCAGTTTGGAAGCTCATCTCAAACTGCACAGTGATAGCTGCACTCAGTCTGGGAGGACCTCAGGCACCTTCCTTTATTTCTGGATAGTTTACTTTTGTGGAAATGAGTATATGAATAAATTGTGAATAGCTAAATCTAGTGTTTAGCTCCTCAATTTAAAGCATAATAATTTGTATGAGAGTTGTTAGAGGATGTGAATTTCCTTTGAGAATTTTAAGTGCTCTATTTTAGGAAGGGCTGTGAAAGTAGCAGTGTTGATTGGGGAGGTGGTGTTGACCTCTAGACTTAGAGGTATGTAGTACTGAGTTAGAGGGATCATATAGGGGAGATTTTTTTTTTTTAATAACACGGTGGAACTTTCTTTCTTTTATCGAGCATTTTATTTTATTTGGGGTTTTTTTTTTTCCGTTTCTTTTTGGTGTGTCTGTGGGGAGGTAATTAAGTTTATTTATTTTTAGAGGCGGTACTGGGAATTGAACTGAGGACCCTGTGCGTGCTAAGCATGCACTCTACCTCTTGAGCTATACCCTCTCCCCCACAGTGGAGCTTTCTGACGTGGGAGAAGAGTAGAAAGCCAGGATTACTTACTGTGCCTGAGAAATAGTAACGTACTTACTACTGTATATTTTAAAACTGACTTGTTCATTTAGAAAAGATGTGCGTATCATATTGAACTTTCTAGTTTTCATATGGAGCTATGAGAATGGCAGGTTGATTATTCATACTTTTTCCCACCAAAACTCTGAATGGTAAAACATTTTTTTTTAACCCATAAAAGGATACGTGGTACATGAAACCTATTTTACATTGAACCACCACACGTTGCTGCAGAGATCCCCAGTAATGAAAGAACAATAAAGAGACAGCAGCCTTCCTTCAGGCTGTGTTTCAGCCCTCTTGCTGGAGAGTGTGGACAGAATGTAAGCCCAGGTTGTCTTTGGTCTTACTGCAGATTCACTGAGTATCTCAATTTCAGAAATGTTTGTTGAGTGCCTTCTATGCGCAGGGCTCAGTGAGGACATTGTTCTTCATCTGTTTCACTGCATTTACAGTATCAATTACAGTCTCTTTCCTGTTCTTTTTTGTGGGTGGAGAAAGATTGAAGATAGATTAAGTGGACCAACTATGCATGTGATTCATCAGATGCATTAAAAAACTGAGTAAAACTTTTGCTATGAAATGCTTTGATTTCGTTATTGCTATGGTTCCTGTTCAGCACTCTATGAAGTGTTTTCAGTATTACCAAAAGCCTTCCCCAAATTGTACATTTGCCCTTAGACTGCTGAGATTGCAGGGAATATGTGAGTGAAATTTCAAATTTCTTTTAATTTGTCTGGGATGTTAATTTAGTTGAGTAAATTTTAACATATTAAACATACTAAGTTTTTTATGATAAAATATACATAACAAAATGTACCGTATTAACCATTTTAAACTGTATAGTTCAGTGATGTTAAGTACATTCACATTGTTATGCAACTGTCACCACTGTCCATCTCCACAACTTTTTCATCTTCCTAAACTGAAACTTTGCATTTTATTTTATTAAACAGGAGCTTCTTATCCGCCCCCCCAATCTCTATGAGTTTAACTACTTTAGGTCCCTCATATAAGTGGAATCATATAGTATTTGTCCTTTTTTGACTAGTTTATTTCACTTAGCGTAATGTTTTCAACGTTCATCCATATTGTAGCATGTATCAGAATTTTCTTTTTAAGGCTGAATAATATTCCATGTATGTACATACTACGTTTTGTTTATAAACCTTCTAAATTTTTACATACTAGTAGTGTACCAGCTGAAGTAACTTCATGATGATCAAGTTCTGTCACTGGAAATCATAGATACCTTTATTTAATTAAAGTAGAAAATCAAATTAGTTATTATTTAATGCATAGTACCTTTTAAAAATATAGGACCCATGGGGGATAAAACTAATATGTATGTTATATCCTTAACTGTGTCCTGTAATTTCCTTTTCACATGGATGGTACATCTTTCTGAAATTTGCAGCTGATGATGTTTTTGTTCCCCAGCTAATGTTACAGTGGTGGTGTATTTTGCTCTATGAAAGAGCATACAGGGCTCACCCTGATAGAGGAATGTTTGATTATTTCCCTTTATTTTCTACTTTCCAAAACATGAGTTGGCTAGTCAGCATTCTCTAGTGGTGATGGAGAAGGGGTCTTTTCTTTCCTTTTTTTCTTTTGAGTATCTTTATGAACTCCTCTATTTTAGCATATATGATGTGTTTTAGTCCACTTCAATATTGCCCTTTTGTTGCTTAAGTTGTTCTATCTCACACAGATAGAAGGTTGGCTCCAAGTCCTTATATGACATGCCTCTAGTTATCTATAGTAGCTTCCTCCCTTTCTGGTGTGACAAGATGTTCCGGGATCATCCTGTACCCTTCCTGTTCCAGGTTTGGAATCAGGGCAGATCATTTTTAAAAGGAAAAAAAAAGGAAAAATAAATGACCGATAAACAAAAACAAAATACTCAGTTTTACTAGTAATTAAACAAATGAAGTTAAAAGCAAAAATAAGATAACCATTTGCTATGAACTGAATGTTTCTCCCCCAAATTCTTATGTTGAAGCCCCAACCCCCAATGTGATGGGGTTTGGAGATCAAGTCTGTAGGAGGTAATTAGGGTTAGGGTGCAGCCCTCATGAAGGGATTGGTACCCTTATAAGAAGAGGCACCAGAGAACTTACCCACTTTCTTCTGCAGCACCCCAGCCCCTGCCATGCACAAGGAAGAGGTCATGTGAGCACACAGTCAGATGGCAGCCCCTTATAAGTGAAGAGGAGAGGTCTCAAATGAAACCTACCTTGTTGGCATCTTAATCTTGGAGTTCTCAGCCTCCAGCACTGTGAGAAATAAATTCTTTTGTTTAAGTCACCACAGTTCATGATATTTTTATTGTGGCAGCCTGAGCCAAGACAATGGTGTCAGCCAACTAAGACACCATGTTTCAATTATTATATTGGCAATATAACTTAGACTCATTTCAGACCTTACTGGATGTGAAATACTTTGGTAAAGTTTAATATAAAGTATCATATTATTATGTTTACTTCTGGTATTCCTTCTCTTGGTAGTCTTAATATTTGGACATTTCCCAGTTTGGAATAGGAATAAGGATGGTGGTAATTCCAATGCTGGTGAGGATGAAGGGGAATGTGTACTCTTGGTCTTTGTAGAGGTATGAATTGGTGCACTTATTCTAAATAGCTACTATTAGTATCAAATGTAAAATTTGTGTAGCCTTTAACCCAGCAAGTCCACATTTAGGAATTTATCCTAAAGAAATAATAGGAAAAATTAGCAAAAATACGTGTACGTAGAAAAGAACTAGTTCCTGCATGCAATTGTAAAGTAAATAACCTTAAGTAAGAAATTGGTTAAATAGATTATGGTACCTTCATTGCATGCGGCCACTGAAAATAATGACATGGATCTATATTAAACCACCTGTATAGATGCCCATTATACATTACTGAGTGAAAAAGAGAGATTTCGGAACTGTAGGCATAGCACTTAACATAAGCATAGAAAATGCTGAACACCTAGGCTTTGGAGGCCAAGAATCAGACCTTTGAGTATCTGGGCTTCAGGAACCACCTATCGGGTAGTCTGTTTCGGTGGTCTCAGAGAGCACGAACTGATTTCATTCTCATGTCATTAGATTCGGTTTTCCTGGAGAGAGAAGATAACTGGCCTCGTTAGGTAATTTGTCCACCCTTTGGTTGTGTGTGTGTGTGGTGTGTGTGTGTAGGATTGCCCTCATATGGAATGGAGGAGTCACGAGGTGAATTGGGGTGCTTTTAGCTAAAGAAAGGGAAGTCATTCCATGAAGACAAAGAGATAGTTGCCTGCTATACATTCAGTTAAAATTAAATAAATTTTTTGCTCAAAAACATTGAATTAACTACTGCACCTCTAATAAATTACTGAAAACTCTGATAACTGATAAACTTGGGTTTTCTTTTCCCTTTAACTTCTGTTTTTGGCATGTTAGCACCTACACCAGTGAATCAACTTTATTTGATTTCTTACTTTCATAGAAAATGATGGGACAAAACTAAAATTTTGGGTTATTCATGGATTTAAAAATTAAGCTATTTTCCCTTTAAATGTGGTTAATTCAGAATCAAATATATTTCTCTGATGTGAGTGAGTAGAAATAGAAGTCTTTGTACTTATGTCAAGGATACCCTCCTTTGAGAGAAAGTATTTTAAGAATAGAATTAAAAAGTAGTGTTTATGGAAAGCCTCCAATAGTAATGGTGTCGTAGGTTGTAGAATGTAGAAGTGATTCCATAGGTATGCAGAGGTACAGACTTGTTTGAACATCTTTCTCCCTGTTATTATTTTTAATCAAAAGCACAATTAGAGTCAAAATGGATGTGAAAGAGCTTTGAGAAAGGTAACACACATTACAATTTAAAATGGATGCTCATTTCTCAACTTTTTAAAGATTAAAGACTCAATTTAGACCTTAATGAATGTGAAGGATTTGGAAATGCATAGTGTAAGGTATTATGTTGTTATGATTACTTCTGCTGTTCTTCTTTTTTGGGGTAGTCTTAATACTTGGACGTTTTCTCCTAGTTTGGAATGGGCAGGGTAGAGCCGTGGAGTTACAATTTTTGTTGTATCTGATCTGTTTGTGTCTGGTTAAGGCTAAAAAGGCCTTTTTAATGAATAATTTTTATGACAGAGTCTCAACCTTTACTTTTAAGTCTTAGCTGTTGATCCAACTAGTTACTGGTTAGGACACTAGGTTCTAAAGTCTCTTTGTATCTGCTTTCTAAGACTGTTGCTCAGTGTTTTCAAATTCCACTTAGATATAGACATGCCACTGGGTTCAGAATTTTTTCATCCAAACGACTTTTTCTTTGACCAGTTTCTTGCAAACAACAAAAGGAAGATTAGTTTAAACTTCTGAGGCAGTTACATCTGGTGTGTGTGTGTATGTGTAAGTAATTTTCAGGCAAGGGAAATTGCCTTTGTGTAGAACATATTTGTCCCCCTGCATAGCTTTCCTTCATCCTTGGCTGTTAGGAGTATATGGTACCATCCTGGGGAAACACATGGCATTGTTAATGACCGCTGTGATAAAATAGTGTCAGAGGTCCTCCATGAGGACAGGCTGGTTAGTACTGGGGCAGTTTTAACATTTAATACAAAAGTTGATCAGTAGTGATGTGCCATGTGCTGAGAATATACAGGATTATCTTCACACATGATCAGTTTCTCAAGCTTCAGACAACCCTCTTAGCCATAAGACCAGATGGGCAAATTCAGCTCCAGTGGTTAGAATATCAAAAGGTGCATCATAAGAAGTTAGGCTTATGCTGTGTATGAAAACGCTGGACAGCCGAAGCTGACATTTCAGGTGGCCATGGTTACTGTACAGAATTGTTAAATCATCAGAAAGTTATGTGTTAGCATCTGTCATGCTAGAGAAGGATGCCTTCAGAAAGTTGTATCTGGATTTAACTGTTCTGAGAGGGAGAAGTTTGAGGAGGTTGGATCATGGGAACAACCAGGTGGATGGCTGGTTAAACTCAGGTCACGTTTTCCAGTGCCTGCATGAGTTTGAACCCTTTTCGTTTTTGTGCTTTTTGTGCTTGCTGTCTTTTCCCATTAAATGAGAAACCCGGTCTGTGTTTCCTCATAGGAAGTTAACTTTTCAGAATTTTCTGATACCTGAATGATGAAATAAATTCTTTATTATTTGAAATGCTTGGAATAAAACATAGAACTCTTAGTAAGACACAGAAAGCTCGCAGTCTGCTTGTTCCAGTAGTAATAACTTTTAATACCGTGACAGAGTGAGACTGAAAGTGGCACACACACTGTTTTGCCTTTTTACCCAGCTTTGATTCTAAGGGACTCGGGAATAAACTAAGCAGTGTGGGATTGGGGTGCTGCCCAGAATCTATCCATTATAGCTTACTAGAGCAGCAGTTCTCAACCTTTTTGGATTTATGGCATCCTGTTTGTGTTTGATTTTGCATCTCCCTCCTCCTGACCATTCTTACGGCTGTGAGAGCCAGGTGTCTGTTATCAGTGGAGAGCAAAGTGCTGATATATGAAGTCCACAAATTATCACCATAATTCAGGTTTATCTAATTTTGTCAACCTTTAATTTTAACTAATCACTACCAAGCTTTTCTGGACCATTAACAGGCTGCATGATTACATTGCTGCATAGAATAGATTTATTTATGTTTTTGATCAATTAAATTAATGTTATTTTGAAAATTTTTGTGACACAGTACAGTGAATAGGGTTTGTATCTTATGTGTATTTATGAGCAAGAAATGTGATAGAAAAACATTAAGTGCCATCAGAGGTCCCTCCTAGGCTAAAAATACTTTTCTTTACAGAGGCATATATAGAAGTAATAATGTTTATAAGGTACTTTGAAATCAGCCTTGTGTGAATTTAATGTAATAAGTTTATTGTAAATAAGTAGGGCAGCCCCAAGATTGACCCACGGCTCATAAATGGTGTGTTGTCTTTAGTTCTCAGAGCCTTGGGATATCACGTTGTCTTCTTCCCTTCCTTGGTTTTCTGTGATTTGCAAGTGTCATTGATCTCCTTCGCTGATTAATGATCATGGAAATGGAATCTCCTTGGCGGTTCACCCGTGTTCAGATGGTGAAGTTTT
The DNA here is from genome assembly GCF_036321535.1 of Camelus dromedarius. NCBI lineage: Eukaryota > Metazoa > Chordata > Mammalia > Artiodactyla > Camelidae > Camelus > Camelus dromedarius. Next base: position 8,298,015 of record NC_087441.1, on the reverse strand, counting down.
TCTCTTATGCTTGATACAGAAAAATGTGTAGATGCTTGGGTGTGGGTAATTGACCTGTTTCTCTGGTATATGCAAGACAGCCAAACTTTTTGTGAGAGTACTGTCATGTGAAAGATAACATTGATCACTGGAAGTCAATTTAAGCCAATTACTTCACTCTTAATTTCAGCTATCCTCAAACCTTTCACTAGATGGTTAATGACTAGCACAGTTGGTTCAGTTGAATATCCTTTGGTGCTAATGAGCAGTAAAGTGGACCCAAGGTGAGATATTTGAAGAAGGAGGTGTGCTGGGGAGTCTGGACTCATTCACAAATTAGATCATGAATGAGCTTTGAGAAGTTAAGACTCGATTTAATTCTTCTCTTCATTTTGTCTTTACCTGGCCTTAAGTACTGTCTTAAGTAGTTAATGTTATTTTGAGAAGTGAACTATCTTACAGCATAGGAAACTCCAGATAAGCGGGGCAGCAGAAATCTGCCTGAGGTTTTTGGAAGAAGATAATCTACTGAGATGCAAACTTTTAGCTCCTGAATTTTCAGTCCCATGGTTTTAATCATGGTCACACTACTCTGTGGAAAATATTTTGTTTCTTGACCTCTAGGTATTGTTCTATGTATGGAACTTCAATGTTCTTTTTGCTTCTTAATTTTAATATGATAGCATGACCAATATTAATTCTTGATGTGATTCTAACTCTGATATAATATAAACTGTATGTTTTGATATGTATGTGCTTGAAGTATATTCTCTTCAGATTCTCTGGTCCTCTTCTAAATTTAAAAGCACAGAAATAACAACCAAAAAATTACTAAGATAGGTTAGTTCTAATATAAACTGCTGAATTAGTTGTAATTGTAATTTATTTTAAGAAGATGCTTTTTTTGAATTTGAGAGTCTCTCTAGAAATCAGGTAAGTGGGGCTCCAGGTGGGAGGTGACTGCCCACCTGTGGAATGCTTTTCTGCTTCCTTTTTTTCTGATTGGCTGGTGCTAAAATTTGAGTCTGGTTTTTACCTGCAAGGTCTTTGACACTCTAGTCGTTTCTCAGGACTCCCACTTCTGGTTATGGTTTGACCCGTTTTCACTATGGTGGGCACCAAGTAGGTAAGCTTGACATGCTGGGCTCATAAAGAAGAAGAGTCCTGGATTCTAGAAGGAGATTTTGGCTAGGAGTGGCCCAGCAAATTAAACAGAAGTTAGCTCCTTGTGGAGAAGGCTGCACTGAAGCTCTGCTTTCTCTAGCAGAGCCCCCGGTGTGGGGGATCAGAGGCAGTGGCTGAAATGAGAAAAAAACATGTGGTTCAAGAAGACTGAATTCAGGTTTGGACCTACTGATTTGAAATGTATGAAAACAGTTGTAGCAGACGAAGCACTTAGGCATGTGGAAACTTTTTAAATTTCAAAACTATAAAAAATTTACTGTGTTATGTATATCAAACCCTTTTCTTGTGTGTATGGTATAAATATTTTCCCAGTTTGTGGGTTGCTGGTCAACTCCAGCTCTGTTCATGACGTATTTTGAAGTATAAGATTTAAATTTTCTGAGTCAAGTCTATCAATCTTTTTTCCATAGTTTCTACTTTGATGGTTTGCTCAGAAAGTCTTTTCACATGAAGTGCTTGTTTTTCTTTTCTTTTTTCTTTTTCTCTTTTTTTAAGCAGACAAGTGTTTTAAACTTTTTAAAATAAGCTTTTATCTTGGGATAATTTTGAATTTACAGAAAAGGTATGAAGATAACTTTGTACAGAGAGTTCCCATAGACCCTTCACCCAGCTTCCTCTAATGTTAACATTCTAGTAACTAGAACATTTGTCGAAACTTAAAAGCTAACATTGGTGCCTTGTTATTAACTAAACTCTAGACTTCCTTCTGATTGCACCAGTTTTTTTCAGTAATTTCCTTTCCCAGGGCACTGCACTGCATTAAATGGGTTTGGTTTTGAAGAGACAGGACCATGCGTGGCAGCATGCCCTGTAGAGTACCCTGCTTGAAACCTCGCACTTGTGTGGAATGTGGCAGCTTTATGGTTTACAGAATCCTTTTACACACGTGTAATTTAGATGGAAAATATTCTTGCGCATCGGTCTCATTAGGCACACCTGCCCCTAGGAAGCATGTGTCTCAGCAGTGGCACTGTTCCACGTACGTGTGACCACAAGGAGCTTGGGCACAGAAGTGCCTCCCACATTGTCCAGCTGCCAGTTGCTGCCTCTGTTTTTCCTGCGTTGTGATTACTTAAGATGTCCTTACTCTTGCAGTGTTGCCTCCTTCTTCTTTTGCCTGGACCGGAGTGGAAAATCATATGTTGTTGATTTTTAAGTCTTGGAGGGAAGGGCACCCTCACTGTGAGGAAGCGTTTTAAGTTCCTCGACTTCAGAGTAAGCACAGCATATGACTGCTTTCTCCCTCCAGAATCTTGGTGTTAGGCACAGGCAGTCTTCTAACTTGATTGCCCAAATGAAGCATGTTGTATCTAATAAGAGAAAATGTGGTTGGCGTAGATAAGTGCGTGTCCTACTCTTTGGGTGGGTTTGAGAATCTCTGTGGCACGTTCCCCATCTCCACCCCCACCTCCACTGTAAGCGGAGACAGATGAATGAAGAAAGAAGTGGGGAGGGCAGACAGGAGATTAGGTAGAACACAAGCCATTTTGAGTGTCTTCAAGGCCACATTGCCAATAAAAACAGCACCAGCAGGGAGGCCGAAGATGCCTCTGCATAGACTGTCTACGGGCGTCGCGACGCACATGTGTTCGTTGGGCTGAGCGTTCTCACAAGGAACCACTAGCTTTTACTTGTGCATTTAAATCAGTCTTCTCTCTCCTCACTGAAAACACTTACATTTTCTTAACCTTTTCTGACTTGTAAAGCACCACCATCCTGCCTTTCGGGAGAGCAGTGAGATTGTGATAGCTGTGCCTGCCCGAGGGTGCGGGAGCAGTGGACGAGCCAGGACCCTGGGTTTGGTGTTGGGCCGGCCCGCAAGGCAACGTCTGTAGGGTTGTTGCACCCACCGCAGCTCTCAGAGTCGGTAGGTCATATGGGAAAGCCGCCCACCAGGTCACAAGGAAATCAATAGAAATACAATTTTAAAAGCAGATGCCCATTAGTAGATTATACCTGCTTCATTTTGGCCAAACAGGAGTCATCCTTTTTCTTTTTTTGGAGATGTCTTTCTCAGTGGCTTTTTCCACTGCAAGTTGCAGCTGTGATCATTACTTTTACAAAGCCTCTTTCCGCATCTGCCGTTTTATTAATGGTCTTCACAGCAACCTTGCACATTATGTCAAGCATATTTTTTTTTGTTTTATGAAAAAACTGAGGTCAAGGGTTTGTACATAGTCACATAACTGAGCAGAAGCTTTGGGATTTGAGTCCACACCTGCTGATTGAGAGTCCCGCATTCTTTCTCTTACCCCCTTGTTTGCGTTGTAGCCTCCCCTGCGGGCTGGGGCTGCCAGTTTTATAGATGCACCATAGGCAAGGCTAGTGGAGGTTTGTTCTTATACGGTGTTGACAACCAGAGCATATACCCCAGATTGGTAACCATCTGACCCTATTGAGTGCATATCTAACATCTAACATATCTAACATCCTTTCTTCCCTTCTTAATGGAATTCGGGCTTTGTTTAGGTATCTTCCCCTTCTCCATGTACTGTGGGAAGGTGATCCAAGCCCAGCACAGGCTAAGTCCTGATTTGTCTCTGCCAGTCATACTGGTGCCGCTCACCATCGTGACTGTTAGTAGTAAGCAGGTGACCTAGTTCTGGTCTGCCAAGATGTTCTGGAAAACTTCTCAACCTTAAAATCACAATACTAGGAAAGAGAATCCTTTTCCTCAAGTATTGCCATGTTGGATGTGCTGTCTGGAACTGTTAACAGCTGCATTGCTACAGTCTGAACATGAAGCCCATGCAGGGAAGAGGACAGAGCCAGGAAAATAGCAGAAAAAACTCCTCAGAGCCTAGCACTCATCAAAGCCTTTGGACTTGTGGTGTGAAATAAATTTCCTTATTGTTTAAGGCGACCTGAGTTGAGATTATCTGTTACTTGCACCCAAAGACATGCTGATTCATTCATTCATTCATTCATTCATTCATTCCAGGAGGGAGCAGTACAGGGTATAAAGGTGGGATCTGAGGGTCAGAGATGGCACCCTGAGGGACTGCAAAGGCCTTAGTGAAAGAGGCTCTTTTTGTTCTGGGCCTTGTGTCTCATGTTTAAGGATTTTGGTCTTTATTGCAAGAGCAGGGCCATTGAAGTGTTCATTGCTGGACAGTGGCAGGAGCACAGTGAGCTGTAGTTAATTTAAGCTGCCCCTGCTAGAGAAAACTTTGGCTTTACATTCCAGAGAGTCACATTTGATCTGCTGAGCAGGCAAGGAGCAGTCAGTGGTTAAGGCCCTGGTGGTTAGCAGGCATGTCCACAGAGCACAAAGGAGCATCTCTGCTTGGAATCTGATGAAATAAAAAATCTATTTTTCCTTTTCTTCCTTCTTGACAGTATATAAATATGTGTGTGTGTGTGTGAACATATATACACACATACTCACACATACACGCTCACAGAGGCAGCTTTCAGGTTTTCTGATTTAGGCATAATTTGTGAACAGTCATTTTCTTAGTGTTTGATCATTTAACTTAAAAACTGCAGCAAAGAAATCTGTGTTGGGGTTGTAAAGACAGGATAGAAGGCTTCAGTATAAATAAAGTTTTAAGGATGCTTTAATGTATCGGAAATTGAACTTTTAGCATCTCCAGAGGTTTTTCGCCAGGTTTGATGTAATAAGATCTGCTCTGATTCTCATACATATGGATGTATTAGAAAACTGGATTACATCCCAGTGTAATCAGGCGGGGAACCAGCCTGAACTGCAGAGTGGAGCTGCAACGAAAGCTGCAGTGTTCCTGTAATCATATTAGGATGCGATGTGGTCCCTCCCTATGTTTATTAATTAGTGGAGTTGTAATGAGACTTCCCCCCCATGCTTTTAAGGATGACGATCAGTGGGCATCTGGGCGGGATTTTAGTTGTGTTTGGGAGCCTTCTGCGTGCAGGTGGGAGGGATCAGTGTTTCAGGTGGTGGCAGGTGAGTCTCCCGCCAAGTTGGCATAATGGGAACAGGACTCTTCTGGGCTGCCATCTGTTTGTGGCTGATAGGAAACCAGCAGTGAGTTCTGAGGAGTTTATGTTGAAATACTTAGGAATTAGTAATGTTAAGACCGTGCTGATCCGGTATTAGGAGGTGGGGGAAAATGGACTGTGTGGACTGAGCTTTCGTCACTACTAATTTTAGGAGATGACTGCCTGGGTTCAGCAGTCCCCACTCCCACCTCCTCAAAACCACAGCTCTTTTCTGCCCACTGAAACTTCCACTCAAGTCACGCAGTTCTGTACTGAGTTGCCTATGGCAAGGGGACATGTTATTTACAGGACTGTCACAGGTAACACCGTGCATGGTGTTTGTCATTGAGTGAGGGGGTTTAGTTTGTCTCTGTGACTCTTGATTCATAATTTTTTTTGTTGTTTTACATTGCGGTAAAATATACATAACAAAATTTATCATTGTAGCTGTTTATAAAGTGTGTAGTTCAGTAGCATTAAGTACATTGATGTGTGACTATCATGATGGGTCATATTTTAACCAGGTACTTTGGCATACTTAATAGTGGTTGCTTCTTATCTCTTTACTATATATATATATATATATATATATATATATATATATAAAATGAGCATGCTCTGTCTAACTGATGTCCTTTTGCTTTTTAAGCTGGGATTTACTTCCCTTTTGTACGGGAGTTGACTCGGTGGAGGTGCTGCGCCCCCCCTTCTCTGGGTCTGGTTTGTTGTTCTTGCACCTGGGAAGCTCTGCTCTCCAGGCACCATGCTTTTTGATGGTATCCTGAAAACTGTTCTGCCTTTCCTGTATTATACTTTAAAGCAAGGATGTGGAATAGAAAATAGCTCACTTCCCTTTTAACCTACCATTAGTTGGTAGGTTAACTAGAGGAGTTGACCTCTGGTGGCCTGGTGAGATGCATGAGGTTGGAGTTACCCCGCTGAACCCCTGCCACTGAAGCAGGTTCTCTTTCTGACTTGCAGACCGTGCTGGGTTCCATCTACCACCTGCAGGCTTCTGTCTTGCCTCTTTCAAGACAATCAACAGAAAGGACTGTAGAGCCCTCTTTTAGTTAGGGGACTCTGGATTACAAGTAAAAGAGACCTAACTGAACTCACTTACACACAAAAGGCACTTTATTGGAAGGATTCTAGGCTCCCTCCTGGAATCTCTGCTGGGACATAGCTGAGCTTCAGGCTGGGACCCAGACACGGAAACACTCTAAGGATTGGCCTGGGAAGCTGTTTTCTCTCTATGTCCTGTCTCTTAGCTTCCGTCAGTGCTTCTGAGTTCTTCTTCTCTGTTTTGGACCAGCACCCTCTACTCCTCGATCCAGGTGGCAGAACATGGCTGCCAACACCCTTGTTTTTCAGGTTATGATCTGAGTGTCCAGAGACTTATTTTCTCCATTCCAGAATATTCTGGGAAGGACTGATGAGCAGTCGTAGATGATGGTGACTCCATGGTAGCTGAGGGGAGGATGGAGCAGTTAAAGAGGTCTGTTGAGATTGAGCAGAATGGACATCTCTGCTACCGGGACACCCCTAATTGTTAACAGTTATGCACGGATCCAGGCTGTGAAAGCACCTAATAGACTTTGCATTAGAATTTAAATCAAAACAATAAAACCCAAAACGAAACCAAAACCAAATGCTTCCACTCAACAGAATACCTAGCAAAAAATCCAGTAAGTTGAGGAGATGAACCTGCTAAACAAATTCTGGAATTACCTTTTTTAAAATTAAATTTCCTTTTTAGTGAAATAAATTATAGCCTATTTTTATGTCAGCATTGTTTGAACTCAGAGAAATTTTTGCCGAAGTTTAATTAAGCAGGGTAGCTTGCTGTGGGAGATATATTCCTGAAAACCTGAGTATAAATAAAATATTTAAAATTATATTTTAAATGCACAGGGAGAGCTTGCTATCATAAGGAATCCTTCTGTAAATCTTTTTCTAAAATCCAGTCATTCAGCTTTGTAAATTTGAATCTTCCTGTGTCATATTCACCCAAATCAGGGTGTACCAGGGGCTTGTCCTTCCTTGCTGTTATTATCTCTTCAGGGTCACTGGTTTACTGGCACATTGCACACTCCACTCATTTCTGAGGTTGTGAACAATAGCATTTCCTCTTTTAGTTGTTTGGTTACTCACATAGATCCTCTGTATGAATTTGAGAGCCCTCTATGAGTTGGAATTAAATTGGGATTGAATGCTCTCTCTGAATTGTGAAGCTATATGCAGTAATCCAGGGAGATTTGAAAGTATCACTTAGAGATTGCAAGATTAAGATAGAACAAGTCTGATAATTCTGGGAATTAGTGCCATTTGAGAACTTGGGAATTTGTCATTTTCTCAAATGCACAGGATCTATTGTGTTTGCCCATCAGTTGTAAAGGTGATTTATTACCCATTTGACTTATTACTGCATTAAAATTAAGTCTCAGACTGGTTTCCCTCTTCAGAAAGTGTGGACTGTGTCGAGGTATGAGACATTACTGGCCTTAGGGGAGGGGAGGAATCTTGCCCCAATGGAAGACACATTCTGGAAGGCTGCTCTACCTAAGATGCTCCTCACTCTGCTAAGTTTCCTGCCTTCAGAAGGACAGGAAGCATTTATTACTGCTTTAAAGGATGTAAGAGCCACTGGTATTCTAAGATAGTGCTGAAGAGCCCTGCTGGTGAGTGAATGAGAATGGAGGGGGTGCTGCGTGTAGGTTATGGGAAACCTTTTGTTCCCTGTGATCTTTCTCCTCTTCTCGGGCCTCTTTCCACACACCACGGGGATGCCCTGAGATGTCATGCCTTAAATAGAATGCCTCGAACCGTACCTTTCTCTCAAAAATGCAGATCTGGGGAGCTCTGAGGACTGGGGAGACTTGGTGCCTTCAAAGTGACAAGTTAGAAGTAATAGTGTAAAATCAGAAAAGCATATATGAGGGGGCTAATTTCATGTGGTGCCTTACGACAGCCCAGAAAAAAATCGAATTAGTATTGTAAATTTGACAAGGCAAAACCTTTTAGTTTATAAAGTACGTTACATTCTTCAGAGCATATTTATAAACGTCACCTTGGGTCTTTCTATTGTTGTCAGTAAAGGTGACAAAGACTGGGGCAGTAGTGTCCCCGTTTCTAGATGGGAAGCAGTCTGGGAGAAGCTGTGCCCCCTGCTGTCTCCCCACCACCAGCCGGAAGGGACCACAGGAGCTTTCTTCTGAGTCCTGGTCAGACTCTTTCCCTAGTTCACTTTTTCTGACCCTCCTTTTAAAAAAAACTATTTGATGATAACTTTATTTAGAGCCCAGGCTTCCCCCACAAGAGTTGAGGTGGCTTAAAAGTAACAACTGAGAAGGATTATGTTGACAGAAAATTTGGGCTCAAGTAAGGCAAATACTTGTTTTCTTCTTATACTTTGAAAATAAGGATAAGAGGAAAACTGAGTAAAATTAAATCCACTCTGTGTGCCCAGAGCTCCCCACCAGTTGTTAGGTGACTGCACAGCCCTCAACCGTTAAGCATATAAAAACCTTTTCCTTGCCCCAAATTTAGGCTTGTACGAATGGAGAAAGGAGTAACACATGAGGGAGCTCTGCGGTACAGACACCTTAGCTTTGCTCTTTTGGTATCATACTTAGTGTGTCAATTTTTGATGTCTTTATAAGTTTAAGCACATAAAACAGCAGTGTGTTACAATACATTGATAAAACGGTAGAAAATCACCTTTGGTCTCCACCATTATGGTAACTCTTAAGCATAGCATTCTTTTGAATTCTTTTCTCAGATACATTTTTTTCATAGTTACAATCAAGACTACAAACACCTTTGTATATTTTTGAAAATTTAACATAGCATAAGCATTTTTCATGTTTCTATAAGGTCTTTATAATTATACTTTTTTATTGCAACAAAATATATATAACATATAATTTACTGTTTTAACCATTTTAAAGTGTATAATTGAGTGGCATTAAGGACAGTCACCTTATTGTGCAACCATTACCACCATCCATCTCTAGAACTTTCTGTCTTCCCGGACTGAAACTCTGCACCCAGTAGACAATAATTCCCTGTTCCCTGCCCCGGCAGCTACCCTTTTTCTTTCTATTTCTGAGTTTGACCACTCAAAGTACCTCATTATATTCACTTATAGTGAGCAAATCATATAGTGATATAAGTGGATATAAGAGGTACCTTCAGTAGTCAAACTCACAGAGATTTTGTCAAGCTATAGCATTTGTCCTTTTGTGACTGGTTTATTTCATTTAGTGTGATGTCTTCAAGGTTCATCCATGTTGTAGCATGAGTTAGAATTTCTTTCCTTTCTTAGGTGAGTAATGTCCCATTGCATGTATATGCCACATTTTCTTTATCCGTTCGTCTGTCAATGGACACATGGGTAATTATATTTTTTGGAGATTGTATAATATTCCATCAGGTAGATGAGTCATAATTTTTTTTGTGTTTGACTTTTACTGGGCCTTTGGGTTGCTTCTGTTTAAGGGCTATTTTAAGATAAAGATGTAATAAATATTGTTTTTGGCTTTAAAAATCTTTTTATTTATTTTTACTATTTTTGGGGGAGGTAATTAGGTTTGTTTATTTATGTTTAGAGGGAGTACTGGGGACTGAACCCAGGACCTCGTACATGCTAAGCATGCGCTGTACCACTTGAGCTATACCCTCCCCCTTCTTTTTTTTTTAATCCTTCTGGGTTATTTCTTTTGAATGGATTATACAAATACTGATGTTCAGTTTTGTTTGCTATTTACTGCGTTAGGATTTAGGCTGAACTTTTGGGTGAAAATAATTGAGATGTATGCTAAAAACAAAAAGCATTGCTCTGTGTTTTGAGTATGCCTTAATTGTAATGAGCAAGGGCCAGCTAAAGTATTCTTACTCCCTCATCAGCAGAGTGCCTCCTCGTGAGAGAGCACGGTGCAGTGGTTTACAGATGTCAGAAGTGACTGATGTTTCAGCAGTTGAAGAACTGATTTCAGGACAGTATTCAAGAAGAGTCTGTGGGCTGATTAAAAGAGTATCACATCTTCAAAAATTAGTCCAATGCTGAGACTGTGATCTTTACAAGACCTAGTGGCCACACTGGGGGAAAATTGGTATCTAGTTCCTGTATTAATTATTATGGATCGTTGGTAGTCTATAAATACAGAGCTGGAGTGAAACATGTGATTTGTGCCCTCAGAGATGTTGCATCCAAGTTGTCATGCCAACATGTCCAACAAAACCAAAAGAACTCAGTGATAAGAGAAGTCGGCCTGGGATCCTACAGAGTAAGCAGGGGCAGACTTCACTTGCTTTTTAAATAGTTGTCAGACTGAGAGGAGGGCAGGCCTTAAGAGGATTCCAGAAGAGGGTGTTCAGTTTGATTTTCTGCCCTCGCTCCTGCTTCTGCTGTTCTGTCAGGCCTCTGTGTGCAGTTCGTGGCCATCTAACAGTAAGTCTTTCGGTCGCTGGGCAGCTTCACTCCTTTGCCAGGCTCATCTGCACCCATTTCCAGGCAGCTCGTTGCTCCGGCATCCCGCGTGGACTAGAGTGTTGTTCCCCTGCCCATGGATGCGTGCGTGGAGGCCACTGTGGTCTCACTGCCCCAGTGTAGATGGCTGTTCTTTGGCCGGACGTTACCTAAAGCCCTACAGTTGAGGGTTATGTGCTTGCCTTTGCCAGGCTGAATTTAAGGCTCTTTGGTACTTTTCTATCAGTCTAACCCCATCTGCTTTATGTCTTTTACAAATTCCTCACGGCCCTGTCAGTGGTGCCCACTGTCTGCTTTCTGCATTTTTTTTTTAATGTTACTTTAACATTTATTTGATCATTTTTAGGGAGCTTGGAAGAGGGATTAGGTAAACACATAAGCTTATTCATCATCTTGAATTTATTCTTGTGTATTTTGTTTTCCCATTTTGCTGAACTCTCGTAGTACTAATTTCCTTCAATTCTGTTGTTTTCCAGATGGAAAATTATATTATTTATAAATAAGGATGATTTTTGACTCTTTCCATTTTATATGACTTTTTTTTCCCTGTCATAATGCACTTCCTGGAATTTTTAGAGTGATGTTGAATAACACTGATGGTGGGAATCTTTGACTTAATCCTCACGTTAGTCAAGCTGCCTTTAGTACTGTTGGTTTTGGTCGCTTTTTGCATATTGCCCAATTGCTGTCTGGAAAGATAGGCTGGTCTTGAAGTGTGCATGTCAACTACATGCTCACCAATGATGTGACCACAGTCTTGACAAGGCTCTTCCTAATCTATGGTTCTGTCATTTTAACATTAAATTTGGGTTTGGTCATTGGTTATTTCCTCCAGAAATACTGGAATCCATGAGGATGGTCAGAGTTGGCCTAGATTCATACATCGTTTTGTTCTCGTAAGTACTTACACACAGCTTTCCCTCCCTATTCCAAAGCAGCGTGGGTGTGGAGTGGAAATTGCTGTTGTTAATCCTGGCATCACAGTTTGGTGAAAGAAGTATGGGCCTTGGAGTCAGATATCAAATCTTAGCCCTATCACTAATAAACTAGCCTGGTGACTTTTGATAAGCTTAACTTAAACTCTTTGAGCCTTGGTTTAATCATATGTGAAGTATGGATTTTGCTATATCACAGGGAGACTGTGGGTGTGGAATAAGATGCAAAGGGAGCCCTGAGTGCAGGAATCATTATTTCTTGCTCCTTGCCTCATCTCTCTAGTGAGTTATTAACATACTAAGGCCATTCAGCAAGAATTGTCCAGGATTTTGGTAGACTTTAATTTTAATCAGAGATACTTTTCCCCTCTGTGATTTTGTCCCTAATTTTCCAGTTGAATCAGGTTGAATGATTCTTGTTTTTACATATCTTTTCAATAATTTATTTCAGATTTTTAAATTGCTTAATGGGTGTAATATGAATAAAATTACAGCAATGTCTAGCATTTATTGAGCAATTATAACTATGTGGCAGGCAGGTAATTAAAGTACTTCACATATATTTATTTAATCTTCCCAGCAGTCGTACTTCATAGGAAACTGAGGCTCAGAAAGGTCACCCATCTTGGGAGTGTGACCCAGGCTGCGCATCCTGGCAGTCTGACTCTGGAGCTGCTGCCAGCTGCTGCCACCACAGGACTGCCATCCTGGTCTTGAAGGGTTTGTTCCTTTATTCTGTGTTTCCAAAGCCCATTCTAGTGTTTGTATGTATACATAATATAGAAAAAAATCTTAGTTTTTGAAAAGGCTGATTATTATGAAGTTAGATAGCAAGTGTGAAATATAGAGCATTCATATATATTGAATATGTTAATTAAAATCTGTGACGTTAAGACTTTTTCCTTACCTAGGCAGTATAATTTGCTTTATCTCCCTGGAAATTGCCACTCAGAACTGAACCCCTCTACTATATCTCTAGAACCTTGGTTTAATTTTGTCCTAAATTATTAAAAAATAAAGTCTTCAATATTGGGATATTCTTAATTTTTTATTATAAAATATACATAACATAAAATTTATCATCTTAACCATTTTTAAGTTGCAGTTCAGTGGTGTTAAATACATTTATAATGTTGTGTAACTGTGACCACCATCCATCTTTATAACTTTTCATTTTGTAAAGTTGAAACTCTGTACCCATTAAACAGTACCCTCTGCCAAGCTTCTGTCAACCACCGTTCTACTTTCTCTCTCTTGACTAAACTAAATAGCTCATATATGTGGAGTCATTGAGTATTTGTCTTGTTGAGACTGGCTTACGTCACTTAGCACAGTGTCCTTGAGGCTCATCCATGTCATAGTGTGTGTCAGAATTTCCTCCCTTTTTTAAGACTGAATAACATTCCATCATGTGTACATACCACATTTTGCTTATCCATTTATCTGTTGATAGGCACTTGGTTTGCTTCCCTGTCATTATTTGGACAGTTTTTTTTTTTTTTACAATGACGAGTATTTAATATCGTTGTTTATAAATCGTGGAATGTAGTAGATCATTCACATCATTAAATTTAAAATAAACCTACATATATATGTATGTATATATGTCATTATATGCATGAATTGTGTGTTTACACATTTCTCCCCTAGAGACCTGTTGTTAAACATTTACCAGCCTTACTCTGCACCGGCCTCCCACCACAGCAGGTATAATTCTCAGCACTTTTCCGTATGTTCCCTGATCTCTCTCACTTCCTTGCTATTTTATTTGGACAAGTATAGCACTTGTCAGTATAGTGCTTGACAGTAAATTCTCCTTCCTTTGGCTATGGTTTAGCTCTCTTAGTTTTGCTCTGCTATTGCACCATTTTCGTAGGATCCTGAACTGGCTTTACATTGCCAGGGATCAGTCATTCAATTAAGATTCTCTCAGCCCTGCCCCAGTATACTTTGTTGGCCCTTGGTAATAGCATATATCTTGTTATGTTGAAGTTTCTCTGTTTGGCCCATCTTCTCCCACTATGCAGGGAGCTCCTCAGGGCAGGGACTGGATTTCACTGAACTTCTCAGTGCTAGCCCCCAGCTGAATGCCTAGGCCTGGGTGCTGGGTAGCCAGTGGACATTTCTTATTTGAGTGTCCATTGGCTGCTTTCCTCTTTTCATATCTCACTTTAGACTCTTGCAGCTAAAATTAACACACATCATCTATTGATTTGATGCTTACCTTTTTTTAAGCCTTCCTAAGCTTTCAAAATTTCTTCCTGAAATTCTGGATTCTTCATGGATGAATTAGAGGTAATTTTTTACCCCAGTCTCCATTCTGCTTAAATGTGGCATCTTTTGAATTTGCCTTCACTTTTGTCTTAGAGTTTGTATGCCAGCCTGTTGTAAACATAAATGTAATTGATTTATTTAATAAAAGCAGTAGTCTCTGCTCTGTCTTAGTTTCTTTATTTTGTATTCAGTTGTTGTTTTTCATGTGGTAATCAAGAAAAAATTTGAATCCTCATCAGGTGGGTAGCTATTTTGGTCCAGCTTCCTCAGGGTGGTGTCACAAGGTATTGATGAGGAAGGAAGGGCAGAGAAACATGTCACTCACATATACTTTGTCTCTTTTAGCTCAGAGAGATTTTTTAAAATTGTATTGCCCTTTAGAAATTTTGAAGGGGTAGCTTTGATCCAGGTAACTATCCTCCCAAAGTAAAATAAAATGTTCTGAAAAGTTGGATTTGAAAGTTAGAAAGCACTGAGAATGAATCTGTGCTCAGGAAAACTTACTGGAAGGCTGCATTTGGGAATCTGTAGGATTGTGCTGAAGGCGAGACAGGGTGTGTATAAAGGACTGGTTGAGAGGAAGGTCCTTGAAAAGATTTATTGGGGCACCTGAGCAGTGGAGACTTTAAATTATTTGCAGAAGAAATGTTAGAATCCTTAATTTTTAAACTGGAAACTTAGGAGTGGAATTTAAAGGGGTTACTGACTCACCATTTTTTGTAGTTAATTTGCCTTGGTATGGATGACTCTTAAGTTAATACCTCTGGTCCAGACTTCCCCTCTGAGTTTCAGATTCATATTTCCAGCTACTTACTTGAACTTGACATTTGGATGTTTCACAGACACTGCAAACTTAACATGCCAGATGAACCTCTTCATAGGCCTTCTGGACCTATTCACAGCAACCCTCTCCCCCACATCCTGCTCTTCACTTTGGTTATTGCCACCATCAACTGGGAATCATCCATGATGATAACCGTAAGAGCTGACATTTATTGAGAATTTATTATGTGCCAAGCACTTTCTTAAAGACATTCCATGAATTAACTCAAATCTATTTCTAACAACAGGACCATGAGGTAGGTGATAATAGTAATAGTAATGAGAATAGATTATTTAGCTCCTAGTATGTATCAGGCCCTGTGTTAAGCATGTTATAAATACTGACTCATTGGAGTCTCACAACAAATCGTAATGTTAGAAACTGACACACAGGAGATTACGTAACTTCCCATGGTACTGCAGGTCCCCCGGCTGGTGAGTGGTGGAGCTGGGAATACAGTCCCCCAGAGACCGAGTGTGTGCACAGTGCCAGTACTGCCTACTGTGATTATCCCCATTTCACAGACGGAGAGGCACTTCCTCCATGTTCTCTCCTGCGTCCAGTTCATCAGAAGTTCTGTTGGTTCTGACTTTGCACGTCTCCAGGCTGTGCTCCTTCTGTCTCGTGTGCGTTTTAGTGCAGCCACTGTGGGCTTGCCCTTTTCCACTGCCCCGGCCACTGTGGGCTCACCCTGTTCCACCGCCCCAGCCTCCTGCCCCTGCCGTTTGCTTTCACTCTGTCCCCTCGCACAGCAGCAGCACTGGGCCTGAACTGAGAACCGGCACATTTCAGTCCACCGTGTGAAGCTCTTCAGTGGCCCCCGCTACACTCAGAATTAGATGTGAGCTCCTTTCTGTGGCCTCCACGGCCCCTCCTACACCTTATGTGCATCCTTGTTCTCCACTCTGCCCCCCTCCCCGGTCTTTCTCATGTCCTCAGTGTGCCAGTCTTTCCTGCCTCCTGGCCCTGGCACAGCCATCCCCCTGGCTGGGCAGCCCCCACCTGGCTGTTTGCCCTTCTCTGGCCTTGGTTGCCGTCCCTTCCCACAGGCCCTCCCTCGCCACCCTCAGCACAGCACTCATCATCAGTGGCAGTAACTTAATTATCGCTTCCCTTTTGCTGTCGTTCCCCCGTTAGGATGTAAGCTCCCTGATGACCTAGGGCTCAGTAAGTATTTGTTGAAAGAAAGAAATTCAGGTTAAACTTCGGCTGCTTTAGAATCCTGACTTTTTCCGCTTGAAAGTGTGTCCTGAGTTCCAGCAGGGCTGAATCTCACGTCGCCGGGGGGCCCAGCCCGCCTCTGAGCTGCAGCTGCCTGTGTGCTTCCGCCTCCATGGCAGCCACACGCCACTGGGTCCGACATTCACACTGGCGGTGTTCAGGGCTCTGCTCGTCATCCACCCATCTCACCTACGTGCCACAGGATTCGGACCTTGTAGGACCACTGCTGCCAAACCACAGAAATGCTGGCATTTTTGTGGATGGTGGAAGGAAGCTGGGCAGGGGCTTCCACCTATGATGTGAAGGCCAAGGGCGTGGCCCGGCCCCAGTCTGACTCTCAGCAGCTTGGGTTTACAGATCAACTACCGAATGCAGGCATCTGGGCGGGCACCGTCACTACCGACCTCCTTTCGCTCTGTCTGGATGCCCGTTCTGTTCCTCTGCAGCTCTGTGTCACTGCCGTGTCCCTGGGGATTCTTCTGGAACCACCTTAGAAGTGCATGTAATGTTAATGCTAAGTTCTTTGACTTTCTTTTGTACCTAATTCTCCCAGGATGGGGTCCAATGAAATGTACTTTATGAGAATTCTGATCGTAAACAAAAAGATGGAATTCGGGCTAATTTTAGGAAGCAGGCAATAAATAACTTAGTGAATTAACTAATATCTTGCTTGTAGTTCTGTTGTGGAGGACAATAAATTATCAGCTTACTAAAGACTCCATGACTTCCAGAGAACCGTGATTGTGTAAATATCGAATGAGGTGAGCCCCTGCCTTGAGAGGTAGGAGTGTGCCATTCATGTAGCCTTCCCAGATTGGAGCACTTATCTCTTTCCAAGCAGGACAGTGACTGTAATGAACTAGGGAGACCTTTCTTCTAAAGCCACAAAAACAGCATGTTCTTAGTTGCCGGTGGAAGGGTAGACATGACCCTGATTAATGACTGCTTCAGCTGTTGTCTGGTCCTGAGCTCACAAGTCTGCATGGGTAGCAGCCAGTGTAGGTGGTTCCGACTTGAGACACTCATGCTGTAGGATCGCTCCCCACTGCACTCTCTTGTTTTTAATCTACACTAACTGGGAAGTTATGTGGGTAAAGCAGCACTTTCTCTGCAGAAGTAGCAAGGTGCATCCTTTGTGCAAATAGAGGTGGCCTGCGTTATTAGAATCTGCACACGTTCTTCTGCCTGGCTCTCTCTGGTCCTGAGTGTCGCCTTTAACAGTCCCTCTGCCAGAGAGGTCAGGGAAATGAGATTACTTTGTAGACATTGAAGAGTGTTAGGGGGAGCACTGGTGTTTGCCCGAGGACACTGTGGGGTAGACAACGTTTATGGACCAGCCTGTGTGGCAGTGATGATGCTTGACATCATTTCATTATAATATTTGCTCAGTTTGCAACAACCCATTTACTAAGACTTCAACCACACAGTCAGTGTGTGGATTAATGGGGAAGTTTGTAGTAGGGCCACCAGGTGCAGGGACTGGTCTTGACCACAGTGGCAAGAGCAGCTCCTCCTCCTCCCTGTCCTCTGTTGCCTTTCTGGCTGCAGGAAAGCTCAGGGTGGGCTGTGTAGGACCTCGTTTCTAGTGTCACACTAGGCTTGGTGACTCTTGATTTTCTGGTCTGTGGAAGCTATTGCTCTACACCTTGAACGTTAGATCTGATACCAGGACACCTGGGGGTGAGTCTCAGCTGGAGAGTTCACGTCAGTGATAGAGATATTCTGAAACCACTCACTCCCTTCTGCAAGTCCCAGGTGTGTGGGTACCAGAAACATCCCTCTTTTCTTTGTCTGGCAGCAGTAATCTCTGTGCACTTTCCAGGCCATCTCAGGCTAGGCTTGAGGCAGCTCTGCTTTCTTCACGCAGAGACCATCCACTCAGCCCCTGTCGTCTCATTGTTGCCAGTCTCTCCACTTCCTTTGATACTGGGCCCCAGTTTTATGCTGGGTCTTCTCAGCAAGAGGCTGAGGCAGGTGTGGCTCCCTCCCTCTCGTGCTGGATTCATCATGACAGGCATGGAGTGACAGAACTTCAGGGGGTCTCACATCTGTTGATTGTCAGTCGAGTGCACCGCACTGTGAAGTACTGGGGAGGGGGTAGGTCTGTTTTCGCAGTGCCTTCGAGACTCTTCAAGGCGTCCGGTCCTGGTGGGGAGTAGAGTGGTTGTATTGACAGTGCAGCTTCGTAAAGAAAGAGCCAAGTCCAGCAGCCGCTCTCTGCCTCCAGTTGTTTTGATGTGGTGTATTTTGGAGTGTTTAGAGGGGAAGTGTAGAATAAAGTATTAGTTCTTTTTTTTGGCCTCTTGCTTTAGATATAAAATGATCCAGCACTTTCCAACGTATGTTTTTATTATTAGAGCGAAGAGGTGGTGTTTATATTTGTGTTGATTGAATTGATTGAAATGCTTGATTTTAAGGATATGCTTTCCTAGGATGTTACTTTGATAGTAGTTTTTGTCTGATTGGAGAAAATTTTTATATCAAGGATTTAGAAGAACAGTTGCTCTGACAGGAGTGAAAACTTTTTCTTGATCATTTCACACATTTTATTACTTTATTTTTTTAATAGATTCTAGCAACTATTTATTCGATCCTGATTTTTTTCCCTTTAAACATCTAATTGAACAAATACTTCTGGAGGGTCTACTCTCTGCAGGGCACTGTTAGGTGGTACAGAGCTGAGTCACAGCCTCTGCGTTAGGGAGTCTGGTGGGTGAGGTTAGCCTGCCTTTACACAGACTCTGGTGGCGGGAGGGGGCAGAAGACTGGGCATAGTGTGTAATAATGACTAGCAGTTAATAGTTGTTCAGAATTTCTCTTGTATATGTTTCCTGCCATCTTGTTAAGACTTTTTAAGATACTTTTAAATTTACACATAAACTGCTTTAGTATTTATCCATGATTTAGCTCAGGTGTGATAGAAAGATGTGTTCTTTTCCTTTCGATCTTAATGTCATGGGAAGAAAATAATACAGAGTTTGGTACTAATGTGTTTGGAAAATACTTCCTAGCCTAAGTATATGATACGCTGTATGCCTCTGTGAGGAAAGGCTTTAGTTCACACATGACTTAACTATGCAAAAATTAGTTTCAAATGCCTTCACCAGTGTTTAACTTCAGATGACTATGTTAAAAAAGGAAAGAAACCACGAGTGTCCCTCTCCTAGCCTTGTCATTTGATACCAGCGTAACTGGGGCAGTATCCTTGGCCTGTCTCCTTCCCCCGAAGTAGAATGGTAGGGGTACCCTTGTGTCCTTACTGAGTCAGACCTCTTCATTCGCTTCCAAAAGGTTCTCGGATGCGGCAGGCAGCTGTGAACACTGGATGCTTGCTTGGCTCGGAATTCAGAGTGTGAACATCTCCACCTAGAAGTCATCCCCTAGACCATAGGGCTGTTATTTCATAACGGCGTTGTGAAATTAGGTGATGCCTCCTTATGACCAGGTGAAATGTGAGGCATTAACCGTATGGATAGACAGGAGGTGCATCATGGTAGATGTCAGGATTTGGCTTTCTCAGTAACTGGGGAGTCAGAATTGACACTTCAGTAAGTGAGAAATGGCATCTTTTTCTTATATATTCTCTCTTCATTTCCTTTTATTGATCAACTTGAATATTTGTTGTTAAGAGGTAGGTCTCGGTGTGAATTTTAATTAGAACTGTGGTACAGCACAAATCTTGTGGTAATATGATATGTAATGTAATATGAATGCATTTAAAGAAAGGAATCCTTATACACTGTAAAACAAGTAAGTGACACTGTGCCCAGTGCACCGTTCTGTGCTTTTATGCCACTGTATCTTTTTTCTTTTTTGTATTGCTTTTTCTATTTTTGATACTTTCCATTGGTCACTTATTACCTTATCCTCCCTGGTTATTTAAAATCACTTTTGCTCTTTTTTTTTTTTCACCAGGAATCCATTTTCTTAGCTTTTTGGAATAAGTGGCTGCCTGAATGTAGATCTTATTTTTATTGTGAAGATTAGTTTCTTACAGAAATTTTTCAGTGAAATTAAAAACTGCTTCATACCAAAGGATAAAACCAGTCAAGAGTCCTTGTATGATTTGATTTCCTCCTTAAATGGCTGCCTCAGTGCCTCTTAGCTACAAAATCTGTTGGCACAGTCCCTGCTGGCTGTGGGGACAGAGCTGAAAGCCCATCTGTCCTTAGGGAGGTGGCCACAGTTGGGTAGTTAAGTGAAGATACGATTTTGTATTTGAGGCCCTGAGCCATCATTGGGTTTACAGGAGACAATCTTACATTCTAATTTTTTTTTAAATTGAAGTATCAATTTCTGGTGTACAGCACAATGTCCCAGTCATGCATATACATATATATATATATATATATATATATATATATATATTCATTTTCATATTTTTTATTAAAGGTTATTGTAAGATATTGAACATAGTTCCCTGTGCTATACAGCAGAAACTTTAAAAAAAATCTATTTTTATATATATAGTGGCTAACATTTGTAAATCTCAAACTCCCAAATTTATCCCTTCCCACCCCCTTTCCCTGGTAGCCATAGATTGTTTACCATGTCTGCAAGTCTGTTTTATAGGTAAGTTTATAGTTTCCTTTTTTTTTTTCTTTTTTTTTTAGATTTTACATATGAGTGATATATGGTATTTTTCTTTCTCTTTCTGGCTTACTTCACTTAGAATGATGATCTCTAGGTCCATCCATGTTGCTGCAAATTGTATTAATTATTCTTTTTTATGGCAGAGTAGTATTCCATTGTATAAATATACCACAACTTATTTATCCATTCATCTGTTGATGGGCAGTTAGGCTGTTTCAATGTATTGGCTGTTGTAAATAGTGCTGCTGTGAACATTGATGTGCATGTATCTTTTCGAATTAGAGTTCCCTCCGGCTATATGCTCAGAAGTGGGATTGGTGGATCATAAGGTAAGTCTATTTTTAGTCTTTTTGAGGAATCTCCACACTGTTTTCCATAATGGCTGCACCAAACTACATTCTCACCAGCAGTGTAGGAGGGTTCCCTTTTCTCCACAGCCTCTCCAGCATTTATCATTCATGGATTTTTGAATGATGGCCATTTCAACTGGTGTGAGGTGGTACCTCATTATAGTTTTGATTTGCATTTCTCTGATAATTAGTGATATTGAGCATTTTTCCTGTGCCTATTGGCCATTTGTATATCTTCATTGGAACATTGCTTGGGAAATGGAAAGATATCCTTTGCTCTTGGATTGGAAGAATCAATATCGTTAAAATGACCATACTGCCCAAGGCAATCTACAGATTTAATGCGATCCCTATCAAATTACCCAGGACATTTTTCGCAGAACTAGAACGACAATCCTAAAATTTATATGGAATCACAAAAGACCCAGAATTGCCAATGCAATACTGAAGAAAAAGAAGGAAGCTGGAGGAATAACCCTCACAGACTTCAGACAATACTACAGTGCTACAGTAATCAAAACAGGGTGTTATCGGCATGAAAACAGACATATGGATCAATGGAGCAGAATAGAGAGCCCAGAAATAAACCCACAGACCTGTGGTCGATTAATCTTCAACAAAGAAGGCAAGAATATACAGTAGAGAAAAGACAGTATCTTTAGCAAGTGGTGTTGGGAAAACTGGATAGCAGCATGTAAATCAATGAAGTTAGAATACTTCCTTACTCCATACACAAAAATAAACTCAAAATGGCTTAAAGACTTAAAAGATAAGACATGATAAATCTCCTAGAAGAAAACATAGGCAAAATATTCTCTGACATAAATTTTAGCAATATTCAACTAGGGCAGAACACCCAGGCAACAGAAATAAGAGCAAAAATAAACAAATGGGACCTAATTAAACTTAGAAGCTTTTGTACAACAAAAGAAATCATAAGCAGAGGAAAACAACAACTTATGGAATGGGAGAAAATGTTTGCAAATGGTGCCACTGACAAAGGCTTAATTTCCAGAATATATAAACAGCTCATACAACTTAATAATAATAATAAAAAACCCCCAACCCAATCCAAAAATAGGCAGAAAACCTAAACATTCTAATGGTTTTTGGAAGTTTGAAAGGTACATTCATAAGGTGTGGTACACATTTTAACCGTTTAAATTGAGAGAGGGAAACTGTCATTTGTCACCTAAATTAGAAAGTCAAAGGTAGGTTTTATTCATAGTTTCTTCACTGCTTATCATACAGGCTGGGACGTAAGGCACTCAAGTGTTTGTTCAGAGAACTACTAGAGGCACAGATGTATGGATAAATGATTTAGTTCGTTCTTTTAAAAAAATTTATTTATAAAGAAACAGCAGATATGTTAAATCTGAGAAAAAATAGCCACTTTGAATCCTTTGTGCTCCCAGTTGTTCGAGTAAGTGCCTGGGAGGGAATGGGTCATCACATGGGGCCAGGTAGAGCTGCGTCAGCTTGGGGATGGTCTGGGAAGGATATTCAAAAAGGCCGAAGGAGAAAGAGGCGGAATCTCATTTGTTTTCATGCATTTTATTGGTATCTCAGAGCATTAATTCAGACCTTGGATGCCCTAGGTTGAAGTCCCTGCCTTAATTTCCTTATTTACAGAACCAGCCTAAATAGTGAGGTCTTTTTCCCCCACCCTGGTTTTTATCCTCCCATCTGCCCAAGAGGATGGCAGGATCTGGTGGCAACACTGCACAGGTAAACAGAGGGCAGTGGGGAGATGGAGAGATGGAGCCCTGCCTCGGGGCCCTTTGTTGATTTGTTAACCAGTCTCATTGGGAGTCATGCTATTTAGGAAGAATGAGAAGGACACGTTTGTTCAATTCATAGCTCATTTTAGACCACATTACTCCAGCCCTCAAAAAATTGCTTTTACCGAATTACCCATTAATGTTAAACTTTTATTCTTGTTTTACTGTGGGAAGTAATTGTAAATCCTCTTATGCATTTGTGTGAAATCATTACAGGCATTATCTTTTCCATCGTCTGATGGCCCTGCTGTAGTGCTTCAATATTAAAATTTTTTCAGAATTCAGTAATAGGGAAAATGTTTCTTTCCTTGGTAATAGTTTTCCTCACTTCTGATAATGAGATTGACATAAGCCATCCTGAGTCTCCTTTTGCCCTGGTTGTAGGCATACTTAAGACCAAGTTTTGTGTGCTTAGGGTTGACATTTTTGCTATCTTTTTCTTAACTGATTTTCCTTTTAAAACAGTGTTTTATAAGTTGATATATAATCTTATTTTATTTTGTATGCACTTTATATAAAGTGCTTTAAATTCTTTCTGGAGAGTCATGCTTTTTTAATGATTCATTAAGCATCAGTGCGTATTCATTATTCATTAAGTACTTGTTTTGAGTTTATGCTTGTTGTACTACAGCCTCCTTTTCCTGCTAACTCCAGTTGATCTTTCTTTCTTGTTTAGTCCTGGGCCAGCCTGAATATCTCCACACATGGGTATACAAATACTATTTTATTTAAGATCTTGAGGTTGTGGTATAAGAACTTGGAGGAGGGGGTGGGGGTATAGCTCAGTGGTAGAGTGCATGCTTAGCACGTGCGAGGCCCTGGGTTCAATCCCTAGTATCTCCAAAAAAAAAAAAAAAAAGAACTTGGAGGAAATAGAACTGATCTGTTTCTTCCAAAAGCTAAGTTTCTGATAAATGACTATGAGTCCCTTCTGAGAACCTGGGTGATACAAATCATTGCCTGAACCCAAGACTTATGTTCATAATCTCCAGCTATGATTATTGCCCTTAATTGAAATGTGGTTTAAGGGAAGATTTGGATCATTATCCTTTTTCCTGCTATGCACTGTCTTCTCTTTTATTTGCGGTAATGCTGTTTTCTGGGAAGAAGGGTTACTCCACTGATCTGAGAGAATCATAGTAGAGATTTAAATTCTGCACTTCATTTTCTCATGTTTTATTTGTACCCTTCCCAACAGTACTATCAATTAACTGAGTATTCCCTGACTTTTCATTCTTGTTAGTGTTACTGACTAATGGAAGCAGATATCTGGATCCAGTAGGGACACAGTCGCCTTCCTTGATGAACCCCATTTCATGTTAACCTTTTCTCAGTTTTGAATTGTTTCAGCTGTTTCATATACAGAACGTTGTATTATGTGAGAATCTGCGGAGAGGTGTGCCTTGAAGTGCTGAGATGCAGTGTTGTGACTCGGGGTCCTTGCCCAGCTTCTTTGAGCTTCCTTTTGCTAATTATAACAACTCTCTCCCACATATGGTTATTGTTATATTGTTATAAATGTATTTATTGTTATAAAAAGAAATAATAAAAAATCTTGAAGCATTATGTTTGGCTACATTCAGTTACAATTGATGAAGAATAATAAGCGTTTCCAAGCCCTTGGTGATGGTCCACCTGTTCCCCCACCTGTAAAACCAAATTCTGTGTGAAGCGGCTCCTTGCTGTAGAGTGTGACAGGGCTTGCCTTGTGCTCTGAATCTTACGATTTCACTGGAGCGTCACACAACTGATAATTTGTTTTCGTTGGTGGAACATCCACTTCATTTGTCTCACTTCCTGGACGTGGGGTTTCCTGTGCTGTATCTCCTGCTTGAATTTGATTTAACACTGGATCTGTGTGCTTGTCTCGAATTGTTTTTGTAAGTTATATACACAAGTGATAGTTTTGTACCCCGTGATGTTCTTTAATAGGGAGAAGCACCAGTGAAGATAAGCATTGTGTTCTTTTCCTTCCCGTCATCCTTCAGAACTAATTTCTGAAGTTCACATTGGTGTCCTTATCGTTATGAAGTAAACTCCTGCCTTGTCTTCTGCCCTACAAGTCTTTCCTCGCCACGCCCCGGGGCCTACTCTCCCCGGGCCAGCCCTCTGCCCCTCCTGTGCGCTGGGGTGGTTCCCTTGCCTGCTCTGGGTGTTTCTCCTGCTTTGCTCCCCTGGTTTCAGCTCTTGCTCACCTTAGGGATGATTTTTAAAGCCACACTGGAAGGGGGCAGGTGGTAGAGCATGGACCCCTCCTGGAAATGAAGCTGACCAGAAATTCTGGAAACCCCCTGCCATAAACACTTCCAGTAGGAATATTGGAGAAAATAAACACCAGTTTATAATTTTTATTGCAAGAAAGAGAAACTCACAGGTGGGCAAAAAGATAAATAGGAGTGAACATTCCTGAGAGAGACAGACAGAGACAGAGAGTGCGCACGCGCGCGAGGCCAAAACCAGACCGTGATGTGACGCCAAGGGGGCTTCTGCAGACTACAGGGACCTAGATTTCGGGGAGCGGGTTTCACTGGAACCTCTGAAGGGCTAGGCTGGGGGTTGGGTGGGGTGGGAGCGTCCATTAGCAAAGTGGGGAGACTTCTTAGCTCTAAAAATATAATCTCTTTTGAATCTGTTGGGTTTGGGATTTGAATCTTGCCATCTGCATGGTCTGGGAAACCCCAGGCTCAGAAGCTCATCTCAGTGCTTCCGGGCTGGAAGCACCCAAGGGCTTGGCAGAAATAAACACAAATCCCCTGTGGAAGGATGGCACCCTCAACCCACTGATTAAGAGCTCTGAAATATGAACAAACAACAAAAAACTAGACATACAAGGAAGTGAGCCACCATGAAGGAGAGCCACCTGAGAGCTCACTGTGGTGTGCGTTTGTTCATCCGTTCATTCCTCACAGTTTTCTCTCTCATTCATTACATACTAGGTACTCTTCTCAGTGCTGAGGTTACAATAGCAGAATATTCTGTGGGGAAGTGGGTATTGCTGTTGACCAGAGGACTTGGTACATTTGGCCTGCAGCCCTGTCTTACTTCAGGTTTCTGAGTCACAGCCAGGAAACTCTGGAGCTTTTCCGGCCCCAGTTTGAAAACTTTTATTTTACAAATGGAAAAACTGAAACCAACATGGTTAAGTAACCTGCCTAAGGTATGAGCCTCAGTTTCCTTGTCTGTAGAATGGGGGTAATACCCACCTCACAGGGGTGCTATGTTGGTGAAAGGTTAACCCACACGTGTTTGCCCCAAATATGCCTGTTCTGTGCTCTCTGTACCCCTCAGAGTCACAGATTGCACAGTACAGGGACTTGGTTCTCCTCTAATTTTCAGGCTAAATGCTTTTCTTTTTTTCAATTTTCCTTATACATCTATCTTTTTTTTTAAGTACCCTCAGTTACAGTGTGTCAATTTCTGGTGTACAGCACAATGTCCCCGTCATACATATACATACCCATATTTGTTTTCATATTTAAATGCTTTTCTACTACTGGTTTGACTCTGTGAAATCTTTGTTCAAGCACCCACAGAATCCCACACTTTCTTAATTATTCCCGATTATTTCATGTTTGTGGATTTAACTCCCAGTAGCTAGACTGTGAACTGTTTAAGATCAGGGACCAGATCTTTTATTTTTATATTAATTTTGTATTAGGTAGACTTAGGCTGGTTGCTTGGTAGATGTTTTATATTTCTTTATTGTTGCTTGATTGAGCATGGGTGTAGTGCCATTATTATGAGGAAATGAGAATATTTCTGTCCAAAAAAGTCATTATGGTCATTACATGAGAGTTTTGGCAAAGTAAAAAAACGCTTTTGCTGACTGGCTATGAAGTAGACTTTTTGCATTCTGCTCTGTCCTCCCTGGCTGATAAGATGATTTCCACCTGACTTCCTGCTGCGGGTTCCTTTATAGTTCAGGACCACTCATCCAATCAGTTTGTAAGTGCTGCTCACTGAACTGGGACTCTCTGTGTGTTGGAAATTATTGAATACCCCACAGCCACTTCTATGTGGCCCTAAGCACAAGTTTAGGATTGGAAATGGTCCACCAGTATGGGCACTGGGCCATCAGTCAGCTCTGGTCCCCTGCCTTCCTGCCCTCCCCCCGCCTCAGGGCATGGCCTCGGTGGACAGTCGGGCACGCTCTCTGTGTCTGCCCTGTCCATCCTTTGACTGAGAGTCAGGCATTCCTGCTCATCACTGGAACTGAGAGGAATCACTTGGAAGTTTTCCTTCCCTTAGAACCCAGCTGAGGCTGTGCCGTGGCCGAGACTTGGCTCTCTTTCAGTTGCTGGCTGCATTTCAGCAATACGTTTGAGCCCTTTCTATATGAAAAACATGAAAATGCCAGGGGATTGTTTTTGCAAACAAAAACGATGGCAGCAGATGTGAAGACAGATTTACTCACCATGATGTAAATTGGTGTTTTGTTTTCATTTTAATTTAACAATATATAGATATTTATGAAAATATTTGGCTGTAAAAAATTAAGAAAAATAACAAACTGCTATTATCTATTACAATCCAATTCAGTTTAGTTCTTTGGAAAGAACTTACAAGTTGTAAGTTAAATTACTAAAATTTATGTTAGTATTAAAATAAGCTTAAAAAGTTTTAAGTAATCCAAAAGATGTATTAAAATTCAGGTTTACTATAATCACTTGTACCTTTTGAGCAGATATACTAGTTTTCAGGAGGATGGAAAGTGGGAGTAGAACTAATGCCACATCCTTCATTTTTCTCTGACAGTTAGTTCTGTTTCTTCTTTTTTGTAAAGGAAACTGTTTATATTTTGTATTTTCTCTTAGCCATGACCAAGAGGGTAATTTCTTCTCTAAACTTGTTTTTTCTTGGGTATGTACTAGACCGTGTGTCTGTGAAAGGACTATGTGTTATTGGTGTTTCCCGTAAACTTCAGCATGGTGGCATCACCTGAACACTGCAAAAGGGACGTTGACAGGAGCTTGGGGGGTGCTTTTAGCTACTTGGAACTCTGTATTGTCATGGTATTTTTTAGTATTTCAAGGTAAATTTTATTATGCAATTATATTTGACATGTTTACTGTCATCTAAGACTAGTGTTTTAGATGACTGGAGCTTAGTCTTTTAAGAGCCCTCAGTTTTCAGCTCTTTTAATGGAAAAATATCAAAAATAACTGATTCCCTTCTTAGAGGATAGTGAGTATGATAGAACCTGTAACTTACCATTCAGGGTCGTCTCTTTAGTTTTTTGTAAGGACACACAGTGATGCTTTGGGAAGAAGCTTGCATGTTGAACTTCCTATGTTTCATCCTAATTCATTCAGCACATGCTGAGTCCTTCCCTAGGCCTGGAGTAATTAAGGCATACTTCCTGCTCTCAGGAGGTTTACAGTGTAATGGGAAAGGTAGATCAGGACAAGAAGTCTTAGGGAAAGGAGGCTGGGCCATGCAGATCTGGGATCCAGACAGATGTGGATTCAAACTGCAGGATGCATGAAGTTGTATTAAACTCTGTCTAGCATTTTTGTGACCAGAGTTATGTGCACACAAGTTTTTATCTCTGCCTATGGCAGTGGAGAGATGTCTTGCAGTTTACTGGCCTATGAAAGAATATAATTTATAACATAATTGGGGAAACATTTTCATTCCTACATGAGATCATTTGTTCTTAGGGAAAAGATTTTTAACACCGTGCACAAATAAAAGCACTTTTATTCAACTGAACATACATTTATTGAATACCTAATGTATACACTGTGTAAGATGTCCTGATGAACAGGCATTTAAAAGTCATTACCCTGAAGTAACTCCCAACCTAGCAGGGAGTATAGGGGCTCAGGTACCTGTAATATGGTAGAGAATTGAATGAGCTCCTTAAGACAGAAGAGTATACCACGATGATTGAAGAAAAGAACTCCACACCCAGTAGGGAGAAGCTGGTGGGGATGTGTGGAGTGGGTAGTTTTGAAGATGCATCAGGGAAAATGGCTAAAAACTGAGGGATTTGGGATGAGGTTTGTTGTCAGTGAGATAAGCTTGGGGCTTGATATACAAGCAGAAAGTGTACTTTAAAAGGCACATTATTTTTACAGAGGATAGCAGTAGAAGACAGGCTACAATGGCAGGAGTGGGGCCGTTCTCTGAAGGGCCCTGACTGCCAGGCTGAGGAGAGGGTCCATAGGCAGTGAATGAGGTCAAGTGACTGTGGTGACTGTCATTCCGCGGGTGAACCCAATTTGATCACCATCTGGTATTTTCTGTATATGATACTGGATTTGCTAATGTACTGTTTAGGATTTTTGTATCTTATTCATACGTAATATTGCCTTTAATTTTTTCCTTTTTTTTTAAAAGGGGGTTCACTTATTGTCACTGTTCCAAATGTACAAAAAAATTAGAAAATAACCCCACAGCTCAATTCCCCCCACCCCTGCCACATTCCCCCCAACACAAGTGATTTTTCCCCAAACCACAAACATAAACTAGTTCTGGTATTTTCATAAACAGGGCAGCAAAAAACAGTTTAGAGGAAATTTAACAGGATTCAGATTACATCCTTTCTGTCCTCTCACCCCTGAGAGGTAATAATCCCGTGTGTGTCCCTGTCGCCCCAGTGATTTTCCCGTCTCTGGTGAAGAATCCTTTTGTTTGTTTGTTTGTTTGTATATTTCAAGGTTATTTCATTATGTTTTTATCCGGTTAGAGTTGTGATATGCTCCAGGTGAACAGGACTATTTATTACTGTGGGGCTAGCTCTCTTCTTGGTTCCATGTTAACTACTTTTGCATTAAAATGTTTTCTGTTTGATATTATTAGAGTGGCCCTGCTTTCTTTTGGTTTTTGTATACATAGCATATCTTCTTTTAAAAATCCTTTTATTTCCATTCTTAACTTGAGCTTAGTTTTAGGTATGTTTTTGTGAAAGCATGTTTTTTTCTTTCTTTAGTGTAATCTGATACTCTTTTAACTGGCAAACATAGGTCTTTTGATCATTGGTGTGTTGTGATGACTGATACATTTGCACTTAACTTCCATCCCTTGTTTTCATTTATTCTGCCTTTTGTTTCTTTTCCCTCTTTTCAGGGCACTGATTTGATTTGAGTCTACCCTCATCCTCTCCATTTTTTCTGTCCTGTGGTTGGGATATAATTCACCATGCTTACCTAAGCTAATCAAGTGTAAAATTAACCACTGTTTTACCCTTTCTGAGCAATATAAGGGCCTTAGAGTACTTTAGCTCTGATCATTCTTTTCACCAAATTGTTTTCTATTCCCCCCTCAAGTAGACACAGCTCAGTGCTTAAGCACAGGGACTAGACTAGATAGAAACTGACAGCCTGGTTTGAATCCCAGCTCTGCCTCCTACCAGATCGGTAACGTTGGGCAAGTGCTTAACTCCCTGTGCCTCAGTTTCCTCCTCTGTAAAGTATTAATGGTAAAAGGACGTTTCTCCTAAGGCTAGGGCTTTTGAATGAGTAATGTAGTACCTATAAAGCATTTAAAACAGTACTTAGTGGTTAGCAAGTGCTGTATAAGTGTTTGCTTTTATTGTTCTTTTTTGAAAAGACATTTTAAATTTTACCTATGTGTTTAACAGTTTCTTTTTTCATCATTTTTTCTTCTATCTTAGACTTTCCTTCTGAGTCATTCTTCTCATACCTGAAGAGTATTCTTTAGAAGTTATTTTGTGAAGTCTGTTGGTTTTAACATTTAGCTTTTGTTCTTTTTAAAATGTCTTATTAACTCTTAATTTTTAAGGGACAGTTTTTCTGGGTATATAATTCTGTGTTCGTTGATTCCTGACTGCCATTGTTCTGTTGAGATGTCTGCTCTCAGTCTATTTGTCATTCTTATGTAAGCATCTGCCTTTTATTTTTGGCTATTTTTCAGTTCTTCCTGTGTTTTCTTAAATAGGCCCAGGCGTGGATTTCTTTTTTATTTATCCTGCTTGGGGTGTGTGTGTGTGTGTGTGTGTGTGTAGTGCTTCTTGTATCTGTGAATCTTTCATCAGTTCTGGCAAATTCTGTTATTATGTCTTAAGATACTTTTCCATTTTCTCTGTTCTGTCCTTTTGGAATTCCACTTAGATTTGTCCTCCTTTTCTCTTAGCCTCTCCTTTATAGTTATATCTCCTTGTCCTTCTGTGCTACAAGAGCTTTCAGAGATTTCTTGAGCTTTTAGACCCAGTTATTAATTCTTTTTGGCTGATGCCTTGCGTAGTGCATTGTGTGTTAGTGATTGGGCTTTCCTTTTCTGAGACTTTTACTTGGCTTTCTCTGGCCATTTTAGTTTCTTGTTGCTTGCTTTTTTTTTTTTTTCAGTTCCTTTAAACATTTAACTAATTATTTTATCTCTTCCTTCCTAATCTGTTGAGTTCAACTATATCGTTCCTGATTTCTGCCTGCTGGGTCTGTCCATTTCTGATAGATGGGGTGTTGAAGTCTCCAGCTTTAATAGTGGATTCATCTCGTTTTCCTTGCTGTGTTGTCACTCTTTGCCTCATGTAATTTGATGCTCTGTTGTTAGGTACATACAGATTAAGGAATATTATGTCTTCTTGGGGGAATTGATCGCTTTATTGTCATGTAATGAATGCCCTTCTTTATCCCTGATATCTTTCCTTGTTCTGAAGTCTGCTCTTTCTGAAATTAATATAGGTACTCCCACTTTCTTTCTATTTGTGTTATCATGGTATATCTTTCTCAATCCATTTAGCTTTTATTCTATATGTCTTTCTGTTTAAAGTGGGTTTCTTGTAGACATCATATACTTGGGTCTTGTTTGATCCACCTGAGAATCTCTGTCTTTTAATTGGTGCTTTTAGACCGTTGATAGAGTCACAGTAGTTAGTTAGTTGATATTGTCGGGTTAAAATCTGCCGTATTTATTATAGTTTTCTATTTGTTGCCCATGTTGTTTGATCCTGCTTTTTTGCCTTCCACTCTTTTTGTGCTTTCTGTGGTTTTAATCATGCATTTTATATGATTCCACTTTCTCTCCCCTCTTAGCATATCAAGTATACTTCTTTTATTACTTTTTTTAGTGGTTGCCCTAGAGTTTGCCATGTATGTTTAGGACTAATCTAAATCCACTTTAAAATAATGTACTGCTTCACAGATAATATAAGTACCTTATAATAACAAAACAATCCTAATTCCTCTCATATGTCCCTTATATTATTGCTGTCATTCATTTCACTTATAAAAAGCATACATAAGCCTGCATGTATATGAGTGTGTACACACACACTCACACAACACACGTATACAGGATTGATTACATCCTTGGTATTATTATTTTGAACAAACTGTTATCTGTTCGATCAGTTAAGAAAAAGAAAAAAGTTTTTATTTTACTTCCATTTTTTCCTTCCTTAATGCTCTTTCTTTCTCCTTGTAGATCTGCGTTTTGAATTGTATTGTTTTCTTTCTCTAAAGAACTTCTTTTAACATTTCTTTTGACGTATGTTTGCTGTCAGCAAATTTTTAAAATTTTTGTTTGGGAAAGTTTTTATTTGTCTTTTTTATTTATTTAATTTTTTTACACGGTACAGAATTCTAGGTTGGTGGTTCTTTTCCTCAACAGTTAAAACATTTCACTCCGTTCTCTTCTTGCTTATATAGTTTCTGATGAGAAGTCAGGCGTAATTCTTAATCTTACTCTTTACACTGTTGGTGGAAGTGTAGTTTGGTGCAGCTATTATGGAAAACAGTGTGGAGATTCCTTAAAAAACTAGAAGTAGACTTGCCCTACGATCCACCAATCCCACTCCTGGGAATATATCCAGAGGGAACGCTAATTCGAAAAGATTCATGCACCCCAATGTTCAGCATTATTTACAATAGCCAAGACATGGAAACAACCTAAATGTCCATTGACAAGATTGGATAAAGAAGCTGTGGTATATTTATACAGTGGAATACTACTCAGCCATAAAAAAGAATAAAATAATGCAATTTGCTGCAACATGAATGGATCTGGAGATTGTCATTCTAAGTGAAGTAAGCCAGAAAGAGAAAGAAAAATACCATATGATAACAATTACATGTGGAATCTAAAAAAGAGACACAAATGAACAAAACAGAAACAAACTCACAGACATAGAAAACAAACTTATGGTTACTAGAGGGGGAAGAGGGTGGGAAGGGATAAACAGGGAGTTCACGATTTGCAGATACTAGCTACTGTATTATAAAATAGATAAACAGCAGATTTATACTGCATAGCACAGGGAACTATGTTCAATACCTTGTAGTAACCTGTAATGAAAAAATATGAAAATATATATGTATGACTGAAACTTTATGCTGTACACAAGAAATTAGCACAGTAAACTGACTATACTTCAATTAAAAAAAAATCCTGCTTTCAGTTCTTTTGGTGATATATCCAGAAGTGGAGTTGCTAGATCATGTGGTGGTTGTATTTTTATTTTTTGAAGAAACTTACTGTTTTCCATAGCAGCTATACCATTTTGCAGTCCTGTCAACACAGTACATAAGGATTCCAATTTCTTCACATCCTTGCCAACATTTTTTTATACCACTCATTCTGATGAGTGTGAGGTGATATCTCGTGGTTTTGTGTGTAAGCAGTTCTCATCCTAGTGTTCTCCTAAACTTCTCCAAAACACTGTGCTTTCTTCTGCCATGGTCTTAGCGCACGCTCTTTCATTTGCTTGGAATCCTCCCTTTGCCTCCACTGTCCGTTCATCGTGGATTTAACATCTACTCTTCCTCCTTTGTGGCCTTTGTCATCACCTTAATCATTTGATGAATACCTTATCTTCACCACTAGACTGTAGGCTCCTTGAAGGTAGGACCATATCTCTATTTGCTTATCACTGTCTTTTTAGCACCCAACTTAGTGCCTGGTATATAACAATAACAACAGCATTAATAATAACCACTAACACTGTGTAGCATTTATTATGCACCAGACACTGTTTTTAAAAATTAAGATATGATTTACATGCAGTAAATTCACCCCTTTCAGTGGACAGTTCTATGCATTCTGAGAAATGTAAGCAGTTGTGTGACCATCACCATATCAAAATATGGAGCATTGCCATCGCTTCCAGAAGTGTCCCTGGGCCCCTTCTCCCCGCCTTTTTTCTGAGTTTACTTTTTCTTCTAACAGTATTGAAATATAATTGACATATGACATTGTGTAGGTTCAAGGTGTTCAGCAGTGATTTGATACACTTACATATTGCAAAATGACTACCACAGTAACAGAAGGGTTACTTAACACCTCTGTCTCCTCTCATAATTAGCATTTACTTTTTGCGGTGAGAACGTTTAAGATTTACTCTCTTAGCAGCTGTCAAGTATATAATAGAGTGTCGTTTGGCATAATCACCACGCTGCAGCTGACACCCCCGGAACTCTGGCTTTCAGTCTTGTGGTGGGCCTTTGCCTCTGGACTGTCATCACATATTTTTCTGTGACGTTTCCCCTACCCCTTCTCAGGTGGGACAGGTTGGCCAGAGTGGCTACAGTGGGTATTTCTCTTCTCCTAGGTCCTTTGGCCTCTGATCAGATTCTGACTGGTTAGGCCCTGGGTTAATAGTTTTTCCTGAGGACAGACCTTGTTAAGAAGCAGAATGCCCTGGTGTATTTTAGAATGATTCCTTTTCCCATTCCCCTGCCAGAATCAAGGGAATTTTTCTCTGATATTTACTGCGAGGACCTGCTGAGCTCCTGGAGGTAAAACTCACCAAAATCTAGGGGCCCCGATGGCTGGGTCCCCCTGAGGCTTTTACCTCTCAGACTTGCCCACACTGAGCCTCCGACAGTTCATCACTTACAGTTCAGGTTTCCCTGGGTAAGTTGGGCATGTTTTCATGCAGACAAGGTTTGCATTTGCTCCAACCTGGCCACCTGGGGTGCTGGAAGTTTGGGACAACCTCAGCCTCCTTTGTGGGCCCTGCTGAATGTGTGTGATTTAGGTTCAATCTCTCCACTCTGAGGTTGGACCAAAGTTTGAGTATCTGGTATTATGACCAGCTGTCTGGTTTGTTCAGGAGTGAGGGGTTTCCTGGGAAGTTTGGCACTTTCAGTGCTAAAACAGACACAGTTCTGGGGAAACTGGGACAGTTAGGCACCCTGTTTCTTTTTCCAGATAATTCTGGACAAATGTGTATCTTCCACCTGCATTTGCCAGTAACTCCAGCTTTCTCCTGTGTTCATTTGTGTGTATGTGCCTCCCTCGGAGACTTCTCACACTTTCCTGCAAGACCAGCACAAATTATGTTAATTGTAATTTACTCAAGATCCAGTTATATGGTAATGGGCAGGCCTTTCAGAACATTCTCGAAGTATAACCTGTAGTTTCACATTTTACTTCAGTTGCTGAGAACACGTTCCCATGTCACTCCCTAGTCTTCTAAAAGATAAATTCCTAGTGGTTGTATAGTATTCTGCTTTACATTTGTACCAACATTTACTGAACCAACATGCCATTTTGGATGTAAAGGTTATTTCAGATTTTTCCCTTATAAAAGTGCTATGGTGGAATCCCTTATATATAGCTAAATCTTTGCACAATCCGAGATTATTTCCTTATGATACATTTCCAGAAGTAGAATTGCTGGATCAGACAGTTCGCAATATTTTAAGTCTTTTGAATTATATCACCACATTGCTCTCACGTTTCTCTGCACCCTGCATGACATTAGGAATTATCATTTCTTTCGGTCCTTGTCACCTGGTAAATGAAATGCTCTCCCTTTTTAGTTAAAGCGCATGACTACTGATACCGGTGACTCCTGTATCTGGTACCGCAGTATTTTTTACCACGTGATTTGCCGGTGTAGATGCATTCTGAAGAGTATCTAGCTCCCGGTCTCTTAAACTTGGGATCAGTCTACTTGTCTTGCATCCTCCATGCCCTCCTCTCTGCACAGATAATTAGCTGTTCATGTCCTTAGGACTAGCTGCTGAAATCACAGAGAACAAATAGGGAGTAGCCTTCCCTGAAAACGTACCTCTCTGCTGTTCTCTGAACACAGCAGCAGACCGCAGCCCCCTCCCTGAATTCTTTGCTCGCATGGGCTGCAGTCGGCCTTCGGCTTTCAGAAGACCCAGATCTGAATGGTTGGTGTTAACCCCAAGTTTGTGAGGAGAATCTCATTCAGTCAGCATTTGTTTCCCTTTTCCTTAGAAGACCTTTTGGGGCTCTGAACCATGTTTGATACCTTATTGAACACTTCATTAAATGTGATTCTGGTGAGTTCTGCAGGTGAGATAAAAATTGGAGTTCAGGTGTTTGTGGTTTAGGAGGTAGGACGGACTACACCAGCAAATGGCTCTGCCACCAGCAGACAAGACCCTTGCCACACGAGTCTGTGGTGCTTCCCTGTGCGTGTGCATGTGAAGGAGCTGGTGCTGTTCTTAGTAAGACAATTTTTCTGTGGAATGCATCTCTGAAATTTACAGTCAATGGAAAAATGATGTGACACGAACACAGTTGTAGTAAGATTGCACGTTTTGAATACACCTGGGCATAAACATGTATACATGTCTTTAGTTGTCATCTCACTAGTGTGTTTTGAGAATTCAGAGCTAGAGAATAACACAATAAAATATATCAAATCGTTGATTAAACTCCACTGTCTTTGCAGTGGTGGTGTAAGTTTTTCAAGTATGTGGTTGTTCCCTTACATATGTAGGTAGTAGCCACGTGACAAGTGATTGCTGAGAATGTCCCTAACTTACCCCTGCCCCAGGCTGTTTGACTTTGATTTCTTTTTTTAAAATGAAGTATAGTTGTTGTGCAATATTATGTTAGTTTCAGATGTACCTCATAGTGATTCATTATTTTGATAGATTATATTCCATTTAAAGTTATTATAGAATAACGGTTATAGTTCCCTGCGCTGTACAATATATCCTTATGGCTTATCTGCTTTATACACAGTAGTTTATACCTCTTAATCCTCTCGCCCATCTTGCCACCCTTTACCTCTCCCCATGGTAACCACTGGTTTGTTCTCTTTGTTCATGAGTCTGCTTCTGTTTTGTTGCATACATTCATTCATTTTAGTTTTTAGATTCCACATATAAGTGATAACTTACAGTATCTGCCTTTCTCTACTGCCTGACTTCAGTAAGCATGATCCTGTAAAAGGTCATCTGAGAGTATCCCTACCTTTAAAGGCAGTCTTGGAAGGCCATTCGAGCCTCTAGGCGGCTATTGAAGCTAATTAGGAACCAGTTAGAATTGCCTTGGGTTCCCTTGATATTTGTGGGTTGTGGAAAATTCCCCAG
This sequence comes from Camelus dromedarius, assembly GCF_036321535.1. Taxonomy (NCBI): domain Eukaryota; kingdom Metazoa; phylum Chordata; class Mammalia; order Artiodactyla; family Camelidae; genus Camelus; species Camelus dromedarius. Next base: position 8,261,168 of record NC_087441.1, on the reverse strand, counting down.
GGAAAGGAGTAACTGTAATTAGAGGTAGGTCATTGTAGTCACTTTAGTTAAAAAGAAATGTAAAGTTTAGGATCTGTTGCCATGTGTGGAAAAGGGGCAGCAGGGCGGCCTGGGTACTGAGAGGGCCACCCTCCCTCCGTGCCGCCCTGGAGCTGAAGCAAGACTACAGACAGCCCAGGCTGCGGACTCACCGTCCCGGGAGCAGACACTGGGGTGTGTCTGATTTACATCGCCAATCAGGAAAACTCGTTTTTCTTTCTTTTTCATCTCTCCAACTCCGAAACAAGTCTATAATCAAAAGCTTAAACTGTAGAATGTTTGGAATATTTTCTTCAAAAGTTTCTACTTTGTTTTTCCTCCTGGTTTGCTTTCATCTGACATCTATACATTTTTTTCCTTAGTCTACTTTTTACTTCTCATCTTAGTCTTCTGTTTAACTACTGTCTTAAATTTTTATCCTTTAGAAATAGAATTTTATTCTGAAATTTTCTCTTATCTCCATTTGTCATTGTTAATACATATTTTCTTTGTAGACACTTTCTTAGCTCGAGAACTGAAATAGCATTTTTGATACTGTATTGTGATTTTCCAGACTTCAATAGTACTAGCTAATACCAACTGTTTTCCAGAGTGGTTGCATTCTTAAAACTTTTAGTGAGTATATTTCTGTCAAAACTGAGTAAATACATCTTACAAGTTTATTGACTCCTAGACCACTGTTCAGGTTGTTAATTCAATCCAGCACATGTATTACTTGCTGTAAGATTGTAATCTTCTAAAAGCAGGAATGGACTTTTCAGTGATTTACTATAGGAACAGTCTAAAAATGAGCTGCAGTTAACAGAAGCAAGTTTGGGCCAGAATTCAGAGGTTAGTGTTTATTTCTAACGAGTTTCCAGGGATGGCTCGTGGGCCTGTATTACAGGTTTAGAGTAAAAAGCATCATAATGCCAAATTGAGTATTTACTTTCAATCTGTTATTGAAAGACTTTTCTCCCCTGATTTAAAATATACATAACAAAATTTACCATTTTTATCATTTTAAGTGTATTCAGTGGCTTTAATATAAGTATGTTCACATTATTTTGCAACCATTACCACTATCCATCTCTAAAAGTTTTTCATCATACCAAACTGAAGCCCTGTACCCTTAGATAGTAAGTCTCCCATCTCCCCACCCTCAGCCCCTCGCAGCCACTGTTCTATTCTCTCTCTCTACGAAGCCGACTATTCTAGATACTTCATATAACTAGAGTCATACTTAAATGTATTTGTCCTTGTGTATCTGGTTTATTTCACTTAGCACGTCTTCAAGGTTCACCCGTGTTGTACACGTGTCGGTCAGAATTTTATTTCTTTTTAAGGCTGAGTAATACTATTGTATGTATATACAATACGTTTATCCATTCATCTGTCTGAGGACAGTTGGGTTGCTTACACCTTTTGACTATTGTGAATAGTGCTGCTTTCAACATGGGTGTACGTAAATCTGTTTGAGTCCCTGCTTTCATTTGAACAGTTACTTTTTAGTCATTTTATGCCAAACCCCTTTACTAGTGTTTCTTTGACAGTCAGCTTCCCTCAGAAACAAATCAGTTACATCCTTATTTTCCCATGAGAAAGTAAGACAGAAAGAAGGGAAGTGTCCGACATTTCCCATTTCTGTTAATGGTAGCATTAAGATAGGCACCAGCCTTTCAGTGATTAGGAGACTGTGGTTGTGGTTTTTTTGTTGTTGTTTGTATCCATTATCCATTTGAGAAATAATAACGTAGCTCGTCATTTTTCCTTAAAATATTTGCCTTATTTGTCTAGCATGTTTGGTGCTTTGCAGTTTTAAAAGTTTGAGTGAAAACCATAGCAGCATATATAATAAAATGAAACAGTTTTGTCTGTTTTTATTATGGAAATTTATCCTACATACTTCTGTTTAGTAGTTACTTAAGGCTTACATTTTAGAGAGTTAGCGTATATATCAATGATTTTCAACCTTTTTTGTTTTAGGGCCACTTTATATTCTCAAAAATTATTGAAGACCTCCAAAGAGCTTTTGTTTATGTGAGTGTTAGCTATTGATATCTACCATGTTAGAAATTAAAACTGAGACTTTAAAAAAAATTACTAATTTATTTAAAAATAATAGACCTACTAAATATTATAAACTTTTTTTTAATGAAAAATAACTATTTTCTAACTGAAAACTTTATCAAGAAGAATGTCATTATTTTACATTTAGGCAAAATATCTTTAATATCTGACTTTACGAAAAGTAACTGAATTCTCATGTCTGCTTCTGCATCCAGTCTGTTGAAATACGCTGTTTTTGTCGAAATGTATGAAGAAAATCTGACCTCACACAGCTGTGTAGTTGGAAAAGAGGAGTATTTTAATAGTCTTTTCAGATAGTCATGTATATCTTTCTTTGATACCATACCAAAACCCAAGAAGTGGTAGTTTCTTAAAGGTTAGTAGCAGTGTGTGGAATTTTAAATGTATGAGTAAATTTTTCATACTTGGTTATATTAAAATCATTTGTCTTTCTTGTACATTGAATGGCTCTGTCAAGCGTAATTTGTATCATCATATGTTAGTCACTTGAAAAATAATTGGTTCGACAAATTATGTGAATCTTCCAAGTATTGACATACTGTGAAATATGAAATAGAATATTAAAAATTCACATGTATTAATATCCCTTTCAGTCGCATGCAGAATGTCTTTAACCCTTGAGGGCTATCAGGCTTGTAGTGATAGGTGCTGGCTTTCCCACAGTTCTGATTTTAACTTGAAAGCTCTACTTTTATTATCAGCAACAAATACCATCGGTTGTTTTCTTTAAAGTGACAGCTCACTTTGCTCGTGTTCGAGAAACTGTCTGCCAAAGACCCAAGGCTGAATGACCATAATTTGTCGTTCATTCTTTCCAGTAAATATGGCATTTCATGAAAAAAAAAAAAGCAATTTTCTCAGCCTGCAACTTAAACTATAACACAAGCACTTTTTCTTAGGATTACTGTAGTGCAGTGGTCAGCAGAAATGCTGTATGTGTACTTACTGTTTGAAACACAGAATGTTAAACAGCCATGTACTCAAGGGATGAGATTTAATGAAATTAAAAATTTTTACTGCAGCATAAAGAACACTTCTTTTATTACTTTTTTATTGAAGTATAGTTGATTTACAACACTATATTAGTTTCTTTTGGATATCTTCTTTAAGTTTGTTTTTGGCATCTTGGTCTGTAAGCAGTCAAGTAGCAGAGAGATACCGTCCCAAAGAGAAACGTCTGTAGGAATCAGAGTGTTGAGTCCAACTAAGAACATTCTTAAGTGAAGTTAGCATTTAAAAAAATCTGTTGAGTACTGGTACGGGTTGGCGCCAGGGCCTTGATTCATGTCACAGAGCTGGCAGTTTGACCCACTGTTGCTTTTGCACCATTGATACAATTGTCAACACAGTGAAGAAGGCAAATAATGCCTTAGAATTGTGTTGAAAATTATTTTGATGTTTTGGATCCCTCTGGGAGGGTGTCAGGGAACTGTTTCCGTTGTCATGGTTAGTGTGGATGCTTTCATAATTGTGGATTATGCTCTTAAATAGTTTAAACCCTGTGTATATATTGCTGGGTCGTGAGAGGTTGCTTCTGTATTTCCCTTCTGTGGCACTGTCCCCAAGCCAGGGTAGAGACTAAAGTAGTATTAGTGGCATTAGAATTTTAGGAGGAAGAGCATAGCATTAATTTGAATTTTATAGCATTTGTTTTTACTTTTTTCCCAGGTACAAGTGCTTCCTGAGAGAATTTGTTTTGATTTTAGACACATTTGAAGTATATATACTGTGACTTGTTTGAATTGGGATCTCAGGGAAATTATGTGTAACTGCTACCTTGCCCCGCCTGCCTCCTCCCTACAAACTTTTATTGGGTTTTTAATCATTTGTGCTAAGCTCTGTGCCAGGGATGAGAATAACAGGCCCCCGGCCTAGAGGAGCACAGAGAAGAGTGTTAGGATGCAGTGTGATGAACGCTGGTACCCAGGTTAGTACAGGGTCTCTGGGCAGCTTCACAGGAGGTGTGCTGCTGTAGGTGGGTTTTAAAGGAAGTGTTGGGCCTGGCCTGGTAAAGGAGCAGCAGGTGTGGAGATGTGTGAAGGATTTGGAGAACACAGTATTTGGGGACAGGGAGTGGCCAGATGGTGACGGTGGCAACACAGGCTGGATGTGGAGGCTGTGGCACAAGAGGACAAATTGAAGTCAGATCGTGAAGGGTCTTGCTGGGACTTGATCTCATAGGCAGTGGTTCTCAAAGCTGGTCCCAGACTAGCAACGTTGGCATCTCTTGGGAACTGGATAGAAATGCAGATTCCTGGGCCCAGCCCTAGACTTTCAGTGTCAGGTATTTGGGGGCGGGGCTCAGCTGTTTGTTTCAGGCAGTTCTCTAGGGGACTGCCTGGGTAGGATGAGAACAATCCAGGCTCTTCAAGCAGCTTTGCATTTTAGAAAGGTCATTTTGAGGGTCCTCTGGAAGGTGGGATGGTGTCGGGAAGTTAGGGATCAAGTCACCCAGTGTTTTTGTGGATGTGATGTGGGCCTGGACTGAAGACAGTAGGAAGGAAGAGAGCAGAGATTCTCTATCCTCTTTATTGCCAATAGACTTAAAAGCCGAGAAGATAGCTGTGCCCTGCTCTGTGACCTGCCAGCAACCTGGGATGGAGAGCTTTAAAATCCTTGCTGCTTTGTGTCTTCAGGGAGTATCTTTTACCGACAGTAAAAACATCAATTCAAATAACTTGCTTGAGCCTCTTCCGTCTCCTTTCTGAGGATGCCTGCTTAACTTAGGATGATCACATCTGGAGGGTAAAGGAGCACCTTCAGGGCCCACAGTCTTAGAAAGGACGACATGGTGTTATTTCATTCAGCGTGCCAAGCTGCCGGCAGACTTACTGAATGGTGCGTGGCATTCAGCCCCTTCTGTTGCACGTTGTCTGTAAGTTGGCGAGGAGTACCCTTTTACTATTTAAATTTTACCAATCAGGGGCTCCATTTGATGTATTTAAGTCCAGGTGGGTCTCTGATTTCAATTACTAGGTTCATATGTTTATGAATAAAGGTGTATTAGAACCTTTATTCTTCAATATTTTAAAGTTTTTTTCTTTATATCCTGTTTTGTTTTACAGATTTGTAAGACTCCAGGGCCTTCAAGCTGTGATTAATCCCATGGTTCCTGAAATGACTGGGAAAACAGACATTTTGTGCACCAATTGAAGAGTGTATGTCTATGTATGTTTAAAACCTTTCTATACGTACACAGTTACACGAGAAGACAGACTCATTCTTGTGCATACTTGAAGAGTTTTACAACTGATGAAAATTCATTTAAGAATCAGATGGAGCAACTTGACACCACTGGGCTTGGGAGCCCGGGGAGAGAAATGCATCACTGATGGCCAGTTTTCCGTATGGTCTTCACGGGTAAAGAAAGTTTGCAAAAAGAAGAAAAAAAAACTTGCACAGATCAAGCCTCAAAAATACCTCTTCAGCGTAGAGAAGGAATTAAGTGAGGAGGAAACTGAGGGAGACGTGTGATTTCAAGCATCACAGGTGGGAGCGTGCAGTGTTTTTTGCACTTTATTTTTCAGTGGGTTTGGTGATCTGGACAGATGTTCAAATTCTGGACTGAAAAGTAACTCCTACTCTGTGGTTATGACTGGAGGAAAGCAAGTTAGGGTATGATGAGACAGATTTGAAAAATGAACTAATTCCTTTGCCTTTTTCGGTTTTTGAGAAATTTTAATTTATTATTTCCCCTTTCCTTTCCCGTATCTACAGGATAATAGCTTAAGGTAGCAATTGAAACTGATAATTGCAAAATAATTGTCAAAGAGCATCCGAGTAAAGCTTCTTTCCTTGGACTGTACACATGATGTTTGGAGACAGTCTCTGAGGTTAACAGGAAAGCGCCCATCAGCCAAACGTGCTCAGCCTTTAGGGAGAAAGTGGGGAAGAGCCCATCTCTCGCCCACGTTTTTGCTTTAAGGGATTCTCTTCCCTGTTGAGTCCAAGAAGATTTGCATATAAGAGGAGGATTACTTGATGGACTTAATTCTGAGATTAGTTCTTGTTCTTCAAGATGGAAAAGTTTGTAATCTTTAGAAGCAGAAAGGGGAGAAGTGACTAGGGGAGGGCGGAAGGAGGCGACATTCTGCAGCTCAGCTTGGCTCCTGCGTGTCGGCAAGAGGGTTTAGGATTCCCTGGAGGCAGACACTCAGACTCCTGCGAGAGCTTTAGAACCTTGTGACTCTGCTGAGGGAAGGGGCTTTCTCCCTGGCCCCTATGGCATTGCGGGGTGGGTCAGCCTGCAGAGAGGGCCTCCCTGGGGACACAGCCACCTGCTGGGGAGCCAGGCTGGGCTCTGAAGTTGGAGGTTTCTGGTTCTGAACAGCAGGGAAAGAGTCTTTTTTTCTGCCAAAATTTGGACTGCTGTCTGCACAAACTCTGGTCTGTTTTGCACAGTTTGTGTGCCTTTTTTCCCCTTTATGCAATCTTTTTCAGCTTTAGCAGCAGAAATTTGTCTAGTTCAGAAGACAAGCCAGAGGGTGGCTTCAGAAGGAAGGTGATTCCCTGTGTTCTGTCTCTGCATCTGAACTTTTGAAGAGAAAATTCCAGCTTGAGGGATTCTTAAAGCCTTAAGTTACTTGAAATCTATGTATTTGCAACCCTTTTGTCTCTGGAATCACATTTCACTAAACTGGAATCTCAGGCTGAATGCGAATAACCAAGTTGAGTAAAAAGAAGAACACTCAGTTTCTTTATCACCACTTGTTAACAATGCTCTTTCTCCAAAGGGTCAGCCCGCTCTTCCTCTGAGGACTTGAAAATAAAAATGGACCCCACTTTTTTTTAAGTATTGTCTTTTCTTAGCCGACTGCCATCATCTTTTATAGAGGAATTTTTTCACTATGCATTTGGTGGATCTTTATAAAATACTGACCTTCCAAATAGAACCAGGTCAGTCTTAATTAAAGGGGGTCAGGGAAACCAACACAAGCCAACCACAGAAATAAAACAAACAAATCAATGAAAGGAATTGGTTTACATTTTTCGGCCTTCAGCGTTACTTTTTAAGTCAAACGGTTCTTCAAAAAAAAGTATGTATGCAGCGGTGGAACATGGGCCTGTCCTCTGCAGCGACTCCAACATCCTCTGCCTGTCCTGGAAGGGGCGCGTCCCCAAGAGTGAGAAGGAGAAGCCGGTGTGCAGGCGGCGCTACTACGAGGAGGGCTGGCTGGCCACGGGCAACGGGCGGGGCGTCGTGGGGGTGACTTTCACCGCCAGCCACTGCCGCCGGGACAGGAACACTCCGCAGAGAATAAACTTCAACCTGCGCGGCCACAATAGCGAGGTGAGCTGGGGTCCTGTTTCACTTTTTGTTGGCTCATTTTTGACCCCCTCCTCCCCAAAATGGACTCAGAACTTGCTTTGCTTCAGTTTCTCAGATTTGCTGCCCAGTGAACTCTGTCTCCTGTGTTCCAGTGGGAGACACAGTTCCCGGTGGCCTGTGTCCCTCTCCGAGTGTGTCCTCCCAATGGCCTGTGTCCCCCTCCAAGTGTGTCAACTCTCCAGCATCCCTTGTGCTCATTTCCCAGCGCTGGGTGGCAGGGACACCAGGGCTGCTTTTTGACCAGGTGTGAGGTTGAATGAGATGATCCTAACCTCACTGTCCTGCCTCTGAGCCTTTATGGTCGCCCCACCTCAGTGGCAGAGATGCTGCCCCAGTGTTGGACGGGCAGAGTGAACCATGAAAGGGGTGCCGTCCCTGCCGCGCACAGTTCACGTGTGTATGCTCGGTGACGGTTTAACACCTAGCTTGTATTTCTTGTACTTGGAGGTAAACCAAGGAATTAATTGGGCATAGGTGAAAGAAGTAATTAATTGAACAAGTGCCATGGTTTTTCACATCTGTTGGGTATATTATATTGAGGATATTATGCTGTGTATACATGCATATAGATTCCTCTGGGCTTCTGAAACATAAACATGGTTGTTATCTTTGAAATTCATTCAACCCAGATATATAGTGAGCAGTGTGTTTAAAAGAAGAGGTGTGCCTGGATAGCATGTTAATGGTGTTCATGCTTCACTGTTCACTTATTTCTTTTGAGAAGTCCATCTTAACCTGTCATAGGATGGTTTTTGAATAGTTGTTGTGAAGGAGAAGTGTGTTTCTGAAGGGTGGCATATGCTAAAGTGCATTCACCTTAAGCCTGCGTCTCAGTGATCACTTACATACACAGCCACTCACGTAAGTAACCACCAACCAGGTGAGAATGTGGAACATTTCCAGAACCCCTCACAGGTATCTGCTACCCCCGACCCCCGGCCCTGCACCTCACTGAGAGGTGGCCCGGACTCTGGCGTCTGTCACCACAGATAATTTGTGTCTGCACTTGAACTTTGTGTAAGTGGGATTGTTCATTTTATCCTCTTTCTGTCTGTCTTCTTTCACTCAGCGTTGTTACCTGTGAGATTCATCCCTGTTGTGTGTGCTGTTAGTTTGCTCTTTTTAATTGATGCTCGTTTTCCACTGAAGCAGGACGCCGCGGTTTTCCCACTCTTCTGTTGGTGGGCTGTTGGGTTGTTTCCAGTTTCTGCTGTTCTGGTGACACCTGCTCTGAACACCCATGTGCATGTCTTCTCATGGGTCCGTGCACTCAGGACGGGGCGTCCAGTTGTAGAGCTGGCATGCGTGTAGGTTTGGTAGGAATTGTCAAAAAGTTTTCCAAAGTGATTTTTTTGTGCCATTTTATACCCCTGCCATCAATGTATGAAAAGTTCAGTTGGGTAAGAATCTTCTTTTGGATTTGAAGTTTTCATATAAAAAAAAATAGTTCTATGCAAGGAATTAACGGTTTATAAATACTTCTATCCTGAATACACACACACACACACATCAATATATATCTGTAATTTTGAACTGGATGCTCTGTTTTTAAATTTTTTTTATTGAAGTATGGTTGATTTACAATGTTGTGTTAGTTTCAGGTGTACAGCAAAGTGATTATACATATCATATATGTATTTATATATATTCTTTTTCAGATTCTTTTCCATTATAGGTTATTATAAGATATTGAATATAGTTCCCTGTGTGGATGCTCTCTTAAGAGATATATTTTTCTAAGCTGTGTAATAAATTACCATGGACTTAGTGCTTCACAGCACCCATTTATCTCACAGTTCTATAGATCTGAAGTCCTGGCTTGGTGTAACTGGGTCCTCTGTGTGGGGTCTCACAAGGCTGGGAAGCATGGTGCCAGCAGAGCCTCATCTGAGGCTTGGGGTATTCCTGCAGACTTGTTCAGATTGCTGGCAGAAATCAGTTCCTTGCAGCTGTAGGACTGAGGCCCTCAGCTCCTAGAGGCTGCCTGCTGTACCCTGCCATGTGGCCGTCTCCACGAAATGGCAGTTTGAAGGCCTGGCTTCTTAAAGGCGAGCAGGAGGGCATCTGCTGTAACTTTGAATCTCTGTGACTTTCCATCTCTGAAAAAGGCCAGACCCGCCCACACTCCATGGGAGGGGACCACATCAGGGGGTGCTGTTACAGAATTCTGCCTACCACAAAAGGGGTGATTATAATTCCCAGTGGCATAGATGTTTCACTGTTTAAACTATTTCATGTGATTTTTCCATTTTGTATTTTTTTTGCCTTTAATTTCTATTCTTAATATTAGAATAGTTCTTATTTACTGAGCCCCTGCCAAGTAGGGTGACCAGCCATCCTGGTTTCCCAGCCTGTGGGACTGTCAGTGCTAAAACTGGAAGGGTCCCAGGCAGACTGGGGTGGTTAGTCATCCTACTGCCAAGTGCCAGGCATCATGCCAATTACCTTCCAACCTTCCCACCTAATTGCCTCATGTGGTTTTCAAAGCAGACTAAGGGGTGAATATCATTATTTCCATTTTACAGGTCAGAAAGCTAAGGCTTGTGGACGTTAAACAGCTTGCCAAGGTTCCTACAGCTCGTATGGAGGACGACTGGAATTTGAACCCAGGGCTCTGACATTCTCCTTCAGTGTATCTTTATTTTCTTGAAACTTGTGTTATGTGTAAGTCCTCTGTCCCTTCCTTGTCCACAGTTGTGAAATCTAAGGGCTCTGAACATGGAAGGTTTTTGCATAACTAATTTAATGGCAAGACCTGAACTGATGTGAGGCTATTGTCATCATCCTGTCACTTTAGCTGCAGAAATCTATGTGTTTGATTGTGGTTCCTGCCGAGACTCTGCTTTTTTCAGAACCTAAAATTTCAAAAATTCTGAATTTCAGAACTTATCTTGTCCCAAGGATTTTGAATAAATGATTATGAACCCATATCTTCCTTTAAGGGAATTGTGAAAAGCAATCTCTGAAGAGTTTTATCTTTTTTCATTTCCAGGAAGAATGGCATTTAACTCAGCCCTGTCCATTGCTTTAGTTACCTTATCTTCACTGCCCTTCCACCACAAGGAGCGAAATCCCCTTGCCTCGACCCTGACACACACTGAAAACTCTAGGCAAGAACTGTTGCAAGATTCTGGCTCTATTTCTGGCCTTGGGACACCCAAACTGCAGATGTCAGATCTAGTAGTCTGCAGATTTCACAGCTGAAAAACTTGGGAATTTGTTTTTCTAGAAAACAGTTTCTTACAGATATTACTCATGTCATGCAGGTTAGTCGCGGTGAGCACTGGTTCTTCGTTTAGCAAGACTTTCTTCACTCAAGAGCAGACGGGCCCTTGTTTGTGTTTGGTGGGATTAGTTTCATTACAGGGACACATCGCTATAGGGCCAGTCTCACCTGGAGTTTTGGACCTGGTTACTCCGTCTCCTGCTGATCCCTGTCCACCACACTCCCCACTCCCCACCGCGGGCCTGCCTCTGCTGTAAACTGGGCAGACGTCTGTGCTTACACGGCAATGCTTTACTGTAGTTATCTACTTGTGTGGGCTGGTAAAACTTGCCGGAAGATTGTCCATTCTTGTGGTCTTAATTTCCTTACCTCCTGCTATTTAAAATGTCATTTGTTTATTTAAATTTCCTTTAAACTTGTTAGCTCACTTCAGTGGGGCTCCTTTCCCCACCACTCTGCTGAAGTGGTCACGTTGCCAGTGACCTCACATTGCTAAACCTGGAGGTCACTTTCTGGCACTTGGTGTCTTGGTAGCATTAGTGGCGTTGTAATGTTATTTTCTCTTGCTTTCCAGGACACCACACTCTCCTGGTTTTCCTCTTAACCTTTCTGGCCTCTACTTTGCAGCCTTCTTTGCTGGCTCTGTCGATCTTCACCTCATCTTTGAATGCTGGGGAGGCCCCAGGTGTGTATCCTTTACTAGATGGTCTCTCCAAGCTGGCTCTAAATCCACCTGGGGGCTGATGACGCCCAAATTTAGATCTTCCACCTGACATCTCCTTCTAGTTCCAGACTCCATTCCTCGACTTGATGTATGAGGCACAAAATTGGACATCAATCACCAGGCTTCTCAAGCTGTAGGTCATCTAAGAGAGCACTTGTTTTCCAACTGCCCCTTCAGCCACCAAACCTGTTTCACTGTCTTCTCCATCTCAGTAGATGGCCCCACAACCAGCCAGTGAGTCACGCCTACAGTGCAGAAATCCCCCTGCCCTTTCCTTGTTCCCAAATCCAGGTATTCGCAGGGCCTCCCACTGTCTTCTGAAACGTGCCTTCTCTCCGTCACCACCATGCTGTACAAGCCTCCTCACAGATCTTTTGACTTAAGAAAAGACACTGTAAACCTCTTAGAAGAAAGCATGGGCAGCATGTTATCTGACATAAATCTTAGCAGTGTTCTCCTAGGGCAGTCTACCCAGGCAGTAGAAATAAAAGCAAAAATAAACAAATGGGACTTAATTAAACTTATAAGCTTTCGCATAGCAAAGGAAAGTGTAAGTAAAACGAAGAGACAACCTACGGAATGGGAGAAAATATTTGCAAAAGATGAGACTGACAAGGGCTTAATTTCCAGAATATATGAATAGCTCATACAACTTAATAATAAAAAAACAAACAACCCAATCCAAAAAATGGGCAGAATAAGCTAAGGGTGTGTGTGGGTGCGTTGGTGTGTGAGTGCGTGTGCTGGGGGTCGTGGTGGTAGAAGGGGCAGGAGGAGGGGTGCTTGCCTTGTGCTGAGTACTGTTCTAAAAGCTTTAACTCATTCACTCCTGGCATCCAGTGTGGGACTTTGAACCTATTACTATCATCATCTTATAGATGAGGTGCAGAGACATTAAGGAGGTTGCTTAAGATAACATCTGTGTTAACTGACAGAGCTGAGACGGAGTCAGGAACATCTCAGATTCCACACTCTTAACCTCTCGGAAAATCACCCCAGTTTTCCGTCCTCGTTATTGTCTTCTCTGTGCCCAGTGTCCCCAAGACTGACTTTTGTGGTTTGCTTTGCCAGGGAAGTAAGCCATCAGCGTCTGATGCTGTGGGTGAAGACTGCCTGGTTACATCTCTGAGCCTGAGGAGGGGAGCTTTGCTGGCTGCATGGGTACCTGGGCTAACCTGCTCTGCACGTGGCTTTTCACCCTGGCCCTCTGGTTTCAGCTCAGCCTACCCCTCACAGGACCTGGAACCTCATCCCTGAGCCTTTCCAGGCTCCCTCTCCCAGGCACCTCTCTGCAGCACCCCTCTTTTCTCCGAAGCCAGTGAGCACACTCCTTTATCCATTTTCTGTCTTTGCACCCTGTGGTCTGGGCACCCTTGAAGATGGCTTTTGTCTGTTTTCTTGCTCCTTGTTTTGAGGTGATTTCTAGGAGAAGGCTTAGGATCATCTTTCTTTTGACATCTTAAATCAGAAATCTCCTGTTAAGATATTTTAAAAGATTCTTAATGGCATTAAATGTAGATTTATTTTCCCTAAACAAAAAACCAGAATGTAATAGAATTATATTTTATTAAGAAAATAGAATTTGTCAAAATAATGGCATTGTTCATTTCCTTCCTTTAGCAATTTGGTTTGTCTATATTTTTTTCCTCGTGATAGGAATAAGTGATTATGTCTGAAAGTAATTTAGACGCATGGAAAACATTATTTTTTTGGTGTTATTCTTGCTAGAGAGAATGACAGAGGGATGTGGGTACAAGGCAATAATTTTTTTGGTAATATCCTCCTAGGGAAGTAGCTTCAAGCTTCATCATGTCAAAATGAGAGTGAATGAGATGATTAGTGAAGTCCTGGGCAGAGAAGTATTTCTTTAACTATAGCATCTGTATTCATGATTTATTACAAAGTGGACCTATAGCTTCTTGAGCCAGACTGCTTGGGGTTGAATTGAGCCCCTTCCTGTGCAATTTAGGACAAGTACTATCTTCTCTGTGCTGTGATTGTGTTATTTCTAAGGGAACATAACACCTGCCACTAAAGTGGTTGTGGTGACCATCAGATGTGACTCACAGACAGTGCACATAGAAGAGCTCATTAAGCATTAGTTCTTGTTTATTATCAAACTGTCATCTTTGGGGTTTACCCACCTGTATTTCCTAGAACGGAACAGTGGAGCCATGGCCTCTTAGCTGAGACTGCTTGTGTTAGCCTCATGATTGCAAAATATGGGGATGGAATGTGAAGTGGGAGGCAGGTGAGGGGTTAGGAGCAGGATGGGAGGTATCCCAGCTGGGAGGGAGGCTGGGCTAGTGCCACTACTTTCATTATAGGTTTGGGATTTCTGGGATGTTGGGCACCTCATCTGTGTTGGTTCCTTATCTACAAAACATTCTTGACTGTCATAAGCACACTCATTCGTGCTGCCTGCTTCTCTCCAAGCCCAGGGAACTTGACTCGTGGTCCTGGGTATGCCTGGAGCCTCTGCCAATCCCTCAACGGGGGGCTGTTAATGTACCATAGAAACGGATTCGTAGTGCACTGCGCAGTGGGTATCATATTCTAATAGGAGGTTTTGTCTAGTGTTAATTGAAGTCATCTCTCTGGGATATGGTCTGGGATGGGTGGGGAGGGTACAGGATGAGGAAAGAGGGCCCAGGAACCTGTGCTGTGCCTCAGTTTGCTGTTTCTTATTGGCTCCGCCCACATGCTTGACTCCAGCCTCTGAAATCCAGCACGCCTATGCGTTTTGCTGAAGACTGTACTGCTCTGTGTTTTTGTCATACCTTCTGGCAAACTGCATTTAGTTTCTCTCCTTCATTGTTGCTGTTTTATGGAATTCTTACTGACATTTGTTGTTTTTTCCACTTGGCCTAGTTAGATTTCTTCTACTAAAACACAGGAAATTGTCTCTGTCCCAGGGACCTTTCGTTACCCTGAAATATCCTGTTCAAGCTCATGTCCAACCTTCCTTTCTCCTCCCTGTATATAATCCCTATAACAGCAAAACCCAGTTTTGTCTGTCTTAGTTCTGTTCTTCTCATTCTTTCCTTCTTAAATTTTTAGAATTTAAGGAAAAGTTTGTTAATCAGAGCCTTAAAATAGAAAAATAAATAACTTTGGAAATAACATTGTTGTCAGTCAAGTTTATTTTGTAAACTCCTTGGTAGCAGAAGTAAATGTTTAATGGCTTTGTTTATAAGATACTGTAAGTTAATGTTTAGGGCTTGGGAAGTTGATTTTATTCATACAGAGTTTAAAACCAGAAGTATAAAAACCATCTATTATTGTCTTTCCATTCACTTGACATTTTCACAATTTTAGATTTTACTTTTTCCCCTCTTCAGGAAATTTCCTGCAGATGGGAATGGTGGCTAAATAGGGAATTATTTGAACAACATGACCAGAGAACTCTTTCTTGTCTCCTAAGCCTAAAATTTTTCTTTTACCTTAATTATGCCTTTTAAAAAACATAATTATGTACTTTATTTCCAAGACCGAAATCACCTTAGAGGAGTCAGAATCTGTAATGTTAATTGACATTTTCTTCTAGTATGAAATACTTGTTTAAGAGATCAACACTTCTTTTTAAAAAAAAAAAAGGTATTATTGTATTTTAGATCAGCACTGTAAGAGAAATATGAGCCATGTGCGTAATTTAAAATTCTAGTAGCTACAGTATAAAATAAAAGGAAACAGGTGAAATTTTAACAATATATTTTATGTAATCTGTCTAAAATACCATTTCAATATGTAATCAATATAAAAACCATGAGTGGGATAATTTATATTCTTTTTCATATTAAGTCTTTGAAATTTGGCACATCTCAATTCGAATTGGGCACATCTCAAGTGCTCAGTTGCCACTTGTGGCTAGTGGCTACCATATTGAACTGCATCATTTTGGATGGTTCCTTTTTTTGAGGATTATGGCAGAGCTGCATGCTTACCCCAGAGAACTCTGTAATGTATGACTTAGATCCTGGATACAAGGCATTTTAAAACCTTATCTATTTGGAAATAATTTCAAACATGCATAAAAGTTGCAAGAAAGTTAAACTCTTAAGTTGTTACATAAATTGACCGATTGTTAACTTGTGCTTGCTTGTGCACATAATCTCTTTACATGTGTGTTTGTATTTTCCCTCCCAAACCACTTGAGAATATATTTCTTGATCTTTTACCCTGATGTACTTCAGTGTATAGGTCCTAAGAATAAGGACATCCTTTCACATAACCACAGTAGTACAGTTATCCCCTTCAGGAGATTTAGCATTGATTCAGTGCTTCAGTGTACTGTCTATATTCCGCTTTTGTCAAATTTTTTCCTCTAGTACAGAATTGAGTTTAGGCCCATAAATGGCATTTAGTTGTTACGTATGTTTAGAGCCCTTTAATCTGGAACAGTTCTTCAGTTTTTCTTTTCTTTCATGACATTGACATTTTAGAATACCCTTCTCCTCTTTAATAGAATAGTCTGCATTTGTCTGATTTTTATTATAATTATTATTATTAAATTCAGGTTACTTGTGCGCAGCCAAATATCCCATCAGTGATACTGGATGTTGTGTTCCATGTGGAGGCTCAGAGTATCTGTCTGCCCCTGTTGTTAATTTTGCTCACCTGGCCAGTGTGGTCCAGTTACCCTACTGTGTAGGTACTGTGTTTCTGCCTTGTATTTGACAAGCGTTTCACAGGAGGACACTTTGAAACCATGCAAAAAAGCCTCTTCCTTATCGAAATTTTCTTCCTAGGTTTATCATCCACTAATGATTGTTGCTTGAACTAGTTTTTATTATGATGTTTGCATGATGGTGATTTTCAGCGGCAGTACTCCCTCCACAGAATGTTGCCAGTGGGCATTCTGTGTAAGCCTGAGCTCCGCTTTCTCCCATTCATCCAGTCGTACATCCATTTACATAATGGGTCCATAATGGATTTCAGTTTTTTTCTTCAGTGCTCATTGTCCTTAATTGTTTAGACCCAGTTTTGCTCAAATTGTTCCATATTTGGCCAGTGGAAGCCCCTTCAAGCTGGTGTCCTCTTCATACATTCCAGTCTTTGGGGCACCTCTTTACTCTCTGACACAACAGCTTCCAGCCTCATCTTGTATTCACCCTACTCCAGGTCTGGAAACAGTCTGAGGAGTGCTATTTGCTCTAGTGTGTGGTTTTAGAAAACAAGATCTGGCCTCTAGATGTGTTCATTGCTCCTGGGGTGTCCTAGTCACTAGGCCCTCTCAGTGGACACATACATACGTACCTACAGATGTACATACACATAGTGTAGATGTCTGGGTCCAGTCAGGAGAAGAAACCTCACAGGTTAAAACCAGGGAAAGTTTAATATAAGGAGCCAGTAACTGATCAAAGAATAACTGTTAAGATATAAGGGAATTCTCTACGGTCCCCTCTGGCTGAGGGAGAGGACCCAGGAAAGGACAAGCTTGGAAGGATTTCAGATCTTACTGGAGAAGGTTTGGTCTACCCAGCAGATAGCAGGGAAGTTTGTTGGCTAAGCCAGACTGGAGCTGATGAAGGAAGTAGTAAACAACCCTCTGGAGTGTAGGCAGGGGAGCAGGTGAACACCAGCTGCTGGTGTGGTGTGCAGGGGGAGTTTGGGGGCAAAATGCTATGTGGGGGCCGGGAGAAGGGGGACTGGCAGAAGGAATGACTACTCGGAGTGTGACCCTCCGGGCAGCTGGTAGTACAGACAGGTGGCAGGGGCTCTGGTTTCTGATGTCAGGGGAACTTCAGTAAGGTTGTCACTAGGGCAAGGCTGTGAGGTCACAAGAGGGACTGTGTCCTGGGCCAGTGGCTGGGTCAAGTTTTACTGGATTTTCTCACACCTACACAGCAGCCATGCCCACACTCCACAATCTCTGGGAACTTCAGGAAGCCTCTTCCTCCTGTAGTGTCCCTCCATTGCCCTCTACTGAGAAAGCTTAACATCATAGTCACATGAAAGGAGAAATGCTTAACAGAATTCCACTGTTTGTCACAGAGCAGACATGGAAGGGTGCATTTGGAGCTGAGAGGTGATAAACTGACACACATATACATAGACCTATACATACACATATACATACACACGTGCATATACACATATACACATGCATATACACATATATACTTATGTGTGTATTTTAGAAATAATGAGTTTACACTAGTATTTCCAATTCTAAACCACCCCCATGGCTTCCCCCATTTCATATTTGTATTTTTTTCTTCCATAGTTTGCTCAGTCTCACAGTACACCTAAAATAGTTTCATAATTTGTTATTTCGTACTAATACAAAAAAAAAAAACCCACTAAAAGGATGCTATGGACTGAATGTTTGTGTCTCTTCAAAATCCCTAACTTCCAATGTAGTGGTCTTGGAGATGGGGCCCATGTGAGGTAACTATGGTTTGATGAGATCATGAGAGTGGGGCCCTCCTGATGGGATGAGTAGCTCACTGTCCCCTCAGTGCACAAAATAAGGGGTCATCTGAGCACGCAGTGGGACGTTGGCCTCCCACAAGCCGACAGAAGAGGCCTCAGTATGAAACTTACATTGCTGGCACCCAGGTCTTGGATTAGGAAATCCAAATCCACAACTGTGAGAAATAAAATTTGGACTATTTAAGTTGGTTAGCCCATGGTGTTTTGTCACGGCAGCCCAGCAAACTAGGACAAAAGAGCTCAGAACTTGCAGGTCGCACCCCCCTACCCCCCAGTGCTGCCCTCCCACACCAAGTGTGCATAGTTCAGTGTTGATGTTCATAAGTGCTTGGATTAATTCCTCTCTCCCCCCCCTTCAGTGTGAGCGAGTAATTCGTTTGAAACACAGTTGGGTTTGTTTCAGTTTCATTTTAGTTTTTTGAAGTTTTTCCTCTTTCCATTCTTGTTGGTTTTATTTTCTGTTTTGAATATGTAGAATATTAACTTGTGTTCAGAAGCAAAAAGTACATAAAAACGTATACCCAGAGAACTGCCTCCTTCCCTTATCCTTTCTGCTCCCTCCACCTACCTTACAGATACTTCAGTATTTGACTTATTTTTTATACTACCTTGTGTAAAAATAAGCAAGTGTATGTTTGTGTGTATTTCTCTCTATGTAATGTTTTCTTATTATCTCTTCTTTCTTTGACAAAAGAGCATAATAAATATTTGTTTTTTCCCCTGTTTTACTGAGATAAAACCGGCAACGTTGTGTTAGTGTTAGGCATGTATGTATATATGCTTCTTTGTACTTTTGCTTTTCCCCTTAACATCTGGAAGTGGCTCCCTGTCAGCTCATGCAAACTGTCCTCATCTTTTTTGTTTATAGCGCGAGGTGCTAAGAGATGTCCTTTTGTTTAAGGTCGTTTCTCCTGACTTCACAGAGCATTTCCCCTAGTCTTGTCGACGTCTTAGTGCTCTGTCTGTCTTACCAGAGGAGCAGGGTTATCTGGAGAACGGTTGTCTGGAGGGTGGTTACAGGCCATGACATTTCTTAGCTGCTCTGCGTGACCCCCACTGAGGAGAGGCTTAGGGTAGTGATTACCTCTGTGTGTGGAGTGGAAGATGCTGAAGTCAGTCCTCAGCTGCCTTTCTCTGTAGAGCCTTGTGTGAAAGGCCCCCTCAGAGAGTGAGCTCACAGCAGAGGCTGGAAGAGAGTAGGTTCCCTTTGTTACGGAATCCTTGAGAATAAAGTTGTGGTGATTCATTGTCTTAGCAGAGCAGAACGACAGTGGGGCCCGGGAGCAGCAATGCTGAACCCTGGTGTCTCTAAAGCCCCCATATGATCCACGATGGACTGGAACCAGTGGGTGGGAACCGTGGGTTCTGCTCCGGCTCTGACGCTCACTGGATGCGTGGCTGTCGGCCAGCTACTTTCTGACCTTTAATTTTCTTTATCTTAAAAATCAGGTGGTCTCTAAGAACTTTCCCAGCTCCAGGGTTCTTAATTCTTCTAGATTCTTTTATTCCCTAGTTGTTCCTTTTATTTCCTAAGTACTTTTGGGTTTTTGTCTTTTTTTGTTTTAAACCATTCACCTCCCTCTAAAATTTTTTATTTGAACTTCTTGGTCTTGAGTGTATTGGTCAGAAAAGTTGATTGGTACTTGACAGTTTGGCATTTCTATTTGAGTGTAAGCTCCATGGGAACAGGGACTTGGCTTTGGCACCGTAAAGTGAAAGGTAAATAGAGTATTTCTTCCTGATGTGGCTTAGTTTTACAAGGGCAATCAATTCTAGGGGTTTAGTAACATTGGGGCAGGCCTCGATGTTTCAGGTTTATTACCAAGTAGATCAGTAACATGACTTTGTGTCGTTGCCCTGCATTGTATCCTTTCATAACTGTGGCCAGAGGTCATGAAAATTCATTGTTGGGTGCGGAAGGGGTAGGTGGAAGTGTTGCTTGACCCTTGCAGACCCATCCTTTGCAGTGCCTTGAAAAACAACTCAGAATATGGTCAGGATTAGTGACCATGGTCAGGATTAATTCCCCCTGTCCCCCTGCCCCAGCTTACATTGTGCTGTTTCACTTGTATAATGGGATTTCCTTCAT
The DNA here is from genome assembly GCF_036321535.1 of Camelus dromedarius. Taxonomy (NCBI): domain Eukaryota; kingdom Metazoa; phylum Chordata; class Mammalia; order Artiodactyla; family Camelidae; genus Camelus; species Camelus dromedarius. The sequence continues at coordinate 8,241,253 of NC_087441.1, read as the reverse complement.
GTCTGAAGAATGGAGAATTTAATTATTAAAAACAAAATCCATTCCCAGTTTGTATGCCATTTATTAAGAACGTTTGGCCCTGTTGTTGAGTAGCTATCTTATTTTTCTTACATGGAAAAAAAAAAGGACAATTGAATTTTCAAAGATGTGACCAGAGCCAAATGTTCTCTTGAGGTAGCCCATGTCCTTTCTGTAAAAATGATCAAAAGTACAAAACAATTCATGTTGCCACATAACAGGCAGTGATTATAGATTTAGCTTAATCTGGAAGGAAATGCCAAGACTTCTGTGTAGTATAAAATTCATTTAAGTTCCGTGGATTTATAATAATTACTATAAATGGAAGGCTTCTTTTCCAGTATAGATTTATGTCTGAAAAGTCAACTTATGTATTTTTTTCCTAGCGAAGATGATTTGTGATTTGTTTCACTGTTGACACTTTTAAAAATAAAAACACCTATGTAAAAGATTTTAACCCTAAGTTTTTATGCAACTCATTTGAAAAAATACTAAGCATCTTCTATGTGCTAGCTGCCATGCTAAGTGCTATGATTTAGTGGTGAACAAGATGAGCGTAGATTTTATTAATTATGATATGTTTGGTTGCAAACACAGAATACCGACTCGTTTTGGGTTAAGCAGTTAGTAAAAGGAAAGTATTGGGTCTTGGAACTGAAAGCATCTGAGTGATATCAGGTTTGAATAGTGGTTTGACCCCCTGGACCTGGTGACTCTCCATCTCTCTGCTTCTGTCCACGTTGGTTTCATAGGCAGGCTCATGTCACACGGTTGCTCTTGGCAACCTAGGCTAATAGTCTCCTATGTCTCATTCTAGTGAAAAAGAGAGACTGCTCCTCCCCAATGAAAGTGTTGGGTTTGACTCTTACTAATGTGGACTTAGTTATGCCCGAACCTGAACCAGTCACTGTGGCCAAGGGGAGGCAGTGCTCTGACTGGCCAGGCCTGAGCCAAGTGGAGGGAGTCATCCCTTTTCTAGCACGAAGGCTCAGAGTAGGGAATGGTGGTCCCAGGGGAAAATCAAGGCTCTGCCCTAGATGCAGGGAGCAAGTGGAGTCAGCATTGACCACTGCAGTGAAGACAGTAAAGGGTGGTGGTGCTCTGATAGAGGCAACTCGGGCTGCTGTGGGAGCACCCAGCAGGAGCACTTCAGAGCAAATCTTTCCTTAAAGTGTAATGAGTAGCAGCTGTCAGAGATAGACTCTTAAACTGCATGTTTGAAAGAAACATAATTTGGTGAAGGAACCTGGCAATTAACCTTATTTTGGACCTTCTTGGGCAGCAGACCTGTTCAGTCAGTACCTGTCAGCTCTTTCTGGGCCAGGTCTCCACTGGAAGGCTGACTGAGCTGTGCACTGCTCCTGGGCCACTGGGGCGGAGACCTCTCATCCCGTATGCCCTGCATCATTGAACATCCTACATTTCCATTTACTAAGGGCTGGTTTAGTGTTGTGACAGGAGTCAGCCGCCTTTGTTGCACCTTCAGTGTGAGGGAGGTGAGTGGGCGTCAAGGTGAGGTCTGCACGGGGACCTGAGTCATTGCCTCAGACATGGAAGGAAGGGACATGGGGTGGAGGGGTGATCACAGAACATTTCAAGGACAGTGCAGCTTTGAGAGGGGCCTTGATTATGGCGAAGGTTCCTCCTGACTATGGGAGCCCTGCCTCACCTCGTCTGCCGTCTCCTCTTGGGAGCCCTGAGGACTGCTCTTCTCATGCAGGTATGAGCGCTCCTGGATGGGCAAGTCCTCATGCTCACCTGGGAGGACTTCCGGGGGGGCTGCAGAGTTCAGGGAACATCATCAGTGCAGGGGCCAGGTGAGTGCATTTGAGGTTGGTCTGCTGCTGGGCACTGAATGGAGCTCACTGTGAGGACGGAAGTAGGAATGTGGTCTGACTTGGCGCTTGGGGGCTACCGCTGGTCCTCTGCTGGTGACCCCCCAACAAAGCTGTTGAAACTGCAGTGGCCACTTGCAGGCATACCCAGAGATCTATAATTTTGTTTGGGGGAGTGCACTTTAACCTTGGTAATTTGGTGACTAGTGAAAATGCATTTTTCTGGGAAAGATGTTAATAGGAATTGTTTTGTATTTATTGTAGCCATGGTAGTCAGCAAACCTCAAACAGCAGTGTAGACGTTCAACTGCAGAGCCACTCGTAACTGTTGAGTACAAGTCACGTTTACTGAACTTAGCCTCTGTTAATTTAGTTTATTTTCTAAACTTTGTCCCTGAGTTGCTGTGTCCTTCCCCACACCCTCCACTGCGTTTGTGCATGTGTGTGGTGGGGGCAGGAGGGCAGGGTTGGGCGCACACACAGCATCAGGTAGGAAGGGCTTTGCTGGTGCTGTCCCTCTTAGCCTGGACTCATTCCCCAGACCATCCACCACAACAGCATTGGCCCCGCACTTCCTCTGATCGTGCTGTCAGGGTCCCATCTCCATCCTTCCCACTGCGTTTCTCCTCAGGCCCCTCCTTCTCTCTTACATCTCCAGGATACTGTGGTGTCAGTTCTCAGCACTCCCTGCAGTCCTGCCTTTCCCCTGAAGCATTTGGAGGACGATCTCAGAGGGAGGGCCCTCTCTTTGGCGCTCAGTGATGCTGTGATCGCTAGTTGCTAATTGTTTGTACCACTTGCTGGGTGCAGAACTCATTGCCTTCTATTGTTTCTAGGGGTACACGCGCATCATGCTTCTCTGGTTTATGTTGTTTGACTTAGAGCCTCTGAGGGACTGCTGAGCTGCAAGGGATGGCACCAATGAGGTGAGACGGGAGAGTTAGTGAATTCTAAGGCTACCTCTGTTTTGAAAGCATGCTTAAGAAACTGCTGCACTTTCAAAAGATTAATTTACATACGCCTGTAGTATTTATCAACATGAGTCACATATTAACTTTGTTGTTCATTTGCACACACTTTAGATCTGAATCCTGAAAGCTAGTGTTTTGTTTATATAGCCTGGGTTGTCTGTGGAGGAAAATATCTCCATATGGCTGATTCATTCAGGAAGTAATTGCATAGCCAACTGGTGTATTAAACATGTAGGGTTCTACAATAATGAAGCAACTAGTTATACAATATGTGTTTTAGATTTTATATTGGATACTTCTAAGGGAAAGTGCAAGTTTATGTGCTTAGTTGCCCATAATGCTGACGTTTTGAAAGGTTGGATTAAAAACACTGGTATAAAGAACGTAGGATTTGGTGTCAGAGGGACCTTGCAGTAACTCATGGTTCTATCACACACTAGCTGTACAGTCTCAATACGGTTCCTTAGCTATGAAGCAGGGATTATAAAAGCGTATTGGGCTGTTGTGCAGATTGAATAGGATAATGTGTATTTATCTCATATATAAAGTCTCTGGTATAGCGTTTTGACCCTGAGAAGATGCTCAGATGGTAACTTCTAGGCTTCTTGGAGTGAAAATGAGATTAAAAATAAACAATATGTCTTGGGGGCAAAACTTAAATTTGGGGTACTTCTTCATGGTTGTCATCTGGTAAAATCATCGGAATAGTGGTTTGCTGTGCAAACGCGTGGAACTGTGTGTCTGCTGCCAGGCCCTCTTCCTCCACGACTGCTTCTCCAGACCAGCCTCCTGGGGGGTGGTGGGGGGAAGAGGGACCCGCTGCGGCAGAGGAAGCGAGGGACAGGGAGTGTCTCTGTGATGGCCGGAGGCTCACACACCGCTGACCCAGGAGTAGGAGTTGTGCATAGACTGTGCTCACACAGCTTTCCTTGGAGCTGCTTGGTAGTGACTTTGGGCTTTGTGCTTCATCTATGAAAGGAAGGAGCTCTGACTCCAAAGGTGAAGTTTGCTCTGTTTCCTATCAAAGGGCTGAGCTAGATTAGAACTCAGATTCTGATTGAAACTGGGTCCACTAGAGATTGTCATTCTAAGTGAAGTAAGCCAGAAAGAGAGAGGAAAATATCATATGATATCACTTATATGTGGAATCTAACAGAAGTGACACAGATGAACTTATTTACAAAACAGAAACAGACTCACAGACATAGAAAACAAACTTATGGTTATTGGGAGGGGAAGAGGGGGTAGAGGGATAAAGTGGGAGTTCAGGATTTGCAGATACAAACTACTATATATAAAAGAGATAAACAACAAGGTTCTATTGTATAGCACAGGGAACTATATATTCGATATTTTATCATAGCTTTTAATGAAAAAGAATATATGTATGTATAACTGAATCTATACATACATGTATAACTATCTTATACACAAGAAATTAACACAACATTGTAAACTGACTATACTTCAATTGAAAAAGAAAGAAAGAAAGAAGGAAACTGAGTCCAAAATGATGATGTGATTTAATTTCTCTAAACCTTGGCATTAAATTGTTAGTATGCTTTTTCTTTTTTGTGTGTGATTCTAACCAAACAGAACAGAAGTCAAGTCAATGCTGAGAAGGGAGCATGATGAGAAAAAGACTAAAGGCTCTGCACTGGCTTTTTTTTTTTTTTTAAATCTGTCAGGACAGATAGTTTGACTTACAATGAAAATAGTAATAAAAAAGAGGTACATGGAGAAACATTAATAAAATTAAGTATGTGAATTGTTCCTGTCAGTTTTGTTTAGCTTACCGAATGTAAAAAGGATCTCTAATTTCACACTTGGGCTTCTTTTAGTACTAAAAGATCCAATATTTGGGCTTCTAAAGTTTCATTTAGGCAGAGGATTTAATTTAATGATTCAAGATTGGTGTAGACTTTGAGCTTTTGCTAAAGCAAAACCCCTTCAGCCACTCCCTTCCTTCCTTCTTTCCTAAAATATAATTGGGCTTACACTTTGGCCCTTTCCTCATGATTGGAATAATTATGATTTGTAATTCTCTCATCTTTCCTATGTGCTAACTTGGTATTGAACTTTAAATTTAATGTATGCATAACAAAATTTGGATGTAAAATATGACCACAGCTGTAGCAAACATGTAAGATAAAGTTCATTCTGAAATTCCAGAATGTAGAAATGTTAAGTAGTTTTTTTTTTCTTCTGGCAAGTAATTTTTTGTTTTACTTTTTTTCTGAAATAAGTCATTACAATAAAATATAGTTTATATAGCTTTCAACAAATTGGAAATCCTATTTTTTTTAACATTTTTTATTGATTTATAATCATTTTACAATGTTGTGTCAAATTCCAGTGTTCAGCGCAATTTTTCAGTCGTTCATGGACATATACACACTCATTGTCACATTTTTTTCTCTGTGAGTTATCATAACATTTTGTGTATATTTCCCTGTGCTATACAGTGTAATCTTGTTTATCTAGTCTACAATTTTGAAATCCCAGTCTTTCCCTTCCCACCCTCCACCCCCCTGGTAACCACAAGTCTGTATTCTCTGTCTGTGAGTCTATTTCTGTCCTGTATTTACGCTTTGTTTTTGTTTGTTTTTGTTTTTGTTTTTTAGATTCCACATATGAGTGATCTCATATGGTATTTTTCTTTCTCTTTCTGGCTTACTTCACTTAGAATGACATTCTCCAGGAGCATCCATGTTGCTGCAAATGGCATTATGTTGTCGGTTTTTATGGCTGAGTAGTATTCCATTGTATAAATATACCACATCTTCTTTATCCAGTCACCTGTTGATAGACATTTAGGCTGTTTCCATGTTTTGGCTATTGTAAATAGTGTTGCTATGAACATTGGGGTGCAGGTGTCAACCTGAAGTAGGGTTCCTTCTGGATGTATGCCCAGGAGTGGGATTCCTGGGTCATATAGTAAGTCTATTCCTAGTCTTTTGAGGAATCTCCACACTGTTTTCCACAGTGGCTGCACCAAACTGCATTCCCACCAGCAGTGTAGGAGGGTTCCCCTTTCACCACAGCCTCTCCAGCATTTGTCATTTGTGGATTTTTGAATGACGGCCTTTCTGACTGGTGTGAGGTGATACCTCATTGTAGTTTTGATTTGCATTCCTCTGATAATTAGTGATATTGAGCATTTTTTCATGTGCCTTTTGATCATTTGTATGTCTTCCTTGGAGAATTGCTTGTTTAGGTCTTCTGCCCATTTTTGGATTGGGTTGTTTATTTTTTTCTTATTGAGTCGTATGAGCTGCTTATATATTCTGGAGATCAAGCCTTTGTCGGTTTCACTTGCAAAAATTTTCTCCCATTCCGTAGGTTTTCTTCTTGTTTTACTTCTGGTTTCCTTTGCTGTGCAGACGCTTGTAAGTTTCATTAGGTCCCATTTGTTTATTCTTGCTTTTATTTCTTCTAGGAGAAAATTTTTGAAATGTATGTCAGATAATGTTTTGCCTATGTTTTCCTCTAGGAGGTTTATTGTATCTTGTCTTATGTTTAAGTCTTTGATCCATTTTGAGTTCATTTTTGTATATGGTGTAAGGGAGTGTTGTAGCTTCATTGCTTTACAGGCTGCTGTCCAGTTTTCCCAACACCATTTGCTGAAGAGACTGTCTTTATTCCATTGTATATTCTTGCCTCCTTTGTCAAAGATGAGTTGACCAAAAGTTTGTGGGTTCATTTCTGGGCTCTCTATTCTGTTCCATTGGTCTATATGTCTGTTTTGGTACCAATACCATGCTGTCTTGATGACTGTAGCTCTATAGTATTGTCTGAAGTCTGGGAGAGTTATTCCTCCAGCCTCTTTCTTTCTCTTCAGTAATGCTTTGGCAATTCTAGGTCTTTGATGGTTCCATATAAATTTTATTATGATTTGTTCTAGTTCTGTGAAGTATGTCCTGGGTAATTGGATAGGGATTGCATTAAATCTGTAGATTGCCTTGGGCAGTGTGACCATTTTAACAATATTGATTCTTCCAATCCAAGAGCATGGAATATCTTTCCATTTTTTAAAGTCTTCTTTAATTTCCTTCATCAATGTTTTATAGTTTTCTGTGTATAATTCTTTCACCTCCTTGGTTAGATTTATTCCCAGATATTTTATTACTTTGGGTGCTATTTTAAAGGGGATTGTTTCTTTACTTTCTTCTTCTGTTGATTTATCGTTAGTGTAAAGAAATGCAACTGATTTTTGAACGTTAATTTTGTAACCTGCTACCTTGCTGAATTCTTCAATCAGCTCTAGTAGCTTTTGTGTGGACCTTTTAGGGTTTTCTATATATAGTAACATGTCATCAGCATATAATGACACTTTTACCTCTTCTTTTCCAATTTGGATCCCTTTTATTTCTTTCTCTTGCCTGACTGCTGTGGCTAGGACTTCCAGGACTAGGAAATCCTATTTTTCTGCACTGCAAGGGTAATTGACATTAATAATGTGATCCTAAGGCATTACAGGATTCCAAAGTGTCTTCTGAGTCATTAAGGAAAAATTATCTTCAGCATAGTTTTTTAGTTCATTGCACTTTATTGCATTATAATTAATTCAGAAATAGAGATCTGAATATTTCATATATATGAGAACTTTCTCCTTTAAAAAGTAATCATAATCTGTTCACATATACATGTAACTGTAAATATAGAAATAAGAAATAATGTGCACACATAGTTCAATCACTTCTTCCCATTCTGCTGCCAACACTGATCTGAGCCACTGTCGTCTCTGTTCCCAGTTAGTGCACTGATCTAACTGGTTACCTGCTTCTCCTCTGTACTTCCCTTTAGTCCACACAGTGGCCAGAATCGTATTTCCAAGCATTAGGAGATCCCCTCACCCCTCTGACTTGATTAGCTCAGACTTGCTCCTGCCTCCCCGAGGTGCAGTCCATCAGTTCGCTGACCTCCCTCTGCAGCCTTAGGTCCTGTCTGAGCCCAGTGGGACCCTGCCCTGTTCGTACCGTCTTGCACTTAGATTCCACCTTATTCAAGGTTGCTTGCTCAGAGAGGCCTTTCCTGACCACCAACTCATGAGTTATCCCTTCTCTAGCTTTCTTGCCTATCATGATTAGGTTTTTCTGAAATAACATTTGTCTTATATTACCTCTCTGATTAAGAACCTAGAAGCGTTTTCTTAAGTGTTTATTTCATCAGATGCAAACTCTCCTACCAGGATGTTTTTCTTCATTTTCTTTCTTATTCAAACATTTATGTTTTATATAGTGAACTTGGGGTCCCTTTGCTTGCTGAGATGCTGTTTCTAACAATTGGTCACCTGAACAGCATAACCCTGAGTATAACTGTCATAAATCCCAGACACCGACTGTATGCATGACTATGTTGTAGTCTTTCTCCATGTCTGCATGCCTTCACAGAATGCAGGGAGAGGTGAACGGACCCTCTGGTACTGAGCCACACGCTCGCGCTTAGGAAGAACGAGAGTGAGGTGAAGCATGGATGCTTGGTTTGACCTGTGCTCTCACTGCCCTGGCCGGCTGTGCAGCCCCCTGGACCAGGATGCGCGGTGCCCGTGCTGAGTTGGCACTTGCTTCTTCAGCACCCGTCAGGTCTGTTCTGGGGGCCCAGGTGAGCAGGACTTAGCGAGTTTCAGCTCCTGAGTAGAGGAGCCTCAGCCATGAGAGTAACGTTTGCCACTAACTTAAAACTGTATTGTTTCATTTACAACTTACGGTCACATGTGTTGTGTTCTTAGGAGACGAGGAAACACTGGTGGCATTTCCTGGGAAGAGCTCTTGGCAGATGTGCTCCCTTTTATAGCCGTGACCTAGTGTGGTATTTATGGACTCAGAGACTTAGCCACCCTGTGTAATCCAGAAATTGTTTGCATTGGCAAAGCTGAATTTGTCATTTGTCATGATTAAGGAGCAGATTTTAATATGGCTGTACCATGATTTGTTTAATCATTCACTCATTGGGGGGCATTTAAAAAATATTTTCAGGTTTTCCTTAGAGTAAATATTGTTAACACACTCATTGTAGAAATTCTTTTGGGACTATTTTTTGGAGCTGTGGTCTCAAAAGTGGGATTAATAAGACTAATGACTTGAGTAATTTAGAATTTTTGTTGTATATTTCCAGATTTCTTTCCAGAAGGATTGGCAAAATGATGAACACCAGATTTTTTGGAAGGCTTCTGGAGTCTAGAAGTTATAGATCATATAGAGTCTTTTTTTTTTTTTTGGCTAATGAATATAAAGTAGTATATTACAGTTTTATGTTTTATTTCTTTATTTAATAATTAGGTTAAAATTTTAAAATAATATCAGTTTGTCATTTATCTGGACTAACGTTGATTCTTCAACTTTTGAGGTATAGTACATTTTTTTTATATGTTGTATTTATCGTTTTTCTCCACTCACTAAAATAATGGGTTTTTTAAATTAAAAAAAATCTGCTTTATCTCTAATCTCACCCTCCATATCTCTAACAATCACATTGAGCTTTATTTTACAGTTAAAATAAACATATAAACCCCTTTATTCTAAACTTTTATTATGATTTAAATAACAAAGGAAAGGCAAAGATTTTTTCCTTTCAAAATATTCTTAGATATTTGTGCTTACTTAATTTTTCTGGTAAACTTTTCTGTGTTTTTTCCATAATTCCCAGGGCTGCAGAGAGTAGGTTTTAGCCATGAAAAAAAACTGGACCCCCAAATCCCAAATAAGGGTGAGCCAGCCAGAAATCTTTATGTGGGATTGATGCTGATCCACGGCGTGTGGTCCGTCTGCCTCCCAGACCGCTCGGCTCTGGTAACAGTCTGCTTGTCTCATCCCCACCCCTCGTGGCTCTGCCAGTAGTTTTTCATCAAGTTTGATAATGCTTCAAACCTACATATTAACTGGGGACATGTCTCCATTGCTATATTTAGAATTCCAGATAGAATCCTCCTGTATCTCTCCTTTTGTTTTTCTTTATCTCCCATTAGGGTTTTATAATTTTTTTTAAATAGATGACTTATGTCCTACTTTAATTCCCCCAAATTACTCTTATTGCCAATAATATTGCTTTACACTTTCATTTCGGTCCTATCACTATGTATAATTTCTCAGAATTTTAAAGTTGCAGAACAATAAACAGATTCAATATGTGTGTATATTTTAGTGTGTGCTCTTTGTAAATTGAAAGCAGTCTGCTTAGTAAAATTTGCAGTGTGTTCTCTTTTTTTATTCTATCTGAAATGCCTTTCTAACTTCCAGCTATAAGTTTACATCTTCTTTAATTAGTTCAGGCATCTCTTTATTGAGTGCTGTTTGTGGAGAGACAGGTAACAAGATTGTTAAAATGCTGAATTACTTGTTAGTTGATATGCTTAAATACAGTGGTACTTGTGTTTTCTGCCTCTAAATTTTAGCTCTCTCAGGATAGATCATTCTTAAAAGTCTCTATAACCACTAAAATTTCTTTTTTTCCTAGAGATGATACAATGTGAATTCTCTAACAATAATTTCCAAGTAAAGCCTTTGACTCTGAGATTCTCTAAAGTGTGTTTTTTCCTAAAAAAAATTAATTTTTAATAAGGGTACTTGTTAAGGATGTCGGAGGACAACATCCTCTCTGAATGAGGATGCTGCATCCTCACCTTGCAGGTCCACCAGGGTTCTCCATCACCACTGTTGGCTAAGGCACACCTCGGGGATTTTTAGGGTGATTATAAACAACTGTACCTTAGTGGTTTTATTAGAGAATTAGTATGTCTTCATTTTTCCCAGTATTTGCACTTCTTCTTGGAAAAAAGTATTTAATAATTGTTATTTGTCAGAAAGAGTGAGTGAGCTGGTGAGGTCAGAAGCTAAAGTGTGAGTAATTTTTATGTGTTTTAACTTGTTTTAGTTCATCTCTAGGCATCTGGAGAATTTCCAGCTGCATGACAGCATCACTGCGCTAGTGAGGCTGTGGGTGCACATTCTGATGCCAACATTTTCTCTTCGGCTACCATGCTGGCCGACCAGTACCCCCGTGAACAGATACAAAACTGTCCTCTGACAGACTTGGAGTGTGTCTAGCAAGCAGGCTGATTAGTGTCAGTTTTCTCTGTTTCACTGCTTTAAAAAAAAAATCAAAATAGTTATTGAGGCCATTTGTCGACAGATGTGAAGAAAGGATAAAATATTTGCCTTCCAGTTGCTCATCATCAAGCATAGGCAAACTTCCATGCCATGAACTCGCTGGGTAGAGGTATGTACAAGGTGTGGGCAGCAGTGAGGAGAATGTGAGGGAATCCTTCAGCGATGGCTCAGACCAGATGAACTATACGCAATTTCAAAGGGTATGTTGAAGTTTGTGAGGAGACTCATTTGTGCAAGAGTCGGTGTAGCAGGGGAGGAGGCCGATGAGGCAGGACCTTGTGTGCTGAGTGAGGGATGTTGTTCTGTTGGTGGTGCGATGCAGCTGAAGGAGTGAAAGTAGGAGAAGACCCGGATATATTTGCATTTACAGAAGCTCTGTTGTGCTGTGTAGGCTCCACATTGAAGGAGAGGCGGGACCGTGAGCAGGGACTGGGCTTTTGCAGGAATCTAGGCTCAAAGGGTGTGTACTCAGGCCATGCCAGTGGGAACTCAGAGGGCAAATTTGAAAGAATGGGGGAAGTCAAGTTACGGGGTTGCTGACAACCTGTGGATGTTGGTGTGGGTGGCTAGTAAGGTGGAACACAGATTGACTCCCAAATTTACAACTGGGTGCTATTGGCTGAGATAAACAATGCAAACTTCATTTTGGGACATGATGCATTTGAGGATTAGGGGGGCTATGTATTAAAAATTCAGATTCAAATTTATACACATCACAACATGGATAAATCTCAAGAACATTATACTAAATGAAAGAAGCCAGACACAGATGACCACATGTCTAGGGCATTATTCCATTCATGTGAAATGCTCAAAAAGACAAATCAATCTATAGTGTCAGAAGGCAGATCAGTGGCTCTCTGGGGGTTGAGTGGTTGGGGTTACATTAGGACATTTGAGGTGATGGAATCTTGATTGTGGTCAGAGTTCACTGGAAGGTACATGTTAATCTATACATTTATTGCATGCAAATTATAACCTCAGTAAGGTTGATTTTTAAAAATTCAGGTTCAAGAGGGAGGTCAAGGCCAGAGATAAGTACATGTTTGGGAGTTAGTAGGTTTAGGTCAAGGTTGAAATCCCGCTAGTGGATGACATTGTCTAAGCCAAGCATTGATGATGAGAGAGCTAAAGAAAGAAACCCAGGGCACATCTTGGAGGACGGGAAGGAAGGTAAGCCTTTGGAGGAAAGGCTAGTGGTTAGGGCTGGAGATGATCCAAGGACAGTGACATAATCCAGGAGAAGAATCCCATGGGTGTGGGAGGGGCAGAGGTTTCAGTCACTGCGAAGATAGGGACCATGGGGTTTAGCAGTTCGGGGGCTGCTTGCAGTGACAATGTGTTTGACTGCAGACGCTGAGCACAAGGGCACTGCCAGGATGGAGAGGGCAAATGGGCTATTCTCTCAAGGAATGTGGGCTATGAACGGAGCAGGAAAACGGGACAGGTGGGTTATGGGGGCACTCAGGGTCCTTTATCTTTCATAGGTTGAGGGGCTTTAGCAGGAAAGGCCAGAGTTTAGGTAGAGGTGCCTGATGGGCAGGTCCTTGGCGGAGGCCCAGGTTGGACTGTGATATGGGAGACGCCCCCTTTCTCTGAAGGCAGCCAGATCAGTTTACCAGGGGGAGCAGGTGGAGAAGCTGCCTAAAGGATTGCGGTGAATCTTTGAAGTGGCTCCTTAGAAGCAGGAACGGGGCCTGGCCAGGGCTGAGTAGAGGGCTGCTGAGGGGAGTGAAACCTGGAGGCTCGAAACCCAAAACCCCACACATTCTGGCTGGAGAGGCTGTCGCATTTCTCCAGTGGTGCCCCACCCTTCTGTCCCTGAGACACAGGTGACTAGATAACCAGGTGAACGTTTTCCTTAATCTGGTTCCTATGAGGCATTGCTTTCTGTGCTGTGGGAGGTAGAGGCCACCTGCAGCCCTGGGCCCCTTGCCCCTCCCCACCTGTGACCCACATGGGCTGGTCGTGAAGTTGGCCTGCCTCGTATGGTTGTGTTTGTAACTGATTTTGTGGTTCTCTCAGTAAAGGCTTTGTTTGGCTAGAAATAGAGTGTTTTGCCTGAGAAGTAAATGCTGTCTTCCTCCCACTCCCGCTTTATTGAGGTATAATAGACCTACATATTGTGGAAATTTAAGGTAAATTTAAGTGTAATGGTTTTATATATGTATATTTTGTGAAATGATTACCAGAGTAAGATTAGTGAACACATCCATCATCTCACATAGTTACTGTTTGTTTGTTTTGTGATAAGAACTTTTAAGATCTACCTCTTAACAACTTTAAAATATACAATACACTAAAAACAATTTTTTTTATATACAATACACTTTTAACTATAGTTGCCATGCTACCCATCAAATCTCCAGAACTTTCTCTTATAACTAAAAGTTCACTTAACCACCTTCAGTGCCATCTTGGGTTGTGTATGAAAATACGCAGAGATGAGCAGTTGGTGTTACCTGGCAGAGCTGGCGGAGGGCTTAGGTCAGGCTTAACTGTGAGCCATCAGGTGAGCGTCACCTGTGCTTAGTGTTCTAACAGGCATTTGAAATGGAAAGCCTCTGGTCAGAGGATGACCCTGAGAACATTCTTTTTCCCAGGACCCGTAGTGGCACAGAGCGCCTCTGGGATCCTGTGTAACAGTGACCATAATAAGCTCCCAGGACCCCAGATGCCAGCAGTTCCATCAGCTTAGTGGAGAAAGCGCTGTGGTTTCTGCTGCAGTTGTTACTGCCCAGGAGGGCTCCACCGTTCTCTGTGATCCTCTGCCCAGAAAGGGAGCTGTCCTCTGGAACCTAAAACGTCTCTCTGGTTTGAGGCCTGGCCCTGCGTTGCAATGAGTGTGGCATGACCCAGCTTTACCAGGGACTCCCACGTGCCTGGCCTTTCCCAGTTGCTGGGTTTGTTGGGTGAAGCAAGGTGGAGAGCTTTCACGTCCATCTTTGCTCCTTACTGGACTCTGAATTTGCTTCTTTGTGAAGCTTAGGACCTCAGTTACATGCTAAGTTCTAAAAGCATGCATGCGTTTCTAAAGATCTGTTGGGGTTGGAGTCCCACTTACACCACTTACTATTAACTTAGTAAGTAAGGAGGTAAGGTTGGCCGTATCATGTAACCTTGGCACCTAGTGTTTACTCCTGGGAGCTAGATCATTATTCTGTCCTGCCCACCACGTTGGAATACCCCAGCATTACATAAGAGAGTTTAAGCAAAACGCTTAGAAAATTTGAAAGCACCACATAAATGTTAGTTTTCAATGTTGTTGTAAGTCCAGAGAAGACCTTGGTTTTCAGCCTTTCAGCCTTTCCTGTGCCACCCAAAGATCTGTTACTCAGAATCTTCTCTTTAAAATCACTAAGGGGTAGGAGTAGGGGAGGGAAGAGTGGTTGGCCTGAGAGGCTTCGATAAGTTTTTAAACTAGAGACTTTGTTTCATGAAGGTAATGATACAGCCATATGAACTCTTCTTAAAGACAAAGGGGTTCTGTGTATAAATTTTAAGTGTGCTTTGTGATTATTGTGTCAGAATTGTGCTCAGAATGCTCTACCTTTGTCCTGCAAAGGTATTTATTTAAACAAATCCAAATCTATCCGTCATGATGCTATTACTTTATGTAACTGAATTGGTCCATCTGGGAAGACTTATTGAATCACACGGATTTATGCCTTGCTTAGGCAGGTAGCACCTGTTTTGCAGAGAGCTTCAGAGTGAAGCATTTCTCGGTGTCATTCTAACAAGGGATAACAAATGAATTTATTGGTTCTTGCAGTAAAACAAGTGTCCTCTATAGGCTGGTCAAAATCTCCTTAGCATGTGTATAAAGACCTGTGGGAAATAGTTTGGTGCTCACAGGGCTCTTACCTGAGGGCAGGAGACGAGCTTGTAGGGCAGAAATGTACAAATCATGAAAAATTCTAGAGTAAATGAACAACCCAAGCGCCATGATAACTTGGGCATGAGCCCTGATGAGGTCAGAGGACACCCTGAAAAGCAGTGCACTAGGGCTGGGTCTTCATAGGACATGAGGAGTTCCCCAGTCGAAGAATGGAAAACAAGTGATGCCAGCCCATGGCCCTTGTTGGAGCTGTGAGGCGACAAGCAGCTGGTGGCAGGTGGGGCCTGGGGAGGGCCTGGGGAGGGCCAGGGCTGGGGGCAGGCTGGCCGGGCGAGGAGTGGGCGCTGGACTAAGCTGCTGGAGCTGCGCTCGGACACGCACGTTTCTCTTCAGTGTGTGTTTTGGATGCTAAATGAGGAGTCAGATGTGGTGTGCTTTCATTCTGCTCCTGAATTACTGTTTTTATTTGTGTAGGTTTGTGCCATCCACCTTCCCCTACACTGTACCAAGAACTAAACTGTGAGAAAAAGGGCACCTCACTGTTGACAGAGTAGCTGCTTGCCCACGGTACTTGGGGGACACATTCCCTCTTTTTTTAAAAAAGAAAAAACATCTTTGGTAATTATTGCTCTGTTCCTTCTTAAGTATATCAAAGGCAGATAATATCATCTCTAACTTGTAAATTGAAAACTTTAAATGCCCAGAATTTATCCTCTCTTCTTAAATAGACTTTGGCACGGGAGGTTTACATTTTTCTCTGATTATGTGATGAACTTCTCTGTGGGCTGGGCCCCTACAGATTATCTTCTGGTTTCTGTTCAGGTCTTGTCCTTTGGCTTGTTCATTTCATCCAGCCTTGGGAACTCAGTGACTGTTGGGCCCCACTGAACTGAGGGTGAAAATTAATGTTTTGATTTTGGTAAAATAAAGCAATTGAAGCTTTTGTGCACCCTTCTCCCACTTTTCCTCCAAAGTGTGAGGTTAGAGTAATCATACATAACAGGAATTACAGCACAAGGTGCCTGTCAGCTGGGGAGCAGCTCTGCTGCTTTCTGCTTCTGTGCACCCGTCTCCCGATGTCACACCCTGCGCTCTGGGGGTCCATTCGTCCATCATGGAGTGCTTGGCAGGGTCCAAGGGAAACTGAAACCTGCAAGAACTGACAGACCCTCATCTGGCCTTCTTCTGGATTTGCGGTCTCTAATGAGATGATCAGTGTCTACCCCAGAGGATTATTATTATGAATCATGTGCCTTGAGAATCATCCTTCCAAGTTGATGCTGTTTTTTCCAAGTGATGTAGAAGACTGAGTTAAAAAGAATATTGTTGGTGTGCAATGGCAGCATCGAGGATGTGGCATTTATGAAGAGTTGGATTCTGTTACAAAATGAGTGAGCAGCAGTACCCAGAACATTAGGTAGAAGGGGAAGAAAGAAATCCACTAACGTTCATGTGGCAGGTACTTGTTGTTCGTACTTTTACTGAATGCTGGAAGATGGGGGATGATAAGAATATGATCTCACAGACCCTGAGCAGGTCATGTAGGCTTTGAGCAAGTGACTCCCTCCTCAGTAGAAAGTCCAGCAAAAGATGCAGCTCTTGTTGTCCTTTCTCCATCAGGAATTATCTTTTTAATGTATTTTTGCTGCAGAATTACATTTAATGTAATTATTGGTACGACTGGTTTTAGGTCTGCCATTTTGCTTTTTTCTATTTGTCTTGCCTCTTTTTTTTCCCTTCTTTTCCAGTTCTTTTGATCCTCCTTTCCTGCCTTCTTTTGTGTTAACCAAAAATTTTTTCATATATCTTTTTAACTTTTTAAATTGGTTTTCAGTTCTGTTTCCTTGCTGTATTTTTTTTTTTTTTTTAGCAGTTGCTCTAAGGATTATTACATTCATCTTCAGATTTATCGCAGTTACACATGGAATCACCTGTGGTGAACAGTGTCATTCCGTTTCCCCTCTCCCAGTCCTTGGTGCTGCCCTGTGGGGTCTTACCTGTTGCTCTGAGTGAGGTTGAGACTCTTGGAGCATTTCGAGCAGAAGAGTATCAAGGGGACCTATTGCTGTTAACAGTACATCCAGATCCACTGATTATTTTAAAAGAGTGGTATTTAATTGTAGTTCTCATAAAGTTTAAAAAAAATGAGTAGAGTGCTTTTCACTGTTTAAAAATGGTGATGTTGCCCCTTAGCATTGAGAGAGATGGGCCATAGGTCACTGAAGGAGAACCTTAAAAGCCTGTTTTAATCAATGTGCCAGATTGCCTTGACTTTTCATTAGTTTTTCCATAATTGGTGGATTAGTGTTATATTTCATTTAATTAAAAGTGAATCCCTATCTTACAGCTTGTTCAAGTCACTTAGCTTTTTAAGTGTTTTCCTCTTTTAGAGGGGCAAGCTGTATCTTTTCTTTTTGAAATTAATACATGTACATTCTCATAGTAAAGACCCGAACGCTATGGAAACATATGGAGTAAAATGTGAGGGAAACATGTCAGGAAAGTCTCTTACTACTTCCTCGTTTACTGCATCTTTCCTGTCTAACGGAGAG
Organism: Camelus dromedarius; assembly: GCF_036321535.1. Classification (NCBI taxonomy): domain Eukaryota; kingdom Metazoa; phylum Chordata; class Mammalia; order Artiodactyla; family Camelidae; genus Camelus; species Camelus dromedarius. The sequence goes on along the minus strand of NC_087441.1, from coordinate 8,223,931 downwards.
TGTACTCCTCCAAATGAATGATGCCAGCTCCCTTTTAGAGGTTAGCTCATAGGTGAGTCTGTCCATTCCATCTATGTCTCCTTACAACTTAGAACACTTCCTAGTCATCAACATGAACGTTCTAGGCAGCTTATTCATTGTGCCCCAAGAATATTAAAACTGCAGCTTTGAAAGTTTCTCTGGTAGTTGAAAGTGTGGTTTAAGATTACTTTTATTGGATTCTATACTGAAGGTCCCATAGCATCAGTTGAAATAGCACTGTTGCATAACTGTCCTGTGTCTAAAAATAACATTGAGTCGCATGAGCTCTTGCCCAGGGATATGAACCCACACTCTTTTTGGTTATTTGTACTGACTCTGACCGCAGACTGGCTTCCAGTGTGTCCTGCCAAGTAATCCTTTATAGAAAACACCAGGCTTGTTCCCGTGAAGTCCGATACGGTTGTAGTCACCGACAGCACAGCAGACAGACTGTGCTTGGTGTCTGTCCAGGGCTGACCTGCCAACACTGAGGGATTTTCATAGTGTATTTATACTTCTCTGAGGTCTTTGGTGCCTGGGGTTGTGGATTGTCTATACTGCACTGAACCCGTTACAGAAACCCGTGAGTCTGACTTGAAGAAAGTCATAGTCTCTGTTAGGGGCAGGGTGTGTTTTCCAGCTACACACTGTTTGAAATTAATACTCCCTTTATTGCCTGTTTTATCACATGGAGAACTATAGACCCCCCTCTTGCTGGATGTATGTGCAGGTTACAAATAATCTACAGAGCCTAAAAGTGGGTGGATACTTCCTCTGGGATCCAGAGGTGGCGCTTCTGAGATGACTTCATTAGGGGATGTGTGAATGCACTGAAGACTGTGCACAGGAATCAGCGTTTATGTGTGCAGTGCTGTCCTGTCTTTGAGGGCACATATTTTTTTATTCTCTTAGAGTACCTTCTAGATTTTTATCTGCTATTATTTCAACTCCTATTTCCATTTGAATTAAGGACCTGATAGTCACATGTTTTGTTTTCATTAAGTCAGTACACAATTTGTATTTGCAAAACCTACTTTAATAAATGCATATTAAAATGGTGAAATAGCAAATGTCATATCAAAAGAAACGTGCAGCTTTGTTTAGAGATGCATGATTTCTCTTCATTTGTGTGCAAAGACAATTATGAATTACTTCACCTTTTAAAAAAACCACATGATTTTGTGTTAAATATTGAGGAAGTGGAACACGTTGCTGAGGGCCAGGTAACTTGACCAAAGAAATGCACAATAAGTTACATGGCTAATAAATAACTTCTTTTGGAGTTCCTTCTCGTCATAATAAGTCTTTAAATTTAGAAAGGAGAAATAATCTGAATGTTGTGAAAAACATTTTGCTAATACTTAGGAGCTGTCATCTTGTGGTTTTATATCTAACTGGAAATTAAAATATAAAAATGTACAATTGACAAATTAAGAGGCAGAGAGTTAGTTTAGAGGAAAGAATACTAAACTGACCGTCAACATACCAGGGTTCTTATTTGTCTTAGCCATTGATTAGTTATGAAACCTGAAATAAGTCTTTTGTTTTCTCTCTTAGCTTCTTGTATCACCTTTTGGTTTTTAAAATTATTTTTGTTGAAGTATGTATTCTTTAGTACTTCCTGTAGTAATTGTCTGTAGAAGGTAAGCCCAGTCTTTGTATTTCAGGAAAAAAAAGTATTTCATCTTCACTCTGTATGAATTCTAGGTTAATAATGGTTTTTGCTCAGAACTTTGAAAATATGAATTTATTGCTTTGTGGTATTTATTGTTGCTGTTGAGAAGTCTGCTACTGGTCTAATTATCATTCCCTTTTAACTCTTTTTTTCCCACTGTTTTTTAAATCTGTTTTTCAAGATTTTCTTTTTCTCCTTGATGTTTTTCAGTCTCACTACAGTTCTTTTAGGAGGAGATTTATTTTTATCCAGTCTCTTTGGCACTCACTGTGGGCTTTCAGTATCAAGATTCATGTCTTCATTCTGGAAAACTTTCAGCGTTGGTTCTGATACTGCTTCCCACCATTCCTTCTACCTTCATTTCTGGAAGTACTGTTAGATGTGTTTCTCTGTCCACCTGTTATTTTACTTAACTTCTCTCTATATATTTTGTCTCTTTTCCTGCACTCTGAGCAAGCTTCAATTTACTAATTTTCTCTTTGTGCCTGGTGTTGTTTCTCCCACCTATTGAGTTTTTAATCAAGACCATATTTTTTTCATTTCCAGGATTTCAAATAGACTTTTGTTTTCAGATCTACCTCTTGATTCGTTATCTGACTGATTTTTGTTTCCAAAAATTTGGGGTGGTTATTTCTTTCATGTCTCTTTGAAGGTCTTAATACATTTATATTCGAATCCTTTTCAGTTTGACATGTTCTCATTTTGTCAGGAGTATCTTTGTCTGATTATTGAGTATTAGTCAGTCTTTCTTGAAGTTACTTTCCCTCCCCAGTGTTGGGCTTTCGGCATGGAAGCCTATCTTAAGTGGGAATCTTTGGTCCTCTCTCTGTCCTCCCCTCTCCCTGCGTAGTGGTTTCGCTGTGGTGCCAACCCCACCCCAGGGCCCTCGCTTAGAACCGGATCTTAGCTGGAGATTCAGGCTCCTGTCCTTGTTGATACTGAGGATGGAGATTCAGGCTTCTGTCCTTGTTGATACGGAGGAAGGAGACTCAGGCTCCTGTCCTTGCTGATACGGAGGGTGAGGCAGGTCTGTTCCCTTGGCTGGGGTGTTCTCTGTGCTTCTCCTGCTGCTCCGGGGAACCCCCAGCTGTGGTCACAGAAGCCTTTTCAGTTTCTTCCCACAGGCAAGGTGTGCTTCATGCAGCCCTTGTGGTTTAATGCCGTGAGTCTTGCCCCGAACCGCTCCCTCCACCCGCACGCCGCCCGCCGTCAGCGCGTGCGCTGCGCTGCCGCTTCCGCTCCAGGCCTCTCCGTGTTTCCGAACGGTGGACCTGTGGCTTCAGGGCCTATTGCCGTCCCATTTTGTTCCTTGTGTCTTATTTCTCTTGTTTGTAAACATGACTGACGTACTTCCTCCCTCTGTATTCCTTCCCTTCCTTCCTCCCTAAAAGTATTTTATCTGTCACTGCTGTCATTTGGAGTAGTGAGTGGTGTTTAAAACTTGAACTCATCCTGCCCCGAAATTCTGTCTTAGTTTCTTCATCTTTACTAAGTAATCTTGAAGGTTCCTTTGAGCTCGGGAAACCCTCACTTCCCCACACACAACAGGCAGCAAGAGGGCTTATCTGTGGAGTCGGGTGTCTGACGCCTCATAATCAGACCAGTCACCTCCCTGTCTATGTGGAGCTGGGCCAGACTCATGAATTACTGCTCTCAAAAGACATCAGAAATATTGTGGCCTCTGTGGAAGCTTTTCCAGTCATTATTCCCGCATTGGAGTTTGCTTCTGTAGGAAAAGCAAAAACAAACCTCCCTGAACCATAGGAGTAATGCCTTGGTTCTTACTGGCCCAAAGACCACGTAGCTGTGGCTGTGGCGTTGGCCGCTGTTTCCTCGTCTCTCCCCACACACATCTCCTTTCCCTTGGCGAGACTTGCATGCTTCCAAAGGCAACTTCATAAGAAACTGCCGATTTTTTAAAAATTTTCTACTAGGAAGTAATAACAGATCGTTCAGCAAACTGACTAGTTCAGCATTTCCCAAGGGGGACTTGGGAAGGGACGGAGGGGGTCATTGTTAGTCGGAAGGAGGTGGAATTTACTTTCGTACAAGCTTCCAAAGTCTCTTAATGGATGTTTGGTAGAGCTGTGTGTTTATGTTGTACGAATAATGTTTAATGAAGAACTGCCAAAATTGCAGTTAACATTTTTTTTTAAATAAATAACTTAACAAGGAAGCAGCCATATGGTATCTGTCTAAAACCAGAGGTGCAGAATCTATTTTAAAGACTAGACCTACAAAAAGACCAAACACAAACCAAAACCCTCCTCCACTTTAATAAAAATATTTAACCACTTATGGTTAAATTTAAAAATTAGATCTAAGAATTTAAATAGCGTATTAGATCTGGCAGGCAGAAGTTCTGAGGAAATGTATATTTGATTTCAGTCCAGTGGTTCTCGGTGATTCTCTTATTGCTAATCTTCTGAGTACAAGAAAGAATTGCAGATGACTACATCTTTTAGGGAACCAGGTGCTATTAGAGAAGAGTGGAGTGAAGGCCTGCCATTATTAGGAAGGGGGCAGAGCCGAGGGGAGAGATGGGCTGCTCAGTGGAGCCCAGGAGGAAAGGATGGGGCTGAGGATGATGATCTGATGCCCAGGCCGCTCTGACATGGCCCCAGCCTTTCTGTCACACACAGGTGCTACCTGATCTTCAGAACATCGGGGCCTGAAAACCAGTGTCAGAAGTGATGTATTAAATCTCAAGTGGAAGTTTGAGCTGTTTGTGACTTTCCTTTGATGAGTCTGTTTCCTCTTGATTAATTTGTCTGTGAAATAAAAGACTATAAAATGAATAGAATTTTAACATGAAAAGTTATGATCATTAATGCTAAAATGATTTATAACAGAATTGGGTTGTACTCTTCAATTTAACTACTTGATTCAGTGCAGTGTTCTTAGCCCTTTTGAACAGCATCTGATATGCCTTTTGTCTTACGTTTAAAGCCTGTCGGGAACCCATCCCGAATAGTGTTTGATGGCATTTGTGAATTGGGCTGATAATTAGCCCAGTTGGTTAAGACACTCTGTTGGAGAGAGCAGAGTACTGCTTAAGCCCCAGGGTTGTCCAGTTAATTTCTTTCAGTTTTCTGAGTACAGAGCCTTGGTCCCAAAGAGGAATGGATCCTCACATCACTGTTATAAAAACAACCAAGGGTGCACAACTAGGGTGTGGTGTGTATGTCAGTACAATTTTCATTAAAACATACACACAAGGTCTCTCTTTTTTTCCAAGTATATAAATATTATGTTGTTGCCTCTTGTGGGATAAGCAAAGAGTTAAATTTTAAATACCTTTTTTTATCTTTGCAGTATTTGTACGGTATTTAGCAGATTACTTGTTCGTTCAGTATGGTACAAAGAATCCTTATCATGTGGTTGTTGGTCTCTGTGTAACCATAATCTTGAAGGAAAATGTACTGTGATGTAGTTTTTATCTGTTTTGAAGGTACTTGTTAGAATTATTTTATAGTGCCAAAGAGTAGGAAATATGGTAGCAGATTACAAGAAGTGTCTCCCTTTATATCATATTAGAATCAATTTTAAGAATACAAATAGATTTGTATTGAAAGACCATGATTTTAACCTCGGGATAGCCCTTATTTTGTGTAGCTTTTATTTTGTTTTAATGGCTTGTGATGAACGTCATTTTACAAGGGAGAAAAGTTGAGTGTTACGAGGCTCTGACTTAGCCTCTGTTGTAGGAGGCCAAGGGCAGGAATGGTCTGGGTCCATGTGGGTGGGTGACTTTGTTGCACCTTGCATTGAGACTTCCAAAGGTGGGAGCTGAGTGAGTTTCTGGTATGGTTTTAAAAGCAAAGTACAGAACAGAGGATGCTGTAATTTAGTTCTGGAAAACCACACATTTATACTTCTATACACATGGACTATCTTCAGAAGATATTATGCAAGAAACTGGTAACTGTGGCCTCTGGTTGTGGTAAATTGTGCTTGGTGACAAGACTTGGTGGAGTCAGATAATAGCTCTGACCTTAGGGCATTTATTTATCTTCACGGCTCAGTTTTCTCTTCTAGAAAATGGGGAATGTAGTAGACATCTGTTGTTTTTGACGCCCAGTATCCATCCATCCTTCGTGGCAGCCCTGCCCTTCCCTGCTGGGGCTCCTGCTAGGGTTCCAGTGCAGCCGCGGGTGGTCCCATGACTTAGAGCCAAGCTTTATGGTTCCCTGATCAACAGTGATTGGCTCAGGAATGGGGTCATGACCTTGACTTAGTCAGCGAGAGGCAGAGAGACTTTTGTTAGCACATCCAAGGTTGAAATTCTTTTTCCTTCCCACTGGATTTGAATGAGAAGAAGGTATGAGGTTTGGAGTAGCAATGATCCACATCTGACCCTCGGAACCAGAGGAAAAGCCAACGAGGAAGAAAGCATGGAGCCTGGAGCAGCACAATGGGACCTGGATTCAGGAGACACCCGCAGCTCATTCCACCCCAGCTGGTGACTAGACTCTTCACATGCTCCCACCAGTAAATTCACTTTTTAGCTGTAGTTAGTTTCTTGTCGTGTGTGAGAAAACAAAATCCCGACCAGTACAGGGGAATAGCATTTAATTTTAAAATGACTGGTTGATTAAATGCCACACATCTATAAAGTGTGGTGCTTGGCATCTTGGTAATTTTTAGAGCATTCAGTCAGGAGTCCATCTCACATTTTACTAATAACTTGCTCTGAGGTGGAGTAGAGGCTACAAGAGAGCTTGTACCGGTGTGTTCAGCTCCTGAGCCTGGCGCAGTATACTTTTACTCAAGGCCGAAGACTTTGTTAAGATAAAATACACATCTCTTTGTTGTATCACAGTCGAGAAGCAGCACCTCTGCTCAGGTTTCAGAGTTGATTTGAATTCCTTATTGTTTTCTAATTTAAAAAGATACAGTTCCATTCTATCTGCTACTTAAAGAAAAAAAAGCAAGAAAATAAAAGTGTTGGGTGACTTAAAAAATAAAAAGCAGGAACAGTGTGGAGATTTCTCAAAAGACTAGAAACAGATTTATCATATGACCCAGGAATCCCACTCCTGGGCATATATCCAGAGGGAACCCTACTTCAAAAAGACACCTGCACCCCTGTGTTCATAGCAGCACTATTTACAATAGCCAAGGCATGGAAACAGACTAAATGTCCATTAACAGATGACTGGATAAAGAAGATGTGATATATTTATACAGTGGAATACTATTCAGCCATAAAAAACAATAACATAACGCCATTTGCAGCAACATGGATGTCCTGGAGAATGTCATTCAAAGTGAAGTAAGCCAGAAAGAGAAAGGAACATACCATATGAGATTGCTCATATGTGGAATCTTAAAAAAAAAAAAAAAAGATCATAAATACAAAACAGAAACAGACTCATAGACATAGAATACAAACTTGTGGTTGCCAGGAGGAAGGGGAGTGGGAAGGGACAGACTGGGAGTTCAAAATGTGTAGATACTGCCAGGCATATGCAGAATAGATAAACAAGATTATAGCGTATAGCACAGGGAAATATATACAAGATCTTGTGGTAGCTCACAGCGAAAAAAATGTGACAATGAATGAATATATGTATGTTTATGTATAACTGAAAAATCATGCTCTACACTGGAATTTGACACAACATTGTATAATGACTATAACTCAATTAAAAGATGTTAAAAAGAAGGAAAAAAAAAAGCTGTGTTGGGTGACTTAAAAAAAAACAGGAACTCAGCAATAATAAAACAGTCAAGGACTGATCAGACACTCTGAAGACAACACCTCATAACTGCATGGTGATTTTGACTGCCAGGTCTTCCAAGGCAGACAAATCACAACAAGAAACTATAGGATGGAAATGGTTTTTTTCTTAAGTTGTTAACATTGAACCACAAAACCCATTGCAGAAATATCATTGTTGGTTTTCTGACATCTCAACACTCTCCTAAAAGTGCAGTGTGGCATATTTTTAAAAGATTAAAGTGAATTAAAAATCAATTCCTATTTTGAGAATTTGAGCAGAGTGAGGTAATTGGAAAGGCCCTGGAGTGCTTCCGTAATGATTGAGAATCATTGTTCTTAATAATAGAAATGAACCTTGAAATGACAAGCATTTTATACACTCCAGCTAACCTGATTTTTAAAATAAAAATGTTTCTAATGCATATGGAGCTCATGGCCCCTATCTGCAGTAATCCTGACATTTTCCCCTTGGGACTTTTATATGATTATCTCATCCCAGACACTGTATTTCTAAAGTGTCATCTTTTATGTTAGCGGCAAGTGTAATATTACAACATATGGTTTTGTTTTTGCTGCTTCATTACTTTCACATTCTGAAAAAGTAGCATACACCATAGCAAATTAGTCAGAAAGCATTAGGCATAAATGTAAAGAACCAGGAAATCAAGAGGATACTTAGATCATTTCCATGCAGTAATGAAACTGTTGCCAGCGCTCTGCATCAGCGTGCACTACTCATAGTGAACAAGGTCTGGTCAGCTTGGCGCTGCTCTGAGAGGGAGGTCCTGAAGGTTAAAATAGGTCATGAGTAGAGTAGGGTGCGGCTTAACTGTAACTGTAAATAAATGGTTAAGTCAGGTTCTCACAGACAGGGCTCTTCTGTCGAAAATGTGGAGTCTGTTCATGGAGTAAGAGGAATGACAACAGCAGTGACAGTTCGTCCTTACACAGCTCTCTGTGTTCCAGGCCTTGTGCCAAGCACTCTGCACCTACTAAGCCACCGAGTCCTCTTGGCAGCCCCGAGGCAGGTGCCGTGACCACACCCTTCGTGCAGGGGGAAGCAGGGAACAGGGTGGTGAGGTGACCTGCTGCTCCAGGCACCCAGTTAGCAGGTGTGGAGCGAGGGTGCTGACGCTGTTCACCACCTCCTGTCTGGTCTCCCAGATGGACAGGCCCTCTGATGAGTGACAGGTTGAGAAAGTCAAGGTGAGCTCTGAATAAACAGTTCATCTTCCTGATGGCTTTGCGCTTGAGCCAGACTTGAGTGCCTCACCAGGCTTGACAACAGGGGAAGTTCTTGGAAAACTCCACTTAGAGTTATGAAGTTCATCTCCACATGGTAATACTGTCTTAATGAAATTCATGCTTTTCAAGGACAGGACATGTGAAATAAACAGGTAATGGCAGCCCCTCATCTCTGGTTAACTCCTCCACAAAGCTGCCTTTAACTTCCTCTGTCTACATGGAATTTTCCTTAGGATTTACCCATAATACTTGTTTACCAACCACCGTGTCCTGTGGCATGTTCTTTTAAGTTATCGTTCCTTTAATGCGTTCAGCAGATGTTTACTGAGCCCCTGCTGTGCTCTAGGCATTGGGGATAGGGACTGAGGACCAAACTGGGCCTTGAAGACGAGGTGGGTTCCACATGGGCAGAAAGATCTGGAGATCTTACTAGATGAGAACAGCGTGTGCAGTTGTTCATGGGGGAGCATGAGGCAGGCTTATTTTCCTTTATTTTGTAAGATACGTCAGACTAGGAAACTGTGAATCTCTGGGTTGACACGGCCTGCTATTTGGGGATCTTGATTGCACAGACTGTTTCTGGACTTGTTTTGCTAGTGCCATCAGGATACTATTAATAACATAACAATGCACAGGCCTGCTTAGATGCACATGCTGATTAGAAGTAAATAGCAGACATTTTCCAGGAGTGAATTGGTAGTGTGGATGTATTGCAAGTATGAGTGGTATTTTGTGGTTTACGTTGATTTTCCAAAAATGGAAAGAAATGGGGGGAGAATTATGAAATTCAGAGAAGGTACTGCTTTGTTAGTCTTTTGGAATCTGCTTTTGAATTCTCTATGGGAGCTCTGTCAGGTGGCGAGTTGTCCCATGGACCAAGGAGTGGGTCAGGAGTTTGGCTTTCAGCCTGCTGCTGCCTTAGGTGGCGTGTTCTATCCCTTACTTCTCCATATAATTCCAAATTCACGGTTTCACTATTAATTTCTTAGAAATGGTCACAGTTGTTTATAGGCACATTGTCCTTCCCAGTAATACTGACGTGAACGGAGGAAACATTGTCCTGTCTCGGCTGTCGTTTTGTAAGGGTTCTAGGTTTTAGCGCTTCACAGTGAGTTTATTCATGACCTCCTAGGACTCATTATACTTTTGTCTTAAAATAGATCTGAAATGTAACATTTTCCCAAAGTAGCTTATTAAAGATACTTTTTGGTGTGTTTTTAGAGTTATCAGGGTGTTGTTTCTGTCTTTAAAGTTGTGGCTTTGCTATACTTACCTAAAGTAAGTGTTAAAGAAGTCAGGTTCTCAGTCATAATTTAAGCAATTAAATGGGAGTCCCGCCCCTGCCCCCTCCCCGAATTTAAGATCTTCCTTTTTGTTAGTTGTTGGCAATTCAGTATGTGTTCTTTTTTTTCCTTCACTCATCAAACATTTGTTGAATACCTACCGCGTGTCAGCATTCAGGGCTGAGAATAAATAGCTGAACAAAATATGGTCCTTCACTTAGTTACAAAGTGGCTTAAGGAGGAGACAAGCCCACACAATTCCAAGATAATGGGACAGCTGGAAGATGCTGAGGAGCGTGGAGAAGTGAGGTGGGAGAAGTTCATCAGCGAAGAAGCCACAGAGAAAGACTGCATCTGAGATTTGCAGAAGACACAGACCATCACTGAGTGGTAAAGAGAAGGCTAGCTTTATGGTGAAGAATGGGCTTTTAAGAGATACTGACTGTAGCTTGAAACACAGGATGCTCAATTTCATTCAGCATGAACTTATTGAACTTCTCCTTACCTGGTAGGGAGTAAACTAATAGACACAGTGCAGTTATATGTTGAGATATCCATGGGCAAGAATTAGATCATATTAGATCTAAGAAGCCAGAATAATGGGGGAAAAGAATGTGACTGAATGTCATTAAATTTTAAAATGTCTGTTATGGGCAGAGATGAGAGAGATCACAGTGGCCTAATGGAAATGTGAGGCTGGACAAAAACCACATGATCATCTCAATAGATGCAGAAAAAGCATTTGATAAAATTCAACACCCGTTTATGATAAAAACTCACCAAAGTGGGTATAGAGGGAACATATCTCAACATAATAAAAGCTGTGTATGACAAACCTACAGCCAGCATAGCACTCAACGGTGAAAGACTCAAAAGCTTCCCACTAAAATCTGGGACAAGACAAGGCTGCCCACTATCACCGCTCCTATTCATACATAGTCTTGAAAGTCCTAGCCACAGCAATCAGGCAAGAGAGAGAAATAAAAGGGATCCAAATTGGAAAAAAAGAGGTAAAAGTGTCACCGTATGCAGATGACATGATACTATATATATATATAGAAAACCCTTAAAGATCCACACAAAAACTACTACAAGTAATTGAAGAATTCAGCAAGGTAGCAGGTTACAAGATTAACATTCAAAAATCAATTGCATTTCTTTACACTAATGGTGAATCAACAGAAAAAGAAAGTAAAGGAAATGTGAGGCTGGGCCACAGTTCCAGGGGAGGCAAGAACAGAGGCACGGGGCCCAAAGCAGGGTGAGGGGTCCAGGGGAAGTGAGGACGGCAGCTGGAAGGACAGCGCCCTTTTCCTGGCCCCTTCTCTCTTGTCTGCCCACCACGGTTTTAGTTGTCTGCATTGCTGCATAACAAACCACCCCAAAACTCCGTGGCTTCACACAATAGTAATCACTTATAATCAATCTCTCACAGTTTCTGCGAATCTGATCCCTGGGAGCAGCCCCATCAGGGAGTTCTGGCTCAGGATCTGATGTGGGGCTGCAGTGCGGTGGTGAGGGGCGTGGGCTGGGGTCATCTGGAAGGCTCTTTACTCACGTGTCTGACCCTGGGCTGGGAAGGCCTCCTCAGGCCCGCCCCAGTCTCTGGTCTCGTCTGGGGTCTCCTCAGGCAGACTTTTCACTTGGAGCCTCCAGGCTCCAGAGGCGGATGTCCAAAGGAAAGAGCAGTACAGGTGGAGGCTGTACCCACTCCTCTCCCAGCCCGGACAGCCCCACGGTGTCAGCCGCTCAGTCATTCAAGAGGAAGGAACTTAGATCCTGCATCTCAGTGGGAGAGTTTCAGTGTCTGTGTAAGGAGAGCATGTGGAACAAGATGTATCAGTGTGCTCATCTTTGGGAAACACCACCTGTCACAACCATAGAGTGTGGAAATGCTGGCTGTTTGCACTTTCTCAGCCTTTCTCGTGGGATGTCAGTGAGACATAAGAAGGAATTGGCTGGCAGCCCTGGGAAAACTTTTGTTTTCCATGAAACAGGAGCAGACATGGCTGCCACTGCTTCATGCTTACCCAGCTGAACATGACTGTTATGCCAGGAGCTGTGGCAGCCGTCTTGTCGCCATGAGGAAAAGGTCAAGGGAATCAGAGTGGTTGTCTCTAGCACTGTCTATGGGTTCAGGCTGCTATAACAAAGCACCATAGACTTGGGTGGTTTATAAACAACAGAAATTCTTTTATCATGGTTCGAAAGGCTGGAGATGTGAGATCAGGGTGCCAGCATGGTTGGGTTCTGGTCATCTTTCTCTTCCAAGTTGTAGACTGCCGATTTCTTGTTGTAATCCCACATGAAGGAAAGTGTGTGATATTCTCTGGGGTAAGTGTCTTTGAGTTCCTTATTGTAAGGGCAGGAATCCCATTCATGAGGTTCTACCCTCAAGGCCTAATCAGCTCCCAAAGGCCCCACCTCCTAATACCATCACTTTGGGGGGTAGGATTCCAGCTTACGAGTTTTGGGGGTACACATTCAGTCCATTGGAGAAACTTTAAACGATTCCAGACAAATGACAGCACCTGCTTGCCTCCAGGTTTCTGTTTCATGGGAGAGAAAAACCCCTATTTGTCTGAGACACTTTCTCAGGTTTCTGTTGCTTATACTTGAAAGCCTTTCTAATGAGATAATATGTGATATTACATAATATGGGATGAGTGAGGTAGTATGACTTTTTAATTGCTGCTGCATGAGTAGTTGAAATTTTAGCGAGCAGCGGGAAGCCATTTGAGCTTCTTATGCAGAGTTTGGAATCAGTCTGTTGATGGAGAATTTGTCAATGTCTACTCCATGCTCAGCACTGTCTTGTGCACATGGGGGATAAAAACACTGAGTAACGTCACTGTTGCTAAGTAGATTATAGTTCACTTGAAAAGAGAAAAGCAGGTGGGTAATAATAATACACATATATGTGATTTTTTGTGTGCCAGGTATTATGTATGCTAAGGATGTGGCATGGAGTATTGAATTTAAACTCAGAAATATTATATGAGAAATGTAGTCCTGTCTCCTTTTTTTAATAGATGAGGAAGAAGATGCTTAGAAAAGTTAAGTGACTTGCCTATGTTTAATTGTAAGGTTTTCTATTGTTTTAAATGTAAAAGGAATTTTCCCTGAAAGTGCAAATTTCTCACATCTTCACTTGACATTCTTTAGCGTACATTTTGAGCCCCTGCACTTGTGCTGACGCTGTGCGGGGTGCTGAGATGGTGGAGATAGACGAAAACAATGGGACCTGCGCCTCTGAAGGGCCAACTCAAGCGGGGAGGCCGGCTTCTACTGACCCTGCTTGGTTGGGACAGATGTTTATCAAGGGCCTTCCGTGAGCCAGGGCATTTCAATGCATCAAATTAAGTTCTGTAGTGGGGTTCTTTATTATAGCATACCAAACCATTTCAGACCCATTTAAAACAACAGCTGTTTATTGAGATCAAGATTCTGTGGGTGAGCAGATGGCTGGGCTGAGTAAGGTGGTTCTTCTGATCTTTACCAGACTAACCATACTAGTCATGTATCTGCGGTCGCTGCCAGTTGGCGAAGCAGCTCTGAGGATTGGCGGGCTGGCCATTGAAATGATGGGCAGTTGGGCCACACGTCCTTCTTTATCCAGCAACATCCAGGCTGGCCTGGGCGTTTTTTCACGCAGCTGGGGAAGATTCCAAGAAAGAGAAAGCACAAGTATGCAGGGTCTCTTACGGCCTAGGCTAGGATTCGCACATCCTCTCTCCTGCAGCCTTCTGTTGGCAAAACTCATGGCAAAGGATGAAGACATAGGCTTTGCCCCTTGCTGGGTGGAGTAGCTGCAGAGTCCTATTGCAAAGGGGAGAGAGGATGAACTGTGGCCATTTTTATAATCTGCCCCAAGTGTTATGATGGAGATATGTTTTGAGGCATTGAGACTTGAATAACTTTAGGTTTTCTATCTTGGGAGTTTGGTGATCTCATGTATAAAAATTGAATGATTGGGATTGGGGAGCCAGTTTTAGGGGGAAAGATAAGTTCAGTTTGGAAACATCGAATTAGAGATGATAGTGGGTTACCCAAGTACGAGTGAACTTGTGTTTAACTGACAGTGTGGACCCGGAGAATTCAGGCTCATGAGAGAGCTTTTTGGGATCATCTTCCCAGGGTGGTAGGAGGCGTCATGAGAATGATTTTGCTCGGAGAGGGAGGAGGGCAGGAATCAGAGTGCTGTCTGGAAAGCAGACTGGCCTGAGGAGGACCTGTGTGGAACAGGAGGGCTGCTGGACTCTTCTAGGGGGCAGAGCAGGCTGGTGGCGTACGTTATGTGGTGACAGTGGATTCTGCATGTATGTTTAAGGCAGAGGTGACAGGGTGTACCAGTGAATCACATTTGAGGTGTGAGCGAAATAGGGAACTCAAAGCTCTCCGGCCTGATCAGGTGGAAGGTCAGGGTTGCCATTTACTGAGGCATAAAGATTCAGTACCACGTCTGGGGCAAGAATTCAGGACTTCTGCTTGAGATGCCTTGGATGTGAATCCAAGTGGTGCTGTCAGGTGGGCAGGTTCATAAAGGAGTCTGGAGTCCAGGGAGGAGATTCAGCCTGGAGGTAGGACTTTGGGATCATCTGTGTTTAACTGGTATTTAAAACCATTGAGGAAAAAAAAAAAAACTAGATTTGATGAGATCACCTAGGGGGTCTGTAATAGATGGTTAGGGACTGGGATAGGGTGGTGGCAGTAGGAATAGAGCAGGAGATTCAAGAGTTAATTAAAAGTGAACAGGACTTGGTAATAGATATGATTTAAGATGTTAAAGATAGGAGGAATTACGGATACCTCCTAGATTTTAAGAGGAATTTAAAGATAAAAATGGACACACTTGCTGTTTCATTTACCTTGAGGTCCTGTCAGCAGACAGTTTTTAATTTTAATCTTTATTATATATTAAAACTGTGATCCGATGAGATTTGAACGTACTTTGAGACCCTCTGCAGAGATTCAGCAAGCTTTCTGAACAGTCCCTCTGGTATCTGAACCACACTGCCCCCTTGCTTTGGCAGTAACATGGAATTAGGAAACAATTATGCCCAAGAAATGTTTCTCAGCCCTTAAATGGCCTTTCTGTGCTTAGCAGCCAAAACTTAAATAGCTCAGTTTTTGGTTTTATCGCACAGCTTTCAAGCAAAACAGTACGCCCGCAGAAGCGCACTGACCCGGGTTGTGTTGAGTGATGCTTGGAGGGCGGGGCAGTTCAGTCAGGGTGGTTTGTATCTCAGGTTGGGATGACTGAGAAGGACTTGGGGGCTACACAGAGGATTTTGTGTCTGTGAGAGCCCAGGCACGCTGCTGGGCTCCAGGTAGGAAGACAGAGGCGACAGCTGTACTTGCCCTGGGGGCTCCTGACTGGTGCGGAGGACGTGGCCGAGGCGGCGGAGGTCGGCTGTGCCGGGCAGAGAGGCCGTGCAGTGTGACTCGTTTGTACAGTTTGCTCTGCTGCTTGGTGATTTGGGGGAATGACTGCAGGTAGGAAGATAGGTGCTTCCTACTCAACAGTGGAAAGTAGTGTTTCTTTGATTTCTGACGTCCTCTAAGCTTTCAAAGGCAAACACAGCACCATAATTTTATGTGAGACTGTGTTCTTCAGTTCTGAATATTTTGGATTTTAGAAGGCATAGGATGCACATACCATAGGGTGTGAGAGATTCCTTGCAGGGCTGGGGTATCACTCTGTATAATCTAACATCATATTTCAGTGGAGCTCATGAAATGGGGTGAATAAAGGCCTAACTGAGCCATGTGCTACTTCAGAACATATTTTGTAGCCAAGCAGTAAGTTAGCTCAGATTTTATCATCAGATGAGTTAGTGAAAAAACATTAAATTTTTCTAAGTTTTGAAATTAATCTTATTTCAGAGATTTCTACAGTTCAGAATTATGGTTAATTGATTGTTGACCCATATTCCAAATGTAGGGCCCTGCTTTTTATTTTCTTCTCCTTTGATGGACTCGATGTTCGTGAGAGGTATGGGGCATATTTTAGAAGTGGGGGTGAAATGACTGAATTTGTGACTTGCTGGGTAGGATGAATTCTGCATTCTCAGCTGAAGAAGTAAAATGCTACCAAGAAGGCCAATTCAGGTGTATTTGCTCTTTAATAACAACAATAGCATAGTTTCATTTACCTTTCTAAAAGCGCAACTTAGGAATATTTAACTTTGCTTCATGAAACTCCAAGTAGAATGAGTTATCACTTAATAATTTGTGTTTACTTGGATTTGGCACCACCACCTTTCCTCATGTGCAGTGCCACTGTTTGTTTACATGTATGTCTCCCTCCCTAGACACTAAGCGCTTTTCAATAAGGGAAACTAGCATTTTCTTTTTTATCTCTGGCATCTGGCATAGTGGACACTCACGTCTGTGTGTGTCTGGAGGAGGAGGAGAGGAGGAAGAGGCAGTGGGGTACATTGCTCCCACTGGATATGTTCTTCAGAGACCTCCAGAGGTGTCTTTGTGCTCTGGTATTGAACTGTTATGAGCAAAACTTTAGGAAACAGATTTCTGGGAATTCATGTGACTGGCTGACTACTCTGGGGCTGGGGGAAATTTATCTATACCTGTATCTGTCTACTTATTTTGGGGCTCTGTTCATGGTCTTCTGTACCCACTAATCCTTGAGAAATGGAAGGTAAGGAATTGGTTTCAGTGCCCTATGAAGTTTGGGGACTTTCCCTCATAGCTGAATGGGAAAACAAGTCTACTGAAGCTGTAGACCTCTCCCTCCAAGAGGATGCAGAACCCCTCCTCTCTTCTTCTCCATTTGGCATATTCCTCCAGGCGGCAGTGTAGGCGAGAAGGAGCTCTGGAGCCCAGCAAACTGGGGTTTGAATCCTTGGTCTGCCATTCTTTACTTTTTTTTTTTTTTTTTTTTTTTTTTTTTTTTTTTTTTTGTGGTGAAATTGCCGTAAATCTCTGAGCCAAAGTGAATGAAATGATGATGATGAGTAGAGCAGCTCTACCTTGCAGGCCTGCAGTAAGGATGAAATGAGATACTTTCAGTGATGTGGTGCAGCGCACGCCACTGAGTAATCCTGGATGAGTGGTGTTCCTTCTGAATGCTAGGAGACTTGTGCATAGTTAACTCTGGCATTTATTTGAGAAGTTGAGATGTCATTACAGCAGAGGTTGACACGTTAATTAAAACAATGTCCTCTTCATATAAGTGAGTCAAATACCATCATATGCCATTAATCTTGGAAAGTCAAAAAGGAGATCCTGAGAGGCGAAAGGGGCAGTGCTGAAAACGTAATGAGAACTTGGGTTCAGGAATCAAGGTCACAGCTGATTTAGCCACTAGTCGGTCACTAGAAGCATTCTGTGGAGCGGTTTGACATATTTTTTTTTGAATCTGGAACTAAATTCAACCCAGCTTGTCCTGGACCATTCTGCCCAGTACACACCTCAAAGCCCCAGGACCATTAAGGTGTAAAAGCTAGACTCAAACCCAGTCTTGTAACTGGGAACGGCTTCTCAGGGCAAGTGTTCCGTGGGTGTGATGGGAGAGTGGTGTGGCTACGTCAGACCATCAGAGGATTTGTGTTTGATCTGCAGGTTTAAATGATGACTTTCAGCAGGGCTGATTAGAGAGTAAAAGAAATAGCTGTATTTGGCAGGGAGTTAATGGATGAGGATTCACACTGCAGAACCAAACATTATCAGGAGACTGCGGAGAGAGGAGGTGGGTCTAGCAGTGACCGCTAAGTCTGGTGGGTGGGATGGAGGGGAGACTTTGGTGAAGGTCTGTGAGTTTTGTCTTAACTTTCTGAATTACAGTGTTGTTTCTGTAAAATAAATTACCTCAAATATTCTGGACATAATTTTTCTTCTAGCATATAAAGCCAATTCTTTCATTCCCTGAGTGCAGTACACATTATGACAAGGTAATTTAATTTTGAAAATTTGACTTTGAGTATAAGAACTATATGCTTGTATAGCTTTTACTTTTATATCTTATTAGTTGGCAGTGGTTGATCCTTTCTTCAGGCCAAGCATTTTAATTGTTTGACAGGTTATTAGCCAGATGTCTAAAGTGGGTTGAGGTGACATTATCACCCCATTGAGGATGAGCATTTGACTCTGTGGCCATCTGAGGCAGGGACCCAAACGTGCCCTTGTTGGCTGCGGCTGAAGGACTGGGGGTGAGACGGTCTGGGGCTTGCTGGTTTGGAGCGAAGTCAAGAGCTTGCTTTATGAATGTTCAGGGAGTGTTTCACATGAAGGGGCCGCAAAATCAAACGATCTGCTTGGAAAACTTCCCAGTGGTAGCTTCAGAAATTCTGAAATTAATTCCAGATTATATCTCCCGGCCCCGACCCCCAAAGTCAGTCTTTTAATTGCGTTAAGAGTTGGTTGACTAAAATAAACAAACAGATGGTTTCATCTAGAAAGCGGTTGCCCTCACCTGCCTCAGTAGGCACTGCTGTGAATACAGGGTCGATCAGAGTGTGTCACTGACTTATTACCAAGAAAAACAGAAAAGTGCACGATCACCTACTGGCCTTCTGACCTCCACTGCCCGCTAAAACAACCACCTTGGTAAAAATATCAGGGGCTTAGGATGAGCAGACATCACAGGCGCGCGTTCCAGTGCTGTTCTTGTGGACTTTCTGGTGCCTCTGGCTGCTGTTGTTTATCTCTGCAGTCAGGGCTTCCAGGTGACTGCTCCCTTGGATTAGGTTGTGTCATAGCTGATCCCCCCAGGCGGTGATTTTGGTCAAAACAGGAAACACCTTGTGGCAGAAGGAGCATGAGTTCTGGTGTCAGCTGACTCTGGCTTCATATCCTGCCTTTGCATTTAATAAACATGTCACCTGAGCAAGCTTTGAACCTCAGATTCTTCTGTGAAATGGTGATACCACCTGCCTCAATGAGTTGAGGATTAAACTAATGTGCATATATGTGTAATATATACATATATAGTACATACATGTATGCAGACATGTTATTATACATGTACTATGTAAATATACATTTTATATTTATACATTGTAATTTGTACATTGTATGTATCATTGACTTTAGTGCTTGGTACATAACGTTCCTTATCTAATGTTAACTTTTGTTCTTTCTTCCCCACAGTAGTCTTGCCATCAAATATGGTACCATTTAGCTCTGCTTATGTTCATAGGGAAAAACTCACGTATACATTGTATAATATCTTGATTATAAAGAGTACAGTTGACTAGATGAAATATTCACCTCAAACATTATTTTTACTTAATCCTAACCCTAGCCACAGCTGTCAGATTGATCGCTACCCCTATAAATTTGGAACTTCAGTGTTCAAACCTTAATAAAACAGAGACTCCTCAAAATTTAACAACGTAAAACCTTGTTAATTAGAAATAATTTGGAGGACATTCAATCTTTATGGTGACAAAGTGAAATTTACTAATAGATTTGTACTCTAGCCCTATTTTAAGAAAATGACACTTGCATAAGGTGTTCATAGGTGCTAATAGAGACAATGTAGTAAATCTTCTTTTTTACTAATTTAATGTATACATAAATTCCTTTTTAAAAACAAAATATTACAAATGTAACTTGTTTCATGCATAAGAAGGAATCTTTAATTCCTTGACTGCAGCTTAATATAGCTACAAAGTTCCGATAGGACATTTCCTTATTCAGAAAGGCAGTGTCAGTAGTGGTTAAGCACACGGATATAATAAACCAGACTGCCTGGATTAGAAGTCTGACTTAACCACTTATTAGCTGAATGACCTTTGGCAAATTCCTAAATCTCTCTGTTTTCTGTATCCTTACTTGCAAAATGCGGACAGTAATCATTCCTGTCTGGTAGGGTTGTTGAGGGGACTAAATGAGTTAAAGCCTGGAAAGTGCTTAGAACAAAGTGCTAAAGTGCTGAAAAGTGCTAAAACAGTGCTAGCTGTTTTTAAACCTTTGAAAACTTGGGAAGAATTAGTTTATTTTCTGTTTATTTCTCTCATCTCAAAGCAATTACAGAAATAAACAGGTTAGGGAAACTTTGGAGAAAGCAGTCAAAATGGAAAATTTTTGTAAAAGCAGAGGGTAAAGTCAGGAAGAAACTTCATGCAGTCGTTGGGGGGGTGGGTGGAGCACGTCGGGGTAAAGCAGAGAGGAACTCGTGCTGCCGCATAATAAATGTGGAGCTGTTTTTATAGTTCTGTCAATTAAAGCTTTTAGTGCAAGTTTATTGTATTACATCTACAACATCAAGATTGCTACATGCCTTATGTGTTAAATGATAGCCTGCCAGTCACATATATATCTTAAAGCTTCAAGATGTTCTCCAACACAGCATACCATGGTAGATGTCCTTATTTAGAGGGATGGAGACTGACAGGAGGTTGATTAATCCAAAAGAGAGAGAGAGAAAGGAGAAGTTGGGTCAAATTGGGAATCATTACAAAATGATTCATGAAACTTTAAGCATTTTACTCTAACTTAAAGCATAATTTCTAAGTAGCAGATTAACCAGTAAATAGTTTTTCCATGTGTTCACTACATGGATACCATGGTGTTTTTTTCAGCTTGTGCTACTTGCTGTGAAATACCACACTGCTAGTATTTTACTCACGATTCTGATGGGATTTCATATGGTCTTTCTTAGACTTGTACCCCCATACACCCTGCCATAAACCAAAACACACACTTCCCACACACCCTGACTCACACCTCGGTTTCTTTGCCTCCCCTCCCCTCCCCTCCCGTCCCCTCCCCACCTTCCCTTTACTGAGGTATAATTTACATACCGTGCAGTTCACCTATTTAAAGTCTTTGTGTGCAGGGTTAATGGTTACAGCTGTTGATTATGAGCAGAGCTCTAAAGCCACTTGGAAGGGAAAGCTCACAGCGTGCATTGTCTCTCCAGATTATTCTCTCTGATTTTTGACAGTCGTGTCACCCTCACTTAATTCAACTGAAATCTTTTTTAGTGACCTGCCTTTATTGAATCTTTGCAAATTCAGCTTAGTTTTCATAGTTAAATTCATATTCATGAGTGTGCATGAGAGCAGCTCAAACCCATCCCCCCCAAAAGTAGATTCTATAGTTAATCAGTTCTGCTGTCTTATTTTAGTACATAGTTACTTGGAGAAAATTGCTGCTTTAAGAGATTCAAATATCTAAAATGGTTTAACTAGAGTAAATATAAATAATCACATCTTTCCTGTTTTCAATTATAGCAAATTGCTGAATTCCATCTAATTCATACCGTATAGGACTTAGTAATTTATATGCTTAACTAGAAAATAATTAGCCTTGAAATTTTGTTTATATAGAAGATTGGTAATGAAATTGGTTTCATCTATCATAAAAGTTTCTTAGAGAAAATTAATAATATATTCATTTTCTAATGAATCAAATAAAGCCCTCATCACAATAGGTATAGTTTTTCTGCACAGGTGTAGTTATGTTACTGTTTAACAGAACAATCACCTGGAAAATAAAAATTTTTTAAATAAAAAATAGCCTTCTGAAGTTACCAAAGTAAATAAACTGTGAATGATGGTCTGTTAGTATCACAGCTGAAATCTCACTCAGCTCCGTAAAGCACGAGGAGACTAGACTGGATCACAGTTTATCCGAGGCCTGTGGCGACAGCAGAGGAGACACTTCCTGCCCCGGGGCAGCTGCATGGTGGCTGCCAGTGTTTACCCAGGAGAACACAGGCCTGTTGTCGCTCTGTCCAGCGTTCAGCATCTCTGGTCCCTCATCTGACGTTTGAGAAGGAATGCCCCAACTCAGGATGATGTGGTTTGCTGGTTCACGTTTCAAAGAGATACAGGAGATCAAAATCAACAGGTTTAGAGTTGTGCTAGCTGTGGTACATTGTGCTGAAGGTATCCTACTCAGCAGGCAAAGGATTTAGTTCTCACTAAATCCTACTACAAAAATCAGTGAAGACAACTTTTCCTTGAGATAAAAGTGAGACAGCATTTTTTTTCTTGCACTTCTTATATACATAAAAAGGCACGTTTTGAATGGAGATCAATCAGTAGAAGTAGATTTGGGGATTTTTTGTTGTACAAATTATTTCTGGGTTTTAATTAGTATAATTCATTGCAAAATGTTGTAAAGGGGCATATGAATCCTGAGGTAGCCCTCTTTCCTTGGAGTTGGCAGGCAGTACTTTTGATGAGATTCCTGTTTGTCAGTACGGATTTGGCCAGAAGATGGCCGGAGCCCAGTGGTACCCTGTTGTATAGACAGCAGAGCCCAGCTTCTTTCTTCGCTTCTGTCTTGCTCTCATGCTGACTTCATCACTTGCCTGTTCTTGGCAAAAATTATCCTTACTTCTAGGCAGTTCAGTCAGATGATTAAGAAACATTTACAGAAAGCTTATTAAGTATGCCTTCTTTGAGACAGAGGCCCATTTTTAAAAATCAAGTACATACTATGATGATCAACTTCTGCTTTTTTTTATAACAGTGTAATACTTTAGAAAGATAGTGTCAAGTAATGTATACAAAAAGAGTTCATTCTTATGGAATAGATCCTTTGAAAATATACTAAAGGGATCAAACCTATATAGCTTTTCTAATTTTTATGTAATCTTTTATATGTAAATTTTTATAAATAATGCATTTATTTTGTAAAAAATATACAGGAGGAAGAATATAAAAATCTTTTGTAATCCCATCTCCTACAGATACCTAGGGGTATCTCCCTGCAGACTACTTCTTTATGCGCACATACATATATACATTGCAACGTGACTTAAGATGTTTCACTTAAATAGTCATAAGTAGGAGAGGGTTTTTTTTTTTCCTTTAAACTTATTTGTTTTACCTTCCCCCCAAAAAAGTAAGTGCCTTTTTCTTAAGCACAGGCAGCCAGGATCCTGGAGGAATTGGCCGACCTGCTTTCTGCCTGTAATCTGACGGGAGCGCAGCTGGAGGCAGTGTGGCTTCAGCTGCGTTATCCTTACATGGCTCTGACTAGGATCGAGGAGCTGGGATCATGATAGGATTAACTGATGTAATTATGAAAAGAGAATGTGTGCTCTGCAAGGGAGATTTTCAACAATAAGATGAATTTTAGGTGTTAACTGACAGCCACGGGGAGAGCACCTGGAGGGAACTTGTCAAAGGTGCTGTCGTTTGACAGCCTGTGTGGAAACCGCCTTGAGTGTGGGCAGTTGCATCACAGAGTAACCCTGGGGGGCAGGGGGCAGCTGAGGCCGGAGGCCGCAGTGCCTCCAGGAATCTGGGTGTGGTCACCACGCTGGTGCCCTGGCTTCTCCAGTTCTCCTCCTTCCAGGGACATGCAGGGTCACCCTTCTTGTTCCCTTCAAGTTTGATGTTTCCAGTTAACTCACCTTGACTGAAATATGTGCAAAACCTTGAACAGCTCTGCCTGATGCTCCACGCCCCCTCTCCCTGCACTGCGGTTGATGATGTTACTGGAATTAGAGGCCCCATCAGCCCATGTCCCCAAGTGAAGATAGTGTGGAGCAGAGCTCCCCACTCACCCGCGTGGGTATGAAGCCTAATCAAGGAATAAACCTGTGCTGTTTTAAGCCTGTGAGATTCGAGGCATTGTTATTGCAGTGAAATGTAGCCCCCCCTCTTGGTGGATTAGTGGTATCAGCCCCTGCCCTCAGCTGCGGAACCAATTCACCTGTTCCTGAGCCCAGACGGGACTCTAATATGGCTGCTAGGTTGGCAAGCCTATCCTCCTGGCTTACTGAGAATAGGTTTGTTTGGTGTATAAAATATACTGATGACCTCCTGCTTTTTCATGTATCATGAAAATTTGAAAGTCAAAATAGTCAGAAAGATAATACATGTTTTGCAGGATGGTGAGGGTAGATCCCGTCCCAGAAAACTATCAAGTTTTAGGTTTGTGCTGGGCCCTTACTCCCTCAGGAGTCTTAAGTTCTCAGCTGGATCTCTTAACAAAAGACAGATTAACAAGAGCAAAGCTTACAAATTTAATACAAGTGTTACATGAGACCTGAAGGCGCGGTTAAACCTGAGTTGAGTGTTTTACGCTGGGTTTAATGAGGAGTGGAAAGTGGGGGGAACGTGATTGGACAGAAGGGCCACAGCTGAGGGTCGTGAACCGGGGCAACCTACGTCCCTCTCTACTGGGTGCAGGGAAGCTGCCGCTCACATGAGGGTCTAGTGACCTGCTTTAGGGTAGAAGGAAGAGGGGCAGGTTGGAGTCTTCCCTGCACCTGCCGATTCTCAGATTCCTTCAGTTTAAATGTCCAGTATGCAAGCACGTGCCGTATGTTGGGGTGGTGTGTCCTGAGTCCCATCACGGTGATGACTTCACAGGTACCTGGTGCCCTGCCACACAACCAGAGGCTCTCCACCTTCTTCACCGGGTCCCTGGGTGACACTTGTGGCACCAGTTTTAAGTCCACCTGTGCCGTCAACCAGTTACTCCTGGTAAATACCACGTGTGGGGAGGTTCCCCCACTTCTCCAAACCAGGCTCACGGCAGGCGGGCTCCTCTCCTGGAGGGAGCTCCGTGTGTCCCTTGCCCCTCCATCACTCAGAGCGGCCGCCCGGCGAGGGCCCGCCTCCCCAGCTCCCAGTGCGCGTCCCCCGATGGATATGAGGGCTGCCCCTGCCCCACGAGGCCACTGGTGCTGCTCCCATTCTGTGTATCCTGCGTGAGAAGAGGGCATCTCATGAGGGGCAGCGGTATCCCAGCTCACTGTGCTCCCCCGAACAAAACACTCCTCACTTGTGAGGCCACCTGCATAGACGCTGCCGTTTTCCTTTAGTACACACCCGATACCAAGCTTTCTTGTTTTAAATACCTTAACAAAATCACAAAGCCGGTGAGACCACTCAGTGACTGGCACGCTTTGTTTTGGTAACACTAGTCACTGCTGTGGCTGCGCCCTCAGTGGCACCAGCATGGTGACCACACGCAGATTCCTGGAGACACAGCTGCCGTCCAGCCAGTTGTCAGTCAGGGTTTTCCAAGCAGAGGACACCTTCGATGCACACACACAGGTGTGCGGGCTGGTGTGCAAAGGTGTGGCTCCGTGCCTTTGCCAGCACCTTCCTCTCAGAGGCCTGATGCTCAGTTTTGGAAGAGACGTCTTTCTCTGCCTCAGTTTGGGAGCTGTACAGAGACGTCTCCAGTTTGCTGGGAATCTGAAATGCTGGCAGTTTGCCCTAGGACTTCTGATGTAACAGGAGAAAGGAGGAGAGACGGGAAGGGCTGACTGGCAGGGAGCGACCTTAGGGGCTTAAATGCGTTCCCTTAGCAGCTTTCACCTGGTGGTCTTTCCAGACGCTGAGTAGGTGGCACAGCGACCACGGAAGGAAGCCCTGCCTTCCCTCCTCACGGAATGTCCCAGCATTTTATGTGACCTCACAGCAGCGATGAGCAGTGTGGATGGCGAGTTCTTCTGTAGGGCACACTCGCAGATTTAAACACACGTGTGGAATACCTGTTGACATGCAGATGCTAGTTCCCTGGGTCTGGGGTGGGCTCGTGTTCTGCATTTTACAAGCTCTTAGTGACGCCCGTGGCGCTGGTCCAAGGCCACGCTTCGTCGTCTGGAGCCGGTGCAGTGTCCTGCCGTGAACTCGGGGGTGGTGGGTGCTCAGAGCACACTGCCTGGGGACGGCAGCCTCTCTCCTCTACTGGGGAGGCCAGGCGCCTCGCGAGCAAGAGAGTCAAACGTTACATTTATTCAGACCTTTCTGTGTGCCAGGTCTCTTTTGTTTTTTTAAAAAAAATTATTACTCACAACCTCTCTGTGGATAGGACTTCCTTAAAGCCACAAATTACACGTTCTGCAGCCAGAACGCACACACATTTGCCTGACCTCAGAGCCTGGGACTGCTGTCTGTCCTCAGAGCTCTTCACACACGTGCATTTTGCCAAAAGGACAATCCAAGAGGGGCTGAGTTTTTATTTGTCTCCAGCTTGCTGGTCACCCATCAGCTTGGGGTAATTCTGACGGGCTTTTCAATTCCCACCCTCAGGCGTGAGGAGGTGCTAGCGTTGCATAGTAGCTGCTGCTTAACGGTCTGTGCGCCTCAAGAGTTGTAGGATACAACTCCCGTTTAACAAGATGAAGTGTTTACTGATAAACATGAAGTGTATGTTACCAATTTACTGAGCTACCATTTTGATAAAGTTTATCAAATGAAAGAATTCTGTCTACAAACCTTTTTAAGTTCACTGAAGCAAAGAAGTGTAAAGCCTTGGCATGATCTACAAACTTCCCTTGAACAAGCACCCCATCGCTAAAAAAATTGATCATGCACCCCAATAGATGACATAGTTACTTACATGTTATATGCTACTGTATCAATAAAAATATGTAAGTTAGAAAACAAACACAAAACACAGCATGAGACATCACTGAACTAAGTAATATTTTTAAATGTCTTGCCAGCAAATCTGATGAATTCATTCTGTCATTAACACCTAAGGTATAGTGCTTAGAAGACCCTTTGTTAATTCAGTTTTCCTTGTAAATCCGTATCTAAGTCAGTCATCTTGGTAATTTCTTTCTTGATAATTGGAAATATATATATTTATACATATATAATTATATACACACAGGCCAGGTCTTGTCAGTTCTGCCATTTTCTTGTTTTCGCTTGTGCTTGCATAATTAGTTTTATCTTCACCTTCAGTTTCTTGGCAGTGTCCTTTTAAAGCTGGTTGTCTGCTTTGTGAGGTTGGTTTGGTTAAATTAAGCTAGGCATGCACTCAGAGCCCCACCCCAGGCGTGCATGCACGTGGGTGTGCGGGCTGCAGGAATTCCGCTCCTCCTCTGGTGCCTGGTCCGTCGTACCTGACTTTTTTGGGGAGGAAGGAAAATGGATTTGTTTTTTCATTGAAGTATAGTCATTTACAATGTGTCAATCTCGTGTACAGCATAATGTCCAAGCCACACATATACATACATATATTCCTTTTATGTTTTTTTCATAAAGGTTATTACAAGATATTAAATATATTTTCCTGTGCTATACAGAAGAAATTTGTTAATTATCTACTTTTATATGTAGTAGTTAATATTTGCAAGTCTTGAACTCCCAAGTTTATCCCTTCCCACCTCCTTTCTTCCCAGTAACCATAAGATTGTTTACTATGTCTGTGAGTGTGTTTCTATCCTGTAGGTAAGTTCATTAGCATGTTCTTTCTTTTTTTAGATTCCACATATGAGTGATACCGTATGCTGTTTTTCTTTCTCTTTCTGTCTTACTTAGAATGGCATTCTCCAGGTCCATCCATGTTGCTGCAAATGGCATTATTTCATTCTTTTTTATGGCTGAGTAGTATTCCATTGTATAAATATACCACAGCTTCTTTATCCAGTTATCTGCTGATGGACATTTAGGTTGTTTCCATGTCTTGGTTATTGTATATAGTGCTGCTGTGAACATTGGGGTGCATGTGTCTTTTCGAATTAGAGTTCTCTCTGGATATATGCCCAGGAGTAGGATTGCTAGATCATATGGTAAGTCTGTTGAGGACTCTCCATACTGTTTTCCACAGTGGCAAACTTCTATTGCCTGGGTAGACTGCCCTAGGAGAACATTGCTGAGATTGATGTCAGAGAGTGTTATGTTCTTTTCTAGGAGGTTTATAATGTCTTGTCTTGTATTTAAGTCTTTAAGCCATTTTTGAGTTTATTTTTGTGTATGGTGTGAGGGAGTGTTCTAACTTTATTGATTTATGTGCTGCTGTCCAGTTTTCCCAACATCATTTGCTGAAGAGACTGCCTTTTCTCAGTCTCGTTTTTCCAAAGTTACAGAGCATCTTTGGTGAGGTACCCTTGAAGCAGAGCCTGAGATGGGGACTCTTGTTTGAACTGTTGCCTGAAGGAGGCTCTCAGGAGAGAGGGAGGAGGCAGCATGGGGCAAGCTGGGCCAGACTCAGGGTGGGGTCCAGCTTCACGCCTGCAGCAGAAGGAAGCTGGGCCAAGGGTGCAGATCACCTCCCAGAGTTGTGAGTTTTCTCCCTGAGGAAAGCGAGGCAGGGGAGAATCTCGGGACACACCTTGTGGGGATTGTGGGGATTGTGGGGACTGTCTAGCGGAGCTGATGGGAGGGACTGCAGGTGACGTGATTCACATGGGGGCATGTGTGGGTTTGGGGGCTCGAAAAGAAGGGAACAAACGGGTTTTGTCTGATCACGAGGACACAGGGTCGGGTATGATGGCCTGGCTGCTCTCCTGGTTGAGGATTTCTCATGAACATTAGAAGCGATGTGCTGCTTAATAGCAGCCACTAGTGTGGGTGTCTTCCAGGGCTTGCTCTGTCTAGGAACTGGCCCTGGGCTTGCACTTGGATCGTCTCAGAGAGGAAGGGGAGCAGTTCAGAGTTTAAGACGGGCTTTGGGCTCTGACTGGCCAGGGTCAGTGTCCCTGGCTCTGTCCTCATGTGCTGAGGGATTTGGGGCCGATCGATGAACACTTCTAAACCTCATTTTCCTCCTCTTTGCCATGGGCGTGGTCCTGATTACCCCATAGAGGTTTTGCATGAGGATTAAATGAGATGGTATGAGATGATATGTGTGAAGAACCCAGCGGATGATGAGTCCAGAATGAGTGGTAATTATTGTTTTCTTTAGCAGTTTTACATTTGCAGCAGTCCTGTTGGTTAGGTGCTGCTGCCTGGGTTTAGGGATGAGCAGACTGAGGCCCAGGGAGGTCGTGTAACTCCCCCAGGGGCTGGCACGTCATGTGATAGAACAGAATTGACTCTTGTTTTCACAATTCAGAGGTGGCTGAATTCTTTGACCATCTAAGTTGCCTTTGATAATTCCCTTCACAGAGGCTGTTATGTTTGCACCTGCTGGCAGGTTCCAGAAATGTGTGGAATAATGGGTCAGTCAGCAAAATGGAAAAAAGTTGAGCTTTAATAAATAGAAATATAGAACTAAATGCAAATACAGAGTTGCTACAGTAGAATTTAGGTTAAAAAAGAATTCAAAGTACATTTCAGGTAATTCAGGTTATTGACTGAAAGCCAGTGTTAAATTATACTGCAGAAGCACATATGCACAGAAAATTAAACACTAAGAAATACTTTGAAGGGTAAATCTGAAATGCTAAATATGTTAGGGAATATATAATGATAACTTTTTATTTGCAGCTCTGAAAAAGCCCACCCCGATTTTCATTCTAAGGGGGACTGCTGGGCAGGAGGGAAGTCTCTTGCCACTGAAAGCATTCTAGGTAATTAGTGTTTTAGCAGGGAGAGCTAAAGCTCCCTGGCCCTGGAGGTTTGGAGGCTTCTGAAAACGCCTTTCCTGCAGAGACCTCCCCACGCGTTCTCTCTGCACGTAGTATTTCTAGCACTTGCTGAGCCCATGGTTGTACAGTTCCCTACCTGCCTGTCTCCCCATCCTGAGTGCTTTTCGGACGTGCGAGCCAAGTGGCAGGCCCGGCTGCCTCTCAGGCTCCAGCGTGGTGTCTGGCACAGGGCAGATGCTCAGTAAATGTAAGAAGTGTCTCAGGCTTCTCCAGATGTCTTACACATTTTAACTGGGGTGTAAGCCCGGTGTCATTTGCCTATTAGTTCTGTAGTCTAGCCAGCCCAGTACTTTTTATAAATAATTGTATTGTTGGAAATGACTTAAGCCATCCTAGTAATAGTTTTAGAAATGCAGAATTTCATTTCTAGCCTTTCAAAGTGTGAAAGAGTAGTAATTGAATTTGTTAAGAAACACAGCTGGGTTCCCCCCTCATAATTTTATTTATTTTGTGTATTTTCATGTATTGTGTAACTTAAAAGAATGATGACGTTTCAGTTGTTAACCTGGAACCATTGATTGGACAACGTGGTGTTCTAGGCTGTGTATTGAAGTAAGCAAGCAGAAAATCAGGTCTCAATAAGAACTCTTGATTGAGAAGAGAAAACCTGCAGGTAGTTCAG
Source organism: Camelus dromedarius (assembly GCF_036321535.1). NCBI lineage: Eukaryota > Metazoa > Chordata > Mammalia > Artiodactyla > Camelidae > Camelus > Camelus dromedarius. The sequence goes on along the minus strand of NC_087441.1, from coordinate 8,194,096 downwards.
GCTGACCAGTTGTTTGCATCAAACCAAGTGAATGTGTGCCTGCACTGCTTGCTTTTATTCTGGGCCGTAAGTGCAAAGTGCCCCACAACGGAAGAAGTAAACAGAAAATGTCAAAGACAGTGGTGAGTGCCAGAGAAGGAGCTGTGCTGGGCTCTTCCATTTGGAGGTGGTCGGGGGACCATGTCAGGTGGAGCCTTGGGCCAAGGGTGTGGGCGAGGCCTTCCCAGCACTGGGCAGACAGCTCTCCACGACTTAGAGACTCATCGTCCAGGCTGTAGCTTCTCTGAGCCTGGCCTTCTCACTCACCTCATTTCAAGCGCTGTCTTCTAACTTTTACTGTGCATTGGAGTCACGGTGCAGCGTCGGGCTCAGTGTTGGTCTCTGCTGCTGGCAGATTGGGCGGCCCAGTGGTGGTCGTAGCCAGGTCGGCCCTGCCGAGTGAGGTCCGTGTTGTCCAGCCCACATATCACCTCCACGCCTGCCACCATGGCCCCTTTGCTCATGCATTGGGTGGTGATGGGTGGCTGGGGAAAGAGGCTGGCTGGTGTCCATAGAATAGGTCATTCTCTCCACTTGATGATTAAGCTCCTCTGCTGCTGAGGTTGCCCTGTGGTGAGCGTTCACATGGGACACAAACAGCTTCACTGTTTTGCCCATTCATAGAGGTCGGTCCACGAACCTCTTCCCTAGATTTCTTTATAACAGTATTCCAATCATGTTCCTTCTGAGTATCTGACCATCAAGCAAACCACTGACCACAGCCCAAGAACTGGTAAATAATCGCACTTCCGACCATTTCTCCCTTTAAGCAAAGGGAACAGCCAGGTGCACTGCTCGAAGTTCTGCCCACTGGGAGGATGTCCCTCCACCATGTCCTCGAGGGGTGTCCCGGAAGGGGTGTAGTGCTGCAGCTGTCCACTTGGGGGCGGTGTCTGCATATCGTGCAGAACCGTCTGTAACCCAGGCCCAGTCTGCTCTTCCTCTGCCAGCTTAATGTGGGGGAGCTCCCTGTGAGGCCACAGGTGCAGGCTGGGAGGAGAAGGCAGTGGAGCAGGAGTGGGGACCTGGCATTTGGGCCACTTCCTCGTGTAACGTGAGCCTTCAGGGTCTGCTTGGGCCAGATCACGTACGTACCGCTTCCACGTGTTGACAGAGCGCTGCTGTGCATGCCTCACTTGGCGGCTGATGGGTCAGATGACACCCAGTTCATGATGGCAGCTCAGGTCACAGGGTGACTTGTTGGTCATGGGTACACGTTCAGCCTCTCCCGAGGCCTGGTAGCAGGGCAAGAGCTGTTTCTCGAAAGGAGAGTAGTTGTCTGGAGAGGGTGGCAGGCTTTGCTCCAAACCCTAAGGGCCTGCCCTGAGATCCACCTGTGGGGTCAGGCAGCACCCCTTCCCGCCTTGATGCTTCAGGCACCACTGGATCTGCTGGACCACGTGAGCCGAGCGGCGGAGCAGCTCCCGCGGCAGCCTGACCTGTGGGCAGCCTTCTCTTGTTCTGGGCCCCACTCACAACCAGCAGCTTTTTGGGTCACTAGGTAAATAGGCCACTGTGTCACACCCGAATTAGGAACAGGTTGCCTCCAAAGTCCAAAGAGGCCCAATTTGACCCATAAAATTAACCGTCACTAAATATAGAGACTCAATTTCTCTGTAACTCTTGAACTAATTATTTTAAAAGTAACATCTCTCATGTTTTTTGAATTATAAATGCTTAGGAGGAAACTTGTGTATTCAGCTCTTAACTCTGAATTGAATTATTTCGAGTTCACTCAGCGTTCCCTCCCCCATCATCTCCCCCCCTCCTACCAGGTAGTACGTCATGATCCAGGTGCCAGATTTCTTTTCTTGGGTGGCAAATACATTTACATTTTACAGGATATTGCACTTAGAAGTGGGCCTGCTGTGTTTGCTCTGTACTTAACCAAATAGAATCCAATGTGTCAACATATTAGAACTGGAGGGATCTTTAGAAACAACCTAGTTGCCAAGTTGCTTTTGCAGACAAAATGAAGACGCAGGGTGTTGGACCCAGATTGGAACTCGGTTTTCTGTCATCAGTGAGACTGGCTTCCCAGTTCTGGCTCTGCTCTGCTCCCTCAGGAGCCAGGTGGTCAGTGGATGGATGAGCTTAGGTTCTGTCTTCAGTTGGTTGCCAGGCCGACCTGGCTACAGATCAAAGGTGGCAGCAGTGCGTTTGGAGCAGTGCCATGTCCTGACCAAATGCTGGATGTGCTGGGCTGAGAGACGGATTTTAAAGAGCAGGATGTTGAGAATCCTGCTGTCTTAACTGCTCTAAGAACTGAAGAGAAACATCTTGAAAATTAATCTAGTAGATTAAATGTAAATGACTAAAGTACACACCTGGTCGACAAGATTAGTATAATATTTAATGTATAAATTTTTAATTCAGATAACCGTGTTAACTACTTTAATAATTGAATTTTCTTTTAGAAAATTTAGTGGCAATTTATCACTAGGTAGATGCTTAAGAGCTTAAGATCAGTTAGTTGTTTTTTTTTTTGTTTTGTTTTGTTTTTGAGGCCATAACATCTCTGATGCCGAGAGCACATTTAATTTTAATTTGTCATCATGGAGTTGGATGGATGGTAATCTGAAGGTCCTCTAGTTCTAATCCAGAACCCGTCCCATTAGATGAATTGCTTCCAGATACAGCTGGCAGTTGGCTATCAGGCCTCTTTTTTTTTTTAACACTTTCCAGTGTCCAGGTTCCTTTGAAGACAATGTTTTCCATTGATAGTAAGTGATCGTTGTTAGAAAGTTCTCTTTTACAGTAAACCTCAGACTTCTTATAATTTGTGCTTATGACTCCTGGTTCTTGTCCCAAGATTTTTTTCTCAGCATTTTTCTTAACTCATTTTGGAAGGTCAAAAATTCTAGACTGGAGATTTCAGCATTCTAAACACTAAAAAAAAAAAATTGAACTGGAGGGATCTTTAGAAACAATCTAGTTGCCAAGTTGCTTTTGCAGACAAAACGAAGATGCAGGGTGTTGGAGACCAGACTGGAACTCACAAATACAGTAGTTTTCCCAAGATGAATACGTATTCCCCTAAAATAAGATTGTGAAATGATTCTGCCTTAGTTGATTTTTTAAGTAGGAAAACACACTGGCCTAGGAATATAAGTACCTGGTTCCTGGCCTCTGCTCTGCCTCTTGCCAGTTGGGTGCTTTGGGCCAGTTAACCTCTCTGGACCTTAGTTTCCTTTTTTGTAAAGTGCTGATGCCTTCTCCAGGTACCGAGCTTTGGGGTCCTTTTGAGAATCAGATGCTTTTGTGGTCTCTCCATTTCCTCATAGATGTAGGAGGTTAACTCCCTAGTTAGAATGGAACATTTTGTGGTCAACTAATCTTCGACAAAGGAGGCAAGAATATACAATGGAATAAAGACAGTCTCTTCAGCAAACGGTGTTGGGAAAACTGGACAGCAGCATGTAAAACAGTGAAGCTAGAACACTCCCTTACACCATACACAAAAATCAACTCAAAATGGATCAAAGACTTAAACATAAGACAAGATACAATAAACCTCCTAGAGGAAAACATAGGCAAAACATTATCTGACATACATCTCAAAAATTTTCTCCTAGTAGAAATAAAAGCAAGAATAAACAAATGGGACCTAATGAAACTTACAAGCTTCTGCACAGCAAAGGAAACCGTAAGTAAAACCAAACGACAACCTATGGAATGAGAAAACTTTTGCAAATGAAACCCACAAAGGCTTGATCTCCAGAATATATAAGCAGCTCATACGACTCAATAAGAAAAAAATAAACAACCCCATCCAAAAATGGGCAGAAGACCTAAACAAGCAATTCTCCAAGGAAGACGTGCAAATGATCAAAAGGCACATGAAAAAATGCTCAATATCGCTAATTATCAGAGAAATGCAAATCAAAACTACAATGAGGTATCACCTCACACCAGTCAGAAAGGCCGTCATTCAAAAATCCACAAATGACAAATGCTGGAGAGGCTGTGGTGAAAGGGGAACCCTCCTACACTGCTGGTGGGAATGCAGTTTGGTGCAGCCACTATGGAAAACAGTGTGGAGATTCCTCAAAAGACTAGGAATAGACTTACTATATGACCCAGGAATCCCACTCCTGGGCATACATCCAGAGGGAACCCTACTTCAGGTTGACACCTGCACCCCAATGTTCATAGCAGCACTATTTACAATAGCCAAAACATGGAAACAGCCTAAATGTCCATCAACAGGTGACTGGATAAAGAAGATGTGGTATATATTTATACAATGGAATACTACTCAGCCATAAAAACTGACAACATAATGCCATTTGCAGCAACATGGATGCTCCTGGAGAATGTCATTCTAAGTGAAGTAAGCCAGAAAGAGAAAGAAAAATACCATATGAGATCACTCATATGTGGAATCTAAACAAATAAAAACCAAAACAAACAAACAAACAAAAACAAAGCATAAATACAGGACAGAAATAGACTCAGAGAGAATACAGACTTGTGGTTGCCAGGGTGGTGGAGGGTGGGAAGGGAAAGACTGGGATTTCAAAATTGTAGACTAGATAAACAAGATTATACTGTATAGCACAGGGAACTATACACAAAATGCTATGGTAGCTCACAGAGAAAAAAATGTGACAGTGTGTATATGTCCATGTATGACTGAAAAATTGTGCTGAACACTGGAATTTGACACAACATTGTAAAATGATTATAAATCAATAAAAAATGTTAAAAAAAAAAAAAAGAATGGAACATTTTGAATCCTAAACATGTTGGTTTAGCCGGAGCTTAGGTAACAAGGTATGATGATGAAAACAGAGAGATGATGCTTGCTTTCTCGCAGGCCTTGAAACCTCATGAATACAGTGGGTTGACAATTTAGTTTATGCTTCTCTGTTTTTATCACAGGGACTGGAAAGAAACTCAAAAAGTAAAATGTATGAGTTATATTGTGAAAGCTAACATATTTGTTGGCTTAAATTAACACTGTGTACTAGTGTGGGTCCATGTGAAGACCTTGATGTGAGCTGAGATCCCTGCTACATGTTAGAATCAAATCTAAATCCAGGGGGGGAAGTATCATTTGTTAATAGACGAAAATGATGTTAAAAAGTAACGACCTTTTTTGCTCATTATTTATGGGGTTAATACTTTTTATTCAGCATATTTTATTTTCTAATTTGATGCTGCTTTTTTGGTACTTCAGGTAATCTGCATTATTGGCAGCTATTGGCATCCAAGTTCTCTTGTTTACTTTGTTTTCTGAGGATTCCTTTCCAAATCTGGAAATACTCTTCCTGATCCAGGAACCAACCCTTCAGCAGTGGGTGGGCCTCAGATGAGTGCGAGCGCGACATCTCAACCCAGAGCAGTGCTCGGGGATACTGAAGAGAGACTGGCTGCATCCTGGCTGGGTCGGTTTATGGGGGAGCCGCGCTAGATGAGAAAACTGAACAACACAAAGATGGACCTGCTCTTCCTACTGTGAAGACAGTGGACATGCTGCCGCTTCCTTTCTTTTCCCTTCCCTTTCCTTTATAAAGTCAAGCCCTGAGACCATTTTTTTAAACATATCCTTCTTCTCTCTTGCCAACTGGAAACATATTACTTATTGAGAAATTAATTTCAAGATGTACAATGGAATTGTATCACAATCATGGTTTTTCAGGGAAGAAATAAATATGCCTAAGAGGAAATAATAATACAGTGTTTTAATTGAAATTTGTCCATTGACACCGGTTTTAAGCTTTTTTTGTGTGTGAATCATGTTTTACAAGAAATATTTAGTTCCGTATCATAGTAATAAAACTCTTACATCCTCCTCTGATGTTTGAAATTTCAAAGGAAATGACAAAATCAGTTAAAGCTTTTGTATTATACTTTAATAACAAGTCCTTAAAAAGTAAATCAAAGCAACCATACTTAATGTGCTTTCTCAGATTTCACCTATTCCACCCCTCGCAAACTGTGTCCCCAGATCTGATATGTTCTCCTGTCCTTCTTTGAGATACACTGCCTGGCGCAGTGTTACGATTGAATGGATACTAATGAAAATATAACTTTAAGCCTCAAAAAGAATGCTCTTAATACTCTGTGTATAATATGTATGACAGTATCTGATATCTATATAAAGTATACATATTTTTAAAAGAACAACCACCTTAAGTGGCTTTCCATTACTAAAAGCATAAATTCCAAGTCCCTTTAACCTTTCTATTGAAAGACATTGTTGGACCTGACTTAATATTTAAGAAATTTACACCATGGAACAGGTAATATATTTCCTCTGTTTATATCAGAGGAGTACAAGGATCAGTTAAGAAAAGCTGATACTTGAACACACAAGTGCTAAGGATTCTCAGAAGTTGATTTTAGCCGTTCTGATACGTGTAGCGTTGTCCCCTGTGCTTCTGTCAGCATTTCCTGATTTCTGCTGGTGGTATGCTTCTCTTCATGTGCTCACTTGTCATTGGTGTATCTTCTTTGGTGAAGAATCTATTCAGATGGTTTGCCTTTTAGAAAAAAATTGGTTTGTTTTTGTTTTTGAGTTCAAGGAGTCAGATCCAAACAAGGTCCATTACGTGAATTGCATTAGGTTGATACGCCTCCTAAATCTTTTTTTTTTACTTTTTTTTTATTGAGTTATAGTCATTTACAATGTGTCAAATTCCAGTGTAGAGCACAATTTTTCAGTTATACGTGAACATACATATATTCATTGTCACATTTTTTTTCACCGTGAGCTACCACAAGATCTTGTATATATTTCCCTGTGCTGTACAGTATAATCTTGTTTATCTATTCTGCATATGCCTGTCAGTATCTACAAATTTTGAAATCCTAGTCTGTCCCTTCCCACCCTCACCCCCTTGGCAACCACAAGTTTGTATTCAATGTCTATGAGTCTGCTTCTGTTTTGTATTTTAATCTATAGGTTCCTCATCTGTTTTCCTTGCATTAGGAAAACCCAGAACATGAGAAATTCCATAGGAAAAGTGGATTTTCCTAATTACATCCCCAAGATGTTCTTTAGTATGTTTTTCTGTCTTCTGTATTTCTTGTAAACTAGTTGTTGAGGTCTAGAGACTTCAGGTTTGATTTTTGGGGTTTTTTTTTGGAATTGCTCCATGGATGGCATCATGCACTTCTACGAGGAGGTATATAATACGTGGTTGTCTGCCTTTTTGTGATGTTAAATTGGGGAGTTAGTGAGGGCTTCTCAGTTTGATCCATTCCTACTGCTGTCCCATCAGCCTTTCACCTGCAGCCGTTGTTTTGTTAGTAGTTGCAAAATGATGATCTCCTAATTCTGTCATTCCTCCTGTATTTATTAACTGGAATACTTACACCAGGAAAAACTTTGCCTCATCAACTAGTTGTTTGTTATGGAGTAGTGTTTGTAAATAGTGGCAGGATAAATGTGCGTTTTGTTTTTTTCCCTTTGTCTACCAGGTTTTAGAGCAGGAAGTTCTATACCATTCTTTACAGGTTAACAGTGAGGGTTTTATTTTTCAGGATTATCATGAGCTCCTGGATTTTAGCATATATGAGTTTTAGTGTATTTGTCTCAGTTTCCTGTACTCTCTGATGCTCAGATTGTTCTATCCTTGTAGAAGCCCCTTTAAGTTGGGTCTAGAGGTCTTTTGATAACTGCTTTGCCTTCTGAGATAGTAAGATGTCCCAGGCTCATCTTATAACTGGCTGATTTTTTTATTTTTAATGTCAAAAACCATTTACTCACCCCAGTAGCATGAACACACTTAGATCTTGGTTTCCTGGATCTGGACTCAGACCTTAGTTTTTAGTGCCATTTTCTAAGAAAAGGAAGCAGGGTTCCATGGAGAAACGTCTGATTCAAGGACTGGAGCAGGGAATATGCATAATAACTTTGGATCACATTGTAGTGTGGGAAAATAAGGTAGTACTCTAAAAACAAAATTATGCACACACAGTGTTGGGAGTGTGTCAGAGGACGTAAGAACAACTGGAAGAGCTCTCAGTGGCCAAACTTGGAACAATCCGAGCAGCAAAATAAATGAAGTGGAATTGGACTATAACCCTAAACATAAACATCCATTCATTTTATTAGTGTCCCTACTGTGACAAAATTAATGGAGAACAGGCAAGTCTCCCTGGGAGAAGAGCTGTCAGTAATTTATGTAGATGCCCCTCCCTCAAGGAGGTGGAGCATAATTCACCACTCCTTAAGTGTGGGCTGCCCGTGGTCACTGCTTCCAGAGAGTACACTGTGGAAAGGGCGAAGAAAGAGTCGCCTGACAGTGAAGAAACCTGGCGATGACAGCTTCACTGGCTATCCGAGTTAGTGTGGACAGTGGCGGTCATGGTGACAACACTCACCGCTGACAGGATGTGACGAGAGGGCACTGCATGTCTGTGGTCCTCCTGCCCAAGCTCGTGACTCCAGCCTGTCCTGAGGGAAACATCAGACAAATCCCAGTTGGAGGTATTACCTCATGAGTTCTCAAAGTGGTCAAACTCACCAAAAACAAGGAAAGTTTGAGAAACTGTTGTAGTCAAGAGGAGCCTAAGGAGACATGACGACTAAATGTGGTATTTGAAGTGGGATCCTGAAACAAAAAAAGGATGCTACTTTGAAACCAAGGAAATTTGAATAAGTATGGGCTTTGGTCAATAATAATACATTTATTAACCAAAGCATACAATGTAAGGTCTTACTAATAGGGGAAACTAGGTCTGGGACCTATGGGACCTCTGTTCTACTTTTGCAATTTTCCTGTAAATCTTAAACTATTCTAAAATGTAAAGTTTCTTAGAAATTTAAAAAGTTGCTTACCTTTGGCAATAACCCCAAGAGCTGCTATCTGTGTAGGGCATCGTTGTCTTCAGACATGGCCTCAGTTCCTTTGAGTTTCTCCTCTAGTCTCCAGTTAAGCAGGGGAGTAGTGTTTTTTATGAGCATTAAGCTCATATCTAAAAAACATGTCAGAGCTGGCACCACGGTGAAATCAGAATTGGGCTGGTAGACATCAAGCAAAGAGTAGTCTCTTCTCCACTGGCTGAGTTTCTAATCTCTTAACAACCAGAGGGGACACCACCCGCACTGCTTGAAGCCCTGCCTTTGCCTGGGAGGGCAGCACTGAGTCTCTGCCCAGACAGGCCCCCTACACAGCAATGGGCCTGAGAGGCAGGGAGGGAAGTGGGCTCCGCTGTCCATGACTCACGCTGAACAGATGGTGTCATTAACGTGGGTGGGGAGCACTGGGGAGGGGCCGCCTTAGGGGGGAATAGATCCGGAGCTGTCAGGGGTGTGCTCAGTGTGCCGGTCTGTCAGGCATCCAAGCAGAGATGTTGGAAGGACAGAGAGTAAGGGATTGAAGACAAGAATTTGGAAGTCATCAAATTAGATGGTTAAACCATGGATTTATATATGAGACTAGATCAGATTACTAGGAAACCAGAGTAGACCGAAGAGGGAAGGGTCACGACTGAGCCCTGGAGCTTTGCGCCTCTCCCAGGATGGAAGAGGGAAGGCCAGCAGAGGGCAGGCTGGGGAGCATCGAAGGGCACGTGCACAGGACGCTGTGTGAGCACTGTCCCCCAGCCTCCGTGCGTGTGGGCTGCTAAGACTCTCAGCTGCCAGTTGGTCCCCTTTCCAACTCCCACCTTATTCCTGCCATGCAGCCAGTGACCGATGTGCAGGGGCACACTGCCCCTGCCTCAAAGTGGGGCCAGTGGTGATGTGTTCAAATGCTCAGGCCGCCGGTGGGAGCAGACTGAGTAAGCTGGTCTCCAGCTGACACACGTCCTTCCTTTATTCCCCAGACCTGTCCCACTTCCTTTATTACCTCTCTCCTGAGAGCAAGCACTTGGGAGAAACAGCAGTAAAACACCCAAGTGCGCGGGAATTGCTGTCTCAGGCCCTGCTTTTAGGGGCCCTAGCCAAAGACACCGAGAAGACAATTTATCAAGGAGTGAGGGAAGTGCCTTAGGCAGTGTTAGCTGCCCTCTTCCTCTGCCTGGAATAAAACCTCCCCTGCTGTGGTTGCTCTTCCTCCACCTAGAGTGCACTCTGATCCCCGACTCGGTCCATAACCCTTACTGCCTTGGTCACCGCGTGAGAAAGGAGGAGGCCACGTGACATCGTGAGGCTGGAGCAGCCAAGGGCAGGATTGGAAGGCCAGGCCTCGGGGGCGTGGGGAGGAAGCAGTCAGTCCTGCCTGAGAGGGGGAGGCAGTTCCCCAGAGGAAGTGACATCTGGGCAGCGCATTGAAGGAAATCCTGCACCAATGTCAAGGCTTAACTCGAGACCCATGCTGGAGCGTCCCCAGACCCCTCTATCGCCTCTGTCGGGTTCAGCCTCCCATTTCGGGGGCTGTCCAGCTCCCCGTCCCTGCAGAATTCACTTTCCAAGCCATTAGCAAGTTGGGGAAAAGGAGCGAAGAGGAAGACATCAGGAATTATGTGACTGTCTGCTGAGTTGGCCGGATCTTTGAGCCCTGCCCAGAATCCACCACATTCCTGATCGGCCCGTTCTTCTGGGACCCCGACTGCAGCCCCTGCTCCTCAAGGGCACGACCACACCTTCCAGGCATCTTACCCACGGAGCGCCTCGTGCTGCCTGTTACAGGTGCCTCGTACTGACTGTTGGATTCAGAAGACTCTGATTTCTTCTTGGAGGAGGCCGTGAAGGGAGGCTTAGGTGGTGGACGCACAGCTGGGAACTGAGGACCCATTTTCCTTAAGCACAGTCGAGGGAAACAGAAGGAAAAACCTCAGCGCATCTCCACAGAGCGTGTAACTAAGACATTCCAAATAGAATAGAATATGGAGATAAATAAAAATTAGAAGCGAAATATGAAATAATTTCACACCTGTCAGATTGGAAAAAATGTAAAAGTCTGGCAGGGTCAAGGATAATTAGGATATAAGACAGAGGTGAACTGCTGATGGGATGTAAACTGTTTGGGTCACTCCGGAAAATAACCTGGCAAAGTCTGGTGAAGGCAGAGCTGCACGTGCCTCCAGCCCAGTTGTTCCTAAACGCGGACTCCGGAGGAGCCGCTACACTTGTGCACAGGGAGGCTGGTAGCAGGATGTGCATGAGCTGCCTTGTTCGTAAAAGCAGGAAAGAAAGGGGCGATAACCTAAATGATTATCAGCAAGAGGATGAACAGGTAAACTGGTGTCATCAGTGACTACAGTGCAGCAGTGGGAATAGAGAAGTGAGAGCCACACTTGTCAGCAAGGATGAACTCCACAACATCATGCTGAGTTAAACAAATGCATAGAGGTTTTTACAGGTTGAAAACACTCAGAAAGGTTGGTGATGTTTAAGTTGGTTGACTGGTACATGGAAGGTTATTATCCCAGTTGCTCTTTGGTGTATGTTGCATTTTTTTCTGTAATATGAATTTTTTTTAAAAGCACAAAATAATGAAGTTAGAAAACATACATAGGTATAAAAATGCATGTGAATTAAAAACATGAAATGTCCAGGAAGCATTTTTTTCTCAAGGGAGGGAAGACAGGTGTGGAAAGAGCTCACAAGGGCTTTCAATGGTCCTGGTGGTATTTTCTTAAGCTGAATAAGGAGAATTCTGCAGGCGAATTTTTCTTTAAGCTTTTATATATGCCATAAATATTGTGAAAACCTTTTTTGAAGGCTATGGAAATATTTCCACCTTCTCTCAGCTCCACTTTTTTAACCTGTAAAGTGGGAGGTCATGATAATGGGATACCTCCCCCCTAAGATATTTGTGAAGATAAAATAAGCTAGTGTATGTGAAAATGACTTGCAAACTATTTAATTATTATTATTGCTAAAAGAAAGTGTTAAAATTCCTTGCCAAAGAAGTAGGCGAAGCTGAAATATGTTCATTGTGGGAAAATCAGAAAGTGTAGAAAAATTCTGATGAAAATCACTCTAATCCACCACCACTGAGACTTTATTTTTTTAAATATGATTTTTGTTTTCTTCTGTCAGAACTAGAATTTGTTGATAAAGCCGGTTTTCAGAACATTCTGCATTGCAGAAGTCTGACAGCAAGAACACATGCTTGTTAAGAAGGAAGAAGTGAGGTGTCTTCTCCAAGCTACGCTGGGCGCTCCTTGAGGGCTGGGCATCTGTTCCATCTGTGTGCGTCCTGTACGCAGCATCCTGGTGGTGCTGAGTGATTGATGGCCACAAGCCAGTTTGGTTGACCTTGGTCATGGGGACAAGTGCTCTGAACAGGAGCAGGGGGCCTGGGGCTCTGGCCTGGAGCCTGACCCACCTTGAGCCTGCTGTGTGTCCTCAGGCAGGCTCCCTTCCTCCATGAGACTGAGTGGTCATGTCAGCTCTAAATTGGCTAAAGCCAGTAACTATTGTCTGCACTACGAGTATTTACATGAGAGTAAGTGGGAAGTGACGACGGAAAACGCGTGCTTTGTCACGATGAGGTACTCTGTAACCTCAGGGAATAGTATTTGTGACTGAACATACTTTCCAATGAAATTTCTACTCAGGAGATGGCAGCTGGGATTGAATGGAGAAGGATGGAAGTTGGAGTCACAGAGAATGTTATTTCACTGGATTCTGAGGTGTGCACAAATCAGTGACTGAAAATGGTCAGGAGATGAAGGTACCAACTGTTGGATTTCCTGCAGACTGCACTTTTGGATATACCTGTTCAAGGCATTTTTTTCCGTTGCTTTAGTGGAAGACTTGCTGCCACTGACCAGATGAGAAGACCAGGAATGGCAATTTTGCATTTGCATCAGGAGACTTGGTAGAGTTCTTTTTTCCTAACTTAGGCCTGCCTGATAATATAAGCTCTCTTCAGGAAGAAGATGTGTTATTTTCCAACAAGGAGGTTTAAAAAACATCAGGAAGTTGTAGCTGTGTGGTTCCTGGGAAGTGTTTTGGGAAGCCAGGGCTGAGCGAGTCCCCCCGTAACATATTCAGATTCAGGTTCAGAACCATTCAGAGGCACCTTGGTCCCTGGACTCCAGGGCTTAGAAAACCCTAGACCCATATTTTCTGAATTCCTTCCTTGTCTCTTGACCATTTTCTTCATGGAGTTCTTATCAGCAAATTGAATTGAATGGATAAATGAAGACTGGATCAGTGAACATTTTAGTGAGAGAAATAAATTGGATTATGTGGAAGTGAAAGCTAAAGTTTTCCTCAAATGTAGTCAGTGTTTCAGAAGACTTAAGAAGAGACACTCTGACAACTCAGTAATAGAAAAGATAACCCAAGTAAAAAGGGGCAAAGGATCTGAATAGACACTTCTTCAAAAAAGAAAGCAGATGCCCAGTAAGCACTTGAAAAGATGCTCAACACCATTAGCCGTCAGGGATGTGCACGTCAGAAGCACGCCATGCCCCCTAGGATGGCTGTAGTTAAAAAAAAACAACGCAATAGCAAGTGTTGGGGAGAATGAAGAATTTGGAACCTTGTACATTGTTGCTGAGAAATTGGTGCAGCCACTTTAGAAGATAATCTGGCAATTCCTCAAGAAGTTAAACATAGAATTGTCATTTGACTCAGCAACTCCACTCCTAGGCATAGACCCAGGAAAATAAAAACATGTGTACATACAAAAACTTACACACAAGTGTTCATAGCAGTATTATTTATAATAGCCAAAAGATGGAAACAACCCAAATGTCTGTCAACAGAATGGATAAACAAAATGTAGTGTATCCGTACAGTGGAATAGTATTTGGCCATATAAAGGAAGTAAGCACTAACACATGCTACAAGGTAGGTAAACCTCGAAAACATGATGCTGGATGAAAGAAGCGAGACACAAAAGGCTGCATATTGTATGATTTCATTTATATGAAATGTCCCGAATAGGCAGATATGAAGAGACAGAAGACTAGTGATTGTCCAGGGCTGGAGGGAGTACTAGGGGTTGACGAAGGTGTTCTTAAATTTACTGCGATGGTTGCACAACTCTAAAAATACAAAAACCTGTTGAATGTTACATTCTTAATAGATTGTGTGGTTTGTCAGTTTTGTCTCAATAAAACTGTTATCAAAACAAAAACAAAAACCAAGCCCGCAAACTCACTTTAACTGGTTTTAACATCTTACTTTTGAGAAAGAGGTTAGTATAAAATTCTGAAGAAATATGGTTAATTGTCCTTCAGGAGTATTTTAATTTGGAAAGATTTGTAGATTGCCACTGTGTGCCTCGCACAGTACTGGGCTTCAGGGACACAAACGCAGAGAAATGGCAGGCTGGTGAGAACCAGAGACGGTCCGGGGGAAGTGCACGAGGGAGTATCTGGGACGTCGGGAAGGCTTCACCACCAGGTGACAAGGTGCAAAAGTTTACTCCAGGCCAGAGGTGGCAGGAGATGTGTGCTGGTGTGGGGTTTTAAGCTGCAGAGTTGGGTGGGGAGTACAGTTGGCAGGAGGTGAGTTTAGAAAGAGGGACTATCTTTCAAACCTACGGTCTTACATTAAAGAAGAGGAAACTAGATGCATAAATCCTGTGCTGAAGCAGTCTTCATGCCCTGGAAGTCTTAGCTCACACATTAACAATACAGGGCGCTCACTGAACGCTTGCTGTGTGCCTGGCGCTGTTCCAGGGTCCTTTCACATCACACTTTCCACAGCACCTCTAGAAGAAGTGCTGCTGTCATCCCCATTGCAGACAGAGAAAGGGGCCCAGCAGGTCAGCAGAGGGGTCTGAGGTGCACTCGCCACTGCACTTCACAGACCCTCGTGCTGGTGGGCGCCCAGCTGGAGCCCCTGTTCACGGTGAGTTTCTTCCAGACTCTGTTTCAAGATGCTTTTGGTTCTTTGTTTAAAAATGACTAAAGTATCTAAAATTAAGTTGGCTCTCATTTTGTTTTTCTTGTACAATTGAAGTCATTATTATTTCACTTAATAAATTACAAAGTAAGAAGAACCAGCTGCTACGAATCACTTACAGGCTCTATCACTTGAGCTGTTTGCATTTAGCATTTGTTCAAATTACAGTCTTTTGGGGTTGAGGGAAATATTTTTGAATGTTGGTGATCCTCCTTCACTGAGATATTTACCTGTATATTTCTATCAAATATAAATTATATTTATCAATACCATTTGAAGGGTTCCAAAGATGAACATTCCTGAGATGGCTTAACTGGCACTGGTGTTTGATTCTACCTAAAAATAGTTCTAGGAATAGGAAGTGAGGTGACTTATTTAGGACATTACATTACAGCCCAAACAGGCTTTCAGTAGACCCACCCTATATCCTTAGTGTAGATTTCTCTACCTTTAATATTCCTCAGTAAGTATTTATCGACAAGAATAAGTATAAAATGATAGGACATCTTACATTGGAGAGGGTGACAGGCTGGCATTTTGGGGGAATAATCAAAGACCTAGGTGAAAACTTGGCCTAGCCTCTGTCTTTTTAGTAGAAGAAAACAGACTTCTCTAACGTCTTACTGCTGAAGTTCTTTCGTGCCCAAAGCAAACAGGAGCCCCGTTTTCCTTGAAAAGGGAAGGAAAGCTCTGCCTTAGAATGCCTGGGCAGCTGCTTAGCACCCCACCACGTAATCTGGGCGCCTGAGAGCCCAGCTGGCCCCCTCCTGGTAATTCCTCAACACTCTGGTATGTCCCAGCATTGCCAAGTAGACTGGAGGGATCCAGAGAACAGGAAATAAGCTGCCGGGAGATAAGACAGGCAGCTCTGAATCGCAGACAAGAGAGGAAATGAGAAAACTAAGCCAAGGAAACAACATTGCAATTTAACTGTATTTTTAAACCAAGAATCACTGGAAAGATTTCTTTCTCTAATTTAGGGGCGCAACCCACCTATGTTCAGTTATTCTCACAGCAAAGAGGTGCGTGGATGCCTGCTGCATCTCAACCGATCAAGAATTGCAGAAAGATGAAATTGAGTCTGTGAACTTTCTGTTTATCCCAAAACTACTACTGTGTTGTCATAAGACCAAGGCATTTTTTGCCTCTGCTCTTCTGTGTTTGTGTCCTGCTGTGACTGTGCAGGCTGTTTTCATGAAGAAGAGAGGTTTTGTTATTGATATTTACTAAATATGCAATCAGACACAGCAATGGATGTTAAAGGGAAAAGGCAGAAGTAATAGAAAATGTGACTAACCTCTGTTCTCTGAACTATGACACATTGTCATCAAGTATCATTTTATAAGGAAGGTCATAGTAGGTGAATGTTTACTGTGTTTAATTTAAGGAAATAATTTAAAAACTAATCAGTTGTGACTATCACATTCTTGTTCGTCGTATTCTGTCCTGCAGCCATCCTGAAGTGCGTCAGTGATGGTGGGCGGAGACGGTGAAGGTGTCCTAGCGATGCAGCACGTTGTGGGCTGCACTGCTCAGGCCAGTCATCGTTGGGTCTGAAAGAAGTTTATAAAGTCAGCTTTTACTGACACTTGGAAATTCTAAATTTTATGACACATTCAGTGCATTCAAAGACTTTTGTTGTATTAGTTTTACTGTTTTAAAAAATTAGATCAGTAATTTAAATAGAGAATTTGTAAAACTAGTCTTTAAAAAATGAATCTAGAATCTGAAAATGAATATGTGTATATTCAGGTATGACTGAAACATTGTGCTGTACACCAGACATTGACACAACATTGTAAACTGACTATAACTGAATAAAAAATAAATAATGAATCTGGATTGTTGCCCCTCCCCACCTGTGTTGAGCCCCCTCCTGTGTATGTTCACAACTCTCTACTTGCATATAAAGCAGGACATTGTGTCTGTTCAGTGAGCTGAACTCCACAGGGACAAAGATTTCTTAACTTCTAGCCTCAGATCCTGAAAGTTTGTAATAGGCAGTCAGTCTACTCTGTGTTGGCTGTTGTTAAAATGGGAGTTGAAAATAATTTACTTGAAATAGTTTTCAATAGCTGTTCAAAGATATGACTGAATAAGAAACCATAACTTGTTATATGTTACTGTTTGACACGGCACATTCGGCATTTCTGTGTGTCAGTATTCAGAGTGAGTGAGCCTTAGCCCCCTTCCTCAGGTGGGAGGGGGGTGCATGTAAACCGATGGTTACAGTGGGTGGTGTGAGCGCTGCGCGAGCAGAGCTGTGACCAGGGCGAGGGCAGGTCCCAGCAGAGGGATGAAGCTAGATGGCCCTGCTGGGAGTTGTAGCGTCCACATCCATGGAACTTGCTTCTGTTTGGCCTGGGGGCTGTTGACTGGGTTAGACTTGACAAGTGATTGCTGGGTCTTGAAAGATTGCAGCCTTAGAGCTCTTTTTGACTTTTGCAGCGTTTTAAAAAGGAGCTACAGTATCCTTATATTTTAAGTGGGTAGTAATTTCCTTTTGGACAGTTTGAGGATTTTATTACGCATCTTGCAACAAATGCTGATAACCACCAAGTGTGGTGGACCAAGGCTGGGGGCCTCTCCTAGCCCCCTGGTGCCCTGGAAATAAACTCAAAGACCTAGAATCAGGTGTGCTCATGGTACAAGTCTGAGAAGTGACAGGGCTTCTGCGTTGGTCTGAAATTTGGGACACAGATGGGTGTGAGGAGGGCTCTGTGCATTTTGGAGATCCTTGACAATCAGTCCTTGGCCTCACTTGCTCACATTTCGTATATTTGAATATAAGTGGAATCTGGTGACCATTTGCACCAGTACCGCATATTCACGAGGGCAATTGGTTTATTAGGCACGGAGTCCTGGAAGGAGACAGGATTCAAATCTTTCTTACAAGAAGCTGGCATGCTTTTGCTGATTAATAGCAGTCCTCATTTGACTGACACACATCAGCATATGTCCACGTGTCCACGCACATTCTGGCTTCCAGCTGGACTTTGAACTTCCTGAGCTCAGGCCTCGTCTTCTCCAACTCCATGTTAGTCTCGTGGCAGTACGTGACATGGATCTGATGAGTATGAGCCAAATGAATGAATTTGCCAGGATCACCAGCACGGGCGGGTTAGGCGACACCTGGGAACATTCCCCGCAGTGAATGCTGTTGGGCTCTGTAGCTCCGGGGACCACTTCCTGGCCCTGTGTCCTTACAGGTTTCCCTGGGCTCAGTGAGGGCTGCCCTCAGGTTCCATGGGTGTTTACTGGATCCCACAGACCACCTCCCAGCGCCCACCTTTTAGATGAGGAAGCGATAGTTAAAAAGATGAATGATTTGTCCAGGTTCAGAGTTTTTCAAATTTAACAATTAAGTTCTTGTACTCATCAGTTTCAAAGCTTATAATTTCTTCATATTTCTTCTGTGATAAATCCTAAACAGCTTCGATATTTCCCCTATATATTTTTTCCAAATTGTCATGTTTAGATGCTGAACTATTTGAAAATAAGGTAGTCTGGAAAAGATACAAAAAATTTCACTTTGGAAGGAATATGAAATTCAATAATCCCCATCCTTTCTTCTTCCCGTACTAAATAATTGGTATCTGAAGCAAATACACAGTAGCTTTGAGAAAATCATTTTCCCACTACCCAGGACCATCAGAAGAGCGATTGTTGCCCTGAGAGGGCGGGTGGGTACAGGTGGGCTCTGGGCCCCCCCTCTGTTTTCATGGTGATGGGCATTTTCATGCTGTGGTTTGTTTGCTCAAGTGACTGCTGCTTGTCAGGGAGCCGTGTCACCCAGGTCTGGTTCCACAAGGCTCTGCCTAGGGTGGGCTATGCCCTGTCCCCTCCACTGACCCACCAGTTCTCCCCAAGTCCCTGCCTTGGACTACACCTCCTCTCTAGTTCAAGTCTGACTTCATCCACATGACCCTGGCCTGCGGTGAACGCCTCTGGCATGTCTTCCAGGTGGTGCTGGTGAGGTGGAACGAGCCGTACCAGAAGCTGGCCACGTGCGACGCGGACGGTGGGATATTTGTGTGGATTCAGTACGAGGGGCGCTGGTCCGTGGAGCTGGTCAACGACCGAGGGGCGCAGGTGAGCGGGCAGGAAGCTCTTCCCTGAAGGGCTAGGGCACGGGGCGCGGACCGCTGATTCCAATTCCGGGACCACAGTCTCCCCAGGGTCGGCAGGTGCAGGGAAATGACACCCGAGCCCCGCTTCCGCTCGCTGCATTCCCCTGGAGTGCACCCCTGGATGGAGAGGCACGGGTCATCCCGCCTCCACTCGGCTGTGCTGTGGAGCTGGGAACTCTCCCGGTGTGAGGCTTTAATTAAATCTGTGAAATCGTCTTTACCCTTCAGCATTGTGATTGCACGTTCAGTTGGGATGCTCTGAAGTGCTTCTGTCGTGTGGCTCCTTTGCTCCCTCTGGAAGGTGTGCTCCCCATGCTGTGGTCCCCATGGTGGTCTCGCAGGGAGCGGGCCCCAGGCCCATCCGTCAGGTGTCAGTCAGCGTGGCCACCTGTCTTGTCCCTCTGATCTTCCTTCCTGGCAAGGCACCTTTGTGTCTCTGCTCAGAGGAAGACAGTTGCTCCAGGGACGCCCTGCTGAGCAGTGCTATTTTTCCAGCCCCTTCGTGGGTCCTCGCAGCTCCGCGCTCCCTCCCCCAGTTGGGCTGCCTGGGGCTCCTGCCTGGAGGGTTAAGGACACGACCCCCTCCCCCCACCCGCAGACCTTGACTGAACTGAGTCCTGGGGAACCTTTAATGATGAGGGTTTTCTCAGACTGCTTTACTCTCCAGGGATGGTTTCCCTGCGACTGCCTTTCTATGCATTTCTAAGAAAGTGAATTCTCACCCTCTCTTCTCCCATCTGTTGCTTAAATAAGTTGCTAGATCGTCAAGTGTGAACAATACAGACCAGTGAAATGACATAAAATTGCAAAGAATGAATCTATTATTAGTAGTTACTGTTCGACTGAAGATCTTTGTAAGATGTCATCACTGAAGGCAGACCTATCTCTGGGTAAAAAGAGAACATTCTTTCTTGTGAGTTATTTGGTAGGGTAAATGGAAAAATTTTGGCTGATTCTGAAAAGGCCTTACCACTTTCCTTTATACCTCTGTGAGTGAAGAAAGGAAGAGGTGGCGTCTACTCTGTGACTGCTCACTAACCTTGACGTAGAGCTGTTGTGGAGATCTCTGTGACCATGAGAAGTTCGTGTCACCAAGAAGGAGGACACTGTGGTCAAGAGTGTGAGCTCTGGAGTCAGACCACACCATCCAGGCATCTTACTCCATGGGATACGCACCTCGGCTGTGCCTCAGTTTCCTGCTCTGCACACATGGGGACTCCAGTGGTACCTGCCTCCAAGGATCACTAGGAGGATTCAATGAGATTAAATATGGGAAGTGCTGTGACACTGTCTGCACGTGATGGTTGTCACCGCATGTGACAGTGCCTGTAGTACTGTGAGGTGCTAGCACTCATAGCCCCAACCACAGAGCTTCCCTGCTCTTCAGTAGTAGCCGTACTGTCATCACCAAAGACCAGCTTCAGGCTGCAAGGCAGCACCTCTTCATGGCTTTCTGGGTAGCGGAGACTCTCTGAATTTGCCCTTATATAAGGGTCTCTAAAGTGCTGCTCTTCTCCCACCCACTGAAGCGTGAGCTCTTCCCAAGAAAGGCCCAGTGACTGGGCGAGACGTGTCTTCGGACTTTGCTGGTAAGAGGTCTTTAAAGCATTACTCTGAGAAAGACAGTGAGGGGGGGCCTCAGCGCGCCGCTTGGGGCCTGCCTCGCCCACGTGTTCTCTCTCGGCCTCCACAGGAACCCTGTGCAGAAGGTATTGTTACTCTCAGTTAATGGAAGAAAAAACTCAGGTCAGGAAGCTGAGTGACTCATTCAAGTAGGTTAGTTCCTGGGTGGTAAAGCCAGAATTTGAACCCAGGTTTGAGTCCAAAACTCTCTGTCTTGTTCCCAGACAATAAAACATTTTCTCTTTCAGCAGAAATGCATGTATTCATACTATATCCAGAGACCTCAGGCTTCAGTACCATTACAGAGCCAGGCCCTGCAAGCCCGCTGGTGCTGCTACACTGTTTTCTCCTGACCACAGCCTCTCTGAGGAGGGAACCTCCTGTCATCTCCATGTCGCAGACATGTGGTCTCTGCCACCACCTTAGCCCTCAGCCTTTCTTTGCATTGAAAGTTGGGTGCAATGAAAACATGTTAAAAACAGGAAAGGATGAATTCAGACCTGGAGGTGAATGAGCTTACATGGACCGTGGAACATCAGGAAGCACCCAGAATCTCACAAAAGCCTGTGCCTGCCAAGTTTGGCCAAAGTAATCACTGTGTCTTGTGATCTGGTCCAGATTTTTATATAAGTTTTGCTGTTTGGAACTCTGATTCTGCAAACCTCAGGACCCACTGATCATTAAACACTTGCGTTTGGTTGACTTTAATTGTGTTGGAGTCGCATCTTATCTGAGTTTAAAACAAAAAAGCATCATCATGCACTGGGAAGGATGACTCACTGGTAGGGGGAGTGCTGGTCTGTGCATCTGACACCGTGTCAGCTGGAAGGAGGTGCATCCTTGAAATCTGCTCAGAGAAAAGCAATGCTTTTTAGAAGAAATGACAGGTGATCTTTGTTATGTAGCATGGCTCTTGTCACAAAGTGATCAAGCATTTGGCAGAAGCTAAATGATGCCTTAACAATTTCTTTTTCAGGAAAGGATGATTATGAGTCCTTTATTTTAAAAATGAGTCTGGAACAGCACCTGCATTATTTTATAGTATTAGTCACTGAGGATGACTGTGCCAGGCATGGGCATCGGACAGTCGGAGGAAAGGTTGCTTTGGGCTAAGGTTGTCCAGGCTTCTCCTCAGCTTCGGGTGATGGTGTCTGGGAAGATTCCCAACGGAGCAGCAGCGCTGCCGCCCCTGCAGTGGAGAGACGGCCCGAGGGGGCACTCTGCTTATTTCCTTATAGCACAGGGGGCTCCATTCCCCTGGTTTTGTTTTTACAGTTGTGATATATTCTTATCACTCTATGCTGACCTGCTTTAACAAACCCAATGAGTTCATGTAAATGTCTTGTATTACCTTTTTTTGTGACTGTAAGATTGATGGTGTCTCTCAGAAGCTTCTTGTCACTGGCTATACATTTTAGCCCTCTGATACTAGAGACGTTTTTCTTGAGTACAAAGATAAATGAGTTAAAGTGCATGGAAATAAGTAGCATTATCTTTGCAAAATGAAAGGACTTTTAAATTTTATTGAAGAATTAAGGTGTTGTATCTAAAAATATCTTTTTAAGTTCTTAGGAAAAACTAGACGGTGCAATTTGTTGAAACATAAGGTCAGTGACACCAGGATTCTGAGTTTACCTAAGCAAACAACTTTTTTCACTGATTTCAGACCAGCTGTTGAAGAGCTGTCTCTCACATCCATGCCATCTGTGGTCGTGGTGGAGACGTGCTGATCACTGACAGCCCGTAGCCCCAGCTGGGAAAGCAACAACAAGTTCATGTCCTTTTGGTGTTTGTTCATTCATTTTAGTATTATCTGAACTGTGATAAATCCAGTAATGTCACAAATTTTTAAAGAAAGTTGAGCATTTCCAATTATAAGCAACAGTGAAGATTATAGATACCAATTTTTTTAAGTTAGAAAAGATTTAAAAGGCAGTACCAACTGAAAAAGTGAATCAAGGTGATAGAAATGGGACCAAATGTAACAATAATTAGATTAAATGTAAATGGACTTCACCAATTAAGAGATAATATTTGACAGATTATATTTTTTAAAACATAGACATGCTGTTAAGAGTCACACCTAAAACTTAAGGACATATACAAGTTTGAAGTAAAAGAATGAAAAAGATGTATCGAGCAAATATCCAGGAAAAAAAAAAGTTGGGGCAGTTAATATAACTTTCAGATAAAATAGACTTAAAGATAGAAAGTAATGTTCAGTTTTTAGGGTGCTGCCACGTATTGATAAAAGCTGTAGTTCACCAAGATGATATTTTAAATTTGTATGTGCTTATTAATAATAGCTTCAAAATATATGAAGGAAATTGATAGAACTGAAAGGAAAAAATGATAACTTCATTGACATACTGAGAGGTTTCAACAACAACAAAAAATCAGCAAAGATACGGAAGACCTGAGAAACACATTTAACAAGCTTGACCTAATGGACATTTATAGTTTCTGAATCTACCAGTTAGCACATATTTTTCTCAAACACACATAGAATGTTTACAAAAATTAATCATATTCTAAGGTTTCACAAACTTTTTCTGTGAAGGGGCGGATGGTACATATTTTAGGCTTTGTGGACTAGAAGTCAAAATTGAGGATATCATGTAAGTACTGTGTAACAAGAAAGAAAAGAAATTTTCAGAAAACTTTATTGATAAAATTAAAAACTATTTGTAGATGTTAAAATTTGAATTTTACATAATCCTGTATATAACAAAATATTCTTCTATTAATTTTGTTCTAATCATTTAAAACCATTCTTAGTTTTGGACTATACAAAAACAGGTGGCAGGACAGATTTGGCTCACTGGCCATAGTTTGCCAGTCTGTATTTTTTTTTAACATTTTTTATTGATTTATAATCATTTTACAATGTTGTGTCAAATTCCAGTGTTCAGCACAATTTTTCAGTCATACATGGACATATACACACTCATTGTCACATTTTTTTCTCTGTGAGCTACCATAACATTTTGTGTATATTTCCCGGTGCTATACAGTATAATCTTATTTATCTAGTCTACAATTTTGAAATCCCATCTATCCCTTCCCACCCTCCGCCCCTCTGGCAACCACAAATCTGTATTCTATGTCTTTGAGTCTATTTCTGTCCTGTATTTACGCTTTGTTTTTGTTTGTTTTTGTTTTTGTTTTTTAGATTCCACATATGAGTGATCTCATATGGTATTTTTCTTTCTCTTTCTGGCTTACTTCACTTAGAATGACATTCTCCAGGATCATCCATGTTGCTGCAAATGGCATTATGTTGTCGGTTTTTATGGCTGAGTAGTATTCCATTGTATAAATATACCACATCTTCTTTATCCAGTCACCTGTTGATAGACATTTAGGCTGTTTCCATGTTTTGGCTATTGTAAATAGTGCTGCTATGAACATTGGGGTGCAGGTGTCATTTTGAAGTAGGGTTCCTTCTGGATGTATGCCCAGGAGTGGGATTCCTGGATCATACGGTAAGTCTATTCCTAGTCTTTTGAGGAATCTCCACACTGTTTTGCCAGTCTGTATTTTACGGCATTAATAAAACCTGAACAAATTTCCATTGGTAGATGTCATGATTATGGACCATGACTTCTGAATACGTTAGAAGTTATTAACAAAAAGATAAATTTAAGAAATCAAAGCATGTTTGGTAATTTTTAGTTGTATTGTTAAATAGTTCATGAGGTAAGGAATAAATTTAATGAGACCTAGACCTGAATGATAATGAAATCACTACATATCAAAATTAGTGCTACATGATTAAAGTGGCAATATGAGAAAAACATTTATCATTAATTATGTATATGAGAAAGGAATAAAACTATAGTCAAATGAACAACAGTAAATCCAGTGAAAGGAGAAAGGAAACATAATTAAAATAAAAGTGGAAACTAATGCAGGAGAAAAAATACAGTAGAGGAGATCAACAGATTCAAAAATTTGTTTTTTGGAAACAAATTAACAAAGTAGACAAACTGTTGACAAGACTGATTAAGAGAAGAAAAATAAAACCTACATTTTATGAATGAAAAATTGAGCATATAACTATAGATAAGATAGAGGTTACAGGTAATCCAAGATTCCTAGGTAATAAGATGTCTAGGTAATTCAGTGGGGACAGAATAGTCTTTTTCTAAAAAATTAAGATATGATTTATGTAAAACATTATATTGGTTTCAGGAATACAACATAATGATTCAATATTTGTATCTATTGCAAAATGATCACCACAGTAAGCCTAGTTAACACCCAAGGAATAGTCTTTTTGACAAATAATGTGTAAACAACTGAATACCTGTATTTAAAACTTGAGAAGTAGAGCCTTGATTCTTAACTTACACCCTGCGCAGTTTAACTAAATGAATCATAGACATAAATATAAAAATCGTAAACTTCTTCTGGAAACTTTGGGTTTGCAACCTTGAGCTAGGTAAAAATTTCTTGGGTTGGATACAAAAAGCATGAACCATAAGAGAAAAAAAGTTGATATTGGACTTCAAAAGTTAAAACTTTCACTTTTCAAAAGATATCATTAAGAAAATGAAAAGTCAAGACACAGAGTGGGAGAAATTATTTGCAGCACACTTATCTGATAAAGAACTGTATCTAGAATTTTTACAACACAATAAAGTCATAAACATGTATGTGTATATCTGTATGAATATGTGTGTATTTATGTATGTGTATTTACATATGTGTGTACATGATGAATATGGATATACAAATAGATATATGGCAAGTGATTTGAACAGACATGTCCCAAAAGATGATGTGCAATGACCAATAAGCACATGAAATGGTGCTCAGCATTATTAGGCAAATTAAAAGCACAAATATGTCACCACTGCACACCTACTAGAATAGCTAAAATAAAAAAGATTGACAACACCAAGTGCTGGTAAGGTGTGGACCTACTCACACATTGCTGATGGGAGTGTGAAATGGCTTAGTCACTTTGGAAAACAGTTTGGTTATTTCTTAAGCAGTTAAACATACACTTACCATATGACCCAGCAATTAATTCCATTCCTAGATATTTACTCAAGAAAAACGAAACCATGTGTCTGCAAAAAGTCTTGCACATGAATATTCATAGCAGTTTTATAATAACCAAATACTGGAAAGAACCCAAATGCCCAGCAATTTGGTAAGATGAATAAATTGTGATACATTTATGCAGTGGAATATTACTCATCTATAAAAAGGCATGAACTGCTGATGTACGTAAGAATTCAGAATACTCTCAAGACCATTATACCGAGTAAAAGCAGCCATAAACAAAAGTGAACATACTATGTGGTTCCATTCATGTGAAATTCTAGAATAATCAACTAGTGACAGAAATTACATCACCGGTTGCCTTGACCAAGGGTTGGGGTAGGGGACTGACTGCCAAGGGGAACTTTATTTTATTGTATGTAAATTTTACTGCAATAAAGTTGGTTTTTTAAAGGATAATAAATACTGTCAACAACTACTTGCCAATAATTTTGAAAATTTACATGAACTGGCCAAATTCCTAATAAAATTATTAAATAGACTGACTGAAGAGGAAATAAAAAGCTTGAAAGCTTGACTGGTACTAAAACTATTAAATAAATTGAAGCAATGGTTAAAAGTCTTCCCACATAAAAGTGTAGAGCCAGATGGTTTTACAGGCATGTTCCACCAAACTTTTAAGCAACAGGTCAGCCCAGTTTATACAAATTCTTCTCTGCCATGGTAGAAAAGGGACCACTCTCCAACTCATTCTGAGAAGGCAGCATAACCCTGATGTGTCCAAACAAAAACACTATAAAAAAGGAAATCGTAAGTTTGTTTCACTCGGAGAAGTTCTAAACACATAAGCTTGTCAACTTCAGTAGTGCATGTAAAGGACAGTACTTTACCTCCAAGCTGGGCTTCTTCTAGGTATGCAAAGATGACAAAAGCTGGGAAATCCACGGAAGTAATTTGCTGCAGTAATAAATTAAAAGAGAAAAAAATGTGGTCATTTGAATAAATGCAATAAATACATTTGCTAAAACTCGACACCCAAGTATAAGTAGTGTTTTCCAGTTAGACTGTTTTTCATTTTGATTAAAATTTGATCAAAATTTTCATTTTGATTTCATTTCTCAGCAAGGCTGAGAAAGGTATATAATCAGAAATGGAGAGGCTTCACTGTTCTGGTAAGTGACCAAGAGACACTGATGGAGAACCCGAGGGAGGCCGTAGAACAGTGTCTATAAAAGCAGGGATGCTGGAGCCACACAACCCTGGACCATTCATGGCTCTGCCATTCGCCAGCTCTGTATGACCAAGGATAAGTTACTTGTCTGTCTCCTCTGGGGGAGGTATCATCCTGGGCTTAACGAGTTAACATGTGTGACGCGCTTAGCACCACACTGTCATATGCTTTTCAAATACTGTCTTTTATATATTACTGTTAAAACACACACAATAATATACTGTTCTCTTTAAACTCATCTCCATCTTAGCCAAAGGCTACATTAATGACTACATCTTGTCTTTGATAAAAGTGCGTCCCACTCAGATCACACATTGACTCCCTTTGTCTGTGTCCCAAGGTGAGTGATTTCACGTGGAGCCACGATGGGACTCAAGCGCTTATTTCGTATCGAGATGGGTTTGTCCTGGTTGGTTCTGTCAGTGGACAAAGACACTGGTCATCTGAGATCAACTTGGAAAGTCAGATCACGTGTGGCATATGGACTCCTGATGACCAACAGGTAAGACCTCTTGAACGTGGTGTGTGATGTTAGACTATGTGAGCTGAGGGGGAAATGCGTTCGGTACTAACACAGGAAAGAAGCCGTGGGGAGGCGGAGCTGGCCCCAAAGGCTCTTTGAGAATCACAAAGGAAAAGAACCCAGAACGTGTCCAGGTGAAAATGAACGCAAAAATTTTAAATGAACCATAGATTGGGGAAATACTTCCCACCAATATTCTGAACACTGAGTTAACAATTTAATTACAGAAAACATTCATACAAATTTACTCTTAAATCTACATAGATAGCCAATTGATAAATGGATAATAGACATGAATTACTCACAAAAGAAGTTCAGCTAGTAAGTAATCATGGAAAGTATGTATTCTCAGGGAGAAATGCAAAATACCACAGTGAGGGTGTATTTTTACTTATTAACAAAAAATAAAATGATACAGATGATTTTACTGATTATTCATAAGAGTTTAATCAAATAAGTATTCTCATTCATTGCTGGTGGTAATGTGTATTAGACCTTTAGGAAAGCAAAGTTTTAATCTGCTTTGGCCTGGTAATATACTTGAGGCATTTATCTAAAAGAAACAAAAAGGGAAGAAAGTAAAAGCTATAGTCATTAAAGCATTATTTGCGATAGTGAAAATTTGGCAGCAGCCTACTAGTATGAAAGTATGAGGCTGCTTAAATAAACTGTGGTACAGCTGCTTAAAGGATCATTAAGGCTTAAAGGTTCAGTAAGTTAGGGGTTGTGGTTACAGAGATGATGTAATGATCTAGAAGAGCTCCTACGGTGTGATGTTAAGGAAAACAAGCCAGGATACGAAATGGTATGTGATTACCACATCGTAAAGCAACCAGAAGAAACTGCCCACATGGTGAAAAGAACTGAAAGGAAATTAATCAAAATGCTGTAAGTAGGTGGTTACTGAATGGTGAAGAGCCTCTGGGTCATTTTTTTGAAACCTAATTTCAAATTTTTCTTTAATACGCCTCTTTTGCTGCCATGATAATATAATAACCTAATAAAATTAATGTAAGGTTTGACTAGTTAAAACCTTTGTAAGCATATAACTTGTGTTGTCTAAGTACAGAAAAATCCATAAAACATGTCAGAACATTTCATACCCTAGACTTCAGTTTAGTTTTGGTAAAATCAAGCAGTACATTATGAAACCATAACTTATTTTTTAATCTTTTTTTTTTTTTTACTGAATTGCTTCCATCTAGTCACTATATATTTCATGTTTCCATTTTTTCAAGTAAAATTAGCCAGTAATTTTTCCTCTTTCTTCCCAAACTATTATGAGAATTATGGAGTCTCAACTCTGTTTCTTGCCTTGCCTTCCCCCAAAGGCATCTCGTTATTATATGCGTGCTTGTGTGTTCCTTTGTGAAGCACTTGGATTTATTTATTACAACGTTTTATTTTTGTAGGGTTTTACTGCCCCTGCAGTCTGCTCAGAGACACATGCTGTGGCCCATTGTGACCTTGCAGGCACTTAACTTCTCCCTGCTTCAGTTTCCTCCTCTGTGACAAAGGGTGTGAATTATTTCCTGCCTGATTCCCAGGACCTTTCAATGATCAGATGAGGGAGCAGATGTGAAAGCACTTGAGAATATGTAAGTGGGAGTCTTGGCTTCACATCACTTCCTCACCTAGAGTGATGGAACCGCGAGGCCCACATCACAGTTCCCCATGATTTGAGCCACCCAGTGTTCCCAACCGACTGCACACCTGGAGTGTGACAGGTGCAGGCCCAGAGATGCTGGGGACACAGTGGATGAGGCACCTGCCTTTGAGAGGCTTGGGCTGGTTGAGGAGGCAGGCCCACAGGCATCCTGCCTGCTTCTGACACAGTCGCCGAGGTGGCAAACAGCGTGGTGTTGTGAGCGGGACAGAGAGGGATGGGCTGCTGCTTCAGAGCTAGGCTGAGGCCCTTGGACTTGGTTCCCTAGGCCTGTCAGCGGGACCTGAGAGCAGCCTTGGTAGTAGCTGGGTAGCTGGGCTCCTGGCCCACGACCTCTGTCTGGATGACTGGTTTTTTTCTGCTGCTTTATTTAGCACTAACTGGTGAAATTTAATTTGAGGAAAATGCTCCATTGCCTTTTAAAAAAGATTGTGGACCTTGGAGGAATTTAACACAGAGAACAGATGTGTAGGACACTTTATGGGGCATGTTTGAACTGAGACTTGGAAAAACAATGTTCCTTCCTCCATCTGTCATTTTTCCATCTCTCTTTCTTGGTTTGAAAATTATTCATGAAAAGAGTATGTCATGTTGTAATGTAATGCCCTGAGCTCTTACACTGGGACGGCCTCAGGTGTGGACTGCGAGGAGCTGGCTGCATCTCTTCTCCTTTCCCGGTGGACCTCCTGCCCTTGGTGCAGAGTGAAACAGCCCCCAGGAGGCCTCCTCACATCTTGAGTCACTTCTGATCATGATGGAATTTTAGGCTACTTCCTGTTAACTCTTTAAAGTACAAACAGTGCTATTTTACAACAGTGAGTTTGAAATCTAGTCGTTTTCTTACTTGTCATGTATTTTTTTCATCTTTGGGTGGTGATTTATGTACTATTTTGGGGTTTATAGACTACTTCAAATATCAGCTAGAAACTGGGAACATTTTCCCCAGAAAATTGTGCACCTGTACATACATGATCATACATATCATTCGGCATAGAATTTTGGGAACTCATAGGATTCTCCCCCGTTCAAATCCTGATCTAGATTGTTTAAAGGTGACATTTGGGATAATCTTCCCCAACTTTCTATTACGCAGATATTCAAACATTACAGAAAAGTTGAAAGAACATCCCCTCCTTTGGTTCAGCTGCTCACGTTTTGTCATATTTGTCTTCTGCCTGTTCCTCTTCCCCTGCCTCCCTCCAGCCTTCGCTCCCTCTCCACACACACACACACACACACACACACACTCACACACTTTCTTCTAATACTATTTTGAAGTAAGTTGTAGCTGTCATGGCATGTGTCATGGCACTCCTAAATACTGTAACTTGTATGTTCTAAGAATCAGGTCATTCTCCCACATTATCACACCTAAGAAAACAGCAGTGATATTATTTGCTATTCAGGCTGTCTTCCTATTTCCCTAATTGTTACAAGAATGTGTTTTATAGACTTCACTGCCCCCCACCCCCATATTTAGAACCAGAAACCAGTTCAAAATGTGCAGCAATTGGTTGGTATGTCTTTAGTCTGGAACAGTTTCCTCTCTCTCTCTTTTTTTTTTTAAAATGACATTGTCTTTCTAATGCATTCAGTGTGGTTACCTCGTGGAGTGTCCCCTACTCTGGGTTTATCTGGTTGTTTATGTATGATATCATTTAACTTCTTCTGCTGGGCCCTTTATTTTCTATAAACTGGAAGTTAGGTCTAGATGAGAGTTGGATTAAACAGTTTTGGTAAGAATATTTTAGAGGTGACATTATATTCTTCATACTGAACCGCATTAACCACAGGTGTATAATGTCATGTTATCCCACAGTGAAGGTTGCTGAGTTCAGTGGAACCTCTGTAAAAACAAAATTATCTTTCACAGTGTGTTCTTAATTTCATCTACACTTATAGCTACTTTTTTCAAGTGATGTGTTTCATTTCAAGCTGAAGTTTGTCTTCTGTTAAATGTCAGGAAAGGAATGTGATCCTCCCTGGACTGTATATAGTAGGTGAGGACTCTCAGTCTGCATGGGCTGCTGTCACAGAATTCCACAGCCTGGGGGCTCACACAACAGACAGTTATTTCTCACAGTTCTGGAGGCCGGAAGTTCAAGGTCAGACGCTGGCAGGTTTGGTTTCCCCTGAGGCCTCTCTCCTTGGCTTGCAGACGGCCGCCTTCTTGCCGTGTCCTCATGTGGCCCTTTCTCTGTGCTCTCATCCCTGGTGTCTCTTTCTCTTATAAGGACACACATTCCTGATCCCTGTGGCCACTGCTTCTGACTCTTTGCTTGTGTTTCCCTCCACATTTCTGAATTATGGGCTTATTTGCCAAATCTGATGGGGCCTTGACTGTCTCAGAACGCTCCCTTCCACGGCCACCCTCCTTCCCCCTGCCTCCCACCCTCCCAGTGTGCTCAGTCTTCACGTCTTCCTTGTACAGTCGTTTGCTTTTTCCAGAATTAGTAAAATTACCTAATTTATTTGCTTAGTTGTCTATATACCAATCACAAATTAATCCCTATGCTCTCCAAAAAATGGAAAGTCTCCTCTGAATTGTTCTACCACTCCAAGTGGTGTGTCCGATTCACTTATCTCCCTCCCAGGGCCCTCGGCCGCCTGCTCCGGCCTCAGCCGGTGGCCCTTGGCCCTGCAGCACACCGGCGTGCTGCGCACCCATTCCCTCACCTCCCCCTGCCTTAGGATCCCTGATTTGTGAGATCACACCCTTATTTTTGTGGTTTGTTCCCTCATTTTGATGGAACACATCTTCAGAGTGTTTTAAATTTCAAGATGACGTACTTTGTTCAGCCCCTTCAGAGAGTAGGATGTGCACCTGCCTGTGTGGCTGGGAGAGAGGATACAGAGGGCTAACAGTTCCCTTTCAAGACTTCCAGCCAGTCCTGTCTCCCCCCCTCCCCCCCCCCGTCCCTCACCTCCACCTGGGAAGGAGATACAAATCGGCTTGCTCCTGCCTTCCCTGCCGTAGGTGGGGCTCTGGTCCACTCTCACTTACATGTGCCCATCTGTATCCAGTTTCTGGACGTTGACTTCTCTGCCTGCTGACCTACTCTCTCCAGTTCTCTGTTAGAGTTTCAGGCCCATTACTGTCAATTGACTGGGGTTTAGGAAGGTGTCCGTCCATTTGCCGCCCCTCATACCTTTCTAGCCTTCTTCCTGCCCCGCTCCCCCACCACACTCGCTGGAGTGGACTAGTTTGGTGTCCTAAACTCTCATTGTTTTCCTGTCTTTGCACATGCTGTTCCTTCTGCTCTTGCCTCTTGTCTGTCCAGTCAGTTTCCACTCATCCTTGATAGGTCAACTCAAACATCGCCTCGTCTGTGCAGTCTGCCCCCGCCACCTTTTTTCTACTCCAGCCGATGCAGAGTTAGACTCTCTCTCAGTGTTCCAGCAGCACCTCCTGTATACCAAGAGCACATTTTGTAACATTTTCCACATTGCGCTGTAACTGTTGGTTGCATGTCTTCTTTCTTACCAGATGTGAGGGAAGGGGACCACGCCTCGCTGTTCCTGCAGCCCAGGACTGGGTGCAGCACTGGTGCAGGCTGCAGTGAGTGTGCGAAGGATGCTTTCTCTAGAAGCGCCAGCTTCCCTCTCCTCTCTGCCTGGTGCTGATTAAGTCCATGGCCTTGCCTAAGGGATTGTCACATTTCCTCCCACCCCCAGGTACCACAGAGACATGAAAGGGATTCTTGGTTCACCCCACATGTCCTGCCCTGGGAGGACCCAGCGTTAGTTTTTCGTTCGTAACTGTTTATACAGAAAAGTCTAATTTTTTGGTTTTTCACATCTGCTGATACTGGTGTGGAATCTTACATCAGTTAAGGCTGGTTAGATTTAGGTTTTTTGTTTTTAAATTTTTCAGACTGTGTGGTTGTCCCTCCTTTAGAAAGCAGTTTGAATGAGGATTCTAATAACTGATTTCTTCTTCCTACTCAAATCCAAAAACAGTTTCTGAATATGAATCATTGTTGGTTTAATCTTGATCCATGATATAGAAAATTCAACCTAGTGAGAATTACTAGATATTAGGATATCCTACCAAGAAAATCTACGTGATTTCCTTGGATGAAATCCTTTTCTAGATGACATGGTCTTGTCTCCTGGCATGGTGTCCCTGCGCTGCTGCCTGAGGATGGCAGGATAGGACTGATGCCATCTTCACAGACCCCAAACTTTTTTTCATCTTTTCTTCCTATGTCATATTGGCCCTTCTCTTTCTCTCTCTTCCATCTCTTTACAGTAATGAGGATTCTTTCTTATCCTGAGCCAACAGATTTTTCAGTGTAATATTCTGAAATTCTCCTCTTTACCCAGTGTGCCTATGACATATATTCATTTTTTTTTCACTTTTACACTAGAGTTGTAAGTGGATTATGCACCACCATCACCACAGTGCAGACTTGGTCTTTGTTGTTCGGGGGGTGCTCCTCCTCACCCCTGTGTTCTGGGATTCTCTCAATGGCATTGTGTCCTTGAATAGATGTTAGTTGTTGTTTTTGTATAGGGGAGCGAAGTCAGGAACAACTATTACACCATCTTGGTGACATCACTCCCAGTACAAATTCATGATGAGAAGCCAGAAAGAGAAAGAAAAATACCATAAGATATCACTTATATGTGGAATCTAAAAAAATAAAAAAGACAAACGAACTTATTTACGGGGCAGAGACAGACTCATGGACATAGAAAACAAACTTGTGGTTGCTGGGGGTGGGCCGCGGTAGATTTGCAGATACTAGCTGATGTATATAAAGTGGATAAACTAACAAGTTTCTACTGTATAGCACAGGGAACTACATTTAATATCTCATAATAGCCTATAATGAAAAAGAATATGAAAATGAATATAGGTATGACTGCAACATTATGCTGTACACCAGAAAATCAACACAACATTGTAAACTGACTATACTTCAATAAAAATATATTAAAAAAAATTCATGATGAACATCCTGGAGTTACATTTAGGAAGTTTATAGCCACAGAAAAGAAACTTTAAGACTCATTTCTTTTAATGAGGACACAAGTAGATATTCTTTTAAAATTATGAAGGCAAATATTCTTAATAAAATTTAGAAGTACTGATAATTACTCTGTAGAGTTTATCCAGGCGATGACAGGTATAAACTATGATTAAATCACATGGCAGAGGATATTGTGTGGTGGTGATGAACTTAGAAAACAGGAGAACAATCCTATACAATAGAAGAGAGAGAAGTAGAGCTATAAAAACAAATTTTCTACTCCAAAAGATTTATACCCCCAATCTTACAAGTGAAACCTATGATTTCAGTAGACACATATTATGCTTGACCTTCAATTATAATAAAATAACCAGTGGTTTCTCCTTTGGAATGTTCTGTTAGGAAAGAAGCATTTGTCACATAGCTGGAATGTTAAAGTGTTTGCTGCTGATGTTAACAGCCCTAATGAAACACAGGTATTCTTCACTTTATATATGAGATTTTAAAGTTTCGGGAACTGAGTTTTTTTCATCATAATTTTACTTTAAATATTCCTGTAAGGGAATCTTTTCTATTTGAAAGAATATTCTGTAGAAATTGTCCTTGTTCAGAAGGCAGTTTGGTGTGAAATGAGAATTCTTTACCCAAAACATCTTTTTGCTAAATGTCCAGGCTTTCGTTTTCCATCAGTAGAGATAATGTTTGTTTGTAAATACTAGAACTTTCTTTAAAAGGAGGACTTAAGTACTTAAATAGACCTAATATTTTCTTAGGTACTTTAAACCATGATTGCAAATAAACTAGAAAGAGTCTTGGTTGGTACATCTTAAATAGCCCCAAGACACGACTTTCCATTTCTCAGATCTTAGCACATGCAGGTGTGAGTGGGGTGAAATCTTCTTCTCTGGCCTCCATCCTGGTGTGTTATTTTGTTGTTTTTGTTGTTTTTAACTTAGGAAGAGAGAAGGTTTATTCTTTTTGATCTGGGATACAAATGGTGGGTCCCAGGCTGCCTCTCATCAGCTGAAAGGAGGTTTTTCACAAAACGTGGACCCTCCTGATCAGTGTCTGGTGTCTGCTGATGTGATCAGTGATCCTGAGACCACCAGTATTTGTACAACTCTAAATGCATTCAGTACCACGACACGGACAACAATGAGAAAAATCACTAAAAGCACCCTTTGTGCCTGTGTGAAATGAAAGCCATTTTTATGTACACACTTTGCAAGAAATACGACCTTACTTGCCTTTGGGAGTAGATTGGAGTCAGAACTCAAGTGATGTAGCAGAATCAGTAAAGGGGATATTTTCAGTGCATGATTAATTCATTTAGTCCTAATAATTTAAAAAGTAAAAAATTTAAATTATTATTATACAAATCTTTTCTGAGATATTAATTGATGAAAAAGGAACTATTAGAGATAGTAATATACACTTAATGTTTTTAACACATTATAGTAGTCAGTTGCAAAGAATAATTATTCATTTCATTTTGAAATATAAGGTTATGTTTAAGGTACCAATATAGAATTGAAGTAGATTTGCTAACTCCCTGAAAGTATTGTAAGTGATAAATGATTCTTGGCGTTTTTAAATTATATAATTTTTAAAACTTTATTAAAAATTCAGTAACACATCAAAAATAAATAGAATAAAGAACCCACATATTTTACCACATATGCTGTTTTATCCCTTTATTCTTTTTTTCCCCTGTGCTATGTTTAAAGCAGATCCCAGATAGCATGTCCTTTCACCCATACTTACTTCATTATAAATCTCTTCAAAATATGAGGTTTCCTTCTGTAACCACAATGCTGTTATCACACTGCCTCTTTTCTTTACTTTGAAGGAGGTTCTTGCAGATTAAAATGAGTAATTTGTCTGGAGCTTGGATTAGCCATGGCTTTAAAGGAGGACATCTGTTGCACCAGAAGAGATGGGTGGTCATTCTGAAGTTTTTCTTTGTCTTGCACTGTCAGAGAGGAAACGGTTTATAAAGGAAACTTTAAAAAGCAATGTAAGGCTTAGTTTTCTCAGCTAAAAGTGTGATGTTGCCACCACAGTTTTATAAATGAAAAGTAATTTACTGATATTTGACATACAGGTAATGACTGCCTCTTAGATAGAGGCCCACTCTTTGATATTAAAAAAAGTCAAACTTAACAAAACAAAAATGAAAAGAATCACAATTTATTATTCGCAAGGAGTGTTCTGTTCCCCATAAGGAGACATTTTCCTCTGCTGGCTGTGTAGTGCTGGCTTCGCAGAGACTCAGCCGACTGCCCCCGCAGTGCCGCTCTCACTTCCCCCAGAGAGCCCACGCCTCGTCCTTTCAGGTGGTAATTGTAGGAACTGCATGGGTCTTAGCACCCCTGGGAAGACGTGAAAGCCATTGTGCTAACACAGCAGGGAAAAAAACATAGAAATCTCTCTCACACAAGCTCTTGTACTGAAATTATTTATTATTACTATTTTTTTAATCCACAAACTTACTGGAGTCAACAACTCAGTGAACCATTCTAATTCTGAAGACCTCAATGGTGAATGAACTGTAAGTAGGTTAAAGGACCTGCACAGTAGAGTTCCTACCTAGTGGCTTGTGGGAACACAGCTTTGAAATTAGATTTACTCTAAACCAGTGGGAAGAGTGACTCTTTTCCCTCCCTCCCCATTAGATTTTCCCATGACTTTTTAGTGGTGCACATAGTTTAAAAACTACAGTAAAAGGGAAGCCCATCTCTATTTTAAGTCTTGAACTGAATGTAATGTAGAAATGATTCTTGCCAAAATAGGCAAAGAGGATGTGAGTAACAAAGAAAATAATGGAAACATATTCAGAAAAGGAAGTCAGGAGATGGCCTTCACCCTTTATGGCTGTCTATAGAATTATTAACAACGTTTAAAATTTTTTTAGATTTTATTTGTATGTACTCTGGATATTCTGTTGAGCTCTTCACAGGAGAATATACATTTATTTAGCAAAAATGGGTG
Source organism: Camelus dromedarius (assembly GCF_036321535.1). NCBI lineage: Eukaryota > Metazoa > Chordata > Mammalia > Artiodactyla > Camelidae > Camelus > Camelus dromedarius. Next base: position 8,157,137 of record NC_087441.1, on the reverse strand, counting down.
AAACTATTGTGTTTGTACTGTTTTGTGCTATTTTGGTTGAGTAACAGTGGCAATTAAGATGTTTAAAAATTAAATTGCTCTGTTATCTCTAGACTGAGATCATTGATGAATCACTATATAAAACTCTCAATATATATAAATTATAAAATATTCTAAATAAAAAAGCTTTCTTGAAATTTACATTTAATGATTTAGGTTAAGAATGAAAGATAGGAGGCAATTATTCATGTTCACTGGCTGTTATTAAGTACACCTTCTAAAGAATATGTTGAGCAGGACTGACATTAGCAAGATGGCAGAATAGCAAGCCCTGTAGCCTCCTTTCTTCAACAGACACACCAAATCAACAATACACAGACTAATTCCCTTTGTGAGAAATCCAGAAACTAGTTGAGAGCCTTCTGCACCACAGGTGTGTGTGAAACCAGCCACATTCGAGCTGGTAGGAAAATTTGAGGTACCCTCTTGTCAAGCTTTGCGCAGTGGCAGTATCATAGCCAATGAGGTTTATCCAAGGCATGATTATTGCTAATTGAAAACTTTCCCCCAAATCACTACCCCTGGCAAAGTGCCATGTGATTAGGCACTAGCTCTCAGCTTCTCCTTGGGAAGAGATGGGAAGAACTGGACCGTACATCTGATGTTCTGATTTTATTCTGGGTGTGGCCTAAGCCACTGGCTTCTGTCTCACCTTTCTCAAAGGGCTGGTAGGACACCTGGGGGCCACTGAGAACAAAGATGGCAGTTTGAACTAGAACTCATTACAGCCCCTCCTCCTGGCCCAGTGCAGCATGAGCTGGTGAAAAACCACAGATTCCAGCACCTACCTTGGGAGGGAAGGAGTTGGACCATATATCCAATGTTCCAGATTTTCTCAGGGCTGCTCAAGGGACTGGCTTCTGTCCTGGAGCACTGACAGGACCAGCATACCCTAGATGTCTTGGGGCCACTAAGAACAAAGACGGTGGTTTGGACCAGCATGATGGCTTGAGAGACCACTAGAGTCTCTGAAAGGGCTGATTGTGAGGGTCTTCTTTTTTTATAGTCCTAGTCCATGAAGATTGGGAAAGGTGGCTGTTTTTGTCTCATGCACAGGCACCAACACAGAGAGTCAAGAAAAATGAAGAAACAGGGAAATAAGTCCCAAACAAAGGTACAAGATAAATCTCCAGCCCCTGACCCCAGTGAAACGAAAATATATAATTTACCTGACAGAGAACTCAGAATAGCAGTCACAAAGATGCTCAGAGGTCAAGAGCACAGTGTGTAAACAAAGTGAGGTTTTCAACAAAGAGTTTTTAAGTGTTTTTTTTAAATTAGAGATTACGGCACTAAAGAGTACAATAAATGAAATGAAAAAGACACTGCAAGTTATCAGCAGCAGATTAGGTGAAGCAGTAGAAAGAATCAGCAAACTTGAAGATGGGTCATTGGAAGTTATCTAGTCAGAGAGAAAAAAAAGTGAGATACAATATCACTGATTATCAGAGAGATGCAAATCGAAACCACAATGTGGTATCACCTCACACCAGTCAGAATGACCATCATTAAAAAGTCCACAAACGGTAAATGTTGGAGAAGGTGTGGAGAAAAGGGAACCCTCCTACACTGTTGTTGGGAATGTAGTTTAGTGTAACCATTATGGAAAACAGAGTGGAGATTCCTCAAAAAACTAAAAATAGACTTACCCTATGATCCAGCAATCCCACTTCTGGGTATATATCCAGAGGGAACTAATTCGAAAAGATACATGCACCCTAGTGTTCATAGCAGCACTGTATACAATAGCCAAGACATGGAATCAACCTAAATGTACATTGACAGAGGACTGGATAAAGAAGTTGTGGTATATTAATACAATGCCGTACTACTCAGCCATAAGAAAAAATTAAATAATGCTGTTCGCATCAACATGGATCGTCATTCTAAATGAAGTAAGCCAGAAAGAAAAACACCATGCTATCACTCATATGTGGAATCTAAAAAAAGAAAAAAGACACTAATGAACTCATCTACAAAACAGAAACAGACTTCCAGACACAGTAAACAATCTTATGGTTACTAGGGGGAAAAAAGGGTGGGAAGGGATAAATTTGGGAGTTCAAGATTTACAAATATTAACTACTATAGATAAAAATAGATTAAAAAAACAAATTTCTTCTGTATAGCACAGGGAACTATAATCAATATATTGTAATGACCTTTAATGAAAAAGAATATGAAAACAAATATATGTATGCATATGTATGACTGGGACATTATACTGTACACCAGAGACTGACATATTGTAACTGATTATACTTCAATAAATAAATAAATAAAAATTTAAAAAATAAAATAATAGGACAGAGGTTAAAAAAAAGTGACATGGAGTGAAGAAAGCTTGAGAGACTTGTGAGACACTGTCAGGTGAACCAACATATGTATCATGGGAGTCTCAGAAGAAAAGAGAGAGAAAGGGGCAGAATACTTATTCAAAGAAATAATGACTGAAAACTTCCCAAATCTGCAGAAGGAAATAGACATCCAGTTTTGGGGTCCCTCATGGATCCCAAATAAGATGAACTCAAAGAAATCCACATTGTCAGAAATCCAAAGGCAAAGAGAACTTTGAAATCAGCAAGAGAAAAGCAACTTGTCTCATAGAAGGGAACTCCCATAACACTGTAAGTGAATTTTTCAGCAGAAACCTTGCAGTCCAGAAGGAGATATGACTATGTATTCAAAGTGCCAAATGGAAAAAAAAAAAAGCAAAAAACAAAACTGCAAGTTGAGGATGCTATATCTGGCAACACTGTCCTTCAGAAATGATGGAGAGATAAAGGCTTTCCCAGACATATAAAAGTCGGTGTAGTTTGTCACCACTAGACCTACCTTACAAGAAATGCTAAAGGGAGTTCTTTAAGTTGAAATGAAAGGATGATAAACAACATGAAAGCATATGAAGGTACAAAACTCTAATAAAGATATAGATAAATAGGGAATATTTTGTCATTGTAATGGTGGTGGGTAAATCGCCTTTAATTCTAATAAAAGTTAATGGACAACTACTAAAAATAACTACAATTATACAAATATGTCAGAGGATGTACAATATAAAAATAAAAATAAATATATAAAATATATAAATTACGACATCAGTAACAAAATGCAGTAGGAGGGAAGAAATAAAAGAGTAGAATTTTTTTATGAAACTGAAGTTGTTATGAGTTTAAAATAGACTGACATGACTGTAATTTCTTTTATGTAAGCTCCATGGTGAGCACAAAGGAAGTATCTATAGAGATATGCAAAAGAAAAAAGAGACAGGACTGAAAGCATATGGATATAGAAAATCTGAAACACAAAGGAAGACAGCCAGAGAGGAAAAGATGGATGAAAGAACTGTAAGACTGACAGAAAACAGTTAACAGAATGGCAATAATAAGTCCTTCCCTGGCAGTAATTAACATTAAATGTAAAATGGATTAAACTCCCTAAGAAAAAGACACAAAATAGCTAAATGGATGAAAAAAACAACATCCAACTATATGCTGCCTGTAGGAGACTGACTTTAGATTTAAGATTGTATACAGGCAGAGAGTGAAGGATGGAAAAAGTTATTCCATGTAAACGATAACCAAAAGAGAACAAGGGTGACTATGTATCAGACAAAATAGATGTTAACTTAAAAACTGTCACAAGATTACCATAATACTAAGTGAAGAAGGTCAGACAGAGAAAGACAAATATTATATGATATTACTTATATGTGGAATCTTAAAAGAAAAAGGATACAAATAAACTTATTTTCAAAACAGAAACAGACTCACAGACATAGAAACCAACTTATGGTTACCAAAGGGGAAAGGGGCAGGGTAGGGATAAATTAGGAGCTTGTAATTAACATACATACTACTTTATATAAAATAGATAAACAGCAATGTCCTACTATATAGCAGAAGGAATATCTTGTAACAACCTATAATGGAAAAGAATAGGAAAAAGAATATATATATATATATATATATATATATATATATACACACACACACACACACACACACACACACACACACACACACACATATATAACGGAATCATTTTGCTGTACATCAGAAACTAACACAACATTGTAAATCAACTGTACTTCAATTTAAAAAAGGTGCAACAATGAAAAACAATAACAAAGAATTGAAAGGTTAATAAAATACGTCTATAGATTTGAATTAAAAATTGTACCCAAATTCAAAAAAAAAAAAAAAGCTGCTACAAGAGATAAGGAAAGACGTTATATAAAGGCAAAAGGATCAATTCATCAGTGAAATATAATAATTATAAGTATATATTCATGCAACATTAGAGTTTCTAAATATATTAAACACTTAGTATATAAAGCAAATATGGACAGAACTGAAAGGAAAGATAGCAATATAGTAATGGTAGGAGACCTCACTACTCCACTCTCAATACTAGATAGAACATCCAGATGGAATCCATGAAGAAGCAGTGAACTTTAACAGCACTATAAACCAAGTAGACCTAACAGACAGATGTAGAACATGTCAACAAAAGCAGAATATATATTTTTCTCAAACACACAAGGAATATTCTCCAAGGATAGATCACTTGTTAGGTTACAAAAGAATCTCAACAAATTTAAGAAATTTGAAATTGTATCACATTATGTTTTTGATCACAGTGGATTGAAACTAGAAATGAATAGCAGAAGTTCTACTGGAAAGTTCACAAATATGTGGAAGTTAAAGAACACATTCTTGATTAACCAGTGGACCGAAGAAGAAATCAAAAGGGAAATTAGAAAATACCTTGAGACAAATGAAAATGAAATCACAACATGCCAAAACTTATGGAATGCTGCAAAGGCAGTCCTAAGAGGGATGTTTATAGCAATAAATACCTACAATAAAAAAGGAAGAAAGATCTCAAATAAACAATCTAACTTATACCTCAAAGAAGTAGAAAAAACAATTTAGCCCAACGTTAGCAGAAGGAAGGAAATAATAAAGATTAGAGCAGAAATAAAATGCAATGGAAGAAAGAAAGAATTTAAAAATCAATGAAACTGAAGAGTTGATTTTCTGAAAGAAATTAACAAAAATGATAAACATTTAGCTAGATTAACTAAAAAGATAGATGACTCAAATCAAATCGTAAATGAAAGAGGAGACGTTACAGCTGATGTCACAGAAAAAGGATCATTAGCAACTACTACGAACAGTTACATACCAACAAATTGGATAACCTAGAAGAAATGGGCAAGTTCCTAGAAGCATTTAACCTGCCGAGACTGAATTATGAAGAAATAGAAAATATGAACAGACCTGCAACTAGTAAGGAGGTGGAGTCAGTGATCAGAAACAACAAGGAAAATGCCAGGACCAGGTGGCTCAGCTGCCTGACGTTTAAAGAAGAATTAACGCTATTCCTTTCTAATCCCTTCCAAAAACTTGAAAAGGAGGGGATACTTCCAAACTCGTTTACGAGGCTAGCATTACCCTGATACCAAAGCTAGACAAAGAGGCTATAAGAAAATTACAGACCAATATCTCTGCTGAACATAGATGCAAAAATCCTCAACAAAACACTAGCAAGCCAAATTAAACAGCACATTAAAAGGATCTTACACAACAATCAAGTGGAATGTATCCTTAGGATGCAAGGATGTTCATAGAAACATATAAAAATCAAAGTAATACACCACATTAACAGAATATATGATAAGAACCACATGATCATCTCAATAGATGTCGCAAAAGCATTTGACAAAATTCAACATCATTTAATGATAAGAAAACTTTAAACAAACAAGGAATAGAAGGAAATTACTCCAACATAATGAAGGCCATGTATGAAAATTCCACAGCTAATACCATACTCAGTGGTGAAGAACTGAAACCTTTTATTTTGTGATCAAGAACAAGATGATACGTACTCACTTTACTTTATTCAGCAAGTCTTAGAGCACTTTGGCAAGAAAAGGAAATAAAGGGCATTCAAATAGAAAAGGAAGAAGTAATAGCGTAATCTTATATGTAGAAAACCATGAAAGACTATACACAAAAAACTGGTAGAATAAATAAATTCAGTAAAATTTCAGGATTCAAAACCAGTATACAAAAGTTAGTTGCATTTTTATACACTACCAGTGGGCTATCTAAAAAGGAAATGAAGGAAACAGTCCCATTTACAAATGCACCAAAAGGAATGAAATACTTCAGAAAAAACTTAATCAAGGAGATGAAAGGCTTGTACAAACTATCAAACACTCAGGAAAGAAATTAAAGAAGACACCAGTAAGTGGAAAGACATTCTGTGTTCATAGACTGAAAGACCTGATATCATTAAAATGTCTGTCCTACTCAAAGTCATCTACAGATTCAGTGTAATCCATATCAAAATACCAATGACGTTTTTTAGAGATAAGAAATCCTAAAATTCAAATGAAATCACAAAAGTCCTAGAATAACCAAAACAGTGTTGTGAAAAAGAACAAAACTGATGGAATCACACGTCCTGATTTCAAAATATATTACAATGCAGGACACAAAATAAAACAGTGTGGTATTGGCATAAATACCAATGGTGTAGAATCCAACGGAACAGAAATTAACTGTATACAGTCAACTGATCTTCAACAGGGGTGCCAAGAATATACAATGAGGAAGGTAGTCTCTTCAATAAATAGTTCTAGGTAAACTGGATATCGTATTCACATCACAAATGATTTCATACAGATCCCCCCCACCAAATGATTTCATACAGATTCATATTCTCTCTCCCTCCCTCCTTCTCCCCCCCCCCCCCACTCAGACATGAGCAAACACTAGCATAGTTTCTCTCTGCACAGGGCCGTTTAGTTAAGGATGACAACTCAAGCCTCCTGATGTTCTTGCCTGGGAAAGCTCAAGGCTGCCAAAAATGTCCTGTTTGTTCCAGACAACACCTGAAAGTAGGGCCCCTGTCTCCCAGTCTCTGGACCTTCCATAAGCACCAGTCAGCAGAACCCAGATGGCTTAATCCCACTGACACACCCTGCCTCCCACTTCTGTAAAGTCCCACTTCCCTGACTCCGTGGTAGCCCCCACCTCCCTCCTCGCTACACTATCATCTCCCTTTAAGATGCCCAGTCATGTCTGCCCAAGTGGGAGTTGCGTTCAGCTCTTCCTGACTGCACAGTGACTCCTGGTTAAAATCTGCCCTTGCCTCCTTGACTTGTGTCCAGCTTTGCTGATCCTTGACACCAGTCACAAGGGCTGCTGTGTCTGCTGCCTTCACCACGTGCCCTGACAGCTGCTGCTGAGTCAGAAGACTTTTATTTCCTCAGACCAGGAAGTCATTTCCTCTTAGCCCTTTTCTTGAGGAAGGTTAAAGATTTGGAGCATTTTGAAACAGGAAAGGATTTGAGAGCTCATCTGATGTAACTTTTTTAGGTGACAGAAGAAAACAGTACTCAGAAAGGTAAATGATCAGTTCAAAGTTACAGGAGTAGTTACAAGTCAAAATAGAATCAGACCCCCAGCCAGCTGACTCCTCGTCCTGCGTCCTTTGCAAAGGAAAAGATGTTCGCCCAGTAGTTTTCAGCTGTCCACCCCAAACAGGCTAATTCCAGCGTAACTTAGCATTTCCTTCCCAAATTAAAGGTGGACATTCACCCCCGAAGACCACGTGGTAAGTGGCTACTCCGGGCGTTTTCATCTGCTCCTAAAGATCTGATAGAGAGCCGTATTCCTGAAACATTTCTCTCTGCCTCATTCGGTGTATACTTAAATATATTTTAATAGTTTATTAACACATTGTATAAAATTCTAAATGTTCAAAGGGATATATGATGAAAAATTCCGTTTCCTGCAATATCCCCAAGCCTCTGATCCCCAGAGGTAATTGGTGTTTCCAGTTACCTGTGTATCCTTCTGGAGATACCCTAGTTAAATGTGTTTTTTAGTTAGTCCTGTTGTCAGACTCCTCCACCCGCCATCCCCAGGAATCATGTTTGGGTGTCTTAAAGAGGTGAATAAACATAAAAATGGAGCCTGAAAGATTTGGGGAAGAATGTTTTAGTAATGGGAATTATTTAACAGATTCAGTGCCTGAGGCAGATAGAATATCTCCTTCTATTTAAAAGTCTTTAAATGTAGAATAGTAGTCTGTCATCTTTATGGGGGTTAGTTTATAAGCAGTTATTCTGCAGTGAAGAGGTGAAATGACTTGAAAATTACATTTAGCCCAAAGATACAAATTTTTATTTTACATATTTTGGTTGAGATTTCTTTCCCATATGTATCAGAATTAGTCTTAAAATGTCTGTTTTTAGAAATGATTGTTATAGTCAATTGTAAAATTACATTTCATCTTTTTTTTTAATCAGATAATATTCTGTTAATCAATTGAACAGTTCTGTTTTTCACAACTGTCTGATTTCAGTGACTATTTCCTTAGTTGCAAAATAGTCAAATCTGGCCTTGAAACATACTTGAAAACTAGCATTCTGAAACCTAACAGGGGATCTTTCAAAAAAAAGTTTTACTTTGGCAGCATCTCAGAACAGAAGTTTCTTTCTAAAGAGCAAAGGGACATCACAGCTTGTCCCTTCATAGCTCCCTCCCAGTGGCCCATTTAGACGTTTGCCACCAATGGGGCTGAAGTGACCACAGGCATATCTCAGAGATACTGTGGGCTGGGTTTCAGACCCCTGCCATAAAGCGAACACACAAAGTTTTTGGTTTCCCACTGCATATAAAAGTTACGTTTATACGATTCCCTAGTCTATTAAGTGTGCTATATATAGCATTATGTCTAAAAGAATTATATACATACCTTAATTTGAAAATATGTTATTGCTGAAAAAGGCTAACCATCATCTGATCCTTTAGCAAGTCGTAATCTTTTTGCTGGTGCAAATAAATGGAGAAAAGTCAACTCCTTTTATAACTAGTTCCAATGCTACTAGTTAAAGTCTACACAAAAAACGTGAACATTTATAGAAGGATGTATTTTTATAGTTGGAATTTCCAAATACGGTCTTTATTCAAGAATTTTGAGTACCAGTCTCTAAAAATAATGCTCCTGGTGGTATATCATCACTGGTTCCAAAATAGAAATATTTTGAAAGATTTGCTATCCTCTTCTACCTCTTTTGATTTGTGGCTTGGTTCATCTTAAATTACTAGTGATAATTACATTTTTAAATAATTAGCTCTAAAGATAGTTTACAAAGGAGTACATTTAAATGAGATTATATGTGGATACCATAATTATTTAAAAATTGCATTGGTATTAAACACTACCCTGCAGTGAGGGGCGGCCACTGAACTGGCACAGCCTAAGAATGGGCATGTTTCTACCAGTTTCTTTGGTTCTTGGTATACACCATATGAAGGGAACATTGTCGCTGCCCCTGTGTGAAGCCTGCAGTCCAGCAGAGAAAACAGCAGGAGAAATATGCAACACACTTATATCATTCATAACTAAAAATGTTTTGGAGGCCAATTTTATGGAGAAGATTTGAGCATTAGTTTAGTTTAAAGAAGAAAGGAAAGAAGTTGTTGCTTCATTTGTAAGAAAACTTGGGCAGAGACCAAGGCTGTGGGCAGAAATTTATTTACTAATAGTCACTGAGCACCTACTCCTGATAGGGAGCATATGAGAAGCTGGGGGTGCAGACCTGCCCTCAGGAAGCTCATTGTTTAATGGGAAAAACAGACATGTGAAAACAAAGCAAAGTTCAAAGTGCTGTGGGGGCCGTGGTTTGTGAGACGAACTCTTGTGTGGTGCATCCCAGAAGCCTTGACATGTGATATCTCAGTACCTGTTGTGTACCAGACACTTTGCTGGATGTTGGAGACAAAATACAAGCCACAGGCTTTGCTGGCAGAGGACCTGGCTATGTATGTTGTTGGTCAGGGGGCGTGGGGATGAGATCACGTGTTTCATTTGGGACAGGTTGACTCAGGCCTGTCCTTGGCACATCCATGGGTAGGTGGCAGGTAGGTAGTTGGATGTGTGAGTCTGGAGCTTAGGGGAGAGACCCAGGCAGGGATCCAGCCCTGAATGGGGTTCTTGAGGTCATGGACATGACTGTGACCTGTGACCTCTTAGAGAGAGAAGACGGCCTAGGGCCAAGCCCAAAAAAGAGCCTGGGAGAGAGAAGCCGGCACCATCCATCCAGAGCACAAAAATCAGGGTAGACACCACAGAGATTGATGCATTTGCCCATATGTGTATTCATTATTAGACTTTTCTGTCTTGTTCTGTTGAAGTCTAAGCTTTATCTCATTGGAAGTGATTAGGCATGAAAAGAACTTGTAATAGAGGAGATGTTTAAAATCTGATTTTATGTTGTATCAGTGTTCTTCACTTATCTGACATGCTTGTTCCAAAACAGAGTAACTTCCTCCGTCATTGCTTGACGGCTAGACTTAATGCTGCCTTTTTTCCCTCTCTCTGATCTTAATGTGCATTATCTTCCAAGAGACCTGTAGTTGGAATTGATTAATGATAGGGAATTTGGAAGCTGTTCTTTTTTTTTTTTTTTTCTTTGTCCTGTTTTGCTTTAGTGTGATGTTGAACACTGAAAGCTCATTAAAACACCAGTCCTTTATTCAGGAGTTAGATGGTATCTGTTGTTCTCCAAAATGGAAAAATGTGAGTGTTACTCAAAAGATGCTTCAGTGCAGAGGCATTTCCTCCCTCCCTCCACAGACACTACCATTGCCATGTGTCATCTAATATGACAGGCCCTGGGGAGGTCATAGGGAGCAGAGCAGACATGGTCCACGTCCTCGGAAGCTAGCAGTCTAGCACAGGAGTCAGACAAATCAGCTAATCACGTAGTTAAGATGTGAGTGATGACTGTGCCAATGGACTGTAGGGTAACGTGGGAACCCATTACGGGAGGGGTCAGGGAACTTGTTTGGAGTTGATACATATTAATCCTGAGTACTTGAGAAGAATAATTGCTGTTGCCTGCTAATGAGCTGTGTGTATTAGAAACAAAGTCGTAAGTGATGAAATAACCCCTTCACCTGCACAAAGGCACGTGGCTACTCTTTAAAACGTGCTTGAACAAATGAGAATGTGGTCAGGGAAGAAGAGAAGCCAGCTTCCTGGAATGTCGCCTGGCACAGGGGTTCCCACACATCTTTACTTTGAAGTTACAAGAAGACGCATTCCGTATTTGTCTTCACTCAGAACTGCTTAATCAGCACGTGCAGTGCCTGCCTCTCCCAGAGCTTCCGCAGGTCTGACCCACTGCTCCGGTGTCCCCATCCCTTTGCCTTTGTCACATGAGGTCTTTATAGCTATGCCAGTGAATACTTACTTTCTCTGTTGGCAACCAAAAAATTCGTTTTTTTCTAAAATGATTTTTACTGTGTTCCTAGTTAGTTTTGTCTCTTTTTCGTTTAAGCAGCATTTAATAGTGATTCATCACTGGCCCTGGGGGAAAACTGTTTTAACTTTTTTTTTTCCTTTTGGTTTTTCAGTAGTTAAAATGTAGATCATGCTTAAAGGAATATTTGATGGACAATTAGTTTATCTAAAAGAGCTCTGTAAATTCCATGAGCTTATTACTACTTAAATGAAATGTATCTTCCCTTGCAAGTAACCAGCCTGGCCTCATCATCAGGATTTATGTCCTCAGATTGACTTTTGATTGTCAGTGACTTTAATTCACTTAAGTAACAGCAAATGCTCACTGAGTGACTGCTGTACCCAAGCTCTGTTTGATGCTGCGGGTACCCCTGTGGACAGTCTTTGCCCTCAAGGAGCTTAATGTCAAAGTTAAAAGCAAAAAGAGGTATGGACCTAAAAAATCTTAAGTAACTTTCCTTTTGTGACAATCCTGATCTTTCTAGTTAGAAAGCCCTGGCTTGACCACTTAGTGACTCTGTCAACTTACTTGACCTCTGTCAAGTTGTTTCTGAATCTATAAAATGGAAATAATTTGCTTGGTTCTCGCAGTGAGTTGCAGACAGATAGCCCAGTCTCATTAGACACAGAAGATACAAAGATTTTAGTGCCAACAGACACAGAAGCTGCAGAGCACCCAGCACCCAGAGCAGAGGGTAATGTGGTGTGCCGTCCATGGGGGTCCTGCTACCTGGGCCCCCAGTGTCCCCCCGGCGATGTCAGCGGGATGACACCTCCTGTCAGGGAGGCTTCCAGCAACTATGAGCTGCTCCTTGGCTGCTCTGATGGAGGGGGTTCACCCTGTCCAGCCTTCTTCTGCCCTGCTTGTGCGGTGGCCCCAGCTGTGTGCCTGCCGACCTCCCACCTATGCTGAGGGTGGACCCCCAGGAGCTGCCCCCAGCACACGGGGCGGCGGACCATCTAAGCTCCATGCCAGCAGTGCTGCTACTGATCTCCCAGGGTGACTTTGACCATTAACAAGGTAGACTTGTTAGAATAGTGCTTGGCACAAAGTCAACACTCAGTGAATGTATTAATACCGTTAATTCATTAGAACACTGTTAATTAAATATGTCAACACCATTATTATTCTCAGTAAAATAAAACATGAGACAAACATGCTTACATACACCTAACATTCTTCCAAATTTAAGAAAATGTTAATAATGGACTTCTGCTGCTGCTTCTTTGTCAAGAAAAATAAGTAAATATTATCCTCTTCCTAAGCCTCCTCCTCCAACCCAAAAACAAAACAAAAGCAACCCACAAAAAATGACTTTGCTGGTATTTGGAAACATTCACACAACATAATGAATATATTTATTATAGTATTGGTCACATTTCAGTAATAGAGGACAAAAATTCTTGCAGTAATAGCTGCTAAGTTTCTGTTACTTAATGTTTTGTGTATTTCCTCTGTTGCTTAACTGGTCTCTTTTTTCAGTTCTAAATATATTTTGTCCTGGTAAACAAGTTGGAAGATGATGCTTGCCAGAAACTGCAGTCCTTTCTCCCCATCCATCATGGGTGCTGGTCCTTGGTTGCAGGTGCTGTTTGGCACGGCCGATGGGCAGGTGATCGTCATGGACTGTCACGGCAGGATGCTGGCCCACCTCCTCCTGCACGAGTCGGAGGGCATCCTCAGCATGTCCTGGAACTACCCTGCCTTCCTGGTGGAGGACAGCAGCGAGAGCGACACCGACTCCGACGACTACTCCCCACCCCAAGGTAGCTCGCTGGCTCCAAGGGATGAAAGAACACAGAAGGAGAATGACCCACCTGCAGGAGGGAGGGAGGAGGGCCGCCGTGTGCACAGCACCCTAACATCCCAGGAAGTGTTCTCAGTGAAAGACAAGGTGGGGCCAGCCTGATCTGGGTTCTTGCCTTGACTATCTTCTGTCTGCCCTCCCTTCTCGCAGGGTCCCTGGTCAGGTTGATGAAGCTCCCGCGGCCTAGGTTCTCCTAGACCTACAAGGAGACTTGTGACCGTTTCCACATCCCTGGGGTGTTGTGGGGCTTAGCTGCTCAGTGAGAGTCAAGAGAGCGGGAGCTGAGACGTGCTGTGCTGTTACTGTACCTTCACGTGTGATGCTCCAAGTCCCTGCTGGTGGTAAAGCCCATAGCTCTAGCTGCGTGAGAAAAGGATTAGTTCTGCCTGTGTTGAAGGCCAGTCCGTGGGGCTGATATCCGTGTCCCCATCTTTTTTATTTCAGGCGGAAGGTCTTCCATTTCTCAGTTCAGAAGAACCTCCCTCCCTCACCCCCTGCCCCCAAGCCTCACAGTGATGTCCGATTAGAGTGGGTGACATCTGAGTTTGTTAACATTTGGGCCGTAATGAAAGATTGTTTCAGATCCCTGGGGATAGTTTCAGACTCCAGCCTCCCTCACCCCTTGCTATGTGCCTTACTCCCCAAAGCAGAAGCCTTTGGTGTCAATGCCGGCCGTCACCAACGTCAGCCTTCAGCACTGGCCAGCCCAGGGCTTTGGCTCTTCCCCAGGGTCCCTATCCCCTGCTCCAGCCTCTTTCTTTAGAAGGAAAAGATGTTATGAATAATGGAAGGGAAAGTCTCCCTGATAAGATGTCACACTGCTCAGGACTTCTGTCCTCAGCCTGGGCAGCTGTGCTTACGCCGCTTGCTGAGTGCCCTCAATGGGCAAAGGGCACATGCCGGACAGTTTCTCCCCTTCCCTGTGACTGTCGGTGTGTTTGTCCTGTGAAAGGCTGGTCCAGGGAAAGTATTTAATTTTCTCCCCCATGACTGGCTGCCGACATTGGTACTCGGAGTGCTTTTGTTTTGTCTTCTCCCTCCTGTGATAAAATGTGCTTCCCAGAGACGGGTACATACACATATTCATTCACTCATTTAGGGAGAAGGCAATGTTCATACGTGAAAAAAAAATTTAGATGGTGGTAGTGTTTCAGGGTTGATGGGTCTTGGAAGGGAGTGTGTTCTCAGCTCCTAAGTTCATTTCCTAGTAGGGCCCCGGCCTTGAGGGGAGTGTTGGTCCTTTCTCTGCCTCAGTGATAGAGTCAATGTCTTTCAACATTGGATTCAGCAGACTTTTAAGACAGAGCTTTACTAGACTGAATGCATATTTACTTATCCCCACTTACTAGGGAAAGAAACAAGATCCAGAGACCCAAGTTTATAAAGCAAGTCCAGAGTAAGTCTAAGAGTAGAATTCAGTTCCTGCTGCCACTCTAACCAGGTACCCTTTTCAGAAGCAATGGGGCCATTTGGAAGATGACTGGGATTTGCCTTTTAGATAGAGCAGGGTGTCCTTGGTGGCCCAGGGAGCTGGAGCACAGAGGTAGGTACCTGCAGCATCTTAAGGTGGAGCGAAGGAGAGTGATTACTGGGAATCCTCTTCAGGCGGGGCTGAGCAGGGGTGAGGGGTGGGTGTCAGGCTGACCCACACCTACGGCTGCCAGAGACGAGCTCAGCATGGAGGGAAGCCCACGGGGCCTCCTGAAAGGGCCCTGATTCACCCTGGCCGCGGAGGACTGACTCTTACTTTCTGAAGCAACACGTGGAAGAAGGCAGAGCCTGACCCCTCGTGGCTCCTTCCTTAACACTCATGAGTCTCCTCACCCGCACACAGCAGGGCTTCCTTCCTGGGGCTGTGCTCTGTGCAAGTAGCAGAAGTCCTTCTGAGCCACATCCAACCTCGGCCTTCTCTCCAGATTTGGGGTCTCTTACGGTAAAAGCAGAGCTCCTGGTGGCCACTATGGCTGCTTATTTCCTATAATCTTCAGTGAAATGCATTCAGTGTTGAAAAGTAACTTTTCTCTGTATGTTGGACGAAGATTAAGAAAACCTTTTCATCTCTCTTCCCACCATCTTTATACAGTATGTAATATTAAAATGATTTATGTTTACACGTGTAACACGTGACCACACAGGTTAATCAGCTTTTCACACATATGCTCAGCACTGCCCAACCGGGCCCAGGGAGACCCGCTCGGTGGCTCAGGGCTGGCTGTCCCTGCTGCCTCTCATTGCAGAGTTCTTGGGAAGCACCCTGATGCTTTGGTGTAGATCCTGAGTGCTGCATGGCGTTGCCCTACTTGGTAACATCCCAGTCCGGAGTCTACATCAGTAGGCAGAAGGCCCTCTGTGGGATCGCAGCGTGTGGGCCTGGAGCTGGGTCACGTGCTCACTGCCTCTTTTTCACTCGGCCCTTCTGTCCCTGCAGACGGCCCAGCAGCGTACCCCATCCCAGTGCAGAACATCAAGCCGCTGCTCACCGTCAGCTTCACCTCGGGAGACATCAGCTTGATGAACAGCTACGACGACCTGTCTCCCACTGTCATCCGATCCGGGCTGAAAGGTACAGAGGGCTGCGCCTGGCCCCGGCCGCTGAGCGGCCCCGCCGCGCTTTGCCTTGCGAGCTGGCTGTCGTCCACGTGATCCTGTTGATTCTGTCCCCTGCGGTGACCTCTTCTGGGCTTACTGCAGTCTGTTCATAATGATCTTGCCTTTCACTCCTCTGCTTATGTGACAAGTCAATACCTGTCTGGTCTCATCTTGAGGAGGGATTCCTGGCAGCCATCCTCATCTTCACCTGCCCTTTCCCCACCACGGAGGAGCAGTCTCTCGGGTGTTCCGGGACTCGCCTCCAGCCGGCGCTGTCTGACAGTGATGGACGGCACTGCCGGGCCTGCAGAGCAGACGACACACAAGACAGATGACTCAGAAGCCCCTGTAATTTTAACGCTTCATAAGGAACTGATCGTTGTGCAGTAAAGTTACCTTGGCAGGCTTGTGGGGGTTCCAGAACTGTCAGACGGGGACACGGAGGCAAAGGTCAACAGTCGGGGCTGATGCCTTTCTGAGAGGTGTAATGAAATGCCGTCTCACGAGGAAATTGGTGTCCATTGGCATTGCGGGTGTTCTGAATTTTGCAGTTCAGGAATACTGCAGATGTTGGGATGCTGGTGAGTTATTTGGAAAAACAGTGCTGTCTCTTCAGGGTTGAATGGTGCAGTGTAGAAATCCCAGGCTGCCTCTGGTCCTCAGCATTACAGGGAGTGGGAAGTGGGGGCCAAACTGGAACCTTCGGTTCAACTTGCTGTGGTCATTCAAAACTGGCTTTCGGACCAGAGAGTCATAGCCACGTGCTTCTTGTCTGAATTACTGAGGAATCCCAGGGATATAGAGAACCAAGCGTGTATACTTAACTGTTGATTGGCTGGGATGCATCACACCTGCCTACACACCCCACTGAACACTTGTTAATGCTGTTTCAAAACTGTAGAATACTTTCAGAAGCAAATTAAACTCCCTCTCTTGGGTGTCCCATGTTGCTGTGTCATAACTATAACTGCAAGGAATCATGTAGCCTGTAAACTCCTGAAGGACATGTAGAAGCCTTTCTTTATATCACATATGGGCCCGTTAGGAGCTGAGTACTTTTTTTATGATGATGATGATGATCTTAAATTCCTTCAACTTTTCTGTAATTTCTTTTCTGAGTATTCTGTCTTTTGTGGAGTTAAAACAAAAAGATGGTCATCATCAATTTCCCCGTATATTTAGTACTCCAAGCTCTGCTTTTGTTCTTCTAAAATTCTATTCTTAAACCTCGTAACTAAGTTGGTTAATTCCATCAGAACCTGCATCTGGTTCTGCAGTCCTGAACTTTGCCCTCTGCTGAGTATCTGACTGGAACTGAAAATGCCACAATTACCACCCAGTTCCTTTGTATTTATAGGGTGAATTCTTCTAATTTTTCACCATCTTGCCTACATAGGGAAACTTTGTTTTTTATTCCTTGGGTATGTTGTTTTGTTCTCTGTCTGTCAGACTAATTTTTCTATTGAACAGCACTTCTAATACATCCCTACAGATGTGCAGCAGAGGATGAGGAGCACGAGGATGAGGTGACGCGGGGAGGCGACCCACAGTAGCCCCCCCCAATGGGATAGTTCTTGACTTGAGATTTATGCTAAAATACAGGCAAAGTTAGCATTCTTGTTTAATTACCTGACTGTAAGTCTAAATCTAATGTAGAATGTGTTCAGTCACCTACACTTTCATGGACGAGGTGCTCTTGCGCTAAGTCTTCCTAGTTTCAGAAAGTTGGGTGAAACTTCAGTAAATTGGTGTCATCCTGTAGGTGCTGCATGTAGCCAATTTCTCTTTTCTGTCTTGATTTCAGAATATTTTAAGGACTCAGTCTTACACGTGGCGTGATCAGCAGTAGTTTTTTGAAAATTTTTGTCTACTACTTCATGGGATATGTCAGTAAATACTGGGGAGAGGTCGCCAGGTGCTGTCAGAGATGACTCGTGGCAGCTGCTTCCGCCCACAGTAACCTGTCCTGTCTCAGGCTGATCGGTTGCTTGACTCATGAGGTACAGACAGTCCCTGACTTTCTATGGTTCGACTTGGTACAAAAGCAACGTGTGTTTGGTAGAAACTGTACTTTGAATTTTTTATCTGGCTCTTGTCTGGTTTAGCAGTGCATGGTCTGATCCTCTCCCGTGATGCCGGGCAGTGGCGGCGAGTGCAGTCCCGGTCAGCCCAGCGGTCCTGAGGGCCAGCAGCCCACACACTTCTAGCCACTTTGCACCAGATGCTCTGTTTTTCACTTTCAGTGCAGTAGTCAATCACGTGAGATACTCAGCGCTTTATTGTAAGATAGGCTTTGTGTTAGATGGTGAGGCCAAGGTTGGTGTTCTGAGCACATTAAAGGTAGGCTTGGTAACCTAGGATGTCCCGTAGGTAGGGTGTATTCAGTGCCTTTTCAATTTACCATGGGTTTATCCAGACGTAACCCTATTGTAAGTTGAGGAAGATCTGTAGACTGAAAAGGTCTGGTATTTCTTGTTTACTGAAATACTTTTTATTTCAAAGAAATACCATCAGAAAACTTTTCCAGTGAAGAAAGGTGACTCATGGTATTCTCCAGCTTTCACCAACACTGTACTTTACGTCATGTGCAGAAGAGCTTAGAATGCCGGATTCCTTGTGGTCCCCGCCGTCGGCCCTCTTCCCCACCACCTGTCAGACTTCATCGCAGATTCACAGAGGTGGGGGGGGATTCTGCTTTGCAGATGTTTGCTGAGAAGGTTCTGCCTTGAAGAAAACTCTGCTGAGTATCCCAGCCTTCAGGGACTTCCGTTTATAATTAGAAATTGGTTCACCTTATTTGGACTATATTGTGACTTTTCTCCGTCTTGAGGATGTAATGGAAAAAGACTGTCTCCCTCTATTCATGATAGTCCCCGGACTTGGGGACCTGCAAATTAGACTGACGAAAGACTGATGGACGAGAGAAACACACAGAAGTGTGACGATGTGCACTGTGTTTACCTGTGGAAGCACGCGGAGATGAGTAACTCAGTGCCGCACAGCGAGCTCTTGTCAACATAAAAGAGCCAAAGTTTCTCACTGCTGACTAGGTACCAAATTTTGACCCTCCAGGCTTTTACCAGAAAAGATCCATAAAACTGTGTAGTGAAAGTAGGATAGTGTTATTCTGCTGGCTTTCTCTGTGTAGAATGCTTAAGAGACCAAAACTTCACACACACACACCTCAGAATGATCAAGAAGAATCAGTGCTTCGGGAAGATGGGCCTCTGTTGTGCTTTGGAACTCCCCACACCCTGGGAGACTGTGCTAAGCGCTCCAGGAAAAGTGAGGAGCGGCTGCCTGGATAAGGCACTAGTCCTTTCCTTCTAGGTGGTATTTTGAAATACATTT
This sequence comes from Camelus dromedarius, assembly GCF_036321535.1. Taxonomy (NCBI): domain Eukaryota; kingdom Metazoa; phylum Chordata; class Mammalia; order Artiodactyla; family Camelidae; genus Camelus; species Camelus dromedarius. Next base: position 8,138,019 of record NC_087441.1, on the reverse strand, counting down.
TTAGAGGCTAAAATAAATGAAATTTTTACTAAAACTTTGGGCAAAGATATTGGGAATCATTTTCTGGAATAAGATGAGCAAAGCTTACCAGAAGTGTTTGGGACAGTAAAGGCTCTGTCCTGGCCACATGCAGACGTTTCTGTCCCTGCTCCTTCCACATTGTGGCACCTAAAAATGCAATAAACACTTGATTCTTGTTTCATTCTGTACTAATGCAGGAGGATTTTAATCTCCCTAGGAGCTCATCCCCTGGAGAGCACTGACACACCCCTGCCCTGGCTGGCACTAGGCTTTTCTTTCTTGGTCCCACTCTGGAGTTCTTCGGGCCAGGGTTTTGTAGAGGTAACCTGTTTCCCCAGTGACTGGTGTGCCTGTCATGGGCATCAGGACTGGTTTATGCCAAATATCAAGGGGCTCACACCTGTTTCTGCATCTTTTTAATGCTCTTGGTTGTATTATTACCAGAGCAAGAAAGAAATGACATCATTCCTATGAAACTTTGTTTTTGCAAAAGAATGACTTACCTTTGTAGATTACAGCTGTCTCAGTATAACATTATAACTATAGCGAAGAAACCCCTGAGCATTTATTTGCCTGTAAATATTTGGGCTCATTGTTACTCAGATAGCGCCATCTAGTAGAAGGGGTCGTGAGCACAAGGGATCCCTGGATTCATTTTTGAGCAACCTCTGAATGGCTTCTGTGCCTGGGTCCACCCTGCAGGGGCAACAGCCCACTTTTCTGTTGGGAAAAACCACCATGTCACAGAAACTTTTTAAAATAAATACATAACAGAAAGAATGGTGCAGGAGCTCACTCGCCTATGCTGAGCAAAGCGGGTCAGCCGAGGGCCGTGGGGACTGAGAGCTGTTGTCCTCACTTCCGCGATACTGCAGTGAGGTTTCTGTCCTAAACAAGGTAGATTCCCTCTCTTTGCTATCCTCACCCATCAATGTTAGTTGCTCCTCCCTTTGACTTCCTTGTTTTTCCAAGGCTGCTGTCCAGAGATGGCCATTTCGGGTTCATTATCACCACCAGGCTTTTCACTGAAGCATCGAGCCATTTGCACGTCCAGAGCACATTCTGGTCCACACACAAATTCTCCAGCGCCCCCACCTCATCTGTCTTTAGATCTTATTCATCGTGATACTTACTTGATTCTTTTAAGTTATTTTTCATTTTCGGATTTGTACTTAACCTTATTGACTTCTTTCTATAGGAAAAAGAAAAAAAAACCCTCTATTTACTAATGCTTTTACTATCTCAGATTGTTGAGTTTTCCTTGTTTTCTGTTTGTAACTGCTTCCTCTCAGCCCTCTGCTACTTCTGTCTCAAGATTTCTATCTGCAACTGACTTGACAAGCAATCTCTCAGTTCCCTGGGTCTGGAGAGCTGTCTTGTCCCAGGGACCACTGTCCAATCTTAAAGGGAAGTTAAGGAACTTCAGTGACCTCAGAATGTGCTGATGTTGACATCAGAATTGGTACTACACATGAGTAAGAGAGATGCTGTTATTACATGTGACCTGGGAGAGCTCAGGAACTGGCAAATTCCAGACCCAGCTCTGAAGCCCATCCCTGTCCTGGCGGTGCACCTTTAAATTCCAGCCTCTCTGCAGGACAGGCCATGGACTTTCGGATTTCAGTGATCTTTGGATAAGCCAGATATGGTTTTAGGGTCCTGAGGAAAAAAAACTATGCTATAAATCTTATTTACTAATAGCTGATTTTACCAGCAAGAATAAATTGCTCACATTGGAATTAGACAAACCATCTAATAGCCATTTCTTACAGATATTGAATGGCTTCTAGGTGAGCATCACATCTTCCCTGTGAAAATTTCTCTGACAACACTACCACCCACAGAAGCTTTATCTTCTTTTCTGAGCCTCCAAAACATCCAAAAGCCGAGTGAAAGTCACGGCCTTCATCTGCAAACATGTCCTTTATCTGAGCGTTATCTGCCCGTTGGTGCACAGAAATCAAATGAATATAAATTTAGGCCCTGCTCTTGATCTGCATTTTCCTTTCAGCTTCTGTGAGCTCCCTGAGTCATCTCTGAGCGGGGCCCAGTCGCGGGAAGAGCACGTTGGGGTGTGCAGCATCGGGCTGTGCGGTCCCCCTCGCGCTCCCGGGTTCTTCCCATCTCCTGACGGAAGTGCTGGTTGGGAGGTGGACATTTGACACCCAGCTTCATCATATGTGGCTTCCTCCTGGTTTAGATATGTTTCAGGGGAATGCAGTCCCCATCCACATAATCAGACATCTGTGTTTAAGTAGAGTCTGTGTTGCCTTCAGGGAAATCGTAGCTGTCGTCTTCATGAGAGAAAGGGGACGAGCCACTGGTGTGTTTGCTCAGCGGTTCTGTTGTTTAAACTGCTTAAAGGAAAGTTCAGGAAGGGTACCCTCCTTGTACTCAACGTTTCTTCTCTGTGATTTCAGAGGTGGTGGCCCAGTGGTGCACGCAGGGAGACCTCCTGGCAGTCGCTGGTATGGAACGGCAGACCCAGCTCGGTGACCTTCCCAATGGCCCTCTTCTGAAGAGTGCCATGGTCAAGTTCTACAATGTTCGGGGGGAGCACATCTTTACCCTGGACACGCTTGTGCAGGTAAGGACGAGCGTCAGACACACTGACGCTGCGGCGCTAGCATGCCCCTGGCCTCCGCCGAATACACCTGAGTTGTTTCTACTCATTATATTGATCTGTCACAGAATTTAATCTTTTGTTGACCTAAATTAAATTATGGGGTATGAACCAAAAGAAATAAAGGGAAAATAAGTTTTCACCTTTCAACCAAAATACTTTATTCCATTCCCCAAATGAGTGAATGGTGAGTAAGCGGAGTGAGCTGGTGTTTATCGTCAGTCTCAGGTAGAAATCAGAAACTTGCAGAAGCGAACGCTGACCCTGATGTTGTTTGTTATGCCAGTAATGTGCCTTTACCTTTAAACTAAATTATTAAACAGTAAGTAAAAAAGCTTCAAAGTCTTTAAGAAAGTGTGGGCCCCTTGCTATTTGCTTTTATTTCCCCAAAATATTTAGACCGTTTCTGGTCTGGACCAGTTATCGTGGAGGCAAAATTCCTTCTGGTGGAGGTGCAGCAGAGACAGGTCTGAGAGTGAGTTGAGGGCTGATGGGGGTGAAAATAAACTAGGGGCTTATGTCCTAACCTTACCCAGCTCATCAGAGAGACAGGTACACCAGATTTGGGGAAATTTGTAATTAGATGCAGACAGTAATTATTTAAATATATTTTTATTGTAGCATAATACACATAACATAAAATTTACTATTTTAACCACTTTTAAGCATGTTACATTATTGTGTAACCGATTTGTAGAACTTCTTCATCTTGCAAAACTGAAACTGTATGTGTACCATCTTGTTTCTATGAATTTGACTGTTCTTCATACCTCATGTAAGTGGCATCATCCAGTGTTTGTCTCTTTGTGTCTGGCTTGTTTCACTTAGCATAATGTCCTCGAGGTTCATCCACATTGTAGCGTGTGTCAGAATTTCCCTCCTTTGTAAGGCTGAATAATAGGCCATTATGCATATACGTCTATCTCGTTTATCCATTCATCCATCAGTGGACATTTGGTTTTCCTCCAGCTTTTGGCTGTTATGAATGACGCTGCTATAAACAGGGATATGCAAATATTTCTTTGAGCTGCTGCTTTCAGTTCTTTTAGATAAATACCCAGAAGTTGAATTGCTAGGTTATACAGTAATTCTAATTTTTTGAATTTCCACGGTGTTTGAATTTCCACGTGGCTGCACTATTTTACATCCCTGCCAGTGATGCACAGATACCAGCCTCTCTACATCCTCACCAGCACTTGTTATTTTTTGAGTTTTTGATAGGAACCATCCAAGTGGATGTGAGTGGTGTCTCATTGTGGTTTTGATTTGTATTTCCTTGGTGATTAGTTATGTTGAGCATCTTTTCAAGTACTTGACCATTTGTATATCTTCCTTGGAAAAATGTCTGTTCAAGACCCTTGCCCATTTTTAAATTGAGTTATTAGTTTTTTTGATGTTGAGTTGTAGGATTTAAATGTATCTTTTAGACAGTGTAATATCTTCCGTGAGCAGATAAGCATATTTGTTTGTTCATTTGTTCAAGCATCCAGCAAACATATTTTGAGGGGCTACTGTGCAGCTGGCCCTGAGCTCGGAGCTCTGAGCGCCAGTGTATAGGCATGTGATGCAGAAGCCACTCAAGATAACAACTGAAATCTTACATCCTGGCCAGAGTGGGCTAGTGTGTTTGAAGTGAGAGTCAGTGTTGCACACACCTCCTCCACAAGCTTTGGAGGCAGAAGTGGTACAGGCTGCCTCAGATTAGGAATTGGAGAGATTAATGTAGCAGAAAGACAAAAAAATGGAAGGAGTTTAGGAAACTACTAAGGATGTTATAGAAATGAGCAGCCACGGAATCTGGATGGGTGGAAGCTCTGTGACTTGAGACTGTCGAGTGTAAAGTCATAATAAGGGATGTTCAGGAAGACGTGATAGCACAGGGTGGGGAGCTGTGGTTGGAAAGGAAAGTCAGATTTGTACTGTAGAAGCAAGGTAGTTGTGAGTGATGAGGCGAACCCAGGGAAGAGCCAAAGTAGCATACGTAGAGTTGAGGCCATGAGCATGAGGCTGAAGTGTGTGGCAGAATTACACAGATGTTGGAGTCCCGGTGGATTTGGGATTGAAGGAAAGATAACCTGTTTACACAGTGATTGTGACCCTGCTCCCGGTGCACTGCCCAGAGCACAGTGGGTGCTCAGTAAGTATTTGTTCAGCGGATGATGGATGGACAGTTGTCAACATGTGCTTTCTCTAGTCCTTTCCTTTGACTGTCTGAACCAGTAGGCTGTGTGCCCTCAATCAAATCTCATGCCAGCTTTCTGTCCCTAACCTAATGGAAAGACAAGTAGGAGAGGATGGGAATTGTCCGCTCTTTCTGAGTTAATCAGTCTTTCATGTCTATTAGAATGTTGGTGAAGTACAGTGCTGAAGCACACGCCACGTACATGCAGCATTGTCCACCGTTGTGTTGGATTCGGGGCACCCTTCCCACTGGCCTTCTCTTCCCCTACAGGGATTGTCCTTCCCTGCCATCTCCACTTGGGGAAGTCTGTCCTCTTAATGTCAGGGCAGTCACAGCCTTTTGCAACTCTGCCTGCAGACTGCAACCCCTCTTCTCTGTGAACCTTCAGAGTGCTTAATGCCTCTTGCGTTTATAACACCTTTCTGTTTACTGGTCTTATTTTCTTAAAGACCACATTTTCTTCATTTTTTTCACCTTCAGTATGATTAGAATATAGAAGAAGCTCGAGGGCCTTACCCATTGCAAAAGTTCTTATCAGCCATCACATGAAACTAACATAGGTCCTGAATTTAAACCGCTTGAGGTTCAGGGATCAGAGAGGGCTTTCCTTCAGAGAAAGATTTTTGCACAGTGTCTCAGCATTTTAATAAGTTGTTGATTCTTTTTTTTTCACTTGCAAGTCTTTTTCAACCATTGAAAAACTTGCCTCAATAATATAAAGTTAAATAATGATGCTACTAAAACTCAAGTACAATATTGATTCTGGGTAGCACCAGCTTAACTGTTGTCTGTAAGATTCTAAAATCACATGTTGTCTATGCTCTTCTATTCAAGTTGTCCAAAGGCAGGGACATTTTTATAGCAGGAAGGAAGTTAGGCAATTTATTGGGCTGTTACTAAGAAGAACTAAATGTGGTTTAGATTGGATGATTTATTTCCAAGTTAATGAGATTGTGGCGTATTGTATACAAATCCGTTGCCCAGCACAAACTTGCGGCAGTCTCCCTTTAAAACGGATTCTCCTGATTTCCTCATAACAGTAGTGCCTGTGGCTGATGCTCTTGGAAGGAAGTACTATGATTTCTTTTTCTTTCCTTCCTACCTGTTGTTACTTAAAGTCTGTACTTTATCCCTCTAGCTGTTATCCGTGACCATCTATAAATACCTGCATATCTGATAACCTGACCACAAATGTGAGAGTGAGCACCACTGACTGAATGTCCACAGACCCTTTGGTTGGCTGGTTGGGTCTTGGGGGTTTGTTTGTTGTGTGTGTTTTCACTTTATGAACTTTTTTTGCATTAAAGGCAAGTTGGTGGAGTCACCTTATGTTCGATAAGGTTCAGGTGTTGATGTAAGATAGTTGGATAAAAAACTAAGAGAGGAAGAAGCTAAGTGTGGAAACTGAAAAATCAAGTAAGGGATTGCCTTTATGGGCATAGACTTCTATGCTCCGGAAGGAGACTCCTTTAGCAAAACTCTGCCTCCTTTTGTTGAGAATTAACTCTACGTGTTCTCACAAAGTGTGCTTTTCCTATTGTTTGCTGTAAATAGATAAGAAAGTCCTTTCTGGCTTGTCTGCTTACAAAATACAAGAATGGTGTGTTCTTCTTAAATGGAGGTTTGGGTGATTGAATCCTGAGCTAACTTTAATTACTGCAATTTGGGGGCCAAATCACTGTAACTTAATATTCAAAACTGTCCATGGCTCCAACCAGCACAGTTTAATGGTGACCAGTCACCAACTTGGTCTCTTTTAAAAGTGAACTCTTCTGGAAGGTTTTCTTTTTGTGTACGTGCTTATACAAATATGAAACACCCGCTTCTACCAGGGGCTGTGAAACACTTGAAGTACATTTCTTATATCACAGAGACCCCCGCCTTCTTCTTAGGAGGGCAAGCGACTGGGGGGCAGGAGAGCCCTCTGACATTCACGGGGTCTGACTCCTCAGCAGATGGGTACCTGTCCTGAGCCCGGAGCCCCATCAGCCAGAAACCGTGTGCCTGGATGGCCTCGTTTTCCTGTCCTGGGCCAGTGTAGCTGGCTTGACCCCTTTGTTGTCTGTTGACTCTAATCCTGCTTGAACAGCTTATCTTTAACATGGAAAGGACACCCTGCGTTTTCCTCCCCTTCAATTTTTAGAGGACTCTATGCAACACACTGCTATATACAGAAATAGTGGTGTGGTGAGGAAGCGTTCAATGCCAGTTAAAAACATGATCAACTCCCTCATCTCAGGCCACTGCTGAAACGTCCTCCTTGGAAGCCTTCTCCGCTCCCATCTGTCTGAAACGACCGCCTTGCTCTTTCTCTAGCCCTTTATCCTTCTGTTTGTGCTTTGTAGTGATTTCACTGTCAGGTAGCCCTGTCACGGAGGCTGAGACTTCTCTCTCCCCATCTCTCCTCAGAACGTCGGCTCCATGAAGGCAGGGAATTTATTTTATTCCGTGTCAGTCCCTAACACCCAGGATGTGTCTGGACCATTATAAACATTTAACAGATATGTACTGATATTTACTGATGCAGTGAGAGATGCTGACAGCTCAGCAGATGAATAAATGATTGGCTAGATGCGTGGTGGGTGTTGTGCAGGAGCACGAGGTGAGGTTGGGGGAACTTGGTGTGTCTTCACATGCCATGGGGGTTGAAGCTGGCTGTGGGCATTCCATAAAGCTGTATGTAGCGGGGGAAGACAAGTGAGCAGACTAACCTGCTCTCCTTTTAGGTGGCTCGGCATCTGACAGGACAGCCTGACCGCACTGACCCCTCCCTGAGCACCATGTGAACGGCAGCCTCTCCCCTCAGGACACCTGTCATCACTCCATCACACTCACCAGAGCACCGGATTCCACCACACTGACACTCCATGAAATGCACTCATGTTCTTGCCCTTTTGCCTCAGATTTAAGTGGAAAATATGTGAATTTCCCCATACAAATTAAGATTTGAATGTTATCAACTTCACAATTCTAGCCATTGGTTCTTAAAATAGTCATTTTGTGTGATTTGAGAAGGCGATTAAGTCCACAGATTTACAGCTGAGTTTTCCCCTAGCAGACAGCAGCTGTTCAGACAAAAACATTAATCTGTGGGAGTTGCGCTGGTGTGGACCCTTGTGTGCTCCCAGGTTTGCAGGAAGAGAGCACCTGGCACGTTGCTCTTCTGCTGCAGCTAATCCCAGGGAGCGGCAAGTTCCCCGGGCAGGCGGCGCTCTGCTGGGGAGGGCCGTGGGCGGGCCACAGACCCTAGAGGACCTGGCGGCAGAAATCGCTGATGGTGACATGGCTAAATCAGGACGCCCCGCACCCCATGTCTGTGAGCACCTCGACTCTTGCTCTTTCTGAAACAGCAGAACATCTGTAGTGAGGTCTTTGTAGGCTGGAGTGCAGGAAAATGAGCACCAGCAAGAAATGAGACTTAGGAAGTAAGATGAGATGTAAAAAACTATTTTAAAAAAAAGGTAAAAAGGATTTTTGTGTGTGTTAATTTTCCTACTTATTTATTTCTATCTTTCTTAGGGTGTAATTGATATGAACATTTTAATATGAACTTAAGTATTTCAGTGTGGTTACCACTGTGAGGCTAGATAACAGCTCAGTCTCGTAATTACCATCTCTTTTCTGTGGTGAGAACATTTAAGATCTCTCTTAGCAAATTTTAAGTATTAGTACAGTATTGTTAACTGTGATCACCATGCTGTGCATTGGTTCCCAGGTAATAAGGACTTTCTATGGGCTCACAGGACTTATAGGGATCCTGAGAGCTCATGGCCCTACTGCCTGGCCTCAGACTCAGTGATAATCACGATAATCAATTTCCCGACGTCACTGATACCTCAGAATTTCAGACAAGAGGATCAGCGCTCACTGGTTGTAAATTCTTCCTTATTTTTCTAATACAGTCTTAAGATTTATTATGGAAAAGGTGCCAGTATTTATTTTGCTACTTTATTATCTTACATGGAATATATGTTGTGAAAATAAATTAAATGAGCATGATTTCCCCCTTTACTGAAATGAATAATCACTGACTTGGGCAAATAAGTGAATGCTGTACCCCAGGTTACTGTGCTGTAAATTCCTGGTGGTGGTTTCCTTGTCACCTTGCTCCAGGTAACAGTTACTCCTTTGAGACCCCTACAGGCATCACCTCTCCAGGCTAAATAATTTCAGCTCTGTTTTCCAGTTCTAGTTTTTAGTCCCTTCACTCCTCCTTGCTGAGAATTCTGTTTTCCTCCGTTTGCAACGCCCGGTGTGCTGCTGTTTCACACTCACCCAGCGGTGCTGCTTGGCTGGTTTATCCCAGTGCGCGGGTCTGCGTGACCTGTGGGTTCTTTTCTGCTGTAATGACCATTCCAGTCATTGTCCACTTGCTGTTTATGCAGCTCGTTTCTCCTCTTGTCTGTTTGCCTTTTCTACACATATGTTGTTCTGTTTGTTTCTGAGTAAAATAGCCTTGGCCAAGTGGATTAAGGGAGAACCATGGGGAGAATTTGGGTCCATCACTGTATTTGTGATGGACAGAGAGGCAGCACATTGTAGTAAGATGAGCATGATCTGTGGGGTTGGGAGATGGGTGTGCTGTCCTGTGGATCAGCTGTAACTGAGTCAGGTAACTCTCTTAGCCTCAGTTTCCACACATGTTAAATGGGAATAATGATGCCTACATGGCAGAGTTGAGAAGATTAAATGAGATAATATATGTGCCTATTAAGGTACCTTAATGTGCTATTGGAATGTAGTAAGGTTTTTTTTTCCCTTGTTTTGTTTTTTTAATATATCTTTATTGAAGTATAGTCAGTTTACAATGTTGTGTCAATTTCTGGTGTACAGCACAATACTTCAGTCACATAGGAACATACATACGTTCGTTCTCATATTCTTCACCATAAGATTACTACAAGATACTGAATATAGTTCCCTGTGCTATACAGTATAAACTTGTTGTTTATGTACTTTATATATATTAGTTAGTATCTGCAAATCTTGAACTCCTAATTTATCCCTTCACACTCCCTTCCAGCCCTGGTAACCATAAGTTTCTTTTCTATGTCTGTGAGTCTGTTTCTGTTTTGTAAATAAGTTCATTTGTCTTTTTTTTTTATTCCACATATGAATGATATCATAGATATTTTTCTTTCTCTTTCTGGCTTACTTCACTTAGAATGACAATCTCCAGTTTCATCCATGTCACTGCAAATGGCATTATTTTATTTTTTATGGCTGAATAGTATTCCATTGTACAAAGATACCACAACTTCTTTATCCGGTCATCTGTCAATGGACATTTAGGTTTCTTCCATGTCTTGGCTATTGTAAATAGTGCTGCTATGAACATTGGGGTGCAGGTGTCTTTTGAATTAAGGTTCCCTCTGGACATATGCCCAGGAGTGGGCTTGTGAAATGTAGTAAGTTTTTAAGACATGATTGTTACTTTTCTTACAATGGGTAGTGATTATACCTGTAAATAAACAGAGGATTTTTATCCAGTTTGAAAGTCTGTAAAGTGATTTAATTTCCTTTTTACAGAGATGTGAGATATCATAATGATCATTTTATAGAAGACCCTCCCAAAACATATCATCAGCTGTTATGCAGAGATAATTGCTATGAAAAGCACAACCAGGAGGATGGAGGGGAAAGGAGGAGGAATATGTATATTCTTCCCTTGTGACCACTGGCATGTCAGGCAGATGGACTCAGAAGTCATGGAAATTAGAGGAAAATGCCTGATGTTTTTGCAGCCAGTTCCAACCAGTCAGATTGTACTAATTGGAAACTGTTTTTCATTGCTTGAGCTATAGGTTGTAAACATTATCTTAGGAGACTCGGGCATGGCAGGGTGATGGTACAGCTTTAAGACAGAGCATGATTTTGCTGCTAGTAGAACTTTTGTCCTAAACTGCGCTCACCGGCATTGATACAAAAGAAATATTTTTTGTATGTATTTTATGTGTTGTCTGCCTTGTCTTCAGCAGTGATTATGTCTTGCTCTAAATGAACAGTTTCCTCTATGGGGTCTACATTCTCTGTGGGATCCTCTTTTAAGGAGGCCCATCTTGGAAGTCCTCTGGAAGCCCCCAGACTGAGCTCCTGGCTCCGGGGTCTGCCCCCAGGACGCTGTGGCTGTGGTCCTGCCCAGCGGCTGCCCGCCTCACTGTGATGGAAATGAAAGATGGATCATCTTCATCCTTGCATTTTGTTTTGAAGTTGAAACCAGGATTAACTGACCCTGGAGGCTATTTTAAGCAAGTGTCTTCATGTGTTCCTTTTATCTTGATGTTTGTCGCTGAAGTGTTGTGAAAGTTCTGTTCCTGTCTGTCATTCATATAAAAGGTCTGGTATCCCCACTTCTGATCCTTGAAGCCCCTCAAGACTTCACTTCATTAAATTAGAATTCCATCTGTCTGGCTCAGAATCAGAGATTTTCTCACTGCTTTTCTGTCACAACCCTCCACCTCTTTCTTTCTTTCTTGGCTGGTCTTTCTTAGGTGGCACCTCTGAACTTTGGATTTTTTCCCCAGTACACCAGTTTCTAACTTGCATATTTGGATTTCAGCCTCTTTAAAAAGTAAAGCAAATGATGGCCACAAACACCTAGAGTGGCCACCACAGAAACTGTGTTCCTCTCTCTCCCCCTTTCAGATAGCTTTCCACCTTCTTTCTCTGCCTCATCAGCTCAAGGGTGGTTGAGAATAACAGTGACTGAGGGCCTGTGGGTTATAGCCTGTGATGGGTCCCAGAAGCACTTTGATATCTTTTATCTCCTTTTAATCCCCCCAGCTCTCATTTTACTCATGAGAAAGTAAAAGACTTCCAGGGGTTATATAACATTCCCTGTGTCACAAGCTTGTGAACCCAAATCCAAAGTCAACTTCACTCTGAAATGCTCCTTGTCAGGATGAAAGGGGAGGGCCATCTAGTCTACCTTCTCACTACCTCTCCAAGCCTTGGGAACTACCACTGGTTACTTGGGGATCCAGGTAACCAGAGCTTCAGTAAGGAGTATGGGTTACTATACTGCGAGCTGTTTGCACCTCCTGGCAGAAACCTCATTATATGGACCTACATTGGGTTTTATGGTACCAAATTAAATGAGATAATACATATAAAAGAACATTTGTAACACTGTTGCCCTGCTTTGGGGTCTGGCCTGGGGATCTAACTATTTTTCAAGGAAAATACTGACTTTTATAATATAGGACTTGACATTGTCTGTTGTGCTGTTTAAAACCAACATCCTGAAAATCTCTTAGACCATTTTATTTTGCTTGACATGATATGCATGGTCTTTCTTTGCTCACCACAAGAGCAGAAGCTTAAGCAGTCTCCCTTCACCTCCTGGCAGCGCCCCATCATCTCCATCTGTTGGGGACACCGGGACTCACGGCTGCTCATGGCATCAGGACCAGCCCTATACGTGGTACGTGTGGAGCACCGAGTATCCAGCCTGCAGCTGCTGTGCCAGCAGGCCATTGCCAGCGCCCTGCGAGAGGACAAGGACGTCAGCAAGCTGACCCTGCCCCCCCGCCTCTGCTCCTACCTCTCCACTGCCTTCATCCCCACCATTAAGGTAAAGCCTTCCCCTCTTCTGCTCCCTCCTCACCCCAGCTGCCTGCTCCCTCCTGAAGGGACTGCCAGGAGGAGAGCAGAGTCAGGGGAGACGGGCGAGAGTCCCAGACCAGGAGCACAGAAGTCACAAGGCTCCTGAGAGTTCCACCCTGGCCTCCTCGCGTGCCGCCTGTCCCTAGCGTTCGTGTCCACCAGGGATTCGCCTTGTGTGATGGCTTCCTCACGCAAAGGCAGTATTCTGGGCTTGATTGCCAGGTCATCCTGATGATCAGTCTGCCCATTCAGTCCTGACTTGCTGGCAGGTGCTGCCATGAGTCCCCCTTGAGAAAGTGGGAAGCATGTTCCTAGAAGTCAAGTAACTCGCTCCATCGTAGGTACGGGAATGGTCAGGATTGAAACCAGTTTCCTCACCACCGTGCTGAGGAGGGGCGGCCCCCACCCAGCACTCCTGTCAGCGTCCTTCATACCGATCGTACCCTGGAAACCAGGCTGTTCTGCGTGGTGGTGTGTGGAACACAGCTGCCAATTGCTGTTCAAGGGTGGGCTTCCCCCTTAACCGTGGGCCCTCTGCACCTTATCTCCTTTTCTGTATTCTCCTTTTTGTTTTCTATCTTTGCTTCTAAGTATCACATTGGCTTGTTGGTTACTTTTTTCCTCAAACAGCAGAGTTTAGAATCTGTTATGATTTTTTTCAAGCTGGTTTACAGTCTTGCTTCTGCAGTAGTGATTCTCAACCCTGGCTGCATGGTACAGTCACTTGGAGAGTTTGCAGAAAATGCACATGCCCAGGCCCACCCCCAGCAAGTCCAGTTTCATTGTCTAAAGTGGAGTCTGGCTTAGGTACTTTATAAAAGCTCCCAGGAGATTCTGACATGCACCCAGAGCGTGAATCACTGTTTACAGTATGTGGTTAACTCTCCCTGAGCTGCAGCCAGTGCTCTGTCAGAGTACCCAGTGATGCCCACACTCTTTTCCTCCCCCGCCCACCTCCAGCCCCCAATACCAGACCCCAACAACATGCGGGACTTTGTCAGCTACCCGTCGGCTGGCAACGAGCGTCTGCACTGCACCATGAAGCGCACAGAGGACGACCCGGAGGTGGGCGGCCCGTGCTACACGCTCTACCTGGAGTACCTGGGCGGGCTCGTGCCCATCCTCAAGGGCCGGCGCATCAGCAAGCTGCGGCCGGAGTTCGTCATCATGGACCCGCGGACCGATGGCAAATCAGGTGGGCCCCTTGCCAGAGGCACTGAAGACCTGTCGGGGGTGGTTGCGGAATAGCCTTCCTGACGACCCGTGCAAAGACAGTGCCTGTTTATGCAATGCGAGCCCATGTTGGCTGGCAAGGAGCATCCTTGAAGCTGCTCTTTTTCCAAAATCCTATTGATGTTAATGATTCTCTGAATGTACTTCATGACAAGTTTTTAACAGCATTTCATATGGCTTTGTGTGGTTGGGGCTGTGGGTAGCAGAAACATGGGCCCTCAGCCAAGGGGAAGCCAGCACAGGCCTTCTGGGGGTGATAGATTCCTGTGTCAGGTGCTCACCGAGGGCCTCTGTGTCCTGCGGAGCCTGTTGGAAAGTAGTGGTGAGGGGCTGTCTGCTCCCTGAGTGAACGATGGAGCTAATGTTTTCTAACCTTCAGCCTGCTCCTCCACCTCCCAGTCTTGCTTCTGCTCCTCAATAGTCTACCATTAACTGCTTTTTAGCTGACTACCAAGAAGAATTTCTTGCTCATCCTTAGAGATTTTGGCATGAAGAACCACCCCTTCCTTCCAGAAACTCTCCTAGAGCCTCCAGAGGGAAGGAACTGTGTGCTTTTTGTTGGTACCGTGTGTGCTACCCCAGTGTCACCACTGGTGACCATTGTGGCCTCCATCCCCAGTCAGCACTACCTGCCCACCCAGACCTTCTGCCACCTCCCCGTGAAGTCTGGCACGCCGCTCGCAGCAGAGTGTGCCTGGTGCTGCTCAGTCGGCTGCTGGTAGCCCCCGGGGCACGTGGTAGTTGTCAGGCCAGGGCTCTGCCTAACCCCCTGAATGCTGAGGGCCTGGAGGGAGGGAACTGAGGCATCTTTGTGCCCCCAGTGCTGGCAGGTACCTGACCGTGACACAGCATGGGTTGAATTGGACTTGGCATTAGTGCACACTTGTTCTCTCCACCTGCTCCCGTTCACGCTCCTGCCGACTAGACTGGCCTCTGCCCCTCATTACACCCCTGAAGCCACTGTGTCGTGTGGCACAACTGGGGTTACCGCGGTGTCACAGTGCAGGACAGCCTTGGCTGCCTTGCCCACGCTGAGTGCTCACGCAGTTGTTCCCTCCGTCTGCTTTTCTTTATTCATTCGGCTTCTGTGGCAGCATTCTGCTATCAGTGTTACTGTATGCAATTGAAAGCAGTAAAGCTGTGCTTTAAATTATTGGATATTAGTCAGGTTTTTTTTTTTGTTTTTTGACTCATGTGACGAACTCCTACCAAGAGCAGGGAGAGCGAGCAGAAGAATCGGAGCTGGTGAGAAGGAGGTGGGAAGGAGGGAGGCCAGGAGGCAGAGTGAGAAAAACGGGAGCCGTGGACGGAAAGCGCGGTTTCAGGGCTGGGAGAGAAGAGAGCCGCCGGCCGCGGGAGGGGAGGCGCGGGGCCGAGCCGGGACCCTGGCCCGTCTTCTCACCGGATGCCGCTGCCTCTAAGGTCCCTCCTGGGTATATAATTTCATAAAGCTGTGCTCAGATTACATCTTGAGGGGAACGTAGGTGAAGAGCTTGCTCTGTTCCCCGGGGCGTGTGAATTTCTCACTGAAGAACAGGGCAGCAGGAGCAGGGAGGGCGCCTGGGGCACCGGGACCGAGCCTCCAGAGGCCTCGCTTGCTCGGAGCCTGCCCTGACGGCCTCAGCACCTGCTTCTCCTCAACGCTCACGTTTATCAGCTCGCACCACACCAGGCTGACTCAGTCACTAACAGTCCTGCAGGGAAGGAGATGTTTTATTTTTATAATTAAAAGAATTTAAAAGTTGTAAAGCGAAGCGATTCAATAACATGTATTTGGTGCCTACTTTGCACATGGTCCTTGAGTCTCCTGCAGTTATGAAGCAACACCAGGGTGTCTGTTTTCAAGGAGTTTATAATCCCTTTTGGCAGTAAGACAACACTTGAGAAATTCATTTAAAAAGTCAAGATTTAAATACCTTGAGACAAAAACAGAAAATGCATCACAAGGCAGAATATGACCAATTGCCAACTGAATGGTATATGTGAGTGGGTGCGGAGGAAGAAAGGCTTGACGTGGACAAGCCAGGAATTTCCCATCATGAGAAGCTGACTCACTGTTTCAGGCCTGCATGTCGTGGTTTCTCAGGTGTGGCCCGTGGGCCGCCTCCCTGCAAGCCAGCTGGGATGCTTGGTTAGATACGGCCTCCGGGGCCTGCGCCTTGGATTGATTCAGCAGGTCTGGGGCGAGGCCTAGAAGTCTGCAACTTAATGGCTGCCCAGGTGATTGTTAAGTTTTGAAGTTTGTGATCCACTGTTGTAGATATTCTCAACTCAACAAATATGTTCCTTAAAATTACCAGTGTGTGTTTTTATAATAGAAAGCATGAGTCCCAGTAAATTTTTTTAGCAAAAATCAACCAGTTTGCAAAAGGAATCCTTAGAGCTTGCTATGGCCTCAATTGTGTCTCCCCGAATTCACAGTTTAAAGCCCTAACCCCTAGTGTCACTGTATTTGGAGATACGGTTTTTAGGGGGTAATTAATGTTGTCATAAGGGTGGGGTCCTAATCCAATGGGCTTGATAGCCTTAGAAGAAGATGAGGAGGGAGAGCTCGCTCTCTCCCCTGACACGCATGCACCAAGGAAAGGCCATAGAGCACATGGCAGGAAGGTGTGTGTCTGCAAGCCGAGGATCCATCCATGCTGATCTTGGGACTGCTTGGCCTCTGTTACCGCATGAGCCAATTCCTTATCCTCTCTCTCCACCTGTGTGTGTGTGTGTGTGTGTGTGTATCTCCTGTTGGTTATTTTTCTCTGGAGAACATGAATAATACAGATTTTAATACTGAGAAGTGGGGTGCTGCTGAAACAGATACCTTAAAATGTGGAAGCACAAAACATTAAAAGATCATACACTATGATCAAGTGGGATTTATCCCAGGGATGCAAGGATTTTTCAATATGCACAAATCAGTCATTATGATACATCACATTAATAAATTGAAGAGTAAAAACCATATGATCATCTCAATAGATGCAGAAAAAGCTTTTGATAAAACTCAGCATCCATTTGTGATAAAAAAAAAACTCTTCAGAAAGTGGGCGTAGAGAGAACATACCTCAACATGATAAAGGCCATGTATGACAAACCCACAGCGAACATTATACTCAGTAGTGAAAATCTGAAAGCTTTTCCTCTAAAATCAGGAACAAGAGAAGAGTGCCTCTCTTGCCACTTTTATTCAATATAGTTTTGAAAGTTCTAGCCACAGCTATCAGAGAAGAAAAAGGAATAAAAGGAATCTAAATTAGAAAAGAAGTGGTAACTGTCACTGTTTGCAGATGACATGATACTATACATAGGAAAATCCTAAAGACACTACCAGAAAACTACTAGAGCTCATCAATGAATTCAGTAAAGTTGCAGGATACAAAATTAATACGCAGAAATCTTTTGCATTTCTAGACCCTAGCAACACAATTCAGAAAAAGAAATAAAGGAAGCAATCCTATTTACCATCACATCAAAAAGAACAAAATACCTAGGAATAAACCTACCCAAGGAGGGAAAAGATTTTTCCTCCAAAAATTGTAAGACACTGGTTAAAGAAATTGAAGTCAACACAAACATGTGGAAAGATATACTGTGTTCTTGGATTGAAAGAATCAATATTGTTAAGATGACCGTACTACCCAAGGCAATCTACAGATTCTGTGCAATCCCTATCAGATTACCAATGACGTTTCTCACAGAGCTAGAACAAAAAAAAAATTATAAATCTGTATGGAAACATAAAAGACCATGAATAGCCAAAACAATCTTGAGAAAGAAAAACAGAACTGGACTTCAGATTATACTGCAAAGCTACAATAATCAAAACAGTATGAAACTGGCACAAAAACAGACACATGGATCAATGGAACAGGATAGAAAGCCCAGAAATAAACCCATGCACTTATAGTTACTAAATCTACGACAAAGGAGGCAAAAATATAAAATGGAAAAAAGACAGTCTTTTCAATCAGTGGTGCTGGGAAAACTGGACAGCTACGTGTAAAAGAATAGTATTAGAACACTCTCTAACATTGTATACTAAAATACTTAAAATAGATTAAAGACCTAAATGTAAGACTAGATACTATAAAACTTCAAGAGGAAAACATAGGCAGAATCTGACATAAAAATCACAGCAATATTTTTTTGGATCTGTCTCCTAGGGTGATGGAAATAAAAACAAAAATAAATGGGACCTAATTAAACTTAAAAGCTTTTGCACTGTGAAGGAAACCATAAACAAAACAAAAAGGCAACCTACGGACTGGGAGAAATTATTTGCAAATGATGCGACTGACAAGGGATTAATTTCCAAAGTATACAAATGGCTCATGCAGCTCAATATCAAAAAAACAAACAACTCAATCAAAAAATGGGCAGAAGACCTAAATAGATGTTTCTCCAAGAGGACATACAGATGGCCAGCAGGCACGTGAAAAGATGCTCAATATTGCTAATTACTAGAGAAATGCAAGTCAGAACTACAGTGAGGTATCCACACCAGTCAGAATGGCCATTGCTAAAAAGTCTATAAATAATAAATGCTGGAGAGGGTGTGGAGAAAGGAGAACAGTATGGAAGTTTCTTTTTTATTTGTT
Source organism: Camelus dromedarius (assembly GCF_036321535.1). Lineage (NCBI taxonomy): Eukaryota > Metazoa > Chordata > Mammalia > Artiodactyla > Camelidae > Camelus > Camelus dromedarius. The sequence goes on along the minus strand of NC_087441.1, from coordinate 8,119,763 downwards.
TGTTTTTGTTTTTGTTTTGTTTTATTAACTTTTTTATCGAGTTATAGTCATTTTACAATGTTGTGTCAAATTCCAGTTATACATGAACATACGTATATTAACTGTCACATTTTTTTTGCTGTGAGCTACCACAGGATCTTATAGATATTTCCCTGTGTTGTACAGTATAATCTTGTTTATCTATTCTGCATATGCCTGTCAGGATCTACAAATTTTGAAATCCTAGTCTGTCCCTTCCCACCCCCCACCCCCTTGGCAACCACAAGTTTGTATTCTATGTCTATGAGTCTGTTTCTGTTTTGTATTTATGTTCTTTTTTTTTTTTTTTCTTAAAAAAATAAAAATAGAGTTACCATATGATCTAGTAACCCCACTCCTGGGCAAATATTCGGAAGGAACTCTAATTTGAAAAGACATATGCACCCCAGTGTTCATAGCAGCACCATTTACAATAGCCAAGACATGGAAGCAACCTAAATGTCCATTGACAGATGACTGGATAAAGAAGATGTGGTGCAAACAGACAATGGAATACTACTCAGCCATAAAAAAATAAAATAGTGCCATTTGCAGCAACATGAATGGACCTAGAGATTATCATATTAACTGAACTAAGTCAGACAGAGGAAGACAAATATCACATGATATCACTTATATGTGGAATCTTAAAAAAATGATACAAATGAACTTATTCACAAAACAGAAACAGACTCACAGACATAGAAAACAAACTCATGGGTACCAAAGGGGAAAGGGTTAGGAGAGGGATAAATTAGAAGCTTGGGATTAACATATGCACACTACTAGATATAAAATAGTAAACAACAAGGATTTACTGTATAGCACAGGAAACTATATTCAATATCTTGTAATAAACTAATGGAAAAGAGTCTGAAAAAGTATGTATGTGTGTGTGTGTATATGAATCACTTACAACTGAAACTAACACAACATTGTAAATTAACTATATTTCAGTTTAAAAAAATGGTTAAAAAATGTGGAAGCAGCTTTGGCCCTGGGCCCTGGGTGGGGACTGGAAGAGGTCTGAGGTACATGTTAGAAGCATGGAAATTAGGGCAATTTCTGGTGAGGTCTCAAGGCAGAAGTGAGGAACATATTATCAGAAACTGGATCCTTTTTATAAAGAGGCAGAGAACTTGGCTGAACTGTGTTCTAGGTTTTGCGGAAGATAAAACTTGCAAGCCAGTGAAACATATTTCCCTGAGCAGATTTCTAAAGGGTTTTGAAGGAGTGGCTTGGTTCCTCCACACTGCTTAGAGTTAAGTCAGAAGGGAGAAGATGAATTGAAGAGGCAATTGTTAAGCACAAAATAATGAGAACTTGAAGGTTTGAAAAATTCTCAGCCTATCCATACAGGATGAGATGAAGGAAAGCTGTTGGGCCTCTTGGATTTGACAGGGTGGGATGATAGATCTATTTGTAGGAACATACACTGTTCTTCAAGAGGAAAAAAACCCCAACGGCGATTCAGAAGTCATCAGGGTCACTGCCTCGGTTTCAACAGGCAAGACAGCCTCAGCCCAGAGCCTTGAAGACAAGCCCCCAGCCCAGCAGAACCATGGAGGTGACACCACTACCCCAGTGGGCGGAGTACTGAACCAAAGGGGTTATTCTTGAGCCTTAAGATCTAATGGAATCCCCCTTCCTAGGTTTTGGACTTGCTTAGGATCCATCACTCTTCCTTCTTTCCCATTTCTTCTCCCTCTTGGAATGGAAATATCCTGTGCCTGTCCCACAGCTATTTTGGAAACACAACCAAAGGGGTTATTCTTGAGCCTTAAGATCTAATGGAATCCCCCTTCCTAGGTTTTGGACTTGCTTAGGACCCATCACTCTTCCTTCTTTCCCATTTCTTCTCCCTCTTGGAATGGGAATATCCTGTGCCTGTCCCACAGCTATTTTGGAAACACATAACTTGTCTGGTTTCACTGGTTCACAGCTGGAAAGGAATTTTGCCTCAGTGTGACTTTACTTCAAGTTTCACTGGTGTCTGATTTAGATGATATTTACATGAGACCTTGGACTTCAGTGACTGTTGATGTTGGAATGAGTTTATAAAACTTCTGGGGCTGTTGGGATGGACTGAGTGTATTTTGCAGGGGAGATTGACATGAATCTGAGCGGGGAAGCAGGGCTGGGATGATATGGACTGTATTTGCAAATAGGGCTCAGAAACTTAGAGCCGAGTTTGGATTAACAAACTCATCCTTTCTAATGTAAATAGCCCTTTTGAATGATAAAATCATTCATATTCTCTAAATTATTTCGTTCAGCTTTTTGATTACCTGGCAAGGCTCCTGGAGCCTGGAGGGATGAGACTTTAGTCAGGAGAACGCAGCGTTTCTGACGAGTAATGTACTTCAGTGAGGGCAGAGCTGGGTTTTGAGTGATGAGGGAATTCGAGGGGTGAGGAAGGCAGCTGAGGAGAAGGATGTGGGGAGGGATGTCAAACACGAACTCCATCCACTGCAGTTTTGTGACGGCCTGCTCTATGCACATCACCTGCTGCCTTGGGGCCTTGCATCTTCTGCCTGATGGCCCCCTGGATCCCATACAGGCGCCCTTAGTGGAGCCCCCAGCTACCACTGCACGTCCTACTACTTGGGTCTTCCTTCCAGCCATTGCTCGAAGCTGAGGCGCCTGAGGTGGGAGAGCCAAGCTCCACGGGCAACACTGTGGCAATTCCAGGAAACCACGTGGACCACCTGGCATCCAGATGTAAACTTCCGGGAGTCCCTAAAACAGATCTGACGCAGAGCAGGCCTGGAATCAGCAGGGGTCTTTCCAGGTCCCTGGTCAGCAGCAGATCCTGGGAGGAGTCACTGAGTCAGCAGGCCCCTTGCTTGGCCCGGGTTCGGGGCAGCTGCCAGCCCCTGTGGCATCCGGACGGGTGCCTGGTGTGTCATGAGGCGCAACACCACAGCCATTTTGGCTCCAGCTTTCAGCTCAGTAAACAAGGCCAGATGGTTTTGTACATTCCAGAGGCATTCAAATCCATGCCCATTTTGATAGCAGTACAAATAATTGCCTACTTTTGCTTAGAAAATGTAATAGCATAAAAATGTAAAAGGAAAACAATGTTCTGCTCTTTTGTTTCATTCTCTAGACTGAAAATAATTGCCTGTAGAGTCAGTCGGGCCTCTGGTTTCTAGTAATGACCATTTTTAGGGTCTGATTGATGTCACTCCCCTAAATTTTGCTGGTTGGTGTCTTACCAGATGAAATCTATGGAAACAGCTTGATTTCTACCATGATTGACAGCTGCAACTGCTCAGACTCCAGTGACATCGAGCTGAGTGATGACTGGGCTGCCAAGAAATCTCCCAAAATCTCCCGAGCTAGCAAATCACCCAAACTCCCAAGGTAATCTCTGTCTTTAGGGGTGTGGGATGCGCTTCCTTTTTTGTGTCTCGAGGTGTGTCTGTGTTGCGTGTGCAGCAAAATCCCATTGAAACCGACATCTGAGCACAGCCAGAGCATCCCCGCCTTTCATCTGGAAGAGCTGCCTGCAATGATCAGAGCCTCCTTCATCCTTTCCTCCAGGGTAGAAAAAGACATCCAGTAGGAAGTCTGCTAAACCTGCAGAATTTCTAGGGGTTGGCACTGATGGTGGGTGACATGGGGTGGCCATAGCCAGGGAGCTTGTTTTTTTCTTCCAGGTTGAGGAAAGTAAGAAAATGGTGTTACAGTGTATGTAATGTGTTGAAGAGAATGCCAAATTAAATGCCTATAATGCTGTAACAGGGAAAAAATAGTGAACTTTAAAAAACAAGTTAGTTCCTTAAGGTTTGTCCTAAGGAGTGGCAAAAAGCTGAGTAGATGGAAGGGCCTGTGGTGTTGTAGGTGAGAAACCCCACATTTCCCGTCCTGGCTCCCTGACCTGGATGCCAGTTTCCTTATTTATGGAAGTTAAAGGGTGAACCAGATCTTCACTAAGATCCCTCTAGCTCAAAAATTCTCTGACGCTGTGCAAAACTAAGGTAACTCACCTGCCCAGATCTTAAACATAATTCACTGAGCAGTTGATAAAGCAGTGTTTTCACCACCCAGCTGAAGATGAGATTTCCGTCACCCTGGGAAGTTCCCTGGGCCCTTCCCTTTCCATACCCACTCCCTAGAGTGATCACTGTTCCAACATCTATCCCCATAGATTAGTTTTACTTGTCCTTGGACTTCATGTAAATGGCATCAAACAGTACGTGCTCTTTTTTTATTTGGCATTTTTGTTCAACATAATGATTTTGATTCATTTATGTTGTTGTTGCATGTGTCAATGGTTTGTTTTTCTTTTTTGTTCTGTGGAATTCCTTTGTAATGATTATACTACAGTTTGTTTATTCCATTTACCAATTGATGGGTATTTGGTAGTTTCCAGTTTGGGGCAATTATGAATAAAAAACTGCTGTAGACATTCTTACACGAGACTTCCTGTGGACAAATGCACTTGTTTATCCCAGGTATGTTCTTACAAGGGGAGTTGCAGGACCATGGGCTGAACATGGGTTTAACTTCATTGGAAAGTGCCAGACAGTATTCCAAGGTGCCTGTACCATTTTAGATTCCTACCAGCAGTGTTTGAGAGTTCTTACTGCTTCCATTCTCACCTACAGTTGTATGTCATTTAAAAAATAATTTTATCCATTCTGGTGGGTGTGTAGTGGTATCTCATTGTAGTTAAACTCTGTTCTCTGCAGTAAGTGGTGATGCTAATCAGCTTTCTATATATGTTGGCCAAATTTGGATCTCTTCTTTTGTGAAGTATCTGTTCAAGTCTTCTGCCCATTTTTTATTGAGTTGTTTTTCTCTTAATGAGCTGTGAGATTCTTCCTGTATTCTAACTGTGAGTCCTTTGGCAGATATATGGACTGTCATATAATCCAATATCTGAATTTCTTCTTTTATGCTTAGTGCTTTTGTACCCTGTTTAGGAAATCTTTATCTTCCCTAAGGTCGTGAAGATAATTTCTTCTGTTCTAGATGCCTAAGTTTTAGCTTTCACACTTAGATCTCAGGTTAATTTTATACCTCAGATTAATTTTTGTGTATATATGAGTTAGGGGTAAGTGTTCGTTTTTTCCCATATGGATATCCATTTGCTTCAGGAATCTGATTGATTAATTTTTTTTATCTTCATTCTAAACTTGTTAAAATGACAAATAAAATAACAAACTTTCCTACACTTCTGCAGTGTTTCAGTTTTTCTCACTCCTTGAACAGAGAGGACTATTAATACATAAGCAACCAGATCCTCCACCTGTAGACATCCTCTGAAAGCTCTTGGGTGTTGGGGTCTCAGAGCTGGTCCTCCTTCCTCCCGCCTTTCTCGCATTGAGGTCCCCCCCTCCACAGCAGCCTCGCTAATCGTCCTTGCCCAGAGCCTCCAGCTGGGTCCCTGTCAGCCGTCGATGGCTTATCAAGCTCTCAGGCAATATAGGGGAGGCTTCATGCTTTTCTTTCATCAAACACCATCAGCCTTACCACACTCATTTTTATAATGCTCTCTCTTGGGTAGATTGGCATTAAACACATGTGTCCCCATGTTATAAACAAAGGAACTGAGGACCAGAGATATAACATAGGATCAAAAGGCAGCAGAAAAACTTTAGATCCACTGATCAAATATTGCAGGTGGGGAAATGCTAAACAAGTCTGCTGAAATGCAAACATTGTGTTAGGAGTTGTAAAGTCATCGCGGCCTTAAGGTGAGGAAGAGCTCTCCCCACCTCCACTTTCCCTGGTACTAAGTTTGCAGAGCCCTGGCAGAAGGCATGAGGCCGTTTCTGAACATGCTGTTAGTCAGCAGAAAGTGGAAGTTCGTTCTCAGGAGTTCCTTACAAATGAATGGCTTGATGTGATCTCAGAATGTTTTAAAATACATACTATTCGATATACAATTCTATCTTTCCTTCCTCATATTCATAAAGCAAAAGCCCGTGGGAGGGACTTGGTTACAGGAAGGGCCTGGCTCCTGAGAGTGTGACATCCACGGGGGCTGCCAGAAGTGAGCAGGGCCCAGGGGCGCGGGCCCCTTCCCCTCCGTGGGTGTCTGAGCCCCGGGCCTCGTCTCCACAGGATCAACATTGAGGCTCGGAAGTCCCCCAAGCTGTCGCGGGCAACTCAGGAGATATCCCGGTCCCCTCGCCTGCCGATGCGCAAGCCGTCCATCGGCTCGCCCAGCCTGGCGCGGAGGGAGTTTCCCTTTGAAGACATCACTCAGGTAGCGTATGACTCTGCTGCCGCCCGGGGTCTGCTGTCGGGGGGCTGAACCCTTGGGCCCTGCCTCCTCGCCTGGGACTGCCCTAGCTAGAGCCCTGGTTGCCGCCACTGCCCTTGCCTTCAAGCCCTGCGCCCTCCTCATCTCACAGGACCTCCCTCCCACCTCGGGCATCCCCGCTCCTGCCCGAGAACCTTCTCACCAGCGGCTCTAGTACAGACATGTCCACAAGGCTACCTCCGCCCCCTCAAGCCACTCCTGACCCTTCAGTGACTCCCAGGGTCCACAGGAGCCAAGCCCTGGTCGCAGCCTCATGGTCTGGCCTGCCTCTCTCCCTCCTGGTCCTGTTCAACATCCCCTCCCCTCCTCCCCCCACCTCCCCCACCCCCACCCCCCACTCCCACAGCCTTGCTGGCCTCTTCCCAAGCGTTTGTGCCTTTGTCCTGCGTGGGTCACCAGGTGTATGAATCCACCCTCTTGTCTCCTCCCCTTTGTTTCTGCCTTCATGCTTCCAGGTGTAACTTCACCTTTGTCATGAAGGCTTCCTTCCCTGGCTCTACCACGGTAATCCCAAAGCATCTTGTTTGTAACTACCTTATAACATTCCTGTGACTGCCTTGTATGCAGATAATTACAAGCCTTATCTCCTCCATTAAACTGTCCTGAGAGTGTGTGCGTCTGTGTAGTTTTTAAAGTATAATTGCCTAGAACACTGTGTTAGTTTCAGGTGTACAACACAGTGATTCAATATTTCTGTACGTTTCAAAATGATCACCATGGTCTAGTTATGGTCTGTCACCATACAAAGTTACTACAATATTATTGACTAAATTCCCCATTCTGTACATTTTACCCCTAAGACTTATTTATTTTGTAACTGGAAGTTTGTAACTGGAAGTACAAACTTCATGATCTTCCTCATCTGCTTCACTTACACCCCCATCTGCCTCCCCTCTGGAAAACACCTGTTTGTTCTCTGTGAGTCTGTTTCTGTCTTGTTGTTTGTTTTGTTTTTTGGTCTTACAGTCCACATATAAGTGAAATCATACACTATTTATCTTTTTGTGTCTTACTTCACTTAGCATAGTATCTTCTAGGTCTATCCATGTTGTTGCAAATGCCAAAACTTCATTTTTTTTTTATGGCTGAGTAATAGTCTATTTTGTGTATGTATACATTTACACACACAGACACACACACACACACACCACTACCACCACCACAGCTTCTTTATCCATTTATCTGTTGATGGGTAATTAGGTAGCCTCCATGACTTGGCTACTGTAAATAATATTGCTGTGGACATTAGGGTGCACATATCTTTTCAAATTAATGGGGTTATTTTTTTCAGAAAAATACCCAGAAATGGAAATGTTGAATCCTATGGTAATTATGTTTTTAGTTTTTTGAATTCCATCCTGTTCTCCATAGTGGCTACACCAATTTACATTCCTACCATTTCTTGAGCTAGATTTTATTCATCTTTATTATCACCCTTGTGTGCACACAAACCAAACACATACACACACACACACACACACACACACACCATGCATTATGTGTGGCTTGGCATAGTGATAACTTCTTAAATTTTTAAAAATTTAATTGAATGAAAAAACAGCTAATTGGGTAGTTTTAAGACATACTGGTATCAATGCAACTGACGTTTCCAGGAGAAATAAAAAGGATAAAATTGGAGTCAGAGCTTCACAAATCTTGTTGGTCAGTGACATGGCAAAAGGAGAGGTGAAGAGAAGTGTGCCCAAATCACTTTTGTGACCTTTCTAACCTACCACACATGGACACGCTGGAACACATGCACCCCTCACTCCCAACCTGAGAAACACAACCCAGTGAGCCACCATTGAGAAATGGTGGCTGCCATGCCGTAGTTAGTGCCTGGTCTCGAAAATGGTAGAATGACAGAGAATGAAGACTCCCGTCAGTGCCCACCAGTTACTTTGTAAGCAAAAAGTGTTAACATTCTTACTTCTTCAGTGATTGATAGAAAATATGGAAACAGGTTGTGATTTTTCTTCTCTTTTTTTCCCCACAGCACAGCTATCTTGCTCAGGTCACGTCTAATATCTGGGGAACCAAATTTAAGATTGTGGGCTTGGCTGCTTTCCTGCCAACCAACCTCGGTGCAGGTAAGCACCACGTCCCGCTCTCTGCCCACCATCCCAGGCGGAGCGCTGACTCAAAGGTCAGTTTTGACCTCCAATGGCTTCAGGTAGAAAATGAGCTCTTAGGACACCAAAAGATTAGCATGTATTTTACCTCTAAACTTTGACTCTAGCCACGATGACTTTGTAAAAATGAGAATTATTGCCCGTTCGTTTTTTTCTTTTTTGCCACTGGTACTTTTCATTTTTTTATATGAGCCCTGACTTAATAAAAATGACAGAAATAACCAAAATCTCTAATAGATTTCTGGTTATTTTGATTTGAGGCCTTTTACTGTGGGCATATTTTGCTACCAGTGTCTTTAGGTTCTTGAGTCAAAAGGAACTTATGAAAAAAGCCGAGAAGAGAGCATTAGAGACTCGAATAAGTTGGCTGACTTATTAGTACAGTTCTTAGTGGTAAATATAAGTTTCATTTCTAAGTACCAGATAAATGTCCTGTGCAGGAAAATCTTGAGACATCGGGGAGAAGGGACCTGGGGGAGTACAGACCTGGGCGAGAACCCAGAATGTGCACCTCCTCTGTGCCCGCTCCAGGGAGTAGCACTAACTTGCCATGTTTACTCAGGGACACTGAAGGAGGGAAGTGACACAAGGTCCTTTTCAAGGCAGCTTTGCTCTGATGGCACATCCCTGTGTCGGCTGAGGAGCTGAGTTGTCCCCCAGTCTTGTGGGGTTGCCCCACCATTTAACATGCACACACCTCTCCAGAAGGACAGGTGGCCCCATCTTGAATGTGCTCTCTGTAACCTGCTAAAAATGCTTTTAAAAACAAAACAGAACAAAACAAAACAAAAAGCTCTGAATCTACCTATTAGCATTGTCCCAGACACAGATCCTTTAACATAAATAATTGTTGCAAAGCAGTTGTTAAGAAGATCTGTTGCTAGAGATGCATCTGCAGGGGCTTAGTAAGCGCTGCAGGTGGACTTTCCATTTCAAGGTTTCTCAGCTTGAAGAAAAGGAATAAAAGTAAAATATAAAACTGACTTAGGAAACCAAGAATAGACTATCCCTGTCCATAATGCAGAGAAATCTCTCAGAATATTTTCCACAACCCGGAAGCCCTCTGAAGACCACAAAAACCTGTTCTTGAGTAATTCAGCAGTGCCTGGCTGGTGTACACAGGATTCCTATGTGATCGTCCCCACGTGAGTGAGCTGAGAACCTAGCTGTCTGCCAGTGGTTAACACTGAAAAAAGGAGTGGAAGTGAAAATGTACTTACTGGACCTTCTCATTCTGCCCTTACTTCTTGGGTGTTGAGTAGATCCCTGAGTAAGTTAGCCGGATCTTAAGATGGGAGGGTCTGGAAGTGCCTTTGAGCCACCTGCTGTTCCAGTAGGAGGAATTTGAGTGTCCAGGACCAAAGCATCCTGTATGACTGCAGTGCAGTCATTGTCCTAATCACTGACCTTTTAAAAAAGAGGGTTTTAGCTATTATTGTTTGTCAAGCTAAGAGAATTTTCCACTTGATTCTATTGTCAAGATAAGAGAATTTTCCACTTGATCCTACTAGAGAGAAGAAATTAGCTCTTGGATTTTAGAAGGTATGTTATATATGGGCACCCTGTTAAATCTGAGTGCTGTTAGATACTTTGTGTTGGACAATTGGATAATAATTTGTTTCCTTCTATTAGAATGATCTGGCCTATGAAAGTTTTTATTTTAAATGTTTTACATTTCTTAATTTTAAAAATACATAATAAATTCAAAAGATTTAAAGGTGTAAACAGTTAAAACCTCTCTCATCCTCACCCCCAGCCACGTAGTGTTTTTCCCCTAGAGGCAACGATGTTTTTTTTTTTTTAATCCCTCCTGAGATTTTTCATTTTATTTCTCTTCATCCATCTAAATGACAAGGAATAACACTGAACACATTAATTCTTGAGCTATGTGGAACCAGATAGGGTTTTTAAGCTGAAACTCACATTCTCTTGTGTGGGCGAGGGAGATGAACACATGAAAAAGACCTGTAATGATATTGCATTGGAAAAGGTATCTTATCCCATGCCAGTCCAAGCACCAACCTTACAAAGGGGCTTCAGAAAAGAAAGTCTGCTGTGCCCTGGGGATGCTGGCCAGTCAGCCACCAGGCTGTTGGAGGTGACAGCTGTGGAGATAGAGTTTGGCTTATCTTAATACAAAGTTTAAAATAACAATAGTTAAAGAACCTTTACATACCTCACAGGAAAGAGTATTAAACCTAAAAGAAAGCTGATGGGGTAATTTCATCCTGATTTTAACCTGCTTTGAAACTTAAATTCAGATTCATTATTTTTTTTGAACTTACTTTGTCTCTATAAATATTTTAGTTGCCATCTAGGCCTTCTCTTAAATGTCCCTGTTAAACAAATTAAACCTTAGTATTTAAAGAAACCATGTGGAAGCTCCCTGTAAGTCTCCATCCTGAACTTGACATTGAAAGTCATAAGACAAGGATTAAGTGTGAATAAAAGCACCATTTTATGCCTACCCGATTCATGTCACCCGTTATCTCATAGTTGCCTTCAAACAGCTCCCTATTTGCCCACGATTCCCCTGAGCTGGGCGCTCCGGTTATCACAACTACTTTCACTAAATTATCCTTCTGATTGCACTTGAGGTTATTTAAAAATATATTTATCATACTCAGCTCATGTAAATTTTAACATTTGAAAAATGTGTTTCTATGGACCAACCATTGGCCAAAAGTGGCTGGGCTCAACCGAGAATTTGTTGTTACTGCATCTACACTGTGTCGGGGTGGCAGGCCAGGTGCCAGGGAGAGAGGCAGAGCTGCCTTCTGAAGGCAGGGCCACTGCGGCCCCATTTCTCTTCCTGTGAGGGACTCTGCTGGCGCCTGGGCTCCCCTCTGCCTCATCTCTATTAACCGCACTTTCTTCCCGGTCCCCGCCAGTCATCTATAAAACCAGCCTCCTGCACCTCCAGCCGCGGCAGATGACCATCTATCTCCCGGAGGTTCGGAAGATCTCCATGGACTACGTTAATTTACCCGTCTTCAACCCGAACGTTTTCAGTGAAGACGAAGATGATTTACCAGGTGTGTTCATGCATGTCCGCTGGTTTGTCACGAGCCCCCTCTCGGTGGGTCGTGATGGGGGGCCAGAACGGTGAGTGGCTGGGGAGTGCAGCATGCCGGTCTGTGCCTGCTGCTGCCTCAGTAAGGCCGGTAGGTGTGTGAGGTGTCTCGGGAAGGGTTATACAGTGTCACTGGCTTTGGGAGGAGGGGAAGCGACCAGAGCAAGGATAGTGTAGGCAGCTGGGACGCCTCGTGTTCACAGAGCATGTCGACTGTGACATTTCATCCGCAGGGTAACCTCCCAGTCGTGTGCCTGGAGAAAGAGACATTAATGGAACTAATCAGGACTCAAAATCAGAACCGAAACCCAGTCTTGTTGGCCCTAGGCCAGCCCTCATCCTCTCAATCCCTGCTTAGAGGATGGTGTCACTCAAGTAATTCTCTGCCCACAAGGCTGGTTTCTCAAACCTGCCCCAGCTCCAGGGCAGAAAATCTATACTTTGAAACATCTCTCTCTGAAGTGCAGTGCAGGGCTCTGTGCATAAAAGCCTGTTAAAGGGAAAGTCTGGTACAAGGTTTTAAAATCCCAGTTTATAAATTTTGAAATATCTATATTTAATCTTAATTTTTAAGTGCTTTCTAATAAGGGGATCCAATTTGGATTAATAGAGTAGAATGACTTCTAACTAGTCTGCCAGTTATTTGTCTTTAACTTTTCTCAAAAAAGTCTACCTGCAACTTTATAAATATAGAGATTCCTCTACTTATATCCAAGCAAGGTTCTGAAAGTCTCTGGTTTCTGAGCCGAAGGAATCCTTCCTGGGCCACTGACTTCTCCTGTACCTGGTCATTCTCCAACCCAGGGGCTCTGGTCCTTGCCGTGGGTGGCAGGGACACTCTTCCCAACTCAGGCCCCAGATGCAAGGAGTTGTTCCCCTTCTCTCAGGTCTTTACCTGTAAAATCAGTGTCTTTCTGAGAACCTCTGGTTCTCTGACGGTGTACCTCTCCTCATGGTGGGAGCAGAGGTTCCGGGCTCACGCAGTCCTGATGGGTGGGGTCTTGCAACCGCATTAACCTGTGTTTTGGAGAAGCTGCACACACTTGAGCTTATAGCCCGTGTCCTGCTAGTTCACAACCTCAGATCTAGGAGTCTCTTTTACACTTCGTCCTTATTGCCCTCCATGTTCTTCCAGAACGGTACTGATGGAGCTGTCTCTGATGCTCAGCTGCTGTTGGGACTGTGACTCCCAGTGAGAGGAGGGGACGTTTTGTCTCAGGGCTTAACACTTAATGCTGGTGACAAAGAGACTCTCCTTTAGCAGGAACGACACCTGCCATCAGTATTCCTACAGAGGAGAGAACATCTGGAAGTGAGATCTGAACAGGAACAGTAGAAGACTTGAGACAGGGCCAGGATTTGTGCAGCTGGGAGGCAGTTACATCTCACAGAGGCCCCCAGGGAAGGGGGAGAGTCTGTTGTGGGCACCAAGGGTAGGCTTAGCTTTTGATGAACACGCTGACTTCATTCTGCAGTTCTGGGAAAGCTCAGCCAGCCCCTGCAGTTAGCCTGTTAAATTCTGTTCCCTGCTCAGGTACGGGTTGCCGCACAGCGCTTAGGCCCGGGTGAGCCAGCTTGCCAGGGCTCGGTGGTCACATTAGACGGGGCAGTTCAAACAGTGGCCCTGAGTGCCTGCCTGTGGTCTGCAGATCATCACTCAAGTGCATGCTCTATTAAATCCCTGCTATGTACAAACAGGATATATTTACAGAGTTTATTCAAGTGTGGCCTACCTTACATACTATTTAAATGCTAGAAAGCAGATAAATTAGAAAATAATCCTTTCATATGTAGATTTGCTAGAGGATTCTTTTCATTGGTTTCTCTGCTACATTTCACATGGTTCTATTTATAGAAATTTAATTTATGTACAGATTGTAGATACACATCTGCTGCATGACACTTCCCACACTAAGCAGTCCCAGACCCTGGATAAACTCAGAAACCTAGGCAATGAGTCCTTAGTGGAGTTTCATGCTGTACCATCGCCCTCTTCTTGTGTAAAAGGGTGGGCTGTTTTATGAACATGATGAGTAAAAAGCATCACTAAGCAATTTGCCATGTTGCCATCCAGGTACATGATAGCAAATTCAGAAGGTTCAGAGGTATTTATTTGAAAAGCCCTGGCAATGCCCATGGCTTATGGACGACTGTGGGCTGCCCTGAAGAACCCATCAGGATTGCCTGTGTGCCCTTCTAGAAACATTAGAGAAGTTTTGTATAACCTGTGTGAACTGTCCAGATTTCCCTAAACAAACATGTCTTCTATGGCGACTGCCTTTTGTATGCAGAAGGTCTGGATGAGTTGTACTGAGTTGTGTTGTACTGCTTATTCTGATGCAGTTTCCTGGCACTGTTTTGTAAGCAGTTCATTTTTCTAATTTCCCTTCAGTGACAGGAGCATCTGGTGTGCCTGAGAACAACCCACCTTGTACTGTGAACATCCCTATCGCGCCCATCCACAGCTCGGCTCAAGCTATGTCTCCCACGCAGAGCATCGGACTGGTGCAGTCCCTGCTGGCCAACCAGAATGTGCAGCTGGACGTCCTGACCAATCAGACCACAGCCGTGGGGACAGCTGAGCACGGAAGTGACAGTGCTGCCCAATACCCAGTGTCCAACCGCTACTCCAACCCTGGACAGGTGATCTTTGGAGGTGTGGAGATGAGCCGCATCGTCCCGAACCCCCCTCCGCTGTCCCTGCCCCCGCCGACACAGGGGGCCATCCAGCTGTCCGTGGTGGACCATGGGGACCGAGACCACGAGCACATGCAGAAGCCAGCCAAGGCCCTGCGGCCGGTGCCACAGCTGGCCACCGAGGGAGACGCAGTGGTGTTCAGTGCTTCCCAGGAGGTGCAAGTGGCGAAGATGAACCCCCCACCCCCCTACCCAGGAACCATCCCCGCCGCCCCCACCACAGCCGCGCCGCCGCCCCCGCTGCCGCCTCCGCAGCCCCCGGTGGACGTGTGCTTGAAGAAGGGCGACTTCTCGCTATACCCCACTGCGGCGGCGCACTACCAGACGCCCCTGGGCTACGAGCGCATCACCACCTTCGACAGCAGCGGCAACGTGGAGGAGGTGTGCCGGCCTCGGACGCGGATGCTCTGCTCCCAGAACACCTACACGCTCCCCGGCCCCGGCAGCTCGGCCACCCTGAGGCTCACCGCCACCGAGAAGAAGGTCCCGCAGCCCTGCACCAGCGCGACCCTTAACCGCCTGACGGTCCCGCGCTACTCCATCCCCACGGGGGACCCGCCCCCCTACCCCGACCTGGCCGGCCCGTTGCTGCCCGGCCGGGGCGTGGGGCAGAGGCCCGACAGCAGCCTCATCCACGCCACGCTGCGCAGGAACAACCGCGAGGCGGCGCTCAAGGCGGCCCAGCTGGCCGAGGCCCCGCGGCCGCCGCCGCACCCGCCCAAGCCCAAGGGCGTGGCGCAGTTCCCGGCGCGGCCCCCGCCCGCCGTGTACACCTGCAGCCAGTGCAGCGGCGCGGGCGGGGTTGGGGGCTCGGCGGGGCGGCCCGACCTGGGCGCGGGGGCGCAGCCGACCGCCGGCCTGGCGCACGCGTCCAGCACCTCCCCGCTAACCTCGCAGTCCTCCTACAGCCTCCTGAGCCCGGCCGACGGCGCCCGCGAGCGCGCCGACTACGTCAACTCGGCCTTCACGGAGGACGAGGCCCTGGCCCAGCACTGTCAGGTCGAGAAGCCCCTGAGGCACCCCGCGCTGACCGAAGCGGCGGTGGCCGTAAAACGGCCGCCCCCGTACCAGTGGGACCCCGTGCTCGGGGAGGACGTTTGGGTTCCTCAGGAAAGGACAGCACAGACTTCGGTGCCCAACCCCCTGAAACTGCCCCCTCTGATGGTTGGTCAGAGCCAGCACCTGGACGTGTCCCGAGTGCCCTTCGTCTCCCCCAAGTCTCCCGCCAGCCCGACTGCCACTTTCCAAACAGGCTATGGGATGGGAGTGCCGTATCCCGGAGGCTATAACACCACCCCTTTGCCAGGAGTGCAGGCTCCCTGCTCCCCGAAAGATGCCCTGTCCCCAGCACAGTTTGCACAACAGGA
Source organism: Camelus dromedarius (assembly GCF_036321535.1). NCBI lineage: Eukaryota > Metazoa > Chordata > Mammalia > Artiodactyla > Camelidae > Camelus > Camelus dromedarius. The sequence goes on along the minus strand of NC_087441.1, from coordinate 8,104,199 downwards.
GTCCGCCGTGGTTCTTCAGCCGGCCTACCCGCCCAGCCTCTCCTACTGCGCCTTGCCCCCCATGTATCCAGGAAGCAGCGCCTGCTCGAGTTTACAGCTGCCACCTATCGCCTTGCACCCCTGGAATTCCTACAGCACGTGCCCGCCCGTGCAGAACCCCCAGGGCACCCTCCCCACCAAGGCACACTTGGTGGTGGAGAAGCCCCTCGTGTCCCCACCGCCCACTGACCTCCAAAGCCACCTGGGTACAGAGGTGATGGTGGAGACCGCAGACAACTTCCAGGAAGTCCTCTCCCTGACAGAGAGCCCAGTCCCCCAGCGGACAGAGAAGTTTGGGAAGAAGAGTCGGAAGCGGCTGGACAGCCGAGCAGAGGAGGGAAATGTTCAGGCCATCACCGAGGGCAAAGTGAAGAAGGAGGCTCGGACTTTGAGTGATTTTAATTCCCTGATCTCCAGCCCCCGTCTGGGGAGAGAGAAGAAGAAAGTGAAGAGTCAGAAAGACCAGCTGAAGTCGAAGAAGTTGAATAAGACAAACGAGTTCCAGGACAGCTCAGAGAGCGAGCCGGAGCTGTTCATCAGCGGGGATGAGCTGATGAACCAGAGCCAGGGCAGCAGGAAAGGCTGGAAGAGCAAGAGGAGCCTGAGGGCGGCCAGCGAGCTGGAGGAGTTCAAGTGCAGGAAGGCCAGTGAGAAGGAGGACGGGCGGCTGGGCAGTCAGGGCTTCGTGTATGTCATGGCCAATAAGCAGCCGCTCTGGAACGAGGCCACCCAGGTGTACCAGCTGGACTTTGGGGGGCGGGTGACCCAGGAGTCAGCAAAGAACTTCCAGATTGAGCTGGAGGGACGGCAGGTAAGAATCCTTGTCCCAGGGCATGGCCAGGGTGCGACTTTCTCCCCCGACCCGTCTCTGTGCTTTAGCCTTTGAGGAACATTTTTCAAAAGCCCAGATAGGAAACGTGGGAAACAGCTGATGTCTTCTAGGTAGGGCCAGCGGGGCTTGTAATTTTCGGTGTGCCTGTGGCTCTCTTTTATTTCTCTCCAAAGTAACGCATGTGCTGATTTTTTAAAGCCAGGTGGTTCTACATGATCCATGAGGAAAATAGCAGGCACCTGCCCTCTCCCCAAACCTGCTCTCCCAGAGGTTCTCTCTTCCAAGTCTGTTTGCTTTTTTCTGGCATTTGCCACCATGTTTGTAAAGAACGTGTTCCTACTTGTATTTATTGATTTTCCAGTTTGGGGCGTCGTATACTGACTTCTTCCTGAGGAACGTGAGGGTTCATTTTCTTTACACTAATGCCCCCAGCACATGTGAACTGTCCCTTCCCCCTTTTCTTAGGTAAATCGACAGTCCTTCATTGTGCCACTAAATATGATCTACATCTGCGTCACATATTGTGGTCTAATGACATTTCTTTTTTTATTGTATGGGTTTTTTACCCTAGACATAATAATTATCCAGCTTTTGTTTGCTTATTTCTCCGTATATCTATTACCAAGTCATTCCCTGAGTCTCTGGCAGAATGTAGACCTCTTGGTGCACTTAAGCACTCGGGGTAGTTTGTCAGTTCTTCCTGCCCCATCCTGGAATTGTCGCTGCAGTCCTGCTGCGTAACTGTTGTTCTGGGACCACCCGTCTCCACTGTCCTGGAAGTCCCTTCACTGCTTGTATTTAAGTCTCATGGTCATTAATTCACTCAACAAATATTTACTGAACAGCTGCTATATGCCTGGCAATCCTCTGGGCCAGGAGTTGGCAAATTATGGCCCACAGGTAGGCCCATCTGCCCCCTCTTTTTATAAATAAAGTTTTCTTGGAACACAGCCACACCCATCCACTTAAGTATCGTCTTTGCTGCTTTCGCCCTGCAGCAGCAGTTAAGTAATTATGGCAAAGTCCATGTGACCAACAAAGTCTAAAATGTTTATTAAGAGAGTTTGTGAACCGCCTGTTCTAAGTGCTGGAATTAAGAGCACTGAGGAAAACAGAGGAAGGTCCCTGTCCTCATGGAGTCTGCAAAAATGGAAGAAAGACCATAAACAATTAAGTATGCGTAACGTCATGAGAATAACATAACACAGTGTGGTCATTGTAGGCTCTGGGGTGACGGACAGAGGAGAGCAGCTCAGGAGGGGATGAGGGGAGCTCTGCAGGTCCCTTGCTGAGCAGTGATGTCTCACAATTACAAGTATGTCTCTCAGCCTGTGGATTCTTTTTTTTCTACCTTTTCTTTCTCGTTCGTGGAGAAACCACTTCCTTTGACCTGTGGGGCCTTCTGTTTTCTCTGAACTTTGCCCATGGTCTCCTGACTGCATTATTTGACGCGTTCCTTATCTTGTTATTTCCAACAAACTCAGAGTTAGGTTGAGAAGCTCAGCAGAGTCACTGTTGTTGGCAAAAATCTCACAGACGGTGGTGCTGTCTGCTTCTGTCGGGAGCCCGAGGGAGTTCTCCTTTAATGTCTCTGCTTCCCCGCCCCACCTCCCGCCCCGCCCCAGGTGATGCAGTTCGGAAGGATCGATGGCAGCGCGTACATTCTGGACTTCCAGTACCCGTTCTCAGCCGTGCAGGCCTTCGCGGTGGCCCTGGCCAACGTGACGCAGCGCCTCAAGTGAAGAGACCGCCGTCGGGACAAGAAAGAGGCGCAGAGCCTTCCCAGGGAGGTCTGATCGCAGACGCGGGGGGAGCCCGCACGGCCTGGTCCTGGGGGGCCGGAAGACAAGGGCACAACTGGAACCGTCTGTCAGGCCCGGGCGAGGGCACTGACTCTCCATTGTTTGTTTGGGTTTTTATTATCCTTTATTGTCTTTATTCTTTTTTTTTTTTTTTTTTTTTTAAGGAAGCAAAATACAGGAGAGTGGAATTTGGAAGCAAAGGGTGCGAGGCACCTGGCGTTGTTTAGGAAGCGTGATCGCTGGGGGGCCGGGGGCTGCTGGGTGTGCTGTGTCAGCTGCGGGACAGGGGCCCTTCCGAAGGAAGGCAGACTGCCGCAGAGACTGCTTCTTCTAGGCTGGGACTGCGCGTCGTTTGCACTCTCCGCGATGTCTAGCTTTTATTATTCCTCCAACGTCACCACTAGTCTAAAAAAAGAATTAAAAAAAGAAAGAAAGAAACACAACCAAAAAATCCTGAACTTACAAGTTCTCTTGGAGGGACATTTAATTCATGCATACTATGTTCGTCCTCCAGAGGGGACCTGATTAATGAGGGGTATTTTGGCAAATGCACTGTGTTTGACTAAGAAAAGTAGGCTTTCTATGGGGGTGCTATTACCAGGTGTAAATACGGTTTGCTCACGAGGACGTAGGGGAAAGGACGACGGGGCAGGAAGGCGCTCCTGCGCGTGCACACGTGGGTGGCTCGCGTAGCATCGCTTGAAGCAGTACAAGGGCTACGCTCCTCTTCCGAGGATGTTTACATTGAAGACTCCGCTAGTTTTGTAATATGTCAGAATTCCATTGGCTCAGTGATCATCCAGTCTGACCAACTTCGAGGGGGAAAGACCCCCGCGTGTGCTGGGGGCGGCGGTTTTCAGCGGCAGGGGTGGGTCACTGGTCACCCCCTGCTGAGAAGCGGTCTTTAGTCCCTCTCCGCTCTCCTTGTTTGATCTGGGAAACGTGGTAGCAGACGTTACCTTTCCCGTTAGATAACACCATTCTACACTTTCTAAAATTGCTGCAGATACTAATTTGAAGGCACTCCTTTTCTCTTTTCGGCTATATTAAAAATCCAGTTGACTATAAATGTTTTCCAACAGATTAGAAGTGTAGGAAAAAAATGCTAGGCGTTTGCCAGGATATGAAAAGACAGAGTTATAATCAACTCTTTGACAAGAGCCCCACAAGCTTCTCTACCAAAAAAAGAAAATTGTTTATTAACTGTACAGACTGTTTACTGAGGAGACAGACCACTGGGAGAACATGGTTTAAGTTGTAGTACTTAATGTAGTTTGTTAACTACTCTTGTTAATTGCAAAAATCCGCTGAGATTATCTCTTCCCACCTCCCCTTCCTCAGGGGACACGCTGGGCAATATTCAGCCCTGATAACAAGACCCAGTTCGTAGTTTTCCATTACCAATTTCTGCGATGTTATTTAGGGCAGTGGCACAGGAGCTGTCTGCTGGTTTAGGGCCCTGAATTTGGGTTTTGTTTAAAAACAAACAAGTAGAAGATACTGCAGAAAAGTATTTTCCAAGAAAAAAAATTTTTTTTAATCCTCTGTTTTAGTTTAAAAATTAGAAAAGAAACAGGCCTGGAGCAGGATGACATCACTCACCATTTTCTCCAGATCCTGAAGAGACACAGGTGAGGTTTTAAATATGGTGAAGGACATCTCCTAGCTAATACCAGAGTTTCCCAATTTATATTTTGAAATATTGAACCTGGTTCTTTGGTGGGTAAATTTTTCCATAAAGAATTTATCTGTGTATTCAGAGTTATATAATTCTTTTATATGAGTTTCTGTAGCTTAATATGATGTTTCAGTGCTGATTATTAGCTGTGCAATAATGGTTAGCCTATTTCTAAATGATTTAAATGCCATTCCCCTGTTTTATTGTCCAAGAGTTAATTATTTATCTTGCTTTAATAGTGTTTGTAGAAATTATTTTGTTACTATGTTCTGGTGAGTTATGCCCATTTTATTATTTATTTAGGAAAATAGTGTGTTTGTAACGACTTATTTGGTGGCAGGATATTTTGCTGCAAGAAATAAAGAGGATATGATAGAAGGTTTTTTTGCTGGACAATTTGTAACTTTTTCTAATTGGGAAAAATTCCTATTAATCTTTTAAAAGTAATTTTTTTTTGCATTTTATGATCTCAATTATATACAAAGGAGAATATTTCTTTGAGATAACATATTCTAAAATAATATTTCCCCTTCTGAAAATTTTATTTTTAATTTAAAGTAAAAGGTGATATGAAATGAGACTTATGAGAATGAGAGTAGCAAGGAAAGGAATTATTGCTGGTAAGTTTCAGTTTTTAAAGTTCTGATTGGCTTTTAAGATATAAAGACCACAAAAGGGTACATTAACTTTCTTAGTACGATCAAACATAGAGGAAAATCCTGGGAGTGAAAACTACAAATACGTGTGAAGAAAAAGTGAGTATTTGTAGCAAATAATTAAACTCACTAAGTTCCTAGCTCAGTCCCCAAAAGACCTTTTCCCCACATGGGGGCAGAGGCCTCCATCTTGGGTGTTCTGCATACACGGGAGTCCACCTCTGAATGGGAGGCAGCTGCCCAGCTCTGCCGCCATGGGCTGAAGGAGGAGGTAATCCCATGTGCCAGTCGGTCAGAAACAGGTGTCTGCAGCAGTTGTGATGCAGTGTCTTTTCAGCTAATGGTGATTTTTTTCACTTACTGTAATAATTGTTTTCATTCAGTCAGTCTCAATTCATTAAATACCACTAAAGTCAGTACTTTGAGGAGCAGAGTTCTACATACTTAGCATTTATTAATATCAGTTTATGAATATTAAGATACTTTATTGAACCTCTAAGGTTAAAAACATTAGCCCATTGGTCAACTACATAAAGAATACATGCCTTTTTGAGGGAAGCAGTATATTAACAAACATAAAAACCAATGTTAAATTTGGTTTAACCTCATCAAACCAGAGGCACAGCTTTGAGTATGGTGTACCCATTGAATGTATATCCTAAGAAAATCTGGTACCAAGAAAGCAGGAAAATGTCAGCGCTCTCATGGCAGTCTAAGCCAAAGCATCTGCAGTGTTTCTCATCCATGGCCGTTGCTTCCTTGCGGAGTATCCCACAAGGGCACGTGAAAACGTGTGATCATAGCAGAAAGTCAGGAGACCCCAGGACTGAGCCGGCTCTGCCACACAGTTGGAGGATGACCTTGGGCCTCCATTTGTCCATCTGTAAAATGAAAGGCCAGCCTGGACAATCTTCTAAACACCCGTCATGCCTCTTGAATGGCCTGAGGGCCTGAATTGTAACAGGTTCATCATTCCACTTTATAAACTTGGATGGTAGGTTTTTAAAACATTGCCCTTTGTAGAGAAATATTTCTTTTCCTATATTAATGAGCTACCTACTGAATGTAAACCAGTGTTTAAGATAATGTCTTTGGAAAGTTCACCTCTAGAAACAGATGTGTTTGGAATCATATTTGTTCTTATAAAATTATGCAAAAGCACTGATTCCAGGAAAGACAGAGGAGCCTCCCCATGAGTGTGGACACGGCACCCTGGAGAGCAGACCTAAATAAACACCACCACTTGCCCTACAGGCTGTAGAGTGGGTTGAAGAGAGAATAAAGGCATCTCTGCCTCGGCTGGCCTGCGTTCCTGAGTGTGCTTTGCAGTGTCCCACTGGCATAGTGTTCGGATTTCTTGAGAAGGAACCCACTGTGTCCTCGTGTGGACCATCTATCTTTTGGCCAAGTCAGTGGTTGTGAACAAAGTTAGTTGAGACGAAATGTGTCCAAAATGCTGTTTGAGTTCCTGGGATTTTGGAATAGCACACAACTCAAACTCTTCAACATTTGTGTATCTCCTTACCTCTGGCCAATGAAACTCTGAAGGGTTGTGGTTTCCATTTCTTTGGCTTTGTGCAATTTTCTTGTAACTTTTCTTGTACCTATATTTTCTCTTTACAAGTTCTTTTACAGGGAAGGGTTCGGGTTCTAAGACCACGTTGTTGATTGTAGATAAAAATTTTTTTCGTGTTGTAGAAAAGCATGGGTTATGTGTTTGACTGAAAAAGGCACTGTGTTATTTACCAAAGGGGTATCGTTTTTATGTTTGTTTATAAATGCATTATTTTGTTACTGTAAATTTGGACATAATTTCTGAGTTTATTACTACTGGCATTTTCTTTTTCCTTTTTTTTTTTTCCCAAACTGTAAGTGCGTGACGCAGGTGCACAGGTCCCAGACCAAACCAGACCACCAGCATGTTCTTGTCCCCGCCTTGGGAGTGGCGTGCTGCTTTGGGCGCCTGAATTCCTCTCTCACTGGTTTGTTTGTTAGTTTTTTAACTCAGCATCCTTTGTTTTACTTTCCAAGCAAGATCTGTTGAGACTTCCGATTTGCATTCTAATGCGCTTACCCTTATTTGCCTCTCTTCTTATGTATTTTGTGTATTAGATTGTGCAGGAGGTTTTCTAGAAGGCATTAGTGGTTTGCATTCAAAATGACGTGATTTGTCCAAATTATTTTGTCTTTATTATTGAGATGGACTAATCTTATTTTTCCCTTGATGATTTGAAGTTGTAAGAGTTGTCCAGCTATTGCTTAATAAAATTTTGCAGTTCAAAAAAAAATCAATTACTTGTGTGCAGAATTCAGACGTGGTCTTGAGTCCGTTAAGAAGAAATCACCGCTCCCCACTGGCATGACCCATTGTCCAGATGCTTCTCCAGTCCCTGGGTTACTGCCAGCCATTGCTTGACACCTGAGATCTTTGTCATCATTGCTCTTTCTGAGAGGTCAGAGATTGTATTGTCTTCTTGATGGGTTGGTTTGAGTTTGTGTTTATTTTTTCCTTGCTTTTTAAAAGAGGATCCAATTCAGGATGCCTCCGTCATAGCACCCACAAGATCAGAGATGCTAAGTACATTGGCACCTTCTTTGTTAATCTGTACCAAACTCAATAAAACCACATTTTGAGCAGTTCCACTACAAGTGCTGATATAACTGTTCATCGTTGTTATTACTAGTGAGCCTTAGTGCGCCTCCTTGCTCTGCCCTAGGATTCCCTCTGACCATGGGAGGGAGGCAGGGGCTGGGAGCCACAGGAGGCTCAGCTGTAAACACTAGTTCCTATGCGTGTTTATAGAACTACCTACCCATTTTTATTTTTTAGGGATAAAAATAGGCATGTAGTCACTCAGGCTTTAGGAGAAAGAACCAAAACCACTGTCAACTCTAACAAATTCTGATCATTAATTAAGTTTTAAAATAGTCATTGGACTATAAACCTGTGCTTTAAATAGTACTAATCATACAAAGGTAACTAATCTGAATTTTGTATGAGAATCAAAGTATGTCTCATTTTATTTTGAAAGTTTGTGAACTTCAAGTTAACATTCCTTGTAGCTTCCCCACTTAAACCAGGTGGCAAGGAGGCCTGACTGAAAACAAACCTTCCCCTCCCCTCCCCTCCCCAGATCAAGAGACCAGGACCCTAACAGCCAGGCTCTGTTGGTCTGCGCTCAGGACCGTGTGTGGGAGCAAGACTGCCTTCCACCAGCCCTGCCCCGTGGGCAGCTTTGGGGCCGTTCAGTGTGGGTTGGAGTCTCCAGAAGTGATTTATTTTTAAAGTAAGAAAACTTGGCAAGTCTCTTTCCTTCTATAAACTTATTTTGAAAAGTTTGCATTCTGGTTTTTTTCTGGTGCTCAGTGTTCTTTTTCTGGTAGTGTTCGGAGAATAGGGAGTGAGCTTCGCTCTCATACCCTGACCCTAAAAACTCATTGCAGAAGAGAAATGACTGCCTCTTGGAGACTGCAGTGCAAGTTGTCAGGAACGCACAGCTAAATCTCCAGACTGCATTACAAAGTGGATACCTTTTGCCTTTCTTTCCTTTCTGAAGGAAATTAAAGCATTGAGAGCTAGAAATGATTCCTGGATTCCATAGATGAAAAACCAGTCCTGAAATAGAATCAGAGATTTCTGGGTCACATTAATGAACAGACCTGGTTTATTCCCAGCTTCTCACTCTGGTGTTTCCTAACGATTTGCCTGTAATGAGTCCTGAGCTACTCACACTTAGTCATCTCCTGTGAAGAGAGGCTGTGTAGGTGGGCCACCCTCCCCCGTCAGCAGGGGAGCTCACCCTCTTGGCAGCTGAGAGTGAGCGCTCGTTCGTTCTTGAGCTGTCAGAAGATCGATCAGTTACTCACCCAGGCGTGGCAAAGGAGCAGGTCTGTGTGGATTTCTTTCTCTGCATATCTTAGAAACAGTTGCTTCATGCACTAAAGAATGTGAAACCCTCCACGGAAAGAAGGGGCTTGTTTCTTAAATCTGCTTAAAACTCCTGTTTGATGACTTCAAATAATAGAAGGTAGCCCAGCATAGAAGTCGGAGCGTGGCGGGAACCTGAGTCAGGGGTGAGGATACTCACTCCTCACCCCTCCTGCTTTCCCCTTTCTGGTCTTCTGCCTTCCACATCGCTGCCCTCTCTCTGTAGGGAGCGGGTTCTGCGCGGTAGATGACCTGAGAGCCCCTCTTTTGATGCTGCCCTTGAAAAGGGAGTGGAGCCTTCAGTGCAGTGTCAAAACTTGTTCCCTGAAGCCTTGCTGCTGAGGCAAAGTAAAAGGCTCTGTGGGAAATTATAAAACGATAGCACAGAAATTACTGAGTATATCTGAAGAAGAAGTGAATCTGAGGAATTTATTAAACCCCAGCCACCTTTCCGGACAGGGTGCCAACACTTTGCAGATCGTTTTTCTCTTTGCCGTATTAAATGTCTGTCTTCCTCCCAAGTTGATGAATCAGAAATTCAGATAGCGCGTTGCCATTTAGCTCCTGCTCTGTTCCGGGCACTTTCTGAGCCCAGGAATTACGCAGCATTTTCACTGCATGAGCAACAAGAGCTCCCTCCCCCGCCCCTCAAGAAGAAGACCGAGTGCCGGGTCCGGGAGCTTGGATGATAAAGGCTGGCGGCATAAAAGTATCTCAAACTACTCATCAAATTGCCTCCTCTTAGTCAAGCTGGTGATCTTAGTCATTTCCACCATCTTCAGCCATTAGTGAGCAGAGAGAACCTTGTGTTCCTCTCTTCTTCAAAGTAAAAGACAGCGGCCAGTCCTGACACCATTCCCCATTGTGTGCTGGGGACCAGCGGTCACCGTGCATCCTTTTAGTTTGGCCTCCAGCTCATTCGTGGTTTCTCCTTCCACGTGAATTAACTCAGTGTTTCCTGCTTCCCCAGGTGTCACCTTGAGGGCCGCCTGTGAACCGCCTGGCAAAATCTTGAGCCAGTCGTGGGTACAGCCCCTGCTATTAAGAGGAGAAATCCTTTAATCCTTAAATCCTGTTCTTTCGCTGTCTGGTATCACAGAAACCTGGGCTTTACGGGGTTACTTTTTCTTCCTCTCCCTGGCAGAAAGGTGAGCGGCCCAGATAGCACACTACTTGAGACCCAAACGTGTGATGGACTCCACTGCTTTCTGTGCGTGAGCCCTGGGCTGTGCGTTCCTCAAGTACCTGCACTGACTGCAGGAGGCCCTGACGTCCCAGGATCGTGGTTTCTTACCAGTACTGAAGTCTGACCCCTTTTTTTAAGTCACGAGAGAATAGATTTCTCTGAGAGAAAGAGATGGTCTCCATTCATTCCATTAGAATAACCGGCCCCAGCCACAGCTTCCCGTCCAGCAGTGTGGGAGGAAAGTCCATCAGCGCCAAGAGGTTCATCTGATGACACTGGACCCCAGGCCAGTGGGGAAGGTAAATTACTCTAAAAGCTGCAGAATGTTGGGTTTACTGAACTCAGGATTTCTGCCCTGCCTCAGCCACTTGGAGTTGGCCTCTGTCCCCTGGCCCTTCTGTTTCCTTCTGTTCCCATCAGCTCCCTTGCTTCCAGGGCTCCCGTCCCGTGGGGTGAGCTTATGAACATCCTCTTCTCCAGCACCCACACTTCCTGGCAGGTGCTGAACTCCTGGGAGGCTGAGAGTGCATGCAACAGACTTTTGAGGGCATCAGCCAAGTTTCACCAGTGTCCCCAGGAAACCCTCAGACTAGATCACACCAGCCTCTTGAGAGTGTCCTGTTCCCAAACCCACTCGGTTCCTGGGATACAACTCACCAGGTAGATGCCACCGCCACCAGCGGCTAGAAGCAGTGATGGTGACACTCTTCATTCTCATGGGGTCCCTGCAGCGGCCCTGCCCTCCCTCCAGCAGGACTGTGCTCACGGCCCAGGGCACTCCAACCTGTCTCTTAATGTTGCGTTTTCATGATGTGGGTCTCCCAAGGTTGTGCTTGAAAAGTGTGATTTATCTATGCAATAAAGAACTGGTAAACTCGTGTTTGAAAACCCAATAATTTTTTAAAAACCAGCCAGAAACAAGTGCATCTGTACCAAGAAACTTGTATTTGGAGCCTCGTGCTTTTTTTCATCCTCAGTACACTATAAAGACACAGCTAAAAATAATTTAACTAGTTAAAGTCTTCTATCTAACTAGCACTGTATACGTAGTCTCCAAAAATAAAGCAAAGGTAAAAATGACGCTGTTCAGAGATGGGGAAATCGGAGGCAGAAATTCCTAAGTGACTTTGCTCCAAGCCTGGCAGTGTTGAGAGAGAGCCAGGAGCAGATGTCAGAGCCCCCAAAGCACCGCTCCTCTTTGAAAAGGGCTCCCGTGAAGCTTCGTAAATGGCGGAGACGAAAGCACCGACTTCTTGGCGAATGGAAACCCGCCCTTGCAGGGGAGGGAGGCCCAGACCAGAGCCCCCTGGCGAGGCCAAGAGCTGGCCTGGACGGTTGCCTTCACTTCCTTTCTCCTTAACAGTCAGCTTCTCAGGAGGGATGTGGTGCTCTGAAGACCTTGTCCCAACCCCTGACCCGGACATCTCAGAAATAACAAGAAACTCAGTGAGTTCAGATTCAGAGGAGAGAAGCCACTCTCCAGGACAGCTGACTTCCCATCACAGAGCCTGCACTGCCTGCAGGAAAGACCCTCCTGCGCACGGTTGGAGGGGTGGGGAGACGGGGGCCAGGAGATCACCGACAGTGGTTGAAAGGAACTCTGGCCAAAGAGAGGAACTAGAAAAGACCATCTCCAGAATTTTCCACACCAGCTGCCCTCCTAAGGGAAGAAAAGAGTTGATCTTCAAACCTTTTATGTGGGCAGGGCAAAGAGCTTCGTGAGACAGAAGAGGCGGGCCTGACCCAACCCTTCCTGCACAGAGGTCTCCGTTAGGCCGCTTTATGCTGTGAAGTGTTCCAGCGTTCGTTTCCTGTCCTCATAGAAGCAGTAAAGTGCTCTGCGAGGGGCCCTGGCTCCTAAGTGCTTCAGCCCTGTGCAGACCTGGCGCCTGGCCTATACCTGGCCGTTTCCACTGGAAGATGCTCTGCGCCGCACATCTTTGGAACTCCAAGGTTACAGGTAAGGAATGGGGGCAAATCAGCAGGATTTGGGTGTTAATACCCAGGCATTTTTCTTGGAAACAGTTTAGATTTTATTAAAACTTCTGAAGTATTTCCTTAACAAATACAGTGTTATACACACTAAATCTACCTATGTGCACCAGGAGATGACAGAGTTATAATTGAGACCAGACTTGAATGGAGAGTCCTTTGGAAAGGCTGCGTCACAGCACTCTCTTTCAGTGAGTAGTGACAAGACTGTATTAACTGTGAATGGCTTCTAGATCAGTGAGAATACCTGGCTGGATACGTCACAGGTCAGGGCCTCCTGGGGAGGCAATGTGGTGAAGTAGAAGAGGACTCAAAGTTGGAAGACGAGAGAGCTTCTCCTGGATGCGTCACCGAAAGTGTGTAACCTGACTCAGATGCGGAGACTGGGCTGCTCAGTGTTTCCCAAGGCACATTCCATACTTCCCCAGTAATCCTGCACAGGCAGGATTTACTGTAGGATTTTCCAGAAACATCAATATGCTAATGGGTCTTGCATGGTGGACCAACAAGGGGAGGAAGTACAGTGCAGAGTTACCCAAACTTTTGCCCTCGGGGTCTTGTTTTAAGGGAGCATCTCATAGGACCCAAGAAATGAATGGGATTAGGGAAACGACTGGATGCTCTCCTAATTCTTCCAAACTTCGGAATTCTGTGCTGCTGTGAATTTTACTGAAAACCTAAGGCAGGTTTCTTCCCTCTCTCTTCTGCTAGAATTAAAGATCTGCTTTGCTTCTGCTTAAGTAGGCAAGAGACCCTTGCTCAAGTGCGAAGTATATTTGCTGGGCTGCAAATGTGTAGAGTTGTGTTGTTTTGATTTTACAGAGTACTTACCAAGCGGAGCTGATGGATACAGAAGTGAGCTCTTGACCATTACAGCCTATTAAGTTGCAATATTTAGCTTGTTGAATTTGCAGTTCGAACTCACGCCAATACAGTCTTTCCTAAGACAACTGGGACTAAGGACGCCAGACTCAGTCTGACCTAGCTCATCTTCGGTTCCTAATTAGTATTTTGAGATTTCTGTGTTCCGTTTCATTGGGGGCCCTTGACATCATCTTTCAGTCAATTTAGAGAAGAGAACCACTCAGTGTCAACCAGGCATTCATCTGAGTCGCAGCCAGTGTATTACACTAGGCGTCACGCCAGGGTCTGTCTCCTCCCGGGCTTAGGAGTTCATCCAGAAATGTGGTCATAAACAGAACTTCAACTGGCTGGGGAGGTGATTTACCAAAGTAAATGTCTCTTCTGAACTCTTGCAAAAGAGTTGCTGTCATTTCAGTTGCCAAACTAAGCCAACAGCTGAGAATATTCATCTGACCTAGAAGTCAGATAGCAAATAATGTCCCCTAGGAGCCCCTGAAGTCTGGCATCCACCTGGGGATGACCTGGATGGGGGGGACGGGGCTCACTGTGTTCCTGGGAGGTTCCCAAGCCCCTGGAGAGGACCCCCCCTAGGAGAAGCCTGGCACTCAGGACCCCAGTAGGGCCAAAAACGATGCTGAATTGTGACTCCAGGGAGACAGCACAGGAGTCAGGTTTGCCTCAAGATGATCTCAAAGTTCTTTTTTGTCTTATGGAAATAAAAACCAACCAAATGATGACAAGCAAAGCCTATGTATCCAGAACTTGCTGTAGCAAGGGAGTCAGCCACCCTCACTGCGATTGGCAGAGACTCGAGGGCGGGCAGAGGAGCGCGCAGGCTTCTTGGTGAAGAGAGGAGCAGCCACAGGTGTGCCCTGCAGGAGGCACGGGCACCGGGAAGCTGGAGGCGGCTAACCAGAAACGGCGTCCGTGTCATTGGTTGGGGGGAAGCATATTCCACCTTCTCTGATGGGTCCTAAATTGGAAGCAGGGACAAAAAGTAAGGGAACTGTCAGTTATTCATCAAGTTCTGACTATTTGGAGCCACTTGTTCCAGGGGTTGTTGTTGGGCTTCCAGGATTGTTGCTAGAGATGGCAGCGAGACTTCCTGTAAGTCTGACTTAGAGCAGATCGGCTTCTTGGGACCGTTACTGCGGATCTCGGGTCAGAGTTTTTAAATGTGGTCTTGCCATTGTCCGTTTATATATTGTCTCTCAATTTAAATAAGCAACTTTCCAATTTTCCTAAATTTTATCATAAGAATGAAATCAACATAGCCCCAATGAACAGTAAATTAATTGACATTAGTAAGAATATCTTACAGTTGCACGGTTACATTTTAAATATGTAAGAAATGTTGTTCACAGAAAACAAGCACAGTTTCAATGAAAAACAAACTTAAAGAAAAAGGACTGATTTGAGACACATCTATTTTCTTGAGGAGGCACTAACCATCAGGGACAGGTCAAAAGAATAGAAGCCAATTTTAAAAGATGCTTTAGATGAATTTGTAAGGAAGAACACTTACAATAGTATGTAAAGTTAAGAAAAAATTACTGACAACTGTAGAGGACAAGTACACACGTGACAGACAGAAAAATACTGGAGTAAATACACTAAAATATTAATAATACTCATTTCTAAATTGTATGGGATTAAGGATGTGCTTTTCTTAGTACTTAATCTGTATTTTATATGCTGTTAATAATAAAAATACATTATTAAAAAAAAATGCACCTTGCTCAGTTCCTGATTAGATCTTGCAGAAGTGGGAAGGGCACGCTGAACAAGGTGTGTTCAGAAACAGTCATAAAGGGAGAAACATTTTAGGAGCCCCTAGAAGTTATGTGAGAAAGGTAATTACGAAACACTCTGTGTAGATCATATTCTAGTTAGAGTCACATTTTATCACAAACCTCATTTTTATTTTATTGCCTCAGTTCACCCCCAAGGAACACAGAAACAGTCCTCGCAGTGCTCACGGTGAGTTCTTGAAAGCTTTGCATTTTCTGTGGCAGAGTTGGAACAATGAATCTCTTCACCATAGACATTCGTGCAGGGAAACTGAGCTCACCCGGAAACAGGGCTGTGCTGTTTGGCTCCAGGCCACTTGCTTCTGGAATGTTTAAACAAGAATTCTGCCACCTCTAAATAGTAAGACATCCTGAATCCCACTGGAGGGTGGTGGGCGGAGCGCAGCAACTTTGAGGGAGCTTAGCTGCTCACGAATGTTAAAGCCAGCGTGTTCTCAGAAATTCATGGAGCATCTAATTCTCTAGTTTTTCACTCACCAGCCCTGCAAGCCTCTCAGTAGAAGGGGTGGTACGTATAAAGTGTCAGTGACAACTTTATCAGAAGTTTATCTGAAGTGTCTGACTCCTCTGTATCCCTTGTAAGTCATCCAGCCTGCCCGGGTCCTGCTGGGTAAGTGTGACTATTTCCCCTCGGCGCCTGCTGGTTCTCTGTTGCTTGGGCTTTGTCTCCTTCTGATACCCTCTCAGAGAACAATACTTTCAGCTCAGGGTTGAGCACAGGGACCTGCTGGTAAACGTTTAACAACTAGTTCTCCAGAAACAAAACCCTGAATGCATAAATATACTTACGTAAGCATTATAAATTGCAATGATACAAAGAATGCATAGCACACAATTACAAAAAATAAAATATACAATACCCTACTATAATTCCATATAGCCAGTTGAGTCTCACAGAATAACTGTCGATTTTTGCCAAATGATCGTATCCATAGCCAACCTATGGTTGCAACTGACAAATGAGTATAGTTCCGACGTGAATGTTGGTTGATATCCTCACTTGCATTTATGAGCAAGACAGTTGTGAAACAACAACGATGTATGTTCAGTGCAACGTCAGAACTTTACCTGGACGTTAATGACATGACCAGTTTCTGTGCTAAACTGGATAATAGCTTCCAAATACTGGGAGAAAATTTCCTCCACTTTCTGTGCTATTTACAGTGTAATGGCTACTGACATGATACTCTTTTCAAGTTAAAGCACATTATTAACTTCACTTCCCCATGACTTTAAGTCTAGAGCTTAGCCTTGAAGCAATAAACAAAACCAAATTAACTCCTGATTTATGGCTTTTTACTGATTTTCGTGGTGTAAATATTCCCATCAGAGCCAATCTCAAGCAACCAACATGTCACTGAATGTGGAGTTAGAAAGAGAGGGTAGTAGTAACAACGTTTAACAGTGACTGTGTTTAACAAACCGTTCTCAGGATTCCTGACGGTTTACCCACGGCTGTCACGAGCCAGTACAAGCTGACTCCAGCGCATCGCTGGTGTGTGCATTGTTTTTCAGAATACAGAACTAGCCCGGCCTCAGGTTGGAGGGTGGTGTAGGCATTGTTGAGTCTAGGGAGGCTAAGTGCTTCACCCAAAGTTATTCAGCTGCTGGGTTCGAGGCACAGACTTTTTGTTCTTCCTTGAATTCATCAAATATTAATGAAGTACCTACTACGTGCCAATCACTATGATTTCCTGTTCAGATAGGTAATCCCCTGGCAAATAAAATAAACACAGCCCTGCCTCACAGAGTGAATGGTCCCAGCTAGTTCTGTCTGCTAGACTCTGCCGAATCCCTTCTCTCCCAGGTCAGCTCATCCTCCCACTCAATGCCTTAGTGTCCGGAATCCAGGGAGGAGATCCCAGCTGTGCCAGGGAGGAACCAGCCTTGCCCCCCATTCCTCCTCTGCCCACAGCGATGCACCACCAAGTCCCATCCATTTCTCCTCCCAGGGCTCTCAAGCCCTCCCAACACTCCACCTCTACCGCCTTGACCCCGGTGCCCACCCTCTTGCTCTCCCACCGAGACTTCTTCAGCTGCCTCCTCACTGGTCTTCCCGCTCCCCCTTCTCCCAGTCCACTCTCCATTTGGTGACCAGGGGGGATTTTTTAAAAAATAAAAACCCTGTTTTTATATCATTTCTCAGCCTAAACCCCTCTAACGGCAGTTAGATTCAACCTGCTGGGGTGTGTTGCTCACTAGCTGGGCAACCTTGGGCAAAGTTACGCAGCGGCTCTGTCTGCTTCCCCACCTGCAGAAAGAGGATCACGTAGTGCCCGTTGGAGAGAGTAGTTTCGAGGACTATAAGAATTAGCAAAGTGAAGTGCTCAGAACGGTACCTCATCATCCTTATCTTCAGGGTAAAGGCCAGGCCCTTACCTAATCCTGACTAGTCTTCCAGCCTCAGCTGTCGACACTCACCCACTGCTCTGTGTTCCAGAACCCAGTCTCTCTCCGCGAGCTTCTCCACACACTCTCCCTTGCCCAAGCACCTCTCACTGCCTGCCACGCCTTCCCTCCACCCAGCTTCACCTTTAACTCAGCTCATCCTTCAGAGCTCTTTCAAGACCACATTTGCAGCAAAGCCTTCCCTTGCCCCGGTCTAGATGGAGGCTTTGTCACATTACTTCAGAGCACATGTCCCATTGCACTCACACACTGATGAATGTATGACAATTGATGTCCTGTCTACACTGTGGACTCCAGGAGAGTGCCCAGTGCCTCATAAATTCCTGGAACAGGGTGGGCTCTCAGGGTATATATAAAATCTCTATAATAAACAGGACTTATCTAAGACCCATCTGAGACACCACTCATCATGAGCAATGTCTCATTCAGCAAAATTCCAGGATGAATTAGAACGTTTGGCTGTAAACCTAGATTTGCCCAAAGGTAATATTTACCAGCAATCCTTTCACCCTCACACCCCCATTACCCCAAATTGCCAAGAACCCTGCTTAGCCTCTGCCTGCTTCCCTCAGCGTGACAGGAAGAGAGCAAGGGTACTATCAAGACTCTGGGGCCTTCCCAAAGTGTGTTACCCTGTAGGATTGCTAGCTGTTGAGCAAGCCTGACTTCCCAAGACCATTCCCCAAGATTTCAGGAGGTAAGTAGTTACCACAACTTACTGGGCACCCACTGGATACAGGGCATCATTGTAGCTACTTCACATACCTTGACTCTGTTCTGCCAGAAAAACTGAACTAGAGAGGGGGTCAGCTTCCCAAAGGAGAGCCTGAAAACCATGGAGAGTCAGCAGTTCTTCCCTTGTGGGTGCCTCAACATGTTTTGTTTATATGTTTCACAGCCTTATCTATCAGAGAAAAATATTAAAGTAAAATGTTACAGTAGGAATTTGCTTTAAAATATCTCAACAACAGAATGGCAGGGGAAATAAATGAAACAAGAGTGGTACTGACAACCGAAGCCGTGTAAGGGACGACAGACACATGGATGGAGGATGAGTAGCCGTTACACTAGACTCTTTTTGGGTATGTGTGAAAATTTCCACAATGAAGGTTTTTAAACAGCCTCGAAATATATGAAGCAAAAATTGTTAGAACTACAGGGATTCATTGACAAATCTACCATTGTGATGGGAACTTACAACATAGGTTTTTATATTATAGATGGACCTAACACTCAAAAGCCTGATTTCATGGACATACATAAAACTTGACACCTAACCACTAGGGCATACGAAATCTTTTGAAACAAAAGTAGAGCATTTATAAAAATTGATCATATAAGCGACTATGAAGCAATCAACAAAGTTCAAAGAATCTGTACCATATAGACTATGTTTCGGAAGCACAATGTACTTAACAATATAAATCAATAATGGAAAAAAACCAAAATTGCCTAAATATTTGAAATTTTGAAATGAATCCTACATAACCCAGAGGTCAAAGAGGAACTGTGTGTTAATAAATCAAAACTTGTGAAATTCCATGAAAACAGTACTTGGAGATGATTTTGTAATCTGAAATGCTTATTTTTACATAAATGCAAAAACTGAAAATTAACAAAATACACGTCTTCAGACATTGGAAAAATAACAACAGAATCTTTTTAAAAAGTCAAGGAGAAGAGAACAGAGAAAGGTAAGAACAGATTTTAATTAATGTAAAAGTCAAATATACCTTCAAGAAATGGAATAACAGCGCTCCCTGTGCCTCTCAGCGCTGCCTGGGCGCAGCTAGCATGCTGCCCTCTGAGCCAAAGCTGCTCCTGAGGCTGGGTGTTACTCTCTGAAGTCATGTCGATTCTCTACCATCATGGATTCACTGACCCAGAGGAAAATTCTATGAGCAGGATGTGCTGGTAATTCTCTTTACCCTCCTCCCCTGTGTCCCAGGAAGCTGACCTCTGGACTGCATCACCCAGCAACCTAGATTCCTGGCATCCTGTTAGGTTTGGTCAATGAGAGGCACTGGCATGAGACTGACAGATTAGAGGAATATATACGCATGAATACTACCATCTGCTCTAACTGTAATAAGACTCTAAATGTGTTAGCCTCACTTGTCCTTAAATACAGGGTGTATCTTCAGTGGGTTGTATGATGCTACATGAAATCAGGGAAACAGGGCTATTACTTAATGGCGCTGCAATCCCTCAATCTCCAAATACAATTGCTGTTCAATGGGATGCCATGCTTCATTAGGGGCTGTACCATGTATGGAGTAAAAGTGAAATCTATAAAGTCAGACACATCTGGGATCAAATACAACTCCTGTTACTTGCTCTGGAATTATGAGCACATACTCAACCCCTCTAAGCTTTGATTACTTCAAAACAGCAATAATAGTAGTAGCCGCCTAGAATGGTTAATTTTATGTGTCAACTTGACCAGATTAAACATTATTTCTGAGTGTGTCTGTGACAGTGTTTCTGCATGAGATTAGCATTTGAATTGATGGACTCAGGAACGTAATTTGCCCCCTCCCCGATGTGAGTGAGTATCATCCAACCCACTGAGGACCTAAAAAGTATGAAAATCAGAGGAGAAAGAATTTACCCCCCTTTTTTCTGCCTCACTGTTTGCTGGCAGAAGGCAGATCATGGGACTTGTCAGCCTCCATAATTACATGAGCCAATTCCTCATAATAAATATATATAAATGTGTGTGTGTGTGTGTGTGTGTGTGTGTGTGTGTGTGTGTTCTGTTGGTTCCTATTGGTTCTATTTCTTTGGAGAGCCTGACTAATACACCACCCCATAAAACTGCTGAGATATCTGAGTAAAGACAGTGCCATCAAGTGCTTATCACAATGTCTAGCACACAGTATGTGCTCAATAGAATGGCTCTATTATTATAGTTGTTGGTAATAAAACTACCATCAACCATATATCCAGGGAGTATCTCAACTAAGAGCCAGAAAAATAACTTATTGTGGGGTTTCTTTGAAGAGAAGAGAAAGAATTATGTATTTGTGATTCAGCAGTAATAAATTATACCAACCATATTCATTGTCCTTCTCATCTCATCCTCTAAATAGACTTTCTTATGACTATTTTATTCCTCTCAGAGGATGAAAATGATCTGAAGAGTATTTTTGATTTGATGATTCTTTGCCAAGTCCCTTATGCTCTCAGAGGAAACAATGCCCTTTAAAATCTAATTAGCAAATAAACAACCCAGTAACCACTGGGAAGCCTTACAGAATGTAAATGCATGTCACTCAGAGGTCTCTTATGATCTCATATTTCAAAAGACAAGGATGCAAAGAATTAATTTTAATAGATATTTCTTCTTTTTTGCTACCAACCTTTTAAAGAGACATCAAAAATGAAGATTTACAAACTGTAAATTCAGTTAATTTTCATATAGATGAACGATGTATTTCACTTAGACAATGTATAAAAAGTTGCTGGCTTCAAATCTTTTTTCAAAATCTCATTAGCATCCTGATTTTTAGAAGTTAAACATTGGGGCAGAAAGGGAGCACTTTTAATTTTAATTTTAATTTTAATTTTAATTTTAATTTTAATTTTAATAAACACTAAATACCCATGATGTCCCAGGCAGCCGTAGGTACTGAAAATTCAAAATTGAGTAAGAATCAGTTCCTGCCTTCTAGGAGTTCATAGTCTTGTGGGAGAGACACATATGTAAAGAGATCCCAAAGATGTGATTAAGTCTAGAGGTCTCCCCTGTCACTATCATAGGATATTTTCACCAGGTTTAACCAAATCAAGAAAGGAGCCCAGTAACTTCCTAAAAGTCTTCAAGAAAGCACTTGTGATTGATGATATCGTAATTGGTGAGTCTGTGTCGGTGGGTGAAGCCTGTTGCTGGATCTCCCCATCCCAAACGTGAGGCTTGAGTGTTGTCTGGGTGGAAAGAAAGCTTATGGCTTTGTACATACTCTTACGTGCTTCTGTGCTCAACTTCCTGGAGTGGACTTGAGTTCCTTGTAATTATATTACAAGTTAGATACTAATCAAATTTGACTTTCTTTATGCCTACAGACTAATTTTCATTGGTGTTTACATAATTCCTTTTTGTCTTATTCCTGGCTGGTTGTCTCTTTTCAGGTAAAGTTCAAAGCATGTTATATTATTTTTTTCTTTCTGAAAGCATATAGGAGCTTCATTTTGCCCACAGTATGACGTTTCAAGATTATTTGGTGATGTTCTTATCCATTGGACCTGACTTTTAGAGCAAATCTCCCCCTATCAATCCAATACTTCAGTTTGGGGAGATTTTCTTGATTGTTTCCCTGCAAAGTCTCTTCCCGCTGTTTTCTCTATTATTTCTTTCTGGGACTCCTATTAGTTGAAAGCTGGTCATGCTGAACCAGTCCTCTAATTTCTTTACTAGTTTTCATTTCTTTATTTTTACTTTTCATTTCTACTTTTATTCAACATTGTATTCCAAGTTTTCTGTTAAGATTTCTGTTTCTACTGTGATGCTTTTAATTTCCAAGAGCTTTGACTAGTTCACTGAATATTAATTCTTATAGATCATCCTGTTCTTGTTTCATGGATGCAGTGTTTTCCCTCCCTCCATCTCCTTCTCCTCCTACTCTCCCTCCCTCTCTCCTGCTCTTTCTCTAATATTCATGACAGTTCAAAATATGTATCCTTCTCCCTTTATAATCTACTTTCTCCAAGTTGCTCTTTACTGCTTTGTTACGTCTCTTTCACATTAGAAGCTTTTTTCAGACGTCCAGTGACTCACTTTAATGCTCCTGTTTGAGACTGGAGCACTAACATGCTTGGAAGGGGCGTGTGTGTGTGTGTGTGTGTGTGTGTGTGTGTGTGCACTTACTTAGGGAGGGAGGGGACTTTGTTGGACATAATATGGCTGAGCTATTTCCTTGAGGAATCCTTGATGTCAATACTGTCAGGTCTTTTCTCTTAGATTGGACTCCAAAAGGGCACCCTTTTGTCATGTGACTGAGCCCCTTCTCCCATCAAGGGACAGAATCCATTTCTCCTTACCTTGAATCTGGGCTGGTTGTGTAATTTGCTTGGACAAGTCAAATGGGTTGGGAGTTACAATATGTCTTCTGGCCCTAGGCCTAAGAGGTATTGCACCTTCTGTTTTTTCTTGAAAGCCAGCCTGTGTAAGCCAGTCTGAGCTTTCCTGATGGAGGCTGTGTGGAGGGAACCCTGGAGGATGTGAACTATAGGGAGAAGAGCTGAGCTGCTTCTGCCAACAACCAGCACCAACTGCAGATGGGTGAGCAAGGCCATCTTGAAAGTTCTCAGCCCCAGCCCAGCGCTCAGCTAGAGGCAACCACATGAATAAGACTGAACAACATATGGAGCAGAAGAAATGCCCATCTCAGCCCATTATACTGACAGACTCATGGTATGTTGATGTTTTAAGCTATTAAGTTTTGAGATGTTTTGTTTTGCAATAGAAAACTAACACAACCAGTCCAACTCCATAGAGAAGGATTTTTCCTTACTGGAAAGAGAAGAACTGGTTGCCAGTATTCTGGGGGCAGAATGGAGGAAGAAGGATGGGAGGGGCCCTTATGCATTTAATATTCATATTCACCTCATCCCCCTTATTTTATCTATCTATTGCTATGCTGCAAAATTAGTGGCTTAAAATAAACAATCATATATTCACTTATGATATTGCAATTTGAGCTAAGCTTAGCAAAGAAAGCTTATGTTGTTCCACGTGACATTAACCTGGGTGGCTCACCCAGCTGAAGGACCCAGGTCCATGATGACGCATTCACATGGCTGGCAATATGATGCTGAGAACTCAGCTGAGTGTTGACAAAGGGTCCAACTCCCTTCCATGTGGCCCTCTCTGTGCAGGTGCTTGGGCTTCCTCACAGCATGGCAGTAGGTTCTCAGAAGGAGACAGTGGACCTGACAGGCCTTCTTAATGTCAGTGCTCGGAAGTCCCAGGACAGCACTTTCTTTGTATCCTATAGGATGAAGCCGTATAGATCCAGCCCAGATTAATGGAATTCACAGGACTAAGCCTCTTGACGGGACCTGCATCATGCCCCTATAGGGAGGGGGGGATTGTTTGGGGCCATTTTTAAGATTATCTTCTAACTTAAATATAAAACAGAAACAGACTCACAGACATAGAATACAAACTTGTGGTTACCAGGAAGGTGGGGGGTGGGAAGGGAAAGAGTGGGAGTTTGAGATTTGTAGATACTGACAGGTATATATAGAATAGATAAACAAGTTTATACTGTATAGCACAGGGAAATAGATACAATTATATAAAAAGGATCAGGATTTCTAATGGCTTCAGACTTCTCAATAGTAACTCTAGAATCTGAGAGACAATGGAGAAATGCCTTCAAAATTTAGAGGGAAAACTATTTCCAATCTAGAGTTCTAGTCCTAGCCATACTATCAAGAACGTGTAAGGGTAAAAGAATGACATTTTTCTACATTCAAGACCTCAAAAATTTTTCCTTGCATGCCTTCTTTCTCAGAAGTCCCCTAGAAGATATGTTCCACCAATAAAGAGAGAAACATGGGATCCAAAGAACAGAGGGTAGAGAACCCCCAAGATGGTGGTGAAGAGATCGCTCAGATGACAGCCCTGTGCCAGGCATAGGGCAACCAGTTCATAGCTGGTCAGAAGACAAAGAGAGATTTCACAAAGATGAAACTGATAGAATGCATTGTTTAGAGGGGAATTAGACAATTGGTGGGGTACTTGATGTTGAATTAATAATCATACATAGAAAACTAAGCAATAACAAATACAATTATTAATTCTAGAGGAAATAAAATGTACAGAAAAGGAAAAGTAATTACAGTATACTATACCGTTTCAGTGTGCATAACATCTACACAGTTGTTACATATGTGTATGCACATATGTGCATGTGATATTTTATCTAGCATTTTCAGCTCTTTGTGATAAAAGAGGTAACAAAGTAGATTAGTACCCCCACAGTACTGGAGCCAGAAGATTTACATTGTCTTCTACGGGCTACAGTGGTTCAAAGTGGGGAAAGTGCTTAGGCTGGAGAGGCTAGGGGAGGATTCCTGGAGATTTTTAAAGTGTTCTGGGATATCTTTGGGGTTAGTGAATATTTCCCCTAATGATAATCTCTCTGTAGCCAGTCATGAAATAATTGAAATATGGCATATGCTGGTCTCATAATTTCTACTACATTACAGAAAACAAATCTGCACATATGTTTTCTGAAGGATCTCTTCTTAGTGTGTCTCTCTTCACTGTATTTTGGATATAGCAAGCTGTGAGCCCCTTTCTTTGTCTTCCTGAGATGATTAAATACTATGCTTATAATATTGAATTAGGGCTAAAACCTAACTGTGCATAGTGCACGATGATCAGAAGTTACGGAAATATTTGCAAGGCCAGCCTGGAGAGCTTGGCTAGCAGAAAAAAGTTGTTCCAAAATGCACGGGGAAGGGGGGAATAAAACATGATGGTAAGAATAAAGAGCAAGGAAGAATGAGTGAAATTAGAGCATAGGTAAAAGCAGGAAATACGGAAATTCTGAGAATATCTAAACGTGAGTGATCATTAGACTCACCTGAGGAGCTTTGAAAAGTACAGATTCCTGGGAACCATATTCTATAATTTAGAGTCAATAGTGTAATTTAGGCCCCCAAAATGTATATTTGTAGAAGGCTCCTCTAGCACATACAAGATCAACCTCATATGGAAACCTGTACTAGATTCAGGTGGAAACTCACAGACATCATCTGGAACAACTGTTTCTCCACTTGTTTTTGGAAAAAATCACAAGACTAGATGACACCATCTTTGGATAAGTAGTCTCATGGAAGACTGTTGATTTGTGAGTTTTATTTTACACACCAGTGTTGAGCTTTGTAGAGGATGAGAAACTCCTTTGTTTGGAATTTTTGTTTTGTTTTGATGGCTATAGAACATGTGAGAAGAGGTATCTCATTCGGACACGTTCCTTTATCGTTAAAAAAATTTATTATGACAACCGTAATGGGTTTCGTTTAAAATATTTTTGCGAGTGGAACACAAAGGGAGGGAAAGCATTCTGGGAGCTGTCCGTGGTGCTGAGCGTGATAACCGGTTCCAGCCTTTGACCTTCCCAGCAAAAAGGAGCTCTCGGTCGGTCCCCAAGTCCCATTTTCCTTTCTTCTCTCACCTCCAGTTTCTTCCCTTTCTCAAAGCGAGCAGTAGCAAGGGTGGTCCTTTATATTTTTGCCCTGGGCGGCAGATGACCTTGTGTGGGACTCCCCACCCCCCACCCTTGCCCGCTCCCTGGGCGGCGACTGCTGGGCGCGGCACCCTTTCCTCCTTAGGCCTCCCTCGGCGGGGCGGGGCAGCGGGGCGGGGACCCCCATCCCCACCCTCCCAGGGGCCGGCTCCCGGAGTTGCCGCGGCGGAGCTCTGCGTGCGCGGTACCCCACCTTCCTCTGCGCCCCCTTCCCACCTCCCCCGCCACCTACTCTTCCCTCTCCTTGGTCCCGCCCAGCGCGCTGGCAGCCCCGATCCCCGGAGCTGGCAAGAGAGAAGGGGCGAAGGAAGCAATACAAAGGGCGGAGCGGAGGGAGGAGGGGACGCCCGGGCTTGCGAAGGCGGCGGCGTCTGGCGCGGGCGGGCGCGGCGCGGGCATGGACGCCGAGTACCCTGCCTTCGAGCCCCCGCTCTGCAGCGAGCTCAAGCATCTGTGCAAGCGGCTCCAGGAGGCATACCGAGAGCTGAAGGAGGACCTCACGCCTTTCAAAGATGACCGCTACTACAGGTAGGGGCGGCGCGGGCTGCATGGCCCCCGGTGGGCCAGGCTGCGGGGAGCCGGGGCGCAGAGCCGGGCTTTGGGCCGCCCCACCCCTGCCGTCCTCGTCCCGGGCCAAGCGACGGTGGGGGGTGGGGAACGCGGCAGGTCCGCTGTTTCTGGCAGCGGCGCTCGCATTCTGGGTGTCAAGGGCAGATCCGGGGAGCTTGGGCGAAGAGCTGTTTTCCATGCCCTAGAAACCTGAGCGAGATTCTCAAATCCTGAGAAAGGAATCCAGGGAGTTTCCTTCTTTCTTTGCTCCTCCCTTTCTCCCTTCCCTTCCTGTCGCAACCACCCCCCCACCTCCACGCATTACCGCCCCCCCATGCCTACCGCCCCCGAGGTCTTCTCTCAGGCCTTGCTGAGTGGGACCTAATCTGAGGGGACATCACTCCCCCTCGAGCATAGCATGGGCAGGGCGGGCCTTGGCCTCTCCTCTAAGATACTCAGGCCTCTGGGCTTCTGTGAAAATCTCCCAGGCTGGGCTGCTGCCGAGGGTTGGGGTCAGATGGCCTCAGGGCTAAGCGGCACCATGGGGAGATGCTGGGGGTAGCTATGAATCAGCACCCCAAGGAGCTGTTGGTTTAGGCTTGTCTTTGTTCATCTCTGTCTCCTTCTCCTGTAGCCAAAGTGAGAGCTGTGGGGCCCTGCACTCCCTTAGCACCCGCACCTTCCTCCCTGTACTTTGCTGTTCTGATGGGAAAATATATCCATTGCAAATGTCTGCACCTACCTGGCCTATTGCAGGGTGATGAAAGGACCCTTCAGGAGTCCTGAGCCTGGAGCCTAGATTGGTTTTGTTACTAACTATCTTTGTGACCCTGAGAAAGTTAATTGCTAACTCTGCACTTCAAGCTCCCTCATCTGTAAAATGGGAAGCTTGAACCAAAATGTCTGTTTAAAGCAAAGGTCCTAGTGATGATTCACTCACTCTGTGCTCAAGGATGGCAAGCATATTACACAGGTATCTTTGAAGTGGTGGTGGTCATTTCTGTGCAGTCCACCCTGGGCTAATAGTAGTATGTGTGTACGTACTCAGAAGAACATGTGTCACACTTGTCATCAGACTTTTTTCAAAAGTTTAATGGCTTCCTTGGGGCTAGTCACCAATATATTGCTGACCAATATATTCATCAGTATCTTGCTGACCAATAATTGCTGACCAATATATTGGTCACTATTATTACTGAGTGAAATATTACTGAGTGAAAATTCCATTTAAAGAGTATAATCTCAAGACCACATGGTGTAGCTTTTAGATGAACCTCACAAACTATGGAATTCAGCCCCCTAGGAGGCTTGACAGTATGGTACAAACAAACACAGATAGTTTCAAATCTTATTTTTGATGTATGTTCTCACTAATTTTTCCCTGCTTTTTTTTCCTCTATATTTTGTTCTCTTGGGAACACTTCTTTGACAAAGGAGCTATTGAATAGCAAAGTGGTCTTAAATCAGGTAGCAGAGAAGAAAACAAAAACTCATCATTGTTTAATCCATAATTAGGTCATCCTTATTCATTCACCTATTTATTCAACCAATAGTTACCGAGCACCTACTTCATTCTAGGTGTTGAGGATACAGGGTCCCTGATGTCATGGGGCTTATAAGCAAGTGATTACATATTGTGATGCATGCTAGGAAGATAATAAACCAAGTGACATGCTAGAGGGATGGGTTGCTACTTCAGAGAAGGTGGTCAAGGAAGGCTCTTAGAAAAGGTGATATTTGAGAGGTGAAGAATGAATTGCCTACTATATAATGATCTGGGGAGGAAAGTTCCAGCAGAGGAAGAAAAAGTGCAAAGCCTGAGGCCATAGTAACACAGCATGTACAAGGGACAGACAGAAGACCAGTGTGTCTGGAGCATAACGGTCAGAGAAATAGGCAAGACCAGTCCTATAGAGCCTTGAAGGCAGGACTAAGGGATATGGATTTCATTAGAGTTCCAATGTGAAGCCTATCAGAGGGTGTAAGTGGGGTGGTGACATGAGCAGTTTGGTTGCCTGCCCTATACAAGTATTTGAATCTTTGCTCCAGGAGCAACTTCATTAGTTGAGTTGGATCTTAAAGACTATGAATTCACTATAGGTGGAAGGGGACCCCTCCTGCCCCATTGGCCTGAGAACAAGTTGACTGCAGAATGTTTTATCATCTTGTGAGTCAGCAGAGCACTTAGGCTGAATCACAAAGATTCTTTTATAGTGAGGAAATGTTTTAGGTCATTGAACTATCTTCCGCTGCTCCATTGAATTTTTATATCAATGGGTTGTACCTTTACAAATCTAGGTGAAATTCTCCTGGGTTTCTAAGTTGGGAAGCTGATGGTTACAGTTCCTGCATCTGTCTAGCTGGAAGATGAACTTGCTACTATAATTTTTGCTCCTGCTTTTCTCACCATCTTCATTTCCTCATTAGTGATTTATGACTAAAAATCACCAGCTCATTTTTCCCTGGAGGACCAGGGATTTGCCTCATGTAGTTGACAGTTTCCTCATAACATGGTATAGAAAGGAGACAGCTGCTAATGCTCTATTTTCAAAAGATGGCTAGGTGGCATGGCTATTTGCATATTAGCTACATAATTTGGCATCACTGAAAAATGGCAGCTGTGTAATCAAAGGACTCACAGTCATTTTCATGAAATGAGAGATGACAGTTGTACTGCCTGCGAGGAAAGGGGGTGCCACGCGTGCAAGTGGAAAAACTGGAGGTTGGGCATCTGAAATCCCAACTCTTCACTTCACTAACTCCCTGGCCTTGGGGAAATCATCGAATTTCACTGGTGATCAGTTTTCACATCAGAAAAATGAGACAAGGGTGTTGTGAGGCTCAGGTGCTTTATGAAGATAACACTAAAGATGGCTTTCCAAAACCAATAACAGAAGTACCAAAGCAACCGGCCTAAGCAATAAGGTAACAGACTGAGTTGCTGATCCAGCAGCTTAATGACATCACTAAGTCCTTTCTTTTTCACTGGATAGCAATTGGCTGCAATTGGCCACTAATAACCATTTGGGCTATTGCTTCTCATTCATATTCATGGGGAGAACTGGGTGGCTTTCTAAAGCTCTCTAAAAGAGAAGGAACGACTTGAAGTCCACAGCAAAACTCCTTGAATCTCCTCTATAACCCCACCAAATGGTGTCAATGAAGAAGACAGACATGTTAACAAGGACATGAAACTTCCCCACACTGCAGATGGAGAGTAAATTAGTACAATCACCATGGAAAATATTTGCAGTAACTACTAACATTGAACATACACATCCCCTTTGGCCCAGCCACTCCTCTTAGGTATGTCTGTACACATGTCTTGTCAACAGACATGCACTAAAATGTTCATAGCAGCCCAACTTGTAATAGTCCTAACTGGAAGGCAGCCAAATATTCATCAACAGTAGAATGGATAAATTTGGCTTCTTCCGTAATGGAATATGATACAATAATAAAAGTGAACGGCTTACAACTACACACATCAATAAGGATGAGTCTCACACACACAATGTGCAAGCAAAAGAGGCTGAGTACAAAGAATACACACAGTTTGATTCCACTTATATAAAGAAATTTGAAACAGGCAGAATGACTACGCTGTTGGAAGTCAGGGTAGTGGTTCCCCTTGAGGGGACAATGACTAGAAAGGGGCAATGACTGGAAAGCCGGCATGTTGGCTCCCATGTTGTTTGTTTCTTCACTTATTTCATAAGGGGGGCAGGACCTGCTCTGGTCATACCATGACTTCTAAGAACTCCTGCTTTTTGTTTTGGTTTTGGGACAGTGTCTTGATGCCAGCTCAGCTTTCTGGGTGCTTGTTACACAGGTCAACTCAAGCTGTACACATGACACATGTACTTTTCTGTATGTGTGGTATGCCTTATTAGACAGCTTTAAGGAACACCAGCTACTGTGCCTCTGACTAGATGGAGGCCACTTGTCCTTTCTAGAGCACAAGCTGGCAAAAGGATGGAATTAGACTCAGGCAAATCAGAGTGCCTCAGGAGCTGAGGGTGGAGCCAGTTTGCCGAAGACACAGGTCTTCAAGGGAGGAGGGGTAATTAGCTGAACCAAACTGGGGTTCTGTTAGGAAGAAGATATAAGGAATGGATGTTGGATAGGCAGTCAACTATGTCCATGGCATACATGAAAAAGAGCTAAAGAAACATGAAAGACAAGAGATACGTTCATTTAGAGCTCAGCTCTTGGAAAATATGTGGCTGGCCATTTTTCTGATCCATTTTTTTTTCTCAGGTTATTAATTTATCTTTGTGAAATATAGGAGCAATCAAGTTGGGCTTGAATTTTCTTGGCCAGTGAAGTGATCGCAGGGGTGTCCTCACCCAAGAGTCTTCTAGAAGCAACATTTCATCACCTTGGTGAATTTGTCACCTTGGTTAATTCGTCAGGGCTCTGCAGCTGGCCCTCATTCTTGCTGGCTTCTTTTAACCAACTCATTGAGAGAAGAACTAGTTTTCAGTGAGGCCTTCACATTAACCAAGTTCTGGACTGCTGTACAGAATCCAGATGCCAGTTTATTTAGTTAGCTAATGCAGACCCATGAGAACACAGGCAATGGTGGGCCTGGTATCAGAGCCAGGTGAATTAGTTAGATCAGAGACTCTCAATGCTGGCTGCACATCAGAATCACCTTGGGGAGATTTTGAAAATTGAGATGCCCAGGCTCCACCCTCAAGGATTCTGATTTAACTGGTCTAGGCTGCTTCTCAGCCAGGATGCAGAACCCATGGGTGTGAGGGGACTGTTGATGAGCGTCAGGCTGAGAGAGCCTGGTGCCGGCATCTCTTCAAAGTTTGAAGTATTAGGTCAAGGTTCCCTCTCCCCTACACAAAGCTGAGTGGCTTAAATACATAAATATGTAAAGTGCCCAGCAGAAAACAAACAAACAAACAAAAAACAAAGCTGAGAGGCTGCCGTCAACAGTCACCTTGGCTGATTCTCCATTTACCAGGCGCCCAGGCTGACCATCCTTCCTCTTGGGATTAATACCTCTGGTCAGGTTGCTGTCAGGTTTAAACCATTTCTTCTATTTAAGGCAAATCTGCATATCTTTATCCTGTCCCATCTGTCCTGATTTTAATGTTAATGTTTCAGCAGGCTGACTTTCTCCTTGTTTTCAAGTTCCTGGAGACAACTCTGTGACTTCTGAGCACTGATGTCTCTGTCTTTTCTTTTTTGGTGGGAGGAAGTTATAAATATCCCTGATGAGGTTGTGAGTTTTAGAACTAGCTTCTCTGTCTCTATTATTTCAAAGGTAAAAAAATAATTTCATTACGCTCACTTGCTTGAGAACTTGGAATTTGGCACAAATCTGGCTCAGTGAGGGAGGCGGTGGTGTTGTGTTCCATCTGGGACAAGATGCAGGCACCAGGTGGGCCATGGGTCAAGGACCCAAGCAAGCACAGATATGAGAGGCCAGAGGTGGACGCTGGGGCAGGTCAGCTACCCCCAGGCTCACCCCTACGGCTCCATGCAACTTCCCCAGGCAGCACCCCTCCCCCATGACTCCTGATGGCTCTCCTCTCCCTGCTCTGGGATCTTCCTCCATCAGTGATCCCCTCTTGTTCTCAGGTCATCTTCCCCTCCACTCTTGACTCCTTCCAATCTGCTTAAACAGACTTCCCTCAGCCCATCCTCCTTTGGGAGCAACCAGGCTATCTTCTTCCACATCTGTTGGTCTGGCTTCTCCCCCTGCCCCCCGCCCATGTTGTTATATAAATGTGTTAAAGGTTAAAGGTGGTCTCGGCATGTTGGCTCCTGTGTTGTTTGTTTCTTCACTTATTTCATAAGGGGGGCAGGACCTGCTCCTGGTCATACCATGCCTTCTAAGAATTCCTGCTTTTTGTTTTGGCTTTGGAACAGTATCTTGATGCCAGCTCAGCTTCAGGGACATTTGGGGGTGTTCTCAATAAGTGAAAAAAAGGTAAAATATACCAAAACATATGGGGTACAGCTAAAATAGTGCCTAGAGGGAAATTAATAATTGTAAATGCCTGCCTTAAACAAGATGATCTCATCAATACTTAAGCTTCCACCTTAAAGCACTAAGGAAAAAAAGAGCCAGCTAAACCCAAAGCAAGCAGAAGAAAAGAAATAATAGAGATCATGGTGAAAATTAATGAAATAAAAATATAAAAACAATGGGAAAAATAAGTAAAACTAAACATTGGTTCTATGGAAAGATCAACTAGTTTTATAAACCTTTAGCTTGACTTATAAAAAAAGATTCAAATTACAAAATTCAGGAATAAAAGAGGAGACATTAGTATTGCCCTTACAGAAATGAAAAAGGATTGCAAGGGAATGCTATGAACAACTATGTGTCAACAAATTAGACATCTGATTATATGGACAAATTCCTAGAAAGACACAAACTACTGAAACTTACTCAAGAAGAAGTGGAAAATCTGAAAAAGACTCGTAATAAGAAAAGAAATTGAACTAGTAATCAAAAAGCTACCTACAAACAAAAGCTCAGAGCCAGATGGCTTCACTACCAAATTTTTAAATGATTAGTATCTGTTCTTCATGAACTCTTCCAAAAATTAGAAGGGGAGAAAGTAATTCCCAACTCATTCTATGAGACAATATTACCCTGACACCAAATCAAAGACATCATAGGAAAACTACAGATCAATATCTCTAGTGGATAGAGACACAACATTCCAAAAAAAAAAAAGAAAAAAAAAGAGAAGGGGAAGGAGAAGGAGAAAAAAATCTCCCAAACCAAAAAACTAGCAAACTGGATCCAGCAATAGGATTATTGGGGGAAAAAAAAGACTATTCACCACTACCAAGTGGGATTTAACCCAGGAATTCAAGATTGTTTTAACATTAAAAAATCAGTTCATATATAATACATTATATTGATAGAATAAAGGGTGAAAATCATATGAGCATCTCAATAGACGCAGAAAAAGCATTTGACAAAATTCAATACCCATTCATGATAAAAGCATCAAATTTGTAACAGAAGGGAACATCTTCAACCTGATAAGGGGCATCTGTGAAAAACCCACAGCTAACATACTTAGTGGGGGAAGACTGAATACTTTCTCCCTAACATCAGGACGTCCACTCTTGCCACGTCTATTTAACATTGTACTGGAGGTGCTAGCCAAGGAAGTTAGGCAAGAAAATTAAGATTGAAAAGGAAGAAGTAAATTTGCGGATGACATGATTTTGTGTATAGAAAATCCTAAGGAATCCACTAAATAACTATTAGAATAATGCAAATGAAAACCATAATGACATACCGCTTCACACCCACCCAAATAAAAGTGACAGATAATAAAAAACATCGTTGAGGACGTCGAGAAATTGGAATCTTCATCTCCTGTTGGCAGGAATGTAAGATGGTGCATCTGTTTTGTACAACAGTCTGGCAGTCCCTCAAAGATTAAACATCGAGTTGCTATATGACCCAGCAATTCCACTCCTAAGTATATACCCCAAATAAATGGAAACTTGTCTACACAAAAATTTGTACATGAAGGTTTGTAATAGCATTGATAATAATCAAAGAGTAGGAACAACCCAAATGTCTATCAACTGATGGATGGTTGAACAAATGTGGTATATCCATACAATGGAGTATTTACAGCCATAAAAAGCAAAGCACTGATACATGCTACAACATGGATGAGGTTAGAAAACTATGTTTAATGAAAGAAGCCACTCTCCCAAATCTGCATATTGTATGATTCCACTTATATGAAATATCCAGAAGACACAAATCCATGGAGACAGAAAATAGATGAGTGACTGCCAGGGTCTAGGAAGAGGGGATACAAAGAGATACTGCTAATGGGTAGTTTCTTTTGGGGTGTGATGAAAATGTTGTAAAATTAAATAGTAACACAGCTTTGTGAATGTAATAACAAACACTGAATTGTACATCTTAAAATAGTGAATTTTATGATGTATGAATTACAGAGCTGTTACTTAAACAATAAAGAACAAGAATAAGAGTAAAGAGAAGGGCTTTTCATGTACTCTAAGGCCGTGACAATAAACACATATGGTTTTGGTCAAAAATAAACACATAGGCAAACAAAAGTAGAGTCTAGACATTGACCCATGTATACATGAGTGTAATATTCAATTAAGGTAGCATCACGTATCAATGATGAAAGGGAGGATTGTTTTGGATGGTGCTGGGAAATCTTGCCCAAAACATGGAGAAAAATGAAACTCAATCCCTACCTCACACCTGTGCAAAGGCGGAGTCAAGGAGAAAGCCCTGAATGGGAAAAGTAGCGCTCTGAAGTAAATGGAGGAAAAGGTGGGAGACTGTCTTTGACACCTCCAGGGAGGAAGATACTTCTTAAAACTATGAAGTCACAATTCACATGGCAAAGGGAGTGGTGGGTCTGATCATACCACAATTGGGAATTTTTGTTCCGCTTAGGACCCTATGAGACAAAGTTTTAAAACAGTGAACTGGAAAATACAAGGTGTTTTCAAGATCGATTCTTTATAAAGAAACACTATGTAGAATATATGAAGAAATCCTATACCACCACCGCCACCACTTCCCTTGGCAAAATATCCCCAAGTGGGCAAAGCATCAGGATTAGGAAATGCAAAAGGCATATGAAGAGATGCTCCAACTCAGGACACAGGGAAATGCCACTTAAGAAATTAAAACTAAGAAGTGGGATGGACAGTCAGTCTGGTAAATACAGCACTGGAAGCTCTGCTTTTAAGCATCACCAGGATCCTGGTTGACACCTGATGCACGAAGGCCCAGGGGCTGTGTCCCAGCAAGGGGCTGACGCCACCCCGCCAAGCCCAGTCTCTCCCTGGCCAGCCATGGGCGACGTCTCCCACCATCACATCACGGCCACTTTGTTCCTCTCCCCGTCACGCTCTACACCTTCGTTATGGATTTCCAAACACGTAAGGGTACCTCCTTAGCTGCAGGGTTAAGCCCCCCTTGCTTTAATATTGGAAGAATGATTCCTTTCCACAGAGCACAGGTTTCCCTCAGGTGCTTGAGTGCAACCCCAGGAGGCCTAAGAGAGGGGCAGCTTGCTGGCGGTGTGAGGGCTCATCCCCGTGCTGTGCATGTCTACACGTCCTGCCCCCTGCTTCTCGCTTTCTTAGCTGGGACTTCTCTGCTGAACAGCTGTCTGCTCTGTCCCCGTCACTGAGGTACGATGAAGGTGTGATTAGGCCCCGGGGGAACGGTAGCCTTGTTGGACGCACAACACCCACCAGTCCCGTCTCACCACGCTTTGTTCATTCATCATTTGGTGTTTCCAGGTGGCACAACTCTGTGCCTGAGGGACGTCCAAAATGCCTTGAATGGGCTGCCCATGCTTGTGGAGGTGCTATATGCTTGTCAGGGCTCTTCCTGGTGGCTCCCCCAGGCCTAATGGTTTTTATGTAGGTCTTAATGTAAACAGAGCTGTGGCCCATGCAGCAGAGTTGTTTGGTTCTTTTTTCTTCACTGCTACGTCTCATTCTGAACCAAGAAGAAAAGATAAAGCCACTCATTTCCCAAAGAGCAGAGCAGGTGTAAGCACCCCATCTGTTCTCTGGGCCCCGGAGTAACAGGGCTGCAGCGATGACCCAGCTTTGCAGCAGAAAAGCACCCCTCGCCCGGTGAGAACAGGCCTCCGAGCTGGGGCAGGACACCCCAAACCTGAAGCCTCGTCCCCGAAATGTGAAAGCTGGGGCTCTGGGTTAGTGTCCAGGGCCATCATGACAAAGCGCCACAAGCTGGGGGCCTTAAACTACAGACATTTTATTGTCTCACAGTTCTGGAGGCCATAATTCTGAGATCATGATATTGGGGGGTTGTTTCCTCTGCAGGCTGTGAAGGAGGACCTGTCCAGGCCTCTGTCCCAGCTTCTGGTGGCCTCACATGTCCCTTGGCTCATAGGTGGCTGTCTGCCTTCTATGCATGTCTGTCTCTGCATCCATGTTTCCCTTTGTTATAAGGACACCAGTCGGATTGGATCAGGGCCCACTCTTGACCTCATCTTAACTTGATCATCTGCAAAAACGCTATTTCCAAAAGACTATGTTCACGGGCACTGGGGGTTAGGACTTCAACATCTTTGGGGGAGCACGATTGCCAGAGGGCTATGGATTTAGGTTCCTCTCTGAGAATACTTTCTAAACTAGCAGCAGAATGTTTGATGAAGAGTCAGGAGGACTGAGTCCTGACGCGGAGCCATTGCTACCATCTTGGAAGTTAGGTCTGTGCATCTTGCGGAATGATCTCAGGCCCCTCCTGGCTCTAAAGCCAAGACAGCTGTGGGTCTGACGCAGGTGGCCAGTGACCGTCTCCCCAGCAAAGCTATCCATGATCTGTTCTGTGTTACCTGAGCTGCCTGGGGTTTATCCTGTTCAGGTTGGGAAAGGTGTGTGTGTGTGGTGTGTGTTTATGGTGTGTGGTATGTGCACAGGGCAAAGGAGGATGTGGGACGCGGGCAGAGGACACAGGCTCTGGCCCGGCCTTCCAGCAGAGGAGGAAGCCAGCTCGCTCAGGGGCTGTTGGGTTAAAGGTAGGATGACCAAATCGTCTTGGCTTTAGCACCGAAAGTCCAGTGTCCTGGGTGATGCCTTAGTCCCAGCAAAATTGAGCCAACTGGTCACCCTAGAGGTGAGAAACGGCCTGGAAGTGACCAGTCCACAGGGAGTGACTCCAAGTGGAGCTGAAGGAGGCAGGGCTGGAGGCTCCGTAGATGCGCTGTCCTCTGGGAGTCGCCTGTGTGTGAGCTGGGGTCACCGCGGGGTGGTGGGCAGAGGTGACAGGGGCACACACCCCCTTGTACCTCTCCACTCTGGAATGGTTTTCCCTCCTCGTTAGGCTCTCTCATCCTCTTGGCCTTCTTTTTGCCTCAGCCCTCGCCCAGCCTCCCCATTCAATAGAGACAGCATGGCATCCTAGCCTTTGGGCCGTGGTTCTCGAAGGAGAATCCCCACAGGGCAAAACCCCTCGAGGCCCTTTCTTTAACAACAACTCTTTTGGAGCACTTCCTTTCTGATCCTGAAACAAAATTCCTTGATACCATCTTATCTGCTCCGTAACTTAAGAAAAAATAACTACCCTAAATGGAATCTAATGAAAATAGCCCGAGAATGCTCCGGCAGTTCTCTCAAAGGAAATGCATCAGGAGGTGGGATTTTCAGAAGCTGCTGCTTCAGGCCCCTCCCAGCTCCTCCCAGGATGGGTGGGTGCCTGGCGGCCCCTCTCAGGGCCTCTCTCTGCAGGTCCTCCTGCCCCCACTCCGGGGTTGCTCAGCCCAGACTGCAGGGCACTGCTTCCTGTCTTTTCTATACCAGCCTCCCTGCCTCTTCCTGCCCTGCTCCGTATTTACTTGAGTTGTGTAGTTTAGGTCACACCTAGGAAATCAGGATAAACCCCCTTGCCAAAGCCAAAGCAGAGGATTTCTGTAGCCCGGTGACCCCTGACCTGCAGCTGGACAAGGACAGCCCCATCGTGGGTCCGAGACTGACCCACGCGGCATTTACCCTAACTTGCAATTAATGGCAAATTGTGGACCTTATTTGAGCAGCTTGGTCTGTTGTGTGGGGCGCGGCTTGGGTGGAGGGTGGTTCCCTCTGGAAGCCAAGCTCTGAAAGTGAGAGGTGAGCCATGCACCCCCAGCACGTGCTGCACACGGATGTGGGGAGTGTGGGCGGGTGGAGCCTGGCCTGCTCGCTCTGTCCCCGAGGCAATGAGGCAACCTGGGAACAACATTGCTCAACCCGGGCCAGCTGTGCCCTTTCAGTCCTTCAGACACCCACGTGGCTGGGGGAGTGCCCTGTAGCTGTATCTGCTGGCGGTGCAGCACACCAACAAAGTCACGCTGATGTCTAACCACCAAGCCTGTGAGGACTGGAAGACAGGGCTATGTTTCTATGTGCAGATTGGTTTCCCCTGGTTGATCCATCCAGCATGATGGTGGATCTAGTGTAACTCGATGCCTTGAGTGAAGAGAGCCCTCAACTTTGGATTCAGGCCAACAAAGATTACTTAACAGTCAACTTGGAGAGGGCAGGCATGCCTACTGCCCAGCAGTGAATGATTCAGGCGCCCAGGACTGGGCATCCTCCCAACAGCGGGCAGGCCTCAGCTCCTTCCTGCAGGGCTACAGGCAAAATCAAACACCATTCCTTCCGGCCGCAGTAAGAATAATAACTTTACTGTAGTTCTCTTTGTTGAGAGCAATGTCAAGGACACTCAGAGACATTAATGGTTACTCTATTGAGATACGGCATTAAAGCATTTAATATTGTTGGTTGCAAGTATTAATTTCAGCCAAAAAGAGGGAATTTATTACAAAGATACAGAGGTAATTCACGGAAACAAAGAGCAAAAATGAAACTGGATCTCAGGAAGGAGCTGGAACTGATTCTGCATAGATTCCATTTTCTTAATCTCTCTTCCCAGTGCCCCAAACCACTGGTTATCAACTTTGCTGCACTTTGGAATCCTTTAGAGAGCCTTAAAAATGACTGATGCCTACAGCGCCCTACTTCAGATTCTGATTTAATTGGTTTGGGGTTCAGCCTTGGCACTGCAACTTTTTAAAGCTCCCCCCCAAGTGATTTTGACTTCAGCAAATTTTGAGACCCATTGTCTTAAATTAATTTGTTCCTCTGTCCCTTTGTCTCAGCTGCCTGGGAGCCCCTAGTCTGATCAATACCAAAATAGTCTGTGCTCACATTGCTCATTTGCAGGAGGAAACCACATCAGGCAGGCATTAAAGGAAGTCACTGTTAGTATGAGATCACGGGCCTTAGCTGGGGCCTCAACAAAGCCCCCAGATCCTGCTAGGTTTCCCAGGCTGCTCATTTCCCTAGTCTTTGCAGCAATGATTTGAAACCGTGTCCATCTCTTTGTACTGAATGTGGTTGACAGGTCCCCCAGATCGGTGAGCCCTGCCCCAAAGCCACCATCCCACCCCAACTGTGGCCCCTGGACTTGCTTCCCCACCTGAGCTGTCCTGTGAAGGTTCACAGAGTTCCCTACCCCGCTCTCTCTGCCCCCTAGACTAAGGAGCCCCGGGACTGGCAAGGGAGGCTCCACTGACTGGACAGGTGCCCCCACGCTCTGGCTCCCGGTGGCTGCTTGCAGGGCCCAGAACATAACCTGGATGTGTAGGTCAGACTCTGGCCTGTGGGAGACAGATGGCAGGACAGAGCCAACGGGTTCTTCCCAGACATGGTCAGTCCGCCCATCTCCCCGGAGCTAACCTGCAA
The DNA here is from genome assembly GCF_036321535.1 of Camelus dromedarius. Lineage (NCBI taxonomy): Eukaryota > Metazoa > Chordata > Mammalia > Artiodactyla > Camelidae > Camelus > Camelus dromedarius. The sequence goes on along the minus strand of NC_087441.1, from coordinate 8,064,944 downwards.
GACAGCTTGTGCTCCCTTGAATTTATCCTCCTGAGTCCCTGCCTCACTTAATTCTCTCTTCTTGTCTCCCAGAGGTTGTACAGGCTCCCCACCATGTTAGCATGGAAACTTGTGCCTCAGGTTCTGTTTTCGAGGGAACCAAGCTAAGATATTCTTTAAACATTAAAACAGTTTTGCCCAGTAACTCAGAACATGTACAGGCCAGAAGCTGGGTGACCCACTGTCCTGGGCTGCCAGGAAAGTCTCAGGAGAACTTAGGCCAGCAATTTGCTTAAGCCAGAAGGCATCCCACCCCCCAAGGGATACACTCACTGCCCCTGTAGCCCCCTTCCCTTTCCTTCCCCCAAGTCTCTCAACTATTAGAAAACACCCTGGTGTATTACCCATCAGCTAACAAATCCCACTGAGTCATTTGTTCAGTACATGTGTGCAGTTGTCTTTCTGTCCCAGGCTGGGTGCCAGGTCCTGGAAAGCTGAGGACAAACAAAGGCCAGCAAGGTGAAGTCCTAGGAGATGGTGGTGGGCAGGCTTTGCTGGAACAGTGAGAATAAATTTCTGTCTAATCAATTGGGGCTGATTCTTAACAACTCTCAATCTATCAAAGGCAGAGGATGTGAAGGGTAAGGTATACTGGATGCTAATTCCTGGTGAGTGGGAACACGTGGGGCCTGTGCGTGATGGCTGTGTGGTGTGAGAGCAGGGCTGGGCACCGGCAGGCTCGCTCGCCTCCGTTATTGCAAGGACCAAGAGGTACCGAGGCATAAGAGGGCTTTTGTTTTACTGGTTGCTTAGAGGGCAGAATGAGATAATGTATGTCAACTCCTTAACCCAGCAGTAAACTCTAATGTGACTCTGAAAACTCTGTGCATAGTTTTCTTACCTTTGGAGACGAAGAAAAGAGAGGAAGCAAACATTTTCATTTATGGACTTCAAGACGATGGTAGCCAGTCTCCAAAGATGGTACCCCAAAGAGCCACTCCTCCCAGGATTCACACTGTTCTGTTGTTTCTTGCTCTTGGAAGTGGGCTGGCGCTGGCTCTCTTTTTACCAACAGGACGTGGGGTAGTAATGCTGAATGATGCCCGAGGCTAGGTGGTGGCAGCCCTGCAGCTTCTGCTTAGGTATCTCAGAGCATCTGTCCCAGGAGAAACCAGCCGTCACGTGTGAAGTCCGACTTCCCTGAGACTGTGAGGAAGCCCAGGCTAGCCATGTGGAGAAGCCAGCCCCCAGCTTCCCAGCCATCCCAGCTCAGGCCCCAGACATGCAAGTGCAGATGCCATTCTGGATGTCCAACACAGTCAAGCCTTCATATGACTGCAGCCCCAGATGTCATCTGACTGCATTTGTAAGGGAAGACCCTCCCCCTGCAGCAAGAACTGCCCAACTGGGCTCAGGCAACACGCAGAACCATGAGAGAATCGACTGCTGTTTCAAGCCACTGTAGGAGGCAGCTTCTACAATGGCTCCCAGTGACCTCCCACCTCCTGGTATTCACACCCTAGTGTGATCCTCACTCCTTGAGTGTGGGACGGACCTATGATTTGCTTCTAAAGAAAAGAATAGACTCAAAGGGATGGGATCTTGCTCATGAGATTAGGTTACAAAAGACTGTGCCTTCCATCTTTCTCTCACCCTCTTGGGTTCTCACGTGCTCACTCGATGAAGCAAAGCTACGTGTTGTAAGTTGCCCGCTGGGGAGGCCCACGTAACAAGGAACAGAGAGCAATGTCTAGATCCTGCCAACAACCACAATGTGAGCCTGGGCGCAGATCCTTCCCCAGTCGAGCCTCGAGAAAACTTCAGCGCCGGCTGACGCCTTGACTGTGAGAGAGCCCGGGCCAAAGGACCCAGGTAAGCTGCACCCGGATTCCCGACCCACAGAAACTGAGAGATAATAAGTACCGTCTCAAGCCACAAAGTTCTGGGGTGACTTGGGATGTGGCAATACATAACTGATACAGTTACCCCATGTTGGGGCAGTTTACTATGCAGCAATAAAAACAGGAACCGTACAACGATAAGAAAGCAACAACAACAGCCTTATGTTATCAATACCTGCCAAGCAGAAGAATGTGCTCCAGGTGTCCTTGAACTTGATAAGCAAGATAAAGCATCTGAACCAAAAAGAGTCAGACTCTTGCTTCTAATGATCAGTTCTTAGGAGTTAAGACGATAAAGGTAAGTAAGCTCCCACATGTGATGCATTACGTGGGCTGGGAAGGCATGAGCCCTCCTGCAAATGACGGGAGGGGGCCCTGGAAGGCAGCATGGTGACAGGACTGAACCGCTGGTGGAAGTACCTCTGCTTGTTGAGAGAAGATGAGGCAACAGCACGTGGCTGTCCAGGGCTGTCAAAACCACAGGCCAAGAGATGTCATGAACAGCAACTGTCATCAACTGTGATCATGCTTAAAGCAAAGTCAAGACTAAGATCTGCCTGCCTTGGAAAAAAGAATAGGCAATTAGAGCTGGCACTGAATTCTTCCATATTCTCTGCACTTGCTACTTCAGTTTTCCTTTTTAAGAAACCTTCCACTGAGGACAGTTATGGAATGGATTTGTGTATTCCCCCCAAATTCATATGTTGACGTCTTAACCCCCAGCATGGCTGTACTTGAAGTAAGGAAGTAATTAAGGTTAAATGAGGTCATAAGGGTGGGCCCTGATCTGAAAGGATTATGTCTTTGGGAGAAGATACAGGAGAGAGCCTGTGATCTCTACCCCTGAGGACACAGCAGGAGGGTGGCTGTCTGCAAGCCAGGAAGAGAGCCCTCACCAGAAACTAAATTGGCCAGAGCTTTAATCTCGGACTTCTAGCCTCTAGAGCTGTGAGGAAATAGACTTCTACTGTATAAGCCACTCACTCTGTGCTTTTTGTTACGGCAGCTGGAACTGCCTAAGACAATAGGTTAGGGAGAATTAGGATAAGCTGTGGAACAAGCTGTTTCTGTTGTTTAACTCTGCCCAACCGGAGCACGAGTACTCAAATTAGTCTTTTTAATAAGATAGGAGAGAAAGTCACAAGAGTATACCTACAGAATGCTGGATGAACGTCAGTTGCTAAATTGGGAAGTGAGTTTGAGTCTCTTGGAACAGACAGCTGGTTTCATGGCATATCAGCATTTACAGCTGTTGCCGTCAACTTTGAAAAAGAGCGGTGACTAGGAGTCAGCAAGCTGCAGGTGGGCTTGACTTTGGTCTTATTCTAGAAGGAAATTATTTAAGAGGATGGTTTGTCGGCCTTTTGAAAATGAAATGAACATTAGACATGAGTAGGGTTTTTCTAAGAATAAGTGGTGTCAGACCAATTCTATTCCTGACATCTTATCCTTTTTGAAACAAGGCAGGGTTTCAAATACATACCTTCTCACTTACCCATGGGTCAGACTTCCCAGTTAAATGGGATTGCTGGGGAATACTGTGGATGCAGTAGAACTGGATTTTAGAAGGTTTTTAAATAAGAACAAAGTTGATAAATGTGGGCTGAGTGTCTTTGTGGTTAGACTACAGCTGGTGGCCCATTTGCGTCTGCAGTTCTCTGTGGTTAGAGAGACTCGAGCTGGTGGCCCACCTGCATCCAACCTCAGCTCGTCACCATATCCCTGTCATATTCATCAACACCAGCATGGTGACACCAACACTGGAGGTCCTAGGTTAGGGTCAGGTCATCCTGGGTTCTTCCCAGTAGTTCCTGAGAAAATCACTTAACCTCTTTAGTCCTCAGTTTCCTACTATAATTGAGGACAGTGACCACAGATGATTCAAGTTGTTAAGAGAATTCATCGGCTCAGGCCTTGGGCTTTGCAGGGTGCTCAGCAACTGCTGGTTTTCCTCACTGGAGAGCACGACCCTGAGCGGAGAGCCGAGGGCACGATGTGAGAATAAAAAAATGGGCTGAATGGGCTGAAGGTGCCAACAGACGAACTCACTCTCAGGCCGATGCGGACCTCACCTGGAGCATGTTCCGTTCTGAGCACAATGAGGAAGCTTGCCAAACAGAAGCATGCTTAGGGGAGGGGAGCCTGGAGGTGGACGTGGAGGAGCCTCACATGGGAGATGGTGATGGATCAGACCAGTGTCCTTGGAACCCCAGAATACATGGGTCCCCCTCCCTTGGTCACACACACTGTCACAGCCCCGTCACACAGTTGTAACTGTGTAATTATTTGGTTAATATTTGTTTGCTGGCTGTGTCCTTCATTAGAAAGTTAGTCCCAGGAGGATGGGGACTTGTCCATGAATTCACCTGGTGTTTCCAGCACTGAGAAGAGTGCCTGGCACATGCTGAGAGCTCAGTTCATGTTGAAAAAACAAATCAATCGGGACAAGAGTGATTTAAGTGATGTGGGGCAGTGGCTCAAGGGAGGCCCAACTTCCTGGAGAAGTTACCAGGAGGCTGATTGGGCCTCAAAGATGTCAACTCTTTTAAAACCTGGAGTCATATGAAAACAGCAAGGGGTCTGTGGGGATGTCTCGGGAGGGGCCAGGCGTCTGGCACAGTCCTTGGAGCAGGCATTTCTATACCAGATAAGCCTGCTTCAGATGGGCAGTAAAAACTGACTGCCTGTGGGCAAATGCAGCCAGCAAGTATGTTTTGTTTAGTCCTCAGAGTTTCAAATCTTTTTTTAATTCGTCTTCCATGTCTTAGAATCGGAAGGATGTCACATGAAAAGTCATATCTGAGTTCAGACTTGTTCAAAGCGCTGAGTGACAATTGCCCCTTCAGATGTTGCACTCCCTGGTCCACAGTGCCCGCCTGTCCCCCAGGTGCTGGCTTTTATGTTCCCTGGACTTGTCATGAAGAGCCCTTTGCCTCTAAGGTTCTAGGAAAAGAATTCAAGAAATAATCTTTTGTTATTCCTTTAGGAATTGCTATTTTGGATTCAGAATGTGAATGGAATTTCTTGTTACAATTACTTGGTATTCAGGCTGTTGCTTTGCCTGGTTTCCCCCGCCCTCTCCAACTTCCTAACCTCCACTTCACCCCGAGATCAGCCCAGACATTACACATCCTCTCCCGCCTTCCCCCCTCCCCACCCCAGGTGAGGTGGGTGCCCTAACCTCCACCTCACCCCAGATCAGCCCAGATATCATGCATTCTCTCCTGCCTTCCACCTTCCCCACCCCAGGTGAGGTGGGTGCCCTTCCTCCAGGCCCCTATAGCAATCTGTGCTTGTCACGCCGCGCTCTGGTACCTTGCTCTGCCTGTAAATTTGCTGTTTGTTGTTCATGTTGGTATCTTCCCGCTAGTTCCAAGCTTGTTAACAGCTTAGTGAGTGAATGTGAATACACAAGGAAGGCAGCTGGACTTTTATTCCCCTCATTCAGATGGACTTCAAATAAACCCACAGTAACATTTCAGGACCTGCAGGGGACAGGGGACATTTCAACCAATGCTCCAAAGAGAATCGAAATATCCAAACTGTGGCTTCACATCTGTTCTTGATTATAGAAATTTAGAACTGTGAGCCAAGATGCTAAATCTAGAAAGTGCTTTCGGTCAGCTGGTGTCTTCACCCAGCATAGACACAACTGCTCGGTAATTGGTTACAGATACTTGCTCCTGCTGCAGAACCTTCGAAGAACCATGACCTGCCCCATCAGTTGTCAGCCCTGTGGGATGGGGGATGTGGGATGCGCACCACATCCTTCCTGAGGGACAGAGCTTGGATGGGGACAGAAAATCTGCACGCTATGGTAGCTGTAGTTTAGAAAAGGTTTGCAGGAGAAGCTACCAGAAAGAGCTGGGAAAGCGCTCCTGCCGTCAGCACTTGGGGGTGTCCGAGGTTTGTGTCCTGGCTTTTCATGTCTTTGGGAATATGGAAAGTGGTAGATCCTCTCCCCTACAAAATGCAGACAACTGTAGGCCTTTCAGACAACGGCAGGGCACTCATGGACTCCCAAGGCTGTTCCAATGCCCTGATTACGACGCTCTGGGAGCGGGAGGCTGAATGAATTAACGCACTATCCCCTGGGCTAGGGACGGGGAGTGAGTCAGGCCCTTCGTTCTATCGTGAACCCTTTTCTGACACCACCGCCCCTCCCCAGGGCCGGCCTCCGTGCTCTCGGGGCGCAGGGGAGGTGGGTGCCTTCCCCAAGGCCACGAAGCCCGGCCTGCCCGGCGCGCCCCCTCCCCCCGCTTGGACCCCTCCCCCGCCGCGCGGGCCGCTTCCGTGCACGTGACCGCGGCCGCGCGTCGCGCTCTGACGAGTTTCAGGGAGCCGGCCGCTCCTGGGCCGCTGTCGCTCCGGCTCGGCTGCGGCTGCTGTGCGGCGCCGGGCGGGCTCGGGCGCGGGCCGGGCCGAGGCGGGGCGCCGCCATGGAACCGTGAGTGCCGGCCTGGAGAGGCGGGCGAGGCGGGCGAGGCGGGCGAGGCGGGCGGGGCGGGCGGGGGTCCCCCGGGCGCCCCGGCCCAGAGTTGGGGCTCCGGCGTCCCGCTCCCGGGAGTCCTGCCGCGGGGCCCTCCGCCCACGTGGAACTCGGGGGACCCGGGAGGGAGCGCCGCCGGGCTTCGTGGGGGTGGCTCGGCGCAGGGACCCCCGACGGGCCTGCCAGCCCCGCAGGAGTTAGCAGTGGAGACGGCGTCCGGGTTCCAGGATGGGCCTCGGCCCGAGCTCATCCCAGGAAGGCCCTGCGAGGCCAACTCTGGCCCTGCTCGCTCCGGGGAGCCGAGTGACCCTCGTCCTTCCCCAGGGCAGCTCCATGGAGCTGGCTGAGGAATGGTCCGTCTCACCTGAAGTCCATCCTCCCCGCCCCGCACAGCCTCCTGGCTGGAAAGACGGTGACCCCTGCCCCTGGCAGTGGCCCTGTTCATCACCTCTTTATTAAAAGCGCCCTAGGCGCCTCACTGCTTTTTGTGACCTAGCCCAGCGCCAGGTAAAGAGAGGCGCTCTCCGAAGAGTTTTTGATGATGTTGGCACCTTGGGAGCCTGCCACACACAGCCTGGTTAGAGCTCGTGGACACCAAGGTTTATGAGTTTTACTGTCTGCTGACTTTGGGCCTATTACCTTTGTGAAGTTCAGGGGTTTTATTGAGGAAAAACCTGTCCAGGGCCTCATAGACGCCGTCCCTAAAGCTTGCTTTTGACACAACAGTCACCTGGGTGTCCCCCCCAGGGGACGTCCAGAAAAGGAGAGAGAATTAAAGAGAAGTTTAGCACCTGAGTTACAAAAGAGTTGAGGGAAGGGATGTCTGAAGTCTCTCTGCCAGCTGGAGCAGCGCCTGTGATTGGAGATTTGGAGGGCAGATTCCCACAATTGAACGCAGCCTTAAGACAGGACTGTGAGTTTCTCCGTGTATTTGGGGTTTTAGAGGCTGAAAGGGTTTGCCTTGGATTTCTGCTGATTTCTCTGACTGTAGACATAGAGACACAAGATCCGGGGATGTTGCCTGAATGCAGACAATTGTGATGGAAAGGAAGTTTTTTCCTCCTGCTTCTAAAGACATTTCTGACTTCAGCTGATCACTTTTGCACAACATAGGAAACCAGACTTGGATAAAATGTCAGACCCAGGTGGATGCTTTAATGGTCTTTTTAGTGAAGTTCCAGGCGGAGGTAGGCTAGCAGTACTGCCTCTGCACAACTCCAGGGGACACCGTTCACTTGTGGTACGTGTGAATAGCACTGCTTCGAATACCACATGAAGGGCGCCATCTGGAGTTGTGCTAAGCGGTGACCCTGTAGCAGAGGGATAAGTCGCATGTTTTAGGAAGTCCTCACATACCGAATCTCCTTTAGGCCCGCACGGCATGGCAGCCCTGTCGTGTTTGGTGATGTTACTCCTGGTCCTAGGACTGAGAGCAGAGAGTTTGAAGTGGTGTGGGCGTTAGTCCACGTCTCCTGCAGGAATCCTGTGCTGTCTGTTACATGGCAGAAGCAGACCAGGCAAGAACTAAACAAGTAGCTGCAGAACCACTGCTTGAGTGAAGGGCCTTGGTGGAGTATTCCAGTCGCTCCAGCTGTGGAGGGTCGGCCGTGGGGATGCCCTCCTGTTGAGCAGGGGCAGAGGTGGTGAGATGAGCTTATCTAGAGGTCAGCCAGCCACCATCGTCCGGCACTCAAAACGGCACAGACCTGGAAATCAGAAAGTCTTTGGCAGCAAATACAAATCCTACCAGAAAAACAAAACAAAAAACCCTGACTAAGGCTAAAAACCTGGAGCGTGCGTGGGACTTAGGCGCCCGGTAGGGTCAAAGTGCTCTTGGCAGACGTGACAGGGAGCCCCGTTGTGACAAGGAAGCGGGCAGAGAAGCCAGGAGAAAGTGGGCCTGGAGGAGCATGCTGAGGGGGAGCGGGACTAATGCGGTCTGTCCCACGGACCTCCCTGCCCAGCCTGTACTTTTTAAAAGAGCAGGAGAGATTGCCATCAAAGCCAGTCAGAATAGGGGGAGGGAATCGCTCAGTGGTGGAGTGTGTGCTTAGCATGCATGAGGTCCTGGGTTCAATCCTCAGTACCTCCATTAAAATAAATAAGTAAACCTAAATGACCTCCCTCACTCAGAATTTTTTTTAATTAAAAAAAAATGACTTCTAAAAAAACAGCGAGAATAAAGAGTTCCCAGTTCTAAAAACTTTATGCTTTAGTTTCCTGCAGACTCCTTTCCTTTTCTGAAAATGCTGGGGAAGTGAGAGATGCCGGGAGTTCAGGGGGAGGACGGAGTAGGGTGTGTCTCAGACGGTTGCTGCCATGACTAACAGGAATGCCTGTTTGTGCTGCCGGGCTCCTCGTAGTTGAGGTTTCTCAGGGCCACTTGTTGCTTAGCTCTCACGGCAGAATTTCTCTGCAAACGTCTATCAGGTTGCCTTTTGCGTGCAGCTCGACTGGTACTTAGAACCAGTTTTTACAGAGTGTACTTTACATGTCTCTCTCATCCTGGGTGCGCTGAAGTATAAAAATATATTATTTAGCCTCCTTTTCTGCAGCAGCAGAGGAGTGGCACAGATTAGCACAGTGGGGCCCTGCTGTGGTTTCTGTGTCCCAGGCCTTCTGAGTGTCCCGGTGCTTGAGGGGACAGCAGACCTAGGTCAGTATCCTGTTCTTGCTACCACAGAGTTATTTAGGATTGCATCTCTTAGAATAATTTTTTTTTTCCTGAACCAGAGTGATCTCTAGAGTTAATGAAAGATAACAGAGCGTTTACCGCGTGGCAGGTACTGCTCTGAGCACTTTGCGCACATCATTTCATGCAACCTCATAGCCGCCCTTCCCGTGAAAAAGTTTCTCTTAGTTTTACATATGAGGAAGCTGAGGTGCAGAGAAGTCAAGTGAGTTTCTCCAGGTCACAGCTGGCATGTCACACAGATAGAAAGGAGGATGGAAGCCCGGGAGTCGGCTCCAGAGCCCACAGTCTTGAGGTAGACGTCCTCTCCTGCTTCTCAGTAACAGCTGGCCATGGCCGAGCATTAGCACGGCTTCCATGTCATAACTCACTTCACTGTCACAGCATCCCTTGGCCCTGGGCTCCCTCAGTTTCCTGAAATTTATAGTTCAAGAGCGAGAGGCCCTAGGAGGTGAAGTGGTTCCCCCAAGGTCACCCTGGTGGAGGGGCCTTCCAGCCCGGGCAGTTGGCCCCCCAGAGCCTGCCTTCTTGACCACCGGACCGCACTGCCCTGAGCTGGGCTGGGCGCCGCCCAGAGTGGGGCCTCCTTTGCTGTTCTGTTTGCCATGGGACAGGTTTTCAATGACCTGACTAGCGTGCTCCTGGCTGTGAGTCATTGGGCTCGCGGCCTGGCAAGGATACACATGAATTCATGGTTCCTCTGGAGCTTAGGATGGCGTTCATTAAAATACATGTTGAGGTTTGAGCCTTGAATGTTTGCATCATGGCTTTTTTGAAGAACTGAAGATACATTTTTTGTGATGTATTCAGGTTGGTTAATGGAAATTTCAGAATTCTTATTCTGTTCTTTAGAGTTTCTCCTTCTCAAAACCTATTAAATGGTAGGTTATTTTAAAAGGAAAGTTTGGTGAGGGGGCCAGAGTGAGGGCGTGGTGGGCCTCCTTTCTGCCCCCGACCTTGTGGGTTTCAATCCCACCCCCATCTCCTGCTGACTGAGAATTCAGTGGGTGTATACTTCCCCCAGCCTCTATTTTCCCATATGAAAAATGGGCTGATAATACTTGTCTCACAGAAAAGCGCCTGGCCAGGTACTAAGTAGATGCTTAGGGAATGTGGACTTCTGTCCTTCCCTTCAGTTGGTTGGATTCTAAACCAGAGGAGGGGAGATTTTACACAGTGGATCTTCAGGGTTAGAGGTTGGATGAAAACTGAGATTTTTTTCAAAAAAAGAAAAAGTAGGGGGAGGGGGCAAGCACAACCACTACTATGAAGGACTAGCTCGATTGCGTTCTTCCTGTGCACTTACTACACTGTTCTCAGCACTTCAGTTTTCGTTTGTGCTCCCACCGGCCCTGGGGATTATTCTGCCCATCTCTGGTTGGCACCAGGACTCTGAGGCCCTGAGAAGTTAGCTGTTTGCCCACAGGCGTCTGTCTAGGAAGTGGGGGAGTCGGATTTGAATCCAGCCCGACAGGCACCAGGCCAGCACTTTAGGCCACGGGAGATGAGTTGATTTTTATACAGATTATGAGAAAAAGAAAATCTAAAATATGAGAATAGACTGAGAGATCTGAACTGCTTTCCACTGCCCAGATTCTCATGTTTTAATTCTAAAGTGGGAAATCTGGGTTTGAGGTGAACAAATAGCAAAATGTGTAATCCTGAACTAGTTTCAGTCTTATCTGCCTGCTGTACCGTGACTTTCTGAGCTGAGATAAAATATGTAATTCTGTGGTGTCACAAAGATGCATCAAAACTGGACAAGATCCATTATGGCATTTTCTGGGGAAGCAGTCTTCAAACTGAATATATATCAGTGCTTGCTTTGGCTTTCAAATAGGAAAGAAATTTGATTCTGAGAGCCCTGCAGCTTTTCTGTTGTTTTTCCCTCCTGGCTGCGTGTGCTCGTGGCCGGAGGGGCTTGGTCAAAGGCAAAGGTTGTTGGTGCTGGTTTCCGCCATCTGTCTCTCCCCATCACTTAGGGATGGCCCCTCCAGGAGTTTTCTCTGGTTCTCTGCTCACCCAGGTTCTATCCATTTCCAGGTCTTTCCGCTCCAGGCCCATAAAGAGGCTCATTGAGTGCTCGCCTCCCCCACGGTTCTTTCTAGTGCTGTTTTATGAACTCTTATGAGGCTCGTGTGGGAGGGAGAAGTGCTGAGTGGGAGAAGGAGTGTTGGCTAGAGGCAGTTGGGAGCTCCCGGTGGCCCTAATGGGGACACGGGCTTTCCGGCTGGCTGAGCGGAGGCAGGAGCATCTGACCCAGGGTACGCAGCCCAGGGGAGTGCGGTGCTGGGGGAAGACCCTTGCTAGGGGCTGCTTTGGGCAATTCACAGACGGCAAAGGCTAGAGCCACAGAAAACATTAAAAGATAACATTGGAGGAAAAAGTGAAATTTTGATAGTTGATCATAGCAGGGAAAATGTTAGAACATTGGGGAAACCAGGGTGAAGCCAGGGAAGAACCAATAGTCATTGCATACCTGCCATTTGTCAGGCACAGCACTGGGCACCAGGAGGCCCGAGGGGAGCTCCAGGTGGGGGGAGGCGTGGAGGTGTATGAACAATTGTCACCCATGGTGACATCCGGGAACGGGTGTGTGCCTCCCGTCCTGCAGAGAGGAGACAGTTGCTTCCTTGGAATGGTTGGGGGCGGCCTCACCAGAGCCAGGACCTCAGCTGGGCCTGGAAGGGTGGGCGCTTGGGGGCTGTAGGGAGGGGGGAGGGGACAGATGGAGTGGCAGAAGTAGGATGGCAGTAGAAAGGGCAGCGCCTGAGTGGCAGGGATGGCTGGTGACTGTCTCACATTGTGAAAGGACAGTTCTAGATGCCTTGAACCAGAAGTTTTCCCTGTCTTCATGACTTAGTACCTTGAATTTTGTTTTTAAATATTTTGGTTTATTTAGGTGTGTGTATCAATGAGAAGCTTTTAGTTCTAATAGGCTATCTCATGGAAAGTGGCCTAGACAAGGGGGCGGTGGGGGCCAAAAGCTGAGGCAGGCATGTCCAAGGTTGACTGGACGGCTCCGTGGCCCAGGTGACCCTCCGTCTTTCTGCTCTCCATCCTGGACCTGTAGGCAGTGTCCACCCACGTACGAGTGTTGTCACTGCAGCCGCTTGGGCCACGCTTACGTACACCGTTATGTCCATCGGAGACAGGTCTTTCCTCTCATCCACCTCTTCGTTAGGCAAGGAAACCTTTTCTAGCAGCACTCGGCTGTTGTCGCTCAGATTCTGCACCGCAGCAGGGAGAAGGGCTGGGAAGATGAGGATCTGACATTTTCGGCCTCTGTTTCCGGGCCTGGTCTCGCTGGCAGGGGACCAGGGTGGGAGGGGCAGAGAACAGTGGTGCTGCAGCCCTAACCCAGAGACAGTCCCTTCATCTCCTGCGGCTGCTCTTCCTCCTTTAGAAGCGGGGGTGGGGGGAGGGCTGGGGGAGAGTTGTGTCCCAGCAGATACATGCCCATAAACGTGGAACAGGCGTGCCGATGACAGTTGGTTGTGAAGTGCTTGGCTGTTACTCTGAGTGACAGGGGAGTCACCAGAGACTTGAGAACGAACACCCGTGGCTTTCATGGGAGTGACTGGGAGGGGAGCAGAGTGTGGGGACCGAGGGTGTAAGCAGGAAGATGGGGGTGTGCAATCCAGTGAAAGGTGGCTGAGGCTCAACCAGCGAAGTGAGAAGGGCTGAAGTCTCGATATATTTGGAAGGTTTTGTTGATCATCAGATATGGGGAGTAAGGGAAAGACTCCATAGTTTTTGGCCTGAGCACCACGGTTGGAGCTGCTGTTTCCTGAGGTGGGAAGACTGCAGGACGGGCTCAGTGAGAGAGCAGGAGTCTGGGTTTTAGATGCATCGCACTTTGAGATGCCTACCAGATACCCCAGCGGAGATGTCGAGTAGGCGTTTCCTGTAAGTCAGAGTCCAGCTGGGCTGAGATGTGAACGTGGAATCTCATGTGCTTTGTCTCTAAAGCCTCAACCAGGATGAGATTACCCAGGGAATGAGAGCAGAGAAGAGAGAAGGGAGGAGGCCAAGAGCAGCATCATGTGGATGAGCCCCTGTAAGGTGAGAATGCTATTTGCCTGGAGAGACCCCTACAGAATAGTTTTCCAGCCATTTTCTCATGAGAATTGCTGTCTTCACAGACTTCACCTTCCTTGGAAGCGGTCCCTGGGAGCTGCTTATGAATATGCATAATGAAGGGAAGGCAGGGCTTCCAGCGATTGGGATTAAGGCTGCGATTTTGAGGGTTGGCTTTCCAAGAAAGGTGTTTTTAGTTTCTCTAGGAAATATGTCTATGCTATTTTAAATCACACATGAAACTGAGATTAATTTAGAAGGGACCTAAAGAGTCCAGGCTGATGCTAAGGTGACAGTCTGTTCCATTGCATTTGAGAGGTCTTCCAAGGGCCTGGGGCTCCAAAGAGACCAGAATTTTTGAGTGTGTGTTTTAGATGCCTGAGTGTGAGAAGATACGTGGACCTGGAGAGGAAGGCTGATGTATGGGTCCCCTCAAGAAAAGACGAAGAGACACTGGTCATGGGCTGGCAGGGTTGTGTAGGAAGTCTTCCTGCCCTAGGGTTCATTGGCTGCTGTGCCGACGTGGCCAGGGTGTGTGGGGAGATGGGGAGCCTTTTCCCTGTCCCTAGTGTCTCCCCACCAATTTGAGGGAACTACTCACTTTTGAGGAAACGATGAAAGTTGAGTGGAACAGATGTTTTCTGAGTGCATGCTGTGTGTCTGGAGTCCATGAAGATAGATTGATACTTTGTCTTCAGGCACTCAGCTATGTAGTGCGGGCCGCACGTGTTGTAATGTTTTAAAAGGTGGGCAGCCACGAGAGGTGGGGAAGTGAGGGAAAACCTCATGGGGAAGGTGGGACATTCAGGTGAGCCATAAATGCTGGGCCAGATTTAGATGATTTGGTGGGGAGAAGAGAGAGCATTTCAGACCAGGAAAGCAGTATATGAGTGGGCTAGTCTGGAGCCTGGCTGGACCATGTTGGGAAGCTTTATAGAACTTAAGCCCTAAGCCCTGGAGTCTGATGCTTGTGTTTGAATGCTGCCTCTGCCAGCATTAGTAGCTTTGTAATCAGGCCTTTCTAAACCTGAGCTTTTTCATCTGTGAAATGGGAATGTTAATATTCCCTACTTCAGAAGGCTGTTGTGATGACTAAGGGAGGTTGTGATTCATGTAGGATACGTGCAGGGTGTTAGGAATTGTAGGGGAAGATTTGGGAGGGCCTTGAGAGCCAGAGGAGGAGTTTAAACTCAGTCGAGTTGGCTGTGGGAGCCACCTAGGCTTTCTGTGTAGGGGAGTGTGTGAACAGTGCCATAAAACCCGCAGAGGAGGCTGCCTCTGGAAGGCTGCTGCAGTAGTTGTGTGGGAGGTGTTGAGGCTGGACTGCAAGACCGGCATGCTGGGAATGGGGGGGAAGGTAGGAAGCTGTGTGGGACGAATGAGAGCAGGACATCAGGGTGACTCTGAGGCTTCTGGATGTGGGGGTGGACAAAGGGGAGAGGCAGGAGATGGGCAGTGGAAGCGGGATTTTCATTTCTGTTGTTTCATTTTTTAATGGATTCTGTCTTAAACCTATTGACCATAAAGTGATGTGGGACTTCTAAGTGAAAATGTCTTGGGAGCCACGATTTTTGAGTGGGGTCCGGGGCAGGCGGGAGGTTGGGGATGGTCCTGGAGGCGGGAAGGACTGTTAGAGAGGAAGCAGGTCTGTGAGTGTTGGAGGGTCCAGAGCGTGGGGTCCCTAGTCTGGGCTGGAGAGTGCTCAGAAGAGGATGGGCGACAGTAGAGGAGGCGGGTCCGAGGGTCCAAGGCCCCTCGGTGGTCGGCTGCATCTGTTTTCTGCACCACAGTCCTGCCTCTGAGCATTGGCAGAGATACTTCTGTGGGTGACCTGATCGCAGGGCATAAGGGCTGTCTGCTCAGTGAGACTTGCCCAGCAGGGGGATCGTTTAGGGTAGCTGGGTTGTTAGGGCCAGGCTGGCATTTCAGCAGGGAGGTGGAATGGGAAGTAGGCAGAGGAACCACTGGGTGTCTGGAGGCCTGCCAAAAGGCCGCTGTTGCGTTGGGGGTGAAATGAAACCCGTGGGCGGGGGTAGGGGCCGCCCGAGCTGAGTTTGCTCTGGTGAACTGCTTTTCCTGGCTTTTAGTGACACGTTGCGAGCAGGACCATGGAGAGGGAGGCGTTGTCAGCCAGATGCTGTGGTCTGGGCACTGTCCCCCATGCACACATGACACCAGTGTCTTCCCAGAATGAGGATGCCTGGACGGGTGTCCTGCTCGTCAGGCCGAGAAGGACAGAGGGAAGCGAGACCTGCTGCCCTGTCCCCAGCAAGCCTCGGTCAGCGGGGGTGGTTGTGATGCTGTTTTCTCAAGCAGGGGCTTAGCTCGCCTTCTCTGTGTCTTTTTTCCATCTGGTTGGGTGAGGCCTGATGGCTGAACCAAGAACATTTCTAATAAAATGGGAGTTTTAAGGAAGGGGAAACGCTAGGTCTTTATTCCGTCCCCAAGGAGAAGGTTGGAGAAGCACCCTGGGTGGCTTGTGTGTTGCTGGAATTTGATCTTGTGCTGTCATCCCCTTTCTTCACCCTCGTTTCTCAGCATTCCTTCTCACCTGCTAAACAAGTGCTTTTATAACGAAACATTGGTAATGTGTTTTATTTACAAGATGTTTTAAACATCATATTTTAAGTATAACTATTCCTATTCTGTTTTCCTTTGCTTCCAAGTCACCTGTTCTGTCCTTTCCCGCTGCTGGGGAGCCCTGGGTGCTCCTCAGAGCCCCTAGTGGCCCGAGACCAGCAGAGTTGGAGTGCTGTGAGGGACTTGGTAATTTTTTTAAGCGACTTTAGATTTACAGAAGAGTGGCCAAGACAGTGCAGTGTTTCTGCACAAGCTTTGCCAGGCTTCCCTCGCGACAGCGTCCCGGACCCCTGCACACTTGTTGGAGCGAGGTCGGCATCGGGGCAGTGCTGCGAACTCCCGACCCTGTTCGTGTCCCCGGCGTCTAGTCCATTCAGCTTTGCATTGCTGTTCACAGTGAGGATGCCCAGCGTAGCTAGGAGCATGCCTTCCCTCTGCAGGGTGTGCCGAGGCCTCTCACCCGGGGGTGACAGGGAAGTGACACCGGAGACCTTCTCCTGCCAGCCCACCCGGCTTCCCCAGAGGCCTTCACAGAGGGGCCCCTGCTCCGTCCTGCTCCCAGAGCCGCCTCCTGGCAGTGGTGGTTACTGCCAAGGGCAGAGCTGTGGCATCTTGGCCAAGAGTCCTGAGGTCTCTGGATCTTGGTTTCCCCAGGTGCACGTCCAAGGGGCGGGGCTTCCTCCTGGAGGTGATGACCAGTTCTGATGTTTTAAGACTCTCAGGCCTCTTATGATCTTTTGGGTCCAAAATCTGAGTTGGGATCAGGCCACTTAATTCATGAGCTCTCACTGCCCATGCACAGTAGTGTCTTTGGTGGTTCGGCCTTCAGACCTGGGTCCCCGAGGGAAAGATGGAGGCACTCATGCCTTTATTTCTTCACTAGTCTCATCGTTCTGTGAAACATGGGGATCTGACAGTTCACTGGCCCAGGCTGGGCAGTTCCTGCTGGAGAGTGCTGACTTCGTGTAAGCAAAGCCACGTCAGAGTGACTAGGGCCACCTTTGCCCTGAGATGCCGCCCAGCTGGTTTCCTGCCTGGGAGCAGGGCTCTCCAGCCCAGGAAGAGAGAGGGTGTGCGCGCGTGCAGGGCCATGTGAGCTTCATACTGCAAGAGCAAACAGCCTCTCCCTCCCTTTCCGGTCCCAAACCTGTTTCTCTCCCTTCCTGGGGGTGCTGTCTCCTGCCTGGGAGGCATGAGAAATTCCTTCCTGCCCTCTAAGCTCCCCAGACCAGGAAATGCTGGGCAATTTAAAAAAACAAAGCAAAACAGAAAACCCCACTGGCTCTCATCTCTGGGTTTGTGGGTCTCCTGGCCAGGTTGTAGTGTGGGGGCTGGTCTCCCTTGTAGCAGCTGAATTGGAGCTTGGTCAGGCAGCTGCCTTACAGCCTGTCTGGGGCTGCTGGTCGGGGCAGCAGTGAGGACTTGAGACCTGCCCCACCTCGAGCACTCAGCATCTGGTACTTCACAGGTTTCTCTGTGGTTTGCCGGCCCCTGGGGTAGGGAGTTCTGAAAGAGAAGTGATACCTACCCCACCACCGTATTATTCTGACCAAAGGATAAAGTAGGGGTGAACAGGAGGGATCTGATGGGGTGGGCATTAGGATGGATCTCCTGAATTCATTTCCATGCCAGTTTCAGTCACAGAAAGCTGCTTAGTTGCATCAAAACCAGTCCCCACAGGCAAGGCCTGGCTGAGCTTCACCAGGATGGGTGACGCAAGTGAGGGGCCTTAAGCTGCGAGGAGCCCTGGGCAGGAAACTCCAAGCTGGACAGCCAGAAGTTCAGACAGAAAATGTGGAGCTGGTGGCGCCTGGAACCCCCCATTCTGGACCGGACTGTGGCTGCCAACCTGCGTCTGTGTGTCTTCGTGTGATCACTTAGGGTCCTCCACGCACTTGGGCTCTACTCTGGCCGCTGAAGGTGGGGTTTGGCAGGCTTGGGCCCCCACTGCTGTGGACTGGTGATGTGTGCCACAGCGCATTCTCCTGCCGCGAGGAGTGGGTTCTTCCTGGCCCCGTGCAGAGCTGGGGAGCCATGTCCACAGAGTACTGGGCCCAGGACATACCGGGGTGGCACCCACCCCAGCAGTGGTCATTGAGGTTATTTAGATGGTGATGGTTTTGTCAGGCGAGTCACCTGGTTTGAGACTAGGTCCTCCCCTGAGGTGAGGGCTCACAGGGGCAGGGAGGCCTGCTGCAGCCTGTGCATGGCTGATGGGGAGGCCTTGGCCCTGCCCGCCCACCGCTCACCCGGTTTCTCCCCACAGGCTGGCGCCCATGCGGCTGTACACGCTCTCCAAGCGCCACTTCGTGCTCGTGTTTGTCGTCTTCTTTGTCTGCTTCGGCCTGACCGTCTTCGTCGGGATCAGAGGTGAGGAGCAGTTTTTGCACCTTGTCATTTACAGTTACCTGGGGCAGCGCCAGTCCGCCCTCGCAGCTGTACCCACTCTCACCCGCCAAGGGACCCATGGCGGAGGGGGACGCCTGGAGGGGTGGCCCTGGTCCTGCCGTGCACAGCGGCCGGGGCCTGCGCTCAGCTTGGCAACGCTGGGTGGCCTGGACCGAATACCTTCTGTTGGGAGAGTCCATTGTGCTCCAGGACCTGCCTGAGCGCTGGGGAATCCAGAACATGCTGGCAGATCGGGGAGACAGGCCACGCGAACGGTTCCAGGGCAGCAGGTTCCGGGAGGGCGCAAGACAGCGGTGAGCCCAAGGCTGGGGTGGCCTCTGCTGTGGTAACACTCTGGGCTCTCGGCAGGAAGGAGTCTGCAGATGCTGTTTGAGGGAAAGAGCCACACCGTGAGGATGTGAGAGTCCAGAATGCCTTTGAAACCGTCCAGAACAGCCCCCTTTCACCCAGATGGGAAACGGAAAACCCAAGTCCGCTTCCCAGAAACCTGAGTCTCTTCAGTCCCACCCAAGGGCTAGGAGACCCGGAGTTTCCTTAGGCTGTTTCTTCTTTCCTTTCTCCTAAGTGTCTTTTCAGTGAGGCTGGTTTCTGGCAGGTGTTTATTTAATTAAGGCACTTAACATTAAAGTGTGATGACAGTTGGGCTTAGCCTGTCCCAGGGGGCACTTGTGCCTAAGAAGGCTGGTTTCTCAGCCTAAACTGAAACTTGGGTGGTGCCTGGGCTGAGGGGCCGGGGGAGAGGGTGGAGGTTTAGGTGCTATTTGCCTGCTGATGAAGATGATGATGGTGACAATAGCAACTGTAGCCAGCCCCCAAGGGGTCACAGTTACAGGCAGCACACTGTCCTTTAAGATCCGTAGGGAAGGCATGAGTATTCTCGTGGTCTCCAGTCTCACGGGACTTCAGCCAATTCTTGTTTCCTTAAGTCACTGTCTGTCACAAACATCCATGATTACATTCAACCCTCTCCACTCTTGCAGAAATGAAAAGTGATGCACTAAGGCTGAGATGAGGAAAAATATGTCAAGATTTCCAACCCCCTTTCCTTCTTCCCTAGGGCACTAGTGTTAGCAGGTTCTCCAGAGAAATAGAATAATATCTATACATGGAACAGAACCCATAGGGCACGTGTAGGTACAGAGATACAGATTCGTCATGAGGAATTGGCTCACATGATTATGGAGGCTGAGAAGTCCCCAGATCTGCAGTCAGCAAGCTGGAGACCCAGGATTGCTGGGGTGTAAGTTCAATCTGAGTCCAAGTCCGAATGCAGGAGCAGAGGAATGTCCCAGCTGGAAGCCAGTCAGGGAAGGAGAGCAAATTCTCACTCAGCCTTTTTCGCTCTGTTCAGTGGATTGCCCACCCACACTGGGAGAGCAGTCGGCTTTACTCAGCTACCGTTCAAACATAAATCTCATCCAGAGACACCCTCAGGACACAATTAGAATAATGTTTAACCAAATTATCTGGGCATCCCATGGCCCAGTTGACACATAAAATTAACTATAACAAGTCCATCACCTGTCAACTTGGCATCTGTACGCATCTCCTTAAACCACACATAATCTCCAAATAAAGACCATAACAAGGTCATTAGTCCTTCTGATGTGGTACAGCTATCCTGCATGTAACCAAAAATTCACTACCCTTCCCCAGAAGAGGAGGTAAGGTCCTTGAGTGATGTTAATTCTTCTCCTCTGTATCCTGTAACTTACACACTATGATATAAAGTCAGTAATACATCTTATGTTACTTGGTAGGGGAATGAGAGAGGGAAGACAACAAAGATGTTAGCTTAGTGTATATCTTTATGCACACACAGAGGCCTGTTCAAGACGAAATGAGGAGGAGATACTCATGAGCGTTAAAGTCCTCTTTTCTGTAACTAGTTGCGTGGTCACAACAGGTGTTCATAACTGACTCATTCCACCGCCTGTTCCGTACTCCCTGCGCCTTCAGCAGGCACCTCAGGCGGTCATGGTTCTTCACCTGGTGGGATGACCCGACCGAACCTGCACCCCTGAGGAGCCTGGGCTGTTAGTGTTCCTGCCCTGACCTGGGTTGTCATTTTCCACTGACCTTAATCCCAGGTCCTGGTAATACTGAGAGATGCCCTAAGGGACCTCCTCAGGTGTACTCCTCCCTACCCCAGCGTGGAGTAGAGTCCAGTTCCCCGTGGTGGTCAGGGTCAGCCACCCCAGCCAGCACTGGAACCCCCTTCTTTGCCTGTTGATTCTGAGGCACAAGGAGCCCAAAGTGGCGGGGTGGCAGTGTTAACTTCCAGTTCCGTGAGATCATTGCCGTGTCTTGGGGTGGAAGCCTTCCTCCCTGTGGAACTAAGACCTCTAGGCCAGCAGAGCACAAGATCACAGGGACAGGAGTCGGTATTTTGCTAGTCACTGCGGGTAATAGTGAGGGGCACCACGCCCATTTCCGCCCCTTGACTCTTGGATCTGGGGATCAGGCTCTGGGAAAATCAGCACCACATATTGGATGCTGACTCGGAGCATATGCAGCGTCCAGGGAGCCCTGCCCCAGCCTGCAAGGTATTGCCACTTAGCTGGCGCTGTCACTGAGTCTTCTAAAGGCCATTCCACCATTCCATCAAACCAGCTGCTCAGGATGGTGGGGAATGTCGTAAGAGCAGTGAATTTCATGACTGTGGGCCCATTGCCACAGCTCTTTTGCTGTGAAGTGAGTTCCTTGATCAGGAACAATGCTGTGTGGAATAGCTTGACTATGGATAAGGTGTTTGGTAAATCCATGAATGGTAGTTTTGACAAGAGCACTGGGTGCAGGGAAGGCAAATCCATACCCAGAGAAAGTGTCTATTGCAGTCAGGACAAAACGCTGCCCCTTCCACAATGGAAGTGGTCCCGTGTCATCAACCCTGCCACCAGGTAGCTGGCTGATGGCCCTAGGGTATGGTGCAGCGTCTCTGCTGCTGGCAGTTGGGCAGCTCAGGTCACATGGTGACTTGTTGGTCATGGGCACGCGTTCAGTCTCTCCCAAGGCCTGGTAGCAGGCCAAGAGGTGTTTCTCGAAAGGAGAGTAGTTGTGGAGGGTGGCAGGCTTTGCTCCAAACCCTAAGGGCCTGCCCTGAGATCCACCTGTGGGGCCTGCCAAAGGCTCCAGGCAGCACCCCTTTCTGCCACTGATGCTTCAGGCACCACTGGATCTGCTGGACCACGTGAGCCGAGCGGCGGAGCAGCTCCCGCGGCAGCCTGACCTGTGGGCCGCCTTCTCTTGTTCTGGGCCCCACTCACAACCAGCAGCTTTTTGGATCACTAGGTAAATAGGCCACTGTGTCACACCCGAATTAGGAATATATTGCCTCCAAAGCCCATAGAGGCCCCCTAGGTGTCATACCTCCCTTTTGGTTGTAGGGTGGGCCAGATGCAGCAACTTACCTGTCACCTGAGAAGGCGCCCACCACGGGACCCCTAGAAATTTTGCCAAGGTGGAAGGTACCTGAATTTTAATTGAATTTATTTTCTACCCTCTTGACACCAAATATTATGCCAATAAGTTTAGAGTAGTTGCTACTTCTTGCTCACTAGGTCCAGTCAGCCTCATCTCATCAGGGTAACGGCCCAGTGTGATAGCTTGTGGAAGGGAAAGATGACCAAGAGCTCTGTGAACTAAATTGTGGTGTGGGGCTGGAGAGTTGATACACCCCTGAGGTAGGGTAGTGAAGGTGAATTACTGGCCTTGCCAGCCGAAAGCAAAGAGCTTCTGGTGAGCTTTGTTGTTAGGGATGGAGAAAAAGTCATTTGCCAGGTCAGTAGCTGCGTATCAGTTACCGGAGGATGTGTGAATTTGCCCAAGCAACGAAACCCATCTGGTACAGCAGCTGCAGTTGGAGTCACCACCTGGTTAAGCTTACGATTATCTACCGTCATTCTCCAAGATCCACCTGTCCTCTGCACAGGCCAAATAAGTGAGTTGAGTGGGGATGTGGTGGGCGTCTTTCAGGTCCTTGATGGTCACACTCATGTCCACAATCCCTCCAGGAGCATGATGCTGTTTGGTTGACTGTTTTCATAGGTAGAGACAGTTCAAATGGCTTCCACTTGGCCTTTCCTACCGTAATGGCCCTCACTTCACAAGTCAGGGAACTAATGCAGGGATTCTGACAGCTGCTGAATATATCTGTTCAAATTGTGCATTCTGGAACTGGGGAATTAGCATTAGAATTAGAATGGGTTTGCGGACCCACTGGGCGCATTGTGACACATCCCTGCGCTAAAACCCCATTATCACCTGACTTCTATAGGTCTCTCCTCTGGTAGACTACAGTGATTTTTTTTTTTAAATGGAAGTATGAACCCAGGACCTCGTGCATGCTCAGCATGTGCTTTACCACTGAGCTGTACCCTTCCCCCAGCAGTGATGTTTTGAGTCCCTGGAAATTAGCGTCAGTTCAGAGCCAGTGTCCAGCAGTTCCCAAAATGTCTGATTTTATTCCCCCGGTGCAGTTGCCCTGGTAGAAGGCCATAGATTCCTTTGGGAGGATGATTAACAGTATAAATTTTCAGCAGTGTACTGGGGTGCTTTCTTAAGGGGACCCAACCTTCCTTTCATTCAAGGGCCTTTATGTCTGTAAACTGGCTTAAATCTGGAAACTGTTGATGGGTTGTGACTCTCTGTTTTTATGATGCAGGTTAGACTTTTGTTCACTTGACCTAGAACTTTTCTTCTTATGCAGATCAAGTAAGAATTTAGTAGGCAGCCTGTGTGTTTCACTTCTAGGAACAGCGTGATCGGTTAGCTGAGGCCGTAGGTCTGTGCGGATCAGACTGTTCTGCTTGCTGCTTTAACTACTGTGCGTTCCGGTGACCACACCCACCTTGCCTTTGGCAGTTGCACGCCACCACCTGGCCCCTGCCACCTGTTAGATCCAGTTACTCCTGTTGCATTTTGTTTTCCGAATTCAGTGGCCGTAGTTCCCACTGTAAGGCCTGGGCTGCAGAGAAGGCAGCCACAGAGCTCTTTAAGGATGCCAGGGACTCCCCTCACAGATTTATTTCTCATGGTGGTGAAAAGTTTGTCTTCTGGAATCTCCTAGTAGGTCTTAAATGACACATCCACCCTAGCATACGTCTCCCCAAGCCTCCTCTGCGTTAAACCTAAGCAGGGGCAGCATTCACTCATGGAACCACCTTTTAGTCCATGTTTTAGCTAATCAACCAGCCAAACTATTACGATCCTTTCCGACTCCCTGAGCTACAACTGTCAAGGCAGAATCTCTGCCTTGTGAGCCCACAGCCATGTATTTGGCCTCATTCAGCTTTATGTTCCTTCCACCATTATCCCACACATGTTCCCTGGGTTTCAGTCTGCATAAGTCAGAAAACTCGGGAAAACACCTCCTTTTGGGTCACAATCTGTGTGTCACCTCTGGGGTCTGCTGGGACTTGAGCTGGGTTTAGGTCTAGAGGCCAGAGGGGTGCTGGGGTGGGTCCTGAGGAGAATCAGCATTGTCCTGTGTGGCAGCTGCCTTCCATAGGCAGTGCAGGGTTAATCCCTCAGAAGAGGGTGGAAAGGCCACTTCCCCCAGGAATGGGGAGGACTCTTCCCCTGGGAGAGATGCCTCCTGAGAGTTTAGCGGCTCTGTGTCCGCAGCTTCATGGGGATCTTCCTGCATGTCCCAGCAACAGGATCCCGCTCTTTCCCCGTCAGCTCACTCACTTCAGCAGTGAGACGCCCTGCCAGGCTGGGAGTTCAACTCGTGTTGTAATTCAGCCAGTTACAGGAGGAGATTCAGTTTGATTTTCAGCAGTCTCAGCCCTGTGGCTGGAGGAAGTAAGGGCCTCCTTCAGGGCACACTTAGAAGCTTTCAGATCTTCTCTGCAGCCCTGGAGCTGGGAATTCAAACCCCTGAGCTCGTCCTTTTCTTTCACCACTTTGTCCAGCTGCAGTAGGAGCAGCCAGACAGCCTCGGTACGTTTATAGTTTTCCAAGAATGTTCTAAAGGACTGTACACAGGGCCGCTTAGCTCCTCGCTTCTCCTCGGTGGTTGAGGAGGAGTATCCAGGGAAGGTATGGTGTGTATTTTCACGGACTTTCCGTGTTCTCTTTGCTTTTGGACATACAGTCATTAGCATAATCAGATTAGAGAGCAGGTTCCAGCGAGCCCAGAACCAATATAGAAAACTCATCCTTAGCATGCTGCGCCTCTAGAACCACTCTCAGCACCAAAACCTGTGCTAGCCAGGGTTCTCCAGAGAAACTGAACTGATAGGAGATACACACATATACAGGGAGAGACAGAGACAGAGACAGAGACACATGGTGGGGGGAGGGGAGAGAGAGAGCAATTCATTACGAGGAATTGGCTCTCATGACTGTGGAGGCTGAGAAGGTCCGCAGTCTGCGGCAGGTGAGCTGGAGACATGGGAGGGCCTGTGGTGTAAGTTCTGGTCTGTGTCTGAAGGCCAGAAGGTCAGGTGGAGACTGAGGGGCCGGCCCGAAGGTGGAGAGCCCAGGCAAGGAGAGCAGATTGTCCCTCCCTCAGCTTTTGCTCTATTCAGACCTTCAACAGTTTGGATGCGGCCCACCCACAGTGGGGAAGGCAGTCTGCTTTACGTTAGTCTACTGATTCAAAAAGTGATCTCACCCAGAACCACACTTACAGACACCCCAGAATAATGTTTAGCCAAATATCTGGGTACCCTGTGGCCCAGTCAACTTGACACAAAGTCACCATCACAAGTCCTCTGCTCCCAGTTACTTTATATGGTAAAGTTATTAGGATTTCAGAGTTAGGAGTGCCTTAGGGACCACTGGGATAGTCACCCTCACTTTGCAAATGAGGAGGTGGAGATCTGAGAAGCTGTACTGGCTGAGGCTAGAATCTGGGCTTTCCTGACTCCCAGTTCTTAGTTCTTTCTGGGAAACCAGACTGCCTTACCTCCTGGGCCGGGCGTGCACTCAGATTGAGAATCTGTGGGTACAAGCCTCCTTCCTACGCGGAGATGTGTCCACTCAGCGTGCGTAACGCGCTCCAGAGACGTGCTCCTGCCCCGTTGGCGTGTGCGCTTGTGTAGCTCCTCCAGGGGGAGGGTCGTGGGCAGCAGCCTGGGCGTGGCCACTGAGGCAGCCCCGAAAACTGGCGCTATGAGCTGAGGGGACTTTGCTTTAGAACAAACCCAGTTCTAAATTAAATTAAAAGCAGGTTCACAGTGTTTCCTTTGACTACTTCTTATAAGACCAAAGCGCTGAAACATTGCTAAGGTTCTGTGAATATTTCCAGAAAAGCCTTGAGTGTATATTGTGTATGTAATGCTTTTTTTTTTCAATATCCTCAACTTAATATTTTTGGAAGACTGGATTAATTGGATGAATAGATCGTGTTTTTTTAGCAGAAATCTTCATACTTTACAAAATGTATAGACAGTGTCTGTGTCTTGAATGTTTTTTGGATCCATGCACTACAGCGAGAGCCGTCCCGGAGAGCAGAGGAGAGGGTCTGCACGTGCAGAATCCCATGGAAACAGTGCATTGTGTTGGGTCATGTGAGGTGCAGCAGAGTAGATACTGTGTATCTGTGTTTATATGTTTATATATTTTACATATTTATGTATATAACCTCCAGAGACAGACCAGGAAAATAAGACCACATCCATCTAATGTATGAGTCTTCCTTGGCATTTGGAAAAAAAAATCAATACATTAATTATCAATGTACTTATAACTTGCTTTTTTCTTTCTCTGTTACACTTTAGGGCCCAGAGTGATCCAGACTTCTGCAGCTAATTTTTCACTAAATAATAGCAAAAAGGTAAGTCAGTCTGGGTCTAAGTGGTAGCCAGTGAGTCCTGTAAAGTTCTGGGTCACTGAGAAATGGTCCTGCTTTGAGGGTCATTAAGGTAGACACCCCCTTGCCCTGCAGCTCGCTTCTCAGGCAACGTACATTTCTTACTCCACTGTTAGCCGCTGGCCACTGAGTCCTTGTTTGCTAAAATTACCTTTTCTGCTGTAATGGTTACCTCAGTACTGAGAAAGGGTGGTGGTGTTACCTCTTAAGGAACCATAGTTCCCTTCCAGTGCCTGGTTAACTAGTCCTGCTTCCTCACGTGTGCAAGTCTTAGTAGATTTTAAGTTCTGACAATGCTCACTTAAGTATCTGACCCTTTCTTCTTATATTGGCCCAAGTTAAGACGTGGTCTCCCTGCCAGGTTTCTAACAGTAACAGTTCTTTCTAGTGATTGTTTGGTATTTCTTACATGCACTCAGTTTAAATGGAAAATCCTGTTTCTTTCCTTTTTTTTTTTTTATATGTGCCTTGATTCTTCACCATCTTTAGAGAAAAACGAAGAACCTTCAGTTGGAGAATTTTGGTATTTAATAAATGCTGACTTGTGAGAGCCCAAACAACTGAACCTTTTCTTTTTCTTTGCATCAAACATAGTATCTTTGTTGTAGACTGAACACGATTGTCCCACATTCTCACTGTATCATAACGTGTGTGGCTTAAATTTAATTACTTGACCCTAAATGCTCCCTTGTCTTCTTCATTCTCCTGGCCCCCTGCTTGGTTTCCTCCTACAATTCTCAAAAAGGCAAAAAGGAGAACAAGGAAAACTTAACTCTGTTTTTTTGCTACTGCTAGTTTGAGAGGGCCCTCGCTTAGCCTTTCATCACTTTTTTTTTTTTTTTTTGCATTTCTTTATTTTCTTTAACTCTCAGGCTAAGGATCTATTTGAAGAGGTGCTACCATTGGGTTTCCTGACCATAGTTTGGTCTTTTAAAATTTCTGTCTCTGGCTGTAAGTCCTTGTTTGACACCAAAAATAACACCTGTCCCATGGAACTAACTTGTTTTCAAAAGATCATCCTCACTTCTGAAAGGTGATGGGTCATCCTCCAGTAGGGTTTCAGCACCTCAGTGGCTTTTGGGCAAGTCTTCGGTCACAGGGCATTTCACTGAGGCCTCCCAGAAGCATTGAAACACAAACCCCACCCATTTATGTTCAAAGACTCTGCATTCAGATAGTGCTGGTCTTTGGAGCTAGGGATGGGCTCAGACCCCTTCTGTGTCCAGTGTTGTTTTGGACCAGTGTTGTGTTTTTCAGCAGACACCACAGAAGCATCCCTGGCAACATGGTCTCCTCTAATTTTTCTCTTTAGGGGTGTTAAAGCTGAAAATACCAGATGTCAAACAGTGACATGCCTGGTGTATTGTTAGTGAAAAAATGATTCTTGTGCATATGAAAATATTTTTGTGTTCTTCATTATCTTATTATATGTATCATCATATACTGTTTAATTTTTTCCCCTTTTCTTGGTATTTAAGTAAGTGTATTGTCCCAAGGCTGTAGGTGGTGGAAACTACCTGCTTAGAGATTTTCATGAGAGACAGAAGTGAATTGCAGAGGAAAGTTAGTCCTTTCTTTTTCTGGAAGGTGGAGTTTCACTTATATCATCTAAAGGAAAACTGCATGGTTCTGTCTCAGAGCTGACACTCAGACCTTTTTTGTAAATGTAAACTTTGTCTGTGAAGCGGAGGCATTTGGTGGACTCAGTTAAAATGGTCACGTGGATTATGTAACTTCTTTTTTTTCTTTCTGTCTCAGCTAAAACCAATTCAAATACTTTCAAATCCACTGTCTACATACAACCAGCAGCTGTGGCTGACATGTGTTGTCGAGTTGGATCAGTCAAAAGGTATGAAGCCTGACATTTTAGAATGAGTTTTCTTTGTACAGAGCACCGCATTTTAAAGGTCGAAAGAGCTTTAAAATCTTTCAGCAAGTGCGCAGAGATAGATTATAGGGATGGTCATTATTCTTTTTAGTAACAAGTTGGAAGCTGCTTCAGTGCCCGCCAGGGTAGGTTATGATGCTGTGCTCAGGGCACCCCGTCATTGCTCAGGGACCTCCAGTCGGCCCTCGGGGATACTGGCCATCCTTCAGGGTGCCGGTCAGCTTAGCTTAGCGGCTGCGTGGTGTAGGGGCTGCAGTCGCAGCCTTTTTCAGTGGGGTTCTGGGAGAGAATTAAGTCCCGGTGCCCTAAGGCAGTGGTTCTGTCCCCCAGGGACACTTGGCAGTGTCTAGTGACGTTGTGACATTTTGGCTGTCGCAACTGGGGAGGAGGGGATGCTAGTAATATCCCGTGGGTGGAGATCAAAGATGCTGCAAAACATCCTAAAATGCAGCATTCCGCACAGTCATGAATCGTCTGGCCTCAAAATACCAGTGGTGCTGAGGCTGAGAAACCCTGCCCAGAGCACCCACCGTTGGTAATGACCTATTCTGTCTGTCTCGAGCAGCGCTGGTCCAACATCTTCTCTGAGAAGATGCCCCACGTCATGTTCTGTGTTCTGTGATTCAGACGAGACACTTTGGTTGAAAGAATTTGGAAAGATAACGCAATGACTGCAGTAAATTAAAGGGAAAAAATTGCACATTACAAAAAAAAAAACACCCTTTTCCCAACATTTTAAAGAGCACAAATAAACTGATATCACTATATACTTGTATGTCTATAAATGGTCTGGAAGGAGGGGCCCGAACACGAAATTACAGTTTTTCCAGGTGGTGGATTATAAATGTTTACTACCATCTTTGTATTTTTTTGTTCTCTGACTTTTATTTTTTAGCAATGAGCATATAATCAGAAAAATAATAAATTATATAATCACAAAAAATAAACCTATTTTTATTTTGGTACAAAATTAATAAAAATTTGTGTGGGAAATCAAAAAATAAAACTTTCTTAGCCATGAAATAGTTGCCCTTTTGTGAAATGAACTTTTATGGAGGGTCAGAAGCGGAAGTGCATGGAAGGGCTTGACTTTGCCACCAAGCGTGAGGCTCGCAGATGTGCAGAGGCTGCTGGGTCGCGGGGCCCTCCTGGATAACACACGGCCAGGCAGGCGCTTTTGCAGATGTGACAGCCTATCGTGGTCTCTGACACTGGATTTCTTTCTTTTGTAGAAACATCTCTTCAGACGAACTTCCTCATGACTGTTAAGGTCGATGGTGTAGCTCAGGATGGAACCACCATTCATAACAAAGTTCACAATCGGACAAGGACCCTCACGTGTGCAGAGGTGAGCGCCTCCGCCTGGTCTGTGATTACTCACCTTGCTGCACTGTCGCCGAGCTGCTTTCTGAGGCGAAAAAATTGAGTCACACCAGCAATGGCATGGGAAGCCCATCTAACTGTACACACCGATAACATAAATTCTTATGCATGTGTACACTCAGTACACACATGCACACTCATGCACACACGCACATACACCTGCACCCTGGTGCCAGTTGGCACTGTCTGTGTAACCTTCTGCATGGGTGTCCACAGATGACTGTTGATGGGCTGCCTGTCTCACGTGAAGGTCTGCCTACTGCTGTCCCATGGTCTTTCCTGACTGCTGAGGCCTTGGGTTGTTTGCAGCTGTGGGATGAACGCCCCGATCTGTCTGGGGGGCCCTGGGACCCAGGCCTCTTAGGAAGAGTGCCTGCTTTTTTGAGTCTACTCCAGGGTACATTGTGTGGCCCTGGGGTAGGAAACCGGTTGGCACACAGTGGGAGAGGAGCCCTCACTCACTCCAGATTTTGTTAGCACCATATTCCGCCAGCACCGATGATCAGAGCCAGGTCCCTGCTCTAGCAAAGAGGCTCCGTCGAGACTAAATGGGTCTTGGGTAGTCTAGACAGCACCGGGTGCATCCAGAGAGAAGGCGTTGGTTAAGGGATTAGGAACGTGGCTCCCTGCCAGGTACTCTCCATATATGGTCTTGTTCAGTCCCCGGAGCAAGCCCACAACCAGGAACTGTCATCCGAGCCTCATTTTATACAATAAGAGACTAGACAGCTCAAAACACTTGTCCAAAGTGACAGATCATAAGCAGGAGGGCTGTGATCTTTTATTCTGGAGCTTCTGCCCTTAATACCCACACACACACTGCCTAGTTAATCCCGGTGAGATACTAGGCAGTTTTTCCTGGTGAGAAGGACAGCAGATAGGAAAGGATTCCTGTCCAGAGGCTGGCTCTGGTCCCACTTGATTGACGTCTGCTAGAAGATCCTGAAATGGGTCAGAACCATAGCCCAAGGGGGTTGGGCTATAGGAAGGGTGTGCCGGCAGTGCCCCCTCCCAGCACAGTCATCGCAGCGTCTCCTTCCCAACCTGAGCTGTGCCTCTGCCCACCTGCCCTCCGGGGCCTGTGGGATGGGCCTTGCAGGTGGCTCTGGGAAGCCCCAGAAGTGACGGGACTCTCATTCTGCCTCCCCCGTTTATCACCCAGGTGAGCAGGGCTGGGCCAGTTTCTCAAGTGTGTTTTCCTTGTCCTTAAAGCGGAGGTTACACCTTCTCAGGGTGTCTGCAGAGAGTGGTGAGGATCAGGTTGGATCAAGCCTGTGAGACTTGCACTGTTCGAGCCAGTGGGAGGGTCCGTGGACCCCCAGTGCCCGGGGGTACAGTAGGTGCGCTGTCAGTTCTGCTGAATAAATGGGAGGGATGACAGGCGTGGGGTCTGAAAGGACCACTGTGCATGCTGCATCCTTCTCCATCCCCGGGCCGACTGGGCCTGGAGTCCAGCCTCAGCTGGTATTTCAGCACCTGACATTGCTGGTTCTCAGACCGAGCAGGTGATGAACAGGTGCTTAGTGACTTTATCCTGAGACCAGTGTGACTGATCTGCCTGGTTTGCCCAGGCGGAGGGATTTTCCAAGGTGGAAGATTTTGTTTTAAACCAGGGGAAGTCTCAAGCCAGCTGAGATGAGGCGGTTGCCCCACGTACAACCTGTGCTTGAATAGGGCCAGGCTGCCCGAGAGGCCACTTGTCCTTCCTTCTCGGAAGCACCTGCCATACTGTGCACCTTGACGGTGGCCCTTCATGGCTTCTCCGCGCCCCTGTTGGTGGCCCTACTTCAGTTTACTCTGTGCCACCCTTGGGGACTTCTCTGTTCTGTTTGTCCCTCTCTGCTCCAGTCTCTCCTTGACCATTCAAGGAACATTGCCCTGACTTTAAAAAAAGATGGAATTTTTGTTGCAGGGATATTGGCCTCCCTTTCATATTGCCTTTCCTTTTTGTTTTTTTGATGTAAAGAAGAAACTTTGTTTACTGTAGGTAGCAAGGAGGTCTGACCTTCAGGTGAGGAAGCTAAGGTGCTCTCGTGAAGTGATTCTCTAAGGTGCATTGTAATCAGTGCCCAAACCACGGCTTGAACTTGGGATCCCCAAACTCTCAGGTGCTTTCACTGTAATTTTTTCAAACTTGAAGATACATATATTCTGAGGTGTAACTCTTTTGTTAATTAAAACATCCCCTGAAAATCCAGATTCTTATCTTGTAAGAAGTACTTATCTGAGCAGCACAAATCTATTTACTAATGTAAACCTAAATCCTTCCTGGTCACACTGGGTCCTCGGCTGCCCCTCTGCACATCGTCCTGTGACCAGCTGCAGAGGTGAAAGGTGGATTCGGTTTTGCTGAGACCCGGGCCCCACACTCATGTGCCCTGAGGGCTGGTGGCACAGCCGGGGAAGGCTGAGCGGGTGGGAGAGAAACCACAGCTCAGATGTGATAAAAACAGCAGTTGGCTCGTGCGTCAGCCGGGAGAGCAGGGCCTGTGGTCGCCAGAGCCCCCAGCCTCTCCATGCCTATCGCCGAGGGCCTCCCACTCACCTCTCCCACTCTCTCCTGTCCCCTAGATCAGTGCCCTCTCCCCGCCGGCCACCCTCCTGTCTTTTTAAGCCTTCTCATGTGACACCGAGCTCTGTTTTCCTGCCCTGACCTCAGACATTCCTGGCTCGGGAAGCCTTTGATCATCGGTAGGGTGACTCTGCACAATTTAGAGCCACGGCTCCAGCAAGTGCCACGGAGCGGCCGGGTGGTTGTGGGCAGTGGCCGGACTCCTGTGGCGCAGGGTGGGCACGTTCTGTCAGATCCCGAGGAGGCTCTGAGGGGTGTGCTGGCCTGGCTACTGAGTACGGTCCACGTCTGCACTGAGGCTTGGTGCCCCTCTCCTCTCTGAATAGAAAAGACCCGAGTCTTCATTCTAAAGGACAGAAGAGAGGCTGGGCCGACCAGTGAATGCACACACCACACGCCTACAGAGCCTCGCCAGCTCCTGTCCACACAGCCTGTGCCCTGGATGTGATCCTGACCTCCTAACAGGCTGCAGGGGGCTCCCCGTGGGCAATAGGATAGTGGAGAGACGGAAAATCCATAATCCACTCCATGTCGTTACAGCAAGTGCAGGAGTGGGCCAGGAAGCACAGTGTGGCCAGGGCTGGGGTTTGTTGTGTCTCAGCCAGGGTGCCCCGCCCACCTCGCACAAGTGTGTTTGTGGAAACATCAGGTTTGTGTTTCATTAACTTACCTTTTTATGCAGGTGATGTACTATTTTGAATCTTCCAAAGTAGAAAGGTTTTAATGACTGTAAATCATGTATTATTTGTTTCTAAAAATACTCATTTGGTTCTTTCTTTCTAAGAACTGTTTTTGGCTGGCATCTGAATTTTTCTGGGCTTCTGGCTGGTTCCCTGGAGATGATCGGTCCTGATCATCTGTTGTTGGAACATGTTACTTCATGGGTCAGTTGGTGGGAGAGTCTTGCTTGCTTTAAAGACACAGATCATCCTTGTGTATTTGCAGAAATGTGCAGAAATCATTGTGGTTCACCTTGGCTACTTGAATTACACTCAGTATACGGTGATTGTGGGATTCGAGCACCTGAGTCCACCCATCAAGGAAATGAACTTCACCGTAAGTATACCACAGTGTTTCCATGGCTCATTTGTTTACTTCCATTCGATGCTGGAATGGCTGAAATAGTCACAGCGTCAAAATCACGTTACTTTGGCCAGTGGACGACATGTACGGTCTAAAACTATGGAAAAACCATAGTTTCTTACGTATATGGAACCAGAAAGAGCTTACAGAAACAGCATGGAGTTGGAAAACCGTGGTGTTCTCTGAGATTTAGAAGAGAGAAGAGCAGCCTTCTTCCAGCTAGAAGGTAGCCCGGCATGTGCTCCTTGAAAGCCAGGACTCCCTTCTCCGGTGCCTTCTGCAATGGGCGGTCTTCAGACCCTGCCAGACCTCTGGTGAGGGGCCTGCCCGTGGTCACACAGCTCTGGTGGTCAGACTTCCCTGTCTCGCGTCCAGCTGAAATCAGCCTCCTTGTTCCTGCCACTTGCTGGGAGTCAGACTGATAAGCCTGGTGACTAGGAATGTGGGTTTTGGATCTGACAGAAGAGCTGGTTCAGATCCTGGCACCACAATTAACTGTTTGACATTATTGCACCTCCATTTCCTTATTGAAAAGCCACTCCCTCATGTAGCTGGGGCTATTAAATGCTGGTGCCTGTGCATTTATTAAACTACACTTTGTTGAGATGTCATTCACACACGAGGGAAGCCTGTTATGCAGCCATGTCCCGCTCCTCCCTCCCCTGGCCCCCCAGGCAGTCACTAATCTGCCCTCTATGTCTGTGGGTTTGCCTGTGTTGGGCATTTCGTAGGAAAGGAATCACTTAGCATGTGAATGACGTCTTTCACTAAGCAGTGCTCTCAAAGTTCACCGTGCTTTGCAGGTATCAGTACTTCATTCCTCTTTTCGCCAAATAGTATCTCATTGTGTGTTTGCGGCCTTTGTGTATCCAAGCATCAGTTGATAGGCATTTGGGTTGTTTTCGTTTTTTTGACTCTGATGAATAATGCTGCTTGAACAGGTTTTTATTTGGACATGTGTGTCCCCTGTCCCACGAGGTCATGGTGTCTGGTTCCCTCCTGTGCCCTCCGTGGTTTTCCCCATTTCTGGGAAACCCGGCAGGGTTGGTGCCCAGCACCTGCTTGCTGTAGGTGCTCAGCAAACGGCAGCTGTTGTTAGGGTCACACTGCTTTTTTCCATCCTCTGTCTCTAGACTACCTCACACGAGCTTTTCCTTTGTCTGCCTGACACCTGTGCAATGTCGGAAGATGACCGTCTCATCCCCTTCTTTCCTTCACGACGCCCTGGGGGCCTCCAGGTTTCCTCCCCAACCCCTCTGGCAGCCAGGCCAAGGTGGGGGCCCACCGTGGAGGGAGCAGGCGGCCCCCCCAGGTGTCGCTGGAGCCCTGACAGCCGGCTCCCATGGAAGCTGCAGCGCCCTCGAACCCCCCCGGACTTGTCCTCTGTCACTGTGCGGTTTGGGCCCCTTCGCTCCCTGCCTCTGTGCCTGGCCGCTCTTGAACTTCCTCTTTGCTTTTGGCTTCCTGCCCTAGCCTCTCCGGATCTTTGAGTTTGGCTCTGGATTCTGTTCTTTGTTGTACGAATGGTTTCCTCGAACTTTGTCCTCAGAAAATCTGATCGGCGTTCTGCCTGTGTCCTCAGGGTCTTGACGCAGCAGTGGAACCCCGGCAGGGCCTCAGACATGTGCCCTGAGCGCAGGCGCACTTTGGTCTCACCCTGTGCCAACCGCCCTGGCTGTAGACTTTGCTCTTTGCTCATCCTTCTGATGGAGAATGCAGGACCTCTCCTTCCTGTCCTCCCAGTCAGAACACCATCTCCTGAAAGCCCTCTATCAGAGTTCTCAGCAGTTCCCCCTCAAGGTTTGTTTCCTGGGTTTGTTTGTTTTTGATTGGGTTCTCTCCTTCCATCTTCTATATCTGTTTACATTTCTTCTTAAACTTATTCCTAAGTAGTTTTATATGCATTTCAGATCAACTTGTCTCGTGCCATTTTGCTGTTGCTAACGGAAGGCAGGTGAAGCGGTCTTAGTCTGGGCGCAGTAGGGAGGCTGCCGTCAGAACAGCTCGCCTGAGTTATGCCAGCCCCCAGAGCTTCATTTTGGTAGCCCTCTGCAGCATCCAGAAAGCTCAGACTCAGGACCCTTGGGATTTGCGAGATTTTTCTTTTTTCTTTTTTTTTTTTTTGGTATATTCCTGTATCCCCAGTACCCAGCAGAGTGCCTGGCAGCAGTTATGTTTGTAATAAATAGTTATTGGTTGAATTGAAGAATAAACACCGTAGCACTTCACAAAATAAGGAATTCAGATGGCCAACAGACCTATGAAATGATGTTTTTCTTTGCTAAGAACCAAAGATGTAGAGAGTACAAGACGGAATGTCTTTTTTTTTTTTTTTTCCGCCTATCAAACAGTCAAAATACCAACAAGAAAAATAACATCTAGGGTTGAGGAAATGTAAGTTCTCTCACACAGGTGAATGGGGATATAAATTGAACTTCTGAGACCAATTCAGCAATATACCAAAGCCTCTGTGGGTAAATTCTTTTTGACCCCGTCATTCAGCTTCTGGGAGTTTATTCTAAAGAAATAATTAGAAAGGTAGATTTATTTTCAAAAGTGTTCCTCATAGCAGGAAGTTGGGAGCAATCCGTATTTCAGCAGTAAAGCTCTGTTTAAATAAATAAATTAGGTCTTCTGTGGCTGGTAAAATAATAAACTGGTCACAAAGCAGGATGGATAGAACAAAACACATACTGATTTTTTAAAAGGAAAGAAAATGTATGAATTAAAAGTGTTAATTAAAATTTTATATGATAGAAAACTGAAGGCTATCTCTGGGTGGTGGCATTAATGTTTAATTTCTTTTTTTCTCCTCTTTTTCATAAGGAGCTTTTATTAATTACATTTATCATCAGGAGAGAAAATTATTTGTTTTTCAAAAAGCTCCTAAGAAAATTGATATTTGAAAGGGGAAGTCTAACATACAGTCTAGCCGCTCACTCCAAAAAGTTCGGTTATCCAAGAGCTGCCTCAGAGATTCACAAGGTAACATTATGTCTAGAAAGGAATTTAGATATTAGAGAACCTTCTGTAAAGTGTTTCAATGTTTTTTATAAAATTGCTGCTGAAGACAGTATCCCTTACGCTGCTAACTCTGATCTAAACCCGCAAACAGGATTCCTCTGACCATTTGTTATGGCTCCATTTATTAGCTGTGCAGTCATCACATTTCTCTTTTGGTATTAGCTGCTAGACATTTTCGAAATAAGTTTTATGCTGAATTGTAGTAATTACTAACATCCTGGTATGTAGGTTGCTGGTATAATTACCCTCTTTCTTTATTGTTTTACCTTTTTAGAATCCTTTAAGATTGTTTCTGTCAAATCTGGCTTTTTATTATAAGCTACCTTCATTCCTTTTTGGAAGTAAACAAAATATAATTAGTAAAATATATCTTCAGAGTATTTTAGTGATACTATCATACACCCACCAGAATGGTTAAAATAAAAAATGCAAAAAAAA
This sequence comes from Camelus dromedarius, assembly GCF_036321535.1. Taxonomy (NCBI): domain Eukaryota; kingdom Metazoa; phylum Chordata; class Mammalia; order Artiodactyla; family Camelidae; genus Camelus; species Camelus dromedarius. The sequence continues at coordinate 8,028,607 of NC_087441.1, read as the reverse complement.
ATGCCAAAGTTGGTAAGGATGTGGAGCAGCCAGAGCTCTGTACCCTGCTAGTGAAAGTGTAAGTTGGTGCAATGGAAATGCAAAATATAGACCAAACATTTAAATTTTCACATCATAGCAACACAATTCTAAATAGCTCCCAACTGTAAACTACCCATCGACAGTAGAATGAGTACATAAATTGTGGCATCTTCCTGTAATGGAATATTATACAGCAGTGAGAGTGAGTGAGGACAGCAACATGCAACATTGAGGATGACTTTTGTGAATGTAATTGTTGAATAAAATATGCCAAATACAAGATAGAACATAGTGTGTGATTCCATGTGTATAAATCACAAAACCAGGCAAAATGAATGAATCCATGCTGTTACTTCCGGATCAGTATTACTCTTGGGTGGGTAGTGACTTAGAGGGGGCGTACAGGGAGGGGCTTCTGGGGGGATGTGATGGTATTTTTGAGCTCAGGTTTTGACCGTGAGAAGCGTGCTTCCTCTCTCCTTTTTCTCTCAGCCCCGTGTTCTGTGGACTTCCAGTTCATGGACTTCTGTGTACATGTTTATCTTTCTGAAGGACAGTGGCAGTCCTTCTGTCTCTTCTGTCAGTCTGCTCCTTTTGGCTGTGTCTTGCCCACCTCCCATTGCCAGTCAAGTCAAGACCACCTTCCAGGTCCTGCAGGGACTTACCAGGTACTGCTTGTCTCCTGTGTTTTCAAAGACGTTTGTTCCCTTGGCCAGGCTCCGCACATGTGATGGAGTGGAGACTTCAGACCCCCGCCGACTGCTTGCACTCACTTTTCCATCATTTTCTTCTGAGCGTTGCGAGCACCTTCTCTGCACATGTCACATCAGCCCCCTGTGTTGTCACAGCTGATCTGGGCATTGTCCCCTCTGATAAGTGATTGATCTGTTCAGGTCAATTCTTGAATAACATCCTGTAGACATTGTCCATTTTTCATTTCTTCCTTTTTATTCCTAAGCTGTGACTTTTCACTGGGGGATGAGATCAAAACCACAACCCACGTTCCCGAGTGCTCTGGTCTTCTGTCGAATGGCTCCTCCACTCTGCTCCACTGGGAGTGAGAGGCCTGGTGGCAGGCAGTGCTTTGAGAAGGACCAGTGGCTTCTTGGCTCAAACCTGATACGTCGTCGTCACAGGACAGATTACAGGGCCGTGTGCTAGGCTCTTCCTCCCCTAACATTTCTGTGTGGCATCTTTCACATCGTGTTTCAAGCCTTGGAAACCAGGCTGTGAGTCTGGCTGGGGACCTCATTCTGGGGTCGCTTCATGCTGTGCAGGTTTCTGTGCACGGTGCGGGGCTGAGCAGCCCGCACCCGGTCCTCCCTCCCCTGTGTTCTGCGGCTTTCCCATTCAGGGGACTTGCTGAGGATGGCACAGAGTACTTGTTCTCTGCCCCCAAGTTAGTCAGCTCCTGGAGTTGTTTCTACTGTTTTTTTCCTCCCCTAAGTTCAATTGTGTCACGTCCACACAGGGTCTAACATTGTATTTGCTTGCACATGGTCAAAGTAGGTGCTCAGCGAATGTTGAATGGATGTGTGGAGGAGCTGGACCCCAAACCTGTAGCTTGTAACGAGAGGGAAATGACCCAGGGCATGAAAGGGGCCCTCGTTCCCAAGGTCAATTCACGAATGACAGGTGAGCCCATCTCTGGAGGGACAGAGGCGGCTTTGTGAACACTGCGGGGTCGTGATGCAAAAGCCATGAAGGGATTGATAGCTCTTAAGACTTCAAAGAAAATGTCTAAAACCCAAGGGTTTCCAGGGATTATACTGTTCTCTTTTACTTACTTACTTTTTAGTTTCAGATGCACACTTTGGCACCTAAGAATAAGTGCGCAGACAAGCCCCCGTAGTCTGTGTTGGGTCCGTACAGCGGCCACTCTGGTTACGCCACTGCCTGACAGTCCCTGGGACTGTTACCCCCCGCCCCAGCCCAGGCATCACCGGACCCATGGCGGCTGGAGGGCCGCTGTCTGTAGCAGGGGGGCCCAGGCCCTGTTCTCCAAGCTTCACACCTTCTTCTTGGGCTCACTCAAGGAAAAGACAGACTTTCAAACCCTTGGCACAGGTGAATGCCAGGTGGAGCCGTGAGGCTGGTCTGGCCTCAGAGGACACAGAGGTGATTCTGCTCAGCTGCTGCAGACAAAGACAGCCTCCCAAGTGCTCGTGGTGGGAAGTTTCCCGTGTCAGGAAAGGCGGTGGAAGGTACCACAGGAGCAAAGTAAGACAGGGTCCCGGGTGCCCGCTGAGCGCCAGGCCCCAGCTCGAGGCCCAGCACTGGGAGCCAAGAGCAAGCTTTGTTTTTCTTCTGGGTCTCAACTGCTCATCTTTCTCCTCCCCTCCTATTAACTCACATTTTAGAGCTAAAATATGGATTTTAGGTTAAGCTATTCATTTATTGAATAGAGCATTATTTTCTAGTGCTAATTTTGTAAGTGAGCGAGTTGATTGTTTTGTACTCCTGAGACAGTATCCCCTCCTCCTGGGGGTCCGTGGTTATTTTCCTTCCTAAGACTTACAGTCCCTTGAGGGTAGAAATACATACTTTCTTCACTGTTACTTTAAACATATTTTGTGAGTCTTTTTCTTGTAGTAACTATTCTTTTTTCTCTTCTTGATTATGCCTTAGAATTTGTTTTTTTAAACTAAGGTATTAGACTTCTTTAAATATTATGTTCACATCATCGCTCATAATCACTACTGTGATCATTTTGTAAATAATACTGTTGTAAAATGTAAACAATATGGCAGTAGTCACAATAGCTGTATGGCTTCGGATTTAGAAGAACAGCATTATTGTTTACTGGACTTTCATGTTTGCCAGGCGCTGTGCTACAAACTTCTTCCATGCATCATCTTATTTCATTGTTATGAGAATTCTACAAAGTAGCTAACAGTATCCCTACTTTATGGAGGAGAAATCTGAGGTTTGATGAGATTGTCAGTTGCCCAGCCAGAAGATGGAAGAGCAGGGATTTGAACCTGAACCTCTGACTTCACGATGTGTGTGCTCTTCATCCCTGTGGTCCCTGCTTTCCCGTGAGCATCAACTGTTAATAGTTGGTTTCTGTTTGATAGGTTGATTTGGGTGTAATTGACATAGAGTGAAGTGCACATGTTTAAAACATAAAATCTGATATATTTTGACATGTGTGAATACCTGGGAAGCCACCACCATGATCCAGAGTACAGCCTCCCACCCCTAAAAGTTTCCTTGCAGCCCTTCCTCCTATTAGGTTCTCATCCCCAGGACCCCTTCCTCCTGTTGGGGTCTCATCCCCAGGCCAGCACCAATCTGCTTGCACTGCGGATTCATTTGTATAAAGGAGTCATACAGCACGTCTGCGTTCTTTCGCTCAGCATAGTTATTTTGAGATTGATTGACGATGTATCAGTAGTTCCTTTCTTGGTGGTGCTGGGTCATGCTCCAGTGCGTGGACATAGCACAGTTTATCCCCTCACCTACTCATGGACATCTGGGTGGCTTCCAGTTTGGGGCTGCTATAAATAAAGCTGCTGTGAACTTCTGAGTACAAGTCTGTGTGGACACGAGCTTTCACTTCTCTTGGGTAAATACCTACGAATACCCTGGCTGGTCACACGGTAGGGGATGTGTAACTGTTTAAGAAGCTGACACACTGGGTCCCAGGGTGGCTGTCTTGTTCCATGTTCCCGTCAGCAGTGCCAGAGCCCCGGTTGCTTCACATCCTCGTCCCTCGGTAGCTTGGCCTTTGTAATTCTGGCCGTTCTAATAGGTGTGTAGCGGTATTGCATTGTTAACAGTACTGTGAAAATAGTGGTCTTCCTGGCTTGCATTTTTTGACCAGAAATCTATCATCCTTATTTTTGTCCTTTAAGAATACCCCTCCCCTCCCGCCCGCTCCCTTACTCCCACTTTTAAGGTTTTTCTTTTACTTATGAAAACAGTTTGATTATGGTGTTCCCTGGTGACTTTTCTTCATATTTCTTGTACTTAGGGTCCACTGAGCTTCTTTGGTTTGTGAGTTTATAGTTTTCATCAAATTTGGGAAAATTTTGGCCATTGTTTCTGCAAAGATTTTTTTCTATCCTCCTGCCCTCTTCCTGCCAATAGAAATTCGAGGACTCCACTTGTACACCTGTTAGGCCACCTGAAGTTGTCTCACAGCTTACTGATGCTCTGTTCATTTTTGTTTCATTTTAGATCATTTCTTCTGCTCACCTTCATGTTTGTTGCCCTCTGTAATGTCTCCCTCGAGGTCTCTGTCTCACCTGTTCAGTCTCTCCTCTGCCCCCTTGGTGTCCTCATCCACTAATTCTGTCGTCTGTGATTTCTGGGTCAGTTTCGATTGATTAGTTTTTTCCTCATTAGGGTTTATATTTTGTTGCTTTTTTACATGCCTGGCATTTCTGATTCAGTACCAGACATAATATTGACTGTTAGAGTTTTGTATTCTGATAAACATGAGCTTTGTTCTGGGATGTTGTTACGTTACTTGGAAGTGGTTTGATCTTTTCAGGCCTGATTTTGAAGTTTACTAGATGAGACCAAAGCAGCATTGAGTCTAAGGCTGATTTTTCCCCACCACTGAGGTAAAAGCATTTGGAGTATGCTGCACAGTACCCATTTGTGTGTTTCTTCTCACCGCTGTTACTGGCCCTCTGTGAGTGCTGGTGACCCTTTGAGGGTGGTTTGCAAATGCTCCTGCACTGCTCAGCATTCAGGTGAGGATGGGGAGAGGGCGGTGTTTGGCAGGTGTCCGGAGCTCGCTCTGTGCTGCCCTTAGTGCTTGTCCTGTGGGTCGTAGCTGGTGGACTGTGGCCCTGCACTCACAGCGGTGTGTTCACGACTTGGGGAGACCACTGGGTTCTGCTTGGGGTTCCCCAGGGCTTGGGGTGACCAGAGGGTACACCTCTCCCCCATCAGCCAGAGATTGTGGCCTGTCATTGCCTCGTGTCCTCTGTGTGTGTGTGTGTGTGTACATTTAATGTTTCAGGCAAGTAAAATCTAGTGTCTGTAGCTCTCTCTGCTCTGCACAATTTTTAAATTGCTCAGATGATTTTAATTCAATGCATATTCAGTCCATGGAAATGATGGGGCTTACTGGCCTGGTGCAGAGTGGATGAATCTGGCTCGAGACCGAAGCTGGAAGGGCTGCCCTCCGCCTGTGGTCAGCACGTGGGGCATCACCGCTCTCTTAGGTGTGTACTTGATGTGAGTCACGCTCCGCACGAGAACTGACAACTGTCACTCCACTGTGGTTTTTTGATGTCAGATTTATGTTTTTATGTTTCACTTAGTCTTTTTTAACAACATCACACCTGTGCACATTTTTGCATCCTTTAAAAATCTGTTTCTTTTAATGGAAAGTATGGCTTTCTAATTAAGGGATTGACAGTGTTGATCTTTGATATGAGATTTAAAATCGAAATGCTCTTATTATTATTTTAGAATAATTTATCTGCCAGATTCGTCATTAGTATGCCATTATTTAAAACTATTTTCAATTTTGGTACGATATGTGTGTTCCTAAATATAAAACTAAAATGTACTAAGTGTTAAAATTTTAGAATATGTAAGAAAAGTATAGGGAAAGAGAACATTTTAAATTACATGTTGTCCTGTGCTTAGAGGTAACCGTTACTGATCTGGCGTACTTCCTTTCAGATGCATTTTTCCAATTTGTTCTCCTGCTTTCCATTTTAGTGGAAGACTTATGACCCTGCATTTTCCAAGTTGGAAATTTGGTTCCGATTCGTCTTTGTGGTGCTTACCTTCATTGTCACTGTAAGTACCTTTCACCTGCCAGAATATGTCGGAAACCTAAGAAGGGCAAAGTTAGTTTATGAATTATGATTATTGAAGTGTGAACTACACAGGAGATTTATCTGAACTTGGAGACACTCCACCCAATGAGCCGACTCCATGTTATTAAATATCCTGTATTTCTGCTAGGGTGCTGGGTGCAGGAAGAATGCTGTGGTAGCTTTAGTAAGGACTTCTGCGTAGTACATAGTAATTACAGATCACTGACTTGTAAGTAAATTCTTGTCGATGTGTAATGACAAATGTCATTAACCTATGCGGAAGGAATTCTGCCTTGTTTGAATGACCTTTGAGTGCAGAGTACAGCACATTCTTGGGTTTTTACCTTGGAAAATGGGATCAGACCTTTCAGTCTTTGGGCTTTTTCTGGAGTGAGGCCACAAATGAGGGGGAGTGGACATGCAGGCTGTTGGCTCATTTGGGATCCGAGGTCTCTGTCCACAAGTGCACTGTGACTCTGGGGGATGGTTACCCATGGAGTACAAGTGGTTTCCACAGAAGCCGAGCCGGAGAAGGTGGGAACTTATAAATTGGAGGAGGTGTACCTGAAGGGTGGTATCCTGCCCTCATCGGCTGCTTGCCCCATGCCAACACAGAGGGTGTGACATTTAGGAGATATGTCCACTCTCTGTAGGGGTGGCCACTCCAGTTGCCACCCAAGGAACTTGTTGCTCCGCCGACTAATTGTATACAGAAGGAGCCAGGCTCACAGGGGACACATGAGAAAAGTGCCTGATGGCAGTGATCTGGGGCCTGAGTGTGGACGGAGGGCAGGACGTGGCCACAGAATACACAGAGAGCTGGGCTTGCCCGGGGCTTCCCCTCAAGAACTTACTAAGGGAATGTGGAAAACTGCCATTCATATTTGGTCTGTCAGAAATCCTTGCTGTTTCTTGAGGGATTTCTGTGGCCTGGGAGTCTGCTGTCACACTCTGGGGCCCCAAGACCTGGCCCCCAGGGCACCATGTTCTCAAATAAGGGAAGTGGGCCCTACCATGCATCAGGTCCTGGGTTCAATCTCCAGTGCCTCCATTAAAATAAATAAATAAATGAATGATTGAATGAATGAATAAATGTAATTCCAACCCCCTCCAAAAAACAAAAAAAGCTCAAGAGAAGTGGGCCTGATCCTGACAGACTAGAGGAAATGGCCCATCAGCCCAGGACGTCCAAACTGCCTAGAAAATTATTGGCTTATGTTAGATTGCAGAAAAAATAAGAAAGCAAAACAAAACAACTCCTAAAAATCACAAATTGTATGTTTTAAAGAGTCTAAAGAAATTTCTCCTAGAGGCCAGTTCAGCTTCAGGAAGGCGTTTGAAAATAAACACATTGTCTGACCATGGTTGTAAGCCTCGTTCCCTTGGCTTCTCCTCGGGGAGCCCTGGTGCCTCCATCTGTGAAAGTTGCCCCTCGAGGAGCGTGGGGCCTGTGCCCGCAGACGTCCTAACCTGCGGCCCCATGGGGACCTGGCCAGGAGGAGGTGGGGTGGTGGCCATTACACCCCTTGTCCCCTCCAGCCCTGGGGAGGACAGCTGTGACCGTCTCCTCCGTGGCTCCTCGGCAGCAGTTCAGCACCGTCTCCCAGTTGTCACTGATGGTGTCGGGATAGTTCAGCCAGGAGTTAACTCAGCAGGTCTTGGCTGGCACCTAGACGGTGGGTTCAGGGAGAGGGAACGTGGCGCATGAGGGGTGTGGCGGATAGTGACGGGCCTGGTCTGGTTCGCAGTGCCTGTTCGCCCACTCCCTGCGGAAGTTCTCCATGAGAGACTGGGGGATCGAGCAGAAGTGGATGTCCATCCTGCTGCCTCTGCTGCTGCTTTACAACGGTAGGTGCCATTTTCACTTTGGAGCCTTCCCCTTTAACATTTAAAGCTGGAAAGCATCCTAGAGGTGGCCTGGTCCTGGCGTCTCCAGAAGCTCCCAGGGACCCCTGGAGGAATAGGTGGCAGCGCTCCCACGTGGCGTGAGTGATGCGGTACCAGGAGACGGCAGACACGGCCACTGGGGACGCGGCTGAAGGGAGCAGATGGCGCTCCGTTGGGATCACTGGAGCCACCTGTTAATTGGCTTTTAGGTTTTAAAAAATAAAACAGCCTTCATTCACTCCCTTCCCTTTGGCTCTGACTGGGGAGAAGGCGATCTGAGTTCCGCTCTCACACGGGACGGGCGCCTCGCTGGGTGCTGGCGAGCCTGCCTTCAACAGGCCTGTCTGCCTTTCGCCTTGCAGACCCCTTCTTCCCCCTCTCCTTCCTGGTGAACAGCTGGTTCCCGGGGATGCTGGACGACCTCTTCCAGTCGGTGTTCCTGTGTGCGCTGCTGCTCTTCTGGCTGTGTGTGTACCACGGCATCCGGGTCCAGGTGAGCCGACAGCCCTCAGCACTGCTGGGGGAGTCGGGGACTCAGTCCTTCCGTTCTGGACTCTGGTGGTAATCCTTAAGATGAACTTGCCTTTGAAGACTGTCTTCAGCCTCGTGGTCAGCAGAACGTGTGCCATGTAGAAGTGATTTCAGTACCTGTGATCCAGTGTGGTCTACTGGGGGGAATGGTTTGCTAGAATTACTAACTTCTCTATTTCTTACTCTTTTTTTTTTTTTTTTTTTTTGCTTTTTTAGGGAGAAAGGAAGTGCTTGACTTTCTATTTGCCTAAATTCTTCATTGTTGGACTATTGTGGTTGGCCTCTGTTACTCTTGGAATATGGCAGACGTGAGTAATTTTACTGTGTGTGGAACTTCAGTCTTAGCGTTTAACAAGGGCAGATAGACCCAAAGTTGACTGTTTTGTGAACTCAATCGGAAAGGAATCTGTCACTTAGTGTTTCAAGACTTGGTAGTGTGACTTGAGCTGAGGATTCATTTTCGCTTGAATGGCATGCAGAGATGTACACGATTCTTCTAGTCTAGGGTGGACAATGAAGAAGACCAGGTCGTTTCAGATTTCTCCTCCCAAGAGGCAGAGACTTCACGTGCAGGAATGACACTCAGGTCTGCTCCTGGCTCACCACTGTCCCCAGGCGTGGTTTCTCCTTTGGCTGCATCTGTAAACTTCCTCTTCCTTTCACTAGCTTTTCCACGTGCCTCTCCCCACCCACCTGTCATCTCTGCAACCCAGTGTCATTTTGAAATGAGTTTCGTGAAGTTTGTACTTACTTTTATTTGTTTCTTTGTGTGCTCATCTATTTCTTAGTGCCCATGTACGCCATTGAAAAGTGCTTGGAAGACATCTCTTAAAACTGCAAGAGAAATAATAGTATAGGGGTTTTCATAACGAAAAATACTGCAGCTTCGCAATACTGATGCCTGTGGGCAGTTAAGCTTCGTTGTGTGCTCTTTCAATATGAAATTACGGTGTCTCATAAATTTAGGATCACTTTTTAAAAATCTTTTACTCTTGGTCAGCAAGTAGTTTATGTTAATAAGTTTTTTTTTAAAGCCAAGTGAGAGAAAGTGTAAAATAAAAAGTAAACTAGTTATTAACCTATGTTTTTTTTATAACATCTTATTTTTAGAGTTAATGAATTACATGATCCAATGTACCAGTATCGAGTTGACACAGGAAATTTTCAGGTAAGGATTGTTGGTGAAGCCTGAGGATTTTTTTTAAAATGCTGTTTTAAAAAAATTACTGAATTCAGTAACTTAAATTGTACTGTTGACACAAGCTTGCTAACTGGTTGTTTGGGAAGGACTGTAGAAAGTTCATGGGTGGAAAATTTGGAAAAATGTATTTGAATAGTATGAAAAATAAAATTTTAGATACTATGTTGTTGCTCCCCGCCCTTGGTTTATGGATGCAGTGCCAGGGCGCAGACGTTGTGTCAAATTCTAGGAACCTTGCAGAACAATTAGGAACACGTTTTGTTCATGTAATTCTGTGAAGTAGTGGGAAGGTGTCCTGGGGCCGGGGCCGGCTTCGTGGGCCTGCAAGGCCTGTGGCCACAGGGCCCTGCGCTCGAGGTGAAGCTCTGCTGTCACCGTCCTGAAATTTTTGGTCCTTTTTAAACGAGGCATCCAGCATCTTTATTTTACGTGGAGGCCCACGAATGGCAATCAGCCATGAGTGAGGCCTCCTCTCGACCGTCCAGAGTGTGTCCCATCCCTCTATGCCTCACAGGCAGCCCCCACTGGGCGCAGCACGCTGCCGGGCCCAGGCGTGGAGGTGCCCAGTGCCAAGGGGCAGGGGGGCCCTGCCAGGAGTCTAGGAGTCATGCTCCCAGCGCAGGGCAGTCCCAGAGGCACAAAGGTGAATCCTGACCTTGGGTGACATCCAGCGTTTTTCTGTATGGCTTTGCAGAGAGTGAGCAAATCTGTAGTTCTTTGTGGGAATGGCCTCTGAAAAAGAGGGGAGTTTAGTGAGTGATGGTTTGTTGAAAAGCTGTGTGTCATAGGAAGCGGTGTAGGTGCCTGGTTCTTAACTGGAGTGCGCTAGCCCAGGGCCTGTGGCCTCTCCATTCCATTATTTATCAACGTGAGGAGTTGGCAGGTCACTGAATGTTTGCCTTATGAACATGCTATCGTGACCTTCGCCCTCAGAATATGTGACCTTGTCAGGGAGAAAAGACATAGAAAATAGAGACCGATGTTGCAGGGTGCAGGGCCCTGCCAGGTGTGTCTTTGTGGACCTCGTGCCCAAGTTCCTGGGGGGTGGCGGGGAGGGGCTTCTTTCTTTGTGTTTTGTCCTCTGTTTTTGTCTTTGAATTAGCCTCATAATGCTTTCATAAGTTTGTGGGAGGGGCTGCACCTTGAGCTGGAGAGGAGGGGCAGGCATCCTGGGCCAGGGAAGAGATGCTGTTCCGAGAAGCGTGGGGATGACTCTGTGAGCAGGGAGACCTGAGTCAGGGTGTACCCTGTGGGGGGCTGTGCTGGGAGGGAAATATGGACGTCCTGTGAAGGCTCTGGGCCACATCATGTGAGGGATGAGGCCTCAGGGGAGGCTGTTCTTCTTGGGGACGGGGACACAGAAGGAAGGGAGAGGAAGGCACACATTCTCAAGGAAGATTCTGCAGACCCCAGTGACAGATCACATAGGATGGTGTTGGTTGAGTGTAACTCCCAGATTTAGATAAAATAACACAGATTCCTGCTAATCTACTGTTATCAGAGCTTCTGTCCAGCACAGACCACTCATTTTTCATGGGAGGACACAGGTGGTGACAGTCTTGCCTGAGGTCACACTCCAGGACCTGTGCTGTGATGAGGCTCTCTGGCCTGAGGGTAAAGCCCATGGTCCTGGGTGGCAGCCATCCCTCTTTCCTGTCTTTTTCGTCTGTGAGGTAGGGTAATAATGGACTCTTCCCTAAAGAGTTGCTGTGAGGGTCGAGTTAGAGAAGGAGGGTGAAGAATTTAGCTGGACAAGGAGCAGGGCAGGGTCACCACGGCTGTGGTCGTCTGTCCCCTTCTCAACCTGGTGGTTGGGGACACCAGCCACAGGGGCTCAGGAATCCTTGCAGCCTCCCTGGGAAGGACAGATGGAGTGGCTGAGTCTGTGACTACAAGAAACCTATGAAAACGTTGACTTCTAGAAAGCCGAAAATAGCTAAAGAACCCCACGACTGATCAAGCACAGCCCCTTTACATCACAGATGAGGAGACTGAACCCAGACTTCAGTCACAGGTTCCGACGAGGTAGAGGCAGGTTCCTGGCTTCCTGACCATGGAGGGGTTCTGGCTCTGAGAAGAAGCAAGGGCAGGGACGGGAAGACGGGATGGGGTGGGATGTCCGTGCACAGAGACAGCCTCGAACTCCAGCGAAGGTTCTGCGAGAGCAGCATGTCTCTCACTGGCAGGGCACCCGGTGGGGCCTGGCCTTCATCAGCCTCCTTCCCTCTCACTGCTGACGGCAGAGGAAAGTCTTCTGTGTTTTCTGTAACAAAATTACAGAACCGTGTGACTTTAGACCCACTGTCTTCTCGATGATCTAGTTTAATTCCTTCATTTCACAGAAAAGAAAACCAAGGTCCAGCAAAGTTGAGATCCAGGCCTGGACACATACCACTGTCCTCATGAGGGGAGCCAAGCCCTCACCCCCGGGAGAGACAGGGAGGAGCCATTGCCATTAATTGAGCATGTGCTATGTTCCAGGCCCTGTGCTCAGAGCTTCCTGGGTGCCCTGGGAGGCATCTGCTCGTCTGATTAGCAGGGCTGGGTGTCCTGCAGGGGGAGCCGGCCACCTGTGCCCACAGAGAGGCTAAGCCCCATCAGGAAGGTCAGAGCACGATCTGGTGCCATTTGAGCCATTTGAGGCTGTGACCTCCAGGGCTCCAGCTCCCTTTTGGAAAGGGTTGGCTTTCCTGCCTGCAGTGGTGTTGGAGGAAGAGGCGGCGCTCAGACCCGGTGGTTATTCACGTGCTGTCTGGTGTCGCTGCAGGGAATGAAGGTTTTCTTCATGGTGGTGGCCGCCGTGTATGTCTTGTACCTTTTGTTCCTGATAGTGCGGGCCTGCTCCGAGCTGCGGCACATGCCGTACGTAGGTAAGTGCCACTTCACAGCCCCCGCACCTGCTGCAGGCTTGTGGGGGGCGGTGGTTGGAGCCACCAAGCTGGTGGCCTGACCCCGAGGGGAGACCCAGGGCCTGGGCCCGTTCCCACAGGCTGGGGACCAGCATCTCTGGGCCCTGGGGAGCCGCAGCAGGGCTGCAAGGGTGACTCTGGGCCATTCGGACAGGGCCTTGGCCAGTGCTGGAGGGAGGCCTGCAGGGTGGAAGCCAGCTGGGACCCTGGGTGCCAATGTGGCCGCTGGAGCTGCCTGGGTCCTTCTGGAATCGCACCTTACAAGTCACTTGACCTCATAGGATCCTGTCCCCCAGTCTGTCACAACCAAATAATAATGGCCATGGGCTCTCTGGGGGACCCCAGACTCTGGGAGGTGAGCCGGCATTTCTCCTGGGCTCCAGGTACTAACAGCTTTAAAGTCCAGAGGGAAGAAGGGCTTTGTTCAATGTTTGCTTTATTTCCAAGGTCTCTGGGATGACGGTGGGATTTACTTCCAGTCTGGCGGCTTAATGGGAATGTTTATTTCTTTTTCAGATCTCAGGTTAAAATTCTTGACCGCACTGACTTTTGTAGTGCTTGTCATTAGGTAAGAAGACTTTATCTCTTGAAAGAAGCAAAATGTGAATTTTAATTTTACTGTCATGAATATATTTTGTTCCCTTTTATGGGGTTAATTTGGTGCTTCTAGCCAGTGTATCCATTAGGGGGAGACTTCCTCCCCAGGGCGGGGCCCCGACGTGTATGGTGGCTGAGGGAGTGCCCGGGGGAGGGAGGAGTGTTAATAAAGACATACTTCCAGCGCTGGTTGTGTCTTTGGATGAATTCCAGGTAATTTTTTGGTTGTTTATGGTTTGTCTCTTTCTGCTAAAATCAGAACTCAGAGGAGGAAAAGCATGTAGTTACCTGCATTTCTTTCTTCATTGTTCGGGTGGCAGATAAATGGCTGTCAGCCCTTTTCCTTGGTGGGTGCACCCAGTGCTCTGCGGTCCCAGCCTTGTTGACTGGAGGACCCTCGCAGGCACCTGGGTTCGTTCCTCGCCCTCCAGGAGTCGTGTGCCTCGCTCAGCAAAGCACGCGAACCCCCCCTGGACTGCAGATGAGCTTGAGTTTTATTCAGCGTCTAAATTCACCTGAAAATAGAGGTGCATGTGTTGTAACTTAGTCTCTCTTCAGCACTAAGTGTGCCCTTACCTGCTTTTACACATGCAGCACTCCTCCCATCTCCTCACAGCCCTCCTCTCTCTCACACGCCCCCTCACACACTCCCACACACCCTCTCTCTTACACACCTTCACCTTCGCCCCACACACACACCCTCACGCACCCCGGTCCACGGGGGGAGCTGCCGGCTCCTTGTGATGACCTCTGTACAGTCTGTCTGGAAGCGGTTAGGCTTTTGTGATCTTTCTTCATAGACGTTTCAAGGGGACTCATTCATTCATGCAGTAAATACTTACGGAGTGGCTGCGCTGGTCAGCCGGCAGACAGGCTTCTCCTTGTGGCGGCACTGATATTCCAGTGGAGGAAGATAAAGAAGTAAATAAATAACATGAGTGCCATGGTGAAATCAGTCAGATGTGAGGACAGCAGGAGGGAAGTGGCTGTTTCAGTAGGGTGGGTGGGGGCGCCTCTCTGAGGAAGTGACCTTTGGCCTGGGGCCTGAAGGAGGGCCTGAAGCTGGGGCTCGGGGACAGCAGCATCACAGGAGATAGGGACGTGAGGGAGGGTGGCCGCTGGCTGGGAGGTCAGATTGGGCCTCGTAGGCCACTGTGAAAAGCCTGGGTTCTTTTCTCAGCGATGGGAATCCTTGCAGGGTTTTCAGCTGGGAGGTGAAGGGATCTGATTTACATTTGATTAAACACTCAGTCTGGCTGTGACTGGGGAGTGGATCACAGGGAAGGGAGGGGGCTTCCTGTTACCAGAGCCGTCTGTCGTCACGCGCATCAGTGGGCGGGTGTCAGAGCAGAGGTGTGTGGGCCCCTGCGCGAGGAGGGGAAGTAGGGCCAGGAGGAGCAGACCCTCCCCCGGGAGCTGGTGATGTGTTGGAGGAGGTGGTCCTGACAACACGACTGAGGGAGTAAGAGACAAGGAGGGGCCTGTGCCCGGGGGGCCGCAGGGCCCCGATGCCAGGCTGTGACAAGGTCCACATCCCAGCAGCTGGGCCGCCTGGATCTGAGACCAGGAACCAGCGGCAGAGGCTGTGTGTGCACGTGTGTGTGTATGTGTGTTTGCAGGCGCACGAGTCTCCATGCAGAAATAATTGTGACTGGACTAAGTGAATGTAACAAGTTCTGTGAAGCTGGTGCTGTTTCTTGGTATATTTTGACATGTTGGCCCCTCTTTTTTCCAGCATCGTCATCCTCTATTTAAGGTTCGGAGCACAAGTATTACAAGACAATTTTGTAGCCGAACTGTCCACTCACTACCAGAATTATATCCTTTTGTGGAAAGATGTCAGGCACGCACCCTAGTGGAGGGGGCAGCGTTCCAGGCCTGAGAACATCAGGAAGCGGCAGGTCACCTGTACGGCGTGCCCTGGGGGCTCCACAGCTGTCGGTGCTGAGCAGGAGGTGGGCTTGCTGTCTGGCCCTCTGAGACCCCGCAGGGCACGGCAGTGCCCGAGGTCTCACCAGGTGGGGCCAAGCCCGCAGCGCCCACAGCTGCTCTCTGCACTGTGCTCTCGCTCAGTGGCCCGGGGACTGGAAAGGACATTCCAAGCCTCATGTCGGGCCAGGGCTGCCCGCCCCTCTCTGCAGAGCATGAGGAGAGGCTGAGGCCTGCTTCCAGGGTCCTGTCTCCCCCAGATGGCATCTCTTACTGTCCCCCAGGTGTGTCCAGCGGTGGTTTACCTGTGTCTCCAGAGAGGGGAGGCGAACAGCGGGACCTCCTTCGGTTCCTCGAGGCCTGGTGCCTGGGCAGGAAACCCTTTCAGATGCTTGATCAGGTTGAGTGCATGGCCCCTACCTCCCTTCCAGTGATGGCTTCCATCAGGGGATGCTTTGGGGCTAATCCTTCACATCTTGGGTTCTTTCCATGGGGCGCCTTACCTTACTTACATCCATAGAATTAATGCACAATTTTTCACATATTTGTGACTGCATTTCACACTAAACTTTTATCAGTTTCTTGAAGGGGTTTGTAACCCAGAAAATGTGAAGAATGATTAAGAGTCTGTTTCCAGTTCTCTGTTTCATTCTTTATTCACCCGTATCCATGTGGCCTTCCTGCCCTTTGCGTATAACTTGATCACATCAGGTTCTGCCACCCCAGAGGTCTCCATGGATAGGAGAGAGCACAGTTCACCTGTGATTTACAGGTGCCCATGAACGGTCACTGTAACCTCTGGCAGGGGGCTTGCCCTGTGGCATCCTGACGTCCGGGTGTGGACCCTGGGTCCTGGTGGGCGGTTCACAGTCACTGATGTTAGGAGCAGCGGCCGGCTGGCGTGTCCACACAGACCATGTTCTGGGACAGCTTATTCCCTTGACTGTGTCACCAGCTGAATTCTTATCTTTCTATGGCTTGTTGAACTTTTACCTCTACACTTTGGCCTTTGTGTACTCACCCTCGAAGAACGCCCTTTATGGTAAGCTGCCCCGGGGCCGGCTGAGGTTCAGGACCCACTTCCCGGGTTCCCATTAGTGCTGGCGCTGTAATCCGCAGTCCTGCTCTTTAGCAGAGAGAGACAAGGTAGGTTTAAACAGCGAGCTCTAAGCTGCAGTTAGAACACAGCGTGTGTTGTCATAACAGCCCAGGATGGAAGGATGTCTTGTGCCGGGGTCCTGACCCAAGCATTACATCTGTCAGCCCCACGAATAAAGTCTGTTGAATACTAGTGCTGGGACCGTTCAAAAGAAAACCAAATGGACCCTCCACCCTGCCCCGAGCAAACCCCAAACAAAGCAGAGCAGCCCCCGTGCAGCGGGGTGAGAACTCCTGGAACCTGGGTGGTGTGTCGCATGTCAGGGCCACCTGGCTTTCCGTTCAGGGAGTTCCCAGAGCACCTGCATGGAGGGTCCCCTCGAGCCTCACAGCCCCTCCTAGTGAAGGTCATTACTCCCATTCACAAATGATGGACCAGAGGCCAAGAAGCTTCCTCAGGCCCAAGGGTGGGAGGGAGCAGGTAGGCAGATCCAGGTGTCTGACCTGTTTGTCAGCCCTGCCCCTGGGGTGGACCTGGGAGGAGGTAGCTGCTCCCACTCCTCATCATGGCCCCGGCTTGTGGACAGGAGAACACGCTCAGGGACAGAGTGACTCGTTCTGGTCACACGGATCATAAATGGTAGAAGCTAGGATTTGAATCCAGCTCTTTCCAACTCTTGTCGTTTTTCTGGGACAGCCTCCTGCCTCTCCCGGGTAGTGACATAAAAATGCTTGTGTTGGTTTTCAGAGTCCCAGCTGAAAGACAATCCTGCGTTCTCCATGCTGAATGACTCAGATGATGATGTCATCTATGGGTAGGTCACTGTCTCCTTGAAGGCTGCCCTCTGGGGGGTGCTCAGCCTGATTCTGCATGTTTATGGAAAAGGCTGTTAATCATTCTGAAATGATTTTCAAGGTATTGTCGCGTTTCTTTCACCTGGGAGCATCACGTGAGCCCCTGGTTTTCTGTTTGCTCATGACTCTGGCTTAGATGGGGTGGTGTCCCTTCTTGCTGGACACCGGCAGTGAGTGGTGACCATGGGAAGAACAGTTCCTTCTGGATGACAGGCCCCGGAGATCAGTGGGTTGAAGGAGTGGGTGGTATCAGTTGGTGATAGAAATGGAGATCGTGAAGCTGGGAAACGAGCTCATGTCAGTGTGAAGAGAAGCCTAAATCAAGTGCTGTCGAAAGCCGAATGGTATCAAAGTTCTCTTTTGTAACAGGAGTGACTACGAAGAAATGCCCCTGCAGAACGGCCAGGCCATCCGGGCCCAGTACAAGGAGGGGTCTGAGAGTGACTGAGCCCCCGGCCGCCCTGCTGTGACCGACCGCTTCCTGGCCTCCCCTCTACCTGCCTGTCTGCAGACTTGTCTTATAAGCAGAGATTTCGTGGTCCTTATTTGTTTACGTTTGTTTGAAGGAAAACTGAAACTGAGGACAAATTTAAATATTAGGCCAAATTTATTGTTAGACTGACTGCATTTATTTGGGAAGAGAGGCACTGACAAGTTTAAACAGCCAAATCGTTTTTCAAAGATTTCAGATGAGAGAGAGCATATCCTCAGTGGCGAGGGAGAAATTACTCCTGTTTTCAACAGAGAAATTACGTACTTTAAAAAATTTACTAATTCCAAGTTCCTGGAAAGCCCTTATGAATAAGGGCCTCAGCATGGTGGCATTTCTCTTCCTCCTCCTTTTCTTCTCTGCCCCATGGAATCAGTTTTTGACCCTTACACTCAAAGGGAAGCCCATTTCTGTGGCTGCCTCACAAAGGCAGTCCTTCCCCACTGAGTGGCCTGTGGTCTGGATGACCCCGCATCTCAAGCAATGGGTAACTGCTGTGAAATGCGTGCAGGAGTAATGGCACTTTAGGAAAAGGGAGATGGGTGGGCAGGTTGTAGCCTTTCCCCGCCATCAGAGCAGAGCCAGTGTCTGGAGTTCTGAGGAGGGTTTGGTAAGGCTCATAAGGAAAGGGTGAGGGTGATTGACAAGTTGTCAGCTCCAGTGGGGAGTGTTGCTCCCACACAGTTTTCCAAGGCCTATGTGTGTGCACATATGTGCATGGGTTTACTGTGTGTGAGCATTACATACATGAACATGAATGATGTCCCTGTGGCTGGGGAGGAGGGTACCCGTTACTATCCCAGTAAGCAGTAGTTTCTGCAGCTCTGTTAAAGGTGATACCCCGTAGAGCTCTATTTTTTTTTTTAAATAAAAGCTAAACAAGTGATTGATGTAACAATTTTTTCATTATTGCCAAGTTTTTCAGTTTCACATTTGGAAACTAGATGAAAGAAAGTAACACGTTGTAGATGGCTTACGGAGGAACATCTCTGGCAGAAGGTAACTTGCTGGGAATCATTCCCGCCCGTGGTGGTCGAGTGACCAGATGAATTGCTCTGTAGAAGTCTCCTGGAGCCGCTGAATCTGCAGCATTGTAGAAAGCCCTGGAGATTTCCACTTCCTTTCTTTTCATTGACTAAGTATAGGAGTCTGGTATAGATACCTCCTTTGCTTTTCCTTGGACGGGCACAATAGTACCCCTCTTGAACTGTTTACATGTGATGGTTGCAGACATCCTGATCAATGCCATCTTGGCAGAAACAAAGGTATGGGATGTGATTATTCCCCTCTGCAAACGGCACCTGCATTTTCTCCATCTATGCATTAACTCTCAAGTCACCACTCATACCTAAAGGTTCTGTTCCACTGTTGGTAGTGCTGGGAACTCCTGGAGGTTCATGAGAGACTACTCATTATGACTTCGTATCTTTCTTTTTAATTAAAATTTTAATGCTAATGTACCTTTAATATGAATTCCATTTATATTTGTTTTTAAAACCTTGTAAATAAGAATGTTTGAATTAAAACAACTGTATTATTGCAAGGGTAATTCAAGTTTACATGGTTTTTACATTTGCAATGATGTGATTACGTTTTTTGATTCTGTGCATCCAGAGGTATTGAAAAAATTTTCCATTACCAAATTTTACAGCTTATATTAACTATAAATAACTATGTAAATTGATGAAGACTTACTTGTGCTGATTAATGTATTCTAGTATAATATAGTTTACAAGTTTTAATCATTATAAAATAATTGTCCATAATTTGGAATGCTGTTACCAGTAAATGTAAATATCTGAGGCATTTAGCTGTACTCACTAGGCATTTTTAAAGCTTGTCCTTGTCCTGTAGTGTAATTATTAACTGATGACTGATATCTTCACACATTAATTCTTAATGGTATCAAGTCAGTGAAATGAAAAATACAGGTGTATTTATTTACTTTTTGTAACTAAGTTGGAAACAATGAAAAATTCACAAAAGAAAGTAAGGGGGGAATGTTTTTTTATTAAGTCATGCATTTTCAGTTTCTCTTCTCTGGTGTATCATATGTATCAACAGATTACACCTTCCATGTAAAAATTTGCTTAAAGTATATAGCATTTAGCATGTATTATATGTGCCATAGATATTAGGTTAGAACACTAAAGTCTGCCAGAAACTTCAGATAGTAGCAAGAATTTTTTTTTTTGTCTTGGAGGGTATCAAAGTTTTGCAAAGTTAAGTTATAAATTCAAAGGGCTGACTTTAGTTCTTCCATGGTAATGGCTTGAATAACATCATCTTTGGGATAATTTTTATGCTGGTCCAGTCTAGGGGAACCTGGAAGATGACCAGAGGCATTTCAGTTTCCCTAGGGAGAGCTTCATTATCCATGTGGATAAAGGTCCTCTTGATTTATTATTAAATCTTTAAAGCAGTGAAATGATGGCAGTTTTCTCTTTTAAACCCCATTTGAAAGGCTAAAGAAGGGGGTATAAAAAAACATATTCAAGGTTTGTAAGACTGCTCCTGTACATAATTACAGATTGCAATAAAAGTTTCAATATATTATGTAAACCCAACCTGCTACACGAGCAGGTTACAGGATGAATGTCACCAGCCTCAGGTAGTCCATGGACTGTTTACTGAAGGTGCAGTTATGTTCAACAGGTTAAAATGTGGTCACTTCTTTCCTGGAATCCTTCTCACAGGGGAAAACACAGACGTTCATAGAAGGGATGATTAAGAGGGACGTTCAGTGAAGACAACTTAAAACACTAAAGTATGTTTATGTATTTTGAGGGTTTTAGAAACCAGTTGCCTTAGAGGCTAGACTTTTGAAAAACAAAGGTACAACTCTTTTCTGCAGGCCAAGGGGAAGTTGCTGGAGTCTGTCACATCTTATTACCCTGTTTATCTTGATTTGACATGTTTCAGATAAACTGGTAACACAACCATACTATGAAAGAGGATTTTCTGCTACTGAAAACTGCCTTTTTACAAAAAAAAACTGTAAATATTTGTAAAGTAACTCTGAACTTTAAGCTCAAAAGGAAAGATACGCTATGTATGAAATCTTGGAACTGTGTCAGTGAGCACAGTAACACTTGATCACAGAATGATCATTATAATCAAAGTAAATAAATGTTTATTTATGGCAAATTTACACTTTGGGAATGGCTTCATTAGGAGACTAATTTTCTGGTAGGTGTTAATAAAATGTTTAATATTTGATCTTTATGTATCTTATTTTTGTCTGCTCTCTGTACATGGAGTTAATTCGACCATCCAGGCAGCAAGAGCAGGGCTTTTTTCACTTTTGCACGTGGATGCAAAAGTGAGTTACTGCCGTGTTAACATGACCCATGGACGAGCATAGAAGATGAGGTCACAGACCCACCTCCCCACTCACTGGGATGTGCCTTCTTTAATTGAAGTATGTAGTTGATTTACAATGTAGTTTCTGTTGTACAGCATAGTGATTCAGTTATACATATGTATATATTCTTCTTCATTGTTGGTTATTACAAACGAATATAGTTCCCTGTGTTACACAGTAGGACCTTGTTTATTTTATATATAGTAGTTTGTATCTGCTAATCCCGAACTCCCAATTTATCTCTCCCACTTTGGTAACTGTAAATTTGTTTTCAATGTCTATGGGTCTGTTTCTGTTTTGTAAGTAAGTTCACTGGTGTCATTTTCTTCGATTCCACATGTAAGTGATATACTTGTATGTTACTTTAAATCAGTCAAGTAACCTCTAGACACCTTTTCTGATTCATAAATAATGGCCTAATTGTTGTGGACACAAAATGAATGATTGTGAAAGCACTTTGTAAGCCCTAAAGTACCAAAAATTTTTTTTAAACTGAAAATTAGAGAACGTGGGAATAGAGGTTATAGTGTTGCAGGTCTGGGCTGAGTGTGTGGGTTAGCGCGCTCCAGCTAACGGAACACAGCCAGCTTGTCCACTTCCCAGCCCTTAAGCTCTGGAAGAGAGGCACTTGAGAGTGAAAGGTACTATGTCCAGGGGCAGAAATCCGACCAGAACACAGCCAAGCAGTCAGGATCTGGTCCCATGGGTGAATTAGCAAATCACTGTATTGGAATGGACCAAAGCTGAATTGTAACTTTTCTTTTCCTGTTTTTTAGTTTTATAGATTCTAAAGCCACTAACTAAATATGGAGAGTTCATTTGTGACACTATTCAGACTATGAAGAAAACACAAACTTTAAATTGGAATAATTTATTATTCTAACAAAAGTACAAAGTATGGAAAATTAGTGTATTTGAATCATTTCAGAAAGTAGAGAAAGTCCACACTAGCAGATGTCGGCTTTTAGCACCTTTGGAGAGAGATAATCAGAGTTAAGACGAGCGGCAGTCAAGGCTCCGGCCTGCCTCCAGTGAGCCAGTCCTCTGACGTAGCCGTGCTGCTCACAGAACAGTGCAGTTATTTGGTTTTTTCTCTACATTTTGAGAGTGCCCAAAAACACACTTAAAGAGAATGAGAAAGGGGTTCAGTGAATAGATGGCTGGTGGTTAGAAGGTGGAGGAGAAAGGCTGAGACAAAAGGAGAGAGGTCACGGGCTGGACGAGGCGGTCAGATAGACAGTCCGAAGGCGCTGACGATGCAGTACATGGTCTTGTTCTCCCATCGCACGGTGCAGCTCCCTGCGGGGAAGAGGCGGGCGGGCTGAGAACTGGGAAGAGCAGGGACTTCAGATCTCTCACAGGCTAAGCATTCAAGCACCTACCTCTCTGTGGCAAAGACTGGCCAGTCTCTTCAGTAAAATGTTTTAAAAGGTGACTCTAATTAACATACATTCAAAGACATGAAACATCCAAGCACACACTTCATAAAACACTGCTTTGAATAATCTAGACCTCAGCAGGGTCCAGGCACTGCAGAGCCTCCAGGGAAATGCCCACGACAAGCCGCCACAATAGGAATGAAAACCGTACCGTCAGTAGAGCTGTCCCAGAAGCAGGAACTTGCCGTGTGTAACCCCGCTCCGTTCTTCTGCATGATAACACAGGTCACTTCAATTAAAACAAACTTTTATTAGAGAAATCTACTTGGCAACACAAATTTCTTTTTGTCCACTTTCAGGGTGTACGTGTAGATCACGTGGCTGACATTCATGCTAAAAATGCTAGGGGTAGAATGCCTGGTCCTACGACATTGACATGTCACCACACTTGTTCTAAAAGCACCTGATCTGAAATGCCGCGGAATCCAGCAATGTGCCCTGCGGTGGTTCCAGCAGCCACACGGGCAGTGGTCGTGTGCACAAGACAAGTGACCTGCTCCTACCAGGAGCTTCCTTTGAGGTCAGGCCCTGTGCTGCCACACTGCTGTCTCCTGACACCACACACTCCTCTGACCAGTATTTAAGCACCACCACCAATACAAATGAGAAGCAACATTTCATTACCGATGTATTTGAATGGTTTCCCCAGCTTGGTGAGTTGGCTTAAAGTTTGTTCTACTACATTTGTGGTCCATTGATTCACTTTGCTGTGTTGATAGGCATTGCCACCGATGGCACTTTCTATGGCCTAGAAGACAAAGCACGGACATCCCCATTAGGAGGACACACCCAAACTCTGACCTTGCAGTGAGGACTGCGGGCGGTACACTTGGCACCGCCCCCAGAACTGCTCCAGCACAATTTGCATACAGTGTAAGGTGCTTTGTAGCTGTGAGGACTCCTTCACAAATACACCTTTTTCAACAGTGCTGTATTTTATTTAAGTTTTATATTCATTTTTGAAACACATAATTATATAGCATCTGTCATTTTTTAAACATTTTGACTATTTAATTTTCACTGTTGTGATTAGTATCTGGAGATAAGCAATGCATTTTCTTCCTACTGAGGCTAGAAAATATTTTCCTTTGCCCAGTCTTTTCTTAAAAGTACAGTAGAAAGAGGAATCTTTATTGGTTGTACAACTAACCATGTACAAATCTATCCGAATAATCTTGTATTTACAAATACTTCCTTTATCTAGCATTTTCTGGGAATATGTTATCACAAAAGTACATTTTTCAGAAAACTAAAGAACTTCTCTACACATTCCAAAACTTATTTTAAGTTGGTGATGATCTTCTTCGTTATGAAGTTCCTTGTCTTCCTTTCTGTGCTGCATTCTGGGGAGGGTTCACACTGTACCACTGTACGCTTCAAGAGTTATTGAGGAATACACGTGGTTCCTTGCCGTACTCCTAGTTCAGTTGGTAGTGACAATATTCCCATTTTATGATTTTCTGGGCCTTTTATGTTGATGCCAGTGTGCCTGCTTCTAAGCAGCTTTCTTCTCTACCCCTTTTCTAACTTGTGCTGAAGCTGGAAAATAGTTTTTAATGATAATTATGACCTAAAATAACAACATTCAGTGAGGGCCATGTTCTGTCCTCAGACATGTAGAAAAAAAGTCCCAGGATCTGAGTTGTACACTATGGTGATAGATTGGGGTCTACAGCTTGGGGCCTGAGCCCAGTGATCTGGGTTTTGAGGAACAAAAAGCTACCTACAGTCACACCCTGATTTTTACCTGTAGAAATTCCTAGTCATCCTGGGACTCTGAGTGGTCTCTGGCTCTCCATCCCCCATTATCACAGCTCCTTCTTCCCCTTCTTTGCCTGTCTCGCCCCCTCCCCAGCTCGGAGCTTACCGTGGGGCTGGGGCACAGGAGCTCCAGGTTCCAAGGGACCAGGGTATGCACTCAGGCTAAACCTCTAACTGGCAACTCTCTCCACACACACTTTGGAATGATTGTTTTTCAGGGAGGGAGGAAAACCCTCCTCTAATTTTGGACCCATCCGAATTTACTATTACCCAACACTTAAAATAGTACAGAATTAATCTATTGCCAGGAGCCAAAAAAAAAAAAAAGCTGTTGAGGCTGGTGATCATGTGAAAGTAACACTGCAGTATTACTCCGTGCTTCCATGGAGACTTGGAAGGTCTGCTCACGACTGTACTTGCTGCCTGGGAACCAAGTCAAAGATAATTCAAAACAAGTGAGGCCCGAGGAGATGTCGCAACCAACCAACTCTACTTCTCCCAGGCCTGGTGCAATTCACCCATCCTCCTGCTGTGTTTGCATGAAACACCAGTTTTTGTTTGTTTTGTTTTGAATATTTATTATCATAATTTATTTATTATTTTTAACACCTTTTTTTTGTGGTATGATTCCTGTACAGTAAACTACACATATTTCAGATGTACAATCTGATGGATTTTGATAGATGTATACACCAATGAAACCACCACCACAATCAAGATAGCTAACACTTCCATCACTCTCCCAGAGGTGGAAATTTCAAATTCCCAATTTATCCCTTCCCACCAGAAACACTGTTTTTTGAAAAACAATGAAAAGGAAATGTTACAGACCCTACAAAGCAACTAGAAAATCATGCCTGATGTTGAATACATATGGTAGAACAAAACCACTCTGCTTTTTGATGATATTCACAAAAATAGGTTGTGGTTCTTTATTACTCTGGCATTAGTCAATAGTTTGTATTAATAATAATTTGCATTAAAGTCAATTCCAAATCACATACATAACCTCAAATGGTACTGTTTACCTTAGATCATCTAAGGGCTATCTTTTAGCCATTGGCTTCACTGTGCTCAGACTTCACTATCTGTGGTCAATGTAGGGATGGGGGGGACTGACTAGGAAAATGTTTCTGGCCACGTTCCTGCCCCAGGCTCCCCCAGCGCTCTGCACTAGTCCAGCCACATCTACCTCGTTCCAGTCCCTCACACACACCAGGCACACTCTGGACCACAGGGCCTTTGCATTTGTCCACTGCCCGGAATGTCTGTCCCCCTCTTTTCACTGAGTTAACACTACTTCTATTTTCTCCAGATTTCAGCTCTGAACTAACTAGCTGGGTTAACCCCTCAAAGCACCATATACTGTGCCAGTTACCATCAGGGAATGCAGGTTTACATTTTTGAGTGTAATTATTTGATAAACGTTGGCCCTCCCCTCCCCTATTCTGTAAACTCCCTGCACGACAGCCTCCTGCATGTCCTCTTGATACATATTTTTGAATGAGTGAACAACAGCCTTTTTTGACTCCTTATCATCATCTAAGGGAGGCACCATGTTCGATAAAGTGGGTGGTTTAGGAATGTAAGAAAAATAAGCCCCAACTGATCATGGGTCTTGAGTAAATGGAAGTTGTTCAGTTTTTTAATAGTCACTTTTCATTAAGCACTAAGAACATTTATTTGTATACCATGCACCTTTTATGCTAAGAGGTTATAGAATCAAGCCTTAGTAACATTCAGCAATAATGCTAGCAAAATTTCCTGTCTCATTTAAAATATATAATTTACATAATATGGGAGTAATTCTTATCTAGATATTCACTGAAATAAAAACTGTTATTTGAAATGACAAAACACACAGGCTCAGTTGAAACAATTCCAAGACAGTATTTAAAACACATTATTTTCACTCATACAAGCCATTAATCAAACACTCCTTTTTAGGAAGCGTTTCTTCTCTTACCTCTTTTACAATGTTGCTCACTTCATCAACAACAAAAGCGGTCTGTAAGGAAGAAAAGTAGTTCAGCTTGATTGATCTAAAAGATCCTTTTCCACTGCATTGATCAATGCAAATTTAGGTAATGAACATAATTTAGAAATTAAGACCTTTGAAATAATCTAACCAGGCTGTTCATTTTACTGAGGAAAACATTACAAAGAGACTCAAAAACATTAAAGCAGCTCTGAGGACCACAGAGCTAGTGAGAGGCAGTCAGGAGACTTAGAATACATATATATAATTTAAATGGTTTTTGTTTTGTTTTAATCATTCCATGACCCCAAAGACTGACTTCACTTTAAACTAAAATTCAATCCCTCTGTCCATTTCAACTGGCTGCTAGGATCACTGATATAGAAGTTTAATGAGTTACTTGACTTTTGCATAAATTACTTTCTTTCCCTGATGTAAACTGATCAGGAAGCTTGAAACTTAAGATGTTTGGGTTTTTTGTTTGTTTGTTTTTAACCACTATTAGTGGTAAAATTCACAATGATTTTACTATTTGCTGTTAATATTTTCCTTCTCAGTGCTGTCCTACTTGAGGGCCACACAACCAAAGGCCAGCACAGCAGTTTCGCACCAGCGCGTCAAGATGAGTTGGACTGCCAGCAGAAATCTGGTGCCAAGAGTTTATAAACAGTTTTTTTTCCCTTTCTTTTTACATATGGTACATCTGAGTGGGTACAAGGTACCTGGAGTCGTGGGAACTTCCTTTCCTGAGCTCTGGAAATGCCTTTCAAGGGGCAGCCCCAGGCCCTCAGTCAATGTGCATCCAGGTAGAATACAGGCAGAGAGCCCCACTTCTGGTGGGGGTTTTCCTTCCTGCTGGGCTGCTGAACACTGTGGCCTGGTTCTAGCCATGCCCCTTTCTTTCCAGGAGGAGCAAGAGCTGACTGCCTGAAGCCCCCTCGCTTGCTATACTCAGAAGTCATACTTGGGAGACAAAGCCAGCATACCAAGTTAATGAAAATTAGCATTATCTTAAAGAAATTGCATTATTTCTTGAAGTTTAAAGGATCCTCCCAAGAGGCTTCAGTGATCCTAAACTATACAGGAAAGCCCCTATAACTTTCCATGTGGTTAAAACATGGAAAAGGGGTGAGGGGCATTCCTATAGACAAAAGTGGAAAGTACGGCAGCGGTACAGAATCCACTGGGCAGTTTCAGCTTCTACAGGAAAGACGAGCAATGAGCCGAGAGTACAGTTACAAAGATCCAGGCATCTACCTGAAGTCAGAGGACGCAGAGGCTGTTAGGAGGAGTGGCGTGAACTAGCAAATACCTAAGGCAGGACTACTAGAAAGGTAATCATGGTCTCAGCCTCCCAGGGCTTTATCTTGTGTAAAACACCGATCACTCTGTTCAGCCCCTTCATTTCTCAGATACTCAACTGAGATCTGGAATAATGAAGTCACTTAGCCACCTCATTGGTCAGAGCCAGAATTAGAATGCAGAGTATTAAAATGCCGGTGTTAAGGGCTTCCTCTACATTGCTATTTCCTTTCTTAAAGTTTTATTCAATATTCCTAAAATACAAGCCATTTTCCAATATTATATTCGTTTACAGGGAAAAGCTTTTCCTTAGCTAGTTGCTCCGGAACCATGGTTTCTCCTAATTATTCACTTGGTTGCTACCAGTATTCAAACACTGATGCCACTGCCAAAGAAAGTCTGTGCTAGTTAGGAAATTAGATTACAAATGAAACTCTAAGATCAATTCTTAAGCTATACATATATGTGTATATATGTATATTATATATATATATATATATATATATATATATATATATATTTCCCCCCCGCAAAACATTCCTGCTTAAACTAAATTTCAAAAATAGTAAAATATCAAACCTTATCAAATGATCTACGGCTTTTATTTCTTACAGGCTGCATAATACCTAGGACTGAATTTGTATTTCAACAACAAGTATTTATTTAGCAAGAAGAAAATGGGCAACTATCCTGCAGGACCCATCAACTATATTCCCTGAATGCTCGTAAGCTTGAAGGAAAGCCATTTAGCAGCACTGTTACCATGAATGTCTTCCGCTTGAGGCAATAAGAGATTATTTTTTTCCTCCACAAATAGGAGCTATCTTACTGACATCTCAAACTCAACTGAAATGTAAGTGACAGGGCCTTGGTGGGAGTGAACACAGTGCTGGAGAACAGGTGTGGGATCCAAGACAAAGGCAGGTTCTCCTACCGTACACTTCTGCACTTTGCCCACAGCCTGAGCATCAAACCCGTGACTGAAGGGACTTGAGATGTAACTGTACGTGTGGGTCCCGCATGCATGTCACTCGAGAGTCGCGTGAAGGTATCTACCAGCAGACGCACGAGCGGCCTTGAGTCTCCCCAACCCAAGGCGGGGTCTGCACCGCGGAATAAAGGGAGCGAGTGACGGCGCTCCGCCGGGGTCGGGGGCGCCGCTGGCCGGGGGCCCCGGGGGCGCGAGAGGGCGCGGCTGGGGGTGCTCCCGCCCGGGACCCCGGAAGAGCGCGTCCCAGGGCTGCGGAGCCGCCTCCTGGAGGAACCAAGGGCGGGCACTGCCGCGCAGGGAGACCCCTGCACGCCCCGCCCCCGAGCCCCGCCCCGGGCAGGGCGACGACGCCCTGAGCCGGCCGGGCTGGGGGTCACCGCGAAGCGCCTGGCAAGGAGCGGGTGCCGTCAGCCTGCGCCGGGGACGGCCGCCGCCCTCGGCCGGACGCGGCTCGGGTGCCTGCACACGCCCCTGGCTGCCGCCGCCCACCGCACCCGGAACTCCTGGCCTCCACCCTTCCCGTCGCCGACCCGGCAGTTACCTCCTCGGTAGCCTGGTAGTCTTCCATCTTTCCTCCTGCGCGTCGCCGCCGCCTCCCTGAGTAGAGCCCACTGCGCAGGCGCACTCAGACCCCGCCTCTCGTGCGCGAGGCGGGCCCCGCCCCCCCCAGGGCCCCGCCCACCCCCTCTAGGGCACCGCCCTTCCCTTGAAGGCGGTGCTGCCCGGGCGGGTCCCGGCGGGACCGCGGGATTAACTCCTCCCTTTTCGGTCTCCCGGGCGGAAAGTTCCGGCGGGAACCCGCCTGGGTGTCCCGGCAGCTCACGAGACAGCAGCAACTAAAACAAAACAAATGGACAAAGCGAGTCCGGGAGGGAAAGGGTCGTCTATGGCCCCTCCCTCCAGTTTGTACTGTGCGGATTAATTTGAACATTCAAGCGGGTTTGAACACCTAGTAACAAATTGTAAAGAGATTTCTGAACCTGATGGGCAGTCTGAGATATTTGCAGTTCTTTGGGGATCCAGGATTAGGAAACTTTAGCTCTGAACGAAACGTTTCTTATGGAGGTAAGTTTTCCATATAAATGAAATTTTATTTTTCCTTCAAGCACCATTAAAAAACTCATTTTGGATGGAAAATTTTGTAAAATGCTGCACACTTCCTGGCTACCTTAACCAGAATGCCATAGACTTAACTTGTCCACAAGGGTTTTTATAAAGTTAGTAATTGCACTGGTCTCTGGTACAGCGCTCTCCAAGAAGGGCAGAGTTAAGTGTGCTGCCTGTATGTGATCTGAGTCTAAGACCTTTGACTTTGTGAGCTACTTTTTCTGGTTTTACCACGCCCACGAAGTAAGCTTTGTTACTTATTACCTCTCCAAAACCTAGCAGGTAAAATCCACTTCCCATCCTCCCAAGATGGGCTGACCATAGGATCCCCAGATATGGTAGAAATAAACTGCAGAGACCGCATTCAGTCTATCCGCAGCCCTTGCTTCTACCGTATAGAAACTAAGTTCCATGCTGGCAGAATCCGTTTTATTCACTAGTTTATCTCCTGCCTCTTCAGTTGTACATGGCACCTATTAAGTGCACAGTTAAAAATTACTGAATGATTGAATGATTTCCCCACATATTATTTCTGCCTCATACTCTGTTGCAGAGAACTGGGAGTAGAGGGGGATGCAATCGCCTGCCCCCTTGTGGGAAGGAAGAGGGGCAGAGGAACACAGGGTGAAAGACACAGGGCTGCCCTGCCCTGGACACCTGACCTGAGCAGGGGGACCTGCTGAGTGGGGACAGGCTGCTCTCCCACACCTGGTTTCTGCTCCTCAGATTCTAAACTCTCTTTACCTTTTGAGTTTGGGTGTATTTATTTTTTAAATTTCTTCCTTAATGGAGATACTGGGGATTGAACCCAGGATCTGGTGTATGCTAAGCACATGCTCTACTTCTGACCAGTATCCCCCCTTTACCTTTTGAGTTTTGTTCCCTTCCTAGTGTTTCAGCCTTGAGCTTCAGTCTACATGTGATTCTATGTCTGGCATTTCTGTTTCATCTTCCTGACATTCCCAACTTCACCTGAAAATCCCATTTTAGGTGTTCTCGGTCACTTGACCCTGCCTGCCCGGTTCCAGGCCCTCAGTGACACCACACTCCAAGCCAAGCAGGGGCCTTCTCATTCTCTTCTCATTTTCTTCTGCTCCCCTGTGGTGGCCCCGGAGGCCCACTAGCTAGGCATCTTAGAATTACGTGCAAAGCAAGAGTGAACAGGTTCTGAGTGGACACCTGGAATTGAAGACTGAGGTTTGGGACATCTTTTCTAAATTGCTTCAGCCTTTAAGGAATATCGTAATTCAAATGAGTGTCCTGAATGGCTGCTGGGATAGTGCGTTAGTAATGCTTAGACCTTAAATTATATTGTGACTGAAAATCACCAGCATGTGTGTAAATCAACAGAAAACATGTAAATGTAAATTTAAAAAAATTTTTACGTAACTTTGTCTACATTGGGTATCACTCTCCAATTTTAACTATCAAAGAACATTCCTTTAATGATCATGATACATGTCATTTTGACTCTGCCCCAGAAGTGGATGAATTGGTCTGTTTATCTTCAGAACAATTTGTTCCTTACTCAGTGTGCATATGGTGAGCACTCACTTTGCAGCAGCCTCTGAGCTGGAGCAGAGGCTACAAAGTTGACTAAGATATGGTCTCTATGAAAAAATTTGAAAAGCAAATTTCAGTCAGTGGGAGGATTTGAATTCTCTAGGCTCAGTGATGCTGCAGTGCTTGTTAAAATGCAGTGCTGTGGTCTTGTATTCTGCTGAATTGATGTATGCCCTGGAGGGCTAAGGAACTTAAATCACTAGGACGTTTGGCAGTTCACTAACTGCCATTCCAGCATCTCCGCTCTGCCAAGAATGACTGCCCCTCAGCAGTCCTGGGGTATACGCACACCGACTCAGAGCTGCTCACGACTCTCCAGGATTCAACCAGATTTTGGAATAATGTTTCGTTTCTGTGTAGCGAGTCAGTGGAGTGGATCTTGGGTTTGTTTTTCAATTTGGGTCTTACCTGTAGCTTGGCAGGTGTTGGGTGCTTACTTTCTTCGAGTTGAGTCTCTTAAATACACTCTTTAGAAATGGGATTGGTGTTGTCAATGCCTTTATTTAGCAAATGTGGGCCTCATAATTGTAGCCTTGTCGCCTCCACAAATGATATCCCCAGCCCCAGTGGGGTCTGCCAGTGCTGGCCGTGCTCTGTAGCTCTTTACCCCCTAAATCCAGCCCCGTGGATGCTCGAGTTTTCCTTCCTTTCCCTGTGCTTAGGAGTGTGTTGCTGAGTTGTACCATGGAGTCATGCTAAGCTGACAATAATAATGATGATACGGTGATGAAGATGGCAGTTGCAAAACACTCAAGTCCGAGAAATTTAATCTCGTAATGGAAAAGAAAATAAACTGTGGCTGACACATATCTAAAGTGGTAAGAAATTACATGCTCAGGAGATTAGCTAAGAAATGCCTATATTTAAGTCTGCTGTCAGCTGGGACGCACAGGCACAGTGGGGCTGAAATACGTCTGTACCAACTGGAAATGGCTATTACTCTGAGCCCTTTAGGTCCCTCTTCTTCCCAATCCTGGTTCCCCCACCCCTTCCCTGGAGCCTCATCCCCAAGATCCAACAACTAAAGGATAACTCAGGGCACAGCAGGGGCATTTCTTCTGATTGGTTGGTTTTCATGCTGTGGTAGTGATTAAATGGTTTATCAGTTCTGTGTCTATGAAAAAGACGCACACCCTACATCAGTCAGCATAGGCTAGGTTAGTTGCTGAAACAAATGACGCTAGACTCTTGGTGGTTGACGACAACAAAGGTGTATGTGTTGCTACATGACCATTGAGGGTCCACTATGGCTCTGCCCCATGTCTTCTCCACACAGGGACCAGGTTGGTGGAGCATCTTGACTCTGAAGACTTTGAGGGAGAGGAAAGGGCTGGGGGATGGTGGCCCGGGTCCTGGTTAGGAAGGTGCTGCTACCAGTAACACAGATATAGAAACAGAAAGAAAACTTGTAAAGAGTAACACCCTGACAACAAGTGCTTTTTTCTAGCAGTACTGTTAACATTTTGTAAGTTTGACAGTATTTGTTGTTGGGTTTTTATTTGGTTTTAGTTGTGTGCTTTTAATTTGCCGAAATTAGTAGCTGCAGCTTACCAACTGCACCAACGTTCTCGATTCTAGGGGCCCAGCTTTAGTCATTTGCACATGCTTCTGAATAAAACAAAGCAAAAAAACCAAAGCTATACTTTTGATCTATAATAGCTCAATAACTTTGTCAAGGAAAGCTCTGATATAGGCAGTGATGGTTTTTGGAAGGGTGTGGCAATTTTAAATTTATGTTGTCTGTGATGTTCCAATAAAGTGATATCTACATCCATGTGATGAAAAAAACAAACAAAAAAATGTGCTCACATTTCATTGTCCAGAGCAAGTCTTGGCCAGCCCCAGTTTACAGGGCAGGGACATTTCCTGGAGAAGAATGCCACAACCTGCCACACACAGCTTTCTGAAGGTTTCCCCTGGTAATTTATCTTGTTCACTCTCTCTTTGCCCGACTCCTGCCCCCTCAGCAACTTGGCCACTTTCCTCTTCCACTGCTACTCTGCTCTAACCCCCAGGCCAGCCCTGGGTCACCTCACTTCAATTTCAGCTGTGATCTAATTTATGCCTGCTCAATTTCAACACCCAGGCATCTTTGCCAACTCTTCCCTGCTGTCGCCACTGTAGCCTGGGGCCTTAGGTCACTGGTCTCCAAACTTCTTTAATTACGCCCTTCTGGCAGGAACCATTTTTGTGCAGGTGTCCCAAAGGTATGTTTGTTTCAACTATGACGTATTAAACTATGAACCCATTATTAAATAGTAATAAAGTTTAGGTTTTAGCTTTTTAAAAAATAAATGTAGATAGAAGTTCTAATGCTAGCATGCCCTACTGTTATGGGCTGAATTGTGTCTCTCTCCATATTTATATGTTGAAACCCTAACCCCCTTGGACTTCAGAATGTGACATTCTCTATTTGGAAATAGGGTGTGTTTGGAGACAGGGTCTTTAAATAGGTGGTTAGGTTAAAATGAGGTCATTAAGGTGATCCTGATCCAATACAGCTGATGTTCTTATAAGAAGAAGAGATCAGGGCACAGACAGGCGCAGAGAAATCATGGGAAGACACAGAGGTAAGACAGCTGCCTACGGGCCAAGGGGCAAGCCTCCAGAGAAAACCAGTCCTAGAAACACCTTGCTCTTGAACTTCTCGGCTCTGGAATTGTGAGAGCACACACTTCTGTTGTTTAAGCCACACAGTCTATGACATTTCGTATTTGTTGTAGTAGCCGTAGCAAAGTCGTACCTGCTTTGGAAATGATCCTTCTGGCACACCCTCATCTGAAAACATTTTCCTCCAAATATCCCTAAGTGGAGTCACTGAGTATCTTATGCTACAAAACAGTAAGGCTACTGCTAAATTGACAGCAGTTACCATTTATTAAGGATCTTCTTAGGCCGAGGGTCCTCTACCACGATCACCCTGGCCTGACGAAAAAGGTGCACAATCAATGTTTGTGAGTGAGTTGAGTGAACTGTAACGTAAGAGGGAACCCTCGGAGAGGCCAAGTGCTTTGCTCAGGGCGACTCAGGTCTGTCTCACCCCAAAGCCTGCCCTCTTAATTCACTCTTCCCACTTGTCATTTTAACCCTCCCGCCCACGCCTGCTCCGCACCTGGTAGAGTTCCCCATCCCCTGAGTCATCATCCTCAGGTCACGGAGGAATGAGATTTCAGAACCAAAGAGCCAAAGGGATGATCAAAGTGAATGTCATTTACAGCCAAGGAAACTGAGGCCCAGGAATATTCTGAGAGATCTAGTGACTCCCAAGGCCACACAGGGCACCTTAATCTTGGTCAACAGCTGACTTGCCTGAATCATAGTCTCTCAATTAGAGTTCATACTAGTTCACCATCACGAGTGAGTCTGAGGGCCTCAAAAGAGCCCTTTGGGGGGGGCGTATAGCTCAAGTGGTAGAGTGCATGCTTAGCATGCAGGAGGTCCTGGGTTCAATCCCCAGTACCTTCTCTAAAAGTAAACAAATAAATAAACCTAATTACCTCCTCTCCCCCCCAAAAAAGAGCCCATTAAATAGCTGACAAAGGACTCTTATCCTGAATATATAAAAAACCTCTACAGATCAATAACAGAAAGATAACCCAATAGCAAAACAGACAAAAGATGTCAACAAGTCCTACATCAAAGTAGACATCCAAATGACCAATAAACATATAAAATGATGCCGAATTGCTCAGCTACTCTATACATCAGGGAAATGAAAATTAAAACCATAATATGATACCACCACGTACCCACCGGAATGGATAAAGTAAGAAAGGCAGATAAAATCAAGGGTTGGGGAGGACAAGGAGCCCCCAGAACTTGTTGGTGGGATGTAAATCGTTCAACAGCTTTGGGAAACGGTTTGGCAGCATCTGCTAGTGTTGAAGATACACCTAACCTGTGACCAGCAGTTCCACTCCCAGGCACGGAACCAGCAGAAACCTGTGCAGATATTCACAAAAGAGACTATATGAGGAAGTTTGTAGCAACACTATTCATAGTAGCCAACCATCATAAATAACACAAAGGCTCGTTATCAGTATGATAAACAAACACATTTTTATTTATTCATACAATGAAATAAGACAGCAATGAGAATGAACAAACTGTAACTCCATGCAGTAGTGGGCATAAATCTCATAAACATGCTGAACAAAAGAAGCCAGGCACAAAAGAGTTAACATTGTTTGATTCCATTTACAAAATGTGCAAAATCAGGAGACCTAATGACCGACATTAGAGGCCAGGATAATCGTTCTCTTTGGGGTGAAGGCATTGACTGGAAGGCGTGCGAGGGGCCCCTGGTTTGCTGCCTAAGTTTTGTTTCTGGGTAGGGAGGTGCTCACTTTGGGGAAATTTATCAATCTGTGCTTGTGGTTTGTGTCATACTCCATATGTAGGCTGTACTTCAGTGAAATGTACCCCAAAAGAGTCCAGGTCAGTCTTCCTATAAATCGATTCTTGAGTTAGCAGCTGTTCTTTGAGACTCAGTTAGTCATTTACACTTGAGGTCAGTGAGAAAGCCCTTGCAAATGTGGGAACATTTGAATATCTGAAGCCTCTGGTCTCTTGGGGTTTCCTTGTCAGGGTGAAACAGTGCAGTAGCGTCGGTTTGGTCTTTCTAAAGAGAAGACCTCTAAAAACGCAAACTGTTGGCAGACCAGAGCTCCTGGGTGTGGTTTCGGGTGGCTTGCCCCCCCACCTCGCCCCGGTCCTTGATGATGTGGGGTACTAGTCACAGAGGCACACAGGGCCCACCCACCCGACAGGAAGGAAAGAGAAAGACGTCAGTTGTTCTAACATGAAGAAAAGTTGACTTCCTTCTCCAGAACGAGCTCTCCTCTCTTGAAGCTGAGGCACAGGTAGGCTGAGCATCCACGTCTAGCCGTTCTGGCAGGTTGTCTTGAGGGTGGGGTGGGTAGAGATTACAGTTACTATAACTTCTCTTAAACTAATAACTTTGAAAAGGTGGGAAATAAGAGCAATGATACATTAGACAAAGGATGGCTTGTAATTTTATTGAATAGCATACATTTTAAGTGTAGGGTAAGAATGATTTACATGGAATGAAGGAAGTACTTTAGAGTTAGTTAAAAAACCAAACCAAGCCAAAAAAACACTATCCAAAAGTGATATGGTGTGAATTTTTTCTAAGGCGGTGGTGAGTGTTGTTTGATTTCTTTTTTGGTTTGTAAATTCTTATACGCACAGTTTATTTCTGTTTTGCTCTGAATCTGCTTTACAGATTCAGATTTTTTTGATCAGCCATAGTCTCGAGTTTGGAGGTAGAACATAAATGCGATTTAAAAAATTTTTAAATTAAGTTAGCTAGGGTTTAATTTAAATTTCTTTCAATTTAGCCTCCTTAACTCCCTAACAAAATTTCATGACAAGAGAAGAGGTTATGAGAAGAAAATGCAAATTAGAGATTAAGGATCTACTAAGAAGTTAGAATTGGTATAGAGAAAGACTTTTTTAATGTGTATTTTTATTGAAGTATCATCAGTTTATGATGTTGTGTCAATTTAGAGAAAGATTATTTAGCCAGGATAGTGGAAGATTCTAACTTCTTAACTTTTCTGCCTAAACGAAGCTTAAGGCTTTGGAGTTAATCAGGCCCAGTTTAGAGTGTGACTTTAGGTAAATTACTTAATTGTTCCAAGCCTCACTCTCCTCATCTGTAAAATGGGTGTCCTTACTTCACCATGCTGTAATGAGGACTGAGGTAATATGTGCAGAGTCCATGTCAAACTGGCCCAGAGTAAGTGCTAAATAAACAGTAACAGTTGGTACAACAAAAAGTATAGCAACAATTATGTGTAGTACCATATATATAAAACAATATATTAATTCTCATTTCTTTACCCTTCCATAAGAAAAGGTCAAGTTTAAACCTGAAAAATCATGGATTTCTATTTTACTTTGACTTTGATTGTAAAAAGGCATTTTGGGGTTTTTTTTGGTGGCGAGATATCTACCTGAATGAGAAAGAATAATTGGAATCTACAATTTCAGGGATCTTTCTGGAAGAAGCACTCTTTTGACCTTCTATCTTGGGTTAAGTGTCAAGTTTTCTAGACTTAAGCCCACATACACGCAACGTCACATATTAAGGACAGAATTTTGAGGGACCTGAAGCTTGTACGACATCTGGAGACTTCTTTAAGAAAGTAATCAAAAACCAGGTATGGGTCAAGCATGTGAGGGGTCCCAAAGCCGGAGTACACTGGCATCCCAGGAAATTCACCTCTGGTTCAATGACCAGACAAATAAGTTGTAAAAGTTCATGTCTACTTCCGTGTCACATTTCCTGATGGACACACAGACGAGTTATCTCACCTTAGCGAGAAGGAATCAGCCAAACCTGTGGGTATGAGCCTGCCTTGAGCTGGGACCACAGAGACAAGAGCCATCCTTGGTTTGCCTCCTTCCTTAGGTGGATGGGCTGGTGGTCCTCGTGGCTGTTCCAGGCGTCCATATGGAAGGTAACGGAGCAAAAAAAGAGGTGACCTTTTCAAGTAGAGCTTCAAGGTCCGTGTAGTCACTCAGCTTTTCCCCTGTGTTCTAGGCAGAAAGCATTTTGGCTGCACCCTGAAAAAACCTGCAGTTTCTCAAGGAAATGGCTGTGGTAAAACAGCACAGCAGCGGGGGATGCTCTGAAGCGACCTGGGCTGTGAGCGTTGCTAGGCTGTGGCTTTCAGCCTCCAGCACGCTCCGTCATCTGCCTCGAAAGTCTGGGCAGCGGCGACAGTCCTGTCCACACACACGCACATCCTGCGATCTGCTGCATTGCCTCTCATCACAGACAGGTGGTGAAGCAGTTAGTCCTTTGATCTGATGACCAGCTGCTGAGATGAGAGATAATTAGATGAAAGGATGAGAGGACTCCGCCTGCAGATAAAGAGCGTCTCCTTTCCTGTCCTTTTCTCGCCCTCCATTTCATGTTTCTTGGACTTTTTTCTTCCTGGTCAGATCTAGAAAGCCACAGTCAATCTTTGCAGTTAGGCTAGGAGAGCAAGCAAGTGTTGTTTCGAAATTCCAGCACAAGATTGAATATTTTCATTCCCCTGGCAGAGTGGTCCCACATATTTTTCCCCTGCCCCCTGCTTTCTCCGTATGGAGTGAATCATTCTCCTCTGTAGGTGCTTGTGTTTTTAAACTCATCCTACCGTGTTGTAATTTATTTGTTCGCATGTCCATTTTCTGGCTAGAATGTGAACTTTTTGAATGCAGAGATTGGCTCCCATTTATTTTATGTCCTCAATACCTGGCACATACTTGGCACACAGAAGGCCAATGAAATTGGTACCGTGAGTCAATGCTCTAACCACCACAACCAAACTGTGTTTGTCTGGATGCAGAGTTCCACTGGCATACAGCATGGCTGGATGCAGACAAAATGGAAATACGTGGATTGAAGCTCTGTGCTGGGTTTAGGATGGGACCGCCACCCCTGCTGCCTGCGTCCCTGCTGGTCCCAGAGAGATGGCTTGGAGTCCTGCTTTGGGGCCTGCCTGAAGGGGAAGGCAGAGAGCAGAGGGGACTAGTTCTGAGTCCTACTGGCTTTGATCCAGCTGTTGCTCTAGGGCTGGACCCAGATGATTCTGCAGTTGGGGTTTGATCCCATATTGTCCAACACCCAGACCAATACTGAGATGGAACACTTTGCTGTGGAATGCTTCTCTAAGTGGGAGACTTTTTCCTTCTGAGTGATGCTATGGTGTAGGTTTTATTTATTTTTTTAATTGTTAAATGAAATTAGACGGGGTAGGTGGGATGTGGTAAAACAAAGGCAGTCACTGGTACCAAATTACAAAAATGCAATCGAAGAGAGGTAGGGTAGTTCCATGTGGGTGAGGACAGAGCCTGAGTCCAGTGCTTGGGACAAACTAAAGATAATTTAAGAATTTGTTGGTTGTATAAGAGAGTGACTAAGTGTCATCACAGAAAAATGAATCTAGATTTCATTATTCAAGCTTTGAAATTGTGAATTTCTGCATGAGATCATTAAGACAAAATACTTTTGAGTGTGCTCCTCGAATTCTGAAACGACTTAGATTTCTCTATGCTTTCCAGATTTCTGAAGGCTGGAGCTTTCTGGAGCGAGGGCTTGCTCACCTGACTAACCTCACTTCTGACTCTGCTTGAATTCATACTTCCTGCTTTGGCAAGTAAACCCGCATGTCGCAATATTCAGGTTTCTCAATTCCAGCCAGACATGAAGGATCTGTTTGCTGGGTGATAAGGAAACACTAAGATCCAATGTCACCACTAGAAAGGACACTTGAATACCAGCTGGAAAGAAGTCGGAGTCATGATAGAGAAATGTACAAAGGACAAAGGGGTTATAATGAAGGAGCAATTCACTTTGATCGTAAGTAAGGAGAAAGGTCCTGAATCAGGTAGCAGTTAATCTGGACCTTGAAAGATTAACAACAGTAATAATGATACTATGACTACTACCATCAATTACAGGTAACATTTATCCCTGGAGTATCATATGCTCGCCACTGTGATCTGAGAACTTCACGTGTATCAACACATTCAATCCTCACGACGGCTCTAAGAAGTGGGTGCTATATTCCTGTCTACTTTATAAAGAAGGAAATTAAATCCTGGGGGCTTCTGTGACTTGCCCAGCGTCTCTGTAGTTAGTCAGGGGCAGAGCAGAGCTAATCACCCAGTCAGGCTCCAAACCCTGCTTTCTGGACTGTTCCCCTCACTGCCTTCAAGTTAATTCGATTGGGGTCGGGGGGAGGGAGAGCAGGGGTGAATGCATGGAAAAAGAAAAGTGTGTGATGTGCTCAGGGAATAGTCTAGAATGTGTTCAATACAAGTGCATTGGAGCGTTTTGTGGGAATTAAGGATGGACAGTCAGATCAGGGACCAGTCTGTACTTTAGAATTTGTTTGCAGGCAGTGGCGAACCTGGGCTTCTTTACTAGGGGAGGAATGACATATTCCCCGCTCAGTGGGGTTAAATGTACTGTCCTTCACCCAAGATGTCCTCTCACTCCCATTCCTCAGACCAACAACTCTTCTTCCAGTCTCAGCCGGTGTCATCTCTGCCATGAAGACTTTCCTGTCTTTTGTCACGAGTCTCTCTCTCACTCACCACCCTTTCAGTGCTATCCCCACTGTTCCGTCGGTTGCCCGCAGCCATCTGCATGCAAGCTAATGGGTACAGCCAGCACTGGACCCCATCAGTTGCCCCTGCTACCCACTTTGTGAGTGTGACGGATGCCATGATCACACTCACTCTGTCATCCCAGACAGTAGTACATAGCGTAGTGCAAGGCACACGCAAACTGACTTTAATAGGTGTCATGTAATTCTCTTACAACCTCCATTTTTGACTCAAAAACATTACAGAAATCTAAAGCCTCCAAGAGAGAAGTATATTTGTTCTATCTATGTTTTGAAGAATTTGAAAAATAATCCAATGTGGCTTCTAATTTCTTGTGAGTGTGGGTGACCAGAAATGGAATCTGTAAAGGTGTACCTTGGTTTGCTAGTCCACCAGCTGAATGGCATTCTGTCTGACTTTCTTGGTATTTACCGTGGGTCTGTGCTGCTTGCTAATTAACTCCACCTGGTGCCCTAGAAGCCTCTATTGACTAGGAAGAAGTTTACTAAATTAATTAATTAAATTAAAAAATAGTAAGTCATTGCCATGGTCTGGGGGCACCTTGTCTTGGATAAATAGATTATAGGCTAAGAATAATTTTACTGAATCATTTTTGAGTGATTTGAAAGATGGATTTCAGTGCAGAATCTCCAAATTGGCTGTTGATATAAAACTTACAAGAATTCAAATGCCAGCCTAACAGAGATAAAGTGAAGAAAAAGCTCCAGATTCTGTTCAAGATCCAGTTGAAATAAATTAAATAATTGTTATTGAAAGAGAAACTCTGAGCTCTCAATTATGACCTGGAAATCAGACCTGGAACTGCATAAGCAAACAAACCCACAGTTAAACCCAAATCTCCATACAACTTAAAACAACAAAAACAACAGCCAATCCTCTATTTTCCCCACTCCATTCTCTTAAAACCCAATAGCGTGTTGAAAAATGAGCAAGAGAATAATACACGTCGTTTGATTTGTAAGTGACCTGAGAAATTACTGGACGTGGACAAATGCAGACTTTTTCAGTATATGGCCTTAGTGATTCAAATACTATAAGAAATGGTGCCCTCAGTCATGCAAATTTCTGAAATGATAAACAGCTTTTGTTAAAGTTCTAAACAAAAACTTCCTTCAAATTATACAATAGTTGCATTCTAGAAAAGTCAGAGTATATTAAAACCCTGAAAAACATACTTTATGCTTATATGAGTTAAATTCTATTATCAGATAATTATAATTTTCCCCTTGTTGAATTATCTGGTAACATAGGGTAACATAACATTTGTAGGGGAATGCAAGATAATTCTTTGTCACTGTGACAACTGAAAACACCCACAAATTTCTAGAGAGAAGTATGGTGCTGACCCCCCACCTTGAAAATACTGAACCAGTCCCAATATGATGAAGCATATGTGGCTCAAACGTGTGGAATGTCTAAGCCACCAAGCCAGATGGGTTACCAGGACACAGGAAACCAAAGAGAAAACATCCCCCCAGGTGTTTGTTAAATCTCACCACGAACCACCCTGGGTGCTGCTCGCTGCAGTGCTGATTGCGTCAATTCGAAAAGTCACCCTTGTTTAGAGAGCATCTGAACACAGATCCTCCAAGTTACAGAAAAAGGTACATTTCAATCCAACAATCGAAGTATTTACTCTTAGTAGTGATCAACGAAATGCTCGAGTAACTGAAGGTTTATAGAAGCCAGAGTGAAAATCTCTCGGTCAAGAATAAAAGCACAGAGGGATGGACCTCTAGTTTTCTGAGCTTTATCCCTGTATCACCTTGGAATACCAGAAAGCACCATGTTTTGGTCTCTGAAATGCTTTCGATGAGTTACAGTCTGGTGCTGCATCCTTAGTTAAAGGGAGTCAATATAATGATGCTACATGAAGCACAGTTTTGCATGTTCTGCCAAACCACTGCTCAGGTGATCGACTACCTTTACACCCTGAGAATGTCCTTGTTTTCAGTTCACTGGGACTAGACACTCCACCGTGATTTTTGGTTTTGTTTCGATCTGTTTCGTTTTGCCTTGGTTACTAGGAAGGTCAGAGATACATCTGATGCCCAAGTATAGTGACTGTTTCACTGAAGGTTCCTTGTAGAAATTGTCTGCCCCTTTCACTCTGGCTGCTGCCGTTTCTCTGACTTTAATTGTCCTCTGTCTGTTTTTATTGTGAACTACGTCATATTTCTGTTACAAGTAGGATAGGGTGTAAACTACCAGTCACTAAGTCAGGTACCCTAAGCACCTGAACAGTGCCTGGCACATTTGGGTGCTTAGTCAATATTTACTGTATAAATGGATGATGCATGAATCCCAGAAAGGAACTGATTTTCACTTTTCTAGGACTAGCAGTGGATGGCCACTAGGGGGAGGAAGAGCTCCCACTCATCCCTGCAAAGGGCTTGCTGAGGCCACAGGCACGGGTTTGGTAGAGGATAGCAGTGTTTTTAAATAACTGAATCTTGTATTTCTGGAATAGGTAAGGCCTAGACACCTGAAGGAGTGAACACTGAGTACCCCAGGGGTCGCCCAGTGAGGCGTCATTTCCAGCCCAGTGCTGCACTGGTCCTGCCTCACTGTGGAGCGGAAGACCAGGTGCACAGATCGCATGTTCTGAGCCAAGTGCAAAACTTTTCATTTAAAATACTTAAGATACAGGGAGAGGGTATAGCTCAGTGGTAGAGTGCATGCTTAGCATGCACGAGGTCCTGGGGTTAATCCCCAGTACCTCCATTAAAAAATAAATAAATAAACCTAATTACCCCCTCCCCAAATACTTAAGATAGAAACAGGATAGTTCTTGGCCCAGCAAGTATAGTTACTAGATTAGAAATAAGAAAAAACCAAGAAGAACCAAGGGGCATGTTTAGAAGAAATAGACTCATGCAGTTGTTGACGTGGTGGCAGTTTGCACGTTACCACTTAGCACTTGGGTGCACCCCGTTTCATTTCACTTTCCTCTTTCCCAGAGGCTCAGAGCCTCGGGGAACTACAATCTGCATGTTCTGTCTGTTCCTCTGGAATCCGGGGCCCGAGGAGGGATGAGCCTTTGTCCCTGACTGGCTGGAGCCCCAAGTCCTTGTCACTGTCATTTTCCCACCGTCTACACAGGAAGCCTTTTGGGATTGCTTGGGATTGCTTTCCTGAAGATCAGAGACCAGCCCTGGCTTCCCTCCTCTTGGGCAACCTTGGCAATTTGAGTGAGCCGTGTATTTCCACTTTATCCTACAACAGAGAAACTGACGAAGTTCAATCCCTTACACCAGGGGTCCTTAGCCTTTAGGCCCATGAACTTGGACATGAGAACAATTTACATCTTTATTTTCATTAACCTGTAACTAAAATTTAGCATTTCCTTCCAGTCTTTTTTTTTCTTTTTATTTATTTATTTGCTTATTTATTTTATTGAAGTATAGTCAGTTACAATGTGTCAATTTCTGGTGGAAGCATTTCCTTCCACTTGGAATATAAGCATCAAACCACAGTAGAACTATCAGGACTTGTGGCTGATACCAACCAAAATTGCAGATGTTTTCATGTCACATTGTATGTTGCAGGTACCTCAAACTATTGTTTACAATCATCGCTACTCTAAAGTTACGGTAGTTGTTAGATTCCTGCTGGATCTTACGCGTCCATGAACGCGTATATTACCATATTATAATTTTTTAAAATTTCAGTATAATCAGTTTTCTTTGTAGCTAATGTATTTTATTTTACGCGTTTAAATATACAGGCTTAGCAGATGACCAAAGATTAAGGGAAAAAGGTTAAGAATCTCTGCTTAAAGAAAATGATCCCTTAGGGCTCTATTAACCTCTCATTCGCTGATTTACTATGGATCATAAATTAATATAATGTGGGTTTCTGTTGATGCTGAACAAAGGGAGTTTAGCTTCTGAAGCATTGAAATGAGGTATTATTACTAAAGGAGTCATGTAGATTTGATGACAAAATGTCTCTATAGGAAAGTATATCGATTAGATCTACATTTTCTGCTTTTCATTGATATGCATCTATCCAGTGTTTTATTAATTCAGTGCTGTCTTCTTGGTTGCGGGGAAGAGCAGATTGGAGGTGATGTGTGTCCAATGTCACCAATGGAAAAGAAAGTAGGAGGCAAGTATGCAGAACCGGCCAATGAGCCTTAAACAGAAGCAAGATCCCCATGCAGGAGGCGCTTGCTGAAAACCATTAAACACCATAAATAGTTGATAGATTGAAGTTGTGGTGACATCCTTTTATACATCCCTAATTGATTAAAAATTTTTTTTGAGTTTTGAAGTTAAGAGTAAAAATAACAGCAGTTGAG
Organism: Camelus dromedarius; assembly: GCF_036321535.1. Lineage (NCBI taxonomy): Eukaryota > Metazoa > Chordata > Mammalia > Artiodactyla > Camelidae > Camelus > Camelus dromedarius. The sequence continues at coordinate 7,984,348 of NC_087441.1, read as the reverse complement.
AACATCATTCTTCTAATGTATTTTCAATGAAGATGATGTACACTAAACCTGGACCTTTATGCATCTGGTCACTCAAGGTACAGACTTTGTATTAGAAAAATTCAAGTGTGGGAGCTTGATGCTTTTAGAAACATGAGAAAGCCAATTTAATAAAATTTAAAATCCGATGTTATCATCATGGCAGAAAATGCAAAGACCTGTCCGTGTAGAACATTTTGTCTTTTCTGAACAAACACTGCGGAGATGCACAAGCCAGGGGAATGCTGCCATGCTTGTTGTCTTTTCCACAGGTATTGACCTGGCTGGGCTTTTCATGATCATCACTGCTGACCTGAAAACATCTGAAGGAGAAGTTTAGCTTCTGGAAGTCGTTGATACTCTTCTGACTGCTGTTTGTAAAATCGCCTCAGATTGGGGATTATTTTTGCTTTGCAGAAATTATCTGCTTGGAGCCCTGCATAATTTGTAACAATCTCTGGGAAAACCTCAGGAAAAAAGATATGCTTTTGACTTAGACGGATGTCAGAGGGTGCGGCAGGACCCAGTGAAAGGGCTCCTCAGGTGGCGGGAGGCTCTGAGAGCGACAGTTTCAGCCGAGGGACAGCTTCTTGGGGACTTTCTTCTCCCCAGGAAGGTGACAGTCTAAAAGAAAAAAAAAAAACAAAACAAAACCACAAGCAACACAGTTGCCAGTGAAATAAGAGAGGGAGTGCTTCACGCGGAGCTGCTGCTGGACTCTCGGCGCTCACCCGCGGGGCAGGAGCACAAGACCATGGAGTGACCGTCAGCGTGGGTCTGAGGAGAGACAGGAGATGGCCCACGAAGTCACCCTGAATTCCCTCCAGGAGTCAGAGCGCGAGGTGATTCTCCAGGTCCTGTACCGGGACCGGGTGGTTCAAAACATCGAGGAGGAAAGGATACGGTAGGCTGCCATTCAAATGGGTGGAATTCTTGGGGACTTTGGCTGTTCCTGCTCGGAAGCTGCTTCTGATCGGCACATTGCTCCTTGCTGACAGCACTGCCGGCCTCCCACTCAGCCTCTCGGCTGACAGGTGTGGGAAGGGAGGGCTGTGGGGGGGGAGATGAGCTCTGCTGTGTAACTTAGCATCGGGGATGGTGAGGGAAATCCTGCCTTTGTTTTTCCTTAAAAACAATGCCTTTTGGTGATAAGGTTGCTGCCTGCCTGCGTGCCTGTCCAATTGCCTACTTTGCAGGAATAATTCAAGGGACACTTTCAGACTTCTCATACCCCCTTCCAGGGAAAGCCCTCTGGCTGAGGATTTTCCTAAATTATTTTTGGTGGTAACTGAAGGCGCAAAGAAAGCACCTTAAAAACAGCAAATCTGCTGGAGTCCCTTCCTGTCTTTTTCTTCGCTCACTTTTGGTTCCCAGCCGGCTTTGAGGGAAGGAGGGGATAAAGTCTGAACCTGCCCAGCCTGCTCCCTGACCGATGTGTCAACAGAGAGCTTCTTTCCTCTCTGCCTCTAAGCTGCACCCGCTGTTTGACATTGGTTAACCCTTAGTAAAGCAGGGCTGGACCATCAAAACGGTGTCTGTTGTTAGCTGTCAAGATTTGTCTTTAATATGGTGATGGTTTTGTTTATCGTGTTTGTGGAGGATGGGTGGGCTAGAAAATAAGTAAACAGAGTAGGCTTTTTGGTTTGCTTTTTTTTTTAACGGCAGAACTCTCTCAGAGTCTGCCAGGAAAAGTAAACATGTAAAAGGAAACTTTGGACAACTAAATGTTTGAGGACTGAGAGAAAATTTCTGGTTAACCAGAAGGTACAATCTATCCTCCCCAGTTATCCCAAAGCTCTCTAAGTGTACTTAGAATTTTAATCCACTAAAAAAAATAAAATACACTGAACAAAATGGAATTTTCTTTGATGAGTAACAATCTTTCAGTGACTTAAAAACACCGTTTTCATTATTAACAAAGAAACATAGATACTGTGGTAAAAGGTTTTGCTCCAAAGGGTACTGATTCTAGGGCAAATCCTGAAAGTTGGATGTCAGTGTGTTTCTTGGGATTAACTTCTCTCTTCTAAAAGTGAGTAACAGAGACATTTCATGAGAGAGTATTTTGTTAATGATACCTTTTGGGGTCCAATGTGTGTCCCTCTGCACTAGGGCTGTTGTCCTGGGGAAATGGGGACTGAAAGTAACTGACTACCCTTAAAAAACAGTAGCAAGCATAGCATCACTTAAATAACTTTAGGGGGTAACTTACAACAACAGCAGGCGTGTGTACTGTGTATTTACAGATCTTTCCCTGCCTTGCATATTAGAATTGATGCCATTATCTGTGTTTGTCCTCTTTTCCTGTTCTTGCTTACCATTATAATGCCCTTTGGGCATGAAGGGATGAACAGCAGCTAACTCCTGTGCCAGGCGTAGTGCTTATGCTTTGCCAGTTAATCCTTACAGCAACACTGGGAGGTAAGGCTTTCACAGTCGAGAGGACCTCTGAGCCTCGGCTCCGAGAGGTCATGTGAGATCCTGGTCCACACGGCCGTGTTGGAACCTGGGGATGTTGGATGCCAAAGTCTTTCTCTTTTGCCACACATGGTGCTATTGGGGCCCTTGCCACGTGGGAGTTTGTCTGGCGTCTGTCCTCCCTCTCAGTCGTACCTTATTATTTAACTCCCGGGGCCACAGGAAACTGAAGACGCACCTGCAGCATCTCAGGTGGAAAGGCTCGAAGGGCGCCAGCCAGGAGTACAAAGAGGAGTCCTGTGCCCGCTGCCAGCGGGGCCTGGGGCTCCTGCTGAACCGGGGGGCTGTGTGCCAGGGCTGCAGCCACCGCGTGTGCTCCGAGTGCCGAGTGTTCCTGAGGAGGACCCGCGCCTGGAAGTGCACCGTGTGCTTTGAGGACAGGTGAGGATGGGGGGCGTGGAGATGTGGGGACAAACCGTTGAGAACGACAGCTGTCCCCGTCAAACTCTCTCGCTACAGTTTTACCCAGAGCTAAATATGGAGCTGCCTTTCTAGATGTGGAAGTTATTGTAATTCAAAATACATTTGGTTATATGAAAAAATGTTTTTTTTTAATTTACAAAAGTTTGTAATGGCTAAGGATCAGCTAACCTAGGAGTTAAAATTCATTTCAATTTCTTAACTAGGTGTCTTATTTTCTTAGAGCTTAATTTATCTCTTTCAGGAAAAGTGGAATGAATTGTAACATAGGGAGTATCAGAGTGGTCCTGGGCAGTTTTTTATAAAGCTTCATAAAATAAGGCTGTTTTGAAGAAGGCAAGCTGACCTGTATTGGATGCTCTAATAAAGAAATGGATGTGCTTTTTTTTTTAATTTGCACTCTTTTTTATTGAAGTATAGTCAGTTTACAATGTTGTGTCAGTTGCTGGTGTACAGCATAATGCTTCAGTCATACATATATTCATTTTCATATTCTTTTTCATTAGGGGTTACTACAAGATATTGAATATGGTTCCTTGTGCTATACAGTAGAAACTTGTTTATCTATTTTATATGTACTAGTTAGTATCTGCAAATCTCGAACTCCCAATTTATCCCTTCCCACCCTCTTTACCCTCTGGTAACCATAAGTTTGTTCTTTATGTCTGTGAGTCTATTTCTGTTTTGTAAATAAGTTCATTTGTGTCTTTTTTTAGATTCCACGTTAAAGTGATATCATATGGTATTTTTCTTTCTCTTTCTGGCTTACTTAGAATGACGATCTCCAGGTCCATCCATGTTGCTGCAAATAACATTGTTTCATTCTTTTTATGGCTGAGTAGTATTCCATTGTGTATATGTGCCACATCTTCTTTATCCAGTCATCTGTTGATGGACCTTTAAGTTGTTTCCATGTCTTGGCTATTGTAAACAGTGCTGCTATAAACATTGGGGTGCATGTATCTTTTTGAATTATAGTTTTCTCTGGCTAAATGCCCAGGAGTGGCATTGCTGGATCATATGGTAAGTCTATTTTTAGTTTTTTAAAGAACCTCTGTACTGTCCTCCATAGTGGCTGCACCAATTTACATTCCCACTAACAGTGTAGAAGGGTTCCTTTTTCTCCATACCTTCTCCAGCATTTATTATTTGTAGGCTTTTTGATGATGGCCATTCTGACTGGTGTGAGGTGAAGCCTCATTGTAGTTTGATTTGCATTTCTCTAATAATTAGCGATGTTGAACATCTTTTCATGTGCCTGTTGGCCGTCTGGAGAGATGTCTATTTAGTTCTTTTGCCCATTTTTGGATTGGGTTGTTTGTTTTTTTGATACTAAGCTGTATGAGCTATTTGTATATTTTGAAAATTAGTCCCTTGTCAGTTGCATCATTTGCAAATATTTTCTCCCAAGGAAATGGGTGTGCTTTCTATTAGTGATCGACTCAGTCTACATTTATTCTAATCTTTTGGTGTTGTGAGGTTTGAAAAATTTTTTGAACATGGCATTGGTTTTTTTAACTACCCATTTTGAAAATGATAAAGAACATATTTGGCTTGATCTCACAGTGTTTGGGCTGGTCACTGACTGCCTGAAAACACGGGGGGTGTTTCTGTTTGTTGGGGAAGCGTGTGTACAAGGACATCACGTTACTTGTGGGAAGGGAGAGACGTTTGCCTGCTGCAAGTCCAGGAGAGTAATCAGAGACCCTGCCATCTGAAAACAGCTTCTACATGTTGCTGCAGATGCAGAGTGCCCCAGGGGACAGAGACTGTGAGGGGTGCTGACACAGTGTGTGCCTAGCTGCTGGGTTTTCTCTCCCCCTAAATCAGGAGAACTGTGTTTATCAGCACCCTGATGTTAATCTCCTTAAATTTCCCAGCCCTTTGCAGGGCTTCATGAATCTCAATCAGTCACTCATTCAAAGGTGAGTCAGTCAAGCAGATTTCCTTGCTCCTGATGGGGAGGCCTCCCATCATGAAACAGGCCAAGCCCCACCCACGTGTATCAAGGTTACCTCTGGGCATCTCATGTTTCCCCGGTTTGCCAGAGCCAACGCCAGTCAGGCTTTTCTTTGCTTGAGAGGAAAAGACAAAGGCAGTACTGTTGTGCTCAGGCAGTTCTGGGCTCTGGAGAGAGTAGGGAAGGCCCTGAGATCTTCATCCCCTATTTCAGTCAACCAAATGTATTTGCTGTCTAATGATAAACAGTGCGTGATAAGGTATTAAACTCTTCAGCCTTTTTTCTTCTTCTAACTATAACTTCTATATTCTTCTAGTTAACTATAAGCTAAAGATCAAAACAGGAGGACAGGGCTGAGGCCACCTCCCAGGAACCCAGTCCTGTTGATACCTCCACGCCGGAGGGCACGGTGCCTGGAGCGTTGTAACTTCACCCCTGTCAGCACACAGTGTGATTTCTAAAACCCCAGCTTCCTTATGTTGAAATAAGGATGCTTTTCAAAATACCTAAGATAATTGCGTTGCTCTGAGTGAACTGGCACAGGAAACCATGTGGGAGAGAGCTCATATATAATTTATAACAGCACATACCCCCTGTCTTTTTTCTCTGTTTCCTTTCTTTGAAGCTCCCTGCTCTCTGTCCAGTGTCCGCTCTGGGCTGCCAAACCAAAGAAAAGGCTTAGTAAACTTTAGGGTGTTTGAATATATGTATGTATATATACATATATATATATTTTATATATATATGCATGCCTGGGACATTGTGCTGTATGCCAGAAATTGACACATTGTAACTGACTGTACTTCAATTAAAAAAAAGAAAGAAACTTTAGGGTGTTTGACTGTCACAAATGAGCAGCAACCTGGATGGGGTTTTGACCCATTTTCCTCCCTCTTCTTTCTCAGCTGGAGGCTTGTTCCTTAAGAAACAGATTTGTTATGGGAACAGGAGGAGAAAATAGGTTTTAAAATCAAGAAAGAGGAAGCTCTAGGGTAGCTTTTTTTTTTTTTTTTAATCAAAACCGATGTAGAGATTGCTGCAGTCAGTGTGAAAGGCCTGTGACCAGCACTGGCCTTGAGCTTGTGTTGGGGTCCAGGAGGCCCCCTAGGTTTCTGCTAAGGGTCACGGGAGCCCAGGGGAGGGAGAGGTGAGGGAGGGCTGACTTGAGGTGACTTCCCAGATCACCCATGGTGGGAACGTTGCTGGAAGTGGGCCGGGGTTAGAGAGGAGACGGGCATCGTCAGGAAGAGGGAGCACCATGGGGAAGATGTGGACCACTCACCACGTGGGAGGCTGTGCTAAGCATTTCTTTACATAAGTGTTTTATTTAAATCTGAAAACAATCGTACATGACAGCTATTACTATTACCCCAGTTTTCCAGGGGAAGAAATTGAGGCTTAGAGACACAGGCTAGATAGTCCAAGACCACGTAGTCAGTGAGACTAGAACCAGATCTCCCTTCTCCGCCCTCTCCTGCCTGCTGGGAGACTCGCCCCAGGGGACAAGGTCTTAAAAGTCACTCAGAAGAGATTGGATTGGAGGCTGTGGGAAATGGGGCGGGGGTGGGGCGAGCATACACACTTCACCAGAAGAAAGCCACAAAGAAGTCCCCCAGTGCTCTGCAGGGTGGACTCAGGAGGGGACAAGGGAGGTGGACTAGGCAGGTGAAAGTTTAATTGTCTTTGAAGCCTTACATTACCAAACACAGAGTAAAAAAGAAATTTCAAGGATGCTTTTTGAAAAAGTTTATTTTTGAAAGGTGTATTTTGTGCTTGCTAACAGAAATGTTTTCACAGTAGTTTGAGTATCATTCCTTTTGTTGAAGCTGAAATTTCTTCTGTGGTCAGCACTTGATTCGTCACTGCGGGTCTTGCTTTTAAAACCTTTTTGAGATGAGTAAGCTTTCCGCATCCCGAAGTCTTTTGTTCATACTTGAAGTTGTCCCCTTACTCAGTTCAGTGGAAACGCTTTGCCCTGCAGGAAGGTCATTGCCAGGAGGCCGATTCCCCAGGCTGGCACTGGGCGTGGTGGTTAAGTCCCACCTTCGTAAATGCTCTGGGCTGAAATAGAGGCGAGAGTTGAGGGCACTGGGGGTGTCGGGGTACCAGACAGACTTGTAGGTTCTTTCCAGTCGTTTGTTCATAGAATTTCTGCAACAACAGACCCATGTCCACAGACCAGATCAAGAGTGTACTCCAGTGCCAGACAGAAGTCACGGGTGGATTTACTGTCGTTAGATGATTCAGCTCCCGTACTGTCTCACGAGTGCAGATACCTCTGAGACCATGATTTCCCAAATTGCAGGTTCTTTATTCTGATTCATTTTCTGTCAACTAAAGTGCCTCGCCAAAGAATTTTTTCCCAGAAGAGCACATGGGTAGCATGTGTTCTAAGCCGTTGCCTATTTGAGGCACCTCCCTCAGGTGCCTCCCCTCCTGAGTAATGACTCTGCTGGGTTTTAAAATCTCGGGGCCCCAACTTTTCATCTCAAAGTTCAGTTAATGCATATTGTTGTCTTTTACAATTTAATGTGACAGAGACATCTGAGGCTAGTTTTATTTTTATTTCTTTATTGATCATGTGGATTTTGTGGGGTTTTGTGGGGGGAGGGAATTAATTAGGTTTGTTTGTTTGTTTGTTTATTTAATGGAGGTACTGAACCCAGGACCTCGTGCATGCCGAGCATGCTCTCTACCACTGAGCTATACCCCCACCCCGATCATCTGGATTTTATGTACTAGATTCATTGTTTTTTTCGTATCCTTGTAATTAAAAACAGTTTCTAATACACTCCTGGGTCTGAGTTTCTCCACATTGATTTGTATGTAATAAGGAAAGTTCCTTTGGGCTGCCTGTCTCTTGGATTTGCTTGTTTTATTTTTTAAAAAAATCATTTTTAATTGTGGCTAAGTAGGCATAACAAGAAATTTTCCATCTTAGCCATTGTTAAGTGTACAGTTGAGCAGCATTAAATACATTTAAGACTGTGGGTAATCATTGGTCAAATCCATTTCACCTGCTAATCAAGGTCCTTTACAAAAGACTCGCATGTCCTTCAAACAGCAAGTGGCTTAAACAGTAAGATGCTTGCCCGAGTTGTTTTCCAGGAAATTGGAGTCAGCTGCATCTAGTTTTAGCTGAGCTGGTTAAGACTGGATGCGACTACTGCCCCTTCAGCTGGGCATGCATGTGTGTCTGCTCCGTGACTGTTCGACATCAGAGGGCAGGAAACTCCACCCTCGGGTCAGGCCGAGCACCTGTTTTCCAGCGTGCAGAGGCCTGTAGCCCAGTGACGCCTGCGCAGAACGAGGATGCCGGCTCCTTTTTCCAGTCACTTTTCCCCAAGCTCCCCTCGCTCAGACCGCCCTTCTTCTTTATTCTTCATCCCATCAATACCCTGAGCCCCTTGCTTCGGGAAGTGGGTCTGAGACCCACTCCCTGTCGTTGCTGCAAACCTGGGCGTCTCAGCGTTTCAGCTTGCTGTGCTTGGGGCAAACGAACCTGGCTTGGTAATACATTCATATTGTTGTGCTTGTTCTTTTATGAGGGGGTAATTGGGTTTATTCATTTATTTCTATTTGGAGGAGGTACTGGGGATTGAACCTGGGGCCTCGTGCGTGTAAAGCATCCGCTCTACCACTTGAGCTGTACCCTCCCCCCCAGAACTTCTTCATCCTGCAGAATTGAGGCTCTGTACCTGTTAGACAGCTCCCTGTTCCTCCCTCCAGGCCCCTGGCAGTACCCATTCTACTTTCTGTCTCTATGAATATGACTACTTTATGTCCCTCATATAAGTGGAATCACACAGTTCCATCTTTTTGTGACTGGCTTATTTCACTGAGAGTACTGTTTTCAGGGTGCATGGACCCCCGCTCCCACCCACTTAGAGGGAAAGACACCATCAGACCTCATTGCCACCTTGGCTCCACCGATGTCGGTCCTGCCTTATCCCTTCTGTCCTCACGGTGCTCCCTGCAGCGGTGGGAATATTCACTCACCAACCCACAGGTATTCGCCAGCCCCACCCTGTGCCTCAGTTGTGCTCAGGGCTGTGGATGCAGCACTGAATATGGTGCGGGTGGGAGGGCGACCCGCCTCCCCTCTGTGGTCAAGTAAAGGAGTTATTCATGTTTTGCAAGAAATGGTGGTAGCAGCTTGATAAAAATCATTTCTTTATCTTCATCTTGATTCAGACTCCTCTGCTCGTTGCCTCGGATTTAATCACAATGATCAGTCTTTTTTCCTGTAAGAACATTGAAATCAGATCAACAGAACTGGTTGGGGTGGAAAGAAACCTCAACTGTTTTGTCTGTAACTAAAAACCGTCTTAGATGCAAAATTATTTGAAGTAAAACAAATTTGTTTCAGTTGTTTGGGTGCACAGGACTGTTTTAGCTGAGAATTACCAAGCGGTTGGACAAGCTAGTTAGAAGTTGGGTTGATCTCAGTTGTATAATATTTGGCTTCTTCATTTGGAGCTTCTGCAGCTTGTTGGTAAGCCACCAAGGCTTTCTTGAGACTTCTCTGCCATCAGGGCACTGGTTGGAGAGCAAATCTACGTGGGAGATGTGTGTCTTTAGGCTTTCAAAGAATCCTGGTGTGCAGACCAATTTTTCTACCTCTTGTTCATTGAGTGGTGGAAATACATTAAGTAACTCTAGAGAATCATGCTGACTTTTCTTGGAGCATAAAGCATGGGTATGATAGCTTACCCACCTGCAGAAGCCAGTACTTTGGATGCAGAGTAACAATGCATTCCAGCAGGCTTACTTGGCTCACTGCTTGCTAATAGTAATGAGGTCAAACTATCTTTCTGTTAGGGTCCTCCACTCATCGTATTACTACTGAACATTTGTATGGTAGAATTTGCAAAGTGCTTTTCAACAGTTATTTCTCTTTTGCTAATGGAATGACAGCATTAGCAAAGTTCAGGGCTATGAACATGGATGCTGGAATCTCCAGAAGTAAGAGCCATTGATGCACTGAGAGCTTGGCATTGATAGTGATGACTCAAGCAGAGTCAGTGGAAAGTCAGACACAGAACTCAAGTCTCTGACTGTATCTTCTGCTCTCTCCACCACTCTTGGATTTTGCTTTCTGGATGTATTTATCAATTGATAAAAAAAATTTTAAAGAAGCCAGTCCTGATTCTACTTGAGAAATTTTAAGACATTAATCTGTTGCTGAGCTCAGAAAAATTTCCAAGAAGTTTTTGTAGCCAAATTCTGATTGAGTCGTCAGGAAAGAAAGAATGCTTCCTTTGGTCCCTGTGAGTCAGGCTACCCTGTGTTGGCCATAATGAGGACAGAGACACTGCAAGGGGCACCACTGCAAGATCGGCTCACCTCTGGCTTAGACAGTTAGCCATAAATGATCCTCCTTATAAGACTTGGGATCTGTGTGGACAGGGAGCCCTTGTGAATGCTTATGAAGCAGCTGATTCTGCAGGAAGGATTTATGGGGAGCAAATCTAGTTCTCAAAGGAAAGAGCCTCAAATGCAAAAAGTGCTTGTCATTGTGTAGTTGAGGACCGGGGTGCTTTCATCCTTCCATCCTTTCGTCACAGATAAGCCCAAGAGACTTGTGGGTTTGTGTCCAAATCTGTCCCTGCTGAGTCAGCTCCTGCTTGAATTTCACAAGTAATCATTTGGGATTCAATTAGATGATTAGATGGTTACGTCAGATGATCAGCACTAGGAGACCAATATTTTAATTTGCCTGCTTCTTGGATAGGCTCTGAAACCTGGGCTAGAGGACTTTGCAGTAAAATGTTGATTTATTCAGGTGTTTTCACCTTCCTCTCTCCCCGCCCCTTGGCGGTTCCACTCTTCCGTGACTGTGTATTTCAAAAACAGGTGTGTTTACTCCTCCGTGGTGGCCTGTGTCTGCCTAGCTCAGCCGACCATAGAGAGAGTCATGGTTTGCTTGGCTGCTGAATTCTTAGCTCGGATCCCTTTTCCGATCTGAGACCTTGCTCCCTCCTAGCACCTGTCTCATATATGGAAGCTGTGGTCACAGGGTAACGGGCTGGAGCGTGTGAGAGAGTCGATTCGTTGAAAGGGTCACCACCCCCAGGGAAAAAAATCAGAAAGTGAAGTTTATTATCAGATGGAGGCCTCCTTGTTTCCACATTTGATCTTGATCTCCTGCTCTCCTGATGTAATTCTTAGACTTTGTCCTGCTTATAAGGATGGATGGAGCATCCTCAGAAACAGAGCAGTTGGCAGGAGTGGTGCTTCAGAGGAGCATGAATTCACCACCCTGTTAATCTCGCCAAACTTTCTTGGTTTTTGATCCTCTGCTTGTCTTCAAGTACCAGAGGGGAAAATGTCCGTTGAGATGCTGAATTCTCCTTCAAGGGTTTTGTGTCAATTCAGTGGATTAGATATCCAAGTTTCTGATTTTATGGATGGAAAATTTTCCCTGTCTCTCTGGAGACATATCACAGTTGCACATTTTATGTATTTTTGACTCTGAATGATAGTGACTGATTATCAGAATTCATTTATCAGAATTCATAAATGCTCTGCATATGTTTTCCTTGTTCTAGTCACTAGGCACCGAGAATAATCACTCACATACTAATCAGAGAATGTAAAAGTTTCTAAGCAGATAAAGGGGAGGATGTTGGTTGATGTCTTTTGACAACTACTAAAGCCCCACAGAGAGATAGGATACTTCTTTTAAAAAAAATGTAGATTGGCATATATTTGTAAACTTACCACTTTGTAAGCATTTAAAAATTCCATTTGAGTTCATATATGGCCTAAAAGAACCTAATGGAGAGTGTATTTTAGTAAGTACTTTATAGAAGAGAATTTGCCATAAGTTGAAGTTTTAATTTTTCTTAAACTTGCATAACCTAGGAATGGACAAGTTTTATGGCACATTATTTTAAGGGTGTTAATAATTTATAGTATCTCTATGTTTAACTATTTATGTCCCGAAAGACTGTTGACAGTTCTGCCTTTCTGAAGTTCTTCGAGGTTGAGGGGGGATTTCTTCAGAAATTTGGAAACTCTCAAGAGTAAAACATGTTTGGGAAGTTCAGTTTCAAGCAGTGAGCTCACAAAGGGCTCAGCAGGGCTCTGCCTCTTACTTCAACGGGAGGGGATGCAGGGATGGAGCGATGCCCAGGGAGCCACTGTCAGACCGGCTGCCCCACATGAGGTCCCCTGTTTCTCAAGTGGCCCCTGAATCTCCAGTGAAGCACTTTGATCCCATACTCCAGAGCTCAGGTCCTCCCAGGAACCTTCTTAGGTGAATCCGCTCTGTTGGCTCTTGGTAAGTGTTGCGGTTAACTCCACCTGACCTTGACCCAGCCCGAGGATGCTCTCCCTCTTAACCAAGCAGACAGCAGTGAGTTTTTGTTGATTATCCTTCATGCCGTTGCTCCCCACCATAAACGTAAGTTGATCATTTTGATGGCAGTTTTGTTTCTCCTCATATGTTTATTATGTCGGGCACACACACAGGTTAATATGTATGTTACATACATATTACCTCTGGGGTAAGGTGTGCCCAAGCAGAACCTCCCAGGTTCGCTACTTACCAGGCAGATCGCTCAGCCTCTATGGGAATCTGTCAGGATAGGGATTGGAACTCTGAGGCCCTTTGCCAGACTAATATTTCGTGGTATTATCTCCCCACCTCTTATGCGCCAAATACAGCCCCGCCCATCTCTCTCTCTCTCAGGCCTCCTTTCTGCTTGTTTTCCAGAAATGTGAAAATAAAAACTGGAGAATGGTTCTTTGAGGAACGAGCCAAGAAATTTCCAACTGAAGGTAAATGCTCTTAAAAGTTTACTAAAGTAAAATGATATAGCCCCAGTTTAAAAATATTTGGTGTTGAGATTTTTGAATGTGAAAAACTTAACAAGGCGAGGTATATGGGCCTCTGCCTCTGGTCAGTCCTCCTCTGGTCAGTCCTCCTGTTCCTTTTGTTTAAACTGTCCTATCTCTGCTCCTCAGCTCATGCAGTCACCATCTTTGCTTTGGGGGCTCCCTCTGTACCCCCATTTCTACCTGCTGAAATGCTTCTGTTCTCCGTGAAGTTTCCCTGACTTCCTGCCTCTGGAAGTGACGACTCCTTCCTCTGAAACACCGCTTTGTACATCTCTTCCACAGTTGTTGAAAGTTCCTCATATTATATCATTCCTTATGCCTTTCTCTTTTTCTTCACAAGCAGAAACTGCGCTTTTAAAATCTTGTTAGCTCCTTTCAGCACAAAACCTTGTTCATGATCAAAATGATTGAATAACCGAAGACCACAGTGAGTGAACTGTGTTAGGGTTTAGCAGATATTGATGATTATGAAGTGAAGCACATATGATTATGTGGGTGGAAGCATGTATTTGGTCTGTGTACCACCAATGTCTTATGAAGTATTTGCAAAGTTGATATAACGGTGTGATTAGTCGCTGGGCCCCAAGGCCATGGAGAGGATACAGAAGTGCCGTGTCGGAGGATGTGAACTGGACAGATAAGAGAATGACTTATCCCCCAAAGGTGCACACCCGTGTTATCACAATCAAGTGGAGCCTGCATGCTCTGTAGTCCCATCTGTTCATGGTGGTGACAGGGGTAGCCACCTCCTCTGTGTTGTGTGACAGTGGGGACTGCACACAGGAGAGCCTAGACTGACTCAGATGGAATGGGGTGGCTGGAAACACTTTTAAAAATAGTGACAGTTTAAGATGAAGAAATAAGCTATTTTGCCTCAACCATAAATGTGTGTTGGCACAGAAAGGAAGCCATTCATTTGAATGTCGATGTCCAGCTTTTATAAAAACACTGTTAATCGAGGTCTGTGCTTAGTCGGTGGTGAATTCTCCCCTGGACTATAGCCCTGACTCTTTCTTACTCAAGGAGAGTGATGTTTCTGCTGAATTTATTAGGAATCTGGAGGGATGCTGAAGACTGATGGGAGTGCTCAAGCAAAAAAAAAAAAAAAAAAAAACCAGCAAGTGTGTATGATTTTATCCAGATCTGTGCTTCTTAATCCTTTTTTTCATTAGTTCCCTCTCTCTGGTCTCCAGTCTTGTTAACACTTTTTGCCGAAATATTACCTGTCCGTGAAAGTTTCACATCCCAGATGTCTTGTATACCTGTTTATGTTTTGAGGCCTTTTGGAGCATACCACAGACCATTGCAACATCTAAGATTTCTTTTATTGAAATGTAATTGGTTTACAATGTTGTATTAATTTCTGGTGTATAGCTAAGTGATTCAGTTATAAACATATATCTTTTTTGATATTCTTTTTCATGTAATAGTCTATTATAATACATTGAGTATAGTTCCCTGTACTATGCAGTAGGACCTTGTTGTTTATCTACTTTATATATGGGTTTATCTGTAAATCCCAAACTCCCAGTTTATCCCTCCCTACCCCGTCCCCCCCATAACCATACATTTGTTTTCAATGTCTGTGAGTCTGTTTCTGTTTTGTAAATAATTTCATTTGTGTCATTTTTTAAAAGATAGCACATATAAGAGATACCATATGGTATTTTTCTTTCTGGCTTACTTCACATAGTATGACAATCTCTAGGTCCATCCATGTAGCTGCAAATGGCATTATTTTATTCTTTTTCATGGCTGAGTAGTATTCCTGTGTGTTTGTGTGTGTGTATACCACAACTTCTTATCCAGTCATCTGTCGATGGACATTTAGGTTGCTTTCAAGTCTTGCCTGGGTCTTGGCTAGTATAAATAGTGCTAATATGAACATTGAGGTGCATGTATCTTTTTGAATTAGTTTCCTCTAGAGATATTCCCAGGAGTGGGATTGCTGGATCATAGGGTAAGTCTATTTTTAGTTTAAAGAATGTCCAAACTGTTTTCCATAGTGGCAGCACCAAACTACATTCCCACCAACAGTGTAGGAGGGTTCCCTTTTCTCCACAGCCTCTCCAGCATTTATAGTTTGTGGGTTTTTGAATGATGGCCATTCTGACTGGTGTGAGGTGATACCTCATTGTAGTTTTGATTTGCATTTCTCTGATAATTAGTGATATTGAGCATTTTTTTCATGTGCCTCTTGGCCATTTGTATGTCTTCATTGGAGAAATGTTTGTTTAGGTCTTCTCCCCATTTTTTGATTGGGTTGTTTGGGTTTTTCATTACTGAATTGTGCAATATCTAAGATTTTTTTCATTCTCCAAGTACCGGTTTTTGCCCTCTTGGGACTACCGTCCGCATCCATGTGGTGCAGGTGAGCAATGGCAGCATGGAGTCTTCCTAAATGTTTTATTGTTTTGTTTCTTTAAAATGCTTTTTTGCCTGGAGGCTGGGGTCTTCAGGTGGTGGATAGATTTGCGGTTTTTTTTTCACTTCTAGTCCTAGTTCAACAATAAGACTGTCAGGAGTGAAATTTCTGTTATTTCTCAATACCAACTCAGCAAAGACGTCTCCTGGAATTTTTAAAATACATCGTTGGAGGTTTTAGTATCATTATTTCCATTAGAGAAATTAATTTGCAGGCTAGAACACGTGTGTGCATGTGCATGCATGCCCAGGAGTGGTACCACCTCGTCTTTCCCGCACTCTTCTGGGTGAGTAGAAGTAGGTTATCCTGCAGGTTTACTTGCGATAAAGGGAGGAGGAAAGAACTGAGACCAACTCACTGTGTTTTCCTTCCTGTCCAGTGACTTTCCACAAGAGTGAAGGCATCAGTAAGAAAAATGAGAGGAATGAAATTCAGCCCTCAGCATAAATCATTCTTTTCAATGTCTGTTGTTTTCCTGAGGTGTAAAACAAACAAACAAAATTTTAAAAAATCCTTCCTTCTCTGCAAGACTTCCTCAAATGCGGCAGTGCCTCGTTTCCTTATTGCCCAATTTTAGCAAAGTTGGCTTTTAAGGTTTGGAGAGGTGAAGAAAAAAGCCAACTTGTTGTAAAGTTAGAGAATTTCCAGTTTTGCTGTTACATTTTAGGGAGTTTATAATGTTATTAAAATGATAAATAAAAGTGCAATGAGCACACTTGTAGATAAATCTTTGGCACATCTCTGAATGTTTCTAGAAACACGACAAGAGGAAAGGTTAAAAACGTTGCCTCCAGAAAGGTTGTACCTTTCTCACCAGTAAAAATTATCCTTTAAGACAAGCAACAACTTTGTCAGTTTGCTAAAACCCCGTTGGTGGTCCAGAATGGTCACTTACTGTTTTCGTTTGAATTCTAATGACTAATGAGATTGAATATTTTCCACCTTTTTGACCTTCTGCAGATGTCCTTCATGTGTTAAGGCTATTTGCTCTTCTTGGTCATATTGGTTACTTATGTATCTTTATGTTTATTAACATACAGAATTTTTTTTCTTGGTGGGTAAATCTACCCTTTCCTATATAATTTCTTTGCTTTTATGCTTAGAGACACCTTCCTTATCCTGCCATCAGTTGTATATCCACATTACTTTCTTCTAATTTTTATGATTTATTTATACTTAACCCTTTTCAATGCATCAGGAGGCCTGATCTAATTTTGTTTTCTTCTCCTAATCATCAGTTTTCTCAATTTGTTCTGCAGTTACTCCCTTTTCCATTGGTTTATAACCCAGGGCCAGTGATTTGCACAGCTTTGGGGCACTGCTCACCTGTACCCAGCCCTGAGCCCCAGGGAGTTGACCGTGTGGATACCACACCCAGATTTTGAATTCTTTGAGGGTGGGAGCTATGAGCGAATGAATAGTGAATGAATGAAGTAAGGCTAGAGCTGTTTGAAGGTAAAAGGTGATGTCATGCGTAGAAGTGCCCACTGTACATGGTGGCACCAAGTAGGCACCTAAGAATGAAAACTTAGCATTCTTTTCCTTTTTGGCATCCAGAAACCTACAGCTAAACATAGTGTCCAAGTGAAGTAATTCCAGGAATCACTATGCCCTCTGTCACCCAATCGCTTATATGCTTTTACTTATCTCTTTTAATGGTCCTGTTGGATGTGTACCGTTTAAGATAAATGCTCCCCAGATTTCCTTGAAAATAAATAAGGTGTAAGTAAGAATCCAATGAAGAACAATAGATATTAATTGTGGCATTTTGTTGTGCTAATTTTCTAACTATTAAAAAGATTTAAAACATAAAAACCCATGAGCCCCAGTTCTCTATTTTGCAGGGAGATGACATGAAAAGTATTTAAACATTTTGCTTTCCTAAAAAATTTCTTTTTCTGGATTACAGACTGGCTTTTTTTTCTTTTCCTGTAAGATGTTATAATTTAATATTTAGTTGTCTTGTCTTCAAATAATTCCTTATATACCATTGTTGCAGTTCATCTGTTATGCCTCAGAATGACCAAAATGCACAGATTTTCTAGGGCATCCAGGGCGTCTTTATGCTGCTCCCTGACCGTTCTGGTACCATAGCCTCCGCCCCTTCACCCTCAGGCATTTGGCAGTCTCTGTACAGAGGGTCTTATTGTGGCTTCTGAGGCCCCTGCTCCAGGATCAGCTGAGAGCTATTTCAGATTAAAGTCAAAGTTCCTGATTCAGTGGGACCAGGTGGGGCTGGGGCATGTATACAGACGTCCCTCGATATCCATCAGGGATTGATTCCAGGACCCCTACAATACCAAAATCCAAGGATGCTCAAGTCTCTTATGTGAAATGGTATATTATTTACCTAACCTACACCCATCCTCCCTTGTACTTTAGGTTCCTTATAATACCTAAGACAATGTAAATACTAAGTAAATAGTTGCCAGTATACAGAAAATTCAAGTTTTTCTTTTTTGGAACTTTCTGGATTTTGCGTGTGTGCATGTGTGAAAGTTTTCCATCAAGGTTGGTTGAACACAGTTGTAGAACTGATGGACATGGGGGCTGACTATATTTAACAAGTCCCCAGATGATTCTTTTTACTCACTTTAAGTTTGAGAGGCACAGGCAAAGGAGCGAATTTAATGAACAATTGGGGTGGAGCTTTTCTAGATCACTAATAACTAGAAAGCAAACTGAAACCTAACTGAAACCTATCTTAATCTTTTGGCGTCTGCTAAGCACATAAAGAGAGTGCCCTCTTCTGGCTCCTTGCTGTACATGCATATGGTTTACTTCATTTTTTTTCCCCTTAATTTTTACAGCCATGACATTTTATGACTTGATATTTGAGCTTAAAAGCAGAAAGATGGTCTCAGTGATCCGCTGTATACCTAACCAGGAAATATACATATTTCCCTTCACTATGTCTAATAAGTATGAAGGGAAATAACTTCTCTTTCCCCCTCCCAGTGGTGAGCATGATTAGTTCTTTGTGTGACTTTTCAGAGTTTTATTCTTGGATGTGGTCCATCTGATCATAGGGCCATCAGGACGGTATCCGACTGGCTACGTGGGCCTGAAACACTCAGGCTCGTGAATTAAGAGAAGTGGGTACCAGTAAGTACCGAGTGACTCTACCTTTATCGCCTCTCTCCTTGTGGGCTCAGTGAAGTCCCCCCACGCCCTCCGCCTGCAGTTCAGACAGTCCTGCAAGGCTGATCTGTACGTTACAAATGCCTAGGGCTTATTTTCATGAGAGAGTGTCTTTATGAAATTATGTTTATTTCCAGGTATCAAATACTGTGTATGCTTTTGTCTTATTTAAAAAAAAGTGGCATCTTACTTTGTTGAATATTTTCTTCTTACTACTCTGCTTAGGAGGGAAAGACAAAAGAGACGCCTGTGAAAGGGTGTGTGCTGAAGTGATGTTCAGAAGCAGTGATTTTTCCCAGCTGACTGGGTTGCTTGTCACAGCCCTGACAGATTTGTAGATGGTGCTTTTAAACCGGTTAGAACAGACCATCAAGTCAGACTATGATGAATGCAGTGAAGAAAGTCCTTCACCTCCAGCCTTTTGTTTTCACCAGCGTTTCAGGGTAACAGTCTTGCGGAGGCAGGTTCCCGAGTTCAGTCAGCTTTGATTTCATGATGCCTTTGGCTTTGTCCACAGCGGCAACGCAAAAACTGAGCTGTTTAGATTGCCCAAGTTTCTTTGAATCTATCAATTCACCCCAGATTTATATATTTTGTATCTCAAATATTTGCCAGGAGACTAGAGTCCGCCCCACCCCCGGCTTTCTGAGCCCCTGCGTTCCTCCCAGGACCACTTCTGTGTCTCTGCCTCTCCCGCTGTCCTCTGGGCTCTGTCCGCCACCCCGCGGTGGTGAGGCCGTCTTAGGCAACCCACATCTTTGGCCTTAAATTATCATGGCCACGGCACTATCCATCATCATTTCTCCTACTTAAATGAACAGAATGGAAAATCAAGGTGAAATAATTGAACTGAATAGGACTTCTGAATTAAGAATTCCTGATTTACGTATATCACTTATATGTGGATCTAGAAGACAAATGGACTTATTTATAAAACAGAAACAGACTCACTGACAAAGAAAACAAACATGGTTACCATACGGAAAGGGGGTGGGAAGGGATAAATTGGGAGTTCGAGATTTGCAGATACTACCTACTATGTACAAAATAGATAAGCAACAAGTTTCTATTGCACAGCACAGAAAAGGCTATTCAATACCTTGTAACCTTTAATGAAAAAGAATATACGTATGTATATGTATGACTGAACTGTTATGCTGTACACCAGCAATTGACACAACACTGTAAACTATCCTTCAGTAAACAAATAAAATAAAATAAAATAAAATAAAATAATGCATACTTTAAAAAAAAAAAGAATTCATGGTTTGTGTGTTTAGACCAAACTACTGATTAGGGTAGTTTCCAGGGAATATTGTGATACTTGGATGTTCAGCTATCTGTTTATATGAATCCGTTTTTTAGAAAACCACTTATATACTTAAACAAATCATTTTAAATTGAAGAATTCCACATTCTTCTTTTCATTTTTGTAAAATACACATAATATAGCATTTACTATTTTAGCCATTTTGATGCGTACAGTTCAGGAATTAAGTAAATTTTTGTTGTTCTTTAACCATCACCACCATCCTTTCTCAGCTTGCAAAACTGAAGCTCTGTACCTCCTCCGTACAACAGTTCCTCTTTCCCCTCCGCCCCCCATTTGCAGCCTCTGACAACCACCTTTCTACTCTCTGTCTCTCTGATTTTGATCGCTCTAGGTATCTCCTAAGTGGAATCAAAATGTATCTGTCCCTTTGTGTCTTTATTTCACTTACCATGTCCTCAGGGTTTATCCATGTGGTAGCACGCGTCTGAATTTTATTCCTTTTTAAGACTGAATGATACTCCATTGTATGTATGTCCCACATGTTGTTTATTCATCCATCCATCAGTGGGCTCTTGGCTTTCTTCTACCTTTTGGCTGTTGTGAATAATGCTGCTCTGAGCATTGACGTACAAAATACCTGTTGAAGTTCCTGCTTTCACTTCTTTTGTGTTCATACCCAGAATTAGAATTGCTTGATCAGATGGAAATTCTATTCTATGTTTAACTTTTTGAGGAACTGCCATACTGTTTTCCGTAGTGGCTGCCCCATTTTACATTCCCACCAGCAGTGCACAAGGGTTCTAGTGGCTCCACGGCCATGCTAGCACTTGTCTTCTGCTTTTGTTTTGCTTTGCTTTGTTGTTCTTGTTTTATGAGAGGCATCATCATGGGCGAGAGGTGGTAGCTCGTTGTGGTTTTTGTTGGTCATTCAGTCAGCACTTACTGGGTCTCTACAAACCTGACATTTATTCAGTTCTATGAATGGATTCTTTTTTTTGTGTTATTTGATACACACATACATTGCAAAATGTTTATCACAATAAGGTTGGTTAACACCTTCACCTCACGTAAGTACCATTTTGTTGTTGTTATGATGAGAACGTTAATGCTCTACTCAAAGCAATGTTCAAATGTACAATACAGTATTGTTACCTAGGGTCACCATGGTGACCATACTTTACTTGTAGACTTTTTGATAATGGCCATTCTGGCCAGTGTGAGGTGATACCTCACTGTAGTTTTGATTTGCATTTCTCTAGTAATTAGCGACGTTGAGCCTCTTTTCATATGCCTGTTGGTCATCTGTCTTCTTTGGAGAAATGTCTGTCTAGGGCTTCTGCCCATTTTGACTGAGTTATTTGGTTTTTCCCCTTATGTTGAGTTGTATAAGCTGTTTGTATATTTTTGGAAATTAAGCCCTTATCAGTCGCTTCGTTTATTCGTGAATATTTTCACTTGGTCTGCAGATTGTCTTTTCGTTTTGCTTATGGTTTCCTTTGCTGCACAGAACTTATAGATTAGGTCCCATTTGTCTATTTTTGCTTTTATTTCTTTTTCTTTGGGAAACTGACCTAAGAAAACATTGCTATGAATTTATGTCCAAGAATATTTTGCCTATGTTCTCTTCTAGGAGTTTTATGGTATCGTGTCTTACATTTAATTCTTTAAGCCATTCTGAGTTTATTTTTGTGTGTAGTGTGAGGGAGTGTTCTAACTTCACTGATTTACATGTGGCTGTCCAGATTTCCCAACACTACTTGCTGAAGAGACTGTCTTTTCTCTATTGTATATTCTTGCCTCCTTTGTTGAAGGTTAATTGACCGTAGGTGTGTGGGCTTATTTCCAGGCTCTCTGTTCTGCTCCATTGATCCATATGTCTGTTTTTGTGCCGGTACCACACATTTTGATTACTGTAGCTCTGTAGTGTTGTCTGAAGTCTGGGAGGACAGCCAGACTTAGATATGACACCAAAAGCACAAGCAAAAAAAGAAAAAAATAGATAAACTGGACTTCATCAAAATGAAAAACTTTTGTGCATTAGAGGGTACTATCAGCGGAGTAAAGAGGAAACCCATGGGGTAGAGAAATCATATATCTCATAAGGGATCGACACTGAGAACCTTTAGGACAGAGCACTCTTAAAACCCACATTCAATTTTTAGAGAAAATCGAAGGCTGTGGAAAAGCAGTTTATACCCAACTGTCGCCAGGTACTCACCAAACCCGGGCCAGTTACCGCCAACCTTAAGTGTATCTTTGTTGGAGAGTCACTGCCCCGCCCTTGAGGACTGTTATTGACATAGAAGCCATCCAGAATTTCTGCTGGTAGAGTGTAGGGAGCTTAATTAAAGGGAAAAATTGTTTTTCTTTCTTGCAGCTAAGCAGAAGAGTAATGTCTAGTGGCGGAAGGACACCAGATGAGATATACCGTCTGCCAACAGGACTGTAAATCTCCCATATTAAATTCAGTTCTTCTGGAAGGCATGGGTTGCAGATTCACAGTCATGTACTTTGTCTTCTTTCATCTGTAATAGTGTCTTAGCCCCAGTGCTGTCTAAGCTCAAACTTCTCTAGGGACTACAATATACTTAAAAAGCCTCTGAAACCATTTATGACAGGGTATCATGATTCTTTACATTCTGAGAGATCTTTAGGTCACACTTTAGGAGAATTTTTCCACTTGGCATAAGTGAGCCAAAGATTGGTTTAAAACTTTATTGTCCTAGGAACCTTTTCTTTCCTGTGAAAGAGAAAAGTCCTAAAACACATTATAATTGTCCTACACCGCCCCCCCCCCACCTCTGTCTGGTTGTTTATTCATCTTTTTCTAGCATTTGGAGGATACTCAAGCTCCAGCGTGGGTCGACCCTCAGGACTGTCAACACAGTTGTGCAGGTTGGGCACTGTGCAAGGGAGCCACATGTGAGAGAATACTGTTTACATCATAGACATCCTAGATTTGTGTGTTAATTGTGATGATTTTTCTGGAAGATGCAACAAAATACATTGTTCTAACAAAATCCATATATTATGATCAACTCCTAGGAGTGGACAAAAGCATCCTGAGGAAGGGGCACGTTTGCATAGTCCCAGGGAGGCTCTGTGTGGGCAGCCCTACCTGTGCTTTGCTTCAGGTCACACCTGGAACTCCAGAGTATGGTTTCCTCCACAGGATGCTCCTCCCATTCCATGGGCACAAGCAGAGAGGCGGCTGTGGACCAGGCCACCCTTCCACTTGACCACCCTGTTAGCTTTGCAGCAGTCCCACACAGCTGTCTGGGTGTCCCTGACTTTCCTGAATGAAAGGTTTCTGTGGGGCCCTACAGTGTCAGAGGGCAAGTTCAAGATCATGTCTTAGAAGATGACTAACCCACAAAGATCCTGCAGCTCAGGGCGGGAGGCCCCTCAGCCGCTTATATCAGCTTGATTCTGCTGGTTGACTGAGTTGTACTGTGACATTGCTGGGAGTCTGCCCTGTGCCCTCTCTCCCGTGAACCATGGCACCCCAGAGAGAGGTGTTTGGGTGGCTGGGCGTGGCACCTGCTGCAGGACCTGCGGTCCAGGGCGCTGGCTGGTAGGCAGCTGGTGTGCTTGGCCAGCGACACAGGGGAGCCTGGCTTAAGATGGCCTCTGTTCTACAGGATTTTTTATGAGCACTTGAAATAGGTTGCCTTATCCATGTGTTTTCAGATGGAGAAATAGATGCATAGATGTACAGACATGCTCGTGCCAGGTGAAGGTTGGTTTTTGGTCTAGAAACCTCAGCTCTGTCCTGGATTTCGTGTGGGTCCTTGTAGCACCCAAAACTCCTGCTTATGAGCAGAGGTCCCCCTCATTCTTTGTGAAGTGTTTGTGTGTATTATATTATAATCAACATGAACGAATGGATGAAACTTACATGGAGGCCCAGTTGTGAAAAAAAATGACCTTGTTTTCATACATATTTGGTATTGGGCTGAAATGAAGTAATGCTTATTGTTAAAGCAGTGTTGGTGTCTGTTGTCATATTTATAACCACGTCTGCATGGCAGGCCCTCTGTTGGGTGCTGGGGACACTACAATGCATAAGATGAGGCTGGTGTCTTCAAAAGGTTTGCTACCTAGTTGGGGGAAAGATGGATATGCTCGTGATGGCAGCACCGTCAGGAATTTTAAAGCAAGTGTGCACGGCAGCCGTGAAGAGGCCAGCCTGGTGAGAACAGGCCCAGAATCCTGGAGAATAAACTCCTAAAAGGAGCATGAAGACATGTAAGACGATGGCGTGGAGGGAGGGCAGTCTAGCGGGTGGGGGCATCCGGGAAGCTCACCTTCCCCAGGACCTGCAAATGGGGTAGGGTGGCAGAAGGTGACCCTGGAGAGGTAGGTAGGGGCCAAATCACAAAGGGTCTCTGGAGTAGATTTCTCCAGCTGCTGTCACAACGTGCTGCAACCTGTGTGGCTTCAAATAGCAGAAATGTGTAGTGTCACAGTTCTGGAGGCTGGGAGTCCAGAGTCACGCCATCAGCGGGACCACACTTTCTCTGCCCGCTCTCCGGGAGAAGGTTTCCCTGCATCTTCTGGCTCCTGTGGGCTCCTGGCTGTCCATGGTGCTCCCCGGCTTGTAGAGACATCACTCCAGTCTCTGCCTCTGTTGGCACATGGCTGTCTTCACAGCATCTTCCCTCTGTGCGTGTCTGCGTCTTGTGTCCCAGTTTGCCCTTTTGATGAGGACACCAGTCACAATGGATCAGGATCCACCTGAATGACCTCGCCTGAACTTGATTGATCTGCAAAGGCTCTCTCTACAGATGAAGTCACATTGGCAGTTGCTGGGGGGTAGGACTTCAGCAGATCACTTCTCAGGGGACACAACTCAACCCAGAGCAGCTTTGTATGCTGGTTGAAGAAGTTTCTTTGGTAGCAACATAGGCTGTGAGTTGCAACCAGAGGACAGGACGTCGTGTGTGCTCTGGAGGGTGGGTGGAGGTGGGGGAGCTGAGCCAGGCCAGGCCTTGTCCTCCAGGTCCTCACACCTAGGCTGGATGCCCCAAACACAAGTGCACAGGCCTTGTTTCTTTCTCTTTTTTTCCTTCCTTCGTTCCTCCCTCCCTCCCTCCTGCCTTCCCTCCTTCCTTCCATGTTGTGTTAGTTTCTGTGTACAGCAAAGTCACTTAGTTATTCGTACATTCTTTTCCGTTATTGTTTATTACAGGACACTGAGTATCGTTCCCTGGGTTATACAGTATGACCTTGTTTATCTATTCTGTGTGTAATAGTTTGTATCTGCTAATCCCAAACTCCTAATTTATCCCTCCTCCCATCCCCTTTAGTAACCATAGTTTATTTTCTATGTCTGTGAGTCTCTTTCTGTTTTGTAAATAAGTTCATTTGTATCATTTTTTTGATCCCACATATAAGTGATATCATATGATGTTTGTCTTCCTCTGTCTGACTTACTTCACTTAGTATGATCATCTCTAGGTCCATCCATGTTGCTAGAAATGGCATTATTTCATTCTTTTTTATGGCTGAGTGGTATTGTACATATAAAGCACAACTTCTTTACCCAGTCATCTGTTGATGGGCATTTAGGTTGTTTCCATGTCTTGGCTATTGTAAATAGTGCTGCTGTGAACATTGGGGTCCATGTATCTTTTCGAATTCACATTTTCTCCAGATATATGCCCAGGAGTGGGATTGCTGGATCGTATGGTAACTCTATTTTTAGATTTTAAGGAATCAAGTGGCTGCATTAATTTACATTCCCACCAACAGTGTAGGGAGGGTTCCCTTTTCTCCACACCCTCTCCACCATTTATTATTTGTAGACTTTTTGATGATGGCCATTCTGACTGGTGTGAGATGATACCTCATTGTCATTTTGGTTTGCATTTTTCTAATAATTAGTGACGCTAAGTATCTCTTCATGTGCCTATTGGCTATCTATATGTCTTTGGAGAAATGTCTGTTTAGGTTTTCTGCCTGAATTTTGATTGGGTTGTTTTTGTTTGTTTGTTTTTCTACTGAGTTGTATGAGCTGTTTGTGTACTTTGGAAATTAAGCCTTTGTTGGTTGCATCATTTGCAAATATTTCCTCCCAGTCCATAAGATGCCTTTCCATTTTATGTATGGTTTCCTTTGCTGTGCAAAAGCTTCTAAATTTGATTAGGTCCCATTTGTTTATTTTTGCTTTTATTCCTATTGCACAGGGCTTATTGCTTGACTTGAGCAGGATAAGATACACCTAATAAATATGAACAATTTATAAAATTAAGAAAGAAGAATTTTCAGGGAATCAGTCATTGCTTAATGTATGGTGGTTTCTCCTTGCTTTTTATTATGAAAACTTCATAGATGAGCAAGAGTAGAGTGACTGGTAACCCCCTCGTACCACGACCGGCCTGCCCACCCTCACTTATTTACGTCTGGCTTCGTAGGTCAGTCGTGGCATGAACGCCAGCTTTGTCACGTAGCGTGGGGCCCATTGCACAATGTCCGCGAGCCTCGGCTTTACTTATAAAATTGGGATGACACCTGATGATGACTCAGAGAGCAAATGCATGTCAGGGGACCTGCACAGCCCCTGGCATACAGTTGGCTGCTAGTAAGTGTCACTGTGCGTTTCTGAATGTGCCCCAGAAGCCTAGGACCCCAGGGCCCTGACCCACAGCTGTTCTTGGTCGAGCCTAAAGAGGTAGTCGGAACAGGACAAGCGACCACTTGTCAGGAGACCTCGGGGGATGTCTTTCCACGAGCATTTCCTCAGAGTAGTTACATAAGTTAAAAAAAAAAGTTAACAAAAAGTAAATACTTAGTGCTTTTTAAGGAAGCCTCTGGTAAGAAATGGCTGGGGAATAGAAAAGAAAAAGAGGGAAAGTGGAATAAACAGGGACTGAGCCACAGGGCAGCGCTCCCCAGTGAGCAGAGCCTGACTGCAGGGCTGGGCTCGGGCCTGGGACTCTGCATTGCTCACAAGCTCCCAGCTGGTGCCACTGCCGAGAACCACCGCCCACACCTGGAGTAGCCAGGACATGGGGCAAACTGGCTTCCACGGGCCAGGCTCCTAGGTCTCTCTGCCCCTTTTTGTACTTCCTGTAAGCTGAGACTGGGTTTCACATTTTTTAAAGGGCAAAAAAGTCGGAAGAATAGTATTCATAACATATTTAAAAAAATGTATGAAATTCAAATTTCAATGTCCAACTTTATCAGAACACAGAGACACCCCCTCTTTACTGTTGTCTGTGGCCTCTGTCACAAGTGCAAAGTTGAGTGCGTGGGACAGAGAAGGTGGGGAGCCCAGAATATTTACTAGATGGCCTTTACAGAAAGGGTGTGTCCACCTGGTAGAGCTGCAGGGCCCAGGGAAGCCAGCAGGGGGCAGCAGAGGGCCGCATGCGGCAGGGCCTCCCAGGGCTCAGGACAGGTATTTAGAAATGTGACAGCGGGAGGTGGGGGACTAAGCTGAGGTTTAGGAGGGAGGTATGGGCCAGAGGTAGAAATGCCCGGGCAATTAGCATGGGAGGTGAGGTGGGGCAAGTGAAGTGGAGAAAGCCCAGGGTATGTAGGACTTACATAAGGAGCTCTTCAAGGGTTGGTGGGAGAGGTGGGTCCAGGGGTGGTGGCCCAGGGACGCCGGTGGGGCTTGGACTTCAGGCAAAAGCAATAGGGAGCCACTGGAGGGATCAGGCGGTGGAGTGATAGCATGGAACTGAAGGAAGGGCCCATAGCTCTGGTGGCTGGGCTCCCAGGAAGCTGTTGCAATGGTCCAGGGGAAGGGGCCGGCAGCCATCTGAGCTGTGAAACAGCCCATCCTGCAAGAGGGCTCGGAACGCCCCTTCCCTTGGAGTCTGCATTTTCTCCCAGGACAGGCCAGACGAACAGTGTCTTTTCCCTTTCCCCCGTTTCCCTCCACTTTCAGCACAACCACAGTGCACTTAGGGGGGCTCTCTTTTTACTTCTGGCCTCCCTGTTTTCTTTCCTGTGGCCCCTGCAGATGCGGGATTTCACCCACTCCCAGTTGGTTCTACTCGATTAGTGCTCAGCCTTTGCTTGAGGCCTTTTTTTGCTTTTAAAGAATTATTTCTTAATGGGGCAGAGGCATGGCTCACAGACTCCTTTAGAAGCTGGCGAACACCACATGAGCCCCAGAAAAATGAGCACAGGCAGGTGGACTCAAAATCTGAGATATGATTTCAGGGCTCATGCACTCCCCAAGCTCCCAGTTTAGGAGCACTGGCTTGGGGCTTCAGTTCTGGGTCAGCTGGAGGTTAGCTGTCCCTGGCTTTAAGGTTTGGGGCTTCATATCAGAGACTCAGTGCCAAGACCTCCCTGTAATTCCTGATTTTCTTGGTATCCCCGTCGTTCCTCCCATCTTAGGGAGATGGTGCAAATACCTAAGTCTGTCTTTGGAATGGACTGAAACCTTCGCACACAGAGGACAGGAGCTGCACAGACCACCCAGGACGGCAGGTCTGGTGGTTCTCGGCTGTGTGCTGGGCGTCGTGGAACCCTCTGGGAACTTCCCTGAGCTGGAGAATCTGCATCTGGCCTCTGGGCTGGGCCGGTGGGCTGACCTCTCCCTATGCATTGGGCCAGGAAACATTGTGTTCACTTGGAGAGTTCTACTGGGGATCTTAATATATCGTAAAATCCCCTTTCCTTGCAACATAAAGAGTACTCTATCAGTTGCAGTCTTATTTAGGAAATTATTTGCCTCTATAACTAGAAGTAAGTAGATTACATTTTTTAAAAGATTAATTCAATCTCTACAACAAGGAATGTTTAAAGGAATATAGTCATTCCATTGTGAAATGTTTCTAAAGAACAGATGGAAGCTTAGAAATTTGAACTATTTTTCAAATTATCCAAAATTTAAAAATCTAATCCAGCATCAGCTTTTCATAAAAGCAGTCATTTCCAGCAAGTATGGTGTCTTTGTGTGTATGTGTGTGTGTGTGTGAGCGCGCGCGCGTGTGTGTAATAACATCTTCAGTGGAATACAATTTATATAACACAAAATGCACCTATTTAAATGCACAGTTTCATTTTGGTGAACGTACAGAGCTGTGCATCACCCAATCCTGGTACCCCAAAATGGTCTCTTACTTTTTAATCACAAGATGGGATATTAGAAAAATAATCTTAATCGATTGCACTCTGTATTTGCATCATCTAAGTTATATTCCTACCAACAAATGACCTTTGTTGATATCTCTTCCAGGCAAACATGAGACAGCTGGAGCAAAGCTCTTGCAATCTTATCAGGCATTGAGGTGAGTGTTTTAAAAGGACAGGCCGTCCTGGGCCCTCCGGGGCTGGGGTGCGAAGGACGTGCTGAAAGAACTGAAAGATCCCTTGCCTTTCAGATATCACCGCTTTGGAATGTAACTTTTTTAAAAAGACGATAAAGTGCTTGGAAAAGTTTCAGAGATGTTTCCAGATTCTTATGCAAAGCCTTCTCGGAGCTAGCCTAGTATTTTCTCTCAAAGTATTTTGTTTCTTAAATCCTCCTGCAATGTTGTCAGGAAACTGAACGTTGTTTTTGATGGCATGTGCAGTGAAATTCTAAACCAAGTATTTGCTTTTATGAATCATTCATATCTCCAACATCTTGCCCAGTGCCTGACACCTTAGAAACATCTGTGGAATAAACATTGGTGGTTTTGAAAAATAGCCCGAGAGATAGTAACGTTTTACACAAAATTCTAAATACCTGGCTCCCTTGAAGCTAGCAAGCGCTCACACACCTGACTGCGCTGAATTTATTAAAGTGCACTGTGTGCTCCCCACCAGCAGCTTTTTTTTGCTCCTCCGTTTTTCCCCCCTACTTCTTTTAGCACGAACTTCTAATTCCTCTTGTGGTCAGTTTTGAAATCCATGGCATTTTGGGAATTCTGCTTGAACACTCAAGTCTGGAGTGTTCTGGATCACACATGTGGAGTCCGGATTTCAGAACAGCCAGGCCGCAGAGCGGGTCCCGAGCCCCCAGCTCTGTGTAACCCACGGCGGAGGGCCCTGCGCACACCTCAGACCGCGTGACGCTCGTTTCCCACATTCAGGTACCAGGGGATCATGCCCTCTACAGAGCAGATCCAAGCAGCCTGCTTGACCCTCTTCTAAAAAGTGAGGAGGTGTTTTTTTTTTTTTTTAAAAAAAGGCAGAGAGCTTGAATTATAGGATGATGCAAATCTTGTGTGTTTCTAAGACTAACACTTGCACAGCTCACGACCCATTTCTTATCCCTGTGTTTTCCCTCGGCAGCAACATATCTGTGGTTCCTCCTACTCCACCTCCTTTCAGTGAAAGCCAGTGCAGTGGCAGCCCCGGCAGGGTAATGTTACAGTTCTGTGTGCCTCCCTGGGAGGGGACAGGGAAGGGAAGCAAAGGGAGGTGGGACTGAGAGCCTCATGGTCAAGGGTGGAGCAGGTCTTGAGGTGAGGAGAGTAGGGGGCCCTGATCGGAGGTTGGGACGCTCTGGACCCTGCCCTGTGTCTGTGCTTCCATCCCCTCCTCGTCAGTGGACTCGTCTTCTGCCTGCATCCCACGTCCCCATCTCTTGTTCTTGTCATTTTGTTGGTTCTCTCCCCAGCTGTGCCCTTGAGTGTGGGGGTCTGGATGGGCTGCAGTGTCAGGGGTCTCTGGAGGTGTAGCAGGAAATACAGGTTGATTCACAGGTGTGGGGTTCACAGATGTGGGAGTGCCCATGAAAATGTGTGTGCATCTTTTGAGTGATACTAACATAAAGTAGACGAGGGCTGTTTCCACCCAAGGAAGTTAGCCACGTGATCACGGGGGAGTGACCCCGGGCTCCCACCTCGCTTGCCTCCCATGGCAGTTGTGAAAAATTAACAAAATGATGGCCATGCTGGTACTTGGAAACTGTAAAGTGTCTTGGAAACAGGTGGTCTTGATGATTTTCATCATTATTACTTTGTGTATTAAAAGGAGTAACTCTATCTGTACATGGGATATCCACGCCTGCTGGTGAGACAGAAAATATATACATTCTTGATTCAATTTCAAACTGAGACCCTGGAGTGACCATCAAAATCCTGCTCTACTCTCTGCTTGAGAGAGATTTTTAATTCTCTGAAGTTATTTGAGCACAGATGTGCTCAAGACATTTTACTGAGATGGATGGATGGATGGATGGATGGATGGATGGATGGATGGATGGATGGACGGACGGATGGACGGACGGAGGTGACTTGCAGAGGAGCATGATCTCATTTCTGTTGTTTCTCTCCCTCTTCCTTCTCTCTTCTGTGTTGGGAGAGAAGGGACTAAGCCTTGGCTCCATCTGCTCACCTTGTACCTGATGCCACCCTCAGCCCTGTGTCACGTGCTTTCTGCCCATGTTGGCGTCCCCTCTGCATGGACCTGGGGTGGGGTCATAAGAGGAGGTTAAAGAAGCAGGAATTTCCTTGGGTAGAGCTTTGAGCCATGAAATGTCTGTCATTATTTCTGAGAGGTAGTTGTTACCTTGCTAATAACTGGGTGATGAGGTGGTGGCACTCCTTCCTTTAATGTGGGTGTCAAATCTCAGAGGGGAAAATCTGCGTGAGGAGGACCCCCACCCCGAGAGGACGGTGCCCTCTACTCCCGCATGCATGCTCACGCACCAGCACGCACCCCGAGATCCCACGCCCGCACCTGCCGGGGTCTGGGAGCACAGCCTGGAGGCTGCAGGGGCAAACACGGGATGGCAGACGTACTCTCATTCTCTCTCCTTCTGTCTCTGTTTTAGTTACAGGAACTTGGTCAGTTTAAAGGATTTCATAAGTCCGTGGAGAATTTGTTTCTGTCTGTTACCACCCACGTGAAAAGTAAGTGGATGCCTCTCCGCATGTCCTCCCACCACCGTCCAAGCCAGCCATGTTCACTGACCAAGGCCTGTCCGGTGACCCTGGCTGGGACAGGGCCACTCTCTCTGTCTCTGGCTCCTGGGGAAAGCCACAGCTCTGAGCCCTTTACCCCTCCAGCTGTGTTTCCATCAGAGACAGCTCTGAGGGCCTGGTGTGTGTCAGGACCATTCTAGCTGCTGGATGGAGAAAGATGCCCCAGAGTTTACGGACAATTGACTTGGGAACAGGGGAGGCTCCGACATGCTGGTGGGAAAGGTGAACACCCTGGGGCTTTGAGGGGGGCGTGTATGGGGTCTCCTCTAGAGAAAAGAGACCATCTACACATTTACCCCAGGAAGTGCATGCAGGAGATACTTAATAAACAGCAAAGCAGAAGGATTCATGCAGTAACACCTCAAGGGACGGATCAGAGGACAGAGGGTGCCCTGGGGCTGCACTGTCCAGTATGGTGGCCTCTAACCACATGTGGCTCTTGAAATGTGGCTGGAGTGAAATACGCATTGAATTCTAGAGACTTAATATTGAAAAAAGAGTGAAATTTTTCATTCATTTTAATATTGCTTATATATTTTCACAATATTTTGGATATATTACATTAGATGCAATATAATATTAAAATAATTTTACCTGTTTGTTCTTGCTTTTTAAAATGTGGCTACTAGAAAATTTGAAATGACGTATATGAGCTGAATTCTGTCTCTAAAGATAGTTTCACGGTCCATGTTTGAGAGAGACAAGAATCTCATGGGAAAAGGAAGGTACTTTTAAAGAACACAGTCATCTTTGAGGTGGCTCTCCTTTGGGTGTGGGGTCCTTCCTTATATTATACTGAAGAAAAAGATTAAAGTCATCTTTTCAGGGTTGGCTTACTAAAACGGTTGTAAGGATACCCCAAGTCTGCTTTTACCTCGAGAAGTAGTATTCAGTTGTAAAGTCTTTGTAAGGAGCCGCTGACTAGCCAGCTGGTTTGTTCAGCTGCCTTCTTTGTGTGTGGACAACCGCACACTCGGGACTTGTGGCCGGGATGCAGAGTAACTTGGGTTGGAAGGTCTCCCTTGCGCTCCCGCCCTGGCGGTGGCTCTGGCTGCCGAGGTGGGTGGTCACCTGATTCTCCCTCAGGAGCCAGCCCCTCTGTCCTGGGCAGGGGCCCTGCGTCCAGTGCACGGTGCCCCGGAGCTCGGGGGGCTGGGGTCCCGGAGGACGGCTCCTGTAAGTCTTGGCCGAGCTGTGTGCTCTCACCTGTCACCCTTGTATTTGTTTTCTAGAACTCTCCAAGTCCCAGAATGACGTGACCTCTGACAAGCAACACCCAGCTCTGGGTCCTGGGCCGTGCGCAGGCCCGACGGAGAGACGGAGCCAGTCGGACACTGCGGTCAACGTCACCACCAGGGTACCCCCGGTCACCCCTAGATCACCTTCTAGCCCCTTTTCTCTATAGATTCTTTTCCCTTTTATTTTATAGCTAAACATCAAGCAGTCTGAAAAACATAATTATAAACCCCCTCTACTGGGGCAGGGGGCGCTGGCCCAGTGAAGGTTAAGAGTCAAGGTTGATTTGGAAAGTGGTTCAGAACAGGGAGCGGCTCCCACCTCATTCCAGGCCCCTGGGGCTTCCACGTGTCCTCCGCCACTCCTTGCTGGCCTCGAGGCCACGCCAAAGGCAAAGGCTGCCCTCAGGCCTGAGCTGTGTCTGCGGATTCGCTCACTCAGTGCCCTGAGGCCTGCCTGTGTCCCGCGTCCCACAGCCTCTGCCTAAGACCTGTCCTGATTCCTGCAACCACTGAAACCAGAAATGCTGCATGCTTAGGTGACATCGGGAGGGGGACCCTCCAGGTGCCTAAACCACGAGCCATCTCACCTAGTACGGGCCTGTAGGAGGGAATCACTCTTTCCACCAGCATTAACCATTCAAGACGCAGAAGCACTGGAGTCTGAGGGAGAGTGGACTTTAGGACCAGAAAACCTGGGTCCTCATGCAGCAGAGGGGACCTGGCTCTGGCAGGTGCCCCCACCTGGCTGTTTTCAGGGTCAATGTGACAGCTCTGCTTGGCTGGACAGGACAGGTGTCCCTTCTGCACAGTGGTGGGCTCCTGTCAGGATGTCCCCAGCAGACTGTTCTGTGGGTGGAGCCGTGAGCGTGAGCCTTGCTCACCTGCTGGGGCTTCCACACACTCTCAGGATGTCAGATTCCACCTCCATCCGCACATCATGTCATGTGAACCCCCCGAGCATCAGACTGAGTCCCCCGAGCTCCCCGGGGAATGAATATGATGATACCTGTCCCGCCCAGAACTGTGCAGTGTTCTTGTGAAGCTCCCCTGAGATAACTTAGGTCACAGTTGAGATACTGTGTAATCGAAATATAAATCTAAATTGCTGGCACTTGTTACTGTGTGCCAGGCTCTCACCAAAAGCTTTACCTGGACTCTCACTTTATCCTCATACCGCCCCGCGGGCGGTGGATACTGCATGCCACCCTGCTTACACTTAGGGAAACTGAGGCTTAGACAGGTGCGAGCACATGCCCCTGGTTCCACAGCCAGAAATGGTGGGCAGTCTTGATTTGGAGGCTGAACTCTGGAGAGGAGATTCTCAGCTTTAATGTGTCTGTGAGTCATTTGGGGATTGTGTTGAAATGCAGATTCTGAACCAGTAGATGGGGGTGGGCAGCACCTACACGTGTCCCAAAGGAGCCGCAGGTGAGCAGGCGCTGCTGGTGGTGGTCCTCAGACGTCACTAGCATGCCGAGGGTGCGTGATGCGCATTTAGAAGGTCTTTGAAGCTCTGAAGTGCAAGCAAGCGTTAGTTCCCAGTGTCCACATAAACTCCATGCTAAACCATCGTTCCCGAATCCACAGATGGAGGAGAGGGTCAGGGTGCGCTTAGGAAGCGCTGTGTTCTGGGCGGATGGCAGTGTCTGTTATATACTTGATCACGTTTCATTCTTAGAAAATTCCTGAGAAATGTATTGTTATTCCCATGATAAAGATCTAGAACCTGAGTTTTAGTGAGCGTTCCACCCTGTCTCACAGCACAAGGCTCACAGGAGGTGGAGCCAGGAGCAGAAACCAAGTTCATTATGTTTCTAAATTATAATCTCTTAACCTCTTTGTTATATGCCTCACGTAAGGAGGACAAATGAGGGCCACTGAAGGAAAAGGGCTCAGGAAGGGGATTCTGAAACGCGAACGATTCCCTTCCTTGCCTGGGTGGGATGGAGTCACTGTGGCGCTGTCGCTGAACGCGGGCTACCCGTGTCCCAGGAGCTGCTCTCAGTGCAAAGCCCCTGCAGGCCTTTCCCTCTTTTAATCCTTAAAAGACCCCTGTGAGGTCTGTGCTATTACTGTCACGTTAAAGATGACGACTCTGGGACCAGGAGACACCCCGGGGGTTATGTGGTCAGAGTGGCAGGGCCAGGTAGTGTCTGCTCCAGAGACCATTCCTGTAACACCTGCTAGGAGATGCCAGCAGAGTTTGTCTACTGGCATAGTTCCCACTTCTGATGTCATGTGCCAGGGGATGGGGCGTCCCCAGTATCCATAGGCTTAGCTCCTGACATTCTGAAGCTGAGAAAACGTGGCCTCCATGGTGCTCACCCTCCTGGGCTACACGTGCACAGGAGTGGGCCTGCCGGGCGATTGCAAGGGCCAGCGGTGCTCAAGGGTAGAAAGGAGGAACGGGGACCATGGCTAGAGAGCCCCCAACACATAGACCCTCTGTCCCCTGTGTGTCCACTTCGCTGCCACGCTCTTGGCAGGGCATACTTACGACTTTTTGTAAGCGTTCTCTGTCCCTACTTTACTTGAAGATGTGGCTGTTTTAAAGAGCGATTTAGCCAGATGTTTATAAAGTACTCAGTAATCATGGCATGATCTATAAAAGCCAAATAATTATTGGGCTGTAGTCTGAAGAGTACATCTTTAAATAGGACGTTGGTCAGACTGCAGTTACGCATGCCGTGGCTGGTGAGCTCACACAGTTCCACTCATTTCCACTGGGACACTGCGGAGCATCCTGCCAACATTAAGGACGCTACGCGATGCCCTTTATAAGTAGGGGATGTCGGTGCCCACTTTGCCGGTGGCTACACTGAGGCACAGAAACAGATAACTGTCTTAAAGCCACAGGGTGACTCCAGGACGTGAACTGAGAAAATAGCTCAGGATTGCTTCCGTGTCACTTCTCTGTCCATTAAGCTTGAGCTGCATGTTCTGAAGTTGTGCAAAAATTCTCATGGGAGCATCCGGGCCACGATTCATTAAGAAATTTATTCTTCTTACCTCTCCATTGAGGTTTCATGTGCATTCCCAGTGGGCTTTCATTCCACGTCTTATTAATGTGTGGTTGATGAAACACTCACAGCTGTTAACTGGAAGGAACCATAGAGAGCTGTTAGGAGGACTGATCTCCGAGGAGAGGGCCTGCGGACAGAGGTGGAGAGAAAGACTGTTTTGTTCTGTATCCTGTTACGAGATTTTCCTGTGGATGCCTGGAATCTAGAGGAACAACCCACCCTAGGGCCTGGGGTTCCTGCACCTCTTTCCCCGCCTGCTGGCTGCACCCCAAAGGCTGAGAGAAGGAGGGAGGCAGCAGTGTTGGGCTTCAACCATTGAAACACTTGGTCCCCAGATTTCAGGGCACTGGACCCTTCCGATGGTCCCAGGAGAGGCGGGGATTTAACATGACTCAGAGTGTGTGTTAATCAATTAGCCAAGTCCAGCCCGGGTATTTTTCTGACACCTGAGTCAGTGCTTAAGTTAAAAGACAACCCTGAGTTGGTGTCTCAAAGGCAAGAATGATTACTCTTCTCTAATCAGCAAAAAATTCCAAACGCACGTATTTTGTGATCCCAGAGAGTCCATAATTGATGAAATCAAACCTAATGTTTATTGATCTCTCAGCACGTAATATTAAACTGAAGAACTCTTTGCAGAGTAGACCTCATTTAGGGCAATATTTCATAATCTGGCCCAAAATAGATTAAAAATCACAAGGGGAAAGAAAAATGCCTGTCTCAGTGGCATTGACGACAAGCTGCTATTTGGATCTGGATGACCATCAATCTGACAAACTCGTCCAGGTCCTCCAGAATTCCCTGGGGCAGAGGTAAGCACACAGATTTCAGGTTGGGTTCCTTAGTCAGTCCATGCCGGCATGTTCTTCACAGTAGTACTGTCTTCTCTAATAATTTTGAAATATTTACACTTAAGCTTCGTTTAAGCTCTCCGAAGTCGTGACCTGTTCGAAGCAGTCTTCCCCAGCTATGACTTTGCCCTGGCATGTGGTCGCTACTGTAAAGATAGTTCTATTTGTTCCTTTTTAGAACTCTCTGCCATCAGTTTCTCTATGGTTCAAAAACTATTTGGCCTTAAAGAAGTGGTTATGTATTAAACGCCTAGGAGGTGCAAAGCTTCACATAAATATTTAGCTCCGTTTTAGCCTTTCTTTCCCTGTCTATTTACCAGTTTCTTTACACAGTGTTCCAAATGGAAGCATCCACATTCTCCAAGACCCCTCCGGGCCCTGCACGGAGGATGGAGGTGTGTCTCTGGATGGGTAGCTGCCCTTTCCTCCTGCCTCAGAAGTGGACGTTCCTTCCTTCGGTGGAGCCCTCTGCCAGGCATTGGGTCTCCTTCCTCTTGGCTCTCCTCTGGGACCTGGCTCCATCAATTTGCAGCTTTTCCCCTTTCTGACCACAGCCCCTCGACCTACAAACGTGCCCTATCTTCCCCACCTTAAAAAATAAGCACATCTTTTCAAAGCTTCCCTGTGAAGCTGCTCTTCCGTTTCTTCCTCATGGCCCCAAACTGGGAAAATGTCATCAACTCTTGCTGTCAGTCTTCTTGCCCGTCGTTGCCCTCCCTCCTGTTCATGCCCAGCACCCCTGCGGGCTGCAGCCCCCCTAACCAGGTGTGACCCTGCCTTCCTGGGAGCCCCCAGGGGCCGCGTGACTGAGGGGTGAGGTGGCTGATTTGCAGTCATCCTTTTCAGTCACTTGGTCGCATTTGACACAATTGACCAGAATTCTAGTCTTTAATTTTAAAAGACTTCTTTTCTGTGTATTGAACCCTGTGACTACTCACTAGTGAAAACTTAGGAAACACAGAGCCTTGGGCGTCAGCTTATTTTACAGAAGTGGCATCTACTGCTGTAATTCGCTTTTGAAAGAAAATCTAACGTGTTTTAATTCTTCCTGTGTGGATAAACATAGAAAGTCACTTTTAACACCTCCTTTTTTAGGGCTTCTAATTCATGCTGCCGAATTGCGCTCCTCTGATGCTCCCTCAGTTTACAGGACCACTGCGAGTGGACTAGCTGTTTCCAGCACTCCTACCAACACTGAACTGTTTACTTGTTATTTTAGTATTTGCTAATTTGATAGGTCACTTTAAAAATCTGCATTTCTTTCACTTCAGCTGAGCCTTTTCTCATACTCTCCTTCTTGAGCACCTTCGCTCCTGCAATCTTCCCCTGGCAGCTCTGCCAGCTCTGTCTGCTCCCCTGTGCTCCCGCTTTAGTGCCTCCAGCTACCTGTCCTCTGGACCCCCTCACACATCACTGTGCCTGTCTGGTCTCGTGTCCAGGTCTCTGCCTGGCCTCTTGCGTCTCTGCAGGTGCTTTGGTCTCTAGCAGGTCTAGGAACACGCTCCAGACCTGACTGTCACGGTAGCCCCTCCACTTGGGACGCCTTACCTTTGGGTCTTTCCCCAGCCAGCCTTCGACACCCAGGTCCTACTCCCACTGAAGATCATCCCAGATCCCCCTTCTGCATAAGCTGTCTCTTTCCCGTTGACTTGGCTCGTGCCTCCATTTTAATGGCGTCTATTTCCCCAGTGAGCTCCAAGTGGGCCCTTGGAGAACAGGCATCGCGTCTTCTCCTTCCTCTGCTCCTCCTCTTCCACCCCCAGGGCTTAGAGAGGCACCTTGAATACAGCGTCACTTAACAAGTGTCTGATGGAATTGAGTTGAGTTGAGTTTTGGGAATCGAGAGCATGAACAATGATTGGAGGTTATCACGTCTTTCCCTTGTTCTATAATCATCTTTATTTTTTATTCTGAAAAACTATGACCACAGTGTAATTGTTTATATCCCAGATTCTACTTCCACCCCAGTGTCAAAACCTAAAGGCTCGATTTGGAAACCTTGTCCTTTCAGCCGGAGAGAGATTTTCCCTCTTTGCTCTGTACGAGCACTGTCCGATAGAACTTTCTAGCCACTGCCGCACATGGTTACTGAGCACTTGAAATGTGTCTAGTGCAACCAAGGAGCTGAATTTATTAATTTCATTTGATTTTAATTCATTGGAATTTACATTTAAACAGCCATGTGTGGCTGGTGGCTACCATACTAGAAAACACAGTCTGTACACATTATAGAAGAAGCACCATCTGTTAAAATATTTTTATAAATTTAAAGACCTATTTTGATTTTTTTCCTTTTTCATGAGCATGTAAGAGACAAAACTCTGTTAGGCTGAATATTACATTCCATGTGATTAAATGCTTGCATCATTATTAAGGTCAAATGCGGACTTCAGTTTCTTTAAGGCTTTTGCTAACCCATCCATCACTATTCACGAATGTCCCGAGGCTTGATGGTGTCCGCCCTGGGGCCCTCAGGGGTGTGTGTGGGTGTGGGTGTGTGTGTGGACGTGTACGTTTATCCCAGCGGAAGTTTGCATTTAGGGGCACCAGGTAATAGATGCAGACTGTGCTTGCTGAAGTCATCACATTTGAACAGAATCAAATTGGATGCAGACTATACTACTAATTCTGTGTTTTCTTTTCCAGAAGGTCAGCACACCAGATATTCTGAAACCTTTCAGTCAAGAGAGTCCCAAACGCTCTACCAGCCCTGTTTTGAAGCAAGAGGGTATCTCATCCAGTCCAACGCCCAAGACGCTGTTCTCAGGAGGCTTGAGACACGTGAGTCTCGTCTAATACCCTTGACATATGCCGTGTGGTCGGTGTGATGTCCAGTTGGATTTGTAGGCAAGGGTACGAGTGGAGTTTTGTCTTGTGGGGCTGACGGGGGCCTGATACAGCTCAGATGGAGTATTTTACTTCGATTAAGAGCTGGGAAAACCTGGCTATACTTCGATGGTGGTTTTCTTCTTAACATCTTACTGTGAACACTTTCATACCTATAGAGTGTAATTAGTAAGTAATGGTGTCTTTGGATGAGGGTTCTTAGTTTTGATGAAGCCTGATGCATCACGTTGTCCTTTTACAGTTATATCTCTGTCTTACCCACCCACAAGTCGTGAAGCTAGTCTCCCGTGTTTTCTTCTAGAGGTTTTACAAAAGTTTAGCTTCTATGTGAGGTCCATGCTCTAGCTCATTAATTTTCATGAATTGGGTAAGGGACACGCTGAGCTTCATTTTTTCCCCATAATGAGTACACAGTTATTCCCGCACCATTTGTTCAAAAAGAGAATTTCGTTTTTCCATTGACTTTGGTGTCTGTGTTGAAAATCAAACGACCATATACATGTGGATCCTTTTCCCAGGTTCTCTCTTCTGCTCTGCTGATCTCTTTGTCCTCCTTAGGCCAAAACTACACTGACTTGATTACTGTGGCTTTGTAGGAAGTCTTGAGGTCGAGTAGTTTGTCTTCCAACTTTGTTCTCAAACAAGATTGCTTTGTGATGTCTTAAATTTAGTGTCTAATCATAGGCAGGTCTTTTTATTCATTCATTCATTATTCAGAACATTAGATGAATGTTTACTCTGTGCCTCAACACAGATACGTGTAGGAATGTCAGAGCCTTGGGTGAGGGGCCCTATGGCTTCAGTTCCAGTCATAGCCTTTTCACTTATTAAATGATCTTAAGCAATCTCAAAAACTCTCTAAATTTCAGAGTCCCCATTGAGGAGATGGCATCAAAGTTGTTCTCTTTATTGCTTTATTGGCTTGCTTTGGGAATCAAACAAATGCACACGTTTCACGGCGTCTTGTAGTGGTTAATGACTCATGTCTAGAAACCCATGTCTCAGTTCACGTTGCAGCTCCTTTCGTGGCAAGGAGTTAACCTCTCCGTGCCTTGGGGCAGTTGTGCTTTTTGTGGAAAATTGTGTTCACTTCAGAAAATGATAAACTTTTCCTCCATCTACGTGAATGTCCAGTGGAACATTCAAAAGTCATGGCAGAAGCAGGCCAGACCCATGCAGTGAAGGATAGCGGTCATCCTTGATTCAATCCACTAAATGTTTACAGCTCCCAACCCATCCTTTGGCTCCAACCACTGGCTCCCGGGGGTGGACCTGCCTCCATCAGAACCACTGCTCTACGCCCTCACTGCTCAAAGTGTGGGGCCCGGCAGCGTTGGCATCACCTGGGAGCTTGGAAATCAGAACCTCGGGCCTTACCCCAAGGTTACCTACTGGAGTCGGAATCTGCAGTTTAACAGGAGCCCCAGGAGGTTCAGGTGCACAGTGAACTTTCAGAAACACGTGGGCTGAGACCTAGCAGTTTCAGACTCGAGTCAGGTAAGTCATTTGTCAAGGATTCTTTAATGGTCTAGGGCTGTGCTGTCCAATGTAGTAGCCATTAGTCACATGTGGCTGTTAGGCACTTGAAATGCGGCTAGTCCGAGCTTAGATATTCTGTGAGTATAAGGTATCTACTGGGTCTGGAAGATTTTAGTGTAAAGGTAAAATGTCTCATTAATAATTTTGTATTGATATGTGTTGAAATGATAGTATTTGGGATATATTACATTAATAAAATATGCCATTAATTTCACCTATCAATTTTTTTTAAAAAATAGTGACTGCTAGAGAATTTTAAATTACCTATTGGCTGGCAATCCTTCTATCGGACAACCCTGCGCTGGATGCAGTGACTGTGTGCCAAGGAGCACGTGGAGTAGCAGCTCTCTCCCAGGGCCTCTGGAACAGTCTCCAGAAGGTTGTGTCTGTGCCTCTGGGCACCTTCCTGGGGAGAAGGAAGTGTTTTCACTCAGTTCTCAAACAGATCTGTGTGTCCACACTGGTCAAGGACTGAAATGCAAATTTATGTCACGCAAGTCCCCTGGTGGGGCCCTCCCCACAGGGCCGAGGGCAGCCCTGGCCCCGGGTCTCACAGCGCGGATGTGGAGCTGGCCAGATCCAGCCACATCCAGCCACACCCGAGGCCTGGCTGCGGCTTCCTGGATGCCCCAAGGAGCGGGGGTCCAGGCTGGCCGTCCCAGGATGTCTCAGACAGCTGGCGTCGGAGGGTGGCTCAGCACCTTCCGGGTGCTGTTTATGTTTGAGAGTGGTTCAGAAAGGGGAGGAAGCACTGTGGAAACACTTCCCCGGCCGGGAGGTGAGCAAGGGCAACTCTAGAACATTCTCTCCTGGGTTTGAACCCTGTGGTGAGTACGAGACAGGGAGAGCATAGGGGTGGCCTCTGGTTGCTTTTCCAAGACCCAGGGGAAGGCTTATCTCTACCGTAGGTGACATACAGGCTCCATGACGCTCCCAGCCACCGGGGCCTTTGTAAGGCTGACCCCGGAGGGTGAGAGGAAACCTTCCTTCCGATGGAGCCCAAGGGGCAGTTTCCCCTGCACTGTCCAGGTCCCACTAGATCGGACTCTAAGCTCCTCTGAGGGCCAAAATCATGTCTTGTGTGCCCAGAAACCGACCTGGAGGCAGGCATGCAGACTAGGATCCACCAACAGTGGTCCTCGGGGCCCTGCATGAGGTGGGACCTCTCACACCTGCCCCCTTTCACTCTGCTTCACCTCACTGACCACCGGAATTTGACCCCCAAGACTCACACCTGCCCTGGGCTGTTCCTGGGGCTGTTCCCTCTCCCAGGCACCAAGCTCATTCCCTCCCTTCCTTCAAGTCTTTGCTCTAAGGTCACCTTCTCAGGGAGGTCCTCTCCTGGCCCTGCTCCCACTGCCCGCCCTCACCTGCTCTGTGTTTATCTGCTTTCTTATCACCTTCTACAGCTGTATAATTGGCTTATCTGTTGTTTATTGTCTATTGTAATTCCCAGGTGCCCAGAGCAGTGCCTGACACTTAAATGGCACTCAGTAAATATTTGTGAAATGGTTGGGTGAATTCTTATCAGAGCTGTCAATTATTGAAAGCCTACTGTGTGCTAATTACAGAGCTAGGAACTTCACCTCTCAGTCATTCTCGCCATGATCTTGTTGAAGGATGCTATTATCCCATTTCACAAATGGGAAAACTGAGGCTTACACAGGTTGCTAAGGGGTTACACAGCTAGCTAAGGTCATAACTGCTAACTCTGGTTCATCCCTTGGGGGTCGTGTGAGGCAAAGCCCAGGCTTTCTGTACTATCCTAGGGGATTTGTTGAACTCTTAAACTAAGTGCTTTCCCTGAGGCTGAGTCACACCTGGAAAACCTTCACATGTCAGGGGGGAACGATGTTGGGGTAAGGCGGTTCAGTGAGCATATTCATCCTGCTCAGCCTGTTTCTTAGCAAAGTTCCTCCAAACCATTGTGCAGATTCAGCCGGGGCTCTCGTCTCCTTTTCTTCTAAAGCCTGCTCTGAGTTGTGGCCTTAACATGTATCATCGCCGGAGTGAATCATTATGCGTTTAATCCTAACCTGTTCCCTTTAGACTGAAGCAGTGTTTGAGGAAAACTGAACTCCCGCAAAGCGAATAACAGTATTACTTCTTGCCCAAAGATGTTGCCTTCTCTTCTGAGAGACATTTATATTCTCTGAGAAACAAGAAATTGGAACTAGAAAAGGTGTCTTACATCTCTGCTTATTACAAAAGTAGAAATAGAAATGGGCAATAAATAGGGGGAGCACTCAACCTCCTAAGTAGTTAAGTCGGTGCAAAATTAAAGCAAATGCTATTTGGGGACCATTTTAGCAAATTTAAAAAACGATGCAGCTCAGTGTTGGCAAGCATGTGGAGCAGCAGGCATTCTTGCAAACTGCTAGGGTGAAATGGAGGGCAATTAGCAACGTACATCAAAGGCTTTAAAATGCAGGCTCTCTTTAATTCAACAATTTTAGTTACAGGAAATATTCTTTTTAAAAAATCATGACATTGCCAAAAATGTGTATACATGGCTGTCCAGAGCAACATTGTTTATTATTTTTTAAATTTGAAAAATTGGGAATAACCAAAATGACTAAAATAGAGCAATGGTTCAATAA
Organism: Camelus dromedarius; assembly: GCF_036321535.1. Classification (NCBI taxonomy): domain Eukaryota; kingdom Metazoa; phylum Chordata; class Mammalia; order Artiodactyla; family Camelidae; genus Camelus; species Camelus dromedarius. Next base: position 7,940,814 of record NC_087441.1, on the reverse strand, counting down.
ATTATGGTACATTTATTCAGAGGAACCCTTGCGACTAATAAAAATAATGTAGTTAAAGAATACTAATATGGAAAATATATATTGATAAATGAAAGTATAATTATAAAATAGTATTATAGTAGCACATATTTATAAAAATAAAACGATTATACTGTGGATGTTGTAAAACAACTGAAAGGGTTCTGCCGAAAGGTTGACCCTGGAATGGTGAGCTTATGCTGTTTTCTTAAGTTTTTTTTGTCTTATCTGTGTTTTCTGTATCTTGTCCATAAACATGTAATGCTTTTTGAGAAGAAAAGCCCCACTTTGTTTAAAAACAACAAAAACAAAACAAAACTCCCATCGTCAGGAGTTAGAACTTGGCAGAGTGAAGACATACATGGTTAACTTTTTAGCATCTCCTTGGGAGAAAAAAACCATATCAGATTTCCTGTCCAATTTTCAATTTCGTTTTTACTTCTTAAAAAAAAGCCTGAAAAGGAATGCATTTATACCAATGTTTTCTTTGTTGTTGTTGTTTTTGCTTTTTTTTTTTTTTTTTTTTTGATGGAGGTCCTGAAAGTTGAACCCAGAACCTCATGCCTGTTAAGCGTGTGCTCTACCTCCGAGCTCTGCCCACCCGCCGCCATGTTGATGTTTCATGCCGTTGATGTGTCTCCTGCCAGCGAATCTGGGATTGGCGAAGTGACCATCTGCAGCTCCTTAGACACTGGAGCTCCTCAGACGTGGATGGGCAGGAGCTTGGCATGTCTGAGGGATTTTTAATCTTTGAAGAAGTAAAAACCCAGCTCCCTAGTTGTTTCCCTTAAACATAAATTTGAGATGTGGAACAGGCTTGTGGCATTTGGGTCACTTCTAAATAGGGACTGGCCCAAAATGTCTACCCCTGTCCATCACCCAGAGTTCACTGGGGTTTTGGAAACTTCTATTTTCCTTTGAATTTCTAAACTTTTCTGGTTACACTCATTTTTTTAAAAAGAGTATTGTATTTAGCTATCTACCCATATCAACCTATTTTTATTTCAAAAAACAGTAAAAAGTTATAGTAGAGTGATCTCTTAGAGACATCTCTTTAAAAAATAATCTGAATGATATAATATTTAAGGTTTTGCCATGCTTATTTGAAAGCAATATTGCAATGATCAAAGAACTTTGAGGTTTCAAAAACATTAGTATGTGTAAATGTCATGAAATAGCTTAATAAACATGTATACAAATGCTTTTTCATGTAAAAAAATTAAAAATTAAAAAACATAAGAAAGGATAAATATGTTATGGCTTGTTCATCCAATGGAACACTGTTGGGGAGTGATGATGGATGTATTAAAACTATCCCTAACCATAGAGATGAATTTTATTTTATTTTATTTATTTTTATTGAACAACAAGATGAATTTTAAAGATATAGTATCAAGAGAAAGTAAATTACTGGAGAAATATGTACACAATATGATTCTTATTATATAAATTCCAAAATTAGTCAAAACTAACTGATAGATTATTTGGGGGATATATACATATGTAATAAAACCAAACAGAAAACGAAAGATGATTAACAGAAAATTCTGGTACAGCATTGACTTGGGGACAGGAATAGAGATCAGACGGGGAGGGGCCACAGGGCACTTCCAGGGTCCTGGTTTTGTTAGTTTTCTGACATTGAGCAGGGAGGATATGGATCTTCATTTAATAATTATTATTTATTCCTATTCATTCTATGGACTTAATATATTTCACTGTAAAAAAGAAAAAGATTAAAGGGCAACCACATTGTGTGGCATTTTCAGAGGATTAATAAACTTACTAAGCACAGGCACGGTTCTCTTTTTACATGGAGAAACCAGTTGAGCCTTATACCAGTTCTGTACAATAGACCCCATTTTACAGATGCAGAAACTGAGGCTATGGAGGGCAAGAGAGCTGCTCTAGATCACACAGCCACTAAGTGTCAGGGCCCTGAGGGGAAGTCTGTCTGGCTCCATTGCAGGCCTGACTTCCCCACAGTAATACTCTCTTGTGTGCTTTTGGGGATCAAGATTTTTTTTTTTAATTTTTTTAAGAGTAGGTGTGGTTTCAGTGGACTTCTCGCTTTCTGCTTTTGTAAGAGAAAAGAGCATCAGGCCTTGCTTGTGGTTACGGTAGATAACTTGTGGCCTTCAGGGAAAGTCACTGAACGCACCCTGCCTGCCTTACATAGTTCTCCTCTTTCAAAACCAGACAGGGCCGATGGCTCTAATACCAGTCAGACTGAGCTCTTAGTTGCTCTACTGGGCGGGGACCTCTTGGTCGACTCTATTTGCTGCTCAAAGTTACAACTGCCTTCAAAATTCTGCTCTGTCTACAGGGAAAACAGAAGCAGAAAACCCTCTGGGGGCAGTCAGTGGTGGTGGGGTCATAAGTTATCTCCAAAGGAATGCGGTGGACTAAAGGACGGGCTCTGCGGGCCTTTCAAGTTCCATGGCTGCACTTTGCCCGGCCAAGCAGATATGCAGTTGATGGCCCAAGGCCTTAACAACCCAGGTCCACCTCCAGCTCGGCTTCTGATCTGCCGTGTAATTTGGGGGTGGGTCTCAACCTGTCTTGACCTCTGCTTATCTTATAGAATGAAGGACGAGTACTTCTCATGCCTCCTGGATGGTTTTCATTTTGGGCGCCAGGCTGAATGGACCAGCCGTGCACCTTCTCTGTACCTGCACCTGAATAGCTGTGCACACAGTAGGGCAGACCTAACACCCGTCATGGGGGTATGGGTTTAGGTATGTCTTTTGTGTCAACAGCTCCAGATGCCCCCGAGCAGAGTCAGCAGCCCTGGTGACTCAGTTCCCTGCTCTTAGGACAATCATTTCACACTTTTTTTCAGTCTTTTTAAACCTCTTCAGAACTTCTCCCCGCTCTTCTTCCTCATTCTCCACAGATAAACCTCTTCCCACTTAACACACACAAAAGAGAATCAGCTTGGAATCCTCAAATCCTCCTGATACCAAAATTAACCTCCCGAGCCTGCACCCGACCTCCGCTCGCCCCTGCCCCACGGCAGATGCCAGCCTCCCCAGCAGCGCTTCATTCCACCCTCTTCTGCCCATGTTGTTTCTGCCGCGAAGGTAACATATCTTTTTTTCCTCTGTTTTTCAGATGTCTCTCTTTGTCCTGGATTTTCAGCAATTTTTATTATGATGTGCCTACATTTGGTTTTATTTTCAAATATTTTCCCTCCAGAATCTTCAGTTAAGGGACTTAACTTAAGTCATCCAAGGTTAGGATGACCCTCCCCCCATCCCTAGGCTTCTCACTTCAATTCTATTGCTCCTTCAGGACAGGACAGCACAACCCCTCACACCATACTGTTTACAGAGAAGTTTTCTTTTTAATTAAAAATTTTTAATCTAATTTTTTCTAACGGAGGTACTGGAAATTGAACCTACGACCTGATACATGCTAAGCATGCACTCTACCACTGAGCTATTTCCCTCCTCCCAGGGAGAACTTTTAAAATCAAAATACTTCAAGTGCTTTCTTTATTCACTTCATCAACAGTTATTGAGGATTTACCCTGAGGCAGGCACTGAGCTGGTGCTGGAGATTGGACAGAGGGCAGAAACCTGCAAGGTCACTGCTGTCCCCGAGTTCCCAGTTGAATGGGAGAGATGGATCTTATCTTCCTTCAGAGAGACCTTGCTTTTGCTCCAGCAGAACAGAAGTCTAGGATGGAGGCCAGTAGTCTTTGCCCACCTGGTGCTGAACTCCTTCAAAGCTGGGTTTCGGTCTTTGTGAGGATGGTCCACTGCCCGGGGGCGGGTCCTCCTAGGGGAGAAGGCCTTCGAGGGGTCCCAGCTGGAAGTCTGGATGTTTACCAAGCCCCTCTGAGGTAGGCCTGAACTCCATTTTTTTTCTCTCTAGTAAGATGAATGAAGCTTCTCAGCCTCCCGGCAACTGCTTCCGACTCAGAAAAGGCTTTGCGGGGAAGCAGCATCCAGTGTTGCTCTCACCTCACCGCGTTTCCCTTTGCTCTGGGAGCTGAGCTCCCCAAGCTCTGTCCCCCCACAGCCTGGGACCAGAGGTCTGTCACTGTGCTCGCCTTCTGGCCTCACAGCGGCTGCGTTTAGCGGGACCCCAGCCTCCCCGCCCTGCGCTGCTTCCCTCCCTGTGGACAGAGGCCATGAGGGCACCCAGCATGGGATGTCAGGCTTGCCTCGCAGTGCTTCCCTTTAGCATCCTGGACCCGTGCACCCTGGCTGCCCTGGTAGCTCTACGACACCTTGAAACAACTTGTTCTTTAATTCAGCATTCTGCGTGTTCTTGGCAGGAGTTGGTGTAGTATGACTTAGTCTGCCCTAGCCCGGCGTGGAGGCCAGTGATGAGTGCCAGGTTAATTACCAGAACTTTCTAGCACCTCCATTCATACACCTCATTCTTCTCTCAAGCAGCTCTCACACGTTTTGCCAAACTTCCCTCCCTGTGATCTTCCAGCCTCACCCTCTTGTACCTCCCTTGTTCCTGCTGTCTCACCACTCCATGCCTTTCTCGGTGAGTAAAATTTCAAAACTGTTTCCCATCTCAACAGCTGTGTGGGCGTTGGCGGATAACATTTTTCAGGGTTGGTGACTGGGTGTGGTGACATTGGTTGGTTGGGTTCTTGGCATGAGTTCATTCAAGTTCGGGTCGCTCTGATGAGCTGTTGGTTTGGTCTGGTTTTGAGCTCTCTCTAGTGAGAGAGACTCAGGCTTTCTTCTGAGTTTCCTTCCAGGATGTTTTGCAGTCTTGAGGAGCCAACTGGGAAAGTGTAAATCGTGCAGGGTTCCCTGTGTCTGTAGAGTCAGCAGTGAGATTGGTTGCATGCAAAGTTGGCAACTATTTAAGCAACTTGGATGGTGATGAGGCAGTTTGTTCTGTCATTTAGTGCGACTGCTCTACGGCGTCTCAGCTTAGGGGGCCCTAACTTATGGTGGTGGTTTTGTTTTTCATGCTAGGAACCCATAAAAATTTAAACACAGTTTATTATTGTCTTTGCATATTTTGTATACTTTATTCCATTTACTCTTTACCATAACTCTACGAGAATAGTATTAATTTTTCCATTTAGACTTTGACATGGCCGATGGGGAGCAGAACCAGAATTTGAGTCCAGCTTTATGTGATTCCCAGTCACTTGGCACCCACCCTGTGCTGCTTCCCACAGCGCTATTCCTGCCATGGATATGATCTGCCCTTGGAGAGCCAGCTTTGCAGAGTTGCATGGAAAATAGCCTACTTCTTCCCCAGTGATTTGCGTTCAAGAATGAGATTGTGTAACATTTATTGCTAGGCAGACCCATATCTGAGGATTTCTCATCTCCTTAGGACAGTGTATGTGGCAACTTGTTTTGCAAACGACAAGCTGGTGCATTATTAACATCACGTGAGCCAGGAAGTGTGCTCTGTGTGAATTTTGATTTATCTGATACCTTGAAATCAAAACTGCAAAAAAATTGACTAACTGTGAAGTAACTCATTCTCTCTGTCCTTTTTGATTTCAGGGAAGTTTAATTAGCATTAACAGCACTTGTACAGAGATGGGCAATTTTGACAACGCTAATGTCACTGGAGAAATAGAATTTGCCATTCGTTATTGCTTCAGAACTCATTCTTTAGAAATATGCATCAAGGCCTGTAAGAACCTTGCCTATGGGGAGGAAAAGAAGAAAAAGTGCAATCCGTAAGTTTCTTTGTCTAAGTTCTGGCATAAGATGATAAACGTACTGATTCTAAAGTTTATGTGGAAAAGTGAGAGTTCAAGAATAATCAGGACAGTTGTAAAAAAAAAAATCAAAAAGACTTATGGCAAGAATTACTATAAAGCTTAGTAATTCAAACAATGTATTACGGAAGCAGGGATAGACAAGGGGGTCAACAGAGCAGAACTGAAAGTCCAGGTACAGACCTTAGCATGTATGGGAACTTAAATGATCAAGAGGCTATTAATCAATGCAGAAAAGATGGACTTCAATAAGTGGTGTTGGAAACTTTTGAGTATTCATGTAGGAAAGATAAAATTAAAATCCTGTCTAACACAATCCAAAAAGAGATTAATTTTTCCCAGTTGACAGGTATGAATGGCATCTCATCATTATTTTAACATGCATTTCCCTGATTAATAACAAAACAACTTTATATATGTATTAACCACTTAGGGTTTGTTCCCTTTCTGTGAACTCCCCATTCATATCTTTTGTCTATTTTTCTATTGAATTATCATTTTAAAATTACAAGAGATTTTTTTTTTTTTATTTACGGGAGTTTTTTTTTTTTTTTTAAATCCATTTAAACCCATTTTCAATACAATTCTTCATTGGTTATACATATTTTACATGTCTTCTTCTAGCTGTTACTTGTAAACTTAAAAGGTTTTGCACAGCAAAGGAAACCATAAACAAAACAAAAAGGCAACCTACAGACCAGGAGAAAATATTTGCAAATGATGCAACTGGCAAGGGATTAATTTCCAAAATATACAAACGGCTCATACAGCTTAATATAAAACAAAAACAATTTTAAAAAAATGCACAGAAGACCTAAATAGACATTTCTCCAAAGAAGACATCCAGATGGCCAACGGGAATATGAAAAGATGCTCAGTATTGCTAATTATTATAGAAATTCAAATCAAAACTACAATGAGGTATCACCTCACACCAGTCAGAATGGCCATCATCCAAAAGTCTATAAATAATAAATTCTGGAGAGAGTGTGGAGAAAAGAAAACCCTCCTACACTGTTGGAGGGAATGTAAATTGGTGCAGCCACTATGGAGAACAGTACCAAGATTCCTTAAAACCTAAAAATAGACTTACCCTATGATCCAGCAATCCCACTCCTGGGCATATATCTGGAGAAAACTCTTAATTCAAAAAGATACATGCACCTCAATGTTCATACCAGTGCTATTTATAATAGCTAAGACGTGGAAACAACCTAAATGTCCATTGACAGATGACTGGATAAAGAAGCCATGGTATGTATACAATGGACTACTACTCAGCCATAAAAAAGAATGAAGTAATGCAACTTGCAGCAACATGGATTGACCTAGAGATAATCATACTAAGTAAAGTAAGTCAGACAGAGAAAGACAATATCATATGATATCAGTTATATGTGGAATCAAAAAAAAGATACAAATGAACTTATTTACAAAACAAGAATAGACTCACAGACATAGAGAACAAATGTATGGTTACCAAAGGGAGAAGGGCAAAGGAGGGATAAATTTGGCTTTTGGGATTAATAGATACATACTACTCTATGTAAAATAGATAAACAACAAGTACCTACTATAGAGCACAGGGAACTATATTCAGTATCTTGTAATAACCTATAATGGAAAAGAATCTGAAAAAGAATATATATATACTGAATCACTTTGCTGTACACCTGAAACTAACACAACAATAAATTTATTAAAAACCCCATAAATGTAACAACAGCAAACCGTGAGGAAGGGGGAGAATTTGATTTCCAGAGTTAACACATTATTAGACACATATGTCCAGTATTCAACAACAACAACAAAAAAATCACAAGGCATATAAAGAAACAGGAAATGAGCAGGACTCATTCAAAGGGAAAAAATAAACCAACAGAAACTGCCCCTGAAAGAGATCTGATGGCAGGTTTACTAGACAAAGACTTTAAAACAAACAACTGTCTTAAGGATGCTCAAGGAACCAAAGAAAGACATGGAGAAAGTCAATAAAATGATACATAAACAAAACAGAAATATCAATAAAGAGATAGAAAACCTAAAAAGAAACAAAAAGAAATTCTGGGGTTGAAAACTACAATAACTGAAATGAAAAATTCTAGAGGGATTCAAAGGCAGCTATGAACAGGTAAAACACAGAATAGGTGAACCTGAAGATAGGATGATGGGAATTACTGAATCTGAGAGACAGAAAGAAAAAAGATTAAAGAAAAGCAAACAGAACCTAAAGGACCTTTGGTATACCATGAAGTGGACCAACATATGCATTGTGGGAATCCCAGAATAAGTGAGAGCAAGGAGCAAAGACTTCTTGAAGAAATAATGGCTGAAAACTTTCCAAAGTTGATGAAAGACTTGAATATAAACATCACAGAAGCTCTTTGAACTCCAAGTATGAACTCAAAGGGAACCACACTGAGACACATCATGAACAAATGTTTGAAAGATAAGGAGAGAATCTTGAAAGCAGCAAGAGAGAAGTAAGTCGTCACGTGCTAGGGATCCTTAAGATTATCAGCAGATTTCTCATCAGAAACTTTAGAGGCCAAAAGACTGGGTCAATAAATTCAAAGTGCTAAAAGAAAAGAAAACAACACAGCAAAACCATTCTTCAAAAGTGAGAGAGAAATTACAACAGAATCAGCTAAACAAAGGCTGATTGAGTTCGTTACCACCAGAGCTGCCCTGCAAGAAATGCAGAAGATTTTACCTGCAGGTAAAATGAAAGGACATTAGACAGTAACTCAAAAACATGTGAAAAAATAAAGGCCACAACAAAGGCAAATGCACAGCCAATTATAAAAGCTAGAATTATTGTAATAGTGGTAAGTAATTCCACTTTTTGTTTCGTATGACTTAGGACACTAATGCATTTTAAAAGATGATTAGTCTCTTATTATTGTAATTTTGGTTTGTAACTCCACAGTTTGTTTTTGACATAATTTAGGAGACTAATGCATTTAAAAGAATTATTATCTTGTTTTTGGGTCACATGTGTATGCAGACATAATTTTGTGATGTCAGCAATAGGAAGAGGTGAGAACAGAGCTGAGAAGGAGCAGAGAGGTCTTATATCCTATTAAAGTTAAGATGGTAAAACTTAAAGTTATAGCTTTAGGATATTAAATGTAATCTCCTTGGTAACCACAAGAAAAATAGCTATAGAACAAAACCAAAACCAAAAAAAAAGAGCAAGGAATTTAAAAATTTCACTACAGAAAATCAACTAAACACAAAAGAATACAGTAATGCAGGAAGTGAGGGACATGAAATCTATCAGGCAAGAGAAACAGCAAATGACAGAAGTGAGTACTTCTTATCAGTAATTAAAGTAGGAATGAGTTAGACACTCCAATCAAAAGACAGAGATCGGCAGAGTGGGTAAAAATGTAGGAGCCAAGTATATGCCATCTACAGGAGACTCACTCAAGGTCCAGTGACACAACTGGAAGGTACTCCATGCAAACGGTAACTAAGAGTGAGCAGGGGGTGGCCGTACCAATATCAGGCAAAACAGAGCTTAAAAAAGGTTACAAAACAAGTTTATACTGTAGAGCACAGGGAACTGTGTTCAATATCTTGTAGTAACCTATAATGAAAATGAATATGAAAACATATGTATGTATATGTACAACTGAAACATTATCCTGAACACATTGATCCAACATTGTAAACTGACTATACTTCAATTAAAAAAAAGAATGCCAAAAAAAGGTTAAAAAGATAAAGGGTGTTATATATTAATAAAAACTTCAATTCATCAAGATGATATAACAGTTAAAAATGTCTGTGTTCCTAATAACAGACCATCAAGATGTAAGACGCAAACGCTAACAGAATTAAAGGGAGAAGTAGACAGTTCTAAATAATAGTTGGACAAGACAATAATACTCCACTCTCGGTAACAGGTAGGACACCCAGACAGAAGATCTGAAAGGAAATAGAGGACTTAACACCATAAAGCAAGTGGACACATGGGCGTGCATTTTACTGTAATGCTTTAAGCTCTGCAGATACGCTGTGCATCTCCTGTTTTACATGTGTGAGGGCTCATGATGATCAACAACTTAAGAGTAAATGAATAGTGAGGAATCAGTGACAGTGACCTGTGACGGTACTTTTCCAAGAGTGTGAAAAGAGGCCTGAGTCTGGGGAGGGAGGGCTCCGGCTCTTTGTTGCTTTGGGAAGGTTGAGCCTCTTTCTAGCCTGTGGGGATGGGACCTGGGCAAGCAGTGTCACTGCCATCAGTGAAGCAGCCAGAGGAGCAAGGGAGGGCCGGCTCGGGACCCAGTGGAGGGATGGCCTGGGCACAGGTGGCGCCTGGCACGTTTCCTCTGCGGAGAGGTCCTCTGCAGTCGGGACGGCAGTGTTTGAGGCCCCACAGGGAAAAAGCACAGTGTGAGGTGTCCACTTTCCGCTTCCACTTGTTTTTCTTGTGGGTTGGGGGGACAGAGGTAGGCGGAGGGAGGGCCAGATGGTACACAGCCTCTACATCCAGGCAGTTTAGAAACCTGCCCCACCCCACGGAGCCCTGGGAGCCTCCGGTTACCTGGTTGTCACCCCGTGGCAATTGAGTAATTCAGACTCCAGGAGCAGGGCATGAGGCCAGCTGGGGGAGCGTCAAGCCCCCAGGAACATTCCAGAGGATTATGGCCGGAGATGGTATCGACCAGGAGCTGTGCACACAGCACTCTCCTATTCATCGTCAGTGGCAGGGCCACTAAGCCCTTGCAGTCAACCCCAAACGCAGCGGGAAGCGGGAAAAGAAAACGCTGACGTGTGATTCTCCTCCCGAACCCAACCCCCACCCCACCCCCTGCCCCCGGAAACGCTGAGTTTTCACCTCGTTTGGCCACTAGGTACGTCAAGACTTATCTGCTGCCTGACAGATCCTCCCAAGGAAAACGCAAGACTGGAGTCCAAAAGAACACAGTGGAGCCGACCTTCCAGGAGACCTTGAAGGTACTTGCTGGACAAATATTCACATACTGAGTCTCCCCCAGCCCGGGCTGGGCCCCTGGGGCCGGAGTCCAGCAGGTGGTTCTCCCAAACCCTTGAGTCAGTCAAATGTAAGTGCAGATACTCAGACGCTTCTGCAGGGCTCTGTCAATCAGTGGCAAGTGGGTAGAAAATAAATTTCAGCCTTTGTACAGGAAAAATGCAGAGTCTGTTGGACTTGAGAAATGGCTTTTGATTAATGATTTGTGAGAAAATGGTGAAAAAAACTGGCTGCCTCCCAATTTCTTTTTTTAACATTTTATTTATTTACTGTTGTATTATTTTTTAATTATTTTTTTATTTTGGGGGGAGGAGGTAATTAGGTTTATTTATTTTTGGAGAAGGTGCTGGGGATCGAACCCAGGACCTTGTGCTTGCTAAGCATGTGCTCTACTACTTGAGCTATTCCCTCCCCCATGCCTCTCAGTTTCTAAAATTGGTTTGCCCTGTTGCACTTTGATGACTATCAGAGAGGTATTCTCAAGCAAGTTACCCTATAAATGAAACCGCTGAGTTACTATCTTTGTAAAAATACTTCATCAAAGTATCTGGCAAACCCAGGTTTCTTCTGATTTTATGAAAAAAATAGTAATTTTATGAAAAAAAATTCTAGAGGAATTGTCTGGGTTTTCACTTTCTTTGGCTCTAAGAAATGTGACTTGTGGTTTAGAGCAGAGATGAGGGAGGGACTGCCCCCATGCTGGGATTCAGGATGGAGAACTGGAGACGATGTCTGGTGAAGTCAGAGGTCTGGAGCTGAAAGAATAGTCCAGATGCACAGAGATGGGCAGCCCAGGGATCCCATGTGTCAAGCCCCAAGCCCAAGGAAGGAGAGCGCTTTGTTTGCCTTCCTTGGAAAGTCAGGACATTTGTGAACTCCCAGCCAGGGGCCGTCTGGGCAGCTGGCAGAGAGACCCATTCAGTACATGAAAACAGCGATTGTTTTCTGTGCTCCTGCTGTGGCCAAGTGCTCCGTGAACCCTCTGAGCCCTAGGTATTAGAATCCTCGTTTAGCAACGGGGAAACTGAGGCTTGGAGGGTACTTAGAAATACAGCTCTGACCCACAATGGACTCACAGTCATTCACAAAATTTATGTTCGTAAGGCCTCCCCAAGGGATTTTTTTAAAACAGATTGTGACTCAGGAAGTGTCGAGGAGGCCTGAGGTGTGCCTGTCTGGGGCCAGTCTTGTGATGATTCCCTGGAGGCTGGTCTTCACGTGGTTTTGCTCATGTCCCTGTTCAAAAGAATCTTGAAAAGCTTTGTGCCCCCTCACGCATTTTAAACTGATATCTAAAATTACTCATCATGGGTTTAAGGTATTTTGTACTAAACAGGAGCAGACAAATATTTCACTTTCACAAATATTTCATTTTATGAATTGAGACAAATGTGAGGACTGGCTATATTTTAGATAAATATTTAATTACACAGTTTGATTTTTAAAGTTTTAACTACCTTATTTAAAATGTACCCAGTATCAAAGAAATCACCTACAACTTTTATCCATCAGTTTTATCCAGTATATTGTGAATATTTTGGTTATCCTGAAAAACTTTCCAGATACAGTGAAAAGAATCAGTGTCTTGAATCTATTCTAAATGTAGAACATCTCAACACAGGCCCACCCTTAGCCTTCATAGAAATATATATAAGACGGAAAAGTTGGGAAGATGAAGGAGGTGCGTGATCATTAAGAGTTTTATGGAAACCAGTATTTCAAACTCCCCCTTTGTTTAGCTCGCTGGAGGTTGTACCCCCGGGGCAAGGCACCAGAATGAGATCCCGGGAGTGAGAACTATCTTGGCCAGTTTTGAGGAAAGTGCATGGGAAAGTGGATGATCTAGAAATTGACCCTCCACGTTTCCAAGCTCCCACCCCTTGGGAAGACCACTCCGTGGGAACCCTGGGAAGGATGAAAGGAGACACCAGATCTGGGTGACGCTGGCTGTTGGCTGACTGTTCTCTGGTGCTAGTTGCCCGTAGTGACTCGCAACCCAGGGTCTCTGGCACAGCCCTGTGGGCCTAACGGGGCAATGGAAAATTGGTCTTATTTTAAAAAGTGGGTTCAGTCAACCAAAAGGCCCTCCTTTTCGTCAGGAAGGGGCCACCAATCAGGACCTGAGGGGAAGCAGGCCTGTGTTTCCTAAGAGAATCAAGGAAGGCTGCCCAGAGATGGAGGTTATGGAGCTGCCTCGAGGAGGGCAGACCTGGAGAGATGGCTTCCCTCCCCGTAACGGCTCGTCCTGAGGGAGCAGACGCAGCACCCTGAGCTGCTAGCCTGGACTCAGTGGATGGGGCCTGTAGCCATGAAGGAAATAACTAGATTAATTCTGAAGTTAAAGACAAAGTAAGGGCTGAGGCCCAGAGTTGGAAATGGACCATAGACTTGAGGAAAAACAGACTAAAAATCTCGTGGGAGCCGTGGGCCCTGGGAGCCCTGGCTGACGGTCTCTGTTCTGCCTCCGCAGTACCGGGTGGAGCCCGCCCAGCTGGGGACCCGGCGGCTGCAGGTCTCCGTGTGGCACCTGGGCACGCTCACCCGGAGGGCCTTTCTTGGAGAAGTGATCATCCCTCTGGCCACGTGGGACTTTGAAGACAGCATGACCCAGTCTTTCCGCTGGTATCCTCTCCGGGCCAAGGTGATGTCTGGTTTGGGACTGAGCAGCCCCTACTGCCCCGGCCCAACAACTTGAAGGGATCAAAGAAGAGAAAACCTACCAAGGAGCCTTGGGGCCGGGACATGGAGTGCACCTGCCTGCCTGTGACTCCGCTGTAGGAGCTTCCTGGGGGAAGAGGCTCACGGTTGGGCTCTCTGGGTGGGGTTGGGCTAAAGGATTCTTACCGGCTCAGGTTTTGTTCAGGGACCCGAGTAGTCCCACCCTCGGTGTGACCCAAACACGAGCGTGTGTCAGGCTCGGGGTTCAACCCTGTGGGGACGATCTGGTGGGTCCACGTGCCTCCCTGAATTCAGGGTCGCTCGTTGTCAGCTGAGGAGGCCTTGACCTTCTTGGGCCAAAGTCCACACCTGTGGCCAGTCAGGCTGCCCCGCAGCTGGGACCCCGCCTCAGACATGCGGGTTATCGAGTAGTGTTTTTAACGGAAGCAGTGGAAGCAGCATTCCCCAGGCAGTAGTAGGTGAGAATGACCAGGCCAAATGCTCTCAGGAAGGCAGAGGCTGCCCTGTCCGGGCGGATGTCCACATCAGACAGGCCAGAAGAGGCGGAGCTGGCTGGTGGCTCTGCAGGTAACAGAAGAGGCTGGGGAGGAAGGTTAGCATTTCTTGGGGCAGCTGCTTTGCACATTTCTATGCCAAGATCCGAGACTGGGAGAAAGTACGTATGAGAGTGAAGGAGGAGACAACGTAGGCTCCAACACCTCCTAAGAAATGGTGAGGGGAAGTGCCAGTCCCACCAGTGAATGTCTGATGGCGAGTCTGAGTCTGTACCAGGCCTGGACCAGTGGACCAGGGCCCATGTGCCAATTTACCTGTTTTCCTCTCTAAAGCCAGGGCTCTGAGTCACAAGGCCTCTGCTTAGAAATGTCTCTGGTTTCTGGCCACTACGGGGTTAGGCCAGGGTCTGGAGCCTGGGAGCTGTACTGTCCCCCCAGTTCCGTGGTCTTTTCTCTGTGGGGTCAGGGCAGCCCCCCCACTCACCATCTGGCACCCAGCACTTTCTCTTCTCAGAACCTTAGTCCATCTTCAGACCTCTGCTTGGGAATATCCACTTGGAATGCTTTCTCTCATCTAAGGTCTGCCCAAGATGTTGCTTAAATCTCACCTCCTCCATGAAGGCTCCCCTGATTTTCCCTGCCAGATGTGGTCTCCCCTTACCCTCAGGCTCCCATGCTCTTCCCACATTCTCCCTGTAGGATCCCCTACTCCAGTCAAGACAGGCTGCCACCAAGGCTGGTCATCTTTTGATAAGCAGGCGAGGAGCAGAAAGCACCAGACCGAAAGGCGTCCCTCTTAATCCCAGCTAATAGATAGTGACACCCGGTGCTGGATCAGGGTGTCTGCTCACAGGCCTGCCCCCACCTTGGCCCTGATAGGCAGAAGCCATGGGGTTGGCAAGGGTTTCTGGAAGCTGAGGGTGGAGGCTGCTCCTCCCGCCATTGGGACTGAATGAATCTAGACCTTCCCCAGTGTCCTGCCTCTACCCCACTGGGGGAAAGGTGATTGAATTGCAGAGTCACCGCTCTCTGAGCACCTCCTTCACTTTCTGGCAAAATCACGGGCGACCAGAGAAGCCACCTGGGTCCTCCGTGTGGAGGTGTCCTCAGTGGGGGGCCTGGGCTGGGCGGGGCTGACTCTCCCAGACTAGAGAGCCACCCCTATGCTGTGGGCACCAAGCCTGGGGCCCCATCCTCTCCCACGCCTGCCTCAGTCCCTGGCACGGGTGGGCAGCTGGAATCTTTAACAACCTGGGTGGTGGAATCGGCGGGGCGCTTGGTTTTATTTATTTTTTCAGACTCAGATTGGGTCCAGGTTTTCTGAGGACCATCCTGTGGGAATGTGCCAGGGCCTTTGAGGCCCTCTGCTTCCTCGCCCAGCTCCTTCTGGTGGGCTGCACTGGCCGGGGTGGGCGGCCGCAGTGGCAGAGCTGGGGGTGGTGTGGGTGTGGGTGTGGGTGTGGGTGAAGAGTCACCATAAATGGAAGAAAGACCAGTCCTGCCACAGGAGTGTCCACTCTCCTGGGGCTCTCCCAGGCCTGCAGAGGCTTCCCAGGTGTTGAGGAGCAGGGGGAGGCTGGAAGGGGACATTTATGGACAGAGCTGAGGCAATGGGTGGAGCCCAGAAGATTCTGGGGGCCAGGAATCCTGCCTCTGAGCTCTGCCTCTTCCCACAGGCAGAGAAATACGAAGACAGCGTTCCTCCCAGTAATGGGGAACTTGCAGTCCGGGCCAAACTGGTCCTCCCGGCAGGGCCCAGAAAGCTCCAGGAGGCTCAAGAAGGTAGGTGGCCTCCAGGCCAGCAAACACTTGTCTTTCACTGTGTCACTGTCCCAAAGCCTGGAGCAGCAGGAGGGCTGAGATGTCAGGCAGTGTTTCCCAGCATTTCCTCTCTGCCGCCCACTGATCCCGCACTCCAGTAACTCTTCTCAAACCTTGCGAAGCCGAGCCTGGGAAGCGGGTTCTCTGGAACTCTGCCTGGAAAGGAAACCACTGACCAAAATCAGGCAAAGCCTGTGATGCCCACTTTACAGGCTCTTTGGACACCTGCCCTGAGGTTTTCCTCGCAGAGGGCAGGCTTACACAGTCTCCCTGGATTAAGTCCCACTGTGGCCCCACCCTTGAGGGCTGACCACCTGTGTTGGCAGTTTGGCTCCTTAGGAACCAAGAGTCTGTTATCTCCAGGTGAGGGTGCCTGCAAGGCTCCGAGTGACTAGTTCCCGGCCCCTGGGCCACGTGAGCAGCTGCAGATCAAGGTCCCCCAGGAACTTACAGGGTTCCTTGTAACTGACTAAATAACGTGGGGCATGTGAAGAAGATGAGGGTGGAGAGCGAAGACGGGAGAAGGAGCAATTCCATGATGTTACTCGTGATTCCCTATTTGACAGAAGAGGGAATTCTGCTGTCCAAGCTCACAGGGCCACCAGCAGACCAGCAGCAGGCCCTGTGATCATCACCAGTCTCCTAGAACAGAGGTCTTTTTCCAAACTCATCGGCTGTAACTGACTGAAACGCCTGCCTCCTCCTCTCCTTGGCTTCCCCATTACTCTTAGCAGCTTCCATTTCCCTAGGATTTTAGCAGCCCTTCCGTGCTGTCATGCTGACCGTCCAGCAGAACCTTCTTATCGTGGACGTGCTCCTCCTCTTACCTGCCCTCTTGGGACCTGAGGGCTGTAACACGTCCTCTGATTAAGCTGTCAGTTTTGGGGTGATGGCACTGTGTGCTAACGTGATGTAGAACTAGGGTGCACAGTAAATGCTGGCTTTCCTTCCAGAGATGGGAGATCAGTCATCACGTAACGGTCAGCTCTGTTTGGTGGTGCTGGGAGCCAAGAATTTACCTGTGCGGTCAGATGGGACCTTAAACTCATTTGTGAAGGGGTAGGTATTACATTTAATCAAGTATGATTTATTGATCACCCATTACACATATGGCACAGTCCCTGTATGGGACTGTGTGAGCCATTGTAAACTTGTCTTAGTTTAGCTTTCCTATGAAAATCAGACAGAACCCAAGTTAAAAGACTGGCTTCCAAGAATTCATGAGATTTGGGGCTGCTGAGGTTGGGACTACCACATTTTAAACTAACCCTCAATCTTATCAGCCCTTCTTTCATCAGTAAATCAGCATCTTCTGGCTGAAATGGAGCATGGGAAAAATCATGTGTTAAATAAATATTTCCTTAGCTTAACATCTCTTGGATTAAGAGTAAGATGGATGACTCTGCATTTCATTTTTATTCACTACAGGTGTAATGGTATCTCCAAAAGTAAAGTGAACACTTAATTACCATATAGAACTGCTAAATCCCGTCAGTGACATAATCGAAAAATGATGGCTTGGTCAGCCAGACAGAACTAAATTCTGTCCTGAACCCTGCCACTTACCTGTATGGCCTTGAGCAAGTGACTGAGGCTTTCTGAATTTATTTTCCTAAGAACAGGGTTAAATGAGATAACCTGTGAGCTGAGTCCTGGTCTCTGGGTAGCAGGTCTGATGAGCCTGGCTGTAACCTGGTGGTAGTCATACCAAGGAGGCAGATTAAGATGAGGGCCACGTGGCCTGGAATCCTAGAATCCCACTCTTAATACTCAGTGCAGAATTCTGCTCTTAGAGAAATTTGGAGCATCCTAGAGAGGGGTCATGTAGCCACATCTCAAGATTCCCATTCTTCCTGGCTGACAATTTTTGTTCTGTGGTGGCACTTATCTTAGCACTTACGGGCCTGCCGATGAGCCAGTCCTGATGGGGAGAGGCCGTGTGGAGGGCAGAGATTATAGGGTTTGAATCTGTTTCCTTGTGCAGCTGTCTCACTTTGCCAGACCAGCAAAGGCTGAGACTGAAGTCCCCTGTCCTGAAGAAGCAAGCCTGTCCCCAGTGGAAGCACTCCTTCGTTTTTAAAGGCATAACCCCTTCTCAGCTGAGGCAATCCAGCCTAGAGTTAACCGTCTGGGACCAGGCCACCTTCGGGGTGAACGACCGTCTGCTGGGAGGAGTCAGGCTTGGTTCCAGTAAGTCTGCTTATTGGGGCAAAGCAGCATGGTTGATCCTTAGTGACTGTTTCATGGGGATACCGTTAAAAGCACCTCAGTGTGGCCATGACAGCAGGTGACTTAACTGGCTTTGAAATTGTCTAACCCACCAGAGATGGAAAATTACTTAGTCCGGTTTTTACTTTACAACTAAGCGGTAATACAGCAAAGCATTTCAACTATTTAAATCAGATTTAGAGTTGCTAAAGAAACAAAAATTACAGGTCTCAAAACAGGCTGGGTACAGTATTTGCTTTTGTTTCTGGCATCAATCATAACAGGATTATTATTTTATTTTTTTAGCTGCTCTCAGCGTTCTTGAATTCAAAATTTGATTTCTCAGCTTCAGATTAGTAAGCATGCATTTGTATCTAGGATTATTTTCTTAAAGAATATCTTCTTAACCCAAACAAGTGGCAATTCAGAAAGTACTTCGTTAATAGAGGGCCAGAGGGCGATGCTTTTCAGTGTCACTCAGCAGGAGTGCTGCTGGCTTCTGGTGGGGGGCAGCAGGGCCCCCCAAACACTGGGACCAAACACCTGCATACATCCCTAGGGCCTCCAAGACCACTCAAGAGAAACAGGACTTACCACTAACTTACAGTGTTTTAAGAGGAACATTGTCCAGAGCACACCCCTCCCTCTAAGGAACTCCTTTCTGTGAACAAACCTGACCCTGGTCTGGGATGGCTTCCTGCCGGTCCACATGTTAAGACTGTCGACCCCCTTCTTGAGGAAAACAGCCCACCAAAGCTGTCCTCTCCTCACCTCCAAACTGAGGCCTCTCAGTCCGCGGAGGGGGCACGTGGGCACATTCTGTTCTCAGGTCTGGTTTTGTTGGGGTGGGGGGGCTCTCTCTTACTCGCGGTGCACATTTTAATACAGTCTTAAGTTGAGGTTCAAAGTTACTTTGTACTTTGCTGCTGGCCCTCATTTTTAAGAATCTGAGAGAAGGGACAGGGAGAGGTATGCTGACCCACTGTCACTCATCTGTCACTTCGCTCCCACCACAGAGGAGGGTCCAGCTGGCGGCGCCGACTCTTGCTCACCATCAAAGCTCCAATGGCAGAAAGTTCTTTCCAGCCCCAACCTGTGGACGGACATGACCCTCACGCTGCACTGAGGCCAAGGCCCCGGGTGCTGCGGGGTTGGCCCTCTGGAGTGTGAACACTCCGGCCTGCAGCTCCGTCCCGCAGCTGAGACGTTCTCCCAGATCCCTCTGTGTGTACTTAAGTTAAACAGAACCACTGCCATGTTACGTTAGGAAGTCTCAGGTAGGTTATCTGTGCTTTGAGAGACGTGGAAAATGACCAGCTCTCAATAAATGTTCAACAGTTACCTCGGTCTCCCTGTGCTTATTTGAGTGGAAATTACGGCCTTGTTAGGTGCGTTTCAAAGAGAAAAAAGGAAAACCTGGTGGATATTCGATTCCTCCCATTCTGTTGTGAAAACCATTTCTGGAGGTCAGCTAACCATGGAGGCGCTGGGGGACTCCTATTTCAGGCGGGAAAGCGCTAGGGTCCTCCCACGGGGCCCGCCAGCCCCACAAAGCATGCTGGCGCGCCTGCGCAGTCGAACGTGAAGACGCCCCCCCCCCCACCCCCCAAGCGACGCACGGAGACACCCACTGCTACGTCTTGCTTTGCCGATGGTTTATTTCCGAAATCTGTGCTGCAGGCTTCATCCACACAGGACGTCTTAACCGAAAAGGAAAAGGACTGAGCAGAGCTTAGGAGGTGCAGGAACAGAACCGGCCGCGGTGAGAGCTGGCGTCTGAAGGCTTTTCAAGGACGTGGGGAGACGTAAGGAGGGCAGGGCAGGCTTCCCCTGTGGAAGCACTGAGATGCTAACCAGGTCAGAAGGCCCTTCCCGGCTGGAGTCTGAATGAACAGAACAGCGAGGGTCTTTCTCCAATAAGCTCGGATAGAAAATTACAATGTGCATAATCAATTACATGCGCAAAGAACGCTGAAAGTAAACAAAAAGCCTTTTTTTCCAGATCTGATTACTGCAGTTGATCCATTTCACTACTGCCCGTCAACATGAGATCAAGTGTCATGGTTACATGATTTTTAATATGTAATTCTTTTTATTCTGTAAAAGGTAACAAAATATACAGAATGAAACGTTCCCTTTTTTAAACTAAAGTTACAAACCCTATTATCACTTACATATAAATATTATACTCTATAGCTGATCATTATTTAGGTGTCTAAGTCCAACAATGCAGCTCTAATGGTTAAGCAAAAAAAAAAAAAAAAAGGAAAAAAAGAAAAATTTATCCAAGCGTGGAGTATATCCTCCTGCACTGTTTATCCTGAATGATCACAGGATTTCGTCAACTGAAGGCCTGGAGGAAGGAAATAGTGCGTGCGTGTGTATGCGTGTAAGTGTATTTTAGACTCAACTTTCAAAATTTTCACCCTTCAAAAAGCAAATATACAAAGATGGATCCTTCATTGAAATCAAGAAGAAATCAATTTCAGCTAATTTCAAATATAGAAAAAGTATGGCACAGAATATAAGCCACGATGTGGTTTTAATTTTGCTGAATCTTGTATCACACATGCCAGCATGGAGTTATTCAGACTTAACAGGCATCTTTCCTTAATTGATTCAGTCCTGTTCCAAGCATAAAACAGGAAGTAATTTAATAATAATAATAAAAATCAGGCCTGTTTGGCACTATGATACAATTGGGAAAAATAAACCAGGGACACTTCCATTGGTCCCAGCCCCAGAACATTCCCACTGAAGTAACTACTCTTTATAAAGGACGTGGAGGACAAGGGATGTGGGTGCAGAGAACTACGAGTAGGCGCTGAAGGCAGCCTGCGGCCTCCCTCCGGAGCCGGCACGGCTGCGCCCCTCACATGGCCTCAAACTCGTCGATGCGCTGCTTGGTGTTGCCCTGCCGGATCTGCCGCAGCGTCTTGTACTTGTCCCGGCCTTGCCTCATGTTCTCGTTGTGGATGATGTCGTTGTGGGTCCGCTTGTTCTCGTCTCTGGCCTGGGACAGCTCATTGGTCAGCGTCTGCAACACAAAGCAGCGTCAGTCGGCTCGACACCTTGCACACACACAGCCCCTCCCTCCCAGGGCAAGGGTGCCGGGTGGGCCGGAGCCCCCAGGCCCGAGGAGGGGCGCCTGCTCGCCGCCCGCGCTCACCATCAGCTGCCGCTGCACGCGCTCGTTCTTCTCGGCTTCGGTGATCCGCTTCTCCTCGTTGCGGTCGTCCAGGATGCCCTCGCTGGACAGCTCGGCGCTGTAGCCGGTGTACTCCGTGCCCTCCTCCTGTGGGCTCTCCCGGACGTGGTAGCTCACGGGCTCGTACACAGGGGGCGGGGGGGGCGGGGGGGCAGACATCACCAGGTGCAGCTCCTCCTTGGTCTTCACCAGGTCATCCTGTGCTTCTTTGGCCTTTGAAAGCAGGTGAGAACAGGCAGGTGAGAACTTGGAACACACAACCACTTTCTTAAGAATCATCTGGTCTTTAAAAGAAGGCCCACTCTCCTTGCCAGGAGAAAGATTCTGTAGCCTGCCTCCCCCCACTGCCTTTCTCCTGGAGGCTGGATGCCGGTGCCCTGAAGCAGCCCAGAGCCGAGGGCTGGACTGCAGCTGCCCTGGCGCCCCTGTTCACGGTGGGAAAAATCCTCCTGGTCTGGGCCCACAGCACCAAGAAACTGTGATGCCAGGACTTGACATTTTCCTAAGTACTGTAACTTCATGTCTATAATCCTAGTATGGGCTCATTGTATATATTTTTGAAAAAAATTTATCAAAGAAACTCAAACCCTTGAGCCACCAAACGGCCCTATAACGTTCTGATGTTCGGTTTCTACCCTGTGTGGCCACTTTTTATCAAGCTCCTGTCTGCCTGCCAGGACCTGGCTCTCACACTTTCTTACCCAGCACCCATAATCCTTCCAGCAACTTCTCGGGGGTACACACACTCAATCCCACCCACCTCATCACCAACCTGACCCTAGAGATGAATTTAGCTTGACCTGCTTTGTAACCAGCTTCTCACTTAATACTCTGTTAACGATGAGCACTTTCTCTAAAAACCTAAGGACTGCAGTCTTTTGCACATAACTTGGGTTGGGGTATGTGTGCGGGGGTGAGGACAGGGGTGGGGTGGGGCCAGGTGTCCCAGAAGGGGCCACAGCAGATTGGAAATGTGGAAAAGGGCAGGCAGGAGGGTTGGGGAGGCGAGAGGAGCCTGGATGAGGTCTACACTCTGAACCTAACCCACAGCCCCCCTAGGACCACGCACTCCTGGTGGGAGTGAAGACTTGTGGAAGGAGATGGGCTCTCCGACTCCAGAGTGAATGTGGTTCTCAATATTATAGCTACAGTTTACTAAACCTCTGCGGGGTCCTTACAAGTCAGTGTATTACTCATCCCAATCTGTGACAAGGAAACCGAGACTCAGAGGTGAGGGCACCCACCCCGTCACACAAGAACCAGTGGCAGAGCCTGGACTCTCGCCAGGTCTGGGGACCCCCAGGGTCCAGGTCTTCCTGCCATGCCGTGCTACGGAGACCAACATTCCAGGGCAGCAGAAGGGCTTGTTTCGGGGGCTGTGGCTGAGGCTAGGGACCATCCACATAATCCGATTTAAAGCTAGATCCAGAGGGGCCTTCCCGGTGGGCAGAACAGCTCGGGGGCCCAGAGCACAGTGGGTGCAAACCAACAAGAGGCTCTTTGTTCCCCCGTTAATCCACTAGCATGCTTGCCAGTACGCGGGACAAGCCCCTTCCCGCGGGGATCTGTGTCTGAGAAGGGTGGCAGTATCCACTGTGCGACCGGGCAGCGTTGCAAAACGCTCCCAAGGACCTGCTCGCCTGGCCCAGGCTGCCTCACCCGGCACCCCGTACACTCACCCGGAGCTGCCACTCCTCCACCTCGTTCTCCTTGCGTCTCCGCGCCTCTTCCAGGAGGGCGATCTTGGCTGTGTACTCCGCGAGTTCCGTGGCCTGGCAAAGGAGTCAAAGCTGAAATTATTTCTGGAACGCTTTCAACAGTCCACTTGTGAATCAAGGGCCACGTGTTTTGGTAAATGTCCCCCCTGGCCAGCAGTGTGTGGGGCCGCCACGCCCCACCCTGGCGGCCCCCACCCACCGCACCGCCCCCTCTCCACCAGCCACTTTACACCCTCCCCCCTCAGGCAGGATAGACATTATCATAAAGCAGGTGTCGCTTTTCCGATCCCCAGAGGCAGCCTCTCCATAATTCAGCATCGTGAGGCCCAGGCAACTCCTACCAGCTGCTCCTGGCTCTTCATCTGATCTGCCGCCTGCCTCTCCAGCTCCTCCTTGGCTCGCAGCGCGGCCATGCGGTCGGCCTCCAGGCGCTCCGCCTCCTCCTGCGCTCGCTTCCTCTCCTCCTCCAGCCGCAGGGCTCTCTGGATCTGGTCCGAGAGCTCTAAAGAGAGCACAGAACCAGAGCTGCTCAAAGGGTCCAGCCAGGGACCCTGCAGTCTTGCCCTGAATTCCCACCCGGGGATCGGATGGGATCATGAACTGGAATCACACCAATGCTGCAAAGAAGTGGAGCCAGTTACAGGTTAATGCGGCCTCTTCTCCCAGTGACACTGAAGGGAACACTGGACGGCTGGTCCCCACTGTGTTTACACAACAACGTCCTTAGGAAGGTTAAACTGCTGCACAGAGCTGGTCAAGCTGCCCTCTCCCAGCCCGGGCCAGCTGCACACACGCCACTGTGCGCCTGGGTCTTAGCTTATGAGGTGGGGACAATACCAGGGCTCAGGTGCTCACTGGCAGTGTGACCTCAGGCAAAGCATTTTACCTTACTGAACCTTAACATCCTCATCAGGAACACGGGGATAATTCGGTCCTTCCCTCATAGGATTGAGGGGAAATTTTAAAAAGATAATGTATGCATTTGGCAAAGAACCAGCACAGGTGTTACTAAAGTTCAGAGTGATTTTCGAATCCAAATAACCATCCTATCATTCCTCTCCCGCAAGCCTCGACTTTGGGCATTGTGTTCAACTGAAGCGCTATTCCTGGGAGTTTCCTTCCCGGTCTCTTGTGTGCTGTCTGTCAGTCCCTCCCACCACAAACCGGCCCTTGTCTCCCACAGGCCCCGCCCACCTCTCTCCGCCTTCCGGGTTTTCTCCTCGTAGTCTTGCAGCCTGAGCATCAGTTCCTCCTTCTCACGCATCATCTGCTCTTTTTCTCTCTCAACCGTTTCTCTCCGTTTCTTCTCGGATTCCAACTGCTGCCTGTTTCGGGAAGGGAAGGGCCGCAAGGAGGCTCAGACTCTCCAACACAGCAGCCTGGCCATCCCAGCAGGTGGCCCAGGCTGGAAGCCAGCCCCTCACCAGCCCAGCACCTGAAGGGCGGCTGAGTTGTGGTCACTGGCTGTCTCCAGCGCCGAGACCAGGCTCTGGTCCGTCCACCCAGCAGAGGACACTGGTGACAGCACTGACCCCAGCTCTGCCACTGCCCAGCCCACAGCGAGGCAGCTCCGAGGGCCCAGCCGGGCCCTGCAGGCTGTGCTCCACCAGCCCTCCCGTGGGGATCAACACAGGCACCGATGGCCGGCCGGCTGGCCCGCCACCAGAGCCCAGGATAACGCCGCCCTGGCTCACCGCTCCAGCTGCTTCTGGTGCTTCTCCTCCCGGGCCTGGGCCTTCATCTGCTGCACCTCGATGGTGTCGGGCTTCCTGCGGCGCATGTACAGCTCGTGGTTCCCCATGCAGAGCTGCAGGATCCGCTTGTTGATTCGCAGGCGGGGAGCATAGAACACAAAGTCCTGAGAACAGAACGGGGCGGATTCTGACTCGGGAACGCCTTCCTTTGGCTTACTTCTTCCAAACCCAGCTTCCCCCGACTTCACCAAGTTCGAGGTCCCTTTTCTAAAAGGACAATCGTAGCAGAGAGTAGGGGGCCAGAAAGTGGCTTCAAGGGAAAGCCACTGACCATAAGTGACAAAAATGAGATGCTAAAACTAAGTTCTCGGCGCCGTGGGGTGCACGTCCTCCGGGACAAGCAGAGGGACAGCGTGCCCTGGGCACGTGGGTGGCTGTTCCTGTGCCCCGCCGCCCCGGGCGCATGCGCGCTGAAGACCTGCGGCTGGACCACCAAGCTCCTCCAAGCCCAACACCGCCGAGCGCCTGTGCAGTCCGACCTTCAGGCTAACATCCTTGTCTGTCCTCTCCAGCCCCACAGTCACTGCCCCCGATCCTTGCCTGGACAGCACAACTTATACTGGTGCTGCCCATCTCCTTGGCCTCAACCTTTGCCTCTCACCCTGCTACCAGCACGTCAGTCGTGTCACTGCCAGACCTTTGATGCTGGCCCACTGGCTCCAGGACCAGGTACTAATGTGAAGGCCTTCTGGCTCCCGCCCAGCCAACCCCTTGGTCCCCTGAACTGTGCTCTTTCATCCCTGTGAGCTCATCCTCAAACGGTGCCTCCTACTTAGAATGTCACATCCATCCAATCTCTTAACCCGAGGGCACAGCACTTCCATGAGGTGACGTTAGAGCCCACAGCACACCTTCTCTGTGGTTGGCTGTCACTCCTTCTGTGTGCCCCATGCTTGATGGCAATGTCATCCACGGTGTTGCTAGCATTTGACCCAGCTGACTTGTTCTGCTCTCTCCCCCACTAGAGGACCTGCTCCCTTGAGAGTAGGGCCATGTTCATTCATCTCTACATTCCCAGGACCAGACAGATGCTCAGTGTTCACTGGTGCCCAGAGAACACCTGCCAGGTGACTGGGACAGCTCATGCAGCACTGCCACAACTGACCCCATGACCTTGGGCAAGGCACTCTGTTGCTCTCAGCCCCGTATCTTCAGCTATACAGTTAATGTGCTTGTGAGGATTAAGTTGGAAAATGTTTATAAGGACTTAGAAAGGCATCTGGCATAATGAAAACTGACTCATACACAAAACTTCAGGCTGCTTTATGGAACCGCTAGTAGGGAGCCTTCTTAAGGAGGACCCAGTCGCAGCATCCAAGAGCTTTATGACTAGTGATGGCATGTGTCTGAGACATGGAGACACATGAGCTTGTTTCCTAGCTCCTGGCTGCTGTGTGATTAAACCATATTGCCCCTTCTGTCACCTGTGTTAGACTCTTGCTAAATGGTATTTAAAAAGGCTGACTGCTGGAACAGGGAAGGGGTGGCTGAAACAAAGGAACAGTGTTGCACGTCCCACAGCGACTCTGGAAACCTTCCGGAATGCACCAGGTGAGCTGGTCAACAGGAAGGACCTACTTAGTGTCTTGGCCTGTAGGTCTGTCCAGAAACACTGGGAGGGAGCAATGCCAAGCCCAGGATCCCACAGACTTCCTGGGTGGGGCTCCCCTTGGGGTTTCACATACTTGTTATTAAGTCATCAGGTTTCCCAGGGAGGTGTCTGCGGAGCTGGGAGAAACAGGTATTTTTATTACCCACCTATCTATCTCTTCTTACACGAGAGAACAATCTTTGCTCTGGCCACACAGGCGTACTACCCAAATAGGTCTTGACTGTGGTTCCTAAGTATTTGCAAAGAAACTCTAATCAACACTAATTCTTCTTCAGAAAAAAATGTCAGTTTAAAAAATCAAGGGACAAAACTGCAGCTACCACCACCCATGGCATCCAGTCTCTGGGAGATGGTAAGAGCGTCCATCCTACGAGCCCACGGCTTCGAGGGAGGAGGAATAAATTCCTTGTGCTTCCTTGGAAGGAGGCCAGTTTCTGACTTTAAGCAAAAAACAAAAACTAAAAACTAATATTTATTTAGAGATTTCTAAATCCAAGTCTCCAGTCCACACCCCCTGATGAGACCCGGGCAGGCCTTTCTAACTCTGGCAGAGAATTATATCCTAAAACTGCAACGAGGCATGAGGGAAGCTCGAGGAAAATGAATCCAAGTTCCCAAGGATACAGCAGAGAGAGGGGGGATCCCCTGGCCAGCCGTGCAGATGAACATCGGGAGCCCCTGGGGCTCCATGTGCCCCGATCCCGGGCTCCCTCAGGACAGGACGGAGAGGGCCAGCCAGTCAGGAAGTTTCCAATTCTTCAACACTTCCAAAGCTCTTAAATAGTTTGCGGCCCGAGCCTCTGCCTTTTTCATGAGGCCGTAGGAACAGAAGGCCCTTTCTGCAGGGGAGACAGCCCCACTCAGGGCCACCCTTTGAACACTGAAGATGCGGAGCTCCCATCACAAGAGTCAGAATGTGGCCCCAAAGTGCCTATCCACGCCAGCCGGAGGGAGGAGAGATGGGCTCTGCTGAGGGAGATGCCTTGCCTGTGAGTCAGTGTGACCTTTGGGCTTTCCTTTTCTATCTTCTAAGTACAAGTTTAAACTTGGAAATTTCATTTCCTACTGCCCAGGGAGCAAAGCCTGAGTCTGGGCATCACGGCTGAGAAGCGGGAGGTGGGGGGCAGGCAGAGCAGCCCTTGGGGATGTGGGGGCCCCAAGGGCTTGTTCTCACTGCACACGCCACCCTGGAATCATGCCAGACACGCCGCGTGCACCCACAAATATTTCTCTCCCTTTCTTCCCCTTTAAGTGACAGCTTCAGGTAAAACCAGTATGTAGTCAAAGTACACTTGGCTAATTCAACCAGATGCATTCTAATTGCCTTTGCTTGGGATTTTATGATTATAAAATATTCTTCAGCTTTTCCAAAGCTCAACTTTAACCAAATTTGAAAAAAACCACACAACTTAATTCTTAAACAGTCTCCCCAGAATTCTCGCCCCATCAGTCAAATTTCTAAAGAAATGTTTTGAACAATCAGTAACATCACAGGGCTGTAGCCTACCCAAGACTGCAGGACTGTCTTGCTCTCCTAACTGCCCCAGTCTCACTGCCCACGTAACATGGGTACACTATGACCCTCGGTTCGTGGTGCTGCATGTTAATGTGACTTGTTACTACGGAGCTTGAAGAGTCTGTATTAACTGCTGTTTACCTTAAACAAGCAGGAGTTGAGTCTGCCGACAGCAGGAAATGCTTTCAACAAAGGTAATACTTTTACAGTGTCTAGGCCTCTAGTTTTCCCTCTGGAGGGACGAATGCCCACGTGGGAGGAGCAGCTTGACAGTAATGCCACACGCTGTCCCCTGAGCATTAACCGTCACCAAGAGGACCCTGAGCCCAGGAGGGCTCCCAGACATCCACGGCCCGGACCGCAGGCCATGTTTGCCTCTGTAAGCCTAACACTGTAACTGAGGAACACGACTTACACAAGATACAAAAGTCCTTTCTGAACTATAATTTTGGTAATATTCAGAATAGGCTCTAAGAAGGACAAGAGAATTTCTTCAAGTGGCAGTTTTTTAAAGAACAGATTTCCAATTAGAAAACAAACTCCTCACCCATTCGGCCACACTACAGTACGTGTGTGTGTCTTACACCTTCCGAGCAAACACAGCGGAAAGTTTCAGTAACTCCCATCACTCACTGGTCTTTGCAGCTATTAGCAAATAATCAGTATCCTTCAAATTCTCAGATAGGAAGTCCTCCCAGGATGATGCCCAGCAGGCTCACCTCTGTGAGGGCCGTTTCCCACATAAGCACCACATTGAAGATGCCCACATGGAACCCACCTGGGGGCAAAAGGCACTTAGAGAAGCAAAGCACAGTCTGTGCGAGGAGGTGAGGTGGCCTGCGGGGCCAGCAAGGCTCTGTCTGGGTGCCAAGTCTGATGTTTCCCAGTGTGGGTCAGTCGCAAAGACCGTTGCCAAGTCCAACCCTGGCCCTGAGGCTTGGCAGTGGTGGTGCGTGCTGCAGCAGGCACCTGAGCGATGCTGCTGGGAGCCCCCACACCCTCAGCATGCCGCCTGGTTTTCCGCGTGAACGTGAACATTTCCCAAGCCCAGAAATGCAACATTTTGTGAAATGCTTATCATTTGGCAAAGGTCAGTGACTTAGAATTGCCCTTTTCTTCATAAGAAGTGAAGACCATTTGAAAACTTAGGTGACAAGTTAGGCGAGCATCTGACAGACACCTGGGCTCCACCACAATGTCCCGCTGCAGTTGTCAGTGGCACGGCCCAAGGGGCCTTGACCCTCAGTGTAACCTACTGGCAACCTTTCCCCCCAACATTTAAATCATCTTGAGTTATCACCGGCTCCTTGTCCCACAGACAGAAATCTGTTATCCTGGGAATGCATTTGCTGCAAGAATGGAAAACAGTAACCACTACACAGAATCCCCACATGAACTTACAGGCGCCTTCTTGTCGATGGGCTTAATGACAAACTTTTTGTCATTGAAAGAGATGTTCCTGATTTCACTCCACGGGAAGCCAATCTTTGGGGTCAACCTAAGGTTAAAAAAAAAAAGTGGCATAGATGTGTACTTGGATTGGCTACGAGTTTATGAATCTATTCTTAAATTATTTTAGTTCAATTTAAAACAGTATAAAGCTGGCCCAAGAAGCATAATATATAATACACATCATTCGCTAATAGTTGCTACCTGTGCTAGGTTAGGTTAGGTGGCTGTAAGGGCCAGGCCCTAGGAGACCTTGATACGCTCCCACTTACATCAGTCTTTCTCCGTTTCGGGCATCTCACTGTGTCCTGTCATCCCAGCTTGCGATCTTGAGGTCAACTTTGATTCCTAACCACGCACATCCTTTCATCCTTTGTTGGGAATACCTCTCACAGCCATGTTTTGCAGTTCATTCTGACATCACCACCCTAATTCCCCCTCTCACATGCCAGCAGCCT
This sequence comes from Camelus dromedarius, assembly GCF_036321535.1. Classification (NCBI taxonomy): domain Eukaryota; kingdom Metazoa; phylum Chordata; class Mammalia; order Artiodactyla; family Camelidae; genus Camelus; species Camelus dromedarius. The sequence continues at coordinate 7,911,161 of NC_087441.1, read as the reverse complement.
AACCAAGTTCTTTTTACCAGAACCCCACTTCCAGTCTGTTTAATTAACGTCCCTTTTAGTCAATTCATTCTCCGCTTCATAAATGTGAACACTCCCCCCACCCCCAGTTTCTACAAGATAAAATCCACGGTCCTTAACTTAGCATCCAAGAGCCTTCTAACTTAGCCCTTGCTGCCTGCATCAGCCCACCCTTTCAACACGGGGTTTCACTGTCGCACTTAACCCGGGAGGGCCTCCTCCCCACTCTCTGGACCTGCACCATCCGGCCAGCTCACCCTGCCTCTTCCAACTGCCTTTCTCCTCTCCACCTGCAGTTCCTTATGCTACACAAATTATTCTCTTCATGTTATTTACATCATTGCATTACTATTTAGCTCTCTGAAAACCATGCAGGTAAGCGTTCTGATGGCAAAGATCACATCTTACGTCTCCTATACATGCTATATTTACTAAGGGAAAAGGAAAAGGGTTTGGTATGGTTCAAGTCCAAAGTTTCCTTGTTGATTCTCTCTGGATGATCAATTCATTGCTGAAAGTGGGGTGTTAAAGTCCCCCACTAGTATTGTACTGTTGTCTGTTTCTTCCTTCAAAAAACCTATTCGGATGTTTACATGGTTTCACAGTATCTCTCCTAAACACACATCAGTTCTGAAGGGGAAGATAGTAACTTCACAGAGAAGCTTAGCAGGTGCCACCTGGACCTGTGATCAAAGTTAACACCACCAGAAATAAGATACTCTGATATCACGTGCCACCTGGAAGGGCAGGACAGCACGTCTGTGGGATTATTGCCAAAAGTGCAAACTTCGAATCTTATCATGGGAAAATATCAGGCAGATCCAAGTTGAGGGATTTTTCTCAAGAGTCAATGGCCAGAACTCTTCACAAGCATCAAGGTCGTGGCAGACAGACCGTGGGACTGTCCGAGATGGGAGACTGGGGAGGTGTGGCAACGAGCTGTAGGTAGGATTCCAGGTGAATTCTGGGGCAGAAAAGGGACCTGAGTGGACAACTGATTAAAAAGGGACTACAGTCTAGAGATTGTTATTAGTATCATATCAAGGTTAGCGTCCTGTTTTGATACTTGGATTGTAAGCACATGGGAATTCTCTGTACTTTCTATTTTTGGAAACTTTTTCAAGTCTTAAATGATTTCAAAATGAAAAAAATGGTTAAAAAATTTAAATTCAAAACATGCAGCTGAGGGTGAAAATAATGTTCTACATCTTGATAGAAATTTGGATTTTACAGACATACTTGTCTAAAGTCAACAAATAAATACTCAAGAATTGTGCATTTCATTGTATTTAAATTTTACATCAAAAGAAAAACAAAATATCTGAGCTCTAGTAAATAATATGCATTTTGGGGAAAGTATACAATTGCCTGCAATTTACTTCGAAATGTGTCTAAAAGGGCGGGGGAGGGGCGGGGGTGGGACAGAGTACAGTGACATGTGGACGAGGAGAGACAGGCTAATGGTTGTAGGTACGTGGGATTCACTGTGAAAATCCTTTCCATTTTGAAGTTTTTTGAAAATTTTCCTTGAAAGAGTTTAGAAGGGTCTGGGGTGGGGGGATGGGCTAGACAGCATGATGTGCTCACAGACGGGGAAGGGCCCAGTCACCTCCCTGAGTGACAACCGCAAAAGCTCTGGCCACGCTCTCACGAAGGAAGGAAAGACGGTTACCAGGCCTTGCCCTTCCGCTTTCAGGAGGGGCCGACCCCGGGGTCCTCCCGCATCTCCGCAGGGCAGGCCCATCAGAAAACTCTGCCCGCGCCCCTTCTCTGCCTCAGGAGGGGCCCCGGCCACACTTAAAGGACACGGTGGCTTCTCCTTCTCCTCGGGCCCTCCCACCACATGTCTAACACGTGTCCAAACTCTCTTCTCTGCCGATCTGGGGTGGGCTTCTAACTGGAGCCCCTGCAGTAGCACATTTCCGTAAGAAACTAAGTTATTCAAAGAATCCTGTCTATTCTATGTTCAAGGTAGGGCACCAAAAACCGGAAAGGAGAGGATGGCCTGACAAGCGTGAGTCCGACATACTCGGTAAAACAAAACTCAAAACAAATCAAGAGAATGGCTTTTTGCTCTCCTCTGTGATGCAGGCAGGCCACCAACGATAAGGCACAAAAACGTAACACCACCTCCTACCCCCTCAAAAAAAAGAAATCTGCCGTGAGCATAATTTTAGAAACTGGAAAAAATGATGCATTTAAATGGTTGAAACATTTCTAATGCTAATAAAACAGAAATGTACATCAGAATATGTGATCTACAACCTTGGTGAAGAACTTATAGGAAAAGACACCTGGCCCTTGTTTCAGCCCCGCCTTGCCTACGGTCCTTTCCAGCATCTTCCCTGCTAGAGTCCTGGGCCCGTGGCACATCCAGAAACGCACACCTACAGCAGGACTAGAGAAGGGAGCCCTCGGAGGGAAGAGAGCTACGTGGGACTGGAGAACTTGGGGCAGGATCAGGCCCCTCTCATTTTTGTTGTTTGTGGTCTCAGGATGCCAAGCAGAGTCACAACCCAGCTAAATCTCTGTTCCCCAGCTAATAACGGCCTGCAGGGAAGGGTCTGCCCAATGCCTCCCTCTCGTTTGCTCCTCTGTAAGGGATGTAAAAGTTTACAGAAAGGAAGACAGTTGCTTCCAGTCCTATGTGCTCCCATGTAATCGTCATGTATACAATGAAAAAGGGATCCCAAGAGACTTTCCCAATCAGACCATATTTAATACTAAAAAGAGTAAGTATTTTAGTAAAATAAAAGTATCTGTTTATCTGCAGGGTGCAGGAAGTGTCTTATCACCCAGTACACACACGACACAGCAGGTTTCTCCCTTGAATAGTGCTCCACGTGCGTGTGGTTCTCCACTGTCAGCTCCACTGCTAGGGGTCACCATTCAACACCTAACACAGTTAAAGGATGCCACAGTTTTTCTCAGACCTGAGTCACAATCTCTTGCTCATCCCGGTGACTGAGTTGTCAGTATTTGTTTGAAAGGAGAAGAATTTGAGCTACTGATTGACTGAATGTCTGGGCAGGTGTCTGGCCTGCAGGCGAGGGAGGAGACCCCTTTCAGAGGCCTGCCTGTTCACTGCTGACCTAGGGGACGGAGAAGGAGCCGAGGGAGGACCAAAGGAGCCCTGGGAGGGAACGTGCATTTACGTGGGTTGGGGACGGTTACAGGCTGATATCACCAAGTTTGGGCCTCTGGCTGTATCCTGCAGCTTGAAAAACCTGTTTGGACAGCCCGGCCATGGCTATGTTACAAAATCTGCTCATTCAAGAAATGAATTCAAAGACAGAGGCGGTTCCCACATATAATCCCACGAGGCCACCGCGTTCCCTGACTTTGTGTGCTGCTCCCCGTGCGGCCCTGCAGACCAGCCACCATCCTCCAGGTTGGGGGCCTCCAGAAGGCCTCTTACCCAGTCTGTTCCTGTTTGTCTATAGCACTGGACCCTGCACACGTGGGGAAGAAGCAAACTGAGAGTCCTCGGTCACTCACTTCCGGGTTCTCGGCAGACTGCCTGGCACCCTCTGATAAGCACACCGTGTCCTACATGCGACCAGACTCGGCACTGACTGCACCGTGCCTTCCAGTAGACTCTCCGCCAACCACTCCAGGCACTTGGAGGGGCTGGGAACAGCTGACACAGGTCCCTGCCCTGCCCACGTGAAATGTACCTGTACTTTGGGTGCTGGCAAGAACGCAAGTGGCGGGGATTATAGGTGAATTCTTTGTATGAGATCATCTGTCTAAAGCAATGCCACGCCCCTCATGAATGCCAGCAAGGGGGTGGGGGAATCTGGGGTGCAGGGGAGCTGAGAGCACTAACGTCTCAGAAAGATGGGCGAGGCACAGGTAAGAGATGCAGGAGAGAAGCACTCCGAGGAACCAGGAACCACCAGGGAAAACCTGCCCCCGCCAATCAAAATGACGTGTGTATCTAGCTCCTTGACAGAAAAAAGGCATCTGTGCAGTGTTGGTAACTGCAGGGATGGGCAAAGGAAGCCAATGGGAGGCCGGCTTGCTTGCTCTCACCCCGCCTGCTTTATCCTGCTGGAGATCCCCCACCAGACAAGCATAACTAGTGTGAGGCAATTAGATGCCTCCCACAGGTTCAGAGGATTTAGCTCAACTATCTGTACATAAAGGCTATTGTTTACAGAATCTTAAGGTCTCTGAAGCACCATAAATACTCCCGGTCGGATTAACACAAACCTCAAGCTGCCCAGCACTGCCAGGCTGCCTGGGTGGTCGCCACGGGTGTGCTGGTACCAACCGGGGGCTGGTGGAGGCCCCAGGGGAAGGGGAGGGGGATGCCTTCCTGCACGTCTGCTTTCTTTTCACAAGCCCCAGAGTCTGTGAGGTCACGGACCCTTGAGGTCCTTGTACTGGGCCCCTCCACACGTGCTAATAAAAGGCTGAGAAATAACAGGAGAGAAATAACACACACCTCTGAACCAACCTCCAGCATAGTTCCAAAGCCCTGAAGAGTCACATGCTAGGCCAATTGCTAGAGAAATACTTCAAAAGTAACCCATATGCATAATTGCCATTGTTCCCAGGCCCGATACCCCACCAACTAAAGATAATAGAAAGTTCAACTCACTTATCATCTTTCTCATAAATATTTAGTCCAAGGGCATCAACTCCAAGCCAAAGGTCTGTTCCTTTCTTATTTTTTATCTCAAAATAGTTGATTCCATACATTTCCAGGTCCTGGGCAATCTTCAGATACTCCAACATAGCACTGTCTCTGGTTGGGGAGAGTAAACACCGGAGTAACCATCAGCATGCGCCACACCCTCAACAGGTGAGCCGCCACCGGTACCCGAAACGTTAAGACAGCCCCGCAGGACCGGCTGACAGCACGTGCCTCAGTCACTGTCCCTCTGCCAGCCGTCCACGCCTGTGCCCAGTGGGCCCCCAGCTGTCCTGGACACGGGCCACAGACGTACCTCACACGTTAGTAGAGAAGTGAACTGACTCACGCTGGTTCCTCTGGACACAGAGGATTTCCCCTGTCAGCTTCAACGCTGGGGATGACCCTTCTCTCTGGCCTCCATGGTGCTTCGGGGAGTCCACCCTCTGCCTCCCCAGGGGCCACTGCTCAGGCTTTGGGTTATTTCCCTCCACAGAATATGCTTGGGTCAGACAGGAAATTCTAAGGAATTAAAAGTGTCTGAGGCCCAAACTGCAAATGAACTTTCAAGGCAGGGACGTCACACAGAGCTGCTGCCAGTCCCCAGATGAGGATGCTAGGAAGAGCATCCAGCCACGTCTTAGACTGAACACCACCTGTCCTATCGGACCCCCTCCACGCCTCACTGGTGCCTCTTTAATAGCAAGTGTTTCTCACTTGGGATCTGTCTTTTTACATTTTACACCTTATGAAGACAACCACTGTATGGTCAGTGAAGTCGGCAACTCTGTGACAGGGTAAAGAAAATAACTGAGGCTTGTGGCCAACGGTCCTGCGGCCCCGGCTGAAATGAAGAGTTCTAGACGAGACTTTCTCTCCTCTGAAGTGAGGGGAGAAGGCTTTAGGGCCTAAAGGCATGAACTCAACAGCTTCTGACCGTGGGGAGGAACACTTGGCTTTATTTAGGAAGAAACCTCACTTGCAGCTCGTTACCTCCTTGCCCTGCCAGGCCTGGGCCCGGGGTCACCTGGAGGACCCTCACTGGAGTCACCCACAAAGAAGACAGGTCGGCAAGGCGGAGCCGCCCAGCCCGGCACTCACTTGAGCATCCCGCGGTGCTCGGCGTGCCACACCTGGATGCGGTCCTCCCACTGGTCCCTGGTGAGCTTGTGCTGGTCCATGACTCTGGATTGCAAAGAAGAGGGCACAGCGTCATCACCACAAAGGGCTGTGAGAGGCGCGCGGTGGCCACTGCCCACCCTCACGCAAACCTTGGCCTTTCTTTCAAATAAAGTCACCGAGAATATGTGGCAGTTCTATTTATGACCATTAACATCCTGGAAGATTCAGAACCTGGAACAAACCCAAAACCCAGTCTTGCTAGAAAAACTTTAAGAAGGTATTTTATTTTATGCGGCCTCTTCCTCTAAAGGGGGTGATTTATGTGACCACCAGTAAATAAACAGAGCTACTGGGGCCGATTCACCCCACACCAGAGAGAGCTAACAGGTCCGATTCGTCACGGTGTCCTCAGCTCCGGTGAGGGAGGCCCCCTTCCCTGCTGAGTTTCTCTACTGCAGACCCGTCAGGTGGTCAGTAGGGCCCCGGGGAAGCGCTGGGCCCCAGGGAGCATGCACCCTCCACGAAGTCCCCAAGCCCCCAGACCCGGCTTGCGCACCTCTGGGGGATCAGCCGCTCGTTGCTGAGGTACCCGGCCTTGTGCAGCTCCTTGTTGTAGTCTCCGAACTTGGCCTGCACGGCGTAGGAGCCCAGCAGCACGGCCGTCTCGGGCGGGCAGTAGATCTCGTCGCTCAGAATCCCCTCCTTCACTTGCAGGAAGAAGAGCTTCTGCGTGATGTCCTGGATGAGCTCCTCAGACACGTCTTCTGGGTAGAACTTGGCCCGGAACTTGAACAGGAGAGGATTCTCCTTTCTGAGCTCCTGGGCCGACACCTGGACAGCAAAAGCCAAGCTCTCACTGCAAGTTCGCCAAAGACCTGCCTTCCTGGCACAAGTTCTTAACAACTCACTCAGAAGATTCTTTCAGGCCGGTTTTCAGAAGATAATCTTTATTCTGAAAGTCACTTTTTTAACACGGAAGCCAGAAGAGGCCAGTTGGAGGCCTGCCACACTCTCATGCTTTGCTGGAATCTGGCCACGGCCAGTCAGTGACCCGCCAGGACACCAGCCCCAGCCCTGGTCTTCCGGGGGCGATGCTATCAATTTCAGGTTGTGACCCATGAACCAGGCATCTTATCCACTCGGCCAGTCTAGCCCTGGACCAGGGACTCACTCTCTGTACCTCCTCTCTCTCCTCGCCTCTTTCCTGATGTGCATAGTAACGTGGGAGGAAAGGGGGGGTTTGGGAAAAAGGACATTTTTCAAATTGTTTGGCAAAAACACATTTAGCTTATTGCTTTTCTTTATAATTGTGAATGGAATTATCCAGTCTTTAGAGTTGGAGAAGAATTTATCACAGGTTCAAACAAAGCAGTAACAGGTTCTCACCAAACAGTGGATGATTCATGGTTTATAAGATTAACAATCTCATTGGGAAAAAAAAACAACTAAGGTCAACTGAAAGCTAAGCAAGTAAGCATCATACGCTCCAGTTCAGGAGCAGTGAAGAGAAATACGGGGATCTAATTTCCAACCACTATCCCCACTTACTAGAAACCTGCAATCTTTCTGTCTATAAAAACTTCTACACAAATACAAAGGAACAAAAAACAAAAGAGTTTCAATGTCAACAAAGGGGACCAGACCCAATTAATAGCCTGTAAATAGTTAACTCTGACTTACCTTTTTATCAAGTTTCAACCAGGTAGGAAATCCTTTATTATCCACATACTGGAGGCCAAAGTACCACACTTCCCGAAGGCCGATAGTCTTAACCACCTGTTGAAAGAGACAGAGGGGCCCAAACAGTCACGAGGGGCCCTCCGGATGGGCAGTGGCTCCGAGGCCACTGTCACGTGGTGCAGCAGAGCTGCCAAGAGCCGGGCGCCGGCTCAGTCATGCTGGGCAGGCTCCCCACACCGTCTGTTACTAACAGAGGCTATCACCCCAAAGCCACAGACCATTTATTTTTAATATAACCTTGAGCAGACTCAGCGTTAACTTGCAATCTTATGCTATCTCACTCCTTCTCCTCTGTGTTCCATTATTTCCTGAGTAAAGGCAGCCAAGGGGTCACAGTGAGCACACAGAGAACAGGGCGTGACCCAGATGCACCAGCGTGTGTCACAGCCGTGAAGGTCACCTGTCAGAGTGCCCACGTGAAAAGGGGGCTGAAAGTTACCACTGTGAAGCAAAGGGGCGCGTGGGCCTCCTCTGGCTGCCCGTCTCTGCTCCTCAGGCAGCTGGCCCGGGACTCTGTTCAGCTAGGACCAGGGACCCAGCAGCCCCTGCAAAGGCAGGAGGCAGAGGGCCGGAAAGCCCCAGGGAAGGGGGCAGCACCCAGCTGCACACATGCCAGGGTGACCAGCATTCTTTCAACCTCCAGAAATCTGAAATTCTCATACAGGAAAGTAGAATTCAACCCTAGGTCATAGCAAGAAATTTCACATTTTAAAATTCTCTACAGTACTAGGAAAAAAGTTCCTGTGGTCCTTTAGAGAGAGAGCCCCTGGCTGGTTATTCTTGTGTCTTGAAGCAGAAAAGCAACTTGCTGTGGACACTTGTTGAATATTGTCAAATATGAGTCCCAGGACTTTGCTGTACAGTTTTAAATTCCATGACATATAATGTTAAGCCTCAAAAAAAAAGGTTACCATTCTTCAAATATATGGCTTCTATCGTATTTCAAGGGAAAGAGGACTGAACACTAGAAGTGACAAATCAGGTATGCGGAGCACTTGGTTAAAACAAAACCTGAAACACCAAACTCTGCTCTGAGGCTGCTTCCTCCTCCGCTGGGGCCAGGGACGTTCCAGGGCCCCAGGAGTGTCTGTTTATCGCATGCTGAGGACTGACCTGTTCGTCTGCCGGCCGTGGTCACCCAAAAATGGGGAGGAGAGGCCATAACCAAGGCTGGGCAGCATGGAAGGACGGGGAAGACGCTTCAACTCTCACCAGTGCTTTACCCACAAGTCTTTTGTGAAGCCCCGTGTCCAGTTTTTACAGCATCTCGTGTGGAGAAAGCGGATTCAAACGCCAGGTGTTCTGCACCCAATCCTGCTAATTTCTTACTCTGCACAAATCTCCATCTCAACATCTGGGTGTGAAAACTGCCCTGCTTTCCTCTTCGTGTTGTTTCAAAGTTACACTAGGAGGCCCCACATACGTAAGCAATTCTACCTTTCTGGTCTAGCCTTTCCACTCCATCCACCCAACTGTAGCCTCAGGCTGGGTCTAACCAGTCCTGAATGAGTTCTGGTCCCTTTGGCTCCTCCATCCCTGTCAGGCCTTGCTGATCTCAGTGCCACAGCCCAGATTCCTCATCTCCGTCTGCATCCCCGTGACCAGCCCCCTCTCACAGGGCAGGCTGGACCCTGGAGCCATGCCACGGACCTAAAGCAGGAGCCTCACTCCCTCGGTGGAGGCCTGTCTTGGGTGCCCCAATCTGCCATGTATCTTTAGGGCATGAATCTTCCGTTTCCAGGATGACTGTCCTCAGCGTGTTTCAAAGCCCTATTTCTATCCCTATGGATTCCCCAAAACAACACAGCAGAATTCAACAGCCTTCCTTTCTTCAGGCCGTTTTAAAAACCAACCAGCCCTCTCCACGAGGGAAACCCAGCGTCCCTAGAACACACACCTCACGGTCCCTTCAGCGTCCCTCCTCACCTACAGCTGATACGCTGCACGGAGCACATGTGAACAGGTGTGGGGACTAGTCCTTCATTTCTGCCTGTTTTAAGTGGCAGATTTTTGGAAAGGAAAAGGCAGGGATGTGTCTACTTAATCTCCAGTAACAGCTGGAAAATGCTACTTTTTGATGATGAAAACAATGGGCACAGAGTCACAGGGCAGAACTCCCTTCCCCCAGCTCAGCGGCTTCAGGGGTGGGAAAGCAACGCGGCCCCTCCAGGAACCCAGGGCACCGCGGGGTGGCCGGCCTCTGTCACTGGAGCCTTGGCTTAGAATCTAGCCACAGACAAAGTGACAGCACTGGGCAGGGGCTGGGGGACATTTATTGCAGAAGAGATTTAAGGAATCAGAGGGGAGAGACGGGGACAGACTGACCTACCTACCTTCCAACCTAATTCATTTAAAAACCACGTTTTAGTGACTGGCAGTCTGGTCTGTGAATGAGCTTCCAAGACCTAGAAGGGTATCAGATGGCAGCACAGAGAAAGGATGCAGAGTCCTGTGCAGCCCACAGCCCTTAGCAGGTGTCAGGAAGTAACATGCCCAGAGGGGCTGAGGGGTGAAGGGGCGGTGCAGGTGAGGACAGGACCTTCGCATCACAGCTACCTCAGAAGGAGAAATGAATGGATCTTCAGAGTGAAGTGTAACACAGATGGAGCCAACCTCTGCTCTGGCACGAGCTCGCTGTACGGCCCCGAGGTTCCCTCCCTCCCCGAGCCCCGGGCTCCCAGTTATAACAGACAGACCGAGCCAGGTGCCCGGTCTGCCCCCACCTCCACGTTCTCAGACCGTGCAGTGTTTCTCAGCAGGAAACACATCTCTCTCAGAGACCTGGTGACCTAGGTCCTGTCACTGAAGGGAGGGAGGGAAGGAATCTTTTTGTCGGCTATGACTTTCATCTCTCTGGACTCTGGCTGGGGGTGGAACCTCATCACCCATCTCAGAGGCTGGCTGAGCTTCAGGCGGGAAAGACGGCCTGGGAAGGGTGGTTACCATGAGACCGCCCCTTAGCACGCGGATGCAGGGACTGTTCTCTGCGGTGGGGAACAGCAGTAACTGCGCGCTGGCCCAGGACGGCTGAGAGGGGCTAATGAGCTTCAGAATAATTCAGGGGCTGAACTTATCAAAACTTGGCACGTGGACTGGATTTATGTATTTATTTAGCATTTTTAAAACAGTTGTGGGTCCACAACTGAGTGCAGGGTCCATTTCTGTACACCTGTTAACCCATAGCTCCACGTTACTGGCGAACAGCTAATCTCATATTAGAAAAACACTTGGCTCAAAACCAATGCAAATACTGAACTAGATACAATTATTCAGCACTGAGGAACACGTGCAGTTCTGTCAACACGGCGCCGGGATCAGGAAGCTGAGACCATCACGTGAGGTGTGCAGCTCAGCGCCCAGCACGTACGTGCGGTCAGAAGAGTGTGTGGAACTGAAACTGGCAGGTAAGGTGCCTTGAGACACCAGGGCGAGCCTCTTCCTCTCCCCAGCCCCACAAAGGGCCCTCCAATAGCAGAGACAAGGACCTCAGAAGACATAAGGAATCAGTATCCTGCAGCGTACATAATGCAAACTCTTCAACAGCCCCTGCTATTGAAAAGCCACACCTGAGAAGAATCTAGAAGTAAGGGAAGCTGAATGGATGATACATCGGACACCAAAAATGCCTAACTACCCTGACACAGAGCTTCCGTCTCCCATTTTAAAAATCTGCTCAGAAGACAGCCCCCACTCGTTTACAAAGACTTTGCCGAGTGGGGGCCGAGCGGCTGCAGGCAGAGCTGACCCAGCCAGGCCTCCTCCTGCCCCCCGCCCCGGTTCACTTACTTTGGGATTATCTTGCAGGAGGAACCTTTAGATTTTCACCCTAAGTCCAGCCCCACCCAGGGCAGTAAATGTCTCTATCCTCATTGGGTGAGGCCCAGCCAGGGAATGGCCTCAAAATAACAGCACAGGGAGGGCGGAGGCCCTGTCTGCACCCACCCTTGGAGGCTTCCGCGCCGGGGCCCTGGCGCCTGGGGCTCCAGCTGGGGGGCATCCACCTGCCTGGGCTCACCTTCAGTTTGAAGGGAGACCCGATCACGCACTGGGGTGTGTGTGACCTAAAGCTTCTATACCTGCCAAATTCTGCCTCCCGGGTTCCTGATCAGCACACACTCCAACTGGCAGGTCTGCTGGTAGGATGAGTTCCCCACTCCCCCAATGGCTGGGCCTCTCAGGACCTCTCAGTGACCCCACTCAGGACAGAAGCATCGGCTGACCTGGGAGCCAGCTCAGCTGAGTCCCTTGGTCCCCCTGGAAACCATGGTGACCTGGCGGGACAGCCGGCAGCCAGAGCTTTGGGTGAGGCACTGGCTGGTCGAGATCCCACAGCAGCCCCCAGACTCCTTCCTGGGGCTGTGGATCCGGCTCCACCCAAGAGTGTGTCCAACGACGTGATGCTGCGGTGGGGAAAGGCCCACTCCACATGGAGGAGCCAGTGGCAGACCATGGCCATAAATGTGCTTGGCAAACAAAATTATTCGGATGTTGGGAAAATTTTTTTTCTAATTGGGAATTCTCTCAGGTTCACAGAGACCAACCTGATCAAAAAGCTGTTTTCCTGTTGTATTTGGCTGGATGGCGAACTCCAGCTCCGCATCCATGGTGGTGACTCGGACATTGATCTGGAAAACAGAACAAAACAAACTATACTTAACTGAGCGTTCTTTTAATAATCTCCAGGGCTTTCCATCTCAACTCAAAGGTCTGAGCAACGTGGCAAGAGTATGTACCAACTCCACATCCACTCCCATCCAGGCAGCACACCCCCCACACACCCCCCACCCCACGTCCCCCACACCGCCCCCCACCCCCCACATCACAGACACACCCCCACCCCACCACACACACACATTCACCCCACACACCCCAGCAAACATACCACCTCCCACCGCACTGCACACACATACACACACCACACTCCCCCACATACACACACACCACACACGCCCCAGATGAAGAGTTCTGCAGTGTGCACAGTTTGGATTCAAATATGCACCCTCATGGCTTTAATAAAGCACACTCACGCTTAGGTCTAAGCTGTTTTTCTACAAAAATACTTTGATAACTTAATATATTTTTCCATATACCATCTCATTTTGACCCTTAAAACAGCTAAGTGAGGCACCAAGTGGGCAGCCACAGAGCCTTCATACCAAGTCAGTAAGTACAAGGAGGGGAGAGAAGGGTCTGCACAGCAGAATGTTTACGGCAACCTGAGAACCACCTAAATAGAGAAGAGAGAAAAGGCTAAATGACTCCAGACACATCAAAGAGGACAGAATATTTTGGAGTAGTTTGAAACAGTAATTATGAAGATAGTAGAAACATGGAAAATTGCTTTGAAAATTACAAAATATAGGAAGCAAAACGCTACAGGTGAGATCTATCCAGACAACAGATGAATGTAAAACGCAAAAACGTCAGCATTACTAGGACAGTAAGGTCACAAGAAGCTGAGGCGGTAGTAACGGGGGGACCTGAAAACCGTCTCCAATGTTGCCACACGGTTGACTGTTTAAAAATTTTTATTTCAAGGTAATTTTCAAATTTATCACTTGAGAAAACCCAGAATTTACTAACATAGGAAAAACACACATCTAGCCACTTTAATATCACTATCCCCCCAAAAACAGCACAGCAACTATAATGCTTAATATTAAGAAATGCTTGCTTCTCACTTTTCAAGTGAATTTTATAACTAGCTGGATAGACACATATTCCAAATTCTTCTCAACACCGATATAAATGTAATGAGGACACAGATTAACTGTGTTAACACTTAGCTTCCTGATGTAAGAATTAACACGCAGTGAGTTCTGAATGTGTGTCACGCCTTGTCTAGATACTCTGCTGAACAAAAATTAGTCTTCAGAGTCACTTTTGTCCTAGCACTCAAGACTGTGATGACTGAGAGACACTTATATACATCCAGTATATCTAAAAGGTTCTCTGACTGATACAACTTGCATGGAGAAGTGAGGCGTAATCTTCCAGATTTTAAATAAAGTTTCCCCTCCAATCTAATCTCAGTCTACAAATTAAAGAACTGAAGATTACTGAGAAGTAAGACTGGGCATATTTCAGATTCTTCAATTATATTAAAATACAAAAACCTAAGTTTCTTCCTTTTCCTGCCAGCAATATTTCAAAGAGATCATAAAATGGTTGTTAGGAAGCACAAGATAAAGCAAGTCTCCTCTCTCAATTACAGCTCCAAGGGCACACATTAGGGGTGCAAAAAGCGGCCCCAAAGTCCAATATTCTGTAACAAACACAGCCCCAAATTACACTCGTAAGCCCACAATGAATATCATACTCAAAACTAACGGGGGGGGGGGGTGGTGGGGGGGCTGGCCTTAGATGCGTTTTTCTTTCTCTGTTACTTACCGATTCAGATTTTGAACCACCAAATAATTTGTAACAAATGCCACTACCCTGGTTAAGGTTAATATAAAAGACCAGAGGTTCATGCGTAAGAGATTTCAGACTCTAATTCCTACAATCTCGATCACCTCCTTTAAATTTGAGGACCAAGAAAAAAAGTCACCTCCCGAAACCAAAGCTAATCATTAATACTGAAAAGTAACCATCACACCATTATTAACCATTTTGCAAACTGATTAACAGGAATTTAGAAAAAACTATTTTAAGGTTCTGAATCAGGTTCATATTTGACTGCAAGTACACACTCTGAAAAAGCAAATCGCCAGTAAAAGAAATAATTTTGCTGAGGTTGGATGTAACAAGCCAATAGTGTGTAAAGTGAACTTCTTAAAACTTGAGCGTATGCAGACGGTCCGCACAGCCTGCGTCAACTGCACCCCCCATCACAGGACGACGCATCAGTGGCCCTGACACCAGACACCTGGCCAAGTTTACCCGGTCTGGTCTTTCCGCAGACGTCTTTCCCTGTGCTCCAACACCCCCGGGCGGTCACGCAGTCTGGCATATAGCCTCAGACAAAGCCGGCGCGCCTGGAGAGCAGGTTGAGTCCTTCCCGCACTGCAGGCACCAGCAAGGCTGGGACCCACAGCGGGAGACAGCAGGCTTTTCCCCCATTGTGCGGCCGACCAGCCTGTCCCAAGGAGCAAGTTCCAGTTCTGATTTGGGGGTGCACCAAAATTTTCATTTGCAGACACCCCCTAAAATTAAAAAATCAAGGTAATTTTAATCAATACACGTGTATACTCATTCACACTTTATAATCTTTTTCCTGATATTAATTTATTTGGCAAATATACATTATTCTTAAAACTGAAATTTTGACAATTCTACATAATCTTAATATTTTCCTACTTCTGTAAGACTTTAAGGCATATAAAGTTATCTCATTCTATGGAAAATTATCCTTGTTTCTATGTCTCATGTCTCATATTTGCATTAAATTTCTATCATTTATATATTTTTGTATTTATTTCTGCCCATCTAGGGTGCTTCTTAATTATTTTCTATATCAAGAAGCTCAATTGCATTATTCTGGTCAAATATGAAATATGTGTTTTGCTTCGGGGATTTGTTAAATATCCTTATCTTAGTACTTTTTTGTTGCTTTATTTCCAAGTTAAGTTTAGTCGATATATGTGTATTTCATATACAGTGCACGCTCTCCAACCTTGAGATTGAGGTTGAGACGGAAGAACTCATGAAATCTAAACACTCGAACACGTTAACGATCCACAGCCAAGCTGCCCTGCGGGACCTGGCGTGAGTGACACCTGATGAGTTGTTAACTCTCCCAGTGTTTCTCACTAGGGGTGCCCCGGCACTCTGGGCAGCAGGAGCTCTCTGCAAGACTATCTCAAGTACTGCAGAATGTTTAGCATCCCTGAACCCACCCACTAAACACAGATGTCCCCAGTCATCTAAAAGTACCTTACCAACACCTCACACATACCCACACACTTCCAAATGCCCTCTGGGAGAAAGGGGGGCTCCTACCCTGAAAAGGACCACAGCATGGCCCTGCCTTAATCAGTAGCATGTTAAACAGTTCCATGTTTAGAAGGACTATAAAGGTTCTTTTAAGCTTTACAGATCTTTAATAATGTACTGAAATATAATATACTTTCATCAACGTTGAAAATGAAACATTTACTCAGATGACAGGACCATTTATATTCATGTTTTGGTCCACTTATCCAGGGGCTTTAAAAGAAATCAGCTGTTGGCATATTAAGGAAACATCTAAATCCCAACTCTCCTTTTTCTTATCCTGTTACGTTTCCATGGTAATCAATTGTTTTTAGTGAACTCGATGTGCACTTGGATGAAAGCTAGAACTTGTGTTTGCAATGGTGCTGCAGAAATAAAACGGGATTATATGGTTATGCACAATAAATGTGAGGATGGCGCCACAAAAAGACGGAGGGTCCACGGTTTTAAACATACAAACCCAAACCACATGCAAAGGCTGGAGAAAAGTGCATGGTTTGCAATCTTTATTGTCTTGCTATTTCCCCCTTTTATCAAAGGCCACATTCGTTGAAGGCAGAAAAATCCCACAGTAACGTGCGGCATAGGTGTGCTTATAGTATGCAGTTAGTCATTTAAAGTCTACCCCCAGAAGGGCAGTGTTTATCCCAGGCTGGTCAAAATACTAAAACTCTTTCTAATATTCTGCTTTGTTTGGAGGGGGTAGTGGTGATTAAAGTTTAATTCTGCTCATGTGCCCCCCACCCCGACCCCTTACATACACACAAAGACCCATGTGGTTGGTGTGGATGATAATTTAATAAATCATGTCTCCCCTCCAAACGCTACTCCATTTGAAGCTGCGGCGCAAAGCTGTAGTTAAGAGTTCTGAAGTGCTAAACCCTAAAATCACACTCCCCTGCGACAGGAGCTCGCAAGATCAGTTCAGATGTGGGAGTTACATTAGCACTCTCATAGTTAAAACGAGGTTTTTCTACAGCTGTATATACTGGGTCAGAATTGTAGAGTGAGATAATGTTATCTTAGACACAAAACCTGGTATTGAAGATGTCTGAACCCCTTGAGAAAAATGAAGTTCTAATGAATATTTGTGTATTTTTCACACTCACCATATTTAGCAGAAAAATTTTTCTTTTTTGCCTGATAGTTAGCGATGTTTTCAGTTCAATAAGAGGTAAATTTCTGATCTATTACTAGACTATCAGTTTTTGCAAGAGACAAATTCCGTAAAAACATAAACAGGAATGAATTTAATTTTAATTCCTAAAAAAGAACTCTTAAAACTGGCCAGAAAAACTTCTTAAATTTAAGCAAAACGCCATGCACTTCTTCTTCTTCCTGAATAGAATGACTGGAGTTTTGCAGGCGTCTGCACCGGCCCACTTGACTACATATAACACATGTATTATTTAATATCAGGATTCAACCCGAAACCTACCTTTGCCTTAGCTAATGAAAATGATAAACAGCTGATTGTAACAATCCCTATTCTCCCTCTGATTAATAATCTACTTGTTTAAAAATTCTATTTGCTATTCTTATCGTGGGTGTGTTCAGCTCAAAACTGCCATGTTATACTCAGATGACCGTAACAGCTTTCATCTTCTGCAGTTCCCCCGCCCCAGCTGGTGGGCACTGGGCATGCCTGGGGGGCTTACTCCCTCCAAAAACACCAATCAGGGCCTCCTGGGGGGCACCGATGCTAGGGGTGTCGGCGTGGGGAAGGGGGTGGGGTAGAGTCGGGTGGGGCTGCTGCTTATGACATAATATAGGTGGACCTCAGATAGCTGTCACACACTCAGCTGTTCCCGAGTGGGACTAACAATTAGAATTCCCCAGAGCAGCTTTTCAAACACCCAAGTTCCTGGGCCTCAGCCCAAGAACCTGTATTTCTTAAAGCCACTCAAGTGATCTCAAAGCCAAATGCATGGATCCCTGACAGTGGGCAAGAGCATGGGGGCCCAGAGGCCTGGGCCCGAGCCCTGGTGCTGTGACCTGCTGAGGACTCGCTCCCCCTGATCAGCAAAGAGAGGGTCTGGCTAGGTGGTCCAAGGTCCTTTCCAGCTCTGAAACGCTGGGTCCAGAGTCCAAAGGCCCAAGGTGAGATGCTGGATGTGCGATCAGAGCTGGAGCTCTGGGAATACAGCGAGATGGCTCCTCCTTAGGGGGGCGCGCCGCACGGAATGGGAAGACTCATGAGAAAAGAGCTATGTGACACTATGACCAGCCTGCCAGGAGGCTGTTAGGCTGTTTTCACGGACAAAGGAGAAGCTCACACCTGTTTTCACATTTCCGAGGAGGGGGGATGTAACTCAACAGTCCAGGTTTTATTGCTTCAATGCAACTGCATCTCTTTTTCCAATAAAAAAAGAGAATTAAAGTTGTTAAACCCCAATCTGTTTTTTTTTTTTAAATAAACTCAGTAACAGTTCACCCTATTAAAACGAAACAAATCGACCATCCCCTCTGCTCATCCCCCGGCAGCTGAGCAGTTACCAACACGGGCCTGACAGCAGGTGGTGGGCAGGACCCCTCGGCCTGGCACCCCGGCCTTCCCAGCCCCAGCACCAGCCCCAGGGGGCCCCCAGTCTGAAGGAGGCCACTTTCCTGCTCGTTTGTAAAATGAAGTAATTAGGAGCAATTTTATCTGTAAAAGAACTTCCAACTCTAACATTCTGTAACTTAATTATTTGAATGGCTTCTGATACCATCCAAATGAGTGGCTGTGCAGTTTCTGCAAAATGATCTGAATTTAAAGAGAGGGACACAGAGGTGACACATGGGGGGCAGGGGAGGGAGTATTTTGAGGTCACATAGCTTAAGGTTCTCTTTCTTTTTTCTTTCTTTAACTGAAAGGCTTTGAGCGGCTTTGCCACATTGATACACATTGTGAAATGTCAGCAAGGTGCCTTAGCCTAGGTTTCCCAGATCGTTCTGCCCACGAAAGTTTTCTTCCATGGACTATCCCAAAGGACCAGCATTTTTCAAAATACACTTTGGAAAACATGATTTTTGAGTCGTCTTAGTTTATCAAAATGGTATCTAAAATGCCTTCCAAGAATCTGAGAGATGAAGAAAAGATACCGAGTTGACAATAAAATACCAACCACATTTTACTTCTAACCCATGTATGATCGCTGAATTTTTGCTGACAAATTATCCCCTTCATTATTTCCCTCATTTTGGTAAATAAATCTAGTTATGTAATTTTTCCTTTGAGAAATGTCTACTTCCTCCTGAAATACTTGAAAGGTGGTTTAAGATTACCTCTCCAATCATACTTTTCACAGAATAAATCCACACCATCCTGAAGACCAAGACAGGAGGGAAAAGCTCGAGACCAATTCTTCCACAAACTTTACAGACAACCATTTTACATCTTCTTAGACAAACCAATCAGGTTTAATTTTAGTAGCCAGAACACTACAGGGGAAAGTCTGCAGTGATGTTCCCATGTACTCAGGAATCAGGAAACCCATTCAAAGACAAGGAGGTTCAAATGTTTGAATTTCAGGCCATGGATGCAATGATAACAGATTAATCCTTAGATTACCACACCCGCATTTACTCAAAAATTAGTCTGAGGAGAACTGTCTAAGCACCACCAAGATTATATTGAGAGCCCAACCTTTCATAATCATTTAAAATGTCAATGCTTTTTCCAACATTCCAGCCTTCTTCCAAAGGTGCCACTCAGCAACTTCAGCAGCTTTCAAATATTTGGATAAGACCTTCCAAATACCTAGAAAGGCTCTGACAGGAAGTAGTACAGGAAACCTTCTCCCACAAATGGGGGAGAAAAGCAGGGGAGAAGGACGAGGAAAAATTCTCACAAGTGAAGCAAATTACAAAAGCTTTTTCAGATGCTATTTTGGCTCACTTAATTGAATAATTATTGAGACAATATTGTATTTTGATTTTCATCCCTGAGTCATTACTCTTTACAATGGCTTTGCTGAAATGTAACTCACATAGCATAAAATTCACCCATTAAAATGTGCAATTCAGTGGTTTTTAGCAACTTCACAGAGTTATGCAACCAATCCCACTGTCTAACTTTAGAACATTTCATCACCCTGAAAAGACACTCCACGCCCAGGAGCAGTCACGCCCATTGCTCCCTCCCCACCAGCCCTGGCAACCAAGAAGTACTTTCTGTCTCCATAGATTTCCCTATTCTGGACACTAACAGAATTATATAACTTGTGGTCTTTGGAGACGTCTTTCTGTCACTTAGCATAATGTTTTCAAGATTTACCCAGGTTGTAGCATGTATCAGCATGCCATTCCTTTTTTATTGCCAAGCAATACTTCACCATCCAGAGATACCACTTTCGTCTCTCCATTCACTGTTTTTTTTTTTTTGAGGGGGGAGGTAATTAGGTTATTTATTTACTTATTTATTTTAATGGAGGTACTGGGGATTGAACCCAGGACCTCTCGCATGCAAAGCACGTGCTTTGCCGCTGAGCTATACCCTTTCCCTACTCCGTTCACTGTTGATGGCCATCTGGGTTGAGCATCTTAATACTTGCCCTGTTGCTTTAGTGACTGTAAATATGAAACAGCTGAAAAATAAGTCATTGGTGCTGGACTACAGTCAATTTGGTATTCAAACTGAAAAGAAAAAAAAACTTTAGGGGCAGAGATGAAAGAAGATGAATTTTTTAAAACTAAAATTCAATTTAAGCTTACTGTTTCAGTTAAGTTGCAAATGAAAAGATTCTATGTTCAGTAAGAAGGTACCAGCTGCCAAATTGATGCGAACACAGTAGAAAACATTGACTCCTCCACTCCCACGCTGACTCTCTCCTGAAGTCAGAAGTAATCCTGGCCGTGAAATCTAGCTGACGCCTCCACTTTACAAATGAAGAACCAGCCCTGAGGCACTGCCCTACCGTGCGCGGCAGCGGGGAGAACCTGGACTCTTGTTCAGGGTTCTCCCCAGCAAATCACGTTCTTTCCCCTAAATTTTAAGCAGCAACTGAATTGTTTGTCTCACATTTAACTCCAAGGGTGCTGAGCATGCCACAGCCTAGCACTCAATTTCAGTACCCCTCCCCCCAAAATTGTTTTTTAACTGAACACTACCTTTATACTTTCTTGGGTTAACATAAATCCCTCCAGAGCCCCGTCCCCTGTTGCATAAGGAAACGGGGCAACACCAGGCATGTTTCATGACGTCTGGTGCCCCTGAGCAATCGCTTAGGAAATGCGGCCAGCCACATTCTCCTGGGCTCTCAGTGCTTTAGTGGGTCTCAACCTTTAACATGCAAACGTACCTGGAGAGCTTGTTGAAACAGCTTCCTGGGCGCTAGGCCCAGAGACTGACTCAGGAGGCTGGGATGGGCCCAGCTCACAGGCGAGGCCACACCTGGACAGACATTGCTCTCAAGGAAGACACTAGTATCCCCAACATGCAAAAAGCCACAACTCCTTTTGGCAAGACGAATGTATTTAAATACTGCTACTATTTATACTTCATTATGTGAAAATATCTCTAGACTTTGGCTCAGTCCTAGGGTACAGTTACAGACCTCACCTGGCAGAGACAAAGAAAGGGGCTTTTCTTAATGAAACTGTATCCCAAAGGTGGACTCCTATTTTAGTACTCTTTTAGGATCCTGATCTCTTTATCTTTAGGTAAAAATCAGTGTCTATGAACAATGCTCCAACTTAAATCACAGCATTTGCTATGACGCACAGTGGTCATTCACAAATGCTAACAAATAACTAACCTCTGTAAAACATTACCGTTAACTCAGCAAACCTGAATCAGCTTAGTGCAGAAACGCAGACTAGTGACTTTAGCCAATGTAGACGGCAGGGTGGGGAAGCCCCAAAGGCGAGTGGATTCTGCGTGTTTTAGCTCTTCCCCCCTCCATGTCACTCACCCTTTTTAGGCTGTCACAGAATGGCTAATACATTAAAGAGGATTTTGTTTCTATCTATTACATGAAATGAATGCCTGTCTCAGTTAAATGTGCAATGCTGCTCTGAGTAACAGTTTATATAAACAAATTTCAGTTGCCACTGAAAATTCAATGACCATATTTTACATCTAGTTCCTAGTGAGCACACATGCAGAAGTCTCAACTTCTAATTCCAGAAAGCCAGTTGAGAAGCCACCATGTTGTACACCATTCTTTTAAGGATAGAGAAATCAAAATAAAAACCAGTATGTCAAA
Source organism: Camelus dromedarius (assembly GCF_036321535.1). Classification (NCBI taxonomy): domain Eukaryota; kingdom Metazoa; phylum Chordata; class Mammalia; order Artiodactyla; family Camelidae; genus Camelus; species Camelus dromedarius. Next base: position 7,889,519 of record NC_087441.1, on the reverse strand, counting down.
ATATTAAAATGTTATTGTTCAGAGAGAAAACCAGTAAAACAGAAATGTGGTCCTTAAAACACAATTTTTCACTAAATGGGGTCAAGTCCATATCAACCTGACCCTGTACTGGCAAAGACATCAACTCCACTGTCAGTCAAGAGGGAGGCCATGGTCTCTCTTGAAAATGCTGCCAAGAGCAGTAGTCACATGCCACCATGTGCCCGAAGGCAAGCTGGACTCACAGTTAGAAATTTCAGGGATACATGTGTAAGCTCTGGCTCTGAACACTAGACTTCTTGAGGTTTACGGACCTTTAGAGAAGGTATTAAAAAACAGTATAAACTTACCTTACTCATAAAATAACCCTATGGCAAATCTGACCACCAGTGGATAACTTTTTTATTATTCCTTTCTCTCAAGCTCCTATGTATCTTAAGTTTAAATTAACCAAAACACATCGTTTTATAACGTCTTCTTTCTCAAGGTTAAAGAAGAAACAGAGGGAAGGTGAAGAAACTGGCTTGAATCTTGTGCAGCATCATTCAGTCTGCAGCACAAACCGAGACAGATACAAAACTCATATTCTAACTCAGTTTCCATGTACCTGTACACCACTAGGACAATACACCAGCCTTTTATTGCCTAGTAATAGGAATAACAAAATCATAAAATATTGGATCTGACAAGGGTCCACTCGTGACAGCTCCTAAGGTCAAAGTGCTGGCCTGTAGTTCTCGGTCACTCCTCACGCCCAAGGAATCCGGGATGGACTGTAACGCTATTCCTGGGACTACGAGGTTCCGAAAGTCACTGAGAGGGACCTGTGTCAGCCGCTCCCTAGTCTCCTGGTGTCCATCCCGGGGTCCTGGATACCCCATCCCTTGTGACAGTGCTCATTTCCCCAGCAGGAGAATCCGTCAGTGCTGACAGTTCATGGGAATGACTCCAAATTATCTATCAAGAAACTTAACCCACCGCAATCAAGTGCCTCAGGCTAGGTCATTAACCTTCTGGATTCAAACACTCCTTCTCCATGGAGGTGTAAAAAAGCAGCCACTGATGAGTGCCTGCCCAGGTGCTAACTGATAATGAAAAGTAAGGGCAGAACCACAGAGTTCAATGTCAAACGAGCCAATGTGACTATTATAAACCAAGGAACAGTAAATACAATTTCCAGTTCCCGTCCCCAGGGGGTCACAACCCCACGGGGTAGGCACCTTCTCCATCTTACAGAGAGCTGGGCATCAGTTTAAGGAGTATGGAAGGTAACCTAGAGTTAGTCACGACAATCCACACTCATCTCCTTTTCCAACCTGCTCTCCTCTACCCCCATAGGCTAAGCCTACGAGTAAAAGCTAAATTCTTAGTATGCTGTGGACAACAGGGCAGAGTCAAACATGAAAGCTGGGTCTTGGAATTTACCAATAACGTTTATGTTGCAGGTAACTATGTTATATTTTATATCCTATTTTTATTTTATATAAATGCATTTGTTTTAAGCAGAGCAATTAAACTAGGAAAGGTAACTGTTTCTCGAGGTGACTATAGATGGGTATTGCTTGCTGAGAGGTAAAAAGTTATCCCAGTCTGACCACCTTTTCTAAAGGCTGAGAAACTGAGGCTTGCAAAGGTTTACGTAATTTCCTTAACTTCTGGTAATCAGCTACTAAAAAATTCATATTTGTATAGCTCTTAAATGTTATTTTTAAAGCTGTATGTTTCAATACAAGTCAATGATTTGAAACTTTGGAACTGAAAAGTTTGTATTTACAAATTCCAGGGTGAAAATTGTATGAAGGTACACATAAATATATGTGAACAAAGAGCCCAGATCCACTATTGTCCATCGTGTAATTTCAAGAACATGAAATCTCAAGTCTTTCTAAATAAATAGCTCCTTTCGCCCCTGAAGCCACTAAGCCACTTCCTGCCCCCAGACCCACTTCCTGTCAGCCAAGGCTGCTTAACACGACAAAAAGCAGACAAACCAGTCCTGTCTGTGCTCATTAGAACTAGGGAAAATCATGACCTTAGAGCTGGAAGGGAACTGTCTGAGCAGCCCCATTAAAAAGAGGGTCATTTCCCTCCTCTGCTTTAAACCTGGGCTGGGAACAGTTTGTGCTGAGTCTCCCCGCTGTTCCCCAGCTGAGGCACTGCTTTCCGAAGGAGGAAACTGAGTCAGTAAGAAACCGCCTTCCAGGCATCTGACAAATGAAAGGATCATCACTCTTACCCAAGTTCCACGTCTGTGCTGCAGGGTGACACTGGGGGAAACTTTCCGCTAATGGCATATAAAAATTATATCCCTGATACCTACTGGCTGTTGATTTTCAAGATGTTTTTGGGGAGTACCTGTAAGCAGGAACCAGCTTCTACACTGGGAATGACATACACCCTGTGTGTAAATTTGAACCAAAACACTTAGACACTACTTTCCATAGAAAAGGTAAATACAGAATCAGAGAATGCTACGTTCTGTGAAAGAAACCGTTCCTTTCCAGAAACATAAATAATCTAGACCCCTCTCTGGCAAAATAAATGATCTTTCAAGCTCACTTTCTCCTTATCTAATGGGCCTGTGAAGTCCCGCTTCTGCAACATGTCATTTCAGTTTTACTAGATGCATCACACACACTTCAGCACCAATTGAGTTCACTGAAAAGTGAAGGTTAATTATATCCACCAACTTAGGATCCCATAAAAGACGAAAAGGGACAGGGCCAAGATGGCTGTCACACGCCACAGTGGTTCTTAATTCCAGGCTCATAAAGCACAGGAAGTGAGAGGTCTACAGACTAAGCTTCATCACCCACCCGGAGTGCACTGTTTTCTTTGTAAATTTAGAAGTCTGTGAAGAGTTTTCTAACGTGGTGGGGGAAAAGTCTATGAAAGAATGGAAATGTCAAAATAACAGTAATTCCTTCACTAACCTGTTGCTTTAGGGAAGGGCATATAAAAAAAAAGCCACATTGAATCTTGTGCCATTTATAAATCTCTGCCCCTAGTTAAGGTCCCGTGTATATGATCGCTCACACAAATACAGGCCACGTTCGCTGGAAAACTCTGCAGTGTTAAAGAACATTTCTCCTCTAAGGAGCTTAGACAAGGTGTATTTGAACTTGACCAAGAAGTCTTCAACAAAAGCCAATTTCAACAAAACTTATGCTTTCAAACCACCCTGTGTTTCCTAAATTATAGGAAGTTTAAAAACAAAAACCTCTTTAATTTATACTTTGTCACAGTCAAGTAGGTTCCACCCGGAATGGTATCACAATCACGCACATAATTACTTGATGGGGAGTAAGAAGACCTGGCGCGCCCTCTGCAGCAGCCTGCCATCCCGTCGCCCACCCAAGCCCTGCAGCTCGCGGTCTGCTGCATTTCCTTCAGGTCTCACCTCCTCCCACCCCATCCGCAGTCCCAGCACAGCACAGACTGCACACTCATCTCTTAAAACGGCTGCATAAAATTCCACTGAGTAATGCCCCCACTTTAGTGTGCTCACTTCCAATGTTCAGCTCTGAGAATGCTGCTATTGAGACAATGACCTATTTCTAGCTGGGTACCCCCTCCCCCCACACACACAAAAAATCGTGGGAATACAGTCATAGTGGACCTAGCTGGGAACAAACAGTCCTGTGTGTTTCCAAGTCAACGGCAATGCTGAGTAGAGATCTCCTTCAAAAAGACGTGCGTGGAGGGTGAGACGCCCCAGGTGGGATTAAATCAGTCACTCATCTGACCAGAACACCACAGGTCTCCCAAGAGACTACGGCTCTACTCCAGGATCCATGGCGAACTGCCCCCCAGGACCCAGCAGCGGGCAGCGGGGCTTCCCGCAGCGAGTTCTCAGCCCGAGTCCAGGACTCCAGATCCCAGGGGAAGGAGATGTCCCTTCCCGCCTTCTCTCCCTAGTGACTCGGATTTGGTGACCCGAAAAAGTGACAGCATCTTTCCCTTTCACCCCTATAACGTGCTTTTAGAAAACCATCTTTTTATTTTGGAGAGTTTGAAATAGTCACAGAAGCAAAGAGAACAGCAAGGTGAGCCCAGTGGACCCTCCAACCAGCTCCGACACAGTAACTTCTAGCATTCCTGACTCAGTACTTTTTGCCACTTAAGCTTTTTTTTTTTTTTTTTTTGCTGGCACATTTTAAGGCCATCATATATCATCTCACCTGTAGAAAGGTCAGCATGTAGCCCTAATGGACTTAAATTTATTTCAAGCTTATATACATACAAGTTACCTGTACATACAGAACCACCATACTGCTATTACATCCAACACAATTAAAAACTATTCCTGAACGTTTAAAGTTTAGCCAATATTCAGTTGTTCCCCATGGCCTCAAAAATAACTTTTTTAGAGTTGATTTGTTCAAATCACATAATGCCCTTTGCAGCTCTGTCATTATTACATTATATTTCCAAACTGCTCTGTTTGCTCAGTTTCTTAATAAACATGAAGTTTTCCCCACCTTATCTCCCCATCTAAGTCCCACTTAAGTGTCTCACCCAAACAGCAATATATCATGTAAGCAGACACCTGAACACCCCAGCAGCAACATCCATGATTATTTAACAAAGGCAATGAAGCCTCGTAACAAGAATACTACACTAATATATTTTCATAAAGTGGTTCCAATTTAAAATTGATGTTCTAAGCTTTTACCAAGTGATCTGTGATTCAGTGTTCTCTTTAAAAACCTGAGGAACAAGGTTAGATATCTTTCTAAGACCTATTTTACAAAAAACCAATAGATGCAGTAATGGTGCAACAGGCAAAATATTATTCAGAAAGTATACATTTCACTGAACCACAAAGCCTGAGACATGATGGAAGAATCCAAGCAGGTATGTCAAATGACAACCTACTTGTCACCAAACCTACATGGAAACAAGTCCCGGGAGAACCATCATTTTGGCTCATTGTCCAATGCAAGAGTGATTTACCAAAAAACAAAAAATAAAACCATGTCATACTCTGCCCAGTGGTTTGAACTCCTGACCCAAAGAGTCACTGAAAAGAAAGGCGCTCTACATCTTGGCACAGCCGGGATGAGAACTGCCCGCAGCCCCAGCCCTGCCTGACAGCAGGTATCCGTCTCCACCACAGTGCAGGCTTCTGGAAAGCAGGTACTGCCGCTCCCTTTCTGTTCACGCAAGTATCCCCAGGACCTGAAAACCTAGCACATGGTATGTACTCTATCTGTTGAATGAACAAATGAAATTTTTCGGAGGGATGTGGTGGTCTCCACTATGGGAGCAGGAGAAAAGGGAGGTTAAATCTACTGCATTATTAGGCTAAGTTAGGAAAAAAAAAAAAAAAAAAGAATGCCCATCATGAGATACGAAAGCTTTTAATCAGATTACAATTCAGTAGTTACAAGTGGAGTTGGCCGTGTTTGCTCTGTCCTCTGTGGTGACAGAGAAAAGAGACGGTGCCAGGCACAGGGCCGGGAGCTCCCTGGTGCTGTCCCGACGGGCCTCATCAGAACCTCCCAGGCAGGTTCTTGGATCCTGTTTCCAGATGAGGAAGTTGGGCTCAGGGAGGTTGCGATGCTCGCCCAGTATCACCCGCTAAGAGGCAGGCATGTTTACCTACTGGGACATCCTCCTTGCCTCTATTTATTTGCCAATAAAAGAAGAATTTCAAGTTTGTTGTAGAAGAGACAATTAATGCCACTTTTTCCTCCCCTCAGACCACTTGGCCTCTCAGTTTGCTTGTGGCCAGGAAAGATAGAAAGCAAAGAAACGTTGTGGGGAGAAAGTTGAAGTAAACAAAGCAGTAAGGGGTGGACAGTGGAGGGATGGGGGTAGATCATGGTTTATGGTCTTAGATAATGTGGTCTCACTCAAGTAGGGACTGAATTATAAAACCACCTACACTCAGACATCCAGATATAGACAATAGTAGGTCAAAGTTAACTTTAAATGATCAGTGATAAAAAAGCAACTCATTTATATAACATTCTCTTTCCAACTCAAACATCAGGTACAAGTTGCTTTCTTTTAGCATACGCCAGAAATCTGTCATTATACAATGGCTTAGCAAATGTGACATAAGATGCTACCACTTTCTCTATAGAAACTAGACCCGCCAGAACCCCAGCCTCGTCTAAAACATGACCTCAGCCCCAGCCATGCCTGCTCCTTGGTGACCACACTCACGGTACCTGTCCAAGCTAACACTGGCTAACCAGATTCTTTGCACTTTGAGAAAATTTTAAAAATTGGAACCAATGGGGTGGATCTGCTTCCAAATACTATGAGGTTAGTCAGTAAATATATGCAAGTTTTAACAAAGGCTTAACAGCAATTATTTTCATCCTAAAGCAGGAGTTGGCAAATTTTTTTGGTGAAGGACCAGACAATAAATATTCTAGGCTTTGTGGGCCATATTTGACATCTGCTGCATATTACTGTTCTTGTTGTCTTGAAAAATGCCCTTTGAACTTGTAGAAAGCAATCCTAGCTGGCAGCCCATACAAACACAGACCACAGCCAGACGTGGCCCTTCCCTACCCTGTCCTAAAGTAAAAACAATTGTGTACAATATCTGATATGACAAGTTTTGATACAGTTTTAAGCTTGAACTTCTCTCAGGCAAAAATAGAAAAGAAAACCAGGTTGTGGAAAGTGACTTTAAACTTAACAAAAACGTAAGCAAATCTGATATGCTGGTTATTGTAGTTTCATCCTCAAGTGGTATTTATTCCCTTCTTCGTAAAAGTTAGATCAAGGTCAGAAAGTTTTCATTTTTCTTTAAAGATTTGTTTTCTCAAATTTATTTGATTAAAAAGATTATGTTAATATACTTTTCTATTTCCTTTAAAACAGCATTACCATGTATCTATAGGTGTCAAAGACTTGAGGAATGGAATGTGAATCATAATCCAAGGAAAATAGAACTGATCATCACTTCTGCCTGAAATGCCCTTCTGCCTTTGTGCATGGGTGAGCTCCTATGCATCCCTCAACACCCACTGAAGCATCCCACCATCTGGGAGGCCTTCCCTGGCTCTCTAGGGCACACAATCTTCTGCATCTCTATTACCACACTTACCATATACTACACTGCAATTCTTTATTTACATATCTGAGTCCCCTATTAGACTGAGAATCTCTTCAAGGCAAAAACTTGTCTTATTTTTACAGTCCTGACATCCAGCACATAATGGCATATAAAAGGACTTCAATAAATGAAGAAGGAACCCAGGTGGCCTACAGGGGAATTCTGACAACTAGAAGACACAGAGGATGAAAAGAAGATAGAATATTCCTTTTTACTAAATAACTCAAGTTTATTTCACATTCCTGTTTCCCTTGGAAGACCTATCGATGAACTTTATCTGGTTTAGAGTTACTCAGGAACTAAAATCTTTAATTTTAGCTAGAGGTAGCACTGAAAAGTTTGTAAAATATGTTTCAAGGGAAAAAAAAGCACACAAGAAATAAAGCTTACAGCATCTAAAGATAAACCATTTGGATTTCATAAGTATAAGCTTTGCCTCAGTTTATTTTATGCAACATTCTTTCCATGTAAAAACTTATTTAACTCCCATTTTACAGATGATAAAACTGAGGTTCGCAGAAGCTAAGTGGCTGGCCAAAGTACAGGTAAGTAGTAAGTTAATCATGAAATTATTCTTTTTATGAGTTCTTTTCTTTTTTATTTTATTTGGAGAAATTGTGTACATCAATTATATGTTAAGCATTCTATTCAAAAGTCCTCAACTCACATATAGCACAATGTTTTCTTAAAAAAAAAATTTACAGAAGTCTAGAAATAAGACCTGTATTCTTTAATGAAAAGTCATGGATGGTAAATATGTCAGAAGGACAACAGCGCAAGCTTGTGGTCTCTTCAATAAATACTCCATATTCAATCGGTAGTGGCAGACACACATTTAGTGTTTAAATTAAAAACTGACTGGAGTAGTTGGAAAATCCCAAGTGTAGTTACTACTGAAATGGAAATATAAGGGATAATTCAAAACACACTCACTGATTTTGAAAAGACTGACTTTTACTGCTTCAGATTAGAGCAGAAGTCTAAATACTGTATGAAACAGGCATATTGAGTCATCCTGAGAATCTCCAAACCGTCAGATTCACAGAGGTTTATGCCTAAGCTTAAAAAAAAAATAAAAAATTAAAGAATTAAAATAATTCACTAAGAACAGTCAGACTGCTTTCCTTTCCCAATTTGTTAAGTACTAATGAAATTATTCAAAAGTTTATTAGAAAGCACAATATTGTTATTAGGATGGTAACTACAAAGAGAGGCCAGCGTGGAAGGATAAGAGAAAAAAGAAAAGAGGAAAAGAAATGGGATCTCTTTCTTCCCTGCCATTCAATAGGAAATGCTGGCCTCTTTTCCCCTTCAAAAACAAAGAGCCAAAATTTGAAAACTCATTGGTTCTGCCAAATTAAGCACTGGGACTGGACTCCCTGCAGAGTACGTTCACATCCGAGAGTCCACTGGGTATCTTAGCTGGACCCAGAGCCCCAGCCAGCCATCTCCCTCCTCCCACCCCAGCCCTGGTCCAAATACCAACGAAGGCACGGGTGGCGGCGCTGGGGCTGGGTTTCCTCTCCCAGGCCCGTGAGAGCCTTCCCTGAATGGAGGCTCCGGAATCGCACTGGGCTTCGCAGCTCACACACAACCACAGTATCAACCCCACCAGGCGGGCCCCATCACACTGCTGGGGTCCAAGAGAAAGGAATATATAAACACTGCCCTTTTGCTATGAAATCATCAGTTCCCTAACTCCGGGATGCATCAGAACAGCCTGCGAATGTATTTAAAGCACAGGCGCCAGGTGCTGCTTGCCCCAGAGATGGGGTTCAGCAGGACTGTGAGGAACCAGGAATCTTTACACCCCTGGATAATCATGCACACCCAAATCTGAGAACACTGGACTAAATTCGTCCTAATTTTTAACTAAATGTATGTGTATAGTGTGAACATACACTCAGGAGAAACATAAGGAAGCTGCTGGATCACTTTTACATTATGTGGGTTTAAGAATATTCTAATAAGGTTGGTATCTGTATATACTCTGGCTGGGGCAGTGGTTATAATGATGAAAGAAGGCAAGGAGCTCCTTCATCAATCACACTCACAAATTTACTAACAAGTACATACCAAACTCTTAACCTTCCCTCCACACCCAGGTCTTTATCCAGGCTCCTTATCTCAGTGAATGGCCCCACCATCCACTCAGTTATGCAAGCGGGACACGAGAAGTAGCCTCGACATGGCCCTCAGCTCCTCCACACCAATCCATCACCAGGTCGTACCAAGTTCACCTCCCAAAGAGCTCCCAAATATATCCAGTTCTCTCCATCTGCATCCCGCCCTTTGGTCCTAATGGCCACCACTTCTTACCAATAGTAACTTACTCTAACAGTCTACCACCTTGCCACCTCCTGCCTCCTATGATTCTCGCTGCAGCTGCAGTGACCTTTCAAAAGGCAAATCTGATCAGATCACCTCCTTCCAGTCAAAACCCTTCAGTGCTTCCCCCTAAGTTAAGCCCCAAAATGCCCATGTCTGGCCTATGTGACTCTGCGTAACTGGCCCTTTTTCCTCTCTCACCATACTGGCCTTTAACCACAGGGCCTTTGCACAAGTTGTTCCTGCTGCCTAGTATGTTCCTTGCCTCCCTCCTTCACCTAGAGAACACCCCTTCATTCCTTACATTGCTCAGCAGTCAAGACTTACTCAGGGGTGTGTTCCTGACCCCCCTGAGAACTCCGCCTACGACCACCACCATATATATGTCATCAAATACACTCAAGTCACTCTATGACTATTTTCTGTCTCTCTCACCAGACTGTAAATCCATGACGACAGGGACTATTTCTGCGTCTGCTCATCTCTGTGGCCTCAGCATCTCACTAGTAACTGCTGAACTAATGGATGAACGTACAGACAGACTCACTGTGTCCAGTGTGACAATGACAGATGACTAATTCCAGCCAGTGCTTCTCACCCCCACACGGGAAGATCATTGCTGCCTAATTCACCATCTGCCCATGGTGAAGGAGAGGTATGCAAAAAACAGATCCCACGTGTCCTCCTCAATTGGGAGGTGGAAAGTCTATCAGTATATTCAGTAAATTCTGACCCTGTTAAAATATTTAGTGGAAAAGATTATGTGTCCCCAGGGAGGCAAGGTCACCTCAGAAAGTACCTTAAAATTTTGGCCCAGGGCAGAATCTTGGACACTTTCAGAGTTTTCCTCCTGAAGGGAGAAAATCTACTTTTACACCAGAAACTTTCATAGCGACACTTTAGGAATGAATGGCTAAGACGTCCACGGGCGCCACTTAAAAGGAAGTTCAGACTGAACTTCTCAGAAAACAGCTTTGAGAGCTGGGCCTTGAACATAACACCCTCCTCATGCCTAAGCCGGACTGCAGAGGTTTTCCTAAGGCCCCAGGCGCCCCACCTCTGTCACAATGGAGAAAGGAGGTGTAGGGGGAAGGGAAGGAGAAAAGAGCCCACAGGTCACCCTCAGCTGAGCCATGGCCCTAAGCACAAACTCCACCCCTCTCCCCAGGAGAGGACCACCTAACGCCAAAAAGCAGAGGGTAGGGTATCTTCTGGACCTCAAACCCTCTTCCTTGGAAGTTGGCCAGTAACAGGAGTTGAGCCCAAAGCAGCTATGGGAAAAGCAAAACCAGACAGGGAACCGCAGCAGTCCCTTCCCTGGAGTGCCTGGGGTGGGAGGGGGGATCGCCCCGTGGCCCTAAGCAGGCCTTCTGGGTGAAGTCTGCCCACTTCTGCATCAGATGGTCTTCCTCCTGCTGTGTCCCACTTTACCTGAGCCTCTTTCCCTCTTCGACGGCTCTCAGCGAGTTTTCCAGCTCCTATTCCAGTGTTTGCCTGTGCCTGGGCTCAGGTCCCAGACTGTAAGCTCCCCGAGGACAAGGTCTGTTGCAACCACCTGTGCGGTTCCCTGTGCCTTGTGCATGGAGCTGGGCAACAGATGCTCCCCAAATGGGCGGACACCCAATCTTTTTAACAACTGGTGACCAGAGAAGCAATGTTAAGAGAAAAAGCAGCAAATAAATATTTACGAATACAATCGCCCACTGACTCTGTTTAGACATACCAATCAAAAATACTTCGTGTGCAGAATTGAAGAGATCAGGAGGCCCAAACCCTGACTATGCGGACCTAGCCATCTTTATTGTTTGCTCTCAATCCTGTTGTTAAAAATTATCACAGGAAACCACGTAACAAAATCCTTAGTTTGGGCTTGAATAATAGGAATCAGTAACGCTTTGTTCTAAGGACAAGTCTATAGAGCTTGCTGGTGGAGCCTTCAGTTCTAACATCTGCGGAGGAAGCAAAAAACAAACAAAAACTAAAGCCTCAGAAGTACCATATCAGCCTGTAAGCTCTTCTCAGTGACTGTGGGGTGGCCGTCACACAGCGCAGGTGGAGAAAGGCTCAAGTGTATTCATTTTACAAGGCAGAATCTCCAAGACCCTCCCCCACCAAAAAGGGGTCAGGCAGGAACTTCCAGTGACAACAGCTGTGGCTCACATAAAAGGAGGGAGACCTCAGAATTTCCACTAGTTGGAAATAACTGTAAATACTATATAAAACATGGTCGTTCAAAACCTTACTCTGGATATTGGGACCGTAACATACAAGGATGTCACAAGTTACAGATGGCTACTATCCTGTAGCATGTTTCACTCTGTCAGAAGAACATTTTCTGAGTTTCTAATCCAACATAAAAGACCTTTAAAGCCAAATGAAGTGAAAACATACCTGCCGTAAAAAGCAGTCTTAACAAGGGAGGACATTCTGACACAGTACAACACAGGAACCTTGAAGACACTGTGCTAAGTGCAAGGAGCCAGACCCAAAAGGACAAATACTGGGTGATTCCTCTTACTGAGGTCCCTAGAAGAGTCAAACTCACAAATAAAGTAGAGGGGTGGTCGCCAGGGGCTGGGGGGAGAGGGAAATGACAAGTTAGCGCATAATGGTGCAGTTTCAGTTTGGAAAGATGAAAAAGTTCTGGAGACGGATGGCAGTGATGGGTGCTTTACGGTATCAATATACTTGACATTAGACTGTACACTTAAAAACAATTAAGGTGGTAAATTGTATGTGATAAAAATTTTACCAAAAAAATTTTAAAAAATTACAGATTATGAGAAATGAGAAAAGTAGTGACAGGAGACAGGTTTACTGACTTTTTTCTGACTGATTTTTAAAAGATGAACTCCGCATCTTTTCTTTTAGTGAGAAAAAGAAGAAAAAAGAAAAACCACACCAGGAAAGGTAATCCCCGATCACTGCTCTGCATAACACTGCACAGGGCTGTGCCCTGAATAAGGCGTGGTGTTTAGGACAGTTTTATCTCACAGGAATTGAAAAGCTTGAATGTCACGTGCCGCTTGCAAATTTGAAATGAAAAGAATTTTGTGTAGGAAAAAAATTTTCTGCATCGTGCATGAGTCATCTTGATGATGTACTTAGGCAAAAACTCTATTGGCTTTTGAATCTTTTAGCATATTAACATTAATTTATTTAACCTAACAGTAAAATAAGACTTTATTAATAAAGAACTCCTTTCACAGAACCTAAAATTTAACAGTAGAAAACACTTAAGCACTGACTACAGAACCAACTTGTTTGAAAAACTATAAGTAAATTCCATACATATCTTTTACTGCGATTTTTAATGAATCCAAACGTTTTCTCCACCATGAATGAAAACTCAAAACTCTTCTCCCCAGTGTCTAGACACCAGTTCACCTGTGTTAGAGCAGGTGGAACAGATACAACCTTCTAAGAGCCTGCCTTATTCCCACAACTTAAATGGAAGCCATAAAGCCTCAGTCTGGCCAGCAACCCAACCGGGATGGCAACATCATCAGATTCAGGGGGACACAGGTGTGGGCACAGCAGTGCTTCGGTCAGCTGATGTTTATGATGACTATCAGGAGGGCAGGACTAGAGAGCCCCAGGAGCCTCCTTATCACAGTCCGGGGCTGCCTCCCTCCATCTGCAATTCAAGTTCATCACTAAACCTTTCAGAGAGAGGAATCCTGCTGCCACCAGCAAATTCCCGGGTTAAAAGAGCACAGCTACACGGGCCTGTCGTAAAATGGGACTGGAACGAAGCTGCCCCTAGAAAGCCACAGTCTACTCTGCCAGATGCCCTTTAAAGCGCCAAAGGAAGATGTGGGGTGCGTCTGGTTCCACACACTTGAAGGGACTCGGAGTTGGTGCACTTCGTCCGATGCCACCTGACTCTCCATACGATTTAGACAACTTTTCTTTTTAAGAAACTTTCAAGTTGCATTAGAATTCAGTTTTCAAACAGACCGAAGCTGTGTAAAAGATTTTAATTTTCATGAAAGACCCTAACTACGGGGGGAGGGAAAGGGCGGGGGGGGTGGCTCGCAAACAAAAAGACTGGAGAGAAAAGCGTCAGAATCTACTCCAAGAGTTCCACAAAGGACCGACAAATAACAAAGAGGGGATACAATTCCCTACTCCTGCGCTCTCATCCGTTTAGAAGAGAGCCCCGCTCTACAAAGAACTGCTCCAATACCTCGCCCAGGTAACTCCACTTGAGAATAAAGCCCGAAGCATCCGACCCAGCCCAGGAACTAAAGTAGGTTACTTACTGGTTTCGGCATTTTCGGTTCCTGATGGGTTTTCCTCAATCCCCTGGAAACACACTCTCCAGCAGCGCTGAAACGGTTCTTTCTCCCGACCTGGATGGAGGCAGAGGAGACCCCTTTAGAACGCACAGCAGCCCTCCTGCTCCTCCCGCTGCCGCGCCCCGAGACTCGGCGCCCGCCCCGCGCTGCTGCTTAAGAACCAGCCGGGCGGGCGCCAGGATGAGTCACCGCCCAACCTGCAATTACCGCGGGCCGGGCGGGCGGGTCCTGCGCGGAGGGGGCGCGGGGGATGGCGGTGGGGAGGGGCGGGTACCCGGGGGGAGGGGCGGGTACTCGGGGGGAGGGGGCCGGGTGGGCGGGCCGCGGAGGGCGGGGAGGGGTCGGGGGATCCGGCGGCGAAGGGGTGGCCGGGCCTCGGGGGCGGGGGGAGCGGAGCCCGGCGAAGAAGGGTGGGGTAGCGAGCGGCGAAGGGGCGAGGGGGCGCGCGGGGTCTGGGCGGCAGGGAGGGATCTGGCGCGGGAGCGGCCGGGGGGGGGGGGGGTCCGCCGAGGTCCTTCGCGGAGCTTCCAGGAAGCCCGCAGGGAGCTCAGAAGACGGCACGTTTCACTTTGTGAAGCAACCGTTTGCCCCAGGGCTGAAACTGCAACCGTCAAGCCTTTGAGAAACACTTTATAAAAACTGTCCCCGGCCAGTGGATGCGGGAGGGGCGCGGGCAGGGGACGCATCCACGCAGCTCGGGCTCTGCTGGCACTTTGTTTGGAAGGGGGACCGCAGGACACAGAGCGGAAAGAGGAAGGTCGCGGAGCAGCCGGGGCCGCCACGCGGGCAGGTTCAGCTTCACCTGCCGGGTATTTGCGCCGCAGGGGTAACTGTGCTCGGGACCGCGAGCCCGGCTCCCCTTGGGAACCACCGGCCCGGGGCTCGCTCGCCGGCCGCCCTTCCGCCGGGCGGGCCTGGCACACCTGCCGTCGAGTTCCGGCCACGGTTCCTTCCGCGGAGCGCGCGGCGCGAACCCCCTCGACCCCTCCCGCCGGCGTCCCCGGGCCGCGCGGCCGGCTCACCCGCGGCTCCTGCAGAGGACGGCTGCGCTCCCCGCTGTCGGCGAGTCCGTGCAGTGTGCCCAACGCCCGCGCTCCCAAGAGTCCCCAGCGGGGCGGGGTCCCGGGGCCGCGCCCCTAACCGCCCCGCCCGCCTTGCGAGGTGCGCCTCTCGCGCAAGATGGCTGCGTCGCCTCCTAGGTCCGGGGGCGCTCCCAGCTTCCGCCTGCCCAGGCCCCCGCGCCCCGGGGGGCCGCGGAGACCCGGGCAGGGGACGCCTTCCGTCTCCCAGCCGCCCCGCCGCCTCTCGCCCTCGTAAAGACCTTTCCCTCTTCGCTGCCTGTCCCTTTGCCCTTGGAGAACTTTGCCGAATTTGACTCAGTTCCTGAGAATAGATGTTAAGTGTGAGATTGTTCCGTTGTGGACAGAGGGAGATCAAGAAAATGTAAGCCTGGTGGAGCCAGCGGTCCCCGGGGAGGTACTGGGCCGTTTGAGGTGGGGCTTGCCCGGTGGTCAGGTCATTTCGTTGTCCTTTCGCCGGGACCGATGCGGGATTCTTAGAACCTGGGACCTGGCCGCTGTGTCTCCGCGCACGTGGCCGGTTGGTCTCCGCGCTCAGATTCCGTGGAGAACGACTCAAGCCTAGAAGACGCTCCATCCCCGAACGCTCTGGTTAAAGGACACATTTTTGGCCTCGTTGATTTGACGAAGCTAACGGGGAAATATCTCCATAAGGATTATAGGAATTATATTAAATATTTTTTACAAATGGTTCTCAAGAGGAATTAAACACACAAACACACGGACTTCGGTGGCCAGTAGGATTTGTTGCGCAGAGATTCGAGAGTTAACTCTAGAGCAGTGGTTCTCAAAGTGTGCTCCCCAGACTAGCAGTAAGTAACAGCATCACCTGGGAACTTGCAGAAATGGAAATTCACAAGTACTTCCCCCGAAACCTACGGAGTCAGAACCTCTAGGGCTGGGGCCCAGCAGTGGGAAACTTCAAGCCCTCCAGGTGATTGTGATGTAGGTTGAGACCAGAAATTTTCCTGAATTCCTTTCCTGGGCTCACCACTAACTCCCTGTTTGAGTTGAGTGAGTTATTTAACTCTTCCACATCAGTAAAGTGACATAATTATGACACCTGTTTTCTAGGGTTGTTATGAGGATTAAAGGAGTTAATACATGCAAGATGCTTAGAACAGTGTCTGACACATAGTAAGCACTCAAATCCATCCTGGTACGGAGAGTAACCAATGACTTCAGACAAAGCACCAAACTCCCGAAGACTCAGTTTCCCAATTTGTAGAACAGAGATACTAGTAACACCCCTACATGGGCTCATAGATATTAAATGAGATAATGCATGCAAAGTGTTTAATCAGGCCTCCTAGTAAAACCTAACCTGTCACAGGGATGGACTGCTTCTGGGGTACTCTTCATCACCTGTGACCTCTGACCCCCTCCCAGCTGCAGGTCCAGGGCATTTCAGAGTTCCAGGTGAGGAGGGACGCCTTTCCTGAGATTTGGCAGTCCTCTATTTGAGCAAGTCTGTTACCTCTTAAAAAAGAAAGGAAAAAAACTTTCTTTCAAAAAATGTAGATGTAAAGGGACCTGCAGTAGGAAGGAAACTATGAAAGATATTTCACCTACAGTGAAAATGGCTCAGATTGGGCATGTCACTCCTCGCTCACTCTATCTCCACGTCTTATCACTGCCTGGAGCCTTGGTAGCCATTTTTGATCCTCAACTGCTGATAGGATATGCCTCTAATCTAATGTTTTATCTTGCCCAGTTTTTAGTATATTGTCTTAACTGGATGCTTGAAATAGCAGTAGTCCAAAACCTGGAGCATTTCTGCACTTTATCCTTCAGGGGAATGCTAAAAAATGAACTGGCTTGTGACAGTGGTAAAAAATGAAAAGATCACAGGTTTCAGAAACACACAGGGCCAAGTCTGAATCCTGGTTCCAGCACTCACAAGCTGGTCACTTTGGGCCAGTCTCACCCTGAGCCCCCACCTCTCCATCCATAGACTGCAGATAATAATACATATTTCATGGTGTTTTTGTATCACTGAGTCATATAATGTGAGCATTCAACGTAAATTCAACTTCTACGTATACTTTTCTTGCATAAGTTATGATAGTGAAGAGTCATGTTTTGTGTATGCATTCCTCATGTCTCGCACTACTGGAAGCACGCATCACACTGTATACTGCGTGCTACTCTGCAGGTTTTTATCCCCCCACAAAAACATTTATACTATATCCTATGAGTGTTTTAAAAGGATTTTCCAAAGGTAATTTATTTTCACCTGCCGTTAGAACCTAAGCCCCTCCCCAACACACACACAAGACAGAACTCTAAGGAATCTACGACAGTTGCTTAGGATGGTGGTGCTGAATCAGGCGTGCATTAGTATCACTCACAAAGCCCCCTCTAGAAGTCATGGTGAACCCTGGGATCTCCGTCTTTAACAAGTCTCTGGATGAGTCTGATGTACCCCAAGACTGGAGAACCACTGATGTAGGGTGTGGCAGGATCTTGCCTCTCCCTTCACCCTTTTGTGAAGTTATTCCCCCATTTTGTAAGTCATGGTTCTGTTCACACATGATAATCAGTGCCCTGGAAGGAAGTAAGGAAACCTGGAGCCGGGAGTCTGAGATACCGTTCCCTGCCCTCACCTAGACTAGCTATTGACCTTGAGTAACTCGCTCCTCATTTCATGGTTTCAATTTTTCAGCCAGAATGGGGAAATCAGACATCTACCCATGAGCCTAGGTGAAAGGCTGTTGGTAAATTGCTCAAAGTTCTTCAGGTAAGGTTACAGGAAAGTGAGTTCACGCAGCCCTCACAGTCGCTTTAGACACAGGAAAGGCCAAGAACTGTCTGCCCAGAACATCCACATCCCCTGGTTGTAGGCTGCCTGTCGGGTCACCTCGGAACCTGTCTGCATGCTGGTGCCAGGCTAATCTCAGCCAAGAATAAAAGCTCACAAATGTTAGGACAGTCTCTAACCTCTGTGGTTCAAAAGAACAGTCAATAGGCAATAGGGAAATATACAGCGCACCCTTGGCAAAACAAGGATTTGTGTTATCTTGCAGGACTCAGTAACCTCGGATGAAAACTCGGGACAGCGGGTGAAAGAGCACGAGAATGAGGAAGGACTCAGGCGGCCAGAGAGGTGACCCCTCTGCACTGTGCCTAGAGATCATTTTTAAGGGCCTTCACCGGCCAGTAGTCTGGAAGGAGACCCTTGGTACCATATTGAGGGTACAGCTCGTATAATTTGGGTCCACTGAGAAGAATCCTGGCCACTAGATAGTCCATTTTAAATGTTTCTTTGGCTTATTTAAAACTTTGCATAAATAACCTTAATTTTTATGCAGAAGAATATTAATGATCACACTTGTTTGACCAATAAACTCCCAAATATCATAGCTTCTTTTATTATAATTCTTTTTACCTCTGATCTTTTATGAGTTTTAAAAAAAATTTTTTTCCAGCTTACAAGTGTGTTGTATGTTGAGGTAGTGGACTGGACCTTAAACAGCATCTGTTCTGATACCCACATTTTACAGAGGAAAGGGCCCCGCAGAGATTGAGCTGTCTTCCCCCCCTGCACCCAAACTGCTGCTGTCAAGGTAGCCAGTGACGTCCGTCTTGCTAAACCAAGGGGCCAAACTTCTCTTCCTCATCTTACCCTTCTAAGCAGCCCTGGACACATGTAGCACTCCCTGGGAACATTCTGTTCTTAGGCTTCTGTTTTCTTCTCTCTCCCCTCTCCTGGTTCCTTCTCTGAAGCCGGCTCTCCCCTCCTGTTCCTCCTCCCCCAGCCTCTCACTGCAGGCTTAGCTCTGAGCTCATTCCTGGGCCCTTATCTGTGTACATACTCTTCCTGGGTCATCTCATCTGATCCCAAGGCTTAAATAACATCTCCAGCTCTGACCTCTCCCTCGAGCGACAACTGTGTACTTGGTGCCTCCAGTATTCTTGATTTTTTGAAAGCTGCCCCTCTTCCAGCCCTCCCCTTGGCCCCGAACCTAGAGGTCAACCTGAATTCCTCTCTTTGCCTTGGCCCTACTCCATGCTCCATCCCTTGGGCAGGCTAGCAGGTTTTAGAGTAAAATTCAAGCCCCTTCCCTGGCCCCTTGTGGTCCGGCTCCTTCCTGCTTCTCCCGCTCTGTCTCCCATTCTGCCCCCCCCATTCTCCCCCCACCCCCCATTCTCCCCATGCTCTGCTCCAGGTGTTGCATGATTTGTTCTGTGCCTCAGGGGTCTAGGACTTGAGGTTCCCTCTTCTTGGAATGCTCTTCCCTCATCTCTGCCACCCTGGCCTTTTCTAGTGTTCCAGTCTTTTGCCCAAATACCACTTCCTCTGAGAGTACTTCCAACCTCCCCCTGTGAAATGCTACCCCTGGGATCATTCCTTGCCACTTCACCTGATTTACTGTGTTGAGAGCAGTTAGCACTCTCTGCTATAGACTTGCTTGCATCCTTATTTTTGTCTCCAGCACAAGAATTGAAGCTCCGGGCTGTCTTGTTCCCTGCTATGCCATCAGTAGCTGAAACAAGCGCCTAATAGTTGTTTAATAAATATTTGTTAGATAAATAAATGAAGGAATGAACACTGCTAGTTAGTACCAAAGCCAGGTAACTCAGATTAGTTTTCTTTCCAACATAGCATACTGCTGTCTGCTGGACTGCTAACCATGGAAACGATTCACTTACCTAGATCCACCTGTCCAGATCATCATCAAAAACTGGATAATGTGGGGGAAAAAGCACATGCACACACAACGAATTCATCTATTTAGAACCTTTCTAGGTTTCTCTTAAAGTTTATGCATTCCAATTTTAGTTGGGGTTCTCACTGGTTTGATTAGCTCTATTCTGGGCCCAGCAGATTAGGAGGGAGGATGCAAGGGGCACGCAACCACCCTGACAGCAAAGAGGCAGAAACATTACACACAACAGGCAGTCATTCAGAATACAGCCGCCTGGGGTCACGCAGCCCAAGGACACACAGGTCCCCTCAGGAGTCCGGAGGGCACAAGGGAGAGCCTAGGGCATTGACTGGTGTTCAGAAGGGCAGTTTTCTCAGGAAAGGGGTGTACTGATGTCTGGTCTATGCTATTAGAAAGCATGTTATTTTGTAACTTAAAAAATTATAAAACGTGGAACTCTACCCAGGGCCAAGAAGGATTGTTGCCGCGTGTGGAGGTTCACCTGTCCCCAGGCGTCATGGCGGTCCACGCGTCGTTCGAGAACAACTGAGATCAGTTGCTTTGCCAAACTTAACCAACACCTAATGCCTGGTGGCCACTGAAGGATCAGAGAACTTTTACAGTGTGTTCGAGGGCGAGCTTGCTAATACCATCCCTGTGGTGCACACATCCATCACTGGCTGCCACTTCATTGGGCACATGTGAGTGGGGAACAGGCGTGGTCTCCTGGTGCCCAGCACCACTCACCAGGAGCTGCAACACATTCGCAACTGCCTCCCAGACTCAGTGCAGATCTAGCAGGTGGGGGATCAGCTCTCAGCCCTGGGCAATGTCACCACCTGCAACAACTATGTGGCCTTGGTCTACCCAGACCTGGACAGGGAAACAAGAAATCCTGGCTGATGTGCTCAAGGTGGAAGTCTTCAGACAGACCAGTGGCTGACCAGGCGCTAGTAGGAAGCTACTGTGTCTTTAGCAATCAGGGAGGGCTGGGACATCCCAAGACTTCAATAGAAGACCAGGATGAGCTGTCTTCTCTCCTTCAAGTCCCCCACGTGACAGTCACTGTGAACCGAGGCAGTGGGGTGATTGCCGCCGGGATGGTGGTAAATGACTGGTGTGCCTTCTGTGGCCTGGACACAACCAGCACAGAGTGGTCAGTGGTGGAGAGCGTCTTCAAGCTGAACGCAGCCCAGCCTAGCACCATTGCTACCAGCATGCAGGATTCCCTCATTGACAGCCTCACCTGAGTCACCTTCCATGCTGTTCTGCGGGCTCCTGGCTCTGGACTCTCTCCGCCTCCCACCCAGTCTGTCTCAGATGCTGACAGGGCGGTGGCAGAGAGCTCACTGGGACTCTGTGGCTGGTGCCCAGCCCTTCTTCACCTGTGCTCATCTCCTGAATCTATAGTTACTGCTAGTTACTGCAAAAATCTGTCAAATCATGCTGGCTGGCAGGCCCTCTGGCTTCTGGCTGAGTGCTCTTCTGTCCTGCGCCACTCCATTAAAGGGCAGCTTCCTCTGGCCAAAATAATAATAATAATAATAATAATAATAATAATAATAATAATAATAATAATAATAATAAATACAATGTTTTAAATCTTCATAACATAACTCAATAGACTACTATGTACCCACTATCCAGATTTAACAAATGGTAATATTTTATCACATTATTTTCAGATTTTTTTAAAAAAGAAAAAAAAGAGAACACTAAAACCCTCCTAGCGCTCCCAGGAAGGAGCCTTCCTTCTGAAGTTGCTGTCTCCTTTACATGTGGTTCAGTGTCTTACATGAAAAAAACCCACTTATGTGAAACAAACTAGCTCCCAAATAAATTAGATTTACTAAACAGGTGTTTAGTTGCAGAATATAAACAATAAACATTTTTAAATCACCATGAATTTTTCTTCCTTCTTTTCTTCTTCTGCTTCGTTTTCTTTTTTTCATTGTCAAAAGCTAACTTAATAAAGCAGTTAATGTGCTGGAAACATGTGGTTTGAAACAGTTTCTGTGGCCGTTTGTACAGTTGTCCACCATCCTATGAGCTCCTTGAAGGCTGGGCCGGTTGACACTGCTGTCTCAGTATCTTGAGCAACTAGAAGAGAAGCTTGCACATGGTAGGAGCTCAGTAAATATTTATTGGACTGAACTGAACATGAAGGAGTCCTGTGTGTTCTCTGTAGTGACTACACTATCTGAGCATTAGAGGTCTGGATCCTAGAGATTTGACATGTAAACTGGAGCATTGGCACTTAAAAAAAAAAAAGCTATTTGCTAACAGAGCATACAAATTTCTGCAGCAGGTGATAAATGTTACCTCGCCCGGCTGGATCTTACCGAAGAGCAATGGACTCGCTCTGGAATGAACTCATCTTTATATCATCTTGAGCAGTGCTTCAGGCTGAGACATGGACCACATCAGCTGACAAATTTTTATTGAGCTCCTACCCTTTGTAAGGCAATGAGCCACAGGGGGAGCAAGACAGATGAAACCCCTGAAGTTTACACTTAAACTTGGCCCTTGGCTGTTTGGAGTTTACTAGATTTCCTATGAATTTCTATAAAATTGGCATTGTCACTTGGCCAATCTGCAACTCCAAGCCACTTCTTCAGACTGGGTCCTCAAGTGACCCCCAACAACTTGATTCAGGAACAGGGTTGTGGTGGAGACCAAAGACAACTCTACAAGCTGGAGCTGATGCCAACCCCGCCATTAACTGTGACGGCTGCCATGTCACTTGGGACCACACAGCAGACACAATGCTAGCAGAGCAGGCAGCTCAGCCACAGGAGGGAAGCAGCCAGCCTGGAGGAAGGTGGTCACTGCAGAGGAAGGGTGGCCTCGCTGCCCCTTGGCTTCTGTGGATGGCTCTTGCCATGCTGGAGTATGGGCCCTGCCCTGCCACACTCTCACTTTCAAGAAAAGTTTGAAGTCTGATTTTGATATGAAATTTCCCAATTTAGAAGTATCAGCAATGAGTGGAAAAGTTGTTCAAAACACTTTGCAAGCCAGACAAACAGTGTCCACGGGCCGGGCCTGTGCTCAGTTGGTGGCGTCATTACCTCGCACGCGTGGGTTCCACACGCGCCGCATCACGCTGCTCAGCTCCCAAGTGCTGTGCCTGCAGCTGTGCTCCTGCACTGCGGCGACGCTGCTGGCTGGGGCTGCTCGCCAGTCGTCTGGACGTGGAAGAAAACACACAGGCCAGTCCCAGGCCCTGCCACGCAGTCTTTCCATTCTGCACGTACATAGAGTCAGGTCTCGGGGTTGCGCTTTCGATTTTGGGAATTGTCATTCGGTAGCTCAAGGTCTTACACTTAAGAGATGTTGGAGGAAAAGGTCCTCTCGTTTGTGCTGGACACTGTGCCCTGAGCAGTCCCCTCTCTGAAGGTGCCCCGCCCCTGCTCTCCCTGTCCCCTCAACACACTCAGCGTAAAAGAGGGGCTTCCGGTTTCCTCACATTTCCTTGCAGCACAATTGTGTCTTGTGTCTAGACTAGTGATGCCCCACAGCCTTGTCACCCGCCAGCTCCTCTGACGCTCCTCACTGTCTCTGTGAAGCCTGTGCCTAGAGACGACCTAAAACACCACCACGTGGGTCCTGGGGGCAGAGTCACAGTCACTACAGGTGGCTTTCTTCTTCTAAGACACCTGACTGGCTAAGGACACGTTTCTCTTCCTGGGCCCACCAGCAGCAAGTCTGGGATGGTAGGCATGCATTTCCTAAGACTTGCCTTCATTTTGAGATTATTTTTAATAAAGAAAAAGCAAAGCAGCTCACTTGCAATCCAAAAGCCATTTTAACAAGTCTCAGAGTGGAATTTATGGGGGTTGACGTCCTCTATTTCCTAGACGTTAGGGCAGGTGCCAAGTGTTGGTTGGGGATGAAGCAGGTAGGATCGCTGAGCTCCTGAACCTCAGAGCTCTTGTGTCATCTGTTCTCTTCCCTGTGTCCCAAGGCTTGGCCACCGTCTTCTAGAACCTGCAACTGAGAAGACCCCATAACTGAGGAAGATCCTGCTTTCATATGGAAAACAGCCTATTTCCTTGTCTCTGAGGGACAAGGGGAACACGTAGGGTTTTCCTGTGACCCGATAGAGAAGACCTCACAATATCTGACTGGTGCGTTTGGAGGGAGAGCTGGTCACACACAGCTCTGTTCTGTGTGTGTGTGTGTGTGTGTGTGTGTGTGTGTGTGTCCGTCCCCAGCCTACCTGTAAAAAGGACTGCACTGTCCCTTCAGACCATACATGTGATAGGACCCAGCCATGTCTGGGAGAGCTGTGTGGTACAGGGCTGTCTCTGCGAGCTGGCACATTCATCTACTCCTGTGGTTTGCTCTTAGAATGTCCACTCACCAACAAATCGAGGCCACACTCCCCAATAGTGGCTTTATCAGCAGTAAAGCTTTTGGGTTTGTCTCAGTTGTTTCAGAACCAGGATGGGGAGAGGAGCGATTTTTATTACAAACAGCAACATGTGCCTCTAATCTCTCTCCCTCAGGCTTCTCTCTTCCATGCGAATTGAAAAGAATGATCACCCCTCAGATGTCATCTCAGTGCCATAAATTTCCTGCTCCTGTTCTCTTTGTGTCCCTGAAACAAATGAAAACTTTGTTTTATTAACGATTTCCAGGTGCTCTCAGCCAGCAAGCCTTTTTATCTGAATGTTTTTAATCCCTGCAGTATCTGAGTGCGAGTCTGGTCTCTGTTCTGTCCAAGCACGTCCCCTGCCCCCATCCCCTGCCCTCCCATCCCTCCTACCGCCCCTGGAAACACCCCCATTCTTTCCTGGCTTCTCTCATTTTCTCTACCAGAAACTCCCATCTTCAGCAATGGCATCTTTCCCCTCTTTTAAAACACTGCTAGGACTCAAGCTTCCCCAAAAGAATGAACTCCATTCTCTCTAAATACTGTACCAACTCTCGAAACGTTTGAGCTAACACTTACTTGGTTCTGTTATGGCTAGTTACATCAAAGAGAATTTTTCATTAGTTAAAAGTGTTTTAATTTAAGGCAGGAACTTGGTTATAGCGCCTTGAAGACATTTTTCCTTATTCCCTGGTATCTACTTCAGTGTCTGACACACAAGACTCAATCAATATTTTTATTCCGTTACTGTGGTTGAATGGACCAGGATGTTTTCCTTTGCAGCTCCCCACAGTGCTGAGTTCTTAGCAAACAGTAGCAACCAAGATGTCGCAATGGGTGACTCACTGAACATTTATCCCAGAAACCTTTTATTGAAGAGTCTACATATTATAATGTGCACAGCTGATCACATGCCCTGGGGACCCTCCGCCCCCAGCTGAAACTCTCCAGGGAGTTCAGGGTTTCTGGAGGGGGTGATGAGCTGCTAGTTCTCCTTGTTCAATCCAGCAATAGACCTTTCTCTGCTCCAGACAAACAAACAAAAAATCCAGCTCTTTATGTTGTAATTACTCTTTTTATTCCCATTTTCCGTTTCCTTATCATCCTAATGTGTTTAATGTGTATCTCTTTGTATATATGTATTTTCTGCAAAATGTATATTGTTTTACACACATATACTTTCAGTTTTATAACTGATACATAGTTGTGTATCTCCTTCTGATTCATTTTTTTCCCTCACTCAGCACCACTATTATTATCCACCCATGTTGCTGTGGGTTCATCTAAACCCTTGCTCCTTGCCCCTGTCTAATCCTTCATGTGCCTATCCACCACGTGTCACCTGTCCTCCCTCCCAGGCTGGACATTCAAGTTACCTCCACGGATGCCACAAATATCGTACTCAGGTTTCTTATGGACCTGAGAATTTCACTAGGACATGTAACTACAAGGAACTGTTGGATCCCAGGAAGGTGGCCTTATAACTTATCATCCAAACAAGGACAATTTAGAGAATGACAGGGGGCACTATTAATAATTACACCAGGACACCAGGTTTGCATAACTGTCTCAGGCAAACTGAAATGTGTGGTCATCCTCGTCGAAAGGCCTGAGCACTATGTATAAATAGACCACAGATCCCCAGAATGGCTCCCACACCTGCACGCCACCAACAGGGCGTGGGACCTGCATCTCCACATCCCACCATGCTGATCTGTTGCCATGACAACTACAAAATGCCTCAGTACTGTTTTAATCTGCATTCCTCTCATCACTAACATGTTTGGTGTCTACACGTTTGCTGCCTTTCGGATTTCCTTATTTGGAAATTGTTACTCCCCTTTGCTTATTTTTGTTGGGGTTTTCTTGTTTGCAACAAGTTTGCAAAAACTATGTTTTCTAGTTATTAATCCCCTGTCAGTTTTAGACATTGCAAATATGGTCTCCATCAGCTAGATTAATTTTGTCCATGGTGTTTTCTCTAACCAAATTCATCAGGTTTTTTGCCTTTGTAATTTTGTGTTCTTAACATTCAACTTTAGAAATATTTTCCTTCCCCTATTTCAGAAAAACATTCTCCTTCATTTTCTTCCATTAACTTTTGAGTTTTACCTTCCACATGTAGGAAACGTAGGCCACCCTTTCGTGGAATTAAAAGCGATGTAGATTAATTTTTCTCCATTCAGAGAGCCAGCTTTCCCAGCTCATTGGCTCCATGATCCTGTTGATTTGTGGTGTCAGCTTTATGGTGTGTGACGTTTCCGTGTGCCGCTGGGTCTGTCCACCCGACTCTATTCTGCTCCCTTGCTCTGTGTACGCCTGCATCTTGCTGCACGATGGCTTTGTGCTAAGCATGACTTAATAGCCGATAGGGCAAGTTTCCCCTCCTTATTCCTATTTTTTCCAGCGTGGATCTTCTTGAGAGCCCATTAAAAACAAGTGAGACTCATAAAGGTCTCTGCTGGGCTATGTCCAGAATAGGTGGAGCTCCATTTAGATCTTTTATCTTAACTTTCGTCTCTGACTATCGTGGTCATTGTTCGATCATTACATGTGAAGGATTTTCTATAAATGTTAAGTTTTTGTTTTAGAATTCAGAGGGGTATTTCATTTCTATTCAGTTAGAATTGTGCACGTTTTTAGCAAAAACCTCTGAAAAAGTGAATGCAGCATGCTGTGTCACTGAGAGGGGCTCCTTTGCTGCTAAGGGACCCAGGCACGCGGCCAGGATCGGGCCTGGCTTGCCCGTGTGGATAAACAGGAGAGCAGCCTAGCCTTCTCCACACCCAGTGGTACAAGAATCCTCGCTCCCACTCCAAGGCCTCTGCCCGCAGGCCATGGTCAGGTTACCCCTGAAGGCACCCAGTGCCCCCGAGGCACTCATACTGGTTACAAATGCCTGAATCATCCTCACTTCCTTTCCTCCTTCCCACCATGTCTTCTGGCCTAACCCCTGACAATTCTACTCTCACCCACCCCTACTTCTCCAGCCTGACTCCCACCGCGATTTTCCCAGCGCAGTTTCCATCCTTCAAGGCCCTTTGCTCCCACAGTTAGAGCCACTGGATTCACACTAGCCCTGCAGACCCAACAGCCAGTGTGGACCCAGCACCTTGGGATTGGGCACAATGATATGCATCTGATAGTCCAGCTGGCCTTGCTCTCATGTGGCACCCCAGATCTGGTCACTCATATGGGTCTTCTTTTCTCAACCATCTTTACTTAGTAAATGCCAGTCCTGGGCAAGGCACTGGACTGGTCCTGTTTATTGGAGCCTTGTTTTATTTCCTGAGCCTGTGTTCCTGCCATGTAACCCCCTTCTCCAGGTGTTCTAAACCCTTGAGAACCTGGGTGATGCCTTATTCTTTTGATTCCTCTTCCAAGGAATCAGAACCTGGGGCGAGGGTCCCACCATCCGCCGACCCATTTCCTGGATGCAGGTCGCCACAAACATTACAGATCACCTGCTCCACGTTGACTCTTCCCAGTTACTCTGAGAGGTGGATGTTAATAACACCGTGGGGAGGAAGCCAAGGCTCAGAGGTGAGGCCACTTACCCAAGACACTGGCCAGAAGGCAGCAGAGCCGGGACTGAAGCCAGACTGTTGAACAGCAAAGCCCTCACTCTCCCCACTACATCCTGGCCCCCTCCCCCCCAGTCCCCGCCTCACTCCCCAGTCCTGCTGCAGTCTGTATCTGAACCAGGACAAGGCCCCACTGAGGTACCAGTACCTCCATCCTGGACAATCACTGGAATCTTCACATTGTTTCCCCTTTATCTGTTCATTTACAAAACAAATACTCATTAAGCAGCCCACTCCTGCCAGACCCAGCTTCCACATGATCTGTTTTTCAGTTCAGCACTGACGCAGCAGCCGGAGCTACGGTTTGGACCGTGTCACGCTCCAGCTCACAAACCTTTGGGCTCACTCAGGGCAGAGCCTGCTGGAGCGGCCAGGACGAGCTGGGACCTGGAACCAGGCCATCCACGGGGCCAGAGAGGCAGGGCCAGCAGCACAGAGGGCACCGCTGGGTGGGCTGGTGTCCCAGAGGCTCAGTAGAGGGGTGACAATGGTTGGGAGGGTGCGGGTCCAGGCTGGGGCTGACCAGACTGAGGGAAGGTCCAGGGCCCAGATACCAGGTCAGAGGAAGGACTTGAGTAGCTGTGAGGGGACCAGCAAATGAATGGAAGGCCCTGCCCCAGAAGACCCAGCTACTAGACTGAGCAACAAGACAGAGACCACAGAGCAGGGCTGTGCCGTCATAAAAACAGGCGGAAAGAGGGCTGGATCGAGGTGAGTGTGGTAGAAGAGAGGTGGGTCCTGGCCCAGAGGGGACAACCTGGGCCCCTCACTGAAAGGTGCGTGCTGGGCAACGCTGGGGGCAGACATAGCCTGACAACTGCTCCCCGCCAGCTGCCGAGCTCCACATCACCCCACTCAGCCTCACTCACACAGGCCCATCCCAGACGCTCCTTCCTCTGGGCCTGAGCTGTGCCTTTCCACTGGCCAGCTGTGCCCTGCAGCCCCTCCGACCCCCGCCTTCACTTCCGGAAGCCTACTCACCCTTTAAGACTAGGGACAAAGGCAGCAAGCTTTGCTTTCCCTTTCCCAGGCCTGCCCAGTTTTCCTATATAAAAGACAAATTCCCAAGGTACTTGCTATAGGCCTCTGTGAATAACCACTCTTCATTCTACCTGGAATATTGGGTTCCTGGGGCTGCCATAACAAAATGGCGCAAACTCGGTGGCTTAAAACAGCAGAAATTTCTTGTCTCACTCTCCTGGAGGCCAGAAGGCCGAACTCCAGGTGTCAGCAGGGCTGTGCACCCTCAGAAACCTACAGGGAGGATCCTTCTTGTCTCTCCCAGCTTCTGCTGTCTTGAGCATTCCTTGGGTTGTGGCCGCATCACTCCATCAGCTTCATCAACACATGGCTGCCTTCTTTTCTTTGTATAAGAACACCAGTCATGTTGGATTAAGGATTCAATCTACTTAAATCTGATCTCACCTTACCTTAGTTACATCTATAATGATCTTATTTCCAAATGAGGTCACATTCTGAGGTACTGGGGATTAGGACTTGAACATATCTTTCTTTGGGGGGTAGGGACACACTTCAACACGTCATACCTGGTATGACAGTTAACTGTATACAGGCCAATAGCCTTCACAACATCCCAGCGCCCTGCCTACAGCTGGGTGGTTTTTCAGTGAAACAGACCAGGGTTTGTCACTCACACTCTTGTATAAACCTGAGCAAGGTCCTTAGGCTATTTGTCCTTTCTTGTCTATAAAATAACTACAATACTTAGAGTTACTGTGATTTTTATTAGAGTCAGTTCACATACATAGTGAGTGCCCAGGAACCTGTAATGATTATTATTAATATTATATGTTGAATAGAGCAGATACCCAATAACTAAATGCTAGTCACCACTTCCTCTAATAAATATTTACTACACTGGCAGGGCCTGCAGACCGGGTGAGTTTTCCCAGGGGGAGGGAGAAGCAGGGGCCAACAAGCCCTGGAGACTAGTCCAGCACCGTGGGAGGCGCCGAGGTGACAATGTGGCAGCCGCCCATGCCTGCTGGGGTGGCAGGGAGATCCTGTCTCCCACAGCACGGAATCCTGGCTGGCCCTGTGGGAATGTGAAGGTGGGGAAGGCAGGGACTCCACACCCTGCTCTTTGTTCTGTAGGCTGTGTGTGTGTGTGTGTGTGTGTGTGTGTGCGCGCGCGCGCGCGCGCCCGCGCACATGCACTGGGGAAAGGCCTGGGAGACAGGGGCCAGCAGTGCCAAGCATCTTTCTGAAAGGCTACATTCAGGCTGGAATGAAAGTCCGTGACCAGAGCACGACCTCCAGCTCTGGGGACCTTCGTGATTTCTGTAAAGACCAGATTCTCCTCCAGAAAGAGGGTGGGTGGTGGGCACAGTCAAGGAGAGGGAATCAGAGACCTGTGCCAGAAATAGAACTCTCCCTTGGAGTAGCTGGGGTAAACTCGGTGAACACAGTTTTCTCTTCTATCAAGTGGGGATGCTAAAATTTGCCCTATCAAATAGGAATGGGATTCCCATGCCAGCTGTGGATACATATGTCCCGTTGTTGCCAGCCCTTGAAGATGCATTTCCAGGGTATGTCAACATTTACAAAGCACTGCCACTGTTTTGCTTTGTTTGATTTTCATTTTTATGACAAAAAATGTATAAATTACTATTAGAAATAAGAGAATATGACTAAGGCTCAATGTTCCTCTGCCACAGGAGCGAACATGGCATCCCTTATCCTCCCTTATCCTCTGCATATTTCATTAACCCCTGAAGTTGTATCCTTCCATTTCAAGGGACTTCTTTTTCTTAAGAACAAACACTGGCTTCCTTAGACTTTAAACAAGACAAATACTTCCCCCATAAAAACGAATCACCAACTCCTTGACGTTTATGAGGAAATTGTTTCAAGGAGATGATATACCAAAGTGAGCTGCAGATTTTTAGGAAAGAAGAAAATGATGGAATTTCATCCAGGAACCACACACCTAAGAGTCAAACACATCTTTGCACCTGGAAACATGTGTGGCGATCAACACCGAGAGACACTGCAAAACATGGGCAGTTTTATTATTAAATTGACATCTTCCAGCATAGCTGGTGAGGGCAAGGATAAGATGCACACAGATAAGCAGAACACAGCACCGATGGAGGGGACCTCTGTGAGAGGTACAGAGTGTGATGAGGTCAAAAAATAAAGAGCTCACATCCTTCCGGGGCCACAAGAAGAGTACCTCATGTCCTTTTTCCAATGTGGGAGAGATCAGGGCTGGATAAAGAGAAGGGAGAATGTAGCAAGCAGGTGGATTCGAGGTAGAAAAACAAGCGCTAACTAGTGTGGCTTGGATCCTAATTTGAATGCTGCATTCAGTTTCTATTCTGGTTCATTTATTTATTGCATTTGCGTTTACTCAGGTAAGGCAACTCTGCAATACAGGGCATGCAATTATCTTGTCTGGTGAGCTATGTAACCTTTCCAGAATGTTGTAAAAGTGCTGAATTCTAAGTTAAGAAGCCTAGATAATTATTAGCAAAAGCTGCCCAATAATTTCACCAATAATCCATATGACTAAGGCAGGGACTATTGGAGAGCATTTTGTAAAGAAAAGTACCTAAAACTTCATCTACAGTTTGAATGGCAGCCAGAAAATAGACACTAGTGCTAACAGGTCCTCACACCTAAAAAATTGATAAACATGGCAACTCTTTTTAGAAAATTATTTCAATATATTTTCAGGACTGAGCCTTTATGTTGTTACTTATAACTTTGTGATCTGAAGTAAACTAAAAACATAAATAAATAAACACAAACTGTTTAAATCTTTCATTATCTGCATAATGCAATTATACTTTAGACTTTGAGAAAGTTGAGTTTCCCATTTGAGTTCCACAAGGTTCACTAGATGAAGGACTGTCCTCCAGTCTTGGATCTCTCTGGGAAATGATGTCATAAAGCTCCTCTGCAGAAAATCTCCAGGATTCCAGGACCTCTGCTTTCTAAAACAGTACATGCCACTGCAGAGGACCATGCCACCATGCCACTGCATGGTCCAGCCAAGTGTTCACTATAAATGGATCTTGGAAGATGTTTCATTTGATGGGGTTCTGGACTGAGCAATCAAAGACAGGAATGGGCTGCGGAGAAAACAACTTATTTGAGAACTTCAGTTGTTAAGTCTTTTTAAGACATGAAGATTGGAATTTATTGCTGCTAAGTTCAGAGGCTAGGTTTGAGTTGCCTGAAGTTCTGGGAAAAAAATCCAGCAAGAGACTGAAAGCACCTCAAAAATGATTCAAGCTTAAAGGAAAAGATCATAGTAATTTAAAAAGACAACAGCAATAAAAAAAAAAGAACAAAAACAAACTCTGAGGTTACTAAAGTACCAGGACTTTGAGTACTGCCAATTAAAACACACACACACACACACACATGCATGCACACACAGAGACACTTTTCTTTTAAAGTGAATGACTTGCACAGCACATGAAATGACATGAAAATATAAAAATACAAAGCTCTCTGGTAAAGGTAAATAGACAAATACAAAATCCTGTAATAAATGATAAAAGCATAAAAAATAACTAACTATAAAAGTATGTTATCAACACAAAATATAAAAAGTTGTAATTTGTGACATTAGTAACAAAACTGGGGAGAGATATAAAAGAGTAGAGTTTTGTATATGATTAATATTAAGTTTTATCAGTTTAAAATAGCTTGTTATAACAATAAGATGTTTTATGTAGTTTCCATTAATCACAAAGAAAATATCTACAGAAGATACACAAAAGAAAATGAGAAAAGAACTAAAGCATGTCTCTTCAAAAATATCAATAAAACACAAAAGAAGGCACCAATAGAGGGAAAGAGGGAGAAAATAACTAAAAAATACACAGAAAACAATTAACAAAATAACAAGAGTAAGTCTTTCTCTATCAGTAACTATCTTAAATGTAAATGGATTAAACTTCCCAATCAAAAGACATAGTAAAAGGAAATAAAAAACAAGATCCAACTTTATGCTGTCTGTAAGAGACTTACTTAAGCTTTAAGGACATACATAGACTGAAAATGAAAGGATGCAAAAAATATTCCACATAAGTGGTAACCAAGAGAGCAGAGGCAGTAGCTGTATTAAATCAGACAAAATAGACTTCAAGATAAAAATTGTCACAAGAAGGGGGGAGGGTAAAGCTCAGTGGTAGAGTGCATGCTTAGAATGCACAAGGTCCTGGGTTCAATCCCCAGCATCTCCATTTATAAAAAAATTAATGAATGAATAAATTTAATTACCCCCCCAAAAAATTGTCACAGGAGACAAAAGACATTACAGCAGGAAAAAAGGGCCAATTCACTAGGAAACTATAACAATTATAAATGTATATGCACCAGATATATGAAGCAAACAGAATTTCTGACAGAATTGAAGGGAGAAATAAACAGTAACACAATAATAGTAGGAGATTTCAATACTGCACTTTTAATAATGGATAGACCATCCAGACAGAAGATCAATAAGGGAACAGAGGACTTGAATAACATTATAGACTAACCAGATCTAACAGACAGATACAAAACACTCCATCTAATAGAAGCAGAGTATATATTCTTCTCAAGCACACAAGTAACATTCTCTAGCACAGATCACATGTTACGCCACAAAACAAGTCTTAACAAATTTAAGAACATTCAAATCACACCAAGTATCTTTTCTGATATGCAACAAAACTAGAAATCAATAGGAAATTCACAAAAAATGTGAAAATTAAATAAAATTTTTGAACATTCAGTGGGTCAAAGAAGAAACACAAGGGAAATTAGAAAATATCTTGAGAGAAATGAAAATGAAAACACAATATATTAAAACTTATGAGATGTAGCAGAAGCAATATTAGAGGGAAGTTTACAATGGTAAATGCCTATATTTTAAAAAATGATCTCAAGTTAACAACCTAACTTTACACCCTAAGGAACTACAAAAAGAACAAATGAAACCCAAAGTTAGCAAAACAAAGGAAATAACAAAGATTAGCAGAAATAAGCAAAACAGAGAATGGAAAAACAATAGAAAAAATTAACAAAACTAAGAACTGATTTTTGAAAAGATAAACAAAATTGAAAAAAAGACTTCAGGTAGACTAGTTAAGAAAAAAAGAGGTAAGAGTCAAATCATAAAAGTCATAAATGAAAGATGAGACATTATAATTGATGCCACAAAAAGAAAAAAGATCATAAGAAACTATTACGAACAATTACATGCCAACAAATTAGGAAACCTAGAATAAGTAAATATATTCCTAGAAACAAACAAGACTGAATCATGAAGAAATAAAAAAAATCTAAACAGACCTATAACTAGTAAGGAAGTTGAATCAGAAATCAAAATGCTCCCAACGAAGAAAAGCCCAGAAGCAGATGGCTTCACCAGAGAATTCTACCAAACACTGAAAGAAGAATAAATAATAATCTTTTTTAAATGCTTCCAAATAATTAAAGAGGAGGGAACACTTTCAAACTGATTTTATGAGGTCAGCATTACCCTGAAATCCAAAACCCAACAAAGATACTACAAGAAAGAAAACTGCAGACCAATATCTCTGATGAATACTGATGCAAAAATACTCAACAAAATACTATCAACCAAATTCAACAGCACATTAAAAGGATTATACATCATGACCAAGTGGGATTTATTCCTGGAATGCAAGGATGCTTCAACATAACAAAATCAATTAATGTAATACATCATGTTAATAGAATGAAGAAAAAACCTAGGTGATAATCTCAATTGGTGCAGAAAAGCATTTGTCAAAATTCAACATCCTTTCATGATAAAAACACTCATCAAACTACAAACAGAAGGAAATCACCTCAACATAATAAAGGCCATATATGAAAAGCTCACAACTAACAGCATATGCAACAGTGGAAAATGAAAATTTTCCCACTAACATAAGGAAAAAGGCAAGGATGACCATTTTTGCCACTTGTGTTCAACACAGTACTGGAAGTTCTAACCAGAGCAATTTGGCAAGAAAAAGAAATAAAAGGCATGCAAATCGAAAATGGAGAGGTAAAATTATCTCTGTTTGCAGATGACATAATCTTATACGTAGAAAACCCTAAAGATTTCCCTCAAAAAACTATTAGAACTAATGACCAAATTCAACAAATTTGCAAGATACAAAATCAACACACAAAAATCCATTTCATTTCTATACCAACAAGAACAATCTGAAAAAAGAAGTTAAGAAAACAATTCTATTTACAATAGCATCAAAAAGAATATAGGAATAAACTTAACCAAGGAAGTAAAAGACTTGTACACTAAACACTACAAAAGATTGTTTTAAAAAAAATTAAAGAAGACACAAATAAATGAAAAGGCATTCCATGTTAATGGATTGGAAGTCAGAACACTGCGAAGATGTCCATACTACCCAAAGTGATCTACAGATTCAATGCCAAAAAAAAAAAAGAAAAAAAAAAATCCCAAGATCCATCTAGACTCTCAAAGGATCCTGAATAATGAAAATAATCTTGAGAAAGAAAAACAAAGCTGGAGGCCTCACAGTTCCTGACTTCAAAACATATCACAAAGCTAGAGTAATCAAAACAGTGTGGTAGGGGCATAAAGACAGACACACAGCCCAATGGTACGTAATACAGAACCTAGGAATAAACCCTTATGTATGTGGTCAAATGACCTTCTACAAGAGAGCCAAAGCTACACAGTGGGAAAAGGACAGTCTCCTCAACAAATGGTGTTGGGAAAACTGGATAACCACATGGTAAAGAATGATGTTAGACCCTTACCTTACACCATATACAAAATTAACTCATTAA
The DNA here is from genome assembly GCF_036321535.1 of Camelus dromedarius. NCBI lineage: Eukaryota > Metazoa > Chordata > Mammalia > Artiodactyla > Camelidae > Camelus > Camelus dromedarius. The sequence continues at coordinate 7,854,337 of NC_087441.1, read as the reverse complement.
AGCCCTAAAGGTAAGATCTGAAACTATAAAACTCTTAGGAGAAAACACAGGGTAATGCTTCATGACATTAGATTTGGCAATGATTTCTCAGATATGACACCAAAAGCATAAGCAACAAAAGCAACAAGACAAATAACACTACAGCAAACTTAAACACTTCTTCACAGCAAAGAACAATGAACAGAGTGAAAAGGCAACCTATGGAATGGAAGGAAACACTTGCAAAACCACATATCTGATTAGGGGTAATGTCCAGAATCTATAAGGAACTCCCATAACTCATCAACAGAAAAAGAACCTGATTTGAAAAATGGGCAAAGGACTTGAATAGACATTTCTCCAAAGAAGACATACAAATGGCCAACAAGCATATGAAAAGATGACCCACTAATAATCAGAGAAACACAAATCAAAACCAAAATGAGATATTACCTCATACCCATTAGAATGCCCTCTATCAAAAAACAAAACAAACCAACAGAAAATAATAGGTGTTGGTGAGGATGTGGAGAAATTGGAACGCTTGTATACTGTTGGTGGGAATATAAAACGGTGCAGCTGCTATGGAAAACAGTATAGTGGTTCCTCAAAAAAATCAAAAACATAATTTACTGTACGATCCAGCAATCTCAACTCAGTATACACATTAAAAAAAAACTGAAAACAGGCTCTCGATGAAGTATTTGCACACTGATGTTCACTGCACCTTTATTAACAATTGCCAAGAGGTGGAAGCAAGTTAAATGTCCATCGGGTGATGTATGGATAAAGAAAATGTTGTATATACATACAATGAAATATTATTCAGCCTTAAAAAAGAAGGAAATTCTGTTTTGTGCTACAACATGGATGAACCTTGAGAACCTTATATGCTAAGTGAAATAGGCCTGTCACAAAAAGACGAATACACATAAGTGACTCCATTTAACTGAGGTATCTACAAGTAGTCAAACTCAAAAACAGAAAGAATGGTGGTTGCCAGGGGCTGGGGGCGGGGCGGGGAGGGTAGTTGTTTTTCAATGAGCACAGAGTTTCAGTTTTGCAAGATGAAAAGTTGTAGAGATCTGTTGCACAGTGATGTGCACACAGTTCACATTACTGTACTGTACTCTTAAAAGTGGGCCAGATGGTAAATTTTATGTAATGTGCTTCTTACCACAATTTTAAAAACCTCAAAAAATAAATAAATAATTTATAAAGTTACTCTCTAATATTAATGGCTATATTTCTTGTCCTTGTCTGTTTTTTTTCCGTCATTAAGTGCAAATATGGGTGTATTTAATTCTGTCCTATGTTTGGGGAATATTGTGTCCACAAACCTACAAAGGAATCTTAATAGCTTATAAATGTTAGATTATTTCAGACCACATTTATGATGCTTAGTGTGCCTTAAAGAGAAACAGGAAGTGGTATGAATTGAAAGTAAGTAAGCCTTTTAATAGCACTCATCTCATTGTTACTTCAAGTAATAACTTGAAGCGTTCTTGCTGGTATCAACTACAATTCATTCACTCAAAAATCATTTGATAAGTGCCAGATATATGCTAGGCATTGTCCAAAGTAGAAAATCAGGAGGGAAGAGGCGGCCATAATCAAATAATCATGTTCCCTTCTTTTAAGGAGTTTACAATCTAGTAGGGAATAGAGAAAAAAAATGACAAAACAGTGTAATTAGAGGTGTTGGATACACAAAGTACTTTTGAGCTGATCATGGACGTTTCTTGATTTTAGTTACCCACCATCCTTTCCCACTTCTTCCAGTAATACAACCAAAACTTGCCTTGGACATGTGTTCACTCCCCATCTTGGTCCATGTGGTTTGGTGAGCTGACACAAACCCCAGGTCTAAGTTTGGGCATGTGGTCCAAACATGGCCAACGAGAAGGTGGAATCCCTCTGTCCACGGTGGTTAGTTTCAACAGTGATCCTTAACTCTTCCAGTGGGACTCAATTCTCAGTTATTTTATTTATTTATTTATTTAAGCTCTGGAGAGACTTAGAAATGGACTTCCAACTATTAGGATGCCAGCTTGGCCCAGCTGAAAATTAAGTAAAAATGGAAGACAGCACAACCAAGGGAAGAAAGAGAGGTTAGGTCTAGATGACATTGTTTGAGCTCCTGGGACCAGTGTTGCCAGTCCCCCTGGATCTTTCAGTTAAGTGAACTAAGAAATTCTCTTTTCTTTCTTATGCCTTTTTAAGTTGGGTTTTCTCCCACTCACAACCAAATATCCAAAGCCGTACCCTGCCTTTAAAATTCAGCAAATTACAGATCACTGTGACTGATACTAATCTGTATATAAATTTGGATTAGCATACAACCACTGAAACATCAGCACATACAGAGCATTTCTGTAACCTTCTTTTAAAAATTCGAAACTGTGATATGTAAGTAATATATCTTGTAGCTTCTATGAAAGAACATTTAGAATGCATATCAGTGCTTTTATTGAAAAATAAAAGCACTTAGATACAGTATTAATTTTAAAAGAATCCTATTTTGCCAATACTCCTTCCATTGCTAGGGCATTTGAAGGATAAAGTAAGCTCATCCTCTAAAAAATATTCTAGACCTTGAATTCACCAACCGACAATAAAAATAAGCCTAAATTTGCATGGTACTTTAAACCTTTCTACGTACCTCACACACACTGCTTAAAAGGGTGTACAGTCCAAGCCTAAGATCACCTGTGCTGTCCTTTGGATTCCATCATAATCATTTTTATTCCTCTTAGCAAATAAGTTTCCTAATTTATAACTGTGCTCAGATTTTGATTAATTTGAATTATCTGAGCAAACAATGACTGAGCAGTAAGACAAACTTTTAAAAAAGGCTACAACTCATTGAATATTGATTACATATTATCTAGAATTTCCAAGATTTTTCTAGAACATTATGCAGAATTATCTCAAAGTGCTATGTGGGCATTCACAGCTAGATTCTCATCTCACACACTTGTGAGAACAGGCTTTAATTCCTCACCCGTTCATACGTGGAAAGTTGTGCAAAGACAGCTTTCAGAATTAAACATGACAAAAGTGCTGTAAGTATCTACATATATACACCTTCAGTTTTATAACACAGGAATCGTGTTACACCACTGAGCTGCACTTAAGACACTTGAACAATAATGGGAAAGTTGGGTCTGAGTCATTTTCATCTGCAGATGTTAAAGTTGAACTCTACGGTCAAGATCAGTGTTGTCAGGCTCCAGGGCCCCCTGCTTCCAATACAAAGGACTCTTCCCTAGACCTTGTGGAAATTAAAAAGAACGAGATTCCTTTTAAACAACTTTCTCCTTCCTGGTGAAGTACAGCCAATGAGTTTTGATTTAGGGGCTAATTTTTTTTCAGTAACCCTCCTGCACATTCTATTAATAATCAAGTCCACCTTCAAATCTGGAAGAATCCATCCCTGTGTAACGTAAATGAGTCTCTCTCTTGGCTGAGAGTAACAGAACACCCCACAGACTGGCTTAACATGTCAGGTTTCTTTTGGTTTCTCCCCCACGGACAAGAAGCCTGTGGACTGATGGTTCTGGGGCATCAGGGCAGCCCTCAGGATCCTGGGCTTTTTCTAGCCCTTCTGTTCAGCAATCCTTCAGATGTGACTTTTGTCCCTCATGCTCGCTGCCAGGTGGTTGCAAGATAAGTGCTTTGCCTCTAGCATCATATCTGTGTTCAGGATAGGAAGTGGGGAATGGTGCAGGGCAAAACGCACATGCCAGGTGAATGTATCCCTTTTAAGGGTCCACCCAGAAGCTCCACCCAGAAAATTCTGTCCCTTCTCACTGGCCTGAATTTCTCCTGATGCCCTGCTCTCCTGCACATATTCACACTAGCTGCTGGAAGGTACAAATTAGTAGAAAATGAATGTTTTAAGTCTCTCTGGGTAGACAAATCTATATTGAGCTCCTCTCATAACTAATGAATCACTGAGTAACTCACAAGCTAAAGTATGTTTTATGCCCTTTGAAATGAATTTGGAATATATGCTCTTAGTTTGATTAAAAAAGAAAAGGTTTCTGCACACTGGATCTTGGGCATACTCCTGTCTCAGTGCCTTCACGTTTGCTCTGTCCCCTGCATAGGACAATCTTCCCCTATTTAATGGCTCTCATGTCCTTCAGGTCTCCAATTAAATGTCAAATCCTCAGAGAGCCCTCCTTGTTCATCCTATTTAAAACATCATCTCTCATCAGCTCTGACCCCTTCCTCTGCTTTTTTCTTCATAACACTCAATGCCAACTAGAGTTGATGGTTATTTGTTTATATATTTATGGTCTGTTTTACCTACTAGAATGTAAGTTCCACGAAGGCAGGTACTTTGCCAGCTGTATTCTCTGCTGTTTCCCTAGAGCCTAGAACAGAGCCTAGCACACAGAGTGAACTCAATAAATGTTAGTTGAATGGGTGAAAGATTGAATGAATGACCATTTGGCTTATCACATAACTCTCTACGTATGATTGGCTAAAGTGTCATTGCTGGGGCCCAAGGAAACAGCCACCTAATGAGCAAAAGAGGCCATAATCCACCAGCAGGTCACCTACTTAGCTGCCTCTATTCTCAGGAAGTGGTGTCTTTTGTTAAATAATTACATAACAAGAAAGTCTACTTTCTATAAATTATGAATGCAGATACTTTATAATAGTTTTACTTGCTAATATTTTCAGAATGTAATTCAACTGATAGATTAAAAAATATATCAGGTTAAAAAGCAGTTTTTATTGTTTTTCATCTGAACAATTTTACCAATGGGGGTTCAGAGTAGGCGCAGCTAGTAATAAATTATGCTTGTAGCTAAAAGAAAATTTGTGTTGACTGGGTTAAAATTTTAATTCACTATTCCAATTTGTTTAGATAACTGCATTATATATACTCCAAACCTAATTGAAAAACTGAAACTGTATCTTGAGATTCTGGCTTCCCTACTCACTCCAAACTCTTAAATATCTATATAGGGTATTACTTATTTTGTATTTTTAAGAAAGCTAGAAATCAGGGAGGATATACTGAAAAGTCAGGTGATTCAGCGAATACTAATTTGCCTCCCTTAGGGAACCCTGTGCCAAAAGACCAACCATAAAGTGAAAAAACAATTATACACAGGGGAAAAGGCATTGGCAGACAGAGGAAGGGGGAGAGATGACAAGAAGAGAGGAAGTGATTTTTCTCATGAAAGCTAACAAAATAAGGAAACACATCAGCTTACTTTTGCTAAAAGGTAAGGAAGGACGAATATAAAACTGTTTGTTCTGCTAACGAAAAACGGTGTAATTAAGTCTTGCCCTGTTCAGGATATTTCCTTCTCCAATTGTGATTCTTAGTGAAATGTGGAGAGTTGGGGCGATTGTATGTATTTTCCATGTGCTGGGTAGGGTTCACAGCATTTTGTGCATTCCTCTGGCAGCACTTATCTTGCTGCACTGCAATACCTGTTTTCATTTGTGTGTCCTGGGGTAGATCACCAGCTCCTCCAGGCCTGGGCCTCTAGACTCATACTCTTCTTTACGCCAGCAAAAGCCAGTAAACGTTTGGTAGATCGATTATTGAGCAGATGCACCTTTGCTCTATAGTCCTTCAAATTCAATATTCAACTAATTTAAATTAAATGCAGAAGGCCTAGAAAAACCTTGGTCTAGCAGTGAAATCTAGGAATTTGTCACCAGTCAACTGGTGTCCAGCTGTTTAGAAAGAGAGGATTAGAATTACTTAAAAATTCTCTAAACATGTATGAGAGATTTTTTTTAGTGAATAGAATGTTTAGTAAATATATAAGAAATCTGTTCAAAGAGTAATAAGAGGAAATTCACTTTCAGACATAAGAAGAGCTTCTTAATATCAACTTTGCAAAAAAATTATTTCCATAATAATACTCAAATTTGTACTGACTTTGCTCACATTCACTAATACTTTACTATTTTTCAAATACTATAGCTTGTTTCCCAAATTGGAAATTCTATAGGCGAGTATTGACCCACTCACCCATTTATTCATTCAGTCAATATTTACTGAGCCCCAGCTATGTGTCCAAGCATTGAGAATATTAGTAAACAGATATAGACACAACTTCAGAGAGCTTACATTTATCAAACAATCGCACACACACACAAAATCTCAACTGTGATAAGGAGATAGATGGACATGGTACTAGAGTTATAAGGGGTAAGTTGGGTAAGGAAAGCTCTCTAGGAGGAATGATGACTAGACAAAATCTGAAGGGAGGTAGATTGACCAGGTCAAGAAATGAAGGAAGATGGATTCAGGCAGAAGGAACAGCAAACCAAGCTTCTTGAAGGAAAGGCCAGCGTGGCTGAAGCAGGAGACCTAGTTACGCTTGTCTTGGGAAAGCGGAAAGTCCACTGAAATGCTTTCAACCAGAGAGGGATGGGGTGGGTTGAGTTGTGGCAAGACTGGTTTGCCTTCCCGAGACTCTGATCCTGTGTGGAGGAAGGACTGGGGGTGTCTAGACTGGAAGAAGAGTTAGGCAACTAGGGCTGGAGGCAGGACTCTTGAGGGAGGCTGAACGTTTCCCACACCTCATGGAAAATGACTCCTTCTTAGCAAAATTAATGTTTTGCCACTGAAGTAAAATAAAAGCAGAAAACATATTTCCCAACCAACAAGGAAATGGACACTAGACACAACAAACCCACATGATTTTTAACATAATTGCTTCTCCCCAAAGTCTACAAGCTTTCTACAAGGGTAGGAAGGAGATGTATGTTATTCATCATTGTGTCTTTAGGTCTAGTGCACCATAAAATTGGATTAAATCACTGTTAAGTAAATGAAGGAAGCGTGGTATATTAGTCTGCAAGGACTGCCATAACAAAGTACAACTTAAACAACAGAAATTCATTTTCTCTCAATTCTGGAGGGTAGAAGTCCTAAATCAAGGTGTCAGCAGGGCTGGTTCCTTTTGAGGGCTGAGGGGAGGAGCTGTTCTAGGCCTCTTTCTTGGCTTGTAGATACGTCTTTAGATCATCTTCCTAACGTGTGTCTCTGGTTACGAATTCCCGCCTTTTATGACACCAGTCATACTGGATTAGAGCACACCCTAAGGACCTCATTTTAAACTTGATAACCTCTATAAGGACCCTGTCTCCAAATTAAGGCCACATTCTGATATAATAGGGGTTAGAATTCCAACATAAAAATTTGGGGGGGACACAATTCAACCCACAACACATGGGGCTGTGTGTTTCGGCAGCTGTTTGGTGTGAGACGATTCCATTCAACAAGGCAGCTTTTGTTTGCTCCATTTAACAGCGCCAGCTCCCTCACGTGCCAAGCCCTGCAAAGCAGAGTTCAGAGTGTATCGAGCAGACACAATTTCTTTCCCTGGTCTCTTCAAAACTTATCTCACTTCCCTGAAAAGCCCAACTAAAGCATGTAGATTTTTCCAGACTGTTATGGATTGAATTGTGTCCCCTCAAAATTCACATACTGAAGTTCTGACCCCCAGCACCTTAGCAGGTGAGTGTTTGCAGTCAGGGTCTTTAAAGAGGTAATGAAGTTGAAATGAGGTCATCAGGGTGGGCCCTAATCCAATACAATTGATGTTTTTATAAGAGGAGGAAATTTAGACACAGATACACACAGAAAGAAGACTGTGTAAGAGGCAGTGAGAAGGCGGCCATCTGCAAGCCGAGAAGAGAGGCCTCAGGAGAAACCAACCTTGGCGACACCTTGATCTTGGACTTCCGTCCTCCAGAAGGGTGAGAAAATAGATTTCTGTTACTGAAGCTACACCATCTTTAATATTCTGGCGTTCCTAGCAAACTAATACACAAACTGTATTGGCCAACACTCCTGTTCTTAATACCCAGTTTCACTTAATAATTCCATACAATGGTTCTTCTTATTAATAACAAGTAACGTTTCCTGAACCCTTACCCTCCGTGTCAGGCGCTATGCTGGAGCACTGTCTGTGTTATCTTATTTAATCCATACAACCCTTAGACGTGAGGACTAGGATCCTAATTTTTATGGAAATGAAACCTAATTGTAAGAGATGTGAAGTAACTTGCCTAAGGCCATCCAGCAGGAAAGGGCACAAAGTCAGGGGTCTCCAAGGCTGTGTCCTCAGCCCCTGAGTCACCTTTGTGCCAGCCAGAGAACTGTTCTGGAAGGGGGAGCTTTCCTGCACCATGGGGCCTGAGGCACAGCTGCTTATCTGGATGGTTAGGTGATGAAGAGACTAACTTACCCCTCACCACTGCTTTCCTTCAAAAATAAGGAAACAAACAACCTGACTAGAAGTTTGGCCAAAGCCTTAATAGACACCTCACCAGAGAGGACATACAGATAGCAAATAAGCACATGAAAAGATGCGCCACATCGTCTGTCAACAGGGAAGTGCAAATTAAAAAAACGAGATACCACTACACACCAATTAGAACAGCCAAAATCCAGAACACTGACAACACCAAATGCTGGTGAGGGTGGGAAGCAGCAGGAACCCTCATTCCTCACCGGTGGGAATGCAAAGTGATACAACCACTTTGGAAGACGGTCTGGTGGCTTCTCACAAAACTAAACATATTCTTACCACATGATCCAGCAACTGCACTCCTTGGTATTTACCCAAAAGAGTTGAAAATTCATGTGCACACAAAGCTGTGTACAAGAATGTTTATAACAGCTTTATTCATAATTGCCAAAACTTGGAAGCAAACAAGATTGTCTTTTTCAGGTGAATGGATAAAGCGTGATCCATTCAAACAATGGAATATTATTCAGCACTAAAAAGCACTGAGCCATCAGACCACAAAAAGATGTGGAGGAAACTTAAATGAGTATTACTGAAAGCCACCAGTCTGAAAAAGCCACATACTGTATGATGCCAACTATATGGCATTCTGGAAAAGGCAAAACTATGGAGGCGGTAGAAGGTTCAATGCCAGGGCTTGGGGTGAGGGAGGGTGAATAAGTGGAGCACAGAGGATTTTTCGGGCAGTGAAACTACTCTGTGTGATACTATAATGGTAGATACATGTTATTATTATATATTTGTCCAAACCCATACAGTGTAAAACATCAAGAATTAACCCTAATGCAAACTAGGGACTTTGAGTGATGATGATGTGTTCATGTAGGTCCATCAACTGTAACAAATGTCCCATGCTGGCAGGGGATGTTGAGAAGCAGGGAGGCTGTGCATATGAGGGGCAGAGGGTAAAAGGAAACTCTCTGTACCTCCCCCTAAATTTTGCTGTGAACCTAAAACTGCTTTAAAAACTGAATGTCTTTTTTAAAAAAACCCTACTTTCTTGGGTCAGCTTGTGACTCTAGATTCTTCTTAACTCCTGCAGAAATCACTTGCCGTCCATTAGCAATATTAAGACTGTACTAACATTTCAGAGCTCAGATGAAATATTTTGCCTTTGCTGTTTTATCACAAGTTGTTGGACTCCTACTGCAACTGATCTTAAGCAGAGAAAAGAAGATTGGAAGAAAATGACAGATCATCAAATCACAAAGAACTTGGGGGACTATGTCCTTGATGACTGAAGCTGAAAGTTTTCCTACTGATGTCACACTGGTGTCCCTGTTTATTTGCACAAGAGAACTTTTACAACCATTTAGATGGGGCACACACAGGGCAGGTATATAGACCTCTCCCTCCTATTGAGGCCTTTGGATAGCATGAGAGGTTTAAGACCTTAGAGTGCTGACAAGACAAACACACCTTACATGTCTGCCTCAAAAACGGTAATAAATGGAATGGGATAACATGCTTCATCCCATGGAATGTTGAACTTTTCCCGAATGCAAAACTGCTTACATAGCTAGAGAGGAAAGTTATTTCAGTTTTTATGTCTAATTGCTGAACTGCTGAGATTTGCATTTTCCCATAATCAGTGCCTGGTGATGGCTGAAACATCTTGAGAAACAGCTAATCCAGCTCTCAGGGGAGGTGCCCCCAAGAACCACCATCTTCCCTAACCAGCAGTTTCTCCCACAGACACTTCTGCTACCACTCAGAAATGAGAGTTCTAGAAGGAGGAAGGCAAGTGAAATTTCCCCGTACCTGGAAGGGTTAAGCTCTGAGTCAATCTATAGCAAATGGCACACCCAGTTTGAGGTCCATGAGGGTGAAGTAATTAATCTGTGAGTCACATCACTGAATACATTCTATTCCACAGAATGTTGGTTAGCAACTCACTTCCAAACATCATGTCCACCGGCTCTGTGATACCCACTGTTTGAAGGTGAGATGAGCTGCTGATTTTGACTTAGCATCAGGCAATGAAACAAATCTGGCATTGAAATGGATTTGGGTTTTCACCCATAGATTTAGACTCTGAAAAGAAGTGCTACGTTGCATGATTCTATTTTCACACTGAACATGAGAGCCAGAGGGGAAGGACCACCTGGTACCCCTAGCTGAGGGGCAAAGGAGAGGCGCTTCTGAGAAACTTTCAGTGTAGGAAAAAGAAGGAAGAAAGGAAGGAAGGAAGGAAGAGAAGAAGGAAGGAAGGAAGGAAGGAAAGAAAGAAGGAAGGAAAGAAAGAAAGAATGAAAAGAAAGAAAAGACAAGGAACCGAGCTCAATGGCCCTCTTGTTTTATTATGTCATGGTTCTTTCAAAGGCTCTGACTATATGATTAAATTCTTAGCAACCGGCAGGACTTCATATTGATTGGTGTTTTTAACCACAGCCTTAAAAACCCAGTTATCATAACTACAGATCCTATTAAAAGAATCCTTTGCTTGTACGTCAGGAGGAATGAGCAGGCGTGAGGGTGAGGCTATGTGTGTCTATCGCTGGGAGACAGGTGTGATGAGTTGCTGTTTTGTTGCTAGGCAATAGGTTTTATGTGACAACTATTCCCTTCCTCTGAAGAACTGAGTGCTCTTTTGTTTCATGAAGGCAGTGCATTTTCCTAGTATAAGAAGTACACACGGAGTTTACATTAATTCATAAGATTATAGTAAACAGGGTTTATGAAAGGGAATGCTATTCTATCTTAATTCCTTTGCTTGCTTTCCATTGCCACCTGAGAAATCTTTTGCTTAAAGAGACGTGCTTCTTTCCTTTCCTTATCTGATGACCATTGTTTGGCTTGTCTGGCTGTGGTTCGTGTGACTGTGAGTCTCTCTAAGCCTCTAAACTCTCCAGGTCAAGTAGTCAATTATGCCTCTGAGCTCCTCAGCAGAGCACATGTCAACATTTGGAAGTGTTATTAAATTTGATTTGATAATTTTAAACTAGTTAGCGAATCCTGATGTGAGCACTTTATGGTCTCTTCTATAGTCCTTCTTCTTTTATTGATTCTATCCTAATTTAGCATATGTGTTTTGTACTGACTATAGTCTCCCCCAAGGTAGGGCCCTAGATCGCTTGCATCCCTCTAGCCGTAATAGCGTCTAACTTGGGATGTAGTAGATGCTTAATAAATGCCTATTGAATAGATGAATGAATAGATGCACAAAGATTAATATAGTGTTGCATTTTCCAATTACATAGATTTTCAATAGATTCAAGGCAGGCTCCAAAAATAGTGAAGTGGCGATTGATTTATTATAGGTACTGTAAAAAGAGGCAGAAATAGAAATATGCTTTGTTTAGAGAACTTTCCTCCATAAAACCATACATTTTACACAGAAATACCAATCAAAAAATCTCAGGTATAGATTCAGAATATTGATATTCTTCTAATTTTAGTAGACCATGAAGTTAATTCCCAAAATGGAAATGGCTTGAGAACCAGCCCTGGGTTCCCTAAGGTAAGGTTTTCTCCTAAAGCAGTTAGGGCTTTGCTAGTATGTTACAATATAATCTTGAAAACGTATCCCTGACAACAGAAGTGACGTATGTGCTGGTCCTCCTCTTTGCCAGTGTAGGAAAACCTCTGGATGAAGTTTGTCTTTTGGGTTTCAGGAGATTAAAATGCTTCCCCCGCCCTATCCCGGCCACCTTCTAGGATGTCGATTTTTGTTCCCAAAGTATAACGGTTAATACTGACTGAGGGCCAGCTGCTGTTCTAAGCTCTTTACGTGAATTAATCTCTTTAATCCTCACCACAATTCTGTGAGGTGGATGTTATTATTGTCCATTTTATAGAGAAAGAAACTGACACACAGAGAGGTTAAGTAACTTGCCTAAGGACTCTGCATCTAGGATGTGGCAGAACTGAGTTTGGAACCCTAACTCCACTCTCCTAGCCCTTCTGTGACACCAGCTCTGAAACAGAGAAGGGGAAGGAAGTCCGAACACATGAATCATCACCACACCAGGTGGCCTCTCCACACAGCAGCTGCCTTCCACACCTGCCCTCTCCTTGGCGTTGTTCTGGGCCAGTCCAGGGCTGATGGCTCACCTGTACCAAGGCGCAAGAGTCTTGCACATGTAGTGAATGCAAGTGTCAGTTCAGTCCCAGAGCTCCCTGTCCCTGGACTGAGCCTATGCTGTGGCTGAGCCCCGCTTCCCTGGGCTTGACTTAAGACTCACCCCTCCAGACCTGCACTGTGAAAGCCTGGGACTGGCCTTTGTGGAGAGCCAGGAAGGCACCCTGACACCAGCTGCCTCAGCTGCATCCTTACAGCCTCAACAGCATCTAACTTGGTGTCCACCAAGAGGAGGTGCAGTCCCTGCAAGGGCAAGCCTGGGGCTACACCCAAGGGGACGTGCTGACTCGCATTATAGAGAGAACATCATGGCACTCCAACCCTGCCAAAGGCTGCCAGAACATAACCCGCCCTCTCCTCCCAGGGGCGGGGGGTGGGGGGCAGGCACACACCACCCCTCACATACACACACTCACTCACTATGTGCTTTTATGTAACAGGGTTGCCTTCTCACAACTCTCTTTTATCAGCAAACACTCCTGAAGGTACGGCCCATACCTGCATTCCAAAGACCACGCAAATCACTTCCCTCCCTGCTAAAGGCCCTCACTCCCAGAGTGACTCACAGCAACTGCCAAAGAGTAGTCAGCGGTGGGCCCCACCCTTCCCACAGGAAGTGAGAAAGGGTATATAATTTTTCTCTGGGTGCTGCTGCACATGTTAAATAGGTGATTTTAAAAAGTGAGAGCTGTTTAAGAGGTAGTGACAGCTCTGAAGTACAGAGTCAGGGACCTGGCAGTAGCCTGGTAGAGGCCACAGGATTCCTATAAACTCTTTTTATGAACAGGGCTTTGAAATTCCAGAGCCCGCAGGAGGTGGCTCCCTCTTTGATTCAGCGGTGCTGTGCCACCAAGAATGCACTGAGGATTGGGGCACTCGGGACACCTGAGATGTGGGGTCAGAGAGGCAGCCCCAGGGGAGAATTCCAGAGCTGGGGCTGGGTTCTTTTAGCATTAAAAAAACAAAGTGTCATTTCTTCCAGGAACCTCCTGGTAGAGCCCTAAAACCCCTACTAAACAAGTGAACGTTTATGCACCTTTGGGACCCTAACAAAAGTCAGGGGGAGGCCATGTCTGAAAGGCCACAGCGGTCCCTGAGATAATATTGATGTACAAGCTACCATTCAACGGCGCTCATGATGTACGCCAGATCACCTGTTTTATTCCAACTATCCAGCTTAGACAGTCTCCAGGAATTGGGGCAAACCAATATTCCACTTATAATCTCTCCAGAAAGACGAAGGGGCCACCTACAAACAGCTCTAGAACCACACGAGACCACTGATACGTGAGGAAGACACAGATCACGGTGCTGTAGTCACCCGGGTCTTGTTAAAATGTGGATTGGCCAGGGGGAGGGTGTAGCTCAGTGGTAGGGTGCCTGCCTAGCATGCACAAGGTCCTGGGTTCGATCCTCACTATCTCTGTTAAATAAATACATACATAAATAAAAAACCTAATTACCGTCCCCCACTAAATAAATAAATAAAAATATGGATTGCAGGTAGGGTCTGAGGTTCCGAATTTCTCTCAGTCGGTACCAAGCCTGCTGGTCCGTGGATCACACTTTGAGTGTTGGGGGTACTAGAGAGCACTTGGGAAGGGGTGGTCAGTGGACCCTGTTAGACTTGGGGAGGCTTCCTGGTGCATGAGGGGCTGAGAGGGGTCCTGGTTGGATGGGGAGAAGAGGAAGACACCCCAGATCCACCTGAGGGAAGTGAGTGACCTGGAGAGTCCTCATCGTATGTGGCAACTGTCCCCTGTCACAGACAGGATCAGCCAGACAGATATCCTTGGGGGAGTGGAAGTGTGTGAGAGGCTAGGAGCTTGGGGACTGGACTCTGCCATTTAGCAGCTGGGAGACTAGGCAGGTTTGAGAAGTGGGGATAGTAACACCAATCCCCTAGGACTGGTGTGAGGATGGAATGAAGCTGGACAAAGTGCTTAGCACAGAGCCTGGCACAGCACAAGCAGTCAGTAGATAGAATACTTGTTGATATTATTATTATTATTATTATTATTATTATTATTATTATTATTATTATTATTAACATCTGAAGCAGAGGAGGGTTATATCTCCTGTTTATTTCTGAGCCTTGGGCCAACATATCCCAAAACAGATGGCTCCCAGCTGAAGCAGGAGCCCCCCCTTTTTCATGAATTTCCCTTGGGGTGTAGGGCAGTCCATGATGCTGGGGTGGATGGGAGACTTGCACGGCCTTGATACCTTGACAAGAGGGCAGAAGGGCCTTGATTCCAGGCCCTAAGGAGGCCCGAGACTGTCCCTTTTCCTAGACATGAACAGGGAAAAGGAGTTAGCATACTCAGGACTAATTTATTGGTGGAAAAATTTACTTTAAAATATTCTAAATAAGCCTGTCCTGGCATTGAAATGTCACCATATGGCAGGCTCTCAGCCACACGGAACCAGGACACGTTCTAACCTGAGGTGCAGCCAGATCCAGGATGGGGATTTCCTAGTGTCAGGTTTTCTGATGCCGCATATCTCAAGGGCCCGCGAGGCCACACAGCCCGGCCTTCCAGGACAGCAAGAGCTGCGCTGAACGTAGTCACCGAAGCACCTTCAGCAGAAGTGCGGTGTTCACTTCTCCCAAATATTTCCCTTTGAGAGATAAACCAAGAGATAAATGGAAGGTATCAGGCAATGTCAAGCTCCGGCCAGGCCAGACCTCTCTGGAAGAGCAACTGGGAATGTTGATGAAATGGGCAGAATCTAAACAGCTATGATTTATTTCCCACAATCTCTGGCACTTTTTAATCCTTTTTTTCCCCTCCTCCCTTTCTTTTTAACAGGGCAGAGCAAACAATCTTAAGGCCAATTGGCTGAGCTGTGTGTTTTTCTCAGATGGATTTGTTGGTGAAACGATGAAGTTTTTACATGGCTGTTATCAGTGCATCATTGCCACTCCAGTTCCTTATCTTTTCTTTCAAGGATTTAACCAACATGCAAAGATGACACAGGCCACCTCTTGTGCCCCTTCTTTTCCCTGGCACTGGCTGGAGAGCCCTATCACCTCTGGACTGTTTTCCTTGCCCCACACTTGCCCCACCCTCCGAGGTGCCCAGCCTCAGAGCGCCCCCCACCCACCCCGGGAGGCTCCCGCAGTGGCCTCTGGCTGACCAAAGATTGCTAGCTGGGAGCTCCTCCCACTCAGGGCCTTCCTGATGTCAGGTCTCAGGCCAGGATGACAACTGAGTCATCTCACCCTTGTTTAGGGGAGGGAGGAGGCCTCCCAGAGGCTCCCCACCCTTACCTGGGGTCACAGATGCATTTTAGGAGTGTATTTATCAGTTTGGCCTAGCAGAGATTAAGCAGGCAGTTAACAGAATACTTGTAGCAGCCACACGCCAGGCAGAGTGTCAGGGTGTTGGGTCTACAGAGATGAGCGAGACATGGTCCTTGCTTCTGGCTGTTTCCAGGCCACCATGGATGGCAGATAAAGAATTCATGGTTAAACTGGAGGTGATGAAGGCAGAAGCAGGCTCTGGGCCCCAAAACCATGTGAGGGAATGGCCGACTCTGCTTCTGAGAGGTGGAGGCCTCCCAGAGGAGGTGACATCTGGGCTGTGCTATGGTCTGAATGTGTCCCCCAAATTCATATGTTGAAACCCGAACCTGCAAAGATGATGGTGTTAGGAGGTGGGGCCTTGGGGAGGTACTCAGATCATGAGAGAAGAGCCCTTGTGAATGGGTTTATTTAGCGCCCTTATAAAAGAGGCTCCTCACCCTTTTACCCCACGAGGACGCAGAGAGAAGGCACTAGTGCTGAACCAGAAGGAGGGCTCCCACCGAACCTGACCATGCCTGCCCTTGACCCAGGGCTTCCAGCCCCCAGGAGCTGTGACAAATACACTGTTGTCATTTAGAAGCCACCCAGTCTGCAGCACTTTGTTACACAGCCGGAGCAGACTAAGAAAGGCTGTTTCTTCAGGGCTGAGTAGAAGTCTGCCGGGGGAGAAGAGGAGAAGTACACATGGGCCAGCGAGACAAGGATGTGAAGGCAAAGAGGTGGGTGTGAACCAGATGTGGCCTCTTCAGGGGCAGCATTGGGGTTGGCTGGCATGAAGGAAGGAATAGGACCAAGGGAAGGTGAGGCTGGAGAAGAAGCACCATGGAGGTTAATGTGAGGGGCCGATGTGCATCCAAGGGGACACAACCTTGTCCGTGGGCAGTAAGGAGCTAACTGAGGACCACGGTGGCTCTAATGATGGGACCCTGAGACTTGACAGGAGGCATGGTGGTGTCGGGGAAGATCAGGTGAAGAGGCAGCTCAAGGGTTCCTGTTGAGAAGGGCCTGTAGTATCTAGTGCAGTACCACGCACTCCCGGGCGCTTGATAGGTTTCGTGATGTAGGTGACACGCCCTATGTGGTATAGGTGAGAAAAATATTGCAGTGAATGGTTACTCGGCTTAGCAGCCTTGTGACATTCTCCAGAGTGACTCTGCAAATTGCACTGTAAGTAAAATCCACTATCATTCTCTATGGCCTTATTATATGACTTGTGTACATGAAGTATGACCTCAAAATAAATGGGTTTGCCTGGTGAACAACCCATGTAATCTCTGGCATCTCACGGAACAATCTCCTTCACATGTGGGTATAGTCATTCTGTTGATACCAAGAGGGTACGTCAAGGGGACAGCCCAAACCAAAGCTTAGGGTTATCTGGAGAGAAAAGTCCTAGCAGAATCCTGATTCACTGGGTTTAAAAGACGCTGCCACAGAGGAAGTCACTGAGTCAAGAGTCAAGAGACTCTTCTGAATAGGTGGGTCTGTCTGATTTGTGTGGAATCAAGGGTGGATTTCTGGAGAAAATGGGGCATGAACTTTGAGCCCCTCACTTGCATGGTCTCCTTCCTGCAAAGGTCCTGTGCCAATTTTTTAATTTGTAATTTTACATTATTTTTCTTGGAGAGGCATAAATAAAACCTAAATCTGCCCCCGGGTATATTTCCAATCCGAACATGACATTAATCTTCAGCAGTAAGCAATTAGAGCCATGGTAATATTTAAGCATTTTATGATTGGAGATGGCTCCCAACTGTAAGGATGCCTTAATGGAAAGAATGAGGGGTTGTGTTCACGGTGCTGCAGATTCTGACTTCAATAGACACTTGATCTCAAAAAGTAAATTTGAGTAGGGGAGAATATAGCTCAGTGGTAGAGCACATGCTTACCATGCATGAGGTCCTAAGTTCAATCCCCAGTACCTCCATCAAAAAAAAAAAAAAAAAAATTACTCCCACCCACTGCCAACACACACACACACACACACACACACGCGCACACACACACACACACAGAGTAAATCTGCATTGCCAGGCCCAACTTTTCAAAATTCTTTTTTTTTTTAAATTGGGCAAAACTGGCTCAGTAAGGGTGACTAGGCAGACTGCACTGCACTAGTGGATGCCTACTAAATGTGGTACTAAATTGTGGTACAAATATATTAGTGCTAACATGCTTGAAGTCCTTGGGGTTTTGTGTTGTTTTAATAATTCCAAAACACAAAACTGTTGCAAGAATAATTCAAAGAACTTGTTAGTTCTTGAACAATTTGAGAGTAAGCTGCAGGCATGATTTCCCCTTACCCTTAAAAACCTTCATGTAAATCGCCTACCAACGAGGATGGTCTTCTACAAAACCACAATATAACCATCAAGACTAGGAAATCAACACTGGAACATTACAACTATCACCAGCTCCATTCCATTTTTCACCAATTGTCCAAATGTCCTTTATAGACAAATGATCCAATACAGGATTAGGTACCTCACTCAGTTGTCAAGTTTCCTTAATCTCCTTCAGTCTGAAGTGGTTGCTTGGTCTTTCCTGGTCTCTCAAATCATTGACATTTTGAAGATTATAAGCCAGTTAATTTATAGAATGTTTCCCAATTTGGATGTGTCTGATACATTCTCGTAATTAGATTCAGATTAGACATTTTAGTACGAATTTCACAGAAGTGATTTGCGTTCTTACTGTATCCCATCAGGTGACATGTGATTTGTCCCTTTATCAACGTCCCTTTATCAATGATATTAATTTCTTTGACAGCTCCTGCCTCAGGTTTATTGTACAAATAGCACAGGAGGACACCAGCTTCATGCAAACAGCAGTCCTTCTTTCCTCATATTGGCACATGGAGACCTTTACTCCAGGGCCTTCATGGGGCACAGGCACTTTTAGGAGGCCTGAGCGGCAGCTGGAACTGGAGCTGGAGCTGGACCTTAGTTTGAGTCTTGGCCTTGGCCTTTGGCCAGCAAAGCTTGAGACTCTTGGGGCTGGAGGCACCAGCATTGCATCCTGAGCTTGGGGGAACAATGTAGGCAAGTCAACTGAACTTGTGGCTAATGTTCTTTGGGATCTTGGGCTTGACCTCCTTGGGCTTGACAAGTACCCTGAGAGCCTTGGCATGTACACTCATGGCCTTGGCACTGTTGGCCTGCATCATCTTCAGACTCTTCTTATGCTTCTTGGCAAAGCACATGTTCCTCACAAATTTGAAGTCTTAAGAGTCATACTTTCATAGTTTCTCAATGCCATTTGTGTGCCATTTTCAGGACTGGTTGTGCATGGTGTGGTTCTTGGATGTGGCATGTCTGCACTGTAGCCCACCAAAAATGTTAACTTTGATCATCTGATTCAGGTGTTATCTGTGAGGTTTTTCACCATTAACTTACTAATTTTCTCTTTGTTTGAGACTATGCAAATATCTCATTCCTCATCAAACTTTTGTTCACTTGGTTTTAGCATCTGTTGAAGTTTCTTGCTTAAATTAATTATTACTATGATGAGTTACCAAAAGGTGATTTTATAATTCTATCACTCCATCTATAGTTATTGATTGGCATGCTACTAGAAGTCTGAGGTGTCTCTTCTCTCTGCCTATCTATCTATCTATGGCAATATTACTTTATAGGCCAACAAGATGTTCCAGATTCATCTTATACTTTCCCTGATTTAGCTGTGGAATCAGGGAACCCCAGTTGCTTTCAGTAAATAATGGGCTTTAGAAAACAAGATTTTGGTGCTAGGTGTGCTCATTGCTATTGGGGGTCTGTTTTAGGCTCTCTCAATAGTCAGAAGTTGAAATTATAGGTGTACATATACACACACATATATTGAAAACCATCAGTACATATTATCTCTAATTTCAATGCAATACAACATGGTTCATTCTAACATCTCCCCTTTCCATATCTGTAACTCCTCTTTTCAACAGTGAGAAACCTGATTGCCATTATCCTCAATATATGTACTTATTTGCTCATTCTTCTTGCATGAAAACAGTCTCCTGACTCTGCCAGATCACTGCCCTGCTTAGCACACCTTTGTGTGAGCCACTGATCCCAAGGGCTGTGAAATTGAATTATTAAAGGAAGGCAGGCCTTGGTTTCTTTTTAAAATGGGAATATGATGGATTGTGTATACTTCACGTTTGTAGACTGGCAGTATCAGCAACATGGATCAGCTTAAGAAAGTGACTTCGGAAATTCTGATTTTATGTCTTTCACTTTTCACTGGTAAACTTTACAAAAAACTTTATCTACAGGGATGAAATCCCCAAACCCCTGGGTTACTGAGACCATCAGGTCTTGGTAATTTAAATATGCATTTAAAGGGAAATCTGTCGTATTTTATCTAGTATTTTCAGATGTTTTGTAGTAAGAGTGTTTTCAAATTAGATTGTCTACCTTGTTACCAGAAATTTCAGTTCTGAACACCTAGTTTGAAAACACCTTGAGTAATTACTCTGAAAGGTACACTTCTACTGGCAAGTAAGTTGCTATGTAGCCAGGCCAAGAATGTATGCCACTGGCTCCCCTTGGAAACCTCCAGCTTTGGGAGAATGCCTGGGAAACCTCTAGACAACAGTAAAATGTCAGGCTTTTTCAAAGTCTGCCCATCTTGACAACCCATCCCTAGTGGTGTGAAACAGCTCCTTCCTAAAAGGCTTTTCATGCACCTGGGAAGCTGCCCTATCTATAATCTGTCTATCTATCTATCTGTCTATCTGTTTATCTATCTATCTCCCTTTAGTCAAGATTCCCACAGCAATCACCACAATGTTTCAGCCAGTCTTCTGTTATCTGGAGCTTTGAGAAGGGGCTTGTGACCAAGGACTAGGTGAAGGCATCTAATGATTGCCGACATTAGCCAGAGAAGGGTTTATCTTTCATTCTAGGCATTTTTAGGATTCCTGCTATAAAATACTACCATCATGAACCATCCTGCCCTGCCCAGATCCACCCAATGTAGTGTAACTCTTTAGTTTTACTGTCAAAGGAATAATCAAGACTCCCCAGTGCAAGGCACAGTAAATGGCCAGGAATGTTTCTGTATTTTAACTTGACAGATTTTGAGTTACATAGTCTTTGGACACAGCCATTATAGAATCAGTATCCAGCACCTTTCCTATTTCAGGTGTACCTCGGAACTGATCTTCAGGTGTTCTTTCCACGGTGTGCATTTCTTATGCTCCACTGATTGTTTTGGTAGGAACATTTAGCCTCCATCTTATCAATAATGTTTATGTTAAAATGTGCCCCTTTGGTGACTGTGGCATTCTGTAACAAAGATTTGCTGGCTAGGACCTTGTACAAGCAAGCCATTATTATAAATTCCCAAATAAAGCAGAGAGCCTTGGCATGCGTTTCATAGTAAAGTGAGCAATGTCAGTAAAAAAGAAAAAAAAACCCTTAAACTTGCAGTTTTTAGACAAAAGGGCAAGTCTAAACATATTAGAATGCTGTGTGTATTAAATGTGGCAATTATCCCCCACGCTGCTGGAACCATTTGTTTACTATCAGAGAACAAGGACTGATGTCTGGTAAAATAATTTCCCTAAAAATTCAGCTGAAGTTCTAATTCTGGGCAAAGCAGAGATAGTAAAATACCTTACCACGGCAAGTAACAGGGGCAGTACCACCTCTCAGAACTGTTCACCAGATCCAAGGCCTCCATTTTTCTTCCTTTAGAACAGCACGGAAGGCCTGTCTGCAGACTCCAGGAAGCAGCTTTTCCACATCGTCTTAACTTCCGTTAGGTTCCACACTACCTGCAGGATGGGGATCAAATGCTTTAGTGTGGCTCTCAGGCTGCTGTGTGCTGACTGCCTGCATCTCTCAACACTCCCACAGCCTAAGCCCTTGAGCTTGGTGTTGCCTACAATCTCCAGAGCCTTCTCCAACGCTGCACCCGTGCACACAGACTTGCATTCCTCTATGGTAGGAATTAATTCTCAGCTGCCTTGTTTGCTTGTTCAGCTCTTACCTCCTCTAGACTGCAAGCCACTCACAGCAGCTACCATGACTAATTTAAATTTATGTGTATGCTTGGGGCATAGAAAGAGAGCGAGTTATTTGTTGAATGAATGAACTCTTCAAAGGGGCCATGTAGATTCTCATAGGCTCAGATTCCAGGGTGGAGGCTGTGTTCACTTGCTTCGCGATATAGCAGAGGGCACTTTCATTACCTGCTACTACTTGGTTCCTCAGTTTTGTCAACAGAAGATGTTGTATTGAGGCAACAGTAAAGAGTCAGGGGACTGGCAGGTTTTCAAAAGCAGCCCTTTATTGGAGCAAAAAATTATCTGAGCCAATCACACCCTAAATTACTCTTGCTGGCAATAAAAGGAGTTAAAAGGATGAATCCAAACCATTATATTAAGCTATATTGGCATCCAGCATCTATTATATTACATGCTCAGTTCATATCACTGCATTTTTGTAGCTAATAACTTACCAGTTATTTTCAATAACTGATTTTGTATGTTATGTTATATATTAATTTCTTATATCATATTATGTATAACTGTATGTTTATTTCTTACCCCTAAGACACAAGTTCTATTAAAGACTGTTAGGTCTAAAAGTGTACATTACGGTGATCTAAAAAAGTGGGTATGTCTTATTTCTTTTCTGTTGAATTGGCTGCTCATTGGACTGAATCTCATAACCCAAACAGGTATTTGGGTATCAAGTACATGTTGCCTGAGATACATTTTTGAATTAGGAAAAAGTAGCCCCACCTTAATTGCATTTAATGATTTGCAAATTTCTGGAGATTCAGTTTACTTAAAACATATTGGGATCTGTAATGGTTCGCAAAGTTAGCATTTCTGTAGTAATATACACCTCGCTGTGCAAGACACACACACAAACACACAGCACATTTTATAACCTTATATTTGAAAAGAAGAATTAAAACCTTCTCTTTCCCTGACTAGCAGTAATGAGAACAATCGGCTAATTGATTAAGCAAGATCAATCAACAAAAACGAACAGCTTTAAAAGGTGAAAACATCCTCTGAATTATATTTTAAAAGAAATGCCTTTAATTTTTATTAATGCCTAGTTGTTCCAGTTCTTAGTTTTTGTGTTTGTTTTTCTTTTCTTTTTTGTCTTGTCAGACCATGTCATTCTCAATAAGAATAAAGGTCAGAGTTGGAGCTTGGGACCAGTAAGAAAAAACAGCTTATTATTACCATAAAAGCAAAGGCAATTTCCCTAATGCCTGCTTGTGAACCAGGCTCTTTTTGTTGACATGTTTTCAGAAAGCTCTATTAAAGAAAAATCAATCCCTTATACCTAATAGATGTTAAGTAACTATTTGTTGAGTAAATGACAGATACCATTAGAGCTGAAGCTGATATTTGGAAATGATTGTTTCTGAAGTTTCAATAGGGATGTTTAAAGTTATAGGTGATAATAAATGTCTTACTGTGAATTATTCCCTGACTATAAAATTTAGTACTGTCAATGTAGCCCTGTAAAAGGAACAATAAAGGAATAATCATCACAGCTAGGTGCTTTCCTTCTTAAACGTTCAAGGAAAAGGGCAAGAAAGATAACCAACCTTTTTTAACATCTATATACACCACACACTAATCCAGGAACTTCAGAGATCTCACTTAATCCTTGCAGCAAAGTAGGTTACAGATAAGGAAAATGAGTTTCAGAGGAGTTTAGAAACTCACACAACATCCAACAGAGAGGGAGGGCTGGGGATTGCACCCAGGCCTGTGTGACCTGGGGCCCTGGAGCCACTGCAGTGTCTTGCATTTGGAACTTCCATCAGGTAGTTCTGGAAGCTGTATAGGGGAAAGTGTAGAGAAATGTTCTGAGTCAGTCTTAAGACCAATTTGCTTCTTGGTTCCTAACCAACTAAGTGGATCTAAGTGAGGCCGCTTTGTAAACAATCCAGTCTCCATATCAACAGGCACAGCACAATCCAAAATCTTTCCCAAAACTTTGTACTACAGGTTTAACATGGTCTGTTGTTCAGGGGAAATAGACTGTTAAGACCCCTGGCACCATTATTTTCCCTTCCTAGCAATCCTTTTCTTAAGCCAGCACAGCAGCAGGACAAACATCTTCCTGGGAAATTATGACACTGACTGATTGATCTCATCTCCTTTTGTGCCAGACAAGACTGAATTTCCAGTCAGATTAAACAAGGAAAAAAGAAACTACAGAGCTTAGTACTCAAGGGCACAAACGTTGAAGTCAGAACACGTGGCACTGCCATCATGTTAATGTGTGACTTCAGTCAAGTTATTCAAACCCTCTGGGCCTTAATTTCCCTTTCTGTAAAATGGGAATAATAATGGTATCTAAGTCATGGGAATTTCATAAGGACTAAGTGAAATGTCTGTTAAGCATTTAAATGCCTGGCTTACTGAAAATACTTAATGAGTGATAATTTTTATTGATGCTGTTCAATAGTTACTAAGTTATATTCTACATACCTAACCGCAAAAGATCTCATGGCTGTGCGCTCAAGAAATCTCAAAGGCCTTTATTTCAGGGGCTTTGCAACCATAAGTGAACTGTGATTCTTGGGAGGAACACAGAACTCTTGACTAGAATCCCTTTCAAGCTAAGTTCTCATCCAATAGAAAGTGATGGTTTCAAATAGTCCTTTTCGCTTATCTTTTTATGTATGGTAGGACTTTTCGTGAATCACACGTTGCATTTATTCAGTAACTTTCAAACCAAGAGAAATGAAAGAACCTTGAAATTCAGAGCAGTAATACCACCTGATTGATTAACAGCCAGGAAGCAGGGAAGGCAGACGTGGCTCTCTGATCACTAAATGGAAATGCGGTGGAAACAAGATCCTCCTGCGACGTCTAAGGAGTGTTCTGTTCCTTTGGCTTCAGAGAAGGGTAAATGATAGCACCGAAGGGAGAGAGGAAAGGAGGCCCGGGGACAGCCGGACGGAGAAGGCCTCTGAAGGCTGGTTTAGCAAAGAGCGAGGTAAGGGTGGCAGAAAGGCAGGTCTGCAGAGGGAGCTGACAAGCGCTCTAGACAGGAAATGCCACCTGAGCGGCTTCGGGCTCGAGTCGCGTAACGTTCATGCCGTTTCTGTCATGTGGCTTCTGAGTGTCGGGCCATCCGGCAACTCCCTCCCAGAGGCGGGAATTAGTTCGGCTATCCACAGCCCCTTTCGGCCATACAAGCTCTTTCATTAAAATATAACCCAACTGACAGATTGCACAGGGAATACGGCGGCCCCAGAGCAACCTCGGAAAAGGTCGGGGTCTCGGGACGCCAGAACGCAGACCGCCTCCGACCGAGAGGCCGCAGGAAGCGCCCCTCCCCCGGGGCTCACCCCGCCCCGCGGCGCGCAAGCGTGTCCTCACCGGCAGCCGGCCAATCAGAGCGTGCGACCTAAAATAGCGCCGTATAAATGCGCGTGCGGCCGGCGCCGCCAGCTCAGAACCGCGCTGGGGTGGGGTTGCGCGCGCAGGTGAGTGGGGCGGGGTCGGGCCACCTGCGGAGAAGGGCGGGGTGGGCCCCCGCGCACCTGCTTCCGCCTGACGTGGGCGGGAAGGCAGTCAGCGGGGGCTCTCCAGCCTTGGCAGAACCTGCGTTTCTAGGGGAGTAACGCGGGCCGGCCGGACTCCACTTCCACAGTGCTCATCACTACCTCGTCTAACTGATTTCCTCTTCGGAAGGAAGCACCATCCGCAACCTGCAGGCTTGCTAAGTCGAAGGACTCGTTCAAAGAGCAGACCGCAACCGAGTTTCCGGTGGCGACTCCCTGTCCCGCTCATGCAAAAGTTAACTTAGCCGGCGCTTAAGCCCCGGAAGAATGGACGCGTTACACGCTCTGAGAGCAGGCTCACAATTGTGGGTGGGAGACAGAAGGGTACCCGCCCAACTGAGGCCGAAAGTGATAAGACAGACATCCTTCCCAAGAAATGATCAATCTAGGGAGGCATTTCTAGGGTTCACCTTTCTAGGAGGAGGTGACTTGAGATAGTAGGTGGGAAAACAAAGGCGTTGGCGTCATACACACATGCGTTCCAACCTCTGAACACTTAAGCAAACCTCGAGTGGCCCCATCTTTAAGGTGCAGTTAACAGTACATGCCCCATAACATATTTTTGAGGAGTCCCCCCACCATGATCATGTTCATTTCTCTCTCATTTTCCTTCCTGTCTTCCTTCGTATTCTCTCCTTCACTTTTTTTCTCCTTCATTCCTTATTATTATTATTTTGCTAATTGAGGTATAACTTTCACATAATAAACGGCACAGATCTTAAGAGGACAGCTGGGTGAACTTTTACACATGTAATCAGCTCCCAGATCAAGATGTAGGATATTTTCATCACCCCAGGTTTCCACCTGCTCCTTTCCAGTCATACTTAGGTAACAACTATTCTGACTTCTATTACTGTATATTAATTTTGCCTGTTCTTAAATTTAATATGATTGCAGATAAGCAGTGTACCCTTTTCTGTCTGGTTTCTTTCACTCAACATAATGTCTGTAAGATTCATCCATGGTATTGCACATATCAGTAGTTTGTTTATTACTAGGTAGTGTTCTGCTATATGAATATACAACAATTAATTTATCCATTCTACCACTGATGGGCATTTTGGTTTTCAGTTTTGGGTTATTATGAACGAAGCTGCTGTGAACATTCGTATGGTCTTTTGGTGAGTAAGTGTACTCAATCTTGGGTACATACCAATGAGCAGAATTTTTATGTCTTAGGATAAGTGTATGTTTAGTTTTAAAAGACACTGCCTAGCAGTTTCCCCAAAAGATTGAATTGATATATGAAAGTTAGTTACTTCACATCCTTGCCAGGAGTTGGCATTAAGAGTTTTTATTAAAAAATTCTTGGTGAGTATGTAGCAATACCTCCTTGTAGTTTTCAGTTGTATTTTTCTAATGAATAATGACTTACTAACTTACCAGCCTTTTGGGTTATGTAATTTTGTGATATGATTGTTTAAGTCTCCTATTTTGTATGGGTTTGTCTGTCTTTCCCCAACAATTTCTATGAAAGCTTTATATTTTCTGGATATGAGTCATTTGCTAGGCATATGTGTCATGAATATATTCCCCCCACCTGTGCCTTGCCTATTCAGTTTTTTATGATGTCTTTATTTTATTTTGTTTTTTAAAATGAGCATACAATAACTTTTTTTTTTTTAATTTACAGTTCTGTGAGATTTGACACATGTCAGATTTGCTGAGACTGAATTGATGTCTTTGGAAATAAGTTACCCTCAGTCCCTCCAAGGGCCCATGTCAGACCATGTAGTCATGTAGGTGCCCACAAATGTAAAACTTTTTTGAGCTGTGCACTTAAGATGAGTGTTCTTTATGCACTTTATTGTCTGTATATTAAACCTCAATAAAAAAGTAAAATCTTTCTGTCAATGTGTCCTATTCCCCGCCTCCAAACACCACTACCATCATACTGGAGCCTTCAGTATGGTCAGTCACCTGCTGGTTGTCTGGGGGAAGAGTGACCAAGTGGTGGTCTGAGTGGCAGCTGAGTTAGCACCTGGGTCTCCAGCTTCTTTCAATCCATGTTCCTCCCTGAGCTGAGCCCAGGGCTGCATGGACTGCCCTGCCCTTAGAATCCAGTGAGGATTTTCCTTAGGCCACTGGCAAGGTACAGCTTCACACTGAGGCTCGGCTTGGTCTCTGTCCCTACGCATGTGAATGACCCTGTCTTAAAGTGTCCTAGGGTATGAAAAAGGCAGCGAGAAGGAGACTATGCCCCAGGAGAGGAGAGGCATGGAGGTGAGAGGTGGGGAGCACAGATACTGAAAGGACTGGTTCACAGAATTCCTGAGTAGAGACAGTGGTTAAATACCTCCCACTGTGAAGGTATAAAGGAAAGAGGGAAAGGAGGAAGGAAGAAAGGAAGCAGCGAAGGAAGGAAGGAAGACGGAAGGGGAATGGGGGAAAGGAAGGAAGAAGGGAAAGAGAGGGATAGAAGGAAGGAGAACAAAAGACTTAAAAGATACACACTAAAGTAGAATAGAATTGTGGACGATTTAAAAAAATTTTTTGCTTGTCTGTATTTTCTAAAAAAAAATTTTTACAACAAATGTGCATTATTTTTGCAATGATATAAATAGGTTGTTTTGTTTGTGCTTTATAGTGCCTAACTACATGCCATGGTGGGAAGTGTGTACTCAACGGTTCCCAACAGGTCCTGTTCTATTTTGACCTCAGGTCAATCTGCCCTGGTCTTAGGGGATTTCAGGTTGACTCACCCTGCTCTATGATCATCTTGGGTACTTTATCATCTTTAGGATGGTGCGAGAACATGATTTTATCGGGAGCCTTTTTTCTTGAAAATGAATTACTAAAGACATAGCCAAGAAAGAAAATGAGCCTACCACGCGTATGAGCAGAGCAGGCTGGGTTCCCTCCAGGGCCCCACACAGGTGAGTCTTGGGCTCAGAGCTGCGAAGGAGTGGGTTACCTCTGGCCACCAGGGCCTCAGGTTTTCAGGCTCCTCCTCCCTTTCAACATTTGTTCCCAGGAAAGGCTCTGTAGTCTCCTTCATATTGAATTTAAAAGCACTTGGAGAGAGACCAGAGCCCTCAGGGGGCTCAGAATCTAAGATCAGAATCTAAGCAGAGATGCTCTATGTTGTAGATTTCTGCCAGAAGAATCAATTGCTGCACAGGTGTTTTCATGATAGAATGGGAAACCTGTGTAATGCTTTTACTGCGAGTTCTTTAACACAAGCTGCCACCAACTCTGCCACTCTAAGACCCTGACCCAACCCCATTTCCCACCCCAGTCCCTGCTCCAAGGTCCCTGTTCCTGCTTGGAATGGTCCATGGTTGTTGCTACATTTTAAAATCATGTCATCATTGATTAGACCTCATTTGACGCTCAGTTTGGTGACCAGGTGCTACTGAGCAGAAGGTTTGAGGTGGCCTGCAGTGCTCCAGGCCCCTTCTCTGGGGGAGGTAGGCTTATCATGTACCAGAAGGATGCAAGCACAGGCGGTCCCCGACTTACAGTAGTTTGACTTATGATCATTTGACTTTATGATGATGCAAAAGCAACGCATGTTCAGTAGAAACTGTACTTCACATTTGGAATTTGGAGCTTTTTCCAGGCTAGGGATATTTGGGACCACCCTCTCTCATGAGGCTGGGCAGTGGCTGTGAGCACAGCTCCCAGTCAGCCATGCAGTCACGATGGTCAACAATCAATACACTTATAATCACTCTGTACCCAGACAAGCATTGTTTTTCACCTTCAGTACAGTAGTTAATAAATCGCATGAGATATTCAACACTTTGTTATGTAAGATAAGCTTTGTGTTAGATCATTTTGCCCAACTGTAGGCTAATGTAAGTTATTCTGATCACGTTTAAGGTGGGTGAGGCTAAGCTATGATGTTCGGTAGGCTAGATGTATTAAATGCATTTTTGACTTAGGATATTTTCCATTTACAATGGGTTTATCGGGATGTAACCCCAGTGTAAGTCAAGGAAGATCTGTATTTGGGACTGGTAGGGAGACAGTCTGCGTAAGGGATTGGAGGCCAGACAATGATGAAACTCATCTGGCTGGAGCAGAGACTTCTAGGTGGAGCTCCTTCTCCCCAGAGGCTGGAGTAGAAATTCAGACACACCTATTGATGGACAGATGGGATGGTAGGATATCAAAGAGTGAGCTGATTAATTTGTATTTTATCTTGAAAATGATAGGGAGTCAACCAAATGGTTCTGAGCAGCCCATTGATAAGTTGAAAATGTACTTTAGGAAGATATATCTGTAAGATGGATAAGGAAGGGAGAACTGGTGATGAGGAAGCTAGGCTGTAGGCTACTTCCAGGAGAGAAAGCGCTTAGGAGCCAACCACAAAAACAGACATTGTGAAATAAGAGTCATTGGACTTTAATGCCTAACTGGGTGTGAAGAGTCCAAATGAGGAAAGAATCAAAGACAGTTCTGACATATAAACCTGGGGAAATTTGTTTCACTCCCCTGCCTCTTCCCATTCATTCATTCACTGAACACCAATTAAGCACTTACTGTGTGGCAGGTTGTGTGCAAAGAGCTAGAAATTTCTAAAAGATGGGTGAGAGAGACAGCACCTACTCTCAAGAAGCTCATAGCCTAGTGCGAGAGAAGGTAGAATCAACAGTTAGAAAAATGATGCGGAGCTGCAGGAGCTGCACTTGGCTCAGGGTACTGCCGAGCTGGAGGAGGGTCTTTAGTTCTCACAGTAGGTACTGCCATCAGCACGAACACTGCTCCCCGACGCTGGCTCATTCTATCATGACTTTAGATAGAAGCAAAAGAGTGGAGAATTCCCAAGGGCTGGGGGTGCGATTGATGCAGGAAAATGGACGTGGGGTGTGAGGAGGGCTGTATCCCAGGTCTCGATTGAGCCCCTGGAATGTGCCCTGCCAAGTGTGGGTCCTTGGGTTCACACAGGAAAGAATTCAAGTGCAAGCCATTGTTGAATAAAGGTAGATTTATTTAGAGAGATACACACTGCATAGAGTGTAAGGCAAGAGAAAGGCAAAGAAAGAGGTGTGGGAATTGGGTGCTCAGGTTAAAGTAAAAGTCAATACACACTCCATAGACAGAGTGCAGGCCAACTCCCAAGAGGAGAGAACGAAAAAAGGCCACTAGGCATTGTGTTGCCAGTTTTTATGGTCTCAGTATCTTCACATGCCTACAGGGGGGGATCAATCCAACTGCCCTGGGGAAGGGGCTGGGATTCCCAGGGATTGGGCCACCACCCATTCTTTGGCCTTTGACAGTTAGCCTTGGGGCTGTCATGGCGCCTGCGGGCATCTTATTTGATCACGCTGTTACAATGAGCACATAATGAAGCTCAAGGTCTATTAGAAGTCAAACCTCTTAATCCTCAAGGCCAACTGGGAGTTGAATCTTCCACCATTTTGGGGTTCAATTGCTGTCATTCCTTGAGTGGCTGTGCCTTGCCCTCTTCCCTCCTGTCTCAAGATCTCTGAGACCAGTGAGAAGGAGAGCAATGCAGATGGGAAGGAGCCCCAGGAAACCTGTCTCTCCTTCCTGAGCACAAGGTGTGATGGGTGGACTCCAACAGTATGTACCAGGTCACCACATTTGGTTAGATCTCTGCTTAGGTTCTTATCTACTTTCCTCTCACTATTTGGCAGATAATGCTGAGAATCCTGGATGCTGGGGCTGGAAAAGATAGTTTAGTATACACCACCTCCTCATTTGTAAGTGAGGAAACTCCCCTAGCAGTGTTCCTTGTTCTTCATTCCTTTGCACTTGTTCTCTCAAACAAGGCTTAATGATGCTGGGTCATTAGAAAGCTAAGTGATAAATACACACTGTGTATTTATGTTTTAATGAAGTTGCAGAATGGTGTTAAGAACTGGTAATGACTTAATAATGTGTTTTTCCTTCTAGGGTCATTTACATTTTATAACAGAAAGTTCTTAAACACCCTTAAAAAAAAAACCCAAACAAACAAAAACCTATACCCAAAAGACAAAACAAGACAAAAACAGATGAAGGCATGCATGTTCCCAGGTGGACTGTATCAGATTAGAGCAGAAGAGGGTAGATGGGCTATCTGCAGAGGGAGTAGGAGCCTCTCAAATTTCACCTTCCAAACCCAGGTTGCTGCCTCCTTGGCCTTCTATGAATGCAGTTGACCCTGTACATACAAATTCTTCTCACATAGACCAAGCTGATGGATAGAAAGGGGCAGATGGGAGATAACAGTGATGAAGGCAAGAGGATGCCAAAAAACACAAGACATGAGTGATGATAATTCCTCACCCCTCTCTCCTAGTATTGGGATTTGAAATTATTTCACAAGCAGTGTAAGGAATGTAATGTCAGCTGCATGCCAGAGATTTAGATTGGTGATTTGGGGTCAGAATCCCTGGGAATCATCAAAAGACCAGCCTTCTATTCCCAGTGCTGACGATGATGAACTGGGACCTACCTCCCCGCAGCAGGTTGATTGTGTTCTCCAGTCCTCTGGCCTGATTTGCTTTCCAAACAGTGTACAAATGTCAGCACTGCAGAGGCCCAGCCAAAGGGTCAGAGAGGCTGAAATCTAGCTCGTGGTTGGTTGAGCCATGGGTCCTAAGTCATGACCAGGTCTACACAGTGGTGGCGAAGGTACGGAGCAACTGGAACTCTCAGACATGGCGACGGGAACACAAAACGGTCCTCTCTGGGAAACATTTTGGCAGATTTGTGTACCTTTAAACATATACTTTACAAATAATCCAACAACCCTCTCTTGGGTATTTAATCTAGAAAAGTGAAAATGTATGTTTACACAAAAACTTGTAACAAATGTTTATAGCAACACTAATTACACTTATTAAAAGTGGAAACAACCCCATTTTTTTTTTTTAAGTGACTAAACAGTGGTACATGCAGCAACATGGTTGAATCTCACAGGCATTATGCTGCGTGACAGAAGTCAGACTCAGAAGGCTACCCACCATACAATTCCATTTGTATAACATTTGGAAAAGGCAAACTATAGCCACAAAGAATAGATGAAAGGTTTCCAGAGGTTACAAGTAGGAGAAGGAAATGACTACAAAGGGACAGCACAGGAGATGTGGTGTGACGGGACTGTTCCGGGTCCTGACCATGGTGGTGGTCACACTCTCCGTGGGTCTTGCTCCCGTATGATGGTAGCGCTGTTTGGGGACAGGGAATGGGACACACTGACAGAAAGATTTTACTTTTTTATTCAGGTTTAACATACAGACAATAAAGTGCATAAAGAACACTCATCTTAAGTGCACAACTCAAAAAAATTTTACATTTGTGGGCACCTACATGACTATATCCCAGCTCCAGATATAAAATATTTCCAGCACCCTGGAAATTTTCCTTACGTTCTTTCCCAGTCAATATCCACTTTCCTTGCACCCCTACCGTTCCCCACACATGAAAGTAAACACCGTTTTGACTTCTGGCTCCTTTTGTTCAAAATGCTGTCTGTGAGATTCACCCATATTGTTAGTTAATATTTTGAAAATACTTTATCAACTTCTTATTTTACCAAAAATGGAATCCTCTTATGCACAGTTTATAACTGATATATTTTCATTTACTATATTTGACAACAGTTTCCCTTGTTATTTGCATTCTTTTACTATAGATTTTTAAACATCTGGATAATGTTCTATATTATGTATGTGCCATAATTTATTTGACCAGCCCTCAATTGTTCAACATGAGATAAGTTCCTTTTTAAAAAATAAGACAATAATTCGATAAACATTCTTGCAATTAAATCTTTGTGCACACCCTTAATTATTCCTTTAGAATAAAAACTCTCAGAAGTAGAACCACTAGGTCAAAGGTCATACACATTTTAAATGTTTTTTCGTCCAAAAAGTTTATAGTAATTTTATTTCAACAGCAGCAGTGAATGACAGTATCTCTGCTTCCTCAAATCTCTGCCATTACTTGGGCGTTATATTTTGAGTATTTGCTAATGTAATAGGTGAAAAGTATCTTTAAAAAAAAACAGTAAGAATTTTTTTGAACTGTTTCTTGTTTTTAGCTGCATTTCTTCAATTACAAACATGACTGATTCCTTTTTTTTTTAAATATGTTTCATCACTCCTTCTGTCTCCTGACGTTTGTGTCGGGCAGGGTTCAGTTGGAGATAACAGAAACCACTCTTCCTACTTTAAGGAGAAAGAGCGTTGACAAAGCAAATTAGCTTCTGACAAAATCACTGGAAGAGCTGGAGAAGCAAGACCTACGTGGGGTTTCCAAGAAGGGTTCTGAGAACAACACCGGAGCTGGCGCCTCCGGCGTGCTGCTGCTCTTGCCCCCGTCAGCCTCACTCCAGACTTTGGGCTACTGCTGCCCCAGCTGATGAGCTTGAGCCCTGCGACGTCTGCTAGAGCTTCACCAGCAAAAGCCACTGCCCTGTGCCCGGCTCCCAAGACACACCATGTTATCAGCTAGACTGGAACCCCTGCTAATTCTACCACCAGAACAAACAACAACAAAATCAAAACAACCCAAATACAAAATACCTAGAAATGCCAGGTTAAGGTAACAAATATCCTTTCAAATACTTAATTGAGGTCAGAAGAAGATCAAGGAAGTTCCCAGGGGTCACAAATGGAAAGGGAGCTGGAAATGGGAGTTGCTAAGCAAATGCCGAAGCTACTGCCATGCGGCGGGTATTTGCCAGTCTGGTAACCTGCACGCTTGGACGGCCGTGTGGGTGGCTTGGCAGACAATGCCCTGGGAGTGCATACAAACAGTGAGATGAAACAGAGAACTCCACATAGTTCCAAGACCCTCAAAGGGCTAAGACCCCTAGGAAAGAATAGACTGAGAAAAAAGAAAAAAAATCTGACTTTTAGCAAAGAGAAATAACAAGGAAATTTGTCTTTGCCCATGCTGAAAGTAGCTTCCAAGAATTTGTAACCACACATCTCCACTTGTACGTGTTTGGAATTTGAGGTTTGAATCAACATTGATTTTTTTACAGTGGAAAATTGGAAAGAAATGAAATGTCTATCATCAGGAGAATGGATAAAGAAAGTGTTATCTGTTCATTAAATAGCAATGAAAATGAATGAGCTGGAGCTACGGTGCTCAAATGGAGCAATCTCTCAGTGCTGAGTGGAAAACATGAATAGCAGAAGTGTACATACGGTAAACCCGCGCCAATCTTGGGCTGGGGCAAGTGGCACCCCTGTCCTGGGTCCTCCTGTCTAGGACCTGCACTTTGGAGCACCTTCCTTGATTGTTTACCACCTCCACCCCCCACCAGAGCCTGGGCCCAGCTCTCTGGGCAGGGCATTCTGAACTTGGACAGAGACCATGGATCTGTTCTTCCTCCCAATTTCCTGCGCACACGTAAGGTTGACCAGAAGCCCCGAGGCACTCTGGACTGTGACTTCTGGGACTGCAGGCAGATTGCTCCTGATGGCTGGTGCGCTTCTTAGAGCAAGGATGGCCTGCCAGCAGGGTGCTGACGCGCTATTTGGGCAACTCAAGGACCCTGCCCAAAATATTTGCCCAGGACCCTACACACCTTTGGGCAGCCCTGCAGTATCTCATTCAGATGAGGTTTTAAAATGTACAAAGTAATACCT
The DNA here is from genome assembly GCF_036321535.1 of Camelus dromedarius. Lineage (NCBI taxonomy): Eukaryota > Metazoa > Chordata > Mammalia > Artiodactyla > Camelidae > Camelus > Camelus dromedarius. Next base: position 7,819,567 of record NC_087441.1, on the reverse strand, counting down.
AACTAGGGTTTGTAATACACACATGATCAGTAAAAGAGGAACACGGAGAGGAGGACACTCAATGCAAGATAGGAGTTGCTTCTTGAACGGAGAGAGAATTAGGGTTATACTGGGAACTGTTTGAAATGTTTTCTTTCTTAAGCTTGGTGGTGGAGAAAAAAGGTCTTGATTATATTACTTTTTATGTCTTTCTTTTCGTATGTTCGAAATATTTCATTAGAAAAAAAAAAGAAGAAAGGAAAGAAGCCACTCGAGCCCCCCTCTCCTTTGGGAGGAGCTGGTATGGGGGGGCGGGGGGGCTTCAGTGGTGACTGGAGGCAGTGGCACCATTGGAGGGATCAGCCATCCTAGTCTTGACCTTTTCTCCTGAGAAGATCCCCCCTCCTCTGCACTCTCCCTCCATCTCAGCGGCTTAGGGTGTAAACAGATTCTTGTGTGACTCACCAGTGCTTTTTGTTAGTTCTTTCACCAGCAAATACTTGTTAAACACTTAAATCTTGCAAATGGAAAGAAGATTCCACAGTACAGTTATGTATAAAAGTCATCCAGAATTCTGAAGCTTGGACAAGACTGGTGAAAAATAGTTCTACACTGAAGCTGAATATATTAAATTGAATCACAGGAAGCTTTTATTGCTTTGATAGGAATCTTAAACATTTAAATGTGAGAGTTTTCATTTGGTGATTGTTTCCAGTCTCCTGTGATACTGTTACGTGGATAGGGACAAAATCTCTAAAGATAAATAAACCACACAGGGAAATGGGCCCCTTGCTAAGTTCCCTTCTGGAAGTGATGCCTCCCCACACTGCAAACATTTTCTCCTCGGTGTGGTTTCAGTTCCAAGCCAAACCAGTTCTGCCACATGCTTTTGTACCTTTCCAGAGACTGATCTGAATCAGCTTGCCAGGGCTTTAAAATCCCTTTGCTTCTTTCATTACTTAAAAGCCTCTTTCTTTTGAAAGCCTTTGAGTGAGTCATCAAATTAACATCTAAAAAGACTTAGCAGTGATTGAGCCCAGGAAGGCTGGGGGCTTCTAAGCAACTACACCAAAACTGACCTTCTAAACAGCAGTTGGACTTGGGAGTGGGCTTTGCAGGTGGAAAAGGGGCAGTGTCTGGGAGGTGGAGGTAGGCTTAGGGGCAGTCGGACCCCTGGCCTGAGCCCCTAACTCCCGCCTCCCCCTTGGTTCCTTACTTCCCCTCATGTTCTCACAACCACTGATTAGAGAGCAGCCCTCCTCCTTTGTATTTAGTCCTTTCTCTGGCTCTGTTCTAAGCAGACATCAGCAAAGGTTTAACAAAAGAATGAGGGTAGCCTATTTTAGTTACTTTCACTTCTCTAAACGTTCGATGTCTTCCGTTAGGTGTAAGATGTTTTTGAATTTACTTTTTCGATTTGGTTTTACACATTCTATAAAATGTTAGGTGGTTGATATTTTCTTTTGTAATGAAAAAGAAAAGATTGATATTAGGATTCACACTCAAAATGTTTGACTAATCAGGACTTAGTTTAGCATTCAAGAACACTTCTGTGAGGTTTTCCATTTTAGATTTATTTTAAAAAATTTTAAAAATTTAATTATTTTTTAAATTTTATTTTTATTTTTAGATTTTTCTTTACCTTTTTTGTCTCCTGTATCTTTCCAGTTCTGTAGACTTCTTTGAGAAGAGGGCTACAAGGACTGAAGAAAGTCATTTTTCATGATCATGACTTCTGATTATTGAGTTTCTTCCATATTTAACTGTCAGGAAAAATTGAGCATACCTCTACCGTTAGAAATTCAGGTAATCCGGTGGGAGGGAAAAGAGGCAATCATGCTTCACCTTTCCCTGACCCTGTTTGTATCATGGTCTCTAGAGTGCTCATGCCAAAAATTGCAGCTTGTAATTTAGAAGTGGAGGAGTTGGAGAGAGATAAGCTAGTCTCTTGTGGGGGCTCTGGAAGGCAGGTAGCTAGCTATCTTTGTATGTGCATTTTGTCAAGAATGACTGCTTTCTAAAGACAAACACACTTTGGGTCAAGGGTCTGGGAGGCTGAATTTGTGAATGTGAAAGATGTTTCAAAGGCAAAAATGCACTGCTTACATGATGTGCTGAGTGTCTTCAGTGGGCAGGGGAGTCTTAGAAGCAATGCAGAGTGCTGGTTACTGCAGTTAGCAGCCCGCTTCTTCCACACCGGCCAGTAAAATGAACAACGCTGATTCTGGTTGTGCACTTAGCTCCATGTACAAAGGCACTGGGGCAAGCTCGCTTGCTGGGTGTACCTCTGGTGGCCTGGGTGCCCAGGAAAGGGGTCTGCTCCTATCTTAAGTCGTCCATGAGACTCAGACACATTAGAAAACTCACTCTAGGACTGTTTCATTCTGGTTAAGGGAATGAGATGGGAATTGGGAGGTTATCTAACAATCGTTTACTTTTATGTATTCTAATATTTGTCTGCAACGTGTGATACAGCTTCCTACCTTTAGTTGTGTTGTGAGATAAAGTGTGTGTGGGGCCTGCACCCTCAGTGGACAGCGCGGAGCTGAGATCCTGTCCCCATCACTTGCAGCCTGGCTCTCTTCTTTTTGCTGTTGGGATAAACCATTAATGCCATTGATCACTTCTAGTGCTGCCTTTCACCAACCGCACTCCCTGCTGTTTTGGGGATTTGCCTCCAAACACATTTTAGTCCTAGCTCCTTGAATTTCGGAAGAAGAGGCCAGCATTTTATAGATCTTGCCAGCCAGTGACAGTCCTTCTAGTGTCACTGGGAGAGAGCTGTCTATGAGGAGGGAGGTGGGACAAGGATTCTTTCCCTGATCAAACTCTAGCCAGGCTCTTCTGAGTTCCTTTTCCACTAGGTTGAGTCCTTGGGCAGGCCAGCCTTACATCATTCAGCCAGAACCCCGCCTTCCATATCTGATCACTCTTGATATCTGACCAAACGCCTCATCCCCCCCAACCCCCAGGCGACTGATATCTGATCACCTTGGCCTGCCTTCAGCAAGACTCCTGTTAGGTTGTTTTAGCCAGATGGATGGATTTTTTGCCAGGTTGGTGGCTCAGGGCCAAGACATATTTAATCGATTTAGAAAATAGAGACGCAAACACATGTTGGGAATCCATATGTGCCAGTGTGTGTGGGTTAACACCTCCTGTTTGGCACCCAGTTTGGAAGCCTGAGATCCTGGGTTTTACTGTGCAAAGATTTTCTCCTCCTGTTCAACTACCAGCAGTTATAGATTCCAGGGATTTGAGCTCCATATCACTTTCTCCACTTGAGGCAGAATTTAGGAAACGGCGCAGGTGCTTGGCTTCCCTGTACAAATTCGGTGCTGACTTACTTGCCTCTGAACCACTAAGTTTTTATTGCTCTGTTATTTATTTTAATACTTCCTCTTCCCGTCACTTCCCTTGCGTCTCTCCTTATGAACTTCGGTTGTTTAACATGGAATTTAGGGACTAAACTATTGTGCGTGCACCAGAAGTTGACACAACATTGTAAACTGACTATGCTTCAACAAAAATATATAATAAAAGAAACAACGTGGTATTTAGGGATGTTTTCATGCCAACTATTTTTTGTGATTTTGATTCTAGAACTTAGGAAGCAGGGGTGGTTTTGTTGTAAGGTTTTTATTCTTCTTAATTTCCTCTGCACGCTCGGAACCTTTCATGACAGAAATGAATTTGCTGTAACCTGTGTAAGTAGTAAATGCCAAACACCCGATTCTCAAAAAAGGCTGTTTATATGGAGAATAAACGAGGCCCAGAACACCGTGTCCGGTTGGTGAAATGAAATACACATTTCCCATCAGGAGACAGAGCCCTTAGTTTCAAAGGCTGAGTGGATGGTGCTTGAATGATAATTCCAGCTGTTTGAATTTAGGGCCCTGGAAAGAGTCACTGGAAAGGAATTTGCGGGCGTTGCCTCTTAGCGGTTGGTTTTGCTCTCCTCGGAGGTAGCAGTTAAACAAGGGCCAGGAATGCCCCACTTTGAGTGAATTCTGTGTTTCAGAGATTACCCTCATGTCCTTATGTTTAGTAACAGATCGCGCCAGGGATGCAATATTATACTGCACTGTGCCCTCAGCACTTGCTTTTGGCCTTCCTTTCTTGGTCACCCCATGGCGGCCTTGACCTTTCAGCTCAATTTTTAACTTTTTTGCCATAAAATACTGTCAGTGAGCCTAATGGAAAATTCCTCTACAGGGAAAATCATCTCCAATATGGGGCGGTTAACTATTCATTAAAGCTGGCACGTGCTCTCAGAGCGCCTTTCTTCAGTAACCCTGGTGGCAGATCAAGGTTGGCGCTGTGCACCTGGCGGAGGCCGCTTTCCCAGGCTTTCTCACTTCCCTTTGGGAAGGTCCTGGCCTCTTGCTCAATGTCTGTAGTGGGTGTCGTCCAAGTGAATCACTTCTTTCTCCTTCATGTTTATTTTTTATTGGGTGTTACCTCTTAGCGGTCCAAGTGCCAGACTGGCAGCTGAATACAGAGGTGATGGACTAAGGTCCCCACTCCCTCATGTGGACCACAGGGGTGACCCTGGGGCTCCAGGCAGGGGCACAGCAGCCACATGCCTTACCAAGATGCTACCTGGGGCTCTAACCGTGCAGAATGGATGGGAGGTGTGACATGACCCAGGGAATCAGAGAAGACGACCCCCTCCCCAGATAAAGGGTTTCAGGTTTGAGATTCCTCTTTCAGAAACCGATTCCTTTGGCTTGGCTTTCTCTCTTTGGAAGTTTTGTGGGTTTAAAATTTTTTTCTTTCTTCAGAAGTGCTAAGTATTCATTAACAAAAAAATTTTAAAAATTCATAGAGCCAATAAATCACTAAAATAATTAATAAAGTACCACACACATATGACTACTATTTATACTTGAGGTAGAAAAATGGATATATATATAGAGTTTTGTTTCACTTTTTTAATAAGTTACCCCTTTGTACAATATCCGCATTTTCACTAATTTAAATCAATTGATCCTGTAGCGAACACTTTTCCTTTTCAATAAACATGAATCTGTATCATCATTCTGTATGCCTGGCAAATTGTATTTATTTATTTATTTAAAATCTTTTTTTTTAAACTTTTTTTTATTGAGTTATATATTTATTTAAAATCTTTATATATTTTTTGTTGCCAGGGAGGTAATTAGGTCTATTTATTTAGTTTTTAATGGAGGTGCTGGGGATTGAACCCAGGACATTGTGCATGCTAGGCGTGCACTCTACTACTGAGCTATACCCTCCCCCACAAGTTATATTTAAATAAAGAAGTTGTCTAGAGAGCCCACAGCTTTCAGCTTGAGTGAATGTCTTTTTCTATAGCCTTATATAAGCTTTATAGGGTGTAGGTCTATAAATCCTTTTTCTGTCGACTTGCTTATTTCTTTTCGAATGTGCTAAGGATTCTTGGAGAGGCAGAACACCAAACCCATGTACTCCAAGGTCTGGTGACAGCTGATGGCCACTGGGCTCAAACCAGACCAAAGCCCCACTGCCCACCTTCCGTCATGGGGTTAGTACTGGCCCCCCGCCCCCAACCTCAACACTCCCTGGCTGGAAGGCCTGTTGTGCTCCTTTGCTTTGTCCCTTCACTTCCCTTTTAGTGCAGCCCTGATTTTAAGCACAGCTTCCTGTGTGAGAATGTCAGGTGGGGCACGGAGCCCATGCTTTGTGACTGTGCAGGGCCAGGCGGAGGACAGATGGGCTCCAGAGGACACAGTCCCTGCCTTCATGGCATCATTATCTGAGAAGTGGCCATAGAACAAAAACAGAATTTAGCAAAACAGACAGAACTTTGGTTCCTCCAACAGGGACTAAATCCCTGAGCCACAGCCCGGGGCAGTGATGACCTGTGATGGGGCCGGGAAAGCTTTTCTACTGGAGACTGAACAGTTGATCTATGTTAACCTTTTCTGTGGGGATTTTTTGGAGGAGAATTCTTGGCCATATTTTAGCTTTAATCAAGACAGTGCCTGGATTATAACTTGATGTGTGCAACTGATTCATCTCCACAGCACTGGGCTTCTGCAGGTAGGGTGGGAACGGCGAACGTTTTTGTAAGTTATTAGAGCTGCTGTCCTGCTGATCCTGTGGGGCTAGGAAGGAGTGAAGCCATTTGGATGTTTACTTAGGACGTCCTGGTCCATATTGCTAAAAGAATTCAACACTCCTCTCTCACCTAATAATTGTGTACAATTTCAGCAAATTCAAGGGATCCGGAAAAACACTACTAAACACGGCATCCACAGTACTTAGTAGGATGCACCAGGCTCTTTCCCATGTGCTTTTTGCCTATTGACTTACTTAATCCTCATAAAAATCCTGAGAAGAAGGTGCTGTCATTACACCCACACAGCTGCAGGGGACAGAGGCCTCTGAGCACACAGCTCCTAAGGGACAAAGCTAGGCCTGGCGCCCAGGCAGCTGGTCCAGCCACTCCCCTGCTTTTCTTTGTAGGGCCTGTTTGCAGTCATTCATTCACCTAAGCTTTGTGTTTTCAGAACTTGCAACCGCTCTGCACCACAAAAAATATTGGGTTGGTAAAAAAATAATGGCTTTCACCTCAGACTCAGAGTGAACCTTCTTATTCTGAATTTATCCATTTGTTTCAATAAATACACAGTGGGTATCTATTAAGTGCCAGGCACTGTTCTAGGCACTTGAAATATGTTGTATTCAAAAATGTATGGACAATACATAGAAGCAAACAGACTAAGATTCCTGCTCATGGAGCTTAGGTCCTGGAGGGTAATTCACCTGAGAGCTGAGAGGTGAGGGAACAGAGGAAACCCCATGGACTAGCAGGTACTAGGCCATCATATAAGAAACCAAGAGCTTTAGAGGGGCTCCTAGCCGGGGTGGACCCCTGAGTAATTGCCATGAAGAGGTTGTACTTCTGTCCCTCTGCCAAACTCTCTAATTTTTCACTGGATTCTCGCCGTCTGCTTTTCCTGCCTCCCAAGGGGCCCCTCTGTCTTCCTGAGTTACTCTGGCTCCTGGTCCCAGCACCGGGCACTGTCCTTCCATCCATTCATCCATCCAGTAAATTTCTTCTATCACTTTTCAATAACCTTTTACTGAGTTCCTACTTGGTGCCAGGTGCTGCCCTGGGTTCCAGAGACACACAGGTGAACAAGACGGTCTGTGAACCTCCGTGGGCGGGCAGCAGGACCCTCAGATGGTCACATTGTGCCTATGTGAAGCAGTCAGGAAAGTGTGATGACATATTCTGTAGGTGGATCTAAAGATAGAAATAAAACACCTGTTGACAAATGCCTTTAAAAAGAATGTCCCTGGAGAATTGTTTCTGGTTCTCCAAGTCTCTTCTGGTCAGATTGCAGCATGTCAGATCAGGAAGGGAATTTGCGAGGTCATCCAGTTCACCCCTGGTTGTTTTACAGAAACCTGAAGATGGTCTCAGACTGACAACCTTTCCTTAGATGTTTCAGAGACACAATCTATGTACTCGGCAGAGGGCTTCCTGTTGCCCAAATCAGCGTTTATAATCAGTGGGGTAGACCTCGTCTCTAACCAGCTCTTCTCCATTTCACCCCTATCACTTTAATGTAGGTAAAATGGTAGGAGCTCTGAAACACTCAGTTAGCCTTAAAATTTGTGGTTTTTTAGTGCTTAATTTTCTCTTTTTTTAAAAAATACTTGTCATCATTTTATTTATTTTTTTTTCAGAGGGGGAGGAGGGAGGCTATTAGGGTTTATTCAATTTATTTATTTATTTATTTTTGGAGGAGGTACTGGGGATTGAACCCAGGACTTCGTGCATGCTAAGTATGTGTTCTACCACTTGAACTATACCCTCATCCCTATAAAATTTGTTTCCAATTAGATTCTTGGTCCAAAGAAAGAAACAGAAGGGCAGGAGATGACTGGGTGTGCTCTGGAGGTCATCTGAAGTCTTTTCTCCTCCCTCCCCATCTCATTCTCTCTGTCTCCCTCCCCCAGGGCAGAGCGTGGCCAGGAGGTCTGGGCTGTGAAACTGCACATTACTTAGAAGCTGTATTATTGCCCAGGGAAAGCAGAACTTCTGCGGCTTGCCCACCAGACTTCTGATAAGTACATTCATCTTAGATCAGAGAGGTTAAAACAACTGGAGAGACTACCCTCTTCTAATTTTACTTTTCCTGTAGGAAACATGTGGGCATGGTTGGCTGTGACTGCTAGGGTAAGGACCAGTGCTAGAAAAAGCTTTAGAGCAGTTACGACTACTGTTTCATTGTGTTAGACCATTAAACAGCCGGGTCAAATTACCCATTTGAATTATGAACTGATCTTAGGTTCATTACGAGGGGCCCAGTAGTTACTGCATGATAGGTCAAGCAAAATCAGGTAAGGGCATTTTCATGTGATCTTTACCAGCTATTTCTTGATAAGAATCTCATAAAGCAAGATCTCACATCTCTGTCTCACACACACACACCCACTTTCTTTTCCCTTTAGGACATAAAGATGTTTTAGAAGAAATAACAATAGCTCAGCTTCACAGAGGACCAAAGAATCTCACACCTGAGCTTGGGGATCAGTGACGAACTCAAAGATGGCTCACGTGTTCCCAGAGAATGTTCCTCATGCAGAAACCTCCAGGCTGCTCAGTCCAGTTCTTGCTTTAGTGGAGGGAGTGTAGGATTATGCCACATTTGACATCAGCCCTAAGTATTGGCATGTTTCCCATCCCACATCCTAGGTGTGAGCATTCCTCCCACACCTTAGAGAAAATAAGCTGTAATTCCAATCTTGACTGGCTCATTTAACAGGAATAAGCAGTTCATGTCTCAAGTAAGGACTGGACAATGAGGCCATCAGCTGGTGTAGAGATAAACTGAGGTGGGGCCGTATGATGGAACAGTACTCACAAATAAAGGAGTGAACTTTTGCCTATGCAATAACATGGTGAATCCCAAAATAATTATGCTGTGTAAAAGAAGCCAGACCAAAAGTACATGTATACCATATGATTCAATTTCTTTAAAATTTTAGACAATGCAAATGTGTCTACAGTGACAGAAAGCCGATCAGTGGTTGCCTAAGGATGGGGGTATGTGTGGATTCACAAGAGCATGAGAAAGCTTTTGAGGATGGCGGATGTGGTGATGATCACGTGGGAATATGTATGTGTCCAAACTCATTATATTGTACACCTTAAATATGTGCTGTTTATTATATGTCAATGTACCTCGATAAAGATGTATAAACAAAAAAATCTAGAGTAATCAATAGTAATTTTTAATGATAGGAAATGACTATGAAAATCTTCTGTACCACGCAGATCCTCACTAGAAAAGTCTTTCAGAAGAGTTGCAGAAATTAAAGAGCAGTTAACACAATTTTCTTCTGTAAAAAGAGAGTGTTCCAAATTTGCTAATGCTTTCTGACATGGCAAGTTCCCGGTGGCTACTTTTGAAAATCAAAACAAAATATACTCAATGTTAAAATATTTCCTTTGTCCATGGAGCGTCATTTCTATGCTGTTTTGTTTTGTTTTGTTTTTTGTTTTGGAACTTTTTCTATCATTATGTGATTTTGTTACTGAGAATGATGTGTGTCACTTTAAAAATTCTTCATATTTTCCCACTTTAAAAGTTAGAAACAGAATTTTCTAACCTGCTTAAAATGTTCCAAGTCAAATTTCCAATCCTTCAAACCATTTATTAAAATTATAAAAATGGAACACCCTCTGATTAGTTTGCAAGAACAACTAACTGAGGGGTATCAAAGAGGATTTAAATTTGTTAGCTGAATTTCAGCAAAAAACTTTTGTGTTTTGGTGAATATGATGGATAAGTGAGTATTTAATTGAATAAACACAGTTAATAAGCACAGTTAATGATATCTTTCTTCAATCTGACTCTGCTCAAGAGATACCTTTTCCAGTTAATCAAGTAATGAAATAAAATGAGCTTAAAACCAGATCTTTAAATTAGTCTCATAAAGTATTAAACCAGTGCTTTAAAAAGGTATGCAAACATTTTAAATCATATTTTCTCTCTAAAAATATATTTTCTGAGGATAAAGCATTTTTTAGTACCATTAACAAATAAAATAAAACATTATTTCAGAAAATCCATTAACAGAGATACAAGATAAAAACTGTGGTGGCCTTTACTCTAAGGATGTTTTTGAACATGTTTTCATTCTTCAGACACTGTCCTCTGCTCCATGAGTGCTATCCTCTTCCCACAACGAGTGACTAGGATTCATGGGAACTGGCCTGGCTAAGTGCTTGGACAAAATTTTGTTCCAAAGTTAGTTATGGTTTTTAATATACAAATTTAATGTCTATCTTGGTTCTATTGGAGCAGTCTCAGGTCTAAAGAATCTTCAAAGCAGTCAGTAATCCACATGTTGGTGTTGTGTTAGAACATGTGGTTATGGTTTAGTTTAATAAAAATGACCTTCAAAAACAAAGTAACACTCATGATGACTGTAAATTATTAATCAAGTCAATGTGGGCTGGGGAGCACAGGTCCCAGAAGCAGCTGACCAGGCAAGTGTTACTACAGAGAATAGTACCCTAGCTGTCCTTGTGTCAAAAAAGCAGCTCTCAAAACCCTCTTCATGTGCTGATTCAAGGAGGCCAGAGTGATTGAGGGAATACTTTGCATCCAATAAGAACAAGAAGCCTAAACTTTATAAAAGTGAGAAACCAGAATAGAAACACTGTGATGTGTTTTAGACTGCTTCTCAACCTTGGCTGCACCTTCAGGTCACTTGGAGAGCTTGTTAAAAATACTCTGGGTCTCTAGTGCCAAAAAAAATCCCCAGGGTATTCCAGTTGCAGCCACAGCTGAGAACAACTGTTTTAGAACCAGAATCATCACAACATCTGCTGGACTTCTGCTTCTGGTTATTACAGAGATACTTGCGGTAGATTTGGTCTTCTCTTGAAAACAGCTATAAAAATGGACAGAATATATGAGTTAATGGAATAAGGCAGTACAGGACTGTGATCTTGAGATATGGGAAATTCACAAAATGAATCCCACATGACCCTGGCTTTTTGCCTGCTGCTGCACAAGGAGGTGGAACTCAAGTTGAACAGTGACCTTACCGAAATGAGGAGGCAAAGACTGGGCTTCTGGGCTGCTGAAGCAGCTGTTGTTTACAGAACAGGGCACCAATGAAGAAGGCTGCTGTGCAAGATACTGGGGACAGAAGTATCTCTGATTAAAGCAAAATAACATTATTTGTGGGGTGTACATATGTAAATGTAATATATATATGACAATAATAGCACAAAAAGATGGGGAAGGAAATTGAATTCTCCTCTGATAAGGTTTTTAGATTTCATATGAAGTGACAATATTAAGTCCAAGTGGACTGTTATAAGTATACATACTATAATCTCAGAATAACCACTAAATAAAGAGGTATAGCTAAAAAGACAAGAAAGGGATTAAAATGAAATACTAAAATATATCTGATTAACCCAAAAGAAGGCTGGAAAGGAGGAATGGAGGAACCAAAAAACCAAACCAAAACATAAGATGGATGGCACAACTAGGATACACATTGGAAGATGGTAGACTTAAACCCAGATGAATCAATAATTAGACTTACACCCAAGTATACAATAATTATGTTAAATATAAATGGATTAAAATGTCAGTTAAAATTTACAGATTGTCAGGTTGGAAAAAAAAGACTCAACAATATGTTGTATATAAGAGACAAACTTTAAATACATACAGACAAGTTCAAAGCAAAAGGACAGAAAAGTTATACTAGGCAATCAGTAAGTATAAAAGGCTGGTGTGATTATATTAATACCACACAAAGAAGACTTCAAGACAAGGAGTATCACCAAAGAAAAAGATGGAAATTTTATAATGATAAAGGATCAATTAATCAAAGCACACCTAAGAATCCTAAATGTATATATGACTAATGAAAAAGTTTCAAAATGCATGAAGCAAAAACTTACAAAACTAAAGAGAGAAATTAAAAAATCTCTAATTGGAGATTTCTAACACTCCTCTCTCAGTAAGTGATAGAACAAATAGATAATCAGTAAGCTATAGAAGATCAGACCAACACTATCAATCAGCTTGACCTGATACCTATTGAAACAACATCCAATAGCTGCACAATCACAGTTGTCAACATCAGCAGCTTCAGCAACAACAGAGAAGAAACAAACTACCATCAAATTCAGCTTTTCTGATAATAACAACTATCTAAGGTGGAGACGGGGCTCGACCCCAGACCCAATAAATTAGGATCACCTTGGGAGCTGTGCGATTAATAAGATAATTCTCACTATGGGGAAGTTTGGGAAGTGCTGGAATTCCTTTGAGGAGTGGCTCACCTCTGGTTGTCTTGGACAATAAGAGACAGTGTTTTCTCAATGTGACAAAATTTAAAACATTCTCTTAAAACAAATGATATTTGCTTTATTCTTTAATATATCAGAACTTGATGTGGCTGAATAGGCAGAATACTTGACCTGGCACAAATTTTATTTAGTAGGTGGGGATACAGTGGATGATAATTATTTAGACATCATTTATGAAAATCCAATACACTAAAGTTAACACACTTTTGACCAAATGTTCTAATCCTTGCTTCTTATCCAGTAAATGTAGCCAGGCATTTTAATAATGTGTAAACTCTTCCTTTTGTCAGAAGTGGAGAGAGATACATAACATTATAATTTTGTGACCCGCTGAACAACATAACAAGGGTTATATCTTCTTCTTGTTATTTATGTGAACCATAGAAGCCAAACTGTTATTACTAAGAAACAATTCCTTTAAAAATATAATCAGATTGTGCTAACACACAAACAATAAAATTATGATCAGCATAGGAGAATACATTTGAGCTAGATCTGGAGTACTCTTTCAACTCTCCAAAGGGAATCAGCAGAGAATTTCTATTTGAGAAGATAACGACAGAAGCAGAGAGAGAATCATTAAATGACTATAAACTATTATTACAACCGACCATTACATCACTCACCCCAGTAATTTCTGCATTCATTGCAATTCATGTCTTTTAGCTCCTTTGGAGTCATCTGCCTGTAATTGCTAAGGTTATTTGGGTTTCAAGTATTAGAAACCAACTCTTATCATTTTCAATGAAAAGGGAATTTATTGGGAAGAGGTCAGGAGATTTCAAAGGAATCTGATCAACTGTACTTCGAAAAGGGCACTGTCTTTAAGTGACTTATACTAGTGATTGCCACTCTCTTTTTCTCTCTGTTTCTTCAAAATTCCAGCTTTCAATGTGACAGAATGTGACATGTCTACTTTGGGTCACTTGTCTTCTTATGGACCAGTCAGCAAGGGAGGTGAGAGACAGAGCACAGGATCACACATTGACAACATGGTTGTTCAGGCTGCACCATCTCTGCTTCCTGCTCAAACTTCCAAGTAGGCTCATATGGCAGGAAGAGGGGCACATGAATAGAAACACTCAACTTTGACCAACTGTTCTTTCTTATTCTTTCCTGCCTTGACACCATGTAGGAATTTCACCCATAAATACATTAGCTTATGTCTTAAAGACAGTCTCCTATATAACTACAATGCAGTTATCAGATTCAAGAAATTTAATACAACTCAACATTCATTCTGATAAAAACTCTCAACAAAGTCAGTATAGAGGGAACGTACCTCAACACAATAAAGGCTATATATGACTAGCCCACAGCTAACATTATACACAATGGTGAAAAACTGACATCTTTCCCCCTAAGATCAGGAATGAAATAAGGATGCCCTCTCTTGCCACTTTTACTCAACATGGTATTGGATGTCCTAGCCACAGCAATTAGGCAAGAAAAAGAAATAAAATTCATCCAAATTGGAAATGAAGAGGTAAAACTGTCACTATTGGCAGATGACATATTATATTAAAAACCTTAGAGACTCCACAGAAAAATTGTTAGAGCTAATAAATGAATTTAGTAAAGTTGCAGGATACAAAATCAACATACAGAAATCAGCTGCATTTCTAGATGCTAATAACAAACTATCAGAAACAGAAATCAAGAAAACAATCTCACTTATAATTGTATCAAAAGGAATAAAACACTGAAGAATAAATTTAGCCAAGAAGGTGAAAGATGTGTACAATGAAAATCACAAGAGATTGATGAAAAAAACTGAAGAAGACACAAATAAATGGACAGATAAGTCATGTTCATGAGTTGAAAGAATTAATATTGTTAAAACATCCATACTACCTATCCAAAGCAATCTGTAAATTCAGTGCAAACCCTATCAAAATTCCAATGGCATTTTTCACAGAAATAGAACAAACCATCCTAATCTGTATGGAACCACAAAAGATCCCAAACAGCCAAAGCAATCTTGACAAAGAAGAATAAACATCATGCTCCTGATTTCAAACTATGTAATTTCAAAACTATAGCAATCAAAACAGTATGGTGCTGGCATAAAAACACAGAGATCAATGAAACAGAATAGAGAGCCCAGGAATAAACCCCTGCATATTTGGTTAATTATTTTATGACAAAGGAGCTAAGAACATACAATGGGAAAAGGACAGTCTCTTCAATAAATGATGGGGGGAAAGCTGGACGGCCACATGTAAAAGAATGAAATGGGATCACAATTTTACACCATGCACAAAAATTTACTCAAAGTGGATTAAAGAATTGAATATAAGACCTAATACTGTAAAACTAAAAGAGGGAGGCATTTATATAGGCAGTAAGCTTCTTGACATATGTCTTGGTGATAATTTTTTGGATTTGACACCAAAAGCAAAGGCAACAAAAGCAAAAATCAACAAGTGAGACTACATGAAACTAAAAAGTTTCTGCACAGCAAAGGAAACCAACAACGAAATAAAAAGGCAACCTACTGAATGGGAGAAAAAATTTGCAAATCATATAGCTGATAAGGGGTTTATATCCCAAATATAGAAAGAACTCATACAACTCAATAGTAAAACAAAAAACAATCCAATTAAAAAATGGGCAGAGGATCTGAATAGACATTTTTTTTGAAAGAAGACATACATATGGCCAATAGGTATATGAAGAGGTACTCAACGTCACTAATTATCAGGGAAATGCAAATCAAAACCATAATGAGATATCACCTCACACCCCTTACGTTGACTAGTATTTAAAAAAGACAGGAAATAACATTGGTGAGACTGTGGAGAAAAGGGAATCCTTGTGTACTGTCAGTGAGAATATAAATTGGTGCAGCCACTATGGAAAACAATAACGAGTTTCTTCAAAACATTAAAAAAAAAAAAAAAAAAAGAACTACCACGTGATCCAACAATTCCACTTCTGGGTATTTATCTTAAGAAAACAAAAACACTAACTTGAAAAGATACATGTTTATTGCAGCATTATTTACAATAGCCAAGGTATGGAACAATCTAAGTGTCCATCATGGATGAATGGATAAAGAAAATGTGGTACACACACACACACAGACACACACACAAAGTGGAATATTATTTAGCTGTAAAAAAGAACAAAATCTTGCCATGTGCAACAACATGGATAGAGCTTGAGGGCATTACGCTAAGTAAAATAAATCAGAGAAAGACAAATACCATATGATCTCTCTTATATGTGGAGTCTAAAAAAAAACAAAACCAAAAACCAAGCTCATAGATACAGAGAACAGATTAGTGGTTGCCAGGTGCAGGTGGAGAAGGGTGTTGGGCAAAATGAGTGAAGGGCATCAAAAGCTACAAACGTATACAGTTATAAAATAAATAAATACATTCATGAGGATGTAATGAACAACATGGTAACCATGGTTAATAATACTGTATTGCATATTTGAAGGTTGTTAGTAGAGAGTAGATCTAAAAAGTTGTCATCACAAGAAAAACAATTCTGTAAGTACGTGTGGTTGGACATTAACTAGAATTATTGTCTTGATCATTTCTCAATATATACAAATATTGAGTCATTAAGTTGTGAACCTGAAATTAATATAATGTCTGTCAATTATACATCAATAAAAAGAAACTTCATACTGATATGATACTTTTTTGTCTAAAAGACAATCTGTATTCAAATTTTCTTATTGATGCCCTTTGTTGAAATCTTTTATATTTTTTCCTTATCTCAGATCCATCTAGGGTCACATCTTGCATTTATAGTTGTCATATTTGTCTAGTTTTCATTAATCTGAAACATTTCCTTAGCCTTTCTTTGTTTTCATAACATTGACAATTTTGACAAGCATGAGTCAGTTTTCATAGTTTTCTCAATTTGGGTTAGATTGTTTGATTAGAATAAGGTTATGCTTATTTGTCAGAAGTACTGCATAACTAACCAATGTTGTGTTCTCCTTAGTGCATCACCATGGAGGCACAAAATATCAGAGAGCCCCACTTTTAATGATGTTTATCTTGATCACATGGTTAAAACAGAATTTGCCAGATTTCTCCTATGCTCTGGTTATTTCTGAATAAGTGCTAGATGTTATGTATAAAAATTTTAGAGACTGAATGATGTTATTTTCCCCCAGAGAATATTTGCTTTTGCTTTTGGCACTCGGCTGGGCTGGGGATAGATCACCTGATTTTTGTCAGAGATTGATATGATCCAGAGCTGAGCTCCAGTCTTTCTAGAGCTGGTCTACTTTTGGCTTATCCTTCTTAGGGTTCCTGACTAAAAACCTAGAGTGTTTGTAGGGGCCTTTCCTGCTGGGTAGACTCACAAGTTCAAGTTTAATCCCCCAGCCCTTCAAGTGATCAAAAACTCTGTTCAGCTTCTTAACCTGTCAGCTTGCTTTTATTTTCTGAAGGGTCAATCGCCCCAAGGAGAGAAGTGGTCCCAGATGTTGGGCTTACTTCTCTTGGCTTCCCACCTCTTTCTTATCTTAGCTCTGAAGGTGCTCATTGCCTTGGGAGATCTCTGATGCTATATTCTGTCCAGGTTTTCTAATTGTTCTTGGTAGGACTGCTGGTCCAAAAATAATCCAGTTTTGCCAGAAGTGGAGCTTTTACTATCATTTAAAAATGATTATTGATCTAACCTAAATTACATAGGCTGCGTGGGAAATCCAAGGTAAGTTTATCTTATGTAACAAATGCAATTAGAAAAGTAATAGAGAGTACAAAATGATGAAAAACTGGTCTACATATGGAAACTGAGCTTCTGAAACTTAAAATTTAAGTGAATTTCTCAGAGATAGCAAGCTCATTTTATTTGACTACTATTGTCTAATTAATAAATGTATATGAATCAATGATTTTGTCTGTATACTGGAATTGCACTTCACAAATGTGGACTGTTCTTTTACTTTTTTCATAAAGCAGAAAATCTGCAATTACTTTGTTATCAGTTAGGACTATTTTCTTCTTCTAAACTTTAATGGCATTAATTTAATTGTACATCAGGAGAGGAAAAAAAATACTCTTAGTTTTTTTGTGTTCTTTTAGGAGTACAGTGCCTCTACAGTATAAAATTCATAAAAGTTTAATTCAAATGTTGAGTAAAACTGTTGGATTTTCCAGGAAACTCCCCTTTTAAAATACTGTGTCCTATTGTGTGATAACCCAATGGAGAATGTGGTCATGGAAAGTACATAATCTTTTTTTTTTTTTTTTTTTTTTAGTTTTCCATCATCTGTTATTTTTAATTTATTTTTTAGTGTTTTTTTAAGTTAAAGTACAGTCAGTTACAATGTGTCCATTTCTGGGGTATAGCACTATGTCCCAGTCATGCATATATATACATATATTCTTTTTCATATTCTTCTGTCATCTATTATTATAGCTGATTATAGTCAATAACATTTCACATTAACAATTCAGAATGGGGGGAGGGTATCGCTCAGTGATAGAGCGCGTGTTTAACATGCATGAGGTCCCAGTTTCAATCCCCAGGACCTCCATTTAAAAAAAAAATCTAATTACTGTACCCCCACCCCTCAAACAATTTAGAACAACAAAATGTGATTTTCCATTAGGTACTCAAGAGTCCTCCAGCGCTCCGCTTACATCATTCCCCGGGAATGTACGTGGCCACAAATGGCAGGAGGAGGACAGGCAGTGGGGAGTGTTCAACTCTAAAGCATGGGCTGAAAACCTCACGTATATTTTTGCAATTTACTTTTGGTTTCAGTTAAGAATACAAGACCAGCAACTTTCTTCACCAACAATCTACTGACTATTTTTATTCAGTACCAGAAATAGCAAGAACTCAAACTTTTTTTTTTAATGCTACGTTTACAAAATTGCTATAAAACGAAGTTATGGATTACACTGTCTTGTTGGTAGATCAGTAAAACTGATTTTATTATTTTTAAATCTGTAGAAACTCAAGTATTTATCAGTGCTTGACTATGTAACTTCAGAATTTTTGGTCCCAAAGATTTAAATGGTAGCAGCAGGGGGCTCAGTTATCTGTGTTCAGTGTACTTCGTGCCCTAGGACCCTTTGGCTAGCATCCCTGGTGCTCTGCCTATGTTCTCTGTGATGGAGCAGGTAACTTACACGGGTTCTTTTGTTAACATTTCTCTGTAGATGAAATTGAATTCAACTGAATAAACCATCTGAGGCCTCTTTCCCAGAATCTCAGAGGCTATGAAAAGGGGTTCAGGGTTGAGTTAGCGTCAGCCTAACTGCCCTGCCTCCAGGCACTGCTGCGTTGACCTGATGAAGCCTCTCTGGTCTGAAAGAGTTAATGTGCTGACTTTAGTGCCCTGTTCCCAGGGTTCCAGGGAATGTTTGGTGCAGTCTTAAGTAAGTATCAGAATATTTCAGCAGGTGGTTTACAGTGTCTTTTAGCATTGGTTCTTCAGTCAGTGAACTCACCAAAGCTGATTGAAAGAACACAGGTGAAAAACGATGCCTCCTCACACTGGGCTCTGGGGAGGATCAGGTTGTGGGTAACGCCATCAACATCCACGATACTTCTAAACACCGTAATGAACCAGTTCCTACACCTGCTTATCTACCTAACAGTACAATGCCTCAGAGAACTAATCCCCCTTCCTAAGCGCAGTTATTTGTAAATGCTAGTTTTAGCTACTTAAACAGTGTAATTTGAATTTTACAAAAAGTCTTTCCATTTGTTTCCCTCTGGATGGACATACTTGAAGATTGCCACCAAGTTAAAATTCTCTCCATTATGACTTCAGTTCTCAGTGCTGGACATTGGCTAACTCCCCACCTGGGCTCCTGAGTCTGGTGTTCGTGGGCCCCCTGGCAAGCTCTGTCCCGCAGGAAAACAAATGGAAGTGGTCTTGGCACTGGAAAGGCAGGGACCCCGTCTGTCTTGTTCATTCTTGTATCTCGAAAACCTAGGAGCCTAATAAATATTTGCTGAAGGAATCAAAGAATGAATGAGTGAAGAAAAGGAATTTATTAGTGGTCTCTGGCAAATTTCAAACACATTATAGAAACATAAATGGTTTTTAAAAATTAAGACTTATGTTCTCCCCTTTGTTTGCCCAGGCAGCAATTTAAAATATATACTCAGTTTTCCTTAATTTGGAAGTTTTTCTGATAGAGATTCTGCTTTTAAAAGGACCATACTCTGTACTGAGTATGTCTTGGTACTTATGAAATAGTTTTAAGAGAACATGATACGAGGTTTTCAGTCAATAAGCTAAATGTCGGAATTGTCAGACCACTGCACACGCTTCCCACCCTATTAGGTTCATCACAGTTTATGTACATTATCACCTTAGAAACTCATAAACCACCTTTTGTTAAAATTACATTTTCAACTAAAGCAAGTTTTGGGACATAAAAGCATTACAAGAATTATATGTATATTACAATTCTCACACTAAAATACTGATCAATTAAAATAGATACTTTTTTCTCTTTTTTTCTTGAAGTATAGTTGATTTACACTGTATTAGTTTCTGGTGTACAACACAGTGATTCAGTTATACATATATATATATTTTTTCTATTTTTAGCATGGACTACTTCATTTTATTTTTTAACACCTTTATTGTGGTATATATTTTTTCATATTATTTTTCATTACAGGTTACTGCAAGCTACTAAATATAGTTCCCTGTGCTATACAATAGGACCTTGTTGTTTATCTGTTCTGTACACAGTAGTTTGTATCTGATAATCCCACACTCCCAATTTATCCCTCCCTCCCTCTTCTCCCCTGGTAACCGTAAGTTTGTTTTCTGTGTTTGTGAGCCTCTTTCTGTTTTGTAAATAAGTACACTTGTGTCAAAATAGATAAATCTTATTTAAACTTGAAACTTTAATACTTCATTGATTTCTTTTTATTGAAGTACATTCAGTTAAAATATGTCCATTTCTGGTGTACAGCACAATGTTCCAGTCATGCATATACATACATATATTCATCTTCATATTCTTGATTTTTATTACATATATGTAATACTATTTTAACATTGCAATAGTTGCTTTGGCCAATGGTACCTGAGAATAATTTCATGACTGAATTCTTAAAATCTAGATATCTCCTAAATTTTTGAATAAAAAGGAACAATAGATTGCTGTTTTTATATAATTTATTGTTTTTGCCATTCACCAAAGTAAATAAGATACAATTTGGCTGTAGTCTTTTTAATTGTAAGTAAGACAGATTTTTGGAGTTTTTCCCCAGTGGGCATGGACTCTTATCCATGCTTCTAACTGAACACTTTATGTTGCAGATGGGGTTAGTGATCACCAGATTCCCCTGGGTATCATGTTTATGGCCCATACTTCTGCCAGCCTCTGTTCTTTGGGGGTTGAGAGACTGACAGCGATGGATGGTTAGGGTCTGGTGGCAGCTCCTAATTCACTGGCTCCAAGTCTACTTTTTCTGTAACATTGGGAAGTATATTCTGGGTCAAATGAGAATAAAGAAACCACCATTTATAAAAGAACCCAGAGAAGAAACAATGCTTGGAGGTTTTCAACTTTTCCACTGTGTATATGGTGCACGTTCCACTAACTTGGGGAGTTTTAAAACAACACCCAGGCTCCAGCCCAGACCGGCTGAATCACAATTTATGTTCACTGAAAAAAGTGTTGTTTAAAAATGTATGTATAGGGAACTATATTGAATATCTTAATGTATAATGAAAAAGAATATGAAAAGGAATATATATATATGTATAGTTAAATCACTATCCTATACACCAGAAACTAACAAAACGTTGTAAATCGACTATACTTCAATTTAAAAAATATTAAAAGGACTTTAGGTGTATCTCATAATGATTATAATGGGGCTGATGGGGTTTGCTAATCAAGGAGGGGCAGAATTTTATTTGTTCGTTTCCAGGAAAAGCGAAAGTCACGGCAGCAACTTTATCTGATTGTTCACTATGTGTTCCTAGTCACAAAAAAAGAGCCTGAAACACAGTAGGTACTGAATAGATATTTGTTGAATAAATAAATGACACAGTATAAAGACTAACTCTGTTTTCTACCCGAGGTACAGCCGTGTACTCTGGGTTCTTCCTTCAAATGTGCAGCTGACGCCTCCCCAATCATTCTGCTAACAAACTGTCGTCTGTTTGACAGGCGATATTTGCCTTTACCACTGAATGCTATCTTTTTATGGTTTTTTTTTTTTTTTTTTTTTTGGTGAGAGGAAGGAGTAGATAGTGTTTTTCTGACTCACAAATGAAAACACAGTGTTTAAAAGGAAAGGGTTTTATGATCATCTATATTGAACAGATAAATCAACCACAAAATGGAAATCTTCACATTTTTGTTTATCCCTTCATCTTCTATCCAAAAAACGAAAACAGATGATTCAAAATGTTATGGTCAAAATATTCTTGATGCAAAGGGTGAAGAATGATCTTGGATAAAGATCTGTGAAATTACATATACACAATATATAAAAATATATAAAAATCACATTTAACTCAATGAGTTCTCTCATTGAAAAAATCCAGAGCCCTGACCAAACAATATGATTTTCTATGGGACTCATGTTTCAGGAACAGGAAGAACGACCCGGCTGAGGGAGGCTGGTGGAAATGTTAGCCTACATACCCTCAGTGGAAAGAGATGCATGATGACCTCTTTAAGAACTTACAGATCATTATTAAAGGAATGATTAATACCTTATACAGGAATAAAATTGAAGCAATTATAACACTGTAATCTCTAGATCTAAAATTATTGAATAATTTATATACGTATGCCATCTAAACATAGTTCACTTGTGACTTTGTGAGGAATTATTTTAGTAGTTACTGCACAAGAATGAAAAGTATTAGAACTAACAAATTTGTGTATTTATGAGTCCTTTGTATAGTTCATTCTTAAAGTGCTATAGATAGCTTTTATTTTATGTTAAATTTAAAAAATTTTTCCTAAATAGAAGAAGTGAGATTTTTTTTTAATAATCAGAAGTCCCTTCAGGGATATTCTGTTGCCTGTACTAATTGAAAAATGGGAACCTGAGCCTTTAGAAAACTTTAGATGATAACTTTTCATTAGACTTGGGGTCATATGGCTTGTTTACAAATACCTCTAGGAAAAAAATGGATGCATAGCAACTAAAAAAAAAAAAAGGAAGCAGCACATAATGCAGACATACAATCCAAACTAGTCTGTCTTGACTTCTGGGAAGACTACAACATTTCAGAGTCACGTAAACTGTTACTTCATTTATGTGGAACTAGCTCTATGATTAATGTAATCCTGTGTGCAAATGTGAATGCAGTCACTTTTTATTTTAAAGTGATGCAAACTTTCTGAGGTTCTGTATGGTCTAAGTATGACCAGAAAGGTAGCACCAGGGTTAATCAGAAAACCCAGATACATTTTTTTTTTTTAAAGCAGAATCAGGTCTCTCAAAAGTTAGCGAGTAAACAGAATTTCTGGCGACAAGCTTCCTATTTGCCGATTCACTTTGATGGTAATTGTGGGGCTGTCAGCGCCTAGCTGAATGGGAGGCAAGTGAGGGAGGGGCCTCTGGAGCCAGCCTGCTGAGTGCGAATCCTGGCCCTACCTCTGAATAGTTATGCGACCTTAGGACAAATTATTCAGCTTCAGTGGTCTTAGTTCCCCTATCAAGGGGGATAATGGCCGTGCTCACTACATCTGGGGCATCTGGGGGGCTGCAGCACTATACTGAATGCAGGGAGCTTAGCACAGCTCAAGTCTTACCTCCTTAGCTGTTACTCTCCACACTGACAAAGCCTCACGTGCTTTTGGCTTTTTTTTCCCTGGACGCTTGGCACCTCTAAAAGTTCTGTTACAAATGTCTCTGACTGCAGCAGTCTGGGGTCTTTTACATTTGATGCTGTGGCTGGAGTCCCATTGCACTGCTTGTCCATGTCCTGCAAAAACGGTTCCTTGGAGGGTGTTCAGGAGGCTTGAGGGAGATGACATTTATGCTGACTTTAAAAGTGGGCACTGGAGGGAAGGTCACAGATAAAAATGGTGGGGGATCCATCACTGGCTGGAGAAGGAAACAAGAGTGACCATGATGTTGTCATTCACAGTAACCAGGACTTTGGAAGAGACTTTGAACAGATTGTCTAGTCGAGGCCCTCAAAGGACAAATGAAGAAAGTGAAATGAGAGAACTGAGGGGCTTTCCCCTTCCACAGCCACTGGGCAGGGCCGAGGACAACAGCCCAGCGCTCCTGGCTGGGCCTCACACTGCTCATCTATTCAACAGATATCTGCTAAGCACCTACTGTGTGCAGGGCTGAGCTGACAACTCGGGGACAGCACGGGCACATCCACTGACTTGGTGCTTATGTCCAGTCCTTTTTACATTACAATGGGTCAAGTTCTTGCACAGTACTTGAACTTGGAAAAAGAAAAGGAGTCATATGAATCTGAACAAATATGAAAAAAAAAACCACAAGGGTTTCTAAGGTCACAAGTGCACAAAATTCTCCTGGGGTGGACCTGATGGTGGCAATCATTATGCCATCAAAAACAAGATGACAGGAGGCATGTCAATTATCAGCGCACTCCTGAGCGTAGGTTTGTTTTCTGTTGTCTGTTTTTGCTTGTTTTGCAAGTAATCACTGGAGTTTTAGGAATTGTGACAATTTACTCCTCTGGCTTTAAAGATCTCTCTTCCACAAAGAACGTTTATTGAATGTTTAGTTTCCTACCACTGCTGTAACAAATAACCACTTAGCGACTTTGGAATAACACGTTAATTAACTTACAGTTCTGGAGGTCAGAAGCCCGAAATTAGTTTCAGTCGGGTAAAACTGAGGTGTCAGCAGGGCTGGTTCCCTCTGGAGGCTCCACTTGGTTTTTCTAGCTTTTAGAGGCTGCCCACATTCCTTGGCTTGTGGCTGCACATCACTAACAACCTCTGTTTCCATTGTTACCTTACCGTCTCTGACTCTGATCCTCCTGCTTCCCTCTTATAAGGATCCTTGTGATTCCACTGGACTCACCTGGATAATCACCCCATCTCAAGATCCTTCACTTAATCACATCTACAAAGTCCCTGCTGCCAGGAAAGGTAACATCTTCACAGTTTCTAGGGATTAGAATGTGGACATCTTTGGGGAACCATTATTCAGGCTACCAGCACTTGGTTTTTAGGGGGAGGTGTGGCAGTAAAATTCTAACAGACAACTATTCCCTGAATGATGAAACGCGGTACTATGTTAAATAAATCATAGAAAGACCTGCTGAGAACTTTTTTCCAGAACTAATTAGTCACATTTTGATATTCATTTTAGAGAATCAAGTATTTTTAAGAACATTCTATTATGATTGAATATTATTCTTTGGTCCAAAAATGTGAAAAATTCAGGTATGATTTTCTTAGATGAAATTAGGTAATCCAGAGTCTGTACAAAATGTGATTTTTATAGGGTCAATTAATTTTAAATTTAAGATGCAAGCCTGCCTAAAGGAACTGTACAATGATTTTTTTAAAAGATAAATCCAACCTTCTATAGTATTGTGATATTTCTTCAGTTTTCCTCCAAGTTTTCTGATCATATCATCTGTTCGCTTCAGTGCCTCCTCTTCCTTCCTCCTGTCCATTGACTGCAATCTACAACTATCCACCTGTGAATTTCCCTCCTCTTTCAATCTCCAAGGTCTCATTCATTTTTCCACTTTCAGTAATCACCTTTGAGATGGTGCCCCCAAACCAATCCAGTTTTCCTGGCCCAAACTCTTCTTTGTCACTCCAGTCACTTATTTGCGTATCTCCAGGAGGATGCTTCCCCACAACTCAAACTGAAAAGGTTCCAAATCACAGACACCCTGCTCCTTCCCTGTAAACCAGCAGCTCCTTTGCATCCTGTTTCTATCACAAGCACCTCCACTGGCTTCTAGTCTTCCATTGTCTCTACTCAGAAGCAGTGTAGGTTTCCAAAGGCTGCTCCTATGTCTCTTGATAATAGAGTGGGAGCTTCATGAGGGCAGGGCTCTGGTCCATTTTGATCACTGCTGTAACCTCAGCGTCTAGAACAGGAGTGCTCTGTGCGTAGGAAGCAGGCAGTGTGTATATATTGCTCAAATGGCTGTCAGCTCCATCTGTTGGTGACATATTTTTGATTTGGCACACAGACTTTTAAAAAATCTATTTCAGGAGATAATAGCAGATATTTGTGGATTGTTTTTGAAACTACAAAACCATTTGACATTTACCTATTTTATTTTTTACAGAAATCTTGTGATGCGGCTGAGGGAGTATACTGTTAAATCTCCATTTTAGAAATATGAAAACTGAGACTCAGTGAGCAATTACTTAGTCCAGTTTCTTCATTTGAATTTGATTTCACCTCCTCTTCAATTCTTAATCTACAGACTTTGCTTCATCTGTAGTTTCTCAGTTTTTGTCTCTTACGACTGTCTCTAGCTTTCAGTTTCCACCCTCTCAATACATTATCATCTCTTGTCCGGACAAATGGAATTGTATCTTCCTGTTTCCAATCTCCCTGAAAACTTAAAGTTCTGCTAGAATTATCTTCAAAATACAAATCTGATGTTATTCCTTTCTTAAAAACTACTATTGCCCTCTCCTAATCCCCCAGAAGATTTTATCCTTGACGAGACAGAATAATACAGAAGCTAGAATGAAAGTTTCTACAATCCAGGTAGAAGAGTAAAGAAGAAATAATTTGGTATACACAACTTACAATTAGCCTTCATGAATTAGGTAGTATGGTTTCAATCTCTTGAAAGTACCATTGATATTTCGCCGCGTAATTCTTTAAAAGAGGCACACTTCAAATAGCATTCCCTTATATGTGTATAGCAGTATTAATGTAGCAACAGCAAATACATCTATCCGTAAGAGACAGTCAGTTTCGTCCTGGTGTGTCTGGCTAAAGGCAACAGTTCTTATCCAATAGTATTCTTATATTAAAAATTAACTCATCACATACACACACACGATGTGCTAGGATGGTCTTGGATGAGCCATTGGGTTGAGCCAGTCTACTAAGCAATATTGTCTAATTCCTAGACCTTGTGGAAATCAAACTCTAATGTTTTATTACTTTTATTACAGAGTCTGAGGTTAGGTTCTAGAGCAGCAGGCTAACAATAAGCAGTCACAGCCTTGCTTGACGTAACTACAGCAAAGCGATGCCAAGGTCTCGTGATGTTACTGCTGAAGCCAGCTTGGTGGCCTGTCCTGAGTTCATCGGGTTCAGCTGTCAAGGAACGCAAGCTTTATGGCAGAGCCTTTTATTTAGGTCTACTTTATATTTAAAAACTCCACTCTCATCTTCTGATAGATTTTAAAAAAACCGGATAACTGGATATAGTTCTTTGAAGATAAATATTGAGAACTCAGCTAAATTGATTCAGTTCAGCATTGTGCAAAATGCTATGGAATCCTGTCATTTTGGGAAACTTATAAACTTCTAAGGACTCTTCCTAAAACGAATTAGATTAGAAGATGAGAAGTCACTATGTGGTATTTTCTACTGATTCCAGTGGCTTCACTTGCAGTTCAGGTACCTATGGAAACCCTGTTGGCTGCCTAAGTATAAAATTTATGGAGGCAAGATGGAAACCTGGTCATATGTCTGCTTAGAAACTCAATGCTCTGTAAATGTGTGTGTTTGCATTCCCTTTGTGTTATGTTTAGAGAAAGAGAAATGATTGTGAGATAGAACAAAAGAATCTATGCAGGGTGGCAGTGTCTGAGACGTTGACCTCCAGGGCATCTAATAAATACATTTCACTCCCGCGCAGTGTAACTGGATTGTGGAGCAAGCCGACTGGAGAGGGGGCAGGCGGGACACAACTTTATTCTTCCCTCACTGGCTTGTTAATTCCACTCTGAGGACCTGTTTCTCCTTGCTTCTTGGATGAAATCTTAGGCAGATTCTAGGGCTTTTCTGGTCACTCTTAAGGTACTTAAGCCTCTAGTCTAATAATTGAGTGAGTCTAACACAGTGCAGTCATCAAAATCGACTCCAGTCCCCCTGGAAGCTCCTCCTCTCTGCGCTCGGCCACTTCAGGCTGGGTGGTCGGCAGTGGGGTGGCAGAGGGCTGGGGCGGTGTGAGGGGCTCTCCCTCATTTTTCCCCAGTCTCCCCAACTTGCTGGGATCTCCTGTTTCTCAGAGGCCAGGCCAGGGGAGGGAGGCTTCGCCAAGGCGGGCAGTGGTGCTCTGCCATTGGGGCCCTCTGGACGGTGGGGTTAAGATCTTGGCTTTTCCTCTCAAGAGAGCTTTGGGGAGCCCTCAAAGACCCTGTGAGGGAGGTGGTAGCGGTTCCTCTGAAGC
This sequence comes from Camelus dromedarius, assembly GCF_036321535.1. Taxonomy (NCBI): domain Eukaryota; kingdom Metazoa; phylum Chordata; class Mammalia; order Artiodactyla; family Camelidae; genus Camelus; species Camelus dromedarius. Next base: position 7,791,935 of record NC_087441.1, on the reverse strand, counting down.
CCACCACAGATTGGAGATGTGAGCTCCAACCTGAGTGGCCCGGGTTGGAGGTGCAGGTAGAGCGAGGCTGGGTGCTGGGCTGCAGCCGGCACTTTGGCCCACGAGAGGCTCAGGTCCCTGGGCTGTGGGTCAGTGGGGGTGGATGGGAACACGGGCAACCGGAGATCTTGCCCTAAGATGTCCTGAGGGGAGTCTGAATGCTCCTGTTCCAGCAGCTTGTCACTTATGACATGGTGTGTAAACCCGTTCTTTATTGCTTGGTGATACTTACCTTAAAGCTTGTTATAAACCCTTCAGTGGCAATTGACTCCAGCTCCAGGGATCGTAGGTCACACTCCTGAGTGGTCCCCTGGAAGCCCAGACCCTTCACAGCGCACCTGTCACCCCTGAAGGCGCCCCTCTCTGGAGTGCCTGACTCTCTGCAGCTCCTCTGTGGCTGCTCTGGACGCCTCCTGCCTGCTTCTCAGTGGCCTCAGCCTAATCCCGAGAGCGGAGTCCTGTTTACCATCCTGCTTCATGACTGTATTACAGAGAACAAAGAAACTCAACCAAGTAGCAGTTAATAAGTTTACCTTTAAAGCACCGAATACCTTAGTTTTATCCAACAAGGTAAATAACAGAAATGCAGCACTGATTAACTTAACTGCCAAAATTACTTTTCAAAGGAATTTTTTCAGGTGATGTTAGCATCTGAAATAGTGTATATTATTGATTTACCTTATAAAGAAAGTGATTGAATACCAGAAATTCAGAAAAAAACAAAATCATGGCTCAGGCATGAAAACTAAATTGACACAAAAATATTACTAGCTATCTGAAAAAGTAAACAAGGCGTTGGTCATCTGGGCAACCACTGTTCATACACTGAAATGTGACGTATGAGTTGAGGTGATTTATAAGAATGAGTACCTGCAAACCAAGCAGTCAGAAAAATACAGAAAACAATGACATGAAGTGAGCTTGATGTAATAGCTTTGTTAAAGTTTAAGCCGAGTGAATGTTCGCTAATCCTTCCTTGGTTCTGTTCATGCGGTGGACATTTGTTGATGCTCACAGCGTGGATACGGAAAATTCCAATGCAAAGCACATCTTGGTCCTCATAAGCTCACAGTCTAGTGGTAGAAACTGGCCGACGAACAGTGCTAACGCCATGTGATGGGGCCTAAATCTGAGGTAAGGTAACTGCCAGCAATGGAACACAGGCCCTGGGGCTGAGCAGGCCATGGTCAGTCTGCCAGGATGACAGGAATGTCACTGGAGGATGCCAGAGAGCAACGCTGCCGACTGGCGAGCCTCTTCCCATGGCATCACTGTGACCACTGCTGGGGAGAAGGCCCACTGACCAACTGATCCCTGTGACACACAGGGCACTGTCCAGGCAGCCATCCTCTGGCCCCAGGGTGAGTTTCTCAAGTGGCTTCCTTCTTGGTTGGGGGCAACTGAGCTAACAACGATACTAATCTGTTAGCATCTGTTAGCTATCATGGTCCAAGGGCCCATGAGACTTCCCACGCTACAGAGCTCCAGCAGATCTGCCTGCCTCCTTGGCCAGGGAGGTTCTAGATGGGAGCTTCTAGATGAGAGGGTCAGTCCTAACCCTGTTGGCTGGCCAAGGGTGTGTCTGCTGGCCTGATGGCCAACACATCGTGTTGAATATGGGTCAACACCAGTGGTGAGTCTGAACAATCAGTCTCCCACATACAGGACTGAGAAGAACGGTTGTTTATGACGTTCCAGTGAACACACTAGACAGGCTTGGCTTCATTAATTTGTGGGCTCAGTGCAAAGTAAACAGGTGGGGTCCCTATTCACAAAGTATTAAAAATTTCAAGATAGTGACCACAAAGCATTAAATCAAGCTCAGAGCCCCTAAAAGCAGTGGGACACAGGTGCCACAGCCATGATGCTCTGATCTTGTGACCTCTTTTCTTGGCTAGATCTGAATCTTTTGGCCTCTCGTCTGCTCTGCAATGCCTCTTTAGAGTATGTCAAGGACTGGCCTCTTAGTCCTCATGGCTGCAATGGTATGAGATGCTGATGGAACAAGGAATGTGGCAGCCTTTGGATTTAGGAAGGTGAGGGGTGAGGGTCAACTTGTCCAGGGCTCCTCCTCTGCAGAATTGGCCTTCCAGAGATGGAGTTGGCTTCCTGTGGAAGAGGACCACTGGGATCTGCAATCTGCTCCAAGGAAACTGGCTATAGCTGAGTGCTTAAGGCAGTGCAGTTCTGATAGAATACTGAGTGTCAGATCAGGGCTGGAAATCACAGCTCCACCACATTATAGAGCTGCAACTACAAGGCCTGGTTCCCAGACCCTGATCATGCTAGGGGAGGGCCTGGTACTTACCCTATTATGCAGCTGATCAGACGCAAGTAATCATGCAGGGCTGAGGTTTCTCTCCTGGAGTTTACTTACAGCTCTGCTCAAGCCCTGTTAGTCACCCCAGATTATGATGGGGAACGGGAAACGCTGCGCTATTACTACTCCTGTCTCTGTGTTCTCCTCCCATAAGTACTGTTCGGGCCTGGTACGTGTGCTGCCAGAACACTGGAAGTCCTAAGGGAGGCTTCATCAAGTCAGACACTTCAGCTGAGCATTTAAGGATAAGAAGTTTGCTAAGTGGGCAAATGGGTGTGTGTGTGTGTGTGCGCGCGCGCGCACGCGTTTCTGTGTGTTAGGAAACTGTTAGTAACTTCTCAGGAGAGTCACCACCCCAGGAACATCTGGGTTGGGTTTTACATACGAATAATATAAAATTTTATTGTGTTTAAGCCACTGAGATTTTTGGATTTACTTTCTAGGTATTTTTCCAGCTTTTAGTCTACACTGATGTACAGAAATTAGAAAAATCAATGGTGGGTAGTACCATTAATTCAATATAGTGAAGACAGAAAGGAGCCAATTCAGAAGGTGATGGTGAATTTGTTTAACTGTATCCTTTTTTTGGATGTGTGTGTATATATATGCATGTATATATACATATGTATTTACTGAAGTATAGTCAGTTTATAATGTGTCAATTTCTGGTGTACAGCATAATGCTTCGGCCATACATGAATATATATATATTCGTCTTCATATTCTTTTCCACCATAAGTTACTACCAGATATTGAATATAGTTCCCTGTGCTGTACAGTATAAACTTGTTGTTTATCTATTTTATATATATTAGTATCTGCAAATCTCGAACTCCCAATTTATCCCTTCCCACCCACTTCCCACTCCTGGTAACCATGACTTTGTTTTCTGTGTCTGAGTCTGTTTCTGTTGTGTAAATAAGTTTGTTTGTCTTTTTTTTAGATTCCACATATAAGTGACATGGCATTTTTCTTTCTCTTTCTGGCTTACTTCACTTAGAATGACAATCTCCAGGTCCATCCATGTTACTGCAAATGGCATTATTTTAATTAAACTTATAAGCTTTTTCACAGCAAAGGAAATCATAAGCAAAACAAAAAGAGAACCTATGGAATGGGAGAAAATATTTGCAAAAGATGAGACTAACACAGGGCTTAATTTCCAAAATATATACACAGCTCATACAACTTAATAGTAGTGAAAAAAAAACCAAACCCAATCCAAAAATGGGCAGAAGACCTAAATAAGAAGTTCTCCAATGAAGACATACAAATGGCCAATAGGCACATGAAAAAATGTTCAATATCGCTAATTATCAGAGAAATGCAAATGAAAACTACAATGAGGTATCACCTCACACCAGTCAGAATGGCCATCATTCAAAAGTCCACAAACAATAAATGCTGGAGAGGGTGTGGAGAAAAGGGAACCTTCCTACACTGCTGGTGGGAATGTAGGTTGGTGCAGCCATTACAGAAAACAGTATGGAGATTCCTCAAAAAACTAAAAGTAGACTTACTATGTGATCCAGCAATCCCACTCCTGGGCATATATCCAGAGACAATCTTAACTCAAAAAGATACATGCACCCCAATGTTCATAGAAGCACTATTTACAATAGCCAAGGCATGGAAACCACCTAAATGTCCATTGACAGATGACTGGGTAAAGAAGTTGTGGTATATTTATATAATGTTTAACTATATCTTGAATTTAAGAGCCAGGTGATAGCAAAATGGAACTTGTAAAGAAACAGTTCTCCATGAGTCTCCTGAGTTTCTGTGCATCTTGAGAGCAAGGCACAGACTGCCCTTTGTTTCAGACTATCTTTTCTAGGGTGTTTGTATAGCAAATGACTTTTGAAGAAAACTTGAATAACTCTTGAAGAAAAGGATAGTGTCTCCCTCTGGAGCAAAGAGCAGGGATGCCTTCTGCCCACTGGAAAAAATTTGAGTTCTCTAAGCTCAGGGTTCCTCTCCGTAAGGCCACGCACTGCCTGGGCAAGTTCCACCTGGCCCTGCTCACTGTGCCTTGTGGGAACTGGGGCTCCAGAACCAGCACAAAAATGCTGCTATTCTCGGCACTGCTATTGCTGGGAGCAAAACACATCACCCTGTGTCTCTGACTCAGGAGTCTGGTGTCTCTTACCGGCATCCATGAAACTCTGGCAGGCTAACTTTGATGACTTGAAGTAGATAAAATCTCCGATTACTCACTGTTCTGGACAGAGCTGTTGAGAGGTGGTTAGGGTATAGATTTGGAGCTTAGGACTGAGGCCTTATCAGAATATAGGTGCGGTGAAGTCATGGGTGCTGATGAGATTACCTAGGACCGGGGGAGTAGCAGTGCTAAGTGAGAGATGAGAAAGAAAGAAGAGAACCTTGAAGAACATTGACTACTATGAGGGAGAAAGAGAGAAGACCACAGGGAAGACCAAGACAGAGACACCTGAGAAATACCTTCACTTCAAATAGGAGGGTTAGGAATGTTAATTACTGTGAAAGTCAAAGAGATAAGCTAGTCTGGATCTGAAACTTGAGAAATCACTAGAGACAATAGGATGACCAATTCCAAGGGAGTGATGAAGACAACATCTAGGTTGCCATGGATTTGAAAACAGCAGGTAAGAATGGGAGGAAAAGGGCAGTTCATGTTTCAAGAAGTGGTGTGGCGGAAAGGAGGGAGCGTTATATTAGTGAGGTGTCTAGGGCTTTGAAAAGTGCTTCTTATATGACTACACACACACACACACACACACACACACACACACACACACACACACGTCTAGATCTTATCCTTGTACCCAAGCTTTTCTGGTCTGGCTCCAGTTTACTTCTCTAAACAAATTTCATACAGTTCCCACCATGAAATGTCAGGGTAAGTCTGATAGGTTTACTAACCCCATACTCTCTTCCCAAGTATTTTGCTTATTCCTATCTTAACGCCAATACAGACCCCAACTATTGTTCAGGGCCCTATTAAAACCTCTCCTTCTTCATTAAGGGTTTCCCTCTTACTCTGCAGTCCACATTGATCTCTCCTCCTGCTAACACGGCTGGCTCTCGTTGTCCATATCTGACTTCTGGCACTTCGTGAGGTATTTCCAGATGTGTCTCATACCCTGCAGTCCAAAGGGATGGTTCTTCCAGAGGCAGCACCATAAGGCAGTGGAGAGCCTGGGCTTGGGACCAGGCAGAACTGGAATCAGGTACTGGCTCTGCCGTGCATAAGCAGGGCAGCCATAGGCTAGTCACCTAAGTTCTTAAGGTCTCAATTTCCTCTAGTGTAAAATGGGATTCTCAGGGGGAGGGTATAGCTCAATTGATAGAGTGCCTACTTAGCATGCATGAGGTGCTGGGTTCAATCTCCAGTACCTCCGTTAAAAATAAATAAATAAATAAATAAATAAATAAATAAATAAATAAATAAATAAATAAATAAACTTAATTACCTCCCCCCCAAACAACAACAACAATAAACAAAAAAACCAAAAAAACTGAAGTTTAAAAAAAATTATTAAAAAAAAGAGAATTCTTATCTTACAGGATTATTGTGATAATTCAACTGGTACATGCAAAAAGCTTTGATACAGTGCCTAGCATATATTAAGTATGCAATTTTGTCCCCATAGGTACTCATAAATCTGCTGGGTAAACATGTAATTTTTTAATTATTGAGGATGATTTTTATGATTCTTGCTTTAGACAGCTATAAGACTTATACTGTATAAAGAATTTAAAAGTGGAAAAAGCAGAAAGAAGAAAATCACCTTTTGCATGTCTCCAGATATTTATTCTTTCTCATCCTCTTTATTATTTTTGGAGGATCCAACTTTCTCTCTGGTATCATTTCCCTTCACCCTGAAAAGCTTCCTTTAGCATTTCTTGAAATGTAGGTTTCTTGGTGATGCGTTCTCTTTGTCTTCTTTGATCTGGAAATGTCTTTATTTCATCTTCATTCATTTAAAAAATTTTTTGGGGGGAGGGGGGTAATTAAGTTTATTAATTAATTAATTTATTTAATGGTGGCACTGGGGATTGAACCCAGGACCTCGTGCATGCTAAGCAGGCACTCTGCCACTGAACTACACCCTCCCCATCACCTTCATTCCTGAATTTCAGGTTGATTGTTTCTTTCACACTTTAAAGATGTTGGTCCATTCTCTTCTGGCCTTAATTAATAGTTTCTGATCTGAACTCACTTGTTAATTAAACCATTCCCTCCCAGTATATAATGTGTCATTTTCCTCTTACAGCTTTCAAGATTTGTGATTTATTTTTGGCTTTCAACAGCTTAACTATGACACGCCCTGGTGTGAAAATTTCCCTATTTATTTTGCTTGATGTTCATTGACCATCTTATATTTTTCACTTTTTTCTCTGTTCTTCTCGCTGAATAATTTTTATTGACTTCTCTTGAAGTATGCTATTTACTTTGTTGTCTCCATTTGTCTGGTAAGTCTAGCCAGTAATTTAAAAATTTCAGAAATTATATTTTTCAGTTCTGGAATTTTACTTGGTTCTTTCTGTAATCATTTCTATCGTTCTCCTGATATTTCTTAGTTTTTACTTATTGAAAGCATATTTTATTTTACTTCACTGAAGAGGACAGCTACTTAAAAATCGCTGTCTGCCAGTCCCAGTATCTGGAACATCCTGGTGTTGGACTCAGTTGATTTTCTTTTACCTTGAGAATGTGTTCCATTCTCTTGCTTTTTTATATGACAAGTAGGTTTTGTTGTATCACAGTAATGATGAGTAGTAAACGGGAAATTCTAGATTCTGTTATTTTTCTCTCATGATTGTTAATTTTGTATAAGCAGGCAGTTATCTTGTCTGTGCTTGAATTGCAAAATCTATTTTTGGGGAGACAGCTCCAGTCCCAGTTCAGATATTCTGCCCTCAGATTAGCTGCTGAGTTTGGTTCACACACACATGGTTCAGGGCTCACTCAGAAATGTGAGCAGACATATTTGGTGAAACTATCTCTTGCTCCTTCCCTTCCAAGATTCCTCACTCTCTTTAGTGGCCACGATTCCCTCGTTGCACATTTCTCTGGCCAAAGAGACTGCTGTTTTCAGCTGGCACCTCCTCCAAAACCATGCACTCCTCATGGACTACATTTAGCCCCAGAATAGAAGCCATGAAAACAGGGAACTTACTTTGCACAGCTCCCTGTCTCTCCTCTTCTGAGCTTCTCCTTTCCACCAAATTCTGTCTGCTCTGTTCACTCTCCATCATTGAGGCAGTTGCTTTTTGTACTATGTCCAGGATTTATAGCTGTTTTCCACGGGCAGTCCTCCAGTCAGGTCTTACTCTGTCATTACTGGAGGTGGAAATTCCTACTTGTCTTTTAGCATAAAAGATGATTCATTTCAAGAAGGCAAAAATACAACATCCAATTCCACTGACCTTGATGGGAAGGTAAAAACCTAGTGCAATCTTTCTGGAAAGTAGTTAACATCAATATAAATTGAGAGTCTAAAATTCTTCAATGACTAACAGCAGGACATCATTAAACCAATAATTGCACTATAGGTACTGTTTGTAAAGAATACTGAATAATGTGTGAAATGCAAAAGAGATTAAATGATAAAAGCAGAAAATAAAACTATATTCAACACGATCCCAATTTGGTGTAATTATAAACAAACACATTCACATTAAAGAGGAAAACTGGAAGGAAATATTATAGGTAATAACCCTTATTAGCTTTTGGTGGTGAGATTATAGATGATCTTTTTTCTTTTTAATAATTTTAAATAACTTCTAAATAGTCTCAATGAAATAGAATAATGGAATAAACAACAATAAAATTATTTTTTAAAGTCTATAGATCATTGGACAACCTAGAAGAAATGCATAAATTTCTAGAAACATACAATCTTCCAAGACTGAGTCAGGAAGAAATAGATAACCTGAACAGACTGGTCACTAGTAGTGAAACTGAATTAGTAATAAAAAACAAAATGCCCAGCAAACAAAAGTCCAGGACTGGATGGATTCACAGGGGAATCCCACCAAACATATAAACAAGAGCTAAAACTGATCCTTCTCAAATTATGTCAAAAAACTGAAGAGAAGGGAACACTCTCAAATTTATTCAATGAGGTCACCAATACTCTGATATGAAAATCACAAAGATATTACAAAAAAGGAAAATTACAGGCAAATATCCGTGATGAATATAGACATAAAAATTCTCAACAAAATATTGGCAAATTGAATTCAGCAATATATAAAAAGGATCATATACCAAGATTAAGTGGGATTTAATTCCAGGATACAAGGATGGTTCAATGTCCGCAAATCAATCAATGTGATATAGCACATGAACACAAACCAAAGGATAAATACCACATGATCATCTCAATAGATGCAGAAAAAGCATTTGACAAAATTTAACACTCATTCATGATAAAAATTCTTATCAAAGTTGGTATAGAGGGAACATATATCAACATAATAAAGGCCATTTATGACAAACCCATAGTGAACATAATACTCAACAGTGAAAAGCTGAAAACTTTTCCTCTAAAATAAGAAACAAGACAAGGATGCCTACTTTTGCCACTTCTATTTGACAAAGTATTGGAAGTCTTAGCCACAGCAATCAGACAAGAAAAAGAAATAAATCATCCAAATTGGAAGGGAAGAAGTAAAATTATCATTATTTGCAGATGACATATTTTATATAGAAAACCCTAAAGTCTCCAAGTCTCCACAAAAAAACTATTAGAACTAATAAATGAATTCAGTAAAGTTACAGGACCCAAAATTAATATACAGAAATCTGTTGCATTTCTGTCCACTAATAATGAACTATCAGAAAGAGAAAGCAGTAAAACAATCCTGTTTAAAATAATATCAAAAAGAATAAAATACTTAAGGGTAAACTTAACCAAGGGGATGAAAGGCCTATACTCTGAAAACTATAAAACACTGATGAAGGAGATTGACAATGATACAAAGAAGTTAAAAGATATCCCATGTTCATACATTGTAAGAATTAATATTGTTAAAATGTCCCTACTACCTATCCAAAGCAATCTACAAATTTAATGCAATCCCTATCAAAATACTCTATTTCACAGAACTAGAACAAGTAATCCTAAAATTTATATGGAACCAGAAAAGATCCCAAATAGACAAAGCAATCTGGAGGAAAAAGAACAAAGCTGGAGGTATCACACTCCCTGACTTTATTCCACAAAGCTACAGTAATCAAAACAGTATGGTACTGGCACAAAACAGACACACAGATCAATGGAACAAAATAGAGAGCCCAGAAATAAACCCACAGTCTTATGGTCAATTAATCTATGACAAAAGAGGCAAGAATATGCAGTGGAGAAAAGACAGTCTCTTTAATAAGTGATGCTGGGAAAACTGGACAGCTACATGTGAAAGAATGAAATTACAACAATTATCTTACACCATATACAAAAATAAGCTCAAAGTGGGTTAAAAACCTATCTGTAAGACCTAAAGCCATAAAACTCCTAGAACAAAATACAGGCATAACACTCTAACGTAAATCATAGCAATGTTTTTCTGGATCGATCTCCTCAGGCAAAGGAAACAAAAACAAAAATAAATAAATGGGACCTAATTAAACTTAAAAGTTTTTGCACAACAAAGGAAACCACTGACAAAATGAAAAGACAACCTATGGAATGGGAAACAATACGAAAATATTTGCAAATGATATGACTGATAAGGAGTTAATATCCAAAATATATAAACAACTCATACAAATCAATATCAAAAAACAAACAACCCAATTAGAAAGTGGGCAGAAGACCTTAATAGACATTTTTTTCCAAAGAAGACATACAGATGGCCAACAGGCCCATGAAAAGATCCTCAGTATTACTAATTATAAGGGAAAAGCAAATCAAAACCACAATGAGCTATCAGCTCACACCTGTTAGAATGACTTTTGTCAAAAAGACTACAGAATACAAAAGTTGGCAAGGATGTGGAGAAGAGGGAACCCTAGAACACTGTTGATAGGAATGCAAACTGATGCAGTCATTACAGAAAACAGTACAGAGGTTCCTCAAGAAACTAAAAATAGAACAACCATAAGATCCAGCAATTCCACCCCTCGGTATATATCTGAAGAAAATGAAAGCACTAATTCAAAAAGATACATGCACACCAATGTTCATAGCAGCATTATTTACAATAGCTAAGATATGAAAGCAAATTAAGTGTCCATCAACAGATGACTGGATAAAGAAGATATGATATATATATTATGGAATATTATTCTGCCACAAAAAGAATGAAATTTTGCCATTTGCAACAACATTGATGGATTTGGAGGGTGTTAAGTCAGAGAAGGACAATACAGTGTGCTATCACTTCTACGTGGAATCTAAAAAAAAATAAAACAAATGAATGAAAATAAAACTGAAGCAGACTCACAGATATAGAGAAGAAACTAGTGGTTATCAGTGGGGAGAAGGATGAGTGGAAAGATGGGGTAGGGGATTAAGAGGTGCAAACTACTATGTATAAAATAAATAAGATACAAGGATATATTGTACAGCACAGGGAATATAGCCAATGTTTTATAATGACTTTAAATGGAGTATAATCTATACAAATACTGAATCATTATGCTGTGTACCTGAAACTAATATAATACTGTAAATCAACTATACTTCATTGAAAAAGTCTACAGGTCTTGAAAGTGGTACTAGAAAGATTTTCCACCCCTCCCTGCACTCCCAGTAAGAAGAATTTTTGCTAGCTTCATTTGTAGGACAGGAATTATTAGGAGTTATTAATGCATGTACCTTACTCAAGAGATGTGGGAGGAGTGGACAAATATTTCTACATTTTTGGATTCCACAGATTCATAACTTTTCAAAAACAAGTTTAAGAATGCACAAGTAGAGGGAAAAGTCCCAGGCAACCAACCACTCTGTTACCTGTATTTCAAGTTCTCACTTCACTCCCTTCCCAAATATAATCTCAGAATTAAAGAAAGGCCTTTAAATGGGGAAAGCTCACAGCATTGTTCTTATGTTTTGATGTTTGCCATGATTTTGTGGACTGAATTGAATTTTGAGATTCACAGGATTAGACAGCTTCTCAAATCTGTACTATGATTATATGGTCTTCAACTCATTTTTAGGGCCTGAAATCCATACACGATCAATGCCCTGTCATAAATCATTCATTAACTTTACTTGCTTGCTAAATTTTGGTGGCCATCAAAATTCTTTCAACTTGAAATGTAGGAATTTTCCTGGTGGACTCACAGTGAACTCACAGTAGAACAGGTTAGAGATCGTCATGTGGCAGGAAGGGTTGATTTGTAAAGAAATTAGTATTGTATCTCAATCACCTCAAATATGTCAAACTTTAAGTTTTTCTTTATTCTTTTGGAATTTTAATAATACTATTCTGACAGTTGGAATTTTCTAATGGATTTAAATATTTCCTAAATGACTACGATATAGTCATACATTCTGAGGCAGGAAAGAATATTTGCAAACAAGTAATTCTACTTGAAGAAAATAGAAAGCAGTATGTTTGCTGTATTTTTCCCTTATATACTTTGTTGTTTTAAAGGGCAGAGCCTTTCAGCTATTGGCTACTTATCAGGTGTTGGGAATCTCCCCTTTTGAAATCATTTCATGGCATCCTTTAGCCTGGGTTAGATGTGTTTTAAGGATCAGTAACTCCAAAAAGTCTGAGGATATGATGCTCCTTCTTTGTGGGACAGCAAAATTTAGTTTATCTATAGGAAGTTTCAATTACTGAACACTGGACTAACATTAATTTGGGTAGAAAAACAGTAACATTTCATCTATCCAGGAAGACTGAAGAATAAATTATTGTGGGTAGTAGCAAAACTGTGCAGTTGTCTGACCTTCAATTTTTTTCTATAAAGCATTACACACTAAGAATCTTTTATGGAATTTACTGAACATAATTTCACTAATTTTGATGCTTCAAGGTTATCTTTAAAAACATTAACTTTTTTATGACAGCTATATGGAGACATAACTTACACATAATAAAACTCACCCTTTTAGTAGAATACTTAAATAGACATTTCTTCAGTGAAGACATACAGATGGCCAATAGGTACATGAAAGGATGCTCAATATCACTAATTATTAGAGAAATGTAAATCAAAACTACAATGAGGTATCACATTACACCAGTCAGAATGGCCATCATTCAAATGTACACAAACAATAAACGCTAGAGAGGCTGTGGAGAAAAGGGAACCCTCCTACACTGCTGGTGGGAATGTAATTTGGTGTAGCCATTATAGAAAATAGTATGGATATTCCTCAAAAAACTAAAAATAGACTTACCATATGATACAGCAATCCCACTCCTGGGCATATATCCAGAGAGAACTATAATTCAAAAAGATACATGCACCCCAATGTTCATAGCAGCACTATTTACAATAGCCAAGACATGGAAGCAACCCAAATGTCCATAAACAGATGAATGGATAAAGAAGATGTGATATACATACACACACACACAATGTGTACATATATACATACAATGGAGTATTACTTAGAGATAAAAAAGAATGAAATAATGCCATTTGTAGCAACATGGATGGAACCAGATTATTATAGTAAGTGAGGCAAATCAGACAAAGACAAATATCGTATGATATCACTCATGTGTGGAATCTAAAAAATGAGAAAAATGAACTTATTTACAAAACAGAAACAGACTCACAGAGATGGAAAATAAAGGGGAAAGGGGGGAAGGATAAATTAGGAGTTTGGGATTAGCAGATACAAATTGCTATATACAGAACAGATAAACAACAAAGTCCTCTGTATGACTATTCAATAGCTTGTAATAACCTATAATGAAAACGAATATGAAAAATTATGCATATATATGTATAACTGAATCACTATGCTGTACACCAGAAACTAACACATTGTAAATCAAATGCTTCCCAAAAAAACCTCACCATTTTAAAGTGTACAATTCAGTGGTTTTTTAAAGCATATTCACAGAATTGTGCAAATATTACCACTATTTAATTTTAGAATATTTTCATTACTCAAAAAATGAATTCTGTACCTATTAGCAGACATTCCCCATTATCCCCTCTCCAGCCTTTGGCAGCCACTAATTCATTTTCTATCTCTAGGACTTGCTGGTATTTCACATAAACAGAATCATATAATGGGATCTTTATGATTGGCTTCTTTCCCATAGTATAATTATTTTCAAGGTTCATCCGTGTTACAGCATATAGTACTTCATTCTTTTTATTGTCAAGTCATATTGCATTGTTGGGATATACTACTTTTTGTTTACTTATTCATTAGTTGGTGGATATTTAGATTATTTCCATTTTTGGCTTTTATGAATAATGCTGCTATGGGCATTCATGTCCATATTTCTATGTGGACATGTTTTTATTTCTCCTGGTTGGAAAAACGGAGTACCTAGGAATGGAGTTACAGGGTCATATACAACTAGATGTTTAGCATTTTAAGAAACTGCCAAATTGGCTTACAAAGTGGCCGTACCACTGGTGATGAGCTTTCCAGTTTCTCCTTATCCTTACCACCTCTTGCTATTGTCTGGCTTTTTGATTTAGCCATCTTAGTGGGTATGAAGTAATACAGTGTGATTTTGATTTATATTTCCTTGATGACTAATGATGGTGAACACTTTCATGTGCTTATTGGCCATTTGTTTAAATTCTTTGGAAAAATGTCTCTTTGAATTCTTTGCCCATTTTTAAATTGGTTTGTCATTTTATTGTTGAGTTATAAGAGTTCTTTGTATATTCTGGGTAAAAAAAAGTATGGTTTGAAAATATTTGCTCTCATTTTGTGGTTTGTCTTTTTACTTTCCTATGGCTGCTGATTTTTTTTTTTTTTTTCTTTAAACAAATGCCCTGGTGTTGGGACTTCCCTCACTGAGCAAGCTCTGAGTCAGGTCAAAGATAAGTCTTGTAAAAGGACTTATCCACGGAGCTGCCAGCCAGGGCAAATACTGGCAGTCTTCCGGGGATGTGGCTTTTCTGGGGAGCTCTAGGCATGTTTTGCTCCCTCCAGTGGCCCATAAGCTGCTGGTTTTTTCAGTTACTATGGCTCTGAGTCTGTTGGTTTTCAAGGCTATTGTGGAGCTGGGAAGAACGAGATGGGAGTAGGGCAAGTTAAAATGCCACAAAGCTTACTCTTCCGAGATTCAGCCATTTCTCTTGAATAAATACTCTTCATTGTTGCAAGCCTTTGGTTAATTTCTGGAGTTCTGAAAATGTTAATTTTTGACAATTTTTGCCTATTCTCATTGCTTTTATGGAAGAGCTGATTTTCAGAGTTCTTACTCCACCATTCTAGAAGTGCTTCTTCCATAAACATCAGTTTCTGTACTGTGCTGTAATAACATCACGTATTCAAGACCTGCTGAGCAATATTCAATTTGGCCCCAGACTGCTGTGCCTTTTAAATTATCTATTTTTTTCCTGCTTTTCTGCTGCCTTTTTTCTTGTAAGTGTCAGCCCACGATCTTCCCATAGCAGTCCCCCTCTCCTTGTCAATATGCCACTGCTAATATGCTGTGGGGTTAATAATCAAACAGCCAAATTGGGTCTACACCAAGGTCTCTTCATGGTCATTTAAATTATCTATGAAGTTGGAGGCAAGTTAACTTTACCTTACGGATATACTGACACCTAGTGGTACGTGTAGATATCAACATAATCTAAAATGTTAGAAGACCATACATACAATCATTAAAAATAAAAATGTTTAAAAATAAAATGTATAATTTACAAAATTACAAATGCATATAGTGCTAAACATGAATTCCTGTTCTGAACTCTATTTTCAAAAAGAATTTAAAATTCTTTAAATGTTGTATTTTTATATTGAAGTTTTAACTCCAATATCTTGATTCATTTTATTTATAAGCAAAACTACAGTGCCATTACTGTATCTTTTAACTCATATATTTCATTTATGCTATTTTCATGGCTTATGGAAAACAGAAAAACATCACCTAAACAATCAATTTATTAAATTTTAATTTGTAAGTTGAAATCATGAAATCACAAAGGTAAATATGCTAATTCAAAGGGAGAACTATAAGACATCAATTCAATACCACTGACCGTTGTTTTTCATGACAGTGGTACCTGATTTGTAGCATTTTTGATTGGGTCTCTGACTGTGAACAAGCTTGGAGAAGGTTGGTTCTGGTTAGACCTAGGAGCTATGGCTGAAAAGATAGCAGGTACTGATCGGTCTGTGGGGAAATTAAACCCCTTCAGAATGTCTTTACACAAATATATTGAGATAAATGGCTATGGCTATTGAGCTACAGAAATATATAATAAAACCTTCTGTGATTCACATATAAACAAAAGAGAAAAGCAGAATGTATCAAAAATTTGCATAGTAAGTAAAATGCATGAAAATTAAAATTATAGATAAAAAATTTAGCTGGTGTGGTTGATATGCTTTAACAACATAATAAGAAAATTAAAGTTTTCTAGAATAGAAGAAATGGGTACCATTAACATTTTGACGGTTATGGTACCATAAAATTTTGATATGATAAAATGGCACTTCTCCCATACCCGTTACGACTTTTAAAGGAATCATCATCTTCAAATATTTTCTCCTTCTGCAAGACCTCCACTCTCCCACGTGTATTAAAATAAGCCACAAGTCTGAAAAAGTAGTTCTTTTTCCTCACTAAAGAGGCAAACCCCCTTTTAAGTGGTGAAGAACTTAAGACCAGGCAGTCTGGCTCTGGTGTCTACTTTTAGTCACCACTCTGTGCTGCTCTGAGTGACTTCCAGGCTACACCAATATTCCGCAGCTCAACAGAAGTCAGAATGGCTTAAACACCATGATGCCTACATTAGAGAAAATGACTCCTACTGCTCTGATCTATTTTAGTGATATGGGAATTTATGTCAGGGATGACAATCTCTATACATTTTTTATATATTATCTATTTTATTACTATTTAGCTATGTAGCCTGTTAGCTCAGTGTTAGTTGAAAATAGAAAGCACTAGAACTCATAAGAAGAGTAGTAGCAAATGTGGGCAGAGCCAATTTGAAGTTTCCGTTCAGCATTTTTTTTTCTACAGATAATTTATAACCTACTTCTCTAAATTTTCTCCCAGGACAGTGCCCTAATCTCTCAATTATTTTTGTTTCTCTCTAGGATGGAATAGGATGGCAGTTAAGCTTAACCGACTTTAGTAACCGACTACAGATTTAGACATATTTAATAAATTGAATTAATTTATAGAATTATAGAGCACAGAACTGGATGTTTAGCAAAGCATCTGTGAAGTGTTAATGGACTGGATTAGGATTACTGTAAATGAGGATTAAGACTGGAGAAGATAATCAACCTCAAGTCCATTTTGAAAGCATTCTTAAAATTGTAGGTATTTAAAAATCAATAATAATAGTGATCCTCAACAACAACCCCAAGTAAAAAACAATTTCTTGGTCTTATTACCAAAATCAGTATCTTGTAATGTTAGGATGATCATCAAGACTGTTTAACAAGATGGAACTAAGCCAGCAATGGACAGTGGGAGTGATTCCAATTTTTAAAATGCTGTTAATGCAATAACTTATTTGAAGTTATTCTCTGTACCTCATAAAGGTTCAAGATTGTTCAGAAGAAAGTACAGTAGATTATAAGGAAGGCTATATCTACCTAAGGCCTCAGAAGACTTCAGTAATTAAGATCAACATAACTACCATAAGATCGCCATAATATCTGTGATTTTTCAATAGTGCAGGTAAATTCACCAAACAAGTTCAGATTAAAAAGTCAAATGATAATTCCTTATAACAGTCCAACTAGGTAATATATTACCATAGTTTAAAAAGAGATTTATATGTATTAACATTGGAAGGTCTAAGATATGCTGTAAGATGAAAAATGCACATAATACAACACCTTTATCTCCAGGTGTTCAAACCTATATTTTCAAAATACAAATACTTCGAAAAAGGCCTGGGAGGTACACACCTGATGGATTGCAGGGGTTGTCTCTGAGGAGCGGAGGGGAGCTGCAAAAGGGCAAGGAGGGACTTTCAGCTTTCTTGGCATCGCTTGAAATTTTTTAATAGCAGGAATATGAAAAAACAGACGAGAGCATATTCCTAATTCATAGAATCCCCTGAGGTTTACTTGACTATTGAAGATGGAAGGGGTAACTATCTGTTTAATTTTATACAAATAAGGGTATATTTCTTGGTCTTTGCAAGGAGGGAGTACTATAGCTTTCAGTAATATGACATTTAGGGGTTCCTGCCTAGACTACGTTTAACAGTTTTCCTACAGAGAGGAAAAGCTCCATGGCTGACAGCACTGACATTCAGTACCATACTTACTAAAGAAAGAATGAAACCACAGTTAAGGAAAAATATATTAGCTATCTACTGTGGTAATGGAAGGACTAAGGAAAAATATATTAGTTAGTTGTATATAGTGGTAATGGGAAGTTTGTAATTTGACATAATTCTCATTAGAGTTACAATATACCTTCTAAATATTCTACTATAAATAAATGAAGTTTCATTTTAAAAATTAGTTTTATTATTTCAACGTATTGATTTGCCCAGTCCATCAGACAAGAAGGCATGCTGACTAAACACAACATAATTTCCATAACCTGAGGGGACTCACGCATCATTACCTGATTGCTTGCAATGCTGACTGGCTGTTGTTTGGCTCCATGGCTCTGAAGCTCCCCTCTACTGGGACAGTTCTTCCCTCCCGAAGGCGTTCCTTATTTCTGGTTGTTCATCCTCTTCCTCCATAAGCCTCCTTTCTTTAGATAACACTTTCTCCATGTACCTTCCATCGTAGGGTGTTCTTTGTGGGAAGTCTCTGTCTGGGAGTGGCCTCTGTGACTGTGATGCACCAGGACCCTGGAATCCATTACCCACCAGCGGATCTCTCATTCCTCCAGGACCACCAAGCCTGTCCTCAGGTTTCAGAGATGAGGGCTTGTCCTCCTTACGCTCATACAGACTCAGTCTTTTCTCAACCACCTCATGAATCAACACTGAAAAATTACATGTACAGAAATCACTGTAATTTTTCATATTTTAGTAGTTATGATGCTGACTTACAGATGAGGATGAAATACCTGCCAGCCTGCTCTTCCCTGTATCATGATTTTTTACATAATACTTACCACCTGTGCCACTTAATGCACTGAATATGAATTATATCCAATGTCTGTTTTAACAGAATATCATATACAAAGTAATGACAGAAGATGTCAATTCTGATCAAATTATGAAAGAACCCAAAATAATCTCGAGGTAAAGTATGTGTACCTTTGTTAATGTAACTGATACACTGAAAATCTAAGAACCAAAACTGTAAAATTAACATCTTTCTTCTATTTATTCTCTCTTCTGAAAAGTTTCAGAGATGACTTTGAAATAAAATAAAAGAACTTACTGTCAAGCACTGTTCTTCCCACCATGCTGTATTCCATGGCTTTGTCAACTTCATTCATTAGCCATGGGAAGAATCCCATCTCAATATCTGCAATAAAAAGGTTAATTTCATTAAGAGAATTTTTTTCATCAAATGATTTTTATAGATTGGAAGTCTGTGCTTTCCCCCTAATGTTACAGATACATCAACATTGTTTTCTTACTATAAAATGTCAAATAGACACAGCATCACTTTTGCCATATTTTCCGTTATTTGTTCTGGTCCATTTCCTTTCTAGGAGAGTAGAAACAGTATTTTCAAAACTATGAGGCCTTTCTTGGAGTCTAAGACTTTAGAGCTGACTTTACAGGTGCAATGTGAGATGAACCAAGGAGGCAGGGGCAGGGGGTGTGGCACTGGGAGCAGAACTCCAGTTCCAGTGCAATGCAAATCTGGGATTGAGCAATACTAGGCGCCCCCTACCTGAGGCCCAGGGC
Organism: Camelus dromedarius; assembly: GCF_036321535.1. Taxonomy (NCBI): domain Eukaryota; kingdom Metazoa; phylum Chordata; class Mammalia; order Artiodactyla; family Camelidae; genus Camelus; species Camelus dromedarius. The sequence goes on along the minus strand of NC_087441.1, from coordinate 7,772,631 downwards.
CTGACATGATAGTGGCTGATGGAGATTCAGAGGATAAGGGTCAGAGAGCACCTGAGAAGAAGGCCATGTAGAAATGGGTCAGAAACTAGGTGTTTCCACTAGTGATAAATTTGTTTAAACCGAAATGGAAATCTACTCTACACTGAAAGTCTTTTAAAAATATGGTCCATTACAATATACATTTTAATGTTTTAAAGTGGCTTTATATGGGGGGGGGGTAGGGTATAGCTCAGTGGTAGAGCGCATCCCTAACATGCATGAGGTCCTGGGTTCAATTACCAGTACCTCCATTTAAAATAGATAAAATCCCCCTCAATAAAATTAAAAAAAAAAGGCTTTTGGAGGGGCCAGCATCTAATTGTTACTTTCCAATGGGTGACAATAGAATAGTGTGATAGAATAACACATTTGCTATCATAAGTAACTTTAATCTGAGGCATGAATCTCTTTTGCAAGATTTTAAATGATCTATAACTGACTCTTTCCACAATTCATAAGGAAGGAGGGTGGCAGTGAGAAAATGGCAACTCTTACCCTTCGCTTGGCCAGACTAGCCAAGGAGCGGTGGGGGTGCCATGAGACAGCTAACAGGTACTGGTTCTATAAAGGCAGAGATCAAGACTTTTTTTTTTTTTTTTTAAATCTCCAACACTCAATACAGTGCCTGGGATAGTATAAATACCTAATTAAACAACCTCACTAGCTTCCCCCAGAGGGTTTTTGATTGGAACAGGAAGTCCACTGAGAAAAATTTAGCAACAAACTACTTACACACATACATTAAATACACAATTGACCCTTGAACGACACGAGTGTTAGGGTGCTGATCGCCTGCGCAGTCAGAAATCCCCGTATAATTTTACAGGCAGACCTCTGTATCTGCAGCTCTGCCTCTGCAGGTTCAACCATGGGTCCTATAGTACTGCAGTATGAATTTATTGAAAAAAATCTGTGTATACGTTTTATTTACATTATGACATTTAGCTCCTAAGTAATCCTCATTTCACATATGAGGAAACTGAAGGACATAAAGCTAGTTAATGATAGAACTGGGATTCAAACTCAAATTTTTTGACATCAAATCCATATTTCTTTCTACTGTCCAGTGTTGTTTTTCAATAAAAGCAAACATCCTAAAATCAAGATCTTTATAATACACCTCTTATTAGTAACAGTGCTTACTTAAAACAACTATAATTGATTTTTAAATCTGTTTCAGGGACAGAAAGATTCCAATTCAAAATAAAAATGGGCACAGGATAAAGTCGAACCATTAAGAGGATGCTTTTCGTAACAAGGTTCATCTAACAAAAACCTCCACAGACCTCTTTCAATGGGATCATAAAAGTAGCCGCCATCCCTGAGACTGTCAAACACGGAAGGGAGAAGGTCGGCCAGGTAGCGCTGCGCGAAGGCTCGGGCGGCGATCTTCTGTGAGGTCTCCTTATGCTTGTGTATGGTTTGCCACTGCTGTTGCTTACGACGTTCCTGCTCAGAGAAAAACACCATCACCGACAGTTACGCAGCTGTTATATTCTCCCCAAGTACTGACTCTAGTGAGTAGGGGAATTTGGACTTATATTTGTATCAAAAAATGGGCAGCAAGGTGTCTTTGTCTATTAACACTTCATATTTTTCATCAAGAGTTTGATGAATTTCAACAACTAGTAGGTACTGAGTTTAGAAGAGATGAAGCTTAAGGTAAAATTCATTTCCTGATCCATTTTCAAATAAAATAATTTCAAGATATATATGTTGGACTGTGCAGTTGATATCAAAGAATAATAGTTATATGTATTTTAATTAGTATTATCATAAAGTATTGCTGATATAAAAATTACAGTTAGACATCTTCAATTTAAAAACTTGAGCCAATAAATTGTCTCATTTGTACTAATTCTTTGAATTCATAAAGTTCTGAAAATTACAAAACCTCTTTTTGTTGTTGCTGCTTCTTGTAGATCACGCAAAATTTATAAAGCTAGGAAATATCGTCTCTCCTCCCATGCAGAAGTGGGAGCACTAATAGATTTTCTAATTAAGTCTATTTTCAAGGTTTAAGCAAATATAAATCTAGATGATTTGTATTCTTCATTTTTTCATATTTCCTAATAGTAAATAAACAAATTTAACTATTCTTTGATAAAGACTTCACCAATTATTTCAGCAAAGCTAATTTTGTCAGTGTTCATTTTATAATTGTGAACAAATAGTCATGCATTTGCAGTCTTTACCATACGCCCTATGCTCTTCACACAGTTAACTACTCACTTTGGAGGATGACTGAAAGTCCACTTGACTGGATTCTATTCTATTGAGTAGAATGTCCCAGCATCTAAGCTATTCAGTGTAGGAAGCTAGACTCTGTAGCCCTGTCAGGTGTTCAGGAACTCCTTGATCATTTATCCAGCCAGTGTTTAACACAAGGTGACAGCTACTGCCAGGCCCTTCAGAAAGACCCTTAAAGATTACTGAGCCTGTTGCTTCCTAACTAGAGGTTCTTGGTATATTTTAAAAACTAGATTCTAAAACACTTCTTACGAAAGGTTCTAAAAACCTATAACCTATGGAAATATTTGATACAGCAAGTAGTTCTGGTGTATCCCTAAGGGTGTAGAGAAGGGCTGGCCACTGAGAAAAAGATCCAGAATTCTCTCCAGATCCTCCGCTTCTCATCCCCCACCTGCCCCCAACATATTCCACTTTTTCCTTCTACCTTTTCTGCCACTGACTTATAGCAAACGGATGTGTTACTTCTTTCTCTAGGACTCTTGATATTTAAGAATGCCTTTCATTGGGACGTATGTCATATAAATGATTACATTTAGAAGCCCTTGGGAACTCTATTTAGATGCATTTATGTCAGCTGGAATTTTAAAAATGTTAATTCAGTCCCTGGAAGATCTATGATCTACATAAGAAGAGAGACCTGAGCAGCAAATACTACAGGTCTTTTCCAACGTGTTTCTGAAGATCTATTCATACTGCACGCGACTTTGAACATAATCTATTAAATAGCCAAAATCTGCCTAAGAGAGGAAACTAAAACTCTGTACTTTCTCCTCTCGGTGCCGTCTCTCTTGCTCTTCGAGTCGCTGAACTTCTGCAAGCTCGATGTTGCGTAACTCCTCGTGTGCGTACTGGCTGGCCCGCAGGTCAGCCAACTCTTCCTCTTCCATCACCTCCAGAAGGGACTGCTCAATGGTCTTTCCCACCAAAACTTCTAACATTGGTTTAACTTCAAGATCAAAGTCAAAGAGCTTGAACACACAAAACAAAGTAATCATGAACCATATGTTCAGTGAAAAAATTTCCAGAAGAGCAGCAATAACACAGTACTATATATTGTCTTCTGTGAATCAGACACTGTGCTGGTTCTTTATTTATGGTTTCTAACCCTCAAAATAGCCCTGAAATGCACATAGGCTGTTCACAGGCAAAAACTGATTGAGTCAAAAAAAAAAAGACCTATGCAAATCATCAGAATGAACTCAACAATTTTAAGATCAAACTCTGAAACCCAAGGGAAATATCCTTGTCTTATTCTCTGTATTTTCTGCTCAATTTTTAATGGTTGTTTTTGATAACAGTTTGAAAAACAAAGGAACAAGAATAAAGGATATTTTGGTGATTCATCTTTTGGATTCAGAGGGAAATATAACTTTCTACATAGCTTATGAAGACTTATTTTATTTCCCAATTTCAATGTCAGCTCTTTCAAGTTCCTTCGAGTCTTAAATCTCACTTAAGTCATTATGCACATAAGCACTGGCTTCTCTTCTTCAGTTTCATTAACTGGCCTATTTCTACAATCACTGACATGAAAATGTAGTTATTTTAGGATTTTTTTTTCTAACACAAAGAGAATATCTTCATAAAAGTTATATCATCTATAAGCAACTAGTAGTGGGATCTTTTATACCAGAGATATTATTTTTCTTTATTTGGTACAAACCTACTTTATACTCATTCATTAAGCAAGTATGCAAACACACAAAAATTAAATATATAAATATTCTAAAAACATTTCTAATAATTTTTATTTCTGAGCAGCAAAGAAGGGAAATCAGATCATGGTATTTAAAAAAACATTTCCGGGGAGGTCAGGATAAAACCATTATAGATAAAGTTGGAAAGAAATGAAGTAGAATCTTCCTGATTGTGAAGTGGTTTGTATTCATGTTAAACTTTTAACTAAACCTGATTTTAACCATTTATAAAGAAGACAGAGGGAAATCGGAGTAATGTACTATACCTCTCCTTCTAGTATTTGGGTGGCCACATCTTTGCCAGTTTTGGCAGGAATAAAGAGTGGTGTTGGTGGTCTGTCCAAAAATGCATCTGTCTGGCATTCCGTATCAACTTCTATTATGCGGTCAGCAATTTCTTCAAGGTATAACTCTAAGAGAACATCATACACATTGAGTTTGAAATTCTGGTCTATTTCAAGTATGTATGTGTACTTGAAACTACAGCTCCTTCAAAATAGAATTGAGTGGATCAGAAAATAAGTCTTAGAATAAAGTGCCCAAATGTGGGGTTTAATTCACATATTATACCACATATTTTGATATATTTGGAAGACCACAGAAACAGTCAGGCTAGAACACTTACCAAATGTTGAGAAAGCACTGAGCTTCGTATTTGAAAACTGAACTAAAGAAGAACATGAAATCACAGACGTATATAAGACGCAAACTGTAACATGGGATGGAAAGTCAATAAGCCATCTATTTAATTGAGTCCTAAGATAGTCAATGCATAAAGATTTGAAAATTCCTGGATATGTAAAAAAAATTATGCACCATGTCACTGTGTTACTTGATGTTCCCTCTAGCCTGTATATTATAAACAGACATATGCAAACAAATTTCACCTCAGGAATAATTTATATGAGGCAAGGGCAGTGTGGTATCATGCAAAGAACATGAGAACTGGAGCCAGATGTTGAACATAGGACCTAGCCACGTTATATCCTCTTTGGGCCTCAGAGTCTTTATCTATAAAAGGGAGCATAATGATGGGTCACATGAGTCTTTGTAATAATAGAGGAGATACATAAGTAAAGGATCTGGTATAGGAAAATACTCAACAAAAGTGGCTGCTGTTATATAAGTTAACATTCTGATAGTAACAACACTAAAATTTAGCTTTCCCAGAAATACAACTATGTTGGCTAATCAGAGACATACACACATCCTAGACTTGGCCTCAAGGTAGGGAAAAAGCGTGGAATGCTTCTCTTCCTTTGGTCCTTACTATTTAGACACATCTCTGATGAATCCACTCACCATCTTGGTAGGGTGCAAGGTGGATCTTGAGTAGTTACATTGGTCCAAGGAAAACACCAAGTACTGTCTGACTAACAGGATTGTGTCAACAACCCTGCTAGACACTGTAGGTCCAGGTAAGCCTTCACAGCTGACAACAGTCAGACAAGTAGGGAAAGCCTGGTGCTAGCCTAGAAGAGCCCGTGTGGCCCTGGGGAGTATGTGGATGGAGAACAAGAGGAGAGAACAGAAGAGGCCATGGTGAGAGAGGTGGGGGACTCAGATCTAAACAGGTTTACTCCTTTCAAAAGACAAAATACCAAAAACAAAACAAAACTATATTGCTCTCCTGTCCTGTCCAGTGATTTATGTTGGGCTAGAAAAAGTAAGAAATTACCCCAGTTTGAGAACAGAATACATGAAAAGGGCTGAGAGAGAATTAATTTGGGCATGAAATTCTTTTTTTTAAAGACCCCATCTCACACTTCTAGCCATACCCAATATAATAATAAAATATAGTCTATGAATTTGTTTAGTGAATGGACTTCTCCTACCATGTGACTGGGAAAGTATTAGATAGCATAACAGATACATAAATAATATAAAGGCCAAAGGAAATGACTTAGAAAACTGAGCACGCCCAGGAGCCACACGGCCAATGGCAGGCGTGCCCACATACCTGTTTGCACATCCACGTGCTTTCTGCCTTCCACGGGTTCAGGCGTTCGTGGTCTGAGCTGTTCTTGGGCTCGTTTTTTGGCAAGAGCCCTCCTCTTAGCCTGCTGTTTCCTCTGAATCTCTACAGGATCAGGCTGTCCAGGCTGAGGGACAGAAAAGGCTTCTAAAATTTAGAAAATATTTCTCAAAGTACATAGAACTGCTGTTCCCACAGTGATTCCCCGAGAATATGAAAGCACCTGCCATATGATGCTTCCTGATTATCAGTGATTGATGATTCAAAGTTTATTTGAACTTTGTCAGGTAATTACAAAGGTATCTGACAAAACATATAAAGTAACTTCAAAGTATGACTGTTAATTGGAATAAAATGGTGCAGAATCCCATCTAATAAACTGTTTTTCCTCATTCAAGGATTTTTTACCATGAATTCCTCTTGTGCCTAGTAAACAGATATAACCATTCAGTCACAATAAATTTTAGTGTGAAGTTAAGAAACTGAAAAGCGCTAGAACTTTTTTTTTTAAATCTGAGTTTCATTTGGGCAGAATTTCCTTAAAAAAAATTAGCTAACAAAGAAAACATCCATGGCCAAACAAAGCTTGTCCAAGGCCACAAAACAAAAGCTGACTAAGGGATTAAAAATAAAATTATTCACAGTAGTTCTGCAATATTTGGAGGTCTCTGATTTTGTATCTATATCTTATTTTGTAGCCCTTCTCTATAGCTAACCTGTCTTACCTCAAGGTAAGTATGAAAAGAAAAAGAGAAATATGAAAGCATTTTGCAGGAAAAATTTTAACATTTAAAATTAGAATTCTAAAAACATTTTCACTGAAATGACATTATAGTATTTTTAAAAAGAAAAAGAAAATTTCCTATAATCCCATATCTCTAACACAATGGCTACTGTTATTTAAAAGCATACAGCTTTTTGAAGTTGTGAAGATACTACACATTTTATACTTTTTTCTAACTTAACATCACCTATTGCAATGTTTACATGATACAGTGGGAAGAAGAGCATTGGCTCTGAAGCTCAAATTCCAACTCCTTAATTTCTTAATTACTATGATTAGTAAAGCTTAGACTAATAATACACATTTTCAGATATTCAGTTTTCTCATCTGTATAATGGGAATAACATCTAAGTTTTTGATTATAAGGAACAAATCAGATAATAATGTGCCAAGGCTAATACAATACCTGTCACAGAATAGCTCTTCCCCTACCTCGTTATCATTTCCTTCTATAATAAAATAACTACATAACCAAAAAGAAAAGAAATATCACCTACAGTTTCATTTTTCTAATACAATTACTAATATCATTTTGAGATTGTTTAATGGAGACTTTTTTCTTTGTAAATGTATATCTTCTAGATTATTATAAATATCATGCTTGAATTATTTCCATGTTTTAAAATGGAACAGAGTTATAAATGTCAGCCTTCAAAGATTTAGGGTAACAAAAATGCAACAAGTTCGTTTTAGAAATGCATTGCTCAAATTAAAGGATTGCTTTGGCAATCCTGGGTCTTTTATGGTTCCATATAAATTTTAGGATTATTTATTCCAGTTTTGTGAAAATGTTATGGGTAATTTGATAGGGATTGCATTAAATCTGTAGATTATTTTGGGTGGTATGGCCATTTTAACAAAATTATAAATCCTCCAATATTAATATTAAATATTAATATTCAAATTAATAGTAACAATATTAAACATTAATCTTCTAATGCAAGAGCATGGAGTATCTTTCCATTTATTCATATCAATTCAATTTTCTTTATCAATGTTTTATGGTTAAGTATAAATCTTTCACCTCCTTGGTCAGGTTTATTCCTAAGTATTTTTTTAATGTGATTTTTAAAGAGATTTTTTTTTTACTTTCCTTTTCTGATTTTTTTAATTAGCGTAAAGAAACACAACAGATTTCAATATATTAATCTTGTATCCTGCTACCTTCCTGATTTCGTTTATCAGCTCTGGTAGTTTTTGTGTGGAGTCTTTAGAGTTTTCTATATGTAGTATCATGCCATCTGCATATGACAATTTCACCTCTTCCCTTCCAATTTGGATACCTTTTATTTCTTTTTCTTGTCTGATTGTTGTGGCTAGGACTTCCAATACTATGTTGAGTAGAAGTGATGAGAATGGGCATCCTTGTCTTGTTCCAGATTTTAGTGGGAAAACTTTCAGCTTTTCACTGTTGAGTATTATGCTGGCTGTGGGTTTGTCATAAATAGCTTTTATTATGTTGAGATATGTTCCCCTTATACCCACTTTGGTAAGAGTTTTTATCATAAATAGGTGTTGAATTTTATCAGAAGTTTTTTCTGCATCTATTGAGATGATCATGTAGTTTTTGTCTTTTCTTTGTTGATGTGGTGTATCACACTGATTGATTTGCATATGTTGAACCATCCTTGTAACCCTGGGATGAATCCAACTTGATCGTGATGTATGATCTTTTTTATGTTGTTGGATTCAGTTCGCTAATATTTTGTTGTAAATATTTGCATAATATTCATCAAAGATATTGGCTTGTAATTTTCTTTTTTGATACTGTCTTTGGTTTTGGTATCAGGGTAATGGTGGCTTCACAGAATGACTTTGGGAGTGTTCCCTCCCTTTCAATCTTTTAGATTTTTGATTTCTGATATACAGTCCTGGAATTTTGTTTGCAGGAAGCTTTTTCAAATTACAGATTCTATTTCACTCCTAGTGATCTAATATTCAAATTACTTCTTCTTCATCAGTTTTGGTGGATAGTATGTTTCTAGAAAATTGTCTCTTTCTTTTAGGTTGTCCAATTTGTTGGCATATAATTATTTACAGTATTCTCTTATGGTTTTTGTTATTTCTGTAGTATTGGTTGTGATTTCTCCTTTTTCATTTCTAATTTTGTTCAGTTGGGTCCACTCTCTTTTCTTCTTGGTGAGAGGTTTGTTGATTTTGTTTACCCTTCAAAATAATCAGCTCTTGGTTTTAATTTTTTCTATTTTTTAATCTCTATTTTATTTATTTCCTCTCTGATCTTCATTATGATTTCCTTCCTTCTTGCTGCATTAAGGTTTTATTTATTCTTCTTTTTCTAATTCTTTCTGGTGGTTAGGTTAGGTTCTTTATTTGAGATCTTTCTTATTTTTTGAGGAAGGCCTGTATCACTATGAACTTCCTTCTTAGGACTGCTTTTGCTGGATCCCATAGATTTTGTATAGTTGTGTTTTCATCTCTGTATAGTTTCTTAAAAAATAGTTGCTCTAGGTATTACAATATACAATATGTACCTTCTTAAAGTCAACATTTAGTATCAACATTTTACCACTTCAAATGTAGATGGTTTATTTCCATTTAGATTCCCTGATTCTATTTTTACAATATAATCAAAATACAATCATCTTAAATATTTCATCTACATACATTAAGCATTATATCATGTGATGTGCTTCAGCCATCACATATAATTTTTAAAAACCATGAGAAAGACAGATGATTGTATTTATCCCTATTTTCACCCATTTCCTTGTTCTATCTTCCTTCCTGAATCCCCCAACTTCCTCTGTTATTTCCTTTCTATTCAGAGAACTTCATTCGGCCATTATTTAAGGGTAGGTGATATTATGTAAAGGCCGTCATTATTTAAGGGTAGACATTATTTAAGGGAAGGTGACTTTTTTAAGGGCTGGTGACAAATTCTCTTAGTTCTCCTTCATCCAAGAATGACTGAGTTTCTTGCTTTTTCCTGAAGGATATTTTCATTGGATTAGAATGTGATAGTCCTTTTCTTTCAGGGCTTGAGAAATTCTGTGCTACTTCTTTCTGGCCTCCGTGGCTCCAGAGGAGAAATCCACTGTTACTCAAGTAATTGTTTCCTTTCTGGTAACGGGTCATATTGCTATCGTTTGTTTCAAGATTTTTTTTGTTTTTTTTGCTTTCAAAGGTTTGATTTTGATATGTCTTAGTGTGAACTTTGTAGGTTTATGCCTCATGTCAAATTTGTGGAGTTTTCAGGCATTATTTCTTTGAATTTTTTTTCAATCCCACACTTTTTCCCCTCTCTTGGGACTTGATAAGATGAATTTAGATATTTTGTTATTGTTCCTCAGCAATCTGAGGCTTTTTTTTTTTGGGTGGGTGGGTGGGGGTCTATTTTCTAGATACCTGTTCTTCAGACCAGGTGATTCCGTTGATTTGTTTCTGTATTCACTAATTGTTTCATATGTCATCTCCAATGAATCCATCTGTGAGTGTTTTTTTATTTTGGTTATTCTATTTTTCAGTTCTACATTTGCCATTTGGTTTATTTTCATATCTTCTATTTTTTGCTAAGATTTTCTGTTTTTTCCATTTATTTCAAGAGTGGTCATAACTGTCCATTTTTGGTTGAAACAATTTTATGATTACTGCTTTAAAATCCTTGTCAGGGTACTCCTACATCTGAGTCATCCTAGTGCTGTCATCTCTTGATTGGTTTTTCTCACTCAGGTTTTGACTGTCCTGGTTCCTGGTATGATGTATGATTTTTTAATAGTATTCTGTATTTTGGGTATTATGTTGTGAGACGCTGGATCTCATTTAATTATTTAGCAGGAAGTCACTCCCTTTATTTTAGTGTGCTGGCAGTAATGAATCAGAGGACGGATTTGTATTATTGCTGCCACGTGGAGACTGAGGTCAAGCTCTCCATCTAAGCTTCACTGATGCCCTGGGGCAAGGCAAGGCAGTTTTTCCTTTAGTGTCTGGCTGGAGGAGTGAGGCAGCATGGTAAATGGTCCTGTCCTACTAGGCCACCCTCTATCTTTGGATAGAGGGAGCAGGCTTTTCTTAGGGTATGCCTGGTTCCCGGGTGTGTGTGGTTCCAGGTTGTAGGTTTCTCCAGCAATCTGGGATCTGTGAGAAGCAAAAAGAACACCTAGGGAACCCATCCTTGCCATGTCCTGAAGTCCCTTGCTATGTCCTGAGTTCCCTTGCCAGTCCAGTTTCTTCTTTTCACCTTTCAGAGTCTCCCTATATTTGCTGTGGTACTATGTGCAGGGCTTTTTAGTTGTAAGAGGAGGAGTAGGGACGAACTGGTGAATTCCTTCCTGTTTGTCTGGACTGGAAGTCTCAGTACAGACTTTGTTTTAATTGAAATATAGTCAGTTTACAATGTTGGGTTCATTTCTAGTTATACAGCACAATCTTCAGTCATAGAGGAACATACATATATTTGTTTTCATATTCTTTTTCACCATAGCTTACTACAAGATATTGAATACAGTTTCCTGTGCTATACAGTATAAACTTGTTTATCTATTTTATGTATATTAGTATCTGCAAATCTAGAGCTCCCAATTTATCCCTTCTCACTCCCTTCCCGCCTCAGTACAGACTTTTAAGGTAAGGTATTGATTAACTAATGAACTAAAAAAAAATCAAATTGCCACAATATTAACTTTAAAAAAAAAGCAGCAATTCATTACTACTCTTGTTCAAGGACTGCCAGTATTCACTGCTACTGCCACAAGAAAATGCTCCAGCACATGTCTATATCACATGTTTGAGCTATTGTTTCTAAATGCTGGTCCCTGAACTGGCTATCAGAATTGCCTAGAGAAGTTTATAAATGCTACATACCCTGTGTGCAACTTTGGAGGTTCTAATGCAGGAAATCCATGGTATAGGTGAAGCATATATATTTTTAATGAGTTTGTAGGTGATTTTGATGTATACTGATTCACAGTGTCTAACATCCCACACATCACCATGTGGTGTTAAGCATTTATATGTCATATAGTGTTTACAGGTTAACTGAACTGTATTTCATTTCTGCACCAAGAAATCATCACTCTTAATACTGCACTACATCTTATTCATCTCTGTAGCCCGGGAACCCAGCACAGGACTTAAAACTCAATAAACATTTGTTGAGTGAACTAAAGAAAAGAAGCATAATTAAGACTTTCTAACTTAATAATGATAATAGTATTGGAGTATGAGATAATTTAAACAAACCCTAATATTTTAGACCAGTGCTACTCGAAGTGTGGTCCCCAGACTCACGCTGTCTGTGAACAGTCTGAACTGGTCTGTAACAATGTAATGACAGAAGTTGAGAGTAAACGTTTGGAAACTTTCAGAACAGTTTCCCACAGTTCTGTTGACCTAATAAAAATTGGGGCTTGTATTTTTAAAATACTTTCAATTGTGGTAAAATACCCATAACATAAAATTTATCATCTTGACCATTTTTAAGTGCACAGTTGAGAGGCATTAACTACATTCACATTGTGCAACCATAGCCATCATTCACCTCCAGAGCTCTTTTCATCTTGCAAAACAGAAACTCTGTCCCTGTTAAATAATAACTCCCTATTCCCCAATCCCCTGGCAACCATCATCTGGTTTGCATTCGGCATGTCTTTTTGTTTTTTCATTTCATTTTTCTAGTAATCCATCTTTATTCTATTTTATACATGTTTTAGTCTGTAACAGATTAGAAATAAAAAGAAAGGAAAAAATTGGTCCTTCAGCACAGGTAGTTTGGAACGCTCTGTGTTAGACTATTCAAATTACACTCACCAGTGGTACTGTCTGCAGAGCGTAAGTGTTGCCTCGGATCACCCTTCGGTCATACATTATGTTTCCATGATGCACAGGTTCTTCAGCTCTGTAAAAAAGCAAGTTCTAAATAACGACTGTAATAGAGTGTTACTATCTATGAGGTTAACCCATTTTTAATAAAATTTAGGCTAGATGAAAATATTTTAAGAAAACAGACTTTTTTAAAGCACAGTCCATTAAATAAGGAGACAAATGGCTACCATTTATGGAATGCTTATATTATAATGCTGGACCCTTCACAGACATTATTTTACTTATTGCTCAAAATAAGCTTCAAGCTGGGAGCGATGGCTGCCATTTCACTGAAGAGGAAGTAGACTCAGAAAGGAATTGCCCAAGGTTACCTAGCTGGTAAGACGCAGTGCTGGATTTAGGCTGTAAATCTGTTAGACTACTTAACTAATGCGAAAACAGCCCAATTGAAAAGGGGCCTGCCCTAAAGGACTGAAAAAATTTTGATTCAAGAATTGAAAAGTTACATTAATAGAATCAGGCTTAAAAAATAAGTCAAATTTCTTATTGCTCTTTAATCTTAAAGATATTTTTAAAAAATACTGCTTTAAATGTTAATAAAATTTTAATTTCTGAGATCAGAATGATGAATAGTGAAAAATACACAGTTGGTATTTTCATTCAAAATTCTTTCAACGATACTCCATTTGTGGCTATAAAACCAAATAGCGACTTATACCAATAACAGTACTCTATCAGAAATGATTTTGTGAGGGGTGGTAAATTGCTTATTTATCATACATTGAAACAACTACTGGATAAGCCGACATTGTATTACTTAAAACCCAGACATGCTTCACTACTCCTCTTACTTGACCTCTGGGCAGCGTTCAGCTCAGTGGGCCACACCTGCACTGAGGCACTCTCTGTCCCAGGCCTCCATGATCCCACTATATTATTCTGAGTGCTTTTCTGCTTTTTCTCTGACTCCTCTCTTTCAACCTGTGTTTGCTAGCTCCCTGCAACTAGAGGATTTCCTTATGGTTCAGCCTCCTCTTGTCCTGAGTTGACCTCATCCATTCTTAAGGCTTCACTTAGATCCATATACCTAAAACTCTCAATTTTATCTTTAGTTCAGAACTCTCCTCTGAGCTCCAGGCTGTAGATCCAATTGACAAGCCAGATGACATCTCACTAAGATGTCTCAAAGGCAATCTCAAATTTGAGCTAATTATCATTCTCCTACTCCAATTTGTTATTTCTGTGGGGTTCTGTATTTGCATTTCATTAAGTGCTACCAGTAATCAGCCAGTTGGCTTAACCTAGAAGCCTGGGGGTCATCCAAGACTCTTCCCTCTTCCCCATTTTCTACAACTAGCAAATTCTATTGACTCTATCCCCAAAATCTTTCTGGCATCCATCCACTGCTCACTGCCACCACTATCTTTTATCTGGACTACTACAAAAGTCTCTTAGTCTCTTAACTATCTGTAATAGCATTTCTCCCTCAACCTATTCTATACATTGTAGTCAGGGATCTTTTAGAATGGAAAAAAATCCAAACATAATGCTTACTTGATTAAAGCATCCTAGTGCTAATTAAAAGTAATACTGAGGATAAATTTCATTTTTATGCTATCAAATGACAAAAAGAAAAAAATCTATAACACCTATTGCTGGAGACGATGTGAAAAAAAGGACATGTTTAAACATTCCTGGAGGAAAGATATTTTGTTCTATCTGTGTTAAAAATACACAACTTAACAATCCCACCCTGGGATTCCGCCTCATAGAAATAAAAAGGTCAGTACATAAGACTGTTTATCGAAACCTCCTTCTTTGTGGTAAAAACCTGAAGCAAACTGAGTATCTACCAATAGTGGAAAATTTTAATAATGTATGTATCAGGGGATATCACGCTGCTATGAAAAACAACTGGAGGAACTTCCACAAAGAATCAGATGAGAAAAGGAAGATGTTGAGAATTGTGTATAATATGTTACCATTGCTATGAAGGAGACAAAACCCTTGCAGATGTGTATCTGTATGTATATATTCATACATTTGTACATAAACATGTGAGTATAGAGAAAAGTATAAAAGTTTTCATTCAAAGTCATTAACATAGTTTGGGGGCTGGAGAAGGAGAGCAAGTTTGCAAGGGAAGGGGTTGGGGAATAAGGCTGTACTAAGAACACATACAAGCACGAATAGTATGAGTCCATTTATTAAATAAATGTATGTATATGTATATACATAAACTAGGGAAAAAAGGAATTAGAACTTATAAAATAGGGGAGGAGCCAAATGCAGATTAATATGTGTAGTACAATTCTATTTTGGAAATAAACCTAAACATACGTACGTATGCTCATATATGTGTGTACAAGCAACGAGGTGTGGAAGAATAACATAAGATTGTTAAATTTGGTTACAACAGGGAAGTAGGAGCAGAGGTAGGTGAAAGATAATTAACTTTGCCTCTATTCATCCTTATTTTATACTTTTCATTTGCTTCAACAAGCATATATTACTTTTATAAATTGAAAATCACCAATAAGGATAAATTTAGACTGAAAAATCAAATAGACACATATAAAAGAACTCCTTCCAAAGATCTGAATCGATGGATTACTTCAATATACCAATCAACTAACTCTTACAAAAATTGTTCCTAATGAATCAGCATTGATTCTTATTTCATGTTGGTCTGACTTAATAGGAATGATTTGTAAGTAAACACTTAAAGGCACCAGGAAATATTTCTAAAAGAAGTCCCTTTTTAAACTGAATCTTTTAATAATATAAATAGTTTAAATTTAAATTTTCTATTTTGGTTTTCTTAAAGTGATAGACATTTCTTATTTTAAAAAGTATATTGTCAAAATAAGGTAATTATGAATTTAGACTCAGAGTTTGAAATAAACATCAAGAATTACATTGCTAAACCCACAGCCAGCATAATATTCCACAGTTAAAAGTTGAAAGCTTTCCCACTAAAATATAGAACAAGACAAGGAAGCCCACTCTCACCACTTCTATTCAACATAGTATTGGAAGTCCTAGCCACAGCAATCAGACAAGAAAAAGAAATAAAAGGGATCCAAACAGGAAGAGAAGAGGTAAAACTGTCACGATATGTAGATGATATGATACTATATATAGAAAATCTTAAAGGCTCCACACAAAAACTACTAGAGCTGATAAAAGAATTCAGGAAGATAGCAGGATACAAGGTTAACATACAGAAATCAGCTGCATTTCTTTATATTAACAATGAAATATCAGAAAAAGAAGGTAAAGAAATAATCCCTTTTAAAATCACATCCAAAAAAAAAAGGAATAAAGCTGACCAAGGAGGTGAAAGCCTTACACGTGAAGAAATACAACACATTGGTTAAGGAAGTTAAAGGTGACTTAAAGAAATGTAAAGATGTCTCATGCTCTTGGATTGGAAGAATTATTGCTAAAATGGCCATACTACCCAAAGCAATCCACAGATTTAATGTGATCCCTATCAAATTACCCAGGACATTTTTCACAAAGCTAGAACAAATAATCCTAAAATTTATATGGAATCACAAAAGACCCAGAATTGCCAAAGCAATATTGAAGAAAAGGAACAAAGCTGGAGATATAGCCCTCCCAAACTTCAGACAATACTACAGAGCTACAGTAATCAAAACAGCATGACATTGGCACAAAAACAGACATGGATCAATGGAACCGAAGAGAGAGCTCACAAATAAACCCACAGACTTATGGTCAATTAATCTTTGACAAAGGAGGCAAGAATACACAGTGGAGAAAAGACAGTCTCTTTAGCAAATGGTGTTGGGAAAACTGGACTGCTGCATATAAATCAATGAAGTTAGAACACTCCCTCATACCATATGCAAAAATAAACTCAAACTGGCTTCAAGACTTAAATATAAGACAAGATACTATAAACTTCCTAGAAGAAAACATAGGCGAAACATTTTTGGACATAAATCTTAGCAATGTTCTCCTAGGGCAGTCTACCCAGGCAACAGAAATAAAAGCAAAAATAAACAAAAGGGACTTAATTAAATTTATAAGCTTTTGCATAGCAAAGGAAACCATAAGCAAAACAAAACAACAACCTACAGAATGGGAAAAAATATTTGCAAATGATATAACAGACAAAGGCTTAATTTCCAGAATATGTAACAGCTCATACAACTTAATAACTTTTCTTTTTAGTTTTTCTAACAACTCACCCAATTCAAAAATGGGCAGAAGACCTAAATGAGCAATTTTCCAATGAAGATATACAAATGGCCAATAGGCACATGAAAAAATGCTCAATATTGCTAATTATCAGAGAAATCCAAATCAAAACTACAGTAAAGTATCATCTCACACCAGTTAGAATGGCCATCATTAAAAAGTCCATAAACAATAAATGCTGGAGAGGGTGTAGAGAAAAGGGAACCCTTCTACTCTGTTGGTGGGAATGTAGTTTGGTGCAGCCATTTTGGAAAACAGTTACAGGGATTCCTCAAAAAACTAAAAACAGATTTACCATTTGATCCAGCAATCCTACTCCTGGTCATTTATCTGGCGGGAATTCTAATTTGAAAAGATACATGCACCCCAATGTTCCTAGCAGCACTGTATACAATAGCCAAGACAAGGAAACAACTTAAATGTCTATTGACAGATGATAAAGAAGCTGTGGTATATTTATACAATGGAATACTACTCAACTGTAAAAAGTAATAAAATAATGCCATTTGCAGCAACATGGATGGACCTGGAGATTGTCATTCTAAGTGAGGTAAGCCAGAAAGAGAAAGAAAAATACCATATGATATCACTCATATGTGGAATCTAAAAAAAGTAAAAAGAAGATACTAATGAGCTTATCTACAAAACAGAAACAGACTCACAGACATAGTAAACAAAGTTATGGTTACTGGGGGAATGGGGGTGGGAAGGGATAAATTGTGAAGCCTCAGGTTTACAAATATTAACTAGTATATATAAAACAGATAAACAACAAGTTTCTTCTGTATAGCACAGGAAACTATATATTCAGCATCTTGTAGTAACCTATAATGAAAAAGAATATGAAAACGAAAAACAAATACAATTTTAAGAAGTTACATTGCTGACATTCAATCATAAATTCAACAATTTGTGTAGAGTGCTAACTATGTGTCAGACACAATCTTAAGTGAACAAAAGCCACAAAGTTTCCTGCTTCCATGGAGCCTATATTCTCGGAAAGTTCTGATTCCAAAATTTGAGGCTTATGGAAAGAACTTTAAGAGAACCAAAACATTTAAGGTCCTTCCTAAATACAGATATTTGAATATTTGCAAATACTCATGCATGTAAAAGTACAATCTGGGGCCCAGGAAGGATGGATAACCTGATTCCTGCCTGAAGACTGCTGTGGAAACCGAAGACTGCTTTACTTGGCTCCCATTTTGGACATGCTATTGTGTGTGACACCTTTGTACCTCAGTTTCCTCATGTGCACTGAGGAGTTATAAAACCCACTTCACAGCACTGTGGACTAAATAAGAAAATATATGTAAATGCCCCTAGAAGGTACTTGGCACATGGTTAGTCAACAATAAACGTTATTTGCCTCAAGCTTAGTGAAATAAGTAGGTTCCATGGACGGTTATCAATCATGCTATTATCATTATCACTAAAAGTTCACTAATGCCCTGTCTTGCTTCATTCTTCTACACCACGGGAGAGTTCTTTAGAGAGGAAATTTTATTTCGCAGAGAAGGGAAGCAGCATAGGCAGGTTTTCCCAGGGCGAAGGGGCCAGGATCCCGCGGCCCGCGATAGTGGAGTGGGTGGAGAACACACTGGGGTTGCTTTGCTCACTCACGGCTGCAACAGGTTGTCCCGGTAACGGCGGCGCTGGCAGGGCAGGGCCCGGGGCCGGCTGGTGTAGGTGTAGGTGGCCATGGCCGGAGAGGTGCGGTCCGTCAACCTGGAGGCCACGTCCGGGTTCGGACCGCTTCGCTTTCGGTGACGCCTGGCTTCGAAGCAGGTGGGCACTAAAGCGTCGTGGAAGCCGGAGAGGTGCAAGTAGTGCCAAGGGCAGGGATTCCGCGACGCAAGGAGAGGCGGCGAGAAGGGAGGCGGGCGGGAAGGGAGGTTGCCAGGGCAGGAGGTGGGAGCTACACTCGGCTTGCTCCACTCAGCAGCGAGCCCGGCGCCGGCGCCCCCAGCGGTTGCCCAGCAACCCAGTGTTCCGTCTGGGGGCGGGACCTCCGGGCTGTTCCGGTTGTCGGGTTTTCTGGGATGGCCAGTGCTAAGAGCCACTTCCGGCCCTTGACTCCGCCCAACCGCCCCTCCGTTGTAGATGCGCCTGCGCGTGAAGAAGGCGGGCATGGCGGCGCAGGTTTGCGGTGGGACGGCAGTGGTCAGCAGTCCCGCTTTGGAGTCTGGCTTTGTGGGGCCAATGTCGGCGCTGTTCTCCCAGGCCCCGTTCCTTAGGGGCCGTCCTCAGCTGTTTCTCCCGCCGCTGCCGCCACGCCTCTACTCCGGACCGTCCACTTAACGAACGCACACGCGTGGCATCTGGGCTCCCAGCTCTGTTACGTGCCAGGGCCGGACAAGGGCTTCCCTGGTGTCTCCCAGCACCGCCACCTGTCCTGCGCCAGAGGCCTCCTGCCGCCGCCCTGAGCAGCAGGTCTGCATTTCCCGGCTTCCTTCTCTGCTACCGCTCTGTTTGTCCTTCAGGGGACTCTCGGGCGCCCGGAGCGTGAAGGGACGCCCGACAGACATCTAATTTTGGGAAAGCTTGGGCGCTTTGTTTTAGGCCCCCTATGACCTGAAGAATGAAGCAGCATGGGGAGGGTCTGCCCTTAGAAACGCAAATGCATTGGTTTTAGTATTAGTAATGTAAAAATACTGGTCTGTGTAAGTGAAGTGTTTTGTATCCCTGAGTGATCAGTTATTTGCATTTGCATTCTTCAGTTCAGCTAAGTGCTGCTTGGATTTAAATCCAGGTTCTGCAATGTGCTAGTCCCATCACCTCTGGCAGGTTAATGTTTTTGCGCTTCATCTTGTTGCTCTACAAAATGGGATTAATAGAATTTATCTTTTATTAGAGTTTGTCATATGAGGATTAAAAGCATTAATAAATGTAAAATACTTGGAACTGTGTCTGGTAAATGATAAGCCGTTCTATTAAGAGCTAGATCCCTCCTGTGCTTTGAAGCTTATGTTCTAAAGCAGATGTAGGCATTGTATAGACACTAACTTAAAGCGTATAGTAAATGCTAGAGGTAAAAATACTGCATGAAGATGTTAGGTCTGATCACTTAATGTTGAGGTAATTTCTAAAAGGGCTAAAGGAGAAAGTGACAGTTATATTGTGTTTGGTGTGTGTAGAAACAGATGGATTTGTAGTGGGGCACTAGAGAAAGAAAGGAGTCCAAATCACGTTAAGATTTTTGATTTTTGCGTAGGAAAAGTAGCAGAGAGGCTCTGGTTGATGTTCTCTTTCTTCAGAGGATTTAATTTTATTCAACTGGTGGTTGGAGTGGGAGCCTATGGCCTTGAATCAAAGATTCAGGCTTTGGGAGGCCTGATCTCTTTCTGGTTTTCTGGTTTGCCCTAATTAAAGAGCATAGGCCTTTAGGAATCTCAACAAAAAACCTGGAGTTTTAACAGGTCCCCATCTTTGGGGGAACTTGAACTTAATTTTTGTACTCCCAGCTCTGTGAGATTCTGGAAAGGTCTTAGCTTTTTAACCACTTAGCAGCTGCTTGGTATCTTGATTTCTAGTGCCCTTACAGCTGAGGATTCAGCAAATGTCTCAAGGATAAACGTCAAGCAAATGGTCAGACTACTCTGTGGTACCCATATCTCTGGTGTCTTGTCCCTTCAAGTCCTATCTAAAGTTCTCAGCTCTAATTTTTATCTTGCTAGATCTGAAAGACTCTTGACACTCTGAAGTCACTGCTTTCTTCTGCACTAAGTTCTCTGCTCAGAAACTCAGCAAATGCCTGAGGAGAAAAAGCAATGGAGAAGTTATGTATTACTATGTGTTCTCTTTCTCCCTGGGATCCCAGTCCCTTGTATCCTCACTGGCTTGGTTGCCCTCTAGTGCCTCCGTGTGGTTTTGTTTTATTTTGTTTCTTATTTTCATTTTTAGCTTTTCTTGGTTTTTGTTTTACTCTTATTTTTTGTTTTATTTTTCTTTTCAGCAACAGATAGTCCTGTCGAAGGGTTGGTCTGATTCAAGCTACTAAGTCATAGCTAGAAGCTGTGCCAAGAATGGAGTTTCCATTTACTGATACTGGGGAGGAGCAGATTTGGGGGGCAGCATTGGAAGCTCAGTTTTGGGCACATGAAGCTTGAGAGATATATTAACCGTATAAATGTAGAGATACTGAGTAGATAGTCGGGTATGGGAGTCTTATGGTTTCAGAGGCTTGGTCCTGAATAGAGAGACAGATTTTTCACTCAGTAGCATATAGATGGCATTTAAAGCCATGAGACTTGCTGAGATTATCAAGGGAGTGTACAGAGTAGAGAGATGAGCCCTTGTGCATATTTAGAGGTTAGAAAGGTAAGGAGTAAGCAAAGAAAACTAAAAAAGGTGGCCAGAGAAATGGAAGAAAATTGCAGAAAGTCTGGTCACCTGGGAGTCCAGTGATGAAAGTGTTTCAAGGAGAAAGGAGTCCTCAGCGATGTCTAACCCTATTCAGAGGTCAAGCAGGATGTGAGCATTGGCTCTAGCAACACAGACGTTGTTGGTGATCTGAAAGGCACATCTTCAGTCGCGTTATGGAGGACAAAGGTCAGTTATAATGGATTCTGAAGAGAATTGGAGGAGAGAAATTTGTGACTCAGGGAGGCTTGCTGCAAAGGAAAAGGAAGAACTAGGGTGGTAGCTAGAAGGAATTTGGGTGAAGAGAAGGTTTTCTGATTTTTAAGGGGAGAAGTAACTGTGTATGTATATGTTTAAAGGAGTGATTCAGCCAAGGGCAGAATGGGTAAGAGAGGGAGGAATTGATGTAATGATGTAGGTGAGAAGGGGGCTCTTGTGCGCAGGTAGAGGGAGTGGCCTTGCCTAGAAGTGTGGATGGTTTATCCATAGCAGTAGGAGAAAAGGCAGATATGTGATCACAGATTCAGGTAGATTGATAGTACAGATGGACCCCAACTACAGGGTTTGACTCATGAATTTTTGACTTTACAAGGGTGTGAAAGCATCCAGTAGAAACCTTGCTTCAAATTTTGAATTTAGATGTCTTCCCTGGCTAGCAGTATGTGATACTGTCCTCTCTCCGATGCCAGGCAGAGGCAGTGCCCACAGCTCCAGTCAGCCCCTCCATCAGAAGGGTCACCAACTGATACAGCCTTCTATATCCAGACAACTATTCTGTTTTTCACTTTCAGTACAGTATTCAACAAATTGCATAAGATGTGCAATAGTTTATTATAAAATAGGCTTTGTGTGAGATGATTTTGCCCAACTGTAAGCTAATGTGAGTGTTCTGAGCACCTTTAAGGTAGGCTGGCATAAAGTATGATGTTCTTTAAGTTATGTGTAGTAAATGCACTTTCAACTTAGGTCATTTTCAACTTATGATGGGTTTTTTGGACTATAACCCTCTTGTAAGTTGCGGAAGATCTGTAGTTTTAAAATCTCTTAATAATTAATTCATTGAGGTTTCTGATATAGCAGGTACTGTGCTAAGCCCTTTACACACACGATTTCATTTAGTTCTTCCAATGGCCCTTTTAGGTTGGTTCTTAGTGTTTCTGTTTAACTTACAAGGGAAGTGAAGCTTAAAGAAGTTCATGTGACCAAAGTCATACAGCAAGTAAGTGAGAGAACCAAGAGTTAAACCCTTATCTGTCTGATTCTAGAAGCTGTGCACTCAAGTATCAGCTTATGGTGCTTGTTATCTTCCCACTCTCCCCCTCTTCTGCTTAGTGTTTTTTTTTTCCCTCGCTCTCTGTATTCTTCCCACTCCATTCTCCCTCTCTTTCTCTCATCTCCATTTCCCAAATAATCACTAAGTCCTGCCCACTTCATCTCCTAGATGTTACTGACTCTGAGTCCTCTTCTTTGCATCCTTACTGTTCTTACCAGCCTTTGACCAGACCCGTCCAGCTTAAGTTGGGTCTTCTGTGCAACCACAGACTGGTCTAACCGAAGTGGAACTCTGGTCATGCTGGTTCCCTCCTCAGATATTTCGCCACTTTGTCCTAATGAGTTCAGGCTCTTTAAATGGACTGTGAGCCTCCACTGTCTGGTTACTGCCTGTCTTTCTAGTCTCAGATTTTGTTAGTTTCTACGTAGTCCTCAACCATATTTCTATCTTTGACTTATCAAATGGTATTTATAAGGATTTGTTAACATGTTTGCCTCCACAACTAGGCCACGAGTTCCTTGAGGGTAGATACTGTGTCCTGTTTGTGTTCATAGTCCTGCCACATAGCTTGATGTTATGCTCTAATAGGTTGTGAAGTGAATGGATGAATGGATGAATGAACAGCACAGGTGTATAGTTTATCCAAGGAAAAGAAAAGGAAGCAGCTTATCTTTTTAGAGTTTTTAAAAGGTGAGCGAATGGCTGTGCTTTCTGAAATACTTCTAAGCATAAGTATAAAAGGATGTAAGAGAGAACTTAGGACAGTTCATTATTTAACAGACATCAGGCACCTTCCTTGTACCAGGCACTTCAGTGAGACCTGGGGATAGAAAGAGCTTTCATTCTAGTGAAGGGAGGCGGATAACTGGTAAATTAACGAAAAAGAAAGAAAGAAGAAAATTTCAGAGAGTGATAAAAGCTATGATGAAGACAAATCAGGGTGTTATGATGAGTGCCTGAGCAGCTGCTTCCGATTAGTTCAAAGGTAAGGCCTAAGGAGGTGATAACTCTCCTTGAGACCTAGATGACTTAAGAAGGAACCAACCACATCAAGTTTGGGGCAGAGCAGCACAGGCAGAGGGGAGTAGATGGCGCCTGGCCCCGGAGGCAGGAGCAAGGGCAAGAGTGGTTGGAAATGAGGTCTCAGAGGTAGCTAGGAGTCAGTCGTGTGAAGCCTTGTACATCGGGGAGGACTTTGGAGTGTGGGGAGCCATTCAAAGGTTTTAAGGCGGGGGGATGACATGATCTGAGTTCTCTTTTCCAAAGATCACCCATTGCTGTGTGAAGAATGGAGCTCAAGGTAGGAGCGAGGAACCAGTCGGGGAAGAACTGCAGCTTGGAGAGACAGTGTGTCTTGAGTCAGGATGACAGTCAGGAAAATGGAGAAAAGGGTGCATTGGGGATATTTTGGAGAATGACTTTTTAGATCACTTACTGGTGGATTAGGTGAAAGGGAGGAATAAAGGATGACTGCTAATTTGGCTGGAGCAAAATGACATGATAATCATGTCATTGATTGAGATGCAGTTGACTGAGTGGGAGAAGTAGGTAATCAAGGATTCATTTTGGGCGTGCTCACTTTGAGATGCTTTGGGCATCAGATGGGTATGTCAAGCTGGCAGGTTAGA
Source organism: Camelus dromedarius (assembly GCF_036321535.1). Classification (NCBI taxonomy): domain Eukaryota; kingdom Metazoa; phylum Chordata; class Mammalia; order Artiodactyla; family Camelidae; genus Camelus; species Camelus dromedarius. The sequence continues at coordinate 7,748,609 of NC_087441.1, read as the reverse complement.
AATGTGAGTCTGGAGGTCAGTGGAAAGGTTCATCTTGAGATATAAATTTGGTACTCATGAGCATTTAGACAGCTTTAAAGACTTTAAAAAGGAAACCGTGTGGTCTTGCTGAAACCAAAAGTTTCAGGAGCCCTGGGGTCAACCTGGTCAAATATTACGAGAAGTTAGGTAAGATGAGAACTGAGAAATAACCAGGGGGTTTGCCAACGTGGAAGTCGTCTGTGAACTTGACAATCATAGCTGTTTCTGTGAAGCGGTAGGGACTGAGACCAAGCAGAGTAGGTGAGGACAGTTTTAGTTGTGGGAAGTAGAGTCTGTAAACATAGCTGATTCTTTCCAGAAGTTTTGCTGTTGTCTTAACTACTTAGTGAAGTACATAAGGCCTTTGGACAAGTCTATTAACTGAAAACGGGTGGTCATAGCTCATGAGTTAATACATTTTTGCCACAAGGTGTCACTAATGCTTTATTAGCTTTTGGTAAGTGAACTACTTCCAACAACAAGCATACCTTGTATTAAGGAAATACTGTTTTTTAAAAAATAACATTTACAAATAGACTGATTAGATGGTAGTTGTTTACATTGTGGGAAGATTTCCTTTCAAAAGCCAGACTCTCTAGAAGATTCAGCATATGTGCGTAGGCCTAAAGGGACATTGAGCACAAGGCAAGGATTCTGGATTTGAGCACTGGATTTGGAGTTAGAAGACTCAGGTTCAACTCCAGTTACGCACTCACTAGCTGTGTGACCTCAGGGAAAATTTAAATGATTCTCTGTTTTATTGACTCTTTGTCTTTCGTTATTACTTTGAAATAACCGAGTAGATGCCACTTTACTCATCCCACCCAGTTATTTTTACGTATCAAAAGAAATGTGTTTAACAGCGTTTAGAAAATTGTGGAGTGCAATATAAATACGAGATTGAAACTTTTTTTGTAAAAATTATTTACGCCTAACTTTATAGCAATATAGGCACTACGTTAAGCAGTTGTATTAGTGAAGACTGGTAGAAAGCCAGTTTGAACTTGCTTGGCAAGAAGGGAATTTTTAAAAATTTTATTGAATTATAGTCAGTTTATAATGTTGTGTCAATTTCTGGTGTACAGCACAATTTTTCAGTCGTACATGAATATACGTATATTCATTTCCATATTCTTTTTCACCGTGAGCTACTGTAAGATCTTGTATATATTTACCTGTGCTGTACAGTATAAACTTGTTTATTGTATATGTACCTGTCAGTATCTACAGATCTCAAACTCCCAGTCTATCCCTTCCCAACCACCTTCCCTCCCAGCAACCACAAGTTTGTATTCTATGTCTGTGAGTTTGTTTCTGTTTTACATTTAAGTTCATTTGTCTTCTTTTCTTTTTTTTTTAGATTCCACATATGAGTGATATCATATGGTATTTTTCTTTCTTTCTGGCTTACTTCACTTAGAATGACTTTCTCCAGGGACATCCATGTTGCTGCAAATGGTATTATGTTGTCATTTTTATGGCTGAATAGTATTCCATTGTATAAATATAGCACAACTTCTTTATCTAGTCATCTGTCGATGGACATTCAGGTTGTTTCCATGTGTTGGCTATTGTAAATAGTGCTGCTATGAACATTGGGGTGCTGGTGTCTTTTTGAATTAGGGTTCCTTCTGGATATATGCCCAAGAGTGGGATTACTGGGTCATATGGTAAGTCTATTTTTAGTCTTTTGAGGAATCTCCATACTGTTTTCCACAGTGGCTGCACCAAACTGCATTCCCACCAACAGTGTAGGAGGGTTCCCTCTTCTCTACGCCCTCTCAAGCATTTACTATTTGTGGACTTTTGAATGATGGCCATTCTGACTGCTGTGAGGTGATACCTCATTGTAGTTTTCATTTGCATTTCTCTGATAATTAGTGATATTGAGCATTTTTTTCATGTGCCTGTTGGTCATTCATATGTCTTCATTGGAGAATTGCTTATTTAGGTCTTGTGCCCATTTTTGGATTGGGTTGTTTGTTTTTTTCTTATTAAGTCATATGAGCTGTTTATATATTCTGGAGATCAAGCCTTTGTCAGTTTCATATTTTGCAAATATTTTCTCCCATTCCGCAGGTTGTCATTTTGTTTTACTTATGGTTTCCTTTGCTATGCAAAAGCTTATAAATTTAATTAGGTCCCATTTGTTTATTTTTGCTTTTATTTCTATTTCTTGGGTAGACTGCCATAGGAGAACATTGCTGAGATGTATGTGAGATAATGTTTTACCTATGTTTTCTTCTAGGAGGTTTATTGTATCTTGTCTTTTGTTCAAGTCTTTAATCCATTTTGAGTTGATTTTTGTATATGGTGTGAGGGAGTGTTCTAGCTTCACTGATTTACATACTGCTGTCCAGTTTTCCCAACACCATTTACTGAAGAGACTGTGTTTATTCCATTGTATGTTCTTGGTTCCTTTGTAGGAAGGCAATGTTTTGAAGGTTCAGGAATGCCAGCTTGGGGGATGGGAGGGCTTCAGGCATCACTGGAATCAGGGATTTGAGTGACAGCAATGTGCTGACCCCCTGCTTTCCTCTTTCCTTCTGCCTGATACAACCCAGCAGGACCCAAGGGGCCTTTCTAGGACAGACCCCCTCCTCCATCCTCTGCTTTAGCTCCTCTCTGAAGTACCTAGATAATATCTGATGCACATTTCCTGAGTTGTTTTACAGATGCTAAACCCCCACCAAATGGAGGAAGTTAACTGCTTGATGACCATGAGCATGTAGCCCCCAGACCTAGGGAGCCTTAGGATTGATGATGGTAACCCCTGTGACAACTCCTGTTACCTCACCATCAGCCAATCAGAGAATTAGGCACATGCTGATCACATACCCTGAGACTGCCCTCCCTCACCTGGACTTTAAAAATGCTTTGCTGAAACCCATCAGGGAGCTCGGACTTTTTGAGCACTAGCTGTCCCAGACTCCTTGTCTGGCACCAGACAATAAACACTGCACCTTCCTTCACTCGAGGTCTGCTGACACCGGGTTGTTCAGTAGATTGGCTTTACTGCACGGTGGGTGGGCAGACCCAAGTTTGGTAACATTTGATAACAATGTATTCTCTTTGGTTGCTTTCTCCACCTCATAGGGAACATCTTGCTAGGAAGTTTGAAGGGCGTCCCCATGACACATCCCATAGATTGAGAAGGTGAGAAGCCAGAGCTGAAGAAGTTGATGCTATAAATTACCTTGATTTTGGTGAAGAGAATATGAATTTCAAATTTATGACAGCCATTGTCAATTAATACTGACTTTCAACTTTTAAAAAAACCAAGTGTTCTGAAAAAAACAGACAGTCTTGCATTATTATTTTTTTTTCTTTAATAAGTTGATGTTATAAAGAGGATCCGGGAGCTCAGGCCGTATGAAATTGTAGGAGTTTGCCAGAAGAAGTGAGGGGGAAAAGAATACCGTGTGTGAAGCCCAAGCTGAGAGGATGCCTAGAATTGTGAGGAACTGAGAGCTTATTGTGAATTAGAATATGAGGTACAGAGAATCAAGAAATAAGTGATTAAAAGGAGATTAAAAATGTAGTAGCAGAATTCAAATCCACATTATGGAGAATGTTGTTCAAATCAGTGATTTAAAGAACCATCTTGAAAAATGTTCCCGGAACTAGAGGAAAGGATTAAAAATATTGACCCAGTGTGGGAGATGACAGGTATGTAGGAGAGCAGATAACAGGTCAACCTAAGTCTCATCTTCCTATGGGGAAACAAGTAACAACTAAAGACTTAATTTAACAGGTGTTTCCTGAGTTGAAAAAGTACTTGAGTACACAGATCAAGAGTGTTCACCACAATCCAAGGACAACTAATGGCAATATTTTTAGATTATAAGAATATAGAAAACAGATCCTATGAGCATTCAGGCAAAAGAAGCAAATTGCCTTGCAGGAATAAAAATCCCACTGTCCTTAGGCTTTTCTGCAACACCCAAGATCAGAGGACAATTAAACACATCTAATAGATTTTTCAGGGGAAAATGTTGGAAACAACCTCATACCTGCCTAAAATCCATTACCTTACAAGGCAATATTATTGACTTTCAGATTTGCAATGCCTTGCACCATGGACCATCCCGTCCCTCATTTAAAAAAAAAAATCAAAATGAAAAACTCAATAATGAGGAAATTAATGATCCACAAGGACTTATACGACCAACCGTATCCACTTTGCACCAAAATGCAGCTGTTGGGTTGACCTCCGTGTGGTATGGTCAGTTCTGCAGGCTGAGGGTGAGAACTTCCTAAGCTGTTCCTGCTGAAGCAAATCCCATTTCCCAGGAAGTGTATTTCATGTCCCACACGGTTTACCCCGTGTTTCGGAAGGAATGGCTTGTCTGATGACTGCTTAAAACTGATTTGGTTTCCAGCACCTGCCATTATTGGCTTAGCTGTTGAGATACAATGTTGAGAACTAAACACTCCCCTTTTCTCTGAACAAGAGCTGGGTAGTGCAGCTTATTGATCATTTTCATGTCCAAGAGCCTCACATATTTTCTGCATCTTTAAAATTCCGTTTGCCTGGCCAAAACTAGCAAACCGTGTATTAGCCACTGTTTAATCCTGAGGCTTCGCTTTATCTCTTCTTCCACCTGGAACCCATGAATGTCCCTGTGTTACCTATGGTTGGAAACAGCATGTTCATTATAGACATACGATGCTGATGTTTAGAAATGTAGCTTATCTGTTTTTCTATTTCTTAAAATCTCAGAATCAGATACACAATTTATCATTTCCTTTTGATCAAAGAAGTTAGTGACTCATTTCAGTAGGAGATGTAGTCTTAAAGGCACAGGAAAAAAAGACTGAGAATCGTATTTCTAGTTACCATTGCTGTGTAACTATTCCCCCCAGGAATGAGTGGCTTAAATAATAACCATTTTCTTATCCTCCCAGTTTTTGTGGGTCAGGATTTGGAGCAGAGTGCAGTGGGGATGGTTTGTCTCTCTTCCACAAGGTCTGGGACCACAGCTAGTAAAACTCAAACTGGGGATGACTTGATAGCTGGGGCTGGAAACATCTGCAAGCACTTCCACTCTCCTGTCTGGGTTGTGGTGCCTTGAATACTAGGACCGCTGAGCAGAGCAGTTTCTAACTTGCACAGACTCCAGGAAAGAGGACATAGATTCCACTTTCAGTGGGAGGAGTGTCAAAAAATTCGTGGCCCTATTTTAGAAACTACCTAATAATGAATTGTTAGCGTGAGTTTTCTTTGGCTCATTGGTTTTGGAATGGTGTTATAGGTTGAATTGTGTCCCTCCCACAAATTCATATGTTAAATTCCTGACCTTCAGCACCTTTGAAATAGGGTCTCTGCAGATATAATTAGTTTAATTAGAACAGTGCCATACTGGAATGGAGTGGGCTCCTAATCCAATATGATTGGTGTCCTTTTAAGAAGGAGAATTTGGACACAGACCCCCACACAGGGACAAAGCCCCGTGAGGATAAAGACAGATTGATGTGATGCTTCTACAAACCAAGGGATGCCAGAGACTCCCAGGGAGCTCCCAGAGGCCAGGGGACAGGCCCGGAATAGACTCCCTCACTGCCCCCAGGAGGAAGCAACCTAAGTCACTCCATGATCTTGGACTTCTAGCCTCCACAAACGTGGGAGAATAAATTCCTGGTGTTTAAGCCACCCAGTTTATGGGACTTTGTTATAGCAGCCCTAGAAAACTGATGTAGATTGTTTTTAGTTTCTTCATACTTTTCACTCTTTTCCGTATTTTTGACAAGGAACTTACGTTTCTTTGAGTAAAAATAGATTTATTTAATTTCAATTTCTAGGTTCCATAAAATGTGGGACTATACCAAAATCTTACTATAGTTTCACCTAGGTAACGCAACTATAGGTAATTTAAAAATATTCCTACTTCTCTATACTCTATTTTCTGTCATGAGTGGGTGTCACTTCTTATGGGAGGGAAGAATGCCTGTAGGAAGCAGCCATTGAAAGTAGAAAGAGTGAGGACTTCAGGGAGCTCTGCTACTTGGTAATTCTGAGCCTGTGACCTAACCTGAACGGGGAGCATTTCTCTGTGTTGCTGTGAGACACAGATGGAACAAATACACCTGAAATCACCTAACAACTGGTGTCTGGTATCTGTGCCTTGTAAGCTCCGCCTTCAGCCTCCACCATTTAGCTGGCAGCCTTGGTGACAGTGATGGGAGGGGGGTCGGGGAGGGATGAAAGACTGAAGTAACGTAAGAGCTCATGCATGTTTTTCCCTGATTGTTAATGGGAGACCAAGGGCATAAAAAGCTAAAAGCCCAGAGGTAGCTTTTACTGTGAAGCAAAGGCTGCTTGAGCCGGGAACCTCTGCTTACCCAGATCCCTCCTGAGGTTTTGGGAAGGGTCAAGGTCAAAAATGGATCCACGTGGTCATGCGGCTTTGTAAGATACGCAAAAGATATTTTTAACTACAGTCAGTTAAGACTGCTGTCTCTTTCCATTCTGACCCCCCTACCCACCTTAGATGGCTTTGGAGTGGCCATGGGGATCTGGGGACTAGGCTAAGGGAAAGCTGACTTAATTTGGGTTCAGTGAGATGTATTTACGTGGTTTGCAGTCACTTCCTTGAATGGGTAAGCTGTCCTGGGGTACAAGGGGCTCCCAGAGATTCCCACTGGCCAGTGTGCCCACTCACCCAACTTGTGACACGACTAAGAACACAGGAGAACATGTTTTACAGAGCCTAACACTGACAGTATGTGGGTAGTGGAGGAGAAACAAGGTTTGAGAAGGTAGCTTGTGGGAGAATTTTCCAGATTTTTCAGCTCCTGTATAAGAAACTTGAAAGAAATTTCTTCAGATTTGACAACAATCTTAAAAATTTGCATGACGTTACCAATAATGAGTTGAGAAGCTGAAATAAATTATTCTAAACTATTAAGGTTGATGAGAATCCCATTTTAATCAAACTAAAAATCCCAGATACAACTTTTATCTTTTTACAGAAAGTCTCATATTTATTTACAGGAGAAAGTGATTTAAAAGGGTATCCAAACAAAATCTTATTAAGAAGGGCATACAGCAAAAAGACCATTAATGAAATGTGTTAAGAAGTTGTTAATCAAAATATTATGTAATTTTGGGGAGGGATTTCGTTGTCAAACCACTGCTTCATTAAATTTATAACTTATTTCACGTGAACTTCATTAAATTTATAATTTGTGATTTGTTTCTCATTCTACATAAATATTTGTGTTCATTCTTAAATATATATTTGTAAGTTTACATCCTTTTTCTCCAAAATGATAGAAGGCATCTCAAAATCTGTGTCTGGCTTGAAAGAGCCCAAGATTCAGATTAATTCTTGTTCTTCTGCAAAGTTGTTCCTTGAATCTGATGCTAATATTTAGCATTGTAACTTCTCTGTTTTTCCATTTCCTACAGAAGAACTCAAAATCAGAGAAGCTATTTACCGATCACTTCCTTTTGATCTAAAAGGTTTCAGGGACTGTGTCTAGTAAGAGTCTGAGGATGCTAGCTGTTTACCCAGTCAGAGGAAAAGCATGACTCAGAGTGCAAGAAAGTGGCTCCCAGCTTCCCAGGAAGTTTTAAATATAAAAACACGCTGTACTTTTGAATAAAAAGTACGGTTCAAACCCAGCAGATGGAAATTTCTTTTAAAAAGATACCAAAACCCCCTCACTCTTCCTGTTCTTCAGAATGAGTTGTTTTTGCCAAAGGATCTGAGACCTGAATACATTTTTGGGAATGAATCTGGCAGGTGGTGATAAGGCCCCGAGTCCATGATTTCTTTCCATGGGGGCAGCCCCGTGACCACCCTCCTGCTCCCGCTGTGCTTGGGTGTCTTACAGTTTCAAAACACAGGGAAAAGGGACCTGCATAAGAAAATCACTTTTGCATGTATGTGGTTTTTATCTTAAAGTGAGGAACTACTCTGTGGTTTTAAAAATAGTTCAGGTCTGTGAAGCTCTATTACAGATTTATTTATAGCAGATTTATTCCAGAAAGAACATAAAACTAGTATCCAGCCTAGAGTATTTGCCCTTCAACCCCCCAGACTGGGATGGAGAAAAGTGTGTTTTCCGAATATTCATGTTCAAATGCCGACTTCATTCTTGTGCAAGTTACTTAATTTCCTCATCTATAAAACATAGATATTAATATTCACCTTATAAAGTTGTGAGAATTAAATGAGATAAAAGTAAAAATAAATAAATAAAAACCCTCTATCTAGTTATAGCACCTGGCACCAAGAAGGAGCTAAGTAAAGGCTTAAAGGAAAAGAAAAGCAATGCCTTAAATCTTACAAGGAGTTTGGAATCTAGAATATGGCGGGATAGAAGGGTCAAAGGGAAAGGATTAAATCGTGGAGCCCTTGAAATTGATGAATACTGAAGGAAGTCCTAGAAAGATGAGTGATTGTAGTTTGGAGAAATTCTAGTTTGGAGAAAGTTTTGTGTTAAGCTAAGGTGTAAGCAGATGCGTTCTGCGTAAGGAACCACTGTTATGTTTTCCTGGTTGAATTAAAGTGTTCATATTCATTTGTCTGTTCTTTCATGAACTCACCAAACACGTAAGGAACATTTAGCATATACCAGGAAGTGTTTTAGGACAGGGAGGACATAAATGCAATGCTGCTTTGTCCTCAGAGAAGTTACAATCTACTAGAGGGAGAGAAACATGAAAAAAAAAAAGGACATTAAAACGTGGGGTACAGAAGAGTAAGGGTCGGTTTTACATCAGAGAGCAGGTGGGCTCAGTGAATGCTCCATAGCAAAGATGACTCTTGAGATGAGAAGGGATCTGCGCTGCAGTGGAGGGGAGGAGCGCGGGCCAGGTAGAGAGTGGTAGTGGTGCTGGAATGAGCAAAGGCCGTGAGAATGAGCTCTGCATGTGCGTGGGATCTGCAGGTGCGGTAATGGCGTGTGGTCCAGGGGCACCTGGAGGGGCATCTGGAAGAGGCAGGGCCAGATGATGGAGGGCCTCACCTGCTATGCTTCACAGCAGGGCTATGAGGGGCCCCATCAGGGAGTAATGACAGTGGCGATGGAGGGGACTCCAAGAGCAAATAGACACCCTTTTAATGGGCCAGGCAGGAGAGTGGAATCTGAAGGGTTTGATAAACATGATGAAATGAGGTTTGGAGGATGAGGCTTCGGTTCATTGTGTGCTGTATCAGTTGCATGGGGAAGACAGTTGAGGCAAGGGTATTAATTAAGAAGACATTTTTAATTGCTTATATGTGGAATCTAAAAAAGAAAAAGGATGTAAATGAACTAATTATAACTTAGGTGATTGATTTCTTGAATATGTGTAAGCGTATTTGACTGTCCTTTATGATTGGATTACTGCATTCTGTTGATTCTTACTTTGTGGCTGGCTTTATTCTTTTGATAACTATGGAAGTTTGAAAAGCTAAAGCTCTAAACTGTTCTTAGAAACAATGAACAGTACATACATGTAAATTCTAAAATGGAAAAAAAAAGACATTTTTAAAGCCTGGGCATTTGATAATATGGGCTTGGACCAGTGGATTGTAATTTAATTTTTGCCTGTTTTCTAACTCTTTAATCGCTAGGAATGGCCAGGAAATTGGAAACATTCCTACCTCTGTTATGGGGATGGAGAATCAGACACCAATGTTCACAAATAAGATTTGAAACATGACTCAAACAATTTGTTTAAAAACTGATGTAACAGGAGGAATTGCACGCATGCAAATGAACACCTGTGAAAATTCTTAGGCAAGAACTGCTGAATTTAGCAACACCAGCTTAGCAGAGAGGAATCTCTTTTGGGGCCAAATGTCCCGTTTTACAGATTGCTTTGCTGCCTGGCTCTGCTGTAATGTTTGTCGAATAGAAAAACAATTCTATCTTTAAAGGAGTTATTGAACTTAAAAAATAAGCCTGTGGGAGAATAAAACTGCTTCTTACCCTGTTGAAAGACCAAAGACACAAAGATGCTTAAACACTCTCTAAAGATGACATTCACATGGTGTCATTAGGATCAGACTTTCTCAACCAGGACTATTTTCTCTTCCAATTAGATTATGCTGCTGTGCATGGAATTCAGGAATGAAGAAGAGGAAAAAACAGAAGGGAAACAAGTGTCCTGAGAATCAACATGTTGTAACCCAGGCCCTTAGTCTTGTCCCAACCAGTGCCATCAAAACGCTTCCCTACAGTATTTAAGACATATCTCATGTTCACCTGTGAAAAATTTTAATCTTTTAAAATAGCTTCCTTGTTTTCCTTTCTCTTCCCTAATTGTAACAGAGTTGATCTGAATTATATACGTTGAAATAGAAAGTTCAAATGACTTACACTGTATACCATTAGGGGATGTAATTAAGGCATTTTGGATGCGTGATTCCTATCAGTTTCTGAGATGACCAGGGAATGTCTTTTGGAAACTGCTTAAACTACATAAATGGATAAAAAAATATGTAAAAAATTTAGGGAGAAGCAGAAAATGCAGAGACTGTGCTGAGTTAATGTCTTTAGAATTAGCGTGTAAATTTGTCAATGTTACTTTTCAGCTTATTATTATTATATTTGTATATTATAATAGATTAAATTGTATTCACATTTTTTCTACTTTTTTATTGGGCTGAAAAACTAGTTCATTGTGTGATATTGTGATTTATGAGAAATATATATTTAGACATTCAGATGACCAAAATATATTTCTCATATATATTTGGTTTTCATTTACAGTTCCTGGTTCACAGCCCTCAAAACCCTTGGAATTTCCTAAGTGATAGAGGTGTCTTTGGTTATGTTAATGAGGTGACTTTTGGATCCCACCTAAGAATGGGGGCTGGTTGGCAGAAGAACCAACCAAGTGATTGGAAGGAGGGCTGGAGATGGAATCAATTACCAGTGGTCAGTTGGTTTAATTAATCATGCCTATGTGATGAAGCCTCCATAAAACCCCAAAAGGACAGGTTCAAAGAGCTTCCATGTTGATGAATATTGGAGATGCAGGGAGAATGGCACCTGGAGAGGACATGGAAGCTCCCTGCCCCTTCCCCATGCCTTGCCCTGTGCCTTTCTTCCATCTGGCTGTTCCTGACTTATATCTTTCTATGACACACCAGTGCTGTAGCAAGTGAAATATTTCTCTGAGTTCCGTGAGCTGCTCTAGCAAATTAATGAAACCCAAGGAGGGGGTCTTGGGAGCCTCTGATTTATAACCTGTCAGTCAGAAGCACAGGGAACAACCTGGACTTGGAACTGGCATCTGAATGCCACAGGGGTGGGGGTGGGGTGGGGGCTGTCTTGTAGGACTGAACCCTTAAACTGTGGAATCTGAGGTCCTCTCCAGATAGATAGCATTAGAATTGAGTTGAATTGTGGCATACCCAGCTGGTGTTCCAAGAATTGCTAGTTGGTGTGGGGCAACCTCTACACACACACGTTGGAATTGGGTCTAAGAACCCTTTTAATTGAAATGTGATATTTTTCTCTAAGAGGACATTTTACCATCTTGAAATTACTGACATGCAAAATTATTTTCACATTGTATATGACTATCATGTTAAAATTCCACTGTAAAAAAAGTGGAAGCTAACTCAAGGGACAAGACCTTACTCAAACATGAGCTCACCAGCATCTGTTACCTAAACAAAGTTAAATTATCAACTTTCATAATTTCTAAGACCTAACTATGTACATCGAGGGCTTGAACTGCCTCGGTTACATTTCTGAAAAGCATTTGTTGTTCTAATAGCAAAAAAAAAAAAAAAAATTGAGAAATTTAAAAATGTTCTTTGTGAGTCTGAATTTATATAGGGTTCTTTACTTGAGTTGATGGGAAACAAATAACATAACAAACAAGTTTATGAGAAGTAACCCACATTTTATGTTCACAGAGAAAACTAGCATTTATGGCACTAGATACATTTCAGGTATGGTAAAGTACATTACGCATATTATCTCATGAAGTCCGCCCATCAGCCCTATGGACTAGGTCGTATTGTCATCCCCATTTTGCAGATGGGAAAATGTAGGCACAGAGAGAGTAAGTAATTTGTCCGAGGTTAAATGGCAGGTGGTAGATTTCAAGATTTTAATTCAGGCATCCTGTCTGTGCAGACTACACCCTTTAAGCCATGGCTGTCCTCCCAGGATTGGAGTCGTCACTGTTCCCTGCAGACACCATGCTTATCCCCACCGCCACCCATCCCGTTCTGTCCTCCTGGAGTGCCCTCCTGCCTCTCTCCACTGACCATACGCTGTCCACGCTTCACTGTCTGGAAACGTTGTCGCTCTCCGTTCCCACGGCTGCTTCCCTGCCTGGTTTCCTATGGACCAAGCATGATTGCTTCCTAATGTTTGGGTCGTAACCTCTGAAAACAGCTGTTCTACCTCAAATTGCCCTGCCTCCAAGCCATCCTAGTAATCCTGACAGTTAATCACCTTAAACACACTTTCATCAAAGGCCTTGGGTGGCTCCCACTGTCTTACTTTGAATCCTAGTTTGGAGACCATTTAAGCACTAAGACCCTACAAAATCTATCTTTGACCTACTTTTCCAACTGTATCCAGATGGTGAAACACCAACCCCAGATGGTATTTCTCAGGTCATTTACACGTGCTTGGCATAAAATAAAGCCTTTAACGTTAGTTATTATTATATTGAATATATGAATAGGTAATATAGTTACATATTTCAAACACCAAAACCAGAAATGTATTATTGAAATGTCTTCTATTTATTCTTGGCCCCATCATCTCAGTTCTGATCCCCACCGGAAACATGTTAAACCACTATTATGCATTTCTTTTTTTTTCCAAGATAAATTATAGCGTACTACACACAGTGACCTGTTACATGTAGCTTTTTTTCCACTTGGTGTATCTTGGAGATCTTTCTGTGTCAATAGCTGAAAAGCTTTCTCATTTCTTTTTTATAGCTGCACAGGAATTTTTATAGCTGAATGGATGCACCATAATTTAATTAATCATAATTTAATTATTCTCTAACCATACACATTTGTGTCATTATAAGCAAGGCTAAAGCAGATATCCTCATTCACATATAATTTTGTGTGCCTGAGAACTTATTTGTAAAGTACATTCCTAGAAAAAGGATTGGTTAGAAAAATGACTTATGCATTTGTAATTTTAATAGGTATTGCCAAACTGTCCTCCAGGGTCATATCACTTTCCACTTTCAAAAAATGAATGAATCACTAGTTTCTCCACAGCCTCACCAACACGCTGTTATTAAAGTTTTAGATTTTTGCCTGTCTGATGGGAGAAATAGTGTCTTGGTGTAGTTTTAGTTTGCCTTTAAAAAATGAGTGAGTTTGAACATCTTTTCAAAAATTTAAAGGCCACTTGTTTTCCTATGTATTGGCTGACCACATCGTTTGCACATTTTAAATTGGGTTCCTCTTTTCTTTATCTATTTACAGGTACTGTATATATTATGGAAATTAGCCCTTTCTGTTATGTAAGATGCAAATACTTTCCCAAGTTTGTCATTTGTCTTTTGATTTTGTTTGTGGTGTTTTTTTCATACAGATGCTTTTTTTTTTTTTTTAATTCAAGTATAGTTGATTTACAATGTGTTGGTTTCTGGTGTACAGCATAGTGATTCAGTTATACACATTTTTTTTCATATTCTTTTTCATCATAGGTTATTACAAGCTATTGAATTTAGTTCTCTGTGCTATACAGTAGCATTCTTTTACTTTCCACATTTAAATCTTGGATCCATCTAGAATTTATCCTGGCATAGATTGTGAGATATGGTTCTACCTTTTTTCCCCCCCAGATGGCCACTCATTTATAACCGATGCCATATATTGAATTATCTTTAGATTCCCCACTGCGGTGAAATGCCACCTTCATACACTAAGGCCCCGTATGCATTCGCCTCTGCTTTTGGGCTTTCTATTCTGTTCTGTTGGTTTGCTGTCTAGTCCTGCTCCGGGACCCACCTGTTCCTATACAGAGCATGGTATAAAATCAGAGGGCTCGCCTTCTTCACTGCTCCTCTGTTCTATACTTCCCTTTCCTATTAGTTTACTGCTTTTTGAAATATGACTTTCAGATTCAGTTTGTTTAGTTCCAATAAGTAACAGCAACAACCAAAAAAAAAAAAAAAAACAAACTTCGAAAACCTCCTCTTGGTTCTTTTATTGTGAACACCTTAAGTTTATAAATTAACTTAGGAAAACTTGACATGTTTTATGACTTTGAAGCATGGAGCCCTATGTGACTGCACAGGTCACATGCCCACGAAGTGGCCTCGGGTGTGAAGGAACTGGGGCCGAGGGGGTCTGGGAGCTACCATGCCAGCCCTGGGCTGCCACCTGTTCCTTTAACAGAGAGAGAGCGCACGTCCCTGCTCTCTGTTTCCTGGAGTTTTTCTTACATGCATTCCACGACTGATGCCGTGTTATGATTATCCTCTATTTACAGGTGGAGAAGCTGATGCTTAGACAGCATGGCACCTGGTCCACGGTAGCACATCTGGGGTGTGGCCTCAGGCCCTGTGGATGTGGATCACACCCTCTTTCTTGTACCGACACATTAGCTTTCTTTTCCTACAGAGATGTTATCATTCTGTGTTTCCTTTTTCTGATGAGCTGTTGCATTCTGCAGGCGTGCTGGTCTCACCATGTGCCCTCTTTGTAGCCTATGGTAGGAGGAGGGTCCCACTTCACCCCACTGGTGGTTCCTCATTCACATTTGATTTGTACTCTGGAGTGGACACGACACAGGGCCATCAGTTCACATTTAAAATATTGCCAAAAAGTGATTCACTTTTGTCTCTAACAAAATGTTTATACTCTGATTCCTCAGTAATTCTCCCTTTGTAGATAAAGAGTTAAGATCTTACATAATTCAATTAAAAGAGAAACTCAAAATATGTGAGATCCCATCTGATGTGGGTTTCCATCCACTTGACCCTTTAGGAGGAAAGCATGTGCTGGTGGTCCTTCCACTGAGATCCCAATCAGGGAAATTCAGTTAGAATTTATTATTTTAATAGTGTGTTAGGATAAACAGTGCTGCTCACCCTTCAGATGTTCTCATGCAGGGCCCTTGGAAGATCCGTGGCCATTAACCATCATCTGTTTTATTAGTTTACAAGCCATGGCCGCCACTTCAGTGCTCTGGGACCCCAGGGTAACACAGGCATTATATTTGCTGAGTTTGAGCTCCAAAGGGATTGTGGTTTTGTTCAGCTCCAGGGCGAGTACCCAGGTTGGTTAACATCCACAGGTTCTGGACCAAGTCCTGGGTGGGGCTGAGGTGGAGGTGGGTACAGTGCATGATTGCAGGTAATCAGTGTACCGCGCGGGATGCTGGCAATGGCTTTCAGAAACCCACCCCTCCCCCTCTTTGTAGGAGGAGAGAAAATCTTGTACCTTCCCCAAGAGGGAGAAATTCCAGTCTGTTCAGTCAGATTCCAGGACAGTGAATGCTGGACATTCACCAATAGGCACTTAACTGTATGTGCTCCCCTGCCTCTTTCCTTGGTAAGAGGATCAGGATCCCTCCGAACCTAGGCCGGCCAGGGTAATGCATGGCTGCTGGGGGTGCCCAACGGCTTGGAAGCTGGGGATCAGACTTGGATTTTAGGTTGAAGCCCCTGCCTACGCCTTGACTTCCAACCTGGTTTTACCATACACCTTGCATTGGACTGTCAGGCCCACGGTGACTGTCCAATTTGTGACCGTGTGGCTCTTAAGAGGTCCGTGGAGAACAGAACTCTGTGTGAGCATCCTTGTCCATAGTATCATTTTTAATATTGCCCAGATCTCACTGCAAGCTTGGGCCCTCTGCCACCACCTTGATTTCAGTTCTAGGCTCTAGAACCATGAGATGGAACATTTCTGTTGCTACTCATTTGTGATACTTTGTTATGGCAGCACTAGCCGACTTGGGAACCAGGTTGGGTGAGCCTATTTTAAAAGGCTGGCCGACCACGTGGTTAGAAGTGGGAATACTGTGCCGTGCAGTGTCTGAAATCATTGCCCTGCCTTTTCCTCCACTGTTCAAAGGCAGTAGCGATAATGGCATTTGCTTGACTGCAAGAAACTCATAAACGTTTGTCAACAAACTGTACTATTTACGTGTAAGAGAAGACTTTCAGTCTCACTCCTACTTTGGTAAAATAAGGAAGCTTGGGGTAGGGTTTTCGTGATCTGAGTTGGGTCACATGGAGGTCAGGTCAGTGGTAACGTGGAATAGATTGGAGGCTTCCTAGCTTATGATCTTAGTCACTTTTTGATGAGAACTCTCTGATTCTCAATAAGAAGTTACTAAAGACATGAGGATTTTTTTCTTTCAATCCTGAAATACTGAGCACGATGCTTAGCACTGATAGGTGCTAAAAATCTGCAACTTTTACTATTGGTACCCAACTCTGGAAAAGAATTGTTTTTCTTAAGTTATCAGAGGGGTGGAGGGTGTCTGCCCCTTGAAATTTATGGATTATCCGTGGTTCTTACTAAAGTATTTTAGTGATATTATTGGGTCTGAAAATGCTGCCATGAGCAATCTGGGTTACAAGGTTTTAAGCTTTATACCACATTACTAATAGACCACCTCTGAAGAGAATCGGTCTTCGCTGTCTGGTAGCTTCCCACCACGAAAATACTTCACCACAAAAACATGCAGTGTTTTATGAAAGAACTTGATAAAGTAAGGAAAACTTAAGTCCAGTATATCCAAGACACTGGATAAATATCTTAATCATTGAGCGTTAAAATTCTAATATATGACATATTTCTACTACGTTTGCTAATAATCAAGCAAACTAATCATAAAAAGGTTTTTAAAAGTACCGAAAACTTAAATTCACTAAAAACCAGGAAATATTATATTTGCATACCAAATTTTCTGGTCTCTGAGTGATCATTTGCCCAAAAATTGGCTTGAAGAGGGTCCATCTTTATGGTGGTGTGAATTTCTGGACAACAGGGATTGTCTCTTCTTCCCAATCACAAGTCTCCATCTCACTATGCCTGTTAGTCCAGAATAATGAATATATGTTCAAGAAATGCTTGCTGGATGAATCAGTGTGTGAATGATTTCCTTGATGGGATTCTATGAACTGAGGGAGAGGAGGCAACATGTCAGTAAAGAAGGAACATTTTCACTTCGATATAAGGAAGGCAATTTATTGTAGTGAGATTATATGGAAGTTTTATATACGACTTTCAATGCATTATAAAGTCACTGCCTCCACACCATTGGAGCCGATGTCACTGAAGACAGAGAAACTCAAAGTGCTAGAAATCAGTTAATAATGCACAATGTAATGCATTTTCACTAACCTACCCAAATCTAAAATTAGATGACTAAAGATCACATTGAAGTCTTTTTCATACATTTTAACAACAGCCTTTTCTTTTCCTGGAGTTTGTAATGCCTTTGATAACTCCAAACACTGAACTCTATTTCTGGTCATCTGTTTCTTTCTGACTGTGGTGATTAGTTATTACAAGGCTGCTTATGAGAGTAAACTTCTAACAGAGACTTAAACATTTCCCCCTAAATGGAGTTTGTGGAAAATATGAAAATTGGCATGTTATTTGGGGCAACATAAGAAAAGAAAACATTATTTTTAAACACTAACCAATAGAAAAATGCCCCAGGAAGCGGAGGACAGCAATGCAGTTGACCGAAAGTTTACCAACAAATATATACACATATTTATGTAGAGCTTTGCACCCAATGCCATGTTTAGGCTGTGTTTTCTACGTCTGCTACACGTCACACACACGCAGGTGCGCGCAGACGCTGCCTAAGGCCCCGTGTGGTTGTGTGCTATCCTCTCTCAGGAGGCCTCTACCCAACTTTCTAAAGGAGCTTATTCATGACTTTTTGGAAAACAGAGTCCAAAAGCGGTTCACATGACACAGTCACGCACTCAGAGATGCCGGGAGCTGTGTCCTGGCGTCAGGCCCACCAGCCTAAACGTAGGATTCTTTAGCGTATCGGAGCTGCTCGGCCTCAAAGACGGGGTGATAACACCGTCGGAGCAGGGAGTCCTGCTCGCCCTGCTGGCGAGGCTCCAACACAGTTCTCGGCCGCTGCAGCTCTGGCCTCCCGGGGACAGTCACCTGTCCTCTCGTTTCTATAGAAGCGCAGACAGTCCCGCTCTCCGTCCAGCTCCCAGTCCTGGGCCACCGTCGGTGCCTGCCCAGCGGCTCTTGACTGCACGTGTTTCTTGCATCCCCTCCACGGTGGGAAGGGAGAGGAGGTGGCAAGCCTGAGTCCAGGCTGAGCATCCTGGCCCTCATGCTGCCCACCGTCTGGGCCCCGACGGCCGCAAGCTCCAAGGCCTGGTGCCGCATGGCCTCCTCGTAGGAGGGTGGGCTTCCTGGGCTCCTCTGAGGGAACACGTACTCCACCGAGAGGGCGCAGGACCCCGAGTGAAACTCTCCAGCTGTTTGGCCGTGGACTTCAGAGGCGTTCTCCTGGACAATTCGGCCAGCGAGCTGGCTTTCTTTTTTCAACCCTCTATTTGCTTGGTCCCTGGTGATGGCCTTGGCTCTCACAGCCTCAGAGCTGGGGGTTTTGGTCAGCACTCTTCTGTGAGAGGCAAAGGAGAACGACATGGAGTGCTTTTTGATTTCTCTGCTGGGCTTACTTTTCTCAGCCTTTGTGAAAGACTGGTGTCTGGTGAAGAAGAAGTTTCTTTTGGGACTGGAAGGAGAAGTCACGGGCGAGCCGTCGGGGGAAGTGTCCAGAGAGCCACTGGAGGCGGCCTGGGGCGCTGGTCTATGCGGTAACCCCAAAACCTGAGTCGAGTCCTGCACCCTCAGGTCCTGGGGCCTCTGGTTTTTGCCTTGAGCTGCAGGAAACACCTCCTCAGAAAATGGGTCCTCAGCTTCCTCGCTTGCAAAACAGGAGGCTGCCCGGGCCAGGGTGAAGTCATCCTCACTTCGCGTTAATTTTTGGTTTGTTTTCCAGCCCTCGAGATGCTTGGGGATGGATGCCATGCTGGGGTCCGAGTACCTCCGGTCCACCTGACTGAGGGAGCCCTTCAGTCTGGCCACCGTGCTGGCAATGGGCTCCCAGGTGTGCTGCCGGCCTCTGGGCTCCAGGCCGGCAGCCGGGTCCGAGGGCCCCGGGGGCCGCCTGCTGGGGGAGGAGTCCATGTCGGGGTCGGGATCGTTGCTGTCGTAGGCCGAGTCGTTCAGCAGGGTTGACATGTCTGGGGAAGTAAAGGGACAGCTGAGTTTTTGTTCCGTTACTTTTAGAAATAAGTTTTAGTACAGTCCACCCTGCTGGTGTCAAGTGAGGCGCTGGGTGATTAGGCGATGCTGCTTTGAGGCTTGCTGTGAAAGACACTGGCCACGTTAAACTTTTGTTTCCACAGCTAGTATTCTGAGGCGGAGAAGAGAAGTTGGAAAATGAAAGGAGAGAGGGAGAGAAAAGCGAGAAAGCAGTATTTCACTGAAAACGGACTGATCTGAAATGTTAAGACTGGTCCTTTCGATGGCTATTTAATTGAGTCTGCCCCTATTTTAATGGACCCATATTCCATCGTGTGGAAGCAGAAGTTTCTCACCCCAACCCTCTAGCTTAAGGTTACTTAGTAAAATCATCAGTTCTCATGATTTTACAGAAGGAAGGGTAAGTTCCTGGCTGAGGCTGAACAGGGATCTGCAGCCTGAGGTGATATTGCAGGAAAATTTGAGAGAAAAGTTTCCATGTTTAAGAGCTTCCCTCCAGACTGGAGTCTACCCTGACTTGGTGATTTGTGAAGGTAATTTCTGCTTCAGATACCAGAGATGCCTTCCACTACTGGCGTGGACTGGTAGACGGGCATGAACTTGACCCCACCGTCAAAATCAATCCACAGCACACTCTGTACCTGAACCGTCAGTGTGTTCCAGGGAATCATCAGAAGCAGTGCTGGAATGTGCTGGAATGGTCTCCCCAAATATTTCCAAGCAGTTATCGATGAGAAATTCCACCAGCATCTTAACCTGTGAGGAAAAATTAACAGGTCGTCAGCTTAAAGAGATCTTTTTTTTTAGAAGTGGGGGGTTGGTTAAGAATGGGGGCATAGTGGGGGTCATTAGGGAGGTGCCAAGTGAGCATAAGAGATCTTTATGTGTCTGAAAAGAGCATCCAGAAAATCAGCAACAATCATCTATATTAAAATTCTTTTTGAGATGTGCATTTTTAATTCGAGAATTAAAAAATATCTATTACGTTAAAGTAACTAACATTTTCATTTCAGTAAGAAGTTTCCCAAATTGGTATTGGACTGACAGAGTGTGATGCAAGAAACAGAAAAAAAAAAATGCACGGGCCTTTGCACCCGGGGGAACAGTCACGTGAGACGGGCAGCACTTGTCCTCTGTCTGGGAGGACAGAGGACAAAGGCCTCATTTTATTCAGTTTCGTCAAGTGCAGGCATCCAAGAGAGAACCATGATGAAAGCACTCGCATTGTGCACTTCCATGGTGGTCTTGAGTGCGTGTGAGAAAGTCAGAGGTGTTTTACTGCTTGGCTTTTGCAAACAGATAATGAGACCAGACATTGGGAATTTCTCAGAACTAGCCAGGAGCCAACCTTATTGTTCACGTCTCTCCGGGCTTCGAACGACAGGTGCTGGTCGTTGTCTGGGGTCAGCATGTTGGGTCCGATGCAGATGGCCAGGTTGCTGGCATCCATCCTGTTGACCTCAGAGTTCCTGCTGATCAGGTGGAGCACAGAGACCAGGTGCTTGAGCAGCAGGAGGTTGGGCCGCGGGAGCTTCGCTGCAACCCTGGAACGGGATTCGGGGGAGGCTCGTGTTAGAGGAAGCTCCTGGCCTGCTCGGCTTCAGTGTAGCAAGTTGAAAGTTTCTGCCTAACCCAGACTTCCTTCAAAATGAGGAAGGTGCATTTTCACAAGAAATGTTGCAAAATGTTCATTCAGACACTTCCAGTGGCCACTGACAGGGAACGAACAAGTTAACCACAAAACCTTCAAGCCCGCAGAAAATGGTCTTTATGATGAGGATGCCAGTAACATAGTCCTTTATTATTTATATAGATCTTAGATTATAAAGAATTAACTCCTGCGATAACCTCCATAGTTTAATACATTTTGAAAATTATCCTGTTGAATGATCATTTAGCCATGGAGAATGTCTCTGCTTCTAACACTGCAAGACTGATTTTTTAAGAACACAATCATTTGCTTTTTTTGTTTTAACGGAGGTGCTGGGGATTGAACCCAGGACCTCGTGCATGCTAAGCATGTGCTCTACCACTTAGATGTATGAATTTTTATGAATTGTGCTCATCAAACGAAAATGACACATTTTCTACACCATTTTGAGAAAACCTGATGGAAAATAAATTGGCTGTACGAGCAGGTTCAAAACCATGGTCAAGGGGCACTTACACGGCAACACTGGTACCACTACTAATAAATTAGGCTTGTAAAGCCTCACATTTTTAAAAAATGAAATGATGGCTCTTACATAAGAACCATTCATTTCTCATAAGAAGTTATTGTTATGAAAGAGCTTTTGTGTCTTTAAGTAGAAACTTATTGTGATAATCTTCAGATTTTCAGTTTGGGGACAGACACTCTAATGTCTTCAGTTCAACATATATTTCTTTGAAAATCCTTAGCAGCGTGAGACGATCATAATACACAGACTTTCACAGGATTTGGCAAAAGTGCTGAAATTTTAAAGTTAGGTGTTTAAGATTCTCTAGTCACTAACACGGCATGCTTTCATTTCCGTATGTAATTATGTTTTGCTCTCATTGGAATTTGTTTTTATATTGTTTTCATCTTCGTTAATTAGAGGAGTATGAAATGCCATGGAATTTAATGAACAGTCGATCCTAGATTGTTTGTTATGCTTTTAGGGATGTTTTATGGGAGAACCGTTGCTTTGCGTGACACCAGCATGTACAGGTTAAGGACACCCCAGATTCCCACACCTGGCTGGTTAGCCTGCTTTGAGGCTTTACCTATGACATATTTTTTGACTCCCCCACCTCTTGGAGTTTGTGAGCACCGAAGTTTGCTCTGCCTTTTGAAGAGGTGCTTCCTTTCGTTTGGCTAAAAGTACTTTCTAGAAACTTCCAGGGTACCTCTTGATTTTCCCTCTGGGAGTAGATGGACATTTCTTCTACTTCCCTACACACTGCAGTATTGGTACAACACTCTGACAGTTATGTGAAGAATCAAAGGAAGGGGACCGTGAACTTACTGCTTCAGGGCCTCAATCCTGTCCTCCTCACTCTGCTTCTCCAGGGCGCCCATCCACTCCTCAAACAGGTCACAGGACAGAAGCTTCAGCGGGATACTTCTGAGGAAGTCCTGGAGGATGGACAGGGATGGTTCGTGTTACATAACGTGCTGCCACCTTAACTTTCACCTTGTCTGTTGCATCTCAGGGACTCTGCTCATCCTCCCGCAGGCTGCGACCGCTTCCTTCCTGCATTCACTTAGTCAGGGGAATCTCTCTCACCTGCTTGTCTCTCAGCAACTTCCTAACTACAGGCCCAGTAAGGCCATCAGCCAAGGGGCCACCAGATTAAGGGGAATGGACTAGGCCATGGGACGGTCCAAGTGCCTTTTCTTATCACAATTTGGAGGAAATTTAATGCATCACTTTC
Source organism: Camelus dromedarius (assembly GCF_036321535.1). Classification (NCBI taxonomy): domain Eukaryota; kingdom Metazoa; phylum Chordata; class Mammalia; order Artiodactyla; family Camelidae; genus Camelus; species Camelus dromedarius. The sequence goes on along the minus strand of NC_087441.1, from coordinate 7,725,990 downwards.
TGTTGGAATCCGGGGTCACAGAAACAGAGATGCTGATGTAAATAAATAAATAACAAAGGGCTTAACTAAAAAAATTTAAGTCCAAGGTCAGCTTCCTTTGCTTTGCAGGGCAAAGAGCCCACCTCTTACTTCCTGAGAGCTGGTGTGTCAGAGCCCGTCAGCAGGTTATCTGGCACCAACGCCGGGAACTCACCTTGAAGACCACGGCCAGGAGGTGCACAGGGAGGCTTTTGAGGTCCACCGCGCCTCCAGAGTTGAGCTCCTCCTTGAGCTCCTTGCGGGCTTTCTCGTTGGCTGCTTTCCTGAATATCCCTTCAGTGGAAGGGCCTTTAAGGCACAGAATAGTGAGGATATCCTGAAGGGAAGGGGAGCAGAAACAGGAGATGGTTACCCTTGGTTTGAAGACACACTTTGCTGCTACTAATACAGGAGAAATCTATGTTTAGGTAGGACAAGGGGAATTAAGACAGCGGGCGTGACCGTGGCTGACTTTACTGTCATACAGTACAGTCCTCTTCATAACAGTGAGTTCTCCAGGATACTAAGACAGTCTTAACAAGAGGCTATTAACGCCAGTTTCCCCTTTCAGTCCAGTTGCTGTCAACTGTCTTCCTCTACCCTGCCATTCGTCTAAGAGGAGGTAAATTGTGAAAACTCGAATTTGCACATTCTAGAACTATTTCAGGCCTCCCTTTCAAGTCATGGCATATAAACATTGGATCTCTGATCAGAAACTCTGTAAGTCTCTGTCTGTTGACTTTTCAGAAGCTACACATTTTCAGCATTCCTAACTCTATGAAGTCAGAAGGATGGAGGGCCCATCACCCTGAGCTCACAGGCAAATACAACTGCTTTCCAGAATGTAAGTAGCCAGGTGTTCTCCCCACTGCACTCGTAAGTGGAAACACCATGTCCCAAAGTGGAAAAAACTCAAGAACGGCCCCAACAAGTCTGGCATGAGAGTGACATTCAGATTTCCCAAGGGTTTTCCCGGCTGGCGGAGGTGGGGCCACGAGTAACTGTGCGCCCACCTGGATGGGTCTGGGGAGCGTGTCGTTGTTGCTGCAGATGGCTGACAGGGGCTGGTCAAATAGCGACGCCTTCAACTCTGGCTCCGAAGCCCCAGGAAAGTCTGACGAAGAGGAAAGCCTTCTCATGAGAAAGAGCCAGGACAGCACCTTCTTTCTCTTCTTAATTTCTACAGCCGAGAAAACAAGGCAAAGAGAAATGAGGTTAAAATACTGACTGCACAGAAGGTCCGGATAAGACAACAGATACTGTCCTCTATGGTTTGCTGAGTGGGGGAAATAATTTTGAAAAACTGAGGAAGCAAAGGGTGTGAATCTTAATCTAGACAAACTGACCCGAAAAACAACCACATTGTTACCAGGGCAACCAGCCCCTCAGCATCAACACCAGGGTTCCTCAAAGTCTCCACCTTTCCTGTTTTCACTCTTCACCAGCTGTTTGCTACAGAAAATTAACAAAACCCAGCTAAACAGGTCATAAACAACCATCTTAACCTAAATAGCCACAGTGAACATTTCTCATGTGAAATAGAGTATTTTGATTTCCTCCTTTGATTAGTGAAGAAAATGAAACTTACACAGGGAGAGGAAGTGACTTGCTCAAGACCATTTTGAAGGCTCTGCTCTGGGCGGGCCCTTAAACCTCTGTGGCCACGCTAGCACGCGCCACTAGAGGGAGCTACACCTTCAGCCTGTCTGCAGCCACTGGCAGGGTTTTCCCGGGCAGGGCAGCCACAAATTCCTGCGGGAAGGTTTGAAACTAGACCCAGCAACTGGAAAATTGTCAGTAAAACTGTACCAAGATATCCTATCCTCGCAGAATCCTGAAGACGTGTGTGCAATGGGTAGAACATCTCACAAGTTTCCTTCTTTCTCTAGTTATAAAAAGCTGTATTTTCTAAATGCATTGCCACATGTTTCTATACATCTTATAGTGAAAGTGGAAGAGGAGGGACAGAGAACTGGATTGTTCTTATAGTTCAGGAGAACTGGGTCAGTGTGACATTATAATGCAATGACTTGTGGAAGAAATGAAGAGTGAACGGTGGGTTCTTTGGAATTTGCGATTAGCAACAATTGCTTCATGGGCTCTTAGAATCATTTTCTCCATTAGAGAAGGAAGAAAATGGAAAAGGCACTGTGTATTTTTCACACACATGCACACTTTAATTGTCAAGACGTAAATGGCTAGGAGGTCTGTAACCCCAGGAAGACCCCCTCCGGATTGCTGGGGCGTTGGCTTGGGGAGGAGTTTTTCTATCAGAGCACTTGCTCTCCAGTGAGCTGGAGCCTTCCTGCCATGTGAGTGTTAATGCTCTGCGGTCTTTAAAAGAACAATTCTAGAAAAGATTCCTAGTAAAGCACTGTGGTTTTGCAAACCAAGAGCATTTGCTGTTAGCATTTACATATAAGATCAGTATGCTTTCAAAACTCACCAATTAGGTGGCAAAGGCTGTCTTCACTCTGACATGATGCCAACAGAGGGTGTTCCTTGATATCACCCTAGAAATATTATTTATCTTAGTTAAAAGTAATGATTGAAGAAATCCGCCCAGTCTTCCCCACAAAATACACCTTCAACATTTTATTCATATTAAAGATTAGTCCATAGAGTCTATTAATTTATTCTAGCTTCTAGAAACAATATTACAGTCTGGCTTATCATATAGGATCTCAACAATATTAGTGCTTAATTTATACATTTATTATATTAACTTTCTAATCTGATAACTCAACAAGCGATAGTCAATTAAAACAAAGTGTTCCATCTTCTCACAGTGCAGATAAAAAGATTTAAAAATTGCTTTCTTACCTCTGAGTGACATTCAATTAATGTCTCCATATTAGTGGCATTTAGTGTTTTTGACTAAAAGAGAAAAAAATACATTGGGTAAACATCTTTGACTCCTGCCTTGAGAAAGCATGAATTTCTAAATATCGGGAGGGCACCTACAGCATTGCAGCTGCTGGTCAACTTCATCAGAGTTGGGGCTGACTGTCTGGTGATGAATTTTGCTCCCGTGTGGCCTTGGCTCTGTCTACAAGAAATCATATGGGAAAGCGTTAGGAGGGAGACACATAACGCACTGGCCAATTTCAGTGCCACTCTGACAAAACACACAGTTTGAAACTATGAGGTAGAAAAGTTTTCATTTAAAGTCAGTTACATATTACCAAATAGCTTATGCTATTAAGAGCAGCACCACAAAGCACACATTGCTAAATGTTTTAAGTCTCATATCTTCCTTATGCCAAACTTTGTTATTCATTTATTATATTCCTGTCAGGAGATAATTTGAAAACAATTTGAATTACAACTAACATTTTTTGGACAGCTCACTATGTATCAGGGTACTGTCTGTATTAAGTGCTTTGCATGGATTTTCCCATCTAACCCGAAAAGGAAAGAACTTATTCCTAGGATGCTGCTTACAGGAGACATAAAACAAAGATAACATTTACAGAATTCCTATACTCCCAAAGTGCAGGCTTCACGTTAAAGCAAAGCTCTCCGAGTTTGTTCTTTATAACACTATCTATTGCATGTTCCACGGTACAGCTGTTTTCTGTTGGATGTGATCTTAAAGCCCAGTGTCCCGCTAGAAAGCTTACTTTCTCGTCATGTTAATTTATGGTACTTACCCTCGGAGGGCCTCCAGCCAGAGATCTTTTACCTCCTGGGAACTGTGGAAAATGCGAGAAACAGCATGACACTCTGCTCAGACGAATTCACCGTTAGACAGAAGACTGAACCGCTCTAGCTTCACGTGTTCTGTGTTATAAGGGAGAGGGGGCGGGCAGGTGGAAATTCAGAATATTACCGAGACCGGAAAGAACATCACGGGCTGTCACACGGACACAGCCAGCCAGACGCTGGAGCGCTCTCACTTCCTCATTCCTTTTAGGGCAGCTCTGGTTCTTTTCTTTCTTTCTTTTTTTTTTTTCTTCTTCTTCCACTTCAAAGCAAACATCTGTAATCTACTAAGAGTGGAAAAGATGACATGTGGCCATAGGTGAGGGCTCTGGATCAATGTCACGGTGGGATGTGTGAGTAAGAGATTGTGTTAATCTGTACGTAAACATTGTTTTATATCTAAAGTGGTAATTTCAGGTGCCCCCCCTTTTTGGTATCCTGTTTGGGTGCTGTCTCCCTTCCCACTCACCACCTACTCTGTTCATAGGTCACCATAAAATTGTTTAGCACCCTTTGGGTGCAGGATATAGTCCCTCCAAAAAACCCAGGTCATGCTGCCTCTTTTGAAAAATAGTCACCATCAAAAACCTGGTCTGTTTCCTTTGGAATTAGGAAGACAGCCCACTAAGCGGGCTATCAGCCGCCTAATCTCTTCTTTCTCTAACTCAGTGCTTAAGTTGTAGATCAACTCCAATCCTGGCATGGGAGGAAAACAGAAATTCCTTTGATCAGATCATTTGAGAGTAGAAAGGAGATGGTGAATTTCATCTGTGGATCCCTCTTCCTGGAGAAGAGCAAATCTCTGGTCTTCTCTATGGCTCGAGGCTCTGCAGGACCCAAAGACCTCAACAGTAGGATGGATACATTAATGTGACATTTCCACACAGTGGAGTCTTGTGAGAATGTAGAGTCTCTAACTACATTCAACGATATGGTGGGGTCTCACAAAATAACGTGGAGTGAAGGAAGCCAGACGTAAAGAATGTATCTTGCGTGCAAAGACCCAAAACAGCAAAAGTAACCTGTGCTAGTAGAAGCCAGAATGGCAGTTTCCCTGGAGGGTGGGTAGTGGCTCCCAGGGGTCAGAGAGGGACTTTGTAACGGTCTCTCTCTTGATCTGGGTGCTTCTAGTCTTGTGTGCACCTTTCTGAATATATGTTATTCTTCAACAAAAACTCTGTACATACATCGTGACCTAATTCATTATCAGCACCTGTAATTCTAAGCCTTTTTCATAATGATAGAGCTATTGTTTTTATACTGAAAGGAGGTCATGACTGAGCACGTGCTGAGAAACTGACGCACAGCACTGTTAAAACTTGCCCCGTAGCTCAGTGTCTCAGTGGGTGATCTCAGGACAGATCCAGTGCCCAGGTCTCCAGCTGGAAGCGCCCTCTCTTAAAACTGCCCGACTTCCTGCAACATCCCTGCCTCATCTGTAGATGTTACTGCTCTTTTACCTTCCCTCTCCCCTAACAAACCTCCAAAATGAACTCTGATTTTGATTATTATGAAAAAGGGCGTTTAGGAGGCTTGCAGGAGGGCCCACGAGGTCAGACTATTTTACAACAATACTGAGATGCTGTTTGCCCTTGGGCCTTATTGTCTCAAGAGTATATAGTGGAGTTTTCCAGAGGCCACATGATGTGGGCTGTTCTGACGGCTATGAGACTGCAGGCTTGCATTTCTTGTGTTTTAAACATTTCTCAGTTCTAATTTCTCCTGAGATACATATTGGTAGATGTAACTTAGATAAATTAAAGCACTTTAGAGTTGTCAATAATTTTGTAAAGGGTTCCTGAGACCCCAAAATTTTGGAAACTGATGATCTACATCTTTGCAGGTGAAACAAATTCTACATACTTGTCTCATTTACACATTATACCCATTATCCTCACCCTACTTACGGCCACGGCCGTTCTCAATGCAAATCATTGCCAAGGTGCATTGTCTGACAGTCCGTCACTCCACACTGCACACTGTTTACTGATTGTTTTGATAGTCTTAGAGTGAAGAAGGGACTCTTCCCTGCTCCTTTAAATCTGCTGCAATGTGATTTTCCATGTTTTTCACGATGGCCCTGTGCCTGCAGCTGCCCCCAAGCGGTCCTCACCCTCTTTCCTCCACTTCTGAGCCTCATGTTCTTTATGGCGATCACTTCACTACAGTTCTTAGTCCTCCTAGTGACACAAACACCCCTCACTGTAAACTCAGCCATCAATACATGGCCATGGGGGCAAATGAGGAAGTTAGCTGGATATAAGGAAAGTGCCTCTGGACATGTCATTCTAAAACTTTTTGAACTTTAAAGTGAGATTTGGATTTTGCGGGGGACTATATATTTTTTTCATGTAGAGGATCATTTTAAACGATCTTTAACCCGTCTTTAAATTTATCATGAAATACAATAAGAAATAGACATATAAACATGTTCATTTCAGTAACAATTGTTTTGAAAAGCTGAATAAAGGGTTGAATGTTTGTTATTTATGTTGCAAGACATTTGGACTTTGTAACAGGAAGAAAATGCAAATGCTACAAGTTATATTGAATTAAAAATTCTCTCTAATCTCATTTATTTTCTTCTTCCTCTCCTTCTCTTCTTCTTTCTTTCTTTCTTTCTTCTTTTTTTTTTTTTTTTTTTTTTTTTTTGAGGCTGAAGTACAGGACTAGATGTGGCTATTCACTGGCATTGAATTTTAGGGCCAAATGGGTTTTAAGCAAGCAACTGATTTAACGTCCTGTCCATACCCTGATGTTTTTATCTCTGCAGCAACCCCTCACCTAATTTTCCGTTACAGATCGTCCTTGAAGTCCTCTCTTTCTGAGGGCATCACTACTACTAGTTAGCCATTCCCTAAGTCAGCAGAAGGCTCCTGGTTATGTCGAAGTGAAGCCTGTCTTGAAAAACTTTTCTGTTTTAAAGCCCATTCTGTTCTGGGAGATATGACTTTCAGCTCCTTCTACTCAACCCCTGCTGCGCCCCACCCCCCCAACCCCATAACAAACAAACAGAAACACTTCTAAGTAGGTAGTGTTCCTTTAAACACCATCCCCCTTCTTGGCATCCGTCACTAGCTCTGTATGCTAAGATTTCAAGGGTAAAGAGAGGGTGGTGAGACTGACTTACCTAATTGTCCCAGGCATTTTCAAACACTTCATTTCACGTCATTATCAGAACAACACCAAGTATGTCACTCTCCCTGTCTTACAGATGGCACAGCTGGGACTCCATGTGGCAGTTAATTTGCCCAAGGCCACTCTGCTGGGTTTGAACCTAGGTCTTTTAATACTAATTCCAGTGTTCTTTCCATGATTTCTCTTAAGGATAATCCCTTAAGTGATTTCATTTATAAAGGGAAACACGATGTTGGGACCTAGTACACCAATACGGGCCTGATGAGACCACGTGGATCCTTATGGGGAGCGCAGACCTAGTAGAGAGAGTCAGATTTGGGCAATTGTCCTGAAACTTCAAAATCTCTTTCTGTCAATTTCATTAATAATAATAAATAGAATACAAGTTACAGCATCTTTAAAAAATGCATAGCACGTAGTTCAGTGACTGGCAGAGACCTTTACATAGACAGAGTAGCACCTTTCATGTATCTATAATTCTTCCATCAACCTACTGTGCCCTACTTGAGCAAAGTTAGTAGTAAATATGGCAATAGAGAAGAGTGAATTAGGGCCCTGGCATCTTTTAAAGCAGTAATATCTTTTGGCTTTTCTTATAGACTGGACCACTGATGGAAGAACTGAGAGGGAAGAGCCATTTTTGATGCTCCTGGGAGATTCTGACAGGCATCATCTGATCAGTAGGTAAGTTTTGTAAGTGATGGAAAGCCTCCAGCTGCAGAACGGAGGGGACATTCTCCTAGCATTAGTGCTGCCCTGTTTGGCATGTGGTTCCCGCTGTGGAAATAGAGTAGCAGCGGACAGTTCCTGTACCTGATTCTGAAAAATCTCAGAGTAAACTGACTACAGTTTTCTGCACAATAGTAAAAACATTTGTGAGTGTGAAAGCAGCCATATCAAAAACCAGACACCAAGATGGAAAGATCGGTTTCTCTCTCTATGGTCTTGCCTCCTACAATTTCTTTTGCAAAGCAAGTTCCTACCCTGCATGACAAGGGATTTCAAAATGTGGAGAGGAACTTCAGTGGCTTTTGCTAGCAAACAGAACTAGATGAGACAGGGGGTCGGATGGAAGAAACACACACGCGCAAAGATGATTCCGTGCTAGGACATTTATGACTTAGCTCCTGGTCACAACCGATTTTTCTCCCAAGAGCTGGCTTTGTTTTTACTGTGCAGAGCGTCTCATGACAATAAACTCCGTGACAGGGTCTGTGATTTCTGTGCTGAGGGTGCCTTTCCATGGTGTTACTGAGAGCACTTGGGTTTCTTCCCGCCCCTCCAGGCTGGCTCAGGACACCCCCTTCACGAAGGCCCAGTGACCACCTCAGTCCTGACTGCTGTAAACCAGACTGGTAAGTCATTCAGCATCTTTCCCAGATAGACTGTGTTGTGCCACCCTGCCAGCCTGTAGGAACACCGACTCAAGAACCGTCTTTCCTTTCCAAGCTCACCTTACCTTTCTCCCTCTTGGACTGCTCAGTGACCCAGGGCCCTAAGTTCCTTAATTAGAGTGATATTAACCACTTCCTGCAGAGAGGATTGCTTTCCCAGAGAGGTCACAATGTCCTCGAGGACTTCTGCCTCACCCCAGTGCCTGGCTACCTGATGATAGATGGATACAGTGATCTAGAAAGTTCTTCAAGTTTCAAATAAAAAAATATTGAAAAGGAATCCAGCCTTTTCTCTGATTATGACTCTCCTCCCCTCCAACTTGGTCCTGTTTTAGCCACAAATTCTATTGTCCTTCCCTAAACGTGTCTCCATGGCTGTGATGAAGGCCGTTCACCACGACATCGGCCTTTCAGAACCTTACCTTCCCTCCCTCTGAGTCCAGCTCCGGCCCCAGCTCCTCTAAGAGGCATCCCCAGATGCTTCCAGAATAAATCAAGCTCCTTCCTTGGTTCTGCATTGCAGCTCACCCTACGCCTCCAGAAAGCAGAGAACAATTTTCACGGTGTGTCCATACGAGGGCCCTGCATAGTGCTTGGCACAGAATAGGTGTTTGCTGCACTCCGTTGTTTTCCACAGTAAAATTCTGTTATTAAATGAAAGCACTTAAATCTGACTGTGCTTCTCGGTGTGGAAATGTGTTACGTGGCCTCACCGTCTCCACTTCGTTGAGAAGGCTCTTCTCTCTGTTGGGACACGACAGTGGCCTCCATGGGGGCCCATGACGTTGGTCGTGACGTGTCATCAGCCCTCTCGCTGTCATCCACAGGCTCACCTGACGCCAGTGTGCTAGAACTAGGCCCCTGATCTTTCCAGTTTTGCCTGAAGTAAGGCGGCGTCACCTGCGGTAGGCTCGAGACGACACGGAGCCCGGGATGCCAGCTCTCGGTGAACTCGGAGGGCCCAAGGCTGTCTCCTCACCTCCCGCCTTCTGCCCACCAAAGCCTCACCCCCTCCCGGAGCGGGAAAGCCCCTGATGTTTCACCCTGGACCCTCTAGCTTCATCTTCCCCAGGTGAAGGGAGGCCAGATGGCCCCTGGGCCATGTTCCATGCTGTGCATGGCCTGAGATGGCCTGGATACCAGGGTGTGGAATAAAGGACCGGGGGACAGTGGAGTCAGCGATGGTCTGAGGCTCGGCCTCTCTCTGCTGTGAACCCTCTGCTGCCCTGAGTCCTCCAGCCAGACTGGACTCGGTTCTCACCTTTACATGACGGCATGGGCTCCACTAACTGACAAAGCACTCAGCTCCGCTAAATTCCTTTTATTCGGTGACAGGGGTGATAGTGAATTAGCAGTAAAAATCTCCTTGCCTGCCTCTCCCCTAAGGAACTTCGAGGCAAGTCTGACGGGGCTGGAAGAAACACCCCAACCTCCCCCAGCCCAGCGGCCCGCGAAGGCCGCCTGAGGCGGAGGGCGGGTGGGGACTCGGTCTGGGCTAGAGGAAATCCAGTCCATGTCCTTCAAGGTCATTTTTTTTCCTGGCAGGAAAAGGGCTGTCCTCCAGCCAAATTTTAACTCATGCTACTACACGAGGGTTACCTGACCGTCTCCAATGTTTGCTGGGGCCACACCATCCCTCAATATTGTGAGTGTCATGGTGTCTTGCAGAAAAAACACCTGCGTTTCTGTGTTACATTTTAAACATGGATAAAATAAAAATATTTTAAATTCGCCTCTCAGTTCTTTGTGATAATTAATTTGTCTTTGTATTGGAATATAAAATAGCCCCAGCATAAAATAATATTTGAAGAATTCTGTGTTTTCAGAAAGCTGGCTTGAAAAATAAGAAAAGCCAGAACAAAATGTTCTTTTTAAACTGCCTTCTCCACTTACTGAGATCAAGATAAAGAATTAGAAATAAAATATCCTGAGATTAGGAGATTGGACTCTGTGAATTGCTAATGATATAACTACCACGGTGTCACAGGCAAGCCAAGGGTCCAGTTTACTCGCATCTATCACTATAAGAACTAAGATCCTTCCTTCCTGATCATATTTTGGCCTGAAAAACTGTACAAAGAAAACTCGATGTCAGCAACCCTGAACATCACTTAACTGTAGCATAATTCAGCAGACTTTTAGGGGGAGAAAAAGAAAATTATGAAAACTGAGGTTCTTTATTAGTAGCCTATGAAATTCATGTGTGGCTTTAAAAAAAATTCTGAGCAAAAAAAGTAGAAACTATGGAAAAATGTTTAGTTAGCGCATGCTTCCAAAATGCCTTTTAAAGAGATATTTACTCTAGTTTCCTTTGACTTTTTTTTAAACTTAATGCTTTTTTCATTTGTCATATGAAAAAGATTATCCAGGGCTTTTACCTCCCTGTTTAAATTTGTAAAAAGAAAAGTATTTGTCATTTTGAATGTGTGTGGTCCCCTTCTCAGCTATTGTGCCTTATTTGGTGTCGCCTGAGAAAGTCTCCTGGGAATGGCCTCTGAAAGCGGCACTGGCTCCCAGGGCTGGGCGTTCAGGGTGGTGTGGCCGTGGGTGAGGCAGTGTGGCCAGCATCCCTGCAGCTCCCACCCGGGGAGGAGGGGCGGGGGGGTCTCCATCCAAACTCCAACCTGGCTTGAACGAGCTTCTCTGTGATTAGGGTTCTGGGCCCAGTGGGTGGCTGGGTCTTCTCGTGTTCAGGGCAGCTATCAACCACTTAACACGACGTCCCTTACCCCTTAGAGGTGCTTCCTTTTCTTGGTAATGGGAGTCTTTCTGATGCTCTAGTCCAGACCGGTTCTGATTTAGATCCTGGGGTACTGCATAGAGTTCCTGTGAAGAGTCTTTGAAAAGAGGGGTCAAGGTGAGTCCACGATGGTTCTGGTGAGCCTGATATTACCTCCCACAGAGAAAAGGGGATGAGAAAACGGACCGAGAGAATGAGAACAAAGTTACACCAGGCCATGGGAGAAGGTCTGGTCGTGTGTACACATAGTTGATAGTCATGATAGCTCAGCCCTCCTTTTCTGGGGTGGGTGGAAGGGACCAGGCCCCTGTTCTGTTCTTTGTAGCCCACTGTTCCTGGGCTCTTCCTACAGAAAAAAGAACCACAAGGTTTTGCTTCCTGCCTTTAGTTACACAAAACGCTAGGAATCATGAGACATATTTTTAAAAAATTCTTGTATCTTTCCTAAATTTTACATATGTTGATCATGAAACTTGCCCAAATGCCATTTCTCTGAGCTGTATCTTTTGTGAGAAGTTCAGTAGATCTCAAAGGGCATCCATTTTCCAAATCTGCCGTTTGTGGTGCTCAGACTTGAGTACATGTCAGCATCACCTTGAGGGCTCACTGAACACAGACTATGGGCCTCACACCAGAGCTGCTGATTCCGTGGGTCTGGAGAGAGGCCTGAGACCGGGCTACCTGTTCCCAGGCGATGCAGAGGCTGCTGGTATGGGAAGCCTCCTGGTGAAGTGTCATGAAAAAATAAAAAGCAGACACACTTTAGTCCTGCTTCCTGGGCGCCGGGCTGGTTTACTTAATGACACTGTTACCCTCACTAGGTTATCCCGTGAGTCTCGCACTTTGCTGACTTTCCTGCATTTGTCTCGCCCCTGAAGTGAGCCTGCAGGCCCTCATGAGGGAGAAACTCATTCCAACACCCCGAGCCAGCCCTGTAGGCCTGTAGGGCCCCGTAGGAAGCGCACCAATGCCCACTGTTTAAGGATGAGTAAAATGACAACTCCCCGAGACAGAAGTTATACTTCTGCTTTTATCAGATGTTTGAATGCATCTCTGCTCCTGGTTGCTATGCTCAGTGCTGTTTTTCCAAATAAAAAATGTGGGGGCTACTCCAAAGGCATTGTGCAACGTCCGTATTCAGAATAATCCTAAGACCATTTTAATAGGCAGCTATAGAGATAAGGCAGGTACTGCTTGACTCAGCATCCCAGGATCTATCAGAAGTTTTGCTCATTTTATTTTTTATTTTTCAGATAAATGTGGTAATCACCTGTTGGTGACTCACCTCCAGTGGCTCTGGGTTAAGGAAACCAAACGGACCACAAGTTACACTGGCCTTTTCTGAACCTTGGAGTCGGCGCTTTGCCCACAGGGTGCCTGTTTCTCACTGGGAAAGCTCATCTGTCTAGAAAACACCCTTCTGGTTTGACTTGAAGGCAAGTTTCCTTTGTTATCACCCACCAGAACATGCCGTGCGTGTGTGTGCGCGTGTGTGCGCGTGTGCGTGTGAGCACGTAACACCATCCCTTTCGCTTACACATCACAAATAACCAGGCAGACAGAATAAATAAGTGTTAGTTGAATCTTTCTTGCCAAATGAGAAAAGGCAGTTTCAAGTTTAAAAAGCAGTCCTTTGCACACTTAGCTGCACACTAGAATCCCCTGGGGAGCTTTTAAAATCCCTAGTACCCAAGCCACACCTTATAACAGTGAAATTGTAATTTCTCAAGACAGGGTCCAGACATCAGTACTTTAAAAAAACTCTGCAGAGAATTATGCTTTGCAGCCAAACTTGAGAACCAGGGACCTCAGCAACAGCTTTCTGGGTAAATGGAGCTGTTCACTCTGAACGGGATCCTTTTCTGCAGCCATAGGCGCCGGACAAGCTTAGAAACAGCAGGTGCACTCCCAGCCCAGGGGGAGCTGGTCTCAGTGTCCCTCCTCAGAAGAACACTGGTGCAGGGGAACCACTTCCCTGGCTTCCCCCTTTTGCTCACAGAGGGAGAGAGTTTGGTGACTTTGGATCTGCTGCAATCTTTTGGTTGACTAAATGTAGCCACAAACTCTTTGCAGCTGCTCCCATCAAGAGGTGGCATCTACTTCCCCACTCCTCGACGCTGGGCTGGTTTCATGACTTGCTTTGACCAGTAGAATGTAGCAGAAGGGATGTTGTGTGAGTTCTGGAGCATGGGCCTCCAGTCGCCAGGAAGCTCCCAGACGGTGTGGGCAGCCAGCCCAGCCTCCCGGAGGGTGAGTGGCCACATGGAGGAGCAGCCAGGCACCCCACCCAGCCAGCACCCACTTGCAGAACTCAGGGACTCTCCGGTTGAATCTGAGTGAGCTCATGTGAAACCAGCAGAAGGAGCGGCCCCGCCAGTAGGAAAATCAGAAATTGCTGTTGTTTTAAGAGCCTGCGTTTTGGGGTGGCTGTCACTCAAGAACAAATGCCTGAAACCAGCAGTGGCTCCACCAGCTGTTCTCATGACGTTGGCACACGGGCCTGAGGACAGCTTTGCATGGCCCTGCCAGTGCTGACTCCAAAGGCACTGATTTAATCTCTTTCTCAGCCAGAGTTTTTATTTTAAAGTAGCTTCATGCTGTTTCTCACAGTGAGCATCTGATGCATTTTTTTTCATGATAATAAAGTTAAAAGTAGACTGTAGAGATGTAAAATAAAAATCAATCAGTGGAAGATGCCAAAAAAAAAATCAGTGCCTATGGATACAAATTATACATACGAAAGTTTTCAGCTGCAAAATTGAAGGCTAAAGTATCCAAAACTTTGAATAATACATTTACAAATTCCAGAAGAGAATGACTTTCTCCTTCTCCCAGGGCTCAGGGAGCTGAACTGGGGTACTTCCGTAATTTTAGTTCTGGTATTACCTGTACTCGTTCAGTCAATGAACATGTTCTGGGTCCCTACAATGGGCGAAGTGCTTTACAGAGTGTTGACAAGACTGGAAAGGGACATGGTTCCCAAACTCAAGGGACAGGCATCATGCTCCTATCCCATCATTCCAGTTTTCCAAGTTATTAGCTGCTGACAACATATGTATCTCAATCCTGATGGTTGGAACTCAAATCCAGCTCTTGTGGAAGCGTCCTGTGGTTCTTCAAGGTGAAGGAGGGGAGCCAGTGTTCCATGGGGGTTCTGTGGATGGGAGAGCGGAGCTGGGAGAAGTGAACTTCTCATCCAGCAACCCTGAAAGGGGATTCTACTGGGCAACACATTTGTGGGACTCAGCATCTACAATTAATTAAACGAGAAGGCTCTGCCTTGCAACTAACCACTCACATGTTATTACCTCCTTATATTACACGCATGTGTGTGTACACTCACACACACACACACACACACACACACACACACACACACACACACAGACACACACATGCAACAGAATAGTTTGAGAGGGCTTCCAAACATAATCCTGTAGACTGGGCAGCCTAAACCAGAGAAGTTTATTTCTCGCAGCTCTGGGGGCTGGAAGTCCAAGATGATGGCGTCTGCAGGGTTGGTTTCTCCCGAGGCCTCTGTCCTTGGCTTGCAGACGGCCGCCCTCTCACCATCCTCACATGGACTTTCCTGTGTGTGTGTGCACATCCCTGGCATTGCTCTGTGTATCCTAATCTCCTCTTCTTATAAGGACACCAGTCCTTATTGGATTACAGCCCATCCTGATGGCCTCCTTTTAACTTAACCACCCCTTACAAGGCCTCAAAATACAGTCACGATCTAAGGTAATTCGCTCGAGTTAGGGTTTCAACATATTAATTTATGTGTGTGTGGAGGGATATGTATTCAGCGTATATATGTATTTTCATTGACAGGGAGTGTGCCTGCATTTGTTTCTCTGTCACTGGGTTAGTATCAGCTCTCTGTCTTATGTTAAAACCTACAGATAAAGGCAAAAGGAAGAGGAAAGCAGGTGGTTCTGAAGCAGCAGATACTCAAGAATGAATCACTGAAGGGGGGACCAGGAAAGCGGCAGGAAGTCTGGAGGGCCCTGGCTCTCAGGAGAAACATTAATATATGCCCCTCTGAGCAAGTTCATTGGGATAAAAACCCCACCTTGTTGGGTGAGATTGTGCAAGTTCCTATTCAGAAATAACCGTCAAAGAGGAAATTACATTTTTTGGCGGCTCTTTTCTTCCTTCTCATTTTTAAACTCTCCTTAATGTGACAGACAGTTGGGACTTCCTTAAATGAAAGTCACTTAGTTCCCATTTTCTCTCATTGGAGGCATTTCACATAACAAGCCAGGCTGTCTGATAGATAAGGGAAACATTTCCTAACTGAAGGGGAACTCTGCAGAGAACTAGGAAATCTGAAAGCAGGACTGAGGCTGTTTGCCTAAGTCCAGCATCATGTATTGCTTTACAAACTCAACAGATTGTGTTATACAATCTATTCAATACTCACGCCTGAGGGACCTTTTCCCAAACTAGTCTAACAGACCTTTGCTCACCTTCCATGGTGGATGCTTTTGAAGCCAGCCAAAGGGGGCTTCCCACAGCCTTGCCCAAGAGGGGCTGGAGCCATCGCCGTGGGAGGAGCCGCCCTCCTGCTGGCGGCGGGAGGAGGAAAGACAGGGTTTCGAAAAAGAAATACGAAAAGCCTACCCAGGAACAGACAGTGAGACAATGTTACATTGAAATCCTAAAACTGGAATTGTCAACAAAAATGCCCGGATGAAAACATCAGATCCTGTAGACAGCGAATCCCACAGGCAGAAGTCAACACGAGCGGAACGCTGCACTGCCCCACAAGGGTCCCGAACGGGGCATCTTCCTGTGGGTTTTAATTCTGTAGTTAGTTTACCTTCCGGCACACTTTCGTTTGTTGGCTGGGTTTGTTTTAGTCTTGATGGGGTTGAAAAACATTAAAGAAGGAAGCCTCGGAGAGCTTGCACAACAATGAGCCCTGGGCACAGAGGTGTATACATTTCACTCAGGGCTCATTAAATGAGTAAAACATATAAATATTTCCTGTACTGCTTCTTCTCAATAGAGGGACTACTTTTTCCCCCAAAAAAGAGCCATGTCTGGGAATCACTCGGGAACCCCGAGTCTCCTCTGACGCAATGCAGGGACGTGTGTGGCATGTCAAACAGCAGAAGGTCTTCAAATGCCTTCCCAGAGAGCCTGCCTGGTGTCCCACAACTGGTCTCCAGGGGTCTGTGGCTAAATGGAAGAACGGTGGTCTCTTGCTGATTCACAGACTTGAAGCTGAGAGAGAAAACTTGCTTCGTTTTAAGTTGTCCTGCCATATTTGTTGTGAATTTGCCACCAACACTTGTCTCTCTCGTTAACCTACTCCGTGATGCTATTTGATTTGGTACAAAATTATGTAGCTATTCTAAATCAACAGATAAACACTTCATGGTGATCAAAACCCTTCCTTATGGCTTTCAGGTGCCCTGACGCTCCAACAAGGCTGAAGAGGAGGCCCCGGGGACGGCTCAAGCAGTGGTTTGCCTCTGTCTCTCTGTGAGGGCAGGGGCTGTGTCTTATAAAAACCAACATTCTCTCCACATTTCCCGACATGAAGGGGCAACCAATTAAGGCTTGTTGAAGAAAGGAATTCCAGTAGGGACCATCTGTGAGCACACAGTCCGCGTGGCCATGATTCTGCAGCTAAGGGAGACAGACTGTCCTCAAACGGAGGCAGAATCATTAGTTGGGCTCATCCAAGTGTTGGCCCAGAATACGGAGGCAGGGGAAGCAGGGCCATGGTCCCGCTGTGGGCGCTTTATGGGAAGGGAGAAGACTAGTGTTGAGTCTGGTTCCTACGTGGTACTGAGTCTGGTTTTCTCTGTGGTCTGTCTTGGAAGTCACACAAATAGTGTGACCGGTAGAGAGACGTCTATCCCAGCTGCCCCAGCAGAGGCACTGTATAGAAAACATTTACAAGTGCTCAGGAAGAGGCCCTGAATGATGGGAGAAGGTGGCACAGAGCGAGGAAAACCTCTGGCTAGTGCCAGAGGTTTGTTCTCTCTTGTTCACGGATGCCCACATGCACGGAGAGAAGTCCCTCGTCTGAAGCCGGATGGAGGATTCCTCACTACTAGTGTTAGTGATGAGCCGGTCACTCCTGGAGCCACAGAAAGTGATGAGCTGTGCCCATGATTGTTGGTGACACTTGGGGGATATAAAGGCTTTCGAGTTAAAGTTCCTTCGCATCTTTCTCAGAGCTGTGTGCTTCACTTAGTGTAACTATTTTTTTTCTTAACAGGAAGAAAACTACCCCCATTAATAATTGATTTTCCCTTCTGAAATCACCAGGCCTCTGCATCTTTTTCTGAGGCTGGGTACTGGAGTGGTTGTGTCCTAGGACAGCAGTGCTCATCGCTGTCTGGGTGTCAGAGCCACCGGGAGGCTCTGAATGCTCCCAGGGCCCTGGCTGGACCCAGGCCAATTTTTCTGGAATCTTTGGACTCAGGTAGTTGCATTTTAAAAAGCCCCTCAAGCAGTTCCAAAGAGAAGCCAATGTTGAGAACCATTGCTTAGAGTCTACAATAGTCCTCAGATGTAAAAGTTTTGATTGTAAAAAAGGCCAAAGATTTCTTTTAATTGGAAAAAGTATATTTTTTCATATTCTCATAATTCGAAAGCTACCAAAGGGATTTTTTCCCCCTCTGAACTTTCCATTAATAAAAAACAAAACAAATTTACACTGAAAACAATAATGAGAAAATTCAGCCCAAGGTAGAATTTTCCAGAAAGTTATAGGCAAGTGAAAAAAAAAAAAAAAAAAGAAAGAAAAGACTATCATTGAAAAAAAAGCTTTTACAGGAATTTCCTTTTAAATCTGCTTGCAGTGAATGTCTCATTTCAAAGATGGATAAACATCATTTGCCAAAAAGTCCCGCCTCCGGCTGTTGCTAAGAAGCTCATGTCAAGTGATGGAAATGCCCAGGGCAGAGTTAACTCAGTCTGACTCAATGTGGGTTTTAAAGAAGAAATTAACAAATTCTGAACAGTAAGAGCACAAGTGGGTAACAAAATGACTAGCAGCTAAATGACTAGTTGAAAAGGATCATCTTGACTGCTAGGACTGCTGGCTCCTCTCGCAAACACAGCTTTCTAAAGACTGTACCAGCCCTATCTCTGGTTATGTCTCCAGGTAGTTAGATAGTCCTGTGTTCTGCCTAGTCCTGAACAACCCTTAACCGAGATGAACGAGGGGCATGTGCTGTGACCATTACTGACACTGCCTGCACGCATCACGTAATTGCTAACCTTTTGCTTTGCTTGAACCTGGCACAAAATGTCAACCTCACTGATTTTTAAGGCAACAGCTTCCCCTTTGCTGGAGGATAAAGCAGCAATCCCTCAGGCTGACAGCTAAGCCCGTTCATGACGCGGTCACGCGGTGCCCTTCCACCTGGCACCACACTCTGCCCCTTATCGGGCCAGTGTTCCTAAGACCTTTCTAGGGAACAGACTCATGGACAAATGAGAGTCCAAGACAGTCTTCCAGGCCCCTCTGGTCGTTGCTTTCCTCCCATCCCAGGCTCCTCCTGTAGGCTTCCTACCGGTACGCATTTTACAGACTCCCTGATAAGCACCTTATCACAATTACCAGGTGGGGGTTACTACTCTCTTTCTCCTTAAAAGCTCATGGAACTTTTGTAGGCTTCTCCTTCAGGCACCAGGGTTTATTTTCATAACAAAAATGACACCTTTTCACTCTCAGAGTCCCTAGTAAAGTCGAGGTGCAGGAGATGCTTATTTTCTGGGTCACCCTGGTTTCTGTGGATACTTTTGACTGAGCCCTAATGTTTGTAAAGGAATTGGAGCAAAGCAACTCTGGGCTGGGCCAAGCTGGAATCACTCTGTGGGAATGAGGTGGGTATTCCTTGCTCAACATTTCTGTCACGTGGTTGAACTCAGTGCTGGGTCGTGACACTGGCAGTGGTCGTGACAGAGGGAACTTAACGGAACAGCGAGGAAGAGACAGTCAGATGCCAAATCCAGCCCACCCCTCCTCTGACATGGTGCTCTTCTGTATGGGACGGTGCTTTTGTGCCTCTGAGCCTTCCTCCTCTTGTCCCTTTCTTGCAATGCCCTTCCCCCTCCTCTCTAAGCTTCCACCTGCCTCTCCCTGCAAGGCCCAGCTCAGACGCCGCCAGCTCCCCTACCCCAAATCCGGTTTCTCCCAACTTGGTTAACTGCCTGTAGTGGGTTGAACTGTGCCCCCCCCACCCCAAATATGTCCAAGTCCTAGCCCCCGTTACCTGTGAAGGTGCCCTCATTTGGAAATAGTCTTTGCAAACGTATTTGACGTAAGGATTTTGAAATGAGATCACCCCAGATTGGAGGGGGAGCCTGAGTCCAGTGAAGGGTATCCTCGTCAGAGGTGTGAGCCACACAGAGACATGGAAGGGAGGCCATGTGAGGATGGAGGCAGAGGCTGAAGCGATGCCTCCACAGCCAGGAGCACCAAGGACGGCCAGGGTCACCAGCAGTCAGCAGAGCAGCTGTAACAGGCCCTCCTCTGAGCCTGTAGAGGTGAATCAACCCTGCGACCCGCAGTCCTGGACTTCTGGCCTCCAGAACTCTGATAGGATAAATGCCAGCTGTTTCAAGACACCAAGTTTGTGGCGATTTGTTACTACAGCCTCAGGGAAGCAAGATCCTGCCTTTCTCTGGACCCACCTGACATCCCAGCTGATTTCCTGAGACGCATCGATTCTGACTCCATTTTTCACTTCTCACCTCCACGTCTGCCATCTCCTACCAGATCTGGCCTCACTCCCCTCCCGGTGTCTGGGGACGCCTTCCGCAGAGCTGGCGCCGTGAGCGGGGCGGGAGCACAGAGCAGTTCACGCTCCTGAGAGCCGGGCACGACTCGGAGGAAGGCCTGGCCGCGGTGGCCGCCCTCCCCTCCATGGAGAGGACCAGCCCAGTCCCGCCCAGCCCTGAGGTCTCTCTGTTGCCTCAGGACTTTGGGGGGTCCCCACCCAACCTCTCTGGTCCATGCCAGGCAGCGCTGGGGGAGGGGCTTCCTCTGTGCCCCCTCCTTTATCGCTGGCACACTTGGCCCACTGCTTAGATGATCTCTACCCAAGCTCTGTCTTCACCAGACCTGTGGCTCCTTAAGGTCAGAGGCCACACCTTATCTGCCTTTGAATTTCCTTGGCCCAGGACTGATGACATGCTGATGTTCAGGGACTACCATTTAACGCCCTTGAGGACCTGCCCCCCGCTAGCTCCTCAGGACCATCTTGTCTTTTCTGTTTTCTGGCCTCCCCTCCCCCGCCAGCTCTCCCATTCCAATCCAGTGACCAGCCTCTTGGTTACAGGTTGAATTGCTCCCCCTCCCCCACCCCCCTCAAACTTGTATGTTGGTGTCCTCATCCCCAGGACCTCAGATTGTGGCCTTTGTTGAAGACAGTATATTTACAGGGATAATCAAGTTAAAATGAGGTCATTCGGATGGACCCTAATCCAATATGCCTGGTGATCTCATAAACAAGGGGAAATCTAGACACAGAGATGTGCACAGAGGGAAGGGGCTGTGAGGACACTGGGGGAAGAGGGCCATCTACAGACCGAGGAGAGAGACCTGGAACAGCTCTTCCCTCAGTCCTCAGAAGGAACCACCCTGCCGACACCTCGATCTTGGACTTCAAGCCTCTAGATGTGCGAGAGAATAAATCTCTGTTGTTTGAACCCCCCAGACTGTGGTACTTTGTTATGCAGCCTGAGCTGATCAATATACTCTTGGAGTTCTCAGTTCACCCAGCCTTTCGCTCAAGCCTTTGCATATGCTGTTTCCTTTGGCTGGAATGTCCTTCCATTTTACTGGTGTGAAAAATCTGACTTTTGTTGAGCACCATGTGCAGCAGGCTCCATGCTAGGAGGTTTACACACATTTCTTCATTTAATTCTCGTAATGACATGGTACTCCAAAGTTCCTTTTTATGAAAAGAAGCACTGTTTATGCTGGTTGGCCCATACGGATAATGTAGATGGAATTCATCTGGGCGAATCAAAAAGAACAGAATAAGATTTTATGACATCCCAGTGAGGACACTGCAGGAACTAGTCAAGGGCACAGCCATCCACAGGCACCACAGCCTAGTCCAGTGTGACACAAGGCATCTCTTGGTCACCTGATAGTGGACGGGGTGGGGCTTCCAATATTAGTAAAAGAAACAATTTTTTGTATGACTTAGAGGAAGCTCTAAAAATCCGATTGTGACACTCAGTTCGAATGAAAGACTCTTACCTCACGTGAGACTAGGGCATCTGTGACAGAAGGGAAGTGGATGATTGATTGTGTGTGAAGCGCTTAGAATAGCGTGGGGCACGTGGGACGCACCACGGAACTGCTGGCTGCTACTGTCAGTGTTACTCTGAGACTCCTCCCCGGGGAGTGTGTCACAAACGTTAATTTTGGCTCCTACCTTATATATGTGAGTTGATCCTATAAAGTTCAGAGGACCACAGTTGTCTACTGCAAGGATAAACTAGAAACTGATTTTCTAGAACACTGTAGCAAGCAAAGGAAGGCGACATGATACCCGCCATTCCTGCCCAGGTCCCAAGTCGGCAGCTACAAACCTGGCAGGACCCAGTTTCCTTGCAGTGATGCCCAGTGACATCTCAGCCCTTACGTGTGCCTCCAAACTCCTCAGGTGTAGACTGAACCCTCCCCTTGGCCCCTCTGCAGGCGTGTGTATCTGCTCTACACCACAAGACTGTTTTCCACACTTTGCCACGAAGTGGTCTGCCAGAACAAGCCGAAGCAAGTGGAGAGGTTGCTGGAAAGTTCCCAAAGTCACCCCGAGGGACTGAGATCAGAAACTCTGAGGGACAATTCTAATCTTGTCAGTCACCTTGGCGATGAAGCCCAGCTTTGCTGACCTGGATTCTCCCCACCAAGAAAAAACAACTGGCAACCGGCATTTGTACCACGGACCTGCTAAGTGCTCGGAATTTCACGTAAGCTGCCTTGTTTCTCAATCCACAGGTCTATGTGTGCCAGCAACTCCTTTATCCCTCCTCAACATTTTGTGCAGCCGATACAGCCATTTCCCTGCCAGGTGAGGAAACGGAGGCAGGGAGGTGTGGGGGAACTGGCCCATGGGAAACAGACAAGGAAAGGCAGGTCTGGGTGTCTGATGTAGGTCTCCTTGGCTTCAGATTCTAGGCCATGCCCAAGTCCCCTCAGGGCTTCTCAGCAGGGAGAGCCTGAGTCAGTGTGGACCGTCCGGACAGGAAGGACTAGGCTGATGACACGCACCGAGAGGGTCCCAGACACAAGTTGTCTCCCGGGGTATCTGGAATTCCTTAGTCAGAATCTCTGTTACCGGCTACGGCGTACACACAGGGTGACCCTCAGACCTCAAGTACCCGATGTGGGAGGCAATGCAGGAGCGCTGCTCACGAGGGTCTCTAAGCCACATGGCTCCTGCTGGCCGGCCCTCCGAGAGCACAGGTGAGTGCGGGTGGCGAGGGCAGGTGAAGAAGGCATCAGAGGACCTGCCAGGAAAGAGCAGGGAGATTCAGTTTGCTTCGACACACATCTTTTGAGGGCTCTTATACCCAGGCTCTGGGCCAACAGTGAGTTGCGGGTTGGAGCTAGCTGGCTCTGCATGAGGTGTGGATGGAAGGACACCCCGCACTGCGCGTGGGCTGGGTAGGTCAACGGGGCAAAGAATGTGGAAGACACAGTGGACATGACCTTCCTGCCCACGTGGAAGGAACAAGGCGTGCCCTTTCTGAGGCTTCCGTCCCTTTGACAGAGCTCACAAGGACAACCACTCCCAAAGCAAAGAAGGAGTAAGTGTAAGTGTAAGTGCTCCAGTTGGTGTCAGCATCCCACAGCACGTTTACACAGATTAGAATCTGTGATCCGTAAAGCGCCCTCCAGGGCGCGATGCGTAACAAAGAAATCAACACCCCCATCAGCCCTGCTGTTCCCAGGAGCCTGCGCGTGCTCGGAATCCTCTCAGGAGAGCCTCGCTCCTGAGCCAGACTTCCTCAGTGATACACCAGCTCCCGGGGTTACAAGCTCACAAATGTGCTTTCAAGAAAAGAAGTACCATTGGTTGTGCAATAAACCCTTTACAGGGAAATAAAACTAGCAAACAGGTAGCCCCGGTCCTGGGATCGGTAGTGAATTACCCCAAATTCAGCTGTTTCTCTTCCTCTCTTATCTTTGCTCACAACCTACTTCTTGTATTTCTTTAAAAATAACTAATCTGGATGAAATGCGGGAAATGACTCTGAGGTAGCCTTCTGCTAGTCATAATGCAGGACCCCCCCCCCTTGTTGATTCTGGGGGAGACATTTTCACATTCTGTTTGTTGTAAGAGCAGTGAGTTAATGAAAGGACCCTCCTGAGGATCTTAGTCTTGCAAACCCGCATTGGACTTGGCGGCACTCACGGAAACTCGGTGACACAAGGGTCGGAGGCCACGATGAAGAGGACGGCGCTTCCTCGACTGACGGCAAGATCACCATCCTCGTCCTTGTCCCGTGCCTCCTCGGGGTCACAGGAGACTACCCCTAAGTCAGAGACAGGCAGCTTCTGCTTGACTCTGTAGCTCTCAGAAGACCTGGATAAAAGAGAAGGAGAATTTGGTTTGACTCTCCAGCGCTACAGTGGAAATGCTCCCAGAGAAGCCAGCCGCCTCGTGAGACCCCGGGCAGCCCCCACTTGGAGGCCTGGCCCCCTGCCTTCTTTTCTATCCGTAGCTGTCATTTGCTTAGCTTTCTATCCAGTGTCCAGATGGTATCCAGGAAGAAAGAATGAGCACCAGCAAACTTTTCTAGATCTGTAGGTGCGAGGCATGTGAGGAAGCAGCCATCAGTGGATCTGACTGGGTACCATCACCCGCGCCAGCACAGATGCCTTGAGATTTCCCCCAAGTCCCTGGTTCCAAGAGGGGAATGGACGTGCATCTGAGGTTTGGCACAGCACCAGGGACGCAGCGTCTTTCGTAGAGACGAGTGGGAACCACCCAGCCCCCTGCTTATGCGATGACGTTCCCAGTGGCCAAATGTTTTGATAATAAAATCAATAATAACAGGTGAGGGGTTTTGTCTCCTCCATTACTTCTTGTTGAAAGTATCCAAAGTCAGCAAAAGGACGTTTCCTCCCGCCTCATTTTAGGAGCAGCCCAGCTTTGCTGTAGGTATAAATGAAAGGCACCCTATGATAGATCAAGAAGAGAAGCATAAGGCTGGGCAGATAGCAGGCACTTAATGATGAAAAGAATTACGGAAGAATCGGAATTTAGTGGGCACTTTGAAGGATGAATAAAGTCTCATGAGTACATACATGTGTTGAAACATTCCTTCTTGACAAGAACAAACTTGAAAGTCTCCCTTTCAATCTTAGCGGCCACCACGGTGTACCATAACTTAATTGTTGTAAGGCAGGGGACAAACAAATTCTGAACACACAGGAAACATTCACCCTAAAAGCAAGCTATTTCTAGACTTTTGGACTCTCATCAAGCTCTTTTTTTTCTATGAAGCTCCTAACTTCAATTTACCAGGAGAATTGTGGGCAGAAAACAACCGTGGCTTTGGCAGGGAGTGATGAAGTTGAGAGCCAAGGGTAGGGGGGTGGTCCCCATCGTCCCCTGATTTAGGAGAAGGGTCACTTTATCTTGATGAGTAGATCTGAACTGAATAAGAAGAATTGAATAAACAGCGAGCGCAAAACAAGGGACCCATAAATATCATTAACCTCAGGATGTTTTCCAAACATTTCAACCATCCCTGAAGCACATGGCAGCTCTAACACATAACAGCAAACTGTGAGGATGCCAGGGCATCAGGAGGACCCCTAGTTGGTGGGGAGGGAGAGGTTGATGGCAGAAGAGGGGGAAGGGACCAATCAGTGTGATAATTCTCTCATTTTTCCAAAGATTAACAAAAGGCATTGTGCTGGCCATCTGGACAAAGTCCAGTTACTCTGCAGGGCAGGCTGACCTGCCAGTCCAAAATATGTATATTTGCAGCAACAATTTTCTGCTTGAAATAATAAACAAGAACTCTGGTTGCATTTAGTTCTCCTCTCTCACATCTTCAGCAGGGCCCCTCAGGTTATTGGGACACCGAGATTTAGGGCAGGAGGCTGGTGGTATCCTCAGTGTAGGCACCAATGAAGATGCTGCCATGCATTTTTGATGCTTCTTATCATTGTGTAAATTCATTCTCCTTAAAGATGTCCCCCTCACCGTGAGTTCAAAGACTGACTTTTGGAAGTAAACAGACACCTAAGTCTTCTTCCAAAACCTCTTTTTGTGAGAACTGGAGCACATTAAGGACCAGACCTGACCCGCTATAACCACTGTCTTCAGCGCCTTCTCCCCCAGCAAGTTTTCGTTGTTTTGGCCCGATCTTCGCAAGAAACACATCTCTCCCTCACTGCATGGCCGTCAAGAGCAATAAGAGACACTGCGTGTTTCTCAACGCAAACTCCAGGGACAGCCTTATCCTTTGACAATTAGAAATTTTAGAAGACAGGCTGTCAATACTCAATGGTTGCTCTCTCTTCGCCCTTCCAGCCCCTGCCGATACCAGCGCGTTTTCTCACTCCCTTCATGACCTTCTCAAGGGGGCCGCAGTCTGGGTCACTTTGCGTTATTTTGGCTTGCCTCTAGGTGGCTGTGCAAACTATAAGCCAAATAAGTGATTTCTCCCTTTTCTTCAAACTCAGGTAATAGCAGGACAAAAGGATACTTCAACCCAGCAAGATGTTATGTTTTTTGTTCAGGCAAAGGGAAAAGAAAATCAAGAAATGGTTAATGGTTTTTCTCCTGGGAGATGAGGTGAGTGTTTATCCACTTGAATCAGCTCTTGGCTTTTGTTTTGTTTTTATTTTTGCCAAGACAGAGATGAAAACATAAGCTGTGAAATGTGATTACAAAGTAGTGACGTGGGAGGGGGACGGCACAACTCAGTGGCAGGGTGCATGCCTAGCATGTATGAGGTCCTGGGTTCAATCCCCAGTACCTCCATTAAAAATAAATAAATAAATCTAATTACCACTCCCCCCCCCAAAAAAAAACCCCTGAAAAACAAAACCAAAAATAAACCAAGTAGTGACGTGGGAGCCAGAAGTGACATGGGAAACTGTCTTCTTGTTTGTAGCTACATGTCAGACGTGCTCATTCGTCCATGGAGCAAATGGGAGAAGCACGAGGGGCTAGAGCAGCGGGAGGCGCGGAGTCGGGCCTGTGACATGCGCGTGATGTGCGGTGTGGTGGAGCTCTCTGAGGTGCCCGACGTCTTGCTTCACTCCGCGAGGGTTATGAAATCACGGAGACTTGACTCAATATGATGCATCTTCAATGACAAGCAGCTCAGAGCATCAGGAGGGCTGCTTTCACAGACTCCTGGAAAGTACTGGATCGCTGTTCTTTATCCCCAGGAGTAGGGGCCTGTCCAGTGGGGGTGTCTTCTCTCTGCCAAGACAAGATGGCAGCTGGATGGCTGTGCTGTCTTGGGAAAGGTTAAGAAATTCAGAGAGGCCAAGGCTAGCAGTCCCTCAGACTAGAGAGGTATAATTTAAAAGGTGGATTATTTGGAAGCTTTCACTAGGCGAGGCTGATTTTAAATGACTCAGGGAATGCCTATGGAGCCGGCGAGGAAAATAGGTAAAAATGAACTGGATTCACCTTCCCCAGTGAATGGCTGTGACGGTGCTAGTCCACTGGCTTTCATCAAGTACTGCTGGTCCTGTCTTAGCTGGTGCTCATGGCTCAGGCATCTCACCGTTACATTTGATAACACACATCTAGAATTTTTGCTTCTTCCTGTTGTCTCAAATTTAAGGTCTTCTAGGAGCTTTTGTCTTACAAGGAAGGAATGCTTCCCCAGGGCACCCAACAGTGGTTCCATTGAATTGGCAGTTGAGGCTGCCATCTGACTAGCTGGGGCTCCATGTGCCCCAGAACCAAAAGAAAAAGAAGGGGGATTACCTGTGAAACAGTAGAAAATACACATCTTGGTCTCTGTCCCCCATTCCAGACAAAGAGCTCCTGAAATCTTTGTAATGTCCTAAGTGATAAGAGAACTTAGGAGAATATTTTATTTTAATTTTTGGTCTTTGATCCTGGCTCCTGACACAGAGTTCCTGGAATTTCCTGGGTGATAGGAGTGCCTTTTGTTCTAATGAAGCAACTCTTGGCGGACTCCTGGATAGCTTCAGGATGGAGGCTGGTCCCTGGGAAGACCAAGCCATGATTAGAAACATGGACCTTTCAGGCTCACCCCTCACCCTCTGGGATGGGGAGGGGTAGAGAGACTGAGTTAATGATTGATCATGCTATGTGATGAAGACGCCACAAAAATCTCAAAAATATGGGGTCTGGATAGTTTACAGGTTGGGGACCATACTTACAAGCTGGGAGGATGGTGCACTCCAGTTCCACAGAGACAGAGCTTCTGTGCTCAGGGCTCTCCTGGACGTCACCATATGTACCTCTTGATCTGGCTGCTCATCTGTATCCTTTCTCATTTCCTTTTCTAAGTAATAAGCCGGTGAATGTAAGTGTTTCGCTGAGTCCTGTGAGCTGAAAGGGGGTTGTTGGAATCCGATTTATAGCACAGGTGACAACCTGGGCCTTGCGATTGGCATCTGAAGTGGGGGCAGCCTTGTAGGACTGAGCCCTTAATCTGTGGAGTCAGCACTAACTCCAGTTAGTGTCAGAATTGGACTGAATTGTAGGTACCCAGCCGGTGTCACAGAGTTGTCTGGTGTGTGGGAAAAATACCCACACGTCTGAAGCCAGAAGTATTGTGTGGAGCAGTGTGAGAGGAAAGGAGAGGGGTGCTTTTCCCTGCCATTCCTTCTGCCGTGGGGGGTGGATCATCCAGTCACCAGGAGGAAAGCTGGTTGTCCAACACAACGGGGGCCAGGCGGGCTACCTCTGGAACCCAGCGGATTCTCTGAGTTGTCCCTTAGTACTTCCACGTCCAGTGGAAAACTAGAGCAACTTGGAAAAAAAGGGAGGGCCACTGAAGATTCAGACCTCTTGAGAATGAAGGGTTGAGTGACCGCATCAGATAGAGAACTTCAACAAGCTGAAGCCTCGGCTGGGGACAAAGGAAGCACAGAATGAGTTGTGGAGGAAGGAAGTCACACAAATCAGCCGGTTAGAGAGCAGAGGACCGTGGAAGCTCTGTATATTTTTGCCCATACTCTGTGTGTGCGTATGAGTGTGTGCATGTGTTAACCTATTTCTTCTTCCCTTTCCTCCTCCACTTTAAGACTTTGAACAGTATTGTTGGAAATCAACTTACAATTTAGTTTTTAGGCAACATGATATTTGGGTGGACTGTGACTGGATGAGAGGAGCAATCACCTGTCTCTTGTCTGCATCTTTTAGCTTTGTTTCTTTTTCCCCTCCCTTCTGGGCTCCTGTTGAATCAATCAATTTTTCTTTTACCTCCTCATTTCCTTGTCTACTTGTTTGGAAAGCATGCCCTCTGCTTTAATCATTTTAGAAGTCATCCATTAGTATTTTTGAAATTAAAGTTAACATGCATAACTTGACCTTACATTTTCCTAACAAAATCGAGAGGTGGTTTATATTACTAGTCTCTTCTTGAACAAGTTAAGAATGGTTGAACTTCTGAACTTCTCTTCCATCTTTTATGGTATTGTCAACTATTAGATCAGCTCCATCCTGATTTTAGTTCCATGTACTCGGTTAGCTATTAGCATTATCTGTACCAGTCATAACTGTTTAGACTCAGCAGCACATTTTACTGATTTCTCTGGCCACCACTGTCTTTTGGCTCTTCATCTTTCCTTTTGGATTCACTATCCTTCTTGCTGAAGTGTGCCTTTCAGTAATTTTTGTCAGCAAGACTCTGTGGGTGCTCAACTCTTAGTTGTATGTCTGAAATTGTCTTTATTTATCTTTTAATTCTGAATGATAATTTAGCTAAAATTTAGGTTTCTGTGATGACAGCTGCTTTCCCCTGAGTATTTAAAAGATACTATTCATAGTCCCTGGCATCTATTATCAGAAGTTCATTGTCAGTTTAATTATTACTCCCTGTAGCTCATCTGTTTTGTTTTCCTTTAAGATAATGTTCAGAGTTTTCTCTTTCTCTTTACCTTTGATACTCTGTAGTTTTACTACTATGGGTCTAGTGTTTAATAACATTGCCCTAAATTCAGTCCACTTACACAATTTGAAGACTCGTGTTTTTCCTTTCTTCTGGAAAGAATCTCAGACATTATCTCTTGACCACTGCCTCTCCATCTTTCTCCTTTATCTTCCTGAGAGCCCTGATTAGATGGGTTAGGCGCTCTCCTTGTGCCCTTGTGTCCCTTGCACTTCACAGTTCATCTTTCTGAACCCCGTTCTAAGGGATTTCCTTAGTCCCATATTCTAATTCACTGGTCTTCTCTTCAACTGCATGCAACTTTCTATTAAGCCCACCTTTCGAGACTACACTGCCATGCTTTTTGCTTAATCTGTATAATTTCTGTTTGAGTTTTTGGGGAGAGGTTATTCTATCTTTTCCCTCCACACTCTTCCCTTATATTTTAAATATATTTAGATGCTCTTCAGATTGTTTTATTGTCTCCAGTTCTTGACATGAAAATATTCCTATTTATATTTGCTAACTGACCCTTTTGGTAGTTTGTTCCCTAACGTGATTTGGATTCTGAATTCAGATTTAGAAAGGGTTGTTTTCCATGACATGACTTTGCTTATGGGAATACTCCTATGGAGCAGTTTGGTATTTCCCAGAAACTTCTGGTAAAGCATCTAGAGACATCTAGATGTTAAGACATCTTTAACCAGATGCCTCACCTGGCATCTCATTAACCAGAATGGAGTCACATGTCTACGTGTCTGTTCCAGGGCCAGTCAATCGCAAAAAGGAGAGAATATCTTTAGATCAATCAAGTCCACCCCAATCAAAGTGAGGGTGGTCCAGCTTCCTCTTCGAAGTGCGGGCTGAGTGGGAGGAGTAGAAACCTGGACAAAACCAGGGTTC
This sequence comes from Camelus dromedarius, assembly GCF_036321535.1. NCBI lineage: Eukaryota > Metazoa > Chordata > Mammalia > Artiodactyla > Camelidae > Camelus > Camelus dromedarius. Next base: position 7,696,002 of record NC_087441.1, on the reverse strand, counting down.
TGGTAGAAAGAAGACATGTGATATGGACACTTAAAACCGTAACACTCTCAGAGATTTCAAATTTGCAAAGACTCACTTAAAACTTAAGAATCCAGTACAGAAATTCCTCAAGGGTTGCGGAAGGTGAAGAGAGAATAGTTAAAAACAAAAACAAACAGGGTAAGGGCAAATTTTGGTCAGACATATTTTGGTGGAGTATCCTTTATTATCTTCTCCATAAATGCCTCACATTTTCATGAAAGGCAAATTTGGGTTTGTTGCCAGGTATGGAGTAGCTCTAACATCCCACTGCCTGCTTTTCCTTTGTCTTTTTGCCCTTCAATTTACAGGAGGAAAAATGGGAATAAAAACAATTTAACGAAGAAAATGTAAATAAAATTTCAGATGACAAAAAAATTTAGTATTAACAATAATTCTGATTAATCTGTGAGTACACTGTGATCTTTGGAAGAGTTCAAAGTCATCCGAAGAAAGGAAAAGCTGTATTCACATTATTGATGCAGGGCTCTGCTTGGCCCCTGGTCACACACACCGCAGTTAAGTAACATGATAGGGAACACAGTGTCTGGCTCCTGGTTCTAACACTCGCACCAGCCACGCAACTTCGGCATCAGCTCTTCTGTGATTTGTCAAAGACGGGACAGCAGTAACAGGAGCAACCAGGTCGGGCCAAAGCTCTGCGAAGTTTTGCTAAGGTCTACTTTCCTCTGTTCAGTCGATTTTTGATACGTGCCTGTTATGCGTCAGGAAATAGAGTAAATATTGACATGTTAGGGAATACACAAAATCTTTACCTTCATTGGAGCTTACTGGAGATAAAAACATTGTATCAGACTTTATATATTTTTAAAATCTATGAGTATTTGAATTCATCATTATTCGTGAGATATTTGCCACTTTGTTGACAAGCAAAAGCAATACTGATCACAGTAGTAGGTGCTAAAGTTTCTGAAATTCAGCATTCCAGATACCAGGCTCTCCATCTGCTTGTGCAACTTCTTCCTGCCAAACCATCGGGTGTTCCCTGTCCCCATCTTCTGCTTGGGAAGGCTGGCTTTCTCCCTGGCCTTTCTCTTACTTGTGCCCTCTTTTGACTACTTCTCCCTCACATTCTTTCCTCCCTTTGCCTCACATCTTTTCTATCTTCTTATCATTTCAGCCTTGAACTTTAAGTCTGCCTGGAATTTAGTTGTTTTCTGGCTAGAATGTTATTGTTCAAACCTTGAGATCTATGGAGTCTGTGAACATGCTTGAAATCACTGCTGGTTTTCCTGTAAACCAACTTTGAAACATGATACCATAAACTCCTAACAATCTCGTATATAAACGCTATGAAAGAATCAGCCTTTGTCCAAAGTGAGTTTGTAAGGTGGGCTTTGCACATATTATCTCATTTAATCCCAGCCCCAACCTGTCCGTCGAGGAGACATTCTCATGAGGAAACCAAGGATGCAAGGACTTTACTAAAATCTAAGAGCTAATACATAGTTGCGCTGAGGCAGACACCCAGGACTTCTGACTCCAAATCACTCCTTTGCCTTTTGCACAGATAATACCATTGCCCTGGATAAACACCACAGTTTTAATTTTAATAACTACAGGATAGCTTACGTAAAGCTTACACTGAGTAGGACTCAGGGTCCTAGTTGATTTTTGAGACTGGAACTCTTTATTTACTTAGATCAATTACCCTTCCAGGTGCTGTGGACAGAACAGATATAACAACTCAATTTTATCTCCCATCCAGTAGAATTAGGGCCATTTCTATTTGTTCAGCTTTTGGTTCAGTTGCTTCTCTGGACTTTCTAAATCAGGAATTGACAAACTTTTTCTGTAAAGGGCCAGATAGTAAATGTTTTTGGTTTTGTGCCACTGCTCAACCCTGCCACTGTAGCATGAAAGCAGCCATAGACAAGGTCCAAATAAATGAGTGGGACTATTTCAATAAACATTTATTCCTCATAGCAGTTAGGGTTGGTTTCAACAATGAGTAACAGAGATCTCAGATAACAGTGATCAAAACAAGAAGAATGTTTCTTTCTCTTTCATAAAATGCCCAGAGAGGGTCCTTGGCTGTTATGGCAGCTCTGTTCTGGGAAGTCCTCTGGGGTCCAGAGGCCTCGAAGCTCACCACTCACCATCCCTAGGGTTTGGCCTCATTCTTAGGTCTGAGATGGCAGCAGCCACTTCCAGACAGCAGGTAGAAGACAGGGGAGATGGGAGAAGGGCACACAATGACTAACCCTTAAGGAAAGTTCCCAGAAGATATCACATGACACTTCCTCTTTCATGCTATTGGCCAGACTTAGTCACATGGCCACTGGTTTAGCTACAAGAAAGTCTGGGGAATGAGACTTTTTTCTGGATGGTCATGTGCCTGGCTCAAAGTTTTATTACAACGGAAGAAGGGGAAAATGGGTATTAGGAAAGTTCATCCTTGCCGCATACTTTGTTTTGTAGCTGGATTTCATTTGCGTTATTACTGACGACATTGAACAGTGGTTACCCTTACCTTGTTTGACTTTAATAGGAATGCTGCTAATGTTTCACTCTCAAGTGTGATTATAGTAGATTTCTGGTAGAGATCCCTTATCAACTTAAGGGAGTTTTCTTCTATTTTTAGCTTGCTGATTTTTTTTTAACTTTTTTTTATTGAGTTATAGTCATTTTACAATGTTGTGTCAAATTCCAGTGTAGAGCACAATTTTTCAGTTATACATGAACATACATATATTCATTGTCACATTTTTTTTCACTGTGAGCTACCACAAGATCTTGTATATATTTCCCTGTGCTATACAGTATAATCTTGTTTATCTACTCTGCATATGCCTGTCAATGTCTACAAATTTTGAAATCCCATTCTGTCCCTTCCCATGCCCCTCCCCCTTGGCAACCACAAGTTTGTATTCTATGTCTATGAGTCTGTTTCTCTTTTATATTTATGTTCTTCTTCTTCTTTTTAAGATTCCACATATGAGCGATCTCATATAGTATTTTTCTTTCTTTTTCTGGCTTACTTCACTTAGAATGATGATCTCCAAGTCCATCCATGTTGCTGCAAATGGCATTATGTTGTCGGTTTTTATGGCTGAGTAGTGTTCCATTGTATAAATATACCACATCTTCTTTATCCAGTCACCTGTTGATGGACATTTAGGCTGTTTGCATGTCTTGGCTATTGTAAATAGTGCTGCTGTGAACATTGGGGTGTCATTTTGAAGTAGGGTTCCTTCTGGATATATGCCCAGGAGCAGGATTCCTGGATCACAGGGTAAGTCTATTCCTAGTCTTTTGAGGAATCTCCATACTGTTTTCCACAGTGGCTGCACCAAACTGCATTCCCACCAGCAGTGTAGGAGGGTTCCCTTTTCTCCACAGCCTCTCCAGTATTTGTTATTTGTTATTTGTGTTATTTGTTATTTTGAATGATGGCCATTCTGACTGGTGTGAGGTGATGCCTCATTGTAGTTTTGATTTGCATTTCTCTGATAATTACTGATTTGCTGATTATGTTTTAATCAGGATTGAATAAACCTTAGATCTTCTGATAAGACAGGCCAGGCTGTCATACCTCTTCGTAGAGTTCACAACGGTAACCTTAAGGCCATCTGAACTGTAAAGTACAGGGTTCCCTGTGTATATGAGCTGGGACTTCTTGACCCTCCAGGGAAGCTAGCCATGTGGTCATCGAGTCCACCCCAGTGATTTCCCCTAGGGGAAGCCAAAGCTGCCTCTATATGGAATCCCCTTTGTGGGTCTCTGCAGACAGAGCCCCTGCTCTGTCAGACTTGTCTGGGGCTGGGGTACGATGACAATTTCCATCCTCTGGTATGATAACCTCGAAACTATCCCACTGAGAACACTGGGTGTTCCCGCTCCCTGTCTGTACAGGCTTCTCTCAGCAGATGAGGGGATAATTTATTGCTCGTATAAGCATAAAACCTGACTTCATACTCCTTGTTGAAATCAGAGTCCCCCAGTCCCTATGCATAAGGACTCCCAAATTCCCAGTGGAGAGTCTTTTGGAAATCGCCTTTGGGAATGGCCCCTTCCTCTCTGACTTAGCCAACCTCCCTGCCTCTGGATTTGACCTGGACTCATTTCACCTGCCTTCTCCTCCCTACATTGATGACATCTGGATTCATTTATTTTCAGGGACAAAAGTACCTACTCGCCCCTTAAAAAAAAAACAAAAAAACTGCTGCCCTTGATCTTGTCTTGATGCTGGTGTCTGGCATTCCAGGCCAGCTCTGTCCTGTGGGCCGCTCACATCCAGGTGAAATATCCCCTCTGCTCCTGGGCTGCCATGAAGCACAGATTACTGTTAACTCAAGCTATGAGCCACACCACACATGCGTGCACCATGTCTCTTCACCCTTAACATAATGCACCTCAGTGTCCGTAACAGAGCCTGCCCCGTGAGCCTGTGTCCTGGGGTGAAGATCTGATGCTGAGTCGTGGCTGAGCAGCACAAGCAAGGACTCATGGTCTCAAGTCACTGAGACGTTTGAGCCATTTGTTACCCACAGCATAACCTAGCCTGCGCTGACTGATACAGAAAGTTAAACAAATTCTTTATTGCAAGACTTTCCAGGCCCTCTAAAAGACTGCTGTGCTGTGTGAGTCTCCACAATGGGAACGAGGTTACTGCTTTTCCCAGTCTTGATGCCAATGCTCTCCAACTGAAGCGTCTGCTGGGACTTGGACTGCTGTCCCCAAGAGGACAAATGGGTAAATGGTTGTTCATGTTTTCCCAATTAGATTGAAAGCCCCTCAGTGTACACCCGGGACCAGCATAGCATCTGGCACCAGGTTAAGTTTAACAAAAGCTTGTTGATAATAAAAAACAGGAATCCATTCCTACCACCTCCATGCCTGGCCACGAGAAAGATTTATGTATGTATTTGCAATAGCAGTTTCTTGTTTTGGGAACCAAGTTGAGTATTTTATGTTTCAGCTTAAGTCAAATAAGATCCTGTCCAGCCGGTGGAACTGTCACTGACCTCTGCGGGCGCTCCTTTCTGGGGCCACTGGGAAGGCAGAGAGCAGCGGGACGAGCTGATCTCCAAGGGAGTGGAGGAAGGAAATGAGTACGATTCTAACGCCGAAGCTGGTCGGGAATCACTGCACAGCAGAGGCGCAGTCTGAAGGCCTGTGCTAAAAGGAAACATTTCCCAGATCTATGGCTCTTAGAATGCTCTCCGAAGCTCTTCAAAGTAAGAATGATGATAGCTTCTTAAAAGATGCAGTTGTTGGGGGATATGATCCTGCCACGGGATCTTTTTCTCAAAAGCACTTGTAGACTCGATCCCTGGGTTCAGAGGAGGAGGGAGTGGGTAACGGGAACCCTCTGGGCCTCCAGTGAATGCTAATGCCAGGGCCCCAGGGGACCTGGCGGAGGTGCTGAGGCCTGCGAGGGAAGTGGCCCCTGAGCACCAGCAGCGCGGCCCACTCTGCAGCGAGTGGGAGGGCAGGAAAAGTCAAACCGCAGAGTGGGCTCCTCAGCTGCGGGCGCAGCGGCCTCTGTCCTTTCACTTCGGGGGGCTCGGGCGGCTGGGGGAGGAAGGGAAGGCTGAGTGTTAACCCGAAGGTCCTGTCATGGTTTCCGTGGTAAACCTTGGGCTTTCCAGGCCTCTAGCACCCAGGGCCCACCCCGCCGTGGCCGCCCACCCTCCAACCCCCCTGACCGAACACAGGCCTCTCTAGCACTGGCCGATTTCACTGAGGAAGTGGGCACCTGGCCCCTTCCCACTGAAAAGGGAAAGCACTTCTCCAGCGGGATTTTGATTTGCGAGAGGCCAAGGGAATATAAAGAGAGAAAACGAGAGCTTCACGGATGCAGACGTCTTCCACATCGTGCCTGGCACTGGGTCACCATCTTCCCGTCTGTACCTCCCCGACCTTCCCCCCGACACGATGCGGCAGCTCCGCCACTCCATGTTCCACAGAGGAGAAGATCACAGCCCCCAGGGCAGAGAAGGGGCTGAGCTCAGGCCCAGCCTCTGCCCTTGACCAGGTGCTGCCCGGGCCGCCATCGTGAAATGTTCTGGCTGAAATGGGTTTCGTGGGAACGAAATACTCCTACGGGGTCAGCATTTCTCCATTTCTCCAGGGAAGTTTTGTCAAGCTCCTGCTTTGCGGGAGTACGGGAAGATTAAGGCTCACCCTATCCAGGAGGTCCTGTGACCTATAGCAATCATAGGAGGGCAAGGGGATTCCTGGAGGAGGAGTCAGCCAGGATAAAGGCCCTGAAATGGGAGTCGCAGCGTGTCTGGAAACTGTAAGCACTCCCGGGCACACCGGGGTGGGCGATGGGCAGGAGATGTACCTCAGAGCAGAGAGCGGAGTGTTCTCAATGCCATACAAAGCTGCTGGGCTTCCTGCAGGAGGGTGTGATGTGACTGACAGTTCAACTGAGCTGATGTTTCACCCTGAGGACTGGAAGTGATGGGAGAGAGGTGAGGTGGGGTGGCTTGAGAGGGTCAGAGTCTTCAAACGAAGGGGCCAGGCAGGTAGCGAGACCAGGCAGGGGTTAGTTACATGGTTTTGATCACAATGGACCTGGAGGGGAAGGCGGGGAAGGAGGACATTCTGGCTTATGACTGAGCCACACTGTTCAGTCCCTCACCAAAGAGGACTCTGTGTCTTGAATTTATATGTACACATCCCTGAAGTGAGTTTTCAGGAGAGGCATGATCTAAATGGAGGACAAAGGGGTGTAAGTTCCTCTGTTTGTCTCGTTTGCTCATTTCTGTTATTCGTCTCTCTAGAACAAATTTGCAAGTGGGACTGGCCCTGTGAACACGGTGGTAGAGGAAGTCGAAGGCACAGGGAAGACGATGGGACTCAGCTGGCAGAGGTGGCGTCGCCTCCTTTCTGTCTTTCCCCTGTTCCCGGCCTCCCTCTGTGTCTGCCCTGGGTTACGGAGCAGAGCACTCCGGGGCTCAGAGCTGGGCAGAAAAGACTCGGCACCTAGTAAAAATAAACGGCGACCCACAACGAGGAAATGCGAACCGAGGGCAAGTCAAAGGTAAAATCTCTCCTAGGATGTTTGAATTGCCAAATATTAAATGATATAATGAGGGAACAAGTGGGCTCTGAAATGAGGAGGAGAGGGAAGGGGAATTCAGATGACCGCTCTAGTCAGGTTCCCTGGGTCAAACTGGGTTACAGCCTCCTGTAACCAATCGTTTATTTTATAATTTTCCCTTAAATTTGGTTTTGCATTTTTTCCCTTACTATAGCAACAAACTCTGGTCTAAATTAACTAATAACACACCTGGGCCCAGACCTTCAAGGCCCCCATGGAATAGTCTAAAAAAGGCTTGGATGTGGGGCAAATCCCAGTTCAAATCCTGGCTTCACTGCTTACCTGTGCTGTGAGCCCAGGCAAGGACGTGACCCAAGCATTGGTTTCCCCATCCTCAAAGTGAGAATACACACACCAGGGATGGGTTGCTGCATGGATCAAATTATGCAAATAATACAAAAACGTTGGCACAGGGCCTGGCACATAATCAAAGCAGAATAAAATGTTAGCTCTTACTGTATCATTCAATCCAAACTCATGTATCCTGGCATCTAGACACCAGTAGGCACATACATTTCATGGCCCAGCAGAGATTCATCTCCGCAAAAAGAGTTTCTCTGTTTTAGTTTTTCTCTGGAGACAGAGGTGGGCTGTGGATGTTCATTGTGTGAATGAAACAGAGACTGGACCACGGCTGATGCAGCACAGAGCTGGACACCCGGCGGGTCCATTCAGGTTATGCCTTAACAGGACACCTGAGCGACACCAAGCCTTTAAGAAACATGGGAAGACATATTCAATATCTTGTAGTAACTTAAGGTGAAAAAGAATATGAAAACGAATATATGGATGTTCCTGTATGACTGAAGAATTGTGCTGTACACCAGAAATTGACACTACATTGTAAACTTACTGTACTTCAATAAAAACATACTAAAAAAACCCTTAGTATAATCTATAGACACCCCCCCCCCCCCAACCTCCCCTGTCTCAGCTCTGGGCCTGTCCCACCCGGGGCGCCGGCAGGAGGTAGTCCCTGTGTTGACGCTGGGCTACGCGACTGGCCACATCCGCTGGGGGAAAGGTGGCCTTGGGGGCCAGGTCACGGGGGAGCCCCCCTGCACAGAGGGCTGTGGGCTCACACACTGAAAAAGGAACACTCTCTCTTCCCTTCTCTCCTTGCTCAAGAGTTAGTCTAATAATCTCCATCAAAAAGAAGACATAGTCTCAAGGGTATTGCCTTTCTTTCTTCTTTTAAACACAACCCTCAGTCCTGTCGCTGCTCCCTGGGTGCGTTGCCCACAGCACCCCAGAGACTCGAGGAAGAGAGAGAGAAGGGGGGGCAGCCTCAGCGCTGACCCAGCCCCTGGCCCCTCGCCTGGTCCACGCTCTGTGATTGGGGTGTCCATCCTCTGATCAACTTTCCCTCATGTTTACATCCAGAAGTTCCTGTGAAAAACAGGCCTGGAACAAGGGAATCCATGACTTAAAAAAAAAGGAAAAAAGAACTTACAAGAATTCAGAAGTACTTAAGCCTTCCACATACTGTTCTAAAAATTCATTTCATTTGTTTAAAATCAATATTTAAGGAAAATAACGTCTGTTAGCACCAAGGACTTGACACGTTAGCATTACATCTTTAGTAAGAGTCTACCAGGGAGCTTGACTCCCTCCCCTTGCAGGTGAGGGAACACATACATGCCCAGGAGTACAGAGCCCAGAAATGACCAGAGAGGGATTGAAACTGACCGACTCCAAAGCTCACAGTGACTTCCAAACTCCATGCTGCCCAGCACTGAACTAACAGCCTCAACCAAGGGAGACGTCCAGCACTGCTTGGTCAGCACCCATCCCCCGAGGAAAGAAGATACAGAGAATGACTCTGGGTAATGACCCCGCTGTATCCCAGCGCCAGGCCGGAAGAAGACGGGGCTCCTGTAGGTGTCAGGACAATGAAGAAAGCCACAGCAAAGTGGCAGAAAACACCCTACTTTTACTGTACTAGTTGCATGCAAAACAAAAAGGGGTTTGACATTCCAATTAACATTTAAAAACAAAATTTGTAAAGGATAGGATTTGTAATAAAACAGATTTCATTTGGATTTATTGTAACTGGCACAATTCAGCAAAAGTTTATTTTTGTGAAAATGGTAAAATTGGAATCTACTGATAGCAAATGTATGCATATCTATCTATGGCTGGCATTCTGGTCTGTGATGATGCAAAACACTGCTAGGTAACTTGTAGAAATGTAACCTTTGTGACTAGGTCTCTTGCAAATTCTCTACTGCAAATTCAGCTTGCTGAATCATACCACAATGTGGTCCACCTGTCAGCTCTGCCACAGTGCTGATGTTTCTAGGTCTGGAAATCACTTGAAGCGCCCCCAGTTCCTCTTCCACCTCTGCTTTGTTCCTGCAGTCACTGGATATGTTTATTCTAGATATGTTCTTTTCCACAATGCCACTATCCAAAGCCATCTGTTCTAATTTCAACCACTTTATATTTTGTTCTGGTAGATGGTAGAGCCTGTCTTCTCTCTTTTTCTTGACAGACTTCTCTTGGCTGTTTTTGCACATCTCAGAATTTAAGAGTCAGCTCTAGTAAAAAAATCCTCTGGGGATTTCGATTAGTGCAACAATTACACAGTAATTTAGGGGAGAAATAACTTCAAAATTGAGCCTTCCCATCAATAAATATAGTACAGCGCTCCAACATTCAAGTCTTCTTTTACTTCAAATTGCAAACAATTTGAAATGGCAGAAAAATATAAAGAAAATAAACTTTTGGATCACTAGTGGAATTTTGGAAAGATTTTGGTAGTAACATCTATTTGGGAGTATAAACTTGCCAATTTAATTAAAGCTTTCTCTATAAGGATCTTGAGCATTTTTCTTACATTTATTCTTATATTTTAATGATTTTGTTTGCTACTGCAAACTAGATATTTTCATATTTTTATATTTATATTTAAAAACTTTTGTTTATTTTATACTTAATTTTTTAAAATTTTACTACTCATTTGAATGTATTTAAATTTTGCTTTTCTAAACAGTCTCTTCAGCAAGTCGTGTTGGGAAAGCTGGACAGTCACATGTGAATCAACGAAGTTAGAACACTCCCTCACACCATACACAGAAATAAACTCAAAATGGCTTAGAGACTTAAATATAAGACATGATACCATAAAACTCCTAGAAGAGAACATAGGCAAAATATTCTCTAACATAATTTGTAGCTATGTTTTCTTAGATTAGTCTCCCAAAGCAATAGAAATAAAAGCAAAAATAAACAAATAGGACCTAATCAAGCTTATAAGCTTTTACAAAGCAAAGGACACCATAAACAAAATGAAAAGACAACTTACAGGTTGGGAGGAAGTATTTGCAAACCATGTGACCAACCAAAGCTTAATTTCCAAAATATATAAATAGCTCATACAACTCAGTAACAAAAATCCAAACAACCCAATCAAAAAATGGACAGAGAACCTAAATAGACATTCCTCCAAAGAAGACGTACAGATGGTCAAAAAGCACAGGAACAGATGTTCAACACTGCTAATTATTAGAGAAATATAAATCACACAGGTCAGAATAGCCATCATCAAAAAGTCTACAAATAATAAATGCTGGAGAGGGTGAGGAGAAAAAGGAACCCTTTTACATTGTTGCTGGGAATGTAAATTGGTGCAGCCACTATGGAAAACAGTGTGGAGGTTCCTTAAAAAACTAAAAATAGAATTACCATATGATCCAGTAATCCCACTGGGCATATATCCAGAAAAGATGAAAGCTTTAATTTGAAAAGATACATACACCCCAATGTTCATAGCAGTGATATTTACAATAGCCAAGACAACCTAATTGTCCATCAACAGATGAACAGATTATGAAGTTGTGGTATACATATACAATGGTGGTATACATATACAATGGAATATTACTCAGCAATAAAAAAGACTGAAATAATGCCATTTGCAGCAGTATGGATGGACCTAGAGATTATCATACTAAGTGAAGTAAGCCAGACAGAGAAAGACAAATATCATATGATATCACTTATATGTGGAACCTAAAAATATTTTTTACAAATGAACTTATTTATGAAAGAGAAAACAGAATTACAAAGAAAACAAACTTATGGTTACCAAAGGAAGAGGGGAAGGTAGGGATAAATTGGGAGTATGGGATTAACAGATGCATACTACCACATTTAAAATGGATAAACAATAAGAATTTACTGTATAGCATGGGGAACTATATTCAGTATCTTGTAATAAACTGTAATGGAAAAGAATTTTAAAAATATAGATATATACATATATATGTACAATCAAACCATTTTTCTGTACACCTGAAACACAATATTGTAAATCAACCATACTTCAATTAAAAAATAAGGAACAAAAATATTGCTAGAGTAACTTAAAAATTTTTTGCTTTTCTATATTTTTCACCTAAATGATTGATGTATTGTGACCATTATTTTCTAATAATTGCATTTAAGATGTAAACTGTTATATAACATAGGCTAGATTTAAAATTTTATATCTAGTAGTAAAACAAGAAATCCCATTTTTAAGTAGTAAATTTACTTTAATAATATGGTTGGACGTTTTAGTATAGTTAAAAGATTTAGAAAACCAAGGTAAAATACACACATGCAATTATCTGCAGCTGAATAGAAGTTAAAGCAAAAGTTTCACAATGAACCAGGATGGTATATACCAATTGTGCAATGACATCAGTTATGAGAATCCTTTTTGTTTCTATGAAAATAGTAGTGTTACATCAGCTACGTGTTAAGTAATTACAATTTGTATCTATTTTGGGGTTAAAACAAGATCATCATTTCTCCTTTGATGGTATTTACTTTGACTCATTGTTTCATAATACGTAAGCCTACTATAATTTGATTTGGTCAGAAATAAGAAACCAATTGATAGAAGAAGAAAACTGATTGTATTTCACTGAAATTTTAAGAAATATCACCCAAATTGGAAACATTTTGCAATAACAAAATCAAAATGTTAAACATTTTAAATGTAAAAACTCTTCTCATCAATCTTTACGTTTTTGTTATAAGCACTTAAGGTACAGTTATTAAACATTAAAAATAAGTTATATTGAATTTATTACGTTTTCATCCATCACATACAAAATTGGTTACAATAGTGGGAAATAATTTTTGAAGTAACTGAACTTTATTCCTGTCTTAGACATAAGAATGGGGTAGATTTTTAGGTTCTTGTCAAAATTCTCAAAATTTAAATTCAATATTTGGAAGAGGAAACTTTTGGGGAATTCCACGAATTAAAAATACATATACTTTAAAATATGTTTAAATATAATCAAAGTGTAACAGAAAAGCTTCCCGTGAACCAGTTCTCAAGTGGTGGGAAGGTACTACAGTTACATTTTAGAACAATTTTTACATTTATCTACCTACCTATCTATCTATAAAGTTGTATTTTTTTTTAACTCACTACATAACACTTGAAATGACAGAAACATATAAAGAGAATCAACTTTTGGATAACTACTGAAATTCTGAAAAGATTCTGGGAGTAACTTCCTTAGTTGAGGGTATAAACTTGCCAAATTATGATTCCACCCTTGGTTTACAGGACATGCCCTCTGCAAGCCTGTGGGTGCGTGACCGGTAGAGGTACGAGATCAGCACGGGAAGGACCCTCTTAGGCTGGTCCTGGCCTGCTCCTTCCCACTGTGACTAACCTTTAACGAGTCTTCCTGGTCCTCGGGAGCTTATGCCTGATCCCCGTTGATCTGTCCTGCATCGTAGTTTGGGTTCTGGGGCCTGTCTGCCTGAGTTTAAACGTCAGCATCTCTACTTAACACCAGCGGGACACTGAGCAAGTCTTCTGACCTCTCCTGACGTCCTCATCTCTGAGTGTAGTCACAGCACCCGTGCTGGATTTAGTCAGTGGTCCCAGTCTTCACACTCCCGTAGCAGTCTAGCACGCCCACACCCCTGTCGTGGCCTCCTGGTGGGCACAGCATCTGTCCCTGACTCTTGACTTTGGACTTGGCCATTGGGTTTGTTTGGACAGATTGTTAGTGTACATGAGGCAAGCAAAGGCCTGAAGCATGCCTGTGAGGCTGGGTGTGCCCTCTTGCACCTCTGTGTCACCATTAGAAGTACAGGCCCTGAGTGTCCCGGAAGAATAAAAGTCACCGGGGAACGCGGGAGCTCAGCCTGTGGTGGGCACCCACGCCCTGCTGAGCCCAGTACATCAGTCAGATGCGAGATTACTGACAGGTATATGAGCAAGGGGTAAATGCATGTTTTTGTAAGCTATTGTGTTTTGAGATGATGTGTCATCTCTGTGACATTAGCTGACTCACATAACACCTGGTGTATAGGGCGATTATAAAGATAAAATTACATACTGTATGTATGGGCTTCAGAGTTCATTGTGCCGTAACTGCCCAGTGAGTGTCGGGTATCTGGTCTGTTTCCATCCCTGTGTCATGCCCTGGCTCCCTCCCTGCCTCCCCGCAGTGGGCTGATTTTTCCAGCTTGGGACTCATGAGAGGCACCCAGCTGCCCACAGTGGTCATGAACCCAGGCCATTTCCTCAGACAGAGCCCCCCAATCAGAGATGGAGACCATCTGGCAGGATTCTCTATGGATACAATCATTTCAGTTTCTGAGCATTAAAATGAGAACACTACGCATGTCAGAAACACTTCAATTTTATAAATACTTTTCATTTCTACCATCTTTTCCCTCACCAGTGTTCACCTGAACTGTCAGGATAATCTCCTTCCTGTGGATGGAGACCCTTTTTCAATGAAGCCAAGGGCCCCAAGAAAAAAATTATTTGAGACCAAATAAGTAAAATGAAACCTAATGTCACTTTCCATTTGCTAAAACTGCCAAAAATGAGCCAGAGCTTATTTTCCAACAAGGCTACTAATTCACCTAAGTCATCTTTCACTTGACAAGTCGTCACTGTGAGGAAGTACTCTGACTCTGTGACTTGAGTGAATCGGAGGGTGCAAGGCACGGACCACACACGTTCACAGAGCTGTGGTAGGTGACTGAACATATCAAGATGGGCAAAGAGATATAAATGTTGTCTGGGCCATAGTAAGGGCCAAGGAAATGACAGGCGTTAAATTCGGCACAGGCTAAGTGGAGATGGGCGCGATGGTGGGGGTGTGGGGTTATGCCTTCAGAAGTAGCCAGCAGGGAAGGTAAGAGCAGGGGCAGCCTGGGAGCTGGGGAACAAGGCCTAACTAGAGTCTTTGCACATTTTATCAACTAAAAAGCATTCCATGAATAGTTATGAATAAATGTAAATCCTGGGGTGTCTGTTTCTACTTAATACTTGGATCATGTTGATGATGCTCTTTTTGCCTGCTGGTCAAATTACTTCGTTTCAACAACAAGAAGAGCCTATCAATTCTGTAGCATTATAATAGTAACAATTGTTTTCCAGATCATTAGTTCATAAAGTGAGTTTGGATTAAGGCTGTATTTAAACTTTAGTGTAACCTGTGATTACGTCAAATCATGACTGAGAAGAGTCAAAATTTAGTGAGTTAACTGCATTTGTGATTTTTAAAATCTTACTTCAATTTGGTATGTTATTTCATGTTCTATTTATGCTAATGATGGTTAATATTTTACTTAGCTCTTTAATAATTTTGAATAGAAAAAAAATCTTTTGAATGAAAAGGATGCTGATATATCTCACAGCAAATCACTAGTCAGATGATCTCCTCAGGGTACCAACAACCTCTCCATTTCCAATCCAATTCCCAAATCTCAGTGGCCATATTACTTGACTTATGTAAGATGTCCATATAGTTCATTGTCAAACGAGGCTGCTTTTTAGAAGGGAAGGTGGGTAGTACTATTAGTAATAACATCAGGATGAAACCAGGAGTGAGCTGGGCCTGTCTTGGGAAAACAGGATAATGGTTACCCTACCCACACCTGGCAGAGCTGACTGCTCTCTTCCCTGATGCACTTTCCTCTTTTAGTTCTCCTGGTTCTCTTCTCACTTCACAAGCCGCTCATTCTTGACCTCCTTGGATGGTTCTTCAACTTCTCCCCAGTCTTTTCATGTGGATACATCCCAGGGCTCAGTCTTTGGTCCCCTTTTCTTTTTTGGTGATCTTATCCAATCTCATGGTGTTAAGTATAATTTGTATGTCAATGTGATGGTTTTAAAAATATGACCACAAATCCTTTTGTATACCTTTCCTTAAGAGGCAGAGCTTGATTTCACTCACTTGGCATGTGACTCAAACTTCCTGATTGGCTTCTACTAAATAGATTGTGGTAGAAGGAATCCAATATCATTTCCAAGATTGGGTTACACAAAGACCATGGTTTCTGTTTTGGATAATCCTGCACTCTCTTGGACCACTTGCACTGCAGTAATGCCATGTTGTGAGGCAACCCTTTCTTCTGCCCCAGCATCCTCCCTGACCAAAGAGTATTTTCAGCAAAGCAGCCAGTGTGATCCTTTTAAAACTTAAGGGAGATATTACTGCTCTGCTACAATCCTTGCAATGGCTTCCATCTCACTCAGCAGAGAAAGAAAAGCCAGAGCCCTCCCTTCTATGAGCCCACGGGCCCCATTTGACCCAGCACTTGTTACCTGCTGGCTGCATCTCCCATCCTCCTGCCCTCACTCTCTCTGCCCCTGCCCCCGTGGCCTCCCGAGCTGTCCCTCAACAGGTCAGGCACACTCCAGCCTCCGGGCCTTTGCTCTTGCTATTTTCTGTGCCAGGAATGCTCTTCCTTCTGACATCCACTCAGTTAACACTTTCATTTCCTTCATGTTTGCTCAAAACTCCCTTTTGTAAAGAGGACTATATTGTCCATTCTATTCACTACTGCCACTGACCCGTCTTTGGCTATAAATTGCCAATTCTTTTTACCCAGTTCTACTTTTGCCCCCTGGTATGTGCCACTTTCCAACATACCAAATCATTTACTACGCTTCTCATCTATTTTCTACCTCCCCTTGCTAGAATGTAGGCTCTATAGGAGCAGGATTTTTCTGTTTGTTTTATCCCAAGTGCCTAGAATAGTGCCTGATATATAGAGAAGCTCAGCAAAAAGTGTGTTGAATAAACTGATGAATGGTTACATGACTGGCATCATCATCTGGTGGCCGACACATCGAGGCCAAGAACCCAAGACGAAATGATCATTTTTCATGGATCACACCAGACCAAATGGCAACTATCAGTCTATACATCTCCCTTTGTCTGCTTATTTGCTGAACTTGGGCTTTTGTGGTTTCCTTCAGAGCAGCAGGGTGTTGAGGAGCTCAGGCTCTGACACCTGAATGCCTGGGTCCCACGCCTGGCTCCACCACCCAGGGGCTTGGTGACCTTGGGAAATGGCACAACTTCCATGCCTTGGTTGCTTGTCTACAGAACAGAAAAATTACCTTTAAATGCTGAAGCATCCTAAGGCTCAGTTCTGGGTCCCCTTCTTCTTTTCCTTCAAACTCACTATTTTGGGGATCTTATCCAGTCTCATAGCTTTTAATATAATCTGTATGTCGAGACGATGGTTTTAAAAATATGTTCACAAATCCTTTGGTATATCTTCCCCAAAAAGAAGGAATTAACTCTTCCCCTTTCGAGTGCAGGCTGGACTTACTGATTTGTCTCTAAGAACAGATGATGGCACAAGTGACAGAATGTCATTTCCGACATGATAGGAATTTTTCGAGAAAAAAGTGAATTACTGGATGTGACATATTCAGCACAGTGGCCGCCACAGAGCAGGGACAGACCATCACGTCTGCAACATTCTGCAGGTCTGCTCTCTGGAACAGCCCTGAAATTTCTCTTTCCAAATGAGATGCTTTGGAAATGTTCCCAAGGTGTGGAAAATAAATAGGTATCTGCAATTTTAGTTGACAGGAACAAATAATCTAAATTCTTCCAAAACCTATTGTTTGATAGTGTGGCCTTTGTAAAATGAGCCAGGACAGGCTATGTCATCTAGTGAATGAGATCATGTGGTGAAATCTATACTGAATTCACATTTCAGCGTAAAACAATTTAAGCTATTTATTGAAATTCACAGGAAATGTGAGAAATACACTTACATAACTTTCACTTAAAAAAATATAATGTTAAGGCTGTGTCTATTATATTCTAAAACGTGATTTTTGGAAAAGAAATAAGACCTTTCGCTGAGCAAAATGAATGTTGTTAAATACTGGTTAATGTTGGTAAACATGACAAGTGAAGGCCTTAAGCTTGGAAGTTCCTTAAATACGTTAAAACATTAACGGTAATGTTACAATACATTAAATCCGTAAGAGGGGGCAACCAGAGCCAGCCTCACTGACATGTGACCTGTGCAGTCACATACATCCCCACGCTCAGAAGGCCCTTGTGCTGGGTTTCGTTTTCTGCTCTTTGAACAAGGCACCCCATATTTTCATTTCACCCGGCGCTCTGCAAATCATGCAGCCAGTCCTGGGGGTGGTAACTGTCAGTAGGGAACTGCTATTGCTCCAAGGGTAAAAGGACATTTCAAAACCATCTGGGCATGTTAGGAAATACACTTAACTTCTTTGTGTCTCATACTATTTATAGTAAAATGCAACCGAAAACATTTCTCTTTGGCTGTGGAGGCAAAAGGCGTGTTCTTGTCAATAAGTCACTGAGGCTATCACAGATTTTCACTCACTGATGCTATTCACACAGATCTGAAAATAACCAGGTGGCTCATGGTTCCACAATGCTTTCAAAATCAGATAGCAAATCCTGTAAAAATATAGCAGAACTTCTTTAAAATACCTCATTATGCAGAGCTGGATGTGGTACCAAGTACACCCTAAAAACATATAGCAGAAGATTCTACTATAAACTACATTAGACACATTGGATACACTTCCCAAACGCAGAGCAGTTTTGCTCTTTGAATTAAAAATAAAAAAACCCAAACTAAATTGATCTGAAGAGTTGGCCATCACTCCTTCCCTTTTGCCCATGAAAGCTGATGGATTTTAACCTTTAATTATAAGCAACCTGAGAGCAACCACAGCAGAATGCCTCAGGCAGGGCAGATCCTCGGTGATGCCAGCAGCCATTAGCTAATGAATTATTAGCGATTAACTTTCAGGCTAGTGAGGGAGATTGAGATTTCTTCTCTTCTCTTTTTGGGCCAAGGACAGGGCCTCAGAATCCTTCCTGGAAAGCACTTGAGAAAGTGATTCCTCTTCATAGGAAATGCTTAACCTGTGTCCCAGGCCCACTAAGCTCTGTACATGTAGCCATCCTTTGCATTCTCACCCCAAACCGTCCTACAGGTAGGTACTTTTTTTTATCCTCATTTTACAGATGAGGAAACTGAGGCATAAAAGCAGTGCAGTTCCAGAGTGTGTGCTTTGATTGTGCACGGAGCTGGGTACCCAAGTGTGAGTTAGGGCTGGCCACAGGAATAGGGGTATAGCCTCCCAGGTGGCAGGAGCAGCAGGGACAGAAGCCCAGAGGCAAGAAGGAGCAAGGTCCGTTAGAGGGGAGGAAGGTGGTCACAGGGCTGAGCCATGGGCGTGTGAGGACATCTAATACATTTCTTAGAAAGTGCTGTCACTCTGACTCTTCCTGGGGAAGAGGAACAGGATTCCTGCACTGTTACCCTTTCTAAGCAGTGGTGTGAAGGCTCAGCTCTGGGCTCCGCTGCAGCCCGGCAGCGGGAGGCGGGGAAGCCGCATGGTCAGGTCTGGTGAGGTCCCTGGGATGCCGTCCCGGGTGCCTGCAGCTGACCCACAGCGCCTCCTCCGTGCGCAGCAGAGCCCTCGTGGCTGACTGTCCCTTCCAACCGATGCCCCAAAACCCCGTGCTGATCTTGGGGTTTCATCCCTGACCACGGGTGAGAATAAGCCTTTTGAGGAAGGAGTCAGGGGGTTTGTCTGAATGAACGCGAGATGTGATTCAGCACCGCCTGCAGAGCGCTCTGTGCAGACCGGGCAGGAAGGGGCCTGTTCACTTTCTCGGGATGTGCTGGGCAGGATTTCCCCAGCTGCTGTTTGTGTCTCGGGGGATTTCTCAGGGCTCTGAAAACAACACTTCCCTGGTTGGGAGGAATATGGGGGGGAGGATGCCAGATGTATTTTGAATTCTTTGAAATCTCAAAGCATCTAAAAAAATTAATCATGGTGGGTAGGTGTGAGAAGTTCTTTAAAACAGGGTACATTTTCCCCCAAAGCTTAAAATAGAACTTTTCAAGGGAAATTAAATGAAAGTATAAAAATTTTATAAATGTTCTTCTTCCTACAAAACAGAAGCACAATTCCCCCACCCCCCTAATTGTCATCCATGCAAAAGCGGGCCTTTTCCTCTGCTGGTGTAGCGACTACCTTATGTCTTTTCTTAAATCTTCTCCATGGCTCTGGCCCGCACTTTGTATGAAGGCCCTGCTGTTAACTGTGGATAGCAGAGCTTCCCCCCGGGGGTCCCACTGTTTCCCATAAGCCTCCAGTGTCTCTGTTGACCGCCCCCACCCCTACTGCTCTTTGCCAGTGTGGGACTTGTGAAAGGCTGTCACACATGCCCTGTGCCTGTTTCTTTCTGGGGAAATACACGGAATCCTATCTGAGGTGCGCACGTCCCTGGGGAGTGGGGCCCAGGTCAGAGAGCGCCCCTCCAGGCTGGGCAGGGGGCATGCCCAGGGGAGAGCGCTGCACTTGAAGAAACAGGCTGCGAGTGGAAGGCCTGCTTCTGCCATTTCCTCTTGGAGGACTTGAGGCAGGCACTCAACCTCTCTGGGCTTTACCTTCCTCATCTGTGAAATGAGTTGTGAGGATTAAGCAAGATGACGTGTGCGACGTGCCCGGCCGGTGCTCAGTTCTGAGAGCGCCCAGACTGGGGTGGGTGTTCCCCTGGCGCCCGGGCTTGGTGATACGCTCTAGTCTAGTGCTCTCTGAACGTTGCTGTGGCAAGAAAGGACTCAGAAGCTGGTAGGCACAGCTCAGTTCCAGCAGATAAACCTTGACCGGCCCCCGAGGTGACTTTCTCCCATGGGTCACTGTCCTGGCATTCTAACTGAAGTTCAAGATTTTTTGTGGTCAGGGGGTCACACCCCTGGTGCCCTGTGTCCGGTCCTCAGGGCCACTGTGTCCCTCACTCAGAATCACATATTCTCTTGCACCCAAAGTCAGCTGGTGGCCTGGCCAGGAGGCTCCTGCCACTGCCCCTGGTTTGACCTGCTACCTTGGAAACTGCACGAGGTCAGAGGACCCCCAAACCAAGGGAGAGGAGTGGGGGCAGGGAGGTGATGAGGAGTGAGGCGCCACCCAGTGGGTGGCCCACGGGTCATCTTTCCCACTCTGCTGAGGGGATCCTTAGCACACTGTCAGCCTCTTGGGCACCCACTCCGCCTTCTCTGAGAGGAAGGGAGTTACCCTTGCTCCCATTTCTCACTTGGGCAGAGCTAACACATAAAGTATTGTAAGAGGGGTGGGGTGGAGGAAGAGGGCACATGCTGGGAGTAGGACAGAGGTGACCTGGACTTTCTCCTTCCCTCTCTGCACACGAAAGGTCCAGGCAGAGGTGCACACACGCACGTGGATGCTCCGGGGAACGGGAAAGACATTGACACATTGCAAGTAGGCAGCTGTTCTACAAGCCAGAGAGTTAATATTGCACCTCTGTTGTCATAGCCTCCCCTAATCTAATGCAAATGTTGAAGTATAACTGCGTATTTTCCCAAAGAGAAAAATGATTATCATGATAATTGACATTTACTCAATTACTGAGTTTCTAGATTACTGATTTCAAATTTGTTTCTGTGAATACATTATACACTTTTTAGCAACCCAAGAGGTCAAGTTCAAGTTGGAGTTCTTTTTAAAGGATAAATTTTCTGTACTCCTATTGTCCTAGTTTTCCACCCACTACATGTGTAATGTTATGCCAGGGACGCAACATCTCTGAGTCTGACTTGTCAAATAAAGGGGAGTCCCTGCTGTGCTCTCAGGAGGTGGGGAACTGTAAACAAATTGTCTTTTAACAGAGAGGAAGACAGTGACGGTCTTACCTCCGCTTGGCAATGGCCAGCCAGTCCCTGAAGAGAAGGCGGTGCCGCTCCTTGGTCTCGGGGCCCTGGGTCAGCACCGCGGGGCTATGGAGAACAGGCTCACCCTGCTGGTTGGGCAGGTCCAGCTGCAGATCCAGCTGTTGGGGGGATGCTGCCCACCCCAGGCTTTTCCTGTGGGGGAAGAGCAGGAATCAGTCTCCAGGGAAGAGTGATGACAGGTGGATAGCACATGAGGAGACACGGCTCAAAACAGCAAATCACTTTTTGGCTTAACTAGGGTGGAAATTAGGAGGGGAAACAGTGAAGAGGCTCATTGCAGACTGTTATTCTAAAGGCTGAACTTTAAACACAGATTTACAATGAAGCACAGTAAATCAAGTGTTGTTGGTCCTCCTTCAGTGAATAGCTCATAAATGCTTAGAGTGTAACCATTAAGGATTTCGGTGAGAATTTTAACCTAAGGCAGTGCTTCCCAAACTTTTTCGTGTCACAGCACACACAGTAAATGCCAGTATTTATATCCCACCCGGGGGTTAACAGAGGCTGCACAGGGTTACTGGCCCCCCCGCCCCAGGCCTCTCAAAGCCACCTCCAGAGCCGAGGTGGACAGCGTGGTGGCATTCCTGTCACTCATTTGTGGCACACGGGTGGGACGCTCTGACTTAGTTAATGAGGAAATGTTTTCCCTGAAGGTTGAAATGGTCAGGTTTAGCCCGCTGTGAAATCTAAACGAACAGTTCTCCTCCACAGCGTGACTTAGCAGTGGTGCGGAGTGAACACCATCGCGCGGAGCAGGGCGTCAAGTTGATGACTGGACTCCAGGACCTTCTCCCTGCGATTCCTTCAGGGCTGGGACTCCCACTTCCTGTTTCTCGTTCACAGCCTGTTCACTTCCTGGTCATCACCCAGTTTCTGGCAGAGATGGGGGACCGCGCGTGAGTGCGTGCGTGCGTTCATACGTGCGTGCGTTCATACGTGCGTGGCACGCGTGCGCCGAAGGAGGGCTGGAGAGCCGGGCGACCCTTCTCTGCAGCTTTGAAATTAGGCGGCAAAGATGGCTCCCTGCTTGGCCTGTTTTGTGGTTGCTTTAAGTTTTGCTCACACCCACCTCCTTCCATCCTAAAGACAGCACTGCTGACTCTTGGAGGCAGATCTTTTATACAGGGAATCTTGTGTTTAATTCAGATATGGTGTTTGAATAAAGCTGTGTTGAGGCTTAGGGACACATTTCTGTTATTTTAACCCAAACACGCACATTTTCAATACCCACCATTTTCCAGAAATCAATGACGTGGCACGAGTCTTTGAGCTCCCTGATCAATAGTTCCCACTCGTTAGTACCACTCTGACTTCTGACCTTTCCACCCACCACACACCTCCCACTGCCTTCGCTTAGCTTCTCTCAACACGAGCTGGTGTCCAGAAATGCTAAGCCCCAAGTAAAGTCTGGGGGTTATGAAGTAGAGCATTTTCAACTCGTGCTGATGGCTAATTAACTATTTAGGGAGGGAAACAGGGTAGAGAAATTGGGACTCACTACAGGAACTGGAAACTAGAACTCTCTACTTTGTTGATAAATGTCTTTTGGTTTTCTTTGAGTTTATTTGGGAAAATGCCTGATTATTTCCATGCATCTGAGGGATAATAACTCACTAGTATAAAGCAGACTTTATTTCTCTGGTTACACCCAGGAGAGCCTGCTTCCACTGCCTGACCCAGAGGTTGCACCCTCAAATGCCCGAGGGGCCAGGCAGGAAAAGCGAATGGTTGAGGGGAGTGATAAGGAGCAGTGGGGACTGTGGAAAATGGCAGAAGTCATGCTGTATCCAAAGGAGCACCAAATAGAAATATGGGTCCATGTTACTGCTAATTATTTAAAAAGCCAGTAAGCCCAAATTTGATTAAATGTTAACTAATTCTAAGCATTTGTTTAAACACAATAGGGGGCAATGCTGTGACCTCTGGCAGAATTCACCGTAGTCACCTGCAGATTTAGAGCACATGAAAACATTCAGATGTGTAGAGCCTCTGATGATTTGAGCTAAATATTTGAATATTTAAAATCTGATGTTATAAACCACATTGAGAGTAAAAGGTCTAAGTCTCTCAGATAATTATTCATTTGAGCTTTAAGAATTGTGGACACATAGATAATCCATGACCAGTAAAAGGAAGTAGGTAATGTTTCTTTTTTCAATTCACTGCTCTGCCAAGTGCTTTTCCACAATTCAATCTTGGTTTAGACACTTTTCTTTTTTTATCTCTCCTTTCACTGCTCTTCCTCTTAACCGCACCCTTCCTCTTTTTTTTTTTTTTTTTTTTTTTTTTTACATTCTTTGAGATCCCAGAGGACTGTACACTCACTGGGGCTTTAGTTTTCCTACAGACAGAGACCAAGTCTGAGTGACGTCATGAAAAAAAAAAGCACCTCGTGTTAACCATATTTCACAACAAAGGCGCCTCAGTGCTCTCACCCGAGGGGAAATTTTCAAGACACACTGAAATAGGAAACCAGTGATGTAGCAAATATACGGTGAATGGAAATAACGTTGCCTTTGCCTTTCCACGTAGTGATGTTTCCAGTGGAGAGTGGGGCCGGATGGTGGCTTCTCACAGTGAAAGTGCTGGCTGCCTGCGCTTGCTGAGACCTGACCTGCCGCCCCAGAACCTGACCCAGATTATGATCGAGTATATTGGGGCCCCGCTGCGTTCAGAGTCAGTTCCTGGCCCGGGCAAGCTTTGGGAGCATGCTGGAAGATGGGGGAGAAAGAGCCGTGGGTGTATCGAGGAAGCGGAGTGAGGGTGCTCAGAAAAGTGCCATTCACTGGAAGGGGCAGGCACCGTGTTACTCTAGTCCTGCCCTCTGCTGTGAACTGCCTCCATCTGTCTCCAGGTTTGATGTAAGGAATGGAGAGCGATGAAGCCTTCGGCAGTTCTCTGAGTGACTGGTGACTTTGCAAGAGGAACAAAGTGCTGTTCAGTTGATCTCAGCAGTAGGAAGCCTGAGCTTGAGACCATACTTTCCAGGGGCTGGGGCTGAGCAGCAGCTTAGATGTAGGTCCTCTGTTCCACACAAGCGGGGGTTGCCTGCATTTGTAGTCGCTCTGAGTGAAGTCACGTGCACATCTCTCCCTCCAGCCACGTTATTTCAATGTGGCTTCTCCTGAAGTCTAGTTGTAAGTCTTGTCCGGCACTAGGGTTCCATGGTCTCTGCTCCTTCCCTATTTTCTTGCTATTTATTTTCAAACTTGACTCCTACCTATGGCATGGGTTAGACTTTCTTTCAATGGGGCTAACATTTATTCAACACCTGCTATGTGCCAGGTTAACCTCTTTACGCTCATTCTTTTCCAATCCTCACATTTCTCTGTAATTAGACCCATTTTACAGACATGGAAACTGAGGCTCAGTGGTGTCATCTGCAGATCGCAGAGCTACCAAGTGTCAAAGCTGTGAGCTGGAGTCAGGACTTTTTCTTCTCCATGTCCAGTTGCACCTCCAAAGTATTTCTCATTCACCCCTTTCCTTTTCATCTTAGTTGCCATTGCTGAAGTTCCAAGCCCTGGTGGCACATTGCCTGCATGACTTCAATAGTTTCTCACAGTTTCCTTGCCTCAAATCTTAATTCTGCTGAATCCCTGAACTCCTCTATCCTCTGCATTACTATCTGGAGAATTTTTTTTTTTTTAATGTATAAGCTTGAACCACTCCCAGACTTAAAATCTTGCTCTTTCTGAGGTCCTCTGGGCTCTGTGTGGTTGGCCTTGGCCCTTCTGATGTTTGCCAAGATGCCTCCTCCACATTTCAACCTAGGGACCACGTGTCTGGACTGGGTGACTTCTGCAAGCCTCTGTCATCTAGTTCCCTGTGTCTGTCTTCTCTATTGTCACACAGATTCATTTCTATACCTCCAGCACAGTGCTTGAATGCAAAAATGCACGATGAGCGAATGAATGAATGAAGCAAAGATGTGACCACATGTGAAATTTTATGTGCCTAGCTTAGTTTGCTTTCCACTGAGGTTATCTGGAATTATCTTGTCCTTTACCAACTTATCACCCATAACCAGTTTGTAGCCCATGGGTCAAATTGTGGAGTGATGGGAAAAGGCAGCAGGTGGTGGAACCACAGGGAAGCATCAGTCTATTGGGGGCTCTTCCCGCAAGCAGACACAGATGTGTGAAGACAGACACCAATAAGCATGGTTACAGAGTGGCCTGGGCAGACTCATCGCACACAGCCTCTCCATCCTCCCAGAGACTCTCCAAGGCCAGCACGCTCTTTAATAATGAAAGCAAACCTTTGCTTAGCACTTACATGTGCCAGCCAGTGTTCTAAGGCTGATTCAACCAAGTGAAAATTTCTTGACTCTTACCTGGAATTATATCGAGGGTCTTTTCCTTTCCTTTTCCTTTCTAAAACTGTATAATAAACAAAAGTCAGTGTATTTATTGATGCCCTACAACAAATGGCAGCTACTATTTATTCTCTCTCTACTGGGTGCCTGGCTTTTTTTTTTTTTTAATGTTGAAATATTGTTTGGGGGTAATAGTAAAATGACCTTTCCCATGATGTTATCATTAGTTCTCCAATATCTTTTCTAAAATTAATAAATGGCTTTCAGAGAGTTTAGAGTTCAGGGTTCTTTCACCTGCATTATCTCACTTGATTTTAATTCTCATCTACCTTGTGAATTGGGGTGGGAGGTGGAGGAGAAATCCTCGGGCCCTATTTACAGATGGGCAACCTGAGGCTCAGAGACATGAAGGACAGAAGAGATCAACATCAAGGGAGGAGGAGGTAAATCCAGGCCTCCATTCTCTAAATCCTATGTGAGCTTCGCCCTTTCAGTTACGTTTATTTTGTTGATGTCTTCATAGATTATTATCTAGAAAGCCTCCCGCTTGTGTGAAGACCGTGGATGGAATGTGAGCTGAGGGGCTGGCTGTGGGCTCAGGGCAAACACCAGCGGAGCGCAGCCTGGTGGACCGCGACAGGTGCGCACCCGGGGGCAGGAAGCCGGGCTGCGCGCCTGCGCGTTAGCTGGCCCTGGACCTGCCTGCGGCTGGCTGCGCAGCATCACTGTCAACGTGGCGCTGCCAAGTCTCACCATCCCAACACTTCTCTTGGTGTGTGTTAAGAGACTTGGGTGATCTCGAAGAGGCAGAAGCGGGGCGTCTAGACCAGTAGTTGTAGGTCAGCGTACTCTCAGCTAGCTTTGAAGAGCTTTATATCCTACACGAGGATTTCCTAAAGAGGAGTCCGAGGGTGACTTCACGGGGAGAGGGGATATCATTTAAAAAAATAAAATCAGATTCTCAGAGGGCTTCACGTCCCCTAATTGCTTAAGATTCACTATTCCATAGGAATTTCATGAATATATAAATAATGTACTACATCCAAAGTGGAGTGATATGCCAGGTGTGGTGATAATAGATAATCTATTGTGTTCACGAAGTCAGATGGTATCTCCTGCTGCCCTTCAGACGAGCCATCCTGTACTTGCAGAGGCCCTGGCCAGCCTGGCCAGCTCCCATTTGTCTATCAGTATCCAATTCATTCCACCTCCACCCCCCAGCGGCTCCAGCTCCCTAGGGCACACTTGGACACTTTCTGGGAGCCTCCCGGAACCTTGCTCCGGCTCTGACACTTAGCTCGCTGTCCTGTGGTTACTTGTTCCCATGTTACTACCTAGGGGATACATCAAGAGCAGAGCCTTTGTTGTATCCATCTTTGCATCCCTGGTGTCCAAATGTGTGTCAGGTAGACAGAAGGTGCTTAGTAAATTCGTGTTTGATTGACAGCCTGGAAGTTAGGCTATGAAGAGCAGACATGAAATCAACTGTGCGCTAAATCAGGTCAAAAGATGTGATTAGCCTGATTCACACAGGACTCATTAAATGTCATATGAAAATTGTCACTTGCATTTGAATGGTGTGGTCATCCTGACAAATAGGGCAGAAATTCCAGTCAGTTATTGAGCACCTACTGTATGCAAAGCACTCTACTGGATTCTCTTCTAAGAGGATGTGTAAAATCTGTTTGATTCCGCCCAGCTCATATAAAGTTTGAGGTCTGGAGCCTGGTCCCACAGCCAGACCCCCCAGTGTGCTTGCACCTAGAGACTCTCCCAGGTAGACTGCATTTCCGAAGACTACACATCTGGTAACAAGGATCAATTGGCAAGATAACCGGGTTTCTTTTATACATCACTGGAAGGAGAACAATTGGATTGAATGAGTCAGATCGTTTGTTGATCATGGACAGTAGCACTGAAAGCACTGGGTAAACCAGACGCTAACGTGCAGGCAAAGGTATGAAATCTGCCTGCGTTAGTGGAAGACACACACTTTACTTTCATTTGCTGCCTGGAATACCGTGAACCATACAGCAGTTTTACTCAAGACCGACCATCATCTGACACTTCTATAAACCAGATTTTCATCCCTGATTTTTCTCATCCTTCCCTGCTGTGGATGTTAGCTTATGACAGATCATTAGTGTCCTCATAGACTTTGAAATCTATATTTGAAGTTTAAACCGCTAAAGGTGATTGTCAAAATCACAGTCTGTGGGTTCAGGGATTTACTCCCTGCTAGCAACTTTAAACCATCCCTAACCACACCCTCAAGGGCTTCTGCTGACCTACAGCCGCCCTGTGATGTGTGGGCATCTTTTTCTGAGTGGGGGGTGGTGAGGAGTGGCCTTACCAGGCAACAAATACTGTTGGGACGCTGTGGTCCCTACCAGGCATCTTGCCCTCCAGCACGCCAAGTGTGTTACGTGGGCTTTCAGTCAACTTTCCCTTGTGTTTGGAGAACTTCAGAAAGTGGTCTTCATCTGCCTGATGAAGAAAATTAGTTTCCATAACTTTCCCAGAGAATTTGCCATCACCTTTCACATCTTCACTTAACTCCCCATTCTATGTGCCCACATGTTTGTGACTGAGGGTCACTGAGCACAAGGTCCCAGCTCAATGACCCTCAAGCAAGCCCCCTAAATGGACAATGCTCTGCTCTGCTCCCAGCCCCTTCTTGGCACCCTCCGCCCCACCCCTCCGCTCCTAGGATACTGATCATCACACCTGGCTCCATTGCCAGTGAACCCTTCTGAGGTTCAGCAGCTCCTCTAGGTGAGGCTGACTCAGTGGAGTTGGAAGCTGAGTCTGTAATGTCCCTTCAGGCCTTCTCTGCCCTCCTATCTCCCCCATCCTTTCACAAAAGTCAAGACATTAAACCTATGACTCAAAGGCACCCTTCAGGATGACAGCTGTGACCTTCATTCTTAAATGACAGGAGATAGTGAGGGAAAATGCTATCTGCCACCAAGAGCTGTGGCTTCCTTCAGAGTGCTTCTAGCAGAAACTGCCTGTCTACAGTAGCTGAATTTTCACATTCAGAAAGGTGGTATGCTGGCTCTGAGGGAGAGAGGGAACACTCTACAGGGAGTCTCTGGGCTCTGCACACAGCAGCCAGACCTCCAGCAGGAGTTGGGGACCCTCTTCATGTGACTGAATAGACATGAGTTCCGGGTGTTCATGGCAGCCTGGAATGGGGGCTCTGTGCCAAGTGTGGGGTCTGGGGGATCAGAGAGAGACCACCATATGATCACAGGGGTGGCCTCCTTTCCTGGAGGGCACTCTGGCTTTGCCATTTGCTGTCCACCACCTGGAGTGGCCTATGTTTGGTCATTCCCCCAGGGTCCTTGGCCATGCTAACCCCACTTTGCGCAAAAAGTTTTAGGTAAGCCTAGAGACTTTGGCATCACCCAGATCTGAACTGGGATCCCAGTCTTTGTCATCTGTGTGGCAAGTTACCCAATCTCCCCCAGTCTTGTTGGAACAGTAATTGGATCCACTTCCCAAGGCGAGTTGAGGGGCGATGGGAGCGGCATCGTGTGGGAAATGCCCGAGAACCGGCAGCCACTCCACACTTGCATTCTGCCCAAGTTACCTCGTGGGGTGAGTGAGGTCCTAGGGAGCGACATCGATATATCCAATTTGGGCCAATTCAGCCAAGAAAAGATTCAATTTAAACATCAGTCTTAGATCTTTTTTTTCACTTTTGTGACCTGTTTCTTCCCTACTCTGGGGTTCTTTTCGGAGCGCACCCTCATGACGCCGAAGCAGCCGGGCGAGTCAGGGAGCAGCCCGACGCGTGGCCCCGGCGTTGCCCTGCGCCCGGGAAGCAGCTGCGGCTCCGTCTGCGCGGTTCACCTTCGCAGCACGACTGCTCTGCTGCGCGAGGGAAGGTGCCCTGGAGAGACAGGCCCCCGACGAGCGGTGCGCGGTGAACGGAGAGACCCAGGCCTCTCACTGGCTCCGCGGGTCCCCTGGCGGCGGGTTCCCTGCGGAGGGTCGTCTCCTACCTGGCGGGTGGCCACGCCTTGCTTAAAATCCTGCGCAGTCGGGCCGCGGGCGCTCGAGGGCGGTGCTGAGTCAGGCTCCGGAGCTGCGGAGACAGAGCAGAGCGGGGCTGACGAGGTCTGCCTCTGCGGGGAAAGCCGTGTTCCCAGGAAACACCAAGTTCCTGCGGAGAACGGGAGCATCCCGGAGGCGCGCACCTCCACGCACGGACCGCCCGGTGGAGCTGGCCTTAGCGCCCTGTCCCGTGGCAGAGCAAGGAAAGGGGGCTTCTCACCCGGCCCCCGCCACCTCGCTCGGTGCAGCTGGCTCAGGTCCCTGGGTCCCGGCCTAGGCTCAGTCCACGAGTCCCTCTCTAGCCCTCTCCTGGCCCATTCCGGGTAGTCAGGGGCCTTGATTTCTGGGCCCAGTTTAGAGACGCCTCTTAACACTGAACTGAGGCTGTATTTGCAGCCCCTTTCGTGAGTGGCAGTTTGACAACCATAAGCAGCACTTTGGCTTGGTTTCTGCAAAATACAGGTCACCAGTGTTTTCTCCACTGCGTGCAGCTGTGTGTACCTTAATGAGTCTTTTTCGGCGTTTTATTGAGAAAGGCCACAGACCCCTGCCGTATGTTCTGCTTTAATGGGGGGGGGGGGGGAGGGCGTGTCTTCTCTTCCACTGTGCTTGCACCCTTGATTTACTCCCCCCAGTTTGCAGGCAACAAGGACTCCCCGGCAGGGAATGGGGGAAGCACCTGTTCCCAGACTGGAGGTGGCTAGTGCAGGAACAGAGGGGACTGCGCGTCTTCCTGGCACCCAGTGAACCAGGCCTTCCCAGTCTGGGCTCCTGGTGATTCAGTGATCTGCTTCTTCCTAGGTGTGGCGTTAGATCTCACTGTAAATAGAAATCCCTAAATATTGGACCCTCTGATAATCAAATGCAAAAACTCATTCCAAGATCAGACAGAAATAAAGCTCATTGTCAACCATCATGTTGACCCTGCAGGATAAAGCGTGTTGAAGGAGGGGTATGGTTTCCAGCCTCAGGCGAATTTACAGGGAAAATGAGGAGTCAGGGTATCTATGAACCAAAGAAGGCAGAAGGCAAAATTAGGGTGAGTGTTCCCCAGGGAGGATGTATGCTGGGCTGGGCCACCTGTCCCTAGGAGCACCATGTGTCAGGTACATGAAGAACTCATGTGACTGAACTGCAAAAAGGACAAAGGAAGTGGCTTCTAAGAGTGTTGGGAGTGAAGAATGAGAGTTTGGGGAAGGTTCACCAAAATCTCATCATTCTTTCCCTGCTGTCCTTTCCAAAGAGGCAAAGCAGTAGCGGAGGGAAACACAGCTTTGTTAGGGAAGTGGTGAGCATGAGAACGAAGCTGGCGCAGGGCCTGCCAGGATCTAGAGGCGAGTGGGCAGCACCGCGCTGTCTCAGGGGTACACACGTCTTGTCTGTGCCAGCCATTGCCCTCTGTGGGCAGGGCGGACTTCTGAGTCATCAGCCAGATAGAGATCACATTCTTTGTTTCACTCAGCTCCCCTGAAGCACGGGCTGAGCTTCCTGGCTCCAGACATGTTGGTGTGGCTTCCAGCTGTGTCTGCAGGAGTGCAGATTGGCCCCGGGTGCCTGCCTGGAGGTGGCCTCATGCCAGTTTTCCACCTCAACCTTTCTCGACCTGGCTTCATGACAGTGAATCCTGCTGGGATCCCACAGGGCATCAGAGGGTCTGAAATACCGTGTAACTCGTGCCCTGGGCTGGCAGGCAGAGTGAAATGGAGAGCAGGAGAGAGGGATGCCTGAGAACCAGGAGGTCTGCGCTGGGCTGTGGCCACCTGCCCTGACTCACCCTGGGAGCCCAGCCCAACCACTGAACCTTCCCTTTGGGGCCTCAATCTCCTCATCTGTAAAATGGGCACACCCCAGGTTTTCTCCTGCTCTTCCTTGTTCCTATCAGGAATAGGATATTCATTTAAGTCCATTTTCTAAGTCTTATTTCTTGTGAAATGAAATACTTAATTTTCTTCTAAAGGAAAATGAAAATATCAGAGGCCAGGTGGGAGATTTTTGGGGGTGGGAGTGAAGGGTTACTGTGCTGATCTTGGCCCTCAAAATAGTCCTACTGCTTTGCTCTTTAAAATGTAAAGTATTCTTAAGAACAGTATTTGAGTAAGTCTATTGTCTAAGACTTTCATCAGATTCTCTGAGAAGCTGATGACCTGACTGCCTTGAACGTGGTTTAGCTGTGTTCCCCACCTGATAATACGTCCCCAAGGCAGGGACCATGTCCTTTTAATCCATTTTCTCTCCCCAGAGCCTCCCAGCCTGGGGCCAAGCGTCTGTAAATACAAGAAGTCTCTGAGGGAGCAGATAAGCTTTAAGTCCTGAGGGCAGGGGCACGCCTGCTCCCCCTCACTGTCTTCCCAGCACATGGATGGCCAGCAGTTTAACTTCCAATGAGTTCACTCACCAAGTAGTAAACATGTAAAGCCAACCACAAGTAAAAAACAGAAATACACACTGCTGGAGAGAGTGGAGGGGACCCGGGTCCCAGATAATGTCCGATGTCTGTGTAAGACATAACTGTAATGGCTTTCATGTGCCCTATTTTCATTATAGCATTGGAGGAAAAAAATAGGAGTTTTTATGTTTATGATGGAGATTAATGTGCCATCCACTAATTCTCGCACACCTGTGAAACACTTGCCCTCTGCCAGTCATTCTTTAGTCAATACTTGTGGCATCCGCCATGTAGCATCCTGCCCAGACGACTGGCAGGGGACAAATGAAGGGCGTCCTGTCCTCAGGGAGCTACATAAAAAGGAAAATACCTGATCCACAGCACTGGGAAAAGTGCCCAACTATGAAAAGGCCAACGGGAAATGCTCAGGGAAGGAGTTTGTTGAACTAGAGTGGTCAGGGCAGGCTTCCTGGAGGAAGTGGCTTATGAGCTAGACTAGAAATATTAGCAGGATTGGGCAGCCAGGCCACAGCTCGACTTGGGAATGGGTGGGCATTCTCAGGTCCAGGTAATATATTATCAGTCTGGCTGGAGGAGGAAACAAGAGTTAAAAGCTGATAGGAAGGCAATTTCACACAGACCATATCTGACGTTAAGGAGGTGACCACACGGGCTAGGTGGGTGGACACATTTTAGCTCATTCTGGAAGAGATCGTGATATCAATCAATATATCTGTCATCAGCTTCAGACCCCGCTTCCTGCCTCGCGTGTCCCCTGGCCAGCCCTCCTGCTCGCTCACCCACACCTCAGCATCACTGCCCTTTCTAAACAGGTGTTGGGCAGAGGAGGAGGCGCAGTGGGACTTGCCAAATGACCTTTAAAACCCAAGGTTTTCTTGCTGTTTATAAACACAACTCTGCCCCTACTCCTACACTGAATTCTCTATTCTGTGCTCCCTCTAGAAGCTAAATCGTCACAGCCCTGGAGGCTGTGCGCCTCCTTCTGGTTAGAGTTGGTAACTACAGCACCCAAAAGGCCATTTTTCTGTACCTCTCTAGGAAAAGAGCCAGATCAAAATGCCCTGTGAGTAACAGTTAGTATTTACTGAAGGCTTCCTGCATGCCAGGTACCTTCCTAAGGGATTATATAGACCGTCTCATTTTCTCCTCATAGCAACCCTCCGAGGCCGGTACTGTCATTATCCCCATTTTATTCACGAGGACACCGAAACACCAAGAATTCAGAATATGCCCAAGTTTGCATAACCAGGAATCAACCAAGGTGTGCCTGCTGACACAGAGCTGACTCTTAACAATAGGGTGCAGGACTTACAGTTCTTATTGGTACAAGTTTGTACCATGGCGATGCTAGTTATTGAAGAAAATAATGTGAAAACCCAATTGTTTTGAAGGGTGCAAATTGTTTAACTCACTAATGTTAAATCTACTATCTGCAAGCCCCTGGTGATACTACACAACGAAAGATAGTGTTATAAACAAAGTTACAGTAACTCACAGTGTGGCATCAGTAATAGGACATGTATTCAAATAATCATAATACAGAGAGAATGTTCTAGAAGGATGCTATGGCTGCCATGGGAACACAGGGAGGAAACGTGATTTCTGGCATGGAGTTGGGACTGGTGGAAGCAGATCTGATAGAACTTCCTGGTAGAGTGACCTCTAAGCTGGGCCGATGATGGAGAAGATGATGAGGATGGTGACAGGAGGGGGTGAGAGGCACATGGTGGTGGAGTGGGTAGTTCCAGCAGAGGCAATGGGGCAGAAAAGCAGAGGGTGCTCAGGAACCCAGCTGATGAGTGAGGCTGCTTGGAGCTCAAGGCAGAGAAAGTAGGTAAGAATGGAAAGTAAGGATGGGCCAGATCAGGAAGCAATCAAAAATTTCCAATTGTATTATAAACAGGGAGAGCTCTGGGTCAGGAGAATGATGGAAGCAATGCATATGTTAGGTGGTGCAACAAAACTGTGAGCTGGACCAGCTTTAGGGAGAGGCAGAATGTATCTAAATAGGGGTAAAGATACATGCACCCCAGTGTTCACAGCAGTACTATTTACGACAGCCAAGACATGGAAGCAACCTAAATGTCTGTGACAGATGACTGAATAAGAAGATGTGGTACATATACAATGGAATTCTATTCAGCCATGAAAAGGATGAAGTAATGTCATTTGCAGCAACGTGGATGGACCTAGAGATTATTATACTAAGTGAACTAACTCAGACAGAGAAAGACAAATATCATATGATATCACTTATATGGGGAATCTTAAAAATGAGCTGTTTTTCCTCTGCTAAGTCACAAAGTAATTTACAATAGACAATTCTCTTGTTATTTATCATTAAAAGAGCACCAAGATAGCAGAGCATAGCCTGTGCCTTGAGAGGTTTGTATCCAGCTATGCACAGACTAACCATGACCTTGGGCAAGTTCCTTCACCTCCATGCCTCCGTCTCTTATAGGTAAAAGGGCAATAATGATATAGTACTTTCCCCACTGAGTGATTATGAGAATCAGACGAGTGCTGTAACCAGAGTGCTTAGACTGGCGCCTGGCACTTGGAGAGGGCTGTATATGTACTTGAGATTTTTATAAAGACTCTGAACAGTAGGTTTATCTTTTTGAAAAGCTTATGGTGAAAAGAATTCCATTCTCTGTTTTCTTTCCCATTGCTTCCCATTTCAAATTGCCCCATATTTGTCTCTCTGTCAGGGAGACCCTGAGCAAATTTGTTACAAATAACAAAAGGAATGTTGTACTTTGAATTATATCTTAGTTCTGTGCCCCACAGGAAATAAAGTTTCCAAATGAGCAAATATTTTGTCATTTTAAATGTTTTAAGGAAATCAGTTGTATGGGCGGAGGGTACAGAGCTGTGATCTCACTGAGCAAGACTGTTGTTCTCACACAAATCCTTCTATGAAGTTAAAGTTTGAGAACCAGATTGACCCTTAGATTTGACCAGACAATGCGGAATCAATGAATGCAGACCAACTTCCTACAGAGGAGGCGGAGGTATGTGTGATTTCAGCCTGCGGCTCAGCGAGTCCTCAGACCCGGGTGTGTTTCCAACTTTGTAGGACTGTAAGAGCATGTCCCACAATTCGTGAGTGCCCTGCCACTTGGAGTCCACGCCAACAGGAATTTCAGAGCTCCGTACGCCTGGAAAATTGACAGGGAGATGGGAGCAGAGATGTTCCTGGACGTCACCCAGCAACACTTCCCTGGTGGCACCTAGCATCACTATGAAATCAGTTGGAATCACAAGTTAGAAAGCCTTTGACAAAATATGGCCTCCTTTCTAAGACAGCCTGAGGTATCTTCCCCTTTTGGGTGTGCATGCGGAGTGATCCATCTAAAGCAGCAGAGCCTGCTTCTGAATTTCAATCAGCGATCCTTGGATTTCAGACAAGTGGTCATCGTGATGTCAGGCCTTTACTCATATGGAAGTGGTATTTCAGCGGCTGCGACGTGTGCTAACAAGGAGTCAGGTCCCAACAGGACTACCACCCCAGATCTGTAGGCGGCCCTCCCTGACACATGGAATCAGGCTCACTGGGCTGACAGTGCACCCCCAAATGTCAGGGGTGATGATGACAGACACTTAGATTGGGGTGTCACTGTGGACTGACTCTTCATTCCAAATAACTGTACACTTGAGGTCACAGCTAGCAAATTCCTGGAGTCAAGCCAGCTGGGTGGCTATAAAAAGTAGAACAGTCTGGCCGACATCAGGCCCTCATTGGTAGAACAGTGGCTGATGAAGCCGGAAACCAGATCAAGGACCACGTGCAACCTCAGACCTGGCTTGGGGATGGTGGTCTGGCTCGTTGTAAAGACTAATAATGGATGTGTCACGGTCTGACCCAAGTGACTGCCTACAACCAGGGTGGGGGAGGGGCCCAGGCCATGCTGTGAGGGCACCTCACTCTCCCCAGGGACTCTCCCTGCCAGCTCTGTGTGCATGTCCTCCGCTCCACCCCTCAGCATCCCATGTCTCAGACGACTACCAGCCCACACAAACTCGCTTTTCTCCCACTGATTGTCTCTTTGGCTTCCTGAGGGAGCTCCCAAAGGGCTAATTCCTTAAATCCCTATTGCTGGGATAGACACCGTGTCCCCACTCCCACCTCAGCTGGCTCTGCTTCCCCTTGTGGGATGGAGCCGGTGCTCCAGCCTCTGGGGTCCGACACACAGAGCCCCTTTTCTCTGTCAGAGTCTAGGGGATGGGGCACTAGCTCCGGGCGTTGCTGCGTGGCTGCCGGGACATCCTCAGGTGGCATTTGTCCTGGTCATCACCCCTTAGGAATTTCTTCTTTGCCTCGTGCAAAGGGCTTTGCTCTTCTCCTGGTCTCTGGTTCTTACCTAGTGCTGTCACCAGCTCCCATGAACCAACCCCGGAGACAGTCGGAGCTGTGGATCCTGGTCCACCAGCCCCCGGGGAGTGAGGCTTTCTGCAGCATAATAACGATGCTTCCTCCGATGTTCGGAGACCGCCGTGGACTCAGAAGACCGGGTGCTCCAGCATCCTGACTGAGCCGTCAGTATGTAAATCAGAGGGTTGCTGTGATGAGTCATGGGCCCAGGGTTTGGCCCAGGGCTGGGCACACTGCACGTGCTCAGTGAAATCGAGACCTTACAGTTTTTATTCTCAGCATTATCCCTGGATGGTTCTCATGTGAACAATGGCAAAAGACCAGGCAGTCATGACAAGGTGACCACAGGATGGGGGTGGGACACCGTGCAGGCGGGTTGTGTGGCCCATGGGTACCAAGACAGACGCAAGGGCAGCTGGCTTCTCAGCCATAGGTCACAAGAGGTTGTGGGCTCCGTGAAGGCCTTCCTTGCCCCGGCCGTGGATGGACAGGCAGCCCAGCATTCAGCTCCTCGCCTCTTCCAAGGCCAGGCCAGTGCCCGTGGGTCCCCCAAGAGCCCACACTTGCTCTGCTGTGGGTTCAGCCTTAAGAGCAAACTCTGCGGTCACGTCCTCCGGAGGGCGCTACACCCACTTCTCTGGAGGTCTCCTTGGGGCACAGACTGCACAGAAGGTCTAGAACAATCCCATTCCTGATCTTCCAGGCCCTCCAGGCTCTGGATCCTGCCCACAGGACCCGTGAACACAACACCCTGGGGGCACCCTTGGAAACCGTCAGACTCCTTCCTGCCGGACCTTACCCCTGCAGAACACCATGTGCCTTCACCAGCATCAGAGAGAAGACAACTCATGACAGAAGAGTTCTGCGTTTTGTCCAGAGCGGAGACCGAATCGATGTACTGCAGCCCCCTCCCCATTCTGCACCACGCCCTGGTCCTTCCTCTCCATCCGCAGAGCCCTGAAGGGGCCCCAGCATGGGCGGTAATTAGAGCCTCAGGCCTTTTCCTTGGTGGCCTCCAGCAGCTTCCCCTCTAGCCTTTGTTTTTATAATTATTCCAGGCTGCCGCACAGTGGAAAGAAATGTAACTACTAAAGGGAAAAGCAGGAGATAAGAGTTCATAATCACAGAGAAACAGCGAGAAGGAGCAAGGCTCTCCCCCAACCCTCCCCCCTGTGGGGCAGAGGGGGCGCGGGAGGGTCTGCGTGTGTGGAGCCATCGCTGCAGGCCAGTGAGCCGAATCAGCTCTTTCTTTCAAACCAAACGGGTTTCCATGTGTCCTC
Organism: Camelus dromedarius; assembly: GCF_036321535.1. NCBI lineage: Eukaryota > Metazoa > Chordata > Mammalia > Artiodactyla > Camelidae > Camelus > Camelus dromedarius. Next base: position 7,658,439 of record NC_087441.1, on the reverse strand, counting down.
TGCATCCACCTATTGGTTCTTCCAGAATCTGATACTGTCCAAATTTTGAGGTCATTATCCTCAGCATGGGAATTGTTTAAGAGACAAAAGCAAAAATTTGGGCCACTTTTGCTTCCACTCAAACATTGGGAACACAGTGTCTAGAAGATTCTTAAAAGAGGCTTATCTGAACTGAATGCTGCTGAAATGATAGGCCATAGACGACTCTTGCTTTTATAAGATGATTTAAAAAGTTGAACTCTCAGGCGGAGGGTATAGCTCCGTGGGAGAGCGCGTGTTTAGCATGCACAAGGTCCTTAAAAAAATAAGATGAACATTAACAAGTGTTTTTCTCTTTTTGCAAATGAGTAGCTAGTTATTAGCTAGTAATCACTTTACCTACCTTTTCCCCCAAAAAAGGTTTGTGCATGTGCAGCGGCCCATGTCGCCCACCCCCTCTCCCTAACCTGACAGCCAGCCTTGTTGATTTCTGCCTCCAGAATAGCTCACAAGGCTCCCCATCCTCTCAGCCCCAATCTGGGCCCGCGTCTTTCCTGCTCCTCTTACTGCGGGAACAGCGAGACCCATGGGTGTTCCTGCCTCTGCTCTCTACTCCCTCCAGCTCGCACCCTCAATTGTTGCCAGATCATCATTTAAAACACAGATCTGACCCTTTCATTCTCCTGCGGGAGAGCAGTTTCTCATCACCAGGAGCGCAGGCCTTTCATTCCAACAGCACATCCTGGGCACATCTTCCTTTCACGACCCAGGCTGGTGGCAGGATGCTCCCCTGCCTGCAGGTCCTTCTCTGCCTGGCAAATTCCGATGCATCCTATAAGACTCGGCCCATGTCATCTCTTCTAGAAGCTTCCCTGATTCCCCAGGTGGGAAGCCTCCTCTATGTGCTCCTCTTACACCCATGCACCCTGCAGGTGGGTGCTGATTTCACTGAACCTGCGAGGATCCTGCGCTGGGCTCCTCCACCTGCCATGGGCTCCTCTGTTTGGCCCACCCAGGGTCCTACCTTTGCATACATTTGATCTATGCTTGTCACCTGAACAAGTGTCTGAATGGACAGGGCAGCTGCTAAATGTGATTACAAAGGAAAAACAGCCCCTATAACTTCTATTGCCAAGAACACAGGCCAGCTGAGATCGAAGATTCCCAGTGGGTCTACTTCAGTCAGTGTTGGGCTCTGGTTGTCCCCAGTGTCTACACAAACCCTTTGCCTTGTCTCTTGCAGGTCAGTTGAGTTCTCTCTGACAACTTCTGCCCTGAATCTGGGCCAAGAACAAACGCTCCTGTGGCCCCTTTAAATATGGCTGAGGTGATCTAAATTTAAACCTCTCATCCCTTCTTCCCTTTGCTCCAAGATATATCATTTCATGTAAAACATTACGGGGTTGTCTTTAAGAAAGAAATCCACTCCTTAAATGAATTGAAGTTTCATTTCCTTTAAGAAGTGTTAAATTAATTTAACATCAGCAAGCACTTGTTGATTTCAATTTAACATCATTTGTAAATGACTGAACAAATCACGATCATTTAACACCGTAAGTCTGGCCTGGGTCTCTGTATGCAGAACTATGATCATTCTTGATTGTAAGCTAAATTCAGAGATTTCTGTTCCCGAAAATAGGAAGACTTATTTTTTTTCTCAACTAAATGTTTCTTTTTAATTGAACTTTAAAAATCACTTAGAGAACTTTATCACAATATCCAATATGATTTACCCCTGGTACTTAGAGGAAGATCTAAAAACAATAAACTAGGAAAGGACGGAGGACTTTCCTCCAACTTTGGAGGAGAGGTTTAGATTTTTGGTTAGAATAGGATATACTAACTCTTAGGGTTAACAAATGTTCTTACCCATGTGGCTTCAGTTTGAGATTTCTAAATAAATATTTCTTTAAAAACTTAAAAAAAAAAGAAATATATGCTCATTGTAGAAAAATATAAAATATGGATAAAAATAGGGAAAATACAGAATCTATACCTATATACCTATACCTATACCTACGCTAATCATGGTTAACATTCCAGTACAGATTTTCCCAGACCTTCCCACGAACATATTCTTTTAGACGTCGACATAAACCAAAATTGGGTCCATCGGTATACAACAGTCTAAATTATGGTCTTTGAGTTGGAGACTATTTTTAGTCCCCGTTGGGGTGGCGACTTGCCATACTCGATCCCCTTAGTATGTGGGTTCCCAGGAAGCTTCAGACTGAAGTCTCCTACTTACCGTGTTCTGCGGAGCGGGGACACCGTCGCAGCTTTCCCCAGGGGGTGCTCTCGGAGACCGGGGACCAGGCATGGTGGTGGACAGCAAGGACAGCAAGGAGCTCCAGGAGAACAGGGAGCTGAGAGTCTCATGATCAAACTGGACCCACCGTGCACCAGGCGGAGGTGCTGCGAGGAGGCCCAGCTCCAGGCAAAAGTCTCGAGCACTACGCGCATGCGCCTGCGCTCCCTCTCGCTCCCTCTCTGCCAACTGGCTAGAAAGTAGGAAGTTCTCACTCCTTTCTCTCTCTTGTTCTTTTTCACCCTAAACTTGAATTGCCCGGCCAAGTTCTAAAGACCTTCATGCCACAAGGGTCTGTTTTCGGCAAATGTGACTTACAGGGGCATCCTTGCGTAAGACAGATCAGTCCAGGACCTCTCATTGCAGAAGCTTCACTCCACTGTTGGGCACTGTCACCCACAGGAACAGCGTGGGACAGTGATTGAAAACCTGTGCACGGCTCCCCTTAACGTGAATGGAAAGTGGCTCCCTGAGCGATTGCTTTTTATAGCGCGCACAGGTGGCTGGACCACAAGCCCCTCTCGTGAAGGCGGAGGGCTCGCGTCTTGGCTCTGTTAGGAGAAGCCTTTTCAGAGAGAAGACAAGCTCTAATAAATGACCTGCTCTCTTCGGGGAACTTGAGAGCATTAATGTTCTCATTTTTTTTTTCCCCTGGTGAATAGCAGCTTTTTAAGTGAGTCAGGTCTAACTGGTAATAAGCAGAAAACATATTTCTCAAGAAATTTCCATCAGTAACTGTTAGAGTCATTCAGAAGCTCCTTCAGGATTTTAGATTTAGCTGCAACTTGAAAGATAATCTGGCCCCAACTCCCCATGGTCTAAATAAAGGAACGAAGATTCAAAATCAATAATTTCTTCGAGATCTCCAAGCAGCCCGGTTGTGTGTTTCCATCATTTGCCAGCATATGACTGCACAGCCTCTGCCGCTGGATCGATCATTTGCTCTTGGTAGGAAGACAGCCTTCCGTACCAGGGTGCGCGCTCTGCATGCCTTTAGTTGGCGAGCCTAAGCACAGACATGGAGCAAGGGTAGAAACCACCATGTTGATCTTTGTATACTCATTACAGTAATTTCCAAATACAGAAAATCTGCTAAATATTTAAAAAGGAAGCTCCTGTCTTAAGGTTACATACTGAGAAAATCGTGCCTCATTAATCTCCAACTTTCTTTAAATAATGTGGAGGGAAAGGAGCAATTTCACTGCAGGAAAAGAGAAGCTGAAGTGAACTGGGACAAACTGGGACAGGTTCTCAGTTCTGATTGTTAAACAGCTTCTACTCCAGACTTTTTCTGCACCACAGTGTTTAGGGTTTATCAGTTTAAAGGTGAGGTCATGTGAAATGAATGTAGCCTCTGGCCAATTAGTCTGTGTAGGAGTCTATTCTGCTATAGCGTTTCCACTCCTTTCTTGGGGCCTGTCCTCAAGATTGGGGGGAGCAGCTGTGCTACAGTCTGACTGCCACTACAGCTGCTTGGGTCTGGCTGGGCCAACAGTTTTCCACCCTGTTCCTGGCCACGGTCAATCCTTGCTCCAGGAATAACCACCAGACCCAAAATAGGACAGAGTTGTTTCCCAGGAATTTTACAAGTGGCATGAGGAGAAGAAACCATCTCTTGGGGATAGGGATTGTGAGAGGAAAAGTTGGGAATGCCTCCAGGGGACCACTTCCCCTCTGTGTTCTGGGGAGGAGGAAACAGCTAGTCTGCAAAGGGGAAAGCAGAGTGAAGCTGACTTGGAGAGCGCAGTGAGGCGTGGAGGGACCCTCATGTCGGCCGCTGGGTCCTGGGGGGCCATGTGCTTTCTGATTTTGAGTTTTGAGAGTCTCTCCAGAATCCTCCCAGCAAATTTACACCTCTAAGTCCTAAAAATCAGTTCATTGTAAGTGAAACAGTTAGGGATGATTTCTCTAAAATTACCCAACATGTTCTAAATTCAACTAGTCTGTATAAGTAATTTTCTGCTGAAGGAGGTCTGGAAGACAAAACAAATCAAAAAATTTTCTTTGTAAGTTGAAACGACAAATGGCATAACCTACAGATGGTATTTACTCAGACAGTGGCTCATCACTTTTTATAACTTTTTTTAAGTGTGTGCTGTTTGGCAGACAGCAATTGAATCCTATTTTTTTTTTAACTTGAAGTGTACTCAGTTACAATGTGTCAGTTTCTGGTGTACAGAATAATGTTTCAGTCATACATATACATACCTATGTTTGTTTTCATATTCTTTTTCATTATAGATTACTCCAAGACATTGATTATAGTTTCTGTGCTATACAGAAAAACTTGTGTTTTTTTTTTAAATCTATTTTTATATATAGTAGTTAATATATGTAGTTTGAGTAGTAAATTTGAACTCCCAGTTTATCCCTTCCCATCCTCTTCCCTCCCAGTAACCATAAGATTGTTTACATGTCTGTGAATCTGTTTCTGTTTTGTAGAGAAGTTTATTACTGTCTTCTTTCTTCTTTTTTTTTTTTTTTAAATTCCACATATGAGGGATATCATATGGCATTTTTCTTTCTTTTTCTGGCTTACTTCACTTAGAATAATGATCTCCAGGTCCATCCATGTTGCTGCAAATGGTACTATTTTATTCTTTTTTATGGCTGAATAATATTCCATTAGGCAGCAGTTAAATCTTCTCTTTTCAGCTTGGTCTTCAATAAGTAGAACACACACAATTATGTCTAAATTGTGTTATCTGAAGTGACATCAGGACCTTTGAAATTACCCAATCATAGAACAAAGAAAAAAGAATGACAAAGAGCGAAGAAAACCTACATGAACTGCATGAACTGTGGGGTATTAACAAGAAAAGCAATCTGAGAATTACTGGAGTCCCAGAAGGAGAAGAGAGGAAGGAAGAGGAAGCTCAGTGAAAGAAATAATGGCTGAGAATTTCCCTAATCTGGAGAAAGATTTGGCCATCCAAGTATGTAGAATTCAAAGGTCCCCAAACAAATTCAACTCAAAAAGATCTTCTCTAAGGCACGTTACAGTAAAACTGTCAAAAATCAAAGACAAAGAGAGACTCTTAAAGGTAACAAGAGCAAAAAAGGCTATCACTTATAAGGGACCCTCCCTCAAGACAGGTATCAGGGGATTTCTCAGCAGAAACCTCACAGGTGAGAAGAGAGTGGGTTGATATATTGAAAATGCTGAAAGGAAAAATAAAGAAAAAGAAAAAACTGCCAACCAAGAATATTGATCCAGAGAGGTTGTCTTTCAGAAATGAAGAAGAATGAAAGATTTTCTTAAACAAAAGCTGAGGAAATTCATCACCACCAGTCCTGCTTAATAAGAAATGTTGAAAGGAGTTTGTCAAGCTAAAATGCAAGAATGCTAATTAATAACATGACATCATATGAAAATGTACATCACGCTGGTAGACGGAGGTATCTACAGACATATCTTGCTTTCTTGCACTTCACAGATATTGTACTATTTTTCCTTCTGCAAACTGAAAGTCTGTGGCAACCCTGCATCGACCAAGTCTATTGGCACCATTTTCCATTTTTCCAACAGCATTTGCTCACCTAATGTCTCTGTGTCATACTGTGGTAATTCTTGCAATAATTTCAAATTTTTCATTATTACCATATTTGTTATGGTGATATGTGATCAGTGATCTTTGCCCTTACTACTATGACTCGCTGAAGGCTCAGATGATGGTTAGCACTTTTTAGCAATTAAGTATTTTATAATTAAGGTGTGCACATTGTTTTTTAGATGTAATGCTATCACATACTTAATAAACTAGACTATAGTGTAAACATAACTTTTATATGCGCTGGGAAACCAAAAAATTTGTGTGCCTTATTTTACGGTGGCATTTGCTTTATTGCTGTGGTCTGGAATTGAACCTGCAGCATCTCTGAGGTCTGCCTGTGGTAATTCTTTTGATACCTTTTGGTAAAAAACACAATACACTTTGAGCACAAAAGATTAATTCTTCATTATGTACCAAAAGTTATAAATCAGGAATGATAATTCAAGTACATCTAGCTGTTTCAGTGTTAAAAAAGCACACAGTTAACAAAAACTCTATGAATTAAAACAGCCTTTATGCTTTGTATTTTCTTAATGATAACAGCAGCTGCATTCATTTAAAAGGTACAGGATGATCTGAAAAGGGGATTATTTACTTAGTCTGGACAATGAGTCTGGAATTCCTGGCCACAGTGGGTGCCCTGCTGGGGTCCAAGGTCACAGGTTGGATTGCTCTCTGGTCTTTTCCAATTATTGAGTGAATTCCTGATGAGTGGCATCTTGCTCTCCCACGGGAGGTACGTGTTAACTAGGAAAAAGAGCTTGTCATGGTTGGGATCTGTTAGGGGCTGAACTGTTGTCCCCTCTCAAATTCATATGTTGAAGTCTTAAGCCCCAGGACCTCAGAATGTGACTGTGTTTAGAGACAGCGCCTTTCAACAGGTGATTAAGTTAAAATGGGGCCATTGAGCTGGGCCCTAATCCAACATGACTGGTGTCCTTATAAGAGGAGATCAGGGCACAGACACCCACAGAGGGAAGACCACGTGAAGACACTTTATCACAGGGAAAAGACGGCCACCTACACCAAGAGAAAGGTCGTCATGAGAAACTGAGAAGTGGACATGTTGCTCTCGGACTTAGAGCCTCTGGAATTATGAGAAAACAAGTGTCTGCTGTTTAAGCCACCCAGCCTGGGGCACTCTGTTGTGGCAGCGGAGCAGACTAACACCACCCAGGCGGCCCCGGGGCCATCCTGCTGCAGGGGAACCGTGCTGTCGGCTTTTCTGGTTTCTGTGTGCACTTTGATTGCAAACTTATAAGCCCTGCCTTCTTGAGTATTTATATTACCTACTCCTCAGCATCATTTGCTGTTTTGGATAAGCATGACTTTTCCTCCTTCCGCTAAATGCTAAATAAAGAACTGGGAGGTTTGACAAGTAGCCCCCGGCACCCCTTCCTCTTGGTCCCTGCTCAGCATCCTCAGGATCCATCCCGTTATTCATGGCTCACTTGTGTGTGGTCCTTTAGCCTCTGTTCATCTTTGAACGTTTCTTACCTGAGCCCACAGATGGAGCCCTGTCTCCATCTCTAGTGGTCCCTACCTGTCTTTAATCTTGTCGTATAAAATAAAAATAGCCAGTACTGTGAAAACCAAGCATCAAGAGTCTCTAATTGTGATTTATATTATACACGTACACACGTGCGTGTGCGTGCGTTAGAAGCCTTTGATTGAATTATGATATGTGGGGGTACCTGCCTCCTCCACACGCTGTGTTTTCCAGGATGGGGACCACATTGTATTTCTCTCTGTAGCTCTGGGATTACCAGGATGCCTGGTATTTTGTAGATCACAATCTTTTTTTGTTTGTTTGTTTGTTTTTAAAGAAAGGCTAGATATACACTCATGAAGGAATGGAAATTCCAAGTTTGTAGAAGCAAAACCATAATTTCTGACAATTTAAACATTATCAAATTTTCCCACCCAAAGGGCAGGATTTATCTCTTGATGCAAAACTCTGTGATATACTAGATCATTGGAAGTCATTCTTGGAGCAGGCTTCTCGGCACGGATCTGGATTCTTCACCCTTGTCTCTCTGCTTGCCTCCCTTCAAAGGGCACATGCTCCTGTCAAGGTCAGATTCACTTACAGAGCCCAGGATTGGCCGTTTCCCCCAGGCTTACACAGAAGACCAAGATAGTTTGTGATCCCTCGTGTGCTAACAGGGGGTGAAGTTTTATTTTGTGGCTGATGACAAGAGAGAAGTTTTGGACAAAGTCTTGGTGGAGAGGGGATGCAGGCAGCAGCAGGATGGCTCTGGGGACCTTTCTCGAGAGAGATGCTGCAGGCAGATGCAGGTAGGTCAGAGAAGCTGCTTCGTGAGAAATGTGGTCCCGGGGATGCGGCTTTGGGGGCACAGAAGCACAGTCCCCCAGAGGACTAGGAGGAGGCCATTCTCTTCCTTTCCTGCCTGGTGCCCGGCTGAGCAGCAGGAAGCACAGGGCATGGGGTATGGGATGTGGCCGTGGGGGTGATGCCATCACGTACTTGTGGGCAGGACCGGCTGGGGCGGGGGTCCTGAAGTCTGGGTCCTGATGCCCCCAGTGTCCCTCTTCACTTCAGCCCAGTGAGGCCTTGGGACATGTCCCTTCCACAGAGGATACGATTTGTTTGTTTGTTTGTTTTTCAGGGGCGTCAGGTAGTCACAGAGATAGATCTGATAAGGCCACATCACACCATCATGACGTGAGAACATTTCAGGTGTGACTTCCCCAGTTTCTCCTTTCCTCCCATGCCTTCTCCAGGGCCCCTTCTCTCGTCATGATCAATGGTGCCCTTCCCCCCAACTCTTATTTTCCCACCACTCAGTTTAGTGCTTAGTTCTCTCGTGTCTTGCATATTAGTCTTGTCTTCTCATTTAGGTTATAGGGAGTTCTTTGAGAATCAGGACCTGGTCTCACATTTTTTTTCCAATCCCCCAAACATCTACCACATTCTGAGTACACAGCAGATAGTCAAGAATTGTCTGTTACTGGAATGAATGGCCTGGAAAGCAGAGTGATTTTCTACACACATGAGCTCTGGAGGCAGGAAAGCAGGGCGTTTTCTTCTGCCCGAGTACAGCCACCCCTGGTACCCACACCTCTCTGCTACTTTCAAACGATGCATCCTTTTCTCCTGCTGTCCACCCCGATGCTCTGTGAAGACCCTGACTTTTGGAGAGAGAATCTCTGAGAACTGTCAATTCCACTTAGGTTAAAAGTGTATCTATAATTCCTTCTTCTTCCACGTCTTTTTCTTGCACATAGTAGGCATTCAAGGAAAGTTTGTTCAATAGTTACAAATAAAGAGAAACTAATAAGAGAAAACTCTTATTTGAGTGAAATAATGAATTCATACTATTTGCACACCGATCATGCTTAGCTGGGTTGAACTACTTTATCTTTAGGACCCATGGGAAGAGAACAAGGAGCAGTGGTCTCCAAGCTCTCTGCCCTGGCGCGTGAAGGAGGAGGTGGCGCCAAGTCTACCTCATCTTATCGTGAAGGATCTCTATTTCCCTCTGGTGGCCGACCTGTGCACTGCAACGGATGTTTCTCAGGCTCCCTGCAGGTTAGTTTTAAACAGAATGGACTTAAAGCTTGATGGGTTTTTAGAGGTTGTCAATTCCAGTATTTCTCCAGTTGTGACAGATTCTGGAAAGCCTCTGAGTTTTCTACAAAGTTAAAACTTTGGATTTCAGTGATAATCTAAAATAGAAGCTTATCTGGGTTACGTGGATGGCCCCTGTCTAACCACCCGCTGCCCTGCTATTCTGTTTTCTCACTTGTGTCTGTGCTCATGGTCAGGCTGGCGCCACGTATCACTATTTAATTTGCTGAGGGAGGCCCAGTGGGGCTCGGGCCCCCTGCACCAGTACAGGTTTTGCATGCAGCCGTGACAGTAGAAACAAGCCCCGTGTAAAAGGCTCACATCAGTAACACGGCACTTGGAGGTGAGCGGGGAGGTGAGAGGCAGTGTTGTTCAGAAACATGACATTCTCTCTCATGTCAGTTTGTCAACTGAGTTCTACTAACTTGTGGTGGTGTTATTATTAATTTTTAAAATGTTTTCTTAAATGTGCTTTGGTGATACCTAAGAGCTATAAGCCTAAATGGTTTATACCTTATTTTATAATTGCATATATTTATGTGTTATGACAGAAAATGAAGTAATCCAACTGTGGAGGGGGGCTGCAAATTTTCCCTTGAAAAGTGGTCCAAATATTATGCACGTGGAGATGATGCAGTTGAAGCCCAGGTGAGTGACTTCATGCTCCCAGCATCACATAGTTTCTTGGGGGCAGAACCAGAAATGCCCAGAAGGGACAAGGCTTCCAAATTGGCTGTTCTGTGTTCTTGTTCTCACCACTGATAACCTGAATTATCTGGATTTTAAACAACTACTTTGATATAGTAAACTCTGCTCTTTGCTTCACTTTGTCAGTGGAGACCTGATCTTTAATCATTTGAAAATAATAGACATTGGGGTGTGTTCCTCCTTTTCATGTTGATTCAAGTCAAAATGTATTTCACTTTGTTCACAGCACTTTTCTTAGCACCTTAACTTAAAAAAAAATCTACCTACCCTTTAAAATCATCTTAACCATTTTTAAAACATTTAAAAACATTAATTTAATGGAGGTGCTGGGAATTGAACCTGGGACCTAGTGCATGCCAAGCAGACACTCTACCACTAAGCTATCCCCACTTCACCCTGCCACCTTTTCTTAGCACCTTAAAAAGTACATGTCATTCTTGAGCAAGAACAGTTTATAATTAAATTCGGGGGAAAGACATACGTGGAATTTTAAAATAATTAATGACAGCGCAGCAAGTTAAGACAGCAAAGGAGCGGTACACGCTTCTCTTGGTCCCACCTGCCAGGTGGCCCTTGACACTGCTTTCCTTCTTTGCATCCCAGCAGCAACCTTTCTGTAAAGACTCCTGGGAAGTGGAGAAGGACCCCCCCCACCCCCACCCCGTATCTCTGCTCATCCAGGGGTGGCCGGGAGTGCTCCTGGCCCCACCTGAGGGAAGACGGCCGGCTGGCCTCCAGGGGGAGCTCAGCCTGGATAAATCCACCGCTCACCACGTCTGATCGCGGGCGAGGCGCCTCGGGAAGAATCGAGGTCCCTGTGTTCGGCGTCTTGTATCTGCAGAGTTTCTGCCATTGCAGAGCCCAGTTTGCCCAGCGAAGAGAGCAGCAGGCTCCCGCCCAGGCTGGCCAGCAGCCCTTGTCACCGGCGCGCGCGGGCACGAGGGTGCAGGTGCAGGTGTGCCTGTGTGCGCACGCGCACCTGCAGGCAGGGCTCCTGGGAGGCGTGGCCGGCTTCCGACCCCCGCAGGGAGTAGGGCCGCCCTGGGGAGAGCTTGGGATTTCCAGGCAATGAGAGAGGCTCCATCCTGGACCCCGAGTCCTGCCTGGGGTATTCCTGACTCCAGAGATTAGGTGACTCCAACCCAAATCCCAAATTCCTAATTTAGCTTCCCGCCAGGTTCCTTATTCTTAAAGCTTCTGTTTGAGAGAGGCAGAGAGAGGAGAGAGGGAGGCAGAGAGAGCAGATCTGCAAGACACCTACTCAACTAAGAGCGCAAAGACTCTAGTACAAGGCTGCTCGCTGCAGCGCTGTCCATTGTAGTGAGATGTTAGGAACAACTTTTTTTTTTTTTAAATGGAAATATGGGGGTTTGAACTCAGAATCTCCCGCATGCTAAGCACACCCTCTACCACTGAGCTGCACCCCTACCCCCTGGAAACAGCGTATGTATTCAGCCATAAGGCAATGGTTTAAAATTCCCCTAGAGCGTCACCGCTCCTTCCCTGCCCCCAGAATTTCGCACTCCGTGGGTGCTGGGTGAGGCCTGAGAACTTGCATTTATAACAAGCTCCCAGATGGGCTAACTGCCCTTACACCTAAACAAGGGAAAAGGTGCTTCAAAGTTACAAGTAATGGTCTCCTCTCCAACTTTTCCAAATTTCCGAGGATAAGTGCTCCTTTCAAATAGCATATACAAAATATTGTAAAAGAATCCTGGAATTTTTATGAGACCAGTTTTTTTCTTAAACTACGTAACGTATCTGCATAAATAAATATTCTTGACATACTACCCCCGAATACCTGTAAACTGAATTTCAGGTAAAATCCATTCTCCACTGGGTGTCCTGGTCCACGCCAGCTGACGTTTGTGTGTATTTGCATTGTGTGATATTTTGCAGTTCTACTTGAAACATTCTTGGCCTGAAGCCCTTGGTCAAAAAGGCACAGTCCTGCCAACGTTAAATGTGAAAGAATCTCAGTGAACCAGAGGGGTACACGCCCTTCCTTGAAGTGTTTTTAAACATTTTCTTCCCTTCGCTCTGTTTGTCTTACATGCGCAGCCCCTGAATCGCGGCGTGTCTGGGTGGCAGTCCTTGCTTTCAGAAGTTCATGCCCCACCTGTCAGGTCCATGGGGGACGCTGTGCTGGTCAGTGCCCAGGCTCTGTTCAGATGCTCTTGGACCCTTTCCCACCGTGTCTGTGGGCTCCCTGACCCATGCCCTCGGCCATGGGAGCAGCTTAGCCCCAACACCCACAGGCCCAGCTCCCTGTCCCCCTATGGGGACAACCCTGAGGTATAATTCATCCTCCAAGGTTCCTCTGTGGGATTAGGCTGCAGAACTTCTGTGTGGTGTTGGCTTGAGTCTGAACCTTTGCAGACTGCCCCCCATCTTGCCTTCCTCACTTCCCAGTCGGGCCTCACAATCGACACATCTCCTGCACCTGAATCTTCATCCTGGGGCCATGTCTTAGCAATTCTGACTGAAGTCATAGGTCCTGTGTATGGCGAAAACCTTCAGACATACCTAAATATATGTAATCGACACAGGAGCATTATCAACAATAAAAATGCGTCGGTTGGTTCTTTGCTGACCAGTCAGGACGCAGAGAGTTATAAGCACATGTGATGGCCTGGAGGGACTCAGACTTGTTTAGGAGATGCCAAACATGTAGAAGAAGTTCAGTAATACATGGGGGCAGGATATTATTTGAGACATAGTCACCTATGTTTTTGTCTTTGGGTCATTCTTTGCCATCCCCCCTGCACCCCCCATGAAATTACCAGGTGACACCTTCCCAAAGTCTCTGCCCCCTCTGAGCTTTCTAACCCTAGACACAGCTCCAGGGAAAGAGGGGAGACCCTGAGTTGACTGAGATTACGTTTCTCTTCACCTTGACGGTATGAGGCATCAAAATAGAAATCCCTTTGACATACAGAAAACTGAGATCCATGCCCGCGACAAACACGGGGGCAAGCCCGGAGTCGGTGGTGCCGAAGGCTTCCTGTGCCTTGAACAGATGAAACTTTTACAGGTTCAGGGAGGCCCGGAGATGCATATGTCTTCTTGTATAAAGTCTCTCTAGCTGAGAACTTCAGGGAAGTCGAAGAGTTGGTTAAACCAATAAAGGAGAAAAATCCTGTGCAAAAATCATACCCTCATGTTATGCTTTGCTTTGACTTGCTTCATTTTAACTTGCCCAAGGCCAAGTAATCCCCAGTTTAAGCTTGGTTAGAACTAATCAGGAGAGTTTTGTTTAACAAAGCAGAGGGAGGTCAGCAAAATTGTCAAAGGATTTCATTTTTATGCACATGAATGCATCATATTTACTGAGTCCCTAAGCTGGCCCAGAGCTGAGGCAGCCCCTTGGCCTCTTCAACAAGGGTGAGGGACCTGTTTGCCTGGCCAGCTACTCTTCCTTCTTTCCTTCCTGGTAACTCTGGGAATGAAAGATGGGTGTGTCCCTTGCTCCTGAAGGGACTTCTGTTATCAATTTCTTTTCCTATTTGCAGTATTAGGAGAATGTTATTTGCCTTTTAATTATTAAGAATAGAGAATAGATGAATCCTTTGGAAGACTGGCTTGTACAGCGTATGATCTGAGAAAACGAGTGCTTTTATGATGCATCATGTTAATGATCATACTGACAATGAGATGTTGACAAGCCCCTTGCAGCAGTCAGGGCTTGATCAGAGGGGCAGAGCCACTAGAGGAGGTAGCGGTGTCTCCCTGTCTGTCTCTCATCTATCTATTTATGTCACCTGTTTATAGATACAGAAGCACACATGCATACAGATAGAGTTATAGATAGAACTATATAAATCAAGGGCTCAGTCACAGAGATTTGACTGTGGCAGTTCTGGGAGCTGTTGCAATGATCTCTCTGTGAGCTGTTGCTTTTTTTGTGATGCTGGAGCTTGAAGTCTGAAAGGCAGGCAGTGGGAAGCAAAGATGGATGTCAAGTCTTGGGAGCCAAGAGCAAGCCGGAAGCCAAGAGCACGACACCGGGGCCTGTATTCATTCTCATTGCCTCTGACCTCGGTGGTGCGGGGCCCTCGGGAGCTGGGGCCCTTGTCACTCACCTAGTCACTCTGGCCCAGGGGTCAGAGGCGCTGGAGGGGATCTGGGGAAAGAGGAGCCTTTGCAAGCCAGGCTGCTGCCTCACCCCAGTGCGGGGAGCCTGCGTTTAAGGGACAGTGTGTGAACTGCACACCAGCCGCTCCCTCCAAATCTCACACAACCTAACCAGAAACTCCCAGGCAGGTCCTGCCATGGTGACACCTCACCAAGTCACCATGCCTCTGAATAACCCTTGTCTCAGGACTTCAGAGTCCTTAAGTCACTTTCAAGATCTTTCAAAATTAACTTTGGTTTTATTGCAGTAGCTTGTCTGTGGCTGTTTGTCGGCAAATGCAGTTTGTAGTTGCAGAACGTAACGAGTGGTGATGTTTTAGCACGTACACTTCCATTTGTCTTTGTGTGTATTTTAAGATAGATGCAATCATTCTGCATATACAATGTCATATGCTGAGATACCATTTTATATCCTTATTTTGAGTATCTTTTTATCTTCTAAAAATTATTTGTAAACTGAATTTTAATAACTAAATGTTTCATTATATTCATGTACCAAATTATATACTATCATCTTCCTATTATTTGATTTTTAGGTAGTTTTCTAATTTTCTACTATTGCAAATGACATAAATAATGATGGAATGGACATCTTTTTGCATAAATCTGATTATTTCCTAGAATAGATTCATAAAAAGTGAAAAACAGTAAACATTTAAAGTCTCTTGTTATCTGTTAATAATATATAGAAATATGTGTAGAATATTTAGACAGGTTTCAACAATTTATATTCACATGAAAGCCATACATTAATTTGGGAAGAATCAATTTCTTTACTGTAGTCAATCTTCACATCTTAGAACACAATTCACTGATGCTAAAAACCCTGTTTCCCTATTGTAACATCTCTGAAATTAGGATTTATTTTCAACAGATAGTGTTTCATTGCCAGTGTTTTGTTTTGTTTTGTTTTTTTCCTTTCTTAGTGTTACATACAATAATGGTACCTCTGACACTTCATAGCAATTTGTGTCTGATGAATAAAGTATCTGCATCAGTCGAGGCTTTATAAAAAATTCTAAATAAAGATTTGTAGTTTTCTGTATTTGGCCTTATAAATGTTATTCTTCAGTAATTTATGATTTGTTTGCTTTTTATAAATGGAATCTTTTATATTTTGATTTGTAATAGATTATTGCTCATATATATGATAAAACTATTAATTTTTTATTTGTTTACCTTATATTCTTATATTATAACTTTACCTACTTTTTTAGTTTGTTAGGCTTCTGTTCCTTTATTTTCTTTCTTTTGGTTTTTCTCTTTAATCATGAAAGGATAGAAGGCTTTGGCTGTATTGCTCAGTGCAGAGTTGGCTGCATCTCATATATTTGGAGATTTGGTTTACATCAAAACATTTTATCAAATGCCTACAAATTGTGGGAAAACTCTTTTACAGGCTGCAGATTCAAAGATGAAGAAAATGCTCTTCTTGTCCACAGGAATTCATACAGGATGGTAGACTAAAAGACTGGATAATTTTTATTTAACTGAAATCAAAGTGTCCACTGTGTGTATTTGGAAGGATACCCCGAGCAACCTTTGCAGCTGTGATCGGCAGCTTCATTGCTTTAAAGGTGAGTTTTGAAGCAGATCAGAATGGCCTTTGGGGCATCTGACCATCCTGCTAATTACAGCACCTTTGCTTCTCTTTACATTTGGAATATTTCCCCTAAATTGAATTTTCTCTCTTTCAAGGAACAAGGCAGACTGAGGGCACCATGATGAATGTTAATTGATCGTGTTGGTTATCTGGTGTCCCAGAAGTGCCTTCGCATCTCTAGTGAAGTTTTGATTAATTGTGACTATAAATTTTAAACCACATGAAATCTGATTGTCATGAAGTTTCCTCTCCTCTGGCTGCAAGTATTTAATTCATTTTGGCAAGAAAATGGATTTTAAAAATTCTCCTCTTGCCATTATTTGTGTCGCCTGACTGCAAGTGCTGGTACTACCTGCCAGTTGAAGAAGCAGGAATGGCCCACAAATGTCACAGCAGCACAAGTGCCCCAGCTTAGTTCTCTGGGTTTGGGTAAATGACAGAGCCTCTTGCCTTGATTTCCCATGCACATAAGAGATTACAATTTCAGAAGCATCAAATAGCTAACCCTCACTAGTTACATTGTTACAACATTCTTTTCAACTTTTAGAAATAAAAGCATACATGTATTCTGAAATATCTGAGAAAATTGTTTTGCAAGAACATGAGACTCTTATGAGTAGAAAGTCTTCCTGAGGTTTCCATGATGGATTCTAATGGTTAAAATTCCCACAGGAGTCCACATAGAATTATGTATTTCTTACCATTTAAGAAACAGAGGAGGAGTTTGGGATTAGCAGATACAAATTACCTATCATAAAATACATAAACAAGGTCCTACTGTATCACACAGGGAACTACATTCAATATCTTATAATAACCTATAATGAAGAAGAATATGAAAAAGAGTATATATGTATATAACTGAATCACTGTGCTGTACACCAGAAACTCATAACATCATAAATCAACTATACTTCAATAATAATAATAAAAAAGAACCAGAACTCCCTGTGTTAGTCAAAGTGGATTGCACACTAGCTGCTTTAGGAACCAACCCCAGTATTTGAATGATTTACTGTAATACTCTGTATTTCATGTTCACATCAGAGTGTAATGCAGGCCGCGGAAGGGCTGTTCTGGTGCCAAGGATCCTTCCAGCAGTTGACTCAGTCACCCCAAGGGCCTCGGGACCCTCTGCTGGAGTCTTTCCCCCTGCAGCTGAGAGCATGGCGGGTCCTGGGGGGCAGAATTCATGCAGGCCACTTTCACCTGCTCTTAAAGGCAGAGCTTTGTCACATGGCCCCACTTCAACTGCGGGGGGTCCAAGAAATACAAGATCACACAGATCTACCTGGGTGAGTTTCCTATGCTGCTGTTACCAGTGACCATAATTTTATGGCTGAAAACAAAACTATCATGCTGTCTTACAAGTCTAGAGGTCAAAAGTCCAAAATGGGCGTCACGGGGTAATTCAGGGTATTGGCGGGGGTCCGTTCCTTCAGGAGGCTCCAGGGGACCATCTTCCTGGCCTTTTTCGGCTTCTAGAGACTGTGCACGCTCCCTGTCTTGTGGTCCCACCACTCTGACCTCTGCTTCTGTTGTCACATGTCATTCTCCACCTCTTCTGTCTCCTTTTTCCATCTTTTAAGGAACTTTTGATGACATGGAGTCAAATTAGCTAATCCAGAATAATTTCACCACCTCAGGATCTTTAATTAACCATACCCACAGGATCTCTTTTGCCATGGCAAGGTGACACATGCCCAGATCCCGGCGATGAGGACATCTCTGAGGTTGTTATTCTGCTAAGGCAGGGAGTGCATTCTAGCTGTCTCTGCCGCACTCCTGAGCACTCTGAAATGGCCTGTGCTTAACTCTGGATGTCCCTGGAGTTTACCTAGCTCTAAATGCTAGTAAGTACTTACTGAGTGACATGGGTATAAAGCATGAATTAAGCACTAGATCTCTAGGAACTATGGGACTTACAGAAGAGAATCTCATAGGCTGTCCACAATCCCATCCACAGTCTAAAATCATGTAGTTGTAACTATAATTACTCAATGTATTTTTTATTCTTATTTTTATTGAAGTGTAGTCAGTTTACAATGTTAGTTTCAGGTGTACAGCAAAGCAATTCAGTTATACATACACATACGTGTATTTTCAGTTTCTTTTCTATTATAAGAGTTTGAATATAGTTCCCTGGGCTAGACAGTAGGTCCTTGTTGTTTATCTGTTTTATATATAGTAAGATGCATCTGTTAATTCCAAACTCCTAATCTATCCCTTCCCCCTTCCCCTCCTTGTAACCGCAGTTTGTTTTCTATGCCTGTGAGTCTATTTCTGGTTTGTAAATAAAATTTGTAAATTTTTTTTTTTTTTTAGATTCCACATATAAGCGACTCAATGTATTTTCAAGTTTTCTTTAAATTATAGAAACTACCCATGAAGATATGCTTGTTGTGAAAAATTCAAAATGAAAAATACAGAGCCGTAAAGAAAAAAAGACAAAAGCCGGCTTTCAGCCTCCCCCTCCACAGGTAACCACTGCAACCTTTTGGAATGTGTATTGGTCAGATTCCATTTGCCCTTCTGATCTTCCCCACCCTTCTCCATTATGCGAACCCTGCCCCTGGGAGGCTGACCATATGGGAGTGTGTCAGTGAGACAGACCCAGCCTCTCTCTGGTCTCTGATGGCACTTGGCCAATGGGAGGCACGAGGAGGAGATTGGGGGGCATGGGAGGGGAGTGATGGCAGGGTTTTCACTCCCCTCGTTCCCTCCCTGTTGGGTCACCATGAGTTGGCTGCATCTACGTAAAAGCCAAAAGTGACCCTTTCCATAAAGCCACCTTCTCCAGGTTCCCTCAGGCTTGGTGGTTGTAATGGTTCCCTGCTCTTGTTGGTTCTGGGAATTGCACTAAACCTTATTCTTCCCCAAAATCCTTCCCACACTTTTGTAAGTAGTCTATCCAATTCTCTTCCAGTTGTCCAGAGTTAATGCCAGGACTCTGAAGGAAACAGAGCATGTCTTTCCACATTTTTTCTGTGACTTTACACACACATACATAAGGAATAAAATGGTAAGTGGAATGCTTTGATTAGGGGTGTGTGTGAGACAGAGAGACAGAGAGAGACTTGAGATGTACCACCACGCATATATTTTAAAGTAGGTGGTGGAGACTCACTTGAATGTGTGTTGAATGACTCACTTCCATGAAAGTAGGATAGGTTTAGGTTGCTGCAGACTAGACAGTATTTGTCAGGAGGATTACTTTGAAAAGATACATGTGTAACTTCTGTAGCTCTGAGCACCAGCCTTATCTCCTGGGGGCTGGAGCAAAGGAGTGACTCTCCCTTTATCTCAGGTCAACAGGAACTTTAGTGGGGCTGCTTCAAATGGTGGCAGGGCTTGTATCTGACACACAGCTCAGAAGGTAAAGAGGCTTCTCCCCTCAGTCTGAGGCAGCTGGGCGGAGTGAACCTGGATGCCTTGGATGCAGAGATGGCGATGGGGAGGGTGGGAGGTGGGCCTGGGTGTTTCTCATAGACTGGATGTGGACAAGGGAGGGAGAACTGGCCTTTTAATTCCTATCCAAGAGGACTGCCTAGAGGGGCGATGGCTTTCAACCAAGACAATTCGTGTGGATCTGACTCATGCAGAACTGGCACGAGGAGATGAGACATCATGGAAAGCGCTGTTGAATGTTTCCTGGGGGAGCCTCTGAAGTGCCCACAGAGATGGAGAGAGTGTTGCCAGCCTTCAAGACCCTCAGCTGGGCAAGAACTCTCCTGCTCCCCTTCTTTTCCTCGCCCCCTTCCTGTAGAACCCAGAGGGATCAGAATCTGCCAGCAAGCTGAGGGCTTTAAAAACCTCAGGAGAGCAAACACAGCAGCTTCAATGTCTGCAGGAGTCCAGGTGTGGCTGGCTCCAGGCGAGGGTCGGGAGGAAATCTAATGCAAGTCAAGTTTGGAATTTTTACTCTTATACAGGCTTAGACATTTTTAGTGATGGAATTGACATGGGTTTATGACTTCAGGCAACCATGGGATTTGTTTTCTACCTATGAGTTCACAGGAGTCACGACACCAGCTGAGTTTTCTCCCTGAGGCGGGAGGAACCGTTCCCAACCATAGATGTTTTAAAGGAACAGTGGAAGACAAAAATACAGTTGTTTTCTTATTACATCTTATGAGGCTTTCTCATTCCATCAAAATCTTTAAAATCTTTAATGACCATTATTATACTTTACACACTCTTGGGAAACTTCCTCTGTTCACTTACTAACATGCAGGGGACATTTTCCTGTGTTAGCAGAGTTTCATTCCATTGATTTTCCTGGCTGCCTAGAAGCCTAGGGTCTGGAGGTACAATACTTTAACTGCTCCTTTATTGTTGGGCATTCCTATTATTTTTATTATTTACCATTGAGAATAATATTGCCAAGACATTGGGATTTTTTTGGGGGGGAGGGGGAAGAAGTAATTTGGTTTATTTATTTATATACATGTATTTTTTTTTTTTAATGGACGTACTGAGGATTGAATCCAGGACCTCATGCAGTCTAAGTACGCACTCTACCACTGAGCTATACCCTCCCTCTGCCAAAACATTGCTTACTACCTATGTGACTAGATGAATAGATTCTTTGGATGCATCGCATATGTGGAATTGCTGTTGCAAAGAGCAGATTGACCATGACTGCTTTTCTACCCTCCCTTCTCCTTCTTTCTGATAATGGTACCCCCGTTTTCTTTTGAGGAAATGGAGATGTAATAAGAAAACATTACAAATTTTTGTCTTCTGCTGTTACTTAAAAGCAGATATGGCGAGGGCAATGCTTGCCCTGCCTGGGAAGGAATCTCGGCATCCTGTCCTCCTGTGGGGAAGTGGAGTCACGTGACCCAGCTAAGCCAATCAGATGCTCCCTCTTGGGAACACAGAAAACAGAAACCATTTGGGGATAATCTGTCCCCAAAAGGGTACCTTAAAGAAGCTGGACAAACTTTTCTCTCCTAGAGCTCTACTGAGTCCTATTTTTCCTAAGACCTTGTTATTCATCTTTATTCTTCTAATGCTGTGTTTTTTTTTTTGTTTGTTTTTTATTTTGTTTTCAAATCTAGCCTGGGCATGCCTCTACTGTTTGTCAATGATATAAAGAAAATATGCACTTCATATTTTGACAAATACCTCTAGCTGCCCTCCAATCTGAGGTAGCAGCTTAAACTTCCACCAACAGTGGGAAACTTCTGGGCTTCATTTCATCCTAATTTGCTTAAAACATTTATGTCACGTTATGCACAGAAAGGATTCTTTTATTCAATTTTTCTAATACAATTCACTTTGACTTCTTGATAGAGTGATTCTATCTATTTCTAAATAAGCGAAATGTCATTTTCTTCAGTGGGTTGGCCAATAAATAACTTACCTATTATTCTTAGAATGCAACAGACTTGTATTATCTTGCCAGAAGTTTAGTTGATGAAATGGCCCAGAGTCAAATTAATATTGTTTATAAGTGGAGTGATTCACAAGGATATGAGCCACAAACTTGGACTCGACATATTCCAAAATTGAGTATTCTCTCACGGTCACCTTGGCAACTGTAAATAATGATGTAATTGTTAAATAGCCACAAAAAAAAATGGTCATGTATTGTGCAAAAAGTTCCTTTAATTAACATCGTGTTTGCCAATTACTTTATTCTTCTTTTAAGTGTATATTAGAAAAACCAGCTGTAGAAGTAGAACAATTTGAATTGAAGGCATAGGAAAAAAAAAATCAGATCCTCCAACTGGGCAAATACATGTAGGACTCACTGCCCTGTGTGAGGAAAAACGTCCAGATGACTTATGGACAACGGGAACCATAAATAAAAGTGAATAATAGTGAGCACTCCCTCACCAAGAACTGTATGTACCGGAGAGAGTATGGAGAAATGAAGTCATGCTCACCGCCAACTTCTTGAAACATTTCCTGCAGCAGGAATAAGGCGGAGAAACTGTACACATTGGACGTACATCTCCCCTCACTCCACCTACTTTTGTTGACATTTAGAGGAGAATGGGAAATGTCCAGAGGAGAGAGAATTGTAACGCTGGAACGGGCTTTGCAAGGTTTTGCATAAGAGCTGGGGATGCTAGTCAAAATCTCCGGTAGCCAGTGTGGTAATGTAAATTAATATATAAGAAAAAATTAAGTCAATTACTATCGTGCGTTTCATGGGCTCTTAGAAAGGAAGGTCACTTGAGTAAATAAAGTCATGTTGTTTTGTTACTAAGGTACATGGGAAAGATTGCCTTTCACATACCAAGCAGTGCAACTGGCAGCCGCGGACACTGCCCAGTGCCTGAAATAGATAAAGGCTAGCTGCCAAGGCCTCCAGCGCAGCAGGCTGATGGAGGGGACACCTCGTGCTTCTCTTATTTCACAATTAAGAAAGGTGTTTGCTGTATGGGTGTCCTCTTTTTTTTTTTTAAATCAAGAGAAAATTAAACAAAAGCTTAATAGCATGTATACATGTGAGAAACCCAAGAAAATGGAATAACACCTGGAGGTTCTTCATAGATACTGTTTATCACTTTATGAAGTCTGTGCTTTGAGTTTCTTAAGAATTTTTTTGAACATGAAGGGATGTTAAATGTTATCTAATACTTTTTTCTGAGTCAAATGAGAAGACCATTTGGTTTTTGTCCTCTCATCTATTAATGTGGTAAATTGCATTTATTCTAATGTTAAAACCTCCCCTGAAATCCCAGGATAGAGCAAATGTGGACAAGATATATTTTTGTTTTTGTACTTGACTGGCTTTGGTTTGCTAATGTTGTTTAGGATTTTGGTATCGATGTTTACCAGTTAGAGTTTCTGGAATTTTCTCTCATCACATCATCTTTGTCTAGTTTTGGCATCAAGGTGGTATTAACCTCAGGGAATGCTCCCCGGGGAGTACTGCCTCATTTTCTGCCTTCCAGAATACTGGAACAAGTTTTCTTTGAAAGTTATGTAGAATTTGCTCATAGAATTGGCTAGGTTCGCTATTGCCTTTATAGGAAGATTTTAAACTACTGGCTAAATTTTCCTAATAATCGTAGGACCATTTGAGTCTTCTCTTTCTTTTTGAGTCAAGTTTAGTAAGTTATAATTTTCCAGGAGTTTATTACATTTAAGTTTTCAAATTTATTAACACTGTATTTATGAGCACATCAAGTAATTATGACAGATAAAACAATTATGATAATTCACAATATTTTCTTTTCCTTTTAATATCTTCTATCTATGTGGTCGTATCTTCTTTTTTATTCCTATAATCCTTCATTTGTGCCTTCTTTCCTTTTTTCTTGATGACTCTCACTAAATATTTCATTATTAGTTTTGCTGAGAAAGATTTTAAAAACATTATACTCTCTCGTATCTCTGTGTTTCTTTTCATTAATATCTGTTCATTTTTTTTTACTATCTTCTTCTTTTTCCTTTAAAGAGTTTACTTATTCTCTTGTTCTTTTTCTTAACCGAACATTTAGCTTATTTTCAATGTTACAATTTTAAATCCAGGTGTTTGCGGTTATGTATTTTTCTCATATATGAATATTTAAGGGTACACACTTCTTAGTGTTGCAACATCCTATATGTTATGATATGTACAGGATTTACTGTTGCTGAGCATTTAACAAATTCTATTATGATTCTGTCTATGTTTAAGTTCCAAAAATATGTATTAAAATTTTATTTTTGACTTTGACTTCTGACTTCATTGCACTATGATAAGGGAACATGGTCTGTGTGATATCTATTTTTTTTTGGCATTTGATATGGCTTCTTTATGGCCTAATTCATAGCCAATTTTTATAAATCTTCCATGTGTGCTCAAGAATAATATGTATTCTGTATATGACCATTAAATCAAGCTTGACAATTGTGTCAAATTTCCCACAGCTTTACTACTTTATCTGACTTATATATTCATAATTGAGGAGGGGATATTGAAACTTCCCTCTCCTTCTGTTGGTTTAGAAGCTGTACACTCTATTTTTCAGTTGTCACTCTTAAACTTTTGCCATGCTTAATTTTAAAAATCTAAGTTAAATTTCCAGCCTAATTTCTGAACAATACATGTTTATTTTAACTTTCTTAACAATGATTACCCCAACTAGATTTCATTCTTTTGGGATCCAGTATTTTAGTTTTCTTCTTTTCTAACTCCATGATTAGATATTATTTTTGCTATATAATACAATTGATATTTGTTTAGATTTACCTACATATTTCCAAATTCCTTTGCTCTCCATTCCTCTTTGCAACTCAGACCTTTATTCCAAGTTCCTTCTCTTCATCCCAAAGTACTCTGAGAAGTTCCTGTAGTAAAGGTCTGTAGGTAGTAAATACTATCAAATTTTATTTATCTGAAAATGCCTTTATTTGATTTGATTCTTGAAAGATCACTTCACTTGGCACATAATGCTAGATTTGAGGTTATTTTCTCTCCAGTTCTGAAGATATTATTCTACCATCTTCAGCCTCCTCTTCTTGAGAAGAATGCTGTTCAACTGAGTCCTTTTGTAAGTGTTTTCTTGTTTATTGCTGGTTGCTTTTAATCATCCCATTACATTCTGTGTTCTCAGCATCACTACACTGTACTTAGGTGTGCATTTTTTTTGTATTTATTCAGCTTGGTATTTTCTATGCTTCCTACATCAATGGGTTTGTTCCTTTCATCAATTCTTAGCCATTATTTCTTTGAATATTGCTTCTTCCCTATTCTGTCTGCTCTTTTCTTCTGTGACTCTTTTATCCATATCTGTTTCTTTCTTCATAGTTTCCATCTCTTTGTATCTACGTGTTGCAATCTTATTAATTTCTTCTGACCAGTCTTCCAGTTCTCTAATTTTCTCTTCTGCCATTTCTAATCTGCTATTTAACTATCCACTCAGCTTTTATTATTCATGGTAGTATTTTTCACTTATGAGTTATTTTGGCTATTGTTCAAACCATTATTTATTTTTGATTGTATTTTTATTTCTTTAAACATATCATGTATAACTTCCTCCTAACTGCCTCTCTGCCTTCATTCCTTCCCCATCCAATTGATTCTGCAGCCAGCTGCTTGATTAATCTTTCTAGAGTGCAATTCTGATTTTATAGTGTAAATCCATTATGTTGGTATAGCTTGTCACCTTTTTGAAAATCTTGCCACTAGGTTATCTCACCTGCACCTCACAGTAACTTTGTGGAAAACAGTTGATGTGTTTTTCTGTTCAGTGGTTTCCTTTTGCCTTCAGAGTAAATCCAAACTCTCCTGTCCCCTCATCCTTCTATTACTACCTCTGTCTTACCCTTGAAATCGTATCACCTGTTAATCCCTTTCACGTATCCTACAGTCCAAACAACCTGAACTTCTCAAACCTCTCATTTTCTTTCCTCACATTGGTAAGAATGTCCTGGCATCACTGTTTCCACTAGCATTATCTTTCCTTCAAGGTCTGGCTCAAAGGCTGATGCTTCCAATACCTTTCATTTGCCTCAACAGCTGAACATGCTCTGTCTCTCCTGTGCATAAAGCAGTGGACACGTAGACTCACATGTGCAGATACACACAGACACATGCACACACACACGAAGACATAGACACACAGACACAGACACACAGACACACGGAGACAAAGAAACACAGACATATACACAGACAGACACACACAGACATGCACACAGATGCACACACACACACACACACACACATCCTTCCCTCAGGAATTAATTGCTTTGGCTCAGAGTTCCTTTCTCTCTCATCCCTGTTCCTCTGAAGCTGCTTTTCAAAGTCAGGTTCTGTGTCATCTTTGTAGCCAATCCCATTTTATTCACTCCAATGCCTTCTTTAATAATTCTTCAGCATAGAGGTGACATGTACTTATAGGATCCTATGTACCTCAAAGGGAGCACAGCGGAGACATCTGAGACTACGACGTCTGTATGACAGAAGACTGAAGACTGTGTGACACCTGGTGGCTCCCCGAAGGCTTTCTAGATGGAGGGTAGGACTGGAAAGTGGGATGTGTTCAGCGGGACTAAAATCTGAAGAGCCAAAAGGCTAAAAAGGCTTTCTACTGATTCGTGTTTTATATGAAAAAGAAGAAAAACCCTCCAGAGATACAGTCTTGAATGGATGAGTCAGTCTTGGGTGAATGAATGGAGCCCAGGTCTGGTAGCAGCATCCACATCCCAGAGGGTATCAGAGTGAAGGCAGGAGTAGAGAGCAGGGCAGTGGTCCCTCAGCCTACCTGCCAGAGGGCATGTCCTCCAAGGAGATGCTCTTGCCTTGCATGTGAAGCCCCTGCATCTCTCTTCCTGGAGAACCTGTAAGCATCACCTGACTGGGCTCAGCCCCTTCAAGCTTTCCTTGTGATCTTGGAAACTGGGCACATTTTCTTTCCTACCAACAGTTGTAACACTTTGAAAAATACAATCCAATGACAGTTTCATGTCAGGCTCTACAAACCAAGCAAGCAGAGGTCTAAAGAGAATATCCAGCTTGATTAATTAGCCTGTTCAGGAGTTTGCCAACTATTGCAATACGCAAAGCAACCACATTTTGATGGCTACGTATGACCCTGTATTTGACAAGAAGTCTATTAAATCATGCAGATAAATCACACATTAAAGTGAATGATACACAATTCGACCTCGTGCTTTGTTGTCACCAAAATATATTTCTTCTGAAAGGTCATTTGGATGCTGTATCTTAGTCCTGTGTGCGCCTTCAGTATTTATCATGGCACTTAACACATGGTACGTATCCTATGAATGTTCACTGAAGAATTAAGTTACTTAAAAATGATTCTCTAAGGTTTAGTGTGTTCTTACCATTCTCCATGGTTCTGTGGAATAGCAAAGAGGAGTGGGAGTTTGCCATCAAGTCAGGAACAAGAACACATGATGCTAAACTGTGTGCTGCAGCCCATAAGGGCTAAAGAAATTTGCAGAGAAAACTCTTTGAGGATCTAGCCAGGAAAGGCTTCCAGGAGGAGGTGGCATAAGATTGAATACAAGCAGCAAAAACATCTGTTGAAGTGAACTGATTAGGTGAAGGGAAAACTGGCTGGAGGACCTGCTTTCAAGAGAACTCGCTCACCTGGCTGGCAAGTCTGTGCTGGCTGTAGGATGGGGGCCTCAGCTGCTGGCTGTCTGGGCCCCCCACAGAGCTGAGTGTCTGCAGTTGGTGTTCCCTGGAGCAAGTAATGCACAAGTTCCAGGCAGAAGTAGCAATCTTTTACGACCAGCCTCAGAAGTCATTCAGCCATTTCCATCATATTCTGTGGCAAATAACAACCTTGATTTAACATGGGAGAAGATGGCACAAAGGCGTGGAAACCAGGAGGTGGAGATCACTGAGGGCCGACTGGGAGGTTAGCTGCACAGGTGGATGCTCTAGCCATATCCATGCTTTCCTGCAAATCCCCAGGTTCCCTGATCAATGGTTTGTTTCTTTTTGAATCTTTACTCCAAGCTCCCTCACCTTCGCTCCAGCTGAGGCCGTGCCGCAGGGGAGGGCACCGCACCTTCATGGGCCCCAGACTGCCTGCTCCACAGGGTCGCATGTGACCCACAGGACTTCTACCCTACGCTGCCTCCCCCTCTTATTTATGCCTCTGTCTCTGGCGCCCTTTGTCAGTGTGTCTCACTATCTTGTGTCCAGAAGATTGAACCTTCTGGCTTGTTTTTCTGGCAGGCATCCTTCCTGTGTGCTCATAGCTGTGACATGCCTCGCAGCTTGTACGTTCTCTCAGTGGCCCATCCGGGATGGTTCAGACACACAGGCCCCCTTGGCTACTGTATCAGTTTCTTGGGTCTGCTGTAACAATCAGTTTGTGGGCTTAAAACAACCAAAATTTATTCTTTCACAGTTCTGGAGACCAAAAGCCTGAAATCAGTTCCACGGGACTGAAATCAAGGTGCTGGCAAGGCTGTGCGCCCTGCAGAAGCTCTAGGGGAGAATCCGGCTCTGCTCTAACAGCTTCTCCTGACTCCGGCGTGCCTTGGCTCATGACAGCATCACTCCCACCCCTACCTCTGTGCACACGTTGCCTTCTCTTCTGTGTGTCTCAAATCTCCTCCTTCTTATAAGGACATGTGTGATGACACTTAGGACCCACCAGATAATACAGGATAACCTCTTCATCTCAAGATACTGAACTGAATCATATTTGCAAAGACTTTTTTTCCCTCCGTATAAGGTAACATTCACAAATTCGAGGAATTAAGACATAGGCATCTTTTTTTGGGGGGGAGTGTCCATAATTTCAGCCTACCACAGCAACCATCCTTCAGTATTTATGAATGATCTGAGAAAGATTTTTTTTCACCAGCTCCAATGAGAAAAGTCCTGACTGACTGATCTGGCTTGGGGCACTGGAGATTCTTGGACCAACTAGGGTGGGCAAGAGGGTGGTTGAGGGGTGGACACTGGAGCCACTTGATTGGAGTAGAGGAAGGGGCTATTCTCAAAATAAGACAAGGAATGGGAGGCTGCTGGGCAGACAAAAGCCATAGCTCCATTAAATGGCAACGCAGAAACATTGCAAAATCAGGGTGGGGAGTAATGAAACATTAAAATGGATGCAAACCACAAGGTGAACTCTGGGAGCTCACAGACCTTGCAAGATGTATGAAGAACAAACTCTCACTGGGAACCTGGAAAAAGTTTTCCCAAAAGGAAGACCACAGAATTCTGCCTTTGCTGGGTGCTCGTTGGGCAAGACGCACCAGGGTTACTGGCGTGGACGTGTTACTTCCTTTCAAAAAAGAGATGCTCTGCTTTTTCTTTTTCATCAGTCTGTAATTCATCTCGCAATCTTTTCCTCTCTGCAGAAGGACACAAATCTGGTCAAGTAGGGAGCTGTCACCATGGAAAGCTGACTGGACCACAGGTGGTGGGCTGCAGTCAGGTCTGCAAGGGCAATGCCGGGTGACAGCGGCACCCGCGCCCAGAACGCCCCCTGCCCAGCGCAGGCGCCCTAGTCGCCTCCAGGGGCGCTGCCAGTCCGCTGGGACCCGCGGCGAGGCTTCCAAGGCTGGGAGCTGATCGCAAACAAGTGGGAATCGGGATGGGGAGCCCTAAGTAGTGTTAACATAGGAATCGGAGGAACCGAGGCCGGGCAAGTCCTGGGCCTGGGCTCTTCGCGTGTTTGGAAAACGCTTCCTTTGAACCTAGTTCATGCTCTGCAGAAACCACAGCCCTGCGGCAGCAGGGTTTAAGGGCGTTAAACCCCCTTCCTGGGTGCAGGGTGTGGGGAAGGCCGGGGTGAGAAGCAAGAACGACCGCAACATACAGAAAGAGGTGAAGGAGCCTGCCTTGGGTCCCCAACTTTGAAACCAGAGGTATTTAAGGGGACAGAGGACATTCCTGGTCTTGGCAAGGATTCGACGTGACGGGCCATTTCCCGAGCCAGGAAACGAGAGAGGTTAGACACCGGGAGCACATCTCGCTCACAGCAATCCCTGAATTTTCCAGACCCTCCCAGCGGGCTTCCGGGGCGCTGGGGCACCCTGAGCCCTGGCCTCGCGCCCCGCCCGCCTCGGGCCGCCACCCCCCGCCTCCCGGCCACCGGCAGGGGGCGCCCGCGCGCGGCTAAAAGGCGCGGCCGGCGGAGGGCGGCCTCAGTGCGGAGCGCGGCGGCCGGTGCGCGGGCCGGGAGGGAGCGGCGCGGGGCCGGGGCGCTCAAACGCACACCCACCGCGGGGACCCGACGGCGGCCCATCCACGCTCCCCGACTCCCGCCCAGCGCCCACCGGTCAATCACCTGGCCCAGCCGGCCGCGCGCCCCGGGCTCCGGATGGCGCCCGAGGTCCGGGCGCCCCCGCGGGCGCGTCGCCCGCTGCCCTGGGCGGCGCTGCTGCTCTTGGCCGCGCTGCTGCCCGTCGTCTCCTCGGCGAGGGCTCCAGGTACGCGCAGTCCCGGGCTCCGCTGCCCGGCTCTCCGCGCCTCCTCGCCTCTTCTCTGTCCACCTTCCGTGCGCCACTCACCCCCTGTCGCTCCGGGGATCGTCGCCCTGTTCTTTACTGGCTGCATGTCCTGTCACTAACCTGTGCGTCCTCATCGCTCGCGGGCGCGGAGGGGCGGCTGGGGACGCGGGGTCTTGGACACTTGGTGCCTTGCTTACAAGAGGCGGGCGCGGGGACTCAGTCGGGCAGAGGACCTCAGCGCCCTGGGTTTCAACTTTGCCGTCGAATGCCTCGGAGTCGGAGACTCAGCAGTCTAACTTTCCAGGGACATTTAGGCAAAGAAAATAAAAGACCGAAAAAAAAAGAGAGAGAGAAAAGAAAGAAAAGCGACCTCTTGGCGCTGCGGTGGGGGTGGGGGTGATGCTTTCCTTGGCCGAGAATCTCCCTGTGGGCATCCTTCTTTCCTCCAGTTTCACCTGCCCGAGGCAGGGATACCTGTTGGAGGACGGCACTTGGGAGACCAAAAGGGAGGCAGAGAGGCAGGGCTGTTCTAGAAGCGCACGGGGAAAGCTGTGAGCTGCCACGGGGCGGTTGGGTACCTCCGCGCCCAAGGAGAAGGCTAGAAGCCGTGCATCTCGGTGGGAGCTTTGGAGCTGGGAGAGGACAACTGTCTTGAGAGGAGGGAGAGGGAAGTGGGAGAGTCGTTTCGGGAGAAGCTTGCCCTTCCCCAAAAGCTGAGGCTGGAGACGGGTTGGATGCTTTCTCTGGGGGCTGAAATAGGAGCAACGCTTTTTAGAAAATGCTAGTGGGCTGTTTTCAGATTTCTTGTCGGTTTCCCGCAGAGAGAAAGAAGTTTTCATCCCTAAGCCTTTGGCGGCCCTTGTTTCCACTCCTGTGCAGGCATTTTCACACTTGATACTCTGTGGCTTTTATTTATGTCATCAGTTTGTAGGAATTAAGACGTCGACATTTTTGTTGATACTGTTCACTCCCAGCTGGGTTATAAAAATTCAGATGTGATTCCAAGGAGGGCTACTTGCTTTACGACACTATTTAGTGTCTCGTTTGCTCTCTTATTACAAGGGAAAGGGGAAAAGTTGCCTTGTGACTGCTTTTGGTGGGTGCATAACGCTTGTTTCAGGGTTATGCCAAGCGCTGAGATGCTAAATGCCACTTGTTCATAAAAGGCAGTTCCAGCTGTAGGTTTTCCTCTCTGTTAGCTACTTCCAGGAAAGCATTCACTGAATATTTTTTATAGTATTTATCAAGAATAAAACTATTTTAAAGACTTTCAACTTCCCCACCTACAACCCATGGCTCCCCCCCCCCCCCCAAATTTAAATTCTCTGAATGTTGTAAGAGTTTTTGTTTCAGGAAACAGACTGAAACTGGAACCAATATTAAACTGGCATTTTACAGTCTTCTACCTGTTAGAGCCCACTTCTACCTGCCCGATGAGTTGCATTTGAGTGGGTCTGAAGTCAGAGTTGCCTGGGGTAGCTCTGGGAATCCTGTTGTGTTCTCTGCTGCTCCTCCTTATGCCTTCTGTTCTGTAAATCACTGAGCTGTGGAATGTTGGAGCTGGAAGGCTCGCTGGCACTTCTCTCTACTGTGTTGACGTGGGATTTGCAGTAAAATGATGACCAGACTAGAAGTGGACATAGGAGGGCGAACACATTTTGAAATGCACATCTGCTGTATTTAAATAATAGAATTCTATTATTATGCTGCAGGAGAAATCATGGGGCACGTAATTTATTTCATCTGCTCTCTGGGAAGCCTTCCTGTCTGTCTTGCTGTAATGGCTACAGTCACTGCTCCAGACTTACACTCTGGGTCTTACAGCAGAGCTGTAGACACGCTGCTTCCTCTCTGGCTGAATTAATGCGCAGGCTTAGCCAGCTGCTTGAGTCCTGCCCTCTCCTTTCCCCCAAACCTTTGGCGCCAGAATTGCTGTAATGAAATCACCCAGAACCACATTCACAGTGGCAGACCATCACAGCTTGGGGGAACTTGCCTTAAGACAGGGGTGATCTGCAGGGCGTGCTGAGGATCTAAATAAACCCTTCAACTTGGTGTTCACTTAAAGTGTAAAACAAAATAAGCAAGCGATGCCTCCTCCCTTCCATCCCTGCAGTAAAATACTACGCAACCATTAAAATTGTGCTTGCCAGTCTGAAAAGATACCTTTTTCTAAAAACATATGGAGACACACACACTCATATCCATTTATAGTGGTTATCTTAGGATGGTGATGAGTAATTAAAAATTTTTTTTCTTTAAAGCTTGAAGACCCTTTCAGGGAATCCACAGGGTCAAAACTATTTTCAAAGTCGTAGCAAGATACTCCTTGCCTTTTTCAGTGTTGAAGTTTGTAGCGAGGGTACAAAAGTTTAGTGGGGGAACGCGGGTGCTTTGGTGTGAGGTGCGGCAAGGTGCCATGATGTACCAGTAGATGGGGGACCAGCAGCTGAATCTGCTGCCTTATTCAGGCTTTTGAAGTTGAGAAAGGATTTGCCAGTTTCAATGGAGAATGTCCTTGGTGCAACAGTAAAAACGATTAATTTTACCAAATCTCTACCCTGGTATGCATGTCTTTTAAACGTTCTGTATGAAGATACGGGAAAGGCACTTAAAGCGCTTCTGCCGACGGCCCCAGTTCATTGGTAACCCTGGGGGGAAGCACTGGTGTGATGGTTTGAGTTGTGAGCGGAACTAGCTGCCTTTTTCATGGAACACCACATTTACCAGATAGAATGACTGCAGACAAACTAGTTATTCTGATTTGGGTATTTGGCAGACATCTCAAAAAATGAACAAAGGCAGTCTGCCACTTCTGGTAAAATAATGGCTCGTATGTCTTGCCAGTGAGAAAATTTGAGCTTTCAAATGAAAAATAGAATTTTGCCTAGTCGCCTCCAGCTTCCTCAGCTTGAAAGCTTCCCAAATGCTTAAAAACTTTTCTAACAAGATTAGGTGGTGATATAAATGAATGTGATTTTAAAATAGCATGTTATAAAAATGTGTCAACATTTAGATGTTCTGCATAACCAAGTGAATTTGTAAATCCAAGTGACTGATCCAGTGTTACAAAATCTTGTCTGGCTGAAAGATTGATCCGAAGTGCACAACAGCTCAATGGAGTTTTTTTTTTTTTTTTTTAATGGAGGTACTGGAGATTGAACTCAGGACCTCGTGAGTGCTAAGCATGCACCCTACCACTGAGCTATAACAACCCCTCCCCAGCCCAATGGATTTTTACTGTAACAAAATATGAAAAATTCTTTATATAGTTTCAGATTATACATTGCAATTTACCTTTACGAAACTGCTACTTGATGAGTTTTGGTGTAGTATCAAAGATTTTCCAAAACTATTTGTAAGGGTATTAAAATACTTTCCCCATGTCTGTGTGAGGCCAGATTTTCTTTAGAATGTTCAGCCAAAACAACACACTGAAATAGGTTGGGGGCATAACTGGACAGGAGACCCTGCTGTCTTATATTAAAGAGATTTGCCAAAATGCCATTCCTCTCACTATTTCTTTTGGCTTTGGAAAACAGTTATTTTTTCATAAAACACAGCTTGTTTTGTCAGCTTGTAATGGTTGACTGTTGCTATTTTAAAATGAATTAATAAGTACAGAGTTTAACCTCTTCCTAGATTTAATTTCTGGTCAGTAGATATAGATGGATAAAACCCACATAAATATAATCTCTGTGAGATAATCGTTGATTTACGAGAAGAAAGGAATCTGAAAACAGAAAGTTTGATAACCACTAGTGTAGAGAAAGGAAGTTCGTTCAACATCAAGGCACCTGGGTTTGAATCTCAGTGCTGCATTCACCTGCTGTGTGGCCTGGGCCAGGCTAGTTTCCAGGAGACCAAGCAAATAAGATAGATTCCTTCCACCCCCAGGAGCCCTCACAGGCTTTCCTGTGACCCAGCCTACATGCAGCTCTGTAGGGCTTCCTGCCTACTTCTGTCCTCTTTGAGAGCAGAGGGTGAATATACCCTTTCCTTTTATCTTGTGCATTGGAGCCCACCCAGATGAAAGAATTGTTTTATTCATCAACTGAGCACACAATTCATCAGTAGGAGTTAGAAGTTGTACAGAATTGCGGAAGGACAATGTATGTCCCTGGAAAGTTATCATCAGACTGTTCAGAGCATTATCAATATGTCTACCAAGACCATTCATAGCTCTATTTAAGGCATAAAGGCCCATCCTCTGACAACCGGCCTGGGAGGGACTGAGGAGTGGAGAGGTGTGTTAGTTTCCTATTGCTGTTGTAACAAATTACCACAAAGCCAGTGGCTTACAGCAACACAAATTTGTTATCTTATAGTTCTGGAGGTTAGAAGACTGAAATGGGTCTCACAGGGCTAAAATCACAGGTTGTGTTCCTTCTGGGAGCTCTAGGGAATCCAGCTCTCGCCTCTTCCAGCTTTGAGAGGTCCCTGCATCCCTCGGCTGGTGGCCCATTCCAGCAATGGCATCACTCCACTTCCACCCACACGTCCCCTTCTCTGCCCCTGACCTTCCTTCTCTCTCTTCACTCTATTCCATCGGATGTTCTCCCCATCTCTTGGTCCTTAACTTCATTGCATCTGCAAAGTTGATTTTGCACATGTGAGGTCACATGTTCACAGGTTCTGGGGATGAGGACATGCACACCTTTGGGGGCCATTATTCTGCTACTGCAAAGGGTGAGGGTGGGGTTTGGGGGAGCCTAGACACAAACACTTCAGGAAAGACCCCAGCAGGATTTGCCAGTTAAGGAGCAGGCCTCTTTTCATTGATCCCTATGGAGTTTAGGAATTTCTTGAGTTATAAAACTTATCAGAAGCTTTTATTTCAGTTAGAAAATACAGAGGTGAGTATTTAAAAGTATAAAGATAAAGAAGAGAAAAAATATGTATGTATGTGTATTTTCTTGTTTATCCATAGAATCTTTATATGAGGATACATTCAAATCTGAAACCTTGGGTCCCTTTGGGGAGATCTGGGTAGATGGGGGTGGGAGTGGATAGTATTTCATTATTTCTTTTACCAATTTTAGTAGACATATATCAGAGCACTTGGAATCAGGGAGGTGTTGGTTATACATATGAGCGAATATCCTTTTTTTCCTTCCTTCTAGATGGAAATTACAAAGAAATTGAATTTAAAGAAGTTGAATATAATTTGATTTTGGGCAACTGTGTTATTATTATTACCTCGTTCAGGAAAATTCTCCAGCATGGATCAGATGGTTAAAATTTAGAAATTCTGAATAAGGAATTTTTGTGCCGCTGAGTATTAGGTGACGTCATGTGGAAGACACATTTTCCTGCTAGTTCCTTTTTGGGCTCTCGGCCCGGCGGGCGGCGGCACTTTCCCTCCACGGCCCTTAGAGGGCGCTCCTGGCCTTCCCGCCGAGTTTCCGCCGCCGGCGGGCCCCTCGCACTCCAGCCCCCGTGGCAGGGGGTTTTATAGAGACAAGATTGGAGATTCCTTCACATATTAAGTTAGGAAGGACAACTCATTCATTGAGAATGGAAATATCTGCGAGTTAGCAACTGTCAACTGATCAATGGCGAGAAGAAATCTGAAGCTTAAACCTAAAGCTGGGGTCAGCGGCCCTTTATTTGCTGGGGAGCCCCGGCAGTCTCTGCAGGTTCTGGCCAAAGCGGCAGCCGCTGGAGGAGCCGCGGGGACAGGGGACACTGAGCGGGGGTGCCTGCCTCTTGAGCACTGGAAGTCAGTTTTGACTGAGTTTTGACGAACCTGTCTCTCTCAGTGTCTCCGCTCTGCGCTCAGTGGATTCTTTTTGTATCCAGGGAAAGCATGCAAATTCTAAGGCAGGTTTATTTCTCTAATTGGAGAGCTGCTAATGTTGATTTTCCTCCTGTGGACTCTTACGTGTGGAGCAATGATTAAATTATAACATCATCCTAATCTGTAAAGTACAGTCTGTATAATTCTACGTTCATCTTTACGAGTTCTTTGGTTTGCATTTAATGTCTATTTCACGTTAACTGGCAGTTAGAAGCGCCACGGATGACCACTTCCCTGTGTGTCATTTCCTTTAACTGTCACAGCAACCTTGTGACCTTGGTAACATCCACATCTTACCCTGAGGGAACTGGGTTCAGAGGGGTTAACTGGTTTTCCTGAAGTCAGAGGTGCAGTAGGTGGTCATCCCAGGATTTGGACCCCAACCTCCTGGATCCAGATCCCACACTCTTCCTGCAGACTGGCCGGCTCCCGTGGGTCTGGGCGTTTCCTGTATTCCCCTGTGCATCTCCTAGGGCCGCGGTTTCTGATTTGCTCTGGATGTCCTTCCAAGTCTGCGCATTAGTCCTTTTGCTGTTGAGAAATGATGCTGCCTGCACGGAAGTGAGTTGAACTCCAGTAGGGCTTAACTTTGGAGGAGGCTGCAAGGAACCCTACTCCCTGTTACAGAATAGATTTGGCGTTCGGACGCAAGCAAGATCCTCATTGTAGGAAAGTGCCCTTTACTTACTGGGTCTTGTTAAAACTTGCCCCTGAGGCCAGTGCTCTCTGTTGAGTTTGTTACAAAAAATCCTTCACCCTTTAGTGCAGTGGTTCTCTGAGTGTTTGATCCCGAGGATGGAAGTCACAGCTCTGAGCTGCTGGCCTTGTGTTCTCACCAGGAGCCTCCCGGAATTCACATTTGTGTCTGGTGGACTGTAGAGTCAAGAACAGTGCTGAGAAACATGAAGTGCTAGTCTGTGGGGCCGACAGAGCCCTACCTCTCCCACAGATTGTCATACTGATGGTGTGAAAGTATTTCCAACTTCTCAGAAAAAATGTGTCATTTAAATGTCAGGATTTGTTTCTTGGGGATTATGTCCTGGTGTCCCATCACTTCATCCACCTCACGAGTCCTGACCCGGCCACTCACTGGCACTGTGTGGCCTTGGGAAGATCATAACTCTCCAAGTCTCAATTTTCTCATCCAAAAAATGAGGGACTTGGACTGGAGATTTGGCGAAGGGCCCCTTCCAACTCTAAATTTGCGTGAGTCTCCCTTCAAAGGCATACATTCATTCATTATTCATTCATTCCTTTAGCAAGCACAGGGATTCCAAGTCCAGTAAACACAGTCGCTGTGTGAAAGCATACAGGCCTGGGGAGGGGGTGGGGAGGATACAGTGTGATGCCTGTTAGGACAGTCCCAGGGGACCGGACTGGAGGGTCCGGGACAGTCGTAGCTGAGCTGGGTTTTGAAGAAGGGATGGACATTACTTAGGGAGGAAAGGTGAGGAAGGACAGTTCAGGTGGAGGAACCAAACTTGATGCTGTGTGAAGGCCCAGAGGCGAGAAGCATCATGACACATTTGAGAAAATGTGAGTGTTGCAAGTGGCTCCTGCAGAGTGGCCCTGGGGGAACAGTGGCGTTTGGGCTTGGAGGGTCGGCAGCGGCCGGATCAGGAGGGGCCGGGAGTTTGACCGTAATTCACAGAAACCGTGGCCGCTGAAGGACTGTGTGTGGCGCAGACTGGTTGGAGGTCAGGTGGCCGGCCCAGCGGAGGATGGCGCGGCAGTCGGGCCGGGGGGGCAGGTGGCCGTCCTGTTCTTTGCCTTTGCAGGATCTTTTGCATCTTATTTATTTGGGCCCTTGGGGGTTTCTTCGTTACAAGACAGACCTAACTGCTGTCTTTACCTCCAACTTCTGTCTCATTTGAAGAATCCTTTTGTTCTGTGTTTTCCAAAATGGCTCATATGTTCTAGAGCGATCCATCGTGGAAAGGGCTTCCGGGCGCTGCGGCTCTCAGGCACTCACAGGCGGGCAGACGGTAGACGGAGTCAGGGTAAGAACACAAAACAGTTGACGGTAGTGACTTCGGGGTCGAGGGTGGATCTGTGGAGAGAATTCAGTGCAGTTTCCAAAGGAAAACCCTGTGAGTTATTTTAGGGGTTCCTGGGGTGGGGGGAGGGCAGTAACTAACTTGGATTAAAGAGGAAATCAGTGGATATAGTTTACATAGACTTTTTACAAAGTCTAAAACTCTGCTCTGAAGGTTACTTGAACATCGACTCATTTCAGGGTTGGA
This sequence comes from Camelus dromedarius, assembly GCF_036321535.1. NCBI lineage: Eukaryota > Metazoa > Chordata > Mammalia > Artiodactyla > Camelidae > Camelus > Camelus dromedarius. The sequence continues at coordinate 7,620,625 of NC_087441.1, read as the reverse complement.
AGGTGGTTTCGCCCTGGACAGATGGGCGGAGGGTTGGTCAACGCTGGCAGACGCAGACCGCGATGTGCCTGAGCTGCTCTTGGGAGAAGGATGGATAGTGGGTTCCTACGCACCGGCGCTGTGGCTGGACCTGGTTAGCATCATAATAAACCATCTGAGCCGGGTGTGCAGCCGTGGTCCCTCGTTTGAGATGACATCGTGTTTGTCTGCAGATGCGATCCCACAGACAGTCACCCTGGGCTGGGACCCCCAGGGCCGGGCAGGGCCAAAGAGGCCGGACACCTGAGCAGTGAGGTGTGGCCCTCTAGGAGCTCAGAGAAAGGACCCCAGCCAGGGCAGATGACGGCGGTCCCCAGGCAGACGGGTCCCTGAGAGCAGAGGGTGGGTCCTCTGGGCAGATGAGGGGAAAGCAGCAGGCACGATCTCACGAGGGCAGCACCAACTCATCCTCCCACTGTTTTATAAAATGAAATCCCCTACAGGGAGGGCTCAGCCCCCCGGACCAGTGATGGTGCAGTGGTGTCGGCGTCCCACCAATGCTTCCACTTAGAGAGAGGACCGCGCACGTGTGCCTGTCACACAGGAGCCAGTGCGGCTTATTGTGTGTACTGTGCTTGTTGTGGGTCAGTTTAAAGAAGCTTTAAGTGACAGTTTCTCTGGAGACTGCTCTGGTGCCCTCTCTTTTCCCAGGCATAAGGGTCAGGGCTTTGGACAAACACTGTAGGCGTAAAAGATTATTATTTTTTTAACGGTTTTGAAATGTTTTTATTTTCAGAGAGTTGTAGATTTTCTTGCAGTTGTATAAAATAATGCAGAGAGCATGTGCCTGTCACCCAGTTTCTCGCAAAGGTACCATCTTGCATAGTGCACGGTCACTGCCGGGTTGCCGGCTTGGTGCAATTCACTGATTTTATGCAGAGCTTGCCTGCTTCTCTGTGTGTGTTTCTGTGTAATTTTATCACACATGTAGATTGTGTGACCATTCCATTCCATCAGAAGGACCTCTCCTGATTGGAGATGAACAGACATGCATTACTATATATAAAAAAGATAAACAACAAGGACCTACCCTGTGGCACAGTGAACTATATTCAATTTCTTGTAATAACATGTGATGGAGAAGGACCTCTCCTGCTGCTCTCATTCACCATCCTTCTTCCCGCCTCCTCAGCCCTCAACCACCATGAATCTGTTCTCCATCTCTATAATTTTGTCATTTCAAGCATGTCATATAAATGGAATTGTATCATATTAACCTTTGAGTTAGGTAAAAGCCTATTTTTAAAAAGTACTTATTTTTGCCCATTCTGCTTGAGGTCACTGCAGTTAGCTGGCAGGTGTTTTTGAGTGTCCTGAGATGTTGCGGTGTGTGATTTGGCAAAGCAGGAAAGTACTGCTCTTACCCTGGCCCAAGGCACCTTATCTGGCTTATTGCAGTAACCTACTCACTGGGCCCCCTGCTCCTGCCCTCTCCCACTCCACTCTGTCTTCAAAATAGCAGCACAGTAATTCTCATGACGCATGAAGTCCCAGAACCTTCTCTCTTTCTCAGGTAAAAGCCAAAGCCCTAGGAAGTTTTCAAGGCAACATGATCATCTTTTATACCAGGTCTTCCTTCACCATCAGCTTCAGCTGCTGGGCCTCCTTGCTGTCCCTAATGTGCACCTTCCAGCCCCAGTGCCTTTGCACTTGCTGTTCTCTTTGCCTGAAAAACATGCCATAAACATCTATGGGCAGTCTCTCACCGTCCTCACATGCTTTATGCAATATCGCCTTCTTGGGGCCTCACCTGACCACTCCCCACCATCTAATGATGTCATCTTATCTGTATCCCGCAGCGCTTCTCATTCCAGCTGTATTTTTCTCCACAACCTCTTCGCTACCTGAGAGTTGGTGTATTTCACGTTGGTGTTGCTCATTGCCTGTCTTCCTCTGTGGTGACCATGTGGCATTTTATCAGTTTTGGTCACTGAAATCTCCCCCTTGTCTAGAATGCTGCTTGCAAATAATGGTTGCTCAGTAAATACTTACTAAACGAGTGGATGTGAATTCTTTGATATTAACTACACATGATGCACATGAAATCTGTTTGCATATGTCCACCTCAGGCCAGCAGGACACGTGGGGTTGGTGAGTGTGGGACAGTCCGTGCATCCCTCTCACCTTGACCCGTAGAGTCAGTCAGCACATGAGTTTTGAACCTTGGCTTGTGCTGGCAGCCCCACCTGCTGCAGAGTGGAGCGTTTTATTTACACGGCATGCTAGCTTCCTAGGACTGCCATAAGGAAGGGCCACAGACTGGGCAGCTTTGGACAACAGAAGTTTATTCTCCTGTAGGTCTGGAGGCTAGAAATCTGAAATCTGCAGGGCAAGGGCCTACTCTTTCTGAGACTCTAGGGAGGAATCCTTCCTTTTCTCTTCTTAGCTTCTGGTGGTTTCCAGCAATCCTTGGTGCTTCTTGGCTTGTTGACGTGTCACTCCAGTCTCTGTCCCGTATCATATGGTATTCTCCCGGTGTGTCATCTTATAAGGACACTGGTCATATTGGATTAAGGCTAACCATAGTCAAGCGTGATCTCATCTGAACTTGATTCCATCTGTAAAAGCCCTGTTTCTAAATCACATTCACAGGAGATTAGGAGTTTGGGATTAACAGATACACATTACTATATACAAAATAGATAAACAACAAGGACCTACTGTATAGCATGGGGAACTACATTCAGTTTCTTGTAATAAGCTGTAATGGAAGAGAATCTGAAAATATATATACATATGTATGTATGTGTATAATTGAATTGCTTTGCTGTACACCTGAAACTAACATTGTAAATTGACTGCACTTCAATAAAAAATAAGAATTAAATTAAAAAATCACGTCCACAGGTACTGTGCGTTAGGACTCAGCACAGCTTTTTGGAGGATGCAGTTCAGCCCACAGCCCTTGGCATGCCTGCATACCAGCGCGATGCCTTTTCAGTAGGTGAAGGAATTCACTCAGCTTCCAGCCCTGGGCCCTGGTTGAGATGTGGGAAGACACAGGCTGCATTGTGTGTGTGAACTGTCAACCCAGAGTCCCAAACACCTACACACAGCCAGGGGGCCCAATTCAGAGATCAAGCCTGGCTGGGCCCTCCATTTAATAAAGGAAGCAATGAAGTAGTTAACAAAGATCTTCTAGGGCAAGTGGCTCTGCTCGGTGCTGAGGCACAGGTGGCAGAGGCCTCATAAAGGAGTTGGGACTGATGGGACAATACATAATGGCATCCAGGGGGACACGTGCAGCAGTATAGGATCATCCAGCACTTTCTAGCCAGCTTCAGCCTGCCAGGTGTCGTGTTAGGTTCTGACCGTTTTGACCGATGCACGTAGAATTGTAGGATCAGCAAGAGAAACCGCCACATTTGTCTGAGGACCTTGCTGGGTGGGTACACTTTGATACTGACTCAATCTACACCACCCCCCGAATCTGGTACAATCTGGGATGTGTCACTGTCTTTCTTTTATCTCCGTTGTATTCTCTACTCGAGACTGCTAGGTAATATGACGTGGCGGCCTGGCTCTCCCAGAGTGTCTGATGCTCTGACGTTCTCTGGGTTATGGAAGAGCGCCATGTTCTCTTTCTGTTGTAACACGTGCCCTGGCCCTGCTGTTTTTAATACCGTTTTCTACCCCAACGCAACAATTTCCTTCTATTATTTTTCTGATAGACTGGGAGGATTGAAGCATCTTCTTATGCTTAATAGCTCTCAGAACCCACATGCGTACCTACAGATATCCAGGCAAACCACAGCTAAAGGGAAGAGAAAAGAGGGGCAGGGTACACTAAGTGCCTGGTTTCCCCGGGACCTGGGCTGGTCTTATTTTACAGTTGCATCCTGGCAGCATTTGGACTCTAACACCCAGGAAGGAAGAGGTCTGGGAGACGAGACACAGGCCATTGTCTGAGCAGACTGTGTCTCTCTCTTGTAGAACAGGAGGGTTTTGACTTGGGGTCCCAGGGATGAGTTCCATGGAGCCTGCTGATGCTCTGAAATGGTAGTGAGTTTTCATTGCAGGGAACAACTCAGAGCAGGCTGGGTTAGAGTCACAGAGAGGGTCTGATTAAATGTCTTCTTAGAATTGAAGTCGTGGAAAGCAGTGGCCAGTGCTCCCACTTACGGGAGAAGAAACCTCTAGCAAAGGCCTCCTTGAACCCCACTGATGTTCCCTGATCACCCCAGCCTGAGGAGGACTTCCTTTCCTCACCCTTCTGAGCCCTGATAGTGTTTACTGTTGGTAGCACTCAGCTGATGTTTGATGTCTGACGTCCTTGCTGTCCTTTTCAGATGCCAATAGAGCGCTTGCCTCGGACGACCGAAGACCAGTGTCTTTCTTACACACCTGGGATTAACTCACTTGTATCCCAGTGCAGTGCCTTGCTTAGTGACCCTGTGTCACCCCATTGGGTAACACATTCATAGATGTTTATCTCTGAAGGTGGGAGAAACCTGTTGGAATTTGGGTAGACTGTCTAGTCATGGAGAGACTCAAAGACCATTTTGGACACACAGTTGCTAGGCAGATTGAAGAGAGGAAGTTGGTCTGATGACCCAACTTTCCTTTCAATTCTCAAGACTCTAAAATTCTAATAAACATATTCTGTAAGTATATCCCCCAAGATTGCAGGGAATGAGGACCCATGGCCCACTCTGTGGGAAGAGGGAGAGTTGACCGAGGAATGGGGATCCTGCCGGCTCATCTATTGGGTTGTAGTTGGTGACACCAGCCATCTGTGGCCCTTCTTCCTAACACTGTATCTCACATCCATTGGGTGCTTAATGATTTGCTTTTTCATTTTATTCCTACATCAATCTTTTGAGGGTAGCTATTGAAAAGAAATGCATTAAGTTTGATACTTGTAGAGTGACACTTTGATGGCTTATTTGCTTGGTGTGGGGCCTTTGAATGGGGGTGGACATGTCCTAATTACAAGTGGAGAAAAATGGGCTTTACTCAGCCTTTACTTGACTTGACCCTGATCAACATTTCCTTCTTCCTGAAAATCTCTCCACTTCTGTCTTCCATGATGCAACTTGAATCCTGGTTCTCCTCTTTATCACTAATAGTTCAGGTTTAAAATGTCTTCATCCTGGTTATCCTTTAGACACCAGTATTGAGTCCCATTGGAGATGCCAAGTAGACAGTCAGATGCGCCGGTGCTCAGAGGAGAAGCCAGGATTGGAGTTATGCATTCAGGGGCCATCAGCGTATGGATGGTATCTGCAGTCATTGGACCAGATGTGCTAACTTAGACAGACAAGGCCCAGGGAGTGCACGCAGAGAAGAGGCTGGACCAGAGCGGGGCACTCCACCATTTTGAGTTCTGGCAAAGAGGGAGGAGCTGGCAAAGGAGACCAATGATGGGGAAGAAAAACCAGAGAATAAGGTGTCCTGGAAGGCAGGAGACTGGGGTCAGGGAAGACAGAAGAGGTGCTTCCAGGAGGAGAAGCATTCAACTGGTGTCGGAAGTAGAGTAAGTCAAGGGCCAAGAGTGAGGATTTGGCACCATGGAGTCTTCCCAACATTCGTAAAATCTCGTTCAGTGCAGAGAGCCCATGTGCCCCTGTGGATTCAGCTTCTACTGATGACTTCCAATTTTATTCCTTTGGTTCTGATTTCTCTCCAGGACTCCATTTATTCCTTGTAGTTATAATTACAGCTGAGAGGCAACCAAGTGTAGTAGGAGGAGCATGGTCTATGGTTTTGGGTCAGCCTGGGTTTGACCACTGTCACTTACTAGCTGTGTTCCTTGGAGAGTCACTTAATTCTAAGACTCAGTTTCCTCATTTATAAAAGTGGGGATACCAAAGCACAGTTCACTGGGTTGTTATGGAGATTCAAGATCTAATCGTTGTGATAACGTAGAGCTCTTTAATCTCTTCTGGTGTAGCTCAGAAACTGACACGTGGTAGGGACTCAGTAAATATCTATTGCAGAAGCGAAAATGGCTGGCGAAAAGGAATGAATTAAGTTTGACATTTGCAGAGTGAAACTTTGGTGGCTTATTTGCTTGCTGTGGGGGCTTGCTAGGTGTACAACAAATGTTCATTTCCTCTCTTCTCCTTTACTTCTCTCTCGATTTTCTCCTGGTCACAAATGGCCCCACTGCGAAATTTCAACTTTTTTCTCATCAAGTGTGTTGTGCATTTTTTCATCTTCATTGATAGATTATTTCATCTTCACTGATAGATTATTTGCCAGTCATCACAGTGATTATCTGAAATATTTAAAATTTTAAATATTAAAAAGTTTTTAAAAAAGTGACTATCATTAGCCATCTGGGCTGTCCCTGGGTCCATGCAGTGGTTGGCCTCTGATCACATCTGCCCCATTTGCTCTGTTTCATACCTTCTTCTCCACAGCATTGGCTTGGCCTCTCTTCTAAGGGCATTTTTCAGGGAGATTTTTGAGTAGGATGAGTGGTGATTTCTAGCGACAGTAATGCCCAAGTGTTTAACATAGTTAGACAATGACTTTCACATTTTGGGACAAGGAATGAATTTTCAGGGAGTTTTTCTTGGCTGTCATGTCAACAGTTTATAGTAGGCTGAGTGTAAGCTGGACCAGCAAACAATGGTAATTCTTGAAGAAACTATTTCTCAGTTGTGAACTGAATTTGAAGAATGTGCAAAAGATTCCATGAAACCCTGGAAACTACCGCTTTCTTAAAGGGTCTCTGATGCCCATCAGCTGCAGGCAGGAGTCCCGTACCCCATTCCCAAACCTTTAAGGTGTTTTCTCTTTAAAGTCCCTTGTTTTCTTATTGTTGTCATAAATAAACATATCTATGGAATTCTTCCAATTACATTTCCTTAAACCATTCTGGAAAGCTGGTGGTTTAGACAGGGAAAAAATTCTTCAGTTTTTCCTCTGGAACCATAGTTTTTTCTTACTTGGTCCCGGAATAAAATGGCCAAGAGCTTTCAAACCTTAACTCCTAATGATTGCATTCTGCCAGCTCTCTCGGTTAAGTCCACTCTGATTTCTGGCTGCATCATGTTCTGGTGAGAACTTACTCAAGCCCAACCATACAGATCAATAAAACATTGACATTGTTAAAATTAAATTCCCGGAGTGGATCCCTTAAAAACAACAAACAGAAAGAAATGAGTTAGAGCATCTCTCATATAGAAGTCAAGAGAAAAATGGACTTGTTTTTTTTGGATCCAGAAAGGATGGTATCAGGTCGCCACAGACTGGGCTGCTGATAACACAGTGTCTGATGAGCCGTGGCCAAACAGGTAAGGGAACTGTCTATCTTACTTGGGAGCAGAGAGGCTCTCAGGGACCTAGGGTCTTCCTGTGTTTCTACTCTGCCATCCCAGGCCCACTGTCATTCTCAAGCTGGTCACTTGATTTTCCAAGATGGCTGCTGTGTCTCCAAGTATCAGGTTGACATCCCAGGGCGGGGGAAATGGAGGAGGATACAAAAGGTAAAAAGCACATGACAGCAGATCCTGATCCTTTTACAATGGTTTCCTGGAAGTGGCAGCAGTAACTTCCTCGTCTGTGTCATTGGCTAGCATTAACCACACGACCACCCCTGGCCACAGGGAAGCTGAAGGGCCATGAAGATGTGGTATCCTGGCCTTTGTTGTAGAGGAAGGAGAGGGAGGAAGGAGCAGCTGGGAGTGGCTCCTGGGTACCCAACCCACAGTGGCCCCGCAGCAGTTTCTGAATTCAATGCAAACTGCCAAACTGTTCTTAATTAGTTGGGAAACTTGGCTAGAATGGGACTGACTAATACAAAAACCAACTTGAAAAATCTCAGAAAACATCTTGAGGGAAAAGGCAGATTCATTTTAAGAGTATCCTTTGGGCTTGAGAATTTGATTTCAGCTTTGCCATTTCCTGTTTGTTTTGAAGCAGAATCCCTTGGTGCTTCATTTTCTTGTCCATTTTTGTGTTCTTCTGCTCTGTGGGTCTTCCCCGAGTTGGTGGGGGGCGGGGGGAGAGGAGAGAAAGAAGATAAGGAAGGGGAATAGAGTGAGGAGAACTGTATGAACAAATATCCTGGCTTTCTCTCCCTTCTCCCCTAAATACAAACAACCTAGAATCTAGAACATTCTAGGAAAACTCTGCCCATCGGAAGCCATTAACCTTGAGGTGATGGGAGAGCATTTGAATGACAGCCTTTGTTTACCAGCATCACGGAACTGTGGCTATGCTGAGGGTGCAGGTGGCCTTGGATGGGAGGCTGGGGGCCAGCTACTATGGAGAAGGGAAGGGGACAAAGGAGGAAGGGCTGCCTGAGTGGCTTTGGGCTCTTCCCATGTTCCCGGTGGCCTCAGGCATGACCCATTTGCATGCAGCCCCCAGGGGGAGAAGTTCCCTGAAGCCAAGTGTGAGGATCACCTCTGTCCAGGACAGGAGGCCACCTGAAACTGGCCCAAGGTGGAGGATGTTTGCACAGAATTGGATGAGAGTGTGGTGGCGCTGACCATCTAGAGAGGTTGGAAATGGACTTGGACAAACTCTACTTAAAGATGAGCCAGTGGCTCGAGTTTTGAGACTTGGATGTCTTCACCATTTGGCTTCTTTGAGCTGATGGAGAAAAAATGTGATTCATAATTGTATTCAGTGACCATCTAGTGCCCTTATAAGCACGTTGGCATGTAGTCCTGTGAATCTGGCCTTTTAGTCTGAATAAAATGATGCTTTGTTGTTATCAAAATACTAGAAGATGCCTGAGGGGCTGGGGATGTGGTGGGAACTCAGGTCTAGCAGAGGCCGGGGTGAGGTGAAGGGGAGTACACACTGGGCCCAGTGGCCCCTCTGGTCATTAGAAACCCTGTCTGGCTGCTCCAGCCACACCCAAGAGCCGCCTGGGGCATTTGGAATCTTCCAGCTTCTCACTCTGCTCAGTCCCAGCCTCACCAGGACATATGACAGGACATACTTGCCATATTTGGGGGCGTGGGGGTAGAATCCAGTAAGTCACCATGACCTGGAGAAACTGACTGGGTTTTGAGGAATGTGAACCAGGGTTGAAGTCTGGAGATCCTGGCTGCCCTTGGTCTCTGGAGGGACCCGGGGCATCTGCTGGCCTTGGTGTTTCTCTCTGTGTGAGGACGGCACCATGTGGCCCCCCTGGTGGGGTCAGAGGTTCGTTTGCACGGCTCTGTCAGCTCCCTGGAGTGTTTTTTAAGTTTCAAGACTCCAAAGGCATAGCATTTGGTTTCCTTTTTTATGCACTTATCCTAAAGGACCACACCAACCGTGGAGAAAGGTTTTCTTGAACTCCACACGTATCGTGAAATCTCAGAAGAGAAGCCAGGCCATTATTTTAACACTCAGTCTCTGTCTCCCAAACCGAGCTTTCCAGGTGGAAAACTCGGTCAACTATCTAAATTTTACTAGGGTCGGTTTTACCCCCACAGTTAGTTGTAAAACACCACATACCTCCCCTCCCTCTTCTCCGCTTTTTTTGAAGGGAAGGGTCATAACTGTATGGCAAATGTCCCTCCAACATCCATTTGAAAAATCATTTAAAACTCAGTCACTCATTTCAGTGTTTTGCCCGCACGTTGCCAACCATCTGGCTGTTTTGACCTTTCTGGATATTCCTGAGCTGTCTGATATCTTATGGATAATAGCTGAATTTTTCCAAGTTTCCTCAGAATCTTAGTCACGGAGTCATATACCACATCGCTTCCTCCGCCAAGCTACACTGCAATTTCAGTCTATCCTAACCTTTTCTGGCATATCAATTGGATTTTTGGTCAAACATTTGTGGCTACACTGAGATCTGTGTTTTCTTCATTTCAGAGTCTGGGAAGCATTTGGCGGTTTTCAGTGGAAAGTAAAACTTGAATTTCAAACAAAGAAGAAGTAGAGAGACTTACATAAACATGAAGGTTTTGTTGCATTAGAGAGCAATCCTGGGTAGACTTAAGAAATAATTTTAGCATTTGGGGATTTTACAGGACTGGTTTATTTCAAAGGCTCTTAACATTCCTTTGGGGGTTCTCGCCTTAACCACGGTTGTCCCCGCACCCTCCTCGGCCACGACCCGCCAGACTGGGTGGGCTTCAGGGAGCCCTGGGCTAAGAGTGACAGCTATCCCTGACTGCTATTTGCTTTCATTTCTTTGGGTGTGTCTGCACTGGCAGCCTTTTGTGACCAAATGTACTGGCTGCGGGGGTAGCTTCAGAAAGTTATTTTTGACTTCCATAGAAGATCTTGATTAATAGTCTCTTAATCCATTAGGCTCTAACTGCCAGTGGCAAAAACCCAACTTGAACTAGTTTAAATCCCAGAACTCCACGGCTTGTGGGACTGCACATGGGGAAGGGCAGGCGTTGAGCTGGCCACAGTGATGCCTGGATCCAAGGCTCTGACTGCCCCCAGGCTCTCTCTCCATCTCTGGTCTCATCACCACCAGCATCACCACCAATTCTGGGATTGTCCCTTCACAGCTTCATGATGGGAGTGCAAAGGCAGTGCCCAGGGTCCAGCTCCGATGAGAATGATTCCCGTGGAGTCTCCTGGGCCGGGTGGGGTCACGTGACCAGAGGTCTGTCACCAGAGGATTGGAGGAGACTTCCCAGGGAAGAGAAAAACAGTGCGTCCTTCACAAGCACATTTAGGATTTGTTGCCTCCTAGGGATTTTAGGGGCTTGGGACTCTTTAGGAAGGTGGGCAAGTGGGAGACTTTGGACGCAATTATTTTTAGTTCAGGGAACCCTGAACTTTCCTTCTTGTAGTCTAGGAAGTAGCCCTTGGCGGAGACCCCTTTCCAGGAACGTATTTATTTTTGGCCCTTGTGGATGCGCCGGTCCACTTAAGGATGGGCGGGCAGTGTGAACCAAGGGAGCGAGTTTCATTTTGAACCTGTTCAGTCTGGAACTCACATGGGCCTGTCGAATAGGCAGTAGGGCCTTTCGGTCTGGAACGGTTAGGTGAGCGCTGGACATGAGGAAGTCCTCGGCTGTGCTGGTATCAAAGCCAAGGTAGCACCTCACGCTCCCCTCCCCAGAGCCATCCTGGGAGGGGTCTGCCTGACTTCCCTGGAGGCCAGGCTGGTTTTCCCAGATTCCTTAGGCCCCTTGGGAGAGGGAGGGAATTCTGGAGGTGGGGGATGAGCCCTTGAACAGGTCTGTACCCTAGGCCTTCAGGGGCTGGGATAGCCGTAATTCTTCTCCAGACTTAGCTTTCATCTTGACCTGTAGCCCTTCCTCATGGACCAGGCTCCCATGGGAGTCTCAGAATTGAAACAGGACACTGGGGAGTTGTCAGGATCAGCAACTAAAGGTTTTCTCCCGGAGTTAAGGTGGAGCTCACCAGCTGGCTGCCAGTGGACTGAGTCTGGACTGAGTCGGGGTGTGTGTGTGTGTGTGTGTTTCCTCATATAATATATTTTTTTAAAACTTAAGTGAATTAGTGTAAAATTGGGAGGTTTCACCTTAAAACCAGGATTTCCAGCTTCTTAGAAAAGCCCCAGAATATCAGAAAATCTGGGTCCTGAATTCCTTTTTGTCAACAGGTGCCTGAAACTAAATTGTGCCTTCAGGCAGAGTATGTCTTCACTTGTTTGATTCATCTTTCTGGTCGTTGGAGGTGCTTGGGTTGGAGACCTCAGTTGACCTCATTAGTCTAATGCCTCCTGACATACTTTCCTTCAATCCATCAGCCGTTTAAGTGAGTATTGAGTGTGTGGTCGGTACCCGGTGCCCAGAGAGGTGCGAGTAGGAAGGTGGGGGGAGGGACAGGTGAGGTATTGTGCCCCCTCCACCATGATAAATGGGCCCTGGGAACCTAGCTCCGGACTCAGTCTTCCCAAGTGTGTTCATCAGCCCTGGAGGCCACTCGGCAGACCCTCCAAGGACAGACAGTGCAGAGCTGTCGCAATCTTGGAATCCATCCTTGAAGAGATACAGGTCTGTATTTTCACCCTTTAACCAAATTGACCTTCCAGGGCCCTCTAGGATAAGACCTGGAGTTTGGAGCTAGACCAAAGTAAGAACTCTGGGTGCTGACTCTCCCTGATTTTTTTATTCCCAAACAGACCAACAGAGGTCTCATGGGAGCCATTGCATGGAGATGTCCAGCTTGGCAATGATCAGGTATCTGAAATCTCATCAAAATACCATTTTGCCACTCCAGAGCTGGTAAAATATTCTTGAATCTGGATGAGGTTTACTGGTATGAGCTGTGGCAATGACTCTGTCGTGGTATGAAATTGCTTGAGTCATAGCAGACTCTGCTGGCTGCTGCTCCTGTCTGGAGCACCTTACCATCTGTCTCCATTCAAAGACAGCCTTGAGCAGGGGGAGATGGGGGAAGACACAGACAGGAAATTCTTTTTACTTAATCTAACATCCCTTAGGCTGCAGCTTGAGCTCCCTTCCTCATTTTGCCTCCTGTGGATGCGAAAACAACTTTTCACAGCCAGGACCTGTCATGCATATTCTGTGAGGTTACCTCCCAATGTTCCCTGACTTGGGCCATGGAATTCCTATCGTGTTGACTTTGGGTTCATCCTTTTTCTCTTTGGAGAAGCAGTTCATGGGACACATAGCTTTAAAGAGTGTACCCCGTGTCATCTTCATTAAATGAGAATACTGAAAACTCTTACAAAAGGGTTATAGACTTCATTTCCCTAGCAGAGAGGATGGTCTGTTCTGATTTTCTAAGAACGCTTAAAAATCAATAAGCAAAGATGAACACCCTTTGTCGTGTTATGCTATGTTATGACGTGTTATGTCAAATTTCTGCTACCAGAATGCTAATCCTGAGACACAGAACCCAGAATGCAGGCTGCGGACCCTGAAACCAATTTCACACTCCTTAGGTCTTTACTTCACATTTAAGGAATGAAGTCATGAGACCTACAAAACGATGGTCAGGAGTAGAGCAAACTGTCATGTTTCTAGCCCTAAGAATATCTTCTGCCAAGTAATCCAAGTTCATACACATTGGTCTGTGCCTGCCTGGAATGGTCCTCCCGTGGACGGAGGCTGGTTTGGTGAACTCATGCAGATCTAAGGCATTGGTGTGTGAGGGGTGGGCCTGAATGACCACACGCTTCCTTCCATCTGACCTTCCCGTTCTTCTTTCCGAGCAAGGCAGGGATGCTGTTCACTGGGCAGCATCTGCAATGACATCAACTTTAAGTGTCAAAGTTGATGAGAACCCAGGGAATGAAAATATCTCTTCATTAAGTCACTGGAGTGTTTAACTGGCCCGAATTGTGTGTGTTAGGGAGTGGGGTGGGAGGAGGGGTTATGGCATATTGCTCTAAGGCTTTTGGAGAACCTTAAATTCAAGATTGATTTTACAAGGAGATTGACCCGAAGGCTCCCTCTAAGGGGTGATTTCAGGGTCCCCACTTTATGTTCAAAAACCACCTTTATAGGTAACTCTCTAAGGCCTAAAATGTCACAAGTAGAAAGTTGTTCGTTTGGCTTGAGATTTTGTTAGAAAAATGCAAATATTGTTCACTTATTCCATTCCCTTCAGAGAGAGGGGATGAGGACAGGCAGCAGGATGGGCGGTGACTGTAGGTGGATGCGGGGTGACCCCCGAGGGGAAGTGGTGCCAGAAGATGGGGTAGACGGTTGGCCTCACAGTTGGTTTTAGGATGCTGGTGGCTTACTAAATTCATTTTCTATGGGTATGGTCATTGGTCATTTATGAGCAGGGACAGATTCTGAGAGTCTGTGAGCTGTGGGAAGAGCCAGGCTTTGGAAGTAGACACAGCAGGGTTTGCATTTAGTTCCACCCCTGCTACAGCTGTGTGACTCTGGGCAGTTCTCCTAACCTCTCTGTTCCAGGCCTTGCTTTCTTCATCTGGAATACTGAGGGAGTAAATAGCACCTCCCAGGTTGTATGTGTGAAGAGGACCTCATGCGATGTAAGTCTGAGTGCTGAGCACCGTGGGCGGCAGGTGGTACACACTCAGTAGGCCCCCCTTTCCTGTCCATCGCCTTCTCCCGTTTTTATATGCTTTAGAGTTGTTTTACGCCATATGGCCTTTTTCTTCGCGTGTACTTGCTGACTCAGGCAGCTATTGGGCTGAGACCCAGTGATGGTACTTGACCATTGTTAAGAGGAGAACAAACAGACTCATGCACGGACACACTTGGAGACTGAAGGGTAAGTGGAAGGGAATGGTGTCCGTTAGTTTATGGTGACCCAGGGGTAGTTGCCTCTTGGCCTTTTTTAATTTCCTTATCTTATTGGAGCTCCTGCAGGTTTTGAATGTCCCCCTTTCTGCGGGGCTGATGCAACCGTTAGAACGCGATTCTCATGTGAGTTGGAAATTATTCCGTGATGTGTCTGAGGACAGACGCACAGCAGGGAGGAGCAAGGAGCTTGCTTAGAAATTTCCTCTTTTCAGATATCAGTTGTGAACGTGTCATTTTCAGGCCTCGGTGGTTGAGCGCTGATTGAATCACTTACGCCCAGCAGAAAATGTGATGGCGTTTGGGTTTCCCAAGTCTCACGTTTCAGACTATCTGTCCACGACTGAACTTCCTGAAGGGAGATTTGGAATTGAACTGCAAAGAAAAGTGTCAGTCATGCATTCATTCATTCATTTTCTTCCTTGGGAGAATCACCCAACCATAGCTTCCCTTCCTGGTTTCGGAGACCTTGCTTGGCTTCCAGCAACCTTTTGGGTAGGGTGAAATCTCAGATTCCTGGAAGTGATTTCTGCAAACAAGGATTGCAACTCAAAACGGTCAAACACATGACAGAGAAGGAGGAGGGGGTTTTGTAGAGCTTTGGGAGAAATAAAGGACACTGAGGAAAGGGAACCCCAGGTCTCTGGCAAAGAAAATCCTGTGCAGTTTCTTAGGAGCAAAGAAGGGTCTATGAGAAACATGGCAGAGTGGCCATGATGCCTAATTTTAAATATCCAGACACTCACTAGTGTGCTGTCTTTCTCATCAACTCATCTCGGGTCGGCAGGACCCTCACCTCGGAAGCTGGGGAAGGAGTGCTTTGCGGGTTTTGGTCTGGGCCCATCTTCTGACGTCACGCTTTTGTCTCTAAAAAGGACATTCTTTTCCAAATGCTTTGAAAATTATTATATTGACACTCTGTTTTTTCATTCCTTGGATTCCTCTGGTGGGGTCACAGGAATTCTCTCTTTTTCTTATCACTTTACTCCTGAGGTGGTGGGGTAATTTTGGCAGGAATAAGTGATGTATTTTAGGATCAGCCATACTTACGTTCAGTATTTTCATTCAACGTTACAATCACATACTAACCAATCCATGTGTTATTACAAAACCCTCTCCTTTTCTTTTCTTCTATGAGAGTCCAAATTCATCTTTCTTAATGGTACTAAGTTTAAAGGTTTCTAAAGCCTTGCATCATTGAATAATCAGTTTCAGGCCCAGGTTGGCCCCCAAACTGTTGCATGACTGTTTAGCATGTATTTATGTTATGTTGCATTGCAATATTAGTTACTTCATGAGCTGAGAGATTTTGTTTGAAAAAATGTTATGTTTCATTTTGGTTATTTTTGAAAGTCAAGAGTACTCTCTTGGCACCTCATAATTGAAGCTAAAAGTGTAATTGTGCTTCTTAATAATTTGCCTTTCTTCTTCTGGGACAAGAGATGGAAACATTTAAATTAGCTACGTGCAGTACTTTCTTTACCTCCTTTTTAAGGTGTGGATGATCTTGGTTTGCTTTGTGAAGTGAATGCTTCAGTTACGTCATTTTGTCTAGAATGGGTGTTGTTCCTGATCATGAGAGTTTTATGTTATTCCTCTCAGAGCTGTTTTAAAGATTGTCCAGCTGTACCATGCAGGATATTAAGAATTTATTTAATGTACAAATGCTTCTGGAGAATATGTCAAATTACTATGTGTTAATCTTGCACTAGCAAGGCAACATCATCAAGCCGTAGAACACCTAGAGTTTATTTTGATTTGTTTCACTTTTGTTTTAAATTTGCCACCCACAGTTATCCGAAAGAAATACATAAAAGCTCATGGGTTTGGTATATGTGTTTTTCCTGTCATGTTGTAATGCTGTCCAAACATGACAGCACTCAATGTCTTTAGGAACAGACAGATTGAAAGTCATTTGCTCTTTTGCTAACAATATCAGAGACCATTGGGAAAAAAAAATTCATTTTCCGAATCTGCCTGTTAGTTGATGGTTGCGCTGTTTGCATAGCTGACCACCCACTGAAGCCAAGGCACGTGAAACTGCTGTCCACTAAAATGGGCCTGAAAGTCACGTGGGACCCACCCAATGATGCTACCAGTAGACCCGTGGAGCATTACAACATTGCCTATGGGAAGTCACTGAAAAGTCTTAAATACATCAAGGTGAATGCGGAGACACACTCCTTCCTTATTGAGGATGTGGGTAAGTGAATCTCTGGTCTTGTTCCCAGTCAGAACTAACTGTACACCTACGTTCTCCTGCTATGCTCAGGGTGACTATTTATGAGACAAAACGTGGCCAGGCTTAGGGTACCAGCGGGTTCTTTAGGTAGCCAAGGTCAAGAGGCTGGTAAGCAACAGTCTTCATCTTGCCCATGGGCTTCCCTATCCTGCATTTGAACTGAATCCCCTATTCCTGGATCTCCCTCCAAATTGATGTAGGAAACAATTTTTAGTTTCTGGATGTGTTTTTGGAAAATACGTTGATCCTCTTTTATCTCACAGAGACTGGACTGTTGGACAAGTGTGCAGCCTAATCCTGAGATGTCTAATTTATAAACCATTTTGTACTTAGGGGTGACTCTGGTCATATGTCCCTGTTGGTGTGTGTGATGTGGCCTGCTTAGCCACATCTGGTTCAAAGGTATAACATTTCTCCCCATTAAATATGATCCTGGAAGTTTGGGGTATTTAAAATTTTGCCTAAATATATTTCTTTAGAAGTCCAGGTGCAGCTGGTTTTGAACTTAGGCTCTGAGCTGCCTCCTATGGACCCTCTATCTTCTGCTTTTTTGGTCCCAGTAGCCCAGAGCTCCACTGACTCTACAATCATCTCACGATCCAACCTGAAGATGGTTGTTCCAATTGTTGCAGAGGAGAAAAACATGCAAAAAAAGAGAGCCCTAGAACTCTCTGAAAAACAAACAGTGCCTCCCAAGCAACTTTCTGATGAGTTAACTGGACAGAAGCAGAGACACGTGGATTAAATTTCTTTGAAATACGAATAATCTCAGAGCCAAGAAAGTGCCTAGCGAAGCATGATTTTGCTTTTTGTCTGAACCGAGAGCATTTCCCAGTTGGTCCGGCAAGTTGAGCCCAACCCTAGATGCCCCCAGGCCCAGACAGAAGTCAGAGCAGGCTAGGGCAGAGCGGGGGTCCCAGATGTGTTGCTATGCCTGGGCTCCTGGCTTGAGAACTGAAGTCTTGTTAAAGGAAAGCCTCTCACTTTGAGATATGCAATTATCATTATTGCCTTTGACAGAACTAACTCTTACCTCTCCAATCCTTCCTCCCCTCAAATGCCCATAAACTTTCATCTCTTCAAGGAATTGGCACCTTTGCTTACCTTTCACAAGACAGTGATTCATTTTGAGGAAAACCAGCCCTACTAGAGTTTTGCTCTTCAAAGCTGCGAATTCAGAGTAGACTCACTTTCTAACATGGCGTCTTGGTTTCCATTCACATCCCAAAACTTCAGGAGCTCAGCCCAAGAGATCTTCGCTATTTGACCTTGACCCTTAGATGCAAGTCAAAAAGTGGAGCCCAATTATTTCAAGATTAGCATTTCCAAGATTCCGGGGGATGTTTTTCTAGATTTTTGTTGAAATAGTCAAAGAAAACATGCCCACATAGTAAGGAAGATATTTCATTGTGAAAAGAAGAAAATCTCATGAAGCTTTATTTACTGCAATGAAGATTTCAAGTGTGCTAAGTTTTATGAACTACATTGAAATTTTCTTACTAGTTTTTGGAGGTTTCCATTTGGAGTTTCCATATTATTTGCAGTTACCAACACTAGGTTAAAACAACTTTTTAACGGACAGTGCGTGACTGTTTCCTACATTGATTTCACATTAAAAAATTCAGAATCTTTTTTCATTGACTGCTGATGAGTCCAGGTTTATTACCCATGTCATGTACTTTGTACTAAGTAGATTTTGTGTTAGGTGTATGTCAATTGCCTGTGAGGAATGTTAGTGATTTTGATTAAAGAAAAAAGAGAAAGCGATAGTTAGACTTGTCACTTAATTTGGATTTTTGTATTTGGTTATAACTGGTATAAGGAAGACAGTGAATTAAGCTGTCATTCTTGGAGATTTGAAACGGTGGCTTGATATAAACCGTGTGTTTCAGAGCCGGGGGTAGTGTACTTTGTGCTGGTTACTGCAGAGAACCGCAGTGGAGTGAGCCGTCCAGTTTACAGAGCTGAAAGCCAGCCCGGTAAGTCCGAACTAGAATTGGAGGATGTGTTTTTGTTACTTAGATTGGGAGAAACGTCCCTCCCTGCTTGTTCGGGTCAAGACTAATTGTGAATCACTAACGGGTTCTCGGACAAGAACTGTTTAGATTTGTATAGTAAGCTGAAAGATTGAAAACCAGGGGTGCTTTATCCCTTCTTGTAAAGTAATTTTGATGTAGGTTATGAGCATTTTGTCTTAAAGTTTGGAGTACTCGCTAGAGTAAACCACGTATAAAAGACCAAAAATATGTGTTGTCCATACAGTTTAGGTGCCTAGACACTAATATGGCCTGAACAGATCTTTCTGAAGATTGTTGAGAAGACCATTGAAATATATATTAGGGATGCTCTGAAATGTGGAAAATCCGATAGTCCTCCTTTCTAACTATCAAGTTGCATTTTCCTAATTTAGGAGGTGAATGGATCAAGATTGATGGTTTTCCCATTAAGGGTCCAGGACCATTTAATGAAACCGTCACAGGTACTATGTGCTCATTCGGTTCATGTCTTCACTGAAGCACCATCTCGAAAGAGGGCTGTGCTTCTGTCACACACACGTGCTCACAAACCTTCATGTAGTGCCCATCGCTAAACTAACTCACCTGCCGCACAGTTTTGGTCGATCTGCTCTGCACTTGATGGACCAGGCTGCAGCCAGTGTCGCTCATTTCTCACCGCTCTCTCATGTTCTGGTGTGGGGACGTGTCTGCGTCTACATCGGGGGATGCTGTTGTGCTGTTAACAGGCAAATATGGTGGTTGAGATGGCAGTCTTGGCCCAGTGAGGATATTTACAGCTCTTCTACCTGTGGATGCATAAATGAATGGGGCCACCAAACAGTGGCTTTTATTAGCTAATATGCTGCATCAAGGCTTCTTCTCTTTTCTTATCCATGGGATATTTTGGCGACGTGTTAGATATCCTGCCTTCCATCTCTGCTCCATATTTGTATATACGTATGTTTTACCATTTGGATGTTGATGTTGTCTGGTCATATTGTTTTATTTGTTGAGAGAAGTGTTGACATTTCTTGTGTGTTTCTTGAATACATTTAATTAATGGTTAAAAAAGAATGTAAACTATAAGCAGTTATTTCAGACAGTGGTTGGATAATATCCCAAAGGCAGTTTGATAAGGAGCGATGTCTTTAAATGCACCAATCTGGTATTATTGTTGAGAGGAAGGTGAGTATGCTGAAACCAATGACATAATCTGCTTCTCAGGTCAGATTTGATGGGTACAGGAAGTTTTCAAAGTCCTCTTTATAGGAAAAGGGAGTGGAAGAACAAAACAACGAGAAAAAGTGGATTTTGAGGAAAGATGCTATGTTTTTGTTCAAATATGTTGGACTTGGCGGGGATGTGGTAGAGATGTCTTATAGGTGATTGGAGGCGAGGGCATGAAAGTTGGAAGAGTGAAGCAAAAGGCAGACATGGATTTAGGAGCTGTGCTATAGAGTGAGAGTTGAAGTAGGGAGAGTGATGAGTGGGTGAGAATTAGGAGAGACAAGAACAGAAGCCAAGGATGAAGCCTTGGAAGACATTGACAGGAGACGAGTCAAGAAGAAAGTACACCTAGAAAGTGTGCAAAGTAGGAAAGGAATTTGATTTCGGAGGTTGTCTATTCCTAAAGACACACATGTAAACACTCACAGGCACACATAAACCTTTTACTGACAGATGTACTGTGCCTTGTATTTGAAATCTTACACTTTGTATTCTCAATGACTATTTTACTTTTATAATCTTCCTGATAAAGCTTTCTGAATGACAGTTTTAGAACAAGTAATTTTCTTACTTTTTCCTAAGTAGTTAACTTCTTATGCCTTCTTTAATAGAAATGTGTGTGTGTGTGTGTGAGAGAGGGAGAGAGGAGACCTTTCTGAGTAAGCACATGTTACAGAGACACTGGGAACTGGGACGCACAGACAGTCATGCCCCAGCTCACTGTTGGTTTTCTGGACTGTGAGGTCCTTTACCCTCTCCCTGCAGGAGCCTCTGTAGGCCCTAATTGCTGAAGACTTTAATACATGACACTATATTTGTCATACATTATGTTAAAAAAGATACTGGAAGAAATTGCTAGCTGAAACTTTTTTTGCAGCACGTGATATAAAGCAGAACTTTAAAAAGTACTTATCTAGAATGCGTAGACTTGGTCACAGTGCTCCAGAAAAAGTTACATTTTATTGTTAATGAAAATAATAAAAATAATTTATGAGGAATTATTAATAAGTGATCAACATGTTTCTATACCTTCTTTATGAGGCTTGGGAAATATGCTAGGCTGTTGTTCTGAGGAATGGCTAATATACAATAATCCTGTTAAACACAAGAAATACTATCCTGAATTCCAGGTATCTTCATTCAAAGGAAGGGATTTGTCCAGACATTAGCATCTGCGCCCTGGGGTGAGGCCCCAAGGGTTGGCTTTAGTGCTTTGATTGACAATACCTCGTATTCTTCCAGTGTTTATTTGAAACTGGAGGAAAATCCATTCTTTTATTCTGCTGGAAACAGTGGTTTCAGTTCAAATTTCAGAAGGCCTCCTTTGCTGGCTGAAATCTGTCTTGAGCTCATTGTCTTTACTTAAAAATAAGACTTTAATTATTTATTTGTTTGTTTGCTTATTTTTTGGTGGGGAGACGTAATTATGTTTATTTACTTATTTTTTAGAGGAGGTACTGGGGATTGAACCCAGGACCTCGTGTGTGCTAAGCATGCGCTCTACCCCTGAGCTCTACCCTCCCCAGGACTTTAATTATTTAATTAATTCATTCAGGGCCTGTGGTTTTCCAGGCACAGTTCTGAGTGTAAAGGTACAATAGTGAATGAGATAGACGTGAGCTTGCCTTGTAATGAAGACTACATTCCAGTGGGAAAGAAAGACAATAAACACACAAGCAAAGATTAACACAGATCATCTGTACTTGTTTGTTCAGGCTCCCATCGCAAAATACCACAGACTGGTTACCTTAAACCGTAGAAATTTTCTCACAGTTCCAGACGCTAGAAGTCCAAGATTCAGGTGTCAGCAGGTTTGAGACTCTTCGGCTTGTCTCTCCTCTGTGGGCATCGTTTGTATCTTTGTGCGTCCAAATTTCCACTTCTTCTAAGGACACCAGTCAGATGGGATTAAGGGAACCTTAAGAACCTCATTTTAACTTAATTACCTCTTAACAGGCCCAATCTCCAAACACAGTCACTTTCTGAGGTAACTGGGGGTTAGATCTTCCACATGAATTTTTTTTTTTATTGAGGGGACACAAAATTTAGCCTGTAACATAATCATAAATTACTTGGAAAACAAGCTGCACTGTGATATGGAACAGGCAGGGTCGGGAGCCTGGGAAGTGCGGACAAGATGGCGGCACCAGGCCAAGACCATACGAGGGGGAGGAAGAGGGTGCCGGGGAGTCCTGGAGGTGGGCAGGACCTGAGCCATTCTCAGATGGGTCACTCATGCAAAAGTGAACACTCTTAGGACTCAGAAAATGGTAGGACTAAGCAAAAATCCAACCCGAGGGCAGAAGTTTTGTCTTCCTCTTTGGGTAGCTCCTGGCTTATCTTTTTGTTAGAAAGTGTTCTTAATATTTAAATGTAAAATCTCTCCTGTTGAGATGTAAACCCATATCCCTTTGTTTTGTCCCAAGGGAAGATGTGTCACAAGTCCCTTTATATGGGACTCCTCTTATTTATCTTTTCTGCACACCTACCTGAAGTGGTTTTAGCATTTCTCTGGGACTGGACTTGGGTAATCTGGTCTGTGCAGAGCCAGGCACTCGAGGTCAGGATGAGGACTGGTCCAACTCTGCTTCCAATCAGCCCAGGGACTTAGAAGGCAGCTAATCTGCGTTCAGCAAGCTCTTCATCTGGGAAATTTTAGCTCTTAATGGGATCATCTGTATTTTTAATAATGTTACGGTTTTCTAAAAATCTATTCCTTTGTGCTTTCCTAAAGTGGTGGAGCCCAAATTAGACATAGTACTGAAACGAAAGTCTGATTTATGCTTTGTATTTTCTTTACATTAAATTTTAGTTCATGAAGCTTACTATTTTTCTGACGGTTAAATTGTTGCTCAGACTCAAGTTCAGCATAGAGTTCACACTTCTCCTCGGCCATTTTCAACCAACACTGGCAAGATACCTGTGGCCCAGCCCTTCCCTCTCTTATCAGGGCCACCCCCCTGGCCCCCAGGCTGCTCCCTAAGTCCAAATAGCTCGAGGGTGCTTGGTTCGTGGCGTGCCCCTTCCCACCTGCGTCGCAGACCACACCCGTCTCGGTGATGATGCTCTGTGTGATGGTCTCACCTCGTGGCTTCCGACTTGCCTCCCGTCACTAGGATAGAGTTGTTCGCCTCCAAAACCTAGAACCATGAAATGCCCCATCGCCTCACTTCTTCAATGCCCTCATTCTCACAAGCTTGTTTCGGACCCAATCAGACTCAGTGTAGACAGTTCCCATTTTCAGAGTCCAGAGGCCATCTTCTGGTTCATTTCTTGCTTTTTTTTTTCTGGGTCCCAGCATTTCAGCCACACTTGTGTCAGCCCGGCCACGCCAGGGCCCCCCAGCCCCGTGGTTTTCCTTCCTGCATGCTAATTACTGAGCCTTGTGGGACAAACAAAGAGCTAAGCTGTTCCGCACTGTCCCAGCTTCTTAGAGCTGGCCTTCTAACCTCATCTGGGCTTTGCTTGGCCATGCTTCTATTTTCCATACTCAGTTTCCTTTCTTTCTCCCACAATGGCTAGTCCAAACATTCACCACTTTCTTCAGGCTCCTTCCTCTGCCTGTCTTCCCCTCACGTCTAGCAGGCGACCTTGCTCCCTGCCACCCAGGGAAATGAAGGTCATCATGTGACATCCCTTGTCTTTCCTCCCGTGACTTCTAAGCCATCACGGCTCCCTTCCCCCGCCTCGGCTCTGAGGAAAGGGTGTCATCACCACTTCTCTTTAAGGCCGACTTCAGACACATAAAGCTTCTTTGCAAGCATGGTTAGACCCAAGGGCAGTTCCGTGGTGGGATTCATCTTTGGAGCCTCCCCTCCCCCACAGGACCTGGCTCAAAAGTTGACTTGAACGCATGTTAAATT
Source organism: Camelus dromedarius (assembly GCF_036321535.1). NCBI lineage: Eukaryota > Metazoa > Chordata > Mammalia > Artiodactyla > Camelidae > Camelus > Camelus dromedarius. The sequence goes on along the minus strand of NC_087441.1, from coordinate 7,597,128 downwards.
ATCTGACACTGAAATGGTGGAACTATGAAACCATGAAAACCAATACTTGCCATCCTTGCTTTCTTCCCTGGTACTCCTTTCATAGGAAATACCTGTGGACATAGGAGAAGGACTTGCCCCAAGCATGCATCTTGGTCTTTTCTATCAGTGGTTCATCAAAATGAGCACCTACTTTAGGTGCATTTTCTTGCCAGTTTGTTTATCTGAATGTGACTGATGTGGAATTTGAAAGTTTTAACCCCATTGTCTTGAGATGGGCTTCTTCCCTAACCTCTTGACTTAAGAGCATAATTAACCCATCAAACTGTAGCATCTCCACCGCTCACTTCAGCATCCCTGGCTCAGGCTCAGCCCCTCAGACTTCTCAGCTGTATAATGATGGGCTCCCCAGGAAGGCGTCAGGCTCCTTTCGAAGAACCTTTTCAGATTCTAAGTTTCCTTCTAAGGTTCTAGGGTCCGTTTCATTGTTGCAGTTTCATGAATTCATGGCATGAAGTCACTTTGAATGAGCAATCCTAAGCTTTGCAAGCAGTTGGGAACCACTGCTGAGAAATGGTGATTTGCCTTTGTCTCTGCCCTACATTGAGTCAGCAAATCCAAAAATCGCATTCGCAAAGGAAGAAACCCTGAATTAGAGTTTGGGTTGGTGCCTGAATACACAAAGGTGCCCAGAATAAAGAATTGTCTGCAGTACTGCATTGAAAATGCCTCTTTGCTCTGTGTGCAAATGGCAGGCATTCTGCCAAATGAACCAAGGAGCTAGGCGTGTTCACTTACTTAAATGGATATGTGTGTCAGTATGAACTTGGGTGAAAGGAGGTGGTGCCATACACCAATGGGCAATTCACATACAGCACGGCTGCCTCGGGGCCACCATTGGAGAATACTGGAGCCAGGTCAGGGGGCTGCTGTGTGCCAGACTTGTGCTTAAAGTGTACCCCAGTTCAAAGTTGTTAAGTTAACTATGAATCAAACCGTCCTCTTTTCCCATACTAGTTTCAATTTAAAACATCTTTGGCCCATGGGGAATTAATCATGCCTGTGACATTATTTTCTCCTATTTGCTTGCCTTCTCATGCAATTACTCATTTTTTTAAGTGTGCAGTTTGCAGGGCAGGACTCAGTTTCTGGTTCCTGACCTGGGGGTGAGCCCCGCAAGGGCAGTGCACTGTGATTGACTCATCTTTGTGTCTCCAGAGCCTGGACAAGCCCATAGCAGGTGCTCAATAAATGTTTGTTGTGTGACATGCATGTGGAGGCTGCTCTGCTCGGCACCCCGGCTCTGGGAGAGGAGTTAAGTGCGCGGATGCCACAGCCGTTTGTCAGTTGGTTGAGCCCCTCTGTCTCATCAGTTGCTGACTTGTGGAGGGGGTCTCAGGCCGACCACCTTGTCAGCCAGAGTGGTGCTGTCATTAGCTGGAGATCCTGAGTCTTGCCTCTTGATTCTTGGAGGAGCCCAGGTGAAGAATGGTGTCGAATGCGTTTGGAGACTGGAGATCCTCGAGGCTGGCTTCTCTGTGAAGACGAGATGTTTACACAGTCAGATCCGTGTGCCGTGAGGTCACCTTCCCCCACCCCTACCGCAGTGAGAGGCACGTTAATCCTAGGGCTCCCATCTCCTCGTCCAAGTGCCCGCTGCCAAGCTGCCTCTCACATTAGACTGGAGTTAGACTTCGCCAACCTGAGAGCCCATCCCTTAATCATAAAAAAGGAGGTGATAGAGGTTTGTGTGCAGAGCTGTTTCACTTCATTTAGCTGAATGTTCTTGGGTGAAAGCAAACAATGCAGGATTTCCAGCCCAAGCCAGAACGCTGGGGGAGGACTCAGAAGGGGCCGGCTGGCTGGAAGAGGCAGCAGTCGTGAGCTGCCTTCTCTTGACTTCAGGCTGAAACCCACGTTGGTGGTATTTCATCTCCAGCTCTCCACTGCTAAGTATAAATGTCTGCACACAGATCTTCTCTCCTGTGGGTTCTTAGGAAGCAAGTCCTTTATCGGATGGCTGTTTATTTCAGAGGCTGATGGAGTGGCTGCTTTGAGGGGGCGGGCCAGGGGCTGTTGAAGGCTGGGGAGATCAACCATCCCCATGTGTATGACCTTGAAGGGAATGTCTGCTGCCCTTGCCTTTGCATCCTGTCCTAGAGGAACCTGCAGTTGTTAACAAACCTGACAGCTCGATGATGCCGGCACGTTGGGGGCTGGATGCCACTTTCTGACTGCTTATCTGTCATCGGCTTTTCCTTTGATGTCTGAGTGAGGAAGAGGCAGGATGGGGCTGTGGTGTCACTGAAGAGGGGTGCCGCTTCTCATAGGGGACCCCTACAGATGCGGATATTAGTCCTGAAAGAAAGCACTTTTTTTTCTCAGTTATCAATCTGTTCATATATTGTAACTGGAGCTTTCATTTGCAAAGGGCATGTGGGATAGCACTAAAAAAATGGAATAACCATTCCATAACTGTTCAACAAAACAAGGCCTTTCACTTCCAGAAAACAACCACATCGCTGAACTATCCTACTCCCGAATGACACCAAGGCAGAGGGCGTTAGAAGAAAACAAACCAAACCAAAAAAACTTTTGAATAACTTGCCCTAGGATGTTTAACACCCCTTCCTCTTAGCTCACACAGACCATGAGGCTGTCTCTGTTCCACTGCGGGGGGAGGAAGTGCCAGATGTCTGCACTTCAACCATTAAAGAGATCGGAAATGCATTACTGTTTCCTTTGCTTCGTGGGACCCTGGCGCGCCTCGGGAAGGGCAGCTGAAAACTACAGCACCAGCAGATGGATCCAGAGCAGATGCGTCTAAGGATGTGCTTTTACACCCCTAACGGAGGAAACTTTATAGCCGGGCACCTGGAGGAGCTCCCAGTCCTTCCTTCCACGCTGAGTCAGTGGGGGCGGGGCCAGGGGTGGGGAACAAGGGAGCTGGGCCCCTGCAAAGGCTCCCTTGTGTCCCCATGCAGGTGGCTGAGGATGTTAGTGACTGGCATTCCCGTTCCAGGCCGATCACTGAGCCACTGCCCTGAGTAGGACGCGAAGACCTTAGCTCTGCCCGCACAGAGATGGAGGAGGTGGTAGAGAAAGACTATCTGCTTCACAAAGAGAGAGATGCCCTTCAAAGGGCTTATGAACTGAGGAACGCGCCCATGCAGACAGCTGTAGGACCGCTGAATTCTCGCTCTGGTAGCGGAGCGGGGCTTCGTTGCCAGCTTGTGCAGAATTTGTCTGTGTCATTAACATCATGCTGGGCACCGTCCCAGGGCCACTTGGTCCTTGCAGCCTCCGCCCTGTGTGATGACATGGTGGTGCAGCTTTCACTGATAGTCCCAGCGCCACTGGAGTCCAGGTCAGCCACTGACTGACATTTTGGATGACATGAAGATTCTTTTTTCTTTTTCTTTTCTTTCTCTTGTTCTTTTTTCCCTTTTTTCCTATTAAGACCTTCTGTCTTCTCCCAACCTCCAGAAAGGCAGCAACAGTTTTTCTGGCTGCAGGCAATGGCTTAGGGGTGCTGTTCTGGTGTCTCTGATGGATGGTGAAATGCGTGCCAGTCACACTAATTCTTCCCTTGGTGTCCAGACAGCTTCCAGAGAGGAGTTAGGCAGCCAGGTAATGGGGGTGGTTGACCAGGCACGTGGCTCTCCAACAGACAGCCTTCCCTCAGTGAACTGGAGCATGTAAACCTGTAAGGGGGACCATGTGTTGAATGGGTCCTGATGGGACAAGTGGACCTGCTTCCCCTGAAGAGCAGCCAGGCCCTTGGAAACTTAGCTGGCATCTTCTAATGGACTCATGGCATGAGAGTGGTTCCTGGTGCTGCAGACCAGTCCTTCAGCAGAGGTGTCTGTGAGGGTGCCACGGCGTGACTGCTGGCAACATCAACACTGCAACCACCGGGGCTTCTGAATAACAGTGGAGGGACCTGGATTCCAGCTCCAGCTTTGCGCCTGTTGCTGTCGGGCTTTGAGAGTCTCCCTTCCCCTCCCCGAGCCTCACTTTCATCGTCCGTAGATGGGAAGTTATTGGGTTATTGTGAGAATATTTGCAAGTGCCTGCCCCTAGTATGGATCCAGTGGATTATGAAGATTGGGGACACTCCGACAGACGCTGTTCCAAGATGAAGAAATGAGATTTCCTTTCTCCTGACTGTTAAATAGCTGAGCCAATCCAAATATGCAGAAACTCAGTACACAGTTAAAGGCAGCGAGGTCCCTTATGGGATAGGGAAGTGGGGCATTGAAGGGAGACTTTAGAGTAAGGGTTGCAGATACTGGTGTGTGGAAGAAGAGCTTTGTGCCTCATTCAGAGGTGTTTCAGGAGGATTATGTGTCAGAATTCACCCAGGAAGAGGAACGCTTGGCAGACAGAAGCTGGTGAGGTGTAGCGGACGTGCCAGGGAGGCGGCGGGGGTGGGGACTCAGGCTCAGGGCAGGGGCAGCCGAGCACATGTCTTGTCTCCTCCAGCTGAGACGGCTCCCTGTCACCCCGCTAATGCGTCTTCCCTCCCCTTTTCCCACCCTTCCTGCTCTTCCTAATCATGCTTATTCATCAAAAGTGCAGGCGAGCTCTGGAGTCTCAGCCGCCCGCGGAGAGGTGGGAGGCGGGCTGTGTTTTCGCCAGCCCCCCGCCCCCAGGTGGTTCTGATGGGCCCTGCAGTCCCTGTGGGCTGGACTCCCCCCGCCCACTCTCAGGCCAGTGACCTTGGTTACCTCGAGGTCTGATGTTTGGGGGTGGCGTGGAAGCAGGCCGGGGCAGAGGACGGGCGAGTGGAAGGTCTGCAGCAATTCAAGCCACAGGGATGAGGACGAGGGCCATCTTCCTGAAGCCTGGGGTTCAGTGCAGCGGACGTCAGGTTGGCCAGTGGGACAGACCACTTACTCTCCAAAGCTCTAGGCTGAGTGATGCTTCACGTGCTGCTGGAAAGTGAGAATGTCTTGTTAGTTGAGACCAGGCCAGGGGAAGCAGTCAGCAGACAGTAGCGGCTGTGTGCTTGTGAGTGAACCAAGACGATGGACCGGCTGAGAGTGACTGGTGACTGGAAGATGCTGATGGAGATAGTGAAGGGGGCTTTCAGTTTATGGTGCAAAAAAAGTCACCTGGATGTACACAGCCTCATATTTGAAAAGGTTTTCAATGTAGGGTCTTTTGTTTTAGTTTTATTATATTTGGGGGGGGGTGGGTAATTAGGTTTGTTTATTCATTTTTCACCAGAGTTGCTGGGAGTGAACCCAGGACCTAGTGCACGCTAAGCACTCACTGTACCACTGAGGTACCCGCCCCCCCACCCAATGTAGAGTCTTTGACAAAGAGTCCATCTTTTTTGCTCAGGTCTCGTTCTTTGAAACACATTTTTTTTTTAGTGCCCACTGTGTGTCAGGCATCACGGAAAGCTCTGTGATGTGACCTCAGCTCACTTTCTGGAAGGAGCTGCCCACCCATCCAGTGAACCAGAAAAATGAGGGATTTCATTTAATCACAACGATAGACATGACTAGCGCTTCGTATGTTCTTGCTCGATGCTCGCCCGTGTGGCGTCGAATGCCTTACGTGGAATAGATTACAAAACCTGATATGTTATACACTACTCTACAGACGCGGAAACTGAGGTTTGCTGAGGGCTCTCAACTCACATGGGCAGTGAGAGGTAGACAGATTCAGACCCAGACTTTCGAGCCCATGGAGGCTCAATTCAGAAGCTAACACGTTTAACTAGCATTGAGTTATAAATGAGAAAAGCATCATGTTGAATTTTTTTTTTTTTTTTTTTTGGTGAAAAGAACAGATTTTGATTCCCTACAATTTCAGAATACTTGCCAGTTTGCCTCACTGGTGATACAAATCAGGAGAGATGTTCCAATTCTGCCTGGCTTTCGGATGTTTACTATAATCTACGTGGTCATTGTTTCACCCAGCTGACCTGCCAGGTAAAGGGTGTGCAGTTAATCGCTGTAGTTCTTCTGTGATCCACCAGTTCTGAGCAAAACCTACCTGCTTATGTTGTAGCAAGAGGGCTGGAGGGCGTGTGTCCTGCCAAGTTTAAAATACACTCGGCACTGGTGGATGTGAATGTGACAGCTCTTGGCTGTTGTGACTTCCTGTTTTCAAGATAAAACAATTACAGGGATTTATCAGAAGCGTTTCAGAAGGCTTCTGTGAGGCCGTCGCATATGGCTTAGAGAAAACATTTAGATAATTTCATTGCAAGTGAATTTGAAACGTATGAATAGTTTTCTTCAATGTGTGCATCAGCTTGAAAGAAGACTACCAGGCGATCTAGAAGAGATCTATAAAAGCTGCTTGACAGTATGCATAACTCAGAATTTTAAAGAAAGGAAATCTTCAAAATACTTGAAAAAATGTACTTGGCTTTTCTGAACTCCGAGGTTTGAGAGAACAGGCTGTGTTCAGAGGGATGGCGTTCTCACCTCACCCCTGTTTGCAGAGTCAGGGGCCTCTGTGCAGTCGGGGGACAGTTTCCTGGGCAGTCTTGGGGGAGGGGCCTTCTCTTGTTCATTACCTCCCTGCTGAGTATACTGTCTGGTCCATTAAAACACACACACACACACACACACACACACACACACACACACACACACACGCAACTGCACTGCCTCCTGTGCAAGGCACTACGCTCACACCTGGAAGGGGGCCTGTCCAGCTCAGGGCCCTTGTTTCCCATTTGTTAGCAGAAGGGGGCTGGTTGGATGAGAACTTGGAACTTGGTGTCAGAGTGGCTGAATTATTCAGGGGGCTGCTTGGCACTTAGCTGCGTGGCCTTGGGTCAGTTACTTCACCTCTGGAACCTCAGTTTTCTTGTGGGGATCATGACATCTCTCCTACTTACCTGGGAAATGTAAGGACAGTTGAAATAAACCACATGAGGTTAGCCTCAGCCCTGTTCTCGAAGCCTGCTCAGCAGGCCTGGCCTCATCCTCGCACCCTGGTGTGGACTGGTTAGCCAGAAGGCCGGAGCCGGCGTGAAAGCCGCACCGTCAGAGGGGACAGCTACTGTCCCTGTCCCTGTCCCTGGGCAGCGTGGGTGATGTTCAGTGAGCCCGGCGTGGGTCAGCAGACCGGGCACCTCAGGCAAATCTTATGCGGTCTGGGACGAGCTCCTTGTCCTTGGAACTTCACCCCTTCCTCTTCCTCAGGGACCCTGTCACTTTAGGAAATTCCAGTGGCCTTTTTCCTTGTTACTGTTTTTTTCAGAATTTTGCTGCTGAGTGTCTGGGGCTGTTTATCCTGGAGCACAGACCTAGACCACCCCCCAAGGCCCAGCGGTGGCAGTGCGCGCTCCACAAATGATGTTTCCACAGTAGAATGGAGAGCTGGCAGGGCCCCAGGACTGGGGCAGAACCACAGAGCAGGGAATGCCATCTCTGCTCAGTAATTCACTTCTTAGCTGACTCCTGTGAGACCCATGTATGTGTTTTCAGTAGATTAGCCCATTTTGCTGGAAATCATCCCAGAACTCCCACGCTGAGGTGTTGCTTGCTGTGATGGGGCAGAACGTGGTTGTTATCTCAAGGGGCTTTAGAACAAGAGCTGTGGAGGGCAGGACTGAGGCCAGTCAAGCCGATGACAGCACCATGGATGTCCACCACGTTCACTGCTGCCCCTGGGGAATAGACTGTGGCAGCCATGTTGGTGGAGGGGATAACCCTGCCAATCCTCCCAGGAAAACAAGCAGTGCAAATGGCCTGTGGCAGCTTAAACAGGATTCACTTCTCAATCCTACATCACTGAGGTTCCCTTGAGGAAATATGAGCTTTTCACAAAAGTAAAATAAACATCATATGTTGGCAGAGATCATTTTGACCTTATTGACTTTTTGGGAAACATAGCCTGGACCCCTGCCCAAAGCTGGGCACTCTGGAACACAGCACCAGCCTCAGGGTGGTCACCTCGGAGAGGCTGTGGCATCACGCATGAGAGGGGCTTCTGTTAAAACAGAATTTTTTGTGGGTGGTAGTAGTCTGTATTGGAGGCACACAGAGTAAAAAAAATGACTTAGAAGGTATAAAGAGAATGAAGCAAAGCTTTTGTTTCCTTTAAAATTTTCTCTCTCAACCTCTATTCCCCTGCTTATGGCTCGTGTGAAGTTTATTTCATAACTTTGCATAAATCTGAAAATGACACAAAAACTAGTCCTGAAAAATTAAACTTGGTTCTGTATTTTGTTCTAATGAGACTCCTCCAAAAAAATGTGCTTACTTTCAAAACCAAACCAAAGCTTCATTGAGACTAAATCTGCCACTCCTTGTGCAGATTTTGCTTTTCAGAAGTCATTTTTATGAGATATTTTCCTCATTTATTAAAAAAAAAGATTCTTATGCATCTGTTTAGCAGTGACACATGCTGATGAAGAAAGTTGACGTCCACTTCTGTGACCCAGTCACCCACAGATAACTCAAACACTTAGCAAGATTTGGCAGCCAGGATCTTTCTAGAAACATTGGGTGTTATTACGAGTACGAAGCAAGAGATTCCCACTGGGAACTCATAAGAATGATCAACTTATAGGATGAATAGAGGAACTCATTGGATTGACCAATGCTGTGCCATTAATGGTTTGGACTATTAGCACTGAACACTTTTGGCCAGTTATTTTCTTTTGAACTATATAGATGGGCATGTTTGTCATTTCCATAACTGCTTGGTGGTCCCTAATTTTTATAGGGGCTGGACCTTGAAATGGAGAGCCCACCTCTGAACCTGGAATACAGCTGAAGTCAGTTTAATGTAACCCCAGTGAAAGTGGTTATACTCACATCACCAGGATGAAGGACAAAGGTTTTTATATAGTTGGTTCTTTGACTACACTATTGGATTAAAAACACAAAATCTCAATAATCACTACTTTGTGTATTGGGGAAAATATATGTCAGACCATAATACAGTACTCTCTTAGTAGCTTTTAGGAGTGGAGTGTTGACCTAATCTACAAAAGGATATTCCTGTTGGTTCAATTCAAGACATTGGGGCCAGGTGTCTGGCTTTCAGAATAACCGTCTCCAACAGCCATTTATTTCTTGTGCTATTGAAACTCACACTAACTCATGACATTAGTTTTTGTTTTTATGTCTTAGTGTTGAAATGTTAGTTTAGGTGGGAATTTTCTAGTCTAATAAAATTAGTCAGAACTGATGGTGGGGTTGGTGTAGATAGTGGAGGAAGAGTGCCTGGGAAGTACATGGCTTACATCACCAGAGAGACACATTATGTAACCGGAGCCCCCAAAAAGGGCCAGAATGTGGCCCATTGTCAGAAACAGGCAAGGTAGTCGTCACACAGTCCATAGCCCTTGTTCCCAAACGTATCAGCTCTCAAATTGATATAAAAGCAAAACTTTGAAGACTAAGTATTGCCCACTAGAATGCTTTGCTTTGGAATGTTAACAATGAGAGTGATTCTTGAGATTGATCAGTTTAGTAAGAGGATTTCTTGGCATTGATTAATTTAGCAGGAAGGGAGCAACAGACTCTAGGGACAGCAGCAGGGTTTGTCTGAAGGAGCAAGACTTGGACGTGCAAGAGAAATGACGATCAAACCAAAAATCGGTTAATATTTAGGTCTTAGTGACTCATCATGAAGACAAGGAAAGCCCGTTTTTTCCAACCTTAGAGTGGAAAAGCTGCCAGGGGGACAGTTACAAATAGCATGTGAGTGTGCTCGCTGTATTTTATGCTGCCTTTCATCTTCACCAGAGGATATACAGTTCTGGCTTTGAGGGGGCTAGAGGAAATCGATGAAAAGGAACATTGTACAACAGCCAAGATTTCTGGCTGGCAGTCTCACACATGGTATGTTTTCACTCTAAGTTCTTGAGACCTCTTGGTCTGAAATGTGGGGAGGAACAGGTACGCGGAGTGTCCGTGCCCTTGGGGGGAAAATGTTCTTCCTAGAACATGGTTACCGAAAATGGATGTCTTAAGCCCACCTGCTAATTGTTGTGGCTCAGTCTTTGGACGCACTTTACATCCTCCATGGTGCACCCAAGGGTCTGCTGTTTAATGGTTTCTGTGTCGTGTCCTCTTTAAGAAAAGGAAGTGCCCAACAAGCCCTTGCGGGTCCGCGTCCGCTCCTCCGACGACCGGCTGTCCGTGGCGTGGAAGGCGCCACGCCTGTCTGGAGCCAAGAGTCCACGCAGATCACGGGGTTTCCTTCTGGGCTACGGGGAGAGTGGCCGGAAGATGAATTATGTTCCACTGACGAGAGATGAGCGAACACATGAAATTAAAAAACTAGGTGAGTTTCATGTATCGATATTTTAATGAGATCTGCAAACATTTCAGTACTTCAAGGCCCGTTCATGGTGGAACATTGTATTTCAGTTGTAATGTTCATTTTCCAGGTGTTACAATTATTCAGATTTACTCTTTGCTCTATATGCTGCACATACCTCCAACCTTTTAACCTTTAGGTAGTGGCAGGACAAGGCTGCCCTCCCCAAGTGCCCAACAGCGGCTTCCGGACCCGACTGAGCCAGTTCCTTGACTTGAGCCATTTTTCTGCTTGTGCTTTTCCCATCTTGGCTCTGCTTTCATCAGTTTGCTATTTAAGCTTCATCTTCGATCCTAGGACACTGGACCTTGGGTCCCATCGAGACGGAACATGGTGGCAGCTGACGGAGCCACCAGTTCAAGCCTGCCCTCCTCCCCCTTTGCAGACCCCGCTGTGTGGAGGGAGCATCGGCCTTGGGGGCGGAGGGGAGGGGTCACGTGCTTGGCTGCTTGGTTCGGGGCCTGACCTCTGCTGGCCTTGCTCATTCACCAGCCTGGGCAGTGGACTTCGGCCATGCTCCGAGAGGGCGCAATGATCCCTCACGCCTGGTGCTTCCTCGGGGGTGGAGACACTGCCAGTAGCCACCACACTCCTGTCCTTCTCCCTCCCCGCATGCCCCCTTATCTGGCTGACGAGCTTGGTAGGAGGCACTGGGTCAGCGTGGCTGGACCCATTGCCGTCACCCCCTCAGAGGGAAGCCGGGCCGCAGAGCCCACGCTCCGTCCTGCTCCTCTGTGCCTGAGTCAGGGAGGGCAGGGCTGCCGAGGCAGCAAGGTCTGCCTGAGCCTGGGGTTTGGACAAGCAGCTCTGAGCTCCTCAGGACTCCCCACTTCGCCTCCCTGGGCTGCGGGGCCGGCACTGACCAGGGCAGATTTGATCTGGAGGAGACACGGAGTGGGAGGCCAGGCTGGGTTCCCTCCCTGGAAGAGCCTTGGAAGTTATCTTCACTGCTCTGCTCAGCCACCTGCTGTTGGAAAAGCCTACTGGGTGCTCACAGCACGGGGTCAGCCTAGCCTTCTGTGGGCTTCACATGGTCTCCACGTGGGGCACAGGCAGCAGTGAGCCCGGCGTGGCATTGAAGCCATCTCAAAGTAGACTCCAGGCTTTCCCCAACTGAAAAGGATGAGCTACCTGTCTGCTCCAAAGCCACCTGAAACCACGTGGATCACAGAAGAGAGTGGAGAAGGCCGAGCTGTCTGTGCTTTGGGAAGACTGGCTACAGTATCCACAGTGAGACCTAGAGCTCCAGGCTCAGTCACCTGGAGCCACAGAACGATCTGGAGACTCTTCATTCGTTCGTTCGTTCGTTCATTCATTCATTCCGGGCCTATCCCTTGAGTAATTATTCTGTGCGTGTCAAATGGCTCTGTTTTTGTGATTTGGGCCAAATTCTCCCCAGAATGTCAGCGGACAAGCAGTCACTTGGTTTGCATTTCTGATACCGCAGGAGAGCTTCTCTAAGTGGAAAGTTTTCACTTTTTCTTTCATAGACACCACACATTAAAATGTCCCTTATGGTCAACAAGTTTTTCATCCCACAGATTCTTTTAACTTTTTATTTTCTCAGTAGTGATCCCCTGGCTCACCTGAGTGTAGGAGAAGGATTTGTTTTTCCTTCCTGAACTTGAGCAAATGTTGGAACTGAGGTCACAGGTGGGCTCTGGTCCCAGCCCAAATGGACAGCACAGGACTCTTGGGTTTCCAGTGAAACCTGCTGGTTTTTGAATTGTCACCAAATAAAAAGCATTGCACTTGCCACCATGAATGATTGAAGAGGTCACCTGAGGAGAAGGAGAGTCTCCCCGGACACTTGCTTCATCCTGGAGGGGAGGATGGGATGTTATGAATTCCTGGGGCATGTTGGGGTGGGCCTGCTGTGTTAGGGGGTGCCTGTCTCCTTGATCTAGGCTTATAGGATTTTAATTCTGTTTATAACTGAGAAACCACTGAGAGTGTGGTACTACAAGAGAATGGCCAGACATTAAGGAGACTTGGAGAAAAGTGGGCCTGAGGTCCAGTCAGCAGAAACCCTACCCTTGGAGTCACTCATTAAACACACCCTATCGGACATCTTCTGTGTCAAACACCATCCCAGGTCCCGGCTCCCTGCAGTTCCCCACGAGAGACAGACGATACCCAGAGCACGTAGTGCTCACTGTTGTGAAAGCTGCCTGGAGACGGTCAGGCAGGCCCCGGAGGCAGAAGACTCTGGGCCCCTGGGAGGGAGCACACGTGCTGAGTCCTGTGGTTAGAGGAGTCCTGGGCGCTGTGGGAGTGCAGAGGGAGAGGAGGGAGCCAGCCGGGTGATGGGGGAGTGGGACAGGAACACAGAATGAGCATGTGCACATTTGGAGTCCCTCAGAAAGCTTCTACAGATCTTCAGAAGTGAAGACACTCAGAGTTTCTGCCACATCACTCTGAGGTCAGGGGAGTGAGGGGGAGTGGTGGCTCTGACCAGAAGGGGTGGCCCTGGGGTCCCCGGGGTCACTGAGCTGGTGATGTTGGCATCATTTTGGAAATTTTCTTTCTACCCTTTATTCAATAATCAGGACCATGGGAAGAAGTGTGCTTTTGTACCACTGTGTCATTCTTATATTTCTATGAGAAAGGGATGGATTTTTACCCAGCTGTCAGTCGCTTTCTTGGCCCCAGGGTCAGTGCCCGGTGAGCTCTGGGCCCTGCTCCCTCCCCACCTGCATTAGTAAGAGCCTGGGGTTTGGAACCACACAGATCTAGGAATGAGACCAGCCCTGCATTTAGGCCACGACCTTGGGCTCATCTCACGCTACTGAGCTGGTTCCTCATCTGTGAAAAGAAGACAAGGAGTGTAGCTTCCTCTTGGGGCTTTGCCAGGACCACAAGAAGAATTGATGAGAAAGGCTTAGCTCGGCACAGAGACTAGACCCAGTACACGTGAGCTGTGGTCGTAGTTCACTGCAGTACAGGCAGTTCCCTCATGATCATCTTGGGCCAAGCTGACTTGGAGAGCACAGTGAATCAGGAATCTGGGCTTTCGGAAAATCCCAGAACTTTAAGAAATACATAGCAAAGATGGAAACGAGTCAGTTGTGGGAAATTACTCTTTTCTTGGTGGTTATTGAAAAATGAGGAACCACTGCTTTTCCCGTTTAGTTGTGGATGCATGTTCCTGGATGGTGAAGTTGGATGGCAGTTTTCCCTTCGCTGACGTTTGGTGTGATTCCATTGTCAGTAGCACCAAGAAATTAACAGCTCTGAGGGGACTCCAATGTTGAGAGGCTTAGTTTGATGTTCTGGGAATCCAAGTATTACAGATCTAGTTCTTCTGTTTGTAAAACATACATTTCAAAATTCTCTGATAGAATAAGATGTGAAAGCCTAAATAATTTGCTTACGTAACAGTGTGAGTTTCACCTGTCCTGTGTGTGTGTATGTGTATGTGTGTGTGTGTATGTGTGTGTGTGTGTGTGTGTGTGTATAGGGGGGGAGGAAGAGACAGAAAGAGAGGTTGTCAGCAGAGCAGGTGGTCAAGTATTACCCCTTCCCTTAAAATGTGATTAGTCCACAGAAGTTTACTTTATATAAACAGAGTGTGAGTTTTTTGAACATGGGTCTCCTCGACATGCTGTTTGTGGAAACAACAGGTTTATTTTCTCACTGCCATATGAAATTTGCAATTCCTGCCGGAAGGACACCAGTGTTAAAGTCTCCTTTAGGATCTTAGTGCCACCTTGTTAATTTACTTAGGTATTACCTGATGACAAAACTATCTGCATTGGAAATCATGCACTCCAATGTTCATAGCAACAGTGTTTACAATAGCCAAGACATAGAAGCAACCTAAGTATCCACTGACAGATGAATGGATAAAATTGTGGCATATGTACACAATGGAATACTACTCAGCCATAAAAAAGAATGAAATGATGCCATTTGCAGCAACATAGATGGATCTAGAGATTATCATATAAGTGAAGTAAGTCATACAGAGAAAGACAAATATCACATGATATCACTTATTAGTGGAATCTAAAAAAAAATGAAACAAATGAACTTATTTACAAAATAGAAACAGACTCCCAGACACAGAAAACAAACTAATGATTACCAAAGGAGAAAGTGGTGGGGAGGGATAAGTTAGGAGTTTGGGATTAGCAGATGCAAACTACTACATATGAAATAGATAAATAGCAGGTCCTATCGTACAGCACAGGGAACTATATTCAATATCTTGTAATAGCCTATAATGCAAAAGAATATGAAAAGGAATATGTATATAGATATATAACTGAATCACTAAGTTGTACACTGGAAACTAACACAACGTTGTAAATCAACTGTACTTCAATTAAAAAAAGAGAAGTATGTCAGGTTACCTCATTTTTATTCTTGAATTGATTAAGGCTGCTGTAGGAACCTGGGTGGCTAAACTTGGAGTTGGACATTAGCCATCTTAGATTTAGGGACGATTTGATCCCTTCTTAAGCATGTGACCTTGGGCAAGTCTATCCATTTTTATGGCTTTATGTCCTTATTTGTAAAATGAGAAGGTCAAACTGGAAGGTAGCCAAGGTTTCACTTGGGTCTCAGACTCTGTGATTCCATAGTACTTGAGAGTTTTACGTTTTAATTAATTATTGTTATTTGTCTCCAAATAGAGTTTTAAATTTAAGGTTAAGTTGGGTATTAGTGGGCCCAAAGCACAGTTTGGTGGGGGGGAACAGTCTGAAAGAACAATCCAGAAATAAAGGATAAATTTAAACTCTTCCGCTTGCTCTTAGCTAATCTTCAGAGACCCTGTTCTGAGGATTTTAATTCGAAGGGCAACAGCATGCCATCCGGGCTGCTAGCCTGGTGTCTGTCCCTTCTTTTGGATGACAGATAAAAACAAGGTTACTCCCCTCTTCTCTATTTTGGAGGTAAAAAGAAATTTGGGGAATTATGTGGGTGAATATACTATTCTTTTCTTTTTTAAACATTGTTCATCTTTCCTCGATGTTGATGAGATAGAAACCCATTCTTCAGGAAATGTAGGTAAAAATCACTTGCATGTTTCCTGACATAATAATGTTTTTCCTGAGTTTAGTTCCTGCAGTTCTTGGTCTCATCCTTGGTTGCCCAGGAGAGATGGGATGGGAAGGAGGTAAGGCGAGAGGAACACAGACCTGCAGGGGTGTGCGTTCTGGAAAACCAGGTGCAGAACCTGATCCCTTGCTTGTTGGTCCGCAGCCTCTGAGTCCGTGTACGTGGTCTCCCTGCAGTCCATGAACTCCCGGGGGCGGAGTCAGCCAGTCTACAGGGCTGCTCTCACGAAGCGGAAGATTTCAGGTATGTCTCTAAGAATGCATCTGGTCCAGCCATGGTTTAGGGCAAATGCAGGGTTGTTTCCAAATGATGCTGGCTGGGCAATGAAGTACATGGATTTCCTTGAGTATAAAAGGAAACAGCAGGGCAGACTTGGTCACATTTTGGAGGCATGCATGTTGCTTTTATACTCAGAGGTTCTTGTGATGAAATCTATCTCTGAATATTTTGTTTTTATTTGTTTGTTTTTGTTTTGGGGGGAGGTATTAGGTTTATTAATTTTTTTTTGATGAAGGTACTGGGGATTGAACCCAGGGCCTCATGCATGCTATGCATGTGCTCTACCACTGAGCTACACCCTCCCCCACTATCTTTGTATATTTTGAATGGCTTCAGGTTTGCTGTGATAGGAGCAGGAAGCATTTATTTCATTTAAAGGCACAGTCTGATTCACGCATTCACTGCCTTGGTGATAAGACTGGGAACAAAGAGAGAGAAAGGAGGGTGGGTGTGGAGAGGGCAGACTGCAGGATATGCACTCAAACTTTATTTCAGCTAAAATTGCCTAAAAATGGCATTGAAAAGAATGAGGAAAAAAATGGCTTGCTGACAGCCTGATCTTTGGTCACATACTAAGGGATACTTTTTTCCCACATCCATTCACAGGTATTTTTTATATCACTCACATAGCAACAAATTGCATATACTTTTTCTGGATCATGTGCCTTAAAGAGGCAACCTGATTCATGAATTACTGTTTTCATGAATTCATAATTTATTTGAATTATATAATATGTTATGTCATTATATATTTATATGTCATACTTTTAGATTGATAATTATTATAATTGTACATTGTCTAATGAAAGTCCCCATATGTGATGTGTCACTTTTATTATTCATTAATTGCTGCTCTAGAAGTCCCTGTATCACTTTTCTAACAGGCTACATATTTTCCACCTTCCCCTACTTGTAATAAAAGCCACATCCATTTGAAACATAGTCCTCGAAAGATGAAAAGACAAAACAAAACAAACAAAAAAACAGCACAAAACCCCCAAGAGACTTAAAGGTAAAACTGAAGACATCTTGTGAGTCTCAATGCCAGAGACTGAACAAAAATTATCAACTTTGTGACTTTGATGTATTCCATTGGAAACTGGCACACTGAATTCTATCTGAATATAACTTTTAATCTGCCTTGGAATCATATATTCTAAATTGCAAGGACATGGGACTCAATGTGACTTGTGCAATTGTTGAACCAGAATTTTTATTTCATGCCATGATTACCCAGGAAATGCTCTGAATTGTTTTTTTTCCCTAAATTTTTGTTTCCTGTAAAAATTGTATTATTTTCCAGAAGCTTACAGCGTATATTGAGAAAATGCTGAATTATTTGGAATCTCTTTGGCCAGGGCAATGCACCTCCTTTTGTACTGTTATTTATGTCGATTGGCTGGAGCAGCTTAGAATGTGCTTAACAGAAGAACAAGAGTGGAGATTTTTGTTTTTCTGGGTGGACCAATCAGATCATTGCTTGACTTTCTGTTCATCTCATTTGATCTACATCAAGCATAAGCAATTAAAAAAATAAACGCTGGAGACCAGAGGGACTCAGGGCAAAGCCTATTGTTAGAGACAGCCTTTCCACGTGCACTGTTGTCATTGCAGAAGAGGATGAACTGGATGTACCTGAAGACATCAACGTCCGGGTTATGTCATCCCAGTCTGTGCTGGTTGCCTGGGTGGATCCTGTTTTGGAAAAACAGAAAAAAGTTGTTGCATCAAGGTACTTTTCCTTATTTCTTTGTCTTTATTTTATGTTTGAGAGATGTAGTTTTTCTGGCCCTGAAGAGACATGTATTTATTTGAACAACTGTATTCTCTGACCTGTGTGAATGCTGGCCTTTTTTGTAGCTGATGGGTAGACAGTTCATGACAGTCTAGCTAATCCCGAGTGTGGTACCCGTTTCCCACAAATAGATGCCACCAGGGCCTCTTGTGTAAGACTCACAGCAGGACCTCATATCTCAAGTGTTAAAAGTTTTATCTTGTGTCTGGCACTTCCCTAGATTCTGTTTCTTTCTTTGTCCCCATTTGGATTTTGCTTTATCTCATTGATGTTCTGTTCATGCACAGAGGATGTGGGCCCATCTTGGGATGACTTACCAAGATGGGTCTTACCGTCCTCCTGTTATCTGGGAGGAGCAGCCTCAGGAAGGGTCTATGTGGAGGGGTGGGCATTTCTCTAATGCCTGCACACTGTGGTTCCTGTTTAGACGGTCTCCAAACACTGACCTGCTTCACGTCCGGCTCATCTGTGTGTAATAAAAAGCTGTATTTTGTCTTAAGCCATGAAGTTAGACTACTCTGGTTTTTATACTCACTTGCAATAGCAACAGAAGAAAAATCAACTGTAAGGTTAAAATAATTTTTTGTGTTAAAAAAGCCACTGATGAATGCCATTTCTTCTAGTGGCAGATTAATATAGTCATAACAATTTTATGTGTTAAATGCCTAAGCAGTTTATGGAGCCAAGAGAAAGCCAGAGACTTGGTGGGCTAGTCATTGTGCATTAATTTTTGAACCTATTTGCAACCAGGAAAAGTGAATAGACTTTAACAAGTGAATGGAATATAATGCTGAGTGTATATACATATGTGTATTTGTATTAGATATAGATAGATTTTTGTTTGTGCTAGATAGAGCCTCCATCACTGTCTGCTAGTTAAAAAAGACATCTCCTCCTTTTGAACGACCTCAGAAGATGCATGGTGATTCTCTCCCAAGCCATAGGGCGCCCCCAACACAAAGTGTACCTGATTACCATTAGACTTTGATTTCCAATATCTTGATGAAAACGAAAGAGGGCTTGAGTTTTCTTAGCAGAATTCCTATGCAAATTGGTGTGCTGTGCCTGAAACTGAAGTTTGACCCTAACTAACTAAATATCATAATGAATAGCACATTGTTTATGCATCAGATGCTTCCTACTGTAGAGTGGCCACAAAGAAAACTCCTCTGAAAAGCAGTGTCGTAAGTGGCATTTGCCACTCGTAACGTCGAGTGTTGAGGATGTCTTCTGTCTGGGGTCATCGGACATGGCCGTGTTTGGTCACGCCGTACATCGCTGCCTGCTCATCACACTGTAGAGTTCTTTTATATCTCCTCTCTCCTCTCTGTTTGTTACACATTTTTGTTCCATCTCATGGTAATAAGTCTACTCAAAACCACATGCTGCCTGTCTTCCTGAACTTACAGAAAACATGCCTGCTCTGGCATGGAATGAGTCTTCTTATCTTTCTTTTCTGGACAGCCAAGATACTTTGAGCCAGTTCTGGTTCTCAACACTGCCGTTTCCACACCACGTACATACACATCCACACACACATCCCTGATAAGGCACTTGCCTCATAAAAACAGTCCCCCTTCTGTCCACTTCCTTTTACTCTCTGCCTGGTCTTTTGAGCAATAAGATGTTTTGGTCTTGAAAAGACATGAACCTCCATCTTTCCTGGCCGACTTGAGACACCTCTCCCTGGAACTTAAGTAGATTCTTTGAGCCACTAACCAAGTCAAAAGTTTAGAATTTTCTCTTCCTTGATTTCTCCACTTACCTCCAAAAGCCATCACTTATGGGGAAGAAGAAATCAAGGAATTCAGTGTTCAGCTGCAGAGAACTGATCACCTGCATGTGTGTGTGGCTGTCCTGCGTTTTCTTCCAGACAGTACACAGTGCGCTATCGAGAAAAGGGGGAATTGGCGAGGTGGGATTACAAGCAGGTCTCCAACAGACGCGTGCTGATCGACAGCCTGGTTCCTGACACCATGTACGAATTTGCAGTCCGCATTTCACAGGGGGAGAGAGATGGCAAATGGAGTACATCTGTCTTCCAGAGAACACCGGAATCTGGTTGGTACCCAGGGTGGCCTTTGGACTCTCAACCTGGGAATTAGCCCTAAATGAAGATTTTAAAATAGTTTAAGAAGCCAATAGTGACAAGGTCCAGAAGAGGCATTTTTTAAAGTAACATGAACCCTAAATCTTGGAAGGATCTCTATGTACAAAGGCAAAGCCATTTCCTCGGGTCCACGGTTTATCCTTCACTGCCTCTTTATTTTTATTAGCATGTTACTCTGACATGTGGAGCGTATTACAACCAAGTGGCACCTCTATAAATCTCCACCGTGTGTGTGAATGTCCCATGTAACACATGGCTCTAGAGTAGAGGACAGACGTGTCTTTTGGGGGGGGGCGGTAATTAGGTTTATTTATTTATTTGTTCATTCATTTTTAATGGCGGTGCTGGGGATTGAACCCAGGACCTCGTGCATTCTAAGCATGCGCTCGACCACTGAGCTACATCCTCCCTCTCAAAACACTCCATTCTTAAGGTTGAGTTTGCCTTTGATTCTGGGGGAGAAAGCTGGTCAATATCCAAGGCTACAATTATTTACTTTTAAACTGTGTCTTTAAAACTTTTATTAAAAAGAAGTTGGGGGGAGGGTATAGCTCAAGTGGTAGAGTGCATGCGTAGCATGCAAAAGGTCCTGGGTTCAGTCCCCAGTACTCCCTCTAAAAATTAATAAATAAACCTAATTATCTCCCTACCCCTCAAAAAAAAATGAATAAAATTTTAAAATAAATTAAATACATTAAAAAAAAGAAGTTGGAACTGGATTTTAATCTTCTTTGTATATTTCAATATTCAGCAATGAGAGAGATTCTGAATTTCTCAAAGCATTTCCCCGTGTATATCTAACCTACATCTAGGAGCTGGTAAAACTGACATAAATCACTGTCTACACAGGGGCAAGTGGAGAATCTTCTCTCATGGATAATAAAAATGAACCCAGTAGCTGTTCAATCAAAACTGTGCCTGTGGGGCCCATATGTCATTTACTTTTAGAATATCTGTAAGGACATTTTTAAACCTTGGATCTTTGTCCTTTTGCAGCTCCTACCTCAGCTCCTGAAAACTTAGCCGTCTGGCCAGTCAATGGCAAACCTACAGCTGTCACTGTAGCTTGGGATGCACTGCCTGAGTCCGAGGGGAAAGTGAGAGGTAGGAACCTCATTACCTAAAGTAGAAGGTGTGTGTGGGAATGAAACACCCCAAAGGGAGATGTGTGCATTGACTGCGATAGACACTGGTTCTAATCGCAGGCTTGGTGACGGAAAGAGCAACAGGGAAACAACACACATATATGTGGTGCTGAGCCGATGGACAAGAATAATTCATGCAGGGGTTGCATTGCCAGTAAGACCCCGGTCGTCACGAAGATGACTTTTCACTTTCCCTCTCTGCAGGGATTTTGATGCTGCTATCAGGAGGGTATGGGTGTGACCTCATAACCTTTAACCAAGAAATGACACCTTGTTTCCCATGCTATGGGTCTTTTCATTGTGCCAGTAAGATCATGGGGAATAGAAGTGAGCAGGAACCCCACAGGACCATAAATGTCTTTATTTGGGTTTGGAAATCAAGGAATAAAATAAAATGGAAAACAGATTTTTTTTTCCCTATTTGTCAGCATTTTGAACAATTGATTTTTTTTTTTTTTTTTGGTTAAGGAAAATAAGACCTCAAAATAGAAAAAATACTGTAGATTTTAAAAAAATGAAAGAATAAAATATTCACAACTTGCTAAATTTTAATATAGTCTGTTGAGAATATTAAAGAAAAGTACAGATAATTTCTTTCTAATGTGAAACATTCAAGAACCTTTCAGAAGTCTGTCTGGAGATGTTTAAAAAGGTGGTGTTGAGGTTTACCCCCGACACTGCCTGTAAAAGGAGTTCTAAGGTGCTTTTTCTTGTTGCTTGATTTTGGAAGAATACTTTTAAGCCTAGTATGAAAAGTTTGTTAAGCTTAACAAACAAATTCAGAAAAGTACCACTAATCTCCTTTGAGAATTTATCAGTTGAAAAACTGAATGGTTCTCTTTTGTATTCAACTGAAAGTTATCTTTGTTGACCTATGAGGATGTCTTTTCACGGAACAGTAGACATGGAAGGTAGACATGCGATGGTATTTTCTAAACTTAATGCTGTCTAACGTCCCAGGTTTCTAAAGAATATATTGTACGATTCTTGCCTATTTT